>NC_082707.1:30633390-40633390 GCF_030144855.1 Hypanus sabinus
GGTCATCTACTGTTCATCACAGACACCCTTTCAGGGTGACATTTCCTGTATGACAATGGACGCTCAAGTGAGTGTGCTGCCAGCATTCCCTATCGATGAGAAGGCAAAGAGCACTGAAACCTCACTGGGAGCCACAGGATCCAGAACTACGGAACATGACGGGTGACCCTCTGCTGCAGTGAGTGATGTTACACATTGGACTTAAGTGGCTACACCTCTGCTCAGTGCAGACTTCCTGATTGTCCAAGGACTTTTAGTTGATCTTAAGAACTGCCGGCTTGTGGGTGTCAAGGATTTTGGGTTGTTATCCTGCTTTTCCAGCAAGTTTCTCAGAACAACTCTGTCAAGCGCACGCACTGCCTCATGTGAGTTTTCTTGATGCTGGGCAAATTCCCAAACCTCACCAAGCTCACATTCTCCACTGGAGTCACAAACATGGAGTCGAGCACCACATTCCAATAACTGGCCCACCAGTCCATGTCTGAGCGTATAGACTGGACCCAGAAAAGCTGGCAACCGCGAGGTCAGTGTTTGCCAGCATGAACAGACTCAGAACTGTACGCCAGTTAAATAGCCCCCTGGGCTTCACCCCTCCGTATAATCCCTAAGTCCGGTGGTAGTTGCTGCCCACGTGGCCTTAACAAGGCCACCACCCCTAATCGTTACCCTGTCCCACAAATTCAAGACTTTACAGCATCTTTAGCGGGAAAGATAATTTTTTTCCAAAGACTATCTAGTTAGAGTCTAACATCAGGTGCCAGTGTGCTCAGAGGACATTCCCAACTTTCCTGTTTGGCCTTTTAGAGTTTCTGCACATGCCATTTGGACTGAAAAACATAGATTTTTCAACTGCTAATGGACTCTGTATTAAAAGACTTAGATTTTCTTTTTGTTTACCTGGACGATGTACTTGTTGCCAGTGTGTCCAATTTTGAACACATTCTCTGCACACTTCTTGAGAACTTGAGCCAACACAGGTTGATTATTAACCCTGATAAACGCCAGTTTGGGTTGTCAACCATTGACTTTCTCAGCAATGAAGGTGAATGAGCAAGTGCAACAGGCAGTGAAGAGGGCAAATGGAATGTTGGCCATTGTTACGAGGGGAATTGAGTACAAGAGCAAGGATGTCCTTTTGAATTTGTACAGGGCCCTGGTGAGACCACACCTGGAATATTGTATACAGTTTTGGTTTCCAGGTTTAAGGAAGGACATTCTGGCAATTGAGGAAGTGCAGCGTAGATTCACTAGGTTGATTCCTGGGATGGCAGGGCTGTCTTACGCAGAGAGGTTGGAGAGATTGGGCTTGTACATGCTGGAATTGAGGAGATTGAGAGGGGATCTGATTGAAACGTTTAAGATAATTAAAGGATTTGATAGGATTGAGGCAGGAAATATGTTCCAGATGTTGGGAGAGTCCAGTACCAGAGGGCATGGATTGAGAATAAGAGGTCAGTTATTTAAAACAGAGTTGAGGAAGAGCTTCTTCTCCCAGAGAGTTGTGGAGGTGTGGAATGCACTGCCTCGGAAGATGGTGGAGGCCAATTCTCTGGATGCTTTCAAGAAGGAGCGAGACAGATATCTGATGGATAGGGGAATCAAGGGATATGGGGACAAGGCAGGGACTGAGTATTGATAGTGAATGATCAGCCATGATCTCAGAATGGCGGTGCGGACTCGAGGGGCCGAATGGTCTACTTCTGCACCTATTGTCTATTGTCTATTGACCCTACTGGCACACCCACTCCCCAATGCATCCATAGCCGTTAGAACTGATGCTTCAGACTATGTTGTGCAGGAGCAGTTGGTGGGAGGTATGTGGCCTCTGCTAGCCTTCTGCCAACAGCTCCATCACCCTGAAAGAAAGTGCAGTTTGTTTGACCATGAGCTTCTGCAAAAGAACTACAGCTTGGGAGAAGATTCATTTTCCAGCAAGGCAACGACCCCAAGCATAAGGCCAAAGCTACACAGCAATGGCTTCAATGCAACAAAGTTAATGTCCTGGAGTGGCCAAGTCTGAGTCTGGTCCTCAATCCAATTGAGAATTTGTGGCTGAACTTGAAAAAGACTGTTCACTCACAATCCCTGTGCAATCTGACAGAGCTTGAGCAGTTTTGTAAAGAAGAATGGGGGAAAAAATGCAATCTCCAGATGGGCAAAGCTGACAGAGACCTATCTGCACAGACTCAAGGCTGTAATTGCTGCCAAAAGTGCAGCTACTAAATACTGATGCGAATGGGGTGGATACTTATGCAATCAATTATTCAGTGTTTTATATTTGTAATTAATTTAGATCACTTTGTGAACATTTGTTTTCACATTGAGATGGAAGTCTTTTTATGTTGATCAGTGTCAAAAAAACCAAATTAAATCCACTGTGATTTAGTGTTGTAGAACAATAAAACTTTCAAGGGGGGATGAATACTTTTTATAGGCACTGTATATGAAGTTGAGGTGC
Source organism: Hypanus sabinus (assembly GCF_030144855.1). Taxonomy (NCBI): domain Eukaryota; kingdom Metazoa; phylum Chordata; class Chondrichthyes; order Myliobatiformes; family Dasyatidae; genus Hypanus; species Hypanus sabinus. The sequence continues at coordinate 30,635,849 of NC_082707.1, forward strand.
CTTCTATTTTGAGTTGGAGTTTATAGCTAAATAGCAAGGAGTGTATTTCAGACATATTTGAGTAGTATTGTAAATATATTGTTTGATTAAGCATTCTTTGTTGTTTAAATAATTCATTCTGTGGTATATGTAAAAGTGAATGGCATACGTCATCATAACTGCATGCCTTACTAAAAAGTGAAAAATGAAACTAAGACACGTCCCCAACTCCATGTTTCTTTTCAATTAATTTTATGTTTTGGAGTTACAAAATGTAACAAACTAGATTCAAGTGTGGTGACACCAGCTATTGAAAACTAAGAAGTTTCTAGAAAAATACAGAAGCATCTATATTATAATTGCTGGAAAATTCACTGAAAATTTACATACATATAGGTGATTAGATAAAAATAAGAGCAAACATATCTCAGTGGTTTTCAAACATATTTCAGCAAAAAATTACTTAAGTGGTTGGTAAGTTGATGGAAAAGATCCTGAGAGGCAGGATTTATGAACATTTGGAGAGGTATAATATGATTAGGGTAGTCAGCATGGCTTTGTCAAGGGCAGGTCGTGCCTTACGAGCCTGATTGAATTTTTTGAGGATGTGACTAAACACATTGATGAAGGAAGAGCAGTAGATGTAGTGTATATGGATTTCAGCAAGGCATTTGATAAGGTACCCCATGCAAGGCTTATTGAGAAAATAAGGAGGCATGGGATCCAAGGGGACATTGCTTTGAATCCAGAAATGGCTTGCCCACAGAAGGCAAAGCGTAGTTGTAGATGGGTCATATTCTGCATGGAGGTCAGTGACCAGTGGTGTGCCTCAGGGATCTGTTCTGGGACCCTAGCCCTTCATGATTTTTATAAAAGACCTGGATGAAGAAGTGGTGGGATAGGTTAGTAAGTTTTCTGATGACACAAAGGTTGGAGGTGTTGTGGAAAGTGTGGAGGGCTATCAAAGGTTACAGTGGGACATTGATAGGATGCAAAACAGGGCTGAGAAGTGGCAGATGGAGTTCAACCCAGATAAGTGTGAAGTGGTTCACTTTGGTAGGTCAAATATGATGGCAGAATACAGTATTAATGGTAAGACTCTTGGCAACATGGAGGATCTGAGGGATCTTGGGGTCTGAGTCCATAGGACACTCAAAGCAGCTGCGCAGGTTGACTCTGTGGTTAAGAAGGCATACGGTGTATTGGCCTTCATTAATCATGGAATTGAATTTAGGAGCTGAGAGGTAATGTTGCAGCTATCTCGGACCCTGGTTAGACCCCTCTTGGAGTACTGTGCTCAGTTCTGGTCGCCTCACTACAGGAAGGACGTGGAAACCATAGAAAGGGTGCAGAGGAGATTTACAAGGATGTTGCCTGGATTGGGGAGCATGCCTTATGAAAACAGGTTGAGTGAACTTGGCTTTTTCTCCTTGGAGCGGCGGAGGGTGAGAGTTGACCTGATAGAGGTGTATAAGATGATGAGAGGCATTGATCGTGTGGATAGTCAGAGGCTTTTTCCCAGGGCTGAAATGGTTGCTACAGGAGGACACAGGTTTAAGGTGCTGGGGAGTAGGTACAGAGGAGATGTCAAGGGTAAGTTTTTTACTCAGAGAGGGGTGAGTGGTGGAATGGACTGCTGGCAATGGTGGTGGAGGTGGATACGATAGGATCTTTTAAGAGACTTTTGGATAGGTACATGGAGCTTAGAAAAATAGAGGGCTAAAGGTAAGCCTAGTAATTTCTAAGGTCGAGACATTTCAGCACAACTTTGTGGGCCGAAGGGCCTGTATTGTGCTGTAGGTTTTCTATGTTTCTAAACATAGGAAAGTTAAACTTCAAGGATAATATAAGAAAAATAACAATAGTTCTACAATTCTACTCTCTAGTGCAATATCATCTGCTTCCTTGAGCCTAGTCCACCATTTATTAAGATAATGGCCGATCTTCTACCTTAGTGCCATTCTCCTGCATTATCATCATAATCCCTCCATTCATTTTATTTCCAGAAATCGATCTATCTCAGCTGTGAATGAGCACAAGCACAAAGACTCACCGCTTTCTGGGAGAAGAGTCATTCACCTGCTCTTTTCCTGCATCCCTGTATATTATTCTGCTTCTGCAGGAGAACCAATTTCCTCAGAATGTCCCTCCAGGTTGTCCGTTCCATATCATTAACTTTTATATGTTTAATTATTACTGCTTATGAATGCTAATTATTATAAATATTATTAATATTTATGTATTTTATGTAAATTGATTTTCTTCACCCCCCCCTTGTGTATTTGTCCTTCATTCATGATCCTTACTCTTAGTAGTAATGATCAGAGAGGACAGAGAGAATCTGTAATTCCAACGTAACTTTATTGTCTCAATGGAAGAACACATGAATTTTCACAGCTGAATTACCTGTGTGTACACCTCCCAATTTTTGCTGATTCTCACTGAAAAGTCAAATAATAGGAAAAGTAATACCAGTAAAAGGAGTCTATGCTGGCCTTGGGGTGCTCCACAACCATGATGGTTGGTCTCTGGTGGTTGGGGAGTTATCGCTACTTTGCATTCAAAGCTTCTGCTTTTATATTCATTCCTTACCATTTCAAATGTTACATTTCAGTCTTGTTGTCTTTGGGTCATCTGACTGACCCATAACAACTTCTTATTGCCTCTGGTCCAAGGACTACACTATTTCACGCTTTTATTCTCTTCGACTGTGATTCAAACGAGTCAAACCAGGTCACTCAGACACTGAACCAAAATAACGAGATTACTTCTGCAACCTGCCATGGTAGACAACACACAGCTTATCTGAGAATGATCTCAGGTTTAGAAAGTCAGTAGCAGAAACTTCACATTCAATTGCTCTGATTCGATTATCCCAGAACAAGAATCAGTTCTCAACCAGTTCACAAGAAGGAAGCTACAGGGCAGCTTCACAGAATGACATCTCCTTCAAGCATAAGACAAGAACAAAAAAAATTATTTTGTTTCATCTCCTTCAGGAATTGGGCAAGAACAAATATTTTTTTTTTGGCTACTTCCACTGTATTTGATTAATTTGAATTCACTGATTTGTAGACTGTAGTTCTTTCTGGCCAACAATATTTCTAGTTCAAATAAAGAAAGTAGTTGCTTGAGTTGAGCAATGTTATTGTTTTACTATGTAATATTTCTTCTGTTCCTTCCAGTGTGGTTTATCATGACACAAGAACAATGAAGAAACTGAAGAAGAATAAGAAAGAACAGGGAAAGGGTGTTTCAATCATTGTTCAAAAATTTCTGAAAACCTACGAATGTCACTGTGGTCAGTCATCAAGTGCAGTCAGCTCAGTGCTTGTACGAAACCTACAGAAATGCATTGAAAATGAAGAAATCCTGACCAAGGTACATATGGTGATCAAATCTTTACTGATAAAATGTCCACTTGAGGTCAGGTAATTCTGGAGGGTCCAAGAAGCATGGTAGTTTTGGGGTGCTGATGAAAAATACAAAGCAATCAGTTTTTTTTCAAATTCAGGTTCATGTTTATTGTCATTCAACCGTATATATCTAAACTGCAAAAAGAAACAGCGTTCTTCTGGACCAATGTGCACAATGCAGCACATGGAACTCACATACTACACATCAGGTAATAATAAAGTAAATTAGCAAAAAGTATATTTGGAATCAGAATCATTGGCATACGTCTTAGTGATGTTGAGTGCATGTTGCTGTGACACCATTCAACCAACTAATCTACCTCACTCTTGTACACCTCCTCGTCATCTTCTGAAATTCTTCCAACAATGGTTATGCCATTGGCAAATTTATAGATGATGGTTGAGCTGTGCCTAGCCACACAGTTATGGGTCTAGTGAGAGTAAAGCAGTCAAAATGCTTTTTGTCAAAATGGGTGGGGAGTGGAGGTAGATGTTTGTGGCTGCTTGCGCAGGGGAGGGTGAGAGAGGGCATTGTGGTTCTAATGGTTTCCTGTCGTTCATTCTTTTGGGGTTTTTCTCATAGAAGTCAGCAAAGCTGAAGTATTTCAGGTTATATACCTAATACATTTGCTGATACTAAACGGAACCATTTGAACTTACAATGTGCATTATCTTCCCATACTTGGGGTTTGCATATTGATTTAAATGCACATGGTAGTTTGGGATATTGTGAATTTTGGGGGGGATGAGATGATTATTTTTTGACTAGAAACAGCAATGTGTTCTTAATCGCATATCAGAACTAAAATGCAACGGATTCTGCAGGTGCTGCAAGTCCAGACTATCATACACAAATGCTGGAGGAACTCAGCAGATCAAGCAGCATTTATGGAAATGAATAAACAGGCAACATTTCAGACCAAGACACTTCTTCAGGACGGGAAAGGAAGGGGGCAGACGCCAGAATAAAAAGATGGAGGGAGGGGAAGGAGGACAAGCTGGAAGGTGATGGGTGGAAGAGGTAAATGGCTGGTGGAGGAGGATTCTGATAAGAGAGGAGAGTAGACCATGGGAGAATCGGTTAAAATTTATAAACGAACATCTGCTAGCAACTATTTGGGTTTACATGATAAACTTTTAAAATCCAGTTCTATGAAGAAATGAGGGGAAAGTATCGTATATTTGTAATTATCTTTCCCCCTTAGAAACTTGGAATCAGACATAAGTTGAGCTCCCTCAAATTAAAAGTTAACAATTGTTAAAACATGAAACTCTACTCTAAGAAATTGTTCTGATTATAGAAAATAGAAATCTACAGCACATTACAGGCCCTTTGGCCCACAATGTTGTGCTGACCATGTAACCTACCCTAGAAACTGCCTAGAGTTACCCTACTGCATAGCCCTCTATTTTTCTAAGCTCCATGTACCTATCTAAGAGTCTGTTGTTGACAGTGCATTCCATGCACTCACCACTCTCTATGTGGAAAAACTTACCCCTGACAACCCCTCTGTACCTACTTCCAAGCACTTTCAAACTATGTCTCCTCATGTTAGCCATTTCAGCCCTGGGAAAAACCCTCTGGCTATCCACACGATCAATGCCTCTCATTATCTTATACACCTCTATCAGGTCACCGCTCATCCTCCATTGCTCCAAGGAGAAAAGGCCAAGTTCACTCAAACTATTCTCATAAGGTTACTCTCCAATCCAGGCAACATCTTATAAATCTCCTCTGCACTCTCTCTAAAGTATCCACATCCTTCCTGTAGTGAGGTGACCAGAACTGAACACAGTACTCCAAGTGGGGTCTGACCAAAGTCTTGTATAGCTGTGACAATACCTTACGGCTCTTGTACTCAAACCCGCAGTTGATGAATGCCAATACACCATATGCCTTCTTAACAACACTGTCAACCTGCGCAGCAGCTTTGAATGACTTATGGACATGAACCCCAAGATCTCTCTGATCCTCCACACTGCCAAGAGTCTCACCATTAATACTATATTCTGTCTTCAAATCTCACCTAACAAAGTGAACCACTTCTCAATTATCTGAGTTGAACTCCATCTGCCATTTCTCAGCCCAGTTCTGCATCCTATCTGTCCCGCTGTAACCTCTGACAACCTTTCAGGCTATCCACAACACTCCCAACCTTTGTGTCATCAGCAAACTTTCTAATCCACCCTTCTACTTCTTCACCAGGTTATTTATAAAACTCACAAAGAGGAGAAGTCCCAGAACCGATCCCTGTGGAATATCACTGGTTATCGACCATGCAGAATACAAACCCTTTACAACCTTTCTTCTCCTTATAGATGCTGCCTGGCCTGCTGTGTTTCCACCAGCATTTTGTGTGTGTTGTTTGAATTTCCAGCATCTGCAAATTTCCTCGTGTTTTCCCTTTACAACCACCTTTTGTCTACTGTGGGCAAGCCAGTAATGGATTCACAAAGTCAGGTTTCCTTGGATCCCATGCCTCCTTACTTTCAGAATGAGTCTTGCACAGAATCAGAATCAGGGTTATTATCACCAGCATGTGCTGTGAAATTTGTTAACTTAGCAGCAGCAGTTCAATGCAATACATAATCTAGCAGCGAGAGAGAAAAAATAATTTTAAAAGTGTAATAATAAACAAGAATATCAATTACGTATATTGAATAGATTATTAAAAATGTGCAAAAACAGAAACACTGTTTATTAAAAAAAAGTGAGGTGGTGTCCAAAGATTCAATGACCATTTAGGAATTGGATGGCCGAGGAGAAGAAGCTGTTTCTGAATAGCTGAGTATGTGCCTTCAGGTTTCTGTACCTCCTAACTGATGGTAACAGTGAGAAAAGGGCATGCCCTGGGTGCTGGAGGTCTCTAATAATGGACTCTGCCTTTTTGAGACCCTGCTCCCTGAAGATGTCCTGGTACTTTGTGGGCTAGTGACCAAGATGGAGATGACTAGATTTACAACCTTCTGCAGCTTCTTTCGGTCCTGTGCAGTAGCCCCTCCATACCAGACAGTGATGCAGCCTGTCAGAATGCTCGCCATGGTACAACTATAGAAGTTTTTGAGTGTATTTGTTGACATGCCAAATCTCTTCAAGCTCCTAATAAAGTATAGCCACTGTCTTGCCTTCTTTATGACTACATCGATATGTTGGGACCAGGTTGGATCCTCAGAGGTCTTGACACCCAGGAACTTGAAGCTGCTCACTCTCTCCACTTCTGATCTCTCTATGAGGATTGGTATGTGTTCCTTCGTCTTACCCTTCCTGAAGTTCACAGTCAGCTCTTTCGTCTTACTGATATTGAGTGCCATGTTGTTGCTGCGGCACCACTCCACTAGTTAGCATATCTCACTCCTGTACGCCCTCTCGTCACCACCTGAGGTTCTACCAACAATGGTTGTATCATCAGCAGATGTATAGATGGTATTTGAGCTATGCCTAGCCACACAGTCAGAGCAGTGGGCTAAGCACACCCCCCTGAGATGCACCAGTGTTGATCATAGTGAGGAGGTATGTTATCACCAATCTGCACAGATTGTGGTCTTCCGGTAAGGAAGTTGAGGATCCAATTGCAGAGGGAGGTACAGAGGCCCAGGTTCTGCAACTTCTCAATCAGGATTATGGGAATGATGGTATTAAATGCTGAGCTACAGTCAATGAACAGCATCCTTACGTACATGCTTGTGTGGACTAAAACCAAGTGGCTCCTATTGATCAGCTCCGCGCATATCCTAACAAGCCGAAGGTCATCGAGCTGCAGCTCCATTTCGCTAACTCTGTCTCTAAGGAGCTGCAGCTCAATGCACCTGGTGATGGTGTGGCCATCAGAGGCAGGAAATCTCCCGGCTATCCCACATCAGACACCAAGAGATGGAAACTGGCCTTGCAGTCATAACCACTGTTCTTAAGTTAGAGGAAAAAGGAGATGTAAAAGTAACTGCTGAAAGAAGCTCGCTTTTTAAATCTTCTCAGCGACCTTGCGTGATGACGTGCTATTGTGTCTGTGCATTTCTCCCAATTGAATTGATTATTTCAATTGGAATTTCACCAAAGCAAAGAAAAAATCCTTTTATATCCTTTCCTATTCTATTAGGGATATGTCATTTTGTCTTATAATATTGACTTTAACCAAGGCTTTTGAAGGAGTGTGAAATCTCCATACGATTTATTAAAGCTAATGATAGCCATTTCGTCAGTGGGATGTGGGTACTGTTGGCAAAGCCAGCAAGTGCCCCTGAAAATGTACTTGTGTGTTGCCTTCTTCAGCTGTTGTAGTCTCTCAGATGAAGGTATTCCTACAGGTCCTGGATAGTGAGTTCCAGGATTTACATCCAGCATTGACAGTGGGGTAGTGGTGAATTTCCATTTCAGAATGCTCAGTGACATAGATGTTCTGACATTCTGCTAAGCTGGCTTCTCCCGTGCTTTCAAGTTGCAGAGATCTTAGGTTTAGGAGGTGCAGTCAGGGCAGGTTGGTAAGTTGGTGTATCACATCTACAAGGTAAGAATGCACAAAAAGAAGCCAGCCATGAGTTTATTGCACCATTCATAGAACAGTACAGACCCTTCAGCCCACAATGTTATGTTGACCCTTAACCCTACTGCAGGATCAATCTGACCCTTCTGTCCCACAAAGCCCTCCATTTTTCTATCATCCATGTGCCTATCTAAGAATCTCTTAAATGTCCCTAATGTATCACCGCCCCAGCAATGCATTTCATGCACTTGTCACTCTGTAAAAAAGTACCTCTGATATTCTACTTCCTGCACTTTCTTTCAGTCACCTTAAAATTATGCCCTGTCATATTAGCTATGTCTACCGTGGGGAAAAAGGTGCTGGTTGGTCACTCTGTCAATGCTTCTTATTATCTTATACACATCTATCAAATCACCTCTCATCCTCCTTTACCTGAAAGAGAAAAGCCCAAGACTGCTCAACATTTCTTCATAAGACATTCCCTCTAGTCCAGGCAGCATCCTGACAAATCTCCTCTGCATGCTCTCTAAAGGTTCCACACCCTCCCATTAATGACCCAACCAGAACTGAACATACTACTACTACAAGTGTGGTCTAACCAGAGTTTTAGAGAGCTATAACATTACTTCATGCCTCTTGAATTCAGCCCGCAAGGAATGAGGGCCTTCTTATCATCTTATCCGGCCTATCAACTTGCATGACAACTTTGGGGAATCTATGGACATGGATCACAAGTTCCCTCTGTTCCTGCACACTGCTAAGGATCCTGTCATTAACCCTGTACCCTCTCTTCAGATTTGATCTTCCAAAGTGAATCACTTCATACTTTTCTGGTCTGAACTCCATTTGTCACTTCTCAGCCCAGCTCTGCCTCCTCCCAAAGTCCTGTTGCAACCTATCCACAACACCAACATTTGTGTCATCTGCAAACTTTCTAATCCACCCTTCCACTTCCTCATCCAAGTCATTTTAAAAATCTCAAAGAGCAAGGGTCCCTGAGCAGATCCCTGTGGAACACCACTGGTCACCAATCTCCAGGCAGAATACATTTCTTCTCTCACCACTCTCAGCCTTCTGTGGGCAAGCCATTTCTGAATCCCTGCAGCCATGCTTTCCTGGCTCTCATGCCTCTTGGCTTTCTGAATGAACCTACCATAGGGAACCTTATCGAATTCCTTTCTAAAATCCATATATACCACATCCACTGCTCTATCTTCATCATCTGTTACATCACCTCCTCGGAGAATTCATTCAGGCTTGTGAGGCATGACTTACCCCTCAATAAACCATGCTGACTATCCTTAATCAGGCTACACATCTCCAAATGCTTGTAAATCCTGCCTCTAAGAACCCTCTCCAATAGGTTGCTCACCACTGATGTAACATTTGCTGGTGTATTATCTCCACAATTACCCAACTCCCCTTATTGAACAAAGGAATAATGTTTGCCCCCTCCAGTCATCTGGCACTACCCCTATGGCTAGTGACACTGCAAACACCATGGACAAAGGTGCAGCAATCTCTTTATTTGCCTCCCATAGTAACCTGAGTATATTCCACCTGGCCCTGGGACTTAACTATGCTGATGTTTTTTTTAAAATATTCCAGCACATCGTCACTTTTAGCATTGATATGTTCCAGCATTTCCCCTCCATTTTCCTGCCTGATTCCACCAATTATCTACATTAGTGGTCGCCAACCAACAATCGTAATCGACTGATTGATTTTGAGACTTTCCCAGTAGCCCCCCCCCCCCCCCCCCCCCCCCCCCCCACCAAGACAAACCCCCCCCCCCCCCCCGGCACAAATACTGTTAAGAGATTGTTTCCGGGTTGCGGGGTTTTTGTTCCGTTCTTTCTGCCCAGTGCGCTTGCGTGTAGCTCCCCCGCACTACCCAGTGTAATTCAGTGCTCCCCAACCACCAGGCCGCGAGGAAACAATATGAGTCAGCTGCACCTTTCCTCATTCTCTGTCACGCCCACTGTTGAACTTGAACCCACGCGAGGTCATCAGTCGCCTAAACGCAGTGACACCCTTATGCCAGTGTTCTCCTTGCACGGCTGGCGAGAACCAATGCTACTGACCCGGAGTGCGGCCGGTGAGAACCAATGCTACTGGCCTGGAGTGCGGCCGGTGAGAACCAATGCTACTGACCCGGAGTGCGGCCGGCGAGAACCAATGCTACTGACCCGGAGTGTGGCCGGCGAGAACCAATGCTACTGACCCGGAGTGCGGCCGGTGAGAACCAATGCTACTGACCCGGAGTGCGGCTGGTGAGAACCAATGCTACTGACCCGGAGTGCGGCCGGCGAGAACCAATGCTACTGACCTGGAGTGCGGCCGGTGAGAACCAATGCTACTGACCCGGAGTGCAGCCGGTGAGAACCAATGCTACTGACCCGGAGTGCGGCCGGCGAGAACCAATGCTACTGACCTGGAGTGCGGCCGGCGAGAACCAATGCTACTGACCCGGAGTGCGGCCGGTGAGAACCAATGCTACTGACCCGGAGTGCGGCCGGTGAGAACCAATGCTACTGACCCGGAGTGCGGCCGGCGAGAACCAATGCTACTGACCCGGAGTGCGGCCGGCGAGAACCAATGCTACTGACCTGGAGTGCGGCCGGTGAGAACCAATGCTACTGACCTGGAGTGCGGCCGGTGAGAACCAATGCTACTGACCCGGAGTGCGGCCGGTGAGAACCAATGCTACTGACCCGGAGTGCGGCCGGTGAGAACCAATGCTACTGACCTGGATTGCGGCCGGCGGAAAGTGCCGGTACTACTGGCCCGGAGCGTGGACAGATGGGCGCGGCCCTGGATCTGTTTAGCACAATGAATGTTCATGGGGAACCCGGTGCTACAATATTCGCAGTCGGGCTCAGGGTTTCATAGGTAGCAGAGTAGCTACCCCGCTGCGATCTACTGAAACAAACTTTTGTTGGCTGATGGATCCTACAAGGGGGGGAGGGCGCGCGTCCTGTCGCACTCCTTGCTTGGTCAGTCGCTCTCTCTGGACTGCGACCGCCGCAGCCCCAGCACGGGGACCTCCGGCCCTTACCTTGTCCTCTCACCCCACCCACGACCTGCTGCACTTGGCTAAGGTGGCTGGCAGCGGGCGGGCGGGAGGCTGTCTAATGAGGCAATGAAGCACTGAAAACTGCTCCGGTACCCTGAGTCCAAGCACCCCGCACTTAAAGACAAACCTGTTGAGTTTTGTCAGCGGAAAAAATGTGAGCAAGCGGGACATAAGCTAAGTGCCGAGATCCATGAAAACTAAATTGCGGAATAGACTGGACATAAGGAACCTGCTTTGAGTATCACTGTATTCCGGTCGTGTTTAACAACCCACCCACCACCCCCCGTCGGCTGGTCTGCAAGAATGTTGTCAATATTAAACTGCTCCGCGGTGCAAAAAAGAATGGGTACCCCTGGTGTTTATACATTATTTCTACTTCCGGGTTGTGGGGTTTTACTTCTGGTCTCTTCTGCGCATGCGTGTAACTAATCGATCTGGGGTCGATCTTGTCTTTCACTCAGGCCAAGGTAGGGAATCTTGGGCTTAAAAAGGTTGGTGACCACTAACCTACATGTTTAAAAGTTTGTCAATCCTGGCATCAACTGTGCTCTATAATGTGGCAATCAATGCCCCGTAGAGTATAGGATTCTGGAGTCCTGATTCTCTGGGTAACAACATTTTCCTTTTCAGCATGGGCTCTCCAGTTCTGGGTTCTCCAGCTGAAGGAAACAGATCTGTCACTTCAAAGAGTATGGGCCATCTGTTGATAAGGTAGCCCTCTTATCACAGAAATTACTCCAACATGGTATTGTAACAGCACCTGTAAATGTAGGCAAGCTTTGACGGTGCTTAATGTTTCACGTTCGAAACACTTGTGTTCGCTCTGTCATGCTATTTGATCACTAGAGGTGATGACTGTACAACTCCATCTCTGAAGGAATCTTTTTTTTTAAACAGATGGGATAATCCTTTGGAGATGAAAGTAAAAATATTGTACATTCACAAAATTAGCTGAACTAAATTTACCATTTTCATATTTACAAGTTTGACCTAGAACTATGTAGGAACAGGGGCTACGACCCAGAATATTGAAGCCAGGCTGATTAAATTAACAATTAAACACTTCACTAATCCCTTCTGTCTACACAATGTCCATATCAAGATTCAGTATTCAGATTTATTTATCATGTGTATATCGAAGCAGTCAGTGGAATGTGTCGTTTGCATCAACAAGCAGCAGTGCTGGGGACAGTCTGCTAGTGTTGCCACACATTCTGGTGCCAACATAGTATGCCCATAATGCCCATCAGCACTGAACACAAAACAGAACAAAGCAACAACAGTAAACCAGCCCCGTTCCTCCCTCCCACACAGACACACACCCACATACACAGTCCTCCAACCCCAGGACCGCCTCCAACGGACGCCAACTTGGGCTCGCAGACATTGGGCATTGCCTTCCCCAGTGGACTCGCAGATTCACAGACTCGCAGTTCCGACCACTGGGCCTCAGCTTCTGAACTTCCGATCTAACCTCGGCTTCAACCCCAGGATCTGCTGATCACCAAACTACGCCTTGAACTGCGGGCTCGCCAATGATGAGACCCCGAGCAGGAACCCTCAAACTTCAGTCTGACCGATTCAGCTGCCAGCGGGATCATCGGACCTCCCTCCTCCTGATTACATGGAAGTCCAACTCCAGAGCCTGCCGACAAGTCGCTGACCCTGGAGGGGCCAGCAGCCCTCGTCCACACTGGTGTGCCAGCCAATCTCGGACCACGGTTATCTGACCTCTAATTCCCCCACAGCCATGTCCCTAAATTCTAACCTAACTCCCCTCACTGTCCCCCAAAGTATCATTATAAACCCAGATCTGAGCTGCGACATTGACCATAGCTCAGTGGCATCCTGAAAAATAATCCCTCATTACACATAGAATTGTCTAAGAGCCTGTATTGTATTCCCCTCGACTACCTCTCCTGTCAGCGCTGCCCAGCCACCTACTGTTCTCTTTGTTTTAAAAAAGATTTGGCCCTCACCTGAAATATATCTGCCTGCCTTAAATCTACTTGCTAATTTCCTTGCTTGCTGTGAATGAAACAGTTCAATTTGCACTGGGGTATCAGCAGTAGGTGACACTCTAATATCAGTTTCAGGAAAGGTGAGGAATCCTTTAGTTCCCACGTGTACTTACTTGGTTGAGCTGCCTCCAGCAATATTTGATGTCTTGTTGTGGCCTTGCTAATGCTTTGCAACTACCCGAACATAACTTTGGCACAGTCAGTAATTCATCCTGATGCTCAGCTTCCCCAAACTGGAAAAAGTTCAGTATCGCTGAGTGGAAAATGGTGCCCACAGGCTCAGACAACCTGTTGCTCTTTCTGCTTCACTGGTTTGGAACACAGTAGCACTTTCCGGTTTTCATCCAGCCACGTTCCACCAGCATATCAGTGGGCGCCTGCATGTGGTGTATTCCACTTGTGAAATGAGAAGCGTTATTTTGCTCTTCAGTTTTCTCAGTCACTTCTGACAACCTGTGTGAGCCTGCGTGAAGTGGAACTGTGCACAGAAACTTAATTAGAGGTGGTCAGAGTGTCTTTAGTCATTGGAGATCATGTCTAGGAACTTACAGAGCCGTAGATGTATAGAGCATTACAGCACAGAAGCAGGCTCTTCAGCCCATTGAGTTCATTCCGTACTGTTATCCTGCCTAGTCCCATTGACCTACACCTGGATTGTACCCCTACGTGCCCCTCACGTACATGTAGTTATCCAAACCTCTCTTCAATATTGAAATCAAACCCAGATCCACCATTTCTGCTGGCAGCTCGTTCTACACTCTCAACAACCTCTGAGTGAAGAAGTTCTCCTTCATGTCTCCCTTAACCATTTCACCTTTGAACTTTAACCTATGACTTACAGTTCTAGTCTCATCAGCGGGAAAATCCTGCTTACATTTACCCCATTGACACCCCTCATGGTATTGTAGATCTCTATCAAATCTCCCCTCGTTCTGCTACCCTCCAGGGAACTTGAGGTTTTTGTTTTTGATGAGCTGGCCAAGAGGGGTGATAGGGGCAGGGCGTGGTTTCTATGGACTTCACTGAGGCTTTTGATAAGGTTCTATCTGTATGGTAGGCTGCACTGAATGGTTAGATCAGGTGGAATTCTAGGAGCGTTGGCTAAATAGGTACATAACTGGCTTGATGTTAGAAAGCATGAGGTGATGGTAGAAGGTTGTTTCTTGGTCTGTGGCCAGTGGTGGTCTTGGGCTGGTGCTGGGCCCATTGTTATTTGTCATCTATATCAGTGATTCAGATGAGAATGTGCAAGGTATGGTTAGGAAGGCTATGTCCACACTAGACTGGATAAATCTGTAACTGAAGCTTTTTCTCTTTGTTTTGACCCTCCATCCATACTGAAATGGCATTTTCCTCCCCCAAAAACGGAGGTTCTCAGAAATGCTGTCCAGAGTGAATAAATCTGAAAATGCCTAATATCCGGCATAGTATGTACGGGGTAATCGGTGATTTTTAAAACTGATGTCATGACATGCCGGAACAAATGGTGGAGGTAGTGGGACATTTCATTGTTTTCTTGAATGCAACCTCCAACACCACAACAATATCTGACAATAGATGCGTAACAGCCGAACATAACATTATATGGAAATACAAGATAAGACAGGCAGACAGACAGACATACTTTATTGATCCTGAGGGAAATTGGGTTTCGTTACAGCCGCACCAACCAAGAATAGTGAAGAAATATAGCAATATAAAACTATAAATAATTAAATTATAATAAGTTAATCATGTCAAGTGGAAGTAAGTCCAGGATCAGCCTATTGGCTCAGGGTGTCTGACACTCCGAGGGAGGAGTTGTAGAGTTTGATGGCCACAGGTAGGAATGACTTCCTATGACGCTCAGTGTTACATCTCGGTGGAAAGAGTCTCTGGCTGAATGTACTCCTGTGCCTAACCAGTACATTATGGAGTGGATGTGAGTCATTGTCCAAAATGGCATGCAACTTGGACAGCATCCTCTTTTCAGACACCACCGTCAGAGTCCAGTTCTACCCCCACAACATCACTGACCTTACGAATGAGTTTGTTGATTCTGTTGGTGTCTGCTGCCCCAGCACACAACAGCAAACATGATAGCACTGGCCACCACAGCCTCATAAAACATCCTCAGCATCATCCGGCAGATGTTAAAGGACCTCAGTCTCCTCAGGAAATAAAGACGGCTCTGACCCTTCCTGTAGACAGCCTCGGTGTTCTTTGACCAGTCCAGTTTATTGTCAGGTTGTATTCCCAGGTATTTGTAATCATCCACCATGTGCACACTGACCCCTTGGATGGAAACAGGGGTCACCGGTGCCTAAGCCCTCCTCAGGTCCACCACCAGCTCCTTAGTCTTTTTCACATTAAGCCGCAGATGATTCTGCTCGCACCATGTGACAAAGTTTCTCACCATAGCCCTGTACTCAGCCTCATCTCCCTTGCTGGTGCATCCAACTATGGCAGAGTCATCAGAAAACTTTTGAAGATAGCAAGACTCTGTGTTGTAGTTGAAGTCTGAGGTGTAGACGGTGACGAGAAAGGGAGACAGGACAGTCCCCTGTGGAACCCCAGTGCTGCTGACCACTCTGTCTGACACACAGTGTTACAAGTGCACGTACTGTGGTGCGCTTGCAACTGATGAAGACAAGTTTTATCCATCTAACAAGATGCTTTATTAATATATTGCTTGGGCAAACATTCAATAGATGCAGATGTCACTTTTGCCCAGTAACTCATTTTATTGCACATGTTAAATACAGCAAAATAATACAGAAAGACATGGCAAAAGTAAAGACAAACAAGTGAGGTAACAGCAAATTTCACTTTTGCCCAGTAACAAGCCTTATTGCATTTAGTTGCAGCTGTTGTCCCTCTCATCAGTGAAGAGACTATGTCCGCAGGAAATATTTCTGGACAAACGTGCACCAAGTCTTTCGTTTCCTCTTTGCTTGTTTTCTGTGTGTCCTGCGCATGCCCAGTAGGAGGAGATTCACCCAAATATCTGTTTTAATGTGGACAGAAGTATTTTTAAAAATGCCTAGTGTGGACGCCTGTCATTTGTACGTGAAACTGGCGTTTTCAAAATTATCTGGTTTAGTGTGGATGTAGCCTAAGATAGCAGATGCCACTTCAATAGGTGGTATAGTGAACAATGAAAAAAATTATCAACAATTGCAAGGGGATCTTGATCTCCTGAGTAAGTGAGCTAAAGGATGGCAAATAGAATTCTGTTCGATAAGTGCATGGTGTTATATTTTGGAAAGTCAAACCCAGGATTTTCATGGTGGACTGTAGGGTTCTGGGGAGGGTTGTAGAAGAGAGGGGCCTTGGAGTAAATGTGCATGGATCCCTGAAGTGGAGTCGCAGGCAGACAGGATGGTGAAGTAGGGTTTTGGGCACGCTGGCCTTCATAAGACAATCATTGAGTATAAACGTTGAGAGGTAATGGTGCAGTTGTAGAGGATGCTGGTGAAGTTGCACGGAGCATCGTGTTCAGATTTGGTTGCACTGCTATGGGAAAGATGTTATTAAACTATTGAGAGTGCAGAAAAGCCTTACAAGGATGGTCCCAGGACTTGGGAGCCTGAGACATAGAGCAAGGTTAGATAGGCTAGGGCTTTATTGTCTAGAGTGTAGGAGACTGAGAGTTGATCTTGTAGAGGTGTATAAAATCATGAGGGGCATTGATAGGGTGAATACACTCAGTCTTTTCCCCAAAGTTGGGGAATCAAGGGCTTAGGTTTAAGATGAAAGGGGAAAGAGGAACTTGAAGGGCAACTTTTTACACAAAGGGTGGTATCAATGTGTAATCAGCTGTCAGAGAAAGTAGTTGAGGCAGGCATAATAACAACTTTTATTGGATAGGTACATGGATTGGTAAGGTTTAGAAGGTTATGGACCAAATGCTGGCAAATGGGACTATCTTGGTCAGTATGTCCTTACACCTGATTGCCAGATGCTGGCCTGCTATCGACAGGGAGCACTAGTGCCAGTTAATGTTTTACTTTGGCCATCCACTCCAGGCAGAGCTTATCACATATCCCGCCTCTTCCGATCCAGATCTACAGCATGTTCAGGTAGACATACTGGGAACATAGCAGTAGTTGAGCCAGTTGCCAATGAGTTGCCCCTTTATGTGGCACTCTCTCCAGAATGCTCTTTCTACCCCATAAATTCCTCAACCTCTCAAAAACAAAATCATGTGGTTAAATCAAAATTTCAAAACTGAGATTGGTAGATCTTTGGAGATGATTCCAGGTTAATGGTGGAATAACCTTTGTGTGCTTGTGTATGTATTGTAAACCATGTCTCTAGATGATACTTCACACACTATGAGGTCATGCTAATACTCAGGGATCACTGGAAAGAAAATTCAAAATTCAAAGTAAATTTATTATCAAAGTACATATATGTCACTATATACTACTGTGAGATTCACTTACTTGTGGACCTTCTCAGTAAATATAAAGAAACACACTAGGATCTATGAAAAACTGCACACAACGAAGACAGACAAACAACCAATGGGTAAAAGACAACAAATTGTGCAAATATATAGAAAACCTACAGCACAATACAGGCCCTTCAGCCCACAAAGCTGTGCCGAACATGTCCTAACCTTAGAAATTACCTAGGGTTACCCATAGCTGTCTATTTTTCTAAGCTCCATGTACCTATCCAGGAGTCTCTTAAAAGACTCTACCGTATCCACCTCCACCACCATTGCCGGCAGCCCATTCCACGCACTCACCACTCTCTGCGTAAAAAAACTTACCCCTGACATCTCCTCTGTACCTACTTCCAAGCACCTTAGAACTGTGCCCTCTCATGCTAGCCATTTTAGCCCTGGGAAAAAGCCTCTGACTATCCACACGATCAATGCCTCTCATCATCTTATACACCTATAAAAGAAAAAAAAAACTGAATAATAAAAAGATCAATAAGATCTATTGAAAACAAGGGCTCTGGAGTGCTTGAAAGTGAGTCCATAAGTTATGGAATCAGTTCAGTGTTGAGGTTCATGAGCTTGATGGTTCCTGAACCATCTGTTGTAGAACCTAACGTTCCTTCTTCCCAATGGCAACAGTGAGAAGAGAACATGGTCTGGATAGTGGGGGCCTTGCTGATGAATGCTGCTTTCTTGTGGCATTGGTCCTTGTAGATGTGTTCAGTGATTAGAAGGATTTTTCCTGTCATGGACTGGGCTGTATCCAGTATTTTTTGTAGGCTTTTCCATTCCTGGGCATTTGTGTTTCCTTACCAGGCAGTGATGCTACTAGATGGGAAACTCTCCACTGTGCATCTATAGAAGTTTGTCAGAGTTTTAGATGACATGCTGAATCTATGCAAACTTCTAAGAAAGTAGAGAAATAGGACTTACCTGGTGGAGAGGGTCAGTAACTTTAAACACCTCAGCATTATCATTGCAGAGGATCTGTCCTGGGCCCAGCACTTAGGCGCCATTTTCAAAGAAGGCACTTGCAAGTGCCTCTACTTTCTTATAAGTGCAGCGCTCTCATCAGGCTCGTACACAAACTTGACTCAATAGCTAAGTCTGCTAACAGCCACGTGACTCAGTGGTGAGAAGGCCACCTTTCATAAGCAAGATAAGTCTGTTTTTCGGTATAATTTGGGGTTCAACCAAAGTGGAAAGTTGGGATGTTCTGATCAAAGAACATTGATTGCAGCAAATGCTGTGTAAATACTGCCCCATACGCAACTAATGGTCGCCAAGAAATGACAGATCGTACACCAGCATAAAATTATGAAGAAAGTATAAAGACCAATTTCTCAACTTTTATCAAATGGTTAAGAGGAAAAGAAAAGAACAGTAAATGGGCCCATTACAGTTAACCAGTCTAAATGTACACATAAAAATTGGAGCTCGTTTCTGTAGCAGCTGGGTGTATTGCTTTACTCATGGCACTGAATTCTCATCACCAACCACAGGAAGAACTTCCTTTCTTGGAATCCTTTGTCTTGCAAAGCAGTTCTTGCTTTAGCATCTCCCCTTCAGATGGTATCTTCCCCGGGGGTTCTTCTCTCCACACCTCCTGCTGAAAGACCCCAACCAGACTACTATCCTTCAGAAACCTCATCCCACCCAGCTCTCTAGAATCTTCTTTCACATCCCACTAGGCAGAAAGTTAGAACGCATACCCAGCGAATCCTGATTTGCTGACAAAACATTCCTAAGTTGGACAACATGGTTCCATATCTTTAGCCGAAACCAAAACATTCTCACTAGCAGGACACATTCTTTTAAAGAAAACTGATAAAATAAAAATGCCTCACAGCTGTGGTGAACTACATATACCTGTCTGGACACGCCCCCTGCTGACTGCTCCTGTGGCTCCTCCCACTGACCCCTGTATAAAGGCGATTGAGGTCTGAGCCCGGCCTCTCAGTCTCCAGGATGTAGTATGGTGGTCAACCACTGCTTGTTCCTTCTTCCAGTCAATAAAAGCCGATATCTCTCCTTTACGTCTCAGAGTGAGTTACTGATGGTGCATCAACAGCATTGCAGTAGAAATCTTACTCAAAGCATTATATAAGTCTACATTTAAAAGGCATTATATTTGTCATGTCATCTAAATGCTTGCCAAGCTTCAGTGGAGAGTATACTGACTGGCTGCATCACAGCTTGGATGGGATGTACTGAACATTTGTTTGTTTTTAAGTCTCAAGTAAATTGAAAAATATATGGAAGAACAGATGCCCAGGCATGTTAAGAGCAGATATTTAGGAAATGAAAACTTCGCATAAAAGGACTGCAGCAGGACATCAAACTAAAAGTGGAAGAGTTGCACTGATTTTGGAGCTGGGATAATGACAACTACCACAAATAACACGTTTTACTGCTGGAAATCCTGTTAGTGTTTTCTTGTTTTAATACTCCCTATAGATCTTTGCCTTTGTCCCAAAGCCTGTTTCACTCAATCATTTCCCAGTGTTTTGAATGTCCAAGTAGAAAAAAATGTCCATAACACCACAACCAGACTGCAAGGACAAACTATTAACACTGAGAGCTTAAGCAGAACACCGCAGGAAAGTCCTTCAATGATTTTGGAAATGAGTGAACTTGACAAGGCACTAGGAAACTTGTTTTGTTTGAGATCTGCATAAACAAATGTGGCTGGCCATGTGTAAGTTAACGATGCAGAAGGTGAATTGATGGATATTTAACAAAATAAATGCTTTGAGATTTCTTCAGCTTATTTCATTTTAGGGACAGCTTCTTCCTCTCCACCATCCGATTTCTGAATGATCCATGATCATTACCTCACTATTCCTCTTTTACACTATTGGCTTATTATTTTCAGTCATTTTATATTTTGCATTGTACTGATGCCACAAAACAACAGATTTCATGGCATATGGCAATGATAATAAGCCTGATTCTGATTCTGACTTTAATTTTGATTCTGATCACTGAATATTTCAAAGTTCAAAATACATTTATTATCCAAGTGCATATATGTCAGCAGCTACAGTACTGAGCAAAAGTCTTGGGCACACATATATATAGCTAAAGTACCTAAGATGTTTGCACAGTGCTGTAGCAATTTTATGTACTGCACTGTACTGCTGCCACAAAAAAAACAAGTTTCATGGCATGTATGAGCGATGAGAAGCCTGATTCTGATATGGGTCTCTATTGTGGACTGAGAGTGGGAAAGGGGCAGGGAGAGGGAATTTACGGTTGGGTAAATGGGAAATTAGCAGGAAACAAAGAGAGACATGCTGTAATGATCAATAAACCAATAGTTTGGAATCAAACTACTTTACCTATTGTCTCAGCTCTAGATGTGTATACATGACACCATTCCCCCCATCCCACCCCACCTCGGCCCCGACACTCCTTTGCTGCCACCAGACTTACAAACTTGCTTTCCATTCCATGCTGACAAATGCAATACTATGCAAATATCTTAGGCACCCTAGCTCTATATATATATATATGTGTGTGTGACTAAGTCCTCTGCACAGTAGAAATATAGAAGAAACATAGAAACCCTACAGCATAATACAGGCCCTTCAGCCCACAATGCTGTGCTGAACATGTACTTACTTTAGAAATTACCTAGGACTACCCATAGCCCTCTATTTTTCTAAGCTCCATGTACCTATTCAGGAGTCTCTTAAAAGACCCTACCGTATCCACCTCCACCACCGACGCCAGCAGCCCATTCCACACACTCACTACTCTCTGTGTAAAAAACTTACCCCTGACATCTCCTCTGTACCTACTTCCAAGCACCTTAAAACTGTGCCCTCTCATGTTAGCCATTTCAGCCCTGGGAAAAAGCCTCTGACTATCCACATGATCAATGCCTCTCATCATCCTATACACCTCTATCAGCTAACGTCTCATCCTCCGTCACTCCAAGGAGAAAAGGCTGAGTTCACTCAACCTATTCTCATAAGACATGCTCCCCAATCCAGACAACATCCTTGTAAGTCTTCTCTGCACCCTTTCTATGGTTTCCATATCCTTCCTGTATTAAGGTGACCAGAACTGAGCACAGTACTCCAAGTGGGATCTGACTATATAGGGTCCTATATAGCTGCAACGTTACCTCTCAGCTCCTGAACTCAATCCCACGATTGATGAAGGCCAATGCACCGTACGCCTTCTTAACCAGAGTCAAACCTGCGTAGCAGATTTGAGTGTCCTATGGACTCGGACCCCATGTTCCTTCTGTACAAAACCTGAGTTTCATTTTCTTGCATGCATACTCAATAAATCCAACAGCCATAATAGAATCAATGATGGACTGCCCAAAAGGGCTTGAAGATTATAAACACAAAGCTTTAAGTTGACATTCAATGACTGAGTACTGCAGATATCTCCTTCCAGAGGAAACAACAATCCAAAGCCCATCTGCTCTGTCACCTAGATCTACAACACAGATTTATGGGTAAGTGATTCTGGGTGTCAATCAGCATTTCTGAAATGGGTTATCTGGTCATTGTCACATTGCTATGTGGGAGCTATTTTTTAACAAATTCACTGCATTATAACATTTCACTTGCATTTTTTTTCACTGTAACAGACTTTGGAATGTACTGAACAGGACATGAAAGATGTTTTATAAATGCAGTTTTTAAAAATATTTCAAGGGTAATGCTGGAAGATATTCAGGCAGTTTGCTCCATGCCCTGGCTAAGTACCTTACCCCTTGCCTTAATCTGATGCCCTCTGGTCATCAGTACCTCTGCAAGGGAAAATGTTCCTCACTACCTGTCCTATCTCTCTGTCCCTGATAACTCTGAAAACTTGAACCAGGACACACCCCACCCCCAGCTCTCTCTCAAGGTGGCACCGATAAGCGGCGACTCTTTGCATGCAGCTCCAATTGGAATCATCAGATATTCTCATTTTAGGACTACCATAGCTGAAATCAACAGGCACAGCCATGGGTGCTTCAGTAAGCAACATTGTTTTAAGAAATTTAAAACTCCTCAAAATTGGTAAACCCTGGACTGCAGACTTGGGTCACTAGTGTAGTTCCCCTTTAAGAAAAATGAAACAGAGGAAGTATACTGATCTGTATGTACAAATAAACTGCAAAACCTTTAGATCCTCACTCCCTGCTATCCTACTGGCAAGTGTATGTTCTTTAGAATATAAAATTGAAGACCTCAGAACAAGGTTGCAGTACTAGAGGGACATCAGGGACTGCTGTGTACTTTGCTTCACAGAAACGTGGCTCGTACTCACTATTTTTGATGCATTGCTGCAGCCTGAAGACTTCGCTGTCCACCCCAATGACAGGACAGCTGAATCTTTTAAAGGTAAATGCTTCACAATTAACTCATCACAGTGCACGGATCTGGCAGTTCTATCTCAGTCCTGGAACATAGAGCAGTCAAGTGTTGTCCATTTTCTATGCCGAGGTAGCTTCCTGCCGTCATCCTGGTAGAGGTGTACATTCCACTCCTGGCAAACCAGAGGAGCTGAGTACCATGATCAGCTGTCACGAAACAGCACATCCTGATACTTCCCCTATCATCATGGGGGATTTCAACCAGGCCAGCCTGAAGAAGCCTTTGATCAACTAACACCAGCATATCACCTGTGGAACCAGAGGAGCCAACACACCTGACCACCACTACACCACCATCAAGAATGCTTACCATACCATCCTACTCCCGCACTTTAGAAAGTCCGATTACCTGGCTGTACTGCTGGTGTACTGGCAGAGACTAAAGACTGCGGCACCAGTGGTGAGGAACAAGAATATATAGGCAATGGAGGTGGGTTGGCACTTACAGGACTGCTTTGAGTTACTGAACTGGACAATATTCAGTGATTCATCTTCAAATTTGAATGAATATACCACAGTTGTCATCGACTTCATTGAGACGTGTGGATGAGTGTGTGTCTTTGAGGACATACCAGACATCTTCAAACCAAAAGCTGTGGATGACCCAGGAGATTTGTAATCTGCTGACAGCTAGATATGTGGCATTCAAGACTGGTGATCCAGAATTATACAAGAAGTCCAGGTATGATTTACAGAAGACTATTTTAAAAGCAAGAAAATAATTCTGATTGAAATTAGACACAGAATCGGAAGCATGACAGCTCTGGCGGGGTTTGCAGACCATTACTTCCTACAAAGTGAAACCTAACATCATGAACAGCTCTGATCTTCACTCCCAGATGAGCTCAACACCTCTTATACACACTTTGAAAGGGAGAGTAAATCTTATCCATATCCCTGCAGGACTGATCTCAGTCTCAGAGTCTGACATCAGAACATCTGTTAAGAGGGTGAACCCTTGCAAGGCATCAGGGCCCTAATGATCTACCTGGTAGGCTCTGAAAATCTATGCCGGCCAACTGGTGAGAGTGTTCAAGGACATCGACAATCTCTCGCTGCTGCAGTTGGAGGTTCCCACCCACTTCAAAATGGCCACAATCTTACCAGTGTCTCTAGCGGTAAGATGGTGATGCGTATAGATGCAGCAGCCTCTTGGGGGCCAACCGAAGCTGCTTTTTTCCTTGTTAAATGTCCTTTTATGTATAGTAAGAATATTCTTCACTCCAAAAACTACCTGTACAGCAGGTCCACCCCATCAGTGAATTGCTCATTGTTCGAAGCAGTCGGCTGGGGTGTCGTAAGAGATGGCCTGTGGTTTGGAGAAGGCAAGATAGCCTGTCAAGCTGGAGAGGTCGAGTCGGGCCGCCCGGTCGGGGACGTCGAATCGCTCTGTCAGGCTGGGGATGTTGAATCAGGGCATTGGGCCTGGGGCTTCAAGCTGGGCGGTTGGGCTGGGGATTGGAGTCAGGCTGTCGGGCTGGGGAATTGAAGCTGGGCCATTGGGCTCAGGGATTCAAACTGGGCCATTGAGTTGCAGGAGAAGACAGTCTGCATTCGGAAGTGCCGGCCTGAGTGGAGACCGTACTGCTGCCCTCTACTCAGAGGCATTGGAGTTGGTTCCTTCAAATTGGCATCAAAGGGGCGTGCCGCAAAACTGTGAGTGACCGTCCTGGACTTTACTTTTGCGGTTGAAGACCCTGTTGGACATTGGCTGCCGCAGGCCAGCTTCCCTAGTTTGGTGATGGGGAAGTAGTGTTGCCTCAAGTTGTAAATAGGACTAGGCCTCAGTCCTCGGGCTTGTGTTGTGTGGCATCCAGGCTCAGTTGGGGGTGGCCTTATGTCAGTGCTGGCCTCCAATGGTGTATCAGTGGAGTTACAGGCTGAACCGCTGGGAACCATCAATTTGCGGGACTTGTTGCTCGGGAACTTAGTCTAAAAAATTGTTCTCTTACATGACTACATCCTTTTTTCTCCCCTTTCTTGTTACTTTGAATGCACGTGTATGTTTTTGCACCTTGGCCCCAGGAAACGCTGTCTCATTCGGCTGTATCTGTGTATGGTTTGAATGACAATTAAACTTGATTTGATTTGAAAAGCAGGGTGAACTGCCTCAATGACTATCCCACAGTTGCATTCACATCTGCTCTGATGAAGTGCTGTGAGAGGTTGGCTAGAATCAACTCCTGCCTAGGCAAGGATCTGGACCCGCTGCAATTTGCCTACAGCAGATGCAATGTCACTGGCTTGGATCACCTGGATCACCTATGTCAGGCTGCTGTTATTTACAAAGGAACAGTGTTCAACACAATCATACCCTCTGTACTAATCAACAAGCTTCAAAACCTGGGCCTCTGTACCTCCCTCTGCAACTGGATCTTCCACTTCCTCATTGAGAGCCCACGGTCCGTGTGGATCAGAAATAACATCTCCTCCTTGCTGACAATCAACACTGACACTCCTCAAGGACGTGTGCTGAGCCCACTGTTCTACTCTCTCTACCCTCATGATAGAGTAGGTACAGCTCAAACATCATCTATAAATTTGTCGATGCCAACGGCATAATTTCAGATGTTGACAGTGACGCATACAGAAGAGTGATAGATCAGTTGGTTGAGTGGTATCACAACAATAACCTTGCAATCAATGTCAGTAAGACCAAGGAATTGATTGTGGTCTTCAGGAAGGGCAAGTTCTGGGATCACACACCAGCCCTCATTGAGGGATCAACAGTGGAAATGGCAATCAGTTTCAAGCCCCTGAGTGTGAATGTATCTCAAGATCTGTCCTGGGGCCAATATATTGATGCAATTACAAAGAAGGCATGACAGCAGCTATATTTCTTTAGGAGTTTGAGGAGACCTAGTCTGTCACCAAACACTCTAGCAAATTTCTGCAGGTTACCGGGAGAGCATTCTATCTGGTTGCATCACCATCTGGTACGGAGGGGTCACTGCACGAGATTGGAAAAGGCTGCAGGAATTTGTAAACTCAACCAGCTCCCTCATGGACACTTGCCTACCCAGCATCAAGGACACCTTCAAAAGGTGATGCCTCAGAAAAGGACGGGTCCATTATTAAGGACCCCCATCACCAGGGCAAGCCCTCTTCTCATTGCTACAATCAAGAAGGAGGTACAAGAGCCTGAAGACACGTTCAGTGTCTTAGGAACAGTTTCTTTCCTTCCACCATCAGATTTCTGAATGGACAGTGAACTTATGTATACAATCTCACTATTCTTTTTGCTCTCTTTACACTACTAATTTAATTTATATATATTCACGGCATGTGCCAGTGATATTAAACCTGATTCTGATTCTCTTCTCCAAGGAAATCTATCTACCATACAGCCAACATCCAGGTTAATCTCTTCTGCACCTTATCCACTGCAATCGCATAATCCCTATTGCACACAATAATCTGGTGTCATATCTAATGTTTCTTATAATTGTGCCAAACCTTCCTGTTCACATATGGTAATTTTCTGTCCCCCAGCTAATAAAAACAAATATCCCTTCAGCTGCATGTACAGATTACATCTGAGGACTATAATGACCCCTACTGTTTACCTAGTCTCCCCTGTGGCATGGCAGCATAGTGGTTAGTGCAAGCACTTTACAGCACTGGCTGTAGGATCAGGTTTTGATTCCCAAAGCTGGCTGTAAGGAGTTGTATATTCTCCCCGTGACTATGTGAGTTTCCTTTGGGTGCTCTGGTTTACTCCCACATTCCAAAGATGTACGGATTAGAGTTGGTGAGTCCTGGGCATACCATATTGGCACCAGTGTTGTGGACACTTGTGGGCTGTCCAGCTGATTTGATCTGACACAAACGATAGACTTCATTGTATGCTTTAATGTACATATGACAAACAAATCTAATCTTTATCTTTAAGCAGATAAAGCCATCCATCTGAGTAGTATTTGTACTGACAGAGTGATCCAACATCCTAGTGATAGTGAAAGAAATATAGAAATTAGATCTGGAGAGGATGAAAGCTGCCAAGCAACTTGATCCTGCCTATTTACTGTATGTACATGTTATACCACCAAGCTGTACCCCTGATTGCTTGCAGGGAAGTTTTCTTAATCAGTACATCGAGGTCCCAACTAGAGAGCGTGCAATAATATCAGACAGCAAATTTTTTTCAGAAGTGTTGTTTCTTCAGAATTTTTTTATTGTTCATTATAGACCACTTACAGCTGATCACAAATATAATTCCAGACTACATGTATCGTATAGGAATTTGGAGAAACAAGAAATTAACTTTTATTGAACATACTGCATTTAATTGCGTAACACTGCTGATGCTTTGCAATAGTTCATCAAAGTTAAAATGCTTTATTGATGGTCTTCATTAGTACTCAATGTCTGAGGCTGACAATAGTCAGTCAGCAGTGATGGATTCCAGTTGCCCTGATACTACTTCTCCATGACTGCAATGTCCTGGTGAACCCTTTCACATGCTCATCACTGACAGTGCCAAGATTTGCAGGGAAGAAGTCTAAATGGGAAGGAATGCAGAACGTGAATCTTTAGTGATGTTGCACTTCACGGTATTGTACGCTTGAAGCATGTTGTCAACCAACTGCATGTAGTTTGGTGCTCTGTAGTTGCTAGGAAAATTTGCAACAACATCCTTGAATACCTTCCATGTGATTTTCTCCAGTCCCATTAAAACTTCCTCAAATTGCCTGTCATTGATGGCATGTTTGATTTGTGTACCAACAAAAATGCCTTCCTTAATCATGGCATCAGTTATTCTGGGAAACTGGTGACAGCAGGTTCCATCTTTGTGATCTTGAACGCAGTAATTCTACTTTTGCCTTTGACAAACCCAAGTCTCTGACCAGGTCATTTAACTCAGATTGAGTTATCAGATGAAGCTCAGCCAGTGTCGTTTTCCATTACTGGCTCATACATCATGGCATCTTCGTCTGCTCCTCTAGACTCCATGTCTCTGGTGACCAGTACTGGCAGACTATCGTTGTGCAGCGCAGGTCTCGTGGCCGAAGGGAGGCGGGGTTACTGAATGGATTTCTTGCTTTTAGCAGCGAAACCAGACACACTGGTCAGACCGAAGTAGCGTATGATCCTTCCGCTCTTGCAATATCATCAGCACAGCGGTTGGCGTTGACTTACACGTACCTCTGAGCCAGGTTCTAAGATCGACAGTGCATGTCGCACAACAAATGTGAGGAGCCCAGGCTTTGGCTTGGTTACCAATTTTACACCCAAAGTAGAGCTTGTAGGCTTTCTTAATAAAAGGAGTCGTGCTCCACCTTTGAAATTTAAGCATGTACTCGCCACAAATATCACAGAAGTATTTTGGCGGTTGCAACACTGGAGAGACATTTTGCAATCATAAATACTCCTGAAAATACAATTACTTGAGCACACACAAGATGCTATGCACCTGGATCATGCACATTAAAGTGATAGCTAGCCAATATATGTGTAAACACAATGCATAGAACAGTGTGTGCATGATACTTTTATAGCCTTTCGAAGACTTGTCCTGCCATGCAGCCTCTGCCCTGCCTAGGCATGCCTAGACAACATTGAAAACCTTTCCATTTACATTGTGATCAACTGTGACAGAGCAGCTCTGCCACAAGTAATTTCTCTGCCCCCCCCCCCCCACCCCATAGCCTTGTAATTCTCATTGTCCTGTCTGGCAGAGCAGAGGTTGTGCTTATTGGTCACACACGCTCAGGGTGGACTCGGTAGAAAATTTTATTTTGGGGGATGGGGGGAGTGCCGGCTCCTGAAAATGGTTAATTATTGATTGATTTTGTTGTGAATGTCATTGTGGACATTTATAATTGCGCAGAAGGATGTGAAGGCTTTGCTTCTAGTGATCATAATGCCATTGGTTTCAAGATAATTATAGGCCTGGTCCTCTGGTTGAGATTCTAAATTAGAGAAAGGCCAATTTTTCTGGTTTCAGAAAGGATCAGCCAAGTGTGAATTGAGCCAGGTTGTTTTCTAGCAAAGGTGTGATTGGAAAATGGGAAGCCTTCGAAAGTGAAATTCTAGGAGTACAGTTTGTATGTTCCTGTCAAAATAAAAGGCAAGAGTAACACATTTAGGGAATCTTAGTTTTCAGGAGCTACTGAGGATAATAAAAAGGAGGTGCATAACAGGTACAGGAGGAAAGAGCAAATGAAGGACTTGGTGGGGATAAGAAATACAAAAGAATATTTAAGAAGAAAATCAGACGGGATAAAGAAGCCATGAGGCTACTCTAGTAGACAAGGTGAAGGAGAATCCCAAGAGCTTCTACAGATATATTAAGAGCAAAAGGATAACGAGGGACAAAATTGGTCCTCTGGAAGATCAGAGTGGTCATCTACATGTAGAGCTGAAAGAGATGGGGGAGATCTTAAACAGAGTTTTTGAAATTGTTTTATTTAGGAGATGGACACAGAGTCTATTGAAGTGAGGCAAAGCAGTAGTGAGAGTATGGACTGTTTATGGTTACGGAGGAGAAAGTATTTGCTGTCTTGAGGAAAGTTAGTGTGGATAAAACCCCAGGACCTGACCCCAGACCCTGTAGGGGGCTGGTGCAGAAATGGCAAAGGCCCTAACAGAGACACTTATGATGAGGTGCAAGTGTATTGGAGGATAGCCAATGTTGTTCTGTTGTTTAAGAAAGGCTCTACAAATAAGCCAGGAAATTATAGGCTGGTAATCCTGACTTCAGTAGTGGGTAAGTGTTGTAGGTGAAGAAACAGATTCGATAGGTCTCAAGGACAAGGATTCTGGACACGCAGACTTGGTAGTAAAGGATTTTGTTTACAGAAGGCAAACGTGGGAAAATGGCAACAGAAGCAACACGCACACAATGTACAGTAGTTGGATCGGCATTAAAACACACACGGACAATTACCAACGAACGTGGAAAAATTGCACAGTAACAAAACACACACACACACACCCCCCCCCCCCCCCCGCCGCCACCACCACCCCACCCATCATCAATACAATATCCGCCCCCCTTAACTCTGCACGGGCACGGCTCTATGCTATTAGAGACAATAATCAACGTTCCCAACCCTATTCAATGCAAAGCTCACGAACAGTTTCTCCAGTGCCGTTCCACGGTTCTCAGCCTGGAGTGAAGCAGGGTGGTCCTTTGGAGATGGTAAAGAGAGCGAGTCCAGCACACGAGGCACCCTTTTAGTGCAGGAGGGCTGTAGGGTGCAGCCCAGGTAACTAACAGGGGGGCCAATGGCTCGGTGCCAGCCGAGTTAAGCTGATTACAAAGGCCAATTGCCCGAGGCCAAGTACAAGGCTATTTAAAGGTGCCAACAGTTAGGTGTGCATTGATGGGCGAGGAGGAGTCAAACCTTGATTGGCAGGTGGCATGCCTTCCGACCAGGTAGTGGGCAGTGTTGTCACGTGACAGTCATGACCCCTCCAATACGGTAAGTTATGGGAATTCCATGTAAGTTATATGTATTCCAAAGGGCCAAATATTTGAGTATTTCAATAGATAGAGATTGATTAGGGATCGTCAACATGGTTTTGTGCAACGTATGTTATGTCTAACCAAACTCATTGAGTTTCTCAAGGAAGTTACCAGGGAAGTTGATGCAGGCAAGGCAGTGGATGTCGTCTATGTTATCCTTAGCAATGCCTTTGACAAGGTCGCACATGGGACTTCGGTCAACAAGGTTCAGTCACTTGTCGATTGGTGGGCCGGGGTTTGGAGTTTGATGTTCTTTCTCAGTGTGGGCAATCTGTTAATTTTTGTGCAAGGGAAGGGTTGGGGGTTTGGGGTTTGCCAGTTTTTGTTTCTTATTTTCTTTTTGTGCAGGGGCATCAGTGTCTTTTCTTTCAACTACTTTGTTTTTTCTGTATTTTATGGCTATCTGGAGAAGACAGATCTCAGAATCAAATTATGCAAATGTACTTTGATAATAAAATTCACCTTTGAACAGGTAGATAGGATTGTGAAGGAAGCTTTTGACCCATTTCCTGTCATAAATCAAAGCACTGAGTGCAGGAGTTGGGATGATATATTGAAGTTGTATAGGATGTCAGTGGGGCCTAGTTTGGAGTACTGTAAACATGAGGAAATCTGCAGATGCTGGAAATTCAAGCAACACACACAAAATGTTGGTGGAGCACAGCAGGCCAGGCAGCACTGTCGACGTCTCGGCCCAAAACGTAGACAGTGCTTCTTCCTATAGATGCTGCCTGGCCGACTGTGCTCCACTAGCATTTTGTGTGTGTTGCTTGGAGTACTGTACGCAGCTTTGGTCACCTACCTACAGGAAAGGTGATGACCTGGGTTATAGGGAAAGGTTGAATAGGTTAGGACTTTATTCTCTAGAGCATAAAAGAATGAGGGGAGATTTGATAGAGGTATACAAAATTATGAGGGTATAGATGGAGTAAATGCAAGCAGGCTTTTTCTACTGAGATTGGGTGAGACTCCAACTAGAGGTCATTGGTTAAGGGTGAAAGGTGAAATGTTTAAAGGGAACATGAGTGGGCACTTCACTCAGAGGGTGGTGAGAGTGTGGAATGAGCTGCCAGCACAAGTGGTGGGTGTGAGCTCAATTTTAGCATTTAAGTGAAATTTGGATAGGTCCATGGATAAGAGGGGTATGGAGGGCTACGGTCCAGGGGCAGGTCGATGGGACTAAGCAGAGTAATAGTTCAGCATGGACTAGATGTTTCTGTGCTGTAGTGTTCTATGACTCTATACTTCCCGATGAAACAGAAAAATATGGTGACTGTAAAAGGAAAGTTGAGTCGTTTTACTCAATGGGGATGTATTGGAAGGCCTCCGATCCATTGTCATCACAATTGATAGGCTCCAAGGGGTTACGTAAAGAGCCCATTAGCAAAAAAGCAGTATAGTTAAAAAAGGAGATTTAGGGAATTTTAGATTAGTTTGAAGACAAAAATTAAACGTGAAAGATTGAAAATGCAAAATATGAGATAAGATTGTGGCAGTTTAAAAGCATTATATTTGATCTCAGCACTGATGGGGTGGGTAGTCAAATTCAATTAAATTTTAGGTGCTGCAATTTAAGTCACTGCGATAACTCTTCCCTTTGCTTTCCAGTTGATACTTGCCGGGCCTGAGACATCTGCAGATTCTCTGCCACCAGTCACTCTGAAACCGCTGCTAATGACAATCCGAGATGAGCGGTACATGTATGGAAAGGAGCTGTATGTCTGGCATGTTGCTCTGAACAATGAGGACATTGCAAATTTAGTAAGTTTAAATATTGACTCTGTTCTGCTGAAAAGTCCTGGGCTTTGAAAGAGAAGTAATAAATCACAGTATTTTGAGGGATTAGCTGTTTGCAATTATAATACCTAATTAAGTCCAGTAATGGGAAACATTACTAAATGCAGCACTATGATATACTGTTCAAAAAGGGGTTCCCAACCTGTGTCCATGGAGCCCTTGCTTATTCATATTGGTCCCTGGCATCAAATCAAGTGTAATTATTATTCAAACCATGCAAAGATACAGACAGACAGTCAGACAGGCATATTTTATTGATCCCGAGGGAAATTGGGTTTTGTTACAGTTGCACCAACCAAGAATAGAGTAGAAATATAGGAAAATAAAACCAGAAATAATTAAATAATGTTATTGAATATAATTAAATAAATTAAGTGAATTATGCCAAGTGGAAATAAGTGCAGGACCAGCCTATTGGCTCAGGGTGTCTGACACTCCGAGGGAAGAGTTGTAAAGTTTGATGGCTACAGGCAGGAATGACTTCCTATGACGCTCAGTGTTACATCTCGGTGGAATGAGTCTCTGGCTGAATGTACGCCTGTGCCTAACCGGTACATTATGGAGTGGATGGGAGACATTGTCCAAGATGGCATGCAACTTGGGCAGTATCCTCTTTTCAGACACCACCGTCAGAGAGTCCAGTTCCACACCCACAACATCACTGGCCTTACGAATGAGTTTGTTGATTCTGTTGGTGTCAGCTATCCTCAACCTGCTGCCCCAGCACACAATAGCAAACATGATAGCACTGGCCACCACAGACTCATAGAACATCCTCAGCATCATCCGGCAGATGTTAAAGGACCTCAGTCTCTTCAGGAAATAGAGACAGCTCTGACCATTCTTGTAGACAGTCTCAGTGTTCTTTGACCAGTCCAGTTTATTGTCAATTCGTATCCTCAGCTGAACAAGATAGTGTTCCTGTGGGGCCAAGGAGCAAAACATTCAAAATAGCAAGCATACATTCAAAAATAGTGAGTAACATAATTCAAAATGTCCAGCAAAGAAGCACATTCACTTGGAAAAAAAACATATGTAGTCTAAGACCCTGAGCGACAATGTCCGGCATCACCTTGTCCAGCTCTGCCACCAACACCAGTCCTGTTACTCTGATCAACGAGCAGCTCACTGATGGAGTAGCTCTGCGGTACCCAATGTTCTTGGAGTGGAATTGTCTTTGGATCATTGGAGAAAGGTTGGAAACCCCTGCTTTACAAGCTGAATAAGTCCTACTTCCATTACAATAGTTTTAGACAAATCATAATTCATTATGATAGGGTGAAATATGTTTCTTTTTATTTGGGAGCAGCTGATGGTTGTGAGGATTTGGGAAGTAGAGGAGTAGATATGAATTTGCTGGAAGTTATTTCATGGCATTAAGTGTAAAAATTAGATTTTCATGGAATTTTGACTTCTTCATCCTTCTTAAACTGTACACTTTTAATTTCTCCTGTCAGAATGAAATGTCTATTATTCTTCACTTCCAACACGTGGTAATGAATGAAACATATTACCAAATGACATTGTAGTCAGACAAAGGACTGTCACTGTCACACTCAATAATAATTCTCAGCATTGAACTGGTCATGGTTTAAAGTTTAATCTTCTTCTGAAATGTTACACACAGCTTGTCAATCTAAAATCCTCACTCAGTTTGATCACTCAGTCACACCGTCGCACAAAGAACTGCCTACTCTGGAATTCATTTGAGAGAGAATGGATGCAGCAACTTGATTGCAGACAGTCTACTCGGGAGAACAACACCACACTCAAAGAGTTATTCAAGCAAAGGCGGAGCTGAGAATAATTTTATCCTTTATTCATTGGTTTGGGAAAAGAAGGCAACTTCAGAGTAATCACAATGCTGGAGTCAGTGAGTCCAACTAGAAACACCAGCTCAAACGCAAGGAAGTCTGCAGATGCTGGAAATCCAAAGCAGCACATGCACACAACACTGGAGGAACTCAGCAGGTCAGGCAACATCTAAAGAAAAGAATAAGCACCTGAAGCATTGAAGAAGAGTCTTGGCCCGAAATGTCAACTGTTTATCCTTTTCCTTTGATGCTACTTGCCCTGCTGAGTTCCTCCAGCATATTTTTTTTGTGTATATTGCCTTGGAAACACCAGCTTCCAGCTCTATGAACTTCACTGTGTCTCATCAAATGTAAAAATCACTCGCTGAATTCAATGTGGACTCAAAACAGGGACCAGACTAGCTGAATCCTTCACATTTAAGAGGTATTGGAAGGTACTAATGTGGGCAAGTCAGAGTGATATAGATAGGCACCTCAGAGAATGCGGGTGAGTTGAAGGAAGTGCCCATTTCTCTGCTGTACAACTCACTGAGTCTATGACTCAAAGATGTCCCATCACTTGTCGATGGCATGAAATGTTTTTTTTCTTGTTCTCCTAAAGGTTCTAAACCAAGCCTAACTTGAAGAATTCACCTTGAGGAGCGCTCAGCAGCTGCCTGCTTTAGATTATTTGTGGATCCAGGTTCAATGTTTAAGTAAAATTTATTATCAAAGTGCATACGGTATATATTATAGTTTACTATCCTGAGTTTACTGAGTTTACTATTCATTTTATGGATAGACCATCACCCCTCTCAAGGAGGTGTCTGATGTTTCTAGGCAACATCTTACCTTCTCCAAGCCATTAATAACAAAACAAATGGTGACATACAACTTTTCCTTGAATAATCATTATGGTTTTTCTGATCTGTGCCTTTATTGAAGTGGTCCTGTTGAAACAACTCTTGCTAATTCAATGCAAATGTCACTAATTTAACTGACTGAAAGGCCCTAACCATTATAAGATGTTTATCCCAATCCTTTCTCTGCCTCCCAGTTAGCATGATGTATATATTCTGTGCATACGAAGGATGTGTGACTCCACAAGCAAAAGCTGTTGCCTTTAGAACTCTGGAAACTTGTTGAAGTTTTCAACTTAAAAAGCAGAGCCTCAATGTTTCTCTGTTCATCTTTCCTTTGAGTAGTTTCCTCACTGATCACAGTTGGCCATTTGCATCATATAATGTAGGTAATATTTTCCCCTCCAACTTTCTAGCTACTACCCCATATCTATCACCCAACTTTCAACATAACAGTGACATTATACCCAAAACTCTACACCTGCTCCTCGTTTACAATGAGCCACTTGCCAACCCAGCCAGCTCTGGATTACAAGCTCTCGCATTTCCTTTTCAAACACCATAAATAACACATCAAAACAGGGAAAGTCATAAGGCTGTGTTGCAGAGATGGGTGAATTATGGTACCAACAACTCGGGTTCAGCTCTGGGTGACGTGTCTCAAAAGACTGTTGAGTGCTGTATCTCAATAAATAAATAAATCCCACCACTAGCTGCAGAGAGTGTATACGTCCTTCCCATAGAATGTATGGGTTTCCTCTGTGTGCTCTGGTTTCCTCCCATAGTCCAAAGACGTACCATTTAGAAACATAGAAAATAGGTGCAGGAGTAGGCCATTCAGCCCTTTGAGCCTGCACTGCCATTCAGTATGATCATGGCTGATCATCCAACTCAGAACCCTGTACCTGCTTTTGGTAGGTTATTGGGTGGTTGTAAAATATCCTGTGATTAATCTGGGATTAAATTGGGGGAGTTACTAGACAGCGTGAGGGCCTGTTCTATCCTATATTTCAATCAATCAATCATTCAATAGGCGTGTTTGAATTTTCAATGTTAGTTAGTATCCATAGATGATCATTGCAAATTATTGCCTCTCTTTAGCCTTCAACTTTCCTTGTCTAAAACCTTTGTAATACTTTCATAGAACATAGAGATATACAGCACATTACAGGCCCTTTGGCCCACTATGTGGTGCCAACCATGTAACCTACTCTAGAAACTGCCTGGAATTTCCCTAACACATGGCCCTCTATTTTTCGAAGCTCCATGTACCTCAGAGGCTCTAAAAAGAGCCTATTGT
Source organism: Hypanus sabinus (assembly GCF_030144855.1). Classification (NCBI taxonomy): domain Eukaryota; kingdom Metazoa; phylum Chordata; class Chondrichthyes; order Myliobatiformes; family Dasyatidae; genus Hypanus; species Hypanus sabinus. Next base: position 30,671,855 of record NC_082707.1, read on the forward strand.
ATCCGCCTTCACCACCGCCGTCGGCAGTGCATCCACGCACCCACCACTCTCTGTGTGAAAAACTTACCCCTGACATCCCCTGCTTCCAAGCACCTTATAGCTATGCCCCCTTGTGTTAGCCAGTTCAACCCTGGGAAAAAACCTCTGGCTATCTGCATGATCAATGCCCCTCATCATCTTTCCATCTCAACTTTGATTTGCTTCAAGGATACCATCTTAGCCTTCCCAATGTCATTTTATCTACCAATGTATTTGCTGCGATAATTTAGTCAGCCATCTATTTATTTTTCTTGAATTACATCAATCATTTCATGAGATAAGATTGTCCAGTAGTTGTGTAGGCCTGAGACCCGTTTTTCAGTGCAAATGTACATAATCGTTTTCATAGGTCAATTATTTCTTTTGCAACCCCGTTTTAACTGCACATTCAGAGCAGGTTAATATCTGTTGGTGTTTCATTAATATCTAATGTAACCGATTCAAATCTATGTTAGATCATTTCCTTTCTGGTGATATTTTCCTTCCACATTTGTGTTTGAGAATACATTTGAATTGCTGTTGTCCTATTCAGAGCAATGGGAAAAAAATATTGTTTAATCTATTATTTCCATAATCCCTTTAAACGATCAGTTCTGCATTCAACACAAGGTCCTGGTTACTAACACAACCTTGTTCAATTAGCTTGGATCCTAGAACTATCAGAGTTGGACACCAAGTAGAGTCAGAGCGTTAGTGACAGAAACGTGGGTTCAATTCTGATCTTGGGTGCTGTTTGTATGGAGTTTGCATATTCCCTCTGTGCCTGCTTGGGGTTTCCCTGGCTGTTTCAGTTTCCTCTCTCAGCCCAAAGATGAGTCAGTTGGTGTTTTAATTGGCTATTGCAAGTTGGCCCTGGGGTGTAGATGAATGGAAGGATCTGCTGGGAGGGTGGTAAGAATCTGGAGATAATAGGAAATGGAATTAATTTAGGATTAGTGTACACTGGGTGGCTGATGTTCAGCAAGGACTCATTTGGCCAAAGGGCTTATTTCTGTACCGTTTCTCACGATTACTCTAATATGTCATGCTGTTGTTCTTTGTGTTTTAATTTCAGAATCCCAAAGATAAATATTGTGGGATTAACAGGCTTTGCCAGGTTAAAAAGTCGTCCCCATTAACTCCTTATTCTTTTAAGCGCAGTAATCTGCTCAAAGCGGAAACCACTCCGACTAAATTAAACACAAGAAAATCTGCAAATGCTGGAAAGAGCCTAATAGACAGGTATATGGAGGAATTTAAGGTGGGGGGTTATATGTGAGGCCGGGTTTGAGGGTCAGCACAACATTGTGGGTGGAAGGGCCTGTAATGTGCTGTACTATTCTATGTTCTATGAAACCAAGCAACGCACACAAAATGCTGGAAGAACTCAGCAGGCCAGCCAGCCTGTATGGAAAAGAGTAAACAGTTGATGTTTCGAGCCAAAACCCTTCATCAGGACTGGGAAAAAAAAAAGATGAGGTCAAGTAAGAAGGTGTGGAGGGGTGGGGAAGAAAAAGAAGAAGGTGGTAGGTGATAGGTGAAACTGGGAGGAGGGGAGGATGAAGTAAAGAGCTGGAAAGTTGATTAATTGAAGAAATAACAGGCTGGAGAATGAGGAAACTGATAGGAGAGGACAGAAGACCATGGACAAAAGGGAAGGAGGAGCACCAGAGGGAGCTGATGGGCAGGTTAGGAGATAAAATAAGATTGGGAAACAGGGATGAGGAATGGTGAAAGGGGGAACAATTACCAGAAGTTCTGGAAATTTGAGGTTCATGCCTTCAGGTTGGAGGCTACCTGGGTGGAATACAAGGCAGTGCTCCACCAGCCTGAGGGTGGCCTTATCATGGCAGTAGAGGAGGCCATGGACTGACGTGTCAGAATGGGAATGGGAAGTAGAATTGAAATGGGTGGCTACTGGGAGATCCCACTTTCTCGGGGGAGTGGAGCATAGGTGCTCGGCGAGGTGGTCTCCCAATCTACAGTATGTCGAGTCTCACCGATACACAGGAGGCAACACCGGGAGCACAGGATACAGTACATGACCCCAACAGACTCACTGGTGAAGTGTCGTCTCACCTGGAAGGACTGTTCAGGGTCCTTAATGGTAGTGAGGGAGGAAGTGTAGGGGCAGGTGTAGCACTTGTTCCACTTGCAAGGATAGGTGCCAGAAGGGAGATCAGTGGGGAGGGACAAATGGACAAAAGAGTCCCTGTGGAAAGTGGGTGGGAGGAAAAGATGTGTTGGTGGTGGGAACCCGTTAGAGATGGCTTGGCTATATTAAATTTGAGCTTCCTGAAGGCAAAATCTTAACTTAACTTCATCACGATAACTTGAAACCTCTGCCTGTTGGTACGGTTTAAATGCTTGAAACAAGATCTCTTGCTGCATCACTTGTGTTTCCCAAACCTCAATCCCACCTCGTTTTAAAAGGTTTCAATTCACTGCAGTGCTGTTGATGAGCCCAAGGATGTCCCTGGAGAAAAACATTGTTTCATTGAAACCTCCAAAGCCACATTCACAGCTTTCCCTTAAAACAATAAATGTCAAAAAGGATCCTAATGTTTTATAGTATCTAGTGTTTCATGAATGTTAGATAAACAAAATCAGATAAATGTTGGATTGAATTATTCAACAGTTGCCAAATCTAATCTGAGTGAAAACAAAAACTTGCCTCAGTCAGTGCTCTCTGGTTATTGGCCTCTTCACTCAGAGACAGGGCTCCTTTTAATCCCTTCTCTTTAACATTTTGATAATTTGGTGCAAATTTTAAATTATTTTAAACAGGAAAGCTGCTGGAAAAAAACTCAGACAGATTTGAGAACTTCAATGAGTGGGGAAATGTCTGTGGCAGTGTTAAGTTTCCTAAACTGTATTTTTCATCAAAGTGTTGTAGTCGGGGGAAAAGTACACACTCAGGACAACAACTACTTTTTCGGGGTTTAATTACTTTATCTGTTTTAGATGTTTAAGTACCAGAAGAGGGTCTTAAAACAAAACGAATGACTTTACAATCAGGTCCTGCCGTTATAATCTCTGTTTAACCTTCAATCCACACACTGTGTATCGACCAATTGCATATGCAGTATAAAAATACAAAGAAAATCACACAACACTGATATAGTACTAATACAGTAGTTGTAATTCTGAAGGAACACAATGCAAACAACATTAGAATCCCCCCAACCCTGTATCTTACACATCGCAGTGAAAAATGTAAGCGAGTACATCTCATCTAAGATGCCTACTACTTTTTAGTCCACACGTGCTGACCCCCCGAACGGAGACTACACATTCACATTACGCTGTTACGTGCACAATCAGTCATGATACAATGAAGTTAGACAAAAGGTACACTTCGGCACAACTTTTACAAGATATTGTCTGGTAGTTAAATTACAGAAAGACTGACCTACTTGGCCGGTGAGGAACTTTGCAAGCCATGCTATCCAGTGTCGAGTTCTTTACTCATGAAAATCTGAAGCATCCACATGTAAAACATGTCAAATTACCGATATTCTCGATTCGTCAACAAGCATAAACGAATTCACATGGATATTGTAAATTAATGTTCACCTTTCCTCACCCAGCCCAGTACCTCTGGGGGTGGGGGGGGGGAGGTACTTGATTCCAATGCTCTACCAGCTTTGGCAGCAGAAAGCAAAATGGTCTCCTCGCTATCCCGCGCATGCGTAATGATGTCACCATCTCCACTTAAAGGCACAGATAACTATTCTAGCATTACCCGGATGAATGCCTAAGTACACGTTTTAACGATAATGAATAGCATTCGATGGTCACCCAGTTACATAAGCAATAAATATTTAAAATTCTAATGTGTAATATTTGTCCTTACTCCAGTTGATTCCATACCTTGCTAAATTCTAATTATATTCACGAACTTGCTCATGTTCTGGGCAAAGATGTTACAGTGAGTTTATTAAGCATCAGAAGCTGTTTGCCTGCTGTGTTTAGTTTTGTCCAGCCAACCCAAGATATCAAGCAGGATTTAAGAAACTCTCGTGTATAAACTCTCAATTCAAAAACTAGGAACAATATGCTGGATGATTTAAGAAGGAGCTGAACCACTATTTGACTTTGTTAGTGATTGTATTATTATAAGTACAAGAATTAACTCTCTATATAAAAACTGATCTCTGACATCTCCCTTAAACTTCCCTCCACTCGCCTTAACAACTCTGGTATTAGCCACTGCTGACCTGAGAGAAAAACATCGAATAACATGTTATAATTTTATACTCCTGAATTCTCCAACTTAAGGTAACCTTCTCCACCTCTGTCCCTTTTCTCTCTCCTTCTGATCTACCAGTTTCTCATACACATAGCCCAGCAGCTCCACTCCCATTAACCTATTTTGGCCAAACATGATGAAGTGTCTTGGCTCAAAATATCAGTTCCTTATTCCTCTACATTAGGGGTTCCAAACCTGTGGTCTATGAACTATTCAGTTAACAGCAGGAGTCCATGGCATAAAAAGGTTAGAATCCCTGCTCTACATAGATCATGCTTGACCTTCTGAGTTCTTCCAGCATCGTGTATCCGTTACCCTGCTCTATTACCCACACACCTCTCCCAGAGAGTCCCCACACTCTACTGTTCCCACTGTTTTCACCATCTCCTGATTTGCTTCCTCTCCAATCACATTCTACCATCTGCAGTCCTCATTGCCTCTGTCTGTGATCGAGGCAGAGCGGGGGGAGGAGGATAGATAAGTTTACCCCAGGTGCTCCAGTTTTCCTCCCACAATCTACAGCCTTGTCCTTGGTTTTCAGATCCATTCATCACCATCATCATTATGTGCCCTGTCATAAGACATGGACAATCATGGTCTATGATCATAAGTGTTCTTGGCAAATCTTTCTGCAGAAGTGGTTTGCCATTGCCTTCATCTGAGCAGTGCCTTTACAAGATGGGTGATGCCAGCCATTATCAATACTCTTCAGTGATTGTCTGTCAGGCTTCAGTGGGCGCATAACCAGGACTTGTGATATGCACCAGCTGCTCATACGACCATTCACCATGATCGGGGGAGGGTGGGGAGGGAGGTCCTTCCCTAGCGGAGGGAAGGAGCACCTTACACCTCCTTTGGTACAGGCGTATCTACACCCTGCCACTCAGAGGGCGAGTAGGAGTCAAATCAGGGTTCGTAATGAGGTTACAAGAGCAGGAGCGGTTACAGGGAATGAAGTGTTTGCTTTGGAATAATGGGATTGCATTGAGTCAAAGGGCTGACTGGCCTCCTCTGGGGGACTGGTCTGAGAAGGCAGCGGATGCTTTGGTGGAGATCTTTCAGAATGCCTTAAAGCAATCCAAGTGGATTAGAAAACACCGCTCTTGATCAGCAGCAACACGCAGAGCTCTAGAGGAGTCCAGCGGGTCAGTCAGCATCTGCAGTAGGAAATAGATAGTCAATGCTTCAGGTTGAGACCCGACATTCGGACTGGAAATCAAGAGGGGAGATAGCCAGTACAAAATGGCGTGGGGGAGGGTTGAAATAAGAGCTGGCAGGTGTTCAGTACATTCACATGAGAGGGGGATGATTGGAATGTAATAGAGAGGGAGAATGGGAATGATGTAGGAATCTGGGGTTGATAGACGGAAGTGACAAAGGGCTGAGGAAGATGGAATCTGATAGGAAAGGACAGTGGATCATAAAATAAAGGGAAGGAGGTGAAGAAGGGAACTGGAAAGAGGAATATAGGTGATGAGCAAACGGAGAGGGTGGAGGAGTAGGAGAGGGGGTGAAGGGGCTGGTGGAATCAAGGAAAAACGAAGGATGAATATCTCCTGACTTGCTGAGTTCCTCCAACATCTTTGTGTGTAGCTCCAGACTTCCAGTATTTGCAGCTTCGTGTTTCATCACACGAGGAAGATGGAAAAGAAGGAAGGTTAGATAGTCAGAGCTCCCCCAAAGTGGAAATGGGAGCATAGCTTAGGGTGAGAGGGTGGGAGTTTGAAGGTGGTTTCTGAAGCATGTTTTTTTACAGAGAGGGTGGTAGGTGCCTGGACGTGAGGAGGCATGTGTTTAAGAAACACATCAGTAGGAGGAAATTGGGAGATACGTGCACTTGCAAGCAGCTGTGCTGTTCGACAGTCTATCATGTGGTTGTGATAGACACTGGGGCTGAATGGCATGTTTCTGAGCCATCTGTGTTCCATGTTTAAGGCAACTACAGGCCATGTAGGCAAATTCCTTTTGTTGGCAAAATTCTGGAATCAATTAGTAAGGGAATGGCAGAAGTGCCAGTTTAAAAAAATCTCACGGTAGTGGATAGTCAGGGTGGTTAGATGAAAGAGAAATCTGTCGGTTTATTTTTAGAAGTGTTAACCAGCCAAACCGTATTCTTTTGGATTTTCAAGCAAGTAAGAACATACCATTACCAGAAGTTTCTATTACAGAATAAAACCTCAGAGGGCTGGGACAATATTAACCCCAAGAAGAATAATTTAAAGAACAGGAAACACAGTGGGAATAACTGGTTTATTTCGTGGTGGCAGACTGTTACCAGATTGCAGCTGATAGAGAGATGCTGAAAAGCTGGCTTCTGGAATGGAATGTCAAAGTGCAAGGATAATTTTTAGGAACAATAAAAAAACTGAATAATTTTCCACACTATTTTGCACCGATGCTCAGAGGGTTTTGTTGTCCTTATACAGGGATCACAGAGAGCAAATATGTAAAGAATTAAGGTTTTATTGCAAGGGGATTTGAGCACAGAGGGGAAATAAGTTTTGTTGCAGTGATGCAGTGCTGTGATAAGATCAATACTGGGGTAACTGTTGCACTCCAAATCTGTGGAAGGAAGCCCTTTTCGGGAGCTAATGCAACTAAATTTCAGAGAGAGAGTGTTATCTTTGTTAGCCTTTGTATATTTTATATATAGTTTTAAATATAATTTTTCTAAAACTGCATGCTATTTCTTTATTCCTCTGAATGCCTGCAGAAATGTGAATCCTAAGGTACGCCTCTGTGCACTTTGATAATTAATGTACTTAGAGTTTTTCAACTTTGGAAAATGAACTTGAGGCTGCAGTAAATGAATTAGCCATGACGGTGGCGGGACAGAACACTGTCATATTAACAACATTGTTCATCACTCGGAAACGTTCCGATCATGGGGAGAGTCCGAGAGTATTATTCGACCTTGTGCCGCTTTTCCATTATCCTCCATGGGCCTTTTCTCTTCTAGCCTCTCCCGAGAAGTGCAGAAGTGATGTTTCGGAGGTGGGTGGGCATGATATCCTGGCTGTGAAGGATGCTCCTTTCTGGAGATGATGTAACAAAGCTCTGGAATGAGGGTGTTATGATATGGGGGGGGGGGTGAGAAGGTGGGGAGAGAGAGAGAATGCTTCAGTCCTTTAGATCTGGTGAGAAATGACTTGTGTTACATAGGGTGATACTCAAAGGTTATTTCCTTTGACTGAATAGATAGATGCTATGGTTCATTATCTAAGGCAGGGGTTTCCAACCTGGTGTCCATGAACCCCTTGGTTATTGGTAGAGGTGTATGGCATAAAAAAGGTTGGGAACCCCTGCTCTATAGGAAAATGATCAGCCTCGTAGGTAATAGGTATTGTGGCTCATCACAATTTTCTGTTCCAAAGGCTATGAATGTCTAATTGTTGAGTGCATTAAGATTTTGGGGGGAGCTCTCAGTGAATTTCATTATCACAAAGAAGGCATGGCAGTGCCTCTACTTTCCTAGAAATCTGTGTACATTTGGCATGTTAGCAAAACTTCGACAAACTTCCAGTGAAGTTCTGTAACTTGTATAGATCCATAGTGGATCCTAGCTGGTTGCATCACAGCCTGGCATGGAAGCACCAATGCCCGGGAACTGAAAAGGCTACAGAAGGAGGTGGATATAGCCCAGTTCGTCCCAGGCAGAACCCACCCCACAGTGGAGTGCTGCTACAAGAAAGCAGCATCCATCATCAAAGACTCCCACCACCCAAGCATGCTCTCTTCTCATTGCTACCACCAGGCAGGAGGTACAGAAGCCCAAGATCCCAGAAATAATTATCCTGAACCAGTGTGGATAACTTCATTCACCACTGCTCTGAACTGATTCGACAAACTGACTTTGCAAAGACTCTTTGTAATTTATGTTCTCGGTACTATCTTTATCTGCCCAGTCTGCCTTCTTTGCCATTAGTATTTGTCAGTCTCTGTTTAAGCAAAATATTGTATTGTATTTCTTTTGTTCCCTGTAAATGCCTGCAGGGAAATTAATCTGAAGATAATATATGGTAACATATTCCTAATTGATAATAGATTTGCTTTGAACTTTTGAACTTTGGAAAATGAACTTGAGGCTGCAGTAAGTAGATCAGCCTTGATGGTGGGACTGGCTTGAGGTATGGTACTCTGCATTGGAAGTAATTTCCTATGTCTTTATATCAAGCAGCACTGCCCCTCTCTCGGGAGCATTCTGATCACACAAAGGAGTGAAAGAGCATTATTCTACCCAGTATTGCTGTTCCAGTATCTTTCGTATGCTTGTATCTTTTTGCTTCTCTCAAGAAATTGGGAAGTTGGGAAGCGAAAGGGCATGAAGCCCTGCCTTTCATGTGGTTGGGTTGTGCACTGGCCAGTGTCTTCCTGAAATCTGCACTGTGTGAAAAAGCTACAGTGATATTTTAGATTTATATAATGTTTTCATATTAGTCATGCCGGCTTGTTTTATCTGGGGCTGTTTTTGACTACATAGGCAATAATTCTCGAACTCCGTGGACGGACATCTTATCCATTTTCCAAAATTGAACTGTTGGATTGTGGAATTGATACCTGGTCAATTGAAAGGCTTGGGAAATCTCTCAATTTTAGTGTGTTGACTTGCATTGTTCTGGATTACAATGAGTAAGTATACAACTTCTAGTATTGAAGTATAATTTTATAAAAATGCTTTTGTACATTTAATTCAGAGTGTTGTGTCATCATTGCAAAGGCTCACAATAGGAAGTTGAATATCACCTTCACTACTCACCTGAAGTGGAATGCAGCATTACGTTGCTAGGCCCCAAGCCCTTGTATTATAATACGTGAAAGGTCAGTTTACAGAAGAGAATGCCTTTTCTCCTCTAGTGACTCCAGTGCCGTTGTTAAGTACAAGGTAATGCTGTCCATTTGTCCAACTTGTAAATCCCTACAAGAACCCAGTTGAAGCATGTGAGATATGAGTTTGTTAGAAATTATGGGGTTTGGGCCTTTTCAGGAACAAGGTGAAAAAGGGACTAGAAAACTCAATTACCTCAAATTCCACTGTTTGTCCCCATTCTAACCAGTTTTTACAGGAGGACTATCCAGAGTGACCTGACCAGCTGCATCAGCATCTGGAATGGGAATTGCAAGGCATCTGACCGCAAGTCCCTGCAAAGGATTGCGAGGTCTGCTGAGAGGAACATCAGGGTCTCTGTCCCACCCATTAACTGTGTACGCAGGGCCCTTTGCATTGTCCGTGATCCCCCCAACCGTCCAACTGTCTCTTTGGTCCCCTACCATCAGGCAGGAGATACCACAGCATTAAGACAAGAACTGTTAGGATGGGAAACCGCTTCTTCCCCCAGGCCGTAATGGTACTGAACTCCCAGCCAGCACCCAGGTCTCATCACAACACCACTATTATACTGTTGACTTTTTAACTTGTGTCATAAATGGGCCTTATTATTTGTTAATTTATTTGTGATAATATTACTTTAAGTGCCATGTGTATGAGTTATATGTACTTTGACATGCACCTTGGCCCCAGTGGAATGATGTTTTGTCTAGTGGTACACATGTGTATAGGTGAATGACAAAGAACTGAACTTGAACTTGTACAGTACACCCACCAAAAGGGCATTTATGGATCCCCTCCATATTCTCAGATGTAACTAACCCTTGACATTATTGCCAAAATCCCTTTACCTAGAAGCAGTTGTTTCCCACTGGCACTGTTCAGTCCATGTGTGTAATACTGTACACCATTTTGTAGAATTTGTGTGCGTATGATAACTTCCTGTCTGTTACAATATGGAAATGCTTCTTTCAAGGATTTGGTGCGGAATTACTACTCAGAAAGCAGACACATTAAACATTAAGTGTTGGACACATCATGAGCTTTTAGAAACATAGAATATAGAAAGCCTACGGCACAATACAGGCCCTTTGGCCCACAAAGTTATGCCAAACATGTCCTTACTATAGAAATTACCTAGGGTTACCCATAGCCCTCTATTTTTCTAAGCTCCATGTACCTATCTATGAATCTCTTAAAAGACCCTATCATATCCACCTCCACCACCATCACTGGCAGCCTATTCAACGCACTCACCAACCTCTGTGTAAAAAACTTACCCCTGACATCTCCTCTGTACCTACTTCCAAGCACCTTGAAACTGTGCCCTCTTGCATTAGCCATTTCATCCCTGGGAAAAAGCCTCTGACTATCCACATGACCAATGCCTCTCAGCATCTTATACACATCTATCAGGTCACCTCTTAGCCTCTGTCGCTCCATGGAGAAAAGGTCAAGTTTACTCAACCTATTCTCACAAGGCATGCTCTCCAATCCAGGCAACATCCTTGTAAATCTCCTCTGCACCCTTTCTATAGTTTCCACATCCTTCCTGTAGTGTGGTGACCAGAACTGAGCACAGTACTCCAAGTGGGGTCTGACCAGGGTCCTATATAGCTGCAACATTACCTCTCGGCTCTTAAACTCAATCCCACCATTGATGAAAGCCAATGCACCATATGCCTTCATAACCACAGAGTCAACCTGGATAGTAGCCTTGGGTGTCCTATGGACTCGGACCCCAAGACCCCTCTGATCCTCCACACTGCCAAGAGTCTTACCATTAATATTATATTCTGCCATCATATTTGACCTACCAAAATGAACCACCTCACACTTGCCTGGGTTGAACTCCATCTGCCACTTCTCAGCCCAGTTTTGCATCCTATCAATGTCTCACTGTAACGTCTGACAGCCCTCCATTTTATCCACAACACCCCCAACCTTTGTGTCATCGGCAAATTTACTAATCTATCCCTCCACTTCCTCATTCAGGTCAATTATGAAAATCATGAAGAGTAAGGGTCCCAGAACAGATCCCTGAGTCACACCACTGGTCACTGACCTCCATGCAGAATATGACCTGTCTACAACCACCGTTTGACTTCTGTGGGCAAGCCAGTTCTGGATCCATAAAGCAATGTCCCCTTGGATCCCATTCCTCCTTACTTTCTCAATAAGCCTTGTATGGGGTACCTTATCAAATGCCTTGCTGAAATTCATATACACTACATACATCTACTGCTCTACCCTCATCAACGTGTTTAGTTACATCCTCAAAAAATTCAATCAGGTTCGTAAGGCACAACCTGCCTTTGACAAAGCCATGCTGATTATTCTTAATTATATTATACCTCTCCAAATGTTCAGAAATCCTGCCTCTCAGGATCTTTTACATTAACTTACCAACCACATCAGTAAGACCCACTGGTCTATAATTTCCTGGACTATCTCTTCTCCCTTTCTTGAATAAGAGAACAACATCCACAACCCTCCAATCTTCCAGAACCTCTCCCGCCCCCATTGATAATGCAAAGATCATCACCAGAGGCTCAGCAATCTCCTCCCTCGCCTCCCACAGTAGCCTGGGGTATATCTTGTCCGGTCCCGGTGATTTATCCAATTTGGTGCTTACCAAAAGCTCCAGCACATCCTCTTTCTTCATGCCTATATGCTCAAGCTTTTCAGTCCACTGTAGTCATCCCTACAATTGCCAAGATCCTTTTCCTAGTATGAAGCAAAGTATTCATTCAGGACCTCTGCTATCTCCTCCGATTCCATACACACTTTTCTACTGTCACACATGATTGGTCCTATTCTCTCACATCTTATCCTCTTTCTCTTCACATACTTGTAGAATGCCTTGGGGTTTTCCTTAATCCTGCCCACCAAGGCCTTCTCATGGCCCCTTCAGGCTCTCCTAGTTTCATTCTTAAGCTTCTTTCTGCTAGCTTTATAATCTTCTAGATCTCTATCATTACCTTGTTTTTGAAACTTTCGTAAGCTCTTGTTTCCTTCTTAACTAGCTTTACAACAACCTTTGTACACTACAGTTCCTGTACCCAACCATCCTTTCCCTGTGTCATTGGAACGCACCTATGCAGAACTCCACACAAATATCCTCTGAACATTTGCCACATTTCTGCCGTATATTTCCCTGAGAATATCTGTTCCTGATTTATGCTTCCAAGTTCCTGCCTGATAGCCTTATATTTCCCCTTACTCCAATTAAATGCTTCCCTAATTTGTCTGTTCCTATCTCTCTCCAGTGCTATGGTAAGGGAGAATTGTGATCACTATCTCCAAAATGCTCTCCCACTGAGAGATCTGACACCTGTCCAGGTTTACTTCCCGATACCAGATCAAGTACAGCCTCTTCTCTTGTAGGCTTATCTGCATATTGCTCTAGGGGGATGCCAATCAATATTTGGGAATTAAAATCTCTCACCACAACAACCCTGTTATTATTACTCCTTTCCAGAATTTGTCTCCCTATCTGCTCCTCATTGTCCCTGTTACTATTGGGTGGTCTATAAAAAACACCCAGTAGAGTTATTGACCACTTCTTGTTCCTAACTTCCACCCACATAGACTCCGTAGACAATCCCTTCATGACTCCTTTTCTGCAGTCGTGACACTATCTCTGATCAACAGTGCCATGCCCCCACCCCTTGTCCTTGAGCCATCCAAGTTTTTGTAATGGCCACAACATTATAGCTCTAATTACTGATCCATGCTCTAAGCTCATAGATACATCTCAAAACTATCGGTCTGAGTGTATCCCTTCCTTATCACCTGCCTATCCTCCCTCTCACACGGTACACAAGCTTTCACTATTTGTGAGCCAACTGCCTCTTCCTTCATCTCTTCAGTTTGGTTTCCACCCCCCAGCAATTCTAGTTTAAACTCTCCCCTAGAGCTGTAGCAAACCTCCCCGCCAGGATATTGGCACCCTCGGATTCAAGTGCAACCCGTCATTTTTGAATAGGTCACACCTGCCCCAAAAGAGGCCCCAATGATCCAGAAACCTGAATCCCTGCCCCTTGCTCCAATCCCTCAGCCACACATTCATCCTCCACCTCACTTTATTCCTATACTCACCGTCGAGAGGCACAGGCAGTAATCCCGAGATTCCTACCCCTGAGGTCCTGCTTCTCAGCATCCTCCCTAACTCCCTGTAGTCTATTTTCAGGACTTCCTCCTTTTTACTACTGATATCAATATGTACCACAACCTCGATTAGTGCTAGTCCCGTGATCCTAGTTTTGAAAATGTTACGTCTCATGGTGTCACTTAGCTGAGCCACCTATATTCTGTTGAACTTCTTATGAATAAACTCTTGTCATTGCTTCAACATTGGAGTCTGTCTTCCCTCCACACTTGCATTCCAACATGGCCAGCGCACATCATGACAGACGGACCCTGCCAAGTAATGAACTCAGTGCAGATTGAACAGCAGTGTTTTGACATCAGTCAGCCTCTGGTGAGAATACCATATACTGGAGAAATTCAGAACATAGACACTTGGAATGTAGACTTGAAACCTAGACTTGAGAATAGGTGAAGTCCACAATCTGAGTCTACATTCTGAGTTTTATCAAGTCTATGCTCCAAGCCGATATTCCGAGTTTCTCAAGTCCACACTCCGAGTCCACATTCTAAACTTCTCTTGTCAACATTCTAAGTTTTTCAAAGTCTACGTACCAATGAATAAGTTCTAGTTGCTGTCTCTACATTGCCATCACACATTGTGACAGAATTTGATATGTTTCATCACTAACTTCTCAAAGCACTTCATCACTGTTGATGTAAATGTTACTGGATGATACTCATTAAGGAAGGTTATGACATTATTCTTAGGCACTGGTGTAATCAAAGCCTTCTTGGAGCAGGTGGTTACCTCAAACTGCTGAAGCGAGAGGTTAAAGATACCAGTGAACACTCCAGCCATTTGATCAGCACAGGTCTTTAGCATTCGACTAGTAACTCGTCTGGGCTGGCTACTTTCTGTGGGTTCCCCTCATGAAGGATGCTCTCACTTTGGCCTTAGAGACTGAAATCACAGAGTCATTGGGAGCTGTGGAAGTTTGTGAAGGCGCCTCCATGTTTTGATAGTCAAAGCAAGCGTAAAAGGCATTGAGTTCATCTGGGAATGAAGCCTTGTTGTCAGCTATGTCGCTTAGTTTCACCTTGTAGGAGGTGGTAGCGTCTAAGCCCTGCCATAGCTGTTGAGCATCCTTCAGTGATTCAAGTTTGGCCTGGAATTGCCACTTTGCATGTGAAATAGATTTCTGGAGCTCGTACCTGGACGTCTTGTATTTTACTTGGTCACCAGACCTAAGTGCCACTGATCTGGCCCTCAGCAGATTGCAGATCTCATAGTTGGGGAAGAATCTGAATGGTTTTGTGAGGACACACTTGTCTACGATTGTTTTTATAAAGTCTGATTTTTATAAAGTGGTTCAGATCCTCTTATGAGTCGTTGAACACGGCTGAGTCCACCGTCTTGAAACAACTCTGCTCCTCTGCCTTTTTGTTGTCCTTATCTCTGGAGACTTGCTCTTTAGCCTATGCCTGAATTCTGGTAGGGAGGTTAGCCATGGGATCAAATTTCCAGAGATGCGGTCTAGGCATGGAATGGTAGGCATTCCTAATCATAGTGTAGCAGTGGTCAAGTGTATTGGGAACTCTGGTCCTTATAGATTACAGAGGCCTAAATGCTGGAACTCCCTTTCCAACAACACTGTACAAGGCATCAGTGAGGTCTAGACTCGAGGGACTGGAAAGTTCAAGTTCAAGTTAATTATCATACAGCTATTCATGAATATAGCCAAATGATTCAGCATTCCTCCAGGGTCAAGTGCAAACCACGTTACCAAGAGAACTCTGCAAGGAGCGCAAATAGTACATACAGTTACAACATCAGAAAAGAAACATACAAAAAAAAATATAGCCCAAGTCTCAGAGTGTTCAGCTCATTCTGCCACTGAGCGAACACAGGAGGGAAGCACTGACAGGAAGGACCAGCCCCCAACCCACAACGAACTCCAATAAGCTGGAAAAGCATAGAGCAGATTTACGAGGGTGTTTCCAGGACTTCAGAAACTGGATTATAGAGCAGGTTAGACTATTCATTAAAATGTGAGAGGATGAATGATGATGTTTTAGAGGTGTATAAAATCTTGAAATTCATTCCCAGTCGGGCTAAAGGTACTCTGTTGCTTATGCTCATTATAGACACTGGCACAGACACATGCCAAATGGCCTGTGCCTTTCCATTAATGACTTTATAGTAAATGAAAAAATTTCTATAATATCTGTGGTTTATTTTACATTTCTGAAAATTGCTCTAGGAAAAGTTATTTATCAGCAGCCCTACATTAATAACGTGCCCATTCCAAGGAAAAAAAAGACCTTTATTATTTACAAATCTTATTAATTCTTAAGACAATAGAAGAAAACTAATGCAGGTGTTAAAATCTCAAATGCTGGGAGCCTGTAACTAGCCAGTGAAATGTATGTTGCAGGAAACTAAATTTACGGTGTGTTACCTGAAGGCATCGGTCCTATTCTTCTTTCCATCTTTAGTGATCAACAAGTCTTTCTACTCCTCTCTCCCTCATGGTTATCTAAATACAGAATCAGAATCAGGTTCATTGTCACGGACATACTGTAAGTCATGAAACTGGTTGCTTTGTTAAAGTGGTACAGTACAAGATATAGAATTACCATGTTCAATGAATACAGTACATAAATAGTGCAAAGGAAGAGTAGTAAACCAGTGTTCATGGGTTCATGGACTGTTCAGAAATCTAATAGCGAAAGGGAAGAAGCTGGTTAAAACATTGAATCTGGGTCTTCGGTCTCCTGTAGCTCCTCCCCAATAGCAGTATTAAGAAAAAGGCACATAAGGGTCCTTAATGATGGATGCACCTACTTGGGGCATCACTTCTTGAAGTGCCCTTGTTGGTGGGGTTGTGCGCATGATGGAGCTGGCCAAATCTACAAATCTTTGCAGTTTCTTTTGATCCTGCTCATTGGAACCTCCACACCAGGCAGTGATTATTCCAGATGGAATGCTGTCCACCAGACATCTGTAGAAATTTGCAAGAGTCTTTGGTGACATACCAAACTCCTCAAACTCCTAAGGAAGTGGAGTTGCTAACGTACCTTCTTCATGATGCCTCAATGTGTTTGCCCCAGGACAGATCATCTGAGATGTTGAAGTACAGGAACTTGAAGATGCTCAAAAGGTTCAAGGGTTCATTTTATTATCAAAGTATGTATGCAAAATACAAGTCTGAAATTTGTCTTCTCCAGATAGCCATAGAATACAGAAAACCATATAAGCAGTTGAAAGAAAGACACCAATACCCCACTCCTCACAAAAAGAAAATGAAACAAAACCTCACAAACCCCAAACACCCCAACCCCTCCCTTGTACAAAAACTAACAGATCACCCAAACCCCCCCCCCCAGCCCACCAATCCACATCAAGAAAAAATGGGCCAGATCGTGAAATAGAGCATAGAACTGAAAAAAGCCAATGTGAACAGCAGTTAGTTTGAACTACAGTCCAATCCATAAATCTCAGAATTCTGATAACATCTAAGAGAGCATCGAGACCCGATGGCAGCAGCTCCAATGGTAGTGACTCGAACCAACAGATTCTCTGAGGACTACTTGCTCTCCTCCACATTTACCTCAATGTTTCAATCTACCTTAACACTTTAACCAGCGAGAAATGTAGTCAATCATGGCCCCTCGACTCGTCTCTGAGCTTCTCCTTGTGGTAGCTCGTGCTCACATTTCCCTCCTGGAGTTTTGTCAGGGACAGCAGGGTGCTAGCTCGCTCGATCGAGATAGAGTCTGTAACTCACAGACTCCAACAGTTTCAAAAACAAAATTAAGATTAAAAGAATAAGTACAAGACGTTGAAAAGCTGAAATGATTGACCATCTGGAAGATGGCACCCGAGGTTTGTTTGCTAGCACCATCTTGATCATATCTCTCCCTTTCCACCACTGACCCCTCAATTAGGACTGGTGTGTGTTTCTCTGACTTCCCATTTCTGAAATCCACTATCAATTCCTTGGTCTTGCTGATGTTGAGTGCAGGGCTGTTGTTACAACACCAGTTAAATAGCAAATCTATCTCACTTCTGCAAGCCTCCTCATCACCATCAAAGATCCCGACAACAGTGTGCATCCTTGAGGAATGTCTGTGATGATTGTTAGGGGGAAGACAGTATTATTACCGATCTGCACTGTCTATCTTCTCCCTTTGAGAAATTCAAAGAGCCCCTTTGTATGGATTAATGCTTCTTTTACAATTACCTGTTGTGGTATTGCATTCCACAACAGGTAATTCCACACTCTGGGTAAAGAATTCCCTTCTGAATTCGCCAGTAGATTTATTAGTGATTATCTTTGTCTTTCCAACCTCTCAGCCTGATTTCACCCAAAATAGCCTGCCAAAACGAAGAAAGATCATTCAAATACTGGTTGGTAATTGAAATCTCAACTCAGCATTCAAGAAAAATATTCTTAATTCTTTTAAGAAATGGTTAGGTGAACTAATGACACATTATAAAATCTAAGACTGAATGTGACAAGATAAAATCTTTAATCTGATGTAATGGGTATATTCGCATTGAAAAGCTGATTTTAATCTAGAATATGCTGTTCCATGATATTACACTGATTTCTTGTTTTTAATGATGTCTTGAAGCTACTAATAATTTAAAAGTTCATTTGCTCACTATTTTTCAGATTTCTTGATGAAGGCCTGCGAGGGCTATGCCACGGACTGAAGGGAAATGGTCAGCTGTTAACACTAAGCATGTGTTACTGTAATCTAGGACCAACAAGTGGATCGTTCTTGGGGGATCTGGTGGCCAAAACTGCCATTAAGTAATAGAAATAGTTTTGGGTGCCCTACCTGTGAATTAGCTGAAATCTGTTTTAATTCATGATGTTGCTGAATTAATGCTTGTTGCTGAATATTGAGATAGTTGGGTATGAAAAAATATGAAATTCTGTACAGTAACAGTAGAAAGAGAAGTATAATACTTATTTGGCAATTTGGTCTTGTGTGCATTAACTTAAAGAGCCGGCTAACCAGCCAGTTCCATTCAAGTTAATAGTACTCTCCTTTCATCCAGATCCAAACCAAAAGAAACAAAGAAAATTGGAGAAGTAACCCCTTATATTCCTTCCAATGGCATGAGTATTGATTTCTCCTTCTGGTAAAAAGTTCTTTCCCTCCCTCTCCCCTCTTCTTCTATTCCCCACTTTGGTCTTTTACCTCTCCTCACTTGCCTATCTCTTCCCCTCCTCCTTCCCTTTCTCCTATGGTCCACTCTCCTCTCCTATCAGATTTGTTCTTCTCTAGCCCTTTACCTCCCACCACCTATCACCTTCCAGCTAGCATTCTTCCCTCCCCCCCACCTTTTTATTCTGATACCTTCCCCCTTCTTCTTCAGTCCTAAAGAAGGATCTCAACCAGAAACATTGACTCTTCATTCACTTCCATAGATACTGTCTGACCTGCTGAGTTCCTCCAGCATTTTGTGTGTGTTGCTTTGGATTTCCAGTATCTGCAGTCTCTTGTGTTTCTGTAGCACTTTTCCAATGGCTTTAATTGACTACTGGGCTAGTTCTTTCTCAATCTTTGAGAGAATATAACCCCAGTTTACAAGGAGTGAAGATCTCTTGATAGGGCAACACCAATATTAGCAGGTCACTCTGCTTGGTTTTATTTTGCCTGCATGATTGGGTAATGTCAAGGGGAATTTCTTCCCCACCCCCATTGCTGAAAGGGACATCCCCCCTGCCCCATTGATAAGGGGGGTATTCTACCCCATTGATGAGAGGGGCATTCTACCCCATTGCTGAGGGGGGCATTCTACCCCATTGATGAGAGGGGCATTCTACCCCATTGCTGAGAGGGCCATAGAGTCACACATCATGGGAACAGATCCTTCAGCCCACCAAGTTCGTGCCAGCCATGGAACACCCATTCACATTAATAGTACATTAATTGAAACATACAGTGAAATGTGCTGTTTGCATCAAATCAGCAACAATTGCACTGGGCTGCCTACCAACATAGCAAGTCCACAACTCATTAATCCTAGCCTGTACGTCTTTGGACTGTGTGAGGAAATGGGAGCATCTGGAGGAAACCTACTTGGTCACGGGAGAATGTACAAACTCCTTACAGGCACGGAGAAAACTTCCCTTGGCTGAAGAGTTCAGGACCAAGGTCACAGTTTCAGAAGAACTGGGACCAAAAAAAGGAAAAAAAAAATTATGCTGTGGTTGGTGAATCTTAAGAATTCCCTACCTTGGAAGGCTGTAGAGAATCAGTCATTGAATTCATTTAAAACAGACATTGATAGATTTGAGGATAATAAAATAATCAAAGGATATGGGGATAGCGCAGGAAAATGGATGTTGAGGTAAAGGATCAGTCATGATCTTGATATGTAGTAGTGTACAAAAGACTCAGGCACATGTACATAGCTAGGGTGCTCAAGACTTTAGAAAGCACTGTATATTGGTTACAATAGCAAGGTGGTTGGGAAACAGAAATAAAAGTACTTAGCTTTGTATTAGCTGAATAGTATTTTTTAAAAGAATACTTCCTACAATACTCTGAACACATCATCAGTGAAGTAACTTTTGGTCATCAATTGTTTCAGGTCTTTCAACATCTGACACCCAGCCATGGTAGATCAAGCCACAACTTGTGTTCAGGTAGCATGTGCTGCAGATCCCCATGGACTTGCTCTCTTAATCCAGAGGCTTTATCTGCTGCCTCAGGGATGCTTCCAATGGCTTCGTGCCTCCTTGTACCAGCAATGCCCAATGTGCTGAGGGCTCTGTGAGGAGGCTGTCCAGCAAAGACCTGGCAGCCCACTTCAACGAGCGTGCACTTAGTCTTCCATCCCTGTCTCTGACAGTCACTGACCAGTTCCTCGCATCTGGCAAGCTTCCTCTCACGGGCCTCCTCCCACGGCACTGTCAGCTCCAGCAGGATGATGTACTAAAGGCACCCACAGGGATTCTGGCACCCACTCACAGCTGGCAGCTCTGCACAGCACGTTGTCAAGCCCACCTTGAGACCAGATATCCTCCTGGTCTCAGAGGCAGCAAAGTTCATCATCCTGCCCACAAGAAAATGAATCTCAGGATTGTATATAAGTAACATATATGTACATTGATAATAAATTTACTTTGAACTTTTAACTAGCAATGATGCTTCCATTCTAAGTTGGATGAGTCTCTGCCTCCCTTAAATTCAACTCCAAGTTGTTCAATGTCTTTTTTTTCTCCCAGATTGCAGAATTACTTGTGGTGTCTATGGGATGTTGGTGTCTATGAAAGGCTGGCATTTATCTCCCTTTCCTAATTGCCTTTGTTCCAAATGGTTTACTGGGTCCATTTAAATGTCATTAACATTGCTGTGGTTTGGAGAGACAGGTAGCCTGAAAAGAAAATTTTCCAATGTTCCTTAGATTCAGGATCAGTTTCTGAGGATTGGAGAATGGCTAATGTTATCCCAGTTTTTAAGAAAGGAGGGAGGGAGAAAACAGAGAACTATCGTCCTGTCAGCCTAACATCAGTAGTGGGGAAGATGCTAGAGTCCATTATCAAAGATGAAATAGTGGCATATCTAGATAGCAGTGATAGGATTGGGCCGAGCCAGCATGGATTTACCAAGGGCAAATCATGCTTGACTAATCTATTGGAGTTTTTCGAGGATGTAACCAGGAAGTTAGACAAGGGAGATCCAGTGGATGTAGTGTACCTCGATTTTCAGAAGGCATTTGATAAGGTCCCACATAGGAGATTGATGGGTAAAATCAGAGCTCATGGCATTGGGGGGAAGATATTAACATGGATAGAAAACTGGTTGGCAGATAGAAAGCAAAGGGTAACGGTGAATGGGTGTTTCTCTGAATGGCAGGTGGTGACTAGTGGGGTGCCACAGGGCTCTGTATTGGGACCACAGCTGTTTACGATTTACATCAACGATTTAGATGAAGGCATTGAGAATAACATCAGCAGTGTGACAGTAATGAGGATGTTAGGAGAATTCAGGGTGACTTGGATAGGCTGAATGAGTGGGCAGATACTTGGCAGATGACGTTTAATGTGAATATGTGTGAGGTTATCCACTTTGGGAGTAAGAACAGAAAGGCAGATTATTATCTGAATGGTGTAGAGTTAGGTAAGGGAGAAATACAAAGAGATCTAGGAGTTCTTGTTCATCAGTCACTGAAGGTGAATGAGCAAGTGCAGCAGGCAGTGAAGAAGGCTAATGGAATGTTGGCCTTTATTACAAAGGGAATTGAGTACAAGAGCAAGGAAATCCTTTTGCATTTGTACAGGGCCCTGGTGAGACCACATCTGGAGTATTGTGTACAGTTTTGGTCTCCAGGGTTAAGGAAGGACATCCTGGCTGTAGAGGAAGTGCAGTGTAGATTCACGAGGTTAATTCCTGGGATGTCCGGACTGTCTTATGCAGAGAGGTTAGAGAGACTGGGCTTGTACACGCTAGAATTAAGGAGATTGAGAGGGGATCTGATTGCAACATATAAGATTATTAAGGGATTGGACAAGGTAGAGGCAGGACATATGTTCCAGATGCTGGGAGAGTCCAGTACCAGAGGGCATGGTTTGAGAATAAGGGGTAGGTCATTTAGGACAGAGTTAAGGAAAAACTTCTTCTCCCAGAGAGTTGTGGGGGTCTGGAATGCACTGCCTTGGAAGGCAGTGGAGGCCAATTCTCTGGATGCTTTCAAGAAGTAGCTAGATAGGTATTTTATGGATAGGGGAATCAAGGGATATGGGGACAAGGTAGGAACCGGGTATTGATAGTAGATGATCAACCATGATCTCAGAATGGTGATGCAGGCTCGAAGGGCTGAATGGTCTACTTCTGCACCTATTTATTGTCTATAAACAAGTAGACATTAGTGAACTTGATGGATATTGGAGGACCACAAGGTGTTTATGTCAGAGTTTCATAGACCCCACGACTGAAACTAAGCTACTTAATTTCATGAATATAAACTCCCAAGTTTCTGTGGTGGGATTTAAACTCAAATTGCAGATCTTTAGTTACAGCCTCTGCATTGCTGGAATCTAGACATGCGTTATATCAATGGTTGATTTAGAATGTCAGAAAATCTAACTCATTCCAGGTTTGGAGTACATTCTCCAAAATCATACATTGCCCAGGGTTGGAATAGTCTTATCGGTTTGTTGACAATATAAACAGAGTAGCAAGGTGTCGTAAAATGATTGACTCACAATGATTAATTTCGTTCCATCATCTTGTTCCATTGTCCCTTTTGCAGAGATCTGCTTCTGGATGGAAATAATCTGCAGTGTGTGGGAGCTTGTGAGCTGATTAGGTTTATTGCCAATTACGCCGAAAATGAGGTGAAGAAGAAATCAGATATTGAGGGAGAAACATCAAAACCTGTTCTGGAAGGTGCAGGTGGATATTATATAAATCTCTTATACTGTGTATTATAAATGTTATAATTAGCATTTCCTCTAATACTGACTGGGAAAAGGAATGATAAATTATTTAAACAATAAACTTGGCTACAGGACAAGTGTTATCTTGTGACGTAAAAGATCATACAGAGGCACAGATTTCCTTCTTCTCTATCCTCATTTCCCCAATAGTCAACTAGAAGTGTTTTTGTATAAACAAAAGTATATACTTGATTTGTACTTATTCTGCTCATAACAATAAGGAAAATATACTGTACTGTACAAAAGTCTTAGGCACATAAATATATATTTAACTCAGTGCCTAAGACTTTCACATTTTACTGTATTTCTCAATGTAGAGCAAAGGGTGAAATTGTAAATGTGGTGAGAGCAAAGGGTGTTGGGAATGGCCAGGGTGGACTGCCACAGGATGGGTGTGGGACAGGTGGCAGAGGTTGTGTGTAGGGGGGCAGGGGTTGCGGGTGCAGACACACCCAGCCCTGAAACACCAGGAAAGGTCATTTAATTCCAAACAACTGGTGAACTAATCATTACAGAATGTCTCTCTGTTGCTCCCCACTCCCTCCCTTCTCCCTTCCTCTTTTTCCAACCGTGATTCCCCTCTCCCTACCCCCTCCTCACTCAGTCCACAATAGAGACCCATATCAGAATCAAATTAATCAGAGAGTAAAAGAAGCAACAAAATTATTGGAAGAAGTTGATGTGGAGAGGCACAGTGGTGCTAGAAAGTTTGTAAACCTGTAGAATTTTCCCTGTATCTGCATAAATATGACCTAAAATGAATAATACAAGTATAATGTTTTGTATTAATTATTTAATTGGATTCTCTCTATCTAGTTTTAGGACTTAGGTGAAGATCTGATCACATTTTAGGCCATACATGCAGAAATTGAGAAAATTCTACAGGGTTCACCAACTTTCTAGCACCACTGTAGCTTGCACCTTAGTTAGTGCAGCCAATTCTTCTTTTAATTCATCAGCATCTTAAAAAATATCAAAGTGGGTTTATGTATTCAAAATGCCAATAAATCAGCAGCAAGGTGCAACAGTTTATTAATTCATCTCTGCAGCATTCAGTTCATTGGTCCGGAGTGGTTCCTTGAACCTTCTCTGTGGCTGGTAGAAAGGATTGGATAAGATACTTCCTGTGGTATTAAAGTGGCTACTGAGTGTATGCTTGTGGTCTTCTGCCGCTGTAGCCCAGTCACTTCAAGGTTCGAAGTGTTGAACATTCAGAGATGCTCTTCTGCACACCACTGTTGTAATGCATGATTATTTGAGCTCCAGTCACCTTCCTGTCAGCTTGAGCCAGTCTGGCCATTCTCCTCTGAACTCTTTCATTAACAAGGTGTTTTCAACCACAGAATGAATTACAACCTTCTGTTAGTTTTACTAGTTACTTGCTCTACTTGCAAATAAGCCTTTGTGAATCATAGATTAGGACATTTGGAAAATGTCACTCACTGCATTTTTTTTTGTTTTTCACACCATTCGCTGTAAACTCTAGAGACTGTTGTGTGTGAAAATCCCAGGAGATCAGCAGTTTCTGTGATACTCAAATCACCCAGTCTGGCACCAACAATCATTCCATGGTCAAAGATGACATTTCCTCTCTATTCTGATGCTTGCTCTGAACAACAACTGAACCATGTCTGCATGCTTTAATGCATTGAGTTGTTGCCATGTGATTGGCTAATTAGATATTTGCATTAATGAGCAGGGGTTACAGATGTACCTAATAAAGTGGCTACTGACCATATAACTATCTAAGATGAAGACACCAAACTTAGGTCTGCTGATTTCAGGTGGATAGGTAGAGAAATGAGTTGTGAAGAGGATATGAGAGAAACACAAAAAGGACTCACAAAGAGAATGGGCAAAGATCTGTCAATAAAGTATTATGTGAGAAAATGTAAAATAGTTTATTATATCTAAAAATAACATTATCTAATGGTGAGAGATTTCAGATGAATCCAGATGTCATAATCCATGATTCACAAATGCTTATCTGCAAGTCGAGCAAGGAATTAGAAAAGTTAACAGAATGTTGTCATTTATTTCAAAGTAAATTGAATAGAAAATTAGGGGCTTGACGCTTCTGCTATGAGGCATTAGTGGGATTGCATCTGGAGTACAGTATTAGTTCCCTTAATTAAAGAAAGATGTTAATGCATTGGAAGCAGTTCAGAAAAAACTTATTAGACTGATTCCTGGAATGTACAGGTTATCTTACAAGAAAAGATTGGACAGGTGTGGCTTGTTCCACTGAAGTTCAGATCCTGAGGGATCTTGACAGGATGGATGTGAGAAGATTATTCCTTATCAAGAATGTACAACCAGTGGTCTTTATTTAAAAATGAGGGTCTGCCCACTGAGTCAGAGATGAGGTGACATTCTCTCTCAAGCGGGCTGTTAGTCTTTGAAACTCTCTCCCTCAAAGAGCTGTGAAAGCAGAGTGTTAGAATATTGTTAAGGCAATGGTACATGGATACTTGGAAAGTAAGTAGGTAAAAAGGTTACAATGGGTAGGCAGGAATGCAGGGTAACACATACAAAATGCTAGAACAGCAGGTCAGGCAGCATCTATGGGGAGGAATGAAGAGGCTGAGACTCTTCATAAGGACTGGAAAGGAAGGGGGGAAGAAGCCAGGATAAGAAGGGAGGGTTGAGGTTACCTACAGGTTAGTAATAATTTTATTAAATGATGGAGCAGGATGATGGAGACTGAGTTTGTAAGCTGCTATGTTCATATTAAGTATAGAAAATGTTTGTATCGAGGTTTTGTTTATTTTGCAACTGCTCTGCGTTCTTAAATTGTGATCTCTTTGCTCATTGCTTTTGTTTCCCCCCCCCCCCCCGTTTTACAAATACCTCAATGAATCAGATTTACAATCAGTTTCATCAAACGAGAACACAAGACTGACTGACAGTGTTAATATGAATATCAGCGTTCCTGGATCCAAGAAGGAAAGGAAGGGTAATTATTCCAATACATTTTCTTACGTGAAGTCTACATAGCACAAACACAATGTTTTTAAAGTTGCAAATGTGAAGAATAATCAAACAGGTAATAATGAATATGCATTTTATGTGATTTTAGGCTATGAATAAGAAATAAGTAGTGCCATACAAATAACTCTTTTATTGGGGTAAGTTATGAGTTTTTCCAAGTGAGGTGAATTTTACCAGCAGGTGCCAAAGGTACTGATGAGAAGTGTTATTTTTAACCCAAGTTTTGGGGATTTCCATGCATGTGCTGCTGAATGTGGTAATCAGTGAATGGTTGACTGACTTAATTGTCACCACACTCCTGGCACCAACATAACATACTAACCCTAACTGTGCATCTTAGGAATATGGGAGGAAACCAGAACACCAAGAGGAAGCATACGTAGGCACCGGGGTGGGGGGGGGGGGGGTACTTACAAATTTCTAATAGACACCAGCAGGAATTGAACTCTTTGTTTATATTTATTGTGTTCTTTACCTTATCATTTTTTTTTGTGCTACATCAAGCCCAGAGTAACAACTATTTTGTTCTGGAAATGACATTAAGTAATCTTGAATCTGTGTTATGTTAACCATAATGTTACCAGACCTACCCCTCAGTTTTTCTGTGAGATGGTTGGATAATGTTGCTGACTGTTTGACAAGTTTTTTGTTGTGTTTGTAAGAATAAAACTGTTTCCTCACATGGAATCTCATTGCGTGCGCAAGCCATTGTAGTATTTTAGAATTGTAGAGTGACAATCTACAACTCCGTGAATTCAAATGAGTCAAGGACAGTGGAAGCAGACAGACACATTACAGCCATGTTGTCATATGAGTATTATTAAAAGTAAGTTA
The DNA here is from genome assembly GCF_030144855.1 of Hypanus sabinus. Lineage (NCBI taxonomy): Eukaryota > Metazoa > Chordata > Chondrichthyes > Myliobatiformes > Dasyatidae > Hypanus > Hypanus sabinus. The sequence goes on from NC_082707.1 coordinate 30,698,331, forward strand.
ATACTAATCGGGAAGCTGTTGGTAGCAAGAGGCGGGATCTGGGGTTGGCGGGGTCCTTACTTCCGCTCTTTTTACTCCCAGTATGCATTGTATATAGTTCCTCCACCCAGGCTGCACGAGGTACCTGGAAGCCTCTGTATTGTAAATATCATTTGCCCTCCCAGATAAAGATGTTCTTTTGGCCATCAAGTTGTCGAGTGGTCTTTTTGTAAAGTGGAAGTTACCACATTATTTTTGGCGACGAGGTAAACTGTGGACGGGTCGGCCCCATTTTCGATCAGGAGCTGTGAGCGGGCGAGGAGCCTCGCGTTTGGATGGTTACGTTCGGAACGGTCGGTGTGCTTGACGAGCAAATTGAGGAGTGGCCGGAGTACGAGGAAAGTTTGGGCCACTTTTTCTGTGCTAATGGAATTACTGAGGAGGCTACGAAGCGCTCTATTCTCCTGAGTGTGTGGGGGGCAAGGACGTACAAGCTGATATGGAACTTAGCTACATCGCGGAAACCGGGAGAAATTCCATACGACGAACTGGTCAAGCTCATGGGGAACCACCACAATCTGAAGCCTTCGGTGATAGTCCAGCGGTTCAAGTTTCACAGCCATGTCCGGAAGCCAGGTCAATCTGTGGGTGGTTTCGTGGCTGAGCTTCGGCAGCTGTCGGAGCATTGCGATTTTGGAGCTATGTTGGATGACATGCTCTGTGACAGATTAGTATGCGGCATTAATAATGCCGTACAACGCCGCTTGTTGGGGGAAACCCCACCGTTGACTTTCAAGAAAGCCCTAGAGACTGCCCAAGGCGTGGAGGTGGCTGCTGATAATGCCAAGGATATACAGAAAGGACATGGGGGGTCGCAGTCGGTGGCAGTGCTCCAAGTCAGGAGGGAGACTGGTAAACAGAAAAAGCGGGTGGAATGTTTTCGGTGTGGAGGAACACACTATGCAAATGTTTGTAAATTCAAAGATACTGTCTGCCATGCTTGTCGCAAGAAGGGACATTTAGTTAAAAAGTGCAGGAGCATAAAAGGTGAGGTTAAGCCTGGGCAGAGGAAAGCTCAACAGAATCAGGCAGCCACACCCCACCTAGGAGAAGCAGACGGAGAGGCAGCGTGTGGCTACAGCATGTCTGGGGTGGAAATGGATGAGGGACCACCTGAACCGTGTTATGCCACAGTCACTGTCAAGGGAAAGGACATTAAGTTCGAGATTGATTCTGGGGCTACTGCATCGGTCATTAGTGAAGAGACCTACAGGAGGACATGGGGATCCAACCTGCTTCCCATCAGACTATCTAAGCTCCAACTCAGGACCTATACGGGGCAGCCCATATCTCATTTAGGGGTGTTATACGTGGATATTTCAGCTGGGGGCCAGAAGGCTGAAGCCAGGCTGGTGAAAGCTAAGGGCAGTGGGCCCAGTCTTTTGAGCCGCGATTGGCTTTGCAAAATCTGGCTCAACTGGCATGAGGTTAAGTATGCACACACGACGGAGGGCATTCTGCAGCAGTATAGTGACATTTTCAGGGACGAGCTGGGCACACTGAAGGGCGTGACCGTGAAACTCTATGTCGACCCTGAGGCCACACCACGTTTTTTTAAGCCCATCTCAGTGCCCTTTGCCATGAAAGGCAAAGTCGAGGCGGAGCTGGTTTGTTTACAGGGGCTGGGCATCATTGAGCCTGTTCAGTTTTCAAGGTGGGCAGCTCCTATTGTTCCGGTTTTGAAGGCAGATAAAATGGTGAGGATATGTGGGGACTACAAGCTTACAGTGAATCAGGTCTCTAAGCTGGAGGAGTACCCATTGCCACGGGTGGATGACCTATTTGTGACCCTGTCAGGGGGTAAGCTGTTCACAAAGCTGGACATGAGCTGTGCTTACCAACAGCTGCAGCTCAATGAGGATTCAAAGGAGTACGTCACCATCAATACGCAGAAGGGATTATTCAAATATAATCGCCTGGTGTTTGGAGTGGCATCTAGCCCCGCCATTTTCCAAAGGACAATGGTCTCTTTGCTGTAGGGGATTCCACATGTAGCAGTGTATCTTGATGATATTTTGATCACAGGAGCCACGGAGGGGGAGCATCTGGCTTAATGTAGAACAGGTGCTGAAGAGACTCTCAGATATAGGGCTGCAGTTGAAATGCAGAAAATGTGTGTTCCTGGCTCCGAGTGTGACCTACCTGGGACACAAAATTACAGCTGAGGGGCTTTGCCCAGTGGGGGACAAAGTGAGAGCTATCAAGGAGGCCCCAAGTCCCAAGAGCGTCACTGAACTCAGATCATTTTTGGGCAGGGTGAATTATTATGGCAAGTTTCTTCCGGACCTCTCAAAGGTTTTGGCCCCACTGTCTAAGCTGCTTCACAATGACTTTAAGTGGCGGTGAGGTGGAGAGCAGGAGGAAGCTTTCAAGAAAGTGAAAGAACTCCTGCACTCAGCGAAGCTGCTCGTTCACTATGACCCAGACAAGGAGATCACCCTTTCATGCAATGCTTCGCCCTATGGAGTCGGGGCAGTTCTCTCACATGTAATAGAGGACCATTCAGAGAAGCCTATTGGTTTTGCTTCACATACCCTTACGGCTGCTGAGAAGGGATATTCACAGCTAGACAAAGAAGGTCTGGCCATTAATTTTGCGGTCAAACGTTTTCATCAGTACCTCTATGGATGTGCAATCACAATTTATATGCACCATAAACCACTGAGGAGCCTTTTTAGGGAGACCAGATGCATCCCACCGCTAGCCTCAGCCAGGATACAGCGTTGGGCTCTCACATTGTCAGCCTACCAGTATACTATCTTGTACAGAGCGGGTGGGGATAATGCAAACGCCAATGCGCTGAGTCGACTCCCTTTACCTGAGACGCCTGTTAATACATATGTGCCTCCAGAGACTGTGTTTTCGTTGGGGAGGCTGTCAGAGACACCTGTAAAGGTGACCCAGATCAAGCAATGGACAGAGAGGGACCCAGTCCTGTCTCAAGTCAAGACTTTTCTTTTACAAGGTTGGCCCAGAGTCGTGGGAGGAGAGGAACTGAGACCTTATGCCAAACGCAAGACCGAACTGAGTCTGCAGGATGGCTGCATTTTCTCGGGGGCAAGGGTCATCGTGCCTCCCCCTGGCCATTCACAGATTGTGGAGGAAATTCATGAGACTCACCCAGGGGTGTCACGGATGAAAAGCCTTGCAAGATCCTACGTCTGGTGGCCAAGAATGGATCAGGATCTGGAGAACAAGGTAAAATCGTGAACGCAATGTCAGACCAATCAGAACATGCCACCACCAGCTTTGCACCCATGGGAGTGGCCAGTCTACCCCTGGTCTAGGCTACATTTGGACTTTGCTGGCCCCTTTATGGGACCGATGTTTCTTGTAATGGTAGATGCGCATTCCAAATGAATCAAGGCTCACATCGTGAGCAACATCACAGCCCCCTCAACCACAGACAAACTCAGGCAAGTGTTTGCAGTCCACGGGTTGCCTGACACTCTGGTCACTGATTCACCAGCCCGACGTTCACCAGTGAGCTGTTCAGTGAGTTCATGCGGCAGAACGGCATTCATCACATTTGGACGGCCCCTTTCCACCCAGCCTCAAATGGTTTGGCTGAGCAGGCTGTTCAGACAGTGAAGGAAGGCCTAAAGTGCATGACAGGGGACTCTCTTAGTTCCTGGCTTTCACGTTTCCTGTCTAAATACCGTCTCACTCCACAGACTACGACTGCACGCACTCCAGCAGAGATGCTGATGGGGCGTAGGCCTAAGTCACGATTGGACCTGCTGTGCCCGGACATGAAGGCAAAAGTGGAGAGAAAGCAGGAAAAGCAGAAGGAGGGACATGATCACATGCACGAGACAGACAGTTAGAACCGGATGACAATGTCTATGTGAGAAACAATCAGCAATGGCTACCTGGGATTATTCTTAAGCAGAGTGGTCCAGTCTCCTATGTTGTTAAGCTGACTGATGGGCGTGTTTTCTGCAGGCATCAGGACCATGTGCACCTGCGTCATGATTCCGACTCAGAGGTAGACAGTTCCACGGAGTTTCCAATGGTGAGACAGACTACTGGGGAAGCATGTCCACCAGTGACTTTGCTAAAGGGAGACCCACTGGCAGAGGGGGCAGAGTCCCCTGAAGAGGATGGACATTCTCACGCGGACACACAGACCCCTCTCATGTCCCCAACACTAGATCCACCCAAAACATCTTCACCAGCAGTGCCTGCTGGATCACCGGGGGTAGTGTGTTAGATTGAATGGTGAATTTGCCATTTTTTTTAGGTGTTTTTGTATTGGTAACCTGTTGCTAATGATACTGTTTTTATTTCCCAGTTCTTCTATATTTGAGGAATGTTGAATTTTAAAGTGGGAGAAGTGTTGTAATGTGAGTATTATTAAAAGTAAGTTAATACTAATTGGGAAGCTGTTGGTAGCAAGAGGCGGGATCTGGGGTTGGTGGGGTCTTTACTTCCGCTCTTTTACTCCCAGTATGCATTGTACATAGTTCCTCCACCCATGCCGCACGAGGTACCTGGAAGCCTCTGTATTGTAAATACCATTTGCCATCCCAGATAATGATGCTCTTTTGGCCATTGAGTTGTTGAGTGGTCTTTTTGTAAAGTAGAAGTTACCACACTAATTGTCTTTGTTCTTGCCACGTGCTTGGGGATGGAGGCAGCCATTTTGTGAAGTCAGCATATTCTCCATTTTGTGAACTTGACATGCTGGGCTAGATCAATGTTTTAAAGAAGACACAATGATACTTCAGGTAATCTGCTAGACTGGGGGTCATTTCCAAATAAGTTATTTGTGAGATGTTCTTTGGTTGGATATAATATGTAGGTTTGTGAATGCTGGGGTTGCTGCCTGCCTGCAGTGATTCGAGCTCATTGCTGACTGAGAAAAAAGAGCCATAAATTATCGACTGTCAGTTGATGGGAAGAGGACAATAAATGGATGCTGGCTTGGAGCAGAGGTGTTAGAGGTCAGACACATGACCTGTGGCCAATGACACTGGAATGCGATATTTGAATTGATAAGGAATGGATATAAAAGTGAATGCTTTGTGTGTGCTGGCAGTGGTAACTTCAAAGAATGACCATTGCAGATACAAGCGTGAGCAACCCTGTGTGAAACACGTGGCAAATGAATCAGGAATATGAGGAACGCCTGACCAGTGTAGATTCCTTTCCCCAGGTAATACCTTTGTTATTCTTTGACTATTCAGGAGAATCAGGGATACCTAGCGGGTGTACACACAAGGTATTTAGTGTATGAATTCATGTACTTGTTAGTTTAAACAATAAAGGTACTTGTCAGTAAAGAAAGATCTTTCTGTGCTACAGTAATCTTAGCTATAAGAGGTATTTTTTTTAACAATGGTGGCAAGGGTCAGCGTTGTTGATATCACACCACAAGTTCAACCATATTACTGTTGACTGCTGAAGGGACAACTATAGCTATCCCTAATGAATATGTCTTGAACCTTGGCTTGTGTAAACTAGCCTGGAATCACAGCGTGTACTGGAGGGACTTGCAGCCCAAGGCAGAGAGACCTACGTCACAGACTAGAACATGCCAGAGAAAAGCAGCAGACAAGCTGAAGGGGTTTACCCCACAGGTCAGATGCAACTTTTTGTGCACCAAGCAATTATGGTCAAAGGAATGCACAATGCGATCTACCATCACAGCAGACTATGAAAACAGAAAGGCTGAGCATTGGCATCTTTGGTCAGGCCACTTAATGTAAACATTAGGATGTTACGTTCCAAATCATAAACACAAGAGACTATCCAGATAACAACACACACAAAATGCTGGTGGAACACAGCAGGCCAGGCAGCATCTATAGGGAGAAGCGCTGTCGACGTTATCCAGATGCTGGAAATCCAGAGCAACATAAATGAAATGCTGGCAGAGCTCAGTAGGTCAGGCAGCGTCTATGGCAATGAATAAACAGTCAATGTTTCAGGCAGAGACCCTTCCTGACGAAGGATCTCAACCTGAAACGTTGACTGTTTACTCATTTCCAGAGATGCTGCCCAACCTGCTGAGTTCCTCCGGCATTTTATATGTTATGTTGTAGTTGCACAAGATACTGGTGAGACTGCATTTGGAATACTGTGTCCCAGTTTTGGTCACTCTTACAGGGAAGAGGCCATTAAGCAAGAAAGAGTGTAGAGGAGAATTACAGGGTTATAACTTGGACATAGAAGACCAGCAGGTTGGGACTTTGTTCATTGGAGTGCAGGAGAATGATTTTTATAAAGGTGCATAAAATCTTGAGGGCCATAGATAGGATCAATCAGCATTGTCTTTTCCCAGGGTTGGGGAATTGAGAACCAGAGGGCATAGGGTTAAGGTGAGATGGGAGAGATTTGCTAAGAACCTGATGGTCAACTTTTTCCATATATCAGCTGAGCTGCCAGAGGAAGTCATTGAAACAGATTTATCAACATCATTTAAAAGGAACATGGACACAAAAAGTCCAGAAGGATATGGGAGAAAAGCAGGCAATTGGGACTAGCTCAGATCGGAATCTTGGTCGGCAAGGACCATTTGGGTTGAGGAGTTGTTTCCATGCTGTGATTCAAAGACTCACTCACTCTGTGGCTGAGACATCTCAACTTCAACTAGATGATTGCTTTCAATTCACCTGTTATGTTTAAAGAATGATATTTCATTTAGTTTAACTAAATAATTTATCTTCAGAGCACTTTAAAAAAAAGATGTAATTCCAACTGATTTACAATGCAATAAAGTTCAAGCATAAAAATAAAAGGCAAAATTATGTTACTTAAAAGCAAAGTTGAATAAATGAGTTTTGACCTGGCATTTGAAAGCATTATCTGAGTCTGCATCCGTTATAGTTTGAGTTATTGAGTTTTACAATTTAGAAGCATAATTTTAAAAAGCTGACGTGTCAATTATCTTTTGTGGAAGATCATTTAAATTTAACAGACCAGTGGAAGAAGACCTGAGAGCTCAAGCGGGATTATAAAATGAAAGCGATTCTGTGATGTACTCCAGCCCCAGACCATTGAGAGCTTTAAAAACAACTAAGAGAAATTTTAAATCAATTCCTAAAGATAAAGGAAGCCAAGGTAGCATAGTTAGAATGGGAGTGACAAGCTCCCTCATCCTGGTTTAAGATAAAAGTCTAGCTTTGGCATTCTGAATGAGATAAAGTTTGTCAATAGGTCGCTTTGAAGACCAGTAAAATATGTGTTGCAGTAACCTAGTCTATTTGTGAATTAGTTTTTCAGCATCATTACATGACAGAAACAGACACACTGTACCTTTGCATTATTTCTTACATGTAGAAATGCTGCTCTGATCACTTCCTTAATGTGGAGTTTAAAATTCAAATCAGAATTACTTCTGATTTTACATGAAGAGCCAAGTTCCCAAGTTTATCAAGAAGTATATCTGTTTTGGCTATAGGACCAACCAAAGTTTTATCTCATTTCAGTTTTATCTTCATTTAGTTTTAAGAAATTATTGCTCATACATTGGTTTATTCCAGCCATACCAGAAATCAAAGAATTCCAGTGACTAGTGATGTGCCTCAGGGATCTGTACTGGGTCCAATGTTGTTTGTCATATACATTAATGATCTGGATGATGGGGTCGTAAATTGGATTAGTAAGTATGTAGACGATACTAAGATAGGTGGAGTTGTGGATAATGAAGTAGCTTTTCAAAGCTTGCAGAGAGATTTAGGCCAAATAGAAGAGTGGACTGAAAGATGGCAGATGGAGTTGGCTGATAAGTGTGAGGTGCTACATTTTGGTAGGACTAATCAAAATAGGCCATACATGGTAAATGGTAGGGCATTGAAGAATGCAGTAGAACAGAGTGATCTAGGAATAATGGTGCATAGTTCCCTGAAGGTGGAATCTCATGTGGATAGAGTGGTGGAGAAAGCTTTTGGTATGCTGGCCTTTATAAGTCAGAGCATTAAGTATAGGAGTTGGGATGTAATGTTAAAATTGTACAAGGCATTGGTAAGGCCGAATTTGGAGTATTGTGTACAGTTCTGGTCACCGAATTATAGGAAAGATATCAACAAAATAGAGAGAGTACAGAAGAGATTTACTAGAATATTAGCTGGGTTTCAGCACCTGAGTTACAGAGAAAGGTTGAACAATTTAGGTCTTTATTCTTTGGAGCATAGAATGTTGATGGGGGACTTGATAGAGGTATTTAAAATTATGAGGGGGATAGATAGAGTTGACGTTGATAGGCTTTTTCCATTGAGAGTAGGGGAGATTCAAACAAGAGGACATGAGTTGAGAGTTGGGGGCGAAAGTTTAGGGGTAACACGAGGGGGAATTTCTTTACTCAGAGAGTGGTAGCTGTGTGGAATGAGCTACCAGTAGAAGTGGTAGAGGCAGGTTCAATATTGTCATTTAAAGTAAAAATTGGATAGGTATATGGACAGGGAAGGAATGGAGGGTAATGGACTGAGTGCAGGTCGGTGGGACTAGCTGAGAGTAAGCGTTTGGCACGGACTAGAAGGGCCGAGATGGCCTGTTTCTGTGCTGTAATTGTTATATGGTTATATGGTTATAAGATATGGTGTAACACAAACAGCAGTCCTGCCAAAGGGTTTCGGCCTGAAATGTCAATTATCCTTTTTGCTGTAGATGCTGCCTAGCCTGCTGAGTTCCTTGAGCACTTTGTGTGTGTTACTTGGATTGCCAGCATCTGCAGATTTCCTCTTGTTTGAAGATAGGGTGTTATCATCATCAGGCTTGACCAAGATAGACAACTGTGTGTCATCTGCATTACTGTGGAGATCAAGTTTATGCTCTGTGGTGAACTAGATATACCTGTCTGGACACGCCCCCTGCTGACTGCTCCTGTGGCTCCTCCCACAGACCCCTGTATAAAGGCGATTGAGGTCTGAGCCCGGGCCCTCTGTCTCCAGGATGGTGGTCTTCCCTTCCTGGGTCAACGACTGCTTGTTCCTTCTTCCAGTCAATAAAAGCCAATATCTCGCCTTTACGTCTCAGAGAGAGTTATTGATGGTGCATCATGCTCTTTAATGATGTCTCCTAAGGGGAGCATGTTTAAGGAAAAGAGTAAGGGACCAAGGCAGCTTCCCTGAGCAACACCAAAAGGGACATTGTGTCTCTTAGTAAAATGATCTTCAAGACAGACAAAAAAATTTCTTTCTGAGATATATGAACAGAACCAATTAAAGGCACTATCAGAGAGGCCAATCCAGTTCTCAAGGTGATCTCAAAGAGTGTTGTGGTCGATTGTGTTAAAGGCAACACTTAGATCTAGAAGAACTAGAACTGAGACTCTGTTTGCATCAGTGCTGGGCTGAGGGTCACAGATAATTTTGGTCAGAGCCATCTCTGTGCTGTGATTTGCTCTAAAACCTGACTGAAACTCTTGAAGAATATTGTTCTCATTCAGACAGTTGTTGCATTGGTTGAAAATGGCTTCCTCAAGATTCTTGCCCAGGAAGGGAAGACTTGATATAGGCCTATAGTTAGCTAGTACCCTCATTATCAAGGTTTGGCTTTTTGGATGGGGGATTAACAGCTGCAATTTTGAAGGCCTCTGGAAGAACTCCAGATGTGTTTAAAGATCACCTGGACAGGAACCATTGCACATAATCAAAGCAGACCAGATAGGAATAATTGGATTTTAAACTACTGTTAAAGAATGTGAAAGCAGAATTAGGCAGGCTGTAACTTGAAGGATCATTTCCATTTGCTTTCTGCTAACAGCACAATGAGACATGAGGTAGTAGGTTTGCAAGTAGTTTGGCAAACTAATCTAGCATTAGTTTTGGGCACAAATTTATGCTTTAGTTCAGGCAAGCTCCATGTGAGCTAAATTTGCAGTCAAAATTCTCTTGGTCAATTGCTGGGATGTGGAAAATCTCTGGAATGCATTTTCAAGACACACTGAGAGAGCTGTATCTGCCTTTGATTACTTTTAAGGAGGTATTTGAATAAATGTCTGTTCAGAGCAACACTTAAATGATGAAATGCCATAGAAGATCACTGAGTCCATCCAAAACACAGCTATTATCATAGCCAAAGGCAAATGCGTTCATCTCATGATGTAATTATGCCATTACCTGGAGATTACTGTCACCAACATCTGTCAACAAATGCTTAACACATTTGTTTGAAAGATTCTGCCTGATATTTTAGCTAGGGGGGCTTAACTATTAAACTGTGACATGAAATAGGAATGTGTTTGGCATTTATCAATCAATTTCACTGTAATTTCTAGGTTTTCATAAAGAACTGACTTATCGTTATCATAAAATTTCAGTATAGCTACACTATTTTCCATAACCTTGTGTATTTAATATTTCAATAATATTTGAGTAATTGTGTGTGTGTGTGTGTGTGTGTGTGTATATATATATATGTTGTTTAAGCATTCTTGGGCACCTCGCTCCAAGTAAAGACTGTTACAAGAATCACCCCTTGAAATATTGACCTGTGAGATGAAGAAAGTCTGTATTTACCAACAAGTAATTTTTATTGTCTCAACTAAAAGTCATGTGGGTTCACTAACTGTGGTGAACCTACATATACCTGTCTGGACACGCCCCCCTGCTGACTGCTCCTGTGGCTCCTCCCACAGACCCCTGTATAAAGGCGATCGAGGCCTGAGCCCGGCCTCTCAGTCTCCAGGATGTAGTATGGTGGTCAACCACTGCTTGTTCCTTCTTCCAGTCAATAAAAGCTGATATCTCACCTTTACGTCTCAGAGTGAGTTATTGGTGGTGCATCAATTTTATTGACTGGAATTTTTAAAACATGGAAACCATTTTACGTCCGGAAAGATTGGATTTGGACCACACTACCAGTTTGGCTGACGTCCCCAGGGCCAGTGCTGCTCCGGAAACATGTGAGGAGAAATAAATACTCCCCGCTGGTCGAGAGGGTTCACCTTCTACATGCGAACCCCCAGTATGCCTACGTGGTCTTACCCGGTGGGCGGGAGGACACAATCTCCGTCCGCAACCTGGCACCCACAGGAGCAGCAGACCACTACCCTGAACACTCCACGGTAACTATGAACCCTGTACCCGAGGTGACACCGCGCACACCAAGCCCTACACAGACTCCTCACGACACTCATATACCAGGCGCCTCGCACATGCATGATGGATCACTGACGCCTAGTGGGCTGACACCTCCAGTTAGGCCGGAACCGGCACAACCTCCGTCTCCAGTGCAAGCACCACCGGCTCCTGTGCAATCACCACCACCGGCATCTGTGCAATCACAGCCGGTGCTACGTAGATCGCAGCGACAGATTCGACCACCTGATAGACTTGACCTGTAAGAAACTTCGCCACATGGGGACTCTTTTAAAACAAAGGGGGGTGAATGTGGTGAACGACATATACCTGTCTGGACACGCCCCCTGCTGACTGCTCCTGTGGCTCCTCCCACAGACCCCTGTATAAAGGCGATCTAGGCCTGAGCCCGGCCTTTCAGTCTCCAGGATGTAGTATGGTGGTCACTCACTGCTTGTTCCTTCTTCCAGTCAATAAAAGCCGATATCTCGCCTTTACGTCTCAGAGTGAGTTATTGATGATGCATCACTAACTAACTACCTATATGCACCCCACTAGAATCCCTGACCCTCCATGAACAGAAAAGTTATTACCCAGGAAAGGAGTTTACATTGGCCAGGCATTCTTCATGGTTCCAATCTCCATGTGTCTGTGAGGTCCTCCTTATCTGTGAGTCGGCCTCTGGTTGCCAGAGAGTTTTCGCCAACTGTGTATTTGGGGCATCTGACTCTTCTAGTGTTCCTCATCAGATGAACCAGTGGATCTCCATCCCATTGGCTCAAGGTCACCTGACCTACCTTGATCACCTTCTTACTGGTTCTAGTCCTGGGTTACAACCAACATTGTTTCATATTTCTGCCCACCCCAGCCTTGTTTGTTTGTGTCTTTCAGGTCTGGCTTTTTAAATAATAAGCAGCTACTCATCTGAGAATGGTCATTACCTGAAGTTCCTTGTGTCCACACTCAATTGCTCTGATTAGATTGTCCCAGGGCAAGTCAGTTCAGAGTCCACAAAATGTGGGGGAACAAAGACAATTGATTTGTCTGCTTCCCCAGTCCTTGATCCATGAAATCCACTAATTGTAAACTTCTGGCCGACAAGACGAAGCCAGATCCGCATTCCCAGACTTTCAGACAAATTCCTTTGAATTAGTTTAATGTTTTGAACTTACAAAGCATTACACTTAACACTGTGAATCCCTGAATAAATCCACTCTAAATGTGCATGTAAAAGCAACCAGACCATAAAAAGCTTTGTTCTCACCAAAATGTAAATAACACCTCCTACAAGCATAATATCACAAAGGCCTCTAATGTTCTATCACCACCTCACAACTGTTTTAAGATGTATTGAAATTACCCTCACTTCAAGAGTAAATGTCATAATTCTGTCTCCAAGCATTTGACTAACTATGAAATGACGGAAGAAAGTCCTTTAGGTTACCTTGCCAATGTATTCCAAACTATTGGCTTGAAACTTGCAGGGAATTGTCAAGGATTCCAGGGGAATTACTGGCATTTGATCTAATAGTGCCAGCATTCTTTTAGACTCTTGCACAGATGAGGAAACCCTGAACTTGTTAATGAGTCATTCCGGTCAAGATGGTGCCTGTGTACAATACTCCTTTGGTTGACATCTTCTGGATAGATCAGGAAACCATCTTTTTTCACATCTTTTATGTCTTTTACATTTGTTTCTCATTTTGAATATGATTCTAGAACAGTCGGTCCCTGTATTTTGCTGTTTGGAGATTGTTTGGGTGCTTCAGCGCTCTGTAATCGAGGATTCCGAGAGGCAGAGGCAGCCTGAGCGAACCTCGAGGCCAGAAGTTTGCAGGATAGCACACAAGCTGATGTTTCGCCCCATTTCACCAATTAGAGCTTCCATTGCTCACTGATTAAAGGGTCGAGGGCAATTGAAACATCAAGGCGAGTGCGGAATCTGGAGATCATTTGGGTGTTCCAGTGCTCAGCAGTCTCCGAGAGGATTCCGTGAGGCAGAGGCAGCGTGCGTGAAACTTGTAGCAGGCAGATGGCAGGATGAGGGGCAAGCCGCTGTTTGGCTCCATTTTGCCGATAAAAGCGACAAGGGAGATTAAAGCAGCGAAACGAGTGTGGAGGGTGAGCGCAGGCTGCTTGCCTTTTGACTGGTTGCTCTGTATCGGAGAGGTACTGCCGCTGCATCCCAAGAGTGTTGCCCAGGTTTTTTCTGCACATTGGATGTGGACTTGGACTATAGACTCTCTTTTGCAGTCTCATAATTTTACATCCTGTGTTTTTTCGCCTGATCTTCTCAGTTGTTTTTTGTGTGGGGAGGGTAATCGATGTGCCTGATCCATTTTGTTCGGGTATTTTTGTGCAGGGAGAGGGATTTAGGGGTCAATGTGCCTGATCCATTTTTTGGGGGTTTTGTGCAGGAAGAGGTATTTAGGGGTCAATATGCCTGATCTATTTTGAGTGGGAAGAGAGCTTTGGGGGTCAGTGTGCCTGATCTGTTTTGTTTGGGTTTTTTGTGCAGTAAGAGGGATTTAGGGGTCAATGTGCCTGATCCGTTTTGTTTGTGTTTTTTTGTGTGGGATGTGGGATTTGGGGGTTGATGATTGCCCTGCCTTTCTTTTCTTTCTTGTTTTCATGGCTACCCGGAGGCAGAATCGAGGAATTTCAGAGTTGCATACTTCGATAATAAATGAGCCTCTGAACTTTTTGAGTTTCACTTTCTTTTGATGCTGCCTGATCTGCTGATTTTTTCCAGCACTAAATATTTTTATTTCACACTGTGGTAATATTTTCGAATCCACATTTCAGTGGCTTTGAGCTCTGAAGTTGATTTCCAGTCTGTTGGTGAGGTATCTGTCAGGTGGATACTATATTCCCTGAACATTGAACTAGCCAAATAGACCTTTCTGCTCCTGTAAGGCTCTGCGCTCCATCTTGGGCCACTGCCTATGAGAAAAGCAATTTGCGACAGTTCACAGGACCTTGTAAAGCTTACAATGTAAGCCGATCTTTCAGATCAGAGGAAAACATGGAAACAAATAACTACCAAAGACAGATGAACTTGAGGAAATAATAAATAAGAAGCAAGAGAAAATAAATGTCCTGCAAATAGTTGGTGTTTACTTTTAATATAGTTTAATCTGCATGCTTTCTGAAGGAGCCGGCTGCACGGAAGTCTAATTGTGAGTTTGAAGATATTCATGCACGCTTCTGTACATTTCACCATCAAGTAGGAGGACCTGCTGAGTTCCTCCAGCACTTTGTGTGTGTTCTTCAAGATTTCCAATGTCTGCAGAATCTCCTGTGTGTATCACTATCAAGTCATGAGCCTGGAAAGCCCCGGGAATGAACTTTACTCTGGGGCTCATGTGTGGAGGCAATCCAGCACTTCTGGGTAACCCTGTGTTGCTCCTTCCTTTCTCTGGTTTTCAGCAAAGTTATTGATGATGTTCCTTAAATGTATTTTATACTCAGTGGCCCCTTTATTAGGTACACCTGCTCATTAATGCAACTATCTAATCAGTCAATCATACGGCAGCAACTCAATGCATAAAAACATGCAGACATGGTCAAGAGGTTCAGTTGCTGTTTAGACCAAACATCAGAATGGGGAAGAAATGTGATCTAAGTGACTTTGACTGTGGGATGATTGTTGGTGCCAGACAGGATGGTTGAGTACCTTAGAAACTGGGATGTTCCAGAGTTTGCAAAGAATGGCGCGAAAATCAAAAAACATCCAGTGAGCGGCAGTTCTATGAGTGGAAATGCCTTGTTAATGAGAGAGGTCGGAGGAGAATGGTCAGACTGGTTCAAGCTGACAGGAACCCAAATAATCAGGCATTACAGCAGTGGTGTGCAAAAAGAGCATCTCTGAATGTACAACACGTCAAACCTTGAAGTGGATAGGGTACAGCAGCAGAAGATCATGAACGTACACTCAGTGGCCACTTTATTATGTATAGGTGGTACTGTTGAACAAGTTTGTCTTATCCTTTAACTTTCTAAACTTCTCTTCACCAGAATCTCTTTTCCCCCAATCCCTGTCCTCCAACCATTTAGTTTGAAATCTTATCTACAGTATTAATTATTAGGTGTAGAAGGAATCTCTTCCCAGCCCATTTCCACTGAAGCACAATGAAAGATCTTTCTCTTACACCAGTTCACCTGGGGCCTTTTAAGCAAAATTAAACACCCTGTCCTGCTTTCCTGAGAAACATTCAACTTGAATTAATAGATTTACAAATTGAACAAATTTAACATAAGGTTAAGAGTATTAAGCAGATGCCATTTCAGTGGATCTTCACTTAACCCATTGAACATGTGGACAGCAAAGAAACATACATCAGGGTGCTCTTTATTGACTGTGGCTCGGCATTCAATATTATCTGCCCCACAAAACTAATCACCTTATCTCTTTCACCAATCAACTTCCCAGCCCTTTACTTCATACCCTGTCTCTCTCCCGGTTTCACCTATCACCTGCCTCCTTGTATTTCTTCCTTGCCTCCCCCACCTTCTTAGTCTGATGCCTTTCTCCTTCCTTTCCAGTCTTGATGGAGGGTCTCGGCCTGAAACATTCACTGTTTACTCTTTTCCATAGGTGCTGCTTGACCTGCTGACTTCCTCCATCATTTGTGTGCGTTGATTTGGATTTCCAGCACCTGCAGATTTTCTTGTGTTTGCAAATCTAATCAATAAGCTTCAAGGCCTTGGCCTCAATGCCCTCTTGTGCAATTGGATCCTTGATTTCCTCACTTGCAGACCCCAGTCAGTTTGGATTGGCAACAACATCTCCTCCACAACCTCCATCAGCACAGGTGCACCACAAGGCTGTCTGCTTAGATCCCTGCTCTACTCACTTTACCCTTTTGACTGTGAGACTTAATACAGCTCCAATGACATATACAAGTTTGCTGATAACACCTCTGTTATTGGCCAAATTAGCATATAGGAGGGAGATTGAAAATCTGGCCGAGTGGTGTCACAACAACAACTTCTCACTCAATGCCAGCAAGTCCAAGGAGCTGATTATTGACTTCAGGAGGAGGAAACCAGAGGTCCATGATCCAGTCCTCATCAGGGGATCGGAGGTGGAGACGGTCAGCAACTTTAAATTCTTCGGTGTTATTTCAGCATGTAAGTGCAATTGCGAAGAATTGCAGTGCCTGTACTTTAGAAGATTGTGAAGATTCAGCATGACATCTAAAACTATGACAAATTTTTATCAATATATGTTACAGAAAATCCTACAAAAAATAGTGGATACAGCCCATTCCATCATGGGGCACATCTACACAAGTGTTGTCGCAGGGAAGCAGCATCCATCATCAGGAACCTCACCACCCAGGTCATGCTCTCTTCTCACTAGTACCATCAGGAAGAAGGTACAGGAGCCTCAGGACCCACAACACAACGTTCTGCAACAGTTATTACCCCTCGGCTATCAGGCTGTTGAACCAGAAGGGACAACTTCACTTGCCCCATCACTGAACTGTTCACACAACTTATGCATTCACTTTCAAGCACTCTTGATCTCATGTTCTCAATATTTATTACTGTTTTATTTATTATTATTATTTATTATTTTTTCTTTTTTATTTGCACAGTTTGCTGTCTTATGCACATTGGTTGTTGGTCCGTCTGTTAGGTGTGGTCTTTCATTGATACTTTAATGTTTCTTGGATTTCCTGAGTATGCCCACAAGAAAACAGATCTCAGGGTTGTATATAGTGACATACTGTATATGTACATTGATAATAAACTTAATTTGAACTTATTAACAGATTATCAAAGTTTGATTATCAAAGTTTAAGTTCCAATTCTAGATTAATTGTCATTCTGTCACTCACATGAATATATCCAAACGCAACAGCGTTCCTCTGGAGCCAAGGTGCAAGACACAACCAACAGTCGCACACAACACACGGTACATATAGAACATATACTGTAATCCTGATAGCAGAAAAACATATAGTTACAAACAAATATTATAAAAGGTGGTAATATAGCCCAAGACCCTGAGTGTCATGGTCTGTAGGTTGATAGGGTATGGACCTTGTCCCGGAGCCATGCTTCTGCATGGACATAATGCAGCAATCCCTCTAATCGTGTAGTGCAGCCACAGATGAAGGCAATCCAGCTGTCCAGCCTCCAAACCAGCGCAGAATCCAGCAGCACACAGTCAGCTCCAGCGTCTCCTTCCTTGGCGGCCACAACAGGTGACCCCGAGGCACGAAGGAGCACCTGTTCCACGCCACAACTGAGATCACTCAGCTCCCCTGCTGTTGGTCTCACCAATGAACCAGTGAATTGGACTCATGGTATTCTGCATTACCAATGTTCAGTAGAGTCTTGTGATCACAACCAAGGTGTCCCGCACCATCTGTTGGATTGCACACGGCCACAAATGCCTTTCTCCCTGGGTGGCTGAAGTAAGCTGCAACACAGTGTGTGATAAATCTGGTCCCCCAGTATCTAGCAACTCACTAGTGAGGCAGAAGGATCTTGGGGTCCAAGTTCATAGCTCCCTGAAAGTTGCTACACAGTTTGATATTATGGTTAAAAAGGCATATGGCATTTTTGACTTTATTAGTTGAGGCACTAAGTTCAAAAGTCAGGAAGCTATGTTGCAGCTTTATCAAACTCTAATTAGGCCACATCTGGAGTATGCATACAGTACTGGTCACCCCACTTTAGGAAGGATGTCCAGTCTGTGGAGAGTGTGCAGAAGAAGTTTACCGGGATGTGGCCTGGATTAGAAGACATGAGCTGTTACAGGAGTTTGGACAAAGCTGTATTGTTTTCTCTGAAGCAGCAGAGGCTGAGAGGTTTAGAAGAGTATGAGAGGCCCCCTCTGAATGCACTACCCTCCACTCTCTGCACCAATCACAATCTTACCATCAAACCCGCAGACAAAAGGGGAGCTGTTGGAGTTTACCTCACTGAGGGCACAAGGAAACTCTGTGACACCTCCTCTTACTTACACCTTGAAAAGAACCCCACTGTGAACCATCAGAAAATTATCTCTAACACCATCACTGACCTCATCAACTCTGGACAACTCCCATCTATTACAACCTAACTCCTAGTTCTCTTATCTCACACTGCTCGTTTCTACCTCCTATCCAAGATCCACAAACTCACCAAGTAGGCTATTTGTTTCTGCCTGCTCCTGCCTCACTGAACTCCCTTCAATCCCTTCCCTACATCCATGCCACTTCACATGCTTTTGAACTTCTCTGCAATTTTCAGTTCCCTTACCCTGACCAGCTCATTTTCACCATGGATGTCCAGTCCCCATACACTTCTGTCGCTCATCAAGAAGGCCTTAAATCTCTCTGCTTCTTTCTCAACAAAAGACTAAACCTGTTCCCATCCACCACCAGCCTCCCCTGTGGCAAAACTGAACTGGTTTTCACCCTCAACAATTTCTTATTCAGCTCCTCTCAAGGTGCTTTCTCCAAACTCAAGGGGTAGCCATGGGCACCAGCCATGTCCACAGTCCACGTCCCAAGCCTTCCCTGGTAATGCTCCCCAACAGTCTCTGTGCTACATTGATGACTGTGTTGCTGCTGCTTTGTGCACCCATCAAAAGCTTTTCAATTTCCTCAACTTTGCCTCCAACTTCCACCCTGCCCTTAAATTCATTTGGTCCATTCTGACACCTACCTTCCCTTTCTTCATCTCTCTGTCTCCATCTTTGGAGATAAACTGTCTACTGACATCTTTTATAAACCTACTGATTCCCATGGCTATCTTGATGTGGTGAACTATGTGCCTGTCTGGACACGCCCTCTGCTGACTGCTCCTGTGGCTCCTCCCACAGGCCCCTGTATAAAGGCGATCGAGGTCTGATCCTCTGCCTCATTCTCCAGGATGTAATATGATGATCACTCACTGCTGGTTCCTTCTTCAGTCAATAAAAGCCGATATCTCGCTTTACGTCTCAGTGTGAGTTATTGATGGTGCATCACTTGACTATACCTCTTCCTATCCTGTCTCTTGTAAAAATGTTATTCCCTTTTCACATTTCCCTCATCTCTGCCACATGTTTTCCCAGGATGGGGCTATCCTTTCCAGGACATCAGAGATGTCTTTCTTCAAAGAACAGGATTTTATTTCCTCCAGCATGCTCACCTGCATCTGCTCCATTTCCTGGATAACTGCTCTCGCCCCATCTTCCTGCTGCATTATCCAGTATAGAGTTCCTGTCGTCTTCTCCTACCACTACCTGAGCCTCCACAGCCTCTGCCATCTTCAGTGGAATCCTACCACCAAATACATCCTTATCTCTCCTCCACTTCCCACAGGGCTCACACCCTCCTTACTATTCTTCCTCCTGGTACGTATCCCTGAAGTGTCAGAAATGCTACACCTGCCCATTCACCTCCTCCCTCACCTCCATTCAGAGCCCCAGACAGTCCTTCCAGGTGAGGCAATGCTTCACCCGTGAATCTGTTGGGGTCGTCTACTGTATAAGGTGCTGTCTACATAAATGAGAACCTGACGTGGATGGAGGGATGGCTTTGTCAAGTACCTCTGCTCCATCAACAAAAAGCAGAATTTGCCATTGTCCAGCCATTTTAATTCCTAACCCCATCCCCATTCCAACATGTCCATCGATGGCCTCCTCTTCTGCCACAATGAGGCTACTCTCAGGCTGGAGGAGCAACACCTCATATTCCATCTCGGTCGTCTCCAAACTTGATGTCATGAACATTGATTTATCCTTATGATAATATTTTTATTCTCTCCCCATTCCTTCTTCTATTCCCCACTCTGGCCTCTTACCTCTTCTCCTCACCAGCCTCCTCCTGGTGCTTCTCCTTCTTTTCTTTCTCCTATGGTTACCTCTCCAATTAGATTCATTCCTCTCCACCCCTTTTCCTTTCCCACTCACCTGGCTTCACCTATCACCTTCTAGCTAGTCCTCCTTCACCTATCCCCACCCTTTTTTATTCTGGCATCTTCCCTCTTCCTTTCCAGTCCTGAAGAATAGCCTCCACTCCAAACTTCAACTGGGATTTTGTTTTTCATTTCCCTAGATGCTAACTGACCTGAAGTTCCTCCAGCATTTTGTGTGTGTTTCTCTAACTTGATGACTATTTCCAGCAAGTGACCACATTAATTGGTATGTAGCTGTTGGAATTGTCTGGCTAACCACTTCCTCATGAGGTGCCTTGTGGTTTTGTGTTTAATGTTACAGACATATTGTTTATCCACTGGCTAGAAACTCTATACTTTTGTCACTGTCAACCAAGCAACCAAATCGTCTCTTATTAAAACTGCTTGGCAGATTTTATATTTTGAAAAATCAGTGCAGGGGTAACAATCTGAAGAAACACAGGAGTGAAAAGTTCTTCTCAATATTGAGAGTTCAGGCACAGTATAGGAAAGATTGCATATTGTACTCTGCTTCCGAGGCTTAATTGGAACTGGAATTCAGGAGCAGAATACAACACATACATCCACCCATGTCACAGGTACAGATACTTTCCTAACTCATGGTTTCTGGATTACCCAATTATTTGTGGATAAACCTTAAGGGAAAAGCACACTGTGTGTAATCCAAGTTGAAACTATTTGTAATTTAGTCCCAGGGGAGCTATGTTTATTTGGGTAAAGGAGATGGCATACTTTGAGGGGAAGGTAGTCGTGAAGATGTTTGAATGAATAGATCTCCCCTATTGTTTAACATGATAGCAACAACAAAATCATTACTAATTCCAAAGCATACCAGGGCTAGGAAATTGGGAAATAAATTTTAAAAGAGTTGATTCCTTACTGTTTCTTAATACTTTGAAAATGACAACAATGATTGAAAAGACCACAAACCTTGGGGTTGGAAAGAACTGTTGAAGTAGCAGATGTGTAAGTTAAATTCAAACAGTTGCAACTCATCAACGATGCTAGTGGGCACTCATTGGTGAAAGAATGCAGGGAAAGGCAAATTCTACAATTGCAATATCATGTTATAGATCATTAAAAATGCTCTCACTTTGAAAATCAAATTTTTAAGATGTAATTCTTGTGTTAAATGAGATATTATAAAAGCTGTCCTTTGTAGCATATTGCAACAAGAATACAATGGGAGCCACAGAACCAAGCTGTAAAACTGCAAGGGTATAAAATGTCCATGCAAAAATTACAGTAATCAATCAAAAGTACATGGCTAATAAGAACAAGGGTGGGTCATTTGGTCACTCTTCTGTTCCATCATTAAACATATTCAAGGCTGATCTTCCATCTCAATACCAAATTCCCTCTTACCCCTTCTTTTCTGCTCAGCTGCCCATTACTTCCCTCTGGTGCCTCTCCTCTTACTCTTTCGCCCATGGTCCACTCTCCTATGAGCAACACCTCATTTTCCAAACTGAAAGCATCAATTTCTCTAACTTCCAGTAATTTCTCCTCTTTTCTCTCCTCATTCTGGCTCCCCTCCTCACCCTCCTCCTCCCTAGCCCAACACCTCCTACTGGTTCCCCTCTTCCTCCCCTTTCCCTCATCGTCTACTCTCCTCTCCTATCAGATTCCTTCATCTTCAGCCCTTTACCTCTTCCACCTATCACATGCCAGCTTGTACTCCTTTCCCTCCCCACCACCCTATTCTGGCTTCTTCCCCCTTCCTTTCCAGTCCTGATGAAGGGTCTCAGCCTGTAAAGTCGACTGTTTATTCCTCTCCATGGATGCTGCCTGACTAGCTGAGTTCCTCCAGCATTTGGGGTGTTCTGCTCTGGATTTCCAGCATCTGCTGAATGCCTTGTGTCCAGATTCCTGCAACTCCCCTTACCCTACCTTTGATAGCTTATCTGTCTGGAAATCTGTATCTACCTACAGAAATCAATAGAGCTTCATTAATATATTCAGGGGCATTCAGTTGTAGAGAACTTCTCAGTTTTACAGCCTTCTGAATGAACTAATTTCCCCTCATCCCCATCCTGTATCCTGAAACTCCCAGCCAGGAAAAAATTCCTCTTCGAATCCAGTCTGTCTAGCTCTGTCAGCCTTTTATGTGTTTCAAAAGATTTCCTCTTATTCCTCTAATC
The DNA here is from genome assembly GCF_030144855.1 of Hypanus sabinus. Classification (NCBI taxonomy): domain Eukaryota; kingdom Metazoa; phylum Chordata; class Chondrichthyes; order Myliobatiformes; family Dasyatidae; genus Hypanus; species Hypanus sabinus. Next base: position 30,720,436 of record NC_082707.1, read on the forward strand.
TCTAAGTACTACATCCATAGATGGCCTACCCTTTCCTTATTGGATAGATCTGCCATCAGTCTGGGGAACCTTTGCTGCACTGCTTCTAAGGCATGTATATATCCTTCCTTAGGTGAGGAAACCAAAAGAATGCACACAATAGTCCTCCTGAGGTCTCGCCAAGGCTCTGTATCACTGTGGGAAGACATCCTTTCTTCTTTACTTAAAGCCACTTCCTATGAAGGTCCAATACAGAGCATAGAACACTGCAGCACAGTAGGTTTCAGCCCACAGTGTTGTGCCAACATTTTAACCTTTTCTAATGTCAATATAACCCTTCCCTCCTACATAACTCTCCATTGTTCTATCATCCTTGTGTCCATCTAAGAGTTTCATAAAGGTCCCTAATGTATCTCCCTTTATCATCACCTTAACAGGGCGTTCCACACACCCACCACTCTCTGTTGAGAAAAACTGACCTCTTACATCTCCCCTATAATTTTCTGTAATCCTTGCAGTGTCTGCATGTCCTTGAGGTTTGTCTGGTGTATTTCATCAATATACGGAAATCCATTACCCTAGAGACTTCATTCAAGGACAGCACAATGCCTGGTATGTTTTCTCAGGCATTGGATACAGTCTATAATATTAAAGCTGCATGGATGATAATGCCCATCTTTGATGTGTTTATCCCCAATGTTTGAAGGGAAGAAAAAGAAGGAGCTCCCACAGATTGGCCCCTGGTTATCTAAATTACACCTCGCAGATAATGGCATAGATGGAAGAGGGAACGAAGGCAAAATAGGTGCAATGACATTTGCTGAAACATTATGCCAGTAAGTATCTTTAAGTGAGACTTGCATCTTGTCTGAACATAGATATATATTCGTGGAAGTATTTACCATTTTAACTGTATGTCATAATGTTTACTATAGCCAATATTTATCCCTCAAAACGTTGATCTTATTTATGCGTATCAAATGGTCTCAAATGAAGATAAAAATTATTTTCACACTATTTAGTCTGTGTTTCAGATCTACTGTAATCTATTTCCTTTCTTTCAGCTAAATCACCTGTGGTGCCTTAGTTTCAGTTCTACTGCCTGTGGCGATCTACTTACAGGCTAATTTGGTTTCCTATTGCAGATTAATTGGCCTGTAGTTGCCCACTTACACAATAATTGCCCTGCGAATACTACTTTTCATGTTAGTTGGTTATACATAGATGAATTGGTTTTGATACCCTACCTTCAGATCTGTTTGACTGTAGTTCCCTACTTACAGGCTAGTTAGCTGTTCCTTTTCTCCCTTTAAGACCTACTGGCCTGCATTTTCATAATTATGGGCCAAATAGTCTGTAGCTCCTTATTTTTAAACTAGCTGGTCCCTAGTTTCTACTTTAAGCTTGGTTTGTCTACAGGAACAGCACTTCAGGCAATTAATTCCTTGCTGACTATCAACTATCAACTACCCACCCACATTAATTCCATTTTGTTTGCCCCACATTCTCAATAACATCCCCAGTTACCACTCCCGAGAGACAAGCAGCAACTTACAATGGGTAGCTAGTCTACCCGTGCAAAACACCCTTCCCTCCACTGGCTCCATCTACATTTCCTCTTTACTTGGGAAAGTAGCCAATGTAATCGAGGACCTGTCCCATCCAAGTCATTTTCTCTCCTCCCCTCTCCAGTCAGGTGGTAGATAATGAAAGACCACACCACCAGACCTGAGGACAGCCTCTATCCTGCTGTTATCAGACTCTGAAACAGACCACCAATATCATAAGATTTAACCCCTGATCTTCCAATCTTACTCATCCTGGTCCTCGCACTCTATTTGTGTCCCAGCACTGCAGTTTCTCTGAAGCTGCTACATTGTAGCCTGCAACACGAGAGTCTGTAGTTGCTGGAAATCTTGAGAATCACACACAAAATCCTGGAGGAGGTCAGTAGGTCAGGCAGCATCTAAGCAGTCAGTGTTTTGGAACAAGCCTCTTCATTTATAGATGCTGCCTGATTTGCTGTGTTCTGCCAGCATTTTGTGTGTGTTACACTATAGTCTGCATTCTGTTCTCCTTTTACATCTTTGATATGCTGTACCTGCGTAAGGCATGATCATGATCTTGGTTATAAAAGTAATAAGTTCATGAGTAAATAAAATTGGCACGTCCCCATCAACCCTTACCAATTTTTATTGGTGCATCCTGTCTGTACACATCACAGCTTAATATGACAACTGCTCTGCTCGTGACTGCAGGAGATTACATGGAGTTGTACACACAGCTCAGCACATCGCAGAAACCAGCCTCCCTTCCTGTCTACGCCTCTCACAGCCTCAGTAAAGCAGCCAGTGTAATCACCCTGGGCATTCTCCCACTCAGCAGAAGATGCAACAGCCTGAAACCACACACCACCAATGTCAATGACAGGTCCTATCCCACTCTTTCAAGACTATTGAATGGTTTCCTAGTGCAATAAGATGGACTCTTGACCTGAATCTACATCATTGTGATCCTACATTTTATTGCCTATTTTCACAACGGTTTCCCTGTAGCTTTGCTGAGCATCTACACTCCGTCCACCAGAACAAGTGGGATCTCCCAGTGGCCACCTATTTCAATTCCACTTCCCATTCCCATTCCGATATATCCATCCATTGCTTCACTCACTGTTGTGATGAGGCCACACTTCGGTTGGAGGAACAACACCTTATTTGGGTAGCCTCCAATCTGATGGCATGAACATCGATTTCTCAAACTTCCAGTAAAGCCTCCCTATACCCCCATCCCCCTTCACCATTTCCCATCTCCTTGTTCCTTTCTCATGTTATCTCCCTGCCCACCCATCTTCTCCCTCTGGTGCTCCCCTCCTCCTGCCCCTATTTTTTCTTCCATGGCTTCTGTCTCTTTCACCAATCAACTTCCTTGCTCTTTGCTTTATCTCTGGCCCTTTAAGTTTCATCTGTCACCTGGTGTTTCTCTCTTCCCTCCCCCCACCTTTCAAATACACTCCTCAGCTGTTTTTCACCAGTCCTGCTGAAGGGTTTTTGCCCAAAACTTCAACCTTTTTTTTTCATAAATGCTGCCTGGCCTACTGAGTTCCTCCAGCACTTTATGTGTGTTGCTTGGATCTCCAGCAGCTGCAGATTTTCTCTTGTTTGTTTTCTGTAGCTGTTAAGCTTTATTCTATTTATTATTGTTTTACCTTGTACTACCTCAATGCACTGTGTAATGAATTGATCTGTAAGAAAGCTATGCAAGAGAATTTGTTCACGTAACAATAATGAACCAGTTACAATTCCAGAGGAAATTCATACAGTCACACAGAAAAGACAAGAACTGCACACTGACATTACCAGGGGTTAGGATTAAACTTGGATGGTTGGAACGAGGGAGATGCTGGTCTACCAGCTGCACCTTTATTGCCCCTCTACAGAGACTAACTGGCTTTTAATTCTCTTTCTTCAAGTTGTTTTCTCCATTTTTAGGCTCACTGGCTAACAGTCCCCTCTTTTACTCTCTTATCAAATGCAAAGGTTTATCATAAACTGATGTTGAACTGGATGTAGCAAAGCAATATCCTGCCTTATTAAAGACAGAAATCTTTATTTCATTCACTGTGTTTAGATTAAACTGGTAATATTGCATAATTTAACATAAAAATAATAAATAATGTTTAGTGTTATGTAAAACGTGCAGTGACCTCAAATACTCTAATGTCTGAATCACCGTCAAAACATATTTAACAGTGTGCAGTTACTGTGTTGCATGCTAGATGCAGCTAACCTCAACACAGTAAGTTGGTTCTTTCAGAGGGAAACCAGACATCTGGGGCTCAATGAGCAGGAGGAGCAATTTTGCTCCTCTTCATCTTATTAAAAGGAAGGATTATATAATTGGTACTGCAGGAGCTGAGAAGCAAATACTTTATGATTTAGGATGCAGACTTTCAATGTCAGATCCACAGGTCCTGTCTAGGGATTAGTCTGGGGAAGACTGTCTCTGGCAGGGCGCCAAACGTGTGAAATCTGAAGTGCAAAACCTCTTGTTTGTCTGGATGCTGTAACAACTGTTCCCCTGTTACAAATCAGTACCACAAAATAACAGAAAGTACACCACATGCAATTAAACAATTTAGCTCTTTAATTCATAATTTGACTAAAGGGTTAGTAAAGAAAATCAAAAAGAAAAAGGCCCATTTTAATGGAACAGTTTAATGTGCTTGTTGGAGCTCACAGTTTCCTTCGATTTCCCCGGGCTTTTTCTATTCCACCGTTGGTCCACTCTGGCCTACTGTCTACGACCTCTCATTCCTGGCATTTTCTCTCTTCATCTCTCGCTGAACAAAAGATCCAGATCACCTCGTCCTCAGGCACACCAGAGAAAAACACCCTTCACTGGACGGTGCACATTCCAACACCCCCGTTATCTCCAGCCATAACCCAACCACTGCGGCTACAGAGAAACCCTTACCTCAGCAGTGAAACCTTTCCCAGGGCGTTGCAGATGTAAAGAATGATATTTTTTTTTAATTTTGGGAGAGCCAATGAGTCTGTCTTGAGGTTAAATAAAGTCCATGTGTGTTGAATTAAATCTGGATTATCTAACATAGAGCCTTTTAGCAATCAGATAAATGTTAATTCCTGCCAATTAACCATTCTGACAGTAAAAACTAACCATTTTGCAATTTTCATCCCATGGATTTTAATTATTGTCTTGTTTTAAATATTATAAAAAAAATCTCTCATGAACTTTTCTCCTTTCTACCTTTTTAACTATCCCTTAATTCAAAATAGCAATTTCCTTTGTCGTCACTTCTGAGGAGGTTATCTTACCAGATAGACACTGGAGACGCAAAGAAATGTCTCACAATACTTCCTCAAGCAGCTCAGGGTGAACCACAACCAGCACTGTACGCATTCCATTTGATGAGTATGTTTTAAAATATCATTCTTTACGTCTTACTTTGTGGATTTGACATTTACTTGCTTCTCAGTTCTTGCAGTATTTTGTAATCCTCCCATTAAATCGATTAAAGAGGTGTAATGTAGCTCTAACTGCTCACCCAGCACCAGATGTCTGATTTCCTTCCTAAAATCTAAAGATTAGATTTATTTGTCACATGTACATCAAAGCATTGAAACATGCAGTGAAGTGCATCGTTTGTGCTCGGGGATGCCCGCAAGTGTTGCCATGCTTCCAGCACCAGTATAGAACGGTCACAACTTATTAACCCTAACCCGTACTTCTATAGATGTGTGGCAGAGAGAATATTGACTGGCTGCATCACTGATTGCTGGCACTGTAAAGCATTAGGCTAACCCATGCACAGTGTCTCCCACTGTGACATTATCACCTCAAGTGCTTTTGGTAACAGTTCGTAAAATATTGCGGCAATGAAGTAGAAATGAGTGTTCGTTGCTGCACCTATCATGTTAAAGACCTGTATTTATCACGTCCTTTTTTCCTGTAATATTTAGATATCCGGCATTTCTTTTTCTTCTTTGCCATATTTTCATACAGATTGATAAAGTTTTCAGACCATTTGACAGAACTGCATTTAGACGGTAACTCCTTGGGTGAGCTGTGTGGGAAACAGATACTCGATGCCTTAAGGGAAAGGAAAGGAGGTACTTTCAAAATTTAATTTGGTGCCTAATCAAGTTATCTGCATGTTAGACTATTTTTTACATATACGTTTATGTACTTCCAGAGGCAGTTCATGAGAATGATTACGAAAATGAAAGTGTTAACATATGAGGAATGTCTGGTGGCTCTAGGCCTGTGCTCCCTGGAGTTAAGAGGAATGAGGGGGAATCTCACTGAAACCTATTGAATATTGAAAGGCCGAGATAGAGTGGACATAGAAGGGATGTTTCCTGTAGTGGGGGAATCTCAGACTAGAGGACACAACCTCAGAATACTAGGACGTGCCTTTAGAACAGAGATGAGGAGGTATTTCTTGAGCCAGAGGGTGGTGAATCTGTGAAATTCATTACCACAGACAGCTGTGGAAGCCAGGCCATTGGGTATATTTACAGCTGAGGATGATAGGTTCTTGATTATTAAGGGTGTCAAAGGTTACAGGGAGAAAGCAGGAAAATGGGATTGAGTGGGATAATAATCTGCTGTGTTCGAATGGTGGAGCAGACCCAATGGGTCAAGTGGCCTGTTTCAGCTCCTATGTCTTGTGGTCTTATGGTCTCGTAGCAGAGGAGGTTTTCTTTGGGACATTAGGGTGTGGGATGCAGAGATAACCTTGGCTGAGGGTGCCGATGGTACAGGCTGCCTGAATACTTTGGTACCAGGAACGAGCCTCATTGTTTATAATCACAGGATAAACCCGATGTGAAAAGAACAGGGAGTCACCGAGATGTACACCACAGATGCAAACGCATTGGCCCACCACACCCATGCTGATCTTCTTGCCAATCAACATTAATCCCTTTTGCCAACATTAGGTCCAATTCCTTCTCTGCTTTCCTCTTTAATTGACTTCTATACGCCTCCTAAATGTAGTGATTGAATCCTGTCTCTGCTGCCTAATCTGGAGCAGGTTCCTGATGCCAACAGGAGAAGGATCACAGTCATTGTAAGTGAGAATATGAAGCTGGAGGCTGACAGAGTTTTGCGAATAAGTCTATCATTAATGAAGGGAGACTGTAGGGCTTGGAAGGGAAGGAATAATAAACAAGGAAATAAGGAGGCACATGATAGCGATGGACAGCAAGTTGGGGAAAACTATGAGTAACTTTGGAGGTCAAGTTGCGTCAGTGGAAAGAAGTCTTCCTGCTCCTTGGGGCCCATGTGCAAACTGGTAAATTCACCTGCTCTATGGATCCAGCCCTACTTTTATACAGCTCTGGAGGAAATAAATTTGGATTGAAGTTTTATATAACTTTATAAAAAAAATAAAATGGGTTAATATTCGAGTCACAGAGGAATGCAGCACAGATACAGGCCATTCAGCCCAACAATCCTTGCCAACCACGGTGCCCTCCCCCCAGTTAGCCCAATTCCTTGTGCACAGTCCATATACTCACCATCTTCTGAATGATAAAGTTGCCACTCAAGTCTTTTTTAAATATCTTCCCTTTCACCCTAAACCTATGCCCCCTAGGTTTGGACTCCACTAACCTGGAGAAAAGACCCTTACTATTCACTTTACATATGCTTTCATCGTTGTAAATAGTTCTGTAAGATCGCCCCTCATTCTCCTACATTCCAAGAAATGAAGACCTGGACAACCTTTCCATATAACGCAGGCCCTCTAATCCTGGCAACAGCCTCAATAATCTTTCCTGCACTCTTTCCAGTGCTTCTTATGACAGGGTGACCAAAACTATACACAGTACTCCAAGTCCGACCTCACCAACGACATGTACCACTGCAACAAAATATCCCAGCTCCTGTACTCATTGCCCTGACTGTTGAAGGCCAGCGTGCTAAACATCTTTTCCATCATGCTGTCTGCCTGCCTAGTTCAACAAATGATGCACTTGTCCACCTTGGCCACCCTGTTCTATTGCACACCCTAGTGCCGACTATTCATAGCATAAATCCTGTGCTGGATTAACTTTCTGAAATGCATCACCCCACACCTAACTATATTGAAATCCATTTGCCACTCCTATGCAGATTTCCCTCACTGAACAAAATCTCCCTGTAATCTACAATAACTTCCTTCACTGTCAACAATAGCTCCTAATTTTGTGCCATCTGCATACCTACTGATTGAGCTGGTGCATTCACATCCACATCAACTATATAAATAATTAATAACAAGGGGACCCAACCCTGGCCCTTTCTGTCAAGGTGGGCACTAATAGATGACTGAACCCACGAGAGACTTCCGAATAGAGACAGAAACAAGAGTTCATTCATAGGAACTCCAACTGTGCGAGTGACTCTGCAAAATGAATCATTCTTGAAATGTGCGCACACGCACACACAGTGCTGATCAGGAGTCCAATTTAAATAATCCCGGTAGACTGAAAACCTGTGCCAGTCACAATAAACTTGACAAGATTAAACAGAAGGCACTGTAGTTAGGACAACAATTAGTAAGTGCATGTGCTCAAGAAACCTAGAAGCCCAACGTTCTATTGCACGTCACAGAGGCCCACAGGGCTGGTGACCCCCTTATGGTGCACTACTAGTCACTGGCCTCTATTCCAATTAAATTCATATAACGAACCACGTCATATTGTTACAGATGTTATATGAGCAGCATAGAGAAAAGGATTGCAGCCCCCTTGAGGAGGGAAAGCTAAGAGGAGATTAGAACATAGAAGTTATAGGAGAGGTTGGATTTGGATTGGAGACTATCAGCTAAAATGAGAGTTTTAGACAAATTTGGATTATTTTCACTAGGATGTTTGAATTTGGGGGAGACCTGATTGAATTAAATAAGATTGTGAAGACTATAGATAGGGTAGATAATCAGCCTTTTTTCCAGGTTGCAAATGTCAGATACTAAAAGGCATGGGTTTGAGGTGAGCAGGGTAAATTCTTGTTGACATTGAGACGGGTAGGTGCCAGAGAGGAGAGGTGGTGGAAGCAGATGTGATAGCAAAGTTTAAGAATAATTTATACAGGGACTTAAAGAGTCGGGGAATAGAGAGACACTAACAATGTGCAGACCTATAGTATTACTTCAAAGTCCATCACAGGTGGGGTAAACATGCTGGCAGAAGAGCCTGTTCTGGTAGAAGTAGATGTCCTTCATGATAAATGTCACCTTGCATGAAAATGTTGAAAAATACTGCAGATACTCTAAATCTTAATGTTGCTTCAAATTGAAACTAAGGGACTTTGTTTTGTAAAACAAAATCAAAGGGTCATCTATTTTTGTTCTAATTGTGTCCTTTCTCATAAAATGTTGTGTTTAATTTATGTTTTTCTTGTGAATGCTGTTTTGATTTGATACTACCAGCCTGTGATGCTCCATCAGTAAGTTTTCCTTGCACATGTGTATATGTGTACTTGTGCATATGACAATAAACTTGACTTTGACATTGAAATAAAAACAGAAAATACAGGAAATACTTGGTAGGTCTGCCCACTTCTGTGAGAAGAGAAAAGAAGTTTGTGTCAGGTCAGAGGTTGTCATCTTACCCAAGTCTGGCATACGTATACCCCACTGACCCACCAGTAGGTATGGAAAGCATGTTTCCCATGGCGGGACAGTCTAGAACAAGAGGGCACAGCCTCAGGTTAGAGGGGCGTCCATTCTAAACAGAGACACGGAGAAATTTCTTTAGCCAGAGGGTGGTGAACTTGTGGAATTAGTTACCACAGGCTGATGTGGAGGCCAGGTCGTTAGGCGTATTTAAGGCAGAGATTGATAGGTTCTTGATTGGACATGGCTTCAAAGGTTACAGGGAGAAGGCCAGGGAGTGGGGTTGAGGAGGAAAGAAAATAAGGATCAGCCATGACTGAATGGCAGAGCAGACTCGATGGGCCAAATGGCCTAATTCTACTCCAACGTCTTATGGTCTAATAGTTTTATGAGTTGGCTCTTTACTTTCCTCTGAAATTGCCCAGCCAGCCATCAGGTAAAATTGGAAACAGACAAAAACACCCAGGCCTAGCTAACAATCATATCCCATTTAAAAAATGATTATTTCAATTAATTATTTCAGAGGGGATTTGAATATGATTTTTAAACATGAAAGACTTTCTAAGGGTGAACCAGAATCAGAATCAGGTTTAATATCACTGGCATATGTCGTGAAAATTGTTAGCTTAGCGGCGGCAGTACAATGCAATACATGATAAACGTAGAAAAACAAACTGAATTACCGTAATTATATATATATGTATATTAAATAGTTAAGTTAAAATAAGCAACACAAAAAACAAAAATATTAAAAAGGATTGAGGTAGTGTTCATGGGTTCAATGTCCATTTAGAAATCGGACGGCAGAGGGGAAGAAACTGTTCTTGAATCACTGAGTGTGTGCCTTCAGGCTTCTGTACCTCCTTCCTGACAGTAACAATGAGAAGAGGGCATTTACTACAATGATTTCAGGAATGATGGACTTTATTTCGGGGAATATACTGGCAAAGCTGATGTTGTTCTTTCTGGAGGAGAGAAGTTTTCAAGCAGGATCTAATCTTAAGTATAATCCAGAAGGGTATAGACAAAGTGGATAGAGAAAAATTGTTCCCAGGAGCAGAGGCGTCAAGAACCAGGGACCATTGAATGAAGCTGATATGCTAAAGAACTAAGCATGGTAAGGAGAAAAGCTGTTTGATCTAGTTGGTGATCAGGGACTGAAATGAACTGCTGGATGAGATGAGCAGTGCCTGCAGATTTAATTGAAAACTGGAAGTGTCCAAAAGGGAAAAAAGTGCAGGACTACGGGCAGAGGACAGGGAGTGGGACTAGCTACCTTGCACTTAACATTTAGCAAGTATAGGGTCGGCAGACTGAACAGTTTTATTCTCTGTGTTGTGACTATTCTGCGATTCTGTGTATGACAGCTATGGGGAAATGGCAAGTGAGTGGCAATGAATGTATCTTTTTTGAAAGGACAAACGTGCAAGTGATGGGCCATATAACCACATCTCTGTGATTACTGAATTATAATGGCTGAGGCACTCTCTTCGTGTTGCTGTAATGTGTCTGCAGATTGGATTTGTCAGTGATTAACACTTCAGTTTGCAGAGCTCCATGCAAGTTCCACATGCCCGACATTCCTACAGACCACAAAATACCATTTCCTGTCAGAGAATTTATAAAGTAACATCATTATTTGAAGTTGTGACTAATCCTGCACCTTACTTATTAATTCACAGTTAAGAATACTCAACACATTTTTTCCAGAAATGTCTTGTGATTTTTTTTGTTTCTTTCCAGCAAAACTCCAGGATTTAAAAATTGAAGTCTCAACCCAAATGAATGCAGATACTTTTATAAACATCTTTCAAAACGCCAAAAAGCACAAGAAAGCCAAAAGGAAAAAGAAGGTAAACCAAAGGACCTTGAAAAACAAAAGATACTTGCAGATGCTAGAAAGCTTCAAAAATTAATGGCAGATGCAGAAGATCTGAATGAGATATAGAAAAGCATCAAATGCTGAAGATACCCAAAGAGTCAGGCAGCACCTGTTGAAGGAGAAACAGAATTCATATTTCAGGTCTCCTTTCTCTCCACAGAACCTCTCTGGCTTGTTGAGTACCTCTAGCATTTTCTGCTTCTAATCCAAACAATATGGGTAGCTGCAGCAGAGTGTTGAGAATTGAGCATTTCTTCCTAACTTAGACTCAGTTGGTGATCTTTCCAAAAAAACAGGGTCGGTGAAGAGAAAGCACCAGATAGTCTGGTCACCGTAGCATCATGGTTCCATTACCACCTAGTAATTCAGATTTATGCCAACAATCTGAAGTTTGTGCAGTGAAAATTATGACTGAGAAGGTGCTCAGGAAGCTTAATGGTTTGAGGGTGGTTAAATCCCCTGGACCTGATGGAATACACCCTCGGGTTCTGAAGGAAGTAGCTGGAGAAATTGCGGAGGCATTAACAATGTTCTTTCAAGAATTGATAGATTCTGGCATTATTGTACCAGATGACTGGAAAATTTCAAACATTACTCCACTATTTAAGAAGGGTGGGAGGTAGCAGAAAGGAGACTATAGACCTGTTAGCCTGACATCAGTGGTTGGGAAGTTGTTGGAATCTATTGTTAGGGATGAGATTACAGAGTACCTGGAGGCACATGACAAGACAGGCCAAAGCCAGTGTGATTTCCTGAAAGGAAAATCCTACTTGACAAACCTACTACAATTTTTTGAGGAAATTACAAGCAGGGTAGACAAAGGAGATGCAGTAGATATGCTGTACCTGGATTTTCAGAAGGCCTTTGACAAGGTGCCGCACATGAGGCTGCTTAGCAAGATAAGAGCCCATAGAATTACAGGGGAGTTATTAGCATGGGTGGAGCATTGGCTGATCGGCAGAAGACAGAAAGTGGAAATAAAGGGATCCTATTCTGGTTGGCTGCTGGTTACCAGTGGAGTTCCACAGGGGTCGGTGTTGGGACCACTGCTTTTTACGATGTATGTCAGTGATTTGGAGTATGTGATTAATGGATTTGTGGCTAAATTTGCTAATCATACAGAGATAGGTGGAGGAGTGGGTAGTGTTGAGGAAACAGACAGCCTGCACAGAGACTTAGATAGTTTAGGAGAATGGGCAAAGAAGTGGCAAATGAAATACAGTGTTGGAAAGTGTATGGTCATGCACTTTGGTGAAAAAAATAAATGGACAGACTATTATTTAGATGGGGAGAGATTTCAAAATGCAGAGATGCAAAGAGACTTGGGAGTCCTTGTGCAGGATACCTTAAAGGTTAACCCCCAGGTTGAGTTGGTTGTGAAGAAGGCAAATGCAATGTTGGCATTCGTTTCTAGAGGTATAGTATATAAGAGCAGGGATGTGATGCTGAGTCTCTATCAGACACTCATGAGGACATACTTGAGAGTATTGTGTGCGGTTTTGGGCTCCTTATTTTAAAAAAGGATGTACTGACATTGGAGAGGGTTCAGAGAAGATTCACGAGAATAATTCCAGGAAGGAACAGGTTACCATATGAGCAACGTCTGGTAGCTCTTGGGCTGTATTCCCTGAAGTTCAGGAGAATGACGGGGGATCTCATAGAAACATTCCAAATGATAAAAGGCCTGAAAAGATTAGATATGGCAAAGTTATTTCCCATGGTAGGGGAGTCTAGGACAAGAGGGCACGACTTCAGGATTGAAGGATGTCCATTTAGAACAGCGATGCGGAAAAATTACTTTAGTCAGAGGGTGGTAAATCTGTGGAATTTGTTGCTGTGAGTGGCTGTGGAGGCCAAGTCATTGGGTGTATTTGAGGCGGAGATAAATAGGTTCTTGATTAACTAGGGCATCAAAGGGTATGGGAAGAAGGCAGTGGTGTGGGGATGACTGGGAGAATTGGATCAGCCCATGATTGAGTGGTAGAGTAGACTCAATGGGCCGAGTGGCCTGTTTCTGCTCCTATATCTTATGGTCTAAGATGGAGTCAAATCCTTCCATAATGACAGGGAAAATTAAATTCAGTTAATTAAATAGTCTGAAATTTTAAGGTAGTATAGGTAATGATGACTACAAAATTATTAGAATCTTGCAGGTGGCTGCTTCGGTGATATGCTTTAGAGGAAAAAAGTGATTAGTTTTTGCATAACTCACCCATGCATATGACTGCATATGACATGGTACAGAACAATGTGTAGGCTCTTCACAGTCTCCGAGGTCACCTAATCAGCTCTGCTCTACATAAGGAGCATTGCCTGTGAAACCCTTGTTGCAATGTTACAGATTACCAGGTATGATGTTGAGGCCATCACTGAATCGTGGTGGAAGGATTGTTATAGTTGGGGGCTGAGTGTCCAAGGTTACACATTATATTGGAGGGAAGGGAAGTCAAAGGTATTGTAAAAAGGACGTTGATGGGAGTTAAATACAGGCCTCCCAACAGTAGCGGGGAGGTGGACCACAGGTTGCAACAGGAAATAGAAAAGGCAAATCAAAAGGCCAATGTTACAGTAGTCATGGGAGATTTTAACATGCAGGTTGATTGGGAAAATCAGGTTGGTAATGGATCTCAAGAGAGTGAGTTTGTATCTTTTTAGAGCAGTTTGTCGTTGAGCCTACTAGGGGATCAGCTACACTGGAATGGGTGTTATGAACCAGAGGTGATTAGAAAGCTTAAGGTAAAAGAACCCTTAGGAACCAGTGATCACAATATGATTGGGTTCATCTTGAAATCTGATGAGAAAGTAAAGTATTATGTAGCAGTATTTCAGTGGAGTAAGGGAAATTACAGTGGTATGAGAGAGGAGTTGGCCAAAGTAGATTGGAAGGAGATGCTGGCAGGGATGCCAGCAGAGCAGCAATGGTATGAGTTTCTGAGAAAAATGAGGAAGGTGCAGGACATCTGTATTCCAAAAATGAAGTAATATTCAAATGATAAAATAGGGCAACTGTAGCTGACATGTGAAGTCAAAGCTATTGTAAAAGTAAAAGAGAGGGCATACAACAAAGCAAAAATTAATGGGAAGATAGAGATTGGGAGGTTTTTAAAAACCTACAGAAGCAACTAAAAAAATCATTACAAAGGAAAAGATGAAATATGAAAGCAAGCTAGCAAATAATATCAAAGTGGATAGAAAAATGTTTTTTCAAGTAAAAGAGAAAGATGAGAGTGGATGCAGGACCGCTAGAAAATGAGGCAGGAGAAATAATAACAGGGGACAAGGAGATGGCTTTAGAATTAAATGAGTATTTTTCATCAGTCTTCTCCGTGGAAGGCACTAGCAGTATGTCTGATGTTGTAGTGTGTGAAGGAAGAGAAGTGGGTGCAGTTACTGTTACAAGAGAGAAGGTGCTCAAGAAACTGCAGGACCTAAAGATTTATAAGTCACCCAGACCAGATGAACTGCACCCTAGGGTTCTGAAAGAGGTAGCATTAGAGATTGTAGTGGCATTAGAAATGATCTTTAAAAAATCATTGGACTCTGGCATGTTGTCAGAGGACTGGAAAATTATAAATGTTACTCAACTCTTTAAGAAAGGTGGAAGGCAGCAGAAAGGAAATTATAGACCAGTTAACCTGACCTTAGTGGTTGGGAAGATGTTAGAGACAATTTTTAAGGATGAGGTGATGGAGTACTTGGTGACACAGGACAAGATAGTACAAAGTCAGCATGGTTTCCTTCAGGGAAAATCCTGCCTGATGAACCTGTTGGAATTCTTTGAGGTGATTACATGTAGGATAGATAAAGAGGATGCAGGGGATGTTGTATATTTGGACTTTCAGAAAGCCTTTGACAAGGTGCCACACATAAGGCTGCTTACCAAGTTAGCAGCCCAAGACATTACAGGAAAGTTACTAACATGGTTAAAGCAATGGCTGATTGGTAGGAGGCAGCAAGCGGGAATAAAAGGATCCTTATCTGGTTGGCTGCCAGTGACTAGTGGTGTTCCGTAGGGGTCAGTGTTGGGACCACTTGTTTTTATGCTGTATATAAATTACTTAGATACTGGAATAGATGGCTTTGTTGCCAAGTTTGCAGATGATATGAAGATTGGTAGAGGGGCAGGTAGTGTTGAGGAAACAGGTAAGTTGCAGGACTTAGATTAAGAGAAAGGGCAAGAAAGTAACAAATTAAATACAATGTTGGAAAATGCATGGTCATATACTTTGGTAGTAGAAATAAATGTGTGGACTATTTTCTAAATGGGGAGAAACTCCAGGAATCTGAGATGCAGAGGGGTTTGGGAGTCCTTGTGCAGAACACCCTGAAGGTTAACTTGCAGGTTGAGTAGGTGATGAGGAAGGCAAATGCCATGTTAGCATTCATTTCAAGAGGTCTAGAATACAAGAGCAAGGATGCGATGCTGAGAATTTATATGACACTGGTGAGGCCTCACCTTGAGTATTGTGAACAGTTTTGGGCCCTTCATCTTAGAAAAGATGTGCTGGCATTGGAGAGGGTCCAGAGGAGGATCACAAGGATGATTCCAGGAATGAAAGGGTTATCATTTGAGGAACATTTGATGGCTCTGGGTCTGTACTCACTGGAATTCAGAAGGATGAGAGGGGATCTCATTGAAACCTTTCGAATGTTGAAAGGCCTAGACAATTAGATGTGGAAAGGATGTTTCCCATGGTGGGAGAGTCTAGGACAAGAGGGCACAGCCTCAGGATAGAAGAGCGCCCTTTCAAAACAGAGATGCAGAGAAATTTCTTTAGCGGAAGAGTGGTGAATTTGTGGAATTTGTTGCTACATACAGCTGTGGAGGCCAGGTTGCTGGGTGTATTTAAGGCTGAGATTGATAGGTTTTTGATTGGACATGGCAGCAAAGATTACTGGGAGAAGGCCAGAAACTGGGGTTAAAGAAGAGAGAGAAAAAAGGATCAGCCATGATTGAATGGTGGAGCAGACTCAGTGGGCCGGATGGCCTAATTCTGCTCCTATGTCTTATGGTCTTATGGTCTAACACTCATTTTGTGATGGAATGTATTAAAAATACAAAAGCATCTGTGGTTGAGGAACTTAGCAGGCCAGGTCCCGATGAAAGGTCTCGGTCCAAAATGTCAACTGTTTACTCTTTTCCATAGATTCCGCCTGACCTACTGAGTTCCTCCTGCATTTTTGTGTGTGTTGCTTGGATTTCCAGCATCTGCAGAATATCTCGTGTTTGTGGAACAACAGGAGGAATGGGTTGTCTCGAGTGGAACTGGGCAATCCCTGGCTCACAGCAGGTACTATCCAGACAGTGGTTAGTCTGCTGAGTGCAGTATATTCCATGGACATGGGACGAGCGAGAGAGCTGGGCCGTAAAGCATTGCCACCATAAATCCATCTTTGCTGTGTTAACTGTACATGCCTGAAATAATCTTGCAAAGATTAACTTAAAGTTTTACAGATTATCACATGTGAGATGTGTCATTTGCATCAATGACCAACACAGTCCAGGATGTACTGGGGGCAGCCCACAAGTGTCAACTTGCTCCCAGCACCAACATAGCATGCCTATACCCTACTGACTCTAAAGCATACATTTTTTCCAAGGACGTACAGTTAGTGTTAGTGAGTTGTGAGCAGGCTCTGTTGGTGCTGGAAGCACAGCAACACTTGAGGGCTGCTCAGCACAACCCTCGATGATTTGATTGGACTCTATTGGTGCATTTCTCGACATGTTTCAAAATACGAGTCAAATAAATCTTTTAAAAATATTTCAAACGAGAAAAGATCCTCAAATGTCGGAAATCCAAGCAACACACACAAAATGCCGGAGGAACCCAGCAGGCCTGGCAGCATCAATGGAAAAGAGTACAGTCAACACTTCAGGCTGAAACCCTGGAGGACTGGAGAAAAAAGCTGAGGAGTAGATTTAAAAGGTGGGGGGAGGGGAGAGAGAAACAAAAGGTGATAGGTGAAACCTGAAGGGGGAGGGATGAAGTGAACAGCTGGGGAGTTGCTTGGTGAAAGGGACAGAAAGCCATGGGAAAAAGAAAAGGGGGGAGGAGCACCAGAGGGAAACAGTGGACGGGCAAGGAGATCAGGTGAGAGAGGGAAAAGGGGATGGGAAATGGTGAAGGGGTGTGTGGGGGACATTACTGGAAGTTTGAGAAATCAACGTTCATGCCATCAGGTTGAAGGTGACCCAAACGGAATATGAGGTGTTGTTCCTCCAACCTAAGCATAGCCTCATCATGACAATGGAGAAGGCCATGGAAGAGCATATTGGAATTGGTTTGTGAAATGGAATTAAAATGGGTGGCCACTGGGAGATCCTGCTTTCTCTGGCTGATGGAGTGTAGGTGCTCGGCGAAGCAGTCTCCCAATCTATGCTGGGTCTCACTGATACACAGGAGGCCACACCGGGAGCACCAGCTTCGTCATTTGATACTATAATTTTGTTGTTGCATATTTACAATTACTAGTCCCTCATTTCAACACTATTTTATAATCATATGTCTCCTGCATATGGTCTTTCTGGGCCTTTAATTAATTAATCTTACAATTGGTTGGAGAATAATACATTTAAAAAAAACAAGGAAATACAGAAATATAGATATTAATTGCTCATTTCAAATTGCATGCTTCAATTTCAAGCTAAGCAGGACTGATGCTTAATGATGGTTATTTACAGTACCTAAAGATGGACAAGCATCAAGACACTCAGAACTAAAGTTTTTGTGGCACTTAAGCAAGGACCAAAATGCAGTACACTACTGACAAAGCTGTTCTCCAACCATATAAAGTTAAAAATGTTATGTCAGAAGTGAAGTAGAAAGAAAAGGAAATATTGAAAGCCACACAAATGAATAGTAAACACAAGAGATTCTGCAGATGCTGGAAATCCAAAGCAACACACAAAATGTTGGAGGAACTCAGCAGGCTGGACAGGACTTATGAGGGGAGGGATAAACAGTTGGAATTTTGGGCTGAGATCCTTCATCAGAACTGGAAAGTAAGGAGGAAAAAGCCAGAATAAAAAGGTGGGGGGAGAGAAAGTTGGACAAGCTAATAGGTGAAGCCAAATGAGGTGGAAGGTGGGTGGGTAGTAGAGGGAGAATGAAGAAAGAAACTGGGAGGTGATAGGGTAATTGATGCACCTTCAATTACTCTAAAAGACTGGAAGTAGAGTAAATACCGAAAGGCTTTTATTAACAGTAAAATGGATCCACGTCCATGTTGTATGTCTGTCCTGGACTGTGGGAGGAGCAGTGACACAATCACCTTTATTCAGGGGTCTGTGGGAGGAGCCACAGGAGCAGTCAGCAGAGGGGCGTGTCCAGGCATGTCCAGACAGATAGCCCAGTTACAACCTATATACGTGGTTTACCGCAGTAATGTAACATGGGCATTGTTGTCTGTTTTCTTGGTCAGGACTGCAGTTTGTCTCCGTGTGTAGACTGATGGATAAGAATAAGTTATAAGGGTGGTAATCATTCCAAATTCTAAGGTAACTGATTAGTGAAGAAAAGCAAATTATGAACATTCTGTTCTCCTTAGAATAAGAGCTAAAGAGGAGTTAACTTCAAATTTAATGAAAGAGCTTGACAGGGTTGTCAGTGTAATTTTGGAGATGTTACTGGTGCTGTAAAGCACTACACTAACTGAGACACTACCGTGCAGCCTGACGCCACCACATTACAGGGATATCCAAATCTATCTCAAGAAATCTGATCAAGTGTTGGCTATGTAACCGGGACGATTACAATTTCAAGAGAGAACTTGTATGTTTTGAATTATGAAATAATTTATGGAAAGGTTTATGGAAAATACTGCCAACACACACTAAATGTTGGTGGAACTCAGCAGGCCAGGCAGCATCTATGGAAAAAAAATACAATCAAAGTATCAGATGAATCGACGACGGGTCTCGGCCTGAAACGTCGACTGTACTTTTTTCCATAGGTGCTGCCTGGCCTGCTCAGTTCCTCTAGCGTTGTGTGTGTGTGTTGCTTGGATTTCCAGCGTCTGCTGATTTTCTCTTGTTTGCGATTGGAAAATACTGCCATCTTCTGTAGCACAGGAACTAAACAAGCTTTTATCACAGAATTAATTAAAATTGATTTACCAAAGGGTGGAGTGATAGTCAAAGTCAAAGTCCATTTTACTGTCATGCACACAAGTCGATGTATTAATAGAAACAATGAAAAACTTAGTGGCAGCAGCAGTATGAGAGGTATGGAGAGAAAGCAGGTACGGGGTTCTGAGTTGGATGATCAGCCACGATCATACTGAATGGCGGTGCAGGCTCGAAGGGCCAAATGGCCTACTCCTGCACCTATTTTCTATGTTTCTATGTACAGGCACATGGCATCTATAAGCAGCATTGACAAGAGGAGTATTAATTACATGCAACTTTTACAAGAAGGAAAACAATCGCAACAAAAAAAATGTCCATTGTAGTGCAAAGTGGTCATGGTGTTCCTAAACTGTAGTGACTTACATTTTACTGGTTTGTTTAAGAACTAAATGGTTGAAGGGAAGTAGCTGTTGGTTGAACCTGGTGGTTTGGGACTTTTAGGACTTCTGGGACTTAAGGCTTTTGTACCCTCTGGGCAGAGTCCACTATTCTCTGTAGCTTCTTACGTTCTTGTGCGTACAAATTGCTCCACCAGATCATGATGCAGCTAGTCAGGATACTTACAAAAGTGCATCTATAGAAGTTTATCAGAGTGTTTGGTGTCAAGCTGAACCTCCTTAACCTCCTAAGAAAATAAAGACATTGGCACACCTCCCTGGTGATTGCATTACTAAACGAGGCCATTGGAATAGTTAGTGCCCAGGAATTTAAAGCTGCTGACTCTCTCTGGCAACAGTCCCCCTCTGTAGACTGATGTACATTCAGCCTCCTTCCCCTTCCTGAAGTTAACAGTCAGCCCTGTCGTTTTGCTGATGTTGAGTGAGAGGTTGTTAGTGTGGCATTACTCAAGCAGATGTCCTGTTTCTCTCTGGTTAAGTGACTCATCACCACCTATGATTCATCCACCAGCAGTCATTAATCATCAATGAATGTGAAGAAGGTGTCAGAGCTGTACTTCACCACACGGCCTTTTGTATAGAGACCAGAGTGAGAGACGATACACGTAGCCTTGAGGCGCACCTGCGCTGATGATCAGCAAGGCAGAGGTGTTGTTACTAGTCCTGTCAGATTGACGTCCACTGACGAGTAAATTGTGTATCCAAATGCAGGGTGAGGTACAGAGGCCTAGGATGTGAATCTTTGTGATGAGTTTGGATGGACTGATTGTGTTGAATGAGCCTGACGTATATGAGTTCTTGTTCCATAACAGAATAAAAAGCTAGCAAATTCACATCTGCTGTTAACCTGTCGTGGAGGTAGGCAAATTGGAGCAAATCCAGGCCATTGATGGGGCAGCGGTTGACTCCTGCCATAGTCAACCACTCAAAACACGCAGTGAGTATAGGGAGTTAGGGAAGAGGCTAAAGAGCAGGATCTCCAAGATAGTAATCTCTGTATTGCTCCAAGTACCACGTGTTAGTCAGGGCAGGAATAGGACAATGGTACAGATGAAAGGGGGGCAGAGGAAATGGTGCTGGGGGCAGAGTTTCGGATTTCTCTGTGATTGGGATCTCTTCTGGGAAGTTATAATCTGTACCAAACAGGACAGGTTGCACCTGAACCCAAGGGAGACCAATATCCTTGCAGGCAGGTTTACTGAAACTATTGTGGTGGGTATAAACTAAGTTGGAAGGGGGATGGGAAGCAGAGTGATAGGGCTGAGGATGGGACAGTTGGTATACAAGTAGAAGCAGTGTGTAGTGAGACAGTGAGGAAGAACAAGTAGATGGTAGGGTAAAATTCCAGGCACTGGGATGAGTTGAAATGTAACATTGGGGAAAAAGTTGAAAAGGGGGATGAATGCAAGACTGAAGGTGTTATATTTGAATGCACGCAATATACAGAATAACGTAGATGATCTTGTAGCACAGTAAGAGATTGCTGCATATGATGTCGTGGGCATCACTGAGCCATGGCTGAAAGAAGATCATAGTTGAGAACTTAAATCTGAGGATAAACACATTATATTGAAAGGACAGGCAGGTGGGCAGAGGGGCTGGGGTGGCTCTGTTGGTAAAAAAATGAAATCAAATCCTTAGAAAGAGGTGATATAGAATCAGATGTTATAGAATCATTGTGGTAGAGTTAAGAAACTGCAAGGGTAAAAAGACCCTGAAGGCAGATATATACAGGCACTGAACTGTAGACAGGATGTGAGTTATAAATTTCAACGGGAAATAGAAAAGGCATGTAATAAGGGCAATGTTATGATAGTCACGGGGGTTTCAATATGCAGGTAGATTGGGAAAATTAGATTGACACTGGATCCCAAAAATAGAAATTTGTAGAATGCCTATGAGGTGGCTTTTGTCTTTGGTGTTGAGTGTTGTATGATGAACCAGATTTGATTAAGGAGTTTATGGTAATGGAACACTTAGAAGGCAGTGATCGTGATATGATAGAATTCACCCTGCAGTTTGAGAGAGAGAAGCTAAAGTCAGATGTATCAGTATTACAGTGAAGTAAAGTGATTTATAGAGACATGAGAGAGGAACTGGCCGAGGTTGATTGGAAGATGGCAGAACAGCAATGGATGGGGATTCTGGGGGCAATTCAGAAGGCGCAAGATTGATTCATCTCAAAGATGAAGAAGTATTCTAAAAAGAGGATGAGACAACCATGCCTGACCCAACACAGCAGAAAAGGAAAAGAGACAGCATATAATATAGCAAAAATTTGTGTGAAGTTAGAACATTACAATGCTTTTAAAAACCAACAGAAGGCAACTAAATAAACACCATAAGGAGAGAAAAGATGAAATATGAAGATAAGTTAGCCTTTACTATCATAGATATCAAAAGTTTTTGCAGATATATTGTTACATATCCCGTAACTGGATAACTTACCAGCAAAGATAGAGAGGTCCGTTGAAGTCTGAGGTCACTATTTTCAAATGTTTTTATTTATAAAGGGGCACAAAAGTAAGATTAATACAAACATCCAGATAATATATGTCGTCAATACTCAATCTAAAGCGCGGGTATAGTAATAATCATCATTAAGGAATAATCTCGACTGTTGTCTAGGGGATAATATATTGTCCGTTGGAAATATAAAAGTCACTCAGAAGTCTGCAGGCTTCAGTCTTTTTGGGGAATCGCTGGGTTTCACGTGTTTTAGAGAGATTGGTGAGAAAAGGAAAAAAACTTGCCCGGGTCTTTATGAAGCCACTCCGTTAAATCAGGGGAGCATTGTTTCCCCGTTGTTAGTTCGAAGTCCTTCTCAGTATTATCAGCCACCCGCTCCCCTGGCAAAGGAGTTAGGAGCGCACGTGGCGTTGAATGGCTTCCAGCTATTACGGGAGCACTGAGCGAGGGTGTCCTTCTGGTGCATCGCTGGGGTACTGCCTCCTGCAGTCCCCTTTTATCTTGACTTGCAGAGTTGTAGATGTCCATCAAAGTAGGGTGATGCAATTCCCACCCCCACATTGCCCGAGGGTGTCCATATCCATGGTAGCTGTCACGTAGCAGGGGCATGCACGTCACACAGGTGCCTCTAAGAACAATGGCCAAAACCATAGCATTGTCTCTCACTTCCTGGGTCAGAGACCCGAATTAATAGCGATCTTGCGATTCTCCGGAAGGAGGGAGCTGCTCCCGCCCCTTCGGCCCCTCAGAGCTGTGGTACATTCATAACAATATAAAGAGTAAGAGAGATGAGAGTGGATACCGGACCACTGGAAAATTATACTGGAGAGGTAGTAAGTGGGGCAAAGAAATGAGAATGAACTTATTAAGTATCTTTTCTCAGTCTTCACTGAGGAAGGTATTAGCAGGATGCCAGCGTGGTTGGGAAACTGAAAGCTCTGAAGGTACATAAATCATCTGGACCAGATGGCATGTTCCCCAGGATTCTGAAACAGGTAACTGAAGAGATTGTGGAGGTATTCATAATGATTGTTCAAGAATCACTAGATTCAAGAAGGGAGAGAGGCAAAAGGGAGAGAGAAAGCAAATTATAAGCCAGTTAGCGTGACTTCAGTGGTTGGGAAGATATTAGAGTCGATTATTAAGACTGAAGTTTCGGGTACTTGGAGGCGTGTGATAAAGTAGGCCAAAGCCAGCATGGTTTCCTTATGGGGAAATTTTGCCTGACAAATCTGTTGGAATTCTTTGAGGAAATAACAGGAAAGATAGACTTGGATTTTCAAAAGGCTTTTGGCAAGGTGCTACATGTGAGGCTGCTTATCAAGAAAAGGGCCCTTAGTATTACAGGAAAGATACTAGCATGGATAGAAGATTGGCTTACTGGCAGGAAGCAAAGGGTCAGAATAAAGATGGCCTATTCTGGTTGGCTGCTGGTGACTAGTGGTATTCCGCAGAGGTCGGTATTGGAACCACTTCGTTTCCCGTTATATGTCAATGATGTGGATGATGGAATTGATGGCTTTGTGGCCAAGTTGGCAGACAGCAAAGACAGGAGGAGGGTCAGGGTGTGTTGAGGAAGCAGTCAGTCGGCAGAAGGACTTGGACAGATTAGGAGAATGGGCAGAGAAGTGGCAGATAGAATATTGTGTAGGGAAGTGAATGGCCATGCACTTGGGTAGCAGGAATAAAGGCATAGACTATTTTCTAAATGGGGAGAGTATTCAAAAATGAAAGGTGCACAGGGACTTAGGAGTTCCCATGCAGGATTCCCTAAAGTTTAATTTGCAGGTTGAGTAGGTGGTAAGGGAGTCAAAAGCAATGTTAGTATTCATTTTGACAGGACTAGAATATAAAAGCAAGGATGTAATAATGAGGCTGTAGCGGTGTGCTACAAGCAGCGCTAAAATTACGACACGGAGTCGGTAACTGCAGTCGAAGGAAAAACTTTATTCGAAAACTTCAGCCTCACTTTTAAGCCTCTGTCAACCGGCCCCCCATGGCGAAGAGGCTCCAAAGCTCTGTGCTCGCAAACCCCCGTAGGCTATCTAATTGTGAGTCGGTTCGGATACGCTAGGAAATGAGGCGCTACATAACCCCCCCCCCCAGAACCGGCGATACACCCCCCAATGTCCACAGCCTGGGCCAGAACCTGCTTGGGAGGTCGGCCTCTGCGCCGAGGCGCCGGAAACTCGGCCGGTTGCGCCAGGTCCACATGGGCCGGCTTGAGGCGGTCCACCGTGAAAACCTCCTCCTTCCCCCCAACGTCCAGCACGAACGTGGACCCGTTGTTCCGGAGCACCGTAAACGGCCCCTCGTATGGCCGCTGCAGCGGTGGCCGATGCCCGCCCCTTCGCACAAACACAAACTTACAGTTCCGTAGGTCTTTGGGTACGCAGGTCGGGTGCCGCCCATGCTGTGAAGTGGGTATGGGGGCCAGGTTACCGAGCTTCTCGCGAAGTCTGCCCAGGACTGCAGCGGGTTCTTCCTCTTGCCCCCTCGGGGCTGGTAGGAACTCCCCGGGGACGGCCAGGGGCGCGCCGTACACCAACTCGGCCGACGAGGCGTGCAGGTCGTCCTTGGGCGCTGTGCGGATGCCGAGAAGGACCCAGGGAAGCTCGTCCGCCCAGTTGGCTCCTCGCAGGCGGGCCATGAGGGCCGACTTCAGGTGACGGTGGAAACGCTCCACTAGCCCGTTCGACTGTGGGTGGTAGGCAGTGGTGTGGTGCAGCTGAGTCCCCAAAAGGCTGGCCATAGCTGACCACAGGCTGGAGGTGAACTGGGCGCCTCTGTCGGAGGTAATGTGGGCTGGTACACCAAAGCGGGATATCCAGGTGGCGAGCAGGGCTCGGGCGCAAGATTCGGAGGTGGTGTCGGTGAGCGGGACCGCCTCTGGCCATCTTGTGAACCGGTCCACGATAGTCAGGAGGTAACGCGCTCCGCGCGACACTGGCAGGGGGCCCACGATATCCACATGAATGTGGTCGAAACGCCGGTGGGCGGGATGGAACTGCTGCGGTGGGGCTTTGGTGTGCCGCTGAACCTTGGCCGTCTGGCAGTGCATGCACGTTCTGGCCCATTCACTGACCTGTTTGCGGAGACCGCGCCCGAGCCCTGCTCGCCACCTGGATATCCCGCTTTGGTGTACCAGCCCACATTACCTCCGACAGAGGCGCCCAGTTCACCTCCAGCCTGTGGTCAGCTATGGCCAGCCTTTTGGGGACTCAGCTGCACCACACCACTGCCTACCACCCACAGTCGAACGGGCTAGTGGAGCGTTTCCACCGTCACCTGAAGTCGGCCCTCATGGCCCGCCTGCGAGGAGCCAACTGGGCGGACGAGCTTCCCTGGGTCCTTCTCGGCATTCGCACAGCGCCCAAGGACGACCTGCACGCCTCGTCGGCCGAGTTGGTATACGGCGCGCCCCTGGCCGTCCCCGGGGAGTTCCTACCAGCCCCGAGGGGGCAAGAGGAAGAACCCGCTGCAGTCCTGGGCAGACTTCGCGAGAAGCTCGGTAACCTGGCCCCCATACCCACTTCACAGCATGGGCGGCACCCGACCTGCGTACCCAAAGACCTACGGAACTGTAAGTTTGTGTTTGTACGAAGGGGCGGGCATCGGCCACCGCTGCAGCGGCCATACGAGGGGCCGTTTACGGTGCTCCGGAACAACGGGTCCACGTTCGTGCTGGACGTTGGGGGGAAGGAGGAGGTTTTCACGGTGGACCACCTCAAGCCGGCCCATGTGGACCTGGCGCAACCGGCCGAGTTTCCGGCGCCTCGGCGCAGAGGCCGACCTCCCAAGCAGGTTCTGGCCCAGGCTGTGGACATTGGGGGGTGTATCGCCGGTTCTGGGGGGGGGTTATGTAGCGCCTCATTTCCTAGCGTATCCGAACCGACTCACAATTAGATAGCCTACGGGGGTTTGCGAGCACAGAGCTTTGGAGCCTCTTCGCCATGGGGGGCCGGTTGACAGAGGCTTAAAAGTGAGGCTGAAGTTTTCGAATAAAGTTTTTCCTTCGACTGCAGTTACCGACTCCGTGTCGTAATTTTAGCGCTGCTTGTAGCACACCGGCGTGTACCAGTCTCTTCCTGGGCAGGTCAACCAGCAGGCTGTGAGCTCGCAAAAAATCCGCACCCAGAAGCGGTTGGGCTACGGCGGCCAGTGTGAAGTCCCACGTGAACTGGCTGGGGCCGAACAGTAGCTGCACCTGACGGGTGCCATAGGTCCTTACTGTGCTGCCATTCACGGCCCTCAGGGGGGGACCCGGTGCCCTGCTGCGGGTGTCGTAACTCGTCGGAGGTAAAACGCTGATCTCAGCCCCAGTATCGACCAAAAACCGGCGTCCCGACCTTCTATCCCACACATACAGGAGGCTATCCCGATGGCCAGCCGCCGTAGCCATCAGCGGCGGCTGGCCCTGGCGTTTCCCGGGAACTTGCAGGGCGGGCGGCAACGGCGGGCTTCTGCGCCCCACCGCTGGTGGTAGAAGCACCAGTGGTCATTGGGCCGGGGGTTAGTGGGCTCTGCGGCCGGGCCTGGACTGGTTTGCTGCCGGGAGCGTGGCTGGGAGATCTGTGCGATGGACGCCCCGCTCACCTTTTTGGCGTTCCACAGCAAGTCCGCCCGGGCTGCCACCTTCCGGGGGTCACTGAAATCCGCGTCGGACAGCAGCAGGCGTATGTCCTCGGGCAGCTGCTCCAGGAATGCCTGCTCAAACATGAGGCCTGTGTGTCCCTTGGCCAGAGACAACATCTCATTCATTAAAGCCGATGGA
Organism: Hypanus sabinus; assembly: GCF_030144855.1. Lineage (NCBI taxonomy): Eukaryota > Metazoa > Chordata > Chondrichthyes > Myliobatiformes > Dasyatidae > Hypanus > Hypanus sabinus. The sequence goes on from NC_082707.1 coordinate 30,747,190, forward strand.
GGTCTGTCGCCCAAGACCTCCAGGTGCAGTAAACGGGCAGCCCGCTCGCGCCGTGAGAGTCCGAAAGTCCTGAGGAGCAGGGCTTTGAATTCCGTGTACTTGCCGTCTGCCGGGGGCGACTGTACGAACTCCGCGACCTGGGCAGCTGTGTCCTGGTCGAGGGAGCCCACCACGTAGTAGTAGCGGGTGTCTTCTGAGGTGATCCGGCGAACGTGGAATTGGGCTTCGGCTTGCTGGAACCATAGGTCCGGGCGCTGTGTCCAGAAACCCGGCAGTTTCAACGAAACCGCATGAACAGAGGCGGCGTCGGTCATTTCTGGTCCAAAAATCGTTTGGACCGTCGGGGTCACCAATTGTAGCGGTGTGCTACAAGCAGCGCTAAAATTACGACACGGAGTCGGTAACTGCAGTCGAAGGAAAAACTTTATTCGAAAACTTCAGCCTCACTTTTAAGCCTCTGTCAACCGGCCCCCCATGGCGAAGAGGCTCCAAAGCTCTGTGCTCGCAAACCCCCGTAGGCTATCTAATTGTGAGTCGGTTCGGATACGCTAGGAAATGAGGCGCTACAAGGCTTTATAAGGCATTGGTCAGACCACACGGAATATTGTGAGTAGTTTTGGGCCCTTTACCTAAGGAAGGATGTGCTGGCATTGGAGAGGGTCCAGATGAATTTCACAAGAATGATTCCAAGAATGAAAGGGTAGCGTATGAGGATGTTTGAAGGCTCTGAGCCTGTATTCACTGTTTAGAAGAATGAGGGAGGATCTCACTGAAACCTATCAAATATTGAAAGGCCCAGATAGAGTGGATACGTTTCCTATAGTGAGTGGGTCTAGAACCAGAGGGCACAGCCTCAGAATAGAGTGACGTCCATGTAGAACAGAGATGAAGAGGAATTGCTGTACCCAAAATGTCATGAATCTGTGGAATTCATAGAGGTCAAGTCATTGAGTATGATTAAAGCAAATGTTGACAGGTTCTTGGTGAGTAAGGGCATCAAAGTGATAGGAAGAAGTCAGGAGAATGTGGTTGAGAAGGATAACAAACCAGCCCTGATGGAATGGCAGAACAGACTTGAAGGGCTAAGTGGCCTAATTCTGCTCCTATCTCTTAAGGTCTTAATACAGTTGATGTGCTACTGGAGGGTAGTCACTGAAGCAAGTCACCATGCTCTTGATACAATAGATGCCTTTTTTAAGCAGGTGAGATCTTAAGACTGCAGAAGCGAGAGGTTGAGTATGTCCATAGATACTCCAGTCAGTTGGTCCACACAGTTCTTTAGTACTCAGCTAGGTATACCGTCAGGACAAGACGCCTCCCATGGATTCATCCTCTTGAAGGTTGCCCGGTTGTCATCCTCAGAGAATGAAATTACAGTGTCATGCAGAATGTGGGGGCTCATCCGGGTGTATCATTGTTCTACCTATGCATGCAAAAAAAGGCATTGATCTCATCTAGGAATGATGGGTTATTGCCACCCAATCTCACCTTGTAGGAAGTTACATTGTGCAAGCATTGGCACAACTGTGAGGTGTTCATCTGTGACTCCTGTTTAGTCCAAAATTGCCTCTGTGTGCTCACAATAGCCTCGCAGAGATTATACCTCAACTTCTGATATAACTCGTGGTTACCATCCCCAAACACAACAGATCTAGCCATCAGCAGATTATGAACCTACTGGTTCATGCAGGGTTTCTGGTTGGGAAAACTTGAATGTTTTGGTATGTACATACCCATCCACACTTACCCTTATGACTTTTATGATTACAACTTTCTCTGTTGCATTGATGGTTCTGTAAAATGCTGAAGTAAGCTCACTGCCACTTTATTAAGTAACCTGTACATCTGCTTGAAAATGCAAATATCTAATCAGCCAATCATGGTCAAGAGGTTCAGTTGTTGTTCAGACCAAACGTCAGGATGCGGAAGAAATTTGATCTAAGTGACTTTGTTAGTGAAATGTTTGTTGGTGCCAGATGGGGTCGTTTAAGTATCTCAAAAACTGATGATCTCCTGGGATTTTCACGAATAATTGTGTCTAGCATTTACAGAGGATGGTGCAATAAACAAAAAAAAATCTAACGAGTGGCAGTTCTGAAGGCAAAAAATGCCTTGTTAATGAGAGAGGGCAGAGGGAAGTTATCAGACCAGTTCAAGTTGACAGGAAGGTGACAGTGACCTAAATAACCATGTGTTATAACAGCGGTGTGCAGAAGAGCAGCTCTGATTGCACAACACACCAAACCTTGAAGTGGATGGGCTACAGCAGCAGAAGACCATGAACATACAGGAGGTACCTATAAAGTGGCCACTCAGTGAACACCTGAATTACAAGAATAAAAATAAAAGCTTTCTTTTTTCTTAAATGCAGCAAACAGCAATATTCTCCAAAGATCCCTTAGGATAAGAAGGGAATTGAGTCCAGTTTCTGATTATCCCTGCTGCAAATGCTCGTGACACTTTTCCATTTTCAGTCAAACTCCAACCAGGCCCATGCACATTCCCTCGCCATTGCTTGTGCACCCACGACTGTGTACAGACAGGCTCCCCTGCCCAACCTCGCTCAGTATCTTTCTATAGTTTATCTCAGGTGGCAGGGTTTGTACCTGGTGATTGGTGTTACAAATTTCACCGTTTGGTCAGACAGCATTTCTGACACAAGTATGCGACTTGGCACAGACAGGATAGCCAGAAGTTTCAAACAACATGTATACTTCATTTCTTCAAGGACTTAGATTATGCAAAGTAGCATTTCTTGTAGCAGCTTTGTCCACAACGAGCCACTGACCCAATGCTGTAGCTCTAATGTTACCAATCAACATTTTCCCAGCCCTTTTCCCAGGACTGAAGTGGCTAACACAAGAGGGCACAGTTTTGAGGTGCTTGGAAGTAGGTGCAGAGGAGATGTCAGGGATAAGTTTTTTATGCAGAGAGTAGTGAGTGCATGGAATGAGCTGCCGGCAATGGTGGTGAGGTGGATACAAAAGGGTCTTTGAAGAGACTCCTGGATAGGTACATGGAGCTCAGAAAAATAGAGAGCAATGGGTAACCTTAGGTAATTTCTAAAGTAAGTACTTGTTCAGCATAGCATTGTGTGCCGAAGGACCTGTATTGTGCTGTAGGTTTTCTATGTTTAACATGCATTGCATGGAATCAGAATCAGGTTTAATATCACTGGCATAAGTCATGAAATTTGTTAACTTTACTGCAGCAGTACAATGCGATCCATGATAATGGAGAGAAAAAAAATGTTGAATTGCAGTATATATGTGTGTGTATATATTAAATAAGTAGTGCAAAAAAAAAGTAGAGAGATAGTGTTCATGGGTTCACTGTCCATTCAGAAATTGGATGGCAGAGGGGAAGAAGCAGTTCCTGAATCATTGAGAGTGTGCCTTTGGGCTTCTGTACCTCCTTCCTGATGGTAGCAATGAGAAGAGGGCATGTCCTGAATGGTGGAGGTCCTTGATGATGGACACCACCTTTCTGTGACAATGGAGCCCATGATGGAGCTGACTAATTTTACAACTTTTCGCAGCTTACTTTGATCCTGGGCAGTAGCCCACACCCATAAAATGGTGATGTGGCCAGTTAGAATGCTCTCCATGGTATATCTGTGGAAAATTGCGAGTGTTTTAGGTGACATATCAAACCCCGAGGACCAGTAATTTTCACAAGTTACTGGAAACCAAGTTAAAGGCAGAAAATTTCTATACAGAGGGTCAGCAGCTGTTAATAATATTGATCTAATTTCTTTTACAGAAAAAGAAGTGATAAAATGAATCAGTGTCCTCCAGCAGTGCCAGATCCAATTCTACATCAAAGTTAATAGTCCAAATTCCTTATCAATGGTGTCATCAAAGAAGTTAGCCTCAAGGTTACAGACATAAAAATCTGCATCTGTTTCATGTTTCCAGAAAACTCTCGTACTCTTGTGGGAAAAAAGAAGTTTGTGTTGGATGACATACTCACTGTTCCCATCTAAAAGAAGATCTGAAGATTAAGTTTGTTTTGCATTCCTTTCTCCAAAATTCACTGTTGACCTGTTGCTGCAGAAAATTGGACCTTCTACTTCTGCCTCAAAGTGTCCGTCTTTAGAGACTGAGGAGCTTGTCACTTGGATTGTATTGAGTCCTGTGACTCATCCTTGGCCAAAGTTGGAAACTGGACCAGCCACACTACTCTTCATCTAAAGAAACAGGCCGGAGAATGAGTATTCCATAGCAAATGATTCATCAGTACCTTTCCAACGTCCACAAGGCTAAACTCAAGGCTGTAATAGAATAAATACAGGAGAGTCTGCATATGTTGACAATTTTTAGCAAGACACACAAAATACTTAAAGAACTCTGCAAGTCAGGCAGCATCTATGGAGAAGAATGAACAGTTGACATTTCCAGCCGTGACCCCTCATCAGGACTGGGAAAAGAGGTGGAAGAATCCAGAATAAGATGGTGGGGAGAGGGGAAGTCGTACAACCTGGCAAGTGATAAGTGAACCTCCATGAGGGGGAGGGGGGGGAGTGGAGGTCAGAATCTCTATCAGATTCCTCCTTTTTCAGCCTTCCATCTCATCCACCTATCACCGTCTTATTTCACCCCTCCTCCCCCGCCTGTACACCTTTACCTATCACCTATCACCTTCTTACTTCATCGCTCCTCCCCCGCCCGCACACCTTCACCCTAACACGCATGATTTCACCTATCACCCTCCAGCTGGTACCCCTCTCCTTCCCCCACCTTTATATTCTGGCTTCCGCCCTCTTCATTTCCAGTCCTGAGGAAGGGTCTCAGTCCACAACATCGACCGTTTATACCCCTCCATAGGCGTGCCTGACCTGCCGAGTTCCTCCAGTGTTTTGCGTGTGTTGCTGTAATAGAATATTCCCCAATTGTCTGGATGAACGAATTTAAGAATCATGCAGGCCAATGGGACCCATTTGATGACGCTATATCCACCAGTTCAAGCATTTCACCCCTGCACTACCAGCTCACTGGGACAGAGCTGTACGCCACCTATAAAATGCAGCACAGAAAATTACAAGCGTTTCTTTAATAAATCTAAAGCCACCAGCAGGATCAGGACATCAGTGGAATACTAACGCTATGTCCCATAATTTATGCATCAACCTGACTTGCAAAAGTATTGGCATGCCTACAGTGTCGCTGTCAAAATCCTCGCCCTTACGCACGCAGACCGCAGCAATGGAAGAAGTTGATTGGATACCATCTTTTCAGGAGCAAATCAGAATGAGGAATGAATGGAGTTCTGACCAACGATGTCTAAATCCTGTAAATCTTATGAATGATTTTAAAATATATACTCACATATTACAAATATGTGTACGTTTACCAAACCTCATTAGCTGGTGAAATAATCTTTTTTTGCCTCAGAGACCTACATGTAGCAATGGATTTGACTAAAGGCTGTGATTTCATTTGCAAAAGAAGTGCGGGGACTAATTCACAATGCCGGATTACAAATCACTTTTGATTTTCCTTATTTGTTACTTATTGCTAAGACTTTGTCAAAAAGATGAATGAAACATTACTCCTAAATAATGTAATGATTTGTAAAAGACAGCCTCCAAGTGTGGAATCATTTTTGACATACATAATTCAAAGAGCTTTCTAAAAGAAGTTTTTGAAATTATTCCACTTTTTCAGTTCCCTCTACAATATTACACTTTTTTGTGACTCAGAATGTAAAATAAATGCCAGACAAGAACAATATAAGCTGTAGAACTTTTGACTTTACCTGTAGGTTTTGATCGCAAAACAGTACCTAATAAAGTAGCTAAAGTGACCAATAGACTTTGATTTTTGTAGCTCAGTGTCTAGTTGATACTCATTTCATCAATACGACGAGCTACAGTTATTACTCAAAGGAAATGATTTTAAAATACTGTAGGTATTATTAACCTTTCACCAATTGTATGAGATTTTCCACAATTTGCTATCATTTTGGAAATGTTATAAGAAGCAATGAGACCACTATCAGGTCATTTTTAGCTTTCTTGGCAAATCACTCGAGTATGCAACGCTTTTCAAATGCTCCTTTCATCTTCTGGAACTGAGCAATACCATAAGTAGCCTTTTCAGGGTGTCTATTACGGAAGTGTTCCTGCCATCTTGTTGGTTTCATGGCTTCATTAGACAGTACCGTATTACAAATAAGACACATGGGGCGTCGCTGATCTGACGGGAATGGAATAAAACCACACTCCAGGTATGTGAACAACAACACACACAAAATGCTGGTGGAACACAGCAGGCCAGGCAGCCTGACAGCGCTTCTCCCGATAGATGCTGCCTGGCCTGCTGTGTTCCACCAGCATTTTGTGTGTGAATTTCCAGCATCTGCAGATTTCCTTGTGTTTGCTCCAGGTATGTGACATTGTATTGACCACTTTCTGTTTCTAAGCAGGATTAGAATTCAAGGCTTCACCACTTTTAGGCTCATAAAGATCGTACCGTATATATTTATTCATCATTAATGGGGCTTAATTAAAATCAAAAATTAACACAAACTAGGGTTGTCTGTCGGATGTTGACGACGGCAGCAGTTTGATACGGGTGGAATGACGGTAGAAGCACACAAAGTAACGGCGAGGCGAAGATGAAGGTGGTCATAACAGTAAAAATTACGCTGACAAGGATTGGAATCTGTATGTCAGTCGGGATAGAGCTGGTGTTCGGCAAGCTACCTTTATACTATTCCAGTTAGCGTGGCTGACCAATCACGTTAGGACTCAGCCCCAAATATGGTTCTTGACCGCACCTGTGAAGCCGAGGTCGCTTTGAATACCTCGGTGTTGGCAAGTTGACTGATTGTCTGTATTTCACTGTATGGTTCCAGACAGCACTGTATCACCGTATCAGGTGGCTCAGGAAATTGCGGATGCATTGGTAATAGGTGGCTCAGGAAATTGCGGATGCATTGGTAATCATTTTCCAATGTTCCTTAGATTCAGGATCAGTTCCTGAAGATTGGAGAGTGGCTAATGTTATCCCACTTTTCAAGAAGGGAGGGAAGGAGAAAACGGAGAACTATCGCCCTGTTAGCCTAACGTCAGTCGTAGGGAAGATGCTTGAGTCCATTATTAAGGACGAAATAGTGGCACATCTTGATGGCAGTAATAGGATTAGGCCGAGCCAGCATGGATTTACCAAGGGCAAATCATGCTTGACTAATCTGTTGGAGTTTTTTGAGGGTGTAACAAGGATGTTAGACGAGGGTAAGCCAGTGGATGTTGTGTACCTAGATTTTCAGAAGGCATTCAATAAAGTGCCACATAGGAGATTGGTGAGTAAAATCAGAGCTCATGGCATTGGGGGCAGGGTTTCAACATGGATAGAAAACTGGTTGGCAGATAGAAAGCAAAGGGTAGCAGTGAATGGGTGTTTCTCGGACTGGCTGGAAGTGACTAGTGGGGTACCACAGGGCTCTGTATTGGGACCACAGCTCTTTACGATTTATGTCAACGATTTAGATGAGGGCATTGAAAACTATATCAGCAAGTTTGCTGACGATACTAAACTGGGTGGCAGTGTGACATGCGAAGAGGACATTAGGAGAATACAGGGAGACTTGGATAGGCTGGGTGAGTGGGCAGATACTTGGCAGATGTCATTCAATGTGAATAAATGTGAAGTTATCCACTTTGGAAGCAGGAACAAGAGGGCAGAGTATTGTCTGAACGGTGTAGAGTTAGGTAAGGGAGAAATGCAAAGAGACCTAGGAGTCCTAGTTCACCAGTCAATGAAGGTGAATGAGCAAGTGCAACAGGCAGTGAAGAGGGCAAATGGAATGTTGGCCTTTGTTACAAGGGGAATTGAGTACAAGAGCAAGGATGTCCTTTTGCATTTGTACAGGGCCCTGGTGAGACCACACCTGGAATATTGTGTACAGTTTTGGTCTCCAGGTTTAAGGAAGGACATTCTGGCAATTGAGGAAGTGCAGCGTAGATTCACTAGGTTGATTCCTGGGATGGCAGGGCTGTCTTACGCAGAGAGATTGGAGAGATTGGGCTTGTACATGCTGGAATTGAGGAGATTGAGAGGGGATCTGATTGAAACGTTTAAGATAATTAAAGGATTTGATAGGATTGAGGCAGGAAATATGTTCCAGATGTTGGGAGAGTCCAGTACCAGAGGGCATGGATTGAGAATAAGAGGTCAGTTATTTAAAACAGAGTTGAGGAAGAGCTTCTTCTCCCAGAGAGTTGTGGAGGTGTGGAATGCACTGCCTCAGAAGACGGTGGAGGCCAATTCTCTGGATGCTTTCAAGAAGGAGCTAGATAGATATCTGATGGATAGGGGAATCAAGGGATATGGGGACAAGGCAGGGACTGGGTATTGATAGTGAATGATCAGCCATGATCTCAGAATGGCGGTGCAGACTCGAGGGGCCGAATGGTCTACTTCTGCACCTATTGTCTATTGTCTATCATTGTGCGGCCGGCCTTCTGTAGAGAAGGTTGAGAGGGTGCACCTGACTTAAATTCCTTGAGCTCGTTCCGTGCTGCGAGTCAAGGGGAATTGTTGGGCACCCTGGTTGCTAATTTGTGCATCCCCAATAAAGTATGTTTGGCTGGTAAGGTAGGATGAGGTTGCTGAGTATCAGACCCATTGTGATGGCGAGTGCTCATAGCCTGCAAAGCTAGGATTCTTCCTGTGTTCCAGTACCAATGTGGTGAACTACATATACCTCTCTGGACACGCCCCCCCCCCCCCCCCGCTGACTGCTCCTGTGGCTCCTCCCACTGACCCCGGTATAAAGGCGATTGGGGCCTGAGCCCTGCCCTCAGTCGCCAGGATGTAGCATGGTGGTCAATTCCTGCTTGTTCTTTCTTCCAGTCAATAAACACCTATATCTCGCCTCTTATCGCAGAGAGTTATTGATGGTGCATCAGTCTCATCCTTTGTTTTTGAAAAGCCTGCACTAACAGTCGGTCAGGACGAGTGCCTCAAGTTAGGGGGCCGCTTACTATCCCCCCAAGAACCTTGAAACACCCCTGATGACTTCTATTTCCCCGTGTGGGAATTACTGCACTAATTTGATGACTATTTCCAGCACGTTCGGATCGTGTTTCAGAAACATCAGCTTGTATGTGCGGGTACTAAGTCTGGGCAACAGAATCTCAAATCTTCTCGCTGTTAGACCTTGTTCTCGCAAGTCAGGTAGCAGCAATGCCCGCCCCACATTAAAAAAAATCACGTCCTGAGTCGTTCTCAACTCCATGGTGAGAGTGAAGGTGAAGAGAGGCGTCCCAAAATGTAACCTTAGTTTTATGAATAAATCTTTGCAGCCAACATTGAAAATCGCATGTAGGTGGCAGATGATAATACCAGACAGAGGATCACTTTTTTCTGCCCTGAAGTGGAAAATACAACTCCAAGAAGACCACAACCTTGCCGTAGGGTTTGGAGGCTTACAAGCCTCAATGGCCTGGACAGCTATGTTGGCTGAAGTCAGGGCTTTATGCTTTGGCTCTTAGGAGGGTCACCCATGCCGAACAGGTGCCTCATCCGGTGGTCCACCGGTTTTCCAGGCTCACGGGTTCGGCTCAGGGCTAACTGGTAAAACAGAATTGTTAAAATACTTCCAAAATCTGTGTGCGATGGTATTCCTGAGTCGCACGACTGACAGTAGTGAGAACCCTGAATGTTTTGTCTGTACAACTACATATCAAATCAATAAAGGCAAGCACTCAGAGGTAAAGTTAACTTGTGTATTCTCTTTGCAGAGAGAGCACAAGGGTAAGTTTTCGGTCAATGATTGCTGCTAAGGGGATCCATTGCGCTAAAAGAAAGATCCGTGTATTGCACTGAGATGGAGGATCTTCACCGCTGCCCGAAAGTGGCAAATACAGACGCTCCCTTTGTGGCTGCACTGGGCGGAAACGGGGCTGACGTCATAGTGTTAGGGACTATCTCCATTTGTAACCGAAAAGTGGAGCGCAGCGAAGAGGCAGCGGTTCGGGGCCCGGGCTGAGTGGGGAGATCGCCTGCCTGCGACTTCCATTGAGCGAAGAGGTTTCAGCCCGGGGCCTTTCTTGCATGAGGAGTGCGTAGTTGCAGTGGACGCGCTCCGGAGAGCGGGCTGGGTCGGGGCGGGCCGGGCTGAGCCGAGCCTCGAGGCCGCAAGGCCCTTGTGAGGAGCGGAGCAAGCCCGGGCTGCGCGTCCCGCAGGGGGCAGGATGAGCGAAAGTGGCAAGAGGAAGAGAAGGAAGAGTTTAAATCCCTCGCGTTACTCAGGTATAAGCTGCAGGGGTGGATGAAGAGGCTCAGAAATACAAATAGAGGGTAAATTAATCCCAGGGATAGGGCATAAGGGACCGGGGGAATGGCGTTGCATGGACTTGGGCTGGTAAGTAAGGGAAATTGGAATTGCTTTATTATTGTTCCGAGATTCTGCGGTAATTTTAACTCGCATATTGTTAATACAAATGAGATCATTGGGTAAAACAATAACAATGCAGAATAAAATGCAACAGCTACAGAGAAAGTGCAGTGCAGGTAAACGATAAGGTGCAAGATCATTTCAAGATCGGTTGTGAGCTCAAAAGTCCATCTCATAAGTTAGGAGTCATGAGTTAGTGTTTAGGGTTTGTGTCTAGGCCGGGCTTGACGGTGGAGACTGGTTCTTTAGAGGTGAGTGAGGGTGGGAGATGGCAAATAGTACCCTGAAGTGGAGATGTCAAAGGTGAGATGAAATGACTAAACCAAAGTCCCACATATATTCTCATCCTGTGTTAAAGTGTCATAGAAAGGCATTTTGTCATCTCCGTTGTCCTAGCTAGAATTTTTAAAATACCTTCTTGAGGAACTCACTCTAGCAGTGTCTCCCACAGATATAGTTTGACCTGCTAAGTTCCTCCAGTAGACTGCAGTTCGTGGAGTCTAGCACAAAAATAATGTGCGTCTATAAACTGTTCAGTCGTGATTACAGTGTGAACACTATAGCACTGGACAGCCCATTCTACCCACGATGCTGGGCCAGTCTTGATGCTGATTAAACTAAATGTACCTTTATTCCCTTCATATTCTTGTGTCCATCAAAAAGCTTCTAAAACTCCAGAAACTGTCTGATTCAAATACTGCCCCATCACTCTCTGTATAATAAAATTGCCACTTGCATCACCTACTCTTCCTTCCTGGTCTCTGGTGGTTGACATTTCTATCTTAAGGAGGAGATTCTGACTGTACCTCACCAAAGATTTCTGGAAATTAACCTCATAATTTAAAAAAGAAACTATCAGGTCGCCCCTCAGCCTCCAGGAGAATAACCCAAGTTTGTCCTTGTTGCTCATTCCCTCTTAACCAAGTGTTAACCTGGTAAACTTATTCTACACTATTACCACAGTGTCCACCTCCTTCCTACAAGGGGGCAAGCAGAAGTGCACACAGTATTCCCACATGTGGTGAAGTACTGTTGAGTGTAAAATGATCATTATGTTCCCTGCAATTCTGAAATCGCTGTGGCATTTATACTATTGTGAAATAGGCAGAGAATGTCATTTAGGGCCTTTATCATCATTATATACCATGTCATATGGTGTAGGCAATCATGGTCTTTTGGCCGTGCTTGTTCTTGGCAAATTTTTTCTACAGACATGGTTTGCCATTGCCTTCCAGGTGGGCAGTGTCTTTACAAGGCAGGTGACCCCAGCTATTAACAATACTCTTCAGAGATTGTCTGCCTGGTGCCAGTGTTCGCATAACCAGGACTTGTGATATGCACCAGCTGCTCATATGACTGTCTACCACCTGCTCCCGTGGCTTCACGGGACCCTGATCCGGGGGTGGAGTTGTGGGAGCTAAGCAGGTGCTACACCTTGCCCGAGGGTGACCTGCAGGCTAGCAGAGGGAAGGAGGGCCTTACACCTCCATTGGTAGAGACATATCTCTACCAAAGCCTGAATGTAGGGCCTTATCTAAACATAATCCCATTTTTTTCTAATTACTTAGATGCATCTGTGCTTAATTTTCTCAGTGACAAAAAAAACATGTCTTCTGAAATGCAACAGAAGAGGAGCATTTCAGTAAAGCTTTTAATAGCTTAAAGACACCCTTCAGATTTCTAAGTGGAATGTGCACTAGAATAATGACTTTGCATGTGTATTTTTCCAGGAAATTTTTAGTAGGCAATCTACCTTTAACTGGATTAGTTCCCAAAATAAGCGTCGTTTCTCTTTCAGGGTTAGACTCTACAGTTGAAGATGAACGAGAAAGCAGTCCTGAATACTGTACACATTCAAATGATTCACAAGGTAGGATAAAATTGTTAATGAAGAACATTTTGTACTTGTGAGCATTGTTTTTCCAGGAGGTGCAATTTTGCACTCCCTCATTGCTATTCTGAATTGTACATTTATGGTTGCAGAAGGGAAACAAAAACTAGATGTTTCTTAATGACTGACAACAGCTCTGGAAAAGATGCATCCTTCGAAACAGAAAAAAGTTCACATTAAATTGGTTTATTATTGTCACATGAAGCAAGGTGCAGTGGAAAACTTCTCTTGCATACTGTCCATAAAGATCAATTCCTTATAACAGTGTGGAGTGTTACAGTACTGAGGAAGTGCAGTGCAGGGAGATAATAAGGTGTAAGGGGATAATGAAGTAGATTCTGAGGTCAGGGGTCCAGTTTATTGCACTAGGGAATTATTCAGTGGTCTTATACAAGCAGTCCTTGAATCAGGTGTTGCTTGTATTTAGGCTTTTGCAACCTCTTCCTGCTAGGGAGAAGAAGAGAGATTGTCAGGGGTAGGTGGGATCTTTGGTTATACTGGTGGCTTTACTGAGACAGCAACAAGTTAAGGCAGCGTCCATGGAGGGCAGCTAGGTTTCCATGGTGTAGACACAGCTTGGCACGATTCTCTGCAGTTTCTTGTGATCATGGGTGGAGCAGTTACCGTACCAAGCCGTGATGCATCCGGATGGGGTATATTCTACAGTGCATTGATAGTCAGGGTCAGTGGGGACATGCCAAATGTCGTGAGCCTCCTGACAAAGTAGAGGCACTGCTGAGATTTCTTGGCTGTGTGATTGGACCAGGGCGATCTGTTGGTAGTGTTCACTCATAGCAACATGAAGCTCTCAACCCTCTCAGCTTCATGTACATAGGAGCAAGTCCACTGACCCACTTCCTGAGGTCATTGACCTGCTCTTTAGTTTTGTCAACTTTGAGGGAAAGGGAGTTGTCATGACAACATGCCACTTGAGCTAGTGAAACCTTAGAGACATTTGCTTTCTCCCCTTCCGGTAACTTTCTCACTCAGTCCTTGCTTTGTAGCAATGAACCATGCTGGGTTAGATTTCTAATGTCGGCTGTTCTTTGGATCGTGGTGACTGTGTGTGATTTGAGACAACCGGGGCTTGGCTTTCAGAGTACTGCCCAGGTTTATTGCAGAATGGCAACCTGTTTTAGAAGAATGGCACAATTACATAGCCAGTAGTATTACATTGCCTCACAGTGCCAATGTTCTGGGTTCAGTCCCGATCTTGTCGATGTGTGGAGTTTGCACGTTCTCTGCCTGTGACCATGTACTAATTCTCCTGTCACTCCACATGCCAAAGACATGTAGGTTAATCAGTGACTGTAAATTTCTCCCAGTGTGTAGATTAGTGGTAAGAGTTTGAGGGAAATGCATAAAATAAAAAAGGGATTAAAGTAGGATTGGAGTAAAAGATGCTTGATTTTCAGTGTGTGTGCGCAGTAAACAAAACATTGTGTACAGCTCTCGAAACTCTACTGTTCTAAAAAGCCATGCAGTTTTCACTTCTTAAAACATCATCTTCTTTTCCACCATGATCGCAACATGGGTGGGGAATACTTAAATCTTGTCCTTGTAAGTTTGGGGGGGTGGGCAATGAACTAATTTCCAAAATAAGGTCTTTAAGTACATCAAAATGTTTCCTGTTTGCTTTTCAGACCTGTACATGACAGTGAGGCCAGTAAACGCTGTTTTGAAAGGAACTAACAAGAGGCAGTGTGGGATTGAAAACTGGAGCCTTTTTAATGACCAAGATGGAAAATTTAACACCTACCACTCTGAACAGAGCATTTCTCTCTCCAATAAACACCAAGATGATACCACAGAGAGTTCAGTTAGTGATGGTTCTGACAGACGGGACAAATCTCCTTGCATGGGAATACTTTACCAGCACAAGTGGCCTCTGCGAAAACCATCCTGCGATGGACTCTACAGCTGTGAGCACTGCGACTTCAACAGCAAGTACCCGCTCGAGCTGAAGCAACATGTTATTCTCAGGCACACCGACACTCTGTCTAACATCTGCCCAGTCTGCAAGCGTGAATTCCTAACGTACAGCCTGCTCCACAAGCACTTGCAGGCCCACGAGACGGAAGAGCCGAGTGCTTGTCAGCTATGCAGCCACAGTGCTGAAAACCCCAAGGAGCTTGAGTTACACGTGGCAGATGCCCATATCGGTGAGTATTTGTACTGGTGTGAGCAGTGCAACATTCACTTCTGCAGCACCAGTGACCTCCATCTTCACCTGCAGCAACACGACGGCGATGAGGAGTACCTCTGCCAGTTCTGTGAGTACGGTACGGATGATGCTACTGAGCTGCATGGCCATGTCCTTGCTGAACATGCATACAGCCTCATGGAGATGAATGACACCTCTGAAGATGGACTTCATGGAGCAGCTGGCTTTCTGAGTAAAGTGAGCTTTGACCGGGACCGAAATTTCTTTATATGTCAGTCCTGTGGCTACAGGAGCCGGCTGTTCGCCAACGTCAACAGGCATGTAGCTATCGAACATGCCCGATTCTTTCCATTCGTGTGCGACGATTGCGGAAAGGGGTTTTGCAACACGGCAGAATATGACAAACACTTGAACTTGCACTCGTCTCAGGAGATTTATTTGTGCCAGTACTGCGATTACTCTACGGAGCAAATTGCAAACCTTCAAGCACACATCGATGTGGGCCACACTGCAGCTTTACCGTACAAATGTGAGATGTGCATGTTGAGATTTACAAGCAACAGTGAGCTCATGTGGCATCTTGCTAAACACAAACAGAACAATGAGCAACTATGCTATCAGGTTTATGATTAAGCATCTTTTAAACTTGCAATCTTGACTATAAATGTAGAAGTTAAAGCAAAAGTTGGAAACACAATTAGCCTTTTGTTTCTATTTGGGAGAGTATTACCTTGGAAGAATACCATGTAATTTATCACAAGTCCTTCTAACTCCTATGAATTTTGTCCAGTGTTTTACCATGTGCACTAAATGAGCTTATGCAGTCAGCTTCGTGGGTGACTTAATTTAAAGATGTATAGCATTTTAAATTGTGTTCAAATTTTGGTGATTGTGGCGTCATGTCTGAAGGTTGAGAACAAAACAAGAAATCATTCCAAATCCCAGGACATAAAATGTGAACATTTTAACATCGTGAAATGTGGCTACATATGGAGTTCTTGTTCTTGCGTCTGGGAAGTAGAAGCAGCGAGAGAGTAGATTTTCTGCTATGGGTGCATTTGGTGATCTAGATGTCATTTTCATTTGTTTTATTTTCTCAAGTTTCTCCTCGAACTCACTTAAGTATCATCAAATGCATATAATATTTCAGTAAGAGCTTTTTGCTTTAAATTATGCTCTTTTATCATGATTGAGTGGTAACAGTGTTGATTCATTAATCTGGCTCAGGTTCATGCCAAAAATAAGCATTTTAATCTGTTTCCTTACCACCTGCAAATAACTGAATTCTAAAAAATTAGCTGTTTTTAAAAATAACCAGAATCCTTTGCTACTTGTAAGTTGTTCTTCAGTAAATTGCTAGACTCAAAAATCACGTACAACTTGCCTGTTATAGCTGTAGACAGAACACCAGCTTAATTTAACAACTCTGAGAAGCACCACAAGCGGAACCAATCTGAAGAAGCTTACAGTGGTTCTGTTGATTTGTTCTGTGAATGTGGTCCGTATTGGCTAATGGTGCAATGATTTTTCAGTCGGTCCTAATTTGCTCTTGGCTTTCCTCACTTTAATAATAACTTGACAATATTGTGATATACAAGTATGCACAACTGAAAAGAGATTCTGGGCTCACCTTCCTGTAAAATCATGGCATGACTTTAAGTAATTTACAAGTTTTTACTTTTCCATTGGTCTGGATTTGGGAAACAGGACTCCTGCAGCTTTGTGGGCATTGCATTGATGAGAAAGGAATGAGTGTTAGCAAATATACAGTTAAATGAAAGAAGTGAACCGCAAATCAATCATGGAGTAATTTTGGTTGTGTTGTTCTCAGTCGACCAGAAATAGACACTGGGGGTAAGGAGTGCTTTGAACAAATTTGTATAATTATGTAACAATATTACATCTCGGTAATATTTAATTATCCCAGGAGTGATAACAGAACTTATATTGTCTTACTACATAAAACTAATTTTTCAGATCCAACATTAATATTTTATTTTGTAATGATACTGTCCTTATTTTTTTTACGCTCCTTAGGAATAATGTTTCTGCTGATGCAGAAACATGTCCTTTACCTCTAACCAACACTTGTACCATTAAGTGTAAAGTTCCTTTGCCACAGTTCAACTTTGTGGCTTGTGATCTGTGCCCTGCTTTTTTGAGAATAGGGGTAGAGTATATTCTTGAATGATACTTGTCCAGTGCACCTCTAACTTTTTCTTGTTCTGTTTTAACTTTCCATACCCACTTCATAAGTTTACTGCTGAAAAACAATTGTGCAATGTGAACCTTATTATTTTTCTGTTTTTTAAAAATAAATTAAAGAAGCATCATTTCTAGTGGAGGAAAGTCATTTGGATTTGGTCTGGTCTATGTAACGAATTGAAGTTAAGTGGCCTGCATTCAGCTGGTCAGAACATAGCTTAGCTGTGTGGACACAATGGTAAAATGCATACTTTGAAGATGATACGGAAATAATATCTGCTTCTAGTGGCTTCAAGAGGTCCATCAGAACATTTTGGCTAATTTTCTGATGATTTGCTGACATCCATTAATCCCATTAATCTTGATGGGATTTAGTTCACAGACTACATGACAAACTTGTACCACTGTTCTAAAGTGGTCTGCGTGAAATGTTGCTCTCTTCCTCTTATCTCTATCTTGGTTGAGTTTGTTGTACAGTGATGAAGATTGTGTCAGTGATGGAGTAAATTATATCACTTTTGAAATAAGCTTTACCAGCTCAGTAGAGACTATGGTAACTGATTCATTGTATTCAGTGTGATTATGCTGTTACATGTGTGAAGTGCTCAACTTGGCTTTGAATTCTTTACATTTATGTGGAAAAGTGACCTATTCTTAAGACTTAGGTGTCACATGCACATGCAATTGTGTACTTAATTGAGCTGAACTGTATCATGCATGTACTGTGCCATATCAGACAAAGGAAGTACATTCTTTAACAAAATATGGGACAAAATCCATTAACTCATTTTAAAATACTATGTACTTCAGATCAGTCTGACTGACAACTTCCTATTCTCTAAAGCTGTGCAAGATTTTACGAAGAGTTTGTTCAGCTCCATAAGTAAGAGTACCCTTCTAAAGTGAATCATAATTTACCCAATCAGGCAGAAGACAGAAGTATAACAACAGAAAATTACGTTATTAGACAAATTGACAATCTTGTGATGAGCACTGGCAACAGAAAATGGTCTTGGCATGGACACCATTTAATGTGAAGAGAAAAAAACTACATCAAAACACTTAATTTGAATTCAAAACCAGTATAGCATTTACAGTTTAAGCACAGACTATGCACAGTGATTTTATTTAAATGATATTGATGGGATCTGTAAATGTATTAAACTTTACAATTTTAAAACGTGTCAACTTACTCATATTGAAGATCTAATACAAAGTAATTCTTGCAATAGTTAACAGAAGGACTGGAGTTTCTTTTACATGCCATGTGTTTTGTGCTACAAATTTACTGTTTTAAAAAAATATAACCCTTCTCCCAAAATTACAGAGTTTTAAAGCTTGTATAGTTGTTAGCGACTATAATATTCAGCTGGAATTTTATCTTGTAGATAATGGCTGAATGAGCTGACAAATTTGATTTGAACTTGGTAGATCAAATTTATTCCCAAATGTAATCACTTTGCTCTGCAGCTCAGAGCAAATTAATTCTTTTGATACACAAGCTCATGAGTGTATAATGTAAAACCTAATGTGATTCAGTGATTGGTAGTAATATAACCCAGACCCTTCAAAAGTAAATGGGATTTTAGAAGGGGAGCTAAATGTTGTAGTGGAATTGCGTTAAGATAGTGGTGAAGGAAGTGATACAAATTTGAAATAAACACTCGCTTACTGACCTTTGGTTACTCTTTCATTGTGTTAAGTGATTACACTCTTAAATGCACAATATGCAAAATGTAAATTAGGATTCTCAGTCATAGGTTCTCTTGAATTTCTGTGGGAAAGTGACAACTGCCTTACACCATTAAAGTATTTGATATCTTGTACATGCAATATTAATTGACAGTTTGTAAAGATCTGGCAAGTATCTTGGTAATTATTTTTGTACATCCCTGTTCTTGATTGTGTTTAAATGAGAAGGCATGTAAAATATTGTAGCATTGGATAGTAATCTATCAAATTAACTGACAAAGTTGTGGAATAGATATTTTTAGTGTGAGCAGGAAATATGCTGTAATCTGTTGTGGAAGCTATACTGTAGTATTATAAGATAATGGTATTAAAATATTTTTTGCACTTTGACATGATTCTTCATTTTAAACACCACAATCAATTTAGAAATTCTGCATAGTTATTGCAATTTCTAGATATTTGCTCACCACAACATACTTAGAAAACATGCTTATTCTAGTGAAAGTGCTTCACAAAAGTGTTATCAAACAAAATTTGGCCAAACTCTATGCGGTGTTAGGGCAGATGACTAAATACTTGGTGTATTTTGGGGGAGGATAAAAATGTATAAATTTGCAGTGTGGTGATTGGTATCCAGAGAGGCATAAATATTGGTAAAGAAGATTAATGCTGGCCACCTTGGAAATTATGCCATGAGATCTTTTCTAGCTGAGATTGGGCTTTGATTTAATGGCACATGTATGGGGAATTCACCTGAAATACAGGATTCCCTGAATATTGCACAGTCAGCGTAGATCATTGTGGACATCTCTGGAAGAGGAAATATAAGAATAACCTGTTTCTGAACCACATGTGCTAGGGCCTGAGCATTGACTGATACCTTACAGCTGAGATCCATTGGCTGGTCCCTGTGCTGCATGAATGGGCAAGCAGAAGTTCAGAAGCTGCTCTGTGTTCTTTTACAGCTGTGTGCCCTGTATTGTAAAGAATAATAGTATGGGCAGAAGGTGAGGTACCTGCATTTGCTTGACAATTAACATGGCCAGTGGGAAAGCAAGAAATGGGAACAGGACAAAGAGAACTTGATCCAATTATGCCATTCAATGTGATTTTGTATATTTAAAAATCCACTTTATTGCCCTATCCCCATATTTCTTGATGACCAAAATCTCTTCATGTCAGAATACAGATCTATAATTCCTTGGGAGTGGTGTCACAGGTACATAGAGTTGTAAGGAGAGCTTTTGGCCAGTTGGCCTACATAAATCAAAATACTGAGTACAGGAGTTGGAATGTTATGTTGAAGTATAGACATTGGTGTGGCCAAATTTGGAGTACTGTGTGCTGTTCAAGGCACCTACCTACAGGAAAGATACCACTATGACTGAAAGAGTACAGAGAAAATTTTCAAGGAATTTGCTGGGATATGAGGCCCTGAGGTTATAGGGAAAGGTTGAACAGTTTAAGAGAATGAGAGGAGATCTTGTAGAGGTGTACAAAATTATGAGGAGTATAAAGGTAAATACATATACAGGCTTTTCCCTCTGATGCTAGGTGAGACTGGAACTAGAAGTCATAGGTTTTGGGTGAAGATGAAATATTTAAGAGGAACCTCTGCACTCGGAGGGTGTTGAAAGTGTGAAATGAGCTACCTTAGTGGAAGTGTTTGATGCAAGTTCAATTGCAACATTTAAGAGATGTTTGGAAGGCTATGGTCCAGGTACTGGTAGATGGGATAGGCAGAAGTTGACATAGACCAGATGGGCTGAAGCGTCTGTTTCTGTGTTGTACTCTTTGACTCTTATAAAACCAAAAAATGAATTTATACATGCTATGTACTTCAAAAGACATCCTTGTCTGTGTTAGCTGATGCATCCAAGCCAATAATTAATGAAAATTTTAATCGAGCATCTTTTAGTATCTCAGGGCAATGAAACGCTTTTAAGAGCGAATGAAATAATCTTAAACTATAAGACATAGGAGCAGAATTAGGCTATTCACCCCTTCAAGTCTGCTCTGTCATTCCATCATGGCTGATTTATTATCCATCTCAGCTGCATTCTCTTGCCTTCTCCCCATAACTTTTGATGTCCTGGATAATTAAGAACCCATCAACCTCCACTTTGAATACAATACTCAAATGACTTGGCCTCCATAATCGTCTATGGTGAATTTCACAAATTCACAACTCTCTGGCTAAATAAATTCCTCTTAACTCTGTTCTAAATGATCATCCCTCTATTCTGAACTGTCTCCTCTAGTCCTAGACTTTCTCACTACAGGAAACATACTCTCCAGATCCACTCTATCTAGGACTTCTAATACTCACTAGGTTTCAGTGAGGTTCCCCCGCATTCTTCTGAACTCCAGTGCGTTCAGGCCCAGAGCCATCAAGTGCTCCTAATACATTAACACTTTCATTCCCAGAATCATTCCAGTTAACTGCCCCGGGCCCTCTCCAATGACAGCACGTTTTTTTTAAGATAAGGAGCCCAAAACTGCTCCCAATACTCAAAATGGTGTCTGACCAATGCCTTATAAAGCCTCAGCGTTACATTAGAACATCTGAAAGATTTTTGACAGCAGGCCATTTGACCCAACACAAAGCTTGCCAAAGTCCTATCACGTAGTGTGTTGAAACAACTATCGAATTTAGATTTGAAAGTCTCCAAGTTACTACTCTCAACTACACAACTAGGTAGTTTGTTCCATGTGTCCACAACTTGCTGAGTAAAGAACTGCTTCCTGATGTTAGTCTGAAATCTCCACTTATGCTCCTGTATCCTCGTTGACGGATTAATTTTGAAGTAGTAGCTGGCATCCACCTTGCTTATACCCTTAATAATTTTGAACACTTTTATCATGTGTCCTCTCGTTCTACGTCTACTTGGGATAAAAAGATTTAATTATTTCAACCTTTCTTCACAGCTCATGCCCTGCATACCTGGAATGAGTCTCGGCACCCTTCTCTGAACTCTCTCCAGTGCCTTCACATCCCTCACAAAATATGGAAATCAAAATAATACACAGTATTCAAGGTGTGGCCTCACAAGCACATCCTACAGCTTAAGGAGAATGTCTAGACTTGAACTCGACGGAGCGCATTATATAGCGTTCTGTTAGCCTTCCGATTTGCTTCCGGTCATTGTCAAGGTGTTGATAGTGATGAATCTACCAGGGCACCCAAATGATTCTCATGCAGTGCACTTGTATGCTTGTATCTAATATTTCTACTTCGGGTAGATGGAGTTCGTCAGCCTGGGAAGGCAGTCCATCTGAGAGAGGGAAAACTCAGATTTCAAACCTTCGCTGCCTTGCGGCCATAACCACTCATGGGAAAGGCTTCAGGAGTAAACCCTGAGGACAAATCCGGAGCTGGAGTCCCTAAGGCAGTCCGACGTTGCCTTCAACCTCGTTCTGTCAACTCCTGCGACGACACTGGTGCCAAGCTGTATGGGCCCTTGCCCTTCCCTTGAACAACATCGGTGGCATGGAGAGGGGAGACTTGCTGATGGTCTTCCATACAACCTTGCCCAGGCTTGTATCCTGGAAACCATTCCAGGCGCAGAATCGGGTATATATCACTTGCATACTGTCGTGAAATGTGTTGTTTTTCGTGCATTGCATGGATTAGGATATTAAGAAGGGATTTTAGGAAGATTTCCTTTTCATCTGGAGGAGGTGGTTTGAACCGGCTATTGAAACAACCACTTTAGCTCATTGGGATAAAGACAACCCGCGGACGGGGAATCAGAATCTGACGGCCCACGAAAGCCCGGACATCTCCGACCGAGACACCGCACGGAACCGGAAATACGCGCCGGGGATTGAGCCTGTTGGCGGGAGTTTGCCGGTAACGATCAGTGCCTCTTTATCCCCGTTAAAAGCCCGGGTGCTGGGACTACCTGCCGAACTGATCCATCCCGGGCCGGAGCAGGAGGCAGGTTGGTCTATTGGCCGCCCGTGGTGGGAGAGGCGCAATGTGAATGTCTGGCCTCTGTAATGGGGTCGGGAAGGAGAGTGGGGGGTCACTGGGTTCTCGGGTGGAGTGCATGCTGTATTTTTTTTGGAGGTGAGGGGGGCAGTTCAGAAGCTGCTCTTGGGAGCCGGTATATACGAGGGTTGGGTGGGGGATGCTTCTCTAGCAGGGGTCGGACTTGTACAATACAGTTACTGGAGTCTCGGGTCTGTGAATGGAATTGGGAAATAATGTATGACGTCAAGGGTTAATGGATGCACTCTGGTTGTGGATGTTGTTGGGGATGTTAATATTTATTATGAAGTTCCTATTGTGCATTTGCAAAAAGTAATGTTTAAAAAGAATCCTGTAATTTATCTTTAAGCCATAATGCGTCACCATGCAGTGCCTCAGCATTTATATTTCCAGATGTTTCCTTGACTTGTGATATAGAAACTATCCTAAGAGCAGCAAAATGTGTTCTTTAAGGAACACCTGACCCTTTCAGGCAGCTGGATTTTCTGGTCACTGCTGATTCACTCTGGTAGAATACTTGACTCAATTTGATGTTTCAAGATTTGTGAGTGCAACATTTGTCACAGTCATGAAGAAGAGTCTTGGGCTGAAACATAAGACATAGAAACAGAATTAGGCCATTTGGCCCATTGAGTCTGCTCCACCGTTCAATCATGGCTGATGAGGCCCACTTCCCAGCCTTCTCCACATTAACTTTGATGTCATGTCCAATCAAGAACCTATCAAGCTCTGTTTTAAATACACCAAATGACTTGGTCTCCACAGCTGTCTGTGGTAATACATTCCACAAATTCACCACCCTCTGGCTAATGAAATTTCTCTGCATCTGTTTTAAATGGATGTCCCTCATTCCTGAGGCTGTGCCCTCTTGTCTTAGATTCCCCCACCATAGGAAACATCCTTTCCACATTCAAAAGGTTTAAATGAGATCTGACCTCATCCTTCTAAATTCCAGTGAGTTCAGACCCAGAGCCATCAAAAGTTTCTCATATGATAACTCTTTCTTTCCCGGAATCATCCTTGTGAACCTCCTCTGGACCCTCTCCAATGCCAGCACATCTTTTTTAAGATGAGGAGCCCAGAACTGTTCACAATACTCAAGGTGAGGCCTCACCAGTGCCTTATAAAGCCTCAGCATCACATTACTCATCTTGTATTCAAGCCCTCTTGAAATGAATGCTAACATGGCATTTGCCTTCCTTACCACCCACTCTACCTGCGTTGACCTTCAGGGTGTTCTGCACAAGGGCTCCCAAGTCCCTGTGCATCTCAGACATTTCGGTTTTCTCCCCATTTAGAAAATAGTCTGCATATTTATTTCTACTACCAAAGTGCATGACCATGCATGTTGCATCATTGTATTTCATTTGCCACTTTCTTGCCCATTTCCTAATGTCTTAAGTCCTTCAGCAGCCTACCTATTTCCTCAACAGTACCTGCCCCTCCACCAATCCTCATATCATCTGCAAACTTGGCAACAAAGCCATCTATTCCATCATCTAAATCATTTTTATACAGTATAAAAAGGGGTATTTCCAAAACCAACCCCTGCGGGATACCACTTGTCGTTGGCAGCCAACCAGATAAGGATCCTTTTATTCCCACTTGCTGCTTCCTACCACTCAGCCATTGCTTTAACCATGTTAGTAACTTTCCTGTAATACCACGGGCTCTTAACTTGGTAAGCAGCCTCATAGGCCTCCTGAAAATCCAAAATATTCAACATCCATCACATCCCCTTTACCTATCAATATCTACCCCATTTGTTTGAAGAAAGTGGGAGGAGCCAAAGGAAAAATTATTTAGAGGATAAGTTCTGCTAGGCGGAGGAGAGTGGTGGTGCAGGGGAACTGGTTAGGCCTGTTGTAGCTATGGGCACTCAGATGGGTCCCAGGTATGTCTACCTGTTTGTCAACTAACTGGAACAGTCTATTTTCCAAGCCTACACCGGTGGCTGTTCTGCACTTTTCCTGTGCTACATCGACGACTGTATTGGTGCTGCTTCCTGCACCCATGATGAACTCTTCGATTTCATCCACTCTGCCTGCAACTTCCACCCTGCCCTCAAATTCAGCTGGTCCATTTTTGACACCTCCCTTTCCTTTCTCAATCTCACTGTCTATACCTCCTGAGAGAGCTTATCTGCTGATATCTGTTACAAACCCACGGATTATCACAGCTAACTGAACTACTCCTCATCCCACCCTGCTGCTTGTAAAAACGCCATCCCCTTCTCTCAATTACTCTATCTCAGCTGCATCTTCTCTCAGGATGAGGCTTTTCATTCTAGAACGAAGGAGATGTACTCCCCGTGTGGCCTCCTGTATATCGGTGAGACCCAACATAGATTGGGAGACCACCTTGCCGAGTATCTACGCTCCATCTGCCAGGACAAGCGGGATCTGCCAGTGGCCACCCATTTTAATTCCACATCCCATTCCCATTCTGATATGTCCATCCATGGCCTCCTCCACTGTAGTGATGAGGCCACAGTTGGGTTGGCGGAACAACACCTTGTATTCCATTTGGGTAGCCTCCAACCTGATGGCATGAACATCCATTTCTGAAACTTCTGGTAATGCCTCCCACCGTTTCCCATCTCCTTTTCCCTCTCTCACCTGATCTCCTTGCCTGCCCATCACCTCCCTCTGGTGCTCCTCCCTGCCCCCCCCCCCTTTTTCTTTCTTCCATGGCCATACCCTCCTCTCGCCTTTTAAACGTACTGCTCATCTTTCTTTTTCTCCAGTCCTGCCGAAGGGTTTCAGCCCGAAATGTTGACTAATTTTTTCTATAGATGCTGCCTGACCTGCTGAGTTCCTCCAGCATTTTGTATATGTTGCTTTGGATTTCCAGCATCTACCGATTTTCTCTTGTTTGTGTGTTGAGATTTAAACCTGCCGCCTCTAGTTTATTATCTCATCACTTGAAATCTAGGTGGATGCCCATTGTATTACATTGTTAGTTCATGGCAAATAAAAAGACAAATTGCCCTGCAGACTGCAGTGATGGGCATCCTAAAGGCCTGGTTTCTAAAACGTGTTGCCTTGGGCATTCAGCCTGGAATTCAGAGCAATAGAAGGAAATGTAGAAATGGGAACTTATGGATTATCTCACAAAATGAAATGTCCATCATTTGCTAGAAGGAAAACAGACCTTTTTCATCCTTGGGTCACCTCGACAAACTTTCTTGTTAGTTAATCTGAAGTGTAATTACAGTTTTATAAGGAAATAGAGCAGCCAAGTTGTACACAGCAACAACTGACCTATCAGTTAATCGGATTTGTATGATGTTGAATGTGGCTGGGACAATAAATGAGCATTTGTACTCTTCTTCAGAGTGAGGAAGGCTCATTAATCTTTATTGCTATCAAGTTGAGACCGGTTTTATCATGCATGGATATTGACAGCCTCTATTTTCAGTGTTGCTTTTGTTGTGTCAGTGCTTTTCTTCCCTTGGAATTTCTTAGAAGAAAAATTTAAACCTTTGTAATTTTTGCTTAAAGGTGAAAAATGCAAGCCTTTTTAAAAGGAGCTGGTGTGATCGGCACTAAACCTACAAGAGAGAAAAGCGCAGCAGGAACCAGTGGCGAAAACAAGAAGCAAAAATCCGTGCCATGGGTGGAAAAATAGTAAGAAACGGACTGCACATGATGCTTTATATAGTGTTTCCACATCACATGGAGTGTCCCTTTCCCTTGTAAATTGGGGAGGAACTCTATCTATAATTACAAATGCCCAACTTGTGTGTGCAGACTGTACATTTGGCAGACCAGCAGGATGAATTTGCCAATTGTTGTGAGACCGTAGGCATTTCCTGACGGGTAGGAACTCAATTCACAGCCATATGTCCAAGTTGTGTACTGTCCACTTTGCAAGTCCCATTTGTAATCATGGCAGCTCGTATTTTTTCAGAGCTGATTAATAATAAAATCTATTTGCATGCCATCTGAAATATGATTTAAAGAGTCCCAACACATTTTACAGGAGTATGTGTCAATAACTTTGTGGAGGTGATGGGTGTGGTGGGGTGTTGTTGGACTTCTTTGATTTACCTTTTGAATGGTGAAAGGCCCAGACGAGTAGATGTGGAAAGGATGTTTCCCATGGTGGGAGAGTCTAGGACAAGAGGGCACAGCCTCAGGATAGAGGGACGCCCTTTCAAAACAGAGACGCGGAGAAATTTCTTTAACCAAGGGATGGTGAATTTGTGGAATGTGTTGCCACGTGTAGCTGTGGAGGTCAGGTCATTGGGTTGTTTAAGGCAGAAATTGATAGGTTCTTGATAGGTCATGGCATTAAAGGCCAGGATCTGGGGTTGAGGAGGAGATAGTTTTTTTTAAAAAAAAGTTTCAGCTATGATCAAGTAGCAGAGCTGACTCGATGAGCCAGATGGCCTAATTCTGCTCCTGTGTCTTATGGCCGCCTTTAGGGTATGACTGGTTGAAGCAATCAAGTGTGCAAATAAGGAATAAGTTACAATTAAGGACCTAGAACGTCTTGGCACCTCAGGGCTGGGGAAGATTAGAGAGCATGAGGGAGGTGGTGGTGGACACAGGAACTTTCGCAACACTAGGAGGCGTGTAGATGAGCATCCACATGTCAAGGGTTTAGATGAATTGTGTAAAGGGGATTATTATAAATGGGTACGGGGTCGGCCTAGCCATGTGTGACGAAGGGCTAGTTTCTGTGCTCTACAAATAAGATCACAAGGATGGAAACTAAAACTGAATCGTTGATTAACTCTGACACACTGCAGGTCAGGCATAGGAGTAACGTGTGTGTAAAGCCAACTTTCTTTTAATTGGAGGGAAAATTGGTAATGAAAATTTGCAAGCTGCTTGACTGTACAGATCTTCCAGACAGTTCTGGATTTTCACATAATACAACAAAAATTAAACTACACTCTTGTTGCAGCATGCGGCCTATTTTGTGGTTTTTGTTTGTACAGTTAAGGAGCAAGTGGTGCTTTTAGAACATGAATTTCTATCTAGCTGTAGCCTGTCACATTCACCTGTACAATAACATTGATTTTTTTTTTGAAAGATTAGCTTTATTTGTCACAAAAAAACATGAATGCATCATTATCGAATCAGTGAGGGGTGTGCTGGGGGCAGGTTGCAAATGTTGCTACACTTCCAATGCTAACATAGCGTGACCACAGCTCTCGAATGTTAACTGTATGTGTTTATAACGTAGGAGGAAACCGGAGGAAATCCACATTATCATAGGGAGAAACTAGCCCTTTGTCCCACATGCCTGTGCTGTACTTATTTATAATAATCTCACGCTTCCAACACTAACATTACATGTCCACAACTCACTAATGTTAACTGTACATCTTTGTAATGTGGGAGGAAGCTGGAGCACATGGAGAAAACACTCAATACAAAGTCCTTACGGGCAGCTGCGGGATTTGAACCCCGACCAGTGATCGCTGCTGCTGTAAAGTAATTGAGTTAACCACTGCCACGCTGTGCCGTCTGCTGCTGCAGCATGCTTCTTGCCATCAGCTTCTGAGCTTATTATGAAACTGTATCATTACTGGTTGGCTTCATAAATCTCTAGCCCTCTTAACAGAATAAATATCTCAGAAGGTGACTGCAGGAGAAATATTTTTAATTTAGGCCTTGTCTAATTGGTGGATGCAGTCAAGGGAAAGAATTATTTTTACAGTCTAATCTGTATGGAGAACATGTCTAATATTAGGAGCTTGTGTTATGGAAGATCAGGAATGTAAACACATTACATCGTTTGCATTTGTAACATTTCCCCATTGCCGTGCAGTAGAAATATGTCTAGCTTGGTAAATAGGGCAGTATTGCGATGTTGAATGAGAATTCCTTGAGGGAGAATCCGTTGTCAAAATACGGATTCTGAAAATTATGTTGAAGCCTTATCTGAAGCCATTGATTGGGGGTGGGGGGAAAACATAATTGTGACTCTATTTTAAAAGTATTGACTTCCCAATCATGCTGGTCAAGGACTACATCTGCAGCATGCTTCCACCCACACTGGACCCCTACAATTCGCCTACCAACACAACCGATCGACAGACGATGCAATACCCACAGCCCTACACACATCTGGAGAAGAAGAATACTTATTTGGGAATATTGTTCTTGGACTAGAGTTCAGCATTCAACACCATAATTCCCTCCAGGCTCGACAAGTAGCTCAGAAACCTCTGCCTTCACCCTGCCTTGTGTAGCTGGATCGTGGACTTCCTGTCAGATCGCTGGCATGTTGTAAGAGTGGGCTCCCTCACCTCCACCCTTCTGACCTCAACACAGGTGCCCCCAGGGTTGTGTGCTAAGCCCCATTCTTTACTCTCTGTATACTCATGACTGCATCGCCACCCATAGCTCCAAAACTAGCTAATTAAATTTGCTGGCAATACTACACTGATTGGCCTAATCTCAAATAATAATGAGACAGCCTACAGAGAAGACATCACCCTGACACAGTGGTGTCAAGAAAACAACCTCTCCCTCAACGTCACTAAAACAAAGTAGCTGGTTGTGGACTACAGGAGGAATGGAGACAGGCTAACCCCTATTCAAATCAATGGATCTGGGGTTGAGAGGGTGAACAGCTTTAAGTTCCTTGGCATACACATCACCAAGAATCTCACGTGGTCTCTACAGACGGTTAAAGAAGTTTGGTGTGGGGCCCCCAAATCCTAAGAACTTTTTATAGGGGCACAATTGAGAGCATCCTGACTGGCTGCATCACTGCCTGGTATGGGAACTGTACTTCCCTCGATTGCAGGATTGTCAGAGTGGTGCGGACAGCCCAGCACATCTGTAGATGTGAACTTCCCACTATTCGGGGCATTTACTGAGATGTGTAAAAACTGCCCGAGCAATCACTAGGGACCAGACTCACCGCAACCACAAACTGTTCCTGCTGATACCATCCAGTACTGCAGCATAAAAGCCAGGACCAACAGGTTCCAGAACAGCTTCTTCCACCAGGCCGTCAGACTGATTAATGCTGATACAGTTGTTATATTGACAGTGCATACTATTTATTATAAATTGCACATTTAGATGGAGACATAACGCAAAGAGTTTTACTCCTTGCATATGAAGGAAGTAAGTAATAAAATCACTTCAATTCAATAACTCTGCTGTACCTGTGAAACACCTCCCTTCCTGTCCCCCTACTCCCTTATATAAATGAAAAGTGCAAAGGTTCATTTATTATCAGAGTTTACAACTCTGGAAATTCTTTAATTCACCAGGTAGCCATGAAAACAAGAAAGAAAAAGAAAGGCAGCATGATTCCCACAAAAAAAACAAACGGCACATTAACCCCCAAATCCCTCCTCTTCCTCCCACACAAAAAAAAAGCGAACAAAGCTTGTATTTGAGCTACGTGCTAGTCTCCTGCAGAGGTCACTTGAATAAGAGATGACAGCCTTCAGTACATACTGTTTTAATCCTCATTGCATCAAGACAGGTGCAGTTTATATATGAAACAAAGAATAATATATTGGAAACACTTGGCAGTTCAATGGCATCTGTGGAAAGGGAAATAGTTAATATTTTGGGTCTGCTACATCTTTCCATCATCCCTCTCAACCCCATTCTCCTCTCCCTGACGCGCTGAATAATCAAGAACTTGAAAGGATGTCTGGGGCTCTGGGTAGTGGAGGGGAAGAAGTAATGGATCAAGTGTTGCATCTGCCGTGTTTGGGAAGGTGCCATAAGGGAGAAAGCAGACCAGGCAGTCAAAAAGGTAGAGGTGCTTCTGAAATGCAGGAGGGAAGTGGGAAGCGGAAAGTGTGTTTGATGGAATCTTGTTGAAAATGGGAAGGACGATCAGTTGACTGTTGGCCATATCCCATAGCCCCACTATTGGCAGCACACAACGCAAACGAGCAAATTCACCATCCAACTGAGCCATTGACCTACTTGACCTGGCCCTTCCTTGTCACAAGTATTCTTTTGTCCCTCCATCAAATGCAACTTAAAGCTGGCCTTCTCAGTTTTGGGGAAAGGCCTTCTAATTGTTACTCTATCTGCATATACTGCCTGACCTGCTAAAGTGTTTCCAGCATGTTGTTTTTGGTTTCAGATCTGCAATGTTTGCATTTCTCCCTTTATGCGGTGGGGTATTCAGTGAGTATGTGTATGTACTACAGTTGCCCTCTAAAGTTTGTCTTGCTAACTTTTGTCGTCATCATACAGTCGGCCAAAATGTGTGGCTGAAGTTGCGTTTCAGGAGGAAGTTGTGTCTGTGCTAAAGAAGTCTCTGGAAGGAGCAGATGTGAGTGGCATTTATAGTTTCAGCTATAGAAGTTGTATTCATTTATATTTCAACACCTTGGTAAATGGGAGAATTAAACCATCTAAGTGACTGTTAATGTTTTTAGTTGCATCAGCTCGTCAAATTTATGGGAGATTTTAATTTCCCTGGTATTGACTGGACCATCCAGAATTTTAAGAGCGTGCACAGAGTGGAATTTGTGGAGTGTGTCCTGTGTCAATATACTGTATATAGAGGAGCCTGCTAGGCAGAGCGTGACACTGCACTTCCCCCTGGGGAATGGGATAGGGTAAGTGGCTGAATTGATCGGTGGCAAGAACTTTGGGTCCAGTAATTCTGCTCTGAGTAATTTAGCGCTGTATGAAAAGCAGTTCACAATTCCCAGGCCACTTGGGGGGATGCCCGTTTGTGTAAAAGTGAGACAGATCCTTGCGAGTGTTTAACCAAAAAGTATGTAATAAGTTCTAAGTGGGCTTAGAGCTGAAAACACATCTAAGGTAAAAAGATAACATGATACAAAGGTAGCTAGCCAATCTGAAAATACATCTATTTGCAATTGCCTGTTACAGCTTCCCAACCTGCTTTTTTATGGGCCCCCTGGGACAGGGAAAACTTCCACGATATTGGCTGCAGCAAGAGAACTCTTCGGGTAAGGTAACTTGCATCTTGTCAACCAGAAAGTGCCGGAAATGCTCAGTAAGCCAAGCAAAATCAGTAGGGAAAGAAACACTTATTGTTTTGAGTTGATGTCCTTCCGTCGTAACTGGAAAAAGCTGGAAATAAGCTTTGAGGTGCAGAGAAAGGGGGAAGGGGGAGAGAAAAAGTGCCATGTTAGGCTAAAATTAAGATTTAAGATGTATGGGATCCTTGGTGACTTGGCCACTTAGATTCAAGACTAGCTTGCCCATGGAAGACAGGGTAGTGTTCTGGTTTCACTCTATTAGTGGTCCAGTCCTCATTAAGGGATCGGCGGTGGAGAAGATCAGGAAACTCCTAGGTGTTATTGTATCAGAGGATCTGTCCTGGGACCATCACAAAGAAGGCACAACAGCGTCTCTACTTTCTTAGACATTTGCATAGATTCGGTATGTCATGAAAAGCTTTAACATGCTTATAGATATACTGTGGAGAGTATCCCAACTGGTCGCATCATGGCCTGGTATAGAAACCCCGAAGGCCAGGGATGGAAAAGGCTACAGAAAGTTGTGGCCCAGTCCGTCATGGGCAAAGCCCACCCCACCATTGAGCATGTTTACAAGGAGTGCTGCCACAAGAAAGCAGCATCCATCAACAAGAAACCCCCCCACCATCCAGCTGCGACTCTTCCCGTTGCTACTGTCGACAAGAAAGCACGAGAGCCTTGGATTCCTCACCACCAGGTTCAGAAACAGTCATTGTCTTGCAACCACCAGGCTCCTGAACCATCAGGGATAACTACGCTCAACTCTGAACTGATTCCTCAATTCAAGGATTCTACAATTCGTGTTCTCAGTATTTATTATTTGCATGATGTCTTTTTTTTTGCACTTTTCTTTGTTAGTCTTGGTTTATGTATGGTTCTAAATGAATTCTATTGTACTTTGCTTTCCTGTAAATGCCTGCAAGCAAATAAATCTCAAGGTAGTATATGGTGATATATACATACTTTTAATCTGTACTGGGACCTCTGCTGTTCGTGACCCCTGTAAATGTCTTGAACGCTCAGGTTTTGAAGCTTACTGATTAGTACAGGGGATGGTGGTGTTGAATCCTGAGCAATAATCAATATATCAGCCCACTATTTATATTTGGAGTTATGTGGAAGCTTAGGAAAGGGTGCAGCAGGCTACGTGCAAAAGTAAGAGTTTGGACAAACTAGTGTTGACTTTTGGAGTATTGGAAGCCGACGGGAGACCTGATTGAAGTTTATAAGATTAGGTGGGGTGTACATAGAACAGACAGCTGTTACCTCCTCTCCAGGATTGAAGTCTTAATATTAGTGGGCATGTGTTTAAAATGAGAAAGGGAAAGATGAAAGAAGAGGCATGGGATAAGCTTTCCTTTAACCGTGTGTCGGTTGCCTGGAATGTACTGCCAGGGTTGGTAGTGGAGGAAGATGTAATAGAGGCATTTAAGAGACTCTTGGATTGGCAGAGGAATATGTGGAGAATGGGAGGGTATGGTCCATTAATGTAACGGGAACTCATTAGCTTAATCAGTTCAGCATGACGTCTTGGGCAGAAGGACCTGTCCCTGCGCTGCATTTCTCTATGCTCTAACAGAGACTTTTGAAATTGGATGAAAGGCAAGAATGAATAAATAATGAAAAGGATTGAAGCAAAAATGCTGGTCATTCTCTGCAGGAAGAGGCGATACATATACTTCTGTTTATATCAACGGTGATTGAAGTGGAGTGGGTTGAGAGTTTCAAGTATCTTACAGTGAATGTCACAAATAGCCTGTCCTGGTCCAACCATGTAGATGCTGAGGCATCAGCACCTGTACTACTACTTCAGGCTGAAGAAATTTGTCAGCTCTCCTTTGACTTTTTATTGATGCACCATAGAAAGCTTCGTATCGGGATGCATCACAGCTTGGCACGGCAACTGATCTGTCTGAGCGCACGAAACTGCAGAGTTGTGAACACAGCTCAGCACATCGTGGAACCCAGCCTCCCCTCATTCAACTCTATCCACACATTTCACTGTCTCAGTAAAGCAATCAGCCAAATCTAAGACTCCTTGTAAATGTGCTCACTGGTGGGGTGGGGTGGGCTTTGCCCACGATGGACTGGGCCACAACTTTCTTTAGCCTTTTCCATTCCTGGACATTCTCTGTTCATCGCCCTTCCCAAAGTTTGAAAGCATGTTCCACCAGGCTCATGGACAGCTTCTATTCGATTGTTAAAAGATAATTCAACAGTCTCCTAGTACAATAAGGTGGAGTTTTACCTCATTTACCTCATTATAGACTTGCAATTTATTGTCTGCCTGTACTATATTTTCTTTAACCATGGCACTTTATTCACATTCTTTTATTGTACTACCTCAGTATACTGATGTGGTGAATAAACCAACAAGGTAAGATGGGTAGTAAAGGTGATAAAAGTTTGGACTGAGAAAGTGCAAATGGGGATAAATAGAACAAGAAACAATTCAGCCAAGAGAAAAACTGAATACGAAATTATCTTTTTCTACATTTTGCTGCCTATTTTCTAACTTTTTCCAGTTTTGAAAGACCATGGACTTGAACTAATTGTTTCTTTCTACAAGTTCTATTTAGATTCAATGTGGTATAATGAATCCCTATTATCAAAGGCAGCATATATTTTTGATTTCTGGTTAGAGCAAAGCTAAGTCTGGGTCACATCTCCGTCTACAATCTAATAAAAATCAACTTCTTAAAATCAGTACTTAATGATCCCTTTCTAAAGATATTCTTACTGGGGGAAGGTGGATCAGTAACTCTTTTTGGTCTTAATATAGTACTCTTTTTATATATAATTTTTCTTATAAAGTGTGACATTCTTGCTAAGCTTTTTTTTTTCCTTCATAATCCTTCATGTGTATCAGTATGGAATTATTGATCATAGATCTAAGTCTGTTATTTCCATTCCAGCATATTTTGGTAATTTCTCCAAACCTATTCCCTGAATTTGAATAATTTTTTTAGCTGTTCGGTGTTTAAAAGGGTAAAAAGAATAAAAGCATTTATGTTTCAGATCAATCATATTGTGATACACCTGGCACCTTTGTTCTGTCCAGTTTGTAACAGCAATATCTATATTTAGTAAAGCATTTTGAGGGTTTATAATCTTTATGATGCACATCACCCAAATGATTGTACCTTCCTAGAGTGGATAAAATTAATTCCCATCACATCCCATCTGTAGACCTGAACTTTATCGCAAGCGAGTTCTCGAGCTGAACGCCTCTGATGAACGTGGGATCCAGGTTGTGCGAGAAAAGGTGAAGAATTTTGCACAGTTGGCAGTAGCAGGATCTCGTGCAGAGTAAGTACTAAATTTTTAGTGCTGTTCTAAAAGGTGGTTCTATTATTGTTGAGCTTGCAGCAGTGTAACAGGTTCAACAGGTTGCTGTTCCTTAGAAGCATCACCCATCCTTCTCTGAAGCTAAGTGTAAACTCCAGTGCTTTTCTCTCACTTTATAATGCATTGAGATTATTTGCCTCAGTTATTCACTGTAATTAAAGTTCTGCATTCTACCAAGCCTGGTAGATAGAGGATTCACAGGAATTTCCTACTGGCTTCTTGAGTCACTATCTCAACACTATAGTCACCACCTTTAGCTTCTTCCATATATGGAATCATCTCCAAATATAATCTGTCATCTTTCATAATCTTAGAGTCTTCCTATCACATTGTTCTTTAGCCTAAAGGAAGGATTCTCAGCTTCTTCAGTCTTTTCTGACCTACCCTATCGTAGCAAATCTTGTTTGCATCCTATCCGGATGCATCACGGCCTGGTATGGCAACTGAAGGCTTGTGTCTGCAAGCCAACATCACCACCTCTCACACATGCTTCTCGCTGTCTCAGGAAGGCAGTTGACATAATTGAGGACTTCACCCACCCCAGTCATTCTCTCCTCCTCCTTCCCCCCCCCCACCAGAAGATGCAAAAGCCTGAAAGCAAGTTACCACCAGGCTCAAGAACAGTTTCTACCCCATTGTTTTAAGACTAGTGAAATAAGATGGTCCCTCAACCTCACAATGTACCTTGCAATGGCCTGTCAGCACTGTTCTTTCTCTCTAACTAGCACATCATTCTGTTCTCTGTTCATTGTTTTAATTTATACTACTTCACTGCACTCTTCTAATGAACTGATTGATGTGAAAGGTGTGCAAGATCAGCGTTTGACTGTACTTGGTAGGTGTGACAATAATAAACCAATTATTAGTACTTCAACATCCCTATTATAATATGAGACCCTACATAACTAAATGAAGAAACTTACTCCATCCCCTCTTTGATTTCTCTGTCTTTTTTTTCCAATTAAAGATGTTTCTCTACATGGTTTGCGAATCTCTACTGTTCAGATTATTTTGACCTCTATTTTATATTGACTCCTTTTCTTTCCCCGAATGTTTCTGTGGACTACCCATTCCCTTACTAAACATTTTGCAATTAAATGTCACAGTGTCTTCTGTATTGTTGCATTAATGTCTTGTGTTGCACTCTGCAGAGGTGCTAATTACAGCTGAAGTTGCCATTTGTAATGGAAATGATTAATTAGCTTCTAATTATTATAAACTCAGTGGAGGAAAGAAAGTTAAATAAACTCATTCATCAAAACACACTTATCCTCGTAGTTTCACAGCTCTGTAAATGGTTCCTCTTACGAATCTGACTCTTACCGCAAGTGTTCCCAGCTTGAATGTTTTTAATCATTCCTGTCATGCCTTTTCTTCCAGTGGGAAACCTGCTCCTCCATTTAAGATAATCATCTTGGATGAAGCTGACTCCATGACAAGCGCTGCACAGGCTGCCCTTCGACGCACAATGGAAAGGGAGTCAAAAACCACACGGTTTTGTCTCATCTGCAACTACATCAGCAGGTAGGAGAGCCATAACTAAAGAAATGTTTCCTTGAAGGGATGGCAGGCAGAGTAACGTACTTTTTACTAAACAGACTTTAATTGCCTGTCAATAAAGTCTAGAACTATAGTATGGAGTTATTCTGAACTCAAACATTTAGTTCTGAAAGCAGAGAATTTATTTTCCTTTCATAATCAATATGTAATAAAGGTTCATTGTCCCTTATCGGAAATGCTTGGGGCTGGAAGTGTTTCAGATTTTGGAGTATGTAATGAAATAACTAGGAATCACAATCTTTTCTGGTTCCAAATTTATATGCTACCGGTAATTAGTCCTTGTCTTGCACTTCATCACAAATATGTACTTGACAGTAAAAATCATTACATACCTTAAGTATGACTTGTGCAAGGTAACAAAGGCAGCAGAGTGGCTTCGGGGAAATGCCTGAATCGGCTATTGAGAAACAACAAACAATGGCAGGCTTTCAGTCTCCACCTCTGATACAGAGTTTTGATTAAAAGGTTATAGAGCACAGTATTTGTATTTTACCTTGTTTTTATAAGGGGTACTCAACCTATACAAATGTTGAATTACTCTGAGATGATTCTTGCTACTTAATGGAAAACCCTAATGTTGGATGAGTAGATAGATTGGGTGTTGTCATTTATAACACCTTCCGATTGCAGGAGACTTGTAACTGCCCATTTCCATTCACTAGTTTCTAGCAGACTAGTAAGATGATATTGAAACAGTTCTCAAGGGAGTCTAGAAGAATATTGTGGTCAATTGTGTTGAAAGCAGCACTTAGATATAGAAGAACTGGAACTGAGACTCGTTCGGTATTAGTGTGAAGCCTAAGGTTGCTGATCTTGGTAAGGGCTCTGTTCCATGCTGGGATTTGCCCTAAAACCCGACTGAAACTTTTTGTAGAACATTGTCCTCATTCAGAAAGATGTTGAGTTGGTTCAGAATTAGTTTCTCAGGAATCTTGCCCTGGAAGAGAAAATTTGATTATAGGCCTGTAGTTGGCCTATACCTTGCTATCAAGATTTGGCTTTTTAAGTAGAGGGTTGACAGCCACAGTTTTGAAAATGTCTGGGAAAACTTCATTTTCAAGGGATGCGTTAAGAATTGAATTGAGTTGACTTTATTATTTACATCCTTCATATACAGGAGTAAAAATCTTGACATCTTCGTTCAAATGTGCAATTATAGTAATTTATAATAAATATTATGTACAACAAGATAGTCAATATGACATAAATACGGGTACATCAGCATGAACTAAGCAGTCTGTTGTCCTGGTGGAAAAAACTGTCCCTGAACCTGTTGGTCCTGGCTTTTATACTGCGGTACTGTTTCCCGGATGATAGCAGCTAGTACAGTGTGTGGTTGGAGTGACTCGGGTCTCCAATGATCTTTCAGGCTCTTTTTACACACTTCTCTTTGTAAATGTCCTGAATAGTGGGAAGTTCACAGCTGCAGATGTGCTGGGCTGTCCGCGCCACTCTCTGCAGAGTCCTGCAATTGAGGGAAGTTCAGTTCCCATGCCAGGCAGTGATGCAGCCAGTCAATTGTGCCCATGTAGAAAGCTCTTAGAACCTGGGGGGCCATATTAAAGTTCTTCAACCATCTGAGGTGAAAGAGGCGCTGTTGTGCCTTTCTCACCACACAGCCGGTATGTACAGACCACATGAGATCCTCGGTGATGTTTATGCCGGGGATCGTAAAGCTGTTCACCCTCTCAACCCCAGATCCATTGGTGTCTATAGGGATTAGCCTATTTGCATTCCTCCTATAGTCCACTACCAACTCATTTGTTTTTACGACATTGAGGGAGAGGTTGTTTGCTTGACACCACTGTGTCAGGGTGATGACTTCCTCTCTGTAGGCTGTCTCATTATTATTTGAGATTAGGCCAATCAGTGTAGTGTCATCAGCAAATTTTATTAGCAGATTGGAACTGTTGGTGGCAACACAGTCATGGGTAGACAGAAAGTAAAAGAGGGGGCTTAGTACACAGCCCTGAGGGGCACCTGTGTTGAGGGTCAGAGGGGCAGAGGTGAGGGAGCCCATTCTTACCACCTGTCAGACCTCCCGGCGATCTGACAGGAAGTCCAGGATCCAGCTACACAAGGCAGGGTGAAGGCCGAGGTCTCTGAGCTTCTTGTCAAGCCTAGAGGGAATTGTGGTGTTGAATGCTGAACTGTAGTCCAAGAACAGCATTCTTACATAAGCATTCCTAACTTAATAGTGTTTTCAATTCTGAGTCCTTAAAAGGTGTGGTATGGACAGGGTCAAGACAGCAGGTAAACTGTTTACACTTTGTTACAATTTCTTGTGGAGTTTTGATTCAGGAATACTTGTAAATTTTGATAGTTTAACTGTCTTTTTACAAGGTTGGCTGTAGAGTTTACTTGTACTGTAGTCATACTGAACCTAATGGAACAACATTTGCAAATTCCTTACATTTTGTGACAGATGTTTGACTGAGGATGTTGTAGGTTATGGCAGGGTTCAATAGTTGGTTTATAGTTAAGAATATTCTTGAATCGTCGCTATTCTTTGTAATAATCTTGCTAAATGGTCTCTTAAAGGAGGCTAGTTTTTTTTTGGAATATATTATGGTGGACTTCTAGTCCAGTTTTCAACCACTTTCTTTCAGCTGCTCTGCGTAATCTCTTGAGTTCACAGACAGAATTGTTTAACCACGGTGAAGTTTTTCTAAGTGCTTTCTTGTTCACCCTAAATGGTGCCACTGTGTTTAATATATTTATCAACTTATTCTAGAAAGAATCAACCATTTCATTTACTGAGCAATTTATCTCACATGGGTCAGATAAATGAGGCAGCTCAGACAATTTAGGTTGTGTTGTAGCATCAAGAAATTATTAACTAATTTACTTCATGGTCTTGGTTCCAGGCAGAGAATGTCAAAAAGTACACAAAATGATAGATATAGTGGTATCTTACAGAGAGACGTTAATAACCTTAACCCTTTTGTCATTACTAAATCAAGTGTACTTCCAAGTGTGCTCAGTGGCACGATTGGCAAGATCTAGGCTATCTAGTAAGCTCATGACTTCAGTTGCCATAAAGTTTGCATTTGAGAGATCATTAATATGAATCTTTAAATCACCAGGGATGGGAATCCTGTTGTAGTTCAATATAATAAAGGATAAAGCAGGCATTGGATTTGGGAGGACAATAAATGACAATGCAAAGGACAGGATCTGTACCACACCACAAATTTTGAATGTATACCTACAAAAATGCCTTGAAAATATCCTTAATATTACTTGTAGTATTTATTAAGTCCTCCTGGTTCCCTGATTAAATTCTTTCCTGCTTATTTAATATTTCACAAGGGACATGTCCAATTTTAACTTTGTAATCATTATATAGGCTTTTTTTTACATTTGTGACTAAATTTGCAACATTTCCTGTCATCCCCAATAACTGCACTCAAAGTTACTCATCCCATCTGCTGCCTAAAATTGTTATAATCAGCCTTCCAGTACGCCAACCACCGCCCCCACCCCCCACCAACCCATTTAAAACTTTCACTGGAAGTTCCATCATATCCTCATCATTCTATATTCAAGTTCTCAGAAAAGTAATTCTCAAATGCTGTGATAGTCTCTACTTTCATTGCCCAGATTATTGAGTGTTTCAGACTCTTGACTATCATCTGATGGGAAAAAAAATCTACCGAGCCTTTGTGGATCCCATTTACCTTAATATTCTGGATCAGCCTACCATGAGGAATTTTCCATGTGGACAATATCTGTTGCCCTATTGTCATCAATCATCTTCATCACTTAAACTCAATCAAGTTTATAAGGTGTGACCTCTGCTGCACAAAGCTATGCTGTCTTTTATATTTTAATTCAATGCAAATCATGAATCATCAACACATGGTTTCATTTATCTATAACTCAATTGAAACTCAGTGACTTTTCTCCTGTGTTTTAGGATAATTGAACCATTGACGTCACGTTGTTCCAAATTCCGGTTTAAGCCTTTGACAGACAGTATACAAGAAAAGAGGCTGCGTGACATCTGTGAGAAGGAGAATGTCAAATGCAGCAATGAAGTAAGTTTTATACAATCTGGAATTGTATGATACATTTCAAACGCAACTTTTGGTTTGGAAGCCAATGTGATTGTAACTTTGTTATGTTAGAGGTGAGGGTTGTAATGCTAGCTTTACTACAGCAAATAACTATTTCAAGATCTGTTTTATTACTTCCTTTTTGGGATTAAATTGTGCAGGTTAAAAATTCCTGTTGGAAGAAATCTATAAACATGATCTGCAAATGCAGTGAAACTGCATTTGAAACAGGGGGTGCTACATTGGCTTGCCTAGATTGTGTGATTGTATTGAATGTAAATTTGAGTTGGCAAATATTTTCAATTTGCTGTTGTGATTTTGTTTTAGACAATCAATATGCTCATCAATGTATCAGAAGGTGACTTGAGGAAAGCAATAACTTACCTTCAATGTGCAACAAGACTTACTGGAGGAAAAGACATTACTGAGCAAGTCATCATTGAAATTTCTGGAGTAAGAAAACTTTTTCTCATCTATAAGATAGAGGTGGATCTGCAGGAAACTATATTGTAAAGCATTTCTTCAGAGGGCCATCTTGTCATAGTGATATTACTCTTTGATGTACTCAGATTTTCTGTCAATCAGCTCATTCCATTGATAGCTAAGAATTTTTTTGAGTGGTTTTTCTGTTGAAGTTCTCTTTTTAAGAGCAGTTTCTAATTTAAAGGCTAAAAATGATCAATGCTGTGAATATGCATTTTTAATAACTGTAGCCATATTTATTTCTATTGGTGGGTTCTGTATTTTCAAAAGTTAAGACTAACCCAAAGCAAAGAATGCTTGCTATTCTCTTCCTGGAAATGAGCATATTTCTTCAATTACTTCATGGTGTGAGAGGTCATTTATCAGATGTGGAAAATACACCAATGGAGTTTTGATTCTGAGCTAGCAACCATGGGTCAGGAGTTCATGTCTCACTATGGTAGAGGCAAAATAAATCCAGACTTTTGATATGATATAAAGACAATAAAAAGTATCATTACATTTCAGGAAGGACACATGTGACCCCTATCTTGTAGGTTGTAATGGTGATTATCAATTAGGATTTATATCTGTGATGAAGTTGAAAGACTACTTGGAACTGTCAGGCTAATATGCAAGTTTCCTGTCACCTTTAAGCAATCCAATTTCCTACTAACTTCACAGGTTCTCATTCATTATGAACCAGCAAAGCTGTGTCTGCCATTCTATGATACTTTGCCTTGTGCTGTTGGCATTGAGACTTTACCAGTATATTTTTTTTACTTTTCTATTGTCTCATATTTATTCAATTCTCTTTCAATCCCACTTCGGCAACAATCTGAATTAAGAATTGTTCATTTGTATTTTTGTTTCCCCAGACTGTGCCAACTGATATAATTGATGGTCTTTTAGTTGCTTGTCACAGTAGTTCATTTGAGAAACTGGAAACCATGGTAAAGGTGAGAACTCTTAATTTAATCAAATATTGGGCAGAGCTTTTGACAGCCTGGCCATTAAAGTCAAAGATGAAAATGCCCCAATATTGTTTTATGAAAAGAAATACTGGAAAGTTAATTACATCAAGCTAATTACCAGGTTTGTAGAATGACAACCTAATACAACCAAGTAGAAAGCTAATAGTGACATATTTAAAACTTTCAAACAAGTTTTCCCATCAGATTGGGGGATGTGATAGTCAAAAATGCTTTTATTTTAATCTAGATGAAGATTAGGTATTTGGGATGGAAAATATATTTGTTCAATTCAACCATTCTTTCCCGTGCAATAGTAAATAATCAAAATTTTACTGTCATGTGTATAAAATAGCCTTTGTTAAAATTCAGTGTACAGTGAACATCTGCAGCGTTTTTACTTTTTTCCTGAAATGTTAAGTCACCATACTGATGAAAACATTCCTTTAGACAGTGATCCTTTAAACACTGAAGCTCCTTATCCAGGGAATATAAAAACTGACTGTAAAAGCTTTTATAGATATGTGAAGACAAATGTAGGTCCTTTACAGTCAGAAACGGGTGAATTGATCATAGGGAACAAAGACATGACAGACCAATTGAATAACTACTTTGGTTCTTTCTTCACTAAGGACATAAATAATCTTCCGGAAATAGTAAGGGACCGAGGGTCCAGTGAGATGGAGGAACTTAGGAATATACATGTTAGTAGGGAAGTG
This sequence comes from Hypanus sabinus, assembly GCF_030144855.1. Classification (NCBI taxonomy): domain Eukaryota; kingdom Metazoa; phylum Chordata; class Chondrichthyes; order Myliobatiformes; family Dasyatidae; genus Hypanus; species Hypanus sabinus. The sequence continues at coordinate 30,789,611 of NC_082707.1, forward strand.
GTGTTAGGTAAATTGAAGAGATTAAGGCTGATAAATCTCCAGGGGCAGATGGTCTGCATCCCAGAGTGCTTAAGGAAGTAGCCAAAGAAATAGTGGGTGCATTAGTGATAATTTTTCAAAACTCCTTAGATTCTGGATTAGTTCCTGAGAATTGGAGGGTGGCTAATATGACCCCACTTTTTAAAAAAGGAGGGAGAGAAAAAGTGGGGAATTATAGACCGGTGAGTCTGACATCGGTAGTGGTGGAAAATGCTAGTCAGTTATCAAAGATGTGATAATAGCACATTTGGAAAGCGGTGAAATCATCGGACAAAGTCAGCATAGATTTGTGAAAGGAAAATCATGTCTGACGAATCTTACAGAATTTTTTGAAGATGTAACTAGTTGAGTGGATAGGGGAGAGCCAGTGGATGTGGTATATTTAGACTTTCAAAAGGCTTTTGACAAGGTCCCACACAGGAGATTAGTGTGCAAACTTAAAGCACACAATATTGGGGGTATGGTATTGACGTGGATAGAGAATTGGTTGGCAGACAGGAAGCAAAGAGTTGGAGTAAACGGGACCTTTTCAGAATGGCAGGCGGTGGTGACTGATGGGATACCGTAAGGCTCGGTTGTTTACAATACATATTAATGATTTAGACGAAGGAATTAAATGCAGCATCTCCAAGTTTGCGGATGATGTGAAGCTGGGCGGCAGTGTTAGCTGTGAGGATGATGCAGGGTGACTTGGATAGGTTAGGTGAGTGGGCAAATTCGTGGCAGATGCAATTTAATGTGGATAAATGTGAGGTTATCCACTTCGGTTGCAAGAACAGGAAAACATTTATTATCTGAATGGTGGCCGATTAGGAAAAGGGGAGGTGCAACAAGACCTGGGTGTCATTGTACACCAGTCATTGAAGGTGGGTATGCAGGTACAGCAGGCAGTGAAAAAGGCAAATGGTATGTTAGCATTCATAGCAAAAAGATTTTGAGTACAGGAGCAGGGAAGTTCTACTGCAGTTGTACAAGGCCTTGGTGAGACCGCACCTGGAGTATTGTGTGCAGTTTTGGTCCCCTAATCTGAGGAAAGACATTTTTGCCATAGGAGTACAAAGAAGGTTCACCAGATTGATTCCTGGGATGGCAGGACTTTCATATGAAGACTGGATCGACTAGGCTTATACTCACTGGAATTTAGAAGATTGAGGGGGTATCTTATTGAAATGTATAAAATTCTAAAGGGATTGGACAGGCTAGATGCAGGAAGATTGTTTCCGATGTTGGGGAAGTCCAGAATGAGGGGTCACAGTTTAAGGATAAAGGGGAAGCCTTTTAGGACCGAGATGAGGAAGAACTTCACACAGAGTGGTGAATCTGTGGAATTCTCTGCCACAGGAAACAGTTGAGGCAGTTTAATTGGCTATATTCGAGTTAGATATGGCCCTTGTGGCTAAAGGGATCAGGGGGTATGGAGAGAAAGCAGGTACAGGATGATCGATCAGTCTGGATCATAATGTATGTTGGTACAGGCTCAAAGGGCTGAATGGCCCACCCCTGCACTTATTTTCTATGTTTCTATCGTATGAATTCCTTTCACAAGACTTCAGTTCACCAGCATCTCAGAATATGCTTACTGGTAAACAATTGTGAATGGTATTTGGTTGCAACTCTGTTCTTTTGGATAAAGGAATGTATATAGTACAAATCTGATCAGAATCCTCTATTAGCTTCTGCATTATCATATTGGCAATGACTCGTGCTCTTTATCTGTTTAACAAATGCCTGTTTCTGTAGAAAATATGTCATTGTACTGTGCATGACTCAATGAGAGTAGGGTCTTGTTTCTATTTCCATGGTATGCATTTAAGAGAACATTTTTTTCATCCATTCTGTCAGAACGTGATTAATGAAGGTTATGCTGCAACACAATTAATCACCCAGCTACATGATGTCATCGTTGATAAAGATGATCTTAATGACAAACAGAAGTCTGCCCTCACACTAAAATTGGCAGTAAGTATGTCTCCTTTATAAATTTAGAACATGTTGGCAAGCTGTTGATTTGTGCTTATCCAGTAGTCAAAATCTTATCCTTAGATGATTTTGATCCCCACAATTATGATTTTGATAAAAGATGTAATGAACAAGTTAATGGTAGTTACCCTAGAAATAGCTTTTAATAGCATGGATCTACTTTTCCTGGTATTCAAAGATGTAATTGTTTAAAAGCAAGTATTTCTTTTAGCTGCCATAGTTTAACAGAGTACACCACTTTTTTGTTGTTAGGTGTGATTTTATTAAAAATTATAACTGATGTCCTTTTAATTTGTCCTGGTTTCATATTTCTGAATCCAACAGCTGTTCTATGACCCAGCACCAAATCCTGCAAAACAAAAATGCAATTAATTAAAATTTTGCATTTTGAATTGTACAGCAGTATTTTGCTGATTGAGTTTAGTTCTTCAACTGATCAGAAAATTTATTTTTTTCTGCAGTGAGGAACAATGGGTTGAAAAGCCTTGAAATTGTTCCTGCATACTTTCTAAAGGGTTCTTATTTGTTTTGGTGTTAGAGCTGCATTGAAATGTAACAAATAAACTGGAAAGCATGGCATAGTCTTACATTAATTTTTTTAATGGGTTGTTTTTTCCAGGAAGTTGACAAGTGCTTGGCTGATGGCGCTGATGAGTATCTGCAGATGATTGCTCTTTGTGCAGTTATTATGCAACAATTTACACAATAGTTAATAAATTTTTGAGCTACAGAACTTTTCTTATCAAGATGTGCAAGTACAATTTACACCAAAACCACGTTGAACCTGATGACATTTTTAACTACATAAATTCTTTAATACTGCCAACATACCCATACATTAGTAAGACTTGCTGTATGTACATGTTTGGAATTAAGTTTATGATATTGTGATGTGCACTTTGTGCACAGAAAAATAAATCTTTGACTGAAATTTGGCCCAAGCTTAGAATCTTTAAACCAAGTTTTTGCTCCTCTGTCCTAACACTACTTCTATTTTCTTCAGTCATACTCTTTGGGAAAAAGTCAGGCTTTACCTACGAGTATAGTTAGTACATGCATATTTTTGTACCTTTATGCGTGTTCCAACAAAGCCTTATGGTCAGCAGTAGCGATTATTTCTTCTATCAAACTTATTGCTTGCACACTAAAGTCAAAGCTTTGGAGGTTCAAATCCCACTCAAGTTACTATCTGCATTGCCAAACCAGCTGTAGGCTTTGTCCATTTCTGTTCATCCTGCAGCAATTCAGGTACAGTAAAATTCAGGATGCATTGTGGTTAAAATATAAAATGCCTAATTAATGTGAGTGGCTGGAAGCATAGCTTTTGACTGCATTCTGAAAAGGAATTGGCATCCTTCTAGCTACAGGCATCTTAATCCTTTAAAACCTACTTTTCATTGCTTTCAGTCAGGATGAGGATTTTAAGCTATTAAAGTTGCATTGGCAGAAATTAAAACAATTTCAATTTCCTGTCCCATTTCCTGTACCAGTTTTCTATAAATCTAAATTATAACACTGCTTTTCTAAGCCACTGACTGTTAGGTGACCAGAATAAACTCTGCATCATCATCAGAACCCCACAAATTTAACACTAGCAGGCATGGATTCATGTATTATAGAACATGATATAGTATCCCCATTCACTGGAAGTTTAAACTTGCACCTCATGACCCTCATCCTTCAGTTACAGTAATATGATCCTTGCTTAACCACCCATAGAAAAAAATCACCCACAACAGTATTTTTTCACCTCTACATTGATCAGCCACACCTGTGTAACATTAGATTTGACATTTTTCTTGACTAAGGTTTCTAAAAGATTTAAGTTTTTTTCTTTTACCAAATTAGCAGTTATGTCGTACCCTTTTCAAAAATTAAGGCATAAATTGCAGTTACACTACCTTATATATAAGTGCCAACACAACTTTCTACAAGCATCATTTACACAACCAGCTGAACCTCCTAGCAACTAACTTGTTAAATATCAAAACAGCCATGCAATTTTTTTTGCTCCTCCTAACAAAGAGGTCAACAATGCATGCTCAAATCAACTTTAATAGCTTTACATGCCAACAATTTGAATTCAAAATGCAATTCAGCAGAATTATAGCACCCAAACAGTCCTGTTCCAAAAGACCTAATCATATATTCAATTTGCATATGGAATACTTGAAATTCTAATTGCATATTGAGCCATGGTGCATGCATAGCTTAAATCTAAATGGCAACCACAATTAGTGGGATAATTGTATGTAACCCTCAAGTATTAGTGTCACTTATTCAAAAGCACAGCAGGAATGACCCTGTAATATCAGCTTATTTTGCTATATTTTATACCACAAAAATTGTGCAAATATGCACCATTACAAATCTACGGCTAATATTTCCTATACATCAACTCTCCATAAGTATTAATGACATGGTTTAAAAGTTGAAAGATGTGTATTTTTACTATTGAGCAGTCTGTACAATCTCCTAGTCGGTTGTCTTTCAGAGTAAACATAAATATTCAGAAGATGGGTAGCGATAGAATACATAAATTAGAACAGCCCATATACAATAAACAAAACTACAAAGTTACAAAAATAAAGATGCAATGCAGGAATGCAGTTACAACATCCAGCTTCTTTCCAAACTAGTTCCAAATCTTATTTGCACACATATCCTGGGCAAACAGCTACTGGGAAGCCAAAACTGTGCAGGTCTTTGCACAACTCAAATGTCTTATTAATACAAATACATGTAGTAGATTACTCTAGAAAAGTGCACATACATTACCAGTTGATTGGCAAGCTTCATTTTAAAATAGTTGTAGATATGCCAGTTTGACATAATTGGCTGATTTAACACAGCACTTGAATTTTTTAGTCCATAAGTAAACTATTAAGTGATAAAGAATATCAAACAGAAATGCTACTACAGAACTTTCAAAACACTGAAGGGCATATACATTTAAACACCCCATGACTTAAACTTCCCACCCCAGCAGTCAACACCATAAGAGGATTATAACCAAAGGCCTTCCTCAAGTCACTTATCACTGCTGGATTTCTGATCCTGTTTGCACATGGGAGAAGAAATTCAACAATTCTGGTGAAGCAGCACAACGCACCATGTAGCCTGATAATTCAGCAGCTGCAAATGCAATTTCTCATGCCATCATTAGATCAGGTCAGCCACATTCATGGGCATCTCTTCCACAGTTGTATTGTAGAATGTCTCAATATCACGAAGAATTCGTTTATCTTCCTCAGTAACAAAGTTAATAGCAACACCCTTCCTTCCAAAGCGACCACCACGGCCAATTCTGTGTGGAAAAAGAAATCAAGCTGAGTACTCAGTGGTTTGGAGGCTAAACTAAAATATCCAAGAATAGGTTTATGGGGGAGAAATGCTTCGAATCTTACTAAAATCTACCAACTTATTCTCACATTAAATCATATTACTGCTCACGACAACCACCCAATTGACTACATTCTACTTTTACTCAATAACAGATTACATGTTCCAAGCTGAATATAAAAATATACTAACCTGTGAATATAGTTCTCCCGATTTGTAGGCAAATCATAGTTAATTACCAGAGACACCTGCTGCACATCAATGCCACGAGCCTTTCAAAGAAAGTAATTCATTTATTGGACAATAAAACTACACACAAGGCTCTTTTTATTCAAATTTACACATTTCACAAATAATCAAATCAATCTCAGACAAAAATGGTCAACTACAACATCAAGACAGAGTAATAGTAAATCTTCATTTAGTTATCTAAATCACCAACTAAAAATGCAATTAAGTTCCGAAACAAATTTCAGTTCGCATACCAGTAGATCAGTAGTGATTAGCACACGGCTAGATCCTGAACGGAATTCCCTCATGATCACGTCACGCTCTTTCTGATCCATATCTCCATGCTGTAATGAAGGACAAACCGAATTTACAAAAAAGATTCATTACTTGGATTAAGATTAAAGAATCCTCCAAAAAGTGTTAACTTTCATTCATAGAATGGTACAGGAGGCTGCATTCAACAGAATCACAGCTACTCACGAACAATATAGCTAAACTCACCCTTCCCAGCACATACTCCACAGCCCTTGCAAATTTGTTTCCTTTAGAGAATCAAAAGTATAGTTGTGCATTGTCCCTCCCTTAAGAGTATTCTACCAGCATTATCACCAAAAGGCAGGACTCCTGAATTTTTCAATTTCAGAAGATTGCTTAAGGAGAATAATGATAGAAAACATTGCTGCTGATCATTCCAGAGTATTTGAGAGGCCACTTTTTGACAGGATTATCTGCCATAGTGCCTTGGAAAAGTACTCAACCCCCAATCCTCTGTTCAGAGGAATGAGCATCAGTCAGGGATTTTGATCAATGTAACTGAGAATATTTGTGAATCACATGCTTTGAGTCCAATAAACAGAAAATTGCAAAGCACGTGGAACTAAAAACTCAAAAACTGGTATGTCACCAGTTCATAACTATTCCTTCCACTTTGCTCAGTACTTAGTTTAACTACTTGTTATTACAGCCTGTTATGAACAAATCTAATAGCTTTGCACAATGTGATGGAAGATGATTTGCCCATTTCTCCTTGCAACATTAGCAAGCTGTGCTGGGTTAGTTGGGAGAGCAGCAGTGGGCACAAACTCAAGTCTTTCTAGAGATATTCAAGCAGGTTAAGGACAGGAATCTGGGCCACTCAAAAAGATAATTCTTTTCAATTGAAGTCACTCCATGGTAGCTCTGGTTATGTACTTTGGATCATTGCCCTTTAAAACTAAATCCCTCCAAAAGTTTAAGCTTTCTGGCAGACACTAGCAGGTTTTTATTTAAGATCTTTATTTAACAGCATTCATCTTCCCATCAATCCTAACCAGTTTTGCAGTTTCTGCTGCTGAAAAAGCATCATCATAACATGCTATCTCAACCATACTTTACAGTAGGAATGGTGTTACCCAACTGATACACAGGATCAGTTTTACACCACACGTACTGCCTAGTGTTGAGGCCAAGTTCCACTTTAATCTCATCAGACCACAAGACTACCTTCCACAGTATCTTTTGCAAAATCATTTACAAAAACTAACAAAAATAACATTTTTGTGCAAGGCCCTTGATTGTAGAGCCATTAATTTTATTTCCACTTCCAGCCACTGACTTCTGCAGCTCATTCAGTGATGGTTGGTGCTTTTATTAGTCTCACTTACAAGTGCCCCCCAAATCTTCTCCAGCAACTAAGTCTAGAGGGACGGTCTGATCTAGGCAGTGTGTCTCTGGGCTCATCTTTCCCACTTTTTCCACAACGGCCTACACTGAGCTCTGGCATGTTAAGTACCTTTGGGTTGGTCTTGAACCCCTCCCCAGATTTGTACTTCTGTGTTGTCACTTTCTTGACTTGCCTTGAATGCTGTTCAGTTTGTTTCATTTTGTTTTGGTCCGTTGAAAATCTACCAGATACTGTTGGACTGTACCAGATACTGATACAGACAGGCATTTGTTCAGATGATCCTCCAATTTTCTAATATCTACCTACTTCAATTTTAAATTTGGAAAATGATAAAATGTGATAATAGTTGTAGGGCTGAATTCTTTTGCAAGGCACTGTATAATTATCTATATCACGTTGAATCCAAATACATTTGCCATTTTAAATGTTTGCAGAACGTATTTCAGTGATGTCCCAGGAGAATCAGATCTCCAAACAGGATGTTTTATTCTCAGATTTCAAAAGCCACTTATCCAAAAAAAAAGTTTTGACACCATCCATGATTCAATTGTTTTATAAGTGGACTAACTTAAAATAGTTGTCTAATATATGCAGGACAAACCAACTAATGGAAAAGCTTCTACAAAAGCAATGTAGGGTGAGCCATATTCCTGAATCAACACTTTCAAAGGTGAAACTGAGTAATAATCTAGAAATCTTACCAATGCAGAAACTGTGAAGTCCCTTGCATGCATTTTTTCAGTCAGCCAATCGACCTTCCTCCTTGTGTTAAGAAAAATCACAGCTTGCGTTATGGTTAAAGTTTCATACAAATCACACAGTGTGTCCAACTTCCATTCCTGTTAGAATAAGATGTCTCAAATAAGTATAAAATAAGACACCAATTCCAAACTATTCAGTTGGTCCAATAGTAAAATGTAATCAACAAACCTCTCTTTCTACGTTGATGTAAAACTGCTTGATACCCTCAAGAGTGAGTTCTTCCTTTTTAACAAGGATACGAATAGGATCACGCATAAACTTTTTAGTCACCTCCAAGACATCACTTGGCATTGTGGCAGATAACAGAACAACCTAAGAACAAAGTTAATTGGGTATACTTTGAATGCGCTTCCTCCTAGATTCCAGAATGCTAACTTTGAATAGTTCTTGTACATTCTTAAATGGCATTGCTGCTATGCATTAACCTAACAGATTTAACATGTTGCTATTTAGCCCAATAAACAGGACAGAATGCATTAAGTGGCTATTTTGTCAAGATTTGTTTGCCCCAATCTTGTAATTAACTTCCCAGCAACAACACAGCAATAGTAATGTAGCACAGTTTGAAGAAAATGGCCACCGGACATGCAAGTTGTCCAACCTAGCCTCACAACACTGTGCAATTTTTCTTCTTCCTCGGTGTACTCTACTAGCATCATCACAAAAGGCAGGGTTCCTGAATTTTGTAATTTTAGCAGAGTGCTTAAGAAGAAGGAAAGCTACCAGTAATGATACTTGGAAAACTTTGCTGCTCCTTATCCAGAGTATTTACACGAAGCCACATCTTGCCAGGACTACTTCCCATTGGAAAACAGACCAGTTTACCTGAATGTTTGTGCTTAGTTTCTGAAATATCTCATAAATTTGATCTTTGAATCCACGACTCAACATTTCATCAGCTTCATCCAAAACAAACATCTTGATCCATCTGGAAGCTGAAAACAGACAATTTAATCAAGTTGAGTCAATAATCTAGTGCATGACAACAAAGCCTACTGATTAATGACTAAATTTTGCCAAAAGCAGCCACACCTAGCAGTTCTTTCGATAAACTTCAAATATCCAGTCGTCTTCTGCCTTCTCTTTAATTTAGACTACAGGTAATACCTCAAAGGCTTTCACACTAGAGACCCAACTATCAAATCTCTGATCACTCATGCGCACACACACAAAGGACTAAGTTGTCAAATGGCTCATCTCCATTTCAAGGCTGTCTGGAAGATGTTAACCATTTCACTCTCAACTGGATGGTTTTGATTCATGGTCAGTACTCACATATATATCCCCTGTTCAACATGTCAAACACTCTCCCTGGAGTTCCTACAACAATGTTGGGAGCTTCAGCATTCAGCTTCTGCATCTCACTTCGAACATTGGTGCCACCAATGCAGGCATGACAAGTAGCACCCATGTAATCTCCTAGAGCCAGGATAACCTTCTGGATCTAAAGAAAAGATTGGTGATTTAACCCTTTAGTTTAAAATAAGCACAAATGCATAAACTAGCAAGTTTACTACTTTAGCTGTATGTATATATTCAGCATTTATACTGCACAATGAAAGAAGATTGTACTCCCATTTGTTCATAAAGTTTACCTACACACTAATAACCTGGCAATCTCCACAACAAATTGCAATTCACTCAAGGCATGCTCTTTTCTCACTGTTACCATCAGGTAGCAGGTACAGAAACCTGAAGGCACACACTCAGTGATTCAGGAACAGCTTCTCTTCCTCCCCCCCCCACCCCCCCCCCCCCCCCCCCCGTCATCCAATTCCTAATGGATTCCTAATAGACATTGAATCCTTGCACACTCAGTTTTTAATATGCAGTTTTTTTGCACATTTGATTTACTTGTTTTATTAATTTTATGTTTTCTCTTCCAGATTATGTATTACATTGAACTGCTGCTAAGTTAAAATTTTAAGTCTCATGCCAGTGATAATAAACCTGATTCTGATTTAGTCACTGCATACATACAGAACTCCAAAACCAAAGACCCAGCTAAAACTTTGAAGCTACTTTACATGATTTTAATGTTCAAAACAGTACAAAGGGAAAAAAATAGCTCCACTGAACATTTGAATCTAAAAACCCAGTTTATAATGAATTGACTGAATCTATTGCACCTTCACAATCTATCTAGTTAACCAAAAATCCACTCAATTTAAAACTAAGTTAGTGAATAAATTACTAAAGATATCCCATGCAGATGTTCCAAATTTCTATTTGTTTAAAACTGTTCCACAGATTTACTCTAGTAGGCCCAGCATTAAGTTTCAGATTGTATCCTCACAGCTTGCCCATGAAATAATGAAAACAGACTCAATAGCAAATCCCCTGAATATCTTGGGAAATATTTCCAGATTACCACATAGCCAAGGTCATTCTCTCCAAGATCATGGAGTTGAAAAGCATTGGACCCTTCAGCTCAAGTCCATTCCACCATCACTGATTTATTATTCCGCAACCCCATTTTCCAACATTCTAAAGTAATCAAGAACCAATCAACTCCCCATTGACTTGCCTGCACAGCTCTCTCTGGCATTAAATTCCAGCTTCACTACCATCGGCCTAAAATTTTCTTATCTGTTGTAAAACAATGTCCCTCAATTCTAATGCTATGCCCTCTGCTCCTAGACTCCCCCACTATGGGAAACATCCTCTCCACATCCACTAACTAGGTCTTTTACTATTTGATTGAAGGTTTCAATGATGTTCCACCCTCATTCTTCTAAATGCCAAGTTAAGTCCCACCCATCACTCAATGTTAACCCTTTCATTCCTGGGATAATTTTCTTAAGCCTTTTCTGGACCCTCTCCAGCACATCTTTTCTTAGCTCAAAACTGCTCATAATACTTGTCTGACCAATGCAATAAACCCTTAGCATTACACCCTTGCTTTTGAATTCTAGTCCTCTCAAAATGAATGCGAACATATTTGCCTTCTTTACCACCAAATCAACCTGCAAATTAATCTTCAGAGAATCTTGCACAAGAACTCAGTCCCTTTGCACCTCAGATCTTTGAATTTTCTCCTTATTTAGAAAATAGTCTACACTTATTATTTCTATCAAAGTACATGATCATACACTTCCTAACTGCCACCTTTGTCCATTCTTATAATGTCATAAGTCCGTCTGTTACTCTGCTTCTTCAACACTACCTATCAATCCATCTTTACATCCACTGCAAACTTGGCTACAAAGCCAATTCCTTCAAATTATCAACATAATGTAAAAATAAGCTGTCCCAACTCTGACCCTTGTAGTACACCATTAAGACACTGGCAGCCAAACAGAAAAGGCCCCCTTTATTCCATCTCCTAGCCTCCTGCCAGTCAGCCAATCTATCCATGCTGTAATACCACCAATACTCCATGTAAGGCCTTACGTCAAAAGCCTTCTGAGAATTCAAATGAACGTCCACTGACTCTCCTTTGTCTCTCCTGCCTGTTAATTCCTCAAAGAATTCCAACTGATTGTCATGCAAGATTTCCCCTCGAAGAAACCATGCTGACTTTGCCCCTCTTTCCCATGTACCTCAAAACCTCAATCTTAATCATTTCAAACATCTTCCTAACCACTGAAACCAGGCTAACTGGCCTACAATTTCCTTTCTTCTGTCTCCCTGGAGTGGAGTGACGTTTGCAATTTTCCCATCCTCTGGGACCATGCCAAAACCTAGTGATTCTTGGAAGATCATTATTAATGCTTCCACAATCTCTTCAACTACCTCTTTCAGAGCTCTGGGGTATAGTCCATCTGGTCCAGGTGACCACCTTCTGACTTTTCAGCTCTCCAAGCACCTCCTTAGTAAGGAAACACACTCACACTTCTGGCCTTCTGCTTGTGACTTTCAAAAGGCTAAGCAAATCACTTAACTCTCCAATCACCATTTTCCACTCGACCAATATCCACCCTCTCTCGATCTCTCTGAAAACACCCATTTGTATCCTCTACCTTTTTATTTAATCTTTTCTATTATTTTTTAGTTGGTTGTTGGTTTTTAAAAGCTTCCCAAGCTTCTCCCTTTGCACCAAGTTTTGTAATATTATATGCCCTCTTGCTTTTGTGCGGTTGCCTCATCCTTCATATTTCATCTTTGGAATGAATCTTTCCTGCACCTTTCAAACTGCTCCCAGAAACTCAAGCTTATTCTGCTGTCAACCCACTGGCGTCTCCTTCCGATCAGCTTTGGCCAGCTCCTCTCTTGTGCCTCTAATTCTCTTTACTGTAACACAATCTGACTTCAGCTTCTCCTGCTCAAAAGGAAAACTGCCTCCCAAGCAAGGAATTATTTACCCAAGTTCCCCAATCAAATTCAGGTCATTACTAACATACAATCCTGAATTGCCTTTCACGTAGTGGGTTGAACCACAATTAAAAGCCTGCTTTTAATTGATACAAATTCCCTCTTGGGATCCAGCACCAACCTGATATTCTCCATCTACCACTGTACTGAAATCCCCCATAAATATTGTAACATTGCCCTTTTTACATTGCTTTTCCATCTCCCATCAAAGTATTAACTCACATCCTGGCTACTGTATACAATTCCTACCAGGGTCCTATTACCTTCAGTTTCTTAACTATTTACAAGGACACTCCATTTTCCAATACCGTCACCTTTTTCTAAGGATTTTTTTTAACTACCCCCTCTGCCTACTTGCCCATACTTTTGATACAATGTGTTTCCTTGGGTATTAAATTCCAGTTATGACCTCTTTTCAGTCACAACAGCCTGTCAATCTCCAACTTTGCTTCAACATCTACATTAGCCAGTATACTGCACGCATTCATTACCCTTTTTTGATTTTGGCCCTGTTACACTTTAACTGCAATTTTGTTGTGGCCTTACTCAGTCTCACTACATACTAATTTGTATACCTACTGCCCCATCCTCAGCCCCCTCTGGTTCAATCAGTTTAAACCCTCCCCAACAGAATCTAGCAAAGCTGCTCCCAAGGAGATAGGTCCTCCTCAGGTTCAGGTGTAACGTGGCCTTATTATTTTTTTTAAAAACAGGGCATACCATTCCCAGAAGCAACCACAATGATCCAGAAATCTGAAACCCTGCCTCCTGCACAAACTCCTCAGCCACTCATTCCTCTTGGCCTCATTGGTGTGTGGCATAGGCAGCAAACCAGAGGCTACCCTGGAGGTTCTACTTCTCAGCTTTCTATGCAACTCCTATATTCTCTCTTCAGGACCTCCCCCCCCCCCACCCCCACTTATGTTAACAGTATCAATATGTACCATAACTTCCAACCGTTTGATTTGAATACTCAAACTTTAAATTTATTTGATTCCAATTCTTCAGGAAGTGTTTTTCATTATCTCTACATCACAGGGTATGTCACTGCCTTGTACATAAACCCAAGACTCCTTTTGTCACTTTTCATCTTTCCCAGAGTACCGTGACACCCCATCCAGGTGATTGAATCTACTTGGCTTATTTATGCACAGCACAATGCCAACTGGTTTTACTGGTACATGTTGAAGTTTAAAAAGCAAACCCAGTCACAGAGCAGCTTAAATACATCCATATTTTTAAGTAGATACCAAACAAAAAAAAACTCATACTGAGACCACAGAGCACTGATTAAAAATGAAAAGCTACACACCAACACCAGGTTCTTTGAATTAGATCTGCTATTCAAGATTATGGCTCGTCACTTACTACCAGGCCCCTTGCTTAATAGTATTGGTCCAAGGCATATAAGAAGTTGTGAGCCCCTGCTGTATATTATTCCCATATCCTGTAATACACAAAATCCATCATCTGCTTTAGTTGAACATCCACAAAATTTTGAGCAGTGATGTTCACCACATTTCCTCATCTTAGGAGTTTTTAAAAAAAATCTGTGAAGTCCCATAACAATGTATGCTTTAATATTTCCATCATTCCAAACACACACAGACTTGACAATCTCTTCAAATTCACCAACTCAGGAACCATTCTAGTAAGAATCCACAATATGTGCACTGTATATCTCAATTTAAAAGATTAGTAATGCAACAGATCAATGATCACTTGGGAGATGGGGATAAAGTAAATTCTCAAAAAAGGGCGGGGGACAAGGTCATCACTGATATCTTGATAAACAAAATAAGCCAACACCTTAACGCTTTCCTTGAAGCAATTAATCATAATAACTATTTGCAAATGGGTACCCACTGTGTAAATGGTCAGAATAGGAACTGAGTTGAGATCACCCACTCAGAAAGTAGGAATTTCTTATTAATAGATATTAACTGACGGTGCTTATAGGAAAAATTAGTGAAAGGATAAAGGCAACCCACGTTAAAGATACTCTAACATAAGTGTGATCCTATCGATGTTATTAATCACTATTTAAAAAAATTATAGACTATTACTTTGGATCTCAAAATCTACAGGAAAAAAATAGAAGATGAATAAGGTTTTTAATCAATCAGACCAATCTCACCTTTACCATGTTCTTATACTGCACGGCATGCAAAGAGCCATTCAGTTCCTTGAAATAATCCTTGGCTTTTCTTCTACAAAGTCACCATACTTTCTAACCTTCAAATCACATCCCTTTCCTCAATATTCCCACTAGCTAAACCCCTTCCTCACCTACAAACACTGAGTGTCAGAGAAAGTACTTCACAGGTGAACAGCACAATAGTGCTGCACTACAGAATGCAAGGACAGGATATGGCAAAGTAGGCATTCAACTGCCAACCAAAGCAATGGGGTATCATCATAACCAAATCTCAATGCTAACTACAAATAAAAGTTGACAAATGGGAAATGCATGCATCTTTTCTGCCCCCCCCCCCAACACAAATCCAATGTTAAATCACAGCAGCAAGTCACACTGCCTACTACAATAAAATAGCTTAATGCAAGAGAATATTATCCCACTGGGGTAACATTGGATTTGATAGGAAAAGGCAGCACGTGTCACAAGAGTGGAAGGGACAATATCCATACTCAGCTCCATAATGTGGGGTTGGCAGGAAATTAACACATTTCAAGAAATACAAAACCAAGTATTATATTCATTTTAGGCTCTGAATATTGGCTTTAAAACTATTGTCAATGAAGTAATGGAAATCAGACCCATTTAAAAATCTATGGCATCTAATGGTCCTGGAACATGCTCTGACAATAGTAGAAATCAACATCAGACCAAACCCTTTACATGATTTACCTGCTGTGCCAGCTCCCTGGTAGGAGCCAGAACCAATGCTTGTGATTCTTTCATATCCAGCTCCAACTGCTGCAGAATGGAGATTGCAAATGTAGCTGTCTTGCCAGTACCAGACTGAGCTTGGGCAATGACATCAAAACCTGAGTTACAGAAATACAATTACTTAGACTGATAATTTGCCTGGTCTTCCCAAGATCTGCATGTTACTATGCTAGGTTTTTCCCCAAACAGCTAAAGGCTGACACAACCCTTCAGATATTACAAAGGTCCAGAAAAATATAGCCAAACACTGCTTCACAAACCAGGGTTTAATTCAAGTCAACCTAGAGTGATCAGTAAATAAACAATTTCTCCATGGGATGTCAGTCCCGAAAGATGGTAAAGCATCATTTCACTCTAGGTTCAACATGATATACAATCTTATACACCGAACCATTAAAAATATATTTATTAGACTAATAACAGAAGTCAGGTTACCAACCCGAATACCACTGAACTACAATCTGAATAACTACACTTTTCCAACAAGTAGTCAACATTCACCTTTAATACATGGCATTATTGCCCTCTGTTGAATTGCTGAAGGTTTTTCAAAACCATACGCATAGATTCCTCGAAGGAGTGTCTCTTTCAGGTTCATGTCATCAAAATTATCGACAATCTCATTCCAGTTACTCTAGAAGAGTAAAACAAAACAATGTCAGTTCTGCAGCGTTTTTCTTCATGCTTTCTGATCATTTAGACATACAACAAGCTCACCTCGATAACGCCATCTGGGTCCATCCCATCTGGGCCTTGATCCTTGCTACTGTAAGTATAAAAAGCGGTGTTGTTTAATCATTGTAAAGGCCGATTACTAAGAAGCTTTTTTGTTGACAGGTCCAACTAGTTGTGATTTAGTAGTCACCTGGATCTTTCATACCCCACCTAACTTCGCAGTCAAGTTCAAAGAGACTCTCTAACCCGTATCCACTTAAGTAATTTACTGGATAATCGACCCCTTCAACTGGTTTCGGAAGGAAACAAATGCCCCTCGTTAAGAAGAAACTACCAGGAAGTGCCCTAGACACACCAGCCGCCTCCCTCCCCCACCTCACGTGCTGGAGACCCTCGGCCTCGTGCGGGCCCAGGCCGAGCCGCTCGCAGCGCCGTCGCCGCTCAGACCTAGTGGGAAGGCCCGAGCCCGGCGAGCACAGCGGTTGAGAGGGTGTGGAAACTCGGGCCTACAAGTGTAACAAAGCCTGGGCCCCAAAGCCGGAGCGGCCTACCTGTCGCCCCTCCCCCCCCCCTTACCACCGCAACACAGGTCAAACGCCGCCGCTTGATTTAGGAGATGGTCGGAGAGCGGCAGAGAGAAGGGAGTTGAGCTAAGGTGATCCACAGCCGGAGCATCGGTTACCTGTAATCAGCCGAGCCGCACGACATCTTGACCAACCGCTCCTCCACACGCCCTTTAACTGAAAGGAAGCACTCAGCCCGTCCTGGCCTTCTTTATACCGTCGCCGCCGAGCCACTTCCGGTGAGGGGCCAAAACCTCGCCTACAAGCCGCCAACCAGTCCGCTCAGAAACGGCCTCGCTGCCAACCCGCCGATGGGTCCGAATCGGACACTGTTTATACCGGGGCTGCTGCTTCCCGCTTATCTTTGGCCAAGGCGCTATTTTCCGCAGCGGAGGAATATCGCCTTGGGAAAAACCGATCCGAGCACTCCGCACTGACGGGGTTTCTCCAACTGCCCCTTGTGTAGGCCACGCCCCCTTTGCCCCGCTCCCTCCCCCACCCTCCTGTCCACTGTATCAATGGTCCTTGAGACTGGGCCCAAATGGACAATTGCTGGGGACTTATCAGCTTTTTACCTTCAGTTCCCCCAATAACTGCAACTACAGTTATTTCAAATGTAAAAATCATAAATGATTTACCCTTTCTTCAATTCTGCAGCATTATTTTTAAATCGTGAATCATTCTTATAAACTAGATGCCCTGATCTCTTGAGTAACACACACAAATTACTAGCGTAACTGATGCAGGTCAGGCAGCATCTATAGAAATTAATTAACAGTCGACGTTGTGGGATGAGACCTTTCTTGAGTCCTGCATTTTGTGTGTGTTTGTGTGTTACTTTGAATTTCCAGCATTTTATAGGTTTTCTGGTGTTTATGATCCTGATCTCTTGGATGGGTTTTGTCGCAAATGAGTCCGGCTGTGCAACTTGCCATTGAGTCCTGGAGAAGCACCATCATACAGGACTTAGCAGTATTCTCATTCGTATTTGAAAAGGCTGTAGGTTTAAATCCTATTCCAGTGACCTGAGGAGGTGTCACACTGATGAAGTACTATTTATTGAATAAAGTGAAAAAAATTATGGTTTGAATACACTCATTCGATGTAGAAAATCGACAGGGTTCATTTGGCACAGGGATGCAGCAGGCAGTGTTTACTGAATCACAGTTCCAAAGATCTGCATTCAGTCCTGAACTGGACTGCTGCTGGTGTGAATTTGCTTTTTTCCTATTGATCATGTGGGTTTACATACGCCAAAAGACATACTGGTTAGTAGGTCAATTGCCTGCTGTAAACTACCACTAACATAAGTAGGTAGGAGAAATTGGTGGAGGGAGTGGGTGGGGAAGTTCAAGGACGTGAAAGAGAATAGGTCACATGGAAAATATATGCGAAGTAATAAAAATGTTCTGAGTTGGCATGTGTCCATGGGCCAAAAAGTCATGATAAAATATAAATGTAAAGATAGGTGAAGGAATCAGAATCAGGTTTATTATCACTGGCACATGTCGTGAAACTTGTTATATAACTCTACATACTATTTTGATATGGGCTCTATATTACTACTTAAACATATTTAACAAAAGGCAGATGGTATTTTCACTGATTCATTGTCAAATATTATTACACACTAATTCCCTCCTCCCCCACACTCCATGCAAGTACTATATACAGACACACACACGCACAAAATATTGGGTTAGTTGCACATTGTAAGAATTTGATGTTGCAATTAGATTCTGAAATATATTTTAGAATTGTTCGTATATTTCAAATGTTCTTTGCAAAATGAGGAGCAGATGCAATGAGATGAGCATGAATATGTTGGAGTGAGAGAGACCAGTTTGAACTCAGATAGATTTTAAGATTAACAACTCGAAGTATTGCACGTGCACAGACCAAGGCAGTTGAGGAGTTAAGGGCATTACAATAGATTGATAACATAGAAACTGAACTTTTGGCCTAACATGCTTGTGCTTTTAAGCCTCTTTGTTCATTTAGTCTTATTTTCAAATCTGTCCAATCCTTTCTTCATTACAACTTCAGGCTCCACTTCAGAGAATTTAAACAGAAATGTGATGACACCACACCATTGACTGATTGTTGCTTTATTCAGATATCTTTTGGATGAGATATTAAACTGACTCAGTGTGGGTAAAATATCTTGTGAGTAATGAGATGAAGATTGCACTCAGGAAAGCATTGAACCAAAGGAATTCACTTGTTTGGCACCAGTTTGTAGTGAGATTAAATCTGTGGAAGTTTGGTTGCTGTGTTCCCTAGATTGTGACAGTAATCACACTTTAAAAAGCATTCTGATGACTATCAAGTCCTTGGATTGTACTTTTTCTTTCTCAACTTGTACTAGTGTGATTAAGGTCATTTTATAACTTTTGTATAATTTATGTTAACTTAAAGCATTAGACAATAGACAATAGGTGCAGAAGTAGATCATTCGGCCCCTCGAGTCTGCACCGCCATTCTGAGATCATGGCTGATCATTCACTATCAATACCCAGTCCCTGCCTTGTCCCCATATCCCTTGATTCCCCTATCCATCAGATATCTATCTAGCTCCTTCTTGAAAGCATCCAGAGAATTGGCCTCCACCGTCTTCCGAGGCAGTGCATTCCACACCTCCACAACTCTCTGGGAGAAGAAGCTCTTCCTCAACTCTGTTTTAAATAACTGACCTCTTATTCTCAATCCATGCCCTCTGGTACTGGACTCTCCCAACATCTGGAACATATTTCCTGCCTCAATTCTATCAAATCCTTTAATTATCTTAAACGTTTCAATCAGATCCCCTCTCAATCTCCTCAATTCCAGCGTGTACAAGCCCAATCTCTCCAATCTCTCTGCGTAAGACAGCCCTGCCATCCCAGGAATCAACCTAGTGAATCTACGCTGCACTTCCTCAATTGCCAGAATGTCCTTCCTTAAACCTGGAGACCAAAACTGTACACAATATTCCAGGTGTGGTCTCACCAGGGCCCTGTACAAATGCAAAAGGACATCCTTGCTCTTGTACTCAGTTCCCCTTGTAACAAAGGCCAACATTCCATTTGCCCTCTTCACTGCCTGTTGCACTTGCTCATTCACCTTCATTGACTGGTGAACTAGGACTCCTAGGTCTCTCTGCATTTCTCCCTTACCTAACTCGACACCGTTCAGACAATACTCTGCCCTCTTGTTCCTGCTTCCAAAGTGGATAACTTCACATTTATTCACATTGAATGACATCTGCCAAGTATCTGCCCACTCACCCAGCCTATCCAAGTCTCCCTGTATTCTCCTAACGTCCTCTTCGCATGTCACACTGCCACCCAGTTTAGTATCGTCAGCAAACTTGCTGATATAGTTTTCAATGCCCTCATCTAAATCATTGACATAAATCGTAAAGAGCTGTGGTCCCAATACAGAGCCCTGTGGTACCCCACTAGTCACCTCCAGCCAGTCCAAGAAACACCCATTCACTGCTACCCTTTGCTTTCTATCTGCCAACCAGTTTTCTATCCATGTTGAAACCCTGCCCCTAATGCCATGAGCTCTGATTTTACTCACCAATCTCCTATGTGGCACCTTATCGAATGCCTTCTGAAAATCTAGGTACACAACATCCACTGGCTTACCCTCGTCTAACATCCTTGTTACACCCTCAAAAAACTCCAACAGATTAGTCAAGCATGATTTGCCCTTGGTAAATCCATGCTGGCTCGGCCTAATCCTATTTCTGCCATCGAGATGTGCCACTATTTCGTCCTTAATAATGGACTCAAGCATCTTCCCCACGACTGACGTTAGGCTAACAGGGCGATAGTTCTCCGTTTTCTCCTTCCCTCCCTTCTTGAAAAGTGGGATAACATTAGCCACTTTCCAATCTTCAGGAACTGATCCTGAATCAAAGGAACATTGGAAAATGATTACCAATGCATCCGCAATTTCCTGAGCCACCTCTTTTAGAACCCTTGTGCAGAAGTCTAAGGTACACATAGAGCTAGGATGCCTAACACTTTTGCACGGTACTGTAGTAAATTTATGTATTGTACTGACTGCTGACACAAAAATAAAATTCATGATGTGTATGGGTGATGATAAACCTAATTCTGATATGGGTCTCTGCTGGGGACTGGGAGTGGGAAGGGGGGCAGGGAGAGGGGAATCCTGGTTGGGAAAAGGGGAAGGGAGAAGGGTGGGAGCAGGAAGCACCAGAGGGACATTCTGTAATGATCAATATTCCAGTTGTGTGGTGTCAAACAGCCTTGTCTGGTGTCTCAGGGCTGGGTGTGTTTGCACCCATGCTACCACCCACCCCACTCTCCCATCATTTATACCCTGTGTGCATATGTATACCTGTAACAATAAACTTGAACTTGAACATGAGTGATTGAGATATCCAGAAATGATAAATTTATGGGTTTTGATCACCATATAAATGCATTCTGCCTATTAAATCTTTCCTGATACATATTATATTTGTCTGTCAATAATCAGGGTAACATTAGTAACTTGCTTTTGCAACATTTTAAGGAGAAGTAAAGGTTGAGGATTCTAAGAGGTGCTGGTGGAGAACACTGGGAGACCAAGCAGATGGTTTCAGAGCCTTTGGTGACTCTTTACTCCTGGTGAAGGGTCTTGGCCCGAAACATCGACTATCCCCCTCCATAAATGCTGCCTCACCTGCCGAGCACTTCCAGCACATGTGTGTGCTACTCTGAGAATGAAATAATTGTTACTCTAGATCTGATGCAGCATATATTAAAACACACTAAATATCAATACATAAGACAGTTTATATTCATATACTGATCATATGTACTCTATGTAGGGGTAAAGATTTTATCAAAGTGCACGTGTCACAATGTACTCCCCTGAGATTAATTTTCTTATGGGCATTCACAGTAAATTATAAGAAACTCAATGGAATCAATGACACTGCAAAGACGGACAAACAATGTTCAAAAGACAAAATGCAAAAACAAAAAGCAAAATAGTAATTATAAATAAATATTGAGAACATGAGATGAAAGGTCCTTGAAAGTGAGTCCATAGGTTGTGGGGCAATGACGGGGCAAGTGAAATTGAGTGAAGTTATCTGCCCCCTCTGGTTCAAGAGCCTGATCGTTGAGGGGTAATGAATGTCCCTGAACCTGGTATTGTGGGACCTAAGGCTTTTGTACCTCCTTCCCAGTGGTGATTTTAGATACAGGAGTGACTGTACCTTGGGTGACTCTGACAAGAAGTGATTCGGATTGTGACAATAAAGGGCCAGAAATGAGTTTTCAAGATTATATCTAGTTAGATATATAATTCAGAGAGATTAACAAATGCCTTAGGGAACTCAGTTGCTGCTCAGAGTAACCGGATACAGGATCTCTTTGGGTTCAACGTGGCCCAAACTGGCATTATGACTTAGGAACTGAAAGAATTCCAATTACTAAGGTGTGGTCGGATCGGGAGAGTCATGTCCTTA
The DNA here is from genome assembly GCF_030144855.1 of Hypanus sabinus. Lineage (NCBI taxonomy): Eukaryota > Metazoa > Chordata > Chondrichthyes > Myliobatiformes > Dasyatidae > Hypanus > Hypanus sabinus. The sequence continues at coordinate 30,811,564 of NC_082707.1, forward strand.
TTATTAACATATATTAAAAAGGAAACATTATGAAAGTACAATGTTGAAGAGTGGACTTGTTGCCAGTATAAAGTTGACCTTTAGAAAGAACGGTAACAGGGCGTACATGTTCTATAAAATTGCCTGACAGCGTAAAATGAGTCATGTTTGGCCAGTGAACTTATTAAGTTTCTTCCTTCTCTGAGATTCATTACAGGTAAGTAATCAAATAATTCAGGACCTGTCAGAAGAAGTAGAAGCAAGCAAATTGTATTTAAAACAAACCTGTATTTAAGACTCATAAAAGCAAAACTGTCATCATTCACGGCCATTACACGATGAAACCGACACCATTTTAAAAGAGTATACGTGTTCTGTTAAACACTTAAAACCAGAAACATTTGCCAGCCACTTGCTGTTTCCCCACAGGGATCACTCATCTGCAAACTCTCCAGTTTAGTATGCAGAAGTCATTGATCTAAAAACAACCCAAGATGTTCATCAACTGTTTCTCAGTGTAAAAAAGGTAAATTAATATGCTCGTTACGAGGTGCAAATGAACAGCATTCTGTAGAATAATTGTTGCCTAGCAAATTTTCTAGTGCTGAAAAAGAATTTTAATGTGAATTCTGGACTTGTCTAAAATATTATAGACACTAAAATAATTTACTTTTGTATTTGAAGTAGTATGTAACTTCAGCTTCTTTGTTGTGTCTTTAGTATAGTAAGATATTTAATTTTTAAGTTAAAAACTGTGCTATTGACTCACTGATCTGATGTTTGTGAGAATTATTCAATCTAGCTGTCCGCTTATCACTGTTGCTCAACCCCATTGATCTCCGGGAATAATGCCTGATAGGAGCTGGCTTTAGTGTGCACAACTTAGATAACCAAATTAATTTGGCAGTTATTTTCGAAGTCAACAGGGAGTGCTGTCATCTCTGTGTGAATCTGAATCACTATGATATTAATTTACCAACTGCACCAAAGGTGGTGATTGATATTGCAAATAAATCCTTGAATTTAATGAACTGGTGAAATTGCCACCAGGTGGCTTTGCACAGGAAATCTGTAGGGATGAATTGCTTGTGCTGGACTTGGTACCGATAATATTTGTCCAAACTACGTAAAGCATGCTTTTAGGGTTAATGAGTTATCATCACACTTTAACATCGTAATTTGCAAGTCGTTTTGCTTTTGCCTGTGTGACACCTCTCTGCCTCTTTATCGGGGAAAGAGAGAGACACTGTGGCATGTCAAATTGTCGGGTGAATGATAAGTTTTTGTTGTACAGCCTATCATGGTCTTTCTTGGGGGCTTTGCTGTTGCTTGCTTGGTGGGTGGTGGGTGCTGATGCTTTTTGCTGAAATAAATGGGGGGAGGAGGAGGGCTTGATGCTTTTCTGCTGCTTGTACATGAATGGGGGCTTTGAAGATCTAATATTTTTACTATCACTCGTTCTTTGGGTACTCTTCTGTTTCTGTGGAGAGCAAGAATTTCAGGTTGTATATTGTATACGTTCTCTGAGATTAAATGGAACTATTGAATTGAATATCCTGTGTGCATTTCAAGTGGGCATTTGCAACATTGTCAGGTCGCTCCATGGGGCAATTTGAGTAGAAAGAACTACAAGCCTTGGTATAGCTTTCAGATCATTCCAAAATACTGGACGGCCAATGTAGATTCAACATGCTTTATTAAAGTGACAGTGATATGTTTTCCACAAATAGCAATGTGATAATGACCAGATATTCTGTTTTGGTAATGTCGATCATGAAATAAATATCCACCTATTATGGGTGATATCTCAATTGCTCTATAGTACTTACCCATGTCATTTCAAATTGCAGAGTCATCTGTGATTTGTGAAATTCACATTTGTGAAATTCAGCAACTCCAGCTTCACTACTGCACAGGAATTCTAAAGATTTAATGAACCTGTAAGGTGAAGGAACAGAAACAGGAAATGGAAATCATTATATCTCAAGACCTCATGTGGAGGAACCATAACCCCTTCATCAATAAAAAGGCTGGGCAGATACTTCTGCTGGTACTTCTTACGGCAGTTGGTAAATTTCAATTTTCCCAGAAGATGCTGGTGCAAGTCTACACTATGACTCACAGAAATGCCATCATAGAGAGTGTTATCACAGTCATTACTGTCTGGTTTAGTGCAGCATCCTCTCACAGAATGTAGAGTAAACTGTCAGGAAGGCTGAAAAGTTAATTAGCTGCAGTCTACCATCACTGCAGGACTTGTATGTGTTCAGGAGAAAGAAGAAGGCAGGAAATATCATTCTGGGCACTACCTAAAAAGCTGCATTTTTCAAAAGTTCCCTTCTGAAAGTGCTATAGGGCTATTGAAACAAAAATCTCGCACAATCTTAAAAGTTTATTTCCCCAAGGCTGTTAATCTGATCAACCATTCTCATTAACCCCCACCCTACCCCCCTCTATCTATTATACCCATCACTGCGCTATAGACACTTCAAAACATTTTTTACTGTAAATGCATGCTGGTATTTATGAATTTATTCACATTTTATTCCGTATCTGTCCTTGAACCTCCCGACTTTATTTTTATATAATTCTTTATTCTTTATAAATGTTGAATGGTGTTTTTTGTTGCATGTTGTGCCCCGACCAACACATCGCAGCAAATTCCTGATATGTACATGTAAATATATATGGCAAATAATTGATGTTAATATGTTTCAGTTATACTTTAGCTTTAGGGATCCTTTGCAGAGGAAGCCAATGTTGTTCAATTTTATTTAACGTCATTTCTTGTACACAAGTGTAAAGGGGAATAAAATAGTTGCTATTCCAGAGCTGATGCAGCGTATAAAAACACTAAGATAAAGAACATAAAAATTTAAAAACCACAATAATATAAATACATAAGATAGCTTATATACACAGATTGATTATACTTACATGAAGTGACGCTAGCTACAGGAGTGTCTGTAAATAAGGTGACTCAGACAGAAACTGATAAAGCCCTGGTGATGGAGTGGGTTAGTGGGTGGAGGTGTTGATCAACCTTATTGTTTGTGAAAGTAACTGTTTTTGAATCTGATGGTCCTGGTGTGGATGCTACGTCACCAGCTCCCTGATGGGAGTGGGACAGCATTTCAGTCCCTCAAAAGCAGTCAATCCCAGTCTGAGACCCCAAAGAAAAGATTATGCATGAAAAAAGGTGTGAAGAACATTTGTCATCACTCAATCTCAACTGCCAACAAAATTAGGTCTTATTCACATAAAACAAACACAAGTTTAACTTCACACACAAAATGCTGGTGGAACACAGCAGGCCAGGCAGCATCTATAGGAGAAGCACTGTCGACGTTTTGGGCCGAGACCCTTCGTCCCTCCGTCAGGGCTAATATCACTTAGGAAGCAAATGGCCAAGTCTTTTTACAAACTATACAAGAAATATTTAGAATATTTTGATAAACCAGGAATGGATTGGAAGTCTCTCCTATTCTAGAGAATATGAATAAAATTTGGCAGATTAAGTTGCAACTTCATGTTTTACAATACATAAAGGACTCCAGTCTCCAAAGCTGAGTGAATGCTGAAGTTAGAGTTCATGCACTTTTCTCTTGTGTTTCCACAGTCAGGATTATGGTTCACATTAACAAAATCAAAGTTCAAGTTTGAAGGCAACATTAACAGCCAATGCACAGCAATTTCATTGTGAACCTGGCACATTTGACTTCATAATGTCTGTTGTGGTGAAAGGGTGTTACTTCGTTTAAGATCTTAATCTATTGACATGACTAAAGCTGTTAGTAGTAAGGGTAACTGAGAGCTGTACTGTTGTAATAAACTGCTGCTGGATCTACACCAGCCATATGCTTCCCAACACTTCTTGAGTGAGGGTGATTCCATCCAGACTGAACAAGGGGTTTGAGGGATGTGCCAAACACCAGTTAGTGTGAAAAGTAGCTTTTAAGTCCTACTTGGAACAAAGATATAAAAATATGAAATTAAATCAGAATATTGCTTTAGAAAACTCGTCGTCACAGACTCAAATCCAAGGAATAACAATAAGAACCAGTGATTCTCTCATGGCTCATACCTGTCGAACCAATCATGAGAGAAGTATCTGATAGTTATAAGAACTGCTTTTGACTGTCACCCAGGATACCTGCATAAATAACTTACAGGTATGTGCAACAAACAAGGAAGAGTTGCTCTGCCTCTGAAATGTTTGTGTCTGGGCTGTGCTTTCTTTGCATGTTGTAATTCCCCTTGTAATACGGATAAGTGAGGCCAAGAATTCAGCTCACAGAGAGTGTATTGGCATTCACTGTTGCTGGGCAACAATTATTGTTTTAACAGATTAATAAAGTAAAAGCCAAATGAACAGAAGGATAAAAATTATTTTATCATCATAGGATTTGTTGTTTCACCTTCTGTAGTAACTTTGAACTATGCAATCTGAGCAATGGAATAGGATTGTTCTTTATCAAGAAGTGTATGGGCACAATTTCTACATCCCAGACCAAAACAGTATGATGTGGACTTTTAACAAGAATAGTTAAATGTGGTTTTGCAGAATTCTGCTGACCTTCCAATCTATTCTCTGACATGTCTCATTTTCAGATGACAATGCATTTTCAGTTACTATCTCTGATGCCATTTGAAATGCTTTGAAAGGCTGGTCATGCAGGAATCAACAACATTCTCAGGAAGGACCTGAAACCACAGCAATTTGTCTACTGCCTCAATAGATCTACAGCAGCCATGATCACAATGACTCTCCATGCGGCCTTGGATCACCCGGACATTGCAAGTACCTGTGTCAGGATGCTGTTTCTTGACTATAGCTCAGCATTTAACACTATCATTCCTACAGTCCTGATCAGAAAGCTACAGTATTTGGCCCTCTGTACCTCCCTTTGCAACTGGATCCTTGACTTCCGAACCAGAAGACCACAGTCTGTGTGGAGTGGAAATATCATCTCCTCCTTGCTGATGATCAACACTGGCGCACTACAGGGGTGTGTCCTTAGCCCACCGCTCTACTCTCTCTACACCCACGACTATGAGACTAAGCATAGTTCAACTGACATCTACAAATTTGCTGATGATACAACCATTGTTGGCAGAATTTCAAGTGGTGATGGAAGGGCGTACAGGAGCAAGATATACTAGTTAGTTGAATGTGCCACAGCAACAACCTGGCACTCAACATCAGCAAGACCAAAGATCTGACTGAGAGCTTCAGGAAGGGTAAGACAAGGGAAAACAAACCAATCCTCACAGAGCGATCAGAAGTGGAGAGAGTGAGCAGTTTCAGGTTCCTGGCTGTCAATATCTCTGAGAACCTAACCTGAGGACTAACATATTGGTGCAGCTATAAAAAAGGCAAGACAGCGGCTATATTTCATTCGAAGTTTGAGGACATTCGTTTTGTCAATTAAAATACTCAAAAACTTCTACAAATGTACCATGGAGACAGACCGCATCACCCCCTGGTATGTGGGGGTGGGTAACTGTTATTTACTTCAAAGTAAGTTGCAGAAACTTGTAAAGTTAGTCAGTTCCATCATGGCACTCACCTCCATAGTATCCAAGACGTCTTCAAGGAGTGGTGCCTTAGCAAGGCACCATCCATTATTAAGGAACCCCACCACCCAGGACAGGCCCTTTTCTCATTGTTACTGTCAGGAAGGAGGTACAGAAGCTTGAAGCAATTCAGAAACAGCTTCTTCGCCTCTGTCATCTGATTTCTAAATGGACATTGAACCCATGAACACTAGCTCACTATTTTTGTTATTTTTGTTTCTTTTTACACTACTTATTTTAACTTAACTATTTAATAGACATATATTTATATATACTGTAACTCAGTTTTTTCTCTATATTTATTTATCATGTATTTCATTGTACTGCTGCCATAAAGGTAACAAATTATGCTGTTGATATTAAACTTGATTCTGATTTATTTTTCTTTGCCAACTTTAAATTAAAAGGTGAAATACTCCAGTGAGACAAAGTGTGGCAAAGTAAATCTCACAAACCAGTTGCTTCCAAATAAAGAGCAAACACGAGGAAATCTACAGATGTTGGAAATTCAAACAACAACACACACAAAATGCTGGTGGAACACAGCAGGCCAGGCAGCATCTATAGGGAGAAGCGCTGTTGACATTTCCGGCCGAGACCCTTCTGACCCAGTCCTGACGAAGGGTCTCGGCCGGAAACGTCGACAGCGCTTCTCTCTATTGATGCTGCCTGGCCTGCTGTGTTCCACCAGCATTTTGTGTGTGCTGTTGCTTCCAAATAAAACCACATATAACTTTGCAACTGTTTATCCTGGACTTGAAAAATTATTGCATCTGCACTGAATACAGAGTTGCTACCTTTACTAGCAGTTACAAAGTTTCTCAGTTTATCGAGTTCCCTGCCTTGGTATATTTTGCAACACATGAAAATTATGTTTGCTTTCCTGCTTTGAGGGTCCAGATGAAAGTCAAGACCTATTCTGCAAGCCACCTCCAGAGTAAAAGACTTGAAGTTAGAATGGAAATGGAAGACTGATGATAGAATTTTCTCATTGAGTCATAGATAGAGTCATTGAATCATACAGTGCAGAAACAGGCCATTCCGCCCATCACATTCACACCAGCCATTTTACCCATCTACATTAATCCTATTTGCACTCATTAAGTTCATATCCTCCTAAACCTCCCATTTTCAAGTGCCATTTTATTCCTGCAGCATTTTGCGTGTGTTGCTAAACGACTATTAAATGTTTTTGATAGACTAAGGGAAGTACAACTGTGGGATATAGTTAGTTTACAGTATTATGGCTAGCGTGCCTAAGACCTTTGCACAGTATTGTATTTGTCAAAATGGATTAGAGGGTGTGTCAGTGAATCTGGCGGGAGCAAAGGATGTTGGGAATGGTGAGGGTAGAGCACCATGGGAGGGCTGTGGGACAGGTCACAGAGAAGGAAAGCCAGAGATGGTGTGGGTGCAGACACACCCAGCCCTGAGACTCCAGGCAAAGATATTTGATTCCAAACAATTAGTTTATTGATCATTACACAATGTCTCTCTGGTGTTTCCTGTTCCCTCCTCTCTCCCAAACCCATGATTCCCCTCTCCCTGCCCCCTTGCCACTCTCAGTCCACAATAGAGATGCATATCCGAATCAGGTTTATCATCACTCACATTGGTCATGAAATTTAATTTTTTTGTGGCAGCAGTACAGTGCAATACATAAAGTTACTACAGTGCTGTGCAAAAGTCTTAGGCACCCTAAAGAACTCAGATGAAACTGTTTTGAATGATTGGAATAGCAAGTTTGCAGGTGTCACAGGGATGAGATGGCATTGTGAAGGTGGGGGGCCATCAATGACATCACCTGTCAGTCTGAACATGTGACCATACTTGAGAGACATCAGTTAGCAGAACCCACGGAAATTCTACCAAGGAATAGTAATGTCATATTTAGAAGCTTGTAATTTTCTGGAATTAAACAAGAGAAAATCTGCAGATGCTGGAAATCCAAGCAACACACACAAAATGCTGGAGGAACTCAACAGGCCAGGCAGCATCAATGGAAAAGAATACCGGTACATTCAATGTTTTGGGCCGAGACCCTCCATCAGGACTGGGGAGAAAAGATGAAGAATCAGAGTAAGTAAGTGGGGGGGAGGGGAGGAAGAAACACAAGGTGGTGAAACCGGGAGGGCTGAAGTAACGAGCTGGGAAGTTCATTAGTGAAAGAGATACTGGAGAAGGGGGAGTCTGATAGGAGAGGACAGAAGGCCATGGAAGAGAGAAAAGGGGGGAGATGGGCAGGTAAGGAAATAAGGTGAGAGAAAGAAATGGGAATGGGGAATGGTGAAGGGGGGACATTACTGGAGGTTCGAGAAATCAACGTTCATGCCATCAGTTTGGAGGCTACCCAGATGGAATATAAGGTGTTGTTCTTCCAACCTGAGTGTGGCCTCATCAGAACAGTAGAGGAGGCAGTGGACAGTCGGAATGGGAATGGGAAGCAGAATTAAAATAGGTGGCCACTGGGAGATTTTCCAATAGACTGTGATTAATTATCGCACAAAAGAAGTTGAAAAGTTGAAACTGATTCCTGTATCTGTAATACCATAAAGACACTACCAAACATTGACAGATCTTGACTGAGTGGATTTGGAGATGTTTCTAGTAGTGGGGAAGTCTAGGACAAGAGGGCATGGCATCATAACATAAGGTTGTTCCTTTAGAATAGAGATGAGGAATAGTTGCATTCTGTCTGTATTTCTTTACTTTTTTATTGTTTGCACGATTTCTTTTTTTTGTCGCACATTGGGTCTTTGTTATGTGGGGTTTTCATGGATTCAACTGTGTATCTTTGTTTTGTGGCTGCCTGCAAGAAGCATATGGTACATTGGCCTTCATCAATCGTTGAAATAATTTTAGGAGCCAAGAGGTAATGTTGCAGCTATATAGGAGTGACAGAGGATGAGAGGTGACCTGATAAGGATGTATAAGTTGATGAAAGGCATAGATCATGTGGATAGTCAGAGGTCTTTTCCCAGGGTTGAAATGGCTAGCATAAGAGGGCACAGGTTTAAGGTGCTTGGAAGTAGGTACAGAGGAGATGTCAGGGGTAAGTTTTTTACACAGAGAGTGGTGAGTCCGTGGTACAGGCTGCCAGCAACGGTGGTGGAGGCGGATACAATAGAGTCTTTTATGAGACTCCTGGACAGGTACATGGAGATCAGAAAAATAAAGGGCCATGATTAACCCTAGGTAATTTCTAAGGTAAGGACATGTTCGGCACAGCTTTGTGGGCCAAAGGGTCTGTATTGTGCTGTAAGTTTTCTATGTTTCTAAGATGAATCTCAAGGTTGTGTACAGGTAACATACTTTGAACTTTGATACCTTTAGCCAGAGAATGGTGAATCTGTGGAATTAATTGTCACAGACAAGTATAAAGGTCAAGTACTTGCACATGTTTAAAGTGGAAGTTGATATATATGTTCTTGATTGGTAACTGTTCAAGTTTACGTGGAGAAGGCAAGAAAATGTGGTTGAGAGGGAAAAATAAATCAGCCACAATATAATAGCAGACCACGCTCGATCAGCTGTATGACCTAATTCTGCTCCTATAGCCTCTCCACTCTCAGTTCTCATGCAAGGTTTCAACCCAAAATGTCAACAGTTACTTTCCCGCACAGATGCTGCTCAACGTGTTGAGTTCACCAACAGATTGTTTGTGAATCCGCATTCCAGCATCTGCACTTTCTTGTGCCTCTCTTGTAATTTTTGAACATCTCTATAAATTCCTGCCTGTTGTTTGAATGAACAGAAGCCGTTCAGTTTCTCCTGATAATTTAAACACTGAGCCCAAAGTGATCTGGATACCGTGGCCATTTCACAGTTTCCTGCTCGCACACATGAAGATATATATTGTCTTTGAATGTAACTGAGTGCAAGGATGTGATAAGAACTCCTCCAACTGTGTTCAGATGTCAGGGAGCTTCCCCTCTCCACATATTATCTACCGCTCTGCCTTACGTCATTGGCCACTTATTGGTTACTGCAGATTATAAATTATTTACAAGTTACATTGAACACAGCCTAAAGTGGTGCTGTAATGACCTTTTCAGATGAGTTGAATTATAATATGAATCTATTTTGTTATTAACATGGCAATTTTAAAACAATGTCTAATATATTATTAGGTATTATAGATACTTAGAAAGATGAACTTGGCACTAAGGTAACGTATTAGCTATTAATTTAGTGAACACAAGCTTTGGTTTTTTATGTTGTTACATTTTGCATTTTGGGGAGACAGAGAAAGTTATCTATTGTGCAAATGATAGATGAAGGAATATTTTTCTGTATCTGGACTAATTTAAAGAGGCACTTTCTAAAGGCCTTTTATTTTGATGCTTTGCCCTTTGTTGCTAGGCTCTCCCACTACTGGAAACCTCCTCTCTGTCCAGTCCACTCCATCTAGCCTTCCAAAGTTCAATAGATTTTAATGTGATCCCTTCTCATTCTTCTAAACACCAGTGAATACAGACCCCGTGTCTTATGAGCCTGATTGAATTATTTGAAGAGGTAACAAAACACATTGATGAAGGTAGAGCAGTGGATGTAGTGTATGTGGATTTTATTAAGGTATTTGATAAGCTTCCTCATGCAAGGCTCATTCAGAAAGTAATGAGGCTTGGGATCCAAGGAGACCTTACTTTGTGGATCCAGAATTGGCTTGCCCACAAAAGGCAAATGGTGGTTGTAGATGGTTCGTATTCTGCATGGAGGGCAGTAACCAGTGGTGTTCTGCAGGGATTTTGTGATTCTTATAAACGACCTGGATGAGGAATTAGAAGGGTGGTTTGGTAATTTTGCTGATGACACAAAAGTTGGGGTTGTTGTGGATAGTCTGGAGGGTTGTCAAAGGTTATAGAGGGACATCGATAGGATGCAGAACTGGGCTGTGAAGTGGCAGATAGAGTTCAACCCAGATAAGTCTGAGGTAGTTCATTTCAGTAGGTCAACTTTGAAGACAGAATATAATGTTAATGGTAAGACTCCTGGCAGTGTGGAAAATCAGTGAGACCTTGGGGTCCATGTCCATAGAATATTCAAAACTGTGTGTGTAGGTTGACAGTGTTATTAAGAAGGCATATGGTGTGATAGGCTTCATCATCCGTGGGATTGTGTTCCAGAGCCATGAGGCTATATAAGACCTTAGTTAGACCCTGCTTGCAGTACTTTGTTTAGTTCTGGTTACCTCACTACAGAAAGGATGTGGATACTATAGAGAGAGTGCAGAGGAGATTTACAAGGATGTTGCCTGGATTGGGGAGCATGCCTTATGAGAATAGGTTGGGTGAACTCGGCCTTTTCTCCTTGGAGCGTTAGAGGATGAGAGGTGACCTGATAGAGGTGTATAAGGTGATGAGAGGCATTGATCGTGTGGATAGTCAGAGGCTTTTTCCCAGGGCTGATATGGCTAATACGAGGGGGCATAGTTTTAAGGTGCTTGGTAGTAGGTACAGAGGAGATGTTGGGGCAATTTTTTCCACACAGAGTGGTGGGTGTGTGGAATGCACTGCCAGAGACAGTGGTAGAGGCGGATACACTAGGGTCTTGTAAAAACTCTCAGATAGCTACCTGGAGCTTGGAAAAATAGGGGGCGATGTGGTAGGGTAATGCTAGGCAGCTTTTAGAGTAGGTTACATGGTTGGCACAACATTGTGGGTGAAGGGCTTTTAATGGGCTGTAGATTTCTAATTTTCTACGATTCTATCATTCAGAGCTACCAAGCATTCCTCGTGTGTTAACCTTTTCAATCCTGGGATCATTCTCATAAAACCAGACCATCCTTCCCAAAAGAGAACACGAATAGCCAGAAGAGAAGAGTGGTGAGTCAGAGGCCAGAGTTGAGTGGAGTATTGAAAAATAAAGTAGGAAGATAGGGTCAGGAGGGGGTGGGGTGGGAGAAGGTGGGGACAGCTTCTGATGGGTGATAAGTAGGAACACAAAAGGTTTCCAGTGCATGAATATGGTAAGCAGGTGAAAATGAGAGCCATCATGGGGGGAGGTGAATGGTAAGTGGAAGCTTAGAGTGGAACAGATGGAGGAGGGGGTGGAGCTGGTGGGTGAAATGGGTGGAGGGAAATATGAGGGAGATGATAATGGGAGGCTGATGGGCTGTGGGATGGGGAAACAAAAATGGGGATTAAGGTCAACTGGAATAGGAGAGAGATAGGAGAAAGAAAAAAAACGAACAGAGAACGATGGGGGGAGGAAGAGGGAGAAAAGAGACAGAGTAGGAAAGGGGAAATTGAATTTACATGCTGGTAGGTCTGGGATGGCCACTAAAGAGAATCAGAATCAGGTCGGCATATGTCGTGAAATTTGCTAAGTTAATGGCAGCAGTACAATGAAATACATGTTGTGTACTTAGATCTTCAGAAGGACTTTGACAAGGTTGCCTAAAAAACCATGAGCCCATGGTATTACAGGAAAGACTCTAGCACGAATAAAGTAGTAAACAAGAGAACATCTGCAGATGCTGGAATCCGAAGGAACACACACAAGATGCTGGAGGAACTCAGCAGGCTAGGCGGCATCTCAGGCTGAAAACCTTCAGCAGGACTTGAAACCATCAACTGTACTTTTTTTCCATAGATGCTGCCTGGCCTTCTGAGTTCCTCCAACATTCTGGATAAAACAGTGGCTGATTGACAGGAGGCAAAAAAGTGGGAATAAAGGAAGCCTTTTCTGCTTGGCTGCAGGTTTAAAAGCCTGATGGTTGAGGGGTAACTGTTTCTGAACTTAGTGGGGTGAGTCCTGGAACATTTAACATGTCTATATGGATTTATCTTAAACACAGGAATGCCATAAAATTGCTCTTGTAACTCTGTTATTCATTGAAACCTGAGAAACTGTATTGCAGGAGGACGACAATCATCTTTCCAGCTATGTTATTGCTTGTTCCTTTTTTGGGATTATGTTTCAATTCTGTAATTTTAAATGTTAAATTTATTTAATTTACACTCTTGTAGATGAGCGTGTGCCTAAGGAAACTTACTGTACAGTCTCAAACCAAAAGCTGTGGATGAACCCAGGAGGTTCATCTTCCCCACGTCCTCTCGATCAAGGCCCTACAAGGAGAAGTCCTGTTTTTTTTTGACATTTTTGTTTGCCAGGTCTGATGAAGTAAGTTGCTGAAAAGAGTTTATTGGTCCGATTAGTGTATAAAGTCCACAGGCATGTAGAAACATGGTGGGACACAGCCATCCATTGTTTTTCACTGTAGTTTCACAACACAGGAATGTTGTTCTCACAGGAGCTGATTCCACTTTGGACTGTTTAAATTGTTCAAGAGAGCTACTGCTGAACTGCAAGTTCCTTTCACAGAAACACAGACTTTAAACCTACTGGAAGTCCACCCACCGTTTCTGCATCCACGTTTCAAATTACAGTATAATTAGGAGAGAGGTAAGTGATTTAGCATTTAGATTACAAAGAAATGTCAAAATTAGTTGAAATAGGTTTTAAAATTGTGCTGTTTTACCAAATTTAAATTATAAATCAGAGACGATCCAAGCCCAGTTGCTCTCTCACAAACACCAAATCTTGCCTGAAGCGACACAGTGCGTGATTGTATATTTCTATTCGGAGATACAGCATGGTAACGGGGAGCCAGTTCCACCTATTACGAATGATGAACAACTCTGATGGGCAGAAGGGTACAGAATCGCCAAAGCCCCCCCCCCCTTTGGAGAATCACAAATCGCTACTATTTCGATGCTGTTATCAAGGAAGTCAGAGAGACAAGAGGGACTCTGCCAGGGCAGTTGTTATTGATAACAGCTCATAAAAATTAATGAGAGAGAGGCAACTCAGAGATACACAAAGTGGAATGTCTCCTACCAACAAAAGTGAGCGGAACCACTGATTACTGCTATTGTCTTGTGGAGAAGGTTTGTGTACTTGGTACTGTTCTATTCATTGAAACCCCTCAGGGGACAACCAGAGTGGGCTGGGTTTGATGGGTTACATCACCCTAACCTGATTGACACCTGAGACCCCGTGAGTGGGGATAAAAGTAAGGTCTGGGGTAACACCCCTCAGATGCACCAGGAGAAACACTACAAGACCGGTGGGGGCTTGTGTGTGTCCACCCTTGCCTGGGTGATGAGTCCACCACGGAAGAACAGTCTAGCTAAAGGACGGAGGGGTCATAAGTGAATGGCCACAACAACAACGCATCAATGGATCAAGATCGTAAAGGAAAGATGGCAAGTCAATAGCTGCTACTGTTCTCTCTCTCTCTCTCTCTCTCTCTCTCTCTCTCTCTCTCCCCCCCCCAACAATTGCAACACAGCGATCAACAACTACTGCAGTCTGCACGAATTGAACTGAACTTTATATTTCTATCTGACAATTCATTATCCCCTAGACAACGATCGAGCTTGTTTCTTATTGATTATTATTATACCCGCACTTTTAGGTTTAGTATTGATGACGTATATTATCTGTATATTTGCACTGATATTATTTTTGTGTATTTTTACTAATAAATACTGTTGAAAATAGTATCACCAGACTCCAAAGGACACTTCTATCTTTGCTGGTAAGACACCCAGTTACGGGGTTTGTAACACACCCACATGACCAATTACCCTACTAACCCATATGCCTTCGGACTGTGGAAGGAAACTGAAGCGCCCAGAGGAAACCAGCACGGTCACGAGGAAACTGTATGAACTCCTTACAGTCTGTGGTAGGAATTGAACCCAGTTCACTGGTGCTGTAATAGTCTTACACTAACCACAATGAAATAGGCATAAACTGAAGACTGAGAAGTGTATAAACAAAAGTACAGACCAATGCTTCACTTGGTTCTGCCATTTCCTTCCGCGTCTTGGCACTCGTTCCCTTTATCCATTGTTCTAATCCTTTCCTCCAAAGCAGAAAAAGTGCTTTGAAAATCACCTCTCTTAATAACTAACATGGGGAATGTGGTAATTTCCATCCTCAGGGAAATACAAATACTGTACTTTTTCTGGATCTTTTCCCTCTAAAAACATGGTGTTCGCAATTATTCTGCAGTCAGGAAATGAAGCATTGCATAATTATGGATGGTTTACAATGGTTAAAAGTAAGTTTTCAGGAAATCGAACCCATTGAGAATTTTTTGATACTTTAGTCCTTTGAAACCAGTTCTGATGGTGATCCATTGAAACTATGCAAATTATACAGGGGAAGACAATAGATGGATGTCTCTGTTAATTGGCGGTCATTGACAAGTTCAGGATGTGATCAGGGAAGGCATTAATAACAACAATACTAACATTTATAGAGTACTTTTCTTACAGACAAGGTAGTTCAAGGTGCTTTGCAATGGGATTAAGCGCAACCATGAACAAAAAAGAAAAAATAATGTTAGTTAAAAGCAAATTAAAATAAATTGGTTTTGAGCTGGTGTTTAAAAATGTCAACTGACTGCATCCCTTATAGTTTTAGATACTGAATTCCACAGTTTAGGAGTGTCTTTGAAAAAAACTGAACTGCCAATTATCTTTTGAGGGAGACTGTTGAAGTGGCTGTCTCCCCTATTGACACAGTGTTAAAAATGTTCGCCTACCACACTGCACAGATCAAGAGAGGTCTGGTTTATCACGTAATATTCTCTCTGTTTGTATATTCAGAGAGTCATTCCTCAACACTACAAAAGAGGTATTTTCTGGGTGTTTGGAATTTGTGCTCAGAGGTTTTCAGACCAGCCACTCATACTCGAATTTTCAAAACGGTTCAACTATTTGGGATATGCTCCCATTGTAAATGTGTAATTCTGCAAAGTTACCTGTCTATATTCAAAATGTTAAAGTTGACGAAGAGATCATAGCAATGAAAATGTCAGTTGATCGCTTATTATGTCAACACTAGAGAGTCTGCAGATGCTGGAAATCCCGGGCAACACACAAAATATTGGAAGGGCTCAGCAAGTCAGGCAGCATCTATGGAGAGGACTAAACAGTCAACGTTTTAGGCCGAGACCTTTCATGAAAGGCTGACTCTTCTGGAAAGGACGAGGGACGAAGCTAGAATACGGTGGGGGGAGGGGAGGGTTATAAACTGGCAAGTGTCAGGTGAAGTAAGATTTGGTAAGATGGAAGCACACTCCGTCACAGTGGCCTTTCTGGATCCAAACAAAGGTGCAATTGTTCATCCTTTATGTCTTTTTTACGATCACAAAGTACTGCTTGGTATTAAGCACATCAAGTACTCAGGATTTCCTCACTAGCGATTTGCTTGATTGCAGTGGAGCTGCTCTTTGCACACCAGGCATCAGAGGCAGTACGCGGTCCAACGGACAGGTCAGATTATTATCTTGGATGTTTTTCTTGTGATTGCAAGACCCTGTCGGACGTTGGTGTTGTCGAATACTGCAAGTCTGGCTCACTGGATCACTGGGGAGACTGATGGCGGAGAGGTTGTATGGCCTTGGTTGCTGCACGAACCAGGCCCTCATGCAGCCAGGTCGCCTGTTGCAGCTGCTCGGAGGAGGAGGTGGCGAGGCAGAGGGGGAGAGAGCTGGAGTCTGTGCTAGGTTGGGGGCTGGGCCCTGCTGGTATGTTTTGTAACTCCAAAAAATTAATGTTAATTGACATCAAAACAAGGAGCCAGGAGATAAACGAGTCTAACTTTGTTCTTACTTTAAGTGAGGTGTGAATGTATGACATATTACCCAGAATGAATTATTTAAACAAACAAGAATGCTTAATCAAATGATATAGATACAAACGTCACTCAAATAGTACTCAAACATTTCTGAAATATTAAATGTGCAACTCTTCTCCCTGCTTACCTATAAATGCCAATCAATATACAATCAATCACAACTTATACAGTACATATGTATAGAGTGTATTGTTTAATGTACCATTACTATTATATAGACATCCATAACATAGTAAATTTTAAATTGTCCCTTTCAGGTCTAAAGGTTTAATCACTGTGGAGGATTTCTTACGCTTGTGGGATAGTGTCTTTCCTGACAAGGGGAGGGGGCCACTCTGCTTGGCGGGTGAGACTTGTGCCTGTGAAACTATCTCAGCTTCTGGAGCCTCCTCTGCAGCGATTGTACCAGTTGACTATGGGCCTGCAGGAAGTGGTCGTGACAGCTCTCAATCCCTTTCTTCTGGACATGTTGGCATCCCGAACAGTGCGTGGCGAGCTTCATTGGACGATGTGGATCATAATGTGTGAGGACAGCGTCTGACATCATCACTTATTTTACCATTTTGAAAGCCACCTCACACTGCTTTGTCCAGTGCCATTTCTTTCTGATCTGTAGTAACGAGTTCAAGGGGTGGAACACAGCAGACAGGTTTGGCAGAAACCTGTTCTAGTAATTGAAAAATCCTAAAAAGGACCACAACCGTGACACATCCTTTGGCCTTGGGGCGTCCACCTCAGCACACTTGCGTAATCAATGCGTATCAATGGTGTGATCACAGTAGGTGATGCTTAGTTTAAAGAATTCACACTTGATGCATCATGCTCTGAGCCTGTAACCTTATAATCTTTTTTAATATTCTCTTGAGATTTTGGAGATGTTCCTTGACATCCTTACTGGTAAGAATAATCTCATCCAGGTAACATTGAGTGCCTAGACAGCCTTATAACAGCTGATCCATAGCTTTCTGCCAGAGTGCAGGCATGAATGCTACTCCAAAAATAAGCCTATTATATTGATAAAGCCCTTTGTGAGGAACACGTTGGACTCTTCTTCCATCTCCATCTGTCGGTAGGCCTCAGCTAAGTGCTTTGCTGAAGTGTTTCCCTCCAGAAAGATTTGCAGAGATATATCCTCTATCCTGGGCAGAGGGTATTAATCTGCTTTCTGTACTGGGTCGATGATGTCCTTAAAATCACCACTGATCTTCTTGGCCCATTCTTCTTGGCTGCTGGGACCACTGATGTTGCCCATGGGCTCCACTCAAACTTGGAAATATTCCTTCAGCCTCCATGTGGGTCTAGCTTGATGGCTACTTTATCGTAGACGGTATAAAGAACCAGATGGGCTTTGCAAAGCTTGGGCGTGGCGTTTTCATTTGACACTATTTTACCCTTGATATGTTTGAGCTTTCCAATGCCATCCTTGAACACTGCTGTGGCATCAACCAGTAACTTTCTTAATTCACTTTCAGTTGACTCTATCAGAGGGAACATGGCATGTAAATGATGGATAGATCTCCAATTGAGTTGTAGTTGTCTCAATCACAACCCCACAGTGATGGCCCTCCTGTTTTTACCACATACAAGCCGAATGCGGCTTCTTGGCTGTTGTATTTCACGGTTATGAATGCCATTCTCACAGGAGTCATCTTTTCTACGGTATGTTCTTAGTTGGATATCTGCAAGCTTCAGTCCAATATCTTTGAAATGCCACTTAAACTCATTTTGTGGAATGACTGAAACAGCCAAGCCAGTGTACAATTTCATTTAATTAATTTAATTGATCTGGTGTAAGCCATATTGCTTGTCTCTGGTTAGTTTTTACATTGTAAATCTCATAAGTCATGTCACTTTCAATATTAGACATTGCCACATCGTTCAGGCACACTTTCATTGCTGTCTGGAACTCAATCATGTCTCCGTCTGCTGTTTCCATTGATACAGCTACTTCATCTGCTCTTTTAACTGTAAGTTGTGCTTTAGTAGGAGCCATTTCTGAAATTTTTTCAGTAAGATTCCACAAACTAAATGATCTCTCAGTGGATCATTAAGCCTATTACTGAGAGTCTCTTCGATACAGCCACGTATGCTGAAATGGACTCCCCTTCCTTTGAATTCTGCTTATGAAATCGATAACATTCTGCAATTAACAATGGTTTTAATTCTATATGCTTACTTTAACAATATCAGCAAAGTACATTTCAGCTGGTTTGGTAGGAGCAGTTAAACTCGTAAGCATGCCTCCAATGCACTCAGCAAAACTGGTCTGTACTTTGTAGTGGCTAATTCATTTGCTTCAAAATACTGCTCAATCTATTCAGTAAACAAAATCCAGTTATCTCTTATGCATTCAAACACGTGTAACCCCCTGGGTCACCTCAGGCTCGCTCAGCTCATTCTCGTCTAGGGGGAGCAACCTTCGGCCCCGCCAAACTGGGTAATCAGCTGGTGTGGATGCTGTGTGATGTCCCCGCCTCGCCAAAAAACAGACAGTACACCATAAGCGATTAAATGAGTACAATTTATAAAGGTTACTATAACTAAGTGATTAATAACGATACAGTATATATGAAGAGAAAAAATAAAGAAAAGGCGCCAAACTTATCAAAGTCCAAACCACTTCATGCACAACCGTTGGAGCTCAATTACTGAAGTCTTCTGGCCACCATTCGATTCCCTCCGAACTCCTCGAATCGCAGCTCAGGACCCTCCGAGTGGTCAACCAAGCACATCTAGCTTCATCCCCGCCCCCTCCTCGGAGTACCTCCTGGCCTCGGACCCCCGCTTGGGGTCCGTTCCTCACCCAGCTTACAGCATTGCGTCCTCTCTCTCAACCCCCTCACGCCGATCTCCCCAAAAGCCCGTCAACAAAAGCTTACAGACTCAGAAGAAAGAACATTAATCCCCATTTGGTTTACAAAGGAATACAATTCTCCCAGCACTCTCTCACAACAAAGAAGCATTCCTGCTAGTTAACAAAACAAAAGAAGCCCTTTTGATTACATACACAGTAACAAAGAAAAAAGAAAGAAACCCCTTTACACAGGTCCATCTTTCCTAAGCAGCCAGCCAGCTGTTCTTTTTTTAAAATTTGTGGATATTATCACCCAATACTCAGTTTATTAACCTGTTCTTCCATTTTCTGCCTTTTCCTAACTTGAAGGACTTTCTGCCCTTGCAAAGAAAAGATCGTGATATTACTTAAAATTGACTGTTTCTCACCATACTTTTAAAAAAACTTGCACGTTTCATTGCGCTTCAGCAGATAGGTAGTCACCTTGGGTTCATTTAGAACTTTCTTGTTACCACTGTTATGTTTTGTAACCCAAAGCATGAAAACTACCTAAACACATCTAACTTCATTTTTACTGTAAGCAAGGGGCATACGTATAATGCGGTAGTGTAGCATTGGCTACAGCAGCGCTGCAATAAACAACACGGAGTTGGTCAGCTGCAGTTGCAAAACAGATTTATTCAAACTTCGCGGCCTCGCTTTAAAGCCTTCCTGATCCTGCCCTCCCCAGGCGGGAATACTGTAGGGGGCGCGTATTCACAGTCCTGTCCCGCACGTGGGTTTTTCCCCTTGCTGGTGAAGCAGACTTGGCACCCTCTTTGCCGGCGTGCACCACTTTGTGAGCTGGTTCGAGTGTGCTGGGAAGTGGGTCGCCACATAACCACCCCCCCAGAACTGGCGATACACCCCCCCCCAATGTCCACAGTCTGGGTCGGACTCTGTTTGGGAGGTCTGCCTCTGTGCCACGGTGCCGGAATCTCGACCGGCTGCGCCACGTTCTCATGGGCCGGTTTGAGTTGGTCCACTGTGAAAACCTCCTCTTTCCCCCCCAATGTCCAGCACGAATGTGGACCCGTTGTTTCTGATCACCATAAACAGCCCCTCGTAGGGCCACTGTAGCGGTGCCCGATGTCCGACCCATTGTACAAAAACGAACTTACATTTTTGCAGGTCTTTGGGTACGCAGGTCGGGTTCTGCCCATGCTGCAAAGTGGGTATGGGGGCCAGGTTACCGAGCCTCTCACGTAGTCTGCCCAGGACTGCTGCGGGTTCTTCCTCTTGCCCCCTTGGGGCTGATATGAACTCCCCTGGGACGACCAGTGGTGCGCCGTACACCAACTCAGTCGACGACGTGTGCAGATCTTCTTTGGGTGCCGTGCGGATTCCGAGCAGGACCCTGGAAAGCTCGTCCACCTAGTTAGACCCTTTGAGGCGGGCCATGAGAGCCGACTTCAGGTGACGGTGGAAACGCTCCACCAGGCCGTTCGACTGTGGGTGGTAGGCAGTTGTGTAGTGCAGCTGTGTCCCCAAAAGGCTGGCCATAGCTGACCACAGGCTGGAGGTGAAATGGGTGCCTCTGTCGGAGGTAATGTGGGCCGGTACACCAAAGCAAGATACCCAGGTGGCAATCAGTGCTTGGGTGCAAGATTTGGAGGTGGTGTCGGTGAGCGGGACCGCCTCTGGTCATCTTGTGAACTGGTCCTCGATACTCAGGAGGTGCTGTGCTCCTTGCAACACTGGCAGGGAGCCCATGATATCCACATGAATGTGGTCGAAACGCCGGTGGGTGGGGTGGAACTGCTGCAGCAGAGCTTTGGTGTGCCGCTGCACCTTGGCTGCCTGGCAGTGCATGCACGTTTTAGCCCATTCACTGACCTGCTTGCGGAGTCCGTGCCAAACGAACCTGTTGGCTACCATCCGGACGGTTGTCCGGATGGAGGGGTGCGCTAAGTTGTGAATGGAGTTGAAAATGCGCCGCCGCCAGGCTGCCGGGACGACAGGGCAGGGTTGGCCGATGGTGACGTCACAGAGTAGGGTACTCTCACCTGGGCCTACGGGGAGGTCCTGGAGCTGCAAACCGGAGACTGCAGTCCTGTAACTAGGGATCTCCTTGTCAGCCTGCTGCGCCTCCGCCAGTGCTTCATTGTCTACCCCCGGGACAGGGCTTGGATCTTAGGGCAGGAGAGGGCGTCCGCCACAACATTGTTCTTTCCCGAGACATGCCAGACATCCGTCGTGTACTCGGAGATGTAGGAGAGATGTCATTGCTGGCGGGATGACCAGGGGTCGGATGCTTTCATGAACGCAAAGGTAAGCGGTTTGTGGTCCGTGCACGCGGTGAAGGGCCTACCTTCTAGGAAGTACCTGAAATGCCGGATTGCCAGGTATAGCGCCAACAGTTCCCGGTCGAAAGCACTGTATTTGAGCTCGGGTGGTCGCAGGTGTTTGCTGAAGAACGCCAGGGGTTGCCAGCGACCTTCGGTGAGTTGCTCCAGCACCCCACCGACTGCCGTGTTAGATGCGTCCACTGTGAGGGCGGTAGGGGTGTCCATTCTGGGGTGCACCAGCATCGTGGCATTTGCTAAGGCTTCTTTGGTTTTAATGAAAGCGGCGGCGGACTCCTCGTCCCAGGTAATGTCCTTGCCCTTACCCGACATCAGGGTGAAAAGGGGGCACGTGATTCGGGCAGCTGAAGGGAGGAAGCAGTGGTAGAAATTTACCATACTCACGAATTCCTGAAGGCCTTTGATTGTGTTGGGTCGGGGGAAATGGCGGATCGTATCTACCTTAGTGGGCAGAGGGGTTGGCCCGTCTTTGGTTATCCTGTGGCTCAGGAAGTCGATGGTGTCGAGCCTGAACTGGCATTTGGCTGGGCTGATTGTCAAGCTGTATTCACTCAGTCGGGCGTAGAGTTGGCAGAGGTGGGATAGATGCTCCTGACGACCGCTGCTGACTATGAGGATATCGTCCAAATAGATGAAAATGAAGTCCAGGTCGCGTCCCACTGCGTCCATTAACTGCTGAAACATCTGTGCGGCATTCTTTAGGCCGAACGGTATGTGGAGGAACTTGAAAAGGCCAAAAGGAGTGATGAGTGCCATTTTGGGGACGTCGTTCGGATGCATCGGGATTTGATGGTATCCCTGGACGAGGTCTACCTTGGAGAAGATCCGTGCACCGTGCAGGTTTGCTGCAAAGTCCTGAATGTGCGGCACAGGGTAGCAGTCTGATGTGGTAGCCTCGTTCAGCCTGCGGTAGTCGCTGCATGGTCTCCAGCCCCCTGTTGCTTTGAGCACCATGTGCAGGAGGGAGGCCCATGGGCTGTCGGACCGCCGGATGATCCCCAATTCCTCCATCCTCTTGAACTCCTCCTTCGCCAAGGAGCTTGTCCGGGGGAAGCCTTCGAGCGCGGGCGTGGAGGGGTGGTTGCTGTGTCAGGATGTGGTGCTGTACGCCGTGTCTGGGCATGGCTGCCGTGAACTGTGGTGCCAGAACCGATGGGAAATCCGCCAGGACTCTGGTGAAGTCGTGTTCGAAAGTGTGATGGAGGCTAGATGTGGGGCTGGCAACTGGGCTTCACCCAGGGAGAACGTTTGAAAGGTCTCGGCGTGGACCAGTCTCTTCCTGGGCAGGTCGACCAGTAGGCTGTGAGCCTGCAAAAAATCCGCGCCCAGAAGCGGTTGGGCTACGGCGGCCAGTGTGAAGTCCCACGTGAACTGGCTGGAGCCGAACTGTAGCCGCACCATACGGGTGCCGTAGGTTCTTACTGTGTTGCCGTTCACGGCCCTCTGGGTGGGACCCGGTTCTCTGTTGCGGGTGTTGTAACTCGTCGGAGGTAAGACGCTGATCTTGGCTCTGGTGTTGACCAAAAAGCGGCGTCCTGACCGCTTGTCCCACACATACAGGAGGCTATCCCGATGGCCAGCCGCTGTAGCCATCAGTGGCGGCTGGCCCTGGCGTTTCCCGGGAACTTGTAGGGTGGGCTTCTGCGCCCCACCGCTGCTGGTAGAAGCACCATTGTTTGTTGGCCTCCTCACCCCTGCCTCTGGGGTTAGCGGACTCTGCGGCCTGGTCTGGTTTGCTGCTGGGAGCGTGGCCTAGTGATCTGTGCGACGGATGCCCCACTCTCCTTCTTGGCATTCCACAGCATGTCCGCCCGGGCGGCCACCATCCAGGAGTTGCTGAAATCCGCGTCGGACAGCAGCAGGCGTATGTCCTCGGGCAGCTGCTCCAGGAATGCCTGCTCAAACATGAGGCAGGACTTGTGACCTCTGGCCAGGGAGAGCATCTTGTTCATCAAAGCCGACGGTGGCCTGTCTCCCAAACCATCCAGGTGCAGTAAGCGGGCAGCTCACTCGCGCCGTGAGAGCAAGGCCTTGAATTCTGTGTATTTGCCGTCCGCTGGGGGCAACTGTATGAACTCCTCAACCTGGGCCGTTGTTTCCTGGTCGAGGGAGCTCACCACGTAGTAGTAACGTGTGTCCTCCGAGGTTATCTGCCGAATGTGGAATTGGGCTTCTGCTTGCTGGAACCATAGGTGAGGTCGCAGCATCCAGAAGCTTGGCAGTTTTAACGAAACTACATGAACAGATGCGGCGTCGTTCATCTCCGGTCCAAACATCGTTTGGGCCGTCGGGGTCACCAATTGTAGCATTGGCTACACGCAGTGCTGCAATAAACGACACAGAGTCGGTGAGCTGCAGTTGCAAAAGAGATTTATTCAAACTTCGCGGCCTCGCTTTAAAGCCTTCCTGATCCTGCCCTCCCCAGGCGGGAATACAATAGGGGGCGCGTATTCACAGTCCCGTCCCACACGTGGGCTTTTCCCCTTGCTGGTGAAGCAGACTTGGCGCCCTCTTTGGGACCAGCCTCTATGCCGGCGCGTGCCACTTTGTGAGCCGGTTCGAGTGCACTGGGAAGTGGGTCACCACAGTAGTGTCATAAAAACAGTTATTCCATTCACATATAACCAGTAACAAGTTACTTAAATGAAGAATGCTTAATCAAACAATATACTTACAATATTATTCAAATGCTGTATTACGGAAATATTAAATCCACGGCTTCTCCTCTGGGTACTTGTCTCCAGTGTTTGCTCGGTGGAAGATAAACTGATTACATTCATCTGTCATTGCTCTCATGTGTGATGAGGACTGCTGCTCGCTTCCATGCACCACCAATCTACAGGCCATGACACTCACGGTTTGGGCTATTTTTTTGTTGTAACTGTACGTTTTACAACTATCGTAATTTTATATGCTATATGTGCTGTGTGTGACTGTTGGTACAGTGGCTTGCACTTTGGTTTGGCTGTATTCATGTGAATGGTTGAATGACAATTAAGTTTGAAACCAGGTAAGGGGGAAGGTGAATGGGTGATGGGTAGGGGAGGGAGGTAGGATGTTGTGAGAAGCTGGAAGGTTTATTGTCTTTGTGTTGTTACGTATCCCATAACTGGATCACTTACCAGCAAAGATAGAGAGGTCTGTTGAAGTTTGATGACACTATTTTCAAACGTTTTTATTTATAAGGGGGCACAAAAGTAAGGTTAATACAAACATTCAGATAATATACGTCGTCAATACTCAATCTAAAGCGCGGGTATAGTAATAATCATCATTAAGAAATTAGCTCTACTGTTGTCTAGGGGATAATATATTGTCCGTTGGAAATATAAAAGTCACTCAGAAGTCTGCAGGATTCAGTCTTTTGGGAATCGCTGGGTTTCACGTGTTGGAGAGAGAGAGAGATTGGTGAGGAAAGGAAAACTTGCCCGGATCTTTATGAAGCCAATCCGTTGAACCAGGGGAGCGGGCTCCCCCACCCCCGCCCAATGTTAGTTAAAAGCGGTTTTCCGTGATTCCAGCATTAGACTCCAGATTTGGAATCTAACGCACGTGGCTTCCTTCAAAATGGCTTCCCGCTACAACGGGATCGCTATCGTGTCTTCTTGGTGCGTCTGAAGGGGTTGTCCCCCCAAGACCCTCCTTTACACTTCCTCACGGGGTCGCAGGTGTCAATCAGGTTGAGATGATGCAATCTCTCTCTCAACCAGCCCACTTTGCTCGAGGGCTTTACACGTGGTCTCCATGAGACAATATCGCCTTGTTTTGCATCCCGGTGGAACGCGGGATTCGGCACGTCTCTCTCTCTCTCCCACTTCCTGGGTCTATTGACTCCCCCTCAACTAGTGTTCTTGCGATTCTCACAAAGGAGGGGGCTGCGGACATAACAGTGTTCAGCTGTGTGAGGCAAACAAGATTCTTTCCAGAAGGTCTGCTGTGTGAATAAAGATTTTTAGCTCCCTCAGTCTCCGTTTGGCTCAGTTGAGTCAGTCACAGCAGTGTTTTCTATGAACACGGTTAGAGTGTCTTATTCTCCATAGAACCATGGAACATTTCAGCACAGAAACAAGGCCTTTTGGCCCTTCTTGGCTGTGCTGAACCATTTTTCTGCCTTCTCCCACTGACCTGCACCTGGACCATATCCCTCCATACACCTCTCAACCATGTACCTGTCCAAGTTTTTCTTAAATGTTAAAATTGAGTCCACATTTACCACTTCATCTGGCAGCTCATTCCACACTCCCACCACTCTCTGTGTGAAGAAGCTCCCCCTAATGTTCCCTTTAAACTTTTCCCCCTTCATCCTTAACCCATGTCCTCTGGTTTTTTTTCTCCCCTAGCCTCAGTGAAAAAAGCCTGCTTGCATTCACTCTATGTATACCCATCATAGTTTTATATACCTCTATCAAGACTCCAGGGAATAAAGTCCTAACCTATTCAACCTTTCTCTGTAACTCAGTTTCTCAAGTCCCAGCAACAGATCTGAAGCTCAGATCAAAATGGGGAACTACGATATTGTTGGGATAACGGAGACATGGCTGCAAGGGGATCAGGCCTGGGAATTGAGTGTACCAGGGTATACGTGCTATCGTAGAGACAGAAATATAGGAAGAGGGGGTGGGGTGGCCCTGTTGGTGGGGAATGAGATTCAGTCCTTAGCAAGAGGTGACTTGGGAACAGGGGAAGTAGAGTCTGTGTCGATTGAGCTGAGGAACAGTAAGGGTAAAAAGACCCTAATGGGTGTTGTGTACAGGCCCCCAAACAGTAGCATGGATATTGGGTACAAGTTGATTAGGGAGTTAACATTGGCATGTGCTAAAGGTAATGCAGTCGTTATGGGAGATTTCAACATGCAGGTGAACTGGGAGAATCAGGTAGGTGCTGGACCCCAGGATAGGGAGTTTGTGGAGTGTCTAAGGGATGTATTTTTGGAACAGCTTGTGCTTGAGCCAACCAGGAACGAGGCTATTTTGGACTTGGTGATGTGTAACGAACAGGAATTGATAAGTGATCTTGAAGTAAAGGAGCCATTAGGAAGCAGTGATCATAACATGATAAGTTTTTATCTACAATTTGAGAGGGATAAGGGCAGATCAGAGGTGTCAGTGTTGCAATTAAATAAAGGAGACTACGGAGCCATGAGGGAAGAGCTGGCCAAAGTTAAATGGGCGGATGCCCTGGCAGGAAAGACAGTGGATCAGCAGTGGCAGATATTCTTAGGCATAATACAAAAGATGCAAAAGCAGTTCATTCCAATGAGAAGGAAGGATTCAAAGAGGGGGAAGGGGCCACAGTAGTTGACAAAGGAAGTCAGAGATTGTATAGCATTAAAGAAAAAGAAGTATGACAGGGCTAAGATGAGTGGGAATACAAATGATTGGGAAAGTTTTAAGGAACAGCAGATCTTAACTAAAAAAGCAATACGGAGAGAACAAATCAGGTATGAGCTCAGTCTAGCCAGGAATATAAAAGGGGATAGCAAAAGCTTTTTTAGTTATGTGAAGAGAAAGAAGATAGTTAAGAACAATGTTGGCCCCTTGAAGAATGAATTGGGAGAAATTGTTATGGGAAACAGGGAAATGGCAACCGAATTTAATGTGTACTTTAGATCTGTCTTCACCAGGGAGGACACAAGCAATCTCCTAAATGTATGGATGGGACAGGGTCATAAGATATCAGAGGAATTGAGACAGATTGACATTAGGAAAGAAACTGTGATGAGTAGACTGGTAGGACTGAAGGCTAATAAATCCCCGGGTCCAGATGGTCTGCATCTGAGGGTTCTAAAAGAGGTGGCTCAGGAAATTGCGGATGCATTGGTAATCATTTTCCAATGTTCCTTAGATTCAGGATCAGTTCCTGAAGATTGGAGAGTGGCTAATGTTATCCCACTTTTCAAGAAGGGAGGGAAGGAGAAAACGGAGAACTATCGCCCTGTTAGCCTAACGTCAGTCATGGGGAAGATGCTTGAGTCCATTATTAAGGACGAAATAGTGGCACATCTCGATGGCAGAAATAGGATTAGGCCGAGCCAGCATGGATTTACCAAGGGCAAATCATGCTTGACTAATCTGTTGGAGTTTTTTGAGGGTGTAACAAGGATGTTAGACGAGGGTAAGCCAGTGGATGTTGTGTACCTAGATTTTCAGAAGGCATTCGATAAGGTGCCACATAGGAGATTGGTGAGTAAAATCAGAGCTCATGGCATTAGGGGCAGGGTTTCAACATGGATAGAAAACTGGTTGGCAGATAGAAAGCAAAGGGTAGCAGTGAATGGGTGTTTCTCGGACTGGCTGGAGGTGACTAGTGGGGTACCACAGGGCTCTGTATTGGGACCACAGCTCTTTACGATTTATGTCAACGATTTAGATGAGGGCATTGAAAACTATATCAGCAAGTTTGCTGATGATACTAAACTGGGTGGCAGTGTGACATGCGAAGAGGACGTTAGGAGAATACAGGGAGACTTGGATAGGTTGGGTGAATGGGCAGATACTTGGCAGATGTCATTCAATATGAATAAATGTGAAGTTATCCACTTTGGAAGCAGGAACAAGAAGGCAGAGTATTGTCTGAACGGTGTAGAGTTAGGTAAGGGAGAAATGCGAAGAGACCTAGGAGTCCTAGTTCACCAGTCAATGAAGGTGAATGAGCAAGTGCAACAGGCAGTGAAGAGGGCAAATGGAATGTTGGCCTTTGTTACAAGGGGAATTGAGTACAAGAGCAAGGATGTCCTTTTGCATTTGTACAGGGCCCTGGTGAGACCACACCTGGAATATTGTGTACAGTTTTGGTCTCCAGGTTTAAGGAAGGACATTCTGGCAATTGAGGAAGTGCAGCGTAGATTCACTAGGTTGATTCCTGGGATGGCAGGGCTGTCTTACGCAGAGAGATTGGAGAGATTGGGCTTGTACACGCTGGAATTGAGGAGATTGAGAGGGGATCTGATTGAAACGTTTAAGATAATTAAAGGATTTGATAGGATTGAGGCAGGAAATATGTTCCAGATGTTGGGAGAGTCCAGTACCAGAGGGCATGGATTGAGAATAAGAGGTCAGTTATTTAAAACAGAGTTGAGGAAGAGCTTCTTCTCCCAGAGAGTTGTGGAGGTGTGGAATGCACTGCCTCGGAAGATGGTGGAGGCCAATTCTCTGGATGCTTTCAAGAAGGAGCTAGATAGATATCTGATGGATAGGGGAATCAAGGGATATGGGGACAAGGCAGGGACTGGGTATTGATAGTGAATGATCAGCCATGATCTCAGAATGGCGGTGCAGACTCGAGGGGCCGAATGGTCTACTTCTGCACCTATTGTCTCTAACATCCTTGTAAACCTTCTCTGCACCCTTTCAACTTTATTAATATCCTGCCTGTAATTTGATGACCAAAACTGAATTCTTTGCATGTGCTGACTCCTTGCGGCAAGAGTTGTCCTTCCTGGGCTCAGAGGCACTTTAACCAACCCAATAAAGAGGCAGCTATCTCGCTATAGAACATGGAATAGTACAGATCTTTCAACCCTTCAGCCCAAGGTATATGCAACGAGTGCAGTTGTTGATGTGTGGAATTTGGAACCACCAGAAAGTTAAAGGAAATATATACAGTCAATAATTAAAGAAATTACACCCAATATTCCATATTTGATATTAATACCATATTTTGAATTTTAATTTCTATCATGATTTAATGCTTGGCATCATGTACTGATAGTCAACTGCTTCACTTTATTTATGTGTTTGTTCATTTATCTATTCAACATATTTATTTATTTATGTGTTTGTTTGTTGACTACAGCGCAATGTAGGCCCTTCCCCTTTGAGCAATGCTGCGCAGCAATCCCCCAATTTAATGCTAGCCTAATCACAGGGCCAATTAACCCACTATCCGGTTGGTCTTTGGACTATAGGAGGAAACCGGAGCACCCGGAGGAAACCCACACGGTCACGGGGAGTTTGCACGTTCTTGAGGTGCAGAATTGAATTCCGGGTGAAGGGTCTTGTTCCCAAATATTGGCTATTTATTCATTTACATTGACACTGCTCTTCCTCCATCATTTTGTGCGCGTTGCTCAAGACTTCCAGCCTCTGCAGAATATCTTTTGGTGAAAGTTATCATCAGATAAAGAAATTTGTTGAATAGTGGTGACAAAAAAATACTGCAGTGCAAGAAAGAGCTTGTGTTCACTTGGGATTCTTTCAACCTTGTTCCTCAGGATGTAGCAAATGGTGTAATTTTTGCTTTGGCACAGAAGCTTCCTCTGGGAGGGTGGGGATTAGTCAGTGGTGGGAAATGCAAAGGGATGTGAAATGCATTGACAAAATATGATTCATTGTGACTATTCTTGCCATGCATCACATGGCCATTGTGCTACGATAGTTAGACTGTAAAAATTGACAGTTCTTGTATTTTATGATAGGAAGGTCATAATATTGATGCAGAGATATTTAGAATGGGTGAGTTCTTATATTCTAACTCTGGGTCTGAAACCGGTATTGGCCGAACTGTGTGCAGTGGCAAGGATTCAAATACGCTCTAAATTTTCACAATTCCTGTCTACAGGCAATTATTGCTCAACAAGAAAGGTCCAGTTAGCCTAACTTCAGTGGTTGGCAAGATGTTGGAGTCAATTGTTAAGGATGTGGGTTGGAGGCACATGATAAAATAGGCCAAAGTCAGCATAGTTTCCTTAAGAGAAAATCCTACCTGACAAATTTGTTGGAATTCTTTTCAGAAATAACAAGCAGGATAGACAAAGAAAAATCAGTGGATGTTGTGTATGGATTTCAAAAGGCTTTTGCGAAGTTGCTACACATGAGGCTGCTTAGCAAGATAAGAGCCCATGGTATTACAGGAAAGATACTAGCATGGATAGAGCAGTGGTTGATTGTCAGGAAGCAGAGAGTGGGAATAAAAGGATCCTTTTCTGGTTTTACCACCAGTTACTACTGGTGTTCCACAGGGATCGGTGTTGGGACTGCTTCCTTTTCAGATTCAGATGCAGTTTATTATCATTTAGAAACCACAAATGCAATGCAGTTTAAAAATGAGACAACGTTCCTCCAGAATGATATCACAAAAGCATATGACAAAACAGACTGCACCAGAAAATCCACATAACGTTTGGCAATCCCCAATCCAGAGTCCGGAGAGGCTGCTGCGTATTAATATTGCGCTACCATCTTAGCGTGTTCCCCGGAAAGGAGCTCCAAAGCCACCAGACAAAACAAGACCAAAAGCTAAAGCTACAAGACCTGCACAAAACCATATAGTTACAATGGTGCAAACAATAGCATAATTGATTAAGAAAAAACAGACCATGGGCACAGTAAAAATAGTCCAAAGATGTTAAAAGACTATAAGTTTGAAAGAAACCATCACACAGTTTTCACAAGTCCTCAGGGTCAGGGTTAAATTATATGTCACTGATTTGGATAGCAGAATTGATGTCCTGGGGCCAATTTTGTGGACTTAGACAGATTAGAAAAGTGTGCAAAGAAATGGCAGTTGGAATACAGCGTCAGGAATTGTAAGGTCATGCACTTTGGTAGAAGGAATAAAAGCATAAACTATTTTCTAAACAGGGAGAAAGTTCAAAAATCAGAGGTGTAAAGGGACTAGGGAGTCCTTGTGCAGCATTCCCTAAAGGTTATCTTGCAGGTTGAGTTGTGGTGAGGAAGGCAATTGCAATGTTAGTATTCATTTCAAGAGGGCTAGAATATCAAACAAAGATGTAATCCTGAGGCTTTATAAGGTGCTGGTGAGGCCTCACTTGGAGTATTGTGAGCAGTTTTGGGCCCCTTATTTAAGAAAGGATGTGTTGACATTGGAGAGGGTTCAAAGGAAGTTCATGAAAATGATCCCGGTTAATATATGAGGGGCATTTAATGGTTCTGGGCCTGTACTTGCTGGAATTTAAAAGGATGGGGGGTGGTGGGGAGTCCCATTGAAACCTACTGAACATTGAAAGGTCTGGATAGGGTGGATGTGGAGAGGATGTTTCCTATATTGGGGGAGACTAAGTCAACAGGGCACAACTTAGGACAGAGGGATGTCCACTTAGAATGAAGATGAGAAGCAATTTCCTTAGCCAGAGGTTGGTGAATCTGTGGAATTCATTGCCACAGGAGCTGTGGAGGCCAAGTTTTTGAGTGCATTTAAAGAAGAAGTTGAAAGATTTTTAATAAGTCCGGGCATGAAAAGTTACAGGGAGAAGGCAGGAGAATGGGGCTGAGAGGAAAATGGATCACTTATGATCAAATGGTGGAACAGACTCAATGGACCGAATGGCCTAGTTCTGATCCAATGTCTTGTGGTCTAATAATGCAATAATGAATTTCTGCAAACTTTGAACATTTGGATAGTAACCTGCTTGAGACAGAAAACGTAGGCAATTTGTAGCCAGGAGCACAGTTACAAAGTTAGGTTGCGCAGCAGTTGGAATTATAGCTACCAAGGGATCAAATGTTTTAATCATAGGTTAATTCTGATCATTAGAAACCAATTTGATTGATCCAGTAGAATAGTGGTCGCCAACTCGTCGATCGCTATAGACTAGTCGATCTTTGAGACTTTCCTGGTAGATCCCGAAAAAAATGAAAAATAAATACACAAATACTGTTGAGAGCAAACACGAGGAAATCTGCAGACGCTGGAAATTCAAACTTCAATGCTGTTGAGAGATTGTTTCCGGGTTGCGGGGTTTTAGTTCCGTTCTTTCTGCTCAGTGCGCATGTGCATAGCTCCCCTGCACTACACAGTGTACTCAGTGCTCCCCAACCACTGGGCCGTGAGGAAACGATATGAGTCAGCTGCACCTTTCCTCATTCCCTGTCATAGCCACTATTGAACTTGAACCCACGCGAGGTCATCAGTCGCCTAAACACAGTGATACCCTCGCACGGCCGGCGAGAACCGCCGATGTTACCGGCCTGGAGCGTGACCGGCGAGAACTGCCGATGCTACTGGCCCGGAGCGGGGCCGGCGGGAACCGCCGATGCTACTGACCCGGAGCGCGGCCGGCGAGAACCGCCGATGCTACTGGCCCGGAGCGCGGCCGGCGAGAACCGCCGATGCTACTGGCCCGGAGCGCGGCCGGCGAGAACCGCCGATGCTACTGGCCCGGAGCGCAGCCGGCGAGAACCGCCGATGCTACTGGCCCGGAGCGCAGCCGGCGAGAACCGCCGATGCTACTGGCCCGGAGCGCAGCCGGCGAGAACCGCCGATGCTACTGGCCCGGAGCGCAGCCGGCGAGAACCGCCGATGCTACTGGCCCGGAGCGCAGCCGGCGAGAACCGCCGATGCTACTGGCCCGGAGCGCAGCCGGCGAGAACCGCCGATGCTACTGGCCCGGAGCGCAGCCGGCGAGAACCGCCGATGCTACTGGCTGGAGCGCGGCTGGTAGGAAGTGTCGATGCTGCTGGCCCGGAACGCAGACAGATGGGCGCTGCCTCTAAACCTGTTTAGCACACTGAAGGTTCGTGGGGAACCCGATGATAAAATATTCGCAGACGACCTAACTCGGACTCAAGGTTGCGAAAGTAACAGAGCAGCTACCTCGCTGCGATATATTTAAAGTCATCCCTCTAGCCAAACTTTTGTCCGCCGATAGATCCTACAAGGGGGGCAGGCACAGGCCTGTCACACACCTCGCTTGGTCGGTCACTCTCTCTGGACTGTGACTACCAGTGCCCTGGCACGGGGTCCTCTGACCCATGACCAGCCGCATTTGGCCAGGGCGTCTGGCGGCGGGCGGATGGAGGCTGGAGTTTGGGCCGGGAGACTGTCTAATGAGGCAACGAAGCCCTCAAAACTGCTTCGGCACCCTGAGTCCAAGCACCTTGCACTTAAAGATGGACCTGCTGAGTTTTTCCAGAGGGAAAAACATGAGCAGCGCGGGACAGAAGCTAAGTGCCGAGAGCCGTGAAAACTAAATTGCGGGATAGACTGGACATAAGGAACCTGCTTCGAGTATCACTGTATTCCCGTCATGTTTAACACCCCCACTCCCCCGTCGGCCGGTCCGCAAGAACATTATCAATATTAAACTGGTCCACGGTGCAAAAAAAGGTGGGTACCCCGGTGTTTATGCTTCATTTCTATTTCCGGGTTGTGGGGTTTTACTTCCAGTCTTTTCTGTCCCAGTGCGCATGCGTGTAACTAATCGATCTGAGCTCGATCTCGCCTTTCACTAAGGCCAAGGTAGGGGATCCTGGGCTTAAAAAGGTTGGTGACCACTACAGTAGAAGATGCTATCATCTTTAAATTTTGATGATCCAGTGGAAATTGGCTTGACAATAACTTCTTATTGGGCCTATATCACACTTTGGACTTGCCTCTCCTTATCTCACATAGTGACTCTTCCAAATCTCGCCTTTTGTTTTCTTCACTCTTCCTTTGGTAATGATGTCTCCTTTGTTAAATAGTTTGGGTGCCTCACACATTAAAGTTGAGAAGTTTTTTTCTGATAACAGCTGAGTAGGGAGAGCTGAGCTATGGACCACATGGAGTTTGGTCACATTTGCCCTTTAGCATTGCTGGTGATCAGTCCTCATTGAGATGAACTAGAGAAATTTTCAAAGTGATGTGAGGAATGTGTCAGTACCAAGAATGAACTTACAGAGGTACACAAAGCTATGAAGGATCTAGATCGGGTGAAAGCTTGCAGGCTTTTCCTCCTCACGTTGGGTGAGGCTAGAACGAGGAGTCATAGGCTTAAGGTGAAAGGAGAAATATTTAAACTTTATTTTAAAGGGAATTTGAGGAACTGTCCATGAACCCATGGACATTACCTCAGTGTTCTAGATTAGCACTATTTATGTATTTATTTTTGTTGTGATTTATGGAAGTTTGCTAAGGCTACACTATTCGGCTGCCACAACACAACAAATTTCATGACTTACGTCAGTGTGTATAGAGCTGATTCTGATTCTGAAATTCACTCACCTCAACTCTGAACTCTGATTCCACAACCCATGGATGCACTTTCAAGGACTCTACATCTCAGGTTCTCAATATTAATATTTATTTACATATATTTTAATGATTGTTTTTTGTATTTGCATAGTTTGGCATGTTAGCTGGTTGATCGTCTTTGTGTATGTGCAGTTTTCCATTGATTCCATTGTGTTTCATTGCACCTACTGTGAATGCTCACAAGGGTAGTATACTGTGACACATACATACTTTGGTAATAAGCCTACTTTGATTTGATTTAAGAGAGGTATAGAGGGATATGGTCTGGGTACAGCTAGATGGTACTAGGCAGAAAGCCAGGCGGGCATGGTCTAGTTGGTCCTATTTGGCTGGTCTCTGTGTGCCTCTATGACACAGAGTGATTCATTTTCCATCGCTCATAGGTCCAAAGCAATTTCTGAGTCAGAGAGTATTACAGAATAATTTAACAGGCCTACCTGCCTGTTTTGGACCCATGTTGTAGTATGACCCTACCCAAATGCCAATTAAGTATATAATTGTATCTGACTCCACTCTTCCTTTGGCAACCCATTCTAGATATTCACCACCCTATGTGTAAAAAATTGTCCCTCAGACCCTTTAAATTTCTCTCCTCTCACCTTATAGTTTGAGACTCTTCTGCCCTGTGTGAAAGGCTCTGACTCTCTGCCCTGTCTGTGCCCTTTATAATTCTATAAACCTCCATTAGGTCACCCCTCCATCTCTTATGTTCCAATGAGAGTAAGTCCAGTCTCTCCCATTTCTCCTTATGATTAAACTTTTCCATTCCAGCAACATCCTGGTGCATATCTTCTGCAGTCTCTGCATTGCTACCTCGTCCTTTGTGTAATGTGCCAATCAGAACTATAGATAACACGAAGTGCAATCAACGTCGGCAAAACCAGCCCTGTCACTCACCATCCTGACTTGGAAACATGTCGCCGTTCCTTCATTGTCGCTAGGTCAAAATCATGGAATTCCCTCCCTGACACCACTGTGGGTGTACCTTCACCTCAGGGGCTGCAGCGGTTCATGAAGGCAGCTCATCACCACCTTCTCAAGGGCAACTAGGGAAGAGCAATAAACGCTGGTTAGCTGGCGACACCCACATCCTGTAAATGAACAAATTTTTAAAAATCTAACTAATCTTGATCATGCCTAACAAGCCTGATAGAGTTTGAGGAGGTGACCAGGCATATAGATGAGGGTAGTGCAGTGGATGTGATCTACATGGATTTTAGTAAGGCATTTGACAAGGTTCCACATGGTAGGCTTATTCAGAAAGTCAGAAGGCTTGGGATCCAGGGAAGTTTGGCCAGGTGGATTCAGAATTGGCTTGCCTGCAGAAGGCAGAGGGTTGTGGTGGAGGGAGTACATTCAGATTGAAGGGTTGTGACTAGTGGTGTCCCACAAGGATTTGTTCTGGGACCTCTACTTTTTGTGATTTTTATTAACAACCTGGATGTTGGGGTAGAAGGGTGGGTTGGCAAGTTTTCAGATGACACAAAGGTTGGTAGTGTTGTAGATACTGTAGAAGATTGTCAAAGATTGCAGAGAGACATTGATAGGATGCAGAAGTGGGCTGAGAAGTGGCAGATGGAGTTCAACCCAGAGAAGCGTGAGGTGGTACACTTTGGAAGGACAAACTCCAAGGCAGAGTACAAAGTAAATGGCAGGATACTTGGTAGTGTGGAGGAGCAGAGGGATCTGGGGGTACACGTCCACAGATCCCTGAACATTGCCTCACAGGTAGACAGGGTAGTTAATAAAGCTTATGGGGTGTTAGCTTTCATAAGTCGAGGGATAGAGTTTAAGAGTTGCGATGTAATGATGCAGCCATATAAAACTCTAGTTAGGCCACACTTGGAGTACTGCATCAAGTTCTGGTCACCTCAGTATAGGAAGGATGTGGAAGCATTGGAAAGGGTACAGAGGAGATTTACCAGGATGCTGCCTGGTTTAGAGAGTATGGATTATGATCAGAGATTAAGGGAGCTAGGGCTTTACTCTTTGGAGAGAAGGATAATGAGTGGAGACATGATAGAGGTGTACAAGATATTAAGAGGAATAAACAGAGTGGACAGCCAGCGCCTCTTTCCCAGGGCACCACTGCTCAGTACAAGAGGACATGGGTTTAAGGTAAGGGGAGGGAAGTTCAAGGGGGATATTAGAGGAAGGTTTTTCACTCAGAGAGTGGTTGGTGCGTGGAATGCACTGCCTGAGTCAGTGGTGGAGGCAGATACACTAGTGAAGTTTAAGAGACTTCTAGACAGGTATATGGAGGAATTTAAGGTAGGGGGTTATATGGGAGGCAGGGTTTGAGGGTCGGCACAACGTTGTGGGCTGAAGGGCCTGTAATGTGCTGTACTATTCTATTTGCGTAGGTGCAACTCTTATCTTGTGTGTCCCAGCCAGTGAAAACAAGCATACAACATGTGTCCTGACAAAGGGTCTCAGCCTGAAATGTCGACAGCGCTTCTCCCTATAGATGCTGCCTGGCCTGCTGTGTTCTACCAGCAATTTTGTGTGTGTTGTTGTTTGAATTTCCAGCATCTGCAGATTTCCTCATGTTTGCTCATACAACATGTTCCTTCCATTCCCTCTCCATGTCACCACTTTCAAGTCAAGTTTATTGTCATTTCGACCAATGAAACAACATTCCTCCAGGACCATGGTGCTACATTAAACAACACAAAACTACACTAGACTACAGACCTGCACAGGACCACATAAAGTACACAAAACAGTGCAGGGCAGTACAATAATTAATAAACAAGACAATAGGCTTAGTCGAGGACAAATTACAATATTATAATAAATGATGTAGATGTCAGTCTAGGCTCCAAGTATTGAGGAGTCAGCAGGCTATGGATGTGGGCCCTAAGGTTTCTCTGTACATTAGTGCTTCTAAGGTCTCTGACATTTATTTTCTGTTCTCTATATTTACTCCACCAGAATTTGACATTGCAAGGCACATCTCACACTTGTCTGGATTAAATTTCATCTGCCACTGCCCTGCCCACCTTTTCAGCTGATCTATATCTCCTGTATCCTTAAGTAATCTTCTTTGTCATCTGCCATTCTATCAATGTTCATGTCACCTGTAAACTTACTAATCATATCTCAATCAAGTCATATATATATATCTATATTAAAAAATAACAAAGGTCCATCACTGATCTTGATTTTATGCCACATGTTACAGATTTCCAGTCAAAAAATGCCCATCTGCCACCTTCCTTTGCCTTGTTTTTTTACAATAATGGATAATAAGAATTAAAAATTAGACTTCTTCCTGCAACAACACTTGTAATCTTTCAAGGTTCAAACATACATTTAATAAACAGACTTTTTGCAGTTATAAACTAATTGCCTAGTCAAAATAGAAATTTTGCCAATGTCTTTCCTTTAAAATATTTATGCTAATTTCCCTAAGTAGTTGCAAGAAATGTAAATCCTTAGAAAAAGTTTGTATTTCATGGCAGGTGTTAAAGCACCATCTAATAGTAAACATTTTCACTTCAGGGCAGATCTTTAAGCAAGGGAACAACTACCTTTATTAATTAAAGCTCAACTTCAAACACTCTTTCACACAGCTGAAATTTCAGCAAACAATCTTCCTTTCACTGTATTTATTGTTGTGTCCATAATTTAATTATCAAAGGCAACATGAGTGAATCTGCAGATGCTGGAAATAAATAATAACACAAAATGCTGGCAGAACTCAGCAGGCCAGACAGCATCAATGGGAGGAGGTAGTAACGACGTTTCGGGCCGAAACCTTTCATCAGGAGTGAAGTAACATGGGATGGTCTCAATTAAGGGTGAGGACCAATTCCGCGAGGCGAAGAAGAGTGGTGGTTGAAGGTGACTGGCTGGGTCTGGAATCTAGGACCATCCCATGTTACTTCACTCCTGATGAAAGGTTTCGGCCCGAAACGTCGTTACTACCTCCTCCCATTGATGCTGTCTGGCCTGCTGAGTTCTGCCAGCATTTTGTGTTTTTATTTAATTATCAATTACAACTTTGAATATCCTTTTCTACTGCCAGTATCCATTTAATTTTATAGAATTCAGAAGGACAATGGATATTTTTTAATATGGAGCATAGAACATAGAAGATTACAGGAACAGGTTCCTTGGCCCATCATACCAGTACTGAGTACAATGCCAAATTAACTAGTCTCACCAGCCCACTCACGGTCAGTCTTTATACAATTATTCTCTGCCTGTTCATGGATCTGTCTAAATGCTTAAATGTTGCTCTTATACCCTCTGCCCTGGCAATACATTCACTGCCACCA
Source organism: Hypanus sabinus (assembly GCF_030144855.1). NCBI lineage: Eukaryota > Metazoa > Chordata > Chondrichthyes > Myliobatiformes > Dasyatidae > Hypanus > Hypanus sabinus. The sequence continues at coordinate 30,850,170 of NC_082707.1, forward strand.
CCACTCTCTGTGTAAAAACAAAGTAGTCTCCTTTAAACTTTTCTCCGCTCATCGGAAATCTCTGCTCTCTTGTAAGCTGCAGAGAAAGTGTAGTGCAAGATTGTAATGAAGTAGACCGTGAGGTCAAGAGCCAATCTTATTGTACAAGAGGTCCTTTCAAAAGAGTGATAACAGTGTGAAAGATGCTATCCTTGAGCCTGCAAGTCTGTGCTTTCAGTTTTTTTGTACATCCGGCCCAATGAAAGAGGGGAGAAGAGAGAACATCTAATGTGGGTGAAGTCTTTAACCATGCTGGCTGCTTTACTGAGGCAGTGAGAGGTATAGTCACAGTCTACAGAAGGGAGGCTGATTTCCATGATGTGCTTGCCCACAACTCTGCAGGTTCTTGCAGACACGTGCAGAATAATTGCCGTACTAAACCAATATACATCCACCCAGAAAGATATCAGATATATAAAATCAATATTCTTGGAATACATAAAATATGTAAATTTTCCTACATTGTGCATGACACACTAGTAGAACTGTTTGGTATCTACGTCTGGGCCCTAAATTAATCAAATTGCTATCTTAAATATACAGTACACGTTAACAGCTGATCAGGCAGCATTACTGGGTTTGTTGACATTTTGGTTTGAGACCTTGAGTCAGGCCATTATTGCCGATGTCTATTATTTAAAATATTTACTTGAATTGTCACCAGTCTCGACCCGAAATGTTGCCAGTTCCTTTCCCCTCTCAGATGCTGCTGGACCCACAGAGTTCCTCCAGCAACTTGTTTCGCGTTCCAGGTTCCAGCATCAGCAGGCGCCTGTACTTCCATGCACAGTGCACACGTTACTAATGTCATCACACTGCAAAATAGGGTGGCGAATATAATTGGCATTACTTAAAATTGTGAGAGGAACCACCTGATCCAGTGCTGGTTGCTGCAAAAAGTACTGCAGAACATGTCCAAAATCATGTGTCACATGTTACAGCTGAAAACAGAAATCCTCTCTAATCCTTTTCCTGGGATTAACTCATTAACCTTTCTCTGTACTTTTCTTACAACCAAACAGATTCTAAACCAATCTAAAAGCCACTCTGAGATGGCCTCAAGCTTTGGGGGAGCAGATTTAGGACGGAGATGAGGAGGAGCTGCTTTTCCCAGAGAGTGGTGAATCTGTGGAATTGAATCGAATTGACTTTATTTCTTACATCCTTCACATACATGAGGAGTAAAAATCTTTACGTTACATCTCCATCTAAATGTGCAATATGCATGATGCACCATCACTAACTCTCTGAGATGTGAGGCGAGATATAGGCTTTTATTGGCTGGAAGAAAGAACAATCAGTAATTGATCACCACACTGCATCCTGGAGACTGAGGCCGGGGCGGTGTCTCCAATCGCCTTTATACCGGGGTCTGTGGGAGGAGCCACAGGAGCAGTCAGCGGGGGGGGGGGGGGGCGGGGGAGGAGGGGGGCGTTTCCAGACAGGTATATGTAGTTCACCACAGCACAATCATAGTAAATTATTATAAATAGAACAGTCAATGTAATACAGAATACACTCAAATCAGTCTGATGGAAGAAACTGTTCCAGAGCCTGTTGGTCCTGGCTTTTATGCTGCAGTACCATTTCCCAGATGGTGGCAGCTGGAAAAGGTTGTGGTTGGGGTAATGGGTCCCCAATGATCCTTTGGGCCCTTACACACCTGTCTTTGTAAATGCCCTGAATCATGGGAAGTTCACTTCTACAGATGTGCTGGGCTGTCCACACCACTCTCTGCAGAGTCCTGTGATTAAGGGAGGTACGGTTCCCATAACAGGCAATGATGCAGCAAGTCAGGATGCTCTCAATTGTGCCCCTATAGAAAGGTTTTAGGATTTTGGGGCCCATACCAAACTTCCACAACTGTCTGAGGTGAGAGGCGCTGTGTGTTTTTCACCACACAGCTGGTGTGTACAGACCACGTGAGTCCTCAGTGATGTGTATGCCAAGGAATTTGAAGCTGTTTACCCTCTCAATCCCAGATCCACAGATGTCAATAGGGGTTAGCCCATTTCCATTCCTCCTGTAATCCACAACCAGCTCCTTTGTTTTTGTGACATTGAGGGAGAGGTTGTTTACAGGGTGATGACTTCTTCCCTGTAGGCCACCTCGTTATTGTTTGAGATAAGGCCAAACAATGTTGTTGGCAAATTTAATTAGCAGATTAAAGCTGTGGGTGGCAACACAGTCATGGGTATACAGGGACTAAAGGAGGGGACCACAGTCTGTGTGGATTGGTGATAACATACCCTCCTCGCTGATGATCAACAGTGGTGCACCTCAGGGGTGTGTGCTTAGCCCACTTAGCTCTTTCTATACCCATGACTGTGTGGCTAGGCACAGCTCAAATGCCATCTATAAATTTGCTGACAGTACAACCATTGTTGGCAGAATCTCAGGTGGTGACAAGAGGGCGTACAGGAGTGAGATATGCCAACTAGCGGAGTGGTGCCGCAGCAACAACCTGCCACTTAACGTCAGTAAGACGAAAGAGCTGATTGTGGATTTCAGGAAGGGTAAGACGAAGGAACACATACCAATCCTCATAGAGAGATCAGAAGTGGAGAGAGTGAGCAGTTTCAAGTTCTCTGAGCATCTAATATGGTCCCAACATGTTGATGTAGCTATAAAGAAGGCAAGACAGTGGCAATACTTCATTAGGAGTTTGAAGCGATTTGACTTGCCAACAAATATACTCAAAAACTTCTGTAGATGTACCGTGGAGAGCATTTTGACAGACTGCATCACTGTCTGGTATGGAGGGGCTACTGCACAGGACCGAAAGAAGTTGTAGAAGGTTGTAAATCTAGTCAGCTCCATCTTGGGCACTAGCCTACAGAGTACCCAGGACATCTTTAGGTAACGGTGTCTCAGAAAGGCAGTGTCCATTATTCAGGATCTCCAGAACCCAGGCCATGCCCTTTTCTCACTGTTACCATCAGGTAGGAGGTACAGAGGCCTGAAGGAACACACTCAGCGATTCAGGAACAGCTTCTTCCCCTCTGCCATCTGGTTCCTAAACGGACATTGAACCCTTGGACACTACAGCACTATTTTTAAAATATACAGTATTTCTGATTTTTGCATGTTTTTAATCTATTCAATATATGTAATTGATTGATTTATTTTTTCTCTCTGCTAGATTATGTATTGCATTGAACTGCTGCTGCTAAGTTAACAAATTTCATGTCACATGCCGGTGATAATAAACCTGATTCTGATTTAGTACACAGCCCTGAGGGGCTCCTGTGTTGAGAGTCAGAGGGATGGAGGTGAGGGAGCCCAATCTTACAACCTGTTGGCGATCTGACAGGAAGTCCAGGATCCAGCTGCACAAGGCAGGGTCAAGGCCGACGTCACTGAGCTTCCTGCTGAGCCCGGAGGGAATTATGGTGTTGAATGCTGAACTGTAGTCCAAGAATAGCATTCTCACATAAACATCCTTCTTCTCCAGATGTGCAAGGACGGTGTGTAGAGCTGTGCCTATTGTTGGTAGACGAATTGTAGGGGGTCCAGTTTGGGTGTTAGCAAGCTACGGATGTAGTCCTTGAGCAGCCTGTCAAAGTATTTACTTATTATTGAGGTGAGTGTGACAGGACACCAGTCATTTGGACATGTTTTCTTGGTCTTTTTTGGTAGAGGGACAATGGTGGATAATTTGAAGCAGGAGGGCACTCTAGACTGGGAGAAGGAGAGATTAAAAATGTCTGTAAACCCAACTGTCAATTTGCCAATTGTGCTGCACACATCCTAAGTACTCGCCTAATGAAGCAGTGGAGGCAACCTCAGTAAATAGTTTTTCCTTAGTAGGGAAATTAAGGGTTATGGGGAAAAGGCAGGTAGGTGGTGATGAGTCCATGGACAGATCAGCCATTATCTTATTGAATGGCAGAGCAGACTTGATTGGTCTACTCCTGCTCCTATTTCTTAAGTTCTTATGTTAAAATAATTATCAAAATGCATGACAAAGAGAAAGTCAGAAAATCCATGAGAAAAATTAATGAAAAATTGTTTATAATCAAGAGGAAAGGGAAACAAGTAACAAAATGGACCCATTCTAAAAGTCTTCTCTATTTTATAGGGTTTTCACAGTCAATTTTCTGATCATTGTTGGCGATACCTCACACAAGCAGACAAGGGACAAACCCATGAACATCACCTCACTATTTTGATCACTTTTGCACTGCTTATTCAACTTAATTTTTCAATATGTGTCAACACACACAAAATGCTGGAGGAAGTAAGCATCCATGGAAATGAACAGACAGTCGACATTTTGGACCGACACTCTTCTTCAAGACTGAGAAGGAAGGGGGGAATATGCCAGAATAAAAAGGTGGGGTGGGGGGAGGCGAAAGTTGGCTGGAAGGTGATAGGTGAAGCCAGGTGGGTAGGAAAGATCAAAAGCTGGAGAAGAAGGAATTTGATAGGAGAGCAGAGTGGACCATCGGAGAAAGGGAAGGAGGGGAGAACCCAGGGGGAAGTAGTGGGCAGGTGAGAAGAGGTAAAAGTTCAGAGTGGGGAATAGAGGAAGAGGGGCATAATTTGTTTACTGGAAGGAAAAATCAATATTCATGCCACCGGGTTTTACTATATATTTCTTATTGTAATTTATAGTTATTTTTTATGTATTGCACTGTACTGCTGCTACAAAAACAACAAATTGCATGGCATGTGTCAGTGATATTAAACCCGATTCTGATGTTTTACCGTGTGCAAATATTGCTGCTACAGTCATGTGATCCCTTGCCTTTCTTGCTGCATTTCACGGATAAATCAACTGTTCCTTGTTCCACCGACAATGTTGTTTTTAGCAGCTCTTGCCTTTGTGTTGCAATTTTCTTTCAGATTCCTGAGAGCCCCACAAGCCTTTAATGTAAACAAAATTCTTTGCTAAAGTCCAGCAAATCCTTTAAAGAACCTGACTGTCACATTCATTAACTTTCTGTTTATACAGCACAATCTATATTTGTTTTTATTCTCCTTTCCTCTCCATTACAAACTAATTTCATTTATTTTCGGATCCCTTTCTTTGCTGTGCATTTGATAAATATTTTTATGGTAGAAATTAGCATCTGCTATGTTTTACTCCCTCTTGTGACCAACAGGACAATTTTCTACACAGCCTGGGAGCATTTAAAAATCCCCTTCCTTTGAATGCTGATTTTTTTAACAAAAAAAGTGATGGTTACGTCTTTGTAGTTTCACAAAATATTTGAAATTTCTCTAATTATTACAAGTGATTTTCCTGCATCATTTCCCATGAAATGCATAGCTTAATCAAAAGCACAAGAGATTCTGCAGACCCTGGAAATCCAGAGCACCACACACAAAATTCTGGAGGAACTCAGTAGGTCAGGCAGCATCTACAGAGGGGGAGAAAAAAAATCAATGTTCCAGGTCAGGACCCCCAATCAGGACTGGAAACAGAAGGTGGCAGAAGCCTGGAGGAGGAGGAGGAGGAGGAAGAGAATGGGGAAGGAATACAAGCTGACAGGTGAAACTAGGTGAGGGGCAAAGTGGGTGGATGGTGGATGAAAGATGAAGTGAGAAACGGGGTGCAAATAATTAAAGGGCTGAAGAAGCTTAACCAATCATTTGTTGTGCTGTTGTTGTTGCTGCTTGTTTATACATTGGCAGCAGAATGTGTGGTGTCACTTGCAGGCTGTCCCTAACACACCCTGTGTTGATGTTAGTTGGTGGCATTTCTCAGTATGGTTCAATGTATGTGATAAATTAGTAAATTTGAACTACCACATTAAACAGGGTTAAGAAATATTTTCCCTTCCCCACTCCAATCACCCCCGCCCCATTTTCACAACAACTTCGCCATGAATGGGGGAGGTGAAAAGAATCAATAGACAGTAGGTGCAGGAGTAGGCCATTCAGCCCTTCTAGCCAGCACCGCCATTCACTGTGATCATGGCTGTTCCTGCCCTCTCCCCATATCCCTTGACCCCGCTATCTATAAGACCTCTATCTAACTCTCTCTTGAAAGCATCCAGAGACTTGGCCTCCACTGCCTTCTGGGGCAGAGCATTCCACATATCCACCATTCTCTGGGTGAAAAAGTTTTTCCGCATCTCTGTTCTAAATGGCCTACCCCTTATTCTTAAACTGTGGCCTCTAGTTCTGGACTCACCCATCAGCGGGAACATGCTTCCTGCCTTCAGTGTGTCCAATCCCTTAATAATCTTATATGTTTCAATCAGATCCCCTCTCATCCTTCTAAATTCCAGTGCATACAAGCCCAGTCGCTCCAATCTTTCAACATATGACAGTCCCGCCATTCCGGGAATTAACCTTGTGAACCTACACTGCACTCCCTCAATAACAAGAATGTCCTTCCTCAAATTTGGAGACCAAAACTGCACACAGTACTCCAGATGGAGTCTCACCAGGGCCCTGTACAGCTCCAGAAGGACCTCTTTACTCCTATACTCAATTCCTCTTGTTATAAAAGCCCGCATGCCATTAGCTTTCTTCACTGCCTGCTGTACCTGCATGCTTGCTTTCATTGACTGATGTACACGAACACATAGATCTCGTTGTACTTCCCCTTTTCCTAACTTGACTCCATTTAGATAGTAATCTGCCTTCCTGTTCCTGCCACCAAAGTGGATAACCTCACACTTACCCACATTAAACTGCATCTGCCATACATTTGCCCACTCACCCAACCTGTCCAACCCTGCATTCTCATAACATCCTCCTGACATTTCACACTGCCATCCAGCTTTGTGTCATCAGCAAATTTGCTAATGTTACTTTTAATCCCTTCATCTAAATCATTAATGTATATTGTAAACAGCTGTAGTCCCAGCACCGAACCTTTCGGTAACCCACTGGTCACAGCCTGCCATTCCGAAAGGGACCAGTTAATCACTACTCTTTGTTTCCTGTCAGCCAGCCAATTTTCAATCCATGTCAGTACTCTGCCCTCAATACCATGTGCCCTAATTTTGCCCACTAATCTCCTATGTGGGACTTTATCATAAGCTTTCTGGAAGTCTAGGTACACTACATCCACTGACTCTCTCTTGTCCGTTTTCATAGCTACGTCCTCAAAATCTCCAGAAGATTAGTCAAGCATGATTTTCCCTTCATAAATCCATGCTGACTCGGACCGATCCTTCTACTGCTATCCAAATGTGTTGTAATTTCCTCTTTTGTAATTGACTCCAGCATCTTTCCCACCACTGACGTCAGGCTAACCAGTCTATAATTCCCTCCTTTCTTGAAAAGTGGGACAACATTAGCCACCCTCCAATCAGCAGGAACTGTTCCTGAATCTATAGAACATTGGAAAATGATTACCAATGCGTCCATGATTTCTAGAGCCACCTCTTTAAGTACCCTGGGATGCAGACCATCAGGTCCCGGGGACTTATCAGTCTTCAGACTCAACAGTTTATCCAACACTGTTTCTTGCCCAATATAAATTTCCTTCAGTTCATCCTTTACCCTAGTTCCTTTGGCCACTATTACATCTGGGAGATGGTTTGTGTCTTCCCTAGTGAAGATAGATCCAAAGTACCTGTTCAACTCATGGGCCATTTCCTTGTTCCCCATAATAAATTCACCCGTTTCTGTCTTCAATGGCCCAACTTTGGTCTTAACTATTTTTTTGCTATTCACATACCTAAAGAAGCTTTTACTATCCTCCTTTACATTCTTGGCTAGTTTACCTTCGTACCTCATTTTTTCTCCACGTATTGCCTTTTTTGTTATCTTCTGTTGCTCTTTAAAAGCTTCCCAGTCCTTCAGTTTCCTGCTCATCTTTGCTATGTTATACTTCTTCTCTTTTATTTTTATACTGCCCTTTACTTCCCTCGTCAGCCACGGCCACCCCTTACTCCCCTTAGGATCTTTCTTCCTCTTTAGAATGAACCGATCCTGCACCTTCTGCATTATTCCCAGAAATACCTGCCATTTTTGTTCCACCATCTTCCCTGCTAGGGTATTGTTCCATTGAACTTTGGCCAGCTCCTCCCTCATAGCTCCATAGTTCCCTTTGTTCAACTGTAATACTGACACATCCGATTTTCCCTTCTCCTTTTCAAATTGTAGGTTAAAACATATCATACTATGAATCAAGAAACAATTAGAGATGGCAATTTAGCAAAGCAGATTCTGCCTGCATGTTTAGGAGTTATTTGCATTGACGACTGTCACAGCTCCAAGTACCAGACACCTGGAAGCTTGTTATAGCGGGTGAGAAGTGTCTGCACATGCGTCATCTGTAAAATGGACTCTTTCCAATTTCCACTGAGCTTTTGTTTATGGTTTCTATTTTAAACTCTGCCACATGTCTCCATTTGTGGCATTTGATTGTCTGGAAAGTGGATTTGATCGGTCATAATCATCTCAGGTATCCTTTGTTCCAGATTCCAGAACATCCAAACAAACCAGTTTGATTTTCAGCCTGTAAGGACTGATAATTTACACAGCTGTGTTCCAGTCAGACACAGCAGGCTGAGAAGGGAGGAATACAGTGAATATTGTGCTGCCTTGTATAATATAATTTTTTATAATTAATATCTCTCTGCACCCATCTGAATCTCTTTTCAAGGCTTTATTTTGTCAGGATAGACAGCAATGAGTTGAGGTCCAATCCAAAATTTTGTCACGTACATAAATCGAAGTATCAAACAAATGATTAGATTCCATCAATTGTGGTGATGATGAGGCGGCATCCATCTGTCTCGAAGGACATTGGAGTAGTTGACCTCTCCAGGGCAATAGGTAATAGACAGTAGGTGCAGGAGTAGGCCATTTGGCCCTTCTAGCCAGCACCGCCATTCACTATGATCATGGCTGATCATACACAATCAGTACCCCGTTCCTGTCCTCTCCCCATATCCCTTGACCCCGCTATCTATAAGAGCTCTATCTCACTCTCTCTTGAATGCATCCAGAGACTTGGCCTCCACTGCCTTCTGGGGCAGAGCATTCCACATATCCACCACTCTCTGGGTGAAAAAGTTTCTCCGCATCTCTGTTCTAAATGGCCTACCCCTTATTCTTAAACTGTGGCCTCTGGTTCTGGACTCAGCGGGAGCATGCTTCCTGCCTCCAGCGTGTCCAATCCCTTAATAATCTTATATGTTTCAATCAGATCCCCTCTCATCCTTCTAAATTCCAGTGTATACAAGCCCAGTCGCTCCAATCTTTCAACATGTGACAGTCCTGCCATTCCGGGAATTAACCTTGTGAACCTACGCTGCACTCCCTCAATAGCAAGAATGTCCTTCCTCAAATTTAAAGACCAAAACTGCACACAATACTCCAGGTGGGGTCTCACCAGGGCCCTGTACAGCTGCAGAAGGACCTCTTTACTCCTAGACTCAATTCCTCTTGTTATAAAAGCCAGCATGCTATTAGCTTTCTTCACTGCCTGCTGTACCTGCATGCTTGCTTTCATCGACTGATGTAAAAGAACACATAGATCTCGTTGTACTTCCCCTTTTCCTAACTTGACTCCATTTAGATAGTAATCTGCCTTCCTGTTCCTGCCACCAAAGTGGATAACCTCACATTTATCCACATTAACTGCATCCCAGCTTTGTGTCATCGGCAAATTTGCTAATGTTACTTTTTACTGTTACAATGATGCAATCAGTTGGAGTTCTCTCCACGGTACATCTGTAGAAATTTACTAGAGACTTCGGCAACATAGCAAATGTGCTCAAACTCCCAGAGAATAATAGTCACTGACTTGCCTCCTTCACGATTGTCTCAATGTGTTGGGCCCAGGGTAGACCCTCCGAGATGTAGACACTCAGGAAATTGAAGTTGCTCATCCTTTCCGCTGTTGATCCCTCACTGAGGATGACTGTGCTCTCCCGACTTCCCCTTCCCGAAGTCCACAATCAATTCATGTTGAGTGCAAGGCTGTTCTTGCGCTCAACCAGTCAACCTATCTCATTCCCGCACGCCTCCTCACTGGTATCCGAGATCCTACCAACAACTGTGTTGCGCCTGGGATTCAGGTCATCAGCCTAAATGCTGGCATCTGCATTGGGATGATGTCAATGTTAGGTAAAGTGGGCAAGGCAAAAAAAGATTAAACTAGATAACAATAGACAAGTATCGGCAAAGGTTTAAAGAGATGCTTCGTAAACTTCAGCAAAGGTATGTTGCAGTAGGAAGGAGTCCGTAAACAAGGAAGTGAAGGATTGTATCAAATTGAAATGAATGGAATAGTGGACAATGGCTCTGAAGGGGAGTTGATCAGCAGGGCAGGGGTGAGGAGTTGGTGCCCTGCTCCTGCACCCAAGTTCTTGTGATTTGACTCCAGGACCATGGACGTCCTGCTGCAACAACATAAGCTTTGGTGAGATGGTACCTGGAGCATTGTGTAGAACGCTGGTCTCTGAGACAGGATATACTCACCATGGCAGAAAGCCACAAAGATCGAGTAGACTGGCTTTGGAGATTCAAGTTTGCCATTTGCAGAGAGATTGAATAGATGGGGACTGCAATCTCTGGAATTTAGACAAACAAGAGAAGTAAATGACAAAATCCTCACAATGCTCAACAGGTTGGATATAGGGAGGGCATTGTCTCCTTACCACGGAGTCTGGAACAAGGAGTCACAATCTCAGAATAAGAAGTAGTTTCTTCAGGACTGACATGAGGAGAAAAGGTGGTGAATGTCTGTAAACCTCTGCCCTGGAGAGCTGTGAAGTCTGTCATGGAACCCGTTCAGCATGCTGAGGAATAGTGCAGCAAGATGACTCAAAGGTAAGATCAGCAAGATCTTGAAGAATAGGTGTGATGGGCTGAAGGGCCTCTTCTGAGCTGTATAATGTCTCGACTCTACTCACTGAAGCACTACAGCTGGATTCTGAGAGGATGTTTCCCCAAGTGGCTGAATCTAGAGCCAGGGCACAATGTTTCAGAATAAGTTCCCCTGTTTAAGATGGCAATGAGGAGAAAATTGTTCACTCAGAGGGTCATGACTCTTTGGAATTATCTACTCTAGAGAACTGTGCAGGTGGAATCTTTAAATATATTCAAGCTGGGGACTGACAAACACTTAAACCACAAAGGGATCGAGGTACACAAGGTGAAGTACAGGCTTTACACTGATCAATTAACTTACTAACCTGTATATTTTTAGGATGTGGAAAGACATCTGAGCAACTGCAGAAAACCCATAAGGCCCTAGGAAAAATGTTTAAACATCAATCAAGTATCATCGGAGATCAGGATGGAACTCTGGTCAGTGAGAGAGGTGGCTTTACCAGGCATACCACTTTGCCAATGTCATTTCCTGAAATGTTTGCCAATGTATGTCTGTCATTATACTCTTCACTCTATGGCCAACCCATCCCTCAAAGTCATGCAATCACCTTTATTATTAAGCTGCTAATTCTATATCTGTGTTTGTTATTCCCAAACTGAATGTTCTGTTATGAAATGGTAATTCCTCTCCAGAGGATCCTTCCCTTTGAGATTATTATTAATGCTGTCTCATTACATGTGACCATATTTAAGTTGCTTATTTCTAGTCAGGGTAGGCAATACATTGTTCCAGGAAATCGTCTCATATGTAGTTCATGAACATATCCTCAGAACAGCCTTATCCAATTTGACTTGCCCAGTAACTATGAAGAATAAAGTCCTCCACATCAAAGTATTGCCTTTGTTTCACACTCTGATTGATGCTCTCTCCAACAATATAGCCCGTTTAGTAACCTACTTCCAATCTGTTTCCTGTTCCTTTCAAATATTATCTCTGTTCAGTTCCTATTTTCTCATCTAAGTTGCTTGTTTATTACCCTCCTCTTGACATTCTTTATTATGGGAGCTGTCCACCTGCTCTTTTTTCATTCTGATTGTCTTTTTGAAAGGCTGTGTACTTTCAAATGTCCATTTTGAAGCTTTGAACACCTTGCAACCATCTTGGTCAATAGCTACTGAATCAAATCCATTAACCTTTATTATATTATTAAGTTATTATGTTCAGTTAATTATATTTATTTTTGACATTTTAACATTTTCCTCTTGCACAATGACCACAGGTTGGTACACTAAATGCCCATCATCTGTCACACAATTATCATGAAATGGTCATTTTTTTCTTGAAAACACAGTTTTCTCCCTTGGGAAAATGGTAAGATCTGTGCTGCACAATGAAATGTGTATTATTTATGCATATGCTCAGTTACAGTTATAGGAATTAGAGAGAATGGGCAGGAGAGAGTTGCAGGGGGATCTCAGCAAGATATGAGGTGGGTGGGACTGAGGAAAATGGGAGGAGTGTGAGAGGGTCTTCTAGACTGAGAATCTGTGGCTGATATCAGTGCCTAGTTGCTTCAATCTATAAATGAAATCCCGGCATTAGAGTACTTATTATGTTAAAAAGCCTGGGACAAAGACGTAAGTACGGACAGGCTGTGTCACTTTTCATGTAAGGTACTTGTATTGAGAGTCAGCAATGACGGATATTGATTTCAATCTTTAGATTCCGTTCCTTTAAGTAAACAATTTGATTGATGCCTCACATGCTCCTAATGTTTTTGCATACAGGAAACACAAAAGGGAATTGACAGCGTGTCAATAGGAATCACAAAAGGAAATTTAGGTCCAGTTTCTGACTGAGCAGCTCTTGAACAGGAAATGCAGGCAAGCGATTCAAAATGTGTGTGAAGATCTTTGTTTTCGGTGCAATTTTCTCATGCGAAACATTCACAAGCAGTTTCCTTCTCATCTGTTTTCTAGAGGTGTGAAAGAATATCCTGCACTTCTCTGGATGATGCAGCTCCAAAAGCACTCAACAATCTTGGCACAGTCCAAGACTTTGAGCTGACTACATTGGTAAACACCCTGAAGTTACATCCTCCAGACCAACCCTGAAACATACTGCAGATACTCAGCATGGCCTTGTCATCAGCATTTCCCAAGCCTGTTATTTTTCCTTTCAAGAAGGGCAATGATGACAGGAACACATGGAAGCCACCACTGCTTGGTTCCCTACCAAATTGCACCAACTGGATTTGGAAACAAAGTATACTGCTGATGCTGTGGTCAAATCAAGCCGTACAAAAAAGCTGGATGAACTCAGCAGGTCAGGCAGCATCCGTTGAAAGGAGGATGAAATCCATTGAAATCCGTCCTGACGAAGGGTCTCAACCCGAAACGTTGACTGCTCCTTTTCCTCCTCTTCTACATTTTGAATGGATGTCCCTATACTCCAAGGCCATGTCCTCTGGTCCTAGACTCAACACCATAGGAAACATCCTCTCCAAATTTGCTCTATCAAGTCTTTCAACATCCAATTGGCTTCAGTGAGATACCTCCTCATTCTTCTGAATTCCAGTGAGTTCAGGCCCAGAGCCATCAAACGCTCCTCAAATCATTTAAGCCATTCAATCCGGAATCATTCTTGTGAACCTCCTTCGAAGCCTCTCCAATGTCAATACATCCTTCCTTAACAAAGGGGACCATAACTGCTCATAACACTCCAAGTGCAGCCTCACCCGTACCTTATAAATTCTCAACATTGCATCCTTGGTTTATATTCCAGCCCTCTCAAAGTTAATGATAACATCACATTTTCCTTCCTTACCAACAACCCAACCTGCAAATTAACCTTTAGGGAATCCTGCATCACCTACTGTGGTCACACCATTGATGCACAAGAATTACACAAGTGTGCCGAGAAAATTCAAGCAGAGGCGGATGCTGCAAGGCCAAAGGGCATTTGTCACAGTTGTGGTCTATAGGGTTTGTCAATTACTACAACAGATTCCTGCCAAATCTGTCTACTGTACTCTACAGCTTGAAATCATAACAACAGATCAGGAAGAAATGGCAAAGGGGAAAACAGTGTGAGGAGGCTCTCCAAAAAGGTAAAGGAAATAGTGACATCAGACACTGTCCTCACACATTATGATACACGCTGTCCAGTGAAGCTTACGATGCATTGTTCAGGATGCCAACACATCCAGAAAAAAGGTGTCCAGAGCTGTCACAACCACTTCCTACAGGCCCAGCGTCAACTGCTACAACCACCACGAGGACGCCCAGGACCAGGGATTGTTTCACAGCCACAAGTCTCATCTGCAAAGCAGAGTGATCCCCCCTCATCAGGAAAGATGTTATCCCACAAGCATAAAAAAGTCTCCAGTGATTAAATCTTTAGACTTGAATGGGACAATTTAAAATTTACTACACAAAGTATTATACAGTATAGTATATAAAAGATGAGATGAATTCTATATTGATTAGAGTTTATAGCTACGTGGGAGAAGTGTTGTGCATTTAATATTTCAGTAATATTTGAGAAATATTGTAAATATATTGTTAGATTAAGCATTTTTGTTTGTTGAATTAATTGGTTATTGGTTATATGTAAAAAAAAACGTGAATTGCATACATCATGACATTACAATCAATTACACCTTTGTTTGGATCCAGAAAGGCCACTTGACGGAGTGTGCTGCCATCTTACCAAATCTTATTTCACCTGACACTTGCCAGTTTATAACCCTCCCCTCCCCCCACCGTATTCTAGCTTCGTCCCTCGTCCTTTCCAGAAGAGTCAGCCTTTCATGAAAGGTCTCGGCCTAAAACGTTGACTGTTTAGTCCTCTCCATAGATGCTGCCTGACCTGCTGAGCCCTTCCAATATTTTGTGTGTTGCCCGGGATTTCCAGCATCTGCAGACTCTCTAGTGTTGACATAATAAGCGATCAACTGACATTTTCATTGCTATGATCTCTTCGTCAACTTTAACATTTTGAATATAGACAGGTAACTTTGCAGAATTACACATTTACAATGGGAGCACATCCCAACTAGTTCAACCACTTTGAAAATTTGAGTATGAGTGGCTGGTCTGAAAACCTCTGAGCACAAATTCCAAACACCCAGAAAATACCTCTTTTGTAGTGTTGAGGAATGACTCTCTGAATATACAAACAGAGAGAATATTACATGATAAACCAGACCTCTCTTGATCTGTGCAGTGTGGTAGATTTCAGCCGGAAACATCGACTGTACTCTTTCCTAGATGCTGGCTGGCCTGCTGAGTTCCTCCAGCATTTGGTGTGTGTTGATCAGATTTCCAGCATCTGCAGATTTTCTCTAGTTTGTCAGAACAGTAGGGATACATTTTTAACATTTTGTCAATAGAGGAGACGGCCACTTAAACAACCTCCCTCAAAAGATAATTGCCAGTTCAGTTTTTTAACTACACTCTTAAACTGAAACTGCGAGCATTGAATAGACTTGCTGAACTTGGGCTGTGACCTCAGCCTCTCCCTCCCGAATTACCTCCCCCAAATTCCAGTTATTTAACTGAAACTTAGTAGTTTGCTTTAAGAGTTTTTAAAATTTATGAAAGGGAAAGAAAGAGATTTATTTCAAGCAAGATAAGCTAAGCTTATCTACCAGGTTTTTTTTTTCCGAAGAAAGTTTGGCTGAAAATTTATTCTCTACTCCAAAGTGCATTGACAATTATTTTTGCATTATTATAACAACAACTTACTGATCCTGCAAACATTCTGTGAGCTGCAGAAATAATCATTTTTACGCAGGGGTTCCCTGAGATCTGAAAGTTATTTCAAGGGTTCTCAAAAAGTTTAAGAAAGGCTGGTCTAAGAGATGCAGTCTTACACAAGAGAAAATCTGCAGATGCTGGAAATCCAAAGCAACACACACCAAGTGCTGGAGGAACTCAGCAGGCCAGACAGCATCTATGGAAAAGAGTAAACAGTTGACATTTTTGGGCAGAGACCCTTCATCAAGCCTTGATTTTCTGTGGAGTGCTGCCTCAGGTGACATTTTTAAACACCAGCTAAAATCCTATTTACTTAACCTTGCTTTGTCCTTTATTTTCAGGTTTGCACTTTATCCCATCGTAAAACACTTTGAACTACATAGTCCGTATGAAAAGTACTCTAAAATCAGTTGTTATTATTATAGGGCAATGTAATTGGTTGAAATGTACATAATTCACAACCACCGACATTGAGTTGGAGTTTCACTTTAAGAGGCTGATCTGACGTGATGACATTATTACGTAAAGAGTTTAAGTGTACTTTTGTATATAGTTTTTGGAGTTCAATAAAATGTGGTACGGATTTCTTTAAACATAAAATGCTTGTTGTTTTATCTGTGAAAACTTACACTGGTGACCCTGATGTTCTAAGGATGATTCCAGAGATAGTCAACATGTCAACCAATGCTGTCTCTCTGAGAGCCAGAGCTTTGGGAGCAAAATGCCGTCACTTGGTTTGGACAAGCTGAGGCTCAATTCGCGACAACACCAAATATTTCTATGTGGTAGCATTGCTCACCAACTCCATGGCTGCAAGGGTGGTGAGTCTGCTAGAACACCCACTTGAACACGATAGACACTGATCGCTGAAAACTCACCTTTACACTCTTTTGGACTATCAAAGTCTGTGCACACCAACCAGTTGCTCTCCTTGCCAAGCCTTGGCGATGGTAAGCCATCGTGGCTAATGGGCCATGTGCTGTCTCTCCCGGGAAATCACCACCCTGTTTTATTTTTAAAGAATGTTTCATGCAGCAATGCCTGATCCATTCCTCGTTAATGTACCTGTGATGGACTATAGGGAGCTTGCTAAAATGGCTGACAGTCTACACTCAGCCGGGCAGCGATGCATCATTCCTCCTCCTTTCTCTACCTCAATAGGCCGGGTCTGCAAGCCCCGAACATAAAGACAGCTGTGGTATGATGCCAGGCCTGTGTTTTTACCACACTCACTTTGGTACAAGCGCGAGGAAGTGTCGACTGCCTTGCAGCTTCGACAGTTCCAATGCATCAGAACATCAAAGGCCAGTGAACACCGTGGGTTCCAGCTGCCAGGGACGTCTCCTGTTCATTATGGATACCCTTTCAGGGTGACGTTTCCTGTGTGACAAGGGTGCTCAGATGAGTTTGCTGCCAGCATTGATTATTGATGAGAAGACAAAGAGTAATGAAACTTCAATGGGGGCCGCCGACCACAGCAGGATCCAGACTTATGGGACACGATGGGTGACACTCTGCTTCAGTGGGTGATGTTACACGTGGGACTTTGTCCTGGCTAGGGTGGCCAGACCTCTGCTCTGTGCAGATTTCCTGTGTGCCCAAGGACTGTTAATTGATCTTAAGAACTGCCAGCTTCTGGATGTCAACGACTTTGGGTCCGACCACAACAACTCTGTCAAACACGTGCACCGCCTCATGTGAGCTTACTTGATGCTGGGCGAATTCCCAGACCTCACCAAGCTCACATTCTCCACTACAGTCACAAACATGGGGTCAAGCACCACATTCCCACGACTGGCCCGCCAGCCCATGCCCGAGCGTGTAGACCGACACAGAAAAGCTGGCGACCACCAAGTCCGGGTTTGCCAACGTGGAAAAACTTGGCATTGAATGCCAGTCGAATAGCCCCTGGGCTTTGCCCCTCTATGTGATCCCCAAGGCTGATGGTGGTTGCCACCCATGTGGTGATTACCAACGCCTTAATGAGACCGCCACCCACAATCATTACTCGGCTCCACACATCCAAGACTTTTCTTCACGTTTAGCCAGAAAGTTAATTTTTTCCATCTAGTTAGGGACTTCAATCAGGTTACTTTGTGCTCGGAGGACGTTCCCAAAATGGCTTTTTTGAGCTTCTGCCCTTGCCACTCAGACTGAAAAACGCAGCACAGACTTTTCAACAGCTGATGGACTCCGTATTAAAAGACAGATTTTCTTTTTGTTTACCTGAATGCCATACTTGTCACCATGGGTCCAAATCTGAAATGGTATCTTATCTCCACACACTTTTTCCAGCACTTAGGCCAACACAGGTTAATTATTAACCCTGCTAAATGCCAGTTTGGGTTCTCAACCATTGACTTCCTTGGCCATCGCATCTCAGCAGAAGGTGCGAGAGCTCTCCCAACCATCAAAAGTAGTCGCTAGTATGGATTTCCCATCGCTTCGCACTACTAAAAACTACAGGGGTTTTTAGATATGGTAAATTCCTACCGCCGCTTCAAACCGCGTGCTGATGAACTTGTGCTTCCCCTGTATCGTGCACATACAGGCAGTGCCCTAATCACGTGTTTGACAGGTCAGCGCGCTCGCCAGCGCACCCATAGTCATTATGACCGATGCTTCAGACTATCCTGTGGGTGCTGTGCTTGAACAGTTGGTCGGGTGTGTGTGGCAGCTGCTCGCCTTCTTCAGTCAGCAGCTCCGTCCCCCCGAAAGGAAACACATCAAGTTAGACCGTGAGGTTCTCGGGCTCTATTTGGCTGTCTGCCATTTTCTTCTAGACAGTCTCCCTCTCACAGCGATCATTGACCGCAAACACTTTGTGCACACGATGGCCAAAATATCAGCCCTTTGGTCTGCGTGGCAGCAACGCCATCTGGCCTACGTATCCAAGTCAACAGCTGATATAAAATATATCAAAGGGGGCAATAATGTCTGATTGCCTCTCACAACCAGACGCTGAGGCTGTACACCCTGTGGTTGACTCTGCCGGCATGGCAGCCGACCAAGCTACTGACCCAGAGGTCCAGACTTACTGAACAGCAGTCACGGGCCTGCGGTTGGCTGACGTCAAGTTTGTGGAAGCTGGGGTTTCTCTCCTGCGTGAAAAGGTCACTCTTGCCCCATTGTGCCTACAAACTGGAAATGGACTGTTTTTGACTCCATACTCGCATCTGGGCTGGAAGGCCTCGCAGAAACAGGTTGCATTAAAATTCGTTTGGTATGGCTTCAGAAAGGATGTGCGCGATTGGACTGCAGCTTGTGTGGAGTGCCAACGGGCAAAATTTAACCATTATTTTCAGGTAACATTGGCAGCTTTTGAGGTGAACAATGATTCGACTATGTCAATGTGGACCTTGTTGGTCCTCTTCCCCCCCCCCCCCCACAGTTTCATGCACCTTCTTACTATGGTGATCATACCACCAGGTGACTAGAGGCCGTCCCTCTAGCACCAGTGACTCGGGCAATCATCAGCACCTGGGTTACTCAATTTGATACCCCATCTGACATTTCCTCTCACCATGGTAAATTGGATAGGTATATGGACAGGAAAGACATGGAGGGTTATGGGCTGAGAGCAGGTTGGTGGGACTAGGCGAGAGTAAGCGTTTGGCATGGACTAGAAGGGCCGAGATGGCCTGTTTCCATGCTTTAATTATTATATGGTTATGGTCCCCAATTCATTTCAGACCTCTGGGTCACAATGCTCCAGAGCCTTGGTGTTAGGCTACATCATACCACAGCGTATCACCCGTAGTGAAATGGCCTATGGAATCGGCTTCACCATTCCTTAACATGCTGCTCTGAGGGTTTTGCTGATGGACAGTGTTGACATGATGACCTCCCATGGGTCCTGCTGGATCTCAGAACAGCTCCAAAAGAGGACTTGAAGTCATCCATCGCATAGTTGGTATATAAGTGATTTTATTCCTGACACCACAACTGCCTGGTTGGCCTCCCAGCAGTGTACCACCCTTCTCAGTAAATTCAATTCCCTTGCACCTATTCCTACCTCCTATCATGGCGTATTGACTCTTGGGTTCTTGTTGACCTACATTCTGCCTCGTTGCTTTTCGTCTGCCATGTCGCTCAGCCGCATCCCCTTAGGCCCCCTTACAATGGCCTATTCCTCATGTTGGAATGAAGAGAAAAGACTTTTATCATAGATAAGAGGAGTAAACCAGAATGTATTTCAGTAGATCGCCTTAAACTAGCCCACCAAGATTTGGAGGATTCCGCTGCCATGCCCTTGGTGAAACATGATCATGAGTGTGTGATGCACCATCAATAACTCACTCTGAGACGTAAGGCGAGATATCAGCTTTTATTGACTGGAAGAAGGAACCAGGAGTGAGTGTCCATCATACTACATCCTGGAGACTGAGAGGCCGGGCTCAGGCCTCGATCGCCTTTATACCGGGGTCTGTGAGAGGAGCCACAAGAGAAGTCATCAGGGGGCGTGTCCAGACAGGTATATGTAGTTCAACCCAGTGTGACAATAAACCTCTGGATGAGTCAGAAGCATTCATGGAACACAGGACTTGAGCTGGGAGGCTCGAATGAGCTCCAGACAGCTCACAATGCCAGTTATGATGAATTCTTGGGGGCTGGGCCTGTGTAGGGTAATATAACTGGGAGAAATGTACATAATTCACAACCATTGAAATTGAGTTGGGGTTTCACTTTAAGATGCTGGTGTGATGTGATGTCACAATGACATAAAGAGTTTTGGTGAGCTTTTGTGTGTAGACTTTGGAGGTCAATACAATGTGTTACAAGTTTCATTAAACATAAAATGCCTCACTGTCATGAGGAAATCTGCAGATGCTGGAAATTCAAGCAACACACACAAAATGCTGGTGGAGCACAGCAGGCCAGGCAGCAGCTATAGAAAGAAGCACTGTTGATGTTTCGGGCTGAGACCCTTTGTCAAGACTCACTTTGTTCTATTTGCAAAAACCTACATGATTAATGCCTTCCCTGATCACATCCTGAAGTTTTCAATGACTACCAATTAACAGGAACATCCATCTATTGTCTTCCCCTGTACAGTTTGCATAGTTTTAACTAAACACCATCAGAACTGGTTTCAATGGACTAAAGTTTCAGAAGAAGTTAAATTCTCAATGGGTTCAATTTCCTGAAAACTTATGTTTAACGGTTGTAAATTGTCCATAATCATGCAATACTTTGTTCCCTGACTGCAGAATAATCGCTAACACCATGTTTTTAAGAGGGAAAGGATCCAGAAAAAGTATTTGCATTTCCCTGAGGATGTAAAGTTACCACATTCCCCGTGTTAGTTACTAGGGGAGGTGATTTTCAAAGCACTTTTCCGGCTTTGGAGGAAAGGATTAGAACAATGGATAAAGGGAACGAGTGCAGAGATACGGAAGGAAATAGCAGAACAAGTGAAGCATTGGTCTGTACTTTCTGTTTATACACTTCAGTTTACGCCCATTTCATCGTGCATGGCGATCATGGTTAGTGTAAGACTATTACAGCACCAGCGAACTGGGTTCAATTCCTGCCGCTGACTGTAAGGAGTTCGTACAGTCTCCCCGTGACCGTGCTGGTTTCCTCCGGGTGCTTCAGTTTCCTCCCACAGTCCAAAGGCGTAAGGGTTAGTAGGGTAATTGGTCATGTGGGTGGAACTGGCTCCCCGTTACCATGCTGTATCTCTGAATAGAAATATACAATCACGCACTGTGTCGCTTCAGGCAAGACTTGGTGTTTGTGAGAGAGCAACTGGGCTTGGATCGTCTCTGATTTATAATTTAAATTTGGTAGAACAGCACAATTTAAAAACCTTTTTCAACTAATTTTGAGATTTCCTTGTAATCTATATGCTAAATCACTTACTTCTCTCCTAATTATACTGTAATTTGAAAAGTGGATACAGAGACGGTGGGTGGACCTCCAGTAGGTTTAAAGTCTGTGTTTCTGTGAAAGGAACTTGCAGTTCAGCAGTAGCTCTCTTGAACAATTTAAACAGTCTGAAGTGGAATCAGCTCCTGTGAGAACAACATTCCTGTGTTGTGAAACTACAGTGAAAAACAATGGA
Organism: Hypanus sabinus; assembly: GCF_030144855.1. NCBI lineage: Eukaryota > Metazoa > Chordata > Chondrichthyes > Myliobatiformes > Dasyatidae > Hypanus > Hypanus sabinus. Next base: position 30,871,786 of record NC_082707.1, read on the forward strand.
TGGCTGTGTCCCACAATGTTTCTACATGCCTGTGGACTTTATACACTAATCGGACCAATAAACTCTTTTCAGCAACTTACTTCATCAGACCTGGCAAAAAAAAATGTCGAGCACGTGTCTAGGGACAAGTTATAAATGAGAAGGCAGGAAGTATTAGCACTGCTGGGTCTGATTGTGTGTACATTACATCACTGGAAAGAACTGTTGATTTGTTCGTTATTCCTGCAGAAAAGCCACCCAATTATTGCACACATAACTGGGTTCTGTAAACTGCCAATCAAAGCCTGGCTTGTCCCCACACATGGTGGCAAAGGGACTAAATGTACAGCACGATCCCCCGGGAGGCTGCCTTCAGCTGGTAACTTCTACAGTGCTCCTGTGACATGGAGAAACACCCCATTAACATACTGATGGCTAGTCTGTTCCATACTTCCCCCAAAAGGGTGGAGGGTAGTTTCTGGATAAAAATGCTTCAAAAATATGTTGCTCCAACAGTGCTGATCTGATCATTTCTTCTGGTATCCATTTAGAGCAATAATCATGGTTTAGCAAATCATCAAAAAATACGGAATAACCTCTCACTCTTGATCCATTTTCAGCCCCAATCTCCCGCCTTCTTCCCATATCCCTTTATCCCCTGACTACTCAATAATCTATCAACCTCTGCTTAAATATACCCAATGACTTGGCCTCCACAACCGCCTGTGGCAACAAATTCCACAGAATCACAACCCTCTAGCTAAAGAAGGAGCTAGATAGATATCTGATGGATAGGGGAATCAAGGGATATGGGGACAAGGCAGGGACTGGGTATTGATAGTGAATGATCAGCCATGATCTCAGAACAGCGGTGCAGACTCGAGGGGCCGAATGGTCTACTTCTGCACCTATTGTCTATTGTAAAGAAATTGCTCTTCATGGCTAACTAAACGGGTGCCCCTCTATTCTGAGGCTGTGTCCCCTGGTCTTAGACTCTCCCACCATAGGAAAATCCTCTCCTCATCCACTCTATTGAGGCCTTTCGCCATTTGATAGGTCTCAATGAGACCCCCCCCCTATTCTTCTGAATACCAGAGTGGAGAGGCCCAGAGCCGCCAAGTGCTACTCATATGCAAACCTTTCAATCCCAAAGCTGTTTTCATCAGCCTCCTTTGAGCACATCCTTTCTTAGATGTGCTCACAATATGCCAAGTGAGGCCTGAGCCTCAACATTATATCCTTGCTTTTATATTCTAGTCCTCTCGAAATGAATGCTAACATTGCATTTGCTTTCTTCACCACAGACTGAATCTGCAAATGAACCTTTAGGGAATCCTGCATGAGAACTCCCAAGTCTCTTTACACCAATGATTTTTGAATTTTCTCTCCATTTAAAGAGAGGTCTAACCTTCTATTTCTTCCACTGAAGTACATGACCATACACTTCCCGACACTCTATTCCATCTACCATTTCTTTACCCATTCTGATAATCCTTCTATAGTCTCGCTACTTCCTGCCCCTCCACCTATGTTCGTATCATCCGCAAACTTAGAACCATAGAACATTACAGCACAGAAACAGGCCTTTTGGCCCTTCTTGGCTGAGCCGAACCATTTTTCTGCCTGGTCCCACTGCCCTGCACCTGGATCATATCCCTCCAAACCCGTCTCATCCATGTACCTGTCCAAGTTTTTCTTAAATGTTAAAAGTGAGCCTGCATTTACCACTTCAACTGGCAGCTCATTCTACACTCCCACCGCTCTCTGTGTGAAGAAGCCCCTCCAATGTTCCCTTTGTTACAAATGTGCCACAACTCTGAGTACAAAGTAGCCCCCTTCTTTTTGAGAATCGCAAGATCGCTATTAATTCGGGTCTGGGACCCAGGAAATGAGAGAGAGACATGCAGAATGTGTCCTGGGCCTCCGAAAGACAAAGCCATGGATAACGGCCATTGTCCCTTGGAGACGGAATTGTGTATTGAGTACTGTACTATTCATTGAAGCCCTCAAGAGATGATCAGAATGGGCTGGTTGAGGGATTGCATCATCCCAACCTAATTGACATCTGAGACCCCGTGAGTGAGGATAAAAGAGGTTCTGGGGAACAACCCCTTCAGACGCACCAGGAGAAACGCTAGAAATCCCGTGACAGCGTTTAATAGCGACAGCCGGTGGTGATTCGTGTGCGTGTCCATCCTTGCCCGGATGACGAGTTTTCCACGGAACGGCTTAGCTAAAGGACCGGCTACAAAAACTAAACTCTCGAAGGATCGAAATCATAAAAAGGAAAAGCTGGCAAGTTTTAAAAATCTGTCTCTTGACTCCAACCAAAGGCTGCAGCCCGAATGAACTAAGTGACTTTGATATTTCCATCGGACAATACATTATCCCCTAGACAATGATAGAGCTGTTTCTTATTGATTATTATTATACCCGCACTTTTAGATTTAGTATTGACAACGTATATTATCTGTATGTTTGCATTGATATTATTTTTGTGTATTTTTACCAATAAATACTGTTAAAAATAGTACCATCAGACTTCAACGGACCTCTCTATCTTTGCTGGTAAGTGACCCAGTTACGGGGTTCGTAACACCTTTAAACTTTTCTCCCTTCACCCTTAACTTGTCTACAAAGCCATCAATTTTGTCATCCAAATTATTGGCATATAACATAAAAAGCTGTCCCAACATAGACCCCTGTGGAACACCACTGGTCACAGCATCCAACCAGAAAAGGGTCTCTTTCTTCACACTCTTTGCCTCCTACCAATCAGCCATGCTAAAATCTTACCTGTAATACCATGGGCTCTTGTTAAGCTGCCTCATGTGTGCCACCTTGTCAAAGGCCTTCCGAAATTCCAAGTACACAACATCCACTGATTCTCCTTTGTCAATGCTGCTTGTTACTTCTTCAAAGAATTCCAACAGATTTGTGAGGCAAGATTTTCCCTTCAGGAAACCATGCTGACTATAGCTTATTTTATCACGTGCCTCCAAGTACCATGAAACCACATCTGTAACAATTGACTCCAGCATCTTCGCAACCATTGAGAACTGGCCATTAATTTCCTCTCATCTGCCTCTCTCCCTTCTTGAAGAGTGTAATGATATTTGCAATTTTCTTCTTTTCTCAATTTTCAATTATCACTGAGTACTCCGTCTCCCATCTGTTTCTCATTATTACCTGTGTTGCTGCCACCTGTGTCTCATTGTGCTCCACCTATCATCTGCCTCTCTGTTTATTGCCCAGTGTATTTCAGTCCTGTGTTTTCACCTGTTTGATGCCAGATTGTACTAGTGAATTTTCCTGAGCCTTTCCAGCATTTGTATCAGTACTCTGTCTGAATATTGACTCTGCCTGTTTCCCGATTCTGGTTTTTGGATATCTCTGGATGTTTTAATCTCTGCCTGAACTTTGACACTGACTTTGTTTGCACCTTGGGATTTGTTATTCTGTTAATATCACCGTGTGCACAGTACTGGGTCTGCGATTGGATCCCTGCTCCAGTGTCCTGACACTTGGATATTAAACTCCCAGTTATAATCTTTTTCAGTCATGATTCAGTGATGCCCACAACATCATACATACCAATCTCTAACTGTTCTTCGTTCATCTACTTAATTCTGTATACTGCGTGTAATCAAATATAACACTTTCAGTCCTGTATTGATCACCCTTTTTGATTTTGTCCCCCTTTTTTACTTTTGCAGTCCGTGAGATGAGCTGCACTTTGCTCTATCAACAGCTTGTAATTGCTAGCAGTCTCACTACACACTGCCCCTGTGTGTAAACCAACTCTCTCATCCTCAGGCCTACCACCCAAATTCCCACGCCCCTGCCAAACTTGTTGAAACCCTCCTGAACGGCTCCAGTCACGGCTCTACCCATGAGGATACTGGTTCCCCCTTGGGTTCAGGTGTAATCTCTTTTTGTACAATATACACACGTCACTTCATTTCTTATGTTGTATTTATGAGGCTCCCCAGCTGTCTCAGTTTTATATTACACTTGAGTCTTTCCGGCATCCACTATTTTCACAACCACACAAAAGATGAGGTAAACGATGATGATTGGATTTCTGTTCACTTGTCACTGGTTCTTTCTGCTTCAAGCATCACTGCACAAAACTTACTGGAATTTGGCACCATCTAGTCTTGACCAATCTAGACTGCAGAAAACAGGAATGAAAATGGGGAGCACGATACAATTCTGGCCACTGCGCACAGCTCAGCCAGCGCAGATCAAAAGGCTGTGCGGCATCTACACCAGGACCACCAGATTCAAAAACAGTTACTTCCCCCAAGCCTTCAGGCTGACTGACACCTCCACCCATTAACCCAGCCCACCACCACTACATCATTTCCTGTCAGAGTCACCTTATGTACAGGTACTCCTGTACCCAGCTTCACTTTATGTACAGACAATCAGTCTAGATGTACAGCTAAACGTATGCATGTATATTTATCGTGTTTTAATTGTGTCCTTTATGGCTCTTCTGCTGCACTGGATCTGGAGTAACAGTTGTCTTGTTCTCCCTTATACTTGAGAATAAATAATCTTCAATCTTGAATCTCAGATCCAGACTTAGAATATGGGAACTCAGCCATTTTTTAAAATTTCTGGCATTGATCCCAAGTGCTGCCTGTAATATAATACCAGAACAATTAATTTTTAAACCTGTAACATTAGGTGATCTAGCAAGTTATTGTACTGCTTGCCTGGGATGTGTGATAATTCACCGGATGTCATTGGAAGGAATAGTGGCAGAGCCCCATACTTGTTACCTGCAACCGCTTTCTGTCACATTCTCCTCCGCCGACGAATATTCCCAGCTGTTGCCCAGAGGAAGCCCAAACAGGAGGCGGTACAGATCGCTGCTTTTGATGGACAAAGCAGTGAAGGCTCTGGATAGATGGCAAGGTTTCTCGTTCATTCTGCAGTGCAGTGTAGGAGGGCAAAGTTCGCTCAGACATCGCCCAGGAAAAATGGGGTACTAACATGAGCACGTGGTACAGAGTCACAGAGACCGAGAAACTGTCCTGACTAGATAGAAGTCCCACTTGCCTGCACCTGGGCCATTGCATCCCCGCTCTACTCTCATTGCTGTACTTATTCAAACTTGTCATAACTGAACTCCACCCGTCATTCCACACTCACACCACCTTTTGAGTGAAGGAGTTGCCCCTCAGATTCCCCTTAAATATTACACCTTTTGCCCTAATCCCATGACCTCTAGTCCTAGTCTCACCCAACCTGAGGGGAAAAAGCCTGCTTGCATTTTACCCTACCTATCCTCCTCATGATTTTGTATACCTCTACAGATATCCTCTCATTTCCCTATATTCCAGGTAATAAAATCCTAACCTATTCAACCTTTTTCTAAACTCAGGCCTTCAAGTTCTGGCAACATCTTTGTAAATGTTCGGCATTCTGTCAATCTTATTGATATCTCACCTGTAGGTAGGTGACCAGAACTGCACATATTTATTCAAATTTGGCATCACCAACACCTTATGTATCTTCAGCATAACGTCCCAACTCCTGTACTCAAAGCCCTGAATTATGAAGGTCAATGTGCCAAAAGCTCTCTTTACGACACTACCCATGATGCCAATTTCAAGGAATTATGGATCTCCATTCCAAGGTCCCTATCTCCTACCACATATCTCAGTGCCCTGCCATTCACTGTGCAAGTCTAATCCTAACTTGTCCTCTCAAAGTGCAACACTTCACATTTGTCTGCATTAAATTCTATCTGCCATTTCTCAGCCAATTTTCCCAACTGCTCCAATCACACACAAGCTTTGACAACCGTCCTCGCTGTCCATTGACCATAAGATATAGGAGCAGAATTAGGCCACTTGGCCCATCGAGCCTGCTATGCCATTTCATCATGGCTGATCCAATGCCTTATAAAGCTTCAATGTTACATCCTTGCTCTTTCATACTGGTCCTCTCTAAATGAACGTTAAGTTTCCATTTGCCTTCCTCTCCACAGACTCAACCTGCAAGTGAACCGTTAGAGAATCCTGAAAGAAGACTCCCAAATCCCTTTGCACTTCAGATTTTTTTGAATTTTCTCTCCATTTAGAAAACAGTGTACACTTTTATGTCTTCACCAAAGTGCATGACCATACTTTTCTCAACACTTTCACTCCTTTGCCCATTCTCCTGATCTGTCTGCAGCCTCCCTGCTTCCTATTTTAGGTGAATTTGAATCAAGGCAGCCTGCAGATAATAAACACTGAGCTGAACTGAATATGGATTCTTAGAATTTGTGTTTTATATTCCGTGTTTTTGCTCATTTTTTTCTAGTTGCTGTTTCGTGATTTGTTTTTTTTTTGCACGGGGTGGGGCTTGATGTTCTTGTTGCTGTTTGCATGATTTGCTTTTTTGCACATGGGAGGGTTTGCTGTTTTTTCTATGGTTTGATTGTTTTCTTTCTTGATTTTCTTTGTTTCATGGCTGTCTATGGAGAAGCGAAATCTCAGGATTGTAAACTGCAAACATAATTTGATAATAAATATAGTTTTGAATCCATTGAATCCTCAACACTTCCTGCCCCTCCACCTATCTTGTATTGTCTACAAACTTAGCCACAAAGCCTTTAATTTTGTCATCCAAATCATGGACATGTAACATAAAAAGACACGGTCCCAATCTTGGTGTCATCTGCAAATTTGCTGATCCAGTTTACTATATTATTATCTAAGTCATTAATATAGATGAAAAGCAACAATGGACCTAGCATTGATCCCTGCAGCACAGAGAGGCAACCATCTACTACCAGACTGTAGCTTCTCCTGCTAAGACATGATTAATCCAATTTGCTACTTCATTCCGCATGGCAAGCAACTTATCCTTCTGGACCAGCCTTTCTTCTAGAAGTTTGTCAAAGACCTTTCAAAAGTCCATGTAGACATCATCCATTGCTCTTCCAGTACCTAAATTTACTTGTGAAGTTTCACTGCTTGGAAAACTGGTGATGCTTAAAACCTGAAAATCAAAACAAAAAACGTAGACGCTGACAGTCAGAAATAAGAACAGTCCCTCCACACTGCTGAGCATCCCACCATTAACCCTGTACTCTTCCTTAAAGTTCAACCTTTCAAAGTCTTTCTCTTCATACTTTTTATGGATCGATTTCCTCAGTCAATGAAATTGAAAATCCATCTATAAAGACCAGGAAAAGTTTTGTGAAACTAGACATTTCCTTAACATACCAAAAAAAGCAACAGCTAAGTAAAGCCAACACTCACATAGAACATGTACATTAATAGAACTCCTTAGCTCAGCTAAATAGATTGATGGTTATCAACTAATGTTAAAAGAAATGAATAGTCATGACTTATTACAAGACTAATTGTGCTGGTTCAGGGAAGCCTTGAATTTCCAGATTTCCTTATGAGATACAGGAAGGCCATTCATCACATGTCACTGTTGGCTCACAGAGCAATCCTAATCTGTGATTAAGAAACTTATTTTAAGTAAAAACCCAAATCATACTATTGGTTAGGGAAAAGAGTGCAAGGCTAAATATTGTTCATGTCCAGTTTTTAAGTTACTCTCGAAGCAGAAACTCTATCTGATTTACAAAACTATTTAAAAGTGAAAATTCATTTGATCTAACGAAATGTGACCTGACCTGAAGCCTGTGCAGGTATCTCTAAATATTCATTAACTTTGTGTTCCAATTATGCTGATAATTAAAATAAAAGCCATAGAATATGCTTCAAGTATTAAAGTCCATGCCTGTATGATAAACCTTTGGTTAGAATGTAGATGAGGAAATGCAAAAACTGCTCAGTCTGAACACACAGAGAAAGGATTAATCCTTCAATGTCAACGTGCTGTAAATCCATGGATTGTTGCAGACCAGTGAAAAGCAATGGATGGCTATATCCCACACTACTTCTGTGTGCCTATGGATTTTTTACAACAATGAGACCATCGGAGCCTTTTCTTACACCCTATCTTCTTGGACCCGATAAAAATTTAACCATTGAGCAGGTACGTGACTGTAAATACTGTATATATTTAGATTGGAAGAAAAGATTTGGCTAATTCAGTCAGATTTTCTTCTGGGGGAGCAGACAGTAGCAGCCATTCAATAAATTTCAGCTGCCTTTCCACCTCCTTACATCCCAACATTTAGGGATGCAAGCACTCTCAGAGTAAATAAGGATCTAGTGCTTTCCCAGCAAATAAACACTTTCAGGGCTTCCAGAGACCTGTAGACTGGCTGGAAGCCCGAGAAGAGTTTATTCGTCTTATCTGCTGGGAAAACACTCAATCCTTTTCACTTGCCTCCGTGGGGATGAACTTCACCACAATACTCGTCACCTTGAATCATTGCGTAAAGAGAAGGCGAGGCTTCTTTGTCCTTTAGCCTGATCCCTGTTGGCTGGGAACCTGTTGTTCCACTTGGCTGGAAGCCCAGGAGGAATTTATTCATTCTCAGAGCAGGTTAAAAGGGCAGCACAAAGTTGTGAGCCTATACCATTCCATGTTCTATTTCTTCCAAGAGAAGCACTTCTACACCTTCTGGTTTGGAGCATTGCATCTGGTTTCAGCTGAGATTTTCATCACTGGCAGTGCTTTGAGTAGATGGGCTAGATTTTACTAGGAGATGATGAATCTAAAATGCACCCGGCCAAGACTTTATTTCTCAGAGATTCTATGAACAATCCTGTTTCTTCCTAGGGCCTGTATGAAGAATTCATCTTTATTAAGTAAAACGGAGCCAGCATGTGTCGCTTTCAAAATTTATTTCAATACTAAAGACAGCGTCATGGAGCATGAAAATGGGCCATTTGGCCCATCACATCCATGCCAACTAGTGGGCACCCAACTATAATAATCCCATCTTCCAGCAGTTAGTCCATGGTTTTTACGCCAAAGGAATTCAAGTGCTCATCTAGATTCCTAGTGAATGCTACCAGCAACTCTCGCAGGTTCTCCTTTCCAGGTACTCACCACTCCCTGGGTAAAAACACTCAGATTCCACCTAAATCTCCTGCAAGAGGCCTTGCTGTAGGGTTTGGAGGTTTGCGTGCCTCAATGACCCGGAGAATTATGTTGGCTGGAGTCAGGACTTTATTGCTTTGGCTCTTGGTAGGGTCACCCATGCCAAACAGGTCAAAGGGTAGAGGGCAAACTACGAGTGGTCCACCAGTCCTCCAGGTTCGACAGGTCAGCTCAGGGATAACAACCCTGACTGGTCAAAAAACAATTGTTTTTTCTGAATCCTTCTTTATCTGTGTGCGGTGCTGTGGACAGACGGTGATGGAGAACCTTCATTGCTACCCTAAACGTCCTCCAATTTTATCTCCATGCACATGCAAAGTTAATTTCGAAAAAATGGCTGGGTTCAAAGAGAGCGGTATTAAAAAAAAGGCTGAAACATAAAGAACATTGAAGTATTCCAAACCTCTTAAAGTAGCTAAAAGTAATTGAAAGCTGAATGTGTGAGACACCACAATTGTAGCCATTCATTCAGATTTAATTTACCACTGGATGGCACTTGAATGGATGAAACCCCCATTTTTCTACATTTAACATCAGATTTGCATTTACTGGAAACACTGTTCAATTTACACATGCTCAACAACAGGAAGCCCTTTAAATACGTTACCAAAATCTGCCCTTTCTAATAATTATTTTAAAAAATACAATACTGCAGATGCCAGAAATCTGACATGAAAACAGAAGACACTGGAAATGATCAGCAATCAGGCAGAATCCTGATTCTGAGCGAGAACAGAGTTAACATTTCAGTCAGATGATCTTTCACCAAAACTAGGAATAACTAGAAATCTTAACTTTGGAAAATCTGCAGATGCTGGAATTCCAAGCGACGCAGACAAAATGCTGGAGGAACTCAGCAGGCCAGGCAGCATCAATGGAAAAAAGTACAGTCGATGTTTTGGGCCGAGACCCTTCAGCAGGACTGGCGAGAAAAAGACGAGGAGTAGAGTTGAAAGGTGGGAGGAGACGAGGAAGAAACAGCCAGTGATAGGTGAAACTTGGAGGGGGGAGGAGTGAATTAATTTGATTGGTGAAAGGGATATAGAGCTGGAGGAGGGGGAATCTGATAGGAGAGGACAGAAGGCCATGGAAGAAAGGGGGAAGAGCACTAGAGGGAGGCGATGAGCAGGCAAGGAGATAAGGTAAGAGAGGGAAAAAGGGATGGGGAATGGTGAAGGTGGGGGCATTACCGGAAGTTCAAGAAATTTATGTGCATGCCATGGAGAGATCTCACTTTTTCCGGCAGATAGAGTGTAAGTGCTCGGCAAAACAGTCTCCCAATCTACGTCAAGTCTCACCGATGTACAGGAGGCCACACTAGGAGCACTGGATACAGTTTATGACCCCAGCATATTCACATGTGAAGTGTCGCCTCACCTGGAAGGACTGTTTGGGGCCCTGAATGGTAGTGAGGGAGGAGGTGTAGGAGCAGGTGTAGCACTCGTTCTGCTTGCAAGGGTAAGTGCCAGGAGGGAGATCAGTGGGGAGGGACGAATGGACAAGGGAGTCGTGTAGGAAGCGATCCCTGCGGAAAGCAGAAAGTGGGCGGGAGGGAAAGATGTGCTTGGTGGTGGGATTCTGTTGGAGATGGTGGAAGTTCCAGAGAATTATGTGCTGGACACGAAGGCTGGTTGGGTGGTAGGTGAGGGCAAGAGGAACCCTAACCCTGGTAGGGTGGTGGGAGGATGGGGTGAGGGCAGACATGTGTGAAATGGAAGAGATGCGGTTGAGGGCAGCATTCGGGTGGAAGAAGGGAAGCTCTATTCTTTGAAGAAGGAGGACATAGCCTTTATTCTGGAGGGAAAAGCCTGAGAATAGATGCAGTGGAGATAGAGGAACTGAGAGAAGGCGATGGTGTTTTTACAAGTAACAGGGTGAGAGGAGGTTAGGTCCAGGTAGCTGTGAGAGTCAGTGGGTGTTATATAGACATCAGTAGATAAGCAGTCGCCAGAGAAGACAAGAGAGATTGAAAAAGGGGAGAGAGGTGTCAGAAATGGACCAGGTAAATTTGAGGGCGGGGTTGGAGGCAAAGTGGATGAAGTTGACGCGTTCAGTGTGGGTGTAGGGTAGGAGAAGTACGGGATGGTCAACGGTGTAGGCTTAGAACATAGACTGTTCCACGTAGCTGACAGACAAACAGGCATAGCTGGGACCTATGCCAGTGCCCATGGCTACACCTTTTGTTTGAAGAAGGCAGGAGGAGCCAAAGGAGAAATTATTCAGAGGGAGGACAAGTTCTGCAAGGCGGAGGAGAGTGGTGGTGGAGGGGAACTGGTTGGGTCTGGTGTCCAGAAAGAAACAGACAGCTTTGAAGTCTTTCTGGTGGGGGACAGAGGTGTATAGGGACTGGACATCCATAGTAAAAATAAGGTGATGGGGCCAGGGAACCTGAAATTATTGAAAAGATCTAGAGCATGTGAAGTGTCACAGCTGTAGGTAGGAAGGGACTGAACTAGGGGGGAGAAAACAGACTTGAGGTAAGCTGAAATGAGTTCAGTGGGGCAGGAACAAGCTGTGACAATGGGTCTACCTGAACAAGCGGGTTTGTGGATCTTGGATAGGAGGTAGAAACGGGAGTTGTGGGGTGTGGGAACAATGAGGTTGGTGACAGTGGATGGGAGATCCCCAGAGTTAATAAGGTCGGTGATGGTGTAGGAGACAATGTCCTGTGCTCCTTAGCGGGGAACTGTTCCAGGGGAAGTAAGAAGAGGTGTCTGAGAGTTGTCACTGGGCCTCCGCAAGGTAAGTACGCCAGACTAGTACAGTGCCCGCTTTATCTGTGGGTTTGTTTGATGGTGAGATTAGGTTTGGTGCAGAGGGAGTGAAGCAGAGTGTTCGGAAGGAGTGAGGTTGGAATTGGAGAGGGGAGTGTTGAAGTTGAGATGGTAGTGTAACATGGTTTAAGTTGCAGAGAAAGGAGTGGGGCAGAAGAACAACAGATAAAGTCTGTGATGGACAAATGGCATGTCCGGGGACAGTTTGTCTGAAAGGGGGCAGTAAAGGAGTGTCTGGAGGATGTAGAAGTCAAAGATGAACCAAATCTGAATGATCAGGAAAGGAGGAACTGTGAGATGTCAGATGGGAAAAGCATGTTATCTAAATTTTGGTCTTGTGTCCTGAGTGCCTTAATGTGTCCAGTCAACAGAGGCCGAAGTGAGAGTGGGATGGGGTGGGGTTAAAGTGAAAGTCAACTAGTGGCTCAGAGTTAAGTTTGTGGACTGAATAGAGACGCTTGCTAAGTAGTCCTCCAGTCTGCACTTGCTATCATTGCAGTAGGGCAAACCATATCAAACACTGCACTCTACCATTCTGTGCAAAAGTCTTAGGCACATACATATATAGCTCGAATGCATAGGACTTTTGCATGGTACTGTAGTAATTTTATGTATTGCACTGTACTGCTGCCACAAAAATAAAATTCATGGCATATGTAAGTGATGATAAACCTGATTCTGATATGGGTGTCTATTGTGGATTGAGAGTGGCAAGGGGGCAGGGAGAGGGGAATCATAATTGGGAAAAGGGGAAGGATCAGGAAGCAAAAGAGAAGCATTCTGTAATGACCAATAAACTAACTTTGGGATCAAAATGGCATTGCCTTGTGTCTCAGGTTTGGGTGTGTCTACACCAGTGCCACCTCCCCCCCACTGGCACCTGTCCCTGACACTCCTTTTCTGCCACTTGTCCCATACTTATTGATTATGGGAAGGTGTGGAAGATGAGGACAAAGGCAGCCATACCCTTGTCTTGAACAGGAGGAGAAGGGGTGGGAGCCAACTTGTAGGAAGTTGAACAATTGTGGTTAAGAGTCAGGTCATCTCTACTGCAAAGAAAACCATCATTGAAATAAAAGGAAAATGTGTCAGAAACATTAGAGTAGAAGGTGATTTCTTCAGAACAGATGCAAATATACACTCCACCCCATTTAACAACTCCTTCATCCCGAGCTGGATTTCTTTGGCAATGCTGGTGTAGTCTTTCAGTGCCTTGATCCACTTCAAACCTCTTAACTTTTTTAAAAAAAAAGTAAAGCCAAAAAAACAAACCAGGAAGATATTTTACCATGTCTTGATTCATGAATGTTGCTATTCCTTTTTCTGTTACTGAAGTTATGGGCTCCATCTGATGACTACCATCTATGATACTATATATATATATATATATATATATCCAGTATCATATCTAAAGAAACTGAGACAATAAAATATAAGGGGTGATTAAGGTAGAAGGAGTCAATTTTAGAAAACCTAGCACACTTATTTTTCAACATAGTCCCCTCCTACATGTACACACTTAGTCCAGCAGTCATGGAGCATACTGATCTTGGACCTCCAGAAAGTGTCCATAGATGGGTGCTTGATAAGTTTGTGGCCTAAGGTAGAAGGAGATGAGTTATTAACTTCAAACTTTCTGCATGATCACTCAAAGAGTTGACCTGTATGTACATGTAACGAGAGCTGTATAACTCATCTCCTTCCAGCTCAGGCCACAAAGTTATCAATCACCCATCTGTGGACACTTTCTGAAGGTCCAAGATCTGTATGCTCCATGACCACTGGACTAAGTGTGTACATGTAAGAGGGGACTAAGTTGAAAAATAAATGTGCTAGATTTTCTAAAATTGACTCCTTCTACTTTAGGCCATTAACATCAATTACCCCTTGTATTTTCTGATTCTACACCCAGTCCATGAAATTTCATGCAGCTTTGTACAGGTGTGTCCTATTTTCCTCTTGCAACACTATATTTGTTTCAATGCTGCTTTAGTTTGTTTTATATTACTTCTAATCAATAATCAAAGCTCCCCTGCCACGCCATCCTTTCACCACCGGGCAGAAGGTACAGAGGCCTGAAGCCCCACACCACCAGGCTGAAGAACAGCTGCCTCCCTGCAGCCATTCAGCTCTTCAGCCAACCAGCAAAGCCCCAGTCACTACAGCTTGGCCACTTCGATCACTTTAAGATTAAAAACGAACTGTTCCTTTGCTCTAATTGTTCTTCATTGTAAAACTGTGGATAATTTATGTTTTTCTCACAAATGCTGCTCACATGATGTCATGTGCCTGTGACGCTGTGGCAGGCACGCTTCTCACCAGGCCCGTGCATAGCACAACGAACTCGTTTTTTTCACCTTATTTTCCCATTCACTTTCAGGTTACGAATGAAATATTCCCAGTATGGACCTACTCCTACTTGGTAATTTTGATTCCCGTTTTCTTGGTCACCGACTACCTCAGATACAAACCTGTCCTAATCCTACAAGGAATCAGCTTCATCATTACGTGGCTGATGCTCCTGTATGCGCAAGGGGTCCTGGCCATGCAATTCTTAGAGTTCACCTACGGCATTGTGTCTGCCACTGAAATTGCTTATTACTCTTATATTTACAGTATTGTTGACTTAAAGCACTACCAAAAGGTGACCAGTTACTGCCGGAGTATCACACTGGTCGCCTACACCTTTGGCTCCATCCTGGGACAAGTCTTAGTCTCTGTAGGGGATGTATCTTACTTCACTCTGAATGTGATTTCACTGGTGTCAGTGTCACTGGGCTTCCTATCGTCCATCCCCCTGCCGATGCCCAAGAGAAGTATGTTCTTTCACAGGAAAGAAACAGCAGACATTCGGGTCATGCCATCCACTGAAAATGTCAAGCCAGCCCCCGGAAATGCTTTTCCACAAGGCAGTCTGGATACAGTGATCACCTCACAAGGTCTGGCTGACTTGCACAAAGATGTGTCCAGTCCGGTGAGAGCAGCTGAGCACAAGGGAATCTTCCAGAACCTCTTCGAGTTGTATTCGGATTTCAAGGAAAGCTATTCCTCTCCAAGAATCATCTGCTGGTCAGCCTGGTGGGCACTGGCTACTTGTGGGTTTCTCCAAGTGACCAATTATGTCCAGGTGCTGTGGGATCACGTCGAACCATCCCGAAACAACTCAGCCTATAATGGTGGAGTGGAAGCAGTATCAACTTTTATGAGTAAGTGGAATTATAACATTTATCTATTTTATCACAAGAATTAGCATCTTTTGTTATTATCTAAATCTATTTAAATGAGGAATGACAACAGTTAAGTTCCTGTAAAATTCCACTCTGAGTTAGTCACCAGTTCCGTTACGCAGCGATACCCAGATCAAGACATCTCTAGTGAGGACTGGTAGATACCACAAGAGCATCAGGCAAACTGAGAGAGAGTTAAATAATAAACACAAGTGATCCTGCAGATGCCCCTCCCCCCACTTTCTTACTTTGCCATCATTCCCCCTCCTTTCCAGTCCTGACGAGGTTCGGTGCAAAACGTCAGCTGTTTATTTATTACCGTAAATGCTGCCTGACATGCCGAATTCCTCCAGCATGCTTTGTGAGTTACACAATCCAACAGCCTTGGACAAGAGAGACTTCCATTGTCTGTGGGAGAGTGCAGCTTAAAAGGCAAGTCCCACCCAACAAGAACATCTAGCGAAGACCATAAGACATAGTCCATCAAGTCCATCATCTCTGCTCCACCATTACAGCGAAGCTAATTTACTATCCCTTTTAATTCTAATCCTCAGCCTTCTCCGTAATCTTTGATGGCCCTTACTAATTAAGAACCTATCTCCCTTTGCTTAAGATATACCCAATGACTTGGCCTCCACAGCCATCTGTGGCAATGGATTCCGCAAATTCACCACCCTCTAGCTAAAGAAATTCCTACTCATCATTGCTTTAAACATCACCTCATGAACAATCAATGCTGGTGCACCTCGAGGATGTGTGCTTAGACCGCTGCTCTATCTCCACACCCATGACTGTGTGGCCAGGCACAGTTCAAATGCCATCTACAAATTTACCGAGAACACAACTGTGGTTGGAGGAATTTCAGGTGCTGACAAGGAGTGTACAGGAGCGTGGTAGAACAGCTGGTTGAGTGATGTCACAGCAAGGGCAAGTTGAGGGAACACACATCTGTTCTCATTGAGGGCTCAGAAGTGGAAAAGGTGAGCAGTTTCAAGTTTCTGGGGGTCAACATCTCTGAGGATCTATCCTAGGCCCAATATATAAGAAGGTACAACAATGGCTATATTTCATTAGGAGTTTGAAGAGAATTCATATGTCACCAAAGATACTTGCAAGCTTCTACCGGTGTGCTGTGGAGAGCATTCTAACTGGTTGCATCACCGTCTGGTATGGAGGGGCCACTGCACAGGATCGGAAATGTTGTGAACTCTGGCAATTGCACCATGGGCCTCCCCAGTATCCAGGCAATGCCTCAAAAAGGGAGCATCCATCATTAATGGCCAAGTTACCCAGGACATGCCCTCTTCACATTGCTACCATCATGGAGGAGGTATAGACACACATCAACGTTTCAGGAAAAACCTCTTTCCCCTCTTTCTTCAGATTTTGGAATGGACAATGAACCCATGAACACTTCCTCAGCATTTTATTCCCTTTTTTTTGCACTAATTTAATTTACTTTCATATATACTTATCATTGTAATTTATAGTTTTTAATTGCTATGTATTGCAATGTAATACTGCCATAAAACTACAAACTTCATGACATGTGCCGGTGATATTAAACATGATTCTGATTCGTGTATACAGTCATACGAACCTCTGGACCAAGGTGCACAACACAGTACATATGACTCACACACAACACATAAAGTTATATTACCGCAAATAAATTAACAACTATTAAAACATGTTCCAGAAGATTGACATTTAGCATAATGTGCACTTACGACACAAGTTAAAAAGTAAACAGTGTAACGCTACTGGTGTTTCATGAGTGATGAGACCTGGGTGGTGGTAGGGAGTTCATTAGTCTGATGGCCTGGGGAAGAAGCCATTTCCCATCCTAACAGTCCTCGTCATAATGCTATGGTACCTCTTGCCTGATGGTAGGTGGTCAAAGAGATGTGCGATGGATGGGAGGGATCACTGACAAGCTAAAGGCCCTGTGTATGTAGCGTTCCTGATAAATATCTCTGATGGATGGAAGAGAGACCCTGATGATCCTCTCAGCAGTCCTCTTAGCTTTGTAGGGTCACAGACAGAGATCAACAGCTCTTGGAAGGTGTTAAATGTAAGAAAATAAGATAGGATTGATGATTGGGACACTTCATGTCTCTACAAAGCTGAATGATTGTATAAGGAGGCCTCTGCTCTGATTGAATGGGTGGAGCCTGTGCTGAATTAGTTGATGCTTTTCCTTGTTCCTTCTCTCCTCACGCTCCTTGACCCATTCACCTTCTTTGTTTGGTTTCCATGGTGATTGGTGTGGCCACCGCAGACTCTTCCCCACGTGGGCACGAGCTGTGGGCTTCCAGTCAGTTTGGTGAGGGGATGAGTTCCATCTGGCCCTCTGTGCTCTCCTCATTCTCCATCCCAGCCAAAGTGCTGGTTCTCCATTCTCAGCCCTCGACTTCAAAGTCCATGCGGTATATATCACCGCATACTACCCCGGGAGTCATTTCCTTGCAGGCATTCGCAGAAAACGAAGACACACAATAGCATCAGTGAAAAACTGCACACTAACAAAAATGCACACTAACCAATGTGCAAAAAAAATTGGTTGTGGAAATATAAAAATTGAAAAAAAAACTAAAGCAATAATTATAAATAAACAAATCATAAATATTGAGAATATGAGTTGTTGAGTCCTTGAATGTGAGTCCATAGATTGTGGAATCAGTTGAACGATGTTATCCAAGCTAGTTCAGGATCCTGATGGTTGAGGGGTAGTAACTATTCCTGAACTGGTGTGGCACCTAAGGCTCATATACATCCTTCCTGATGGCAGCTGAGAAGAGAGCATAGCCTGAATGGTGGGGCTCCTCGATGATGGATACTGCATTCCTGTGACAGCATTCCTTCCAGATGTGCTCAATGGTGTCATGGGCCAAAGATTCCCAGGAGATGGTTGGGATATTGCAAGTTTTATAAAGGGATGTTGAGCCCATCCTCAACTTGTCTCTTCTGCCTGATATTTTTCTAATGAAAGGTAAAAAAAATAAGAGTTTCTGTATTGGGAGCTTGCTGTCGGCCTGCCAATGGAGCTGACCTAGTGCAGTTAGAGCCACAACACCGGGAAGGATGGGACACTGTCTTTGATTTTCCAGTCCTTCTGGTGAATTTGGCAGACAGATGAACTGATGTAGAGACCTTGCAGAATATATCACCACAATGCCTCGATAGGACTGCTGTAGGTAGTTCAGATCTAAGAGAAACAGGATCGTTCCAGATAAATGAGAAATGCTCTATGGTTTCTAGGATTTGACCAATCATTTATTGTCAGAGGGCAAAGTTAAGATTAAGTAATATGGCTAGTTAGACCCCTCTTGATTAGTTATTACAATTTTGTTGGGTAGGGAGAGCTGGAATGAGAACAATGCAACATTAAAGCATTCAGCGCCAGTCAGCAGAATTTGGGTAATAATTAACCCAATGTATTAGAAATTTAAAAGCAATGGAATCAGTGATGAGTGCTCCTCTATTTTTATTTTCTAATGCTTTACTAAACTATTCATGTACAAGTTTACTTGTAGACTTCTTGTGAACATTACCTGATCATTTTTATAAATGCAAGAGATTCCGTAGATGCTGGAAATCCGGAACAACACACAAAAATTGCTGGAGGAACTTAACAGGTCAGGTAGCATCTATGGAGAGGACCTATCTATAAATGCTGCCTGACCAGCTGAGTTCCTCCAGTTTTTTCTGTGAGTTGCTTTGATCATTTTAGTTTGGTAACTGCTTGTTATTACCACCGATCCAAAGAATTGATTTCTCAGACTTTCTTTGCAAAATTGACAATTTTAATAAACACATTATGTTCAGCTGTTAGTCGTGGATTATCCTGAAACAAAAGATGGCATTGTTCACTTTAACTGTGTGTTTGATCTTCAAGCACCGGATCGGTGACAGCTTCCTCTCTGTTTGAATCTAGGTGCTGTCACGTCCTTCGCCGTGGGCTTTGTGAAGGTGGATTGGGCAGTCTGGGGAGAATTGGCACTCGGCATCTTTTCAGTGATAGATGCCAGTGCTCTATATGTCATGGATCGTGCAGACAACATCTGGGTTTGTTATGCCGGTTATGTCGCATTCAAAGCTTCCTACTTCTTGTTAATTACCATAGCTACGTGAGTATGATATTTTACCAAAGTATGACAGTGAAGTTTTATTTAAAGTGACATAAGATTGGATAAAATAGACGATTTGATAGAAGTGTACAAGATGATAAAAGGCATAGATGGAGTGGATAGCCAAAAACTTTTTCCCAGGGCAGAAATGGCTAACACTTACTCATTCAATTATTTGTCATGTCATATGAATTGGGTGATCGTGGTCTTTCCATGACCATGATTGTTCTTGGCAAAGTTTTCTGTTTTTTTAATTAAGTTTTTAATGAATTTTACAATGCAACAAAAAAACAATAAAAAAGAGGTTTATACAGTGCAAAACAAATATATCAAAGTACAGTTCATAACAATTAAGAAAAGCACCCATTGTAAAATCATATAAAATTAGTTACCACCCCACCCTCCCAGTACCCAACTCCAAGCCAACCTTACGATATATAAAAAAGTTAATCAGAACTATATCACCACAGAGCTGTATTTACAAACCCCATTTCCAGACATGTTGGGATATTTTCCAAAATGCAATAAAAACAAAAATCTGTGATATGTTAATTCACGTGAATCTTTATTTAACTGACAAAAGTACAAAGAAAAGATTTTCAATAGTTTTACCGACCAACTTAATTGTATTTTGTAAATATACACAAATTTAGAATTTGATGGCTGCAACACACTCAACAAAAGTTGGGACAGAGTTAAAATAAGATTGAAAACTGCACAGAATATTCAAGTAACACCGGTTTGGAAGACTCCACATTAAGCAGGCTAATTGGTAGCAGGTGAGGTATCATGACTGGGTATAAAAGTAGCGTCCATCAAAGGCTCAGTCTTTGCAAACAATGGGTTGTGGCTCACTCCTTTGTGCCAAAGTTCATGAGAGAATTGTTAATCAGCTCAAAAGGAATATTTCCCAACGCAAGATTGCAGAGAATTTAGGTCTTTCAACATCTACAGTACATAATATTGTGGAAAAGATTCAGAGAATTCAGAGACATCTCAGTGCGTAAAGGCCAAGGTCGGAAACCACTGTTGAATGAGCGTGATCTTCGAGCCCTCAGGCGGCACTGCCTAAGAAACCGTCATGCTACTGTGACAATTATAGCCACCTGGGCTCGGGAGTACTTCGGAAAACCATTGTCACTTAACACAGTCCATCGCTGCATCCAGAAATGCAACTTGAAACTGTATTATGCGAGGAGGAAGCCGTACATCAACTCTATGCAGCAACGCTGGCGAGTTCTCTGGGCCCCAGCTCATCTCAGATGGACCGAAAGACTGTGGAACCGTGTGCTGTGGTCAGATGAGTCCACATTTCAGCTAGTTTTTGGAAAAAACGGGTGTCATTCTCCGTGCCAAAGGTGAAAATGACCATCCTGATTGTTATCAGTGAAAGGTGCAAAAGCCAGCATCTGTGATGGTATGGGGGTGCATTCAGTGCCCACGGCATGGGTGAGTTGCATGTATGTGAAGGTACCATTGACTCTGAGGTGTATATTAGGATTTTAGAGAGACATGTTGCCATCAAGGCGACGTCTCTTCCCGGGACGTCCATGCTTATTTCAGCAGGACAATGCCAGACCACATTCTGCAAGGGCTACAACAGCGTAGCTTTGTAGACACAGAGTGCGTGTGCTTGACTGGCCTGCTGCCAATCCAGATCTATCTCCTATCCAAAATGTATGGCGCATCATGAAGAGGAGAATCAGACAATGGAGACCACAGACTGTTGAGCAGCTGAGGTCTTATATCAAGCAAGAATGGACACACCAAAGCCTCAGCTTCCTTTGGAGACTAACGACACTGTCCTGTCTCCATAAACTCTCACCAATATTTACTGATGCACCATCGAAAGCATTCTGTCCGGATACATAATGGCTTGGGATGGTAACAGTTCTGTACGTGACCACAAGAAACTGCAGAGAGGTGTGGACCTAGCTCCTCACGTGACAGGAACCAGTCTCCTGTCCATGATTCGTAAAGCAGCCAGAGTAAGCAAAGACCCCCATCCACCCTGATATTCTCTCTTCTCCCCTCTCCTATTGTGCAGAAGATACAAAAGCCTGAAAGCATGTAGCACCAGGCTCAAAGATAGCTTACATTCGAATGTTATCAGGCTCTTGAACAGACCTCTTGTATAATAAGGTGGACTTTTGGTCTCATTATCTAGCTCATTACGATCCCGTGCTTTTGCATTTATCTGCACTGCACTTGTTTGGTATCTTCTATACTTCATTCGGCATTG
This sequence comes from Hypanus sabinus, assembly GCF_030144855.1. Taxonomy (NCBI): domain Eukaryota; kingdom Metazoa; phylum Chordata; class Chondrichthyes; order Myliobatiformes; family Dasyatidae; genus Hypanus; species Hypanus sabinus. The sequence continues at coordinate 30,893,171 of NC_082707.1, forward strand.
TTATATTCTACCTCAGTGCATTGTGTAGTGATTTGATCACACCGCTAGGTTCAGGAACGGTGAGTTCTGAAACAAAATGCAAGATAAGCTTCTCACTGTATCCTGGAACATGTGACAATAATAAACCAATACCAAGAACATCCAGCACGTACCCCACATAACTCAAAATTCAAGGTAAATTTATAATCAAAGTACATATGTGTCACCATATGAGACCATAAGACATAGGAGTAGAATTAGGCCATTCAGCCCATTGAGTCTGCTCCACCATTCCATCATGGCTGATCTCAGACCCCACTCAACCCCATACACCTGCCTTCTCGCCATATCCTTTGATGCCCAATCAGGAAACAACCAACTTCCGCCTTAAATATACCCACAGACTTCCCCTCCACCACAGTCTGTGGCAGAGAGATTCACTACTCTCTGGCTAAAAAAATTCGTCCTTACCTCTGTTCTAAAGGGTCACCCCTTAATATTGAGACTGTGCCCTCTAGTTCTGGATACCCCCACCATAGGAAACATCTCCACATCCACCCTATCAATTTTCGGTGGGTTTCAATGAAATCCCCATGCATTTTTCTAAATTCCAGTGACTAATTTATCCAACCCTAAGATTCACTCTCTTATTTGCAATCACAGTTGAACACAAAAGAATCAACGAAAAACTGCAGAGAAAGACAGAAAACAAGAAGTGTGAAAACAAAGATAAATTCTGCAAATACACAAAAAAAAGTAGATAAATAATACTGTGGGCGTGAATTGTAGAGTCTCTGAAAGTGAGACCATTGGTTTTGGCATCAGCTCAGAGTTGATGTGAGTGAAGTTATCCACACTGGTTTCAAGCCTGAGGGTCGATGGTCGATAGTTTTCAACCTCTCACTGCTACGGGCGGAAGTTCCCACTTGCTTCAAAAAGGCAACAATTATACCAGTGCCTAAGAAGAATAATGTGGGCTGCCTTAATGACTATTGGCTGAAAGCTCTCACAACGACAGTGGTGAAATGCTTTGAGAGGTTGGTCATGACTAGACTGAACTCCTGCCTCAGCAAGGACCTGGACCCACTGCAATTTGCCTATCGCCATAAATAGGTCAATGGCAGATGCAATCTCAATGGTTCTCCACACGGCTTTAGACCACCTGGACAACACAAACACCTATATCAGGATGCTGTTCGTCGACTATAGCTCAGCATTTCATACCATCATTCCCACAATCCTGATTGAGAAGTTGCAGAACCTGGGCCTCTGTGCCTCCCTCTGCAATTGGGTCCTCGACTTCCTAACTGGAAGACTACAATCTGTGCGGATTTGTGATAACATATCCTCCTCACTGACGATCAACACTGGTGCACCTCAGGCGTGTGTGCTTAGCCCACGGCTCTAGTCTCTATATACACATGACTGTGTGGCAAATTTCATGCCACATGCCAGTAATAATAAATCTGATTCTGATTTAGTACACAGCCCTGAGGGACTCCTGTGTTGAGAGTCAGAGGGATGGAGGTGAGGGAGCCCACTCTTACCTCCTGCTGGCGATCTGACAGGAAATCCAAGATCCAGCTGAACAAGGCAGGGTCAAGGCCGAGGTCTCTGAGCTTCCTGTCGAGCCTGGTTGGAATTATGGTGTTAAATGCTGAACTGTATGCTTACGGCATGACTCTTGTTCACATCGGGGATCCAGTGTTCGGGTGTAATCCTGACCACGTGAGTGGAGTTTGCCTGTTCTCCCAGTGTCAGCAAGAGCTTCCTCCAGGTGCTCCAGTTTCCAGCCGCATGTCAGCGACAAATTGTCACTGGTAGGTAGATGACTGGTGGAATTTGGGGAGGAGTTGACGAGAACATCAGGAGGATAAACTGGGTTAGGGTAGAATTAATGTGAAAATGGGGGCTTGGTGGGCTCTATGACTCTCTGGCACTTCCCTGCTTCCTGTTTCTCTCCTTTCCCAAATTGGGCCATTACAGTTGCAGTTCTCCAATCTGTTGGAACCCTTAGTGATCTGGAGAATTTTGGACAATCAATGTCAATTCACTACATCCTTATCTTGATACCCTAGCTTCCACATCCTTCCTACAATGAGGTGACCAGAACTGAACACAATATTCCAAGTGTGGTCTCACCAGAGTTTTATAGAGCTGTAACAATACCTCACAGCTCTTGAACTCAATCCCCTGACACATGAAGGCCAAAATACCATGTGCCTTCTTAACAAACCTATCAACATGCACTACAACTGTGAGGGGTCGATGGACATGGACTCAAAGAGCCCTCTGTTCCTCCACACTGCCAAGAATCCTGCATATAATCCATTGAAAATTCAATTCCACAGTCTCATTCTTCAAAAGAACTAACATTGGTTTGAGCATCCATTTCATTTTTTTTTAATCACTAATTTTTATTACAACACCAACAAATTACATTCAATACAACCAGTTGCCAATTACATTTTGACTGTTTAACTCAGCCACCCCCAAACCTCATCCTCACCCCCCTCTCTCCCCTCCACACCCCCTCCCCTCCACCCACCAACTGAATAGTAGTGCATACACAGACAGAGCATTCCTATTTTAACAGAAGATCTTTTAAGTTAGATATCAAATTTGTCCACATTAAGATTGTGTTTGGTTGTGCATCATTTACTCTTGCTGATGATAATTCCGGGTAAGAAGTGTCCAGAAAGCTCCGAAACCAGTGAGTACTTGAAGTATCACGAGGAGGTTTCTAACGCTGGACTACAATCTTCTTCGCTGCAGTCAGGCCTGCCAACCAGATTTTGCGTGTTTTTTCCGTAAGGGAAAGGTGGGAGTCATCATTTAGAAGATGTACAGCGGGGCCCATTGGTAATAGTACCCCCATTAGTTCTGTAAGAGTACTGATAACCTTCCCCCACAAACCAAAAACCCCTGGACATTCCCATACAACATGTATAAAAGAGCCAATGGTTACGTGGGGGGAAAATGAGCAATATGGGTCAGGAACCAGTCCCATTTGATGTCTAATTCTCGGTGTTAGATATGCTCTAAGACAAAATTTCAAGTGTATATACTGATGATTTGGGTTTTTCGAAGCACCGGCTTCATTATCCCAAATTGCATCCCAGTCTAATTCTTGTTCCAATTCAGATATGTCTCAATCCTAGTCTGAGCATCAGTTCCATTTTTATGTATATATAGGAGATGTTACTGCCTGATTTTGTACTTCTTGCTAACCTATATGTATAATCTATTTTCTCCCTTGTTATTCATTACTGGCATCAAAATGTTTACCCAATCTTCATAGCTACCACTAAACTTCGTAACTTTAGACAGCATGTCTTTTCATTCCACGTGATACCATCCTTAACTTCCTGAGTCAGCCGCAGATAGCTAACCCTTTCCATAGAGGGTTCATTTGACAATTAGGTCTTATTCCCATACTCCTGTGCCTAGCATCACTTTATGGACATACACTCAATCTATGTATATAAGCTATGTAATGTATATATACTATTATTATTATTGTGTTCTCAGTCTTCCTGTGTTTTTTTTGGTGCTACATTTGGTGCTCCTCACCTGCTGTGAACTGTAACTGACACAGAGTGGAAAGTTCCATTAAGGTTCAGGTGATACTAGTAAGCCAATGCTCCCCTTCCACTTACAAACTACCCCATCTACTGGCACAATCCCAGTCTTTACCTGTTTATCTTAGTTCAGTTAATGACTAAATTAGTACAGGAGATTAAGGAAAGTTGATCATCAATAGCATTATCCAGATGATTTGTGACAAAGTACACTTGACTTAGAAACCAGGATAATTGTGTGCATATATAATTTTGTCCCCATGTTAATGCTATACACATTATCCTTGCTGTTATAATTGACTCTATTCATATGTATAATGGAAATTGGCTTATTTTAATCTTATTGGTAATAAAAGGTTGAAATATTCTATTGCACTGGCCATTTGCCATTTGGCATTCAATTTGCCCTCTATCCCTCCAGAATTGTGCCGATTCCTTCTTCCATACAGGATCAGAGTTTCAGTTGTCTCCACGTACAAGGCAGCCAGTTCCCAATCTGGTCTCTTTGACTGATGACTACATGGGACTCGAGCCTGGGTTTCAGAAAGCCTTGTTCCTCATATAGATTATGACACAGAAAATGGAATATAGACGAGGAATGGGCCCTAGAGCCCATATAAACAGTCTGATCATGTGGCAGGCAGCTCCACACATTCTGCACTAAAGGCTAAAGATATTCCTTTATCCCTTGTTGAACAAATATTGGACACAAATTTCAAAGGCTAACCAGTTATTTTCTTCATCAAGATACCAGATTGCTGCTAACCTGAGCGTGGAGCGCTATGCACTGTTGTTTGGAGTAAATACCTTCACAGCCCTAGTTCTTCAGACCATCCTGACAATCATTGTCGTTGATGCAAGAGGCCTTAGTTTGGATATTATCACTCAGGTGGGTTAAATACTGGACAGTGAGTGAACTACAGTGGTGTTGTTTGGGCAACATGGAAGTTGAACAAAAAGCATAAATCAGCTCAGCAAAGTACAGGCCCTTCAGCCCACAATGTTGAGAAGACCGTTTAACCTACTCAAGATCAATCTAACCCTTCCATTTTTCTTTCTCCCATGTGCCTATCTAGGAATCTCTTAAATCTGCCTCTACCACTACCCTCAGTAGTGTATTCCAGGCACCTACCACCTCTCTGTAAAGGACCTACCTCTGCCTTTTTAAAAAATATCCTCCATTCACCTTAACCGTAGCTGCCCTGGGACAAAGGCCACTCTGCCTATGCCTTTTATAATCTTAAACACCTCTATTAAGTCACCTCTCATCCTTTGTTCCAGAGCAAAGCCCTAATGTGCTCAACATTTCCTCTTAAGACATGCTCTCCAATCCAAGCAGCAGCCGGGTAAATCTTCTCTGCTCCTTCTCTAATGCTTCTACATCCTTTCTATAAGGAATTACTTTGTGCTTCTTCCAGCATTTTGTGTGTGTGTGTGTGTGTGTGTGTGTGTGTGTGTGTGTGTGTGTGTGTGCGTGTGTGTGTGCGTGTGTGTGTGTGCGTGTGTGTGTGTGTGTGTTGCTTCGAAGATATCTATCTGATTGGTTCCATTAAAAAATTAGAACGTTAAGGGTCTCAGCTCAAAATGTCGACTTTTTATTTATTTCCATAGATGCTGCCTATCCTGCTGAGTTCCTCCAGAATTTTATGTGTTGCACAATCCTAACATTGATTTTTCCCAACTCCAGAAGCTGAAGACTTGTCACATGCTGTGTGCACAACAGAATACAATACAAAACAACACACACACAAATACTGGAGAAATTCAGCAAGTCAGGCTGAATCTATGGAAATCAATAAATAGTCGATGTTTTGGGCTGAGACCCTTCTTCAAGAGCAGTTCAAAACTTTGAACATCCAGTGGAGCTAAATATTGCAGGTTTGGTGTGTACAATATTCAAAAATTTATATCAGCTGTCCTGTTATCTGCACTTCCCTAATAAACTCATTTTATATATATATCAACTTCAGATGATTACATTCTGTGCTGTGCTCAAGTTTGTGGTTACAGATTTTTTTTTAACCAAGGCACTAATGGCATAAATCCAGGAGATGCTTGTCTTTCACACCGAGTTAAGGATAGCTATATGATTATCTAGTTGTAGATATTAGTGGGAACTATTGCCAAATTTCACCATAAAATCAAAGGAAGTTAGTTACAGGAAAACTTCCTTGGGAACAGCTGGAATTATTGAGTTCTTGTGCTGGAATCACATGGTAGAATTCCAGAAAATTGCATAATAATAATAATAAAAATAAATACTTTATTGATCCCAAGTGGGAAATTCTTTCATTACAGCAGTAACATTTAAAAACACACTGAGCAGTGTGCAGACTTAATAATAAAGTACAGAATAATAAGATACACAATAATTTACCAATGTGCAATAATAATGTACAAAATAATAAAACAGAGACTACTGTACTATGATGTGTGTTCCTCCTGTCACACAGAGATGAACTGTTGTACATGCTTATTGCATTTGATAGGAAAGAGCTGAATGAGACTAGAAGTCCAAATGAACCCAAACTCCAAAAGAAGCTATTATTGTGGTTTATCAATAGCCTTTTTGGTTCTGGTTCAGAAGTTCACCAGTTCAAGTTCTCAAAGCCAATACACTTTACTGTGTTCTGCATCACCATTTTTCATGATTAAACCTATACAGTCTCCTTTTATCACCAGTATTCCTCCTGGATTACCTAATTTCTGTGGTGTTGGAGGAATTGTATTCAGTTATCTTAAACCTTTTGTTTGAGTTCTCAGTAAAATAATTATTTCCATCCTATAAAGAACTGCGAAGCATTTAAGCCAATAACTGAGTGTCAAGCATTAGCTCAGCATCCATCATATTCTCTGCACGGATGCAAATGTGTAATCAGCTGCAACAATTTGTGTGCTTTTAACTTGCAGTTCCTGGTTTATGGGAGTTACTTTGCAGCGATAGCAGGACTTTTCCTCATCAGAGGCATTTACACCTTAATTCAAAGTCGGCGGAAAAGAAAGAGACAAGATGGGTCAGAGGTCACCGATGGAAATAATTTACCATCTGAAAACCAGATACACCTTTCAGAAAAATTTTGAGAATTCGTAAATACAGCAAAAAAAAAGGAGCTGAAATTTGGTTATTAGAATTTCTCATTCAGCCTCCTTGGTCAGGTGGGTAGGACATTTGTCTTTCACTTGGTTACTCAGTGGGTGGATAAGGGACCATTTACTCTGTTCCATCCAGTGTGGGAAATCAATACCATAAGATTGTTTCAAATCATTGCTTTACTGCAGTTCACAATTCTCTTATTGTGTTTTATTAATCTTCAAAAATAGAAAGTGTCGCACAGCAACAGCAAATGTATATGAAGTGGTTTGTGATTCTCTGCATGCTGATTCCTGTAACTAGCAATTATCAGAGAACACGTAAAGAGCAAAGAAAGCTCAATAAAGTAATCAAAGTTAGTTTATTATCAAAGTCTGTAAATTGCCATATACTATCTTAAAATTCATTTTCTTCTGAGCATTTGCAGTAAAATAGAGAAATACAATAGAATTTACAGAAATTATAAACAAATATTGACAAACAACCAACGTGCAAAAGAAGACAATTGTGCAAGTAAATAATATTGAGAATATGAGTTGTAGTCTCATTGAAAGTGAGTCTGTAGGTTGTGAAATTCAAGGTTGTTTATTGTCATTCTTCAGCACACATGCGTAAAGGCGAATGAAATGATCGTTACTCCGGATTCGATGCTGCGTAAAAACAACCTCAATAACCATAAAGAACACAATAAAAAATCTAAAAAAACACATAGTACATATAAACACAATGTATAAGTAGCTGTTATATGCTTGGATCGTTTGTATGTATATAAGATGATGCTAGATGCTTTGTGGTGCTGGGGGTGGTGGTGGGCCAGTTAACAGGTGGAGGTGTTGATCTTCAACATCTCCCTGGGGGTTCTCACGTGATGACGTAGGATCGAGATGTGGAAATCCAGCTCTCCCGCAAAAAACTAGTAAAATAATGTTTAAGTGAAGAAAAGTTAGTAAATACTTTTTAAAAATTACTTATAAACTACTCAGGATTGCCTTAAGATATGTCTCCTAAACAGAAGCAGAAGAAAACTACTACTTTGAAGACAACACAAGTTGGAAAAGAATCAAGGCCGGTAGCCATGAAAGAGCCTCGGGCTCAAATGCATTTTACCTCCGGCGATACAGAACAGGAAACTGTGGCAACATCAACCGTTTCCAAAAAAAAAAGAGCAATAGGAATTGCGCATGTGTGAAGGAAAGGGCATGCGCAAACATGAGCAAACCAAACTACAAATCCCAGCTAAGATCGGAACTGAAAGTGAATGTGAATATGAGGTGGAATCAGATTCTCTGGATAAATCAGTCGAAGATGAAGAGACAAACAAAGAAGAGCAACAGGAAGAGGTTGGAGGTGATATTGGAGACATAAAAAAATCTTTGGTGCAAATAATGCATGAATTAAAAGCATTAAAAGTAATTTAAAAGAATTTAAAAATATGAAGATTATGTTTGATAAAATAATGAAAAGACAGGACAAAATGGACAAGAAAATTAAAAACTTGGAAGAAATAATGGGAGACACCATTGATAGAATGAATAAAATGGAAGATAATATTTCTGCCTGAACATCAGAATGAAAACAGTTGTTGGAAAAAGTGAATGTACTTGAAAATTTTAACAGACAAAATAATATTAAGATTGTTGGACTTAAAGAAGGTATAGAGGGAGAGGATCCAATAAATGCTTTTCAAAAATGGATTCTGGAAATTTTGGAAATGGAAGAAGGAACCCAGTTATTTGAAATTGAAAGGGCTCACGGAGCCTTAAGATCAAGACCTCCAGTTGATCAAAACCCACGATCAATCTTTTCTTTTTCAATCTTTTTATTGAATTTCATATATAGAAAAAACATAACATAATAATGAATAGGTTATAAGTGCACTAGACTTGAAATTGAATTAATAATAAGATAACAATATCCTATTAAAATATCAACAAAAAATAGTATATTAATCAATCAAGCCTATAATAATTATACATGAAAAAAAAGTAAGAATAATCATCAAAAGAAATTTTTTTTTAAAAAAATACAAGAAAAAAATATATATTGAAAAAAAAACTAAACTAAACTAACATGGGCAATAATAACAGTTTATATGTATATGATAGTGTCAAAAACTCCGGAACTCCATACCAGAACAAGAATAAACAGAGAGAAGGTCTGAAAGAGGCCAAATTAATTCATATGAAAGTGTCGAAAGTTTCTTCAAATTTAATAGATGAGTCAAAAATAGTGCTTCTAATTTTTTTCTAAGCTCAGATAAGAAATAGTTTGAGAGAACCACTGAAACGTGGTAGGAGGATTTACTTCTTTCCAATTTTGTAATATAGACCTTCTGGCCATTAATGTTACAAAGGCAATCATTCATCTAATTGAAGGGGAAAACTGATTACCATCCTCATTTGGTATACCAAAAATTGCAGTAATAAAATGAGGTTGTAAATCGATATTCCAAATTGAGGAAATGGTAGCAAATATGTCCTTCCAATAGTTATATAAGGTGGGACATGACCAAAACATGTGGGTCAATGAAGCCACATCTGAATGACATCTGTCACATTGAGGGTTAATATGAGAATAGAATCGAGCAAGCTTATCTTTAGACATATGAGCTCTATGTACAACTTTAAATTGTATTAAAGCATGTTTAGCACATATAGAAGAAGAATTAACCATTTGTAGAATTTTTTCCCATTTTTCTGTTGATATATAATATTGAAGTTCTTTTTCCCATTCTTGGTTAATTCTACCTGATATTTCTGGTTGTATCTTCATAATCATATTATAAATAAGAGCCACTAATCCCTTCTGACAAGGATTTAAGGTAAAAATCAAATCTGAAAAATCTATCAAAGTTGAATTGGGGAAGGATGGTAGAACTTTATGTAAAAAATTTCTGATTTGTAGATATCTAAAAAAATTAGATTTAGGTAACTTAAATTTGTTGGAAAGTTGGTCGAAAGACATCAAACTACCTTCAAAAAAAAGATCACGAAAACATTTTATACCTTTCCTTTTCCATATGCTAAAAGCTTGATCTGTCAAAGAAGGTTTGAAAAAGAAGTTAAGTAAGATAGGGCTATCAAGAACAAAGTTTTTCAGAGTAAAAAACTTATGAAATTGAAACCAAATTCGTAATGTATGTTTGACAACAGGATTAAATATCTGTTTATTGAATTTAACTAAATCAGCAGGAAGAGAAGAACCAAGAACGGAGAATAAAGAATATCCCTGTGCATCATTGCATTCTAAATTTACCCACTGTGGGCACAATGGTGAATCCAAATCTAATTTCCAATATATTAGGTTACGAATATTATTCACCCAATAGTAAAATCTAAAGTTAGGTAAAGCTAAACCACCATCTTTTTTAGATTTTTGTAATTACCTTTTACTTAACCTGGGGTTTTTATTTTGCCACACAAATGAGGAAATTTTTGAATCAATGTTATCAAAAAAAGATTTAGGAATAAAAATTGGTAAGGCTTGAAATAAATATAAAAATTTCGGTAAAATCTTCATTTTAATAGCATTAATCCGACCAACTAATGATAAGGATAAGGGAGACCTTCTTGTAGTAAGTTGCTGAATTTGATGAAGCATAGGTAAAAAATTCAGTCTAAATAAATCTTTATATTTCTTGGTAATTTTTATATCTATATAGATAAAGTTATCAGTAACAACTTTAAATGGTATCCTGTCATTCAATAAAGTTTGCGCGTTTAAAGGGAATAATTCACTCTTATCCAAGTTTAGTTTATAACCAGAAAAACTACCAAATTGAGCCAACAAGGATAAAATAGCGGGAATAGACCTATCAGGATCAGAAATATATAACAACAAGTCATCAGCATAAAGTGATAACTTGTATAACTTCTCATTACGGGTAATACCAAAAATATTAGGAGATTCACGAATAGCAATGGCTAAAGGTTCTAATGCGATATTAAATAATAAAGGACTTAAGGGACAACCTTGTCTCGTACCACGAGATAATTGAAAAAAAGAGGATCTGTAATTATTTGTAAGAACAGAAGCAACAGGTTTATAATATATTAATTTAATCCATGATATAAAATTAGGACTAAAATTAAAATTTCTCAAAGCATTAAATAAGTATGTCCATTCAACTCTATCAAAAGCTTTTTCAGCATCTAATGAAATAACATATTCTGGGGTTGTGGTTGATGAAGTATAAATTATATTAATCAATTTTCTAACATTAAAAAAGGAATACCGATTCCTAATAAAACCAGTTTGGTCTTCTGAAATAATCTGTGATAGTAACTTTTCTAACCTAATAGCTAAAATTTTTGTAAGAATCTTAGAGTCTACATTTAATAGCGATATAGGGCGATAAGATGCACATAAAGTAGGATCCTTATCTTTTTTAAGAATTAGAGAGATAGTAGCTTCATAAAAAGACTGGGGTAATCTCTTCTTAGCAAATGCAACATTAAAGATTTCACATAACCAAGGGGAAAGCAGATCAATCTTGATAACATGCTTAAGATATCAAGATAAAGAAAAGATCCTGAAGACGGCTGCCCAACGTGCCAGAAAGAGAAACGGGCCATTGATGATAGAAGGGAAAACAGTTCCTTTCTATCCTGATATGTTATGATCTTTTGAAGAGAAAGAAGGAATTTAACCAAGCGAAAAAAGTTTTATGGGAAAAGGATTATAAATTTATATTGCGCCACCCGGCAACCCTGATAATTTTTTTGGATGACGAGAAAAGAAGATCTTTTACTGATTATCCGGATGCGGAAGAATTTGCACAAGAACTCCCAAATATTTGCTAACCACAGCCAAAGATTTAAAGATGAAGACAGGGACAGTGAATGGAGTTGATGGATGTTTAAGGACAGAAGAATATTTAAATATATTCTTAATTATACGATACAAGGGGAGAAAGGTAAAAATTTGAGAAATATTAATCGAGAGTAGTGATATTATTTTTTCTTCTCTTATATATACTTTTTTATGTTACGGGGGAGCTGGGTGAACTTTGGATCGATTACTACGGGATTCACGTGTGTAATCATGGCGACTGCCATGACCTGTACAATGGAGGGGGGTAATGTTGTGTTTTTTTTATTCCAAACATTAGTAGGGGGGTATTTTGTTATTTTTTTTTCTATATAATCTATTTTTCTTTAATCTTTCTTTCTTTGCCTGGACAACTGGGAGTGGGGGGGGGGGGGGAGACACATAGCAACACAGAGAATTTTAAAAAGATTGCCCAAGGTACTATGAAAGTTGAAAAGTTAGGTATTACTATAGACTGGAGTAACCCTGTTAAAAATAATGAATAATTTACTGAATTTTTAAAGTTTTAATGTTAATGAGCTTAATGGACAGGTGAAAAGAAAAAGAATTTTAACATACATTAAGAAAATGAAAATAGATATAGCTTTTAGCTGCATTCCATTTGAAAAAATTACTTATAATTTAAGAGATAAATACGAAATATTTTTGAAAATTTGGCGTCCTTATTTACAAAAGATAGAATTAAATACATAGGTGCTCCAAAGATAAAATTATTGGTTATTTGGGGAAAGAAATAAATATATATACTAAAGCTATTATGAACTCCATGGAGCATGTGGGGATCTTCCGATATCCAGGCACTCTTTCTTTCTTTCTTTTCCTCTTTTTTTTCTCTTTCTGCAGGGATATGTTGGGGGGAGGGGGGAAGGGTTGATAATCTTTTTTCCCTTCTGTAACCATTTGAAAATTCAATAAAATTTTTTAATAAAACATCTCCCTGAGCAGTGCCGTCATTTCAACGTGCTTCAAGGCCGCTATCATCGTCCCCGTGCCGAAGAAGTCTTCAGTGTTCTGCCTCAATGACTACCGTCCCGTTGCACTTACATCCATCATCATGAAGTGTTGAGAGGCTCGTCATGAGGCATATCAAGACCCTGCTGCCCCCTGCACTGGACCCCCTGCAGTTTGCGTACCACCCCAACTGTTCAACGAACGACGCCATTGCAATCACCCTCCACCTGGCCCTAACCCATCTGGACAAAAAGACATGTACGTTTAAATGCTGTTCGTAGACTTCAGTTCAGCATTCAACACAATCATCCCTCAGAAACTGATTGGAAAGCTGAGCCTACTGGGCCTGAACACTTCCCTCTGCAACTGGATACTAGACTTCCTGACTTGGAGACTTCAGTCTGTCCGGATCAGAAGCAGCATCTCCAACATCATCACACTGAGCATGGGGTCTCCCCAGGGCTGTGTGCTCGGTCCACTCCTGTTCACTCTGCTGACCCATGACTGTGCTGCAACACACAGCTTGAACCACATCATCAAGTTCGCCGATGACACGACCGTGGTGGGTCTCATCAGCAAGAACGACGAGTCAGCTTACAGAGAGGAGGTGCAGCAGCTAACGGACTGGTGCAGAGCCAACAACCTATCTCTAAATGTGAACAAAACAAAAGAGATGGTTGTTGACTTCAGGAGGGCATGGAGCGACCACTCTTCACTGAACATTGACTACTCTTCGGTAGAGATTGTTAAGAGCACCAAATTCCTTGGTGTTCACCTGGCGGAGAATCTCACCTGGTCCCTCAACACCAGCTCCATAGCAAAGAAAGCCCAAGAGCGTCTCTACTTTCTGTGAAGGCTGTGGGAAGTCCATCTCCCACCACCCATCCTCATCACATTCTACAGGGGTTGTACTGAGAGCATCCTGAGCAGCTGCATCACTGCCTGGTTCAGAAATTGCACCATCTCGGATCGCAAAACCCTGCAGCTGAGAAGATCATCGAGGTCTCTCTTCCTGCCATTACAGACATTTACATCACACGCTGCACCCACAAAGCAAACAGCATTATGAAGGACCCCACATACAAACTCTTCTCCTTCCTGCCATCTGGGAAAAGGCTCCGAAGCATTCAGGCTCTCACGACCAGACTATGTAACCGATTCTTCCCCCAAGCTATCAGACTCCTCAATACCCAGAGCCTGGACTGATACCAACTCACTGCCCTCTACTGTGCCTATTGTCTTGTTTATTATTTATTGTAATGCCTGCACTGTTTTGTGCACTTTATGCAGTCCTGGGTAGTCTGTAGTCTAGTGTAGTTTTTGTGTTGTTTTACGTAATTCAGTGTAGTTTTTGTATTCTTTCATTTAGCACCATGGTCCTGAAAAACTTTGTCTCGTTTTTACTGTGGTACCAGCAGTTATGGTTGAAATGACAATAAAAAGCGACTTAACTTGATCAGCATGATGGCTTGGGAAAAGTTGCTGTTCTTGATTCTAGTGGTACTGGCATAGATGCTGTGTAGTTCCTTCCCTGATTGGAGTGGGCAGATAGAATTAAGAAACTGCAAGAATAAAAAGACAGGAGTCAGGATGTGGGCTATAAATTACTACAGCAGTTAGAAAAGGCATGTAAAATGGGCAATGTTGTGATGGTCGTGGAGGATTTCAATACCCAGGTACATTGGGAAGATTAGGTTGGTGTTAGATCCCAAGAGAGGGAATTTGTAGAATGCTGACAAGTTGGATTTTAGAGCAGTTTATGGTTGAACCCATTTGGGTACAACAATTCTGGATTGGGTAATGACCCAGATTTGATTAGGGAGCTTAAGGTAAAGAAACCATTAGGAGACAGTGTCATAATACGATAGAATTCACCATGCATCTTGAGAAGGAGAAGCTAAAATCGGATCGATTGAAGTTCAAAGTTCAAAATAAATTTTATCAAATTACATATAAATCACCATAAACAATCCTGAGATTCATTTTCTTGTAGGCATAGTCAATAATCTATAGAATAATAACCATGACAGAATCAGTGAAAGATAGTGAATTAAGGTTTCAACCAGATAACAGAAGACACCAAACTAGGGCACACTCACAGGGGTGATGGCAGAAAAGCACTGGCTGGTGTTTTTGGGGGGGAATTGAGAAGGTGTAGGAAAGATACATCTCAAAGATGAAGAAGTATTCTAAAGGGAGAATTAAGCAATTGTGGCTGACACAGGAAGTCAAACAGTGTAAAGATGAAAGAGAAGGCATATAATAGAGCAAAAATTAGTGGGAAGTTAGAGGATTATTAACCTTTTAAAAAGAAGGCAACTAAAAAGGCCATAAAGAGAGAAAAGATAAAGTAGCCTAGAAAAGGTATCACTATCAAAATGTATATTAACATTTTTTTCAGATACGTATATAATGAGTAAAAGAAAAACATAAGGGGATATTGGACTACTGGAAAATGATGCTAGAGAGATGGTAATGCGAGACAAAGAAATGGCAGATGAACCTAATAAGTATTTTGCGTCAATCTTCACCATGGAAAACACTAGCAGAATAGCAGAAATGCAAAAATGTCAGGGTGCAGAAGTGAGTGTCATTGTTGTTACTAAGGATAAAGGTGCTGAGAAGCTGAAAGGTATAACAGTCGATAAGTTACCTGGACCAGATGGACTACAGCTCAGAGTTCTACAAGACGCAGCTGAAGATATTGTAGGGGCATTAGTAATGATCTTTCGAAAATCACTAGTTTCTGGAATCATTCAGAAGATTGGAAAATTGAAAATATCACTCCACTCTTTAAGAAGAAAGGGAGGCAGAAGAATGAAAATTATAGGCCAGACAGCCTGACCTCAAGAGCCTGAAAAGATGCTATAGTCTATTATTAAGGAGGAAGTTTTGGGGTACTTGAAGGCACATGATAAAACAGGCCCAAGTCAGCATTGCTTTTGGAATGGGAAATCTTGCCTGACAAATCCGATGGAATTCTTTGAGGAAACAACAATCAGAATAAATAAAGGAGAGTCAGTGGATGCTGTATATTTGAGTTTTCAGAAGGTCTTTGATGATGCTTAAGAAGATAAGATCCCATGGTATTGCAGGAAAAATACTAGCACGGATAGAAGATTGGCTCTCAGGAGGCAAACAGTCGGAATAAAGGGGACCTTTTCTGGTTGACTGCTGGTGACTTGTGGTGTGCCACGGAGGTCTGTGTTGGAATCACTGCTTTTCATGTTATATGTCAATGAGTTGAATGACTGAATCAATGGCTTTGTAGCCAAGTTTGTGAATGATATGAAAAAGGTGGAGGGGCAGGTTATGTTGAAGAAGCAGGGTGTCTGTAGAAGTGCTGAGACATATTGGGGGAATGGGTAAAGAAATGGCAGATGAATATAATGTAAGGAAGTGCATGGCCAAGCACGTTAGCAGAAGAATAAAGGTTTGGACAATTTTGTAAGTGGAGAGGAAATTCAAAAGTCAGAGGTGCAAAGACACTTGGGAATCCACGTGCAGGATTCCCCAAAAATTAACTTCCAGGTTGAATCGGTACTGAGGAAGGCAAATGCAATTTTAGCATTCATTTTGAGAACTAGAATATAAAAGCAAGGATGTAATGCTAAGGTTTTATAAGGCATTTGTCAGACAGCACTTGGAGTACTGTGAGCAATTTTGAGCCCCTTATCTCAGAAAGGACATCTGGGCATTGGAGGGGGTTCCAGAGGAGTTTCACAAGAAATATCTCAGGAATGAAAGGATTAACATATGAGGAGCACTTGATGGCTCCGGGCCTGTATTTGCCCGAGAATGAGTGGGATCTCATTTAAACATATCAAATATTGAAAGGCCTAGAGAGAGTGGATGTGGAGAGAATGCTTCCTATAGTTGGGGAGTCTAGCACTAGAAGGCACAACCTCAGAATTGAGGGATGTTCATTTAGAACAGAGATGAGAAAACATTTCTTTAGCTAGAGGGTGGTGAATCTGTGGAATTCATTGCTACAGACGGCTGTGCAGGCAAGTCATTGGGTGTTTTTAAGATGGAAGCTGCTAGGCTCTTGATTTATCAGGAGATCAAAGGTTACAGGGAGAAGTCAGGAGAATGAGGTTGGAGGGATAATAAATCACCCATGGTCATCGTTCCTGGTAAGCTGCCCAGCAACAGAAATGCTCCCGCTGCACACATAGACTTCATTGCCACGCAGCTGGAGCTGAACGCAACCAGAAAATGTTTATGAAATGTGAAAGATTTTCTTTATTGTACTGTATTTCATCACACCCTTCAATTAATAAATAAATTCAAAAGGATGTGATGTTTCAGTTCTCATTCTAAATATAGCTTGCATGTTACAAAAAAAAATTAAAGTGCCGCGCAGTTTTTAGTTCATGTAAACATTTCCTGCTCAGAGCAATGGTTAATCAGCACAGTTGTAAGAAAAATTAGAGGGAATGTTTGCTATGATGGAATGGCAGACTAGATGGGCTGAATGGCCTAAGTCTACTCCAATGTCTTTTGGTCTCATTTCACTGAAACTTATCAAACATTGAAAGGCCTAGCTAGAGTGGATCTGGAGATGATGTTTCCTATAGTGGAGATTCTAGTATCAGAGGGCACAGCCTCAGAATACAAGGATGTCCATTTAGAACAGAGATGAGGAAAAATTTATTTGGCTAGAGGGCGGTGAATCTGTGAAATTCTTTGCAAAAGATGGCTGTGCAGGCAAGTCACTGGGTATATTTAAGGCCGAGGTTGATCGGTTCTTGATTAGTCAGGGCACCAAAGGTTATCGGAGGAGGCAGGCGAATGAAGTTGAGAGGGATAATTTATCAGCCATGATGGAATGGTGAAGCAGACTCCATGGCCCAGTTATGCATCTATCCAGTGGTCTCATGGTGACGACAATAAATGCATCCATTAAAGCTGAGTGGAGCTACCTTCACTTTAATGTCTGCTTGAGAAACATTGTAATGTCTTCACTCGTTCAGTATCACAGTGGTTAGGGCTGATGTCAATGATTACCTCAAGATTCTTGTGTGTACTCTTAACAACGTAAAGAACAATGATCTATGCAATTAAAATTCTGCTGAAAGTTGCTAACTGAAACCATAAATACAGTTTTAAAGTTCAAAGTTCAAAATTCAATGTAAGTTTATCATGAAAGTACATATATATCACCATATACAACCCGAGATTCATTTTCTTGGGGGCACAGTCAATAAATACATAATAGAATAATAACCATAATAGAGTCAGTGAAAGGTCACAACAACTTGGGTGTTGAACCAATGTGAGAAAGACAGCAGACTGTGCAAACAGAAAAAAAACAATAATAATAAATAAATAAGCAATAGCTACCAAGGATATGAGGTGAAGAGTGCTTGAAAGTGAGTCCATAGGTTGCGGGGACAGTTCAGTGGTAGGGCAAGTAAAATTGAGTGAAGTTATCCCCTTTAGTTCAAAAGTCTGATGGTTGAGGGATTTAATCAGTTGGATCAGATATCAGTTTCACGGCGCCATGGTAGTGTAGCTTTGATGCAATGCTATTAGAGCTCAGGGCATCACAGTTCAGAGTTCAGTTCCAGCGACCTCTGTAAGGAGTTTGTACATCCTTCACGTGAACGCGTGGGTTTCCTCCGGGTGCTTCAGTTTCCTCCCACAGTCCAAAGACATACCAGTTAGAAGGTTTACTGGTCATTGCAAATTGACTTGTGACTAGGCTAAGGTTAAATAGGTGGGTTGCCAGGCAGTGCGACTCATTGGGCTGAAAGGGTCTGTTCTGAACTGTATCTATAAATAAATAAAGAGATAAATAAATACATTGGTACGAGAAATGGTATAGGAGCCCAGATTATATTGCAGGTTCAGTATTTGCCACCAGGAAAAATTTAACCCTAAACATTGACTGCATTATGGTTAGAATTTCCTTCTTTTTAATAAACGTTATCTTGCTTTGCTCAATCTGCTGGAGTACTTCTTACTTTTACGCATTTGTCAGAGATGAATGAATATCTGCATCACTACAGGAGCTAAAGCAATGCTTATCTCCTGTGACACTACCCAGATCATTCAAGACCTTGGCTTCGAGAGCAAGATAATTGGACCATCATGAGCTGACGGAATTCAGCTTTGATGTCATGCGCACTGTTCCATTCTACACTTGGCCAAAGGCATCAGATGTTTTCCATGTGTTTAGATTAATTAAGCAGCCAGAATGCTTCTCACAATATGCATGCTTCTCTTTTGCATTATTAACAGACAGAAAACAGGTGCCTTGCCAGAACACGCAATCCCACTCACCATCAGACGGCAGCAGGAATTGAACCCTGTCTCACACTCACTGTTAGTGCTGCTCTGCTTGCAATTTTTCAGCCCTTTTGTTTCCTTAACAGCACTGCCAGAACTACTTTGCAGATGATATCTGTAAACATTCCCAGGTGAGTTTCCAGTTTCCCTCCAGAAACCCAGGTGAGTTATTGGAAAGGAATTGACAATGAAGTGAAATCATTGGTAAGGAAGGTCATTGATAGGAGGGTGAGAGGGAAGGGAGTTCTGAGGTCATGGAACAAATGAACACAAGGATGTGGTTTTGATGAACCATAGAAGAGTTCAAACAATTAAATGGAATACCAAAATCTGAAATGAGTACTATTGGAGGGAGCTGATAGACATAACAGCCTTGACTGTCTTCTTCCAAGACAGTAATCCTTTCATTTGTGTCAATGAATCAAATATTGTGATTCCCCTTCCCTTCTCATCACCTGCCCAGCTCCTCCCTCTGGTACCTCTCCTCCTTCCCTTTCTCCCATAGTCCACTGTCCTCTCCTATAAGGTTCCTTCTTCTTCAGCCATTTTCCTCAAATCACCTTGTAGCTTCTTACTTCATCCACCCCTCCTCCACACACCCACCTTCCCCCTCACCTGGCTTCACTTATCAATTGCTAGCTTGTAATCCTTCCCCTCTTCCCACCTTCTTATTCTGGATTCTGCCCTCCATCCTTCCAGTCCATATGAACAGTTCTGGCCCGAAATATCAACTGTTTATTTCTCCCTTAGATGCTGCCTGACTTGCTGAGTTCCTCCAGCACTTAGCATACAACACATTCTCAGGTTGACAATTGAATTCAAACACAGAATGTAACAGCACAATTCAGGCCTTTGACAACATTTTAACCTATTCTAAGATCAACCTCACCGTTCCCTCCTATATAGCCCTCCAGTTTTTTTTTCCTATCATCCATGTGCCTGTCCAATCACCTTTTCTGGTTGGCTGTGGTGACTAGTGGTGTTCCACAAGGGTCTGTCTTGGGACCAATAGTTTTTACGTTATATGTTAATGATTTGGATTGTGGAATTGATTGTTTTGTTGCGAAGTTTGCAGATAGGTGGAGGGGCAGGAGGGTTTGAGGAAATAGAAAGGCTAGACAGGTTATGAAAATGGGCAAAGAAGTGACAGATAGAACATAGTGTCAGGAAGTGTATGGTCATGCACTTTGGTAGAAGAAATGAAAGGGTTGACTATTTTCTAAATGGGGAGAAAACACAAAAGAAATTAGGTGCAAAGGGACTCGGGAGTGCTTGTTTTGGATTCCCTAAAGGGTAATTTGTAGGTCAAATCTGTGGTGATGAATGCAAATGCAATGTTAGCATTCATTTCAAAAGGAATAGAATATAAAAGCAAGGATGTAATGTTGAGACTTTATAAAGCACTGGGTGAGGCCTCACCTGGAGTATTGTGTGCAGTTTCGGGCCCCTTTTCTTAGAAAGGAAGTGCTGAAACTGGAGAGGGTTCACAAAAAATATTCTAGGATTGAATGGCTTGTCATATGAAGAGCATCTGATGGCTCTGGACCTGAATTCACTAGAACACAGAAGAATGAGAGGTGACCTCACTGAATGGTGAAAGGTCTTGATAGAGTGGACATGGAGAGGGTGTTTCCTGTGGTGGGAGAGTCTATGACCAGAGGACACAACCTCAGAACAAAGGGGCCTCCTTTTAGAATGGAGATGAGTAGGAATTTCTTTAGCCAGAGATTGGTGAGTCTGTGGAATTCTTTGCAACAGGCAGCTCTGAGGCCTAGTCTTTATGCATATTTAAGGCAGAAGCTGATAAATTCTTTACTGTCAGAGAAAGAAGGGATACAGGGAGAAGGCAGGAGATTGGGATTGAGAGAAAATATTGATCCACCATGATGAAATGGCAGAGTAGACCTGATGGGCCAAACGGCCCAATTCTTCTCCCATGTCTTATGGTCTAAGTGTTTCTTAAATGTCCCTAATGTACCTACCTCTTTGACACAGAGGGGTGGTTCCCTGAGCAGACAGTCCAGTTCATCTGGCAAAATGCCTCATCGCCAGACCTCACCAACAGGCACCAAGACCTCACCTGGCTGGCAGTGAGAGGGGCCCTCCCAGTCTGATCCCTCCTGTACGCCTGGAACGTCGTCTCCACACCCCTCTGCCCACGGGAGGACTGCAGTGAGGAGGAGTCGGTGACCCACCTCTTTGCACACTGTGGGTTCGCCGAGAAGGTGTGGAGGAGGATGGAAGGGACAGTGTTGAGGTTCATCCCCAGCAGCTGTGCAACAGAGGACACACCGAGACCAACATCCGGTGTGGCTGGCAGATCATCAACTCGGTCAAAGATGCTCTTTGGTCGGCCCGAAACTTGATGGTCTACCAGCACACGGAGAAGTCCGCGGGGGAATGCTGCCGACTGGCACATTCTCAGCTGCAGGAGTACGTGCTGAGGGACTCACTCAAACTTGGTGCAGCCACCGCAAGGGTCCGGTGGGGAAGGACCACAGTCTAGGGTTCTTCTCCCATGGGAGTTGAGGGGTAGGGGAGTTGGGGGTATACCCCCAAATGTAAATATGAAAGAGCAAAGTGCCACGTGGGTGGCAAAACTTTTGAACTTTGAAAATGTAAAGACAGTAATGGTACCAACTGTAAAGAATTGAAAGTCTTTGAATGGTTATAGTGTATAATTTTATTTTGGAATAAAGTATATTTTGTTTAATAAAAAAAAAATCTACCTCTTTGACCATCAATGGAAGGGCATTGCACACACTCACTACTCCCTGTTTAAAAAGCTTACCTCTGAAAACCTCCCCTATATTTTCCTCCGATCATCTCAAAATTATGCCTCCTCATTTTAGCCACTTCCGCCCTGGGAAAAAGCCTCTGGCTGTCCACTCTATCAATGCCTCTAATCATCTCGTACACCTGTATCAAATCGCCTCTCATCCCTTGTTCCAAAGAGAAAAGTCCTAGCTCGCTCAACCAATCTTCGTGAGATATTTTGACATAAACAATTATCAGAATCAGGTTTATTATCTCCGGCATGTGACGTGAAATTTGTTAACTTAGCAGCAGTTCAATGCATTACATAATATAGAAGGGAGAGAGAAAAAATAATAAATAAAACATAATAAATAAACAAGTAAATCAATTATGTATATTGAATAGATTATTAAAAAATGTGCAAAAGCAGAAATACTGTATATTAAAAAAGTGAGGTAGTGTCCAAAGCTTCAAAGTCCATTTAGGAATCAGATGGCGGAGGGACATGTTCGGCACAACTCTGCGGGCTGAAGGGCCTGTATTGTGCTGCAAATTTTCTATGTTTCTATGGGAAGAAGCTGTTTCTAAATCGCTGAGTGTGTGCCTTCAGGCTTCTGTATCTCCTACCCAATTGTAACATGCCCTGAGTGCTGGAGGTCTTTAATAATGGACACTGCCTTTCTGAGACACCGTTCTCTAAGGATGTCCTGGTTACTTTGTAGGCTAGTTGACGTTTGTAGGCTAGTTTGTAGGCTACACTGAAGTAGGCACTGAGTTGTATCTACATACAGTGGTCCACTTGTGTCACTCTATGAACCACAGTTACTTCCTCTTGTACCATCTGGAGTTCAGTGTGGTTGGGGAGGGCTACATTAATCGAAGAGTCAGTTAAAAGGTCAGAATAAAATTTTGGGCTGAAGGGCCTGTACTGTTCAATGTTGATCTGGTTAGTGTCGAGGGAGACTAGAATTTCTTTAGCTCCTACAATGATGTGATTTCTGACATATAAGTAAATGCTAGTGTAGTCCAGCAGATGGAGCAGTTTATTAATGTAATGATGTTTACACCAAAGGACCCTTCCACACTCTAGTGGAGGCATCGACCAGCGTGTATAGCAGCTGGCCCACAGCCAGTTTGTTGGAGTGGAGCAATATGTCACCTCCTGCTCCCCCACGGAAAGCAATTCTCACAGAGCTGGTGCCTTTGTAGTGGAAATCGTACAAGGTCAGGGCCTGACTAGTGACTCACACACACCAGGAATGAAGGGCACTCTGTCATCAAAGTCCAAAGTTAATTTATTATCGAAGTATATAGTCCGTGGCCACATTAATGTACGGGCGGGGGTGTTTAAACTAGAGTTGCAGAGGGATGGGAACCAGAATGACACTACAGCCAGTGCAAAGGTTGTGGAGACAGATGCTGGTAACTCGGCAGACAAAGTCAGGGATCAAAAGGTTGAGCATGGTGCAACCAATGTCCTGAGCTATGTATCTCAGGAAAGGCAGATGAGCCCAGGGCATGGAATTATGACTTTGTAGCCATTAGTGAGACTTCGTTGCCGGAGGGGTAAGACTGGCAACTCAATATTTCGGGTGCCCATTGTTTCAGACATGACAGAGTAGGAGGGATTAAAGGAGGAGGGGTGGTGTAACTAATCAGGGAAAACGTCACAGCAGTGCTTAGTCAGGACAGACTGTAGAATTCGTCTAATGAGGCTTTTTGGGTGGAACTGAGGAATAAGAAAGGTATGACAATGTTAATGAAGCTATGTTACAGTGCACCCAATAGTCCAAGGGATTTAGGGGAATAAGTTTGTAGAGAGATCACAGACTGTTGCATGAAACATAAGATTGTTAAAGTAATTGACTTTAACTTTCAACATATTGACTGGAACTCCCATACTGTAAAAGGTCTAGATGGGGTAGAGTTTGTCAAATGTGTTCAGGATAGCTTCCTTAATCATACATAGAAATCCCAATGAGAGAGTGTGATACTTGATTTGCTATTAGAGATTGAGACAGGGCAGGTGATAGAAGTTTGTGTATGGGAACACTTTGCATCTAGTTATCATAATGTCAATAGTTTCAAAGTAAATGTGGAAAAAGATATGTTAGGTCTGTGAGCTGAGATTCTAATTTGGAGAAAGGCCAATCTTTAAGGTATCAGGATCTGGCAAGTGTGGATTAGGACAGGATGTTTTCTGGCAAAGGTGTACTTGGCAAGTGAGAGGCCTTCAAAAGTGAAATTTTGACAGTACAAAGCTTGTTAGAATAAAAGGTAAAGATTACAAGCTTATGGACTTTGTTTTTCAGGAGATATTGAGGCCCTGGTTAAGAAAAAGGAGGTGCATAGCAGGTACAGGCAGGCAGAAACAAATGAGGTGTTTATGGAGTATAAGAAATGCAAAGCAAGAAATCAGGAGCACTAAAAGAAGGCAAAAGCTTGCTCTAACAGACATGGTGAAGGAGAATCCTAAGGAACAAAAGGATTGCAAGGGACAAAATAGGTCCTCTGGAAGACCAGAATGGTAATCCATGTGTGGAGCCAAAAGTGCAGAAATTGCCAGAGAAACTTAAATCATCCTTAGAGACAGGTGAGGTACCGGGGATTGGAGGACTGTCAATTTTGTTCTACTATTTAAGAAGGGCTCTGAGAATAAACTAGCAACTTATAGGCCAGTGAGCATTATATCAGTAGTGGGAAAGTTATTGGAAGTTATTGTAAAGGACCAGGTATATGAGTGTTTGTATAGACATGGTCTGATTAGGGTTGGTCAGCTTGGTTCCACATGCGGTAGTTCATGTCTAACCAATCTTATAAAGCTTTTGGAGGAAGTTACCAGGAAAGTTGATGAAGACAAGGAAGGGGATGTTGTCTTCATGGACTTTAGCAGGGCATTTGACAAGGTCCCACAGGGAAGGTTGCTCAAGAGGATTCAGTCGCTCGGCATTCAAGGTGAGGTAGTAAATTGGAATCCTTTTCCTTTTCCATAAGTAAATCCCTTTCCATAACTACCTTGAAACTAATGGCATTATGATCTCTAGTTGCAAAGTGTTCCCCTACATGAACTTCTATCA
Organism: Hypanus sabinus; assembly: GCF_030144855.1. Taxonomy (NCBI): domain Eukaryota; kingdom Metazoa; phylum Chordata; class Chondrichthyes; order Myliobatiformes; family Dasyatidae; genus Hypanus; species Hypanus sabinus. Next base: position 30,917,731 of record NC_082707.1, read on the forward strand.
CCTGCTCTGTCCCACTCCCTAACAGGTGATCTAGTATTGCACTCTCTCTGGTTGGGATTTTTATGTATTGGTTAAGGAAACTTTCCTGAACACATCTGACAAACTCTTTCCCATCCAGCCTTTTTACAGTATGGAGGTCCCAGTCAAAATGTGGAAAGTTAAAATCGCCTACAATCACAACTTTATGTTTCCTGCAACATTCTGCGATCTCTCTACAAATTTGCTTCTCTAAATTCCCGATCTGTTGGGTGGTCTATAATAGAACCCCACTAATATGGTCATACCTTTCTTATTCCTCAGTTCTACCCATAAAGCCTCACTAGACAAGCTCTCCAGACTGTCGTGTAACTAGTAATACCACACCTCCCGCTTTAACCCTTCCCAGTCTTTCACATCTAAAACAACGGAACCCTGGAACATCGAGCAGCTAACCCGCCCCTCCTGCATCCAAATCTCACTAACGGTTACAATGCAAATAATTCCCAATTCCAAGTGTTGATCCATGCCCTAAACTCATCCACCTTGCCTGCAATACTCCTTGCATTGAAGTACACGCAGCTCAGAACATTTTGATTCCTTGCTTTGCATGTAGGCTTGTAACGGAAATCATTTTAAATTTCGTTCGGTCTTCTTTCCTGGGTATTCTGGGTATTCGCAAACAAAAGGAAACAACACACGTATTCAAGACCACAAGAAAGCACGTTTTAAGAACTAGCACAAATGGAATACAAAAGTAAAAAAATAAATGTCTACAGTATTAACAGAAGAGAAACCAAAATGATCCTTATCGTCCACTAAATGAGCTGATCTGTAGAATGCTTCCACTCAGCCTTCTCTCTCTCTCCCTCCCTACCCACCTCCCCCTCCTCTATCACTCTCCGCACTTCAGCCTGATGATGGATTTTCCTTCCAAATGCTTTTTGTTTTATCACAGTGATATTTCCATAAGAGATACCCGGCTCCCATGACATCCCATCAATCCTCGCCTTATCCACCCCTGCCTTCAAAAAGGGCTGGAAACATCTTGCGTGTTGGACGGCGTTATTTGTAATGCGTCCTATCCTCTCCTTTCACTTCAAAACTCCTAACTATCATTAGCTTCCCCAATGCTGTCTGTCTTAATACCTCCACCCCTCCAGTGCCACGTCCACGAGGTGTCCCACTGCACCCCCAAGAGGCACACCAGATTACCCTTTAAATGTGAGGGCGCATCCTGTGCAGTATATCTCCTCGTTCGGGCCATCACACCCCAATCTGCAGTAAGCACCTGTCTGTGTAACTGTAGCTGGAAGCATCGCAATTCCTTCAGCTACAGCGTGCCACCCCAGCGGGATAAATACATATACCCAGGGTCGTCACTGCCATTCCGCATCTGACACCACTTTGAGAGCGTGGCTCCACGGCTGTGAGAGTGGCGAATCTACCTGAAAACACGCCTGCACATGATAAACACCGATCGCCAATAACTCACCCTTCACAGACTCTTGGACTATCGGAGCCTGCGTACGCCAACCAGTTGCTGTCTTCGCCCGGCCTTGGGGATGCTAAGCCATCAGAGCTAATGGGCCAGGTGCTGTCTCTCCTGAGAATTCAACATCCGTATTTTATTTTTAAAGAACTCTTCTTGCAGCAAATGCCTGATCAAGTTGGCATTGCCCTGGTTAATGCACCCATGAAGGACTATAGGGAGCTTGCTAAATGGCTGATAGCCAGGCAGTGGTGCATCATTCCTCCTTCTTCCTCTACCTGAATAAGCCCGGTCAGCAAGCTCCCAGCGTAAGGACAGCTGTGGCAGGGCCTGTGTTTGTACCACACTCACTTTGGTATGAACAGGAGGAACTGCTGATTGTCCTGCAGCTACGACAGTGCCAATGCATCGGGGGCATCAGAGGTCTGAGGACACAATTGGTTCTAACTGCCAGGGACACCTTTCTGCTTCCTGTGTGACACGGGTGCTGACGATTGATGAGAAGGCAAAGAAGGATGAATCCTCCAGGAGGCTGCCAACCGCAGCAGGATCCCAGACCTTCGGGACAGGACGGGTGACACTCTGCTTCAGTGGGCGACGCCACACGTGGGACTTCGTCCTGGCTCGGTGCAGATTTCCTGCGCCCAAGGACTGTCAGTCGATCTTAACTACTGGCTTGCGGATGACAAGGACTTTGGGTTGTTAACCTGCTCCTGCAGTAAGCTCCCCCATAACAACTCTGTCAAGCACATGCACCACCTCATGTGAGTTTACTCGACTGTTGGGTGAATTCTCAGACCTCACCAAACCCACAGACGCAAAATATGGGGTCGAGCGCCACATTCCCACGACTGGCCCACCAGTCCGTGCCCGAACATGTAGACTGGACCCAGAAAAGCTGGCGACAGCGAAGACTTGGAAAGACTTGGCATAGTACGTCGATCAAATAGCCCCTGGGCTTCACCCCTCCGTGTGCTCCCTAAGGCCGATGGTGGCTGCTGCCCCGATTGTTACCCAGTCTCACATGTTCAAGATGTTTCAGCATGTTTAACCGGAAAGTTAATTTTTTTCCAAAGTTGATTTAGTTGGGGGCTACGATGAGGTGCCTGCGTGCTCAGAGGACATTCCCAAAATAGCTGTGATAACCATGTCTGGCCTCTTTGAGTTTCTGTGCCTTCTATTTGGGCTGAAAAGTGCAGCATAGACTTTCCACAGACGGCTGATGGACTCAAAAGACTTAGACTTGCTTTTGGCTTACCTGGATGACATACTTGTCATCAGTCCATCCAAATCCAAACATTTATCTCATCTCTAAACACTTTTTGAGCGCTTAAGCCAACACAGGCTGATTATTAACCCTGCGAAATGTCAGTTTGGGTTGTCAGCCATTGACTTTCCCAGCTATTGCATCTCCACAGAAGGTGCGAAACGCCTCCCATCAAATGTAGCCACTATTATGGATTTCCCACCGCCCGCCACTACTAAAGAAGTACAGGAGTTTTTAGGCATGGTGAATTTCTAACGCCACTTTATTCTGAGCTGCTGAACTCGTGCTCCCTCCCCCCCCCCCCCCCGTAAAACGCTTAAAGGCGATACCCCTAATCAAGTGTTTGACTGGTTAGCGGATTTGATGATACCAAATGTACTCTTTCCGACGCAACCCTGTTGGTGCACCCATAGTTACTACAACTGACACCTCAGAGTATGCTATGGGTGCTGTACAGTTGGTCGGAGGCGTGTGGCAACCGCACCCTTCAGCAGGCAGCTCCTTTGCCCCCAAAAGGAAGTAGAGCATGTTTGACCACGAGCTTCTCCGTCACTCTGGCTGTCCACCATTTTTGTTCTCTTCTAGAGGATCTCTATTTCACAGCGTTCGTTGACCACAAGCCTCTCATGCACGTGATTATCAAAATATTAGACCCTTGGTCTGCCCAGCAGCAATGCCACCTGCCCGCCATATCAGAGTTCACAAAGGATATACAACCCATAAATGGAAAAATAATGCTGTGACCGATTGCCTCTCCACACCCAAGCTATAGTGAAAGACTTTATTTTGCATGCCATCCATACAGATCATTTCTCCACATCTGTGCATTGAGGAAGCACAGGGAAACAATGAGAAGATGCAAAATAAATGCTCAAAATTCTGGAGAAAATGCAGTGAAATAAGGTGCAAGACCATAACAAAGTTCATTTATTAATAAAGTATGTATACATTACAGAACCTTGAGATTGATCTCCTAACAGGCAGCCACAAAACAAAGAAACCCAAAAGAACCCATTAAGACCATCAAACACACAGTGCAGAGAGAGAAAAAGAAAACAAATCATGCAAACAATAAAAGCAGCAAATTCAGTTCAAGTTTAGTTGTCATTCAATCATACATGCATACTCATGAGTACAGCCAGACGAGACAGAATTACTCTGGTGTCAAGGTGCAAAACACAGCACCAACAGTCACACATAGCATGTATAAGATAGAAAGATACAGCCGTGCAATGAAACAGTCTAAACTCAAGCTGTCCAACGCTGCTGAAATCTGCAGACAGTCACAATAGAGTTTGCCTTCTGCAGAGAGAACACCGACTGCAGCCTGGACACCGCGCCATGCTGCCCTGGTTGAGCGCACGGGCTCTGACTCCTCTCTCCTGTGGCTTGAGAGCTAGTCCACACTACAACTGAGGGCATGCAGCTCTGCCCCAGCTCTCCGCCAATAAATCAGCGCACCGAACTTGTGGCGTACCACATTAACAATGTCCAAAAGGGTCGTGCGATCACAGGAAATGCAATCAAGATGGTCACTCACTCTTAGACTGTAAGCCTCCTTCAGTGCAGGCAGCAGCACAATGTGTAGCTCCTTCATTACCTCTGCCAACGTGCAACTTGCTGACAGTGTAGACCTGCAGTACTCTAAGTTCTTAATGTATAGCAGGATTTTGCGACCATCAAAATTATGTTTAAATATGATGGTAGTACCTTTTGTTGACCCAGTATAGGCCAACGTGACTGAACATAACCGCCATCTTACCAGAAACCATATTGTGTTTAGGACTTAAGTCCATGAAAGGCAGTCCATCCACAGACACAATGCCACAACGTCAGCTCTGCGCGGAGTTGAGTAAATGTTGTGGAACTGCCTGTCCCTCGCCTCCAGCTCCAACACCCTGATCTCTTCAATCTGGCCTGGCACTTATTGTCCAAACATTGGTTTCTGTCACTTCGATTCGCTCTGGGGCCTGCACCCTGCCTTGTTGATATGGCCTGTATCCATCATTTCCAATTCAGCCTGGCGCTTAAACTATCATCCAAACATTGGGTTCTGTCGCTTCGATACATTCTGGAGCCTGGAATCTGCCGCCTCTGTTTGGCCATACCCAACCTTTCCAATTCAGCCTGGCGCTTAAATCAATCGAACCTCGGGTCCTTCCTCGCTTAGGGCGCCAGGCCTGCTACCTCATCTCTGTGCCTTGTCTCATCTCGGTTCTGCCAAATCCAAAGTGACGTTACAGACTATTGCTTGCAGCGATCGTTTAACAGAAAAGGTGTGATTAACAGAGTATTTAATTGTTTCCTTTGTTTCACTAGCCACCAGCTAGTCGTTGCTGAGGTTCACCAGCACCATCTTAAAGCAGAAGAGGTCAATTGTGGAGTCAAGAGTCCATCTTATCTTACTGAGGAGTAGTTCAGGAGCAGCATAGAAGCTATCCTTAAGCCTGGTGGCACATGCATTCAGATTATTGTATCTTCTGCCTGATTGGAGGGGCAGAAGGGAAAATGTCTGGGGTGGGTGGGGTTTTTGATTACGCTGGTCTCTTTAGCAAGGCAATGAGAAGTGTAGGCAGAGTCCTTGTAGGAGAGACTGGTTTCTGTGAAGTGATATGCTGAGTTGTGTCCACAACTCCCTCTGAGTTCCCTCAAGTATTTTTATTGTGGATTTTATGTTAATGTAGATCTTAGCAAATCGTCTTTACAAATACAGCTAGCAGAATGTGGGAAGTGGTGAATTATGATGAAAAATATTGGTGGATTTGAAGTCACATAAAGATCGTTTAAGTTATGGAAACAGATGAGTTGGCACTTTCATGGTTACCATTAGCAATCCAACATTAGTTGTAGATTTACTTAATTCAGTGCATTTAAAATCCTGGTGTCATGGTAAAATCAGAATGCATGTGTCTAGATCCATAATCCGGGTGACTGAATAGCTTCCCCACCATTTACAAACAAATAACAAACTGGAACTTCTCAGCAGGTCAGGCAGCATCCATGAGTTAACATTTCAGGTCAAAGACTTTCATCAGAATTGGGGAAGTTTTTAACTTGCCTATGATCTGGGATGTACACCCATCCCAGGAGAAATAACAGGCAGCTTTCTTGGTTCTTATTGTTCTATCATGTTTAAACTATAAAATAGCACCACATATTGCCTGGTGTTCCCAGGTTTAAAAATTAACTACTTTAGTATTAAATTATACACAGCTCTAAGGATCAGTGCCTGATATTTTAGTTGCACACAGCTAAGTCCCCAATAAGAACTCTACCCCCTGTCCAGGGGCCTTATCGGACATCCAACAAAGTAAAATGTTCTTCCTCGCACCAGAAGTGCATTAATAATATGATTGCTGGGTATAACAAATAACAAACTGGAACTTCTCTGCAGGTCAGGCAGCATCAGAGAAGACAGTGGGTCCAGTTCAAACTCCGTCTTCAGAATCTTTTCCTTTTCACCCAAAATACCACTCCAGTATGCCTTGAAGTTTGGGACTTCCAAAAACAGTGTGTGAAAGTTCCAGTATTCACTTTACGTTTAGAAGACATTGGAGAAACCTCCATTTTTATTTTTCGAGACACGATCTGGAATCAGATGAACTCTATGCAGAATTTTGAGTTGCAATGCTTTAGTTCTATTACAAACTGAAATTTTCTTTGCATTACCACAGATGTTTTCCCATGTTTCAGCTGTAATTTCTACTCCCAGTTCTTCCTCCCAGACCCTTCCCAGCTGCTCAGCCTCTCCACAAGAACATTCCCTTAGGATGCTATAAAAAGTACTGATGGAGACTTCACCCTTAGAACAAAACACCCTCTTTTCTATGTCAGAACTATAGAAATCAGTTAACAATGATGTTTTTTTCTGTATATAATCTCTTATCTGAAAGAAACAAAAAAGATCCTTGTTGGGTATGTTAAATTTCTGTACTATTTGACTAAAAGACATCATCATTCCTTCATCAAACAAGTCTCCTAGATGGAAAATACCCTTAGAAATCCAAAGTTTAAATCCAGGATCCAATATGCCAGGCTGAAAATCTGGACTGCCAGTTATTGGAGCGAAGGGTGATATTTTCACTGCGCTGCCCTCAATTTGTTGTACTGCCCTCCAAGCCCTGATTGTGTTAATTATTATTGGATTGTGACAATATTCCTTAACTAATTTCATTCTTATTCAGGAAAAACATTAAAAAGAGGGCATTTTGTTTGTGAAACTTCAGTGTCTAGCCAAATTGAGGAGGGGTCCCTGCAAACCCAGTCAACCACACTGATAAAAAGGAACTTAATTGATATTTTTTGATGTCTGGAAAATCCAGACCCCCTAGACTACTGGGAAGCTGTAACTTAAGACATTTTAATACAGGGTATTTTTTGTTCAAAGTGAAAGAACCAAACCAGCCATTTATTTTTTTTAAGAGTCTGTTAGGTGAAAATGACTGGAATCATCTGTATTGGGTAGAGCAGACGAGGAAGAATGTTCATTTTGAGCAAGGATATTTGGCCAAGCCAAGAAATGGGAAGAGTGCTCCATCACTCAAGATCCTATTTCATTTTGTCAAATAACTGTGTAAAGTTAGCTCTGAATAATCGATCAAACGTAGATGTGATAAATATGCCTAAGTAAACAAAACCTGTCTGTGACCATTTAAAGGGGAAAACACCCTGAGTGTCAGGTACCTGCTGCAGATTCCCCAGAGGCATAGCCTCTGATTTAGTAAAGTTGATTTTATAACCCGAAAATGCACTAAATGAATTGATGCATTGTATAAAGTGGTGCACTGACATAGCAGGGTTAGAACATCATGCACAAACATTGTAATTTTATGTGACTTTAGTCCTATGTCTGCAGCAAATATTTTGGGGTCTCACCGAATAGCCTCAGCCAATGGCTCGATCACTAGTGTGAAAAGTAGTGGTGATAAAGGGCAGCCCTGCCGACTACCCCTCAGAGCACTAAAATACTAAATACTAACCCTATGAACTCTTTATAGAATAGTGAATAGGTGTGACTTGGCGGGGAATCTGTACACCGTGGTTAATAGAATGTGCAGTGCAGGCAGGCAGTAACGTGCAAGGACATGATGAGGTAGGTTGTAAGGTCAATAGTTTCACAACAGTGTTATAGAGGCTGTCTTGGGCCTGGGTGTACCTCCATTCAAGCTTTTATATCTAACTTCAGTTCCAAAATGAACTGAAGAACATGGTACAAGCCCCTCCCTCACTGTCCCTCCAGCCCTCTTCTCCCTATCCCTCTGTTGACTCCAATTGGTTGCTTCTACACTTACCAGCTCTGGCCCTTTGTTCCTACCCCTTGATGCCTGGCCACATACACCAGGGATCGTTTTTGGACAGGTGTCCAGAATTTTTTATGTGTAGTCAGTCTTTGTCCTCTCGATGCCGAAGACAAGGTTCCTCCTGGCTGCTCTGACAGCTGTTGTCTCTTCAGACTTGAAGGGAGCGCGCACCTGTGTTCAGGCAGGCTGTGAGATGACTGCCTTTGAGGTAATTTACCACCAGGACCCCCGTTTTCAATAACAGCATGCACACCAGTTCCCACCTACTATCATTTCTGGGAGCCATGCTCCTACCCATCTGTACCTCCACCTCCCAAACCCCCCACTCTGAAACACTGCAACTACCCTTAGTTTCCTTACTCTTGCTCCAAATCTGACTGAATGAACACGAACACACACACACACACACACACACTTACTTGCATGGAGCTCCCACTGAAGGTGAACAAGAAAAGAAAGTTCTTGGGACCAGATCGGAATTTCACCCAGTCAGAAGCATATGGTCACCTGGTGGCAATATTTAAAAGCATAGACGTTTGTAGATGAGCAGCATTCAAATCTAATGGAATTATTCTACAATGAGATGGATATATATACACATACACACACACACACACACACCCCGGGGTGGTTGATAAATTCGTGGCCTAAGGTAGAAGGAATCAATTTTATAAAACCTAGCACATTTATTTTTCCTACATGTACACACTGAGTCCAGCGGTCGTAGAGCATACGAATCCCTTCTTTGTAGAAGTCAGCATCTTGGAGCTCCAGAAGTGGGTCACAGCGTGGTGTAATCATTAAGTTCGTGGCCTAAGGTAAAAGGAGATGAGTTATCAACATCAAACTTTCTGCATAATCACTCAAAGAGTTGAACTGCATGTGCACGTAACGAGAGCTGTATAACTCATCTCCTTCTACCTAGGCCACAAACTTATCAATCACCCCTGGTGTGGACCACTTCTACAAAGAAGGGATCCGTATGCTCCATGACCACTCGACTAAGTGTGTACATGTAGGAGGGGACTATGGTGAAAAATAAATGTGCTAGGTTTTCTAAAATTGACTCCTTTTACCTTAGGCCACAAACCTATCAATCACCCCTCGTAAAATGGGTCAAATAGCCTACAAATTTGTAAACAGCGTCAAATCACTTCAACATCTAGTGATTTGAAAGAACATTTTGCCATCAATTCTGCTCTGTTAAAGTATCTCCCAAGGAAAAGAATAGAAGTTTATACCAAGAGGTCAAAATGACCTTTCCTGTCCCTCTAGTTAAAGGTTCAGTAACTTATTTACCTCAAACTGCATACATCAAAATTTCATCCTAGTTAAGGCAAGTTGCTGATTATTCACATTTTTATAATCAAAGGTTTAGACTGTTGTAGCAAGAGGGTGAAAAACACTTTCTATCTTGTTTGAACTACACCTGTTTAGCACCATGTCGCCCTGTTTTCGCACTACGGGTGGCTGGGAGGGAGCAGATAGCAAAGAATGGCTGTATCCTACACTGATATTGTGTGTCTTTGGATTTTTCATCATGATGAGGCCAACAGATTCATTTGTAGTGGCTTGTCTGGTTGGACCTGATAAAAACATTCCTGCACAGCAGGTAAGTGTTGAATAGGGCTTCTAATCTACAAAGTTATATATTGTATTATATTACTACCTTAATATAAGCACTCGACAGGTAACTATGAAAATATAGACTGGAGCTAGTGGGATTGTAACGGTGGCCATTCAATTACTATCAATTACGTTTCAAGGTACATTTATTATCAGAGTATGTTTAAGTTATACAATCTTGAGATTTGTCTGCTTGCAGGCAGCCACTAATAAAAACCCCACATTAAAAAAAAAGCCCAACACCCGATGCGGAGAGAAAGAGGGAACAACACAAATCATGGAAACGGTAACAGTTAGCAACAGCATTCTGAACCATATGGAGTCCGTCGACCCGAATCCCGAAGCAGCCAGAGTAGGCCCATAGCATCGGTCTCAGTTCATCAGTTGGCGGGGGCAATTCGCCGCGAAGCTCGCAGTCACGAAGCCCCTCAGCCTCAGCGCCGAGGAGAGCAGAGGACAGCATCGCGGAGCAGAACCGGCTCGGCCCTCACCTCCGGACCCGACGCTCTCTCTGCCTTTCCAGTCTGTCTGGCTGGGCGTCCCCCGACCCCGCCATCGATACGCTCCGGACCGCCCGCACTCAACCATTCCAAATCGGCGCGGCAGTTAGATGGACCAAACCTCTCTCCCGGTTCAGGTGGACGGGCTCTGAAACAACTCCGCTCGCTCCCACTTCTGGAGCATCGCCTGACCTCGCCCCTCGGATCCGCCTCGCCTCTTACCACCATCATATCAAAGTGTTGTTAACAGAGGAGGAGAGTGAAGGACAGCAGGCGAGAAGGGTATCGGTGATTAGTCAAAACAAAGCTCAAAGTTAAATTCCACAACATCCTGCGTTTTGAACACGGAAAGAGATTCGGTAAATACTGGAAATCTAGAGAAACACACGCACAATGCTGGAGGAACTCAGCGGGTCAGGCGGCATCTATGGAGAGAAGTGAACAGTTAATATTTCGGGCCAAGACCCTTAGTCAGAACTGTTAATTCCTCTTCACAGACGCTGCCTGACCTACTAAGTTCCTCCAGTATTTTAAATGTGTTAGGAATCACTGTTTATTGAATCACAAAAATACTTCTCACTGTTGTATTTCACATATCCTTAGTACAGGTGATATTAATTCGTCGTGCCTTTTGGTGTGTTGATTACTTTTAAATGATGAGGCAATTGCTTCTGATGTACTGACCCTTCAGAATGTAAGAGGTATATCCCATATTCAATGACCACAAGGCCTTAGGAGATACCTTCTGATCGAAGTCTGCAGAGTGTGAAATATACCCCTTCCAATATTTATAATATTGAATAATCCTTTCCTGAGATCGGAGAACATACTTTTTAAGTGGATTTGCTTAAGCATTTACTCAGTACTGATCTTCACGGAAAGAATTGCTTTATGTCTTGCAGACATACATTTTGCTACATGTCACATATCTCACAGGGCAATAAGAAGGACGTGTCCCCATCCACTTAGTTTTATGCTTCAACCAATTAGAAACCCCAGCTGGATTAAGAACACAGCTCCACCTTTCCAATCTCCTCATGCTTTGAGTTGGTCTACCTTTTATGCCATGCACAGACTTGGATGAGTTGAACTGTGTTAGCTTACGGCCGACAGCACAAGATGTACATTGCTCCAACGAATTCCACATCTCACCTTTCATTTCCACACACTCACCATATTCAAATTAAAGTTTAATTATCATTCAAACACACATGAATACAGCTGAACATAACAGTGTTTTCAATCCTTCCAATCTTATCTCACGGCCAGATGAGCTTCAGAATCAACCTTCTACATCACAAATGATTGCTTATTATTTTCTCTTCATTAGCTCATTTTTTTAAATCAACTCTGTTACATTGCCTGGATATTTCTAATAAGCTTTGTGTCAGACAGTCTAATTTCAATTGAGTTCCTCCAATTTTTTGAGTGTTGCTCAGATTCCAACATCTGCAGCCTCCAATTTGCTAGTCCAATGTGAATTCTCTTCATGGAACGCCTCCCTTGATGAACCTCCCCTGAGTCCAGATGAAGGTTCTCGACCTGGCACACCAGTTGCCCATTTCCCCCCATAAATGCTGCCTGACCTGTTCAGTTCTTCCAGCTTTTTGCATACACACCTCACCCTATCAGATTCCTTCTTCTTCTTCCCTCTAGATTTTTCACCGATCACCTCCCAGTTTCCCACTTCATCCACACTCCCCCACATAACCTTCACCTATCACCCGCCAGCTTGTCCTCCTTCCCCTCCCCACACTTTCTTAATCTGGCTTCTTCCCCTTTCCTTTCCAGTCCCGATGAAAGATTTCAGCACAAAACATTGACTGTTTATTCCCCTCAATCGATGCTGCCTCACCTGTGGGTTTTTCTAGCATTATATAGAAAGGAACACTGGATTCATATGTTATTCAAAATAATAACTGTTCGTGCATACTTTGAGATTGTATTTAGTCTTATTTCTGGGACTGTTAGATTCATCTTTCATCCTATTCTTCTCCTATTTAATTTCAGGTTATGAATGAAATACTGCCTGTATGGACATACTCTTGCTTGGTAATGTTAATTCCCATCTTCCTGCTTACAGATTATTTAAAACATAAACCTGTTGTAGTTCTTCATGGTTTTTCATTCATTATTCAGGGCATAATATTGATTTTTGGCCAAGGGGTTTTAATGATGAAATTTATGTTCTTTGTCTATGGGATGGCAGCTGCCACCAAAGTTGCTTGTAACTCATATATCTACAGTGTTGTTAGTTCCGAACACTACCAGAAAGTAACTGGCTACAGTCAAAGTGCAAATTTGTTTGGACACGCTTTTGGTTCAACTCTGGGACAAGTTTTAATCTCTGTTGGGAATGCCTCGTACTTGTGCCTAAATGTGATTTCTCTGGCTTCAGTGTCAGTGGCCTTCCTTATCTCCATTCTGTTGCCAATGCCCAAGGGAAGCATGATTTTCCACAGGGAAGAGGTGACTGAGAACAGCCAAGTCCCATCAGAAACTGAAGATCATAGACCAAAGTGTGGAATGGTTAGCTCAGAAGACAATCCGGATACAACCACCACCCGGTCACCAGTAATGTTGGATGGAGAGGTGCCTAATCGGATAGGTGGCGGATTGGTGAAGATGACAGATCATAACAACACTTCATATGTATTCCGCCAGCTCTGGCTTGATTTCAAAGAATGCTACTCGTCTCCACGACTGCTCAGCTGGTGCACCTGCTGGGCGTTGTCCTCAGCTGGCTTTCAACAAGTTATGAGTTATGTGCAGGTACTCTGGGATCACATCGAGCCAACACGGAATGTTACAGTGTACAACGGAGGTGCTGAAACCGTCTCCAACCTCGTGGGTGAGTAAAGAAACTTTGTTCAGCAAAGGAGAAAACTGTCAAAGCACCATCTTCCCTGCTGAGGCAATCATAAATATGTGGGAGGGGTAAAGGGAGGTTTTAGGTGGAAGGAAACAGTTGAAGAGGGCAATGTGCTGTAAAAAGCATCAACAATGCGAATGGGAGGTCAGTTTTGGGATTTCTGTGGTAAAACTAAATTCTAAATTCACAAAGAGGCTGGTAGCCATTTATCAGCTTCCAACAAACCACAGGCAGGCTTGAGGACACTGTGATATGAGGTGAATTAAATGCTTATAACAAATGGGAAAAGAATAACAGGTAGACACTGGAAGATCAGAATCAGGATATCAAGTGCAGCAGATGGAAGTCTGTACAAGTTGCAATACATTAAGCAGAGTAATGATCAAAATAGTTCATTGGGCACAGGAGCTGGGATGTCATGTTACAGCTGTATGAGATTTTGATAAAGGCCACATTATTAATGGAGTTACTATTGGGTTATTAATGTCACTTGTACCAAGATATAGTGACAAAAATTATTACATACTGTTATGTTTTATAACTCCAGAACTAATCCAAAGAAATACACAGGGAGATCAGGATGAACAAGCACGCTTGTATTTACTTTAGCAAGATGCACACATATGATGTGATGGCATGACGACATATGCCATTCACTTACTTTTACATATAACCTGCAATGAATTAGATAAACAACTAGGAATGCTTAATCAAACAGCATATTTACAATATTACTGAAGCATTAAATACACAACGCATATTGTTCATGAAAATCAGATCATTGCTCAGTGCATTAAGATAGAATAAGGTAAAACAATATCAATATAGAATCACAGCAACAGCAAATGTGTAGCGCAGGTGAACAATAAGGTGCACGATTATAATGAGGTAGATTATGAGATCAAGGGTCCATTTTGTTGTGCAAGAGATCTGTCGAAGAGTCACAACATTTGGAGTGCTGTGTATATTTCTGGTCACCTTGCATTAAATCAGAGAGCGAGAAAACAGATTTATGAAGATGTTACCAGTGCTGATGAGTCAGCGGCAAAAGCTGGACAGCTGTGCCTTTCTCCTCCTGGAACGTAGGAGTCTGAAGTAAAGAGGTTTATAGAATCAAGAGGACATAGATAAGGTGAACAGCCAAAGTCCCTTCCCCAGGATTAGGGGAGATTAAACTAGAGGGCGTAGTTTTAAGGTGAAAGAAGAAAAATTTAGAAGGGACCTGAGGGGCAACTTATTCCACCCAGAAGTGGTGGGTGTATGGACTGAGCTAAAGATTAAAACTCTAAAGATTATCTTTATTTCTCACATGTACAGAGAAACATGGAGTGAAATGTGTTGTTTGTGTCAAATCAAACCAGCGAGGGTGCGCTGGGGGCTGCATGATTCCGCCGCCAACATAGCATGCCCACAACTCACTGACACTAATTGTACGTCTGGAATGTGGGAGGAAACCAGAGCACTTGGAGGAAAGTCATACAGCCATGGGAGAACGTACAAACTCCTTACAGCCAACAGTGGGAATTGAACCCTGATCTTACAGCTGATGGTGTATCGGAGCTACACTAACTCCTACCCATACCATGTTGCCAGGGGAAGTAGCTCAGTTAGACAACTTGACTAGCACAGGCAAGTGGGGCTGCAAGACTCGTTTCATGCTGTATTGCTCAACGACGTGGCTCCCGTTTTGTTATGGGGTGGTAGTGCTGCTGTTGCACAGTTACAGCAAACTACTTTGACCCTGACTCCGTGAGGAGTTTCCTTCTGGTGCTCTGGTTTCCTCCCAGCTCTCAAAGAAGTGCTGGTATAATTGATCACTGTAAATTTTGTCAGATGTTCTGAAACCCAGAAAACAATACACTCGGCTTCAAGTAAGTTATCACCTCTGACGAACTGTCCCTTCACTTCAGTCTGCTGTCACTTGCCAGACAATACGAGGTCAGTATGAACAGGTTTTCCTGGCAGGGTCAACAGTCAGGGTAGGTGAAGGGAGAATTAGGTGGGGGATGGTGGGGTGAGGGGTTGAGAAAATGATTTACAGAGAATTGACTGGGGGAACTGATGGGATTTCTCTGTACACCTGAACAGATTCAATGGGCCAACTGTTCTCCAACTAGTTTAAACATTAACACAGTCACTGAAAAACAAATCATAGGTTAATCGGCAAGAATGCAATGTCGCTGGTTTACTGAATGATACTCAATCTCCATTTAGAAAACTCGTGATCTTGGTTTGTAGATGCTTCTGACGTAGTGTAACTTAGTTTGGTAAGCCAGCAGTTTCAAATAAAGGTTTTATCTTTTTTATTTTATTGGAATTACAGTAAGTGCAGTTGCTAATGGCAGGTTGAAGTTCATTCTCCCACTCTCCACTCCACCACCGCCCCCCAACTCTCCCATTGCTTTCCTTGTCTGCCTCTTCCGCCATGTTTAATAGTTCACGCTGGCGTCATGTCTGCTGCTGAGGTGAAGTCTGACTTGCTTGAAGCAGAGAGCGTTGCTTTACAACTCCTAAGATTTCAGAACATCCGACTTGAACTGAAACCACGTTCATAGGAAATAAATTGCGGTTTGACAGGGCCGGATGGTCCTGTAAATTTCTCTTCCACTCTGGCTCATAATGACTCTCCTTGCTCTGTTTCTCAGGCGCCACTTGCTCTTTTGCCATCGGGCACATGAAGCTGGATTGGGAAGTCTGGGGTGAACTGGCGCTCGGCACCTTGTCGGTGGTGAACAGTGGAGTTTTATACGTCATGGCTTTAACAAACGGAATCTGGGTTTCTTACACTTGTTACACCATACTCAAGAGCTCGTACATGGTTCTGATCACCATAGCAATGCAAGTGGTTTTACCTGTGCTAAGCTGTTTATAATGGAAGGACAGAACTAAACAAAATGGTTAAAACGGTGACATGAAGGACAGCAGATGTTGGAATTTGAAGCAAAGCACAAAGTGCTGGTTGGGGAGCATCTACAGAGGGAAATGGACAGTCAGTGTTATGGGTTGAGACTCTTCTTCAGAGATGTATACGTCCAAGTGACCCGAAACATCAGTTATCGATTTCCCTCCATAGATGCCGCCTGATCTAAGATGCTTAAAATGGCTGTGGGAGAAGTCTCACTTAAAGACTTGAACTACTGAAATGTGAGCCTGCTCGCGAGCAAAATGAACATTAGATGTTGAGATGACGTAGCAAAGTGAATGGCTGGTTAATGACGAGTTTTGTGGAACAGAGGGGCTTGGGAATACAAGGACGCAATTTGCACAATTTGCGCAAGTGGACAGGGCAATGAAGAAGGCATTTAGCATGCTCGTCTTCATTGTATTGCGGTTACATTCTGTAAGTCATTGCAGAGATCACTCTGTGTGCAGTTCTGGTCTCCCTGTTACAGGGAAGACATTGCCAAGCTGGAGAGAGTGAAGAAGAGATTTTTGAAGATGGTGCCTGGACTGGAGGTCTGAGTTACAGGGGGAGTTTGGCTTGTTGGAGTTTTGTTCCCTGGAGAGTAAGAGAATGAGAGGGGACCTCAAAGAAGTTTATAAAATCACGAGGAGTATGGATGAGGTGGGTGGTCTCAGTCATTTCCTCTGGGTTGAGGAGTCCAAAAGGAGAGGGCACAGATACGAGATAGGAGGGGAAAGTTAATATCTTTACACAGAGGCTAGTGAGTACTGCCAGATGAAGTGGTCAAGGCAAGTACAATTGCAACATCAGTTTGGAGGCTTATGGGCCGAACAAAGACAACTGGGACTACCAGGGTGGATGTTGTGGTTGGCATGGACAAGTTGGGCTGAAGGGCCTGTTGATATGCTGTATTACTTGATGATTCAATGTTTTGATGCAGAAAAAAACACTGAAGTTTTAAATTTTTACCTTGTCAATTAGTTTATTTGAAATCCCTCTGTGTGAATCTCACTTAACAAATTGAATTCAATTCTGTTGAATTTATCCATTAGCTATCTATCAAATGTCAGATAATGACGTTTGAGATTTTTTTAAATCGTAAGATGTGGGTATCCCTGACAAAGCCACCATTTTTTTTCTGCCCAGCATTCAATGCTTTCTGTGGTGGGCAAGGTACTTCCGAATTGAACACTTCCTGTTGCTATCTCCTGAAAATTTGTAACCCTCCAACAAGAGGGGCACTTTGATTGATGCGAAGTTCGGGGAAAACAATCTATTTGCAGTTTTTAAAGCTGCTTTTAGGGATACACACATATGAAATCTCACTTGTAAATCTCTCGAAATAAGGTAGAATTAGATTTATGACAAACCTAGAAATGGATTACATAAGATGATAAGATACAAGAGCAGAATTAGGCCATTTGGCCTATCAAGTCTGCTGTGCAATTTCATCATGGCTGATCCATTTTCCATCTCAGTCCCAATATTCCTGCCTTCTCCCTGTAACACTTCATCCTGACTAATCAAGAAACTATCAAACTCTGCCTTAAGTATTACCAACATACACTCTTCACACCCATCTGTGGCAACAAGCACCACTGATTCACCGCTCTCTCTGCCTAAAGAATTCCTCCTCATCTGCATTCTAAAAAGATGCCCCTCTATTCTGAGGCTTTGTCCTCTTTGACTCCTCCCACCATAGGAAATATCCTCTCCATATTCACTCTATCGAGGCTTTTCAACATTTGATAGGTTTCAGTGAGGTCACTACACATTCTTCTGAGCTCCAGTGACTAGGTGAGAGTAAGCGTTTGGCACAGACTAGAAGAGATGGCCTGTTTCGTTGCTGTAATTGTTATATGTTATGGTTATATGAGTACAGGCCATCAAATGCTTCTTCATATGATAAGCCTTTCAATCCCAGAATCATTTTCATGAACCTCCTTTGAATCCTGTCCAACGTCAGCACACCCTTTCTAAGACAAGGGGCCCAAAACTGCTCACAATACTGCAAGTGAGGCCTCACCAGGGCTTTATAAAGTCTCAACATTATGTTCCTTTAATTGAAATGTTCATTTGGGCTTGCCCTCTCTGTGCAAACATGTGGATTGAGGGCTAGTGACCCCTCTGGGTTTAAAGTTCAAAGTTCAAAGCAAATTATCGCAGAACATAAATGTCACCATATACCACCCTGAGATGAATTTTTTTTTTAACAAGCAAGCAATCTCAGGCTCAGTGACTATAGTGTTAACTTTAGTGTTTGAATAATTATCATGGGATGGCTTTGTTAATATTCCTAAAAAGCATGAGAGTTTAAAGTACAATAAAATCATCTCTGAATCCAGGTTTCAGATTGCAGTTAACCTCAAGGGACACTATGCACTCGTATTTGGAATAAACACCATGGTGACCCTCACACTTCAAACCCTCCTGACTGTTATTGTTGTTGATTCAAGAGGCCTTGGTTTGGACATTATTACCCAGGTAAATTCAACATATAAGTAACATAGGTATATGTTCTACACGTTCACATACTTATTAAAAACTATTGTATTTAATAGCTATGTTAACTAATTTGGGTGGTGGGGTGGAGATACATCTCTACAAAAAGAGGTGTAAGGCGCTCCTTCCCTCTGGTGCCCTTGGGAAAAGCATAGCACCTGTTTAGTCCCCCGATCAGGGTCACGTGAAAGCAGGGAGGCAGATGGTGGATGGTCGTATGAGCAGCCGGTGCATATCACAAGTCCTGGTTATGCGACCACTGATGCCGGGCAGACAACGTGTTAACTAATAACACATAACTCCATTATTTCCCGATGGCCAGCCATTTTAATTCCTATTCCCATTCCCATTCCGACATGTTTGTCCATGGCCTCCTCTTGTGGCATGATGAGGCCACACTCAGGATGGAGGAGCAACACCTCACATTCCATCTGTGTAGCCTCGAACTTGATGACATGAATATCGATTCCTCAGGTAAAAAAAAGTTTCCTCTTCCTTCCCTCTTCTATTCCCCACTCTGGCCTCTTACCTCTTCTCACCTGCTTATCACCTTCCCCTAGTGCCCTTTTTAATCCTCTCTCCTATGGTCCTGTCTCCTCTCCTATTAAATTTCTTCCTCTCCAGTCCTTTACTTTTTCCACCAACCTGGCTTCACCTAGCATTTTCGAGCTATCCTCCTTTCCCTCCCTCCTTCTTTTTATTCCAGCATCTTCTCCCTTCCTTTCCTGTCCTGAAGAGGATCTCGGCTCAAAATCTCAGCTGTTTATTCATTTCCATAGATGCTGCCTGACTTGCTGAGTTCCAGCATTTTGTGTGCGTTGCTATTCTACTGTGCTGCGTCAAACACCAACTCTGATGGAACACAATCTTTGAGTTACTTGATCATGCATCAGTTGAAGTCCAACACCTTAACCATTTATCGACAGGAAATATAAGCAGCAGGGCAGAAAAGGGGTACCTATAGATGAGGTATATTTAGATGTCCAGGTTTTGTTTTATAAAGTCCAACATAAGAGGTTAGTGTGAAAAACTCAAGCACATGGGATTGAGAGTAATATACTGATGTGGATTGAGATATGGTGAGCAGACAGGGGACAAATGGTAGAGACCAGTGGAATGCCACAGGAATTAGTGCTTGGGTCCCAGAAACTCATTATAGGTCAATGATTTGGATGATGTAAGTAGGCAGAGACTCTAAGCCTTGGAGAAGAATGTACTTGATCACTAAGGCAGACACACAAGGAAGACTGCAGATGCTGGACATCTGGAGCAATGCAAATTGCTGGGAGAACTCAGCAGGACAGGCAGCATTAATAGTGGAAAATGGACAATCAATATTTCAGGTCAAGACTCTTCATCTGCACTCGCCTAGTTCTGAAGAATGGTTTCTACCCGAAACTTTGACTGCCCATTTCCCTCCATAGATGCTGCCTGACACCAGTATTTTGTGAGAAAAACAAGAAGGCTGCCCAAGAGGAAACTAGATTGAGTTTGTTCCATAATATGACACATTGACACCCTAACCTGCTTACACAAAACTGTATGCCATCTGCTTCCCGCTCAGTCTTAGTCTTCCCCATACAGGCAATGAGGTTTCTGAGAGAGGTGCAAATCAACTTTGCCGTACATAAGATGCTGCTTTAAAGTAATATTCTGCAAATGAACACATGTACAGCCTTCCCTTTCTGGAAATTGGACCTTGCAGCTATTCTGCGAGCCTCCAAAAAGACCTCAACCTTGTGGCTTGGAGGCTTGCGTGCCTCGGTCACCTGGAGAGCTATGTCGGTTGGAGTCAGGGCTTTATGTTTTGGCTCTTGGTAGGGTCACCCATGGCAAACAGGTCAAAGGGTAGAGGCCAGACTAAGACTCCGGGTTTGGAAGTTCAGCTCAGGGATAACAATCCTGACTGGTAAAATAAAACTGTTATGGAAACAGTAATGAAGAATATCTGAGTCTGTGAAGAGTTATAATTTCATGCTGTATACTGTATACAACCTCTGATATTAAGTGGAACCATTAAACCAAGGACAGATAGAGATGGTGGATCTTTATTGCTGCCCTAAATGCCAGCGGTGCAATGGTGCAATAAGTAAGTATCTGTCTTGTGTTGATGCCTGCGAGTATAATGTTCAGAATAATTTCTACAACTGCTTTTTAATTTTTGCAGGTTCTGATTTATGCAACGTACTTTGCAGCAGTAGCAGGACTTTTTCTCGTCAGAGGGGTCTACACTTTTGTACAAACTGGACGGAGAAGAAAGAGGCAAATGTGTTCAGGGATCATTGAAGGTACCTCACTGTCCACAAGTGATGTCACTATTTCAGCACAGCTCTGAAGAATATTTACACACAGTAGTCATTCACAGTATTTATTTTAGTTGACACCAATGTAAGATCTGCTGCTGTGGGCAAGAGACCATCGGATTGATTAGAGTGGAAGGAAGTAAACTTATTTTGGGAAATCAGTGTGAATCGAGCTCTTGGCAGTCATAGTATTTGTTATGGATGAAGAATGGTTATACTCCCATTTTGGGCAGTAAGCAGTGATCACATGCTACTGTTCGCCCCACATGCATCTTGCTGGATTGGCTATTGTCCTCATATTGCGTCAGCTGGATGAAAAGTCATGCATGAAGTATTAGGTGTTAGATGCCCTAATGCCCTTTTTTTGGCAGGTATGGACAGCTTTCTACCTGAAGTCCATCCTCTCCAGTTTTATAGAGTCTAAAAGCACGTAGCTGAGAAACAGGCCCTTGGGCCTCCCATGTACATGTACACAATCAAGAGCCTATCTACATTAATTCCACATTTCATCCCATCAAGGTTCAAAGTAAAGTTATTATCAAAGTACATAAATGCCACCATGTACAACCCTGAGATTGTCTTGCAGGCATACTCAATAAATCCATAGAATAATAACAATAACAACACCATTCTTTCCCCATCATCCACCTACGTTAGGGGCAATTTACATGCAAACAACACATCCTTGGCATGTGAGAGAATGGTCACAGGGAGGACGTGCAAACTCCTCACAGACAGCACTCAAGGGCAGCATCAGACCAGGGCTTTAGGAGCTGTACAGCACTAACAGCTGGGTCAGTGTGCCTTGGTGCCACACTTGACCTGCTATTGCCCTCGTTTCAAAGGCAGTCACAGTTACTTTACCTCGTTGCTGAACCCCACTGACAATCGGTTCAGGCCTTCGATGAGGTAAGTGCTGTTTAATAGAACCACTGACGACTCTGATTCCATTACTGTAATCGGGTGCAGCCTGGTACGCCCCTGGCTGGACAAACTATGTTTGAGAAGTAGTAAAATAACTTTTCATCAGTTTGTAAGTCAGTAAAGTCATAACAATTTAGATAGAATTAAGAAAGCAAAGCTTACAGCAAGATGATTTCTCCTGGTAATTTCTATCCCTCCCCCTTCTCTCTTTTTCCATTCCCATTCTTGCCCCCGTCCTATCCTTGCTCTTCTCCACACCTACCCATTACACCCACTCTCCTTCGCTATCTCCCATGTCCACTCTGCTCACCTATCAGTTTCTTCTTCTTCACCCCTTGACCTCTTCCATCTATCAATTCCCAACTCTCACTTATCTTCACCCTTCCCACCCACCAGCCTTTCCCCTCACCTGGTCCCCCTATCACCTGCTAGCATGTACTCCTCCCCTTTCTCCCACCTACTTATTCTAGCTTCTTCCTACATACTTTCCAGATCTGATGAAGGATCTCGACTTGAAACAGCAACTGTTCATTCCCCCGACCTGCTGAGTTCCTCCAGTACTTTGTGTGTGTGTCACAGGAAGATGTTACTGTATGGAGTGCAGATGAGATTTACAGGGATGCTGCCTGGTTTGGAGAGTGTACCTTACGAGAATAGTTTGAATGAACTTGGCCTTTTCTCCTTGGAGCAACAGAGGATGAGAGGTGACCTGATAGAGGTGTATAAGATGATGAGAGGCATTGATCGTGTGGATAGCCAGAGGCTTTTTCCCAGGGCTGAAAAGGTTAACTCAAGGGGGCATAGCTTTGTGCTTGGAAGTAGGTACATGGGGGATGTCAGAGTTAAGTTTTTTACATGGAAAATGGTTGGTGCGTGGAATGTACTGCCAGTGACAGTGGTAGAGGTGGTTACAATAGGGTCTTTTAAGAGTCTCTTAGATAGGTACATGGAGTTTAGAAAAATAGAGGGCTATGTGGTTGGGAAATTCTAGGCAGTCTTTCGAGTAGGTTACAGGGTCAGCACAATGTTGTGGGCTGAAGGGCCTGTCGTGTGTTGTAGATTTCTATGATCTCACACCAAAATGATGGGACATTGATGGGTTATAAGTCTGGTTGTCAATGAAAAGATAGGCAGGGGCAAGTCTATGGGGGGAGGGAGGAATGGAACAAGTTTATTTAGAAACAAGGATCAGGCTATCAGGACTTTAATATTCCAGGAGCCAGCATAGGCTGACAAGCATTGGGTGGTGCTGATGAAGCTGCAGGGTTTTGTAACGACCACTGGTCTACAGCAGAGGTTGTTCAGAGATTTTTCTACAGCTGCTCTTTGAAAGATTGAGTGGCCCGCTCCTTACCTTACAAAGCAGGGCCTAGGACATCATGACATGAAACTGACCGTGAAGCAGCTTTCAAATCCACTGATGGCAGCAGAACACTTCAGCCAATGAGATATTTTTGAAAAAGTATTTAAATGAATTTTCAAAGAATAGAAATAAGAAGCTTATAAAGACAAGGCAAAATTATAGAATCCCAGGAATGATGGTTTTCCTTTGCATTGTGTTACGAACCCCGTAACTGGGTTACTTACCAGCAAAGATAGAGACGTCCGTTGAAGTCTGGTGATACTATTTTTAACAGTATTTATTAGTAAAAATACACAAAAATAATATCAATGCAAATATACAGATAATATACATCGTCAATACTAAACCTAAAAGTGCACGTATAATAATAATAATCAATAAGAAATAAGTTCTATCATTGACTAGGGGATAATGAATTGTCCAATGGAAATATAAAGTTCGTTTCAGTTCACACAGGCTGCAGTGTTTGTTTGTCGCTGTGTTGCAATTGTTGGAGAGAGAGAGAAAGATAGAATAATGGGAACAGTTACCGCTATTGTTTTTGCCAATCTTCCTTTATTATTTCGATCCGTCGGTGTCTCTTTGTTGTGGCTGTTCAAGTATGACCTCTCCTTTAGCTAAACCATTCTTCCGTGATGAGCCCGCCACCCAGGCAAGGGAGGACACACACGAGCTCTCACTGGCTTTCGCTATAAAACGCTGTCACTGGATTTCTAGCGTTTCTCCTGGTGCGTCTAAAAGGGTTGTTCACTAGACCTGACTTTTATCCTCACTCACGGGGTCTCAGATGTCAATCAGGTTGGGATGATGCAATTCCCCAACCAGCCCACTCTGGCTGTCCCCTGAGGGTTTCAATGAATAGTACAGTACTCAATACACAATTCCTTCTCCAAGAGACAATAGCAGTAATCAGTGGTTCCGTTCCACTTTTGTTAGGAGACATTCCACTGTTGTGTATTCCTGCGTCTCTCTCTCATTTCCTGGGAATCAGACCCGAAATAATAGCGATCTTGCAATTCTCAAAAAGGAGGTGGCGAATTTGCACCCTTCGGCCCATCAGAGTTGCTCCACATTTGTAACACCCCCATCCTTCTAAGGATTTTTACCACAAGGAAAAATTAACTAATACAGAGTCTTACAGAATTTCAGAATCTAACACGATACAAGAGTTTTTTTTCACTACAGAGTAATATAGTTATACATTCAATTCAGCATCTAAACAGTTAGCAAGTACATTGTCACTTCCTTTAATATCTTAATATCTTGTACCTTAATAAATTCCTGTAGCATCAGACTCCAATTTAATAACCACTTACTTTTTTTATTCCTTTTCTTCAGCAAAACAAAACTAGAGAGTTGCGATCTTAGCTTACGTGTATGTTACAAAAGTTTATGCAATACTAATCTTTATTTTACTTTCAAACTTAACAGTCAATCTTCCATGGTGTTGTCTTTATTATTCACATGCTTTGTCGAAATCCCTTAAAACCAGATCCTGTTATTTAAAGTGGCATCCCATCAACCCTCGCCCCTTTTCCAGTTAACTCCCATGTGGTTAGCTTGCTTACCAGGGTGGAATAGGCTTTTGCATGCTCCTTTCATAGGAGTTATTTTATCAATAACGTTTTCCAAACTTAGCCCATTTTCTGAACTTCCACTCAAGTCTTTATTTTTAAGCAAGTCATTAATTTTATCTTAAGGACCCTTCATTCTATTGATTTTCAGTTTAATATCTGCAAGCGATCCCTCTTTGTCCAAACAACATTTCAAATTCTGCCTCTTCACAGCACACCCTTGAATAACATTAGCGAGTGGGGCACCTTTACATTCCAAATCAAACTGTAATTGATTCACAGGCACCTTGTTAAAAAGCCATTGTCCCTTCAGCCTGGTTACTGCTTCTGACACCAATCCAGACTTTAAATTTTCTTCATTCAACTTAGGAACTACACTTTTCCCTTCTCCTTCAATAATAATATCCACATCACCACCTTTTACCTCCTCACTAACTTTTAACACACCTTCGAACACTAGCAACTGGGAATTCTCACTTCCCACTATTGCCAAGGTTAACCCTTTCTTCACTGAACCAAGTCCATCTGACCCACAAGGACTGCATTCCTTTTTAACTGAATCAGATACCTCAGACTTTTTCTGAGTTTCATTCCTAGGTTCAGTACCATGTGCATCCACATCTTGAACACACCCAAACGGGACCTCTCCCTCTTCCAGGCTTTCAATACCCATCCCCTTTTCAAATTCTAAGTTCCCCTGATCCGCCCAGTTGCTCTCTGGGCAACTCCCTTCCAGAGTAAACTCAACCCTGCGGGCTGAAACAACCCCATCTGCCAACCTAGCCAACTCCTTCAAGGTAATGACATCCTTTTCATCTAGGACTGCCCTTATTATATTATCGGGAACACACTTAAAATTTTCAACTTCTTCAAACAGTTCTGTCAAGCCAGACAGATCATCCATGTCCAACCCTGGACCTTCTAACAGCCTTATCTGTTGCTCATTTTTACTCCGTGCCTCTATAAATTTCCTCCTGGATAAAGGTAGGTCTACCTCCTCTCCCTTACTCCCTTTCACCTCCCTATTCTCTGTTTTACCACCCTCGAACCCCTCTTGGTACAGGGTCGGTAAAAACATCTCAGCCAAATTGATACTGGCCTGATTTAAACTGGTCTCTTTCTCAGCTGCCTTTCTCGACATGCTGCAAGTGGTCACGCATGTGGGATAGATCTTGGAATCTAGGGGCGGGACCTCAACACTTACAGGCTTGCTCGTCAGCTTCAATGCTGACCAAACCTCACCACCTGCTAAATCATTACCCAGAAGGACGTCCACGTCAGCTCTCGGTAATTCTGATCGCACCCCTATTTCAACTGGTCCAGATACCAGCTCACAATTTATAATGATCCTATGCAAAGGCACAGCTTCTGTCCCTTTTCCTATGCCTCTCAAAGCTACCTCTCCAGTTTCAGGACCAAAATCTAGTACCTTACTGAGAATCAATGACTGCTCAGCTCCAGTATCTCTCCAGATCCGCACTGGAACTGGTGTTTCTCCCTCTTTCACAGACACGGTCCCTTCTGAAATAAATTTCTCACGCCCCTCTTGTATTCTGTCTACCTGGGGCTTTCTCGTCGATTTACTGATCAACACAATACACCCTGTAGGGACTGCTGCTTTCCCTTTTCCAGCCTCCTTCCTCAGAGCAAAGCACTTAGATGCAATATGACCCACCTTTCCACAATTAAAACAGGTCAAGCCAGGACCTCTCCTGCCATCTTGCCTTTCTTCCTCCTTATTGTTACCACTAGCTCCCGGCTGAATCTCTGCCTCAGCCGGCGGGCTTTCTCTACAGTTCCTACGGTCTTTCTGGTAACTCCTATTCGAGGAAACCTTTGTCTTGTGGGTTAAGGCATATTCATCTGTGAACCTGGCAAATTCGGATATGGACTTATTCAGCTTCTCGTTCAAATACATCTGGATATTATCCAAAACACAACCTTTAAATTCCTCAATCAGAATTAACTCCCTGAGACGCCGAAAACCTTCTTCCACCATTTCTGCCGCACACCAACGATCCAAGAGCACACCCTTCTCATAGGCAAACTCTGCATACGTCTGATTTCACACTTTCTTTAAATTTCTGAACTTTTGTCTATAGGCCTCAGGTACCAATTCGTAGGCCAGAAGAATGGCCTCTTTTACTTCCTCATAATTCTCAGTCTTCTCCACAGACAACGCCGCATATGCTCGTTGTGCCTTCCCTTTTAACACACTTTGTAACAGCGCCACCCACTGACCTCTGGGCCACTTCTGATTCACTGCCACCTTTTCAAAATGCAAGAAATAACTATCAACATCCGTCTCCTCGAAACTAGGTACTAAACTCCCTACTAACATTAAACCTCTCCTCTCGGTCTGGCCCTTGGACCCTTCTCTCTTGCTTTAACTTCTCCACTTCCAGCTCATGCTGCCTCTGTTTCTCCTTCTCCTCATACTCCCTCTGCTTTTCAGCTCTTTCCTTCTCCTTTTCAGCTGCTTCCAGCTGTTTTAACCTAATTTCATGCTCCCTCTTTGCCTCTAACTCCTTTAGCTGGAGCTCATACTCTCTTTTCCTCTGTTCCGCGTCCAGCCTCAATTTCTCCGACTCTAACTGAGCCGTCCCAATAGCTGGTATCTTTTCAGGGATATTTTCCAATACCTCAGCCGAAAACACATTCTTCTCAATATAATACTGAGTTATGGCCCTCCGCATCTCCCACTTTTTCATTGACAACCTCATCTCTGTGAGATTTAGTCCTTTCACAATATTTACCAAGTCCGACTTTGTGGCCCCCTCTAGCGTCTTCAAAGTTGGCTTTTGTGTAAATTCGTCTACGTCCATCTTTGCTGGTTTCCCGTCTGGCTACCTGCGCAACCAGATCCAAGTCTGGACTTAAAAGCCCGATTTACTGGCCCTCCAATTTGGTATCAAATCCCGAGACGAGGCCCCAAGTTGGTACGAACCCCGTAACTGGGTTACTTACCAGCAAAGATAGAGACGTCCGTTGGAGTCTGGTGATACTATTTTTAATAGTATTTATTAGTAAAAATACACAAAAATAATATCAATGCAAATATACAGATAATATATGTCGTCAATAATAAACCTAAAAGTGCACGTATAATAATAATCAATAAGAAATAAGCTCTAACGTTGTCTGGGGGATAATGAATTGTCCGATGGAAATATAAAGTTTGTTTCAGTTCACACAGGCTCCAGTGTTTGTTTGTCGCTGTGTTGCAATTGTTGGAGAGAGAGAGAGAGAGAGATAGAAGAATGGGAACAGTTACTGCTATTGTTTTTGCCAACCCTCCTTTATGATTTCGATCGGTCGGTGTCTCTTTGTTGTAGCTGTTCAAATATGACCTCTCCTTTAGCTAAACCGTTCTTCCGTGATGAGCCCACCACCCAGGCAAGGGAGGACACACACGAGCTCTCACCAGCTTTTGCTATATAACGCAGTCACTGGATTTCTAGCGTTTCTCCTGGTGCGTCTGAGGGGTGTTCCCCAGACCCGACTTTTATCCTCACTCATGGGGCCTCAGATGTCAATCAGGTTGGGATGATGCAATCCCTCAACCAGCCCACTCTGGTTGTCCCCTGAGGGGTTTCAATGAATAGTACAGTACTCAATACACAATTCCTTCTCCAAGAGACAATAGCAGTAATCAGTGGTTCAATTCCACTTTTGTTAGGAGACATTCCACTGTTTGTGTATTCCTGCATCTCTCTCTCATTTCCTGGGTATCAGACCTGAAAGAATAGCGATCTTGCAATTCTCAAAAAGGAGGGGGCTACTTTGCACTCTTCAGCCCATCAGAGTTGCTCCACATTCATAACAATTGCAAATCCCCTGATGTAATGAATAACAAAGGTAGTAGCCAAGCGATGAAAAGTACTTCATCAAGCTTTGGGTGATACTTTGCTGTAGGAAGGGATGATGGAAATTACAGAACAAAGAGACACACAGTGAAGGGAGGTCATATATTTGACACATGGCCAGTTCCAATTGAGAACAGATTTAAGACAACTTTACAGCCTGTGGACAAACTATTGTAAGCATCCCACTGCAAGCTCTGTAACAGACGGAACAAGCAAAAGGGGGTGCTTGGGATCTGACACACTGTGCAAAAAGGACTTTTGATTCTTTAATGAGACTCAAATGAGTGCTTTGGCAATTTAGCAACCAAATGTTTAAAATATTTGTAGGATGATGATGGCAGCATGACAATAATATTGAAATTGAGGCTGAATAGAGGTAACATATCAGAGGAGTGCGACAAGATGTCTAAAACGTTGACTCCAGATGACCAGCAGTGATCAAGCAGGGAAGAGACATGAGTCAGTGATGTGGAGAAAGCCCGCGAGAATCGAATCGCAGACAGGTTCATCGAGTCTGCTCCATCATTTCATCCTGGCTGATCTATTTATTCTCTCTGCCCCAGTCTCTTGCCTTCTCCCCATATCCCTCCATGCCCTGACTAATCAATAATCTATCAATCTCTGTCTTAAATATATTTAATGACTTGGCCTCCACAGCCACCTGAGGCAACAAATTCCACATATTCACCATTCTCTGGCTAAAGGAATTTCTTCTCATCTTTATTCTAAAAGGACACCCCTCTATTCTGAAGCTGTGTCATCTGGGAGTAGATTCTCCCACCACAGGAAACATCCTCTCCACATTCTCTTTATCGAGGCCTTTCAACATTTTATGGGTTTCAATGAGGTCACCCCTCATTCTTCTGGATTCCAGCGACTTGAGGCCCAGAGCCATTAAATGCTCCACATTTTTGTGAACCTCCTTTGAACCCTCTCCAATGTCAGCATATCCTCTCCTAAATAAGTTGCCCAAAACTGCACACAATATTCCAAGCGAGGCCTCACCAGTGATTTATAAAGCCTCAACGTTACATTCTTACATTCTAGTCCTGTCAAAATGAATGCTAACATCATATTTGCCTTCATCACCAGACTCAACTTGCAAACTAACTTTTAAGGAATCATGCACAAGGATACCCAAGTCCCTTTACATCTCAAATATTTGTATTTTCTCTCCATTTAGGAAACAGTCTACACTTTTATTTCTTCTACCAAAGTGCATGACCATACACTTCCAGACACTGTATTCCATCTGCCACTTTTATCATTCTCATCTCTGAGTCCTTCTGTGGCCCCTCCACTTATCTTTGTGTAATCTGTAAACTTGGATACTAAGCCATCAATTCCTCATAAAAATCATTGATCATTGACATATAACATTAAAAGAGTTGGTCCTGACACAGACCTCTGTGGAACACCACTTGTCACTGGCAGCCAACCAGAATAGGCTCCCTTTATTCTCACTCTTTGCCTCTTGCCAACCAGCCATTGCTTTATCTATGCTAGAATCTCTCCTGTAATACCATGGGCTTCTTGTGGCACCTTGTCAAAGACCTTACAAAAATCCAAGTGCACAACATCAACTGATTCTCCTTTGTTATCCTGCTCGTTATTTCTGCAAAGAAATCCAACAGATTTGTCAGGCAAAATATTTCCTTAAGGAAACTATGCTGATTATGATCTGTTTTATCATGTGCCTCCAAATACTCTGAAACCATATCCTTTATAATCAACTCCAACATCTTCCCAACCAGCGGTCATACTAATTAGCCTATCGTTTCCTTTCTTCTGCCTCTCTCCCTTCTTGAAGAATGGGGTGACATTTGTAATTTTCCATTCCTCTGGAACCATGCCAGAACCAATTGATTCTTGAAAGATCAGTATTAATGTTGCCACAATCTCTTCAGCCACCTTTTTCTAACACTGGGGTGTATACCATCTGGTCCAGATGACTCCAGACCTTTCAGCTTCCCCAGGAACCATCTCCCTAGTAATGACAACTTCACATACTTCTGCCCCCCTGCCACTCTTGAATGTCCAGCATACTGCTAGTGCCTTCCAAAGTGAAGACTGATGCAAAATACATATTCAGTTCATCCACCATTTCCTTGTCCCTCTGTATTACCTCTTCAGTATCATTTTCCAGTGGTCCAATATCTACTCTTGCCTCTCTTTTACACTTTATGCATCTGAAGAAACTTTTGGTATCCTCTTTAATATTATTGGGTAGCTTAATTTAATATTTCATCTTTTCCTTTATGACATTTCTAGTTGCCTTCTGTTGGTTTTTAAAAGCTTCCCTATCCCACTATTTTTTTTTGATTTATTGTATGCCCCCTCTTGGCTTTGAACTTCTTGTTAGCCACCTTTGTGTTTTCCTGCTTTTAGAATACATCTTCCTGTTTGGGATGTGCCTTCTGAATTGCTACCAGAAATTCCAACCACAGCTAGTGTTCCTTTCCAATTAATTTTGGCTAGGTCTCCTCATGCCTCGGTAATTCCCTTCACTCCACTGTAACACTGATAGATCTGACTTTAATGTCCCCTTCTCAGATTTTGAGGTGAATTTACCATATTATGATCACTGGCCCCTGAGTGTTCCTTTACCTTAAGCTCTCTAATCAATTCTGGTTCATTGCACAACACCCAATCCAGAACAGCTGATCCCCTAGAGGGCTCAAACACTAGCTGCTCCAAAAAAGCCACCTTCTAGGAATTCTAGAAATCCCTCCTCTTTGGATCCAGTACCAACCTGATTTTCCCAATCCACTTGCATATTGAAATCCTCCATGATGCTGTAACATTGCCCTTTTGCCATGCATTTATTATCTCTCGTTGTAATTTGTAGACCACATCTTTACTACTGTTTGAGGGTCTGTATACAACTCCCTTCAGGGTATTTTTACCCTTGCAACACCTCAGCTCTACCCACTATAATTCTACACCTTCTGATCCTATGTCACCTCTTTCAATTGATCTGATTTCATTTTTTTTTAAACTAACAGAGGCATGCCATTTGCTCTACCTTCCTGCCTGTCCTTTCGATACGATGTGTACCCTTGGATGTTAAGCTCCCAGCTGCAATCTTTTAGCCATGATTCAGTGATGCTCACATCTTACATGCCATCTGTAAATGTGCTACAAGCTCATCTACAATGTGTTTCCAATGGAGATTATCACAATAATCATGTTCAAAATAAGACTCCATAAACTTTCTTACTAATACAGTATTTATTTTGTCAATTGCAAACTGTAGCAAAACATGATCATCTTTATTAGGCAGAGGTGCAGTTCTCTACATACTCATTATAAATAAGAGAATTTTCCTCTCAGAAAGAAAATCCACTGTTGTCACCAAATTGATAAAACTTCTAGTTTAGTTCAAAAACTAGAACTTAAAAGGCAAACGTTTTTGCAGCGATTTCATCCTTGTAGATTCAGCAATCTTATGATGCTTGTTCAGTAACATTTCACATTACCATAAGTGTTAAATTACAAATACCAATGTGCACAAATAGCTAATTTTCTAAGAAAAATATGTACAGTACTGCACAGCAATGAAAGGTAGGATTTGCAATAACTTAACATAGCCCATTTTAATATACATGATATGGTTACATCTTGAACCTTCTTGCCAAGTAACAGTTAAATTAAGGACACGAGAGAAGCCCTCGCCTGCATATATTATCCATTTATACAAAATACAAGCTTCAGAGACTCTTGTGTTTAAAGCTAACATCAGTGAGCGACAAAACTGTGCAAGAGGTCTGGAGACATTACACACCAACATCACACTTCTGACATGAACCCAATGGGCTATAAGAATGGGTTGGTTGAGGAGCTCCCTGTTGGAAACTGGCCCATTGGAGCTCCAGCCTGTAAGGGAAATGGGGAAAGAAAGGGACAATGATTATAGGTTGTCTTTAAAAGCACAATACAGTATAAATAAAAATTAACTGCAGAATTCAGAGTAAACAAACTGAAGACCCTTTGAGGAGCTGCATCAAATTAATGGCTAAAATTGGTCTTGTCTCTTCTAAATATCATAAGACATAATAGTAGAATCAGGACATTCAGCCCATCAAATACCTTCTGCCCTTCCATCATGGCTGATTTATTATCCATCTCAACCCCAATCACCCACGTTCTCCCCATAATCTTCAACATCCTTATTAATCAAGAACCTTTCAACCTCCACTTTAAGTATACTCAATGACTTCTCCTTTACAGCTGCTGTGGCAGTGAAATCCACGGATTCACCACCCTCTGGCTAAACAAATTCCTTCTCATCTGTTTTAAAGGGATGTCCTTCTATTCTGAGGATGTGCTCCGGTCCTAGTTCCCCCCACTGTAAGAAACATCCTCTCCACTTCTATGTAGGCCTTTCAATATTCGATAGGTTTCAATGATATCACATCCCATTCTTCTAAACTCTAACAAGTACAGGCCCAAGACCATCAAACTCTCCTTTTACGTTAATCCCTTCATTCCCAGGAAGTTTCTCATGAACCTCCTCTGGAACCTCTCCAAAGCCAGCACATCCTTTCTTAGAAAAAGGACCCAAAATTGCTCACAATCCTCCAAGTGTGGTCTGACCAATGGCTTATAAAGCCTCAGCATTACATCCTTGCTTTTATACTCCAGCCTTCTTGAAATTAATGCTAAAACTGGATTTGCATGCATTAGCACTGACTGGACGTGCAAGCTAACCTTTGGAGAACTCTGCGCTTAGGACGGTCAATTCCCTTTGTACCTCAGATTTCTGAAAATACGGCTTGGTCTATTGGTCATTGCATCTTTACCACTTGTGCCTTAAAAGCAGCAACAGTCATCTTAAAGGCAGCTTTTTATACATCTCAGCCAACATTAAAACCATATTCACAATTTGATTTAAAATTATATTCAACAAAAGCTCAATCTTTTCACACATTTTCTCTACACTACCACACAAACTGCAGAACTCTTAGAACGGGATAATTTATTGACCCAAAATCTTTTAAGGACTTTGTAAGTCCTTAAAAATCACATTGAAAGTCACATATTCTGACCATAACATTTTTAGGAGCCAACATTTTAAATGGCATTTACTAAGATAGAAAACAAAATTGAAATATTTTGAAATATTACCAGAAATGGATTTGTAGACACTCCCATTTGTTGACTATATGGCATAACCATTGGCTTTTGTTGTCCAAATGAACTAAAACCTCCACCTAGAGGGGTAAAGGAAGGCAATAGACTTGGTGTGAATGGAGCTTGCAAGAGAAAAATTTAGAAGCTGTTGATTAATGAGAAGTCTTACCAGCAGATTGTGGTGGAAAGGCTGAATGCTGAGGAAAGGCCCCCGGTGCAGATAAAACAGGCTGTTGAAAGCCACCACTGAAACTGGTGGGAAGAGTATAACCGGCGGGGCTAGCAAACAGAGTAGGCATGCTCATCGATGCTGTTCCAAAGCTCACTATTACACAAAGAGAATACAAAGAAAATGAACTAAAAGTTTAAAACACTCTTTTAAAGCATTGTGGTCTTTTGCTGTACACAGGGATTGCAATCACACTGTAGTGAACAAGTCTGGATAATGATATAACCACTGCAACACAACTGGGTAGAAATTGTCCAGAAGCGCCAACAACAGAGCCGATTGGCAACATTTTCCCACACAAGTCCCACTAAGTTCGGCAGTCCCACATCTGTTAAGCATTCTGGAGCTTTCCCCATATCCATTAAGATGCTGGGATCCTCACAGGAAAACAAACTTGCTGAAATTCCCCAGCACTTTGCTGCAGAATTTGCCAGCTGAAGCTGTCAGACCAGATGTGCAGAAGCATGGAGCCTCTAAGTGAAAAGGGCAATAGTTTCGATAGTCCCCCCCCCCCCCCCACCACATATCTTCCCCATAGTCCATCCCATAGGGTCTGTCATATGTCACCATCTACAACCTTGAGATTCATTTACTTGCAGCTATACTTAATACATCCAATAATCATAACAGAATCCATAAAACAGTGTGCAAAAGACAAAAAACTGAAAATAAAATAATAATAATAAATAAGGGATAAAAATGGAGAGCATAAGATGAAGAGTCCTTGAAAGTGAGTCCATAGGTTGTCAGAATAATAACGGTTCCTGAATTTGGTGGCATGAGTCCTGAGGCTCCTGTACCTTTTTCCAGATGGCATTGATTGATTCTTAACATTTCTGTGAATGCTTCAGAGTATTCTGGACAAGTTTGTCAGTGAGAAAGATTAAGGGCATGGCTCAGATGGCTGTCAAAGTTCGCTCAGCTGTTTCACTGTAGTAGTACTTCTGGTTCCCCCCGCCTCCACCCCATGTGACTGCACTATACTGCACGTGGCTCTGACAGGTCTTTGACATTTAGGTTTGCTGTGGTTCCGTCAGCAACTGGCCACTGGCAGACCTGGAGAAATTAGGCTCATACTTACAGTTCCTCATGAGACAGACAGACAGTAATTCATTGCTGTCTGCAAACTATACATTAGTAAAAATATTTTAAATATTTACTACATAGAATTAAAAGCTGCAATTAGTAAGCTTAAATTAAGCAAGTCACCAGGATCAGATGGGTATACAGCAGAGTGGTACAAAGAATTTAAAAATGAGTTAATTCCTGTTTTACTCCCCACGCTGAAATGGGCTCTAAAAAAGCTACAAATGCCACCCAGCTGGAAGGAAGCGACAATCTCAGCTATACCAAAAGAAGGCAAGGATAAAATGGAATGTGAGTCATTTAGACCAATATCCGTTCTTAATGTAGATTATAGATTATTTACCTCCATCATGGCCAATTAGAACAGTTTCTATCTATACAGATACATAACGATCAAACAGGTTTTATACAACAAAGCCAAACACAAGACAATATACGAAGGACACTTCACATTATGAATCATATACAAAAAAATAAAACTGAAGCAATAGTGATAAGCATGGATGCTGAAAAGGCATTTGATTCGTTTAATTGGAATTTTCTTTACAGAGTTTTACATAGATTTGGTTTCCATGACACAATTATTAAAACTATACAGGCACTATATGACAACCCTACTGCTAGGATTAAAATCAATCGATATTTATCATTTGATAAATATATTTGATAAATTTGATAAATTAGATAATCGATATCATCTTACCCTAGAAAGGGGCACGAGACAGGGTTGTGCATGGTCACCGCTACTCTTCACATTATATCTGGAACCATTAGCTCAATACATCAGACAAAATGAAGATATCAGGGGAATTACTATTAAAGGGACAGAGCATAAATTGGCTTGTTACGCAGATGATATTTTGATCTATCTAGGGCAACCAACATACTTTTTACCTAAGTTGATGCAATCCTTTGAACAATATGGTCAATTATCAGGGTATAAGATCAACATAGATAAAACCCAATTACTTTCATATAACTATAGCCCACCAAGAGAAATTGAAAGTAGACATCCCCGGGCATGGGCAAACAAAGTCTTTCAAATATTTGGGCATCGTTATGCCAAAAGATATGGTAAAATTATCAGGATGGAATTATTAGCCTATATAACAAAATGGAACCCAATTCCTTTTTTTAGTTTCAGTTCAAGGTTTGAATCTATTAAAATGAATATACTGCCCAGACTATTACATCTCTTTCAAACCCTACCAATAGAGTTTAATCAAAATCCATTCAACGAATGGAACAAGATGTTACCAAGATATATTTGGCAGGGTAAAAGACCCAGAGTTCGTCTCAAAACTATGCAATTAGCCAAGGAAAAGCGGGGAGGGGGCCTACCTTCTCTTAGAGATTATTATTTTGCAGCACAGTTGAGAGCTGTGATATGTTGGTGCAACCCATCATATGACGCTCAATGGAAAAACATTGAGGAGTGGGTACTTCCCATCCCCATACAGGCAACTTCGGCTGAGAACAACCTACAAAGGTGCATAAATACTACTGATAATCCATGGGTGAAATGGACTCTTAAAATACTGAAAACTATTATAAAAGAATATAAAGTAGAGGGAGATATTGAAATTCTTAAATGGTGTGTCTATGACTTGGATTTTACGCCGAATAAACTGGATGCTAGATTTAAGGACTGGACAGCTAAAGGAATAACAGTTCTTTGCAACATAATGAAAGAAGGAACACTGTTCAGTTTTGAAATGCTTAAAGAGAAACACTTATAAGAAGAACAAGACTTTTATCAGTATTTACAGCTGCGACAGTATGTTAATAGGACGGTTAAAAATGTAACCGAGGCAAGTACATGTTTGATAGAGAAAGCATATAATTCAGGTAACGGTAGTAGAATCATTTCAAGCGTGTATAAGGGTTTGTCAAATATTAAAACACATTCGATTTCATACATTAAAACAAAATGCGAGAAGGAAAGAGGGATAATTATATCTGAGGAAGACTGGACAATAATATGGAGGTATCAATGGAAGTGTACCAATTCACAGAAATGGAGGGAGTTTGGATGGAAAAACTTGATATTTTGTTACACCCTCTCAGAAATCCCATTATGATAGTAGCCTCCCTGTTTGCTGGAGAAATTGTGGAAATCAAAATGCAAACCATTATCATATTTTCTGGGAATGCCCTGTTATCAAAGTCTATTGGAGTGGGATACACAATGCCCTACATCTTTAAATGTGAAATACCCTTAGAAAGTAAGACCATATATTTTGGGTATATACCTCAAGAATGGTTGAAAAGAGATAAATATTTAATGAATATACTGCTGGTGGCTGGTAAAAAGACTCTTACTAGGAAATAGTTACCACAGGAGAGCCTAACCTTAAATTCATGGATGGACATTACAATGGTCATTTATAAAATGGAGAAGATAACAGCCATCTGCTAATCATAAGTTAGAACAATTTGATTCATACTGGGAAAAATGGTTTAAATACATAATGCCTCATAGGCCTGATTTTATTCTCACAAATCAATGAATATGTTAAAAAAAAAAGATCACTCCCTACTTGTACATAGTTTTCTCCTTTCGCTTGTTCTCTCTTTCCTCTCTTTTCTATAAGTGTATACCTCAGATAAATATTATGTGGAAATTTGTGACATATCTGATTATATGATATATGTACAATGTCTGATATACATCTTATGGAAATGTTTGTTTAATGATGAACTCCAATAAAAAATAAATTACAAAAAATATTTACTACATAATAAAGCATGAACACAAATTATCAAATAAAGATTAAAATCTGTCAATGTTGTTTTTAGAGCAGTGCATTTCAAACTTTTTCAAAAAGATTTAAGTCATTTGTTTGTCCTGAAGTCTAATCTAATAGTGCAATGTAAGTGCCTCAGACTACTTATTTTAAGAATGGAAAATTCAAATCTCACCTTTCACTCAATGTGGAAATCATGTGAAAAAAAAATCATAGACTAAAATGGCTACATCAATTAACAAAAATCAAATAAAAGCTGAATTATATCATGTGTTACCTTTTTATTTATTTTAAGGGAATAAGCCTACTGCTCATACCTGGTCTGCTCTGTATGCATTTCAAGTCCCACATTTGGGCCAATTAAAAGTTCAAACTAAATTGTGTGCGTGTATGTATATATACATACACACACACACACACACACACACACATATATATATCATGAGTTGAGTGGTTGAAAGCAAGTCCTCAGATTGTGGGAACAGTTCAATGATGGGGCAAGTGAAGAAGTGAAGTTCTCCACACTGGTTCAAGAGCCTGCTGGTTAAGGCTGTTCATGAACCTGGTGGTGTGAGTCCTGAGGCTCCTGTATCTTCATCTTGATGGCAGCAGTGAGAAGAGATCATATCCAGGGTGGTGGTGGTGGTGGAGAGAAGGGGTCTTTGATGATGGATGCTATTTTCCTGCAACAACACTCTGTGTAGATGTGCCGAATGGTGAGGAGGGCTTTACCCAGGATGGACAGGGCTGTACCCACTACTTTTTTGACTGAATAAAATACAATGACTGAAACTGTGAGCACACACAAGGACTCAAATACTTGCACTAAGGGCACTTTGTGCATTACTGTGACATTCTGGTACTGCTGTAACTTATTTTATGCTACTTATCTATTTAGTACCGTTTTTCTATTACTGTCTTGTTTTTATCTACCACTTTGTTTGATTGCCTGAGAGGAAGCCAAACAGAGTTTCATTGTACCTATGTATAATGACAATAAAGATCATTCAATTCAATTCAATTTTTTGTAGGACATTCCTTTCAAAGACATTGGCGTTCCCATACCAGGCTGTGCTGCAACCAGTCAATATGCTCTCCACTACATATCTACAGAAGTTTGTCAAAGTTCCAGATGTCATGCCGAATCTTCACAAACTCCTAAGGAAGTAGAGGCACTGCTGTGCTTTCTTCATAATTACACTTATGTGCTGGAACCAGGACAGAACTGGTTTTGTGGGGCACACTCATCTACGACTGTTTTCCCTCTATATTGCATCTATATTCCCTCTATATTGCATAAATTACTTAAAGTCAAACGTAAAGACATATACATATTCTTCAGGTATCTAAAATTAGTTTAAAGTTAATTGGCATTAAACAACAATCACGGAGATTGCTTACTACCATTTTCAACATGCAGGACTGAGTAATCACTGCTTCCTGTGTCATCACTACTCAAACCAAGGACGAATACAACACGTCCTGATGAACAGTGTCAGCCCGAAACATCAACTATTTACTCTTTTCCTTAGATGCTACCTGGGCTGTTGAGTTCCTAAAGCATTTTGTGTTTTCCACGAAGTAACATCTACTTTGGTTGCTGACTAGTCATTAGATAATGTTATTGAGCCTTAGGATCATAGAAACAGGCCATACAGAAGCAAGTCCTTTGACCCAGTGTATGTGCTGACCACCAATCACCAAAGTCTCTAATCCTATATCAATCCCAATGTTTCTTCTCGCCATACTTTCATCAGCTCCAATCAGACTGCACTAATCACTGAAACACTAGAGGCAATTTACTGTGGAAATAAACCTACCAATGGGAGGACATGGCAAGAAAATGGAATAAAGATTAGCTTTATTTGTCACATGTACATCGAAACAGTGAAATGCATAATTTGAACGAGAACTATGTTGAGAGGCAAGCAGCAAGTGTTGTCATGCTTCCAGGCCAACATAGAATGCGTTCAACTAACTCTAAGCTGTAAGTCTTTGGAATGTGGGACAAACTGCAGCACCCAGAGGAAACATGATCACAGGGAGAACATACAGACTCCTTAGAGACAGCAGTGGGAGTTGAACCCAGACTGGTAATCACTGGCGCTGTAGAGATATTGTGCTAACCGCTACACTACTTCACTTTATTGTCACCAAACAACTGATACTAGAACGTACAATCATCACAGCGATATTTGATTCTGCGGTTCAAACTCGCTGAAGTACAAATCCAAGTAAATATAATAAAAAATTTAAATTATAAATCACAATTAGAAATAGAAAAGGGAAAGTAAGGTAGTGCTAGTTAGGTCCGGATATTTGAAAGGTACGGCCTGGATCCGGGTCAGGATCCATTCAGCATTCAGCTGTTCCCAAATCTGGCCATATGAATCGTCAAGCTCCTGAACCTTCTCCCAGAGGGAAGAGGGACAAAAAGAGTGTTGGCTGGGTGGGTCGTGTCCTTGATTATCCTGGCAGCACTGCTCTGACAGCGTGCGGTGTAAAGTGAGGCCAAGGATGGAAGATTGTGTGATGTGCTGGGCTACTGCACTATCCTGGCACCTGAAGGAAACCCAAAAGCTCACAGGCAGAGTGTGTGAACTCAGGCAGCTCTCAAGGCTATTTGTGCCACTGCGCCGTCTATGGGAAATGAGTAATAGTCAAATAAAAAACAAAATAGTCGTTCAAAACAAGATGAGCGAGTGGAAAATTGAAAGCTAGTAAGGAGTGAGTTTAACAACTGTCGTGCTTCAGGAACCCAGAGGGTTCACTCTTCCCAATCAAACACATATAACAGGTAGCACAGGTTTTTTATTTTATAACAAATAGTGATGATCAGTGATAACAATGGCAATGATATCTTAACTAAGTTTCTTATCTGTTGTCAGTGGCACTGGGGTATACCCAAATTTAAAGGGGAAGAAAGTTTATATAATTTTGTGATATCAGATATTCTTCATATACAAAAGATTTAAGAGAACTAAAGAGCACTGGTCAGGTGTAGCACCTTGGCTGCTTACATGGATAAGCTCCAGGAGGAAGATGGAGAGGGTGGATGGGAGGTAAAGATATGTCTAGTGATAGGATCCCTTTGGAGATGGCACAAGTTTCGGAGGATGATTAAAGATTGTGGCTTGGCTATTCATGATGTTGTGAAGGGATGCAGTATAATCGCAAGCAATAGTTTTATGGCAGTTCATGATAATTAAACATTTGACTGCCATGAGTCTATGAAAGTGACCTTAAACCAAATGTTACTA
Source organism: Hypanus sabinus (assembly GCF_030144855.1). NCBI lineage: Eukaryota > Metazoa > Chordata > Chondrichthyes > Myliobatiformes > Dasyatidae > Hypanus > Hypanus sabinus. Next base: position 30,958,656 of record NC_082707.1, read on the forward strand.
AAAACCTTTAACTACAATGCTCAGTAACAGGGAAAATGGCAATGTTAATGCATTCACTGTCTACAACAAAAATCTGAACTTTGTTGTGTGCTCCACAATGGCTGGCTGACCTGGTCTGGACTAAAGGAGACCAGGCAAAATTCACACTGGTCATCAACACCCAATGGCTGCACAAATCGTTGGATCAGGTTTCACTTCAACAGTCTAGTCAACGAGCAACCACGTTCAACATTTAATATGAAAGTCGCAGAGATATGATAAACTCTGGTTCAGTGTTTTCAGTATAGCAACAGAGGGACTTCTTTTACAGTCCATTGCTTCTAGTGCATCACTTGGCATCAATAAATTCTGTGCTAATAGTACTCACTCAACAATGATCCTAAATAAACGGAAACAAATGCAAAACTTGATATAGTCCTCCCCTCACTCATAACTTCCTAATGTAAAGCAGTTTCAGGCTTCACATATTTCATCCTTCCTTTAAAAACCCATATATGGAAAATCATTAAGGACCCCCATCACCCATGACATACCCTCTTCTCATTGTTATCATCAGGGATAACAATGCCATACTATTCTATATCATGTATTACATTGTTCTGCTGACACTAAATTAACAAATTTCATGACATATGCCAGTGATATTAAACCTGATTCTGAATCATCTGAAAATGCAAGTTTTAATTACCACTGAGCAAAGATCAAACTATGAACTCATGTGGATTGTTTTTAAATGCAAGATGACAACTCACCTGGGATCTATATTTATTTTTAAATGCAGGCCGATAACTGGTGTCTAACTTCACATCAAAAGGTTTAACCTTTCACGTACTTGATATGCTAAAGTCTCAGAGAACCCCAGGGCAGTGCAATGGTTGAAGTATAATGGGCAAAGATGAAATTTTGAGTAAAGAAGCTGATACAGAGACAAAGACACCAAAGGAAGTGAAGCAACTTTTCTTTTGGGAGGGTGGGGGGGGGGGAAGGGATATGGGTTTCAAAGTTAGTAAAAAAAAAGTTCAAGTAAAAAAAGCCAGAAAATTAATTTTCAAAATTCTTTTCACAACCAGAGCTCTTCTTGTTGGTCCAGTGGTTAATCTTCTGAAGTTGATGGACATGGCCCCAACTTTTATCCAATAGAAAAATTTTTAGAACACAGTAACAGTCAAACATGCAGTTCCACCCATGTGAAACAGTCCAAGTGGACAGTACTAAATACAACACAACAATCTTGTGTTCAGTATGGTTCAAGAACTTCTGAATTAGTAATTGATGGCCTCTTTGAAGATTGCACGCTTTTTCACCACTTTCTGTCACTATCCTGCATACTTTTATTCTTTAAAAGATCTGGACCTAATGACTTCAGCACCAGGACAATGAAATTCTGTATTAGAGAAAAATATTCCGCCCATTTGACCATCCCAGTAAGCTAATAACAGGTGTCCCACTCCAAGTGTCTGTCTAACTCTTAATTACCATATTGTTTGACATATTGCTGACATCCACACTGGATTTCTTGCAGCTTTTAACCTCTCTATCGTGTCAACATTGAGAAATTTACCACTCAATTTACATCCTCTTTCCAATTTTGCCACCACTTCATAAACTTAAGTCTTTGAGAAATGCAACCATGCTCACAACCTATGAGAAATGCAGACACTTGGAATTACAACCTCCCCATAGGTTCCTTGACAGGCACCATCACCACATATCATCTGATCCTGACTCAGAATTACATCACCATTCTTTCATTATGGCAGCACTGAACAGCTGCAGGATCATCTTTACCAGAACAATGAAACAACTCAATGTCAGGTAATAATAGTTGCACTGAGCTTTACACCATGCCAATATTTTAAAGAATGGAACTTGAAAACAAAAAATTCTAAAAACAAAGTTCACTCAATCCACTAGATATGTTTGAGGAAATCAGTTTTCACTTTTCAAATCAAATTCTTTCTCGCCCCCCCCTTTAAACTATCAGCCTTCATTCTCATTCTGGGTACTTCACCATACAATACTGATATTCAGAGCTTACAAGCCAATTTTAGCTGTTTCAGTTGAATGCACATTTCAACTTACAAAAATTAGGTCAAGGCCAGACCTGAAATAAAATACAGATTAATCTGCAGTATTTGGTTCCTCACAACTCTGCAGTGATCTGGTAACAGTACAGACTGATGGTTCACTGAAAGAAATACTGCTGCCTAGACAGAGTTTCAACCTAAGAGGTAGGTAGAATTATCACTATTGTTTATGTCAGATCCAAATCAAAGATCAAGGCCATTGTATCTACTTAACTGACAAAATAGTGGGATCTTTAGTTTACATAAATCAATTTGAATTCAGCAGCTAAACTTTATGAATAAGTAATGTGCTTCCACTGACAATCAGCATGAACGGTTAGTTTCTTCTCATTAAGAATTTCTGATTTACAATTTGAATTGTAAACTGGACTTCGGCACGTCTTCTAAGAACACAAGAACATAAGAAACAGGAACAGGAGTAGGCCACCCACCATTCAGTAAGATCATGGCTGATCTGACCATGGACTCAGCTCCACCTACCTACCTTTTCCCCATAACCCTCAATTCCCTTACTGTGCAAAAATCTATCCAACCTTGTCTTAAATATATTTACTGAGGTAGCCTCCACTGCTTCATTTGGCAGAGAATTGCACAGATTCACCACCCTCTGGGAAATGCAGTTCCTCATCTCCATCCTAAATCCACTCACCTGACTTTGACATACTTCTATAGATACACAGTAGAGAGTATAACAACTGGTTGTATCATGGTCTGGGATGGAAATACCAAGAATGGAAAAGCCTACAGAAAGTGATGGATACGGCCCAGTCTATCACAGGAAAAGGGCCCCCCCCCCCCCCCCACCACTGTCAACACCTACAAGGAGCACTGTCACATGAAAGCAGCACTCGCCATCAGCCCCTACCATCCAGGCTAAGCTCTCATCTTGCTGCTGTCATCAGGAAGGTGATACAGCAGCCTTAGGTCCCACACCATCAGGTTCAGGAACACTTACTACTCTTCAACCATCAGGCTCCTGAACGAGTTTGAAGAACCTCACCCACCTCTACACTGAACTGATTTGACATCCTATGGATTCACTTTCAAGCACTTTACAACTCATGTTTCAGTATTATTTACTGAGTTATTTAATATTACTATTGTATTTGCAATTTGTCTTTTCCACATAGGCTGCTTGTCAGTTTTTAAGTATAGCTTTTCATTAGTTCTATTGCATTTCTTTGATCTATTATAAATGCCTGCCAGAAAAATGAATCTCACTTTTGAACATAGTGACATATACGTACTTTGATAATAAATTTAGTTTGAATTGCCGACAACCAGCTTCCATTGACCTGTACCGAACCTGGATGAGCAGGGACTTCAGAGGTTACTGATACATTCACGTCACACCATGAACACTAATGGTTTCTGTCAGACCTCACCAAGGTTCATCGTCCATACCTGCAGTTCTGCCGTTAGCCTGGAACGGGTTTGTGGCAGCAGTCGGTGGCAGAACAGGAGCACTTACAAACGGATTGGTTGCTGCTGGAAAGGCAAAACAAGGAAAGACCCACTAGAGTTAATTATTTAAGATGACAGATCACAAAAAAAAGGACAACTGCTCATTTTGCTATTAAGCCAGTGACAAGCAAACTTGCATGTAATTGTGGTGCTGTATTATAACAGAGCTCTTCACACTTCAATCTTACCTTAAAAATCCTATCAATGGGGTGATAAAATTTAACTAGGTCAATTTTTTTTTGTAAGTGGGCAGAGTAAATTCCTGCTTACCCATGATTTGTAAACAACTCCACAATTTTTTCAAAAACAATAATGTAAAATAGGCAAACTTGCCAACAAGTTTTACCTATACCACTTCTATTTATGGTAAAATGCATATCAAGCATTTAAGGGCAGTGGACAGTTGACATTTTGGGCTGAGACCCCTTAACCGGAGCTGTTGACTGCCTACAGATACTGCCTGACCTGCTGAAATTGTCCTGTATCATTGCCCTGGAATCTGCAGTCTCTCATGTCTCCATTTAAGGGTCAGTGTAGAGGTCTGCAACATGAAGTGACTCCACTTTAATAGTTCTCCATCAATCAATACTTCAACATCAGCTTGTATTAAAAAAATGTACTCAAATGGTAAAATAGTACAGCCGTGGCTGACAAGGGAATTTAAAGCTACTGTAAAAGCAAAAGAAAAGGCATACAACAAAGCAAAAATTAGTGGGAAGACAAGTTTTTAAAAACCTACAGAGAGCAACTAAAAAAATAATTAGAAGGGAAAAGATGAAATATGAAAGCAAGCTAGCAAATAATATCAAAGTGGATAGTAAAAGTTTTTTTCAAGTATGTTAAAAATAAATGAGAGTGTATATAGGACCACTAGAAAATGAGGCAGGAGAAATAATAAAGATACAAGGAGATGGCTGATGAACTAAATGAGTATTTTGTGTCAGTCTTCACTGTGGAAGACACTGCCTAATGTTGTAGTGTGTGAAGGATCAGAAGTGGGCACAGTTACTGTTACAAGAGAGAGGTGCTCAAAAAGCTGAAATACCTAAAGGTACTTAAGGCACCTGGCCCAGATGAACTGCAGCCTAGGATTCTGAAAGAGGCAGCATTAGAAATGATCTTTCAAAAATCATCGGACTCTGGCATGGTGCCACAGGACTGAAAATTGCAAATGTCACTCCACTCTTTAAAAAAGGTGGAAGGCAGCACAAAGGAAATTATAGACCAGTTAGCCTGACTTCAGTGGTTGGGAAAATGTTGGAGTCAATTATCGGAAAAGGTTAGGAGCAAGTTCAAGTGTTTGTTTTTATTTAAGAGAATTCCCCAGATATAGGGGAGGTTCTATTAGATTGGAAAATATCTAATGGAACTCTTTTAGTTAAGAAGGATGAAAGACAAAGGAAACTACAGGGCAAGAGTAGGAAAACTGTTAAAAGCTATTACGACATTACTGCAAGACCTTTGAAAAATGTAATACAATAATACAAAGCCAATGTGGTTTAGTGAAAGAGAATTCACATTAGAATTTCTGGATTTACTGGAGTTCTTTAAGAACGCTGTGGATAAATGGGAACTGAGGATGAGCTAGAGTATTTGCAAAAAGCACTTGATGAGATACAATATTGAAGGCTATTGTAAAAAGAAACCACAAAAGCAATAGTGTAGGAGATAGTTTACTGGTAAAGACAGACGATTAGCTCACTAACAGTGAAAAACAACAGGCATTTGATTGAACAATGCCATTAAAATTTCACAAGGACACAAAGTTAGTGTGGAAAGCAAGTCACAAGGAAAAAGTCAGGAGGCTAAAGGCATCATGGAATGGTTAAGACCATAAAATATAAGAGCAAAATTTCTCATCTCCGTTCTGAAAGGATGTTTCCTATGGGGTGGGGGAAGAGAAGAGAAAGAGTCTAAGACCAGAGGACACAGCCTCAGAATAGAGGGGCATCCTTTTAGAAGGAAGACAAGGAGGAATATCTTTAGGCAGGAAGTGGTGAATCTGTGGAATTCTTTGCCACAGGCAGCTGCGGAGGCCAAACCTTTATGTATATTTAAGGAGAGGTTGATAGTTTCTTGATTGTTCAGGGCATGAAGGGATACAGGGAGAAATTAGAAGATTGGAGCAAAGAGGAAAATTAGATCAGCCATGATGAAATGGCAGAGTAGACTTGATGGGTCAAATGGCTAATTCTGCACCTATATGTTATGGATGCCCCTCTATTTTGAGGTCGAGTCAGACAAGGACTTGGCAAGTAAAATGTAACATGGGGAAAAATTTAACCATTTTGACAGATAAAAAATGTACTTAATTGATAAGCGATGTGAGAGCTTTGAGGTGTAAACTGTTTTGGGTGTCATGTTGCAAGTACAAATAGCTAAGAAAGCTAATAAGATGTTATAATTTCTGACAAGGACAATGGAATACTAAAATTCAGGGAGGCTGTAGTTCAGTTTATAGGATATGGGTGCAACTATAGTTAGAGTACTGGTACAACATTGGTCTCCTTATTTATGCAAAGATGTTGATAAATAGGAAGCAGTTCAGAGATTTATCTGATTTGACACTTTGGTATGAAAAAAAGGGTGGTCAAGCTAGTCTCAAATTAGCTGGAGTTTAGAAGGATGAGAGGCAACTCAAGTTTCTGAAGGGTCTTTAACAGGGTGGATGTGGACAGGATGTTCTCTCATGTGGATTCTGGAGCAGAAGGCCACAGTTTGAAAATAAGGGGGATCATCCAAGATGAACTTTATTTTCCTCTCACAGGATTGTGAATCTGTTGAAATTCATTTGGGGAGAGTTTGTAGGATAGCTCTGGGAGTTGGTAGGATGTTGTAGTTGATTACCATATCAGTTTAGCCATGATCTTAATGAATGGAGAAACAGGTTTAAGAGGTCAAGTGGTCTACTCCTGTCCTTAATTCACATGTTCGTATGATTGCAAATACTGATGAACTGAGAAATATATTACTACCACAATTCAATCGGCTGAGGTAGTTGCTGCAACACAAGATCCCGCATCTGGAGGAATAAACAAGCTGCTAGAGGAATTCAGAGGATCAAACAGCAGCTCTAGAGACAACAGAATTGTCAACATTTCAGGTCAAGACCCTGTATCAGCACTGGGAGTACAGGGAGAGAGAACCAGTATAAAGAGGTGAGAGAGAGGGGCGAGGACAGAGTTGCAGGTGATGGGTGGATTCAGGTGAGGAAGAGTTGATGGGCAGCTGCTGGAGGAAGAGAGGAATAGACATACCAACAGCAGCTGAAAGGTAATCCGTGGAGACAACAAAAGGCCGCAAGTTATGGAATTTGACACGAGTGGAATCAGATATGGGAAGAATGAAGGGCAGGTGGGAAGGATAGAGCACCGAGAGAGTTGAGCGTGTGGTGAAAGGTAGACGCAAAACAAGGATAGGGGAGGGGAAACAAACTGGGTAACAGGAGGCTGGGGAAGTTTTGAGAAGACTAGAGTGTGTGGGAGGATGTGGGTGAATCAAAAGGAAAGAACTGTGGGGGGAGGGAGGCAGGGAGAGAACAGGTTACCTGAAACTGACAGATCTTTGATTTCATTAGCTGCTGCTTAAGCTGGTTTTACAGAAAGTAACAGATATAAAAGTATAATAACTTTTGTCTTCCTGCAAGGATCTTATTTAATATATTTGGTACAATTATTTGATATGAAATCACTTGCTGATCAGTAAAGGTTGCGGTAAGAATATATCAAAACAATTGGGAGAATAAATGGTGAAAGGTTCGGTGCTTTTTATTTTCTCTCATTGAAAGTAGGCCAGCTAACAATACAGATGGCATTTTATCACATATAAGCAAATCTGAAATTTAGAATATTTGTTTAATTACAAAAAGACTTGCAATATTTCCATTTTTCCCCTCTTAAAAAAGTCATTCAGCCATCAAGTCTATGCCAACCCACATGGGCAGCATGATAGTGCAGTGGTTAGCACAACGCTTTACAGTACCAGTGACCTGGGTTCAATTCCCACCATTGCCTGCAAGGAGTTTGTACATTCTCCCCATGACCATGTGGGTTTCCTCTGGGTGTTCCAGTTTCCTCCCACAGTCCAAAAATGTACCAGTTGGTAGGAAAATTGGTCACTGTAAATTGTCCCGTGATTAGGCTAGGATTAAGTTGGGGGATTGCTGAGCAGAGCAGCTTGAAGGGCCAGAAGGGTCTGTCTCTAAATAAATACAAAAATAAAAACAATCCCATTCCTATTTTCCTTTGCACCATTTCCCCCCACAATCTTATCAACTTTACCACCCACATACACTAGGAGAAATTTAAAGTGACTAATTAGCAGACCAACCTCAAATCTTTGGGATGCCAGAAGAAACCAAAATACCTGGAGGAAACCCATGAGGCCACAGGAACCTCCCCCTCCCCCATTGCTCTTAGGGATTCTAAGTTTGTGCAGGGTATTAAAAGAGGGGATAAATTACATAAGGTTTTGTTATATGCGGATGATTTATTAGTTTTACATTTCAGACCCTAGGAAATCTGTTCCTTTTACGTTATCTATATTTATGGAATTTAGTATTTTCTCTGGATATAAACTTAACTTACATAAAAGAGAATTATTTCCTATTAATAACTATTTCACTTATCTTGGTATTAAAATTACTAAAAATTTTAAAGACCTATATAAGTATAATTTTTCCCCTCTAATAGAATATACTCAACAAGCACTTTCTAAATGGTTGCCTATGTTGATGTCATTGATTGGTCGAATAAATGCTATAAAAATGATTATTTTACTGAAAATTTTATATACATTTCAAGCAGTTCCTTCTTTTGTTCTGAAAATATTTTTTGATAAAATAGATTCTATGCTTTTGTCTTACATTTGGAATAATAAAAGCTCTAGAGTGAATAAACTTTTATTGCAAGAATCAAAAAAAGATGGAGGACTGGCTCTACCAAACTTTAGATTTTATTATTGGGCAATTAATATTCATTATATCACTTTCTAGATTCATGGTATAGATAACCAGAATTGCCCTTCATGGTTACATCTGGAGGAGAATTCAGTAAGGGGGCTTTCTTTAGCTTCTTTATTAGGAGCTCCCCTTCCTTTCTCCCTCTCCAGAATAGGTAGACAAGCTCTCAATCCTACTGTTAAACGTACTTTAAAAATCTGGTTTCAGTTTCGTAGATTTTTTTGAATTAAATAATTTTCTACTCTCTAGTAATATCCATTCTAATTTTTTCTTTAAACCATCAACTCTGAATAAGGCTTTTTTAACATGGAAAACTAAGGGAATAAAAACTTTTTTAGATTTGTTTTCAGAGGATTGTTTAATGTCTTTTTCTCAGTTAATGGATAAATATCAAAGCATTGAGTACAGAAGTTGGAATGTAATGTTAAAATTGTACAAGGCATTGGTAAGGCCAAATTTGGAATATTATGTACGGTTCTGGTCACCGAATTATAGGAAAGATATCAATAAATTAGAGAGAGTGCAGAGACGATTTACTAGGATGTTACCTGGGTTTCAGCACTTAAGTTACAGAGAAAGGATGAACAAGTTAGGTCTCTATTCATTGGAGCGTAGAAGGTTGAGGGGGGATTTGATCGAGGTATTTAAAATTTTGAGAGGGATAGATAGAGTTGACGTGAATAGGCTGTTTCCATTGAGAGTAGGGGAGATTCAAACGAGAGGACATGATTTGAGAGTTAGGGGGCAGAAGTTTAAGGGAAACACGAGGGGGTATTTCTTTACTCAGAGAATGATAGCTGTGTGGAATGAGCTTCCTGTAGAAGTAGTAGAGGCCAGTTCAGTTGTGTCATTTAAGGTAAAATTGGATAGGTATATGGACAGGAAAGGAGTGGAGGGTTATGGGCTGAGTGCGGGTAGGTGGGACTAGGTGAGATTAAGAGTTCAGCATGGACTAGGAGGGCCGAGATGGCCTGTTTCCGTGCTGTGATTGTTATATGGTTATAATACACTTTTTTTAAAAGATACTTACAAGTTAGGAATTTTTAACGTGATTTTTTACCGAATTATCCCTTGGCTTACCCATTAAATTTGGTTTATGCTATTTTTCAGCTTAATCCATTTCAAAAACAATTAATAGCTACTATTTATAAACAGTTGATGAATGCTCGCATGTCGCCTAATGATAAGGTTAAACGCACTTGGGAAATAGAACTTCAACATTCACTTTCAGATGATCAATGGAGTAAAATTTATTATCTAGTTAATAATTCATCTATCTGTGCATGTCATTCCTTAATTCAGTTTGAGATAGTACACAGGGCCCATATGTCAAAAGATAAATTAGCACATATTTTTTCTAATATAAATCCTATTTGTGACAGATGTAACTCAGAGGTCACAACTCTAACTCATATGCTTTGGTCCTGTGTAAACTTAAATAATTTTTGGAGGGATGTGTTTAGAATATTATCAAAAGTTATAGGTATGGATTCACAACCCAATTCACTCACGGCAATTTTTTGGGATTAGTCCTGAGGAAACAGGTAGAGTTTCTGCTTCCACTCAATATGTGACATCCTTTTTCAACTTTACTGGCTAGGAGAGCTTTCTTGTTATACTGGAAAGATTCTAATCCACCTACTGTTTTTAACTCGCTCTCCTCCATTATGTCCTGTTTAAGTTTAGAGAAAATTAGAAGCCAGACTTCTGACACATCTTTTAATTTTGAGCAAGTATGGCGACCCTTTATTCAATATTTTCATACGATTTAATTTTTTAATTTATTTTTTTTTAATAAGGAAAATTTTTTCCTTATCCACGAAGGTTCAGAGGTAACTGGAAGGATGTTTTCTTTCTTCATTTTTCTTCTAATTTTATCCCCAAATGGACTGCCCAATCTTTCTTTTTTTGTTTTAGGTTAGTTTAGCGGGGGTTTTTTTTCTTCTTATACAATAAGATTTCCAATCTTTTTTTATGATTTGTCAAGAGAAGTTGTGGTTTTGTGTTTATATTATATATACAACAGCGTAATACTATACTTTGACAATATATACTTTTTTTGCTGTTTATACATCTTTTGTATTATGTTTGTCAAAACTTCTCTGATTTGTAAATTTTTTTTTAACTGGAAAATCAATAAAAAAAAGATTGAAAATGAAAATGAGGAACCTCCCACTTCGATAGCACTGGAAATTAGGATTGATCACTTGTCTGTAAGATAACAGCTCTACTAGATGCAACACCAAGCTATCTATTATGTCAATGTTTAACAATGTTCTCATTTGTTAAAGAGAAAGAAATCATTTACCTCCAAATGTTGCCGGTGCAGTGCTGATTCCAGGGTGAGCTTGCGCAGTTGTAACACTCTGAACTGTCCCAAACACACTGCAGGAGAGAACGATCTTTACAACAGTCTCCAAATGTAATATAGAAGAGCAAGGCATTAGAATCAAAAGTTCACAAACTTCATCAAGACTGCCATTTTCCCATTCACCATTCTTCATTAATAAATGACAGCACTAACAACAGTTGGAGCAAGGATCGTTTGACTGGGCATCTGGGGAGGCCGGAAAACATAGAAACCATTTATAATGCAATGTCTTGACTGGACATTCAGAGCTGAGCATGTTCAGCACTTCATCACACAAGGCTGTAATCAACTTCCATTATGAAGGTGGTTTACTCACCTTTTGGTGCATTTACCCACCCACTTAAAGAAGCTTAGACTCCATATACCATGGGTGAAGTGAGATACGTAAACTGGGAAAAATCAGATCTACCTGTTTCTTTAAGAGGTTTCAGGTCAGGTCTGTGTGATCTTCACTTACTGTGTCTATAAAGATTGCCCCTTGCTGAGTCATCTCCAGTTCTTTTCAACCAGAGGCGGTATATTCAGGTTTATGAAGAGATGCGTAGATTCACTCTCTTTATGATCTTTAAGAAGGAGAGAAAAACCTTGCCTGTAACACTAGAATAGATAGAACTATTAAACATGTAATAATTTTAGGGTGTTTCACAGACAGTAAACGGAAATGGTTTCAATATTTGAAAATCTGAACATATCAGAGCATTAACAAGCTCCGCTGATTATGAATGGATCCTTGAAAACTAGTGATAGGTATTTAAAAAGATGTATTAGGTTTATAGGCCACCGAGAAAAATCCAAAGATTCATTCAAAGTAGAGGAAAAATTCTAATTTGAACTCATAATATTTAGGGGTAAGCAAGGTATTGTGTGTTATTCAGAAAGTACTGGTACATTCAAACAAGGACAGATGAGACAAGATGAGAGAAGGCTCATGGGAAGCAAAAATGCAGCGCAGACAGGTTTGGTCGAGTGGTCTCTTTTTGCCTCCCACTGTAGCATTTCACAAGAACAAGCTGCTTAAAACATGTTAAGTCCAGGTCCATTGGGCAGCAGCAGCATCGTAGCAGCTGAGAGAAGGCATATTGGAAAAAAAAACACGTAATAAATTGCAAAAAGCTCATATTTAGAAAACAGTGTTTCTTGGTGATGAAATAAAATGATTTTAATATATACTAAGTGGGGAATCCTCCAAGAGTACTACAAACTTGTCATGGTTTGGAGGCTTACGTGCTTCAATGACCAGGAAAACTATGCTGGCTGGAGTCAGGGCTTTATGCTTTGGCTCTTGGTCCCGTCACCAATACCAAACAGAGGCCAGACAAAGAATGGTCCACTGGTACTCCAGGTTGGGTGGGATGGCCAGCTCAAAGCCACCAACCTTGATGACTGGTGAAACAAAACTGTTATGGAAACAGCAATGAAGAATTCTTTTACATCTGTATTCCTGAGTCTCCATCTTGGACTTGCTCGAATAACAGTAGTGAAAACGGAGAGGAAGCTATGACACAATGAAGGAAGCTCTGAACACCACCAGATATGGAAGACCTTCATTACTGTCCTAAACACCAGTCGCATAATGGGCAATAGGTGGGAAATACCACACAAAAAATTATTAGTGTGTGAGGCTGCAGCCTCTTTTTGCATATTTGCGTGGGCTGCTTCTCGCCTTCTGGCTGCATTTTAGCCCCACCCTGTTTATATATGGTCATCCAATAAGGAAGGGGACATGGAGGGATGAGGATGTCCTAGTCAACTTGCTCCTGGGGCTGGCGAAATCCACCATCCGTGGGTCTTGGAAACGGGTGGCGGGAGGATCTCCCCGGGCAGACTGCCTGGCAATGTTTAGGGGGTATGTTCGTGCCCGGGTAACTATTGAAAAGGAACACGCGCAGTCCACAGCGGCCTTGGAGGAGTTTCGAGACCGTTGGGCTCCGCGGGGTGTAAATGCCATCGTGGATAGGGATGGCAACATTCTGGTGTAATGTCTATTGTCTATTTGTAGTGCAGTAATTGTGTTTGCCACTGTTTTGTATATATTGTATAGCACTGATATTTGTAATAAAGGATTTTGTAATAAAAAAAAATTAGGATTCTTGTCATTTTTGGTGATGCGAACAGTTTTTCTCATCTTCAATTCAATCTAAACAGATATTGAAAGACTGTAATTATGTCAATATCTAGACCAGGATATCATTAATATTTGGCAGAGCTATCAAAAGAAACTTTTGACGGATTTGTTAAATGCCCAAATTGGGGCAGAACTAAAGGACACAATGTCACAAGGTAGTTATTTTCTTGGTCACATTACATTTCATTTTTTCACCTTTACTGCAGCTCTTCAATTCAAGGGACTTTCATTCACATTTCTTTTTATTCAGCAGCACATTCTTTATTTAGGAAAGAGTTTACCTGCATGATTCAAGGTGTTTTACAGATTGCTGGTCAAAGTGAATTTTGATCAAACCACTGACTTGCCCCTGGAAACTGGATACAACACACACGTACAGGCCAGGACTGTGGTCTGTTCTAAGCACTTATACTTCAAGTTCAGTCCCAATGTGGCTGCAACTTCCAAGCACAGCATCAGATGCTGGCACTCTCCTGTCCAAGTTTAATCTTCAAAACATCATATTCAGCTTGAAGTAGTTTGGAATTATAATTAACAGAGCAGTAATTTTAATTAGTAGGTAGTTTCTTAAGGAGTGGGAACAAGTCTTCTTTAAAAAGACCAGTTACTGAAAACAAGTTGTTAGTTTTTAATTGGGGTTAAAAGGGCCTGGTATTTTCATTATGTTGTTATATTTAACATAATTTTATGTTAGTTCTTTAAAAGTTTGCAACTATGTTGCAATCAGAATCTGAACACATTGCAGGATATTTAAAGACACGCAAAATCTCGCTATCAAACTACCGAAAAGGCTTTTTTTTGCATCAAGCATAAATTGGACAATCTGTGTGTGCTGCTTATATCACTCACAAAGTAGACAACCTGTGATACAACTTGTAGTGAAAGAGAGAGACAATACAGCAAAGGGCAGAGAGGTTGGATAATTTACTGGATCAGTAAGTGAAGATCTTGTAGTTCTAGACCGAAATCTCTGGGAGTGACAGGCAAACATCTGATTTTACTATCAGCATTTCTCCCCTTGCCCAAATGATGTGTGGAGTCTTAACAAATGCAAACAAAACTAATTTTCATTTCATTTAAATCTATAATTGCATGCAGCACAACATTCTATGCAGTCTGTAGAAAAAGTTGTGTAGTTTTGTGCCGTGCAAGTATTAATCCAAATGAACTGAAATATCCCACACTTAGTCTCAGAGAACATTGAACAGAGTTCTGCTTCCAACCCTGAAAATTACTAACTATAAAACTGAATTTTCAATGACCCACTTTTTAAAAAGTTGTTACTATAATAGATTCCAAGTACACATAACTATGAATCACCACAATGGAAATGATTCACAGGAAGATTTTGATTATCATGAACAAAATGAAAATCTCCAAGTTTTAATGCCATTCCAAAGACAGATTCTCTCTGATCAGAGAGTGTTGAAGCCCAATTTTTTTTTGATTTATTATAGTGTTATATGGGAGGGTATCCACATGAACTTTATGTCATTTTTCATTTATTGAAATAAAAAAAGCTGATTACATCTCTGTACCTGACTGGAACCTCACAGGTAAATCATTGTATAAGGCAGTAAACAGGGACAAAGAACAGGTTGTGGGCAGAAATCCAACCTAAGAACACATTTTAGGAAGGTTGTGAAGCCCAAGGAAAACAGCATCAATATGGACTATGACTTGCAAAAATAACAGCTTACAGCTATCCCAATATGCTGCCCAATAGGTTTTTTTCCTCCAAGGAATTTATTGTAACTTGAGAGCAAAGCAAAAAAAAACCCACAAGGATGAATTAAGAGCAATTTGGTTTTTCCTCTATTGTTATTATGACCATAACATTGTTTCATCTCTATTCAAATAAGCTGTAAATGGGGATGAAACAAGAATAACCCAGCTACTAACTCCCTAATGTCCCATGGTCTTATTGAATATTTTATTTTGCATCATTTTCCCAGAATTAATGAATTATTTGAAAGATTTAAAAAAATCTTTTTGAAGCGTCATGATGTGAAGATCTTCCTTATTTTGTAAGCAATATTTTTCAACTTCAGTGAATACCCTGGACTACTAAAGTTGGCCTAACTCTGATCAACTCATTCTACGCCTGGTACTAAATTTAAAGGGTAACATGGATACTTCCCAGTTAATATCTATATTTGTGAAGATGTGCCAATATCCAGAACCATTACATTCTGCAGCTTCCAAATTGTTTTAAAAAACCCAATTCCATACAGCAGTATAGTCACAGCTTCTTAGTTATGTGCAGCCTCAAGTTTCCAGCCATACAAGATTTACAGTCCCAGCTGAGGATCAAGGAAAAGTAGAACTGGTAAAGATTCCTGTTAAGTGTTGTAAGAGGGTGGGGGGGGGGGGGGGGGGAGATGGAAAATCCCAGTGCTAAGCTGTTTTGAGTCTCCTTGTACAATGGAAAACCTCACCACTTAATATTTATTATTGTACAAGATCCTTCAACATCAAGAGCAATGCTGTCTTAAATGGCCAAAGAACCAAGGTCAAGCTTAAAATTAAACATCACATCACAGTAAGAGAAGGATCTCCCAATCAGCACAAATGCAGCGGGGACTGAGTCCTGTAAAGCGACAGAACATGGCCAATTTGACCTAATTCAGCTTGCTCTCATAATCAGATGGTAGTAACAGGCTATTTTTTTTATATATAAAAGAACAAATGAAAGAATAATGACTCCACTCTGTCTTTGTTTGCAAAACGCATTTGTAATACATTGTAAGGAAAGCTACAATTTAAATAGTAATTCCAATTAGAGTAATCCATATATTTATTAGTGATTTAGTATTGTTTCAAGCATTAAAATCAGGAGAGTAACAACTGAACTGTGATGAAACCAAGTCACATCTAAAATTTTTATAACAAATCTCCACCATGGATGGTCCCAATCTTGGATGTGAAAGGAGGGTGGTTGGGCATGGGTCTAGCAAACCCACCCCACAAAAATCCAGAGCTAGAGAAATGCTAATAAAGCCACCGAAGACCAGATCTCTAGGGGAAGGATATTCGAAGAAGGGTTACACCTGGGGACAAATGGCTCAAGACAGCAGCTTGCCAGAGTCCTCTATCAGTGGCCCATTCCCCACTAGAATCTTCGCTTAAAATCCTGATTCACTAGGTAAGATTTTCACAGTAAGGACTAACTGGCTTTTAGCCTTATTTCTCAAGACCATTACTTAGCTGCATGTAGGGTTTGTGATTTGAGTTTCGAAAGTCTACATTCTAAAGTGCCAGGGAGACAATGCACTTTACCTGCTTGTACTAAATACATTACTAGAGGGTGCCGGACGGCTAAACATATTATCTAATTCTGCTAGTGCTGCATACTTGTTTGCCGAGCTTGAATGATTGGCAGTTATCACAGAAGATCCAACAGACGTTGAGCCGAAATTAGTTAGTTGACTACTTGCCCCTATATGTAGGAGAGAAGAAGATGTATCAAAGTTATGATTATAGAGCCTAGAAAACTCCAAAAGCTTAAAATAACATCCAATATTATCTTTTGTTAAAATAAACAAATTAAATAACATCTCTTTTCTGAACCTGAAATGGTTTTACTTACTGAAATTGTGCTTGATCACATTGCCGCATACTGTGCTAAAATGTGCTAAAAACCCTACTAAATTTCCCACAATACAGTATAATTCATCTCATGGTAGGAAAGATCAATCAAACCTTTGTTTAATCATAGATGACTCATTAACTGCTAATTTCATAATCAACTTTCCGAGGCAAAATGATCTCAACAGCAGTAATTGCTGAATCTTATCAAATTTAAGGATTTCAAAATATCCCTCAACAAATGTTATGGTCTGATTAGTAGTGAATGGTTTTAACAAAAAAAACTCAGCAGGCATCGGGACAGGTGTTGCCAACAAAATCCAAGTAGCTTGCAGTTTATCTGTTCATTTTAGCTGAGCCGAATTACCGGAAAAGAAACACGTATTTATGTAGTTCCTTTCAAGATAGGGCTTGCCAAAGCACATTACATCCAATTAAGCACATTTGATATGTAGCCACTGCTCTGATGTGGGAAAAAAGCTGGCCAAATCAGCATAAATAGGCTAAAAAATGCTGATAGATGTATAAATATTACTCCAAAAATTTTGCTTTCAAAATAGCCACAGGTTCATTTAAACCCAACCATGAGAGTGAGAGGACTGTTTAGTCTCACACAAATCACTCCCGACACTCAGTGTTACACTGAAAAGTTAACCTGGATTCAGACCTCTGGAACTGAACATAAACATGACATTGAAAACATGACGGACATCAAGCCAGATAGGTATTTCCATTCCTATTTCGAGAATTTGGATGTCAGTGAAACATTATGATTCATAGAAACATAGAAAACCTACTGCACAATACAGGCTCTTCGGCCCACAAAGCTGTGCTGAACATGTTCTTAACTTAGAAATTACCTAGGGTTACCCATAGCCCTCCATTTTTCTAAGCTCCATGTACCTATCTAGAAGACTCTTAAAAGACCCTATTGTATCTGCCTCCACCGCTGTCGCTGGCAGCTCATTCCACGCTCTCACCACTCTCTGCATAAAAAACTTTTCCCTGACATCTCCTCTGTATCTACTTCCAAGCACTTTAAAACTGTGCCCTCTCGTGCTAGCCATTTCAGCCTTGGGAAAAAGCCTCTGACTATCCACACAATCAATGCCTCTCATCATCTTATACACCTCCATTAGGTCACCTCTCACCTTGCGCCACTCCAAGGAAAAAAAGGCCAAGTTCACGCAACCCCCAGTCTCGTAAGGCATGCTCCCCAATCCAGGCAACATCCTTGTAAATCTCCTCTACGCCCTTTCAATGGATTCATCGGAGACCAATCCTCTTCCTCAAAATTATAATTATTCCCCTGCATTGCATTCTTGTAAAATTGTGTATAATTCATGATTAATTGCTGCTTATATGATGCTACTTGCCTGTGATGGTGCTACAAGTTCTTCATTGTGTCTGTGACATACAATAATCTAGACTGTGACTAGGTATTGAAGGGCTGACACCATGCATCAGTCCTCACTGAAGGGGAAGCAGCTTTAAGTTCCTGGACCCAACCATATTGCTGCAATCACAAAGGTGGCATGCCAACAGCTATACCTGATTAGGAACTTGACGAGATTTGGCATGTCAACAAATACTCTTGGAAATTCCTATGGATGTATAGAGGACAGTATTCTAACTGGCTGCATTACTGTCTGGTATGGAGGCTCTAGTACACAGAACTGCTAGAGGCTACAGGACATTCAAGTTGCTTTTATTGTTATTTTGACCATAAACTGCTGGTACAGTAAAAACAAAACAACATTCCTCCAGGACCCTAGTGCTACATGAAACAACACAAAACTACACTAGACTATGTAAGACAGCACAAGGTTACACTAGACTATGTAAAAACATAAAAACTGCACTAGATTACAGACCTGCACAGGACTGCATAAAGTGCATAAAACAGTGCAGGACAGTATAATAATTAATAAACAAGACAAAAGGCACAGTAGAGGACAAATGTCAGTCTAGACTCTGAGTATTGAGTCTGATGACTTGGGGGAAGAAACTGTTGCAGAGTCTGGTTGTGAGAGCCCGAATGTTTTGGTACCTTTTGCCAAATGGCAGGAGGGAGAAGAGTTTGTGTGAAGGGTGCATGGGGTCCTTCACAAAGCTGTTAGCTTTGCGGGCGCAGCGTGTGGTGTCTGTAATAGCAGGAAGAGAGACCCCAATGATCTCAGCTGACCTCAACAATCGCTGCAGGGTCTTGCGATCCGAGATGGTCCATCACAATGACAACCCTCCCCATCATCAAGGACATCTTTAAGGGATGGTGCCCCAAGAAGGTAGCAACCATCACTAAGGACCCTCACTATCTGAGACATGGCCTCATTTTACTATCATCAGAGAGGAGGTACAGGTAACAGAGAGAGACACTCAATTCAACAATAGCTTCTTCCCCTCCACCATCAGATCTCTGAACAGTTCACAAACACTATCTTATTACACCATTTTTTTCACACTTTTTATTTTCAAGTTGATTGTCATTCAATAGTACGTAGGTATACAGCTAAACAAAACATCGTTCCTCTGGGGCCAAGGTGCAAAACACAGTACACATAATCACACAGAGCATATAGTTATGATCCAGCACATAGAGTCACAAATTAATACTAGCACAAGTCCCTGAGAGGCATGACCAAAGTCAACCTGTCAGTCATATGAATTTTGCAATTTATAGTAATTTTATGTCTCTGCACTGAACTGCTGCTGCAAAACAAATTTCAAGACAATGTCAATAAATCTGACTCTGACACTCATCTACTGACACTCCTGTTATTCAATGCCTTACTACAGTTGAGTAATATTTAAGAGATTTTACCTTGTGTTTGTGTATTGCTGCTGAAAGCATTATCGAGGTCGGCAAGGGCTGCATATTTATCTTCACTAACAGCTTGCGCTTTGATTACTGATGTGTCACTTCCAGAAGAACAGAAAGCTCCAAAGTCGGCACTAGAAGATTTTGGGAAGTTATCAAAATTTGCAAAATTAGCATTTGTTGATGTAGAGGCTCCACCTGATGAGAGAAGAACGAGAAGATTTGGAGAAAAGTCCGCAATCAGCTCTACAGGAACCTTAGCACCATTCACCTAGTTAGCTTGAACAAATTGATTATTATTAACAAGTTTAATTGCAAACCTAATCGCAACTTTAGCAAACTAGAGTCTTTTAAATTCATACCCATCTTACTCAAACTCCATATTTCAATCCTTTCCAACCACTTTCAACTCATGGCAGATAACTAAAAGTAAAAAGTCACAAATTAAGACCATAAGATACAAGAGCAGAAGTAGGCCATTCGGCCCATCTAGTCTGCGCCGCCATTCAATCATGGACTGATCCAATTCTACCAGTCATCCCCACTCCCCTACCTTCACCCAATACCCTTTGATGCCCTGGCTAATCAAGAACCTATCTATCGTTGACTTAATCACTTGGCCTCCTCAGCTGCTCGTGGCAACAAATTTCACAGGTTTACCACCCTCTGACTAAAGTAATTTTTCTGCACCTCTGTTCTAAATGGATGTCCTTCAATCCAGAAGTCATGCCCTCTTGTCCTGGACTCCCCTAACATGGGAAATAACTTAGCCATATCTAATCTGTTCAGGCCTTTTAACATTCAGAATGTTTCTATGAGATCCCCCCCCTCATTCTCCTGAACTCCAGAGAATGCAGCCTCTCATTCCTGGAATCATTTTCGTGAATCTTCTCTGAACCCTGTCCAATAGGAGCCCAAAATTGCACACAATACTCCAAATGTGTTCTCACAAGTGCCTTATAGCCTCAACATCACATCCCTGCTTTTATATTCTATACCTCTAGAAATGAATACCAACACTGCATTTGCCTTCTTCACCACCGACTCAACCTGGAGGGTAACTTTTCGGGTATCCTGCACAAGAACTCCCAAGCCCCTTTGTATCTCTGCATTTTGAATTCTCTCCCGAAATAAATAATAGCCACGTAGTGGTGTGCTACATGCAGCGCTAAAATTACGACACGGAGTCGGTAACTGCAGTCGAAGGAAAAAACTTTATTCGAAATCCTCAGCCTCACTTTTAAGCCTCCCTCAACCTGCCCCCCTCCCCCCCGTGGCGCAGAGGCTCCAAAGCTCTGTGCTCGCAAACCCCCATAGGCTATCTAATTGTGAGCCGGTTCGGATGTGCCAGGAAATGGGTCGCCCCAGTCAGTCTATTTCTTCCACCAAAGTGCATGACCATACACTTTACAATATTGTATTTCATTTGTCCATTCCCCTAAACTACCTAAGTCTCTCTGTAGGCTCTTTATTCAGTACTACCTGCTCCACCTACCTTTGTATCATTGGCAAATTTAGCCACAAATCCATTAATCTCATAGTCCAAATCATTGACATACATCGTAAAAAGAAGTGGTCCCAATACCGACCCCTGTGGAACTCCACTGGGAACCAGCAGCCAGCCAGAATAGGATCCCTTTATTCCCACTCTGTTTTCTGCTGATCAGCCAATTCTCCACCCATGCTAGTAACTTCCCTGTAATTCCATGGATCTCATCTTGCTGAGCAGCCTCATGTGCGGCACCTTGTCAAAGGACTTCTGAAAATCCAAGTATACACATCTACTGCATCTCCTTTGTCTACCCTGCTTGTAATTTTCTCATAAAAATTGCAGTAGTTAGGCAGGATTTTCCTTTCAGGAAACCATGCTGGCTTTGTCCTATCCTGCCATGTGCCTCCAGGTACTGTACTCTGTAACTTCATCACTAACAATCGATTCCAACAACTTCTCATCCACTGATGTCAGTCTAACAGGTCTATAGTTCCTTTCTGCTGCTTCCCACCCTTCTTAAATAGCAGAGTAACATTTGCAATTTTCTAGTCATCCAGTACAATGCCAGAATCTATCGATTCTTGAAAGATCATTGTTAGTGCCTCCGCAATCTCTCCAGCTACTTCCTACAGCACTCGAGGGTGCATTCCGTCAGGACCAAACTACATCCAAATGTAATTGTTATATTGGTAAACAATCCCTCCTCCTTTTCTCAACTTGCCAGCAGTCCTCAACTTTGATGATATCATCCAGCAGGCTTGGGTTGCACGCCTAGTTCCATTCTCAGCTACACAACTAACACCAGAACATCATTAGCAATGGCTCCCCCCCCCCCCCCCACAGTGTTACCTCTGGTGTTATTTATGTTCCTATCTTGCCTTCATCCTATTTCCCAATTGCATGCCAATCATCGCTGACATAATCAACATCAGGTTTCACATCTGTGTGATAACACAACACTCCCCTCTTATAACTGCACGTGAACCACACTGTTTGCATTCCTGTATTAGGCCGACTTGTTTAATGCAGAAACCTATACCCGTGCTGAAGCCTCTATAGTTGTCTATTCCAACAGGTTTCTAACTGGCCATCTATGTTTTTATCATTCTTAAACTTGCTGATCAGAAATTCTGCTGATCATGTTTAAATTCATGACATTACCCCCATACTTGCTCTTCTACACTGGGTCTGAGTTAAGCAATCCCTTGATATTAAAATAATGCTTTTGCATCCCCAGCTGGCTTTACTCTTGCTGTACATTATCCTTCACCCCAACAATCTCCAACTTGGTAGCATTCCTCTAGTTCCAGCCTTTTGATTATCACCATGGATTCTACCCAATCTTCTCAGGCTCGTTTTGTCCAGGTTTTTGCTCATTTGTTCTAATATCTGACTGATACAGCCTGGTTTATTTTACTATAGCATCATAAAGTAGTTAAAGGGCAAGTAGCCCTGTAATTGTTTATAATCTTTTAATTGATGTTGTGATTAGTTTTTATGACTAGATTGTGAAATTTGTGTCTTTATTGCTAATTTCATTGTCTTATTGGCCTAATGCTTGATGACTGGTGAGGAGAACTCAAATTTAATTCAAACACAACAATCTCGGCAAGTCTAGCATGCCAAACCAAGGAACATTTTACTCTTACATCCAATATATGTCATAAACTAAATAATTCACTATAATATGATATTTCATGAAATGATTAAGCATCATCTGCCTTCTTAACTCCTCAGTCTAAAACCACACGAACACAATGTTCACTAAAGAATGATTAGCCTCCATATGCTGGAATGTTATTACATTTTTAAATAATCCTACTCAAAGTCAAGCATTAATATCCAGACCAAATGCCCCTCTAATGCACACACTTGACCCTCATTTCACTTAGCATGATTGGGAAAGATCATCAGTGTGCCACGGGAATGACAAAACATGGGCCTGCACCGTCCTATCACCAGTGGAGAGATGCTGTTGTGCTAAACCCTACCCAAAGATTAAGCAGACTCACCAACAGGAACTGTAATCATCTGTCAAAAATGGTCAACTGTGGCCTAGAGCCATAATAAAGACTCATTAATCTAAACTAGGAAGCAAAATTATCACTCTTTTTTACTATTCTAAACATTTTGAAGAAAGTCAACATCTGGACAGTACACTTGGAATCAAGGCAGAAGCTTTGAAATATCAAAGGTGGTTTCAAAATAAATTATTTTATTTGTAAAAAAAAATAAGATGTTTAACTGCTCTCGGGGAATTAAAACATACAGAAGCTCAGTTTGTCACTGCCAGAAAAAGGAATAAGTAATTATTCCATAATACACCACGGATAAACAGTTATATTTCATTCAACAATGATTTCATGTTACAAACAATAGCACGTAATTGGTGAAGCTTATAACTAATCACTAATTCTGCTCTGATTACATCTCAGGAGATTGCAACCACAGGGAAGCAATGATAGCAACATACACACTTTAATCACATGCTCAGCAGAAGCTGCTGTCAGTTTAACAGTGCTATTACGCCAAGTGCTGACAATTCCTGTCCTCACTCCCACAAATCACAGACCATAAATTAATAAATCGTATAAATAACTTGACCAACAAAATCTATACAGTATGGTGCAAAAGTCTTAAGAACCCTAGCTATATATATGCATAATATCAGAAAGCAATTCAGAACTTGGATGAAAAATTAGCTCTACTCTACCAGCTATTTTGCCAAGAATGGGGATACAAGGCACAATGAATTAGTTTTCACATACCTTTGCTGAGGAACATCAATGGTGTATTCTTACCCTAGAAGAATTTGTATGATCCATCCCTCAGGATCAAACCAGCTTGCTAATTTCATAATCACAATTAAAATACACTTTACTATAACACTCTTTTTGCACTACTTAAAAATACTATAAATTATATTTACAGTATATAATTATGTATATTACACTGTAATGTCGCCACCAAACTTCAAAACATAAGCAAGTGACATTAAACTGAAGTCAAATTGTGCTGTACTAATGTCTAAAGGCCTCGTGTACAAGTAGCTAAATCTGCACATGCTGTGTGAGGGTACTGTAGACTTGCAGGATATAAGGTATCATTGCACATTTTACTATCATGAAATATGAGCATTCAATGACGACGCATCTTTGGACCACAGCACACACTGTTAAGAAGCTGCTCTAATGTTTACTGGCTATATGCGTTTAAGTAAGGAAATATTCCTTAGAACAGATAATATTGCTGTTCTACATTCCAAATATGTTAAATCTCATCTTACCTCCACATTAAAATTTATAAAAACATTTATAAAAAGTGGCAGAGATCCAAATCCTTGTCACACTAACATTATGCACATCCAAGTGGAAAACTCATAACCACTGATATGAAGAAATTGCACTCAAGCCACATATTTAAGTCTTGGTGAGTATTCATATAAACACAAGAAAATAGGTGCAAGAATATGTATACTCGGCCTGCTGTTAAATATGATCGCAGCTGTTAAGTCCCATGCCTTTTCAGTGCCAGTTACCCATAGTTCTCAATTGTATTGAAAACTAATTAAATAAATAAATAACTGTTGAGAAACCCACATTTGAATTCTGTGGCATGCATGCAGGTCAGATGGCTTTAAGTGACTAAATAAACATCATCGAGGAAAATGGGGTTACATAACTATTCATCATATGATTGTAAACATGGTCAAATGAATGACAAAAATGTTTGCCCTGGAAGTCCACTATGAGCTCAGGTGGTTTCAACAGGTGAATCTGCCACCCTACACAAAATTCTGCACAAATCAGAGAGAAAAAAAAGTGATATTGGCAAGGCAGAATGTTAAGGAGTATTAGGTTATTTGATCTGCTTAGCTGGAACATAAACATTTGATGATTTTGCAACCTCGCTTTATAATAAAAGGTTCCGAGGACCAGTTTCCAATTTGAGTTCTTAATTCCAGCTATCATTGTTTGCCTGTTAGGTCAGTTGAAAACCAATTCCACAATGCCTTTATTTCTCAAAAAATCCTTGGTTCAGTATCTTAAGTTTTCTCCAGAGTCCCTCAAGGATCAGGTTCCACATGTACACCAAACACTTCCCAGGTTTACATCAACTCTTCCTTACCTGTTTCCATCACCATTTCCTTTTTAGTCACACCATACCAGACATTTCGTACTGAAAGAACTGTTTCTATAAGAACACAACAGGAGTTCCCTGGGTAACGGATGAAATGACTTAAAGTGTATGTAGTCAATAGACAATAGGTGCAGAAGTAGACCATTCGGCCCCTTGAGTCTGCACCGCCATTCTGAGATCATGGCTGATCATTCACTATCAATACCCAGTCCCTGCCTTGTCCCCATATCCCTTGATTCCCCTATCCATCAGATATCTATCTAGCTCCTTCTTGAAAGCATCCAGAGAATTGGCCTCCACCATCTTCCGAGGCAGTGCATTCCACACCTCCACAACTCTCTGGGAGAAGAAGCTCTTCCTCAACTCTGTTTTAAATAACTGACCTCTTATTCTCAATCCATGCCCTCTGGTACTGGACTCTCCCAACATCTGGAACATATTTCCTGCCTCAATCCTATCAAATCCTTTAATTATCTTAAACGTTTCAATCAGATCCCCTCTCAATCTCCTCAATTCCAGCGTGTACAAGCCCAATCTCCAATCTCTCTGCGTAAGACAGCCCTGCCATCCCAGGAATCAACCTAGTGAATCTACGCTGCACTTCCTCAATTGCCAGAATGTCCTTCCTTAAACCTGGAGACCAAAACTGTACACAATATTCCAGGTGTGGTCTCACCAGGGCCCTGTACAAATGCAAAAGGACATCCTTGCTCTTGTACTCCATTCCCCTTGTAACAAAGGCCAACATTCCATTTGCCCTCTTCACTGCCTGTTGCACTTGCTCATTCACCTTCATTGACTGGTGAACTAGGACTCCTAGGTCTCTTTGCATTTCTCCCTTACCTAACTCTACACCGTTCAGACAATACTCTGCCCTCTTGTTCCTGCTTCCAAAGTGGATAACTTCACATTTATTCACATTGAATGACATCTGCCAAGTATCTGCCCACTCACCCAGCCTATCCAAGTCTCCCTGTATTCTCCTAAAGTCCTCTTCGCATGTCACACTGCCACCCAGTTTAGTATCGTCAGCAAACTTGCTGATATAGTTTTCAATGCCCTCATCTAAATCGTTGACATAAATCGTAAAGAGCTGTGGTCCCAATACAGAGCCCTGTGGTACCCCACTAGTCACCTCCAGCCAGTCCGAGAAACACCCATTCACTGCTACCCTTTGCTTTCTATCTGCCAACCAGTTTTCTATCCATGTTGAAACCCTGCCCCCAATGCCATGAGCTCTGATTTTACTCACCAATCTCCTATGTGGCACCTTTTCGAATGCCTTCTGAAAATCTAGGTACACAACATCCACTGGCTTACCATCCTTGTTACACCCTTAAAAAACTCCAACAGAGTAGTCAAGCATGATTTGCCCTTGGTAAATCCATGCTGGCTCGGCCTAATCCTATTTCTGCCACCAAGATGTGCCACTATTTCGTCCTTAATAATGGACTCAAGCATCTTCTCCATGACTGACGTTAGGCTAACAGTTCTCTGTTTTCTCCTTCCCTCCCTTCTTGAAAAGTGGGATAACATTAGCCACTCTCCAATCTTCAGGAACTGATCCTGAATCTAAGGAACATTGGAAAATGATTACCAATGCATCTGCAATTTCCTGAGCCACCTCTTTTAGAACCCTCGGATGCAGACCATCTGGACCCGGTGATTTATTAGCCTTCAGTCCTACCAGTCTACTCATCACAGTTTCTTTCCTAATGTCAATCTGTCTCAATTCCTCTGATATCTTATGCATGCAGTAATCTTATATACATAATCTTATTATGTATATCTTATGTATGTATGTATGTATGTAGATTCTCCTAAACATTTAAAAGTATTTTTCAAACTACTACTAATAATAGTGTTTAAAGATATTAATTACTGACTGAATAGATCCATTAGTTTAATTAAATGCAGTGCTGGGGTGACTATTTTCAATGAAAGAATGTATGTAGGATGATATGATATGGGTAGTGATAGTAAATAAATATATCTGACATACAGAGAAATCAACTTATGGACAACTCTCAGGAAAGGAACCCATATATAAATCAGGGACTGTCTGTACTGAGAAGATAAAAGCAGCTATAAAAGCCCCACTATATCCTTAAGTGACATCTTGTCAAATTTTGTTCTATTGTGCCGTGAAGTGATGGGATTTATTATCAAGTTAAATTTACTACATGTAGAATTTATTTTCTCTGCATTGCTCTCCTTAGCAAAATCTGAGGCTGAACAGGTCATTCAAAATCTTTGATATTGAACGACATCACCAAAACCACTTTTCATCTGTATTACCCTGATATCGGCCCTTTTCTTCAGTTTGCTAGAAATTATGCATTGCTCTCCATGTATGCTTCCTATCTTTCATACCAAATGCTTGAAAACTTTGCTCCTGATGTATCAAATTGCAAGTTTACCGATCAGTGTGCTGACTGATGGCAGCATTTAGAACCTGTACCGCATAGCTCCAGTGACCTGCGTTCAATTCTGACCTCAGATGTGGATTTGCATGCTCTCCAAGACCAACATCACCTTGCTTCTTCCCGCATACCAAGGTGCTGGTAACTGGTTATTGTAAACTACCCACAGTATATGTGGGTAGCAAAAGAATCAGGGGGAAGTTAATGGACAATACAGCGAATAGCTTACATAGAAATTAGTGGAGAAATGGGATTGTTGGCATTACCCTAAAAGCTGACAAAGACTTGAAGGTCTGAACAATGTTATAAGAAAATATGAATTTATTATGGCTTTTAGGCAGTAAAATCATAAAACCATAGGACAAAGGGCAGGAGTAGGCCATTTGGCCCAAAGTCTGTTCTGCCATTTTATCACAGATGGGCTATTATCTTTTTCTACCCCATTCTTCTGCCTTCTCCCTACAACCTTGATGCCCTTACTAATCAAGAACCTATGAATCTCCATTTTACATATACTGTACCTAATGACTTGGCCCCACAGCCGTCTGTGGCAATGAATTCCAGAGAGTCACCACCCTGTGGCTAAAGGAATTCCTCCTCATCTCTGTTCTAAAGGTTAAAGATAAAGTCTGTCTCGAGCCTTATCGGCTCATCAGGCCCATGCTTATGCCAGTTTCCGTGGCGTGAAGCAAATGAGAGTACGAGACTCCTGCCCCCTGGACAGGACACCAGTCTATCGCGAGGATAACACCCAGCATTTTTGCCGGTACCCATTTTCCAGCTGGGACTGCAGCAGTGTGTGGTTAAGCGCCTTG
Source organism: Hypanus sabinus (assembly GCF_030144855.1). Taxonomy (NCBI): domain Eukaryota; kingdom Metazoa; phylum Chordata; class Chondrichthyes; order Myliobatiformes; family Dasyatidae; genus Hypanus; species Hypanus sabinus. Next base: position 30,986,939 of record NC_082707.1, read on the forward strand.
CTCAAGGACACAACATGCTGCCTCAGCTGGGGCTCAAACTCACGACCTTCAGATCACTAGTCCAACGCCTTAACTACTTGGCCACGCGCCACACTCTGTTCTAAAGGAGCATTCTTCTATTCTGAGGCAGTGCCCTTTGGTCCTAGACTCTCCCACTTTAGGAAACATCCTCTTCCCATCTAGTTAATCGAGAAGTTTCAATGAAATTCCCTCATTTTTCTAAACACCAGGTAGTACAGGCCCAGAGCCTTCCAACATTCTTCATATGTCAACCCTTTCATCCCGAAGATAATTCTTGTGAACCTCCTCTGGACACTCTCCAAGGCTAGCACATCTGTTCTTGCACAAGGAGCCAAAAACTGTTCCAAATGTTCAGGCCAAGGCCTTATAAAGCCTCAGCATTACATAAACACAAGGTTACCCTCTCCTATCAGATTCCTTCTTTTTCACCTCTCTCCTAGCTTCTTACTTCATCTCTCCTCCTCCACACACCTGGCTTCACTCATCACCTTCTAGCTTATACTCCTTTCCCTCACCGCACCTTCTACTCCCTTCCAGTCCTGATGAAGTGTTTCGCTAAAGCATCAATTCATTTCCATAAACCCTACCGACCCTGCTGAATTCCTCCAGCATTTTGAGTGTGTCGCTCAACACTACATAATTGCTTTTATATTCTAGTTCTCTCGAAATAACACTAACACTGGATTTGCTTTCCTTACCACTGGCTCAACCGGCAAATTAAACCTTAGCAAATCCTGCACAAGGACTCCAAAGTCCGTTTGCACCTCTGATTTCTGAATTTTCTTGGTTTAGAAAATAGTCTAAGCCTTTATTCTTTCTACCAAAGGGCATGACCATACACTTCCCTACACTATATTTCATCTGCTACTTCTGTAAACTGTCCAAGCCATCATGCAGACTTCCTGTTTCCTCGCTACCTGCCCCTCCACCTATCTCTGTATCGTCTGCAAACTGGGTCACAAAGCCATCGATTCCGTCATCCAATCATTGACATACAACTTAAAAAGCGGTCCCAACACTAATCCCAGCAAAACACCACTACCAAACCAGAAAAGATCCCTTTTATTCTCACTTTTTGACTCCTGCCAGTCAGCCAATCTTTTACCCAAGTTAGTATCTTTCCTATGATACCATAGGCTCAAATTTTGTTTAGAAGCCTTATGTGTGACACCTTGTCAAAGGCCTTCTGAAAATCCAAATAAACAACTGATTTTCCTTAGTTTATCCTGCCAGTTATTTCCTCAAAAAACCCTAACAGATTTGTCAGGCAAAATAACGAAATATGCTGACTTTAGTCTATTTTATCATGTGCCTCCAAGTATTCCAAAAACCTCATCCTTAATAATAGACCCCAACATCATGTTTTCAAAATCTTCAATCCTTTCATTGTCTTGACTTCAATTTTGTGACCTTTTTCAACTCTAAAATAATTTATGACCAGGTCTTCTCAATCTTCTTTGGCTATCTTTCTAGTCATCTGTCCACATATTACAATGTCTCTTGCTGTTACATTTTGCTTCTGAACGCTCCTATACTGAGAGATGTTTCCCTGTACTCAAAGCTGTGTATAAAATTCAAATTAAATCAATATTACTAAAGCTATTTTCTTTTACCTTTCTTTTTTATAACCATTAATTTTAAGTAGCCTTATTATATACATACTTTAAATGTGATAGAATGGGTGCAAAAAGAAAGTATTAGAAGAAATTTTGAAAACTGTGAAAAAACACACACACACACACACACACACACAGAGCAAAACTGGGCAGTTACAACTATCACTACCTGAACTGCTGGACTGGAAAGATGGTAGACTTGCTGAGGAGAAGCCTCCAAAATTATCAGAAGTGTTACAACTTCCAAATGCATCAAAGTTTGCAAAATCTGTATTCAGAGAACTTGGAGCTGGAAGAATGGCATGGAGGAAAAGAAATGGAAAAGGAAAACCAAATGTTAATGGATATGGAAAGCATGCATGACAAACAGAACAGTAGGAATGAATTAATGTCACAAAACCACACAAGTGCCTTACCAACATGTTCACTAAGTCATTCAAAAACTCTGAAGATGTGACAACTAAACAGAAATGTACATGGATAAGTGGGATAAACTATCCACCTATACCAGATGGCATTTTCTAGCAATATTAATAATACACTATTTATAACAGAAAATGTTAAATGTATCTATTCATACAGATTAGTACCCTTGAAAATAAAGAAAATATTTGGAAAAGCACGTTTCTATCAATTTCTAACTGAATAATAATTGATGAGATACACTTTACTCTCTGTACCAAATAGCAACACATTGAAAGGATGACCATTTTTACTGTCATTCAACATGAATGTGCTGCAAAGATTATAGGGAAAATAACATCAATTCATTTTAAATCAAGAAACAGATTATTTGGCATTGATCTAATTGCCTATATCTTGATCAGAGTGTTACTTCAGTTTGAGTACAGTAGTGAGATAGATCGGCTGGTTGAGTGATGTTGCAAAACCAAGGAATTTACTGTGAACTCCATGAAGGGGAAATCAGGAGAACAGACACCAGTCCTCATTGAGGAGCCAATGGTGGAAAGGGTGAGCAGCTTCAAGTTCCTTGGTATCAACAAATTAAGAGGATCTATCCTGGGCCCAACAGACTGATGCAATCATGAAGAAGCCACACCAGCGACTACGCTTCATTAGGAGTCTGAGTAGATTTTGTATGACACCAAAGCAAATTTCTACAAATGGACAGTGGAGAGCATTTTGTTTGGTACAGAGGCTTCAATGTGCAGGATACAAAGGCTCAGAGGGTTGCAGCCTTGGCCAGTTCCATCAAAAAGGCCACGTTCATCATTCAAACCCCTCACAATCCAGACATGCTCTCTTTTCATTACTACCACCAGGGAATAGCTACCAGAGCCTGAAGACCCACACTCAACATTTTCTTCTTCTCAACAGCTTCTTCTTCTCCACCATCAGATTTCTGCACGGTCAATGAATACTACATCACTATTCCTCGTTTTGCGCTATTTATATTTCATAACTTATAGTTACTTGTCTTGCACTGTACATACGTCAGTGATAATAAACCTGATTCTTATTTGATATCGACTACATTAATATTAAGGTGTAAGTGGTGTTAGAATCAAAGAATTTAGAGATTTGAGCTTCTGGGTCTGCGACAGTGGCTAATCTACACAAAATAACCGTCACAATGGGGAAGTGGTTCACACTTGACTGCAAAGTAAAACTGCTTACAGTTCAGAATTTTACTACCATTAGAAGACATTTAGTACAGCGGAACTTCAGTTTTGTGGAGATCAACTGCTATATTCAGCACTGTGATTTCACAACATCAATGTTATGTCAGGGCTATGAACCATACTGGGATCAGGAAGAACACATGTTGATACTCTACACAATGACTCCATTAAATATACAAAGTAGAGAGTGAAGCTGTCTTTTTCCTTTGTATCAATACAACTTCATTCACTCTCTTAACTCGTACTTTTAATACAAGTTAACAATTTACAAAATAGTTGAGTATTTTAAATCTGGAGTATATACATAGTTAGGAAGCTCTCTGGACTCTGGAAGACAGGATTAGCAGGTGTCATTTAAGTGTTATTCGTGGTCTTTTCCATATATTTTTCACCTAAAACTAATCTTTCATCCAATTGTTATCTTAGTCTTCAGCTGAACTGGTACATTTCACTTGTCATATGTTATATTTTACAGAGAAACATTCAGGCCATCAAAATAAAGCAAATGGTGGATTTTGCTTTGGGAGATGGAAATGAAAAGCAGGGCATTGTAGTGGTGTGCTACATGCAGCGCTAAAATTATGACACGGAGTCGGTAACTGCAGACGAAGGAAAAAACTTTATTCGAAATCCTCAGCCTCACTTTTAAGCCTCCCTCAACCTGCCCCCCGTGGCGCAGAGACTCCAAAGCTCTGTGCTCGCAAACCCCCGTAGGCTATCTCCCTTAGCCGGAAAGCTGGCTAATTGTGAGCCGGTTCGGATGTGCCAGGAAATGGGTCGCCACATAACCCCCCCCAGAACCGGCGATACACCCCACAATGTCCACAGTCTGGGCCGGAACCTGCTTGGGAGGTCGGCCTCTGCGCCGAGGTGCCGGAAACTCGACCGGTTGCGCCAGGTCCACATGGGCCAGTTTGAGGCGGTCCACCGTGAAAACCTCCTCTTTCCCCCCAACGTCCAGCACGAACGTGGACCCATTGTTCTGGAGCACCATAAACGGCCCCTCGTATGGCCGCTGCAGCGGTGGCCGATGCCCACCCCCTTCGTACAAACACAAACATACAGTTCTGCAGGTCTTTGGGTACGCAGGTCGGGTTCCGCCCGTGCTGTGAAGTGGGTACGGGGGCCAGGTTACCGAGCTTCTCGCGTAGTCTGCCCAGGACTGCTGCGGGATCTTCCTCTTGCCCCCGTGGGGCTGGTAGGAACTCCCCGGGGATGACCAGGGGCGCGCCTTATACCAACTCGGCCGACGAGGCGTGCAGGTCGTCCTTGGGCGCTGTGCGGATGCCGAGTAGGACCCAGGGAAGCTCGTCCGCCCAGTTGGCTCCTCGCAGGCGGGCCATGAGGGCCGACTTCAGGTGACGGTGGAAACGCTCCACTAGCCCGTTCGACTGTGGGTGGTAGGCAGTTGTGTGGTGCAGCTGAGTCCCCAAAAGGCTGGCCATAGCTGCCCACAGGCTGGAGGTGAACTGGGCGCCTCTGTCGGAGGTAATGTGGGCTGGTACACCAAAGCGAGATATCCAGGTGGCGATCAGGGCTCGGGCGCAAGATTCGGAGGTGGTGTCGGTGAGCGGGACCGCCTCTGGCCATCTTGTGAACCGGTCCACGATAGTCAGGAGGTGCCGTGCTCCGCGTGACACTGGCAGGGGGCCCACGATATCCACATGAATGTGGTCGAAACGCCGGTGGGTGGGATGGAACTGCTGCGGTGGGGCTTTGGTGTGCCGCTGCACCTTGGCCGTCTGGCAGTGCATGCACGTTTTGGCCCATTCACTGACCTGTTTGCGGAGTCCGTGCCAAACGAACCTGCTGGAAACCATCCAGACAGTCGTCCGGATGGAGGGATGCGCCAAGTTATGAATGGAGTCGAAAACATGGCGCCGCCAGGCTGTCGGGACGACGGGACGGGGCTGGCCGGTGGCGACGTCACAGAGTAGGAGTCCTCTCACCCGGGCCGACAGGGAGGTCCTGGAGCTGCAAACTGGAGACTGTGGTTCTGTAATTCGGAATCTCCTCATCTGCCTGCTGTGCCTCTGCTAGTGCCTCAAAGCCTACCCCTTGGGAAAGGGCATGAACGGTAGGGCGAGAGAGCGCATCCGCCACGACATTGTCCTTACCCGAGACGTGCCGGACATCCGTTGTGTATTCAGAGATGTAGGGGAGGTGGCGTTGCTGGCGGGACGACCAGGGGTCGGACGCTTTCGTAAACGCAAAGGTAAGCGGTTTGTGGTCCGTGCACGCGGTGAAGGGCCGACCTTCTAGGAAGTACCTGAAATGCTGGATTGCCAGGTAGAGCGCTAACAGTTCCCGGTCGAAAGCACTGTACTTGAGCTCGGGTGGCCGCAGGTGTTTGCTGAAAAACGCCAGGGGTTGCCAGCGACCTGCGATGAGTTGCTCCAGCACCCCACCGACTGCCGTGTTAGATGCGTCCACTGTGAGGGCGGTAGGGGCGTCCATTCTGGGACGTACTAGCATTGCGGCGTTCGCCAAAGCTTCTTTCGTTTTAACGAAAGCGGCGGCGGACTTCTCGTCCCAGGTAATGTCCTTGCTCGGACCCGACATCAGGGCGAACAGTGGGCGCATGATCCGGGCAGCTGAAGGGAGTAAGCGGTGGTAGAAAGTGACCATACCTACGAATTCCTGAAGGCCTTTGATTGTGTTGGGTCGGGGGAAGTGGCAGACCGCATCTACCTTAGCGGGCAGAGGGGTTGCCCCGTCTTTAGTAATCCTGTGGCCCAGGAAGTCAATGGTATCGAGTCCGAACTGGCATTTGGCAGGGTTGATTGTAAGACCGTACTCACTCAGTCGGGCGCAGAGTTGACGGAGGAGGGACAGATGCTCCTGACGACTGCTGCTGGCTATGAGGATGTCATCCAAATAGATGAACGCGAAGTCCAGGTCCCGTCCCACCGCGTCCATTAACCGCTGGAACGTCTGTGCGGCATTCTTCAGGCCGAACGGCATGCGGAGGAACTCAAAAAGGCCAAACGGGGTGATGAGAGCCGTTTTGGGGACGTCGTCAGGATGCATCGGGATTTGATGGTACCCTCAGACGAGGTCTACCTTGGAGAAGATCCGTGCGCCGTGCAGGTTTGCTGCAAAGTCCTGAATGTGCGGCACAGGGTAGCGGTCCGGTGTGGTAGCCTCGTTCAGCCTGCGGTAGTCGCCGCACAGTCTCCAGCCTCCCGTCGCTTTGGGCACCATGTGCAGGGGGGAGGCCCATGGGCTGTCGGACCGCTGGATGATCCCCAATTCCTCCATCCTCTGGAACTCCTCCTTCGCCAGTAGAAGCTTGTCCGGGGGAAGCCGCCGAGCACAGGCGTGGAGGGGTCGTCCCTGGGTCGGGATGTGGTGCTGTACACCGTGTCGGGGCATGGCCGCTGTGAACTGCGGTGCCAGAACCGATGGGAAATCCGCCAGGACCCTGGTGAAGTCGTTGTCGGACAGCGTGATGGAGCCGAGGTGAGGGGCTGGCAACTGGGCTGCACTCAGGGAGAATGTCTGAAAGGTCTCGGCGTGTACCAGTCTCTTTCTGGGCAGGTCGACCGCAAAAAATCCGCACCCAGAAGCGGTTGGGCTACGGCGGCCAGTGTAAAGTCCCACGTGAACTGGCTGGAGCCAGTTCGCTGGAGCCGAACTGTAGCTGCACCTGACGGGTGCCATAGGTCCTTACTGTGCTGCCGTTCACGGCCCTCAAGGGGGGGCCCCGGTGCCCTGCTGCGGGTGTCGTAACTCGTCGGAGGTAAAACGCTGATCTCGGCACCATTGTCGACCAAAAACCGGAATCCCGACCTTCTGTCCCACACATACAGGAGGCTATCCCGATGGCCAGCCGCCGTAGCCATCAGCGGCAGCTGGCCCTGGCATTTCCCGGGAACTTGCAGGGCGGGCGACAACGGCGGGCTTCTGCGCCCCACCGCTGGTGGTAGAAGCACCAGTGTTCATTGGGCCGGGGGTTGGCGGGCTCTGCGGCCGGGCCTGGACTGGTTTGCTGCTGGGAGCGTGGCTGGGAGATCTGTGCGATGGACGCCCCGCTCACCTTTTTGGCGTTCCACAGCAAGTCCGCCCGGGCTGCCACCTTCTGGGGGTCACTGAAATCCACGTTGGACAGCAGCAGGCATATGTCCTCGGGCAGCTGCTCCAGGAAAGCCTGCTGAAACATGAGGCAGGGTGTGTGTCCATCGGCCAGAGACAACATCTCATTCATTAAAGCCGAAGGAGGTCTGTCGCCCAAGCCATCCAGGTGCAGTAAACGGGCAGCCCGCTCGCACCGTGAGAGTCCGGAAGCCCTGAGGAGAAGGGCTTTGAATTCTGTGTACTTGCCGTCTACCGGGGGCGACTGTACGAACTCCGCGATCTGGGCCGCTGTGTCCTGGTCGAGGGAACTCACCACGTAGTAGTAGCGGGTGTCTTCTGAGGTGATCTGGTGAACGTGGAATTGGGCTTCGGCTTGCTGGAACCATAGGTTCGGTCGCTGTGTCCAGAAACCCGGCAGTTTCAACGAAACTGCATGAACAGAGGCGGCGTTGTCATTTCTGGTCCAAAAATCGTTTGGACCGTCGGGGCCACCAATTGTAGCGGTGTGCTACACGCAGCGCTAAAATTACGACACGGAGTCGGTAACTGCAGTCGAAAGAAAAAACTTTATTCGAAATCCTCAGCCTCACTTTTAAGCCTCCCTCAACCTGCCCCCCGTGGCGCAGAGGCTCCAAAGCTCTGTGCTCGCAAACCCCTGTAGGCTATCTCCCTTAACCGGAAAGCTGGCTAATTGTGAGCCGGTTCGGATGTGCCAGGAAATGGGTCGCCACAGCATCATATTAAACTTTAACTCAATCTGAAAAATGATGTTCCCCATATCGAACTAATTTCTACACTACTTTAAACAAAATGTAGGAATGGAGTGGGTACAGTGAAAGGCTAATGTTGAACAATACCAGAACAAAGAACATACAGCCACAAAGGATGGAATGAAGGGGCTGGGAAGGGATAAATGGGTAGATTTTGCGGAAGTACCCCCACTGTGAGACTAAGAAACAAATCCAATACAGGAATACAGAGTGTGTTTTTAAACCTAGAATGTAGAATTCACTTCTACAAAGGGAAGATGTGACAAATATCACATGCATTTTAAGGAAGAAATAGAATTAGACAGGGTTAGATGAAGAACACTGGGAAGAACTTTAGTGTAGATTAATTGGGAAGCATAGTTATCAGTAAATGTGATGCAGTTATTTTCATATATTCAATGGTAGATCACTTCAAAGAAACATTGCAAACAGAAAGACACCCAGGGTATCCTATGAATGTAATGTGCTGTATCCAAAAGATTCACCCAAAAAGACACAAATTGAACATTCCATTTCAAGTGTCATGCCAGCTCAAAGTACCTTTAGACATCTTTGCTAAATATTCTAACTTTTTGATCAATCTGCAATTAAATATTCTCAACAGTTGCAAATAAGCTTGCACTGTTTCAAGCTGCACAATTTAAATTTTTTTACACTTTCCTAAAATCAAAACTGTTAAAAACCTTCATTACTCACTGTGACATCAGCACAAAGAGACAACCAGTAAACATTATCTTACCTGTGTGACTGTTAAAATGTGCAAAGTCTGCAAAATATGGAGGCGCAGACTGGGGAGTAGCAAAAATGTCCCCTCCAAGGTCAGTGAGGAGGTCAAATGAAGCCACTTTCTTCTCCTGTTGAGATCCCTGGGAGCGACTGACTGCTGGAGACTTCAAGGAAATGTGATCACAATTTTAGATTTCCTCACTTGCAAATTGAATGGGAGCAAAGGCACAAAGGATGACAAATGGGAATCTACTGGAGAGGACAAGAGCTGACAGTGTGAAGGGAAGAGGATGGAGGTCACATAAAAGGTGAATTCAGTGAATAACGAGCTAAGAAGGGGTGGTTGCATAAGGTGAGGAATTGGGAAAGGATTTGGTGAAAGAAATCCCAAATCCCTGCCCCTTGTGGCTAAAGGGATCAGGGGATATGGAGAGAAAGCAGGTACAGGATTCTGAGTTGGATGATCAGCCATGATCATACTGAATGGTGGTGCAGGCTCGAAGGGTCAAATGGCCTACTCCTGCACCTATTTTCTACGTTTCTATATGGGGTTTTCAAAGCCAGGAATTTTTTTTTATATAGAAAATCAATCCATATTCTTACTCTGTTAGGACTAGGTGTCAATCATGCTAAATGATAACTCAGTGGCAGTCATCACCTCCAAAGCTGGGTTAATTATCACAGTTTTCCAGTTTTGCCAGAAATTAGGCATAATTTTGGGCAGCTTTTGCATAATTAAGAAATTATGAACCCTTTGTCATCCTTTCTGTGGTTTTAAACAGCAGTTCTAACATTCATAGTAACTAATAGTGGATGAAGTGAGCCAAGATGGCTTTACTCTCTGTTGACGCTGTTCTATTATCTGAATACATTTGCCTTTTCTGAGTAGTGCTCCTCAGCAGATTCAATACCATTTATTTTCCTGGGTAAATAGTAAAATTTTACAAATATTCAGCATTGTATTACCATGCTAGGAAAGAAGATGCTGAGTAATTGAATTACTGTACTATAACATGAGGCCGACTTTCAGCCCAATGAGTTCACATCAGCCCTTAAAATAGCAATCTGGTCAGTCTTTGTCTCTACAGCGTTACAATTTGCCCTTGACCTTCTAACAAGCTCTTTTTAAAAGACTAGGTTAATGGGCTGCAACACTTTTAGAGGCCTTGAATGCCAGATCATAACCACTATCTATATAAATACTGGTTAGCATCAACTAGTATCACTCCTTTGGATGCAAGAAATACAAATTAACTCCAGCTATATCCAACAAAATGATTGTGATGTGAAATTATTGTTAATTGGGAATTAATTTATTAGGAGACTGTCACTAGTGAAACACTTGGTGCAGTGAAATTACAAGATTATACTATTCCACTTCAATTGTTGGGCAATATGTAAAAAAATGATACTTATCACTTTCACGTCCCACAGGGAGCAATGTTACCTCAGCAACTGTCAATGAAACCTCTAGGCCTCAGAATTATTTGCAAGATTTTTGTTTTTTTTTAAAATGTGAGTGTAGTGTAGTCGCAGGCTGAAAAAAATTGTGTATTTATTGTGAAAAGATCAAAAGGTAGTTCTGTTGCAAACAATGAACACACAAATTATACTTCAACACAATTACCTTTCCAGTATTTGATACTTCAGTTTCTATGAAACTAAAACTTGCTATAATGCAAATGGCTTATTTTCCAATCTCTGAATCATTTGCCATTCGACATTTTCCTCATCATGTAGGGAAACCATTTTAGTATTGGCCAATGAACCAATATTGACACATAGTGAAAAAATCATTATGCTATTTTAATGCCATTGTAGAAAATGTTCCTTAATTACTTATTTAACAAGTTCATAAAATATAAAAGCAGAAAAAAGCTAGGATAACTAAGTATCATCTGCAAAAGAGGAAAATGTAACACTCTGGGTCAAAGACTTTGGAGCAAAATGGAAAATAATGTATTTTCAGCTCCACTCGAAGAGTTAACAGGGTAATCAGAAAGATTGAAAGTATTACCCCTGAGATTCTGAAGAAAGGTCAATGACCTGAAACATTGATCCTGTTTTATTGAACTTGTCTGAATTTCAGCACATTTCCTGCATTTTTGTTTCAGGTATCAAACATCTATCAAAATTGTGATTTCGTATCAAATAGGCTTCACAACAAAAGGACAGATGGAAACCATCTTCACACACCGCAGTCAAAAATACATGCAAGTAATTTCTCACAAAAGAACCATGTACACTCATAGCTTTAATATAAATTATTAAAGTAAAATCAGCAAGTGCATTTTAGAATATTCATGATTCAGGTCTGACACCTGTCTGTTAAGATGTCGTGCATCTCATGGAGCTGACTTTATAATCCCCACTAATTTCAGTCCAGCCCTGAGAGGTACCACATTGTGAAAGTACGATACCTTACATTATATTAAGTTGAGGTCTTGTTTACCTGTTAAGTGTTAAAAATCGAAGGTAGAATTTCCATTCATTTAATTTTACTTCAAATTCCAAGCCACAGAAAAATAAAAATCAAAGAATTTTATACGCTAGTTATGTGAAGCACAAGTGATTTCTGCTGGTTTAAAAAAAACGGTAAGCTAGACAATCACAAGGTCAGCCCAACTGCTTTATTAAATTGAATTAGTCTGGTACGATTCAATCGACTGTTGTCATTGTAAAGCTTCATGAAATCTTTTCAATTTATGCTTCTTTTTGGGGCAATTTACATGCAGAATTATATTCAAATGAATATTAACAGATTAATCAATTTACAAAAGTAATTAGTGATGTCTTAAAACAATTGTTAAAATGGACTAACCTATTTAATGCTGTCATCCCTGATACACAGGGGAAAAATATACATGAAAGATTTGGCATGCAGTTTTGCAAATTAGTTCAAGCAGAAACTTCAATCATAATTTGAGAAACTACATATTTTTGCAATCAAAGGGCAAAATTTCTTAGACATCTTGGTATATTCCTTCTGCAATCAAAGAATTAATTATTCATTTCCTGCTGATCTTTCTGCAACATCAACGGGTAATAATAGGGTCATTCAAATAAGACATTGAGCAACAAGTTTGATTCAAATGCAAGTCTTCACTTACTTGGGTTGGTGTTTCTTTATTCAAAGGAAGTGCTGGTGTGGTGTCGCAGATTTGTGACTTTACTGGTTTGACCTCTGGAGTGCTACTTGCGCTGCTAGCTGAGGAACCTGAAATTGATGCATGGGCTGCTGCCACTGCCCAGGCTCGATCTGCTGGCACAAACCTAGTAGAGACCGATGCACAGAATAAAACACAGAACGAAGTACTGGCCAGTGCAGTTCCTCGTTTAAAGTTAATCACTGTATCAAAGCAACATCAGTTCTGCCACGATAAATCAGGAGAGGTAGCCAGGCAATAATGAGACTGTGGGGCTGTTCCTTTCCTCTTTTACCAGTGAGACTACATAATGTCTACGTCTGGCCCAAATGTCACTCCAAACAACCAACAACCTGAAGGGTTTCAGCCCAAAACGTAAACTGTTTATTCCTCTCCATGGATGCTGCATGCCATGATTTGCTCCTCCAGCATTGTGTTTGTTGCTCTGGATTTCCAGCGTCCACAGAAACTCTGATGATCCAAACTACAAAGTGGCTGACATACAACCACCTCTCTGGCCATTACGGATGCAAAACAAATGCCAACATTTCCAACAATGAAGGATGAATAAAGCTGAATAACGTCCTTACTACAAATTTTATATAAACATGAAATTCTAAACTAGACTTGCATTTAAAAGGTATGTGAAGACATTTTAAAGTCCACACAAGACAAATAGTTATAAACTGTGTCTTGGAAACCAAACATTTTTCAGTGCCATCCCTAAGAGAGAAATAGAACTGAATAGTTAACACAAAAGGATGGGCATATACTTCAGAACACAGCACTTCAAAGGCATAGCTTTAACAGAGCCACAATTATTTTGATTGCATTAACAGAAATTGTTCTCCTTTAATTAATCATTCTACATTTAATAAAAAATATTCTTCAATTCTCGATAAACACTGGAAACTTTCTCCACTTTTAGTAAGCCACAGAAGCAATCCAAAGTTCTAGAATTATATTATCTTTTTCTTCAAATCTCAGTGACCACATTATGCCAAACAGGTGAACAAATTCTGGATCTGGAAAGTCAAAAGAGCCTAGTCAGTGGTACAACTCCAATCTATACACCTGCATGAAGTGAAAACACAAATAATTTCCATCTTGCTTAGCCAGACGTACATACATGACAAAATTGGAACATTTTAAGATTTTCCTGCCATGGATCACAAGGATACACACTAAATTAGTAATCAGAGATTTAAACTTTGAACCAAACTGACTAGCTCATTCCTTAGGGTGAGCAAACTTATATTTCTAGCAAACCTCTTGCTCACTGACAGGAAAGGTCACATGACTTACTGATTAAGATGTACAATGCCAATACCATTAAACTGATTCTGCAGATCAAAACTGAGTGGGTGGGGAGTTTGGTTAGAATATGAGAATAGGTAATTAAAAAAAAATGTTTTTCTGGTTCAGATTGAATACTAATGAAGGACCCTTCAGTAAATGTGGTCAGTGCACTCTCTACTCAGGGTCATAAACTCTCAAGAGTTATTACTACATGGAACAAGCTGTTACCTGGAGCTGTAATTGGATGAATGTCACCAGAAATATTCAATATTAACAAATATACATCAATTTAATCAGAAATCCAGAATTAGAACTTTTATAATACAAAATGTCAAAAGGCCTTGCATGCAAGATTCAATGGATCAAGTTTAGTCTTACCTTTTTTGCTTTTGATAATGTAGTTACTTATACTAATAGTGATATTTTAACAATGTGTTCACAATGCTTTCTCTATGGGAAACTGAGAGGAAATGCTATTTAAAAATCAGATGTGATCATTTCTCATCATGCAGAGGGACAGATCTTAATGTAGATTAAAACATATTCATTCACGATTTCCTGGAGTCAAGTACCCACCAACACTGCCCACACCAACTTTAAGCCAATGGAACTTACATAACAAGACTTATCCTGCATACTACATACTTGCATCCTCTTTTAATGGCTTTACTTATTCTTTCCTCAATATATAAACTGAAGTACTCATTCAAGAAAAAGAGCACGCTCTATTTATGATTCTCCATCTTGGAAGATAACTTTCCCACTAAGTAGTGTGTGCCCCAGCATTCCTCTGGAACTTTGCCCTAATCCAGAGAAGCCTGGATGTCTGAGTCTGATATTATTCAGAAATATCAAAGCAGCAAAATCAAAATTCTCTAGATAACTTTACTTTTATTAAGTGTCACAAATAACCATATACCTTGCCTATCTAGTGATAATCCTGACCAATCCAGTTGCAACAGATCACCTGGATATACATTTCACCTCTATTCCAAATTTCCAAAACATCAATTCCTCATCAAGTGCAGTTTTAAAGATATGTAATCAATTTTGAATCAGTTTTGAAAGTGTGCAAAGAATCAACAGGCAAAGGCTGTTTGTGATTGATAGTAAGTTATGTAAAAACATTAGTAACAATTGTGATCACTTTTAGTTATTCCAATTTAAGATCCTTAATAATATTTCGTCACACCTATTAGAGTATGAAAGTGGCATTATGACAAATGGTACCTGTGGAATTGTGCTGAAAGCCAAGGTACTTTTGGTCATCTGTTTTGGACTTGTCCTAAAGTTAAAGGATTCTGGGTTAGCATCTTTGACTTTTTTTTGAAGAATTTAATAAAATAATAATTATGATCCGGTTACAATAGTGGTGGGAACTCCAAATCAGATTACTTCCTATAAAGCTACTAAAATTGGAAGAATGATGTACTACAATGTATGCTTCCATTATCAGGAAAGACACCAATGTCTTTAAATGAAAAATCCTATAAAAGGTAGCAGATTCAGCCCAGTACATCATGGTAAAGCCCTCCCTACCAATGAGCATACTTGTATCAACCCAAACCTCTGTCACAGGAAAGTAGCATCCATCATCAGAGATCCCTACCACCCAGGTCACAGCAGCAGGAAGGAGAGAGCATGACCTCAATGGTAGGGATCTCTGACGATAGATGCTGCTTTCCTGTGACAGCGTTTCAGGTAGAAGGCATAAGAGCCTTAGGTCTCACACCACTAGCTTCAAGAACAGTACTACCCCAACGAGCTTCAGGCTCTTGAATAAAATAGGGATAACTACACTCATTTGTCCCTACAACTAATAACCTGACTGTAAGGACACTTTATCTCATTATCACACATTCACATTATTTATTGCCATTTATTTATATTTGCATCTGTACAGATTGTTGTCTACTGCACTCTGGTCGACCTTTCACTGATCCTGTTATAATTACTATTCTAGATTGCTGAGTCCTCCAAAAGGACCACAACCTTGTTGTGTTTGCTAGCCTGCATGCCTTAATGACCCAGAGAGCTAAACTATGTTGGCGGGAGTTAAGGTTTTATGTTTTAGCGCTCGGTAGGGTCACTCATGCCAAACAGGTCAAAGGGTAGAGGCCAGACTAAGACTGGTCCACTGACCCTCCAGGTTTGTGTATTCAGCTCAGGCCCAACAACTGACTGATAAAACTAAACTGTTATGGAAGTAGTAATGAAAAATCCTTCTACATCTAAATGGCCAAGGACAGACAGAGATGGATGACCTTCATTGCTGCCCAAAACAACAGCAGTGTATTGGGCATTACACAAGCTTTGCTGAGTACGCAGGATTGTATATGATGACATACATGTATACAGATAATAAATTTACTTTGAACTTCACTGAAAGGGTATTCACACCATTCGTACAATTCAGCCATTTTGTTCATATATCAACGTGACTTCAGTACCTCCAACTGCACATCACACATTCGGCCATTGCCTGTATACATTCTATTTTCCCCAATCACACTTGACAAACCCCAAAATACCTCATACATACTTCCTGTTTGCTCATATCACACCTTTTCCAACATAACAAAATCCAATGCACATTACCCCATCCAGGCCACCAATCTTCCCTGTTGAATTTCCTAATGTTATCAATATACATTAACTGCCTCGTGGCATTAACTAATACACTGAGACCTTTCATACATAATGAGCCAAGTCCAGACAGATGAATACTGAACCAGCCACAGATTGGCACATGTCACTTTCAACAGGCACAGATTTAACATTTACCATCTTTTCTTCTCATATTTTTCCTGCAGGAAATCTTTGACTTTCTGAGGATCTCTGAAATCAGGATAAACTGATGATCTTTCATCATACAATCCAAGCCAAATCTGTTTACACACCTAAATAAAAGGCAAAAATATCACATTGGTAAACATAGTAAGAGAATTTATAGAAGCAAATGAATTAGGATCTAAATATAGCTGCAATCAAACAGAAGATTCTGCATCAAAAAGTACATTTCATGGTGTTTCTTAAAGCTTCACTTTACTGGCTACACAAATAGCAACACGTGAATAATCATTAAAATGAAAACGCATAGTCATAAGTTGAATGGGAAAGAGCAAAGGATGTATTACATCTTGGCCAGATTCTCTGCAGATCCAATTGATTGCTATAGTTTGTGCATTTTATTTAGCTCTTGTGTAATGGGCAAAGTGAACAAGGAAGTCACTTGGATCAAATGGGTAAACAGGTTTTTTTAAAAACCATATATGCCTCTTTACTTATAATATCAGTCAGTTATTGGATTTCTAGATTAGCTGACACATCTAGATTAATCAGTGTATTATTAGTATTTTTTTCTAAAAATAGTCAGATTTTTGTATTCAGAAGAGGAATGTATTGGGATAGTTTGCATTTTTCAGGTTATACGCCCTGCAGCAAATAGACTCTGTGTACTACACAGACAACAAAGCTCAATATAATTTCTGCACTCTTTTTGGATTTCTGTTCAGAAACAAACCAGGATCAGAATGTGCGCAGAAAAATAATTCAATATTTATTCCACAGGAAGTGTAAAAATATATTCAGAGCATTATCTTGAACTGATCCTCCATATTGGCATTACTAGATACCCATTTTCACATTTCACTGAATTCTTCTTCAGCTCACGAGAGAGCAAGTTTTCACTTTGGGGCCAAGGCCTTTTACATCAATTAATTTGGAGGCACATATGTTTAAAGTGTGCGTGCAAGAAGCTACTGAAAAGGGAACGTACAATTCTAACAATAATTAGAGGGAGAGGAAGATTGCTGAGTATGTATTGAAGTGGAGGGTTTTCAAAGAAACCAACATCTCTTTCTAGTCTGGGACTCTGTTAGAGCAGCCAAAAGCCTGGAGTTTTGGTAATTTGCTATCACTTTAAATACTTCTTGCAACCCATTAATTAAATGCAATTTAGGACTTATTCAAAGTATTCAGTCAGTATAATTGATAAAATGTTGACAATTTTCATCTCTTTCACCATAATTATTATATGGACAGACACAGAATGCAAAACACAACAGTTCTTTAGATATTAAACAATCAGAACAAACCTCTTTGTATAGCATCTTTCATAATCATTTAGCCATCTAATTTTTGTACCATTAAATAAATGCTTCTGATGTGCAGCTTTGATAGATGTAGAAAAATGTAAGAGTGATTTTCTCTCTGCAATATCCCACACACGACTGACAAAAATGACTTAATTAATCTGGGATTTTTAGTGATACATTTTTGTGAACATATGGTAATCTGTGCAAATTAAACTACCAACTCTTCTTTGAATAATGTTGTGAAGCTTTAAACATTTCATACATAATACAGCACATGAGTGGAGATCTGAAGCATCAGCCTAGCCTAACTTAAATCACAGAGAGGCTTCAATCCGTAGCCATTTGATTCAGCAATAGTATGGAGCCAAGCCGAAATTTGGCATCTTTCCTCTTCGCAGATGCTTAGCTGCAGCATTATCTGCCTTTATCAATCACAGAGCATCCAAATATTTATCAAAACTAAAATGATGAAGATGCAACTGGAAGAACTTGAATTTTGCAGCCCCTTTCTAGGTTAAGTGCAAACCTTCCAGAATGCAAATCAGGCAAATCTGTCAACGTTATCTCGTCACCAGTAACATTTTTAATATCTCTGCTCCTCCTGAAACAACTGTTCAACTAATAATAAAGCAAGAGTATTTAAGACATGATACAATTCATCTGAAGTCTGTCATGCAACTAATTTGCAGTAAATTTGATTAATTAAAAGTATGACAGGTTTTTTTAAAAAAAGAGTATGACGTTATGCTGCATACTTATGCAGCAAGCTTTGCTTCCAAAAATTAATTTAATGATCAACCTTTACAATCTTTGTCACAGAATAGTCTGCATTCTGAAAACATCTGCAGAACTGAGAGGACTGGAAGGATGAAGGCTCAAAATCCAGTTGAAAACAAACGATCCTATGATAGCGAGCATATTTCGGCCATTGACGTACAAGAACAAGCTTAGTCTTATAAATTACTGTCTACGGTGAAAATCTATGTTGCAATTTGAAACAAAATTGTGGTAAATACAGAAGTGAGGTGTAAAGTAAAAACAGACTCCTAAACCAAGCCAATTGTTAAATTAAGACTTCAGGGATATCATTTCTTCTATTACAAATACGATAACAAATGTTAAGGAGAAAAGCCAATACAAGGAAAATTATATCCAATAAAAATTTCATTTAATATATAAATAATTAAAGTTTAAGAAATTAAAATTACATTTTGATCTATAACCTTTAATTATGGTCTCATTTGATCTGCAGAAACCATCTTACCATGTACTAATTTGCTCTGTAATTTCAAAAGCATTTATTCTGGAACAAACTTGTCAGTTTCCTATTTAATCACTACCTTGTTCTTCTCCACACTCTTTAATACTTTATCTGCTACCTAAACAAAAATAATTTCAAGCAGTTATCTAAACTTGTGAATGCATCATTAACATGATCATCAATAAAACTGATGAAACCAAGTATATAGTACATAGCAACACAAAGTAATTAGTACTAATACTTGAACTAATAATTTTTACATCATTAGCTTGTATTGAACAGATATAGATCTGCATATGTGCAAATTAAAACTAATAAGAATAACTGGATTCTGCTACCAGGAGATGGATACAGAAAACAAGGATACACATATGCATCAATGTGGATTGGTAAAATAGTGTCGAATATAGTATTTGTTAGTATATCGAGCATTGCGAGCAGTTTTGGGCCCCTTATCCAAGGCAAGATGTGCTGGCACTGGAGAGGATCCAGAGGAAGCTCACAAGATTCCAGGAATGAACATGTTAACATATGAGGAGCATTTGATGGCTCGCTGCAATTTAGAAGAGTGGGGAGGTGGAGTTGGATCTCGTAGAAATCTATCAAATATTGAAAGGCCTAGATAGAGTAGATATGGAGAGGAAGTTTCTTATAGTGAGGGATTCTAGGACTAGAGGGCATAGTCTCAGAATAGAGAGACGTCCATTTAGAAGTCCCCATTTGCAGATCAATGGAAATGATTAACAGTTTCATTTCCTCCACAGATCCTGCCAACACTACTGTTTCTTGTACTGTTGCATTTTTGCTAGATAAGTTCCAGATTGGAATGGTATTGGTGTTAGTTTATTGTTGTCACATTTACCAAGCACAGTGAAAAGTCAGTCTTACAGACTATTCATACAGATCAAATCATTACACAGGACATTAAGGCATTTATTCTGGAACAAACTTGTCAGTTTCCTATTAAATCACTACTTTACAAAACAATAATACACAATAAAGTGTAAAAGCTACTGAGGAGTTGCAGTGTAGATAAACAACAAAATGCAAGATCCTAATCAGGTATGTGGTGAGGTTAAGAGGACAACAGGTCTGTTCAAGAGTCTGAATGTGGGACAGAAGCTGCTTTGAGCTTGGTAGTAAGTGCTTTCAGGCTTTTCTACAGCCCAGTGGAAGGACAGGGAAAAGAGAATCTGCTAAGTGGGATAGAAGCTGCCTTGAGTTTGGTGGTACGTGCTTTTAGGCTTTTCTACAGGACGGGGGAAAGAGAACACCTGGGTTGTGTGGTTAAACCGGCTGCTTTACTGAGGCAGCAAAATATATAGACAGAGACCATAAGAGAGACTGGTTCTTGTGGTGAACTTAGCTGTGTCCACAACTCTGCAGTTTCTTGCGGCCATGTACAGAGCAGTTGCCATACCAGGTTGCTACACATCCAGACAGGTCCTCTTTCTACAGTGCAACGATAAAAATTGGTTAAGAGTTGATGGAGACATACCAAATTTCTTTAGCCTCCTGAGGAAGTAGAAGTGTTGGCGAGTTTTCTTGACAGTGACACCAACGTAGTTGGATGAGAACAGGGTACTGGTGATGTTCACACCTAGGAACTTGAAGATCTCAACCCCCCCCCCCCCCACCCCAAACTCAACATTGTTGACATAGACAGGAGCACGTGAATGACCAGCTCTTTTGTTTTCAGAATCGAGGCACGATCATTAAGAATGTCAGTTTTCAACAATAAGAGTTCAAGACTCAAAGGCACAGACCACATAGAAAACATCAGTTAATTGGGACAGCACGGCAGCATAGTGGTTAGCAATTCCAGCTGGTGCCTGTAACGAGTTTGTACGTTCTTCCTGTGAGTTCTTCCTGTGACTACCTGGGTTTCCTCCAGGTGCTCAGTTTCTTCCCACATTCCACAGATGTACCAGTTGGTAGGTTAATTACTCATTGCAAATTGTCCAGTGATTAGGCTAGCATTAAATCAGGGCCATTGGACCAGAAGGGCCTATTCTGCGCTGTATGTATTGCACATAAATAAATAAAATAAATCATGACACTGACAAAAGATGAAGATCAAATCATTGACAAGGAGCCAGGAGGGTGTGAGAGGCATTCACAGACAGGAAGCATTGCTGTATGTGAACATCTTCAAATCTGAAGTTTCATTCAACTTTGTACAGTTAACTAATATATCAGATCAACTTTTTACTTGGTAACAAGCCTTAGTATTTTGCATCTTAAATATACAACCACAGCCTGAATTACCACAAAAGATCAGCATGTGTGAATGACATCTTTCAAATCCAAAGTCTGAATGAAAAGTTAAGGGTTAAGTCAGACTTATAAAACCACACCAACAATAAGAACACAGACTCAGAACACAGCTGCAAAAGGTTTTGAAGTTCCATTCTTCTATTTGGCACAAGTTTGCATTTCCACTAGGTAGCAGCTGAAATTTTGGAATAATGGCTTAATTCAGCATGTCAGTTGTAAATGTGGAAAAATATTGGCACATCTGTTTTAGACACATTAGACATAGCAGAGAGCCTACCATCTCAACTAAGTACATGGCAATCACATATGGCAGAGAAGGGGAAAGATTAGCATGAACAACGTTATTCAGCGAAGATGAGAAGGAACAATATAAAATACATGTTTGGCTTTTCTTAAATTTAGGCAGCAGCTCTTTCATTCCGGCCCCAGCTTTCAGGAGCTTTTGACTAAGCCTAACCCTACCCTGAATAATTTATGCAGCAGCAGAAAGGCTCACTTTGATGCAACAATATAGCCGTTGCAAGCCCCAAGCAGAAGTGTGTAGACTTCAACTTGAAGTTGTAAATTACTATTGGGAACCTGCCTTCATTTAATCAGTGACAATTCCAATTCCAACATGGACTCCACATTCAATATGATTTGAGATGGCCCAGAAAGACAAGAATATTCTTCCTCAAAATAAGCTGGTTCAATGAGTTAGGTTAGCAGATAGGCATGTCACACTTTTAATAAGATTTCAGGGTTCTATTTCAGTCAGCATGGTAAGACATGTGGCCTTGTGGTTTATGAAGCAGAGGCATTTAATTGACAGAGTTCTTATTCATAATAATTTTACTTAAAATAACTAGACAAGGAAATGGATTCTTCATAATAGAAAAATGGTGCAAAATGTGAATTGCTTAAACATACTCAATCTAAAAAAAAAGATCCAATAAGATGTTCCAGCTAGAAGCCTCTTTAACATGATTAAATTTGGAAGAAAGGCTTGATCTTCCAGCATTCTCAAGGCTAGCACAACTGGACTGACCTCAAATATCATCCTTTACCAATAAAAGCAAAGGGCTCACAAATTACCAAAGGAAATTCTGCAGATTACAGAGGATGGATGTAGTGTCATGCAAGGGACTAAGTCTCAAAATGCAGGGCAAAAGACATGGAAATCAAGTCAAATCTTGGTCAACCCATTAAACAAAGTAAATAAATTCATGCAAATGCTTAATCACACTTACCTCATTACCATGTGTTCTCAAAAATTCAATTTCTTGCATCGTGAAGGTGGTCATGGAGATCGACTTGACTCTATGTGGAGGATTCAGCCCTCGTCTACAGATTTAAAGCAAAATTGATTTGCTGCCATTACAATTTGTGCAAAAATGCTTGATTTTTATGTATAAACTACAACTTTTGTATGTATCAGCCTTTGTTTTGTTAATTACAGTGCACAACGTATTAATCATTCTTATTCTCCCATCAAATTAGACTATTTAGAAAAGGATAAAAGAACTATGGTTCAGGGGATTCTTTTTGCTAACCATTTTAAATGTATCACACTATGAAGAGATAATCTCTCTTTACTTGCACGCATACTTTGACCATCAGAGTTTAATGCTACCATGTGGAATTGGTACACTCACTACATATTCTTTCATTTAACAAGTGGACGGCCATAGAAGTCCAATGAGCTCAAAATATCCATCAGGAATAAAGTTGTTAATATTTTACCATGAGTGGCTAATATATATTTCCAGTTCCTCTTACAATACCTATGAAAGGTAGTAAGTGATTCACTCAATTGTATTAACCCACTTCAAACATGGTTTAGAGTGGGACATAGCCCATCAGATCTTTCTCAGACCCACCTGGGTATGTCAACAAATGGTACCATTACCAAGAAGGCTAACATCAAAGACTGCCTGAAAATGACCATTAAAAATAAAGATTTAAAAATTAAATATTAGCTTTATTTATCACATGTACATCAAAACATGTGTTAGCACGTGGCCTAGTGGGCAAGGCATCAGACTAGTAACCTGAAGGTCACTGGTTTGAGCCTCAGCTGTGTTTGTGTCCTTGAGCAAGGCACTTAACAACACATTGCTCTGCGATGTCACTGGTGCCAAGCTGCATGGGTCTTAGTGCCCTTCCCTTGGACAACATCGGTGGTGTGGAGAGGGGAAGGCCTGCAGCTTGGGCAACTGCCGGTCTCCCATACAACCCTGCCCAGGCCTGCGCCCTGGAAACTCCAGGCGTAGATCCATGGTCTCTCGAGACCGACGGATGCCACCTAACCTAACATCAAAACATGTCGAAATGTGTCATCCCAAAATCAGTGAAGATTGTGATGAGCAGCCCTTAAGCGTAGCCATGCTTCTGATGCCAACCAGCATACACACGACTACGTATAACCCCGTGTATCTTTGGATTGGGGGAGCAGACCGGAGCACCGAGGGGAAACGGGGAGAATACACAAACTCCTTCCAGGCAGTAGCAAGAACTAAATCCCGATTGGTGATCACTGGGAATGTAGTTCTCTTAATCATGCTGCCCACTAATTCCTTCAGCAATTTTATCACTGTTTTGCCATACTCCACTGACAGATTGCAAGTTCCCATCATCCTCGGGCTCCACTAACGCCCGTGCAAAAAAATAGCCAACAGAATATCAGCCTTGGTGAGAGCATTAGAAAATAAACGGAAACTTTGCAGGAAACACCAATTAGATCATGGCAAAGTGCTATATTTAGTCCTGGGCACTGCGACCTAAAATAGTGATACTGGCGTTCGAAGCACTGGGATACAGACTCATAAGTTCAGGCCTCTTAATGGTGAGGTTATACAGAAACTATTTCCCTAGAATATCAAAATTTAAGTATTGACAATTACACATAATGTATTTTTCAGAGGAAATGAAAGAAAATTCTGATCAAGAAATCTGGGACAGAGAAACAATTTTAAAATCAGAGCCAAGCTATTCAGGAGGTAGATTAGATTTCTTCACACAACGTAATTCACGCAAAAATACACAAAACTCACCTAATGATTAACTTAAAATCAGAGAGAAGTAAATTTAGACCACCTAAGAATATACAGACAGGAAATACCCATAATCTCTTAGAAGCGTAAGGCCAATTTGCCCTCTTCCTCCACGGAGACATTGTGTACAGTATAGAAATAATCTGACTTTAGACTCAACCAGTTAGAAGCAGACTGTCCAGACCTTTCAGTCCCAACTGTGTCTCCACCATAAATGTTTTACTAAAGCTACAGGTTAACTGTATTTATTCAGGATTTACCACAGCAACGGCTGTACTGTGAGATTCTACGAAACCCATCAATACAGTGCCAATAACGAGTTTCTGCATATTTCACACAGGTGCAAACTGAGTTATACTTAATAGAACATGACCTCATCTGAATGATATATGCATTCACTTTGTAAGCCTTTGAGCAGGTTGCGCTAGTTTTTTTGAATTATTTTTACACCACATTTGACTTTCAATAGAAAGCATTTCTGAAAGGCTTATTTTGCTATTCCTAGGAATTCTGGCACACTCTGCTTTATTCAATTTTACACTGGATAATTCTCCAGAGACATACGTTTTTTTTCTTTAAGGAGCTGTTATGAAGAATAACGCAGACATAAACAGTGATCCTGTGTTCCTTCCCCAGAAATTATACTGTGCTAATTATACACCAGTGAAAACTCAGATTAAAGTGTTCCGAGGTTTTTAATTTTCTTGATCAAATTGGAAACTGGGGACAGAGCAACCAGGGAACAGTAAAGCCCCTAAAGTAGCCATATATAAAACTAAACAGTTGACATCTAATTCTGGCCATTGGCACACCACAAAGCTACTGTCTCCAAAATTAAACTGGCTGCTTCACAATCTATTCTTTCTTAATACTCAATGGCCCTCTCTCGCTTTCTTCACTGTCTTTGGCCTTTAGCTTCCGAACATTTCAACTAAATCAGTCAAATCAGTCCTCTGATTTATACTGAAGAACACTTTTAGCATCCTCTTTCAAATTCTGCTGCACTCTATTACCATCTGCATGTTGTTTTTTTCCCCCAAATGGATGGTATAACTTTGCACAATATTTAGTTACTTATTTGCTTCTTGTATTTCGGGACCACTTTACAGGGAAGCAGAGATAACAAGCCATTGCCATGAAGTTCCAGAATCCTTCGTTCATTCCTGACCTCTGCTGCTATCTGTTCAGGGTTTGTAGATCCGCCTGGGCTTTTGCTGGATATTCCAACACAAGGGCTTGTAATTTGATGGGTTAACCGGGTGCCGTAAATTGCCCCTGGTGTCCAGCTGAAAGTAGGAATCTGGGGGAGACGATAGAAATATGGAGAGAATATTGAAGTTGTACAAGACATTGGGGAGGCCTAACTTGGAGTATTGTGTGCAGTTTTGGTCACTTACCAAGAGGATAGAGTTCAAAGAGTACAGAGAAAACATACAAGGATGTTGCAGGCATGGAGGACTTGAGTTATACTAAGATTGACTAGGTTAGGACTTTATTCCTTGGAACTTAGAAGATTGAGAGATGATTTCATAGAGATACATGAAATTATGAGGGGTATAGATAAGAGTAACTGTAAGCAGCCTTTTAGCACTGAGGGGGGTTGGGTTTACAAACAGAGGTCATGGATTAAGGGTGAAAGGTGAAAAGTTTAAGGAGAACACGAGGAGAAACTTCCTCACTCAGAGTATCATGAGAGTGCGGAATGAGCTGCCAGCACAAGCGTGCATGTGAACTCGACTTCAATGTTTAAGAGAAGTTTTGATAGGTATATGGATAGTACGGATATGGTCAGCTTTGGTCCCAGTGCAGTTTGATGGAAGCAGGCAGTTTAAATGGTTTTGGCATGGACTAGATGGACTTGTTTCTGTAGTGTACTTTTCTATGACTCTATTAAAATGAACTTTGTGTAAGTGAGTGATTAAGGGTAACCTGTTAGGCCTGTTTCTATGCTTTATTACCATGACTATCAACAAATTAACAATCCTATAGCGTACATAATTGACTTGTAAATAACTGCAGTCCTAATGAAGGATCTTGGTCCGAAATGTCAACTTCATTTTCCTCCATAGATTCTGCCTGACCTGCAGAATCCCTCCAGCATTTTGTGTGGGAATTAAGATTTCCAGCATCTGCAGAATCTCTTGTGCCTCAGAGTTCATGCTGCTAAAGCTCTTACAGACACTTTTCTGGATTGGTTTCTGTCTCCCCCATCCCCCTCTTTCAGGCAGTGAATTTCAGACCCCCACCAAATATGCATGAAGAGTGCAAATTCTTTTTCCACAACTTACTGCTAAATCTGCTCGTTCTATCAACTTGGTGGAATGTGCCCCACCTGCAATATATTAGCTCCGTGGAGTGCACCCAGAAGATTCATGCAGCCCTTTAACGTGGCAAAACATTCAGATGCACTTCACAGGAGTTGCAGCAAATGAAACCTGGCTCCATTCCATGCAGGATGTTAGAGCAGAAGACCAAAAGATTTCTTGTAGATATACCTTAACGACTATTTTAAGAGGATGAAAAAATGTCAAAGAGGTTTAGTGAGGCAATTCCAGAGCTTGGAGCCAAGGCAACTAAAGGTACTGTCACTGTACTGTCAATAAATTTAGCAAAAATCAAGGTGCCATATGCTTTGCAAAATAAATAAGCTAAAGAAAGTTACCAAGATAGACAGGGGCACCGGCATCAAATAAATTATAAACAAGTCTAAGTATTTTAAAATAGAGGCATTGGCAAATCAGTACAAATTTGTGAGCACAAGTATTTTAAGTGAACAGGGCTTGGTCTGAATTATTACCAATTTCAGACAGAAGGAAACACAGATGGACTCGGAGGTTGGGGATTAGAGTTTTCAACAGAGCATGAAGATAATTGCTTGGGTCTACCCAAAATTTCTACACTACAAATAGTTGCTCCTGGAGCACTGCAAGTCAGCCTATTTAAGACACAATGGAGCAGTCAAGATGGCAGCTACTTTCGCCTACATGTTCTATTTCTTATAAATGAGAAAAGAAACAAGGTTAATCAAATTCGTGCAGTTAAGATTCTGTCAGTAGTCAAGCATCTCCTCTAGCAATGCAGAGTAGCCAGATTTCAAAGCTACCATTTTCTCCACAACTTCTTGACTCTATGATGTTAGCCCTTTCTTTTTTGCCAGCATACCTTCTTTCCATCCCTACTTTTTAGTCATGCGAAGAGATGGACCGAATTCGCAACCTCTCTGAAATTACTTCTACTCTTCTTGCTACGTTCTTCCTCAACATCCTAGAATCCATATTTCAATTCCCTTTTATTTCAACTGTTCCTCCCCATCTCCTGTTCCTAGACCGTGTCTTGTCCGTGGGACACTCCTTCCACCCGTCCTCTGGCGTGCGTCCCTCACCTATTCCCTCTGGAGCCGCGCCCTCTCGCCCTCCCTGCGATGGTGCAGCCTCCCTCTACATCCTGCCGCCGGCAGCGTGAGGAAAGAGGCCTGGTTGCCCCGGGCTCTCGTACTCACAAGATGCCGCTGCAAGATGTGCAGACGAAGGAGCCGATGGTCATGTTGGCGTAGGTCGGGCCTCTCTGGTCGCAATCGAAGCATTTCCTGTTGTGCAGCAGCGTTGTCATCTCCCGCAGCAGCTTCAGGTGCCTCTCCTCCTGCTTTCGCTTGGCTGCCATACGGACGGCACCGTGGAGACGGATGATCGAGCAGAAGAGCGGAGAGGACACGGCGCTGCAGCAGAGTCGGGGGAGGGACTAGAGGTGGGCACACTCCCAACCGGAAAGGCCCACTACTTCCGCTGGGGAGGGGACGGCAACCACAGACCGGAGGGAGAAGGGAAGGTGAAGACTGAAGAGGAGGAGTGGGAGGGGCGTGGGAGGAGGGAGAGGGGAGGGGTGGGGTATGGGGAGGAGATGAAGAGGTGGAGTGGGGTGCAAGGGGAGGGGTGGAGCGGGTGTGGGGAAGGGAGAGGGTCGGGGCGAGGGGATGGGAAGGGGTGGGGCAAGGTGTGGTAGGGGAGGAGGTGGGGTGAGGGGATCAGGGATGGGGAGGAGGGAGTGTGAGAGTGGGGAGAAGGGGAGAGGAGTCTGCAGGAGGGAGAGGGACAAAGGGAGGTGGGCAAGGGTAGGGTGAGGGGCAAAGGGAGGAAGGTAAGGGGAAGGAGAGAATGGGGAGAGGAAGAGGGGGAGTGCTGTTTAGCGGAGAGGAGAGAGTGGGGCGGCAGAGGGGGAAGGAGAGTGAGGAGGCGAGGGAGAATTAGGAATGGGGAGGGGAGAGGGAAGGTGAAGTGGTGGGGAGAGCAGAGGGGGAGGGAGAAGGAATGGGGGATTGTCAGTGGAAGGGGGAGGATGGCAAGGCTGTACAGTGGGAGGAAGGGGGGAATGGTTAGGAGAGGGGAAGGGAGTGGGCAATGAGGGGGTATGTGGGAAGGGGAGGAAGGAAGAATGGGGGTGGGATGATGGAACTTGACTTCCATGGGATGTCATGAGAAGTTTCACAATCTCTTGAAGAAGGCGTTGGAAAACATTTTCACTAATAATGAAGAAATCAGAACTTGAGTAGCTACTTGCCTAGCAACCTGCGTAACCTAACTCTACCTCAGCAAAGGACCACCATGGACACGTTGCTACTAATGTCTTGTTTTGCACAACACACAAAGTGCTGGAGAAACGCAGGTACAAGAAAGACAGCAGATAATGGAACCTAGATCAACACACACAAAAACCAGAAAGGTCAGGCAGCATCTATGAAGGAAAATGGACAGTGGACATTTTGGGACCAGTCCCTTCACCTGGCAAATGGTTTTGACCTGCACAGAGGCTACCGACCTATTGAGTTTCTTCAGCATTTTGTGTGTTGCTCTGGATTCGAGCAGCTGCAGGCTCTCACGTCTCCTTTGATTTACACAATTCCTTTTGTTTTCTCTTCATTGTCTTCTCTAACTTGTGTATAATTTATGTTCTGTGTGTTGTCTGTGCCTATCAGCCTATGATGCTGCTGCTATCAAGTTTTGCAGGGTACCTGCACCCCACTGTACTTGTGCACCTGACAATACATTTGACGTGATGTTGTAGTACAGGAGGTCAACCTCCAAAATAATAACAGGATGTTGAAAATGTTCAGCAAAGAAGGCAGCATCTGCAGAGAGAATCCAAATTCACGACCCTTATTGCTCAGTTACTTTTCTCTTCCTTATTAACGTTTTTAGTCCAGTTCTCTGACATCCCTAGATCTCATTTGAAATTTATTTCTATTACAAATATCCTCTTAACTCAAAAGCATTTATTTCCCTCTTGCCGTATGGACGGGTTGTCAAATTTGTCTGATCTCGCTGAAATGATTTTTATGTATCTCATGTAGGGTTCTTTTCCTGTCCCAGATGTTGCCTGACTTGCTGGATTTCTCCAGCAGATTGTTTGTTGCTCCAGATTCCAGCATCTGCAGCCTCTTTAGTCCCCTTTTTGAAAACCTGTCTGCTTACCCACCCACAGCTTCTCTCTTTCGAATCTTACACTTTCATGTTCTTCTGCAGAACCTTTCTTCTTCCGTCACCCACTTCCCTTATTTTCTTTTGAAGGGAAAACAGCTTCCATCCCAAAAATCTACCAACCTATATTGTGGGCAACAAAAATACACAATATAGTTGCATCTAACATGGGGCTAATTCCTGCCAAATCACATGTTATCTACAAATTTGCTTGAAATTTGGTAATTAACAATATTGCAATTGAGGACAAATTAAGAAGTTGCTGGCAAACATTCTGTGTTGATTCCTAGATTGAAACTACATAAGAGACACACACTTGGATAAAAGTAATATTAGTTTATACTCACTGGAATTCATCAAAATGAGAAAATCCAAAATAATGCTGCAGAGCCTAAGGGCAGTGGGGGAGGTCAGTCATTTACACATGCAAAATTTCCTTATGTAATCATTGTATGTCATTGCAACAGTTTACAAAAGGCTGAGGCAGTTCAGCCAGTGAGAATAAAACTGAAATGGATAGAATTTTTGCACATCAGGAGATCATGAAGATGTGTCTAGAAAATGTCATAGAGGCCAAACATTATATCAACTGTGGTTTTATTGGTTGGTAGAAAGTGGAAACTCCTGTTTCCACTTCTTGTGTTGCCTTTTGCATGGCAATGGGGCGTGTATAAATGGAACTCTCAGCGAATGACCAAAAAATAATTTTGCTGGACAGGCTATTAAATTTACTGTATTCAAAGGAGAAAGTGCTGGAGAAACACTCAACAGGGCAAGAAGCATCCATGGGGAGAGAAATGGAGTTAATCAGGTCTACAGTATGTCAGCAGAATTGGAATATTAAAAATCGAAAGGGTCACTAAGCTGCAGAGAGGGAGTGGATGGAAAAAAAGGAGGAAGAACATAGACAGTGCAGGCCATTTGGCCCACAATGTTGCACCAACCTTTTGAACTACTCCAAGATCAATCTAACCCTTCCACATAGCTCAACAATTTCTTTCATCCATGTGCCTATCCTTAAGAGTCTCTTAAATGTCCCTGATATTTCTGCCTCTACCACCACCCCGACAATGGATAAGAGAGGATAATTATCACAGAAATTGAAGAAATACAATCATTTATTTATTATTCTGCAATGATGTTAGAAGAATCCCAATTCTCATTCCAGGGCCAGAATTTGCTCAAAGGATTGAGATCATCACTGCCATGCATTAACTAATTAGATGGTCTGAGTTTAGTTTGTCTTTGGTGGTGATCAGCAAATCTTATGCTCTTTGAAAATTCAATCTCATGTAAGTCAGATATATTCCTCTCTCTAACTATTGTGTGCACCATGTACTACAAATGCTCTCTACATGTACACATATGTAAGAATATAAAAAATACTAGAATTCAGCCCTTCAAGTCTTCCCAACAATACACAAAATACTGGAGGAACTCATGAGGCCAGGCAGCATCTATGGAACAGAGTATACAGCCGATATTTTGGGCTATGACCCTTCATCAAGACTGGAAGAAATAGGTGAGAAGATAGGAGGTGGGAAGGGTGGTAGGTAGTAGGTGATAGGTGAAATTGGAAGTGGGTGAGGGCTGAAGTAAAGAGCTGGGAAGTTGATTGGTGAAAAAGATAAGTTGGAGAAGGGGGAATCTGATAAGAGAGGAAAGAAGACCATGGAAAAAAGGGAAGGGGGAGGAGCACCAGAGGGAGGTGATGGGCAAGTAAGGAGATGAGGTGAAAGAGGGAAATGGGGATGGTGAAGGGGGGGGGGGGTGCTGTGCAATTACCAGAAGTTTGAAAAGTCAAATATTCTCCATCATTTGATAAGGATATGGCTGACCATGGGCATCAATCACTCCTTACCTACTTTAATCCTTGTCTTGACTAATCAATACTGAGCATCTATTTCAAGAACTGTCATTCTTCTAGTTAAAAATGATTTTTCCTTCTGTTTCAAAAACGGCTGAACCTTCATTCTGAGTCTGTAATTGCAAGTTCAAGCCTTATCATTCGGTTAACTATGCCACCCCCCCCCCCCCCCACACCACCACCACCACACAATGAACAGTTTATTTTTCAAACAGATAACCTTTCTAAAATTTCAGTAATTCAGACCTAGTCTAACCAATTAGTGTGGAGTACCCCTGCGGCCATTCCCTTCAATGAGAATCCTGCTCTGGACTCTGTTGGTTGGAGGTCAACATACTGGGGAAAGCTGCAGTGACCAGGTCTCTGGTACTGAGTCTGCTCTATGGCTCAGAAGCAAAAGGGGAAGAAAAGGAGCACAGTAGTGATAGGGGATTCCATAATTAGAGGAGCAGATTGTGTCTGTGAAAGAGAAACTTGAATGGTATGTTGTCTCCCAGGTGCCAGAATAACATCAATGATCTTGAGCTGCATTTAGAGACTGGCAAGTATGACTTAGTCATCACTGCTTTGTGGCTGAAAGAAGACCATAGTAGGGAGTTTAACATCTAAGGGTACAAATTGCATCAGGAGAGGAGCAGGATATCTCTGTTGGTAAAAAAAATGAAATCTAATCCTTAGAAAGAGGCAACATTAGGAACAGAAGGTGGAGAATCCTTGTGGGTAGAGCTAAAAAAAACAAGGGTAAAAAGACCCTGATGTGAGTTGTATACAGGTCTCTGAATTGTAGCCAGGAGGTGAAGATAGAAAGGGCATGTAAAAAGGGGAATGTTATGATAGTCATGGGGAATTTACAATGCGGGTAGATCACAAAACGCTGGTTAGTGCTGGATCCCAAGAGGGGGAAGTTGTAGAGTGCCTAAGAGGTGGTATTTTTAGAGTAGCTTATGGTAGAACCCAACAAGGGATCGACTATTCTAGATTGCGTCTTGTGTAACAAACCAGATTTAATTAGGGAGTTTAAGGTACCAGAGCACTTAGTGATCATAATATGATATAATTCACTCTGCAGTTTGATGGGGAAAAGCTGAAGTCAGATATCTCAGTATTACAGTGAAGTAAAGGGAATTACAGAAGAATGAGAGAGGAGCTGGCCAAAGTAGATCTGGTTGAGGTGATGGCAGAACAGCAATGGCTAGAGGTTCTGGGAGCAATTCAGAAGGTGCAGGATAGAACTATTCTAAAGGGAGGATGAAGCAACCATGGCTGATAAGGAAATTAATTCAAAGACTCCATAAAAGCAAAAGAGAGGCCATATAATATAGCGAAGAATAGTGAGAATTTAGAGGATTAGGAAGCTTTTAAGAACTATCAAAAGGAAACTAAAAACCATAAGGAGAGAAAAGATGAAATATGAAGATAAGCTAGTAAATCAAATAAAAGAGGAACAGAAAGCCTTTATTTGGATATATAACGAGTAAAAGAGTAGTGAGAGTGGATATTGGACCACTAGAAAATGACACTGGAGGGGTAGTAATGGGCAAAGAAATGGCAGATGAACTTAAAAATTTGTTTGTAATATACATAAATGATCTGGATGATGGGGTGGTAAATTGGATTAGTAAGTATGCCGATGATACTAAGGTAGGAGGTGTTGTGGATAATGAGGTGGGTTTTTAAAGCTTGCAGGGAGATTTATGCCGGTTAGAAGAATGGGCTGAACGTTGGCAGATGGAGATTAATGCTGAGAAGTGTGAGGTTCTACATTTTGACAGGAATAATCCAAATAGAACATACAGGGTAAATGGAAGGGCATTGAGGAATGCAGAGGAACAGAGAGATCTAGGAATAACAGTGCATAGTTCCCTGAAGGTAGAGTCTCATGTAGATAGGGTGGTGAAGAAGGCTTTTGGAACGCTGGCCTTTATAAATCAAAGCATTGAGTACAGAAGTTGGAATGTAATGTTAAAATTGTACAAGGCATTGGTAAGGCCAAATTTAGAATATTGTGTGCAGTTCTGGTCACCGAATTATAGAAAAGCTATCAATAAATTAGAGAGAGTGCAGAGACGATTTACTAGGATGTTACCTGGGTTTCAGCACTTAAGTTACAGAGAAAGATTGAACAAGTTAGGTCTCTATTCATTGGAGCGTAGAAGGTTGAGGGGAGATTTGATCGAGGTATTTAAAATTTTGAGAGGGATAGATAGAGTTGACGTGAACAGGCTGTTTCCATTGAGAGTAGGGGAGAGTCAAACGAGAGGACATGATTTGAGAGTTAGGGGGCAGAAGTTTAAGGGAAACACGAGGGGGTATTTCTTTACTCAGAGAGTGATAGCTGTGTGGAATGAGCTTCCTGTAGAAGTAGTAGAGGCCAGTTCAGTTGTGTCATTTAAGGTAAAATTGGATAGGTATATGGACAGGAAAGGAGTGGAGGGTTAGGGGCTGAGTGCGGGTAGGTGGGACTAGGTGAGATTAAGAGTTCGGCACGGACTAGGAGGGCCGAGATGGCCTGTTTCCGTGCTGTGATTGTTATATGGTTATTATTATAAAAAGTATTTTGTGTTAAGTCACTAGCAGAATGCCAGAAACGCGATTGTGTCAGAGGGCAAAAATGAGTGTCGTTGTTTTACTAAGGAAAATGTGCTTGGGAACCTGAATGTTCTGAAGGTAGATAAGTCACCTAGATCAGATGGACTGCACCCCAGGGTTCTGAAAGAGGTAGCTGAAGAGATTGTAGAGGTATTAGGAATGATCTTTCAAGAATCACCAGATCCTGGAATGGTTCTGAAGGACTGAAAAATGGCAAATGATGTTTCGCTCCTTAAGAAGGAAGGGATGTTGCAGAAGAAGAAAGAAAAATGTAGCCAGTTAGCCTGACTTCAGTGGAAGATGTTAGAGTCCATTATTAAGTATGAGCTTTCAGTGTACTTGAAGGCATGTGATAAAATAGACCAAAATCAGCATGGATTCCTTAAGGGGAAATCTTGCCTGATAAATCTGTTGGAATTCTTTGAGTAAATAACATGTATTATAGACAAAGGAGAGTCAGTGGATGTTGTATACTTAGATTTTCAGAACGGCTTTTGACAAGATGTCACACATGAGGCAGCTTAACAAGATAAGAGCCCATGGTATTACAGGAAAGACACTAGCATGGATAAAGCAGTGGCTGATTGGCAGGGTGCAAAGAGCTGGAACATAGGGGACCTTTTCTGTTTAGTTTGGTGACCAGAAGTGTTCTGCAGGCATCAGTGTTAGGACCAATTCTTTTCAAGTTACCGATAAATGACAGAATTGATGGCTTTCTGGCCAAGTTTACGGACGATATGAAGGTAGATGGAGGGGCAGGTAGTGTTGAGGAAGCAGGAGTCTGCAGAAGCACCTAGACAGATTAGGAGAGTGGGTAAAAAGTGGCAGATGGAATGTAGTGGAGGGAAGTGCATGGTCATACACTTTGATCAAAGCAATAAAGTCGTAGACTATTTTCTAAGCAGGAGAAAGGTCCAAAATCAGAGATGCAAAAGGACTTGGAGTCCTCATGCAGGATTCCCCAAAGGTTAATTTACAGGTTGAGTCAGTGGTAAGGAAGGCAAATGCAATGTTAGCATTCATTTCAAGAGGACAAGAATATAAGAACAAGGATGTAGGTTATGGTTTCATAAAGCATTGGAGAAGGTTCAGAAGAATTATTCTGGGAATGAAAGGGTTAACATGAGGAGTGTTTGATTATTGTAAACCTGTACTCACTGAAGTTTATAAGAATGAGGTGTGATTTCACTATTAAGCACTGAAATGCCTAGATGGAATGGATATGGAGAGGATGTTTCCTACAGGACCAGAGGGCACAGCTTCAGAATAGAGAGATATCCATTTAGAACAGAAATGGGGAGGAATTTCTTTAGCCAGAGATTCATACGTCTGTGGAATTCATTGCCACAAACAGCATGGAGGCCGTGTCATTGGGTATATTTAAAGCAGAGTTTGATAGGTTCTTGATTAGTCAGGGTGTTAAAGGTTATGGGGAGAAGGCAGGAGAATGGTGCTGAAATCAGCCATAATGGAATGGTGGAGTAGGCTCTATTGGACAAATGGCCTAATTCTGCTCCTGTGTCTTATAGTCTTATACAGCAATCCCCTTATCTCCAAAATTAGGTTAGTGAAACTGCCTGGTTTATTCTATTTCAACATGACCATATATCAAAAGCATTTCTTTTTTGAAAGATCTTTGGCTTCTTTAAGGTAATGAAAGATATTAAATAATTTAAAGTTACTTATCCTTAATATGTTTTCACAAGTACCAAAAGGTTAGCAAATGAAAACCTCCCTGTACTCAGGTATGGAGTCTCTGAAGATGTTTGGAAAGAACGTTTTTTTTTCTTGCTCTTGTGGTCCATCTGTTTGTATCATAGATTAATTTCAGATTTCTAATTGCTTGCTGCACTTGCATGTTAACTTTCTGTGATTCATTTTCAAGAATTCCAATCTTTCTCAATCTCAAGAAAAAAGGATCGAGCTCTTCTACATTTCCTACGAAAGTGGATAACATAGTATTACACTCATAGAGCAAAACCACCTTCAGTTCAACTTATCCATTCTGATCAAACTGCCTAACTGAGCCAGTCTCACATTCCTACATTGGGCTCATCTGCCTCTAAACCTTTCCTATTCGTGTACCTTTCCCAATGCATTTTAGATGTCATAATTGTATCTACCTCTACCAATTCCTCTAACAGTTTGTTCCATATGTAGCCCCCCTCTGTGTGAAAAGGTTGCCCCTCTTTTAAATCTTTCCCCTCTTATCTTAACAGGCTTCCTATGGCAGGGCAACCAGAACTGTATGCAGTAGTCTAAATGTGGCCAGACCAATGTCTTATATAGTGTAACATGACATCCCCACTCTTGTATTCAATATCCTCAGTGATCAAGGCTTCTTCACCACACTGTCTACCAGTGTGGATAGTTTCAAGGAACATTGTACTTGAACCCCCAGGGCTCTCTATTCTACAACATTCACTAAGGCCTTGTGATTTGCTATGAAACACCTGCCCTGCTCTGTCTAGCGAAAAAGCAACAGCCTGCAATTATCTGAATTATACTCCAGTTGCCATTCCTCTGCCCATTGGCTTGTTCATTCAAGATCCCAGTGGAGCCTCAATTCATCTGCACATTCTTGCTCACTCAGCTTTGGTTCTTTGCAGCCTCTTTTGACTCCAAATGGATTACATTCACAGGTTCCTCTCTTATCTACCTCTCCACATGCAGATTCAAGAAACACCTGATAGATTTGTCAACCTGTACTTTCCTTGTATAGATCCATGATGACTCTGCCCAATGTCTTATTATCACATTCCTAGAGATTAGTTTTAGAGTTTTCCTTCACTACTGGTCTCAGGCTAAATAAGCAGTGGTTCTCCCTTTCCTTGATCTTCCCTACCTCAGGTGTTTGAAATTTTCACAGCTCACTTCTTCATCACAGTCCTAAATATCTTATATTTGCACCTTACATGGTGGATACAGCTCAGGCTATCTCCATCCTTAGGGTTCTCCCTTGAGTCAAAAATGGCGAGCAGTCTTAATTCCAAGATTTCTGTTTATTTTAGAGTACAAACAAACAAACACGTACTAAGCAAACTAAATAAAGAGCTGAGAAAAGATGCCAAGAGGGGTGCTAATGCCAAAGGGTGTAAGACAAAGGAATAAAAGATGATGCTTATGAGAAATCTATCACTTTTATAGATAAGATAAAGAAAATTCCTTAGATAATGATGAAGTAATAAGCTACATAATTAAAACAATTACATCATCCAAGTAATGTGCTAATACTTAACCAATGAAAAGTGAGAAAGGTGGTAAACTGTTAGTTTATTCTGCCAGTGAGTGTGAAAAATACATGAGTTTGTTAAAAAGTATAAATCTTATAAAAAGTATTATTAAAAAACAGAGGTTTCCAACACAGGCAAAGCCCTCCCCTCCACTGAGCGTAACTACCGGGAGCACTGCTACAAGAAAGCAGCATCCATCATCAAGGGCACCCACGATCTGGGCAATGCTCTCTTCTTGCTACTGCCATTGGGAAGGAGGTACAGAAATCTTAGGTCCCACATCACCAGGTTCAGGAACAGTTATTACGCTTCAACACCCAGGCTCCTGAACCAGCGTGGATAGCTTCATACAACTCAATATTGAACTGCTTCCACAACCTTTCAACTCACTTTCAAGGAGTTTACAACCCCTTCATGTTCTCAGTATTATTTATTTATTTGCACCGTTTGTCTTTTACACATTTGCTGTTTGCCAGTCTTTGTGTCCAGATTTTCATTGATTCTATTTTATTTCTCTGATCAACTGTGAATGCCTGCAAGAAAATAAATCTCAAGGTAGTATATAATGACATATACATACTTTGATAATAAATTTACTTTAAACTTTGAAATTTCTGTTCACGAGGAATGAACAAGCATCAAGGGAGTTCTGAACTTAACCGAGAGAACTGCTGATGTTGATGTTAATCATTTAGTGGAGTTAAAACCAAGAGTAGAGTTTATTGTAAACGTAACTGCTTCATCATGTTTCTTAAGAAAGTCCTGAGTCTAATTTTTAACTTAATACATAACTGCAATGTTTCAAGACTCATTCATCCTGAAATCCATTGGCCCCAGATTTCCTGTTGGTGATATTGCTGTTTGTCAGCAAACAGGAATGCTTGTTTAACAGCTGTAGCCTCCTGACTAATGATTCTAGCTACTATTCTGAACACAATGCCTCTGATCATGGCCTATGAAAATGGCAAGAGATTTCAGAAACCCATTGTCATGTCATGAATGGTTGCTGCTTGGCATTTTTGGAAAATGGATCTTGGTAAGATATTTCACAGCAGGGCAAGAAATGAAATATTCTCAACAGCTTTAGTAGAATTCTATCTCCTTCCATAAAGTAATTAAATTAGAAATATTGTAATTGCGGATGAGAACAGGCACAAGATCAATACAAACTTAACAAGTGCGAAAGCAGCTGAACTGCAACTGCATGTGAATGATATATCCTGGTAGGAGAGCAAATTGGGATACTTAATTAATTCCGGAATATGATGACGTCTTGTGAATATATCACATCAGATATTCCAGTATTTTATTTAGTTTCAAAATAGTTTAGCAAGTCAACTTATCATCATTGTTATGTGCTGTGTCGTATGACGTGGGTGGTCATGACCTTTGACACGACTGATCTTGGCAGATTTTTCTGCAGAAGTTCTTTACCATTGCCTTCTTCTGCACAGTGTCTTTACAGGGTGACCCCAGCCAGTATCAATACTCTTCAGAGATTGTCTATCTGATGTCAGTGGTCACATAACCAGGACATGTGATATGCACCAGCTGCCAATACAACCATCCACCACGTGTGCATGGCTTCATGTGACCCTGATCAGGGGGCTAAGCAGGTGCTACACCTTGCCCGAGGGTGACCTGCAGGCTAGCAGAGGGAAGGAGCACTTTACACCTCTTTTAGTAGAGACATACCTCTGCTCCAGCATCCCAGTAAGACAACTTCTGCCTGTAAATTTGGATGCATGTTGATGATTCAGGCATTGACTTTCATATTGTAGAAGTAAAATTGTTGAAGTCATGTGAAAATGTTCAGTAGAAACCTGATAGCAGGTTAGGTTTCTTGAAGTCTGATGCAACATCTAGTTCTAATTAATTTGATTTCGGTTAAGACTTTAACAGCAGGGCACACCTCTTGAGGGCAGTGTTCCTACAAGTTTAGAAATTTATGTTCTTTGATAGCATAAAATTTAGCTAGAAACTTTCATTTTGAATTTGTGCATAATTATATTTTTACACAAAAAGAGAAGGAGGGATAAACAAGAACAAAATTAGCTATCGTTATGTCTATCCAGATAATACTTTATTTCTGTGTCAGTCACAGGCAACTAGTTCTGTTCAATCAGTTATTTCAATATCAATTTCAAAGTAGTACTTTTTTATGGTGACATGTATGTGTACTTTGATAATAAATTTACTTTGACTGTGAATATTCTTGTTGTTTCCCAGTTAAGTTACGTGGCATTTTTGAATCTCATCCTTATTTAGAGTCGCTCTATGACGTAACTTTTCGGCAATCTCTTCTGGCTGCATCATTTTCAGAGATATCAGTGCCTATTTCGTCCTGGCCTCTGGAGCATCCCCAATTTTAATTGCACTCTTTATGAAGTCTGAAATTTCTTCCCACTAATCTTTCTGCGTCTCAGTACTTTAAACCTACCTCTTTCACATTCTGCAGTAATCTGATTAGACCATGGAAAAGTAGGAGCAGGAAGAGGCAATTTGGCCCTTCGATCTTGCTCTGTCCTCCTGTCACCTTGTCATGGTGGAGAAGCTTGTGTGGTCTTGAGATCCTGAGAGCAATGCCGTCTGCAGCTACGCTCTTGGTAGGGTCACGCATGGCGGTAAGGTCGAGGGTGAGGTCCCTGACAAAAAACAATCCAACCAAGACCTCAATGGTGGAACAGGTGGACAAAGCTACTGAAAATTCAACGGCTGTGTAGGCGGATGAAGGCTGCAACAAATCCATCAGCTCCAATCGTTATGGTTTCCATGCCATTGGAATCGGTTGATTTGTGAAGTATGGTGTGCTTCTTGGAATGCAACATCAAGTACACGTTAAACAAATACATGCAGAGGTGTCTTCGCTCTGTGGGCTGAACGGAACGAAGACCATCATCCTCGACCTCGAGGGATAGCTACGATGACTTGCTCTGTCATTCAGAATGATGCTGACTGATCCTCTGTCGAAGTACCATAATCCTCTCTCCCTATACCCGCTGATGCCCTTTATGTCTTTATTATGTGTAACCAGCAATTTGATCTCCCCAAATTGGTGTTAGAGATTGTCAGAGGCTTACTTCATCACCACGGTCCAAAATATCTTATCCCATATCCTGAGACTGTGATCCTGATTATAGACCACTTCTCACAGAGCTAGCCAGGGAAAATCTCTCCACATCTAGAGCAACACATACAAAATGCTAGGGGAGCTCAGTAGGTCATGCAGCATCTATAGAAATGAGTAGATAATCAATGCTTCAGGCTGAGACCCTTCTTCAGAGCTGGAAATGAAGGGGGGAAGATGCCAGAATAAAATGGTGGGGAAGGGGAAGGAGGTTAGCTCAAAGGCGAAGCAAAGGGGTGGGACATGTAAAGGGCTGAGAAGAAGGAATCTGATAAGAGAGGAGAGTGGACCATAGGAGAAAAGGAGGAAGGAAGGACACTAGGGGGAGGTGATAGGCAGGTGAAGAGAAGAGGAAAGAGACCAGGGTGGGGAACAGAATAAGAGGGAAGGGGGAGGGATTTTTATTTACCAGAAGGAAAAGTTGATATTCATTCAGGTTGGAGACTACCCAGATGGAATATGAAGTTTTGCTCCTCCATCCTGAGAGTGGTTTCATCATGGCAAAAAAAGGTCATAGACAACATGACTGAATGAGAATGGTGACAGGAATTCATATGGCTGGCTGCTGGGAAATTCACTGAGAAAATCTTCAATGGAATCCTCCCACAAAACCCATCTTTATCTCCCCCCTACTTTCTGCTTCCTGCAGGGATCACTCCCTCAGTGATCCCCTTGTCCATTTTTCCCTCCTCACTAATCTCCCTCCTGGCACATTCCCCATAAGAGACTGATGTGCTACACCTGCCTATTCACCTCCTCCATTCGGGGACCCAGACAGTCCTTCCAGGTAAGGCAACACTTCACCCGTAATCTGCTGGGGCTGTCTGTTGTGTCCATTGTTCCTGATGGGCCCTCCTTTACATTAGAGAGACCCGTTGTAAATTGGGTAACTGCTTTGTCTTGCACCTCTGCTCCATCTCCATCCAAAAGCATTTTAATTTCTATTACTGTTCCTG
Source organism: Hypanus sabinus (assembly GCF_030144855.1). NCBI lineage: Eukaryota > Metazoa > Chordata > Chondrichthyes > Myliobatiformes > Dasyatidae > Hypanus > Hypanus sabinus. Next base: position 31,028,147 of record NC_082707.1, read on the forward strand.
TTCCAACATGTCGGTCCATGGATTTCTCTTCTGCCACAATGAGGCCGCTCTGAGGGTGGAGGAGAAACCTTATGGCATGAACATTAATTTCTCCTTCTGGTAAATATTTCTTCTCACCCTTCTTCTATTCCTCACTCTGACCTCTTACACCTTCTCCTCACCTGCCTAACACCAACCCCCAGTACCCCTCCTTTTCCCTTTCTCCCATTGTCCTTTTTCCTCTCCTATCAAATTCCTTCTTCTCCAGCCTTTTCTTTTTCCCACCCACCTGGATTCACCTATCATCTTCTAGCAGGTACTACTTCCTCTGCCCCCCCCCCACCTTTTTTCCTGGCATCTCCGCCCTTCCTTTCCAGTCCTGATGAAGGGTCTCATCAACTTCAACTGTTTATTCATTTCTATCGATGCTGCCTGACCTGTTGAGTTCCTCCAGCATTTTGTGTTGCTTGGATTTCCAACATTGGCAGATTTTCCCATCTGATTCCTCTCACAGATTGATAACTTTAAAGTGGATGTTTCTGACTGCATATTTCAATTTAAAGCAGATTATTGCTGCTGTATTCGTGTCTTTAGCAGCTCGGAAGGCACAAAACTGTAATAGCAGAACTGGGGCACGTGCAAAAATCAATTGAATCTGAATCTGAATCTGAATCACTCTGTTATGCTTTATAACTTCAAAGCATTAAACTAATTCCAAGTATGACACGGGAATCCTGGAATGTGGGTCTAATTTAGTGTTTACGTGGTAAAGTAATGACGTATGCAATTCACGTATTTATACCTGTAATCCGTAAGGAGTAATTTAAACAAACAAGAATGCTTAATCAAACAATATATATGCTACTCAAACATTACTTAAATATTAAATACACAACATACTCAGTCTAAGTCAAAATAAGTTAATTGATTTTTTTTGTTGTGTTGTCGACGAACTTCATATATTAGTTCCATAAAAATTATTTTCCTGTTCGGACATCCAGCTCCTACTAATTGCACTTATCAGTGTTGTTGCACTCCTCTGCTGTGCTTGGTTTAACTTTCTCCCCTTGTGTACAGGCTGTTGGTCTGCAATGCAGCAAGTCACAGTGTCGGCATCTGTAGCTTTTCAACAGAAGGCAGAAGTCAAATATACTTTTACTGTGCTTTATAACTAAGGATCAACTAAAATTTTACAAGCATGTGTGGTACACTAAACCATATAAAAACACTTATGCAGGGTTAACAATTCTTTGTAGAGGTTAGTGTGATGCTATCACAGCTCCGGATGTCAGAGTGTGTTGTTCAATTCCAGAGTCCGCTGTAAGGAGTCTTAGTATGTCCTCCCTGTGGAATACATGGGTTTTCCCTGGGTGCTCGGGTTTCCTCCCACAGTCCAAAGATGTACCTGATAATAGGTCACTGTAAATGACTATGTACTATTGTTAACTGGGGGTTACAGGGTAGCATGGCTCAATGGGCCGAAGAGCCTCTTCTGTGCTGTATCTCAACTAAGTAAGTAAATAAATTTAACACCCAATATTGCAGAGCTCAGACTTACAGCTCACTGATTATTGTGGCTTATCATATTTCCATCACAGTTCGAAGCAGAGAAAATCTGTCTTTATACTTCAATAGAATTTAATACTTAATAATTAAATACTCAAAATAAGAAGAGGGTGTAACAAAGCTAAGAAAAAAACAAGATTTCAATGCATGGACGGAGGGTAAAGAACAACCACTTTTCTGGTCCAACCCCTCTCCCCACTGTGAGGCTTAAAATCAAAGGTGTGATAAGGGATGCCACCTTTTAGTAAATTCGCACAATGAAAAAAAGGGCTAGTTTGGTTTTGTCTGAGAGAGCAGGGTCAGCAGGGAAAAGTCCCTGCCCTTGAAAACATTTGACAGTTGTTATATCTGCTGTCCAGGCAGGATCATGGTGTAATTCATTTAGAAAACAAGCGAGTAACTGTGAAGGCTTCCATCTCTGCATTGTTGTAGCTTTACCTTATTCTACTGCAGTGCACTGTGTAATGATCTGATCTCTATGAGCAGTATGCAAGACAAGCTTTTCACTGCATCACAGTACTGTACATGTTACAACAATAACCCAATTTTATTTCCTATTGTATAATGATGAAAAAAGAGGCGACGAAGCTCATCAAACCTACATCAGCTTTCAAATGAAATAATGAGGTCAGAGAGTTTCCAGTAGAAGTGGTAGAGGCAGGTTCGGTATTGTCATTTAAAGTAAAATTGGATAGGTATATGGAGAGGAAAGGAATGGAGGGTTATGGGCTGAGTGCGGGCCAGTGGGACTAGGTGAGAGTAAGTGTTCGGCATGGACTAGAAGGCCTGTTTCCGTGCTGTAATTGTTATACGGTTATTGGTGAAAGGACCCCTGAAGATAAAGATTAACTTTGTTTGTCAAATGAACATCAAAGCATATCGTGCATTGCGTCAAATCAAATCATTGAGGATTGTGCTGGGCAGCCCGCAAGCGTCATCACGCTACTGACATCAACGTAGCATGCCCACAACTCACTAACCGTACGTCTTTGGAATATGGGAGGGAAGTTGGGAGCCTGGAGGAAATTCATGCAGTTGTGGGAACATAGAAATTTGGCAGAAATCGAACCCTGATCTTACAGCTGATGCAGTAAAGCGTTTCGCTAACCACGGTGTTATCAGTGGCCATTGCTATGATCGTTGTTGTTTGTGATATATAGTATATTAGTGACTTGGATGTGAAAGTAGGAGGCATGATTAGCAAGTTGGTGGATGACATGAAAGTTGTGGAAAGCAAACAGGTGGTGTTTAATCCTGACAGGATTGAGGGGATGGACTTTGGGAAGTCAGCTTTGCAGATCTGGTCACCACACTACTGCAGAGAGAGTGCATGGAAGTCTATCAGGATATTCTCTGGGTTAGAAATCTTTTAGTTACTCAGATGGATAGATAGGCTGAGTTTGTTTCTCCTGGAGCAAAGGAAGCTGAGGTGTGTCCTAATGGGCATATACAAAATTAGAAGCATAGTAAAGATAGGTAGTCACAACCTATAGAAGGGGTGACAAAAACAAGAGTTTTAAACTTCTTTGGAAGGAGTTAGAAACTTCTTCAAGACAGAATATAAAGTATTGTTCCTCCAACTTGAGAGTGACCTCATCATGGCAGTAAAGGAGCTTTAGAGATATTTGAGGAAAAAATGTTTTTTTTTTAAACTCAGAATAGTTGACATCTGGAATGTGCTGTCAGAAGAGGCACTGGAGTTTTATACAATCCTAGTTTAAGAGGCATTTAGACAGGCAAATAAATAGGTCAGATATGTAAGGTAAAGTTATGGATTCTAAAATGAGAAAATGGATGTGTGGATGGGAATGATAAATATCTGTACAATTATATTAATCTTTATTTTTTTTCTTTGTAGTTCTCTTTCAAACCTGGGATTTGATTTGAAGTGGTTTCTGGAAGATAAATGTGGAATAATTAAACTGACTCTCAAACTGAACCAACGCATCTATCAAGCACCAATTTTAGCAGAGACCCTATCAATGAATCGCTGGTTTCCGGTACTAAAGCTGAACCAATGTTCAAAACTCAGTGGTACATACAGGGCTGCAGAAGATAATTCACTGGATCCCTTCCATTCGGCTTCTTTTGGTTGGGATTTTGGAGGTGATTGTCAGTGTGATGTAAATAATCATTGGTGTGATGCAAATAATCGTTGGTGTTTGCAGCTGTTTCTGCAAAACATCAAGGAGAAATGACAGCAGATAAATCATTCCTGTCCACAAAAAAAATTAAGCTCTTGTACAGAAAAACACCAATTATATCATGATTTCTGAACATGCCAATGACAACTGAAAACTGAATTCTACAGTAACCCTTGATAATCTCATCTCCTCAGCCAAAAAATAACGGTTAACCTGATTTCATTTTTCTTTTATATTAAATAGATATCATTACATTGCACAAATAATCTATTTTTTTAATATGCAAACCAGCACAATTCTGATGGAACTAACATTGAATCCTGCATGATTGTTATTGTTACTTTGTATAAAAGCTGCAGAAAATCTAGCTGTTATTGTTGTAATCTAGTTCTCAAGTATGGTGGGATCTTTTTGACTTACTCTTACTGAAACAGAATAAAGTACTGCTTTTAACATTTGCATATAACTGAGTGCAGTTTTTTGAATCCTATTGTGTCTCTAAGATGGATTATTTTAACAGGCAAAATGACATTAGAATGATTCATGGATCTATGGAAAAGAGTGAACAGTTGATATTTCAGGCTGAGACCCTCCATCAGAACTTGCTCACCCTTTTCTAGATATGCTGCCTGATCTGCTGAGTTCCTCCAGCATTTTGTGTGTGTTGCTTAGATGGTTTGTGCCCAGAATCTGTGGATTTTCTTGTCTTAGAATGAATCATGTTGTGTTGCAACCTTACTCTTTCCATCAGGCTCTTTTGGGGTTGACTATTTTACAGAGACTTGAGTGAAAGAGATAATGAAGAATCTGGGCTTCCAGAGTACACATAAACAAAGAAAATTAGCTTTATTTGTCACATGTACATCAAAACATACAGTGAAATGCATTGTTAGTGATAAATCAAATCAGAGGGGATTGTGCTGTGTCTGGCACCAACATAATACACACACATCTCACTAATGGTAAATCTTTTGTTCTTTTCTTTCTAAATCTTTTTATTAATATTAGTAATATGGACAGAATACGAATGATATATTGATAAAGAAATTACCAACATACAAATTCCATTACATATGAAAAAAAACATAAATAATTACAACATAAATGAGTTTACCAAGACATAAGCCATAAAATATATGTATGAACATGGTAAGTCTAAATATTTCATAATATATGATATAAAGAAAACAGAAAAAATAAAAAAATAAAAAAAAATATATATAATACAAAACTAGCTAATCTAATCTAATAACTAATATAAAAGCAAAAAGAAGCAAAAAAAAGAGAGAAAGAAAAGGGGGCTGTTTATAATATCTCACAAAAATAAGTATTCATCAATGCCGTCACTTCCGGTCCTCTCAAAATACATAAGCTAAAAGCTGGGAAATCAAATGAACTTGGCATAGGGTCATATTACATCATATGAAAATGTTGAATAAATGGTCTCCATAACTTTTCAAATTTAACAGAAGTCTCAAAAGTACCACTTCTAATTTTTTCTAAATTTAAACATAACATAGTTTGAGAGAACCAATTAAATACAGTGGGAGGATTAATTTCTTTCCAATTCAACAATATAGATCTTCTAGCCATCAGAGTTAGAAATGCAATCATTCGACGGGCGGAAGAAGATAAATGCAGTGAGTCTAACATTGGTAAACCAAAAATTGTGGTAATAGGATGAGGTTGTAAATCGATATTCAAAACAGCAGAAATAATATCAAAAATATCTTTCCAATATTTCTCCAAAAATGAACAAGACCAAAACATATGAGTTAAAGATGCAATTTCAGAATGACATCTATCACAAATAGGACTAATATGAGAGTAAAAATGAGCTAATTTATCCTTGGACATATGGGCCCTATGTACGACCTTAAATTGTATTAATGAATGTTTGGCACATAACGATGATGTATTAACTAACTGAAGAATTCTATCCCAATTCTCACTAGAAATACTAAGACTAAGCTCTCTTTCCCAATCCTTTTTAGTCTTATAAAGAGGCTCTGAACGTATCTTCATAATTATATTATAAAGTTTTGAAATAAGCCCTTTTTGAAAAGGGTCTAATTCAAATAAACTCTCCAAAATATCTGAAGGCACAAAATTTGGAAATGTAGAGAGTACAGAACTTAAAAAATGTCTAATCTGTAAATATCTAAAAAAATGAAATCTAGGCAAGTTATATTTGTTGGATAATTGCTCAAAAGACATGAAACAATTGTCTAAAAATAAATCAGAAAATCTTAGTAATCCCTTAGTTTTCCAAGCCGAATAAGCTTGATCTATAATGGAATGGTGAAAAAAACAATTAGATACAATAGGACTATTTAAAACGAATTGAGTCAACCCAAAAAATCTCCGAAATTGAAACCATATACGCAAAGTATGTTTAACTATCGGGTTGGCAATTCGTTTCGGCAATTTAGAAAGAGCAAAAGGGAGAGAAGTCCCTAAAATAGAACCCAGAGCATAAGCTGATACCGATTTAGTTTCTAAACTCACCCAACAAGGGCCAAAAGATCCACCCCCATCTTTCAACCAACATAACAAATATCTAATATTAACTGCCCAATAGTAAAATCTGAAATTAGGTAATGCTAACCCACCTTCCTTTTTTGTCTTCTGTAAATATATTTTACCTAACCTGGGATTTTTATTCTGCCATATATATGAAGAAATTTTAGAGTCAGCATTAGTAAAAAAAATTTCGGGATAAAAATTGGTATCGCTTGAAAAACATATAAAAACTTAGGTAAAATAACCATCTTAATAGCATTAATCGTACCTATTAGGGATAAAGATAAAGGTGACCACTTAGTAAACAAACCTTTAATCTGATCAATTAAGGGTAAAAAATTAAATCTAAATAAATCTTTATGGTTTTTTGTGATTTTGATCCCTAAATAAGTAAAAGAGTCATTAACTAATTTAAAAGGTAAATTTCCATAAATTGGGACCCGTTTATTCAAAGGAAACAATTCACTTTTATTAAGATTTAACTTATACCCAGAAAACTCACTAAATTGAGCCAATAATGATAAAACTGCTGGAATGGATTTCTCCGGGTTAGAAATGAATAGTAATAAATCATCTGCATACAAAGATAACTTATGAATATCCGTCCCACGATTAATACCCAAAATATCCTGTGATTGTCTGATGGCAATTGCCAAAGGTTCTAAGGCAATATTAAATAGTAATGGACTAAGAGGACATCCTTGTCTAGTGCCCCGAAATAGGCGAAAAAAGGGAGATCTTTGATTATTGGTAAACACTGAGGCTACCGGAGAATGATAAATCAATTTAATCCATGATATAAATATCGGACTAAAATTAAATTTCTCCAACACATTAAATAAGTAAGGCCATTCAACTCTATCAAATGCTTTCTCCGCATCTAATGAAATCACGCATTCTGAAGTGTCATGTGAGGGAGTATAAACAATATTCAACAATCTCCTAATGTTAAAAAAAGAATAACGATTTTTAATAAAACTGGTTTGATCATCTGAAATAATTTTGGGTAATACCTTCTCCAATCTAGATGCCAGTAACTTGGAAAAAATCTTGGAATCTACATTCAATAAAGATATAGGTCTATAAGAAGCACAGTTAGTAGGGTCTTTATCTTTCTTCAATATTAGAGAAATGGAAGCTGTATAAAAAGATTGTGGCAAATTCCCCAATCTAATGGCTTCCTCAAAAACCTTACCTAACCAAGGGGAAAGAGTAGCGGAAAAATTTTTTAAAAATTCAACTGTAAACTAATGGTAAATCTAACCGTAGGTCTTTGGAATGCCCTCACTAGCCCCATCATTGAAATGTTCCCAGAACCAATGGATTCATTTTGAAGGACTCTTTATCTCATGGTCTTGATATTTATTGCTTCTTTATTATTATTTCTTCCTTTATGTATTTGTGCAGTTTGTCTTGTCTTCTGCACTCTGACTGAACGCCCAAGTTGGCGGTCATTCATTGATTCTGTTATGTTTATTGTTTTACAAATTTATCAAGTATGCCTGCAAGAAATGAATCTCAGTGTTGTATATGGTGATATATATGTACTGTGATAATAAATTTACTTTGAACTTTGAATGACAAACGATCACCAACAGTCAAAACTACATTGCATGATTGGAAAAATTGCAATAGGATATAGATCAGTTTCACCCCATGTCAATGCCCTCTGATACAAATAAATGCCAAACATAACCGGGGAGACAAAGCATCAACTGAAGGAACACAGCAGTTTGAGAAGTACTGGGATTGGTGGGGTTGGGAGGTAGATGGAGGAATTGCTGATGTTTCTGGTCAAAGCCCACATCAGCTTTAAGGGCAGAGAGGGAAGATAGAAAGATTAAAGAGGAGATGGGTAGTGGGAAGACAGGAGCTGTGATGATACCACGTGCAATGAAGTGCCAGTACATGATTGGACAGAGCACTGAGCATGCACAGGATTGCCAGAATGTTCCAGCACGTGGCTGAGTTAAGATGTGTTTGTTTATTACTGTAAATAAAAGTTCTCTGATTCTCCCAGAATATGATTCTTCATATATTTACGTTTCTTCATACAGTACGTTTAAACAGAAGTAACATAGCAGGGGCCACTGTGTGATTGATGAACTGAAGATTGATGAAGGCAGATCAAGCCAAGTAGGGGAGGGTAAGGTTTCAAATTGGGAGAAGGAGGCAAGTGGATAATTATTAAAGCATAACAAAAGTAAAGGGGAGGTGAAGCCTGAGGAGGCCATGGGACGGTGAAGATAAAGTCAGCTAGTTCAAGTTCAATTATCATTTAATCAATTGATAATTATCAATTATCATTATCATTTAATCATCCACAAATACCCATGAATAAAACCAAATGAAACAGCATTACTCCAGTACCAAGGGGTAAAACCCAGTACTAACAGACATACACAGAACAATGCATGTATAGCACATACAAGATGGCAGTAAAATAGAGTCACACAAAAAAGATATAGTTCAAGTCCCCAACTCCATGAATGTTGCAGCAGTCTGCAGTCAAACACAATACAGCTTGTCTTCTGCTGAATGACCATTGGGAGGGGCTTAAAGAATATCTTATTTGTCTTTGTGTTATTTATTTAGTTTTAATTTATAGTAGTAATTTTATGCCTTGCACTATTCTTCTAACACCAAACAACAAATCTCAGTGATAATAAATCTGATTCTGGTCTCTGGTCCTAAACTCCTCAACCTGTAGGAAGTTTCATTCCACCTAACCTGTGCTCCTCAAACACAACCAAGATCATGAAAAACTTGACGAAAGCACTTATCAACCTCTTAAGTTTCAGAAATACAATTCTAATTTGTATATTCTTGCTATTTAAATCCAGATTATTCTGGTAGATCAGTGTTTCTCTCACTCCAAGGCTATATTTCCTGAAGGATAAGAGTGATAACTATGTTTTAACAAGGAATTTGGTCTTACATTATCTAACTTCAGCCTGTTTATGCCTTAACTCTTTAGATGAAAAACTCAGCATATCGTCAGTCTTTGTTTCATCTTTCCCTTCCAACTTTTCTCTTTTTAGCACGTACTTTGGTTATCACTTTTAAGTGTAAGTGGATAACATTGCATTTTGTGTTTGCTGGCATTGAAATTAGCCTACTGTAGTTTCTTTTTTCAGTCTTTTAATATCCCTAATTTTATGTTTCCAGTTACATTATTTATAATATTGCTTTATCATGTTAATAGCAGATTTGAAGATATGGCTTTCAGTTAATGTCTTATGCTTAGAAAACACATTGACTGAAAATAATTTACAGATTAATTTACAAGTCAAGTCTGGTAAAGAAGGCAAATGCAATGATTGCATTTATTTCAAGGGGAATAGAATGTAAAAGCAAGGAGATAATGCTGAGCTTTTATAAGACACTAATCAGGCCACACTTGGGAGTATTGTCAACAGTTTTGGCCCCTATCTTTCAGAAAGGATGTGTTGTCATTGGAGAGAGTCCAGAGGAGGTTCATGAGGATGATTCCAGGAACAAAGGGGTTAACATACAAGAAGCATTTGTAGCTTTTGGCCTGTACTCACTGAAATTTAGAATAATGCCTGGGGATTTCATTGAAACCTATTGAATGTTGAAAGGACTAGATAAGCTGGATGTGGAGAGGAGTTTCTATAGTTAGGGTATTCAGAACTATAGGGCACAGTGTCAAAATTGACGGGCAACATTTTAGTACAGAGCTAACAAGCAGTTTTTTTAGCCAGAAAGTAGTGAATCTGTGGAATGCTCTGCCACAGACTGCGGTGGAGGCCAAGTCCATGGGTACATTTAAGGCGGAAGTTGATTGTTTCCTGATTGGTCAAGGCATCAAAGGATATGGCGAGAAGGCAGATATATGAGGTTGAGTGGGATCTGGGATCAGTCATGATGGAATGGCAGAGCAGACTCGATGGGCTGAATGGAACAAATGCTGCTTCTATGTCTTATGGTCTTATAGTAGCTGCTTAAAATGTGCATTAAAGTGTCCATTTCATGCTGTAGTATGCATTAAATGAATACCATATTACATGCTGTAGTGTGTATTAAATACTATATAATACTATATTGCAAGTGCAATTACAAAGAAAGTACTGCAGTGTCTCTACTTCCTCAGGAGTTTGCAGAGATTTGGTACAACATCTAAAACTTTGACAAACTTCAACAGAGGTGTGGTGGAGAGTATATTGACTGGCTGTATCACAGACTGATGTACAAATACCAATGTGCTTGAATGGAAAATCCTACAAAAAGCCCAGTTCATCACGAGTAAAACTCTCCCCACCATTAAACACATCTACACAGAGCATTGTCGCAGGAGACACATCCATTGCCAGGGACCCCCACCACCCAGGTCATGTTCTCTTCTTGTTGCTGCCATTATGAAGGTGGTACAGGAGCCTCAGGACTCACACCACCAGGTTCAGAAACACTTATTACCTCTTAACCAAAAGGGGATAACTTCACTTGTCCCATCACTAAACTGTTCCCATAATCTATGGATTCATTTTCAATGAATCTTCATCTCATGTTCTTCATAGTTATTATTTCTTCATTCTTTTCATATTTACACAATTTGTTGACTTTTGCACATTGGTTGAATGCCCAAGTTGGTGCAGTCTTTCATTGATTCTGTTATGGTTATTATTCTAAATGAATTGTAGGGTTGTATATGATGACATACATGTACTTCGAGAATAAATTTATTTTCAAACGTAAATTCACGGTTTCTGCAGCCACATTTCCAGTGAGAACAGATGTGTCAGAGCAACATTATTAATTTCTGATTCATCATTCAAGCTCCTTCATTTTTGCTCCTCTAACTTGATCAAGATAGTTTACTGCACTCTTTTCAATTATACATTTATCTAGAATTCATCTCTATTATTTCTCACAAGCTATCATGGGAGCAACAAATTCCATACTGTGTTTTCCTCAGTAAACAAGTTTCTTAATTACTCATTTCATTAGTGCCTTCCTTATACTGGCAGCCTCTGGTTTAGTTTTTCACACATGCAAATAGAATTTGCCCACACTAACCAAATCATAATGTTAAAGTACTTCATTGGGTCACCGTCAGTCTTTTCTTTCCAAGTACAATCCTTTGTACATCCTTTCCTGTTGGTCGCAAATTAACAGTGCTGGCAATGTCTTAGAAATAGTCAGCTAGTAGATTTGCATTGTCACAACAGTCAGTCTAGGTTCAGCCTGACTGTTAATGTAGTATGAAGTTTGCATATCCTCCCTACAACTGTGTAGGTGTCTTTCAACTGCTCTAACTTTTTCTCACAAAGGCGAGTTGGTCAGTAGATTAAACGAGCATCATAATTTGCCCCTGGAATGTGAATGGGTCGTAGGTTCTGGATTGAGTTGATGGGAATGTTGAGAAAACTGAGTCCAGGGAAAATTAATGGAGTGGGGTTACTCAAAATATCCCCACCTCCCACATAATTAAACATGGAATTATTATTCAACTGTCTCAATTGCTTTGACATCACTTGGCCACTACATACTGTCAGATCTAAACATCATTGCAATCTTTTTGTCATTCAGTTCCTTTCGCACCCATTAATTTTCCTAAGGCTATTCTCATTTCTTCATGCAATAATATTCAGACTTTGAAAGAGGAAGCTAATGAAGGGAGAATCTGAGAGGATTGTAGGGGGTATGTGTTGTGAGTTGGATGGAACACTGATAAGCATAGAATATGGTTTTGTACTCACATAGAAGTACGGCCAGAATGCATCTAGTCACATTTCTGAGTTTGTGTAGATGTCTCTTGTATGTTTGTATGAGAACTAAGAAACTAAAGTACGAGGTAACTAAGCAGATCTTCAAGCCATTTAACATTGTCATCACTCATTGGCCTCAATACCACTTTTTACTCCTTCCAAATCTCTTAACTTACTTTTCATTTAAATGTCTTCCAACATCCACCTTACCAGCCAGTTCTGTAGTGGCATCAGCACCAAACTTCGAGGTGAATGGACCCCGGTTCGAATCCGGCTGGCTCCTTGCACACTTTCCATCCGTGCTGGGTTGAACGTTGAGTTAGCAACTCAGCCTCATAAAAAAAAAAGTCAAATGCTACAGAAATAGTAGAATTGTTGCTGAATGCGCCGCAAGGCACAAAACATAGAAAACCTACAGCACAATACAGGCCCTTTGGCCCACAAAGGTATGTCGAATAGGTCCCTACCTGAAAAATTACTAGGTTTACCCATGGCCCTCTATTTTTCTAAGCTCCATGTACCCATCCAAAAATCTCTTAAAAGACCTTATCGTATCCGCCTCCACCACCGTTGCCGACAGCCCATTCCACACACTCCCCACTGTGTAAAAACTTACCCCTGACATCTCCTCTGTACCTACTCCCCAGCACCTTAAACCTGTGTCCTCTTGTGGCAACCATTTCAGGCGTGGGAAAAAGCCTCTGACTAACCACACGATCAATGCCTCTCATCATCTTATACACCTCTATCAGGTCACCTCTCATCCTCCATTGCTCCAAGGAGAAAGGCTGAGTTTACTCAACCTGTTTTCATAAGCCATGCTCCCCAATCCAGGCAACATCCTTGTAAATGTCCCCTGCACCCTTTCTATGGCTTCCACATCCTTCCTGTAATAAGGCGACCAGGACTGAATACAGTACTCCAAGCGGGGTCTGACCAGGGTCCTATATAGCTGCAACATTACCTCTTGGTTCCTAAATTCGATTCCACGATTGATGAAGGCCAATACACCGTATGCCTTCCTAACCACAGTCAACCTGCACAGCTGCTTTGAGCGTCCTGTGGACTCTGACCCCAAGATCCCTCTGATCCTCCACACTGCCAAGAATCTTACTATTAATACAAAAGGAACAACATCCACCTTAACTACATTCAGTAACATCATCTCCACAATTCTCTGGGTGAGAGGATTCTAAAGATTCACAACCCTACAGCAGAATCATCTCCAGTTATCCTGTACCTCCTTGCCCTTGAACCAAGGCTTTACTTTGCAAACTAATGTGGCAGTGTGTGTAACAACCACTCTATATAAACAGGGGTAAGTACTCGGTTCTCAGAACTGCACACAGTTTTAGACTTCTGACAAATACATTTTTAGTAAGTACTGACAATTGATTTAAAAATTCTTTTATTTTTACAAAATTCTGAAGTTTACACAATGGTTAAAGTCACAAAAGAGAAGTAATACTCAGATGTGAATCACACAGGCTGACGCTGCTTTAACTGCTCAAAGCCTTGACTGCTTGAGGTTCCTTTGAGGGAATCGAGTAATCCCAAGGTGGTCTGCTTTCTGTATAGCCATACAATTTACGCAGTGCCACTCGTGCTGACTCTTCTTCAGCTACCAATATCGTTTCACCAGGTCCTTCTGCAATTAGCTGCTTATCACTGCAACAAAATGTTAAACAGCTTTTAAAAATAACAATTCACCAGTGCACCAGCATATCAACATGTCCAATACTACATGCACAACAGATACTGCTATAATTTGATAAAATGGTATTTAAAACTGAGCGACACGGCTCGAGGTGCTCCAGAGATCAGAAGCTGATTGGCACCACCTTTACAGAGTTTGTACATTCTCCCGGTGAACTGTACAGGTTTCTTCTGGGTGCTCTGATTTCCTCCCCGCTGTTCAAAGATGCACTGGCTAGTAGGTTAAGTGGTCATAGTAAACTATCCTGTGATTAAGTGGGTTGCTGGGCAGTGTGGCTCGCTGGGCCAGAAGGTGCTGTATCTCAAAATATATAAATAAAATAAAAAGTAGCAGCTTCAAAAACCATTCCATTTATCTAACTTCCAATAATTTCCCCCCCCCTCCCAATTCTCTTTTTTTGCTATTCCCCATTCCGGTTTCCCTCTCAACCATTCTCTTTTCACCTGCTCATCACTTCTCTCCAGTGCTCCTGCTCCTTCCCGTTCTTCAGTGTTCCACTGTCTTCTCCTATCAGACTGCTTTTTCTCTTCCAACCCTCACCTCTCAGCATCTCCCCTCCTGCACCTATCCACCTTCCCCCTCACCTGGTCTCACACACCACCTGCACAATACACACAAAGTGCTGGAGACCTGCCAGCTTGTACTCCTTCCCCTCCCCTCCCCACCTTATTCTGGCTTCTGTCCCCATTTCCTTTCTAGTCCTGATGAAGGACTGCAGCTTGAAATTTTGACTGTTAATTCTCCTCCATACATGTTGCCTGACATGCCTCATTACTCCAGAATTTTGAGTGCTGCTCAAGATTTCCACCCTTCTGCAGAATCTCTTGTGTTTACAACTATTAGCTGGTCAACCGGAAACAAAGAGCTGGTTGTTCAGGCAATACACTAAACAGTAGAATTAAAATGCATCTGTGGAACATTCAAAGAGCATTTCAGTTTTGGAACACGCATTTTCTCCTAAGCATTGTGTCGCTTATTTAATTTTTTTGCTCTAAGTGTCGATCTGATTCCTCCAGCTATTCTAATTGAGCTTTGATAACAAGTTGTGTCCTGTCCATTTCGCACATCATCCCTCTTGATGAGTCAGCTCATTTTCTCTCCAGTTCAAAATTAATTGTCATAAAATGTGGTTGTCACTGTATAATTATCATTAAAAATTTAATTGCACTTCTGCCAGTTTGTGTTTCTCTCATTAAAAAGTTTTGGAATTAATTGTTGAATGCTCACTAATGATTTCAAGTGATCAACTCCTTTCAGAACCTCCCAGGATAAAAATACCATACTAACTGGGATGAGAAGTGCCAAGTACAACCAACTTGCTGGGTCTTCAAAGATACCAAACATGAACCGAATATCCATCGACAGTGCATTCATAACCATAATATTTACCATCTACAGGACTAATTTCAGGAAATCATTAAGCTTTTTTCAACTGAACTAATGTTAACTTGAATTAGCCAAATTCAGCCTGATTGTTCAATGCTATGGCCTTTCCCCTAATAGGCTCAAGCACAAGCTGCTCTTAAAAAGCCATCTCATAGGCATTCAGCAGATTCCCTCTCTTGCGATCCAATACCAACCTGATTTTCCCAATCTCCTTGCATATTGAAGCCCCCATTACAATTGTGTCATTACCCTTATTACATGCCCTTTCCAGCTCCCTTTGCAATCTCAACCCCACATCTTAGCTATGATTTGGAGGCCTATATATGACTCCCATAATGGTTTTCTAACTCCACCCATTTTGATATTCTCTAACCCTATGTCACCACTTTCTAAAGATGTCATTCCATCTCTTACCAACAGGCCACACCACCACCTATACCTTCTTGCCTGTCCTTTCAATACAAAGTATATCCTTTGACATTAAGCTCCCAACTATGGCCTTCTTTCAGCCACGACTCAGTGATGGCCACCATGTTATACCAACCAATCTCTAATTATACCATGAGTTCATCAACCTTATTCAGAATACTATGTGCATTTAAATACTGCACCTCCAGTCCTGCATTCTTCACCCTTTTGAATTTTGCCTCTGTGGTACAATTGAACTCTTTGTTCTGTCTGCATCTGTACCCAATCACTGGCTTGTCCTTCCTTACATTCATATTATACCCATCATCTACTTGTAAACCTGCTGGCTCATCCTCACCTTTATCATCCTGGTTCCTATCCCTCTGCTATATTAGTTTAAACCACTCCCAACAACCCACAACCTATGGACTCAGTTTCAAGGAATCTTCACCTCATGTTCTTGATATTTATTGGTTTTTTTATTATTATTTCTTTCTTTTTGTATTTGCACGTTGGTTGAATGCCCAAGTTGGTGCAACATCTCATTGATTATGTTATGGCTAATCTCCCTGCAACACTGTTGTAAGAAACACATCTACATGAAACACTGTCATAGAAAAGCAGCGTCCATCATCAGCACCCAGGCCGAGCTCTTTTCTTGCTGCTGCCATCAGGTAGAAGGTACAAGAGGCTCACGACTCGCACCACCAGGCTCTTGAACAAAAGAGGGTAACTGCACTCATCTATTGAGATGTTCCCACAACAAATGACCTCACTTTAAGAACTCTTTATCTTGTTATTTCATGCTCGTTATTTACTGTTTTTTTTAAACTTGCATTTGCAGTTTGTTGTCTTCTATGCTCTACTTGATCTTTCGTTGATCCTGTTTAGTTACTATTCTATGAATTTACTGAGTATGCCCGCAGGAAAGAGAATCTTGGTGTTTATGTGGTGACTCTAATAATAAAATTTACTTTGAATTTATTATTCCATTATAGGTTTATTGATTAAGTGCTCAAAAAATGAATCTCAGGGTTGTATACTGTGACATATATGTACTTCGATAATAAGTTTACTTTGAGTTGTGCAAAATAGTATATTCCATGTACTGGAGTCCAAAGTCTTAAAACCTATCACCAAGGAGGTGCACTCAGCAACACCTCATCTTACTCTGCCACCACTAAACCAGTACCTTCATAAAGCACCCACAAAATGCTGGGGGAACCCAGCAGGCCAGGCAACATCTCTATCATGCCTCTGTCGTTCCCTTATTCCACTGATACATCTGACTTGTTCTTCTCCCTCTCAAGTTGCCATACGAATTCGATTAGATGCTGGGTTTCTCCAGCATTTTGTGTGTCTTTCTTGGATTTCCAGCATCTGAAAATTTTCTCTTGCTTGTTACTTCATAAAGCAACTGGCTTTCTCTCTCAAATGATGTGGATTAGAATGTTAGTTAAAGTATATATCACCACCCAGTGATATAGTGACAAGTAAGTATTTCACTACATACTCCTCCCCTACCCTCAATGTTCTATTTAGTTAACAACAAGTCTCCTCAACTTTATTCTGGAGAAGTGCCCAACTTTTCAGTAATTCTTCAGTGAAGTATTATCAATGTTTTATATCCACACTATTGGCAGGAAAGAATATATGGACAAAAAAAAACGGAATAAAATAACACCACTGATTTACACAATTCTTAATGCAACAGTTTGCATGTTCTTATCTGTTTGGTAACAAGTTCTCTCCCTACCTGTACAGTCCAACAAAATACAACGGAAGCACAGTGCCGGACCCAGACTGCCTGGTCAACCTGGGCTCAGGGAGGGGCACTTTCCTCTTCTTCAGTTCTTCCACCAAAAGTCCCATGGGATTAACGACACTCCAAATCTCAAATAGATCTTTGCCGATAAGTTGAGTAATTAGGAAGTCCTAGAAGAGGACAATAAATTCCAAAGTCCATTTTCTTTAGAATCAAACAAACTATGCACAATTCTTAGCAGTGCAGTAAATGCTGCTGCAGCCTCCTAGCTCCCCAGACTCAGCTTTCATTGTGACCTTGAGCTGCCCCCATGTTGCTTTCAGTACAGAGGTTTCTGCCTGGTGCTCCAGTGCCCTCCCAGATTTCACAGATGCCCTGGGAAGTTACCGGCTCTCCAAAGTTACTCCTCAGTATGAATGAGGGGCAAAAGAATCATAGGCAAATTGAAGGGCAAGTGAGAAAGAACAATTTACAAAGGTACAGGGAAATGAGAGGAAATATGACCCATGGAATTGTCCTACAAAGGGCTAGCATGGATTTAACAAGTTAAATTATCTTTCATTTCATACTATAAGTGAATGAATTCTGGATGGTTCAAGCCATCCTTCACGTGACTGACAAAAACAGCAAGCATTTGTAGTGCCTGATGAAAGAAAACAACAGAGCACATAGAGTCAGATGGAAACTAGAAGTCCATAGCCCAGTCCTCATTGGAGGATCAGAGGTGTAGAGGACTAGTAACTTTAAACTCCTGGGTATTACTACTTGGAGGACTTGTTCTGGACCCAGTTCGCAAGTGCAATTGCAAAGAAAGCGCAGCAGCATCTCTACTTCCTCAGGAGTTTGACCCAAAACTTTGACAAACTTCTATAGGTGTGTGGGGGAGAGTATATTGTCTGGCTGCATCACAGCCTGGTATGAAAACACCAATGCTTTTGAAAGAAAACTCCTACAAAAAGCAGTGGATTTGGCCCGGTACATCATGGATAAAGCCCTCCCAACCAATTAGCCCATCTACACGAAATGCTGCTCCCACCCCAGACCATGCTCTTTTCTCGCTGCTGCCATCAGGTAGCAGGTACAAGGACCTCAGGACATGCACCACCAGGTTCAAGAACAGCTACTACCCCTCAACCATCAGGCTCTCGAACAAAAGGGGATAACTAAGCTCAACTTCACTTGCCCCATCTTCAAACTGTTCCCACAACCAATGATCTCACTTTCAAGGACTCTTTATCACACTGTTTCATGTTCTTGTTTTTTTTGCTATTTATTTTTATTTGCACAGTTTGTTGTCTTCTGCACTCAGGCTGATCTTCTATTGATCCTGTTATAGTTACTATTTTATAATTTGTTGTGTTGCCCACAAGTAGATGAATCGCAGGGTTGTATTTTCAAGTTGTCCAATTGTGTCTCAGATCGGAGTTCTGAGAGGCTGGACTGCGCAGGCGCGTGAGGAGGCCTGGGAAGGAGGGAAGATATAAAAAGAACGCAGCCTTAAGAAGCGGGCAGCGGAGTGTGCCGGGAGCAGAGTGTAGGGCTTGGGCTCAGGGGGCTTAGGCAGAAGAGGGCACAGTAGGCTTATCTTTTAGTTCTTGTTATTTTCAGTTATTCGGGAAGTATGAGTGTGAGGACAGCAATTTGTTGTTCTCGGTGTCGGATGTGGGAGGTCCTGGAGTCGCCGAGCCTCCCGGACGTCCACATCTGCGCCAGGTGCGCCGAACTGCAGCTCCTGAGGGACCGAGTTAGGGAACTGGAGCTGCAGCTCGATGACCTTCGCCTGGTCAGGGAGAGTGAGGAGGTGATAGAGAGGAGTTACAGGCAGGTGGTCACTCCGGGGCCACGGGAGGCAGATAGGTGGGTCACGGTCAGGAAGGGGAAGAGGCAGGTACTAGAGAGTACCCTGGTGGCTGTACCCCTTGACAATAAGTACTCATGTTTGAGTACTGTTGGGGGGGACAGCCTACCTGGTGGAAGTGACAGTGGCCGGGCTTCCGGCACAGAGGATGGCCCTGTAGCTCAGAAGGGTAGGGATAGAAGGAAGAGGACCATAGTAATAGGGGACTCGATAGTCAGGGGTTCAGACAGGCGGTTCTGTGGAGGTGATCGGGAGTCCTGGATGGTAATTTGCCTCCCTGGTGCCAGGGTTCGGGAAGTTTCTGATCGCGTCCAAGATTTCCTGAAGTGGGAGGGTGAGGAGCCAGAGGTCGTGGTACATATAGGTACCAATGACATAGGTAGGAAAGGGGAAGAGGTCCTGAAACGAGGGAGTTAGGAAGGCAGTTAAGAAGAAGGACTGCAAAGGTAGTAATCTCGGGATTACTGCCTGTGCCACGCAACAGTGACAGTAGGAATAGAATTAGGTGGAGGATGAATGCGTGGCTGTGGGATTGGAGCAGGGGGCAGGGATTCAAGTTTCTGGATCATTGGGACCTCTTCTGGGGCAGACGTGACCTGTTCAAGAAGGACGGGTTACACTTGAATCTTGGGGGGATCAATATCCTAGCGGGGAGGTTTGCTAGGGCTACAGGGCAGACTTTAAACTAGTAAGATGGGGGGGGGGGGGGGCGGGAATCAATTTGAGGAAATCATGGGAGAAGAGGTTAGTTCACCAGTAGAGCAAGTAAATAGACAATCTGTGAGGGAGGAAAGGCAGGTGATGGAGAAGGGATGCTCTCAGCCCGAAGATGTAGGGGAGAAGAAAGAAAAGGATAATAAATTTGAATGCATTGTTAGGGATGAAAAGAGAGGAGGGGGTGGAGAGTATCTTAAATGTATCTATTTTAATGCTAGGAGCATTGTAAGAAAGGTGGAAGAGCTTAAAGCGTGGATTGATAACTGGAATTATGATGTTTTAGCTATTAGTGAAACATGGTTGCAGGAAGGGTGTGATTGGCAACTAAATATTCCTGGATTTAGTTGCTTCAGGTGTGATAGAGTAGGAGGGGCCAGAGGAGGAGGTGTTGCATTGCTTGTCCGAGAAAATCTTAAGGCGGTGCTTTAGAAGGATAGATTAGAGAGCTCCTCGAGGGAGACTATTTGGGTGGAATTGAGGAATGGGAAGGGTGTAGTAACACTGATAGGAGTGTATTATAGGCCACCTAATGGGGAGCGTGAGTTGGAAGGGCAAATGTGTAAGGAGATAGCAGATATTTGTAGTAAACACAAGGTGGTGATTGTGGGAGATTTTAATTTTCCACACGTAGACTGGGAAGCTCATTCTGTGAAAGGGCTGGATGGTTTAGAGTTTGTGAAATGTGTGCAGGATAGTTTTTTGCAACAATACATAGAAGTACCGACTAGAGATGGGGCAGTGTTGGATCTCCTGTTAGGGAATGCGATAGGTCAGCTGACAGATGTATGTGTTGGGGAGCACTTCGGGTCCAGTGATCACAATAGCATTAGCTTCAATATAATTATGGAGAAGGACAGGACAGGACCTAGAGTTGAGATTTTTGATTGGAGAAAGGCTAACTTTGAGGAGGTGCGAAGGGATTTAGGGAGAGTGGATTGGGTCAAGTTGTTTTATGGGAAGGATGTAATAGAGAAATGGAGGTCATTTAAGGGTGAAATTATGAGGGTACAGAATCTTTATGTTCCTGTTAGGTTGAAAGGAAAGGTTAAAGGTTTGAAAGCACAATGGTTTTCAAGGGATATTAGAAATTTGGTTCGGAAAAAGAGGGATGTCTACAATAGATATAGGCAGCGTGGAGTAAAGGAATTGCTCGAGGAATATAAAGAATGTAAAAGGAATCTTAAGAAAGAGATTAGAAAAGCTAAAAGAAGATACGAGGTTGGTTTGGCAAATAAGGTGAAAGTAAATCCGAAAGGTTTCTACAGTTATATTAAAAGCAAGAGGATAGTGAGGGATAAAATTGGCCCCTTAGAGAATCAGAGTGGTCAGCTATGTGAGGAGCCGAGGGAGATGGGAGAAATTTTGAACAATTTCTTCTCTTCGGTATTCACTAAGGAGAAGGATATTGAATTGTGTAAGGTGTGGGAAACAAGTAAGGAAGTTATGGAACCTATGACAATTAAAGAGGTGGAAGTACTGGCGCTTTTAAGAAATTTAAAAGTGGATAAATCTCCGGGTCCTGACAGGATAGACAATAAACAATAGGTGCAGAAGTAGACCATTCAGCCCCTCGAGTCTGCACCGCCATTCTGAGATCATGGCTGATCATTCACTATCAATACCCAGTCCCTGCCTTGTCCCCATATCCCTTGATTCCCCTATCCATCAGACATGAGGGAAGTTAGTGTAGAAATAGCAGGAGCTCTGACGGAGATCTTTAAGATGTCATTAGAAACGGGGATTGTACCAGAGGATTGGCATATTGCTCATGTGGTTCCATTGTTTAAAAAGGGTTCTAGAAGTAAGCCTAGCAATTATAGACCTGTCAGTTTGACATCAGTGGTGGGTAAATTAATGGAAAGTATTCTTAGAGATAGTATTTATAATTATCTGGATAAACAGGATCTAATTAGGAGTAGCCAGCATGGATTTGTGCGTGGAAGGTCATGTTTGACAAACCTTATTGAATTTTTTGAAGAAGTTACGAGGAATGTTGACGAGGGTAAGGCAGTGGATGTAGTCTATATGGACTTCAGCAAAGCCTTTGACAAAGTTCCACATGGAAGGTTAGTTAAGAAGGTTCAGTCACAACCGATGGTATTAATGCTGGAGTAATAAAATGGATTCAACAGTGGCTAGATGGGAGATGCCAGAGAGTAGTGGTGGATAATCGTTTATCGGGATGGAGGCCGGTGACTAGCGGGGTGCCTCAGGGATCTGTTTTGGGCCCAATGTTGTTTGTAATATACATAAATGATCTGGGTGATGGGGTGGTAAATTGGATTAGTAAGTATGCCGATGATACTAAGGTAGGAGGTGTTGTGGATAATGAGGTGGGTTTTCAAAGCTTGCAGGGAGATTTATGCCGGTTAGAAGAATGGGCTGAACGTTGGCAGATGGAGTTTAATGCTGAGAAGTGTGAGGTTCTACATTTTGGCAGGAATAATCCAAATAGAACATACAGGGTAAATGGTAGGGCATTGAGGAATGCAGAGGAACAGAGAGATCTAGGAATAACAGTGCATAGTTCCCTGAAGGTGGAGTCTCATGTAGATAGGGTGGTGAAGAAGGCTTTTGGAACGCTGGCCTTTATAAATCAAAGCATTGAGTACAGAAGTTGGAATGTAATGTTAAAATTGTACAAGGCATTGGTAAGGCCAAATTTAGAATATTGTGTGCAGTTCTGGTCACCAAATTATAGGAAAGATATCAATAAATTAGAGAGAGTGCAGAGACGATTTACTAGGATGTTACCTGGGTTTCAGCACTTAAGTTACAGAGAAAGGTTGAACAAGTTAGGTCTCTATTCATTGGAGCGTAGGAGGTTGAGGGGGGGATTTGATCGAGGTATTTAAAATTTTGAGAGGGATAGATAGAGTTGACGTGAATAGGCTGTTTCCATTGAGAGTAGGGGAGATTCAAACGAGAGGACATGATTTGAGAGTTAGGGGGCAGAAGTTTAAGGGAAACACGAGGGGGTATTTCTTTACTCAGAGAGTGATAACTGTGTGAAATGAGCTTCCTGTAGAAGTAGTAGAGGCCAGTTCAGTTGTGTCATTTAAGGTAAAATTGGATAGGTATATGGATAGGAAAGGAGTGGAGGGTTATGGGCTGAGTGCGGGTAGGTAGGACTAGGTGAGATTAAGAGTTCGGCACGGACTAGGAGGGCCGAGATGGCCTGTTTCCGTGCTGTGATTGTTATATGGTTATATGGTGACATATATATACTTCAATAATAAAATTACTTTGAATAGAAACAACCAGTGTTATACATTTGCATGCTGACCAAATACAAGTTGTGACACAGTGCTTACTTTCCACTACAGTCTTTTTTTACATTCTACATGTACAATCCCCAAGCCTACCCAGTAACTTACCCGGATAAATAAGCTGGCTTTTTCAGTTCCACTACTCTCAATCAAAGCTCCAACAATAGCAAAGAATGTCTTCTGTAAAACCTCCAGTGGCACTGGGAACTCTGCACTTAGTACCAAGTCTTCCACGGCCAAGTTCTTGGCAACATGGCACACAACCTGTGACCCTGTGACATAACTAGTAAGTGCCTGAATACCGTCATCAGGCAAATTTGGATAGGCACGACTAAAAGAGTCTTGGAGATAAGCAGTGGCGAACACTGAGCCTCTCTCAGATAAATCCCGATTGTCTTTGAGATTTAATTTTATGTTCTCTTTGTCAAGTTTAAGATCTTGCTGCTGTGCTTCCTCGGGGGTAATGTAAAAGGGATTAATGAATGCTGTTTTGAGAAGATCCAATTTGAAGTTCTCATGAAGACGATAGCCAAAGGCCTCTACTTCAGCATGGTAGTCCCAGTTTGGCTGCTGCGATCTAATGATGCAACAAAATATTTAAAATTCAGTTCCATACAACATTCTTTCCTAATACAATTCAAACATATTATATAATAATTTTAATTAAAGCATATTTATGTTAAATAATGCATCCTGTCTTAAGATTTCTGACATATCACCATTGTTTTCAATTCAGACAAGATATCCCAGAGGTCTCTTACAGTAATTTTCTTGCCCTTGTCATATCTTTTGTCTGTACTTGAAGTTTACATTCCCTCAAGCAAATGAAAAATATGACATGAGAATCACACCTCACTACTTCAAGGTACAGTCTATCAGTTGGCTGCACTTGGGGGGGGGGGGGGGGAGGAGGGGGAATCCAAGCCTCTGATGTACATCTACTCAGTGGTCCCAGCAGCTTAATAGGATAATCACATATATAACAGAATAGATTTTCTTTTCCATTCTCACGGTGTTATATACATTTTGAGTGCAGAATGCATCATGAATCAAACTACTAACACATTAAATTGCGGTTTATTGCATTACATAGCCAAAGCTTTTCTAGAATGTGCGTGTTCTCTCTTGCTTCACACCACAATGTGAAGAAGTCAGGCATGAGCCTTTCATCTTCTTTCCATTAAATTTTGACATTATTCACAGACAAGAGCTCAGGCTCCACTGATAGCAAATAGCTCTACCACTGAACTTCACCTTTGGCATGCCTCATTACTTGTCCACTATTTCATTTTGGATGAGTCAGAATTTCAAAAACTTACATTCGTGAGGAGTCTTTAACATATAGAAACCAATTCAATCTTTGTGTGATTGGCAGGAGGCAAAGTGTGGGAATAAAGGAAGCCTTTTCTGGTTGACTGCTGGTGACTAGTGTGTTCCACAGGGTTAGGTGATGGGACCACTTCTTTTTACAGAAGCTAGAATTGATGGCTTTGTGGCCAAATTTGCAGATAATACAAAGATAGGTAGAAGGGCAGGTAGTCTGAATAAGGTCTGGGACAGATTAGGAGAATGAGCAATTAAGTGGCAAATCACAGAGTTGGGAAGTGTATGGTCATGCACTTTGACAGAAGGATAAAAAGTGTAGACTATTTTCTAAATGGGAAGAAAATTCAAAAATCTTGGCAAAGCTACTTGGGAGTCCTTGTGCAGGATTCCTTAAGGTTAATTTGCAGGTTGAGTCCATGGTGAGGAAGGCAAATGCAATGCTAACACTCATTTCGAGAGGGCTAGAATATAAAATCAAGGATATAATGCTGAGGTTTTCTAAGACAATGGTGAAACCTCACCTTGAGTATCGCAAGCAGATTTGGGCCCCTTATTTAATAAAGAATGTGCTGACATTTGAGAGGGTTCAGAAGAGGTTTAAGAGGATGATTCCAGGAATGAAAGGCTTATCATGAGCAGCAATTGATGGCTTTGGGACTTTACTGGCTGGAATTTAAAAGAATGAGAGGATCTCATTGAAACCCATCGAATGTTGAAAGGTCTTTAGATAGAGTGGATGCTGAGAAGGTTTCCTGTGGTGGGTGAGTCAAGGACTAGAGAGCACAGACTCAGAATAGAGGGACATCCATTTAGAACAGAAATGAGGAGGAATTTCTTTAGCCGGAGGGCAGTGAATCTGTGGAATTGGTTGCCACAGGCAGCTGTGAAGGCCAGGTCATTAGATATATTTAAGGCGGAGGTTGATTAGTCGGGCCATGTAAAGTTACTGGGAGAAGGCAGGAAAATGGATCAGCCATGATGAAATGGTGGAGAAGATGGGCCTTATGGTTTTATCCTTATGGTCTTATTCTAAAAAATCATGCTCTGTGTGGTACTGTTCTCGACTCTATACGTAGATTCATACATGCACTAAGGCACTCTATATGTAGATTAAGTCTGATACTGCATACACCTCCAATTCTATGATTTGCGCCATGTCCAATAAACTCTCAAGATTTCTGCACTTTGCTTCACTTAAACGGATTCCAATTCTACGTCATGATCTGCAAAGTACAATTATCTCTCAGAACATTTCACCCCGATTAAGGCGCTCGCCCACCCCAGGACCCAACCCGTTCACCTCGGTGACCGAGGGCTGGCACACTCACTCATACGCACCGGGGCTTGGGTGGTGGAGGACCCTCCAGTTTCCTTTTCCTTTCCTTCAGCAATACGTAGGACTTCATCCATCGTTTCTTCTCCCTAATCTGAGTGTATAGGATTGTCTGCCTCGCAGTAAACGCTGGCCGGAGGGCACCAAAGACATGACGGAAACCAAACGACGAAGCCATGACACATCCCGACCTCCCGAACTGCGTTTGCGCACCGAAAACCTAGCCGGCCTTCGAGACTGCGCCTGCGTTCCTACGATCCAATACATTGCGCTTGCGCACTTGACAATTGCCGGCGAAGCACTCGTGTAAATACTGCCCATGCGCCCCTGATTCCCTGCTTACTCTTCAAAGAGTGTTATATATTGATCAAATAACGATAAAAATACAAAATAATTCCCTACTATTTTCCTTTTCAGTACTGCTTATTTTATTACAAATAAAACAATAAAACTGGCAAGTGTCGTCTGAAAGCAAAAACATAGTAAAAGATGTTTTTGGTGCGGGAATGAGCTGGAGCCCGTCGCTCCCTTCGGGGTGCTGTCCTGCAGTGTTTGCTCGGTGAAAGACAAGTTGGATTCCTTACCGCGGCGCGCTTGCTTCAGGACAACATCCCTTGCACCATTAATCTACAATTCATGGCACTCAGGGATTTTGGCTAGTTTTTTGTGTGTCTGTATGCTTTACTGATATCGTAACTACACGTGCTGTGTGACCATTGGTACCGTGTTTTGCTCCTTGGCCCTGGAAGAATACTGGTTCATTTGGCTGCATCCATGTGTATTGTTGAATGGCAATTGAACTTGAGGTGAAGTAACTCATCAGAATTAAGAGTATATCCCTCAACTTGAAATCAACAGATTTTTACAACCGACAGGTGTTTTCCACCTACCAGTTCCTGCATAAATTACATTTTCGCACAAATTTTAGGATCTTTAACATAGTAACCTCAACTCCAGAATACAATAGCGCCCCTTCAGAACAGAAATGAGGAATTCCTTCAGCCAGAAGGTGGTGAATCTGTGAAACTAATTGCCCCAGACATCGTAGAGGCTGAGTCATTAGGCATATTTAAAGCAGAGGTTGATAAGTTCTTGACTAATAAGGGCATCAAAGGTTACGGTGAAAAGGCAGGAGAATGGGGTTGAGAGGAATAATAAATCAACCACAATGGAATGGTTTAATGCATGGGCTGAATAGCCTAATTCTGCTCCGAGGTATTTATGGTCAAGATGCATCACATAAAATTAAACAGCCAGAGAAGTATTATTAATAGACATAGCTGAAATGTTGGTTAGTGCATAGTGTTAAAATGGGTCTTAATGTGGATGGAATACGTGGATTAAGAATCTTATTTGTTGATGGAGGGGAAAAGTTGGAGCAGTATCTATTTTCAGAAAATGATGAAGATACCCAGCAGGTAAAACACTGTCTACGAAGAGTCAGATCAATGAACTTTCATCATTGGGGAAAAATGAGAAAACAAGATTGTTTACATAAAAGGGAAAAATAAGAACGATTGTCTGTGATTGGGTACATTTCAAGAACATCCAAATGACACAGATGCTGTTGGTGCTGTATATGAGAGGTAGATGAAGGTTTATTAAACATAGCCGATCTCACTGAAAAGTTTAAATGCAGACAAATGAATGAAGAAAGAGGAGAGAAAATGAAGCATTTTCTATCAATAGTGAAATGCAAAACACAGTAATTACATAAAATAGAATGCTGGATATAGTAGTTCAGAGTGTCTCAGTGAGGAGAGGATATCTTGATGATACAGATTGATGCAAATATGATGCCTTGGGAATGATTAATTTATAACAACAATTTTGTTTTGATGATTTTGCCACACTATTCAGCGTGATTGTGAGCAAATTTCTGTTCGAGTGGTATATTAGGGATAGGAGGTATGCACACAGGGCATAGCTTGGCCTGAAATTTTGACTGTTAGCTCTTTTCCATAAGTGCTGCCTGGCCTGCTGACTTCCTCCAGCATTTGGTCTGAGATGCATGGACTGTTATGGTCAGTCACTCACCACCACGTGACAAATTCACTAATAGAATTTTCTGGCATCAGATCAGTTATCAGGTAACACCTACCCACCAGTTAGGTGTTTGAGACCAATGCTATTTTCCAAGCATGTATTTGTCCTAGACTGTTGCACAACAATGTAAAATCTACTTCATATATCCAATCCAGCAAGCTCACTGTTACACAATTAACAGCTAATATTCATAAGCACACCTTATGCATTAGGAACTGTGATAACATTTAACAAACTGCAGTATGTGTGTGCAAAGTTGCAATACCTTTGAACAAGAGTTAAAATCTTTATTCCATAGTTTAATTATTTACAATCTTTAAAAAGTATTTTATTCTTTTATGATCTGGGCTTGATGTTAATTGATCAGCCTGACTGCACTGTCATCATCAGCTCAAACTACATCTTGCTGGCTGTGAGACAGAATTCAACACATTTATGTGGATCTGAACAGTCAAGATGTAGCATCACCATTTTATACTGCAACTTTAAGTAATTTTCAGGCATTGTACACGAGTTATTTAACAAATTTCAGCACTGTAGACAGGCTCTTTATTCCCTCTAAGTAATGCGACTAATGGTGTTTGGTTTTACTGTGTACAGTAGACTAGAAACTTACTTTAAATTATTGTATTGGCATGGAAGATATAAGCCTATACTTCCTGAAGCAGTTTCAGGCCTTGGATTTCTGGTGATATGACAATATCCTCTTCTCTTGGGTAACAAATATGATAGACTAACAAACATTAAAAATAAATTGCAATTGTCACACAGTCCAAGTGGAAGAAAAACAACACTCAATTTTAATTTTCTTTACAGCCATATCTAGTCAATAGTGTTGTACTTCCGATAATCCTCTGCAAGCCTGTTCACTTAAAAAGATAATCGAAAAAAAAAGTCTGCCACATAAAATATTTATATGACATATATTTATAAGTACACTTTCTTCAAAGTTACATTTGCATTCAATGCTCCTTCAATAAATGTCTTCAGTACAAGGTCAACATTGTAAAGTTGTACATCAGCAGGTCAAGATCAAAAAATACACTGTAAACATTTGTTTGATTCAAAAATTAATGGTCAAGGTTACACAATGACGACTCTTGTTCAGCATTCATAGAAAACATATTTCTCTTCCCATCCAAGTACATATATTTTCAGAACAATTTGTTTGGGAATTTTTCTGTTTAATTACCATTAACACTGAAAAAATTAGTCCTATCTTTTCAAATATAGCCACAGCACATGGTGATATTCAAAATAAAAATCAATGGAAGTGGAATATATTTTTGACACAGATCTGCGAATTTTATTGCCTTGGCCTATATTTATTTTCTCCAATGACTTTGAAAGGAATATGAAGGATCTATAGCCCAAAAGTCAACTTCATTACAAAATGAAGTAGAAGGAAATATGATTCTTGGTCATATATATGCAGCTCTTGCAAAATCTTCAAATTTAACCTTTCTCATCATAAAGTAAAAGTTAAAAAAATGCATTCTGAGCTTTATTCTCTGTTCTGTTTTATAATAATGCTCCCCTGGACCTACACATCAGGTTTAATTACATGTTTAAAAAAATACTGAAAACTACACATTCTCTAATTACAGACATGCAAAATGATTTTTAATAAAGTGAGCTAATAAATATTTAAAGTTGAGGCAACAATATATTCTCTTGTCCACATTATTCCTTTCCCCGTGTTACAAGGAGTGAGCAATCAGTGCAAGAACCTGGAGAAAAGTCTATATGGTACGGAAGAGGCAAAAACCTTTGACCACTTGTATCGCCAACTGTTTCTGAGAGAACCGGTATTCATTTAGCACAAGATCTGTTTGATACAGTGCTCAGCGCCGTAACCAGAGCCAGCTATTAATCAACCAGAACCCCACAGTGATTGAATACACAATGATTTCACGGCGAGTACGTTCACGGTTTTCTTCCTCTAGAAGCTGCAGCCGACGATTCAGTTTAATTATCTGACGGAAAGATAGTAAATAAATATAAGATAGAAAGAAATATGCCAAACATTTTTGTTCGAAGCAGGTTATAAAACAGTGAGTTTGCATTGTATTTTTAACTGTAGATTTTTTTAATAAGTTGGAAGGCAAGGGGAACAATAGCAAAAGCATTATTTTATTTTCCTTTCTTTATTACAAGGTGCTAAAGACATACAAACCATTGTATTTACAGTACTGTGTAAAAGTCTTAGCTGCATATATAATTTTATTTATTAGGTGTATATATTATTTTATTTATATGTAATTTTATTGCACAGTACTGCTGTGCAAAAAAAACACAAAATTATCATATGTGAGTGATGATAACCCTGATTCTAATATGGGTCTTTATTGTGTACTGACAGCGGGAAGGGGACAGGCGGGAGAATCATGGTTGAGAAAAGGGGTAGGGAACAGGAAGCACCATAGACACACTTTGTAATGTAAACCAATTGTTTAGAATCAAATGACCTTGCCTGGTTTCTCAGGGCTGGGTGTGTCTGCACCTATGCCACTCCTGCCCCTGGCATTCCTCTTCTACCACCTGTCCCACACCCCTCCCATGGTGCTCCCCCTCGTCATTCCCAATATCCTTTGGTCCCACCAGATTTACAAACCTACTCTCGCTCCATGTTGACAGATACAGTACTGTGCAAAAGTCTTAGACACCCTAGCTCTATATGTGTGCCCAAGACTTTTGCACAGTACTATATATAAACTCTTTAACTGCAAAACATCTCAAGAAATAGGCACATACTCAAATATAGTTTTATATTAAACCACACCATTAGATATTAAAACTGACCAAAATCTTAATCGAAAAAGTAGAGTGGAAAATTTGTTGAGGAAATTACAGAACTTACAGCATTTGTAGACAAATTTGTTCAAGCCATAAAAATTGGGAGATGCATTTATTATCAGTGATTCATTGCATGAGATGATTACAGAAATTAAGACAGATAAGGGCACGGAAGTAATTATAAACAAGGCTGAAAATCTTAAGATTAGGGGTTTGTTTAAAAAGAAAGCTAGTGTCAATCTTAGCAGTGAGTATGTGGTCACCCAAGCCTCTGCACAAGCCAGGATGTGTTGGAATATTCAGGTCTGCATGTAGCAAATGAGAAGATGAAACAGTCAGGGATATTTTGTTGGTGGAAATAATTTAAACAATGGGTTAGACAGCGAGGCAAAACTTGAAGACAAATATAATGCAAATTGTGAAAACTTTGTTTTATTTTCAGATAGCTGTCAATCTATGGGAAGGGAAGCTTCTGGGCCAAAAATGATTGCAACCCCTAAGCACCTATCAAAGATGTTCCTCAAATAACTTGCCAGAGTTTCACACAATCATGACTATTCATTTGCTGAATACTAGCTTGACAAGAGTTTATAAATTAATATAATTCAGTACCTGTCTTCGTAGGGAAACAGAATCCACAAGAGCCACATCATCTTGTGTTCCTTCCAATGCAGGGTCATAGTTGGAAAGGCTATACCTACAAACAAAATGAGATTATTTTAAGATCCAAATTAGCAATAGTTCTTTCTATTCAACTTTATCAAAAGATAAAAAAATCTGTGGGTGAAGTTGTTTTATATCAAAACAGTTTCAATAACTATTTATCATTTATTCTGGATTTACTAGAAGGAATAGTGCACTTGTTGCCATTAATGGAATAAAAGGTGGAGAAATTAGTTCTCTTTAGTAAGACCCTAAGACCGAAAGACATAGGTGTACAATTAGGCCATCTGGCCCATCGAGTCTGCTCCACCATTCCATCATGGCTGATTTATTATTCCTCAACTCCATTGTCCTGCCTTCTCCCTATAACCTTTGACACCCTTTCTAATTAAGAATCTATTAATCTCCACTTTAAATATACTTAATGATGTCCACAGATTCACCACTCTCAGGCTAAAAAAATTCCACCTCAACTCTGTTCTAAATGATGTCCCTCTATTCTGAAACTGTGCCCTCTGGTCCTTGACTCACCGACTACAGGAAACATCCTCTCTACATCCACTCCATCTATGTTTTTCAATATTCCAATAAATTTCAATAAGATCACACTTCATTCTTCTAAACTCCAGCTGGTATAGGCCCAGAGCCATCAAACGCTCCTCAGACATTAACACTTTCATCCCCAGAATCATTCTCATGAACCTTGTCTGAACCCTCTCCAATGCCAACACACCTTTTCTTAGATAAGCGGCCCAAAACTGCACACTATACTCCAAGTGCTGTCTGACCAATGCCTTATAAAGCCTCAGCATTATGTCCTTGCTTTTATATTCTAGCCCTCTGTAAATGAATGCTAACATTGCATTTGCCTTCCTTACCACTGACTCAACCAGCAAATTAACCTTTAGAGAATCCTGCACAAGAACACCCAAGTTCCTTTGCATGTCTGATATTTGAATTTTCTACACATTTAGAAAATAGTCTATGCCTGCATTCCTTCTACCAAAGTGCATGACCATACATTATATTCCCTATATTCTACACTATATTCCATCTATCGATTCTTTACCCATTCTCCCGATCTATCTTAAGTGTTCCTGCTTACTCCCTGGTTTCTCAATACTACCTGCTCCTCCACCTATCTTTGTATTGTCTGCAAACTTGGCCACAAACCCATCAATTCCATCATCCAAATCAATGACATATAACGTAAAAAGAAACACTCCCAAAGTTGATCATGTGGGACACTACTGGTCACTGGCAGCTAACCAAAAATAGCCACCTTTATTCCCAATTTGTCTCATACAGTCAGCCAATCTCCTATCCAAGCTAGAATCATTCCTGTAATACCATGGGCTCTCATCTTGTTAAGCCTGTCAAAGGCCTTCTGAAAATCCAAGCAAACAACATCCATTGACTCTCCTTTGTGTATTGTGCTTGTTATTTACTCAAATAATCCCAACAGATTTGTCAGGCAAGATTTCTCCTTAAGGAAACCATGCTGACTTTGGCATATTTTATCATGTGCCTCCAAGTACCCCAAAACCTTAGCCTTAATAATGGACTACAACATCTTCCCAACCTGTGCAATAAGACAGGCAAGATTAACGATCTTATAGTCAGGGATCCTCTTGGAAAGAGTGATCATAGTATGATTGAATTTCGCATTCAGATGGAGGATGAAATAGTTAGATCTAAAACTAGTGTATTATGCTTGAACAAGGGAGACTACAATGGGATGAGCGAGGAGTTGGCTAATGTGGATTGGGAGCACAGGCTATTTGCTAGGACAGTTCAGGAACAGTGGAATACTTTCAAAGAGATTTTTCACAGTGCTCAACAGAAGTATATTCCAGTCAAAAGTAAGGACAGTAAGTGTGGGGAGATCCAGCCTTTGATAACTAAGGAAGTGAAAGACAGTATCAAATTAAAAGATCATGTGTACAAAGACGCCAAGAATAGTGGGAGTCTGGAGGATTGGGGAAACTTTAAAAAGCAGCAGAGAACTACTAAGCAAGAAATAAAGGGAAGATAGAATATGAAAGTAATTTAGCACAAAATATAAAAACAGATAGCAAAAGTTTTTATAAATATGTAAAGCGGAAGAGGGTGGCTAAAGTCAATGTAGGTCCCTTGGAAGACGAGAAGGGGAAATTAATATTGGGTGATAAGGAAATGGGTGATGAGGCATTGAATTTTGTGTCTGTCTTCATGGTGGAGGACAAGTCTAATATGCCAAAGAAGGATGTTATGGATGAAATGGGATGTGAAGACCTCGATAAAATCATTGTCACTAAAGAGATAGTGATGAGCAAACTAGAAGGCCTGAAGGTAGATAAATCCCCTGGTCCTGAATGGATGCATCCCAAGGTGCTGAAGGAATTGGCGGAGGTTATAGTAGACTCGTTGGTGATCATTTATCAAAACTATCTAGACTCTGGGCAGGTCCTGGTGGATGGAAGACAGCAAATGTCATGCCACTTTTTAAAAAAGGATGTAGGCAAAAGAAAGGCAACTATAGGCCAGATAGCTTAACATCTATAGTCGGGATAATGCTTGAAGCTGTCATTAAGGAAGAAATAGTGAAACATTTAGAAAGAAATGGTTCCATTAGACAGACGCAGCACGGATTCAGAAAGGGCAGACCCTGTTTGACAAACTTACTGGAGTTCTTCAAGGACATAATGAGTGCAGTGGATAGAGGGGAACAGATAGATGTTAAATACTTGGATTCCCAGAAGGCATTCGACAAGGTGCCGCACAAAAGGCTTATAAATAAGATACGGATGCAGGGTGTTAGAGGAAGTGCATTGACATGGATAGTGGATTGATTAACCAATAGAAGGCAGACAGTTGGTGTAAAGGGATGTTTCTCTGGTTGGCAGTCGGTGGTGAGTGGGGTGTTGCAGGGGTTGGTGCTGGGCCCGCAGCTGTTTACCATTTACATTGATGATTTGGAAGAGGGGTCTGAGTGTAGTACAGCAAAATTTGCTGATGACACTAAACTGAGTTGAAAAACAAATTGTACAGAGGATGTGGAGAGTCTGCAGAGGGATATAGATAGGTTAAGTGAGTGGGCCAAGGTCTGGCAGATGGAATACAACGTTGGTAAATGTGAGATCATCCACTTTGGAAGGAATAATAGAAGAGCAGCTTATTACTTAAATGGTGAAAGATTGCAGCATGCTGTTGTGCAGAGGGACTTGAGAGTGCTTGTTCATGAATCACAAAAAGTTGGCTTGCAGGTACAACAGGTTATTAAGAAGGCAAATGGAATGTTGGCCTTCATTGCTAGAGGGATTAAATTCAAGAGCAGGGAGGTCATGCTGCAACTGTACAGGGTACTGATGAGGCCGCACCTGGAGTACTGTGTGCAGTTCTGGTCTGCATACTTGAGGAAGGATATACTGGCTTTGAAGTCAGTGCAGAGAAGGTTCACCAGGTCGATTCCAGGGATGAAGGGGTTAACCTATGAGGAGAGATTGAGTCGCCTGGGACTATTCTCTCTGGAATTCAGAAGAATGAGAGGGGATCTTATAGTAACATACAAAATTTTGAAAAGGATAAATAAGAGAGAAGTAGGAAAGTTGTTTCCATTGGTAGATGAGACTAGAACTAGGGGAGAAGATTTAGGACGGAGATGAGGAGAAACTGTTTTTCCCCCCAGACAGTGGTGAATCTGTGGAATTCTCTGCCCAGGGAAGCAGTTGAGGCTTCTTCACAAAATATATTTAAGATACAGTTAGATAAGTTTTTACATTGTAAGGGAATTAAGGGTTATGGGGAAAAGGCAGGTAGATGGAACAGAGTTTATGGACAGATCAACCATGATCTTATTGAATGGCGGGGCAGGCTCGATAGGCCGGATGGCCTACTCCTGCTCCTATTTCTTATGTTCTTATGCAAAGATCATTGCCAGAGACTCAGCAATCTTCTCTCTTGCCTCCCGCAGCAGCCTGTGGTACTTCTCGTCTGGTCCCGGTGACTTATCCAACTTGATGCTTTCCAAAAGCTCCAGCAATCCTCTTCCTTAATATCTGCATGCTCAAGCTTTTCAGTCCACTGTAAGTCATCCCTACAATCACCAAGGTCCTTTTCCATAGTGAATACTGAAGCATAGTATTCATTAAGTACCTCTGCTATCTCCTCCAGTTCCATACATGCTTTTCCACTGTTACACTCGATTGGTCCTATTCTCTCAAGTCTTATCCTCTTGCTCTTCACATACTTGTAGAATACCTTGGGGTTTTCTTTACTTCTGTTCTCCAAGGTCAAGTCATGGCCCCTTCTGGCTCTCCTAATTTTATTCTCAAGTTCCTTCCTGCTGGCCTTGTAATCTTCTAGATCTCTGTCATTTTGAACCCTTCACAAGCTCTTTTTTTGTTCCTGACTGGATTTTCAACAGCGTTTGTACACCATGGATCTTGTACACCACGGTACACCTACTCCTGCTCCTATTTGTTATGTAACCACTGAAGTCAGACAAACTGACCTATAATTTTCTTTCTTTCTGCCTCCCTCCTTTCTTAAAGAGTGGAGGCAATTTTCCAGTTCTTCAAAACTATTCCAGAACCTAGTCAGGTATTTAAATACTTATCACTTGGCTAATAGATAATCACACGCTAATGTTGAAATATTACTGAATTATTTATATTCTGAACCTCAAACTGGCATAGAGGAATTCCCTTCAGCAAAGTAAGGCCAGAAAATAATTGGATTTTATCCTCACTTAGCAACTGGACTCAAAATGTAACTTTGAATTTGAGCTCAACAAGTTATGCACACCCAATCAGTAAACCCACTTACACAGTAAATTTCTTGTAAAACCCATTTTGAAGTATATTACATAAACCGTGACTAACCCACAGTTGACTCTTTTCTTTCTACAGTTGATCCACAATGAAGATTAATGCTCAATTTTTGCTTGTTTCTGCAACACTACTAAAGATTTTACTAATGGCTTACAAAGATAGTTACGTTTGTAAGGTATTAGTAAAACCTTTATTGGTGTTGCAGAAACTGCAACATGACATTCAAAACACCCAACCAGCTAAATGAGAACACGGTAACATTTTATTTGCATTTTACTAAAAACAAAAGCAAACAGCTTTATACATCATGCTTGCATACAATGCAGCCAAACCAAATTTCACCAAATGAGACATGTTCCAGACTATTAATAAAGTTGCTTAGTTCAAATTCTTAATTTTCTGCTCCCTTTCCCACTTCCCTATTTATGTTACTTAATTTCAAGTTGCTGACCATTGTTTAAACATTAGCATCAAATGATCATTTGAGGGCCATTGTAACCACCAAGCAAAACAGAAGATGAAACAACTCAATATGGGTGTGGTGTACAAAAGCAAAAACTGCCAATTTTCACTGCTCTCTACTTCACAGCTGCATCCCTTACTCTTCTCTTTCCTTTCTAGGGTTCACAATCTTTATCTTAGGGTATAGGTTAGTGACCAATTTCCACTACATGCTCAGAGACACCACATTGATCCTGATTACACATTCTCCCACTCATTTTTCTTGTAAGGATCGTGTCCATTCACTTAAGCAACACAAAGAGCTGGTGAAGAGTCTTAGCTCCAAACATCAACTGTTTACTTTCCTCCACAGATGCTGCCTGACTTGTTGAGTTCCTCCAGCATTTTGTATGTATTGCTCAAGTTTTCATCGTCTGATAAATGTCTTGCATCATTGTCCTTTCACTTAGTTTCTCTGGCTCCTCTGTTTCTTTTAACCATGACCTCTCCTCCACCAATTGACAGGACTCTCAACTCTACGTAATTCATTTCTCACACATCTTCTGTCATTCCACCCAAAGATAGAATTCCCTTTTCACCTTCCAGCCAAAATTCCTCATTCAATGGATCAGACTCTACAACTTCCACTATGTTCCCGAGAGAACCTGTCTCCAGCCATATTTTCCCTTCCTCTTTGATTGGTTCCAAATCAACTGATTCTTTCCACACTTCCCTGGGCCACTCTTTAATTTCAATCTACACCCAGTTCTTCTCACGCAGCACCTGCCTACTCTTTTACTTCACATTCAGATTTATTACTACTGACGTATGTCATGGAATTTATTGTTTTGTTATGCAAGATACAAGGTAATTTATGAATCCCTCCCATCATTCAGGTCCCTAAACATTTAACATGAATCTGTGATTCACTTGTACTTCTTCCATTTTACTGCACTACATTCAATGGACATGTTGGGAGTTTCCTCTGCAACACAGAAGGTAAATTGCACAGTCCGCAAGGATGATCCTGAATTTATGCTGTCTGTTATCCTTCAACTTTCATATCTTAGGGTCAAAAAGGGTCAAATTTGACAAAAGGCCTCTTGTACTGTAACAACAAAGCCCAACTCAAGCTCTAGGAGCAATATCTCACCATCTGGATATTCATGTTAGAGCCAATGTGACTCAGCACTGATTTCAACCATTTTAGGATTACCAGCCCAACCAGTTGCCACGCAAGGTTATCAACTAGTACAGGTAATC
This sequence comes from Hypanus sabinus, assembly GCF_030144855.1. Lineage (NCBI taxonomy): Eukaryota > Metazoa > Chordata > Chondrichthyes > Myliobatiformes > Dasyatidae > Hypanus > Hypanus sabinus. The sequence continues at coordinate 31,065,887 of NC_082707.1, forward strand.
TAACCCAGTTTTTCCCTTTACACAGTTGGTGTCTAACCAAAGTATTTATTAATATTCTGCTTTGTTTCAGATTTCTAGCATTTGTTATTTTTTGTATCTTAGTTCTAGTACTTATTTTCCTGCACTCTCTTTTTCTCATACATCTTGCTCTATGTGCACCTCCACTAGTCAGATTAGTTGCAATTAACACTCAGTATCTGTTCTCTGTTGACACCAAATGCATCTGAGCTGACACAATCACAGGCAGTCTTTTATTCCTTCATCCCTTCCCGGTCTTCTACAATTTAGGACAAGCTATTTTTAAAAATGTTTTTCTACTTTTGATGGAAGGCCATTGATGTGACATTATCTGCTAACATCACAGATGCTGCCTGACCTGCTGCCTCTTCTCATTGTGGAATTAGAATCACTTATACATTTATTGTAAGCTCTAACAAGTTTCTAATGAGAAGTAGATTCCAACATAAAAAGGATGTAGGGCTAATAGTGAAGCCTGCGATAAAGGTCACAAATGGCTATATTTACCTGGAACTGTCAGGCAGAGGGTTAGATGAAGTAGCACAAGTTGACCCTCCACGAAGTACTGTTCTAGTTTCCAGGAAAAAAAAAGACAACAGGACAGATGAGAGCATTCAGGACGTAGAATGATTAAAAGCCCAGGAAAATGTATTTATAAAAGAAAAAAAAGTACAGACTTATTAAAAGATAGTGATGCCTGCTTAACATAAATACAGTTTAATAGAGCATTTAATGTAGCAAGAACATGAAGGCACTTTATTTTAGGAAAACAAAATCTTTGCTGTGTGACAAAGCTTTTACTGTAGACAGCAATAGTCTTAACAACAGCTCCAGAAGCCATCCACAATGCAACAATCCAATTCCCTGTGCCCTAATATTGGAATAATAGAATGACATACACTCAGTGACCACTTTATTAAGTACACTTGTACTTGATTGATAATGCAAATATTGAATCAGCCAATCATATGGCAGCAATTCATAAAAGCATGCAGACATGATCAATTTTTGTCTAGACCAAACATCAGAATGGGAAAGAAATGTGATCTAAGTAGCTTTAACCATGGAATGGTTGTTGGTTTGCGTATCTCTGAAACTGATCTCCTGGGATTTTCACACATAACAGCCTGTACAGTTTACAGAGAATGGTGCAAAAACAATAAAACATACAGTGAATGGCAGTTCTGTGGGCAAAAATGCTTTGTTAATGAGAAAGATCAGAGGAGAATGGCCAGACTAGTTCAAGCTGACAGAAAGGTGACTGTAGTTCAAATAACCACTTGGTACAACAGAGGTGTGCAGAATAACATCACTGAATGCACAACATATCAAACTTTGAAGTATATGGGCCACAGCATCAGAAGACCACAAAAATTAACTCAGTGGCCACTCAGTACATCTGTTACATGTTGAAAGTGTTTGTCTAAAGATTCCGGGCAAATCAACAGTTTCAGTAACTACAGTGGTTATTCATCACATGACAATGACACACAGCTATACAAAACAAAGCTTGGTTGGAGTCTCTATAGTGTATAGCTGTGTTTTCATAAAATAGATTGCAGTCACATTAATGTAGTATCAAATGCTCTATAAATGCATAATGCACAAGGCTAATCTTCAAAGAACGCTCTAGGATTGGTGGAGAGGGATGTGTGAGAGACTGAATAGAGTACACATTTAATACACTACATGAAGAACGAAATGATTCATTTGAAACAAACTATTTAAATACACTGGAAACAACTTCACCTTCACCACACAGTATATTGACCACAATTGTATCCTTATCCTATTCTGAAGGCTTGTGCAACTTTGCTCTTACAGGTTAATCTATTTACAGTATCTTTTTGCTTTACAAAGTGGCACATCTCTCTAGCTCACATAAGATAAAGTGGAGGTTGAAAGAAACAGGTTGATGAAACACAGGGATCTGCTTGTTCCAATCAAGTTCTAAGTGTACTTCATCATTTGGTTCTAGCTGAGAAAAAAATGTAAACTAAGTTTCATTCCTGCATATTTGGAATGTTAAACTCAGTTCAAATGTGTCATAATGTTCATGATGAAAATCTGTTAACATGATTTTCACATGCAAGAATTCTGCTGTGGACTGCTCTATTTGAGCTGAGTGTTGGTCAATCCATCTGAGTGCAGATTACAACATAGCAGTAAAGTACAAATCATCTGAAATGCGTAATTAATTAGTAAAGCTAATGGGTTATAAGAGTTACAACTATGCCAATGAACACAAGATTAATACAGGCAAATAAAAGTAAATGGAAGGCATGACAGACAGGTCCAAAATTCACTTTCATGAATTTCTTCATATTAATATCTATAGAAATAATGAACCAAATATAAACTGCAGAGTTTTAAACACTTATTGAGAAAGTGGAACCACGCAGCTCTCCAACACATAAAATTACACCAAAGACAATGCTCGAAAAATAAATTCTACTCAAAAAATAAACCAGCATGGATTTTATATCAGAGTTGAATATTTGATAAATTGAAAAGCAGTGGCACTGACTACAATTCCATCATCACAGCTGAGCACCCTCTCACTACTTTGCTGGATGGTATGAACAGTACAGTACTGTACTACATTCATGACTGTATTTATAACAACTATAAAGTTCATACACTGTATAAAACAGCATTTCTTATGGATTAGCATAGATCTTTGGCAACTGATAGAAAAGAAGATGGGCCAAATGATCAATTATGATCTTACTGAATGCTGAAGGAAGGGGTTGCATAGCATTTTCCCTATGCATGTAGGAAGGAGTACCCAAATATGATTTATTACAAAACTGTTATTGATAAATAGAATTTAGTAACTTTATATAATCACAAATAAGCACAAGTAAGATAAACTTTCAATATATTAAAGTAACAAGCATACACCATTATGCCTAACAAAATGGAAACAACAGGTCAGGTCTGCCCTCTAATATGGATGATTCAGGAATATTCCTGCCAGTGAGTATAAGGGTGCATCGTTAAGGGTTTAGTTTCTGTATTTTAGATTTGTTCAATATTTTGAATAAATTTAATTGCTATAAGCAGCTACATGTGGGAATTCAGCTGAGTAAAGTCAATGAAACCCTATTACAGGTATCTAAAGAAATTGATGGCCTGTAGATCATGAGTCTATCATGATATCACAGCTTTCTATGGTACTGCTTAGTGCAATGGTTGAAGAGATTATCCTGGTATTTCTGCCTTTGTCATCCTTTCAGCCTCTGCTCTGCTAAGGAGAGCAAGTGTTTTTTTTTATATACAATTCATTTTTCTTCATCGGGGCATTCTGGCAAGAGTAGTAATTATTGGCCATCCCTAATTCACTCACAGAAGTGCTAGCTTCTTGAACTACTGCTGCACCTTTGGGGAAGTGTATCCAAAATGCTGCTTGGCACGGAGTTCCAGGATTTAGACACACCAATAAAAGAGCGACAATATTTCTTTTTAATTTCAGATTTCCACCACGTGCAAATGTTCAATTCCCATTTTCAGTTCACGTTACTTGCCACTTACCACCCCATGCCTAAATTTTGTCTTGGTCTCATTGCCACTAAGCTCCGTGGATGCGTGGCTGCACAGAGACTGAAACGCTTCTGCGCACATAGCCTTTGTTGCTGCACTGCTGGAATTTTGAAAATATAATATATAATTATATATATATAGTATATTATATATAATTTTTAAAATATCAGACTCCTCAATACCCGAAGCCTGGACTGACACCTTGCCCCATTGTCTTGTTTATTATTTGTTGTAATGCCTGCACTGTTTTTGTGCACTTTATGTAGTCCTGTGTAGGTCTGTAGTCTAGTGTAGCTTCCTGTGTTGTTGTTTTTTTTTACATAGTTCAGTCTAGTTTTTGTACTGTGTCATGTAACACCATGGTCCTGAAAAACGTTGCCTCATTTTTACTATGTACTGTACCAGCAGTTATGGTCGAAATGACAATAAAAGTGACTTGACTTGATAATGTGCTGCGCAATTTTAAGATCATGTGAAAATTTCCCGCTCAGAGCAATGGTTAGTCTACGCAACTGTAAAAAAAAAGATAGGAATGTTGCTCTTTGCAGAGGCATGGATCAGTTCACATCTGCTGAGGAGTTGCGGCTAGAACTGAATAATCATCAGTTAACATCCCCACTTCTGACCTTACGATGGAAGGAAAGTCATTGATGAAGTGCCTGAAGATATCTGAGCCTTAGGGAATTCTTGCAGAGATGTTTTGGGCTGAGATTACTGATATCGAACAACTACTGTATAGCTATCTGTTTTTGTGCAAGGTATGATTCCAACCATTGGAGTGATTTCATCTTGATTTCCAGTACTTATTTTATGGAACTCCTCGATGCCTCACTCAGTCAAATTTGCCTTGATGTCAAGCGCAATTACTCTGACCTCTGGAATTCAGCTTTTAGGTCCATCGTTTGGACCAAGATTATGATGACTTCTGAAGTCAAGTGGTCTGACAAAACTCAAACAGGATGACATTGAAGAGGGTTTGGGAAAATGTGCCTTTACAGTACTGTGACAACATTTTCCATATTTTGCTGATGATTGTGAGTAGACTGATATGCGAGTCATTGGTCAGATTGAATTTTTCTTGCCTTTTTTGCGAAAAGATCACATGGATTCTTACCTCTACCTGTTAGGTAGATGCCAATGTTGTAATTCTACTTGAACAGCCTGGTCAGCCAGAAACTAGCTTTGGTATTCAATACTAAAGTTACAACATTATCCATAGATTATGTTGTATCTTGCAGCCTTTTCTAAATCAGTGGCTGTTATTTTCTTATGACTTATAACTTTCTCACAATCAGCCACAGCTAATTTTGGTATTGTTACAATTTTTATCTTTAAAGCCGGTACAGCTGAATCACAGCTCCAGTGACTGAGTCTGACCCTGACCTTGGGTGTCACTTCTGTGGAGTTACAGATAACATTCGTACTTCTGACCTTAAGATGGCAGAAAAGACACTGGTGAAGCAACTTAAGATAGTTGGGCTGAGAATAGTACCCTTAAGAATTCCTGTGGCAATTTCTTAGGGTCAAGATGAGTGACCTTCAACTCTTGGAAATGTTTTTCTATTGATTGCCATTGATTTATTTTATTGGGAGAATCAGGGTGGAATTGATGGACACACAAGAGCCAGACAGCAAATATGATTGATGGGACTGCTCCCAGAACCAGCAAAGACTCATTAGATTTAAAAGCCTTATTCTATGTTATGAGAAAATTATAGCTCACCGATACATTTTACAGAAGCAAGAATTATTCTATTAATATATTTTGATTCAGCCAATATAAATAGACATTCCTGAGAACAACTAACATACTAGTGTTTGGATAGCCTTTTTTCACAAGTAGGTCAAGTACCATTATGGCAAGCTTTTGACTAGCAAAATAAGGAAACGGATGGCACGAAAATTGGAGGATAAAAAAAACCCACTTCCATACTAGTGATTTTCAGTGTTGTAAAGAAAACTTAGATTTCTAAGAATCACACTAGCCAGATTGAATTGCACTGAAGAAAAGCCCAGATACAGCTATGTTAGATTCACTAAGTCTACAGTTAATGATTAACTTACCAGAGGTGGTCCCTGGAGAGAGAAAAAAATATCAAACTACTAGTTAATTCCATCCTCCTCTGGAGCATTACTTTTATGATGCTATCTTAATCTAAATTAGTATAATTCATGTATGAGGCACAATTAGAAATTGTTAGTAAACAGGAGTTGAAGGGAGGAACAAGAACCTAAGTATAACTTTGCAATCATGTATGCTATATTGTGTACATTAGGACTGTGCAGAAGTCTTAGGCAGCCTAGATATTTTTATATGGTTTCAAATGGTATAGCCTCCAGAATGCCCTAATCTCAACATCATCGAGGTTGTGTGGAATTACCTGGAGGCAAGAAGCAGAGCGAGACAGACAAGCTCTGCAGAAGAAATGTACCTGGCTGCTTGGAACAACTGACCATCTGATTTTCTTATCAAAACAGTATGGCAGTATACCTAAGAAAATTGATGCAGTTTTAAAGGCGAAGGGTAGTCACACCAAATATTGATTTAGTTTTTACTGCTCTGTAATTTTTTTGATATTTAGAAACCTTTCATTTCATCATGTTTGAATGCATCGTCACTTTACAGAATTTTCTTTATGTGCCTAAGACTTTTGCATAGTTGTATAAATGTACATGTGTATATACATACACAAACACACATACACACACTAAAACTTTACTGAGCTTTACTATAGAGTGAAAAACACTGTAATCTTGACAGACTGACTTTAACTTAGCTCGGGGTGCCCAAGTGATTGGCAAATAATCAATCTTCGATAAGCTATGATTGAAAAACAATAGTTGTAACAATAGGACTGTAGGTTAAGTTGACAATATTGAGACTGAGACTGCGATAATCAATATCTGAATGGTTAATGAATGCAAAAGAAATTTCACATATTAAGATGGAATCCATTTTTTCCCCAGCTCCCATGTTCTAAGTCATTCTACCAACTGACAACAAGAGCCCGTAGTACAGGGAAAATGATGAAACAAATAGATACATTGCTATCAATTAATTAAAAGTGAATTTTGGACTCACTTTTTAAATATCAACATGGTTTCAGACATAAACAATTGTTTCTAAATGCATACATCATGGAAAGGAAAGCCTGTGGAAAGCAAATAGTAACCTCAACTGTATCACACCACAACACAAGTCCAACAGCCAATCACCTTCTGCGATTTTCATCTAGCATGTCCATGACTTGCTGGTAGGCCCTACGGGTGGTAGAGTGGATTACTGACAAAATGCCATGAGGAGAGTATGCGTTTGGTCCATCTTCAGAGGAGATGAGTGGAGGATAAAGACGAGGCTGAGGTTGAGGTTGGGGGGCTGGTGTCACACTGTTCACATGTACACAACAGAGCAAGAGAAAAACATGGAAATCAGATTTAGACAGAACTACAAATATCAGAAAAGCTTCACGAATGATACTGAAGTGTACTTGTAGCTTACTTCCAAACACTTAATACTGTTTACATTTAATGCAAGCTTAAACTTTAGATGGAATTTTATGATTTACTTTGACTGTTTTAAATAAATACTTTCAAAATATCAGCAAATTTTGGATCACTATTTTCTTCAGCAAACACTGAAATTGAAAGCAGGCAAAAATGGGCATTGCCAAGAGAATCCCCACAGAGCATATTTCATTCATAATGCTAATACTATATAAGAATTAACTCCCATTTTCCCCTCCCACAGGCTCCATCTACTACTTGCATTTTTAAGGAACTATTCAGAAATCAGAACTATAAACAGTCAATCAATAGACACATTTCAATCCACTCAATCAAATCAATATCTACTTTAATTTAGAAGCAGTATCAGAGATCCTCTTGCCTTGCACAACTGGCATTGCTTTATTTTAAATGAGAAATATTTAAAATAATTTAAATGAACATATATAATGCTAACCTGCCCATAAATAACAATAGTGTAACTTTAAAAATTAAATCTACACATGATATCAGTTAGTTAGCTCCCCTTGTTACGTTTGGAGTCAATGAATTAAAAAAAAATTATCCTCTGGATTTTAGATGCAGTACTGAATGTTAAATTATGATTTGACATTAGAAAAGTTTGATTTTACAAGATTACAACAGTTTAGGAGCAGTATGGTTAATCAGTACAAGTTACTATTACAGTAAGCTAGTTCTGAACTGTAATCAACTTATGTGCCTGCCAACTGACAATTTTTCACCTTTTAAGTGGAGAATTAAAAGCTAGTATGTACAGAAGCAGAAATATGTGGACAACAGATACCTGAATATAAAGCACAGCTGAAATTAAACAGAAGCATCACATTCTGGGCACTTAACCCTGGAGGCTTTTTGTTGTTAGGCAGAATAATGTAAATTGAAAACCAAATGGAAGAATACTAAGGTGGCAAAAACAAAGTTAGAAGAGGCAGTTAAGTATCTAATACTGCAGCTCATTCTGGTTCAATAGTAATCAAAGGAGAATCCCACTTTGCTAATCATTGAAACACACACAAAATGCTGGAGGAACTCAGCAGGCCAGGCAGCATCTATGGAAAAATGCACAGTCAACATTTTGGGATGAAATCCTTCAGTAGGACTGGAGAAAAAAAAGGGCTGAGTAGTAGATTTGAAAGATGGGAGGAGGGGAGAGAGAAATACGAGGCAATAAGTAAAACTTGCAGGGGGAGGGATGCAGCAAAGAGCTAGGAAATTGATTGGTGAAAGAGACAAAAGGCCATGGAAGAAAGGAAAAGGGGGTGGGGGAGAAGAACACCAGAGGGAAGTGATGGGTAGGCAAGCAGATAAGGTGAGGGAGGCAAAAGGGGATGGGAAGTGGTAAAAGGTGAGGCATGACTGGAAGTTTGAGAAATGGATGTTCATGCCATCAGGTTGGAGGCTACCCAAACGGAATACAAGGTGTTGTTCCTCCGACCTAAGTGTGGCCTTATCACAACAGTGTAGAAGGCCATGAATGGACATACAGGGAAGTGGAATTAAAATGGTGGCCACTGGGAGATCCCACTTGTTCTGGCAGATGGAGTGTAGATGCTGGCGAAGCGGTCTCCCAATCTGTGTCGGGTCTTACTGATACACAGAAGCATCGAATACTGTATATGACCCCAACAGTCTCACAGGTGAAGTATCACCTCATCTAGAAGGAATGTTTGGGGCCCTGAATGGTAGTGAGGAAGGAGGTGTAGGGGCAGATGTAGCACTTGTTCTGAATGCAAGGATAAGTGCCAGGAGGGAGATCAGTGGGGAAGGACAAATGGACAAGAAGGTCGCGTAGGGAGCGATCCCTGCGGAAAGCAGTAAGTGGTTGGGGGGGGGATAGGAAGGAAAGATACATTTCTTGGTGGGATCCAGTTGGAGGTGGCAGAAGTTTTGGAGAATTATGTGCTGGACACAGAGGCTGGTGGGGTGGTAGGTGAGAAAAAGAGAAACCCTATCCCCGGTTGGGTGGAGGGAGGATGGGATGTGAAATGGAAGAAATGCAGTTGAAAAAGTTGCCCAGGGTCTTTAAGAACCAAATTTTACTCTCAATTTTCTCTTTGGAATATCAAAGCTATGAAATTCTTTGTTCTATAAATAAACAATTTCTTACCCCCTCCCCCCCAAACATTTGGTCTTAGAATTTTGGAATGCTTTAGAAACCTAAATGATGCAGTATGTGGATGAAATTGAGATGAAAAAAAAACCTCAATAATTTTAAATTGTCAATGCATCTTGCCTATTTCTGGCCTTTCAGATTTAATAACAGTGGTATTTTTTGGGAATGAATTTAATTGTATGATGAATGATGAGGAAAGATCAGAGTTCAGAATGTCAAGCTGCCTATTTTCCAGGTGTGTTCTACAAATGGAAAGATAAGGCCGATATAAACTTATTTCAGAAACACTCAAAATAAATAGAGAATTGTTTCTCCCATTTATAAAATTCTTTGGCTTCAGTTTATTTATTAGTCTACAATCACTAATCAGTACAACTTTAAACATTAGTAAGTTGCCAATGTCGCCATATACAATTGGAGAGGACCATGAGCAAAATAAAAATTCCCCAATCCCCATCTGCAAATGTGATAAATTATACCAAAACCATTAAAAATAGCTGGTTTGAAATTTGTAGCAAAATCTTAAACGCAATTAAGATTTTACTACAAATAAGAAGAAACTTCTCACCATCCCACAAATATCTTTTGAGCAGGTGAAATAAACTCAGTAGTTATCCGGTTAATGAAATCATTGGACGTACGTCAATGCGACTATGCTTAGCATTGACATGATTTTATTTAGAGATACAGCATGGTAACTGGCCGCTCCAGCCCAATGACTCTGTGCCACCCAATTACACCTGTGTGACTAACTAACCTACTAACCCTTTGGAATTTGGGAGGGAACCAGAGCACCTGAAGGAACCCCACACAGTCGTGGTGAGAACGTAGAAATTCCTCACAGGGAGCAGCGGAATAGAACTCTGGTCACTGGTGTTATGCTAACAGCTATGCTACCGTGCCATCCAAGACATATGTTTGATACAAGCCAACATCTTCAAAGAATTTAACTACCTTACACCATTGATACACACATCCTCAAATTTCACAATTTCAGCTGATAAAATGTATTTTGTACTTTCAACCCAATCCAAAGGGCATGGACAACCTTTCCAGCTACAACCCACCAACTCTAATCCTTCCCTAATTTATCATCTTTAAACTTAATCCACATTAGAGTGATTTTAACTACAGATCAGATTTTCTCTCACTACTTGATTACTTGATTTTAAAAAAATCTCAATTGTTAAACTCAAATAGTGACTAATGACAATAAGTTGAAGGAAAAAAAACATTCAAGAATTGTAAAACTCACCTGGATTACCAGTACTTAATTATAGAAAGGATAGCATTAGGCAAACAGTACAATTAGCTATTATAAAATGTTTAGCCCTACTTCACCTTCTAGAAATGGAATAAGAGAAAAGAAATGCAGTTTCTTTGCAGGAAGATGAGGTACACATAATAGAACAATGAACTTTGTTCAGAGCTAAAGTACTTCAACAAGCAATTAAATGTAATTTAGAACAAATGTTAGGAAGTTTATGAACCCTGCAGCATTTTCTCTTTATGCATAAATATGACCTAGAATGTGATAAGGTCTTCATGCAAGTCCTAAAACTAAAGAGAATGAAATTAAATAAATAACACAGAAAAAATTCTACTTATTAATTTATTTATTGAGAAAAATGATACAATATTACATTTTTTTTTATTGGAAAAAGTATGTGAACCTCTGGGGTACAAAAGCTATTTGGAGTCAGGTGTTCCAATTAAGGAGATGAGATTGGATGTGTGGGTTGCAGAGGTACCCTGCCCTATAAAGACAGACAAAGTCAGGTTACTGACAGAGCCTGCTCTTCTCAGGAAAGATCTGTTTATGTGCACCATGCCTCAATTAAAACAACTTTCAGAGGACTTTAGAAGAATTGCAGAGATGCACAAAGCTGGAAAAGGCTACAAAAGCATTTCTAAAGACCTGAGTGTTCATCAGTCCAGTGTCTACAAATGGAGGATACTCAGTACTGTTGCTACTCTCCCTAGGAATGGGCGTCCTGCAAAGATCACATCAAGAGCACAACGAGCAATGCTGAAGGAGGTGAAAGAGAACCCAAGGATAACAGCAAAAGACCTGCAGAAATCTCTAGAACCTGCTAAACTCTTTGTTCATGTGTTCACTGGAAAATAACACTGAATAACACTGAACAAGAATAGTGTTCATTCTTGGAAAAAACACTGCTCTCCAGAAAAAAAAAAAATTGCTGTATGTCTCAAGTTTGCAAAGACAACCTGGATGTTCCACAACACCTCTGGGACAAGGTTCTATGAACAGATGAGACAGAAGTTAAACTTTCTGTCAGAAATACACACGCTATGTTTTGAGAAAAATGGGTACTATACACCAACACCAAAAATCTCATTCCGATTGTGAAACGTGGTGGAAGGAGAATCATAGTTTGGGGCTGCTTTGCTGCTTCAGGGCCTGGACAGCTTGCAATTGCTGTGGAAACAATGAATTCAAAATCGAATCAAGACATTTTAAAGAAGAATGTCAGGGAAGCAGTCTGATATCTGATGCTTAATAGAAGTTGGATAATGCAACAAGACAATGACCTGAAAGGCAAGAGTACACCAATAACAGAATGGTTTAAAAAGAAGAAAATTTGTGTTTTGGAATGGCCAGGGCGAAGTCCTGACCTTAATCCTACACAAATGTTGTTGAAGGACCTAAAGCAAGCAGTTCATGCAACTTAACAACATCCCAGAGTTGAAGCAGTTTTGTAAGGAGAAATGGAAAAATGGCTAAAATTCTTCCAAGCTGATGTGCAGAACTGATCAACAGTTACTAGAAACGTTTGATTGAAGTTATTGTTGTATTGGGGGGGGGGGGGGGAGAGGAAATCATACCAGTTATTGAAAGCAAAGATTCACATACTTTTTCCAACAAATACGTAATATTGGATATTTTTTCCCTCAATAAATAAATGAATTATAATGTTTTTAGTGTTATTTATTTAATTGGGTTCTCTTTATCTCGTTTCAGGACTTGCATGAAGATCTGATCACATTTTAGGTCATTATCAAGCAGAAATAGAGAAATTTCTACAAGGTTCACAAATTTTGTAGCACCACTATAGTGTCAAGCAGGTTGCTCTTTTTCTTTAAAAACATGTAAACTAAACATTCAAGTTATCGACTTTTACATACAAATTATCAACCATTCCATATGTCATCAAAAACACAAATGGTCACCTGGGGTGAGAACATACCAAAAAACAGCGGAACACGAAAAGGAAGTATGATGTAGATTGAATATAATTATCACCAGAGACCTACTCACATGGATTCTGTTCGGACAAGCTGCCCATTTGGTCGGGTGGCATTTTCACTCATTGAACGCTCCCTCCTTACACGAGCATGTGAGCGACCCTGAGGATGAAAAAAAAGATCAAGAATCTCTTTTTCTTTAAAGAAAAAATATTTGTCTAAGTGATCTCCAATCTTGGTCTTTCACAGGAAGATTTCAATACTCAAGTAATTTGCATACTAAAAGCTGAAAACTAAAGCAAGCATGATAATGAGCAAAATCAGTCATCCCTCCAGCTACAATCAGGTTTTCCTATTTTCAACTTCTCCAGAGAAATTTATTCTCCCTAAAATTCAATAAATTATTCTGTGAATTCAATAAAATATTGGGACGGATGGTGTGAAGCCCAAGGTCCTGAAGGAGTGTGCTGAGCAGCTGAACTCAAATCTGAGTCTCAGCCTGGAAAAGGTCCCAACTGAGTGGAAAACATCATGTGTGGTCCCAGTATCCAACTGAGAACCTTGAATGACTGCTGTCCAGTGGTCTTGTCCTTACTCATCATGAAGACCCACACCTTAGCGAGGCTAGTCCTGGCAAACCTAGATCAGCCCCAATCCCCTGCAGTTTGCCTACCAGGAGCACATTGGAGTCAATGATACTGTCATCTATTGCTGAACAGAGCCTACTCCCACTTGGATAAGCAGGGCAGCACCGTGAAGATCATGTTTTTTTGGTTTCTCAAATGCCTTTAATACCATACAACCCCCAATTCTGGGGGAAAAGCTCTGTTCAATGCAGGTTGGCACTTCCACTGTATCCTGAATAATGGACTACCTGACTGACAGATGACAGTTTGTGTGGCTTCAGAGCGGTGAATGTGTTAAACATGGCCTTAAGCAGCACTGGGACCCCACAAGGGACTTCCTTCCTGTTTACCCTGTATACCTTGGACTTTAGATACAACACTGAGTGATGTCATCTGCAGAAATTCTCTGATGACTTAGCAATAGTTGGGTGTATAAAGCGAGGACAGGAGGATGAATACAGGGCCCTGGTGGTGGATTTTGTCAAATGGTGCAAGCTGAATCATCTGCAGCTCTCGAGGAAGACTAAGCCTGCATTGCTCCCTGTTACTACTGATGGTGAGGACCTACAAGTACCTGGGGGTCGACCTGGATGACAGACTGGAATGGAGCACCAACACAGAGGCTGTGTACAAGAACAGCCAGAGTTGCCTCTACTTCCTGAGGAGACTGAGGTCCTTTGGAGTGTGCAGGCCTCTCCTTCACATGTTCTACCAGTCTGTTGTCACCAGTACAATCTTCTATGCGGTGGTGCTGGGGCAGTGGCATCAATAAGGGTGATGCCAACAGGTTCAATAAATTGATTAGAAAGGCAGGTTCTGTTATAGGAGTCAGACTGGACACACTGGAGGCTATGGCAGAACAAAGGACCCTATGGAAACTCCTGGCAATTTTAGACAATGTTTCTCACCCTCTGCATGTCACCCTTACTGAACAGAGGAGCACTTCAGCAATAGACTAAGACAACTATGGGGTTCCAAAGAGCACTATTTGAGGTTATTCTTGCCCTCGACCATTAGACTCTATAATGAGTCAACCTATAGCCGGGAAAGTGATGACCTCCCTCTTGTTAGACTGTTTGACATAACTTATTGTTTAGTCTTTCTTCACTTCTAAGATTTGTTTATCAGTGCACTTGTAACGCTACTGAGGCACAGTAATTTTCTTTGGGATCAATAAAGTATCTATCCGAATAAATGCAACAAAGACCAGCATTTACTTATTTCAGGCCAGTTGAGCCAATATTTCTATAGATAAATAGCATGTTTTAAGCAAATTGATTGTTAATAGAGGATTTGACCCATTATTATACTAATAATGAGAGGAAGCACAAAAAACAAAATTTAAAAAAGCAAAAGCCAGTAATATGGGTCACTAGATTAAGGGAAAATGTAGAGACTGAAATAATGGAGTACATCAAAGAACCTAACATCTTGCATACCACCTGTGGAGAGCACCAGGCGCAGAAAAGTATTTTCACGTTTCACGATCAACATGAGATACTTAAGTATTTAAAAATGTACATGTCCAGAGCAGATTCTACAATGACTTCATAGTTGGAGGGGTTCATCATTGAGAAGTTTAACTAAATCAAACAGATTTATCAGCACCAAATGATAGTTCACTAAAAATATTTAGACACCTGCTAAAACGTGCAAAAATTGTCGAATTGTAAATGCTAGTTCATTGTAGCAGATTTCCCATCTAATACAAAAACAATACAAAGCAAATAATCACTAATCCCACATGGATATTCCGGTAGTTTAGTTATCAGAAAGGAAATGAGCCCCAGTTGCTTCAGAAGAAGGTATATCCACACACAAAAACTGTTGTGAGAGCAAAATTACACAATTTGTTATTCAGATCAATTAATTTAGCAACAGTACAACAACTACAATGGGCAAGGGTTGTATCACTCACTTCCTCAGTCTGTGGAGTTGAGACAATAGACCGCTCTAGGTCCAAGAAGTCTAAAGGTTGCTCATTTAGGGTGAGCACTCGTGGAGGTGTTTTCAATGCTAAAGGCTCTGTAGGAGTTGATGTCATTAGATCCAGATCCCTTGGTCTGGAACTGTTATGGTCACCTAATAGAATAAATAAGTCTGTCACTCTTTGGAAGTGTAAAATTAGAGTGGAAAGAACAGATGCAAAAATATACAACAATCTTCAATCAAATTACAGAAAAAAACCTACAAACAAAAACTTATTAAGAATTATGCAAGTATCATCAAGATTAGGGAGGGAGAATAATAATGATGAAGAGTCATTTTGTCATATAGCAAGGTAAAGGTCCTTTGGCCTATCATTCCATTATTCCTTATTTAAATAGATAGTATTTTCTGATCATCCATGGTCAAACGAGGTGGAGAATGCCAAGGATAACTTAGTAATATTTTATCTGTGCTGAAGTGGCTCCGCAACAAACATTCTAATCCTCTCCATTCAAAAGGAAGTATTTAAATGAATAAATAACAAACTACCATTCACAATAAAAGATTTAACATGTATATAACTTTAGTTAAGCTGCACTTGCTATATTGTGTGCAGTTCTGTTCTCCCATTACAGGAAGCATTTAAAAAAATTGGATCGGTATATGGACAGGAAAGGAATGGAGGGTTATGGGCTGAGTGCAGGTTGGTGGGACTAGGTGAGAGTAAGCGTTCGACACGGACTAGAAGGGCCGAGATGGCCTGTTTCCGTGCTGTAATTGTTATATGGAAGCATGTGGAGGCTTTGCAGTGGGTGCAGAAGAGGTTTACTAGGATGCTGCCTGGATTAGAGGATATTAGCTGCAAGAAATGGTAAACCAAACTTGGATTATTTCCTCTGGAGCATCAGAAGCTGAGAGAGACCTGGAAGAAGTTTATAAAATTAAAAAATGAATAAATACGGTATATAGAGTTTTTGTTCCTCAAGGGGAGAAATGTCAAATACTAGAGGGTAGGGAAGAAAGTTTAAAGGCGGTGCAAGGGGCACGTATTTTTTTTGAAATGGAGTGGTAGGTACCTGGAATAGACTGTCGGGGTGGATGGTTGCAGAGAACATGGTAGAAGTGTTAATGAGCCACGCAGATAGGTACATGAACATGCAGGGAAAGGAAGAATAAAATTCACGTGCAGGCAGATGAAGTTAGTTTATTTAGGCATCATGATTGGCACAGATTGTCCCTGATCTGTACTGTTCTATTTGAAAATTAAGATGACCTACAAAGGATTTTAGTGATTGCAAATCACTTTTCAGAAAGAATGAACAGGTGATCTACTTTAATAGCAAATCCTTCCATATTACTGGAAATATAATGGTTTCATGCCAAGTCCTGGTCACAATTTACAACTACAGTGCAACATCAATTTAACCTGGATGATAGGGGGAGAGCTTTAATACTCATTAGCAGTGAATCTAGTATTTACCCAATTCCTTTCTCGGGGAACATGGTAATATTCCCATTATATTCTTACTATATGAGAAAATGGCAGCGCGTGCGGCCACTCCAAGAATGAATATCTGTTATCTGTAAACAGGGGCTGTGCACAATCCTGATTTGATGGGGATGGATGTGAGAAGCACAGAGGAACATCTGGTGAAACTTCTAACATGCCTGTTTCGCTGCTGCTGCTACAGTGCGATTGGAAAATCCTCGGAGAGGAAGGCCCCGAATCCTCGGCTTTGCCTGTTGCTTGGCAGCCGGGGCTGGGGCCGAGGTCAAAGCGCTCAGCAGAGATGGTGCTCGGTGTCGGAGGGCTGGTCAGAGGCTTGAAGTTTTACGGACGGACTCAGAGTTGGCTGTGATCGGATGCTTCCAGAGGCTGCATCGGGAAGCTTTGCGGCGCTGGAGTTTCATGGCAGGAAGAATTTTTATTCCTTCTACTATCTACGTGAGATGATGGGCTATCGAGGACTTTGAGACTTTCTTTTACCATGTTCATGGTCTGCCCTAATCAAATTACAGTGTTGCTTTGCACTGTTGTAACTATATGTTACAATTATGTGGTTTTTGTAAGTTAGTCTTGGTCTGTCTTGTGTTTTTGTGATATCATACTTGAGGAACATTGTATCATTTCTTAATGCATGAATTACTAAATGACAATAAACAAGGACTGAGTGTCTTCACAATCTAACCTAATACTCAAAAGCACAAAAATGGGTAGCACAAAAGAATTGATCTTGGAAATTAGCAGTTGCATAGCAGTTGTGTGGAACCCGGCATTTGTGCATAGAATTCAGGCGCCCAAAGAACTTGCAGTAGCAATGTCCAGCGGCTTCTAGCTACCACATCAACAATTAAATATTAAATGCAAGACTCTTCCTTTCTTTCCTTACTTAAAATTAACTACTTTGCTCCTATTCCGGACCACAGTTGTTTCTGACCAATGCTCACTGAAACAAAAATGTTTCCTGAGCACGTCAGTCTTGTTCTCTCAGGCCAGGAATCATCCCGGTTCCTCTAGTGTGGAGAAGTGTGAGATACTGATATGTCCAAAAAGGGACAGCAGTAAATATGTTTCGTCTGTGTTAAGACTGCCTGGAATGCAGTTTGGGAGTGGTTCCCAAGGATGTGCAAGCAGCATTATAATTAAAGGATTAATTTAAATTAAATGTCATGAGAAGTGAAATAGAAACACAGAAAACCTACAGCACAATACAGGACCTTTAGCCCACAAAGCTGTGCTGAACATGTACTTCCTTTAGAAATTACCTAGGGTAACACATAGCCCTCTATTTTTCTAAGCTCCATGTACATATCCAAGGGTATTTTAAAAGACCCTATTGTATCTGCCTCCACACTGTTGCCGGCAACCCATTCCATGCACACATCTTCTGTGTAAAAAATCTTATCCCTGCCATCTCCTCTGTACCTACTTCCAAGCACCTTAAAACTGTGCCCTCTCATGTTAGCCATTTCAGCCCTGGGAAAAAGCCTCTAACTATCCACACGATCAATGCCTCTCATTATCTTATACATCCCTATCAGGTCACCTCTCATCCTCCGTCATTCCAAGGAGAAAAGACCAATTTTGCCAAACCTATATTCATAAGGTATGCTTCCCAATCCAGGCAACATACTTGTAAATCTCCTCTACATCCTATAATTTCCACATCCTTCCTGTAGTGAGGTGATCAGAACTGAGCACAGTATTCCAAGTGGGGTCTGACCAGGGCCCTATTTAGCTGTAACATTACCTCTCAGCTCCTACACTCAATTCCACAATTGATGAAGGCCAATGCACCGTATGCCATCTTAACAAGAGTCAACCTGCGCAGAAGTTTTGAGTGTCCTATGGACTCGGACCCCAAGATCCCTCTGACCCTCCACACTGCCAAGAGTCTTACCAATTATACTATATTCTGCCATCATATTTGCCCTACCAAAATGAACCACCTCGCAGCTATCTGGGTTCAACTCCATCTGCCACTTCTCAGCCCAGTTTTGCATCATATTGATGTCCCGCTGCAACCTCTGACAGCCCTCTACACTATCCACAACACCCCCAACCTTTGTGTCATCAGTAAGTTTACTAACCCATCCCTCTACTTCCTCATCCAGGTCATTTATAAAAATCATGAAGAGTAGGGGTCCCAGAACAGACCCCTGAGGCACATCACTGGTCACCATCCTCCATGCAGAATATTACCCATCTACAACCACTCTTTGCTTTCTGTGCGCAAGCCAATTTTAGTTACACAAAGCAAGGTCCCCTTGGATCCCATGCCTCCTGACTTTCTCAATAAGCCTTACATGGGGTACCTTCTCAAATGCCTTGCTGAAATCCATATACACTTCATCTACTGCTCTTCCTTCATCAATATATTTAGTCACATCTTCAAAAAATTCAATCAACTCGTAAAGCATGACCTGCCTTTGATAAAGCCATGCTGACTATTCTTAATCATAAATCCTGCCTCTCAGGACCTACTCCATAAATTTACCAACCACTGAAGTAAGACTCACTGGTCTACAATTTCCTGGGCTATCTCTACTCCCTTTCTTGAATAAGAGAACAACATCCGAAACCCTCCAATCCTTCGGAACCTCTCCCATCCCCATTGATGATGCAAAGATCATTGCCAGAGGCTCAGCAATCTCCTCCCTCGCCTCCCACAGTAGCCTGGGGTATATTTCATCCAGTCCAGTGACTTACACAACTTGAAGCTCCAGCACATCCTGTTTCTTAATGTCTACATGCTCAAGCTTTTCAGTCCACTGTAACTCATCCCCACAATCACAAAGGTCCTTTTCCGAAGTGAATACTGAAGCAAAGTATTCATTAAGTACCTCTGTTACCTCCTTTGGTCCCATACACACTTTTGCACTGTCCTATTATCTCATGTCTTATCCTCTTGTTCTGCACATACTTGTAGAATGCCTTGGGGTTTTCCTTAATCCGGCTCGCCAAGGGCTTCTCATGGCCCCTTCTGGCTCTCCTAATTTCATTCTTAAGCTCCTTCCTGCTAGCCTTATAATTTTCTAGATCTCTATCATTAACTAGTTTTTTGAACCTTTCGTAAGCTTTTCTTTTCTCCTTGACTAGATTTTCAACAGCCTTTGTACACCATGGTTTCTGTACCCTACCATCCTTTCCACCTAATTGGAACGTACCTATGCAGAACACCATGCAAATATCCCCTAAACATTTGCCACATTTCTGCTGTACATTTCCTTGAGAACATCTGCTCCCATTTTATGCTTCCGAGTTCCTGCCTGATAGCTTCATATTACCCCTTACTCCAATTAAACGTTTTGCTGACTTATCTGCTCCTATCCCTCTCCAATGCTGTAGTAAACAAGATAGAATTGCGATCACTATTCTCCTATTGAGAGACCTGACACCTGACCAGGTTCATTTCCCAATACCAGATTAAGTACAGCTTCTCTTCTTGTAGCCTTATCTACATATTGTGTCAAGAAACCTTCCTGACACACCTAACAAACTCCACCCCATCTAAACCCCTTGCTTTAGGGAGATGCCAATCAATACAGGGGAAATTAAAATCTCCCATCATGACAACCCTGTCATTATTCCACTGCCCTTCTTCCGTCTCTTCAGTTCAGTTCCAACCCCCCCCCCCCCCCCCGCCCCAGCAATTCTAGTTTAAACTCTCCCCAATAGCCTTAGCAAACCTTCCTGCCAGGATATTGGTCACCCTTGGATTCAAGTGCAACCCATCCTACTGTACATCCTTATTAATATGACATTTAAAGACTTTTGTATTGAATCAGGAATACAATACCTGCTACAACAATCCTCTCTGGCACCTCCATGACAGTCGTGGTGCTCGGAAAGTCTCCTTTTGCCCACCTATCCTCGGCAGTTTCTGGTGCAACCTGAAGCCTCTCCGGCACTCTCATTCGCTGACTGATACCCTCCGTGTACTCCATCTCATACTGGATGCGGTTAATTTCAGCCATATCACTGGTGGGAGAAGGAAATGCTGCTACGTTCATGACACTGGAAAGTAATAACTGCCAGGAGAATAAAGCACATTGACCAAAAAAATTTTTAAAAATTAGTTACCTCACAAAATCTCCACTGGAAGTCAAACACAAACAATATGCATGAATATAATGAAACTTTAGAATCGTTTCAATCATAAACAACTACAGAAGCTCAGAAATGTTAACATCAACTGCTGGAATATTATTGGGAGTATTCTGTAGACACTTCCCCTACCCCAATGCAAGGTTCAGGAGTAGTGATTACCCCTCAACCATCAGGCTCTTGAACCAGCGGGGAAAACTTCAATCACCCCAACACTGAGCCGATTCCACAACCTATGGATTCACTTTTAAGGACTCTTCAACTCATGTTCTCGATAGTTATTACTTATTATTTTCTTTCTTTTCTTTTTGTATTTGCAGTTTATGTTCCACTAATTAGATACCTCCATTCTATGCTGTAAAATTCTATGATTCTCTCTCTCCCCTTTTAACCAGAACAAATCATGTTTATCTTTACCCAAATTAGATTTTGAAAACAAAGTTCATGCAAAATAGAAACCTAGAAAATAGGTGCAGGAGTAGGCCATTCTGCCTTCTGAGCCTGCACCGCCATTCAGTATGATCATGGCTGATCATCCAATTCAGAACCCTGTACCTGCTTTCTATCCATACCCCCTGAGCCCTTTAGCCACAAGGGCCATATCTAACTTCCTCTTAAATATAGCCAATGAACCGGCCTCAACTGTTTCCTGTGGCAGAGAATTCCACAGATTCACCACTCTGTGTGAAGAAGTTTTTCCTCATCTTGGTCCTAAAAGACTTCCCCTTTATCCTTAAACTGTGAACCCTCATTCTGGACTTCCCCAACATCAGAAACAATCTTCCTGCATCTAGCCTGTCCAATCCCTTTAGAATTTTATACGTTTCAATAAGATCCCCCCTCAATCTTCTAAATTCCAGTGAGTATAAGCCTAGTCGATCCAATCTTTCTTCATATGAAAGTCCTGCCATCCCAGGAATCAATCTGGTGAACCTTCTCTGTACTCCCTCTATGGCAAGAATGTCTTTCCTCAGATTAGGGGACCAAAACTGCACACAATATTCTGCCAACCAATTCTCTATCCATGTCAATACCATACCCCCAATACCGTGTGCTTTAAGTTTGCACACTAATCTCCTGTGTGCAAATCTAAATATACCACATCCACTGGCTCTCCCCTATCCACTCTACTAGTTACATCTTCAAAAAATTCTTTAAGATTCATCAGACATAATTTTCCTTTCACAAATCCATGCTGACTTTGTCCGAAGATCTCACCTCTTTCCAAATGTGCTATTATCACATCTTTGATAACTGACTCTAGCATTTTCCCCACCACCGATGTCAGATTAACCGGTCTATAGCTCCCCGGTTTCTCTCTCCCTCCTTTTTTAAAAAGTGGGGTTACATTAGCCACCCTCCAATCCTCAGGAACTAATCCAGAATCTAAGGAGTTTTGAAAAATTATCACTAATGCATCCACTATTTCTTGGGCTACTTCCTTAAGCACTCTGGGATGCAGACCATCTGGCCCTGGGGATTTATCTGCCTTTAATCCCTTCAATTTACCTAACACCACTTCTCTACTAACATGTATTTCCCTCAGTTCCTCCATCTCACTAGACCCTCGGTCCCTTACTTTTTCCGGAAGATTATTTATGTCCTCCTTAGTAAAGACAGAACCAAAGTAGTTATTCAATTGGTCTGCCATGTCTTTGTTCCCTATGATCAATTCACCTGTTTCTGACTGTAAAGGACCTACATTTGTCTTGACCACCTTTTTTCTTTTCACGTATCTATAAAAGCTTTTACAATAGTTTTTATGTTCCCTGCCAGCTTTCTCTCATAATCTTTTTTCCCTTTCCTAATTAAGCCCTTTGTCCTCCTCTACTGGTCTTTGAATTTCTCCCAGTCCTCAGGTGTGCTGCTTTTTTCTGCTAATTTATATGTTTCTTCGTTGGACTTGATACTATCCTTAACTTCCCTTGTCAGCCATGGGTGCACTACCTTCCCTGGTTTATTCTTTTGCCAAACTGAGATGAACAATTGTTGTAGTTCATCCATGTGATCTTTAAATGCTTGCCATTGCATATCCACCGTCAACCCTTTAAGTATCATTTGCCAGTCTATCTTAGCTAATTCACGTCTAATACCTTCAAAGTTACCCTTCTTTAAGTTCAGAACCTTTGTTTCTGAATTAACTATGTCACTCTCCATCTTAATGAAGAATTCCACCATACTATGGTCACTCTTATCCAAGGGGCCTCGCACGACAAGATTGCTAACCAACCCTTCCTCATTACTCAATACCCAATCTAGAATGGCCTGCTCTCTAGTTGGTTCCATAATAAATTGCATTTTGCTTCCCTCCTCACTATAGCCTCCAATAAGAAGTTGCATGGTCCTCTAAGCTGCATCTGAAAAATTCTAGCATTAAGCTGTAACTTATTTAACAAGACATCGACTGTTTACTCTTTTCCGTGGATGCTGCCTGACTCGCTGAGTTCCTCAGGCATTGTATGGATTTCCAGCATCTGCAAACTATTTCGTGTTTTTACTTGCATGTTGTAGGAAGGAACATGTCCCTTGCTCAATTTTTTCAATCCATCCAAGATAAAATAAAATAAAGTACACTACAAATAGTACTTATTTTGCAAATAAAAACAGAAAATACTGGAAATGCTTATATTAGGCTGCACTTATGGGACGAGAAGCAGAACAATTTGCAGAGCATTTCCAGTATTTTCTTTTAGTTTAGATTTCCAGCATCTGCAATTTTTTAATTACTTCTGCATGTGTGTTAATTAATCCTAACTTCAAAGCAAGATTGCTGCCTCAGAGAAAAAATGCTGAAGTTGATTCAGATTCGTCTGACAAAAAGTAATATACTTTCCTACAATAAACCCTATTTGCAGATTTTCATTCAATCACCTGTTAAAGAATCACCTTGTTCCTACCGTAACACGCCATTTTACACTTTGTTCCCTCCTCCAGGTCATTAATGTAAATAATGAGTAAACAATTGAGGGCCAAGAACTAAGCCTGGGGTACTACAGTCCTTACATCCCTCCAATCTGAAAATTACCTTTGTCATTGCATCAATAAAAAAACATTTACTGCATCAGCAAATGCCTTCTGGAAATCTTAGTGTTCACACCTACCAGGTCTCCTTGTTGCATCTTCAAAGAATTCAGTTAAATGTATCAAACGTTTAAGTTTCATAAAATCACATTGACCAGGTTTAATTATAATAGAGCTTCCTAAATGAGTATTACTTCCTCTTTGATTACTGATTCAAGCAACTTCCAATAAAAGATATTAAATTCGCTGCATAAACACAAGAAATTGTGCAGATGCTGTAAATCCAAAGTAACGCATATAAAATGCAGGAGGAACACAGCAGGTCAGGCAGTATCCATGGAAATTAGCTGGCAGGTAGTTCCCCACCTATGTCTTCATCCCTTGTCAAACAAGTCCTTCAGTGGCTGATTTTCAGTCTTCCATAACTTTCCAGAATTTAGCAAATTTTGGAAAAGATCATAAACGTGAAGAAAATGTTGCGCTAATCACTTAATATATTAAATTCTGGTTAACATAGTTAAGTAGGTAGCATCGCGGTTAGCGTTATGCTGTTATAGCTGGGGATGTTCTAGAGCTCAGAGTACAACTTTGGTGCCGTCTGTAAGGAGTTTATACTGCATGCTCTCTCTGTGACCGCATGGGTTTTCCCCAGGCACTCTGTTCTCCTCCTCAAAGACATACTGGGTAGTAAGTAAATTGTCCTGTGATTAGGCTAGGGTTAAATAGGTGGGTTGCTGGGCGGTGCAGCTTGTTGGGCCAACTGGAAGGGACGGTATCTCTAAATAAATAAAAAAATAAAATAAAAGGCAACTTCAAATCTTTAGTGCTAAAGATTTGACCAGGATGTAATTGAAAAGTTTTCTGGAAAACAAAGAAAGAATTGGCTGCCAGTTCTCAGTACATCATGAAAACTAGAACTGGCACAAGCGCCAGAGACAACTATGCTTACAGTTTTTGAAATCACCCTTGTTCCCATTACGTGCTTCCCCTCGCCAGCTGAGCACAAACAGTGGCTGGAACCACAACAAATTCCAGTTCCTTTTACTGGTGGTGACAGAACTTGACCTCAATACACCTGACTTTTCTATGATTAAACCTTTCAACTTCACAAGGATAAAGAAATTTGGCTTGATCTACTGACCCTCTCTCAATTTTATGGACCATAGAAAGCATCCTATCTGGATAAACCATGGCAACTGCTCTGCTTATGAATTCAAGAAGCAGCAAAGGATCTGGAGACAACTCAGTACACCAAAGAAGCTCCCCTCCAACGTACTTTGTCTACACTCCTTGCTACTTTTATAAGGAAACCTCAGTAGGTCCTCCATTGGTTGGGGTGAACCATCTGTCTATGTAATACACTAATCAGGGCAGCATGATATGGAGAGCAAGCTGTTGCCATATAGCAGGCTCCCCCACTCCAGGCAGCTGATGAATCGAAAGGAAGAGCAGAGACTGGCACCAATGGCATTGCAGCAGATTCCAGTCATCGTTGAACTCAACATAGGACTGCCTTAAGGTCTCCATTTCTGTTTTTTTCCCCCTAGGGTTTACTCCCAAAGCCTCCCCATGAGTGGGTATAGCCTCAAGGAAGCAGAGGTTTGAGATCAGAGTTTTCCTTCTCCGAGATGAGCTGCCAACCATAGGGTGCCTTTACACCTTCTCCTGTCAGGAGGAACGGTTCCACTGGGCTTAGTAACTAAGCAACACATGTCAGCCAAGAGCTGGACTTGATTGTCAGGGGCTATTTGAGACACACACCGTTTGAGGCATTTAATAGGTAGTGGGAGCCTGTCTCCACTGCCTGGCTGTAACAACCTTAAGGAACTGGTAAAGTAACCAATGTAATCTAAAACCCTCACTCACCCTAACATTCTCATCTCCCCCACCCCTTCCCAAGCTGGGCAGCCTGAAATGGTGTTATCAAAATACATATACAACCCTGAGATTCAGTTTCATACTCAACAAATCTATAGAATAGGAACTATAACAGGATCAATGAAAGAACACCTAAAGCACAGAAGACTTTAGCCTGTGATTAGGCTAGGGTTAAAGGGTGCAAATGCAAAATAAATAAACAGGCTTAAATAACGAGAATATGAGAAGAGGCCTTGAAAGTGAGTCCATTGGTTGTGGGAACATTTCAGCTATGGGGAGGTGAAGATTAGTGAAGTTATCCCCTTTTGTCCAAAGAGGTAGTGCAACCTGGGAACCCGGTGGTGCAAATCCTGAGGCTCTTGTACCTTCTACCTGAAGCCTGGAGCAAGAGAGCATGACTCGGGCGGTGGGGATCCCTGCTGAAGGATGCTGGCCTCCTAGGACAGGGCTTCATATAGGTATGTAGGTTGGGAGGGTTTTACCCGTAAGTACTAGGCCAGATCCATTACTTTTTGTAGGATTTATGGCTCAGAGACATCCCCTATCCCACTGTTAAAAGAAGATTAAACGGCTCCCTTGTGTGATAAGATAGACTCCTGACCTCACAATCTCCATCGTGGTGACCTGGCATCTGACTGTCCACCGGACTGCACTTCCTCTGCAATTATAACACTTTATTCGCATTCTGCTATTGTCAACGCCCAGCTGAAAGGAATTGATCTGTACGAGCGGTATTTACGCCTTTCACAGAAGCCCGACACATGTGACAATAATAAACAAATTTACCCTATCACTGCGTTCCTCCCCACCTTCGACATCAGAAGACCCCGATGTCCCTTTCACTTCTGCTAAAACAGCCACGACTGACTTGAACAAGAGCCGCTGGTGTCTGACGGCTGATCTTGTGGGTTGTGGGCCCTCCGATCTGTCCTGGCCGTGGGCTCTGACCTTGACCCTTGGAGCACCTCCACTCCTGCCACACGGAGGTCAAGTCAGAGAAGCCACTGACCCCTGGTTATTCTCATCGAGTTATTTATTTTTCCCGACTCTCTGTACTTACCTTTGCTGTCACTGGATGCGGCGGCTCGGTTCCCGGCAGCAGGCCACGGCTGCTTAACCGCCAGCAGGATGATTTTATCTTGATCTCGGGTCCGGTCACCTCTCCCTCCCCGAATCACTACGGCCTGCCGCAACTCTTCAGACGAGAGAGGCCATTTCGAGGTGGTTGACGCCGAACACCGGGAAATCGAAACAACTGACGGCGCTTGTTCGATCAGGTCCCCGTACCCGATCACTGCGCATGCTCAGTATTACTTTCCCGAGGACCTCCATAAAGCACGAGTGCGCACGCGTGAAAGAACCTGCGCCCTGTAGTAGCTCATACGCATGCGCTGTTTTCAGTTTTCACTTGGAGGGGTTTGATGGTGGTTGTTAACTTTGTGTTGGCTCTTTGATAGGGAAGTCTTCCAACTGTTCACACGATCAAGTTTAGATTAAATTGTATAATTTAGATGAAATAAACAGGTATATGAATGAGAGGGGTTTGGAGGGATATGGCCCAGGTGCAGGTCAGTGGGACTAGGCAGAAAAATGGTTCGGCACAGCCAAGAAGGGCCAAAAGGTCTGTGCTGTAATGTTCTATGGTACTATGGTATCTAATAGAGGTTAAAGTTTATTTTCATACTGTATTATTGTAGCGTGATTGGATGACATTATGAAGGAAGTGATATAAATACTATTTTCAGCTAAAACCTAAAACTTTAAAACTATTTTAGAATACTGCGCTGATCCAACCATTCTGCTTATAAAATCATAAACCTCCGAAATGTGAGGACTCATGCCATTCTGTGCAATGGTTAACATTTAGAGATGATCAGAAAACAATGGCGGAAAGAGGCATGTAATGGGAGGAAGTGGGAAGGGGACGTGGGGAGGATGAGATGTATAAAATGAGCAGTCATCTCATCTGCATACCTTAGTCCTGCTTTGTCGTCTATGTTTATCCCAGGCAGTAAATGACCTTTCTGCTTTTTCTATATAGAACGGAAGCCCGTGCTGAACAGCTCATTACACTTGGAACAAGTGTGGTGGCAGCTCTGAAGTAAAACTAGAAAATCGTGGAAATGCTCTCTTGGGCAGAATTGATGAAGAGAGTGTGTGAGAAAGAGAGTTTAACTTTCCCCAGCAAAGAAAAGCATGGACCCGATATGTTAACTCTCCACAATTCTGACACCTGAAACCATGCCTCCATGAGTCATGGAATCTGGAACAGTAGAGCTCCAAAGTTTATATTTCATCACATTGATGTTAATCATCTGCAGGAACTATTGAAGAAATCAAAGCCAGACACCCCAAAGATGGTAGCTTTTGAAACAGTCCATTCAATGTATGATACACAAGGCATTGAAATTTCAACAAGTAACTTTTTAGAATAAACATTGTTATTTATATCATATTTTTCACACTTCTTTCAGGACTGAAGCGATTTTGATTATCATGTCCAGGAGCAGCTCTTACGACACAAATATGGTCTGACGAGTAGTCCTGGTAATTGTTGTGTGTTTGTCTTGGACTGCAACATCTGGGCAACCAAAGTTCAATGTTCAAGGTAAATTTTATTATCAAAGTACATATATGTCACTATATACAGCTGTGAAATTCATTTTATTGTAGGCATACTCAATAAATCTATAGAATCGTAACTATAACAGAATCAATGAAAGTCTGCCGAACTAGAGCACTCAATCATAGTGCAGAAATTAGCAAACTGTGTAAATGCAAAAAGAAGAAGCAATAATATAAATAAATAAGCAATAAATATTGAGGACATGAAATGAGGAGTCCTTGAAAGTTGAGTCCATTGGTTGTGGGAACATTTCAGTGATAGGGCAAATGAAGCTGAGTGAAGTTATCCTCTCTGGTTCAAGAGCCTGATGGTTGAGGGGCAGTAACTGTTTGTGAACTAGGTAGTGCGAGTCCTGAAGCTCTTGTACCTTCTTCCTGATGGCAGCAGCGAGAAGAGAGCATGTCCTTGGTGGTGGGTGCCCTGGATGATGGATGCTGCTTTCCTGCAATATCATTTCGTTTATTGGGAGGGCTTTACCCATGATGGACTGGGTCATATCCAGTAAAGATTTTCCATTCAAGGGTATTTGTATTTCTATACCAGGCTGTGATGTAGCTAGTCAATATACACTCCACTACACATCTGCAGAAGTTTATCAAAGGTTTAGATGTCTTGCCAAAGCTCCGTTAACTCTTAAGGAAGTAGAGGTGCTGCTGTGCTTTCTTTGTGAGTGCACTTGTGTGCAGGGCCCAGGACAATTATAACACCAATTATAACACCAAGGAATTTAAAGTTGCTAACTTAACCCTCTCCACCTCTGATTCTCCAGTGAGGACTGGCTCATGGACCTCTGGTTTCCTTCTTCTGAAGTCAATAATGAGTTCCTTGGTCTTGCTGACATTGAGTGAGAGGTTGTTATGGCACCACTCAGCGAGGTTTTCAATCTTCCTCCTATATGCTGATTCATCGCCTCCTTTGATTCAGCCCATGACGGAGGTGTCATCAGCAAACTTGAGTACGATGTTGGAGCTGTGCTTAGACACACAGTCATAAGTGTAAAGCAAGTAGAGCAGTGGACTAAGCACACAGCCTTGTGGTGCACCTCCGCTGATGGAGATCATGGAGGAAGTGTTGACAATCTGAACTGACTGGGGTCTGCAAATGAGGAAATCGAGTATCCAAATGCACATGGAATTATTGAGGCCAAGGTCTTGGAGCTTATTGGTTAGTTTTGAGGGGACGATGGTATTGAATGTCAAGCTGTTGTTGATAAAGAGCATCCTGATTAATGCATCTTTGCTGTCCAGACACTGGACACTAGAATACTACAGCACAGTACAGGTCCTTCATCTCTTGATGTTGTGCTGACCCATATATTCCTTAAAAAATGTACTAAACCCACTCTACACTGTAACCCTCTATTTTTCTTTCATCCTTGTGCCTGTCCAAGAGGCTCTTAAATACCCCTACTGTTTTAGCCTGCACCACCATCCCTGAGCAAGTCACTCCAGGCACCCACAACCCTCTGCGTAAAAAACCTACCCCTTTTGTCTCCCCTAAACTTCCCTCCCTTAACTTTGTACCTATGCCCTCTGCCCTGGGAAACAGGTACTAGATATCCACCCTATCTATGCCTCTCATAATCTTGTAGACCTCTATCAAGTTCCCTCTCCTTCTACGCTACAAAGAGAAAAGGCCCAGCTCTGCTAACCTTGCCTCAGAAGAGTTGTTTTCCAAACCAGGCAACATCCTGGTAAATCTCCTCTGCACCCTCGCCGTAGCTTCCACATCCTTCCTGTAATGAGGTGACCAGAACTGAACACAATACTTTAAGTGTGGTCTTACCAGAGATTTGTAGAGTTGCAACATGACCTCTCTACTCTTGAACACAATCCCCCTATTAATGTAGCCTAGCATTCCATAGGCCTTCTTAACTATCCTATCAACCTGTGCAGCAACCTTGAGGGATGTATTGATTCGAATCCCAAGGTCCCTCTGTTCATCCACACTCTTAAGTAACTGACCATTAACCCTATACTCATCCTTCATGCATCACCTCACACTTATCCAGATTGAACTCCATCTACCACTTTTCTCCCCAACTTTGCATCCTGTCTATATCCTCTTGTAACCTTTGACAACCTACAGCTCCATCCACAACTCCTCCAATCTTCATGTCATCTGCAAACGTACTCACCCATCCTTCTGCCTCTTCATCCAGGTCATTTATAAAAATCACAAAGAGCAGGGGTCCCAGGACAGATTCTTGCAGCACTCTACTAGTCACTGACCTCCAGGCAGAATACTTTCCTTCCACTACTACCCTCTGCTTTCTTCCTGTAAGCCAATTTTTTATCCAAACAGCCAAGGTTCCACTGATCCCATGCCTCATGACTTTCTGGATGAGTCTCTCATGTCAAATGCCTTGCTAAAATCCATGTAGACCACATCTACCGCCCAACCCTCATCAATTTCTTTTGTTACCTCTTCAAAAATCTCAATTAGGCTCATGAGGCACAACCTTCCCTTCACAAAGCCTTGTTTACTATCCTTGAGTAGACTGTTCTTCTCCAAATGCTTGTAGATCCTATTCTTAAGAATCCTTTCCAGTAGTTTGCAGACCACCAATGTAAGACTCACTGGTCTATAGTTCCCAGGATTCTCCCTATTACCTTTTTTAAACAAGGGAACTGCATTTGCTATTTTCCAATTTTCTTGCACCTCCCCTGCAGCCAAAGAGGATTCAAAGATCATAGTTACTGCTCCAATGATCTCTTCTCTTATTTCCTACAGCAACCTGGGGTGTATCACATCCGGTCCTGGGGACTTATCAATCTTGATGTTTTTAAGTAGATCCAAAACTACTTCTTCCTTAATCTCCACATTGTCCAGCACACAAGCCTGTTCAATTTTGACCTCACCCTGATCAAGGTCCTTTTCACTTGTGAATACTGAAGCAAAGTATTCACTTAGGACCTCCCCAGCCTCCTCCGCGTCCAAGCACATGTTGCCTTCTTTATCCTTTAGCAGCCCCACCTTCATTCTTGACATCTTCTGTTCTTCATATACGCATAGAATGCCTTGGGGTTCTCCTTAATCCTACATGCCAAGGCCTTCTCATGCTCCCTTCGAGCTCTCCTAGGTCCTTTCTTTCGCTCCTTCCTGGCTACCCTATATTTCTCATGAGCTCCTCCTGCTTCCTGCTTCTTATATCTAACATATGCTTCCTTCTTCCTCTTGATGCATTGCTTCACGTGTTTCATCAGCCACAGTTCCCTTCTCCTACTGTTTTTTCCTTGTCTCAGTAGAACAAACCTATCCTGAACCCAGCACAAGTGGTCCCTAAACTTCCTCCACATTACTTGTGTGCTTTCACCCTTGAACATCTGTTTTCAATTTACTCTCGCTAGTTCCTGCCTCATCCCTTCATGGTTAGCCCTTCCCTAGTTAAGCACTTTACCATTTTGTCTGTTTTTATCCTTTTCCATAGCTATGCTGAAGCTAAGGGAGTTGTGGCCACTCTCACCAAAATGCTCCCCCACCAAGAGGTCTGTCACCTGACCAGGTTCATTACTCAGAACTAGATCCAGTATGGCCTCTCCTCTGATCGGCCGGTCCACATACTGTGTCAGGAATCCTTCTTGAACACACCTGACAAATTCAGCCCCATCTATCCCCCTTGTTCCAGGGTTGAGTGAAGAGCCAATGAGATGTCATCTGCTGTGGTCCTGTTGCTACAGTAGGCAAATTGGAGGGAATCTAAATCATTGCTCAAGCAGGAGTTGATACGTTTCAAAACCAACCTCTCAAAACACTTCATCACTGTGGGTGTAGGCGCTGCTGGGCAATAATCATTGAGCAGGTCACCATGATCTTCTTGGGCAACAGTTAATTGAAATCTGCTTGAAGCAGGTGGGTACCTTACATTCCCAAAGCAAGAGGTTAAAGATCTCAGTGAACAGAAGTAGAAATGAGCTAAATTTGTTGAGACTCTGTGAGCATAATTTTAGTGATTTGTATAACTGTATCCTTCATTCTCTTACTCCTCCATTCCATTCTGCCTCCTCATTCACACTACAAATCACCATTTCTCAATTGCTACTGAGGGTAATTTGTCAATTATAAACTGCAATATCGCTAAATTATCCTGCCATTTTCATTCTCTGCACCACACCATCAATGTGGTTTTGCCAGCTACTTTAGAAGCTGGACTCAGAAATCCAAATTATTAATTTACCTTGTTATTAACAGTGGTTTTAACAACGAACTTGGTCAAATTCCCTTTTCTATTTTTTTCTAACCTGAATATGTATGTTAATCTATGCTTTGACAAACTCCTATAGATGCATAGTGCAGAGTATCATGAAAGAGCAGTACCCATGAATAGAAAGCCAACAAAAAGTACTGTATACAGCCCAGTTCACCATAGGAAAAGCCCTCCTCACATGGAGCATATCAACAAGGAGCACTGCTACAAGAAAGCAGCATCTATCATCGAGGACCTCTATCATCGAGAACCCCCATCATCCAGGCCATGCTCTCTTCTCACTTTCACTGCTGCCATGGGGAAGGAGGTACAGGAGCCTTAGGTCCCACACCACCACAGGTTAAAAAGGACCAGCAGAAATGGACACACCTGGAGTCTGAGTCTTCCATTATAAACACTTTTATTAGTAACTACGTGATAAAGTAATATAAAACAAGATAAGGCAAACGGGTTAGCAGGGTATATGCAGCTCCCAGTTCAGGTGATAAATGATACAGTCTTACAATGGTATAGGTATGAAGTCAGTTCAGTTCTGGATATTAAATTGAGTTGAATTGAAGAGAGAGAGAGATATTTTGTCTTCCCAGTGCCGATGCCGTTGAATCTTCCATGTCGTCCTCCTGCTCCCGAAACTTATTAAAGTCACTGACTGTGACCACACAAAAGAGGATGCTGTTTTCATGTGGTACAGCTATCAATCCAGGCAAGGGTTAAACACACTGATAGCTTTCCACCGGTCACCCCTTTTCCACACTGTGAGCAAAAAACCCCACTCTTGTTGTGGGCACACAAAGCTCAACTAGTGTGAGTTTCGTCAGTGTCTTCCGTGTGTCTCTGTGTGTCTGGTTACAAAGCCAGTTGACCTTGTATATATTCCACAACTACTGAACACCAGCTGTCCATCATATAGCTCCACCTTGCTGTTTCCAAGGCAACTCACAGGCTTTCGTTGCTCTCTCTCTCTCTTTTTAAAGGACCAGTCCATACTTAATAATCCTTCAGATCTCATCACATTACCCTTCAACTATCAGGCTTCTGAAGGAGTGTGCAAAACTTCACTCTCCTCAGCATTGAACTGTTTCTACAACTTATGGACTCACTTTCAAGTACTCTATGCTCATGCTCTCAATTTTATTGTTATGATTATTTATTTTCTTTTGTATTTACACAGTTTGTCTTCTTTTGTACCTTGGTTTCAAAGTTTTCAAAGTTCAAAGTAAAATGGTGACATATGCATACTTTGATAATAAATTAACTTTGAACTTTGCTATTGAACAAGTGGAAATCATTCCTGTAGATGACTGCGGAGGCAGTCATTGACTATACTTTAAGCAGAGGTTTATAGGTTCTTGATTAGTAAGGGTGTCAAAGGTTATGAGAGAAGATAGGAGAATCAGTTTGAGAGAAAATAAATCAGCCATGATTGATTCCCGGAGCAAACTCGATGGCTTGAATGCCAGAATTCTGCTCCTATGTCTAATGGTGTATCTGTTCAAAAATCAGCTTGCTCTCCATGCTGCAGCTTGTCTCCTGACACTCGTACTTTACCTTTATTCAGTGTGCCTTATCAAAGGCCCTTTGAATATCTAAGGATATTACATCTACTGCACTGTCTACTTATTCAAAAATTGAAAGGATTCAATAACGTTGGTCAAGCATGACTCACTTTCCAAAATTTGTACAAGTTCTTCTTTATTATATGATGCATTTGCCTTATAGCTGTCTTCGCACATTGATGCAAGTCATGATGGAAATCTGAGTAAAATTTCCATCACCACCTTTACCACACAGGATTTGTTTTATATCCTTTTTATTTAAATGTAGGAAAATTGTCTACTGGTTCTGTTACACCTAATATAAATGAAATAAGGATATTTGCTCACAGTTCACACATAACTACACTCTGATAGACTGTTGAATTCAGTTCCAAATGAATATTTAATAATGCCCAAAGGAAACTGAACAAATCTCTAGAACCCCATGTCTCTCCTTTTTAATCCATACTTGCTCCCTTTCATTGACTTTTACAGACAACTTGAGGAGCATTGATGCTGCATTTCACAATTCCTTGACCTTGGGTGTTTTAAGTCCTATATATAACAATAGCACACTGCTATTAGATCTCTGAACTGACCCTCAAATCAACGATTACAAATTAACTATGGGCACAGTTTGTGCTTAGCAAGTAGCTGTTCAGTGACTACTGCCTACACTGGGATTGTTTCAATGACTCCCAAGGCCTGGTGCTGTAGAGAATGAACAATTTGTATAGTTATAAGACCTTGCACAACCTCAATATGCCACAAAATGATTCGCATTCAATTCAATAGTTTTGAAATATGTCATCATAATGAAGGAAATTAGGTAACTTGGACACAGTAAGGTGCAGAAAAATGTTGA
Source organism: Hypanus sabinus (assembly GCF_030144855.1). Lineage (NCBI taxonomy): Eukaryota > Metazoa > Chordata > Chondrichthyes > Myliobatiformes > Dasyatidae > Hypanus > Hypanus sabinus. Next base: position 31,100,588 of record NC_082707.1, read on the forward strand.
TAATGATCAAATAATCAATTAGTAAGATACTTTTTGAAGACAAAGATAGCCTGGACAATGAGGACAACTTCCCCCTCTTCTCTAAAGATGAGTCATGGGATCTTCATGTCTACCTTGGAGGGAGGAGTGAGACTTGCTCTAACTATTTAACACTGCACCCCTTAAATACCATGCAAGAATGACAGTCTAGGTTTTTGTGCTTGAGTCTCTGAGATGGTCTGTCTTAAAAGTCCACTGCTCCTTCATTCAAGTTTCTAAGATATTAAAATGAAAATTGAAAATATAATGTTCCAATTTCAAAATGTGTAACCTCTGTAATTTCACAATTCTGACATAGGTAGCTTCACCTATCCTGCACTGCCCTCACCATCTTAATTTGAAGTACTTTACTACTAATATGTATATTACCATAATAATATGTACCAACTATTCTCACCAAATACAGTACATATAAATATAATCATATATCATATAAAGCCAATCTTTCTAAAGCACTCTTTAAAACCTTTCTGGGTCATTTTCCTTATATCTTTATCCTGGTATAACTTTGCAGAATAGTTTCGGAAGCCTTTGGCTTCTAGGCAAGCAGCCTACTGAAATCCATTCTACTGTTACTCTATAGTGAATACCTTTTAACATTATGGGATAGTCTTCTGTTTCTCCTGGGATGCATTCCCAATATGCTTCCGCAATGGTGGCAGAGTCATCAGAGTCAGCCCACTGAGAAATCCATGACCATCTTTAGTGTTTGTATGTGTGTAATCCAACTCAGAGATTCAGCTGCTGTCCATGTTTTGCTCACTTTTGTTCCTAGGCCTCTGCACATCCAGAAGTTAGTAAGCTGATCATTTCAATTTTCTGCAAACTAGTCTAAATATAAGATACCCTGAAATTTTTGAATTTTGTTATAAAGTTCAAGTTTGTTTGTAATGTTACACTCAACAATTACTACTTTATTTCATTTTCTTTTTTCTTTTCAAATCTTTATATTATTATTTGAAAATTACGCAGGTACATCGAAGTAAGAACACTTACAATGCCTCAAAAAAAAAGAAATTATCTTAAAGATTGAAATCTTTTTTGAATTAAAAAAAAAACCCTACTAAGCAAGAAAAGTGAGAAAACAAAAGAAACCCATTGGAGGTACAACCCTGGAGCCATGCGTCATACAAAAAGCTTCTAAAATTAAACATCAAGCTGCCAACAAGAAAGAACGATATATCAAGATAAAAAAATTACACTTAGATCGTGGAGGAAATCTATCAGTTAACTGAAATGATAATAACAAGCAAATGAGCCCCATCTGTTCTCAGAATCAAATAAAGTTTCAAAGGTACGGCTTCTAATTTTCTCCAAGCTAAGACGCAGCATCACTTGAGAGAACCATTGTGTCAAAGTAGGAGCTGATATATCCTTCCATTTCAACAAGATGGCCCTCCTAGCTATCAATGTAACAAACGCAATAACATGTTGGTCAGACACAGAAATACCATGGATATTTTGAGGAATTATTCCAAAAAGCACAGTCAACTTATTAGATTGTAAGTTGATTCTGAGTGCTTTAGAAATTGTCGAAAAGACTGACTTCCAAAACTGTTTTAACATAGAACATGACCAGAACATATGTGTCAGTGTAGCTATCTCAGTTTTACATCTATCACAATACTTGTCAACATTGGGAAATATTTTAGAAAGTCTGTCCTTCATCAAATGGTAACGATGTACAATTTTAAATTGAATCAGTGAATGACTAGCGCAGATCGAAGAAGAATTAACCAGCTTCAGAATCCGTATCTAATCCTCCCATATAAAATTCAAATTGAGTTCCTTCTCCCAATCCTGTTTAATCTTAAGTAAAGGACACTTATCCCATTGTAATAATGAATTATAAATCCTTCCAATAGAACCTTTTATCAAAGGGTTCATATTCATAATAGTATCTAACAAGTCAGCCTCCAATACGTAAGGAAAATTACTTAAATATTTTTGTAAAAAATTTCTAACTTGAAGATATTGTAAAAAGTGTGAATATGAGAGAGAATATTTATCGACTAATTGTTCAAAAGACATCAATCTGCCTTCTTTAAATAAATCTAAAAAAGAATTTATACCTTTATTTTTCCAAAGTAAAAAAATCGGATCACTCCAGGAAGGTTTAAAAAAGTAATTACAATAAGTTATACTACAAAATTTAAATTTTTTGAGATTGAGAAAATTGCGGAACTGGAGCGAAATTTGTAAAGAGTGCTTAACCACAGGATATAGGTTTAAATTAGCAACTTTAGCTAATTGTATAGGTAGAGCAACTCCTAATAACAAAGTTAAATAAATCTGTTTCACAGTTCTCAGTTCCAGGTCTACCCAAATCGGCTGATCATTCCTACCACCCCAATATAACCAAAAGGACATATACCACAAATTAACAGCCCAGTAATACATTCATAGATTAGGCAAAGTGAGGACTGCATCCTTTTTCAACTTATGCAAATAACATTTACTAATTCTTGGTCTTTTATTATCCCAAATAGAAGATAGAATAATAGAATAAATCCGATCAAAAAACTTCTTGGTCAAAAAAACAAGAATATTCTGAAATAAGTATAAAAATTTTGGTAAAATCATAATTTTAACTACATGAATATGACCAACAAGTGAAAATGTAAGTGGGCTCCATCTACTAAAGGAATACTTCATAGAGTCCACTAAAGGAGGAAAATTGGCTTTATAAAGATCCTTATTTTTTTTGTAATTATGATACCTAAATATCTGAAAGAATCCTTAATTTTAAAGGGAATATTACCATATATAGAGATAGATTTATTTAAAGGGAGCAATTCACTTTTACTAAAAGTTATTTTATATCCTGAAAAATCTTCAAATTCATCAAATAATTTTAGCAAAGCAGGAATAGATTCTTCAGGCTTAGATATATATACCAATAAATCATCAGCATAAAGAGAGATCTTGTGCATGGTCTCATTCACAAAAACCCCATGAATATTTTTGGCTTCACGAAGAGCAATACTCAGGGGTTCTACTATTAAGTTATATAACAAAGGAGTTAATAGACAACCTTGTCTTGTTCCCCGTGATAGCTGAAAAAAAGGAGACCTACAATTATTAGTGACAACAGTAGCAATAGGAGCTTTATATATTATTTTAATCCAATTATTAAAATTAATACCAAAACAAAATTTTTCTAAAACATTAAATAAATAATTCCTTTTGACTCGATCAAATGCTTTTTCAGCATCCAAAGATACAACGCATTGTGGGGTTTTAGAAGAGGGCGAATATATAATGTTAAATAGTTTCTGAACATTTGAAAAAGAATAATGACCCTTTATAAAGCCTGTTTGACCTTTAAAAATGATTTCACCCAAAAAATCTCCAACTGATTGGCCATTATCTTTGAGAGAATCTTAACATCAACATTCAATAATGAAATATGTCTGTATGAGGCACAATAAGAAGGATCTTTATCCTTTTTGAGAATTAAAGAAATAGAAGCCTCGTAAAAAGTAGAAGGCAAATCACTTTTCACAAATGAATCTTTAAACATCTCCAACATAAATTGAGAAAGCAATTTTCCAAATGTTTTATAAAATTCTACAGGATGACCATCAATTCCCGGGGCCTTACCAGATTGCATTGAAAAAATAGCTTTATGAATTTCGGATTCAGTAATTTGGGCATCAAGAGTTTTTTGGTCCTCAGCAGAAATTTTAGGAAAATCAATCTTTCGTAAAAAAGCATTCATTTCAGAAGAATTTACTGGACATTGAGATTTATGAAGTTCAGTATAAAAATCTTGAAAAATCTTACTAATTTCTTCATATTCTTGAGCCAGGGTACCATCCTTTCTATGAATTTTCAAAATTTGCCTTTTAGCTCCAGCCGATTTTAATTGAGATGCAAGTAGTTTATTATTTTTATTTCCAAACATATAAAATTGGCTCTTTAACTTAAGTAGGTAAACTTCAATTGGATGAGTTAATGATAGGTGATTGAAGTTCCACCCTTTTTTTAAATAAGTCAATATTAGGTGAAGTCGCATAGATATTATCTAAATCTTTAATTTGTTCTGAAATCTTATCTAATTCTGCTTTAGTCTGTTTTTTAAGTTTAGCTGAATAAGAAATAATCTGACCACGTAAAAATGCTTTGAATGTATCCCATATAATTAACTTGGACATACCTCCTATATTATTAAAAAGAAAAAATTCTTTTATCTGGCTTTCAATAAAACTGATAAAATCAGAGTTTTGCAATAAAGTCTGAGACATGTGCCATGGTGGACGGGCAAAAATGACATAATCAAATTCAAAGGACAAACTCAAAGGCGCATGATCAGATATAGCAATAGTGTCATATTCACAGTTTTTAACATTAGGTAAAAGGCGGATGTCAATTATAATATCAAACCTTGAATATTTTTATAGATATGCGAAAAAAAGGAATATTCTATGTTATCAGGGTGCAAATGCCTCCATAATTTGATCAACCCAAAATCGGTCAAAAAGGAGTTAATAACTGACACAGAATGATTTGGAAATCACTGATTAGTTAAGCTCTTGTCAATCATAGGATTTAAACAACAGTTAAAATCCCCACCCATTATCAACATATGTTCATTTAAATCCGGCAATAAAGCAAATACTTTTTTTAAAAAAGAAGGATCATCTAAATTAGGTCCATACAAATTGACCAAAACAAATCACTCCTTCAACAATTAGAATCTGATTCAATATCCTCTTGAGTAAATATATTAGATTTAATAAAGATAGATACGCCTTTAGTTTTGCTCTGAGAAGTAGCATGGAGCTGTAATCCATTCCACCACCATCCAAAAAACCTGTTTTGATCTCCCGCACTGATATGTGTCTCCTGAGCAAAAATTATATCAGGTTGGAATTGATTAATAATTTTAAAAGTCTTTTTTTGTTTAATAGGATGATTCCAACCATGTACATTCCAATTTATTACATTAATCCATTTAACTACCATACTATAATTTTATTCTAATTTATTTTATACATGTGCAGAACACGTACCAATAAGGGATTATCAAAGATGGCGGTGATGAAGAATACAACCATATAGAAAACACGCATGGTCCAGAACCACCCAATGGGAGAAAGCTCCTAACTCTCAACCCACCCACCCTCCCAAAAGCCCGTAAAAAAACGCAAGTGAACTAAGATAGAATACAAAGTCATGGGCTGCTCTGTCGGTCTCCTCTCTCCCTGCCCCCCAGCCAGCACACAAAAAAAATAAAATGACCTTGCAAGAAAGACAGTAATGTTTCAACAAAGGAGAGTGTTTACATTCCATCATACATTAAACAAAAAAAGAACCAAAATAATATACAAACATAATAGAGAGAAAAACGAGCACCATCTTAAATTTAGTTTTAAATCTCTAAGAAAACTTTAAATTCGGTTATAGGACACTATAATAAAACAGATACAAAAGGTTAATAGTATACTTAACTGAACTAAATTTACAAAAATATTAATTAGTAATATCAAAAGTAACTATACCCTCCCAGATATATATAAAAAAGAAACCCTATTGGTACAAAAAAAACTACCAATTAGTAAATTAAGAAACAAAAAAAAACAAATAAAATATTAGATAAAAGGAACAAATCAGTCAAATATCAAACATTCAAACAATCAAACTTGAACCATAAATCTTCTTTCCAAAGAAAAATCCAATAGGATGCAATAATGAGCAGGTTTTCTTATCTTCTTTTATTAATCTCTCAATGAAATATCCAAATATCTTCATATATCTTTTCAAAATGTGAATAATATACAGATAATCAAACAGCTTTTCAGATAGTTCATTCGGTAGTAACATCAGTGACGGTGACAGGTATAGCCTGAACAAAATCCAGTGCAGCTTTTGGGTCGAAGAAAGTACATGGAGAAGAATTAGGAGGAAAAATTTTCATTCTTATCGGATAACTCAAAGAGGGAAATAGTTTCTTATCATATGCTGGTTTAATTGCCAAAGTAAATCTTGATCTTTGTTCCATTACTTCTTTCGGATAATCTTCTGTGGTAAACTACATATACCTGTCTGGACATACCCCCCCCCCCGCTGACTGCTCCTGTGGCTCCTCCCACGGACCCCAGTATAAAGGCGATTAGAGACACCGCCCCGGCCTCATGCTCCGGGATGCACTGTGGTGGTCAATTGCTGCTTGTTCTTTCTTCCAGCCAATAAAAGCCTATATCTCGCCTCACGTCTCAGAGAGTTATTGATGGTGCATCATCTTCATAAAAACAGAGCTCAGACTTGTTGAATTTGAAAACTCTCTGTTTTCTTGCCTGTTGCATTATTTGATCTTTAATTTTAAAGTGATGAAAACAAACCAAAATAAATCTTGGTCTAGTTGAGTCTTTAAATTTCGAAGTAGACAGCCTATATGCTCTTTCAGTAGCAGGCAGCTGTGATAAAATAGTCGGAAATAGAGTTTGAAAAAGCTTACCAAAGTAAACCGTTAAGTCTCCATTTTCAGTTCCTTCTTGCAATCCAATGATTCGTATATTGTTTCAGTGAGACCTAGTTTCCAGGTCCATAATCTTATTTTGATATTTTTCCAAACGGGTTGTAGTTTCAGACAATTAGTTAACTTCAATTCCTCTTCATGTTTAGTAACTTGAGTTTCCATATCTTTAAGTTTTCCCAGAAATAACTTCATTTCATTATTATTCTTTTCCAGTTGATCTTTAATTGCCCTGTTCTGATCTTGAATTGAATTCAGTGTCCGAACGATATCTTCAGCCCAGGCTGGCATTTCATCAGATCTTTCCTTCGGCATCTTCCCTTTTCCATTACCTTTGTCAGTAGGTTCATGCGGATTCTCGTAGACATGGCCATATTACTCCCCTTCAAGAATCAGCAATTAAAAATTTTAAATTCAAAATTTAAAATGGGGGGGAGAAAGAGAAAACTAAGAGCAGCACAAAATTACTGCTACTCCATCGACAGACAGAGGCGTTCTCCTACTTTATTTCATTTTAAAAGGTATTTTTATTAGCTTCTACATAATCATATGCATATATGCCAAATAATAGTTATTATTTCTTAACATATATAAAATATTGGTTAAATCATGATTGTTACTTTCTGGTGTGCTAACTGAAGGATTTCTTCAAAGTGCTCAGCCAGCTTGATGAGGTTGCTGTTCCAGATGCCAGGAATGCTCTTGATCTGATGTGTGGCAATAGTGACTGTCACAAGGGTGTGCTTACATTTTAGAACTCATTAAAATTGGGTGGACGGCTGTCTTTGCTACTGTTTGTAAATCCAGGTCATTAGGTTCTAACGTTTGCTCCCTGGTGCTTGTATTTCCACAGAGGTTCACATAGTAGTTCAGAGAATGTAACTTCACTTAAAAGCTCTCTAGATCTTGCCTGATCTTCCATCAAAGTTGTTGCTAACAATTGACAGAACCTTTGTGGGAATCAATGGTGCTGGTTTCATTTGCCTTGGACAGAACTAGAAAAGATATGGCTTTATTAACTCTATTTCGTGTTAACTCGATATTTTCTGGTATAATAAAAACTTTCTCCCAGAAACTTGAACTTTTAACAAGAATAGGAAAATTGCACCGGCACCTACATCAAGATAATACCTCAGCAAATTCAAGATTCTTGATCACTCAGTTCAATAATATTGTCATTGTTATGGTGTCAACTTCTGTCCATTTTACTTCAGTAATGTTGTAATTGTTTGTAGGGTTGTTCACCAAGCCTGAGGGTTAGGCCACAAACGTCTAGTCAACAGTGAAGATGACATCATCAGTGCACAACTGAGGGTCAGTTAACTCAGCTATGCACTGATGGATGTCACCTCGACTGGTGATGAAACATCCGCGATCTAACCTCCAGGCTCGGCGACCAACCCTACAAACAAGCAGCCAGCCTGAGCTACTAATCTTCTCTTTCATTTCAATGTTTTAGTTTTTTGGGGAAATATCTGATTAAGATCATAAAACTCCTTTCGGGCTGAAAGGTTTGCAGTATACTGTAGATTTATACTGTAGATTTGCAACAGCGTTACTACATCAATGTTACAGCAACAAGCATCAAACGTGTTTAAGAAAGATCATCATCAGATTTTTGAACTACTGCCACCACAGCAATTGATTATAGATGCTAACTGGCACATAGTTTTATGGTTTTTATTTAGCACATTCTGAAATATTCCATGTCTGGAGACAATTAAACCATGGGAGATCGGCAGCCAAATGCTGATAAATAGTAATGATTCTGATTCTGTATTCTTGGCTAAACAGTTACTACATTACTTGAGAAAAAACGATTAGCACTATTGGCTTTTAGTTGATGCCAAGTTAATACTTTTGTATTGGTTTACATTATACATTTTTTGATCACCAGTTCCATTCCTTGTGAAACCCCACTGGTTTCCTTGGCTGCATAGGTCTAGGGAAGATTCACTCTGGTCCCACCAAACCCGTGAGATTGAGATGGCTCTCCCACCCCAATCCCTGGTTTGTGTGGATGCTGTGTAATTTTCTACCCTGCTACAACTCAGTGTCAAGAAATAACAGACAGCGCACGGCATATGACTAAAGGAATTATATTTATAAATCTTACTTAACTAAAGGGTTAGTAAAGAAAGAAAAAAACAAGAAGAGCTCATTATAATTAAACAGTCAAATGTGCACAAATTGGAGCTCATCTTGAACTTTTCGGTCACTCACGCACTGGGCCTTCGGTCTGCATGAAAGCACATACCACCTTCCGAAGGTTGCTTGCAATCCATCCTGAACAAACGGGTCTCCCACCGGGTCTTATTCTATGACGGGTTCTCCCCAGCATCTTCTCTCTCCATCTCCCGCCGAACAAAAGACCCAAAACCAAACTTAGTGTCCCTCGGCAAAGAAAACCTTCCCCCCACCCCCGTTCTACCATCCTAATTGGATGGCACACATTCCTCATTATCCCTTATCTTCAACAACCCAAACAGGCTGGAAGCAGAACAGATTGCTCTTACAGAACTGCTGAATGAAATACATACAGCATAACAGTAAAGATGTGAACCAGGGCATTACACTTGCAACTTTTGATACTGAACTGAACTGAACTGCTCAAAACAGCATTGACTTTGACACCAAATAGAGCTCTGGACTTCATTTTCACTACTTACCAGTAACGTAGCCAACTGTGACCCTCCTTCACCTTGTCTCCTGATGGAAGCATCCTTTATACGTTTGTTACCACTACATATGACTATTTTCCATATTCCTTTGGCTATGCTCAGCCCTTTCATTCTGCATAAACCTATACTTACAGTATATAACTTTGCCGACTGTGTCTTAACTTGTTCCAAGTTTCATTTACCCAGACCCATGTCCCAGTGCTCCTAATCTGACAACATCTCAGAGTTATATTGGTGATATGCCTCTTGCATATCACCAGTTTGAATTACTTCATTTCTAAAAGGCTTATCTTCAAATGCCAAGATACTAAGCCCCATTGTTCCCTCCATATACATCTACACGTAACTATCTTCTTTTGAGATGCTTATTAAAACCTAAACTCTTTGAGCAAACTCCTATTGATTAATAAGAAATATAAATTTGTTTCTAATTCTCTTTTTGAGCATCTTGGGACATTTTACTCAATTAAGGGTGCTACAGTTATACATTTTTAATTCAACATTATTCCCTGTGCTGCTCATAAGACATCAGAATTTTGCACGGTGGTAAATATTCTGGAAAAATGTTGTACCATGAGGTATAAAATAATTAAAGATGAACTTGCTGAGCTCTTGCACTACTAATGTAACTTTAATTCAAAAGCATCAGAGCAATGGAATAAATAAATATTAAAGTCTTTCCTTGGGGTTTCCATTAATTTTCTGCAGAGGTTAAGGTGAGAGATAGAGAGAACTTCCACTTAAATTACTAGCAGTTACCAGATGAACGTTGGCTTTGTTTAATTATAATAAAGTTGCACTTACAGCACAAGGTTTTTGGACTAACATGAGCAAAATATCACAGTGTTGCTGCAATTAGCATAAACACACATATGCACACATTTATTGCACAAAAAGCAGACAAAAATCTAATATGGAGAATAATCATAAAATAATCAGCACTTTGAAACATTTAGATTAAAGCTCCCATATTTGGAGCAAGTATAGTCTATCTGCTATACAGTCAAATTCACCATGAAAACTGCTGTTTGTTGTATCATGCCACTGGTATACACTCAGTGGCCAATTTATTAGGTACACCTGTTCACCTGCTCGTTAATGCAAATATCTAATCTGTCAATCATGTGGTGCAACTCAATGCATAAAAACATACAGACACAGTCAAGAGCTTCAGTTGTCGCTCGGGCCAAACATAAGAATGGGGAAGAGATGTGATCTAAGTGACTTTGACCATGGAATGATTGTTGGTGCCAGACGGTGGTTTAAGTATATCAGAAATTGCTGATCAGCTGGGATTTTCACACACAACAGTTTCCAGAGTTTACAGAGGATAGTGTGAAAAAAAAACAAGTGACAGCTAGTGAGAGGCAGTTCTGTGGCAGAAACTGCTTGCTCATGAGAGAAGTCGGTAGAATGGCTGGTCTGGTTCAAATAACTATGTGTTACAACAGTGGTATGCAGAAGAGCATCACTGAATACACAGCACATTGAACCTTGAAGTGGATGGACTGCAGCAGCAGAAGATAGTGAACATACTGTCAGTGGCCACTTCATTTGGTATGGGAGGTAAAGTGGCCAAATAATGTACGTCTTTTTAATTGTTGACTGATAATTTTCTTACAATAGTGTTCTGTACAGTAGTGTTCTATGAGATTCTATGGGGTGGTAATGTGGATAAGTCCCCACTACCTATTAAATGCTCCCAGTGGCATGTGCCTCAAATATCCTCTGACAAACAAGTCCAGTTCCAGGCCTTCACGTGTGGCGTAGCTACTAAGCCTGGCGGAACCATTTCTACTGGCAGGAGAAAGGGCAAAGACAGGTTACTGGTGCCTTAAAACCACTCACTTCAGGCAGATGGGGCTTGTCGGCTGTGGTTGGCAGCTCATCTAGGAGAAGGAAAACGCTGATCTCAAACCTCTGCTGCCTTGCAGCTACACCTACTCATGGGGGAAGCCTCGGGAGTATTCTCTGAGGGAAAGATCCAGAGCTGGAGTCCCTAAGGCAGTCCTACGTTGAGTTCAATGTTGAATGGCAATTCCTGCGACGCTGCTGGTGTTAAACTGTATTGATTTCTGCCGTTCCTTTGAGTTCATCAGACTCACAGAGGGGGGTGCTTGCTCTCCATGTTGTACTGCTGTGGTTTGCATACCCTGATAGCTAGAATGCAATATTCATGGCCGATCCTGACCAACGGTGGCCTCAGAGGGCTCTATGACTAACTCAGTAGGCCAGGTAAAATCTGTGTTAACTTTTCAGGTAAAACATCCTTTGTCAGAATTGTGAAGGTGAGAAGTAATTTTAAGTTGCAGAGAGTGTGGGAGCAGCATGGATAGGATAAAGGGAATATTTCTGATAAAGTGAGGCCGGGGTTGCCTCACGTGCAAACTAGGTCACTTGGAGAATAGGTTCATGGGGTCATTTAGATAGAGAGAGAATATGACCAAGGGAACATTAAAGCTATGAAAAAATGGGGTCAGTCTAGGAGCAAGGACACCAACAAGGGAACACCACATTTGCAGAGTGAACAACTGAAAGGCATACCCAAAAGATATGCAGAAACAAAAAGCCATCTCTTCAGTCAAAAATGTATTCTAAATCCCTTTTCTCTTAGTGTTTTTTTTTTTGGCTATTATCCATGCTGAATCCAAAAATATAGAGTAAATTGTGCTGAATTAGACTGGAGAATATTAGGTAGCTTACTAGTGTACAATGTACGACTTCAAACTGGGGAGTGATCATGTTAAAGTTAGGAGAGGGTGAAATTATAAAAACAATAATTTTAATGTAGTGCTTATAAGTAAGGTGGAAAAGGAGGGTGAAGACAAATATCCATGTCTCTGAAGACAAATAGAGTAAAATGATTTTAGAACCACTTGCATTTAAAACAGATTCACCAGAATGTTACCAGATCGAAAACAAGGATAATCGCAAATTGTACTGCTAATAAGGTGCATTGGATCCCATGTCACTGCACTAATGCCATACTAATGTTATTAACATATTTTAAGCATAAAAGTTACTACAAAGCCAGATATATGCTCACATGTTTGTACACTTATAAATGTCCATGTGACATGAAAACCTATACATTTTACAATATAATAATTCAAGTTTTAAATACAGGCTGACAGTAGAAATCATTCACTACCATCCAGACCCAAGATGACATGTGCATTTTACCAGCTGGTGTGTTTTAAGTTCGCTCTTCAGAAGACTGAACTGTGAATGCAATATAGTGTACAAAAACTGCAGATTGGTTTTTATTATAATTATTTTCCATATGTGCTTTTGTATTTAATATCTTTTAAATATAAACTTTACAATTCAACAAAAAGTGCTTGGAAACCATGGTTTTCTGATCATAAAACTTATGGAAGCCCATCTGAAACTGATTAAGATGGGAAAATGTTAGTGCAAATATTTCTATATCATCCAATATTTCTCGCATTAGGGAAAACTTCTTCATCAAACTTGAAGTGCGTTAAGTTAGCAAGGACTGGATGGGTTGAATGACCTCTGTTTAGTGATTCTGTGTCCTTCAATCATCTAAAATTAGATGACTAGCAGTATGATGAAGAACAGCTTTACATTTTAAAATCAACTTGTTTCATCAATTATGACATAAGCATTACAGGCATGTCATCAATCATTCTTTTGCCATGTAAGAGCATGGTTGTAACCCATTCAATATAAGTCAATGGAAACATTTCAGCCAATTCACCACCTAAGGCTAAAACTACCCCTAAAATCATCAGTTTCTTAGGCAACATACCGTTTTTCTGCATGTATTGTCAATATGAAATCACCGTGCATAAAAGATCCTTGACGATGCTTTGGCAAAATGTCCATACAACAGTTACATCTCTTCCATAAATTCAACAGTCTTATTCGGTTCTGTAAAGTTTGAGTCTGATGTCTATGTTAGGTACACAGTTTGAAATATATGCTTACAAAATCAAAGGCTTGTTGTATTCACCATCTCACCAAAAAAGACTAGCACGTGAAACTCTTAACGTAAGTACTATACCAGAGTTTTCTTATGACATAGTGATCTATGGTGTCTGCATCAGCACCATGATAAGGCTAAAATATTTACTAATACAATATAAAATTGGCAGAAGTTTGGCAGAGTTTAGTAACAGCTTCATTAAGTTCAATGGTTACTAATTACTTTGCTGTTGTGAATGTTTTTGTAAATATTAGCAAAATTACCAATGTGGCAGGCTATTGGGTATATTTGTTATAGTTCAGTCAGCACCATGGAGTAATCTGTTTAAGTTATCTTCATTGTTGTTTTAACACAATTGAAAACTTATGAGGAAGAGCACCATTGTTCCTTTTGTGTCGACCTTTACTTTGTACAGACTTGACACCGACTTATTATTGATCGCAAATCTCCTGTTTTTAGTGTTTGCGGCGTTGGTTTCCTGCAACATGAACATGAAGAATGTTTCAGGATCACATAGTTGATACGATAACTGCTATTGAAGTCATAAAGAGATAAAGCATGGAAACACACACAAAATGCTGGAGGAACTCAGCAGGCCAGGCAGCATCTGTGGAAAAGAGCACAAGCAATGTTTCGGGCCGAAACCCAAAAAATGGAAAGCAGGACTGGAAAAATAAGGATGACGAGTAGATTTAAAAGGTGGGGGAAAGGGAGGGAGAAACAACAGGTGATCAGTGAAACTGGGAGGGGGAGGGATGGAGAGCTGGGAAGCTGATTGGTGAAAGAGATGTAGGGCTGGAGAAGGAGGAATCTAATAGGAGATGACAGAATGCCATGGAAGAAAGAAAAGGGGGAAGGAGCACCAGAGGGAGATGAGGAGATAAGGTGAGAGAGGGAAAAGGGGATGGGGAATAATGAAGGAATGGGGAGGAGGTAGGGGGGCCATTACTGGAAGTTCAAGAAATCGATGTTCATGCCATCAGATTAGAGGCTACCCAGATGGTTCATAAGGTGTTGTTCCTCTAACTTGAGTGTGGCCTTATCGTGACAGTGGAGGAGGCCATGGATTGACATATTGGAATGGGAATGGGAAGTTCTGGCAGACGGAGTGTGGGTGCTTGGCGAAGCGGACTCCCAATCGAAGTCAGGTCTCACCAATATACAGGAGGCTACACCAGGAGCACCGGACATGACCCCAACAGACTCACAGGTGAAGAGTCGCCTCAATTGGAAGGACTGTTTGGGGCCCTGAATGGTAGTGAGGGAGAAGGTGTAAGGGCAGGTGTAGCACTTGTTCTGCTTGCAAGGATAAGTGCCAGGAGGGAGATCAGTGGGGAGGAACGAATGGACGAGGGAGTTGCGTAGGGAGCAGAAAACAGAAAGTGTGGGGGGATTGGGAAAGATGTGCTTGGTGGTGGAATCCCATTGGAGATGGTCATTCCCATTCCAATATGTCAATCCATGGTCTCATCTACTACCTCGATGAGGCCACACTCAGGTTGGAGGAACAACACCTTACATTCCGGCTGGGTAGCCTCCAACCTGATGGCATGAACTGATTTCTTGAACTTCTGGTAATGCCCGTGCTGCATTCCCTCCCCTGTCTCCTACACTATTTCCCATCCTCTTTTCCCTCTCTCACCTTATCTGCCCAACACCTCCATCTGCTGCTCCTCCCCCTTTGCTTCCATGTCTATTAGATTACCCCTTCTCCAGCCCTGCATCTCTTTCACCAATTAACTTCCCAGCTCTTGACTTCACCCGTCTCCCCAGTATCACCTATTGTTTCTCCTTCCCCTCCCCCATCTTTTAACTCTACTCCTCAACTTTGTTTCTCCAGTCCTGCTGAAGGGTTTCGGTCTGAAACGTCCCCTGTACTCTTCTCCATAGATGCTGCCTGGCCTGCTGAGTTCCTCCAGCATTTTGTGTGTATTGCTTGAATTTCCAGCATCTGCAGATTTTCCCTTGTTTGTGAAAGCATGGAAAAAGGCCCTTTAGCACAGTGAGCTTGCAAGTGCCCATTTTTTATGCTAATTCAATCTTAACCCATTTCATTCATTTCACCCGTTACTATATAGATTATTATAACTTAAACATGAAATTACTGAGTGAATGCAGGCAACAAATTAACCTGGTAATCCAAGTTGTTGGTGTACTATGAATACATATAGAAGTTCAGAATGGTGTGTCTTTTAGGGACCATGGAATCACAGACTCTAATTCACCCTGGAAAAAGGCCCTTTGGCTTAACTCATCCATGCTTACTATGTTGCCCACCAAGACAGTCCAATTTACTTGCACTTAGCCCATGTGCCTCTAAATCTCTCCTATCCACATACTTATCTAAATGTACTTGGGCCAATTGAACTGGGTACTGCACCACAAACACAAGAAGATCTGCAGATGCTGGAAATCCAAGCACCACACACAAAATGCTGGAGGAACCCAGCAGGCCAGGCTATGGAAAAAGAGCAAACAGTCGACGTTTCGGGCTGAGACCCTTCATCAGAACCAGAAAAAAAGAAACCGTAAAAACTTCACTGCACTAGTGAAGCTGGTGCAACTACAGTGGAAGCCTGTCAGTAAAATACAGAACAGGCATCAGTCAACACTGACTGGACTTCAGAAATGAAGCAGTCTTTAACTGTGCACTACTGAGCACACAGTGGCGGGAAGGTTATTTAAAAAGCTATTATCTTCACCCACTTTTTGAAGTTAGGTTCCCAGTTCACCACTAATCAAAGTCAGATGGTCCTGACTTTGTTTCAGAGATTAATAACCTTGGAGTCCAGCATTCCTGAGAGAATGAGTGGACAGGAAAACAGAAAATGACCTCAGCAGGAGGCCATACCTGCCCAAGTTGCTTAGGGAGTTACGGCCCCTGTCCGATCATTAAGGAGCGCATTGCAACAATGCCTGAGTATTGATAGGGATCTCCCCACTGAAATCTTTCACTGTCTGCAACTTGACTAGTGTAAGGGGATGCTGTGAATGAGACTATGGCAGTGAACTTCTCTGTGTCTGTGTGTCTCTAGGTTGGAATTATAAGCAATATCTTGCCTTATGATTAACATTTGCCTTAATTACTATCATCTCACAGCTCTGATAAACACCATCAAGAGGCCAGTCATAGTACACATCAACCCCAGCATTTTAGGCAGCCTTGGACCCATTGTAATTCACCTATTATAGAAAACATAGGAAAATAGAAAACCTACAGCACAATACAGGCCCTTTGGCCCACAAAGTTGTGCCGAACAGGTCCCTACCTTAGAAATTACTAGGCTTACCCATAGCCCTCTATTTTACTAAGCTACATGTACCTATCCAAAAGTCTCTTAAAAGACCCTATCGTATCCGCCTCCACCACCATTGCTGGCAGCCCATTCCACACACTCACTATTCTCTGCATAAAAAACTTACCTCTGACATCTCCTCTGAACCTGCTCCCCAGCACCTTAAACCTGTGTCCTCTTGTGGCAACCATTTTAGCCCTGGAAAAAAGCCTTTGTGACTATCCACATGTTCAATACCTCTCATCATCTTATACACCTCTATCAGGTCACCTCACATCCTCTGTTGCTCCAAGGAGAAAAGGCCGGGTTCACTCAACCTGTTTTCATAAGGCATGCTCCCCAATCCAGGCAACATCCTCGTAAATCTCCTCTGTACCCTTTCTATGGCTTCTACATCCTTCCTGTAGTGAGGCGACCAGAAGTGGGGTCTGACCAGGGTCCTATATAGCTGCAACATTACCTCTCGGCTCCTAAATTCAATTCCACAATTAATGAAGGCCAATACACCGTATGCCTTCTTAACCACAGAGTCAACCTGCACAGCTGCTTTGAGCGTCCTATGGACTTGGACCCCAAGATCCCTCTGATGCTCTACATTGCCAAGAGTCTTACCATTAATACTATATTCTGCCATCATATTTGACCTAACAAAATGAACACGATCACTGAAACAGGTCCATAGTTGAAGCCATCTCCATGGCCCTGCATTCATCTCTACGTCAGACTATTTATTGACTACAATCAGTCTCAAGGACAGCTTCTACTCTGCTATTGCAAGACTATTGACCCTCGAACAATGAGATGGACTCATGACCTCACAATTTACCTCATCATGAACCTAACTGACTGTCGAAACTGCACTTTTCCCAAACAGTAATACTTAGTCTGTACTCTGTTATTGCTTTTCCTGAGTACTGCCACAATATGATGAAATAATCTCTCAGAATGACAAGCAAAACAAAGATTTTCATGGTACCTTGGTACATGATGATAATAAACCAATGTACCAGTTTTACCAGTTTATCCTGCAGCTTGCTGCCTACTGATATACAAGGTCTTTCATTGACATTCGTTATCTGAAGGAAGTTTGGAAAAATGGATCAGTGCTCTGCATGTGGTTTCCTGAGAGTTCGGCCAGAGGCTTGTCAGCACCCAGGGGACTATCCGAAAAGGCCATCTTCTTGAGGAAATATGCAATCCAACAAGCGAATTACTGGCTGAAATTTCTGTTGAATTTACTCCGCTGGGGAGGAGCATAGGGGCAGAGCGCAGAGGAATCGTTGACATTTTTGGGTCGAAACCTTGCATCAGCCCCTGAAGTGTCTAGAGTCTCCAAAATCTTAATCATATTGCATACACTTAAAAAAATAAGAAACTATCTATTCTTCATTATACAGTTTATTAATGGCTGCCAAATCAATCTCACACACAGACTGAAATTAATATCTTGTTTTCAAAGATTTTTGATTTTGAATTGAACTTTACAATTTCAGGAAGAACTAGAGAATAAATTCCAATCAAATCATGCAATCAGTCTGAATCTTTCTGAAATGTAGTGTTTATACCTGAACATCTGTGAGTGGTCCAGCGTTGCTAGCCAAAAGCTGTAGGCATTTACATAGTAGTTGCACGTCCCCCTCCCGTGGCATTCAATGAATGGCACAACGCGAAATTCTTCCAAACATGATCCCGGTGAAGCCAAAGCTTGACCTGATCCCTGGGCACCCGAGCCCCTGTGCTATAACAGGAGAGGAGAGAAACATGTTTCTGTGAATACGCACACAGTGTATGGATCAGAGAAATTATTTCGGAACAGAGTTGTAGCCAGTCAGTTAACTGGAACCCAGAAAAGGGAGACTTTGTTTATCTGATGCCTTACTTTTGTTATTGATCACTCACAGGAGGGACAGAAACTAATCTTCCACGTCATCCTGCAGTCTGTGAACTACAGAAAAGGCAGAGTCCAGTAAGACAACCAAGAAAGACTTGAAGCATTCCAGGCTTCCAGAGAAAAGAAATGACAGGGCAAAATTGTCAAGCCTAAATTGACAATTGTTGTGTAGGGGTTAGGGTAATAGTGCATGCCTGTTATGTTTTGAAACTTCAAAACATTAAACCAATTTGAAGGAAATCAAGAGAGCCAAGAGACACACGTTTCACATGGTAGTGCCATGACATATGCATTTCACATATTTTTACATACAAATTATATAAACAACAACAAATGCCTACTCAAACTGTATATTTACAATATTACTCAAATACTATTGAAATAGTAAATACACAACAGTGTCAAGTGCAGATTTATGAGGCAAAGTCCACTAGCAGGTGGGAAGATTTCCAACAAAAAGGAGCTGAGATTGCACAGGGAGAGAGAAGATGAGAAACTTGGGTGAGTAGGAGAATTATTGCAGAGTTTAAAACTAAAAACAGTTTTACTTCATTCCTCTACCACATATTGGGCTTACCAAAATACGAATTAATTAACATATATATCCATGTCCTGATTGTAAATTGCAAGCCAGAGTTTAAGACAACTTTCAGTTCAGTCTCTTGCCAAACTTGGATTGGCATTCCTTTATGTACATACCATTACAAACGAGTAGCCAATCCACAAGGATTTCCAGCCAGTTGGGCAGGGTGGGATCTCAATTGTTTGACTGTGCACAGCTATGACCATTGCCAGACTTTCACAAACAACACACCTGGGAATGAGATACATCACTGGTTAGCATGAGCTTCAAACATGGTCGACTTTCCTGAAAATGGAGTTACACAACTCATATTGTCAGATTCTTCACATCATGGACAATTCAATCTTGGTGTGTGAGAAATGGCTGATATCCATAAGACCATAAGATATAGGAGCAGAATTAGGCCATTTGGCCCAACAGATCTGCTCCGCAATTTCAACATGGCTGATCCAAGTTTCCTCTCAGCCCCATTCTCCTGCCTTCTCCTTGTAACCCTTCATGCCCTGACAAAGCAAGAATCTATCAACCTCTGTCTTTAATATATATGAAGACTTAGCCTCCACAGCTGCCTGTGGCAAAGAATTCAACAGATTCACCACTCTCTGGCTAAAGAAATTCCTCTTCATCTCCATTCTAAAAGGATGCCCCTCTATTCTGAGGCTGTGTCCTCTGGTCTTAGACTCCCCACCATTGGAAACAGATGAACTGACTTATAGTTTTCTTTCTTCTGCCTCTCTCTCCCTTCTTGAAGAATGAAACGACATTTGCAATTTTCCAGTCTTCTGGAACCATCTAGTGATTGTTGAAAGATCATTGCTAATGCCTCCACAGTCTCTTCAGCCACCTCTTTCAGAACTGTGAGGTGTACACCATCTGATCCAGGTGACTTATCTAACTTCAGACCTTTCAGTTTCCCAAGAAGTTTCTCTCTAGTTATGCTAACTTCACACACTTCATGACCCCTGACACCTGGGACTTCCAGCACACTGCAAGTGTCTTCCACAGTGAAGACTTGATTTCATATCAAACTATGTGAAAAAAAAAGAAAACTTCATTATGTTAAAACAGCCAGCAATTTATTTTTATTTTAAAGCATGACCTCCCATAGATTCTAACAGCATCCTTTGATCCACCATGTCCATTCTGGCACAGTTGCCCATCTATACACTACCCCATTTGTTCTCATTAGGCTGTATACTTTTCTGCCTTGCCTAATTAAGTGTCTGTCTAAACTCCTCTTAAATATGATAATAGTTTCTGATTCCATCCACTCTTATAGCAACACATTACAGATAGCTTTTTTTTTAAAGTAAAGGCCATTATGGAGGATAGTATATTTGTCTGAACCAATGTTGAGCAGCGCACAGGTAACTGGTTACCGTCTGGCAAGGGAAGGGGAAAGGGCAGGCAGAGCAGGATTCCCCTGTGGCCATTCCCCTCAACAAGTATACCGATCTGGATACTGTTGGGGGGGGGGGGGGGCTGACTTATTTGGGACAAGCTGTGGAAGCTGGATCTCTGGCACTGAGTCTGGTTCTGCAGTGCAGAAGGGAGGGGGGAAGAAGAGGAAAGTGGTAGTGATAGGGGACTCGATAGTTAGAGGTACAGACAGGAGGTTCTGTGGTCGCGACAGAGACTTCCAGGTGGTTTGTTGCCTCCCGGGTGTCAGGGTCAGGGGTGTCTCTGATCACATGCACAGCATTCTGAAATGGGAGGGTGAGCAGCCAGATGTCATGGTACATATCGGTACCAATGACGTAGGAAGAAAGAGTGAGGAGGTCCTGAAGAGTGAGTATAGAGAGCTTGGTAGGAAGTTAAAAAGCAGGACCTCGAGGGTGGTAATCTCAGGATTGCTACCTGTGCCACGTGCCAGTGAGGGTAAGAACAGGATGCTCTGGAGGATGAACACGTGGCTGAGGAACTGGTATAGGGAACAGGGTTTCAGATTTCAGGATCATTGGGACCTCTGGGGCAGGTGGAACCTGTACAAGAGAGACAGTTTACACCTGAACTACAGGGGGACAAATATCCTTGCAGGGAGGTTTGTTAGTGCTATTGGGGGGGGGGGGGGGCGGTTTAAACCAGATTTGCAGGGGGATGGGAACCGGAGTGCCAGAGTAGATAGTGGAGCGGGGCTGAAAATAAATGATGTTAAAGTTTCATACAACATCACAAATAGAAGGGTTGTGTGTGGTGGTAATAATCTTCTGAGGTGTGTCTATTTCAATGTGAGGAGTATTGTGGGGAAGGCTGATGAGCTGAGGGCGTGCATTGACATGTGGAATTATGACATTGTAGTCATTAGTGAAACTTGGCTACAGGAGGGGCAGGACTGGCAGCTTAATGTTCCAGGGTTGCGTTGTTTCAGACGTGATAGAGGCAGAGGGATGAAGGGTGGAGTGGTGGCATTGCTAGTCAGGGAAAATGTTACAGCAGTGCTCAGGCAGGACAGATTAGAGTCCTTGTCTACCAAGGCCATATGGGTGGAGCTGAGAAACAGGAAAGCTATGACCACATTAATAGGGTTGTATTATAGACCACCCAACAGTCAGCGAGAATTGGAGGAGCAAATCTGCAGAGAGATCGCAGACAACTGCAGGAAACATAAAGTTATGACAGTAGGGGATTGCAATTTTCCACATATTGATTGGGACTCCCAAACTGTTAAAGGTCTAGATGGGTTAGAGTTTGTAAAATGTGTTCAGGAAAGTTTTCTAGATCAATATATAGAGGTACCGACTAGAGAGCATGCAATATTAGATCTCCTATTAGGAAACAAGTTAGGACAGGTGATGTAAGTGTGTGTAAGGGAACACTTTGGTTCCAGTGATCATAATACCTTTGGTTTCAACTTGGTCAGGGATAAAGATAGATCTGGTCCTCGGGTTGAGGTTCTAAACTGGAAAAAGGCCAAATTTGAAGAAATGAGAAAGTGTGGATTGGGACAGATTGTTCTCTGGCAAGGATGTTGTTGGTAAGTGGGAGGCCTTCAAAGAAGAAATTTTGAGAATGCAGAGTTTGTATGATCCTGTCAGGATTAAAGGCAAAGCGAATAAGAATAAGGAACCTTGGTTCTCGAGGGATATTGGAACTCTGATAAAGAAGAAGAGAGAGATGTATGACATGTATAGGAAACAGGGAGCAAATAAAGTACTTGAAGAGTATAAACAGTGCAGAAAAATACAAGAAATAAATCAGGAGGGCTAAAAGAAGACATGAGATAGCTTTGACAGTCAAGGTGAAGGATAATCCAGGAAACTGGCAAAGAGTCAATAGAAATAAGGCAAACAAGTAGTGAGGTCATGGAACCTATACAGATTGAAGAGGAAGAGGTGCTTGCTATCTTGAGGCTAATCAGAGTAGATAAATCCCCAGGACCTGATAGGGTATTCCCTCAGACCTTGAAGGAGACTAGTGTTGAAATTGCAGGGGCCCTGGCAGATATATTTAAAATGTCGGTATCTATGTGTGAGGTGCTGAAGGATTGGAGGTTCCGTTGTTTAAAGAAGGCTCTAAAAGTAATCCAGGAAATTATAGGCTGTTAAGTTTGACGTCAATAGTAGGTAAATTATTGAAAGGAGTACTAAGAGATAGGATCTATGAGTATTTAGATAGACAGGGACTTATTAGGGAGAGTCAACACGGCTTTGTGCATGGTATGTCATGTTTAACTAATCTATTAGAGTTTTTCGAGGAGGTTACAAGGAAAGTGGATGAAGGGAAGGTGGTGGATGTTGTCTACATGGACTTCAGTAAGGTCCTGCATGGGAGGTTAGTTAGGAAGATTCAGTTGCTAGGTATACATGGTGAGGTAGTAAATTGGATCAGACATTAGTTCAATGGGAGAAGCCAGAGAGTGGTAGTGGAGGATTGCTTCTCTGAGTGGAGGCCTGTGACTAGTGGTGTGCCACAGGGATCAGTGCTGTGTCCGTTGTTATTTGTCATCTATATCAATGATCTGGATGATAATGTGGCAAATTGGATCAGCAAATTTGCTGCTGATACAAAGATTGGAGGTGTAGTGGACAGTGAGGAAGGTTTTCAAAGCTTGCAGAGGGATCTGGACTAGCTGGAAAAATGGGCTAAAAAATGGCAGATGGAGTTTAATACAGACAAGTGTGAGGTATTGCACTTCGGAAGGAAAAACCAAGGTAGAACATACAAGGTAAATGGTAGGACACTGAGGAGTGCAGTAGAACAGAGGGATCTGGGAATACAGATACAAAATTCCCAAAAAGTGGCATCACAGGTAGATAGGGTGGTAAAGAGAACTTTTGGTACATTGGCCTTTATAAATCAAAGTATTGAGTATAAGAGTTGTAATGTTATGGTGAGGTTGTATAAGGCACTGGTGAGGCCGAATTTGGAGTATTGTGTGCAGTTTTGGTCACTGAGTTACAGGAAGGATATTAATAAGGTTGAAATAGTGCAGAGAAGGTTTACAAGGACGTTGCCAGGACTTGAGAAACTGAGTTACAGAGAAAGGTTGAATAGGTTAGGACTTTATTCCCTGGAGTGTAGAAGAATGAGGGGAGACTTGATAGAGGTATATAAAATTATGATGAGTATAGATAGAGTGAATGCAAGCAGGCTTTTTCCACTGAGGCTAGGGGAGAAAAAAACAGAGGACATGGGTTAAGGGTGAAGGGGGAAAAGTTTAAAGGGAACATTAGGGGGGGCTTCTTCACACAGAGAGTGGTGGAAGTGTGGAATGAGCTGCCAGATGAAGTGGTAAATGTGGGCTCACTTTTAACATTTAAGAAAAACTTGGACAGGTACATGGATGAGAGGTGTATGGAGGGATATGGTCCCGCTGCAGGTCAGTGGGAATAGGCAGAAAAATGGTTCGGCACAGCCAAGAAGGGCCAAAAGGCCTGTTTCTGTGCTGTAATGTTCTATGGTTCTAATCCTTTCCTCATCCCACATTTTAGCACAGAAGTTCAAGTCAAGTCACTTTTATTGTCATTTCGACCATAACTGCTGATACAGTACACAGTAAAAATGAGGCAATGTTTTTCAGGACCATGGTGTTACATGACACAGTATAAAAAACTAGACTGAACTATGTAAAAAAAAACAACACAGAGAAAGCTACACTAGACTACAGACCTACACAGGACTGCATAAAGTGCAAAAAAACAGTGCAGGCATTACAATAAATAATAAACAGGACAATAGGGCAAGGCATCAGTCCAGGCTTCGGGTATTAAGGAGTCTGATAGCTTGGGGAAAGAAACTGTTACATAGTCTGGTCGTGATAGCCCGAATGCTTCGGAGCCTTTTCCCAGACAGCAGGAGGGAGAAGAGATTGTATGAGGGGTGCATGGGGTCCTTCATAATGCTGTTTCCTTTGTGGATGCAGCGTGTAGTGTAAATGTCCGAAATGGCGGCAAGAGAGACCCCCGATGATCTTCTCAGCTGACCTCACTATCTGCTGCAGGGTCTTGCGATCTGAGATGGTGCAATTTCCGAACCAGGCAGTGATGCAGCTGCTCAGGATGCTCTCAATACAACCCCTGTAGAATGTAATGAGGATGGGGGGTGGGAGATGGACTTTCCTCAGCCTTCGCAGAAAGTAGAGATGCTGCTGGGCTTTCTTTGCTATGGAGCTGGTGTTGAGGGACCAGGTGAGATTTTCAGTCAGGTGAACACCAAGAAATTTGGTGCTCTTTACGATCTCTACCGAGGAGCCGTCGATGTTAAGCGGGGAGTGGTCGCTCCATTTCTAATATTAGTAAGTTTCTAATATTGGCTATGGTTTTCAATCAGGAATGGGAGTATTGACTAATTTTCCCTCCCTCAGTCAGGTACACAAAGCCCATTTGTAGAACCAGCCCCACCACATTACCCTGATTGTCCTGGTCTCTGTATCTGCAGGGACTGAATTTGGAACTTCGCTGATCAAACAATTCACAGATTAACTTGCTAGCCCTGAGCTATGTTTCAATTGCTTTTTGATTCTAGGTGGTATCCATAAACTTCTTCAAAATACAGAGATTAGGTTTTGGAAGACAGTACCTGCTTATATACTGCTCTAGCTCTTGCCCTTTGATTGGAGCTTTATCCACATGCACTTGTGCTGAAGTTGACAGCCAATAGGAGTAGTCATTTCTTGATGCATAGTTACAGATGTCATTTATACTACAGAACAAAAATGGCATCACACTAAACTTTGGCAAGCAGCTACCAGCTGTTCCTGAAAGCCACAGATACAAAGAAGTATTAAAAAGGATTTGTACAATATGTGCACTGTAAACTATAATCTTTAAATATTCAGCTTAAATGTCAAGGAGAAATATCTTTTTTTTAAAGATTGAATAGGATCATGGAAATGAATGATATGTAAGAGCTGGGGTTAAAAGTCACATAGAATTCTAAAATCTTTGCTCTGTCTCAAAGCTTAGATTGCTGACTCTTCTGTTGCAGAATCATAAAACATGAGCATTATTCACACCAGCAAACATATCAGGAAGTTCACTGAAACACCAGTGTAGACGCTAAGGTACAGACTATAAAACATAGGAGCAGAATTAAGCCATTCGGCCCACTGAGTCTGCTCTTCACTTCCAAAAGGTTGTGGGTTTAAATTCAAACACAAGGACTACAGTGTTGTGTGAGATCAGGTTTGTGGGTCAGTGAGGGGGTATAGAAAACACTCCCTACTGGTCAGTAGATTAACTATTTACTTACAGGTCAAGACAGACACTAAACATTCAGTAAACCCTCCGAGAGTCACAGAGCCAAATTCAGTGCCAGAGACCCGACCACTGTGGCTTTCCTCTGCTAGGTCATCCCTCCCAACAATATCCAATGTGGTATACCTCTTATTCAGTCGAATGGTCACAGGGGTGCTTTGCACTGGCTGCCTATCCCCTTTCCCTCTCCTGACAGTCACCTACGTCCTGCACCTTGGGTGTAACTACCTCCCTGTATGTCCTATCAATCAACCCCTCAGCTTCCCAAATATTCTGGAGTTCATTCAATTTCAGCTCTGGCTCATTAACATGGTCTGGTAGAACCTGCAGCTGGATGCACGACTTGCACTGTAGCTGTCAGCGAAACCGGAAGTCTGCCCTCACTCCCACACTCCGAAAGAGGAGCATTCCACTATCCTGCCTGGCATCCCCACTTCACTGAGCGTGCAATAAAAAGAAAGAATAAATAACCAAAATAAATTTACCATCAGCCTACGTCTCTCCCCTCTGAGCCAAAGCCTCACTCTAACACCGGCTCACTCACACAATCTTACGCCACCCACTGCGCTCCACGATCTACCCCTGCTCTGGTGGCCCATGTGGGTGCGGCACCCAAACCTTCCCCGATTTCCCCTCGTGGGCGAGACTCCCAAATGCCGCACTGTTGTCGGTCCGCCCACCCCTGGACTTGGTGCTCCTCCCTTGGTTCTCGCTCTTATTTTTCCTTCTAAAGGTATTCATCTTCTGTTCAACCACTGATTCCTGCTTGCAACACCAACTGTGTGAAATCAGGTACACGGGTTTGGTGAGTGGGGGCAGAAGGCACTCACTACTGGTAAGTAAGTTAACAATTTAGTTACAGGACAAGATAGACACTAAACTTTCAGTAAACCCTTCAGGTTACATTCGGTTACAAATACTTACCTAAACTGAGCATCCAAAGTGGCAGGACAAAACAGACACCAACCACACACACAGTGGCAAGTACTTATCTAAAGTGTGCACCCAGACCCTCTTTACTGTAGCACACTCCACTGTTTACTGCAACCGTCAGCCCGTGGTGACCCAGAGAGCAAAAAGAGGCTGTGTGGTGAGCGTGTGCTAGATTTAAACTCTACCGGTGTCGTCAGATAAACGGCAGGTATGAGAGCGGCAGCATTGCTCCTTACTCGCGTTGTCCCCTGCTTCCCATGGGGAGGGGGTAACTTCCAATGAGCAGGGAAGTTTGACACCGACTGCAACACAGAGGTGCCAGGAATTGATAAATGGAGTCAGCACGGACTCAAATGGTTTTCCTCCATACTATCATAAATGTAAAACAAATGAATTTACTCCCATTGTCTTATACACGTTAATCTCAAATACTTTGAACAATACTGTCAAGAATCATGTTTCAATTAATTAAAAAATATTCAGAGGTGTTGTTTAGCATACCTAAATCTTGTCCGTATGCACGTCTATTGCCCTGTACAAAGAGGAGAGAGTAGCCAATACCTAGCTCATTTGTGCCATTTGGACACAGTGGTATCACTATGGATTGACTGTGTCTTGTAAAAATGAACCTGTGGATAACTGGTTTCCACTGGCCGGGTTGTCCCTTAGCTCCTTGCTTTCCTTTTGGACCTGGAAGCCCCTTCTGTCCTAATGTTAAACAAAAATATATTTGTTCCAATTAATGTTGACTTATTTGAAACAACATCAGAGTTTTGATTGAGACATATTGATCGGCTTATGCTTGTTACAAACATGTTATGGCATAAGCTTTAATGTCACATTAAATGCTTAAAAGATAATATAGGAAAAGATCTCACTGCAATCACTATCCCTTTCCATATTAATAGAAAGGATTTGTGCGAATTTATTAAGAAGTACAATATTTGAAACAGTTGCCTTGCTTACCTGGTTGTCCATCATAACCTGGGGAGCCTTTTGGTCCTGGAAGTCCTATATCTCCAGGAGGACCATTTGGACCACATGGACCAGGTGGACCCTCCTTTCCTATGTGTAAACCAAAACAAGACAAACTTGTTTATCCCATAATAAGACTCTGGCAATAGCAGTAAAATATCTTAGTGTCTCAGTTTCTTTAGATATGGTACTGGAAAATAGTTTGTGATTTTATTTAACAACAAGGATGCTTCAGTAAACAAGGGTGAAAGAAACTTTGAGGGACAGCGTCCTTATTGTGGATTACTTCCATACTGGGGGACTGGTTCCATACAGAATTGTTTAAAAGGACATCTGAACGGTGGTTCCTCTACATGAGAAAATCTGCAGATGCTGGAAATGCAAAGCAACACACACAAAGTGCTGGAGGAACTCAGCAGTGCAGGCAGCATCTACGGAAAAGAGTACGCAGTCAAAGTTTTGGGCCGAGGCCCTTCATCAGGGTAATGAAGGGATTCACCCTGAAACATCAACTGCTTACTCTTTTCCGTAGATGCTGCCTGCCCTGCTGAGTTCCTCCAGCATTTTGTGTGTGTTGCCCTGAGCGGTGGTTGGCCACATGCCATAATTCTTAAAACTGGCACCAATAGTATTGCTGGACCAGTAATTTAGAGTCTCGTTCAAAAGAGAGTTCAAATTCCCGATGGAGAAGCATTAATATTCAATTCAGTTAACCATGTAATCTAGAACTAAGTAAGCTGGTTTCAGTTTTGGAGACTATGAAACTTGTAATCAAATACAAATGTTCTTAAGGGAAAAAAATACACTATCCTTACCCGGGCTGGGTTATATATGACAGTGGATGCTCTATGACAAGTCAGAGGTTATTAGTTGTACTGGGGCAAAACTCATTTATATCAACTCTCTGTCCAACAGGACTTCGGTAGAAGGATGTCAGCAGTTCAAAATGGAAATTACTGCCACGCTCTCAGGGCACGTAAAGATGGGGACTAATTGCTCGCCATGCTAGAGAAGCCACCCATTCTGAGAAAACAGTATAAAAGCTTGCAGAAAAATGGTGTCTTTAGTAAACTTACTACAGCATAGAAGGCTAGTCAGCCATGATATCCTGCGTAAGATGGAGCCTATAAAACCATTTGGTGCTTTTTACCACCTGCTTACACCAAGGGGGATGATGTAGTAGTCAGTCCACCTACCATGAAATCTTGGACTAATCAGCATTGTCACAGTGAAAACATGGAAATGTCATAGTCAACACCTGGCAAAATCTCATTCAAATCCAGGTCCCACGTGCTGTGAGGCAGTGGCACTTATTGCAGTCTGACACGCAGCAGTGTTAGAGAGGGAAAAATCTCAATGTGCAGCACAAAATGATTAATTAGACAGAAAACTGGCAGACTTAAAGATGCAGATATTCAATCAGGTGGCAAAATTCTACAAAGGACATTTAAAGGAATGATTCGCAATGTTGGTGCAGAGAGAGTGAGATTGCCAATCCAAAATCACAGAAACACAGAAAACCTACAGCACAATACAGGCCCTTCAGCCCACAAAGCTGTGCCAAACATGTCCTTATCTGAGAAATTACCTAGGGTTACCAATAGCCCTCTAATTTTCTAAGCTTCATGTACCTATCCAGAAGTTTCTTAAAAGACCCTATAGTTTCCATCTCCACCAGCATCGTTGGCATCCTGTTCCATGCACTCACCATTCTCTGTGTAAAAAACCTACCCCTGACACCTCCTCTGTACCTGCTTCCAAGCACCTTAAAACCATGCCCTCTTGTGCTAGCCATTTCGGCCCTGGGAAAAAGACTCTGACTATCCAAACAATCAATGTCTCTCATTATCTGTATCAGTTCACCTGAAAAGGCCAAGTTCACTCAACCTGTTCTCAAAAGACATGCTCTCCAATCCAGGCAGCATCCTTGTAAATCTCCTCTGCATCTTTTCTATGGCTTCCACGTCCTTCCTATAGTGTGGCGACCACAATTGAGCACAGTACTCCAAGTGGGGTCTGACCAGGGTCCTGTATAGCTGCAACATTACCTCTCAGCTCTTAAACTCAATCCCATGATTGATGAAGGTCATTGCACCGTATGCCTTCTTAACCACAGAGTCAACCTGCGCAGCAGCTTTGAGTGTCCTATGGATGCAGACCCCAAGATCCCTCTGATCCTCCACACTGCCAAGAGTCTTACCATTAATACCATATTGTGCCATCATATTTGACCTACCAGAATGAACCACCTCACACTTACCTGGACAAAGCAATGTCCCCTGGATCCCATGCCTCCTTACTTTCTCAATAAGCCTTACATGGAGTACCTTATCAAATGCCTTGCTGAAATCCATATACCTTACATCTACTTCTCTACTTTCATCAATGTGTTTAGTCGCATCCTCAAAAAATTCAATTAGGCTTGTAAGGCACAACGTGCCTTTGACAAAGCCATGCTGACTATTCCTAATCATATTACGCCTCTCCAAATGTTCATAAATCCTGCCTCTCGGGATCTTCTCCATTGTTCCTATTGCAATCACTATCTCCAAAATGCTCTCCCACTGAGAGACCTGACACCTGACCAGGTTCGTTTCCCAATACCAGATCAAGTACAGCCTTTCCTCCTGTAGGCTTATCTACATATCGTGTCTTGAAACCTTCCTGAACATACCTAACAAACTCCACCCCATCTAAACCCCTTGCTTTAGGGACATGCCAATTGATATTTGGGAAATTAAAATCTTCCACCACAAAAACCTTAAGAGTCATTCAAGTAAAATAGGTCTTATTTCAATCATACCCATGCAGAATCTGATATTTTTAAAGAATTAAATTCTACAGTTTATTGACAGCCTAGTTTAGACTCAAGTGGCTATCTAACGAAAAATCAATTATGTTCAGCATCTTCGGTTTGTCTGTCACAAGAGACCGGATCTCAGCTGGAAAGCTGTGCACAGTTCTGGTTCCCATACTATACGATTAAAGGTGAAAGGTTACCTCCATTTGTCCCACGCACATTGAAAAATACAGTGAATTGTGTCATTTGTGTCAATGACTAACACAGTCCTAATACGTTCTGGGCAACCCAGAAGTATCGTCATGTTTTTGACAGTAGTTTAGCATGCCCACAACTTACTAACTTCATAACCCTAACCCGTACATCCTTGAACTGTGGGAGAAAACTGGAATATCTGGAGGAAGTGATTCTATTCCCAATCCAATTGATTGTAACAATAAATGTCTTGAATAGTAACAGGCCTTTGGACATCCTTCTAGTTCCCTTTGGAATACAGAATAGAAAATTAAAACTGAGTGCGTTCTTTCACATTTACAACTGCCAGCCATGCTAAATTGGCTCAATTTTCTCTATGATAAAAAGTACTTGTGAATGATACAGTAGTGCAATTCAATTACATCTTGTTGAGTTTTGAACATACCAATGTATCCAGGCAGACCAGGATCTCCAGGACTCCCACATTCCCCATTGGACCCTGGTTCACCTGGTGGTCCTGGGACACCCTTAACAACTGTTCTATCGGAGACGGTAGGAAATCCTTTCAGGCCTATGAGAAATATAACCATTTACAAAAGAAGTTGAAGCAATCCCAAAAAGACAAATCCATTTTTATTAATTTTAGTTTTGTTCAAAGATATGCCCATTATTCAACATAATTAATTAACAACCAATTGAAGAAATACACAGGCCATGGCCTCCTTGGATGACACAAATACATAGCGCCTTTTCTATTGCCAATGAACCAGAATGCAGGCCTGATTAATAGACACTGGGAAGATGTTGTTCACAGAAAAATGTAGCTCACTGAAACAATGTCTTCCAGAAGAAATGAATTTCAAAAATTGAAAGCTACTAAATGACCCCGGTAAAGTTAAAGTTAAGGTCTGTCCCGAGCCTTACAGGCTCATCAGGCTGGTGCTTATGCCAGTTTCTGTGGCATGAAGCGACTGAGAGTACGAGACTCCCCCCAGGATAGGAGGAGGAGTCTATCGCGAGGTTAACCCCCAGCATTTTGCCAGTACCCATTTTCAGCTGGGTGAACTGGAGTAGTGTGTGGTTAACTGCCTTAATCAAGGACACAACACGTTGCCTCAGCTGGGGCTCGAACTCACAACCTACAGATTGCTAGTCCAACACCTTAACCACTTGGCCACATGCCACACAAATGACCCGGGCCTCATCGGTATTCATTGGGAGAGGGCTCTGAATGTACATTATTTGGGCACTGTTCACACTGAATTGATTATAATAAGGGCCCACGTGGATGTTAGTCTCTCTGCCTAGAGAACAGTGGCTGGTAGCATGCTGCAAGGGCTGGAGCTGGGTCCATCCATTGTTCCTTATCATCTATCTTAATGATTTAGATGATAATGCAAAGTTGATCTGCAAACTTGTAGATGACACCAAGATTGGGAGTGTAGTGGACAGTGAGGAAGGCTATCAAAGCTTGCAAAGTGTTTTGCATCAGCGCCGAAAATGGACTGAAAAATGGCAGATGGAATTTGATGCAGACAGGTACAAGGTGTTGCACTTTGGGAGAAAAAGCCAGGGTAAGATTTACACATTGATTGGTAGGGCGCTGGCTGAGGTGTGTGGTAGAACAAAGCAACCTGGGCATGCAGATTCATAATACCTTTAAAGTGGCAATACAGGTAGATAGAGTCATAAAGAGAACTTCTGGCACATTGGCCTATGTTGATCAGCACAGTGAGTACAGGAGTTGGGATTTTATGTTGAAGGTGTTTAAGACATTTGTGAGGCCAAATTTGGAGCTTTGTGCTCTGTTCTGGTCATCGATTTACAGAAAAGATGTCAATAAAGTTGAAAGAGTTCAGACAAAGATGTTGAGGACCTGATTACAGGGAAAGGTTGGTGAGGTTAGAACTGGAGCGCAGGAGAATGGGGGCGGCAGAATTATGAAGGGTATAGATTGGATGACTAATTGCAGGCTTTTCCCCCTCAAAATAAGTGAGAGGTCATAGGTTTAAGTTGAAAGTTGAAATACTTAAAGGGAATCTGAGGGGGAATTTTTTCAGTTGAGAGGGTGGGCAAGTATGGAATGGCTGCCAGCGGAAGTAGCGGATGAGAGTTCACTTGTAACATTTAAAACAAAACTTCAAATAGTTATGAGGATGAGAAAGGTGTGGAGGGCTATGGTCGAGGTGCAGGCAGATGGTACTAGGCAGAAAACCAGGCTGCCACAGCCCAGATGGACCATATGTCCTGTTTCGGTGCTGTGGTGCTCTGTGGCCTTAGGGTGTATGCAGCTAATCAGGAATGGTGCAGGAAGGCCAACGCAAAGTGAGGATACCAACAGTCATGGTTATCAAGTTCTATGTGGCCAAGAACCTTCATGCACTGAGGTCTTCCCAAGCTGGAATTAACACACACTTTCCATTTGTTATGTAGAGGTCCCTGGTCCTCTCTATTCAAAGAAAACTGACTGCAGTTCATTCTCTACTGAGGCACCAATCAAAACCCCATTTTGGCTAGTATTGTATTGGAAACCAACTTATTGGCTGTTAGCTGGGAATGTCTGGAACCAAACAGAGTTATCCATGCTTCCACACCAGACAGCTTTCCACTTAATCTTATGCAGTGTATGTGCTTGGCCCTGTACATTGGCAGATAGCACTGTAAGGCACCCTATTTCTTTATGAGATAGAAAGATGGCATTTGGCCCATTCAGCTTTCCTGTACTCTACAATGGAACCACTACCTTCAGTCTTCTCACCCAGTCTTGACTGCAGGCCACTCATATCTGGAGATTTATTCAGGACTATCATGGTGACATTAAAACTGGTGGCCACGAGAGTTAAACGGAATGACGTTATGTCTTCACCGTCATGATTTTCTTCTTGTGCCTTTTCAGTCTCACAGTCAGAATCAGAACCAGAATCAAGAAACAGACACACACACTCTGGTGGATTCAAGAGACACAGGAGATGCTGAGACAACAATGAAAAGCATTCATGTGAATGAGCAGAGCTGGCCTAGTGTCTGTACTGAAGGAATACTACAGGTTAACCCTGCTCTGCAGTTCCCAAGCCTAATTCCAGCTCCATTTAACTCAGCTTCACAACCTCTTTCACTTCATGACCCAACGACTTTGATATTCTTCATTCTTCATGTTCATTGATCTGTAAGGTTACCTCGTTGTCCAACTTGTCCTGGTGGACCAGCATCTCCCACTGGTCCCCAAGTTCCTCTGCAACCTCGTAAACCTGCAGCAGAAATGTTATTAATATTAGGATTACACAGAGAATACAACACAGAAATGGGCTATTTCATTCACCCACTCTACTGGACAGGCATCCCATTGCCTGTCACTTTAATTCTTCATTCCATCCCCACTCTGACCTATTGGTCTTCAGCCTCCATACTGTTACAGTGAGGCCAAACCCGAGCTTGAGGGACAGTATCTCATCTTCTATTTGAACCCATTGCAGTTTTATGCATTTAATATTGAATTTTACAACTTCAGCTAACTTGATTTCTCTTTCTGTATGACTCACCTTGTCTATGATGTTGGCTCAGCTTGTTTGTGTCTCCACCCTATTTTGTTCCCTTCTGAGAGAGGTGGACAAGCCCGGGCAGGACTTACTACTCCGCATTTGGCAACTCCTTCCAAACTTTTGTCCATATTCTTCTGCCTACATTCTCACTATGGAACTTCTTACTGACCAGATCACCTTATCCCGACAGTTTACCTGATTTTACCCTATCACAGACTTCCCTGCAGTTTACAACTACTTGTGCCTCCTTCCCAGTTCTGCCGAAGGATCTCCAAGCTAGAATATTAATTTCTTCTTTTCCCACAGTTGTGGCTTGACCTGCTGAGTATTTCCAACAGTTTCTGCTTTTGGTTTAGATTTTCAGCATCTGCAGATTTTGTTGACTTTCAGAAGAATACTACTTACGAAACAACAAATTTATTGAAAATATATAAATTAACATTTCCTGACATGGCAAGCACATCTGTTAAGTTAAATATAAGTACAAGGAGATCATCAAAAGCAATCTCCACTCCATGTGATACAACGATGTGGATCTCATCCAGGAAAGTGAGCGATACCTAGCAACCCTGGCCGACTGGCTGAGCCCTGGCTGACCCCTTTCCCTTACTATGCAAGTTATTTGCTGAAAAGCAATTCACTGCTGTAAAACAACAGAGTACCCAGTTTAACACACCACACACACAACAGCTTTTGTTGCATTTATATTTGAAGGGAAATCCACTTTCTGGAAATTTACTGCACAGAAGGAATGACCATTGTGCTAGCGATAGCTTTCAGAGTATGCACTCTAGACAATCCCTGGTGCAGCATTTAAAACCATTATACATTATGGTTTTTATACTGCACTTCACTGTGGGCTCAGCAGGAAATTTTGACAGAAGGATTTATCCTGTGTCAACTTAAAATATAGTCACTCACTTATCTTTCTGTATAAATGCCATTATCTTTCCAGGCACTGTGATTCAGTTCACTGTGTAGCTGCTTTGGCCCCTGGCATGTGTCCATGCCTAAAATTAGCAGCTCATCCCCTTTCCCTCCCTACTGCTGCTCACTCCATGCAAAGGTTTCATCCTCAATTAGTAAATCAGAGGCTAAAACTGTGGATAAGGAGACATGACTTCAAATTCTATCATAAGAGTTGGGGGGGGGAATTAAAATAAATACATAAATCATCAATTACATAAAACACTGTCAATAGTAACAGATCAAAGCAAATTGACTCAGAAAAAGTCAGCTGGTTTACCAAAGTTGGAAGGGAAGCATATAGATCTTAGCTGCCAATATGACTGATGCTCATCTACCATCTAAGACGACCTAACAAACAAGCCACCCATTTCAAGTGGCAATGAGACATGGCTGGATAATAAGCGTCTGTCTTACAACTGATATATCATGAATTAATAAAAAAAAAATACCGCAAGTTAAAATTGATTGCTTCTAGGAGAGGCAAACATTTTGCTCTGCTCATCCTGAGATCTCTAAGTCAAAATAATCCAAAAAATTGGATTCATTTACACTCTTGCATCAAGAATATAGCAGACTCATGGAAGATGTTTTACAAAATTTTCAAGTTCTAACATCTTTGCAAATTTATGTGGAGTTTGCCACATTTGCTAAAATTGTTTATATCAGGAAAAAAAATATTCTTGAACAATACCTGGAGACCCTGAAGGACCAGTTAAACCCTGGTCGCCTTTTGGACCTGGGAATGAAGAACCAGGGATTCCCTGTAAAATTAACCAAGAGTGGATTCAAAATGGTTAATGTTGCTGCAGGCAGAGGTAGCTGGACAACTTGTTAATCACAATGTACATCAGGATACCAGTTGATCAAGTAGCATCAGGTGGGGGAGGGGTGTTTGGAGAGGATTTGGTGATATTTCAGGCCAATACTCTACAACAGGCTTGAGAGTACAGAGGGGAGGTAGAAAGCTTAAGGTCCAAGTCCAGAGTCTGGGGTAGAAACCCAGATGTTGAAGGCCAAAGCTGGTGAATCTGGGGGTAGGGGTCCGAATGTCAAAGCTACTGGGTCAGCTTGTCCAGAGTTGAGAGGCCTGGTACCTACAAGTCTGCAAGTTTGAGATCTGTGCATCTGAGAGTCTGGGGCTAAGGATTAGTGGCCCCGGGGTGGCCTGTCCGAGGGTGGGAGGCCTTTCGGAGTGGGTTTTGTTGTTTTTGTTATTGTTGTTGCTTCTGCTTGTGTTGTTGGGTTTTGCTGTTGTTATTCTTGTTGCTGGTTGTGTTGTTGGGGTTTGCTGTCGTTATTGTTGCTGGTTGTGTTGTCGGGGTTTGCTGTCGTTATTGTTGCTGGTTGCGTTGTCGGGGTTTGCTGTTGTTATTGTTGTTGCTGGTTGTGTTGTTGGGGTTTGCTGTCGTTATTGTTGCTGGTTGTGTTGTTGGGTTTTGCTGTTGTTATTGTTGCTGGTTGTGTTGTTGGGTTTTGCTGTTGTTATTGTTGCTGGTTGTGTTGTTGGGGTTTGCTGTCGTTATTGTTGCTGGTTGTGTTGTTGGGTTTTGCTGTTGTTATTGTTGCTGGTTGTGTTGTCGGGGTTTTGCTGTCGTTATTGTTGCTGGTTGTGTTGTCGGGGTTTGCTGTTGTTATTGTTGTTGCTGGTTGTGTTGTTGGAGTTTGCTGTCGTTATTGTTGCTGGTTGTGTTGTTGGGTTTTGCTGTCGTTATTGTTGCTGGTTGTGTTGTTGGGGTTTGCTGTCGTTATTGTTGCTGGTTGTGTTGTCGGGGTTTTGCTGTCGTTATTGTTGCTGGTTGTGTTGTCGGGGTTTGCTGTTGTTATTGTTGCTGGTTGTGTTGTAGGGTTTTGCTGTCGTTATTGTTGCTGGTTGTGTTGTTGGGTTTTGCTGTCGTTATTGTTGCTGGTTGTGTTGTTGGGTTTTGCTGTCGTTATTGTTGCTGGTTGTGTTGTTGGGTTTCGCTGTCGTTATTGTTGCTGGTTGTGTTGTTGGGTTTTGCTGTTGTTATTGTTGTTGCTGGTTGTGTTGTCGGGGTTTGCTGTCACTATTGTTGCTGGTTTTGTTGTTGGGGTTTGCTGTTGTTATTGTTGCTGGTTGTGTTGTCGGGGTTTGCTGTTGTTATTGTTGCTGGTTGTGTTGTTGGGGTTTGCTGTCGTTATTGTTGCTGGTTGTGTTGTTGGGGTTTGCTGTCGTTATTGTTGCTGGTTGTGTTGTTGGGGTTTGCTGTCGTTATTGTTGCTGGTTGTGTTGTTGGGGTTTGCTGTCGTTATTGTTGCTGGTTGTGTTGTTGGGGTTTGCTGTCGTTATTGTTGTTGCTGGTTGTGTTGTCGGGGTTTGCTGTTGTTATTGTTGTTGCTGGTTGTGTTGTTGGGGTTTGCTGTCACTATTGTTGCTGGTTGTGTTGTTGGGTTTTGCTGTTGTTATTGTTGCTGGTTGTGTTGTTGGGGTTTGCTGTCGTTATTGTTGCTGGTTGTGTTGTTGGGTTTTGCTGTTGTTATTGTTGCTGGTTGTGTTGTTGGGGTTTGCTGTCGTTATTGTTGCTGGTTGTGTTGTTGGGGTTTGCTGTCGTTATTGTTGCTGGTTGTTTTGTCGGGGTTTGCTGTCATTATTGTTGCTGGTTTTGTTGTTGGGGTTTGCTGTTGTTATTGTTGCTGGTTGTGTTGTCGGGGTTTGCTGTTGTTATTGTTGTTGCTGGTTGTGTTGTCGGGGTTTGCTGTCACTATTGTTGCTGGTTTTGTTGTTGGGGTTTGCTGTTGTTATTGTTGCTGGTTGTGTTGTCGGGGTTTGCTGTTGTTATTGTTGCTGGTTGTGTTGTTGGGGTTTGCTGTCGTTATTGTTGCTGGTTGTGTTGTTGGGGTTTGCTGTCGTTATTGTTGCTGGTTGTGTTGTTGGGGTTTGCTGTCGTTATTGTTGCTGGTTGTGTTGTTGGGGTTTGCTGTCGTTATTGTTGTTGCTGGTTGTGTTGTCGGGGTTTGCTGTTGTTATTGTTGTTGCTGGTTGTGTTGTTGGGGTTTGCTGTCACTATTGTTGCTGGTTGTGTTGTTGGGTTTTGCTGTTGTTATTGTTGCTGGTTGTGTTGTCGGGGTTTGCTGTTGTTATTGTTGCTGGTTGTGTTGTTGGGGTTTGCTGTCGTTATTGTTGCTGGTTGTGTTGTTGGGGTTTGCTGTCGTTATTGTTGCTGGTTGTGTTGTTGGGGTTTGCTGTCGTTATTGTTGCTGGTTGTGTTGTTGGGGTTTGCTGTCGTTATTGTTGCTGGTTGTGTTGTTGGGGTTTGCTGTCGTTATTGTTGTTGCTGGTTGTGTTGTCGGGGTTTGCTGTTGTTATTGTTGTTGCTGGTTGTGTTGTTGGGGTTTGCTGTCACTATTGTTGCTGGTTGTGTTGTTGGGTTTTGCTGTTGTTATTGTTGCTGGTTGTGTTGTTGGGGTTTGCTGTCGTTATTGTTGCTGGTTGTGTTGTTGGGTTTTGCTGTTGTTATTGTTGCTGGTTGTGTTGTTGGGGTTTGCTGTCGTTATTGTTGCTGGTTGTGTTGTTGGGGTTTGCTGTCGTTATTGTTGCTGGTTGTTTTGTCGGGGTTTGCTGTCATTATTGTTGCTGGTTTTGTTGTTGGGGTTTGCTGTCGTTATTGTTGCTGGTTGTGTTGTCGGGGTTTGCTGTTGTTATTGTTGTTGCTGGTTGTGTTGTCGGGGTTTGCTGTCACTATTGTTGCTGGTTTTGTTGTTGGGGTTTGCTGTTGTTATTGTTGCTGGTTGTGTTGTCGGGGTTTGCTGTTGTTATTGTTGCTGGTTGTGTTGTTGGGGTTTGCTGTCGTTATTGTTGCTGGTTGTGTTGTTGGGGTTTGATGTCGTTATTGTTGCTGGTTGTGTTGTTGGGTTTTGCTGTTGTTATTGTTGCTGGTTGTGTTGTCGGGGTTTGCTGTTGTTATTGTTGCTGGTTGTGTTGTTGGGGTTTGCTGTCGTTATTGTTGCTGGTTGTGTTGTTGGGGTTTGCTGTCGTTATTGTTGCTGGTTGTGTTGTTGGGGTTTGCTGTCGTTATTGTTGCTGGTTGTTTTGTCGGGGTTTGCTGTCATTATTGTTGCTGGTTTTGTTGTTGGGGTTTGCTGTTGTTATTGTTGCTGGTTGTGTTGTCGGGGTTTGCTGTTGTTATTGTTGTTGCTGGTTGTGTTGTCGGGGTTTGCTGTCACTATTGTTGCTGGTTTTGTTGTTGGGGTTTGCTGTTGTTATTGTTGCTGGTTGTGTTGTCGGGGTTTGCTGTTGTTATTGTTGCTGGTTGTGTTGTTGGGGTTTGCTGTCGTTATTGTTGCTGGTTGTGTTGTTGGGGTTTGCTGTCGTTATTGTTGCTGGTTGTGTTGTTGGGGTTTGCTGTCGTTATTGTTGTTGCTGGTTGTGTTGTCGGGGTTTGCTGTTGTTATTGTTGTTGCTGGTTGTGTTGTTGGGGTTTGCTGTCACTATTGTTGCTGGTTGTGTTGTTGGGTTTTGCTGTTGTTATTGTTGCTGGTTGTGTTGTCGGGGTTTGCTGTTGTTATTGTTGCTGGTTGTGTTGTTGGGGTTTGCTGTCGTTATTGTTGCTGGTTGTGTTGTTGGGGTTTGCTGTCGTTATTGTTGCTGGTTGTGTTGTTGGGGTTTGCTGTCGTTATTGTTGCTGGTTGTGTTGTTGGGGTTTGCTGTCGTTATTGTTGCTGGTTGTGTTGTTGGGGTTTGCTGTCGTTATTGTTGTTGCTGGTTGTGTTGTCGGGGTTTGCTGTTGTTATTGTTGTTGCTGGTTGTGTTGTTGGGGTTTGCTGTCACTATTGTTGCTGGTTGTGTTGTTGGGTTTTGCTGTTGTTATTGTTGCTGGTTGTGTTGTTGGGGTTTGCTGTCGTTATTGTTGCTGGTTGTGTTGTTGGGTTTTGCTGTTGTTATTGTTGCTGGTTGTGTTGTTGGGGTTTGCTGTCGTTATTGTTGCTGGTTGTGTTGTTGGGGTTTGCTGTCGTTATTGTTGCTGGTTGTGTTGTCGGGGTTTGCTGTTGTTATTGTTGTTGCTGGTTGTGTTGTCGGGGTTTGCTGTCACTATTGTTGCTGGTTTTGTTGTTGGGGTTTGCTGTTGTTATTGTTGCTGGTTGTGTTGTCGGGGTTTGCTGTTGTTATTGTTGCTGGTTGTGTTGTTGGGGTTTGCTGTCGTTATTGTTGCTGGTTGTGTTGTTGGGGTTTGCTGTCGTTATTGTTGCTGGTTGTGTTGTTGGGGTTTGCTGTCGTTATTGTTGCTGATTGTGTTGTTGGGGTTTGCTGTCGTTATTGTTGTTGCTGGTTGTGTTGTCGGGGTTTGCTGTTGTTATTGTTGTTGCTGGTTGTGTTGTTGGGTTTTGCTGTTGTTATTGTTGCTGGTTGTGTTGTTGGGGTTTGCTGTCGTTATTGTTGCTGGTTGTGTTGTTGGGTTTTGCTGTTGTTATTGTTGCTGGTTGTGTTGTTGGGGTTTGCTGTCGTTATTGTTGCTGGTTGTGTTGTCGGGGTTTGCTGTCATTATTGTTGCTGGTTTTGTTGTTGGGGTTTGCTGTTGTTATTGTTGCTGGTTGTGTTGTCGGGGTTTGCTGTTGTTATTGTTGTTGCTGGTTGTGTTGTCGGGGTTTGCTGTCACTATTGTTGCTGGTTGTGTTGTTGGGTTTTGCTGTTGTTATTGTTGTTGCTGGTTGTGTTGTTGGGTTTTGCTGTTGTTATTGTTGTTGCTGGTTGTGTTGTCGGGGTTTGCTGTCACTATTGTTGCTGGTTGTGTTGTTGGGTTTTGCTGTTGTTATTGTTGCTGGTTGTGTTGTTGGGTTTTGCTGTCGTTATTGTTGCTGGTTGTGTTGTTGGGTTTTGCTGTTGTTATTGTTGCTGGTTGTGTTGTTGGGTTTTGCTGTTGTTATTGTTGCTGGTTGTGTTGGGTTTTGCTGTTGTTATTGTTGCTGGTTGTGTTGTTGGGGTTTGCTGTCGTTATTGTTATTACTGCTGGTTGTGTTGTCGGGGTTTGCTGTCGTTATTGTTGCTGGTTGTGTTGTTGGGGTTTGCTGTCGTTATTGTTATTACTGCTGGTTGTGTTGTCGGGGTTTGCTGTCGTTATTGTTATTACTGCTGGTTGTGTTGTCGGGGTTTGCTGTCGTTATTGTTGCTGGTTGTGTTGTTGGGGTTTGCTGTCACTATTGTTGCTGGTTGTTTTGTCGGGGTTTGCTGTCGTTATTGTTGCTGGTTGTGTTGTTGGGGTTTGCTGTTGTTGCTGGTTGTGTTGGAGTTTGCTGTTGTTGCTGGTTGTGTTGTTGGGGTTTGCTGTCGTTATTGTTGCTGGTTGTGTTGTTGGGGTTTGCTGTTGTTATTGTTGCTGGTTGTGTTGTCGGGGTTTGCTGTTGTTATTGTTGTTGCTGGTTGTGTTGTTGGGGTTTGCTGTCGTTATTGTTGCTGGTTGTGTTGTTGGGTTTTGCTGTTGTTATTGTTGTTGCTGGTTGTGTTGTTGGGGTTTGCTGTTGTTGCTGGTTGTGTTGTTGGAGTTTGCTGTTGTTGCTGGTTGTGTTGTTGGGGTTTGCTGTCGTTATTGTTGCTGGTTGTGTTGTTGGGGTTTGCTGTCATCATTACTGCTGGTTGTGTTGTTGGGGTTTGCTGTCATCATTACTGCTGGTTGTGTTGTTGGGGTTTGCTGTCATCATTACTGCTGGTTGTGTTGTTGGGGTTTGCTGTCATCATTACTGCTGGTTGTGTTCTGCTGAACACCGTGGCCATGCTATGGTGGCATCAGGATGTAGGGCGACACTTGTAGCACATCCTTCGCTGTGTTGGTTGTTAACACAAGTGATGCATTTCACCATATCTTTCGATATACATGTAATAACTTAACTGAATCTACTATAAAGGGGAGAGGGAGAGTGAGAGAGTGGTGAGGCAGGGGCTAGATGTTGACTTTTTTTGCATCTGTCTTACTACTCCCCCCACCCTTTATACCACTTATCTTTCATACTCAGTCTTGATGCAGGATTTTGATCCAAAATGGCATAATTTTCTCTTCATCACAGCTGCTGTCTAATCTGCTGGGATACTCCAGTTGAGAATGTTTGTTGCTCCTGATTCCACTATCAGCAATAACTTCTGTCCATATCAAGAAATTATCAATCCACACACTACAGAGACTACACTTCATTAAGATTATTACATGTTCTTCCTGGTATACTGTCCTAGAATACCCTAGTTCAAAGAGAACTAAGAGTGTAAAGGGAGCCACACTATGATCCAGACATACAGTTGTTATTGATGACTACCTCCAGACATTTTCATGTGGTCAGGATAGGGATAAAATCCATTAACATTGGTTGAAGTGGGTCTAGCCAAACTTATAACAGTGGGATCTCAGAATAAAGTTTTCCCTCCCAGTTCTGTCTGATAGACCTCCACAGTGAAAGTTTGGGTAGCTTCTGAGCAGGAGGAGAACCCTGGGAACATTTCCTCTTAGTGCACAAGGCAATTTCTTTTCTTTTACACTGAGAGTGGTAGGCGCCTGGGAGGCTCATTCTAGAGACACAGGCTACATCCACACTAGACCAGATCATTTTGAAAATGTCGGTTTCATGTAAGAATGATAGGCATCCACACTATGCATTTAAAAAAATATCTCTGTC
Source organism: Hypanus sabinus (assembly GCF_030144855.1). Lineage (NCBI taxonomy): Eukaryota > Metazoa > Chordata > Chondrichthyes > Myliobatiformes > Dasyatidae > Hypanus > Hypanus sabinus. The sequence goes on from NC_082707.1 coordinate 31,143,228, forward strand.
CACATTGAAATGGAGATTTCGGCGAATCTCCTTCTATTGCTCATGCGCAGGATACATCTACCGAAAACAAGCGACATGTTTAGTGTTGAATCCTGCAAGTTACAGACTAGAAAAAAATTAAATGATGGGCAGCTGTTGGCTCTGGCGCAGGAGGATTTAAAAGTAAAAAAAAAACAAATACTGGGAGCATATGGAGGCAACCGACAGGGAGTTCACGGACAGTATGACCCAGCTGATGACGAGCTTTGAAAAACTGACTAACTCTGTTGTGTTAATAAAACCCCTTGTTAAATGTGTTAAAACATGTCTGAATCAGTGTTATCTTGTATTTCCATACAATGTTACATTAGGCTGTTACACATCTATTGTCAGAGAAGTACTTGCATAAATAGGTAAACCACCTTCATTCAAGCAAGGACAGAAAACAGGGCAAAGTGAGTACAGTATACCTATTTATTCAATAAGTTATGGGTCAAAGTATTTGGTGAGTACATTTCTAACTCCTCTGGCTTCAGTCTCTTTGCCGTCTGTTCTGAAATTGTTAGCTTGCGTTCAGGAAAACAATGAAATAGCGCACTGCCATCTGACAGCATTTTCAGAAGTCTCTGGTTACCTCGTCCACACTGATCTGCCCAAGCGGCGTTTTCAAAAATACACACTTTGGAGAGCGTTTCTGAAAAGCTCTGGTTTCGGGGGACAAAAACGCCGTTTTAGTGTGGACGGAGGGTAAAAATGAAGAGAAAAAGCTTTGGTTACGTATTTATCCAGTGTAGTGTGGACGCAGTCTTAGACAGAAAATGGGAAAATATAGACCATGTGCAATTTAAATTGGCACTGACAAAATGGATTGGAGAGTCTGCTCTATGTCCTGTGAGTCTCGACCACCCTCAATCCATATCAAAAGTAGGCAAATCAAAAGTAGGCAAATCACACCAGTTTTTCTTTTTGGAGTTAGATACATATATTAAAATGTTCCGATCACTCTAAGTTTTAGTCTAAGAATGAAAGTATCTTGCTGCATTTTCAAGTGCCTCATAATGTCAATTTCTGTTATCACAGGTATTATACAAGTCAAAGTCACCCTCTCATCCCACCTTGCCTTGAGCAGGCTAATTAAATTCTGTCTTTCATTATGGCAGCACAGTGCACACCCACAGTAAAGAAGGAAGAACAGATCATAGTGCAAACCCCTTACCAGTCTTCCTTGTTCACCCTTATTGCCTCTGTCACCAGGATTGCCTGGGATTCCTGGTATACCTGGTGAGCCCTTGTCTCCTTTTATACCATCCCCTCCTATATCTCCAGGTGGACCTTTTGGCCCATGAATACCTAAAGATAGTGGGGGACAGGATCAGAATCAGAACTGGGTTTAATATCACTGGCATTTATCTTGAAATTTATTGTTTGCTGGCAGTACAGTACAATACAAATAATAACAAAAACTACAGATTGTAATAAGAAAACATGTATAACAAATTAAATAAGTAGTGCAAAAAGAGAACAAAAAAAGGTAAATTAAAGAGAGGTAGGCTCATGGGTTCACCAACCATCAGAAATCTGATGGCAGAGGGGATGATTCATCGTTTCTAAAGCTACGATTAACCAAATAGCAGCCGATGAACCTGCCATCAGAAATGTTCATAGCTTTTCACATCTTTGCAGGTGGAACTTGCAACGACTAGCACTACCTCCCTCACCTCACAAGCGTGAGGTTCTGCTGCCATGTGTTGCCTTGTCATGGAGAATTAGAATGGCTTGGGATCACAGGTTGACAAGGGGGGTCTGGCACAGTTCAAGTGCAGACTTTCTGATAAATCAAAGGGAACGTAGACTATTCATCACTAGTCAAAATATCAGACCATAAAAACATAAGGCATAGGAATAGAATGAGGCCAATCATCTCATTGACTGTGCTCTGCCATTCCGTGGCTATCTTCCTAACCCCATTCTCCTGCCTTCTCTCCATAACCCTTGACACCCTTACATCACTGAGGAGCCACCTGGTACGATCTTTGTAAAACATGATGCTTAGGCTACAATGGTTTACTCGCTCACGTTTTGTTCTCCAATTATTAGACATTCAACATCTTTTGGCCATTTGTCTTCTTCATTGCAGGAACAAATGAAAGAAACAAAATTATAAAATACTTATAACAGATGACTGAAATAATTATGAGTAGGAGTTTTGTTATTCACGGTGTACTTACATATAAAACTCTATTGGATATAAAGTATTCTTGGAATCAAGTACCTAAGGCAAAAGTAAATACTTCCTTGGTCCTGTTTTGGGAGGCCTCAACTACAGCTGGTTGGTGAAAATCTTCCCAGACGACTTGTGGGTAAGAACACAACAAGGAGGCGGATGGTACAGTGAGGGGAAAATTATGTGGGGTGTGTGAAATTGTTACCGCCCTATGCTTGTTGGTTCTGGGGACAAAGTTCTTGTTTCTCCTGGACTATTAGCTGAAACTCATATACTTGTCTCTGACTTTTTGATCTGCCACGTTTCTCAAAGACCCAGCAGATGTTTCCAATATAAGATAAAACCGTAAAGACTGTAAAATTGGAAACTTAGAATCCTCAATAACCAGTCACCTCCTCCAATCAGATAGGTTGCAACACATCTATCCACCTTCATTAAAATTGGAAGACAGGGAATGAAGGATTTGCGAAGGCCAACCTTGGATTTGGTTATACTTTTATGTTTCTAATCTCTTAACTAGCACAAATCCACTCATTCTTAAGGATCAATTTTCTTCATGCCTATTAAGCAGTTGTAATTTCGTTAAGTTAATTAAAATTTACCAGCTTTCCCAGTGGTGCCTTGAGGACCTCTGTTTCCTTTGGGACCTTGAATACACACTCCGGCAGGACCAGGTGACCCAGCTTCACCAGGCAGTCCAGGTGGTCCTGGAGGACCGGGGTCACCCCTTGGACCAGGAGGGCCCAGTTCATTATCATCACCAGGGGGACCCATATCTCCTTTGACACCTGTTTGAATTTAAGACCAATGTTAATCTCCAACATTTCATTATCTACCTGGAGGATAATCTTCTGAGCACATTATGTCAATGAGAATCTTTTCTGTCAGACTATATTAATAACCAAAAATAACAGCTTTGTAATTTTCTGACGTGCATTTACAATGGGGCAAGTCCCCAGCTGCCAACACGAACTCATTGTTGTACAACACATTGTACAACATTGTACAACACATTGTAATCATGCACTGTTACTGACCTTTTGGGCCTGGAGGACCATCTACACCTTTACATCCTCTCCCAGGAAGTCCTGCAAAAGAGAGTAAAATAAACTATAATTAGATTGAGAAGACACTAAAACATCAATGCTTGAAATACTCCACCCTTAAACTGAAACATTGAAATAGCGATTTAAATTTTCTCTGTGGTTGTTAATTTATTGCTGTCTTTTCTTGAATCACCTGCCTTCCCTGGCTTAAAATCTTCCAGATGCTTGGCTTCAACAGCTACTTCAAACATTCCAATTTGGATGATGAGAGGGAAAACTCACATACTGGAATGCCCTTGAGCTCTCGATTCTACAATAGCGTAGCAGTTGGCACAATTGCTTCACCATGCCGGCAATCACTGATCAGGCTTCCATTCCCACCACTATCAGTAAAGTGTTTATAAGTTCTCCCCTTGACTGTGCACTTCTCTCCAGGAGCTCTGGTCTCCTCCCACATTCCATGGTTAGTGTTAATGAGTGTGGGCACACTGTATTGGCGCTGGAAGTGTTACTACCTCAGCCCAATCTTCACTGATTTGATTTGATGAAAATGGCGCACTTCACTGTATGCCTCACAATGTTTCAATATACACGTGACAAATAAAGCTAATCCAAATCAAATCTTTTAGCTTTAAACCTGGGCATCGTGCCACTGACTCTTTAGGGTAGGTATGGCTTACTGGAGAAAAAAAGGCTAGACTGCCCACCATAAAAGTTACTAACTGAGAAGTAATAAGCTGCAAAGTTTGAGCATAGACCTTGCTGGATGAAAATTATTCTATGTTTACCTGCTGAAAGTTGGCTCTGGGATCCTGCAAAACCTCCCTGTGCAACTGGATCCTCAATTTCCTCACTTTCAGTCCCCAGTCAGTTTGGATTGTCAACATCTCCTTTGCAATCACCATCAGTACAGGCTGTGTCTTAGCCCCCTGCTCTACTTGCTTTATACTTATCACTGTGAGGCTAAGCAGAGCTCCAAATGCCTTATTTAAGTTTACAGATGACACCACTATCATTGGCTGAATCAGCATATAGGAGGGAGAAAGAAAATCTGGCTGAGTGGTGTCACAACAACCTCTCACTCAATGTCAGCAAGACTAAGGAGCTGATTATCGGCTACAAGAGAAGGAAACTGGAGGTCATTCCTTCAACAAACCAGATGTCATTTGGGGATCAGAGGTGGACAGGATCCTCAGTATTATCATTGCAGGTTTCTGCCCAGGTCCAGCACATAAATGGCATTAAAAAGAAAGCATGGCAGCACCTCTACTTTCTCAGAAGCTTCTGCAAATTAGACATGTCATCTAAAACTTCTACAGATGTGGATACTATAGAGAGGGTACAGGGGAGATTTACAAGGATGTTGCCTGGATTGGAGAGTGTGGCTTATGAGAATAGGTTGAGTGAACTTGGCCTTTTCTCCTTGGAGTGACAGAGGATGAGAGGTGACCTGATAGAGGTGTATAAGATGATGAGAGGCATTGATTGTGTGGGCAGTCAGAGGCTTTTTCCCAGGGTTGAAATGGCTAACACGAAGGGGCATAGGTTTTCAGGTGCTTGGAAGTTGGTATGGGGGGATGTCAGAAATAAGTTTTATACACAGAGAGTGGTGGGTGCATGGAATGCACTGCCAGTGACGGTGATAGAGGCCCTTGAATGGAAAAGCCTACAAAAAGTAGTGGATATGGCCCAGTCCATCACAGATGAAGGGCTCCCCACCACTGAGCACATCTACATGGAGGGCTTTCGCAGGAAGGCAGCATCCACCATCCAGGCTATGCTCTCTTCTCTCTCTCGCTGCTGTCATCAGGAAGGAGGTGCAGGGGCCTCAGGACTCACACGACCAGGTTCACAAACAGCTATCACCCCTCAACCATCATGCTCTTGAAGCAGAGCGGAGAACTTCACTCACCCCAACACTGAACTAAGCACAACTTATGGACTCAGTTTCAAGGACTCTTCATCTCATATTCTTGATATTTATTGCTTACACATTTATTATTTTTTTCTTTTTGTATTTGCACAGTTTATTGTCTTTTGCACATTGGTTGTTTGACCGTGTTGCTGTGTGCTGCCTTTCATTGATTCTACTGTTCCTTTGTACTTCCTGTGAACACCCACAAGAAAATGAATCTCAGGGTTGCATATGTGACATATTTGTACTTTGATAATAAATTTACTTTGAACTACTATAGTTCAATGGGTTTAGACACTGACAACTGAGGTGTAGACATCAGTAGCTAGATTTCCACTATTAAAAGGGATCTGGGGATTTCCCTCCTGTTAGCACCAACTTTGTGTGGATATTCAAGTTACCACCTATATTCTTAATTTTTTGTCTGAACTGGGCACAAGATTTTTTAAAAACTTATTTCACCAATGAAAGTTATTACCTATCCTGCTAAGACGGCAGAATTAAAGAATTAAGGAGAAATCTCCACAGCATTCAAATGGAAATATTTATTTTTGTAGGCGAACTCAAAGCAATTTGTTTACTGTGCTCACCCATATCTCCTTTAGGCCCATGAGGACCAGGAATACCATCAAAACCTTGGCTGCCTTTTTGGCCTGTTGCTCCTGGAGGTCCAGCGCTTTCTTGTGGCCCTAGTTTAAAAAAAAAGTAATTAGAAATATTCTACTTTGTCTCAAAATAAAATCTTTATTTAGAAATTAATATCTGTATTAAAATATCAAAAAGATGAATTCAACATGAAAGATTTTAATGTTGATCCCTCTATATATTTTTTATACATTTACTATGGTCATCAATTGTACAAAACCAAAGGGTTATATTGAAGAGTTTAACACAAGAAATGCTGGAGGTAATCAGCAAATCAAGCATCATCTATGGAGAGGAATAAACAGATGACATTTTTGGCCAAGACCCTTCATCAGGACTTTAATGTTATATTAAAGTATATTTTTACAACAAACCATTGTCTCGAGGTCCTGCGACCTTGACAATAAATAGGTTTACTTCTAGAAGCTTTATTGAAGCCTGCCGAACCTGTGGCTGTGTACCTAAGATTACAGACATTTTATAAACAAAAATATACTTCAATCGTTGTTAATGATTGTTGTATTTTAATAAGAGGATAAGGTAGTTGTAAATGCAAGTGTTGGACTTTTGTGCTGAAATTCTATTTCTAATCTACCAAAATTTACAGCATTGAGGGAGACCATACAGCCCATTGTACATGTATACTGGTCACAAGAGAACTACCTAGACCAATCCCATTCTCCTTTCCTCAGTGCTCAGCCTTGTAGCTTACAGCACTTCGTGTATTCCAAAACACGATGAAGCTTTCTGCCTTTTATTCGCCTTGTATCCGGAACATTCAATTACTGTATCTGATTTGCCCCAGAACTAAGTTCGGAGACAGCGCGACCAACCTGCCAACACACGGAATGTCTGCATGGATTCCAGATGTTGCATGTGGCATGGTAGTGTGGCATAGCTGTTACAGCTAAGGTGAGCAGGGTTTATTTCAGGGGTTTGTACATCCTCTTTGCGTCTATGCGAGTTTCCTTTGGGTGCTCCAGTTTCCTCCCACGTTGCAAAGATGTCTAGGTTAGGGTTAGTAAGTTGTGGGCATGCTATGTTGGTACCAGAAGCGTGGCAATATTTTCAGGCTGTCCCCTGAGCAATCCTTGGACTGAGTTGATCACTGACACTAACGATGTAATTCACTGCATGTGACAAATAAAACTAATCTTAAATCAAAGGGTTTGATTAGACTGAGGCCAGGAAATTCTCCAGGAGTCATCCCACTTCACCATTTTCTCACTCTCAGTACTGTAGAAATCTCAATGACAGAGGTTTCATGATGCCAGTGGAGTAAGAGGGCAGATCTTGGGAACTCCCAAGCTGAGTAGATATTAATTAATGGAGAGAGGTGTCTTACCTGAAGGACCTGGGGCACCTGGACCTCCTGGTAAACCAGGCCTCCCATCCAGTCCTTTACTGCCTTTACAACCCACAGGACCTACATGACGGTGGCAGAAAAAGAGAATCTGGCTTCAGTTACTACACACACAGGACATTTCCCCAGTCTTTTATTGGGTGCCTTTGGGCACATTAGCTTGTAGCACGTAATACCCGTGGCAGATTGGAGGGAAGAATAGGTTATCAGGTGTGGTGAACTATGTGCCTGTCGGGACACGCCCCCTGCTGACTGCTCCTGTGGCTCCTCCCACAGGCCCCTGTATAAAGGAGATCTGAGGCCTGACGCTCGGCCTCAGTCTCCAAGACATTGTATGTTAGACACTCACTCCTGGTTCCTTCTTCCAGTCAATAAAAGCCGATATCTCGCCTTACGTCTCAGTGTGAGTTATTGATGGTGCATCATCAGGCAAGGCAGTTAAAAGGGCACAAAATAGGCAAAGGTTTGAGAGGATGTTTGAAAGCAGGATTGAAAGCGATAAAGTAGTGGGGACAATGAGGGAAACAAATACTGTGGCAGTAGTGCAGGATCTCAGTCACGACTGATGTCATTACCCTGAGTAACTATAAGCCATGGACAGGTTCTAATGAAGGACTGAAGAAAACATAACAATCTGATTGAAAGCAAATTACCTGGAGTACCTACTTTGCCCGGGTCACCTTTCTCACCGGGAGGCCCACAAGACCCGTCAGAACCTGGGTTACCGGGAGGTCCGGGAGATCCTTTTACCCCTTTGCTGAATGAAGTGCCTTTATCACCCTAAGGTGCATGAGTGAAAAGGTTAATATTAGGGTAGCATCGACGAAACAATTTGTGAAAACTGATTATGGAAGAGCAATGTTTAAAGTGAAAATGTGCTAATGGGCTCAGAAGTAAAATATTTACCGCAGATACTAAACATCTGAAACAAAACAGATAAAATAGGAATCAGGCAGTTTCTGAGAAGAGAAACTCACTGTTAATGCTTCTGGCTGAGACTTCCCATCACTAACCTGAAACTAATTTAGTTTATTTCTCCACTCACGCTGCTTGAGTATTTCCAGGAGTTTCTAGTTTAAACATAGAAAACATAGAAAGGCTACAGCACAATACAGGCCTTTTGGCTCACAAAGCTGTGCTGAACATGTCCTTACCTTAGAAATTACCTAGGGTACCCATAGCCCTCCATTTCTCTAAGCTCCATGTGCCCATCCAGCAGTCTCTTAAAATACCCTATCGTATCCGCCTCCACCACTGTTGCTGGCAGCCCATTCCACGCAACCACCACTCTCTGTGTAAAAAACTTACCCCTGACATCTCCTCTGTACCTTCTTCCAAGCACCTTAAAACTGTGCCCTCTGGTGTTAGCCATTTCAGCACTGGGAAAAAGCCTCTGACTATCCACACGATAAATGCCTCTCATCATCTTATACACCTTGAATAGGTCACCTCTCATCCTCCATCGCTCCAAGGAAAAAAGGTCAAGTTCACTCAACCTATTCTCATAAGGCATGCTCGCCAATCCAGGCAACATCCTTGTAAATCTCCTCGGTACCCTTTCCATAGTTTCCACATCCTTCCTGTACTGAGATGACCAGAACTGAACACAATACTCCAAGTGGTGTCTGAACAGTGTCCTATATAGCTGTAACATTACCTCTAGGCTACTCAACTCAATCCCTTGGTTGATGATGGCCAATGAACCGTATGCCTTCATAACCAGAGTCAACTTGCGCAGCAGCTTTGAGTTTTTCCATGGACACGGACCCCAACATCCATCTGATCCTTCACACTGCTAAGAGTCTTATCATTAATACTATATTCTGCCATCCTATTTGACCTACCAAAATGAACCATCTCACACTTCTCTGGGTTGAACACAATCTGTCACTTCTCAGCCCAGTTTTGCATCCTATCAATGTCCTGCTGTAACCTCTGACAGCCCTTAACACTATCCACAACACCCCCAATCTTTGTGTCATCAGAAAATTAACCCACCCCTCCACGTCCTCATCCAGGTCATTTATAAAAATCATGTAGAGAAGGGGTCCCAGAGCAGATCCCTGAGGCACACCACTGGTCACTGACGTCCATGTAGAATATGACCCGTCTACAACCACTCTTTAGCTTTCTGTGGGCAAGTCAATTCTGGATCCCCAAAGCAAGGTCCCCTTGGATCCCATCCCTCCTTACTTTCTCAATAAGCCTTGCACGGGGTACCTTGTCAAATTCCTTTGCTGAAATCCACGTACACTACATCTACTGCTCTTCCTTCATCAATGTGTTTAGTCACATCCTCAAAAAATTCAATCAGGCTCATAAGGCACAACCTGCCTTTGACAAAGCAATTTTGACTATCCCTAATCATATTATGCCTCTCCAAATGTTCATAAATCCTGCCTCTCAGGATCTTCTCCATCAACTTAGCAACCACTGAGTTAAGACTCACTGGTTTATAATTTCCTGGGCTATCTCTACTCATTTTCTTGAGTGAGGGAACAACCTCTGCAACCCTCCAGTCCTCCAGAACCTCTCCCGTCCCCATTGATGATGCCGGAGGCTCAGCAATCTCCTCCCTCACCTCCCACAGTAGCCTGGGGTACACTTCATCTGGTCCCGGCGACTTATCCAACTTGATGCTTTCCAAAAGCTCCAGCACATCCTCTTTCTTAATGTCTATATGTTCAAGCTTTTCAGTCTGTTGTAAGTCAACCCTACAATTGCCAAGGTCCTTTTCCATAGTGAATATTGAAGCAAAATATTCACTAAGTACCTCTGCTATCTCCGCTGGTTCTATACACACTTTTCCACTGTCACACTTAGATTGGTCCTATTCTCTCATGTCTTATCCTCTTGCTCTTCACATACTTGTAGAATGCCTTGGGGTTTTCCTTAATCCTGCTTGCCAAGGCCTTCTCATGGCACCTTCTGGCTCTCCTAATTTCATTCTTAAACTCCTTCCTGCTAACCTTATAATCTCTATCATTGCCTAGGTTTTTGAAGCTTTCGTAAGCTTTTCTTTTCTCCTTGACTAGATTTGCAACAGCCTTTGTATGCCATGGTTCCTGTACCCTACCAAACTTTTCCTGTCTCATTAGAACGTATCTACACAGAAAGCCACGCAAATATTCTCTGAACATTTCTGTCACATTTCTGCCGTACACTTCCATGAGAACACCTGTTCCCAATTTATACTTCCAAGCCTGATAGCTTCATATTTCACCTCACTGCAATTAAACACTTTCCTAACTTGTCTGTTCCTATCCCCATCCAATGCTATGGTAAAGGAGACAGAATTGTAATCACTATCTCCAAAATGCTCTCCCACTGAGAGACCTGACACCTGACCAGGTTCATTTACCAATACCAGATCAAGTACAGCCTCTCCTCTTGTAGACTTGTCTACATATTGTGTCAAGAAACCTTTCTGAAAACACCTAACAAACTCCACCCCATCTAAACCCTTTGCTCTAGGGAGATGCCAATCAATATTGGGGAAATTATAATCTCCCACCATGACAACCCTGTTATTATTACACCTTTCCAGAATCTGTCTCCCTATCTACTCCTTGATATCCCTGTTATTATTGGGTGGTCTATAAAAAAAACCCAGTAGTTACTGACCCCTTCCTGTTCCTAACTTCCACCCACAGAGACTCAGTAGACAATCCCTCCTTTTCTGCAGTCGTGACACTATCTCTGATCAACAGTGCCACGTCACCATCTCTTTTGCCTCCCTCCCTGCCCTTTCTGAAACATCTAAAACCAGGCACTCTAAGTAGCCATTCTTGCCCCTGAGTCATCCAACTCTCTGTAATGGCCACAACATGATAGCTCCAAGCGCTGATCCACACTCTAAGCTCACCCGCTTTGTTCATAATACTCCTTGTATTAAAATAGATACATCTCAAACCATCAGTCTGAGTGTATCCTTTCTCTATCACCTGCCTATCCTCCCTGTCGCACTGTCTCCAAACTTCCTCTATTTGTGAGCCAACCGCCCCTTTCTCCGTCTTTTCAGTTCAGTTCCCACACCCCAGCAATTCTAGTTTGAACTCTCCCCAGCAGCCTTAGCAAACCTCCCTGCCAGGATATTGGTTTTCCTTGTATTCAAGAGCAACCCATCCTTTTTGTACAGGTCATGCTTGCCCCAAAAGAAGTTCGTTCCCCCCCCCCCCCGCAGCAGTACTCAAACAGGAGTACTTATTGTTAAGGGGGACAGCCAGAGGGGTACTCTGTAGTATCTGACTCATTCCCTTCCCTCTAATTTCATTTTCAAACATCTGCTATATTTTGCTTTTGAACAAATATAGGAAATTAAGGGATTGATGCTAATTAGCTTGATTCTCAGGATGTGCTTTCCTTGTGGTCTATGAGGTCCCATTCTTTCTACTCAACTGGCAGTATATTCCAAAGTTAATGACACTGATGAGCTCCTTAATTTCTCTTCTAGTTAATAAGAAATTGCCTAAACTCTGTCAAAAACACAAAAACCAATCTTATTGGGTCATCTCTTTACCTTTTCATTTCAAAAGAAGAGAAGTAAATCATTGTTATTTATCCTCCGAGTCCTTAGATAGTTTCCAGAATTTCAGATTCCCCCAGATCATTGAGTGATGGGGAGAGGATGGATGGAAGAAGCTGCAGGGATAACATTAGTGGAGGAATATGGTGGCAATTGAGAGAGTACAGAAGAGAATCACCAAGCTGATTCCTGGAATGGAGGACTGCAGCTGTAAGGAGAAATTGAATAGGCCAAGTTTATTGTCTCTGATGCACAGCAGGGCGAGGGGTGAACTTTTAGAAGTTTATAAAATTATGGGGAGCATTGATGGTCAAAGTCTTTTTCCAGGGCAGAAGAGTCTTAAGCAAGAGGTTACAGGTTTAAGATGTGAAGGGAAAAAGTTCAAGGAGAACAAAGGGTTAGCTTTTTCCACACAGAGGATTGTGGTTATCTGGAACGAGTTGCCAGAGGAAGAGGAAGTGGCAGATACAATTAAAATGCTTAAAAGCTATTTCGATATATATTTGGACAGGAAAGGAACAGAGAGATATCGGCCCATTGCAGACAAATACCAATAGTGTAGGTAGGCACCATGGTGGCATAGTTGAGATGGGCCAAGGTGACCTGCTTCTGTATTGTCCATTTATATGAATTAATATTTCTATAAGACATACATAGTCATTAAGTTGTTTATGTGACAACATTGTGGTGAGAAAACAGGAAATCCTTGTAAGAATATTAACGATGCTTTCATGGATAACAAGCTGGGTGGCTAGAGGTGTAACAGATGTTAAAGATACATTTAGATTTGCTGAGTTCTTTAAACCGAGGCGGAGGCTTCAACTACCTTTAGTCCGGGGCAGCCTGGAGGACCGTGGGTAAACGTTGGTTCCCCTTTCTCACCCTTCAGACCAGATGGGCCACCCGAGCCGGGAGCACCCACAGTGCCTGATTCGCCCAAAGATCCTTTCTGTCCTTCCGTGCCTGACAAAATCATCAGAAACAGAATCTCACATAGAATGGATGAAATAGGAGAAGGAGTAAGCTGTGTAACAGTTCGGGTCTGCTCTACCTTTCATTGATTGATCTCAGTGCCATTTGCTAGTAGTAGTCCCAAAACCCTTAATGTTACTTCCCTTAAGTGGAATCCAAGAGCCTGCTCAATACAGAGGGCATCTCAAAACCTTTAACATCGCTTCATCATGAAGTCTTTAAGAAATTCAAAAACTCCACCACATACTGTATCAACCTCAGTTTTAAGGTGAAATTTTTAATTCTTCTATTGCAACATTTGATGACTGTTTGCATCTAATTTTATCACAGATCATTCACTCACAAAACATCTCCCTTACAGTTCAACCAGACTTGATTCTAGTTCTGTAAATTATCAATTACTGTGAGAGAGAAGTTCACCATTTATCCCATAACAACTACATTCACAATTCCAGTCTGGCTCTTTCAAATTCCCCAATCAGTCACATGCTATGAAACTCCCAATTAATTCACTTGTATGCACAATTGAAGCTGTTACTTGTTCTGCAGAAACACACTTCAAGGAACTAGTTTGACTCAAATAAAACAGAAAACGTTGGGTATAGTAGATCAGGCACCATCTGTGGAGAAAGGAAAACCATTATCCTGAAACATGAATATCTGTTACCTTTTCCAAGAATGTTGTCTTACCCGATGAATGCCTTCAACACCTTCTGTTTTATTTTGGAATCTTCAGGAACTCAAATCAGCTTGACTTGTTACAGTTTGGCGGGGTTAAGTTGTCATAGCATGCATACACAGGATATAAATGCCAGGAAAATTAGCTTTTAGCTTCGTTAATTCAGCCAGCTTCCTCGTGGGTATTGTCCCCCCACCCCCAGCATCAGGGACATCTTCAAAAGGCAAAACCTTAAAAAGGTACCATCCATCACCATCCAGGACGTGCCCTTTTCTTATTATATATACTATATGTTTTTATATATATATATATATATATATATATATATATATATATATATATATAGTGGTGCTTTGAGGACCCTGTAGAATTTTCTCTATTTCTACATAAATATCATCTAAAATCGTCTTCACCTAAGATCTAAAACGAGATGGAGAACCCAATTAAAGAAATAACACAAAAGCATTATACGTGTTTATTCATTTATTGAGAAAAATTATCCAATATTACATGTATTTGTTGGAAAAAGTATGCGAACAGTTGCTTTCGGTAACTGGTGTGACCCCCTTGTACAGCAATAACTTCAATCAAACATTTCCAGTAACTTCCATCAGCTTGGCCATTCCTCCTTACAAAGCTGCTTCAACTCTGGGATGTTGGTGGTTTCCTTGCACGAACCACTTGCTTTAGGTCCTTCCACAACATTTCTACAGGATTAATGTCAGGACTTGGACTCGGCCATTCCAAAACATCAATTTTCTTCTTTTTAAACCATTCTGTTGTTCATTTACAACAATGATTTTTCAGATCATAGTCTTGTAGCATTATCCAATTTCTATTAAACTTCAGATGACGGACTGCTACCCTTACGTTTTCCTGTAAAATGTCTTGATATAATTTTGAATTTGTTGTTCCCTCAATGATTGCAAGCTGTCCAGGCCCTGAGGCAGCAAAGCAGCCCCAAACCATAATGCTCCTTCTACCATGCTTCACAGTTGGGATGAGGTTTTGGTGTTGGTGTGTAGTGCCCTTTTCCCTCCAAACATAACAATGTGCATTTCTGCCAAAAAGTTCAACTTTGGTCTCATCTGTCCACAGAACATTGTCCCAGAAGCATTGTAGAACACCCAGGTGGTATTTTGAGACGTGCAGCAATTTTCTTTTGGACAGAAGTGGTTTCCTCCGTGGGGTCCTTCCATGAAAACCATTCTTGTTCAGTGTTATTCTTCTAGTGGACACACGAACGGAGACTTTAGCAGGTTCTAGAGATTTCTGTAGGTCATTTGCTGTTATGCTTGGGTTCTTTTTCACCTCCTTCAGCATTGCTCGTTGTGCTCTTGATGTGATCTTTGCAGGACGCCCATTCCTAGGGAGAGTAGCAACAGTACTGAGTATCCTCCATTTGTAGACACTGTGGACTGATGTACCCTCAGGTCTTTAGAAATGCTTTTGTAGCCTTTTCCAGCTTCATGCATCTCTGCAATTCTTCTAAAGTCCTCTGAAAGTAGTTTTCATTGAGGCATGGTGCACGTAAACAGATCTTTCCTGAGAAGAGCAGGCTCTGTCAGTAACCTGACTTTGTCTGTCTTTATAGGGCAGGGTACCTCTGCAACCCACACATCCAATCTCATCTCCTTGATTGGAACACCTGACTCCAAAACTTATCTCTCTCTCTCTTTCCCTCTCCCTCTCTCTCTCTCCCTTTCCCTCCCTCTCTCTCCCTCCCTCTCTCTCTCTCCCTCCATCCCTCTCTCCCTCTCCCTCCATCCCTCTCTCTCTCCCTCCCTCCGCTCTCCCTCTCCCTCCCTCCCTCTCTCTCTCTCCTCCGTCCCTCTCCCTTTCCCCATCCCTCCCTCCCTCTCTCTCTGTAGATGAAAGTTGGGTGAGAGAAAATGAAATGAGGTTATGCTAGTGCTTTTCGGGTCGGTTCCAGAACCTGATGGGGTGGGAAGCTGATGGTTAATCCTGAGATGTGTGTCTTCAGGCTTAGTGTTACAAACTCATTTTACTCCAATATCATGTATGAATACATACCTGGGAGACCCATTGTGCCCAAAGCCCCACTGGGTCCCAGAGGTCCCGGACATCCCATATTTCCCATTGGACCTGGATCACCTGGTGGACCTGATTGGATGAAAGATAATACTATTATTATTTTACCCAAAGCCCCCACCCTCCCATGCACAGCCAGCAGCAAAAACCTCAATCCTTCCTCTCCCCCACTTTTTCAAGCTAAAGCATCAACCCCCCCAACACTGCACCATGCAAGCAATAGCAAAACCCCCAGAGATCACAATCTAGAATCCATCAAAAACTACTGTCCATCCCAACACTTTGACATCTCAGACAGACTCACTCTGTCTCTCATTATCAAAGGAGTGAGAGATACTGCTCCAGCAACAAACGGAAGTGGGAGACCAGTAGCTCATTGTTTCAACGTACAGTCTGCCACGTTGCTTGTCTGAGTCCCCTGACTAACAGGTTCTCACTCATGAGAGAGAGGGAGTGAGAGGGAGAACGAAAAAGAGAGAGGGAGATGGAGAGAGAGTGGGGGAGGGAGAGAGAGGGAAGGGGGAGGGGGAGAGAGAGAGAGAGAGAGTGACTGAGTCTGAGACTTCCAACAGTAGCGCACACAGCTTGTCTAATTCTGCATTTATCTGGTGTGACCTGGCGCACATATTCCCGCTGTGTGGTGGTGTGGATCATAGTAAAGAATGTGTACTTGTAATTTGCAATCAAATTGTTTCATTGATTCTTTAGGAGTGATAGTTATACAACCTCAAAACAGGTGCTTTGGCCCAACTCATTCATGCTGACCAAGATGTCTTTCGAGTTAGTCCCATTTGCCTGCATTTGGCCCATATCCCTGTTATTCTTTTCTATCTGTCTAAATACTTTTTAAATGTACACGTACCCGCCTCTTCCACTTCCTCTGGCAGTTTGTTTCACAAAGCCACCACTTTCTGTGTGAAAAACTTGCCCCTCAAAGCCCCTTTAAATCTTTCTGCCTCAACATAAACCTATGCCTTCTGTTTTCAAATCCCCTACCCTGGGAAAAAGATTGTGACCTTCCACCTTATCTATGCCCTTTGTGATTTTATATACTTTTATAATGTCACCCCTCAGCCTCCCACATGGTAGGGTACCCAATCTCAGCTAATCAAGTCCTCAAAGAACATGAAACACTACATCACAGTACAGACCCTTTGTCCCACAATGTTGTGCTAACCTTTTAACCTACTAAAATCAATCTAACCCTTCCTTCCTACACAGTCCCCCATTTCTTTATCATCCATGAGCATATCTAAGTTTATTAAATGCCATTAATGTATCTGCCTCCACCACCACCCCAGCATTCCATGCACTCATCACTCTTTCTGTAAAGAACTTACCTCTGACATCACCCCTATACATTCCTCCAATCACCTTAAAATTTTGCCTTCTGATATTAGTCATTTCACCCTGGGAAACAGTCTCTGGCTATCCACTTGATCTATGGCCTCTTAATATCTTGTACACCTCTATCAAATTACCTCTCATCCTCCTCCTCTCCAAAGAGAAAAGAAAAGCCTGAGCTCCCTCAATCTATCCTCATAAGACATGCCCTCTGGTCCAGACAGCACCCTGGTAAATTTCCTCTGAACCCTCTCTAAAGCTTCCACATCCTTACTCTCCTCATAACGCAGGCTTTCCTGTTTTGGTAACATCGTTAATCCTTTCCATGTCCTTTCCAGGTTAATGATATCTTCATCATAAGTTCGCATTTCCATTAGGTTAAAAGAAGCAAAATTTAGCACAACGATATTGCAATTTAGTGATGTGCTTAATTGTAATTGAATCTTGGTACCTTCAGGACCTGGAGGTCCGGGCATTCCCTCTTTACCTTCCAGGCCCGGATTGCCATTGCAACCTGTATCACCCTTTGCTCCCGGTCCTTGATCCAGTCCTGGGAAGGAGAAGTCATAACTGGTTATACTCCACCCTCATATTTCATCCTCCTTATCCTTTTGTAGACCTCCCTCCACTTTAAAATTAATTTGTTTTAAATCAACTTTCGTTAACTGGCAAGAGCAGTTGCAGTTGTACATCCTAAAGGCAGTCTACATCCAGGTCTTCTGCTTTGCTGTTTTTAAGCTGGCTACTGTGTGGTAAAACGTATTGGTACTGGGGGTAACACACCATTTATTTTTCTTTTGGAAAAGTGCAGTCTTTGTTCACTTGGAGTAATGGGAAATTTAACAGTATAAAAAGTGCAGTGGCCACTCACTTGTTCTGATTTGCCACTCCCAGTGGTTAATGGCATTGAGTATGATGGAGACAAAAGACTGAGAGAGATAGAAGATGTGTTGCTGACTTGTTATCACTCATTTTACACTGTCACACAAAGTCAAGCAAACCCCCAGTATCTCTTGATTTGAGTTAAATAGGAAGCTTGATTACAAAACTAACAACAGACTTGAGTTGTTCTGCAGATCTATCTTAAGTCAAATCACAAGACCATTTTTATTAGAAAGATGATTATTTTTAAACATAATAGTGAGATATGAAGAGAATAATGGGAAAACAAAAGGCCCCTTATTTTGGAGTTCTTCCAATGTGATAAAGTGTGAGAATGGCCCTTAAACTAAAAATTGCACTGAAGCGTTATAAACATGAATTTTTAATAGTTCTTGAGTAAAGTTCTGGTAATAAATGGTAGATTCTCAATGGACCATAAAGTGAACTTCAAATCATCCATCAAGTGCAAGAGTTTTTAAGTATAATTGCTACCACCAATGAAGCTCATTAAGATATTAAAGTTAAAAGTAAATTTATTATCAAAGTAAATATTTAACACCAAATACCACCCTGAGATTCATTTTCCTGTGGGCATAATCAATAAATGTACAGAATAATGACTATAATAGAGTCAATGAAAGACCACACCAATTTGGATGTTCAACCAATGTGCAAAAGACAACAAACTGTGCAAGTACAAAAAGGAAGAAATAATGATAATAATAATAAATATATAAGCAATAAATATCAAGAACAGGAGATGATGAGTCCTTGAAAGTGAATCCATTGGTTGTGGGACCATTTCATTGATGGGACCAGTGAAGTTGAGTGAAGTTATCCCCTTTGGTTCAGGAGCTTGATGTGAGTCCTAAGGCTCCTGTACCTTCTTCCTGATAGTAGCAGTGAGAAGACAGCATGATCTGGGTGGTGGGATTCTGATGACGGATGCTGCTTTCCTGTGACAACAGTACATGTAGATGTGCTCAATGGTGGGGAGGGCTTTACCCATGATGGACTGGGCCACATCCACTACTTGTAGGATTTTTCATTCAGGGCATTGGTGTTTCCATACAAGGCTGTGATACAGCCAGGAAATATACTCTCCATTGAACATCTATAGAAGTTTGTTCAGAGTCTTATATGTCATGTTGAATGTCTGCAAACTGCTAAGGAAGTAGAAGTGCTACCGTAGTTTTCTTCATAATCGCACTTATGTGCTGGGCCCAGGACCGGTCCTCTGAAATAACAACACTGAGGAATTTTAAGTTGCTGACCCTCTCCATCTCTGATCCTCTGATGAGACTCCGTACCTCTGGTTTCACTCTCCTGAAGTCAATAATCAGCTCCTTGGTCTTGCTGACATGGAGTGAGAGGTGATTGTTATGGCACCACTCAGCCAGATTTTCAATCTCCATCCAATATGTAGATTCAGCCTATGATGGTGGTGTCATTGCAAACCTGAATATGGTTCTGGAACTGTGTGTGGCCACACAGTCAGGGAGTGAAGCACATGGCCTTGCAATGCAACTGTGCTGATGAAAACCATGGAGGTTTTGTTATTGCCAAACATGAACTGACTGGGGAATGCAAGTGGGAGAAATCAAGGATCCAATTGCATTGAGGCCACTGTCAAGGAGCTTATTGATTAGTTTTGAGTTGTAGTCAATGAAGAGCATCCTGATGTAAGCATCTTTGCTGTCCAGATGTTCCAGGGTGGAGTGAAGAGCCAATGGGATGGCACCTGCTGTGGACCTGTTCTCCAGTAGGCAAAATGGAGCAGATCTAAGTCGCTCTCAAGCAGGAGTTGATATGTTTCATCACCATCCTCTCTAAACATTTCACTGTGGATGTAAGTGCTACTGGGTGATAGTCATTGAGGCAGGTCACCACGTTCTTCTTGGGCACCGGTATAATTGAAGACTGCTTGAAGCAGGTGGGTGCCTCAGACTGTTGAAATGAAACACTAAAGATCGCAGTGAACACTTCAGCCAGTAGATCAGCACAGGCCTTCAGTTTTTGGCCAGGTACCCTATCTGGGCCGTGTACTTTTCATGGGTTCGGTCTGCTGAAGGCTGCCCACATGTTGACCACAGAGACTGAAATCCTAGGATCATTGGATGCTGTGGGAGCTCATGATGGTTCTGCTGGCCAGAAAGAATGACAGCCTACAAATCAGTGAATTCGAATGAATCAAAGACAATGGAAGCAGACAGACTAATTGTCTTTGTGCTTGCTGCATGCTTGGGGATGGGGGCTGTCATTTTGTGAAGACACCATATTCTCCATTTTGTGAACTTGACATGCTGGGCTAGATCAATGTTTTAGAGAAGACACAATGATGCTTCAGGTAATCTGCCAGACTAGGGGTCATTTCCAAATAAGAAGTTATTTGTGAGATGTTTTTTGGTTGCATATAACATGTAGGTTTGTGAATGCTGGGGTTGGTGCCTGCCTGCAGTGTTCAAGCTCGTTGCTGATTGAGAAGAAAGAGCCATAGGTTACTTGATGGGAAGAGGGCAATAAATGGATACTGACTTGGAGCAGAGCCAATAACAAGGTGTAAAAGGTCAGACACATGACCTGTGGCCAATGACACTGGAATGCGATATTTGAATTGATAAGGAATGGATATAAAAGTGGATGGCTAGTGTGTGCTGTAGTGGTAACTACAGAATATCCATCGCAGATATGAGTGTGAGCAACCCTGCATGTAACACGTGGTGAGTGAATTGGGAACATGAGGAGTGCCTGGCCAGCATAGGTTCCTTTGCCCGGGTAATACCTTTGCTATTCTTTGACTCTTCAGGAAAATCAGGGATACTTAGCAGGTGTGCACACAAGGTATTTAGTGTACGAATTCACGTTTTGTTAGTTTAAGCAATAAAGGTACTTGTCAGTAAACACAGATCTCTCTGTGCCTCACTAATCATCGTTATAGTAAGTATTTTTTTTACAACAGAATTTGTATCCCTGTTGTGGCCTCGAGGTTATATCTTCTGTTGAGTGAGCAAGAGACTCAATCCGGACCATGTGGGTGAGAAACAGAGATCGGGGGGGGGGGGGGGGCTGGGTAGCTAGTTAGTACAGACCCAGGATGAAGAATTCAGGGACTTCTGCAAGACTGAAGGACTTGGATTGTTTTGATTGGAGGGGATGACTCCAGGAGTACGTATTGGGGAAATGGCCTCAATACGGGGAGTATGCTGGACACACCAGCAGTGAAGGCGGCGAAGCTTGTTTTAAAATTGCCAAAGGGAAATGGTCAGATAAGAAACTTAAGCCAGTAGCAGTTGCCTGCCTCATTAAGGAGGTGATAGGAAACCTGACGCCGAGCGAGGGAAGTTAGAAGATGAAAACAGAATGCACCGAAAGGAGTTAGAAACCCTCAAGGAAGATGTTAGATTTACAGGGACAAAGAAGTATGGAGTTGGTGCATATGAATCAATTTCAGTTGAACTGCGAGAAACTGGCTAAAGAACAAAGTAAACAGGAAGAAACTAGTTTAACCAAGAGCCAGGCAGAGGAAGGTCTCGGCCCGAAACATCGACAGTGCTTCTTCCTATAGATACTGCATGGCCTGCTGCGTTCCACCAGCAGTTTGTGTGTGTTGCTTAGAGCAATTAAAGAAATAGTGCAGTGATTTAATAGCAGCTGTAAATGTGACACAGAAATCAGTTTCTGAAAAGGGAAGTGATATTAGTGATCATAAGTGTTTAAAGCAGATACAAAAGCTGCAGGACCAACTTGCCCTACAGAGAGGAATAATATGTGCTTTTGGATCTGAACGAGCGGAGGAGAGTGAATATGCAGATTATAGACTGGAACGATTTAGCAGATGATAAGACTAGATATGGTTGTGATTATGACAAAGTGCTTTTTCCTGAGGATCCTCTGCCCGCATACAATGCTAAGGAATTGTCAGTGCCAACAGTGCCACTGGCCCTCCGAATTACTATTAGAGAGGGAGGAGTTGGGACAGGAAATCAAACCCAGAATATTATATATACTACTCCATTTGGAGTACAGCAGCAGTACAGAGATATTGCCAAAGATATCGGAATTTGTGGGTTTGGAGATGACCCTCGGGAACTGTTTAAAGCAACTAATCGTCAGAGAATAATACATGGCCTAGATGGCACCCAGGAAAGGAAACTGATTATAATGTGTTTACATCCAAATATACATTCAGTTTTGCCAGATACACAACAAGGTGGGGGAACAAATGAGGAATTAATGACAGAAATATTGTCTGTTATGGGTATTAACAGAGGGGACCCAGTACAGGTACAAGTGTTACCAGAGGAGAGGTGAACATCCCACTGTGTTTGTGTCCCATTTATGGACTGTGTTCCAACGGGTTTATGGAACAGCATTAGACGGAGACCATTTAGGACTGGAGGCCTTCAATAGATGGAGAAGGACATTAGTGTCTCACTCTACCGACGAATCTAAAAAGGTATTAGAAATGTTTGATCCCACTGAACCTACACATAATGAGGCATGGATACTGAGGAAGAGTGGAGCACAGGAATAGGAGACAAAGGCCAAATAAATGCGCTAACGGGAAAGAGCTGCCTGTTGGAGGTAAGGCAACTGCCTGGAGAAATGAGGGTAGTGGACCCACTCCAAATGTCACCCCACTACACTATCAAGTGACCAGAAAAACCAGAGGATATGAAACAGTGTCGAGAACAGGGAGACTTGGAGGTGGAGTATTTAAATGCTTTAACTGTGGTCAAGAGGGTCACATCAAGAGAGAATGTCCAAACCTGAGAAGTGGGAGAGTACAGCAAGGAGGTTTGACCTTGGAGGGGCCAGACAGAACAAGCCCACAAAACAATGTGGTGGACACATCACCATCTAAGGGATTGTACCTTGAGCTTCAATGATGGTGTCAGCCCTCACCAACATGTGTGTGTGACACAAGGTGGAACAAGACTGCAAGAACTCTAGTGAATGGTAGTGTTGGAGGCCGCCCTGTTACCTTTTTATGGGACGCTGGAGGATCCCGAACCACTGTCAATACCACTAATGTAACTAACGCAAACTGGGAAATACAAGGTAAAATTATCTTAAGTGGATTTACAGGACATTCACAGGTGGGACATGTCAGTGCACCCTTGGAAGTTAGAATTGGAGATTATAGAGCTAGTTGAATGACCCCGGGAGCAGGAACATATACTGGGGAGTGATCACATGGCCAAAGCGGGGCTTTGTTTTGACCCAGTTAACTGTATGATTTGGTGAATGCCAACTGGTATGAATGACATATGCCACAGACAGATTCTAGTCGGTGAATATCAGGATAGAATATGCACAATGGGCGAAATGTGGATAAAACCAGAGGAGATGAGCAACAATCGCATGGTGCAGCAAATCACTGCACAGGACTCAGGGGCATTTGCATGGTACAAGTGTGACTGCGGAAAGATGGCTGGCGGCGTGTGCATACAAGGTCCAGATCCCAGTTCAGGATGACTTGGATAGGCTGGGTGAGTGGGCAGATACTTGGCAGATGATGTTTAATGTGAATAAGTGTGAGGTTTTCCACTTTGGGAGTAAGAACAGGAAGGCAGATTATTATCTGAACAGTGTAGAGTTAGGTAAGGGAGAAATACAAAGAGATCTAGGAGTCCTTGTTCATCAGTCACTGAAGGTGAATGAGCAAGTGCAGCAGGCAGTGAAGAAGGCTAATGGAATGTTGGCCTTTATTACAAAGGGAATTGAGTACAAGAGCAAGGAAATCCTCTTGCATTTGTACAGAGCCCTGGTGAGACCACATCTGGAGTATTGTATACAGTTTTGGTCTCCAGGGTTAAGGAAGGACATCCTGGCTGTAGAGGAAGTGCAGCGTAGATTCATGAGGTTAATTCCTGGGATGTCTGGACTGTCTTACACAGAGAGGTTAGAGAGACTGGGCTTGTACATGCCGGAATTAAGGAGATTGAGAGGGGATCTGATTGAAACATATAAGACTATTAAGGGATTGGACAAGATAGAGGCAGGAAATATGTTCCAGATGCTGGGAGAGTCCAGCACTAGAGGGCATGGTTTGAGAATAAGGGGTAGGTCATTTAGGACAGAGTTAAGGAAAAACTTCTTCTCCCAGAGAGTTGTGGGGGTCTGGAATGCACTGCCTTGGAAGGTAGTGGATGCTTTCAAGAAGGAGCTAGATAGGTATCTTATGGATAGGGGAATCAAGGGATATGGGGACAAGTTAGGAACCGGGTATTGATAGTAGATGATCAGCCATGATCTCAAAATGGTGGTGCAGGCTCGAAGGGCCGAATGGTCTACTTCTGCACCTATTGTCTATTGCCTATTATCAAACCACAGAAGCAATATGGGTTTTCAAAAAAAGGCTGAGGAATATGTGGGTAAGGTAATACAGAGTTTGGTACAACAAAGAGTACTGAGGCCAGTAGCCTCCACTAACAACTCACCCATATGGCCAGTGAGGAAACCAGATGGTAGTTGGAGTTTGACAATAGACTATCAAGAACTGAATAAAGTAACTCCGTTAACAGCCCCAACTGTAGCAACTAACCCGGAGACAGTGGTCAAACAGAATGAAAGAGCACAATGGTTCACAGTTTTGGACATAAGTAATGGATTTTGGTTTATCCCACTAGAAAGAGAGTGCTAATGCAAGTTTGCATTTACCTTTCAGGGACAGCAGTATACACGGACTGCCCTACCACAGGGGTTCCATAATTCCCCATCTATATTTCACCAGCATTTAGGGTTAAAACAGTTCTCAAAGCCTGAATGGTTGGTCCAATATGTAGACGATCTCATCCTGCAGACCAAAACTAAGCAGGAACATTATCAGCTACTGACAGAACTGCCGCAATTATTACATGCATTGGGACTAAAGGTAAACCCTAAAAAAGTACAGGTGATGAAAAAAGAAGTTAGTTATTTGGGAATGACCTTGACACCAGGAAAAGAAGAAATTGATAAACGAAGAGTAAAATCGATTATGAAACTGCATATTTCCCAAAACCTGAAAGGGTTGTGGTCATTTCTGGGGCTCTTAGAATACTGTAGGGATCACACTGATGGATTTTCCACTAAGGCAGCTCCTTTAATGGAGTTACTGAAAAAGAATGTGGCATGGGGATCTCTCTGTGCCTCACTGATCATTGTTATAAGAGGTTTTTTTTTACAGCAGTTCCTCTATGTTTTGATGGTCAAAGCCAGCTTAGAAGGCACTGAGCTCATCTGAAAGTGAAGCCCTGCTGTTTTCTATGTCGTTTGATTTAACTTTATAAGAAGTGATAGTATTCGGGCCCTGCTACAACTATTGAACATCCTTTGTTGATTCAGGTTTAGTCCGGAATTGCCACTTCACCTGTGAGATGGCTTTCCAGAGATCATTCCTATAACTCTCTTGGACATCAGTCTTGAGTGTCTCTGATCTGGCTCTCCGTAAAACGGAGGATCTCATGGTTCATCCAGGGCTTCTGACTAGGGAAGACTCATTCAGAGAACTTAAATCGGCTCCATTGCAAATGTCAGAAATTACCATTTCTAACTCTAACAATCTCTAACAAAACACCTCACAGATTCTGTGTTTACAGAGAGGTAGAAGTAGGAGTAGTGTTTAATAATTATTTCAATCTGTCCTGAATTGAACCTTGACAACTTTCTATGTCAGCGAATTCCAATGACGCTGAAGAGATTTCTTTTCCTGTCAAGCATGAAAGGACAACCCCTTTTCTTGAGCCTCCTTGTTTTACCATGTCAGCTAGAGAAAATGGCAATCTCGCATCTCGCCTGTCAAGATTGGTAGGAATTTTGTAAGTTTCAATGAGATCACTTCTCATTCTTCTGAACTCTAGACGTTCCAGGCCCAATCCACTTAATCTCTCCTTGTACAACAAACCTACCATCATAGGAATCAGTCTGTAAATCTCTACCAAGTATATCATTGGTTATAGAGAGAAACCAGTACATAATATTCTAAATGCAGTTCCACCAGGGATCAATAAAATCACAGAATTAAATGCCTTTAATTCTTTTAATCAA
The DNA here is from genome assembly GCF_030144855.1 of Hypanus sabinus. NCBI lineage: Eukaryota > Metazoa > Chordata > Chondrichthyes > Myliobatiformes > Dasyatidae > Hypanus > Hypanus sabinus. Next base: position 31,168,885 of record NC_082707.1, read on the forward strand.
ATCCTCTTGGAATAAAGGCTAACATACCATTTGCCTTATTAATTGCTTGCTATCCCTGCAAATTCATTTTCAGTGATTCATAATAAGGATATCCAGGTTCCTATAAAATTTACAACCTTTCAAATTTCTCTGCTTTTCCATTTTTTTTCTGCCAAAGCCAATGATTCCACATTTGCCAATATTATATACTGTACAACATCCTTGCTTATTCATTTTTGTCTATAGTCTGTGAATCCTCTCTGCATTCTTCTCACCACTCACACTGCCATCTATCTTTGTTCCATTACCAAATATGGCAATACATTAGATTCCAGTTAATTAGGACATATTGGGACTAGAATATGTTGGCCCAATTAAGCGGCTACCCCAATTAGCTGAAGTTAAAAAGGTATTAAAAAAAAAGACAAACCACCATTTATGAGTTACAAATTGTATTTTAAATGAACTACAGTACATATTGGAAAACTACCAATAGTACTACAGTACTATAAAACTGAATTGGTTCCTAATAGTTATTGATGGAGGAATTTATCCTGTGTTCGCTGCTGTGTTCTTTTGATTGACTGTAAATGAACAAAATCAGTGCAGACACCTGACACAGATAATGGACTACCTTCATGCATCCTACATCTTGGCAATGGTCTCAATTTCTTTAAAGTCAAAATAAAAAACAAAATTGTTAAAAATCACTGCTTTTTTAATCAGCATCTGTTGGCTGCAATGGATACCACAACATGAGCACATATAACTACAAAGTTTGTGTTTAAAAACAATTCACTTTGAGCACAGTGTAGTGTCTAACAGCTACAAAAGTGCACATGACGGACTAGGTAGCAACTATTTGGAAAGTCTCCTGTCCCAATTAAACAGCATAGTGTCCCAAATAAATGCAGGGAATCCTGACAATTTTCTCAATTAGTTTTTGTTCTTTAAGAGATATCTGAAATAAGTGGCTCCCTGACTAACCGACAGACCGATTAACCAGAATCCACTGTGTAACATTTGGTCTTTTCATTTAAATCTACAATATGGATTGTGAAGAATTGGAGCATCTTCACCAACTCCTATGGCATCCCACAACTTAACTGTCCCCCAACAGGTGAATAACCAAGTTAATTCCTATTCTGTCCATTAACGTTAGAGCACATGAGTTTGCAGATTATATCCTCATTCCATGTCAAGATATAGCCAGCAAACTCATGAGTTTTAATTTTGTTTCATAATCATTTGTGTATTACCTCACTGAAGACCGGTGGTCTAAATAGGCCAATGTGTGTGATTTAAAACATAGAACATTACAGCATTGTATAGGGCCTACCACCGACAATGTTCAGCTGACTTTTTAACCTGCTCTATCTAACCTTTCCCTCCTTTTTAGTCCTCCACTTCCCTATCATCCATGTGCCTACCTAAGACTTTCTTAAATGCCCCTGGCAAAGAGTTCCATGCACCCACCGCTCTCTTTGTAAAGAACTTATCTCTGACATCCCCCTCCCCATAGTGTCCTCCAATCACCTTAAAGTTATGTTCCATTGTATTAGTCATTTCCGTCCTGGGAAAATTTGTTTTGGTCTCTCTGCTAATAACAACTTCAACAATTTTGATAGATTGCTTTTGGGACCTTGCTGTACAGAAATTATCATACATTTCAAAAGCACTTGACTGGGTCATCTTGAGATAATGGTAGGTGGTACATAATCATATTTTTAACACAGGGGAATGATTTCTAAAATTGAGTTTTAATACAAATTAAGACCATAAGATATAGGAGCAGAAGTAGGCCACTCAGCCCATTGAGTCTGCTCTGCCATTCAATCTTCCAGTCATCAATGTTTAAAACATATATGACGTAAGATAGAGAATTGCAACAATTTGTTAAGGCTGGTAAAAGCCTGATTTCTATTGGAAGCTAATTAAATTGTGCAGTGAAGAAGACTACTATCATTCATCCAGACTGCAGGTTCTCTCTGAAATGCAAATGCAGAAAGGTTGCACTGTCTAAAGATCTGAATCAACCAATTGATGTAGCTAACTTCACTAACTAATATGTTTTGGATTTTTTTTTGAAGCAAGGCTGTGTAATTAGCAGACAATGCAAAATGCCCAGTGGATGAGTGGTATTTGTAACTTCCACAATGGGCTTTGAAATCATTATGCATTCTGAAAACTATTGATACTGACCCGCTGATGAAATAACAAGATGTAGTAACTACCCTCCCCTTGTCTTTTCACAGGGGCTGTTGCAAACTTTTTGTCTGATTCTTTCGTTCTTATAGGTATGGTGAAATAACAGGGATTTGGAATAACATCAAAAAATTTGTCAAACTTCTATAGATGTATAGTGGAGAGTGTATTGATAGGCTGAATCATGGCAAGATATGGAAACACCAATGCCTTTGAGTGGAAAATGCTACAAAAGGTAGTGGATTTAGCCCAGTACATCATGGGTAAGACCCTCCCAACCATTGAGCACATCTAAAGGAAACGCTGCCATAGGAAAGCAGTATCCATCATCAGAGATCCTCACCACCCAGGACGTGGTCTTTTCTCATTGCTGCCATCAAATGGAAGGTACAAGAGCCTCAGGACTTGCACAACCAGATTCAAGACTGTTACTACCCCCTCAATCATCAGGCTCTTGAACAAAGGTGATAACTACACTTCACTTGCCCCATCACTGAAATGTTCTTACAACCGATAATCTCACTTTAGGACTCTTTAACTCGTGTTCTTGTTACTCATTACTATTTATTTATAGTTTCATTTGCACAATTTGTTGTCTTCCGCACACTGGTTTATCTTTCATTGATCCTTCTACAGTTACTATTCTATAGATTTGCTGAGTATGCCTGTAGAAAAATGTATCGCAGGGTCGTATGTGCTGGCATATATGTACTCTGACAATAGCAATTACTTTGACCTTTGAATCTTAAATTCTCTCCCAGATTTCCCTAAATTTTAAGAGAATTCCTTGCTTACCAGCTAATGACAGTAGATTACCACTACTAAAAATACAGATTGGTCAACATGACTAAAAACAGTCAACATACAATTCATATTTTTATTTACTGTAACATTTCATAAAGTTAAAAAAAAGCAGCAAGTTACCTGGAGGTCCAGGGTCCCCTTTTCCACCTTTTATTGTTATTTCATCTGAACAGCCTTTCATTCCCTTTTCACCTTTTTGACCACATATTCCAACCACACCTTTTTTACCCTTTGGTCCAGTCCGACCTTTGTTACCTGCATAGAAAGACCAATAAGCAAGTCAACAAGTGGATATCCTGGGGCAAGAACTCACCTCCCAACTCTCCAGAGGCTTTCCAGCTTTCCTTCAATGCACATCAGGACTCTTCACATGCTTGTGTGAATGTGGCCCCAAGTCCTCATTCAGGCAGGAGTTAATTGCAGCTGTGTTCTATAGGTGTATAGTGATAATTGCAGAAGTGTCCATCTCAGATACTTATCTCCCCTTTCTAGATCTCTCGGTCTCCATCTCTGGAGACAGACTATCCACTGACATCTTCTACAAACCCACTGACTCCCATAACTATCTTGACTATGCCTCTTCCCACCCTGCCCAATGCAAAAATGCCATTCCCTATTCCCAGCTCCGCCGGATAAGGATGAGGCTTTCCGTTCCAGGACTTCTCAAATGTTCTCTTTCTTTCAGGATCGTGGTTTCCCTTCTGGCGTCATCAAAGATGCCCTCACCCGCATCTCCTCCACTTCTCGCACCTCAGCCCTCAACCCATCCTCCCATCACCACAACAGGGACAGGGTTCCCCTTGTCCTCACCTACCACCCCACAACCCTCCGGATCCAACATATTATCCTCTGCAACTTCCGCCACCTTCAACAGGACCCCACCACCCAGCACATCTTTCCCTCCCTATCCCTCTCAGCTTTTTGCAGGGATCGATCCCCCTGCGACTATCTGGTCCACATGTCCCTCCCCACAGAACTCCCACCTGGCACTTATCCCTGCAAGCGCAAATGCTACTCCTGTCCCCACACCTCCCCCCTTACCACCATTCTGGGCCCCAGACTGTCCTTCCAGGTGAGGCAACACTTCACCTGCGAGTCTGCTGGAGTCGTCTATTGCATCCGGTGCTCCCGGTGCAGCCTCCTCTACATCGGCGAGACTCAACGCAGATTGGGGAACCGCTTTGTCGAGCACCTCCGCTCCGTCCGTCACAATAGACAGGACCTCCCAGTTGCCACCCACTTCAATTCTGACTCTCATTCCCATCTAGATATGTCCATACATGGCCTCCTCTACTGCCATGATGAGGCCAAACTCAGGTTGGAGGAGCAACACCTCATCTACCGTCTGGGTAGCCTCCAGCCTGGTGGTATGAACATTGAATTCTCCAATTTCTGGTAATTCCCTCCCCCTCCCCCTTCCCCTATCCCAGGTCCCTCTCTGCCTCTCTCCCCTTTCAACTTCCTCCTTCTTTATCTTTACAGTTCTTTCATGCTTATCCCCTCCCTCCTTTATCTTTCCTCTGATTGGTTTTCCACCTGGCACCTCTAGGCCCTACCCCCTCCCCTATCTCTATTACTGGGCTTCAGCACTCTCTTCCCCCCCATTCCTGATGAAGGGTCTCGGCCCAAAACGTTAGCTACTCTTTTCTCACGGATGCTGCCTGGCCTGCTGAGTTCTTCCAGCATTGTGTACGTAATTGCAGCTGTAACCAATCTCATGAAGTACTTCATCACTGTAGATTTGAGTGCTACTAGGTGCCAACCATTGAATCAGCTTACTCTACTCCTCTTGGGAACTGGTGTAACTGAAGGTGAGAACCTCAAACTGCAGCAGGCTGAAGATGTCTTTGAACACTAATACCATTGTGCGAGTGCTTTCATAATGTGGTCTAACATGATTTAAAAGGATTATTCAGGATGAAAAATAAAGGTTGGTCCTGCCAATGATCCCAAATCTATTGAAAGTTTAATATCGATAAACAGAGATACAGTATATGGGAACATGGAATTATTTTGAACAGCAGGTTTTTTCCTTGCAGTATTCTACTTTCGGGTACAAAGATTTCAGAACATTTAGAATTTGAAGTTACCTAGAACTAATGTATCACCCTGCTTCTAAGTGCTTGAGCAAAGCTGTTCAAAGAATGAACTGCAGCTTTGAGCATTTTGAACAAATGAAACTGATAGTTAAGTTTCTATACTTCAGAGACAAGATTACACTGTCAGCCTTTCAACAGAATACTGGTGGTAAGTTCCTAGCTGGAATTTGCATTCAGTGATTTAATATCTCAGCCATGCTACTGTGGTGATTAACTGGGAGCTGATTAGGTGCTTGTCTATACAATGTGAGGGAATTTCGGGGCAGCAATCTATTTGCTCTCACACACAACCTAGTGGATGGCATGAGAATAGGGCTGCTGCCTCCTTCTGTACCATATTATTACATAAGAGGGAGTGAAGATATTGTGTTTCCAGGCACATCTCTCAAAATCTTCAAGTAAGTGTAATGAGCTCTTTGGCCCTGTGCGGGGTATCAGAGAGCGTTGGGCTCCAAGCTTTTTAGAGCACCCAAATAGGTTAATCATTGTGTAATAAGAGTAATTAATGGTTTAGAGTTATTTGTGCTCTTCTCGATTGACTCAATCTTTGCAATGCAGTCTTCTGATGCTTGTTAAGTTTATTTTGATAGGCTTGGGGATTCCATGTTACTTGTATTAGTTAAGCAGTCACCTGATTAGTGCTAGTTGTGGGGTCCGAGTTTAGAGACCTTGTGGCATCACTCGACTCCAGCCACCAATATTCTTTTGGAATTACTATGAATAAAGTCTCGTTGCCATCTCTACATCGGAGTTTCTTTCCTCCACACTTGGGTTCCAATATTGCTAGTGCATATTGTGACATGCACGTGAATCCAATGTATTTCTGTTCATTATAACTGAATCTAACTGGCCAATATTTATCCCTCAATCAACACCATTAGAACAGTACCTAGTCATTAACATGGTGATGGTGGTGACAGCTTGCTGCGTGCGAATTGCCTGCAACATTTCCTACTTCGAAATACTGCAATTATGGTAAGGAGGCATCCCAAAGGGGGCATGAATGAAACTATTTAATGCAAGCCGCCTTTTTCTTGTTTGACAATGATCTTGCTGCTGAAAACCAACAAACATTATATCTATCAGCCTTGTGACCATTTCCCATGTGTAAATTGTGCATGAAACAATTCTGCCTGGAATAGATGACACTGTTGGTTAGTCCCAGGTGAAATTATATTGTTCAAAGTTCAAAGTATATTTATTATCAGTTATCAGTCCATACATAGTGCTAAGGGGAGTCATTGCTCTAAAGAAATGGATCTACACATAACACTTCCTCTCCCTTTAGATTAATGTAACATAAAACTGAATATGTACAAAGCATTCAATTTCCCTTTCCCAAACCATATTTAAATAAACATACTTTCACAATAATGGTCCATAACTAACCTAAATATACTAAATATCCAGCCTCTGTTTCTTCTAGGATAGCGCTTCAAGACCTGTGGAGTGGCATCAGGTATGACAGGTGTCTTGACAAAGACAACGTTCTTGGTTTCTGGTGTCATTTGCTGTCAGTGACATCACCATTGAGAGGTAAGTTCGGTGACTGTAATGTGTCCATCTTGCTGGATGCAATTGACTCGGGCATGTACTTTGGTTGAGCATCCTGTAACTGGTCCACATGACATCTCCATGCCTTGTAAAGCCTCAGCATCACATTTTTGCTCTTGTGTTATAGATTTCTTGAAATGAATGCTAACATGGCATTTGCTTTCCTCACCACCAACTCAACCTGCAGGTTAATCTTCAGGGTGTTCTGCACAAGGACTCCCAAATCCCTCTGCATCTCAGATTCCTGGATTTTCTCCCTGTTTAGAAAATAGTCCGCACATTTCTTTCTACTACCAAAGTGCATGACTATGCATTTTCCAACATTTTACTTAATTTGCCACTTTCTTGTCCATTCTCCTAATCCAAATCCTCTGCATACTACCTGTTTCCTCAACACTACTTGCCCCTCCACCAATCTTTGTATCATCTACAAACTTGTCAACAAAGCCATCTATTCCATCATCTAAATCATTTATATACAACATATAAAGAAGTGGTCCCAACACTGACTCCTGAGGAACACCAGTAGTCACTGGCAGCCAACCAACCAGAAGAGGATCCTTTTATTCCCACTCACTGCCTCCTACCAATCAGCCAATGCTCTAAACATGTTAGTAACTTTCCTGTAATACCATAGGCTCTTAATTTGGTAAGCAGCCTCATGTGTGGCATCTTGTCAAAGGCCACCTGAAAGTACAAATATACAAGATCCACTGCATCCCCTTTATCTATCCTACTTGTAAACTCCTCAAAGAATTCCAACAGATTCGACAGGCAGGATTGTCCCTGAAGGAAACCATGCTGACTTTGTACTAGCTTGTCTTGTGTCACAATCTTGTACTCATCACCTCATCCTTAACAATTAACTCTAACATCTTCCCAACCACTGTCAGGCTAACTGGTTTATAATTTCCTTTGTGCTGCCTTCCTCCCTTCTTAAAGAGTGGAGTAACATTTGCAATTTTCCAGTCCTCTCGCACCATGCCTGAGTCCAATCATTTTTGAAATATTTTTAGTGTCACTACAATCTCTAACGCTACCTTTTTCAGAACCCTAGAGTGTAGTTCCTCTGGTTCGGGTGACTTATGTACCTTTAGGTCTTTCAACTTTTTGAAGACATTCTCTCTTGTAACAGTAACTGCGCCCACTTCTCTTCCTTCACACACAACATCAGGCATACTGCTAGTGTCTTCCACAGTGAAGACTGATGCAAAATACTCATTTAGTTCACCAGCCAACTCCTTGTCCCCATCATTATTTCTACTACCTTATTTTCTAGTGGTCCTATATCCACTGTTATGTACCCGTGACACGTGACAGTGGTGTACATGTCACATGACTGGGGTTGAAGCTATACTGGACTTGAGGTAATGGTCTTGTGATGGTGGAGTGACATGATTTTCCCGCCAGTAGAGGTCATGTGACAGATTTTTTTTACAGGGTATAAAAGGAGGACCCCTCCCTGTGAGGAGGGGCAGTTCGTGGCTGGATTTGCCATGTTGACTTCATGCCACTGCGTGATTTAATGTTACGACGCAGTTTAGTTGGAAGATGAAGTTTTATTTAATGCCTAAAGTTTAATGGGTCATTGCCAGCAGTTTCTTTATAACACTGCTAGTTGAGAATCAGTGGAGAGTGAAGACTGGAGTTCGGGAGTTAAAAGATCGAGGAGAATTGATTTCGACGGTGCAACAGGTTCGACCTTGTTTGATCCTTATTCGGAAGGAATTCGTTGACTGTTCTTGTGTTAATCACTGTGAAATAACAGAAAGGATTGGGAACAGTTCTGTAAAGGAAAGGTCAGTGCCTTTAAGCCATTACATATCATCTTCGTAAAGTTCTTCGTGGGAAAAGTAGTTCGACTGGGAATTGAAACAAAACGACATGAAGGAGAACTTAAATCATCTTAAAAAGTCTCTCCTTAAATGGACTGCTATCATTTTGAACTTATGCAATACTACTTTGAAGAACTGTTTTTGCAACAACGCTTTAAGAACTGTTTAAGCTGCCGCACAGCAGCTGATTTCCGGTTACGTTAGTGATTTGTTTACTTTTGGGGGGGTTTGTTTTCAGTGTTTAATAAACATGTTATTTGTTATAAAAACCCCTGCCTAACTCATATATTTATTGTTGCTTGAATCCGTAACATAAATATGGGGGCTCGTCCGGGATTGGATCGTTTGAGTTTAAATGCTTGTTAAATTTTGAATCAGTGTTTTGGGGAAAGGGAATACTTGATTCTTTTGTTTGATTGGCTTTTGAGTGGTTTTCAGTTAGTGAAGGCGAAAAAAACTGAGGTGTCTGAGATAGCTAGTAGATTGCAACTTAAAGGTATTTTGAAGTCTACATCAAAGGCTGTAATACAGAGAAAAATCACGTCACACTATGTGGATTCGGGTGATTTTGATGAATCGATTTTAGAGTCATTTCCAATAAGTAATCTGGCGATGCAGTTGCAAATCGAACAAATGAAGTTAGAACAAAGTAAAGCAGAATTGGAGCGTTGTAGGTTAGAAGCTGATCAGAAAAAAAGGATTTTGAATATGCAGTGACGGAATTAAGGTCTGGGAATCAGCCTTCTGGTTCTAGAAAACCATTTGTTGCTAGTCAAGAAATTAAATTGGCCCCTCCATTTAGTGAAACAGAAGTGGAAAGATATTTCCAACATTTTGAAATGATTGCTCAGGCCGAAAGATAAATCGTCAGTGTTGTTACAGAGTGTAATTAAAGGCAAAGCACAACAAGTTTATACAGCTTTAACTGCTGCGCAAGCACTTGATTATGATATTGTAAAAATTCATATTTTAAAATCATATGAATTAGTCCCAGAAGCGTATAGAGAAAGATTCAGAAGTTTGAAGAAGTCTGTGGAAAAAACTTATGTGGAATTTGCCTATGATAAAGCTGTGTGTTTTGAGAGATGGGTTTCTTCTAAAAATGTAAATAAGGACTATGATACATTGAAAGAGCTGATTTTAATGGAGGAATTTAAAAGAAGCATCCCTGTTGAAGTAAGGACCTACTTAAATGAGAGGGATACTGATAAATGGCAGGACTGTGCTAGATTAGCTGATGAGTATGTTTTAATCCATAAGAATAAATTTCTTCAGGGCAGAATTTTTAAAAGGAAAAATAACACGGAGACTCAAGGTAAATCAGAAATTAAATCAGAAGTTAATGAGAAAGGTAAGGAGGAAGGAAAACCTGTGAAGGAAAGACAGTTTGGTCTTATTTGTAACTATTGTAAGAAGCCTGGCCATGTAATAGCTAACTGTTTCAGATTGAAAAAGAAAGAGAAGGAAGCAGTTCCAGATGTTTGTGTGCAACATACTGAAGCACCTGTAAAATTTCAGGGTTTGATAAACATAAATGAGGTTTTGTTAGAGTCTGACCAAGTTAGAAAGGGATATGATCATTTTATAACTGAAGGGTTTGTATCCTTGAAAGAAGGATCTACTCTGGTGCCAATAAAAATTCTTAGGGATACTGGAGCTTCTCAATCACTGATGTTAGACAGTGTATTGCAGTTTAATGAAGAGTCTGATACTGGTGAGGTAAATTATATAAGAGGTGTTGGGAGTGATTTTATGCCTGTACATTTGCATAAAGTAAATTTAAAATCAGGGTTAGTTACAGGATTTGTTAAAGTAGGATTACAGCATAGCTTACCTGTGAAGGGTATTTCTTTATTGTTAGGTAATGACTTGGCAGGTGGTCAAGTTTTTCCTGAAGTGCATTTGACAATGGAGTCAGAGGAACCAGAGATGAATTCTAACACAGATTCTTCCTGTGTTGTGACTAGAGCTATGGCTAAAAAGATTGATGCGCAGAATGAGGTTGTTACTCATGACTGTTCAACTCAGGATTCGAGTTTTGAGGATGTGTCAGAGACTTTCTTACCTTCGTAGTTTGAACAAGATTCTTGGAGTAAGTCTGACTATGAAGATTTATCTCAGTCTCGGAAGGAGATGACAGCAGAGCAGAATAGAGACCCTGAGATTATAAACTTAAGGGAACAAGCTCTACTAGATAGTGAAATTGAGAAGGTTGCCAGTAGGATATTACTTGGAAAAGGGAGTGTTGATGAGGAAGTGGAGATCACCTACAATTCCTGCAAGTGAGGAATGGAATATTGTTTACCAGGTAGTTGTCCCTAAAGTTTATCAAAATGAGATTTTGACTTTAGCTCATAGTGTGCCTTTAGGTGGACACCAAGGGGTAAGGAAAACTGTGGACAAAATTTTAAAACATTTTTACTGGCCTGGTCTAAGAAAAGATGTGGTGATGTTTTGTAAAACGTGCCATACTTGTCAAATTGTGGGTAAACCAAATCAAGTTACACCAGTGGCTCCATTACAACCTATTCTAGCATTTGGTGAACCATTTTCTGAAGTTATTATAGATTGTGTTGGTCCATTACCAAAGACAAAAACTGGTTACCAGTATTTGTTGACTATCATGTGTACTTCATCTAGGTTTCCAGAGGCAGTACCACTTAGGAATATAACAGCTAAAACTGTGACAAAGGCTCTTATAAGATTCTTTACTTATTTTGGATTACCTAGGGAAATACAAACTGATCAAGGCAGCAACTTTATGTCTGGATTGTTTCAACAGATAGTTTATAAATTGGGAGCTAAGCAAATCACTTCGTCTGCATACCATCCCGAGTCACAAGGTGCCTTGGAGAGGTTTCATTCTACCCTCAAGAATATGATTAGGACATATTGTGTGGAAAATGAAAGTGATTGGGACTTTCATTTTGTACGGACTATAGGAAGGTGAATGCTGTAATGAAAACAGATGCATATCCAATTCCTAGAGTAGATGATTGTGTAGATAAAGTTGGAAAAGCAAAGTTCCTTACAAAGATTGATTTATTGAAAGGGTATTGGTGTGTTCCATTAACGGACAGAGGTAAAGAGATTTCTGCATTTGTAACTCCATCTGGGTTATATGAATATAATGTTCTTCCATTTGGGATGAAGAATGCCCCAGGTACTTTCCAGAGGATGATTAACTTTGTGATTCAGGGATTGAAAGATACTGATGCTTATATTGATGATTTGGTGACAAGGAATGATATTTGGGAAGCACACATTATTGCAGTGGAGAAATTGTTTGAAAGGCTTTCAAAAGCTAACTTAACTATTAATTTAGCTAAGAGTGAATTTGGACATGCCACTGTGACTTACCTTGGTTATGTTGTGGGTCAAGGTAAGATAGATCCTGTTCAGGCAAAAGTTCAGGCAATTTTAGAGATTCCCACTCCAATGGGGAAAAAACTTTCAGAAGATTCTTGGGAATGGTAGGATATTATCAAAAATTTTGTAAGAATTTTGCTAATGTTGCCCTTCCATTAACTAACCTTTTGGAGAAGAATGTGAAGTTTGTGTGGACAGTGCCTTGTCAAGAAGCATTTGAAAAATTGAAAACAATGATATGTCAACAACCTGTGCTCAAGGCACCTGACTTTGTAAAACCTTTTTCATTAGCTGTAGATGCTAGTGATGAGGCTGCAGGAGCAGTGTTAATGCAAAGGAATGAGGGTGATGAGATTGATCATCCAGTAGCTTACTTTTCTAAGAAATTTAATAACCATCAAAGAAACTATTCAACAATAGAGAAGGAATTGTTATCTCTTGTTTTAGCTTTAGAATATTTTGAGGTATATGTTGGTATAACTCAAAAACTACTTATTGTTTACACTGATCATAATCCATTAGTTTTTCTGAGTAAGATGAAAAACAAAAAACAGAAGATTATTAAATTGGAGTTTGATGTTACAAGAGTACAAGATTGTGATAACTCGTATTAAAGGTAAAGATAATGTGGTTGCTGATTGTCTGTCTCAATGTTGAATGTATAATGTAAATTTTTTATGGTGTTTTTTTTACGATTGTAACACTCCTACTGTATTGTAAGATGTTATATGATGATACTGTATTGTATATTGTGTATGTTATAAAATTTATACATTTGTTTTGTAAATAATTGTTAAAATTTTTGTTCTTGACAGACAAAAAATTTTTTTTTGGAGGGAGGTGTTACGTACCCGTGACACGTGACAGTGGTGTACTTGTCATGTGACAGGGGTTGAAGCTATACTGGACTTGAGGTAATGGTCTTGTGATGGTGGAGTGACGTCATTTTCCCACCAGTAGAGGTCATGTGACAGGTTTTTTTTACAGGGTATAAAAGGAGGACCCCTCCCTGTGAGGAGGGGCAGCTTGTGGCTGGATTTGCCATGTTGACTTCATGCCATTGCGTGATTTAATGTTATGATGCAGTTTAGTTGGAAGATGAAGTTTTATCTAAGGCCTAAAGTTTAAAAGGTCATTGCCAGCAGTTTCTTTATAACACTGCTAGTTGAGAATCAGTGGAGAGTGAAGATTGGAGTTTGGGAGTTAAAAGATCGAGGAGAATCGATTCCGACGGTGCAACAGGTTCGACCTTGTTTGATCCTTATTTGGAAGGAATTTGTTGACTGTTCTTGTGTTAATCGCTGTGAAATAGCAGAAAGGATTGGGAACAGTTCTGTAAAGGAAAGGTAAGTGCCTTTAAGCCGTTACATATCATCTTCGTAAAGTTCTTCGTGGGAAAAGTAGTTCGACTGGGAATCAAAACAAAACGACATGAAGGAGAACTTAAATCATCTTAAAAAGTCTCTCCTTAAATGGACTGTAAGCATTTTGAACTTTTGCAATACTACTTTGAAGAACTGTTTTTGCAACATCTCTTTAAGAACTGTTTAAGCAGCCGCACAGCAGCTGATTTCTGGTTACGTTAGTGATTTGTTTACTTTTGGGGGGTTTGTTTTCAGTGTTTAATAAACATGTTATTTGTTATAAAAACCCCTGCCTAACTCATATATTTATTGTTGCTTGAATCCGTAACAGCACTCTCATTTCTTTTATTTTTAACATACTTGAAAAAACTTTTACTACCCACTTTGATATTCTTTGCTGGTTTGTTTTCATATTTCATCTTTTCCCTTCTAGTGATTTTTTTAGTTGCTCTCTGTAGGTTTTTAAAAACTTCCCAATCCTCTGCCTTCCCACAAACTTTTGCTTTGACATATGCCCTTTCTTTTGTTTTTACAATATCCTTGATTTCCCTTGTCAGCCACTGTTGTACTATTTTACCATTTAAGTATTTATTCATTTTTGGAATACATATGTCCTGCACCTTCCTCATTTTTCCCAGAAACACACACCATTGCTGCTCTGCTGACATCCCTGCCAGCAGCTCTTTCCAATTTACTTTGGCCAACTCCTCTCTCAGACCTCTGTAATTTCCCTCTCTCCACCGAAATACTGCTACATCAGACTTTACTTTCTCCCTATCAAATTTAAAGTTGAACTTAATGATATTGTGATCACTGGTTCCTAAGGGTTCTTTTACCTTAAGCTTTCTAATCACCTCCATTTCATTACTTAACACCCATTCCAGTATAGCTGATCCCCTAGTAGGCTCAATGACAAACTGCTCTAAAAAGCTATCTCTTAGGCATTCAACTAACTCACTCTCTTGAGATCCATTATCAGCCTGTTTTTCCCAATCAAGCTGCATGTTAAAATCACCCATGTCTACTATAACATTGCCCTTTCAACTCGCCTTTTCTATTTCTTGTTGTAACCTGTGGTCCACCTCCCAGCTACTATTGGGAGGCCTGTATATAACTGCTATCAACATCCTTTTACCTTTGCAGTTTCTTAACTCAACCCACAAGGATTCAACATCTTCCAATCCTATGTCACTTCTTTCTACTGATTTGATGCCATTCTTTACCAGTACAGCCACTCTAGGCCCTCTGCCTACCTTCCTATCCCTCCGATATAACACATAACCTTCGACATTCAGCTCCCAACTACAATCATCCTTCAGCCACAATATCATATCTGGCAATCTGTAATATTGCAACAAGATCATCCACCTTATTTTTTATACTACGCACATATAGATACAACACCTTGAGTACCGTATTTGCTATCCTTTCTGATTCTGCATCCCTAATGATTTGATACTCAGCTTGTTGACTGCAACTAAGTCCCATCACCTGCCTGCCCTTCCTGTCAATCTGACTGCACGCTATCTTTACTTTTTTACCATCTATCCTATCCTGAGTCCCTTCACTCTGGTTCCCACCCCCTGCCAAGTTAACTTAAACCCACCCCAGTAGCTGTAACAAACCTGCCCACAAGAATATTGGTCCCCCTCAGGTTCAGGTGAAACCCATCACTTTTGAATAGGTCATACCTCTCCCAGAAGAGATCCCAATTATCTAAGAACCTGAAGCCCTGCCCCCTGCTCCAGCTTCTCAGCCACGCATTTATCTGCCAAATCATCCAGTTTCTATCCTCACTGGTGGGTGGCATAGCCAGCAATCCAGAGATTACTACCCTGGAAGTCCTGCTTCTCAGCTTTCTACCTAGCTCTCTAAATTCTCTTTTCAGGATCTCATTGCTTTTCCTTCCTATGTCATTGGTATCAATATGTACCAAGACATCTGGCTGTCCCCCTCCCTCTCCAAAATGTAGTGAGCAAGATCTGAGACATTCCTGACCCTGGCAACTGGGAGGCAACATACCATCCGGGTGTCCCGTTCACATCCGCAGAATCTCCTGTCTGTTCTCCTCACTATCGAGTCCCCTATCACCACAGCTCCCTTCTTCTCTCTCTCTTTCCCTTTGGCACCACAGACCCATGCTCACTGCCTGTAACCTGGTTGCTTTGGCATTCTCCTGGGCAGTCATCCCCCACAAAAGCACCCAAAGCGGTATACTTCTTTCTTTCAGTTAGTTCTGACAAAGGGTCTCAGCCTGAAATGTTGACTGTCCTTCTTCCTATAGATACTGCCTGGCCTGCTGTGTTCCCCCAGCATTTTGTGTATGTTGATTGAATTTCCAGCATCTGCAGATTTCCTCGTGAAAGACGCATACTTGGTTTTTTTTTAGGGGAATGGGCACAGGGGTGCTCTGCTCTAACTCCCTATTTCCATTTCTCTTCACAGTCACCCAGCTATTCACCTCCTGTAACTTTATATCCTCGCTCTCCCGTACAAGCTGAAGGTCATCCAGTTTCTGCTCCGGATCCCTAACATGGTCTTCAAGGAGCTGCAGCCAATTGCACTTCATGCAGAATGTAGTTCCCTGGGAGACTCTGGATCTCCCAGTTCTCCAACATCCAGCACGAAGAGCACACCCCAGCTATTTAAATGGTACAGTAAGAGGGGCAAAAAACCCAAAAAGGAAACCTTAACAGACGCTTTACATGGAAAATATGCCTCTTTCGTGCCAAAGCCTTGGTCCATTGCTCCTTGTCAAGTTGCTGGAACTGATGTCATGTCAAAGACGAATCGATTATACTGTAACAGTCCCTTGTGAGTGTTGATTGTGAGGAACTTCCTGCTTTACCTCTTGATCTCCATTTGCAGATAGGCTTGTGACAAAGTTAATCTTTGAAAACCTCTCCCCGCCTGCCAAAGATGCAAAAATGTCTTCTATTCATGGCAGGGGATACTGCACTGTACACAGGTTGATGCTCACTTAAAAATCCTCACATATGTGAATGGCTCCAGCCTTCCCTTTCTGATCACTGAGACAATGGGCATTGTCTGCTCAACCTTGGAGAGAATTCCAGACACCCCCAAGCTCTGATGCTGAGCTTCCACTTCAGGATGTAGAGTGCTAGGCACAGAGCAAGCTTTATGGAATCTTGGTGTGGCTGCTTCATCCAGTTCAATTCTGGCCTTCATGCCTTTGAGTTTACCAATCCCTTTCTCAAACACCATCTCATTAGCATTAAGCAGCTGTGACAGTCTCTGGTTAGTGCTACTGTCTGGGCTGCTGTTGCCTGTTGATGACACATTGAGAGCTTTGATTGTGTGCAAGTCTAGTTGGATTTTTCTCAATTATTCATGTCCAAAAAGTGATGGCCCTCCACTTCTCAACACATAAAGCTTTCGCTGCTGTATTTGGCCTTCGTACATCACATTCACTTTCAGTTTACCTTTGGGAGGCACTTTTTTGCCTGGGTAGGTCTTTAGCATCACTGAGGTCCTCTCTGACGGTAGCTTAGAAAAGTCCGTTGTAGTCAGGCTCTGAAATTATAGTCAAAGCCGACAATGTATTGAGCTCCATTTTCAGTTTTACTCCAGACACATCTATTGTGATGCATATGATTTTATGATCTGATTCAGTAATAGTATGCAGTTCTAAGCATGACAGCTCGACTTTGTCAGACTCTTTGTTGTCTGATTCTGTTTCACATTCAGTCACTTAATGCATTTGCTTAGTTTTGTGTTTGAAACTTTTCACTCTGTGTGGCTTTTTCTCTTTGGTTGTGCTTTTTGTCTAATTTGCATCTTCTCTCTGTAACACTTTCTGCAAGCTTGTTCTTTGAACCAACAGTCATTTGCATCATGGGAGGATTTGCCATATCAATAACATCTTCGGGTTTTTGTGCCATTCAGGGACATTGTGTGCATTTCACCTCTTTCTGTGGTTGTGCTGCTTCCTTTGCTGCAGTCTCTAGCAATATTGCAATGGTGAATGCCCATTCTAGTGCTAGGTCTCTCTTTAACCCTCTTTTGGGTGCTTTGACTCTGCATGCCACATACATACCTGTCCCTTAATGCACCAGAAAGTCCATCTCTGAAGTCACAGTAATGGGAAAGTTTGTACAGTTCTGCAATGAGTTCTGCAGTGCTTTCATCGTTTGACCATTTTTTTTTGTAAAATCTATAAATTTCAGCTATTACCTGCGGCTTAGGTGCTCAAGCGTTTTTTTTTCCCTCTAACAATTTCATCTGATACCTTGCTTGCTGGCTTTTCAGGAATTATGAAGTTGCATAAAAGCCTGTATGTTTTAGCACCTATTAAGTGTGGATACTTTCTTTTCCTCATCCATGTCATTTGCCTTACAGTTCAATGCTCTTCATAAACGACTCCCAGCCTTCATTAGCACTATCAAATTCATCAAATTTCCCAACTAAAGCCATTGGCATGTTATTTTCATTTAAACTTTGCTGGTTGTACGTCTTTCACTGTGTACTTTGCAGTTACTGACGTGTCCCTCTGTTAGTGTCAGTGACAGCATACTCAGTACTGCTCAACTCTTTCCTCTCACTGTCTCATCCCATAATTATCCTGTAACTGTTGGTGCAGTTGCTGATGCTGACATTCAGATTCATACTTGTTGTACATGTCAGCTAAATAAATGTGCACACAGATGGGAGGTGGCTTTAACTGTTACATTCACACAGCAGTGAGAGAGAGACAACGTGTATGTGTAGACAACAGATCAATGCACATAGGTAAGTTATCAGTCCACACTTGGTGCTAAGAGGAGTCTTTGCTCTAAAGAAATAGATCTATACGTTACAGTATGGGTCTTAAATACCATCCTATTTATACTATGCATGACCACTTTACACTGAACCAGTGATTATGACCCTCAGATTCTAATAACAACTTACCACCAGTCACCACATTTATAAATCAACTCGTTGCATGAAAAGTTGTGAAACATTTTGAACAAAGCATTACATCGGTGCAATGTTCTCCCTGAAGCGCAATTATTCTCTCTTCTGCCATTTACCTTTGTCTCCACTTGGGCCCTGAGGTCCTCGAGGACCAGTTAACCCTGCGGTTCCCGGCTCTCCCATAATACCCGAATCACCCTTGGGTCCTGTTTGAAGATGAAAGCAATGTAAAATTATTAAAAAGCCTGAAAAGATATTTCTGGCAAAGAATAAATGAGAGTGTAAAAATAGTTAATACCTGGAAGGTCCTGAAAGCTTCAACTAAACTTCACTAATGGTTCAGTGATAAGAGATTCTTTTTTAGAGAACAAAAATTTGCCATGAGACAGAATAACAAATTTGATATTGGTGCAAATGCTGTGTACTTTTGATCATGACCTGGTCTGCTACTTATTCCATTCCATTCAAATCAGTACAGTAAGTGGGGCACCATGGGCAATGTTGTTTTTAACCTCTGTAGATACCAAGCCAAGGAGACCCAGGTATGCTTAGAATTTGGGTGGGAAGCCACAAAGGGATAGAATAATGGCTAAGCTTTACATGCCTGGACAAAGAAATGATTCAGCCAAGTCAAGTCAAGTCACTTTTATTGTCATTTCGACCACAACTGCTGGTACAGTACATAGTAAAAATGAGACAATATTTTTCAGGACCATGGTATTACATGACACAATACAAAAACTAGACTGAAATACGTAAAAGAAAACACAGAGAAAGCTACACTAGACTACAGACCTACACAGGACTGCATAAAGTGCACAAAAACAGTGCAGGCATTAAAAGAAATAATAAACAGGACAATAGGGCAAAGTATCAGTCCAGGCTCTGGGTATTGAGGAGTCTGATAGCTTGGGGGAAGAAACCGTTACATAGTCTGATCATGACAGCCCGAATGCTTCGGAGCCTTTTCCCAGACGGCAGAAGGGAGAAGAGATTGTATGAGGGCTGCATGGGGTCCTTCATAATGCTGTTTGCTTTGCAGATGTGGCGTGTAGTGTAAATGTCCGTGATGGCGGGAAGAGAGACCCCGATGATCTTCTCAGCTGACCTCACTATCCGCTGCAGGGTCTTGCAATCCGAGATGGTGGAATTTCTGAACCAGGCAGTGATGCAGCTGCTCAGGATGCTCTCAGTACAACCCCTGTAGAATGTGATGAGGATGGGGGGGGTGGGAGATGGACTTCCCTCAGCCTTTGCACAAAGTAGAGGTGCTGCTGGGCTTTCTTTGCTATGGAACTGGTGTTGAGGGACCAGGTGAGATCCTCCATCAGGTGAACATCAAGAAATTTGGTGCTCTTTATGTTCTCTACCGAGGAGCCATCGGTGTTCAGTGAGGGGTGGTTGCTCCGTGCCCTCCTGAAGTCAACAACCATCTCTTTTGTTTTGTTCACATTAAAAGACAGGTTGTTGGCTCTGCACCAGTCAGTTAGCCATTGCACCTCCTCTCTGTAAGCTGACTCGTCGTTCTTGCTGATGAGACCCACCACGGTCATGTCATCAGCGAACTTGATGATATCGTTCAAGCTGTGTGTTGCAGCACAGTCGTGGGTCAGCAGAGTGAGCAGCAGTGGACTGAGCACACAGCCCTGGGGAGCCCCCGTGCTCAGTGTGATGGTGTTGGAGACGCTGCTCCCGATCCGGGCTGACTGAGGTCTCCCAGTCAAGAAGTCTAGGATCCAGTTGCAGAGGGAGGTGTTCAGGCCTAGTAGGCTCAGCTTTCCAATCAGTTTTTGAGGGATGATTGTGTTGAATGCTGAACTGAAGTCTATGAACAGCATCCGAACGTATGTATCTTTTTGGTCCAGGTGGGTTAGGGCCAGGTGGAGGGAAGAACCAGCAGAGTGCAACAAGAGTCTCTGAATCACTGTCTGGTATGGGGGTGGGGGAAGCAACTGAACAGGATCGAAAGAAGCTACGGAAATTTACAAAATTAGTCAGCTTCATCATGGTTAGTAGCCTCCATTGTTTCCAAGACACCTTCAAGGAGCAGTACCTCAGGAAGACAGCATCCTTCACTAAGGATCCCCATCACCTGGGACATGCCCTGTTCTCATTGTTACCCTCAGGAAAGAGGTACAGAAGCCTGAAGACACACACTCAGTGGTTCAGAAACAGCGTCTCTGTTCCCATGAACACTACCTCACTTTTTTATTATTTCTGTTTTTGCACTATGTTTCATTTAACTTATATACTTACAGTAATTCATTTTTTCCCCTCTATTATCCAGTATTTCATTGTACTGCTACTGCTAAGTTAACAAATTTCACAACATATGTTGGTGATATTAAATATAATTCTGATTTTTGTTGCACATATTTGAAAATAATACAGTAAACACAGTAAATCTCTCTTTTGCACTTCAGTATCATCCAGTTCAACAAGCCTCTTGCAATGAGTTTGATCATCACAGTAATAAGACGTCTGTGGTTAGGGCTGAAGCAATAGTGTTTGCCGTTGAATTAAAGGCAGCTGCTCATGAAGATTTGCAGACTGAGTGGTGTGGATTCCATTTCAGGTCAGGTCAAGTCGAGTTTATGGTCATTTAACTTCATACATGTATACCGTCAAACGAAACATTTCTCTGGACAAGGGTGTGAAGCTCAGTATTACATCTAACACAGAATAACTCAGGAAAGAATTAAATCTGCAAATGAATTACACATAAATAAAGTGCATAAATTAACAATTATGGGGTACAGTACAAATTATCTAGTGATACTTCTAACGTGGTACGGCAGGGAGTTCAGGAACCTAATGGCCTGAGGGAGGAAGCTGTTTCCCATACTGTTTTTATGCGTCAAAGTCTCCTGCTTGATGGTAGAAAGGCAAAGAGGATGCTGGATGGATGGGTGGGATCTTTGTTAATACTAAGGGACCTGCATATGCAGCACTCCTGATAAATGTTCCCGATAGATGGACTCCTATGATCCTCTCAGCTGTTGTCACAGTTCTTGGTTGGTTGACGCCATGCCCCAGTTTTTGGTCGGGAAGGGGGTTGGGAGTAAGGTTTGGTGTTCAGCAGTTGTGTCATTAGGCAGGCTGCAATATATTGAAGAATCCTCGCAGACAGCAGACCAGGGCGTAAAAGAGGACCATTTTTGAACCGCTTTATAGAGTGTACAATACACACAGGATTACAAGCGAAATACATTTAAAGGTAATTTGATTGAGATACATATTTGCGGGAATGACAACCTACACTTAATAGATTTTTGTAGGGCAGAGAAGTAGCACTTGATGTTACCAGATGATGTGTCCTGGCATCTTGTGAAGCGAACTTCCAATACTTTCACAGGGAGTGAGGTTTGTATTCGTTCATTGGCCGCAGAAGCCTACAGGACTACAAGACTTATGTCACTGATGTAAGTTGTGAAATTTGTTGTTTTGTATCAGCCGTGTTGTGCAGGCAGAACAAATCACTCTGAGTTACAATAAAATAAATAAGCGAGTGCAAAGGATGATTAGCGGTCAGAAATCTGATGGCAAAGGGGCAGAAATGGTTTACGAGATGTTGAGTGTGCGTCTTTAGGCACCTGTACCTCCTCCCTGATTGACGGTAATGAGAAGAGGGCATGCCTTGGATGGTGCGCAGCCTTCACGATGGATGCTGCCTTTCGAAGATGTCCACGACGGTCAAGAGGATTGTGTCTGCAATGGAGACTGGCTGAGTCCACAACCCTCACATTCACCATCTATAAACCTCTTGCGTTCCTGCACCTATATATATTGTAGAGGGCTGCAATAAAAAGCACTGTGGGAGAAGGGAATCATGTCCAACAAGAGAATCAGATTCATTGACACCGAGATGAGTTGTGAAATATGTTGTCTTGTACAGAGTGGAAGGCAGTCAATCACATGATTGAGACCAGGCTGGCTCCATTCAAGAGTAACCCACTCAGCTCAGCCTCTCTGCTTCCCCCTCCCAGAGACATGCAGATATTTTTCCTTTCAAGTATTTATTTAGCTTTCTTTCTGAATGTTCTGATTGAGCCTTGTTGTAATCGAGCATCCTGTAGTGGTTTCTAGACCTCAGCTAAATAGTTTCTTTTGCCAATCACTCTCATTGTAAACTTCCAAGCCTCTGCACATTTGTATCGTCCTGAAGTTGCCGTCAGAATCTGTGATGAACGTTAAGAATCTTTATACAGTTCTGTGTCTTCTCTGTACCGCTCACAGGATAGGGTGATTTACCTGATATTCCTGGTGCTCCTGGCCTTCCTGGTCGTCCAGGTGGGCCTCTTGGTCCAGGGCAGCCCGCAGAGCCTTGAATTCCATTGGGCCCACAACTTCCAGGAGCTCCTGCAATGCCCTTTCCTGGTATACCTGGATCACCCATCGGTCCTCTGCTTGGCGATCCTGTAAAAGCAAATTTCCTACATTAACTCAAAGTAGGAACAGACAATTCAAACTGCCGTGTATTACACCTCTCAGGAGTAATTTAATCTGACTTCATTCTCCCGCTCGCTCTCCATACCTTTACATATCCTAGGTTTTACACAATTATCAAGTATTATTTATGTATTTATTTGGTTATTGACATACTACATGAAACAGGCCCTCTGGCACTTTGAGCTGTGCCGCCCAGCAATCCCCCGAATTAATGCTAGCCCAATCACGGGACAATTTACAACAACCAATTAACCTAGCAACTGGTACATCTTGGACTGCAGGAGAAAACCGGAGCACCCAGAGGAAACTTGGGTGGAAACGGGGAGAATGTACATACTTTACAGGCGGCGGCCAGAATTGAACCCTGGTCGCCTGTACTGCAAAGTGTTGTGCTAACCACTATGCTACCATGCTGGGTGCTATAAAACAAGCATGTTTTTAGTTGGACAAAAAACCTGGTAATATTTTAACTTGTATACCATGCTTGGTTTAAAAGAAAAAATAAATTAGAATAGAACAGAAAATGCTGGAAAAACCTGGCAGCGTGACAGCATTTGTGGAAAGACAAACAGGAGTCCTGCCAAAGGGTCTCAGCCCAAAACATCGATTACACTTTTTCCATAATGGCTCTTAATGTATAATCCATATGAAATATAATTAATAGTGAATTAACCTGTACATTTTTTTAAAAAGCAGGAAGTGGTATGATTTTTCAGCTAATGCAATCAATTGCCCACACTTTTGACTGTTGACCTCTGGGCCAGAGAAGTTGAATCAGAACATTACCCATAGGCCGAGCTATTGGAGGGTTTAGTAACAAATATAGGCTTGAACAGCTTTGTCTTACGTTAATTAACCTGATGAAAAAGTCATATAACTTATCGATGATATTCACAGCTATTGATCAGTGATGGTGCACGAGATTGAATAAATCTAATAGTATTTAAATAAACTGAGAGGGGTGATCCAAACATATTTAATGTGGATTATGTAAGGAGAAAAGGGCATCACCATGGCACAATAACATAGTCATTTTATGCAACAAAAACAAATCTGTATCTTCAGACAGTCTAAAAATATAGCATAGAGTTCATTGCATATAACTAAACAGATAATTGTGGACCGTTTAAGAAATCCAGCAGTATTTTGTGGGGATAGAAATAAAGTTTCTATCTCTGGTCAAGGTCTCTTCCACAGATCAGCTGCGTAGGAAGCGTTGACAACGTTTCTCTTCCCTCCGATGCTGCTCGACCTCCTGACAGTCCCAGCATTTCTGTCTGTTTCAGAATGACAACATCTGCAGTTTCTTTTTGCTCCATCGCTCAGTATTGATATTATTTTAATTTGTGCCGTACAAGCACCAGAGTTATTATTTTCTCTCTCAAAGAATGAATGGTGGTGAGTAAGGTTAATACCTGGAGAACCAGTTGGCCCAGGTGGGCCCTCAGCACCTGCAGGTCCAGGTATCCTTTGTCCTGGCGGTCCACTTGAACCTTTTGGCCCCTGGCATCCTGGGTTTCCTAGATCACCTGCAAAGAATTTTCTGTTCTTATTTGAGTTCCAGCATCTGCACATTCCATTTTTGCTTTGTAGCACTTTACCAAGCATAAAACCCTCATGTTTTAGAAGATTCACAATGAATAATGTTTAATCTTTGTGGAAATGCCCTTCTTTCCCAGCCTTTCCTTCTATCTGACTACAATATACTGTATTGTATTATCTGAAGAAGAATTAGAAATCTCCACACCCATCCCTTCTGCAATAATTGTGTCCATAAGAGATAGAGAATTATTTACCAGATATTTCCAGGGAACCATAAAATAATGATTAAGTCTTAATGCTCAATATAAATAATGCAAACATGAGGACAATTATTTCTTCCAATACAACGCAGAAGATATTATCTATGCTTTGTTTATATTAACTAACAGGGAGGAAATTTTACCATTCGTTTACATTTCAGCCACTCGTTATTTGCAAGTACGTTTCCCCCTTCCCAATCTGACCTTTAACCAAGGATGTTGTCTGGATCATTTAACTTTACAAATACCGTATTTTTGAATTGTGATTTCAAAGCAGAATTCAGTACCTTTAGGACCCTGACACCCTCTACGACCAGCATCCCCATTATCTCCAGGGGGTCCACAGGGACCAGAATCACCCTTCTCCCCTGGCAGTCCCGTGTTTCCTGGAGGACCTGGTGGGCCAGTGTTGCCTGGAGGCCCACAAGCATTGTCACCCTGAAAGTAAAACATTGGATTTGCTAATGTATTCAAATACATCATGTGAAAGAAGTGTTAAATAATGATGGAGTTTTCCTTTGATCTCTTCACATGATAAAATTCTGCCCATGCACTTCCAAATGACCTCCTTCAGAACATCTGACAAGCTCAGCTTCCAATCTTCATCTATAGCTGTGGGACCAACCTTCTCATTTCCCTCTCCCCTCATCCGAACTGTGATAACGCTTATTCATAAAAAATATTCTAAGCATTATAAGGCTGTAAATTTCCTCCTTTACGTGCCTTTCTCTTTCATTTATAATGCTGCAAGTTTTTGTAATTCCAAAACAGGAAACTAATTGAATAAAAAAACACGGAGCTGGGAGACGACTGTCTTGTTTTGTTTTACTTTCAGTGAGGTGCGCACGCATGACCTGGTGGGGTGATGACCTCTACCATTCATGTACTTTGTACATATAACCCATAATGAACTATGAAAGCAACAAAGAATGCTTAAGCAAACAACATATTTGCAATACTGCTTAAATATTACTGAAATATTAAATACACAAAAGGTTTCCTCAAGGTGTTCCAGTTTCCTCTCACATGCTGAAGCTGTACGGTTAGGGTTAGTGAGTTGTGGGCATACGATGTTGGCGCTGGAAGTGTGGCAACATTTGCAGGCTGCCTAGCATGATCTTCACTGATTCAGATTGATGCAAATGCCACACTTCACTGTATGTTTTGATGTGCATTTAACAAATAAGGCTAATCTTTTTATAATTTATCTTTTAGTTGGTGTAAACACCTCCAAATATCTATATAATTATAGTCTGTGCAAACATACAGAGATAACATAGCACTACAAATGAAATTTCTCCGTGGGTACTAAAGAATCCTATTCCAGTGTCACACTTGTTATCCTCCAGTTAACATAACTATGTCGGTTGCTTAACTCAGAAAACTTTACCATTACATTCTAACCATTACCAACTGTTTGACTTCCTACACATATGCATATGAAAGTCTTTACAAACACATTTTGTATGCCCTGTCTATTATAGACTTGCTCAAAGTTACCAAAGACTTATAGAAACAATGCCTGCGACCAATACGGCTGTGAGTGAGCATGAGAAATTCCTGCTGGTCCACCAACCTTAGGACCTGTTGCTCCTGATACCCCTGGCTTTCCAGGTGCTCCCGATTTTCCTGCAATTCCTGGAGGACCTACTGTTCCTGGAAGTCCTGGGTCACCTACAAAAGGGCGAGGATATCAGAAGTGATTTGAAAGCTGGTTTGCACAAGAGAAGTGAAACTGCTCATATTTGCTCAGACTGATGTAAACATTTGGTTAGGTGTTACATTCTGGCATATCAATCCACAATAAAGATTACTGTGTTTTACACTGTTTGTTAATTTATTGGTTTATCATGTACCAAGAGACAGTGAGAAGGCTTGTCTCGCATACTGTCCGGACAGATCAAATCATTACGCGGTGCCCTGTGGTAGAACAAGGTAAAGCAGTAACAATGCAGAATGAAATGTAAAAGCCACAAAGAGCATGCAGTGTAGGTGAATGATACAGTGCAAGTGAACTGTGCAGTCAAAAGCCCATCTTATTGTATAAGAGGTTACATTTAGGAGTCCAGCAACAGTGGGACTGATGCCATTTTTGGCCAATGGAGTACGTATGTGCTTTCTGGCTTTTATATCTTCTAATCAATGGAAGAAGGGAGTAGAGAGAATACCCAGGGTGGGCTGGGACTTTGATTATGCTGGCTGCTTTACTGGAGCGGTGAGAAGTGCAGTGAGAGTCTATAGAGGGGAGACTAGCTCCTGTGATGTGCCAAGCTCTGTCCACAACTCCGTCTATGGTCACATGTACAGCAGTTGCATGACAGAATGCATTGTTCCAGATAGAATGCATTGATAAGAATTGGTGAGAGTCAATGGGGACGTGCCAAATAAATCACACTACTTAACCGAACAGGACCGAAATACTTAAGTATTGATACGTGACAGCTATGCAAAGAGTGGGCTCTGCTTACTCACTTTGAATTTGCATGGAACAGGTTGGAAGATGAGTTCTACACCTCACTATAAACGGACTGCAGGAAGGTGGGGCAGTGGGCAAACCCCTGCTTGTAACAACATCGTTGCGGTTGAGAGTGTTGAGCGCTTCAAGTTCCAAGGAGTGAATATCATCAATTGCCTGTCCTGATCCAACTATGGAGATCCCATGGCCAAGAAAGCACAGCAGCAGCTCCATTTCCTCAAGCATGGCCCCTTTGACCCTCAACAAGTTTTATAGATGTACGACAGAATGCATCCTACCACTTGGTATGGCAACTGCTCTGCTCGTGACCACAAGAGACCACAGAGGGTTGTGCACACAGCTCAGCACATCATAGAAACCAATCTCCCCTCCGCTGGCTAAACCAGGCTCAGGGACTGCTTTTATCCCACGACTGATTGACCCCCAAGCACTTCTGACCTCACATTCCACCTTGTTATAGACTGGCACTATATGGTGTACCTACACTGCACTTTCTCTACAACCGTAACACTTTATTCTGTGCCATCTGTTTCCCTTGTACTACCTCAATGCACGATGTGCTACAAAGATCTGGATGGGTGGCTTGTAAAACAGGGTTTCTCACCGTATTTCAGTATGTGACAACAACAAAGTAATTTAACCAAATTCGTTTAGTTTTAACACCCACAACCACAGAGTTGCTCATGCAGATTACCACAGATCTTCAAAGCAGAGGGAAGTGCAAAGATATTTTTGTATTTTTCCATGTTGCATATTCAATAGCGCCAATGTGTGGAATTATGGTTGCAAACTTACAACTTGATAGCAGTGGGTGACTTCATACTTTTCATTGTCAATGCAGCTTCATACAAAGGCAGGATCTGAAATGTATTTTAATCACTAATGTCCCACACTTAATCCAGGGGAAGTTGTTAAGATTGTGCCAATAATTAACATATTAAATGCAACAATATGAACAGTGCTAGGGCAACACGTACAACACGCTGGAGGAATTCAGCAGGTCGGGCAGCATCCATGGAAACGAGCAATCAATGTTTTGTGCCGAGACTCTTCGTCAGGACTAAAGAGGGAGGGGGCAGGGGCCCTATAAAGAAGGTGGGAGGGAGGGTGGGAAGGAGAAGGCTGGTAGGTGCCAGGTGAAAAACCAGTAAGAGGAAAGATCAAGGGGTGGGGGAGGGGAAGCAGGGAGGGGATAGGCAGAAAAGGTGAAGAAGGAATGTAAGGGGAAAGCACTGTGTAGCAGAAGAAGGCAGAATCATAAGAGAGGTGATAGGCAGCTGGAAGAGGAGGCAGAGTGAAACTGGGAAGAGGGAAGGGAGAGGGAGGGAATTACCGGAAGCTGGAGAATTTGATGTTCATGCCAAGGGGCTAGAGACTACCCAGACAGTATATGAGGTGTTGCATGCCAAGGGGCTGGAGACTACCCAGACGGTATGTTAGGGAACGGAGTTAGAGAACTGGAGATGCAGCTCGATGACCTTTGTCTGGTCAGGGAAAGTGAGGAGGTGATAAATAGGAGCTATAGGCAGGTAGTCACACCGGGGCCTGGGGAGACAGATTAGTGGGTAACAGTCATGAGAGGGAAGGGCAGGAGTCAGAGGCTAGAGAGCATCTATGGGCTGTACCCCTTGACAATAAGTACTCCTGCTTGAGTACTGTTGGGGGGAACAGCCGACCTGGGGGAAGCAACAGTAGCCGCACCTCTGGCAGAGTCTGGCCCTGTGGCTCAGAAGGGTAGGAAAAGGAAGAGGATGGCAGCAGTGATAGGGGACTTTATAATTAGGGGGTCAGACAGGCGATTCTGTGGACGCAGGAAAGAAGCACTGACAGTAGTTTGCCTCCCAGGTGCCAGGGTCTGGGATGTTTCTGATCGCGTCCACGATATCCTGAAGTGGGAAGGAGAACAGCCAGAGGTCGTGGTACATATTGGTACCAATGACATAGGCAGGAAAAGGGAGGAGGTCCTGAAAACAGACTACAGGGAGATAGGAAGGAATTTGAGAAGCAGGACCTCAAAGGTAGTAACCTTGGGATTACTGCCTGTGCCATGTGACAGTGAGTATAGGAATAGAATGAGGTGGACGATAAATGTGTGGCTGAGGGATTGGGGCAGGGATTCAGATTTCTGGGTCACTGGGACCTCTTTTGGGGCAGGAGTGACCTGTACAAAAAGGACAGGTTGCACTTGAATCCCAGGGGGACCAATATCCTGGCAGGGAGGTTTGTTAAGGCTATTGGGGAGAGTTTAAACTAGGTTTGCTGGAGGTTGGGAACCAAACCGAAGAGATGGAGGAAGAGGCGGTTTGGTTCACAAACAGAGAAAATTTGAAGACAGTGCAAGAGGGAGAATAGGCAGGTGATAGTGAAGGGATGCGCTCAGACCGATGGTTTGAGCTGGGTCTATTTTAATGCAGGGAGTATTATGAACAAAGTGGATGAGCTTAGAGCATGGATCAGTACTTGGAGATATGATGTTGTGGCCATTACGGAGACTTGAATGGCTCAAGGGCAGGAATGGTTACTTGGAGTGCCAGGCTTTAGATGTTTCGGAAAGGACAGGGAGGGAGACAAAAGAGGTGGGAATGTGGCACTGTTGATCAGGGGTAGTGTCACGGCTGCAGAAAAGGAGGAAGACATGTAGGGATTGTCTATAGAGTCTCTGTGGTGGAAGAAGAACAGGAAGGGGTCAATAACTTTACTGTGTGTTTTCTATAGATCACCCAATAATAACAGGGACATTGACGGGGCAGATAAGGAGACAGATTCTGGAAAGCTGTAATAATAACAGGGTTGTCGTGGTGGGAGATTTTAATTTCCCAAATATCAATTGGCATGTCCCTAGAGCGAGGGATTTAAATGGGGTGGAGTTTGTTTGGTGTGTTCAAGGAGGGTTCTTGACACAATATGTAGATAAGCCTACAAGAGGAGAGGCCGTACTTGATCTGGTTTTGGGAAATAAAACTGGTCAGGTGTCAGATCTCTTAGTGGGAGAGCATTTTGGAGATGGTGATCTATCAGGAAGGAACTTAGAAGCATAAATTAGTTCGCAGGAAAATGTATAGCAGAAAATGTTCAGGGGATATTTGTGTGGAGTTCTGCATAGGTATATTTCAGTGAGACAAGGAAAGGAACTGTGATGTACAAAAGCTGTTGTAAATCTAGTCAAGAAGAAGAGCTTACGAAAGGTTCAAAAAACTAGGTAATGATAGAGATCTAGAAGATTATAAGGGTAGCAGGAAGGAGCTTAAGAAAGAAACTAGGAGAGCCTGAAGGGGCCATGAGAGGGCCTTGGTGGGCAGGATTAAGGAAAACCCCAAGAGCAAGAGGATAAGATGTGACAGAGTACGAGCAATCAAGTGTGACAGTGGATAGTGTGTATGGAACCGGAGGAGATAGCAGAGGTACTTAAAGAGTACTTTGCTTCAGTATTCACTACAGAAAAGGATCTTGGCAATTGTAGGGATGACTTACAGTGGATTGAAAAGCTTGAGCATGTAGATTTTAAGAAAGAGGATGTGCTGGAGCTTTTGGAAAGCACAAGTTGGATAAGTCACCGGGATCAGACAAGATGTACCCCAGGCTACTGTGGGAGGTGAGGAAGGAGATTTATGAACCTCTGGTGATGATCTTTACATCATCAATGGGGACGGGAAAGGTTCCGGAGGATTGGAGGGTTGCGGATATTGTTCCAGTATTCAAGAAAGGGAGTAGAGATAGCCCAGGAAATTATAGACCAGTGAGTATTACTTCAGTGGTTGGTAAGTTGATGGAGAAGATCCTGAGAGGCAGGATTTATGAACATTTGGAGAGACATAATATGATTAGGAATAGGCAGCATGGCTTTGTCAAGGGTAGGTTGTGCCTTACGAGCCTGTTTGAATTTTTTGAGGACGTGAATAAACACATTGATGAAGGTAGAGTAGTAGATGTAGTGTATATGGATTTCAGCAAGTCATTTGACAAGGTTCCCCATGTAAGCCTTATTGAGAAGGTAAGGAGGGATGGAATCCAAGGAGACATTGCTTTGTGGATCCAGAACTGGCTTGCCCACAGAAGGCAAAGAGTAAACACAAAGTACACTGCAGATGCTGTGGTCAAATCAGCACGTACAAACAAACTGGATGAACTCAGCAGGTCGGGCAGCATCCATTGAAACCAGCAGTCAACGTTTCGGGCCGAGACCCTTCGTCAGGACTGAAGAAGGAGGGGGCAGGGGCCCTATAAAGAAGGTGGGGGGAGGGGGGAAAGTGCAGGTGAAAAACCAATCAGAGGAAAGATCAAGGGGTGGGGGAGGGGAAGCAGGGAGGGGATAGGCAGGAGAGGTGAAGAAGGAATGTAAGGGGAAAGCACTATGGGTAGTAGAAGAAGGCAGAATCATGAGAGAGGTGATAGGCAGCTGGACGAGGAGGCAGAGTGAAAGTGTGATAGGGGAAGGGAGAGGGAGGGAATTACCGGAAGTTGGAGAATTCGATGTTCATACCAAGGGGCTGGAGACTACCCAGACGGTAAATGACGTGTTGCTCCTCATGATGAATTTGGCCTCATCATGGCAGTAGAGGAGGCCATGTATGGACATATCCGAATGGGAATGTGAAGGAGAGTTGAAGTGGGTGGCAACCGGGAGATCCTGACTGTTGTGACGAACAGTGTGGAGGTGCTCGACGAGGCAGTCCCCCAATCTGCATTGGGTCTCACTGATATAGAGGAGGCCGCACCAGGAGCACCGGATGCAATAGATTACCCCACCAGACTCACAAATGAAGTGCTGCCTCACCTTGAAGGACTGTTTGGGGCCCTGAATTGTGGTAAGAGATGAGGTGTAGGGACAGGTGTAGCACTTGATCTTTCCTCTGATTGGTTTTTCACCTGCACCTTTCCCCCCTCCCCCCACCTTCTTTATAGGGCCCCTGACCCCTCCTTCTTCAGTCCTGATGAAGGGTCTCAGCCCAAAACGTTGACTGCTCCTTTCAACGGATGCTGCCCAACTTGCTGAGCTCATCCAGTTTGTTTGTACGTGTTGAAGGCAAAGAGTGGTTGTTGATGGGTCATTTTCTGCATGGAGGTCGGTCACCAGTGGAGTGCCTCAGGGATCTGTTCTGGGACCCTTACTCCTCATGATTTTTATAAATGACCTGGATGAGGAAGTGGAGGGATGGGTTAGTAAATTTGCTGATGACACAAAGGTTGGAGGTGTTATGGATAGTGTGGAGGGCTGTCAGAGGTTACAGCGGGACATTGATAGATTGCGAAACTAGGCTGAGAAGTGGCAGATGGAGTTCAATGCAGCTAAGTGTGAGGTGGTTCATTTTGGCAGGTCAAATATGATGGTAGAATATAGTATTAATGGTAAGACTCTTGCAAGTGTGGAGGATCAGAGGGACGTTGGGGTCCGAGTCGATAGGGCACTCAAAGCTGCTACGCAGGTTGACTCTGTGGTTCAGAAAGCATACAGTGCACTGGCCTTCATCAACCGTAAGATTGAGTTTGGGAGCCGAGAGGTAATGTTGCAGCTATATAGGACTCTGGTCAGACCCCACTTGGAGTACTGTGCTCAGTTCTAGTTGCTTCACTATAGGAAGGATGTAGAAACCATAGAAAGGGCTCAGAGGAGGTTTACAAGGATGTTGCCTGGATTGGGGAGCATGTCTTATGAGAATAGGCTGAGTGAACTCAGCCTTTTTTTCTTGGAGCGACGGAGGATGAGGGGTGACCTGATAGACGTGTATCAGATGATGAGAGGCATTGATCGTGTGGATAGTCGGCAGCTTTTTCCCAGGGCTAGCATGAAGGCACAGTTTTAAGGTGCTTGGAAGTAGGTATGGAGGAGATATCAGGGGTAAATTTTTTTACGCAGAGAGTGATGACTGTGTGGAATGGGCTGCCAGTGACAGCGGTGGAGGCAGATACAATCGGGTCTTTTAAGAGACTCCTGGACAGGCATTTGGAACTCAGGAAAATAGAGGGCTATGGGTAACCCTAGTTAATTTCTGAGGTAAGGACATGTTTGGCACAGCTTTGTGGGCCAAAGGGCCTGTATTGTGCTGTAGGTTTTCTATGATTTGATGTTTCTAATATATTTAAGTAATGGAATTGTAATATTAAAAGGTAAGACAAAAGGGGAGACAATCTGAAACATGGCAGCTCATTTTGAAACAGACCAGAGACTAACGGTACAGATAACCAGTAACCTCCAGTAAGCAGTGATCCAGAACAAATGATAACTGCTATAAATGGACTAGATGCTGTTACAGAACAACCAGTGATATAATTAACAGTAATGCACAACCCACAGAAAGCAATGCGGCAGACTGCCACCATACAAATTGGATACAATCTCTACCTTTTCATGAGGTTTGCGACAGAAAAGATAAAAAAACAAACACAGAGTTAGTAAATTCTGATTTTCAGCACCGCAATTTCTCAAGCTGATGACAATAAGGGGAAGCAGAACAGCACAACTCAAATCCTAACAAACCATATAATGGATTTGTTTTCAACCTCTTGTAACCTGGCTCTGGGACATACAAAGGTGAGATGAAGAAAAGACAAGAAACTTTGTGAAGCAAGAAACAGTGTGAGTTGTGTACCTTTATAACCAGGAGGGCCCTGTGGGCCATTCTCTGAAGGACCTCTCGCTCCTTTGTCTCCCGGACAACCTGGTGGACCGGCTTGGCCTTGAAGTCCAGGATTACCTGCGAGCACCACATTGGACCTTTACAGTTAGGCACAAAATAAGCTCGTTGTTGCTAGATAATGAGCAACTGCAAAAGCCATTTCAGTTTAGACAGCATCAACGGGCAGTGAAAATACCGAAACATGGCATCAACGGGCAGTGAATACCACAGACCATATTATGACCAGGCAGAGAATTCCCCAAATTAGGTCTTCACTGGGCAATGAAAATCCCAAGACACAATTCCTGGACAGTGAAATCACAATACACATCATGGATAGGTACATGGAGCTTAGAAAAATAGAGGGCTATGGGTAACTCTAGATAATTTCTCAAGTAAGTACATGTTCAGCACAGCATTGTAGGTTGAAGAGCCTGCATTGAGCTGTAGGTTTTCTATGTTTCTATCACCACTGTGCAGTGAAAATCTCAAATCACGTCATCACTGGTCAGTGAACATCCCAAACCACATCATCACCAGGCAGTGAATAACCCGATACAGATCACGGCCGGGTAGTGAAAACACCACATCACAGCATCACCAGGCAGAGAGAACTTCAAAGCACATCATCAATGGACAGGGAAACCGCAAATCATATCATCACCAGACAGTGAAAACCCCAAATCACATCTTCATCAGGCAATGTGAGAACCCCAAACCACATCATCACAGGGGATTAAAATCCCAAATCACATCATCACTGCTCGAGAGGGGGTGTGACTGTGGGGGGAGGGGGAGTGGGGGAGAGGGCTGAGGGAGGTAGGAATGGGGAGAGGGAGAAGGGGTGAGGGGTTGAGGGGTGACAGGGAAGAGGGGTGGAGAGTGGGGGAGGGGAAAGAAGAGGGGAGGAGAGGAAAGTGGGTGATGAGAGTGGCAAGGGGGAGTGGGGGAGGGGAGGGGGAAGGGGATAAGGATGGGGGAGAAAGAGAGGGAGACAGAGGAGAGGAGGTGGAGGGGGAGAAAGGAAGTGGGAGAGGGATGAGGGGGAGAGTGAGGGAGGGGAGAGAGAACAACAGTTAGATTAACTTTTTAAATCTAAAAATGCTGAGAACATGATTACTTTTCGAACATTTAGCCTGAGTTCAACAATTGTATTGCTGCAACATTAGCTTATTCCAGATTTCATCCACCCTGACAGATCTTACCTGGAACACCTGGCTGCCCAACTCTTCCTCTTTCGCCTCTAGGCCCTGGGAGTCCTGGGACTACCATGCATTTCCCCTTCTCTCCTTTGTCCCCTGGGGGAAAAGATCGGTGG
Organism: Hypanus sabinus; assembly: GCF_030144855.1. Classification (NCBI taxonomy): domain Eukaryota; kingdom Metazoa; phylum Chordata; class Chondrichthyes; order Myliobatiformes; family Dasyatidae; genus Hypanus; species Hypanus sabinus. The sequence continues at coordinate 31,203,670 of NC_082707.1, forward strand.
AAAATCATTGAAACAGTACCACGACTGGGATGGTGAAGTCCAATCCATCTCAATATCATTACAATGGGACTGCTTCGGGGAATAAAGGTGCCCATCGGTGATCTTGAGACCAGTGAGGTAAGGCATGGTTAAATAAATCCAAGGCCACATCTTCACTGACCTTAAGAGGCTCCCCAGTGCTGGGCATGGAATACAGTGCCAGACAGAGTCTGAGTAGCAACTCATCTCAACTTCTTGGGCACTCCACATTTTGGCTCAGCATAACTATCAGATCATTCAATGATAAACTGCAGGGAAGTACGTGGTTTAGGATTCAGTGGGAAAATTGTTACTTGATGCCAAAATTTAAAATTACGTTGACTTCAAACCATCATACAAACCTGGAGGTCCACAAGATCCCCGCATGCCAGGTTCTCCACGGTCTCCTTTGGGACCTTGATCCCCTTTAGGTCCAAACCCAGGGGGTCCTGAGAATCCCTTGGGTCCTGGGATACCTGGGCCACCAGGGACTCCAGGAGGACCTACATCACCTCGTGGAGGAAATTGCATCTACAAGTAAAAGATTTTTTAAAGAATTTACTATTCAATCTACCTCACAGTTAAGAAACACAAAGATAGAGAACCATCAGTGCTTTAGGATGCAGAATTAGATTGCTATGGTAGACAATGAACTCTTATTAAAATGTCAGATAGGGCACTTTGAACACTCCTTTTTGGTCAGTTTGTCCTTAATGCCCATCCCACACTGTTTCTGGGCTGCTGTGGTGCGGTACTCCCACAGATAAGACCTGGCCCAGTATTGACGAAGGAGCAGTGAAATGAAACCAGTGACGCACGTCTCAGTGGGGATGACCCTTTTCTGCATCCCCTGGATGAGAGCTGGGAGAAATCAGCAGGACGACCCCCCACATCCCTTCCCCCATTATGCTGAAGATTCCCAGGTTTCTGGCACCAATCTTGCTTACAACACCTGAACTCTTCGGTCAACCCTTTCGACTGTCCTCTTGCAAAGCATGCAGGGGAAGATTCAAAATCCAGGATTCTAATTTGTTTAATGTTATTTCCTGTTCACAAGTGGAAGGAGAATGAAATAATTGTTACTCTGGACCCAATGTAGCACAGCAATGTCCCGCTAAAGACTATGTAGACAATATCTACTGCCTTGCCTTCATCCATTTTCTTTGTAACTTCCTTGAAGAAGATTGGCGAGACATGACCTACCACACACAAAGCCATGCTATCCTTGATCAGTCCACATCTATCCGAATACTTACATATCTGGTCCCTCAGAATGCCTTCCAATGACTTTCCCACAACTGATGTCAGACTCACCACCCTATAAATTCCTGGTTTATGTTTACAACCTTTCTGCAGAACTACACTGGCTATCCTCCAATCCTCTCCTGCATAGGAGAAGGAAAACTCTGATCTCAAATCATTACTTTATGGCTATTCTCACTCATGGGGAAGGCTCCAGGAATAAACCCTGAGGAAAAGTCCAGAGCTGGAGTCCCTCAGGCAGTCCTACGTTGTGTTCAACGCTGACTGGCAATTCCCACAATGCCACTGGTGCCAAACTGCATCGGTCTCTGCCGTTCCTTTGGATTTATCAGCTGCAGGCAGAGGGGGAGCCTGCTACTAGGGCAACTGCTGGCACTCCATATTGTCCTGCCCTAGCTTGCATATCAGCTGGGACACAACATCTATGGTTGACCTAGATCAATGGAAGACCTTAAATATAAATACATAAGATAGCTGATATGCATAAATTGACTGTAAGTCCATAAAGTGAAGCTAGTCTGTACATAAGGTGACTGATGGGAAATGATAAAGTAGTGGTGGAGGTAGCAGGTGAAAGTGCTTGGGAAAGTAACTGTTTTTGAGTCTGGTGGTCCTGGTCCTGTGTGGATGCTACATAGCCTTCTCCCTGATGGGGGTGGCTGTGTGTGATCCCTCATGATGTTACTAGCCCTTTTCCAGTACCTTACTGTATATGCAGGATGTCCTTGAAGATGGGTAGGTTGGTGCCAGTGATGCATTGGGCTCTTTTAACTATCCATTGTGGAACCTTCCTGTCTGGTGCAGTGCAAATTCTGCACCAAGCAGTCATGCAGAATGGTGTGAGTATGGATGTACCAAGTCCAGCTCTCTTCAGCCTATTTGGAAAGTAGACGAGATTGGTAAGCCTTCTTGACTGTGTAGGATGTGTTCTGAGACCATGAGAGGTTGTGTGTGAGGTGCACTCCCAGGAGTTGGAAACTGCAGCTTCCACTGTTATAGCTGATATAAAGGGTGGTGAGAGTGATGTGAGTACACCTGAAGTCGAAACATCTCCTTTGTGTTGTTGACATTAAGGGAGAGGTTATTTGCTTGGCACCAGGCCTCGAGCTCCCTTGCCCTCCTCTCTGCAGGCTGTCTCATCATTGATGGTGATGGGCCCCACCACTGTCAAGTCATCAGCGAACCTGACAACATGATTATTTGGGTGTGTGCCCGTGCAGTCACGTGTGAGTAGAGTGTACAACAACGGGCTCAGCACATCCCCCGGGGAGCTCCCGTGTTGAGGATGATGGGGAGACAGGTGCAGTTGTGCATCCTGAGATCTGTTATATAGAAACACATTTAAAGAGAATGTGAATTTAAAGAGAATGCAAATGTGAAGTATGGAATATTGAAATCATATTTAGTTTTATTTCTGATTTTGATGTCTGAAACTTTGTGCCAGTTGCTTTGTGAATTCATCCTGTCTCCCTTAGGCAGAAACAATGAATCCTATCAGCTGGCCAGTCTTTGTTAGAGAAAACTTGACTGGCTACTGTGTTTGTGACAACACATTCCAAATCCCCTTGCCTCTGCACTGCAATGTAGAATAGGGAATCTACTTGAGTTTAGATCAAGATTTTTCAGTCCACCCCGGACTCAACCTTAACACTGGGGAATTTTAAAATTTGCCTTGCTGATACACTTTGTAGCTGGTTCCTCAGCATTCTTCACTTTATGTGTTTCCTTGGAGTTGATGTTTTCATTCCAGTTCTCTGGGTTCAGCGGTGACTACCGAGGCCAGTGTGGGATTGGGGTGGGAGATGCCAATCTAGTTCCTCCACCCACTGTCACAACCTGTGATCTGTCCACACCCACATGCAGCTGGGCCTAATACAGTCTTTTGCCTGCTGGATGGAAGTGCTAAAGAAGACACTTTATCTCGAGATAATGTTTCTTTATCTCAGTGTGCAAGTCTCCTGCCCTGTCAGAGGAAATTCAAAAGGAGCGTCTGACCAATGAGCAAATGGCCAAAGCACCTAATGGGCTGTAAGTATTTGTGCTATGATTTTAAATTATTAATAAGCTAAAATGAAATAAGCTAACAAAGAACATATAATGCAGGCATACTGTAAATACAAACATTAATTAATGACCAACAAAAAATGGACAATCATCTAAAATGTTGATTTACCTTCACAGTTACATCTTAAACAATCAATATATGTAATTTATTTACTTGTTTATTTATTATTATTTTTTATTTTATTTATTATTATTATTTGTTCTCTCCGCTAGATTATGTATTGCATTGAACTGCTGCTGCTAAGTTAACAAATTTCATATCACATTATCATGCTGATAATCAACCTGATTCTGAATCCTGTTCCGGCTCTCTACGCTTCAGCACAGATCCCTTGTGATTCTTCAGTGATGAGCTGAGGAACCCGAGGAAGAGTTGTCTCCCCCCCCCCAATGGGCTTGATGGCAAGCAAAGCTTTCCTAATCAGTCCATAATCTCTGCCCCTCAGCGTGCCATTGAATCCAGGCCTTGGGCTTCAAAGACCAATTGGTAGAAGCTGGAATTGCTGCTCTTTCAGGTCAGGCTATCAGAAGCAGTTTCAGATACAGTCTGCCCATGACAAAATGGAGAAGAGTAAAGTGCCCTATGCGGCATGATGGAAGCTCTAAGCTTAAAATAAGGTTGATTTTATTTGTCACACTTACATCAAAACTACAGTGAAATGCACCACTTTTGTCAATGACCAACACAGTCTGAGGATTGTGTCACCACGCTCTTGGCACCAACATTTCACGCCCACACAGATTGACCCTAACCTGTAGGTCTTTGGAATGTGGGAGGAAACTGTAGCACCCATGTGGTCATGGGGAGACCATGCAAACTCCTTACAGTGGCAGGAACCGAACCTGGATTAGTGATTGCTGGCTCTGTAAGGTGACTGTGGTTACAGTTATGCTACCATGCGACCTTAGGAGGAGGATGGTTGGGTCAGCCAAGACCAAGATTTTAGTCTGGTCTAGAAGAATGAGGAGGGATCGTCCATTAGTTTAATAATCACACAGGTCATCATGCCACATTTGATCAAAACTGCTTTGAACGTATGCAGGTGAGGAAATCAAAACCAGAACAATTCCGAGAAGCAGTTCCAGGAAGATTCTGAAGAGAAAGTGATGACGGCTGCCTTGGTGGAGAAGGCAGAGGGGGCCATTCACAGTAAAGCTGACACAGGAGAAGGGAATTAGATCAATCAGCGTGCGTTGTGGGCAGATTGACCTTGGAGAGTATAGGAAGGGAAATGGAGAGAGAAACTACAGTGGAGCGAGTTCCAAGCCTTGGGTGGAGATGAACTTTGAAGGAAGTTTGCCTCCTTGGATTCTGGGTAGATAGGGAATTACCAGGGAAAGACAGACAGAGATATATATATATATAGAAAGAGATATACAGTGTAAAAATAAGCCATTCAGCCCATTAACTCTAGACTGACTCTTCTACACTCATCCATTTTTATGCTCCCCACACCCTCTGCAGTTCTACCTAGATTCCACTACCCACCTACACAGCAAGGGCAATTTACAGTGACCAATTAACCTGCTGTCCTTCATTTTGGGGAGGGTGGGAGGAAACTGGAGAACATGGAGAAAACCAACACAGTCACGGAGAGAACATACAAATTCCATGTAGGCAGCAGCAATGAATGTGGGTCACTGGTGTTGTGAGACAGTGGCTCCACTCACTGGGCCACTGTGCTGCCATGGTTTCTTTATCTCATTCCACGAGCCATCTGCCCTTTGTCAGAAGGAATTCAGTGGGGAAAATATGACCAGAGAGCGAATGCAAATACAAGTAAAACAGGCTGAAAGTACTGACGGTGTCACCCTTAATTCCAATGGGCCCTTGACAACCTGCTTGACCAGGTGTTCCATCTACTCCAGGTTTTCCTGCAGTTCCAGGGAAGCCCAGATAACCTGGGTTTCCTTTTTCACCTTCTTCACCGATAGGCCCCGCATCACCCTTCGGACCCGATGTTCCTTCAAAACCAGGAAACCCTGGAGGACCCTAGAATATTTCCATTGGAACAAAATTAAATCAATTAATGATGAATGGAAAAAGACAGAAATTTTATTCAGAGAAAATAATGGCATTCTTTTTTGGGGAAACAAATTGCAAGCCTTGTCTTTGAGAGTGCTGCCAGAATACTGTTCTTAATTTTATGACAAGGCAGTGCACACCAGTGCTGGGTTACTGGGAAGAACCAACTTTTGTTACCAGCCAACTTCTGTGGGAAGGGGTAACATAAAATCGTTATAAAATATTTCATCTTTCAGTGCTGCAACCTCAGCACGAAGGAAATTGATGAGTCACAAGTTGACCATGTAACCATTCCAGCATGGAAACAGGCCATCTCGGTCCTTCTAGTCCGCGCCGAACGCTTACTCTCACCTAGTCCCACCAACCTGCACTCAGCCCATAACCCTCCATTCCTTTCCTGTCCATATACCTATCCAATTTTTTTTTAAATGACAATATCGAACCTGCCTCTATCACTCCTACTGGAAGCTCGTTCCACACAGCCACCACTCTCTAAGTAAAGAAGTTCCCCCTCGTGTTGCCCCTAAACTTTTGCCCCTTAACTGTCAACTCATGTCCTCTTGTTTGAATCTCCCCTACTCTCAGTGGAAAAAGCCTATCCACATCAACTCTATCTATCCCTCTCATAATTTTAAATATCTCTATCAAGTCCCCCCTCAACCTTCTATGCTCCAAAGAATAAAGACCTAACCTGTTCAACCTTTCTCTGTAACTTAGGTGCTGAAACCCAGGTAACATTCTAGTAAATCTCCTCTCTACTCTCTCTATTTTGTTGTCATCTTTCCTATAATTCGGTGACATTGGTTACTTCCTTTTGCCCCACCTTCTGCCATTGCTTTTCAACATAGCCCCAGTCAGGAACGTAGACCCTTCATTACCAGTGACTGAAGTGCAATCACAAACAAGGTAGAACTTGTGATGGTATTGGTTATTTAGCCTGTGTTTTACCACTTAGTGGATGGCTAAGCTTTCCATTTGGCACTACACATTCAACTTCAGTTTTGATTTGTACTTCTGTACCTGATAATGAAGGACCCCTGTACATGGCATGTTCTTGACTAAGATGACTTTGAAAGCAATGGGAGAAAGTGGAGCAAAAGAAAAGAGAATTATCACTCCTGCCTTCTGAAGTCATTTTAATCAGTTGACTCAGTCTTCAGCCTAACTTTACGGTAGTGGTCACCAACCTTTTTAAGCCCAAGATCCCCTACCTCAGCCTTAGTAAAAGGCAAGATGGACCCCATATCAATTAGTTACACGTATGCGCACCAGGGCAGAAAAGACCAGAAGTAAAACCCTGCAACCCGGAAGTAGAAATAATGTATAAACACTGGGGGTACCCACCCTTTTTTTGCACCGTGGACTGGTTTAATATTTACAGTATTCTTGCGGACCGGCCGATGGGGGCGGTGGGGTGTGTGTAGTTGTTAAACACAATGGGAATACAGCGACACTCAAAGCAGGTTCCTTATGCCCTGTCTATTCCGCAATTTAGTTTCTGCGACTCTCGGCACTTAGCTTCTCTCCCGTGCTGCTCATGTTTTTTCCGCTGAAAAAACTCAGCGGGTTTGTCTTTAAGTGCAGGGTGCTTGGCTTCAAGGTACCGAAGCAGTTTGAGGGCTTCATTGCCTCATTGGACAGTCTCCCAGCCCAAACTGCAGCCTCCTGCCTGCCCGCCGCCAGATGCCTTGGCCGGGTGCAGCTGGTTGTGGGTGGGGTGAGAGGACAAGGTCAGGGCTGGAAGTCCCCACACCAGGGCCGCGGCGGTCACAGTCTGGAGTGAGCGGCCAACCGAGCAGGGAGTGCGACAGAGCGCCCACCTGCTCCCCCCACCCCTGTAGGATCTATTGGCCGAGAAAAGTTTGTTTCAGTAAATCGCAGCGCGGTAGCTGCTCTGATACTTACGAAACGCTGAGCCCAAATTAGGTTTTCTGCGAATATTTTAGCAGCGGGTTCCCCATGAACATTCAGTATGGTAAATAGGTTCAGAGGCAGTGCTCCAGGCCGGTAGCGACGGCACTTCCTGCTGGCCGCCCGAGGCCAACCAGTGATCCCTGGTGCGAGGGTATCACTGCGTTTAGGCGACTGATGGCCTCGCGTGCGTTCAAGTTCAACAGTGGCGGTGACAGGAATGAGGAAAGGTGCCGCTGACTCATATCGTTTCCTCACGGCCCGGTGGTTGGGGACCACTGGGTAGTGCGGGGGAGCTACACGCATGCGCACTGGGCAGAAAGAACGGAACTAAAACCCCGCAACCCGGAAACAATCTCTCAACAGTATTTGTGTACTTAGTTTTCATTTTTTTCGGGATCTACTGGGGAAAGTCTCAAAGATCAACGAGACAATCGCGATCGACGGGTTGGCGACCACTACTTTACAGCAAATGGAACTCAATGGAAAGGGGAAGGGCAAATGAAGAGTCATTGAGTTATAGAACACTACAGCACAGAAGCAGGCCCCTTGACCCATCTAATCTATGCTGAACCATTTAATCTGTCTACTCCCATTGACCTGCACCTGGACCATAACCCTCCATACCCCTCCCATCCGTGTACCTATCTAAAATTCTCTTAAATGCTGAAATTGAAATTGTATCTACTATTTGTGCTGGCAGTTTATTCCACACTCTTACCTCCCTTCGAGTGAAGAGGTTTCCCCTCTTATTCCCCTTAAACGTAAGAGAGCCTTACCGGGAAACCAGTCCTTCCACTTACACCCGGAAAGCCAGGATTTCCCTTCGGGCCCGGAAAGGCGTTCTGACCTAAATTGGAAACAACGTCAGTGATGTTCAGCAAAGCCAATTCAACAACACAAGCTGTTCAGATCATCCAAGCCATTCTAACCTTAGAATTTAGAAAGATAGTAAACACAAATGACAGACAGACAGACATACTTTATTGATCCCGAGGGAAATTGGGTTTTGTTACAGTCGCACCAACCAAGAATAGTGTAGAGATATAGCAATATAAAACCATAAATAATTAAATAATAATAATAAGTAAATTACGACAAGTGGAAATAAGTCCAGGACCAGCCTATTGGCTCAGGGTGTCTGACACTCCGAGGGAGGAGTTGTAAAGTTTGATGGCCACAGGCAGGAATGACTTCCTATGACGCTCAGTGTTACATCTCGGTGGAATGAGTCTCTGGCTGAATGTACTCCTGTGCCTAACCAGTACATTATGGAGTGGATGGGAGACATTGTCCAAGATGGCATGCAACTTGGACAGCATCCTCTTTTCAGACACCACCGTCAGAGAGTCCAGTTCCACCCCCACAACATCACTGGCCTTATGAATGAGTTTGTTGATTCTGTTGGTGTCCGCTACCCTCAGCCTGCTGCCCCAGCACACAACAGCAAACCTGATAGCACTGGCCACCACAGACTCGTAGAACATCCTCAGCATCGTCCGGCAGATGTTAAAGGACCTCAGTCTCCTCAGGAAGTAGAGACGGCTCTGACCCTTCTTGTAGACAATCTCAGTGTTCTTTGACCAGTCCAGTTTATTGTCAATTCATATCCCCAGGTATTTGTAATCCTCCACCATGTCCACACTGACCCCTTGGATGGAAACAATGGTCACTGGTGCCTTAGCCCTCCTCAGGTCCACCATCAGCTCCTTAGTCTTTTTCACATTAAGCTGCAGATGATTCTGCTCGCACCATGTGACAAAGTTTCCCACCGTAGCCCTGTACTCAGCCTCATCTCCCTTGCTGATGCATCCAACTATGGCAGAGCCATCAGAAAACTTCTGAAGATGACAAGACTCTGTGCAGTAGTTGAAGTCCGAGGTGTAGATGGTGAAGAGAAAGGGAGACAGGACAGTCCCCTGTGGAGCCCCAGTGCTGCTGACCACTCTGTCTGACACACAGTGTTGCAAGCACACGACACCAGGGAAGCATCCACTTGCATCACTGTCAGCTTCTCACCCAGCTGAGCAGGGTGGATGCTGTTGAACGCACTGGAGAAGTCAAAAAACATGACCCTCACAGTGCTCGCCGGCTTGTCCAGGTGGGCGTAGACACGGTTCAGCAGGTAGACGATGGCATCTTCAACTCCTAGTCGGGGCTGGTAGGTGAACTGGAGGGGGTCTAACTGGAGGGGAACTGCTGTAGAACAAGTCTCTCCAGGGTCTTCATGATGTGGGAGGTCAATGCCACCGGCCTGTAGTCATTGGAGTCACTGGGGCGCGGTGTATGAAAAGACGTTCTGGGACTTACACCATACGACTTTTGGTTCAAGTACGTTTATTGTTATAGACATACATATACAGGGTATAAATACCAGAAAATTTAACTTTTGTAGCAGCAGACAGTATATAATAGGAGGAGTACTAACAAAAGTCAACATAAATTAACATAAGTTTTACATAACTTACATGTGTGCAAAGAAACAAAACAGCACGAGAGCAAGACTGAGACAGAGAACAAATATAGTAACAGGTTACATACAATTTGCACAGATTTTCTCTCAGCACGTTAGGTGTTTGATAGTCTTTTTGTTAAGTGGGTGCTTCTGGATTTCTTTGTTTTGTGGCTGCCTGCAAGGAGACGAATTTCAAGGTTGTGTAATATATAACTACTTTGATAATGAATGTACTTTGAAGGAACTGTTCCTGAAACACTCAGTGTGTTTCTTCAGGCTCCTGTACCTCCTCCTTGATGGTATCAATGGTACCTTGGGTGATGGGGTCCTTAATGATGGACGTAGGCTTTTTGAGGCATTGCCTTTTGAAGATGTCGATGCCAGGGAGTCTTGCTGGCTGAGTTTGCAGCTTTTTCCAGTTGTCCCTCCACACCAGATGGTGATGCAGCCAGATAGAATGTTGTCTATAATATGTCTGCAGATATTTGAGTCTGTGGTGGCATATCAAGTTTCCTCTAACTCCTAATGAAATAAAGCTGCTTTCGTGCTTTCATTGTAATTACATCAATATATTGGGTTCAGAATAGATCTTCAGAGATGTTGACACCCAGACACTTGAAACAACTCACCCTTTCCACTGCTGATCCCTCGATGAGGATTGGTGTGAGTTCCCCCAACTTCCCTTCCTGAAGTCCATAATGAAATTCTTGGTCTAGCTTACGTTGAGCGCAAGGTTGCAGTTGCAACACCACACAACCAGCTGATCTATCTCATTCCTGTACAACTCCTCAATGCCTTCTGAAATTCTGCCAATGGTTGTATCATTGGTAAATTTATAGATACCACATGAGGGGTGTCATGGGTGTGGAGAGAATAGAACAGTGGGCTAAGCATGTATCCTTAAGGTGAACCAGGGCTGATTGTCAGCAAGGAGGAGAAGTTAATTCCCATCCCCATCGAGTGTGATCTCCTGATGAGGAAGTCAAGGATCTATTTATAGAGGGAGGTACAGAGGCCCAGGGTTTAGAGTTTGTCGATTAGTATTGAGGATACTGAGCTGTAATTAGTGAACAGCAGTATGACGTACAGTAGATATTACTATTGTCCAGGTGATCCAAGGCTGAATAAAGGGCCAGTGAGATTGTATACCCTGTAGACCTATTGTGGCAAAGGGATAATTGCAGCAGGTCCAAGTCCTTGCTTAGGCGGGAGTTCATTCTGGTGACGATAAACCTCTCAAAGCACTTTATCATAGTAGATGTGAGTGCAACTGGGTGATAGTCATTGAGGCAGCTCACCCTGCTCTTCTTGGGCACTGGTAAAACTGTTGTCCATTTGAAGCAGTTGGGAAACTCTTGACTACAACAGTGAGAGATTGAAGATGTCCTCCAACACTCCTGCCAGTTGGTCGGCACAGAGTCCTACCAGGTACACCATCAGGACCCAATGCCTTGCAAGGGCTCACCTTCTTGAAAGGTGTTCTGACGTCAGCCTCTGAAACAGAGATCACAGGGCCAAGAGATCCTGCAGGGAAACGCACAGGTGTAGATCTATTCTCCCTTTAAAAGTATGCATAAAAGACGCTGAATAGCGTGAAACATCACAGCCGTTCATGATATTAAGTTTCACCTTGTTGGAAGTAATGGCCTGCAAACCCCGCCAGAGCTGATGTACCTCCGATTGCATTTCTAACTTCAATTGGAACTCTTCTTTTACTCTTAGTCTTCCGCAGCTCATACCTGGATCTCTTGTATAGTTCTGGATCACCAGTCTTGAATGCCACAGCTAAAGCCTTCAGCAGACCATGAATCTTCTGGTTCATCCACGGCTTTTGGTTTGGGTATGTCTGGTATGCTCTCAACGGCCCACACAGGTACTGATGAAGTCAGTGGCATCTGTGATATATTCATTCAGATTCGAAGATGAATGTCTGAATATCGTTCAGTCCACTGACTCAAAGCAGTCCTGTAAGCCCTACTCCACCTCCCTTGACCATACCTTCTTGGTCATCACCACTGGTGCTGCGATGACCTACTTTGTTTAAGTTTCAAAGTTCAAAGTAAATTTATTATCAAAGTACATACATGTTATCATATATAACATTGAAATTCATTTTTCTTGTGGGAAAACAGAGTAATTATATGGGACACAATCGATTGAAGACCACTCCCAGCAGGACAGACAAGAACCAAAGCACAAAAAAACAACAAGCTGTTCAAATAGAAAATCGAATGTGAGTGCATAGGTTGTTGGAACAGTTCAGTGCTGGGACGAGTAAAGTTATCCCCTTTGGTTCAAAAGCCTGATGGTTGAGGGGTAATAACTGTTCCTGTGCCTGGTGGTGCGGGTCCTGAAAATCCATGTACCTTCTTCTTGAAGGTAGCAGTGAGAAGAGAGCATGACCTGGATGATGGACACCGCTTTCCTAAGGCAGCACTCCATATAGATTTGCTCAATGGTGGGGAAGCTTTTTCCTGTGACGGACTGAGTCATATCCACTACTTTTTGTAGACTTTTCTGTTTAGAGTATCGCTGTTTCCATACCAGGCCATGATACATCCTGTCAATGCACATCACAGCTCTATAGAAGTTTGTCAAAGTTTTAGCTGACATTCCGGTTCCTTGCAAACTTCTAAGAAAGTAGAGGCACTGACACGCTTTCTTCGTAATGGCATTTACATACTGGACCCAGGATCTTAAATAATAACACTGAGGAATTTAAAGTTGCTGACTCTCTCCAGTTCCAATCCCCTGCCCCTGATAGGGACTGGCTCATGGTCCCCCGGTTTCCCCCTCGTGAATTCAGTAACAGTCTCGATGGTCTTGTTGATTTTGAGTGAGAGGTTGTTGCTGCAGCACCACTCAGCCAGCGTCACTGCTAACTGCACATCTTCTGTGTTCTACCCCTCCTCACATGGGCTTCCTTCTTCTTTGCTTGGTCTTCAGTCAGTGAACTCTCACTCCCCACCCCCCGGCTGGTAAGAAATACACTAAAACAATTATTTACCACAGACTTGTGCCTCACATCTATAACCCCAGCATTTAACCACTTTCAAAATTCAACCTTCCTCCTTCCTCAAAATTAGTTGAAATCAGAATGAAAAAAAAAATGGTATTCACCCTTCCTGCCTTTCATATTCTTGATTGTTTTTTATCATCTTTCTCCATAATTACAAGTTTCCTCAACTAAATTGTTCACATCTTCCAGGTGACAAAAAAGTAAAAGTGGCCACGGGCATCCAGTTTGCTTCAGACTTTAGTTCTGAAGCTGCAATTAAAAATGATTTATTTCATCTTTTTGAAATGAATAAAATGTATCATCTGTTCAATACAATCACGTCACGTGTAGCTCAAGTTCCCTATGCTAAGAAGTATTCTTGTATTCATTGTCAGATTGGGGATTGGTTGTTAAGGGGAGGATCGAAAGGAGGGGAATAGGATTTAGAAATGGATCACTTTAAGATGCATCTCTTATATTTTAATTTTGTGGGTTTATTGCCAAGGCTATCTTGAATTGAGAATATTATAGAAATTAGAATACTACAACACAGTACAGGCCCTTTGGCCCACAATGCTGTACTGATGTTATAACTCTAAGATCTGTCCAACCCTTCCTCCTACATGGCCGTCCATTTTTCTATCTTCCACGTGCCCAGTTAAGAGAGTCTTAAATGCCTCTAATGTATCTGCCTTTTCCACCACCCCTGGCAGTGTGTTCCGTGCACCCACAACTCTCTTAACTCTGATATCTCCCCCCCCCCACACACTTTTCTTTAATCACCTTAAAATTATACATTGCATTGGGTTAAATTTCCTTTGCAGATGAAGCACAATATATACACCAGCAAGTAATTACACAGGTAAAGGCATTTATACGTATCAAATAAAAATTAATATTTTACCAGGTTCTCCAGGAGGGCCAGGGGGCCCGGGAGGGCCAGGAATTGGAACATCATCGCATAGATCACAGGGTTCACCTTTATCACCTGTAATCATACAATCACTGAGCTAAATTTTCCTTCCAAAAGCATGGGTGAGCTGCAGTTATATTAAATTGCAAAGAACCAAACACAAACTAAATCCTCATATTTTTACAGCAAACAGGTTAGTTATTGAAATTCTAAAGTATGGTTACTGTATTAAAAGATCCAATGATACCTGTTTTAACAGTTATCTCGGTCCTAAACCCCAAGTGGTCATAATTTCCAGGCTTTGGGAAATAAGAACTAAAAGCAGCCACAAGGGTCTGAATCCATGATATAGTCTCTGTGTCTGCCACCCTCCTTTTGGGTCAGGATTATTAGGAGAACCTCTTGCATCCTCGATGAAATTATGTGACCCACCCCTACCACTTCCACTCTGAAGTGCTTCCAACTTCTTCAGCATTGAATGCTCGGCCACAATCTGCTCCTCCCACAACCCCCACCTCCCCACCTTCTCAAGCAGACTTAATACAATCAAGACAACCCTGGTCTCTACCAGGGCACCCAATACCAAATTGGGACCCCGGTCACAATCAACATATATCTCTGTCACCAGGTTTAATGACTCTATAAAACTCAACTACTTCCCCCTATTTCTTTACAAATTAATCAGAGGAAGTTTTTGCCTGTTGTTATGTAATCAACAGTGGGCAAACAGTGAGTTGAAGTCAGAGAGAGACAACAGCTTAGTAACAGGCTCTCTGACCCAGCAAACCCATGCTGACCATCAACCGATTTATACCAATTCCACATTCATTGTTTTTTTAAATTTCAATTTTGAACTTCTTAATTTAAAAAAATAGTGAGAAACAAAAATGTGACGGAGTTTCAAATAAGAGAAGATTGCATTGTGGCCTGTCTTTTGCCTTTTTTAACCTTCTATAAATAACAACAAGCTCGAATCAATGCACAAATACCATTGGATTACCTTTGTATCCTCTTGCACCCTGTAAACCATCAATGCCCTTTGCTCCAGGGGGACCTGGTCTTCCTGATTCCCCTTTTAAGGGGATAACTTCACCTGAAAAAGATTACTCAGAATGTTTCATGCCACCTTCAGAGGGAAGGAAATGTGCTCCCTACAATATGTTTCCCTCCCTCACCTTATCTCCTTACCTGCCCTTTGCTGCTCCTCCCCCATCCCTTTCTTCCATGGCCTTCTGTCCTCTCCTATCAGACTCACCTTTCTCCAGCCCTTTATTTCTTTCACCTATCAACTTCCCAGCTCTTTATCACCCCTCCTCCCCACCCCCACTGGTTTCACCTATCACCTTGTATTTCTTCCTCCCCTCCCCTCAACTTCTTACTTTGACTCCTCGTCTTTCTTTCCAGTCCCGATGAAGGCTCTCGGCTCAAAACGTCAAATGTTTACTCTTTTCCATAGATGCTGCCAGGCCTGCTGAGTTCCTCCAGCATTTTGTGCGTGTTGCTTTGATTTTCCAACATCTGCGGATTTTCTTGTGCTTGTGTCCTTACAAACCCATTTCTCCACCAATCCTCTCTCCTATACTCTGACTGATCTCACACTGATTTCTACAGCCTTAATGTGACAGACTGTGAATGGGTCAATCAAATGGGGTTGAGTGGGATTCGGGGTCAGCCATGATGGAATTGCAGAGCAGACTCAATGGGTTGAATGGCCTAATTCTGCTCCTATATCAGCAAGAGGCCTTGGTGATGGCCTCTCTGAGATCTGGAGAACTGAACGTAGAGGGTGAGTATCATACATGAATCACGTCAGGGATGGCTCAATGAGAAAATGGCAACAGAAGTTTATGAACTGTAGAATGTGACAGGGTGCAACTGTGAGAGAAATTTGTAAACCCACGAGAATTTATTGTGGCCTGGCATTGGTATAATATTGTCACAAGTTCAAAGGTAGAGTGACAAACTTAGCTTTACAAGCCATCCATGCAGATCATTTCAGAACATAAGCTGTTTAATGTAGTTCAAGAGGATAGCAATGAGACACTGCAGAATATAGTGTTATGGTTACATTTACAGAGGAAGCGCCATGGTTCAATTTAATGTCAGAGAATGTATACAGTATACAACCTGAAATCCTTACTCTTCACAGACATTCACAAAACAGAAAAGGAAAATACACAACGAATGAATGAGAAAAAAAAATGTTAGAACCACAAAATGTAGTGCAGTTAGACGATATTGTGCAAGGGTTATGATAAGGTAGACTGTGAGGATAACAGTTCAGCTTCAATGTATAAGAAGTCAATTCAAGAGTCTTGTAACAGTGGGATAGAGGTGTCCTTGAGTCTGGTGGAAGCTGTTGTATCTTTTGTCCAATGGAAGGAGGGAAAAGAGGGGTATCATGAGGGGTATCTGGTTATGCTGTTTGCTTTTCCAAGGCAGTGAGAAAAGTAGACAGGGGAGGGGAGGCTGGTTTTCATGATGGACTGATTTGTATGCATAACTCTCTGAAATCAGGACAGAGCAGTCACCATACCAAGTGCTAATGCATCCAGATAGGATGCTTTCGATGGTGCATCAATAAAAATTGGTGAGGGTTAACAGGAACATGGAAATTTCCTTGGAATTGGGAGAGTTGGAGTGAATGGGAGTGAACTCAGTGTTGGGTAGAGAACAATAAATGTGAAAACCATGACAGCTGGTAAACCCATGGGGGAGGTGGGTGGGTGGGAGGTAAGACCATAAGATATAGGAGCGGGATTAGGCCATTCAGCCCATTGAGTCTGCTCTGCAATTCCTTCATGGCTGATTCTAGATCCCACACAACCCCATACACCTACCTTCTCACCATATCCTTTGATGCCCTGACTGATCCGGGAAAAAAATCAACTTCCACCTAAAATACTATACCCATAGACTTTGCCTTCACCGCAGTCTGTGGCAGAGCATTCCACAGATTCACTACTCTCTGGCTAAAAAAAATCTCCTTACCTCTGTTCTAAAAGGTCTCCCCTCAGTTTTGAGGCTGTGACTTCTAGTTCTGGATGCCCCCACCATAGGAAACAACCTCTCCACATCCACCCTATCTCGTCCTTTCAACATTCAGTAGGTTTCAATGAGATTCCCCTGCATTCTTCTAAATTCCAGTGACTACAGGCCCAAAGCTGCCAAACACTCTTCATATGCTAAACTCTTCATTCCTGGAATCATCCTCATGAATCTCCTCTGGACTCTCTCCAATGTCAACTCATCCTTTCTGAGATATGGGGACCAAAATTGTTGATAAGATCCCAAATGCAGCCTGATTAGTGTCTTATAAAGCCTCAGCATTATCTCCTTGCTTTTATATACTATTCCCCTTGAAATAAATGCAAATATTGCATTTGCCTTCTTTACTACAGGCACAACCTGTAAATTAACCTTCTGGGGGCCTTGCATGAGGACTAAGACCCTCTGCATCTCTGATATTTGAACCTTCTCCCCAGTTAGATCATAGTCCGCATTATTGTTCCTTTCACCAAAATGCATTATCATACGTTTCCCAACAATGTATTCCATCTGCCACTTTTTGCCCATTCTTCCAGTTTGTCTAAGTCCTGCTACAATCGAATTGCTTCCTCAGCACTACCTACCCCTCCACATATCTTCATATAATCCACAAACTTAGCCACAAAACCATCTATCATTGACAAACAATGTGAAAAGTAGTGGTCCCAATACCAGCCCCTGAAGAACACCACTTGTCACTGGCAGCTAACCAGAAAAGGCCTCTTTTGTTCCCACCCATTGCGTCCTGTGTGTCAGCCATTCCTCTATTCATGCCAATATCTTTCCTATAATGCCATAGCAGTTTATCTTGTTAAGCAGCCTCATGTGTGGCACCTTATCAAACATCTTCTGAAAATCCAAGTAAATGACATCCACTGCCTCTCCTCTTCCACTCTGCTTGTCACTTCCTTGAAGAACTCTAACAGATTTGTCAGGCAAGATTTCCCTTTACAGAAACCATGCTGACTTTGACTTATTTTATCATTAGTCTCCAAGTACCCCGAAACCTCATCCCTATTAATAGACTCCAACACTTTCCCAACCACTGAGGTTAGACTAACTGGCCTCTAGTGTCCTTTCTTTTGCCTTCTTTCCCTTCTTAAATAGTGGACTGAAACTTGCAATCTTCCAGTCCTCTGGGACCATGCCAGGATCAAGTGATTCTTGAAAGATCATGACCAATGCATCCATTATCTTTACAGTAACCTCTCTCAGGACTCTGGGATGTAGTCCAGCTGGTCTAGAGATTTATCCGCCTTAAGACCTTTGAGTTTGCCTAGCACTTTTCCCTTTCTAATAGCAAAGGCACTCACTCTTGCTCCCTGACATTCATGGACCTCTGGCACACTGCTAGTGTCTTCTACAGTAAAGACTGAATTAAAGTACTTACTATGTTCATCTGCCATTCCTTTTTCCTCCATTACTACCCCACCAGCATCATTTTCCAGTGGTCCAATATCAACTTTCACCTCCCTTTTAATCTTTATATAACTGAAAAATCTTTTGGTAGTCTGCTTTATATTATTGCCCAGCTCGCCCTCATATTTCATCTTTCCCCTTCTTATAGCTTTTTTAGTTGCCTTTTGTTGGATTTAAAAAATGCCCGACTCACTTTTGCTACATTATATGCCCTTTCTGTGGCTTTATGAAGTCTCTAACTTCCTGTGTCAGCCATGGCTCCCTAGCCCTGCCATTTGAGAACAACTTCTGTGGGACAAATCAAATTACACCTCGTGAACCATCCCCAGAAACTTCAGCCGTCTCTGCTCTGCCATCATTCCCACCAGTATCCTCCTCCAAGCCACCTGGGCAAGCTCCTCTCTCTTGCCTCTGTAATTCCCTTTATTCCATTGCAATATTGATGCATGTGACTTGTGCTTCTCCCTCCCAAATTGCAGTATGAATACAATCATAATATGATCACTGCCTCCTAATCCTTTGATGCTAAGCTCCCAACTATGGCCTTCTTTCAGCCATGACTCAGTGATGCCCACAACGTCATACCAACCAATCTCTAATTGTGCCACGAGTCCATCCACCTTACTCCAAATGCTACATGCATTTAAATACAGTACCTTCAGTCCTGCATTCTTCACCCTGTTGAATTTTGCCTCTGTAGTACAATTAACTCTTTGCTCTGTCTGCATTCGTACCCAATCCTTGCCTTGTCAATACACAAATGTTTGGCAGCCTCCATCACAGGTCAGAACTGACAAATACCATCCACCATGTCAATTTTGTTACAGTGGCTTGTTGAAATGAAGGAGATGAAGGAGGATGCATTCAAGCTACCAGACCCTTTTGTAGGTTAACACAAGTTGTGGACATGTACATCCAGTGCCATCAAAGTAGAAAGCTTTGACCCTATTAGCAAAGCATATTGAAAGAAGTGTACATATGTGTTCAAAGTAAAAAAGACCACAAGACATTCACTCCATCATTCACCCCAGAATGAAGCCATTCACCACATCGAATCTGATTTTCCATTCTATCATGGCTGATTTATCATGAGATATCAATGGAAATATTATACCTGGTTGGCCCCGTGGACCAGGAGGACCTTCGGGTCCTGGAAAACCTGGAGGACCCTGAAAGCCAAATATAATCTCCCCAGGGCTTCCTTTGTCCCCTTTCTGACCCTTAGCTCCAGGATATCCAGTTTGACCTGGAGACCCATTTCTGGAAATTCCTGAAAGAACAAGGGAACAGATACTCTTGCATATTAATGTACTGTATATCACACTTAGCATCCTTTCCTTATAACATGACAGTGTGACTCTTGCCAAAACACAAGCAATGCAATTCTATAATAAAGCAGGGATTATTTAGCCTTGAACACTGAAATTTGAAATATCTAACCTCCAGAGAATGAAAACTTCACAGAAGCTGCCCTGTGAGTTAGAGGTGTTTTAATGAGAACATCTTTCATTTTTCTAAACAGAGAATCTTTCAGCCAGGATGAAATGTAAATATATTAGTGTTCTGGCTCTCAGGAGCCCTCCACTTGTATTTATTCATTTCATTAAAGCAGGTAGAATGGAATCTGGACTGATGAAAAGACTCTGACTCAAAATTTAACTTTCTATTTCAGATGCTGCCTGACCCACTGAGTTCCTTTAGCAGCTCTTATTTTTTTTTTTGCTAAGGATCATGAGCATGACCAGTGATATGTCAGCTGGTGAACAGATAATGAAGCAGGTTCAGTTTTCCAGCCTGCTTAAACACCGAGAAGCATGTGCTGTCTAATATCTTTCTAAGCGTACTTGATGTCCTTCCTATCTGAAGTTGCAAAAATTTGTCTTCTCATTGAACCAGTACCTTAGGAGTGATTTAAAATGAAGCTTGAATAATTTCACTGTAGCAAATGACATATAACATGATCAAAAATATAGAAAGAAGTTATGCATCCCAATAAAGGAAAGTAAAATGATTTGAGGAAACAAAACAGAATAAGACCGACTGTGAAAATGACATCACATTGGACTGCAGTTAAATACTTGAGAACAGTTTTCATCTTTCGTTTTGGAGTGGTGCCATGTTTATCAATCAACGGAACTTGAGTATCATGAATGATCAAGGATACCTTGTAGCATATTTAATATTTCAGTAGTATTTGAGTAATATTGTAAATATATTGTTTGATTATGCATTCTTTGTTGTTTATATAATTCATTACAGCTTAAGTGTAAAAGTATGCAAACAGCATATGTTATCATGAGTAGGAGCAGGAGTAGGCCATTCGGCCCTTCGAGCCTGCACCACCATTCAGTATGATCATGGCTGATCATCTGACTCAGAACCCTGTACCTGCCTTCTCTCCATACCCCCTGATCCCTTTAGCCACAAGGGCCATATCTAACTTCTTCTTAAATATAGCCAATGGACCGGCCTCAACTGTTTCCTGTGGCAGAGAATTCCACAGATCCACCACTCTCTGTGTGAAGAAGTTTTTCCTCATCTCGGTCCTAAAAGGCTTCCCCTTTATCCTTAAACTGTGACCCCTGTAGGGCCTGTACTGGGCTGTAATGTATTATGAGCTAATGCTTAACTCTTTCCAAGCAGAAGAATAACTTTAAAGTGGTGAGAAATTGAAAAGGGATGCTATTCAGAGAGACCTGGATTTTCTTGTACAAGGATCACTAAATATACCGATACAGCAAGCAATGAACAAGGCAAAAGATACTTTGCCCTTTATTGTACAAGAATTTGAATACAAGAGTAAAGATGAAAGATGTTTCATTGCAATTATATAGAGCCCGGTAAAACAGGAGGACTATTTGCTTGCCCTGTCTAAGGAAGGATATATTTGTAATAAATGGGAATGTAAATGAAATGCACTGTATTCATTGACTGATTGATTTAAAGATACAGCATGGTGTAGGCCCTTCTGGTCCCTTGAGCCACATCACACCAGTAACCCCCGACTAACCATAACTTAATCACAGTACAATTTACAATGAACAATTAACCTATCCGGTACGATTTTAGACTGTAGGAGGAAGCCAAAGGACCTGGAGAAGACTCACGCATTCCATGGGAACAACGTTCTTACAGAACGGTACCAGAACTCTGGAATGCACCGATCTGTCGTGCTAACTGCCACACTGGGGTGGCATGCTTAATGTATGATGAGATTAAGTGGAAAGGGTCCATGCTCTTTAGCTTTTAAAAGGAGAAGTGATTTCAGAAAATTTTGACCAAATGCTTTCAGCAGCTCAGAAGGCTTCTGTGGAATGAAAATTTGAGTTAACATTTCTAATTAAAACACTTCTATCTTAAGTGTTAACCAAGGTTCTTTCAAGATAAAACCAAAACTCCATTTCTCTTCCGACAGACAATGCCTGACCTGTTGAGTATTTCCAACATTAGTTCTAGCTTTCTTTCAGATTTCCAGCATCTGTAGTTCACTTATTTTGTGAAGTTCCCACAGGGCAACTGCCAATTATTTCCTCTAGCTTCGACATTCAAAATGAAGGTTCACTCTCGCGAATCGTGGCCGGCCATACATGACAAAAAGCATGAACCTAGAACTTTACTCTTTGGACTTTTCTACCCAAAAGGACAGTCATTGAATATATTTATGACAGAAATTGATTAATTTGTGGATATTTAGGGAATAAAGGAATATGGAGATAATGCAGTAAAGTGGCACTGAGGCAAATGATTAAGGAGAAAGAACAAACTTCATTCAGCATATGCATTTACAATATACAATAGGAATTTGTTGGTCAGGGTGCAACATGCAACAAAGCACAACATTCAAAAATTATAAAGATTAAAGAATTATATAAAATATGGAAACAGATATAAATAAAAAACATAATAAAATTAGAAGTTAAAGGACAGATATAGAATAAAATGTGCAAAAATAAATTAATACCAGCAGTATTTACAATGTAGATAGCATTATAGATGCAGGTGGTTTAAAGTGTCTGTGATGTGGTGCAGTGGTGGGGGTAATAGATCGAGGGACGTGGAGAGAGCTAACTAAATGCTTAACCCAATTAACTGCCTGAGGAGAGAAACATTTAGGATGGTGTAAAGGTTTTGGATTTTGTTTTAATAACCCTAGAGTACTTTCCAAAGGGGAGCTTTTGGAAAAGGCAGTTTTCAAGGAGGGTATGTCCACAAGGCAGTTTTCCTGTCCACTTCTTTATCCTGGATGTGATTGTGTGACACAGCAAATTTTGACCTCCTCCTCCTCTTCCTCCTATTTCTTACATTTCTTTGTTCTCATAAAATGCATTAATAACTTTATATTAGTGTTTCTTCTTTTCTTTTTCTTCAGCATGGGTTTTGCTCGTTGTTGTTTAAAGTAATTTGCCAACACGAACTGAAATTAAAGAGCTTCATCTGGTGTTGATAGGGTTCAATACCCAACTTCTCAGTGGAGCAAAATGTATTCTCTCACCTGGTTTGCCTGGAGGGCCTTGCCGACCTGCTTCACCTGTAGAGTCAGAAATAAATAAGTTTTTTCATGGTAATCAAAAATATTATGTTAATAAAATAAAAAAAAATCAAAAAAATATTAAGCCAAAATAAAGAATCTTGCCTGAATGGCTCAAAATGTCATCTTTTTATTAAATTTAATGGCAAAAAACACTTCAGAGCTTATAAGTATTAAACGACGTCTAAGTTCAAGGAGATGGAATTGTTTATGTACTATTCAGTGACTGAATATCACACTTGACTTGGCTCCAATTTAAGCCCAGCTCTGGGCACAATTAGTGCCTCACCCCTGACCTTATCCCCAATGTCACCCCGAGTTTCAGGTATAACTGAAGCTATGCCTTTCGTGTATCTCAATATCTGTGTTCGAAGAAACCTGGTTATGCTAATTATTTTTTACTTCTTTGTCACTAAGGTCTTCTGTCACCAAACCCATTATCAAGTCAAGTGAAGTCAACCTTTATTGTCATTTCGACCATAACTGCTGCTACAGTGCATAGTAAAAATGAAAAGTAGAATGAAAGGAGGGAAAATGCAAGCCGTATGATGATCTAATGGAAGAAATTTAAAACTGAATGTGACATCTCCCCTACGCATCCTCTGTAAACTAGCTCAATGAAAGCAGTTGAGGAATGGAGTCACTGATGTGGAAGGAATTTAGCAAACATCACCGGGCAATCCTGGCTGTCCTTTTCGTCCTGGTTTCCCTGGTTCACCGTTTACACAGGGCAGCTTTTCTGCTTCTTGATCCTGTCACGGACATAAAAGGCATGCAGTCACTACAAAATCATTCAGTGAGGTGGTGCTGGACATAGAGTCTTGGATTTCTGTCAGAGTTATACTGCTTCCTGGGATAACGCGGTAGATTGAATCAGGCTCATAATCATGAGACATCTTAGACTCTGAACTCCCCTATCTCACCCCCACATCCCAACACACACCACAGCGATCTACCTAATGCTTCTTAATTACAGGTAACGTGGATTCTGTCAGTTTAAATGCTGGTTGATGTGTACAAAGTGCATCTGAATAATGATCCATGGTTGCTGAAAAGTTTTCTGTGTTTTGTGCTGGGCCACCATGAGAGTCAGAGTCACCAAATATTTCTGAGCTGACTGGGGAAATCGGCTCTCGTCTGCAATCTGGGCCGGTGCTTAAGTTGTCTAAACAGTGTATAGTACTTTGCACTAGGATCCAGACACTGCTGCTCTGAAAGGCTTGAAGCCTACATCATGCTGCCCAGTGACTCATTCCGGGCCCATGTTCAATGCCCAGCGACACGCCTGGGGCCTGGACCATGCCACTAAACGACTCGCTCCGGGCCCAGATTTTTTCACCCAGCTTGAAGCCACTCTCGAGCTCTTCAGATCAGCTTGGCGCCCAGAGCAATCCAAACTCGCACCCAGACCAGTTGAACGAACATTGGAACTTCTCTGCCCGGGGCCCAGCTTCTCCTTTCACTGCCCAGAACAATTCATCCTTGATCCCAGGCCAGCTGTACGGGCATCAGAACTGCACTTGTAACGATTCTGCAACACACTATCTCGGCTCAATCCCTGATCTCGCCTCATCATCGCTCACCCCTTTACTGTTTGCGGGGGTAATCCTTATCGCCCTCGTGAATGTATCAATCTCCATCTTAAATACAGTGACTTGATCTCCACAATCCACCGCAGAAATGAATTCCAGCAGATTTATTACTCTCTGGCTGAAGAAATTCCTCGTTATCTCAGTTTTAAAGGGGTATCTCTTTATTTCGAGGCTGTGCCCTCCATCTTAAAATCGCCTACTAATGAAAGCATCCATCCACCACCCACTACTCGTTCTATTAAGGCCTTTCAGAATCCAGCAGGCTTCAATGTGATTCCCTCACATCATCCCACCCCATCCTTCTTAATCCTTCTGAGAGGCAATGATGCAAACTCCATTCTTGAAATTGAAGTTTAAAGAGTTATCATGCACTGAAATATTTTCATTTGAAGGCTGGTACTTACTGGACCAGGGGGCCCTGTGTGACCAATTTTTCCTTTCTGTCCCTAGAGGCAAAATATTAAGATATTTATGGTTATTAATATTTTATATATGATGATTAATATGAAAATTAATCAACTGTTAATTAGTTATAAAGTACAGAACTTACAGGCCTTCCAGGTCTCCCTGGAAACCCGCTGAAACCTGGCTCTCCTTTCATTCCCTGAGACACAGAAAATAGAATGTCAGAGTTCAAAAGTCGGTCATTTCTTTCTGAGTCAGGTAATGGTCAGTATCACCCTGTGACGGCCTTTATAAAAACCTCTGCGTCACAGTGGTTGAACTGAGTGGCAGTGAATTCAAAAACTACTGAGAAGTTACGGAACCTTAAAAGCCACCAAAGTTAAATCTATCTGCAAAAAAAAATTTTAAGTGATGTATGTTGTAATTTTATTATGAATCAAAAGACGGACCGACCTGCAAACCTGGCAGTCCAGTTGCTCCATTGTTACCTGGCCTTCCCTAAAAATAGTAAATAGAAAATGAATTGTGTCCATCTACAGTTTTATAAGTTACAAGACAAAATTATACGTAAAAAAGCACAAGCGTCTGTAGATTGCAAGTTAGAGTGACTGATTTCAGTGATAATGGACTAAAAAATAATTACTACAGTAAGCAATAAGGGGGAAGCTCTGGATCACAGAAATCAGAAGAAGCAAAATCATTCAGCTGGGCTGTGTTTTGAACTCAGCCCAAAATGGAAGTTGCTCCACTTGTAATTGAAACAACGTAGAACATTCAGATCAACTTTCAGAATAACAGGATGAGAGTGCAAATAGAATCACCACAACACATAGCTAACAGCGTATGTCAAACGAGGAATAAATCGTATTACTTAAGTTGAGAGCTAGTTGGTGGAGTCACTTCAAAACTTTTATCAATTGTTAGTCAGTTTTATATAACATAAAGGTCTGCCCTCAGCTTTGCCCTGTGTCAAACCAGCTGGTGTGTTTTGTGGTGGGTTTTCTGCACTACTCCCACCAGTCATCCCGAGGCAAGGGCTTGCGAGAAAGAGTCACTAACCGGAACCAGGCAGGACCGGGATGGGGATTGTGAGCAGTGACGTCAGGCATGCAGACAATCCGATTCTGCAAATCTCTGCAAGAGCCTGAGCATGATGTGTCATATGGGGATCGACACAGTGAACACCACCATTGGTGGAGTGCAGCCAGAAAATTATCTGCCGAGACTGGCCAGGGAACTCAGGACTGAGTGCTTACAAAGGGAGTCCAGAGGTGGATGCACGGTGCCTTGCCATGGTTCACCCGGAGCGGCTGTGGAACAGTAATCTCTTATCTGTGGTCTGATCTCAGGCACATTAAGTACTGCTGAATAACTGCTGAAAGATATTTTGAGATCTGCCCGGAACTGGTTGGTCTTCGGTGCAACAAGATCTCTATGAGGGAATGCTGCTGACTGCCGCGGTCCAGGCTATAGGATCATATGTGGAAGGACAGAGTGAAGCCAGTGCAAAGGTCTGTGGAGGTTGGGCAGTAGGCCAGGACCCTCTGGCCACTGGACATTGGGGGATAGTTACTGACAACTGTGTTTGTATCACATGAGTGGCAATGGTGCCATGTATAGGAATATGTTAATATTGCCAAAATGTAGAGCCAATGACACTATGAATGCATAGACTGAATGTAAGAGCTGTACTTTTCTTTGGTAGTTGTATATACTGTATCATTTATTATAAATAAAGTTTATATTTGAAATAAAAGTTTGGGACTTCAGTATATTCTGCTGGGAGCTCAGGACTTGGCAGCTCTGTAAATCGATATTCAATGGACAACGTTTCCCAGCAGGCAGTGCAGCTGCCACACGGTTCCAGCGAGATCCCTCTGACATTCAGCGATGTCTGTGTGGAATCTGAATGTTCTCCCTTTGCCTTCAGGTGCTCTGGTTTCTGCCCACATCTACGCCACAGTAGCATAGCGGTTAGTGCAATGCTCCTACAGCTTGGGGCGTTCCAGGGCTTGCAGTTCAATTCTGGCACTGTTCTGTAAGGTGTCTCTCCCCATGGAATGCGCGTACTTACCTCGGCTGCTCCTGTTTTCCTCCCAGTCCAAAGATTGTCCCTGACTGGTAAATCGTCCCGTGATTAGGTTAGGTTTAACCGGGTTTGTGGGGTTATTCGGGCAGCATGGCTCGAAGGATCGACTCTGCACTGTATCATTAAGCAAACAGGTTGGTAGATTTATTGTTTACTTTACATTACCCCCAGTGCGGCAGCTGGTGGGAGAATGGATGGGTGGGGGGGGGGGGGAATGCATGATTTATTGGCCATATGAGACAGAACAGGATACACTGACTTTATCAGGAAATTGGATTGTAAGACTTTTCTTAGAGTCACCTTAAAGTTGATGGGTCAACTTGCTTCCATCTATGCCTTGAGGAAATAAACAAATATGAATATCCATACAATGAGAAATTCTGAGTTCATCACCTTCACAAAAGAGTCAGATGGGTACTTGTGCAAGAATGGGGGAAGATTGACCATTAGTGACTATTGAAAAGTAAGAGAATTAAACTGGTTATTAAATATGCAGCAGCAGAAGGTGTTTGGCAATGGATACAGAAATCATTTCACTGGATGTTTCCATGTACATGTGATAAATAAATCTGAATCTGATCTTCTTCATGAAGATGAATTAGATTTGGAAATCATGTCTTACCAGAATTCCTGGGTCTCCTAGATCTCCTTTATCACCCTTCCATCCCGATACGATGGCACCCTACAACATATATAAGGAAAACTATTATTTGCCAGTCATAGAGAGTCAAAAAACCATTTAATGTTTTTTAACACCCACAATCAAACTGAGAAATAATTATATTTTTACTGTTTAGTCTTACAAGATTTAAGTTCAAGAAAATGTCAGATCAATTCTGAACTGAACTGGACATAAATAGTCATCACTAATGTATCCTTTATGAAACAAAATGGAATTAAGCAATAAGATATTAGGCTTATTACTGTTATAATTTAACTCTCACATCACAAAGGTTGGTTCCAAAATAGCTATATTTGAGGTTTTCTGTAGGTGGTCTCATCCTTTTATGCTGTTTGGGTAAAATCTCCGAGTCCCACACTTTTGAGCATCAGGATGCAAATAGTTAATCCAAAATGTAGTCTGCAGACCAAATAGTTAACAAGATGACAGATTTGGCAATACTACGCAAGAAGTGAAGTCACTTCTCTTTTAATGGATGATTTCCCATCATATTTTTTCGGATTCTTTAACAATCTCACTCTTTGGGAATACAGTTGTATTAATGTCACAGCATTTCAGTTGCTGGTTACTGACAAATGATCTTTCTGATCTCATCCAGCAACTTCTATGGCCCACTTTTCTTACAGAAAACCAGCTGATTCCTTCCATAGAAGACCATCACATTGGAGGTGCAAGAGACTGCCAATGTTAGGATTAAATGCTGGAGTGCGCAATTTCTGGATTCTTTGCTTCCTACTGGAGCGAGGCATCATAAGTAGATTTAATAATTTTAATTCTCACATTCTGAATATTATTTTGTCCTTTTTTTAGATTAATGGCTCTTTGTTCATGGAGCTTCTAGTTTCTGAATGTGATCTGCAGCATCAGTACCATGGAGTGCCATCCATCATTGAACAAAACCCCATAGCACCTCATGTGCCTTATGAAATTGAACTTGGAATTCCTCATGAGTCTACAATGGAACTATATGTATCTTCTAATAGCACATAGATGTGTACACTACACTGTCTTCTCACTTTTACAGTTTCTTGTAGGCCTTGCACATTACATCCTGAATTACGACATTTACTTTCCCTCAGGAGGAGTTGTCTGAGGATAGTGGTATGGGCATTAAAATGCCTGTATCCATACTGAAGTAAACAATCATCCAATGACCATGCATACTCCAGTGAAGTCACTCCTGAAGGTCATTAGACTGTTTTAGACTATTTTATTGTTTAGGCTCCAAGGAATGTGCAACATTCAGGATTGGAGCCCCAAACAGTTTGAATCCATTTTTTTGCATCATGTGCCCAGCGGGACAGTGCGCCTGTATTTGTTAACTGTAGTTTTACTTGGAGTCGTTAAGCCATTGTGCTTTCTGTATAAATCTTGTCAAGTTAATTTTCATTGGTATGGGATTTCTGCATATTGTGATTATTTAAAGAGGACTCTTGATTAGCACTGATTGCAGGGTGCTCGTGTTCTGAGAATAATTCATCTCATGATGTCACTTGGTCAAGCCACCAACGTTTTGTTGGAATTTCTACATGTAATATCTTGTTTCTATCTCTACACAGGAGTCTGTTGTTCCTCTGCACCTGGGTTCAGTTGCCTGTCAGTGCACACCATGACACTTTTGTTCTGCTGTAATTTCTTTACTACCTTGTGAGATCAGAAAGGACAGGAAACCTTTGTCAGTTGTGTCTAAGGTCAGACTAACATTTAGATGTGGCTTCAGTCCAAAACCATGGAGCTTCATATATCGCTCTCATATCTCTGAGGGTGCCGTTGGACTATCACCTCCACCGTACTGGATCAATTCTGAGAATGTGGCAAGTGGGCATGTGTGGTGAACTACATATACCGGTCTAGACACGCCCGCCCCCCCCCCCCCCCCCCCCCGCTGACTGCTTCTGTGGTTCCTCCCACAGACCCTTGTATAAAGGCGATTGGAGGCACTGCTCCTCCCTCAGTCTCCAGGATGTAGTGAGATGGTCTCTTGCTGCTGACAGTGCTTTTCTTCCAGCTAATAAAAGCCTATCTCGCCTCACGTCTTCGAGAGTTATTGATTGATGTGCAGAGATCCTATCTGTATCCTTCACGCACTCAGGCCCTCTTTGGTGAGTGAACTTTCGTGTGCATATCTAGGTCTTGGCAAACCTGCATTGTTGCTCCTGCACTGTAAATTGCACAGTGTGTACCATGGCTAACATGCTTCAGTAAAAACGTTTAATCTTACGACTCCATTGTCATTCTTGCTGCACACATATGCAACACAACCTAAGGCCATTTCTCTGATGCTCAGATTCTGAATCAGAAGGAAATCATTTTTTTAAAGCAGAGTAAAACTACAGACTAGGAGCAATGTAATTAGCATTCCTACCAATTACTTTGTCACACTCTTTAGATTTTAATGTTGTCACACAAGCATTGCTCAATGGACACAAGACTTCAAAAGTTACAGTAAAACTCTGACATTGTGCAGTAGATGGAATTGCTGTTTGTGGTTTCAATATTTCTGGAGGAAAAATGAACACTCCAACCTGTTAGTTCCCTAAAATACACTGGCTGGGAAAAAAACTCTAGCTAAATAAAATGCATCTTATCTGGTATAATGCTCCAACCTGATTGCTCTGTTTTCAATGTCGTGCAATGAGGGTGCTTGCTGGACTCAGCTAGTTTGGTGTTGAGTTGGCCAGTTGTGATGTGAGATCATGGAAAGTAAACCACCAATTGACACTTTAAATAATCATGGATTCTACTCACAGGTAAACCTGGGGGGCCAGGGAACCCCCTCTCTCCAGGGGGTCCTGGGCTGCCCTGTCGAAGAAAGAGAATTTGCAATAAATATGTTGATAGTAAGTTAATTCTGCACGCAAGGGCAGACTCATTCTCCTCATTAAAACAGTTTCAGGCACAGTTAAACTTGCTGCCAATGAACAAGGAGCTAAAATTAACAAACAACAAATTTGTAGCAGGCGTGTAAAATATATGTCAAATAGGGAAAAATGTAGAAGGAAAGCTAATGAATTGACTTAATACAGTTTTAGAAGATCTGTATCATTGTCTTCTGATACTGATATAAACCACAACAGGACTGTAAATTTAATAGCTTCATTTTATCCTCTCCAGCACGTCTATGAAACAGGAACAGGACTGGGGAATCGGGTCTCTCAAGCCAAGTTTGACACTCAGTAACATTATGGTTACTCTGACCTTGTCCTCAGCTTTACTTCATAGTGAGTAGAGCAGTATAACCCAGTACAGACCCTATGGCCCAAGGTGTTATGTTGACCTTTTAACCTATTTTAAAAACAACCTAAACCCCTTCAACATAACCCTCCATTTTTTTTTCACTCATGTGCCTATCTAAGAGTCACTTAAATGTCCCTGATGTATCTGCCCCTACCACCACCCCTGGCAATGGATTCCAAGCACCCACCATTCTCTGTAAAGATATACCTCTCCCTCCAATCACCTGAAAATTAGGCCTCTTGTATTAGCTATTTCTGTTCTGGGAAAACGATACTGGCTGTCCACTCTATCACTGCCTCTTATAATATAAACCAATCAAGTTACCTTGCATTGTTCTTCACTCTAACCTCATTTCCTATAATCCTTTCTCTTTATAGTCTGCTTATTTTAGCTTTAGGTATATGCAATGAGTCAGTCTCCAGTGTTGCTTCGGGTAGAGAATTCTCAATATCAGAGATGAAATTTCACTTCCAAATGAACAGGGTGATTCCTTACTATTAAAATTTGCCTCCAGGTCTTCATTCTTCTGTGAGGATAAATATCTTTCCTTATTCATCCTGTCACCCTCCCTTAGAATATCACAGTGAGATCATCAATATTTTTTCTAAACTCAATTGAATATAGGGCTGATTGAGCTGTCAGTCTAGAGCACATCCTCAAACTCTAGACCTACAGAGTGAATGTTCAGGGTAGAAGAAAGAACAAAGATTTTAGCAACTAGGAAAGAAGCTGAGTCATCCAGGTATGACAAGTTTTAATTAGTGTAATTATAAGTTTAGCCTACCTTCTGTCCTTCCTCAGTGATGTTTGGAGCAACTTCTTGCCAAATAATAGGACCAGGAAGACCTTTCACACCCTGTTTCCAATAGGGACATTGATTTATCAGGTATAGTCAAAAACTGAGGAATGCTTAACAGGACGAGTGTCCAATATTTAACAGTTAATGTAGGATCAGTCAAGCGTTGCCCAAAAACATACTACAAGTACAGTATCAATCAGTGCTGGAGTTCTCATTAAGTAGACAAGTAAACATCAGTTTCTCCAACTTCTGGTGAACATTGATTTCTCCAACTTATCTTCCCTTCGCCTGCCTATCACCCTGCCCCCTCCCTTAGTGCCCCTACTCCTTCCATTTCTCAATGGTCCACTTTCCTCTCCCATCAGATTCTTTCTTCTCCAGCCCTTTTCCGTTTCCATCTATCACATCCCAGCTTCTTACTTCATTCCCCCCACCCAACCACCTGGCTTCAGCTAACGCCTTGTTGCTTGTACACCTCACCCCCACCTTCTTGTTCTGGCTTCTTCCTCCTTATTTTCCAGTCCTGATGAAGGGTCGCAGCCTGAAATGTCAACTGTTTATTCACTTCCACAGATGATGCTACCTGCCCTCCTGAGTTCCTCCGGCACTTTGCATGTGTTGCTTTGAACTTCCAGCATCTGCAGGATCTCTTGTAATTCTCATAAGCAGCTCTATTTCTACTATTTGTACTTGATATCAGAGCAACTACCAATCACAGGTTGAGTATTACCTTCTCCCCTTTGGATCCCAAGAAGAACAATCCCATGTTGCCCTGCATAATAAAGAAGAGTTGAAGAAGATTTCTATTCAATCAGAGCTTTTCAGATAATCTTTATAATCAGCAGTGAAAGAAGCAGAACTAGTTCCAAAACTCTTACCTTTGGACCAGGCTGGCCTGGTGGTCCTGTCAGACCCTAAAGGAAAACAAGGTGGTCAACACAGAGTGTGAGGACAATAGGAAACAAAAAGGGTTTAAGCCACGTGGCCACTCAAGCTTTATCCATCAATAATACGAGAGCTGAAATTACATTACATGTATGACACATTTCAACATTTTTAGAATGGT
This sequence comes from Hypanus sabinus, assembly GCF_030144855.1. NCBI lineage: Eukaryota > Metazoa > Chordata > Chondrichthyes > Myliobatiformes > Dasyatidae > Hypanus > Hypanus sabinus. The sequence goes on from NC_082707.1 coordinate 31,236,183, forward strand.
TTGTTGAATGAATACTTCTGCAAATATAGCTTAACTTAGAAATCTTTCACAGGTGTCAGGAGTTTGGCTTTATTCAGTCTAGAAAAGGTCTGTGAATGGCCCAGTTCTGCTCCCATGTCTTATGGTCTTATTACCTTGAGGTTGGCTTCTCCCCAGAAAAGAATGTTGACATTTCCACTTATTTCTTACACTTTGCACGATACAGGCCTTTGAGTCCATTCTTAGCTTCATCCCTATCACTTCTGTTCCCCCAATTACTTCCCAGCTGCCCATCTACTGCTCCACCCACCCACCTCTCCAATTCTCTTGCCATCACTACTGGGGATGGAGCTTACAGTAGCCAATCTAACAGCACTTCTTTGAGATGGGGGAGGAAACCAGATCACATAGCAGAAATAAATGCAGTCACAGGGAGAATGTACAGACTTAGGAAAGAACCATGGTCGGAATCAAACCTGGAACTGTGAAAGAGTGGTATAGATTGTTACATCTCCACACTATTTTGCTGCACCATTGTGCTTGGTAATCCCATAAATGCAATCTAGCTTCCTTTATTTATATTAGAAAAATTAAAACTGTCATAGTTTTATAATTATTCCAACAATTCTTAATATTCAATATACATTTTTCCCTTCGAAGCTAGTCTTCGTGTGAACTTGCATGCTTTTTCGTTTGATCAACAGTTCAAATAGCTAGCCTTCAATTATGGTCTCAGGATGAAAATGGGATGGAAATAACTCGGAAGAAGTGCAGCTTGGGTGGTGATGCTTGGCTCGAGTTGTTCTTTGAGCGTTGGAGGACAGGCCACAAGTGAACAGAGCACTGGCGATGTCTTCTCGTATGGTGACGAAACGTTTGCAAATGGATTGCCAAGGTCGGAGAACAATTTGACGCAACCAAAAAAACCGAATAACAGGAGACTTTAATCTTTCACCAGCCAAGGTAGGTTTGATTAGATGAAAGATGGCAAATCCAAAATCTTGACTGTTTCTCTTTCCACAGATGCTGCCTGACCTGCAGAGTTCTTCCACCACTTCGTGCGTGTTGCTCAAGATTTCCAGCAACTGCAGCATCTCTTGTGTTTGTGACAGTGTTGTTCTGTGAGTAGGAATGTTTCTCTCTGGCACACTGCCATCAGCGTTTCCTACACCAGAGCAAGCAATCATCAGTTCGCGGGCTTAGTGGATTTTTAATGGAGAGAGGAGAGGTACTCACCCGGGGACCGGGAGGTCCAATCGGTCCTGGCCATCCGGGTCTTCCGGGATTACCCTGCAATTAAATAATTAACAGACTGGGTACATCGGTTTGCTAAATATATTTGGATTTTTGATTAGGTACACCCACTGCACAGTCTTCAATGAAACAAAGATTGTAAGTCTCGTCTTTTCCTATTGATATCACTCTGGTTACAAAATACAGTGACCTTGACTAGAAAATCATCTCTGTTTACAACTGGTTTTGACACACGAAAAGAAGAGTTTTGGAAACACATACACAAGGTGACTCCTGATGAAGGGGTTCAGCCAACTGTTTATTCCCCTCCATAGATACTGCCTGACCTGTTAAGTTCCACCAGCATTTTGTGTGTGTTACCCTGGATTTCCAGCATCTGCAGAATCTCTTATGCTTAGAGTTTTGGAAACCATAGGGCTAAAGTTTTTGAGACTGAATCACGTCACTAATTATCAGTATCCCAATAAAGGGTCTCAATCCAAAAGGTAAACTACCACTTCCTTTGTTAGATGCAGACTGACTTGCTGAGCTCCTCCAGCTCTAGTATCTCCAGTTTCTTGTGTCTCCACTGTACTACGTTATAAAATACTACTTCCAATCAAAATCAAATTTAATTTCCATTTTGAAGCTTTAAAGCTGTCGTCCATCCTGAAAATGGCAAAGCAATGGTCCTGCCAACTGCAAATGCCCCTTGCTTGTGTCATCAGCAACGCTCCCTCTAAGGTGTGCACACACACACATCTTTTGCTACTAAGTGCACAAAGGAATTTAAAGGTTGTCACCCTCTAACTCGTTGGCATGTTAAGCATATAACACGTTAACATTTCCTTTTCTGCTTTCTGATGCAGACGGTGTTGACAAGTTAGAGTTTGCAATGATTTGTCTGCAGATTTTAGAACTGGCTAATTTATACCACTTCTATTGAAGAAATTATTGATTCACTATGCCAAATTCCAAAGAAGCAAAGGGTGTGAAGTGCAAACGAACTGCTGGTTCATTTAAAGTGGAAGGGCTTAATAAAACAGTAGAAACTGCAACACCAAAAACTCATGAGGTCAGGAACGTGCAGCTATGAGAAATACTTATGTAGAGTACAGAAACTGGTGTTATCTTCATGTATTGTTGTGATGCAAAAATTGCTGGAGAATTTGCAAGTGGGAAGAGGTGGAGTGATATTTGAAAACTTGTCTTTTTAAAGTGTCATTTAGCAAGCAAATCACATATGGATGGTGCACAAAAGCTTTGGTGAGAAAATCCTTCATTACCCGCTACAGGTCTTCTACATGTTTTGTGAGAGTGCAGATGAACGAGAGCAAAAACGATCAAACCCAGAGCAGATCAAAGTTCTTATTGGCATTGTTTTACTAGCTGTTAAAATTAATATCTCTGTTTATAAAATTCAGTGTGCACAAGTTACTGTCATTGGGGAAAAAAAATTGCACAGCACAAGATTTTTGCACACACTGGCCATTTCAAATTAGAAGGTATGTTGGTCATAAGATAATTTGATCTTGTGCTCTGAAGGCAGCACAAGCCTACACTGGCACTGGGATGACCTTGGCTGACACAATGCTGTTACACAGGGCGATGGGGTTGGGGGGGGGGTGGGGCTTTTGAAGCAAAACCCCTGCAAGGTCTTGGTGGAGAAGGATCAGAGTTTGGGGTTCTTCCTCTACTGGACAGTGAGGGGCTGGGCTGGGTGAGGAAGGCCCTCAATGATTGTAGTAGTAGTGTACCACCCCAGGAGGCCTCATGAGTGACAACAGTCCCACTGGTTTTAAGAAATGTAACAGAACATTGACTATGAATGTAAGAATGAGAGGCATTGCGTGTTTATTCATGTAACTGTTTTAATTATGGATAAAGTTTGATACAAAAAAAATAAGATCCATCTGAATAACATATGAAACTGAATTTGAGGGCCCAGTGAGCCAAGTTACTTCACATTTAAAAAAAACCATCAATTAAAATTGAAAATAATAATATTAATAAAATAAATATTAAAATAAAACATAAATAAGACATACTAACATTCTTAAACAGTTAAAGTCACTTAACCCTACAGGGTAAAATAAAAACTATAATGTACATAATACTTGAATTCTAGGTTCCTTAAGGTTGTTATTGCCTGGGGGGGGGGGGCGGGTGGGGGTTGGTAATGGGGAAAAGTTCCCACTACCTATTAAATGCTTCCAATGGTGTTCATCTGAAATAGCCTCTGACAACCAGTAGTGTGGCTTAGCTACTAAGCTGGACGGAACCTTTTCTACTGACAGGTGAAGGTGCATAGGCAGGTTACTGGCGCCATCAAACCAGTCACTTTGTGCAGATGGGGATCATCAGCGGTGGCTGGTAGCTCATCTCGAAAGGGAAAACTCTGATCGCAAACCTCCGCTGCCTTGCGACTGTACCCACTCATGGGGATAGCTTTGGGAGTAAACCCCGAGGGAAAAGTCCGGTGTTGGAGTCCCTAAGGCAGTCCTACGTTGAGTTCAACACTGATTGGCAACACTTGCAGTGCAGCTGGTGCCAAACTATATTGGTCTCTGCCGTTCATTTGAAATTGCCCAGCAGTTTCAGGCCCAAAACTCAATGCAGGCAAGCTGCTAGGAAATCAGAGGTGTCACATCTGTTGTATTTTATGAACCGTGACTTGAATGCTACTGGCCCCAGTTTTAACCCATAATATAATGGAAACTTCTCTTTAAAAAATCTCCCATATGGTCAACCATATTTTAGTTATTAGACACACCAGTTGTTACTAAACAGCACTGGAAAATACTCTTACTGGGTTTCCTGGACGGCCCGGCAGTCCACGTTGCCCTTTCTCTCCTGGATGTGAGTCTGTCTTTCGGGCCGGTTCACCCTGAGTGAATCCAAAAGAAATTTTTAATCAAAGTACATACATGTCACCACGTACTACCCTGAGATTCATTTTCTTCTGGGCATTTACAAAGGAATACAATAGAATCACAAAGACTGACAAACAAGCAATGTGCAAAAGAAGACAACCTGTGCAAATATGGAAATAACAATAAATACATAAATAGAACAATAAATAAATAATGCAGAATAATACACACATTGTACACTTATAAGTATTAATGGCATTGAACTTCCCCTCTTTCGTACAGGTACTGAATGTTAAATAATCTATATGCAGATGAATAAATAGAATGCAGTTACATGCCAATAAGTACCAATAATGTACTATACATAGCCAGATAGAATAATTAAATGTATGATCCTATACATAGCCAGACTAAAGCTATGCAAAGCTACTTTGCCCTGATAAACTTCACAAAATATGAAACTCCAGTTGGTGATAAATATTTCCAAAAGCAAGAATTGCTAGTGAATACATCCACTCTTCCTTCATTTACCCCAACAACCAGTCTATACTGAAAATTGAATCACGATTATTTGTGTGTGAAAACATTCATTGGCCCAACAGCCACGGACTGCGTGAACATTAATCCTGACTTCTGACCAGCAGGAATATTTACTCTCGCTTGTGACGCATACAAACAAGCATTCACCTTCACTCCAATTTACTGACAACTTGATTCTCAGGTAAATTTGCTCAAAACCAATCTTAAGCACTACAGATTATTTTTATTCATAAGAACGAAATCTTCTCAGCTTGCTTATGAGATTTTTGTGAAATGTTTAGGCAACACAGCTCCCTCTGCAGATACATGATGGTACATCAAATTTGCCTCAGTCTTCTGCACTATTATGAAGTATGAGTAACAGAATCTCAGCTTCAGTCTGGACATATTGCAGATTATGGTCCCAATTATCAAATGCTACAATCAATGTAACTCTCTTTGTCTGCAACAGAATAAAATAATTCTGCTGTGAGACATCCATCTGAGACGTTGCCTAATTTTTCTTTCTCCACTAGTACAGCCCGACGTTAGCCATCACAACTTTTAAGTTCTTCTTCTGTCCATTCACACTCTCTAGTTTTGCTGATTAACCCATCAGCTGAACGATCAAATACTCCACCAGAACAACACTGCTCCCACCTCACAGAATTATTTCTTCTGCCCATCTATGCCTCCTTTCCACCTACCTTAAAAGTAAATTCTTTTCTCTTTCCAGTCCTGAGGAGGGTCTTTGATATGAAAATTAACTCTATTTCATCCTTCCCCTCTCCACTCCAAACCATCTACCTTCCCTCTTCACTCTAAACCATCTATCTTCCTTCTCCACTCCAAACCATCTACCTCCCCTCTTCACTCTAAACCATCTATCTTCCTTCTCCACTCCAAACCATTTACCTCCCATCTCTACTCCAAACCATCCACCCCCACCACTCCAAACCATCCACTTCTCTTCTCCACTCCAAACCATCTACCTCCCCTCTTCACTCTAAACCATCTACCTTCCCTCTTCACTCTAAACCATCTATCTTCCTTCTCCACTCCAAACCATCTACCTCCCATCTTCACTCTAAAACACCTACCTTCCTTCTCCACTCCAAACCATTTACCTCCCTTCTCTACTCCAAACCATCAAAGTTCCTTCTCCACTCCAAACCATCCACCTCCCTTCTCCACTCCAAACCATCTACCTCCCTTCTCCACTCCAAACCACCCACACCCCTCCACTCCAAACCATCCACCCCCTTCTCCACTCCAATCAACCTTCCTTCTCCACTCCAAACCACCCACGTCCCCTCTCCACTTCAAACCACCCACCTTCCCTCTCCACTCCAAACCATCCACCTCCTCTCTCCACTCCAAATCATCTATCCCTCCACTCCCAGTCCTGATGCAGGTACTCGATGTGAAATGTCCCTTTCTGTGCAAAGATGCTTCTTGAGTCGCTGAACTCTACCCAGATTTTTGTTGCTTTGGATTCCTACACCTGAAATCTCTTATCTTTCCATGAACTCTTTCTCTTTCCACAGATACCAACTGACCTGCTTGGCTTCCCCCACCCCACCCCTCCACCAGCAGTGTTTTCTGTTGGTGTTCTTGATTCCCAACATCCACAGTTTTTTTTTGTATATACATTTCTTGCATACCTTTGGTCCTGGAGCCCCTGGGAGTCCCTGTGAAAATATAATTAGAGAAAAATTAGATTTTTTTTTCAAATAGCTGCTTAGGAAGGGTTAGAATAGCTGATGAGGATTCAGGAAGTGACAGAACTCTTTAATTCCAGCTGGAAATATTGACAGAGTTCTTGGTTGGTTAGAAATACTTGTGGATGATTGTGCTTTATCCAATCAGAAAAAGAGCTTACAGCTGACCCGAGTTGTCAGGTAGAGTCTGTGAAGGGAAGTGGACAGTCAATGTCTCAAGTAAAGATACTCCATCTGGACTCAATTTCAGTGAAATTCAGCATAAATGCACTAAAATGTCACCTGTCTGTTTCCTCCATAGTTACAGCGTGGCCCTGTGAATTGTTCGAGTTGTTTGCTGCAGATTCCATCATGTGCAGTCCTTTGTCATATGAAGCTTCTTCGGTCAAAAGTGAATTATCTTATGGGACATGTTCAACAGTACGAAGACTGATGGCCTGTGGGGTCTGCAAGCTCCAGCCCTGATGGAGAGCCCTCCATCTACCCCTTCTATAACACACTGGTTAGTCCAGAACTGGAGGGAGCCTGGGCTGTTCTCTTTGGAGCTAAGAAGATTGAGGGAGGTGCTCAGGATCACGGTACTTGGGTGAGTTGGAGGGACTCTGTTTAGGGACCCCAGGGCAAATCCCAAACCACTAGTGGGGCAAGGACATTTTAAAGCAGAAAGAGCAGTTATAATGTCGTGCACTGCCCGTGGAGGCAGTGGGGAATGTATCAATCAGCACACTCTGAAGTGAATTGGGATAGAATTTGACAGAAAATGATTTGCAGGATAGTGGAGAAAGAACACAAGATTGGACTGACAAGCTTGAGATAGCAGCTAATCAGTGGGCTGAATGGTCTCCTCCCTAAGCTGTAAATGTATAATGTTGCAGGATCCTGTGTTGTCCGCAGGAAGGAGGCCTAGTGCACTTTAGAAAGTGAAAGCAGCCAGCATGGGTGCATGTAGAAATGGCCAGGTAAGTTTGCTTAGAAAGCATGAAATACGCACTGGAAGTCCACTTGGTCCACTTGGGCCATGAGTTCCTGGAAGACCAGGTTCACCCTGTAAAAGAAGAAACATGCATTGATGACATGTAGCAACTAAGGATGGAGTGGTTTAGAAGTGTACACATTCCTCCTGAACTCTCAAATCAACACTATATTTCAAAGAAGATTTAGCCCAGTTACCAATTAGCAATAAGTGTATGTCTACTGAAATATCTACCTTTATTTTCTCAAGTTGTTATTTTTATACTAGGCTTACCTTTGGGCCATCGCATCCTGGTATACCTTTAACACCCTTTGGACCATCCTTTCCATGAAAACCCTAGGGAGAGAAAAGTATGTTGGAATTCATCTTAGACATCACCTGCCTTCATTAATGAACTTATAATGACTTGAGCTGATCAGCGGGCTAGATTATGGTAATTAAGTGAGGAATGGACAATGCATAGTGTAAAAATGATTTTAAAAAATCTGTGCAAAATGCACAGTGGAGTAAGGATTGGTTGCCTGCTGCTCTTGTAGCTCTGTGTGATAAAATCCATTGCTGACTGATGGGAGGACAATCAGTGATGGAAACAATCAGTTCAGTCTGTCTGGATGCCAGTGGACAGCACAGGATACAAAAATATATATCAGTAAGCTCATTCTTGCACAGCTAAACGATTACCGCCCAGTGGCACTGATTTCAACATTCAGTGCTTTGAGTCGCTACCCCTTCCAGTTTGCCTGCTGCTCAGAATGGTGTACAGATGATGCCACTGCCTTGGTCCTCCGCTCCGTCCTGCCCCACCTAGAACACGTTGCCTCATACACCAGGATCCTCTTCATTGATTTCAGCTCAGGGATTAACACGATCATCCCTCAGAGGCTGATGGGTCAACTGTCCTCGTTGGGACTCAACACCCCTCTCTGTAACTCGATCTTAGACCTCTTAACGGTCAATCGGAGTCGGCAGCTGCGTCTCAAACTTTATCACGCTCAGCACTGGTGCCCCTACCCCCATCTTCCGGATGGCAGAAGCCGAGAAGAGAGCATGTCTTCGGTATTGGGGATCCCTGATGATGGATGCTGCTTTCCTGCGACAGCGTATAGCGTAGATGTGCCCAATGGTTGGGAGGGCTTTACCTGTGATCAACTGGGCAGTATCCACTACTTTTGTAGAATTTTCTGTTCAAGGGCATCGATGCTTCTATACCAGGCTGTGATGCAACCAGTCAATATACCCTTCACCGCACATCTATAGAGTGTGAAGAGCACGGAGCTCCTTGCTGTGCACATAACAGACAATCTAACCTACACCCCTACACTTCTTCACTAGTCAAGAAGGCACAGCAGCATCTACAATTTCTGAGGAGATTGAGACATGCTAGGCTCTCTATCCTCGTTCTAACAACTTTCTGCAGGAGCACCACTGAGAGTGTCCTGTCTGGCTGCATCATTGTATAGGACGGATCCGCAGGACCCCACAGACGATACTTCATACCACCGAGAGGATCGCCAGGGTCTCCCTCCCCCACTATTTGTGACATTTACCAGGAGTGTTGCAGACGAAGACCTCAAATCTTGAGGATCCCCACCACCCATCCCACAGTCTCCTTAACCTTCTACCATCAGGAAGGAGGTACAGGAGCATCATTAACTTATTGATGGTAATACTTTGGTTTATGTGCTGTGTGTGCACTGTGGTCCAGAGGAACATTGTTTTGTTTGGTCGTGCATATGTACAGTCAGATGACAATAAACTGAACTTGAAATTGAGATAAACAGTCGTCATGCATGGAGTGAGAGTCACAGAGTTCTATACTGCATCGAAAGAAGCCCTTCACTGGAAGCCACCAGGTACTTAGGTACACCAGTCGCAGCGGGCTTCAGCTTTTTGCAGTGTCTGGGTCTTCTGGAGTTGGAGCTACCAGATAGCTGCAGTACAAGATTATCAGAACATAACTTCATTCATTTTCTGGTGTCACTCTTGTTGAAGAAACTAACTTTTCTACAACTTTCAGCTCATAATCCAACTGTCGTGGGTGATGCGAGATCATTCCGACTGCAACACAAGTTTGTAATTCGCTAAAAGAAATCTGGAGCCCAATCCATGGGTGCATTAGCTGAAGTGGATAGACTTGACTATGGCAGCCATTTTTGTCTTTTAGTTAAATACAGCAAGGCATCACTAGAGCCACGCCTGGCAATGGCGAGACTCTGAGCAGTGAGGGAGATCAGCTGACAATGCACAGAGGTGCAGCCGGTCGAGCTGTTCTCTCACAGCCCCAGTGTCCAGGGCTCAGGCCTAAACCTCTGGGCCGGGCTGTGCAGGATACCTGGGCCCTTCCTGCGACTGCACTGGTACTTTCCGGGTGCTCCTCCTGCGCCCCAAAGACAAGTGGTTAGCCGGTCGCTGTAAATTGCCCTGGTGTGTCGGCAAGTTGTAGAATCTGCTGGAAGGCAATGAGAATGAAGGGGAAGTAAGACGTGGGATTATTGCTATTGGGTGCTTGGCTCGGAGGTAGGATGCAGAGGGTGGTGGTTGCAGTCTGTTTCTCACGATGGAGGCCAGTGTGCCACAGGGGTTGGGTAGGTGGAAAGGACTTGTTTTGATGTTGTTGTCTTGCTTTGTTTTACTGTTGTTGTTGCTGCTTGTGTCATTCTGTTGAATATTGTGGGGGGCTGCAATGGATGGCGACACTTGCTCGGGCTGCGTGAGTTGCTAATGCGAGTGAGGTATTTACCGTATGCTTCAATGTACACGTGATAACCAAATGAATCTGATCGGTGCAGACTCAGAGAACAAGAGGGCCTGTTTCTGTACTGTATGATTTATATGACGGCACTAGAACAGGGAGCTGCTAGAATCAACACCCCCCCACCCCCCTCACAGTCTCACACTGCCTCCTGGTGACACTAATCCTAATAAGGGAGAATTAGACACTTTTGTGTTCCACCCACAAAATGCTGGAGGAATTCACCTTTTGAGTTTGTTCTCCCTGAAGTTATGTGTCCTATCACTGACACAGAATACAACTTGTATCGCCGGTATAACTACAAAGATAATTACTTCTCATCCAATTGGAGCTTGATGCAACTGTTATCGATTATGAGATATTATTTATTAATTGAGATACGGTGCGGAATAGGCCCGTCGAGCCGTGCTGCCCAGCAATTCCCCGATTTAATCCTAGCCCAATCATGGGACAATTTACAATGACCAATTAACCTACCAACCGGTACGTCTTTGGACCATGGGAGGAAACTGGAGCACCCAGAGGAAACATACAAACTCCTCATAGACAGCAGTGGGAATTGAACCTGTGTCACTGGTACTGTAAAGTGTTGTGCTAACCACAGCACTACCGTGCTGCTGCTGTTATGCATGTGGCTTCCCTACTGGCAGGGTGGACTGGTGCTCAGTTAGCTACAGGTGTCCCCCCTGGGGGGGGGGGGCAAACCTTTGGCTTGTATCTACAATGACATTGGACTCTTCGCTTTAAAGAAATATTACTTGAAATTTAGCCTGTACTACATAAAAGGAAGAAATAAGCGTAAGCGTTTATACATTTCCTTTCAGAAGCTCAGGATATCCCAAAAACATTCAAAGCTAATCAAGCATATTTGAAAAATACAGAGACTCTTAAAAAGCAGGAATCAAATTTGTGCGTTGCGAGATCCAATGGCAGCAATGTAATTTTGAATCAGAGATATGGGGAGAATTGTGATCCCATTTCATGTGCTTCACATTTTCTCCAAGAGTTTTACATTGTGCCCATTCTACAGTAGGTGAACTGGCAATCTATGTAAAAAGAAATAAGCTACATCAATGTAACTTACTGGCAGGCCGGGAATTCCCTGGAAACCTGGTAAACCAGGAAGTCCCTGTGAAAATGAAAGGAAAGGGAATTAGTCAGGCAACTAGTGCATCACAGACTGAGCACCACCCTTGACGTACCATTGCTGCACACGCTCATGATCTGCTGTGAATATTTTATATAATGCCTAGTTCTATACCCATAAACATTTCAATACCTAGAATGTTAATTTGTTTCTCCAGAGTTCATAATTGTGTCATTGCACACTGGTATATTATCAATACCAACCAAGGCATCAAATTTAACATAGAATGGTCAATCAGAAGTCAACATCGAAGCCCGAAGGTCAATCGTAAGTACAGATCGAAGCCCGGAGCTTGATCAGAAATCCAGAAGTCTAGGTCTTAAGGCCAGAGCCCTGGGTCTGCAAATCTTAATAAGTCTGCCAGGAAGCCGAAGGCCAAATGTTTGTGAACCTACAAATCCGCTGGAGGTTGGAGGCCAAACGAGAATGTGTGTGGCTGGGTGGGAGGCAGGGAAAGGGCATTCTTTGCTGATTTTGCTTTGTTGCTTGGGATGGTCTATTCTGTGGCGTTTTGTGTTGTCCTGCCGATCTTGTTGGGTTTGCTATGTTGACAGCAGAGTGTGTGGCAACACTTGCGGGCTGACCACAGCACATCCTTAGGTGTGTTGGTTGTTGACACGTTTCACTCTACGTTTTGATGTACAGGGGATATAAAGATCTGAATCTGATTTACAGGTCAATCTGAACGCTCAGTGAGTCATGGATAGGGCTTCAGGTCATATTTGAGTCTGTTGCCCGTATGTAATCTCAAAAGATGAACAATATGTAATTCCAATCTTTGAACCACTAGTATTGGTGACTGAGAGGTTGCATTGAAATATACACAAATCAAATCATTACTCTCACTATGCTCAACCTTTTGATTCCTGACTTCGTATATAGGCTTAACAATACCTTTCCCCACAACCACTCCACCTTCTGCTCTGGCACTGTTTCCATCCCCATAAAATTATAGTTTAACCCCCTACCCCCCACCCAATTTTCTTGTAGGAAAACTTTCCTACAAGAATACTAATCTCCCTCCTGTTCAGGTGCAAACTATCATGTCCTCAAGTTTCACCTTCCCCGGAAGAGACCCCAGTGATCCAAAAATCTAAAGCCCATCATCCTGCACCATTTCCTTAGCCATGTATTAAATTGCATGATCTTCTTTTTATTGTTCTCATTAGCACATGGCACAGGTAGCAATCCTGAGATCATAATCCCAAGGGCCCTCTTCTTTAACTTAACACCCAACTCCCTGTCGCACTTTCTACCTATGTCATTGGTGTATTGTTGTGGATCATGACTTCTCACTGCTCACTCTCCCACTTAAGAATGCTATGGACTCGATCTGAGATGTCCCTGACCCTGGCACCTAGGAGGTAATATAATAAGACCATAAGATATAGGAGCAGAATTTGGCCATTTGGCCCATCGATTCTGCTCTGCCCTTTCATCATGGCTGATCCAAGTTCTCTCTCAGCCCCAGTTTCCTGTCTTCTCCATGCATTCCTTCATACCCTGACTAATCAAGATTATACCACTCACCCTACAAAATGCTTGTTTATAGAAATTGATTGAAAGAGAGTAAATGTTAAGGTGAAATGCTGCAGAATTACTCCAAGTGCTGTTTGGAAGCAGTGCTGAGTTTTGACATCTCACCTGCCAAGTATAGAATCACTTACCCTTGAACCTTTTATTCCTGGGAGTCCAGGAAATCCAAGGTCTCCCTGTTAACATGAACAATATTTAAAAAGATTAAAGTTATAATGCATTCAGTTTTCATAATGAGATGATTGACTATTAGAGTCTTGATTGAACTAGTCTCTTGACAATCATACCTGAACAGAGTTTTATAACTCCAAGTACCAAAGGAGGTTAGCAGGGGTTAGCACTTCAATTTTTCTTTAACAACATGGCTCTCAAGCCAAGTAATTTAATACATATCACCATCTATATAATTTATCTCAATAGCCTGAAGGCAATGTATGAAAGTGTGGCTTTCTCATTGGATGCTGTTCATTGATGCAGTTCTCAATGATAACTATTTTATCACTGTAACTCATTCCCGGCCCTCCATTGTTCTCTCATGCCAGATGTCCTACCTTGGAGCCTTTTGGGCCATGTGGACCCTCAGGACCAGGATACCCTGGAACTCCAGGTTGGCCCTGTATACCAGGTAAACCCCTTTCGCCCTAAAAGGAAATGGAAGACATTAGTGAGAATTGAGGAAGTATCGAAGTACCTGACATGTTAAGTAAAGAGTTATGAATCTAATAAAAACCCTTGCCTCATGACATAAAGCAACATGCCAATCCAGATATTTATAAAGGTAATACTGTACTGGATAGAAGTGACATTCAGCCGGCTTGAATTAAGTGAGTGTGCACACACACACACACACACACACACACACACACACACACACACACACACACACACACACACACACACACACACACACACACACACACACACACACACACACACACACACTGTTATGTTTTTCTATAAATCACCTGATTTATAGAAACGATCTTTCTGAGACAGGATACATGAATGACACAACCATTTTACCCAAAATGTTAATTCAGTGCAATGTCATTTTTATTTCAAGAATACCAAAAATATTTCTACGAGTAAACATAATTTTTAATCCAAGTGAAACGTCCAGCAGGTTGACTGCAGGAGTGCATGGTAGTGTAGTGGTCAGGACAACACTTTACAATTGGAAACAGATGTTCTCAGAGAAATGTACAGAAGAAATGTGGAAAATGTGCAGGGGATATTTCTGTGGGGCTCTGCATATATATGTTCTGATGAGACAGGGAAAGGATGGTAGGGTATAGGAAATGTGGTGTACAAAAGCTGTTGTAAATCTAGTCAAGAAGAAAAGAAGAGCTTACGAAAGGTTCAGAAAACTAGGTAATGATAGATATCTAGAAGATTATAAGGCTAGCAGGTAGGAGCTGAAGAATGAAATTGGGGGTTTGCTGGGTAGCGAACTGTATCTCAATAAAAATAAATAAATATTAATTTTTGTACAAGTTTCAGACAATAGGATTATTACCTTTAGACTGTATGCTCCTCTCCTAAACTAGAAATTTAAGACTAGCTGTGGCAATGAATATTTAATGTCCCCACAGCATCTTGGTGAATTAGATTATTCCCCAACAAATTGCCTTTTCATTCCAAATCAGGCCTGTTACCATGGGGCCTAACATGGGTCTAGAACCATGGAAGATCTGCAGAATAACTATTAACTAGTCACACAGCAGCTCGTGCTGATGTTTCACAGCTCCCATGATCCAAATTGCTGCTGTTGTCTGTGTGGAGTTTCTGTGTTCGCATTATGCCCACCTGGGTTTCAGAGTCAGAATCAGAATTTCCTCCAGATATATCCATTTCCTCACAGATCCGAAAGATGTGCTGATATGTAAACTGGCTAACGCAATGGATATGATATCTACTTGAACTTTTCTCTCTTCTAGTTGTACATTTCTATTTTATATTAGCTCCATTTGTTGCTAATGAAGAAGTTTTTTTTAAACTGATTTCATATAGATCGGATGATATTAGCGGACAAAATGATTTGGTAGCCAAATTAAGTAACCAGAATCTTTTTACCCAAAGTATGATCCATTTTTCAAAAAAAACAGTAATTTGGGATATCACCAAGTTTTAAAAAAACAGCTGCTGAACTTTGATAACAATTGGGATAAACTTCATAAACTACAGGCCATACTTTCAGCAATCACACACTGTCTTACCTTGGTGCCTTTCACTCCATCACAGGAACAACTTGATTTTCCTTTACACGTACAGGCCTAGAAAAAAAAACAAAATATTAAACAAAGAGATTAAAATTTTAAAGTGCTGCATCGCAGGGTTGTGTGGAATTAAGCACAAAGGTTCCAGTTCCAGTCATTTTTAACTCTTCTGACCTCTAGAGGCACCGTTTGTTTTGTACGAACATCATTTCTAAGCTGTTTTTTATATCATTTCCAGCACAGTTTAATTTGGAATTTGATTTGAAGCACATGGTGGAAAGACATCCACCTCTATCCTATCTTTATTTGCCCTTGAAAGAGCAAAATCTGTGAGACATAAAGTTTTGGTGATATTGGTAAACAGTAGATAGATTTTGAACGAAGTATATGCTTGTCGTTTATCATTGTTAAGCTATTTTTTGTGCCTGGAGTTTACTCTTGTTTACATGGCAGAGTTACGGAGTGTTATGTGTGCGCATTACCTTGGTTAAAACCAGATGTGAGAATAATCAACAGTATTAGCATATACTGGCGAACAGGGATTCTGTATTGAACTTTATACCTACTTTAATTAACTTTCTGCAGTTTCACAAATAAAATCTCATTAAAAACCCTGAAGAAAGCTTCCATTGGGTGATTTTTGAGAAGTGTTTAACTTGCTGCATAGTTTAATACACACGCACTGCGTGGGCAGCAGAGTGAAAAGATAACTTGTCTTCAAAGGCATCGCTCATGGACCGGAATCGTGTTTGAATGCCATTCATGACAGTGTCAGCTTCCGATCGGAGCAACGTCGATTGTTGAGATCTGGGAGTGAGGACATCAATCATGTCTTTGCGTTACTCAAACAAATCCAATATTAGCATAGCTGCAGCACGAGAACACGCTGGAGCTGGGGTGGCAAGAATGAGGGCGGGCTATGCTAAACATGAAGTTGAGATGCAAATAGAGAAGCTGACATAGACATGGAAAAAGCTCATTGTAGACATGGAGAGAGAACATACAGACATGGAGAGAGCACGTATAGACATGGAGAGAGCACGTACAGACATGGAGAGAGCCCATACAGACATGGAGAGAGCACATAGAGACATGTAGAGGGCACGTATAGACATGGAGAGAGCACGTATAGACATGGAGAGAGCACGTACGGACATGGAGAGAGCCCATACAGACATGGAGAGAGCACATAGAGACATGTAGAGGGCACGTATAGACATGGAGAGAGCACGTATAGACATGGAGAGAGCACATAGAGACATGGAGAGAGCATGTATAGACATGGAGAGAGCACATAGAGACATGGAGAGAGCACGTATAGACATGGAGAGAGCACATATAGACATGGAGAGAGCACATACAGACATGGAGAGTGCACATAAATGCATGGAGAGAGCACGTATAGACATGGAGAGAGCACGTATAGACATGGAGAGAGCACATAGAGACGTGGAGAGAGCACGTATAGACATGGAGAGAGCACATAGAGACATGGAGAGAGCATGTATAGACATGGAGAGAGCACGTATAGACATGGAGAGAGCATGTATAGACATGGAGAGAGCATGTATAGACATGGAGAGAGCACGTATAGACATGGAGAGAGCACATAGAAACATGGAGAGAGCACGTATAGAGATGGAGAGAGCATGTATAGACATGGAGAGAGCACGTATAGACATGGAGAGAGCACATAGAAACATGGAGAGAGCACGTATAGACATGGAGAGAGCACGTATAGACATGGAGAGAGCACGTATAGAGATGGAGAGAGCATGTATAGACATG
Organism: Hypanus sabinus; assembly: GCF_030144855.1. Lineage (NCBI taxonomy): Eukaryota > Metazoa > Chordata > Chondrichthyes > Myliobatiformes > Dasyatidae > Hypanus > Hypanus sabinus. Next base: position 31,252,920 of record NC_082707.1, read on the forward strand.
GAGAGAGCACGTATAGACATGGAGAGAGCACATAGAAACATGGAGAGAGCATGTATAGACATGGAGAGAGCACGTATAGACATGGAGAGAGCACATAGAAACATGGAGAGAGCACGTATAGACATGGAGAGAGCATGTATAGACATGGAGAGAGCACGTATAGACATGGAGAGAGCACATAGAAACATGGAGAGAGCACGTATAGACATGGAGAGAGCACGTATAGACATGGAGAGAGCATGTATAGACATGGAGAGAGCATGTATAGACATGGAGAGAGCACGTATAGACATGGAGAGAGCACATAGAGTCATGGAGAGAGCATGTATAGACATGGAGAGAGCATGTATAGACATGGAGAGAGCACGTATAGACATGGAGAGAGCACATAGAAACATGGAGAGAGCACGTATAGAGATGGAGAGAGCACGTATAGACACAGAGAGAGCACTTCTAGACATGGAGCGAGCGCATGTAGAGACTACGTTAAGAGCACTCAAGGAAGAGTGTGAAGCTAAGGCTGACTTAGCACATGCAAAGGTGTATGAAATAGCAGCTGACTTAGACTGTGGTGTGTCTATAACCAGAATTAAACATGTTTTGACCTCATTACAGCCAATGCAGCTTCTAAAGAATATGTTCAAATGCATTTTTCCTATAAAACTGTCAGTGAACCAGCTCTACAAGGAGAGGCTGTCCTTACCACACAGCCAACGTGCCTTTCACATAGTCCAGGTATTGATATTCAAGGTCTACAGCAACAAAGACCCGCAGCACCCACTTCTGCAGTTTCAACACAACAAAAATCTTATTCAAGAATTGCTACTGATACCAGTCCCATCTGCACAGACCTGGGCAGACTGGGCATCCACCCACCCCGGGGCACACATTTGGCAATGTCCTCGTTCAGGAGCTGCTTGAGCATTAGATTTAGCTTGGTATCTAGCTCATTGAGATCTAGTCACAGTGGGATTAAAAGTGTTCAAAAACTAGTATATGCTCAACTTTGGTGTTTAGACCCCCTAGAAATCTGCGCAAATATGAATTGTCTTTGATTTGTGCGCAGGCATATCACTGAGTAATGTGCTTTTGCGGGGTCCATATCTCAACAACAGTCTGCTCGGGGTCCTCAGGCGCTTCGGAACTGAATCTGTCGCACTGACGGCAGGTATCAAGCAAATGTTCCACAGCTTCCTAATGAGAGAGGATCATTACCACCAACTGCACAATGAGATTCTGGATGAGAATTCATGTACCTGGCAACTGTCCCTTACTGACTGAGGCAAACCATGGCCTTATCGAAGGAGAGAAGGGACTCAGGACTGAAGTACACAGAAAGTACACAAAAATTTTCTTGTGCAGAAGAAGCAGTCAGCGTGCTAAAAGCAGGGCTAGACACGCTTGCACAGTCTAATAGACTGCATTAGATCACATCCAACTGGGCTGAGATCATGCAACGTTTCCCATTTGAAGATCTGGCCAGGGGCCCACAGAACCTTGATCTTGGACAGGAGCTCCCCCTATCCAGCACAGTCTGGGACTTGGATGGGACTTCATTGCTGACAACCTCTAAGATTGCTGATACCGAAAGACCCTTTACACGTTACGGTGCGCTGTCGACTATTTACAGTCTATTTGACTCTCTTGCATTTCCTGCTCCAGTCAGTATCTAGGGACACTTCATGCTTAAGAGAGTTGACCTCGGACACTTGCAGAAGGGATGTCCCACGCCCTAAAGAGAAATTTGAATAGTGGCAGCTGAGGTGTTCTTCCCTTCAGGATCTTAAAGGTTTGCAGATTTCAAGAACCTACACAACAACTTGGACACAGAGCTAGATGATATCAAGTTCCTTACTGACTGCAAAGTTGTGCTCAGTTATATAGAATTGAATTGAATTGACTTTATTTCTTACATCCTTCACATACATGAGGAGTAAAAATCTTCATGTTACGTCTCTGTCTGAATGTGCAATGTGCATATTATAGTAACTTGTAACAAATAGTCTGTACAGTAAGATCTACAATTGAACAGTCAATATACCTTAGAAATACAATTGGGTCAGTGTAAATTAATCATTCTGATGGCCTGGTGGAAGAAACTGTTTTGGAGCCTGTTGGTCCTGGATTTAAAGCTGTGATGCTGTTTCCCAGATGGTAGCAGCTGGAGCAATTTCTGGTTGGGGTGATTCAGGTCCCCAATGATCCTTCAGGCCCTTTTTACGCACCTGTCACTGTATTTGTCCTGAATAGTGGGAAGTTCACATCAACAGATGTGCTGGGCTGTCTTCATCACTCTCTGCAGAGTCCTGCAATTGAGGGAAGTACAGTTCCCATACCAGGCAGTGACACAGTCAGTCAGGATGCTCTCAGTTATGCTACTGTAGAAAGTCCTTAGGACATGGGGACTCATGCCAAATTTCTTCAACCGTCTGAGGCAAAAGGCACTGTTGTGCTTCTTTCACCACACAGCTGGTGTGTACAGACCAAGTAAGATCCTTAGTGACGTGTATACCAAGGAACTTGAAGCAGTTCATCCTCTTAACTCATGATCCATTGACGTCAATAGGGGTGAGCCAAAGACTTAATTAAACAGTTATTTGACTATAGTTTTAGCAGTTTTGAAATCCTATGGATACCAGGTGAGGAGTGTTCTGGCCCCTAGAGGCACAGAGGCACAGATTGCTTTTAGTGCAGTTTGTTTTGTATGAAACCACTTGCTGTACATATGTTGTTTTTTTTTAATATCATTTCGTGTGCGGGTTAATTAAAATTTTGATTTGAAGCACACGATGGAAAGACATCTGACTTCATCCTTTCTTTATTTGCCCTTGAAATGGCAGTATCTGTGAGTCTTAAGCTTTTACTAATATTGGTAAACATTCCATAGATACATCTCAAATGATGTATTATGTTTATCATTTATCATTACTTATTGTTGTTCCCCAAGTTTACTCATTTACACAGTATAGTTATGGAGTGTTGTGTGTGTGTGTTACCTTGGTTGACACCAACTGTGAGAATAATCGACAATATTAGCACACTCAGGCATGTGGCAATTCTGTATTGAACTGAACACGTATTTTATTAAACTTTCTAAAGTTTCACAAATAAGATCTCATTAAAAACCCCATTGCAGGTGATTTTTGAGAAGGTATTTAACTTGCTGCATAGCTTTGTACTGACACTGCGAGGGCAGTAGAGAAAACAAGTGGCAAAGTTTATTATAATTAAGATTTACCACAATAAAGTTGCACAGTTTTCTGGAATCTGATGTCTGTTTGAATGAATGTGTGGAAAGTATTGTAAATATCTGATGACGCAAGAGTTTTTCATGCACATGCTGTATGGACAGGGCTCATTGAATGAATCTATTTTCATTTTTATTTTGTAATTTACTTTTTATTGAAGTTCATCATCAAACAAATATTTCCATAAGATGTATTTCAGATATTGTACACATATCATATATTAATATTTGCCACAAATCTCCACATAATATTTATCTGAGGCTTTTGCTTCTATAATAATTTGGATAATGGCAAAATATGGCTTGGCCTGTTATAACAGAATATTCTACCTAAGCGTAGTGATTTATACTCAATTGTTGCTATATTGATCTGAGAGTAGATTAAAACTTTGGCACAATATTGTGGGGAAAGGGTCAGTACTGTGCTGTGTTGCTGTATGTTCTAAGCACCAAAGACACCATCCAAAGAGCCCTGAGTGATTAGAAGCAGGAAATGTAGTCTCACCTGCCTGTAAGCTCTGTTCAGAGAGTATGATTGCTTCGATCAGCTTTGCAGATGATGCTGAGAAGCCTGACAAAAGGGGTAGACCACGATCAAGTATTTCACAGCATTCATGGAGTTTTACACCGGACTACTGCCGCAAAACAACAGATTTCATGGTAGCGGGTGCGCTTTACTTTTGCCGGTGGGGGGAGTGGGAAATTGTTGATTGCTGCCACTTTGCGCAGGAGGGAGGGGAGCTGGGGGGTGGGGGGACTTCGGGGTTCTAACATTTAACTGTCGCTCATTCTTGGGACTCTCCTCTGTTTTCGTGGATGTTTGCAAAGAAAAAGCATTTCGGGATGTATATTGTATACATTTCTCTGACATTAAGTTGTACCTTTGAACCTTTGATATGTTAGTGATAATAAATCTGTTTGTTAAAAGGTTTGCACATCATTATATGACAACCACACCTGAGTTCCTGGTTTACCAGTGTCAGCAGGTTCATAAAAAGTTATCCATGTCATGAAACTGCTCATTCCCTCCTTGGGTTATTGTACAAATGTGTGTGGTATGGACAATGCAGATTAGCATCACTGGCTATGTTCTTATAGGAGATAGCATCGCCAGATATGATCTTCACTCTCTGGAATTTCTGTTAATGCTCGACTGTAAGTGCATCAAGGCAAAATCAGAAGAAAAGCCATAACTGGAATTTGCCAAAATGGTGATATGAGGACAAAATTCTTGAGTTAGTCAGCATGACATTTCAATCTGCTAGAACTCAAGTTTTGTCAATGTCTGAGTAAAGAATATGATGCGCTGGTTTCTTTGTTTAAACCAGGGGCTCCCAACCCTTTTTATGCTGTGGACCAATAGCATTAAGCAAGGGGTCTGTGGACCCCAGGTAAGAAACCCCTATGACATTAAACATACTGAGTTCACTCAAAGTTATTCTGCAATGGATCAGTGCACATTGTGTAGTCCAGGAACTACTAACTGCTGAAATCAACATATAGGTGTACAAAGCACTGGATGGGATCACCAATATCTGACTTCATTGCCCAGGCCATTATGCAAAGGCTAGAAAAGATAGCCCTTCCAGTCCTTAAACCCAAACACCGGGTATGATACGTAGATGATACCTTTGTCATATTCAAACAAAATGAAATTGAGGCTAACTTTATCCAAAGCAACAACATATTCAGCGACATCGTTTACAATGGCAAGAGAAAGTAACAACTGACTCGCATTCCTGGATGTACTTGTCATGAGAAAATGGCACATTAGAGACATCTGCCTACGGGAAGCGTACATGCACGGACCAAATATTGAACTATCATATCAACCACTCAGCCTACCACAAGAAAAGCTGCATTTGCACCTTGTTTAAGACAGCACAAACACACTGCAGCACCACTGGAACAATAGAACTCAACTAGTTGATCAGCACGTGCATGTAAGGAGAGCTGTATAACTCATCTCCTTCTACCGTAGGCCACGAACTTATCAATCACCCCTGCTGTGGACCACCTGGAGGTCCAAGACGCTCTCGTTACATGCACATGCAGCTCAACTCTTTGAGTGATAATGCAGAAAATTTGAAGTTAATAACTCATCTCCTTCTACCTTAGGCCACAAACTTATCAATCACCCCTTGTACTTTCACTCAGCAGGTAATGAATCTTTGGAATTCTCTACCCTGGAGGGACTGTGGAAGTTCAGTCTTCAAATTCTTTCAAAACACAGATTGAGGGATATTTGGTCATTAGAGGATATTGGGATACTGCTGGAAAATGGAAAAGAAAACACACACAAAATTCAGCAAGACTGCATAATGGTCTAGGCCCAAAATGTGGACTGTAGTCTTTTCCATTGATGCTGCCTGGCTTGCTGAGTTCCTCCAGCATTTAGTGCGTGTTGCTTGGATTTCCAGCATCTGCAGATTTTCTCTTGTTTGTAGAAGATCAGAATGGTGGCATAGGTTCAATGGGCCCAATAGAATGGTCTTCTCTTGCTCCTATTTTATATTAGAATAATACAGTAGACCCCAAGTCACCACAAATGGGCGCCAAAACAGAAGCCTGCTTGAAAAATGAAATGCTTTTCATTTTAATTGATGGTAAAACATCAACCATAATTTCACCTCATCTCTCTTCATACCACCAGGGGTTAAAATAACAAGAGTGACGTGTGGCAGCAAATACCCTTTTCCCATGACCATTGTGGCTTCTGGGTCTACTCCTCAAACTATTGATAAATAACACCAGGCTTTAGCTTTTCATGAAGCTATCCTTAGCAATGTTTATAGATAGGTTAAAATTGGTTATGTTGACTCAGCCATGCTCAGTTTTTAACGTAAGAATGTCTGAACCACACTACCCCCTCCCCACCAGTAATACCTACATAAGTGAAAATGACATAGTTATTATGTAACAGTACTTAAAACAAAGTAAAACTCCAGTGGTGGAGTATCCCTATTATTCAACCAGCAGATAAATAGTTCACCCCACTCATATCCTGGAAAGAGTGTCACAACAGATTAAGTGGTAACATAACCTACATAAGCCAGTGTTAGGGCATATTCTGGAGTTTGGGTATACAGGAAATATTAACTTCAACAATCAATCTTCAAGCCTGAATGCAGATTGTAGATTAAATTTAAAATGCAGCCCTGAACAATATTTTCCTGGAGTTGTGGACACCAGTCAATTGAAAACCCAGACAATGATGATTAACATTCATTTTGGGTGTTTGGAGTGTGGGAAGAAGGAGGTATGAAAGTTATGTGTGAGTCAAAGGAAGTGTTGTACATAACATTGTAACTACATAATTGTCCTGCTGTTACCTTTGATCTTTACCATATAAAATGTCGCGTAATATTAGGTCCAACAGACCTCTTCCTCCAAGAGTGTCTCATTTTGTTGAATGAGATACCCGTATCCACTACCTTCAGTGCCTCTCCGGTGACTTTGTACACATTACAACACCATGGCACACTCAGTGGTAACATAATCGGCCCAAACCAGTTCTCAATATGCAGCACTTTTAAACTGCCCATTTCTTATGTGCATTTATAACCATTCAGCTAAATTTCTTCTGTCCTGTGGGATGAGTTTTTAAAAGAAGGTTGTATTTGAAAAGTTCTTCAGACTGAGCTTCAATGACTGGTTTGCATGTGTAGAAAGAAGACACCACACCAATATCAGAATGCATATATGGATTCCACAGATGTGAGAAATCCAGAGCAATGCACACACAAAATGCTTGAGGACCACAAAAGGCAGGCAGCATCTATGGCATAAAGCTACTACAGTGCCAGTGACCCAGGTTCAGTTCTGCTGCTGTCTGCAAGGAGCTAGTACTATGACCATGTGGGTTTTCTCTGGAGCAAATGGGTTAGTAGTTTAGTTGTTCAAATGGGTGTAATTGGGCAGTGTAGGCTCACTGGGCTGAAGGACCTGTAACTGAGCTGAAATAAAAAAATAAAAATAAAAACGAACAGTTGACCTTTCGGGCTATTATCCTTCATCAGGACTGGACCTGATTCAGGTTCTTTGCCTGAAACATTGACTATTTATTCTCCTCCATAGATGGTGCTTGACTTGCTGAGTTTCTCCAGCATTGTATTGGGATGTCTATAACTCCACCAGAAGTGGGAGCCAGGCCGCCATTCTTCTTCTGAAATATATCAGGAAAAATTATTGCTTGACACCGCAATGTCCCATTGAATGTATCACAATCCCTTGCTCCAGTCCATGACAAGTGCAGCTTTGCCAAATGAAAGCTGAAGTCAAAGTTACCCAGGAAACTCATATTGAGTGATAGGCTACCATGTCACATTCCCACATTAACGGAAGAAGGAAATAATCCTCCAGTCTCAGGTATTCCAAAGCATTACACAGCCAGTGAATTAGTATCACAATAATATCACATCTCCATTAAACACATCTTCTAAATCAGAGGCAGGAAGACTCACAAAATGCTGAACTAATCTGGTAATACTGGTAGAGGGAAAAGCTTCTTGTTTCTTTTTCATCTCCCACCAGACCTGAGTTTAATATTTGAGTGCGCAGTGGTACCTTCTCCTTTGTTGTTGCAATGGCCACCCTTCATTCCATAGAGAGCACTGCAATAGGATTTGAATCCTTCAGTCCAGGAACTATGGACACTTCTGGGACATAAAGGTGGAATTGTGGCGACCCATTTCCTGGCACATCCGAACCGGCTCACAATTAGATAGCCTACGGGGGTTTGCGAGCACAGAGCTTTGGAGCCTCTGCGCCTCGGGGGGCAGGTTGAGGGAGGCTTAAAAGTGAGGCTGAGGATTTTGAATAAAGTTTTTTCCTTCGACTGCAGTTACCGACTCTGTGTCGTAACTTTAGTGCTGCATGTAGCACACCGCTATAGAATGCAATTAATTCAACCGTCTTTCAAAATGGTGCACTGCCTCAAATAGAATGTGGTATACGTTAAGGCACAAGAATCAGGACTTGTATAATGCATGTTTCGACTGTCTACTGTTTTCTAGTAGGTCAGAGGTGAAAGAAGGGTTGAAGATGACAAGTTTGAATTCAAGTTTATCGTCATGGGCATACATACCCAGGGTATAAGTGCCATGAAAATCAGCATCAACATGGTTCATTACAAACATGGCAGACATAAAATACATAAAAGTAAATTACATAAACATAGATTAATACAAACTATAAATCATGTGCACAACAAAATAATTAACAAATAAATGGCATCATTGCTGAGAAAAATGAAGTCCAAGATGTAATTAGGATTTTTCAGGTTGTTTTAAGAACTCGATGGCAGCGGGGATGAAGGTGATGTTGAACATTTAGGTACAGGCCTTCCGGCTCCTCTACCTCCTTCTTAACGGCAGCAGTGAGGAGAGGGCAAGGCCCAGTTGTTAGGGGTCCTTTGCAATTGATGTTGCCATTCTAAGAATTCACTGCTTGCAGATGTCCTGGGCTGGGGAAGCCTGCATGTGTTGTCACACTTCCAGCACCAACATAGCACACCCACAACGCTTTCATCCTAACTTCAACTATACATCCCTGGAACGTGGGAGAAACTGAAGCACTCGGATGTACACTCGGAGGAATGTACATTCTCCGTAAGAATGCACAAACTCCTTACAGAGAGCGGTGGTAACCAAACTCCCATCGGTGATTGCTGGAGCTGTAAAATGGTTGTGCTTCCCACTGCACCACTGTGCCAACCACTAAGGAAGTTAACTACCCAGCTGCCCTCCTGAAGACTCCGGTCATACTTAGTATATCAACCCCATCAATCCATGGAGAACATGAAATGCAACGTTGGACAAGGATCCTGTATTGGGGATGCAGAAGCAAAAAGATTTTGTGTTGTGTGGACTATCTTTGTCGCTGCTCCTCGTGTATCAGAAATGCTCTGCTCTATCCCTCATTCTGTTCTCATTGTGGAAGACTTTGGTGGTGAAGGCAATGCAGTGTTAGGGTGTCAGTACTGGGGAAGGTAGAGGGTGGCCTTGGGACAAAGGGGAACAACAATGAACATGTAGAAACTGATTTTCATCTTTAACACGACAGGAGACATTGTGGCTTCAGGACCTTAGACAATCTTGAGTGTTGGTGGATACTTCTGCAGAGGTTAACTCGAACTAGTTCATTGTCACAATGCCAGAAAGTGATTTTCATTTTGTGGTTCCCTTTCACAACATAATTCATGGTGTAATTTTCATGACGTTCAATCAATGGAACTGAAGAGATTTAGCAATATATTAGATATTTAGACCCATAAGACATAGGATCAGAATTAGGCCAATTTGCCCATTAGGTCCGCTCTGCTATTCAATCACAGCTGATTTATTATCACTCTCATCCTTGTGCTTTCTCGACATAACCTTTGTTGTGCCTGTTCAAGAAGAACCTGACAACCTCTGGTTTAAACATACCCAATGACTTGGCCTCCATAGCTGTCTGTGACAATGAATTCCACAGACTGACCACCCTCTGGTCATAGTCTCCCCCACTATTGAAAACATTTTTTCCACATCCACTCTATCTAAACCTTTCAATAATTGTGAGGTTTTAATGAGATCGCCCCTCATTCTTCTAAACTCCAGTGAGTCCAGGTCTAGAACCATCAAATGTTCCTCATACTTTAACCCTTTCATTCCAAGAATCATTCTCGTATATTATGCTAGATAAATATTTTATCACCTGATATGACATGCTCTTACTGTGAATTTTAGCCACTTATGATAATTCATGGATTAAACAAACAATTTTTGCTTCCTGATTTTTTTTTACTTATTTTTACTTTTTAATTAACAGATGGGTGCTGAATGAGCTTCCATCTGAGCTTCCCAGAATTTTCTATTTAATTCCATTCATGCCAAACTATTTAGTCTGTTACTCAGTAACAAAGAAACCCAATAAAGCTGGCTTAATCAAGTTTATTCTTTTGCTGAAGTGAGAAAACATGATTTAACAAAGATCTTATCATGTATTTTTCAGTATAAATGTATCAATTAGACCAAATAACAACACACAACCCTCAATCACAACTTTCTCACTAGATAAAGAGAACTGTTATCAGAAAAGTTTCACTATCATCTGTCCATCTATTTTTTGGAAACATCTAATTACATTAGGTCACATTTGACACTGATTAAATAGAGGAAATATCTTGTTTATGTAAAAGCAACATGCCCTAACTTCACACAGAAGAGATGTCCCATTTCAGATTACGCAAAGCAGTTGCAATGATGGATAAGTTTCAAAAGTATTACAAAGCAGTGAGTTTGCCAAGTCCACGCCTCCTGTGATACCGAGTACTACTGCCATTCATTGAACTGTGCCCATGAAATGCAGCTACAAGGGTTACAGGAAGGGGAAGTCCAGTCCCTATACGCCTCCATCCTCCATCAGGAAGACCTTAAAACTCTCTGCTCCTTTCTAGACAACAGACCCAACCTGTTCCCCTCCATCACCACTCTCCTCTGTCTGATGGTATTGGCCCTTATTCTCCTTCGGCTTCAGCACTTAAGTTACAGAGAAAGGTTGAACAAGTTAGGTCTCTATTCATTGGAGCGTAGAAGGTTGAGGGGGGATTTGATCGAGGTATTTAAAATTTTGAGAGGGATAGATAGAGTTGACGTGAATAGGCTGTTTCCATTGAGAGTAGGGGAGATTCAAACGAGAGGACATGATTTGAGAGTTAGGGGGCAGAAGTTTAAGGGAAACACGAGGGGGTATTTCTTTACTCAGAGGGTGATAGCTGTGTGGAATGAGCTTCCTGTAGAAGTAGTAGAGGCCAGTTCAGTTGTGTCATTTAAGGTAAAATTGGATAGGTATATGGACAGGAAAGGAGTGGAGGGTTATGGGCTGAGTGCAGGTAGGTGGGACTAGGTGAGATTAAGAGTTCGGCACAGACTAGGAGGGCCGAGATGGCCTGTTTCCGTGCTGTGATTGTTATCTGGTTATATGGCTACTCACATTTCCTTCAAACAAAAGGTGTAGCCATGGGCACTCGCATGGGTCCCAACTATGCCTGCCTTTTTTCAGCTGTGTGGAACAGTCTATGCTCCAAGCATACACCAGTACCACTCCTCAACTTTTCTTACACTACATTGATGACTGCATTGGCGCTGCTTCCTGCACGCATGCTGAGCTCGTCAACTTCATCAACTTTGCCTCCAAATTCCACCCTGCCCTCAAATTTACCTGTTCTATTTCTGACACATCCCTCCCCTTTCTGGATCTCTCCTCTCTATCTCAGGAGACAGTTTATCTACTGATATCTTTTTTAAACTCCCTGATTCCCACAGCTACCTGGACTGTACCTCTTCCTACCCTGTCACTTGCAAAAATGCCATCCCTTTCTCTCAGTTCCTCCGTCTCTGCCATATCTGCTCTCAGGATGAGACTTTTCATTCCAGATCTAATGAGATGTCCTTCAAAGAAAGAGGCTTTCCTTCCTCCACTATCAGCATTGCCTTCACACACATCTGCCCTCGCCTCACCCTCACACTACTCCACCAGGTTTAGAGCTCCTCTTGTTTTAACAACCCCACCAGCCTCCGCATCCAGCACATAATTCTCATCACCTCCACCATCTCCAATAGGATACCACTGATCCCACTACCAAGCATACCTTTCCTTCCCCCAAATTTCTACTTTCCGCAGGGATCGTTCCCTATCAGACTCCCTCGTCCATTCATCCCTCCCCACTGATCTCCCTCCTGGAACTGATCCTTGCAACTGGCCCCAAGGACCACACCTGCCCCTGCACCTCCTCCCTCACTATCGTTCAGGGCTCCAACTAGTCCTTCCAAGTGAAGCGACACTTCACCTGTGAGTCTGTTGGGGTCAGCTACTGCATCCAGTGCTCCCGGTGCTGTCTCCTGTATATCGATGAGACCTGACGTAGATTGGGAGACCACTTTGCTGAGCACTTATGCTAGGAAAAGCAGGATCGCCTGGTGACCACCCATTTCAATTCTACTTCCCATTCCCATTCCAACATGTCAGTCCATGGCCTCCTCTACTGTCACAATGAGGCCACACTCAGGCTGGAGCAACAACACCTTATATTCCGTCTGTGTAGCCTCCAACCTGATGGCATGAACATCAATTTCATGAACTCCCAGTAATTGCCCCCTCTCACCATTCCCCCATTCCTGTTTCTCCTTACCTACCCTTCTGGTGCTCCTCTCCTTCCCTTTCTTCCTTGGTCTTCTGTCCTCTCCTATCAGATTCCCCCTCATGCAGGCCTTTATCTCTTTCACCATTCATCTTCCCAGCTCGTCACTTCATCCCCGTCCCCCTCCCAGTTTCACCTATCACCTACCACCTTGTACTTCTTCCCCCCCCTCCTCCCCCCACCTTACTGCTCTGATTGCTCATCTTTTTTTCCAGTCCTGCTGGAACTTCTTGGCCTGAAATGTCAACTGTTTACTCTTTTCCACAGATGCTGCCTGGCCTGCTGAGTTCCTCCAGCATTCTGTGCATTTTGCTTGGATTTCCAGTGTCTGCAGATTTTCTTGTGATTCCACTTCTATTCTTGTCAGATTAGCATGATACTTGAGAATTTCTCTTCTCAGTCTTGCCAGTAGTGTGATGGCGATAAATTTTCACCTTTGGACATTGCAGGCATCTTTAAAGTGCCAGTTGGCATTCTGCCACCCTCCTGGGGATTGAGCATCTTTTCTGGAATGTTCTTGCACACAGTCAGTGTTTATAGAATCCTGATGCATCAGGCCTTTTTTCCACCACAGAAGATTATGAAGTAATTCAAACTTGTATCAATGTCTTCATGTTTCATGCTCCAGAGGCACAATGAGTGTATTGTTCCCCTGCCCCCCCCCCCCCCCACGTCTATCTTTCTGTAATGAATTTTTCTATCTGCTGGTTGGAGGCTGAATTATCTCTTGGTCATATAGAGCTCCAGGTGTTGGATCTGCTCTGTGGAATTATCAGATGTGCTTGAGCTTTGGCATCTCTTCTAGTCTGCAAATAACTGAAAATCTTCAAACTGTGTCAAACTCTTTGATCTGATTGTCATCCTGCAGATGCCATGATTAAAGAGATACTAATGCAGATCAGATAACTCCCCTGAACTTCTTCTATAGTTATTTCTTCTGTATGTTTAGCTGTCCTCCCCTCATCCTGCATGACCTGCCACTGCCAACCCACTGCATACTTTCTCGTTTCTAGCTGCTTGTCATTGGATTGTTATCCATGAGCTTGAACAACAGGTGAATGAGCTGCAGGTTCCCTCATCTCATTTTGTGCTGGTCTTTGAATCAGAGTAATGTCACCAGCATATGTCGTAAACCCCGCGGCAGCAGAACAATGCAGTACATGATAATAGAGAGGAAAAGAAAAGTGTAACTGTGTGTGCATATATAAAAAATAGTTAAATTAAATAAGTAGTCCAAAAAGCAGGAAATAAAGAAGTACTGACGTCATGGCCAAGGGTTCAATGCCCATTCAGAAATCAGATGGCAGAGGGGAAGAAGCTGTTTCTGAATCACTGAGTGTGTGCCTTCAGACTTCTGTACCTCCTTCCTGATGCAGCCAGTTAGGATGCTCTCCATGGAACACATGTAGAAATTTGTGAGTGCTTCCCCATGTTGTGTAAATGCTGTTCTACAGGGGACTCAGATAGGTGATGGACTACTAAGGTCTTGTCCGCTCAAGAGTGTTTCTACTCACGTTACTGTTGGAAATGATAAGATTCTGACATGGCGCCTAACTTTTGTGGTTTTGTTAACTAGCATTTCTTGGTTTCCGTAAGACCATAAAACACAGGAGCACACCCAGGCCATTCATCAGATCTACTCTGCCATTCCATCATGGCTGATGTATTATCTTTCTCAAGCCCATTTTCCTGCCTTCTCCTAGTAACCTTTAACACCCTTACAAGTCAAGAACCTATCAACCGCTGCTTTAAGTATCTCCAATTACTTGGCCTCCACAACCCTCTGTAGCAATGAACTTCACCGAATCACCACCCTCTAGCTAAAGACATTCCTCCTCGTCTCTGTTATAAAGGGATGTCCTTGTATTTTGAGGCTGTGGCCTCTGAACTTAAACTCTCCCACTATTGAAAACATCCTCTGCCAATCCACTCTATATAGGCCTTTCAATATTCAATAGATTTCAGTGAGGTCCCCCCTCATTCTTCTAGTGAGTACAGGCCTAAAGTCATCAAATGATTCTCATATGTTAACCCTTTCATTCCCGGGATCATCCTCATGAACCTCCTCTGAACCCTCTCCAATGCCAGCACATGCTTTTTTAGATAACAGGCCCAAATCTGTTCACAATAGTCCAAGTGGGGTCTGACCAGTGCCTTACAGTGCCTCAGTATTACTTCTTTGCTTTTATAACCCTGTACTCTCAGAATGAATGCTCACAGTGCATTTGCCTTCTTTTCCTCTGACTCAGCCTGCAAGTTAATCTTTAGGGAATCTTGCACGAGGACTCCCAAATGCCTTTGCATTTCCAATTTCTGAATTTTCTCCCTGTTTAGAAAACAGACTAAGTCTTTATTCCTTCTACCACAGTGCACGGCCATACACTTTCCTACAATTAGTAAGGCTAGTGGTAGGTTGGCACATAATGCAAGAGGATTTGGGTAGAATTGGGATGTCTTGCTCTTGTTATATTCAGTCCTGACGACACACAGCGTCTGGAGTATTGTCTGGTTTCCTGCCCATGGAAAGATTTCCTTGCAATAAAGGCAATAAACCCAAGATTTTGTCCTGGGATGAGAGGCATAAGGAGGGAAAGTGGGGATGTCACACAAGAAGGGATTAAGCAGACTTTGCCTATACTTGAGTTTAGAAAGAAGAGAGGAGATTTCATTGTAATAAACTCTTCTGGATGCAACAGAATGGATGCAGAATTGATGTTTTCTCCACGAGGGTATCCAAAACTAGAGGCCATAACAGGTGTCATCGGGAATGACATAAGGGATTTCTTCATCTAGAAGACAGTGAAGTTTTGGAATACTCAGTCCAAGAGGAATGTGGAGGTTCACTTGTTGAGGGATACAGAACAGGCACCAGCATGGATTAGCTGAACAATCCACCTCTGTGCTGCAAATATCATGCCAACAGATTTTTGTTTGATGTTAATACTGTGTATCTCTGTCTGGTCAATACGGATATATATATCTATCATTGAATGCAAATAAAGATATTTTCACAACAAACAGGTTAACAAATTGAAACACCCCACAAACAACAGAATTTAATTGGCAGTGAATGGAACTGGGACAAAGCTAAATTAAAAATGGTGTCACGCTGAGGTATGGCTGAAACATGGCCGCATATGGCCCCCGGGCCGCAGTTTGCCCATGCTTGCACTAACCCATCAGGTGACATCTGGAACATATCACCCGGTGGTCCGTTTATGAAAATATAAACTGCTATAGATTTTTAATAAGTATTTAGATGAGAGTCACGGCAAGGATCGGACCCAAGTGTGGAGGAAAGACAGACTCCCACATAGAGACGGCAAATAGTGATTATGTATAGGAATTCCAACAGTATATCAGTGGCTTGACTGAGCAACATCACGAGATGAAACTTCCTCAAAGCTAGGATCCCATGATATGCACTAATGGAATCCCAGAGCCTAAACTTAACAAGGTTAAACAATTAATGAAACTAGTAAAAGAAAATTGAGCAATTAAGGTGTTCCAGAAACCTCAGCGCCAAATGCTCTCCAGCTCCCCACACAGGTCTGGAGAGTCATTACAGGTGAGTTTGTGAACGCCATTACGTAGAAGTCTATGGAAGTGTTAGAAAATGTGAAGGGTGTAAATAGAATGTTGGCATGGACATGATGGGCTAAAGGGTCTGATTCTGTGCTGCATGACTCTATGACCATCAGCTACATGGTCAATGAGGGCAGCCTACTTTTTACAAACTGCAACACACACAAAATGCTGGTGGTACGCAGCAGGCCAGGCAGCATCTATAGGGAGAAGCGCTGTCGACGTTTCGGGTCCTGACGAAGGGTCTCGGCCCAAAACGTTGACAGCGCTTCTCCCTATAGATGCTGCCTGGCCTGCTGCGTACCACCAGCATTTTGTGTGTGTTGCTTGAATTTCCAGCATCTGCAGATTTCCTTGTGTTTGCCTTTTTGTTTTACAAGCTGCATATGTTTGCACTGTCTCAAAACATAAGATCAACTTCAAAAACTCTCTGCAAGAGGAAACGCAAAATCAAAATGTTCTAAATATGAAATTTATAATGACAGAATTTGTAGGTGTTCTTCGGTTTCTACACTGATCCACATATTTAAGGAGCCAACTGTCTAATGCAGTCAGAACCCTGCCCAGCTTTAACGCCACTTCAGAAATTAGTTACCTAACTCTGTCTTCTGTTCAAGTTCTCTGAAACATAATGTTTGCAGATATTTGAGTCCTGTCACATGAAGAGTTCAGATCATCCACAGACCATGCCCCAAGCTCCTGTGACCTCATCAATTACTGACTCTCAATTCCCAACACATCATTGTATCATTACCAATTGTTGCTTGGCCTTGTCTCATTCTGTTTAGCACCCATTCTTGCCATGTGTAACCCTCCCCCTCACCAATCTCTACATCCGCGTAGAAACATAGAAAATAGCAACAAGAACATACCATTCACCCCTTCAGGCCTGTTCTCCCATTTAACGTAATCATGTCTGATCATTAACTGCAATACCCTTTCCCCCAAATCTATTTAATGATCTAATTACAATTGCCTTCTATGGGAGAGTATTTCACATGCTCACTGGGCTCAGGTGAAGATATTTCTCTGAAACATATCATCCCTCAGTGATTGGGCTTGTGGCCCTGGTTTTTGGCTCCCCAGGAATTGGAAACATCCTCCTTGTCTGCCCTCATTAGAGTTTTATAGGCTTCTATGAGATTCCCTGTCATTCTTCTAAACTTGAGTGAATATGCCCAAATACCTACCCTGGGTGACAAACATGTAAGGATCACTGGAATTTGCCCAATTTTTCCTCATATATCGGTCCTGCTATACCAGCAACCAATGTACTGCATTCATAACAAGGGCGTGCTTCCTTAACAGGGAGATCACAAAACTCCAAACAGGGTCCCACCAATGCCCTGTAGAACTGTAGCAAAACTTATACTCAACAGGCTATGAACCCATTACCTTACTCTGCACAGCAGAATTTCTAGAAGATCTGCTTAGTTACATTTCTATTTTTCAAAGCATTCTCAAAACAGTTCTCCAGCTGTTTTCTTTTCAGTAGAGGTCTTCCTTCAATGGTTGTTCACTGTGGGACACCTTGGGACGTTTGTTTACAAATAAACACAATGAGTAAATTGTTGTTTTGTCGTTATCATTTCGTATTTCCATTCATCAAGCTGAGGAATATGAGTTCTTAATGGAATGTTGTCAATTTTACCAAATATCGATTTTACATTTTGCATAATGTAAGAAGGGATATAAACGTCAACTTGTGTTCCATGTTGTCATGAGAGACCTTTCTTAAGATTCAGTGAACTCTTACAGCTTGAAGAAAGAACTGAAAGACAAAATTGTGAATCTCTAGAGCTCTACTGAATTGATTCAAAATTATTACTTCTACTTTTAAATCCATCAACCCTTTTGCCCTTAACCACCAATTAGCTTCATCATAAGATCCATTTCACCTCATAATCCCCTCTGGCACTGCATTTCTCCTTCTTTCCATCTCTACTGCACTGTTAATCTTATTGCCACTTCAGTCAAATCAAATTTAACTATCTTAAAATCTTCAAAAAAAATCTTCGGTGGCTTGAGCTTAATGCACAGATATGGTTGCACAGCCTCTGGTTCCAAAATTTGTCTTTATTGAAGTTGAATTTCAGAAGAGGATTAAACCATAAGACCATAAAATAGTACACAGAAGTGGAATCAGGCCATTTGGCCCGTAGATTCTTGTCTATCATTCCACCTTGGCTGATTAATTATCCCTCTCAACTCCATTTTCCTGCCTTTCCCCTATAATCTTTAATTCCGTTACTAATCAAGAACCTATCAACCTGAGTTTTATAACTTCCCCCATCGCTCGCTGCTGCTGGAGGAAGGTGTCTGCACATGATAGTCTTTCTCCTCCTCTTGTCTGCTGTTCCTTGAGGAAGGTCCCTGTGTTCAAATGGTCTTTCTCTTTCCCTTTCACCTGATGCTGTCAGATAATGGTGCCGGAGTCCACCGTGGTCTTGGGCAAGGTTTAGTCAACACAGTTTGTGGAGTAGACACTGAGGTCCATATTATGATGCATTTCTGGTTTCTGGGTGCTCTTTCTTTGTTGCAATTTGCTGCGATTTTGGACTGGCTCTGTGGCCTGAAGTTGACAAACAACAAAGTACTATATTGAACTGAATTGAGCTGAACTGAATATGCTTGGACTGTTTGGACGATTTGTGGTTTATTGATTTCTATTCTGTCTTTTTTGCTTGTTTTCTTTGTTGTTTGCACAATTTGTTCTTTTTTTGTGCATTGAGGGTTTGACATTTTACTTTGAATCGGTCTCCTGGTTTCTTTTTTTTGTTTCATGGGAAGACGAACCTTAGGGTTATATACTGCATATATACTTCGATAAAAAATGTATTTTGAATCTTAAATATTTGAATTTCCACAGCAAATTACAAATTGTAACCTCTGCTTACCAAAACATCTTCTGTCATTTAGTATTCCCAGTGATGTAATGTATTGTGGCGATCATTCGGTCCATGATGATGGATGAGAAAAGCTTGTTTATCTCAACTGACGTCTTTACTGCGACAAGCACAAAACAGACCCAGGTACTGTGACCTGGGGAGAGAACCACCCAGTCACATACTGACGGGGGAGGTGATTATTACACACCCCAGTTACAGTCAGGGTGACCCACAAACTCACATGTGAATAACTGTATAACCCAAGCTAAAATGTAACAATAAATGCAATAAATGATCTTGAACATCCCAATATAATCCCATAAACGTAGTTTAATACAAGAACAATAAATATCGCAGGCTATTAGGAATGCTGGGGCGGGCTATCGACCATGCCCCCCCCCCATCCCTTCCGGAGCACTGCACTATTTTCCTAGTACTCCCTATGACAATTAAATTAATTTTCAGTGTTGTTCCAGTCAGTAATGCATACTCCCTAGAATAATTACGTAGTGCTTCATGCACAGCTCTGGTCAAAGGCTTCTCCATGCAGAATCTAGAAAATTTGTAACCAGAATTGTGATAAATACTGGAGTCAATAGACAATAGATGCAGGAATAGGCCATTCGGCCCTTCAAGACAGCATCGCCATTCAATGTGATCGTAGCTGATCATGCACAATCTCAAACTCAACTCTCGATTTGCAACAATATTCAAATTTAAGTTAATGACGTGTCTGTCGGAGTTCACCTCACTGTTTGTGGACTGACTGGAACATATAATCAGCTTGCAATGTACCTCTTCAGCAAGGAGTGTACCAAAAGAATATGGAAACTTGGTTCACCTGCCTGCACAGATTGAAATTATATGCTTAAACAAAAGGAGAGATTTTCCTTTGGTATCCCGACCAAAAATATACAAATGCACAAAAATATACAAAAAAGTAAGAAAAAATGCCCAACACATCACTTAACATACTTTGCAATTGGTAAAACTGGCTGCAATATATATATCTACCATACTTAATGGTGGAAAATTTATAGTTCTGAAGGGGACTGTTGCTTCTAAAAATTCTTCAAAAACATCTCATATATCAACACATATCCGTAACTTTGCTGCTTAAGGCTCTTCAGAGCAACTTGATAGCTACCATGCCGTGATGGGCACCAGCGACTGGAAAATCATGGTTCAGTCCCTGCTGCTGTCCGTAAGGAGTTTGTATGTTCTCCTCATGACCAATGGGTTTCCTCTGGGTGTTCCAGCTCCCTCCCACATTCCAAAGATGTACGGGTTAGGGGCATATTACAAACAAGAGAAAATCTGCAGATGCTGGAGGATCTCGGACCGAATTGTTGACTCTGCTCTATTCCACGGGTGCTGCCTGGCCTGCTGAGTTCCTCCAGCATACTGTGTGGCCGTATTATGTTGGTGCCAGAAGCTTGGTGACACCTGCAGGCTAGTCCCAGCACATCCCTTGACTGCGTTGGCCATGGACACAAATAGCGCATTTTATTGTATGCTTCAATGTACATATGACAAAAAGGCTAATCTTTAATCTTTATTTATCCTTAAAAATGTTGTGCAGAGTTTTGTCTATAACATCCTTTTATGCAGTAAGTTCAGACAGACTCTATTGTGAAAGTACTTTTCTTCACTGTCTAACCTTTAACTCCATGGTCCTAAATATTTACTTTTTGGCTAAGGAAACAGGCCCTCTTTAATGCCATACCTCAGATTCTCTTAATCTTATGCATTGCTTAAGAAAACATACCAGTTAAGCAATTAGCAATCTCCTATTAGGGAGTGAGAAAGGTCAGGTGACGGAAGTCTGTGTAGAGGAATACTTTGCATCTAGTGATCTAATAGTACTAGTTCAAAGTTAATAATGGAAAAGGATAGGTCTGGTCCTCGGGCTGAGATTCTAAATTGGAGAAAGGCCAATTTTGATGGTATCAGAAAGGATCTGGCAAATTAGGATTGGGACAGGTTGTTTTCCAGCACAGGTTTTCTTGGTAAATTGGAAGCCTTTGGAAGTGAAACTTTGAGAGAACAGAGCTTTTATATTCCTTTTAGAGTAGAAGGCAAGAATAACAGGTTTAGGGAGCTTTGGCTTTGAGAGACATTGAGGCCGTGGTTAAGAAAAAGAGGGAGGTGCATAGTAGGTATAAGCAGGTAGGCTGGTACTTGAGGAAATCAGGAGGGCTAAAAGAAGGCATGAGGTTGCTAGAGCAGGCAAAGTAAAGGCAAAACCTTAGGGCTTCTACAGACATGCTCAGAGCAAAAGGATAGCAAGGACAAAATTGGTCCTCTGGAAGGGGAACTGGAAGAGATAGGGGAGATCGTAAATGGATTTTTGCCACTGTATTTACACGTGAGATGGATACGGAGTCTATAGATGTGAGGCAAAGCAGCAGCGAGCTCATGGACCTTATACAGAGGAGGAGGTGTTTGCTGCCTTGAGGCAGGTTAGGGTTGATGAATCCCCAGGGACTAACAATGTGTTTCTTTGGCCCTGTGAGGAGGAAGTGCAGAAACTGCAGGGGTCTAGCAAAGATATTTAAAACATCCTTAGCCATGGGTGCAGTGTCGATGGATTGGAGGATCGCTGATGTTGTTCTGTTGTTTAAGAAAGGCTCTAACAAAATGATAGAAAATTAAAGGCTGGTAATCCTGACATCAGTAGTGGAAAAGTTATTGGAAAGTATTCTCAAGGACTGGATATATAAATATTTTGACAGACAGGGACTGATTAGGGATAGTCACTGTGGATTTGTGTGTTAAGTCGTGTCAAGCAATCTTATAGATTTTCTCAAGGAGGTTACCAGGAACGTTGATGAAGACAAGACAATGAACGTTGTCTACATGGACTTTAGTAAGGCCTTTGACAAGGTCCTGCATGGGAGTTTAGTCAGAAGGTACAGTTGCTTGACATTCAAGATGAGGTAGTAAATTGGATTAAACATTGGCTTTACAGAAGAAGTATGTGCAGTGAGAAGGTGCTCAGGAAGCTTAATGGTCTGAGGGTGGATAAATCTCCTGGACCTGATGGAATGCACCCTCGGGTTCTGAAGGAAATAGCTGGAGAGATTGCGGAGGCATTAACAATGATCTTTCAAGAATCGATAGGTTCTGGCATTGTACCGGATGACTGGAAAATGGCAAATATTACTCCACTATTTAAGAAGGGTGGGAGACAGCAGAAAGGAAACTATAGACCTGTTAGCCTGACATCAGTGGTTAGGAAGTTGTTGGAATTGATTGTTAAGAATGAGATTACAGAGTACCTGGAGGCACATGACAAGATTGGCCAAAGCCAGCATGGTTTCCTGAAAGACAAATCCTGCCTGACAAACCTACTGCAATTTTTTTGAGGAAATTACAAGCAGGGTAGACAAAGGAGATGTAGTAGATGTGGTGTACTTGGATTTTCAGACAAGGTGCCGCACAGGAGGCTGCTTAGCAAAATAAGAGCCCATGGAATTACAAGGGAGTTACTAGCATGGGTGGAGCATTGGCTGATCAGCAGAAAACAGAAAGTGGGGATAAAGGGATCTTATTCTGGCTGGCTGCTGGTTACCAGTGGAGTTCCACAGGGGTTGGTGTTGAGACTGCTGCTTTTTACGATGTATGTCAATGATTTGGACTATGGGATTAATGGATTTGTGACTAAATTTGTCAATGATACAAAGATAGGTGGAGGAGTTGGTAGTGTTGAGGAAACAGAGAGCCTGCAGAGAGACTTAGATAGTTTAGGGGAATGGGCAAAGAAGTGGCAAATGAAATAAAATGTTGGTAAGTGTATGGTCATGCAGTTTGGTGGAAGAAATAAGCAGGCAGACTATTATTTAGATGGGGAAAGAATTCAAAATACAGAGATGCAAAGGGACTTGGGAGTCCTTGTGCAGGATACCCTAAAGGTTAACCTCCAGGTTGAGTCAGTGGTGAAGAAGGCAAATGCAATGTTGGCATTCATTTCTAGAGGAATCGGATATAAGAGCAGGGATGTGATGTTGAGGCTCTATAAGACACTCATGAGACCACACTTGTGTGCAGTTTTGGGCTCCTTATTTTAGAAAGGATATACTGACAGTGGAGAGTGTTCAGAGAAGATTCACGAGAGTGATTCCAGGAATGAATAGGTTACCATATGAGGAACATCTGGCAGATCTTGGGCTCTATTCACCTGGAGTTCAGGAGAATGGGGGTGGGGGGGATCACACAGAAACATTCCACATGTTAAACGACCTGAACAGATTAGATATGGCAAAGTTACTTCTCATGGTAGGGGAGTCTAGGACAAGAGAGCATGATTCAAAGCCTAATTCAGAGTATTGTGTGCAGCGTTGGTCACCCAGCGGCAGTAAAGATTTAAATTAAGTTGACAAATGCAGAGTTTGCTAGGACTTGAGGACCTGAGTTATAGGGAAAGTTTGAATAGATTTGAACTTTATTGCCTAGAAAGTAGAAGATTGAAGGGCAATTTGATATAGATATGCAAAATTACGATGGGTATCACACAGAGGTTAGGTGAGACTACAATTAGAGGTCATGGCCTAAGGGTGAAAGGCAAAATGTTTAGGGGTAACATAAGGGGGAAACTTCACTTGGAGGATGGGAGAGTGTGGAACGAGCTGCAAGCAGAAGCAGTGGATGCAGGGATGATTTCAACATTCAGGAGATAATTGGATAGATACATGGATGGGAGGGGTATGGAAGGCTACGGTCCAAATTTCTTAGACTGCTGTATCAGTAATGTCCCAGTGCTGCAACAGTTCAAGATTCAAGATCCAAAGTTGTTCATGGTCAATCTTCAGTACAAGAGTGTAAAGGAGAAAAAAAAAGACAATAAGCCTGAAGAACACAATAAAAAACCCCAAATTACAATAAATATAAACATTAAAGCAACTGTTTGAGTGTGGCCATGTGCACATAAGATTAGTTTATATACATAGACTGATTGTATAGTAGAGTATATAAAGTGACCCTGTCAGGTGATGATAAAGTGACTCAAAATGACTCAAGGTTAAGCCCTCTGCCTCACTGTTCCAGCAATCTGGAGTCCATCCTGTCCTTGGACACAAACTATGTGGAGTTTCTATTTTCCACGTGAGTACATGGCCTTCCTTTGGGTGGTGGTCACTCTATTTTGTCTTGCACACTATGCTAGTAAATTAACTGATAATAATCCCCTAGTTTAAGTAAATGGCAAAATAATCTAAAAGGAATTAATGGACATGTGAAACAGAGCAAGTTGGAGGACTAAATGGAAATAAGAAAGAGGCAATTGGACTGATGGTTTTGCTCTGCAGAGGCTCTAACAGGCTGATTGGACACCATCGTGCCTAAATAATTCCATCATATATCCTCTGGAATCCCACAAGTTCTACCTTATTGTTCCTTTGTAAATGTTGACTCCATAACAAATGGAAAGCTGCTGGAGGACGTCGGTGGGTCAGTCAGTATTCTGATGCAGAATCTCAATCCAAAGCATCGGTAATCTCTTCACCTCTACAGATCCTGCCCACTCCCTGAGTTCCTCCATCACAATGTTCCCCTTTGCTCCAGGTTCCAGCATTTGCATCCTCTAACAGAACAGCAATAAAAATTTTGAAGTATTTATTTGGCTGTGCATTGCTTGAAGCCTCTTGAGCCCTTTTAAGATTTCCATGCAAATTGAACATTTTTCTAATGAATTTGTTACACAAAAAAAAGTAACATTGTTTGACAGAACCTTAGCAAAATGTGAAGATCTCTAATCAGGTTTTGACAGTGAGTGACAAAGGTTATCATCAATAGATAAAAGTATCTTTTTCATAAAACTATCTTGAATTTAACTGTTTGCACTTCTCTCTGTGCTCGCCACTGTCTTTTACAGTTTAAGATTGTCCAAATCTAAATTATCTTGATTTTACCCTAATATTAGTCCTCTTTGTGATAAATGCAAAAGTGGCGAGGCCTCTCTTATTCATATGTATTGGACCTGTCCGAGTTTAGAGAAATTTTGGAAAGATGTTTTTATAACCTTATCCTGTATTCTGAATCACCACTTAGAACCTAACCCTTTAATTGCTCTGTTTGGTTTCTTGTGTGAGACAGATATACGCTTGAGTTCGACTAAATGTCGAATATTATCTTTTGCTTCTCTCCTGGCTAGACGTCTAATCCTCCTTAGATGGAGAGATGTTGCCACACCCATGCATGCTCAATGGCTTAACGATATCATGTCTGTTTAGACCTTGAAAAAATTCATTATTCAATTCTTAATTTGGACATAAAGTTTCATAAGGTCTGGGGACCTTTTATTGAGTATTTTCATAACCTTCCTCTTAAGTTTTTTTTTCAATCCCTTGCTTTCAGCTCTTTTTTTGGTAGTAGGCATTATTATCTTCTGCTTACAATTTTATTTACAGTTTTGGGGGTTTGAATGTTCTGATTTATATTTTCTACATTTTGTTTTGGTTGGTCTGGAGATTTTTTTTGTGGGCTTTGGGATGGACACTAACTTTACATGACTTCAATTTGGGTGCTTTCTCAATTATCTTATTTTGTATTATATTACTAATGCATGTTTATCTTGCACTATACTAATTTCCTACTTTGTTTTTGTTTTTTTTTTGTTTGTAGTGTTGTAGAAAATGCATTAAAAATCAGTATTAAAAAAATACTTTAACTGTTTGCAAATTTGACTACAATACAGTAGGCAGAAAACTTTATTAAGATGGAGGAAGGAAAATGAGAGGGAGAATCACATTACTTTACCACGGCAGCATTTGTCTTTGATCTCAACAAATGGGGACTTGCTGCCTGCGCGCTTTTCCCAAGAAGAAAGCACTCTCAGAAGTACAGCTTGTGTGGAAATGATTGGAAGAGAAAATAGTTTTCTTTCAAAAAGTAATGTTTTATTGTGGGAGGGTGGTTAGGAGGATTGATAATGAGAACACTTGCAATTTTCCTTGGATACCAGACATTTTTCATCTGCTGATAAAATTATCAAAAATAACGTCATATTGAAATTATAGACATAACAACTGGGTAACTAAGATAGACATCGAAGCAGGGATATGTACAGATCACTATACAGATTAGTTTTGAACATAAGGATCAGGGAGATATCTGATGATTCTTCAGATCTCACTATGCAGGTATTCCCAGGTTAGAACGAGAATGCCAAGTGATGGGATTTGCTGGGATTTCAGTTTCTACTGCTAAAATCTCCCAAAAATTCTTTGATTTCAATGTGGTACTCATCATGTAGTTTGTAAATGATGCTCCTGCTAAGAAAGGTTTTGATTCTTTTACATAACATTTTGACCAAAGCTAAGTATTAAAATTAGTCTCTCTCAGAGTGCTATAGTTGTACACTAAAACCATTTTACCTTCCTCTCTGCTACAATTTTATAACAATTTTTACCGTTCCTTCATACTGACTCAATTGATAATGAATGAAGTATCTGAGAGCATCACTGGGGTATCTGGATTGGGAAAGGGAGAAAGAAATTATCAGTTCATTGGATGCTAATTCCTTCAGTGATCAAGAGAGGAGAATTAGGAACTGGGGAACAGTATAACACAGGAAAAGGACCTTTGGCCCATGATGTTTGTGCCAACCGTGATGCCAATCTTAAATAATCCTGTCTGCTTGGATGAGGTCCATATTGCTCCACGTGTTACCTGTTCAATTTTCTGTCTAAATGGTTCTTAAACATTGCTGTTTCTATAAATTACCCTGGCAGCGTGTTCCAAACATCCAACCTTGCACATATTCTTTACACTTTTCCCCTGTTACCTCAAACTCATACCTTCTAATATATGAATTTTGGGGAAAAATTCTTATTATCTATCCTATCTATGCCTCACATCATTCTAGATATCAGGTCACCTGTCAGCGGAAAAAAATCCAAGTCCGTCCAACTTCTGCTGATAGCTAATACTCTCCACTCCAGGCAACATCCCGAAGAACCTATTCTGCAATCTTTCCACAATTTCCACATCCTGTAATGGGACAATCAGAACTATACACAGTATTCCAAATGTAGCCTAATCAAAGTTTTATAGAAGTTGGCAAGTTTTGCTGAGGCTACATTTTTTTTTAAAGGGGTAGACCATTTAGAACAGAGTTGAGGAAAAACTTTTTCACCCAGAGAGTTGTGGATCTATAGAATGCTCTGCCTCAGAAGGCAGTGGAGGCCAATTCTCTGGATGCTTTCAAGGAAGAGTTAGATAGAGCTCTTAAAGATAGCGGAGTCAAGGGATATGGGAAGAAGGCAGGAACGGGGTACTGATTGTGGATGATCGGCCATGATCACATTGAATGGCGGTGCTGGCTCAAAGGGCCGAATGGCCTACCCCTGCACCTATTGTCTATTGTGAATGCTGCTTACATAATGTGCAGTATGTGCTGTGATGCTGCTACAAGCAATTTTCATGCATGTATTTTTAAAAAATCTGTTTTGTTGAGATACAGCGTGGAACCAGTCCTTCCGGCCCTTCGAGCCGTTCTGCCCAACAGCCCCCAGTTTAACCCCAGCCCAATCATGGGACAATTTTACAATGACCAATTAACCTACTAACAGGTACGTCTTTGGACTGTGGGAAGAAACTGGAGCACCCTGGGGAAACCCACATGGTCACAGGGAGAACGTTCAAACTTCTTACAGGCAGAGGCTGCATTGCTGGTACTGTAGAGCACATTGTTAACCTGTACGCTAAAATGAAAACAAACTCAACTTTGACTTTGAAGTTTCTAAATTAGGGGAAGGCTTTACTGGGCTTACTTAACAAAAGTGTAATGTAAGGTGACTCAAGGTAAATCCAAGTCCGAGCAATGGGAAGCATTAAAGGAGACCCAAAGGGTCCATAAGACATAGGGGTAGAATTAGGCCATTTGGCCCATCAAATCTGCTGCACCTTTTTTTACTATGGCTGATCCATTTTCCTCTCAGCCTCAATCTCCTGCCTTCTCCCTGTATCCCTTTATGCTCTTACCTATCAAGAATCTATCAGCCTCTGTCTTCAATAAACATAAAGTTTTGGCCTTCACAGCTACCTTTGCAAAGAATTCCACAGATTCCCCACTCTCTGGCTAAAACAATTCTTCTTCATCTCCATTCTAAGAGGATGCCCCTCTATTCTGAGGTTGTGTCCTTGAGTCTTAGACCTACCCACCATAGGAAACATCCTGTCCACATCACTCTTTCAAAGACTTTCACTCCTATTCTTCTGAATTCTTGTGAATATAGACCCAGAGGCATTAAACGCTCTACATATGACAAGCCATTCAATCCCGGAATCATTTTCATGAACATCACCAATCTTTGTATAGAACTTTCTAAAATTGTCATAATTATTTAAATATCATGATAAATAACTGTTAATTCCTAGCAATAAGTTCCTAGTTAGTAGTCTGATAGTATTGGAAATGCATGTTCCTACCTCTACTCCACTAACCCTATCTCATGCATTCAAGAAGCCTCATTATTGCCTAAAAATGATCTCACCATGTAACATCGAAGTATTGTTACTACAGAAAAGTATCCAGTGCATAGGAAGGCCTGATTTAAAGTATTTGTATCAGTGTCATTTTTCCCACCTACTTCTTACACCAACACACCATTTTTGAGGGAAATTACCAAATCTATCCTACAATTTGTGCAACTTGATGCCACCTTTCCTATGCTTTGAGAATTCCCAAATTTCCTAAACCCAGCAGAAAAAGGTTTTAGTCTGGGATACACTGCAAGCAAGACTCCATTGTAGAAAATCAGCTTTCAAACCCATGCACCTGCTCCCTCTGTATTGTAATCTGAAATAACCCAGCTGGATGTATTTTATCCTTAGAGCTATACTGCCTGTGTTTGTTAAAAATGCTTTATTTAAAAAAAAATTATGAGAAAATCATTCTTCTGAAGGACAATGCAGGATATTGATATGTGAAAATAAACTCCTTTTTGAGATAGCTAAAGAATTTAAGATTTATTACTTTGTAACAGTCCAGCCCACAGATGACACATACAAATGTTTTGCAAATGGTTACAACTCTGTGTGTTTTGGTTGCTGATGTAACTACCAGAGAACATAAGAAACAAAAGTTAACATAGTTGAACCCTCTCAACCATTCAATAAGTTTATGGCCGATCCAATCTTGTCTTCCACACTACTTTCCTTTCCTTTCCTCATACTCCTTAACCTCCAATTTAAATGTCTTCATTTTTTTGTGCCTGGAATGCATTTAACGACACCATTTCCTCAGCTCTTTTGAGCAGGGAATTCCAGAGATTCATGACTCTCTGAGAGAAGACGCTCCTCCACATTTCTAAATGGAAAGCACAGCCCCTTTTTCTTAAGCTACAGGCTTGAGTTCTCAGCAATTCCACTCGGGGAAACATGATCTTAACAACCATGCTGTCAATCTCTCTCATATTCTTATGTGATTCGATAAAGTCGCCTGTCCATAGTCCAATGTGAACAGGCCAAACCCTCTCAGCCTTTTGTTGTCTCGTAACTCCATTCTCGCAGGAATCAACCTGGCATCCAATCCTAACATCTGTTTCCTTAAACCTGGTGTCTAAAACTATATGCAGGACAGACAACCGTCATGTTGGGCAGGGGTTATTGAAGAAAAGCACGTTGAAAAAAGCTGTTGATTTATTGACTTTTTAAGTCCATGCAAATACCACAACAGTGAATTTTATTTGGTACATGAATATCTGGGTTGTCAGTTCTGTCAGGGAAAACTCCTGTTACTTGAATAGCTGAAACACGAAGTAGCCTGTACTCCAGTTGTGGCCTCACAAAAGCCCAGCAAAATCAAATCACAACTTTATATTCCATACCTCCTGCAATAAAGACCACATTCCATTAAACTTCCAAATTACATGTTGTAACTGTTTGCCCACCCTTTGTGTTTCGTATATGTTCTGTCAGCTCAGTCCATTTCAATACTTTGCATTTTCACATTCCTCTTGCCACAATGAATTACTTCTCATTAGCCCACATCATATGCCATTTGCAAACCTGTTGCCAATTCATTGAACCTACAGTATATATCCTTGAAAGTCTTTTAAATGTTCTTTACAATTTGCTGACTATCTATTTTTATACTGTATCTTTAGCAAATCTGGCTCCAATCCACTCAATGTCCTCAAGCTTCATCAGAATCAGGTTTAATATCACTGGCATATGTTGTAAAATTTGTTTAGCAGCGGCAGTACATTACAATGCATAATAATAACAAGTTGTAAATTGTAGTAAGTATATAAACTGTATCAATAAGTTAAATAAGTGGTGGAAAAAAGCAGGCCAGAGAGCATCAATGTAAATAAATCAACAGTCAACATTGCGGGCCAAGACCCTTGGAAAGGAAGAGGGGAAAAGCCAGGATGAGAAACTGGGTGGAGGGAAAGAAGTTCAAGCTAGAAGATGACAGGTGAAGCCAAGTGGGTGGGTGTGGGGGCATGAAATAGGAAGCTATGATGTGATAGGTGGAAAAGGTAAAGGGCCGGAGAAGGAGGAGTCTGATAGGAGAGAAGAGTGGACCAGGGGAGACAGAGAAGGAGGAGGTGATAGGTAGGTGAGGAGAATAGAAAAGGAGAGTCATAATTGAAGAAGTAGGAAGTGGGAGGTGAAAGAATTATCAGAAGTTGGAGAAATCTGATTCTGATCCTGTTTCTGATTCTGAGTTATGTTTAGAATGTTGAATAGGGGTAGTTGTGATATACAGTAGCTTTCCTATCTTGTTTATCAAGATATGTCTACAGTGGATGCAACGTCAATGTCTCTCCAGTCAGTCTTGGGCCATCTGGATAACAGGAATACCTATGCCAGGTTGCTGTTTATTGATTACAGCTCAATGTTCAATACCATCATTCCTTCAGTACAAATCAACAAGCTTCAAAACCTGGGCCTTTGTACGTCCCTCTGCAACACAATCCTTGACTTTCTCACCTGGAGACATTAGTCAGTATGGATTGGAAATAACATTTCCTCCACACTGGCAGTTAACACTGGTGCACAGCAAGGATGCATGCTTAGCCCACTGCTCTACTCTCTCTACAACTAGGATGAGTTGTAATGTAAAATACCGACAAAATAGAAAAGGGTGAATACAGGACTGAAAGTGTTACATTTGAATGCGTGCGGTATATGGAATAAGGTAGATGAGCTTGTAGCACAATTGCAGATTGGCAGGCATGATGTTGTGGACATCACTGAATTGTGACTCAAAGAAAATTATAGCTGGAAGCTTAATGTCCATATTGTATCAAAAGGACAGGCAGGCAGAGGAGTTGGCATGATACTGTTGGTAAAATGAAAGCAAATCATTAGAAAGGGTCTGAAGGTAATGAAGTGTAGGAGGAACTAAAGAACTACAAGGGTAAAAAAAGACCCTGATGGGAGTTATATATGGACCCCCAAATAGTAGTAAAGATGTGGTCTACAAATTACAATGGGAGATAGAAAATGCATGGCAAAAGGGCAATGTTACAATAGTCATTGGGGATTTCAATATGCAGGTAGATTAGGAAAATCAGGTTAGTGCTGGGTCCCAAGAGGAGGAATTTCTAGAATGCCTACAAGATGGCTTTTTAGAGCAGCTCACGGTTGAGCCCACTAGGGAGGGGATCAGCTATTCTGGGTTGGGTGTTGTGCAATGAATCAGAATTGATTTGAGAGCTTAAGGTAAAGGAAGCATTATGGGTAAGTGATCATAATATGATCAAATTCACGCTGAAAATTGAGAAGGAGAAACTAAAATCAGATGTATCAGTATTACAGTGGAATAAAGAAAATTATACAGGCATGAGAGAGGAGTCGGCCAGAATTGATTGGAAAAAGAACACTGGTAGGGATGACGGCAGAGCAGCAATGGCTGCAATTTCTGGAAGCAATTTGGAAGGCACAGGATATATACGTCCCAAAGAGGAAGAAGTATTCTAAAGGCAAGATGACACAACCAGGGCTAAGAAGAGCTAAGAACATAAAAGCCAAAGAGAGGGCATATAATAAAGCAAAAACTACTGGAAGTTAGAGGATTAGGAACTTTTTAAAAACCAGCACAAGGCAGCTAAAACATCCTTAAGAAGGAAAAGATGAAATATGAAAGCAAGCTAGCCAATAACATCAAAGGTATTTCTTCAGATACATAAGAAAGTGGAAAATGGACTGCTGGAAAATGATGCTGGAGAGGTAGTCTTGGGAGACAAGGAAATGGCAGATGAATTGAATAAGTATTTTGCATCAGTCTTCACTGCAGAAAACACTAGCAATATGGTGCAAGTTTGAGAGTGTCAGGGGATAAAAGCGTGTGAAAGGAGAAGCTAAAAGGCTTGATAAGTCACATGAGCCAGATGGTATACCCAGTAATGATCTTTCAAGAATCAATTGTGCCTGAGGAATGGAAAATTGCAAATGACATTCCACTCTTCAAAAAGGGAGAGAGGCAGAAGAAAGGAAATTATAGATGAACTTCAATGGTTAGGGAGATGTTGGAGTTGATTGTTAACAATGTGATTTTAGGGTAGTTGGAGACAAATGATAAAAGAGGCCCAAGTCTGCATGGTTTCCTTAAGGGAAAATCTCGCCTGACAAATCTGTTGGAATTCTTTGAGGAAATAAAATGCAGGATAGATAAAGAAGAATTGGTAGTTGTTGTCTACTTGGATTTTCAGAAGGCCTTTGAAAAGTTAAGAGCACATGGTATTACTGGAAAGATACTAGCATGGATCAAGCATTGGCTGATTGTGAGGAGGCAAAGAGTGGGAATGGAGGGAACCTCTTCTGGTTGGCTGTCAGTGACTAGTGATGCTCCACCAGAGTCGGTGTTGGGATTCTTCTTTTTATGTTATATGTCAATGACTTGGACGATGGAATTGATTGCTTTGTGGCAAAATTTGCAGACAATATAAAGATAAGTAGAGGGCAGGTAGTTTTGAGGAATTAGAGAGGCTACAGCAAGACACAGACAGATTAGCAGAATGGTCAAAGAAATGGTAGATGGAATAGTGTCAGAAAGTGCTCAGCCATGCACTTTTGTAGAAAAATAAAAGGGGAGACCATTTTCTAAATGGAGAGAAAATTCCAAATTCTACGGTGTAAATGGACTTGGGTCCTCATGCAAGTCAGTGGTGAGAAAGGCAAATGCAATATTAGCATTCATTTCTAGAGGACTACAATATAAAAGCAAGGATGTAATATTGAGGCTTTATAAAGAACTGAAGAAGCTTCTTGGAGTTTTGTGAGCAGTTTTTAGCCCCTTATCTCAGTAAGGATGTGCTGATATGGGAGAGGGTTCAAAGGAGGTTCACAAAATGATTCTGGAATTGAAAGGCTTGTCACATGAGGAGAGTTTGATGGCTCTGGACCTGTACTCACCGGAATTCATATGAATGGGGGGTGACCTTACTGAAACTTATTGAATGCTGAAAGGCCTCGAAAGAGTGGATGTGGAGAGGATGTATCATATATTGGGGAAGTCTAACACCAGAGGCCACAGCTTCAGAATAGAGGGGTGTCTTATTAGAATGGAGTTTGGGAGGAATTTAAGTCAAAGAACGATAAATCTGTGGAATTCATTGCCACAGGTGGCTGTAGAGGCCAAGCCATTGGGTACATTTAAGGCAGAAGTTGGTAGATTCTTAATTAGTCAGGGCACGAAGTGATACGGGGGGAGGAGGGAAGGCAGGAGACTGGGGCTGAGAAGGAAAATGGATCAACCATGATGAAATGGCAGAGCGGAGTCGATGTGCCAAATGGCCGAATTCTGCTCCTATGTCTTATGGACTGTGTATCTAGGCACAGCATAAATCCCATCTATCAATTTTCTGATAGTACAACTGTTGGCAGAATTTCAGATGGTAGCAAGGAGGAGTACAGGAGTGAGATAGATCAGCTGGTTGAGATGTGTCGCAACAGCAGACTTGCACTCAACATCAGTAGAACCAACAAATTGATTGTGAATTCAGGAAGGGGGAGTTGAAGGAACACACGCCAGTACTTACTGAGGGATCAGCAGTGGAAAGGGTGAGCAATTTCGAGTTCCTGGCCGTCAACATCTCTGAAGATCTAATCTGGCCCCAACATATTGATGAAGTTGTGAAGCCACCATGCCAGTGGCTATATTTCATTAGGAGTTTGAGGAGTTTTGGTTTGTTAACAAAGGCTCCAGCAAGTTTGTAGAGATGTACCATGGAGAGCATTCTAAATGATTCCATGTGCATCTGGTACGGAGGGGTTACTGCGCAGGATCAGAGAAAAGCTGCAGATGGTTGTAAATTTAACCAGCTCCATCATGGGTACTAGCCTCCCTATCATCAAGGACATCTTCAAAAGGTGATGCCTCAAAAAGGTGGCATACATCATTAAGGAAATTCTCCAGGACATGCCATCTTCTCATTAATAAGATAAAAGCTGATCTAGAGGAGCCTGAAGACGCACACTGAGCATTTTAAAAACATCCTCTTCCCCTCCCCCCATCAGATATCTCAGTGGCCAATGAACCTGTGGATACTACCTCCTAATTTTTTGCTCTCTTTTCTCTCCACTGTTTTAATTATATATAGATATACACATACATACACATACACAGCAAATTCCAGTTAGTAGGTACACTTTGGGACCAGTACATTTTTACTCAATTAAGTGGCTGCTCCAATTTGCTAAAGTTTCATGGAAATGGTTAAAAAGGTATAAAAAGGACAAACTACCATTGAATGGTATAACAAATTAAGTATTTAAATGAAATACAGAACAAATTGGAATAGTACCAAAACTACTTCAATACTATAAAACTGTGTGTTAGTTCCTAATAGTTATCTTTGGAGGAATTAATACAGTGTACGTTGCTGTGTTCTTTTGATTGACTACTAATGAACAAAATCACTATAGACACCAAGTGCAGACAATGGACTGCCTTTAGACAATGTTGACGATTGCATCCTAGAAATCTTAATTTCCATTGTAACATTCAAAATGATTGTCGATATCTTCAAATCCTTTCTGACTGGTTGAAGTGGTGAGATAATTCAATTTTCATTCCCAGCCATTCCAGGAATCCCCAAGCCGGAATGCTTGAAACCACAGTGGGCAAAGCTGGTCTGAACTTTCTTACAGCTTTTTGCTCATCTATTATCAGTGACAAAAATCACTGCTTTTTGAACACAATAACATGCAAGTGACGCTTTTTAAAAACTGTTCACTCTAAGCAAAGTGTCCAATGGCCACATGACATGCATTCGATTGATGCCAGTTAACAACTCATGCAAACTGCTGGAGGAACTCAGCAGGTCAGGAAGCATCCATGGAAAAGTGTAAGCAGTCGAGGTCTCGAGCAGAGACAATTCAGAGGGAAGGGTCTTGGCCTGAATAGTTAACGACTTTTTGGCACCAGCATCCTGTCCCAATTAAGTGGCAGAGTGTCCCAAGTATAAGAAGGGAATACTTGCTCAAATTATTTTTGTTATTTAAGAGTTGTCCCAAATACACGGCTAAACTAATCAACCAGTAACGAATCCACTGTACTGTATATATTTGTTATTTAATTTATAAGACCATAAACATAGGAGCAGAATTAGGCCATTTGGCCTATCGAGTCTGCTCTGCCATGCCCTCATGGCTGATTTAAGAACATAAGATAGAGGAGCACTTGACCCATGGAGTCTGCTCCACCACTCCACCATGGCTGATTTATTATCTCTCTCAACCTTATTCTCCTGCCTTCTCTCTGTAACAAGACCACAAGACATAGGAGCTAAATAAAGTCATTCAGCTCATCAAGTAAGCTTCACCATTTCATCATGACTGATCCAGGATCCCGTTCAACCTCATGTACCTGCCCTCTCACCATATCCCTTGACGCACCATCCAATCAGGAATCTATCAGCTTCCACTTTGAATATACCCACATACTTGGCCTCCACCGCAGTCTGTGGCTGAGAATTCCACAGATTCACCATTCCTTGGCCAAAAAAATTCCTCCTTACTTCTGTCCTAAAACATCACCCGTCAATTTTAAGGCTGTGCCCTCTAGTTCTGCATACCCCCAGCAGAGGAAACATCCTCTGCACACCCATCTTATCTGGTCCTTTCAACATTCGGTAGGTTTCAATGAGATTCCCCTGCATTCTTCTAAATTCCAGTGAGTTCAGGCCCAAAACTGCCAAATGCTCCTCATATGTTAACCCCTTAATTTCTTTAATCATCCTCGTGAATCTCCTCTGGACCCTCTCTAACGACAACACATCATTTCTGAGATAAGGGGCCCAAAATTGTTGACAATACTCCAAGTGCGGCCTGACTAGTGTCTTATAAAGCTTCAGTATTATCTCCTTGCTTTTATATTTTGATTCTTTCTATTCTATTCCCCTTTAAATAAATGACAATATTCCATTTGCCTTCTCTACCACATACTCAATCTGTAAATTAACCTCTTGCATGAGCATTAAGTCCCTCTGCACTTCTGATGTTTGAACCTTCTCCCCAGTTATATAATAGTCCGCACTATTGTTCCTTTTACCAAAATGTACTATCATACATTTCCCAGCACTGTATTCCACCTGCCACTTTTTGCCCATTTTTCCAATTTGTCTAAGTCCTGGCTGCAATCGCATTGCTTCCTCAGCACTATCTACTCCTCCACCTATCTTCATATCATCCACAAACTTTGCCACAAAGCCATCATCCCACTATTTAAATAATTGACCAACAATGTGAAAGGTAGTAGTCCCAATACCGACCCCTGAGGAACACCACTAGTCACTGGCAGCCAACCAGAAAG
The DNA here is from genome assembly GCF_030144855.1 of Hypanus sabinus. Taxonomy (NCBI): domain Eukaryota; kingdom Metazoa; phylum Chordata; class Chondrichthyes; order Myliobatiformes; family Dasyatidae; genus Hypanus; species Hypanus sabinus. The sequence continues at coordinate 31,289,588 of NC_082707.1, forward strand.
GCCTCCTTTATTCCCACTCGTTGCCTCCTGCCTGTCAGCCATTCTTCTCTTTTTTTGTCTACCTCCCTTCTTAAAGAGTGGAGTGACATTTGCAATTTTCCTATCCTCCGGCACCATACCAGAATCATGTGGTTCTTGAAAGATCATGACCAATGCATGCGTTATCTTTTCAGTAACCTCTCTCATGACTCTAGGATGTAGTCCAACTGGTTCAGGTGACTTATCCACCTGAAGACCTTTCAGTTTGCCTAACATTTTTTCCTTTGTAATAGCAATAGCACTCGTTCCTGCTCTCTGACACTCACGGATCTCTGGCATACAGCTAGTGTCTTCCACAGTAAAGACTAAAGCACTTACTCAGTTTATCTGTAATTTTTTGTCCCCCATTACTACCTCACCACCATCATTCTCCAGTGGTCCAATATTAACTTTCACCTCCGTTTTACTCTTTATATACCTGAAAAAACATTTAGTATGATGCTTTATATCATTGGCTAGATTGCCCTCAGATTTCATTTTTTCCCTTCTTATAGGTTTTTTAGTTGCTTTTTGTTAGATTTTAAAAGCTTCCCAAACATCTAACTTTCCACTCACTATTGCTACCTTATATGCCCTTTCCTTGACTTTTAGGCAGTCCTTAACTTCCCTATCAGCCACAGTTGCCTACCGCTGCCATATGAAAATATCTAATTTCTTTTTCAAAACATCAACTTTGGATAAGGCTTTTTTAACATGGAAAATTAAGGGAATAAAAACTTTTTAGATTTGTTTTTACAAGACTGTTTAATGTCTTTTTCACAGCTAGTGGATAAATATGATATTTCTAATACACATTTTTTCAGGTATTTACAGGTTAGGAATTTTTTACGTGGTTTTTTACCGAATTACCCCTTGGCCTGCTCTTTAAATTTGGCTTATGTTATTTTTCAGTTTAAACTATTTCAAAAATGATTAATAGCTGTCATTTATAAACAGTTAATGAATGCTCGCATGTCACCTAACGATAGGGTTCAATGCACCTGGGAAGTAGAACTTCAACATTCACTTTCAGATAATCAATGGAGTAAAATTTATTATTTAGTCAATAATTCATCTATTTGCGCATGCCATATCTTAATTCAGTTTAAGATAGTACACAGGGCCCATATGTCCAAAGGTAAATTAGCGCATATTTTTCCTAATATAATTTTCCTAATTTTTTCCTAATATAATATTTTTCCTAATATTTGTGACAGATGTAATGCAGAAGTGGCTACTTTAACTCATATGTTTTGGTCATGTGTAAGTTTAAATAATTTTTGGAGGGATATGTTTGGAATATTATCTAAGGTTCTAGATATGGATGTTCAACCTAATACACTTACAGCAATTTCTGGGATTATTCCAGAGGAAGCAAGCAAAGTGTCTTCATGTGATAGCTTTTTCAACTTTACTGGCTAGGAGAGCTATTTTGCTACACTGGAAAGAATTTAACCTGTCTACTGTTTTCTATTGGCTCTCCTCCATTATGTCATATCTAAGCTTGGAGAAAATTAGAAGCTGGAGCATTTGATACATCCTTTAATTTTCAACAAGTCTGGCGACCTTTTATTCAATATTGTCACATGATTTAATTTATTTTTATTTATTTATTTTTCTTTATTCTCTTTGGAGAAAATCCTTATCCATGAAGGTTGGGAGATGACTGGAAGGATGTGTATTTTTTTCTCTCTTTTTTTTCTAATTTTATCCTCAATTGGACTGCCCAATCTTTCTTTTTCTTTCCTTTTTTTTTGTTTCAGTTTGTTTAGTGGGTTTTTTTTTTCTTTATCAATAAAATTTCCAATCTTTTTTTAATGATTGCTATGAGGAATTGTAGCTTTTTTGACCATTGTATATATAACAGCATAATATTTTACCTATTTGATTTTGACATTATATACTTTCTGTTTTTATTATTGCTGTTTATATGTCTTTTATATTTCCTACTTGCTAAACTCCTCTCCTGATTTGTATATTCTTTATTTGAAAATCAATAAAAAAGATTGAAAAATGAAATGAAATGAGAACAACTTCTTCTGTGGGACATATCTATCCTGTGTCTTGTGAACTATTCCCAGAACCTTCAGCCATCTCTGCTCTGCCGTCATCCCCACCAATATTCTCCTCCAATCCACCTGGGCAAGGTCTTCTCTCATGCCTCTGTAATTCCCTTTATGATACTGATCCATGTGACTTGTGCTTCCCCCTCTTAAATTTTAGTATGAATTCAATCATATTATGATCAATGTGTCCTAAGGGTTCGTTTATGTTACGCTGACTAATATGATCTGGGTTATTACCCAACACCCAATCTAGGATAGCCTTTCCCCAAAGCAGGCTCAAGCCACCTCATAGCTGCTCTAAAAAGCCACCTCACAGGCATTCAACAAACTCCCCCTCTTGCAATCTGACACCAACCCGATTTTCCCCAAACTCCTTGCATATTGAAGCCCCCATTACAATTGTGTCATTACCCTCATCACATGCCCTTTCCAGCTCCCTTTGCAATCCCAACCCCAGATCTTGGCTACTATTTGGAGGCCTGTATATGATTCCCATCATGGTTTTTTTCACACTTGCAATTTCTTAACTCCACCCACAAAAATTCAACATTCTCTGACCCTATGTCACCTCTTTTTAAAGATGTAATTCCATCTTTTACCAACAGAGCCACATCACCACCTATGCCTTCCTGCCTGTCCTTTCAATACAAAGCATATCCTTTGATGTTAAACTCCCAACTATGACCTTCTTTCAGCCACGACTCAGTGATGTCCACAACGTCATAATGACCAATCTCTAATTGCGCCATGAGTTCATCCACCTTATACTGAATGCTCCACACATTTAAATAGAGCACCTTCAAGTCCTACACTCTTCGCCCTTTTGAATTTTGCCTCTGTGGTACAACTGAACTCTTTGTTCTGTCTGCGTTTGTACCCAATCATTGACACCTTGGCTAATAAAAAACCTATCATCCTCTGCTTTGAAAATACCCAATGATTTGGCCTCCACAGCCATCTGTGGCAACAAATTCCACAGATTCGCCACCCTCTGGCTGGAGAATTCTTTCTCATCTCTGTTCTAAATGGACGTTCCTCTATTCTGAGGCTGTGCCTTCTGCTCCTAGTCTCACTCACTATAGGTAACATTCTCTCTATATCCACTCTGTCTGAAACTTTCTGTCTGGGTCTTCAACATTCGTTAGGTTTCAATGTGATGCCCCCTCATTCTTCTAAGCTCCAGCAAGTGCAGGCTCAGAGCCACCAAATGTTCCTCATATGTTAACACTTCCATTCCCGTATTAATTCTTGTGATCCTCCTCTGGATCCTCTCCAATGCTAGCACATCCTGTCTTAGATAAGGAGATCAAAGTGTTCACAATACAAGTATGGTCTCACCAATGCCTTATAAAGCCTCAGCATCACATCCTTGCTTTTATCTTCTACTCCTCTTAAAATGAAATTAGCATTTTCCTTCCTTACCACTGCCTTAACTTACAAGTTAACCTTTAGGGGATCCTGCACCAGGATTCTCAAGTCACTTTACACCCCGATATTTGAATTTTCTCCCTATTTAGAAAATGGCCTATGCCTTTATTCCTACCACAGTGTATGAACATACATATCCCAGGATAAGTCGCCGGGACCGGACAAAATGTACCCCAGGCTATTGAGAGAGGCAATGGAGGAGATTGCGGAGCCTCTGGCGATGATCTTTGCATCATCAATGGGGATGGGAGAAGTTCTGGAGGATTGGAGGGTTGTGGATGTTGTTCCTTTAATCAAGAAAGGGATTAAAGATAGCCCAGGAAATTATAGACCAATGAGTCTTATCTCAGTCATTGGTAAGTTGATGGAGAAGATCCTGAGAGGCAGAATTTATGAACATTTGGAGAGGTATAACATGATTATGAGTAGTCAGCATGGCTGTGTCAAGGGCAGGTCATGCCTTATGAGCCTGATTGATTTTTTTGAGGATGTGACTAAACACATTGATGAAGGAAGAGCAGTAGATTTATTACTTATGGATTTCAGCAAGGAATTTGATAAGGTACCCCATGCAAGGCTTATTCAGAAAGTAAGGAGGCGTGGGATCCAAGGGGTCATTGATATGTTGATCCAGAACTGACTTGCCCACAGAAGGCAGAGAGTAGTTGTAGATGGGTCATATTCTGCATGGAGGTCAGTTACCAGTAGGGTACCTCAGGGATCTGTTCTGGGACCCTTGCTCTTCGTGATTTTTATAAATGACCTGGATGAAGAAGTGGCGGGATAGGTTGGTAAGTTTGCTGATGACACAAAGGTTGGAGGTGTTGTGGATAGTGTGGAGGGCTGTCAGAGGTTACAGCGGGACATTGATAGGATGCAAAACTGGATTGAGAAGTGGCAGATGGAGTTCAACCCAGATAAGTGTGAAGTGGTTCATTTTGGTAGGTCAAATATGATGGCAGAATATAGTATTAATGTTAAGACTCTTGGCAGTGTGGAGGATCAGAGGGATCTTGGGGTCCGAGTCCATAGGACACTCAAAGCAGCTGCGCAGGTTGACCCTATGGTTAAGAAGGCATATGGTGTATTGGCCTTCATCAATCATGGAATTGAATTTAGGAGCCGAGAGGTAATGTTGCAGCTATATAGGACCCTGGTCAGACCCCACTTGGAGTACTGTGCTCAGTTCTGGTCACCTCACTACAGGAAGGATGTGGAAGCCATAGAAAGGGTGCAGAGGAGATTTACAAGGATGTTGCCTGGATTGGGGAGCATGCCTTATGAGAAAAGGTTGAGTGAACTCAGCCTTTTCTCCTTGGAACGAAGGAGGATGAGATGTGACCTGATAGAGATGCACAAGATGATGAGAGGCATTAATCATGTGGATAGTCGGCAGCTTTTTCCCAGGGCTGAAATGGTTGCCACAAGAGGACACAGGTTTTAAGGTGCCGGGGAGTAGGTACAGAGGAGATGTCAGGGGTAAGTTTTTTTACTCAGAGTGGTGTGTGTGTGGAATGGGCTGCCAGCAACTGTGATGGAGGTGGATACAATAGGGTCTTTTAAGAGGCTTTTAGATAGGTACATGGAGCTCAGTAAAACAGAGGGCTATAGGTAAGCCTAGTAATTTCTAAGGTAGGGACATATTTGGCACAACGTTGTGGGCTGAAGGGCCTATATTGTGCTGTAGGTTTTCTATGTTTCTATTTCCCTACACAATATTCCATCTGCCATTTCATTGCTCATTCTCATAACCCAAGTCCTTCTGCCAACTATCTGCTTCCTCAACACTACCTGCCCCTCCAGCTTTCTTTGCATTTATTGTCTGCAACATTGACCACAAAGACATCAATTCCATCATCCAATTGTTGACGTATAAGAATGCGTGTCAATACTGACCCTGATGAACACCACTTGTCACCAGCAGCCAACCAGAACAGACCCCCTTTATTCCAACTTTTTGCCTCCTGCCAAACAGCCAATCTTCTATCTATGATAGTATCTTATTAAGCAGCCTCATGTCAAAGGCCCTCTGAAAATCCAAATTAACAAAATCTGCTGCTTTTCCTTTATCTATCCTGCATGTTATTTCCACAAAGAATTCCAACAGATTTGTCAGGCAACATTTTCCCTTAAGGAAACCATGCCAACTTTATCAATTGCCTACAAGTACCCCGAAACCTCATCCGTAATAATGAATTCAAATATCATCCCAGCCACTGAAGTCAGGCTAACTGGACGATAATTTCCTTTCTTCTGCCTCCTTCCCTTCTTTAAGGGTGGAATGACATTTGCAAATTTCCAGTCCTCCAGAACAATTCCAGAATCTTGTGTTCCTTGAAAGATCATTACTACTGCCTATTTAGCTACTTCTTTCAGAACCCTGGAGTGTAGTCCATCTGATCCAAGTGACTTATCTGCCTTCAAAGCTTTCAGCTTCCCAAGCACTTTCTCCTTAGTAACAGCAACTACACTCACTTCTGTGCCCTGACACTCTATAGTGTCAGAACTGCTATAGTGCCAGTGTCTTCCACAGTGAAGACTGATGTAAAATACTTATTAAGTTTGCCCACTGTTTCATTATCCCCCCATTGTGACCTTTCTAGCGTCATTTTCCAGCAGTCCAATATCCACCCTCGCCTCTCATTTACTCCTCATGTATCTGAAAAAATGTTTGGTACCTTCTTTAATATTTTTAGCTAGCTTACCTCCATATTTCATCTTTCTGCTTCTTCTGTGTTTTTTTTTAATTGGCTTCTGTTGGTTTTTAAAAGCATCCCACTAACTTTTGCTATATTATGCTGTCTTTGATCTACCTTGTCACACAGGATTGACAAATCTCACTTTAGAATATTTCTTCATCTTTGGGATACATCTAACCTGTGTCTTCTGAGATATCCCCAGAAACTCCAGCCTTCACTGTTCTGCCATCATCCCTGCTAGTGTCCCCTTCCAATCAACTTCAGCCAGCTCCTCGCTCGTGCCTCTGTAATTCCCTTTACTCCACTGTAATAGAGATACATCTGACCTTAAATTCTCCCACTGAAACTGCAGGGTAAATTTGATCATATTATGATCACAACCTCCTAAGGGTTCATTTAACTTAAGCTTCCTAATCAAATCTGGTTCATTACACAACATCAAATCCAGCATTACCATTTGACTAGTGGTCAAATCCATAAGCTGCTGTGAAAAACCATCTCGTAGGCATTCTACAAATTCCCTCTCTTGGGATTGAGCTCCAACCTGATTTTCCCAATCTATACCTTCACATTGAAATCCCCCACAATTATTGTAACATTGCCCTTATTTTCCTTAATACATTTATAGTCTTTTGTATTTTATAGTAATTTTTAGTTTGTTATAGTATTATTTATTGTATGACAGTAGTATTTTATTTAATTTACTATATATTTTATGTATTCTACTGTACTTCTGCCACAAAACAAAAATTACATGATATACTGTGTATCAGTGATAATAAATTCTGATTGTGCAGAGAGATTTATAACAAACATCTGAATCAATACAATTAATTGCATAAATAATATTTCCACTACTCTGTTTAACTAATAATTATGATGAATACATAATGGAACTTCTATTTATACAAGATGTTCAAAAACTATGGATAAGGACCAGCGTACCCCTATTTGGCCCTTGCGCTTCTTCATTACGTGTTATTTTTTTCTGTTTGAAGAACATTATCGCACTATACCTCTTCATCTATCACAAGGAAAGATTGTTCTTGTTTACTGAACCATTAGATAATAGAGGTACCTGGTACAAGCACATGTTTTCTGCTTTAAGTGCAGCATAAAATCCAAGATGAGAGAGGAAGAGAGAGATAGGGAGGGGCTAGGGAGAGGGATGGGGAGAGGAAGGGGGAGGGAGAGGGAGAGGGAGGGAATGGGAGGGACAGAGAGGGAGAAGGAGGGAGAGAGAGATGTTATGCCCATTTCTAAACAGTTACTTAATTTAATTTTCAGGTCGCTTCTGTTCTTTATTTACAATGATGGACTGATATGGAATGAGAAATCCCAATGCCTGCTCGTTCTGTTGAGGATTTGTGGCAATTTCTGATTTTGTTTTAGATTTCCAGCATCTGCATTATTTTCGAACAGATTTTCTTTTCCACTTATGCAGATAACAGTGGGTCCCATGACTAAAGTGTACTTCTGTGTTACCATTTCTCTTTCTCATCCAAAGGGTCTTGAACCAATGATAAACAATGAACTCTGGAAAAAGTGGAAACAGATAAATCATTCCAATGGCTCTTTTCTGACTCTCTATTAACCGGTTCCTTTTCTATAACATTTTCAGAGTGGCATTTGGGTTAAGAGGCAATGTATTGTGTTTATGTTCACTAATTGTCCAATCCCATTCCAGCCAGTGTCTTGTACACACTTCTAAACTAGGCCCTGAGGTCAGTATACAACCTGGTTCAGTCCCAGCTGTCTTTTGTTGACTATTCCAATCTTGAATTGAGAATGACATCTGTAAGTATCCTGATGCAGATTACTGAATCAAGTGCACATGAAACTCCATTAATCCGGCATCGGGTTGTTTAGTCATCCCAGTGGTTTGGCATCTGGATCAGTTAATAGAGCACTGGATTCTTGTTTTGTGGCTCCACATTCTCATACTATCATTAGTTAGAAACTTAATCACAAACAAAAGAAAATCTGCAGATACTGGAGATCCAAGCAACTCACACAAAACGCTGGAGGAGCTCAACAGGCCAGGCAACATCTACGGAGAAGAGTACAATCGACGTTTGAGGCCGAAACCCTTCGGCAGGAGAAAAAAAGTTGAGGAGTAGATTTAAAAGGGGGGGGGGGGAGAGAGAGGCATAAGGTGATGGGTGAAACTGGGAGGGAGGGGAGGGCTGAAGTAAAGAGCTGGAAAGTTGATTGGTGAAAGAGATACAGGGCTGGAGATGGAGGAATCTTATAGAAGAGGACAGAAGACTATGGAAAAAAGAAAAGGGAAGAGCAGCAGAGGGGGGCGATGGGCAGGCAAGGAGATATGGTGAGAGAGGGGAAAGGGGATGGGAAATGGTGAAGGACAGTGGGGTGGCATTACCGGATGTTCAAGAAATCACTGTTCATGCCTCCTGGTGTGGCCTCCTATATAGTGGTGAGCCCTGAAGTAGACTGGGAGACTGCTTCGCTGAACACTTATGCTCCTTCTGCCAGAAAAAGTGGGGTCTCCCAGTGACCACACATTTTAATTCCACCTCCCATTCCAGTTCCAATATGTCTATCCATGGCCTCCTCCACCGTCATTATGAGCCTCCACTCAGGCTGGAGGAGCAACACCCTATATTCCATTCGGGTAGCCTGCAACCTGATGGCATGAACATTGATTTAGTGTTAGCATGTTCTAACAGAAAGTTATGTCACCTCCCTATCCTTTATTTGTCTCATAGATATGGTACTGGGGCACAGCTGACTGTTTGAGGTATCATTTTCCAGATGCAGGATTAAATCAAAGCCTCTTCCAGGGTAAAAGATTCCATTTAAAGAAGAGTAAGATAGCGCTCCCTGTCATATTAGACAACATTCAGTCCTCAACCAGCATCATTGGATCATTCCTGCCTTTCTTTCCTTGAAGAACTGATGGCTATCCTCTGCGCCCTGTTCAACATCCTCAATTTATTTATTTACCCTTTGAAACAGGGAATTTGTGAACAACCCGTCCACCACAAGCAAAGCCCTCCCCACCACGGAGCATGCTTACTCGGAGCAGTACGACAAGAAACCAGCGTCCATCCTCAAAAACACCCATCGTCCAAGACACGCCTCTTCTTGCTACTACCATCACGCAGGAGGTACAGGAGCCTCAGGTCCCATATCACCAAATTCCCTACATCCATCAGGTTCCTGAACTGGCCACTCAACCCCCCCCCCCCACCCTTACGACCCTCCTCCATTGACATCTGTCCTACACCCCCCCTACAGCACTCCACCCTTGCCATTCCCAACATCCTTTGCTCAACCAGATTTACAAACTCACTCTCTGCTCCACGTTGACAAATTCAGTACTCCGCAAAAGTCTTATTCGCGCTAGCTATAAATATGTTCCTAATACTTTTGCACAGTACTGCATATAGTTCTCTTATATTCTATATATTATTTTGTTAACATACAGAAGGCTATTCACTCCACTGAGTCTGTACTAGCTCTCACAGTAATCTGATCAGTCTCCTCTCTCACACGGTCCTCAGCTGTCCCAATCCTCCTGCGACCTACCAATGCGAAGTCAAATTTACAAATGCCCCACTGGCACGCCTTTGGAATGCGGGAGATCCCGGTGGAAACACACTCAGTCACAGGGAAAACGTGCAAACGCCACACAGACAGAGCTCAAGGTTAGAATCCAGTCTGGATGCTGGAGCTGAGCAGCAGCAGTACTAAGCTAAAGATTTTTATAGACATTATCAATTTACTGTTGTATGCAATGAATTTATGGGTAGAGCCGCACTCTAAAGTTAATATATTTGTTTATTAGCGGCTGGCAGCTTCCCGCATGAGTGATGCCACCCTTGGGATTCCCTTTAAAGTGTTTATGAATATGGAAATTGGAAATCTGCTACTCACCCTGCAATGTTGGACAGTAAACAAAATCAAAAACAACTTTCCAGTAGTTACATGGGAATCTGCCCAGGAAGATCAGACCTGGCGATGAACAATATCTCCATTTTCATAGTGAGCAGTTGTTATTGGGACTAAGGTGAACATTTTTTCTTCAAATGAATTGCCATCTGAGAATGTAAAATATACAAGGATTTTTTTTTTGGTTGCAGTCTATCTCAGAAACTGTAATTTCCCCATAATTTATCCCTTCTCCAAAAGCTGAGCTTGGTGTCAGTTTAATCAATCTGTACCTTTGCTAGTGACTTATTCAAGAAGTCTATTTGTGATTATGTGAAAAAAAAATCCACCCGAATTCCTGCTGTGATGCTTACTTACAAGTTTTAACTTGTATCCCCTGCTTTTGTACCCTTGGTCACATGAGTGAATAAATGAATCGAGACATTGATCAAACAAATCAACTTGAAGATTTAAAACTGCTAAGTCAATGCACACAAATGCTCAGAAGTTAGAAAAGGGAAAATGTACAAGATTCGTAAATATAAATATTTTACATATTCAAATCAAATTCCCATGTCTGCTCTTTGTTTTCCAACAGTGATCAAAATGTGCTCATGCAAATGAATTCTGGTACATATTTCACTTTTATCTCCACATTCATATCAAAGAGATTCAACCAAAAGTTACAGTGTACAGAAAATCAAAGTGTATCAAAATTAGTCATGTATACAATGGTAACAAACAGCAATTTAGACATTGCCAAGCCAGAGATAGATTTGCATGGCTTGTAAGTAATTATTTATCCTGAATGAAAATATAGAGAGAAAGACATAATTGTCACAGTCAGAAAGAGTGAGAGAAAGCTTCTTCAGATTTCTGAAGTCCGCAATTTTAACAACTGATGAACATTGCAGAATGTGACAGATATGACTGAAAGAAGTTGTCATAACCATTCATGGTAGACATACAATAAAATGGCAGTGGAAGGGCCGAGATGGCCTGTTTCTGTTCTGTAATTGTTATATGGTTATAGCAGAGCTGACTGACCCTGTGTGAAAACATTATGAGTGCTGTCAACATCCAGGCCCGTTGTCTCACAAGAGCTGGCTGCAGAGGGACTGGAATCTCTTTACAATCTGGCACATGACGCACAATATCCATAGCGCAGTTCAACAGGTGGTGAAACGCACCCTTGAATTGGGGACTTGGGTTTCTTAAATGTTGTTCATGATTCAAGGTGCTTTAGACTGTTTCCACTCATTCTTTCTCTAGGAACAGTTGCTTTGTGTTTTGTGAAGTCATCTGCAGCACCAGGTTCATGATTTAGAGTCACAGAACCATAGAACACTACAACACAGAACTATTATTCTGTCTAGTCCCATCGACCTGTAACCTGGACCATAGCCCTCTGAACCCCTTCCATCCATGTACCTATCTAAATCTCTCTCAAGTGTTGAAATCAAACCCAAATCCATCCCTTGTGCTGGCAGCTCATTCCACACCCTCCGAGTGAAGAAGTTCCTCCCATCTTCCCTAAACATCGCACCTTTCACCCATACCCCATGACATCTAGTTGTTGTCTCACCCAACTTCAGTGGAAAAATGCCTCGCGTGCTTGCATTTACCCTATCTATTCCCCTCACAATGTTGGATGCTTCTTTCAAATCTCCCATTAATCTTCTACATTCCAAGGAATAAAGTCCTCTTTCCTTATAAATCAGGTCATCCAATTTCGACAATATCCTTGTAAATTTTATCCGCACTTGTTTCATGTTATTGATTTCTTGGAAACCTGAATATTTTTTTGCACTAATAATACGCAGAGCTAAAACAATAGCAGAAGAACTCAATAGACATGTAACGTGTCAGTAATTGATGATCCCTTCGGCAGCAGTGGTGAATGGTCCTTCATTCCTGCTAAATACATGTTCAGCAGCATCACAGAACACAGGACTACAAAATACTAGCACTGGTGTCAAATTGTGTTGACTGACATCATCCTTAGCCAGCCCCCCTTTCATCTAGCAGGCACTAACACCACATCTGTCTCAAGAAGGGGTGCAGTCTCATTTGAAACCCCTAACAAAGCCCTTTGCAGTTAACTGGTCAGTGTGAAGCTCATGTTCCTGCCTTTGAATATTTCTCACCAAATGGCAATGAGACCCGCTGTATAGCCAACCAATTTTTCTACTCAGAACCACATGGCACCAATGCCCCCATTATAGCATTCAATTTTCTGGTTTCTGTCAACTTTCCACAATGGTATTGGTAAGAGGCTTATCAAAATCTAATTACCATCCAGTAATATTCATCGAGAACACAAAAGAGAATAGGAATTCTTTGGAAACAAGGGGCCTTGAAGTCATATCCCTGTATCAAGTATTAGGATTACAGGAAAAACAAGAATGGTTTGAGCTATTGAACATTGTTAAATACAAAATTCAAAGTAAATTTATTATCAAAGTACATATATGTCACCACAGAGAGCCCTGAGATTCAATATATCTATAGAATAATAACCATAACAGAGTCAATGAAAGACCATCCAACTTGGGCATTCAACCAGAGTGTGGAAGACAACAAACTGTACAAATACAAAAGGAAAGAAATAATAATAACAAATAAAAAATAAGCAATAATATTGAGAATACAAGATGAAGAGTTCTTGAAAGTCAGTCCATTAGTTGTGGGAACATTTCAATGATGGGGCAAGAGCTTGATGTTTGAGGGGTGGGTAGTAACTGTTCCTGATCCTGGTGCTGTGAGTCCTAAGGCTCCTGTACTTTCTGCCTGATTGCAGAAGAAAGAACACGGTATGTCCTTGGTGGTGGGGATCCCTGATGACAGATGCTGCTTTCCTGCGACAGCATTTCATGTAGAAGTTCTTGGGACATCTAGTAACTTCTAAGCCCAGTAACATCTAAAGTAGGGACATGTTCGGCACAACTTGTGGGCCAAAGGGCCTGTATTGTGCTGTAGGTTTTCTATGTTTCTAATGGTGGGGAGGGCTTTACCAGTGATGGCCTGGATCACATCCACTACTGTTTGTAATATGTTCCATTCAAGGCCATTGGTGGTTCCATACCAGAGCATGAAACAAACAGTCAATATACTCTCCGTCACACATCTACAGAAGTTTGTGAAAGTTTTAGATGTTATGCCAAATTTCCACGAATTCATAAAGAAGTTGAGGTGCTGTGGTGCTTAGGAAGTAACATTAAGGTAAGTATGCAAAGTGTTAAGCAGATTAGCGAAAGCTAAATTAAATTGCTAAATGATAAAGATCTCTGTTAAGATGGAAGGACGTCTGAAAATTAGAACAAAGGTGAATGTATGATAGGTTAGGAGAAGCTATAACCCGATACATATTTAAAGGCTGAAAGGCCTCTTTCATGCTGTAATAATCTACTGATTATAATAGCAGAGAGGGAAGGAGGGATTCACACATGGAAACCTTTCCTTAGCCTCTCTCCTGTTACATTAATACTACCTGATAATCATCTTGCGTACACTCACTGAAGAGAACCTCTGTTATGATACAGATTTTTCAGTCATATTCACCATCAAAGAAACATCAAGCACTTTCTTCATGTCACAGCTCTCACCCTGATCTGCTCATTGCACTCCAAAGGCAGTGTTCCAGGAAAGGCCCACACATTCAAACACAGGAACAGGTATGAAAAGTGCATTCATTATGATAATTATATCTGACCTATCTTTTTGTTCCTTTTGGAGTCTACCCACATCAAACCTTCCGCAGCATTGTTTCTGAATCAGCTGTGCCATCCTGGACTCTAAAAGTTTCTACCTGTTAATACGGAGGTGGCCAGCTTTATTTCAACTGAAGGTTTACTTCTATCACAAACACAGCAAATATCTGGTCTTAACATCAGTAACGCTTCCCAGGGTTTGAGAGATGCCTCATTCACAACTGTAGTCTGTGGCCCAAGCTATGTGTTCTCGGATGTCACTATTTGTTCCAACTAACCCAATGAAAAATCTTCTAGTAAGTCCTCACCCACAAAGACAAGATTTTACACCACTAATTTGATTGAAATTCCATGGTCTAAGTGTGCCACAGCAAAATCAAGTTCCATAATAAACCATTGGCATTTATTTCTGCAACTCTCCGGAAGTTTGGACACACACACACACACACACACACACACACACACACACCCTCCCCCCTACACCTTCCTGTTATATCACTGTCACTATTAATTCTTCAGCTTCAATGCTGGATTGAGTCCCTGTAGGAAAAGTGATGATTTGAGTACATCTGTAGTTTCATTGTAAATTTGATGGGGTGACAGGTTTCCTACGCAGAAGTTTTGGCAAACAAATTTAACATTATTTGAATGTTAGAAGTGTCGGAAACTTTCAAAAACATTCACAGAAGGTTAAGTCAGAAGGTGGGGCTTAGCTGACTTTTAAAGTGTCCTTCATCTGTTTTGTGGTTTAAAAACCCACAATTACACAATATACCTATAAGGAAGGATTTATCCCATATACCACATGATTTTGATGACTTTATAAAGAAGGAAGTGTTTAATGTTGTATGACCACAAACTCTCAATCCCCATCTATTATTACCAAGAATAAAAGAAGCATTATCAAGAGAATGCCGACCTTTACCATTTATTTCTGAGCCATGCAGTGTCATGACCAGAGCACATTTTATAGTTTCTTTTAATGTTGAAGTTCAATAGCCTTTGAGAAAGACCAGCCCATAACGATCACCACTGCAAGAACTTCAACAGTACAATGTACAGACAAGAGGTTCTGCAGAGGAGGCGTGGTAGCCTAGCGGGGCAACACAGTAGCATAGTGGTTAGCACAATGCTTTACAGTGCTAGTGACCCGGGTTCAATTCCCACTGCTGCCTGTAAGGAGTTTGTACATTCTCCCCATGACTGTGTGGGTTTCCTCTGGGTGCTCTGCCCTGTACCTCAATAAATAAAATAATAAATAAATAGATGCTGGAAATCTTGAGCAACACACCAAATGCTGGAAACTCAGCAAACCAGGCAGCATCTATGAAGGGGAATAAACAGTTGATGTCAGGCTAAGACCCTTTATTAGGACTGGAAAGGAAAAGGGCAGAAGCCTGAATTAGATAGGAGGGGGTGATGGAGAGGAATAGGAATTTGGAAGGGTATTGGTGGAAGTGGTAAAGGGTTACAGAGGAGGGAATCTAGTAGGAGGGGATAATGGACCATGGAATAATGGAAGGGAAACCATAAGGAAATGAGGAGATGGTAACCCGAATGGAATGGAAAAAGAGAGAAAGAGGGAACAGGAGTAATGACTGGAAGTTCTATAAATCAGTGTTCATGCTATCAAGTTGGAAGCTACTCAGTATGGGCTGATGCCATTCCAAGCTGAGTTTAGCTTCATTATGCCAGTAAAGAAGACAATGAACAAGCAAGTCACAATTGGAGTGGGATTGGTATGGAACACTAAACTGCAATCAATTGCAAGCCTGATGTATAGCCTTTTAATGCTGAAGTTCAATATTCTTTGAGAAAGACCAGCCCTAGGTAGTCCAATGCTAACTCGAAGAGCCAGTGAGATTGTGTATGCTGTAGACCGGATGTGGCAGGAGGTGAATTGCAGTGGGGTGCAGGTCCTTGCACATGCAGGAGTTAACTGTAACCATAACTGGCATTTCAAAGTACTTCATTACAGTAGATGTGAGTGATACCTGTCGATAATTATTGAGCCAGCTCACTCTCTGCACTTCCTGGACAGTGGTACAATTGCTGCCTTTTCAGAGCAATGAGAGGATGAAGATGTCCCTCAACACTCGAGCCAGTTGGCTGGCTCGCATTTTCACTTTCCAGCCAGGAACACCTGACACCTTGCGAGGGTTCACCCTCGAAGGATATTCTGATGTGGACCTCGGCACCAGAGACTGCAGGTCACCACGTGCTGTGGGGGTTCACAGATCCACCAGCATACAAGTTGTTCTGTCCATAAGACAATTGGTGATATTTACAACAGAGTACAAACTCACAGTCAAATGTAAAGAAAAGGCACACAAAGTATATGGTCCCACCTATTCCTGCAATCTAACCCATAGCAGTGAAATGTCAGTGGCCCTTCCTGACATGTACCAGCAGAATTGAGTGAATATGTTCTCACTGTGATTGTGCTGATCTAAGGACCAAATCTGAAGATTAATTTTATGGTCATAAGGTTATCAGTTAAAGTTCAAAAATCAGTGTTCAATGTAAATTTATTACCAAAGTACATATATGTCATCATATACAACCCTGAGATTAATTTTCTTGCGAATATTCACAGCAAATACAAGAAGTTCAGTAGAATCAATGAAAGACCGCACGTAACAGGATGGTCGAACAATCAATGAGCACGGACAGCAAAACTGTGCAAATACAAAAATAAATAATAATGAATATACAGAAAATCACAAAGGATGTTGTAAGGGTATGAAAGGATGCAAAGAACAACTGATAATAGATTCTGCAATCCTAAAATCAATCTCGGAGGCAAAGCAGAACACTTTCACATTGTTATATTGGCTACCAAAAAGCATTTGAATCTGATGAAGCACTGGCAGACTATAATCACCCTGCTAACAACCAAGAAGGAACAACATCATTATCAAAATAAACTCAAGCATTTTTCAAGGCAATTCTCGAGGCCCATTATGTTTTTGTCTAGCTTTAAACCCACTCTCTATTTGACTGAATTGGATGAAAATTGGGTATCAAATCAGAAACAACCAAACAAATTATACCTCAACATACCTTCCATACATTGGTGATTTGAATTTGTACCCTCCTTCGTCAGTAAATCTAAAGCAGTCCATTCAAACAGTAGAACTATGTTCAGAAGGTGTAACCATGAACTTTGGTCTGGATAAGAGCAGAAAATTAAACGTACAGAAAGGTTCAATAGAGCTAGTAGAACATAAAACAAAGCAGCAGGACACAAAACAACTGATGGGTGAGTATGAAACTTCAGTATTTGGGATATCAGCAAGCAAGGAAAATAGATCATAGTGAGAAAAAGGGAAAACTTTTGACAGAACTTACTTCAAGGTTTAAGAAAATCTGCCAAACAGAGCTCAATAGCAAAAATATAACAAAAGGCAACAAATACTTTCGCTATACCCACAAAGGCATATATTTGTGGCATAATATTGTGGTCTGAAACTGATCAGAAAAATTTACAATAAAAAATAAACTGAAGTGGTAGATTTTAGAAAACACTATGTACACATCACTGCACTTAGGTTAACAGTGCCAAGGACAGGAGGAGGAAGAGAAATTACAGACATAAAATAATTACACAACAATCAGGTAAAACTTCTAAGGATATATTTTCATCAATGAAAACAGGATTCAGCGCTCCACATGAGCATATGCAATTCTGGTAAGTTCATACCACTACTATAACCAAACTTATCATAAATGAAAGCATAACCCAGGGAAATAAAATGATCACTATTGCAGAAAAAGTTAACCAATGAAATACCTGACATCATGATCTGAGTAAACTAGATGAAACGTCTGGCTCAGAGTTGGAGACCTCTTTCCAGACACAGAGGGATTCCTTATTATAATATAGACCCAGGTGGTGAACACAAAAAAAATCAAAAATACATAATAAAACACCAACAAATTCAAGATGATAAATACAGAAAGTGCCAAGGGAAACCACAAGCGATCCAACACATTACAGGATCCTGCAGCAGTTTAACTCAATCTGATTACTTACAATGGCACAATCAAGTGGCAAACTTCATTCACCAAATGCAAACACGAGGAAATCTGCAGATGCTGGAAATTCAAGCAACACACACACAAAATGCTGGTGGAATGCAGCAGGCCAGGCAGCATCTACAGGGAGAAGCACTGTTGACGTTTCGGGCCGGCATTCCACCAGCATTTTGTGATCATTCACCAAAACCTTGCTTTAAAATACAAACTTATTTAAGAAACCACACGTAACCATAAATAAAAGGCTGATCAGTTTTCAGAGTCTCACAAATTATTTTATGACCAATCCATTATTACAGATAGGACAATTCATATATAACTGTTCACATATAATGTTACAGGATAAATAAGCAAGAACAACTTACTTACTTACTTAATAGATACAGCCATTCCAAACCCACACAACATACAGAAATCAGTAGACGAAAAACACCAGAAATATGCTGCATTAAAAGAGGAAACTGAAAGATTCTGGAACATGAACAGGGTATACATTGTCCCAATTGTAATACCTACAACTGATATCATCCCAAATGCACTACACAATAGCACTAAACAACTAGGGCATTACTGCAATATTTATGTAAATCCCCAGAAAGCTACAATCATAAACACCACCAGAACAATCTGAAAGTTCTGAGCAATTGAGAAATGTGTGTTTGGTTATGCTCATACTTCAGGATTTACCAGCTTGAGATAAGAAATAATGAAAATAATAAATACATATTGAGAACACGGGATGAAGAATCCTTTTAAGTGAGCCCATAGGCTGTGGGAACAGTTCAGTGCTGGGGGGAGGGAGTGGAGTTGAGTGCAATGATTTTCAGATCTCACGTTCGATGGTTAAATGTGGAGCAGTTAAGTGCAGCCTCTAAGGGTCAACGCCATGGCCACGGCTGAAAACGCAACAGGAGAGGTGGAATTCAAACCAGGCTGAAGCACAGGGGTTTGAGGTCTCCTCTACCGAGCATCTTGTTGCTGAATGTACAGTCACTCGGAGGTAAGATTGACAATCTCAGGGCAAATCTCAATCGTTTGTTGCTTTGAGACTTGGCTAACAGTGAACACACCAGACACAGCGATTCTGACCAGAAGGTTTTATGATTTTCAGAATGGATCGAACCTCAAATTCTAGTTAGGAGAAAGGTGGCGGCGTGTGCTATTTAGTCAATTCTTGTTGGTGCATGGATGTTGGGATTAAGTCGCTCTCTGACTTAGAACATCTAACAAGTGAAGATGGACTTTTCTACTTGCTTCAGGAGTTCTGATCCATAATCCTGACTGCAGTTTACATACCACCAGCAGCCGATTATAAGCAAGTACTCACAAAACTGCACAATGCTGTCTGTAAAGAAATGGGCTATCCTGGCACATTTCAACTTATAGTTGGTGACTTTAACCAGGCCTGTTTGAAGAAAACCCTGCCCATATATCACCAGCACATAACCTGTTGTACCAGAGGTCCCAACACACTAGACTACTGCTACACTTTGATAAGGAATGCCTATCGTTCTTTCCTGAGACCGCACTGTGGCAAGTTGAATCGTTTGACTGTATTCCTACTACCTGCATACAGACAGAGCCTAAAGAGCAAGCTTCCATGGATCAAGACAACCAAGAGGTGGGCACAGGAGGCTGGGGAATGGTTACAAGATGGCCTTAAGTCAGTGGACTGGGCCTGTTCAAGAACTCATCTGAGGACCTGAATGACTACACCAGGGTCATTACAGACTTTATTAAAACAGTTGTGGATGTCTGTATCCACATGAAATTGTTCAGGGGTTTTCCCCAATCAGAAGCCCTGGATGAACAATGAAATCTGATGAGAGCCAGATCAGGGGCATTCAAGTCTGGAGGTCAGAAATGCTACAAGAGGTGCAGGTATGATCTCCAGAAAGCCATCTCACAGGCGAAGTGGACTGGGATCATCGAGGAATGCTCAACGTGTGTGGCAGGGTTTGAATGCCATAAACTCCTACAAAGCTAAATCTTGTAACAAAGAGGACAGCAGAGCTTTGCTTTCAGATGAGCTCAATGCCTTCTAGGCTCACCTTGATCACCAGAGCAGGGAGGAACCATCACGCACCTCCATGTCTCCCGATGATCATTTGGTCTCAGTATCTGAAGATGATGTGCGGGCTGCCTTCAAAAGAGTGAATCCAAGGAAAGCATCCCAACTGGACGGAGTACCTGGCCGAGTACTGAAGACTTGTGCTGACCAGCTGGCTGGTGTACTCATGGATATCTTCAGTCTCTCGCTCCGGCAATGTGAGGCACTCAGTTGCTTCACGTAGGCTTCAATTGTACCGGTGCCCAAGAAAAGCGTGGTTACCTGTCTAAGTGACTGTCGCCCAGCGGCAGTTAACTCCACAATGATGAAGTGCTTTGAGAAGCTGGTGTTGAAGCATATGAGCTCCTGTCCGGGTGGCAACTTGGATCCACTCCCATTCGCCTACAGAAGCAACAGGTCTACAGCAGATGCTATCTCCTTGGCTCTTTACACAACCCTAGAACAGCTGAACAGCAAAGATGCATACATCAGGATGCCCTCTATCAATGTTTAACTTGGCATTTAACAGCATCATCCTCTCAAAGCTAATCAGTAAACTCCAAGACCTGGGCCTCAATATGCCTTTGTGCAATTGGATCCTGGATTTCCTCACTTGAGAACCTCAATCCTCCACAATTTCCATCAGCACAGAAGCATCGCAGGGATGTGTGCTTAGACCCCCCTGCTCTACTCGCTTTACACCTATGACTGTGCGGTTAAGTACAGCTCCATCAACATATAAAAGTTTTGCCAATGACACCATGGTTGTGGGCTGTACCAAAGAGGGTGATGAATCAGCATACAGGAGGGCGATTGAAAACTTAGCTGAGTGGTGTAAAAATAACAGCCTCTCACTCAATGCCAATAAGACCAAGGAACTGATTGTAGACTTCGGGAGAGGGAAACCAAAGGTCCATGAGCCAGTAATCATTGGAGGATCAGAGGTGGAGAGGGTCAGTAACTTTAAAATCCTTGGTGTCACCATCTCAGAGGACTTGTCCTGGATCCATCAAATAAATGTAATTGCGAAGAAAATACAACAGCTCCTCTACTTCCTCAGGAGTCTCAGAACATTCGATATGTCATCAAAAACCTTGGCAATCTTCTATAGATGTGTGGTGGAAAGTGTGCTAACTGGCTTCATTATGGCTTGGTATGGGAACACCAATGCCTTTAAGTGGAAAATCCTACAAAAGGTAGTGGATTCAACCCTGTACCATTGAGCACATCTACATGAAACATTGCTGTAGAAAAGCAGCATCCATCATCAAAGATCCTCTCCACCCAGGCCATGCTCTTTTCTCACTGCTGCCATCAGGTAGAAAGTACATGTGCTTCAGGATTTGCAACACCAGGTTCAAGAACAATTGCTACCCCTCAACCATCAGGCTCTTGAACAAAAGGGGATAACTACACTCATTTACTGAGTGTGCATTTATATCTGCAATTGTACAGTTTGTTTATAGTTTACAATTTATATTCTATAGATTTGCTAAGTATGCCCACAGAGAAAGAATCTCAGGGTTGTATGTGGTGACATAAATGTAAAAAACATTTTACATGTTTTAAAAAACAAAGTAAAATACATTTTACTTTGAATTTTTGAACTCTGAATTATCCCCTGTGGTTCAGGAGCCAGATGGTTGAAGCTGTTCCTGAACCTGAAGGTGTGGGTCCTGAAGCTCCTGTACCTTCCTGATGACAGCAGCAAGAACAGAGCATGGCCTAGATAGAGGGGTCCTTGATGATGGATGCTGCTTTCCTGCAATGGCGCTCTGTGTAGATGCGCTCAATGGTGGGGAGGACTTTATCCATGAAGGACTGGGCTGCACTGAGTACTTTTCCATTCAATGGCACTGGTGTTTCCATACCATGCTGTGATGTAGCCAGTCAATATACTCTCCACCACACATCTATAGAAGTTGGTCAAAGTTTCAGATGATGTGTTGAATCTTTGCAAACGTCTAAGAAAGCACAGGTGCTGCTGTACGTTTTTGTAATGGCACTTACATGCTGGACATAGAACAGATCCTCTGAAATGATAACACTGAGGAATTTAAAGTTTCTGACCTCTCCACCTCTGATCCTCTGATGAGGACTGGCTCTTGGACCTCGACTTTCCTCCTCCTGAAGTCCGTAATCATCTCCCTGGTCTTGCTGACATTGAATAAGAGGTCCTGAAGATTGTGGAGGAGATGTTGTTGCCAATCTAAACTGACTGGGTTCGGCAAGTGAGGAAATTGAGAGTCCAGTTTAGTATTGAGGCCAAACTCTTGACGCTTAGATTAGTTTTGTGGTGACAACAGTGGCTAATGAAGAACATTCTGATATTTGTATCTTCACTGTTCAGATGTTCCCGGTTTGAGAGAAGAACAAAAGAAATGGCTGGGAGCCTGTTATGGCAGTAGGCAAACTGGAGTGGATCCAAGTTGTTTCTCAGGCAGGAGTTGACATGTTTCATCACACAACAAGCTGCATCACAGTGGAAGTAAGTGCGACTGGACAATAGTCATTGAGGCAGGTTACCACATTCTTCTTAGGCACTGGTGTAAGTGAAGCCTGTTTGAAGCAGCTGGGTACCTCAGACTGCTGAAGCGAGAGGTTAAAGGAATTGGTAAAGACTTAGCCTGTTGACCTTTAGTACTTGGCCAGGTACCCTGTCTGGGCCAGATGTTTTCCATGGGTTCAACCTCCTGAAGGACGCTCTCTCATTGGCCTTGGAGAATGAAATCATAGGTCTGTCTGGGGCTGTGTGAGTTCATGAAGGTTCCTCCATGTTTTGATGACCAAAGCGAGTATAAAACGCACTGAGCCTATCTAGGAATGAAGCCTTGTTGTCACCCATGTTGCTTTGTTTCACTTTGTAGGAGGTGATAGCATTCAAGGTCTGCCACAGTCGACGAGCATTCCTCACTTATTCTCATTTGGTCCGGAATTGCTGTTTTGCGTATGAGGTGACTTCCTGGAGACAAAGACTTTCCTGTTTTCTTATGTCCATGCTCAATACCACAAGGGTCTGCTTAATGTCAGCCTTTGGTGGTCAGTAAACTGTGGTCAGGATCATGGAGGAGAACTCACTAGTTAAGTAGAACATTTGGCACTTTATCATTAGATGTTTCAAGTCAGAGGAACAAGAGTATGACAAGGTATCTGAATCTGAGCCTCACCGAGATTTTATCATAAAACACAGACCCCCCCCCACCTTTTGCCGTCAAATCAGCAGTTTGATCCATCCTGTGTATTGAGAAGCCCTCGAGGTTTACCAACATGGCTGGCATGTCCAGAGAGAGCCAAGTCTCTGTAAAGCAGAGTGTACAGTAATTCCTCATTTCTCTCTGATACAGCAATCTTGCACTCAGGTTCTCAGTCTTATTCTTTAGTGGTTGTACATTTGCTAACAAGACACTGGGTAAAGGAAGGTTCATACTCGCTGCTTTAGCCTGGTTTGAAGTCCTCCCCTCTTCTCTGCCTTTTGGCCATGGCTAGGTACCTTCATCCACTTAAGGATGTATACCTGCAAGATTAAGAGCCAAGTTCAACGAGCCCTTCAGAAGACTGTCAAATTGCTGGATCATTAAGACAGTTCAAAAGTACAATACTTAAAGGGAAACTACAGGCTGCAGATTGCAGTGAGAGAAGTTCGGAAGAAGTATGTTAAAAAGTTTTATTAACTGCTTGCAACACTTCGCCAGCATTCACTTCCGCCACAAAGGTACGTAATTCGGCTAATTGGTTCACCTCTATCATTCAATTATGGCTGATTTATTTTCATTCCCATTCCTCTGCCTTCTCCCTGTGACTTTTAACTCCTTTGCCAATCAAGGACCTATAATTATTAAGTACACCCCATGACTTGGCATGCACAGTACTCTATTGGAATAGATTTCACAGATTCACCACATCTGGCCAAGGAAATCCCTCTTTATCTCTGTTTTCAAGGGATGTCCCTTAGTCTGAGGCATTGGCCTCTGATCTTAAACTCTGCTGTTCATAGAAACACCTTCTCCATGCCCAGTCTATCCAGTATCTTGTAAGGATACTTACTGTGAGCACGTGGGTTTCCCCCAGAGACTGGTTTCCTCCCATATTCCATGGACATACAGGTTGGTAGGTTAATTGGTCACGTGGGTGTAATTAGGCAGCACAGGCTCGCTGGGCCAGAAGCACCTGTCACGTGCTGTATCTCCAAATCTATATCTAAATCTAATTCCTTCCTTAGATTTGAGGCCTAAAATTGATCACAATATTATGCTCCAACTATTCAGAGTTGGAACTTCTCTGGAATGAACCTCCATATTTATAAACATTACATCCATGCATAATTATTCTCTGTGCTGTTATGAAAAATTGTTGGTTGTGATACAAGTTGCTTCCCGTGCTAATGCCACCAGTGATCTCCTTATGTTATTAAGAAATTACTAGCTTTCATTATAGCTGGTAAGATCTAATATGTTAATTTAGCACATTAGTAAACAGGAAATCTTTGTTTCTTGGTTTGTATCAGATGACCAAAATGAGAGCCAAATTTAAATTCATCAGATATGCATCAGAAAGAATGCTATTATATAAGATTGCTCCACACACAGATTGCTAGAGGAACTGAGCAGGCCAGGCAGCATCTCTGGAAAAGAGTAAGCAGTCGACGTTACAGACGGTGCTTCCATTGTACTCTTTTCCATAGGTGCTGCCTGGCTCAGTTCCTCCAGCATTTTGTGTGTGTTGCTTGGATTTCCAGCATTTGCAGACTTTCTCTTGTTTATGATTTTAAGATTGCTGAGAGGATTTCAAGCATTTTTCTGATGCTGTTTATTAATGTAGCTAAAAATATATAAATTAGAAAATGCAGGAAATCCGATTACTTTTAAGTAATGTCTTCACTGAAGAGTAAAGGAGAATTTGTGAATGGTGCATTGGAAATTACCCCAGCAGTTGGAAAAGTGAGCCTAATTTTCCATTGAATAAACCCCTCTAGTACAATCTTATTTAAGAATTCTTAGAAATTGAGCACTGATTACAAATCTCCAAACTTGGCAGGTTTAACAAATTCACCTTGGTATTAAATGAGAAAGTCATAGAAAAGTACATTGCAGAAAACAGGCCCATTGGCCCATCTAGTCTGTACCAAACCATTTAAACTGCCAGTCTATGAAATCAATGTTGCTTTGTCTCATTTCTATAGTTTCCGTGTCCATCTCCTGAGTAATACAGATGCATTTACTGTATTTACAGTGGGGGGGTAGAAGGGTGGGTTGGCAAGTTTTGCAGACGACACAAAGGTTGCTGGTGTTGTAGATGGTGTAGAGGATTGTCGAGGATTGCAGAGAGACATTGATAGGATGCAGAGGTGGGCTGAGAAGTGGCAGATGGAGTTCGACCCGGAGAAGTGTGAGGTGGTACACTTTGGAAGGATGAACTCCAAGGCAGAGTACAAGGTGAATGGCAGGATACTTGGTAGTGTGGAGGAGCAGAGGCATCTGGGGGAAGAGTTCACAGATCCCTGAAAGTTGCCTCACAGGTAGATAGGGTAGTTAAGAAAGCTTATGGGGTGTTAGCTTTCATAAGTCGAGCGATAGAGTTTATGAGTCACAGGGTAATGATGCAGCTCTATAAAACTCTGGTTAGGCCACACTTGGAGTACTGTGTCTAGTTCTGGTCACTTCACTATAGGAAGGATTGGAAAGGGTACAGAGGAGATTTACCAGGATGCTGCCTGGTTTAGAGAGTATGCATTACGATCAGCGATTAAAGGAGCTATGGCTTTACTCTTTGGAGAGAAGGAGGATGACTGGAGACATGATAGAGGTGTACAAGATATTAAGAGGAATAGACAGAGTGGACAGCCAGTGCCTCTTCCCCAGGGCACCACTGCTCAATACAAGAGGACATGGCTTTAAGGTAAGGGGTGGAAAGTTCAAGGGGGATATTAGAGGAAGGTTTTTTACTCAGAGTGTGGTTGGTGCGTGGCATGCACTGCCTGAGTCAGTGGTGGAGGCAGATACAGTAGTGAAATTTAAGAGACTACTAGAGAGGTATATGGAGGAATTTAAGGTAGGGGGTTATATGGGAGGCAGGGTTTAAGGGTCGGCACAACATTGCGGGCCGAAGGGCCTGTACTGTGCTGTATTATCCTATGTTCTATGTTCAAAAGAAAAATTAAGATCTTCCCCATCAGCTCCACTTATGGATTACCATTCTGATCTTCCAGAGGAGCAATTTTATCCCTTGCAATACTTTTGCTCTTAACATATCTATAGAATTCCTTAGGACTCTCCTTCACCTTGTCTGCACACACTAGATGTGCCAAAGGGCCTGTTCCTGTGCTGTATTCCTCTATGACTCTGTGACTACAAGCTTGCTCCTCTGACAAATCCCACTGACTATAGGGTGGTCGAGAAGATATTCTGCTCTCTTCTGCACTAGTTTTTTAAAATATTTCCTATTGTAACATAGTAATTTTTTATGTATTGCTGCTACAACTTTCATGACGTATGTCACTGATAATAAACCTGATTCTGAAATTTGAACAGGCTGGGTATGGATTCGTTGGGCCGAAGGGCCTTGATCCGTGCTGAATTGCTCTATGACTACAGCGTGCCATTTACCGGAACCATACAAGTTTCCTTACAGTCGGATAGCGGATTATTTGAGTTTACTTGTAACTCGGGAGGGTTGCAGGTTTTAGGGAAACAGAAGGGATTACATTTTGAGTTCTAAAACAATTTTAAAATCGTGGCGTTACCCTGCTGAGAGCCAATGACAGCTCTCTGCACATTCAAACCGAGTGGGGGTTTAGACAGGGAGCTTTGCTGGCTCAGACCCTGTCCCTCCCGCGGCCACTTGAGGATCAGATCATCCTAACAGAACAAGATTGAGAGAGGCAGCTGAACGGAAATGGCCCCTTAATTTAAACACTGTCAGGCCTGCTGCCAAAATATAGAGAGGGAAGGAGGGAGCCGGAGAGGGAAGAGCCCGAAGCCTCTCTGAGAGGCAGTGACGCTAATCCTGGAAGCAGGTGGAGGTGTCTCACCCTGCGACTGTGGTCTGTACAGAGTTAGCTTAGTGGCGGGTGTAAAACCCTTCGCGGCAGCGAGTACCCTGGACTGGCCGAAGCTAACTTCTCCGAGCTGCGGGAACCGTGTAAAAATAACCGGCCCTAAATAAGTCTCCCAAAATAAGAGAGCGTTGGAAGTGAGAAGCGGGAGAGAGGAGGGGCGTGGATTCTGATTTCAGGCTGACAATTTGGATGTGTTTTTTATTTTCAGTACATAATGCGATGATTTAGAGCCCATGGACCGGCACAACCGTTTAATTTCAATGTGGACATGTGGAAAGGAAAACAGTGTAGTCTATGACCCATGTGCAATCCCATACCACTCATTTTGTCCTATTTAAAAATCTCACAATTACCCACATAAATGCACCTGTCTTTAAGTGGGCATATGGATGAACCACAGGAACTTTAACACCTGTCCCTACATCTCCCTCACAACCACCCAGAGTCCGAAACAGGATTCAGCTTGGTCGCTGTACGAGTTCTGATTGAAAGGCAAAATATTTTAGTCCCTCCAGGTCGAGTCAGTGCAAATCTAATTGATTTATTCAAATCTACCAACCAAATCAAACATGCGGCCTGTCAGTCAACCCTCAGCCTCAGGATGCCCCTTACTAGATCCTTTCTCTGAACCTCGACCCGAACTTCTACAGCGTGGATAGTTCTAACCAAACCACAAGTAAGTACTGGTCCACCTCCGACCAATAAGAGCGATAGGCATATGCCATCTCCCCTCCAAGTCACATGCTATCATCAAAAGATCAAATATCCTGCAATTCCACCTTTGGGCATTGTAGAAGTGGATTCAACACCATCAGCATCTTCTGGAGGAGTGCAATAAAATGCTTTTTTTCCACAACTGTGCCAATAAACAATAAAATAAATTTATACACAGTATCTTCACGTATGTGATCACAATCATTTGTGTACTAGCCCATGCCCAGCTGGTTCAACATCAGGATCTGCATATTTCATGACTGTGTGACATCCTAAGATGCTTCAAAAGGGAATCATAAACACAAGAGATTTTGCAGATGCAACACACATAAAATGCTGGAGGGGCTCTGGTAGGCCAGGCAGCATCTACGGAGGTGAAAAAACAGTCGGCATTTCTGAAGAAGGGTCTTGGCCCGAAACGTTGTTTATTCCCCTCCACAGATGCTGCCTGAACTGCAGAGTTCCCAGCATTTTGCGTCTGTTGCTTTAGAAGGATCAGAATCATTCCCAGGTTTAATATTGCTGGCAAATGTCATGAAATTTGTTGTCTTGCAGCAGCATTTTTTCCAATACATCATAAAAAAACTATCAATTTAAATAAAGAGTTTAAATAAAAATAAATTAAATAAGTGCAAAAAGAAGAGAGAAAAAAGCAATGATTTTCAAGAGACTCTCTATGGATCCACTACTGATTGAGCTGGTAGTGAGGATCCTTCTTTGCCTCTATCTGCATAGCATCGCTAAAGGTAGTGCAGATGTCTCACAGCTCTGGCGATACAGGTCTGACTCGAATACGTGGTGCTGTCTTTGTGGAGTTCACACTATCTGCAGGACGCTCCTGATTCTCAGGTTGTTCAGTGGAAGGGACTACTCCTCGTGTAGGTAGCTGGTGGGAAAATCAAGGAATTGCACGAAGGAGTGAGGTTTGCTCTGAGACCTGCTACAGACCCGATGGGCTGAAAGGTCTCTTTCTCTGTTGTAAGAAGGCATGAATACACAGCAGTCTAAATATCTGAAATAAAAGCAGCAGAATTCCTGCTACTGCAAAGGCTGATTGTGACAATTCACACATTTGAAGATCTGTAATCCAGAACCGGCTAGGAATTGAAACCAAGTTGTTTCAGTAAACAAGAGCACTCCCATTCATCCAATGTCTTTGAATACTCGCCAGCTACTAACTAAATGTTCTATTCATAAAAAGGATAAACTGTCTTGTCTCTCCAAACATAAACATCAACAAAACAGTGGAAGATTTTGTTGACAGCGGCGTTCGATTAGTAGTGATACTCTCATCACAAACTTCACCAGAATTACTTGACTCAAGACATCATCTATGACTTAATCTATACATGGATAGAAGAGTTTGATTCAATGGGAGAGTGCCTGGCCTCGACACGATGGGCGTGCTCATGGTTATCAAATCTGGGTTCCATGGGAATTAGGGGAATTGTCTCCATTGGTTCACAGTAAGATGGATTTAGTTTCTCTCATCTCCCATCTCAGATACAGTCATCACTGAACTGCTTTACATAACGCCACCTAGTCCCAATAATTTTCAGTGGTTTGCAATCACTAACTCAGAATTGGCGACTTCCACTGCACACTACCAGTCAACATGTCTTCAGAAGATGAGCAGCACACACCCCATGAAGAATATTAATGCTTGGTCTGGTAAACAAGAAATAGCATTTATATCCGTGTCCAATAAAGCCTCCACCACCTATCTTTAGCTTCAGTGGCATTAACATTGTTGAATCCTTCATTATCAACATCCTGGAGCTGACTATTGGTGGGAACCTGAACCAGACCAACATACAATCTGGTTGGAGATGATACCCTACGTCAGCAATTTCTCAGAGCCTTTTCGTCTGCTACAAGGCAAAGTTTGGGAACGTGACTGGATGTTTACCATTTGGACTACTGCACCTCCAACACGCAAGATTCACCAAACTCAAGGCAGATCTGCCTACTTGATTGGCATCCCTCCCACAATATTAAACACTACCTGCAAAGCACTGAGAATATATCATGGCCCATCAGAATCTTACACAACAGTACCTCACCAAAGGTATCTCACCAATGCCTGTACCTGTAAACATTGTCACGAAGAGGGGCAGGGGCAGTAAGTGTATGACCATTAATCTAATTTTGTTCTAAGAGATGACTTGGGCATATTTTACTATGTGCTAACTGACAATGCGTTAAAATCTAGGAACTCACCGCTCAACAGCAGTGTGGGAATATCTTCACAGCATGAGCTGAAGTTCATGAGGATAGCTCAACACTACTGTAGGTCTTCACAAATAAAAATGGCACCAGGCATTTTATGTCTAAGGAAAACTGTAACAACTCAATTACTGGAATACAAACTCCAAACTCCAGGAAAAAACTTTATGTAGTTATGTCTTCACGTCAGATCAGCTTCTTAAAGTGAACCCCAACTCAATGTCAGTGGCTGCAAATAATGTACATTTCCACCCATTACATTACCCTGTAAGGCTGCTTGGATGAACTGCCCGGCTCGGGTCCCATGTCATGACGGCAGGGGTTTACTCCTTTTGTCTATTCCAAAATGCAGAATGGGCCTACGGGAACGTTGGTGTACATCATGGTGGACAAAAACAAATGAAGCAGAACAGGAACCCGAGTCAATATGCCATGATGGGAGGTAGGAATAGGTGCAAAGGAATTGAATTTACTGAGGAGGGTGGAACGCTGTTGGGAAGCTGACCAGGTGATCGTGGCATCAGGAATAAAATCACCTGGCACTCGTAACAGCTGCCCGTATACCAGTTCAGCCGCGGATGACTACAGGTCCTGCTTTGGAGCTGTTCTGCACCCCAGCAGAACCCGTGGGAGATGATCATGCCAACCCTCATCAGTCAGAGAAGCCTTCAGAGCAGCATGTAAGGAGCAGGGAAACCACTAGCACTGGCCATTGTTCTGTGGGTCATACGCTGTGTTATGATGTAGCCTACCACCGAGATTCTGGGCCATTGCAGCCGAGAGGTCTGATATGAACTGGGGACTGGAAATATCAGAAGGGGTGCCAAACCAAGCAACCTGGATTCAACTGAGTGCCCGAGCTACATCTGTGGCCATCGTTGATGCTAGAAGGATGACCTCTGGCCACTTGGTGGTACAGTCACCATGGTAGGGAGGTGCACGAAACCACAGGAGTGGGGAAGGGGACCAACAAGTCCACATTGACATGTTCAAACTATCACCTGAGGACCTCAAAAGGTGCCAATGGAGCCTGAACATGATGGTTAATTTTTGCCTACTGGCACCCCAAACAGGCTGCAGTCCATCAAGCATATCCTTTCTAAGGCTGAGCCACACAAACTTTAGTGCAACCAGATTCTGTGAGGCCTTCCGGCCTGGATGCAAGAGGCCATGTTTGGAGTCAAATACAGTTCACCTCCAGTTTGCAGGTACTATGAGGTGAGGGCAACTGGTTGAGGCATCGCACAGGAGAGAAACCTCAGCTTCCCCAAACTTAATGTCAGCCAACTGCAGGCCCATGACAGCTGTTGCATAAGCCCGAACCTCTGGGTCAGCAGCTTGGCTGGCTGCCGTAGTCAATCCCTATGTGTATGGCTTCAAAATTTGGCCATGGCATTATTTTTTCCCTCAGTATGTTGTATATCAGTTGTGAACTCCGATATGTAGGCTGGTTAGCGTTGCTAACGTGTAGACCAAGGTTCTGATAGTTTAGCCATCACATGCACAAGGGGTTTGTGGTCAACAAATGCAGTGAAATGGCAACCCTCTAGATGAAAACAAAGATAATGGACAGTCAGATAGAGACAGAGAAGCTCGCGGTCAAATGTGTGGTACTTCCTTTCAGGAGAATGGTGCTGCTGGCTGAAGATGAGTGGCTGCCTCATACCTTTGACGAACTGTTCAAGCATAGCATCTACAGCATAGGCTGATGTGTAATGGCTATGGGCGCATAGGGGAGCTGCTGTGCCAGTAGGGTTGCTTTAGAAAGAGCTTGTTTGGTGTCTTCAAATGATCAGATCATGTCCCCTAACCAGTCAAGCACGTGATTAGGGGTATTGCCTTTAAACACACCAAACAGGGGAAGCATAAGTTCAGCAGGAATGAAGTGGTGGTCTCATTAAGGCATTGGTAATTACATGGGCGGCACCCACCATTGGACTAGGGACCCTATGGAGGGGTGAAGCCCAGGGGCTATTTGACTGGTGTACAATGTCAAGTCTCTTCATGTTGTCAAACTCAGCCTTCATGGAACCAGCTTTTCTGGGTCCAGTCTACGTGCTCGGACTGGTGGGCCAAGTTGTGGGAATGTGGTGCTTGACCCCATGTTTTGTGACTGTAGTGGAGAATGTGGGCTTGGTGAGGTCTGAGAATTCGCCCAACGGTTGAGTAAACTTGATTCAAAGGTGCATGCGGTTGACAGAGGCATTGTGGGGCACTTAATGGGGGAGCAGTGTAACGACCCGAAGTCCTTGGCATCCGTAAGCCACGTTTTTGTGATTGGCTAATAGTCCTCGAGCACACAGGAAATCTGTACTGAGCAGAATTCTAGCCACTTTAGCCAGCTCGAAGTCCCATGTGTAACGTCGCCCACTGAAGCAGTGTGTCACCTGTTGTGTCCCATAAGTCCAGATCTTGCTGCCATTGGTGGCCTCTAACGGGGTTTCATCGCTCTTTGCCTTCTCATCAATAGTCGATGCTGGCAGCACACTCACTTGAGCACCCATCACCCTGAAACGGTGCCTGTAATGAACAGTAGAGGTCCCTGGCAGCTGGAACCCACAGTGTTCACAGACCTCCAATGTTGGGATGCACTGCCACTGTGGAAGCAAGGCAGTGTTCCTCCCAAAGTGAGTGTGGTGAAGTGTGGTGTCCTTATGCTGGGTGCCTTACTGAACCCGGCTTATTGAGGTAGAGAAAGGAGGAGGAATGATACACTGCTGCCTGGCTGAGTGTAGACGACCAGCCATTTTAGCAAGCTCCCTATTGGTGCAATAGCGAGGGATATGCAACCTGAATCAGGCATTTACTGCAAGAAGACTTCTTTAAACATAAAACAAGGATGGTGATTTCCCAGCTGAGGCAACATGTTGTCCACTAGTTTGGACAGTTTAGCATGGTAAAAGCCGGGCAAGACAGCAAGTTTGGCATGCTCAGTCTCCGATAGTCCAGAAGTCTGTAAAAGGTGAGTTTTCAGTGATGAGTATTTACTGTGTTCGGGCGGGTGTTCCAGTGGACTCCCCGCTCTCACAGCCGTGGAGCTGCTGAACAACGGTTGATGGCGGAGATTTCTCTCAGAGCGAACTGGGCCTCAGCTTGTACGAACCAAGCGAGGGCATTTCATTCCCCAAACTCCGGCAGCTTGAAAGCGACTGCAACGGCCGACCTGTTCAATAACTCTGGAATGGGTCATCCATGTTGGTTTTCGCAAATAAAAACGGCGCGAGGCGTTTCAGGTTTAAGAGAAACGGTAATAACTCATTTATTGTACTCCAAGCACTGAACCCAAAGCGCGGTAAGAACTGCACGTAAACACGCCATCACGTCAGACCAGCCTCTTAAAGTGAACCCCAACTCAGTGACGGTGGCTGTGATACATGTACGTTTAGTTACCCTACACTACCGTCTGAGGAGAATTTAGGGATCCTTCGTAAACACTAGCCTTGCATCAAAGTCTGCAACCTGGTACGAATACGTGATTGCAAAATCAAAAGCAGTGCAATACCCAGTGTTACAAATGCAGCATCCTCGCAGCGGACAGTAACTATGCAGGCTGCTTTCAGAGGCAATTATCCCCTGTTTATTATAATACTTTCTGTCTTGTATCTGACACTCACCAGCATACAATTCCCCCTGTATGTCGTTCGGGTCTCTAGGCCTGGGCACACTACCCCTCGTATCTGAGAAAGTTATCACAGCATTTCGAATTACTGCCGGCTTGGCGCGCGGTACTTGCTCGGCTCAAGACTGGGACGTTTCGATTTCCTGCCTTCATTAATTAGCCAATAGATATTTGCCCTTGTCGACATCCACCTGCAGAACATCCCCGAGAAACGGAGGAAAGGGCACTCACCGCCTGCGCCAGAGTCAGAATGGACAGTGTCAGAAGCGCACAACTGAGGGCAGACATTCTGGGGGTCAGCGTCGAGCCACTCGCATTATGATCCGCTCCCCAGAGTGCAGAGCTGTTACTGGAGAGACCTCCGACTGTCTGAATTGAATCGTGGAGCTACGGGACTGCACAATTTCTTCACTCAGATGTGACTGCCCCGCCTCCGTGAGCCGCTGGGACTCACTAAGACTAACAGAGTTCCTCCAGCATTTTGTGCTTGTTACCTGGTTTTCCCGGTGCGGAGCGACGGAGGAACATTTCCAGCGACAGGGAGGCGTAACGGCTTCAGAACTGAGGGGTTTGCTGGAAGACGCGGCGACCCTTGTCAAGCTGGACGCTGTTTCTTTTTCAAATTCTGCGCTGGAGGTTTGCGGGGAATGGCAGTGAACCGGGATCTCAGCTCCCAGATCGTCGAACGGACGCCGCTGCATCCTGTAAGTCATTGATCTGTACTATACGGGAAACAGGTCGTTCGGCCCATCTCCTCCATGCCGACCAAGTTCAATTTGCCTCGCGAGTATCTCCCTAAACATTTTCTACCCGTATACCTGTACGGATGTTTTTAAAATATTTTAGTATCAGGATCTTGGCGGATTTAAAGAGTCATAAGACCCATAAGATATAGGAGCAGAAATAGGCCATTTGGCCCATCAACAGCTCCGCCATTTCATTATGGCCGATACATTATTCCTCTCTACCCCAATCTCCTACTTTCTCCCCCATCCCTTCATGCCCTGACCAATCAAGAATCTATCAATCTCTGCCTTAAATATTCATAAGGATTTGGCCTCCGATGCTGAATGTGGCAAAGAATTCCACAGTTTCACCTCTCACTAGCTAAAGAAATTCTTCCTTATCCCCGTCAAAAGGACGCCCCTCTATTCTGAAGTTGTGTCCTCTTCCACCAGAGGAAACATCCTCACAGTATCCACTCTATCAAGGCCTTTCACCATTAGGTAATTTTCAATGAGGTCACCCCTCATTCTTCTGAATTCCAGTGAATACAGGCCCGGAGCTATCAAATGCTCTTCATATGACAAACCAACAATTCCTCGAATCATTTTCGTGAACCTCCTTTGAACCCTCTCCAGTTTCAGCACACCCTTTCTGGGATAAAGGGCCCAAACCTGCTCACAATACTGCTTTTATAAAGTCTCAACATTACATCCTTGCTTTTATATTCTACCCTTTTGAAATGAATGCTAACATCGTATTTGCAATCATCACCACAGACTCAACCTGTAAATTAACCTTTAGGGAATCCTACACAAGGACTCCCAAGTCCCTTTGCTCCTCAGATTTAAAAAAAAATCTCTCGATTTATTTCTTTTGCCAAAGTGCATGGCCATACACTTCCCGACACTGTATTCCATTCTCATAATCTAAGTACACTGTAGTCTCTCTACTTCCCCGAAACTACCTGCCCCTCCATCTACGTTCGTACATCCACAAACTTTGCAACAAAGCCACCTATAGCCCTGCTCTCTTGACCAACACACTTGTCATTAATCTCCCTGGAATCTTTTTTTACTGTTCTGAATCTTTTTCAGCCACGCTGCAAGATCTACATTCCGGAGCACAGCATCATACATTTTATGTCACGAATTTTAAAAATAATTACCGATCAATTAATTTTGTTTTTATTTTGTAATAATTTGCGTTTTTTTATTTGTAGATTTCTATATACTACGCGCATGAATGGCACTCATGAAGTAAGCGGGAGCACGCAGTTATTCGGGAAGTGGCGGCCGAGGTACAAAAAAAAGTGTTCTAGTTTACTTTGTCACAGGTTGTGTTATAATCAGGAAATGTTTCTTTATGAATGACAATTGCTATTTTCTTCTTGCTTCTTTTTAAAGGTTTTTTTTAAGAAACCAGAGGTGTAAAGATTGTGAGAGACTGCAAATTCCAGGAACCAAGAGAACCGAGGAACAGACGGCTGATTTGAATGGCGCTGACGAGAGCCATCCACACACCTTTTCTTCAGATTATCTCTGCCAGCACTCTTCGGTGAGGAGTTGGCTTATTTTTACATACATCTTATTTTGGATATATATTAGTTAATTATCGAACTTCCGATCAATAACTTTTAATAAGCACTATTTTATTTTTCCTTAACTGAACAGGTTACTTTTGGTAGAATTCGTGTTATTCTGGGGAGTTCACGGGGTAAGTGAACGGCAGAACAATCCAGTGGGAATAATGGACGATTAGATTGAGTTAAAACTAAATCACATCTCGTGCTCATAAAATATTCAACAAAGGTTTAATCTGCTTTGCAGTCATCACTGTAAAAAGGAACCTTTTGTTTGTTGGCTTTTATTTTTTTTAAAGGGTTCACATTGGATAGAAAGTAAAATAAACAATTTTGACATTGAACCTATTAGTAATGTAAAATTGTTCTCATCCAAAACTATCCTTAGCAGGTATCCTAATGGTCATGAAGCTTCGTTCACTCCTCTCCTCTGACCAATATTAGCTCTGTATCCAGGAATTCAATTTAAAATTCATCCATTACTTTTAAACTCCTGGTAACATCTCTTAGTTCCTTTCATTAAATCAGTCCTGTCCATTATACCTGAAATCCATGTAATTGGTGCCTCTTGACAATTCCAAGATTTGAGCTCGCGGCTTCTTCCCCAGTCTTCTCCTCTCTTCTCTCATCAGAGTTACTCCTTAAAATCTACCCCACTGACAGTGTTCTAACATTCATTTGGGTCTTGTGTCAAACCTCTCCCAATGATATTCAAGGTACTGTAAATTATTGTTGTTTGTTGTTTTAATCCTGAATGAGGAAAGGTGGTTGGAATTTATTGCTGAGACAATCGCAGATCTATTCATATGAAATTATGCACTGACATAACTATTGAACAACAACAATTGTCAATATTATTGCAAATATGATAGTAATTTGTTGGCTTAATGCTTATATTTGGAGTTAGCTGTAAAACGGTTTGACAAATGTGTTGAAATGTACCTGGAGATGGTGTAGAATATTGTACCTTGTTCTGGAGTTTAATTCTAGTGTAAGCATTATACTCTTCTGAATTCTTGTGGGGGTAGCACGCAACTGTGGCTCAGATCATTGAGAAAGCTCTTTAAAGTGTCATGAGCACGTAGAAAGGTTAATGCGTTTTGTATTTAAATATTGTACTCTTTGCGAGATACTTGTGGTTTTCTACATCTGTGGCTCTGCCAGGTGTTTTTGAGCCTGGTTGCACGCAATAATGTACCTGCTAATGTACCTGCTGTTCAGATTGTATTGAATTCGTTTTGACTTTATTATTTAGAACTTGACAGAATTTAATACTGGTTTCCATAAAATTAATTTTAGTCTTGTCTATGTTTCTTTTGGGGTTTATGCAGAATTCAAGATATCAACGTAAATTTTATTATGGAATCATAATCAGGTTTATTATCACCGGCATGTGATGTGAAATTTGTTAACCCAGTAGCAGCAGTAGTTCAATACAATACATAATATAGAAGTAAAACCAAACAAACAAAATAAAATAACAATAATAATAAGTAAATTGATTACAGTATACATATATTGAATAGATTTTAAAATTGTGCAAAAAACAGAAATACTGTATATTAAAAAGGTGAGGTAGTGTCCAAAGCTTCAATGTTCATTTAGGAACCGGATGACAGAGGGGAAGAAGCTGTTCCTGAATCATTGAGTGTGTGCCTTCAGGCTTCTGTACCTCCTACCTGATGGTAGCAGTGAGAAAAGGGCCTGCTCTGGGTGCTGGAGGTCCTTAATAATGGACGTTTCCTTTCTGGGACTCCACTCCCTGAAGATGCCCTGGGTACTTTGTAAGCTAGGATCCAAGATGGAGCTGACTAAATTTACGACTCTCTGCAACTTCTTACGGTCTTGTGCTGTAGCACCCCACCCCCCATACCAGACAGTGATGCAGCTTGTCAGAATGCTCTCCACGGTACATCTATAGAAGTTTTTGAGTGTATTTGTTGACATACCAAATCTCTTCAAACTCCTAATGAAGTATATTCACTGTCTTGCCTTCTTTATAACTACATTGATATGTTGGGACCAGGTTAGATCCTCAGAGATCTTGATACCCAGGAACTTGAAACTGCTCACTCTCTCCACTTCTGATCCATGAGGATTGGTATGTGTTCCTTCGTCTTACACTTCCGGAAATCCACAATCAGCTTTTTCGTCTTACTGACATTGAGTGCCAGGTTGTTGCTGTGGTACCATTCCGCTAGTTGGCATATCTCACTCCTGTACACCCTCTCATCACCACTTGAGATTCTACAAACAATGATTGTATCATCAGCAAATTTATAGGTGGTATTTGAGCTGTGCCTAGTCACACAGTCATGAATATATAGAGAGTAGAGCAGTGGGCTAAGTATACACTCTAAGGTGCACCAGTGTTGATCGTCAGCAAGGAGGAGATGTTATCACCATTCCTCACAGATTGTGGTCTTCTGGTTAGGAAGTCGAGGATCCAATTGCAGAGGGAGGTACAGAGGCCCAGGTTCTGCACCTTCTTAATCAGGATTGTGGGAATGATGGTCTTAAATGCTGTGCTATAGTCAATGAACAGCATCCTGACATAGGTGTTTGTGTTGTCCAGGTGGTCTAAAGCCGTGTGGAGAACCATTGAGATTGCATCTGCCATTGAACTATTTATGGCGATAGGCAAATTGCAGTGGGTCCAGGTCCTTGCTGAGGCAGGAGTTCATTCTAGTCATGACCAACCTCTCAAAGCATTTCATCACTGTAGATGTGAGAGCTTTCAGCCAATAGTCATTAAGGCAGCCCACATTATTCTTCTTAGGCACTGATATAATTGTTGCCCTTTTGAAGCAAGTGGGAACTTCTGCTCCTAGCAATGAGCAGTTGTATATGGTGACATATATGCATCCCTGAGATTAAGTTCCTGTGGAATACTCAGTTTATCTATATGATATTAATTATAACAGAATTCATGAAAGATCAACTGGAGTGCAGAAGACAACAGAGTGTGCAAATGCAAATATAAGTAAGTAGCAGTGAATAATAAGAACATGAAATAATTAAATAAAGAGTCCTTAAAATGAGATCATTGGTTGTGGGAACATCTCAATGGATGGACATGAGTGTAGTTATTCCTTTTGTTCAAGAGCCTGATGGTTGAGGGGTAGTAACTGTTCTTAAACCTGGTGGTGTGAGTCCTGAGGCTCTTGTATCTTCTATCTGGTGGCAGCTGTGAGAAAAGAGCATGACCTGGGTGGTGAGGATCTCTGCTGATGGTTGCTGCTTTTCTATGACAGAGTTTCATGTAGATATGCTCAGTGGTTGGAATGGCTCTATCCATGTTATACTGGGCCAAATCTACCACCTTTTTTCTTTCTTTAAGAGGTCTTGCATGCTGTTCCATTTTACTAGATTTTCCTAGATTTATGCCTTTTGTAAATCATATTCTATATTTTCATATAATGTAAAAAGAGACCATTTGGTCCATTATGTCCATGCTATCTTTTGGAATAATCCCATCAATCTTCTATCCTCCATTTACTTTCATTGAAGTCACAATAGTACAGCATTGAAATAGATGCTTTCATCTGTTGAGTCCTTGCTCACAATCGAGCCCCAATCCACACTCAACATTTCACCATGGTAGTGTAGCCATGGTAGTGTAGCCGACACTATTACAGCTCAGGACTTTCCAGACTTGATAGTTTATTTCTAATGCCATCTGCAAGGAGTATCTGTACACCCTCCCTGTGGAATGTGTGGGTTTCCCTGGGTGCTCTGGTGTCCTGAGATCATTTAGAGCTAATTGGTTTAGAACATAGAAATCTACAGCACATTACGGGTCCTTCGGCCCATAATGTTGTGCCAACCATGTATCCTGTTCTAGAAGCTGCCTAGAATTACCCTACCACATAGCCTGTGTCCAGCTTCACCACCATCATCGGCAGTGCATTCCATGCACCCACCACTCTCTGTGTGGAAAAACTTAACCCTGACATCCCCTCTGTATCTAATTCTAAGCACCTTAAAACAGTGCCCCCTCATGTTAGCCATTTCAGCCCTGGGAAAAAGCCTCTGACTATCCACATGATCAATGCTTCTCATCATCTTATACACCTCTATCTTATACATCTCATCCTCTGTCTCTGGGGTGGCAAAGTTCAAAGGGCCATAAGGGCCTACGTCACGCTGTATTGACAAATAAATAAATACAAAATTCCTTTTTTTCTTGATATTTCCATCAACTTCTAGATTCTACTACTCATCTACATGCACAATTTGCAATGGGTTGTGGGAGGAAACCCACGTGCCTTTGGGTTGTGGGAGGAAATCCACCCAGTCCCAGGTGAATGCAGACTTTGCACAGACTATGCATGAGGTCAGGCTCGAGTTCAGTGATAATAGCTCTACTTGAGCAGCTATAAAGCCCATAAAATGAGAGCAGGGTGCTGTTTTTCTTTCTGTGACTCTATGCTATTGCATTTAAACTTTGATCAGAATGAAAACAGCTGCTGTAGGCTTCAAAGGGTGTGTGAAGCTAGTTAAGGTTAATCTGATTGTCATATTTCTGTCCCTTATCCTGCTTCATATACAGATAATGGCAACATTTGCTGAGGACACATGGGGACTAATTTCTTCAGTTTGCTCTCTTTCTGCATAACTTCACCAATCCTACCAGGTCTTCAGTATTTAGGCTGGCTTGGGGTGTGAGCAAGATGTCATGGGCAAGAAAAGGCTTTTTGCTAGCACAGCATTTGATGTACAGGGGCTACTAAAATGCCCTGATGCACAAAAATGGATTAGGGGTCCTAATTGTCCCCAGGATATGAGCACAAATCAAGAAACACTTTGTCATTGTTTTGAATTGGGCCTATTTATTGAAACAGTAAGAATACAGAGATACTGAGATTTAAGTTTCTGTGATGTTACTCTATAAATTATGTATGAACTTTCCTATTGAGTGCAGCTGAGGCTTGCTTCCAAGACTGAGTGGAAGACATTGAGAATGAAGACATGGGAAAGGCAGAGAGAGGTGGAAAGGACAAAATAGGGTAGAAGTAGTGTGGAGAAATAATTAGTGAAATGTTCTGGTGATTGTGGTGCTTTCAAACCTGGTGGATAGGACATGGTTGCATGGATCTGGTATAATAAGTAAAAGGCATGAGGAGTGTGGGCTGGCGTATATAGCTGGAATCAATTTTCCCATTTTTGGGCAAGTGATTTGCAAGTCAGGACAAGGACGTTGAAGTGAATTTGCTGTATAGCAGAAGCCATTGGGGAAGATGTTAAAGTTAATGTGGTGTTGAGCTGCAGGCAGTTTGAAAGTGATAGTTAAAAGACTGTGCTGCAAATTAACAGTAGAACTAGGAAATGATGGAACTATCCCTGACCCTGTAAAGCTAAACCCTCATTGTGAACTACTTGCTGAGTACATTGGCTGATTTATACAAAGTAAGTCATCAGATGCAGAATTAGTTAAGGTCACAGCACAATACTTTATTGTATGAATATCTACTGCACCATAAGGTTACACTATAATCAGTAACATGGTTTGGAAATAAAGTAACCAGAATCTTAATATTTAGTTCTTTGTAATAGACATGTCTCATGAAAAGGACTGGCTTGTAAACTCCAAGATGTGTGTATATATATATCAGCAATTGTGATAAGTTTGTTTCATACCACTATAGTTCCTAGAAACAGACTTCAATTTATCTGTTACTGCTGAACTGAAAATTAGAATCACAGACTTGTTCCAGCAGGACATGTCATTCATCTCATTGATCTGTCCCAGAACTGGAAAAGGATTTGCCATTATTTAAGCTTTGGGGTATTTTTGTTCAGATTAATTTGAAGAATAGCTACAATCCATTAATTAGATTCCAATTAATTCTAATTCATTTGAATGGTATTTTCAACTATAATAATATTGCAATTCTTGCTAAACTTGTTAGCAAATATAATCTTAAGAATGCATGACATATCTTACTTTTAGAAAGGCTTGACATAGCATTTTGGACATTTAGTAAGGGATTGGGTCAGTCTGTCTGTCTTTGTTGCAACATTTTGATGATGGTCACAAATTGCACTAACAGTTGTCCATCCATGAGTGTGTCAGATTCATGTATTTTTCTTGAAATACAATTGTTTCCAGTGGAGATGATGCCCTTTCAGTGCTTATAAACATATTTTATTAAGTATTTTAGTTCAATCCAGAAATGCGTGATGTAATTTGTAAGTTAAAGTGTATTTAGATGACAATTGCTTTAAGAAATTGAGGTGTTCGATCTCATGGTGTTTAAAGTGACTAAGTGATTCGGATCAGATTAATCACGTTTGACACAGCATTAGGTGATAAGCTGTATCTTAGTTACAGAATGACAGAGGCACAACACGGAAACAAGCTCTTCAGCCCACTGAGTCTGTAGCGATTATCAAACAATCGTACACTGATCTCATGTTTTTCCCTCCATGTTCCCATTAACTTCTCTCAGGTTCAAGCACTCACCTTCACACTAGGGGCAATTGACAGTGGTCATTGACCTACCAATCCACATTTGAGTGGTAGGGGGAAGCAGGGGCACTCCAAGGAAATCCACACAGTCACAGAGAGGACATGCCAACTCCACATGGACAGTACTGGACTGAATTCGGTCGCTGTAGTAACAGTCCCACTAAATATGCCACTTGGCCTGCCAGATACTTGACGTAACTCATTAAGGACGGCTACTGTAACGAGCAACACAATAACGCTGGAGGAACTTTGCAGGTCAGAAAACACCTATAGAGAAGAACAAACAGTTAACATTTTGGGCTGAGAAAAGAAGGGGAAAGAAGCTAGAATAAGAAAGTGGGGGGAGGGGATGGAGTACAAGCAGGCAGGTGAGGGGTGAAGCCAGGTTAGGGAGAAGGTGGGTAGGTGGGGAGGAGAGATAAAGTGAGAAGCTGGGAGGGGACAGCCAGAAGAGGTAAAAGGCTACAGAGGATGGAATCTGATCGGAGAGGGCAGTGGGTTGTGGAAGAATGGGAAGGAAGAGGAACATCAGAGAGAGGCAATAGGCAGGTGAGGAGAAGAGAGGGGTAAAAACGGGGAATGAAAAATGAGAGAAGGGGAAAGGGGGAGATATTATCAGAAATTAGAGGAATTGATGGTCACGCCATCTGATTGGAGGCTACCCAGATGGAGGTGTTGTTCCTGAGAGTGGCCTCAACGTAGTAGTAGAGAAGTCCAGGAGCAACACTAGGAGATAGAATTCAAGTGAGTGCCCATTGAGAAAACATGACTTGTGGATGCCGTGGACAGAAGGAGGGTCTTCGACAAAGTGGTTCCCCAGTCTACAATGGATACACAGGAGGCTGCTGTACTGATATGCTTAATAACTTAATGAGCTCACCTTCTTTATCAATGGGTAATACAGTTTACCAAATCATGTGTAGCGTCTCAGTTATATTTAAGATCACTTATTAATTAATTAAACAGTCTCGATACGTACAGAAAGGATCATGATAAATATGCAACACATTGTCAATGATTTATATCGTGCCATGATACGAAGAGACTAGTAACTGTTCTTGTGGTCATGTATTCTTGAGATGAATGTTCATTTAATTGGCTTATAACAAAAAAATCAATTATTAAAAACAGTGAACTTAGTGAAGGATTGTGTTTTTTTCTCCCCATTATTGGTGTCATAAAGTCATAGAAACAAACCCTTCGGCCCATCTAGTCCAAGCCAGCCTGGTCTTCTGCCTAATCCCATACCTGAATCCAGATCATAGTTCGCAATACCTCACTCACCCAAGTACTTTTCCTAACTTCTCTTAAATGTTAAAATGAACTAGTTTTGCTGGCA
This sequence comes from Hypanus sabinus, assembly GCF_030144855.1. Classification (NCBI taxonomy): domain Eukaryota; kingdom Metazoa; phylum Chordata; class Chondrichthyes; order Myliobatiformes; family Dasyatidae; genus Hypanus; species Hypanus sabinus. The sequence goes on from NC_082707.1 coordinate 31,333,220, forward strand.
GTTCATTCCACAATTGCACAGCCCTCTTACTGAAGAAGTTCCTCCTCAAAACCCCTTAAATATTACACCTTTCACCTTAGACCTAGTCTCACCCACCCTGAGGGGAAAAGTCTGTGAGTATTCACCTGATCTATACCCCTCACAATTTAGTCCTAGAAAAGGAGTTCAGTGATGTTCCAGCATTGGGAAATTTAAAACTGCCCTATATGATGATCAATGGTACATGTAAAAAGTGGCCCAGCCAAATGGTATTGTCAAAAGTCAAAAGCAGATGGTCAAATTCTGAAATAAAAATGAAACGTGGGAGCTTCTCTGCAAATTGGACAGAAAGATGGAGTTGATATTTCATGTTGAATACCTTTCATTAGTGCTAGTGATAAGAGCTTGTTTCTTTGTGACCCAGATGGGCAAATTTTCAGCGGAAGAAATTCAAAACTAGCATGTGGATTTTGGGAAATTTATCTGGTATGAACTGGATTTTCACGTCTCCATGTTGGTGCTGTACAAGTCTATGAGTCCGGGTGATATTTTTGCAATAGAGCTATTCCAAATAAAGTGGGCCTTATTGCAGTTTCCATACATGTTTGTGCCTGTATACCTGTCTCCTAAAAGTCTAGCATGGAATAAGTTATCGGACAAAGTAAATCAAACATATCTTTTTGGATGATAAAACCATATGACATAAGAGCAGAATTAGGCCATTTGGACCATCAAGTCTTTTCTGAAATTTGATCATGGCTGATTTATTTTCTCTCTCAACCCCTTTCTCCTGCACTCTCACCATAACCTTTGGCAACCTTACTAATCAGGAACCTATCAACCTCTGCTAAGTATACCCCCAATATCTTAGCCTTCATAACCATTTGTGGCAATTAATTCCACAGAATCAACACCCTCTGGCTAATGAAATTCCTCCTCATCTTTGTTCAAAAGGACACCCGTCCATTCTGAGTCTTTGCCCTCCGGTCCTAGGCGTGCGCGTTCTCTCTTACCCCCTCTCTTCCCCCCCTCTCCTCCCCCCCTCCTCCCCCTCCTCCCCCCTCTCTCCCCCCCTCTCTCCCCCCTCTCTCCCCCCTCTCTCCCCCCCTCTCTCCCTCCTCTCTCCCCCCTCTCTCCCCCCTCTCTCCCCCCTCCCCCTCTCTCCCCCCCTCTCTCTCTCTTTCAATATTCAATAGGCTTCAATGAGACTCCCCCCACCCCCCATTCTTCTAAACTCCAGCGCGTGCAGGCCCAGAGCCATCAAAAGTTCCTCACAAATTAACTTTCATGCCTGGGATCATTCTCATAAATGTCCTATGAATCTTCTCCAATGCCAGCACATCTTTTCTTAAATATGGTGTGCTGAACTGCTCACAGTGCTATAACTGTAGTCTGACCAATGCCTTATAAAGCCTCAGCATTGCATCCTTGTCCATTGGGAATGAAAGCTAACGTTACATTTCACAGTGATATAGCACATGCTGTTGTCAAATGCATAACTAGAAAAAAATGAATAAATGGAAGTGATTTCCATGGACCTTGTGTGGAATGTGCATTCATTTTGCAGTTGTCAGGCACGGGAAAGCCAGGGTCCATCTGCAACATTCTTAAAGCTTGGAACACGAGAGAGCCTGTAGATACTGGAAATCCTGAGCAACACATACAAAAAGCTCAAGAAACTCAGCAGGTTTGGGGGCAGCATAACACTCGTACAGCACCGGTGACCTGGGTTCAGTTCCTGCCACTGTCTGTAACAGAGTTTGTATGTTCTCCCCTTGGCTGCATGGGGTTCCTCCAGGTACCCCGATTTCCTCCCGTCTTCCAGATATGTACGGGTTAGAAGGTTAATTGTCCAACAGGGGTGGCTTAGGCTTGTTGGGTCAGAAGGGCCTGTTACAATGCTTAATCTCTAAATAAACTATTAAAAATACGTGAAACAACATCTATGGAGGGGAAATACGCAGCTGACATTTCAGCCTGAGTCCCTTCACCGGTTCTATCACATAGCTTCCTATTTCCAGAGTATTATTGGGCTTAGTATTAAACTCTAAGGACAGGATACCTAAAGGTGCATTTTGTTCCCTTGACAAAAAAATGATTAAGGGAGATATGTTTTAATATAAAAAAAGTTTGATTAAGAGATATTGGAGCAGACTTAAGTCCTTAGCACATGACTGAACATGTTTAATCATGTGCATACAGTATTTTTCAAAACTCCAAAGAGGCTTCCAGGGGATACAGGCAAGCAAAGTAGTTGAGCATGGCAGATGGAATACCGTGTAGAAAAATGCGAGCTCATCCACTTTTGTTCCCAAAGCAGAAAAGAAAAATATTTTCCAAAAGGTGATGAATGGGAAATGGTGATGTTCAAAGAGACCAAGATGTTCCTGGACAGATTGAAAACTAACATGTCTATGTAGCAAGCAATTTGGAAAGTATATCGAAAGCTGCCCTTGATTACAAGAGGGTCTTCCATGGAGGAGTAAATATGCCTTAGTGCAATTATGTAGAGGCTTAGGGATAACATGGATGGAGTATTGTGTAAAGATTTGGTCTCCTTGACTAATAGCACTCTTAAGTGTGTTCTAACCAGAGTTCTAGAGAACTGCAACATACCCTAATGGTTCTTGAGCTCAATCCTCAGTTTAATGAAGGCCAGCACATCATATATCTTCTTAACCAGCCAAACAATTTGTGTGGACACCTTGAGGGATCTATGGATGTGGACCCCAAGATCTCTCTGTTCTTCCACACTGCTAAGAATCCTGCCATTGATTCAAGCTTGATCTTCCAAAGTGGATCAAGATGAGGTAGTAAATTGCATTAGACACTGGCTTTATGGGAGAAGCTAGAGAGTGGTAGTAGAGGGTTGTCTCTCTGTCTGGAGGCCTGTGACCAGTGGCGTGCCACAGGGATCAGTGCTGGGTCTGTTGTTTGTCATCTATATCAATGATCTGCATGATAATATGGTTAACTGGATCAGCAGATTTGCAGATGATACCAAGACTGGGGGTGTAACGCACCACAAGGAATGCTATCATGGTTTACAGAGGGATCTGCATCTTCTGGAAAAATGGACTGAAAAATGGCAGATGGAAGTTAATGCAGCCAGAGTGATGTGTTGCACTGCGGAAGGACTAACCAGGGTAGGCCTTACATGGTGAACGCTAGAGCACTGTGGAGTGTGGTAGAATAAAGGGATCTGGGAATACAGGCCCATAATGTGCTGAAACTGGTGTCACAAGTCAATAGGGTTGTTTTTTAAAAAAAAAGGTTTTGGCACATTGGAATTCATAAATCATTGTATTGAGTACAGAAGATGAGATGTTATGTTGAAGTTATATAAGATGATGGTGGGGCCTAATTTGGAGTAATGCATGCCATTTTGGTCACCTTCCTACAGGAAGGATGTAAATAAGGTTGAAAGATCAGAGAAGATTTACAAGGATGTTGCTGGGTCCGGAGGACCTGAGTTATAAGGAAATTTTGATAAATTAGGACTGTATTCCTCGGAATGTAGAAGATTGAGAGGAGATTTGATAGAGGTATACAAGATTATGAGGGGTATAGATAGAGTAACTGAAAGGCTTTGTCTACTGAGGTTGTGTGAGACTACAGGTATTGGTCATGGGTTAAAGGTGAAAGGTGAAGAGTTTAAGGAGAACATGAGGGGGAACACCTTTGCTCAGAGGATTGGGAGAATGTGGAATGAGCACATGTCATCCATGTGAGTTTGCTTTCAACATTTAAGAGAAGTCTGAATAGGTATATGGATAGCAGGGGTATAGAGGGATATGGTCCTGATGCAGGTCAATAGGAGTAGGCAGTTTATATGGTTTCAACATGGAGTAGATGGGCAGAAGGGCCTGTTTCTTTGCTGTAGTTCTCTGACTATGACATCACACTTTTCCAGATTGATTTTCCACCCCACTGTTCATTCTGTCTATATCCTATTGTAATCTACAATAACCACCTACACTTTCCACAATACATCCAACCTTTGTGTCATCTACAAACTTACTGACACACCTCTCCACCCAAGTCATTTATATATAAAAAAAACAAAGAGCTGGGGTCTGGAACAAATCCCTGCAGAGCATCACCAGTCAGGTTGGTTGCTGGGTTGGTAAATTTGTTGTATTCTGATGGATAGAATATACAAGGGGTGATTGATAAGTTCATGGCCTAAGGTAGAAGGAGTCAATTTTAGAAAACCTAGCACATTTATTTTTCAACGTTGTTCCCTCCTACATTTACACACTTAGTCCAGAGGTCGTGGAGCATACGGATCTTGGACCTCCAGAAAGTGTCCACAGGTGGGTGATTGATAAGTTTGTGGCCCAAGCTGGAAGGAGATGAGTTATACAGCTCTCGTTACATGCACATGCAGTTCAACTCTTTGAGTGATTATGCAGAAAGTTTGAAGTTAATAACTCATCAGGGGTGATTGTTATGTTCGTTGCCTAAAGTAGAAGGAGATGAGTTACTAACTTCAAACTTTCTGCATAGCACTCAAAGAGTTGACCACATGCTCCACGAGTGCTGGACTGTGTGTGTAAATGTAGGAGGGGACTATGTTGAAAAATAAATGTGATAGGTTTTCTAAAATTGACTCCTTCTACCTTGGGCCATAAACTTATCAATCACCCCTCATATAAGCCCTGTGTCTTCTTGAGCTTATATAAATGAGAGGTGATCTCTGATTATGGACAAATGTGAAGTGATCCCATTGAAACTCATTGCAGGGTGGATACAGGAAGGACGTTTTCCCTGGCCCAGTCATCTTTTGCCAGGGATGACTTTCTTGGAATATAGATAGAACACTTAGTACTGATTGGATGTGCAGTTTCTTCACTTAAAGGAATCTTTGGAATTCTTTATGTTAGAGTGTTGTAGAGGCTCAGTCACTGAGTTTGAGGACAGTGGAATTTTTGATCTGAAGGAAATTGTGGGATATGGGAATGAACAGGAAAATAGAACTATAGACTGCCAGGATGGAGCAGGCTCAAAGGGCCAAATGACCAAATCTGTTCCTCATGCTCATGAGTGCACAATTCCTGAAATACCCCATTTCTGCTGTAGTGTTGGACTTTTTCAAATGGGACCCAGATAAACTTCAACCAGGTTCTGACTGAGTAATGAAGATATAGGGATGGAAAAGCCATGGCTTGCTCGACAACCATTACAAGTCATCACATTGTAAGGAGCTTTCACTTAAAGAAAAAAGTGAAGGGATGTGTTGAGGAAAGAACAATTTGCTCATAGTTCATGAAATGAATAGTCTTGGTGGATCAATTAGCTTATAGTTTTTCTCTGATTTCTCCCTCTTCATCTTTGATTACACATTGTTTCTGATACAGTTTTCTTTTACCTCAAAAATGAAACAATTAAATAGTAATTTTATTTAACTTCCCAAATGGTGGGGAAATTTTGCCACAATCGTTATGTTTTGTAACTTCAAAACATTAAACTAATCGGAAGTAAAACAAGGAGCCGAGATAAGCGAGTCTAACTTTGTCTTTTACTTTAAGGTATCAGTCGCGTATCATATGGTAGTATGATGCCGTAAGCTTTTCACGTAATTCTATATATAACCCTTAATGAATTGTTCAAATGAACAAGAATGTTTAATCAAAAAAAATTATACACAAGTTTACTCAAATATCACTGTAATATTAAATACACAACAATAGTGACCTTTTGGCAAATTGTTTTATATTATATCAAGTTGATCCTCCCACAGTGACTCACACCTTCATGGAACATTACAGATATGACCAGCATTTATTGAAAGTCCCTGCATTAATCATGTTCGTTGGTGTGGAAGAACATGTTGCAGATTTTCTCTCCCTGAAAAGCATGGTAACCCAGAAGCTTTATTGATACCCTCATCAGATAGATAGATATTTTATTGATCCCAAAATTACAGTGTCATATAACATTACAAGTGCACAGGTGTAAATATTAGGAGAGAAATAGAAAGAATAAAAATAAGTTACCACAAATAGTCTAACAGGAGGGGGTCATCACTTCCCTGGCTATAGGTTGACTCATAATAGAGCCTAATGGCTGAGGTTAAGAATGACCTCATATAGCACACTTTGTAGGAGTGCAGTTGTCTTAGTCTATTACTAAAAGTGCCCTTCTGTTCAACCAAGGTGGTATGAGAGGGTGAGAAACATTGTCCAGAATTGCCTGGATTTTCTGTAGGGTCCCTTGTTCTACCACAGCCTCCAGTGTGTCTAGTTCGACTTCTATAACAGAACTAGCCTTTCGAGTCAGTTTATTGAGTCTGTTGGCATCACCCATGTTGATGCCATTGCCCCAGCACACCACCGCATAGAAGATTGTACTGGCAACAACAGACTGGTAGAACATGTGAAGGAGAGGCCTGCATACTCCAAAGGACCTCAGTCTCCTCAGGAAGCGGAGGTGATTCTGGCCCTTCTTGTACACAGCTTCTGTGAAGGTGCTCCATTCAAGTCTGTCATCCAGGTGAGACCCCCAGGTACTTGTAGGTCTTCACCACATCCTCTCAATCGTTAATAACCAGGAGCAATGCAGGCTAACTTTATGCTAAAGTAAATGCTAACTTTAATTCTCGATTTACTTAACTACTCTTATTTAGATCCACAACTGCCAAGGTGGGATTCGAACTCTTGCTTCAACTTCAGTACAAGCTGCTGTATGACAGTCCAGCAACCTAGTTACTGTCCTACTGTGTATTTAACGTTGATAAGGTTTCCAATATACAGAAAGCAAGGTGGAAATAAGCTTACAGAACACAGTTGATAATGCACACTTTAAATAAAACTTCCATGACTACCTTTCTGAAAATTGCCAGTCATAACATTCTGAGATTCTCGACTTACAGGCATGTAACAATGGCCAAAACATCACGAGCAGCAGATAACAAATGCTGTAGACCTTGGCTATATTCCTAGGTCTTTGCCTGATTCAGGAAGTACATAACTGATGAAGTTTCCAAGATGTTTACTGGCACTGCTACCTTTTGAGCCTCTATATATTGTACACAGAGGTCACCCAGACATAAACAATGAAGAAATGCATGTTGTTTGTGCGTCATTAGGTATAGACCAAACTGATTTGTATCACAAGCCAATAAGATAGAGCAGCAAGTTATGGTTCTCAAGGCTTGCTGACATGCTGGGATTTGTAGCATCAATTGAAAAGCTTGTTGCCATTTGAAAATGTAATTATAACAAAATTACAAAATGTTTGATAACCCAGCCTGGTATGTACAGAGCATTCTTCCACTAAAAAGTCTGCCAAATATGTAATCAAAGCATAACAGAATCCAAATAATAGTTTTGGCACCTGATGTTGGATGCCGATTATTAATTTACTCAGATGATATTGATAAATGTAAATACTGATATACATCGGACCTATGTTCAGGACACACTGCTTGATAACTGGCTTCCTTTGATGTTTGTGTTTTATCTGCATTTGGAAGTAAATTTCAGAAAATTGATCTCTTCTATTCTGGCGACTGCTCTGATGCTAACCTTTACCCTCTATCACACCAACCGCACCCCCCACCCACACGTCTAACAACCCACATCCCTTGAAAGAGATTTTAACTCTGAGAGTAGATCTTTAAATACTAGAATGATTACTGTTTATAAAATTAGTAGCCACTTTATTAAGTACACCTTATACCTGCTTGTTAATGCAAATTTCTAATAAGCCAATTATGAAGCAGCACCTCAATGCGGACATGGTCAAGAGGTTCTGTTGTTTTTTAGAACACATCAGTATGGGGAAGAAATATGATCTAAATGACTTTCACAGCGGAATTATTGTTGGTGCCAAATGCTTTGGTTTGAGTACACGGAAAAATGTAAAAAAAACAAATAAAATTGAATGAGTGGAAGTTCTATGGGCAAAAATGGCTTGTTAATGAGAGAGATCAGAAGAAATGGCCAGACTGCTTCAAGCTGACTGTAACTCAAATAACCATGCTTTACAACAGATGATGTGTAGAAAAGGCACTCCTGTACCTAATAATATGGCCACTGAGTGTATCGCTTCCTATGAATTGCTTAACAGTATTTCAGATGACCTGAACACATACAACACACACAATACACTGACACAATCACACATAATACACCGACACAAACACACACAATACACTGACACAAACACACACAATACACTGACACAATCACACACAATACACTGACATAAACACACACAATACACTGACACAATCACACACAATGCACTGACACAAACACACAATACACTGACACAATCACACACAATACACTGACACAAACACACACAATACACTGACACAAACACACACAATACACTGACACAATCACACACAATACACTGACACAAACACACAATACACTGACACAATCACACACCACACACTGACACAATCACACACTACACACTGACACAATCACACACAATACACTGACACAAACACACACAATACACTGACACAATCACACACAATGCACTGACACAATCACACACCACACACACAGACAAGACACAGTCCATGGTCCAAACTTTCTACGGTACTGCTCTTCCTCTGCAACATTGATGACTGCATTGGTGCTGCTTCATGCACCCATGCTAAGCTCATCAATTCCATCAACCCTGCACCTTGCCCTTAAGTTCACTTGGTCTGTTTCTGACACCCCTCTCCTTTCTCGACCTCTATCTCCATCTCGGAAGAAAACTGTTGACTGATGTCTTTTATAAACCTACCAATTCCCATGGCGATCTTTAGTCTTCCCACCCTGTCTCCTGTAAAAATGCTATTCCCTTTTCTCAGTTCCTTCTTCTTTCCCACATCTGTTTCCAGGATGCCTACACCTGCCCATTTACCTCTTCCCTCACCCCAATTCAGGGCCCGAACAGTCCATCCAGGTGAGGCAATGCTTCACCTGCCGGTCTGCTGGGGCCCAGCAAGGGTGGGTCACTTCACTGGTAGCTAGTTGTGTTGATTGCAGTGATCCATGGTTCTAGATCGTCCCATTTCTGGATTATTCCACTGGCTCTGGATAGGCCCATCTCTGGAAGGGTCCATTGGTTCTCAATTAGTGCCGGTGTATAGGCCGGAGTCATCTATTTCGTCCAGTGCTCTTAATGCAGCCTTTTCTGCATTGGTGAGGCCTGTCATAAATTGTCGGACTGCTTTACCCAGCACCTTTGCTCCATTTGCCAGAAGTGGAACTTTTTAATTCCAATTCCCATTCCTGTTCTGACATGTTGGTCCATGGGCTCCTCTTATGCCACGATGAGGCCACCTTCAGAACAGAGGAACAACATTCCGTCTTGGTAGCATCCAACATATTGGCATAAATATCCATTTCTCTAAAAATAAATTCCCTCTCTTCTCCACTCTAGCCTCTTATCTCTTCTCACCTGCCTATCACCCCTGGTGTCCCCCTCCTTCTCTTTCTCCTGTGGCCGCCTCTCCTCTCAGATTCCTTCTTTTCCAGCCCATTACCTTTCCTACCCACCTGGCTCCATCTGTCATCTTGTAGCGTTTCTCCTTTCCCTCCCCCCACCTTTTTCTATTTTGGCATCTTCCCCCTTCCTTTCCAGTGCTGAAGAAGGTTCTCAGCCCAAAACGTCAACTCTGGTAATTTCCATAGATACTGCCCAACCTGCTGATTTCCTCTTGCATTTTGTGTGTGTTGCTTTGGATTTCCAGTATCTGCAGAATCTCTCGTGTTTATGATTTACATCAAGGGGTGAGCTGCCTGAGACCAGGCTGGCAGCAGTCTGATTCACAGTGTGTGACATTGCTCAACACAGTGGTGGATTCCCAACAGCGCAGTGATCTAGGTCCATAGAGTTACACAGCCCAGAAACAGGACCTTTGGACCAACTAATCCATGCTGACCAAAATTCCCATCTACTAATTTTGCCCACATTTGGCCCATATCCCTCTAAACCTTTCCTATCCTCCTTTGAACACAATGTGTTCATCAAACCGTATTGATCAAAATCTCGAAGATGTCACCAGGTGACCTAATCTGTAACAATCAATAGGCTGCATTGCACTTGATTTTGCCTCCATGACCCAACTAACCACCTGTGCACATACATGGTTCTGGGGCTATAATATATGATAATATGTGTGGAAATAGTAAGACCAAGCTTCTTCAAGCCTAGGGGGTAAATGGATGCAGTCTTACGATGATGAGTGAAGTTCAGTTCAATTAGTGGTATTGAGTCGAGTAATGATGGTGGGTGAGAGAGAGAGAGTTGTAACCCAAAGGCATATGTTGTGAGAAGGCAATTATGTTGATATTCCAAAATAACAATAACAGTAGGTTTTATCTCCGAAGTTGTTCCACTCCACACACCAAGTATCACCGACAGTGATCTTCAACGAATATCCTTTCAACACAAGTGGTACCACACCCAAATTCAGCTACGGGACATCTCAAAGTGGTGGCCACAGGATACTCAAACAGAATCCACGTATGGATTAACACCAGCAGTAGCTTATCACTGAGGTACCATCTTCAAGTGGTAAAATTACCAACCCAGACCAGGATTATCACACACAGGTAGATTACACGAGGTTACCTCAAACACACAACTATGATAGCCACTTATCCAGTTCCGCGACATTCGAAATAACTCCTACAGTGATTTGCCACAGGGGTGCCTTTCAGTGAACTACCATACCCAGGCAAGGGTAATACACCAGAGGTAATCACAAAGGTTTCCCCCTCACCAGAGAACCCATTCCTGTGGATTAACTACGTGACAGTCACACCTTCGTATTTGAATGAAACTGAAACTCACCCTTACGGGCTACAGTGGAGAGAGTCCAAACAGTGACCTCTTTGTCACTAGGTTTCTTCTGTTTTAAACCTTCCTCTCCCCTCTTCTCTTCCTTTAAAGTCACCGAATGTGACCACAAAAAGGAGACCAGCTTCTGTGGTGGAATTATTAACCCAGGCGAGGGTTGACGCATGAATAACTCCCCACCGGTCACACCCTTTTCACACTGCGAGAGCCACTGATCAATCTTCCTGATCGATCCTCCAAAAAACCCACCCTTCTGTGGGCACAACAAAGCTCATCAAGTGTCCAAAACCATGTGTCTGTAGAAACATAGAAAATAGGTGCAGGAGTAGGCCATTCGGTCCTGCGAGCCTGCACCGCCATTCGGTATGATCATGGCTGATCATCCAACTCAGAACACTGTACCTGCTTTCTCTCCATACCCCCTGATCCCTTTAGCTACAAGGGCCATATCTAACTTCCTCTTAAGTATAGCCAATGAACCGGCCTCAACTGTTTCCTGTGGCAGAGAATTCCACAGATTCACCACTCTCTGTGTGAAGAAGTTTTTCCTTATCTCGGTCCTAAAAGGCTTCCCCTTTATCTTTAAACTGTGACCCCTCGTTCTGGACTTCCCCAACATCAGAAACAATCTTCCTGCATCTAGCCTGTCCAAATCCCTTTAGAATTTTATACATTTCAATAAGATCCCCGCTCAATCTTCTAAATTCCAGTGAGTATAAGCCTAGTTGATCCAGTCTTTTTTCATATGAATGTCCTGCCATCCCAGGAATCAATCTGGTGAACCTTCTCTGTACTCCCTCTATGGCAATAATGTCTTTCATCAGATTAGGGGACCCCTGCACACAATATTCTAGGTGCGGTCTCACCAAGGCCTTGTACAACTGCAGTAGAACCTCCCTGCTCCTGTACTCAAATCCTTTTGCTATGAATGCCAACATACCATTTGCCTTTTTCACCGTCTGCTGTACCTGCATGCCCACCTTCAATGACTGGTGTCCAATGACACCCAGGTCTCGTTGCATCTCCCCTTTTCCTAATTGGCCACCGTTCAGATAATAATCTGTTTTCCCGTTCTTGCAACCAAAGTGGATAACCACTTATCACATTTATCCACATTAAATTGCTTCTGCCATGAATTTGCCCACTCTCCTAACCTATCCAAGTCACCCTGCATCCTCTTAGCATCCTCCTCACAGCTAACACCACCATCCAGCTTCGTGTCATCCGCAAACTTGGAGATGCTGTATTTAATTCCCTCGTCTAAATCATTAATATATATTGTAAACAACTGGGGTCCCAGCACTGAGCCTTGCGGTACCCCACTAGTCACTGCCTGCCATTCTGAAAAGGTCCCGTTTACTCCCACTCTTTGCTTCCTGTCTGCCAACCAATTCTCTATCCACATCAATACCATACCCCCAATACCGTGTGCTTTATGTTTGCACACTAATCTCCTGTGTGGGACCTTGTCAAAAGTCTTTTGGAAATCTAAATATACCACATCCACTGGCTCTCCCCTATCCACTCTACTAGTTACATCTTCAAAAAATTCTATAAGATTCGTCAGACATGATTTTCCTTTCACAAATCCATGCTGACTTTGTCCGATAATTTCACCTCTTTCCAAATGTGCTCCTATCACATCTTTCATAAACAACTCTAGCATTTTCCCCACCACTGATGTCAGACTAACCAGTCTATAATTCCCCAGTTTTTCTCTCCCTCCTTTTTTAAAAAGTAGGGTTAAATTAGCCACCCTCCAATCCTCAGGAACTAATCCAGAATCTAAGGAGTTTTGAAAAATTATCACTAATGCATCCACTATTTCTTGGGCTACTTCCTTAAGCACTCTGGGATGCAGACCATCTGGCCCTGAGGATTTATCTGCCTTTAATCCCTTCAATTTACCTAACACCACTTCCCTACTAACATGTATTTCCCTCAGTTCCTCCATCTCACTAGACCCTCGATCCCTTACTATTTCCGGAAGATTATTTATGTCCTCCTTAGTGAAGACAGAACCAAAGTAGTTATTCAATTGGTCTGCCATGTCTTTGTTCCCTTTGATCAATTCACCTGTTTCTGACTGTAAAGGACCTACATTTGTCTTGGCCAATCTTTTTCTTTTCACGTATCTATAAAAGCTTTTACAGTCAGTTTTTATGTTCCCTGCCAGTTTTCTCTCATAATCTTTTTTCCCTTTCCTAATTAAGCCCTTTGTCCTCCTCTGCTGGTCTTTGAATTTCTCCCAGTCCTCTGGTGTGCCACTTTTTTTTGCTAATTTATATGTTTCTTCTTTGGACTTGATACTATCCCTAATTTCCCTTGTCAGCCATGGGTGCACTACCTTCCCTGGTTTATTCTTTTGCCAAACTGAGATGAACAATTGTTGTAGTTCATCCATGTGATCTTTAAATGCTTGCCATTGCATATCCACCGTCAACCCTTCAAATATCATTTGTCAGTCTATCTTAGCTAATTCACGTCTCATACCTTCAAAGTTACCCTTCTTTAAGTTCAGAACCTTTGTTTCTGAATTAACTATGTCACTCTCCATCTTAATGAAGAATTCCACCATATTATGGTCACTCTTACCCAAGGGGCCTCGTACGACAAGATTGCTAACTAACCCTTCCTCATTGCTCAATACCCAATCTAGAATGGCCTGCTCTCTAGTTGGTTCCTCGACTTGTTGGTTCAGAAAACCATCCCGCATACATTCCAAGAAATCCTCTTCCTCAGCACCCTTACCAATTTAGTTCATCCAATCTATATGTAGATTGAAGTCACCCATTATAACTACTGTTCCTTTATTGCACGCATTTCTAATTTCCTGTTTAATGCCATCCCCAACCTCACTACTACTGTTAGGTGGCCTGTACACAACTCCCACCAGCGTTTTCTGCCCCTTAGTGTTATGCAGCTCTACCCATATCGATTCCAGGCTAATGTCCTTCCTTTCTATTGCGTTAATCTCCTCTCTAACCAGCAATGCTACCCCACCTCCTTCTCTTTCCTGTCTATCCCTCCTGAATATTGAATATCCCTGGATGTTGAGCTCCCATCCTTGGTCACCCTGGAGCCATGTCTCTGTGATCCCAACTATATCATATTCATTAATAACTATCTGCACATTCAATTCATCCACCTTGTTATGAATGCTCCTCACATTGACACACAAAGCCTTCAGGCTTGTTTTTACAACACTCTTAGCCCTTATACAATTTTGTTGAAAAGTGGCTCTTTTTGGTTTTTGCCCTGGATTTGCCTGCCTGCCACTTTTACTTTTCACCTTACTACGTTTTGCTTCTACCGTCATTTTACACCCCTCTGTCTCTCTGCACTTGTTCCCATCCTCCTGCCACATTAGTTTAAAGCCTCCTGAACTGCAGTAGCAAACGTACCCCCTAGGACATTGGTTCCAGTCCAGCCCAGGTGCAGACCGTCCTGTTTATACCGGTCCCACCTCCCCCAGAACTGGTTCCAATGCCCCAGAAATTTGAATCCCTCCCCCTTGCACCATTTTTCAAGCCACTTATTCATCTGAAATATCCTCCAATTTCTACTCTGACTAGCACGTGGCACTGGTAGTAATCCAGAGATTATTACCTTTGTGGTCCTACTTTTTAGTTTATCTCCTAACTCCCTAAATTCACCTTGTAGGACCTCATCCCATTTTTTACCTATATCATTGGTACCTATGTGCACCACGACCACTGGCTGTTCACCCTCCCATTCCAGAATGTCCTGCAGCCGCTCAGAGACATACTTGACCCTTGCACCAGGGAGGCAACATACCATCCTGGAGTCTCGTTTGCGGCTGCAGAAATGTCTATCTATTCCCCTTACAATTGAATCCCCTATCACTATAGCTCTCCCACTCCTTTTCCTTCCCTCCTGTGCCACAGAGCCACCCATGGTGCAATGAACTCGGCTGCTGCTGCCTTCCCCTGATGAGACATCTCCCCCAACAGTATCCAAAACAGTCTATCTGTTTAGGAGGGAGATGACCCCAGGAGACTCCTGCACTACCTGTCTACTGCTACGCTGTCTAGTGTCCACCCCTTCCCTTTCTGCCTGTGTAGCCTTTACCTGCAGTGTGGCCAACTCACTGATCGTGCTATTCACGACTTTCTCAGCATCGTGGATGCTCCAGTATGAATCCAATCGCAGCTCCAGACGCTCAATGCGGTCTGCCAGAAGCTGCAGTTGGACACACTTCCTGCACACATAGTTGTCAGGGACACTGGAGTTATCCCTGATTTCCCACATGCTACAGGATAAACAAACCACGGGGCTGATCTCAGCTGCCAAGACCTACCCAATACTTGCCTCAACTTTTGAAGCTTTCTCCTTTGAAAGGAACTTACCCGGCCTTACCTCATTTGGAGTGAAGCTCGTCCTCCACCTCTTCTCATTGAAGCCTCGAGTCAAAGCCTCAAATCTCCACTCCTTCACTGGCCACTCACTCACTGGCTGCTTTCCCGTAGGTCTATCAGCGGGCCTTCTATTTATTTCACCATGCTGAACACCAGCTGTCCATCACATAAATCTGCCCTCGGTCACCATGGCGACCCACGAGCTGCTCTTTCTCTCTCTCTTTCTCTGTAAGAACTCACAAGCAGGAAGTGTCCTTGTATATTCAAAATAAGCTTTAGAGTTCATTTAAACACCATCTCAAGGCAGGCTTCGCCCCCTCTCTCTCTCTCTGCAAGAACACAGAGGCTGACAGCATCCTTATAGAAGTGCAAACATACTTGCAGAGAAACCATATCTCTCTCTCTCTCTCTCTCTCTCTCTCTCTCTCTCCCCCTCCCTCCCTCCCTCCATCCCTCCCTCCCTCTCCCCTTCTCCCCCCCCCCAAAACAAAGTGTTCAAAAGCCAGTCTCGTTCTCCTGACATTTTAAAGTGACAGTGGACCGAAATTATGAACCCTAGGGGTACATAAGTATCTTTTAATAAATGGTAAGCTGCTCCGACAGTCGAGATTCTACCGATGCAGCAACACACACAAAACGCTGGAGAAACTAAGCCCATCAGGCAGCATTGATTGAGAGAAATAAACGGCTGGAACGTTTCAGCATGAAATCTTGCTTTGTCAGAGCTGCAAAGGAAGGGAGCAGAAGGCCGAATAAGAAAGTGGGGTAAGGGGAGGTGGTAGATAGGTGAGACCAGGTGAAGGTGTGAAGGTCAGTAGGTGGGTGGGGGAGGGGATGATGTGAGAGACTGGGTGTTGATAGGCGGAAGGGTTAAAAGTTTGAAGAAGGAGAGAATGGTGGAACAACTCTCCTTCCCCCCCCCCCCCCCCCCAACCTTCTAGTCTTGGATTCTGCCCCTTCCTTTCCCATCCTGATAAAGGCTCTTGGCCTGAAGCTTTGACTGTCTTCAGCTTCTAAATTCTCCCAGCATCATAGCTGCTGGTGGTTAATCAGATCCAAAATGTATAAAGAATAACACTTCAAAAGTTAAACAATCAATGCAAGTATGCTGTGGCTGGCAAGAAGAAACTAAAGTGTACCTCATTGTTTGGCAAAGTAACACAGGAAGATGCTTGCTGGACTGATGGCCAGCCAATAGATCCATTGAGAACCACTGTCTAGCAGCACTTCTTAAGAACCGAAGAAAGTAGGAGCAGTCAGTCCTTCAGGCCCACCCGACCCACCATCCATCATTCGTATTTGATCTGATCCAGGCCTTGTAACATCTGAACTCACTGGTAAGCTGGTGTAAGTGTGGGCCAGATGAGCCAACAAGGAAGCTTGGAATGTACATGAACTACTGCTTGAGCTAGTGGTTCTTACTGCACATGAAATATTAATTCTCAGTGTGTTGATAGTCATTCATGAGCACATTCCAGTATACACACAGCTTCTTTGGTGTCTTCTGAAATGTCATAACAAAGAGAAAATCACTTTGCCCTACAGAATGAGATTCAAATGAGAAGCAGCTGATCAGCGGCGTTCGGGGCCCGGGTCAGCGGCTTTCGGGGCCTGGGTCAGCGGCGTTCGGGGCTCGGGTCAGCGGTGTTCGGGGCCCGGGTCAGCGGCGTTTGGGGCCCGGGTCAGCGGTGTTCGGGGCCCGGGTCAGCGACGTTTGGGGCCCGGGTCAGCGGTGTTCAGGGCCCGGGTCAGCGGCGTTCAGGGCCCAGGTCAGCGGTGTTCAGGGCCCGGGTCAGTGATGTTCGGGGCCCGGGTCAGCGGCGTTCAGGGCCCGGGTCAGCGGCGTTCAGGGCCCAGGTCAGCGGTGTTCAGGGCCCGGGTCAGTGATGTTTGGGGCCTGGGTCAGCGGTGTTCGGGGCCCGGGTCAGCGGCGTTCGGGGCCCAGGTCAGCGGCGTTCGGGGCCCAGGTCAGCGGTGTTCGGGGCCCGGGTCAGCGGTGTTCAGGGCCTGGGCCAGCAGTGTTCGGGGCCCGGGTCAGCGGCGTTCGGGGCCCGGGTCAGCGGCGTTCGGGGCCCGGGTCAGCGGCATTCGGGGTCCAGGTCAGTGGCATTCAGGGCCCGGGTCAGCGGTGTTCGGGACCGAGTCAGCGGCGTTTGGGGCCCGGGTCAGCCGTGTTTGCGGTCTGGGTCGGCCGTGTTTGGGGCCCAGGTCAGCCGTGTTTGGGGTCTGTGTCGGCCGTGTTTGGGGCCCAGGTCAGCCGTGTTTGGGGTCTGTGTCGGCCGTGTTTGGGGTCTGTGTCGGCCGTGTTTGGGGCCCAGGTCAGTGGTGTTCAGGGCCCGGGTCAGCCGTGTTTGGGGTCTGGGTTGGCGGTCACTCTTTATGGAAGGACTGAGTTCATGCAGCTGCTCTTCTTGTATGCAGACGAAAAGATGTTTCCCATATTCTTGAGGTTTATGTGATAAGTGGACTGCACTTTATATATTGGTTTCCTTCAGCTTTTCGGTGTTTTATTTTCTTGTGGATGATTGGTGGGTGGGTGCTCTGTTCATTTTTTTGTGTCGGGTGGTTTGGGAATTTAGTGCTACTGTCGCTGTTTTTTCTGTGAGTGAGGGAGACAGGGATGTTATGTGTTGGGGGTTGAACATTATTATTGTAACTTTTTTTGCTGCAGTGGGGGTAGTTTTGGGGTCTGCAAGTTTTGTTTCTTTTCATTTTCATGCTGGGAGGGGGTAGTCAATGTCTTTTCTCCCCCATCAACTCCATGATCTTTCTGTATTTAATGGCTATCTGGAATAGACAAATACCAGAATTGTACACGCATACTTTGGCAATAAAATGAACCTTTGAACCTTTAAATGGACGCTTGGACAGTGAAGGGTTAATTACCTTAGTACTGAGCTAAGTCAGTTAGCAGCCATGATTAGATTCACTAAATACCACAAACCTCTGGGACTTGTTCAGACAGATGTTTGATCTGAACTGCTGAATAAAATTGATGTGTGATAGCACTGGTGCTGATGACATCTTCATTAGGGTTCTGTCTGGGTGGAAATGTAAAGAAGCATTTGGACAGTACAAACGTGAATGTTGCCATTGTGAACATGGGTGCATGGGTTGCCCACTGAACACTGCTGTGCGATCAGATTGTACTTTCAAGACATTGAGCTGTCTGGGTGCAGGGCTGACGTGGTATGATGTTCTGTATAATAATGCCAACTGATGCAGAACAACAACTTTCTTCTGTTTGTCTGCAAGTAGAATAACATCTGTTTTGAGGGTTTTCAATTTTGATGCCCTACATAAAACCTAGAAGGGAGCAGCTTGATTGCTAAAATCCATCACTGGAGTCATAGAACAGCATAGAAACAGGCTGTTCAGCCCATCTACTATTATTCTGCCTAGTCCCTTCATCCTGTGACCAGACCATAGCCCTCCATAACTCTTCCAACCACACACCTATCCAAACTCCTCTTAAATGCTGAAATTGAACCTGCATCCACCACTTCCACTGGCAGCTTATTCTGCACTCTCACCATTCTTTGAGTGAAGAAGTTTGCCCTCATGTTCCCCTTCAACATTCCATCTTTCACCCTTAACCCCTGTCCTCTAGCTGTAGGTCTGGTCTCACCCAACTCAGGACAAAAAGCCTGCTTGCATTTACCCTATCTATGCAAACGAGCAAAATTAGGTCATCCAGCCCATTGAGTCTGCCTCGCCACTTTGTCATGGCTGATTTATTATTCCTCTTGACATCCCTGTAAATTATAACACTTTACCTAATCAAGAACTTATCAATCTCCTCTTTAAATATACCCAGTGACTTGACCTCCACAGCTGTCTGTGGCATTCATTTTCACAGATTCACCACTCTCTGGCTAAAGAAACTTCCCCCCATCTCCATTCTAAATGGTTATCCCTCTGTTTTAAGGATGTGCCCTCTAGTCCTAGGCTCCCCCACTGTCAGAAGCATCTTCTCCACATCCACTTCATCTAGGCCTTTCAATATTCAATAGGTTTTCAATGAGATTCCCCCTCATTCTTCATAACTCCAGTGGGTACAGACCCAGAGCTATCAAACATTCCTCACATGTCAAGCATTTTCATTCTGGAATATAATTTTCGTGAAGCTCCTCTCATGCCTCTCCAATGCCAACACATCTTTTCGTAGATAAGGGACCCAAAACCACTCACAATATGCCAAGTGCAGCCTGACTAATATATTCTTGCTTGTCTATTCTAGTCCACTTGAAATGAATGCTAACATTGCATTTGCCTTCCTTACCACTGACTCAACCTGCAATTCAACCCTTAGGAAATACTGCATGATGTCTACCAAGTCATTTAGAAAATAGTCCTTTATTACCTCTACTAAAATGAATGACCATACACATCCCTACACTATATTCCATCTGCCACTTCTTCTCCCGTTCTCCAATCTAAGTATTTCTACTGACTCCCTGTTTCCTCAACACCACCGGTCATTCCATCTATCTTTGTATCACCTACAAACTTAGTCACAAAGCCATTAAAACCTGTCATCCAAATCATTGATACTGAACCTTGTGAAACACCGCTAGTCACCAGCAGCCAATGTGAAAAGGCCCCCTCTATTCCCACTCTTTGCCTCATGCTAGTCAGCCAAGCTTCTAGCCAAGGTAGTATCCTTACTGTAACACTATGTGCTCTTATCATGTTTAGCAGCCTCATGTGTGGCACCTTTTAACTGCCTTCTGAAAATCCAAGTAAGAACAACTACTGGCAATCCTTTGTTGGTCCTGTGTGTTATTTCTTCAAGGAATTCCAACATGTGTCAGGCAAGACTTCCCCTTAAGAAAACCATGCAGACTTTGGCCTACTTTATCATGTGCCTCCAAGTACCCTAAAACCTCATTCTTAAAAAGGGACTCTGCTGAAGTCAGGCTAACTGGCCTATAATTTCTTCTGCCTCCCTTCCTTCTGTAAGAGTGGAGTACCATTTGCAATTTTCTAGTTCTCTGGAACTATTCCAGAATCGAGTGATTCTTGAAAGATCATTACTAATGCCTCCACAATCTTTTCAGCTACCACATACAGAACCTATGTAGCCCATCTGGTCCTGGTGACTTATCTACCTTCAGACCATTCAGCTTCCCACACATTTTTGCCCTTTGACTCAAATTTCTGACTTACTGCTGGAGTCTTCCACAGTGAAGACTGACACAAAATACTTACTCAGTTTGTCTGCTACTTCTTTGTCCTCCATTACTTACCTCTCCAGCAACAGTTTCCAGTGGTCCAATATCTACCCTTTCTTCTTTATACTCTTTATATAACTAAAAAAATCTGTTGACATCTATTTTTATATTATTGGCTAGCTGACCTTCATATTTAATCTTTTCTTTCCTTGTGTTTTTTAAAAACTTCCCAATCCATTAACTTTGCAGTAATTTTTGTTTTACTGTATGCCCTCTCTTTTGCTTTTATGCTTTCATTGACTTCCTTTGTCAGTCACTGTTGCCTCATCCCCTCTTCAGAATACTACTTCATCTTTGGGATGTTTCTTTTCTATGCTTCCCGAATTGCTTCCATAGTCCTCTCTCTCATGACTCTGTAATTTCCTTTACTCCACAGTCATACTGATACGTCTAACTTTAACTTCTCCCTCTGAAACTGAAGGGTGAATTCTATCATACTATGATCACTGGCTCCTAAGTGTTCCTTTACCTTCAGCTCCCTGGTTATATCCGTTCATTACACGATACCCAATCCAGAATAGCTGATCCCCAAGAGGGCTCCATCAGAAGCTGCTTTAGAAAGCCACCTTCTAAGCATTCTACAAATTCCCTCTCTTGGGATCCAGCACCAACCTGATTTGCCAAAGCTACCTGTAAATTGAAATCCCCCCATGGCTATTGTAACATTGGCCTTTTTACATGCCTTTTCTATCTCCCATTGTAATTTGTATCCTCATCCTGGCTACTATTCATAGGTCTGTTATAACTTCCATTCTGGGTTTTTTTTAACCTTGCAGTTTCTTAACTCTACCCACGAGGACTCTACATCTTCTGACCTCAAGTCTCCTCTTTCTAAGGATTGGATTTCATTTTTACCAACAGAACCACCCCCACTCCCATTTCTTACTGCCTGTCCTTTTGATGCAAGGTGCACCCTTGGATACTGAGCACCCAACTATGATCTTTCAGCACACCGTGTCATACCTGCCAATCTCTAACTGTGTTACAAGATAATCTATTTTAATTCTGTATACTGTGCCGTGTACTACTCATAATTTTGTGTACCTCTCAATTTCATCCTCATTGTCCTATGCTCCAGGGAATAAAGTCCTAATTTATTCACCCTTTCCCTACAATTCAGGTGCACTGTTCCCAAAGGACCCCCAAAGTCTAAAAGGTGCTGTCTTTTCATTACTACCATCAGGGAGGAGGCACAGAAGCCTGTGGATGCACATTAAACAGTTTAAGGACAGTTTCTTCTCTGCTATCAGATCAGTGAATCGTTGTGAACCTATAAAGACTACCTCACTATTCAGCTCTCTGTTTTAGCAATATTTATTTATCTATTTATCTATTTATTTATTTATCTATTTATCTATTTATCTATCTATCTATCTATCTATCTATCTATCTATCTATCTATCTATCTATCTATCTATCTATCTATCTATCTATCTATCTATCTATCTATCTATTTATTTATTTAAATACATTCCTCATTGTTACCTTCAGTAATTTATGTTGTACACTGTACTACTGCTACAAAATAACAAATTTCATGACATATGTCCATGACAATAACCTAAATTGGATCTAAACTACTACTCACCTGGCTTCACCTTTCACCTTACAGGTATCCCCTTTCCCCTCGCCCCCCCCCCCCATCTTTTCATTCCCCACTTCCTTTCCAGTCCTGAAGAAAGGTCTCAGTCTGAAATGTTGACTGTTTATTCATTTCCATAGATGCTGCCTGACAATAGACAACAGACAATAGGTGCAGAAGTAGACCATTTGGCCCTTTGAGCCTGCACCGCCATTCTGAGATCATGGCTGATCATCTACTATCAATATCCGGTTCCTGCCTTGTCCCCATAACCCTTGATTCCCCTATCCATAAGATACCTATCTAGCTCCTTCTTGAAAGCATCCAGAGAATTGGCCTCCACTGCCTTCTGAGGCAGTGCATTCCACACTCCCACAACTCTCTGGGAGAAGAAGTTTTTCCTTAACTCTGTCCTAAATGACCTACCCCCTTATTCTTAAACCATACCCTCTGGTACTGGACTCTCACAGCATCTGGAACATATTTCCTGCCTCTATCTTGTCCAATCCTTTAATAATCGTATATGTTGCTATCAGATCCCCTATCAATCTCCTTAATTCCAGTGTGTACAAGCCCAGTCTCTCTAACCTCTCTGCGTAAGACAGTCCGGGCATCCCAGGAATTAACCTTGTGAATTTACGCTGCACTTCCTCTACAGCCAGGATGTCCTTCCTTAACCCTGGAGACCAAAACTGTACACAATACTCCAGGTGTGGTCCCACCAGGGCCCTGTACAAATTTCCTTGCTCTTGTACTCAATTCCCTTTGTAATAAAGGCCAACATTCCATTAGCCTTCTTCACTGCCTGCTGCACTTGCTCATTCACCTGACCTGCTGAGTTCCTCCAGCATTGTGTGTGTGTGTGTGTGTGTGTGTGTTGGTTTGGATTTCCAGAATCTACAGAATTTATTGTGCTCATAGTTTCAATGTCTCTAGTTTCGATGATGCCCTGTACAGGGAACTGAGCTTTTTACTCTCAAAAATGAAATGTTAAGGGAATATAATATGAGTGAAGTGTTTAAAAGTATTGATGTGATATTTGAACTAAAGGGAAAGAGGAAGACAAGTGTGGTATAACGTACAGAAGTTTAAACTTGGATCAGATGAATTATACTAATGTATACATGATCCTGTGCATGGTTGCATCTTAGGGGGAGAAAATGCTTTTTTTTCTTGAATTGCCTGAATACATTTTTCTTCTCATTTGATCCTCTCTTCTAACAAATTTGTAATCAAATCTGTATCTTAATCTTATACTTAAATTAAGAGATAGAATCAGATGCTGGAAATCCAAAGCAACACGTACAAAATGCTGGAGAAACTCAGCAGGCCAGGCAGCGTCTAAGGAAAAGAGTGAACAGGATTCTCGATGAAGAGTTTCAGCCCAAAACATCAACTGTTTACTCTTTTTCATTGCTGCTACCTGCCCTGCTGAATTCCTCCACTGTTTTGTGTGCATTGCATCAGGCATAGATATTCTCCCTGGATGGTAGACAGATTAATATGGATGGGTGCTCTCTGGTTGGCATTGACAAAGTGGGCCAAGTGGCCTGTGTCTTGTGACTATGTGACTGTGTCATAAGATTTTTCATAAGATCTTGGCTGCATTTCACTCAGTTCCATTTTCATGCACTAATCCCATATCCCTTGATTCCCTTAAAATCAATCTTGAAACTTGAATGTACTCAAATATGAGCTTCCACAGAACTCTTAAGCAGAGAATTCTGAAGATGCACTGCTCTCTGAGTGAAGAACTTTCTTTTCTCGTCCCTGTTCTGAATGGTTGACATTTGTTTTTGGACTGCCACACTTTGGTTGTTGATTCAGCAGTCTAGAGAAACATCAATTTTGTATCAACCCAGTTTAGCCACAAAGGAATTTTGTCTGCTTCGGCGGTATCACCTCTCATTCTTCTGCACTGAAGAGTAAAACCCAGAGTGTTTCATCACTCCCAGGGCAAATCAGCCATCGGAAGAATCTTCACTCCCTTTGGTAGGGAGGCGAGATTTGTCTGTAATATTCTACTGCATTCTCACCAGGCTGCATAAAAGGAGCAATTTGGCTCCAGCCTTCCACTTCTTCTTGCTCTAAAGGACAATTTTCAGCAAGTCTTGTGCAAGAATGCTCTGAACATCAAAAGCTTTCAATCCCACACCATTTTAAAAATACATGTTACCTTTCTATTTTGTATATCAAATTGATGCATAACTCTTTTCCAGATTAAATTACATCTGTCATTTACCTGGTCATTCACTTAAGCAATCTATATAACATGCTGTTCCCCTCCTATTCCACCTCATTGGCCACACAGGTATCTAGCTGTATATCATCAGCAAATATAAATTTGACACTGCTTAAAATAATAGAAAATTACAGCACAGAAACAGACCCTTCAGCCCATCTAGTGCGTTCCAAGCTATTTAATCTCCCATCGACCTCCACCCTCCATACCCCTACCATCCATGTACCTATCCAAATGCAGAAATTGAGCTTGCATCCACCATTTGTGCTGGCACCTCGTTCCATGCACTCACCACCCTCAGAGTGATGAAGTTTCCCTTCATGTTCTCCTTACACATTTCACCTTTTACCCTTAACCCATGACCTCTACCTACCTGTGGCCATCAAACTTTACAACTCCTCCCTCGGATTGTCAGACACCCTGAGCCAATAGGCTGGTCCTGGACTTATTTCCACTTGGCATGATTAACTTATTATTATTTAATTATTTATGGCTTTATATTGCTATATTTCTTCACTATTCTTGGTTGGTGCGGCTGCAACGAAAACCCATTTCCCTCAGGATCAATAAAGTATGTCTGTCTGTCTGTCTCTAGCTGTAGTCCCACCTGATTTTAGTCATTGATATATCTTGTGAACAAATGGCCCCACCATTGATCTTTGTTGAATCCCATTACCCCAGTCCAAATAAAAACATTTTCCCACTTTCTTTCCCTTCAATTAATCAATCCTCAATCCATTTAAGATTATTACCCAGATATCATATTGATTAGTTTCTCAGGTGGCATTTTTATGGAGGGTTGGCCCTTTTCTATTCTGTTAATGATAACCTCAAATAAAACTCCACTAGATTTGTCAATTGTGATAAATCTATTTTTATTTTGTTTTATTTTCTATGTGCCTGTTTTAACACCTTTGATAATATATTTTACTATGGCCTTACCTATCACCTTCCAGCTAGTCTCCTTCCCCTCCCCCTCCACCTGCTTTATTCTGGCATCTTCCTCTTTCTTTGTCAGTCGTGAAGAAGGATCTCAGCCCAAAGCGCCTTATAGCTTGTACTCCTTTACCTTCGCCACTCCCCCACCCCCATCTTCTTGTTCTGGCTTCATCCCCCTTCCTTTCCAGTCCCGATGGAGTGCCTCGGCCCGAAATGTTGACTGTTTATTAATTCCCTGATTCATGCTGCCTGACCTGAGTTCTTCCAGTATTTTGTGTGTATTGCTCTAGATTTCCAGCATCTGGAAACTTCCTCATGTTTATAAACTATAGTTGTGTTGGCGCGTGGCCTAGTGGGCAAGGCATCAGACTAGTAACCTGAAGGTCACTGGTTTGAGCCTCAGCTGTGTTTGTGTCCTTGAGCAAGGCACTTAACAACACATTGCTCTGCGACGTCACTGGTGCCAAGCTGCATGGGTCCTAGTGCCCTTCCCTTGGACAACATCGGTGGCATGGAGAGGGGAAGGCCTGCAGCTTGGGCAACTGCCGGTCTCCCATACAACCCTGCCCAGGCCTGCACCCTGGAAACTCCAGGCGTAGATCCATGGTGTCTCGAGATCAATGGATGCCACCACCAAACCATAGTTCCTAGTTTTCTCTCCCCTTCCCCTCTTAAATAATCTTTTCAAATAACGTTTTATATTTCTGGCCATGTCCACAGATTTGTCAAGCGCCAATTTTTGTTCTGTAATTTATGTGTAATTTATTACACCATGTAATGAACAAACCTCAGGGAAGGTATAAAACCTATATAGTTTAAAGTTAATGGACAACTTAAGAGAAAGAGGCAAATGTCAGAAGCAGAAGTATTTGAATGGGTTAAATGGAAAACCATCAGTCTTATTTTGTTAGATGGTATCATGCATGCTAAAAAGTAAGTAAATCCAGTAATGGTTTATAAAGATGGCCTTCTTAAAGCTTAATCAAATGTTCAATTGATCTATTGTTCAAATGAACAGAGTTTAAGGGTTTTTACCAGGGTGTTTATCAGCACGTTCTGGGCACTCTATTGAGGTTAACGGCACAAGGAACTCAGAGTTAAACTTAATTTGAAGCTACTCTCAGATATTTTGAGAAATTAATTGCGGCATGATTCTATTAGTAGCTTTCCTGTTTGGGAATAAGTGACAAGGGATGGGAGAAAGAGAAAAAGATGCATAGAGATGCTTTTTGAGAGATTCAAATGGGTAGCACTCATTGGGTGATTATTGTCATTATTTGTTTTATACCATCAAAACTAACAAAGTAAGCATCTATTCCATCTTCCTTCCTCCCTCCTGAACTGATTGACATTGTTTCCTAGGGAAGGGAACACTTAAAAGGTGCAGCCAATGAAATATATTATTTTAAGCAAAGCAAATTTTCAACTTGGAAGTGCCGCTTGGCTCACCACTACCAGTTTTTCAATTGTCATTAGGATTGGGAAATATCAGAGTCAGGTTTAATATCACTAGCATATATCATGAAATTTGTTAACTTACTTTATTGTCACCAAACAATTGATACAGGAGCGTATAACCATCACAGCAATATTTGATTCTGTGCTTTGTGCTCCCTGAAGTACAAATCAAATTAAATATAATAAAAATTTAAATTATATATCATAATTAGAAAATAGTAAAGGGAAAGTAAGGTAGTGCAAGTCAGGTCCGGGTATTTGGAAGGTATGGCCCAGACCCGGGTCAGGATCTGTTCAGCAGTCTTATCACAGTTGGCAAGCTGTTCCCAAATCTGGCCATGTGAGTCTTCAAGCTCCTGAACCTTCTCCCAGAGGGAAGAGGGACAAAAAGTGTGTTGGCTGGGTGGGTCGTGTCCTTGATTATTCTGGCAGCACTGCTCCAACAGCGTGTGGTGTAAAGTGAGTCCAAGGATGGAAGATTGGTTTGTGTGATGTGCTGGGCTATGTTCACGATCTTCCGCAGCTTCTTCTGGTCTTGGACAAGACAACTTCCATACCAGGTTGTGATGCACCCTAGAAGAATGCTTTCTACGGTGCACCTATAAAAATTAGGGAGGGTTTTAGGGGACAGGCCAAATTTCTTCAGCTTTCTCAGGAAGTAAAGACACTAGTGGGCCTTCTTAGCAGTGGACTCTGCTTGGTTAGACCGTCAGGTCATTTGTGATATTCACCCCGAGGAACTTAAAGCTTTTGACCTGTTCCACCTGCGCACCACCGATGTAGATGGGGTCGTGTGGTCTGCTACTCCTGAAGTCAACAACCAATTCCTTCGTCTTGCTGACACTGAGGGATAGATTATTGTCTTCGCACCATGCCACCGGATTCTTAATTTCCTCTCTGTACTCAGACTCATCATTACCCAAGATACGGCCTAAAATTGTGGTGTCATCAGCAAACTGATATATAGGGTTCGATGGAAACTTGGCTACTCAGTCATGGGTGTACAGTGAGATTACAAAAGATTAATTTATATAGTTTGTTTGTTATGTGCTGTGTTGTGTGATGTAGGCAATTGTGGTCTTTCAATGACCATGATTCTGCTTGCAAATTTTTCTGCAGTAG
The DNA here is from genome assembly GCF_030144855.1 of Hypanus sabinus. NCBI lineage: Eukaryota > Metazoa > Chordata > Chondrichthyes > Myliobatiformes > Dasyatidae > Hypanus > Hypanus sabinus. Next base: position 31,360,973 of record NC_082707.1, read on the forward strand.
TAGTTTGCCATTGACGCCTTCTGGGCAGTGTCTTTACAAGATGGTGACCCCAGCCATTATCAATACTCTTCAGAGATTGCCTGCCTAGTGTCAGTGGGTGCATAACCAGGACTTGTGATACGCACCAGCTGCTTATATGACCATCTACTATCTGCTCCCATGGCTTCACGCAACCCTGATCAGGGGTCGGGGGGGGGGGGGGCTAAGCAGATGCTATACCTTGCCCAAAGGGAGACCTGCTGGCAGAGCGAAGGAATGGTGGAGATGTATCTCCACTCCGCCACCCATCATTTATTTCAGTATATGTCAAATAAAGAAATGTTAAGATATAATCAGATTTTTGATGAGTGAATGTTCAGAAGGTTATGTTTGCAGCAATTTACTTTTGTAGATAAACTATTATGTTTTAAAATATAGGAAGACAAGCAGCCAATTTGTGCAAAGAAAGATTTCCTGAACAGCTGCATGAATATAATAAAGTAATTTCGATTGATTAACATAGAACATAGCATAATACAGAGTCTTCAGCCCATGATGTTGTGCAGACCTTTTCAGCTACTCTAAGATCACTCTAAGCCTTCTCTCTCACAAAGCCCTCCATTTTCTATTGATAAATAGATAGAGTCAGGGAGTCTACACAACAGAAGCAGGTCCATGTTGTCCATGCAGATCAAGGTGCCTGTCCAAGTTAGTCCCATTTGTCTTCATTTGACTCTGATTCCTCTAAATCAGGAGTTCCCAACCTAGGGTCTATGGTAAGGCTTTATGCATAAAAATGATTGGAAACCCCTGTTTTAAACCTTTCCAAATGGGTAAGAACCCTTCCAATAAAGGCCACAAGATCTTGCAGTTCCATCTGAGAATGGAGACAGGACCTTTTGTTTCATGGTCTTTACTGAAAGACAAATGATTATAATTTCAGGTTATAAAAGGCAGAAAGCAAATTGCTTTCTCAGAATGACATTGTCAAGCAATAATAGAAACAGAATGCAAATTAAATGTAAATAGTTGATGAGAAATAACTCAGCAATTAATAAAGACATCATCAAATGTATGCAGTCTGACCACAACTGTAATTAAAAACTATTTTCACTTCTTGTCAAGCCTTCTTGATTCTGTATTTATCTGAATGAGCTGATGGTCAACCTATTTACATTAGAGGCATTGTGATTGAATTAAAGATGACCATGGAGAATATGGAACATGTATTGAGGGGGTAAGTAGTGAGGTTAAATGATCTAATGAAAGACAATCTAAAAGACCCAAGTTACTGAAGGCATTGGCGGAGTATGAGGTCACAACCTCAATTCTAAAATATGCTCTTCTGCTACTAGAGAGCTGTAGGTTCAAATTTAACATCACCAGCGTGTGTTGTGACATTTGTTAACTTTATGAAAGCAGTACACTGCAATACATGATAATATATAGGAAAAACTGTTAATTGTATATATGTATATGCATGAGTTGATTCTAGCCATGACCAGCCTCTTAAAACAATTCATCACTTTAGATGTGAGTGCTACTGGATGACACTCATTAAAGCAGCTCACACTACTGTTCTTGGGCACTAGTACAATTGTTGCCCTTTACGGTGGGAACTCCTGACCGTAGCAGTGAGAGATTGAAGATGTCTGAACATTCCTGCCAGCTTATTGGCACATTTCAGAGCCTTACCAGGTACTGCAAAACATTTTGCCAGCTGTGGATAAAAGTTCCTTAGGAAATAAAGTTCAGGATAATATTAGTAAGCATTTAGTTTTCCAGAAAAAAAAAACAAAGAAATGGCATCTATGGAAAGGGAAACCAATTAATGTGTTATATCAGAGAACCTTCCTGAGAAATGGGAGAAGAATGAGGGTATACATTTTTCAAAACAGAGATGGTGGTGGTGGTGGGGGTGGGGGGGGGGGAGGAAATCTATTGTAAGGCAGATACTGTCCAGACAGAAAATGCTGGAAATACTCAGAAACTCAGGCTACCTCAGTAGGAAGAGAAACAGAGCTAATATTTCAGGTCCAAAATCAGTAGTCAAAACTGTAGGAAGAATCTTTTCACATTTCAGTTCTGTCAAAGGGCTTTTGACCTGAAATGGCAATTCTGTTTGTGTTCCACTGGATGGAGCTGGACCTGCTGAGTACTTCCAGCAACTTCTGTTTTAATATGAGATTTCTAGCATCTGCAGGCTTTGCTTTGATTTTCAAAGGCAACATGGATATTGAGCAAAATCAGGTGAGTACTGATGGTTAGGAAGATATTATGAGTACTGATGGTTAGGAAGAGGATCTGTCCTGTGTCCAGCACATAATTGCCATTACAAAGGAGGCACAGAAACTTGGTTTGCGAAGAAACTTCTACAAAAAGTTGTGGATACAGCCCAGTCCATCACAGGTAAAACCCTCCCCATCACTGAGCACATTTACATGGAACGCTGTCACAGGAGAGCAGCATCCACCATCAGGGACCCCCACCATCCAGGCCAGGCTCTTTTCTCATTGCTGGCATCAGGAAGGTGGTACAGGAGCCTCAAGTCCCACACCACCAGGTTCAGGAACAGTTATTACCCTTCAGCATCGGGCTCTTGAACCAGAGAGGGTAACTTCACCCACCCCAACACTGAACTGGACTCTATAACTTGTGTTTCAATATTTATTGATCATTTATTTATTGTCATTTTTCTTTTCTTGTACTTGCACAGTTTTTTTGTCTATTGATTATTGGTTGGTTGCCCATCTTCGTGGTGTGCAGGTTTTCATTGATTACACTGTTTTTCTTTGTATTTATTGTGAATGCCCACAAGCAAATGAATCTTAGGGCAGTATATAGTGGCGTATACGTACTTTGATAAGAAATTTGCTTTGAATGAATTTTATTGAAACAAAGTGAGAAAGGGGCATGTGTATGAAAATAAGAAACAATGAGAGACAAGTTTACCTAAAATTAGAAAATTCTGCCTTCATAGTAAAACGTTGCCAAGTTCCCAATGCAGAATTCCACTGTCCACATCATCTAGTTTCATATCATTGGCAAACAATAAAGCTTGCATTTTGTTCCCTTCTCGAGATCATAAATGTAAATAATAAAGAACAGAAGGTCAAGAAATGGTTCTTGGCCTGCTCCATTCGTTCAGTCTGAAGACTCTTTTATTCCTTTTTGACAGCTAGTTTTCAACCCATGCTAACACACTTCCTCCAAGTGGGCTCTAAGTATGTATTTTCTCAAATGACTTTTGGAAATCTCAAGGTACTACAGCTATAATTTTTTTTTCCCCCTCGCACCAAATCTGTCACATTCTGGCCCATAATTCCCCACCTACTGTTTTCCTTTTTGTACAATCTTCAGATACCTTCACAGAACTCAGCTACCTTATAGAGAAAAAACTGAGGTGCAAAGGGACTCGTGACGGATAGACACGTACTTTATTGATCCCGAGGGAAACTGGGTTTTGTTACAGTCGCACCAAGAATAGTGTAGAAATATAGCAATATAAAACCATAAATAATTAAATAATAATAAGTAAATCATTCCAACTGTAAATAAATCCAAGACCAGCCTATTGGCTTAGGGTGTCTGACGCTCCGAGGGAGGAGTTGTAAAGTTTGATGGCCACAGGCAGGAATGACTTCCTATGACGCTCAGTGTTACATCTCGGTGGAATGAGTCTCTGGCTGAATGTGCCTAACCAGTACATTATGGAGTGGATGGGAGACATTGTCCAAGATGACATGCAACTTGGACAGCATCCTCTTTTCAGACACCACCGTCAGAGAGTCTAGTTCCACCCCCACAACATCACTGGCCTTCTGAATGGGTTTGTTGATTCTGTTGGTGTCTGCTACCCTCAGAATCAACAAACTCATTCGGAAGACCAGTGATGTTGTGGGGCGGGGAATTCCTTAAAAGTTACTTTGCAGATGGAGTGCGTGGTGATGAAGGCAAATATGATGTTAGCATTCATTTCCAGAGAACTAGAATATCAAAGCAAGGATGTAATGATGAGACTTTATAGAGCACTGGTGAGGCCTCACTTGGAGTATTGTGAGCAGTTTAGGGCCCCTTGTTGAACCCTATCGAATATGTGAAAGCCCTTGATAGAGTGGATGAGGAGGAGATGTTTTCTGTGTTGGGTGAGTCTAAAATGAGTGGACACAGCCTCACAATAGATAGGGTGTCCTTTTAGTTGAGGAGGAATTTCTTTAGCTGGAGAGTGGTGAATCTGAGTAATTCATTGCCACAGGCAGCTGTAGAGGCCAAGTCTTTATGTGTATTTAAGGCAGAGGTTGGTCAGGGCACCAAGGGATACAGGAAGAAAACAGGAGACTGGGGCTGAGAGGAAAATTGAATCAGCCATGATGAAATAGCAGAGCAGACTTGGTGGGCCAAATAGCCTGATTCTGTTCTGTCACTGATAAAATAGCCCTTGTGGTTTTCTGCTATTGAAGCAATTCAATTGTCTTCAAGTTTCGATGTGTTATACACTCAGGGTGCTGTTCTGCTCATCACTGTTATAATACAGTGATATTCGAGTTACTGTCGCTTTCCTGTCAGCTGGAACCAGTCTGGCCGTTCCCCTCTGATTTCGCTCATTAACAAGACATTTTTTAAGCCACAGAACTGCTTCTCACTGGACTTTTCTTTCATTTTTTACACCATTCTGTGTAAGCTCTAGAGATTGTTATGTGTGAAAATCCCAGGAGATCAGCAGTTTCCGAGATACTCAAACCACCCTGTCTGACACCATCAATCAGCCAAAAAGTCACTTAGATCACATTTTTTCCCTTTTCTGATGTTTTGTCTTAACAACAATTGAACCTCTTGACAGTGTCTGCATGCTTTATGCGTTAAGTTGCTGTCACATGATTGGCTGATTGGATATTTGCATTAACGAGCTGATGTAGGGTTGTACCATATAAAGTGGCAACTGAGTGTGTAATTTGTGGCGGCAGTATATCAAAATTACAGTAAGTTACAATAAATAAATAAAACAAAAGAGGAAGAGTGAGGTAATGTTCATTGTTTTATGAACAAATCTGAAATCTGATAGTGGGGTGGGGGGGGGGTTGAGTTTGAGCCTTCAGTCCCCTGTACCGCCTCCTCAATGGTAGTCATAAGAAGAAGCCATGTCTCTGATGGTGAGGATCCTTAATGAATCTTGAGGCACCACCTTTTGAAGGTGTCCTCAATTTTAGGGAGGCTTGTGCTGATAATGGAGCTGCCTGAGCCGACAGCCCTCTGCAGCCTCCTTCAACCTCGCGCATCGGAGCCTCCAAACCAGGCAGTGATGCAGCCAGGCGGAATACCCTCCACCGTACTATAGAAATTTGCAGGAGTTTTGGTGACATAACAAATCCGGTCAAACGGACCAGGAGAAGGAAAAGCTGGCGGACGGGCTGGGAGAAGGAGGGGCCGGAGAGGGCTCGGCAGAGCTGTCTGGGTGCAGACTGTGTTGCTGCCTGCTACTCAAAGGCATTGGGGTTGGTGCGTGAAAGCAACGTGCTGTGTAACCACAAGCGACTGTCTTGGACGTTTCTCTTGCAATCGCAAGACCCTGTTGGACATTGATAATGTGAGATGCTGCGGGCCTGTTTCCCTTGTTTGGTGGTGAGACGGGCGACGAGGCAGCTGCGCAGCCTCTGTTGTGGTGAGGACTAGGCCTGCTACTGCAGTCCAGGTGAGCTGTCGCCCTCCAGTGGTCGGCAGGCAGAACGACAGGCTGGATTGCCAGGTGCTGTACCATTAGATTTGCATGCCACTCGGAGACTCGGTTTATACTTGTGTTTTCTTGTGTGATGATGTGTGCGTTTTTTTTTACCTCTCTCTCTATTTTGAATGTATGCTATGCACCTGGGTCTCAGAGTGTCGCTGTCTCATTTGATTGCATCCACATATGGTCTAAATGGTAATTAAACTTGATTTAAGTGATTTGATTTTGATTGCATTAATGCATTGGACCCAAGATAGACCCTCCAAGATGAAGATGCCCAATAACTTTGAACTTGCTCACCATTTCCACTGCTGGCCCCTTAATGAGGACTGGAGTGTCTTCTCATAACTTTTTTATATAACCATATAACCAGTTACAGCATGGGAACAGGCCACCTCGGCCCTTCTAGTCCATGCCGATGCTTACTCTCACATAATCCCACTGACCCGCACTCAGCCCATAACCTTCCATTTCTTTCCTGTCCATATACCTATCCAATTTTGATTTAAATGACAATACCGAACCTGCCTCTACCACTTCTACTGGAAGCTCATTCCACACAGCTACCACTCTCTGATAAAGAAATTCCCCCTCATGTTACCCTTAAACTTTTGCCCCTGAAGTCTCAACTCATGTCCTGTTGTTTGAATCTCCCCTACTCTCAATGGAAAAAGCCTATCCATGTCAACTCTATCTATCCCCCTCATAATTTAAAATACTTCTATCAAGTCCCCCCTCAACCTTCTACGCTCCAAAGAATAAAGATCTAACTTGTTCAATCTTTCCCTGTAACTTAGGTGCTGAAACCCAGGTAACATTCTAGTAAATCTTCTGTGTACTCTCTCTATTTTGTTGACATCTTTCCTATGATTCGGTGACCAGAACTGTACACAATACTCCAAATTCAGCCTTACCAATGTCTTGTACAATTTTAACATTACATCCCAACTCCTATACTCAGTGCTCTGATTTATAAACGTCAACATGCCAAAAGCTTTCTTCACCACCCTATCCACATGAACTTCCACCTTCAGCAGGGAATTATGCACCATTATTCCTAGATCACTCTGTTCTACTGCATTCTTCAATGCCCTACCATTTACCATGTATGTCCTATTTGGATTATTCCTACCAAAATGTAGCACCTCACACTTATCAGCATTAAACTCCATCTGCCATTGTTCAGCCCACTCTTCAAACTGGCCTAAATCTCTCTGCAAACTTTGAAAACCTACTTCATTATCCACAATGCTACCTACCTTAGTATCATCTGCATACTTGCTAATCCAATTTACCACCCCATCATCCAGATCATTAATGTATATGACAAACAACATTGGACCCAGTACAGATCCCTGAGGCACACCACTAGTCACCGGCCTCCAACCTGACAAACAGTTATCCACCACTACTCTCTGCCATCTCCCATCCAGCCACTGCTGAATCCATTTTACTACTTCAATATTAATACCTAACGATTAAACCTTCCTAACTAACCTTCCATGCAGAACCTTGTCAAAGGCCTTACTGAAGTCCATATAGACAACATCCACTGCTTTACCCTTGTCAACTTTCCTCGTAACTTCTTCAAAAAATTCAATAAGATTTGTCAAACATGACCTTCCACGCACAAATCCATGTTGACTGTTCCTAGTCAGACCCTGTCTATCCAGATAATTATATATACCATCTCTAAGAATACTTTCCATTAATTTACCCACCATTGACATCAAACTGACAGGCCTATAATTGCTAGGTTTACTCTTAGAACCCTTCTTAAACAATGGAACCACACGAGCAATACGCCAATCCTCCGGCACCATCCCTGTTTCTAATGACATTTGAAATTTTTCTGTCAGAGCCCCTGCTATTTCTACACTAACCTCCCTCAAGGTCCTAGGGAATATTCTGTCAGGACCCGGAGATTTATCCACTTTTATATTCCTTAAAAGCGCCAGTACTTCCTCCATGTAATCATCATAGTTTCTATAACTTCCCTACTTGTTTCCCTTACCTTACACAATTCAATATCCTTCTCCTTAGTGAATACCGAAGAAAAGAAATTGTTCAAAATCTCCCCCATCTCTTTCGGTTCCACACATAGCTGTCCACTCTGATTCTCTAAGGGACCAATTTTATCCCTCACTATCCTTTTGCTATTAATATAACTGTAGAAACTCTTTGGATTTATTTTCACCTTATTTGCCAAACCAACCTCGTATCTTTTAGCTTTTCTAATTTCTTTCTTAAGATTCTTCTTACGTTCTTTATATTCCTCGAGCATCTCATTTACTCCATGCTGCCTATATTTATTGTAGATATCTCTCTTTTTCCTAACCAAGTTTCCAATATCCCTTGAAAACCATGGCTCTCTCAAACTTTTAACCTTTCCTTTCAACCTAACAGGAACATAAAGATTCTGTACCCTCAAAATTTCACCTTTAAATGATCACCATTTCTCTATTACATCCTTCCCATAAAACAAATTGTACCAATCCACTCCTTCCAAATCCTTTCACATTGCCTCAAAGTTAGCCTTTCTCCAATCAAAAATCTCAACCCTGGGTCCAGTCCTATCCTTCTCCATAATTATATTGAAACTAATGGCATTGTGATCACTGGACCCGAAGTGCTCCCCAACACATACCTCCGTCACCTGACCTATTCCATTCCCTGAAAGAAGATCCAACACTGCCCCTTCTCTAGTCGGTACCTCTATGTATTGCTGCAAAAAACTATCCTGCACACATTTTACAAACTCCAAACCATCCATCCCTTTTACAGTATGGGCTTCCCAGTCGATGCGTGGAAAATTAAATCTCCCACAATCACAACTCTGTGCAACCTTTTCTGAAGTCCACAATCAGTTCCTTGGTCTTGCTAATGTTGAATGCGAGGTTATTGTATCAACCAGCTGATCAATCTCTCTCCTATATGTCTCCTCATCGCCATCTGAGTTTCTACCAACAACTGTGTATCAATAGCAAATTTATAAATGCCGTTTGAGCTATGCCTATCCGCACGATCCTGGGTATGGAGAGAGCAGAACAGTGAGCTAAGCATGCGTCCTTGAGGATTGCCTGTGATGATTGTCAGTGAAGAGATGTTATCACAGGTTTTCCCCACTATCCGAAGGTAGAGCGTTCCTATGAAACCTTTTGTCAGCTGAAATGGCGTAAAGCAAAGAAGCAATTACCATTAATTTATATGGGAAAAAATTTTTGAGCATTCCCAGACCCAAAAAATAACCTACCAAATCATACCAAATAGCACATAAAACCTAAAATAACACTAACATATAGTAAAAGCAGGAATGATATGATAAGTACACAGCCTATATAAAGTAGAAATAATGTATGTGCAGTGCAGTTTCATTTACCAGAATCGGGAAGATTTAGCCAAAACTGATTTGTAGAAAAAAATCGGCATGTACACGCATGTATACACACCTGCCCATGCAAGGCTTCACAGTCATGATAGTCTTTCTTGGGGTAAACACAAGTTTAAAGCAGGCGCCTTTTTTCTGTAAAAGTGAAAATCCTCTTCGGATTTCTTTGGGTTAGGGAAAACAGGCACTAATGTAGGCCTTTCGTAAAGCGGGGGGGGGGGGGGGCACCTTTACCACTGATTGGGGGTCTCCTGAGGATCTGGTTACAGAGGAAGATACAGAGGCCCAGGATTTGAAGCTTGTTGATTAACACTGAGGAAATGATTTTTGAACACTGGGCTGTAATCGATAAACAGCACCCTGATGGTTGTCTAGGTGCTCCAAGCAGAGAAGAGAGCCAGTGAGATTGAATCCATGTTGACCTGTTGTGGTGGTAGGCAAATTGCCGCAGATCCAGGTCCTTGCTCAGGCAGTAGTTAACTCTGCCTATAATCAATCTCTTATAGCAGTAGATGTGGGTGCTACTGGGGAACAGTTCTTGAGGCAGCTCAGTCAACTGTTCTTGGGCACCAGAATAATTGCAGCTGAGAACCTCAGATGGCAGTGAGAGGTTGAAAGTATCTTTGAATACTCCAGCCAGTTGATCAGCAAAGATTTTCAGTACACAGCCAGGTATACTGGGGCCTGAACCTTGAGAGGGTTGTCACTCCTGAAGAATGTTCTGACATTGGCCTCCAAGACAGAGGTGACAGAATAACCAGATGTTGCAGGGATTCATTGACTTGTAGTGTCATTCAAAGCATCTATAAAAGTATCAAACTCATTAGGGAGTGAAGTATCATCACCATTTATGCTTTTAGATTTACCTTGCAGGAAGTGTTGGCGTACAAACCCAGCCACAGCTGTCAGACATCTGCCATACGTGTTGAACATCCAAATGAATTAATTCATTTATTGACATACGACGCGGAGTCAGCTCTTCTGGCCCTTTGAGCCGTGCTGCCCAGAACCGCGCCCCCGCCCCCCCATGTAATTCCAGCCCAATCACAGGACAGTTTACAATGACCAGTCAATCTACTTCTTTGGATTTGGGTGGAAGCCGGAGGAAGCCCACACAGTCACAGGGAGAACATACAAACTCTTTACAGAATGTGCTTTCAATTGTAGTCCAAAAGTACATTCAAGATAAGACCATTAAACTTTGAATTCTCAGTTTTTCTGGCTCAGGGTTTGCTCTGAGTTGTACACTTTTCACTTTCGGCCTCAGCCTGTCACACTTTGCTTGTTAGTTTTTGCTTGCTACCTCTATCAGCATTCTCTCCCGTCCTCTTGATTCATTAAGCATCCTGTTGTTAGGGCCTTCCCCGCCCTCCCCCCCATCCTGTTTATGCTATTCCACCAGGACACTGGTCCCAGCAGCATTCAGGGATGCCCATCCCTACACCACCGCTCGCCCAGTGCCCAATGAGTCAGAACCCAGTTCTACAGCACCACTACTCGAGCCGTGTATTTACCTTTGTAATCCTATTAACATTTTACCAATATGCATGTGGTTTGGGGGATAATCTGAACCTTATCAGCCTGTAGATCATCTGTCCTGTTTTGCTCTGAGCTCTTTATAGTTGGCAGGAGAACCTCTTTTCTAGTTCTATTTAGTTGGTATTACGTGGACTCAATTCTCTCCTGTCACATCACTATTCTCCAGCCCAGGTGAGATGAAATTCTTCTCTCACCACACATCCAGACCAGTGCATTTTCTCAATAGTTATTCATTAATTTCTGCTATTCTGCTACCTCTGAACTAACTGGTGTGCTTTGTCTTGAATATTGTGAAGGATACTACTCTTTGAAGTCCTGCTTCTTAATCTCTTGCCAATTCCTCAAAGTTTCCCTCTGTAACTTTGTCTCTATTTCTACATTTATGGCAGTATACGGCCATAAGATATAGGAACGGAATTGGGCAATTTAGCCTGAGTCTGCTCTGCCATTTCATCACAGCTGATCCAATTTTCTCCCCTGCCTCGATTTCATACCTTTTCCCCATATCCCTTCATGCCCTGACCAGTCAAGAGCCTATCAACCTCTGCCTTAAATATACATCAAGACTTGACCTCCACAACTGCCTATGGCAAAGAATTCCACAGATTCACCACCCTCTGGCTGAAAAAATTCTTCCTCATCTCTGTTCTAAAAGGATGCCTCTCTTTTTCTGATGCTGTGTCCTCTGGTCTTAGACTCTCCCAACGTAGGAAGTGTCCTCTCCACATCCACTCTATCAAGGCCTTTCACCATTCGATGGGTTTCAATGTGGTCACCCGTCATTCTCCTGAATCCCAGTGAATGCAGACCGAAAGCCATCAAACGTTCTTCATATGACAAGCCATTCAATCCTGGAATCGCTTTCATCAAACTCCTTTGAACCATCTCCAGTTTCAGTGGATCCTTTCTAAGACGATGGGCCCAAGCCTGCTCACAATACTCCAAGTGAGGTTTCACTGGTGCTTTACAAAATTTCAAATTGCATCTTTGCTCAGTCTTCTTGAAGTGAATACTAACATTGCACTTACAGACTCAACCTATAAATTAACCAATAGGGAATTATGCACAAGGACTCCCAAGTCCCTTTGCACCTTAGTTTTTTGTATTTTCTCTCCATTTAGAAAATTCTAAAATTCATTTCTTCTACGAGAGTGCATGACCATACACTTCTTGAAACTGTATTCCATCTGCCACTTCTTTGCCCATTCTCCTAAACTGTCTGTAAGTCTTCTGTAGCCCCTCTACTTCCTCAAAATATCTGCCCCTCCACCTATCTTCATATCGTCTGCAAACTTTGCAACAAAGTCATCCAAATCATTGACATATAACATAAAAAGAATTGGTCCCAACACAGACCCCTGTGGAACACCACTAGTCACCGGCAGCCAGTCAGAAAAAGGCTCCCTTTATTCCTACACTTTGGTTCCTGCCAGTCAGCCACTACTTTATCCATGCTAGAATCTTTCCTATAATTGCCATGGGCTTGTTAAGCAGCCTCATGTGTGACTCCTCATGTCTTGTCAAAGGCCTTCTGAAAATTCAAGTACACAACGTAAAGCGATTCTCCAGTGGAGAATCTGAGACGGAGCAATACCTTATCTCCCGCCTAGGTAGCCTCCTACCTGCCGGCATGAACATTCAACTCACAGACCTCCGTTGATACCCCTGCCCCCCCTTACCCCCATCCCCATCTATTATTTTAGTCTGGTTCTCTTTCTCTCTCTTTTTTCGCCCCTCACTATAATCTCCCCCCGGCCCTACCTTTCTTTCTCTTTTATTTCCCATAATTCTCCACCTTCCCCCTCACCATTTCCCTCCAGCCTATCACTTCCCAGCTCTCTACTTTATCCCTCCCCCCACTTCTTATCCCCCCCCTCGACCATCCCATGTTACTTAACTCCTGATGAAGGGTTTCGGCCCGAAACGTCGTCACTACCTCCTCCCATAGATGCTGTCTGGTCTGCTGAGTTCTGTCAGCTTTTTGTGTTTTTATCTTCTTTGTCTATCCTGCTATTTATTTCTTTAAGGAATTCCAACAGATTTGTCAGGCAAGATTTTACCTTGAGGAAAGCATGCTGACTATAAGAACATAAAGAATCGGTGGAGGAGTAGGCCATCTGGCCCATCGAGCCTGCTTCGCCATTCAATAAGACCATGACTGGGGCCTATTTTATCATGTGCTTCCAAGTAACCCAAGATCTCAATCTTAATAATCGACTCCAACATCTTCCCAACCACTGAGGTCAGACTAGCTGGCCTATAATTTCCTCGCTTCCACCTCTCTTCCTTCTTGAACAGTGGAGTGACATTTACAATTTTCCAGGGAACCATGCCAGAATCTAATGATTCTTGAAAGATCATTACTAATGACTCCATGATCTCTTCAGCCACCTCTTTCAGAACTCTGGGGTGTACACCATCTGGTCCAGGTGACTTATCTACCTTCAGACCTTTCAGTTTCCCATGAACCTTCTCTCTAGTTATGGTGTTACGAACCCCGTAACTGGGTCACTTACCAGCAAAGATAGAGAGGTCCGTTGAAGTCTGATGGTACCATTTTTAACAGTATTTATTGATAAAAATACACAAAATAATATCAATGCAACCACATAGATAATATACATCATCAATACTACATCTAAACGTGCGGGTATAATAATAATCAATAAGAAATAGCTCTATCGTTGTCTAGGAGATAATGTAAAAGTCATTGTTAGTTTGTTCAAGCTGCAGCGTTTGTGGTTTGAGAGAAAGACGGGTTTAAAACTTGCCCAGGACTTTTATGATGTCAATCCTTCGAGTTGTTGGGAGTTGGTTTCCCTGTTGTTAGCTAAAAGCCAGTCTCCCGTGGTAAAAGCCACCGGTTCCAGGGCAAATGGAACCAAACGCACGTGGCCTCCTCCCACTGGCTTCCGCTATTATGGGATCGCTATCGTTTCTTCTGGTGCATCTGAGGGGCTGTTCCCACAGACCCTCTTTTATCCTGACTCACAGGGTCGCAGATGTCAATCAGGTTGGGGTGAGGCAATACCTCCCTCAACCAGCCCACTTTGCCTGAGGGCTTCCACATAGCACAGTATTGCAATACACAAGTTCGTCTCCAAGAGACAATGGCCATTTCACGTAGCTTTATATCGCCGGGGGAACAAGACATTCTGCACGTCTCTCTCTCTCATTTCCTGGGTCTCCTGACCCAAATCAATAGTGATCTTGCGATTCGCACAAAGGAGGGGGCTACCCCGCACCCTTCGGCCCCTCAGAGCTGTGGTACATTCATAACAATGGTAACTTCACACACTTCATGACCCCTGACACCTGGAACTTCCACCATACTGCTAGTGTCTTCCGCAGTGAAGACTGCTGCAAAATACTTATTCAGTTCATCTGCCCTTTCATTGTCACCCATTACTACTACTCCAGCATCGTTTTCCAGTGGTCCAATATCCACTTTATGTATCTGAAGGAACTTTTGATGTCCTCTTTAATATTACTGGCTACTTACTTTCATATTCCATCTTTACCTTAATGACTTTTTAGTTCCCTTGGTTTTTAAAAGCTTCCCAATCCTCTAACTTCCCACTAATTTTTGCTCTTTGCCTTCTCTTTAGCTTTTATGTTATTTTGACTTCACTTGTTAGCCATGGTTATATCATTTTCCTTTTAGAATCTTCTACCTCTTTGGGATGTTTATATTCCGTGGCTTCCCCTAGTGGGCTCCACCACAAGCTGCTCTAAAAAATCAGCTCATAGGGACACTAGCAATTCCCCCTCCTGAAATCCAGCACCTACCTGCATATTGAAGTCCTCAATGACCATTGTAACATTGCCCTTTTGGCATGCTTTTCCTATCTCCCGTTGTAACCTGTAGACCACATCCTTACTACTCTTTGGGGGTCTGTATACAACTTCCATCAACGTCTTTTTACCCTTGCAGTTCCTTAGCTCTATCCACAGTGATTCAACACCTCCTGACCCTAGGCCACCCCTTTCTAATGATTTGATTTCATTTTTACCAACAGAGCAACGCTGCCCCCTCTGCTTTCCTGCCTGTCCTTTTGATACAATGTGTATCCTTGGTCATTAAGCTCCCACCCATAATCTTTCAGCCGTCATTCAGTGATGCCTACAATATCATACCTGCCGATCTGCAACTGTGCTGCTAGTTCATCTACTTTATTCCCTATAGTGTGCGCATTCAGATACAACACCTTCAGTCCTGTATTCACCCTTTTCGATTGTGTCTGCCTTTTATGTTGCAACTCATCCTGTTGACTGAAATTTTGCCCTATCAGTAGCCTCTCTTCACCAGCTACCTCATCTTCAGCACTATTATCGTCTTTCCTCCAATACTTCTTGCATTGAAATATATGCAGATCAGGACACTAGTTGCATCATGTTCAACCTTTTGATTCCGAACTTTGCCTGAAGTCTTATCAATATCTGCCTCTGCAACCTCTCCAATAACCGTTCTGGCACTCTGGGTCCTATCCCCTTGCAACTCTAGTATAAACCCCACCGTGCATCTTTAGCAAACCTTCCCATTTAAACCCCCTCCAGTTCAGGTGCAAATTGTCCCTTCTGTACAGGTCCCACCTTCACTTCCCCGGAAGAGAGCCCAATGATCCAAAAATCTTATGCCCATCTTCCTACATCAACTCCTTAGCCATGTATTAAACTGGATAATCTAACTTGTTCTGGCCTCACTAGCATGTAGCATGAATCCTGAAATCCCGAGATCACAACCCTGGACATCCTGCCCTTTAACTTAGCACCGAACTCCCCAAACTCCTTATGCCAAACTCCGTCACTCATCCTACCCATGTCATTGGTACCTACATGGACCATGACTTCTGGTGGTTCATCCTCCCACCTAAGAATGCTGAGGACTTGATCCAAGATATCCCGGACCCTGGCACCATACCAACTGGGAATTTCGATCTTGCCCACAGAACCACCTGTCTGTTCCCCTGCTAACGAGTCCACTATCACCACAACCTGCCTCTTCTCCCCACTTCCCTCCTGAGTCACAGAGGCAGATTCAGAGCCAGAGACCCGACCACTGTGACTTTCCCCCTTACAGTATCCAAAGTGATATACCCGTTGTTGAGGGGTATGACCACAGGGATACCCTACACTGACTCCTCAATCCCTTTCCCCTTCCTGACTGTCAGCCAGTTTCCTGTGTCCTGTACCTCGAGTGTAACTACCTCTCTGTATGTGCATCCCCCTGTCAGCCTCCCGAATGATCTGTAGTTAATCCAGTAACAGCTCCAGCTCCAGCTCCTTAATACAGCTTGTTAGAAGTTGCAGCTGGATGCACTTGTCACAGTTGTAGTGGTTGGGGACACCAGAGGTCTCCCTGCCTCCCCACCTCCCTCAAAAGGAGCATTTCACTATCCTGCCTGTCATCTCTATTGTCCTCGCTGAGAAGAGAAGGAAAAAACTTGAGCTTTTCTTTCCTTTGCTTTCTCTGAGTGAAGCTGTCTTCACTGAAGCCTCGAACAGATAATGCCTTGAGTTACCATTCTGACTATGTCCATTCAGACTATGTCTGCTGGGCTTGCCCTTCCTTCCTTTATTTTGCTCTTACTAATAAATTCCAAACACTGACTGGTCACTGGTCAAAGCTCTTTCTCTGCTTTGACCTGCTGCTGCCTTTTATCCTTGGGCAATGGATCGGATTGAAGTCCCCTCCTCTCCAGGCTTCCGATGACCGGATTGACTGCTGGTCAATGGTAATTATTTATATTTTCCTGCTGGCCTTCATCTAACTCCATCACTATAACACTATCTACTGATATCTACTATAAGCCTACAGACTCTCACGGTTACCTGGACTATTTCTCTTCCCACCCGGACTCTTGCAAAAATGCTATCCCCTTCTCACAATTCCTCCATCTCCACCGCATCTGCTCTTAGGATGAGGCTTTTCATTCCAGGACGAAGGGGATGTCTTCCTCTTTTAAACAAAGGGGCTTCGCTTCTTCCACCATCAACCCTGCTTTCAAACACATCTCTCCTATTTCCCGCACATCTGCCCTCACCCCATCCACCCGCCACCCCACTTGGGATAGGGTTCCCCTTGTCCTCACCTACCACCCCTCCAGCCTCCAGGTCCAACGTATAATTCTCCGTAACTTCCGCCACCTCCAACGGGATCCCACTACCAAGCACATCTTTCCCTCCCCCCCCTTTCTGCTTTACACAGAGATCGCTCCCTATGCGACTCCCTTGTCCACTCATCCCCCCCCCCCCCAATCCCTTCCCACCGATCTCCCTCCTGGCACTTATCCTTGCAAGTGGAACAAGTGCTACATTTGCCCTTACACTTCCTCCCTCACCACCATTCAGGGCCCCAGACAGTCCTTCCAGGTGAGGCGACACTTCACCTGTGAGTCGGCTGGTGTGGTATACTGCGTCTGGTGCTCCCGGTGTGGCCTTTTATATATTGGTGAGACCCGATGCAGACTGGGAGACCATTTCGCTGAACACCTATGCTCGGTCTGCCAGAAAAAGCAGGATCTCCCAGTGGCCACACATTTTACTTCCATGTCCCATTCCCATTCTGATATGTCTATCCACGGCCTCCTCTACTGTCAAAATGAATCCAAACTCAGGTTGGAGGAACAACACCTTATATACCGGCTGGGTAGCCTCCAACCTGATGGCATGAACATTGACTTCTCTAACTTCTGTTAATGCCCCTCCTCCTCTTCTTACCCCATCCCTGACATATGTAGTTGTTTGCCTGTTCTCCATCTCCCTCTGGTGCTTCCCCCCACCTTTCTTTCTCCCGAGGCCTCCCGTCCCATGATCCTTTCCCTTCTTCAGCTCTGTATCACTTTCGCCAATCATCTTCCCAGCTCTTAGCTTCATCCCACCCCCTCCGGTCTTCTCCTATCATTTCGCATTTCCCCCTCCCCCAACTACTTTCAAATCTCTTACTATCTCTCCTTTCGGTTAGTCCTGATGAAGTGTCTCGGCCTGAAACGTTGACAGTGCTTCTCCTTATAGATGCTGCCTGGCCTGCTGTGTTCCACCAGCATTTTGTGTGTGTGTATTGTTTGAATTTCCAGCATCTGCAGATTTCCTCGTGTTTGCACTATAACACTGTATTTCTTTTACCTTTGTGTCAGTCTAAGCTTCCTCTTAAATACAACAATATTACCTGATACCATACCATGTGCAGCTCCCAGTGTGGTATCATTCAGAGGCACAGTGCAGAACAGGCCCTTTGGGCCCACTGAGCCATACTATCTAGCCATCCACAAATTTTAAACTAGCCCAATCAAAAGACAGTTTACCAATTAACCTACTAACTGGTGTGTCTTTGGACTGTGAGAGGAAACCGGAGCACCTGGAGGGCCCATCCTCACATGGGAAGAACATGCAGAGGACGTCGGAATTGAACCCTGAACTCTGATGCCCCGAGCTGCAGTAGCATCACGCTAACCACTACAGTGGGACCTTACATTTATTATTATTGTATTATTATCACAACAGGCAGGATTTGCCAATGTCCAGCTATTTTAGTTCCAGTCCCTATTCGCATTCCAACATTTCGGTCCATGGGCTCCCCTACTGTCACGATGAGTCCACTCTCAGATTCTGTCTAGGTGGCCTTTAACCTAGCAGCATGAATTTTGATTTCTCTAACTTGTGGCAATTTCCCCTGTCCGTCTTTTCTCTTTTTCCATTCCCCATTTTTGACTCCCTTCTTACCCCTTCTGTTCCCACTGGCCTATCACCTCCCACTAGTGCTTCTCCTCCTTTTACTTTCTCCCATGGTCCATTCTCCTTTCTGATTAGACTCCTATGCTTCATCTATCCTCTTCCAATTTCTCACTTCACCCCCCCCCCCCCCACCTACTTTTCTCTTCACCTGGCTTCACCTATCACGCCAGTTTGTATTCCTTCCCCTCCCCCACCTTCTCTGACTTTTTTCCCCTTCCATTTCAGTCCAGATGAAGGGTCTCAGCCAGAAACCTCGATTCTTAATTCCTCTCTATCAATGCTGTATGCCCTGCTGAGTTGCTCCAGCACTTTTGCATGTTACTCAGAACATTGTCTACCATGACAGTAGACTGCGAAAGGACATCCTCCACGGAGAACTAGCAACAGGCAAGAGGAACGTTGGTAGAACCCAGCTTTGCTTCATGGACCTCTGTAAATATGACATGAAAGCCTTAAAAAGCAACGCAGAGTGCTGGGAGGATACAGCAGATGACGGCAACAAATGGCGAGGTACTCTTCAGCAACAGCTAGAGCAAGGCGAAAGAGTGATCGTGAGTCAGTTTGAGGACTGGAGAGCTAACTGGAGAGCACAGTGGACAGCGGACAACAATTCCACGATGCCCTACACATGCAGCAACTGTGGCAGAGCCTGCCGTTCCAGGATCGGCCCCAATAGCCACAGTCGACGCTACTCGACAAACCATTGACTACCAGAGGCGCAGTACCCATGGTCGACCACGACCAACAGAGGCCACACACACACAGAACATTGTTGTTGGTTGTTCCATGTTCTAAACATTTTCTTTGTTAATCTATATCTTCTAAATTCTCTGTTTATGTAGTTAGTGAACTGCACTTCAGAATGTTTTGGAATTGACTTGAAAATTTTTAAACAAACACCAACCATTGTAACTTTTAAACTATCAAATTTCTAAATATACTTCTGAACTACTCACACTGCAATCTGCAGCCTTAATTTCCTTTTAAGTCATGTACTTTTGAACCATCTTAAGGAGTTAGTGATTTCACTGTCTTCAGAAAGACTTGGTGGACTTAACTCTCAAGCATACAGTTATGGCACCCTTAAGTGGACAGAGGTACATTGCTATAGCGGAAATCAAGTATACAGTCACTGGAGAACAAAACTAAGGACCTAAGGCCAAAGTTAGTGTATCGAAGAGGAATGAGGAATTGCTGTATTCTGTGTTTCACAGAGACATGGCTCACTGTGGATGTGCCAGATACATTGGCAAGACCAGAGGGCTTCTCTATACACTGGATGGACTGGATTGTTGAATTGGAGAAGGCAAAAAGTGGGGGTCTGTTTTTCATGGTAAAATCTTTGTGGTGCTCAGATGCAGCAGTCTTGTTGCATTCCTGTTTCCCCAACCCGGTGATCTAATCATGTGCCGACTGTTTTACTTACCAAGAGAATTCTCCGTGATTCTGACCACAGTTTATATACCATGAAAGGCCGACATTAATCAGGCGCTTGTGATGTTGAGTGTTGCCATCAGCAAGCTGGGAACTTCAATCAGGATTGTTTGAAGAAATCACTGACCAATTATCATTAACATTTAACCTGCAGCTCCAGAAGTCCCAACACACTCGACCACTGCTATACTATGATTAGGAATGCCTACCGTTCCATACTTGGAACACATTTTGGGAAATCTGATCATTTGGCTGCCCTCCTCTGACCTGCATACTGCCTGGAGCTGAAGAGCAAAGCCCCAGAGATGAGGATAAGATGAGGTCATTGGTGGCAGAGGATTGTTTTGAGTGGTGAACTGGGCCGTGTTCAAGGTCTTAACAGAGGATCTGAATGAATACACCACAGTTGTCGTGGACATCATAAAATTAGTCATAGATGAGTGTGTCCCCACAAAGTCATTAGTCTTCCCCAACCAGAAACCCTGGATGAACTATGAGATCCACAATCTGCTGTGGGATAGATCAATGCCATTCGGGTCTGGCAACCAAGTAAAATGCAAGAGGCCCAGGTACTATCACCTGAAAGCCATTTCACGTGCAAAGTCAGAATTCTGCACCAAACTTAAATCGCTGAATGATGCTCGACAGCTGTTCAGGCCTTGAATGCTATCACAAATCAAGCAATGTACATTAGGTGGTAACAAGGCTTCACTCCCAGATGAGTTCAGTACCTTCTGTGCTTGCTTTGACCAGCAAAACATGGGGTACCTTCTTGAACTCCCACAGTCCCTGATGTTCTTGTGATTTCAGTCTCTGTGGCTGATATGAGAGCATCTTTCTGGAAGATGAACCCACGGGAAACATCAGGCCCAGATGGGGTTACCGTGTAATAAAGACCTGTGCTAATCATCTGGCTGGAGTGTTCCCTAATATTTTTAACCTCTCGTTTTGGCATTCTGATGAACCCAACTGCTTCAAGAAGGCTCTCTTTACAGTGCTGCCCTGGAAAAACATGGTAACTTGCCTCAATGACTATCAGTCAGTAGCACTTACATCCACTGTGATGAAGTGCTTTGAGAGGTTGGTGATGAAACTTATCATCTCCAGCCTGAGAAGCAACTTGGATCTGTTCTGTTTTGCCTGCCGTCACAAATCTGCAGCAGATATCATTTCATTGTCTCTTCACTCAACCCTGGAACATCTGGACAGTGAAGACGCACACGTCAGGATGAGTTTCATCAACTACAGCTTGGCATTCAATACTGTCATCCCATCAAAACTAATCAATAAGCTTCAAGACCTTGGCTTCAATACCTCCTTATGCAACTTGATCCTCGATTTTCTCATTTGCAAGCACCAGTCAGTTAGAATTAGCAACATTACCTCCTCCACAATCTCCATCAGCATAGGTGCACCACAAGGCTTTGCACTGAGCGCCCTGCTCTACTTACTTTATACTTTTAACTGTGAGGCTAAGCACTGCTCCAATGACATATTTAAGTTTGCTAAAGGTACCACTGTCATTGGCTGAATCAAAGGTGGTGAAAGATGGTGATGAATCAATATAGAGGAGGGAGATTGAAAATCTGGCTGAGTGGCGCCACAACAACAATCTCTTACTCAATGTCAGCAAGACCAAGGAGCTGACTATTGACTTCAGGAGGTGAAAACAAGACTTCCATGACCCAGTCCTCATCAGGGGATCGGAAGTGCAGAGGGTCAGCAACTTTAAATTCCTTGGTTTTATGATTTCAGAGGACCTGTCCCAGGTCCAATATATAAGTGCAATTATGAAGAAAGCACAGCAGTATCTTAACTTCCTTAGAAGTTTGCAACATTTAGAACTTTAACACACTTCTATAGATGTGTGGTGGGGAATATATTGACTGGTTGCATTTTGGCCTGGTACGGAAACACCAATGCCCTTGAATAGAAAATCCTACAAAAAAAGTAATGGACACAGCCCAATTCATCACGGGTAAAGTCCTCACCACCACTGAGCACATCTACATGGAGCGCCATCACAGGAAAGCAGCATCCATCATCAAGGACCCCCAGTCACTCAGATCATGCTCTCTTCTCACTGCTGTCATCAGGAAGAAGGTACGGGAGCCTCAGGGCTCACACCACCATGTTCAAGAACAGTTATTACCCCTCAGTCATCAGGCTGTTGAACCAGGGGGGGATAAATTAACTCAACTTCTATAGGAGCACAGTTGAGAGTATCCTAACTGGTTGTATCATGGGCTGGCTGGTTTGTAATACTAATGCCTGGGAATGGAAAATGCTACAACAGGTGGCTGATTCAGCCTAGTCCATCATAGGAGAAGTCCTCCCCATCATTGAATAAATTGACATGGAACTCTTCCACCAGAAAGCAGTAAACACCACCAGAAAACCCCCCATCATCCATGGCTTCCCCTCATCGGGCAGAAGTTACAGTAGTCTTAGATCTCTCACCACAATTGTTACCCGACAACCATCAACCATCAAGTTATGCATGAACTGGCATGCATAACTTCATTCACAAATACTCTGAACTGTTTCCATGACCTACAGATTCACTATGCAACCCATGTTCTCCGTATTACTGTTATTTGAACAGTGTGTCATCTTTTGCATTTTCGTCACTAGTCATTCTTACTCTAATTTTGAACAGTTCTTTTTGTAAAATTCTATTATATTTCTTTCTTCCTGCAAATGCCAGCAAGAAAATGAATCTCAGAGTAGTGTATGATAGCATACAGGTACTTTCATAATAAATTACATGAACTTACTTTGAAATTTGAACATTCAGCTACCTGGACCTTTGTATTCCGCTCACTAAACTTCCACACCTCAAGACCTCTTAACTCTTTAGGCCTACCCTTTTTACCAATCCTGTGGCCACCTATCTTAGAACCATATGTGGAATTTATTGCCACAGACAGCTGTGGTAGCCAAGTCTTTGTGTATATTTAAAGTGGAGGTTGAGAGGTTCTTGATGAGTAAGGGTGTCAAAGGTAACAGAGAGAATGCAGGAAAATGGAATTGCAATGGATAATAAATCAGCTATGATGAAATGGTGGAGCAGACTTGATGGGCCAAATGGCCAAATTCTGCTCCTATATCTTATGGTCTTGTATAGCTTGATGTGCATTATGATTTTATAGCATTGTTGGGAAACTCTTTGGGATGGCTTTTATTGTTTTAAAAGTGCTACATAAATAGAAATATTTAAAATTGCAAGATAGGGTTTCTTCTGTTGATTTCATTTGCTGTTGATATGCTGACAGGCCTTCTTGATCAAATGATATGTTTTTAGTTGTTACATGACAGGACCAATTAAACATAATTTTTAGAAATATTGTAAATCCAGAGAATATCATCAAATTCAGATTAGTTTATGTCATATACTCCAGGTGCAATGATATTCCTTGCCCCTATGAGGTTTACAGAGCAAACAACATATGCAGTAATAATAAATACAATGGTAAACACAATTGCAAGTGCAAAAGATGCAGAATGGTGCAAAGAGAATTGTGCAGCCTGAAGTAGTGCAAGAAGAAACGCTAAAGTGATAACAATGAAACCAAGAAAGGTAGGATTGGGGGGGGGGGGAGGTAATGTTGCAGCTCTGTAAAACACTAGTTACACTAGTGGTCACATTATAAGAAGGATATGGAAGCTTTAGAGAGGGTGCAGAGGAGATTTCCCAGGGCATAGATTGGAGGGTATGTCTTATGAGGATAGATTGAGCAAACTTGGGCATTACTCTATTACTCTTTGGAGCGAAAGAGGATGAGAGGTGACTTGATGGAGGTGTATAAGGTATGTGGCATAGATCAAATGGACAGGCAGAGATTTTTTTTCCCCAGGGCAGACTTTGCTAATATGAGAGGTCATAATTCTGATGCTGATTAAAAGAATGTATAGGGTTTTTTTTAACACAGAGGTTGGTGGGTGTGTGGGTTACACTGCTAGGGTGATGGTTGAAGCAGACACTTTAGGGACTTTGAGAGACTCTTAGATAGGCACATGGATGTTAGAAAAATGGAGGTTTTGTAGAAGGGTTAGATTGATCTTAGAGTAGGTTAAAAGATTGGCATGATATTGTAGGCTGAAGGGCCCGTACTGTATTAGTATGGGAATGAGAATATGGCAGCACCACTGGGATTAGCTCAGAAGGCTGATAGCAGTGGGGAGGAAGCTGTTCTTGAATCTGGACATCTAGGCTTTCAACCTCATGACTTTCTTCCAGAAGACAGAAGTGAGAAAAGGGAATGGCCAAGATGACAGGCATCCTTGACCCTTAGCTTTCCTGAAGCAGTACACCAAGGAGGTGAACTGGATGGAAGGAGGTGACGAGCTGAGATGTTCCCCAGGAAAGCTGATGCCATTCTACAAAATTCTCCAGTTGCTTTGTTATAAATGCACGAGCCAATCAGCTTCCTGTTTTATAAGATTCGGCACTTATGTGTCATTTAATATATGCAGCACTGGCAGTATGATTTATAGATTAAAAGTTCAAAGTAAATAGATTATAAAAGTATGTATATGTCACCATGTACAGTATAACCCTGAGATTCATTTTCTTGTGAGCATACTCAATAAATCTGTAGAATAATAACCATACCAGAATCGATTAAAAACCGCAGTGTGCAAGAGACAAACTGCAAATACCAAGAGAAAGAAATAATAATAATAATAATAAGTAAATAAGAAATAATTATTGAGAGCATGAGATAAAGAGTCCTTGAAAGCGATTCCCTTGGTTGTGGGAACTGATCAATGATGTGGCAATTGAAGCTGAGTGAAGGTATCCATTTTGGTTTAAGAGCCAGATGGTTGATGGATAATAATTGTTCCTGAACCTGGTGGTGTGAGTCCTGAAGCTTCTGTACTGTCTTCCTGATGGCAGCAGAGAGAAGAGAGCATATCCTGTGTGTCTTTCAGAAAGCCTTTGATAAAGTCCCACATAGGAGATTAGTGGGCAAAATTAGAGCACATGGTATTGGGGGCAGAGTACTGACATGGATTGAAAATTGGCTGGCTGACAGGAAACAAAGAGTAGTGATTAACGGGTCCCTTTCGGAATGGCAGGCTGTGACCAGTGGGGTACCGCAAGGTTCAGCGCTGGGACCGCAGTTGTTTACAATATACATTAATGATTTAGATGAAGGGATTAAAAGTAACATTAGCAAATTTGCCAATGACACAAAGCTGGTTGGCAGTGTGAAATGTCAGGAGGATGTTATGAGAATGCAGGGTGACTTGGACAGGTTGGGTGAGTGGGCAAATGTATGGCAGATGCAGTTTAATGTGGATAAGTATGAGGTTATCCACTTTGGTGGAAAGAACAGGAAGGCAGATTACTATTTAAATGGAGCCAAGTTCGGAAAAGGGGAAGTACAACGAGATCTAGATGTTCTTGTACATCAGTCAATGAAAGCAAACATGCAGGAACAGCAGGCAGTGAAGAAAGCTAATGGCATGCTGGCCTTTATAACAAGAGGGATTGAGTATAGGAGTAAAAAGGTCCTTCTGCAGCTGTACAGGGCCCTGGTGAGACCCCACCTGGAGTATTGTGTGCAGTTTTGGTCTCCAAATTTGAGTAAGGACATTCTTGCTATTGAGGGAGTGCAGCGTAGGTTCACAAGATTAATTCCTGGAATGGCGGGACTGTCATATGTTGAAAGATTGGAGTGACTGGGCTTGTATACACTGGAATTTAGAAGAATGAGAGGGGATCTGATTGAAACATATAAGATTATTAAGGGATTGGACACGCTGGAGGCAGGAAGCATGTTCCCACTGATGGATGAGTCCAGAACTAGAGGCCACAGTTTAAGAATAAAGGGTAGGCCATTTAGAATAGAGGTGCAGAAAAACTTTTTCACCCAGAGAGTGGTGGATATGTGGAATGCTCTGCCCCAGAAGGCAGTGGAGGCCAAGTCTCTGGATGCTTTCAAGAGTGAGTTAGATAGAGCTCTTATAGATAGCGGGGTCAAGGGATATGGGGAGAGGGCAGGAACGGGGTAGTGATTGTGTATGATCAGCCATGATCACAGTGAATGGTAGTGCTGGGTAGAAGGGCCGAATGGCCTACTCCTGCTCCTATTGTCTATTGTGTGGTTTGGCTTAAATCTATTCAATGTCTGGTCAGCAGATGCTCTGCTTGTACATGTTAGACACTAATCCGTGTCTTTGCGGTATTGCGCAGTCACAGAAGGGTTGTGCTGTGGAAGTCATTGGGCCTATTTAGTCTGTATTAGCTCCATGCAAAAGCAGTTCAGGCCGTCCCAGTCCCTAACTCTCTTCTGAAAGCCTTGCAAATTCTTTGCTCTCAGGCACCTACCCAGCTCTCGTTCAAATGGTACAATTGAATCAGCTTCCTAGCACTGCCTTCCAGACCTTGACTAGTTGCTATGTTTTAAAAAAAAATCTTCTTGATGTCACTTTGGTTCAATTGCCGGTCATGTTTATTTTCATGTTATATTGGACAGAGTGATAAAACTGTGGGAAACTGCTGGGATGCTTTGGTAGCTGTGGGTTATCTTTTTGAACGTAACTATTTATCTTGCATCCAAATATACTCAAGTGCCAAACAGTGGAGCCAGTGAGTGATCTATAGCGTACTATGCATCCTATTCTGCAGTTTGTTGCCACACCATGCGGCGGAGTTAAGCAGTAGACATGAGACTCAGAGTCTTTGATGACAACTTTTTGTAAAGCAGCTTTAGCACATATAGACAGAGCAATCAGCACATGACTGCAAAATCAGGTTTAAATCTGGATGGGCTCTGGGGCAATGTAAGTACAGTATAAAGGGAGACATCAGCATTGCTGTGCTAAGGCAATGTAAGCAACAGACAGCAAGTATTCAGTGATGATGCCCAGGAAGTACCGATGTGATGGGGCACGAGGCTCTGGAATTGGGGGCTGATGCTGTAACAGAAAAGGCCAGTCTGTGTATGGAGGCTACACTGGTACTTTTCCCCGCATGAACCATGAGTCTCCCATGTATCTCCTGCACTTTTGTATCATTTACTATTCCTCTTTGGTAAGCAACTAGTTACCTTTGAAAAAGATTTTATGACCTCTGCTTCAATTCACTGATAAATCGTGTCTGACTTTTGCATGTTTGTAGATGTTTTTCTCAAACATTTGATTTTTTTTTGCAATTATATATAATTCTAATGGTATTGTATACAATTATAAGCAGTGGTGAAATCTATTTTTTAGTTATCATGCAAGTTCACAGTAATTCAAATATGGCCTGTGAAGGTTCTATACATAATTAACATCCTTCTTTTAATCCTATTCTAATAGCAATGAATCCCAAAGTCTTCAATAAATACTTTTGTTAACTTGTGAATTTGTTTCCAAAGATTCTTGTTTATCCGCTAAGATATTTAAATTCCTAAGACTGTGGCTCCTTATTTTTCATACTAAAATGGAGTCAATTTGCTGATTAAGTTTATTAATATTTTCTATATTTTGTCTCAGTCTTCCTTTGTATAAACTACACTGCAAATGTGGAATGTATTTATTGTTGCTGGTGTCAGATATTTGTTTAGGCTATACCTTGTCCAAGGCATTCACGTTCCCCTTTTGCACCCTTTAGTTAGTTTAGAATTATTGATTGTTTCTTGTACTTTTATTGCCTCCAAAATAAAATGAGTTGTTTGCCTTTAGCATTGTCTTCAGAATTAAAATCAGGTTGATTATCACTGACATATGCCATGAAGAGGTGAATCTGTGGAACTCATTGATACAGGCCGCTGTGAAGGCCAAGACTTTATGTATATTTAAGGCAGAGGTTGGTAGATTCAGGACATGGAGGGATACGGAGGGAAGGCAGGAGATTGGGACTGAGAGGAAAATTGGATCAGCCATAATGAAATAGTGGATTAGAGTCGATGGGCCAAATGGCCTAATTCTGCTCCTATGTCTACGTAGCAACAGTATAGTGCAAGACATAAAAAAACTATAAGTTACAATAAAATTTGAAAATAATAAGTAACATATAAATAAGTAGAAGAAAAGAGGAATAACATGGACCATTCAGAAAGGCGAGGGAAAGAAACTGTTTGTAAAATGTTAAGCGTTGGGTCTTGAGGCTCCTGTACCTCCTCCCTGATATTGGTAATGAGAAGGGAGGATCGCCTTCTTTACCTACATGTCATGTTCATTAATCAGGAATCCTCAATCCATTTCAAAGAGCACATCCCGATCAGTCTAAGATTTAGCGACGATATGGGCATTGGGTGAGTTGTTTGTAGCTCTCTGGCTTCCGTCAGCACTGATGCATCCTTGTGAATGGCTGGTAGAAGCATTTCCTCGTCTTTGACATGGTCACAGCAATAACAAGCCACAAAGCCTGAATTTGCCTATCCAGAAACTTTCTACAAGGTTATAAATTATGTTTCACTACACTGAATAGGAAACCCTTTTTCTTCAACAAAAGCAGTCCGTTTCCACTCTGAACTGATTATTCTACACTTGTCTGCTCGGGAACAGACCACAGGCAGTTCACTTGCTTCGTGTGGAGTTCGCACTGGCCCGGTGCGATGTATGATATAAATTCATCACTCAGAGCCCTGGCCGAAACATGGTGAGAATAGAAGGAATGCATTCAGGTGCTGCTACTCAGTCTCCTGGGTGATTTAAGTGTATATTTATGTGAGCCCTCCCCAGGCTTGTTCAAATATCATTCAGTTCCAGGCACCAATGACTTTAAAGGATGAATGAACTCTTCTTGGGATCCCAGTTGGGTACAGGTATTGATTTTAACTGAAGTTTGATGACAAACTCTACCATCTTCATCAGGGATGATGCCTAGGCACGTCTAGTCTGATGATATTTACACCCCCCTTGTCTGTCCGTCCTGATTGGTTAGTCCTCATCCAATCAGGCTTCCGCTCTCATGCCTTGTAGGGATAGCAGATGTTTAGATTGTTCAACCAGACTGTTGCCATAGACATCAGGCCCAGCCATCTTCCTCCAACGAGATTCCACTGGCACTCACCAGTCCTACTTATTATCAGAGCATCACCTACAGTGACTTCTCTTCTTGCTTCTCAACTGTTACCTATGAAACTGTCCAAGGGTGCCCCCTATGTTGCCCCTCCTACTTCTTATTTACACAGGGGCATCTCAGAAACATCATCTGAATACACCACATGAAACAAGGGAAATAGAAACTGGGAGCCCTTGTTTCTGCTCTGGAATTTAACAAGAGCATTACTGAAAATTGACCTCAGCTTCCATTTGTACCCTGAGTACATGACGCCAAGTACACCTTTGGCTCTAAACAATATCTCCACAGGGTCAGATAGCTTGCTCATACTCTGACCTGGAATGAGATAGTAGCACCTTAAAACAAATCTTGGGAAGCCTGAAACATCATCAGCACACACTGCAAATTCGGTTCGCTAGACATTGACGACATCCCTCTCCCTGGCTGAAGCAATTATAATTTTACCATTTATAATTTTTGGTGCAGTGCATTGATTCTGCATTAAGTATCCAATGACAAGTCCATGACATTATCCAGAACACCCATTTCCATTTCTGAGGCCCTCAAGCCAGTCTTAGCTGATCTGCTACTTGACCATCCTCCCATGACTTTTGTCAGTCTAATACTGTTGTTGGCAACATCCCACTTTCCATGTAATCTTGTAATCATTGTAAAGTCATTTTAAAAGTTGCTACCTTAGATTCAGATTTATTTATCACATGTACATTGAAACACACAGTGAAATGTGCCATTTGTGGTAAAAACCAACATGGCTAAGGTTGTGCTGAACAACACACACAAAATGCAGGAGGCACTCAGCAGGCCTGGCAGCACCTATGAAAAAAATGTCCTACCGAAGGGTTTGGCTCGTAACATTGTACGAGAGAGAGAGGGGGGGGAGAGAGAGAGAGAGAGGGAGAGAGAGAGGGTGGGGGAGAGAGAGAGAGAGAGGGAGAGGGAGAGAGGGGAGGGAGGGAGAGGGGGAGAGAGGGAGAGAGAGGGAGAGAGGGAGAGAGAGAGGGGGAGGGGGAGAGAGGGGAGGGAGGGAGAGGGGGAGAGAGAGAGGGGAGAGAGGGAGAGGGGGGCAGAGGGAGAGGGGGAAGAGGGAGGGAGAGAGAGAGAGGGGGGAGAGAGAGAGAGAGAGGGAGAGAGAGGGGGAGAGAGGGGAGGGAGGGAGAGGGGGAGAGGGGAGAGGGGGAGAGGGGAGAGAGAGAGGGGGGAGAGAGGGGAGGGAGGGAGAGGGGGAGAAAGGGGAGGGAGGGAGAGGGGGCAGAGGGAGAGGGAGGCAGAGGGAGGGAGGGAGAGAGAGAGAGGGGGGAGGGAGAGACATGGGGAGGGAGAGAGAGAGAGGGGAGAGAGGGGGGAGAGGGAGAGGGGGAGAGAGAGGGGGGGGAGAGAGGGAGAGGGGGAGAGAGAGGGGGGAGGGAGGGAGAGAGAGAGAGGAGGGAGGGAGAGAGAATGGGGGAGGGAGAGAGAGGGTGGGAGGGAGGGAGAGAGAGAGAGGGGAGGGAGAGGGGGCAGAGAGGGAGAGGGGGAGAGAGAGGGGGGGGAGAGAGAGGGGGGGGAGAGAGGGAGAGGGGGAGAGAGATATCTGCAGATTTTCTCTGGTTAAGGAGACGGTGGGGGCAGCCCACAAGTTTTGCCACACACTGGGGTGGCACCGAGCTCTGCCGAACAACACAGCACAACAAGCAATGAAACAACGAGGGTGAATCAAGCCCTATTCCTCCCTCCCACTCTTGCCCATGTTTGCACCATGGCTGCGTTACATTGGCTCTGAACTGTGTTGTGCTTTGAATTTCAAAACCCTATCCTCTCGAGTTGCATAATGCCCTCAGCATTATCTCTGGCCTCTTGCACTAAAGGCCTCCAACCTCTGTGCTCTCTTGCACTAAAGGCCGCCTGGCCAGACCTGACTCTATTCATTGCAACAATAATTCTGCAATTCTCCCCAAAACCTCCTGCTGAATCTCTGCAGACTCCTAAGAAAACACGGCAGTGCCTTTACTTCCTTGGAGTCTTCAGAGAATCAGCAGCACCTCTACTTCATTAGAGCAGAGATTCAGCATGACATCAAAACCTTTGGCAAAGCTCTATAGATATGTAGTGGAGAGTGTACTGATTGCCTACGTCACGGCCTGCTATGGAAACACATCCTTGTGAATGAAAAATCCTACAAAAAGTAGAGGAAACAGCCTAGTCCATCACCTCTCCACCACTGAACGCATCAACATGAAACACTGTCATAGGAAAGCAGCATCTACCCTCCGAAGTCCTCACCAGCCAGGCCAGTCTCCTTTCTCGCTGCTGCCATCAGGTAGAAGGAACAAGAGCGGCGGGACTCACATCACTCGGTTCAAGAACTGTTACGACCCCTCGACCATCAGGCTCCTGAACAAAATGGGATAAATATACTCACTTGCCCATCGATTGAGATTTTCCCACAACCAATGATCTCACTTTCAGGACTCTAACTTGTTATTTCATGTTCTTATTATTTACTGTTATTTATCTATATTTGCTTTTGCACAGTTTAATGTTTTCTGCACTCTGGTTGATCTTTTATTGATCCTGTTATAGTTACTATTCTATAGATTTGCTGAGTACAGTACATCTGCAGGAAAATGAATCTTGGGGTTATAAGTGGTGACATAGATAATAAAATTTACTTTGAACTTCGAATTATATCCCTTTCACTGCTTAAGGTGGTTTTTAAAGCCTAGGTATTTGAATAAACTTCTGACCACTTCATCCATTATTATTCAGAGTCAACCTTGTGAAATGTGAGTGCAATCAATGTTAAGCTTATTTTTTTTGTCTGTTCCACCTTATCTGCTTCTCACCAACGATTTCCCGTTTCAGGGGTTAACTGGCTACACTGGTCCCTGTGATGGGAGAGATTGTTCAGTCTGCCAATGCTTCCCACCTAAAGGATCGCAGGTATGTGAAAAATTCTGCATGCTAAAATGCAAGTTTTTTTCTGCTACTTACTGTTGTGCGCATAACCAATAGAAACACTGCAATTATTCCCAAGATCTCACACCTATTATTATGTGCTTGCAACACTGGAGTACAGATCCAGGTAGTTCAGCTGTAGTGTGAGAGCTACGTTCCTAAGAAACTTAATGTTACAGAGGTTTCATTATAGGAGAACAGGCTGCAGCTGTCTCAGCACAGACTTAAATCAGAATCAGACTTTAATCGCCAAGTACCTGTGCACGTACAAGGAATTTACTTCCGGCAGATGTTGTCTCTCTGCTCATAACAATAATAATGATAAATATAAATGAAAATATAGATTATACATACAAGTAGTGCAATCCAAGTAATAGTTAGCCGACACAAGTAGTGCAATCCAAGAGTGTGATCTGAGCAATGTGGGTCATATAATGCAAACTGTGTTCCCGAATTATCAATCATGTTATTATAAACGTGTTATAGTAGAACAACTCATAAAGGGTTTGAGAACTTCAGCATTAAGTAACCCTTCTTTACTGATTTATCCATTCAACCTTGTTTTACTGAATTATGGCCATTTAATTGCACAAGACAAATACTGAATGTCCTTTTCCAGTATAAATAGAATGCCACCTACCTACGATAAATTGCACAGAATGGCACTTCCTCCAAGTCGCTGCTTGTTTACGGACAGTAAAAAAAGCAGAAGCAGTTTTCCACTGTTGAGACACAAGACACTGCAGTTGCTGGAATCTGGAGCAGCACACAAATTGCCTGAGGAGCTCAATGGGTCACGTAGCAACAATGGAAGGAAATGGAAAAGTTTCAGCCCAAAGGACCAGCTCTCCATTTTCCCCATAGTTGCTGCCTGAGCCACTGAGATCCTACAGTATTTTCCATTTTCCACTGTTTCTGCCTCAGACCTGGTTGTAAAATGACTTCATGTTTTCCTCACTTAAAATAACTTTCCCTTTCAAACCCACCAGTTGTGCTTGCTGCCCCAAGGGAACTAACTGAGTCTAAAGGAAGTGTTTTACCCTAACTTCTTCCATATATTAGAACAATGAAAATCTGAGGGGCGTTATTCTGGGAACATGGTCAGAGAGTTAAATTAATGTCGATGGAAGACCCAACGGAATAGAGCATAACTCTCCAACTGGGTTTTGAGTTGCAAAATAGTCCATTATAATCGTCTTTATATGAGGTGCTCATCCTCAGTTGACATTTACCTTGTCAGTGTGTAGCAAAGATCAATGAAGAGGGGCAGTCATTGTGATCTTATTTCTTAGGAGCAGTCTGCATTGACTTCCTGGAAATCCTCCCCTCTGTGTGAGAATGAAGTAAGATGATAGATACAGCTGGTGCTGGCACACCAGA
The DNA here is from genome assembly GCF_030144855.1 of Hypanus sabinus. Classification (NCBI taxonomy): domain Eukaryota; kingdom Metazoa; phylum Chordata; class Chondrichthyes; order Myliobatiformes; family Dasyatidae; genus Hypanus; species Hypanus sabinus. Next base: position 31,394,105 of record NC_082707.1, read on the forward strand.
TGAGACCAATCACAAGGCATGGCTGACCTACCAACAAGACTAGATAACTGATATTGAAAGGGGGCTGTGGGTTTCAGGGATGGCAGGTACTGAAAATTTCTTTAAACTAGACAGCAATCTTGCCATGCATATGTGGTGAGACTGCAAAGTTCTTTAAAGTTCAAAGTACATTTATTATCCAAGTATATATACTGTATACAACTTTTAGATTACTGGCAGGCACAAAACAAAGAAACCCAGTAGAACCCATTGAAAAAGAAGACCATCAAACACCCAATGTGCAAAAAAAATAAGGGACAAATCAAGCAAGCAATAAAAAGCAAGGAAATAACATTCAGAACTAAAATTCACAAAAGTGAGTTTGCACTCACGAATCCAGACGCAGCCGATCCAGGAGCCTGTTAGTTGCAGGCCGCAGCCTCAGTTCGGCAAAGAGATGAGTGCAAGGGCACTCTCATCTCAATGTGTGGACAACTAAATCAAAAATAATCAGCATGACAGCCTAGTGCAAAAATTGCAGTGGCTAAGTCTTTAGCAACAGGTGAGGTGCCGGAAGATTGGAAGTCAGCTAATTTTGCTCCGTAGATTAAGAAAGGCTCGAAGAATAAGCTGGGAAATTATAGGCCGGTGAGCCTGACATCAGTGGTGAGTAAATTATTGGAAGATATTCCACCGGATCATGTATTTGGATAGACAGGGAGTGTTTAGGGATTGTCAACATGGCTTTGTGCGTGGTAGGTCATGTCTAAACAATATTTACAGAGTTTTTTTGGGGAAGTTTCCAGGAAAGTTGATGAAGGCAGGGCAGCGCATGTTTTCTTCATGGACCTTAGCAAGGCATTTGACAAGGTTGGCCAACAAGGTTCAGTCACTTGGCATTCAGGGATGAGGTAGTAAATTGGATTAGACATTGGCTTTGCAGGAGAATCCAGAGAGTGGTTGCCTTTCTGGCTGGAGGCCTGTGACTTGTGGTTTATTTAAACAAAAATAAAAAGCTAAGATAAAGAGGCATGAGTATTCCATGAGATCATAGCTGATCTCTTGCCTTAGCACGATTTAACCTTCTATCCCTCTGTTCCTTAACAATTAAATATACTCACCAATCGCACCTGCTCAAACCTCTTGTGCAGGAATTCTCTAATTCTCTTTAATTCAATATAGGACCGGTCTGTTTAAATTTCCCTCGTGTGACAAACCCACCATCCCATGAATTAGTCAAAGAAACCTTCATTGGCTGCAATGTCCACGAGGAGTTCTCAAAGAAAAAGTCTTTAATTTCGAAACCTAGTAAGGGGTCAGAGGTTTTGGACTGATTGGAGCACAAATATCTTCACACGGGATCTGTAACATCTTTTGAATTCTATTCCTTCCAGAAATGGTGCATACTTTATTGATCATTACTTAAGTCTACGTTCTATAGCTTTTTTATCACTTAGAGGATCTAAAGGTAAAGTGTATCAGTACACAGGATCCGACTGTATGGAACTAAAGGGAATAACTGGCCCTTTTCTATTTCTAGCATTTTATGTTAAAAGATATAATGTAAATGTAATGGTTTTGATTGCATGATCTACAAATTGTTTTATATACAACAATTTGCTGTGTTGTTTACAGATCAAAACAAATTAGCCATTAAAATTTATTTTAGAAAAAATTATAATTCAGCATGATTATTACTTAATGCATCTGCTAGATATTCTTTCTTGTTCTGAGATCAGTCACTATAGTAGACAGACAACATGTATTTAAGATGATAGAAAGCAATCAGTGTTTAACACCTAATTAGCAAAAGTATGATCGAGGTACAATAACATCCATTGTTATGTAAATTGAATTCACACCTACTACTGTGTGCACAACAATCCCTTGTAAATCAGTGTTTGTGAAACCTAGTCAAATAGAAATCATAAACTAGTTCAGTTTACATGTAATCTTTTAATGAGCACAGTGCAGTTTAAGAATAAGTACACTCGATGTACAGTACAGTATCATGTTCATGGTATAAGAGTTCTTTGTCAATCTAGTTGAAACTTACAAGTTGTCAGTTACTATCGTACTCTGATTTGGATCAAGCTGATCAGTCAGCCTTATAAAGAAACAGTGACACAGGTGGATTTTTATGCTTCTTAGCACTCTGCTGAACATCTGCCCAGCAACAAAACCGAGCAGACTGCAGCACTGACTGTATATAATTTAAAAAAAACTAACTTACTTACTTTATATTGGCAGAAAAGAAAATGGGATTTATTTTCTTGTTTTGATGATCACAATTGACTCTTGTGGAAGGTGACTAGGGACTGACAATTACAATGTTAATGTTGGTCCCTCTCTGAAAGACTTCTGGTCAAGGCAGCACCTGCATATAATGCTCCTTTGGTCGACATCTTCTGGATAGATCATGAAACCATATATTTCACCTCTATGTCTTTTAGATTTGTTTTTCGTACTGAATGTGGTTCTGGAACTGTTAGAGCCTGTGGTTTGCAGTTTGGAGATCACTTGGGCGTTCAGTGCTCTGCGGTCTCAGGGTGGATTTCAAGATGCAGAGACAGCATGTGTGAGCCTCTTGGTGAGAATGCTGCAGGACAGGTGTGAGCTGTTGTTCATCTTTGTTTCACCAATTCATGCTTCCATTAATTAAAGCAACGAGGGAAATTGAAACATCCGGGTGAATGTGGAAAGTGAGCTCTGGCTGCTTGCCTTTTGATCACTGGGGGATCGCTCTGCTACTGGAGAGGGGAGACTGCCTTTTGATCACTGGGGGATCGCTCTGCTACTGGAGAGGGGAGACTGTCTTTTGATCACTGGTGGGATCGCTCTGCTACTGGAGAGGGGAGACTGCCTTTTGATCACTGGTGGGATCACTCTGCTATTGGAGAGGGGAGACTGCCTTTTGATCACTGGGGGATCGCTCTGCTACTGGAGAGGGGAGACTGCCTTTTGATCACTGGGGGATCACTCTGCTACTGGAGAGGGGAGACTGCCTTTTGATCAGTGGGAGATCGCTCTGCTACTGGAGAGGGGAGACTGCCTTTTGATCACTGGGGGATCGCTCTGCTACTGGAGAGGGGAGACTGCCTTTTGATCACTGGTGGGATCGCTGTGCTACTGGAGAGGGGAGACTGCCTTTTGATCACTGGTGGGATCACTCTGCTACTGGAGAGGGGAGACTGCCTTTTGATCACTGGTGGGATCACTCTGCTACTGGAGAGGGGAGACTGTCTTTTGATCACTGGTGGGATCACTCTGCTACTGGAGAGGGGAGATTGTCTTTTGATCACTGGTGGGATCACTCTGCTACTGGAGAGGGGAGACTGCCTTTTGATCACTGGGGGATCACTCTGCTACTGGAGAGGGAAGACTGCCTTTTGATCACTGGGGGATCACTCTGCTACTGGAGAGGGGAGACTGCCTTTTGATCAGTGGGAGATCGCTCTGCTACTGGAGAGGGGAGACTGCCTTTTGATCACTGGGGGATCGCTCTGCTACTGGAGAGGGGAGACTGCCTTTTGATCACTGGTGGGATCGCTGTGCTACTGGAGAGGGGAGACTGCCTTTTGATCACTGGTGGGATCACTCTGCTACTGGAGAGGGGAGACTGCCATTTGATCACTGGTGGGATCACTCTGCTACTGGAGAGGGGAGACTGTCTTTTGATCACTGGTGGGATCTCTCTGCTACGGAGAGGGGAGACTGTCTTTTGATCACTGGTGGGATCGCTCTGCTACTGGAGAGGGGAGACTGTCTTTTGATCACTGGTGGGATCACTCTGCTACTGGAGAGGGGAGATTGTCTTTTGATCACTGGTGGGATCACTCTGCTACTGGAGAGGGGAGACTGCCTTTTGATCACTGGGGGATCACTCTGCTACTGGAGAGGGGAGACTGCCTTTTGATCACTGGTGGGATCGCTCTGCTACTGGAGAGGGGAGACTGCCTTTTGATCACTGGTGGGATCACTCTGCTACTGGAGAGGGGAGACTGTCTTTTGATCACTGGTGGGATCACTCTGCTACCGGAGAGGGGAGACTGTCTTTTGATCACTGGTGGGATCACTCTGCTGCTGGAGAGGGGAAACTGTCTATTGATCACTGGTGGGATCTCTCTGCTACGGAGAGGGGAGACTGTCTTTTGATCACAGGTGGGATCGCTCTGCTACTGGAGAGGGGAGACTGTCTTTTGATCACTGGTGGGATCACTCTGCTGCTGGAGAGGGGAGACTGTCTTTTGATCAGTGGGGGATCGCTCTGCTGTCGCAGAGGGGAGACTGCCTTTTGATCACTGGTGGGATCACTCTGCTGCTGGAGAGGGGAGACTGTCTTTTGATCAGTGGGGGATCGCTCTGCTATCGCAGAGGGGAGACTGCCTTTTGATCACTGGTGGGATCGTTCTGCTACTGGAGAGGGGAGACTGTCTTTTGATCACTGGTGGGATCACTCTGCTACTGGAGAGGGGAGACTACCTGTTGATCACTGGTGGGATCGCTCTGCTACTGGAGCGGGGAGACTGTCTTTTGATCACTGGTGGGATCGTTCTGCTACTGCAGAGGGGAGACTGCCTTTTGATCACTGGTGGGATCGCTCTGCTACTGGAGAGGGGAGAATGCCTTTTCATCACTGGTAGGATCGCTCTGCTACTGGAGAGGGGAGACTGTCTTTTGATCACTGGTGGGATCGTTCTGCTACTGGAGAGGGGAGACTGTCTTTTGATCACTGGTGGGATCGTTCTGCTACTGGAGAGGGGAGACTGCCTTTTGATCACTGGTGGGATCGCTCTGCTACTGGAGAGGGGAGACTGCCTTTTGATCACTGGTAGGATCGCTCCGCTACTGGAGAGGGGAGACTGTCTTTTGATCACTGGGGGATCGCTCTGTTACTGGAGAGGGGACACTGTCTTTTGATCACTGGGGGATCGCTCTGTTACTGGAGAGGGGAGACTGCCTTTTGATCACTGGTGGGTTCACTCTGCTACTGGAGAGGGGAGACTGTCTTTTGATCACTGCTGGGATCGCTCTGCTACTGGAGAGGGGAGACTGTGTTTTGATCACTGGTGGGATCGCTCTGCTACTGGAGAGGGGAGACTGCCTTTTCATCACTGGTGGGATCGCTCTGCTACTGGAGAGGGGAGACTGTCTTTTGATCACTGGTGGGATCACTCTGCTGTCGCAGAGGGGAGACTGTCTTTTGATCACTGGTGGGATCACTCTGTTAAGGAGAGGAGAGACTGCCTTTTGATCACTGGTGGGATCACTCTGCTACTGGAGAGGGGAGACTGCCTTTTGATCACTGGTGGGATCACTCTGCTACTGGAGAGGGGAGACTGTCTTTTGATCACTGCTGGGATCGCTCTGCTGTTGCAGAGGGGAGACTGCCTTTTGATCACCGGTGGGATCACTCTGCTACTGGACAGGGGAGACTGTCTTTTGATCAGTGGGGGATCGCTCTGCTGTTGCCAAGGGGAGACTGTCTTTTGATCACTGGTGGGATCGCTCTGCTACTGGAGAGGGGAGACTGTCTTTTGATCACTGGTGGGATCGCTCTGCTACTGGAGAGGGGAGACTGTCGTTTGATCACTGGTGGGATCGCTCTGCTACTGGAGAGGGGAGACTGTCTTTTGATCACTGGTGGGATCACTCTGCTGTCGCAGAGGGGAGAGTGTCTTTTGATCACTGGTGGGATCACTCTGTTAAGGAGAGGAGAGACTGCCTTTTGATCACTGGTGGGATCACTCTGTTACTGGAGACGGGAGACTGCCTTTTGATCACTGGTGGGATCACTCTGTTACTGGAGAGGGGAGACTGCCTTTTGATCACTGGGTGATCGCTCTGCTACTGGAGAGGGGAGACTGCCTTATGATCACTGAGGGATCGCTCTGCTACTGGAGAGGGGAGACTGTCTTTTGATCACTGGTAGGATCGCTCTGCTACTGGAGAGGGGAGACTGTCGTTTGATCACTGAGGGATCGATCTGCTGCTGGAGAGGGGAGACTGTCTTTTGATCACTGGGGGATCACTCTGCTACGGAGAGGGGAGACTGTCTATTGATCACTGAGGGATCGCTCTGCTACTGGAGAGGGGAGACTGTCTTTTGATCACTGGGGGATCACTCTGCTATGGAGAGGGGAGACTGTCTTTTGATCACTGGTGGGATCGCTCTGCTATCGGAGAGGGGAGACTGCCTTTTGTTCACTGGTGGGATCGCTCTGTTACTGGAGAGGGGAGACTGTCTTTTGATCACTGGTGGGATCGTTCTGCTACAGGAGAGGGGAGACTGCCTTTTGATCACTGGTGGGATCGCTCTGCTACTGGAGCGGGGAGACTGTCTTTTGATCACTGGTGGGATCGTTCTGCTACTGCAGAGGGGAGACTGCCTTTTGATCACTGGTGGGATCGCTCTGCTACTGGAGAGGGGAGAATGCCTTTTCATCACTGGTAGGATCGCTCTGCTACTGGAGAGGGGAGACTGTCTTTTGATCACTGGTGGGATCGTTCTGCTACTGGAGAGGGGAGACTGTCTTTTGATCACTGGTGGGATCGTTCTGCTACTGGAGAGGGGAGACTGCCTTTTGATCACTGGTGGGATCGCTCTGCTACTGGAGAGGGGAGACTGCCTTTTGATCACTGGTAGGATCGCTCCGCTACTGGAGAGGGGAGACTGTCTTTTGATCACTGGGGGATCGCTCTGTTACTGGAGAGGGGACACTGTCTTTTGATCACTGGGGGATCGCTCTGTTACTGGAGAGGGGAGACTGCCTTTTGATCACTGGTGGGTTCACTCTGCTACTGGAGAGGGGAGACTGTCTTTTGATCACTGCTGGGATCGCTCTGCTACTGGAGAGGGGAGACTGTGTTTTGATCACTGGTGGGATCGCTCTGCTACTGGAGAGGGGAGACTGCCTTTTGATCACTGGTGGGATCGCTCTGCTACTGGAGAGGGGAGACTGTCTTTTGATCACTGGTGGGATCACTCTGCTGTCGCAGAGGGGAGACTGTCTTTTGATCACTGGTGGGATCACTCTGTTAAGGAGAGGAGAGACTGCCTTTTGATCACTGGTGGGATCACTCTGCTACTGGAGAGGGGAGACTGCCTTTTGATCACTGGTGGGATCACTCTGCTACTGGAGAGGGGAGACTGTCTTTTGATCACTGGTGGGATCGCTCTGCTGTTGCAGAGGGGAGACTGCCTTTTGATCACCGGTGGGATCACTCTGCTACTGGACAGGGGAGACTGTCTTTTGATCAGTGGGGGATCGCTCTGCTGTTGCCAAGGGGAGACTGTCTTTTGATCACTGGTGGGATCGCTCTGCTACTGGAGAGGGGAGACTGTCTTTTGATCACTGGTGGGATCGCTCTGCTACTGGAGAGGGGAGACTTTCTTTTGATCACTGGTGGGATCGCTCTGCTACTGGAGAGGGGAGACTGTCTTTTGATCACTGGTGGGATCACTCTGCTGTCGCAGAGGGGAGAGTGTCTTTTGATCACTGGTGGGATCACTCTGTTAAGGAGAGGAGAGACTGCCTTTTGATCACTGGTGGGATCACTCTGTTACTGGAGACGGGAGACTGCCTTTTGATCACTGGTGGGATCACTCTGTTACTGGAGAGGGGAGACTGCCTTTTGATCACTGGTAGGATCGCTCTGCTACTGGAGAGGGGAGACTGCCTTATGATCACTGAGGGATCGCTCTGCTACTGGAGAGGGGAGACTGTCTTTTGATCACTGGTAGGATCGCTCTGCTACTGGAGAGGGGAGACTGTCGTTTGATCACTGAGGGATCGATCTGCTGCTGGAGAGGGGAGACTGTCTTTTGATCACTGGGGGATCACTCTGCTACGGAGAGGGGAGACTGTCTATTGATCACTGAGGGATCGCTCTGCTACTGGAGAGGGGAGACTGTCTTTTGATCACTGGGGGATCACTCTGCTATGGAGAGGGGAGACTGTCTTTTGATCACTGGTGGGATCGCTCTGCTATCGGAGAGGGGAGACTGCCTTTTGTTCACTGGTGGGATCGCTCTGTTACTGGAGAGGGGAGACTGTCTTTTGATCACTGGTGGGATCGTTCTGCTACAGGAGAGGGGAGACTGCCTTTTGATCACTGGTGGGATCGTTCTGCTACTGGAGAGGGGAGACTGTCTTTTGATCACTGGTGGGATCGCTCTGCTACTGGAGAGGGGAGACTGTCTTTTGATCACTGGTAGGATCGCTCTGCTACTGGAGAGGGGAGACTGCCTTTTGATCACTGGGGGATCGCTCTGCTACTGGAGAGGGGAGACTGCCTTTTGATCACTGGTAGGATCGCTCTGCTACTGGAGAGGGGAGACTGCCTTTTGATCACTGGGTGATCGTTCTGCTACTGGAGAGGGGAGACTGTCTTTTGATCACTGGGGGATCGCTCTGCTACTGGAGAGGGGAGACTGTCTTTTGATCACTGGGGGATCGCTCTGCTACTGGAGAGGGGAGACTGTCTTTTGATCACTGGTAGGATCGCTCTGCTATCGGCGAGGGGAGACTGCCTTTTGATCACTGGTGGGATCGCTCTGTTACTGGAGAGGGGAGACTGTCTTTTCATCACTGGTGGGATCGTTCTGCTACAGGAGAGGGGAGACTGCCTTTTGATCACTGGTGGGATCGTTCTGCTACTGGAGAGGGGAGACTGTCTTTTGATCACTGGTGGGATCGCTCTGCTACTGGAGAGCGGAGACTGTCTTTTGTTCACTGGTAGGATCGCTCTGCTACTGGAGAGGGGAGAGTGCCTTTTGATCACTGGGGGATCGCTCTGCTACTGGAGAGGGGAGACTGTCTTTTGATCACTGGGGGATCGCTCTGCTACTGGAGTGGGGAGACTGTCTTTTGATCACTGGGGGATCGCTCTGCTACTGGAGAGGGGAGACTGTCTTTTGATCACTGGTAGGGTCGCTCTGCTACTGGAGAGGGGAGACTGCCTTTTGATCACTGGGTGATCGTTCTGCTACTGGAGAGGGGAGACTGTCTTTTGATCACTGGTGGGATCGCTCTGCTACTGGAGAGGGGAGACTGTCTTTTGATCACTGGTGGGATCACTCTGCTATCGCAGAGGGGAGACTGCCTTTTGATCACTGGTGGGATCGCTCTGCTACTGGAGAGGGGAGACTCTCTTTTGATCACTGGTGGGATCGCTCTGCTACTGGAGAGGGGAGACTGTCTTTTGATCACTGGTGGGATCACTCTGCTGTCGCAGAGGGGAGACTGCCTTTTGATCACTGGTAGGATCACTCTGCTACCGGAGAGTGGAGACTGTCTTTTGATCACTGGTGGGATCACTCTGCTACTGGAGAGGGGAGACTGTCTTTTGATCACTGGTGGGATCACACTGCTGTCGCAGTGGGGAGACTCTCTTTTGATCACTGGTGGGATCGCTCTGCTACTGGAGAGGGGAGACTGTCTTTTGATCACTGGTGGGATCACTCTGCTGTCGCAGAGGGGAGACTGTCTTTTGATCACTGGTGGGATGACTCTGTTAAGGAGAGGAGAGACTGCCTTTTGATCACTGGTGGGATCACTCTGTTACTGGAGAGGGGAGACTGCCTTTTGATCACTGGTGGGATCACTCTGTTACTGGAGAGGGGAGACTGCCTTTTGATCACTGGTGGGATCACTCTGCTACTGGAGAGGGGAGACTGTCTTTTGATCAGTGGGGGATCGCTCTGCTACTGGAGAGCGGAGTCTGTCTTTTGTTCACTTGTAGGATCGCTCTGCTACTGGAGAGGGGAGACTGTCTTTTGATCACTGGTAGGATCGCTCTGCTACTGGAGAGGGAGACTGCCTTTTGATCACTGGGTGATCGTTCTGCTACTGGAGAGGGGAGACTGTCTTTTGATCACTGGTGGGATCGTTCTGCTACTGGAGAGGGGAGACTGTCTTTTGATCACTGTGGGATCGCTCTGCTACTGGAGAGCGGAGACTGTCTTTTGTTCACTGGTAGGATCGCTCTGCTACTGGAGAGGGGAGACTGCATTTTGATCACTGGGGGATCGCTCTGCTACTGGAGAGGGGAGACTGTCTTTTGATCACTGGTAGGATCGCTCTGCTACTGGAGAGGGGAGACTGCCTTTTGATCACTGGGTGATCGTTCTGCTACTGGAGAGGGGAGACTGTCTTTTGATCACTGGGGGATCGCTCTGCTACTGGAGAGGGAGACTGTCTTTGATCACTGGGGATCGCTCTGCTACTGGAGAGGGGAGACTGTCTTTTGATCACTGGTAGGGTCGCTCTGCTACTGGAGAGGGAGACTGCCTTTTGATCACTGGGTGATCGTTCTGCTACTGGAGAGGGGAGACTGTCTTTTGATCACTGGTGGATCGCTCTGCTACTGGAGAGGGGAGACTCTCTTTTGATCACTGGGGATCGCTCTGCTACTGGACAGGGGAGACTGTCTTTTGATCAGTGGGGATCGCTCTGCTGTTGCCAAGGGGACACTGCCTTTTGATCACTGGTGGGATCGCTCTGCTACTGGAGAGGGGAGACTGCCTTTTGATCACTGGTGGGATCGTTCTTCTACTGGAGAGGGGAGACTGCCTTTTGATCACTGGTGGGATCGCTCTGCTACTGAGAGGGGAGACTGCCTTTTGATCACTGGTGGGGTCGCTCTGCTACTGGAGAGGGGAGACTGTCTTTTGATCACTGGTGGGATCGCTCTGCTACTGGAGAGGGGAGACTGTCTTTTGATCACTGGTGGGATCACTCTGTTAAGGAGAGGAGAGACTGCCTTTTGATCACTGGTGGGATCACTCTGTTACTGGAGACGGAGACTGCCTTTTGATCACTGGTGGGATCACTCTGTTACTGGAGAGGGAGACTTCCTTTTGATCACTGGTAGGATCGCTCTGCTACTGGAGAGGGGAGACTGCCTTATGATCACTGAGGGATCGCTCTGTTACTGGAGAGGGGAGACTGTCTTTTGATCACTGGTAGGATCGCTCTGCTACTGGAGAGGGGAGACTGTCGTTTGATCACTGGTGGGATCACTCTGCTGCTAGAGAGGGGAGACTGTCTTTTGATCACTAGTGGGATCGCTTTGCTACTGGAGAGGGGAGACTGTCTTTTGATCACTGAGGGATCGCTCTGCTGCTGGAGAGGGGGAGACTGTCTATTGATCACTGAGGGATCGCTCTGCTACTGGAGAGGGAGACTGCCTTTTGATCACTGGTGGGATCGCTCTGTTACTGGAGAGGGGAGACTGTCTTTTGATCACTGGTGGGATCGTTCTGCTACAGGAGAGGGGAGACTGCCTTTTGATCACTGGTGGGATCGTTCTGCTACTGGAGAGGGGAGACTGCCTTTTGCTCACTGGGTGATCGTACTGCTACTGGAGAGGGGAGACTGTCTTTTGATCACTGGGGGATCGCTCTGCTACTGGAGAGGGGAGACTGCCTTTGATCACTGGTGGGATCACTCTGTTACTGGAGAGGGAGACTGCCTTTGATCACTGGTGGATCACTCTGCTACTGGAGAGGGGAGACTGTCTTTTGATCAGTGGGGATCGCTCTGCTACTGGAGAGCGGAGTCTGTCTTTTGTTCACTGGTAGGATCGCTCTGCTACTGGAGAGGGGAGACTGTCTTTTGATCACTGGTAGGATCGCTCTGCTACTGGAGAGGGGAGACTGCCTTTTGATCACTGGGTGATCGTTCTGCTACTGGAGAGGGGAGACTGTCTTTTGATCACTGGTGGGATCGTTCTGCTACTGGAGAGGGGAGACTGTCTTTTGATCACTGGTGGGATCGCTCTGCTACTGGAGAGCGGAGACTGTCTTTTGTTCACTGGTAGGATCGCTCTGCTACTGGAGAGGGGAGACTGCCTTTTGATCACTGGGGATCGCTCTGCTACTGGAGAGGGGAGACTGTCTTTTGATCACTGGTAGGATCGCTCTGCTACTGGAGAGGGGAGACTGCCGTTTGATCACTGGGTGATCGTTCTGCTACTGGAGAGGGGAGACTGTCTTTTGATCACTGGGGATCGCTCTGCTACTGGAGAGGGGAGACTGTCTTTTGATCACTGGGTGATCGCTCTGCTACTGGAGAGGGAGACTGTCTTTTGATCACTGGTAGGGTCGCTCTGCTACTGGAGAGGGGAGACTGCCTTTTGATCACTGGGTGATCGTTCTGCTACTGGAGAGGGGAGACTGTCTTTTGATCACTGGTGGGATCGCTCTGCTACTGGAGAGGGGAGACTCTCTTTTGATCACTGGTAGGATCGCTCTGCTACTGGAGAGGGGAGACTGCCTTTTGATCACTGGTGGGATCGCTCTGCTACTGGAGAGGGGAGACTGCCTTTTGATCACTGGGTGGGATCGTTCTCTACTGGAGAGGGGAGACTGCCTTTGATCACTGGTGGGATCGCTGTGCTACTGAGAGGGAGACTGCCTTTTGATCACTGGTGGGGTCGCTCTGCTACTGGAGAGGGGAGACTGTCTTTTGATCACTGGTGGGATCGCTCTGCTACTGGAGAGGGGAGACTGTCTTTTGATCACTGGTGGGATCACTCTGTTAAGGAGAGGAGAGACTGCCTTTTGATCACTGGTGGGATCACTCTGTTACTGGAGACGGGAGACTGCCTTTTGATCACTGGTGGGATCACTCTGTTACTGGAGAGGGGAGACTTCCTTTTGATCACTGGTAGGATCGCTCTGCTACTGGAGAGGGGAGACTGCCTTATGATCACTGAGGGATCGCTCTGTTACTGGAGAGGGGAGACTGTCTTTTGATCACTGGTAGGATCGCTCTGCTACTGGAGAGGGGAGACTGTCGTTTGATCACTGGTGGGATCACTCTGCTGCTAGAGAGGGGAGACTGTCTTTTGATCACTAGTGGGATCGCTTTGCTACTGGAGAGGGGAGACTGTCTTTTGATCACTGAGGGATCGCTCTGCTGCTGGAGAGGGGAGACTGTCTATTGATCACTGAGGGATCGCTCTGCTACTGGAGAGGGGAGACTGCCTTTTGATCACTGGTGGGATCGCTCTGTTACTGGAGAGGGGAGACTGTCTTTTGATCACTGGTGGGATCGTTCTGCTACAGGAGAGGGGAGACTGCCTTTTGATCACTGGTGGGATCGTTCTGCTACTGGAGAGGGGAGACTGCCTTTTGCTCACTGGGTGATCGTACTGCTACTGGAGAGGGGAGACTGTCTTTTGATCACTGGGGGATCGCTCTGCTACTGGAGAGGGGAGACTGTCTTTTGATCACTGGGGGATCGCTCTGCTACTGGAGAGGGGAGACTGTCTTTTGATCACTGGTAGGATCGCTCTGCTATCGGAGAGGGGAGACTGCCTTTTGATCACTGGTGGGATCGCTCTGTTACTGGAGAGGGGAGACTGTCTTTTTATCACTGGTGGGATCGTTCTGCTACAGGAGAGGGGAGACTGCCTTTTGATCACTGGTGGGATCGTTCTGCTACAGGAGAGGGGAGACTGCCTTTTGATCACTGGTGGGATCGTTCTGCTACTGGAGAGGGGAGACTGTCTTTTGATCACTGGTGGGATCGCTCTGCTACTGGAGAGCGGAGACTGTCTTTTGTTCACTGGTAGGATGGCTCTGCTACTGGAGAGGGGAGACTGCCTTTTGATCACTGGGGGATCGCTCTGCTACTGGAGAGGGGAGACTGTCTTTTGATCACTGGTAGGATCGCTCTGCTACTGGAGAGGGGAGACTGCCTTTTGATCACTGGGTGATCGTTCTGCTACTGGAGAGGGTAGACTGTCTTTTGATCACTGGGGGATCGCTCTGCTACTGGAGAGGGGAGACTGTCTTTTGATCACTGGGGGATCGCTCTGCTACTGGAGAGGGGAGACTGTCTTTTGATCACTGGGGATCACTCTGCTACTGGACAGGGGAGACTGTCTTTTGATCAGTGGGGGATCGCTCTGCTGTTGCCAAGGGGACACTGCCTTTTGATCACTGGTGGGATCGCTCTGCTACTTGAGAGGGGAGACTGCCTTTTGATCACTGGTGGGATCGTTCTGCTACTGGAGAGGGGAGACTGCCTTTTTATCACTGGTGGAATCACTCTGTTAAGGAGAGGAGAGACTGCCCTTTGATCACTGGTGGGATCACTCTGTTACTGGAGAGGGGAGACTGCCTTTTGATCACTGGTGGGATCGCTCTGCTACTGGAGAGGGGAGACTGCCTTTTGATCACTGGTGGGGTCGCTCTGCTACTGGAGAGGGGAGACTGTCTTTTGATCACTGGTGGGATCGCTCTGCTACTGGAGAGGGGAGACTGTCTTTTGATCACTGGTGGGATCACCCTGTTAAGGAGAGGAGAGACTGCCTTTTGATCACTGGTGGGATCACTCTGTTACTGGAGACGGGAGAATGCCTTTTGATCACTGGTGGGATCACTCTGTTACTGGAGAGGGGAGACTTCCTTTTGATCACTGGTAGGATCGCTCTGCTACTGGAGAGGGGAGACTGCCTTATGATCACTGAGGGATCGCTCTGTTACTGGAGAGGGGAGACTGTCTTTTGATCACTGGTAGGATCGCTCTGCTACTGGAGAGGGGAGACTGTCGTTTGATCACTGGTGGGATCACTCTGCTGCTAGAGAGGGGAGACTGTCTTTTGATCACTAGTGGGATCGCTTTGCTACTGGAGAGGGGAGACTGTCTTTTGATCACTGAGGGATCGCTCTGCTGCTGGAGAGGGGAGACTGTCTTTTGATCACTGGGGGATCACTCTGCTACGGAGAGGGGAGACTGTCTATTGATCACTGAGGGATCGCTCTGCTACTGGAGAGGGGAGACTGTCTTTTGATCACTGGGGGATCACTCTGCTATGGAGAGGGGAGACTGTCTTTTGATCACTGGTGGGATCGCTCTGCTATGGAGAGGGGAGACTGTCTTTTGATCACTGGTGGGATCGCTCTGCTATCGGAGAGGGGAGACTACCTTTTGATCACTGGGTGATCGTACTGCTACTGGAGAGGGGAGACTGTCTTTTGATCACTGGGGGATCGCTCTGCTACTGGAGAGGGGAGACTGTCTTTTGATCACTGGGGGATCGCTCTGCTACTGGAGAGTGCAGACTGTCTTTTGATCACTGGTAGGATTGCTCTGCTATCGGAGAGGGGAGACTGCCTTTTGATCACTGGTGGGATCGCTCTGTTACTGGAGAGGGGAGACTGTCTTTTTATCACTGGTGGGATCGTTCTGCTACAGGAGAGGGGAGACTGCCTTTTAATCACTGGTGGGATCGTTCTGCTACTGGAGAGGGGAGACTGTCTTTTGATCACTGGTGGGATCGCTCTGCTACTGGAGACGGGAGACTGTCTTTTGATCACTGGTGGGATCACTCTGCTACTGGAGAGGGGAGACTGCCTTTTGATCACTGGTGGGATCACTCTGCTACTGGAGAGGGGAGACTGTCTTTTGATCAGTGGGGGATCGCTCTGCTACTGGAGAGCGGAGTCTGTCTTTTGTTCACTGGTAGGATCGCTCTGCTACTGGAGAGGGGAGACTGTCTTTTGATCACTGGTAGGATCGCTCTGCTACTGGAGAGGGGAGACTGCCTTTTGATCACTGGGTGATCGTTCTGCTACTGGAGAGGGGAGACTGTCTTTTGATCACTGGTGGGATCGTTCTGCTACTGGAGAGGGGAGACTGTCTTTTGATCACTGGTGGGATCGCTCTGCTACTGGAGAGCGGAGACTGTCTTTTGTTCACTGGTAGGATCGCTCTGCTACTGGAGAGGGGAGACTGCATTTTGATCACTGGGGGATCGCTCTGCTACTGGAGAGGGGAGACTGTCTTTTGATCACTGGTAGGATCGCTCTGCTACTGGAGAGGGGAGACTGCCTTTTGATCACTGGGTGATCGTTCTGCTACTGGAGAGGGGAGACTGTCTTTTGATCACTGGGGGATCGCTCTGCTACTGGAGAGGGGAGACTGTCTTTTGATCACTGGGGGATCGCTCTGCTACTGGAGAGGGGAGACTGTCTTTTGATCACTGGTAGGGTCGCTCTGCTACTGGAGAGGGGAGACTGCCTTTTGATCACTGGGTGATCGTTCTGCTACTGGAGAGGGGAGACTGTCTTTTGATCACTGGTGGGATCACTCTGCTACTGGAGAGGGGAGACTCTCTTTTGATCACTGGTGGCATCGCTCTGCTACTGGACAGGGGAGACTGTCTTTTGATCAGTGGGGGATCGCTCTGCTGTTGCCAAGGGGACACTGCCTTTTGATCACTGGTGGGATCGCTCTGCTACTGGAGAGGGGAGACTGCCTTTTGATCACTGGTGGGATCGTTCTTCTACTGGAGAGGGGAGACTGCCTTTTGATCACTGGTGGGATCGCTCTGCTACTGGAGAGGGGAGACTGCCTTTTGATCACTGGTGGGGTCGCTCTGCTACTGGAGAGGGGAGACTGTCTTTTGATCACTGGTGGGATCGCTCTGCTACTGGAGAGGGGAGACTGTCTTTTGATCACTGGTGGGATCACTCTGTTAAGGAGAGGAGAGACTGCCTTTTGATCACTGGTGGGATCACTCTGTTACTGGAGACGGGAGACTGCCTTTTGATCACTGGTGGGATCACTCTGTTACTGGAGAGGGGAGACTTCCTTTTGATCACTGGTAGGATCGCTCTGCTACTGGAGAGGGGAGACTGCCTTATGATCACTGAGGGATCGCTCTGTTACTGGAGAGGGGAGACTGTCTTTTGATCACTGGTAGGATCGCTCTGCTACTGGAGAGGGGAGACTGTCGTTTGATCACTGGTGGGATCACTCTGCTGCTAGAGAGGGGAGACTGTCTTTTGATCACTAGTGGGATCGCTTTGCTACTGGAGAGGGGAGACTGTCTTTTGATCACTGAGGGATCGCTCTGCTGCTGGAGAGGGGAGACTGTCTATTGATCACTGAGGGATCGCTCTGCTACTGGAGAGGGGAGACTGCCTTTTGATCACTGGTGGGATCGCTCTGTTACTGGAGAGGGGAGACTGTCTTTTGATCACTGGTGGGATCGTTCTGCTACAGGAGAGGGGAGACTGCCTTTTGATCACTGGTGGGATCGTTCTGCTACTGGAGAGGGGAGACTGCCTTTTGCTCACTGGGTGATCGTACTGCTACTGGAGAGGGGAGACTGTCTTTTGATCACTGGGGGATCGCTCTGCTACTGGAGAGGGGAGACTGCCTTTTGATCACTGGTGGGATCACTCTGTTACTGGAGAGGGGAGACTGCCTTTTGATCACTGGTGGGATCACTCTGCTACTGGAGAGGGGAGACTGTCTTTTGATCAGTGGGGGATCGCTCTGCTACTGGAGAGCGGAGTCTGTCTTTTGTTCACTGGTAGGATCGCTCTGCTACTGGAGAGGGGAGACTGTCTTTTGATCACTGGTAGGATCGCTCTGCTACTGGAGAGGGGAGACTGCCTTTTGATCACTGGGTGATCGTTCTGCTACTGGAGAGGGGAGACTGTCTTTTGATCACTGGTGGGATCGTTCTGCTACTGGAGAGGGGAGACTGTCTTTTGATCACTGGTGGGATCGCTCTGCTACTGGAGAGCGGAGACTGTCTTTTGTTCACTGGTAGGATCGCTCTGCTACTGGAGAGGGGAGACTGCCTTTTGATCACTGGGGGATCGCTCTGCTACTGGAGAGGGGAGACTGTCTTTTGATCACTGGTAGGATCGCTCTGCTACTGGAGAGGGGAGACTGCCTTTTGATCACTGGGTGATCGTTCTGCTACTGGAGAGGGGAGACTGTCTTTTGATCACTGGGGGATCGCTCTGCTACTGGAGAGGGGAGACTGTCTTTTGATCACTGGGTGATCGCTCTGCTACTGGAGAGGGGAGACTGTCTTTTGATCACTGGTAGGGTCGCTCTGCTACTGGAGAGGGGAGACTGTCTTTTGATCACTGGTGGCATCGCTCTGCTACTGGAGAGGGGAGACTGCCTTTTGATCACTGGTGGGATCGTTCTTCTACTGGAGAGGGGAGACTGCCTTTTGATCACTGGTGGGATCGCTGTGCTACTGGAGAGGGGAGACTGCCTTTTGATCACTGGTGGGGTCGCTCTGCTACTGGAGAGGGGAGACTGTCTTTTGATCACTGGTGGGATCGCTCTGCTACTGGAGAGGGGAGACTGTCTTTTGATCACTGGTGGGATCACTCTGTTAAGGAGAGGAGAGACTGCCTTTTGATCACTGGTGGGATCACTCTGTTACTGGAGACGGGAGACTGCCTTTTGATCACTGGTGGGATCACTCTGTTACTGGAGAGGGGAGACTTCCTTTTGATCACTGGTAGGATCGCTCTGCTACTGGAGAGGGGAGACTGCCTTATGATCACTGAGGGATCGCTCTGTTACTGGAGAGGGGAGACTGTCTTTTGATCACTGGTAGGATCGCTCTGCTACTGGAGAGGGGAGACTGTCGTTTGATCACTGGTGGGATCACTCTGCTGCTAGAGAGGGGAGACTGTCTTTTGATCACTAGTGGGATCGCTTTGCTACTGGAGAGGGGAGACTGTCTTTTGATCACTGAGGGATCGCTCTGCTGCTGGAGAGGGGAGACTGTCTATTGATCACTGAGGGATCGCTCTGCTACTGGAGAGGGGAAACTGCCTTTTGATCACTGGTGGGATCGCTCTGTTACTGGAGAGGGGAGACTGTCTTTTGATCACTGGTGGGATCGTTCTGCTACAGGAGAGGGGAGACTGCCTTTTGATCACTGGTGGGATCGTTCTGCTACTGGAGACGGGAGACTGCCTTTTGCTCACTGGGTGATCGTACTGCTACTGGAGAGGGGAGACTGTCTTTTGATCACTGGGGGATCGCTCTGCTACTGGAGAGGGGAGACTGTCTTTTGATCACTGGGGGATCGCTCTGCTACTGGAGAGGGGAGACTGTCTTTTGATCACTGGTAGGATCGCTCTGCTATCGGAGAGGGGAGACTGCCTTTTGATCACTGGTGGGATCGCTCTGTTACTGGAGAGGGGAGACTGTCTTTTTATCACTGGTGGGATCGTTCTGCTACAGGAGAGGGGAGACTGCCTTTTGATCACTGGTGGGATCGTTCTGCTACAGGAGAGGGGAGACTGCCTTTTGATCACTGGTGGGATCGTTCTGCTACTGGAGAGGGGAGACTGTCTTTTGATCACTGGTGGGATCGCTCTGCTACTGGAGAGCGGAGACTGTCTTTTGTTCACTGGTAGGATGGCTCTGCTACTGGAGAGGGGAGACTGCCTTTTGATCACTGGGGGATCGCTCTGCTACTGGAGAGGGGAGACTGTCTTTTGATCACTGGTAGGATCGCTCTGCTACTGGAGAGGGGAGACTGCCTTTTGATCACTGGGTGATCGTTCTGCTACTGGAGAGGGTAGACTGTCTTTTGATCACTGGGGGATCGCTCTGCTACTGGAGAGGGGAGACTGTCTTTTGATCACTGGGGGATCGCTCTGCTACTGGAGAGGGGAGACTGTCTTTTGATCACTGGGGGATCACTCTGCTACTGGACAGGGGAGACTGTCTTTTGATCAGTGGGGGATCGCTCTGCTGTTGCCAAGGGGACACTGCCTTTTGATCACTGGTGGGATCGCTCTGCTACTTGAGAGGGGAGACTGCCTTTTGATCACTGGTGGGATCGTTCTGCTACTGGAGAGGGGAGACTGCCTTTTTATCACTGGTGGAATCACTCTGTTAAGGAGAGGAGAGACTGCCCTTTGATCACTGGTGGGATCACTCTGTTACTGGAGAGGGGAGACTGCCTTTTGATCACTGGTGGGAACGCTCTGCTACTGGAGAGGGGAGACTGCCTTTTGATCACTGGTGGGGTCGCTCTGCTACTGGAGAGGGGAGACTGTCTTTTGATCACTGGTGGGATCGCTCTGCTACTGGAGAGGGGAGACTGTCTTTTGATCACTGGTGGGATCACCCTGTTAAGGAGAGGAGAGACTGCCTTTTGATCACTGGTGGGATCACTCTGTTACTGGAGACGGGAGAATGCCTTTTGATCACTGGTGGGATCACTCTGTTACTGGAGAGGGGAGACTTCCTTTTGATCACTGGTAGGATCGCTCTGCTACTGGAGAGGGGAGACTGCCTTATGATCACTGAGGGATCGCTCTGTTACTGGAGAGGGGAGACTGTCTTTTGATCACTGGTAGGATCGCTCTGCTACTGGAGAGGGGAGACTGTCGTTTGATCACTGGTGGGATCACTCTGCTGCTAGAGAGGGGAGACTGTCTTTTGATCACTAGTGGGATCGCTTTGCTACTGGAGAGGGGAGACTGTCTTTTGATCACTGAGGGATCGCTCTGCTGCTGGAGAGGGGAGACTGTCTTTTGATCACTGGGGGATCACTCTGCTACGGAGAGGGGAGACTGTCTATTGATCACTGAGGGATCGCTCTGCTACTGGAGAGGGGAGACTGTCTTTTGATCACTGGGGGATCACTCTGCTATGGAGAGGGGAGACTGTCTTTTGATCACTGGTGGGATCGCTCTGCTATGGAGAGGGGAGACTGTCTTTTGATCACTGGTGGGATCGCTCTGCTATCGGAGAGGGGAGACTACCTTTTGATCACTGGGTGATCGTACTGCTACTGGAGAGGGGAGACTGTCTTTTGATCACTGGGGGATCGCTCTGCTACTGGAGAGGGGAGACTGTCTTTTGATCACTGGGGGATCGCTCTGCTACTGGAGAGTGGAGACTGTCTTTTGATCACTGGTAGGATTGCTCTGCTATCGGAGAGGGGAGACTGCCTTTTGATCACTGGTGGGATCGCTCTGTTACTGGAGAGGGGAGACTGTCTTTTTATCACTGGTGGGATCGTTCTGCTACAGGAGAGGGGAGACTGCCTTTTAATCACTGGTGGGATCGTTCTGCTACTGGAGAGGGGAGACTGTCTTTTGATCACTGGTGGGATCGCTCTGCTACTGGAGAGCGGAGACTGTCTTTTGTTCACTGGTAGGATCGCTCTGCTACTGGAGAGGGGAGACTGCCTTTTGATCACTGGGGGATCGCTCTGCTACTGGAGACGGGAGACTGTCTTTTGATCACTGGTAGGATCGCTCTGCTATTGGAGAGGGGAGACTGCCTTTTGATCACTGGGTGATCGTTCTGCTACTGGAGAGGGTAGACTGTCTTTTGATCACTGGGGGATCGCTCTGCTACTGGAGAGGGGAGACTGTCTTTTGATCACTGGGGGATCGCTCTGTTACTGGAGAGGGGAGACTGTCTTTTGATCACTGGTAGGATCGCTCTGCTACTGGAGAGGGGAGACTGTCGTTTGATCACTGGTGGGATCACTCTGCTGCTAGAGAGGGGAGACTGTCTTTTGATCACTAGTGGGATCGCTTTGCTACTGGAGAGGGGAGACTGTCTTTTGATCACTGAGGGATCGCTCTGCTGCTGGAGAGGGGAGACTGTCTATTGATCACTGAGGGATCGCTCTGCTACTGGAGAGGGGAGACTGCCTTTTGATCACTGGTGGGATCGCTCTGTTACTGGAGAGGGGAGACTGTCTTTTGATCACTGGTGGGATCGTTCTGCTACAGGAGAGGGGAGACTGCCTTTTGATCACTGGTGGGATCGTTCTGCTACTGGAGAGGGGAGACTGCCTTTTGCTCACTGGGTGATCGTACTGCTACTGGAGAGGGGAGACTGTCTTTTGATCACTGGGGGATCGCTCTGCTACTGGAGAGGGGAGACTGCCTTTTGATCACTGGTGGGATCACTCTGTTACTGGAGAGGGGAGACTGCCTTTTGATCACTGGTGGGATCACTCTGCTACTGGAGAGGGGAGACTGTCTTTTGATCAGTGGGGGATCGCTCTGCTACTGGAGAGCGGAGTCTGTCTTTTGTTCACTGGTAGGATCGCTCTGCTACTGGAGAGGGGAGACTGTCTTTTGATCACTGGTAGGATCGCTCTGCTACTGGAGAGGGGAGACTGCCTTTTGATCACTGGGTGATCGTTCTGCTACTGGAGAGGGGAGACTGTCTTTTGATCACTGGTGGGATCGTTCTGCTACTGGAGAGAGGAGACTGTCTTTTGATCACTGGTGGGATCGCTCTGCTACTGGAGAGCGGAGACTGTCTTTTGTTCACTGGTAGGATCGCTCTGCTACTGGAGAGGGGAGACTGCCTTTTGATCACTGGGGGATCGCTCTGCTACTGGAGAGGGGAGACTGTCTTTTGATCACTGGTAGGATCGCTCTGCTACTGGAGAGGGGAGACTGCCTTTTGATCACTGGGTGATCGTTCTGCTACTGGAGAGGGGAGACTGTCTTTTGATCACTGGGGGATCGCTCTGCTACTGGAGAGGGGAGACTGTCTTTTGATCACTGGGTGATCGCTCTGCTACTGGAGAGGGGAGACTGTCTTTTGATCACTGGTAGGGTCGCTCTGCTACTGGAGAGGGGAGACTGCCTTTTGATCACTGGGTGATCGTTCTGCTACTGGAGAGGGGAGACTGTCTTTTGATCACTGGTGGGATCGCTCTGCTACTGGAGAGGGGAGACTGTCTTTTGATCACTGGTGGCATCGCTCTGCTACTGGACAGGGGAGACTGTCTTTTGATCAGTGGGGGATCGCTCTGCTGTTGCCAAGGGGACACTGCCTTTTGATCACTGGTGGGATCGCTCTGCTACTGGAGAGGGGAGACTGCCTTTTGATCACTGGTGGGATCGTTCTTCTACTGGAGAGGGGAGACTGCCTTTTGATCACTGGTGGGATCGCTGTGCTACTGGAGAGGGGAGACTGCCTTTTGATCACTGGTGGGATCGCTCTGCTACTGGAGACGGGAGACTGTCTTTTGATCACTGGTGGGATCGCTCTGCTACTGGAGAGGGGAGACTGTCTTTTGATCACTGGTGGGATCACTCTGTTAAGGAGAGGAGAGACTGCCTTTTGATCACTGGTGGGATCACTCTGTTACAGGAGACGGGAGACTGCCTTTTGATCACTGGTGGGATCACTCTGTTACTGGAGAGGGGAGACTTCCTTTTGATCACTGGTAGGATCGCTCCGCTACTGGAGAGGGGAGACTGCCTTATGATCACTGAGGGATCGCTCTGTTACTGGAGAGGGGAGACTGTCTTTTGATCACTGGTAGGATCGCTCTGCTACTGGAGAGGGGAGACTGTCGTTTGATCACTGGTGGGATCACTCTGCTGCTAGAGAGGGGAGACTGTCTTTTGATCACTAGTGGGATCGCTTTGCTACTGGAGAGGGGAGACTGTCTTTTGATCACTGAGGGATCGCTCTGCTGCTGGAGAGGGGAGACTGTCTATTGATCACTGAGGGATCGCTCTGCTACTGGAGAGGGGAGACTGCCTTTTGATCACTGGTGGGATCGCTCTGTTACTGGAGAGGGGAGACTGTCTTTTGATCACTGGTGGGATCGTTCTGCTACAGGAGAGGGGAGACTGCCTTTTGATCACTGGTGGGATCGTTCTGCTACTGGAGAGGGGAGACTGCCTTTTGCTCACTGGGTGATCGTACTGCTACTGGAGAGGGGAGACTGTCTTTTGATCACTGGGGGATCGCTCTGCTACTGGAGAGGGGAGACTGTCTTTTGATCACTGGGGGATCGCTCTGCTACTGGAGAGGGGAGACTGTCTTTTGATCACTGGTAGGATCGCTCTGCTATCGGAGAGGGGAGACTGCCTTTTGATCACTGGTGGGATCGCTCTGTTACTGGAGAGGGGAGACTGTCTTTTTATCACTGGTGGGATCGTTCTGCTACAGGAGAGGGGAGACTGCCTTTTGATCACTGGTGGGATCGTTCTGCTACAGGAGAGGGGAGACTGCCTTTTGATCACTGGTGGGATCGTTCTGCTACTGGAGAGGGGAGACTGTCTTTTGATCACTGGTGGGATCGCTCTGCTACTGGAGAGCGGAGACTGTCTTTTGTTCACTGGTAGGATGGCTCTGCTACTGGAGAGGGGAGACTGCCTTTTGATCACTGGGGGATCGCTCTGCTACTGGAGAGGGGAGACTGTCTTTTGATCACTGGTAGGATCGCTCTGCTACTGGAGAGGGGAGACTGCCTTTTGATCACTGGGTGATCGTTCTGCTACTGGAGAGGGTAGACTGTCTTTTGATCACTGGGGGATCACTCTGCTACTGGAGAGGGGAGACTGTCTTTTGATCACTGGGGGATCGCTCTGCTACTGGAGAGGGGAGACTGTCTTTTGATCACTGGGGGATCACCCTGCTACGGATAGGGGAGACTCTCTATTGCTCACTGAGGGATCGCTCTGCTACTGGAGAGGGGAGACTGTCTTTTGATCACTGGGGGATCACTCTGCTACTGGACAGGGGAGACTGTCTTTTGATCAGTGGGGGATCGCTCTGCTGTTGCCAAGGGGACACTGCCTTTTGATCACTGGTGGGATCGCTCTGCTACTTGAGAGGGGAGACTGCCTTTTGATCACTGGTGGGATCGTTCTGCTACTGGAGAGGGGAGACTGCCTTTTTATCACTGGTGGGATCACTCTGTTAAGGAGAGGAGAGACTGCCCTTTGATCACTGGTGGGATCACTCTGTTACTGGAGAGGGGAGACTGCCTTTTGATCACTGGTGGGATCGCTCTGCTACTGGAGAGGGGAGACTGCCTTTTGATCACTGGTGGGGTCGCTCTGCTACTGGAGAGGGGAGACTGTCTTTTGATCACTGGTGGGATCGCTCTGCTACTGGAGAGGGGAGACTGTCTTTTGATCACTGGTGGGATCACTCTGTTAAGGAGAGGAGAGACTGCCTTTTGATCACTGGTGGGATCACTCTGTTACTGGAGACGGGAGAATGCCTTTTGATCACTGGTGGGATCACTCTGTTACTGGAGAGGGGAGACTTCCTTTTGATCACTGGTAGGATCGCTCTGCTACTGGAGAGGGGAGACTGCCTTATGATCACTGAGGGATCGCTCTGTTACTGGAGAGGGGAGACTGTCTTTTGATCACTGGTAGGATCGCTCTGCTACTGGAGAGGGGAGACTGTCGTTTGATCACTGGTGGGATCACTCTGCTGCTAGAGAGGGGAGACTGTCTTTTGATCACTAGTGGGATCGCTTTGCTACTGGAGAGGGGAGACTGTCTTTTGATCACTGAGGGATCGCTCTGCTGCTGGAGAGGGGAGACTGTCTTTTGATCACTGGGGGATCACTCTGCTACGGAGAGGGGAGACTGTCTATTGATCACTGAGGGATCGCTCTGCTACTGGAGAGGGGAGACTGTCTTTTGATCACTGGGGGATCACTCTGCTATGGAGAGGGGAGACTGTCTTTTGATCACTGGTGGGATCGCTCTGCTATGGAGAGGGGAGACTGTCTTTTGATCACTGGTGGGATCGCTCTGCTATCGGAGAGGGGAGACTACCTTTTGATCACTGGGTGATCGTACTGCTACTGGAGAGGGGAGACTGTCTTTTGATCACTGGGGGATCGCTCTGCTACTGGAGAGGGGAGACTGTCTTTTGATCACTGGGGGATCGCTCTGCTACTGGAGAGTGGAGACTGTCTTTTGATCACTGGTAGGATCGCTCTGCTATCGGAGAGGGGAGACTGCCTTTTGATCACTGGTGGGATCGCTCTGTTACTGGAGAGGGGAGACTGTCTTTTTATCACTGGTGGGATCGTTCTGCTACAGGAGAGGGGAGACTGCCTTTTAATCACTGGTGGGATCGTTCTGCTACTGGAGAGGGGAGACTGTCTTTTGATCACTGGTGGGATCGCTCTGCTACTGGAGAGCGGAGACTGTCTTTTGTTCACTGGTAGGATCGCTCTGCTACTGGAGAGGGGAGACTGCCTTTTGATCACTGGGGGATCGCTCTGCTACTGGAGACGGGAGACTGTCTTTTGATCACTGGTAGGATCGCTCTGCTACTGGAGAGGGGAGACTGCCTTTTGATCACTGGGGTGATCGTTCTGCTACTGGAGAGGGTAGACTGTCTTTTGATCACTGGGGATCGCTCTGCTACTGGAGAGGGGAGACTGTCTTTTGATCACTGGGGGATCGCTCTGCTACTGGAGAGGGGAGACTGTCTTTTGATCACTGGTAGGGTCGCTCTGCTACTGGAGAGGGGAGACTGCCTTTTGATCACTGGTGGGGTCGCTCTGCTACTGGAGAGGGGAGACTGTCTTTTGATCACTGGTGGGATCACTCTGTTAAGAAGAGGAGAGACTGCCTTTTGATCACTGGTGGGATCACTCTGTTACTGGAGAGGGGAGACTGCCTTTTGATCACTGGTGGGATCACTCTGTTACTGGAGACGGGAGACTGCCTTTTGATCACTGGTGGGATCACTCTGTTACTGGAGAGGGGAGACTTCCTTTTGATCACTGGTAGGATCGCTCTGCTACTGGAGAGGGGAGACTGCCTTTTGATCACTGGTGGGATCACTCTGCTACTGGAGAGGGGAGACTGTCTTTTGATCAGTGGGGGATCGCTCTGCTACTGGAGAGCGGAGTCTGTCTTTTGTTCACTGGTAGGATCGCTCTGCTACTGGAGAGGGGAGACTGTCTTTTTATCACTGGTGGGATCGTTCTGCTACAGGAGAGGGGAGACTGCCTTTTGATCAGTGGTGGGATCGTTCTGCTACAGGAGAGGGGAGACTGCCTTTTGATCACTGGTGGGATCACTCTGCTACAGGAGAGGGGAGACTGCCTTTTGATCAGTGGGGGATCGCTCTTCTACTGGAGAGGGGAGACTGTCTTTTGTTCACTGGTAGGATCGCTCTGCTACTGGAGAGGGGAGACTGCCTTTTGATCACTGGGGGATCGCTCTGCTACTGGAGAGGGGAGACTGTCTTTTGATCACTGGTAGGATCGCTCTGCTACTGGAGAGGGGAGACTGCCTTTTGATCACTGGGTGATCGTTCTGCTACTGGAGAGGGTAGACTGTCTTTTGATCACTGGGGGATCGCTCTGCTACTGGAGAGGGGAGACTGTCTTTTGATCACTGGTAGGATCACTCTGCTGCTAGAGAGGGGAGACTGTCTTTTGATCACTAGTGGGATCGCTTTGCTACTGGAGAGGGGAGACTGTCTTTTGATCACTGAGGGATCGCTCTGCTGCTGGAGAGGGGAGACTGTCTTTTGATCACTGGGGGATCACTCTGCTACGGAGAGGGGAGACTGTCTATTGATCACTGAGGGATCGCTCTGCTACTGGAGAGGGGAGACTGTCTTTTGATCACTGGGGGATCACTCTGCTATGGAGAGGGGAGACTGTCTTTTGATCACTGGTGGGATCGCTCTGCTATCGGAGAGGGGAGACTGCCTTTTGATCACTGGTGGGATCGCTCTGCTACTGGAGAGGGGAGACTGTCGTTTGATCACTGGTGGGATCACTCTGCTGCTAGAGAGGGGAGACTGCCTTTTGATCACTGGTGGGATCACTCTGCTACTGGAGAGGGGAGACTGTCTTTTGATCAGTGGGGGATCGCTCTGCTACTGGAGAGCGGAGTCTGTCTTTTGTTCACTGGTAGGATCGCTCTGCTACTGGAGAGGGGAGACTGTCTTTTGATCACTGGTAGGATCGCTCTGCTACTGGAGAGGGGAGACTGCCTTTTGATCACTGGGTGATCGTTCTGCTACTGGAGAGGGGAGACTGTCTTTTGATCACTGGTGGGATCGTTCTGCTACTGGAGAGGGGAGACTGTCTTTTGATCACTGGTGGGATCGCTCTGCTACTGGAGAGCGGAGACTGTCTTTTGTTCACTGGTAGGATGGCTCTGCTACTGGAGAGGGGAGACTGCCTTTTGATCACTGGGGGATCGCTCTGCTACTGGAGAGGGGAGACTGTCTTTTGATCACTGGTAGGATCGCTCTGCTACTGGAGAGGGGAGACTGCCTTTTGATCACTGGGTGATCGTTCTGCTACTGGAGAGGGGAGACTGTCTTTTGATCACTGGGGGATCGCTCTGCTACTGGAGAGGGGAGACTGTCTTTTGATCACTGGGGGATCGCTCTGCTACTGGAGAGGGGAGACTGTCTTTTGATCACTGGTAGGGTCGCTCTGCTACTGGAGAGGGGAGACTGCCTTTTGATCACTGGGTGATCGTTCTGCTACTGGAGAGGGGAGACTGTCTTTTGTTCACTGGTGGGATCGCTCTGCTACTGGAGAGGGGAGACTCTCTTTTGATCACTGGTGGGATCGCTCTGCTGCTGGACAGGGGAGACTGTCTTTTGATCAGTGGGGGATCGCTCTGCTGTTGCCAAGGGGACACTGCCTTTTGATCACTGGTGGGATCGCTCTGCTACTGGAGAGGGGAGACTGCCTTTTGATCACTGGTGGGATCGTTCTGCTACTGGAGAGGGGAGACTGCCTTTTGATCACTGGTGGGATCGCTCTGCTACTGGAGAGGGGAGACTGCCTTTTGATCACTGGTGGGGTCGCTCTGCTACTGGAGAGGGGAGACTGTCTTTTGATCACTGGTGGGATCGCTCTGCTACTGGAGAGGGGAGACTGTCTTTTGATCACTGGTGGGATCACTCTGTTAAGGAGAGGAGAGACTGCCTTTTGATCACTGGTGGGATCACTCTGTTACTGGAGACGGGAGACTGCCTTTTGATCACTGGTGGGATCACTCTGTTACTGGAGAGGGGAGACTTCCTTTTGATCACTGGTAGGATCGCTCTGCTACTGGAGAGGGGAGACTGCCTTATGATCACTGAGGGATCGCTCTGTTACTGGAGAGGGGAGACTGTCTTTTGATCACTGGTAGGATCGCTCTGCTACTGGAGAGGGGAGACTGTCGTTTGATCACTGGTGGGATCACTCTGCTGCTAGAGAGGGGAGACTGTCTTTTGATCACTAGTGGGATCGCTTTGCTACTGGAGAGGGGAGACTGCCTTTTGATCACTGGTGGGATCACTCTGTTACTGGAGAGGGGAGATTTCCTTTTGATCACTGGTAGGATCGCTCTGCTACTGGAGAGGGGAGACTGCCTTATGATCACTGAGGGATCGCTCTGTTACTGGAGAGGGGAGACTGTCTTTTGATCACTGGGGGATCGCTCTGCTACTGGAGAGGGGAGACTGCCTTTTGATCACTGGGGGATCGCTCTGCTACTGGAGAGGGGAGACTGTCTTTTGATCACTGGTAGGATCGCTCTGCTACTGGAGAGGGGAGACTGCCTTTTGATCACTGGGTGATCGTTCTGCTACTGGAGAGGGGAGACTGCCTTTTGATCACTGGTGGGGTCGCTCTGCTACTGGAGAGGGGAGACTGTCTTTTGATCACTGGTGGGATCACTCTGTTAAGAAGAGGAGAGACTGCCTTTTGATCACTGGTGGGATCACTCTGTTACTGGAGAGGGGAGACTGCCTTTTGATCACTGGTGGGATCACTCTGTTACTGGAGACGGGAGACTGCCTTTTGATCACTGGTGGGATCACTCTGTTAATGGAGAGGGGAGACTTCCTTTTGATCACTGGTAGGATCGCTCTGCTACTGGAGAGGGGAGACTGCCTTATGATCACTGAGGGATCGCTCTGTTACTGGAGAGGGGAGACTGTCTTTTGATCACTGGTAGGATCGCTCTGCTACTGGAGAGGGGAGACTGTCGTTTGATCACTGGTGGGATCGCTTTGCTACTGGAGAGGGGAGACTGTCTTTTGATCACTGAGGGATCGCTCTGCTGCTGGAGAGGGGAGACTGTCTTTTGATCACTGGGGGATCACTCTGCTATGGAGAGGGGAGACTGTCTATTGATCACTGAGGGATCGCTCTGCTACTGGAGAGGGGAGACTGTCTTTTGATCACTGGGGGATCACTCTGCTATGGAGAGGGGAGACTGTCTTTTGATCACTGGTGGGATCGCTCTGCTATCGGAGAGGGGAGACTGCCTTTTGATCACTGGTGGGATCGCTCTGCTACTGGAGAGGGGAGACTGTCGTTTGATCACTGGTGGGATCACTCTGCTGCTAGAGAGGGGAGACTGCCTTTTGATCACTGGTGGGATCACTCTGCTACTGGAGAGGGGAGACTGTCTTTTGATCAGTGGGGGATCGCTCTGCTACTGGAGAGCGGAGTCTGTCTTTTGTTCACTGGTAGGATCGCTCTGCTACTGGAGAGGGGAGACTGTCTTTTGATCACTGGTAGGATCGCTCTGCTACTGGAGAGGGGAGACTGCCTTTTGATCACTGGGTGATCGTTCTGCTACTGGAGAGGGGAGACTGTCTTTTGATCACTGGTGGGATCGTTCTGCTACTGGAGAGGGGAGACTGTCTTTTGATCACTGGTGGGATCGCTCTGCTACTGGAGAGCGGAGACTGTCTTTTGTTCACTGGTAGGATCGCTCTGCTACTGGAGAGGGGAGACTGCCTTTTGATCACTGGGGGATTGCTCTGCTACTGGAGAGGGGAGACTGTCTTTTGATCACTGGTAGGATCGCTCTGCTACTGGAGAGGGGAGACTGCCTTTTGATCACTGGGTGATCGTTCTGCTACTGGAGAGGGGAGACTGTCTTTTGATCACTGGGGGATCGCTCTGCTACTGGAGAGGGGAGACTGTCTTTTGATCACTGGGGGATCGCTCTGCTACTGGAGAGGGGAGACTGTCTTTTGATCACTGGTAGGGTCGCTCTGCTACTGGAGAGGGGAGACTGCCTTTTGATCACTGGGTGATCGTTCTGCTACTGGAGAGGGGAGACTGTCTTTTGATCACTGGTGGGATCGCTCTGCTACTGGAGAGGGGAGACTCTCTTTTGATCACTGGTGGGATCGCTCTGCTACTGGACAGTGGAGACTGTCTTTTGATCAGTGGGGGATCGCTCTGCTGTTGCCATGGGGACACTGCCTTTTGATCACTGGTGGGATCGCTCTGCTACTGGAGAGGGGAGACTGCCTTTTGATCACTGGTGGGATCGTTCTGCTACTGGAGAGGGGAGACTGCCTTTTGATCACTGGTGGGATCGCTCTGCTACTGGAGAGGGGAGACTGCCTTTTGATCACTGGTGGGGTCGCTCTGCTACTGGAGAGGGGAGACTGTCTTTTGATCACTGGTGGGATCGCTCTGCTACTGGAGAGGGGAGACTGTCTTTTGATCACTGGTGGGATCACTCTGTTAAGGAGAGGAGAGACTGCCTTTTGATCACTGGTGGGATCACTCTGTTACTGGAGACGGGAGACTGCCTTTTGATCACTGGTGGGATCACTCTGTTACTGGAGAGGGGAGACTTCCTTTTGATCACTGGTAGGATCGCTCTGCTACTGGAGAGGGGAGACTGCCTTATGATCACTGAGGGATCGCTCTGTTACTGGAGAGGGGAGACTGTCTTTTGATCACTGGTAGGATCGCTCTGCTACGGAGAGGGGAGACTGTCTATTGATCACTGAGGGATCGCTCTGCTACTGGAGAGGGGAGACTGTCTTTTGATCACTGGGGGATCACTCTGCTATGGAGAGGGGAGACTGTCTTTTGATCACTGGTGGGATCGCTCTGCTATCGGAGAGGGGAGACTGCCTTTTGATCACTGGTGGGATCGCTCTGCTACTGGAGAGGGGAGACTGTCGTTTGATCACTGGTGGGATCACTCTGCTGCTAGAGAGGGGAGACTGCCTTTTGATCACTGGTGGGATCACTCTGCTACTGGAGAGGGGAGACTGTCTTTTGATCAGTGGGGGATCGCTCTGCTACTGGAGAGCGGAGTCTGTCTTTTGTTCACTGGTAGGATCGCTCTGCTACTGGAGAGGGGAGACTGTCTTTTGATCACTGGTAGGATCGCTCTGCTACTGGAGAGGGGAGACTGCCTTTTGATCACTGGGTGATCGTTCTGCTACTGGAGAGGGGAGACTGTCTTTTGATCACTGGTGGGATCGTTCTGCTACTGGAGAGGGGAGACTGTCTTTTGATCACTGGTGGGATCGCTCTGCTACTGGAGAGCGGAGACTGTCTTTTGTTCACTGGTAGGATCGCTCTGCTACTGGAGAGGGGAGACTGCCTTTTGATCACTGGGGGATTGCTCTGCTACTGGAGAGGGGAGACTGTCTTTTGATCACTGGTAGGATCGCTCTGCTACTGGAGAGGGGAGACTGCCTTTTGATCACTGGGTGATCGTTCTGCTACTGGAGAGGGGAGACTGTCTTTTGATCACTGGGGGATCGCTCTGCTACTGGAGAGGGGAGACTGTCTTTTGATCACTGGGGGATCGCTCTGCTACTGGAGAGGGGAGACTGTCTTTTGATCACTGGTAGGGTCGCTCTGCTACTGGAGAGGGGAGACTGCCTTTTGATCACTGGGTGATCGTTCTGCTACTGGAGAGGGGAGACTGTCTTTTGATCACTGGTGGGATCGCTCTGCTACTGGAGAGGGGAGACTCTCTTTTGATCACTGGTGGGATCGCTCTGCTACTGGACAGTGGAGACTGTCTTTTGATCAGTGGGGGATCGCTCTGCTGTTGCCAAGGGGACACTGCCTTTTGATCACTGGTGGGATCGCTCTGCTACTGGAGAGGGGAGACTGCCTTTTGATCACTGGTGGGATCGTTCTGCTACTGGAGAGGGGAGACTGCCTTTTGATCACTGGTGGGATCGCTCTGCTACTGGAGAGGGGAGACTGCCTTTTGATCACTGGTGGGGTCGCTCTGCTACTGGAGAGGGGAGACTGTCTTTTGATCACTGGTGGGATCGCTCTGCTACTGGAGAGGGGAGACTGTCTTTTGATCACTGGTGGGATCACTCTGTTAAGGAGAGGAGAGACTGCCTTTTGATCACTGGTGGGATCACTCTGTTACTGGAGACGGGAGACTGCCTTTTGATCACTGGTGGGATCACTCTGTTACTGGAGAGGGGAGACTTCCTTTTGATCACTGGTAGGATCGCTCTGCTACTGGAGAGGGGAGACTGCCTTATGATCACTGAGGGATCGCTCTGTTACTGGAGAGGGGAGACTGTCTTTTGATCACTGGTAGGATCGCTCTGCTACTGGAGAGGGGAGACTGTCGTTTGATCACTGGTGGGATCACTCTGCTGCTAGAGAGGGGAGACTGTCTTTTGATCACTAGTGGGATCGCTTTGCTACTGGAGAGGGGAGACTGTCTTTTGATCACTGAGGGATCGCTCTGCTGCTGGAGAGGGGAGACTGTCTATTGATCACTGAGGGATCGCTCTGCTACTGGAGAGGGGAGACTGCCTTTTGATCACTGGTGGGATCGCTCTGTTACTGGAGAGGGGAGACTGTCTTTTGATCACTGGTGGGATCGTTCTGCTACAGGAGAGGGGAGACTGCCTTTTGATCACTGGTGGGATCGTTCTGCTACTGGAGAGGGGAGACTGCCTTTTGCTCACTGGGTGATCGTACTGCTACTGGAGAGGGGAGACTGTCTTTTGATCACTGGGGGATCGCTCTGCTACCGGAGAGTGGAGACTGTCTTTTGATCACTGGGGGATCGCTCTGCTACTGGAGAGGGGAGACTGTCTTTTGATCACTGGTAGGATCGCTCTGCTATCGGAGAGGGGAGACTGCCTTTTGATCACTGGTGGGATCGCTCTGTTACTGGAGAGGGGAGACTGTCTTTTTATCACTGGTGGGATCGTTCTGCTACAGGAGAGGGGAGACTGCCTTTTGATCACTGGTGGGATCGTTCTGCTACAGGAGAGGGGAGACTGCCTTTTGATCACTGGTGGGATCGTTCTGCTACTGGAGAGGGGAGACTGTCTTTTGATCACTGGTGGGATCGCTCTGCTACTGGAGAGCGGAGACTGTCTTTTGTTCACTGGTAGGATCGCTCTGCTACTGGAGAGGGGAGACTGCCTTTTGATCACTGGGGGATCGCTCTGCTACTGGAGAGGGGAGACTGTCTTTTGATCACTGGTAGGATCGCTCTGCTACTGGAGAGGGGAGACTGCCTTTTGATCACTGGGTGATCGTTCTGCTACTGGAGAGGGTAGACTGTCTTTTGATCACTGGGGGATCGCTCTGCTACTGGAGAGGGGAGACTGTCTTTTGATCACTGGTAGGATCACTCTGCTGCTAGAGAGGGGAGACTGTCTTTTGATCACTAGTGGGATCGCTTTGCTACTGGAGAGGGGAGACTGTCTTTTGATCACTGAGGGATCGCTCTGCTGCTGGAGAGGGGAGACTGTCTTTTGATCACTGGGGGATCACTCTGCTACGGAGAGGGGAGACTGTCTATTGATCACTGAGGGATCGCTCTGCTACTGGAGAGGGGAGACTGTCTTTTGATCACTGGGGGATCACTCTGCTATGGAGAGGGGAGACTGTCTTTTGATCACTGGTGGGATCGCTCTGCTATCGGAGAGGGGAGACTGCCTTTTGATCACTGGTGGGATCGCTCTACTACTGGAGAGGGGAGACTGTCGTTTGATCACTGGTGGGATCACTCTGCTGCTAGAGAGGGGAGACTGCCTTTTGATCACTGGTGGGATCACTCTGCTACTGGAGAGGGGAGACTGTCTTTTGATCAGTGGGGGATCGCTCTGCTACTGGAGAGCGGAGTCTGTCTTTTGTTCACTGGTAGGATCGCTCTGCTACTGGAGAGGGGAGACTGTCTTTTGATCACTGGTAGGATCGCTCTGCTACTGGAGAGGGGAGACTGCCTTTTGATCACTGGGTGATCGTTCTGCTACTGGAGAGGGGAGACTGTCTTTTGATCACTGGTGGGATCGTTCTGCTACTGGAGAGGGGAGACTGTCTTTTGATCACTGGTGGGATCGCTCTGCTACTGGAGAGCGGAGACTGTCTTTTGTTCACTGGTAGGATCGCTCTGCTACTGGAGAGGGGAGACTGCCTTTTGATCACTGGGGGATCGCTCTGCTACTGGAGAGGGGAGACTGTCTTTTGATCACTGGTAGGATCGCTCTGCTACTGGAGAGGGGAGACTGCCTTTTGATCACTGGGTGATCGTTCTGCTACTGGAGAGGGGAGACTGTCGTTTGATCACTGGGGGATCGCTCTGCTACTGGAGAGGGGAGACTGTCTTTTGATCACTGGGGGATCGCTCTGCTACTGGAGAGGGGAGACTGTCTTTTGATCACTGGTAGGGTCGCTCTGCTACTGGAGAGGGGAGACTGCCTTTTGATCACTGGGTGATCGTTCTGCTACTGGAGAGGGGAGACTGTCTTTTGATCAATGGTGGGATCGCTCTGCTACTGGAGAGGGGAGACTCTCTTTTGATCACTGGTGGGATCGCTCTGCTACTGGACAGGGGAGACTGTCTTTTGATCAGTGGGGGATCGCTCTGCTGTTGCCAAGGGGACACTGCCTTTTGATCACTGGTGGGATCGCTCTGCTACTGGAGAGGGGAGACTGCCTTTTGATCACTGGTGGGATCGTTCTGCTACTGGAGAGGGGAGACTGCCTTTTGATCACTGGTGGGATCGCTCTGCTACTGGAGAGGGGAGACTGCCTTTTGATCACTGGTGGGGTCGCTCTGCTACTGGAGAGGGGAGACTGTCTTTTGATCACTGGTGGGATCGCTCTGCTACTGGAGAGGGGAGACTGTCTTTTGATCACTGGTGGGATCACTCTGTTAAGGAGAGGAGAGACTGCCTTTTGATCACTGGTGGGATCACTCTGTTACTGGAGACGGGAGACTGCCTTTTGATCACTGGTGGGATCACTCTGTTACTGGAGAGGGGAGACTTCCTTTTGATCACTGGTAGGATCGCTCTGCTACTGGAGAGGGGAGACTGCCTTATGATCACTGAGGGATCGCTCTGTTACTGGAGAGGGGAGACTGTCTTTTGATCAATGGTAGGATCGCTCTGCTACTGGAGAGGGGAGACTGTCGTTTGATCACTGGTGGGATCACTCTGCTGCTAGAGAGGGGAGACTGTCTTTTGATCACTAGTGGGATTGCTTTGCTACTGGAGAGGGGAGACTGTCTTTTGATCACTGAGGGATCGCTCTGCTGCTGGAGAGGGGAGACTGTCTATTGATCACTGAGGGATCGCTCTGCTACTGGAGAGGGGAGACTGCCTTTTGATCACTGGTGGGATCGCACTGTTACTGGAGAGGGGAGACTGTCTTTTGATCACTGGTGGGATCGTTCTGCTACAGGAGAGGGGAGACTGCCTTTTGATCACTGGTGGGATCGTTCTGCTACTGGAGAGGGGAGACTGCCTTTTGCTCACTGGGTGATCGTACTGCTACTGGAGAGGGGAGACTGTCTTTTGATCACTGGGGGATCGCTCTGCTACTGCAGAGTGGAGACTGTCTTTTGATCACTGGGGGATCGCTCTGCTACTGGAGAGGGGAGACTGTCTTTTGATCACTGGTAGGATCGCTCTGCTATCGGAGAGGGGAGACTGCCTTTTGATCACTGGTGGGATCGCTCTGTTACTGGAGAGGGGAGACTGTCTTTTTATCACTGGTGGGATCGTTCTGCTACAGGAGAGGGGAGACTGCCTTTTGATCACTGGTGGGATCGTTCTGCTACAGGAGAGGGGAGACTGCCTTTTGATCACTGGTGGGATCGTTCTGCTACTGGAGAGGGGAGACTGTCTTTTGATCACTGGTGGGATCGCTCTGCTGCTGGAGAGCGGAGACTGTCTTCTGTTCACTGGTAGGATCGCTCTGCTACTGGAGAGGGGAGACTGCCTTTTGATCACTGGGGGATCGCTCTGCTACTGGAGAGGGGAGACTGTCTTTTGATCACTGGTAGGATCGCTCTGCTACTGGATAGGGGAGACTGCCTTTTGATCACTGGGTGATCGTTCTGCTACTGGAGAGGGTAGACTGTCTTTTGATCACTGGGGGATCGCTCTGCTACTGGAGAGGGGAGACTGTCTTTTGATCACTGGGGGATCGCTCTGCTACTGGAGAGGGGAGACTGTCTTTTGATCACTGGGGGATCACCCTGCTACGGATAGGGGAGACTGTCTATTGATCACTGAGGGATCGCTCTGCTACTGGAGAGGGGAGACTGTCTTTTGATCACTGGGGGATCACTCTGCTACTGGACAGGGGAGACTGTCTTTTGATCAGTGGGGGATCGCTCTGCTGTTGCCAAGGGGACACTGCCTTTTGATCACTGGTGGGATCGCTCTGCTACTTGAGAGGGGAGACTGCCTTTTGATCACTGGTGGGATCGTTCTGCTACTGGAGAGGGGAGACTGCCTTTTTATCACTGGTGGGGTCGCTCTGCTACTGGAGAGGGGAGACTGTCTTTTGATCACTGGTGGGATCGCTCTGCTACTGGAGAGGGGAGACTGTCTTTTGATCACTGGTGGGATCACTCTGTTAAGGAGAGGAGAGACTGCCTTTTGATCACTGGTGGGATCACTCTGTTACTGGAGACGGGAGACTGCCTTTTGATCACTGGTGGGATCACTCTGTTACTGGAGAGGGGAGACTTCCTTTTGATCACTGGTAGGATCGCTCTGCTACTGGAGAGGGGAGACTGCCTTATGATCACTGAGGGATCGCTCTGTTACTGGAGAGGGGAGACTGTCTTTTGATCAATGGTAGGATCGCTCTGCTACTGGAGAGGGGAGACTGTCGTTTGATCACTGGTGGGATCACTCTGCTGCTAGAGAGGGGAGACTGTCTTTTGATCACTAGTGGGATCGCTTTGCTACTGGAGAGGGGAGACTGTCTTTTGATCACTGAGGGATCGCTCTGCTGCTGGAGAGGGGAGACTGTCTATTGATCACTGAGGGATCGCTCTGCTACTGGAGAGGGGAGACTGCCTTTTGATCACTGGTGGGATCGCACTGTTACTGGAGAGGGGAGACTGTCTTTTGATCACTGGTGGGATCGTTCTGCTACAGGAGAGGGGAGACTGCCTTTTGATCACTGGTGGGATCGTTCTGCTACTGGAGAGGGGAGACTGCCTTTTGCTCACTGGGTGATCGTACTGCTACTGGAGAGGGGAGACTGTCTTTTGATCACTGGGGGATCGCTCTGCTACTGGAGAGTGGAGACTGTCTTTTGATCACTGGGGGATCGCTCTGCTACTGGAGAGGGGAGACTGTCTTTTGATCACTGGTAGGATCGCTCTGCTATCGGAGAGGGGAGACTGCCTTTTGATCACTGGTGGGATCGCTCTGTTACTGGAGAGGGGAGACTGTCTTTTTATCACTGGTGGGATCGTTCTGCTACAGGAGAGGGGAGACTGCCTTTTGATCACTGGTGGGATCGTTCTGCTACAGGAGAGGGGAGACTGCCTTTTGATCACTGGTGGGATCGTTCTGCTACTGGAGAGGGGAGACTGTCTTTTGATCACTGGTGGGATCGCTCTGCTGCTGGAGAGCGGAGACTGTCTTTTGTTCACTGGTAGGATCGCTCTGCTACTGGAGAGGGGAGACTGCCTTTTGATCACTGGGGGATCGCTCTGCTACTGGAGAGGGGAGACTGTCTTTTGATCACTGGTAGGATCGCTCTGCTACTGGAGAGGGGAGACTGCCTTTTGATCACTGGGTGATCGTTCTGCTACTGGAGAGGGTAGACTGTCTTTTGATCACTGGGGGATCGCTCTGCTACTGGAGAGGGGAGACTGTCTTTTGATCACTGGGGGATCGCTCTGCTACTGGAGAGGGGAGACTGTCTTTTGATCACTGGGGGATCACCCTGCTACGGATAGGGGAGACTGTCTATTGATCACTGAGGGATCGCTCTGCTACTGGAGAGGGGAGACTGTCTTTTGATCACTGGGGGATCACTCTGCTACTGGACAGGGGAGACTGTCTTTTGATCAGTGGGGGATCGCTCTGCTGTTGCCAAGGGGACACTGCCTTTTGATCACTGGTGGGATCGCTCTGCTACTTGAGAGGGGAGACTGCCTTTTGATCACTGGTGGGATCGTTCTGCTACTGGAGAGGGGAGACTGCCTTTTTATCACTGGTGGGATCACTCTGTTAAGGAGAGGAGAGACTGCCTTTTGATCACTGGTGGGATCACTCTGTTACTGGAGAGGGGAGACTGCCTTTTGATCACTGGTGGGATCGCTCTGCTACTGGAGAGGGGAGACTGCCTTTTGATCACTGGTGGGGTCGCTCTGCTACTGGAGAGGGGAGACTGTCTTTTGATCACTGGTGGGATCGCTCTGCTACTGGAGAGGGGAGACTGTCTTTTGATCACTGGTGGGATCACTCTGTTAAGGAGAGGAGAGACTGCCTTTTGATCACTGGTGGGATCACTCTGTTACTGGAGACGGGAGAATGCCTTTTGATCACTGGTGGGATCACTCTGTTACTGGAGAGGGGAGACTTCCTTTTGATCACTGGTAGGATCGCTCTGCTACTGGAGAGGGGAGACTGCCTTATGATCACTGAGCGATCGCTCTGTTACTGGAGAGGGGAGACTGTCTTTTGATCACTGGTAGGATCGCTCTGCTACTGGAGAGGGGAGACTGTCGTTTGATCACTGGTGGGATCACTCTGCTGCTAGAGAGGGGAGACTGTCTTTTGATCACTAGTGGGATCGCTTTGCTACTGGAGAGGGGAGACTGTCTTTTGATCACTGAGGGATCGCTCTGCTGCTGGAGAGGGGAGACTGTCTTTTGATCACTGGGGGATCACTCTGCTACGGAGAGGGGAGACTGTCTATTGATCACTGAGGGATCGCTCTGCTACTGGAGAGGGGAGACTGTCTTTTGATCACTGGGGGATCACTCTGCTATGGAGAGGGGAGACTGTCTTTTGATCACTGGTGGGATCGCTCTGTTACTGGAGAGGGGAGACTGTCTTTTTATCACTGGTGGGATCGTTCTGCTACAGGAGAGTGGAGACTGCCGTTTAATCACTGGTGGGATCGTTCTGCTACTGGAGAGGGGAGACTGTCTTTTGATCACTGGTGGGATCGCTCTGCTACTGGAGAGCGGAGACAGTCTTTTGTTCACTGGTAGGATCGCTCTGCTACTGGAGAGGGGAGACTGCCTTTTGATCACTGGGGGATCGCTCTGCTACTGGAGAGGGGAGACTGTCTTTTGATCACTGGTAGGATCGCTCTGCTACTGGAGAGGGGAGACTGACTTTTGATCACTGGGTGATCGTTCTGCTACTGGAGAGGGTAGACTGTCTTTTGATCACTGGGGGATCGCACTGCTACTGGAGAGGGGAGACTGTCTTTTGATCACTGGGGGATCGCTCTGCTACTGGAGAGGGGAGACTGTCTTTTGATCACTGGTAGGGTCGCTCTGCTACTGGAGAGGGGAGACTGCCTTTTGATCACTGGTGGGGTCGCTCTGCTACTGTAGAGGGGAGACTGTCTTTTGATCACTGGTGGGATCACTCTGTTAAGAAGAGGAGAGACTGCCTTTTGATCACTGGTGGGATCACTCTGTTACTGGAGAGGGGAGACTGCCTTTTGATCACTGGTGGGATCACTCTGTTACTGGAGACGGGAGACTGCCTTTTGATCACTGGTGGGATCACTCTGTTACTGGAGAGGGGAGACTTCCTTTTGATCACTGGTAGGATCGCTCTGCTACTGGAGAGGGGAGACTGCCTTATGATCACTGAGGGATCGCTCTGTTACTGGAGAGGGGAGACTGTCTTTTGATCACTGGTAGGATCGCTCTGCTACTGGAGAGGGGAGACTGTCGTTTGATCACTGGTGGGATCACTCTGCTGCTAGAGAGGGGAGACTGTCTTTTGATCACTAGTGGGATCGCTTTGCTACTGGAGAGGGGAGACTGTCTTTTGATCACTGAGGGATCGCTCTGCTGCTGGAGAGGGGAGACTGTCTTTTGATCACTGGGGGATCACTCTGCTACGGAGAGGGGAGACTGTCTATTGATCACTGAGGGATCGCTCTGCTACTGGAGAGGGGAGACTGTCTTTTGATCACTGGGGGATCACTCTGCTATGGAGAGGGGAGACTGTCTTTTGATCACTGGTGGGATCGCTCTGCTATCGGAGAGGGGAGACTGCCTTTTGATCACTGGTGGGATCGCTCTGTTACTGGAGAGGGGAGACTGTCTTTTGATCACTGGTGGGATCGTTCTGCTACAGGAGAGGGGAGACTGCCTTTTGATCACTGGTGGGATCGTTCTGCTACTGGAGAGGGGAGACTGCCTTTTGATCACTGGGTGATCGTACTGCTACTGGAGAGGGGAGACTGTCTTTTGATCACTGGGGGATCGCTCTGCTACTGGAGAGGGGAGATTGTCTTTTGATCACTGGGGGATCGCTCTGCTACTGGAGAGGGGAGACTGTCTTTTGATCACTGGTAGGATCGCTCTGCTATCGGAGAGGGGAGACTGCCTTTTGATCACTGGTGGGATCGCTCTGTTACTGGTGAGGGGAGACTGTCTTTTTATCACTGGTGGGATCGTTCTGCACCAGGAGAGGGGAGACTGCCTTTTGATCACTGGTGGGATCGTTCTGCTACTGGAGAGGGGAGACTGCCTTTTGATCACTGGGGGATCGCTCTGCTACTGGAGAGGGGAGACTGCCTTTTGATCACTGGGTGATCGTTCTGCTACTGGAGAGGGTAGACTGTCTTTTGATCACTGGGGGATCGCTCTGCTACTGGAGAGGGGAGACTGTCTTTTGATCACTGGGGGATCGCTCTGCTACTGGAGAGGGGAGACTGTCTTTTGATCACTGGTAGGGTCGCTCTGCTACTGGAGAGGGGAGACTGCCTTTTGATCACTGGGTGATCGTTCTGCTACTGGAGAGGGGAGAATGTCTTTTGATCAATGGTGGGATCGCTCTGCTACTGGAGAGGGGAGACTCTCTTTTGATCACTGGTGGGATCGCTCTGCTACTGGAGAGGGGAGACTGTCTTTTGATCACTGGTGGGATCACTCTGCTATCTCAGAGGGGAGACTGCCTTTTGATCACTGGTGGGATCGCTCTGCTACTGGAGAGGGGAGACTCTCTTTTGATCACTGGTGGGATCGCTCTGCTACTCGAGAGGGGAGACTGTCTTTTGATCACTGGTGGGATCACTCTGCTGTTGCAGAGGGGAGACTGCCTTTTGATCACTGGTAGGATCACTCTGCTACCGGAGAGTGGAGACTGTCTTTTGATCACTGGTGGGATCACTCTGCTACTGGAGAGGGGAGACTGTCTTTTGATCACTGGTGGGATCACTCTGCTGTCGCAGAGGGTAGACTGTCTTTTGATCACTGGTGGGATGACTCTGTTAAGGAGAGGAGAGACTGCCTTTTGATCACTGGTGGGATCACTCTGTTACTGGAGAGGGGAGACTGCCTTTTGATCACTGGTGGGATCACTCTGTTACTGGAGAGGGGAGACTGCCTTTTGATCACTGGTGGGATCGCTCTGCTACTGGAGAGGGGAGACTCTCTTTTGATCACTGGTGGGATCGCTCTGCTACTGGAGAGGGGAGACTGTCTTTTGATCACTGGTGAGATCACTCTGCTACTGGAGAGGGGAGACTGTCTTTTGATCACTGGTGGGATCACTCTGCTACTGGAGAGGGGAGACTGCCTTTTGATCACTGGTGGGATCACTCTGCTGTCGCAGAGGGGAGACTGCCTTTTGATCACTGATGGGATCGCTCTGCTACGGAGAGGGGAGACTGTCTTTTGATCAGTGGGGGATCGCTCTGCTGTCGCAGAGGGGAGACTGTCTTTTGATCACTGGTGGGATCGCTCTGCTACTGGAGAGGGGAGACTGCCTTTGCTAACAGGTGGGATCGCTCTGCTACGGAGAGGGGAGACTGCCTTTTGATCAGTGGGGGATCGCTCTGCTGTGCAAAGGGGAGACTGCCTTTTGATCACTGGTGGGATCGCTTTGCTACTGGAGAGGGGAGACTGTCTTTTGATTTCTGGGGGATTGCTCTGCTACTGAAGAGGGGAGACTGCCTTATGATCACTGAGGGATCGCTCTGCTACTGGAGAGGGAAGACTGTCTTTTGATCACTGGTAGGATCGCTCTGCTACTGGAGAGGGGAGACTGTTGTTTGATCACTGGTGGGATCACTCTGCTGCTAGAGAGGGGAGACTGTCTTTTGATCACTGGTGGGATCGCTTTGCTACTGGAGAGGGGAGACTGTCTTTTGATCACTGAGGGATCGCTCTGCTGCTGGAGAGGGGAGACTGTCTTTTGATCACTGGGGGATCACCCTGCTACGGATAGTGGAGACTGTCTATTGATCACTGAGGGATCGCTCTGCTGCTGGAGAGGGGAGACTGTCTTTTGATCACTGGGGGATCACTCTGCTATGGAGAGGGGAGACTGTCTTTTGATCACTGGTGGGATCGCTTTGCTACTGGAGAGGGGAGACTGTCTTTTGATCACTGAGGGATCGCTCTGCTGCTGGAGAGGGGAGACTGTCTATTGATCACTGAGGGATCGCTCTGCTACTGGAGAGGGGAGACTGCCTTTTGATCACTGGTGGGATCGCACTGTTACTGGAGAGGGGAGACTGTCTTTTGATCACTGGTGGGATCGTTCTGCTACAGGAGAGGGGAGACTGCCTTTTGATCACTGGTGGGATCGTTCTGCTACTGGAGAGGGGAGACTGCCTTTTGCTCACTGGGTGATAGTACTGCTACTGGAGAGGGGAGACTGTCTTTTGATCACTGGGGGATCGCTCTGCTACTGGAGAGTGGAGACTGTCTTTTGATCACTGGGGGATCGCTCTGCTACTGGAGAGGGGAGACTGTCTTTTGATCACTGGTAGGATCGCTCTGCTATCGGAGAGGGGAGACTGCCTTTTGATCACTGGTGGGATCGCTCTGTTACTGGAGAGGGGAGACTGTCTTTTTATCACTGGTGGGATCGTTCTGCTACAGGAGAGGGGAGACTGCCTTTTGATCACTGGTGGGATCGTTCTGCTACAGGAGAGGGGAGACTGCCTTTTGATCACTGGTGGGATCGTTCTGCTACTGGAGAGGGGAGACTGTCTTTTGATCACTGGTGGGATCGCTCTGCTGCTGGAGAGCGGAGACTGTCTTTTGTTCACTGGTAGGATCGCTCTGCTACTGGAGAGGGGAGACTGCCTTTTGATCACTGGGGGATCGCTCTGCTACTGGAGAGGGGAGACTGTCTTTTGATCACTGGTAGGATCGCTCTGCTACTGGAGAGGGGAGACTGCCTTTTGATCACTGGGTGAT
Source organism: Hypanus sabinus (assembly GCF_030144855.1). Classification (NCBI taxonomy): domain Eukaryota; kingdom Metazoa; phylum Chordata; class Chondrichthyes; order Myliobatiformes; family Dasyatidae; genus Hypanus; species Hypanus sabinus. The sequence goes on from NC_082707.1 coordinate 31,438,062, forward strand.
CGTTCTGCTACTGGAGAGGGTAGACTGTCTTTTGATCACTGGGGGATCGCTCTGCTACTGGAGAGGGGAGACTGTCTTTTGATCACTGGGGGATCGCTCTGCTACTGGAGAGGGGAGACTGTCTTTTGATCACTGGGGGATCACCCTGCTACGGATAGGGGAGACTGTCTATTGATCACTGAGGGATCGCTCTGCTACTGGAGAGGGGAGACTGTCTTTTGATCACTGGGGGATCACTCTGCTACTGGACAGGGGAGACTGTCTTTTGATCAGTGGGGGATCGCTCTGCTGTTGCCAAGGGGACACTGCCTTTTGATCACTGGTGGGATCGCTCTGCTACTTGAGAGGGGAGACTGCCTTTTGATCACTGGTGGGATCGTTCTGCTACTGGAGAGGGGAGACTGCCTTTTTATCACTGGTGGGATCACTCTGTTAAGGAGAGGAGAGACTGCCTTTTGATCACTGGTGGGATCACTCTGTTACTGGAGAGGGGAGACTGCCTTTTGATCACTGGTGGGATCGCTCTGCTACTGGAGAGGGGAGACTGCCTTTTGATCACTGGTGGGGTCGCTCTGCTACTGGAGAGGGGAGACTGTCTTTTGATCACTGGTGGGATCGCTCTGCTACTGGAGAGGGGAGACTGTCTTTTGATCACTGGTGGGATCACTCTGTTAAGGAGAGGAGAGACTGCCTTTTGATCACTGGTGGGATCACTCTGTTACTGGAGACGGGAGAATGCCTTTTGATCACTGGTGGGATCACTCTGTTACTGGAGAGGGGAGACTTCCTTTTGATCACTGGTAGGATCGCTCTGCTACTGGAGAGGGGAGACTGCCTTATGATCACTGAGCGATCGCTCTGTTACTGGAGAGGGGAGACTGTCTTTTGATCACTGGTAGGATCGCTCTGCTACTGGAGAGGGGAGACTGTCGTTTGATCACTGGTGGGATCACTCTGCTGCTAGAGAGGGGAGACTGTCTTTTGATCACTAGTGGGATCGCTTTGCTACTGGAGAGGGGAGACTGTCTTTTGATCACTGAGGGATCGCTCTGCTGCTGGAGAGGGGAGACTGTCTTTTGATCACTGGGGGATCACTCTGCTACGGAGAGGGGAGACTGTCTATTGATCACTGAGGGATCGCTCTGCTACTGGAGAGGGGAGACTGTCTTTTGATCACTGGGGGATCACTCTGCTATGGAGAGGGGAGACTGTCTTTTGATCACTGGTGGGATCGCTCTGTTACTGGAGAGGGGAGACTGTCTTTTTATCACTGGTGGGATCGTTCTGCTACAGGAGAGTGGAGACTGCCGTTTAATCACTGGTGGGATCGTTCTGCTACTGGAGAGGGGAGACTGTCTTTTGATCACTGGTGGGATCGCTCTGCTACTGGAGAGCGGAGACAGTCTTTTGTTCACTGGTAGGATCGCTCTGCTACTGGAGAGGGGAGACTGCCTTTTGATCACTGGGGGATCGCTCTGCTACTGGAGAGGGGAGACTGTCTTTTGATCACTGGTAGGATCGCTCTGCTACTGGAGAGGGGAGACTGACTTTTGATCACTGGGTGATCGTTCTGCTACTGGAGAGGGTAGACTGTCTTTTGATCACTGGGGGATCGCACTGCTACTGGAGAGGGGAGACTGTCTTTTGATCACTGGGGGATCGCTCTGCTACTGGAGAGGGGAGACTGTCTTTTGATCACTGGTAGGGTCGCTCTGCTACTGGAGAGGGGAGACTGCCTTTTGATCACTGGTGGGGTCGCTCTGCTACTGTAGAGGGGAGACTGTCTTTTGATCACTGGTGGGATCACTCTGTTAAGAAGAGGAGAGACTGCCTTTTGATCACTGGTGGGATCACTCTGTTACTGGAGAGGGGAGACTGCCTTTTGATCACTGGTGGGATCACTCTGTTACTGGAGACGGGAGACTGCCTTTTGATCACTGGTGGGATCACTCTGTTACTGGAGAGGGGAGACTTCCTTTTGATCACTGGTAGGATCGCTCTGCTACTGGAGAGGGGAGACTGCCTTATGATCACTGAGGGATCGCTCTGTTACTGGAGAGGGGAGACTGTCTTTTGATCACTGGTAGGATCGCTCTGCTACTGGAGAGGGGAGACTGTCGTTTGATCACTGGTGGGATCACTCTGCTGCTAGAGAGGGGAGACTGTCTTTTGATCACTAGTGGGATCGCTTTGCTACTGGAGAGGGGAGACTGTCTTTTGATCACTGAGGGATCGCTCTGCTGCTGGAGAGGGGAGACTGTCTTTTGATCACTGGGGGATCACTCTGCTACGGAGAGGGGAGACTGTCTATTGATCACTGAGGGATCGCTCTGCTACTGGAGAGGGGAGACTGTCTTTTGATCACTGGGGGATCACTCTGCTATGGAGAGGGGAGACTGTCTTTTGATCACTGGTGGGATCGCTCTGCTATCGGAGAGGGGAGACTGCCTTTTGATCACTGGTGGGATCGCTCTGTTACTGGAGAGGGGAGACTGTCTTTTGATCACTGGTGGGATCGTTCTGCTACAGGAGAGGGGAGACTGCCTTTTGATCACTGGTGGGATCGTTCTGCTACTGGAGAGGGGAGACTGCCTTTTGATCACTGGGTGATCGTACTGCTACTGGAGAGGGGAGACTGTCTTTTGATCACTGGGGGATCGCTCTGCTACTGGAGAGGGGAGATTGTCTTTTGATCACTGGGGGATCGCTCTGCTACTGGAGAGGGGAGACTGTCTTTTGATCACTGGTAGGATCGCTCTGCTATCGGAGAGGGGAGACTGCCTTTTGATCACTGGTGGGATCGCTCTGTTACTGGTGAGGGGAGACTGTCTTTTTATCACTGGTGGGATCGTTCTGCACCAGGAGAGGGGAGACTGCCTTTTGATCACTGGTGGGATCGTTCTGCTACTGGAGAGGGGAGACTGCCTTTTGATCACTGGGGGATCGCTCTGCTACTGGAGAGGGGAGACTGCCTTTTGATCACTGGGTGATCGTTCTGCTACTGGAGAGGGTAGACTGTCTTTTGATCACTGGGGGATCGCTCTGCTACTGGAGAGGGGAGACTGTCTTTTGATCACTGGGGGATCGCTCTGCTACTGGAGAGGGGAGACTGTCTTTTGATCACTGGTAGGGTCGCTCTGCTACTGGAGAGGGGAGACTGCCTTTTGATCACTGGGTGATCGTTCTGCTACTGGAGAGGGGAGAATGTCTTTTGATCACTGGTGGGATCGCTCTGCTACTGGAGAGGGGAGACTCTCTTTTGATCACTGGTGGGATCGCTCTGCTACTGGAGAGGGGAGACTGTCTTTTGATCACTGGTGGGATCACTCTGCTATCTCAGAGGGGAGACTGCCTTTTGATCACTGGTGGGATCGCTCTGCTACTGGAGAGGGGAGACTCTCTTTTGATCACTGGTGGGATCGCTCTGCTACTGGAGAGGGGAGACTGTCTTTTGATCACTGGTGGGATCACTCTGCTGTCGCAGAGGGGAGACTGCCTTTTGATCACTGGTAGGATCACTCTGCTACCGGAGAGTGGAGACTGTCTTTTGATCACTGGTGGGATCACTCTGCTACTGGAGAGGGGAGACTGTCTTTTGATCACTGGTGGGATCACTCTGCTGTCGCAGAGGGTAGACTGTCTTTTGATCACTGGTGGGATGACTCTGTTAAGGAGAGGAGAGACTGCCTTTTGATCACTGGTGGGATCACTCTGTTACTGGAGAGGGGAGACTGCCTTTTGATCACTGGTGGGATCACTCTGTTACTGGAGAGGGGAGACTGCCTTTTGATCACTGGTGGGATCGCTCTGCTACTGGAGAGGGGAGACTCTCTTTTGATCACTGGTGGGATCGCTCTGCTACTGGAGAGGGGAGACTGTCTTTTGATCACTGGTGAGATCACTCTGCTACTGGAGAGGGGAGACTGTCTTTTGATCACTGGTGGGATCACTCTGCTACTGGAGAGGGGAGACTGCCTTTTGATCACTGGTGGGATCACTCTGCTGTCGCAGAGGGGAGACTGCCTTTTGATCACTGATGGGATCGCTCTGCTACGGAGAGGGGAGACTGTCTTTTGATCAGTGGGGGATCGCTCTGCTGTCGCAGAGGGGAGACTGTCTTTTGATTACTGGTGGGATCGCTCTGCTACTGGAGAGGGGAGACTGCCTTTGCTAACAGGTGGGATCGCTCTGCTACGGAGAGGGGAGACTGCCTTTTGATCAGTGGGGGATCGCTCTGCTGTGCAAAGGGGAGACTGCCTTTTGATCACTGGTGGGATCGCTTTGCTACTGGAGAGGGGAGACTGTCTTTTGATTTCTGGGGGATTGCTCTGCTACTGAAGAGGGGAGACTGCCTTATGATCACTGAGGGATCGCTCTGCTACTGGAGAGGGAAGACTGTCTTTTGATCACTGGTATGATCGCTCTGCTACTGGAGAGGGGAGACTGTTGTTTGATCACTGGTGGGATCACTCTGCTGCTAGAGAGGGGAGACTGTCTTTTGATCACTGGTGGGATCGCTTTGCTACTGGAGAGGGGAGACTGTCTTTTGATCACTGAGGGATCGCTCTGCTGCTGGAGAGGGGAGACTGTCTTTTGATCACTGGGGGATCACCCTGCTACGGATAGTGGAGACTGTCTATTGATCACTGAGGGATCGCTCTGCTGCTGGAGAGGGGAGACTGTCTTTTGATCACTGGGGGATCACTCTGCTATGGAGAGGGGAGACTGTCTTTAGATCACTGGTGGGATCGCTCTGCTATCGGAGAGGGGAGACTGCCTTTTGATCACTGGTGGGATCGCTCTGTTACTGGAGAGGGGAGAATGTCTTTTGATCACTGGTGGGATCGTTCTGCTACAGGAGAGGGGAGACTGCCTTTTGATCACTGGTGGGTTCGTTCTGCTACTGGAGAGGGGATACTGTCTTTTGATCACTGGTTGGAACGCTCTGCTAGTGGAGAGGGGATACTGTCTTTTGATCACTGGTAGGATCGCTCTGCTACTGGAGAGGGGAGACTGCCTTTTGATCACTGGGGGATCGCTGTGCTACTGGAGAGAGGAGACTGTCTTTTGATCACTGGTAGGATCGCTCTGCTACTGGAGAGGGGAGACTGCCTTTTGATCACTGGGTGATCGTTCTGCTACTGGAGAGGGGAGACTGTCTTTAGATCACTGGGGGATGGCTCTGCTACTGGAGAGGGGAGACTGCCTTTTGATCACTGTTGGGATCGCTCTGCTACTGGAGAGGGGAGACTGTCTTTTGATCACTGGTGGGATCGCTCTGCTACTGGAGAGGGGAGACTGTCTTTTGATCACTGGTGGGATCACTCTGCTGTCGCAGAGGGGAGACTGCCTTTTGATCACTGGTAGGATCACTCTGCTACCGGAGAGTGGAGACTGTCTTTTGATCACTGGTGGGATCACTCTGCTACTGGAGAGGGGAGACTGTCTTTTGATCACTGCTGCGATCACTCTGCTGTCGCAGAGGGGAGACTCTCTTTTGATCACTGGTGGGATCGCTCTGCTGCTGGAGAGGGGAGACTGTCTTTTGATCACTGGGGGGATCGCTCTGCTGTCGCAGAGGGTAGACTGTCTTTTGATCACTGGTGGGATGACTCTGTTAAGGAGAGGAGAGACTGCCTTTTGATCACTGGTGGGATCACTCTGTTACTGGAGAGGGGAGACTGCCTTTTGATCACTGGTGGGATCACTCTGTTACTGGAGAGGGGAGACTGCCTTTTGATCACTGGGGGATCACTCTGCTGTCGCAGAGGGGAGACTGTCTTTTGATCACTGGTGGGATCGCTCTGCTACTGGAGAGGGGAGACTCTCTTTTGATCACTGGTGGGATCGCTCTGCTACTGGAGAGGGGAGACTGTCTTTTGATCACTGGTGAGATCACTCTGCTACTGGAGAGGGGAGACTGTCTTTTGATCACTGGTGGGATCACTCTGCTACTGGAGAGGGGAGACTGCCTTTTGATCACTGGTGGGATCACTCTGCTGTCGCAGAGGGGAGACTGCCTTTTGATCACTGATGGGATCGCTCTGCTACGGAGAGGGGAGACTGTCTTTTGATCAGTGGGGGATCGCTCTGCTGTCGCAGAGGGGAGACTGTCTTTTGATCACTGGTGGGATCGCTCTGCTACTGGAGAGGGGAGACTGCCTTTGATCACAGGTGGGATCGCTCTGCTACGGAGAGGGGAGACTGTCTTTTGATCAGTGGGGGATTGCTCTGCTGTGCAAAGGGGAGACTGCCTTTTGATCACTGGTGGGATCGCTTTGCTACTGGAGAGGGGAGACTGTCTTTTGATTTCTGGGGGATTGCTCTGCTACTGAAGAGGGGAGACTGCCTTATGATCACTGAGGGATCGCTCTGCTACTGGAGAGGGGAGACTGTCTTTTGATCACTGGTAGGATCGCTCTGCTACTGGAGAGGGGAGACTGTTGTTTGATCACTGGTGGGATCACTCTGCTGCTAGAGAGGGGAGACTGTCTTTTGATCACTGGTGGGATCGCTTTGCTACTGGAGAGGGGAGACTGTCTTTTGATCACTGAGGGATCGCTCTGCTGCTGGAGAGGGGAGACTGTCTTTTGATCACTGGGGGATCACCCTGCTACGGATAGTGGAGACTGTCTATTGATCACTGAGGGATCGCTCTGCTGCTGGAGAGGGGAGACTGTCTTTTGATCACTGGGGGATCACTCTGCTATGGAGAGGGGAGACTGTCTTTTGATCACTGGTGGGATCGCTCTGCTATCGGAGAGGGGAGACTGCCTTTTGATCACTGGTGGGATCGCTCTGTTACTGGAGAGGGGAGAATGTCTTTTGATCACTGGTGGGATCGTTCTGCTACAGGAGAGGGGAGACTGCCTTTTGATCACTGGTGGGATCGTTCTGCTACTGGAGAGGGGATACTGTCTTTTGATCACTGGTAGGATCGCTCTGCTACTAGAGAGGGGATACTGTCTTTTGATCACTGGTAGGATCGCTCTGCTACTGGAGAGGGGAGACTGCCTTTTGATCACTGGGGGATCGCTCTGCTACTGGAGAGAGGAGACTGTCTTTTGATCACTGGTAGGATCGCTCTGCTACTGGAGAGGGGAGACTGCCTTTTGATCACTGGGTGATCGTTCTGCTACTGGAGAGGGGAGACTGTCTTTTGATCACTGGGGGATCGCTCTGCTACTGGAGAGGGGAGACTGTCTTTTGATTTCTGGGGGATTGCTCTGCTACTGGAGAGGGGAGACTGCCTTATGATCACTGAGGGATCGCTCTGCTACTGGAGAGGGGAGACTGTCTTTTGATCACTGGGGGATCGCTCTGCTACTGGAGAGGGGAGACTGTCTTTTGATTTCTGGGGGATTGCTCTGCTACTGGAGAGGGGAGACTGCCTTATGATCACTGAGGGATCGCTCTGCTACTGGAGAGGGGAGACTGTCTTTTGATCACTGGTAGGATCGCTCTGCTACTGGAGAGGGGAGACTGTTGTTTGATCACTGGTGGGATCACTCTGCTGCTAGAGAGGGGAGACTGTCTTTTGATCACTGGTGGGATCGCTTTGCTACTGGAGAGGGGAGACTGTCTTTTGATCACTGAGGGATCGCTCTGCTGCTGGAGAGGGGAGACTGTCTTTTGATCACTGGGGGATCACCCTGCTACATATAGGGGAGACTGTCTATTGATCACTGAGGGATCGCTCTGCTACTGGAGAGGGGAGACTGTCTTTTGATGACTGGGGGATCACTCTGCTATGGAGAGGGGAGACTGTCTTTTGATCACTGGTGGGATCGCTCTGCTATCGGAGAGGGGAGACTGCCTTTTGATCACTGGTGGGATCGCTCTGTTACTGGAGAGGGGAGACTGTCTTTTGATCACTGGTGGGATCGTTCTGCTACAGGAGAGGGGAGACTGCCTTTTGATCACTGGTGGGATCGTTCTGCTACTGGAGAGGGGATACTGTCTTTTGATCACTGGTAGGATCGCTCTGCTACTGGAGAGGGGATACTGTCTTTTGATCACTGATAGGATCGCTCTGCTACTGGAGAGGGGAGACTGCCTTTTGATCACTGGGGGATCGCTCTGCTACTGGAGAGAGGAGACTGTCTTTTGATCACTGGTAGGATCGCTCTGCTACTGGAGAGGGGAGACTGCCTTTTGATCACTGGTAGGATCGCTCTGCTACTGGAGAGGGGAGACTGCCTTTTGATCACTGGGTGATCGTTCTGCTACTGGAGAGGGGAGACTGTCTTTTGATCACTGGGGGATCGCTCTGCTACTGGAGAGGGCAGACTGCCTTTTGATTACTGGGTGATCGTTCTGCTACTGGAGAGGGGAGACTGTCTTTTGATCACTGGTGGGATCGCTCTGCTACTGGAGAGGGGAGACTCTCTTTTGATCACTGGTGGGATCGCTCTGCTACCGGAGAGGGGAGACTGTCTTTTGATCACTGGTGGGATCACTCTGCTATCGCAGAGGGGAGACTGCCTTTTGATCACTGGTGGGATCGTTCTGCTACTGGAGAGGGGAGACTCTCTTTTGATCACTGGTGGGATCGCTCTGCTACTGGAGAGGGGAGACTGTCTTTTGATCACTGGTGGGATCACTCTGCTGTCGCAGAGGGGAGACTGCCTTTTGATCACTGGTAGGATCACTCTGCTACCGGAGAGTGGAGACTGTCTTTTGATCACTGGTGGGATCACTCTGCTACTGGAGAGGGGAGACTGTCTTTTGATCACAGGTAGGATCGCTCTGCTACTGGAGAGGGGAGACTGTTGTTTGATCACTGGTGGGATCACTCTGCTGCTAGAGAGGGGAGACTGTCTTTTGATCACTGGTGGGATCGCTTTGCTACTGGAGAGGGGAGACTGTCTTTTGATCACTGAGGGATCGCTCTGCTGCTGGAGAGGGGAGACTGTCTTTTGATCACTGGGGGATCACCCTGCTACGGATAGTGGAGACTGTCTATTGATCACTGAGGGATCGCTCTGCTGCTGGAGAGGGGAGACTGTCTTTTGATCACTGGGGGATCACTCTGCTATGGAGAGGGGAGACTGTCTTTTGATCACTAGTGGGATCGCTCTGCTATCGGAGAGGGGAGACTGCCTTTTGATCACTGGTGGGATCGCTCTGTTACTGGAGAGGGGAGAATGTCTTTTGATCACTGGTGGGATCGTTCTGCTACAGGAGAGGGGAGACTGCCTTTTGATCACTGGTGGGATCGTTCTGCTACTGGAGAGGGGATACTGTCTTTTGATCACTGGTAGGATCGCTCTGCTACTAGAGAGGGGATACTGTCTTTTGATCACTGGTAGGATCGCTCTGCTACTGGAGAGGGGAGACTGCCTTTTGATCACTGGGGGATCGCTCTGCTACTGGAGAGAGGAGACTGTCTTTTGATCACTGGTAGGATCGCTCTGCTACTGGAGAGGGGAGACTGCCTTTTGATCACTGGGTGATCGTTCTGCTACTGGAGAGGGGAGACTGTCTTTTGATCACTGGGGGATCGCTCTGCTACTGGAGAGGGGAGACTGTCTTTTGATTTCTGGGGGATTGCTCTGCTACTGGAGAGGGGAGACTGCCTTATGATCACTGACGGATCGCTCTGCTACTGGAGAGGGGAGACTGTCTTTTGATCACTGGGGGATCGCTCTGCTACTGGAGAGGGGAGACTGTCTTTTGATTTCTGGGGGATTGCTCTGCTACTGGAGAGGGGAGACTGCCTTATGATCACTGAGGGATCGCTCTGCTACTGGAGAGGGGAGACTGTCTTTTGATCACTGGTAGGATCGCTCTGCTACTGGAGAGGGGAGACTGTTGTTTGATCACTGGTGGGATCACTCTGCTGCTAGAGAGGGGAGACTGTCTTTTGATCACTGGTGGGATCGCTTTGCTACTGGAGAGGGGAGACTGTCTTTTGATCACTGAGGGATCGCTCTGCTGCTGGAGAGGGGAGACTGTCTTTTGATCACTGGGGGATCACCCTGCTACATATAGGGGAGACTGTCTATTGATCACTGAGGGATCGCTCTGCTACTGGAGAGGGGAGACTGTCTTTTGATGACTGGGGGATCACTCTGCTATGGAGAGGGGAGACTGTCTTTTGATCACTGGTGGGATCGCTCTGCTATCGGAGAGGGGAGACTGCCTTTTGATCACTGGTGGGATCGCTCTGTTACTGGAGAGGGGAGACTGTCTTTTGATCACTGGTGGGATCGTTCTGCTACAGGAGAGGGGAGACTGCCTTTTGATCACTGGTGGGATCGTTCTGCTACTGGAGAGGGGATACTGTCTTTTGATCACTGGTAGGATCGCTCTGCTACTGGAGAGGGGATACTGTCTTTTGATCACTGGTAGGATCGCTCTGCTACTGGAGAGGGGAGACTGCCTTTTGATCACTGGGGGATCGCTCTGCTACTGGAGAGAGGAGACTGTCTTTTGATCACTGGTAGGATCGCTCTGCTACTGGAGAGGGGAGACTGCCTTTTGATCACTGGTAGGATCGCTCTGCTACTGGAGAGGGGAGACTGCCTTTTGATCACTGGGTGATCGTTCTGCTACTGGAGAGGGGAGACTGTCTTTTGATCACTGGGGGATCGCTCTGCTACTGGAGAGGGCAGACTGCCTTTTGATTACTGGGTGATCGTTCTGCTACTGGAGAGGGGAGACTGTCTTTTGATCACTGGTGGGATCGCTCTGCTACTGGAGAGGGGAGACTCTCTTTTGATCACTGGTGGGATCGCTCTGCTACCGGAGAGGGGAGACTGTCTTTTGATCACTGGTGGGATCACTCTGCTATCGCAGAGGGGAGACTGCCTTTTGATCACTGGTGGGATCGCTCTGCTACTGGAGAGGGGAGACTCTCTTTTGATCACTGGTGGGATCGCTCTGCTACTGGAGAGGGGAGACTGTCTTTTGATCACTGGTGGGATCACTCTGCTGTCGCAGAGGGGAGACTGCCTTTTGATCACTGGTAGGATCACTCTGCTACCGGAGAGTGGAGACTGTCTTTTGATCACTGGTGGGATCACTCTGCTACTGGAGAGGGGAGACTGTCTTTTGATCACTGGTGGGATCACTCTGCTGTCGCAGAGGGGAGACTCTCTTTTGATCACTGGTGGGATCGCTCTGCTACTGGAGAGGGGAGACTGTCTTTTGATCACTGGTGGGATCACTCTGCTGTCGCAGAGGGGAGACTGTCTTTTGATCACTGGTGGGATGACTCTGTTAAGGAGAGGAGAGACTGCCTTTTGATCACTGGTGGGTCACTCTGTTACTGGAGAGGGGAGACTGCCTTTTGATCACTGGTGGGATCACTCTGTTACTGGAGAGGGGAGACTGCCTTTTGATCACTGGGGGATCACTCTGCTGTCGCAGAGGGGAGACTGTCATTTGATCACTGGTGGGATCGCTCTGCTACTGGAGAGGGGAGACTCTCTTTTGATCACTGGTGGGATCGCTCTGCTACTGGAAAGGGGAGACTGTCTTTTGATCACTGGTGGGATCACTCTGCTACGGAGAGGGGAGACTGTCTTTTGATTTCTGGGGGATTGCTCTGCTGCTGAAGAGGGGAGACTGCCTTATGATCACTGAGGGATCGCTCTGCTACTGGAGAGGGGAGACTGTCTTTTGATCACTGGGGGATCGCTCTGCTACTGGAGAGGGGAGACTGCCTTTTGATCACTGATGGGATCGCTCTGCTACGGAGAGGGGAGACTGTCTTTTGATCAGTGGGGGATCGCTCTGCTGTCGCAAAGGGGAGACTGCCTTTTGATCACTGGTGGGATCGCTCTGCTACTGGAGAGGGGAGACTGCCTTTTGATCACTGGTGGGATCGCTCTGCTACGGAGAGGGGAGACTGTCTTTTGATCAGTGGGGGATCGCTCTGCTGTTGCAAAGGGGAGACTGCCTTTTGATCACTGGTGGGATCGCTTTGCTACTGGAGAGGGGAGACTGTCTTTTGATTTCTGGGGGATTGCTCTGCTGCTGAAGAGGGGAGACTGCCTTATGATCACTGAGGGATCGCTCTGCTACTGGAGAGGGGAGACTGTCTTTTGATCACTGGTAGGATCGCTCTGCTACTGGAGAGGGGAGACTGTTGTTTGATCACTGGTGGGATCACTCTGCTGCTAGAGAGGGGAGACTGTCTTTTGATCACTGGTGGGATCGCTTTGCTGCTGGAGAGGGGAGACTGTCTTTTGATCACTGAGGGATCGCTCTGCTGCTGGAGAGGGGAGACTGTCTTTTGATCACTGGGGGATCACCCTGCTACGGATAGGGGAGACTGTCTATTGATCTCTGAAGGATCGCTCTGCTACTGGAGAGGGGAGACTGTCTTTTGATCACTGGGGGATCACTCTGCTATGGAGAGGGGAGACTGCCTTTTGATCACTGGTGGGATCGCTCTGTTACTGGAGAGGGGAGACTGTCTTTTGATCACTGGTGGGATCGTTCTGCTACAGGAGAGGGGAGACTGCCTTTTTGATCACTGGTGGGATCGTTCTGCTACTGGAGAGCGGATACTGTCTTTTGATCACTGGTAGGATCGCTCTGCTGTCGCAGAGGGGAGACTGCCTTTTGATCACTGATGGGATCGCTCTGCTACGGAGAGGGGAGACTGTCTTTTGATCAGTGGGGGATCGCTCTGCTGTCGCAGAGGGGAGACTGTCTTTTGATCACTGGTGGGATCGCTCTGCTACTGGAGAGGGGAGACTGCCTTTGATCACAGGTGGGATCGCTCTGCTACGGAGAGGGGAGACTGTCTTTTGATCACTGGGGGATCACTCTGCTATGGAGAGGGGAGACTGTCTTTTGATCACTGGTGGGATCGCTCTGCTATCGGAGAGGGGAGAATGTCTTTTGATCACTGGTGGGATCGTTCTGCTACAGGATAGGGGAGACTGCCTTTTGATCACTGGTGGGATCGTTCTGCTACTGGAGAGGGGATACTGTCTTTTGATCACTGGTAGGATCGCTCTGCTACTAGAGAGGGGATACTGTCTTTTGATCACTGGTAGGATCGCTCTGCTACTGGAGAGGGGAGACTGCCTTTTGATCACTGGGGGATCGCTCTGCTACTGGAGAGAGGAGACTGTCTTTTGATCACTGGTAGGATCGCTCTGCTACTGGAGAGGGGAGACTGCCTTTTGATCACTGGGTGATCGTTCTGCTACTGGAGAGGGGAGACTGTCTTTTGATCACTGGGGGATCGCTCTGCTACTGGAGAGGGGAGACTGTCTTTTGATTTCTGGGGGATTGCTCTGCTACTGGAGAGGGGAGACTGCCTTATGATCACTGAGGGATCGCTCTGCTACTGGAGAGGGGAGACTGTCTTTTGATCACTGGTAGGATCGCTCTGCTACTGGAGAGGGGAGACTGTTGTTTGATCACTGGTGGGATCACTCTGCTGCTAGAGAGGGGAGACTGTCTTTTGATCACTGGTGGGATCGCTTTGCTACTGGAGAGGGGAGACTGTCTTTTGATCACTGAGGGATCGCTCTGCTGCTGGAGAGGGGAGACTGTCTTTTGATCACTGGGGGATCACCCTGCTACGTATAGGGGAGACTGTCTATTGATCACTGAGGGATCGCTCTGCTACTGGAGAGGGGAGACTGTCTTTTGATGACTGGGGGATCACTCTGCTATGTAGAGGGGAGACTGTCTTTTGATCACTGGTGGGATCGCTCTGCTATCGGAGAGGGGAGACTGCCTTTTGATCACTGGTGGGATCGCTCTGCTACTGGAGAGGGGATACTGTCTTTTGATCACTGGTAGGATCGCTCTGCTACTGGAGAGGGGAGACTGCCTTTTGATCACTGGGGGATCGCTCTGCTACTGGAGAGAGGAGACTGTCTTTTGATCACTGGTAGGATCGCTCTGCTACTGGAGAGGGGAGACTGCCTTTTGATCACTGGTAGGATCGCTCTGCTACTGGAGAGGGGAGACTGCCTTTTGATCACTGGGTGATCGTTCTGCTACTGGAGAGGGGAGACTGTCTTTTGATCACTGGGGGATCGCTCTGCTACTGGAGAGGGCAGACTGCCTTTTGATTACTGGGTGATCGTTCTGCTACTGGAGAGGGGAGACTGTCTTTTGATCACTGGTGGGATCGCTCTGCTACTGGAGAGGGGAGACTCTCTTTTGATCACTGGTGGGATCGCTCTGCTACCGGAGAGGGGAGACTGTCTTTTGATCACTGGTGGGATCACTCTGCTATCGCAGAGGGGAGACTGCCTTTTGATCACTGGTGGGATCGCTCTGCTACTGGAGAGGGGAGACTGTCTTTTGATCACTGGTGGGATCACTCTGCTGTCGCAGAGGGGAGACTGCCTTTTGATCACTGGTAGGATCACTCTGCTACCGGAGAGTGGAGACTGTCGTTTGATCACTGGTGGGATCACTCTGCTACTGGAGAGGGGAGACTGTCTTTTGATCACTGGTGGGATCACTCTGCTGTCGCAGAGGGGAGACTCTCTTTTGATCAGTGGTGGGATCGCTCTGCTACTGGAGAGGGGAGACTGTCTTTTGATCGCTGGTGGGATCACTCTGCTGTCGCAGAGGGGAGACTGCCTTTTGATCACTGGTAGGATCACTCTGCTACCGGAGAGTGGAGACTGTCTTTTGATCACTGGTGGGATCACTCTGCTACTGGAGAGGGGAGACTGTCTTTTGATCACTGGTGGGATCACTGTGCTGTCGCAGAGGGGAGACTCTCTTTTGATCAGTGGTGGGATCGCTCTGCTACTGGAGAGGGGAGACTGTCTTTTGATCACTGGTGGGATGACTCTGTTAAGGAGAGGAGAGACTGCCTTTTGATCACTGGTGGGTCACTCTGTTACTGGAGAGGGGAGACTGCCTTTTGATCACTGGTGGGATCACTCTGTTACTGGAGAGGGGAGACTGCCTTTTGATCACTGGGGGATCACTCTGCTGTCGCAGAGGGGAGACTGTCATTTGATCACTGGTGGGATCGCTCTGCTACTGGAGAGGGGAGACTCTCTTTTGATCACTGGTGGGATCGCTCTGCTACTGGAAAGGGGAGACTGTCTTTTGATCACTGGTGGGATCACTCTGCTACGGAGAGGGGAGACTGTCTTTTGATTTCTGGGGGATTGCTCTGCTGCTGAAGAGGGGAGACTGCCTTATGATCACTGAGGGATCGCTCTGCTACTGGAGAGGGGAGACTGCCTTTTGATCACTGATGGGATCGCTCTGCTACGGAGAGGGGAGACTGTCTTTTGATCAGTGGGGGATCGCTCTGCTGTCGCAAAGGGGAGACTGCCTTTTGATCACTGGTGGGATCGCTCTGCTACTGGAGAGGGGAGACTGCCTTTTGATCACTGGTGGGATCGCTCTGCTACGGAGAGGGGAGACTGTCTTTTGATCAGTGGGGGATCGCTCTGCTGTTGCAAAGGGGAGACTGCCTTTTGATCACTGGTGGGATCGCTTTGCTACTGGAGAGGGGAGACTGTCTTTTGATTTCTGGGGGATTGCTCTGCTGCTGAAGAGGGGAGACTGTCTTTTGATCACTGGTAGGATCGCTCTGCTACTGGAGAGGGGAGACTGTTGTTTGATCACTGGTGGGATCACTCTGCTGCTAGAGAGGGGAGACTGTCTTTTGATCACTGGTGGGATCGCTTTGCTGCTGGAGAGGGGAGACTGTCTTTTGATCACTGAGGGATCGCTCTGCTGCTGGAGAGGGGAGACTGTCTTTTGATCACTGGGGGATCACCCTGCTACGGATAGGGGAGACTGTCTATTGATCACTGAAGGATCGCTCTGCTACTGGAGAGGGGAGACTGTCTTTTGATCACTGGGGGATCACTCTGCTATGGAGAGGGGAGACTGCCTTTTGATCACTGGTGGGATCGCTCTGTTACTGGAGAGCGGAGACTGTCTTTTGATCACTGGTGGGATCGTTCTGCTACAGGAGAGGGGAGACTGCCTTTTTGATCACTGGTGGGATCGTTCTGCTACTGGAGAGCGGATACTGTCTTTTGATCACTGGTAGGAACGCTCTGCTACTGGAGAGGGGCTACTGTCTTTTGATCACTGGTAGGATCGCTCTGCTACTGGAGAGGGGAGACTGCCTTTTGATCACTGGGGGATCGCTCTGCTACTGTAGAGAGGAGACTGTCTTTTGATCACTGGTAGGATCGCTCTGCTACTGGAGAGGGGAGACTGCCTTTTGATCACTGGGTGATCGTTCTGCTACTGGAGAGGGGAGACTGTCTTTTGATCACTGGGGGATCGCTCTGCTACTGGAGAGGGGAGACGGTCTTTTGATTTCTGGGTGATTGCTCTGCTACTGGAGAGGGGAGACTGCCTTATGATCACTGAGCGATCGCTCTGCTACTGGAGAGGGGAGACTGTCTTTTGATCACTGGTAGGATCGCTCTGCTACTGGAGAGGGGAGACTGTTGTTTGATCACTGGTGGGATCACTCTGCTGCTAGAGAGGGGAGACTGTCTTTTGATCACTGGTGGGATCGCTTTGCTACTGGAGAGGGGAGACTGTCTTTTGATCACTGAGGGATCGCTCTGCTGCTGGAGAGGGGAGACTGTCTTTTGATCACTGGGGGATCACCCTGCTACGGATAGGGGAGACTGTCTATTGATCACTGAGGGATCGCTCTGCTACTGGAGAGGGGAGACTGTCTTTTGATGACTGGGGGATCACTCTGCTATGGAGAGGGGAGACTGTCTTTTGATCACTGGTGGGATCGCTCTGCTATCGGAGAGGGGAGACTGCCTTTTGATCACTGGTTGGATCGCTCTGTTACTGGAGAGGGGAGACTGTCTTTTGATCACTGGTGGGATCGTTCTGCTACAGGAGAGGGGAGACTGCCTTTTGATTACTGGTGGGATCGTTCTGCTACTGGAGAGGGGATACTGTCTTTTGATCACTGGTAGGATCGCTCTGCTACTGGAGAGGGGAGACTGCCTTTTGATCACTGGGGGATCGCTCTGCTACTGGACAGAGGAGACTGTCTTTTGATCACTGGTAGGATCGCTCTGCTACTGGAGAGGGGAGACTGCCTTTTCATCACTGGGTGATCGTTCTGCTACTGGAGAGGGGAGACTGTCTTTTGATCACTGGGGGATCGCTCTGCTACTGGAGAGGGGAGACTGTCTTTTGATTTCTGGGGGATTGCTCTGCTACTGGAGAGGGGAGACTGCCTTATGATCACTGAGGGATCGCTTTGCTACTGGAGAGGGGAGACTGTCTTTAGATCACTGGTAGGATCGCTCTGCTACTGGAGAGGGGAGACTGTCGTTTGATCACTGGTGGGATCACTCTGCTGCTAGAGAGGGGAGACTGTCTTTTGATCACTGGTGGGATCGCTTTGCTACTGGAGAGGGGAGACTGTCTTTTGATCACTGAGGGATCGCTCTGCTGCTGGAGAGGGGAGACTGTCTTTTGATCACTGGGGGATCACCCTGCTACGGATAGGGGAGACTGTCTATTGATCACTGAGGGATCGCTCTGCTACTGGAGAGGGGAGACTGTCTTTTGATCACTGGGGGATCACTCTGCTATGGAGAGGGGAGACTGTCTTTTGATCACTGGTGGGATCGCTCTGCTATCGGAGAGGGGAGACTGCCTTTTGATCACTGGTGGGATCGCTCTGCTACTGGAGAGGGGAGACTGTCTTTTGATCACTGGTGGGATCGCTCTGCTACTGGAGAGCGGAGACTGTCTTTTGATCACTGGTAGGATCGCTCTGCTACTGGAGAGGGGAGACTGCCTTTTGATCACTGGGGGATCGCTCTGCTACTGGAGAGGGGAGACTGTCTTTTGATCACTGGTAGGATCGCTCTGCTACTGGAGAGGGGAGACTGCCTTTTGATCACTGGTGGGATCGTTCTGCTACTGGAGAGGGGAGACTGTCTTTTGATCACTGGTGGGATCGCTCTGCTACTGGAGAGCGTAGACTGTCTTTTGATCACTGGTAGGATCGCTCTGCTACTGGAGAGGGGAGACTGCCTTTTGATCACTGGGGGATCGCTCTGCTACTGGAGAGGGGAGACTGACTTTTGATCACTGGTAGGATCGCTCTGCTACTGGAGAGGGGAGACTGCCTTTTGATCACTGGTGGGATCGTTCTGCTACTGGAGAGGGGAGACTGTCTTTTGATCACTGGTGGGATCGCTCTGCTACTGGAGAGCGTAGACTGTCTTTTGATCACTGGTAGGATCGCTCTGCTACTGGAGAGGGGAGACTGCCTTTTGATCACTGGGGGATCGCTCTGCTACTGGAGAGGGGAGACTGCCTTTTGATCACTGGTGGGATCACTCTGCTGTCGCAGAGGGGAGACTGCCTTTTGATCACTGATGGGATCGCTCTGCTACGGAGAGGGGAGACTGTCTTTTGATCAGTGGGGGATCGCTCTGCTGTCGCAGAGGGGAGACTGTCTTTTGATCACTGGTGGGATCGCTCTGCTACTGGAGAGGGGAGACTGCCTTTGATCACAGGTGGGATCGCTCTGCTACGGAGAGGGGAGACTGTCTTTTGATCAGTGGGGAATCGCTCTGCTGTGCAAAGGGGAGACTGCCTTTTGATCACTGGTGGGATCGCTTTGCTACTGGAGAGGGGAGACTGTCTTTTGATTTCTGGGGGATTGCTCTGCTACTGAAGAGGGGAGACTGCCTTATGATCACTGAGGGATCGCTCTGCTACTGGAGAGGGGAGACTGTCTTTTGATCACTGGTAGGATCGCTCTGCTACTGGAGAGGGGAGACTGTTGTTTGATCACTGGTGGGATCACTCTGCTGCTAGAGAGGGGAGACTGTCTTTTGATCACTGGTGGGATCGCTTTGCTACTGGAGAGGGGAGACTGTCTTTTGATCACTGAGGGATCGCTCTGCTGCTGGAGAGGGGAGACTGTCTTTTGATCACTGGGGGATCACCCTGCTACGGATAGTGGAGACTGTCTATTGATCACTGAGGGATCGCTCTGCTGCTGAAGAGGGGAGACAGTCTTTTGATCACTGGGGGATCACTCTGCTATGGAGAGGGGAGACTGTCTTTTGATCACTGGTGGGATCGCTCTGCTATCGGAGAGGGGAGACTGCCTTTTGATCACTGGTGGGATCGCTCTGTTACTGGAGAGGGGAGAATGTCTTTTGATCACTGGTGGGATCGTTCTGCTACAGGAGAGGGGAGACTGCCTTTTGATCACTGGTGGGATCGTTCTGCTACTGGAGAGCGGATACTGTCTTTTGATCACTGGTAGGATCGCTCTGCTACTAGAGAGGGGATACTGTCTTTTGATCACTGGTAGGATCGCTCTGCTACTGGAGAGGGGAGACTGCCTTTTGATCACTGGGGGATCGCTCTGCTACTGGGGAGAGGAGACTGTCTTTTGATCACTGGTAGGATCGCTCTGCTACTGGAGAGGGGAGACTGCCTTTTGATCACTGGGTGATCGTTCTGCTACTGGAGAGGGGAGACTGTCTTTTGATCACTGGGGGATCGCTCTGCTACTGGAGAGGGGAGACTGTCTTTTGATTTCTGGGGGATTGCTCTGCTACTGGAGAGGGGAGACTGCCTTATGATCACTGAGGGATCGCTCTGCTACTGGAGAGGGGAGACTGTCTTTTGATCACTGGTAGGACCGCTCTGCTACTGGAGAGGGGAGACTGTTGTTTGATCACTGGTGGGATCACTCTGCTGCTAGAGAGGGGAGACTGTCTTTTGATCACTGGTGGGATCGCTTTGCTACTGGAGAGGGGAGACTGTCTTTTGATCACTGAGGGATCGCTCTGCTGCTGGAGAGGGGAGACTGTCTTTTGATCACTGGGGGATCACCCTGCTACGTATAGGGGAGACTGTCTATTGATCACTGAGGGATCGCTCTGCTACTGGAGAGGGGAGACTGTCTTTTGATGACTGGGGGATCACTCTGCTATGGAGAGGGGAGACTGTCTTTTGATCACTGGTGGGATCACTGTGCTGTCGCAGAGGGGAGACTCTCTTTTGATCAGTGGTGGGATCGCTCTGCTACTGGAGAGGGGAGACTGTCTTTTGATCACTGGTGGGATGACTCTGTTAAGGAGAGGAGAGACTGCCTTTTGATCACTGGTGGGTCACTCTGTTACTGGAGAGGGGAGACTGCCTTTTGATCACTGGTGGGATCACTCTGTTACTGGAGAGGGGAGACTGCCTTTTGATCACTGGGGGATCACTCTGCTGTCGCAGAGGGGAGACTGTCATTTGATCACTGGTGGGATCGCTCTGCTACTGGAGAGGGGAGACTCTCTTTTGATCACTGGTGGGATCGCTCTGCTACTGGAAAGGGGAGACTGTCTTTTGATCACTGGTGGGATCACTCTGCTACGGAGAGGGGAGACTGTCTTTTGATTTCTGGGGGATTGCTCTGCTGCTGAAGAGGGGAGACTGCCTTATGATCACTGAGGGATCGCTCTGCTACTGGAGAGGGGAGACTGCCTTTTGATCACTGATGGGATCGCTCTGCTACGGAGAGGGGAGACTGTCTTTTGATCAGTGGGGGATCGCTCTGCTGTCGCAAAGGGGAGACTGCCTTTTGATCACTGGTGGGATCGCTCTGCTACTGGAGAGGGGAGACTGCCTTTTGATCACTGGTGGGATCGCTCTGCTACGGAGAGGGGAGACTGTCTTTTGATCAGTGGGGGATCGCTCTGCTGTTGCAAAGGGGAGACTGCCTTTTGATCACTGGTGGGATCGCTTTGCTACTGGAGAGGGGAGACTGTTGTTTGATCACTGGTGGGATCACTCTGCTGCTAGAGAGGGGAGACTGTCTTTTGATTTCTGGGGGATTGCTCTGCTGCTGAAGAGGGGAGACTGTCTTTTGATCACTGGTAGGATCGCTCTGCTACTGGAGAGGGGAGACTGTTGTTTGATCACTGGTGGGATCACTCTGCTGCTAGAGAGGGGAGACTGTCTTTTGATCACTGGTGGGATCGCTTTGCTGCTGGAGAGGGGAGACTGTCTTTTGATCACTGAGGGATCGCTCTGCTGCTGGAGAGGGGAGACTGTCTTTTGATCACTGGGGGATCACCCTGCTACGGATAGGGGAGACTGTCTATTGATCACTGAAGGATCGCTCTGCTACTGGAGAGGGGAGACTGTCTTTTGATCACTGGGGGATCACTCTGCTATGGAGAGGGGAGACTGCCTTTTGATCACTGGTGGGATCGCTCTGTTACTGGAGAGCGGAGACTGTCTTTTGATCACTGGTGGGATCGTTCTGCTACAGGAGAGGGGAGACTGCCTTTTTGATCACTGGTGGGATCGTTCTGCTACTGGAGAGCGGATACTGTCTTTTGATCACTGGTAGGAACGCTCTGCTACTGGAGAGGGGCTACTGTCTTTTGATCACTGGTAGGATCGCTCTGCTACTGGAGAGGGGAGACTGCCTTTTGATCACTGGGGGATCGCTCTGCTACTGTAGAGAGGAGACTGTCTTTTGATCACTGGTAGGATCGCTCTGCTACTGGAGAGGGGAGACTGCCTTTTGATCACTGGGTGATCGTTCTGCTACTGGAGAGGGGAGACTGTCTTTTGATCACTGGGGGATCGCTCTGCTACTGGAGAGGGGAGACGGTCTTTTGATTTCTGGGTGATTGCTCTGCTACTGGAGAGGGGAGACTGCCTTATGATCACTGAGCGATCGCTCTGCTACTGGAGAGGGGAGACTGTCTTTTGATCACTGGTAGGATCGCTCTGCTACTGGAGAGGGGAGACTGTTGTTTGATCACTGGTGGGATCACTCTGCTGCTAGAGAGGGGAGACTGTCTTTTGATCACTGGTGGGATCGCTTTGCTACTGGAGAGGGGAGACTGTCTTTTGATCACTGAGGGATCGCTCTGCTGCTGGAGAGGGGAGACTGTCTTTTGATCACTGGGGGATCACCCTGCTACGGATAGGGGAGACTGTCTATTGATCACTGAGGGATCGCTCTGCTACTGGAGAGGGGAGACTGTCTTTTGATGACTGGGGGATCACTCTGCTATGGAGAGGGGAGACTGTCTTTTGATCACTGGTGGGATCGCTCTGCTATCGGAGAGGGGAGACTGCCTTTTGATCACTGGTTGGATCGCTCTGTTACTGGAGAGGGGAGACTGTCTTTTGATCACTGGTGGGATCGTTCTGCTACAGGAGAGGGGAGACTGCCTTTTGATTACTGGTGGGATCGTTCTGCTACTGGAGAGGGGATACTGTCTTTTGATCACTGGTAGGATCGCTCTGCTACTGGAGAGGGGAGACTGCCTTTTGATCACTGGGGGATCGCTCTGCTACTGGACAGAGGAGACTGTCTTTTGATCACTGGTAGGATCGCTCTGCTACTGGAGAGGGGAGACTGCCTTTTCATCACTGGGTGATCGTTCTGCTACTGGAGAGGGGAGACTGTCTTTTGATCACTGGGGGATCGCTCTGCTACTGGAGAGGGGAGACTGTCTTTTGATTTCTGGGGGATTGCTCTGCTACTGGAGAGGGGAGACTGCCTTATGATCACTGAGGGATCGCTTTGCTACTGGAGAGGGGAGACTGTCTTTAGATCACTGGTAGGATCGCTCTGCTACTGGAGAGGGGAGACTGTCGTTTGATCACTGGTGGGATCACTCTGCTGCTAGAGAGGGGAGACTGTCTTTTGATCACTGGTGGGATCGCTTTGCTACTGGAGAGGGGAGACTGTCTTTTGATCACTGAGGGATCGCTCTGCTGCTGGAGAGGGGAGACTGTCTTTTGATCACTGGGGGATCACCCTGCTACGGATAGGGGAGACTGTCTATTGATCACTGAGGGATCGCTCTGCTACTGGAGAGGGGAGACTGTCTTTTGATCACTGGGGGATCACTCTGCTATGGAGAGGGGAGACTGTCTTTTGATCACTGGTGGGATCGCTCTGCTATCGGAGAGGGGAGACTGCCTTTTGATCACTGGTGGGATCGCTCTGCTACTGGAGAGGGGAGACTGTCTTTTGATCACTGGTGGGATCGCTCTGCTACTGGAGAGCGGAGACTGTCTTTTGATCACTGGTAGGATCGCTCTGCTACTGGAGAGGGGAGACTGCCTTTTGATCACTGGGGGATCGCTCTGCTACTGGAGAGGGGAGACTGTCTTTTGATCACTGGTAGGATCGCTCTGCTACTGGAGAGGGGAGACTGCCTTTTGATCACTGGTGGGATCGTTCTGCTACTGGAGAGGGGAGACTGTCTTTTGATCACTGGTGGGATCGCTCTGCTACTGGAGAGCGTAGACTGTCTTTTGATCACTGGTAGGATCGCTCTGCTACTGGAGAGGGGAGACTGCCTTTTGATCACTGGGGGATCGCTCTGCTACTGGAGAGGGGAGACTGACTTTTGATCACTGGTAGGATCGCTCTGCTACTGGAGAGGGGAGACTGCCTTTTGATCACTGGTGGGATCGTTCTGCTACTGGAGAGGGGAGACTGTCTTTTGATCACTGGTGGGATCGCTCTGCTACTGGAGAGCGTAGACTGTCTTTTGATCACTGGTAGGATCGCTCTGCTACTGGAGAGGGGAGACTGCCTTTTGATCACTGGGGGATCGCTCTGCTACTGGAGAGGGGAGACTGCCTTTTGATCACTGGTGGGATCACTCTGCTGTCGCAGAGGGGAGACTGCCTTTTGATCACTGATGGGATCGCTCTGCTACGGAGAGGGGAGACTGTCTTTTGATCAGTGGGGGATCGCTCTGCTGTCGCAGAGGGGAGACTGTCTTTTGATCACTGGTGGGATCGCTCTGCTACTGGAGAGGGGAGACTGCCTTTGATCACAGGTGGGATCGCTCTGCTACGGAGAGGGGAGACTGTCTTTTGATCAGTGGGGAATCGCTCTGCTGTGCAAAGGGGAGACTGCCTTTTGATCACTGGTGGGATCGCTTTGCTACTGGAGAGGGGAGACTGTCTTTTGATTTCTGGGGGATTGCTCTGCTACTGAAGAGGGGAGACTGCCTTATGATCACTGAGGGATCGCTCTGCTACTGGAGAGGGGAGACTGTCTTTTGATCACTGGTAGGATCGCTCTGCTACTGGAGAGGGGAGACTGTTGTTTGATCACTGGTGGGATCACTCTGCTGCTAGAGAGGGGAGACTGTCTTTTGATCACTGGTGGGATCGCTTTGCTACTGGAGAGGGGAGACTGTCTTTTGATCACTGAGGGATCGCTCTGCTGCTGGAGAGGGGAGACTGTCTTTTGATCACTGGGGGATCACCCTGCTACGGATAGTGGAGACTGTCTATTGATCACTGAGGGATCGCTCTGCTGCTGAAGAGGGGAGACAGTCTTTTGATCACTGGGGGATCACTCTGCTATGGAGAGGGGAGACTGTCTTTTGATCACTGGTGGGATCGCTCTGCTATCGGAGAGGGGAGACTGCCTTTTGATCACTGGTGGGATCGCTCTGTTACTGGAGAGGGGAGAATGTCTTTTGATCACTGGTGGGATCGTTCTGCTACAGGAGAGGGGAGACTGCCTTTTGATCACTGGTGGGATCGTTCTGCTACTGGAGAGGGGATACTGTCTTTTGATCACTGGTAGGATCGCTCTGCTACTAGAGAGGGGATACTGTCTTTTGATCACTGGTAGGATCGCTCTGCTACTGGAGAGGGGAGACTGCCTTTTGATCACTGGGGGATCGCTCTGCTACTGGGGAGAGGAGACTGTCTTTTGATCACTGGTAGGATCGCTCTGCTACTGGAGAGGGGAGACTGCCTTTTGATCACTGGGTGATCGTTCTGCTACTGGAGAGGGGAGACTGTCTTTTGATCACTGGGGGATCGCTCTGCTACTGGAGAGGGGAGACTGTCTTTTGATTTCTGGGGGATTGCTCTGCTACTGGAGAGGGGAGACTGCCTTATGATCACTGAGGGATCGCTCTGCTACTGGAGAGGGGAGACTGTCTTTTGATCACTGGTAGGACCGCTCTGCTACTGGAGAGGGGAGACTGTTGTTTGATCACTGGTGGGATCACTCTGCTGCTAGAGAGGGGAGACTGTCTTTTGATCACTGGTGGGATCGCTTTGCTACTGGAGAGGGGAGACTGTCTTTTGATCACTGAGGGATCGCTCTGCTGCTGGAGAGGGGAGACTGTCTTTTGATCACTGGGGGATCACCCTGCTACGTATAGGGGAGACTGTCTATTGATCACTGAGGGATCGCTCTGCTACTGGAGAGGGGAGACTGTCTTTTGATGACTGGGGGATCACTCTGCTATGGAGAGGGGAGACTGTCTTTTGATCACTGGTGGGATCGCTCTGCTATCGGAGAGGGGAGACTGCCTTTTGATCACTGGTGGGATCGCTCTGTTACTGGAGAGGGGAGACTGTCTTTTGATCACTGGTGGGATCGTTCTGCTACAGGAGAGGGGAGACTGCCTTTTGATCACTGGTGGGATCGTTCTGCTACTGGAGAGGGGATACTGTCTTTTGATCTCTGGTAGGATCGCTCTGCTACTGGAGAGGGGATACTGTCTTTTGATCACTGGTAGGATCGCTCTGCTACTGGAGAGGGGAGACTGCCTTTTGATCACTGGGGGATCGCTCTGCTACTGGAGAGAGGAGACTGTCTTTTGATCACTGGTAGGATCGCTCTGCTACTGGAGAGGGGAGACTGCCTTTTGATCACTGGTAGGATCGCTCTGCTACTGGAGAGGGGAGACTGCCTTTTGATCACTGGGTGATCGTTCTGCTACTGGAGAGGGGAGACTGTCTTTTGATCACTGGGGGATCGCTCTGCTACTGGAGAGGGCAGACTGCCTTTTGATTACTGGGTGATCATTCTGCTACTGGAGAGGGGAGACTGTCTTTTGATCACTGGTGGGATCGCTCTGCTACTGGAGAGGGGAGACTCTCTTTTGATCACTGGTGGGATCGCTCTGCTACCGGAGAGGGGAGACTGTCTTTTGATCACTGGTGGGATCACTCTGCTATCGCAGAGGGGAGACTGCCTTTTGATCACTGGTGGGATCGCTCTGCTACTGGAGAGGGGAGACTCTCTTTTGATCACTGGTGGGATCGCTCTGCTACTGGAGAGGGGAGACTGTCTTTTGATCACTGGTGGGATCACTCTGCTGTCGCAGAGGGGAGACTGCCTTTTGATCACTGGTAGGATCACTCTGCTACCGGAGAGTGGAGACTGTCTTTTGATCACTGGTGGGATCACTCTGCTACTGGAGAGGGGAGACTGTCTTTTGATCACTGGTGGGATCACTCTGCTGTCGCAGAGGGGAGACTCTCTTTTGATCACTGGTGGGATCGCTCTGCTACTGGAGAGGGGAGACTGTCTTTTGATCACTGGTGGGATCACTCTGCTGTCGCAGAGGGGAGACTGTCTTTTGATCACTGGTGGGATGACTCTGTTAAGGAGAGGAGAGACTGCCTTTTGATCACTGGTGGGATCACTCTGTTACTGGAGAGGGGAGACTGCCTTTTGATCACTGGTGGGATCACTCTGTTACTGGAGAGGGGAGACTGCCTTTTGATCACTGGGGGATCACTCTGCTGTCGCAGAGGGGAGACTGTCATTTGATCACTGGTGGGATCGCTCTGCTACTGGAGAGGGGAGACTCTCTTTTGATCACTGGTGGGATCGCTCTGCTACTGGAGAGGGGAGACTGTCTTTTGATCACTGGTGGGATCGCTCTGCTACTGGAGAGGGGAGACTCTCTTTTGATCACTGGTGGGATCGCTCTGCTACCGGAGAGGGGAGACTGTCTTTTGATCACTGGTGGGATCACTCTGCTATCGCAGAGGGGAGACTGCCTTTTGATCACTGGTGGGATCGCTCTGCTACTGGAGAGGGGAGACTCTCTTTTGATCACTGGTGGGATCGCTCTGCTACTGGAGAGGGGAGACTGTCTTTTGATCACTGGTGGGATCACTCTGCTGTCGCAGAGGGGAGACTGCCTTTTGATCACTGGTAGGATCACTCTGCTACCGGAGAGTGGAGACTGTCTTTTGATCACTGGTGGGATCACTCTGCTACTGGAGAGGGGAGACTGTCTTTTGATCACTGGTGGGATCACTCTGCTGTCGCAGAGGGGAGACTCTCTTTTGATCACTGGTGGGATCGCTCTGCTACTGGAGAGGGGAGACTGTCTTTTGATCACTGGTGGGATCACTCTGCTGTCGCAGAGGGGAGACTGTCTTTTGATCACTGGTGGGATGACTCTGTTAAGGAGAGGAGAGACTGCCTTTTGATCACTGGTGGGATCACTCTGTTACTGGAGAGGGGAGACTGCCTTTTGATCACTGGTGGGATCACTCTGTTACTGGAGAGGGGAGACTGCCTTTTGATCACTGGGGGATCACTCTGCTGTCGCAGAGGGGAGACTGTCATTTGATCACTGGTGGGATCGCTCTGCTACTGGAGAGGGGAGACTCTCTTTTGATCACTGGTGGGATCGCTCTGCTACTGGAGAGGGGAGACTGTCTTTTGATCACTGGTGGGATCACTCTGCTACTGGAGAGGGGAGACTGTCTTTTGATCACTGGTGGGATCACTCTGCTACGGAGAGGGGAGACTGTCTTTTGATTTCTGGGGGATTGCTCTGCTGCTGAAGAGGGGAGACTGCCTTATGATCACTGAGGGATCGCTCTGCTACTGGAGAGGGGAGACTGCCTTTTGATCACTGATGGGATAGCTCTGCTACGGAGAGGGGAGACTGTCTTTTGATCCGTGGGTGATCGCTCTGCTGTTGCAAAGGGGAGACTGCCTTTTGATCACTGGTGGGATCGCTTTGCTACTGGAGAGGGGAGACTGTCTTTTGATTTCTGGGGGATTGCTCTGCTGCTGAAGAGGGGAGACTGCCTTATGATCACTGAGGGATCGCTCTGCTACTGGAGAGGGGAGACTGTTGTTTGATCACTGGTGGGATCACTCTGCTGCTAGAGAGGGGAGACTGTCTTTTGATCACTGGTGGGATCGCTTTGCTGCTGGAGAGGGGAGACTGTCTTTTGATCACTGAGGGATCGCTCTGCTGCTGGAGAGGGGAGACTGTCTTTTGATCACTGGGGGATCACCCTGCTACGGATAGGGGAGACTGTCTATTGATCACTGAAGGATCGCTCTGCTACTGGAGAGGGGAGACTGTCTTTTGATCACTGGGGGATCACTCTGCTATGGAGAGGGGAGACTGCCTTTTGATCACTGGTGGGATCGCTCTGTTACTGGAGAGGGGAGACTGTCTTTTGATCACTGGTGGGATCGTTCTGCTACAGGAGAGGGGAGACTGCCTTTTGATCACTGGTGGGATCGTTCTGCTACTGGAGAGCGGATACTGTCTTTTGATCACTGGTAGGATCGCTCTGCTACTGGAGAGGGGCTACTGTCTTTTGATCACTGGTAGGATCGCTCTGCTACTGGAGAGGGGAGACTGCCTTTTGATCACTGGGGGATCGCTCTGCTACTGTAGAGAGGAGACTGTCTTTTGATCACTGGTAGGATCGCTCTGCTACTGGAGAGGGGAGACTGCCTTTTGATCACTGGGTGATCGTTCTGCTACTGGAGAGGGGAGACTGTCTTTTGATCACTGGGGGATCGCTCTGCTACTGGAGAGGGGAGACTGTCTTTTGATTTCTGGGCGATTGCTCTGCTACTGGAGAGGGGAGACTGCCTTATGATCACTGAGCGATCGCTCTGCTACTGGAGAGGGGAGACTGTCTTTTGATCACTGGTAGGATCGCTCTGCTACTGGAGAGGGGAGACTGTTGTTTGATCACTGGTTGGATCACTCTGCTGCTAGAGAGGGGAGACTGTCTTTTGATCACTCGTGGGATCACTTTGCTACTGGAGAGGGGAGACTGTCTTTTGATCACTGAGGGATCGCTCTGCTGCTGGAGAGGGGAGACTGTCTTTTGATCACTGGGGGATCACCCTGCTACGGATAGGGGAGACTGTCTATTGATCACTGAGGGATTGCTCTGCTACTGGAGAGGGGAGACTGCCTTATGATCACTGAGGGATCGCTTTGCTACTGGAGAGGGGAGACTGTCTTTAGATCACTGGTAGGATCGCTCTGCTACTGGAGAGGGGAGACTGTCGTTTGATCACTGGTGGGATGACTCTGCTGCTAGAGAGGGGAGACTGTCTTTTGATCACTGGTGGGATCGCTTTGCTACTGGAGAGGGGAGACTGTCTTTTGATCACTGAGGGATCGCTCTGCTGCTGGAGAGGGGAGACTGTCTTTTGATCACTGGGGGATCACCCTGCTACGGATAGGGGAGACTGTCTATTGATCACTGAGGGATCGCTCTGCTACTGGAGAGGGGAGACTGTCTTTTGATCACTGGGGGATCACTCTGCTATGGAGAGGGGAGACTGTCTTTTGATCACTGGTGGGATCGCTCTGCTATCGGAGAGGGGAGACTGCCTTTTGATCACTGGTGGGATTGCTCTGCTACTGGAGAGGGGAGACTCTCTTTTGATCACTGGTGGGATCGCTCTGCTACTGGAGAGCGGAGACTGTCTTTTGATCACTGGTAGGATCGCTCTGCTACTGGAGAGGGGAGACTGCCTTTTGATCACTGGGGGATCGCTCTGCTACTGGAGAGGGGAGACTGTCTTTTGATCACTGGTAGGAGCGCTCTGCTACTGGAGAGGGGAGACTGCCTTTTGATCACTGGTGGGATCGTTCTGCTACTGGAGAGGGGAGACTGTCTTTTGATCACTGGTGGGATCGCTCTGCTACTGGAGAGCGTAGACTGTCTTTTGATCACTGGTAGGATCGCTCTGCTACTGGAGAGGGGAGACTGCCTTTTGATCACTGGGGGATCGCTCTGCTACTGGAGAGGGGAGACTGTCTTTTGATCACTGGTGGGATCGCTCTGCTACTGGAGATGGGAGACTGCCTTTTGATCACTGGGTGATCGTTCTGCTACTGGAGAGGGGAGACTGTCTTTTGATCACTGGTGGATCGCTCTGCTACTGGAGAGGGGAGACTGTCCTTTGATCACTGGGGGATCGCTCTGCTACTGGAGAGGGGAGACTGTTTTTTGATCACTGGTAGGATCGCACTGCTACTGGAGAGGGGAGACTCTCTTTTGATCACTGGGGGATCGCTCTGCTACTGGAGAGGGGAGACTCTCTTTTGATCACTGGTGGGATCGCTCTGCTACTGGAGAGGGGAGACTGTCTTTTGATCACTGGTGGGATCACTCTGCTGTCGCAGAGGGGTGACTGCCTTTTGATCACTGGTGGGATCGCTCTGCTACTGGAGAGGGGAGACTCTCTTTTGATCACTGGTGGGATCGCTCTGCTACTGGAGAGGGGAGACTGTCTTTTGATCACTGGTGGGATCACTCTGCTGTCGCAGAGGGGAGACTGCCTTTTGATCACTGGTAGGATCACTCTGCTACTGGAGAGGGGAGACTGTCTTTTGATCACTGGTGGGATCACTCTGCTACTGGAGAGGGGAGACTGTCTTTTGATCACTGGTGGGATCACTCTGCTGTCGCATAGGGGAGACTCTCTTTTGATCACTGGTGGGATCGTTCTGCTACTGGAGAGGGGAGACTGTCTTTTGATCACTGGTGGGATCACTCTGCTGTCGCAGATGGGAGACTGTCTTTTGATCACTGGTGGGATGACTCTGTTAAGGCGAGGAGAGACTGCCTTTTGATCACTGGTGGGATCACTGTTACTGGAGAGGGGAGACTGCCTTTTGATCACTGGTGGGATCACTCTGTTACTGGAGAGCGGAGACTGCCTTTTGATCACTGGGGGATCACGCTGCTGTCGCAGAGGGGAGACTGTCTTTTGATCACTGGTGGGATCGCTCTGCTACTGGAGAGGGGAGACTCTCTTTTGATCACTGGTGGGATGGCTCTGCTACTGGAGAGGGGAGACTGTCTTTTGATCACTGGTGGGATCTCTCTGCTACTAGAGAGGGGAGACTGTCTTTTGATCACTGGTGGGATCGCTCTGCTACTATAGAGGGGAGACTGCCTTTTGATCACTGGTGGGATCACTCTGCTACTGGAGAGGGGAGACTGTCTTTTGATCAGTGGGGGATCGCTCTGCTACTGGAGAGGGGAGACTGTCTTTTGATCACTGGTGGGATCACTCTGCTACTGGAGAGGGGAGACTGTCTTTTGATCACTGGTGGGATCGCTCTGCTACTGGAGAGGGGAGACTCTCTTTTGATCACTGGTGGGATCACTCTGCTGTCGCAGAGGGGAGACTCTCTTTTGATCACTGGTGGGATCGCTCTGCTACTGGAGAGGGGAGACTGTCTTTTGATCACTGGTGGGATCACTCTGCTGTCGCAGAGGGGAGACTGTCTTTTGATCACTGGTGGGATGACTCTGTTAAGGAGAGGAGAGACTGCCTTTTGATCACTGGTGGGATCACTCTGTTACTGGAGAGGGGAGACTGCCTTTTGATCACTGGTGGGATCACTCTGTTACTGGAGAGGGGAGACTGCCTTTTGATCACTGGGGGATCACTCTGCTGTCGCAGAGGGGGTCTGTCTTTTGATCACTGGTGGGATCGCTCTGCTACTGGAGAGTGGAGACTCTCTTTTGATCACTGGTGGGATCGCTCTGCTACTGGAAAGGGGAGACTGTCTTTTGATCACTGGTGGGATCACTCTGCTACTGGAGAGGGGAGACTGTCTTTTGATCACTGGTGGGATCACTCTGCTACTGGAGAGGGGAGACTGCCTTTTGATCACTGGTGGGATCACTCTGCTGTCGCAGAGGGGAGACTGCCTTTTGATCACTGGTGGGATCGCTCTGCTACGGAGAGGGGAGACTGTCTTTTGATCAGTGGGGGATCGCTCTGCTGTTGCAAAGGGGAGACTGCCTTTTGATCACTGGTGGGATCGCTTTGCTACTGGAGAGGGGAGACTGTCTTTTGATTTCTGGGGGATTGCTCTGCTACTGAAGAGGGGAGACTGCCTTATGATCACTGAGGGATCGCTCTGCTACTGGAGAGGGGAGACTGTCTTTTGATCACTGGTAGGATCGCTCTGCTACTGGAGAGGGGAGACTGTTGTTTGATCACTGGTGGGATCACTCTGCTGCTAGAGAGGGGAGACTGTCTTTTGATCACTGGTGGGATCGCTTTGCTACTGGAGAGGGGAGACTGTCTTTTGATCACTGGTGGGATCATTCTGCTACAGGAGAGGGGAGACTGCCTTTTGATCACTGGTGGGATCGTTCTGCTACTGGAGAGGGGATACTGTCTTTTGATCACTGTTAGGATCGCTCTGCTACTGGAGAGGGGCTACTGTCTTTTGATCACTGGTAGGATCGCTCTGCTACTGGAGAGGGGAGACTGCCTTTTCATCACTGGGGGATCGCTCTGCTACTGGAGAGAGGAGACTGTCTTTTGATCACTGGTAGGATCGCTCTGCTACTGGAGAGGGGAGACTGCCTTTTGATCACTGGGTGATCGTTCTGCTACTGGAGAGGGGAGACTGTCTTTTGATCACTGGGGGATCGCTCTGCTACTGGAGAGGGGAGACTGTCTTTTGATTTCTGGGGGATTGCTCTGCTACTGGAGAGGGGAGACTGCCTTATGATCACTGGTAGGATCGCTCTGCTACTGGAGAGGGGAGACTGTTGTTTGATCACTGGTGGGATCACTCTGCTGCTAGAGAGGGGAGACTGTCTTTTGATCACTGGTGGGATCGCTTTGCTACTGGAGAGGGGAGACTGTCTTTTGATCACTGAGGGATCGCTCTGCTGCTGGAGAGGGGAGACTGTCTTTTGATCACTGGGGGATCACCCTGCTACGGATAGGGGAGACTGTCTATTGATCACTGAGGGATCGCTCTGCGACTGGAGAGGGGAGACTGTCTTTTGATGACTGGGGGATCACTCTGCTATGGAGAGGGGAGACTGTCTTTTGATCACTGGTGGGATCGCTCTGCTATTGGAGAGGGGAGACTGCCTTTTGATCACTGGTGGGATCGCACTGTTACTGGAGAGGGGAGACTGTCTTTTGATCACTGGTGGGATCGTTCTGCTACAGGAGAGGGGAGACTGCCTTTTGATCACTGGTGGGATCGTTCTGCTACTGGAGAGGGGATACTGCCTTTTGATCACTGGTTGGATCGCTCTGCTACTGGAGAGGGGATACTGTCTTTTGATCACTGGTAGGATCGCTCTGCTACTGGAGAGGGGAGACTGCCTTTTGATCACTGGGGGATCGCTCTGCTACTGGAGAGAGGAGACTGTCTTTTCATCACTGGTAGGATCGCTCTGCTACTGGAGAGGGGAGACTTCCTTTTCATCACTGGGTGATCGTTCTGCTACTGGAGAGGGGAGACTGTCTTTTGATCACTGGGGGATCGCTCTGCTACTGGAGAGGGGAGACTGTCTTTTGATTTCTGGGGGATTGCTCTGCTACTGGAGAGGGGAGACTGCCTTATGATCACTGAGGGATCGCTCTGCTACTGGAGAGGGGAGACTGTCTTTAGATCACTGGTAGGATCGCTCTGCTACTGGAGAGGGGAGACTGTCGTTTGATCACTGGTGGGATCACTCTGCTGCTAGAGAGTGGAGACTGTCTTTTGATCAGTGGGGGATCGCTCTGCTGTCGCAAAGGGGAGACTGCCTTTTGATCACTGGTGGGATCGCTCTCCTACTGGAGAGGGGAGACTGCCTTTTGATCACTGGTGGGATCGCTCTGCTACTGGAGAGGGGAGACTGCCTTTTGATCACTGGTGGGATCACTCTGCTATCGCAGAGGGGAGACTCTCTTTTGATCACTGGTGGGATCACTCTGTTAAGGAGAGGGGAGACTGCCTTTTGATCACTGGTGGGATCGCTCTGCTACGGAGAGGGGAGACTGTCTTTTGATCAGTGGGGGATCGCTCTGCTGTTGCAAAGGGGAGACTGCCTTTTGATCACTGGTGGGATCACTCTGCTGCTAGAGAGGGGAGACTGTCTTTTGATCACTGGTGGGATCGCTTTGCTACTGGAGAGGGGAGACTGTCTTTTGATCACTGGTGGGATCATTCTGCTACAGGAGAGGGGAGACTGCCTTTTGATCACTGGTGGGATCGTTCTGCTACTGGAGAGGGGATACTGTCTTTTGATCACTGGTAGGATCGCTCTGCTACTGGAGAGGGGCTACTGTCTTTTGATCACTGGTAGGATCGCTCTGCTACTGGAGAGGGGAGACTGCCTTTTCATCACTGGGGGATCGCTCTGCTACTGGAGAGAGGAGACTGTCTTTTGATCACTGGTAGGATCGCTCTGCTACTGGAGAGGGGAGACTGCCTTTTGATCACTGGGTGATCGTTCTGCTACTGGAGAGGGGAGACTGTCTTTTGATCACTGGGGGATCGCTCTGCTACTGGAGAGGGGAGACTGTCTTTTGATTTCTGGGGGATTGCTCTGCTACTGGAGAGGGGAGACTGCCTTATGATCACTGAGGGATCGCTCTGCTACTGGAGAGGGGAGACTGTCTTTTAATCACTGGTAGGATCGCTCTGCTACTGGAGAGGGGAGACTGTTGTTTGATCACTGGTGGGATCACTCTGCTGCTAGAGAGGGGAGACTGTCTTTTGATCACTGGTGGGATCGCTTTGCTACTGGAGAGGGGAGACTGTCTTTTGATCACTGAGGGATCGCTCTGCTGCTGGAGAGGGGAGACTGTCTTTTGATAACTGGGGGATCACCCTGCTACGGATAGGGGAGACTGTCTATTGATCACTGAGGGATCGCTCTGCGACTGGAGAGGGGAGACTGTCTTTTGATGACTGGGGGATCACTCTGCTATGGAGAGGGGAGACTGTCTTTTGATCACTGGTGGGATCGCTCTGCTATTGGAGAGGGGAGACTGCCTTTTGATCACTGGTGGGATCGCTCTGTTACTGGAGAGGGGAGACTGTCTTTTGATCACTGGTGGGATCGTTCTGCTACAGGAGAGGGGAGACTGCCTTTTGATCACTGGTGGGATCGTTCTGCTACTGGAGAGGGGATACTGTCTTTTGATCACTGGTAGGATCGCTCTGCTACTGGAGAGGGGATACTGTCTTTTGATCACTGGTAGGATCGCTCTGCTACTGGAGAGGGGAGACTGCCTTTTGATCACTGGGGGATCGCTCTGCTACTGGAGAGAGGAGACTGTCTTTTCATCACTGGTAGGATCGCTCTGCTACTGGAGCGGGGAGACTGCCTTTTCATCACTGGGTGATCGTTCTGCTACTGGAGAGGGGAGACTGTCTTTTGATCACTGGGGGATCGCTCTGCTACTGGAGAGGGGAGACTGTCTTTTGATTTCTGGGGGATTGCTCTGCTACTGGAGAGGGGAGACTGCCTTATGATCACTGAGGGATCGCTCTGCTACTGGAGAGGGGAGACTGTCTTTAGATCACTGGTAGGATCGCTCTGCTACTGGAGAGGGGAGACTGTCGTTTGATCACTGGTGGGATCACTCTGCTGCTAGAGAGGGGAGACTGTCTTTTGATCACTGGTGGGATCGCTTTGCTACTGGAGAGGGGAGACTGTCTTTTGATCACTGAGGGATCGCTCTGCTGCTGGAGAGGGGAGACTGCCTTTTGATGACTGGTGGGATCGCTCTGTTACTGGAGAGGGAGACTGTCTTTTGATCACTGGTGGGATCGTTCTGCTACAGGAGAGGGGAGACTGCCTTTTGATCACTGGTGGGATCGTTCTGCTACTGGAGAGGGGAGACTGTCTTTTGATCACTGGTGGGATCGCTCTGCTACTGGAGAGCGGAGACTGTCTTTTGATCACTGGTAGGATCGCTCTGCTACTGGAGAGGGGAGACTGCCTTTTTGATCTCTGGGGGATCGCTCTGCTACTGGAGAGGGGAGACTGTCTTTTGATCACTGGTAGGATCACTCTGCTACTGGAGAGGGGAGACTGCCTTTTGATCACTGGTGGGATCGTTCTGCTACTGGAGAGGGGAGACTGTCTTTTGATCACTGGTGGGATCGCTCTGCTACTGGAGAGCGTAGGCTGTCTTTTGATCACTGGTAGGATCGCTCTGCTACTGGAGAGGGGAGACTGCCTTTTGATCACTGGGGGATCGCTCTGCTACTGGAGAGGGGAGACTGTCTTTTGATCACTGGTAGGAACGCTCTGCTACTGGAGAGGGGAGACTGCCTTTTGATCACTGGGTGATCGTTCTGCTACTGGAGAGGGGAGACTGTCTTTTGATCACTGGGGGATCGCTCTGCTACTGGAGAGGGGAGACTGTCCTTTGATCACTGGGGGATCGCTCTGCTACTGGAGAGGGGAGACTGTCTTTTGATCACTGGTAGGATCGCTCTGCTACTGGAGAGGGGAGACTCTCTTTTGATCACTGGGGGATCGCTCTGCTACTGGAGAGGGGAGACACTCTTTTGATCACTGGTGGGATCGCTCTGCTACTGGAGAGGGGAGACTGTCTTTTAATCACTGGTAGGATCGCTCTGCTACTGGAGAGGGGAGACTGTTGTTTGATCACTGGTGGGATCACTCTGCTGCTAGAGAGGGGAGACTGTCTTTTGATCACTGGTGGGATCGCTTTGCTACTGGAGAGGGGAGACTGTCTTTTGATCACTGAGGGATCGCTCTGCTGCTGGAGAGGGGAGACTGTCTTTTGATCACTGGGGGATCACCCTGCTACGGATAGGGGAGACTGTCTATTGATCACTGAGGGATCGCTCTGCGACTGGAGAGGGGAGACTGTCTTTTGATGACTGGGGGATCACTCTGCTATTGGAGAGGGGAGACTGCCTTTTGATCACTGGTAGGATCGCTCTGCTACTGGAGAGGGGATACTGTCTTTTGATCACTGGTAGGATCGCTCTGCTACTGGAGAGGGGAGACTGCCTTTTGATCACTGGGGAATCGCTCTGCTACTGGAGAGAGGAGACTGTCTTTTCATCACTGGTAGGATCGCTCTGCTATTGGAGAGGGGAGACTGCCTTTTGATCACTGGTAGGATCGCTCTGCTACAGGAGAGGGGAGACTGCCTTTTGATCACTGGTGGGATCGTTCTGCTACTGGAGAGGGGAGACTGTCTTTTGATCACTGGTGGGATCGCTCTGCTACTGGAGAGCGGAGACTGTCTTTTGATCACTGGTAGGATCGCTCTGCTACTGGAGAGGGGAGACTGCCTTTTGATCTCTGGGGGATCGCTCTGCTACTGGAGAGGGGAGACTGTCTTTTGATCACTGGTAGGATCACTCTGCTACTGGAGAGGGGAGACTGCCTTTTGATCACTGGTGGGATCGTTCTGCTACTGGAGAGGGGAGACTGCCTTTTGATCACTGGTAGGATCGCTCTGCTACTGGAGAGGGGATACTGTCTTTTGATCACTGGTAGGATCGCTCTGCTACTGGAGAGGGGAGACTGCCTTTTGATCACTGGGGGATCGCTCTGCTACTGGAGAGAGGAGACTGTCTTTTCATCACTGGTAGGATCGCTCTGCTACTGGAGAGGGGAGACTGCCTTTTCATCACTGGGTGATCGTTCTGCTACTGGAGAGGGGAGACTGTCTTTTGATCACTGGGGGATCGCTCTGCTACTGGAGAGGGGAGACTGTCTTTTGATTTCTGGGGGATTGCTCTGCTACTGGAGAGGGGAGACTGCCTTATGATCACTGAGGGATCGCTCTGCTACTGGAGAGGGGAGACTGTCTTTAGATCACTGGTAGGATCGCTCTGCTACTGGAGAGGGGAGACTGTCGTTTGATCACTAGTGGGATCACTCTGCTGCTAGAGAGGGGAGACTGTCTTTTGATCACTGGTGGGATCGCTTTGCTACTGGAGAGGGGAGACTGTCTTTTGATCACTGAGGGATCGCTCTGCTGCTGGAGAGGGGAGACTGCCTTTTGATCACTGGTGGGATCGCTCTGTTACTGGAGAGGGAGACTGTCTTTTGATCACTGGTGGGATCGTTCTGCTACAGGAGAGGGGAGACTGCCTTTTGATCACTGGTGGGATCGTTCTGCTACTGGAGAGGGGAGACTGTCTTTTGATCACTGTTGGGATCGCTCTGTTACTGGAGAGGGAGACTGTCTTTTGATCACTGGTGGGATCGTTCTGCTACAGGAGAGGGGAGACTGCCTTTTGATCACTGGTGGGATCGTTCTGCTACTGGAGAGGGGAGACTGTCTTTTGATCACTGGTGGGATCGCTCTGCTACTGGAGAGCGGAGACTGTCTTTTGATCACTGGTAGGATAGCTCTGCTACTGGAGAGGGGAGACTGCCTTTTTGATCTCTGGGGGATCGCTCTGCTACTGGAGAGGGGAGACTGTCTTTTGATCACTGGTAGGATCACTCTGCTACTGGAGAGGGGAGACTGCCTTTTGATCACTGGTGGGATCGTTCTGCTACTGGAGAGGGGAGACTGTCTTTTGATCACTGGTGGGATCGCTCTGCTACTGGAGAGCGTAGGCTGTCTTTTGATCACTGGTAGGATCGCTCTGCTACTGGAGAGGGGAGACTGCCTTTTGATCACTGGGGGATCGCTCTGCTACTGGAGAGGGGAGACTGTCTTTTGATCACTGGTAGGAACGCTCTGCTACTGGAGAGGGGAGACTGCCTTTTGATCACTGGGTGATCGTTCTGCTACTGGAGAGGGGAGACTGTCTTTTGATCACTGGGGGATCGCTCTGCTACTGGAGAGGGGAGACTGTCCTTTGATCACTGGGGGATCGCTCTGCTACTGGAGAGGGGAGACTGTCTTTTGATCACTGGTAGGATCGCTCTGCTACTGGAGAGGGGAGACTCTCTTTTGATCACTGGGGGATCGCTCTGCTACTGGAGAGGGGAGACACTCTTTTGATCACTGGTGGGATCGCTCTGCTACTGGAGAGGGGAGACTGTCTTTTAATCACTGGTAGGATCGCTCTGCTACTGGAGAGGGGAGACTGTTGTTTGATCACTGGTGGGATCACTCTGCTGCTAGAGAGGGGAGACTGTCTTTTGATCACTGGTGGGATCGCTTTGCTACTGGAGAGGGGAGACTGTCTTTTGATCACTGAGGGATCGCTCTGCTGCTGGAGAGGGGAGACTGTCTTTTGATCACTGGGGGATCACCCTGCTACGGATAGGGGAGACTGTCTATTGATCACTGAGGGATCGCTCTGCGACTGGAGAGGGGAGACTGTCTTTTGATGACTGGGGGATCACTCTGCTATTGGAGAGGGGAGACTGCCTTTTGATCACTGGTAGGATCGCTCTGCTACTGGAGAGGGGATACTGTCTTTTGATCACTGGTAGGATCGCTCTGCTACTGGAGAGGGGAGACTGCCTTTTGATCACTGGGGGATCGCTCTGCTACTGGAGAGAGGAGACTGTCTTTTCATCACTGGTAGGATCGCTCTGCTATTGGAGAGGGGAGACTGCCTTTTGATCACTGGTAGGATCGCTCTGCTACAGGAGAGGGGAGACTGCCTTTTGATCACTGGTGGGATCGTTCTGCTACTGGAGAGGGGAGACTGTCTTTTGATCACTGGTGGGATCGCTCTGCTACTGGAGAGCGGAGACTGTCTTTTGATCACTGGTAGGATCGCTCTGCTACTGGAGAGGGGAGACTGCCTTTTGATCTCTGGGGGATCGCTCTGCTACTGGAGAGGGGAGACTGTCTTTTGATCACTGGTAGGATCACTCTGCTACTGGAGAGGGGAGACTGCCTTTTGATCACTGGTGGGATCGTTCTGCTACTGGAGAGGGGAGACTGCCTTTTGATCACTGGTAGGATCGCTCTGCTACTGGAGAGGGGATACTGTCTTTTGATCACTGGTAGGATCGCTCTGCTACTGGAGAGGGGAGACTGCCTTTTGATCACTGGGGGATCGCTCTGCTACTGGAGAGAGGAGACTGTCTTTTCATCACTGGTAGGATCGCTCTGCTACTGGAGAGGGGAGACTGCCTTTTCATCACTGGGTGATCGTTCTGCTACTGGAGAGGGGAGACTGTCTTTTGATCACTGGGGTATCGCTCTGCTACTGGAGAGGGGAGACTGTCTTTTGATTTCTGGGGGATTGCTCTGCTACTGGAGAGGGGAGACTGCCTTATGATCACTGAGGGATCGCTCTGCTACTGGAGAGGGGAGACTGTCTTTTAATCACTGGTAGGATCGCTCTGCTACTGGAGAGGGGAGACTGTTGTTTGATCACTGGTGGGATCACTCTGCTGCTAGAGAGGGGAGACTGTCTTTTGATCACTGGTGGGATCGCTTTGCTACTGGAGAGGGGAGACTGTCTTTTGATCACTGAGGGATCGCTCTGCTGCTGGAGAGGGGAGACTGTCTTTTGATCACTGGGGGATCACCCTGCTACGGATAGGGGAGACTGTCTATTGATCACTGAGGGATCGCTCTGCGACTGGAGAGGGGAGACTGTCTTTTGATGACTGGGGGATCACTCTGCTATTGGAGAGGGGAGACTGCCTTTTGATCACTGGTAGGATCGCTCTGCTACTGGAGAGGGGATACTGTCTTTTGATCACTGGTAGGATCGCTCTGCTACTGGAGAGGGGAGACTGCCTTTTGATCACTGGGGAATCGCTCTGCTACTGGAGAGAGGAGACTGTCTTTTCATCACTGGTAGGATCGCTCTGCTATTGGAGAGGGGAGACTGCCTTTTGATCACTGGTAGGATCGCTCTGCTACAGGAGAGGGGAGACTGCCTTTTGATCACTGGTGGGATCGTTCTGCTACTGGAGAGGGGAGACTGTCTTTTGATCACTGGTGGGATCGCTCTGCTACTGGAGAGCGGAGACTGTCTTTTGATCACTGGTAGGATCGCTCTGCTACTGGAGAGGGGAGACTGCCTTTTGATCTCTGGGGGATCGCTCTGCTACTGGAGAGGGGAGACTGTCTTTTGATCACTGGTAGGATCACTCTGCTACTGGAGAGGGGAGACTGCCTTTTGATCACTGGTGGGATCGTTCTGCTACTGGAGAGGGGAGACTGCCTTTTGATCACTGGTAGGATCGCTCTGCTACTGGAGAGGGGATACTGTCTTTTGATCACTGGTAGGATCGCTCTGCTACTGGAGAGGGGAGACTGCCTTTTGATCACTGGGGGATCGCTCTGCTACTGGAGAGAGGAGACTGTCTTTTCATCACTGGTAGGATCGCTCTGCTACTGGAGAGGGGAGACTGCCTTTTCATCACTGGGTGATCGTTCTGCTACTGGAGAGGGGAGACTGTCTTTTGATCACTGGGGGATCGCTCTGCTACTGGAGAGGGGAGACTGTCTTTTGATTTCTGGGGGATTGCTCTGCTACTGGAGAGGGGAGACTGCCTTATGATCACTGAGGGATCGCTCTGCTACTGGAGAGGGGAGACTGTCTTTAGATCACTGGTAGGATCGCTCTGCTACTGGAGAGGGGAGACTGTCGTTTGATCACTAGTGGGATCACTCTGCTGCTAGAGAGGGGAGACTGTCTTTTGATCACTGGTGGGATCGCTTTGCTACTGGAGAGGGGAGACTGTCTTTTGATCACTGAGGGATCGCTCTGCTGCTGGAGAGGGGAGACTGCCTTTTGATCACTGGTGGGATCGCTCTGTTACTGGAGAGGGAGACTGTCTTTTGATCACTGGTGGGATCGTTCTGCTACAGGAGAGGGGAGACTGCCTTTTGATCACTGGTGGGATCGTTCTGCTACTGGAGAGGGGAGACTGTCTTTTGATCACTGTTGGGATCGCTCTGTTACTGGAGAGGGAGACTGTCTTTTGATCACTGGTGGGATCGTTCTGCTACAGGAGAGGGGAGACTGCCTTTTGATCACTGGTGGGATCGTTCTGCTACTGGAGAGGGGAGACTGTCTTTTGATCACTGGTGGGATCGCTCTGCTACTGGAGAGCGGAGACTGTCTTTTGATCACTGGTAGGATAGCTCTGCTACTGGAGAGGGGAGACTGCCTTTTTGATCTCTGGGGGATCGCTCTGCTACTGGAGAGGGGAGACTGTCTTTTGATCACTGGTAGGATCACTCTGCTACTGGAGAGGGGAGACTGCCTTTTGATCACTGGTGGGATCGTTCTGCTACTGGAGAGGGGAGACTGTCTTTTGATCACTGGTGGGATCGCTCTGCTACTGGAGAGCGTAGGCTGTCTTTTGATCACTGGTAGGATCGCTCTGCTACTGGAGAGGGGAGACTGCCTTTTGATCACTGGGGGATCGCTCTGCTACTGGAGAGGGGAGACTGTCTTTTGATCACTGGTAGGAACGCTCTGCTACTGGAGAGGGGAGACTGCCTTTTGATCACTGGGTGATCGTTCTGCTACTGGAGAGGGGAGACTGTCTTTTGATCACTGGGGGATCGCTCTGCTACTGGAGAGGGGAGACTGTCCTTTGATCACTGGGGGATCGCTCTGCTACTGGAGAGGGGAGACTGTCTTTTGATCACTGGTAGGATCGCTCTGCTACTGGAGAGGGGAGACTCTCTTTTGATCACTGGGGGATCGCTCTGCTACTGGAGAGGGGAGACACTCTTTTGATCACTGGTGGGATCGCTCTGCTACTGGAGAGGGGAGACTGTCTTTTAATCACTGGTAGGATCCCTCTGCTACTGGAGAGGGGAGACTGTTGTTTGATCACTGGTGGGATCACTCTGCTGCTAGAGAGGGGAGACTGTCTTTTGATCACTGGTGGGATCGCTTTGCTACTGGAGAGGGGAGACTGTCTTTTGATCACTGAGGGATCGCTCTGCTGCTGGAGAGGGGAGACTGTCTTTTGATCACTGGGGGATCACCCTGCTACGGATAGGGGAGACTGTCTATTGATCACTGAGGGATCGCTCTGCGACTGGAGAGGGGAGACTGTCTTTTGATGACTGGGGGATCTCTCTGCTATTGGAGAGGGGAGACTGCCTTTTGATCACTGGTAGGATCGCTCTGCTACTGGAGAGGGGATACTGTCTTTTGATCACTGGTAGGATCGCTCTGCTACTGGAGAGGGGAGACTGCCTTTTGATCACTGGGGGATCGCTCTGCTACTGGAGAGAGGAGACTGTCTTTTCATCACTGGTAGGATCGCTCTGCTATTGGAGAGGGGAGACTGCCTTTTGATCACTGGTAGGATCGCTCTGCTACAGGAGAGGGGAGACTGCCTTT
Source organism: Hypanus sabinus (assembly GCF_030144855.1). Taxonomy (NCBI): domain Eukaryota; kingdom Metazoa; phylum Chordata; class Chondrichthyes; order Myliobatiformes; family Dasyatidae; genus Hypanus; species Hypanus sabinus. The sequence continues at coordinate 31,481,096 of NC_082707.1, forward strand.
TGATCACTGGTGGGATCGTTCTGCTACTGGAGAGGGGAGACTGTCTTTTGATCACTGGTGGGATCGCTCTGCTACTGGAGAGCGGAGACTGTCTTTTGATCACTGGTAGGATCGCTCTGCTACTGGAGAGGGGAGACTGCCTTTTGATCTCTGGGGGATCGCTCTGCTACTGGAGAGGGGAGACTGTCTTTTGATCACTGGTAGGATCACTCTGCTACTGGAGAGGGGAGACTGCCTTTTGATCACTGGTGGGATCGTTCTGCTACTGGAGAGGGGAGACTGCCTTTTGATCACTGGTAGGATCGCTCTGCTACTGGAGAGGGGATACTGTCTTTTGATCACTGGTAGGATCGCTCTGCTACTGGAGAGGGGAGACTGCCTTTTGATCACTGGGGGATCGCTCTGCTACTGGAGAGAGGAGACTGTCTTTTCATCACTGGTAGGATCGCTCTGCTACTGGAGAGGGGAGACTGCCTTTTCATCACTGGGTGATCGTTCTGCTACTGGAGAGGGGAGACTGTCTTTTGATCACTGGGGGATCGCTCTGCTACTGGAGAGGGGAGACTGTCTTTTGATTTCTGGGGGATTGCTCTGCTACTGGGGAGGGGAGACTGCCTTATGATCACTGAGGGATCGCTCTGCTACTGGAGAGGGGAGACTGTCTTTAGATCACTGGTAGGATCGCTCTGCTACTGGAGAGGGGAGACTGTCGTTTGATCACTGGTGGGATCACTCTGCTGCTAGAGAGGGGAGACTGTCTTTTGATCACTGGTGGGATCGCTTTGCTACTGGAGAGGGGAGACTGTCTTTTGATCACTGAGGGATCGCTCTGCTGCTGGAGAGGGGAGACTGCCTTTTGATCACTGGTGGGATCGCTCTGTTACTGGAGAGGGAGACGGTCTTTTGATCACTGGTGGGATCGTTCTGCTACAGGAGAGGGGAGACTGCCTTTTGATCACTGGTGGGATCGTTCTGCTACTGGAGAGGGGAGACTGTCTTTTGATCACTGTTGGGATCGCTCTGCTACTGGAGAGCGGAGACTGTCTTTTGATCACTGGTAGGATCGCTCTGCTACTGGAGAGGGGAGACTGCCTTTTGATCTCTGGGGGATCGCTCTGCTACTGGAGAGGGGAGACTGTCTTTTGATCACTGGTAGGATCACTCTGCTACTGGAGAGGGGAGACTGCCTTTTGATCACTGGTGGGATCGTTCTGCTACTGGAGAGGGGAGACTGTCTTTTGATCACTGGTGGGATCGCTCTGCTACTGGAGAGCGTAGACTGTCTTTTGATCACTGGTAGGATCGCTCTGCTACTGGAGAGGGGAGACTGCCTTTTGATCACTGGGGGATCGCTCTGCTACTGGAGAGGGGAGACTGTCTTTTGATCACTGGTAGGATCGCTCTGCTACTGGAGAGGGGAGACTGCCTTTTGATCACTGGGTGATCGTTCTGCTACTGGAGAGGGGAGACTGTCTTTTGATCACTGGGGGATCGCTCTGCTACTGGAGAGGGGAGACTGTCCTTTGATCACTGGGGGATCGCTCTGCTACTGGAGAGGGGAGACTGTCTTTTGATCACTGGTAGGATCGCTCTGCTACTGGAGAGGGGAGACTCTCTTTTGATCACTGGGGGATCGCTCTGCTACTGGAGAGGGGAGACACTCTTTTGATCACTGGTGGGATCGCTCTGCTACTGGAGAGGGGAGACTGTCTTTTGATCACTGGTGGGATCACTCTGCTGTCGCAGAGGGGTGACTGCCTTTTGATCACTGGTGGGATCGCTCTGCTACTGGAGAGGGGAGACTCTCTTTTGATCACTGGTGGGATCGCTCTGCTACTGGAGAGGGGAGACTGTCTTTTGATCACTGGTGGGATCACTCTGCTGTCGCAGAGGGGAGACTGCCTTTTGATCACTGGTAGGATCACTCTGCTACTGGAGAGGGGAGACTGTCTTTTGATCACTGGTGGGATCACTCTGCTGTCGCAGAGGGGAGACTGTCTTTTGATCACTGGTGGGATCACTCTGCTGTCGCAGAGGGGAGACTCTCTTTTGATCACTGGTGGGATCGCTCTGCTACTGGAGAGGGGAGACTGTCTTTTGATCACTGGTGGGATCACTCTGCTGTCGCAGAGGGGAGACTGTCTTTTGATCACTGGTGGGATGACTCTGTTAAGGCGAGGAGAGACTGCCTTTTGATCACTGGTGGGATCACTCTGTTACTGGAGAGGGGAGACTGCCTTTTGATCACTGGTGGGATCACTCTGTTACTGGAGAGGCGAGACTGCCTTTTGATCACTGGGGGATCACGCTGCTGTCGCAGAGGGGAGACTGTCTTTTGATCACTGGTGGGATCGCTCTGCTACTGGAGAGGGGAGACTCTCTTTTAATCACTGGTGGGATCGCTCTGCTACTGGAGAGGGGAGACTGTCTTTTGATCACTGGTGGGATCACTCTGCTACTAGAGAGGGGAGGCTGTCTTTTGATCACTGGTGGGATCTCTCTGCTACTGGAGAGGGGAGACTGTCTTTTGATCACTGGTGGGATCGCTCTGCTACTATAGAGGGGAGACTGCCTTTTGATCACTGGTGGGATCACTCTGCTACTGGAGAGGGGAGGCTGTCTTTTGATCAGTGGGGGATCGATCTGCTGTCGCAGAGGGGAGTCTGCCTTTTGATCACTGATGGGATCGCTCTGCTACTGGAGAGGGGAGACTGTGTTTTGATTTCTGGTGGATTGCTCTGCTACTGGAGAGGGGAAACTGCCTTATGATCACTGAGGGATCGCTCTGCTACTGGAGAGGGGAGACTATCTTTTTATCACTGGTAGGATCGCTCTGCTACTGGAGAGGGGAGACTGTCGTTTGATCACTGCTGGGATCACTCTGCTGCTAGAGAGGGGAGACTGTCTTTTGATCACTGGTGGGATCGCTTTGCTACTGGATAGGGGAGACTGTCTATTGATCACTGAGGGATCGCTCTGCTACTGGAGAGGGGAGACTGTCTTTTGATCACTGGGGGATAACTCTGCTATGGAGAGGGGAGACTGTCTTTTGATCACTGGTGGGATCGCTCTGCTATCGGAGAGGGGAGACTGCCTTTTGATCACTGGTGGGATCGTTCTGCTACAGGAGATGGGAGACTGCCTTTTGATCACTGGTAGGATCGTTCTGCTACTGGAGAGGGGAGACTGTCTTTTGATCACTGGTGGGATCGCTCTGCTACTGGAGAGCGGAGACTGTCTTTTGATCACTGGTAGGATCGCTCTGCTACTGGAGAGGGGAGACTGCCTTTTGATCACTGGGGGATCGCTCTGCTACTGGAGAGGGGAGACTGTCTTTTGATCACTGGTTGGATCGCTCTGCTACTGGATAGGGGAGACTGCCTTTTGATCACTGGTGGGATCGTTCTGCTACTGGAGAGGGGAGACTGTCTTTTGATCACTGGTGGGATCGCTCTGCTACTGGAGAGCGGAGACTGTGTTTTGATCACTGGTAGGATCGCTCTGCTACTGGAGAGGGGAGACTGCCTTTTGATCACTGGGGGATCGCTCTGCTACTGGAGAGGGGAGACTGTCTTTTGATCACTGGTAGGATCGCTCTGCTACTGGAGAGGGGAGACTGCCTTTTGATCACTGGGTGATCGTTCTGCTACTGGAGAGGGGAGACTGTCTTTTGATCACTGGGGGATCGCTCTGCTACTGGAGAGGGGAGACTGTCTTTTGATCACTGGGGGATCGCTCTGCTACTGGAGAGGGGAGACTGTCTTTTGATAACTGGTAGGATCGTTCTGCTACTGGAGAGGGGAGACTGCCTTTTGATCACTGGGTGATCGTTCTGCTACTGGAGAGGGGAGACTGTCTTTTGATCACTGGTGGGATCGCTCTGCTACTGGAGAGGGGAGACTCTCTTTTGATCACTGGTGGGATCGCTCTGCTACTAGAGAGGGGAGACTGTCTTTTGATCACTGGTGGGATCACTCTGCTGTCGCAGAGGGGAGACTGCCTTTTGATCACTGGTGGGATCGCTCTGCTACTGGAGAGGGGAGACTCTCTTTTGATCACTGGTGGGATCGCTCTGCTACTGGAGAGGGGAGACTGTCTTTTGATCACTGGTGGGATCACTCTGCTGTCGCAGAGGGGAGACTCTCTTTTGATCACTGGTGGTATCGCTCTGCTACTGGAGAGGGGAGACTGTCTTTTGATCACTGGTGGGATCACTCTGCTGTCGCAGAGGGGAGACTGTCTTTTGATCACTGGTGGGATGACTCTGTTAAGGCGAGGAGAGACTGCCTTTTGATCACTGGTGGGATCACTCTGTTACTGGAGAGGGGAGACTGCCTTTTGATCACTGGTGGGATCACTCTGTTACTGGAGAGGGGAGACTGCCTTTTGATCACTGGGGGATCACGCTGCTGTCGCAGAGGGGAGACTGTCTTTTGATCACTGGTGGGATCGCTCTGCTACTGGAGAGGGGAGACTCTCTTTTGATCACTGGTGGGATCGCTCTGCTACTGGAGAGGGGAGACTGTCTTTTGATCACTGGTGGGATCTCTCTGCTACTGGAGAGGGGAGACTGTCTTTTGATCACTGATGGGATCGCTCTGCTACTGGAGAGGGGAGACTGTGTTTTGATTTCTGGTGGATTGCTCTGCTACTGGAGAGGGGAGACTGCCTTATGATCACTGAGGGATCGCTCTGCTACTGGAGAGGGGAGACTGTCTTTTGATCACTGGTAGGATCGCTCTGCTACTGGAGAGGGGAGACTGTCGTTTGATCACTGCTGGGATCACTCTGCTGCTAGAGAGGGGAGACTGTCTTTTGATCACTGGTGGGATCGCTTTGCTACTGGATAGGGGAGACTGTCTATTGATCACTGAGGGATCGCTCTGCTACTGGAGAGGGGAGACTGTCTTTTGATCACTGGGGGATCACTCTGCTATGGAGAGGGGAGACTGTCTTTTGATCACTGGTGGGATCGCTCTGCTATCGGAGAGGGGAGACTGCCTTTTGATCACTGGTGGGATCGTTCTGCTACAGGAGATGGGAGACTGCCTTTTGATCACTGGTAGGATCGTTCTGCTACTGGAGAGGGGAGACTGTCTTTTGATCACTGGTGGGATCGCTCTGCTACTGGAGAGCGGAGACTGTCTTTTGATCACTGGTAGGATCGCTCTGCTACTGGAGAGGGGAGACTGCCTTTTGATCACTGGGGGATCGCTCTGCTACTGGAGAGGGGAGACTGTCTTTTGATCACTGGTTGGATCGCTCTGCTACTGGAGAGGGGAGACTGCCTTTTGATCACTGGTGGGATCGTTCTGCTACTGGAGAGGGGAGACTGTCTTTTGATCACTGCTGGGATCGCTCTGCTACTGGAGAGCGGAGACTGTCTTTTGATCACTGGTAGGATCGCTCTGCTACTGGAGAGGGGAGACTGCCTTTTGATCACTGGGGGATCGCTCTGCTACTGGAGAGGGGAGACTGTCTTTTGATCACTGGTAGGATCGCTCTGCTACTGGAGAGGGGAGACTGCCTTTTGATCACTGGGTGATCGTTCTGCTACTGGAGAGGGGAGACTGTCTTTTGATCACTGGGGGATCGCTCTGCTACTGGAGAGGGGAGACTGTCTTTTGATCACTGGGGGATCGCTCTGCTACTGGAGAGGGGAGACTGTCTTTTGATCACTGTTAGGATCGCTCTGCTACTGGAGAGGGGAGACTGCCTTTTGATCACTGGGTGATCGTTCTGCTACTGGAGAGGGGAGACTGTCTTTTGATCACAGGTGGGATCGCTCTGCTACTGGAGAGGGGAGACTCTCTTTTGATCACTGGTGGGATCGTTCTGCTACTGGAGAGGGGAGACTGTCTTTTGATCACTGGTGGGATCACTCTGCTGTCGCAGATGGGAGACTGCCTTTTGATCACTGGTGGGATCGCTCTGCTACTGGAGAGGGGAGACTCTCTTTTGATCACTGGTGGGATCGCTCTGCTACTGGAGAGGGGAGACTGTCTTTTGATCACTGGTGGGATCACCCTGCTGTCGCAGAGGGGAGACTCTCTTTTGATCACTGGTGGTATCGCTCTGCTACTGGAGAGGGGAGACTGTCTTTTGATCACTGGTGGGATCACTCTGCTGTCGCAGAGGGGAGACGGTCTTTTGATCACTGGTGGGATGACTCTGTTAAGGCGAGGAGAGACTGCCTTTTGATCACTGGTGGAATCACTCTGTTACTGGAGAGGGGAGACTGCCTTTTGATCACTGGTGGGATCACTCTGTTACTGGAGAGGGGAGACTGCCTTTTGATCACTGGGGGATCACGCTGCTGTCGCAGAGGGGAGACTGTCTTTTGATCTCTGGTGGGATCGCTCTGCTACTGGAGAGGGGAGACTCTCTTTTGATCACTGGTGGGATCGCTCTGCTGCTGGAGAGGGGAGACTGTATTTTGATCACTGGTGGGATCACTCTGCTACTGGAGAGGGGAGACTGTCTTTTGATCACTGGTGGGATCTCTCTGCTACTGGAGAGGGGAGACTGTCTTTTGATCACTGGTGGGATCGCTCTGCTACTATAGAGGGGAGACTGCCTTTTGATCATTGGTGGGATCACTCTGCTACTGGAGAGGGGAGACTGTCTTTTGATCAGTGGGGGATCGCTCTGCTGTCGCAGAGGGGAGTCTGCCTTTTGATCACTGATGGGATCGCTCTGCTACGGAGAGGGGAGACTGTCTTTTGATCAGTGGGGGATCGCTCTGCTGTCGCAAAGGGGAGACTGCCTTTTGATCACTGGTGGGATCGCTCTGCTACTGGAGAGGGGAGACTGCCTTTTGATCACTGGTGGGATCGCTCTGCTACGGAGAGGGGAGACTGTCTTTTGATCAGTGGGGGATCGCTCTGCTGTCGCAAAGGGGAGACTGCCTTTTGATCACTGGTGGGATCGCTTTGCTACTGGAGAGGGGAGACTGTCTTTTGATTTCTGGGGGATTGCTCTGCTACTGGAGAGGGGAGACTGCCTTTTGATCACTGGTAGGATCGCTCTGCTACTGGAGAGGGGAGACTGTCTTTTGATTACTGGTAGGATCGCTCTGCTACTGGAGAGGGGAGACTGCCTTTTGATCACTGGGTGATCGTTCTGCTACTGGAGAGGGGAGACTGTCTTTTGATCACTGGGGATCGCTCTGCTACTGGAGAGGGGAGACTGTCTTTTGATTTCTGGGGGATTGCTCTGCTACTGGAGAGGGGAGACTGCCTTATGATCACTGAGGGATCGCTCTGCTACTGGAGAGGGGAGACTGTCTTTTGATCACTGGTAGGATCGCTCTGCTACTGGAGAGGGGAGACTGTCGTTTGATCACTGGTGGGATCACTCTGCTGCTAGAGAGGGGAGACTGTCTTTTGATCACTGGTGGGATCGCTTTGCTACTGGAGAGGGGAGACTGTCTTTTGATCACTGAGGGATCGCTCTGCTGCTGGAGAGGGGAGACTGTCTTTTGATCACTGGGGGATCGCTCTGCTACTGGAGAGGGGAGACTGTCTTTTGATCACTGGGGGATCGCTCTGCTACTGGAGAGGGGAGACTGTCTTTTGATCACTGGTAGGATCGCTCTGCTATCGGAGAGGGGAGACTGCCTTTTGGTCACTGGTGGGATCGCTCTGTTACTGGAGAGGGGAGACTGTCTTTTGATCACTGGCGGGATCGTTCTGCTACAGGAGAGGGGAGACTGCCTTTTGATCACTGGTGGGATCGTTCTGCTACTGGAGAGGGGAGACTGTCTTTTGATCACTGGTGGGATCGCTCTGCTACTGGAGAGGGGAGACTGTCTTTTGATCACTGGGGGATCACTGCTACTGGAGAGGGGAGACTGCCTTTTGATCACTGGGGGATCACTCTGCCATGGAGAGGGGAGACTGCCTTTTGATCACTGTGGGATCACTCTGCTACTGGAGAGGGGAGACTGTCTTTTGATCAGTGGGGGATCGCTCTGCTGTTGCCAAGGGGAGACTGCCTTTTGATCACTGGTGGGATCGCTCTGCTACTGGAGAGGGGAGACTGTCTTTTGATCACTGGTGGGATCGCTCTGCTACTGGAGAGGGGAGACTGCCTTTTGATCACTGGTGGGATCGCTCTGCTACTGGAGAGGGGAGACTGTCTTTTGATCACTGGTGGGATCACTCTGTTAAGGAGATGAGAGACTGCCTTTTGATCACTGTGGGATCACTCTGCTACTGGAGAGGGGAGACTGTCTTTTGATCAGTGGGGGATCGCTCTGCTGTTGCCAAGGGGAGACTGCCTTTTGATTACAGGTGGGATCACTCTGCTGTCGCAGAGGGGAGACTGTCTTTTGATCACTGGTGGGATCACTCTGTTAAGGAGAGGAGAGACTGCCTTTTGATCACTGGTTGGATCACTTTGTTACTGGAGAGGGGAGACTGCCTTTTGATCACTGGTGGGATCACTCTGCTGTCGCAGAGGGGAGACTGTCTTTTGATCACTGGTGGGATGGCTCTGCTACTGGAGAGGGGAGACTCTCTTTTTATCACTGGTGGGATCGCTCTGCTACTGGAGAGGGGAGACTGTCTTTTGATCACTGGTGGGATCACTCTGCTACTGGAGAGGGGAGACTGTCTTTTGATCAGTGGGGGATCGCTCTGCTACTGGAGAGGGGAGACTGTCTTTTGATCACTGATGGGATCGCTCTGCTACTGGAGAGGGGAGACTGTCTTTTGATCACTGGTGGGATCGCTCTGCTACTGGAGAGGGGAGACTGTCTTTTGATCACTGGTGGGATCACTCTGCTACTGGAGAGGGGAGACTGTCTTTTGATCACTGGTGGGATCGCTCTGCTACTGGAGAGGGGAGACTGTCTTTTGATCACTGGTGGGATCGCTCTGCTACTGGAGAGGGGAGACTGTCTTTTGATCACTGGTGGGATCGCTCTGCTACTGGAGAGGGGAGACTGTCTTTTGATCACTGGTGGGATCGCTCTGCTACTGGAGAGGGGAGACTGTCTTTTGATCACTGGTGGGTTCGCTCTGCTACTGGAGAGGGGTGACTGTCTTTTGATCACTGGTGGGATCGCTCTGCTATTGGAGAGGGGAGACTGTCTTTTGATCACTGGTGGGATCTCTCTGCTACTGGAGAGGGGAGACTGCCTTTTGATCACTGGTGGGATCACTCTGCTGTCGCAGAGGGGAGACTGTCTTTTGATCACTGGTGGGATCGCTCTGCTACTGGAGAGGGGAGACTGCCTTTTGATCACTGGTGGGATCACTCTGCTGTCGCAGAGGGGAGACTGTCTTTTGATCACTGCTGGGATCGCTCTGCTACTGGAGAGGGGAGACTGTCTTTTGATCACTGGTGGGATCACTCTGCTACTGGAGAGGGGAGACTGTCTTTTGATCACTGGTGGGATCACTCTGCTACTGGAGAGGGGAGACTGTCTTTTGATCACTGGTGGGATCGCACTGCTACTAGAGAGGGGAGACTGCCTTTTGATCACTGGTGGGATCACTCTGCTATGGAGAAGGGAGACTGCCTTTTGATCACTGATGGGATCGCTCTGCTACGGAGAGGGGAGACTGTCTTTTGATCAGTGGGGGATCGCTCTGCTGTCGCAAAGGGGAGACTGCCTTTTGATCACTGGTGGGATCGCTCTCCTACTGGAGAGGGGAGACTGCCTTTTGATCACTGGGGGATCGCTCTGCTACTGGAGAGGGGAGACTGTCTTTTGATCACTGGTAGGATCGTTCTGCTGCTGGAGAGTGGAGACTGTCGTTTGATCACTGGTAGGATCGCTCTGCTACTGGAGAGGGGAGACTGTCTTTTGATCACTGGGGGATCACTCTGCTACGGAGAGGGGAGACTATCTATTGATCACTGAGGGATCGCTCTGCTACTGGAGAGGGGAGACTGTCTTTTGATCACTGGGGGATCACTCTGCTACGGCAGGGGAGACTGTCTTTTGATCACTGGGGTTCACTCCGCTACGGAGAGGGGAGACTGTCTTTTGATCACTGGTAGGATCGCTCTGCTATCGGAGAGGGGAGACTGCCTTTTGATCACTGGTGGGATCGCTCTGTTACTGGAGAGGGGAGACTGTCTTTTGATCACTGGTGGGATCGCTCTGCTACTGGAGAGGGGAGACTGTCTTTTGATCAGTGGGGGATCGCTCTGCTGTCGCAGAGGGGAGACTGCCTTTTGATCACTGGTGGGATCACTCTGCTACTGGAGAGGGGAGACTGCCTTTTGATCACTGGTGGGATCACTCTGATATCGCAGAGGGGAGACTCTCTTTTGATCACTGGTGGGATCACTCTGTTAAGGAGAGGAGAGACTGCCTTTTGATCACTGGTGGGATCACTTTTTTACTGGAGAGGGGAGACTGCCTTTTGATCACTGGTGGGATCACTCTGCTGTCGCAGAGGGGAGACTGTCTTTTGATCACTGGTGGGATCACTCTGCTACTGGAGAAGGGAGACTGTCTTTTGATCACTGGTGGGTTCGCTCTGCTACTGGAGAGTGGAGACTGCCTTTTGATCACTGGTGGGATCACTCTGCTGTTGCAGAGGGGAGACTGCCTTTTGATCACTGGTGGGATCGCTCTGCTACTGGAGAGGGGAGACTGTCTTTTGATCACTGGTGGGATCGCTCTGCTACTGGAGAGGGGAGACTGTCTTTTGATCACTGGTGGGTTCGCTCTGCTACTGGAGAGGGGTGACTGTCTTTTGATCACTGGTGGGATCGCTCTGCTATTGGAGAGGGGAGACTGTCTTTTGATCACTGGTGGGATCTCTCTGCTACTGGAGAGGGGAGACTGCCTTTTGATCACTGGTGGGATCACTCTGCTGTCGCAGAGGGGAGACTGTCTTTTGATCACTGGTGGGATGGCTCTGCTACTGGAGAGGGGAGACTCTCTTTTTATCACTGGTGGGATCGCTCTGCTACTGGAGAGGGGAGACTGTCTTTTGATCACTGGTGGGATCGCTCTGCTACTGGAGAGGGGAGACTGTCTTTTGATCACTGGTGGGATCGCTCTGCTACTGGAGAGGGGAGACTGTCTTTTGATCACTGGTGGGATCGCTCTGCTACTGGAGAGGGGAGACTGTCTTTTGATCACTGGTGGGATCGCTGTGCTACTGGAGAGGGGAGACTGTCTTTTGATCACTGGTGGGTTCGCTCTGCTACTGGAGAGGGGTGACTGTCTTTTGATCACTGGTGGGATCGCACTGCTACTGGAGAGGGGAGACTGCCTTTTGATCACTGGTGGGATCACTCTGCTATGGAGAAGGGAGACTGCCTTTTGATCACTGATGGGATCGCTCTGCTACGGAGAGGGGAGACTGTCTTTTGATCAGTGGGGGATCGCTCTGCTGTCGCAAAGGGGAGACTGCCTTTTGATCACTGGTGGGATCGCTCTCCTACTGGAGAGGGGAGACTGCCTTTTGATCACTGGGGGATCGCTCTGCTACTGGAGAGGGGAGACTGTCGTTTGATCACTGGTGGGATCACTCTGCTGCTGGAGAGGGGAGACGGTCTTTTGATCACTGGTGGGATCGCTCTGCTACTGGAGAGGGGAGACTGTCTTTTGATCACTCAGGGATCGCTCTGCTACTGGAGAGGGGAGACTGTCTTTTGATCACTGGGGGATCACTCTGCTACGGAGAGGGGAGACTATCTATTGATTACTGAGGGATCGCTCTGCTACTGGAGAGGGGAGTGCCTTTTGCTCACTGGGGGATCACTCTGTTAAGGAGAGGGGAGACTGCCTTTTGATCACTGGGGGATCACTGCTACTGGAGAGGGGAGACTGCCTTTTGATCACTGGGGGATCACTCTGCTATGGAGAGGGGAGACTGCCTTTTGATCACTGGGGGATCACTCTGCTACTGGAGAGGGGAGACTGCCTTTTGATCACTGATGGGATCGCTCTGCTACTGAGAGGGGAGACTGTCTTTTGATCACTGGGGAATCGGTCTGCTACTGGAGAGGGGAGACTGTCTTTTGATCACTGGGGGATCACTCTGCTACTGGAGAGGGGAGACTGTCTTTTGATCAGTGGGGGATCGCTCTGCTGTCGCAGAGGGGAGACTGCCTTTTGATCACTGGTGGGATCACTCTGCTACTGGAGAGGGGAGACTGTCTTTTGATCAGTGGGGGATCGCTCTGCTGTTGCCAAGGGGAGACTGCCTTTTGATCACTGGTGGGATCGCTCTCCAACTGGAGAGGGGAGACTGCCTTTTGATCACTGGTGGGATCGTTCTGCTACTGGAGAGGGGAGACTGTCTTTTGATCACTGGGGGATCGCTCTGCAACTGGAGAGGGGAGACTGTCTTTTGATCAGTGGGGGATCGCTCTGCTACTGGAGAGGGGAGACTGTCTTTTGATCACTGGTAGGATCGCTCTGCTGCTGGAGAGGGGAGACTGTCGTTTGATCACTGGTGGGATCACTCTGCTGCTGGAGAGGGGAGTCTGTCTTTTGATCACTGGTGGGATCGCTCTGCTACTGGAGAGGGGAGACTGTCTTTTGATCACTCAGGGATCGCTCTGCTACTGGAGAGGGGAGACTGTCTTTTGATCACTGGGGGATCACTCTGCTGCGGAGAGGGGAGACTGTCTATTGATCACTGAGGGATCGCTCTGCTACTGGAGAGGGGAGACTGTCTTTTGATCACTGGGGGATCACTCTGCTATGGAGAGGGGAGACTGTCTTTTGATCACTGTGGGTTCACTCTGCTACGGAGAGGGGAGACTGTCTTTTGATCACTGGGGGATCACTCTGCTACTGGAGAGGGGAGACTGCCTTTTGATCACTGATGGGATCGCTCTGCTACTGAGAGGGGAGACTGTCTTTTGATCACTGGGGAATCGGTCTGCTACTGGAGAGGGGAGACTGTCTTTTGATCACTGGGGGATCACTCTGCTACTGGAGAGGGGAGACTGTCTTTTGATCAGTGGGGGATCGCTCTGCTGTCGCAGAGGGGAGACTGCCTTTTGATCACTGGTGGGATCACTCTGCTACTGGAGAGGGGAGACTGTCTTTTGATCAGTGGGGGATCGCTCTGCTGTTGCCAAGGGGAGACTGCCTTTTGATCACTGGTGGGATCGCTCTCCAACTGGAGAGGGGAGACTGCCTTTTGATCACTGGTGGGATCGTTCTGCTACTGGAGAGGGGAGACTGTCTTTTGATCACTGGGGGATCGCTCTGCAACTGGAGAGGGGAGACTGTCTTTTGATCAGTGGGGGATCGCTCTGCTACTGGAGAGGGGAGACTGTCTTTTGATCACTGGTAGGATCGCTCTGCTGCTGGAGAGGGGAGACTGTCGTTTGATCACTGGTGGGATCACTCTGCTGCTGGAGAGGGGAGACTGTCTTTTGATCACTGGTGGGATCGCTCTGCTACTGGAGAGGGGAGACTGTCTTTTGATCACTCAGGGATCGCTCTGCTACTGGAGAGGGGAGACTGTCTTTTGATCACTGGGGGATCACTCTGCTACGGAGAGGGGAGACTGTCTATTGATCACTGAGGGATCGCTCTGCTACTGGAGAGGGGAGACTGTCTTTTGATCACTGGGGGATCACTCTGCTATGGAGAGGGGAGACTGTCTTTTGATCACTGTGGGTTCACTCTGCTACGGAGAGGGGAGACTGTCTTTTGATCACTGGTGGGATCGTTCTGCTACAGGAGATGGGAGACTGCCTTTTGATCACTGGTGGGATCGTTCTGCTACTGGAGAGGGGAGACTGTCTTTTGATAACTGGGGGATTGGTCTGCTACTGGAGAGGGGAGACTCCCTTTTGATCACTGGTAGGATCGCTCTGCTACTGGAGAGGGGAGACTGCCTTTTGCTCAGTGGGGGATCACTCTGCTACTGGAGAGGGGAGACTGCCTTTTGATCACTGGGGGATCACTCAGTTAAGGAGAGTGGAGACTGCCTTTTGATCACTGGTGGGATCACTCTGTTAAGGAGAGGGGAGACTGCCTTTTGATCACTGGTGGGATCACTCCGTTAAGGAGAGGGGAGACTGTCGTTTGATCACTGGTGGGATCGCTCTGCTACTGGAGAGGGGAGACTGTCTTTTGATCACAGGTGGGATCGCTCTGCTACTGGAGAGGGGAGACTCTCTTTTGATCACTGGTGGGATCGCTCTGCTACTGGAGAGGGGAGACTGTCTTTTGATCACTGGTGGGATCACTCTGCTGTCGCAGAGGGGAGACTGCCTTTTGATCACTGGTGGGATCGCTCTGCTACTGGAGAGGGGAGACTCTCTTTTGATCACTGGTGGGATCGCTCTGCTACTGGAGAGGGGAGACTGTCTTTTGATCACTGGTGGGATCACCCTGCTGTCGCAGAGGGGAGACTCTCTTTTGATCACTGGTGGTATCGCTCTGCTACTGGAGAGGGGAGACTGTCTTTTGATCACTGGTGGGATCACTCTGCTGTCGCAGAGGGGAGACGGTCATTTGATCACTGGTGGGATGACTCTGTTAAGGCGAGGAGAGACTGCCTTTTGATCACTGGTGGGATCACTCTGTTACTGGAGAGGGGAGACTGCCTTTTGATCACTGGTGGGATCACTCTGTTACTGGAGAGGGGAGACTGCCTTTTGATCACTGGGGGATCACGCTGCTGTCGCAGAGGGGAGACTGTCTTTTGATCACTGGTGGGATCGCTCTGCTACTGGAGAGGGGAGACTCTCTTTTGATCACTGGTGGGATCGCTCTGCTACTGGAGAGGGGAGACTGTATTTTGATCACTGGTGGGATCACTCTGCTACTGGAGAGGGGAGACTGTCTTTTGATCACTGGTGGGATCTCTCTGCTACTGGAGAGGGGAGACTGTCTTTTGATCACTGGTGTGATCGCTCTGCTACTATAGAGGGGAGACTGCCTTTTGATCATTGGTGGGATCACTCTGCTACTGGAGAGGGGAGACTGTCTTTTGATCAGTGGGGGATCGCTCTGCTGTCGCAGAGGGGAGTCTGCCTTTTGATCACTGATGGGATCGCTCTGCTACGGAGAGGGGAGACTGTCTTTTGATCAGTGGGGGATCGCTCTGCTGTCGCAAAGGGGAGACTGCCTTTTGATCACTGGTGGGATCGCTTTGCTACTGGAGAGGGGAGACTGTCTTTTGATTTCTGGGGGATTGCTCTGCTACTGGAGAGGGGAGACTGCCTTTTGATCACTGGTAGGATCGCTCTGCTACTGGAGAGGGGAGACTGTCTTTTGATTACTGGTAGGATCGCTCTGCTACTGGAGAGGGGAGACTGCCTTTTGATCACTGGGTGATCGTTCTGCTACTGGAGAGGGGAGACTGTCTTTTGATCACTGGGGGATCGCTCTGCTACTGGAGAGGGGAGACTGTCTTTTGATTTCTGGGGGATTGCTCTGCTACTGGAGAGGGGAGACTGTCTTTTGATTACTGGTAGGATCGCTCTGCTACTGGAGAGGGGAGACTGCCTTTTGATCACTGGGTGATCGTTCTGCTACTGGAGAGGGGAGACTGTCTTTTGATCACTGGGGGATCGCTCTGCTACTGGAGAGGGGAGACTGTCTTTTGATTTCTGGGGGATTGCTCTGCTACTGGAGAGGGGAGACTGCCTTATGATCACTGAGGGATCGCTCTGCTACTGGAGAGGGGAGACTGTCTTTTGATCACTGGTAGGATCGCTCTGCTACTGGAGAGGGGAGACTGTCGTTTGATCACTGGTGGGATCACTCCTCTGCTAGAGAGGGGAGTCTGTCTTTTGATCACTGGTGGGATCGCTTTGCTACTGGAGAGGGGAGACTGTCTTTTGATCACTGAGGGATCGCTCTGCTGCTGGAGAGGGGAGACTGTCTTTTGATCACTGGGGGATCGCTCTGCTACTGGAGAGGGGAGACTGTCTTTTGATCACTGGGGGATCGCTCTGCTACTGGAGAGGGGAGACTGTCTTTTGATCACTGGTAGGATCGCTCTGCTATCGGAGAGGGGAGACTGCCTTTTGGTCACTGGTGGGATCGCTCTGTTACTGGAGAGGGGAGACTGTCTTTTGATCACTGGCGGGATCGTTCTGCTACAGGAGAGGGGAGACTGCCTTTTGATCACTGGTGGGATCGCTCTGCTACTGGAGAGCGGAGACTGTCTTTTGATCACTGGTAGGATCGCTCTGCTACTGGAGAGGGGAGACTGCCTTTTGATCACTGGGGGATCGCTCTGCTACTGGAGAGGGGAGACTGTCTTTTGATCACTGGTAGGATCGCTCTGCTACTGGAGAGGGGAGACTGCCTTTTGATCACTGGGTGATCGTTCTGCTACTGGAGAGGGGAGACTGTCTTTTGATCACTGGGGGATCGCTCTGCTACTGGAGAGGGGAGACTGTCTTTTGATCACTGGGGGATCGCTCTGCTACTGGAGAGGGGAGACTGTCTTTTGATCACTGGTAGGATCGCTCTGCTACTGGAGAGGGGAGACTGCCTTTTGATCACTGGGTGATCGTTCTGCTACTGGAGAGGGGAGACTGTCTTTTGATCACTGGTGGGATCGCTCTGCTACTGGAGAGGGGAGAATCTCTTTTGATCACTGGTGGGATCGCTCTGCTACTGGAGAGGGGAGACTGTCTTTTGATCACTGGTGGGATCACTCTGCTGTCGCAGAGGGGAGACAGCCTTTTGATTACTGGTGGGATCGCTCTGCTACTGGAGAGGGGAGACTCTCTTTTGATCACTGGTGGGATCGCTCTGCCACTGGAGAGGGGAGACTGTCTTTTGATCACTGGTGGGATCACTCTGTTAAGGAGAGGACAGACTGCCTTTTGATCACTGGTGGGATCGCTCTGCTACTGGAGAGGGGAGACTGTCTTTTGATCACTGGGGGATCTCTCTGCTTCTGGAGAGGGGAGACTGTCTTTTGATCACTGGTGGGATCGCTCTGCTACTGTAGAGGGGAGACTGTCTTTTGATCACTGGTGGGATCGCTCTGCTACTGGAGAGGGGAGACTGTCTTTTGATCACTGGTGGGATCGCTCTGCTACTGGAGAGGGGAGACTGTCTTTTGATCACTGTTGGGATCGCTCTGCTACTGGAGAGGGGAGACTGTCTTTCGATCACTGGTGGGATCGCTCTGCTACTGGAGAGGGGAGACTGTCTTTTGATCACTGGGGGATCACTGCTACTGGAGAGGGGAGACTGCCTTTTGATCACTGGGGGATCACTCTGCCATGGAGAGGGGAGACTGCCTTTTGATCACTGTGGGATCACTCTGCTACTGGAGAGGGGAGACTGTCTTTTGATCAGTGGGGGATCGCTCTGCTGTTGCCAAGGGGAGACTGCCTTTTGATCACTGGTGGGATCGCTCTGCTACTGGAGAGGGGAGACTGTCTTTTGATCACTGGTGGGATCGCTCTGCTACTGGAGAGGGGAGACTGCCTTTTGATCACTGGTGGGATCGCTTTGCTACTGGAGAGGGGAGACTGTCTTTTGATCACTGGTGGGATCACTCTGCTAAGGAGATGAGAGACTGCCTTTTGATCACTGTGGGATCACTCTGCTACTGGAGAGGGGAGACTGTCTTTTGATCAGTGGGGGATCGCTCTGCTGTTGCCAAGGGGAGACTGTCTTTTGATTACAGGTGGGATCACTCTGCTGTCGCAGAGGGGAGACTGTCTTTTGATCACTGGTGGGATCACTCTGTTAAGGAGAGGAGAGACTGCCTTTTGATCACTGGTGGGATCACTTTGTTACTGGAGAGGGGAGACTGCCTTTTGATCACTGGTGGGATCACTCTGCTGTCGCAGAGGGGAGACTGTCTTTTGATCACTGGTGGGATGGCTCTGCTACTGGAGAGGGGAGACTCTCTTTTTATCACTGGTGGGATCGCTCTGCTACTGGAGAGGGGAGACTGTCTTTTGATCACTGGTGGGATCACTCTGCTACTGGAGAGGGGAGACTGTCTTTTGATCAGTGGGGGATCGCTCTGCTGTCGCAGAGGGGAGACTGCCTATTGATCACTGGTGGGATAGCTCTGCTACTGGAGAGGGGAGACTGTCTTTTGATCACTGGTGGGATCGCTCTGCTACTGGAGAGGGGAGACTGTCTTTTGATCACTGGTGGGATCACTCTGCTACTGGAGAGGGGAGACTGTCTTTTGATCACTGGTGGGATCGCTCTGCTACTGGAGAGGGGAGACTGTCTTTTGATCACTGGTGGGATCGCTCTGCTACTGGAGAGGGGAGACTGTCTTTTGATCACTGGTGGGATCGCTCTGCTACTGGAGAGGGGAGACTGTCTTTTGATCACTGGTGGGATCGCTCTGCTACTGGAGAGGGGAGACTGTCTTTTGATCACTGGTGGGTTCGCTCTGCTACTGGAGAGGGGTGACTGTCTTTTGATCACTGGTGGGATCGCTCTGCTATTGGAGAGGGGAGACTGTCTTTTGATCACTGGTGGGATCTCTCTGCTACTGGAGAGGGGAGACTGCCTTTTGATCACTGGTGGGATCACTCTGCTGTCGCAGAGGGGAGACTGTCTTTTGATCACTGGTGGGATCGCTCTGCTACTGGAGAGGGGAGACTGCCTTTTGATCACTGGTGGGATAACTCTGCTGTCGCAGAGGGGAGACTGTCTTTTGATCACTGCTGGGATCGCTCTGCTACTGGAGAGGGGAGACTGTCTTTTGATCACTGGTGGGATCACTCTGCTACTGGAGAGGGGAGACTGTCTTTTGATCACTGGTGGGATCACTCTGCTACTGGAGAGGGGAGACTGTCTTTTGATCACTGGTGGGATCGCACTGCTACTAGAGAGGGGAGACTGCCTTTTGATCACTGGTGGGATCACTCTGCTATGGAGAAGGGAGACTGCCTTTTGATCACTGATGGGATCGCTCTGCTACGGAGAGGGGAGACTGTCTTTTGATCAGTGGGGGATCGCTCTGCTGTCGCAAAGGGGAGACGGCCTTTTGATCACTGGTGGGATCGCTCTCCTACTGGAGAGGGGAGACTGACTTTTGATCACTGGGGGATCGCTCTGCTACTGGAGAGGGGAGACTGTCTTTTGATCACTGGTAGGATTGCTGTGCTGCTGGAGAGTGGAGACTGTCGTTTGATTACTGGTGGGATCACTCTGCTGCTGGAGAGGGGAGACTGTCTTTTGATCACTGGTGGGATTGCTCTGCTACTGGAGAGGGGAGACTGTCTTTTGATCACTCAGGGATCGCTCTGCTACTGGAGAGGGGAGACTGTCTTTTGATCACTGGGGGATCACTCTGCTACGGAGAGGGGAGACTATCTATTGATCACTGAGGGATCGCTCTGCTACTGGAGAGGGGAGACTGTCTTTTGATCACTGGGGGATCACTCTGCTACGGAGAGGGGAGACTGTCTTTTGATCACTGGGGTTCACTCCGCTACGGAGAGGGGAGACTGTCTTTTGATCACTGGTGGGATCGCTCTGCTATCGGAGAGGGGAGACTGCCTTTTGATCACTGGTGGGATCGCTCTGTTACTGGAGAGGGGAGACTGTCTTTTGATCACTGGTGGGATCGCTCTGCTACTGGAGAGGGGAGACTGTCTTTTGATCAGTGGGGGATAGCTCTGCTGTCGCAGAGGGGAGACTGCCTTTTGATCACTGGTGGGATCGCTCTGCTACTGGAGAGGGGAGACTGTCTTCTGATCACATGTGGGATCACTCTGCTACCAGAGAGGGGAGACTGTCTTTTGATCACTGGTGGGATCACCCTGCTACTGGAGTGGGAAGACTGTCTTTTGATCACTGGTGGGATTGCTCTGCTACTGGAGAGGGGAGACTGCCTTTTGATCACTGGTGGGATCACTCTGCTACCAGAGAGGGGAGACTGTCTTTTGATCACTGGTGGGATCACTCTGCTGTCGCAGAGGGGAGACTGTCTTTTGATCACTGGTGGGATCACTCTGTTAAGGAGAGGAGAGACTGCCTTTTGATCACTGGTGGGATCACTTTGTTACTGGAGAGGGGAGACTGCCTTTTGATCACTGGTGGGATCACTCTGCTGCTAGAGAGGGGAGACTGTCTTTTGATCACTGGTGGGATGGCTCTGCTACTGGAGAGGGGAGACTCTCTTTTTATCACTGGTGGGATCGCTCTGCTACTGGAGAGGGAAGACTGCCTTTTGATCACTGGTGGGATCACTCTGCTACTGGAGAAGGGAGACTGTCTTTTGATCACTGGTGGGTTCGCTCTGCTACTGGAGAGTGGAGACTGCCTTTTGATCACTGGTGGGATCACTCTGCTGTTGCAGAGGGGAGACTGCCTTTTGATCACTGGTGGGATCGCTCTGCTACTGGAGAGGGGAGACTGTCTTTTGATCACTGGTGGGATCACTCTGCTACTGGAGAGGGGAGACTGTCTTTTGATCACTGGTGGGATCGCTCTGCTACTGGAGAGGGGAGACTGCCTTTTGATCACTGGTGGGATCACTCTGCTACTGGAGAGGGGAGACTGTCTTTTGATCAGTGGTGTGATCGCTCTGCTACTGGAGAGGGGAGACTGTCTTTTGATCAGTGGGGGATCACTCTGCTGTCGCAGAGGGGAGACTGCCTTTTGATCACTGGTGGGATCGCTCTGCTACTGGAGAGGGGAGACTGTCTTCTGATCACTTGTGGGATCACTCTGCTACCAGAGAGGGGAGACTGTCTTTTGATCACTGGTGGGATCACTCTGCGACCAGAGAGGGGAGACTGTCTTTTGATCACTGGTGGGATCGCTCTGCTACTGGAGAGGGGAGACTGCCTTTTGATCACTGGGGGATCGCTCTGCAATTGGAGAGGGGAGACTGTCTTTTGATCAGTGAGGGATCGCTCTGCAACTGGAGAGGGGAGAGTGTCTTTTGATCAGTGGGGGATCGCTCTGCTACTGGAGAGGGGAGACTGTCTTTTGATCACTCAGGGATCGCTCTGCTACTGGAGAGGGGAGACTGTCTATTGATCACTGAGGGATCGCTCTGCTACTGGAGAGGGGAGACTGTCTTTTGATCAGTGGGGGATCGCTCTGCAACTGGAGAGGGGAGACTGTCTTTTGATCAGTGGGGGATCGCTCTGCTACTGGAGAGGCGAGACTGTCTTTTGATCACTCAGGGATCGCTCTGCTACTGGAGAAGGGAGACTGTCTATTGATCACTGAGGGATCGCTCTGCTACTGGAGAGGGGAGACTGTCTTTTGATCACTGGGGGATCACTCTGCTATGGAGAGGGGAGACTGTCTTTTGATCACTGGGGGTTCACTCTGCTACGGAGAGGGGAGACTGTCTTTTGATCACTGGTGGGATCGTTCTGCTACAGGAGATGGGAGACTGCCTTTTGATCACTGGTGGGATCGTTCTGCTACTGGAGAGGGGAGACTGTCTTTTAATAACTGGGGGATCGCTCTGCTACTGGAGAGGGGAGACTCCCTTTTGATCACTGGTAGGATCGCTCTGTTACTGGAGAGGGAAGACTGCCGTTTGATCACTGAGGTATCGCTCTGCTACTGGAGAGGGGAGACTGTCTTTTGATCACTGGTATGATCGCTCCGCTACTGGAGAGGGGAGACTGCCTTTTGATCACTGGTAGGATCGCTGTGCTTCTGGAGAGGGGAGACTGTCTTTTGATCACTGGGTGATCGTTCTGCTACTGGAGAGGGGAGACTGTCTTTTGATCACTGGGGGATCGCTCTGCTACTGGAGATGGGAGACTGTCTTTTGATCACTGGTGGGATCGCTCTGCTACTGGAGAGGGGAGACTGTCTTTTGATCACTGGTGGGATCGCTCTGCTACTGGAGAGGTGAGACTGCCTTTTGATCACTGGTGGGATCACTCTGTTAAGGAGAGGAGAGACTGCCTTTTGATCACTGGTGGGATCACTCTGTTACTGGAGAGGGGAGACTGCCTTTTGATCACTGGTGGGATCACTTTGTTACTGGAGAGGGGAGACTGTCTTTTGATCACTGGGGATCGCTCTGCTACTGGAGAGGGGAGACTGCCTTTTGATCACTGGTGGGATCACTCTGCTGTCGCAGAGGGGAGACTGTCTTTTGATCACTGGTGGGATCACTCTGTTAAGGAGAGGAGAGACTGCCTTTTGATCACTGGTGGGATCACTCTGTTACTGGAGAGGGGAGACTGTCTTTTGATCACTGGTGGGATCGCTCTGCTACTGGAGAGGGGAGACTGCCTTTTGATCACTGGTGGGATCACTCTGCTGTCGCAGAGGGGAGACTGTCTTTTGATCACTGGTGGGATGGCTCTGCTACTGGAGAGGGGAGACTGTCTTTTGATCACTGGTGGGATCGCTCTGCTACTGGAGAGGGGAGACTGCCTTTTGATCACTGGTGGGATCACTCTGCTGTCGCAGAGGGGAGACTGTCTTTTGATCACTGGTGGGATCGCTCTGCTACTGGAGAGGGGAGACTGTCTTTTGATCACTGGTGGGATCGCTCTGCTACTGGAGAGGGGAGACTGTCTTTTGATCACTGGTGGGATCGCTCTGCTACTGGAGAGGGGAGACTGTCTTTTGATCACTGGTGGGATCGCTCTGCTACTGGAGAGGGGAGACTGTCTTTTGATCACTGGTGGGATCGCTCTGCTACTGGAGAGGGGAGACTGTCTTTTGATCACTGGTGGGATCGCTCTGCTACTGGAGAGGGGAGACTGTCTTTTGATCACTGGTGGGATCGCTCTGCTACTGGAGAGGGGAGACTGTCTTTTGATCACTGGTGGGATCGCTCTGCTACTGGAGAGGGGAGACTGTCTTTTGATCACTGGTGGGTTCGCTCTGCTACTGGAGAGGGGTGACTGTCTTTTGATCACTGGTGGGATCGCTCTGCTATTGGAGAGGGGAGACTGTCTTTTGATCACTGGTGGGATCTCTCTGCTACTGGAGAGGGGAGACTGCCTTTTGATCACTGGTGGGATCACTCTGCTGTCGCAGAGGGGAGACTGTCTTTTGATCACTGGTGGGATGGCTCTGCTACTGGAGAGGGGAGACTCTCTTTTTATCACTGGTGGGATCGCTCTGCTACTGGAGAGGGGAGACTGTCTTTTGATCACTGGTGGGATCGTTCTGCTACTGGAGAGGGGAGACTGTCTTTTGATCACTGGTGGGATCGCTCTGCTACTGGAGAGGGGAGACTGTCTTTTGATCACTGGTGGGATCGCTCTGCTACTGGAGAGGGGAGACTGTCTTTTGATCACTGGTGGGATCGCTCTGCTACTGGAGAGGGGAGACTGTCTTTTGATCACTGGTGGGTTCGCTCTGCTACTGGAGAGGGGTGACTGTCTTTTGATCACTGGTGGGATCGCTCTGCTATTGGAGAGGGGAGACTGTCTTTTGATCACTGGTGGGATCTCTCTGCTACTGGAGAGGGGAGACTGCCTTTTGATCACTGGTGGGATCACTCTGCTGTCGCAGAGGGGAGACTGTCTTTTGATCACTGGTGGGATCGCTCTGCTACTGGAGAGGGGAGACTGCCTTTTGATCACTGGTGGGATCACTCTGCTGTCGCAGAGGGGAGACTGTCTTTTGATCACTGCTGGGATCGCTCTGCTACTGGAGAGGGGAGACTGTCTTTTGATCACTGGTGGGATCACTCTGCTACTGGAGAGGGGAGACTGTCTTTTGATCACTGGTGGGATCACTCTGCTACTGGAGAGGGGAGACTGTCTTTTGATCACTGGTGGGATCGCACTGCTACTGGAGAGGGGAGACTGCCTTTTGATCACTGGTGGGATCACTCTGCTATGGAGATGGGAGACTGCCTTTTGATCACTGATGGGATCGCTCTGCTACGGAGAGGGGAGACTGTCTTTTGATCAGTGGGGGATCGCTCTGCTGTCGCAAAGGGGAGACTGCCTTTTGATCACTGGTGGGATCGCTCTCCTACTGGAGAGGGGAGACTGCCTTTTGATCACTGGGGGATCGCTCTGCTACTGGAGAGGGGAGACTGTCTTTTGATCACTGGTAGGATCGCTCTGCTGCTGGAGAGTGGAGACTGTCGTTTGATCACTGGTAGGATCGCTCTGCTGCTGGAGAGTGGAGACTGTCGTTTGATCACTGGTGGGATCACTCTGCTACTGGAGAGGGGAGACTGTCTTTTGATCACTGGTGGGATCACTCTGCTACTGGAGAGGGGAGACTTGTCTTTTGATCACTGGTGGGATTGCACTGCTACTGGAGAGGGGAGACTGCCTTTTGATCACTGGTGGGATCACTCTGCTATGGAGAAGGGAGACTGCCTTTTGATCACTGATGGGATCGCTCTGCTACTGGAGAGGGGAGACTGTCTTTTGATCACTGGTGGGATCGCTCTGCTACTGGAGAGGGGAGACTGTCTTTTGATCACTGGTGGGATCGCTCTGCTACTGGAGAGGGGAGACTGTCTTTTGATCACTGGTGGGATCGCTCTGCTACTGGAGAGGGGAGACTGTCTTTTGATCACTGGTGGGATCGCTCTGCTACTGGAGAGGGGAGACTGTCTTTTGATCACTGGTGGGATCGCTCTGCTACTGGAGAGGGGAGACTGTCTTTTGATCACTGGTGGGATCGCTCTGCTACTGGAGAGGGGAGACTGTCTTTTGATCACTGGTGGGTTCGCTCTGCTACTGGAGAGGGGTGACTGTCTTTTGATCACTGGTGGGATCGCTCTGCTATTGGAGAGGGGAGACTGTCTTTTGATCACTGGTGGGATCTCTCTGCTACTGGAGAGGGGAGAGTGCCTTTTGATCACTGGTGGGATCACTCTGCTGTCGCAGAGGGGAGACTGTCTTTTGATCCCTGGTGGGATGGCTCTGCTACTGGAGAGGGGAGACTCTCTTTTTATCACTGGTGGGATCGCTCTGCTACTGGAGAGGGGAGACTGTCTTTTGATCACTGGTGGGATCGCTCTGCTACAGGAGAGGGGAGACTGTCTTTTGATCACTGGTGGGATCGCTCTGCTACTGGAGAGGGGAGACTGTCTTTTGATCACTGGTGGGATCGCTCTGCTACTGGAGAGGGGAGACTGTCTTTTGATCACTGGTGGGATCGCTCTGCTACTGGAGAGGGGAGACTGTCTTTTGATCACTGGTGGGTTCGCTCTGCTACTGGAGAGGGGTGACTGTCTTTTGATCACTGGTGGGATCGCTCTGCTATTGGAGAGGGGAGACTGTCTTTTGATCACTGGTGGGATCTCTCTGCTACTGGAGAGGGGAGACTGCCTTTTGATCACTGGTGGGATCACTCTGCTGTCGCAGAGGGGAGACTGTCTTTTGATCACTGGTGGGATCGCTCTGCTACTGGAGAGGGGAGACTGCCTTTTGATCACTGGTGGGATCACTCTGCTGTCGCAGAGGGGAGACTGTCTTTTGATCACTGCTGGGATCGCTCTGCTACTGGAGAGGGGAGTCTGTCTTTTGATCACTGGTGGGATCACTCTGCTACTGGAGAGGGGAGACTGTCTTTTGATCACTGGTGGGATCACTCTGCTACTGGAGAGGGGAGACTGTCTTTTGATCACTGGTGGGATCGCACTGCTACTGGAGAGGGGAGACTGCCTTTTGATCACTGGTGGGATCACTCTGCTATGGAGAAGGGAGACTGCCTTTTGATCACTGATGGGATCGCTCTGCTACGGAGAGGGGAGACTGTCTTTTGATCAGTGGGGGATCGCTCTGCTGTCGCAAAGGGGAGACTGCCTTTTGATCACTGGTGGGATCGCTCTCCTACTGGAGAGGGGAGACTGCCTTTTGATCACTGGGGGATCGCTCTGCTACTGGAGAGGGGAGACTGTCTTTTGATCACTGGTAGGATCGCTCTGCTGCTGGAGAGTGGAGACTGTCGTTTGATCACTGGTAGGATCGCTCTGCTGCTGGAGAGTGGAGACTGTCGTTTGATCACAGGTGGGATCACTCTGCTGCTGGAGAGGGGAGACGGTCTTTTGATCACTGGTGGGATCGCTCTGCTACTGGAGAGGGGAGACTGTCTTTTGATCACTCAGGGATCGCTCTGCTACTGGAGAGGGGAGACTGTCTTTTGATCACTGGGGGATCACTCTGCTACGGAGAGGGGAGACTATCTATTGATCACTGAGGGATCGCTCTGCTACTGGAGAGGGGAGTGCCTTTTGCTCACTGGGGGATCACTGCTACTGGAGAGGGGAGACTGCCTTTTGATCACTGGGGGATCACTCTGCTATGGAGAGGGGAGACTGCCTTTTGATCACTGGGGGATCACTCTGCTACTGGAGAGGGGAGACTGCCTTTTGATCACTGATGGGATCGCTCTGCTACTGAGAGGGGAGACTGTCTTTTGATCACTGGGGAATCGGTCTGCTACTGGAGAGGGGAGACTGTCTTTTGATCAGTGGGGGATCGCTCTGCTGTCGCAGAGGGGAGACTGTCTTTTGATCAGTGGGGGATCACTCTGCTACTGGAGAGGGGAGACTGTCTTTTGATCACTGGTAGGATCGCTCTGCTGCTGGAGAGGGGAGACTGTCGTTTGATCACTGGTGGGATCACTCTGCTGCTGGAGAGGGGAGACTGTCTTTTGATCACTGGTGGGATCGCTCTGCTACTGGAGAGGGGAGACTGTCTTTTGATCACTCAGGGATCGCTCTGCTACTGGAGAGGGGAGACTGTCTTTTGATCACTGGGGGATCACTCTGCTACGGAGAGGGGAGACTGTCTATTGATCACTGAGGGATCGCTCTGCTACTGGAGAGGGGAGACTGTCTTTTGATCACTGGGGGATCACTCTGCTATGGAGAGGGGAGACTGTCTTTTGATCACTGTGGGTTCACTCTGCTACGGAGAGGGGAGACTGTCTTTTGATCACTGGTGGGATCGTTCTTCTACAGGAGATGGGAGACTGCCTTTTGATCACTGGTGGGATCGTTCTGCTACTGGAGAGGGGAGACTGTCTTTTGATAACTGGGGGATCGCTCTGCTACTGGAGAGGGGAGACTCCCTTTTGATCACTGGTAGGATCGCTCTGCTACTGGAGAGGGGAGACTGCCTTTTGATCACTGAGGTATCGCTCTGCTACTGGAGAGGGGAGACTGTCTTTTGATCACTGGTATGATCGCTCCGCTACTGGAGAGGGGAGACTGCCTTTTGATCACTGGTAGGATCGCTGTGCTTCTGGAGAGGGGAGACTGTCTTTTGATCACTGGTAGGATCGCTCTGCTACTGGAGAGGAGAGACTGCCTTTTGATCACTGGGGGATCGCTCTGCTACTGGAGAGAGGAGACTGTCTTTTGATCACTGGTAGGATCGCTCTGCCACTGGAGAGGGGAGACTGACTTTTGATCACTGGGTGATCGTTCTGCTACTGGAGAGGGGAGACTGTCTTTTGATCACTGGGGGATCGCTCTGCTACTGGAGATGGGAGACTGTCTTTTGATTACTGGTGGGATCACTCTGTTACTGGAGAGGGGAGACTGTCTTTTGATCACTGGGGGATCGCTCTGCTATCGGAGAGGGGAGACTGTCTTTTGATCAGTGGGGGATCATTCTGCTACTGGAGAGGGGAGACTGTCTTTTGATCACTGGTATGATCGCTCCGCTACTGGAGAGGGGAGACTGCCTTTTGATCACTGGTAGGATCGCTGTGCTTCTGGAGAGGGGAGACTGTCTTTTGATCACTGGTAGGATCGCTCTGCTACTGGAGAGGAGAGACTGCCTTTTGATCACTGGGGGATCGCTCTGCTACTGGAGAGAGGAGACTGTCTTTTGATCACTGGTAGGATCGCTCTGCTACTGGAGAGGGGAGACTGACTTTTGATCACTGGGTGATCGTTCTGCTACTGGAGAGGGGAGACTGTCTTTTGATCACTGGGGGATCGCTCTGCTACTGGAGATGGGAGACTATCTTTTGATTACTGGTGGGATCACTCTGTTACTGGAGAGGGGAGACTGTCTTTTGATCACTGGGGGATCGCTCTGCTATCGGAGAGGGGAGACTGTCTTTTGATCAGTGGGGGATTATTCTGCTACTGGAGAGGGGAGACTGCCTTTTGCTTAGTGGGGGATCACTCTGCTACTGGAGAGGGGAGACTGCCTTTTGATCACTGGGGGATCACTCTGTTAAGGAGAGGGGAGACTGCCTTTTGATCACTGGTGGGATCACTCTGTTAAGGAGAGGGGAGACTGCCTTTTGATCACTGGTGGGATCGCTCTGCTACTGGAGAGGGGAGACTGTCGTTTGATCACTGGGGGATCGCTCTGCTATGGAGAGGGGAGACTGCCTTTTGATCACTGGGGGATCGCTCTGCTACGGAGAGGCAAGACTGTCTTTTGATCACTGGTGGGATCGCTCTGCTTCTGGAGAGGGGAGACTGCCTTTTGATCAGTGGGGGATCACTCTGCTACTGGAGAGGGGAGTGCCTTTTGCTCAGTGGGGGATCTCTCTGCTACTGGAGAGGGGAGACTGCCTTTTGATCACTGGGGGATCACTCTGTTAAGGAGAGGGGAGACTGCCTTTTAATCACTGGTGGGATCGCTCTGCTACTGGAGAGGGGAGACTGCCTTTTGCTCAGTGGGGGATCACTCTGCTACTGGAGAGGGGAGACTGCCTTTTGATCACTGGGGGATCACTCAGTTAAGGAGAGGGGAGACTGCCTTTTGATCACTGGTGGGATCACTCTGTTAAGGAGAGGGGAGACTGCCTTTTGATCACTGGTGGGATCACTCCGTTAAGGAGAGGGGAGACTGTCGTTTGATCACTGGTGGGATCGCTCTGCTACTGGAGAGGGGAGACTGTCTTTTGATCACTTGGGGATTGCTCTGCTACTGGAGAGCGGAGACTGCCTTTTGATCACTGGTGGGATCGCTCTGCTACTGGAGAGGGGAAACTGACTTTTGATCACTGGGTGATCGCTCTGCTACTGGAGAGGGGAGACTGTCTTTTGATCACTGGTGGGATCGCTCTGCTACTGGAGAGGGGAGACTGTCTTTTGATCACTGAGGGATTGCTCTGCTATCGGAGAGGGGAGACTGCCTTTTGATCACTGGGGGATCGCTCTGCTACGGAGAGGCAAGACTGTCTTTTGATCACTGGTGGGATCGCTCTGCTTCTGGAGAGGGGAGACTGCCTTTTGATCAGTGGGGGATCACTCTGCTACTGGAGAGGGGAGACTGCCTTTTGCTCAGTGGGGGATCACTCTGCTACTGGAGAGGGGAGACTGCCTTTTGATCACTGGGGGATCACTCTGTTAAGGAGAGGGGAGACTGCCTTTTGATCACTGGTGGGATCACTCTGTTAAGGAGAGGGGAGACTGTCTTTTGATCACTGGGGGATCGCTCTGCTACTGGAGATGGGAGACTGTCTTTTGATTACTGGTGGGATCACTCTGTTACTGGAGAGGGGAGACTGTCTTTTGATCACTGGGGGATCGCTCTGCTATCGGAGAGGGGAGACTGTCTTTTGATCAGTGGGGGATCATTCTGCTACTGGAGAGGGGAGACTGCCTTTTGCTTAGTGGGGGATCACTCTGCTACTGGAGAGGGGAGACTGCCTTTTGATCACTGGGGGATCACTCTGTTAAGGAGAGGGGAGACTGCCTTTTGATCACTGGTGGGATCACTCTGTTAAGGAGAGGGGAGACTGCCTTTTGATCACTGGTGGGATCGCTCTGCTACTGGAGAGGGGAGACTGTCGTTTGATCACTGGGGGATCGCTCTGCTATGGAGAGGGGAGACTGCCTTTTGATCACTGGGGGATCGCTCTGCTACGGAGAGGCAAGACTGTCTTTTGATCACTGGTGGGATCGCTCTGCTTCTGGAGAGGGGAGACTGCCTTTTGATCAGTGGGGGATCACTCTGCTACTGGAGAGGGGAGTGCCTTTTGCTCAGTGGGGGATCTCTCTGCTACTGGAGAGGGGAGACTGCCTTTTGATCACTGGGGGATCACTCTGTTAAGGAGAGGGGAGACTGCCTTTTAATCACTGGTGGGATCGCTCTGCTACTGGAGAGGGGAGACTGCCTTTTGCTCAGTGGGGGATCACTCTGCTACTGGAGAGGGGAGACTGCCTTTTGATCACTGGGGGATCACTCAGTTAAGGAGAGGGGAGACTGCCTTTTGATCACTGGTGGGATCACTCTGTTAAGGAGAGGGGAGACTGCCTTTTGATCACTGGTGGGATCACTCCGTTAAGGAGAGGGGAGACTGTCGTTTGATCACTGGTGGGATCGCTCTGCTACTGGAGAGGGGAGACTGTCTTTTGATCACTTGGGGATTGCTCTGCTACTGGAGAGCGGAGACTGCCTTTTGATCACTGGTGGGATCGCTCTGCTACTGGAGAGGGGAAACTGACATTTGATCACTGGGTGATCGCTCTGCTATCGGAGAGGGGAGACTGCCTTTTGATCACTGGTGGGATCGCTCTGCTACTGGAGAGGGGAGACTGTCTTTTGATCACTGGTGGGATCGCTCTGCTACTGGAGAGGGGAGACTGTCTTTTGATCACTGAGGGATTGCTCTGCTATCGGAGAGGGGAGACTGCCTTTTGATCACTGGGGGATCGCTCTGCTACGGAGAGGCAAGACTGTCTTTTGATCACTGGTGGGATCGCTCTGCTTCTGGAGAGGGGAGACTGCCTTTTGATCAGTGGGGGATCACTCTGCTACTGGAGAGGGGAGACTGCCTTTTGCTCAGTGGGGGATCACTCTGCTACTGGAGAGGGGAGACTGCCTTTTGATCACTGGGGGATCACTCTGTTAAGGAGAGGGGAGACTGCCTTTTGATCACTGGTGGGATCACTCTGTTAAGGAGAGGGGAGACTGCCTTTTGATCACTGGTGGGATCGCTCTGCTACTGGAGAGGGGAGACTGTCGTTTGATCACTGGGGGCTCGCTCTGCTACGGAGAGGCAAGACTGTCTTTTGATCACTGGTGGGATCGCTCTGCTTCTGGAGAGGGGAGACTGCCTTTTGATCAGTGGGGGATCACTCTGCTACTGGAGAGGAGAGACTGCCTTTTGCTCAGTGGGGGATCACTCTGCTACTGGAGAGGGGAGACTGCCTTTTGATCACTGGGGGATCACTCTGTTAAGGAGAGGGGAGACTGCCTTTTGATCACTGGTGGGATCACTCTGTTAAGGAGAGGGGAGACTGCCTTTTGATCACTGGTGGGATCGCTCTGCTACTGGAGAGGGGAGACTGTCGTTTGATCACTGGGGGATCGCTCTGCTATGGAGAGGGGAGACTGCCTTTTGATCACTGGGGGATCGCTCTGCTACGGAGAGGCAAGACTGTCTTTTGATCACTGGTGGGATCGCTCTGCTTCTGGAGAGGGGAGACTGCCTTTTGATCAGTGGGGGATCACTCTCCTACTGGAGAGGGGAGTGCCTTTTGCTCAGTGGGGGATCTCTCTGCTACTGGAGAGGGGAGACTGCCTTTTGATCACTGGGGGATCACTCTGTTAAGGAGAGGGGAGACTGCCTTTTGATCACTGGTGGGATCACTCTGTTAAGGAGAGGGGAGACTGCCTTTTTATCACTGGTGGGATCGCTCTGCTACTGGAGAGGGGAGACTGTCGTTTGATCACTGGGGGATCGCTCTGCTATGGAGAGGGGAGACTGCCTTTTGATCACTGGGGGATCGCTCTGCTACGGAGAGGCAAGACTGTCTTTTGATCACTGGTGGGATCACTCTGTTAAGGAGAGGGGAGACTGCCTTTTGATCACTGGTGGGATCACTCTGTTAAGGAGAGGGGAGACTGTCGTTTGATCACTGGTGGGATCGCTCTGCTACTGGAGAGGGGAGACTGTCTTTTGATCACTTGGGGATTGCTCTGCTACTGGAGAGGGGAGACTGCCTTTTGATCACTGGTGGGATCGCTCTGCTACTGGAGAGGGGAGACTGACTTTTGATCACTGGGTGATCGTTCTGCTACTGGAGAGGGGAGACTGTCTTTTGATCACTGGGGGATCGCTCTGCTACTGGAGAGGGGAGACTCTCTTTTGATTACTGGTGGGATCACTCTGTTACTGGAGAGGGATGACTGTCTTTTGATCACTGGGGGAACGCTCTGCTATCGGAGAGGGGAGACTGCCTTTTGATCACTGGTGGGATCGCTCTGCTACTGGAGAGGGGAGACTGTCTTTTGATCACTGGTGGGATCGCTCTGCTACTGGAGAGGGGAGACTGTCTTTTGATCACTGAGGGATCGCTCTGCTATCGGAGAGGGGAGACTGCCTTTTGATCACTGGGGGATCGCTCTGCTATGGAGAGGGGAGACTGCCTTTTGATCACTGGGGGATCGCTCTGCTACGGAGAGGCAAGACTGTCTTTTGATCACTGGTGGGATCGCTCTGCTTCTGGAGAGGGGAGACTGCCTTTTGATCAGTGGGGGATCACTCTCCTACTGGAGAGGGAAGTGCCTTTTGCTCAGTGGGGGATCTCTCTGCTACTGGAGAGGGGAGACTGCCTTTTGATCACTGGGGGATCACTCTGTTAAGGAGAGGGGAGACTGCCTTTTGATCACTGGTGGGATCACTCTGTTAAGGAGAGGGGAGACTGCCTTTTGATCACTGGTGGGATCGCTCTGCTACTGGAGAGGGGAGACTGTCGTTTGATCACTGGGGGATCGCTCTGCTATGGAGAGGGGAGACTGCCTTTTGATCACTGGGGGATCGCTCTGCTACGGAGAGGGAAGACTGTCTTTTGATCACTGGTGGGATCACTCTGTTAAGGAGAGGGGAGACTGCCTTTTGATCACTGGTGGGATCACTCTGTTAAGGAGAGGGGAGACTGTCGTTTGATCACTGGTGGGATCGCTCTGCTACTGGAGAGGGGAGACTGTCTTTTGATCACTTGGGGATTGCTCTGCTACTGGAGAGGGGAGACTGCCTTTTGATCACTGGTGGGATCGCTCTGCTACTGGAGAGGGGAGACTCTCTTTTGATTACTGGTGGGATCACTCTGTTACTGGAGAGGGATGACTGTCTTTTGATCACTGGGGGAACGCTCTGCTATCGGAGAGGGGAGACTGCCTTTTGATCACTGGTGGGATCGCTCTGCTACTGGAGAGGGGAGACTGTCTTTTGATCACTGGTGGGATCGCTCTGCTACTGGAGAGGGGAGACTGTCTTTTGATCACTGAGGGATCGCTCTGCTATCGGAGAGGGGAGACTGCCTTTTGATCACTGGGGGATCGCTCTGCTATGGAGAGGGGAGACTGCCTTTTGATCACTGGGGGATCGCTCTGCTACGGAGAGGCAAGACTGTCTTTTGATCACTGCTGGGATCGCTCTGCTTCTGGAGAGGGGAGACTGCCTTTTGATCAGTGGGGGATCACTCTGCTGCTGGAGAGGGGAGACTGCCTTTTGCTCAGTGGGGGATCACTCTGCTACTGGAGAGGGGAGACTGCCTTTTGATCACTGGGGGATCACTGTTAAGGAGAGGGGAGACTGCCTTTTGATAACTGGTGGGATCACTCTGTTAAGGAGAGGGGAGACTGCCTTTTGATCACTGGTGGGATCGCTCTGCTACTGGAGAGGGGAGACTGTCGTTTGATCACTGGGGGATCGCTCTGCTATGGAGAGGGGAGACTGCCTTTTGATCACTGGGGGATCGCTCTGCTACGGAGAGGCAAGACTGTCTTTTGATCACTGGTGGGATCGCTCTGCTTCTGGAGAGGGCAGACTGCCTTTTGATCACTGGTGGGATCGCTCTGCTACTGGAGAGGGGAGACTGTCTTTTGATCACTGGTGGGATCGCTCTGCTACTGGAGAGGGGAGACTGTCTTTTGATCACTGAGGGATCGCTCTGCTATCGGAGAGGGGAGACTGCCTTTTGATCACTGGGGGATCGCTCTGCTATGGAGAGGGGAGACTGCCTTTTGATCACTGGGGGATCGCTCTGCTACGGAGAGGCAAGACTGTCTTTTGATCACTGGTGGGATCGCTCTGCTTCTGGAGAGGGGAGACTGCCTTTTGATCAGTGGGGGATCACTCTCCTACTGGAGAGGGGAGTGCCTTTTGCTCAGTGGGGGATCTCTCTGCTACTGGAGAGGGGAGACTGCCTTTTGATCACTGGGGGATCACTCTGTTAAGGAGAGGGGAGACTGCCTTTTGATCACTGGTGGGATCACTCTGTTAAGGAGAGGGGAGACTGCCTTTTGATCACTGGTGGGATCGCTCTGCTACTGGAGAGGGGAGACTGTCGTTTGATCACTGGGGGATCGCTCTGCTATGGAGAGGGGAGACTGCCTTTTGATCACTGGGGGATCGCTCTGCTACGGAGAGGGAAGACTGTCTTTTGATCACTGGTGGGATCACTCTGTTAAGGAGAGGGGAGACTGCCTTTTGATCACTGGTGGGATCACTCTGTTAAGGAGAGGGGAGACTGTCGTTTGATCACTGGTGGGATCGCTCTGCTACTGGAGAGGGGAGACTGTCTTTTGATCACTTGGGGATTGCTCTGCTACTGGAGAGGGGAGACTGCCTTTTGATCACTGGTGGGATCGCTCTGCTACTGGAGAGGGGAGACTCTCTTTTGATTACTGGTGGGATCACTCTGTTACTGGAGAGGGATGACTGTCTTTTGATCACTGGGGGAACGCTCTGCTATCGGAGAGGGGAGACTGCCTTTTGATCACTGGTGGGATCGCTCTGCTACTGGAGAGGGGAGACTGTCTTTTGATCACTGGTGGGATCGCTCTGCTACTGGAGAGGGGAGACTGTCTTTTGATCACTGAGGGATCGCTCTGCTATCGGAGAGGGGAGACTGCCTTTTGATCACTGGGGGATCGCTCTGCTATGGAGAGGGGAGACTGCCTTTTGATCACTGGGGGATCGCTCTGCTACGGAGAGGCAAGACTGTCTTTTGATCACTGCTGGGATCGCTCTGCTTCTGGAGAGGGGAGACTGCCTTTTGATCAGTGGGGGATCACTCTGCTGCTGGAGAGGGGAGACTGCCTTTTGCTCAGTGGGGGATCACTCTGCTACTGGAGAGGGGAGACTGCCTTTTGATCACTGGGGGATCACTGTTAAGGAGAGGGGAGACTGCCTTTTGATAACTGGTGGGATCACTCTGTTAAGGAGAGGGGAGACTGCCTTTTGATCACTGGTGGGATCGCTCTGCTACTGGAGAGGGGAGACTGTCGTTTGATCACTGGGGGATCGCTCTGCTATGGAGAGGGGAGACTGCCTTTTGATCACTGGGGGATCGCTCTGCTACGGAGAGGCAAGACTGTCTTTTGATCACTGGTGGGATCGCTCTGCTTCTGGAGAGGGCAGACTGCCTTTTGATCAGTGGGGGATCACTCTGCTACTGGAGAGGGGAGACTGCCTTTTGATCATTGGGGGATCGCTCTGCTACTGGAGAGAGGAGACTGTCTTTTGATCACTGGTAGGATCACGCTGCTACTGGAGAGGGGAGACTGCCTTTTGATCACTGGTAGGATCGCTCTGCTACTGGAGAGGGGAGACTGCCTTTTGATCACTGGGTGATCGTTCTGCTACTGGAGAGGGGAGACTGTCTTTTGATCACTGGGGGATCGCTCTGCTACTGGAGAGGGGAGACTGCCTTTTGATTACTGGGTGATCGTTCTGCTACTGGAGAGGGGAGACTGTCTTTTGATCGCTGGTGGGATCGCTCTGCTACTGGAGAGGGGAGACTCTCTTTTGATCACTGGTGGGATCGCTCTGCTACTGGAGAGGGGAGACTGTCTTTTGATCACTGGTGGGATCACTCTGCTATCGCAGAGGGGAGACTGCCTTTTGATCACTGGTGGGATCGCTCTGCTACTGGAGAGGGGAGACTCTCTTTTGATCACTGGGGGATCGCTCTGCTACTGGAGGGGGAGACTGTCTTTTGATCAGTGGTGGGATCGCTCTGCTACTGGAGAGGGGAGACTGTCTTTTGATCACTGTTGGGATCGCTCTGCTACTGGAGAGGGGAGACTGCCTTTTGATCACTGGGGGGATCGCTCTGCTACTGGAGAGGGGAGACTGTCTTTTGATCAGTGGGGGATCGCTCTGCTATCGGAGAGGGGAGACTGCCTTTTGATCACTGGGGGATCGCTCTGCTACTGGAGAGGGGAGACTGTCTTTTGATCACTGAGGGATCGCTCTGCTATCGGAGAGGGGAGACTGCCTTTTGATCATTGGGGGATCGCTCTGCTATGGAGAGGGGAGACTGCCTTTTGATCACTGGGTGATCACTGCTACTGGAGAGGGGAGACTGCCTTTTGATCACTGGGGGATCACTCTGCTATGGAGAGGGGAGACTGCCTTTTGATCACTGGGGGATCACTCTGCTACTGGAGAGGGGAGACTGCCTTTTGATCACTGATGGGATCGCTCTGCTACTGAGAGGGGAGACTGTCTTTTGATCACTGGGGAATCGTTCTGCTACTGGAGAGGGGAGACTGTCTTTTGATCACTTGGGGATTGCTCTGCTACTGGAGAGGGGAGACTGCCTTTTGATCACTGGTGGGATCGCTCTGCTACTGGAGAGGGGAGACTGACTTTTGATCACTGGGTGATCGTTCTGCTACTGGAGAGGGGAGACTGTCTTTTGATCACTGTGGGATCGCTCTGCTACTGGAGAGGGGAGACTCTCTTTTGATTACTGGTGGGATCACTCTGTTACTGGAGAGGGATGACTGTCTTTTGATCACTGGGGGAACGCTCTGCTATCGGAGAGGGGAGACTGCCTTTTGATCACTGGTGGGATCGCTCTGCTACTGGAGAGGGGAGACTGTCTTTTGATCACTGGTGGGATCGCTCTGCTACTGGAGAGGGGAGACTGTCTTTTGATCACTGAGGGATCGCTCTGCTATCGGAGAGGGGAGACTGCCTTTTGATCACTGGGGGATCGCTCTGCTATGGAGAGTGGAGACTGCCTTTTGATCACTGGGGGATCGCTCTGCTACGGAGAGGCAAGACTGTCTTTTGATCACTGGTGGGATCGCTCTGCTTCTGGAGAGGGGAGACTGCCTTTTGATCAGTGGGGGATCACTCTCCTACTGGAGAGGGGAGTGCCTTTTGCTCAGTGGGGGATCTCTCTGCTACTGGAGAGGGGAGACTGCCTTTTGATCACTGGGGGATCACTCTGTTAAGGAGAGGGGAGACTGCCTTTTGATCACTGGTGGGATCACTCTGTTAAGGAGAGGGGAGACTGCCTTTTGATCACTGGTGGGATCGCTCTGCTACTGGAGAGGGGAGACTGTCGTTTGATCACTGGGGGATCGCTCTGCTATGGAGAGGGGAGACTGCCTTTTGATCACTGGGGGATCGCTCTGCTACGGAGAGGGAAGACTGTCTTTTGATCACTGGTGGGATCACTCTGTTAAGGAGAGGGGAGACTGCCTTTTGATCACTGGTGGGATCACTCTGTTAAGGAGAGGGGAGACTGTCGTTTGATCACTGGTGGGATCGCTCTGCTACTGGAGAGGGGAGACTGTCTTTTGATCACTTGGGGATTGCTCTGCTACTGGAGAGGGGAGACTGCCTTTTGATCACTGGTGGGGTCGCTCTGCTACTGGAGAGGGGAGACTCTCTTTTGATTACTGGTGGGATCACTCTGTTACTGGAGAGGGATGACTGTCTTTTGATCACTGGGGGAACGCTCTGCTATCGGAGAGGGGAGACTGCCTTTTGATCACTGGTGGGATCGCTCTGCTACTGGAGAGGGGAGACTGTCTTTTGATCACTGGTGGGATCGCTCTGCTACTGGAGAGTGGAGACTGTCTTTTGATCACTGAGGGATCGCTCTGCTATCGGAGAGGGGAGACTGCCTTTTGATCACTGGGGGATCGCTCTGCTATGGAGAGGGGAGACTGCCTTTTGATCACTGGGGGATCGCTCTGCTACGGAGAGGCAAGACTGTCTTTTGATCACTGCTGGGATCGCTCTGCTTCTGGAGAGGGGAGACTGCCTTTTGATCAGTGGGGGATCACTCTGCTGCTGGAGAGGGGAGACTGCCTTTTGCTCAGTGGGGGATCACTCTGCTACTGGAGAGGGGAGACTGCCTTTTGATCACTGGGGGATCACTCTGTTAAGGAGAGGGGAGACTGCCTTTTGATAACTGGTGGGATCACTCTGTTAAGGAGAGGGGAGACTGCCTTTTGATCACTGGTGGGATCGCTCTGCTACTGGAGAGGGGAGACTGTCGTTTGATCACTGGGGGATCGCTCTGCTATGGAGAGGGGAGACTGCCTTTTGATCACTGGGGGATCGCTCTGCTACGGAGAGGCAAGACTGTCTTTTGATCACTGGTGGGATCGCTCTGCTTCTGGAGAGGGGAGACTGCCTTTTGATCAGTGGGGGATCACTCTGCTACTGGAGAGGGGAGACTGCCTTTTGATCACTGGGGGATCGCTCTGCTACTGGAGAGAGGAGACTGTCTTTTGATCACTGGTAGGATCACTCTGCTACTGGAGAGGGGAGACTGCCTTTTGATCACTGGTAGGATCGCTCTGCTACTGGAGAGGGGAGACTGCCTTTTGATCACTGGGTGATCGTTCTGCTACTGGAGAGGGGAGACTGTCTTTTGATCACTGGGGGATCGCTCTGCTACTGGAGAGGGGAGACTGCCTTTTGATTACTGGGTGATCGTTCTGCTACTGGAGAGGGGAGACTGTCTTTTGATCGCTGGTGGGATCGCTCTGCTACTGGAGAGGGGAGACTCTCTTTTGATCACTGGTGGGATCGCTCTGCTACTGGAGAGGGGAGACTGTCTTTTGATCACAGGTGGGATCACTCTGCTATCGCAGAGGGGAGACTGCCTTTTGATCACTGGTGGGATCGCTCTGCTACTGGAGAGGGGAGACTCTCTTTTGATCACTGGGGGATCGCTCTGCTACTGGAGGGGGAGACTGTCTTTTGATCACTGGTGGGATCGCTCTGCTACTGGAGAGGGGAGACTGTCTTTTGATCACTGTTGGGATCGCTCTGCTACTGGAGAGGGGAGACTGCCTTTTGATCACTGGGGGGATCGCTCTGCTACTGGAGAGGGGAGACTGTCTTTTGATCAGTGGGGGATCGCTCTGCTATCGGAGAGGGGAGACTGCCTTTTGATCACTGGGGGATCGCTCTGCTACTGGAGAGGGGAGACTGTCTTTTGATCACTGAGGGATCGCTCTGCTATCGGAGAGGGGAGACTGCCTTTTGATCATTGGGGGATCGCTCTGCTATGGAGAGGGGAGACTGCCTTTTGATCACTGGGGGATCACTGCTACTGGAGAGGGGAGACTGCCTTTTGATCACTGGGGGATCACTCTGCTATGGAGAGGGGAGACTGCCTTTTGATCACTGGGGGATCACTCTGCTACTGGAGAGGGGAGACTGCCTTTTGATCACTGATGGGATCGCTCTGCTACTGAGAGGGGAGACTGTCTTTTGATCACTGGGGAATCGTTCTGCTACTGGAGAGGGGAGACTGTCTTTTGATCATTGGGGGATCACTCTGCTACTGTAGAGGGGAGACTGTCTTTTGATCAGTGGGGGATCGCTCTGCTGTCGCAGAGGGGAGACTGCCTTTTGATCACTGGTGGGATCACTCTGCTACTGGAGAGGGGAGACTGTCTTTTGATCAGTGGGGGATCGCTCTGCTGTTGCCAAGGGGAGACTGCCTTTTGATCACTGGTGGGATCGCTCTCCTACTGGAGAGGGGAGACTGCCTTTTGATCACTGGTGGGATCGTTCTGCTACTGGAGAGGGGAGACTGTCTTTTGATCACTGGGGGATCGCTCTGCAACTGGAGAGGGGAGACTGTCTTTTGATCAGTGGGGGAGCGCTCTGCTGCTGGAGAGGGGAGACTGTCTTTTGATCACTGGTGGGATCGCTCTGCTACTGGAGAGGGGAGACTGTCTTTTGATCACTCAGGGATCGCTCTGCTACTGGAGAGGGGAGACTGTCTATTGATCACTGAGGGATCGCTCTGCTACTGGAGAGGGGAGACTGTCTTTTGATCACTGGGGGATCACTCTGCTATGGAGAGGGGAGACTGTCTTTTGATCACTGGGGGTTCACTCTGCTACGGAGAGGGGAGACTGTCTTTTGATCACTGGTGGGATCGTTCTGCTACAGGAGATGGGAGACTGCCTTTTGATCACTGGTGGGATCGTTCTGATACTGGAGAGGGGAGACTGTCTTTTGATAACTGGGGGATCGCTCTGCTACTGGAGAGGGGAGACTCCCTTTTGATCACTGGTAGGATCGCTCTGCTACTGGAGAGGGGAGACTGCCTTTTGATCACTGAGGTTTCGCTCTGCTACTGGAGAGGGGAGACTGTCTTTTGATCACTGGTATGATCGCTCCGCTACTGGAGAGGGGAGACTGCCTTTTGATCACTGGTAGGATCGCTGTGCTTCTGGAGAGGGGAGACTGTCTTTTGATCACTGGTAGGATCGCTCTGCTACTGGAGAGGAGAGAATGCCTTTTGATCACTGGGGGATCGCTCTGCTACTGGAGAGAGGAGACTGTCTTTTGATCACTGGTAGGATCGCTCTGCTACTGGAGAGGGGAGACTGACTTTTGATCACTGGGTGATCGTTCTGCTACTGGAGAGTGGAGACTGT
This sequence comes from Hypanus sabinus, assembly GCF_030144855.1. Taxonomy (NCBI): domain Eukaryota; kingdom Metazoa; phylum Chordata; class Chondrichthyes; order Myliobatiformes; family Dasyatidae; genus Hypanus; species Hypanus sabinus. The sequence continues at coordinate 31,521,575 of NC_082707.1, forward strand.
CTTTTGATCACTGGGGGATCGCTCTGCTACTGGAGATGGGAGACTGTCTTTTGATTACTGGTGGGATCACTCTGTTACTGGAGAGGGGAGACTTTCTTTTGATCACTAGGGGTTCGCTCTGCTATCGGAGAGGGGAGACTGCCTTTTGATCAGTGGGGGATCATTCTGCTACTGGAGAGGGGAGACTGCCTTTTGTTCAGTGGGGGATCACTCTGCTACTGGAGAGGGGAGACTGCCTTTTGATCACTGGGGGATCACTCTGTTAAGGAGAGGGGAGACTGCCTTTTGATCACTGGTGGGATCACTCTGTTAAGGAGAGGGGAGACTGCCTTTTGATCACTGGTGGGATCGCTCTGCTACTGCAGAGGGGAGACTGTCGTTTGATCACTGGGGGATCGCTCTGCTATGGAGAGGGGAGACTGCCTTTTGATCACTGGGGGATCGCTCTGCTACGGAGAGGCAAGACTGTCTTTTGATCACTGGTGGGATCGCTCTGCTTCTGGAGAGGGGAGACTGCCTTTTGATCAGTGGTGGATCACTCTGCTACTGGAGAGTGGAGACTGCCTTTTGCTCAGTGGGGGATCTCTCTGCTACTGGAGAGGGGAGACTGCCTTTTGATCACTGGGGGATCACTCTGTTAAGGAGAGGGGAGACTGCCTTTTGATCACTGGGGGATCACTGCTACTGGAGAGGGGAGACTGCCTTTTGATCACTGGGGGATCACTCTGCTATGGAGAGGGGAGACTGCCTTTTGATCACTGGGGGATCACTCTGCTACTGGAGAGGGGAGACTGCCTTTTGATCACTGATGGGATCGCTCGGCTACTGAGAGGGGAGACTGTCTTTTGATCACTGGGGAATCGGTCTGCTACTGGAGAGGGGAGACTGTCTTTAGATCACTGGGGGATAACTCTGCTACTGGAGAGGGGAGACTGTCTTTTGATCAGTGGGGGATCGCTCTGCTGTCGCAGAGGGGAGACTGCCTTTTGATCACTGGTGGGATCACTCTGCTGCTGGAGAGGGGAGACTGTCTTTTGATCAGTGGGGGATCGCTCTGCTGTTGCCAAGGGGAGACTGCCTTTTGATCACTGGTGGGATCGTTCTGCTACTGGAGAGGGGAGACTGTCTTTTGATCACTGGGGGATCGCTCTGCAACTGGAGAGGGGAGACTGTCTTTTGATCAGTGGGGGATCGCTCTGCTACTGGAGAGGGGAGACTGTCTTTTGATCACTGGTAGGATCGCTCTGCTGCTGGAGAGGGGAGACTGTCGTTTGATCACTGGTGGGATCACTCTGCTGCTGGAGAGGGGAGACTGTCTTTTGATCACTGGTGGGATCGCTCTGCTACTGGAGAGGGGAGACTGTCTTTTGATCACTCAGGGATCGCTCTGCTACTGGAGAGGGGAGACTGTCTTTTGATCACTGGGGTATCACTCTGCTACGGAGAGGGGAGACTGTCTATTGATCACTGAGGGATCGCTCTGCTACTGGAGAGGGGAGACTGTCTTTTGATCACTGGGGGATCACTCTGCTATGGAGAGGGGAGACTGTCTTTTGATCACTGGGGGTTCACTCTGCTACGGAGAGGGGAGACTGTCTTTTGATCACTGGTGGGATCGTTCTGCTACAGGAGATGGGAGACTGTCTTTTGATCACTCAGGGATCGCTCTGCTACTGGAGAGGGGAGACTGTCTATTGATCACTGAGGGATCGCTCTGCTACTGGAGAGGGGAGACTGTCTTTTGATCACTGGGGGATCACTCTGCTATGGAGAGGGGAGACTGTCTTTTGATCACTGGGGGTTCACTCTGCTACGGAGAGGGGAGACTGTCTTTTGATCACTGGTGGGATCGTTCTGCTACAGGAGATGGGAGACTGCCTTTTGATCACTGGTGGGATCGTTCTGCGACTGGAGAGGGGAGACTGTCTTTTGATAACTGGGGGATCGCTCTGCTACTGGAGAGGGGAGACTCCCTTTTGATCACTGGTAGGATCGCTCTGCTACTGGAGAGGGGAGACTGCCTTTTGATCACTGAGGTTTCGCTCTGCTACTGGAGAGGGGAGACTGTCTTTTGATCACTGGTATGATCGCTCCGCTACTGGAGAGGGGAGACTGCCTTTTGATCACTGGTAGGATCGCTCTGCTACTGGAGAGGAGAGACTGCCTTTTGATCACTGGGGGATCGCTCTGCTACTGGAGAGAGGAGACTGTCTTTTGATCACTGGTAGGATCGCTCTGCTACTGGAGAGGGGAGACTGACTTTTGATCACTGGGTGATCGTTCTGCTACTGGAGAGGGGAGACTGTCTTTTGATCACTGGGGGATCGCTCTGCTACTGGAGATGGGAGACTGTCTTTTGATTACTGGTGGGATCACTCTGTTACTGGAGAGGGGAGACTTTCTTTTGATCACTAGGGGTTCGCTCTGCTATCGGAGAGGGGAGACTGCCTTTTGATCAGTGGGGGATCATTCTGCTACTGGAGAGGGGAGACTGCCTTTTGCTCAGTGGGGGATCACTCTGCTACTGGAGAGGGGAGACTGCCTTTTGATCACTGGGGGATCACTCTGTTAAGGAGAGGGGAGACTGCCTTTTGATCACTGGTGGGATCACTCTGTTAAGGAGAGGGGAGACTGCCTTTTGATCACTGGTGGGATCGCTCTGCTACTGGAGAGGGGAGACTGTCGTTTGATCACTGGGGGATCGCTCTGCTATGGAGAGGGGAGACTGCCTTTTGATCACTGGGGGATCGCTCTGCTACGGAGAGGCAAGACTGTCTTTTGATCACTGGTGGGATCGCTCTGCTTCTGGAGAGGGGAGACTGCCTTTTGATCAGTGGGGGATCACTCTGCTACTGGAGAGGGGAGTGCCTTTTGCTCAGTGGGGGATCTCTCTGCTACTGGAGAGGGGAGACTGCCTTTTGATCACTGGGGGATCACTCTGTTAAGGAGAAGGGAGACTGCCTTTTGATCACTGATGGGATCGCTCGGCTACAGAGAGGGGAGACTGTCTTTTGATCACTGGGGAATCGGTCTGCTACTGGAGAGGGGAGACTGTCTTTAGATCACTGGGGGATCACTCTGCTACTGGAGAGGGGAGACTGTCTTTTGATCAGTGGGGGATCGCTCTGCTGTCGCAGAGGGGAGACTGCCTTTTGATCACTGGTGGGATCACTCTGCTGCTGGAGAGGGGAGACTGTCTTTTGATCAGTGGGGGATCGCTCTGCTGTTGCCAAGGGGAGACTGCCTTTTGATCACTGGTGGGATCGCTCTCCTACTGGAGAGGGGAGACTGCCTTTTGATCACTGGTGGGATCGTTCTGCTACTGGAGAGGGGAGACTGTCTTTTGATCACTGGGGGATCGCTCTGCAACTGGAGAGGGGAGACTGTCTTTTGATCAGTGGGGGATCGCTCTGCTACTGGAGAGGGGAGACTGTCTTTTGATCACTGGTAGGATCGCTCTGCTGCTGGAGAGGGGAGACTGTCGTTTGATCACTGGTGGGATAACTCTGCTGCTGGAGAGGGGAGACTGTCTTTTGATAACTGGGGGATCGCTCTGCTACTGGAGAGGGGAGACTCCCTTTTGATCACTGGTAGGATCGCTCTGCTACTGGAGAGGGGAGACTGCCTTTTGATCACTGAGGTTTCGCTCTGCTACTGGAGAGGGGAGACTGTCTTTTGATCACTGGTATGATCGCTCCGCTACTGGAGAGGGGAGACTGCCTTTTGATCACTGGTAGGATCGCTCTGCTACTGGAGAGGAGAGACTGCCTTTTGATCACTGGGGGATCGCTCTGCTACTGGAGAGAGGAGACTGTCTTTTGATCACTGGTAGGATCGCTCTGCTACTGGAGAGGGGAGACTGACTTTTGATCACTGGGTGATCGTTCTGCTACTGGAGAGGGGAGACTGTCTTTTGATCACTGGGGGATCGCTCTGCTACTGGAGATGGGAGACTGTCTTTTGATTACTGGTGGGATCACTCTGTTACTGGAGAGGGGAGACTTTCTTTTGATCACTAGGGGTTCGCTCTGCTATCGGAGAGGGGAGACTGCCTTTTGATCAGTGGGGGATCATTCTGCTACTGGAGAGGGGAGACTGCCTTTTGCTCAGTGGGGGATCACTCTGCTACTGGAGAGGGGAGACTGCCTTTTGATCACTGGGGGATCACTCTGTTAAGGAGAGGGGAGACTGCCTTTTGATCACTGGTGGGATCACTCTGTTAAGGAGAGGGGAGACTGCCTTTTGATCACTGGTGGGATCGCTCTGCTACTGGAGAGGGGAGACTGTCGTTTGATCACTGGGGGATCGCTCTGCTATGGAGAGGGGAGACTGCCTTTTGATCACTGGGGGATCGCTCTGCTACGGAGAGGCAAGACTGTCTTTTGATCACTGGTGGGATCGCTCTGCTTCTGGAGAGGGGAGACTGCCTTTTGATCAGTGGGGGATCACTCTGCTACTGGAGAGGGGAGTGCCTTTTGCTCAGTGGGGGATCTCTCTGCTACTGGAGAGGGGAGACTGCCTTTTGATCACTGGGGGATCACTCTGTTAAGGAGAAGGGAGACTGCCTTTTGATCACTGGGGGATCACTGCTACTGGAGAGGGGAGACTGCCTTTTGATCACTGGGGGATCACTCTGCTATGGAGAGGGGAGACTGCCTTTTGATCACTGGGGGATCACTCTGCTACTGGAGAGGGGAGACTGCCTTTTGATCACTGATGGGATCGCTCGGCTACAGAGAGGGGAGACTGTCTTTTGATCACTGGGGAATCGGTCTGCTACTGGAGAGGGGAGACTGTCTTTAGATCACTGGGGGATCACTCTGCTACTGGAGAGGGGAGACTGTCTTTTGATCAGTGGGGGATCGCTCTGCTGTCGCAGAGGGGAGACTGCCTTTTGATCACTGGTGGGATCACTCTGCTGCTGGAGAGGGGAGACTGTCTTTTGATCAGTGGGGGATCGCTCTGCTGTTGCCAAGGGGAGACTGCCTTTTGATCACTGGTGGGATCGCTCTCCTACTGGAGAGGGGAGACTGCCTTTTGATCACTGGTGGGATCGTTCTGCTACTGGAGAGGGGAGACTGTCTTTTGATCACTGGGGGATCGCTCTGCAACTGGAGAGGGGAGACTGTCTTTTGATCAGTGGGGGATCGCTCTGCTACTGGAGAGGGGAGACTGTCTTTTGATCACTGGTAGGATCGCTCTGCTGCTGGAGAGGGGAGACTGTCGTTTGATCACTGGTGGGATAACTCTGCTGCTGGAGAGGGGAGACTGTCTTTTGATCACTGGTGGGATCGCTCTGCTACTGGAGAGGGGAGACTGTCTTTTGATCACTCAGGGATCGCTCTGCTACTGGAGAGGGGAGACTGTCTTTTGATCACTGGGGGATCACTCTGCTACGGAGAGGGGAGACTGTCTATTGATCACTGAGGGATCGCTCTGCTACTGGAGAGGGGAGACTGTCTTTTGATCACTGGGGGATCACTCTGCTATGGAGAGGGGAGACTGTCTTTTGATCACTGGGGGTTCACTCTGCTACGGAGAGGGGAGACTGTCTTTTGATCACTGGTGGGATCGTTCTGCTACAGGAGATGGGAGACTGTCTTTTGATCACTCAGGGATCGCTCTGCTACTGGAGAGGGGAGACTGTCTATTGATCACTGAGGGATCGCTCTGCTACTGGAGAGGGGAGACTGTCTTTTGATCACTGGGGGATCACTCTGCTATGGAGAGGGGAGACTGTCTTTTGATCACTGGGGGTTCACTCTGCTACGGAGAGGGGAGACTGTCTTTTGATCACTGGTGGGATCGTTCTGCTACAGGAGATGGGAGACTGCCTTTTGATCACTGGTGGGATCGTTCTGCTACTGGAGAGGGGAGACTGTCTTTTGATAACTGGGGGATCGCTCTGCTACTGGAGAGGGGAGACTCCCTTTTGATCACTGGTAGGATCGCTCTGCTACTGGAGAGGGGAGACTGCCTTTTGATCACTGAGGTTTCGCTCTGCTACTGGAGAGGGGAGACTGTCTTTTGATCACTGGTATGATCGCTCCGCTACTGGAGAGGGGAGACTGCCTTTTGATCACTGGTAGGATCGCTCTGCTACTGGAGAGGAGAGACTGCCTTTTGATCACTGGGGGATCGCTCTGCTACTGGAGAGAGGAGACTGTCTTTTGATCACTGGTAGGATCGCTCTGCTACTGGAGAGGGGAGACTGACTTTTGATCACTGGGTGATCGTTCTGCTACTGGAGAGGGGAGACTGTCTTTTGATCACTGGGGGATCGCTCTGCTACTGGAGATGGGAGACTGTCTTTTGATTACTGGTGGGATCACTCTGTTACTGGAGAGGGGAGACTTTCTTTTGATCACTAGGGGTTCGCTCTGCTATCGGAGAGGGGAGACTGCCTTTTGATCAGTGGGGGATCATTCTGCTACTGGAGAGGGGAGACTGCCTTTTGCTCAGTGGGGGATCACTCTGCTACTGGAGAGGGGAGACTGCCTTTTGATCACTGGGGGATCACTCTGTTAAGGAGAGGGGAGACTGCCTTTTGATCACTGGTGGGATCACTCTGTTAAGGAGAGGGGAGACTGCCTTTTGATCACTGGTGGGATCGCTCTGCTACTGGAGAGGGGAGACTGTCGTTTGATCACTGGGGGATCGCTCTGCTATGGAGAGGGGAGACTGCCTTTTGATCACTGGGGGATCGCTCTGCTACGGAGAGGCAAGACTGTCTTTTGATCACTGGTGGGATCGCTCTGCTTCTGGAGAGGGGAGACTGCCTTTTGATCAGTGGGGGATCACTCTGCTACTGGAGAGGGGAGTGCCTTTTGCTCAGTGGGGGATCTCTCTGCTACTGGAGAGGGGAGACTGCCTTTTGATCACTGGGGGATCACTCTGTTAAGGAGAAGGGAGACTGCCTTTTGATCACTGGGGGATCACTGCTACTGGAGAGGGGAGACTGCCTTTTGATCACTGGGGGATCACTCTGCTATGGAGAGGGGAGACTGCCTTTTGATCACTGGGGGATCACTCTGCTACTGGAGAGGGGAGACTGCCTTTTGATCACTGATGGGATCGCTCGGCTACAGAGAGGGGAGACTGTCTTTTGATCACTGGGGAATCGGTCTGCTACTGGAGAGGGGAGACTGTCTTTAGATCACTGGGGGATCACTCTGCTACTGGAGAGGGGAGACTGTCTTTTGATCAGTGGGGGATCGCTCTGCTGTCGCAGAGGGGAGACTGCCTTTTGATCACTGGTGGGATCACTCTGCTGCTGGAGAGGGGAGACTGTCTTTTGATCAGTGGGGGATCGCTCTGCTGTTGCCAAGGGGAGACTGCCTTTTGATCACTGGTGGGATCGCTCTCCTACTGGAGAGGGGAGACTGCCTTTTGATCACTGGTGGGATCGTTCTGCTACTGGAGAGGGGAGACTGTCTTTTGATCACTGGGGGATCGCTCTGCAACTGGAGAGGGGAGACTGTCTTTTGATCAGTGGGGGATCGCTCTGCTACTGGAGAGGGGAGACTGTCTTTTGATCACTGGTAGGATCGCTCTGCTGCTGGAGAGGGGAGACTGTCGTTTGATCACTGGTGGGATAACTCTGCTGCTGGAGAGGGGAGACTGTCTTTTGATCACTGGTGGGATCGCTCTGCTACTGGAGAGGGGAGACTGTCTTTTGATCACTCAGGGATCGCTCTGCTACTGGAGAGGGGAGACTGTCTTTTGATCACTGGGGGATCACTCTGCTACGGAGAGGGGAGACTGTCTATTGATCACTGAGGGATCGCTCTGCTACTGGAGAGGGGAGACTGTCTTTTGATCACTGGGGGATCACTCTGCTATGGAGAGGGGAGACTGTCTTTTGATCACTGGTGGGATCGTTCTGCTACTGGAGAGGGGAGACTGTCTTTTGATAACTGGGGGATCGCTCTGCTACTGGAGAGGGGAGACTCCCTTTTGATCACTGGTAGGATCGCTCTGCTACTGGAGAGGGGAGACTGCGTTTTGATCACTGAGGTATCGCTCTGCTACTGGAGAGGGGAGACTGTCTTTTGATCACTGGTATGATCGCTCCGCTACTGGAGAGGGGAGACTGCCTTTTGATCACTGGTAGGATCGCTGTGCTTCTGGAGAGGGGAGACTGTCTTTTGATCACTGGTAGGATCGCTCTGCTACTGGAGAGGAGAGACTGCCTTTTGATCACTGGGGGATCGCCCTGCTACTGGAGAGAGGAGACTGTCTTTTGATCACTGGTAGGATCGCTCTGCTACTGGAGAGGGGAGACTGACTTTTGATCACTGGGTGATCGTTCTGCTACTGGAGAGGGGAGACTGTCTTTTGATCACTGGGGGATCGCTCTGCTATCGGAGAGGGGAGACTGTCTTTTGATCAGTGGGGGATCATTCTGCTACTGGAGAGGGGAGACTGCCTTTTGCTCATTGGGGGATCACTCTGCTACTGGGGAGGGGAGACTGCCTTTTGATCACTGGGGGATCACTCTGTTAAGGAGAGGGGAGACTGCCTTTTGATCACTGGTGGGATCGCTCTGCTACTGGAGAGGGGAGACTGTCGTTTGATCACTGGGGATCGCTCTGCTATGGAGAGGGGAGACTGCCTTTTGATCACTGGGGGATCGCTCTGCTACGGAGAGGCAAGACTGTCTTTTGATCACTGATGGGATCGCTCTGCTTCTGGAGAGGGGAGACTGCCTTTTGATCAGTGGGGGATCACTCTGCTACTGGAGAGGGGAGTGCCTTTTGCTCAGTGGGGGATCTCTCTGCTACTGGAGAGGGGAGACTGCCTTTTGATCACTGGGGGATCACTCTGTTAAGGAGAGGGGAGACTGCCTTTTGATCACTGGTGGGATCACTCTGTTAAGGAGAGGGGAGACTGCCTTTTGATCACTGGTGGGATCGCTCTGCTACTGGAGAGGGGAGACTGCCTTTTGCTCAGTGGGGGATCACTCTGCTACTGGAGAGGGGAGACTGCCTTTTGATCACTGGGGGATCACTCTGTTAAGGAGAGGGGAGACTGCCTTTTGATCACTGGTGGGATCACTCTGTTAAGGAGAGGGCAGACTGCCTTTTGATCACTGGTGGGATCACTCTGTTAAGGAGAGGGGAGACTGTCGTTTGATCACTGGTGGGATCGCTCTGCTACTGGAGAGGGGAGACTGTCTTTTGATCACTTGGGGATTGCTCTGCTACTGGAGAGGGGAGACTGCCTTTTGATCACTGGTGGGATCGCTCTGCTACTGGAGAGGGGAGACTGACTTTTGATCACTGGGTGATCGTTCTGCTACTGGAGAGGGGAGACTGTCTTTGATCACTGGGGGATCGCTCTGCTACTGGAGAGGGTAGACTCTCTTTTGATTACTGGTGGGATCACTCTGTTACTGGAGAGGGATGACTGTCTTTTGATCACTGGGGGATCGCTCTGCTATCGGAGAGGGGAGACTGCCTTTTGATCACTGGTGGGATCGCTCTGCTACTGGAGAGGGGAGACTGTCTTTTGATCACTGGTGGGATCGCTCTGCTACTGGAGAGGGGAGACTGCCTTTTGATCACTGAGGTATCGCTCTGCTACTGGAGAGGGGAGACTGTCTTTTGATCACTGGTATGATCGCTCCGCTACTGGAGAGGGGAGACTGCCTTTTGATCACTGGTAGGATCGCTGTGCTTCTGGAGAGGGGAGACTGTCTTTTGATCACTGGTAGGATCGCTCTGGTACTGGAGAGGGGAGACTGACTTTTGATCACTGGGTGATCGTTCTGCTACTGGAGAGGGGAGACTGTCTTTTGATCACTGGGTGATCGCTCTGCTACTGGAGATGGGAGACTGTCTTTTGATTACTGGTGGGATCACTCTGTTACTGGAGAGGGGAGACTGTCTTTTGATCAGTGGGGGATCATACTGCTACTGGAGAGGGGAGACTGCCTTTTGCTCAGTGGGGGATCACTCTGCTACTGGAGAGGGGAGACTGCCTTTTGATCACTGGGGGATCACTCTGTTAAGGAGAGGGGAGACTGCCTTTTGATCACTGGTGGGATCGCTCTGCTACTGGAGAGGGGAGACTGTCGTTTGATCACTGGGGGATCGCTCTGCTATGGAGAGGGGAGACTGCCTTTTGATCACTGGGGGATCGCTCTGCTACGGAGAGGCAAGACTGTCTTTTGATCACTGGTGGGATCGCTCTGCTTCTGGAGAGGGGAGACTGCCTTTTGATCAGTGGGGGATCACTCTGCTACTGGAGAGGGGAGTGCCTTTTGCTCAGTGGGGGATCTCTCTGCTACTGGAGAAGGGAGACTGCCTTTTGATCACTGGGGGATCACTCTGTTAAGGAGAGGGGAGACTGCCTTTTGATCACTGGTGGGATCACTCTGTTAAGGAGAGGGGAGACTGCCTTTTGATCACTGGTGGGATCGCTCTGCTACTGGAGAGGGGAGACTGCCTTTTGCTCAGTGGGGGATCACTCTGCTACTGGAGAGGGGAGACTGCCTTTTGATCACTGGGGGATCACTCTGTTAAGGAGAGGGGAGACTGCCTTTTGATCACTGGTGGGATCACTCTGTTAAGGAGAGGGGAGACTGCCTTTTGATCACTGGTGGGATCACTCTGTTAAGGAGAGGGGAGACTGTCGTTTGATCACTGGTGGGATCGCTCTGCTACTGGAGAGGGGAGACTGTCTTTTGATCACTTGGGGATTGCTCTGCTACTGGAGAGGGGAGACTGCCTTTTGATCACTGGTGGGATCGCTCTGCTACTGGAGAGGGGAGACTGACTTTTGATCACTGGGTGATCGTTCTGCTACTGGAGAGGGGAGACTGTCTTTTGATCACTGGGGGATCGCTCTGCTACTGGAGAGGGTAGACTCTCTTTTGATTACTGGTGGGATCACTCTGTTACTGGAGAGGGATGACTGTCTTTTGATCACTGGGGGATCGCTCTGCTATCGGAGAGGGGAGACTGCCTTTTGATCACTGGTGGGATCGCTCTGCTACTGGAGAGGGGAGACTGTCTTTTGATCACTGGTGGGATCGCTCTGCTACTGGAGAGGGGAGACTGCCTTTTGATCACTGAGGTATCGCTCTGCTACTGGAGAGGGGAGACTGTCTTTTGATCACTGGTATGATCGCTCCGCTACTGGAGAGGGGAGACTGCCTTTTGATCACTGGTAGGATCGCTGTGCTTCTGGAGAGGGGAGACTGTCTTTTGATCACTGGTAGGATCGCTCTGCTACTGGAGAGGGGAGACTGACTTTTGATCACTGGGTGATCGTTCTGCTACTGGAGAGGGGAGACTGTCTTTTGATCACTGGGGGATCGCTCTGCTACTGGAGATGGGAGACTGTCTTTTGATTACTGGTGGGATCACTCTGTTACTGGAGAGGGGAGACTGTCTTTTGATCACTGGGGGATCGCTCTGCTATCGGAGAGGGGAGACTGTCTTTTGATCAGTGGGGGATCATTCTGCTACTGGAGAGGGGAGACTGCCTTTTGCTCAGTGGGGGATCACTCTGCTACTGGAGAGGGGAGACTGCCTTTTGATCACTGGGGGATCACTCTGTTAAGGAGAGGGGAGACTGCCTTTTGATCACTGGTGGGATCGCTCTGCTACTGGAGAGGGGAGACTTTCGTTTGATCACTGGGGGATCGCTCTGCTATGGAGAGGGGAGACTGCCTTTTGATCACTGGGGGATCGCTCTGCTACGGAGAGGCAAGACTGTCTTTTGATCACTGGTGGGATCGCTCTGCTTCTGGAGAGGGGAGACTGCCTTTTGATCAGTGGGGGATCACTCTGCTACTGGAGAGGTGAGTGCCTTTTGCTCAGTGGGGGATCTCTCTGCTACTGGAGAAGGGAGACTGCCTTTTGATCACTGGGGGATCACTCTGTTAAGGAGAGGGGAGACTGCCTTTTGATCACTGGTGGGATCACTCTGTTAAGGAGAGGGGAGACTGCCTTTTGATCACTGGTGGGATCGCTCTGCTACTGGAGAGGGGAGACTGCCTTTTGCTCAGTGGGGGATCACTCTGCTACTGGAGAGGGGAGACTGCCTTTTGATCACTGGGGGATCACTCTGTTAAGGAGAGGGGAGACTGCCTTTTGATCACTGGTGGGATCACTCTGTTAAGGAGAGGGGAGACTGCCTTTTGATCACTGGTGGGATCACTCTGTTAAGGAGAGGGGAGACTGTCGTTTGATCACTGGTGGGATCGCTCTGCTACTGGAGAGGGGAGACTGTCTTTTGATCACTTGGGGATTGCTCTGCTACTGGAGAGGGGAGACTGCCTTTTGATCACTGGTGGGATCGCTCTGCTACTGGAGAGGGGAGACTGACTTTTGATCACTGGGTGATCGTTCTGCTACTGGAGAGGGGAGACTGTCTTTTGATCACTGGGGGATCGCTCTGCTACTGGAGAGGGGAGACTCTCTTTTGATTACTGGTGGGATCACTCTGTTACTGGAGAGGGATGACTGTCTTTTGATCACTGGGGGATCGCTCTGGTATCGGAGAGGGGAGACTGCCTTTTGATCACTGGTGGGATCGCTCTGCTACTGGAGAGGGGAGACTGTCTTTTGATCAGTGGGGGATCACTCTGCTACTGGAGAGGGGAGACTGCCTTTTGATCACTGGGGGATCACTCTGTTAAGGAGAGGGGAGACTGCCTTTTGATCACTGGTGGGATCACTCTGTTAAGGAGAGGGGAGACTGCCTTTTGATCACTGGTGGGATCGCTCTGCTACTGGAGAGGGGAGACTGTCGTTTGATCACTGGGGGATCGCTCTGCTATGGAGAGGGGAGACTGCCTTTTGATCACTGGGGGATCGCTCTGCTACGGAGAGGCAAGACTGTCTTTTGATCACTGGTGGGATCGCTCTGCTACTGGAGAGGGGAGACTGCCTTTTGCTCAGTGGGGGATCACTCTGCTACTGGAGAGGGGAGACTGCCTTTTGATCACTGGTGGGATCACTCTGTTAAGGAGAGGGGAGACTGCCTTTTGATCACTGGTGGGATCACTCTGTTAAGGAGAGGGGAGACTGTCGTTTGATCACTGGTGGGATCGCTCTGCTACTGGAGAGGGGAGACTGTCTTTTGATCACTTGGGGATTGCTCTGCTACTGGAGAGGGGAGACTGCCTTTTGATCACTGGTGGGATCGCTCTGCTACTGGAGAGGGGAGACTGACTTTTGATCACTGGGTGATCGTTCTGCTACTGGAGAGGGGAGACTGTCTTTTGATCACTGGTGGGATCGCTCTGCTACTGGAGAGGGGAGACTCTCTTTTGATTACTGGTGGGATCACTCTGTTACTGGAGAGTGATGACTGTCTTTTGATCACTGGGGGATCGCTCTGCTATCGGAGAGGGGAGACTGCCTTTTGATCACTGGTGGGATCGCTCTGCTACTGGAGAGGGGAGACTGTCTTTTGATCACTGGTGGGATCGCTCTGCTACTGGAGAGGGGAGACTGTCGTTTGATCACTGGGGGATCGCTCTGCTATGGAGAGGGGAGACTGCCTTTTGATCACTGGGGGATCGCTCTGCTACGGAGAGGCAAGACTGTCTTTTGATCACTGGTGGGATCGCTCTGCTTCTGGAGAGGGGAGACTGCCTTTTGATCAGTGGGGGATCACTCTGCTACTGGAGAGGGGAGTGCCTTTTGCTCAGTGGGGGATCTCTCTGCTACTGGAGAGGGGAGACTGCCTTTTGATCACTGGGGGATCACTCTGTTAAGGAGAGGGGAGACTGCCTTTTGATCACTGGTGGGATCACTCTGTTAAGGAGAGGGGAGACTGCCTTTTGATCACTGGTGGGATCGCTCTGCTACTGGAGAGGGGAGACTGCCTTTTGCTCAGTGGGGGATCACTCTGCTACTGGAGAGGGGAGACTGCCTTTTGATCACTGGTGGGATCACTCTGTTAAGGAGAGGGGAGACTGTCGTTTGATCACTGGTGGGATCGCTCTGCTACTGGAGAGGGGAGACTGTCTTTTGATCACTTGGGGATTGCTCTGCTACTGGAGAGGGGAGACTGCCTTTTGATCACTGGTGGGATCGCTCTGCTACTGGAGAGGGGAGACTGACTTTTGATCACTGGGTGATCGTTCTGCTACTGGAGAGCGGAGACTGTCTTTTGATCACTGGTGGGATCGCTCTGCTACTGGAGAGGGGAGACTCTCTTTTGATTACTGGTGGGATCACTCTGTTACTGGAGAGGGATGACTGTCTTTTGATCACTGGGGGATCGCTCTGCTATCGGAGAGGGGAGACTGCCTTTTGATCACTGGTGGGATCGCTCTGCTACTGGAGAGGGGAGACTGTCTTTTGATCACTGGTGGGATCGCTCTGCTACTGGAGAGGGGAGACTGTCTTTTGATCACTGAGGGATCGCTCTGCTATCGGAGAGGGGAGACTGCCTTTTGATCACTGGGGGATCGCTCTGCTATGGAGAGGGGAGACTGCCTTTTGATCACTGGGGGATCGCTCTGCTACGGAGAGGGGAGACTGTCTTTTGATCACTGGGGGTTCACTCTGCTACGGAGAGGGGAGACTGTCTTTTGATCACTGGTGGGATCGTTCTGCTACAGGAGATGGGAGACTGCCTTTTGATCACTGGTGGGATCGTTCTGCTACTGGAGAGGGGAGACTGTCTTTTGATAACTGGGGGATCGCTCTGCTACTGGAGAGGGGAGACTCCCTTTTGATCACTGGTAGGATCGCTCTGCTACTGGAGAGGGGAGACTGCGTTTTGATCACTGAGGTATCGCTCTGCTACTGGAGAGGGGAGACTGTCTTTTGATCACTGGTATGATCGCTCCGCTACTGGAGAGGGGAGACTGCCTTTTGATCACTGGTAGAATCGCTGTGCTTCTGGAGAGGGGAGACTGTCTTTTGATCACTGGTAGGATCGCTCTGCTACTGGAGAGGAGAGACTGCCTTTTGATCACTGGGGGATCGCTCTGCTACTGGAGAGAGGAGACTGTCTTTTGATCACTGGTAGGATCGCTCTGCTACTGGAGAGGGGAGACTGACTTTTGATCACTGGGGGATCGCTCTGCTATCGGAGAGGGGAGACTGTCTTTTGATCAGTGGGGGATCATTCTGCTACTGGAGAGGGGAGACTGCCTTTTGCTCATTGGGGGATCACTCTGCTACTGGAGAGGGGAGACTGCCTTTTGATCACTGGGGGATCACTCTGTTAAGGAGAGGGGAGACTGCCTTTTGATCACTGGTGGGATCGCTCTGCTACTGGAGAGGGGAGACTGTCGTTTGATCACTGGGGGATCGCTCTGCTATGGAGAGGGGAGACTGCCTTTTGATCACTGGGGGATCGCTCTGCTACGGAGAGGCAAGACTGTCTTTTGATCACTGATGGGATCGCTCTGCTTCTGGAGAGGGGAGACTGCCTTTTGATCAGTGGGGGATCACTCTGCTACTGGAGAGGGGAGTGCCTTTTGCTCAGTGGGGGATCTCTCTGCTACTGGAGAGGGGAGACTGCCTTTTGATCACTGTGGGATCACTCTGTTAAGGAGAGGGGAGACTGCCTTTTGATCACTGGTGGGATCACTCTGTTAAGGAGAGGGGAGACTGCCTTTTGATCACTGGTGGGATCGCTCTGCTACTGGAGAGGGGAGACTGCCTTTTGCTCAGTGGGGGATCACTCTGCTACTGGAGAGGGGAGACTGCCTTTTGATCACTGGGGGATCACTCTGTTAAGGAGAGGGGAGACTGCCTTTTGATCACTGGTGGGATCACTCTGTTAAGGAGAGGGGAGACTGCCTTTTGATCACTGGTGGGATCACTCTGTTAAGGAGAGGGGAGACTGTCGTTTGATCACTGGTGGGATCGCTCTGCTACTGGAGAGGGGAGACTGTCTTTTGATCACTTGGGGATTGCTCTGCTACTGGAGAGGGGAGACTGCCTTTTGATCACTGGTGGGATCGCTCTGCTACTGGAGAGGGGAGACTGACTTTTGATCACTGGGTGATCGTTCTGCTACTGGAGAGGGGAGACTGTCTTTTGATCACTGGGGGATCGCTCTGCTACTGGAGAGGGTAGACTCTCTTTTGATTACTGGTGGGATCACTCTGTTACTGGAGAGGGATGACTGTCTTTTGATCACTGGTGGGATCGCTCTGCTACTGGAGAGGGGAGACTGTCTTTTGATCACTGGTGGGATCGCTCTGCTACTGGAGAGGGGAGACTGCCTTTTGATCACTGAGGTATCGCTCTGCTACTGGAGAGGGGAGACTGTCTTTTGATCACTGGTATGATCGCTCCGCTACTGGAGAGGGGAGACTGCCTTTTGATCACTGGTAGGATCGCTGTGCTTCTGGAGAGGGGAGACTGTCTTTTGATCACTGGTAGGATCGCTCTGCTACTGGAGAGGGGAGACTGACTTTTGATCACTGGGTGATCGTTCTGCTACTGGAGAGGGGAGACTGTCTTTTGATCACTGGGGGATCGCTCTGCTACTGGAGATGGGAGACTGTCTTTTGATTACTGGTGGGATCACTCTGTTACTGGAGAGGGGAGACTGTCTTTTGATGACTGGGGGATCGCTCTGCAATCGGAGAGGGGAGACTGTCTTTTGATCAGTGGGGGATCATTCTGCTACTGGAGAGGGGAGACTGCCTTTTGCTCAGTGGGGGATCACTCTGCTACTGGAGAGGGGAGACTGCCTTTTGATCACTGGGGGATCACTCTGTTAAGGAGAGGGGAGACTGCCTTTTGATCACTGGTGGGATCGCTCTGCTACTGGAGAGGGGAGACTGTCGTTTGATCACTGGGGGATCGCTCTGCTATGGAGAGGGGAGACTGCCTTTTGATCACTGGGGGATCGCTCTGCTACGGAGAGGCAAGACTGTCTTTTGATCACTGGTGGGATCGCTCTGCTTCTGGAGAGTGGAGACTGCCTTTTGATCAGTGGGGGATCACTCTGCTACTGGAGAGGGGAGTGCCTTTTGCTCAGTGGGGGATCTCTCTGCTACTGGAGAAGGGAGACTGCCTTTTGATCACTGGGGGATCACTCTGTTAAGGAGAGGGGAGACTGCCTTTTGATCACTGGTGGGATCACTCTGTTAAGGAGAGGGGAGACTGCCTTTTGATCACTGGTGGGATCGCTCTGCTACTGGAGAGGGGAGACTGCCTTTTGCTCAGTGGGGGATCACTCTGCTACTGGAGAGGGGAGACTGCCTTTTGATCACTGGGGGATCACTCTGTTAAGGAGAGGGGAGACTGCCTTTTGATCACTGGTGGGATCACTCTGTTAAGGAGAGGGGAGACTGCCTTTTGATCACTGGTGGGATCACTCTGTTAAGGAGAGGGGAGACTGTCGTTTGATCACTGGTGGGATCGCTCTGCTACTGGAGAGGGGAGACTGTCTTTTGATCACTTGGGGATTGCTCTGCTACTGGAGAGGGGAGACTGCCTTTTGATCACTGGTGGGATCGCTCTGCTACTGGAGAGGGGAGACTGACTTTTGATCACTGGGTGATCGTTCTGCTACTGGAGATGGGAGACTGTCTTTTGATCACTGGGGGATCGCTCTGCTACTGGAGAGGGGAGACTCTCTTTTGATTACTGGTGGGATCACTCTGTTACTGGAGAGGGATGACTGTCTTTTGATCACTGGGGGATCGCTCTGCTATCGGAGAGGGGAGACTGCCTTTTGATCACTGGTGGGATGGCTCTGCTACTGGAGAGGGGAGACTGTCTTTTGATCAGTGGGGGATCACTCTGCTACTGGAGAGGGGAGACTGCCTTTTGATCACTGGGGGATCACTCTGTTAAGGAGAGGGGAGACTGCCTTTTGATCACTGGTGGGATCACTCTGTTAAGGAGAGGGGAGACTGCCTTTTGATCACTGGTGGGATCGCTCTGCTACTGGAGAGGGGAGACTGTCGTTTGATCACTGGGGGATCGCTCTGCTATGGAGAGGGGAGACTGCCTTTTGATCACTGGGGGATCGCTCTGCTACGGAGAGGCAAGACTGTCTTTTGATCACTGGTGGGATCGCTCTGCTTCTGGAGAGGGGAGACTGCCTTTTGATCAGTGGGGGATCACTCTGCTACTGGAGAGGGGAGACTGCCTTTTGCTCAGTGGGGGATCACTCTGCTACTGGAGAGGGGAGACTGCCTTTTGATCACTGGGGGATCACTCTGTTAAGGAGAGGGGAGACTGCCTTTTGATCACTGGTGGGATCACTCTGTTAAGGAGAGGGGAGACTGCCTTTTGATCACTGGTGGGATCGCTCTGCTACTGGAGAGGGGAGACTGTCGTTTGATCACTGGGGGATCGCTCTGCTATGGAGAGGGGAGACTGCCTTTTGATCACTGGGGGATCGCTCTGCTACGGAAAGGCAAGACTGTCTTTTGATCACTGGTGGGATCGCTCTGCTTCTGGAGAGGGGAGACTGCCTTTTGATCAGTGGGGGATCACTCTGCTACTGGAGAGGGGAGACTGCCTTTTGCTCAGTGGCGGATCACTCTGCTACTGGAGAGGGGAGACTGCCTTTTGATCACTGGGGGATCACTCTGTTAAGGAGAGGGGAGACTGCCTTTTGATCACTGGTGGGATCACTCTGTTAAGGAGAGGGGAGACTGCCTTTTGATCACTGGTGGGATCGCTCTGCTACTGGAGAGGGGAGACTGTCGTTTGATCACTGTGGGATCGCTCTGCTATGGAGAGGGGAGACTGCCTTTTGATCACTGGGGGATCGCTCTGCTACGGAGAGGCAAGACTGTCTTTTGATCACTGGTGGGATCGCTCTGCTTCTGGAGAGGGGAGACTGCCTTTTGATCAGTGGGGGATCACTCTGCTACTGGAGAGGGGAGTGCCTTTTGCTCAGTGGGGGATCTCTCTGCTACTGGAGAGGGGAGACTGCCTTTTGATCAATGGGGGATCACTCTGTTAAGGAGAGGGGAGACTGCCTTTTGATCACTGGTGGGATCACTCTGTTAAGGAGAGGTGAGACTGCCTTTTGATCACTGGTGGGATCGCTCTGCTACTGGAGAGGGGAGACTGCCTTTTGCTCAGTGGGGGATCACTCTGCTACTGGAGAGGGGAGACTGCCTTTTGATCACTGGGGGATCACTCTGTTAAGGAGAGGGGAGACTGCCTTTTGATCACTGGTGGGATCACTCTGTTAAGGAGAGGGGAGACTGCCTTTTGATCACTGGTGGGATCACTCTGTTAAGGAGAGGGGAGACTGTCGTTTGATCACTGGTGGGATCGCTCTGCTACTGGAGAGGGGAGACTGTCTTTTGATCACTTGGGGATTGCTCTGCTACTGGAGAGGGGAGACTGCCTTTTGATCACTGGGGGATCGCTCTGCTACTGGAGATGGGAGACTGTCTTTTGATTACTGGTGGGATCACTCTGTTACTGGAGAGGGGAGACTGTCTTTTGATCACTGGGGGATCGCTCTGCTATCGGAGAGGGGAGACTGTCTTTTGATCAGTGGGGGATCATTCTGCTACTGGAGAGGGGAGACTGCCTTTTGCTCAGTGGGGGATCACTCTGCTACTGGAGAGGGGAGACTGCCTTTTGATCACTGGGGGATCACTCTGTTAAGGAGAGGGGAGACTGCCTTTTGATCACTGGTGGGATCGCTCTGCTACTGGAGAGGGGAGACTGTCGTTTGATCACTGGGGGATCGCTCTGCTATGGAGAGGGGAGACTGCCTTTTGATCACTGGGGGATCGCTCTGCTACGGAGAGGCAAGACTGTCTTTTGATCACTGGTGGGATCGCTCTGCTTCTGGAGAGGGGAGACTGCCTTTTGATCAGTGGGGGATCACTCTGCTACTGGAGAGGCGAGTGCCTTTTGCTCAGTGGGGGATCTCTCTGCTACTGGAGAAGGGAGACTGCCTTTTGATCACTGGGGGATCACTCTGTTAAGGAGAGGGGAGACTGCCTTTTGATCACTGGTGGGATCACTCTGTTAAGGAGAGGGGAGACTGCCTTTTGATCACTGGTGGGATCGCTCTGCTACTGGAGAGGGGAGACTGCCTTTTGCTCAGTGGGGGATCACTCTGCTACTGGAGAGGGGAGACTGCCTTTTGATCACTGGTGGGATCACTCTGTTAAGGAGAGGGGAGACTGCCTTTTGATCACTGGTGGGATCACTCTGTTAAGGAGAGGGGAGACTGTCGTTTGATCACTGGTGGGATCGCTCTGCTACTGGAGAGGGGAGACTGTCTTTTGATCACTTGGGGATTGCTCTGCTACTGGAGAGGGGAGACTGCCTTTTGATCACTGGTGGGATCGCTCTGCTACTGGAGAGGGGAGACTGACTTTTGATCACTGGGTGATCGTTCTGCTACTGGAGAGGGGAGACTGTCTTTTGATCACTGGGGGATCGCTCTGCTACTGGAGAGGGGAGACTCTCTTTTGATTACTGGTGGGATCACTCTGTTACTGGAGAGGGATGACTGTCTTTTGATCACTGGGGGATCGCTCTGCTATCGGAGAGGGGAGACTGCCTTTTGATCACTGGTGGGATCGCTCTGCTACTGGAGAGGGGAGACTGTCTTTTGATCAGTGGGGGATCACTCTGCTACTGGAGAGGGGAGACTGCCTTTTGATCACTGGGGGATCACTCTGTTAAGGAGAGGGGAGACTGCCTTTTGATCACTGGTGGGATCACTCTGTTAAGGAGAGGGGAGACTGCCTTTTGATCACTGGTGGGATCGCTCTGCTACTGGAGAGGGGAGACTGTCGTTTGATCACTGGGGGATCGCTCTGCTATGGAGAGGGGAGACTGCCTTTTGATCACTGGGGGATCGCTCTGCTACGGAGAGGCAAGACTGTCTTTTGATCACTGGTGGGATCGCTCTGCTTCTGGAGAGGGGAGACTGCCTTTTGATCAGTGGGGGATCACTCTGCTACTGGAGAGGGGAGACTGCCTTTTGCTCAGTGGGGGATCACTCTGCTACTGGAGAGGGGAGACTGCCTTTTGATCACTGGGGGATCACTCTGTTAAGGAGAGGGGAGACTGCCTTTTGATCACTGGTGGGATCACTCTGTTAAGGAGAGGGGAGACTGCCTTTTGATCACTGGTGGGATCGCTCTGCTACTGGAGAGGGGAGACTGTCGTTTGATCACTGGGGGATCGCTCTGCTATGGAGAGGGGAGACTGCCTTTTGATCACTGGGGGATCGCTCTGCTACGGAGAGGCAAGACTGTCTTTTGATCACTGGTGGGATCGCTCTGCTTCTGGAGAGGGGAGACTGCCTTTTGATCAGTGGGGGATCACTCTGCTACTGGAGAGGGGAGACTGCCTTTTGCTCAGTGGCGGATCACTCTGCTACTGGAGAGGGGAGACTGCCTTTTGATCACTGGGGGATCACTCTGTTAAGGAGAGGGGAGACTGCCTTTTGATCACTGGTGGGATCACTCTGTTAAGGAGAGGGGAGACTGCCTTTTGATCACTGGTGGGATCGCTCTGCTACTGGAGAGGGGAGACTGTCGTTTGATCACTGGGGGATCGCTCTGCTATGGAGAGGGGAGACTGCCTTTTGATCACTGGGGGATCGCTCTGCTACGGAGAGGCAAGACTGTCTTTTGATCACTGGTGGGATCGCTCTGCTTCTGGAGAGGGGAGACTGCCTTTTGATCAGTGGGGGATCACTCTGCTACTGGAGAGGGGAGTGCCTTTTGCTCAGTGGGGGATCTCTCTGCTACTGGAGAGGGGAGACTGCCTTTTGATCACTGGGGGATCACTCTGTTAAGGAGAGGGGAGACTGCCTTTTGATCACTGGTGGGATCACTCTGTTAAGGAGAGGGGAGACTGCCTTTTGATCACTGGTGGGATCGCTCTGCTACTGGAGAGGGGAGACTGCCTTTTGCTCAGTGGGGGATCACTCTGCTACTGGAGAGGGGAGACTGCCTTTTGATCACTGGGGGATCACTCTGTTAAGGAGAGGGGAGACTGCCTTTTGATCACTGGTGGGATCACTCTGTTAAGGAGAGGGGAGACTGCCTTTTGATCACTGGTGGGATCACTCTGTTAAGGAGAGGGGAGACTGTCGTTTGATCACTGGTGGGATCGCTCTGCTACTGGAGAGGGGAGACTGTCTTTTGATCACTTGGGGATTGCTCTGCTACTGGAGAGGGGAGACTGCCTTTTGATCACTGGTGGGATCGCTCTGCTACTGGAGAGGGGAGACTGACTTTTGATCACTGGGTGATCGTTCTGCTACTGGAGAGGGGAGACTGTCTTTTGTTCACTGGTGGGATCGCTCTGCTACTGGAGAGGGGAGACTCTCTTTTGATTACTGGTGGGATCACTCTGTTACTGGAGAGGGATGACTGTCTTTTGATCACTGGGGGATCGCTCTGCTATCGGAGAGGGGAGACTGCCTTTTGATCACTGGTGGGATCGCTCTGCTACTGGAGAGGGGAGACTGTCTTTTGATCACTGGTGGGATCGCTCTGCTACTGGAGAGGGGAGACTGTCTTTTGATCACTGAGGGATCGCTCTGCTATCGGAGAGGGGAGACTGCCTTTTGATCACTGGGGGATCGCTCTGCTATGGAGAGGGGAGACTGCCTTTTGATCACTGGGGGATCGCTCTGCTACGGAGAGGCAAGACTGTCTTTTGATCACTGGTGGGATCGCTCTGCTTCTGGAGAGGGGAGACTGCCTTTTGATCAGTGGGGGATCACTCTGCTACTGGAGAGGGGAGACTGCCTTTTGCTCAGTGGGGGATCACTCTGCTACTGGAGAGGGGAGACTGCCTTTTGATCACTGGTGGGATCACTCTGTTAAGGAGAGGGGAGACTGCCTTTTGATCACTGGTGGGATCGCTCTGCTACTGGAGAGGGGAGACTGTCGTTTGATCACTGGGGGATCGCTCTGCTATGGAGAGGGGAGACTGCCTTTTGATCACTGGGGGATCGCTCTGCTACGGAGAGGCAAGACTGTCTTTTGATCACTGGTGGGATCGCTCTGCTTCTGGAGAGGGGAGACTGCCTTTTGATCAGTGGGGGATCACTCTGCTACTGGAGAGGGGAGACTGCCTTTTGCTCAGTGGGGGATCACTCTGCTACTGGAGAGGGGAGACTGCCTTTTGATCACTGGGGGATCACTCTGTTAAGGAGAGGGGAGACTGCCTTTTGATCACTGGTGGGATCACTCTGTTAAGGAGAGGGGAGACTGCCTTTTGATCACTGGTGGGATCGCTCTGCTTCTGGAGAGGGGAGACTGTCGTTTGATCACTGGTGGGATCGCTCTGCTACTGGAGAGGGGAGACTGTCTTTTGATCACTTGGGGATCGCTCTGCTACTGGAGAGGGGAGACTGCCTTTTGATCACTGGTGGGATCGCTCTGCTACTGGAGAGGGGAGACTGTCTTTTGATCACTGGTGGGATCGCTCTGTTACTGGAGAGGGGAGACTGTCTTTTGATCACTGGTGGGATCGCTCTGCTACTGGAGAGTGGAGACTGTCTTTTGATCACTGGTGGGATCGCTCTGTTTCTGGAGAGGGGAGACTGCCTTTTGATCACTGGTAGGATCGCTCTGCTTCTGGAGAGGGGAGACTGTCTTTTGATCATTGGGGGATCACTCTGCTTCTGGAGAGGGGAGACTGCCTTTTGATCACTGGTGGGATCTGTCTGCTTCTGGAGAGGGGAGACTGCCTTTTGATCACTGGGGGATCGCTCTGCTACTGGAGAGGGGAGGCTGTCTTTTGATCACTGGGGGATCACTCTGCTACTGGAGAGGGGAGACTGTCTTTTGATCACTGGTGGGATCGCTCTGCTACTGGAGAGGGGAGACTGCCTTTTGATCACTGGGGGATCACTCTGCTGTCGCAGAGGGGAAACTGCCTTTTGATCAGTGGTGGGATCACTCTGTTAAGGATAGGGGAGACTGCCTTTTGATTACTGGTGGGATCACTCTGTTACTGGAGAGGGGAGTCTGTCTTTTGATCACTGGTGGGATCACTGCTACTGGAGAGGGGAGACTGTCTTTTGATCACTGAGTGATCGCTCTGTTACTGGAGAGGGGAGACTGTATTTTGATCACTGAGGGATCGCTCTGCTGCGGAGAGGGGAGACTGTCTTTTGATCACTGAGCGATCGCTCTGTTACTGGAGAGGGGAGACTGTCTTTTGATCACTGGTGGGATCGTTCTGCTACTGGAGACGGGAGACTGCCTTTTGATCATTGGGGGATCGCTCTGCTACTGGAGAGGGGAGACTGTCTTTTGATCACTGGGGGATCGCTCTGCTACTGGAGAGGGGAGACTGTCTTTTGATCACTGGTGGGATCACTCTGCTACTGGAGAGGGGAGACTGCCTTTTGATCAGTGGGGGATTGCTCTGCTGCCGCAGAGGGAAAGGGCTGCCGCTGTGCCCGGAGAACGTTACCCAAGTTTTCGGCGTTTTGGATATGGTCTTGGACTATAGACTTTTATCAGTCGTAACAGTTCTTTTAATATTCTGTGTTCTTGCCTGATCTTTTTCATTTTTTGTGTGCGGGGGAGGGAGATTTGGGGTGTGATGTGCCTGTTCTGTGTTTGTTTGCTTTGTGGTGGGGAGGAGGGATTTGGGGGTTGAATATCGTGCTGCTGTTCTTTTCTTTCTTGGTTTTGTGGCTATCTGGAGAAGAAGAATTTCAGAGTTGTCTACTTGGATAATAAATGTACCTTTGAACCTTTGAAAGAGGCAAGTCAGTCACATCCCCACTAGCAAAGCAGTTCTACATTTGCTTTTGGTGATCCAAAACTGCTCACGGTGCTACAAACATGAGCAAATCTGCAGATGCTGGAAATCCAGAGCAACGCACACAAAACGCTGGAGGAGCTCAGCAGGTCAGGCACAATCTATGGAAAAGAGTAAACAGTCAACACTTTGAGCTGAGACCCTTCATCAGGACGGGAAAGAAAGATAAGTCAAAGAAGGTGGGGGGAAGTTCAAGGTGATAGTTGAAACCGAGGGTGGGGGAGGGTTGAAGGAAAGAGCTGGGAAGTTAATTGGTGATAGAGATAACCGACTGGGGGGAGGGGAAATCTGATAGGAGAGGACAGAAGTCCATGGAAGAAAGGGAAGGGAAAGGAGCACCAGATGGAGGTGATGGGCAGGTCAGGACACAGGTGAGAGAGGGAAACAGGAATGGTTGGCGGGGAGGCAATGACCAGAATTCTGAGAAATCAATGTTCATACAAACAGGCTATAGGCTACTGAGATGGAACATAAGGTGTTGCTCCTCCATGTTGGGTGTGGCCCCATCTTGGCAGAAGAAGGGCCATAGACTGACATGTTGGAATAGGAATGAGAAGTGGAATTGGAATAGGTGGCCTCCGGGAGACCCAATTTTTGTGACGGATGGAGTGAAGCTGCTCGATGAAGGGGTCTCCCAATCTATGTTGTGTAACAGATGTACGAGAGGCCACGCTGGCTGCACCAGATACAGTAGATGATAAACCGACTGATTCTCACAGCTATCTGCACTATATCTCTTCCTACACTGTCGCTTGTAAAAATGCCATCCCCTTCTCTCAGTTCCTCCATCTCCACCACATCTGCTGTCAGAATGAGGCTTTTCATTCCAGAACTATAGAGACGCCCTCCTGCAAAGAAAGGGGCTCCCCTTCCTGCACCGTCAACACTGCCCTCTCCCGCAGCTCTTCCACTTCATGTATGTCTGCCTTCACTCTGTCTGCCCACTGCCACACCAGAGATAAGGTTCCCTGTGTCCTCGCCTACCATCCCACAAG
Organism: Hypanus sabinus; assembly: GCF_030144855.1. NCBI lineage: Eukaryota > Metazoa > Chordata > Chondrichthyes > Myliobatiformes > Dasyatidae > Hypanus > Hypanus sabinus. The sequence goes on from NC_082707.1 coordinate 31,547,292, forward strand.
CCTCTGTATCCAGCACATAATTCTCTGTAACTTTCACCATCTCCAACGGGATCCCACCAGCAAGCACATCTTTCCCTCCCTCCCACCTTCTGCAGGGGCCGTCCCACGCCACATCCTTCTCTACACGTCCCTCTTCACTGATCTCCCTCCTGGTACGTATCCTTGCAGGTGGAACAGTGCCACCCCTGCCCATCCACCACCTCCCTCACCACCATTCAGGGCCCCAGACAGTCCTTCCAGGTGAGACGATACTTCACCTGCGAGTCTGTTCGGGTTAGCTACAGTATCTGGTACTCCCGGTGTGGTCTCCTGTTTATCGATGTGACATGCCGTAGATTGGGAGACCACTTCACTGAGCACATCTGCTCCATCCGCTACACAAAGCAGCATCTCCCAGTGGCCACCCGTTTGAATTCTGCTTCCCATTCCCATTCCGACATTCAGTGCAAGGCCTGCTCTGCTGCCATGATGAGGCCACACTCAGGTTGGAGGAGCAACACCTCATATTCCGTCTGGGTAGCCTCCAACCTGATGGCATGAACGTTGACTTCTCAAGCTCTCAAACTTTTGGTAATTGTAATTTCCCCCCCCCCCCCGCTTCACCACTCCCCATTCCTGTTTCTCTCTTTCACCTTATCTCCTTACCTGTCCATCACCTCCGTCTGGTGTTCCACCCCCTTCCCTGTCTTCCATGGTCTTCTGTGGAAAGGAATAAAGTGTTGACATTGCGTGCTGAGACACTTCATCAGGCCCCCAAAACATTTACTCTTTATTAATTTCCATGGGTGCTTCCGGACCTGAGTTCCTCCAGTATCTGTGTGGCTTTGCAGCATCTGAAAAATCTCTCGTGTCTATACTGAGTATTTCAAGCATTTTCAGTTCTCATTATATCACATGAACAATTATAGGCTTTTTCTCTCCAGTCCTGCTGAAGAGTCTCAGCCTGAAACGTTGACTGTACTTTTTTCCACAGATGCTGCCTGGCCTGCTGAGTTCCTCCAGCATTTTGTGTGTGTCGCTCGGATTTCCAGCATCTGCTGATTTTCTCTTGTTTGTGATTTATAGACTTAGCTTGTTCCCTTACTGCACTAACACTTGGCTTTGGACATTTATTACCCTCAAAGAGCTAAGTTTATGTTGTTTTGTACTAACAATTTGTGTTTTTACGAGATTGTTTTCTTCACTGATAAATCAAGTTATTAATTGAACAAATCCCGAAGCATTGCCTGAATAACAACCTTTGAAATTTACCCCAGTTCATAATTCAAGAATAGAAAGATCGCATCTCCAGCTAAATACTGCAAAGGCAGTGAGTGTGAGGAATGTGAAAATGTAAGGAACAAGATATTCATCCCTACTAAATAAAAAGATTCCATTGCAAATTTGGTTCTTTTAAGGGTATAGAGATGCATTTATCAAAATGGTCATCTTTTTGTTGTAACTTAAAATGCCGTCATTTAATGCAAGCTTGTGCAAATCTACCAGCTGGTTGTCAAGGTAAAATGGCAATGAGTATGCTGTATAACTATCTGACATTACAGTATGATTTTCAGTATCCCTCAGTTTTCTATCACACATAAATTCCAGTAAACAAATACAAACATGCTATCCTTGTCTTAACTTGGAGGGAAAAAAAGGGAAAAGCACAGACTATAAAAAAACATAAATATTGCCAGTTTTCAAAGGTTATTTGGATTTTGATGAAACAAAAAAATTGGAACAAAGAGAAAGCTAACAAGACTAAGCTTCAACGTCTGCGAAATCCTTTGGGGCAATATTCCCCTAAGATGTGCGCACACACACATCTTTTGCTGCTAGTGCATAAAGGCATTTAAACTGCACACAAAAGGTTGTCACCCTTTACCTTGTTGGCATGTTAAGTGTATCTCACGATCACACACAATCACATTTCCTTTTCTAGTTTCTGATGTGGACAGTGCTGACAATGTGGAGTTTTTGATGATTTGTTTGCAAATTTTAGAACCGGCTTATTTCTATTATTTTTATTGAAGAAGCTATACATTACACACATGTTGTTTTCACCGGGTCAAAAATTGCACAGCATAAGATTTTTGTGCACACTGGTCATTACAAGTTAGAGGGAACGTTGCTTTGGGGAATGCTTGAGAAATCTGATAAAGACAGACAGACATACTTTATTGATCCTGAGGGAAATGGGTTTTCGTTACAGCCGCACCAACCAAGAATAGTGAAGAAATATAGCAATATAAAACCATAAATAATTAAATAAAAATAAGTTAATCATGCCAAGCGGAAATAAATCCAGGACCAGCCTATTGGCTCAGGGTGTCTGACACTCCGAGGGAGGAGTTGTAAAGTTTGATGGCCACAGGTAGGAATGACTTCCTATGACGCTCAGTGTTACATCTTCCAAGATCCATGGAAGATGGAAGTTTCTTACTTATCTGCTAGGGCATTTTAAAAACATAAGTTAGATGAATATCTTGCTAGGAATGGCATTGAACGTTATGTCCGAATATCTAAAGTGAACTAACCTGTAGGATATGCTGTTTACCGCTTTGAAACGGACAAGTCATTTCCTTTTGCATCAATAAAGTATCTATCTAAATAAACATTGTGCTCAAGGAAATAACTAATCAAAGATGTACTATAATGCAGTTAGGCAAATTGCTAGTGGGAAACTAGTGAATTTTATACTTTCATCTCTGTGTTTTATAGCGATAGGGAAATAGAACTTGTAAATGGGTCCTTCAGCTACAGAGTATACACTGACCATCGATCGCTCATTTATGCGATCTTACATTAACGCCATTTATCAAATTCTCCCTGAATTCTCATTACTATAACCTTCTCCCCACCACCTTCCCCCCTCCCACCCCCACCCGTAGATTCTACCATTCATTCACATACCAGGGACAATTTTCACTGGCCAATCACCCTACCAAGCCACACACCTCTGGCATCTGAGAGGAAACCAGCGTACCTGACAGGAACCTATGTGATTACAGGGAGAACATGCAATCTCCACTGTTACGAACCCCGTAACTGGGTCACTTACCAGCAAAAGTAGAGAGGTCCGTTGAAGTCTGATGGTACTATTTTTTAACAGTGTTTATTGATAAAGGGGCACAAAAATAAGATCAATGCAAACATACAGATAATATACGTTGTCAATACTAAATCTAAAAGTGCGGGTATAATAATAATCAATAAGAAATAGCTCTATCGTTGTCTGGGGGATAATGTATTGTCCGATGGAAATATAAAAGTCACCGTTATTTCGTTCAAGCTGCAGCGTTTTGGGGTTGAGAGAGAGACGGGTTAAACTTGCCCAGGTCTTTTATGATGCCAATCCTTAGGGTCTTTTGGGAGTTGGTTTCCCCGTTGTTAGCTAAAAGCCGTTTTTCCGTGGTAAGGGCACCGGTTTCCGGGGCAAAATGGAACCGAACGCATGTGGCCTCCCACCGGCTTCCGCTATTACGGGATCGTTAGCGTTTCTTCTGGTGCGTCTGAGGGGCTGTTCCCACAGACCCTCTTTTATCCTGACTCGCAGATGTCAATCAGGTTGGGGTGATGCAATCCCTCCACCAACCAGCCCACTTTGCCTGAGGGCTTCCATGTAGCACAGTATTGCAATACACAAGTTTGTCTTCAAGAGACAATGGCCGTGTCCCGTAGCTTTATATCGCCGGGGGAGCGAGACATTCCGCACGTCTCTCTCTCATTCCCTGGGTCTCCTGACCCAAATCAATAGTGATCTTGCGATTCTCACAAAGGAGTGAGCTACAGGCGTAACACCACACAGACAGCAATGGTTATCAGTATTGAATATGGGTCATAGGCACTGTCAGGCTCCTTAGCAATTGAGACCAGGAAGAATCTTTGAAGTTTACTCCTCCAATAAAATAAATAAACAAACAAACAAATAAATAAAGGTTTGACTAACCCATAACAAAGTGAATTTTATGTTATATGAGAAGGAGTAATTTTGATAGCAGAATTTACATTATTAATATAGGATTGTCAAAAGCTGCATTTACTAGAAATACAACGAAACAGACTAGAAATACTGTACAAGTCAAGCAGCAACTGAAGGAGAGAAACAGTAGACATTTCAGGTTGAGCACCCATCCTCAAAACTGAGAAAAGTTTGAAACCAAACATGTTTGAACTTGTCTAGGAAAGGGGAGGGAACAAAGGGAATCTACGTGAGTAAGCCTGAAACCAAGACAGACTGAATAATACAAGTGATGGTGCTGACTGAATCAGGGCGGTGAAAGCTTGTTAATCACAGGTTGTTCATCAGGAGGTGTACAAAAGTTCCACAAAGTGAAAGAGAAAATGTTGTTGTAAGAAAACACTGGACAAACAGAATGTCTTTCTCACTTCTATCGACAAAATAGAACTGAATACTTCAACTTGTGTGAAAATTGTTTGGAGTGACTTCTTAACCTATGAGGAACCATCTTCCCTGCATCTCCTTGAGATAATACGGCAGAAATGGGGAATTAACTATACAAGAGTTCATTGGTTAGTTTCAATATGTTAGTCACATTGTGTTTTCCTATTTGCTCCAGGGGGAGACAGGCCCATTAGGAAACCGTGGTCCAAGAGGATTTCCTGGGCCTCGAGGGCCAAAAGGACAAGCAGGAGAACAAGGACAGAGAGGAGAACGTGGACTGTCTGGACCTCCTGGAAGTAAAGGGGATAGTGTAAGTTGAAAAGAAACACAATGAGAGTAACCTTCCCAGAGCCTGCAAGTATACTTGAGATAACAAGCGTCAGATTGAACTAACCGGTCTAGAAAACAGAAACATTGGATATTTTCAGAGAGAATAACTTTGGGAATGGTCACTTCCTGTGCCCCTGCATTCAACTTATCTCTGAAGTCCAGGGTGATAAAATTCAGACATTTCATAACCATAGATGGAATAGCTGGCTACCATTGACAATAAGCACAGATTTCAGAAAGAAAATCTAAATATCAAAGCTCAAACATTGGCTGACCGACTTCAGTGGAAAAATAAGAATAAATAACACGAAGAAATAAATAAAATAAAAATATAGTCTAATTGTTTTCATTTTCTAGGGCCCGATGGGTGTTCCTGGCTTTCCAGGATTGGATGGTATTCCGGTGAGTATTTATTTCTAAAATTTTAATTTATGGCCCACTGTTTCATACACCTGTAAATGATGAATAATTTGATTGGAACATATGGAAAAGTACAGCACTTCAGCCCGGGGTGTTGTGCCGTGTGCCGGTCTATATGAAGTTCCGTCACTGGTCCCCCCAGGGCTGTGTGCTCAACCCACTGCTGACTCATGACAGCACTCCCAGTTTCAGCTCAAACAGCAGCACCGAGTTCAGAATCAGATCGGGTTTATTATCACTGGCATGTGTCCTACAATTTGTTAACTCAGCAGCAGCAGCAGTTCAATGCATTTCCTGATAATACAGAGAGAAAAAGAAACAAACAAATAAGTACATCAATTACAGAATACGTATGTTGAACAGGTTAAAAATTGTGCAAAAACAGAAATAATACAAAAAATGAGGTAGTGTTCATGGGTTCAATGTCCCATTTAGGAATCGGATGGCAGAGGGCAAGAAGCTGTTCCTGAATTGCTGAGTGTGTCCCTTCAGGCTTCTGTGTCTCCTTCCTGATGGTAACAATGATAAGAGGGCATGTCCTGGGTGCTGGGGCTCTTCAATAATGGACGTGGCCTTTCTGAGACACTGATCCTTGAAGATGTCTTGGGTACTATGGAGACTAGTACCCAAGATAGAGCTGACTAATTTTACAACTTCCTTTAACATCTTTTGGTCCTGTGCAGTAGCCCCTCCATACCAGACAGTGATGCAGCCTGTCAGAATTCTCTCCACAGTACAACTATAGAAATTTTAGTGTGTTTTAGTTGACAAACCAAATTTCTTCAAATTCCTAATGAACTATAATCACTGTCTTGCCTTCTTTATAGCTGTATCAATATGTAGGGACCAGGTTAGATTCTCAGAGATGTTGACACCCAGGAACTTGAAATTGTCACTCTCTCCACTTCTGATCCCTCTATGAGTATTGGTTCGTGTTCCTTCATCTTGCTCTTCCTGAAGTCCACAATCAGTTCTTTTATGTTACTGACATTGAGTGCAAGGTCGTTGCTGCAACACCATTCAACTAGCTGGTATATCACACTCCTGTACATCCTCTCGTCTCCATCTGAGATTCTACCAACAACAGTTGTATTATCAGCAAATTTATAGATGGTATTTGAGCTACACCTAGCCACACAATCATGTGTATATAGAGAGTAGAGCAGTGGGCTAAGCACACACCCTGAGGTGCACCAATGCTGATTGTCAGCAAGGAGGAGATGTTATCACCAATCCACACTGGCTGTGGACTTCTAGTTAGGAAGTTGAGGGTCCAGTTGCAGAGGGAGGTACAGAGGTCCAGATTCTGTAGCTTATTGATCAGGACTGTAGGAACGATGATGTTGAACGCTGAGCTATAGTTGATGAACAGCATCCTGACATGGGTGTTTGCTGATGATACTTACAGCTGCTTCATCAGCAACCATGAGAGGAGAGAGGAGGTACAGGAGATGTCTGTCAAAAGGTGTGAGTCTCAAAGTGGACAAGACAGAAGAGAAAATTGTGGACTTTAGAAAGGTGTCAGTCGGCCACTGTCCATTGCGCGTCAATGGCTCTGCCTGGAAAGAGTGAAGAGCACAACTTCCTTGGTGTGCCCAGAACAGATAATGTAACCTGGACCCACAACAACTCCACATTAATCAGGAAGGCACAACAGTGTCTACACTTTCTGAGGAGACTGTGTGTACACAGCTCCCCACCCCTATTCTAGCAACTTTCTACAGCAGCACCATCATTGTGTGGCACGGAAGCTACAAGGGATCAGACCCTGCGGAGGATCACTGGGGTCTCCCTCCCACTACTCGGGACATTTACCGGGAGTGTTGTGGATGAGGGGCTGAAGCATGGTTGAGGATCCCTACCACCCATTCCACTATCTCTTTGGCCCACTTCCATCAGGGAGGAGGTAGAGGAGCATCAGGGCTTGGACTGCCAGACTGGGCAACAAATTCTTCCCTCAGGCTGTGAGACTAATGAATACCCTGATACCACTGAGGTCTCATCACTAGGAGAGCAGGCTGCTTACTGTTTGCCCATGCTATGCACTACATGCATTTTTCAATTATATTTTACAAACTTATTTATGGTAATATTTAGTTTTATGTGCTGTGTGTGGTATATGTATTGTGAGTACACCATAGTCCGGAGAAATGTTGTTTTGTTTGGTTGTATATATGTATAGTCAGATGCAGTAAATTTGAACTTGAAATGTACCCTGATCAATCTAACTGTACCCTTCTACAGAGCCCATAACTCCAATTCTCTAACTTCCTGTTTAGAGTCTCTTAAATGTCTGTGTTATATCAGCCTCTGGAACCACACCCAGCAGTGTGCTCTGGGCACCTGTCAGTTTCGGTGTGGAAGAACCTACCCCTCCTGTATACTTTCCTCCACTCAGCTGAAACTCATGTCCCCTCGTACTGGTTATTACCACTGCTGCCCTCTCAGTCTTACACATCTCCATCCAGTCTTCCCTCATCCTCCTTCCTTCCAAAGAGAAAAGCCCCGAGCTTGCTCAACTTTTCCCAATAAGACGTGCTCTCTCATCCCGGCCACCCTCTCTAAACTCTGCAGAGCTTCCACATCCTTTCTATCATGAGCCAAGCAAAACGGAACACAATACCCCAAGTGAGGTCTAACCAGAGCTCTTAACTAAATCCTCCAACTAATGAAGGCCCACGCACTATATGGCTTCTTAACCACCTTATCAATTTGAATGGCAACTTTGAGACATCCATGGACATAGACCCCAAGATCTTTCTGTTCCTCCACATTGCTAGGAACCCTGCTTTTAACCTTGTACAAGTTTGACTTTCCGGAGTGTATCACCTCGGACTTTTCTGGTTAGACCTCCATCTGCCACTTCTCCACCCAACTCTGCAGCCAATCTATACCCCATCGTAACCTACCCCAACCATCTATTCTATTCACACACCACCTTTCATGCAGTTTGCAAACTTAAAATAACCCACCCCTCCACTTCTTTCTCCAAGTGACTCATAAAGAGCCGGGATCCCAGAACAGATCCCTGTGGAACACTACTAGTCACCTCCAGGCAGAATATACTCCACCTACTATTAATTTGCCAATTTGCCTTCTCATGCACCGAACAGACTGCAACTTTCACCGACAGACCTTTAGAACAGTATGGATGCTACATTAAGATGGTTCTATCATAACAATGAAATATTGACTATTTTAGGGATTACCAGGATTCCAAGGCCCAAGAGGTCACCCTGGCTTAGATGGCTGCAATGGATCTAGAGGAGATCCTGGTTTTCCAGGAAATGCAGGATTCCCAGGAATAACTGGACTGCCGGTAGGAAAATCTTAAATGAAAACTATCATCTTTTTGTTTGAAATTCAGGGGAAGAAGACTGCTCTGTAATTAAGTAGTCAATAAAATATTTGAAGAGGGAATATGTTTTTTATTGAGAGGGAATGAAGATGAGCTTTATTTAAAAGAGAAACTGGGAAAATAAATTAGACAATTGAATGAACCAATTTATTGGCGCTTCACCCCTTTCCCACCAGAACTCCTTTAAGGGCACATCTATGTCTCACCTCAGAGAACAGCTTGGCACAGAACTTCTTTCCCACCCTCCATATCTCAGTTGTCCATAAGATGGTTTTCTGATACCATCACCTCATTATTACTATCACCCTTGCCTCGGTGGCATCACTACCTTGTATCAGTTGGATCTGGTGATATTCTTCCAGAGGTTCTTTCGAAGTCAAGGAGAGGTGCAAGTTTAGTAATTAAACCCATTTTATTAGGCTAACAATAAAAAATAATAGTAACCAACTCACTCTACTGTAAGGAAAAGGGAAAGTGAAGGAGAACAAAGACAATCTAATTATCTTGTACTAAATACTAGCTCACTAGGGAGATAAGGCACATTCAAGTTATAAGTGGGAGCCTTTGAAATAGTCAGGCTCAATGGAGTGCAACAGGTTGCGGAGAAACTTTGAGAAAAATACTGAATCAGCTATACTACAATCAGAATTAGGTTTATTATCACTGACATATGTCATGAAATTTGTTGTTTTGGGGCAACAGTACAGTGCAAATCATTTTAAAAAACCACACGTTACACTAAGAAATATCAAATTAAATAAGTCGTGTAAAAAGATAGCAGAAAATGAGACACAAGGGGAAATCTGCAGATGCTGGAAATCCAAGCAAATGAGATTGTTTTCATGAGTTCATAGTCTGATCAAACATCTGATAGCAGAAGGAAGGAAGCTGTCCTAAAATATTGAGTGCAATTCCTCCTCCCTGATGGTAGCAATGAAAAGATTGTACATCCTGGATGATGAAGGTCTTTAATGATGGATGCTGCCTTCTTGAGGTATCCACTATTGAAGATGCCCTTGATGGTGGGGAGGCTAGTGCCCGTGATGGAGCTGGCCAAGTTTATAACCCTCTGCAGCTTTTTCCAATCTGGTTCACTGGCACCTGCGTATTGGATGGCAATGCAACCAGTCAGAATGTTCTCCACAGTATATCTATAGAAATTTGCTCCAGATCTCTGGTAATTTATCAAATTTCCTCAGACTCCCAATGAGATATAGCTGCTATAATGCCTTCTTTTGTAATTGCATCAATATGTTGGACCCAGGACAGATCTTCAATGATGCTGACTCCAGCAACTAGAAACTGCTTATCCTTTCCATTACTGAGCCCTCAAGGAGGACTTGTGTCTGTTCTCCCAATTTCCCCTTCCTTCAGTCCTTAATCAGTTCCTTAGCTTTACTGACATTGAGTGCAAGGTTGTTGTTATGACACCACTCAACCAGCTGATCTGTCTCACTCCTGTCTGCCTTCTTTCCATCTGACGTTCTGCCAGCACCATTTGGATCATCGGCAAACTTATTGAAGGCATTTGCACTACACCTAGCAACACCATTGTGAGCATAGAGAGAGTAGAGCAGTGGGCTAAGCTTGCAATTTACTACTGAAAACCCACTAAATAATTGCACACATACTGTATAGGTGATTATGTAAAAATGATCAATGTTAAAATGCAGGAAAAATGACTTTACAATTCAGCACAGACTTACCTCAGCCCAACTATTACAAGAATTCTCATCCTTGCCTTTGTTATCTGTAAACCTAACCATTCCATACCTTCCTCTACCCATATTAAACTTTGGTCTACTCCATCGTTCCTGAAGCATCTTCAATTTCCCCTTTTTATTGGACTTCAGGTTAAGTTGTCCAACAGATAAATGTTCTTCATAATTTCACTAAAGATTCAACTCATTGAAGCCTGAAGCACCCATCCCAGACCAATCCTGAACTCTCTGAGATTCCTTTTGTTATGAGGAAGCAGGTTCACGGGTTTGGTGAGTGAGACAGAAGGCATTGGTCTGGGATGGGTGCTACAGACTGCAATGGGTTGAATTTTTAGTCAAATTATAAAGAAAAATTATCTGTTGGACAATTTAACTTAAAGACCAATAAAAAAAGGAAATTTGGAGATGTAATGAATAAGCACATTAATCATTTATTTACAAACAGTAAAAGATTCGATCAAACATTAAAGTCTCCCCAAGTTACATTGACTCCAAAACTAAATATTCAACCAACAGATACTTAGCTAAGGCTGGAGCATCCTTTCCCAATGGTTCTTCACTACTGTTTGTGACCTCAGTGTGAATCGGGCCCTGGGAATGAAAGAAAAGAGGCCAAACCTCCTATATGTAGTATTGTTATACCTCTGAAATGCCTGAAACTGGACACCAGTGACGTGGTACACAAGGCAACCAGTGGAACGGAGTTGCTACAGACTGCAAATGGTCCAATCAATGACTGGCATGGTAAAAGCAGCTTTCAATGAACAAGTAAACTACCCCCCACCCCCCCACAACGTATCACCCCTTTTCACTAACTTTTAGCTCCACACCAATTTCAGTGCATACTGAACAGTTCCTATCCCATATCTGCTTGTGTCTTTTCTCATTTCAGACCTGCTCTACAGCTGACAAAACCATTGACCACCTCCTCAAAGATCTTTACCTTGTCTTAGTGTAGATTTTTTTGCAATTAAGCTGTAAAGCAGCTTGATATGTGACAGTTTTGGAGCAGAGGGAGTGTTAGCATTGGGCTCTGTAAAAAGAAGAAATGCTGGTGAGAGGAGGATAGGTGAAAGATGGAAGTAGTGAATGATTTTAGAGGGGAGGCATTTATGGAATTCAACTGTTTGCAATAACAGGAAGATCTATGGCAATGAATGTCAGCTAGGTGGCGCTCTAGAGAGGGAATGGAAAGAGGAACTGAAGCAAGTTTAATAGATACATGCATCAAACAGATATAATGGAAATAACATAGCCTGGAAACATTACAGTGGTTGCATGCATGCTTTATAGAATAGTTTCAATACATAAAATAAATATTTAGTATTGGGCTGCAACTTAAGAATTAGTCGTCTGAATTTTTTTTTCAAGAGCAGAGTTATTCAAACATTTGAAAACATTGATAAAATGATAGAAATTTTACCTTGCAGTGGTTCTTTATGTAGTTTGATATACAATATACATTCCATTTGTTACAGGGATTTCCAGGTCCAAAAGGTCCAAAAGGCGATTCCATATTTGCCACATTCTGTATGGGCCCACCAGTGAGTATCAACTTTAAAGCACTGGTTCTGATTAACCTTTCATTTTCTTCTGCTGTACTTAAAGTAACTTAATAGGTGAGAATGATGGATAGGCCTGGTGACTGATGCTCTTTTCTATTAGAACATAGAATATACACTCAGTGGCCATTTTATTAGGTACTGCCTTTAGTTTATAGATTGGCACTGAGTGTACGTTTGTGGTGTTCTGCTGCTGTAGCCCATCATGTCTTATGCTCTTCTGCACATTACTGTAACATGTGGTTATTTGAGTTACTGTCATCTTCCTGGTAGCTTGAACCAGTCTGTCCTTTCTCCTCTGATGTCTCTCATTAATTTTATTGCTGACCTCTCATGGTTTTTTTTTGTTTTTTTGTACCATTCTCTGTAAATGTGAGAGATGGTTGTGTATGAAAATTCCTGGAGATCAGCAATTTCTGAGATATTCAAACCGCCCTATCTGGAGCTAGCAATTATCGCATGGTCAAAGTCACTTGTATCGTATCTGTTCCTTGTTCTAATGTTTGAGCTGAACAAAAAATGAACCTCTTGACCATGGCTCCATGCTTTTATGCGTTGAGTTGCTGCCTTGTGATTGGCTGATTAGGTATTTGCTTTAATGAGGAGACGTACTTAATAAAGGTGCAGAATACTACAGCCCAGTACAGCCCTTTAGCCCACAACGTTGTGCTGACATTTTAACCTACTCTAAGATCAATCTATCCTTGTTCTATTCTTGTTGCCCTTTGACACAACTAAGACTGAATTTTCTATAAACTTGATTTCAAGTTTTTTAAAATATTCTGAGCCTTCGTAAGTGAGAAGATTATTTTTCTAACAATGTTACAGCAACTAACAGATTGGTAAATTTATAGTAACTGATAATCTCTAGCTTTAAATGAAGGCTCGTATCGGAGAAAAAGCCGAAGAAGAGAATGTGTGAAAAGAATGTAGCAACACCTCCAGCAGTTCACAAAACAAGACTTTTTCCAAATAAACCCATTTTTAATAGTGAAGATGAACTTCAAATCACTGGTTATGATTATGCTTTCAGATTTTCCTGCTGTACTTAAAGTAACATACTAAAACTCATGTTCTATTTCCCTTTCCTTATCAGTCACTTTCTCTCACAGCCTGTTTGGGTTATGATTACTGATAATGAGAATTTTATTCATTTGTTAACCAATTGGGATAGATGTTATTCTTTCTTGTGGGTCTGTGAGCTGTGGTTTTGTGGGTTTTTGGGGAGTTGGGGAGGAGATCGCGAGGAAGGTGGAGGTGCTCTGGTTGATCACCGAGGGTGGTCCCAGGCTCGCGGGTCGTGGCCGTCGGAGCAGATCGAATAGTGAACCGAAGACTTCGATGGTTGAGCTAACGATGTGCATTAATTGATTGAAACCTGATAAGTTCTGGCGCCTTTTCTTTCCTTTCTTTTCTTTCATATATATTGTATCGCTATTAATCACTTAGTTTTAGTAAGATTTATAAATTGTATTCTGTAAACGTACCTGGTGTGCGGTTTGATTTTGTGTGTGCGAGTTTGCATTAGTGTGCATTTCACAGCATCCACATATACGGGAGGTGCGGTTTGGCGGGTGGACGAATTTTCCTCTAGACATACACCAGCTGACTGCGGGAGCATTACATGTAGAAAGATTCTTCATAACTGTGTCTGAAACAATTTTGTCTTACCAGTCAGGGTTGATAGCCCTGAGCTGAACTTCTGAAGCTAGAGGGCTGATGGACCTCCCTCAGTCTGTCCTTTACCCTGTGACATATTTGGCTTGGGTGACCATACCAAGAGCCAAAGCATAAAGACCTGACTGCTGCCAACAAAGCTCTCCAGGTCATTGAAGCACGCAAGCCTCCAAACCCTACAACATGGTTATAGTCCCCTTGGAGGACCCCGGTGTTAAAACTCTCAACTAGCGTAAACTTTCTCTGGAATTGCCTACTCCCATCGACCTGCACCGGGACCATAGCCTGTGTACCCCTACTATCCATGTACCTATCCAAACTTCTCGTAAAGGTTGAAATTGAGCTCACATGTACCACTTGTGCTGGCAGCTCATTCCACACTCTCACAACCCTCTGAGTGAAGAAGTTTCCCCTCATGTTCCCCTTAAACTTTTCATCTTTCACCCTTAACCCATGACCTCTTGGAGTCTCCCACAACCTCAGTGTAAAAACGTGCTTGCATTTACCCAATCTATACCCCTCATAGTTTTGTATACCATTATCAGGTCTCCTCTCAGTCTTCTACATGGTTACGAATATAGTCCTCACGTTTTCAATCTTCCCCTATATCTCAGGTCCTCCAGACCCAGCAACATCCTTATAAATTTTCTCTGTACTCTTTCAACCTGTTTACATCTTTCTTGTTGCTAGGTGACCAAAACTTGACACAATACCACAAATTAGACTTCACCAATGTCTTCTACAACTTCAATGTCCCATTTCCTGTACTCGGTACGTTGATTTATGAGGACTAATGTGCCAAAAGATTTCCTAACAACCCTATCTGTCTGTGATGCAGCTTTCAATGAATTATGTACCTGTATTCCCAGATCCCTTTGTTCTGCCACATTCCCCAGTACCACACCGTTCACTGTGTAAGACCTACCCTCATTGGTCCTACTGAAGTGCAAAACCTCACACTGTCATGGTCCAGTCCGTAAAGTCTGCATTCCGGTTCACGGTCCGGTCTGTGTGCTCCAGACTCCGGGTTTTCTGGCTGTCCTTTGTTTAAGTTGGGCTTAATCACAGGCACCTGATTCTCATATTGGGGCTGGAATATAGGTGGCCCTGGGTTCGAGTGTGTTTGCTGTGCAATCAGCAGAACATCCGATAAGTTAGTGGTGTATACAGTGGAGATGATGGCAGTGTTGGTTGCATTGCGTTGGGTGGAGAAAGCTAGACTAGTCAAAGTGTTGATGTGCTCAGATTCATCTTCAGTTCTTGCAAGTTTAAGGTCTTCTCACTCAAACAGCCAGCAAGATGTACTTAATGAAGTCCTTCAGTCAGTCACAAGAGTTGCAAATCAGGGAGGTCAGGTTAAATTTCTATGGGTTCCAGCTCATGTAGGGGTGAAGGGCAATGAAAGGGTGGATGAGTTGGCAGAGAGGGCATTAAAGAAAGAAAATATAGAAATGCACATTAGTATCAGTAAAGTTAAGTGTGTAATCTGGGAAAAAATCAACCAAATGTGGCAAGAAAGTAGGGACAGGGAGGGGAAGGGGAGGCATTTATATCAAATACAAAAAAGTGTTGCAGGTAGTAGGGTAGGTAGTAGATACAGAAGAGAGGAAATTGTGTGGACTAGGTTAAAGCTGGGGTACAGTGTACTAAACCAAACATTGAAATTGATAGGGAAACACCAGACAGGATTGTGTGAGGAATGTCAGGAAGAGGAGTCAGTAGAATATGTAGTTCTGAGTTGCAGGAAGGATGGGAGACAGAGAGAGATGAGAATTAATCTAAGGGAATTGAGGGTGCAGGAATTCACACGAAAAGGGTAGCTGGGCATGGGTGAGAGAACACAAGTTAGTGTATTTTTAGCTTTCTTGAGGGGTACAGGGGTTTTTTTTATAGGATATGATGGATAAATAGGAATAGGGTACTAGGATGGCCAAAGATGGGAGGATAAAGTGTAGGTTAGGGTAAGTGTGTGTGTGTGCGATTGGGTGAAGGGATTTAGAATGTGGGTCTATCACACTCCGGAGCAGAAGGTGGCGGTAATGCACCACTTAGCTGGGTGCCAACTGCCGTAAAACAAGACAGAGAGAGAGAGAGAGAGAGAGAGGTTGCTGGTTTGTCTCGTCAGTATTCTGTCCTTGCCTCTGTGGGGTAAGTCAGGCCGACTTTGCCGTTACCCTGAGGCTGGACTGTTCCCTTCCTTCCCTTTGAAGCCTGACCTGTAGCCCTGCCTGCAACCCATGCCTGAAGCCCTGCCGGCTACCTTCACCTGTATCGCCGTCAAGTTCAGCTGCCGGAGTGAGACTGGAGCCTTGCCATTGCCAACAGAAGGAACTATCTATCGCTGAGCTTGGAACTTGTGTTCCAAGTTTGTGGAACTTTGTGTCTGTGTATGAGTCCCAGCCCTACGTCCTGCTCCCAAGGAGGGGTCCTGGCTCTGTGTTCAGTGTCCCTGTGCTCCGTGTTCAAGGCTCTGTGGAGGTTCCAGTCCGTGTCCAAGTTGTAGCTTTGGCCCCGAGTCCTGGTCTCGTCCAGGGCCAGTGTCTGTGTTCCAGCTATGCCTCTCCCTGCTTCTGCTTTGCTCTCCCTCGACCCAGGCTCTGGGTTCCTGCTCTCCCTCGACCCAGGCTCTGGGTTCCTGCTCCCCCTCGACCCAGGCTCTGGGTTCCTGCTCCCCCCGGACCCAGGCTCTGGGTTCCTGCTCCCCCTCGACCCAGGCTCTGGGTTCCTGCTCCCCCTCGACCCAGGCTCTGGGTTCCTGCTCCCCCTCGACCCAGGCTCTGGGTTCCTGCTCCCCCTCGACCCAGGCTCTGGGTTCCTGCTCCCCCTCGACCCAGGCTCTGGGTTCCTGCTCCCCCTCGACCCAGGCTCTGGGTTCCTGCTCCCCCTCGACCCAGGCTCTGGGTTCCTGCTCCCCCTCGACCCAGGCTCTGGGTTCCTGCTCCCCCTCGACCCAGGCTCTGGGTTCCTGCTCCCCCTCGACCCAGGCTCTGGGTTCCTGCTCCCCCTCGACCCAGGCTCTGGGTTCCTGCTCCCCCTCGACCCAGGCTCTGGGTTCCTGCTCCCCCTCGACCCAGGCTCTGGGTTCCTGCACCCCCTCGACCCAGGCTCTGCGTTCCTGCTCTCCTTCGATCAAGAACATGTCCTCGTCCAGCCCTGGAGTCCCACATCCTGCCCTCATGTTCAGTCCTGGCCTGGATCTGGAGTCCGAGCCCGAGTCAAGACCCAGGTTCCCGGCCTCTGTCCAGTTTCTGGCTCGGAGTCCTTATCCAGTTCCTAGTTCCTTGTCCAGGCCCCACTTACCTACTCTAGTCCTAGCCCAAGCCCTGTCTCCTAGTTTTGTCCAGGGCCTGTGTCTTGTCCAGCGTCATTTCTTCCTCACTTCCCTTGCTTTCTTGATACACCTTGTCCTCTCCCTAGCACTTCAGTGTCTGTGTCTTGAATTTGGGTCTGTCCCCAACGCCCTCCGTATGACACACACTTGCCTGTATTAAATTACATCTCCCATTTTTCAGCCCATTTTTACAGCTGATGCAGATCTCTTGATCGCCTTCCTCACTGTCCACTACAACCCTAATCTTGGTGTCATCCACAACTTTGCTGATCCAGTTAACCACATTATCATCCAGACCAGTGATACAGATGACAGACAGCAGCACGGATCCTGTGTCAACACCACTAGTTACAGGCCTCCAGTCAGGCAATCTTCTACTACCACTCTCTGGCTTCTCCCACAAAGTCAATGTCTAACCCATTTTGTTTTTAAAATCCATGCACGCAGAATCATTACGAATATACTCGAGACACAAATCCCACCAGTGACCGTCTCTTGATCGCCCTGCCTTGCAACTACGCTGACCCGACCATTTCTCAGATGCACCGCAGCGGAACGGAGCTCCCTATCAGATGCGAGCGGTCCGCTGGGCATGGAATCATTGCTGAGATCGGCATTGCCAAATCATTGAGAAAGGCGCTTGGAGTGGAGCTGACGGAAAATGTCAGCA
Source organism: Hypanus sabinus (assembly GCF_030144855.1). Lineage (NCBI taxonomy): Eukaryota > Metazoa > Chordata > Chondrichthyes > Myliobatiformes > Dasyatidae > Hypanus > Hypanus sabinus. The sequence continues at coordinate 31,564,745 of NC_082707.1, forward strand.
GCGGGGAGAGGCGGCGAGCAGCGAAATACTGCCACCCGCTGGCTCTCCGTTTCAATGCCACGGAAAATAGCTGGTCCCGCAGCGGAGAGGACAGGGGCTTTGTCAAATTCTCAGTTCAGCAGCCCTGTCAGTAATCATTGCTATGCTGATTGTACTATTCGTCTAATTTCTGGAAACTCATCCTGAGTGTCAAATGAGGTGTCAATGTCTCAATAATCAGAGTCTGCAAACAATCTCTTTTACTGCTGAACTTTAAGCAAGTATAGTCCACAATAATGTGCTTGCTTCCCTCGGAAATAGCCCAAATAATTCTTTTCCGAGGGCATGTGATAGGCATATGTAATACTAGGAATGATAAAATATTGTTAAAAATGGAGAAGTAGTAGTATTCAACTCTACACACAAAAAATGCTGGAGGAACTCAGCAGGCCAGGCAGCATCAATGGAAAAGAATAAATAGAAACAGAAAACCTACAGCACAATACAGGCCCTTCAGCTCATAAAGTTGTGCCAAACATGTCCCTACTTTGGAAATTACTAGACTTACCTATAGCCCTCTATTTTACTAAGCTCCATGTACCTATCCAAAAGACTCTTAAAAGACCCTATCGTATCTGTTGCCGGCAGCCCATTCCATGCACTCACCACTCTCTAGGTAAAAAACTTACCGCTGACATCTTCTCTGTACCTACTCCCCAGCACCTTAAACCTGTGTCTTCTTGTGGCAACCATTTCAGCCCTGGGAAAAAGTCTCTGACTAGCCACATGATCAATACCTCTCATCATCTTATACACCTCTATCAGGTCACCTCTCATCATCTGTTGCTCCAAGGAGAAAAGGCTGAGTTCACTCAACCTGTTCTCATAAGGTACGCTCCCCGATCTAGGCAACATCCTTGTAAATCTCCTCTGCACCCTTTCTATGGCTTCCACATCCTTCCTGTAGTGAGGTGACCAGAACTGAGCACAGTACTCCAAGTGGGGTCTGACCAGGGTCCTATATAGCTGTAATATTACCCTTTGGCTCCTAAATTCAATTCCAAAATTGATAAAGGTCAATATACCATACATCTTCTTAACCACAGAGTCAGCCTGCGCAGCAGCTTTGAGTGTCCTATGGACTCGTATCCTAAGATCCCTCTGATCCTCCATACTGCCAAGAGTCTTACAATTAATACTATATTCTGCCATCATATTTGACCTACCAAAATGAACCACTTCTCAGCCCAATTTTGCATCCTATCAGTGTCCCACTGTAACCTCTGACAGCCCTCCACACTATCCACAACACCTCCAACCTTTGTGTCATCAGCAAATTTAGACCATAAGACAAAGGAGCAGAAGTCGGATATTCGGCCCATCGAATCTGCTCCGCCATTTCATCATGAGCTGATCTTTAGTCCCATTTCCCCGACTTCTCACCATAACCTTTGATGCCCTGACTACTCAGGTACCTATCAATCTCTGCCTGAAATGCACCCAGGGACTTGGCCTCCACTGCCGCCCGTGCCAACGTGTTCCGTAGATTCACCACCCTCTGGCTAAATAAATTTTTTTGCATCTCTGTTCTGAATGGGTGCCCAACAATCCTCAAGTCATGTCCTCTCGTACTAGACTCCCCCACCATGGGAAACACCATTGCCACATCCACTCTGTCTATGCCTTTCAACATTCGAAATGTTTCTATGAGGTCCCCCCTCGTTCTTCTAAACTCCAAGGAGTACAGTCCAAGAGCGGTCAAACCTTCCTCATATGCTAACCCCCTCAATCCCAGAATCATTCTAGTGAATCTTCTCTGAACCCTCTCCAATGTCAGCACATCCTTTCTTAAATAAGGAGCCCAAAACGGCACACAGTATTCCAAGTGAGGTCTTACCAGTGCCTTATAGAGCCTCAACATCACATCTCTGCTCCTATACTCTATTCCTCTAGAAATGAATGCCAACATTGCATTCGCCTTCTTCACCACCGACTCAACCTGGAGGTTAACCTTAAGGGTATCCATCCCTCGACTTCTTCATCCAAGTCATTTATAAAAATCACAAAAGTAAGGGTCCCAGAACAGATCCCTGAGGCACTCCGCTGGTGACCGACCATGCAGAATATGTCCCGTCTGCAACCACTCTTTTCCTTCTGTGGGCAAGCCAGTTCTGGATCCACAAAGCAATGTCCCCTTGGATCCCATGCCTCCTTACTTTCTCAATAAGCCTTGCTGAAATCCATATACACTACATCTACTGCTCTACCTTCATCTATGTGTTTAGTCACGTCCTCAAAAAATTCAATAAGGCTCGTAAAGCAACACCTGCCTTTCACAAAGCCATGCTGACTACTCCTAATCATATTATACCTCTCCAAATGTTTATAAATCCTGCCTCTAGGATCTTTTCCATCAACTTACCAACCTCTGAGGTAAGACTCACTGGTCTATAATTTCCTGGACTATCAACATCTGCAACCCTCCAATCCTCCAGAACCTCTCCCATCCCCATTGATGATGCAAAGATCATTGCTAGAAGCTCAGCAATCTCCCCCCTCGCCTCCCACAGTAGCCTGGGGTACATCTTGTCCAGTCCCGGTGACTTATCCAACTTGTTGTTTTCCAAAAGCTCCAGCACATCCTCTTCCTTAATATCTACATGCTCAAGCTCTTCAGTCTGCTGCAAGTCATCACTACAATCACCAAGATCCTTTTGCATAGTGAATACTGAAGTAAAGTATTCATTAAGTACCTCTGCTATTTCCTCTGATTCCATACACACTTTCCCACTGTCACACTTGATCGGTCCTATTCTTTCACGTTTTATCCTCTTGCTGTTCACATACTTGTAGAATGCCTTAGGGTTTTCCTTAATTCTACCCATCAAGGCCTTCTCATGGTCCCTTCTGGCTCTCCTAATTTCCTTCTTAAACTCCTTCCTAGTAACCTTATAATCTTCTAGATCTTTAACATTACCTAGCTCTCTAAACCTTTTGTAAGTTTTTCTTCTTGGCTAGATTTATTACAGCCTTTGTACACCATTATTCCTGTACCCTACCATAACTTCCCTGTCTCATAACTACCTATACAGAACTCTACACAAATATCCCCTAAACATTTGCCACAGTTCTTCTCTACCTTTCCCTGAGAACATCTGTTTCCAACTTAAGCCTCCAATTTCCTGCCTGATAGCCTCATAATTCCCCTTACTCCAACTAAACACTTTTCTAACTTGTCTGTTCCTATCTCTCTCCAATACTATTGTAAAGAAGATAGAATTATGATCACTATCTCCAAATTGCTCTCCCATTGAGAGATCTGACACCTGACCAGGTTCATTTCCCGATACCAATTCAAGTACAGCCTCTCCTCTTGTAGGCTTATCTACAATACTGTGTCAAGAAACCTTCCTGAACACACCTAACAAACTCCACCCCATCTAAACCCTTTGCTCTAGGGAGATGCGAATCGATATTTGGGAAATTAAAATCTCCCATCATGACAACTCTGTTATTATTTCCAGGATCTGTTTCCCTATCTGCTCCTCGATGTCCCTGTTACTATTAGGCGTTCAATAGAAAACATCCAGTAAAGTTATTGACCCCTACTTGTTCCTAACCTGCACCCACAGAGACTCCGTAGACAATCCCTCCACGGTGTCCACCTTTCCTGCAGTCGCGACACTATCTCTGATCAACAGTGCCAAGCCCCCACCTCTTTTGCCCCCCTCCCTGCCTTTTCTGAAACATCTAAAACCCAGCACTTGAAGTACAGTTGGCGTTTCAGGCCGAGATCATTCATCAGGACTGTAAAGGAAGATGAGAAGTAAGAAGATGGGGGAGAGGAGAAAGAAATACAGGATAGTAGGTGATAGGAGGAACCGGGAGAGAAGGAGGGGGTGAAACAAAGAGCTGAGAACCCAATTTGTGAAAGACATAAAGGGCTGGAGAAAGGGGAATTTGTTAGGAGAGAACAGCAAGCCATGGAAGAAAGGAAAGGGCGAGGAGCTCCAGAGGGAGGTGATGGGCAGGTAAGGAGATAAGATGAGAGAGGGAAATGGGAATGGGGGAATGGTGAAGTGGGGGGTGGAATTACCAGAAGTTCAACAAATGATGCTCAGGTCAGAGGCTAACCAGATGGAATATAAGTTGTTGCTCTTCCATCCTGAGTGTCGTTTCATCGTGGAGCATGGAGTGACATATTGGAATAGTAATGGGAAGTTGAATTGAAATGGGTGGCTTCCGGGAGATCCTGTTTTTTGTGGTGGGCAGAGCAAAGGTGCTCGGCAAAGCGGTCTCCCAGTTTACGTCAGGTCTCACCGATATACAGGTGGCTGCACCCAGAACACACTAAGCAGTAGATGACCCCAACAGACTCGCAAGTGAAGTGTCACCTCACCTGGAAGGACTTTGGGGGCCCTGAAAAGTAGTGAGGGAGGAGGTGTAGCAAGGAAGAGTGCCAGGAGGGAGATCAGTGGGGAGGGGTGAATGGACAAGGTGTTCATTTTGCTGTGGTTTTGGTGGATAATCCTATTTTGGAGAATGGATTTATTTTGTTTGATTATATTATAAGATCTTTGAAATAATTAAAAATAACATGGAGGTCTAATACAGTAATTTGTTCTCTTGTCAATAGGGAGACCCAGGATTCCAAGGAGAAGGCGGCTTTCCTGTAAGTAACTAATCATCTAGTTGCTCTTAATTAAGGATTATCTTGGCTTTATCTGCTAAATGATGAATGATTGAAAGAGCAATCAGGTTGAGAGTGTGTATCTGATGAGCTGAATTACGACAGGAAGCATTTCAATAGAATCTACAGTTAATCACTGTACAACATTAATTTACTTTCATTAACATGTTAGTCATTCAAGTTATGTGAAAGGGGATAATGGGATAGGAGGAAAGAAAGTCTGAGGGAAAGGTGAAAAGGGCAAGGGGAAGCAGAAAGAGGTGAGGCCAGGAATAGGACAGCAAAATCTTGAGCAAAGTGGGAGGGAAAGCCTGAGACAAAAGGAAGGTTGATTATTGGAGAGAAGTCTCTGCCATTGGAAGCATTGTGCAGGCTGGAACAGACCACTACCTAACACGGTTCATCTCAGGAACTAAATGTGGGCATGACTTGAAAGCCAGTTTTCCATTTCCTTTCATTTAATATTCAGGTCAACGACTCAGATGGGGCGACGCAGTATTGTAGTGGTTAGCACAATGCTTTAAAGCACCAGTGACTCAGGTTCAATTCCTGCCACTGCCTGTAAGGAGTTGGTATGTTCTCCCAGTGACCGCTTTTCTCCAGGTTCGCCCACTATCCAAAGACAGTAGGTTGGTAGGCTAATGGGTCCTTGTTTATTATCTTATAATATCTTGTAATCTAGGATTACACTGGGCGATTGCTGGGCAGATTGGCTCGAAGGGCCGATTCCATCCAGTATCTCAATAAATACATTCTCAGCATTACTGTTAATCCTAAAACATAAAACCAGCAAATACTCATTCTCACCACCCTGAAAATATACTGAAAATATACAAATGGATGTCATTTACTTGGGTTTTCAGAAGGCATTTGATAAGGTGCCACATATGAGACTGCTTAACAAAATAAAATCCTATGGTGTTACAGGAAAGGTCCCAGCACAGATAGAGGAATGGCTGACAGGCAGGAGGCAGTGAGTGGAATAAAGAGGGCCTTTTCTGGTTGGCTGCCAGTGCCTAGTGGTGTTCCTCAAGGGTCAGTATTGGGACCACTACTTTGTCAATGATTTGGATAATGGAATCGATGCCTTTGTGGCCAAATATGTGGATGATATGAAGAGAGGTGGAGGGGTAGGTAGTGCTGAGAAAGCAATGTGATTGCAGCAGGACTTAGAAAAATTGGAAGAATGGGCATAAAAATGGCAGATGGAATGCTATACTGGGAAATGTATGCCAGTGCCTTTTGGTAAAAGGAACAATAATGCAAACTATTATCTAAATGGGGAGAAGGTTCAAACATCAGAGGTGCAGAGGGACTTAGGAGTCTGCATGTGAGACTCCCAGAAGGTTGATTATTGGAGAGAAGTCTCTGCCATTGGAAGCATTGTGCAGGCTGGAACAGACCACTACCTAACACGGTTCATCTCAGGAACTAAATGTGGGCATGACTTGAAAGCCAGTTTTCCATTTCCTTTCATTTAGTATTCAGGTCAACGACTCAGATGGGGCGACACAGTAGTGTAGTGGTTAGCACAATGCTTTATAGCACCAGTGACAGATTTACAGACTGAGTCTTTTGGTGAAGTATGCAAATGGAATATTGGCATTTATTTCAAGGGAAATAGAATATAAAAGCAAGGAGATAATGTTGAGGCTTTATGAGACACCAGTCAGGCCACACTTGGAGCATTGTCAACAGTTTTGGGCCCCATGTCTCAGAAAGGATGTGTTGTCATTAAGAGAGAGTCCAAAGGAGGTTCACAAGGGTGATTTTGGGAATGAAAGGGTTAACATATGAGGAGCGTTCGGCAGCCTTGGGCCCGTACTCACTGGAATTTAGGAGAATGCGAGGGGGATCTCATTGAAAGGACAAGATAAGGTGGATGTGGAAAGGATGTTTCATTTGGTGAGGTATTGAGAACTAGAAGGCACAGCCTGAAAATTGAGGAGCAACCTTTTAGAACAGAAGTAAGGAGGAATTTTTTTTTAGCCAGAGAGTAGTGAATCTGTGGAATGCTCTGACACAGACTGCAGTGGAGGCCAAGTCCATGGGTATATTTGAGGCGGAAGTTGATCATTTCCTGATCGGTCGGGGTATGAAAGGATAGGGTGAGAAGGCAGGTATATGGGGTTGAGTGAGATCCCCAATCAGCTATGATGGAATGGCGGAGCTTACTTGATGGGCTGAATGGCCTGGTTCTGCTCCTATGTCTTGTGGTCTAAATGAATAGCGTGGCTGCCTATAGACTCACTTTCAAGGACTCTTTACAACCCTTGATCTCAGTAGTTTTTTATTAGCAGTTTGTCTTCTTTTGCACTTTGCTTGTTTGTCAGTCTTTGCCTTATGTATAGTTTTCTCAGAAAATTCTATTTTACTTATTTTTTCCTGTAAATGGCTGTAAGAAAATAAGTCTCAAAGCAGCATAGAGTAACAAGTACCTACTTTGATAATAAATTTTACTTTGAGTCTGAATTTGATAATTGGTATATATAGTTTGTGAAATTTTATTGTATTTCTTTTCTTCTCCCTGTAAATGCCTGCCTGTACGGTTGTTTACTAAAGGCCTGTTTAAGATAGTTGGATGAGTCTGACCCCAGTAATGGGTATGTTATTGGGAGGCATTCTAAGGGACCACATATATAAGTATTTGGATAGACAGGCTGTTTTAGGATAGTCAGCATGGTTTTGTGCATATTAGGTTGTGTCTAACCAATCGTATCGAGTTTTTCAAGGTAGTTAACAGTGAAGTTAATGAAGGCAAGGCAGTGGATATTGTCTATGTGGATTTTAGCAAAACCTTTAGCAAGGTTCCATACGGAGTTAGTCAAGAAGGTTCAGTTGCTCGGTATTCAAGATGAGGTAACAAATTGGCTTTGCGGAAGAGGCCAGGGAGTGGTAATAGATGGTTGTCTCTCTGACTGGAGACCTGTGTCTAGTGGAGTGCCCCAGGGATCAGTGCTGGGTCCGTTGTAGTTTGTCATCTCTATCAACCGTATGACGATATGGTTGACTGGATCAGCAAATTTGCGGATGACGCCAAGATTGGGAGTATAGTGGACAGCAAGGAAAATTATCGTGGCTTGCACTGGGATCTGGACCAGCTGGAAAAGTGTCTGAACATTGACAGATGGAACTTACTGTGGACAAGTATGAGGCGTTGCATTTCGGAAGGACAAACCAAGGTAGGACTTAAACGGTGAGTGGTAGTGCACTGAGGAGGTCAGTAAAACAGTGATCTGGAAATACAGATCCATAACTTCTTGAAAGTGGTGTCACAGGTAGATAGTGACATAAAGAACACTTGTGGCAAATTGGCCTTCATAAAGTGTTGGGTACAGGAGTTGCGATGTTACATTGAAATTTTATAAGGCAATGGTGAGGCCTAATTTGGACTATCGTGCGCTCACTTACCTACAAGAAAGATGTATACAAGATTGAAAGAATGCAGAGAAAGTTTACAAGGATGTTGCAAGGACTTGAGGACCTGAGTTACAGGTTATGGTTGAATAGGTCAGGACTTTATTCCCCCGAATGTATAAAAATGAGAGGAGATTTGATAGAGGTATACAAAATAATGAGGGATATAAACAGGGTAAATGTAAACAGGCTTTTTCCTCTGAGGTTGGGTTGGACTAGTAACAGAGGTCATGGGTTAAGGGTGAAAGATGAAATGTTTAAGGGGAACATGAGGGGGAGTTTCTTCACTCAGAGGGTGGTAGGGTATGGAACGAGCTGCAATTGGAAGTGGCGTTGCAGATTTAAGAGAGCATTTAAGAGAAACTTGGATAGGTACATGGATGAGAGAGGTATAGAGGGCTATTGTCTGGGTGCAGGCCGATGGTTCTAGTCAGATTAGCTGTTTGGCATGGACTAGATGGGCAGAAGGACCTGTTTCTGTGCTGTGGTGCTCTATGACACCAAGATGAATCTCAAATTAGTATGTGCTAACATGTACCAACTTTGATAATAAATTTACTTTGAACTTTGATAGAGTAAGTATGTCAGAACACATCTTTGTGTTCATATTGGCAAGTCAATACATTCTCTTATAAAGCATCAGTGTTTTCTCCATAACAGCGCAGCCAGGAAGCATTTGACCAGGCCTCTGTGTCAAATGGTGGTAGAACCACAAGCCTGTAGCTCTTCCCCACTGTGGCTTCTCGGAGCTTCAGTGCACTCCTCAGAAGGCACTCCTGCACCATGGAATGTGCTGACTGGCAGCATTAACCTGCGGGCAGCATCAACATTGGAAGGCCAGTAAGCTTCAGGCAGAGCAACCTACTTCTTTCACCTTTCTGGCAGCAGTTGACGTCTGTCTGAAATGATCCTGGTACTAATTATCACCTATTCAGCCTGCACCCTGGCAGATTAATCATTACAGCTACCCATCCCTCTAAACAATCAAGGCAACCGGAGGCAAAGAGTGTGTAGGTGGTGGAGTCTAAAGCAACAGACAGTCTGATGGGCGAACCAACAAGCTGAGCAGAACCCGTGGAGGGAAAGGAACTTCAGGGTTTCAGCATAAACCATTGACAGTTCCTTACCCCTCAGAGCAGAGGGACCACATTAGACTAGGACTTTAAAGCAAGGATGTAACATTCAGACTGTACAAAGCTCTGGTGAGGCCTCACTTGGAGGACTGTGAGCAGTTTTGGGCCCCTTATCTTTGAAGCAATGTGCTGACATTCAAGAGGGTTCAAATGAAGTTAATGAAAATGATTCTGAGATTGAACAGCTTATCAGATGAGGAGTGTCTGGGCCCCTAATCACTGGAATTCTCAAGATTGGTGAGGGGGCGCGTGAACTTTCTGAAATCTATCAAATGTTGAAAGGCCTTGATAGAGTGGATGTGGAGAGGATGTTTGCTACAGTGGCTGAGTCTAAGAGCAGAGGACACAGCCTCAGAATAGAGGAATGTCCATTTAGAACAGAGATGAGGAGGAATTCCTTTAGCCAGATTTCTTTGGTGAGTCTGTGGAATATTTAAGGCAGAGGTAGACGGATTCCTGCTTAGCCAGGGTGTGAAGGGATATGGGGAGAAGTCAGGAGATGGAGGCTGAGAAGAAAATGGATCAGCCATGATAAATAGAGGAGCAGACTCGATGGACCATTTGGCTGCCTTCTGCTCCTGTATCTGATGGTCTTATGATCTTACTAGGGATTGAGGCAATGTAGCCAACTCAATTATCTAATGTGACAATCATAAATCCCTGTGACAATCACTTAACAAAACTTGTGATTCTAGTTGTGATTATTTGCGTATGTTATTTTATATGATTTTAGCAATTTATTACAGTCACTTGAAATTTAAGAAAATTATAGTTCTAAATTACTTCAGAAGACAGAATGTCTGTTTTATTAATCATATATATTATTAAATTTTTTTCCACCTTCAAGATCTTTGGTTAACAGACCTAGAAGAATCTTTTTACTGGAGCAAAGGAAAATTGAATGTGATAACTTATTGAATATGTACTGGAGAGGAGGAATATCAAATTAAATGCCAAGTAATGAATTAAACGTCAAAATCCTGGCGGGCAGGTTGACTAGCGTTGTTCAGGTGGATTTAATCTAATTTTACAGGGGGATGGGAACCAGAGTGATAGTGCTGAAGATGAGGTAGTTGGTTTACAAACAGAGGCAATGTGTAGTGAGACTCCTAGCACAGAGAGGCTGAAGACAGGGCAAAATTGCAGTCAACAGGATGAGTTGCAGAGAAAATTGCAAAGGATAAATATAGGAATATGCAGGTGCTATATTTGGATGCACACAGTATATGGAACAAGGTAGGTGAACTTGTAGCTCTGCTACAGATTGGCATATATGATGCTGTAGGCATCACTGAATCATGGCTGAAAGAAAATTGTAGCTGGGAACTTGATGTCTAAGGATACGCATTATATCGAAAGGACGGGGTGGCATTGCACTGTTGGTAAAATATGGAATCAAATCATTAGAAAGAGGTGACATAGGTCAGAAGGAGTTGCGTTATTGTGGATAGAGGAAAGAACTGCAAGGGTAAAAAGACCCTGATGGGAGTTGTCCACAGACCCCCAAACAATAGTAAGGATATGGCCTACAAATTACAATGGGAGATAGACAATGTATGCCTGAACAGCAATATTACAGCAGTCATGGGGGATTTCAATATGCAAGTAGATTGGGGGAAATCAGGTTGATGCTGGATTCCAAGGAGGGGGAATTTCTAGAATGCCCATGAGATGGCTTTTTAGAGCAGCTCATGGTTGAGCCCATGATGGGATAATTTTTCTGGATTGGGTGTTGTGCAGTGATCTGGAATTGATTAGAGATCTTAAGGTAAAAGAACTCTTAGGGGAAAGTGATCATAATATGGTTGAATTCACCCTGAAATTTGAGAAGGAGAAGCTAAAGTCAGATGTAACAGTATTACAGTGGAGTAAATGGAATTACAGAGGTTTGAGGGAGGAGTTGGCCAGAACTGATTGGAAAAGAATACCTGGCAGAGATGACAGCAGAGCACCAAAGGCTAGAATTTCTGAAAGCAATTCCAAAGGCACTGATTATATACATCCCAAAGAGGAAGAAAATTCCAAAGGAAAGATGACACAGCCATAGCTAGCAAGAGAAGTCAAAGCCAACATAAAAGCAAAAGAATGGGCATATAATAGAGCAAAAAATAGTGGGAAGTTAGAGGATTGGGAAACTTTTGAAAGCTAACAGGAGGCAACTTAAAAAGTCATTAAGAGGGTAGAGATGAAATACAGATGTAAGCTAGCCGGTAACATTAAGATGATACCAAAAGTTTCTTCAAATACATAAAGTGCAAAATAGAGGTGAGAATGGATATTGGACTACTGGACAATGATGCTAGAGGGGTAGTAATGAGTTACAAGGAGATGGCAGATAATCTGTCTTCACTGTCGAAGACTCTAGCAGTATGGTGGAAGTTCCAGGCATCAGAGGTCATGAAGTGTGTGAAGTTACCATTACTAGAGAGAAGGTTCATGGGAACACAAAGGTCTGAAAGTGGATAAGTCACCTGGACCAGATGGTGTTCACCCCAGATTTCTGAAAGAGGTGGCTGAAGAGATTATGAAGGCATTAGAAAAATTAGCCGTATTGCTATTTCTGAGATGAAGAAAGAGCAAATAAATTTTACCACAGCAAAACTAGAACATGCTGGACATAGCCAGCATATCAGGCCATATCTATAGGATGAGAAATAGAGTCAATATTTCAGGTGTGTGACCTTTTGTAGAATTATCTGTGATGTTAGCTTTGTTTTGTTTCAGATTACCAGCATCTGTGGCTTCATTTTTGACTTTCAGTAGAATTCATTGGTAGTGATTATATTGTTCAAGATTTTGAGAAAATGAACAGTTCTATGGCAGCTGAAAGCAGAATGTGGGTAATGGAGTATTTGCTCCATGAAGTTAACATGAAATAATTCAATATCACAGGGAATGCTTCAAAACTATTTTATCTTAAGTCAAAACCAGTTATCTTTGTCCAGGTCAGTAAAAGAAGTGCACCTATTAAACATTCTGTGCCTTTTTAGCAAATTTTGAAAATAAAACTACTCTTCAAATCCAAAATGAGGTGGTTGAATACTCCTTAAACCTGCATCTTGATCTTCTGTTTTATAGACATCTAAAAGATTAATGGGCAGGCAGCATAAGAGAACAACACACACAAGATGCTGGAAGAACTCAGCATGTCAGACAGCATCTGTGGCGAGGAATAAACAGTCAACATTTCAGCTGAGACCCTTCATCAGGACTGCAGGGGGGGGGGGGGTGGTGCCGAAGCCAGAATAAGAAGGTAGGGAGAGGGGATGGAGTACAAGCTAGAGGGTGATGGGTGAGACCAGATGAGGGGGAAGTTAAGTTTATGAGGGATGGGGCATGAAGTGAGAAACTGGGAGATGATAGGTTGAAGTGGCTGAAGAAAAAGGAATCTGATTGGAGAGAACAGAGGACCATGGGGGGAAAAAGGAAGGAGGAGTGGCACCAGAGGAGATGATGGGCAGGTGAGGAGAGGAGAGCCAGAATGGGGAATAAAAGACCAGAAAAGCAAGAGGGTGAAGAAATTACTAGAAGTTTGAGAAATTGATGTTCATGCCATCGGATTGGAGGCTACACCGATGGAATATAAGGTGTTGCTCCCCCATTAGGATGGCATCATTCTTATATGAAGGTATTGCTATAATTTTCCCTCTTAAGACAGCCTTCAGAGTATCCCATAAAATGGAAGGTGAAACCTCTCCATTATCAGTAAATTCTAAGTAGAAACCAATTTCTTCTTTAATTTGTTCCTTAAAATATGGATCATTGAGTAGACTTGAATTTAGTTTCTAAATAGTAGAGGTGTTGCTTCTCCAGTCTGAGAGTGGTCTCATCGTGGCAGTAGGAGATGCCATGGACTGACATGCCAGAATGGGAATAAGATATTCTTTATTCATTTTACCACTTATCTACAGTAATTTACAGTTGACTAACCAGCAATTCTTCAACAGGTTGAATGGCCTTCTTCAACATTCCTTTGACTCTATGATCCATAACTCAGATCAAACAGGCAATTAGGAGTCTGTCATCTCAAAGTAGCCAACATGTTTGTTTATGGATTTAACAATGCAGCAATGCTTGTGTGGTTCAGTAGTTCAGGGTTTGATTCAATTTCTCCATTCTGTGCTGAATTTATGTAATGCCACCCTTGGTTTTGTTTCTACGTTGTCAATGGAGAAGCCACTTGGAAAGCCTAGTTAGGTGAAATGCTGAAAGGCTTCTTCTGCTATTTAGAGGGGTCCAACTCATTTTCAAACAGACAAGTTTTGCAATGTTGTGATGTGGATCTTATCCTCCCTCACTCTTCTAGTTGACTTGGTAGAGGTGTACAAGATGGTAAGAGGTGTAGAGTGAGTGGATAGCCAGAGACCTTTTCCCTCAAGGCAGAAGCGGCCAGTACAAGGAGGTCATAATTATAAGGTGATTGGAGGAAAGTATAAGGGGGATGTCGGGTTTTATTACACTGAGAGTGGTGGGTGAGTGGAATGCCTTGGGAGAGGTGTTGATAGAGGCAGATACATTAGGGACATTTAAGAAACTCCTAGGTAGGCATTTGGAATGTAGAAAAAAGAGCTATGTGGGAGGGAAGGGCTAGATTGATCTTGGAGTAGATTAAAATGTTGGAACAACACCAAGGCTATCTGCTTCATAGTTCTGTGCTGTACTTACCCCAACATTGAAGTGATTCCACAACCTTTCCACAATTCACTTTCAAGGACTTTACAAGTCATGTTCTCAGTATTAAATATTTTGTTCATTTTTCTTTTTTATATTCCTACAAATTGTTTTCTTTTGCACATTGGTTGTTGTCTGTCTTTGTGTGCAGTTTTTCATTGACTCTATTGTGCTTCATTGTATTTACTATGAATGCCCACAAGAAAATGAATCTCAGGTTAGTATATAGTGACATATATGTAGTTCAATAATAAATTTACTTTGAACTTTGTTCTATGTTCCTGTGTTAGGGTGCTCTACAAAAGCAGGGTAATTCATTTGTATTAGGTTACATTTCGTAGGATACTATTGCAGATTCATGCATGTGAATAGAAGCTTAAGTAACAGTAGTGAAGAGCAGCATCTACACAGATTTCTGCACAGTATTCCAACATAAGTTACCATTGTGCTGAAGGAGACCATCGTGGCTAATCAGGTGTTTCAAGGAGCCATTTATTTTGACACATTTTGAATCAGTCACATACCAGCCAGTGCAGAAACAATGAATTCTTTCTTCTCTCTTCCCTAGGGTTACCAAGGGAACCCAGGTGATCCAGGCATTGCCGGACCGAGTGGACCACCAGGCCGACGTGTAAGTTGGGACACGTGAGACTGCAAGTGCTGTAAACTGAAGCAAGCAAACAAACTCCACAGTTTAACCAGCATCTGCGGAGGCAGAGGGATAGTCAACGGTTTGGGTCAGAACCTTGCTCCGATCCTTAGGTGGAGTCTTAACCTGAAACGCCACCTATCCCTCAGCCTCCAGCGATACTGCCCAACCCACTGAGATGCTTCAGCAGTTTGGGTGTTGCTTGTTACAATTAAGATGAACAACATTAAACTTTTTTTTAATGTATAACATGCAGGAACTCTGCCAAAGTCAGCATTTGCTACCTTTCCCTGATTTCCAATGAGAAGATGGTGGGTGACCAGTCCTCGTAGTTAGTCAAGGACTTTGACAACAGGCATTGATCATCTGACTCCTGACCAGCAGGCAGAAACCACGTCAGTATCATAGAAACAGAATGGTAGAATGCTTTGAGTAAGCTAGTCAGGTATCTCTGTGCATGGAGAATAGGGGATCAGGGATCAAAGATCAGCTTTATTTGCCACGTACACTTAGGTGGATTAAGAAATTGCTGTGCTGCGTTGGCAGGACATGCAACAAAAACAGACAATGTTCAACAATTCTACAGAATAAGTAATTATATAAAAATAAAGTTAGAAGTACAAATATGCAATGAAATGTGCATAAATACACAAATGCCAGCATGAGTTTACAATGTGAACTGCATTACAGAAGGTGGTTGAAAGTGTTTACAATGAGTGATGGCAGTAATAAACATGTTGCAAATTTATCAAAAAGTATTGTTAAAGATATCTGACATTGAAATGTAATGCAAAATAACCTTAAAGATAAAACTCATATGTAACATTTGCAAGTTGATATGGTGGTTAAGAAAGCATATAGTGTGTTGGCTTTCATTAGTAGAGACATTAAGTTCTAGAGCCATGAGGTAATGTTGCAGTTCTATAAAACCCTGGTTAGACCACACTTGGAATATTGTGTTCAGTTCTGGTAGTCTCATTATAGGAAAGATGTGGAAGCTTTAGGGATGGGGCAGAGGAGATTTATCAGGATGTTGCCTGGATTGGTGGGCATGTCTTGTGAGGATGGGCTGAATGAGCATGAGGTTTTCTCTTTGGAGCAAGGGAGTATAGAGGTATACAAGATGATAAGAGACATAGATTGCGTGGACAGCCACAGACTTTTTCCCAGGGTGGAAGTGGCTAATATGAGTGGGGTATAATTTAAAGGTGATTGGAGGAAAGTATGAGCAGGATGTCAGAGGTAAGTTGTTTTCCACAGAGTGGTGGGTGCGTGGGACACACTACCAGGGTGAAGATAGAGGCAGAATCATTAGGATCATTTGAGAGACATAGATAGGCACACTGATGCTATAAAATGGAGGCTGTCTGGGAGGGAAGGGTTGGATTGATAGAGTAGAGTTAAAGGTTGGCACAACATTGTGGGCCGATGGGTCTTTACTGTGCTATAATGTTTTATGTTCTATTTCTTCTGATGGAAGAAAACTTGATTATTTTACAAGTCTATTTTTTTTTCAGGGACTCCCAGGTATAAAAGGATCACGAGGTGAAAAGGTATGTTTTCAACAATTCTCGAAACTAAAGAATAGTTTAATTTTAAACGTTATTTTGTTAGCATTGATACTAAATTTTGAATAATGTGCATAAAGTATATAATCTGGATTGAAGAAGTATAACCCTGTGAATATTGCACAAAAGCTAAATGCTGTAATGAGTCTTTCCAGATGAATGGATCAGTCATGATGAAATGGTGGAGCAGACTTGTTGGGCCGAATGTCCTAATTCTGCTCCACTGTTTTATGGTCTTATTGAATGAACTCACCCACCCTGAATGTCTCAAAGTTTGAAATTTAGTTGGTGGATTTAAAATTTGGTCTTCTTTGGGCCTACAAACTTCTACTAACTCATGTACAGACACCAATGTGAAGTTTCTTTTGGAAGTTTATATTTACATTTTTATTGGCAGGGCATTATATTTCCAGGACAAAAAGGTGATAAGGTAAGTGTTTCATTCTGTAGTGACATTACTTTCACATTGGGAACATCATTGTATTTATTTCCATTTCAAACTTACTTCATGAGAAGTATAAAACTTATTATTTGAAGGAGCTTGGATATCAAAATACCTTATAGACTGTATTGTGCATATTTAAATAATTGGATTCTTCAAATCCTTCTTATATTGTCTTGATCTCATTGGTTACATGTTAATTTATGAATGTGATATTCAATTCCATTCTTAAGGAGATATTCCTCTGACTCACCATAAATGGACCTATCATTACAGCTGATACTATTCATTTTTATATCTTGGGAATGCTGAGGGTAACAAATATTCCCTTTATTATTTCCTATTGCCAGCATTACAGATAATGGTGAGCTTGCAGAGTCACTATTCATAACTGTGCTCCCCGTGTCATTGAGATGAAATAGTCCTGCTTAGGAATGAGCAATCAGGGCTTAAAATCTTCCAGTGTTGTTGTTTCAGTGATCCAAAATAACAAATATCATTTGATTATATAAGCTGCTAAGTAGTGAAGAAGGATTAGATAGGGTTGTACAAGACGATAAGGGGCACAGATGGAGTGGACAGCCAAAGACTTGCTCCCAGGCAGGAATAGCTAAAGTGAGGGGGCATAATTTCAAGGTGACTGCAGTAAGGTATAGGGGGGATTGTCAGAGAGAAGTTTGTTTTACACAGAGAGTGGTGGGTGCGTGGAACACCCTGGCAGGGGTGGAAGAAGAAGCAGACACATTAGAAGCATTTAAGAAACTCTCGGGCACCTGGATGACAGAAAATGGAGGACTATGTGGAAGGAAAGGGTTAGATAGAATAGGCTAAAAGATTGGCACAACACCGTGGGCTGAAGGGCCTGTATTGTGCTGCAGCGTTCTGTGTTCTGTTTAAAGACAATTGAAGCAAAAAGTTGTTTATTGAATTTGAAGATTTTGTGACAAAGTCTTTGATTTAATTAGTTTCAATGAGCTTTCAGGGTATACAAAATCATTGCATGAAAACGAGAAGTATATGTCAATGGATTTGCTTCTAGAGCAAATTCCTGATGGAGATCACAAATAAATTTAATCCCTATTACCTTCAGTGTATTGCCTTAAATTTTGAACAGTCATTGATTCTCCATTCCATTCCTGAAATGTAGACATTGACACTTACCACATCACATCCCAATGACCCTCCGACTGATTCGGATGCCGTGTTGAGAAAGACAGTATTGCTTCTCATCTCTGCCCATTTAGCTCATTGATATCTGAATACAATTAGTTTTTAGCATAATCAATACTCCTTTCCAAACGTAACATTTTTTCAGATAAATATAGAACACTTCAATGTGTTTGACTTTTTTATTGCCGTGGGATTCTGCTTGACCATATAGGACGTTGACCTGCATGTCCATTTTATTAAACCTTTCCTGTTGCCTCTTTTTCATCAGGGTGAACAAGGTGACCCTGGACATGTCGAACTAATCCAGCCTCCCGAGGAAATTTCCTTTAAAGGAGATCAGGTATAAGCAATGATGTGAACATACTAATACTATGATGGCCCACATGCAGCTCAAAGGCCTGACAACATATTTTCTTTTTGGCTCTTAGCTGTGAGGCTCATTCGTACAAGTATTAATAGTGTAAAATATTTTCCCTATTCCATCCAACAAAATCACAATTAGTTTGTCAAAATTCAGACAGGATTTTACTTAAGTGAAACCTACAATGGCTTATTCACCAAGTGATGGGAGAAGAGCTAGCTGGATTGCATGGCTGTGTTAGGTCTCTTTTAATGCAAATCAAAACTGTGGATGCTAGGAATCTAAAATAAAAACAGAAATGGCTAAATCAGTATTTTATACATTAAAAGAACTGATAAATTATGAATGAATTTTGCAAGGTAGAATTTATTTGCATTGTAGTGATTCTACAGGATTCATTGTATTGAATCCTTTACAGTTTGAGCGTAAACCCCATTTGATGCTTTAATATAACAGATTGTCACAGAATGAAGTTCCACCAATTTCACCAATTAACTCATTCTGGCCAACAAGAGTGAGCTACAGTGGACATGAAGACTACTCGATTGTTAAATATCTACATCCTTCTCTTCCTCTCTTGGGTAACTGCCTACCTTGTACACACTAAGAGGAACTAGAAACAAATATGATCAGTGTTTGGCAAGGAATGGAAGCATCATTCAATTCCAGCTCGAGTTAGCTTTCAGCAACCATCCCACCCCTTCCCTCTGCCACCTGACCATCCCTTAGACAGAAGAAACAAATATCAATAAAAATCATGAATGCTCCAAAGCCTCCTCAGCTGTAAACATGGACTTTTCTCTTTCAGGGTGAGAAAGGCTTCAGAGGGCTTCCTGGGCCTCCTGGATTTCCTGGTCCTTCAGTGAGTACAAAACTTTTCTTTTTTTTTGTACACATTAACTGTTACTGTGTCATGCTCACAGAATTCCCCATCCCCTATTACTGAGGGGAATGCTATCGTCCTAATGATAACAGCAGGTCAAAGGCAGGAGCTGTTACCATTTTCCCAATGTATATAGCTGCAGCCAATAATGCAGCATTGTCCACTTTTCTGGAATAAATACTGAGGAAAGTAAACTGATTCTGTGCTACAATCATTTTCCAAAGTTACAGAAACAAAATGAGGAATAATTAAAGATTATATTCTCAATTGTATTATCCAAACTTAATTTTATTATCAGTGTATATTTCAAAATACAGATACCTGGCTTCATTGTTGTTACCTCTGCTCTCAAGCTCTCTTCTTGCTTCTGCCATCAGAGAGGAAGTACAAGAGCCTTAGGTACCACACCACTGGGTTTAGGAACAGTTATTACCCTACAATCATCAGAGTAACCAGCATCAAAAACTTCACACTCCACAATTTTGAACTGATCCCACAACCAATGTACTCACTTTCAAGGATTCTACAACTGATGTTCTCAGTATTAGTTACTTATGTGTTTTTTTCTTGTATTTGCAGTTTTTTTCTTCGGCTCATCAGTTGTTTGTCATTTGTTCTTCATTGTATTTCTTTACTGTGAATGCCTGCACGAAAATGCACGTGGGTCTAGTATCTAGTGAGATTATGTATTTTGATAATAAATTTACTTTGAACTTTGATCTACTGAACTATTAATAAGCATATTTTAAAGTTTAATTAAATGGTCACTGAACAAGTAAAGTTTAACTTACTTTTGCTCTTTATTTTCTATCTAGTCTGTTCCTGAAGCAAAGGGTATGAAGGGTGACAAAGGCACCATTGGCTTACCAGGAGAATTGGTAAGAGACAGTACTTTAAAGAGATGTTTCCTTCAAGACTCTCACTGCTGAGCAAGTTTGTCTATATCTGCCCTCTGAAATATTTTACATTTTAATATTTGAGGCTAAACATGGCTCCAGTACCCTATTTAAATTTGCCAGTGGCACCACTGTCATAGGCTGAACCAACGGTGGTGACATTTCAGCATATAAGAGGGAGACTGAAAATCTGGCTGAGTGGTGGCACAACAACAACCTCTCACTCAATGTCAACAAGACCAAGGAGATGGCTATTAACCCCCGGAGGAGGGAACTGGAAGTCCAGGAGCCAGCTCTCACTGTGGTGGGGGGGGGGGATCAGAGGTGGAGAAGGTCAGGAACTTTAAATTCCTTGGTATTATAATTTCAGAGGATCTGTCCTGGGTCCAGCAATGCACGGCAATGCCTCTACTTTTTCCTCGGCGGGCAGAAATCAACACGAGATGATGTTTGTTGGTAATGCAGTGCGAGGTCGGAAAAGAGCGCGGGTGCTTTTTGCTTTCTTTCTCAGTGTGGTGCCAATAAAAAGAAGAAAGGTGTAAGCAGAGTGGTGTATTGTTAGTGTGGTCCAACTTGGCTCAACAGGCTTAGGTCAGAACAGACTTGAGCAAGCACAGGAGAAAGTTCTAAGTAAGTCAGTAAGATAGTTTCTAGTAAGTACTTATTTTTATGTTATAATGTAGCTAGTGCACTGATAATGGACCTGGAGGTAGTGGTATGCGTTGTTCAATGTAGGAAATTTGGGAGTCCAGTCTACCTGACAACCACATCTGCATGAAGTGTACCAAGCTGCAGCTCTGAAGAGACTGTATGAAGGGACTGGAGCTGCAGCCCAATGATCTTCAGTTCATACGGGAGAATGAGGAGGTAATTGATAGGAAGTAGTTACGCCTAAGTGGTGGGTGGAGTTTCTGGAGAGTTCTAGAATTCAAAGGCAAGGATATAATGCTGAGTCTTTATAAGATATTGGTCAGACTGCACTTGGAGTATTGTGAGCAGTTTGGGGGCCCCTTATCTAAGAAAGGATCGGCTGGCATTGGAAAGAGTTTAAAGGAGGTTCATGAGGTGATCCCAGGAATGAAAGGCTTAACATACAATATGAGCTGCAGTTGACGGCTCTGGGCCTATAATTGTTGGCATATAGAAGGAGGAGGAAAGATCTCATCAAAATATATTGAATATTGAAAAGTTGAGAATGGGGTTGAGAGGGATAATAAATTAGCCATAATAGAATGGCGGAGACTCATTTGGCCAAGTAGCCCAATTCTACTCCAATGTCCTATGGTCATATGGACTACTTTCTTAGAAGTTTGTGAAGATTGGGCATGTCATCTAAAACTTTGAGAAACTTCTATAAATGTGTAGAGGAGACTATATTGATTGGTTGCATCATGGCCTGGTATGGAACCACCAATGCCCTTTTATGGAAAAGCCTGCAAAAGATGGTGGATATAGCCCAGTTCATCACGGGTAAAGCCCTTCTCACTACTGAGCACATCTACATGAAATGCTGTCGCAAAAAAGCTGTATCTATCCTCAAGGACCCCCTCCACCCTGGCCACACTCTCTTTTCTCGCTGCTGCTATCAGGAAGAAGGTAGCCTCAGGACACACACCACCATGTTCAGGAACTATTATTAACCCTCAACTATCAGGCTCTTGAACCAGAGGGGATAACTTCACTCAGCTTCACCTGTCCACCATCAGTGAACTGTTCCCACAACCCATGGACTCACCTTCAAAGACTCTTTATCTCATGTTCTCAATATTTATTGTCTATTTGTTTATTAGTAGTATTACTATGTCTTTTTTTTCTTCTTTTTGTATTTGCACAGTTTTGATGTATTTTGCACATTGGTTGTTGTCCGTCCTGTTGGGTGCGGTCTTCCATTCCTTGATTCTATTGTGTTTCTTGTATTTACCCTGATTGCCACAAGAAAAAGAATGTTAGGGTTGTACATGGTGACAGATATGAACATTGATGATAAATTTTCTTTGATCTTTGAACATAAACACCTTAATCAGATTACAATCTTATAGAAGGGAATTTAATCCCATTGTATTCCTGATGAATTGGCTTGCACTCCCTCTCATGCTTCGCTCATGACTTATGAGGCTAATGACCTTGGTTAAATGGCAATGATTCATGATTTACTGTTGAATTGTCGATAACATGGTATTATTAGACTGGCAATCTGTAAATAAATTCTTTCGCCAGAGTAAAATACTTCACTTTGTAATGAAGGTTCTTACTTTCAGGTGTTGAGGTTAAGGCAATATTTTTAGAATTAAAACATTACATTCAGCTTGATAATTGTTCACAAATTTTAAAAAATAAAATATAATTTACCACTGGTAAATGCCCTCTATTCTAATAGTGATCTGTTTCTTCCTAAGGGTTATTCCGGGATGAATGGCTTTCAAGGTGCTCCAGGGAGAAAGGTTGAAAATAAATCTCTCTTGTATATCATTTATTATATGTTTGTGATAAAATTATAAAAGTGGTATTTTGAGGTGTAGATTCTGGTTTCTTTAAAATGTTTCAGAGGTGAATTTGGGGCAAACTTGCCATATGTAGACTGATACCTATTTCTGATGCAGAGATGGACAGAACCAGAAGAAGTGTCGCTTGAATTACATTGGTATTGATGAATGTAAATATCCCTTCTCTGTCTGTCCCCAATACTTTAACCCAGTTCTAAGATGGTGGATTGCAAGATAAATTACGATCATTGTGGTATTCACAGAATGTTCCAAAGTTGCTTTGACTGTCTTACAGAAAGTTGAACTCTTGGTTCGGACACCATCACATGTGCTATTTGTAATTGGGATCATTGCATTAATTCCAGGAGACAAAATGGACCACAAGGGAAGCATAAGCTTGCAACGTGGTGGGGAATAGCAAAAAGATGGCAACATCTTGAATAAGTTGGCATTTATAGAAGGAAGGTTAGGGAGGAGAATGGTGACTTATTGTGTGCAGCTCCCAAGGGAACTGCTCCCATGGAGCAACAAATTTCACAATGTGGGTTAGTGATAATAAAACTAATTCTGACTTTGAAGCCAACCTGAAGGAATAGTAGATAAAAGCTGGATGAACATGGTGGGACTGAGGCAATCTAAATGGGGAGTCATTTTACAATAGGCATTTTCACTAACCGAAGGAATAGAACATTGGAAATCTAACCTGGAGCCATATAAGGTGCCAGAAATACTGCCCAAAGAAAAGACAAGGTAGAAAGGTGCTTCCATTGTAAGTATCACTGCTTTGTAACTCGGTCAGCTCATTTGGATGTTCCTTCCAGAGACTGCTAATAAGTGTGATGTGTTACCTATGCCAATTTTATCATCTAGAACTCAACAAAATTTAAATAGCTCATGAGCACTAGTCAGCTGTATCTGTTTAAATGGCTTTGAAATATCCTCTTTAATCTCCATCTACAGTTCTGTACAAAAGTCTTAGGTGCATGTATATATAGCAAGGGTGCTTAAGACTTTTTGCACAGTACTGTAATAATTTTATACATTGCACTGTACTGCTGCAAAAAAAAATCATGGCCTATGTGAGCGATGATAAACCTGATTCTGATATGGGTCTCTGTTGTGGACTGTCAGTAGGAAAAGGGGGCAGGGAGAGGGGAATCATGGTTGGGAAAAGGGGATGGGAGAGATAAGGAGTCGGAGTAGAAAGACATTGTGTAATGATCAATAAACCAATTACTTGAAAGGAAATGACCTTGCCTGGTGTCTCCCACACCCCTCCCACGGCACCCCCCCCAACCATTCCCAGCATCCATTGCACCCGCCAGGTTTACAAACTTGATCTCAGCTGCACGTTGGCAAACGGAGTACTGTGGAAAAGGCTTAGGCACCTGAGCTATATACATGTGTGCCTAGGAGTTTTGCACAGTACTGAATATAGGGCAACATCTTATTGTCTTGTGGTAGAGAGTGATCCACTTATGCTGGGTAATTAGCTCCAACACCGTATTTCACCAGAAAACTAAGGTGACTGAGTAGGCTTTCATGGGCTTCAACATTCTTTGCTTCAGTAATAAGGAAATAGAAACATTGCTCTAAAATAAACCTACTTATATTTTAGAGTATAAACACAGCTTGCCTTCACAGTGTTTAGAGTTAGATGTCCATCAAAACGTGAAGTGAAATGTGACATTTGTGTTGACAATCAACACAATCTGAGGATGTACTGGGTCCACCTGCAAGTCTAGCCACACATTCTAGTGTCAACATATCACACCAAGAATGTTCATCAGAACAACATGCAGCCAAACATACAACAAACAGAATGGCAAAACAAATCCCTTCCCCCACCCCACCCATACCCAGACAGGCCTCCAATGCCAATACAGATCACTCTGGACCTTTGACCTCCAGAACATGGTTAGAGACCCAGAGGTGCCTCTAACCTCTGCATTTGCTGCTCCAAGGGCTTTGACCTCTGCACTCATTGATCATGGGCCTCCGACCTCAGGACCTAATCTTTCAATCTTTTTGTTACAGGGCGAGCGTGGACACAGTGGTAGACCTGGACCAGGTGGCAATCCAGGGATGCAGGTATCTTCCCTGAATTAAAATGAGCTTATCTGTATCAAAATAACTAATTAAACCAGATTTACTAAATAAATTTAAATCTATTCCCTGCATGAAACATTCCTGCTATTTTTTACGTAAAACATTGAATGGCATTCCAGTGGAAATGGAAAATAGATGCTGATGAGCTGAAGGATTACAGCAGAGAATATTCCAATTTCAGGGAACTAGCCAATGCTGGCAGTTAGTGCATTTCTTTTACATCTAGCATCTTGTCTGGTCGGGTGTTTTGTTTTAGTTGTGGGAAAATGGGCTTGGGCAGTTGTTAGTACAAAGCATATATAAGATTACTCAAATATTATTGAAATATTACATATGTAATAGACATGTAAGCAATTATTAAAAGAGCAATGCAGGATAGTTGAAAAGAATATTAATTGAATCAAAAAAAACCGCAGACACCAGAAATCTGAGGTAATATCCTGGAACTACTCAGAAACAAAAAAAAAATGCAGTAAAGGCTAATCAGATCTTGCAGCAACTATATGCAAAGAGGAAGAATCAAATTTGAACAAGGGTCACCTATCTGGAATGTTGAGTGTTTCTGTCTTCACAGATGCTGCCTGACCTGCTGAGTTTTAGTGGCATTCTCTGCTTTTATTTCAGACATTCAACATCTGCAGTTTTAGTTTTGATTTTCATTAACAGAAAAAAATACACTCAGTGGGTCAAGCGGCATTCTTTGGAGACGGTGTTTTTAGGCTAGTGTTTCTTCATGATGAGTAAAAAAAAAATCCTGTAATTTGTTATTTCCAGCATTCTTTTGTGTCTGAATTTGCTGTGTTCTGAATCTCAGTCCTGTTACATTCACAGCTTCACTCCCCTGATTCATCTGTTAATTAAATGCTCTAAAAGCTCTATGTCATCTCATGTCATCTCAACAACGATAGTCTCTATCCTAAAGCAGGCTTTCCCTTTATTCTTTCTATACGCCCCCCCCCTCCCGCTCACTGCAACTTACTTACACCTTTGCAGTGTTGCAAAGTCATTGACCTGAAACATTAACTGTCATTCCTCACTGCTATGCAACATTTCCCTAGTACTTTCTGCTTTTATTTCAGAGCGAAGCATTACCTCATGTTGACTTGTGGGCTGCATAATGCTGACAGTCGGTGCCCAGAAGTTGGTATAATTTCTATCTATAGGTATAGATATAAAGCCTGGATAATAATAAGTGGATTGGGTAAACAAGGGACTCTGGGTTAATCTTAGGAGTCTCTTGGGATGAAGTGATCATAATAACAGTAGAAAATAGAATTCACCCTGCAAAGGAATGGTGAGAGGGAGAAGCTAAAATTGAAAGATCTGTATTACAGTTGAGTAAAAGGCATGAGAAAGGAGCTGCCCAAAGTTGATTGGAAGGGTACACTAGCTGGGATAATAGTAGATCAATGATGACAGGACTCTCTACGAGCAATGTAGAAGACACAGTAAAGATACATCCCAAAGATGAAGCATGCTAAAAGGAGGAGGAGGAAATGGTGGCTGACAAGGGAGGTCAAAGGTAGTATAAAAGCATAAGAGAGGGCATAAAATATAACAAAAATTAGTGAGGAGCTAGAGGACTGGGGAGCTTTTAAAAACCAACAAAAGGGAACCAAATAAACAATAAGGGGAGAAAGGCTGAACTATGAAGGCAAGCCAGCAAATAATATAAAAGAAGATAGCAAAAGATTTTTTCAGTTATATGGATAATAAAAGAGAGGCAAGGGTGGGCACAGGACCACTAGAAAATGACACTGAAAGAGTACCAAAGGAGAACAAAGAGATAGTGTATCCGTCTTCAATGTGGAAAACACCATCAACGTGTCAGAAGAATGGGAAGAATTAGGGGGCGGAAGTGAGTGTAGCCATTTTTTTCTTAGGAGAAGGTGCCTAGGAAGTTGAAAGGTCTGAAAACAGATAAGTCATCTGGACTAGATTGTTGTGATCTTGCAAGAATCACTAGATGTGGGAATGGTTCTGGAGGACTGGATAATTACTTATGTCCCTTCACTCTTTAAGAAGGGAGGGAGGCAAAAGACGTGAAATTATATACCAGTTAATCTGACTTTGGTTGTTGGCAAGATGTTAGTGTTCATTATTAAGGATAAGATTTCAGGGTATCTGAAGGTACATAATAAAATAGGCAAAGTCAGCATAGTTTCCTTAAGGAAAACCATGCCTGACAAATCTGTTGGAATTCTTTGAGGAAATAACAAGTTGGATAGGCAAAGGAGGCTCAATAAATGTTGTTCACTTAGATCTTCAGAAGACCCATAGTATTACAGGATATTGGCAAGGACAGAAGATTTTCTGGCTAGCAGAATGCAAAGAGTGGGAGTAAAGGGTAGTTTTCCTGGTTGGCTGTCAGTGACAAGTGGTGTTCCGCAAGGGTCATTGTTGGGTTGACTACTTTTCATGTTATATATTAATGATTTGGAAGATGATACTGATGGCTTTGTATTCAAGTTTGTGGATGATAATGGAGGGTCAGGTAGGGTTGAGGAAGCAGTGAGTTAGTAGAAAGACTTGGTTAAGGGAATTGGAAAAGAAATGGCAGATGGAATATAGTATAGGGAAATGTATAGTCATGCACTTTGGTAGAAGGAATAAAGGCATAGACTATTTTCTAGATAGGGAGGTAATTCAGAAATTGGAAGTGTAGAGGGATTTGGGAGTCCAGCTACAGGGTACCCTAGAAGTTAACTTGCAGGTTGAGTTGGTAGTAAGGTAGGCAAATACATTGTTGGCATTCATTTTTCAGAAGACTAGAATACAAGTCTTCAGATGGTCTGATTTGGAGGGAGAGGAGCTTTGAGGATTTATGGAGCAGTCTTCCTCCTACCTTCTCCCAAAAACCATCCATAGTAATCAGGAGCCCTCAGCATTCCTAAGGCCTTAGGAACCCTCCTGCCACGGCTTAAATCTGTCAAGTTAGTCAAAGCAAAAGCTGACGGTTCCGTATTTAAGTTGCCAACCTAAATTCTGGAAGTCACCTTGCTGCTGAGAGCCCGGTCAAGTGCACATTAGTGGTGAGTTAGGATTGTGTGTCATTTTTAAACAATCTGAACATTTGAATTGACTCCAAACATAAAACCAAAACCTGAATACTTATGATTACAAGAGTTGTGATAGTCTTTTAACTATTTAAGTTTTATTTCAATAAATGTAATGAGATAAGATATTCCTTTAAAGTGATTGATGACATAATTTTGTAAAAAAATCAACTTTTTCTAATCCACCTAATGGCAGAATTGCAATTAATTAAAGAAATGGATGTACATGAATTGTCATGCCATATAAATCCATCTGTTTGGTTCTTCTAGGGTGACATGGGTGACCCAGGACTCCGCGGGCCACCAGCCTCCTTAACACCTTGTGAATGTCAGAAAGGTCTGATCCACAAATTAACAATTCCAACTATCTAAGTCAGATCTTTGTTAAGTATAGTTTTTCATTTAAAGTTGTACTATGACTATTCATCTCAGTCAAACCACTGACGGCTATGTCTGTTGACAAGATTCAAATTTATTTGTCATGTGTATATCGAAACACAGTGAAATCTGATGTGTGTGTTAACAGCCAACACACCTAAGGGTGTGCTGGGGACAGCCCACAAGATTCACCCATACCTTCTGGCGTCAACTGTTCACAATGTTCAGCAGAACAACACCGAACACAACGAGCAACAAACAAAACAAAGCCAATTCCTCCCTCCCACTCATGCACAGACACAGTCCCCTGACCCCAGGTCAAATGTAAACTCTATGTTTGACTGATCAGCTTTGGACTGCAATGATGAAAAGTAATTGGACTAGAAATGGCAATATATGGTGCAACATTTTGTGTTATGAAATTATGTAAAAGAAAAGATTTTAGCACTTGAAATATGGTTTCTTTTATATAATTTCATGAACACTTCCATGAATTAGTTTTAGATTCTTCATAAAAGCAATATGCTTATCAGGGTAAACTCTGGGCTGGCACTGTGCCACCAAGAGTTATGTTGTGTAACTTCAAAACATAAAACTAATTGAAAAAAAAACAAGGGAGTCCGAGAGCTGCATGTAAACTTGGTTTTTATATTAAGTGAGGCCCACACATGTGACACAGTGGTGTAATGACATATGCCATTCATGTACTTATATATATAACCCATAATGAATTATATAAACAACAAAGAATGCTGTTAACAACGTATTCACAATATTACTGAAATATTACATACACAACATTCCTCCCTGCTTAGCTATATACTTCAACTCAATATCTGATGAATTACTCTCTAATCATATATATATGTATATGTATACATACACACACAATACAACTACTGGATAGATATACACAGCATAGTAAATTTTAAATTGACCAATTCCATTTTAATTAATTTTCCATTAATTTCTGGTGTAAGCCAGTGTTTGTCTCTTGTTAGTTTTCACATTGTAAATCGCAAGGCTAGGAAGTCCTGTATCACTCTGCCATTGTCAGATTTTTCATCAACAGCATGCAGATTAGTGCTCTTTTTGAAATTGCAACTTGAATTTTTAATCTCTTTCCCTTCTCTGCGCAGTCTGTTTTTGTCTGTCCAACAGGCTCTTTGTAAGTGTCCTACTTTTTCGTATTTTCTGCAACTTTTGCCTTTAAGTCTGCTTTGGTTTGGTATAAGTAAGCCATTGCTACAATGGTAATGCTATTTATTCAGCCAGGCAAGTTTCTGTTTAGATGTTGCATTTTTGTTGACACTCACTTTCATTCCTGATTTCAACTCAATTGTATCTCTGACTGCAGTTCTCATTGACAGAGCAATTTTAATTGCTGTTTTAAATGGGAGCTGTGCTTCAGTTAGGACCCTTTTTAAGAAAAGACTCCTAACTTTCTTGTAAAGTTCCACAAAGTAAATGATCTCTCAAAGCATTATTGAACTGTACAGCATTCAGACAATCTCTTCAATTCAGTCACAGTAATTGTAATGGTCTCCCCTTCCTTTGATATCACTTATGAAACCTAAAGCATTCTGCAATCAACAATGGTTTTGGTTCTAAATACTCCTGCATGATTTTACAATATCAGCAATGCTTATTTCGACTGGTTTGGTTGGAGCAATCAACCTTCTAAGCATTATATACTCTTCTACCTAATGCACTCAGCTAAACTACCACTCAATTCTCATTGGCTGTTCCATTTGTTTTAAAATACTGCTTCATTTGCTCAGTGTATATCAGCCAGTTATCTTTTTGAGCAATTGAATGTGTCAATTTTTCCAATGTAGCCAGCCATTTCTGCTTTAATTGTTTATAATTATTATCACCCAGTACTCACTGTTTATGAACCTGTGAATTCCATCTCTTTTCTGCCTTTTTTTTTAACTTGACCATGTCTGTTCCTTCCCAAAGAGGCACATCTACGTATTTCTTTTACTCTAATATATCGCTGTGCTTCAGCAGGTCATTTCAGGTTTGGTTAAAACTTCCTCATTGCCACTGTTATATTTTATAACTCCAAAACATAAACTATTTGAAAGAAAAACAAGGGATCCCAAAAGATGGGTGTAGACTTTATTTTCACTTTAATTGATGTGCACCCATATGACACAATGGTGTAGTAATGTATACCATTCTGGTATTTTCTACATATAACCTGTAGTGAATTGTATAATTGAATTGGATTGAATTGAATTGACTTTATTACTTACACCTTACATATACACAAGGAGTATAAATCTTTATGTTACATCTGTCTAAATGTGCACTTATGATAATTTATAATAAATCATATGTACAGCAGGACAGTCACTATAACATAGAAATACAGTTCTGTCAGCATGAATTAATCAGTCTGATGGCCTGGTGGAAGAAGCTGTCCCAGAGCCTGTCAGTCCTGGCTTTTATGCCGCAGTCCGGTTTCCTGGATGGTAGCAACTGGAACAGTTTGTGGTTGGGGTGGCTCAGGTGCCCAATGATCCTTCGGACCCTTTTAACACACCTGCCTTTGTAAATGTCCTGAATAGTGGGAAGTTCACACCTACATAAGCGCTGGACTGTCTGCACCACTCTCCGCTGAGTCCTGCGATTGAAGGAAGTACAGTTCCCATACCAGACAGTGATGCAGCCAGTCAGGATGCTCTCAATTGTGCCCCTGTAGAAAATTCTTAGGATTTGGGGGTCCATGCCAAACTTCTTAAACCGTTTGAGGTGAAAGAGGTGCTGTTGTGCTTTTTTCATCACACAGCCGGAATGTACAGACCACGTGAGATCCTTGGTGATGCTTGTGCTGAGAAATTTAAAGCTGTTCCCTCTCTCAATCCCAGATCCATTGATGTCAATAGGGGTTAACTTGTCTCCATTCCTCTTGTAGTCCATTACCAGCTCCTTTGTTTTAGTGACGTTGAGGGAGAGGTTGTTTTCTTGACACCACTGTGTCAGGGTGATGTCTTCTCTGTAGACTGCCTCATTATTATTTGAGATTAGGCCAATCAGTGTAGCATTGTCAGCAATTTTAGTAGCAGATTGGAGCTGTGGGTGGCAACACACTCATGTGTATATGGAGAGTAAAGGATGGGGCTTAATACACAGCCCTGTAGTGACAATGAATGGTGCTCATTTCCTAGCGTATGCGAACCGACTCACAATTAGATAGCCTACGGGGGTTTGCGAGCACAGAGCTTTGGAGCCTCTTCGCCATGGGGGGCCGGTTGACAGAGGCTTAAAAGTGAGGCTGAAGTTTTCGAATAAAGTTTTTTTCCTTCGACTGCAGTTACCGACTCCGTGTCGTAATTTTAGCGCTGCGTGTAGCACACCGCTACAATTGGTGACCCCGACGGTCCAAACGATTTTTGGACCAGAAATGACCGACGCCGCCTCTGTTCATGCGGTTTCGTTGAAACTGCCGGGTTTCTGGACACAGCGCCCGGACCTATGGTTCCAGCAAGCCGAAGCCCAATTCCACGTTCGCCGGATCACCTCAGAAGACACCCGCTACTACTACGTGGTGGGCTCCCTCGACCAGGACACAGATGCCCAGGTCGCGGAGTTCGTACAGTCGCCCCCGGCAGACGGCAAGTACACGGAATTCAAAGCCCTGCTCCTCAAGACTTTCGGACTCTCACGGCGCGAGCGGGCTGCCCGTTTACTGCACCTGGATGGCTTGGGCGACAGACCTCCATCGGCTTTAATGAATGAGATGTTGTCTCTGGCCGAGGGACACACAGGCCTCATGTTTGAGCAGGCATTCCTGGAGCAGCTGCCCGAGGACATACGCCTGCTGCTGTCCGACGCGGATTTCAGTGACCCCCGGAAGGTGGCAGCCCGGGCGGACTTGCTGTGGAACGCCAAAAAGGTGAGCGGGGCGTCCATCGCACAGATCTCCCAGCCACGCTCCCGGCAGCAAACCAGTCCAGGCCCGGCCGCAGAGCCCACTAACCCCCGGCCCAATGAAGCCCGCCGTTGCCGCCCGCCCTGCAAGTTCCCGGGAAACGCCAGGGCCAGCCGCCGCTGATGGCTACGGCGGCTGGCCATCGGGATAGCCTCCTGTATGTGTGGGATAGAAGGTCGGGACGCCGGTTTTTGGTCGATACTGGGGCTGAGATCAGCGTTTTACCTCCGACGAGTTACGACACCCGCAGCAGGGCACCGGGTCCCCCCCTGAGGGCCGTGAATGGCAGCACTGTAAGGACCTATGGCACCCGTCAGGTGCAGCTACTGTTCGGCCCCAGCCAGTTCACGTGGGACTTCACACTGGCCGCCGTAGCCCAACCGCTTCTGGGTGTGGATTTTTTGCGAGCTCACAGCCTGCTGGTTGACCTGCCCAGGAAGAGACTGGTACACGCCGAGACCTTTCAGACGTTCTCCCTGGGCGCGGCCCAGTTGCCAGCCCCTCACCTCGGCTCCATCACACTGTCCGACAACGACTTCACCAGGGTCCTGGTGGAGTTCCCATCGGTTCTGGCACCGCAGTTCACAGCAGCCATGCCCAGGCACGGCGTACAGCACCACATCCCGACACAGGGACCACCCCTCCATGCCCGTGCTCGGCGGCTTCCCCCGGACAAGCTCCGACTGGCGAAGGAGGAGTTCCAGAGAATGGAGGAATTGGGGATCATCCGGCGGTCCAACAGCCCCTGGGCTTCCCCCCTGCACATGGTGCCCAAAGCGACGGGGGGCTGGAGACCGTGCGGCGACTACCGCAGGCTGAACGAGGCTACCACACCGGACCGCTACCCTGTGCCGCACATTCAGGACTTTGCGGCAAACCTGCACGGCGCCCGGATCTTCTCCAAGGTCGACCTTGTCCGAGGGTACCATCAAATCCCGATGCATCCTGACGACGTCCCCAAAACGGCTCTCATCACCCCGTTTGGCCTCTTCGAGTTCCTCCGCATGCCGTTCGGCCTGAAGAATGCCGCACAGACGTTCCAGCGGTTAATGGACGCGGTGGGACGGGACCTGGACTTCGCGTTCATCTATTTGGATGACATCCTCATAGCCAGCGGCAGTCGTCAGGAGCATCTGTCCCACCTCCGTCAACTCTGCGCCCGACTGAGTGAGTACGGTCTTACAATCAACCCTGCCAAATGCCAGTTCGGACTTGATACCATTGACTTCCTGGGCCACAGGATTACTAAAGACGGGGCAACCCCTCTGCCCGCTAAGGTAGATGCGGTCCGCCACTTCCCCCGACCCACCACGATCAAAGGCCTTCAGGAATTCGTAGGTATGGTCAATTTCTACCGCCGCTTCCTCCCTTCAGCTGCCCGGATCATGCGCCCCCTGTTCGCCCTGATGTCGGGTCCGAGCAAGGACGTTACCTGGGACGAGGAGTCCGCCGCCGCTTTCGTTCAAACGAAGGAAGCTTTGGCTGACGCCGCAATGCTAGTACATCCCAGAATGGACACCCCTACCGCCCTCACAGTGGACGCATCAAACACGGCAGTCGGTGGGGTGCTGGAGCAACTCATCGCAGGTCGCTGGCAACCCCTGGCGTTTTTCAGCAAACACCTGCGACCACCCGAGCTCAAGTACAGTGCTTTTGACCGGGAACTGTTGGCGCTCTACCTGGCAATCCGGCATTTCAGGTACTTCCTAGAAGGTCGGCCCTTCACCGCGTTCACGGACCACAAACCGCTTACCTTTGCGTTTACGAAAGCATCCGACCCCTGGTCATCCCGCCAGCAACGCCACCTGTCCTACATCTCTGAATACACAACGGATGTCCGGCACGTCTCGGGTAAGGACAATGTCGTGGCGGATGCGCTCTCTCGCCCTACCGTTCATGCCCTTTCCCAAGGGGTAGACTTTGAGGCACTGGCAGAGGCACAGCAGGTAGATGAGGAGATTCCGAGTTACAGGACTGCAGTCTCTGGTTTGCAGCTCCAGGACCTCCCCGTGGGCCCAGGTGAGAGGACCCTACTCTGTGACGTCGCCACCAGCCAGCCCCGTCCGGTCGTCCCCGCAGCCTGGCGGCGACGTGTTTTCGACTCCATTCATAACTTGGCGCATCCCTCCATCCGGACAACTGTCCGGATGGTTTCCAGCAGGTTCGTTTGGCACGGACTCCGCAAACAGGTCAGTGAATGGGCCAGGACGTGCATGCACTGCCAGACGGCCAAGGTTCAGCGGCACACCAAAGCCCCACCGCAGCAGTTCCATCCCGCCCACCGGCGTTTCGACCACATTCATGTGGATATCGTGGGCCCCCTGCCAGTGTCGCGCGGAGCGCGTTACCTCCTGACTATCGTGGACCGGTTCACAAGATGGCCAGAGGCGGTCCCGCTCACCGACACCACCTCCGAATCTTGCGCCCGAGCCCTGATCGCCACTTGGATATCCCGCTTTGGTGTACCAGCCCACATTACCTCCGACAGAGGCGCCCAGTTCACCTCCAGCCTGTGGTCAGCTATGGCCAGCCTTTTGGGGACTCAGCTGCACCACACCACTGCCTACCACCCACAGTCGAACGGGCTAGTGGAGCGTTTCCACCGTCACCTGAAGTCGGCCCTCATGGCCCGCCTGCGAGGAGCCAACTGGGCGGACGAGCTTCCCTGGGTCCTTCTCGGCATCCGCACAGCGCCCAAGGACGACCTGCACGCCTCGTCGGCCGAGTTGGTATACGGCGCGCCCCTGGCCGTCCCCGGGGAGTTCCTACCAGCCCCGAGGGGGCAAGAGGAAGAACCCGCTGCAGTCCTGGGCAGACTTCGCGAGAAGCTCGGTAACCTGGCCCCCATACCCACTTCACAGCACGGGCGGCACCCGACCTGCGTACCCAAAGACCTACGGAACTGTAAGTTTGTGTTTGTACGAAGGGGCGGGCATCGGCCACCGCTGCAGCGGCCATACGAGGGGCCGTTTACGGTGCTCCGGAACAACGGGTCCACGTTCGTGCTGGACGTTGGGGGGAAGGAGGAGGTTTTCACGGTGGACCGCCTCAAGCCGGCCCATGTGGACCTGGCGCAACCGGCCGAGTTTCCGGCGCCTCGGCGCAGAGGCCGACCTCCCAAGCAGGTTCTGGCCCAGGCTGTGGACATTGGGGGGTGTATCGCCGGTTCTGGGGGGGGGTTATGTGGCGGCTCATTTCCTAGCGTATGCGAACCGACTCACAATTAGATAGCCTACGGGGGTTTGCGAGCACAGAGCTTTGGAGCCTCTTCGCCATGGGGGGCCGGTTGACAGAGGCTTAAAAGTGAGGCTGAAGTTTTCGAATAAAGTTTTTTTCCTTCGACTGCAGTTACCGACTCCGTGTCGTAATTTTAGCGCTGCGTGTAGCACACCGCTACGGTTACATAATTTGAACAACATAACAACATAATTTGAACGTTGCCCAAATATTTTGAAATAATAAATATACAACACTAAGCAGCGAGCAGTTTTCATATAAGACAGACAAAATGTTGGAGGGACTCAGTCTGATTTGATGGAAATGAATGAGCAGCTGATGTTTTGGGCTAAAATCCTTCATCAGGACTGGATAGGAAGGAGAAAAATGCCAGAAGAAAGAGGTGGTGAGGGGTAGGAGGTGAAGGAGGACAAGCTAGAAGGTGATAGGTGAAGCCAAGTGGGTTGGAAAGGCAAAGAGTTGGAGAAGAAGGAATCTGATAGGAGAGAAAAGTACACCATGGGAGAAAGGGAAGAAGGAAGGACACCAGCAAAGGTGACAGGCATTGAGGAGGAGAGTGGGAAGTAGAAGGAGAGGGAAAAAATTCCTAAAGTAGAAATAGATGTTATTAAGGTTCAATACCATCAAGTTAGAGGCTACTTGGAATCAGTACTACAGTGGAGTAAAGGGAATTATAGAGGGATGAGAGAGAGTTGGCCAGAATTGATCAGAAAAGAACACTGGCAGGGATGACTTAGACAGATTAGGAGAAAGGAGAAAAGGAACGGCAAATGGAATACAGTGTCAAGGAGTGTATGGGAAGTGTACAAGAAATGAAAGGGTTGACTATTTTCTAAAAGAAGAGGAAATAGCAAAAAACTGAGTTGCAAAGGGACTTGGGAGTCCTTTTACAGGATTCCCTAAAGGTTAATTTGCAGTTTAAGTCTGTGGTGAGGAAGGCATATTCAATGTTAGCATTCATTTGAAGAGGCCTAGAGTATAAAAGCAAAGATGCAATGTTGAAATTTTATAAAGCACTGGTGAGGCCTCACTTTGAGTATTGTGAGCAGTTTTGTGCCCCTTATCTTCAAAAGGATGTGCTGAAACTGGAGAGGATTCAAAGGAGATTTTTTTCAAAATTGATTCTGGGATTGAATGGCTTGTCACATGAAGAGTGTTTGATGGCTCTGGGCCTGTATTCACTGGAATTCAGAAGAATAATGGGTGACCTCATTGAAAACTATCAAATGGTGAAAGGCTTTGATAGAGTGGAAGTGGAGAGGATGTCTCCTGTTGTGAGAGAGTCTAAGACCAGAAGATATAGCCTCATAATAGAGGGCTGTGCTTTTTGAACGGAAATGAGGAGGGATTTCATAGCCAGAGAGTGGTGAATCTGTGGAATTTGTTGCCGCAGGCGGCTGTGGAATCAATGTCCAAGCCTTCCCTAATAATCAACATGTACAAACAAGATGGAGGAACTCAGCAGGTCGGGCAGCATCCATTGAAATGAGTTCCTCCAGCTTGATTGTATGTGTTGATTTAACCATAGCATCTTTGTGTGTACTTCCCTGATAGTGCTCCCCAGCATTTTCTGTGATACTGTATATGTAGAAACATAGGAAACCTACAGCACAGTACAGGCCCTTCGGCTCACAAAGTTGTGCCGAACATGTCCCTACCTTAGAAATTACTAGGCTTACCTATAGCCCTCTATTTTACTAAGCTCCATGTACCTACCTAAAAGTCTCTTAAAAGAACCTATCATTTCCACCTCCAACAGCGTTGCCGGCTACCCATTCCATGACTCTCTGAGTCAAAAACTTACCCCTGACATCTCCTCTGTACCTACTCCCCAGCACTTTAAAACCTGTGTCCTCTTGTGGCAACCATTTCAGCCCTGGGGAAGAAGCATCTGACTATCCACATGATCAGTGCCTCTCATCATCTTATACACCTCTATCCGGTCGCCTCTCATCCTCCTTCGCTCCAACGAGAAAAAGCCAAATTCGCTTAACCTATTCTCTTTTCAAATCTTTTTATTATTATTATTATTATTATTATTATTATTATTATTATTATTATCCAAAATAACAAGAGTTATTCACTCAATTCACTCAACCTATTCTCATAAGGCATGCTCCCTAATTCAGGCACCATCCTTGTAAAACTCCTCTGCACCCTTTCTATGGCTTCCACATCCTTCCTATAGTGAGGTGACCGGAACTGAGCACAGTACTCCAAGTGGGGTCTTACTATATAGGGTCCTATATAGCTGCAATGTTACCTCTTAGCTCTTGAACTCAATCTCACGATTGATGATGGCCAATACACCGTACGCTTTCTTAACCACAGAGTCAACCTGCGCAGCTGCTTTGAGCGTCCTATGGACTCGGACCCCAAGATCCCGCTGATCCTCCACACTGCCAAGAGTCTTACCATTATTACTACATTCTGCCATCATATTTGACCTACCAAAATGAACCACTTCACAATTATCTGGGTTGAACTCCATCTGCCACTTCTCAGTGCAGTTTTGCATCCTATCAGTGTCCCGCTGTGACCTCTGACAGTCCTCCACACTATCCACAACACCTCCAACCTTTGTGTCATCAGCAACCTTACTAACCCATTCCTCCACTTCCTCATCCAGGTCATTTATAAAAATCACGAAGAGAAGGGTCCCAGAACAGATCCCTGAGGCACTCCACTGGTGACCGACCTCCATGCAGAAAATGACCCTTCTCCAACCACCCTTTGCCTTCTGTGGGCAAGCCAGTTCTGGCTGCACAAAGCAATGTCTCCTTGGATCCCATGCCTCCTTACTTTCTCAATAATCCTTGCATGGAGTACCTTACCAAATGCCTTGCTGAAATCCATATACAGTACATCTACTGTTCTTCCTTCATCAATGTGTTTAGTTATATCCTCAAAAAGTTCAAACAGGCTTGTAAGGCAGGACCTGCCCTTGACAAAGTCATGTTGACTACTCCTAATCATATTATATCTTTCCTAATGTTTATAAATCCTGGCTCTCAGGATCATTTCCATCAACTTACCAACCAATGAAGTAAGGACTCACGGGTCTGTAATTTCCTGGGCTATCTCTATACTCTTTTTCTTGAGTAAAGGAACAACATCCGCAACCCTCCAATCTTCCGGAACCTCTCCTATCCCCATTGATGATGCAATGATCATTGCCAGAGGCTCAGCAATCTCCTCCCTCACCTCCCACAGTAGCCTGGAGTACAGGTTAAGATGGAAGTGGATAGATTGTTGATTAGTCAGGGCATGAGGAATATGTGGAGAAGGCAGGAGATTGGAGCTGTATAGGAAGCTGCATTGGGAGCACCGGATACAATAGACAACTCCAATTGATTTGCAGGAGAAGTGTTGCCGAACCTGGATGGACTGTTTGGGGCCTCGAACTGAGATGAGGGAGGATGTGAATGGGCAGGCGTGGCATTTCTGTGACTTACAGGGATATGTGCCAGGAGGGAGATTAGTGAGGATGGACGAATGGACAAGGGAACCACAGAGGGAGCAATCCCTGTGGAAAGCAGAAAGGGAGGAGTGGTAAAACTGTGTTGGTAGTAAGATTCCATTGAAGATGGCAGAAGCCGTTGAGAATGATGTGTTGGATATGGTGGCTCATGGGGAGGCAGGTATGGATGTGAGGAACTCTATACCTATTAACATGGCGGGAAAATGGGGTGAGCATGGATGTCGGACAGATGGAGGAGATATGGGTGACGGCATCAAGGGAAATCCCATTCTTTGAAGAAAGAGGACATCTCTGATGTCCTGGATAGGCAAGCTTCATCCTGGGAACAGATGCGGCAGAGATGAAGCAACTGAGTAAAAGGAATGACATTTTTACATGAGATGATGGGAAGAGGTATAGCTGTGGGAATTGGTAGGTTTA
Source organism: Hypanus sabinus (assembly GCF_030144855.1). Classification (NCBI taxonomy): domain Eukaryota; kingdom Metazoa; phylum Chordata; class Chondrichthyes; order Myliobatiformes; family Dasyatidae; genus Hypanus; species Hypanus sabinus. The sequence goes on from NC_082707.1 coordinate 31,603,708, forward strand.
TAAAAATTGTTGGTAGACAGTTTGTGTCCAGAGATGGAGACAGTGAGATCAAAAAAGTGGGGGGAGATGTTAGAAATGTACCAAGTGAATTTAAGGGCAGTATGTAAGCTGGAGGCAAAGTTGATTAAATTGATGAGTTCTGCATAGGTGCATGAGGCAGCAACAATAGAATTGTCAATGCATTGCAGAAAGAGCTGGGGATCGTTATCAAGGAAGGTTTGGACATGGACTCTCCCACTTGCCCAACAAAAGGGTAGACATAGCCGGAGCCCATGCAGGTACCCATTGTTACCCCTTGAGTTTTGGGAAAGTGTGAAGGGCTGAAGGAGAAATTGTTGAGGGTGAGGACCAGTTTTTCTAGATAGCAGAGGGAAAATGGTTAGGTCTTTTATCAAGAAAAGAAGTGGAGAACTTTAAGGCCTTATTGACGGGGGATATAGGTGTACAAAAATGATATTCATATAATATCACTTACATGGAATTGTACTTGAAAGATGAGGATGTCATTTGTTGAACAGGGCTTCTTTATCTGAGAGTTAAGATCTGCTTTGCCATCATTGGGCATGAGGCATCTGGCCCATTGCTATGGCGATGGGTGCTTCTTACAGAGAGGATCTTGCTTCATTTGTCATTGATTGGGAATGTTCTCAAGAAGTTCTGACACCCCCAATCCTGCTGTTGTACTCCTTAGGTCAGGAGGATCATCTCTCCATCTGACATCACTTACTCTATCCGATCATCTCCCGCCACTTCTGGTTGAGCCTGGCACTGGAATAGCTAAAAACTAAAGGCCTTAATTGCATTGAGCTTTGCAGTGAACAACTTCTCAGTTTTTTGAAATAGAAAATATTGAAATATGTTGGAATTCCATGTCTATGTGTGATATTTCAAAGTCTAAGATCTGTAACTTGTTGATTAATATCTGAAATAAGGACTTGGATTTTTTTCATGCCCCTTTACAACAAAGAAGCACAGTTGTAATGTTGTCACAGTTGTGTTTTAGGAAGAATGCTAGCAGTCAGTGGCCAGCAGGCTGCACAGAACTGCAATGTGATAAATTGCTGCATTATCTGTGTGACAGAAATAATGTGATCAATTAATATTGACCAGGGCATTGGAACAACTCCATATTTTTCTTTGGAATAGTGCCCTGAAATCTTTTGCATTCACTAAGATATGTAAGTGTATGTCATCTCAGTTTAACATGCCATCTAAAAGACAGTATCACTGATACTATGGCAGTCTGTTAGTACTGTGCTTACACAAGAGATTCTGCAGATTTTGGCAATCTTGAGCAGTATGTACAAAATTATGGAGAAACTCATCAATTCCAGTAGCATCTATAGACGGGAATAAATAGTGTACAGTTCCGATGTAATGAAGGGTCTCAGCTTGAACTGTTGATCATTTATTCTCTTCCATAGATGCTGCCTGACTTAGTGACTTCCTCCAGCATTTTGTGTGTGTTCTTGAACTTAACTAAATCTGAAGTGTATCTACAGTGCCTTTAAAAATTATTCACTCCCCCCCCCCCTTGGAGGTTTTCATATTTTATTGTTTCACTGCATTGAATCACAATAGATTTACTTTGGCTTTTTTGACTCTGATCAACAGAAAAAGACACTTTCATGTCAAAGTGAAAACAGATCTCTGCAAAGTTATCTAAATTAATTTACAAATATAAAACACAAAATAATTGCTTGTGTAAGTATTCACTCTCTTCAAGTCAGTATTTAGTAGATGCACCTTTGGCAGCAATTACAGCCTTGATTCTGTGTGGGTAGGTCTCTAAGTTTTGCACATCTGGACACTGCAATTTTTCCACATTCTTCTTTACAAAACTACTCAACCTCTGTCAGATTGCATGGGGATTGTGAGTGGACAGCCCTTTTCAAGTTCAGTCACAAATTCTCAATTGGATTGAGGTCTGGACTCTGGCTTGGACACGCCAGGACATTAACTTTGTTGTTTTTAAGCCATTCCTGTGTAGCTTTGGCTTTATACTTGGGGTTATTGCCTTTCTGGAAAACAAATCTTCTCCCAAGTTGCATTTCTCTTGCAGACTGCATCAGGTTTTCCTCCAAAATTTCCCTGTATTTTGCAACATTCATTTTGCCCTCACCCTTCACAAGCCTTCCAGGGCCTGCTGCAGTGAAGCATCATCACTACATGATGCAGCCACCACCATGCTTCACGGTGGGGATGGTGTGTTTTTGATGATGTACAGAGTTTGGCTTGCGCCAAACATAGCATTTAGTCTGATAGCCAAAAAGCTCTACTTTGGTTTTGTCAGACCATAGAACCTTCTTGCAGCTGATTTTAGAGTCTCCCACATGCCTTTTGGCAACTCTAGCTGAGATTTCATGTGAGTTTTTTTCAACAGTGGTTTTCTCTTTGCCACTCTCCCATAAAGCTGTGACTGGTGAATCACCCGGGCAACAGTTGTACGCACAGTCTCTCCTATCTCCGTTACTGAAGCCTGTAACTTCTCGAGAGTTGCCATAGGTCTCTTGTTGGCCTTCCTCACTAGTTCCCTTCTTGCAGGATCACTTGGTTTTTGCTCTAGGGAGATTTATAGTTGTGTCATATTCTTTCCATTTCTTGATGATTGACTTAACTGTACTCCAAGGGATATTCAATGACTTCGAAGTTTTCTTGTATCCATCTCCTTACTTGTGCCTTTCAATAACCTTTTCACAGAGTTGCCTGGAGTGTTCTTTTGTCCTTATGGTGTAGTTTTTGCCAAGATACTGACTCATTAGCAGTTGTACCTTCCAGATACAGATGTATTGTTACTATAATCAATTGAAACATCTTGACTGCACAGTAATCTCCATTTCAGACAGACATGCTTTATTGATCCCGAGGGAAATTGGGTAACTAATTTAACTAATTGGGTAACTAATTTAACTAATGACTTCTAAAACTAATTGGCTGCACCAGTGATGATTTAGTGTGTCATATCTTGGAGGGTGAATACTTATGCAATCAATTATTTTGCGCTTTGTATTTGTAATTAATTTAAATCATTTTTTAGAGATCCATTTTTTATCTTGCGTGACGTAACCTGTAACTGGGTCACTTACCAGCAAAGATAGAGAGGTCAGTTGAAGTCTGATGGTACTATTTTTAACAGTATTTATTGATAAAAGTACACAAAAATAATATCAATGCAAACATACAGATAATATACGTCATCAATACTAAATCTAAAAGCGCGGATATGATAATAACCAATAAGGAATAGCTCTATCGTTGTCTAGGGGATAATGTATTGTCCGATGGAAATATAAAAGTCACTTTAGTTCATTCAAGCTGCAGCTTTTTGGTTGGAGAGAAAGACGGGTTAAAACTTTCCCATTCCTTTTATGATGTCAATCCTTCAAGAGTCGTTGGGATTTGATTTCCCCGTTGTTAGATAAAAACCGTTCTTCCATGGTAAAGGCCCACCGATTCCGGGGCAAGTGGAAACGGACGCACGTGGCCTTCCCACCGGCTTTCGCTATTACGGGATCACTAGTGTTTCTTCTGGTGCGTCTGAGGGGCTGTTCCCACAGACCCTCTTTTTATCCTGTCTCACAGGGTCTCAGATGTCAATCAGGTTGGGATGATGCAATCCCTCCACCAAACTCCCCCTCGGTTCATTGCCTGGGGCTTCGATGCATCATACAGGATTCAGTACACAATCCCGTCTCCAAGAGACAATAGCCGGTATCAATGGTTCCGCCTTTCGGAGGCCAGGACACATTCCGACTCTTTGTGGATTCTGCATGTCTTTCTCTCATTTCCTGGGTCTCCTGAACTGACTCAAGAGTGATCTTGCGATTCTCAAAAAGGAGGGGGCTACCCCGCACCCTTTGGCCCCTCAGAGCTGTGGCACATTCATAACACTTGACACAAAAGAGTCTTTTTCTGTTGATCAGTGTCAAAAAGCAAAATTGAAATCCACTGTGACTCAATGTTTTAAAACAATAAAACATGAAAACTTCCAAGGGAAGGGGTGAATACATTTTTATAGGCACTGTAGATATGTGTCTAAGTCTCTGGAATAGGACTTGGAACAACTTATCTGCTATTCAATGAACGATAATTAAATGTGTACTGTTTTATATAGATTCTGTTTTAAATGTTATGTATTAAAATGAGTTAGAAAAGTAGATCACTCTTAATCTCATTAGGTATGTGTTGCAGGGGAACCGGGCTTACCAGGTCTTCCAGGTATTAATGGAGAACCAGGGTTTGGGGGCCCTCCTGGTTTCCCAGGACTTCCAGGCATCTCATTTGGACCAGGTATTTATTCCTAGTTTTTAAACTGTATAAAGATCAAAATGTACAATACAACAAATAATTTAGAGTTATTAGCATGTTGTGGCACAGTGAATAATGGAGTCTCTCTGGTTCTGAGATCTGGCTTTGATCTGAATAGATGGGAGGAAAGATTCCTGTTTGCATTTCCTATAAGTAGGTACTATGAAATGATTCTAGGAAGCATTCAGGGCAACTTGGAGCAGGCAGGGATGCAGCACACAAGGCACAATGCAAAATCAGCTAGAGACGCCACAGAGTCATCTCAAATAACTTAAAGCTAGTGCATGACTCTCACTTGAGTAAGACCCAATGTTGCTAGTGTGGTAAAGTGGGAAAAATCGTCCCTTGTCCCTGTTTTGAAAATGGCCCAAAAGCATGCCAATTTCTCAGGAAAACACTCTGCTGCCTCAAAAGGTATCTGAAAGATCTCAGAACCATTTTTGAATCATAGAGTCATAGAAAAGTACAGCACAGAAACAGGCCATTCAGCCCATCTAGACTGTGCTGAACCATTTAAGCTGCCTGCTCCCATGGACCTGCACTGGGACCATAGCCATCCATACCCTTACCATCCTTGTACCTATCCAAACTTCTCTTAAATGTTAAATAGCCAGGTAAAATCATAGCATTCAACAGGAGATGGACAAACATCTGAAAGGAGAGTATGTGCAGGGCATGGAGAAAGAGCGAGGTGGTGGGACAAACTGGACTGCTCTTACATGGAGGCAGTTAGAAGTGAGATGAACTATTTCAAAGTTATAACCATTGTGTGACTCTGCTGGGGTGGTTTATGTTTGTAAAATGACACCATTGCTTGACTGAATTCTTAGCTAATATCTTTGTTCAGATTGTCACAGTGATGTCTTATTTGCACAGGTTTGCCAGGCCGAAGGGGGCCTCCGGGTTTTCTGGGTCCTAAAGGAATGCCAGGAGAGAAAGGAAGAGATGCACATCGATCTGGTTCAACCATGGATCCTCTCGTCGTCGAACCGCTGATAAGTTTTCTCGGCCGCCAAGGTCGAGAAACTGCTCTAGACTACCAATGGGCGGATGGTCTTCCAGGCCCCCCAGGGGTGGAGGGTCCCGCTGGTTTCCAAGGTCCAAAAGGCAGTACAGGTATATGAAATCATAAATATGTGGATGATTATTTGAAAAATAATGTACTTGGAGGAAAAAAAAGGGAAAGGTGTAAATAACCAAAAACAGAAAATCCTAGAATTATTCAGATCATTAAGCACCCCTACCTAAAATGTTTTCACTCTACAATCCTTGTTAGACCTGTTCAGTGCTTCTAGCAATTTTTTTTGTGCTGTTAGTGTTCATTCATTTCTCCCAGAGTACACTGTAGCTGGGCTAAAAGATATCTTAAAATCCTTTATTTCTCTGCAAAGATTAATGGTCTCTAAAAAGCTTGCGAATACAAAACAAGAAGAAAGTGTCTACCTTGAACCCAGCTTTGAATCCTGACTGCAGGAGACCAGGTCAAATATGATCAAGGATGAGTTTTAATGCTTGTCACAAACCACCACCATTAAGATTAAGATTAGCTTTGTCTGTCACGTGTACATCGAAACATACAGCATGTCATTTTTGCATCAGATCAGATCAGGGAGGATCCTGCTGTGTTGCCACACTTCCAGCACAAACATAGCACGCCCACGGCTCACTAACCCGAACCCGTACATATTTGAATAGTGGGAGGAAACCAGAGGGCTTGGAGGAATCTTGCATGGTTGCAAGGAGAATGTACACAGTCATTACAGACTGCAACAGGAATCAAACCCTGATCTTACAGCTGGCGCTGTAATACCCTCTATGCTACTGTGTACTTCTATGTACTTCTTCAAATGCTTTGCTTGAATCCTCAAAATGAAACTGAAGCCCAGAACTGATATGTTATTTAACGGATTGCTAGCTGAAGAAATGACTACAGTAATGTGGTAGAAGTCTAAATTTGCCCTTGTGCACACTGATTACTTTTGTCTGGATGAAAGTACAGGTTTTATTTGTCGCTCACTGGGAGCACGAGGCCCACCAGGTCCAGATGGCAGTGAAGGGATTCCAGGTCCAAGAGGAACAGTAGGTTTAAAGGGTAAGTCATAAAATCATAGTCATGTAACACTGCAGCATAGAAACAGACCTGTCGGCCTATCTAGTCTGTATCAAAGTATTATTTTGCCTAGTCCCATTGGCCTGCGCCAGGTCCATAGCCCTCCATACCCCTTCCATCCATGTACCTATCCAAATTTCTCTTAAATGTTGAAGTCAAACTCACATCGACCACTTCCATTGGCAGCTCGTTCCACCTTGTAAGTGAAGGATTTCCCCAGTCATGTTCCCCTTAAACATTTCACCTTTCAGCTTGATCCCAAGACCTCAAGTTCTAGTCTCACCCAACCTCAGTGGAAAAACCCTAATTGCATTTACCTTGTCTATGCCCCTCATAATTTTGTGTACCTTGTGTAAGATGTTAGATATACAGTTATATTTTGTTAAAGTGAAAGGAATGAAAACCTTGCATTTGAATTGGTTCAGCACAGATCCACTGTTGAATAAGGAGATATTAAACAGGATAGGCTTAAGCTCTCACAGGACAGACTAATACAAGGGCATCTCATTGAAACTTGGAAGACTTTGAGGGGATTTCACAAGGTGAGGTCAGGCAATTGCAAGTTTCAAGCATACTCTCAAAATATGGGGGTTAGCCACTCATGAATGAGATGAAGAGAAACCTCTCTTACTGGATTGTGAATCATTGGTATTCTCTACCTTCGAGAGCTGCAGAGAATCATTTGATATATCAAAGTTCAGATCAATACATCTTTAGTTACAGGGATGGGGCATCCAAATGTTAACAATAGCTTATTGAAAGATGGTTCAGGCACTAGGGCCAAAGGACTGTTGCTCTAACATTCTTCTGTTCTCATGGTTTGTTTTGGCAGGAGATCCAGGAAATTGTAGCTGCTGCCCTAATTTGATAGGACCTCCAGGAAACCCAGGTAAAGCAGGCATCCCAGGGAGTCCTGGAATTCCTGGAAGAAAGGGAGTACGTGGTATCTCTGGACAGCAAGGATTTATGGGATTGCCCGGACTTGCTGTGAGCACAATACATTGTTTGTAAATGGCCTAAGAACCTATAATTCATGAAACAAAACTACTTGAAATGCTGTCCATTTGGAATTTTTAAATTAACTAGCAGTAGTTTGTGGTGTGTGTTGATTCACATGAACATGGTAACTTGTACACCTGTTGATTGTAATTCTATATCAGCAGTGGTGTTGTAAGGAATTAGTTGACAACTGGGAAACTGGTTCAAATCTGGCTTAGAATGGAACTCTTTTTTAAATCGTTCTTCTAAATGGTGTGGAGCATGCTATCAAGACCAGTACTTAATGCTCATTTAGTAATTGCCCTCGAGAAGGTGATGGTGTGCTGTCATCATCCATTCTGATTTAAAGAAGATAAAGATTAGCTTTATTTGTAACATGGACACTGAAGCACTGAAACAAACAGTGGAATGTGTTGTTTGTGTCAATGACCAACATATCCAAGATGTGCTAGGGCAGCTCACCAGTACCCTTCCAGCACAAATGTAACATATCCACAATTTGCTAACTCTAACCTTACCTGCACGGTTTTGGAATGTGGGAGGAAACCAGAGGACCAACAGGAAAACCATGTGGTCAAGGGGAGAATGTACAAACTCCTTATAGACATGATGGGAATTGAGCCTCGATCTTACATCTGCGGCTATAATGCACATGCTAACCGCTGCACTACTGTGCCACCAAATTTACTACAAGTTGCAGATCAAGCATAACTGCTCTCCTGAAGTTCTTTCTTAATGTTGAAATGAATGCAGTATGGAATGTAGAACAGGCTTTGAGCTGTCACTGGTAAACATAATATTAAGGGGGTTGGTACGCACAACTAGTTCATTACCCAGCAGCAAAATGCCTGGGTTCCAGAATTAAGAAAAAGTGAATTACCTCAAAATGAAACCAGGTTATGCTACCCGAATACCATTATTTACTCCACAGGGAGCTCCAGGATTGCCGGGGCCTTCTGGTGCAAAGGGCCGGAAAGGAGAGTGCTCCAAAAATGGAAGGAAAGGTAAAGCCAGCCCTGAATACAGTTACTGAAACATGCTACATAATATTGCCATGATGTGTCCTCTTCTTTGTTGAATACTTCCATGGTGTTACCTCCTAACTTATAATATGTAAGGTACTGGAAGTTAATTAACTTGTATAATTTGAAATAATAGTTAAAGATTATAACCTATGATTAAGGACTGTTTATATTTCACTAACTTTTGGGCATATATAGAGAGAAGGGTCTAACATTTTGTTGTAATTTCATTCATTCAATTATCACATGTTCGTCGAATTTATCAAAATATAGGCTGAAAGTTGTAGTGTGCATTTTTAAGAAAGGGTTGAAGGCGTTAGGTAGTGGGTAGAGATGGAAGCCGTGCCAGTTTGGTGCAAGAACTTCCTCATCAGCACTGAATTCCATTGTGCTGGCGATCTGTGCTGAGGTCTGCTGATGAGAGTGAACACATGTTGGCTGACAGGTGGCGTAGGGCCGAGGGACTAGAGAAACAAAATTGGCTCAAGTGGACTCCTAGGGCAGTACAGCATGGCCCAATTAGCCCATATCATCTACAGCATCCTCCCTTCTAGTCCTAGTTGCTTGTGCTTGGCCCATAACTCTCCAAGCCTTTCTACGAATACCAATCCAAATGCTTTTGAATTTTGCCATTATATTTGCTGTTGCGGTGTCTTTTAAGTTTCTCTTAGTCTCCTTTAAATCTCTTCCCTAAAAGGTTGGCAGAACATCATGAACTGAAGGGCCTGTACTGTGTTGTAATGTTCTGTGTTCTTACCTTGTATTTCTTCCTTCTCATTTTGGACTCTCCAACCCTGGAGAAAACACTATGGCCATCCGCTTTGTCCATACCTCTCATCATGTTATCAACTTCTATGTCGTCACAGGCTAGCTTCTGATGGAGATCAGACCTGAAACATTACCGTTACTCATTCCACAGACGCTGCTTAGGTGTTTTCGTCATTTTTTTTTTGTTTTTTTGTTTTTATTACAGATTTTCAGCATCTGTATTTTTTTTCATTCTCAGGATATCAGATCACAATATTGGTAGGTGGGAGATGAATGGGCAGAGATTTGTGAAGTGTGTGGGCATACTTCATCCAGAGGGTGGTGAATCTGTGAAATTCATTGCCATAGATGGCTGTGGAGGCCAAGTCATTGGGTATATTTAAAGTAGAGGTTGATTGGTTCCTGATTAGTAAGGGTATCAAATGTTAGGGGAAAAAGCAGGAGAATGGAGTTGAGAGGGATAATAAATCAGGAATGGTGGAGCAAAATCGTTGGGTCAAATGGTCAAATTTTGCTCCTATGTCTTGTGGTCTTATACTCTGGGTGAGAGGACATAGTGCTGGCAGAAATATGAGTTGCCTGTGAATACCAGGAACATTATATGAAGAAGAAGCAACATAGAATTGAACAATGAATTGTTCATTGGGATTGTTCATTGTTCATTGGGGTTCACTTGGAATGAATTATTCATCTAAAATAAAGCCAAAGCCCTCTAATTAAAGCTTAAAGACAACTTGCATGCATGAAGCAACAATCATATTGTTGGTTAATTTTTGTCCCATGTTGCACAAATGCCCAATAGAATTTCTAGGTCATTAGCATAGAGATTGACTTTCTTCACACATACATATTGGTCTACAAGCATCCAATCTGCTGAGGAGGACCTACAGGTATTCACAATTGAAAGCTAGTGTTGTGATGCAAAGAGCTTTTGAATTAAACCTGGAAGGAGAATAAGTTAACAGGATGAGTATATGAATAGTATAACTGAAGGTTTAACTGCTGCCACTCAACAACAAATTTCACCACATAAGCCAGTGGTATTAAGTGTATTCTGAGAATACATGGTAGCAATGAAAAAAATAGTCAGCTGAGAACTGTATAAAGGAAATCACATTATTCTTTATTCTTTTAACTGATGGAGCAGTCATAACTATTGCTAAAATGCACATAATTCTGGTAAACTTACAAACACACATGTAATGAAAGAGGATGAGGGCCATTAACTGTACAATCTATTCTTATCATCAAGAACTTCTCACTGATGCACTCTTATCCATAGAAAGCACCTCCACATATGTTGGAAAAGAATCAAATAGCTTTGTGTTCAGTGGAAGACTCTTAAGATGCAGTTACTGTTTAGTATTGAGCAAGGCATTGGCAGTAAAATACTTGTGACTTTCTCCTTCAACAGGTGCGAAGGGAGCTCCTGGTGATCCTGGCCCCATAGGTTTGAGAGGGCTGCCAGGGCGGCCTGGTCAAGATGGTGATGCTGGAATGATGGGCAAGCCTGGACCTCCTGTACGTAATGATCTTGTAAATATGTTGAGCTTAGAGTGTTATAACGTCTCAGCCACACTATCATTTTAGCGAGTAAAATTGCTTTGTGAACTCATCAGTCTCTCAATAATAAGATGTCTTAGGAGGATCTGTCTGGGAGAGATCCCTGATACCTTTCTATTGCAATTTTGCAATTTTCCTTATGGAGACTATGAGAGTTCATGTTCTGCTCCCTGAGACGACATTATAGAAGTCTTGACCAACATAGTAGTGTGGGGAAGATCAGCAAAAAATCTAAGGTCCTGTTTGTTCCAGGTGGAAGAGACATATCAGTTGATAAGGAATGTAGGAGAGTTTACAACAATGACAAAACATCAAAATGCCATTTCATCTGTTGCCAATTTCTTTAAGAGATTTTAAGGCCTTGAAGGTTAAATTTGAAAAATCAAAAGTAACTTGTCATTTGCACATGTGGATGTATGCACAAGTACAGCAATAAAATTACTTGCAGCAGTGCTACATCATATAAAGAGCATTCACAAGAGAAAGATAAATTAAACATAAATAATGCACATATGGTTTTACAAGGAAGAACACAATTAGGAAAAAGTGGCCATTGTGTGGCTAAACTGTTGTGATTTGGGTTTTGCTGATTGGTTCTAGAACTGAATGGTTCAAATGAAGTTACGTCTCTTAAACCTGCTAGTGATGGACTTAGAGCTTCTGCACCTCCTGACTAGTTGTAGCTGTGAAAAGATCACATGATCCAGATGATCTAGTAACGTAGAATGTAATGTGAAATGACTCTGTCAGTGACTCTGCATTCCTGTGCATTCAAATTTATTTTATTTTTAATTTAGAGATATAATATGGTAGCAGGACCAGGCTATGATGCAACTAGTCATTTTTTAACACTACATATGTAGAAGTTTATTAGAGTGTCTGATAATAAGATTCTTCTTAACCTTCCAAGAAAATAAAAATCCTAATGCATTTAAAAAATATCATAAAATTTTTATTTCTTCTTTACTTATTTTAAGTGAACCAGCAGGTCTCAAATCAGTTTAGCTTTAATTGCCATTTTCCATTGGATCAGTTTCCATAGTACAAAAAATTGTAGTGGTGAAATTAGTCGTCTGGTTGTTCAGTTCTCTCTCTGCACTGAGAGTGTGGGATGCACTAACCTACCATGGAGGAGCCATGGATTTATTTTCTGTCTGTCTGTACTGTATTTTGCGTTGTGGGTTTATTGTGGGTAATCTGTCATGTGGCTTGGGGTATGGTAGAAGCAAATGAGTATAGTTACATATTTACGCTTTGTCTTAGTTTGTCAGTTTAGGCTAGTTGAGAGTTAGAGGCAACTGGGGAATGATTTTTTTTTTGTTGACCGCTAATTGGAAGACTTATTTTGTTATTTTATTTCTAATATCGCTATAAGATTATTCATCTTTGCTGATTTCGTAGTAAAGGATCGAATGCACTTTTTTGACTTGGAATTTAGTTATTTGGAAGTGTGCCATACCATGTCAGCTCACATACTCTGTCTCTCAGCGGCTTTCATTTGTTTTCAAGTAACCACTATATTTTGTCAACATAAAATTAGATATACCAAAAGAACATCTGTCTACTGCAAAGGATTGCCTTGGCCATGTTGGTGAACTTGAGCAGCTTGTGGAAGATTAACTGGCACCTTTTGTTGATTCATACTGTGTATTTTTGGTGTGAACGCAGCTTTGAATGGTCAGCACTGCCTTTCCATTGGGGACCAATGCTCAATTGTATCATGGTTGCCTGAAGGTTTGGTGCTTTGCTTTATTGAAGTGCTGAAATGTGCTGTCCTAGATGATGACATTTGAACTGAATGCTGTTTATTTGATCTGGTGCTATCGATGGGTGGGTAGTTTGATTATTGCCCGAGTTTATTGAAAGAAATATCGCCAGTGCGTTTTGTGAATGTGCTGCGGGTGAGCAAAGTGTTAATTGCCAGCGGCACAATGAGGAGAAAGTAACTTGAATGAATCAAAGCATGGAAATGTCATCAGTGACCCTGCAGTTGGGGCTGGCTAAAGAGAAAATAAACTTACTTTGTAAGCTTTAGCCGGTAGAATCCAAAATCTTCAAAAGAAGTATAAAACAAATGTGAACAAAATTAAGGGTTTAATATAATCAATTAAAGATCTTGTGGGAAATAAATAAAATGCCTTAACAGTGCAATCTTATCTTGAGGACTTGAATTAAGTCTGTGAAGCTATTGCTAAGCAACATCACTTGCTAATCTTATTACTGCCCAAGGACAAGCAGGAAAAACAGAATGGATGTTTTTCAAACATTGATGGCTTTTATAGTGCATTCATAGAAAATGTTAAACAATGGTTGACCTGAACATCTTATATTGAAGGTCATGTTGCTGAAACAAGTAAATATGGTTCTCCCCTTCCAACAGATGATGTTTCTCAAATTCCAATGCATGCTTTGACTATGCAGATAGCAGAGGACCCACAAGATGATACAAACCCAAGTGGCAATATATCAAATGTCAGTGCTTGAACTTTCAGGAAGAAAATCTGTATCTACTACCTCTTCTGTGTGCATTGAAACAGGCTGAATTAGCAGCATTAACAATTATTGAAGGACAAATGTGTGCTGAAGGAGCAAGAGAAACAGTTAATTGCTATGGAGCTAAGGAGATGAAAAGAACAGCTTAAGTTGGGGAAAGAATTTGCCATAGAGGTGGTCAAAGTTAATGTGCTAAGTGCTTCAAGTGTGGCAAGTGATAAAAGTGCTCCTGCAGGACAGTCCTGTGGTGTGAGGTCTTATTTTGAAAAACACAGAGAGAAGGAAACAGCCAATGTCAATGTTGATTCATTTGTTCCATGAGCTAGACTCTCAAGAGTTAGTTCAGGGTGTTTACTCTCAGCCTGCATGAATGAGGTATTCTGAATCTATGCCACATCCCACAGCTTGAAGGGTTCATGGGGACATTCCCATACTGCATGTAAACACTCATTTTGTATGATAGAGGTAAGAACTGTATTACTAATATTATAGAGTTATAGCACAGAAACAGGCCCTTTGGCCATCTAGTTTGTGTTGGACCATTCAAGCTGCCTACTTCCATCGACCTGCACCTGGGCCATAACCCTCCATATCCCTAACATCCATGTACCTACCCAAACTTCTCTTAAGTGTTGAAATCGCGCTCACGTGCACTACTTGTGGTGGCAGCTCATTCCACACTCTCACAACCCTGTGAGTGAAGGTGTTTCCCCTCATGTTCCCCTTAAACTTTTCACCTTTCACCCTTAACCCATGACCTCTAATGGTAGTCTCACTGGGGAAAAAAGGACAGGTGAAGTACTGGTGGATTGGATGATGCCTGTCTATCTCACTTATAATATTGTACACCACTATCTATATTCCAAAGAATACAGTGCTAAACTACTCAATCTTTCCTTGTAACTCAGGTCCTCCAGTCCTGGCAATATCCTTGTAAATTTTCTTTGTACTCTTTCAATCTTATTTATATCTTTCCTGTAGGCAGGTGACCAATACTGCACACAATACTCTAAATTAGGCCTCGCTATTGTCTTATATAAGTTCACCATAACATCCCATCTCCTGTACTCATTACTTTGATTTATGAAAGCCAACATGCCAAAAGCTTTCTTTATGATCCTGTCTATGTGTGACTCCACTTTCAATGCAATATGGACCTGTGTTCCCAGATTCCTCTGTTCTACCACACTCCTCAGTACCCTACCATCCACTGTGTAAGGCCTACCCTGGTTGATCCTACTGAAGAGCAACACTTCTCACTTGTCTGCATTTTTCAGCCCACTTTTCTAGTTCGTCCAGAACCCACTGCAAGCTTTGATAGTCATTCACTGTTCACTACACCCCCAATCTTAGTGTCATCTGCAGATTTGCTGATCTCGCTAATTACGTTACCGTCCAGATCATTAATATAGACGACAAACAACAACAGACCCAGCACTGATCACTATGACACTCCATTAGTCACAGGCCTTCAGTCAAAGAGACAATGATCTACTACCACTCTGGCTTCTTCCACAAAGCCAATATCTAATCCAATTTACTTTCTTGTTTTGAATGCTGAGCGACTGAACCTTCTTAACCAACCTCCCATGTAAGACCTTGTCAAATGCCTTGCTAAAGTCCATGTAGACCACTTCCACTGGCTTATCTAATCAGTCCAGGTCTATCCAAATACTTATATGTCCAGTCCCTTAGAATATATTCCACTAATGTTCTCATTGCTAGAGTCGTGTTCACTGGCCTATAATTTCCAGGTTTATTCTTAGAGCCTTTCTTATACAGCAGAAGAACATTAGCTATCATCCAATCTGCTGGTAATTCACCTGTCCCTAAGAATGATTTACATATCTCTACCAGAGTCCCTGCAGTTTCTGCACTTGCCTCCCACAGGGTCCGAGTGAACACCTGGGGGTTTATCCACCCTGATTTCCCTCAAGACAGCAACCATCTCCTCCTCTGTATCTGTATAGTGTGGTTAACCTTGCTGCTGCTTTGCCTCACGTCTATAGACTCTGTGTCCATCTCCTGAGTTAGTACAGATGCAAAAATGTCTATTTAAGATCTCCCCTATCTCTTTTGGATCCATGCATAGATTATAATTTTGATCTTCCAGAATTTTGTTCCTTGCAGTCTTTTGTTCTTAACTTATCTGTAGAATCCCTTACGATTCTCCTTCGTCTTGTCTGTTAAGGCAACCTCATGCCTCCTTTTAGCTCTCCTGATTTCTTTCTTAAGTGTTCTCTTGAGGAAGCAAAATGAAATAACAACTTTATTGGCACAACAACATGTATCATCCTTGCGTAAAAGAGAGATTAAAATCTCCATTGGCGATCCGTTGCAGTATCATGCGTTCATGAAGACTTTTAGAAACAGCACCGAAGGGCAAAAGTGACAGTGACTGCCTCTATTTCCTTGAGCAGTACATTAGAGAATTTGTCAGAAGTTGCCAGTGGGTTAACACTAAGAAACAATATGCAAAAGCTACGGCTTTATTACAGGCACATTTTGGTAATGAACAGAAAATTGCATGCGCCTGTGTGCAAAAGGCTCTTTTTTGGGTACCTATCAAATCTGATGAAGTGAAAGCTCTTCAGGACTGCATTTATTCTCTAAGAACCAGTTGCAATGTCAATTGTCATAAAGAAATTGCCCTATATCCTTAAGGATAAATGGAGAATGAAATGCAAGAAAGGCACAACTGTAAGATTACTTTTGCTGATATTGTTGATTTTATTGAAAGGGAAGTAAGTTTGCTACAGACCTGGTATTTGGGAATATACAGGAGGCTCCATCATCAGTAATAAGGAAAGGTGTGATAAAAACTAAGTCACAACTTTGTTCTTGAGCTAAAGGAAGCAGCTATGCTTCTACTGTGGCCACTGTGAGAAGTAAAGCTAAAGCTCA
The DNA here is from genome assembly GCF_030144855.1 of Hypanus sabinus. Taxonomy (NCBI): domain Eukaryota; kingdom Metazoa; phylum Chordata; class Chondrichthyes; order Myliobatiformes; family Dasyatidae; genus Hypanus; species Hypanus sabinus. The sequence continues at coordinate 31,619,875 of NC_082707.1, forward strand.
ACCTGGAACTATTGGAAGGGAAATAATCTCATCAATCAAAAAGGTTTTTCTGCTCTGTGAGGGTGATCAGACATTGGATTCATGCCCTCAGCTGGAGAAATGGCTCATAGTGAGAAGATAATGTGTAAGAAGTAAGAAGATAGTGAGAAGATTATGGAGAAGGACAGGACTGGACCTAGAGTTGAGATTTTTGATTGGAGAAAGGCTAAATTTGAGGGGATGCGAAAGGATTTAGAGAGAGTGGATTGGGTCAAGTTGTTTTATGGGAAGGATGTAATAGAGAAATGGAGGTCATTTAAGGGTGAAATTATGAGGGTACAGAATCTTTATGTTCCTGTTACGGTGAAAGGAAAGGTTAAAGGTTTGAGAGCACCATGGTTTTCAAGGGATATTAGAAATTTGGTTCAGAAAAAGAGGGATGTCTACAATAGATATAGGCAGCATGGAGTAAAGGAATTGCTCGAGGAATATAAAGAATGTAAAAGGAATCTTAAGAAAGAGATTAGAAAAGCTAAAAGAAGATACGAGATTGGTTTGGCAAATAAGGTGAAAGTAAATCCAAAAGGTTTCTACAGTTATATTAAAAGCAAGAGGATAGTGAGGGATAAAATTGGCCCCTTAGAGAATCAGAGTGGTCAGCTATGTGTGGAACCGAAGGAGATGGGAGAGATTTTGAATGATTTCTTCTCTTCGGTATTCACTAAGGAGAAGGATATTGAACTGTCTAAGGTGTGGGAAACAAGTAAGGAGGTTATGGAACCTATGACAATTAAAGAGGTGGAGGTACTGGCGCTTTTAAGAAATTTAAAAGTGGATAAATCTCCGGGTCCTGACAGGATATTCCCCAGGACCTTGAGGGAAGTTTGTGTAGAAATAGCAGGAGCTCTGACGGAGATCTTTAATATGTCATTAGAAATGGGGATTGTGCCGGAGGATTGGCGTATTGCTTATGTGGTTCCATTGTTTAAAAAGGGTTCTAGAAGGAAGCCTAGCAATTATAGACCTGTCAGTTTGACATCAGTGGTGGGTAAATTAATGGAAAGTATTCTTAGAGATAGTATTTATAATTATCTGGATAGACGGGATCTGATTAGAAGTAGCCAGCATGGATTTGTGCGTGGAAGGTCATGTTTGACAAACATTGAATTTTTTGAAGAAGTTACGAGGACTGTTGACGAGGATAAGGCAGTGGATGTAGTCTATATGGACTTCAGCAAAGCCTTTGACAAAGTTCCACATGGAAGGTTAGTTAAGAAGGTTCAGTCATTAGGTATTAATGCTGGAGTAATAAAATGGATTCAACAGTGGCTAGATGGGAGATGCCAGAGAGTAGTGGTGGATAATTGTTTATCGGGATGGAGGCCGGTGACTAGCAGAGTGCCTCAGGGATCTGTTTTGGGCCCAATGTTGTTTGTAATATACATAAATGTTCTGGATGATGGGGTGGTAAATTGGATTAGTAAGTATGCCGATGATACTAAGGTAGGAGGTGTTGTGGATAATGAGGTGGATTTTCAAAGCTTGCAGGGAGATTTATGCCGGTTAGAAGAATGGGCTGAACGTTGGCAGATGGAGTTTAATGCTGAGAAGTGTGAGGTTCTACATTTTGGCAGGAATAATCCAAATAGAACATACAGAGTAAATGGTAGGGCATTGAGGAATGCAGAGGAACAGAGAGATCTAGGAATAACTGTGCATAGTTCCCTGAAAGTGGAGTCTCATGTAGATAGGGTGGTGAAGAGGGCTTTTGGAACGCTGGCCTTTATAAATCAAAGCATTGAGTACAGAAGTTGGGATGTAATGCTAAAGTTGTACAAGGCATTGGTAAGGCCAAATTTGGAATATTGTGTGCAGTTCTGGTCACCGAATTATAGGAAAGATATCAATAAATTAGAGAGAGTGCAGAGACGATTTACTAGGATGTTACCTGGGTTTCAGCAATTAAGTTACAGAGAAAGGTTGAACAAGTTAGGTCTCTATTCATTGGAGCGTAGAAGGTTGAGGGGGGATTTGATCGAGGTATTTAAAATTTTGAGAGGGATAGATAGAGTTGACGTGAACAGGCTGTTTCCATTGAGAGTAGGGGAGATTCAAACTAGAGGACATGATTTTGAGAGTTAGGGGGCAGAAGTTTAAGGGAAACACGAGGGGGTATTTCTTTACTCAAAGAGTGATAGCTGTGTGGAATGAGCTTCCTGTAGAAGTAGTAGAGGCCAGTTCAGTTGTGTCACTTAAGGTAAAATTGGATAGGTATATGGACAGGAAAGGAGTGGAGGGTTATGGGCTGAGTGCGGGTAGGTGGGACTAGGTGAGATTAAGGGTTCGGCACGGACTAGGAGGGCCAAGATGGCCTGTTTCCGTGCTGTGTTTGTTATATGGTTATATGGTTATAATCTTCCTAAAGGAAAATGACGTCTGATTTGGCTGTTTTGTGCACAGGGCACATCAGCAAGAATTACAGGCAAGCATCCCAGCATATTCCATATTCACTCTGAAAAAAAGGATGTGGAATCAGAACAAGCTGTGAAACGATCAGACACAGCAGTACATAGTGCCCTCATATGCAATGTCCTTACAGGGGCTGGAAATCGTGATTGTAAACTTCCTATAGTTCCAGTACAAGTGAAGTCTAAGGAGGGTGTCAAGGTGGTAATTATTAGATCAAGGGAGTACAGCAGTGTCCTGCACAGTGGGTCAAATGAACAAACTCAACACACGTTTTCTTATGCACTATGGGTCAAGAGAAGGTTGTGAGTAGCTAGGTTATTTCAGGATTGGAAGTGGTTGACTTAGGCGATGAAAATTATTATGATCTACTTAACGTCTATACTCAGGAAAGTATGCCTGCCAACAGGGGGAACATTCCACAACAGAGGGATTTCCAGGGATGGTCTCACCTGAAACGTCCATTTGCCAGAGACTGATTCCAAACTTGAGCTACTTACAGGGATGAATGTGCCTAAAGAAGTGGAGCCGTTGCAGGTGATTTGCAGTGTTAATAATGGTCCATATGCAATTAGGATAATGTTGGGTCGGACTGTAAAGAGACACTAAATGATGGGAAAGATTGTGCACAGCCTGAGCTGACAGTTAGCAGGATCTCAGTTTTGAACTTGGGTGAGCTTTGTCAGCGGAGTTCAAGGCAGACTTCTCTAAATGTAGTCAGGATGAACAACCTGGTTTGTCAAGAGAATACCACAAGTTCATGGAACTGGTTGCAGATTCTGTAAAACTGATGGATGGCCATGACCAGATTAGTTTACCTTTTGGAAAGAAGGAGATTGCAGGACCACATACTCCAAATTTAAGGAGAGGTTTAAAAGGGATTAATCATTTCACACTGACTACCCAGCTTTCAGGAAGAATGTCGTTTCCAAAGTTTATACCAAGAGAGTGCCAGCAGAGAATCTGAAAGACAATGATTGGAAAGTCTGGGTATATTCCATATATGGGAGAGATTGATCAAGTCTGTGTGAAAGGTCCTCAATTTCATATGAAGGTACTAGAAACTTGACAGAGTCCTTTGTGAAGTAAAGCTATTTCTCAATGATCATCCAATTACTAAGGCATCCTCCAATCCCAATGAGTTGGAAGCACTGACATCCAACCACATGTTGCTTCTGAAGACTTACCATCTTCATGCTCACTGTAGATGGATGTGGGCCCAATACATGTCAAGATTGTTTTGGAAACAATGAGTCAAGGAGTGCTTAGCACAGTTACAGGAACGTTGGAAATGGTCAGGTATAAAACGCAATTTCCTCACAGAAGACATTGCACTTATAGTTGATGACACAGCGGATCTAGGGAAGAGTCATTCAATTCTTTCCAGAGAGAAGAGGATTTGTGTGGCAGGTGTGTAGCAAGACCAATACCAGCTGTCCGGACTGGCCTATAACCAAGATCTGTCTTCTATGGGAGGCAGAGGTTGAGGAGCTACAGCTCTAGAAGCTTCATGACTTTGACTCTGCAGAGTGTGGCGGTAAAGATCTCTTGTAACTGGGCTAAGTGCTGGTAACGTCTGGCCTAGGTGACTTTTACATGACTTGATTCAAAGAAGAAAGAGAATATTTGCATAAATGTTAAGATGCTTATCCACAAAGATTCCATGCAATTTATATTTAGTAGTATGTAGTTGTAATTATAGTGTAATAATTAGCTGGGATTTTGGAGCCATATCTGTCTGTAGTGTATCATGTGTTGCACTTTTATTATGGGTTATTTGTCATGTGGGTTGGGACATGTTGGAAGCAAACGAGTGTAGTTACAGTATGCACCAATGTTGAATAATTGTTCAGGGGCAACACAGGGAGGGCTGTTGCTCCACAGCTCCAGAATTCCGTGTTCTTCTTGACCTCTAGTGCTGTCTATGTGGAGTTAGCATGTTCTCACTGTAACTGCATGGATTTCATCTGGGTGCTCCATTTCCTGCCACAGCCAATGATGTGCTGGTTGGTAAGGCATTTGGAGATTGTAAATTATTCCCAGTAGAGATGAGCAGTAAAAAAATCAGGATGGAGGTGAAGGGCATGTGAGAGAGTGAGTAGTAGGAAAATAAGGAGGGAATGGGATTGATTGGATTGTCCTCCAATCTGGCATTGATTCACGGACTGTATGGTTTCTTTCTGTATGTGAAATAATCCTGACGGTATCAATTGGTTTACTAAAGCTTCTTATTCAGCATTTTCTTTCAAACAATTGGCTGTAACTTTCATGTTAAATAAAGACTTCGCTATGATTATGTGACCAGATCAACAGATAGCTCTTTCGATAGGGTTTGGTGCCGAAGAATAACATTAGATTCTAATTTTATTTCCTGCTCTTTCACAATCTGAGTAGACATTGGTGGGGGCTTTGGATGGTTGGTACAGATCAGGGTCTGGTTACATCAAACACACACTCTTTGTCCCACCTTCCAAATTTCTGCCATGTTCAGCAACTATTCCTTAACCTGCCTGTGGCTGAGTATGTCATAATAATATACAGTAGCATGAATTTCTCTTTCATCTCTCATGTTGTGTGGTTTACTTGAAAACAAAGCAAAACTGCAGAGAGACGGAGTACAGGAGCTGACACTATGTGACACACTTCCAAATGACTAAGTTCCAAGCTTAAAAAAAAGTACGTTTGATCCTTTATTATGAAACCAGCAAAGATGAGTAATCTTATAGAGATGTTAGAAATAAAAGTAATAACAAAATAGAGTTCCAATTAGAGGTTAACAAAAAAAAAATCATTCCCCAGTTGCCTCCAACTCTCAACTAGACAAAACTGACTAAGACAAAGCATGAGTACACACAGCACTTACAAGAAAGATATCAATAAGGTTGAAAGAGTACAGAGAAAATTTATAATGATGTTGCTGAGACAAGAGAACAGAGTTATGGGGAAATGTTGAACAGGTTGGGTCTTTATTCCCTGGAGAGTAGAAGGATGAGAGGAGATTTGATAAGAGGTATAAAAATTATGAGGGATGCAGATAGGGTAAATGCACATATGCTTTTTCCACTGAGGTTGGAACTAGATGTCATAGGTTATGGGTGAAGCATGGAATATTTAAGGGGTAGCTGAGAACTAATTTCATACCCTTTCTGAATCCTTTTCTAGTGACTTTTTTGTTTGTATATAGAGGAGTTAACGACAAATTATAATTTTAACCGATGAAACATGGCAGCCCAGTATTTGTTTGTTTTTTTTTAGTTTAGTTTTTCTTAGTTTAGGGTTTTTTTTCTCTCTTTTTATAAAATATCTTTTTCATGGTTAGTTACTAAGAGATTGGGAGGCTAAATTCCATTTGTTACTTGAAATATGTGTTTTTGCATGTTAACCATTATTAATGTAATCCCGATTTCTATGTACCATTATCAATATTGCTCTGTTTATTAATTTGAAATGTAATAAAAAGATTGAAAAAGAAAAGAGAATTAACTTCTTTACTCAGATGGTGGTGTGAGAGTGGAACGAACTACCAGCAGAAGTGGTAGATGCAGGTTTGACTTCAACATCTGTGAGAAATTTGGACAAGCACATGGATGGGTTGGGTGCAGTATGGAGTTCCAATTAGCGGTCAACAAAAAAAAAAATCATTCCCCGATTGCCTTCAACTCTCAACTAGACAAAACTGACTAAGACAAAGCATGGGGTGGGGGGCAGTGTGGAGGTATGTCTCTACCAAAGGAGGTGTACGGCGCTCTTTCCCTCCACTGTCCTGCTGTTCACCCTTGAGCAAGGTGTAACACCCCGATGCTTATCCCACCCCGATCGGGGTCACATAAAGCCACAAGAGCAGGCTGTGGATGGTTGTATGAGCAGCTGGTACGTATCAGCAGTCCTGGTTATGTGACCACTGGCACCAGGCAGGCAATCCCTGAAGAGTATTGACAATGGCTGGGGTCATTCGCCTTATAAAGACACTGTGCAGAAGAAGGCAATGGCAAGCCACTTCTGTAGAAACAATTGCCAAGAACAATGATGGTCATGGAAAGACCATGATTGGCCACGTCATACAACATGGTACATAACAAGCACAAGCAAACATGGATGGGAGGGGAATGGAGGGCAATAGTCCAGGTACAAGTTGACGGGACTAGGCAGAATAACACAGACCAGATGGGGTGAAGTACTTGTCTCTGTGCTGTAGAGTTCTATGACTGTGAATGGAGTGAACGGGCGAGACTGAGCTGAGAAGTGAGTGAAGAGGCGGTCACTGTTTGTTTCCCCCGCAGCAGCCTGGAGAGTGCGACCAGGTTGAATGTAATGGTAGATCTCATTTAATTCCCAGTAGATAAGTGTTTCATCTGTTCAGGTCAGCAGGAAATTGTGAACGATCACATGGTTTGTAGCAGTACCAGCTTTCAGCTCTAGCTTCTTGCAACTGTGTGGCTGGAGGATGGTTGTGGGGGAGGAGAAACAAGACTGGCAGAGTAGGTTTAAATGTTTATTGACCACATAGCAATTACAGCACAGAAACAGGCCATCTTGGCCCTTCTAGTCCTTGCCAAATGCTTACTCTCACCTAGTCCCACTAACCTGCACTCAGCCCATAACCCTCCATTCCTTTCCTGTCTATTTACCTATCCAATTTTTTTTTAAATGACAACATCGAACTTTCCACTTCTACTGGAAGTTCGTTCCACACACCTACCACTCTCTGAGTAAAGAAGTTCCCCCTTGTGTTACCCCTAAACTTTTGCCCCTTAACTCTCAACTCATGTCCTCTTGTTTGAATCTCCCCTATTCTCAATGGAAAAAGCCAATCCACGTCAACTCTATCTATCCCCCTCATAATTTTAAATACCTCTATCAAGTCCCCCCCTCAACCTTCTAAGCTCCAAAGAATAAAGAACTAACTTGTTCCTTTCTCTGTAATATAGGTGCTGAAACCCAGGTAATATCCTAGTAAATCTTCTCTGTACTCTCTCTATTTTGTTGACATCTTTCCTATAATTTGGTGACCAGAACTGTACACAATATTCCAAATTTGGCCTCACCAATGCCTTGTACAATTTTAACATTACATCCCAAATCCTATACTCAATGCTCTAATTTATAAAGGCCAGCATACCAAAAGCTTTCTTCACCAGCCTATCCACATGAGATTCCATTTTTAAGTATTAAATATTCCATATTAAAGGGCTGTCGAAACATTTATCCCACTAGCCCTCAAGGAATGGTCCCATGTGGGTCAAGTCCTGCTCCAGTCCTCGTGGACTTGGCCTGCTGAGAAGCTCATTTGTCTTTCCTGATTAAATAGCCTATTAATAGTAGCCATCATCTCCCAATGATGGTGGTGGGATTAGACATGTGTCTCTGATTCAGTAGGTCCACAGTATGTCAATGCTGACCTTCAAACTCCCAATGTACTAATCCTACTTAACTTTGTCCATATTCCCTTCAACTTCCCCCAGGTTCAACCTCCCATCCCCACAGTAGGAGCAATATATTCATGGCCAATTACGTGACTAACATGGACATTTTTGGAATGTGGGGAGAGAATAGGAGCACTTGTGGGAAAAGCCATACGGTTACAGGGAGGAAATGCAAAATCTCTGCATGGAGGGTACCAAAAGTCAGCCTTGATCAGGGGTCACAGGAGCTGTGAGCCAGCAGCTCCACGAGCTGCCCCCATTCTGCTGCTCTCATAAGTGTGTTCTTACTGCCAAGGGAAGAAATGATTTTTCAATAGTTTGAGATGGATGAAATGCCACTGCATATTTAACTGCCATTCAGGTAGGGCTAAAATCAACAACTGCTGTATATTTGACTTGTTTTGAGGTAGTGTAGTATTCCATTCTTTGATGTATATTTAAATTTCCTGAAGGGTGACGATGTAAATGGAATTCCAGGACCCAAGGGGATATCTGGCTTTCCAGGAACTCCAGGTTTCCCAGGACCACCAGGATCTCCAGGTATGGGTATTTGTGGTTCAAAAGGTCAAGCTGGTCCTATAGGAGAGGAGGGTTTTCCGGGACCTCCAGGATCTACGGGACCTCCAGGACTTCCGGGATCTAAATGCCAAGCAGGTAAAGTATCTTGAATATTCTTAATTGCCAATTCAACATTTATGTACAATCCTCATTTTTGTTATCTGTCAGGGGTATCTCATGTCCTCATTTTGCTCTCCTAATTTCCTTCTTATATGTATTCCTACATACCTTCTATTCTTTAAGGGATTTGCTTGATCCCAGCTGCCTACACCTGATGTTCACCTCTTCCTTTTCCCTGACCAGGCCATCAATGTCCCTTGTCAACCAAAGTTCCCTTTTTGTGCCAGCATTGCCCTTCCCCCAAGTGGAAAATGCCAAGCTTGAACTCTTTTTATCTCACTGTAAAAGCCTCCATTTGCCAGCCATCCATTCACCTGCAAACAGCCTCTTCCCATGAAATTTTGAGAGTCCATATCTGATGCCATTGAACTTGGAAATCCCCCAGAATTGGAATGGGGTTCATTATCGCCATTGTTTTGTGGCAGTAGAGCAGTGCAAGGCATAAAAAAAGTTAAAACATTTTTAAAAAACTATAGATTAAGAAAGAAAGAAAGAAAGAAAAAAGAAAGGTAAAGAGGAAGCATTTTAGGATTTAAGCATCAGTCCTAGCATTTTCCATGACTATCTTAAAACTATAGATTAATAGTCACTGGTACTAAGACACACCCACATCAGCACATCAGCCACTTGCCCAGCTTCATTTCAGAGGAGAATGTGGAGCATGGCCTCTTTAGTATTGTGAGAGAAAAGGATCAGGGAATGATGTGGAGGTGCAGGTAGACCATGCATGATTGGACCGAGCCTTGGAGCAAGCTCCGGTAGCTTAACAGCCCTGACAAAGCTAACACTGTTCTGTGCTTTTTCTATCTGTAGTACTGAACACATGTAAAGATCAGCTTTATTTGACACATGCACATTGAAACATACATTAAAAGGGCGCCACAGTAGCGTAGTGGTTAGCACAATGCTTTACAGTTCTAGCGACCTGGGTTCAATTCCCATCCCTGTCTGTACGGAGTTTGTATGTTCTCCCTGTGACTGTATAGTTTCCTCCGGGCGCTCCAGTTTCCTCCCACAGTCCAAAGATTTACCAGTTGGTAGGTTAGTTGGTCATTGTAAATTGTCCTGTAATTATGCTAGGGTTAAATCGGGGTTGCTGGATGGGACTGGAAGGGCTGTATCTCAGTTTAAAAAAAAAATCAACTGCTTATTACCATTGATGTATTTTTCCTTGCAGGTACTTCTGAATGTCCTCACATTACAGGGCTGCAGGGTCCAAAAGGAATTCTGGGTCCTCAAGGTATTTAGCTTTAAATTGGACCAGCACCACCAATGTACATAGATCACTGGTATAGAATTCACAAACTGAGTATTGAGCTGTTGTTTGACTGATGGAGGGCCAGCTCCAGCACTGTGAATGCTACGTGACTGCAGTATTTTACGTCTAAGAAAATAAACTGGGTGTTGTGAAGTTCAGAGAGCCATCTGAAACTTCTCATTAAAGGCAACACACACAAACTGCTGGAGGGACTCAGCAGGCCGGGCAGCATCCATGGAAATGAACAGTTGACATTTCGGGCCGAGGCGCTTTTTCTGGGTTGGAAAGGAAGGGCGAAGAAAAGGGGGAGGGGAAGGAGGATAGCCAGAAGGTGGTAGGTGAAGCCAGGCAGATGGGAAAGGAACGGGCTGGAGAGGAAGAAATCTGATGGGAAAAGAGAGTGGACTATGTGAGAAATTGAAGGAGGATGAAACCAAGGGGGAGGCAATAGTCAGGTGAGAGGTAGGAGACCAGAGTGGGAGTAGAAGAAGAAGGGAGGAGGGGAGGGATTTTTTTTCCCTCACAATATTCATGCTATCAGGTTGGAGGCTGCTCAGATGGAATATAAGGTGTTGCTCGTCCACCTTGAGGGTAGCCTCATCAGGACGCCAAAGGAGGCTATGGACAGACATGTCGGAATGGAAATCAGATGTAAAATGTTTGGCCAATGGAAAGTTCTGCTTTTGGAGGATGGAGTGAAGGTGCTTGATGAAGCTGTCGCTCAATTTATAAAGGTACTCACCAATGTAGAGGAGGCTGCATTAGGAGCACCAGATACAATAGGCAATCTTAAAGGACTGTTCGTGTGTACTGTATAATACATAAAAGAAAAGAACCCAAGCGAAACACTCAAAATGCTGGAGAAACTCAGCAGACCAGGCAGCATCTAGGAGAAGAGTACAGTCAACATTCGGTCCAGCATCTGCAGATTTTCTCTTGTTTGAAGAAAGGAGCCCATGTCAATATTGCCGGTTGTTAGGTTCCCTGTTGGTAATTATTGCTGTAATGCAGGTTAAAGTTGAACTCGTGCCATAATTCGCCCATTTCTCTTTCCCTTCCTCAGGCCGAGAAGGTCATCCAGGACCACCTGGCAGCCAAGGACGAAATGGCTTTGATGGGGTCAAAGGTAACAAAGGGGAACCTGGCCTGATACCAACCACGACAATGCCAGGTGGGAACAGAGGAACTGTATCATTATTGTTCTCATTCTGTTAACATCCTGACTAGCTACCAATGATGACCCACAATGGCTCTTTGCAAATGACCAGTGCTTTTTCATTCAGTCAACAATATTTGTATTCAAGGACGAAATCCTGCCTGAAGGGTCTTAAATTGTACATACCTGGGTAACCACTGGTACACTGGCTACATCGCATATGAACCCCAAGATACACTGCAGCAAATCACCAAGCTTGCCTGAGTTTAGAATAACAAGGTGTGGAATCTCACTGAAACATATCAAATATTGAAAGGCCTTGGTAGATTGGATATGGAGAGGATGCTTCCTATAGTGGAGGAGCCTAGGACCAGAAGGCACAGACTCAGAATAGGACATCCCTTTAGAAAAGAGAAGAGGAGGAATTTCTTTAGCTTGAAGGTGATGAACTGTGGAATTCATTGCCACGTCCAACTGCAGAGGACAAAACATTGAGTATGTTTAAAACAGAGGTTCATTGGTTCTTAATTAGTAAGGGCATCAAAGATTATGGGGATAAAGCAGGAGAATGGTGTTGAGAGGGATAATAGATTAGTCATAATGGAATGGCAGAGCAGATTTAATAGGGTGGCATAATTCTGCTCCTATGTCTTATGGTCACAGCCCTACCATCTACAGTATATTGCCAAGGAAAGAAAGAGCTTCTCTGTTACAGATTTCCAGATTATTAGTTTAGCTCCTGAGCTATATTAGTACCTTTTAAAAACTATTGTGTGTGTTTTATCTTTCAGGCTGTTGACAGCGCTGAGCATGTCTAATACTACAGGCGTGGTAATAATGAGAGGAGCTATTTCTTCTACATTGTGCAGTAGTGAGTTAATTTAATTAGTGAAACACATTAAGGGTTTACTGGTCATTAGTTCCAGCTTTCATGTCTTGATTTTATCAACAATAATGAGCATTCCTGTCATAAGACCATAGACATAGGAGCAGAATTAGGCCATTCAGCCCATCCAGCTGCACCATTCCATCATGGTTGATCCTGGATCCCAATCAACCCGATACAACTGACTTCTTGCCATAACTTTTCATGCTCTGACTGGTCAGGAAGCGATTAACTTCGGGCTTAAGTATACCGACAGTCTTGGCCTCTACCACAGTTTATGGCAGAGCATTCCACAGATTTACAACTCTCTGTTTCCTCCTTACCACTGTTCTAAAAGGTCGCCTCTCAATTTTGAGTCTGTGCCCTCTCGTTTTGAATTCCCCCACCATAGGAAACATCCTCTTCACATCCACTCTAGTCCCTTTAACGTTCGGTAGGCTTAAATGAGATCCCCATGCATTCTTCTAAATTCCAGTGAGTACAGGCCCAAAGTTGCCAAATGCTCCTAATATGTTAACCCCTTCATTCCCGGAATCATCCTCTTGAACCTCCTCTGGACTCTCTCCAGTGACAACACATCCTTTCTGAGACATGGGGCCTAAAACTGTTGATACTCTAAGTGCAGTCTGACTAATGTCTTATAAAGGCTTAGCATTATCTCCTTGCTTTTATATTCTATTCCCCTTGTAATAAATGCCACACTTGCATTTGCCTTCTTTACCACACTCGACCTGTAAATTCTGGGAGTCTTGTACAAGGACTGCTAAGACCCTTTGCACCTCTGATGGTTGAACCTTCTTCCCATTTAGATGCAGTTTGAGAGGGAGAAGTGTAACTCACATGCATCAGTATTGCTTCTCCCTCCCAGACAGCAGTATGAATTCAATCATATTATGATCGCTGCCTCCTTGGGGTTCCTTTACGCTAAGCTCCGTGATAAGATCTGGGTTATTACACAATATCCAATCTAAGATAGGCTTTCCCTGAGTACACTCAAGCACAAGCTGCTTTAAAAAGCCGTCTCATAGGCATTCAACAATTCCCTCTGTTGCAATCCGACACCAACCTGATTTTCCCAATCCTTTTGCATATTGAAGTCCTCCATTACAATTGTGTCACTACCCTTCTTACATGCCCTTTCCAGCAACTTTTGCAATCTCAACTCCACATCTTAGCTACTATTCGTATTCCCATAATCGTTTTTTACCCATGCAATTTCTTATCTCCACCCACAAAGATTCACCCACCCTATGTCACCTCTTTTTAAAGATATAATTCCATGTCTTACCAACAGAGCCATGCCACCACCTATACCGTCCTGCCTGTCCTTTTGGTACAATGTATATTGTTTGATGTAAAGTTCTCAACTATGATGTTCTTTCAGCCACGATGCCCATGGTGTCATACCGACCAATCTCTAATTGCACCACAAGTTTGTCCACCTTATTCTGAATGTTATGTGCATTTAAAATCAGCACCTCCAGCCCTGCACTCTTTACTCTTTTGAACTCTGCCTCTGTTACAATTTAACTCTTTGCACTGTCTGCATTTGCACCCAATTGTTGGCTTGTCCTTCCTTACATTCAAATTACATCCATTGTCTACTTCTAAACCTGCTGGCTCATCCTCAGCTCTCTCATCCTGGTTACCATCGCCCTGCCGTATTAGTTTAAACCAATCCCAACAGTTCTGATAAATCTGTCCACAAGCATATTGGTCCCCCTTGGATTCAAGTGCAACCCGTCCCCTTTGTACAGGTCCCACCTGCCCCAGAAAAGGGCCCAATTATCCAAAAATCTCAATCCCTGCCCCCTGCTCTAATTCTTCAGCCACGCATTTATCTGCCTCCTCATTCTATTCCTAACCTCAAGGTCATGGGGCACAGGCAACAATCTCAAGATCACTGCCCTTGAGGTCCTGCTTCTCAGTTTCCTTCCTAACTCCCTGCGTTCTTTTTCCAGGACCTCCTCCCTTTTTCTACCTATGACGTTGGTACCAATATGTACCATGACTTCTGGCCGCTCACCTTCCCTTTTCAGGATATTGTGGACGCGTCCAGAAACATCTTGGACCCTGGCAATAGCAAAGCAAACTGCCATCTGTGTTTCCTTTTTGTGTCCACAGAATTACCTGTCTGTCCCCCAGACTATAGAGTCCTCAATTATTGCTGTCATCCTCGTCAGTCCCCTACCCACTAAGCCCCAGAGCCAGACTTAGTGCCAGAGGCACAGCTGTTGTTGCTTGTTGCTTCCCCCAGGTAGGATCGCCCCCCCCCCCCCCACCCAACAGTACTCAAAATGGAGTACTTTCGATGAGTGAGACAGCCACAGGGAGGCTCTCCACTATCTGGCATTCCCCTTCTCTCTCCTGAGAGTCACCCATTTATCTGTCTCCTGTAACCTTGGGGCAACTACCTCCCTATAGCTCCAGTCTGTCACCTCTTCATTTCCCTGACAAGCCAAAGGTCATCGAGCTGCAGCTCCATTTCACTAACACAGTCTCTAAGGAGCTGCATCTCGATGCGCTGGTGCAGATGTGGCCATTGGGGAGGCTGGAAATCTCCTGGTAGTCCCATGTCTGACACCCAGGACAGAACATCATGTCTTTAATGTACAATGTTGCTTCCATGGACCGTTACTGGTCAAAATTTCAATATTCTTAGTGATGTGTTCCTTAGCCATTCAGAGGAGTGCTGCAGTTTTGAATCTTTACTTGCTCTAAGTTAATTGATTTTGAATAGGGCAGGAATGCCAACTGCAGTTAGCTCTCTCAAGCTCGCTCTATTGTTCTCGTACACTTATTCACAGTCACTTTTTCTCCCCCTTGCCTCCCTGTATCAGTTTTACTGTGGTCATTATTGGCATGAATTGGATCTGGGCTTTGTATAGATTGTCACAGACTCCGTTTGCTTTTCCTGAATGCCCCCACTCTGTTCCGGGTGTGCTGTCCCATTCTGCTTCTCTATTTTGCATTCCTACTTTGTAAATCTGGGAATGATCCCGTTGTTTCTCTTCCCAAGGTGAAGAGGTATTGTTGAGCAGAATGTTAACAAGCTGTGGGGGGTGTTGACCCCTGAACAGAGGAATTCTTACATGCTTTCAGAGCACACTTAAGCATTGACCACATTGCTCCAATTTGTAGGCACATGTGATAAGGTTGACATGAAGGACATCTTGTACAAAATACTGCTGCAGTGGTGAATATGTCAGTATCTGTAGGGGGGGTAGTAGCAAGTCACGGAAGGCAGTGATGAGTGCACAGCTGAGTACAAAAGTGATTTGACAAGTGGTATTACATTAGTCCTGTGGCCATGTTTCCTCTTAGCTTCATTTCTTTGCCTGATCACTGTCAATCGCAACAAGCTAGATTACATGTATCTTCATGCTTACTCTCAGGCTGTCAAGGACCCCCTGGTAACCCAGGTCCTCCTGGACCCCCTGGACCCTCTTGCGATGGAGACCCAGGCTCTCCAGGAGTTCAAGGTGCTCCAGGAGAAGCAGGGCCGCCTGGTGATTCAAGTGAAGGTTCTTTAGGACCCCCTGGACAAGTTGGACGAGATGGCTTAATGGGTGCGAGAGGAAAGCCTGGAGATCCTGGATCCCCAGGAGGACGAGGTAACTTTTAACAGTTTGCAAGCTGCCCTGTGGCTGCAGAGTTATTGGTTAATATGCATATTTTTTGTTACTAATTCAAGTACTAAATTTGGTTCTGAGTCAAACTGGCTGTTTACAGAAAACTGTACTTCAGTTTTGTACATTTATTCATTCAACACAGCAATATAAAATCTAAAAGCATACTTTTCTCCTGCTGTTATTCTATATTCTGTAGCCCAGGCTACGGAGAGAAAGAGGAAAAATGGGACACAAGGAAACTTGACCAATCTTCTTGTTCATCTGTTTGATTTCAAAGCTGGAATCAAGGTCTAATTACACTTTCATTTGCTTGGGTTTTTACTTGGGTTGACTGTCTTACTATTTCCTTAGGAAAATGGGAACATTTGAAATGTGCTGGCCAGTTTCAAACCTTCTGACCCCTTTTATTGGTTATATTGGCTATCTGCAGTCTCTATTGTCCCTTTGCCTTTTCTATTCAGCCGGTGCAGTTAATTACATTCAGGATTGAGACTTCAGCTCCAGTTTTTTGCACAGAGCAAGAATGGATTGAACTTCCTTCGTACTGTCATTTTAGCACTTTGATATTGCAGTTACAATGAATTGATGTTGTGCTGTTCGTTTTGTTAAAATAGATATTCATGTTTCTTTCAATGCTTGGAGGAATTTGTTTATACATTACTTTATGAAAATATAATGATAAGTGTATGTAAGCCTGTGGTGACTTTATGAAATTCTCTGTGGGAGACATATGTTTTAAAACAATTTAAAACCGTAGCAAAATAACATCCTAATGAATGCACTAAATGTTTCCACTTTGTGGTTTCCACGTTGCAGTTCAGATTACATTGCATACCTAGTTTCTGTTCTAAGTCACTTGCTTCTGTTATTTTCAGGACAACATGGAGCCCCGGGATTCCCAGGACTCAAAGGAGTCAAAGGCAATATGGGCCCGAGTGGGTTGCCAGGGGATCCCGGCCCACCGGGTGACCCGATGAATGGAGAGCCAGGTCCAGTTGGGCCTCCAGGACAGCCCGGTGCCTGTGGCCCTCCAGGTGAAGGGTATTTTAAATTCTGAGGCCTAACTGCATGCACAGAAGCTGACTCAAATTAGGAGCTGCTTCCTTTGTTCATTCATGGCTTCACCTCCTTTCCTCTGCACCATCAGCTCCTTTGTCACTCAACTTCTCCTGGCTGCACCCTATAACAGACCTTTCCTCCTTGTTCCCTCTTCCCTCCCTCACTCTTTTTTGATTCTCAAAAAAACACTTGATCCCTAACTTTTCCTGGTTCTGGTGAAGGGTTATTAACGTGAGGCAGGAATGTTGTACCTCCCTCCACAGAATTTGCCTGGCCTGCTGAGAATTGCAGCATTTTTTTGTTTCAGATTACCTGCATCTGTGGTATTTTGCTTTCTCCTTAAGAGGGCAAGACATAGATTTCTAACCTCATCCTCAAAGCAACCCAAAGGTAGTCAAGGGGCTGGAAGTGAAAGATCCCACATTTGCCTAAACTCATTTTGATGATGGCTTCATTTCAAATCTTTGTCCCATGCCACCTTAGGGAATAACTTGTATGATATTTAAATCAAGCCCATAGCATGCAATAAAATTTAAGTATTGTAAGCCCAACATTAAAAAAGAGACAAAGTTATCGAGGTTAAAGAGGAGTGTGTCCTTATCTGAATTTCTGAATTGACTAACGCCAACCCCTCAAGCAAATTTTCTGTTGCTGTCAGCTTCTCTTCCACTCTGCCTTACCAGGCATTTAGCCTTCTGGGCCACTGCCACTCAGTTGCCGGCCTGATTCCCCCCAGCCCACTTTCTAATCCATAACCTTTCTAATCCATTCCCAACACCCTCTCACACATTTCATTCCTCAGTTGTGGTTAGGTTTAATGTACGAACCTGCCCCACCACTTGCTGAGATCATGGCAGATCTACCTCAGCACCTGCTCCACATTTGCATCCCTCGATTCCCATCACACCCTCAAACCCACCGCTCACCTGGAACATATTGACTGAATGTCCTCAGTCCCGCTTTCTCTGGAGATGAAACTTTCAATCTCTGCAGGCACAGGGATAGGAAAACCTTGGAGGCATGTGGGCCAATCATGGGCAAATGGGATCAGCACAGGAAAGAAACTTGATCAGTATGGGTGAGTTAGGCTGAATGGCCTGTTTCTATGCTGTGCGCTTCTATGACAGGAATGAAAAAGTGAAAGACAAAAGATCTCAGGAACCGCAGTGCTTTGTAAGAGATTAAAAAGCTGGGTATAGGGTGGGATTATGAAAATAAGAAAGACAAAACAGTTGATGCAGGTTTGATTTCAGCATTTAAAAGAAGTTTAGATAAATATGTGAATGGGAGGGGTATGTTCCAGGTAAGGGTCAATGGGATTATGCAGAACAACAGTTCAGCATGGACTAGATGGGCCAAAGGGACTTTTTCTGTGCTGCAGTTTTCCAAGACTCTATAAGCATGCTACCTAGCCATTAAAAATTCAGCAGGGCCCTTGTGAACCTGGGATTTTGTGACTCTCTTTAGCAGGCAACCCTTGTTCCCTGCTCCCTCTACAATTACCCTCAAATATCAGAGTGCATGTTTCTATTTTACTTTCTCCACTAATTTTTAAACTTTTTTCATAAATACTAGTTTCATTGATTCCTACATTCCAATTAAATAGTTTTGCTTACAAACTCTCACAGTAATTTTATCACACGTCAAGTAATTACTTGGTGAAGGCAGTAAGACTTCAACTAAACACCTATTGTTGGGTACAACAATGTCACAGAATCATACTGTATGGTACAGCCTGCTCTTAAATCCAAAGAACGGTCTTCAATCTGAAACATTAGCAGTTATTTCACTTCATACGCAAATGCTGCCTCATCTTTTGAGTATGTATTTCTTCCATTTTCTTTCTTTAATTTTTAAAGTTGCACCTGAACTTAGCAGTAAATCCTTAACTTTCACAGAGTTTACATTCCTGAAATGACTAGGCTTTTGAAAAATATAATAACATCTACTGTTGATGGCAGGTGACAGAAGTTTGTTTAGAGGAACATTTTTCATCTAGTAATCATTATGCCATTAGTTACAAGATAATTGTGGAGAAGAATAGGTTTGGTCCTTGGGTTGAGATTCTAAATTGATGAAAGTCCAATTTTGATGATATTAGAAAAGATCTGGCACGAGTGGTTTGGGCCAGTTTGTTTTCTGGGAAAGGTGTACTTGGTAAATGGGAGGCTTTCAAAAGTGAAATTTCGCAAGTAGAGGGTTTGTATGCTCCTGTCAGAATAAAAGGCAAGGTTAATAGGCTTAGGGACCCTTGGTTTTCAAGAGATATTGAGACCCTGGTTAAGAAGAAGGGGATGCATAGCAGAGAACATATAGGCAGGAGGGAACGAATGAGGTACTTGAGGAGAATAAGGAATACAAGAGAACACTTAAGAAGGGAATCAGGAGGGCTAAAAAAAACATGTGGTTGTTCTAGCAGACAAAGTGAAGGAGAATCCCAAGGACTTCTGCAGATATAGTAAGAGTAAAAGGATGGCAAAGGACAAAATTTGTGCTTTTGTGGATCAGTATGGAGCCAAAAGAGATGGGGTGGATCATAAATCTATATTTACTTGGGAGATGGACACATACCTGTACAGTTTATACAACTGAGGCAAATCAGCAGTGAGGTTGTAGACCATATACAGATTACAGAGGAGGAGGTGTTTGCTGTCTTGAGGCAAATTAGGGTGGATAAATCCCCAGGAACTGACAAGGTGTTCCCTCGGACCCTATGGGAGGCTAGTGCAGAAATTGCAGTGGCTTAGCAGGGATATTATAAAATAAAAATAGCAATGAGTGAGGTGCTGGAGGATTGAAGAATAGCTAATGTTGTTCTCTTGTTCAAGAAAGACTCTAAAAATAAACCAGGAAGTTATAGGCCAGTGAGCCTGACTATACAGGTGACTATACAAGTATTTGAATAGACAGTGACTGATTAGGGACAGTCAACATGGTTTTGTGCATGGTAAATCGTGTCTAAACAATATCATTGATTATTTGAGGAAGTTACCAGCAGAGTTGATGAAAGCAAGGCAGTGGATGTTGTCTACCCAGACTTTGGCCTTTGGCAAGGTGATGCACCATCAATAACTCACACTGAGACGTAAGGCGAGATATCGGCTTTTATTGACTGGAAGAAGGAACCAGGAGTGAGTGTCTATTATACAATGTCCTGGAGACTGAGGCCGAGCGTCAGGCCTCAGATCTCCTTTATACAGGGGCCTGTGGGAGGAGCCACAGGAGCAGTCAGCAGGGGGCATGTCCCGACAGGCACATAGTTCACCACACAAGGTGTCGCATGAAAGGGTGGCGAGGAAGGTTCAGTCAGCTGGCATTTAGGATGAGGTAGTATATTGGATTAGACATTAGCTTTGCGGGAGATGCCAGAGAGTGATTTCAGATGGTTGCCTCTCTGACCAGAGGTCTGTAACTGGTGTGCTGCAGGTATTGGTACTGTGTTGTTTGTCATCTAGATCAATGATCTGGATGATAATGTGCTAAACTGGATCAGAAAATTTGTGGGTGACACCAAGACTGGACAGCAAAGAAACCTAATAAAGCTTGCAGTGGAATGTGGACCAGCTGGGAAAATGGCAGATGGAACTTAATGCAGACAAATGTAAGTGTTGCGTTTTGGGACAAACAATCAGGGATGGACTTGCGCAATGAGCGGCAGGGCACTGAGGGCTGTGATATAACAAATGGATCAGGGAATACAGATTCATAATTCCTTGAAAGTGGGGTCACAGGTAGATTGGTTTGTAAAGAGAGCTTTTGGCACATGGCCTTTATTAATCAATGTATTGAGTATAGGAGATGGAATGTTATCTTGACTTTGTATAAGCTGTAGGTGAGGCCTAATTTGGAGTATTGTGTGCAGTTTTGGATCACCTACTTATAGAACAGATATCAATAAGGTTGAAAGAGTGTAGAGAAAATTTAAAAGGATTTTACAAGATTAGAGGATCTGAGTTATAGGGAAAGGTTACATAGGTTAGGAGTTTATTCCCTAGAATGTAGAAGATTGAAGAGAGATTTGATGGAGGTATATAAAATTTTGAGGGGTATAAGTAGGGTAAATGCAAGCAGCTTTTTCCATTGAGGTTGGCTGAGACTAGAACTAGAGGTCATGGATTGATGGTGAAAGGCAAAATATTTAAGGGGAACGTAAGGGGGAACCTCACTGTTTCCGTTCAGGGATGATTTCCAGGTTATTATGCTTTGTACATTATTAATGTAATGATTATAGCAATTCGAGGGCTTACAGGAAGGCAGAGACGTAAAATAATCTCTGCTGCCAGAAATAAGTCAGAGACAAATCCATAGGGTGAAAGGCTGACATGTCCCCTGGTTCTGTTGGCTTCTGATCTAGGTATTAGAGGAAGTGGTTGTAGAGTTAGCGAGTACACTTTCCGTGACCTGCCGAAATTCCTGTGATTTTGAAGAAGTCACAGAGGATTAGAACATTGCAGACTTTATTCATGAAAGAAGAAAAACAAAAGCAGCATAATATAGGCCAGGTAGCCAAACATCTGTTGTTGGGAAAATACACTCCAATCTTAAGGAGAAAATGGCAGGGCTTTTAGAAAATCATAGGACAATTAACCAAAGTGAAAGTGGTTTTCCAACTCTTTGGCAGAGTAAACAACAAGGGGAAATAGTAGATGTATTTGGATTAAGATGCCCAGGTATGTGATGTTGGGAATAATATATTGGCATGAATAAGGTGTTGCTAACTGGCAGGAAATAGCATCAGGAAAAAGGATCACCTTCGGATTGGCAATCAAGAACTGAACGGGTGCAATAGTATTCAGCTGGACCCTATAGTCCCTAACTTGCTATACAGTATTGAAAGCCTGGGGCCTGGGGATAGGGGGCAGACTGAGTGTAGTGTAGCCAACTTTACAGATGGTTAGTATTCCATAGAAAGGGATCACCTATGTTTCTCAGACTTTAATACAAACACTGAGTCATGTCATCTGCAGAAATTCTCTAATGACTCAGTAATAGTTTGGTATATAAAGGGAGGATGGAAAAATGAATACGGGGCCTTGGTGGAGGACTTTGTCAAATGGTGCAAGCTGAATCATCTGCACCTCAACATTAGTAAGACAAAAGAGATAGTGATGAATTTTAGGAAGACTAAACCTGTGTTGCTTCCAGTTATTATTGATGGTGAAGACCTACAAGTACCTGGGGGTGCACTTGGATGACAGACTTGAGTGGAGCACCAACACAGAGGCTGTGTACAAGAAGGGCCAGAGTCACCTCTACTTCCTGAGGAGACTGAGGTACTTAGGAGCGTGCAGGCCTCTCCTTCATGTGTTCTACCAGTCTGTTGTCGTCACTGCCATCTCCTATGTGGTGGTGTGCTGTGGCAATGGCATCAACATGGGTGATGCCAAAAGGCTCAATAAACTGATTAGAAAGGCTAGTTCTGTTATAGAAGTCAAACTGGACACACTGGAGGCTGTGGTAGAACAAAGGACTCCACAGAAAATCCTAGCAATTCTGGACAATGTTTTTCACCCTCTGCATGCCAACTTAGCTGAACAGAGGAGCACTTTTAGTAATGGATAAAGACAACTGCACTGCTCTAAAGAGTGCTATATGAAGTCATTCTTACCCTCAGCCATTAGGCTCTATACCCAGTCAACTTCTATCCAGGGAAGTGATGGCCCTCCTTCTGTTAGACTATGGTAATTAAATTTTTTTAAAAATTCTTTCTACTTCGCTTCTGATATTTATATCTGTGCACTTGTAATGCTACTGCGGCAATGTAATTTCCTTTGGGATCAATGAAGTATCTATCTAGTTGGAGATGATGAGGAGTATCTTCTCTTACAGGGCTGTGGAAGTGGTGTCATTGAATTTACTGTATTCTAGGTAAAGATTAACAGATACTGAAACTACATGTGAGCTGAGGAGCATGGGAGAAAGCAAGAGAGTGGCGTTAAGTCCAAGGCCGGCTCTGTCATGATCTTTATTCCAGTTTCTTATGTTCTTATGTATCTAGCAAAAACTACTGAATCATAAATGTCTTTCCTGTTTCAGGGCTCTCTATAAAAGGGTTTCGGGGAAATCCAGGTCTCTTGGGACCCACATACATGAAAGGTCCTCCAGGCACACCTGGCAGTCCAGGACCCCGAGGCCCAGTTGGTCGACAAGGTGACCCAGGTCCTACAGGTATCAGGGGAAGACCTGGAACTCTTGGTCCAGTAGGTAGGCTGTGACTGCTTCCCAATAGTGTGATATTATTTGTCTTCTTCTTCAAGGACTTGTGTCATTTCTCATCTTTCAGATCACTGAATTGATACTTCAGATGACCCAGCTCACTAGCAGTGGTAAATCCCATGTGTTCTCTTTCCTTTTCCTGTTACAGGGCCACATGCAAACTGTATCAGTCACCCCATTCTACAAAGAGCCTCATTTCATATTTTAATCATTTCCTACCATTCTCTTTTACCCAGAGTTGTATTTGACATAGTTTAAAGTATTCACTACAGTCCATCAGTAAACATTATTCACTAAAGTGAGCTTGATTGAACTTGCAAGTCATTAACTTTAATTATTTGCCAAATTAAAAATTAAATCATTCAAAAACTTGAATAGCATAACTTCCTGATATTAATGTTGCACCTTGAATCATAAATACTGGTTTTGAAATGAGTGCATCAAAATGCTTTTCCTTTCACTGTAATTATGTTCACTTCCCCCTTTCAATGGTGGATCGAAGGAAAATTACAGTTTTCCACGATTGTACCAACACCATATTTTCCAATTACACGTGGTTTCCCAATTGATCTCATGAATACAGACACACCAAGTTGCCCAATCTCTCTCGTTCTACCTTGGTGACACATCACACAGAGGCACACACATGCAGAAAGATATAGATGTCATCAATAAATAAAAAAATACATATACACACAGAAATATATCCAGAAATGCTCTAGAAAAAAAGCAAGCAATATCATGAAGGATCATTCTCATGGACTGTTGAAGAGGGTTCTCAGCATTCATGCCAGGACTACAGACACAAAAATAATTATGTCCTCCAGACCATCAAGCTGATCGACACCTCCACCATTACTCCACACCACCATCCCCACCACCACTTACATACACATAATCTAGTGTCACTTTATGCAGATACAATCAATCTATGTATCTAACAGCTGTACATTGTGTTCATCAGATTGCTTTTATATTTATTGTGTTTTCCTTTTGTTTTTATTTCATTGTGTTGTTTGTTTTTTTGTGTGTTTTTCATACTGCATCAGATCTGGAGTAACAGCCATCTTGTTCTCTTTTACATTCGTGTACTGAAGAACGGCAATAAACAGATTTGAATCTTGAATCTAGAATGTACCGTTTTTCTGAAATTCTCTCTCTTCTGCATGCTTGTACACAAGCCGATTTTCTAAACACACATGACCAATCTTTCTCTCCCTTGTACACACTATAATATTCACTAATCACACATACCAAATTGACCAATCTTTCTCTCTCTCTGAAATGTGTAAGAGTATTAGTATGTATGATTAGGAAATATCATTGAAATGTGTAAATGATATTCCTTAATCATACATACTAATTCCTCCCCCTACCCCACCCCTCCTCTCCCCCTTGCTTCCTCCCTCCTCCTCCTCCTCCTTCTCCCTCCTCCCTCCTCTCTCCTCCTCCTTTTCCTTCTCCCCTTCTCCCCTCCTCCCCCCTTCTCCCCCCTTCTTCCTCTCCTCCCCCCAGAAAGCCCTCTGCTTTGAGGATTATGTTGACACTTGGCTGGACATCAACACCAAAGCATCCACTAAAGGCATGTGGAGACATGTCTCATAAGTCTGTAGCAAGCTGACAAAATATTCTGAGTAACTTATTGCAACAGCACACCTGATTATAGATGGTTTGTTTATCTGAGTCTCTTTACATATTAGGCTGCAAAGGTGACCAAGGCATTACGGGATTTCCAGGAGTACCAGGTCCACGGGGACAACCAGGCCCTTGTGGACCACAAGGACCAAATGGGGATTGTGGAATGAATGGTCCAGATGGAAATAAAGGGGCTATTGGAATAAAAGGTACCAAACATTGGATTTTCAACTGACCTGCTGTTTCAGTCGTAAATCTGGTTTTAAAATGCAAATTATTAACGTGCTCTCTTTGTAAATTGGAATCAGTATTTCTACATTGAAAGCAAATTAGAAACTTTAGCCATGCTGAAAAGGTGTTTGAACAGGTACTTAGATAAAAGAATGGGGATGTAGGGCATGGTTTGGTGAAAGAGAATAAACATAGATAGGTTTCACAGTTGGCCTGGATGAGTTGGACCAAAAGGGGTTGTGTCTGTGTGCTGTATGATTCTATGATTCTATGTCCTATGTGGGGCTATACTTTTTTAGTCCTTTCCTTTTGTGAATTAGACAGAAAAGATAGCCTTTGGGATTTCAAGCATTGAGGTCTATAGTTTATAAATTCTGCTATTTCTCTTTCTATCTCCATTTGAAAAGAAATGTATTACTATTTCAGATCATTCTTCAAAGATGCTTCGGTTCTTGAGGGCATTCTTTGAATGAATACGAAGGTGGTGTGCTTCATTGTGTTGGTCCGGTTTATCTGCATCGATCAGTGCTTGGGCCATAGCTTTTGACAGCCCAGACTCTGAAATCCAAGGCACAATTTCTAGATTTGTGAGGGGTAGACAAGTGAAAAGGCAAATTCAAACATGATAGCACAGTGGTCAGCATAATCGCTTCACAGTGGCAGCTGTAGGATCAGGGTTCAATTCCCACTGCTGCCTGTAAGAAGTACGTGATAGCGTGAGCTTCCTTAGGTGCTCCAGTTTCCTCCCACATTCAGAAGATGTATGGTTAGGATTAGTAAGCTGTGGGCATGCTTGTTAGCATCAGAAGCAAGGGGACACTTGTGAACTGCTCAGCACAATCACTGATTTGATTTGGTATGACGCAAACAACACATTTTGTGGTATGTTGTGATACACAGCTACGGATAAAGCTAATCTTTTTTTAACCTACAGAATTAGCAAATATTTGTCATCAAGTTCAATGCCAACAAGCATGAGGCAGTTTACTTTGGCAGAAATAGAGAGGCCTGTTAATGTTTAGAAGCTGCAAATCTATGTGGGTACAAGATTAAAGTGATCTTAGAATCTAAAGTCCAAGTTATGTTTGCTGTCATGTGCAGCTATGCAGTGTAAAACTTACTCGCAGCAACATATTCAGGCATGGAATATCATATAAGTGTCATTCACAGGAAAACCAAATTAAACGTAGATTATATTCAATCTTGTACAAGACAGAACACAATTAGAACAATGTGATCAAAGTGGCCAGAGTGTTACTTGTTTGTTTGAAAAGTGAATGGCTGAAGGGAAGATGGATGCATCATTGATTAAAGGACTTGCTTCAGATTAGCAAGATCACAAAAAAATACAAAATTTACAAGCAATGTTTATTTCTTGAAGAACAGATTTGAAAAGTAAGGCAATTATACTGAATCCCATTCTGTGTTGTTAGACCATAGCCTCCTCTTCTGCCACGATGAGGCCACACTCAGGGTGGAGGAGCAAGACCTCATATTCTGTCGAGGTAGCCTCCAACCTGATGGCATGAACATCGATTTCTCCTTCTGGTAATTTTTTTTACCCTCTTCATCTATTTCCCACTCTGGCCTCTTACTTCTTCTACTCACCTGCCTTCTGCCTCCCCCTGGTGCCCCTCTTCCTTCCCTTTCTCCCAAGGTTCACTATCCTCTCCTATCAGATTCCTTCTTCTCTAGCCTTTTACCTTTTCCACCAATTACCTCCCAGCTTCTTACTTACCCCGCCCCCACTTCCCCATCCACCTGGCTTGACTTATCACTATATATCTTGTCCTCCTTCACCTTCTCCCCACCTTTTTATTCTGCCATCTTCCCCCTTGCTTTCCAGTCCTGATGGAAAGGTATTGGCATGAAATGTCAACTGTTTATTCATTTTTTTATGCTGCCTGGCCTGCTGAGTTCCTCCTGCATATAGTGTGTTGCTCAAACCTTGGTTAGGGCACACTGCCCCTGCTTTCTGTAAAGAAAATAAGTTTATGATAGAAAATATAATTTTCATATCTTCATAGTTCATTGAAATGAAAAACAGTGAGCAATTTGTTAGCTTATTATGGTAAATGAGAGACACCCACAGTTTTTCTCCTGGAAAACCCTAGTTAGGTATGCTTCACCAGTAACTTTGTTGTAGACTGGCATCACTTTCTATAAAGAGAGGATGATAAAATCTGATTTATCCATACACCTTGGCAGAAAGCTGCTGGAGCAGATTTTTACCAGACCCAGAAGGTTTGTGTGTATAGGAAAGGTTCAGAGGGATATGGGCCAATCTCGGGCAAATGGGACTGGTTCAAGCAGGCACAGTCTATTCCACCTATCACCTCCCAGCTTCTTACTTCATCCTCCCTTCCCCACCTAGCTTTACCTATCACCTTCCAGCTTGTCCTCCTTCCCCAACTCCTCTCCCAACTTTTTATTCTGGCATCTTTCCCCTACCTTTTTTATTCTAATGAAGGGTCTTGCCCCGAAACTCAAGTTGTCTGCATAGACAAGTTGGACTGAAGGGCTGGTTTCTGTACTGTATGGCTTGTTGTATTTCTAAATTGAAGCACAATGAGTGAGTAATTTGCTTATTACTGTGTGACATTACTTGTAGGCAAGTTGTGAGCTTTGAGTTAAATGAGTAAACCCTTGCTAAGTTTATTTACTCGCTGCCTGAGTTCAACAAATCTTATCACACTCCAACTTATTCAAACCACGTTTAAAAAGATAGATGAGTACCTAAAGACAGAATATCTATCTCAGATGACAGCGGAGTCCTTTACACTCATAAACAGTTAGATATTGAATCTGCTGTTCGGGATCAACACTAACCACAGCACCCCAAGAGAATATCTAGTGCAAGAATGGAAATTCATTCAGTGCTTTGTCCTGTACTGAGATTTTGAAAGATGTTATCTGAATACTAACATTACTGGAATATTTTAAATAATACTAATAGGAAAGAAACAATGGTTTTGTTTCAGGAGAAATTGGGGAGCCAGGAGATATGTCAACGCCAATTATCATTTACGTAAAAGGTGACTGTGGATTACCAGGCCTCTCCGGTGAACCGGGATTTACAGGGCCAAGAGGTGAGGAGAGACTGCAACTTTCTAACTTTTCTAGCCTGTGGTGAGAGGACTATTTAGGTAGTGATGCGGTAAATGGTGGAACTGATTCCTCCAACTCATGAACGACACGGAATTTGACAAAATCATATAGTCAAGCTCAGCCTTGGCTGTTTGGGTCTGGGTCTGATTCTGCACATACTCTGGACAATGGCAATGCTCCTAGCAAGTACAGACATCTGGCCTAGGATCTCGTAAGAAATACCACCATACCTTCAGGACCCTGTCAGAGATTTAACTCCACGGCCTGTGAGCAAACATGGTTATAAAATGAGGTACAATCATCCTTTCAGGAATTGTAGGAACGCCACTGTTTAATGATTCAAGGGACACAAAATCCTTCTCATGCCAATCACACTCTTACTTTTATCACTTTCAACATTAGTTTGAAAGTGGATTGTGGTACAAATTCATCCTTGACAACACATGAAGCACAGTAGAGTGGCATGTTCACATTGTTCTTTTTATTTTCTGAAATTCCATCTTGGAATTAAATCGTGAAAATGGAGTTCAACATGCATTTGCTTCTGCATTGGAACTTCAACCCAGCCTTGCACTGTACATTAACCTGCACTCAGTAGAGTAACCATTTATAAGGTGCTTAGCTCAGCTCAGTAAGATTTGCAGTAGGACCAAGTTCAGGGAAGTCAGATGTTAAGTAGCTCTAAACTGCAGTGGTCAGGTTGGCAAGTCAGCACTGAAGTGTGGACTATTGCTAGCCAGCTCTTCTGAACAGAACTGCTGCCATATTGTGAGATTGAATGTCTCCTCTGTTAAAACTTTGCTGCAGTACTGTGTAATAGTGTTCTGGATTCCTGAGCACAAGGTCAGTTTGTTTTATATATTCTTCACTAAAACATCATGATAACTTTTTCAGGAGATAAGGGATTTCCTGGAATTCCAGGAACCCCTGGAATCTGTGGCAGGCCTGGCTTACCAGGTCCCAAGAAAGGCTTGCCTGGAATTCCTGGACCAACGGGTCCAGCTGGACGCCAGGGCTTAATGGGAGAAAAAGGTGAAATTGGTATCATGGGATTTCCTGGAATGAAGGGTGAGAAAGTAAGTCTTTGATTCAATAGAACTGTTTCATCAGATATTTTTTGCTATAGCATCAAACCAATGCATTCTAATAGACTTGAGATGATCTCACACTGTGGTTTATTTGCATTTAGGGTGATAATGGAGGATGTGGAATACCTGGATTACCAGGAACTCCTGGTTGGAAAGGAGCAAAAGGTAAGTGTGCATCATTAGTTCCCCAAAATATTTCAGTGATTGTGTTGGTTCCTGTTAAGTCTATCAGAATCAGCTTTAATATCTCCGGCATGTATCATGAAATTTGTTAACATAGCCCCAGCAGTACAGTGAAATACATGATAAACAGATGGGATAAAAACTGAATTACATTAAGTATATATACTGTATGTATATTAAACATAATTAAGTTAAAATAAGTAATGCAAAATAACTAATAAAAAAGTAGTGAGCTAGTGTTCATGGGTTCAATATCCATTTAGAAATCCGATAAGAGAGAAGAAGGAGCTGTTCCTGAATCGCTGAGTGTGTGCCTTCAGGCTCCTGTACCTTCTTCCCGACTGTGACAGTGAGAAGAGGGCATGTGCTGGGTGGTGGGGATCCCTAATGATGGATGCCGCCTTCCTAAAGAACCGGTCCTCGAAGGTATTTTGGATGCTCTGGAAGCTAGTGTCCATGATGGAGCTGACTAATTTTACAAGTTTCTGTATCTTACTTCGATCCTCTACAGTAGTCCCTCCATACCAAATGGTGGAGCAGCCAGTCAGAGCGCTTTCTGCAGTACACTTGTAGAAGTTTTCGAGTGTTCCAGCTGACAAATGAAATCTCAAACTCCTGATGAAATATAGCTGCTGTCTTGCCTCTTTGTAGCTGATTTAATACATTGTGTCCAGGTTAGGCTCTCAGAGGTATTGACAGCCAGGAATTTGAAATTGATCGCGCTCTCCATTTCTGATCGCTTTATGTGGATTGGTTTACGTTTCCTCGTCTTACCCTTTCTGAAGTTCATAATCATCTCTTTGGTTTAACTGATGTTGAGCGCAAGATTGTTGCTGCAACACCACTCAACCAGCTGGTATCTCGCTCCTGTACACAATGAATTGTACTCTCAACCCATGTAGCTAACATTCACTGAATGGAAGCTGCAAGTTTGAGTTACTTGGCGTCTGTAGCTCCAAGTGAGCATGATCTGGGATCTTAAAGATTCAAGTCTCTGGAGAGTAGGCATTCATAAATTCACTTTATCTGGTGCTTAGAAGAATGATGGGTTACTTAATGAAACACCTAGGATCCCAAAGGGCATGATCCTAAGTTGAGATATTTTTACTAGTGGGAGGGTCTTGAACAAGGGGATGTAATTTCAAGATAAGGGACTAGTCATTTAAAAGAAAGTACATAGATATTTCTCCTCACAGAGGTAGTGAATGTCAGAAATTCAGCCTTGAAGGTTGTGGAGGCTCGATGATTAAATGTTTTAAATTGGAGGTAGATTAATTTCTGAAAGATAAAGATTAATTTCAGGAATTGGGTAATGAGAATCTGGCAGTGAAGGAATTGAGGCCTGGGTAGATCAGCCATGATCCTATTGAATGGAGAAGTGGGTCTAAGGGGCCTACACCTTCTCCTATTTTCTCATCTTCCTACACTTTTGGAGATGTGCCCCAAATGAGCTACGTGTAAAACTGCTGCTTGACCATGGTGGCCAATGAGATGCTATAACAGATAGGGGTATCGGAACTCATCTGCAAGGAGTCTCGGTACGTCTTTCCCGTACAATGCATGGGCTTTCTCTGGGTCCTCCACTTTCCTTCCACGGTCCAAAGATGTAGCAGGTCAGTTAATTGGTCATTGTAAGTTGTCCTGTGATTGGGTTACAGTTATCAGGGGGTTGCTGGGCGGAGTGGCTTGAAGAGCCAGGAGGGCCTCTTCCACACTGTATCTCTAAGTAAAATAAGATTAAATAAATATCACTAATCCACTAACTGAGGAGGCAACAAAACAAATCGATGAAGCTAGAGTGAGGGAAGTGATATATATTCACTTTAGTTAGCCATTTGATAAAGCTCCCTGTCGTAGGCTCATCCAGAAAATTGCAAGGCACGTGTGCTATGGAAACCCAGCTGTGTGGATCTGAAATTGACTTGCTCACAGAACGCAGAGGGTGGCAGTTGATGGAGCATATACAGGTCAAATCAAGACAAGTTTATTGTCATTTAACTATGTGTGTGTATACCATCAAACAAGACAATGGTTCTCTGAACCAGGTTGTAAAGCACTGTAGTACACATAACACACAATCAGTTATGAAAGTAAGGATGAAATCTTGAAATGGATTACACATATATAAATAAACTAAAGTGCATAAATTAAATATTGTAAGGTACAGATCAGATTAACCAGTGACAATCGGAATGCGATGTGGTAGGGAGTTCAGAAGCCTAATGGCCTGAGGGAAGAAACTGTTTCCCATCTTGACTGTTCTTGTTTTTATGCATCGGAGTCTCCTGCCTGTTGGTAGAAAGTCAGAGAGGATGCTGGATGGATCCTACCTGGAAGCTGGTGACAAATGGTGTTCAGAGTGGGACCCCTGTATATTTTGATTTTATAAATGATTTGGATGAGGAAGTAGCTGGGTGGATTATAAGTTTGCAGATGACACAAAGGTTGGTGATGTTCTGGATAGTGTAGAGGATTGTCAGTGGTTACAGTGGGATATAGACAGGATACAGAGCTGGGCTGAGAAGTGATAGACTTTGGAAGATTGAGTCTGAAGGCAGAAAACGAGGTTAATGACAGTTTTTTCAGCAGTGTGGAGGTACAAAGGAGCCATGTTTCCAGTTTACGATGGCATTGATGAAACACAGTGATGGCTTACAGGCAGCAAACAAATCTACTAACTACTTTATTAATCACGCTTTTTCTGGGCATTGATCACCACAATCAACAGCCTGTAACTTTCCTTTTGGAACTGAGCTTTGAACTGTCTGTACAACCTGGCATTATTGCGGTGTGAAAGTTTCAAAGGTGCAAGATGGTTGAGGCATGGCGTGTGTGGGTCAAATCAAGGCAGCGGTGCCCCGGGCCAGAGAGCGAGGAATGAGCTGATGTTTGACTGATCTGAGCTCCAGGCCGGATTGAAAAGGTTGGGTAAGGGCCGAATCGAGGTAGCGGGAGCTGGGCCCGAGAGCATAACAAAGCAGTCGGGCTCAGGTCCAAGAGCAGGGAATGACCCGTTGTTTGGCCGATTTAAGCTCTGGGCTGGACTGAAAAGGTCAGGATGTCAGAGCTGGAGGTGAGGGATGTGCCGGTGTTCAGCTCACTGCTCAGAGAGGTTTACTCGTTGCTGTGCTGAAGTGAGGCTGTGGCCTGCAACTAGCGGGTTCCTGGGTCAGCTGTGACTGGCTTCAAGGCTGTGAACACATTTTTTGTGAACTTCAGTTCTGATCTTTATTTGCTTACTTTTTATTAAATTGCTCATTTTTTTTGCACATTGGGCGTTTGAAAGTGTTCTTTTGTAATGGATTTATTGGGTTTCTTTTTTTTGTGTGGCTGCCTGTATAAATGTCAAGGCTGTTCTTACTGTATATTGTATACAAACTTGGATAATAAATGTACTTTGAGGTCTGTAGATCCCTCAAAGTTGCAGTGTAAATTGATAGGGTGGGTAATAAGGTGGATCTTATACTGGCTCTCATTAGTAGGAGGATTGACCCCGAGCTGTGATATAATGCTACCGCTCTATAAAACTCTGGTTAGACCACACTTCGTATTGTCTTCATTGCTGGTCATCACATTACAGAAAGGTTGTACAAGCTTTAGACAGGGTGCAGAGGAGATTTCTCTAGTTTCTCTGGATTAGAGAACATGTCTTGTGAAGACATGTTTTGAGTGAATTAGGCTTTTCTCATTCAAGTTTAAAGTAAATTTATTATCTAAGTACATATACTTCACCATATACTACACTGAGATTCAGTTTCTTGTGGGCATTCATAGTAGATGCAAAGAAGCACAATAGTGTTATGTCTTTTAACTTAAAAGCGTTGAACTAATTCAAAGGAATACATGGGAGTCCAAACTGTGAGTCTAACTTTGAATTTACTTTAAGCGAGGCGAGTACTTATCACGTGATAACATGATGACGTATGCAAATAGCGCATTTTTACATATAACCTGCAATGCATTATTTAAACAAACAAGCATGCTTAATCAAACAAGATAACTCAAGTATTATTAAAATATTATTGAAACAACAAATAGAATGAATGAAAAACCTTGGAGTGAAGATGGGTGAGAGATGACTTGATAGTGCTGTGTAAGATTGTAGGATACATAGATAGAGTGGACAGCCAACACCATTTTTCCCAATACCAGAGGACATCTGTTTAAGGTGAGAGGAGGAAAGTCTGAGGAGATATTAGAGATATTATTTTTTCACACAAAGAGTGTTAAGCATCCGGAGCACACTGCCATGGGTGCTGATAGAATCTGATACAATAGGAATATAAAAGACTCTGGGCATGTGGATGTAATAAAAATGGAGGGTTATGGGCTGTGTAATTGGAAGTGGTTAGGTTTATCACGGAAAAGGTTAAAAGGCTGGAAAAAACATCATGGGCCAAAGGACACATAATGTGCCATCCTGTTGTATGTTCTCTAAAGTGTTGCCATTATTACATCTACTGAGCTTAAAATTTTCACCTGAAGTAATAAGTAGCAGTAACAATAACGGGAAGGAAGATATAAAGCTTACACGAGAAAATCTGAAGATGCTGGAAATTCAAGCAACACACACAAAATGCTGGTGGAACACAGCAGGCCAGGCAGCATCTATAAGGAGAAGCACTGTCGACGTTTTGGGCCGAGACCCTTCATCCTGATAGACCCTTCATCTCCCTATAGATGCTGCCTGGCCTGCTATGTTCCACCAGCATTTTGTGTGTGTTGCTAGATATAAAGATTAACAAGTTTGAAAATCGGGACAGAAGAGCACTTTTCTTATGAAGAGTGATGAAAGAAGAATTATTTATCTCCTGTGTTATAATTGTCAGTTTTATAATAAACTTCCCCTAACAATAAACTGTCAAATGCATCTTTCAACAGGAGACACGGGTGAATCTATTCTTATGAAGTCATTTCCTGGTGCAAAGGGAAAACCTGGTGACCCTGGAGATTCAGGTAATGTTTACCTTTCGGAGAGTCGTCTTCCCCTGCTTTTGGACACTGCTCACTGACACCTCAGCTCAGTATTTAAGTCTGACATTAACTGAACTTAATGCTGATTCCATGTGTGAAGCACCATTATGGTTTCTCCTAATTATTCTACATGGATGAAAAACTTTGAATGAAAAATAAGAGAGGCCCCTGAGAAACACTTGAAACCTTTGGTGTTGTTTCATCTTCTGAAACTTTCTCTGCTTTTTCCATCAAAAATTCAGTGGACAGGTACAAAATCTCTTGTGGAAAGTCATGGAAAAGTTATTATTCTCTGTTCTTTTAAACTTTTTTTTTGGTCTATGTCTTTTAGTTTAATTTATTTCTTCCTCCTTGTTCGTCATTTCTGCAATAATTGTTACCTGTTTCTCGTAGCTCCACGTCCTTTTCTTTACTTTATTGTCACCAAACAATTGATACTAGAGCGTACAATCATCACAGTGATATTTGATTCTGCGCTTCGCATTCTCTGAAGTACAAATCGAAGTAAATATAATAAAAAAAATTTAAATTATAAATCTTAATTAGAAAATAGAAAAAGGACAGTAAGGTAGTGCAAGTCAGGTCTGGATATTTGGATGGTACAGCCCAAATCCAGGTCAGGATCCATTCAGCAGTCTATCACAGTTGGAAAGAAGCTGTTCCCAAATCTGGCCGTACAAGTCTTCAAGCTCCTGAACCTTCTCCCGGAGGGAAGAGGGACAAAAAGTGTGTTGGCTGGGTGAGTCGAGTCCTTGATTATCCTGGCAGCACTGCTCCAACAGCGTGTGGTGTAAAGTGAGTCCAAGCATGGAAGATTGGTTTGTGTGATGTGCTGGGCTATGTTCACGATCTTCTGCAGCTTCTTCTGGTCTTGGACAAGACAACTTCCATACCAGGTTGTGATGCACCCTAGAAGAATGCTTTCTACGGTGCACCTATAAAAATTAGGGAGGGTTTTAGGGGACAGGCCAAATTTCTTCAGCTCTCTCAGCAGGTAAAGGCACTGGTGGGCCTTCTTCCATAGGCAGAAAGCTCAGTAACATTCAGTAGCATTATTGAAATAGAGAGAGCTCAGGCACAGTGATAGGCCACAGAACGTAGTCAGAAGAATGTAGGAACTGTGAAATGCCATGTAGATCAGGCTGGGAGTGTCCTCCAGCCCACACCAGGCATGTCCCCTGCTCTGCACCTTGTAAATTCACTTTTATTATTTTGCCACTTTCACCGTCTTCTTTGTCATTTAGAAAGCTTCATCCTTGACTTTGATTCGTCTACCTCTACCTCCTGTGAGAGTTGATCTGGCCTAGGGCTTTTTTCTTTTGATTGCAGGAGGATGAAAGGTGACTCTTGAAGGTGTATGTGATTAAAAGAGGAATAGACCCAGTGGATAGCCAGCTCCTTTTTCCCAAAGCAGAATGGCTAATTCTAGAGTACTTCCTTTTAAGCTGACGGGGGATATCAGAGGTTTTTTTACACAGAGTGGTGAGCACTTGGAATGCACTGCTGGGGGTGGAGTTTGAGGCAGATACAGTTGGGATGTTTAAGAGCCTCTTAGCTATACACATGGATGAAAATAAATAGGAGTGTTTGAGGTTTATAGAAGGGAGGTGTCAAATTGATCGTGGAGTAGATTAAAAGGTCGGGACAACATTGTGAGCCAAAGGGCCTGTACTATGTAGCACTGTTTTATATTCTATATTCTGTCTAGCTGAAGTAACTCTGGTTTATAGATATTAAATGCATTGTTGTGTACAGTCGGCCTTCCTTATCCGCGGATTCCATATGCGCGGATTCAACCAACCGCAGATCTGGAAAACCTGGAAGTTCTCTCTCCGGCACTCGTTGCTTGAGCATGTACAGACTATTTTTTCTTGTCATTATTCCCTAAATAATACAGTATAACAACTATTTACATAGCATTTACATTGTATTAGGTATTATAAGTAATCTAGAAATGACTTAAAAGTACAGGCAGTCCCCAGGTTATGAATGTGTTCCATTCCTGATACCGTCTTTAAGTCGGAATTGAAGTCGGAACAGGTACATCTGGTATTATTTAGCGTCAGTTAGTCAAATGTTTTTCTTAGTATATAGTATGTATTTTACCTTTCTATGCATATAAAACGCTTAAGAAACATACGTATTTCAATAATTTAACTATTGCGTTGTTTAGTAATAATTGTAGCTTTCATCGGGGCAAGGCCTTTCACATGCTCCATTAAAATTGTTCCAATCGCTGACCGACTGTAGCCTAACGTTTATCCAATGACCGATGGCATTTCACCTCTTTCCGATTGCTTTATTATTTCCACCTTATTTTCAATCGCGATCGTAATTATTTTCATGAACAGAAACACTGTGGATTCAGAGCTGTGCCCCCAGGTCCTAATGTCTACTGCACAGAGACAGGTTAAATAATGGACTTGAACATCTGCAAATTTTGGTATCCACGGGGGGGTCCCAGAACCAATCCCCCGTGAATAAGGAGGGCCGACTGTATTTAAACACATTGAGTCCTGATGAAGAGTCTCAGCCTGAAACGTCGACTGTTTACTCTTTTCCATAGATACTCTCTGGTTTGCTGAGGTCCTCCAGTATCTTGTGTGTGTTGCCTTGAATTTCCAGCATCTGCAGATTTTCTCATAAGACCATAAGGCATAGGAGTAGAATTAGGCCATTCAGCCCATCGAGTCTGCTCCGTCATTTCATCATGGCTGATCCCGAATCCCACTCAACTCCAAACTCCTGCCTTCTCATCATATCCTTTGTTGCCCCGACCAAGCAGGAAATGATCAACTTCCATCTTAAGTATACACATGGACTTGACCTCCACCATAGTCTGTGACAGAGTATTCCACAGACTCACTATACTATGGCTAAAAAAATTCCTCCTTACCCAGGACCGGATTAAACTAGTGTGGGGCCTGTAGCATATGTTATAAAGGGGCCCTAAATTTTAAAAATGCACATGTATTAAAACATAAATTATTTACTTGCATAGTAAAGTAATTCAATTTTTTCATTTGGTATACAGCCAGATAACACGACAAATGTCTGACACTTCAGTAATAGTATTACTTACATGTAGGTATCAATTTCAAATGTCAAAAGTAACAAAACTACTATTTAAAAGTTACATTTTGTAGATTTAGCATGAGCAAATTTGTTGATGATGCTGGAAATGTCTATTTCATGCAGAAGTTCATGTTCAATGCTCATTACAGTGAGATTGTTCGATCTGTTTTGACCCTTGGTGCTCCTTAGTTCATTTTTAATCCTTTTCAGTTTTGAAAATGAGCGTCCTCCACTGCAGTTGGTAACCATGAGTGACAAATAGATGTGCAAGGCATTTTCTACATTTGGAAAACATGACTCCAAAGAATTGACAGTTATCAAACAGTACAACTGTAACTCTACAAGTCTTGTTTAGCGCCAATATGAGAAGCAAGATTAGTTTTCACCAATTCAGCAAACTGCACAAATTCTTCATCAAAGCTTTCTTCCAGATATTCCGGATATGATTTAATAAGATTTGATTACCTCTTTATGATCTTTTCAGGTGTAAACGACTGTAACTGATGAAAGAATCCAAAAACATCATTCGCCTTTAGATAAGCTTTCTGCCTTTTGGACAGGGCAGATAGCAATCTGTCAACAATGGCAAGAAATGGTCGGCTTTTAAACTTCTGAGAAGGCATTTGAGATTCAACAAGTGGATCAAGAGTGCTGGAACCACTGAAATCATCATATGCGCGATTTTGTTTGTGTTTCTTCGAGTTTGCTGTTGATAATCTTCACACTTAGTCAGGTCCTTGGCTTTTTGCTGAATGTCTGAAAAAGTAGACCGCATAGCTTGAATATATTCATGCAAGGATTCACAGAGTGCACAAGCTTGTTCAAGTCTTGGCCAGAAGATTGCAAAGAAGCACTGGTCATTTGAAAACCTGTAATACTTGACCCACAATATGATAATTATTCCTGTTTCCAACTTCATCATGGTTGAAAGTAGTCCACGAGCCTGTTGTCGACACTCTGCCTTCTGATCATTGTTATTTGTAATGTAATCCAAGACTTGTCTTATTGCAGAAAAGCTGTGTAAAAGTGCTTTTGTTGCATCTGCACGAGCAGACCTCCTGGTACGTGACGTTCTTTTCACAATGGGCAGATGAGCACCCCCATCAGATAATGCAGCAGAAAGGAGATCCCACCGATAAGTAAAAGCAGAAAAAAAAATGTGTACAGGCTTTCTACAAATTGAAAGAAAATTAATGCTTCTTGACAACATTCAGCAGCACATTTTCCAACCAAATTTAGTGAACGTGCAAAACATGGAATGTAATCTGCAAACTCATTCAGCTCTTTAAGTCGTGCTTGTAAGCCGCTATACTTGCCACTCATGTTGCTGGTATGTCATAATTTTGACCACGGCAGTCTTTTATATCAATGTCATTTTCCTTTAAACAGTCAAGTAAACTTTGAGCGACTGTTCAGCACTATGACCTTCCATATCCAAAAACTTAACAAATCTTTCAACTGTTCCAATGGCGAAACATAGCGCACACTCAAAGTCAGCTGG
This sequence comes from Hypanus sabinus, assembly GCF_030144855.1. Classification (NCBI taxonomy): domain Eukaryota; kingdom Metazoa; phylum Chordata; class Chondrichthyes; order Myliobatiformes; family Dasyatidae; genus Hypanus; species Hypanus sabinus. Next base: position 31,658,423 of record NC_082707.1, read on the forward strand.
TCCACATTAGATACATCTGGAGTAGAATCCAATGAAATACATTTCTTCACTTCACCGATAATGTGATACAGTATGCTGGATCCAATCAGATTGATGAATTCCTCGCATGTTGTTTTAGATAGGTATGATTTATGTCCCCTTCCTTAGTCTGCATGAGCATTTATATGCTCTGCCAGAAAAGGGTCAAACCTGGCCAGTAATTCTAACAACCCCAAGTAATTTCCATTATGAGGAGAGCCAACGGTTTCATCACTACCATGGAATGAAAAGCCTCGTTCCGCTAAAAACTTTACAGCTTCAATTATTTGCTCTAGAAGCGTGCGCCAATACTTTTGTTCAGTCTCCATTTCTTTCACAAGGTGAGAACCGACACATTTAGTGACATGAAACTCACAGTCTAATCCGATCTTGTATGTTCCTGAGCTGGATCGGACTACCTAAAATCAGGAAAACAATGAGGAAATCTTGAACTGGGTCACAAAAAACTGTTGAGTTGCACATTGCCACAGGCTCACTGAGGCGGCGCATCCTCCAGCAGCGTAACAGTGCACACTGCAGTGGCTTGGGAGTGTGGGAGATAGCACAAAGGTCACCACGACACAGCAGGGAGCCAACACGTGCCTGCGCACACATACTATGCAGCGTGCAGCTCCCCTGACATGAAAACAACAGCGTTGCCAGATCGTTGTGAGAATACGGTGAGAGATGCCGATTTCACCAGACTGCAGCTTGCAAACATTTAGTGCTGGTCCTTGAAAATGCATGTGCTACCTTTGCTATTAGGTTAATCTGGCCCTGTCCTTACCTCTGTTTTAAAGAGTCTCCCCTCAATTTTGAGGCTGTGCCCTCTAGTTCTAGATGCCCCCACCATAGGAAACATCCTCTCTGCATCCACCCTATCTAGTCCTTTCAACCTTCGGTAAGTTTCAATGAGATTCCCCCATATTCTTCTAATATGCAATGAGTACAGACCCAAAGCTGTCAAATGCTCCTCATATATTAACCCCTTCACTCCTGGAATAGTTCTCGTGAACCTCCCCCGACTCTCCGATGACAACACATCCTTTCTGAGATATGGAGCCCAAAACTGTTGACAGTACTCCAAGTGCAGCCTGACTAGTGTCTTATAAAGGTTCAGCATTATCCCCAGCTTTTATGTTTTGTTCCCCTTGAAATAAATGCATGACCTTGGCATGACATGTTTGACATCGTTGTGCTGCTTTTTCACTTGGCACGTATCCAATGACAAATAAGACTTCACTTGTGTAGTTTCCCGTAAGGCAAATCACACAGCAGAGATCGGCCTTAGTTTGGAATTTGCAAACCAAACTGCAGATACTTGAAATCTGAGGAACAGAAATTGCTGGAAAAGCTCTCACTTTAGATTAAAAAATTGTTGTCAACATTCAGTAAAACTGAAAATTTGACATTGTTTCTCTTTCAACAGTTGCTGCTTCACCTGATGAATATTGTTAGACTGCTTTATTTAACAGATTCTGTATTTTAGAACTGTTTTCTTTAAATTTGTACAGTTACTAGTGTGCTTTAATTTATCAAATTGTCCGGGGTGCAAAATGGAATTACCACACTGATCAAGAAACGTTTCCTGTGGATGAGGGTGATGTATGGTTGAGTGAACTCGGTCTTTTCTCCTTGGAGTGGCGGAGGATGAGAGGTGACCTGATAGAGGTGTACAAGATAATGAGAGGCATTGATCACGTGGATAGTCAGAGGCTTTTTCCCAAGCTGAAACGGCTAACATAAGAAGGCACAGTTTTAAGATGCTTCGAAGTAGGTACAGATGAGATGTCAAGGGTAAGTTTTTTTTACGCAGAGAGTGATGAGTGTGTGGAATGGGCTGCCGGCAACGGTGGTGGAGGCGGATACGATAGGGTCTTTTAAGAGACTCCTGGATAGGTACATGAAGCTTAGAAAAATAGAGGGCTATAGGTAACCCGAGGTAATTTCTAAAGTAAGTACATGTTCAGTACAGCATTGTGGGCCAAAGTGCTTGTATTATGCTGTAGGCTTTCTATATTTCTATGTTTTATATTTATCGCAGAAAAACATACAGTCACCTAAATAAATAAATAGATAGATAGATAGATAGATAGATATCCCACTTCCTCGAGTGTCATGGCCTACAGATTGATGGTGCATGGGATGTTGTCCTGGAGCCATGTTTCTGTAAGAACAAGCACACAGCAGTTCCTCATGAAGTACTATTGTAGCTGCAGACAAACACAAATCCAGCTTCCCTTCTCCCAAGTAAACACTATAGAGCAGCACCAATGGAAGGGGAGACAGGCTGCCCCTAACCCAGTATGGACTCCAGCATGCCCACCACGCCTCTACTCTCTCCCACACCGCCTCTGGTGTCTCCTCATCTGGGCAGCTGCAGTGGGTGAGATTGCAGCGTGAGGGGCTGGCCCACACAATGACCAAGTCCATGCAGCTAACACACACAAAATTCTGGAGGAACTCAGCAGGCCAGGCAGCATCTATGGAAAGAAGCACATTCGACGCTTAGGGCCGAAACCCCTCGGCAGGCAATGCAGCTCCCCCGACTTTGGTCTCAACAATGAACCAATGAACCGAACTTGCAGTATACAACATTACCAATGTCCAACAGGGTCTTGTGATTACAAATAAAATGTTAAAGACAGTCTCTTGCACCTTCTGTTGGACTGAGTGCCAGCTCCATGCACTGCCTACAACGCCTTCTTCCCTGCGTGGCTGCAGCAGGAGACGACACAGTACACAACAAACCCATGCTGAGCTCCACCACTACCCAACAACTCACTAGTGGGGAAGACCTCCAGTATTTGGCATTCTTGATATCCAGCAGCGTCTTGCAATCGTAAGAAAGACGTAAAGGACAAACAATTACACCATTGGTTGGACCCGGAGAACGCCACCTTTCCAGAAGGTTCTTTTTATCAATTTTACTCTTAATCTCATCAACAATTCATGTGAGAACATGAAATACTGAAACAAGATGTGCAAAGAGAGGAAATAGTGCAATTCACACAGCTCAAATTATATTATTGAGATGAAATTAGTTGCCATTTGGAAACATATGAGCAGCCAGAGTTGCTAAGAAGACTGGAAGCAGATGTGATGAAGATTGATCAGAATGCAGTATGTCCCAGGATACAAGTCTAACCTATGAAAGACAAAGTGAGAGCATTGATAGAAGTGGGCTGATGAACAGACAAGAAACAATTATGTGTTGCATGGGTACGAGAATGAATGGAAGTCGCAACATGAAGATTCAGTGCTGTTTTCAGTATCCTTTTGTTCACAACATGGTTCAATAAATTGAGTATAAAGATGGCAGTCTCAAATTGTTAGTTACAACATAGAAGGAACCGATTTCAAAATATGAAAATAATTTGTATTCCAAGACATGTTACACTAGAAAGGGTATTTTCTTTTTCATCTTTACTTTCGCTCTGCTGTAATCAGACTTGATCTCAGTTGAGTTTCTCACTTGGCATATTTCATATCTCTGCTATTACTGTTTCATCGTATTCGCCCCAGGAAAGTTAACAGACTTTGGGGAGAGATGTAGTTTAGCAGAATTGGCCAACACTTTGTTGTAGCCATCCGTGAACTGTGGCCGAAGGATGGTTGTAGTTGGGAACTGAATGTTCAAGGTTACATGTTATATTGGAGGGATAGGAAGGTAGGCAGAAGGGGTGGTGTGGCTCTACTGGTAAAGAATGGCATCAAATCAGTAGAAAGATGTGACATAGGATCAGATGATATTGAATTCTTGTGGGTTGAGTTAAGAAACTGCAACGGTAAAAGGACGTTGATGGCAGTTATATACAGGACTCCCAACAATAGTTGGGAGGTGGACCACATATTACAATAGAAAGAGCGTGTTGAAAGGGCAACGTTATAGTAGTTATGGGAGATTTTAACATGCAGGTCGATTGGGAAAATCAGGTTGGTAATGGATCTCAAGAGAGTGAGTTAGTTGAATGTTTAACAGATGGCTTTTTAGAGCAGTTTGTTGTTGAGCCTACTAGAGGATCAGCTGTACTGGATTGGGTGTTATGTAATGAACCCTTAGGAACCAGTGATCACAATATGATTGAGTACAACTTGAAATCTGATAGGGAGAAAGTAAAGTCTGATATAGCAGTATTTCAGTGGAGTAAGGAAAATTACAGTGGTATGAGAGAGGAGTTGGCCAAAGTAAGTTGGAAGAAGCTGCTGGCAGGGATGTCAGCAGAGCAGCAATGGTGTGTGTTTCTGGGAAAAATGCGGAAGGTGCAGGACATATGTATTCCAAAAATGAGACAATACTCAAATGGTAAAATAGTACAACCATGGCTGACAAGGGATGTCAAAGCTATTGTAAAAGCAAAATAAAGGGCATACAGCAAAGCAAAAATTAGTGGGAATATAGAAGATTGGGAAGTTTTAAAAAACCTACAGACAGAAACTAAAAAATATCATTAGAGGGGAAAAGATTAAATATGAATGCAAGCTAGCAAATAATATCAAAGTGGATAGTAAAAGTTTTTTCAAGTATGTTAAAAATAAAGGAGAAATGAGAGTGGATGTAGGACCACTAGAAAATGAGGCAGGAGAAATAATAATGGGGACAAAGAATGACTGATGAACTAAATGAGTATTTTGCATCAGTCTTCACTGTGGAAGACACTAGCAGTATGCCTGATGTTGTAGTGTGTGAAGGAAGAGAAGTGGGTGCAGTTACTGTTGCAAGAGAAAAAAATCTGAGAGAGCAAAAGGTACATAAGTCACATAAGTACAGAACCCTAGGGTTCTGAAAGAGGTAGAGTTGGAGATTGTGGTGGTATTAGAAATGATCTTTCAAGAATCATTGGACTCTGGCATGGTGCCAGAGGACTGAAAAATTGCAAATATCACTCCACTCTTTAAGAGAAAATGAAGGCAGAAGAAAGGGAATTATAGACCAGTTAGCCTGACCTCAGTGGTTGGGAAGATGTTGGAGTAAATTGAGGTGATGGAGTACTTGGTGACACAGGACAAGACGGTACAAAGTCAGCATGGTTTCCTTCAGAAAAAATCCTGCCTGATGAACCTGTTGGAATTCTTTGAGGCGATTACACATAGGATTGATAAAGAGGATGCAAAGAATGTGGTATATTTGGACTTACAAAAAGCCTTTGACAAGGTGCCACACATGAGGCTGCTTATCAAGTTAGAGACCATGGTATTATAGGAAAGTTACTTACATGGTTTCAGCATTGGCTGATTGGTAGGGGGCAGCGAGTGGGAATAAAAGGATCCTTTCCTGGTTGGCTGCCAGTGACTAGTGGTGTTCTGAAGGAGTTGGTGTTGGGACCACTTCTTTTTATTCTGTATATAAATGATTTAGATGATGGAATAGATGGCTTTGTTGCCAAGTTTGCAGATGATACGAAGGTTGATGGATGGGCAGATAGTGTTGAGGAGACACGTAGGATGCACAAGGACTTAGATTAGGAGAATGGGCAAGAAAGTGGCAAATGAAATACAGTGTTGGAAAATGCATGGTTATGCACTTTGGTAGTAGAAATAAATGTGCAGACTATTTTCTAAACGAGGTGAGAATCCAAAAATCTGAGATGCAAAGGGACTTGGGAGTCTTTGTGCTGAACACCCTAAAGGTTAATTTGCAGGCTGAGTTGGTGATGAGGAAGGCAAATGCTATTTTAGCATTCATTTCAAGAGGTCTAGAATACAAGAGCAGGGATGGGATGCTGAGGCTTTATAAGGCACTGGTGAGACCTCACCTTGCGTATTGTGAACTGTTTTGGGATCCTCATCTTAGAAAAGATGTGCTGGCATTGGAGAGGGTCTAGAGGAGGTTCATAAGGAGAGTCTAGGACAAGAGGACACAGCCTCAGGATAGAGGGACATCCTTTCAAAACAGAGAGGCAGAGATATTTCTTTAGCCAAAGAGAAGTGAATTTGTGGAATTTGTTGCCACATGCAGCTGTGGAGGCCAGGTTGCTGAGTGTATTTAAGGCAGAGATTGATAGGTTTTTGATTGGACATGGCATTAAAGGTTATGGGAGAAGGCTGGGGAATGGGGTTGAGAAGGAGAAGAAAAAAGACTCAGCCATGATTGAATGGCGGAGCAGACTCGATGTGCCAGATGCCTGATTCTGCTCCTATGTCTTATCGCCTTATATTCAAGAGTTCTTTGTTCTGATCTCAGCTCTATCTGAGCATTAGTTCTACTGCCCATTGTAATCCTGAGGCCCTTGTGAAAGTAGTATACAGACATACTGAAACATGGCTAGATGCCTTATTGTCTTAGAACCTTCAGATAATTGTGTTATTCTTATCACGGAATGCAAGGTGTTCTCCACAAGACTAATGAGTTCAGAAAATACCTCACATTTTAAACTATATAAAAGGTAGGCAGTGAATCATAAACACCAGAGATTCTGCAGATGCTGGAAATCCAGAGTAAAACACAAAAAATGCTGGAGGAACCCAGCATGTCAGGCAGCATCTATGGGGAGGAACAGAGTGGACATTTTGGACCAACACCCTTCATCAGGGTAGAAGGGAGGCAGATTCATTTCACTAATGATTCACACAGGGTATTTAATTAATATAGGAGGCTTTGAGCTTAAAGACACACTCTATGTTTCAGGAACAGTTTCTGACTCTCCACCATCAAATTTCTGAATGGGCAATGAGTCCACCTACACTTCCTCACTTTTTTCCCTTTTTTGCACTACTTATTAAACTTGTGAAGTGTACTGCTGCTACAAAAGAAAAAAGTCATGACATATACCAGTGATATTAAACTTGATTCTGATTCTGATATCTACCTTTACAACATTTATTTCAGTGCAGAAGAAGCTATAATAGAAATCACAATTTTGTAATGTACAAAGCATTATTTTTATGTTGCATTTACCATATTTACAGAATTTATTAATTAAATGTTGGAAATGCTTTTGCCCGTCATTTGAATTACACTTTAGCAAGCCCCATGCATCTTGGAGTATAAGATCAGAAGAGATGGACACAGAAGAAGGCCATTTGGGCCCTTGGTCTGCTATTCAACCATGATTGATCTTGAATTCAGAGTCCCTTCAGAATCAGAATCAATTTTATTATTGCTTATATATGTCATGGAATTTGTTGTTTTGTGGCAGCAGTAGAGAGCAAAATTACTAAAAGTTTCAAAAGTAACTTATGCTCAAGACCAATAGTGTTCATGTGTTCAGAAACCTGATGGTAACTGGGGAAGAAGCTGTTCCTAAAAGGTTGAGTGTGGGTCTCCTCCTCGGTGGCAGTAAAGTGAAGATGGCATGTCCTGGATGGTGGGGGTGTTTAAAGAAGGATGCTAGCCTTAAGGAGAATTTGGGGAGGAATCCAACTGCCTGATTACTCTGCCCTATAAATTTCAAGGGGGAGGACAGGACTGGATCATTTTCTGCCCACCCAATATCAATGTACACACACATACAAAATGCTGGAGGAACTCAGCAGGCCAGGCAGCATCTATGGAAAAGAGTAAACAGCCAGTGTTTTGGGCCAAGACGCTATACCAGGAAATGTCTAGGTTCAGAATTGGATTTATTATTTGTGATACATGTTGTGGAACTGGATGTTCTGTGGCAGCAGTACAATGGAACACAAAAATTGCTATAAGTTACAAAATAATCAAACTAGTACAAAAATAAAGAATGATGTAGTGTTTATTGGTCGTTGAGATATCTGGTGGCAGAAGTGAAGAAGCTATTCATTGAATGTATGTCTTCAGGCTCTTGTACCTCCTCCCTGATGGTAGTAACGAGAGAAGGGCATGTCCCAGATAGTGAGGGTCCTTAATGAGGGATGCTGCCTTTTTGAGGCATCAGCTCTTGATGGTGAGGAGGGTTGTAACCATGATGGAGCTGGCTGAATCTGTACCTTCTGCAGCCTCTCTTGATTCTGTGCATTGGAGGCTTCATACCAGGCCGTGATGCAACCAGTCAGAATGCCCACCGCCATAGCAAAAATACCAACTCATGCCCATTTTGAATATACTCGGAGTAAGCTAAGAGTCATTATATTCTGGGGAAGAAATAGCCTTGCAACTCTGTCTTGAATATTGAGACAATGACTATGGTTATAAACACCCAGTCAGAGGAACATCAACTCTACATCTACACTATAAAGCCCCTAAAATGTTTGTTTCTGTGATATGCTCTTTAAAGTTTAATACAAAAGTACCTTAGTACTATTAGTATAATGCCAGGCTAATTTTTAATCCCGGCATTTGTTATATTTTATTTGTTTTTCATGTTTTATGCTCTTGATATATATACACCTTCTTCTACCATACGTCTATTTTGAACAGTAATGTAAACAAAAAATATCTACCTACGCAATTAAGTTTTAAGTTGGTATATATAAATGTTTTAAAAATGAAAAAAATAGCCTTATTTGTCACATTTACATCAAAATATACAGTGAAATACGTCATTTGCATCAATTCAGTGACAATTGTACAAACTCTCACCGTGCCTCTGGTGTGAACCCAGCATGCCCACAACCTACTAACACTAACCACATGACTTTGGAACGTGGGAGGAAACCAGAAAATCTGGAGGAAACCCCTGTGTTCATGGGGAGAACATAGAAACTCCTTACAGGCAGCAGTGGGAATTGAACCCTTGTCGGTCACTGACACTGTAGTCATATCACATTATCTGCCATGCTATCGTGCTGCAAGTGTACACCTTTGTAATGGTTTTATTTCTCTTTTGCAGGTCCTGACGGGGTCCCTGGGGATCCTGGCCCATGTGGTCCAATTGGAAGGCCAGGAACACCTGGTTCAAAAGGAGTACATGGAGCTACAGGGGTTCCTGGTTTCCCAGGTAGCTATTTGAAATAAACAACTGACCCACTAACAGTTTATCATCAGCATGTCAGGTGTATGGTAGGATCAAGTGTAGAAGTTGCAAGAAGAACTTGGGGGGAGAATCAAAGAAGTTTATGGCCTGGTGGCTTGTTATGTGGACTGTTGCAAGATCAAGATCTAATTCCACTCTGCTACTTTCTTCTTGTATTGTCTCACCCTGCCACCTCCCAGACTGCAAATAAGCTTCCCTTAAAACATGCTTTGAATTTTGCAGTGAGTCATAAAGTTAGATTGCTCCCTGTGTCCATGGAAGAACGCCATCCACAATCAGCAAGTGAGAGAGCTCTGTGCAATGGACTTTGACATTTCTTGCTTCAATTCAAGTGGGTCCCTGTTCTTGAGAAACATTGATGCCATCAAAATTGCTGAAAATCTTATTATATTGGAGAATTCTCAAAAGCAACAGGCCAGGAAGGAGGAAACATTATTTTTAGTTCGAAAAATTGGAAGGTAAAAGTGAGAACTGGAAATAAATGGAAAAATAACAAAATTGTTATTTCAAAATCCATTTAATTAGGCACCACAGTCGCATAGCACTGGCATAATGCTATTACAGTTCAAGCGTCAGAGTTCAGAGTTCAGTTCCTGTGTCATCTGTAAGGAGTCTGTCCTTCTTCCCCATGGAATGTGTGGGTTTCCCCCACATGCTCCAATTTCGAAGTCCGAAGCAGGTTAATTGGTCATTGTAAATTGTCCCGTAATTTGGTTAGATTTAAATCGGGGGTTGCTGGAGTGGTGTGTCACAAAGTGCCAAAAGGGCCTACTCTGGGATGTATTGCCAAGTTAATGAGAAATATGTCTCTGAAGAATTACAATTTGCATAGAAAAGATACAACAGTGTGAGGTAGAAAAAGAATGCATAAAGAAGATGAATGTACACTCTGGGTTGCATAACTTAGTATCAATGGATTGAGATAAATTATCACTGAGATGCATCATTGTGGTACTTTCAAAATGGAATCAGATTAATTTGCATTGCTTGGAATGAAATGCTTTCATCGGTTTCACACTGCATTTAATGAAAGTTAAGCAAAATAAATAAATCAGCCATGACTGATTGGCAGGACAGGTTTGATGGGCTGAATGGCCCAATTCTGCTCTTATATCCCATATGTTTATTAGTGGCAGAGTTTACTGAGCACTTCATTACAAACACAGCTCTTGCAACAAAATATCGCAGTCAAGGGTACTTTATACTAAGAATATTTGGCACATAACTGAATGTTTTTCACTGGTGTTTTCCTGATTATCTTGAAGATGACTGATAACTCCACACCCAGTGCATAATTGGAATTTGTGTGTTAAACTTCATGTGGAATCCTGATATTATTGTCACAATACAAAAAGAGCAAATGCAGATGATTTCACAATGATTGCAATAGCAAAAATCAGGACATCCCTAATCAGACTATCTATCCCTCCCTCCAAAACTATTTCTTATAACATCATTCACCTTTTCACTAAGCGGTTTTAATTGAACCACTGCCTATCCACCTGGTGGAACTAATCTTTCCCTGCATTGTCACTCAAAACCAATAGTTCTGCAGACTTTTATCAAATTGTATTTAACCATTCTCAGTGAAATTAATTCCATTAGCTCAATACCTTCTGTACAGTACTGTGCAGATGTCTTAAGCACATATACATACATATAGGGTGTCGAAGACTTTTGCACAGCACTATACTTGTCAATGTGGAGTGGAGAGCAAGTTTGTAAATCTGCAGAGAGCAAAGGATGTTGTGAATGGCGAGGGTGGAGTGCTGTGGGAAGGGTCTGGGACAGGTGGCAGAGATGGAGTGCTAGGGACAGGGGTGGTGGCACTCAGCTCTGAGACACCGGAGAAGGTCACTTGATTCCAAAGAATTGGTTTATTGATGATTACAGGAAGTCATTCTGATGCTTCTCTCTTTTCCCAACCATGATTCCCCTCTCCCTGCCCCCTTCCCAATCTCAATGCACAACAGAGACCCATATCAGAATCAGGCTTATTATCACTCATGTATGTCATGAATTTTTTTTTTGTGGAGACAGTACAGTACAATGCATAAAAATACATCACTACTGTGCAAAAGTCGAAGGCACCTTAGCTATACATATATGCCCAAGTCTTTCGCAAAATACTGTACCTTAGTAAGATTCTGAGAGAGACATTGCCTGCAGTAAAGTGAGAAGAGGCAACAATCTGTTCATGGTGGCTCGAAATGTCCAAAGAACTCTAACACCATGGGGAGCAAGAGAGTACCAGATTCAGTGGCTGGATCTTACAGAAGATCTTTCACCAGAAGAAGCATACGTTGATGCCCCGGCACTGAACATGTGAATGGCTCAACAGCATCAGCTCTCAGCATTAATATTTGTAACTCACTCACTCCATATCTGAAGACAAGAGAAGAGGGGAGAATTCCATGCTGATTTTCACAATGTTCTGTGAGGAGCTTTATTGGCCACATGTACATTGAAACATCAAAACATAGAATGAATATTTACGTACAAACAAGCTGGATGAACTCAGCAGGTCGGGCAGCATCTGTTGAAAGGAGCAGTCAACATTTCGGGTTGAGACCCTTCATCAGGACTAAGGAAGCGGGGTGCAGGGGCCCCATAAAGAAGGTGGGGGGAGGGTGGAAAACCAATCAGAGGAAAGATCAAGGGGTGGGGGAGGGGAAGCAGGGAGGGGATAGGCAGGAGAGGTGAAGAAGGAATCTAAGGGGAAAGCACTATGGGTAGTAGAAGAAGGCAAAGTCATCAGAGGTGATAGGCAGCTAGAAGAGGAGACAGAGTGAAAGTGGGATGGGGAAAGGGAGAGGGAGGGAATTACCGGAAGTTGGAGAATTCGATGTTCATACCAAGGGGCCGGAGACTATATGAGATGTTGTTCCTCCAACCGAAGTTTGGCCTCATCATGGCAGTAGAGGAGGCCATGTATGGACATATCCGAATGGGAATGTGAAGGAGAGTTGAAGTGGGTGGCAACTGGGAGATGCTGTCTGTTGTGACGGACGGAGCGGAGGTGCTCGACGAAGTGATCTCCCAATCTGCATCGGGTCTTGCTGATGTAGAGGAGGCTGCAACGGGAAAACCGGATGCAATAGATTACCCCCAACAGACTCACAAGTGAAGCGTTGCCTCACCTGGAAGGACTGTTTGGGGCCCTGAATGGTGGTAAGAGAGGAGGTGTAGGGACAGGTGTAGCACTTACGCTTGCAGGGATAAGTGCCAGGTGGGAGATCTGTGGGGAGGGACATGTGGACCAGGCAGTCGCGGAGGGAATGATCCCTGTGAATGTCAGAGAGGGGTGAAGAGGGAAAGATGTCCTTAATGGTGGGGTCCTGTTGAAGGTGGCGGAAGTTGCAAAGGATAATATGCTAGATCTGGAGGCTGGTGGGGTGATAGGTGAGGACAAGGAGAACATGGTCCCTGTTGTGGTGACGGGAGGATGGGGTGAGGGCTGAAGTGCGGGAAATGGAGGAGATGTGGGTGAGGGCATCATTGATGATGGCAGAAGGGAAACCACAACTCTTAAAGAAAGGGGACATTTGGGATGTCCTGGAATGGAAAGCTTCATCCTTGGAGCAAATGCGGCGGAGACGGAGGAACTGGGAATAGGTAATAGAACTTTTGCATTTGGCAGGGTGGGAAGAGAGATAATCAAGGTAGTTATGGGAGTCAGTGGGTTTATAGAAGATGTCAGTGGACAGTCTATCTCCAGAGATGGAGACAGAGTGATTGAGAAAGGGGAGAGAAGTGTCCGAGATGGACCAAGTGTATTTGAGGGCCGGGTGAAAGTTAGAGGCAAAGTCGATGAAATTGATGAGCTCAGCATGGGTGCAGGAATATAGTTTTGCATCAATGACCAATACAGGTGAGGATTTTGCTGGGACAGCCCACAAGTGTTACCACACTTCCAGTGCCCACATAGCATGCCTGCAACTCACTGGACATCTTTGGAATTTGGGAGGAAACCAGAGCACCCAGAGGAAACCTGCGTGGTCACAAGGAGAACGTGCAAACCCCTTACACACAATGGTGGAGAGTGAACCCCAATCAGTGATTGCTTGCGCTGTAAAGTGATTGCGCAGACTGCTAGGCTTCAGTAATCTTTTTGTTTATCCATTGTAATATTGGGTTACAATGCTTGAAGGGAATATGATGAATTAAAATAACCATTTTATGGGGAATCATAAACAGCATAGTAACATGTCCCTCTGGCAAATGAGTACCCAGCAACCATCTGTTCACAGTACGGCCAGTTTTTGTTCTCATCACATATTCCCATTAGCTGCAGCTTTTTCCCAAAGCCACTCAGCCAGTGGCCAATTAATCAAACAATCTACATTTCTTTGAGATATGGAAAGAAAGAAGCCAGACTCCTAGAGAAAGCCTACAGCATCATGGGGATCATCGAGAGAAGAATTTCTGCATTTGATAGAAATAATTAATTACCTTCAGGGGACTGGCAGCTCCTGCTAAATGTGGATTCCCTGATGTAGAGGGATGATTTGTAACTTTAGCTGTGTTTCTGAGGTGAAGGGTTATGTCATGGATGTTGCTCAAGTTAGAAACAAGATTCAAAATTTGTGTAATCAGTAATCATTTTGACAACTGTACTCTTAAGGTGATCAAGGACCTCCAGGAGATTCAGGAGCCCCAGGACCCCAAGGACCACCTGGAATCCCTGGACCACGAGGATCTCCGTGTGCTCCTGGTCCTCCAGGACCCAGAGGTAAGCTGAGGAGCATTCTCAAAATATGGCAGTATAATCAATGCATGCCATAACAACAGATGAGGCTCAGTAATTATTGTAGCCTTTTGTTATTCTTTAAGGCCAGAACCATGCAGAACATGCCATTCAATTTTACATGTGATTGGCAGCTTAGCTGGAACACCATTTATTTTTCCGTCAATGATGTAGAAATTGGATGGTGAGGTGGAGATACCTCTCTACCAAAGGAGATGTAAGGCACTCTTTCCCTCCGCTAGCCTGCAGGTCACCTTTGGGCAAGGTGTAGCACCTGCTTAGCCTTCCCCTTCTCCCCCACTCAGGGTGATATGAAGCCATGGGATCAGGTGGTGGATGGTTGTACAAGCAGCTGGTGCATATCACAAGTTCTGGTTATGCGACCACTGATGCCAGGCAGACAAACTCTGAAGAGTATTGATAATGGCTGGGGTCACCCATCTTGTTAAGACACTGCCCAGAAGAAGTCAATGGTGCACCTGCACCACTTCTGTAGAAAAGTTTGACAAGAACAATCATGGTCGTAAGACCATGATTGCTGACATCATATGATAAGGCACATAATGATGATGTGGAAGTACATTGAGTGGATGGTGGTACACACTATCAGCTCCTCCTTATTATGTATCAGCATGGTTTCTGTCATTGAGACAGAAAGCTGCTCATGCTAAAGTATTTGGGGAATACATTTTTGATTATAAGTCATATTAGAATCTCTTATGCTTCAAAAAGTACAATCTTGTAAATAAATGACAACCAATACTGAATGATTTAGTGGCTCCAAATATTGTTGGTGGTGAGATGAATGTCCATTTTCTGGTGATCTGGTTGGGGCAATCATGAATTGTGGAATGTGTATTCGTATCAGATCCAATATTACACAACTGCCAAGCTGAACTGAGCTTCACCGATTAAAATACCTAAACTATATTTCACCCCAAGCAGCAGAGACATCATTATTCTCAGCTGCAAGTCGAAACAGGTATTCCATCTATCTGTAAAGTATAATGTTCATTGCTTTAAAATTTTTAATATGTTGAGCATATAGAATTTTTATGTATGATTTACGGTGTCTGTTCTCTTGACTCTAGGTCAGCATGGATCACCAGGTTTAGACGGTTTAAATGGATTACGAGGACAAAAAGGAATACATGGTCCTCCTGGTAAGGATTACAGTATTTTCACATTGGTGCTAAATGTTGTATGAACAACTATTCCATCCAACTAGTTACATCTAATCATTGTGTCCTCAGGTCATTATACTGAGATATTTAATCTTGAACACAGATACAACCCAAATCTCTTTGGTATACCTTCAACCTCTGACTATCCCATTTTAATGTTATTGCCCAGAAATTCATTTACGAGGGGTGATTGATAAGTTTGTGGCCTAAGGTAGAAGGAGTCAATTTTAGAAAACCTAGTACATTTATTTTTCAACATAGTCCCCTCCTACATTTACACAGGGGTCATGGAGCATACGGATCTTGGACCTCCAGAAAGTGTCCAAGCAGGGGTGATTGATAAGTTCATGGCCTAAGGTAGAAGGAGATGAGTTATACAGCTCTCATTACACGCACATGCAGTGAAACTCTTTGAGTGATTTTGCAGAAAGTTTGAAGTTAATAACTCATCTCCTTCTACCTTAGGCCATGAACTTATCAATCAACCTGATGAGTTATTAACTTAAAACTTTACCAAAGAAACCAGAGAATCTGAAGGAACTGCATGTTGTCATAGAGAGAATGTGCCATCTCCACACAGACCTAAGTCAGCATGATTTCCTAAAGGGGATAAATCTATTGGAATTCTTTAAAGAAATAATCTGGATAGACAAAGGACAGTCAGTAGTTGTTTACCGGGATTTTTAGAAGGTTTTTGACAAGGCGCCATGCGTGAGATTGCTTAACAAAATAAATTACAGCATCAGGACACTGGAGCAGGGATCCAATCGCAGACCCAGTACTGTGCACACAGTGATATTAATTGAGTAACAAATCCCAAGGTGCAAACGAAGTCAGCGTCAAAGTTCAGGCAGAGATTAAAACATACAGAGATATCCAAAAACCAGAATCGGGGAACAGGCACAGTCGATATTCAGATGGACAGAGTACTGATACAAATGCTGGAAAGGCTCAGGAAAATTCACTAGTACAATCTGGCATCAAACAGGTGAAAACACAGGACTGAAATACACTGGGCAATAAACAGAGAGGCAGATGATAGGTGGAGCACAATGAGACACAGGTGGCAGCAATACTGGTAATAATGAGAGACGGAATACTCAGTGATACGGGGGCCAGAGTAGGGATAGGAGCACATGGCAACACAAAAACCACAGACTGACAGCTAGGGGGAAACATACAAAAAGACAGAGTTCAACTGGAGAGACTGACATACAGGAAAGATACTAGCATCGATAGAATATTGATTAACTGGCAGGAAATGAAAATAAAGAGGGTCTTTATTGGTTGGCTGCTGGTAACTAGTGGTGTCGTTTTTTCACGTTGTACGCCGGTGATTTGGATGATGGAGCATATGGCCTTGTGAGGTGTGGATGATGCAAAGGTAGGAGGAGAGGCAGGTAGTGTTGAGGAAACAGGGAATATATATAATGACAGTTTAGGAGAAAGGGCAAAGAAGTGGCAGATGGAATATAGTATAGGGCACTTAGGTAGGAGGAATAAAGGCATTTTGTAAATGGGGATAAAATTCAGAAATCTGAGATGTAAATGGGCTTGGGAGTCTGTGTGTAGGATTCCTTAAAGGTTAACTTACAGGTTGAGTTCGTAGTAAGGAAGGGAAAAGCAATGTTAGCATTTATTTTGAGAGGGATAGAATATAAAAACAAAGATGTAATGCAGAGGCTTTATAAGGTATTGATCAGACCATTCTAGAAGTATTGTGAGCAGTTTTAGGCTCTTTATCTAAGCAAGGATGGGCCTGCATTGGAGAGACCAGGGTTAGTTCATGAGAATGATCCTGGGAATGACAGGGTTAACGTATGAGGAGTGTTTGATGGCTCTGGGTCTGTATTCACTGGAGTTTACAAGAATGAGAGAAGATCTCATTGAAACCTATTGAATATTGGAAGGCCTAGATAGAGTAGACATGGAGAGGATGTTTCCCATAGTCGGAGAGTCTAAGGCACAGCCTCAGAATAGAAGGATGTCCCTTTAGAACAGAAATGAGGAGGAATTTCTTTATCCAGAGAGTGGTGAATCTGTAGAATTCATTGCCAAGCCATCAGGTGTACTTAAGTCGACGTTAATAGGTCCTTTATGATCAAAGGTTACGAGGAGAAGGCAAAAGCATGGGGTTGAGGGGGTAATAAATCAGCTATGGTGGAATTTTGGAGCAGACGCAATGGACCAATTGACCTAATCCTGCTCCAATGTCCGATGGTCTAAGATCCTTTACCTTATATACTCGACCTCAAATTGTCTCTGTTGTAAATTCATCATTATTCCATGAACTGCAGCTTGATCTACTAATGTTGCCGTCATTTTAAAGGACCCAGTGAACCAGGACCACCTGGGTTACGAGGACCAATTGGAAGTAAGGGTTCAAGGGGTGATCGTGGACCCCCTGGAGGACAGACTCCATGCCCAGGAGGCAGTCCAGGACCTCAGGGGCCTGCAGGTAGGAATGTACCTTAACGTAAGGAATCAATTTTCTTGATATGTTGCATTTTAAATTTAAGATATTAGTTCTCTATTACTTTACTGTATTGTCACCAAACAATTGATACTAAAGTGTACAATCATCACAGCAATACTTGATTCTGTGCTTTGTGCTCCCTGGACTACAAATCAAAGTAAATATAATAAAAATTTAAATTATAAATCATAATTACAAAATAGAAAAGGGACAGTAAGGTAGTGCAAGTCAGGTCCAGATATTTGGAAGGTACGGCCCAGATCCGGGTCAGGATCTGTTCAGCAGTCTTATCACAGTTGGAAAGAAGCTCTTCCTAAATCCGGCTGTACGAATCTTCAAGCTCTTGAACCTTCTCCCGGACGGAAGAGGGACAAAAAGTGTGTTGGCTGGGTGGGTCGTGTCCTTGAATAACTGGCAGCACTGCTCCGACAGCGTACGATGTTAAGTGAGTCCAAGGATGGAAGATTGGTTTGTGTGAGGTGCTGGGCTATGTTCATGATCTTCTGCAGCTTCTTCCGGTCTTGGACAGGACAACTTCCATACTAGGTTGTGATGTACCCTAGAAGAATGCTTTCTACGCACCTATAATGCACCTATAAAAATTAGTGAGGGTTTTAGGGGACAGGCCAAATTTCTTCAGCTTTCTCAGGAAGTAAAGGCGCTGGTGGGCCTTCTTGGCAGTGGATTCTGCTTGGTTAGACCAAATCAGGTCATTTGTGATATTCACCCTGAGGAACTTAAAGCTTTTGACCTGTTCCACCTGCACACCACCGATGTAGATGGGGTCATGCGGTCTGCTACTCCTTCTGAAGTCAACAACCAATTCCTTTGTCTTATTATACATGCTATTTACATGTTTGATTAACATTTATGCTTTGAACAACATCTCTAAGATACAGTTTCACCCAGGGAAGGATTATAAGAAGGAATTCTAGCTTTGACTTTTGGATTGATGTGCATCTGTCCTTAATACGTGTTCATATCCACGTTTTAATTATTCATAAATGATTATTGAGAGTCCTCTTATCTTGCTTGCTTCCCATGCACGTGATATGTTTCTACATCATTTAACTTGCACAACAGAGGATTGACTTTGACCACAATTTGTTTCTGATATTGAAATGAATCTCAAAAGCTTGAGTACACTTTGCCTTCAGTACATTAACAAAGCATTACATTAGTTTGGGATTTGTATTCCCGTACTTCCCGCGAGTATTCTGGTGTATTTTCATGAGTATTTTATCTGCCAGATGATATGAGCGTCAAAGAGTTACAGACCTGTACAGGATGGAATATCGACCCTTCCATTAAAATTTGCACAAGCTAAACAAATTGCCCAACAGAGCTTGTCTCATTTCTCTGCATTTGGCTAATATGGCTCTAAACCAGGGGTTCCCAACCTTTTTTATGCTACGGACCCCTACCATTAACTGAAGGGAACATGGATCCTAGGTTGGGACCCTCTGCTCTAAACCTTGCCTATCTATGCATCCGTCAGATGTCTTTTAACTTTCCTCTAACAGCTCATTCTGTGTATATCTGTGTGGAAAAAGCTACCTCTTGGACCCTTATTAAACCTGCGCCCTTTAGTGTTTGACTGCCCTACCCTAGACTGTGGCTATTCACCTTATCAATGCGTCTCATGATCTGTAACGTTGCCCAAGTTTCACTGTAATTCCCAGTAAAACGCAAATATTGCATTGAAACACAAGAATTCCACAGATGCTGGCAATCTTGGGCAACCCACGCAAAATGTTTGAGGAGCTCAGAAATTTAAGTGGTATCTAAAGGGAAAAAGATACAGTCAGCATTTTAAACTGAGACCAAGAGTTCCTCCAGGTTTTGTGTGTGCTAGTGCAATGAAATCCTGTTATGTAAGACAAACCTAAGCCCGCAGAGCTATAAAACGATCTTTTGGACTTCCTGAGAAACTGTCCCACTATCCCTGGGAACAGAGAAGATATTTTGGATTGATAGTTATATTGAACAAAATGCATGCGCACACATGAATCTGCTTTATGATTAACACTGTAATTGATGTCAGGTATTGATTGGAGGCTTAATTATGCGGGCGTTCAGAGCATTGTCCAATGATCCACATCAGCACAGCTCAATAGAAACATGAATGATCTTACAATGGCTTGGCAACGTGTAATACCACTTCATTGTTATCTCATTCATTTGGAATAATCTTGTGCCTAATCACTATTTCCTACATGTGTTAAAAGGAGAAATCTGCTGAGTATTTTAACATTTTTTTCTTTTGCATTTGTGCACTTGTCTTTCACCAATATCCTCACATGAATGGATACTACCTCCGACTGCTTGGTATTTGCCCTTATGAACTTACTCCAGGTCCTACAGGTGAGCACTCACACTGATTAATTAAATATATATTTTTTAAACTAACTTCATTTGTCCTATGTACATTGAAACGTACGGTGAAATGTGTCATTTGTGTCAATGAGCAACAAAGTTCATAAGACCGTAAGATACAGGAGCAGAATTAGGCCATTTGATCCATTGGGTCCACTATTTCAATGTGGATGATCCATTTTTCCTCTCAGCCCCAATCTTATACCTTGTCCTCCCCTAACCCCCACACACCACCATATCCCTCCATGCCTTGAACAATCTATCAACCTCTGCCTTAAATGTACATAAAGATTTGGCCTCCACAGTTGCCTGCGGCAAGGAGTTCTACAGATTTGCTACTCCCTGGCTAAAGAAGTTCCTCTTCATTTCCATTCTGAAAGGATGCATCTCTTTTCTGAGGCTGTATCCTCTCCTACCATAGGAAACATTGTCTCCACATCTACTCTATCAAGGCGATTCAACATTTGATAGGTTTCAATTAGGTCACCCTTCATTCTTCTAAATTCCAAGATCAAACACTCTTCATATGACAAGCCATTCAATCCTGGAGCCAATTTCGTGAGCTTCCCTTGAAACTTCTCCAGTGTCAGCATACCCTTTCTAAGGCAAAGGGCCTAAAAATGCTCACAATATTCTAAGCGAGGCCTCACCAGTGCTTTATAAAGCCTCAACATTGTGTGTTTGCTTTTATGTATATTCTGGTCCTCTTGAAATGAATGCCAACATCACATTTGCCCTCCTGACCACTGACTCAACCTGCAAAGTAACCTTTAGGGAATCCTGCACAATACCCCAAGTCCCATTGTGCCCGAGATTTTTGAGTTTACTCTCCACTTAGAAAATAGTGTACCCTTTTATTTCTTTTACCAAAGTGCATGGCCATATGCTTCCCAACACTGTATTCCATCTGCCACTTCTTTGTCCATTCTCCTAATCTATCTAAGTCCTTCTGCAGTCTCTCTATTTCCATAAAACTACCTTCCCCTCCACCTATCTTCATATCATTGGCAAACTTTGCAACAAGGCCAACAATTCCATCATACAAGTCATTGCATATAATGTGAAAAGAAGCAATCCCAAAGCAGATCCCTGTGGAAGACCACTAGTCACCGGCAACCAACCAGAAAAGGTTTCCTTCATTCCCACTCTTTGCCTCCTGCCAATCAGTCACTGCTTTATCCATGCTAGAATCTTCCCTATAACACCATGGGCTCGTAACTTGTTAAGCAGCCTCATGTGTGCACCTTGCATAGGCCCTCGGAAAATCCAAATACACAACATCAACTGTTGTCTATCCTGCTTGTCATTCTTTCAAAGAATTCCACGAGATTTGTCAGGCAGGGTTTTCCCTTAAGGTAACTATGCTGACTACGGTCTGTTTTATCATTGCTTCCAAGTACCCCAAAGCCACATCCTTAACAATCATTCCAACCACTGTCAGACTAACTGGCCTGTTGTTTCCTTTCTTCTGCCTCTCCCTCCCTTCTTGAAGAGTGGAGCAACAGTTGCAATTTTCCAGTCTTCTGGAACCATTCCAGAATTAGTGACTCCTGAACGATCATCTCTAGTGCCTCCACAATCTCTTCAGCCACCTCTTTCAGAACCCGGAGGTATAGTCCATCTGGTCCAATTAACTTATCTATCTTCAGACCTTTCAACTTCCCAAGCACCTTCTCCCTAGTAGTGGCAACTTCACACACTTTATCTCTAATGCCTGGAACTTCCACCATACTGTTAGTGGCTTCCAGTGAAGACTTGCAAAATACTTATGCAGTTTGTCTGCCATGTCCTTGTTTCCCATTACTATCACTCTGGCATCGTTTTCCAGAGGACTGATATCCACCTTTGCTTCTCTTTTATATCTTATCTACCTGAAGAAACTTTTGGTATCTCCTTTAATATTATTGGCTCACTTATTTTCATTTTCCATCTTTTTCTCCTTTCTGACCTTTTTAGTTCCCTTCTGTTGGTTTATAAAAGCTTCCAATCCTCCAACTTCCCGCTAATTATTCCTCTGTTATATGCCTTCTCTTTGGTTTTTATGTTGCCTGTGCCTTCTTTTATCAGCCACTGTTGTGTCATCTTACCTTTGGAATACTTCTTCCTCTTTGGGATGTATATATCCTGTGCCTTCCGAACTGCTTCCAGAACTTCCAGCCATTGATACTCTGCCATCATCCCAGCCAGTGTTCTTTTCCAATCAATTCCGGCCAACTCCTCTGTCATAATTCTGTATGTAATTTCCTTTACTCCACTGTAATACCGATACATCTGACATTAGCTTCTCCTTCTCAAATTTCAAAGTGAAGTTGATCATATCAAGATCACTAGCTGCTAAGGTTTCTTTTACCTTAAGCTCTCCAATCAATTCTGGTTCATTACCCAGCGCTCAATCCAGAATAGTCGAACCTCTTGTGGGCTCAACTGTAAGCTGTTCTCAAAAACCATCTCATAGGCATTCTAGAAATTCCCCTTCTTGGGATCCAGCACCAACCTGATTTTCCAAATCTAACTGCTTATTGAAAACCCCTGTGACAATTGTAACGTTACACTTTTGGCAAACATTTTCTTTCTCCCATTGTAACTTGTGGACTACATCCTTATTACTGATTGGGGGCCTGTATACAACTCCCATAAGGGTCTTTTTACCTTACAGTTTCTTAGCTCTACCACAATGATTCAACACCTATGTCATTTCTTTTTAATGATTTGATTTCATTTTTAATCAACAAATCTGAGCCACCTCCCTGCCTAACTGCCTCATCCTTTCGATACAATGTGTATCCTTGGACATTAAGCTTCCACCTACAATTTTTCGGCCATATTTTAGTGATGTCTACAACATCATACATGCCAATCTGTAGCCATGCTACAAGTTTATCTACCTTGTTCCATACACTGCACCCACTCAAGTATAACGCCTTCAGTCCTGTATTTGCCCTTTTTTGATTTTATCTGCCTTTTACATTGCAACTCATCCTGTTGACTGTAATTTTGCCTTATCATCAGCTTCTCCTTACTAGCACATTGGCTCTGTTTGTAAAACAGCTACCTCACCTTCAGCACTATCACTCCAGTTCCCATTCCCCTACCAAATTAGTTTAAATTCACCTGAACAACTCTAGCAAGCCTGTCCGCAAGGATATCGGACCTCCTTAGGTTAAGGTGTAACCTGTTCCATTTGTACAGGCTGTACCTTCCCCAGAAGAGATCCCAATGCTGCTTAAACCTAAATTCTTGCCCCCTGCACCAATTCCTCAGTCACTCATTCACCTGCTGAATTATCCTATTCTTATCTTCACTGGCATGTGGCACAAGCAGCAATCCAGATATTACTACTCTGGAGGTCCCTGATTTTCAGTTTTCTATATAGCTCCCTAAAATCTCTCTTCAGGACCTCCTCACCATGTCTAACTGTATTATTCGTGCCAATATGCACCAAAACTCTGGCTACTCACCGTTGCCTTTGAGAATGTCATGGATCCTGGCACCTGGGAGGCAACATACCATCTGGGTGTCTCTATCGTGCCCACAGAACCTGTCTCTGTTCCTCTGACTAAGGTATCTCCCATCAACACTGCAGTCCTCCTCAGCTCTCTGCTCTTCTGGCCAGACTCAGTGTCAGAGCCCCGGTCATTGTGGCTCACCCCCGGTAGGTCTCCCCCTCAGCAGTCTCTAAAGTTGTATGCTTATTATTGAGATTCCGGGGATGTGGTTGGGGCAGGCTGAAAGTGTTTCTCTTCATAACCCACTCTGGGCATGTGCAACTAAGTTCAACTTTGCTGCCAATCACATGTATACAGCTAAACAAAATAATGTTCCTCTGGGACCAAGGTGCAAAATACAGTACAACAATCACATACTGCACATCAAATAATATTAACAGAAACATTCTGTCGATGTACAAATTGACATAAAGTGCATAAACGACATAGAGTTAATTATATAACAAAATAATGCTACTGGTGCTGTCATAACTAATGTGTACTGGATGGTAGCAGGATGTTCAGAAGTTTCATAGACTTGGGAAGAAGCTGTTACCCAGCTTAACAGCCTTGTTTTTGTACTGTGGTACAATATGTGTGACTATTGGCTTACCCACATTACTCTTTTGTACTTGTAGTTGTTTTGTGAGAATGTGCAAAGAATAGCTCAGTGTAGCTTACCCACCCCTATCCCTGTCGCGCCCCTTCTGTTTGAGCGTAGGGCAAATGTCAGAGGTGGGTTTTTACTTAGAGAGAGAGGTGCCAAGAGTGCACTGCTGGGTGGGCACATGGATGTAAGAAAATGGAGGGTAATGGGAACGTTTAGATTGATCATGGAGCAGATTTATATCAGTCAGCACTGAAGGTCCCTATACTGTGCTGAACTGTTCTCTGTTCTCTGTGGGCGCATTGCAGGGACCCTTGTGAGCACGGGCTCGTTTTGCAGAATTCCTCCTCCAGTCATAGCAAACCACGGGATTTCTCCTTTAAATGGGATTTCTTCCATTGCATCTCCTTCCCCAACTTGTTCTAAAATCAACACTGCAGAATATTTGTAATGCTATTATGTCCACAAGACATTGGAGCCAAATTAGGCCATTGGGCCTGTGGAGTTCGCTCGATCATTCCATCAATACTGATTTCATTTTTTATGTCTGGAAGTGACAACGGACAGGTTAATTTGTTAACAAAATATGGGGTCACTGAAGGAAAGTGCATATATAAAAGGAATGGATCAAATTGTCAGGATCAAATCCTCCTGCCTCTAACAAGTGGCCCTCTTCCTCCCAGTTGTGACAGATGATGCTGAAGGACTGATGTGTTCTTCTTCTTTTCTGTGTTATTTTCCAAAATGTAAGTTATTTATACAATGTGCAGTTGTAGAATATAGATATGAATTTGCTGCCTAACAACATTTTTGTACTAATTATACAATATTTACACTATGGTCTCAGTGTTGCTTTCCTGACAAGCAAAACTGATGTTTCAGCAAAATGTGTGTGGATGCTGGATTATGCTAACGGTAGGAGCAGAGAATCTGTCTTGTCCCCAGTCACATGAAAGGAGAGACTAGGGATTGTTCAATTCAGTCAGATCATGCTTTTCTATTTGTCCTGCCTTAGGAAACTGTGTGTGTCGAACAGCTTTGACGAAAAACGTTAATCAGGCCGCAGTCCACTCAAAAAGTCCTCGGGGAAAATTGAGGAAAATTGCTGGTGGATCCCATTGCAGGGACCTCTAAATGGATTTTCAACTTGCCAGGATTGTTATACAAGCACCAAGACTTTCCTCTTCCCTTGTCTGTGAGATAAATATAACATTCAATGATAGACGTTATCCCAATTAGTTTCGGAGCTCTGTCTACCCTACCTACTCATCCTACTAAAGTTTGGACAGGAGTTTTAGCTTTCACCAGGTCAATAAAACAA
Organism: Hypanus sabinus; assembly: GCF_030144855.1. Classification (NCBI taxonomy): domain Eukaryota; kingdom Metazoa; phylum Chordata; class Chondrichthyes; order Myliobatiformes; family Dasyatidae; genus Hypanus; species Hypanus sabinus. The sequence continues at coordinate 31,683,522 of NC_082707.1, forward strand.
CAGCTGCTTTTATCGTCATCGCACCTTATCATTTAAAGGCCTTCTGCAGGAAGCACATTAACTATTTTTCAAGCACCTCCACTCCATTAATCAAAAGTGGGATTTCCTGGTGGCCAACCATTTTAATTCCTTTTCTCACTTCCATTCCAACATGTTGGTTCATGGCCTCCTCTTGTGCCGTGCTAAGGCCACCCTCTGGGCAGGGGAGCAACACCTCATGTTCCATCTAGATAACCTCCAACTTGATGGCATGGATATCAATTTCTCCTTCTGGTTAAAACAATCACTCTTTGTCTATTGCCCACTCTGGCCTCTTACTGAGTAGGACACACGTAGGCTTCTCTTTGTGTATAACCTGGACAATTTTACTGTACACACCTGGGCACCTCTGAGTGTACAACATGGACATTCCAGAACTAATTCTATACTACATACCTGGGCATCTCTGCATGCGCAACATTGATGCTCTAGAACCACTTCTACAGTATACACCTGGACATCTCTGTGTGCACAACATGGATGTTCTTGAACTAATTTTATACTACATGCTTGGGCATCTCTGTGTGCACAACATGGATGTTCCAGCACCATTTCTACAATACATGTGTGGCCGTCTCTGCATGCACAAGATGGATGTTCCAGAACTAATTCTATACTACATACCTGGGCATCTTTGTGTGCACAACATGGATGTTTCAGAACTAATTTTAGAACACAAGCACAAATGACACTGTTACATTTAACAATCAGTTTTAGATTAAAAAAAATATCTTGCACTACCAAAAAAATTGGCAAAACATCTGTATTTATCAATTAGGTTTATAGAGTTATAGAAAAGTAGCAGGCCTATGGCTCAACTTGTCCATGCCCAATCATTTAAACTGTCTACTTCCATGGACCTGCAGCAGGACCGTACCCCTAATTATCCCTACCATTTATGTACCTATCAAACCTTCTCTTAAACGTTGAAATCAAGCTCGCGTGCACTTGTGCTGGCAGCTCATTGCACACGCTCGTATTTTGAATTTGGTGTCCAAATACAAAATGTGTAACAACGACATGGCTGTTCTCTGAATACATTAGTTATTAGGAATATTATCTCAGTACCACCACTAAATTGGGATTATAATTACAGGCATATGTGGGCCACCTGGACCTCCAGGCCCAAGAGGACCGTCTTGCCATATTGTATCATATGGACCTCCTGGAGATGAAGGCCCACCAGGTCTTGAAGGTCCACCAGGTAGGACATCACTTGCCAAGCTATACATCTAAATAAAAGACTTTTCATTACTCTTGTCTCAAGACCTTATTATGGGAGTTGACTATTTAAATAGCCTCTAACACATTGGGGGCACTTTTAACCTTACACTACTGTTGCAAACACAATAGGAAAAGACCAGTGCTGATTACCGTAGCAGATGATTTTTGCCTTTGATTGAAATCAGTCAATTAATATTGTGTAAAAAGGCTGTTCTGTTTGATCCTGTGTGTGTCCTGCCTGGCAAGTGTGGCTGAAATCAGATTATGTCAATTGAACACACTGAAATTGGATCTTCTCCCTCTGCCCTCTGCTGGTGATATGCAAATATATGTTGAATTTTGACAGAGCTGGGAAATTGCTGGTTTAATACGTTTGTGGTGTAAAATGGATGTGTCTGCAAGAACAGTACATGATAACTTTGGGGATTATCATTGTATGGGTATTAAGGGATTCAAAAAAAGGTTTAAGTTTGTATTGAACAGTACACACACAATGCTGGAGGAAATGCTCGATTTCAACATTGAAGTGAAGTTTAGATAGGTATATGGGGGTAAGTGTATGGAGGGTTTTGGTCCTGGTGCAGGTCAATGGGAGTAAGCAGTTTAAATGGTTTTGGCATTGTCTAGATGGGCCAAAGGGCCTGTTTCTATGCTGTACTTTTCAATGACTATGACTATAACTCATCAAATCAGACATCTTCTAAGAAGGGGAATAAGCTAAGACCCTTCATTAGGACTGGAAAGGAAGGGGGTAGAATCCTGAATAAAAAGGCAGAGAGGGGTTGGAGTACAAGCTGGCTGGGTAGAGATGAAGGGATAATAAATCAGCCATAATGAAATGGCGGAGCAGACTCAACAGAGCCAAATGTCCTAATTCTGCTCCTTTGTCTTATAGTTCTATGAAACCAGAAGAGGGGGAAGGTGTGGATTAAGTGAGAAGCAGGGATGTGAAAGGTGAAAGAGGCAAAGGGTTAAAGAAAAAGGAATCTAATTGGAGAAGACCATGGGAAGGGGGTAGGGGAGGTAAATATCAGAAGTTAGAGAAATCAAAGTTCATGCCATCAGGTTGGATTATGAAGTGTTGCTCCTCCATCCTGAGTTTAGCCTCAATGTGGCTGTAGAGGAGTAAACCTCCTGTGGCTTTGTAGTGGTATTGGAATAGGCGCTAGAGGAGCCATGGTGTTAGGAATAGTACCCAATCGGCCTTAGTAATCAGGCATTGATGTAGCACCGTCCATGACCCATGTTATGGTACTAAGTGGGATCAGTAGAGTTTACATTATCTACATACTCAGATTATCTGCCTAATCTTTCACATTCAGTAATTTGTCCTTCTTTGCTGCTTACAGGTTCCCTTGGTTTGCCAGGTGATCCAGGCTCTCCCTGTATCCCACTCAGAGGCGATCCCGGAGACCCGGGTGCAACAGGAGAAAATGGTCCTCAAGGCCCACCTGGGGAGCAGGGTACATGTGGATATAATGGCCCTCCAGGGCCACCAGGTCCAAAAGGTATTTCAACTTTAATTCTAACATTTTGTTAATATGGGCTTGTGATATATGAATAACCAAATTTCATTGTTGACTCCAAAACACATTAACAAAGTTTTGTAAAAGCTGATAGATTGTAGAGAACAATTTGTTATCAATTGCAGCGGGACATTGATAGGATGCAAAACTGGGCTGAGAAGTGGCAGATGGAGTTCAACCCAGGTAAATGTGAGGTGGCTCATTTTGGTTGGTCAAATATGATGGCAGAATATAACACTGTAAGACTCTTGGCAGTGTGGAGGATCAGAGGGATCTTGGGGTCCAAGTCCATAGGACACTCAACGCTGCTACACAGGCTGACTCTGTGGTTAAGAAGGCTTACGGTGCATTGGTCTTCATCAACCATGGGATTGAGTTTAAGAGCCGAGAGGTAATGTTGCAGCTATATAAGACTCTGGTCAGACCCCACCTGGAGTACTGTGCTCAGTTCTGCTTGCTTCACTACAGAAAGGATATGGGAACCATAGAAAGGGTGCAGAGGAGATTTACAAGGGTGTTGCTTGAATTGGGGAGCATGCCTTATGAGAATAGGTTGAGTGAACTCGGCCTTTTCTCCTTGGAGTGACGGAGGATGAAAGGTGACCTGATAGAGCTATACAAGATAATGAGAGGCACTGATCATGTGGATAGTCAGAAGCTTTTCCCTAGGGCTGAAATGGCTAGCATGAGAGGGCATAGTTTTAAGATGCTTGGAAGTAGGTACAGAGGAGATGTCAAAGGTAATTTTTCTTACACAGAGAGTGGTGAATGCGTGGCATGGGCTGCCGATAGCAGGGGTGGAGGCAGAAACAATAGGGTATTTTAAGAGACTCTTGGATAGGTACATGGAGCTTAGAAAAGTAGAGGGCTATGGGTAACCCTTGATAGTTCTAAGGTAAGGACATATTTGGCATGGCTTTGTAGGCCAAAGGGCCTGTATTGTGCTTTAGGTTTTCTGTGTTTCTATAACATACGATCAGTGGCTGCTTTATTTGGTACACCTGTACACCAGCTTGTTAATGCAAGTATCTAATCAACCAATCATGTGGCAGCAACTCAATGTATAAGAGTTTGCAGACATGGTCAAGAGGTTCATTTGTTGTCCAGACCAAACATCGGAATGGGGAAGATATGTGATCTAAGTGATTTTGACTATGGAATGATTGTTGGTGCCAGATGGAAGAGTTTGAGTATCACTGGACAACAAACTTTTCAAAAGTGTTGTTCCTCAGAATTTTTCTTTGTTTATGATAGACTGCTTGAAGATAAATACAAATATAATTTCAGACTACTTGCATCATGTAGGAATTTGGAGAAACAACAAATTAACTTTTATTGAATATAATGTGTTTAATTGCATAATGTTGCTGATACTTTGCAATACTTCAACTAAGTTAAAAATATTTTGTTAACAATTTTCATTTGTACTCAGTGTCTGAGACTTTTCGCTTATGTGTCCAACAATAATTTGCCAGCATTGATGGATTCCAGCTGTCCTGGTATCTTTTCTCCATGACTGCAATGTCCCGGTGAAACCTTTCACCATGCTTGTCACTAACAGCACCAGGATTTGCAGGAAGTCTAAATGGGAATGCAGAAAATGAATCTTCAGTGACATGTTGCATTTCATGGTGTTATATGCTTGAAGCATGCTTTCAACCAGCTGCATGTAGTTTGGTGCTCTGTAGATGCTGAGAAAAATTTGAACAACTTCCTTGAATACCTTCCATGTGATTTTCTCCAATCCCACCAGAAATTCTTCACATTGCCTGTCTGATTTGTGGACCAACAAAATGCTTTCCTTAATCTTGGCATTAGTTATTCTGGGAAGCCTCTGTCTCAAATATCAAAATTTTTCATAGAAATTTTTGTGCCTGGTGATAGCAAATTCTATCCCTACAGTTCTGAACCTAATAATTATCACAAAAACTTGTCCTGCCATGCAGCAGCCATGCCGCCTAAGCACGCCCAAGCATGCCTGGATAAGATAGGAAACTTTCTAACTTACATTGTAGGCAACATTTTAATTGACCTGAATTATGAATTGAAATAATAAACATAAGTTTAATTTAAAATGGGAAATTTCACGGTGATTTTCATGATCAGTAGCCCAAAATTCATAAGATACACCTAAAGGTACTCAGGAAGCAAAATCTTTGTTATCTAGTGGTATATTAGAAACTGCTGATCTCATGGGATTTTCACGCACAACAGTCTCTACAGTTTGCAGAGAATAGTGTGGAAATCAAACAAAAAAAGGTGAGCAGCAGTTCAGTGGATGAAAATGCCTTGTTAATGAGAGAGTTCAGACAAGAATGGCTAGACTGGTTTAGCTGACAGGAAGGCAACAAGAACTCAAATAACCAGGCATCACAACAGTGGTGTGTAGAAGAGCATTGGCAAATACACAACTCATCAAACCTTGAAGTGGATGGGCTATAGCAGCAGAAAACCATGAAAATCTACTCAGAGGCCTCTGTATTAGGAACAAGAGCTACCTAATAAAGTGGCCACTTTGTGTATAAAATTGCTATGTTATGTTTATCGTTGCTTATCCCAACACAACTCTCGGTGTCACAAATCTTTCATTGCTTCAGATATTTCCCCCATTCTTTTTCTTTTCATTAAATGGTTTTTACCAAAGGCTCTCCCTGTTGTGCACAGATCATTCTCCTAGTGTCTGTCAGTTGAATTAATGCTTTTTTCTCTGTGGATTGTCCCATTCAAGGAAATATGTTTTCATGCTCCCAGAAGTAACGTTTAACTAAAAACTTCATAAAAGTTTCTCTTGGCCTTCAGTGTGGAAATGATTCAGCCACTTTAGTTTGTGTGTGCTCAAAACCGCTTTCCCATTTCATTATAATGTTCCTAATGAATATATCATAACTACTTCAGGTTTTTTTAAACTTTTAGTTTCTGTTCTTTTTATAGAAACTTTTCATATTGGGTTTTTAATTAGAAGTTCAGTCCATTTATTATTGAAGTATATTTACATTATACTACCTTGAGATTTGTCTCCTTACAGACAGCCACAAAACAAAGGAACTCAATAGAACCCATTTTAAAAAAGACTGATAAACACCCAATGTGCAGAGAGAGAGAGAGAGAGAGAGAGAGAGAGAGAGAGAAAGTATAGTGCAAAAATAAAAGTAAGCAAATAGCATACAGAATGAAAGTGAGTCCTCAGACATGAAGCCCGGTGTAGGCGCACCATCTCAGCCTCGGTTTAGCAGACAGCGGAGTAAATGTTATGAAGCAATTGGAGCAGACCCAAATTACTGTTTGAAGTTCTGATGTAAATATTGCAAAATGTTTGTGATCAATGAAAAATTACCATTGATGCAACACTTATTATCCTGACTATTCAAAATTGAGGCTGACCAATACTATGTAGATCTTTTGTCTTCTATTCCGAAACCCTAGTTTTAGCCATAATTAGCACTAGACTAGTCCACAGGAATGGGAATGGCTTTCATATAAGAGCTAATTAGAAAGTTGAAGCCAGAGTCTCTGCTATTTCATCTGTAAATCACTCAACAGACAATGGTGACCAGGACCAGGAGACAAGTGTCCTTGGATCTCAGCTGTTCTAGATAAAATCTGACTGCCAGCTCTGAGCATAACAGCACTGAATTACCTGTGTTAGGCCCTGAATGAACCGTACAAGTCATGTTCTCAGCATTATTTATTTTTGTATTTTTTAAGTTTATTTTCATGATTTGTTTTTGTTGCACATTGCCTATTTGTCTGTCTTTGTTTATGTATAGTCTTTTTCCATAAATTCAATTGTATTTCTTTATTTTCCTGTAAATGCCTTCTAGAAAATGAATCTCAAGATAGTGTATGGTGATGTATACGTTCTTTGATAATTTTACTTCGGACTTTGAATGTTGAATTTTGGATCCGGTGCACACAGGAGAGTAATAATCCAATCACAAGCAAGACAAAATCTGCAGATGCTGGAAATCCAAGTAACACACACAAAATGCTGGAAGAATTCTGCAAAGTCCCTTCCAGGGAAACCAACCCTGAAGAAGTTTGACAGGAAAGGAGTGGAGGGTTATGGGCTGAGTGCGGGTAGGTGAGACTAGGTGAGATTAAGGGTTCAGCACGGACTAGGAGGGCCAAGATGGCCTGTTTCCGTGCTGTGATTGTTATATGGTTATATGGTTGTTTAAATCTTCTCTCCGACGGGATTCCAGTGAAACCCTCTCTCACTGGTCCCCCTCTGTGATCCCCGCAACTCTCACCTATCACCTGGTGTTGCTCTCTACCCTCCCCTCACCTTTTAAATCTACTCCTCAGCTTTTTTTCTCCATCCTACCAAAGGGTTTAAGCACTGGCTGGTGGCGTAATGGCATCAGTGCTGGATTTCGTGGTGAGAGGTTCAGAGTTCGAATCTGGCCGGCTCCCTAGCAAGCTTTCCATCCGTGATTGGGTTGAGTGTCGAGCTAGCAACTCGACCTCAATAAAACATTTTTAAAAAACCTGCAGAGTGATGGGGTCCACCAAAACACACCGTACGATGAGCATACCAAAAGCTTGTCATGACGGTGCCCCAACACACAAGGGCTTACACGCACACTAAAATGTCGACTGTACTCTTTTCCTAGATGATGCCTGGCCAGCATTCTGTGTGTGTAGCTGTCTACTTTCAGACCTCTCTATAAAAGTTAAATGTCCTCTTGAGCCACTCATACATTCTTGCTTTCACCACCATGTATTTAAAATACTCTTAATGTCTGTACCATTATTTATTCAACACAATCATGCCCTTTCCTTTAAGTAATCTTCTCTTTTTACAGAGAGAACAAGAACTTATGACAATTGAGAGAGTTCACCAAACCACATTGCAGGGGTTCTCTGCATTTTCTTCTGCCAGTGTTCAAGCTGAGTTCTCACTAGCAGCTGGCTGTCACCAGAGCCAAACTCTTGCTACACACTTTGCCAAAAGCAATGCATCCAACTGCATCTGAAGACAGACTCAGTCCTAAATCTTAACTTGGGGTTGCTCCATTCATATTACTGCACCCCCTTAATTGGAGTTGTTTCAAAAAATCAGGGTGACTGCTCTTTATTCTGTATTTTGTGATTCAGATACCAGTCTTTGTTTATTGCTCAGGTGAAAAGGGAGAGCAGGGGTTTGCAGGCTACCATGGGCTCGATGGACCTCCAGGAATGCCGGGTGACCAAGGAGAACGAGGTGCACCAGGTCTCAAGGGGCTTCCAGGTAAGGAACTTTTCAATCACTTTCTGAACTTAGATTAATAGAGCACTACAGCACTGAAATAGGTCCTTTAGCCTATCTAATCCATGCTTGAGCTGTTATTCTGCTTAGTCCCATCAACCTGCACCTGGAACATAACCCTTCCATCCATGTACCTATTCAAACATCTCTTAAATGTCAAAATCAAACACATCAACTATTCTGCTGGCAGCTCATTCCACACTCCTAACACCCTCTGAGTCACCCTCATGCTTCCCCTTAAATATCACATCTTTCACCCTTAACCCATGACCCTTAGATCTACTCTCACCCAACCTCAGTGGAAAAAAAGCCCACTTGCATTAACCCTCATAATTTTGTATGCCTCCATCAAATTTCCCCTAATTTTCCTATACTCTAGCCAAGGTGTCAATTGAAGGAAATAATATATCAATAAAAACAACAGACACATCACAGAATACTGTGACAGTGGGAAAGTGTGTATGGGACTGGAGGAAATAGCAGAGGTACTTAATGAGTACTTTGCTTCATTATTCACTATGGAAAAATATCTTGGCAATTATAGAGATGACGTAGTCGAGTGAAAAGCTTGAGCATGTAGATATTAAGGAAGAGGGTGTGCTGGAGCTTTCGGAAAGCATCAAGTTGGATAAGTGGCCGGGACCGGACGGAATGTACCCCAGGCTACTGTGGAAAGCGAAGGAGGAGATTGCTGAGCCTCTGCAATGATCTTTACATCATCAATAAGGATGGAAGAGGTTCCAGAGGATTGGAGGGTTGCAGATGATGTTCCCTTATTCAAGAAAGGGAGATAGCCCAGGAAATTATAGGCCCATAAGTCTTACTTCAGTGGTTAGTAAGTTGATGGAGAAGATCCTGAGAGGCAGGATTTATGAACATTTGGAGAGGCATAATATGATTAGGAATAGTCAGCATGGGTTTGTCAAGGGCAGGTCGTGCCTTACGAGCCTGATTGAGTTTTTTGAGAGTATGACTAAACACATCAATGAGGGTACAGCCGTAGATGTAGTGTATATGGATTTCAGCAAGGCATTTGATAAGGTACCCCATGCAAGGCTTATTGCGAAAGGAAGGAGGCATGGGATCCAAGGGGACATTACTTTGTGGATCCAGAATTGGCTTGCCCACAGAAGGCAAATAGCGGTTGTAGATGGGTCATATTCTGCATGGAGGTTGGTCACCAGTGGAGTGCCTCTGAGATCTGTTCTGGAACCCCTTCTCTTTGTGATTTTTATAAATGACCTGGATGAAGAAGTGGAGGAATGGTTTAGTAAATTTGCTGATAATGCAAAGGTTGGGGGTGTTGTGGATAGTGTGGAGGGCTGACAGAGGTTACAACAGGACATTGATGGGATGCAAAACTGGGTTGAGAAGTGGCAGTTGGAGTTCAACCAGGATGAGTGTGAAGTGGTTCATTTTGGTAGGTCAAATATGATGGCAGCATATAGCATTAATAGTAAGACACTTGGCAGCGTGGAGGATCAGAGGGGTCCGAGTCCATAGGACACTCAAAGCTGCAATGCAAGTTGGCTCTGTGGTTGAGAAGGCGTACAGTGCATTGGCCTTCATCAATCATGGGATTGAGTTTAAGAGCTGAGAGGTAATGTTGCAACTATGTAGGACCCTGGTCAGATCCACTTGGAGTACTGGGCTCAGTTCTGGTCACCTCACTACAGGAAGGATGTGGAAACCATAGAAAGGGTGCAGTGGAGATTTGCAAGGATGTTGCCTGGATTGGGGAGCATGTCTTATGAGAATAGGTTGAGTGAACTCAGCCTTGGGGCAACAGAGGATGAGATGTGACCTGATGGAGGTGTACAAGATAATGAGAGGCATTGATCGTGTGGATAGTCAGACGTTTTTCCCCAGGGCTGAAATGGCTAGCATGAGAGGGCATAGTTTTAAGGTACTTGGAAGTAGGAACAGAGGAGATGTTAGGGGTAAGTTTTTTATGTAGAGAGTGTTGAGTGTATGGAATAGGCTACCAGTGGCTGTGGTGGAGGCAGATATAATAGGGTCTTTTAAGAAACTCCTGGACGGCTACATGAAGCTTAGAAAAATAGTGGGCTATGGGTAAAACCTAGGTAGTTCTAAGGTAAGGACATGTTTGGCACAGCTTTGTGGGCCAAAGGACCTGCATTGTGCTGTAGGCTTTCTATGTTTCTAATACATTCATTATTGAATCGAAAAAGTATGAAATATCACAGGGGTGTGTAAATATTCATGCTTCCCTGGACATGTGTGAATTCTCCCCCAAACTGCTCCAGTATCATTCTTGCTGAGACCCCTTTCCCGGTTCCCAGTGGCCTGGAAACTGTGGTGCATGCTGGGATAACATTGACATGGTGTGACGGTGAACAGAGTGGTTCCTCTTCCACTGCATCAAAATCCATTCTGCTGGTCGGAAAGGAAAACAGCCATGGGACATTACTTAATTTGCCAATGAGCCACTCAGTATGCTTCTCCTACAGACCTTCTTGGGAATTATCAGTCATTGAATGCTGATGGCGGAAGGTGGTGACTTCAGAAACCAGGTGGTAGGGTGAGGAAGAGAGAAGGCCAGAAATAATATCAAAAGGCTGTAGACTGGGAGCGATGGGATTGAAGGCCGCATCAGGAAAGGGTGGTGCGTGTTGGGATCAGGATGGGACAGGCAGCAGTACTGAGCAAAGAGGAACAAGCAGCTGTGTTGGAAATAGGATTGGCAAAACTAGTTTGACACTGGAAGGAGTGCAGTTTGAGAATATAGACCAGCATCGAGATGTGGGTATTTGGCAGTGGTGTTTGAAGGATAGACTGTGACCTTATTGCTCTTTAAGAGACCTAAAACAACCTCCTCCTTTATCTCAAAATGTCCTATCATATAAATACACCTTGCACTGATCTCCCTATCCTCCGTGTTACTCTCCTTGGTAAATACTGCTGTAAAGTACTCATTTAGGACCTCGCCCACATCCGCCAGATCCAAGCAAATATTCCCCTCTTTATCCTTGAGTGGTCTTTGCTTCTCTCTAGTTATTTTATTTAGAGATACAGTGTGGAAAGGCCCACCATACCGCACTGTCCTGCAAACCAGCGATTTAACCCTAGCCTAATCACAGGACAATTCACATTGACCAATTAACCTACTAACCGGTACGTCTTTGGACTGTGGGAGGAAATCAGGGCACCCAGAGGAAACCCATACGCCATGGGAAGAAAGCATAACCTTTCTTACAGAGGATATTGGAATTGAACAAACTCTGACAACCCAAGCTATAATATTGTTGTGCTAACTGCTACCATGGCGACCTCTTGCACTGGATGTTTGCAAAGAATTGACGTGTAGTAAACTGACTTCCAGCAGCATAGTGCTGAAGAAGATGAGCGGGTCCTCGGGTGCTGATCAGATCTTGGGGATTCAAATGCTTTGGCCCATGTGATTGGCCATCCATATCAGGATCTGGTGCTCATGAGATTGGAGGTAACAATTCTAGCTGGGCAGACTGTGTCTGGCCCACCTGAATAATGTACAAAGCAGGGATAGTTGGTCCAGTTTCTAAAGAGTATTTGCATTAATTTTATCTTTCTTTTGATTTTCATGCTGTGCTTCCTGTTGGTGCTGGATTTGGTGACCTCTGCAGGTGATCCAGGTGAGTTGCGATCAGCGATTGTATAACAACTTGTCGTTTTTCCATTCCTTTAGCACGGCAAGCTGTTGCACGGGAATGTAATCAAACAGAAGTTCTCATTGAATCACAGAGTGACTCGGGGTGTCTTGAGGAGGAGGAGAAGTTCAAAAAGGAATCCCAAAACTTGTAGACTGGACACAGCTAAGGACTTGGTGCAGCTATTAAAATGAGGGCACATAAAAGGGAAAAAATGGAGATATGAGGATTCTGAAGCTGGTGGAGGTTGTATGGTAGGAAGAAGTAAGACCACAGAAACGTTTGAAACTAAGGATGGGTGTTTTAAATTGAGTTATTATGACATAAAAGGCAGCAGAAGGTAAATGGTGAGCAGGACATTCAGATTCAGGTTCATTGTATGCGTTTCTCAGAAGAGCAATGGAATGCTTAACTCTTGAAAACTTAAAGGCCTCAGTGGTATATGAGCCAAGGCAAAGTTGCAGGTAGGTAGTATTAGGGGGAAGCAGGTGGTAGAGTGGATATGTAGTCTGAATGCCGATAGGATGGTTTGGCTCAACCTAAGATAGTTGCCAGAGGCAGGCAGCTGATTGATAGCCAGGAAGAAGGGTTTGTTGTAACAGATGAAGACAAGCAATGTGAATAGCGAAGAAGCAGTGTAACTGATGTTTACTGGAAGTGGCACCTTCTCCCTCTGTGCGGTTGATTCTGTGAGCTTTTACTCGTGCCTGGTCAGTGTTTGGAAAAGTTTTGAACCTGGTTCTCTTGAACAAACTGACTGGAAGTTAGAAATTGGAAATAAGGATCGCAAATGGTGGAACTACTTGGCGAAGTCAGGCAGTGAGGAGGGGGGAGCAGATCTGACACTTCAATATTTCAGTGTCTGTTCCTCCCATCATTGCTGCTGTTTGATTTGCTGAGTATTTCTAGCAGCATCTGTGCTTGTTTCATACATTGTGGTTTTTGGTGTGCAAGAGTTGGTCAGAGAATTTTAAGCTAATCTCCAGCGTTAAAATGGAATGTTATTTTTTACCGTTATTTCTCACCAGCAGAAAACAGAGTAGAGTGGAGAAATCCATCTGATCCTCTTCACTTCCTGGCAGGCAGCTTGTGTTAACATTACCACCTGTTCTATCATAGCTAGTTGCATGGAACTTTTAGCTGAATGGTTTCTTAAGTGATTCTAAGCTTCGCTGCTCTGACTTTTCAGAATTTTGATTCTTAAGTCTGTACAAAAGTTGCATTATTTTTGGGTGTCTTTGATGGCCTGGTCTGTAAGCACCATGTTTGTTGATTGAACTGCAGGCCCTCCTGGTTCCACAATTCTTAACGACACCGTGAACATAGCTGATTACATAGGAGATCCTGGTCCAATGGGGCCACCTGGCTTGCAAGGCAATTCGGGGTCAGACGGCCTGCCCGGCCCTCGTGGCCAGCCAGGTAGGTTCTGATTGGTGTGTACGTTCTATAATGATTGGATAACTCTTAATACGAATTAGGCCAGGGTTACACATAACCAATGGAGGAAGCAATGGAAGTTTCTCTCTCCCTCTGCCATGTGGTTGTCTGATGCAATTCAACAATTCAAGTTTATTCTTGAATGGTGAAACCAGATACCTGCTCCTGTGGTTTCCATCTGTATGGATTGTTCATGAGTTAGCTGTTCCATTGTCCGTTCCTGATGGCCACAGTCACATAATTAGAGAGGGCTTTAATTTCCATTTGTATTATCAGAGCTACCTGCATTTGTGTGGATGTGATTTAGAAATGACATTCATTAATCTGGTTAGGAGATTAAAGACAGAGATTTACTGCCCTGTATCTCTCCCATGGCATGACCTCTTCCTTTTGGCGTCACAAATGTCGCTGGGGTTAAAGCGCTCGAAATTAATGCCTGGTTGCAGAAGACCTTGGGTGACTTGGCATGCTGTTGTGGACGTTGGTGATGGGGGCCTGTTGAATTCCAAGAAGGATGGCAGGTGACTCTTAAAAAGAGTTGAGTAATTTCAAATGGAGTAGCTCAGAACAGGCAATCAAGCAGAGTTAATAGAACAATATATGGGCGACAATACATTATTACATGTCACTTCGCTTTGTTTTGACTTTCCATGTTTTACTCATTTATTGTACAGCCCCCTTTTTAAAAGAATGCTTCATAGAAAACACTTCCTGTATCAAATGGCTTCTTTCCTTGCTGTAACAATACTGCAATTTTATATATTCCACTGTATTAATCAATAACTTACTGGGACTTTAGGTTTAGAAGGTCCTTGTTTTCATCTTTGTTTTTGGGTGTGGGCACAAACTGCATAATCAGCATTTGGAAAACTGATTATGAGGGAAGATCTGTACTTGCAAGGCATTTTTCATTACTGTAAGATGTCATAAAGAATTAGCAAACCAATTTACTGTTTTAGAAGCATGGTCAACAATATGGGAGATGCCATGTTTGTGCAGCAAGGTTTCACAAAATAGCAATAAAATAATGAGCAAACAAACTGTTTCTCATGTTGGGATGGGGTGGGATTGGAAGAAGAAGATTAAATAATTGGCAAAAAAAACCCAGGGAACACTCCTGCTTGTTCAAAAAATCCCACAGAGTCTTCATAGGCTCATAAAGTCAGAAAAGTACAGCAGAGAAACAGGCCTATCTAGTCCGTGCTGAACCATTGAAACTACCTACTCCTACCAAACTGCACTGGGAGCATAACCCTCCATACCTTTCCCATCCAGGTACTGATCTAAACTTCTCTTAAACATTGAAATCAAGCTTGCATCCACCACTTGTGCTGGCAGCTTGTTCCATACTCTCACCACCCTCGGAGTGAAGAAGCTTCCCCTCATGTTCCTCTCAAATTTTTCACCTCTGGTTGTAGTCCCACCCAACCTCAGTGGAAAAAGACTGCTTGCATCTACCCTATCTATACCCCTCGTAATTGTGTATACCTCTAACAAATATCCTCTCAATCTTCTACATTCCAAAGAGTAAAATCCTAACCTATTCAGTCTTTCCTTATAACTCAGGTAGCATCCTTATAAATTTTCTCTGGACTCTTTCAACTTCATTTACATCTTCCCTGTAGGTAGATGACCAAAGCTGCACACAATTCACCACATTAGGCCTCGCCAACATCTTGTACAACTTCAACATATCATGTCCCCTGAGAGAACCTCTAGTTCAGGCAAAATACAGCAGCTGTGATGAGGTAGCGTTCCCTCAGAAAGTTTCTTCAGTGCATATGGGACTTCATGAAGAATACACTCGGGGCTACTTTTTTACGTACAATACTACATCTGCTCATTAGTGCAAATACTTAATCAGCCAATCATATGGCAGCAACTCAATGGATAAAGGCATGCAAACATGGTCAAGAGGTTCAATTGTTGTTCAGACCAAATATCGGAATGTGGAAGAAATGTGATCTAAGTGATTTGGACGATAGACTGTTTGCTTGACTGTGGAATGAGACAAAAACCACCCAGACAGGGTGGAAAAATAAAAAAAGCAAACTGTGAGAGGCAGTTCCATGGGCAAAAATGTCAGTGGAGAACTGCCTAATTGGTTTGAGTTGACAGGAAGGTGACACTATTCCAACTCTGGTGTGCAGAAGAGCATCTCTGAATGCACAATATGTCGAACCTTGATGTGGATGGGCTATAGCAGCAGGAGACCATGAGCATGCAGAAATACATGCAGTGGCCACTTTATTAGGTATGTCCTGTACATACTAAGATGGCTGCTGTGTGTGTGCTGGTGAGATGTACTGTTGTTTGAACCAACATCCAGAAAGTGTTCTTAAGCAGCTAGGCCAAGCTATCAGTGGCTGCAATCAGCATCCCAAGTGACTGAAGCTATAAATAAAAAGCATCCGCCGGCCACTCAGGCAGCTTTTTCTTGTGAGCTTTATCTGAAGGGGACATGTGGCACACATTCATGCACGTGTGAGTTACTGGAAGATGTAATCAGTCAGAATGTTACAGGAAATTGAAATAAAACTACTGCAGTTACTGGAAATCTAAAACAAGGCTATTGTTGGCCTTCTCGAAGTGGGAAGCCTGCCTGCTGGGCACTGGGTTAAAGTAGGTGCAAGCACAAATATCCCTGTCAAATGAATCGGAGACTTAGCTTCTGGAGAACAGTAAATATATAACTAACTATTAAATACTTTTAAACGCTTTTTAAGTTTTTTTAAAAATACATTCCAAATAGTATGTTTTTGTTTGTGCATGTCAGAACTATTCTAAAACAAAAAACTTCTCCAAATACATTGATGTTGTTGAGAGCTCTGAGCCCTGGGTATGGGTTTCATTGTCTATTCTGTGACCGTAGTAGGCTACCTATGCTGAGGTCGTCCTGGGCACCACTCTGCCAGAGGAGCCTGGCTCTGACTGAAACCTGAGTCTGGGGTCATGATAGAACAAATAGCATGGTGTAAGGGCAGATGGCCGGCGGCATTTGGGGCAATTATGCTCGGGGCGCAGGAATTCGAGTTCAATCCCTGTGTCCTCTTGGTACCCATGGAATATGTGGGTTTTTTGTGCCACAGTCCAAAGGCATGGAGAGTCGGTTAGTTGGCCATTGTAAATTGTCCCGTGATCAGATTAGGGTTAATTCGGGGTCGCTGGGCCGTGTGGCTTGAAGGGCGGTAAGGGCCTTATTGTGCTCTGTATTGCTAATTAAAAATAAATAAATAAAATGGAAAATCTTCTAGGATTCCCCATTGGCTCAAAGGAAAACGCTGTCCTGCGACTGACCTTGCAGTTTCTAATAAAGTCTAAACTGAATGGAACGCATTGAAGTACTATGGTAGCATCGTGGCTGTGCTACCAGACTAACAGCTGGAATTCTGGGCCATTTATGCAGAGATTGAGGCCCACCACAGCAGCTGGGGAGTTCAAGCACAAGTAATAGAATAAATCTGGAATTCAAACCAGTTGGTAATGGTAAATATGAAACAACCAGATTGTTGTAATACCTCATCAGGTTTACTGATAGTCATCAGGGGATGAAATCTGCTATTCTTCTCCAGTCCACTGATACGTGACTCAAAACAGAGCAATGGAATATGGAAAACAAATGTTGATTTTTCCAATGATCTCCTAAATGCATTAAAATATATCTACACTCAGTGGTCACATTATTAGCTACCTCCTGTACTTAACAAAGTGGTCGCTGAGTGCATGCTCATGGTCTTCTGCTGCTGTAACCCATCCAATACAAGGTTTGATAGGTCGTGTATTCAGAGATGCTCTTCTACGCACTGCCTTGGCAATGCATGGTTATTTGAGTTAGTGGCACGTTCCTGTCAGCTTGAATCAGTCTGGCCATTCTCCTCTGACATCTCTCATTAACAAGGCGCTTTTGCCCACAGAACTGCCACTCACTGGATTTTTTTTTTGTTTCTCACACTATTCAGTGTAAAATCTAGATTAGGGGTTCCCGACTCTCTTTATGCCATGTTCCAATACCATTGACCAAGGGGTCTGTGGACCTCATGTTGGGAACCCCTGTTTTATTGACTGTTGTGTGTGAAAATCCCAGGAGATCAGTAGTTTCTGAGATACTCAAACTGCCCTGTATGGCACCAACAATTATTCCACAATCAAAGTCATTTAAATCACATTACTTCCCCGTTCTAATGGTGGATCTGAACAACAACTGAACCTCTGGATCATGTCTGCGTGCTTTTATGCATTGAATTGCTGCTACACGATTGGCTGGTTGGATATTTGCATCAACAAGTAGGTGTATAGGTGTTTCTAATAAAGTGGCCACTGAAAGTACATACCAACTACTGGCGTTACACCTAACGGTTCTTAAGATATAATGGAACATTGCTCTCAGCCCATTTTCACTTTGCTCCTACTAAAAGTTTATTTTTGCCACGTATTTTATCTGCATTTGAACTAAATGAAGAGCTTCTAGCTTGTAAAAAAAACGTGCTCTTCTCTTTCTGATTTGTACTCTACCTTTAGAAGTCCCTTTCTAAGTCCTATTGCCTTTTCCACAAATGTTAATACACACACAAACACTTTCGGGCTATCACACTGATACATGTGCACACACTTGTACACTTGTATACATTAGTGCTTGCTCTTACTCTCATCTTCATGCACCCTTTTGCACTCAAATCAGAGCTTGCAGACTTGTTTCTTCTTTACACCCATGTGCAAGCATACATACTTGTGCAGATATTTTTAGTTTTTTTCCTTCTGATATTCAATGAAATCATTGTAATTAATTCCAAATTTATTGCTAAAATCTGAATGTTATTTTAGAGTTCAATGACCTACAAATTAATGATATTCCAACAAGCCTTGGATAAGTATGTATGTTTCTGTTCTCTGCCTGCCTACAGGGCCCAAGGGGCAAAGAGGCAGACCAGGTGGGCTGGGTCCTGAAGGCCCGGTTGGTCCTCCTGGGCCTCGTGGAGACCCTGGCAAATCTGGGCAACGAGGGATGACTGGAGACCCAGGTGAGGAAGAAAAAAATAACATCGGCTGAGTATTTTACCCAGTAAAAAATAGAGAACTGTTTCATAAAAGAAACTGTCCAAGATGTTTCTTTTTCTGTCATAAACATTCTTTCAAGCATTTTCTGTTGAAATCTTCTTGTATTTAAGGATTTGGTCCTAACCACAGGAAAACATAGTTTCCAATTGCTTGGGATGTGGGAAGGTTGATGAGTATGGGGTAAAATGTAAAACTTGGGAGTAAAGTGTAATTTAAGGAATTTGGGGAGGAATCTAGTTGCCCAATTACAATTTCAAGGGAAAAGGCAAGAGTGGATCATTTCCTGCCTACCCAATATCAGTGGGTGTATCCAGGTCCAGAATCAGAATCAGGTTTATTATCACAATGTATGCCATGAAATTTCTTATTTTATGGCAAGCAGTACAGTGCAAGCCATAAAAAGTTATAATGAATTACAAAATAAGTTGTGCAATAGAAGGAATAATGAGGTAGTCTTCATGGACCATTCAGAAATTTGATGGTGACCTTCAGGCTCCTGTAGCATCTCCCTGATGATAGTAATGGAAAAGTTCATGCCCCAGACAGCGGGGCTCTTTAGTGATGGATGTAGCTGCCTAGAGGCAACACCTGCTGAAGATGTCCTCGGTGGTGGGCAAGGTTTTGCCTGTGGTGGAACTGGCTGATCCTAGAACCCTCTGCAGTCTGTTTCAATCCTGAGCATGCAAGCCTTCATACCAGGCTGTGATGCAACCAGTCGGAATGATCTCCATCGTACATTTATTGAAGTTTACCAGAGTCTATGGTGATATATCAAATCTCCTCAAACTCTTTACGCAGGAACTTACTAACATGGGACTTCCAGTAACTAATCTGGCATGTGATTGTGTCAATATGTCAGGCCCAGGATAGATCATCAGAGATGTTGACATGCAGGAACTTGAAAGGCTCACCCTTTCCATTGCTGATCCCTCAGTGAGGACTGGTTTGTGCTCCCTCGACTTTCCCTTCCTGTTTGTTGGTTTTGCTGCTGTTGAGTGCAACCTGCTCAACCTGCTGATCTACCTCACTCCTAAAGGCCTCCTCATCACCATCTGAGATTCTACTAACACCAGATTGTTTTCTGTGAATTTACTGATGCCAGTTGAGCTGTGCCTGGCCACACAATCATGAGTCTGGAGAGAGTAGAGCTATGGGATAGGCACACGTTCTTGAGGTGAGCCTGTGTTCATTGTCAGCGAGAAGGAAATGTTATTACTGATCTACACTGACTATGGTCTTTCAATAAAGAATCTGAGGATTCAGCTGTAGAGGGAGGCCTAGGAGCCCAGATTTTGATGTTTGAGGATTAGTAGTGAGGTGATGGTGGTGTTGAATGCTGGTCTGTAATCGATGAACAGTAGCCTCATATCAGTTTTGCTGTTGCCCAGGTGCTCCAACGCAGAGTGGAGTGTCAGTGAGAGTGCATCTGCTTTAGACCTGTTGTGATGGTAGGCAAATTGCAGTGGGCCCATTATAGCTTGGGGGGGGGAAGTTAATTCTAGCCATGACTAACCTCTCAAAGCACTTCATCACAGCAGGTATGAGTACTGTTGGGTGATGGTCATTGAGGGTGCCCACCCTGCTCTTCATGAGCACTAGTATGACTTCTGTCCTTTACAAGCATGTGGGAACCTCAGACCACAGCAGCGAGAGCCTTACCATGTCTTTGAACAGTCCAATGAGTTGGTCAGCGCAAGGTTTCAGTCCCCTGCCAGTTACACTGTCAGGGTCTGACCCTTGCAAGGGTTCACCTTCTTGACGGATGTTCTAACATCAACTACCCAGACAGAGATCACAGGGATCCCAGATGCTGTGGAGATTTGCATAGGAGTAATATTATTCTCCCTTTCACAGAGTGTATAAAAGTTGTTGAGCTCACTAGGGAGTGAAGTAAAGCCATTAGATTTTGCCTTTATAGATAGTGATGTTATGCAAACCCTGGCACAGCTCTCATGCATCTGATTGCATCTCTAACTTCACACAGAATTGCCCTTTTCCTCTCACAATAGTCAACAGAATACACAAGACAGCAGGGGCTGGAATCTGGAAGCTGCTGGAGGAACTGTGCGTGTCGAGCAGCATTGTGGGAAGAAAGGAATTGTCATTGTTTCAGATTAAAAGCCTGCATCTGGAGACCATTTCCTGAAGTGTCAGCAATTCTTTTTCCCCTCACAGATGCTGCAGTACCTGCTGGGTTCCTCCTGCAGATTGTTCTTGGGTCTCGGTTCAGACTGAATGAACGTGTGTCTAAATCTTTCATTCCCCTAACTTTAAACACCCCATTCAGCTATCAGCCTTAATCAATGGCTTCAATAGATCTGGCACTAATAAATGAAACTATAGAAAGAAAATGATAAAATCCCATACTTAGGCCTTACCAGTGATTCTTCTAAACAGCTCTAAATGATTAAATTTAATTCTAGATGCTTTCCGGGGTATTGGTTGACCTAGGGATCTTGTGGGCTCTCAGAATCAGGTTTATTATCACTGACATATGTCGTGAAATTTGTTGTTTTATGATAGCAGTACAATGCAAGAAATAAAAAATACACTATAAGCTACAATAAAAAACGTAACTAAATAGTGCAAACAAGGAATAGCAAGGCAGTGTGCATGGACCATTCAGAAATCTGATGGCAGAGGGGAAAAAAACTGTTGCTAAAATGTTGAGTGTGGGTCTTCAGGCTCCTGTACCCCCTGCTTGTTGGTAGTAATGAGAAAAGGATATGCCAGTGGTGATGAGGGCCCTAAATGATTAGTGTTGCCTTCTTGAGGCATCTTTGATGGTGGAGAGGTTTGTCACGGGGGATTTCATGGTGGTAAGTTGGCAGCAGTGAACAACGTGACCAGCGGTGACATCCTTCAGATAGTTCACAAAACTACTTCTGTTACTTTTTCTTCTTTCAAGTGTGACTCTACTACTAAGCTGTGTGCGAGGGAAACACGTGACTTACATTTTGATGGTGTGTTTTTTGGGCCAATTGAGCAATTTGGTGCTTTGCTGTCTCTGAGGGAGTTTGGTGAGGTTTGGTGTGGAGTGTGTGGCCTGGAGGTCAAGATGCCTGGAGACAGAGCAGAGCCCATGATCAACTGTATTCCCCGCTGATTAAAGCATCGAGCAAGATTGAAATCAACAAGAACATGAGTGGAAGGTGAGCGAGCTTTCAGCACTGCCTGCCTGTGTTTGACCAGTCTCCCTCTCCCTTTCCCTCTTGCTCACTGCTGCCAGGAAAAGATGCAGGAGTCTTGGGTCTTGGGCAAGGCTTGATCGGCGTTGTTTGTGGATGGGACTTGTTTTTAGAGGACTCTGCACATCTTATATGTGTTTCTGGTTCCTCCTTTTTCCATTCCTGTTTTGTGCAATTTTGATCACTCTGTGGCCTGCAGTCAATGAACAACACAGCGCTAAATTGAACTGAGCTGATCTAAACTGAGCATTCATAGACTGTTTCAAGGTTTGATGTTTAATATTCTATGTGTTACTTGTTTATTTGCTATTTGTGTGATTCATTCTTTTTTTTCACATTTGGATGTTTGATGTTTTCTTTGGATGGGTTCCATGGTGTTTCTTTGTTTTGTGGCTGTCTGTGGGAAGACAAATCTCAGGGCTGTACATTGCGTAAGTACTTTGACAATAAATGAACTTTGAATCTTTGACCGTGATGAAGCTGGCTGAGTTTACATCTCTCCGTAGTCCCTTTCAATCCTAAACATTGGAGCATCTATACCAGCCAGTGATGCCATCAGTCAGAACACTCTCCGCAGAAATTTCCTACGGTCTTTGATATACCAAATCTCCTAGAGCTACTGGAACTGCTGGGAAGATCTTTCCTTAAAATCGCACAGCGACATTCTCAGACTGTTTGGCATGGGACACCTTGGCAGCTTTTGAGCTTTTGTATTTTTGTGTTTTTGATCCCGTTCTCTGAATGCAAATTGTTAAAAATCATTTTAAGGAGGTGAAAACAAAGCTGCTTATATTCCTAAAGTTTCTCGAGAGGCTATAGAAAATGAATTTACCAGCAGCTAGTCTCCGTTTAGAATGACTACAAGTAACCTAACACATCCAGAGTTACTGGAGCTGCTACCTGCTCTCTCTGCAAATCTGATAAGTTTCAGAAGTGTGGCTGCCAACTTTTGCCCTGTTCTCAACTTTACAGGATCTATTGCTGACTTCCCTTTTCTTCCTGGATCTGTGTGTCACCATACGTTAGGAGAAATGCATCACACACAGGTAACTCTGAGATGTCTTCCTCCTTTCCCAAGTCAAAGCAATCCTCTATTACAGTGTTTGGACCCCTGGACCATATCTCGTCTATTTCCTGCAATTCTGCTTTTGCCTTCCCTCCTTGATAGAGCAAGGTTAGAGACCACCACCCACCCTCAGATCCTCACCCACCAGTTTCTGTGTTCAGTTGATCAGCTCTGGCATATTCCGCCACCGTCAACATATCTCCCCTTCACCTTTCAGTATTTCGAAGGGACTGTTCATTCATGACTTCCTGGCCTTCTCTTCCATTTTCCATCGTCCAGGGACCCGTGCAGTCTGTCTGGGTGAAGTAGCTCCAGATATCAGGACTGTAGGCAGGTTGTTGGGGTTGCGAAATAGCTAATCTACTAACTGTACCACTCCATCAGAGTTATTCCCTTTGTCCTATTCATCCCTCTGCCATTCTATCTGCAAATTAAAACACTTCTTTCTCTTCAAGTTCTGATGAAGGCCCTCTGACCTGAAAAGTTAACTGTTTTCCTTTCTACAGGTGCATCCTGTTTTGATGGTATTTGCTGCATTTTGTAGTTTTTTCCATTTCACATTCTCAGTATCTACATTGATTTTTAAAGAAAGTAGAGAGCTGTGTTTGTCACATGTACATCAACGTGTACATTCCTTAAGGTTGCTATATTCAGGAGGTGGTAATGAGAACAAGCTCCCATTTCCTATTAAACGCTCCCAATGGTGTGTGCCTCAAATAGCCTCTGACAACAAAGTCCAGCTCCTGGCCTTCATGTGTGGCTTGGCTACTAAGCCTGGCAGAGTCATTTCTACTGATGGGAGAAGGGGCAAAGGCAGGTTACTGGCACCTTAAAACCAGTCGCTTTGGGCAGATGGGGCTTGTCAGCCTCTAGGAGAAGGAAAACACTGACCTCGAACCTCCACTACCTTCCCACTATACCCTCTCGTGGGGAAGGCTTTGAGAGTAAACCCTGAGGGAAAAATCCAGAGCTGGAGCCCATAAGTCAGTCCCACATCGAGCTCAATGCTGAGTGGCAGTTCCTGTGACGTTGCAGGTTCTAAACTGAATTGGTCGCTGCCATTCCTTTGGGTACATCAGAGGTGAGGCAAGGGGAAGATTGCTACATGGGCAACAGCTTGTTCTCTATAACGCGCAGGCTTGCATATTTCATGATATCGTCCAGGCTTGCATACCTAGATAGCTAGAACACACTATCCATGGTGAACTTTGACTGACAGAGACTTCAGACTCAGAAATCAACAAATACAGTGAAATGTGTTGTTTTTGTCAAATCAGCAAGGGTAATGCCAGGCAGCCTGTAAGAGTCTGTAGATTTTTACAAATAAATTGAAGTAAGGCATTATATGTTTAAAGAAAACCTTAACACATTTTATTGAACTCCAAAACCTGAACACCAAAGCACGCTCGAAGCCCCTTACGATATTACGTCATCACATCAGAGCTGCCTCTTGAAGTGAACCCCAGCTCAATGTTGGCGGTTGTGAATTGTCACCCATTACGTTACCTTACCAGCCTCCATGCTTCTGGTGCCAACATAGCATGCCCACTGTCATGTTTTGTAACTCCAAAACATTAAACTAATTGTAAGAGAACGACAGGAGCCCAAGAAAATAGGTCTTAGTTTGTTCTTTGCTTTAGCAAGACATGCACGTATCAAGTGGTAGCTTTATGACATATGCAATTCATGTATTTTTACATATAACCCAGAATGAATTATGTAAACAAATAACGGATATTTACTCAAACAATATATTTACAATATTACTCAATATTACTGAAATCTCAAATACACAACACTCCTCCCTGTTTAGCTATAAACTTTAACTCAATATAGAATGCATGTCAACTATATACAGAGTATACTATATAATACAACTACTATAAGAAAACCACAGCATAGTAAATTCTTAAAGTATTGCATTCAGGCTAAAAGATTTAATTGCTGTGGAGGCTTTCTTACCCTTATGGAATAATATCTTTCCTGACAAAAGGATTCACTCTGCTTGGGGCAGGTGAGATGTGGCTGTGAGACAATCTCAGGTTCTGGAGCCTCCTCCGTGGTAGGTGTCGGAATTGGAAGTGGTACTGACTGCTTTGGACACCTTTCTTGCCTGACTATTGACTCTGCTCTCCTCGTCTGTCATCTCAGAAGCAATGTCCACTGTGTAGCAGAGTGGTCAAGTTCTGTCCATAATCTTTCCGAGCACGCTCTGTAGTTCCTCACCAGGACTGCTTGGCCGCGAGTGAAACCTCAAACCTCCTTGTGAGAGGAGTGCCCAATTTGTCTCAGCTGTTTGTCCTGCATACTCCTTCTGAGAATGGGTTTGAGGAGATCCGAGCGTGAACGCAAGGAAGGACCCAGGAAAAGCATGAGTTGTTACTTGTGAAGTGTGCTTCATTGTGACGTACAAGGAGAAAGTTGGCAAGCTTCTGGTTCAGTGTTAGTGTAGTGTATTCTCCTGATATTGCTCACAGTGCTTTCTTTAGTCTTCGGATAAACCTTTCCGCCAAGCCATTTGTAGCTGGTGCTGTGTCTTATTACATTCATTTTCAGGAATGAGTGAAACTGCTCCCCCGCAAGCTGTGGTCCATTGTCACCGACAAAGTGTTCTGCAACACCATTCCTTGCAAAGAGGCTTATCAACACATCAGCAGTGTGCGAGGCTGGAGTGGAGGCTACCGGGAATACTTCTTGCCACTCTGTAGCTGCGTCCACTACTATCATGAAATTTGTGTCCGTGAATGATCTGGCAAAATCCATGTGAATCCTCTGCCAGGACAATGCAGGCCATTCCCAGGGATGGAGAGGCGCTGCTCTGAGCACACCAAACAGTGTTTGGCAAGCTGCTCAATCTGTTGATCTATCCCAGGCCACCAGAGAAAGCTTCGAGCCAGTGATGTCTTTTTAACCACACCAAGATGACCGACCTCCAACACTTTAGCTCTCAGCTTAGATGGTACAACATCTCTGAATCCCCAAGTAAGACAACATCTGTCAATGGGGAAACCGTTGTTTCTGCTGCACATTCCAGCCACTTTGGATGGCTGTGTAGACATAAGACATTGTGGGGTCTCTTCTGCTTTCCCTTTGGATCATATCTGCCATCATAGGGTAGCTTTCGATTTGTATTAGGGAGAATACATCAAGGAGTATCCTCTTTTGTAAATTTTCAGTTATTTCCTTTTCCAAGGGTAAGCAGGACAATCTGTCTGCATTTCCATGCTTAGTCAACCTCTCGAATTTGACCTTGTAATTGTGTCCTCCAAGAAACAGAGCCCCATCTCTGCATTTGTGTTGCTGCTGTTAGTGGAACACCCTTCTGTGGATTGAAAATGGACACCAGTGGTTGATGAGCAGTAGCGAGGGTAAACTCTCCCATACAAGTACTGTTAAAAACATTATACATGTCAAACCAGATGCAAGGTCTCTCTGCCAATCTGTGTGTAATTTGTCTCTGCGGTGGTAAGGGAACATGATGCAAAGGCAATGGGCTTTTGTGATATGACTGCACCCATACAATAAGTCAAGCTTCACTGGACGATGTGGATCATAATGTGTGAGTACAGTGTCTGATGTCACTATTTCCTTTTATCTTTTTGAAAGCCATCTCACACTGCTTTGTCCATTGCCATTTCTTCCCAATCTGTGGTAATGGGTTTAAGGGGTGAGCACAACAACCAGTTTTGGCAGAGAATTGTTATAGTAATTGACAAATTCTAAAAAGGACTACAACTGTGATATGTCCTTTGGTCTTGGGCATCCACTGCTGTCTGTATTTTCTCCACACACTTGTGTAAGCCTTGTACGTCCATGGTATGACCAGAATAAGTGATGTTTGGTTTAAAGAATTCACATTTATTGTGTTGCGCTCTGTACACATAATCTTCTAATTATTTTAACACTGTCTTGAGATTTTGGAGCTATTCCTTGTCATCCTTACTGATTACAAAGATGTCCAGCTACCTGGGCAGCCTTGCAGCACCTGGTCCCTAGCTTTCTCCCAGGGTGCAGGTGCAGATGCTAATCCAGACTTAAGCTTCATATAGAGCTAAAGCCCTTTGTGAGAGTTTATGGTGAGAATGACATTGAATTTTTCTCCCATCACCAGTTAGATAGGCCTCAGCTAGATTCACTTTGCTGAAGTGTTTTCCTTTAGAAAGGTTTGCAAAGATATCCTCTATCCTGGGCAGAGAGTATTGATCTATTGACCTTAAAATCACCACAGATCCTCACAGACCCATTTTTCTTGGCTACTAGGACCACAGGCATGTCCATGGGCTCCACTCAACTTTGGAAAAATTCATTCAGCCTCCATGTTAGCTAGCATACTGGCTACTTTATTATGGATGGTATAAGGGACCAGTTGGCTTTGTAAAACTTGGGTGTGCCCTCTTCACTGAACGTTATTCCACCCTGGATCTGTTTGAGTTTTCTGATGCCATCCTTGAGCACTGTTATATCTTTCTTGATTCATTTTCAGTTGGGTTTATTGTCAGGGATGTAGTATACAAATGGTGGATATATCTCCAAACAAATTGTGGTTAGCTCAGCCAGTCATGTCTCCACAAAGCTTGCCCTTCTGTCTTTATCACGTGAGCCCAATGTGGCTTGTTGGTTGCTAAATTTCACTGTAACTAAGGTCAATCACATAGGAGTTAGCTTTTCTCCAGTATAAGTTCTGAGTTGAATATCTGAAAACTTCAGCTTAGTAGTTTTGAAATGCCATCAAACTCATTTTGTGTAATGACTGAAACAGTTAAGCCTGTGTCCAATTCCATTTTAATTAATTTACTGGTCGCTTCTGATGAAAGCCACATTGTTTGTCCTTTGTTAGTTTTTGCATTGTAAATCTCAGTCCCGCTTCACTCTCATTGTTATCGTTCCACAGCATGCAGAATATTCTCGTTTTGAAACTGCAACTTGATTTTTTAAATCTTTATCCCTTCTCTGTGAAGTCCTTTTATCTTTGTCTGCACAAAATACTGTTTGTATGTGTCCTACTTACATTTTCTGTAAGTTTTGCCCTTAAATCTCCATTGCTCTGGTGTACGTGAGCTCCTGCCATAGCGATAACACAATTTTTTTTGGGCAGGCCAGTTTTTGTTTAGGCATTGCGATTTTGTTCGTGCTCCCTTTCATTCCTGACTGCAGCTCAATTGAGTTTCTGTCTGCAGTTCCCATTGGTACTATTTCAGCCGCTCTTTTAAATGTAAATTGTGCTTCAGTTAGGAGCCATTTTTGAGTGCTTTCTTGTAAGATTCCATACATCTTTGGAATGTGGGAGGAAAATGAAGCAGCTGGAGGAAATCCATACAGTCATGGGGAGAATGTATACATTTCTTACATACAGCGGTGGGAATTGAACCATACCTTAAAACGGGGGTGGTAAAGCTTTCCCCGGAGATAGCACTGATTTTAGATTACAATCCCTCTGTGCTGTGTAACTCGATTCTGAATGCTTTGCTGCCGTGTTCACTTCGGCTTGGAGTTCCACATAGTTTGGAGAATGATCCCACCACTCTACTGCATAGCTGGCTTCCTTAGGATGGAGAAGCAAAATCATTATTACATTGAAAAATATGAAAATATGCTAATGTGATGAACTGATAATGAGGCTTTGGGCTTGCTCTGGGGTTCACACCTGAGGACTCCGTTTTGGTTCAGAATGATGTTGTTTGCTTCAGTTGTTTGCATGATAAGTGGGTTTTTTTCTCACGTCGGGTGTTGGCCTTTTTAATTGGGTTCTTTCGGGTTTCTTGCTTTGTGGCTACCTACGAGTAAGCAAATCTCAAGGTTGTATAATTTATCACAATGCACACAAAGTGCTGGAGGAACTCAGCAGGCCAGGCAGCATCTGTGGAAAAGTGTACAGTGCTGAGACCCTTCATTAGGACTGAAGAAAAGAAGATGAAGAGTCAATTAGAAGGAAGGGAAGGGGAGGGAAAAAAAACAAGATGATAGTTGAGACCAGGAGGAGGAGGAGGGGATGAATTAAAGAGCTGGGAAGTTGATTGGTGAAAGAGATACAGGGCTGCAGAAGGAGGGATCTGATAGAAGAGGACAGAAGGCCATGGAAGAAGGAAAAGGGGGAGGAGCACCAGAGGGCCATGATGGGCAGTTAAGTTCAAGAAATTGATGTTCATGCCATGATGTTGGAGACTACCCAGACAGAACATAAAGTTTTGCCTGTCCAATCTGAATGTGCCTCATGGTAGCAGTAGAGGAGATCATGGACTGACATCTGTGGCTAAATTTGCTAATGATACAAAGATGGATGGAGGAGCAGGATGTGTTGAGGAATCAGAGAGCCTGCAGAGAGACTTAGATAGTTTAAGGGGAATGGACAAAGAAGTGGCAAATGAAATACAATATTGGAAAGTGTATGGTCATGCACTTTGGTGGAAGAAATAAACAGGCAGACTATTATTTAGATGGAGAGAGAATTCAAATGCAGAGATGCAAAGGGACTTGGGAGTCCTTGTGCATGATACACTGAAGGTTAACCTCCAGGTTGAGTCGGTGGTGAAGAAGGCAAATGCAATGTGGGCATTCATTTCTAGAGGTGTAGTATATAAGAGCAGGGATGTGATGTTGAGGCTCTATAAGGCACTTGTGAGACCAGACTTGGAGTATTGTGTGCAGTTTTGGGCTCCTTATTTTAGAAAGGATGTACTGACATTGGAGAGGATTCAGAGAAGATTCATGAGAATGATTCCAGGAATGAAAGGGTTACAGTATGAGGAACGTCTGGCAGCTCTTGGACTGTATTCCATGGAGTTCAGGAGAATGAGGGGGGATCTCATAGAAACATTCTGAATGTTAAAAGGCCTGAACAGATTAGATATGGCAAAGTTATTTTCATTGGTAGGGTAGTCCAGGACATGAGGGCACGACTTCAGGATTGAAAGACGTCCATTTAGAACAGAGATGCGGAGAAATTTCTTTAGTCAAAGGGTGGTAAATCTGTGGAATTTGTTGCCTTGAGCGGCTGGTGGAGGCCAAGTCATTGGGTGCATTTAAGGCAGAGATCAATAGGTTCTTAATTAGCCAGGGCATCAAAGGGTATAGGGAGAAGGCAGGGGAGTGGGGATGACTGGAGGAATTGGATCAGCCCATGATTGAATGGTGGAGCTGATTCGATAGGCCAAACAGCCTACTTCTGCTCCTATACCTTATGGTTTTATGGTCCCATGGACATGGTGGAATGGGAATGGGAAGTGGAATTAAAATGGGTAGCCACTGGGAGATCCCGCTTTTTCTGGTGAATGGAGTGTGGATGCTTGGTGAAGCGGTCTCCCAATCTGTGCCAAGATCATTGAAGTCCCTCATCACCTGGGACATGACCTCTTCTCATTACTATCAACCTGGAGGTTAGGTACAGGAGGTTGAAGAAGCTTCTTCCCCTCTGCCATCAGATTTCTGAATGAACATTGGGTCCATGAACATGACCAGACTGTTTCTCTTCATACTGTTTATTTATTTAATTAATGTTATTGGAAATTTGTTATGCCTGCATGGTGCTACTGACACAGAGCCACAAATTTTATGACATATATTAATGATAATAAACTTGATCCAATAGCACAAAAGAGACAACTTCTTGAGATTCAACTCCAATGCATCTTCAAAATCAGAACAAATATAATGGAGTCCAATAAAATTAAAACCAGTTGCTCATTTTTGAGTATTTTGAACATACAGTACAACTGCCATTGATGCATTCTACTTTTGTTCTTTCCTTTAGGCCCCCCTGGTGATCAAGGGCCACCAGGAGGTCAAGGTCACTGCCTTCCAGACTCTGGTGGGTTTCTGATTGTGGTGCACAGCCAGTCAACACAGATACCTTCTTGTCCTCAAAATAAGACAACCCTTTGGCGAGGGTACAGCTTGCTTTTTCTGGAGGGTCAAGAAAATTCTTACAGTCAAAATCTTGGTAGGTTTAAGCGTTTTTTCTTTGGTTCTGTCATCCTGTCATCTTTTCACTTTTATTCTTGGCACTCCTTAGACGTACACAAATCTCAGTACAGCTCTTAATGATAGCAGCAACAATGTTGTGGATGCACCATCCAATTTCATTTACACATGGCATTAAATGAGAATTTTTCCTGGGTGTGATTTTCTTGGAAACCGGTTGGACTGTGAATGTTCCATGTTAACACACAGCTCCCTCCCAGTGGTGCCAGAAAACTGCTTGGCATCCAGACTTCAAAAAACTGCATTTATTTTTCCTTTTAACCACTCTACAATTCTACAAAAGTGCTGGACTTCTAAATGCCCTCTGAAATGGCCCACTCACTTGAACAAAATGGAAGGAGGGTGATTGATGTCTGTCATGCTGGTGAATATGGAACCTGTGTATGAACTTGAACATATGGCTCTCCTTGCTGCCCTGGAATAGCTAACAAAAATGTGGAGCTTGTAGAGAAACCCAATTCTTCCTCATCTGCCCAGTTTGGGAACTGATTATCTTGCATTAATATTAAAGTGTGTGGTTTTGACACTCGGGGGAACAAGGTGTCATTTTGGACTTGACAAGAATTTGCTGTTGCAAGCCTAAAGCGGCTTTGCAAGAAAGCCTGATCATTGTCCATGACAGAAGTGAGAGTGTGTGCTCTGCATGGCAAGTGGTGTCTGTAAACTGGACTGTGCATCTCATGGCTGAGTATATCAGTAAGCTGATGTGAAGATGCGTGCATGGGTCTGATCATCTGGGTAGAATGGACTGCAGCAGGTGGATGTGCAATTGTTAACCAAATGTGTTTAATTCTATCTGCATGCTAGCGTCACTTGTACATGCCTATGTGTTTGATTATAAAAAGAAACTTCTTTGGTTTTGTGTCTGCACAGAAGCTCTTTCTAATGGCCTGTTTTCAGGATATTTAATATTACTTCCGATGCTTTTATCTGATAGTTTTGATAACTACTATTTCAATCTTACTATTCTCCCAGGTCTAGCTGGCTCTTGTCTTCCAATGTTTAGTACTCTGCCATTTGCACATTGCAGCTTTGATGAAGTTTGCCACTATGCTACTAGAAACGACAAATCCTATTGGCTATCGACCACCGCACCTATCCCCAAGAGTCCAATCACTGAACATGAGATACGTCCTCACATCAGCAGGTGCTCTGTCTGCGAGGTACCTTCTGTAGCTGTGGCCATACATAGCCAGGATCAGACCATTCCTCCTTGCCCTTCCGGATGGAGCAGCCTTTGGACTGGTTATTCATTCTTAATGGTAAGCTGTTTTTTAAAATAATTCATGCACTTTGTTACACTTATGCCCAAAGTCATAAAAATTAACCTATAGCTGTTTTTCCTCACTGGTGTGTAAACCAAGCTGCCTACACACAATCAGCTTGGTTTTTTGATACTGGAAAAATATCACCTTCACTTCTGTTGACCAATTTATCACTTGGTGCATTATTTCTGCAAATAAATGATTACATATTTACATTCTTCGATACTCTATGGCACTTTACGAGCATGAGATGCACTATTGTTATATATCTGAAGATGTAAAGTAATATAAAGTGTCAGTGTGTGCACATTTTAAAATTTCTAGGTTAAATTAGATTTAGCACAAGGATGTTCACTATAGTTTTTGTTTTACTAAAAAGGGGTCAAGGAGGCCTAATTTTAGTTTTCTCAATTGAAAATTGATGAGATATGAAATACTGAACATTTGAGGTGCTAGGTATTTGGGAAGGATCTGATCCAAGTATTTTTGGTCCATTTGAAACTGAAATTTAAAATTGAAATTGAAAATTACTTCACTGAGTTTCCATGGGAAACCAGCTGTGATTTCAATCAGTTAGATGAATATATTTGAGGAAAATAAAACAAAGTTAGTGAGATACATTTAACAAGAAATGACCAGGATACCATTAGAGAGGCTGTTTACAATTACAGAAGTATGGTTTCTTTATGATGCGTCTGGTGGAGTGGAAAAGATCTTTGCTTATTGATCTACTCTGGGCAAAGACAAAATAATTACTCTGTGCTGGTTGCATTATCAGGTACTTCAACATTTTCACTGAAGAGAAAACTATATATTTGGTTTTTTAATTTTTAAATTTAACAATGTATTGACTTTAACAAATAATATTGATCATGGAGTTGCAAAGAACAAAAATCCTGAAGACTGTAAACTTATTCTATGGGATAAATGCATAATGGCTCACAAAGAAGCTATTGAAGCATTGGATTCAATGTGGTAAGATCTTAGACACAATGGTAAATGGGAAGTGCCAGCTGGAGACTTTAGTCAAGTGTGAAATTGAAGACATACACTTCTTGGAACAACTTCTTCCTCTGCTATTCAGATTTCTGAACAAACCATGAGTGCCACCTCACGTTTTGCCTTACTTCGTATATCTTGTAACTTACAGGAGGTTTTCGTGTTTTGCACTGTTACTGCTGCCACAAGACAATAAATTTCACAACATATGTCAGTGAAAATAAACCTGATTCTTTTTGATTCTGCTTGACTGTCACTAGAGATTGTTGGTCTTTATCTCGAAACTTGGTGCTTCTCCTGTGGTCATTTATATATTGTGGCTCCACCGTATTGGAAATCAAAAATGATTTCATTTTACACCAGAGGGAGAAAATCTAGAATATTCTGAAGCACGTCAACATTGAAATCAAGCAAATTTGCTCACTGTGTAGCAATGAGCAAATAGTATATGTTCACCTATCGGGAAATATGTTAACTGAAATTTTTGAATATATATTTATTTTTGAAATGTGTCGTATTGATAATTTTCACTAAACTACATAATTGTAATCCCTGTTATATTATTCATGGAATAATTATTTATTTCCCTGTAAATTAAACACCATGACTGTAAACATAATAGCCTTGTGTAGCAGCTAATGTGTAAGTAAAAGAACAACATGTGCAAACTGAATTCAACAATAACTGGATAATCTGGTTATTTTTAGCACTTTGATGGGAATAGTATATCCAGCAGGACACTGGGCATAGATTATCAACATGAAAGATACAATTTCTAATAACTGAACCTCTCCTCAGTAACAACTTAGATTATTACACCCAAATAACAGGAGTGAGACTTGAACCTACAGACTCTGAATTCCAAAACTGGCAAGAAGTGGCATTTGGAAATAGGAACTTCCATCCAAGAAGTCAGATCTACCAAGTTATAAGAACATAGCAATATAAGAAATAGGATCAGGAGTCGGCCATCCGGCCCATAGAGCCTGCCCTGCCATTCAATAAGGTCATGGCTGATCTGTCCATAAACTCAGCTCCATCTACCTGCCTTTTCCCCATAACCCTTAATTCCCTTACTATGTTAAAACCTATCAAACTGTATCTTAAATATATTTAGTGAAGAAGCCTTAACTGCTTCCCTGGGCAGAGAATTCCACAGATTCAGCACTTCCTGGGAAAAACAATTTCTCCTCAAGTCCATCCTAAATCTTGTCGCCTGAATCTTGAGACACTGTCCCCTAGTTCTACATAGTCTCACCTACCAATGGAAATAACTTTCCTACTTCTATCTTATCTATCCTTTTCAAAATTTTGTATGTTTCTATAAGATCACCTCTCATTCTTCTGAATTCCAGTGAGTATAGTCCCAGGTGACTCGATCGCTCCTCATAGGTTAACCCTTTCACCTCTG
Organism: Hypanus sabinus; assembly: GCF_030144855.1. Taxonomy (NCBI): domain Eukaryota; kingdom Metazoa; phylum Chordata; class Chondrichthyes; order Myliobatiformes; family Dasyatidae; genus Hypanus; species Hypanus sabinus. Next base: position 31,717,604 of record NC_082707.1, read on the forward strand.
GAATCAACCTGGTGAACCTCCTCTGCACTGCCTCCAAAGCCAGTATATCATTCCTCAAGTACGGTGACCAGAACTGCATGCAGTACTCCAGGTGCAGCCTCACCAGTACCCTGTATAGTTGCAGCATGACCTCCCTGCTCTTGAATTTAATCCCTCTAGCAATGAAGGCCAACATTCCATTTGCCTTCTTGATAGCCTGTTGTACCTGCAAGCCAACTTTTTGTGATTCATGAACAAGCGCTCCCAAGTCCCACTGCACAATAGTATGCTGCAATCTTTCACCATTTAAATAATAATCTGCTCTTCTATTATTCCTTTCAAAGTGGATGATCTCCCATTTACCAATGTTGTATTCCATCTGCCAGACCTTGGCCCACTCACTTAACCTATCAATATCCCTCTGCAGACTGTCCACATCCTCTGTACAATTTGCTTTTCAACTCAGTTTAGTGTCATCAGCAAATTTTGCTACACTACACTCAGTCCCATCTTCCAAATGATCAATATAAATGGTAAACAGCTGCGGGCCCAGCACCGACCCCTGCGGCACCCCACTCACCACAGACTGCCAACCGGAGAAACACCCATTTATACCAACTCTCTGCCTTCTATCAGTTACTATCACTATCCCAGCCAACACACTTCTTCTGACTCCGTGCATCCATATCTTATTTATGTCTCTTGTGCGGCACCTTATCGAACGCCTTCTGGAAATCCAAGTATACAACATCCACCTGTTCCCCTCTATCCACTGCACTCATTACATCCTCAAAGAACTCCAGTAAGTTTGTCAAACAGGACCTGCCCTTCCTGAATCTATGCTGCGTCTGTCTAATGGGACCATTCCTTTCTAAATGTTTCGCTATTTCTTCCTTAATGACAGCTTTAAGCATTTTCCTGACTACAGATGTTAAGCTAACTGGCCTATAGTTGCCTGTCTATTGCCTAAATTCTTTTTTAAAAAGTGGTGTGATATTTGCTGTCTTCCAGTCTGCCGGGACCTGCCCAGAGTCTAGATAGTTTTGATAAATGATTACCAAAGCATCTACTATAACCTCCGCCAATTCCTTCAGCACCCTGGGATACATCCCATCAGGACCTGGGACTTATCTAGCTTCAGGCCCTCTAGTTTCTCATCACTACCTCTTTAGTGATTTTATTGAGGTCCTCACCTCCCATTTCATCCTTAACATCCTTCTTTGGCATATTAGACGTGTCCTCCACCGTGAAGACCGACACAAAATAGTCGTTCAATGCCTCAGCCATTTCATTATCACCCATTATCAATTTCCCCTCCTCGCCTTCCAAGGGACCTACGTTGACTTTAGCCACCCTTTTCTGCCTTATATATTTATAAAACTTTTGCTATCTGTTTTTATATTTTGTGCTAATTTACTATCACACTCTATCTTCCCTTTCCTTATTTCTTGTTTAGTTGTTCTTTGTTGCTTTTTAAAGTTTTCCTAATCCTCCAGACTCCCACTATTCTTTGCGACTTTGTACACATGAGCTTTTAATTTGATACTGTCTTTTATTTCCTTAGTTATCCAAGGCTGACTCTCCCCACACTTACTTTTGACTGGAATATACTTCTGTTGAGCACTGTGAAAAATCTCTTTGGAAGTATTCCACTGTTCCTCAACTGTCCCACCAAATAGCCTGTGCTCCCAATCCACATTAGCCAGCTCCTCCCTCATCCTGTTGTAGTCTCCATTGTTCAAGCATAGTACACCAGTTTTAGATCTAACTATTTCTTCCTCCATCTGAATGCGAATTTCAGTCATACTATGATCACTCTTTCCAAGAGGATTCCTGACTACAAGATTGTTAATCTTACCTGTCTCATTGCACAGTACTAGATCTAAGATAGTATTTTCCCTTGTAGGTTCACTGACATGCTGCTCAGCAAAGCCATCTCAGATGCATTCTATGAAGTCCTCCTCAAGACTTCCTTGACCAACCTGATTCACCCAATCTGTGTGGAAGTTAAAATCCCCCATGACAACTGCTGTTCTTTTCTTACAAGCCTCAGTTATTTCTTGGTTAATCGCCTCTGCCACTGCAATATTTTTATTAGATGGCCTATAGACAACTCCCGCCAGTGACTTTTTTTCCTTTTGCTATTCTTAATCTCTACCCAGATGGACTCAACAGTCTGCTCTGTAGATCCTATATCGTCTCTCACAATCGCCCTGATCTCATCCCTAATCAAGAGCCCCACTCCACCTCCTTTGCCTTCCCGCCTATCTCTCCGTATTACCTGATACCCTTGGATATTTAATTCCCAGTCATCTCCATCTTGCAACCAGGTTTCTGTAATGGCCACTAAATCATACTCCTTTGTACTGATCTGTGCCACATGTTCACTAACCTCGTTTCTAATACTATGGGCATTTAGATAAAGTGGCCCTTATACTCATTGTCCTTTTAGAATCAAGTGACCTATGCGATTTTTGCCTTTTACTTTTATGCACTCTACTCTTACTTTATCCTTCACTAACTCTGGCTTTGGTCTCTGCATCACTTCCCTCTTCTTTTCTGTGTAGGTTCCCATCCCCCTGTCATATTAATTTAAAGCCCCCCCCCCACCCCACAACAGCACTAGCAAACAATCTCCCTAGGACATTGATCCCGGCTCTGTCCAGATGTAGACCGTCCAGATGGTACTGGTCCCACCTCACCCAGAAGCAGTTCCAATGCCCCAAGAATCTGAAACCCTCCCTCCTGCACCACCCCTCAACCCACATATCCATTCTAGCTATCCTGCTATTCCAACTCTGGCTATCATGTGGCACCAGTAATAATCCTGAGATTATTACCTTTGAGGTCCCACTCTTTAATTTATCTCCTAGCTCCCTAAATTCAGCTTGTAGGACCTCATCCCACTTTCTTCCTGAGGCAACACCCCATACAGGAGTCCTGCTTGCAGCCACAGAAGCTCCTCTCTATTCCCCGTACCATGGAATCCCCTACCACAACAGCTCTGCCACTCTTTTTCTTGCCCTCATGCGCAGCAGAGCCACCCACGGTGCCATGATCCTGGCTACTGTTGCCTTCACCTGATGAACCATCTCCCCCAACAGACTCCAGAGCGGTATATCTGTTTTGAAGGGAGATGACCGCAGGAGACTCCTGTACTACCTTCCTGCTACTACTCTTCCTGTTGGTCACTCATTCTCTATCTTTCCTTAGATCCTTAAACTGCAGTGTGACCAACTCACTAAATGTGCTATCCACAACATTCTCAGCATCTCGGAGGGGAATCTGTCTCATGTGAGGAGAATCTGTCTTCAACACCTTTCAAAGGCAACTGAGGGAAGATAACAGTCCGTGACTGTATTCTTTTGAACTATTTTCGGCAAGGATTTGACTATGTTTAAAAGAAATATCACATTGGCCTTGATCGGAAAAGATGAAGAAATAGTGTAGTTCCAGTGGATATGGCTGCATCCACATGCTTAATTTCCAGTCTGTGCGTGTTATCTTTGCTACATTTTGTGCATTAAAAGATTTCTGAAGAGGAGAAAGCAACAGAAAATGCTGGATTCATTCAGCAAGTACATGGAAAGCAAAACGGAACTAATGTTTCTGGCCCAAACACCCTCCCCCTCCCCACCATATGTCAAAAGATCCAGGTCCTGAAATGTTAACTGCCTCGTTTTTCCGAGATGCTGCCTTTCGTGCTGAGTGCTTCCAACATTTTCTGTTTTTATTTCAGATTTCCTGTATTAACAGTTTTTTTTTGATGAGAACTATAGACTGAATACATTGCTTACTGGTCTTTATGGTTCTTTATCCAGGGTGAGGCATGGTATAGAGGTTTAGCATTTTAAAATGCGTGTTATGTTTGTCCTTGCAGCACACTGGTGCGGGTGCAGGAGGAGATGGTCAGTCCCTAACATCACCTGGGAGTTGTCTGCAGGATTTCCGCCTGGTGCCTTTCATTGAATGCCAAGGAGCTCGTGGGACCTGCCATTACTTTACTGATAAATACAGCTTTTGGCTGACAACTGTGGACCCAAGCCAGCCGTTTGGCCTTGGTGCCCCTTCAGAAACGCTGACGGCAGGGCAATTCCAAAGGGGAAAAGTGAGCAGATGTCAAGTTTGTTTGAAAGAATAAGGAAATGGTAAAAATTTTTACCAAAAAGGAAGGCTGCAATTCAAGCCTAATCTTTAATGGTGCTTATTTAATTTCTTTCTAGTTCATCTACAATTAAAGCTAATTAGAAATGTATGTCAGGAGTATGCAAAATTGGTACTGGGAGTGGCATGCTTATGACAATCAATTCATTAAAAATGGAATATATGGAGATTAAATTTTATATGAAATGTACAGCTGCTTGTTGGCATCATCAGTGCAATGTAACTTGTATGTAAAATTAATTTTTTTAATGTTGAGTTATTTTTGCCATGTGATCTTAGCGGAAATTTATGAAACTAAGATAATGAGGAAAATCGACTGACGTTCACAATCTGAGCATTCAACGTAGTCTTGCAAAAATTATTATAATCATTTCACAGTTAAAATGAATAGTCCCCAGGAATCACACTCAGGCCTATTTGAGCAGGGAAAGGGTGTGATCCCATTCTGAAACCCAGAGCAAAGTGGGCTGTGCTGATCTCGGTGAGTCACCTCCTTATGACACGACCTCATTTCCAGGTAGGGTGTAAATACACTATTGGTTGGGAGCTACGTGCTACAATCAGAGTTGAAGCATTTTCAGGGATAGAAGCCGAAATAGCCAAAAGTTGTTGAAAACTGGGGAAGCGTTGTAATGGATTTAGGCAGTTATGGGCAACACCACAATTTGATGATGCATCATGCAGCTGTGATGCAGTTGTGGCTGGAAGTGGATAACAAATTAACAGCCACATTGTGTCACAATCTTATCTTCAATGCATTAAGTGCTTTAGCAACCAAATCAAGTCAGGAAAAACAGTGGGCGCAATATTATAGTGACACCTCAGCTGACTCCTAGTTCAACATACTCCTTCAAAAGACTTCTTAACTTCTAAGGGCACCTCCCATTATTTCTCTGTGTACTTTTTCACATGTCTGGTTTTCCAGCCATCTTGGTCACCTTCATCATGGTTAGCAGGGTGACACTGTAACATAGTGGTTAGCGCAATGCTCTACAGTTCCAGCAACCCAAGTTCAATTCCCACAGCTGCCTGGAAGGAGTTTGTACATTCTCCCCATGACTGCATGGGTTTCCTCCCACTGTCCAAAGACGTACCGGTTGGTAGGTTAATCAGTCATTGTGAATTGTCTCATGACTAGGCTAGGATTAAATTGGAGGTTACTGGGCGGTGTGGCTAGAAGGTACTATTCCATGCTGTATAAGTAAATTTTGGACAGCCATCATGACCAAATGCATCACACTTGTCAATCAAATTCAGGCCCTACTGTCATAGATCAACTCTTCACCTTGTTGCAGGAGAGTACAGGGTGCTAGGGAGAGGAAGGGGACCTGCACATTCCCTATTGACAACTACAGAACATGAAAAACACACACAAAATGTGGGAGTAACTCAGCATCTATGGAAATGAATAAACAGCTGATGTTTTGGGTCAAGAACCTTCATCGGGTCTGGAACGGAAGGGGGAAGATGCCAGAATTTAAAAATGTTGGGGGAAGGGGAGGAGGACAAATTAGAAGGTGCTAGATGGAGCCCAGTGGGTGGGAAAGGTGAAGGGCTGGAAAAGGAGGAATATGATAGGAGAGGATAGTGGACCATGGGAGAAAGGGAAGGAGGACAGGCACCAGGGAGGAGGAGGTAAGAGACTAGATTGGGGATTAGAAGAAGAGGGAAGGGGGAGAGAAAAAAAGAAAAAAAATTACTGGCAGGAGAAATTGATGTTCATGCCATTGGGTTGGAAGCTACCTCGACAGAATATATATTTCTCCTCCACCCTGAAAGTGGCCTCATCATGGTAGAAGAGGACATGTTGGAACAGGAATGGGGATAGGAATTTAAATGGTTGGCTACCAGGAAATTGGAGCTCAACAAAGTGGTCCCCACCAATGTAGGGGTGGTTGTATCGGGAGCACTAGATACAATAGGTGACCCAGCACATTTGCAGCTTTTGCCTCACCTGAAGGGACTGTTTGGGGTCTGAACAGAAGTAAGAGAGGAGGTGAATGGGCAAGTGTAGCACTTCTGTCATGTAAGACTCTCACAGATGGTAAATTCTCAGTGGGCCAGGTTCCTTCTGAAGGGGGCACTGGACTCTGCTTACAAGCAGATACTGGCAATAATTACAGCTGTGGGATGTCCATATTGGAGACACAGCCTCCTCCATATTTTGTAACACTGGTCCCAAATATCAAATTCTAGGGTCCTTTGATGAAAGGGTTATTATTGAAGGCAGCAGAAAATTGGTGAAGGTAGAGCTAGCAATCGATAAGACCATTAGACAAAGGAGCAGAATTGGGTCATTTGGCCTTTCAGGACTGCTTCACCCTTCAATCTTTGCTGATTTATTCTCGCTCTCAACCCCATTCTCCTGTCTTCTCCCCATAATTTTTGATGCCCTTAATAATCAAGAACATTTAAATACACCCAATGACTTGGCCTCCACAGCCATCTGTGGCAATGAATTTCAGATTCACCACCCTTGGGATAAAGAAATTCCTCCTCATCTCTTACGGTAAATCCTTCTACTCTGAGGCTGTTTCCTCTGTACCTAGACTCTTCCACTTTTGAAATCCAATGGTAAATGATTGCAGAAACGTTGCAAGAGTCCAAGGAGTACATGTGTAATGCATATCCATAGATAGACAAGAGAACGCCATGGGATTTTTATATCTTAATAACTGTACAAAAAAGGGATAGAAAATGTAGAAACCTTCAGAAAGTTAAGAAATTATTTGAAGTATCACGCACAACTTCTGTGGTTCCACTTCTCACATGTCAGCCTCTGAGTCATGTCTCCCTCACTTTTCTACACTGGCTATATTTCCTCTATACTCTCAGTCCTGATGCAAGGCCATGACCTGAAATGCTGACATTATTTTTGCTCCTATAGGTGCTCCCTGACCTGCTGAGTTTAGTTTATTTTCTCTGCTCCAGATTCCAGCATCAGAAGATGTGACGCCCTCAGTTTCACAAGCATTGCCACTTTTGAAAGCGGAACTTCTGCCTCTGTATCTGGTTATGTGGGTAGTGCCTCTAGCAGCCTCACTCTGTTCAGCTTTTCCCAGAACTGCTGCTGATGTTGACCCTACATGGTTCAATATCTGGTAGCCACTACTTTGCCAATCCTGAAATGTCTCATAGCTCTGAAGAGAACAAATCAAGCTGATTACACTCCTCAAACTCTTCCCCAGCAAAAGGGGAAGGAAGCAGCTGTGAGTTCTGTAATAGCAATACCCTGTTTGAAAGCCTAATTTTCATTGAGCCCATGAACTGTTCTTCAGCCCTGTGTCAAGTTTCAGGATATCTGGGAAATCCATGTGTGTCCTATTAAAATTAAATCCTGAAGAAAATGTTGCTGGAATTCTCTTATTTAAATATTCTACATAAATACTATTCTCTCTGAAGAGAGTGGAATGCACATATTGAAGAATATCTGAGTTAAACCAAAAGGTGGCATTTAATCATTTCACTGATTAACAAACATTACCATTAAAATCCCCCATCTAAGTGTGAAATGTTACTGCAACTACGCCATCATATGAATGCAATAGATTAATGATAAATTATTGTAATTGTATTATTATGGACATGGTAAACATTCCAAACACTAAAGAAGTATACTTTGACAATTTAAGGTTATCAACTAATAAGTTGGTCTTTTTCTTTACTTGGTTTCACTTAAGGTGCTTTGAGTGTTAATAAACTTGATTGACATTATTCTTGGTGCTAATAAAAAAGCCCGGAGAGGCTGTTGCCTGTTACCATGATATTTATTTAGGAGGAATAGATTTTATATAAGATTTAGTCCTTACACCAACTGGTGTGGTAAGACATGGTGATTCAAATATAAGCAAGGGCTGCGATATATTTTTTCTGTACTTGCTACTCATGATTTTCTGCCAATTAGAACAAGTGGATGGAAAATCATTCGCAGGGATGGAGAGTAGCCAGGGAATTATATGGTTTATTTAATTACTTCTACATTAGGTTATTTGGTGCAGGTTTAAAGTATTTCACAGAGCGGTATTCATCTTTCAAATGGGAAAGGAATTTTCAGCTCTCTTTATGTGAAGCTTGTGAAGAAAAGCAGGAGCACACTGACATGCAAAGCTTACTTCATCATTATGGTGCTGTGTTAATTCAGAACACACATTGCCCCGGCCAGACACAAAATGATGCATAGCCTGCTCAAAACTTGTATATCAAATTTAAAATTGACAATGTTTCCAGAACCAGGATATAATTATTGTTTGTCACCTGGTCCTTCTACAGCAGAGGTTCTCAACCTTTTTTTTATGCCATGGACCAATACCATTAAGCAAGGAGTCCATGGACCCCAGTTGGGAACCCCTCTCCACAAGGAAATTTTATGTTATAGAAACATAGAAAATAGGTGCAGTAGTAGGCCATTCGGCCTTTCGAGCTAGCACCACCATTTAGTATGATCACGGCTGATCATCCAACTCAGAACCCTGTACCTGCTTTCTCTCCATACCCCCGATCCCTTTAGCCACAAGGGTCATATCTAACTTCCTCTTAAATATAGCCAATGAACTGGCCTCAACTGTTTCCTGTGGCAGAGAATTCCACAGATTCACCACTCTCTGTGTGAAGAAGTTTTACCTCATCTCGGTCCTAAACCGCTTCCCCTTTATCCTTAATCTGTGACCCCCTCGTTCTGGACTTCCCTAACATCGGCAACAATCTTCCTGCATCTAGCCTGTCCAATCCCTTTAGAATTTTATACATTTCAATAAGATCCCCCCTCAATCTTCTAAATTCCAGTGAGTATAAGCCTAGTCGATCCAGTCTTTCTTCATATGAAAGTCCTGACACCCATGTCTCGTTGCACCTCCCCTTTTCCTAATCGGCCACCATTCAGATAATAATCTGTTTTCCTGTTCTTGCAACCAAAGTGGATAACCTCACATTTATCCACATTAAATTGCATCTGCCATGAATTTACCCACTCACCTAACCTATCCATGTCACCCTGCATCCTCTTAGCATCCTCCTCACAGCTAACACCACCACCCAGCTTCGTGTCATCCGCAAACTTGGAGATGCTGCATTTAATTCCCTCGTCTATATCATTAATATATATTGTAAACAACTGGGGTCCCAGCACTGAGCCTTGCAGTACCCCACTAGTCACTGCCTGCCATTCTGAAAAGGTCCTGTTTACTCCCACTCTTTGCTTCCTGTCTGCCAACCAATTCTCTATCCACATCAATACCATACCCCCAATACCGTGTGCTTTAAGTTTGCACACTAATCTCCTGTGTGGGACCTTGTCAAAAGCATTTTGAAAATCTAAATATACCACATCCACTGGCTCTCCCCTATCCACTCTACTAGTTACATCCTCAAAAAATTCTATAAGTTTCGTCAGACATGATTTTCCTTTCACAAATCCATGCTGACTTTGTCCGATGATTTCACCTCTTTCCAAATGTGCTGTTATCACATCTTTGATAACTGACTTTAGCATTTTCCCCACTAACGATGTCTGACTCACCAGTCTATATTTCCCCAGTTTTTCTCTCCCTCCTTTTTTAAAAAGTGGGGTCACATTAGCCACCCTCCAATCCTCAGGAACTAATCCAGAATCTAAGGAGTTCTGAAAAATTATCACTAATGCATCCACTATTTCTTGGGCTACTTCCTTAAGCACTCTGGGATGCAGACCATCTGGCCCTGGGGATTTATCTGCCTTTAATCCCTTCAATTTACCTAACACCACTTCCCTACTAACATGTATTTCCCTCAGTTCCTCCATCTCACTAGACCCTCGGTCCCTAACTATTTCTGGAAGATTATTTATGTCCTCCTTAGTGAAGACAGAACCAAAGTAGTTATTCAATTGGTCTGCCATGTCTTTGTTCCCTATGATCAATTCACCTGTTTCTGACTGTAAAGGACCTATATTTGTCTTGACCAATCTTTTTCTTTTCACATATCTATAAAAGCTTTTACAGTCAGTTTTTATGTTCCCTGCCAGCTTTCTCTCATAATCTTTTTTCCCTTTCTTAATTATGCCCTTTGTCCTCCTCTGCTGGTGTCTGAATTTCTCCCAGTCCTCAGGTGTGCCGCTTTTTTTTTTGCTTATTTATATGTTTCTTCTTTGGACTTGATACTATCCCTAATTTCCCTTGTCAGCTACGGGTGCACTACCTTCCCTGGTTTATTCTTTTGCCAAACTGGGATGAACAATTGTAGTTCATCCATGCAATCTTTAAATTCTTGCCATTGCATATCCACCGTCAACCCTTTAAGTATCATTTGCCAATCTATCTTAGCTAATTCACGTCTCATACCTTCAAAGTTACCCTTCTTTAAGTTCAGAACCTTTGTTCCTGAATTAACTATGCCACTCTCCATCTTAATGAAGAATTCCACCATACTATGGTCACTCTTACCCAAAGGGCCTCGCACGACAAGATTGCTAACCCTTCCTCATTGCTCAATACCCAATCTAGAATGGCCTGCTCTCTAGTTATGTTATCAACAGTTATCAATCTGTCTGTATTTAAAATGGATACCACCATCACATTAATTACACAGTATATACACTCCCATGGAATAGAAGAAACTAAAGTTTTAGGCAATTAATACAACACAGATAAAAATATGAACCTCCATCATCCTGGCTTGTTAATGTCAGATTAAAGTAACAGAGTACTATAGTGAAGAAGACTTGATTTGAATCCAATTCCAATGGAAGAGATGCAAATTTCCTTGCCCCTGCTATTGCAAGTTCTGAGTGAATGGACAGTGTAAAGAGATCTGTTGTGCAAAACATCCCCCTCCATGAGAGGGAAAATGTTAGACAGACGTATTTGATATTGGATGCTTAGCATCAGTTTAGGTCCTCTAGTTTTAAACTTACAATAACAAAATCAATGCACCTTACTCTTATTATCATAATTTGTCATTTTAACTTGCTATAAAGATAGCAGTTACATTGAATTGACATACAATGAAAAGACTGTAGGTTTACACAAATAAAACATTGGAAGCATTTAATATTTACAAAAACCGGAGCAACTCATTTATTGAACACCAAAAAACTGAACACAAAGCACAGTAAAGTATTTTATACATAACTAGCTCATCACGACAGACCAGCCTTTTAGAGTGACCCACAACCCAATGTTGAAGGTTGTGAATTCTATTCATTTCCACCAATTACATTACCCTACAAGACATACAATGAAGAACACTGGCTGTATATAAAATGCACATCTTTGCTAACCGTTTTAACATCTGTTTGCCAAAGGACCAACTATCCTTAGATTACATAATTGTTCATTATTGGTCATGACATTTCAACACATGAAAATCACGTGATACGATAGTTTAAAAGTATCTTGAAACATCTCAATTCCGAAGTGACAACTAGGAATTTAATCTTTACCCAATAGCTCAGTAGCAGATAATTATTATTTCTACAAACTTATCTGCTGTATCTAATGTACAAATTGGAAATCCCACAAAAATCTATTAAAATATTTTGTAAATTAAGTGACATTTTGGGGGTGGAACTTACTATTCCTAACTCGAAGAGGCAAATTGAAAAGAAAGCTTCCTTTAAAAGTTCTACAAATTCAACATACTGTAACATATAAAATCTATTTCTAGAAATAAATCCTGCTTTATAATGTGGGTTAAATCATGAAAACCAGATATGAATATTGTGCTTGGGAAGATAACTGCATTCAACAGTCCTTGTGCAATTAACAAATATCAGAATCGGAAACAGTTTTAGTATCACTGTCGTATGCTGTGAAATTTGCTGTTTGAGTGTGTCTTTAGGCTCTTGTACCACCTCCTTGGTGGTAGCAATGAGAAGAGGGCATGTCTTGGGTTCTGGAGGACCTTTTTGAGTTGTCACCTTTTGAAGGTGTCCCGGATGCTGGGGAGTTGGCAGAGTTTACAACTTTCTGCAGCTTTTTCCTGATTTTGTGCAGTGGCCCCTCTATACCAGACAGTGTTGCAACCAGTCAGAATGCTGTCCATGGTACATCTGTAGAAATTTGCAAGCGTCTTTGGAGATACTCCAATTCTCAAACTCCCAGTGAGATCTTGCTGCTGTTGTGCCTTATCTATAATTACACCGAGATGTTGATATCCAGGAACTTGAAACTGCTCTCCTCTCCACTTCTAATCCCTTGATGAGGACTGCTGTGTGTTCCCTTGACTTACCCTTCCTGAAGTCCACAGTCAATTCCTCGTTCTTACCGACACTGAGTACAAGGTTGTTTCTGCAATACAACTCAACCAGCTGATCTATCTCACTCCTGTACCTTTCTTGTCACCTCTGAAATTCTGTCAACAATAGATGTGTCATTGTCAAATTTATAGCTGCAGTTTGAGCTGTGCCTAGCCACACAAATGTGGGTGTAGAGAGATTAGAGCAGTTGTCTAAGTCTGCAACCTTGAGGTGCGCCAGTGTTGATTGACAGTGAGGAAGTGATGTTCTTTCTGATCTGCACAGACTCTGGTCAAAGATCCATTTGCAGAGGGAGGTACAAAGGGACAGGTTTTGGAGGTTGTTGATTAGAACTAAGGGTATGATTGTGCTGAATGCTGAGCTACAATCAATATACAGCAGCCCGATGTAAGTATTACTATTGTCCTGGTGATCCAAGGCCAAGTGGAGAGCCAGTGAGATGGCATCCACTGTGTTCTCCCTGTAGCAGGTCCACCCTCTCAACCTCGGAAGTCTGGATCCAGTGGTACAAGTAGTCGGAATAACTAGGGCATTCCTTGGTTACAGTGGATGACCATGACTTGTACAGTGCCTCGGCATGCCCTTCGTTCCCCAGTATCCTTTGCAGAAACACTTCCCTGGCCACTGGATCTCATTCGCCCAGTCTGCCAGAGCTGACTTCACATGCTAAGATAGGCGTGTCCCTATCTCACAAGGGTATGAGGTCCTCTTTTGGTTTAGCCCGCCTGTCAAGCTGTGGACCAGAGTGTGACTTCTGTCATGTGTAAACAGCTACTTGGAGCCTCGGATGAGAGCTGAGTGTCGGGTGAGGGCCCAAATGCGATTGGCTGCCCCAGAATGGACATGAAAAGCCCCTTCACCAGAAGTGCTACCCCTCCCTGGACATCCCATATACCCCAACTACACCAATCCTATATTCACATAATTTCATTCTATCTACATTCATCTTCAACCACAGATTATGCAACTCGCCTACACACTTGGGACAATTTAGAGTGGCCGGTTAACCTACCAGCTTGCACATGTTTGGAATGTGGAAGGAAGCCAATGTTGTCCAGGCAGAAACTGTGACCTCCACAGAGACAGCATTGAGGTACTTACAATTTTGAGATAATGAACAATGCCAGAAACATTGGTCAACCCATTCAATATACCATAAGCCACATAGGTCAGAGCACCCTTCAGGAGGGTGACCCGATGGAAAGCATCCATTCCAGGTGGGTACTTGGCCAAGCACTAAAGACCTGTGCTGATCAGCTGGCTGGAGTGTTCACCGATATCTTTAACCTCTCATTTCGACAATCGAGGTACCCACCTGCAAAGAGGATGCAATTTTTTTTCAGAAGTGTAGAGAGTAAAAGAGAGATGAGAGGAGATATCACACCACTGGAAAATAATGCTGGAGAGGTAGAAATGGGGGATAAAGTTAATAAGTATTTTGCATCAGTCTTCACTGTGGAGGAAATGAGCAGGAAGAGTGTCGGGGGTGGGGGCAGAAATGAATGCTGTTGCTATTACTATGGAGAAGGTGATGGTTAAGGTGATAAGTCACCTGAACAAGATATACTTCACCCAAGGTTCTGAAACAGGGTAGCTGATGAGATAGTGGAGGCAATAGTAGTGATCTTCAACAATCAATATATTCTGGAACGGTTCCAGAGGATTGGAAAATTGCAAATGTCACTCCACTCTTTAAGAAAAGAGGGACTCAGAAGAAAGGAAACTTTAGGCCAGTCAGCCTAACTTCAGTGGTTGGAAAGAGGAACTAATCTATTATTAAGGATGAAATTTTGAGGTACTTGGAGTCACATGATAAAACAGGCCAAAGTCAGCATGGTTTTCTAAAGGGAAAATCTTGCCCGACAAATCATTTGGAATTCTTTGAAGAAGTAACAGGAAGGAGAGACAAAGGAGAGTCAGTGGATGTTGCTTATTTGGATTTTAAGAAGGCCTTTGACAAAATGTCACATGTGAAGCTGCTTTACAAGAGCCCAAGGTATTACAGTAAAGGTACTAGCACGGATACTGATACAGGAAACAAAGAGAAGGAATGAGCAGGGTTTTTTTTGATTGTCTGGAGGGGACTATGGGTGTGCCACATGGATCAGTGTAGGGACCATTTCTCACATTAGTTATCTATTGTTTATTTATTGAGATACAGCGCGGAGTAGGTTCTTCCAGCCCTTTGAGCTATGCTGCCCAGCAAACCCCGATTTAACCCTAGCCTAAACACAGGACACTTTACAATGACCAATTAACCTACCAACCAGTACGCCTTTGGACTGTGGGAGGAAACTGGAGCACTCGGAGGAAACCCTTACTGGCAGCAGTGGGCATTGAACCCAGGTCGCCTGTAATGTAAAGTGTTGTGCTAACCATTACACGAGCGATGATTTGTACGATGGCTTTGTGGCCATGTTTGAGTATGATACGATGATAGGTGGAGGGGCAGGTAGTGTTGAGGAAGCAGAGTGTCTGCAGAAGGGCTTAGGCAGATTGGGAGAATCACCTTATGGTCATGCACCTTAGTAACAGGAACAAAGGTGTGGACTATTTTCTAAATAGAGAAAATTCAAAAGTCAGGAGTACAAAGGAGTCCTCGTGCAGGATTCCCTAAAGGTTAACTTGCAGGTTGAGTTGGTGATAAGGAAGGTAAAGGTAATGTTAGCATTTATTTCAAGTGGATTAGAATACAAAAGCAAGGATGTAGTGCTGAGGCTTTATAAGGTAATGGTCAGAACGCACTTTGAGCATTGTGAGCAGTTTTGGGCCTCTTATCAAAGAAAAGATGTACTGGCATTTGAAAAGATCCTGAAGAGGTTCACAAACATGATCCCAGGAATGATAGGGTTAGCATATGAAGAATGTTTCATGGCTCTGGGCCTGTACTCTCAAGAGTTTAGAGGATTGAGGGTGGGGGATTTCATTGACACCTATTGAGAATTGAAAGGACTAGATAGAGTGGATGTGCAGGGGATGATTCCTATAGTGGGAGAATCAAGGACCAGAGGGAACACCCATAGAATTGAGGGATATTGATTTAGAAAAGAGATGAAGAACAATTTCTCTAACCAAAGGGTGGTGAACCTATGGATTTCATTGCCTTGCCAGAGACGGCTGTGCAGGCGAGTTCAGTGGTCAAAGGTTATAGGGAGCAGACAGGAGAATGGGGTTGAGAGTAATAATAAATAAGCCATGATGGAATGGCAGTGCAGACACGATGGGCCAAATGGCCTAATTTTTCCCCTATGACTTATGGCCCTATGCTTCAAGCAGGTTTCAATTATACTGCTGCCTAAGAAAAATGAGGCAACCTGCCTCAATGACTATCAACCAATCACACTTACATCCACGCTGATAAAGTGCTTTGAGAGGTTAATGATGAAACATCAATTCTTGCCCGAGAGCCAACTTGGATCTGCTCCAATTTGCCGACTGGCACAGTGGATGCCATTTCATTGGCTCTTCACTCAAATCTAGAACATCTGGACAGCAAAGGTGTATACATATACATCAGTATACTGTTTATCAACTAAATCTAGGCATTCAATGGCATCATCCTCTCAAAACTAACCAATAAACTACAAGACCTTGGCCTCCATAACTCTTTGCGCAATTGGATCCTCAATTTCATCACTTGAAGACCCCAGTCTGTTTGGATTGGCAACAACATCTCCTCCACAATCTCCATCAGCACCAATGCACCTCATGGCTGTGT
Source organism: Hypanus sabinus (assembly GCF_030144855.1). Taxonomy (NCBI): domain Eukaryota; kingdom Metazoa; phylum Chordata; class Chondrichthyes; order Myliobatiformes; family Dasyatidae; genus Hypanus; species Hypanus sabinus. Next base: position 31,733,695 of record NC_082707.1, read on the forward strand.
GCTTAGCTACCTGCTCTACCTGTTTACATTTAGTGAGGCTAAGCACAGCTCCAATTCCATATGTAAATTTGCTGATGAAACCACTGTCAATGGCCAAATCAAAGGTGGTGCCATATCAGCATAAAGGAGGGAGATTCAAAATCTGGCTGTGTGGTGCCACAACAACAGCCTCTCACTCAATGTCAGCAAGACCAAGGTGCTGATTATTGACTTAGAAACATAGACATAGAAAACCACAATACAGGACTTCGTCCCACAAAGCTGTGTTGAACATGTTCTTACCAAGTTGTCAAGTCAACTTTTACTGTCATTTCAACCATAACTGCTGGAAGAGTGCATAGTAAAAATGAGACAACGTTTTTCAGGACAGGGTGTTACATGACACAGTACAAAAAACTAGACCGAACTATGTATTTAAAAAAACTACCTTAGAACTACCAAGGGTTACCCATAGCCCTCTATTTTTCTGAGCTCCATGTACCTCTCCAGGAGTCTCTTAAAAGACCCTATCGTATCCGCCTCAACCACCATTGCCGGCAGCCCATTCCATGCACTCACCACTCTCTGAGTAAAAAAACTTACCCCTGACATCTCCTCTGTACCTACTTCCAAGCACCTTAAAACTGTGCTGTCTCATGCTAGCTATTTCAGCCCTGGGAAAAAGCCTCTGACTATCCACATGATCAATGCCTCTCAACATCTTGTACACCTCTATCATGTCACCTCTCATCCTCCTTCGCTCCAAGGAGAAAAGGCCGAGTTCACTCAAAATATTCGCATAAGGCATGCACCCCAATCCAGGCAACAACCTTGTAAATCTCCTCTGCACACTTTCTATGGTTTTCACATCCTCTCTGTAGTGAGGTGACCACAACTGTGTACAGTACTCCAAGTGGGGTCTGACCAGGGTCCTATACAGCTGCAACATTACCTCTCAGCTCCTAAATTCAATCCCACGGTGGATGAAGGCCAATTCACCATACGCTTTCTTAACCACAGAGTCAACCTGCACAGCTACTTTGAGTGTCCTATTGACTTGGACCCCAAGATCCCTCTGATCCTCCACACTGCCAAGAGTCTTACCACTAATACCATATTCTGCTATCATATTTGACCTACCAAAATGAACCATTTCACACTTATCTGGGTTGAACTTCATCTGCCACTTCTCAGCTCAGTTTTGCATCCTATCAATGTCCCGCTGTAACCTCTGATAGCCCTCCACACTATCCACAACACCCCCAACCTTTGTGCCATCAGCAAATTTACTAACCCACCCCTCCACATCCTCATCCAGGTCATTTATAAAAATCACGAAGAATAACGGTCCCAGAACAGATCCCCAAGGCACACCACTGGTCACTGACCTCCATGCAGAATATGACCCATCTACAAACACCCTTTGCCTTCTATGGGCAAGCCAGTTCTGGATCCACAAAGCAATGTGCCCTTGGATACCATGCCTCCTTACGTACTCAATAAGCCTTGCATGGGGTACCTTATCAAATTCCTTGCTGAAATCCATATACACTACATCTACTGCTCTACCTTCATCAATGTATTTAGTCACATCCTCAAAAAATTCAATCAGGCTCGTAAGGCACGACCTGCCCTTGACAAAGCCATGCTGACTATTCCTAATCAGATTATATCTCTCCAAATGCTCATAAATCCTGCCTCTCAGGATCTTCTCCATCAACTTACCAACCACTGAAGTAAAACTCACTGGTCTGTAATTTTGTGAGCTATCTCTACTCCCTTTCTTGAGTAAAGGAACAACATCTGCAACTTTCCAATCCTCCTGAACCTCTCCAATCCCATTTTTGATGCAAAGAGCATTGCCAGAGGCTGAGCAATCTCTTCCCTCATCTCTCAGAGTAGCCTGGGTACAACTCATCTGGTCCCTGAGACTTATTCAACTTGATACTTTCCAAAAGCCCCAACACATGCTCTTTCTTAATATCTACATGCTCAAGCTTTTTAGTCCACTGTAAGTCATTCCTACAATTTCCAAGATCCTTTTCTGTAGTGAATACTGAAACAAAGTACTCATTAAGTACCGCTGCTATCTCCTCCGGTTCCATACACACTTTTCCACTGTCACAGTTGATAGGTCCTATTCTCTCACGTCATCCTCTTGCTCTTCACATACTTCTAGAATCCCTTGGGGTTTTCCTTAATCCTGTCTGCCAAGGCCTTCTCATGGCCCCTCTGGCTCTCCTAATTTCATTCTTAAGCTCCTTCCTACTAGCCTTACAATCTTCTAGATCTCTATCATTACCTAGTTTTTTTGAATTTTTCATAAGCTCTTCTTTACTTCTTGAGGAGATTTACAACAGCCTTTGTGTACACGGTTCCTGTACCCTACGATCCTTTCCCTATCTCACTGGAACATACCTATGCAGAACTCCACGCAAATATCCCCTGAACATTTTCCACATTTCCTCTGTACATTTCCCTGAGAACGTCAGTTCCCAATTTATGCTTCCAAGTTCCTGCCTGATAGCTGCATGTTTCCCCTTACTCCAATTAAACGCTTTCCTAACTTGTCTGTTCTTATCCCTCTCCTATGCTATGGTAAAGGAGATAGAATTGTGATCACTGTCTTCAAAATGCTCTCCCACTGAGAGATCTGACACCTGATCAGGTTCATTTCCCAATACCAGATCAAGTACAGCCTCTCCTCTTCTACGCTTATCTCCATATTGTGTCAAGAAACCTTCCTGAACACACATAACAAACTCCAGCCCATCTAAACCCCTCGTTCTAGGGAGATGCCAATTGATATTTGGGAAATTAAAAGCTCTCACCTTAACAACCCTGTTATTATTACACCTTTCCAGAATCTGTCTCCCTATCTGCTACATGATGTCCCTGTTACTATAGGGTGGTCTGTAAAAAACACTCAGTAGAGTTAATGACCCCTTCCTGTTCCTCACCTCCACCCACAGAGTCTCCGTAGGCAAATAGAAACAGCTCAAACCATCACCTTAGCAAACCTCCCTGCCAGGATATTGGTTCCCCTGGAATTCAAGTGCAACCTGTTGTTTTTGTACAGGTCACTCCTGCCCTAAAAGAGGTCGCAGTGATCCAGAAATCTGAATCCCTGCCCCCTGCTCCAAACCCTCAGCCATGCATTTATCCTCCACCTCATTCTCTTCCTATTCTCACTGTCACGTGGCACAGGCAGTAATCCCGAGATTACTACCATTGTTGTCCTGCTTCTCAACTTTCTTCCTAACTCCCTGTAGTCTGCTTTCAGGACCTCCTCCCTTTTCCTGCATATGTTGTTGGTACCAATATGTACCATGACCTCTGGCTGTTCTTCCCACTTCAGGATATTGTGGCCACGATCAGAAACATCCTGAACCCTGGCACCTGGGAGGCAAACTAACATGGCAGTCCATGAGCCAGTCCTCACCGGAGGATCAGAGGTAGAGAGGGTCAGCAACTTTAAGTTTCTCGGTGTTGTCATTTCAGGGGATTTGTCCTGGGCTCAGTATAAGTGCAATTACAAAGACAGCATGGCGGTTTCTCTACTTCTTCAGAAGTTGTCGAAGATTCAGCATCCATCATTGAGGATTGAAACCACCCAGGCCATTCTCTCTTCTTGCTGCAGCCTTCAGGAAGAAGGTACCGGAGCCTCAGGACTCACACCACTCGGTTCAGAAACAGTTATTACCCCCTCAGCCATCAGGCTCGTGAACCAGTGGGGATAACTTCACTGGCCCCATCACTGAACTGTTCCAACAACCTATGGACTCACTTTCAAGGATTCTTCATCTCATGTTCTCGACATTTTTTGCTCATTTGTTTATTACTATTATTTTCCCTCTTTCGTACTTGCAGTTTGTTCTGGTTGCTTGTCCTGTTGGGTGCCTGCTTTCATTGATTCTGTTGTGGTTCTTGGATTTACTGTGTATGCACACAAGAAAGCAAATCTCAGGGTTGTGTACAGTATAGTGAAATAATTTACTTTGAACTAATGGAGAGAAATGTAGTCAACATGGCAGTTTGATAACCTATTCAAACTCAGTCAATGGAAATCGTTCCTACCATCATGAGTTGTACTCTGTTAAAGGGAATGATACCAAATAATCTGGTCAGAACAACCTTTACTCTGAATCCAAAGTGCCTGTTGAAACAGCTTTCAAACTGGAAGTAGTTAAAGCAATATGTTTCATAGATGGTGATGGATTCCCTCTGCACCATCCACATTACAGGCTTCATTCAGCTCACTAGAGTTAAAGTATAGTTGAGAGCATTTGGGCAGAAGTAATTTCAATAATAGCTCCTCTAATGATTTGACTTTACCAATTTTTAAATATAACCTAGCCTGGGGTGCACAATTCTCCTGAGGAATGGCCATAATTGTTGGTATGAGGACTGCTTAAAAAAAAACAAGTCAAAGGTCTGCCTGCCTCCCTGTTACAATTTTCAAGTGACAGAAAGAATAAAAGACCTGCGGGTATGTGCACACAGAAAGTAGCAGGATTAGTTGAGATGCATGTTGATAAAGCATGCTGAATTCTTGGCTTTATAACACAGGCCTCAGTACAAAGGCAACAATGTTATAGTAATCCTTTATAAATCACTTAGACCCCAGCTGGAACATGTTATCCAATTCCAGGCAGTACCACACTTTAGAGACGATGTCAAAGCGTTCAAGTGATTGTAGTGGAGATTTGCTGAAATGGTACCTGGGAGGCAAGACTTTGTGGGCTTGGAGAGACTAGAGAAGCTGTGGTTACCCTGCTAAGAGCAGAGAAGGATAAGGGGAGAAATAATTAGACACTCTCAGGATTGGGAAAGGCTTTGATAAAGTAAATACTGTAGATAAATTGTTTCCAGTGGTTTAAACCCTGGCAACCAGAGAAAGCAGATTGAGAAGAACTGGCAAAAGAGGCAGAGGCAAGATGAGGAGAATTTCTATTATACGGTAATTTTTGATCTGGGATTTCTTGCCTAAAAAGGCAAGGAAGATTATTCAGTAATAACATTTAGATGGGAGCTGAGGGAAAAAACAGTTGCATGGGATTACCCAGATAATTCTTTGAACTAATTTCATTCCACGGGCAGAGTATTGATAACTAGAAAGGACGGTCTGCCTTATGAGGAAAAATTCGGCAGGAGTTTACAAAAGTGAGAGACAACATGATATCCTATCAGGACTTGACAAAGTGGATTTGGAGAAGTTGCTTCCTCTTTCTGGATCTACAGATTACTGTTTAACCATAAATAGTCATCTATTTAAGACAAAAATGTGATGAAACCTCTCTCACAAGGTTCTGAGGCTTTTGAATTGTTTTCATTGAAGTATAGTGGAAGTAGAGAATGTGAATAGTTTTAATCCAGAGTCTGATAGGTTCTTGATAAGCAAGGGGGTTAAATGTAGAGTTGGGATTACAATCAGATCAGCCATGGTCTTACTAAAGGGCAGAGTAGGCTTAGGTGGACTACTTCTAATTCATACACAGAATCGACACTGTTATGTACAAATGCATGTTAATGCAAATACCTAATTAGTCAATCGTATGGCAGCAATTTAATGCATGAAAGCATGTAGACGTGGTCAAGAAGTTCAGCCGTTATTCAGACCAAACATCAGAATGGGGAAGAAATGTGATCGAAGTGACTTTGACCATGGAATGATTGTTGGTACCAGACCGGGTGGTTTGAATATCTCAGAAACTCCTGATCTCCTGGGACTGTCGTGGACAACAGTCTCTAGAGTTTACAGAGAATGCTGTAGAAAGCAAAAGAAAAATAAGCAAGTGGCAGTTCTGTGGGCAAAAGCACTGTGTCAATGAGAGAGGTCAGAGGAGAATGGCTGGTCTGATGCAAGCTGACAGGAAGGTGACAGTAACTCAGATAACCACACATCAAACTTTTTGTGTACGAGAATTGAGAATTGAGTTCTGAATTGAACTCTGAAGTGGATGGGCTACAGCAGCAGAAGACTGTGAACATACAGTCAGCGTCCACTTTATCAGGTACAGGACGTACCTGATAAAGTAGTCACTAAGTGTACATTCCTATAGAAGACTAGAAATAGACATTCATGTAGACCAAAGTTTAAAAACATTTAAGTTATCTTAATTAAGTAAAAAGCTTCACTTTCCTTTATCCCAGCAGCCAATTTCTTGCATTCTTTTGGATGGACCCAAGCTAATTGTTCCAGGTTAAACAGGCTTGGGTCCAATGGACACAATTTCCCAGCCCAAGTGCAGTACAGGTGTCCCCTAGCTGTGCTCTGCTGAGCAGAAGGCTGCATTGTAGCCTCATCTCAGGAATAACATGGTTACACATGTATCTGCCAGCAGATCAATGGGGAAGATCGGCCCAAGTCATTTCCTTCCTCCGAGGACTAGGGCAACTGTTCCTGGCAATACCTTTACAGGTCAAAACATTTCCAGCAGATGCCAAAACTCATAACTGAATGAGACATGATTTTTAGAGGCTCTGACGCCTCATTTACTAGAAGCAATTTACTGCACAAATGTGGCTATTGTAACAATTCAGATAAATGACAAATGGACAACAATTTGAAGGGTTTTCACTCAATAGCTTGCCAAACTGTGTAAAATGTCAGGAAAAAATCTAGTCAGATCAGTGGGAAAATAGCTGGGCACCAGTCAAAATGCTATTGAGGTGTAAAAGTATGTTTTACAGTTCAGCGGGAGAATAGTGGACTGGCTTGGCTGGGTAGGTGCTGGGAGAAAATCTCCCTTGATTGGGGAGTCAAGAACTAGAGATTATGGTCTGAAATGGACATCTGGGGAAAGATGAGGAAAATTGTCTTCAGTCAGAATGTTGCAAATCTTTCAATTTTCCCCTCCCTCAATATTGCAAATACTCAGCTGGACTCAATAGGTCTTCAATAGCTCAAAAATCAAGGATTATGGATTAGCATAGGAAGTTGGATTTCACATAGGAGATCTTATTGAATTGCAAAAGAGGCTCAATAGGCCAAATGGCTTCCTTAGCAAAATCCTGAATATGCATTATAACAGCATGCAGTTTTAATGACGATTTAAACTTTGCTACCTGTGAAATGCCAAAGAATATTAGTTACCTTTTCACATCAGATTAAATAGGAGATCATGCACCCATTGCCAAGATAATCCAGTGACCAAAGTTAGGTTTTGTAGTTGCAAGGTATGCTTTTGGACTGGCCTCTCTACTTCTGCATATATTCATTCCTTTGTCAATTGTTCTTCTGCGAGCAAGAACATGCTGAGCAGTGTTAAATATACATCCAGATTTGCTGATAGATTCTTGCTTCTAGTGACGCTTTTAATAACATTACGTTGGTATAGTTTTTGTTTGCTTTTTTTGACATCAGGGATGTACTATTATAAATGCTTGTCAGCTTAGACAACCAGTGAAGATGGGTTTTGCTATTGGCTTCGTATATGTTTTCTGAGTGGTGTTGCGTATAGGATGTGTTTTGGCAACACCAACATTACCTAGGTATGCTGAAAAAGGCTCAAGCAACAAGCGAGGGCCTTGCTAGTCAAATCCCCACTACTCTCAGCCTGGTAGTTCAGCCTTACAGATCCAGTACAGATATCCCTGAGGTAACACAGACGCTGGAAGTGAGCAGGGACATAAAACCCCAGCACAGATGCTCACTGTTTGAAGACTTGCCAGGTATGTAAGAAAAAGATGCAGGGTTTCGCTAGCAAACACGAGGAAATCTGCAGATGCTGGAAGTTCAAACAACACACATAAAATGCTGGTGGAAGACAGCAGGCCAGGCAGCATAAGGAGAAGCACTGTCGACGTTTCGAGCCGAGACTCTTCATCAGGACTAACTGAAAGGAGAGATACTAAGAGATTTGAAAGTAGTGGGGGGGGGGAATGAGAAATGAAAGGAGAAGACAGGAGGGGGTGGGATGAAGCTAAGAGCTGGAAAGGTGATTGGCAAAAGTGATACAGAGCTGGAAAAGGGAAAGGGTTTCGTTATTGGTTCCTCGTGCCTTTTCCTCCATTCAATAAGATCATTGATGATCTTTGATCTCAGCAATACTGTCCTGCATTGATGCCAAATCCTATAATTTGTTTAATATCTAAAAATATACCAGTCTCTGCGTGAAGGGAATCGCACTACATGGTTACTTCAAAAAAGAATCCATTAACTAAGCAACTGGTACAGCACAATGATTTAATTGTGAGACTGTTGTGACAGATTGTTATCCAACAGCACAATTTTCTTGGTACTGAGCCAATTGATAGAATTTGTGAGGACACACAAGAAACTGCAGATACTGGAATCTGGTGCAACAAGCAAGATGCTTTTGAAACTCAGCAGGTCAGGCACCTCCTGCAGAGAGAAATGGACAGTTGATATTTCGGGTCAAGAGCCTACATCTGGATTGAATTCACCTTGTCATAGAGAAGTACAGCACAGAAGCAGGCCCCTTCAGCCCATCTAGTCTGTGCTGAACCATTTAAACTGCTTACTCCCATTGACCTGCACCGGGACCAGAGCCCTCCGTACGTTTCCCATCCACTTACCTATCAAAACTTCACTTAAACGTTGAAATCGAGCTCTCCTGCACCACTTGCGCTGGCAGCTCATTCCACACTCTCACGACCTTCTGAGTGAAGGTTTCCCCCATGTTCCCCTTAAACATTTCACCTTTCACCCTTAACCCATGACCTCTAGTTGTAGTCCCATACAACCTCAGTGGAAAAAGCCTGCTTACGTATAAACTATCTAAACCCCTTGTGATTTTGTACACCTTTGTCAAATCTGCCCTCAATTCTCTATGTTCAAGCATTTGCAGAATCTCCTGTGTTTATCCTGTGATTTAGTAACACATGTACCTATCTAAGAGTCTCTTAATCACATCCTGTGATTCTGCAGATGCTGGAAAACGTTGAATATTTATTCCTCTCCATAGATGCTGCCTGACTTGCTGAGTTCTTCTAACATTTTGTGTGTGCCACTTTGTGAGGAGCCTGCTTCAAATCTGCTTCAATTAATGCAATAAGTTATATCCTGGATGGTAACATAATTTATTACATTAATTGAAACAAAATTGAATTTAGTCTAATTTTGGTTTGATTCTCAAATGTAAAGCTGCACAAGCTTAATGCCAAATTAAATGGATTTGATTAAAAAATATCATTTACAACTGCAACTGCTAAAAGTCGAGTCATTACCACTATATTAATGACATAAGAATTACTTTATACTGAATAATTAGACTGTAAGAAGGTGTATCATTATACTTTCTTTCAAGCCAACAGCTGGGAAAAAAGTAGACTTAAGCATGGGCCAAGTCATCCTAAGTTTAAGCTCCACACAGGTGCAATAGTTGAATTTGTATGCTCTGTTCCTATTGGTAAACCTAGTAGTTTAAAATTGTTTAATATTCTCTTCTTCAGACGGAATATCTACCACTGTCAATTCTCCAAACTCCTTGCCCACTCATATCCCTGAACACGTGTCTCAAAAATGTGTATTCCCTTTTTCCAGAACTCTGTTTTTGGATCCCTCCAGTCAACGTTTCCACCCCAATTTCAAATCTACCATGACCACTCTTATTCTCAAAGAGCCTTGCCTATTCTTCCAAATGGGCCATCACCTCATTTCCAGGTTCACTTTTCTTTCCTCTCCACCTTAATCTATCACCTCTGGAATCTTTGGCCATCTGTCTTGAATATTTTTTGTGGGGATACATTCTGTTCTGCTGTAATGGTGAAAACATTTTAATCAAGGTCACTGATGTTATGATACATGATTATGACAAAGGTAATCCTCTTTTCACTTATTCACAGTTGACAACAGCCAAGTCTGAGCTCGATCCAGTCTGTTCATAACTCTGTCAGCAAAAGAAACACTGTAAACATCAAACCCTTCCCCAAGAGCCATGTAGGCCCATCTACTAGCAATATCTGATTTTCATGAAATTACCTTGATACAGCAGTTTTCCATCTTTCATCTGACCTGTAGATTCTAACCATGCTGCAGCCATGGCCCTAATGTGCCAACTAGCTGGCTATTTCAATCTGCCAGATGAGAGGCTCTTTCTCAGAAGTGCCTTTTTTTTAGTATTTTGAGTATTCCCTTGCTATGGAAACGTTTTGACACTGTCAAGGTGGCACTCTGATCAGAGTCTGCTCGAATGGTCTGTTCTCCACTTTGGGACATCTCACTATCATCTTCTAGAACATGGGACATACAGCACATCACAGGCCCCTCAGCTCACCGTGTCGTGCCAACCATATAACCCATTCTAACACTGCCGAGAATTACCCTACCACATAGCCCTCTATTTTTCTGAGCTCCATATACCTATCTAAGAGTCTCTTAAAAGACCCTTTTGTATCCACCTGTTGCTAGCAGTGCATTCCATGCACCCACCAGTCTCTGTGTGAAAAACTTAGCCGTGACATCACCTCTGTACCTACTTCCAAGCACCTTAAAACTATGCCCCCTTGTGTTAGTCATTTCAGCCCTGTGTATTTTGTATATTCTTTACACTTAAGAGAATATAGGTGAAGACTACTTCATTTCTTTTCAAGCACCTTTGAGATGCAGGGGATTGTCCAGCCTGGTGAGTATTCCCTACTCACCTGCCACTGTTCTTAGATTGAACATCAGGCTGAAACACAAAGGAATGGCTCTGTCCAGCATCTTGCCAGCAAATGTGCAGTCGTTGGAGAGCAAAATTGGGGGCCTGAGGTCAAGATTACTGTATCAGAGGGAAATGAGAGATTGTCGTATTCTATGTCGTGTTCATGGCTTACTCCCAGCACACCAGATATGGCAATCAGACCCGAAGACTTCTTGATTCACAAGATGGAGCGAACTGCTGATTCCAAAAAGGCAAAAGGAGGATGTGTGCGTCTCATGAGAAACACTTGGTGATGCTCAGATGTTGGCGGTTTTGTCAAAATTGTGTGACCCTGACCTTGAACACCTAACAATTAAATGCCAACCATTCTATTTACCTAGGGTGTTCTCAGTCGTGTTCCTCACCAGCGTTTACATGCCACCAGTGACCAATTATAATCAAATGCTTGAGCATGATGCCATCTCCGAACAAGAAACAATCGATCCTAATGCCTTTCAGATCATAGTCGGGGACTTCAACCAGGCTTGTTTGAAGAAATTCCTGCCCAATTACCATCAGTATGTAACCTGTAGCGTCAGAGACTCCAACACACTAGACCACTATTATACTAATATAAGGAATGTCTACTGTCCCGTGCCCAGATTGTTTTTTTGGTAAATCAGATCACTTGGCTGTCCTTCTCCAACCTGCATAGAGGGAGAGGCTGAAGAACAAAGCCCCAGAGATTAGGGCAGCAAAGAGGTGGTTTTGGAGGCTAGGGAGCAGCTACGGGATTGCTTCGAGTCAGTGGACTGGGCCGTGTGCAAGGATTCACCTGTGGATCTGTGGATACCATGCTTGTCATGGACTTCATAAAAACAGTTGTAGATGAGTGTGTCCCAACAAAATCGTTCAGAGCCTTCCCCAGCCCAAAGCACTAGATGCACTATAAGGTGCACAAACTGCCAAGAGCCAGATCAGAAGCATTTAAGTCTCATGTTCAAGGAAGTTACAAGAGGTCCAGGTACGATCTCTAGGAAGCCATCTCATGGGTGAAGTGGCAATTCTGGAATAAACTTGAATCATTGAAGGATTCCTGATGGTTGTGGCAGAGCTTGAATGTTATCACCTCTTACAAAGTAAAATCAAGTGACATAGGTGACAGCAGGGCTTCGCTTCCAGATGAGCTCAATGCCTTCTATGCTCACTTTGACCATTAGAACATGGAGGAACCATCACAAACTCCCACAACCCCTTAGGATCCTATGACTTCAGTCTCTGAGGCTAATATGCAGCAGCCTTCAGGAAGGTGAACCCATGGACAGCATTCAGCCCAGATTGGGTACTTGGCCAAGTTCTAGTGACCTGTGCTGATCAATTGGCTGAAGTGTTCACTGAGATCTTTAAACTCTCAGTACCCACCTGTTTCAAGCAAGCTGCACTTATACCTAAGAACTTATGCCTAAGAACGTGGTAAACTGCCTCAACGACCATCATCCAGTAGCACTTACATCCACAGAGATTAAGTGTTTTGAGAGGTTCGTGATGCAACATATCAACTCCTGCCTGAGAAGCAACTTGGATCCATCTACTCCAATTTGCCTACCAGCGCAACAGGTCCACAGCAGATGCCATCTCATTAACTCTTCATTCAACTCTGGAACATCTGGTCAGCAAAGGATCATGCATCACGGTGCTTTTTATTAACTATAGCTAGTATTCTATACCATCCTCCCCTCAAAACCTCCCTGTGTTATTGTCAGTATGAATTGGCAACATCACCTCCACAATCTCCATCAGCACAGGTGCACCACAAGGCTGTGTGCTTAGCCCCATGCTCTACTCACTTAACACTTATGACTGTTAGAAAAAGCACAGCTCCAATGCCATATTCAAGTTTGCTGACAAAACCACTGTTGTAGCCCAAAGCAAAGGTGGTGACAGAGGGAGACTGAAAATCTGGCCGAGTGGTACCACAACAACAACCTCTTACACAATGTCAGCAAGACCAAGGAGCTGATTATTGACTTCAGGTGGGGGAAACCAGTGGTTCATAACCCAGTCCTTGTTGGCAGATCAGAGATCCAGAGGGTCAGCAACTTTAAATTCCTCGGTGTTATCATTTCAGAGGATCTGTCCTGGTCCCAGCACATCAGCACAGTTGCAAAGAAAGCACGGCAGTGCCTTTACTTCCTTTGGAGTTTGCAGAGGTTCAGCATGACATCAAAAACTTTGACAAACTCTCCATAAATGTGTGGTGGAGAGTTTATTGACTGGTTGCATCATGGTCTGGTACGAAAACACCAATGCTCTTGAACAGGAAATCCTACAAAATATTAGATATGGCCCAGTCCATCACAAATAAAGCCCTCCCACCACTGAGCACATCCACATGGAGCATCGTGGCTGGAAAGCAGCATCCATGATCAGGGATGTCCACCACCCAGACCATGATCACTTCTTGCCGCTGCCATCAGGAAGAAGGTACAGGAGCCTCAGGACTCACACCACCAGGTTTAGGAACAGTTATTACCCCTCAACCATCAGGCTCTTTAACCAAAGGAGATAACTTCACTCAATTTCACTTGCCCCATAACTGAACTGTTCCTACAGCCTATGGACTCACTTTCATCTCATATTCTTGATACTTATTGTTTATTTATTTATTACTTATTATTCTTTCTTTCTTTTTATATTTGCAATTTGTTGACTTTTGCACACTGGTTGAATGGCCAAGTTGATGTGGTCTTTCATTGAGTCTATTATGGTTATTATTCTATTATCTACTTACTGAATATGCCCACAAGAAAATTAATCTCAGGGTTGTATATACATATATATGTATATATGTGTATAGACCAGGCATGGGCAAACTACGGCCCGCGGGCCATATGCAGCCCGTTAAGCTTTTTAATCCGGCCCGCAGAACTTGATGAAATTATATTAATAAACCTTGTTGATTTTTTTTTCCCAGCAATTCTGGCATTTTAGATAGATGACGCACTCTATATACATTTGTGGCGACCCATTTCCTGGCACATCTGAACCGGCTCACAATTAGCCAGCGTTCCGGCTAAGGGAGATAGCCTGCGGGGATTTGCGAGCACAGAGCTTCGGAGCCTCTGCGCCATGGGGGTCAGGTTAAGGGAGGCTTAAAAGTGAGGCTGAGGATTTCGAATAAAGTTTTTTTCTTCGACTGCAGTTACCGACTCCGTGTCGTAATTTTAGCGCTGCATGTAGCACACCGCTACACATTGACCTTTGTTGAGGTGCAGCGTTTTACTCCACATTTGTGCTTTACTCTTTGTTCGGCTCGACCTATTTGTGTGAACAGGCGTTCAGAATCATGAACATTAACAAAGCCAGCCACAGATCCAAGTTAACTGACCAACACCTCAGATCCATCCTGAGAATCGCCACAACAAAACTAAATCCAGACTTTGATGTGCTGGCTAAAAAGGGAGACCAACAACACTGTTCCCACTGAAATTAAAAATAAGTTTCTTCGTTGTGTTATGTAAAAAATGCATTTGAAAATATTTTTTTCAATAAGCCTTACATGTTACATGTCATTTCTGTTAAGTGATGGACATGAGTAATGCGCAGGTGCACGTATGTTCTCAAAATAAAAAAAATGCGCTCAGATCATATAATGCGCTCCGCATACTGGCGCGCTGTCATTGTTCTGACTTTGTGCTGGTCGTTGTTGAGTTTTGGCACAGGGGACAATTGAATAAGAAGGAGCAGGACAAGTAGACCTGCATCTCCTACCGTTTTTGAAATAAAGACAGGCAGGAGGAGAGTGATGATGATAATATCTTGAAGGATAACAGAATTTTCAGTGCTTTAAGATAATAACTGTTACTATTAAAAAAGCTGTATTTTATTCATTTAATTTTCAGTGTTTTAAAAGTGATTTCAATAAATAGCTAAATACCATGGGACTTCAAAGACAGATATTTTGTTGTAATGCATTTGTTCATTTTCAATTGAAGTTAAAGCACATGTTTTCTACATATCCTATGATATTTTATTTTCTCTTATGAGGTGTATTACCAAAACACTCCGTCCATCTGCTCCTGGTCTGGCCCCCCTGTCAAATTTTAGAACCCCTTGTGGCCCACAAGTCAAAAAGTTTGCCCACCCCTGGTATAGACACACATATATTGGAAGTTTCCATATTTTATTGTTTTATAACATTGAATCACAGTTGTTTTAATTTAGCTTTTTTTTAACAACACAGATCAACAGATAACAAAGGCTCTTTTACGTCCAAGTGAAAACAGATCTCCACAAAGTGATCTAAATTAAATAAAAATATAAAACAAAATAATTGATCACATAATTAAGTCAGCATTTAGTAAATGAACTTTTGGCTACAATTACAGCCTTGAGTCTGTGTGGATAGATCTCTGTCAGCTTTGCACATCTGGAGATTGTATTTTTACCCTATTCTTCTTTGCAAAACTGCTCAATCTTTGTCAGAGTGCATGAGGGATCATGAGTGGACAGCCCTTTTCAAGTCTATCCATAAATTCTCAATTGGATTGAGGTCTGGACTCTGACTTGGCCACTCCAGGACATTAACTTTGTGGTTTTTTAAGCCATTCCTGTGTAGCTCTTGCTTAATCCTTGGGGTCATTGACTTTCTGGAAAACAAATCTTCTCCCAAGCCACAGTTCTCTTGCAGACTGCATCAGGTTTTCCTCCAGGATTTCTCTGTATTTATTTTACCCTCCACCTTCACAAGCCTTCCAGGGCCTGCTGCAGTGAGGCATCCCCACAGCAAGATGCAGCCACCACCGTGCTTCACGGTAGGGATAGTGAGATTTGATGATGTGCGGTGATTGGCTTATGCCAAACATGGCGTTGAGTCTGATGGCCAAAATGCTCAATTTTGGTTTCATCAGACCATAGAACCTTCTTCGGGCTGACTTCAGAATCTCCTGCATGAGTTTTGGCAAACTCTGATTGAGACTTCATGTGAGTTTTTTTTAACAGTGGCTTTCTCTTTCCCACTCTCCCATAAAGCTGCGACTGGTGAAGCACACAGGTAACAGTCGTTATATGTGCAGTCTCTCCCATTTCAACTGCTGAAGTTTGTAATTCCTCCAGCGTTGTCATAGGTCTCTTGGTGGCCTCCCTCACCTGCCACCCCTTCTTGCATGGTCATTTAGTTTTTTGAGGAAGGCCTACAGTTTTACAGATTTTCAGTTGTGCCATATTCTTTCCATTTCTTGATGATTGACTTAACTGTACTCCAAGGGATTTTCAGTGACTTGGAAATTTTCTTGTATCCATCTCCTGACTTGTGTTTTTCAATAATTTTTTCACAGAGTTGCCTGAAGTGTTCTTTTGTCTTCATGGTGTAGTTTTTGCCAGGATACTGACTTACCAGCAGTTATACCTCTCAGGTACAGGTGTATTTTTACGACAATCAATTGCAACCTCAATTGCACACAGGTCTCCAAAAACAGATCTCAATTTAATTAATTATTGACCTTGAAAACCAACTGGCTGCACACATCGGTGATGATTTGGTGTGTCATATTAAAGGGGGGTGAATACTTATGCAATCAATAATTGTGTTTTACATCTGTAATTAAATTAGACCACTTTGTAGAAATCTGCTTTCACTTTGATGCAAAAGATCAGTGTCAAAAAAGCCAAATTAAATCTGCTGTGATTCAATGTTGTAAAACAATCAAACATGAAAACTTCCAAGGGGGATGAGTACTTTTTACAGGCACTGTAGAATGCTGTAGAGGAAATAGTGATGGAAACAATTTTTGTCATAAGCTTTTGAAAAGGAGGTGAAAAAAATAAACAAAATCGGTGGCACCAGATCTTTAGACAGTGGATGACCTTAAAACTTTATAAGGCCATAAGGCATAGGAGCAGAATTAGGCTATTCTGCCTATCAAGTCTGCTCTGCCAGTCCATCAAGGCTGATCCTGGTTTCCACTCAACCCCAAACACCTGTCTTCTCGCCATATCCTTTGATGCCCCAACAGGGAGAGTCTGTGGCAGAGCATTCCACGCTACTCTCTCTAGCTGAAAGAAATCCTCCTTACCTCTGTTCTAAAAAGGTTGCCCTCAATTTTGAGGATGTGCCCTTTAGTTCTGGATACCCCCACCAGAGGGAACATCCTCTCCACATCCACCTTATCTAGTCCTTTCAACATTTGATAGGTTGCAATGAGAATCTCCCGCGTACTTCTAAATTCCAGTGAGTACAGGCCCAAAGCTGCCCAACACTCCTCATATGTTAACCCCCCTCATTCCTGGAATTGTCCTCATGAACATCCTCTGGACTCTCTCCAATGACAACAGATCCTTTCTGAGGTATAGGGCCCAAAACTGTTAACAATACTCTAAATATGGCCTGACTAGTGTCTTATAAATGCTCAGTATTATCTCCTCACTTTTATATTCTATTTCCCTTGAAATAAGTGCTAACATTGCATTTTCCTTCTTTACCACAGGCTTAAATTAACCTTCTGGGAGTCTTGCATGAAACCTCCTTAAGTTCCTCTGAACCTCTGATATTTGAATTGTCTTTCTGTTTAGATAATAATCTGCACTATTTTTCCTTTTAACAAAATGCATTATTAGACATTTCTCAACACTGTATTCCATCTGCCATTTTTTGCCTATTTTTCCAGTTGTAAGTCCTGTTGCAATTGCATTGCTTCCTCAGCACTACCTACTGCTCCACCTATCTTCGTAACATCTGCTATCTTTGCCAGAAAGGCTCCAATTCCACTATCTAAGTCATTGACAAACAATGTGAAAAGTGGCAGTCCCAATACTGACCCCTGAAGAGCACCACTAGTCACTGTCAGCCAACCAGAAAAGGCCCCTTTATTCACTGCTTCCTGCCCGTCAGCCATTCCTCTATCCATACCAGTATCTTTCCTGTAATGTATAGGATTTTATGTTGAACCCTTTGAGCAAAGCATATTTAAAAGAAATAGCTGGTCAATTTTCATGTCTAGTAATAAGACAGGTCATTTTTAAACTGGATCTTTTTGGCCAGCCTATAGCCAATCTTCCTCAAATCAGCAAACATACAAATTGGGAGCAGGATTGGGCTATTCAAGCATCACACCTGTTTTATCTTTCAATAGATCATTACCAATCCTCTCTTTGTTTTCGTCAACTCTGTACTCCCACACATCCTTTCAACTTCTTGCTTACCAAGTATCTATCTGCCTCTGGCTTAAAATATTCAAAGACTTTGATTCTATTATTCTCGAAGAAAGATGATCCAAAGGCTCACAATTGTCTGGAAAAAAATGAAGCTTTATCTGTTTCTTATGTAAGTCTTATATTTAAACTATGGCCCTAATATTCAGATTCTTCCATAGGAGTAAAATATCTTCTTCACAACAGGTCACATCCCACCTTTCTAAATCCAGTAGATACAAGTCTAGGGTGTTCAACCTCTTCACACAGAACAAACCAGATACACACCAGAGATTCTACATATGTCTGGCAAACTAGGGCAATACACACAAAATACAGGAGGAACTCAGCTGGTCAGGAAACATCTATGGAAAATGAATAAACAGTTCTGGGCCAAGACTCTTCATCAGGACTGGTAAAGAAGGGGGAAGATACCAGAATAGAAAGGTGTGGTGGGGGGAGAGGAAGCTAGAAGGTGATAGATGAAACCAGGTGGGTGAGAGGGGGGGGGGAGATAAAGTAGGAAGCTGGGAGGTGATAGGTGGAAAAGGTAGGCTGGAGAAGAAGGAATCTGATATGAGAGTGGACCATGGGAGTAAGGGAAGGAGGAGGGACACCAGGGAAAGGTGACAGGCAGGTGAGGAGAAGATGTAAGAAGCCAAAGTGGGAATTGAAGAAAGAAGGGAGAGGGGGAAAAGAATTACTGTAAGTTGGAGAAATCAATGTTCATGCCACCAGGTTGGTGGCTACCTGGAATCATTTCATACCCATTTCAGATATTAATCTAGTGAACCTTCTCGAATGTCCTCAATGCAGATATGCTGCTCCAATGGCTCCTTTGCAATGATGATGATGCCTTTTATTAATGCATGTGGATAAAGGTCTCTTTATGTACATTTTGGCATGCTGGAACTCAGGCGTTTAACAAAAAATATTTGCAAATTAGAAAGCTAAACATGGGAGATGTAAAGAAATAGTATTTGCCTTTGGACTAAGCAGCATCAGGTTGGGATACACTTGACATCGTAGACCTGGTTGCACCTTACATTAACTAAATACATGGCTGGCAACCACTAGCAAAGAAAGTTTTGTGAACACATCTTGTTCTGAGCAACACACACAAATGCTGGAGGAACTATGCAGGCCAGGAGCATCTATGGAAAAGAATAAACAGTCAATGTTTCAGGTCTCAGCTCCAAATACCTTATTCCTGGAGGAGGGAAGATCTTTGACAGGCTACACCTGTGGACAGCTTGGAAGACTGGCCCAGGATAGAGGACTCCAGCGACCTGCTTTTGGCAGCTTATGCCTCAATAGGTGTGATGGACTTAACTACGCAATTTCCTCAACCAATCCTCATAAAGCATGCTAATTCAGATTTAATCCTCTGCAACCTCTCTAAAGCTTCCACATCCTTCTTATAAATGAAACGACCAGAACGGAACAGAACCCCAAGCATAAGTTTTACAGAGCTGCAACATTAGCACAAACTGTAACCCTGTACTCAGTCCCATGAGTAATGAAGGCCAACACAACATATACCTTCTTAACTACCCTATCAACCTGAGCCGTATCTTTGAGGGATCTATGGACAAGAACCCCAAAATTCCTCTTCCTCCACACGGTAAAGAATCCTGCCTTCAACCCTGTATTCTGCCATCAAGTTTGACCTCCCAAAGTGAATCACTTCACACTTAACCAGATTGAAATCCATCTGCCACTTCTCAGCCCAGATCTGCATCCTATCAATGTTCCATTATAACAAGGATCACAGATTAGGATGCAAGGAGGAAGGTTAAATTATTTGGAGTACTGTGCTCAGTTCTGGTCACCTCACTACAGGAAGGATGTGGAAACTGTAGAAAGGGTGCAGAGGAGATTTACAAGGAAGTTGCCTGGATTGGGGAGCATGCCTTATGAAAACAGGTTGAGCGAACCTGGCCTTTTCTCCTTGGAGTGACAGACGATGAGAGGTGACCTGATAGAGGTGTATAAGATGATGAGAGGCATTGATCGTGTGGATAGTCAGAGGCTTTTTCCCAGGGCTGAAATAGCTAGCATAAGAGTGTACAGTTTTAAGGTGCTTGGAAGTAGGTACAGAGGAGATGTCAGGGTAAGTTTTTTTCAGGCAGAGAGTGGTAAGTGCGTGGAATACGCTGCCAGTGACAGTGGTGGAGGCGTATACGATAGGGTCTTTTAAGAGACTCCTGGATAGGTACACGGAGCTTAGAAAAATAGAGGGCTGTGTGTAACTCTAGGTAATTTTTAAAGAAAGTACATATTCAGCACAGCATTGTAGGCCGAAGGTCCTTTATTGTGCTGTAGGTTTTCTATGCTTCTATTTCTAAGTTATATCATCCATGAACCTGTTCAAATGTCTTTTAAATTTGTAATTGTACCATTTCTACCACTTTCGTTGTCAGTCTGTTCCATTGACCACTAACCTCTGTGTGAAAAGCTTACCCATCAAGCCCCATTTAAATCTTTAACTTTAAAACTAGGCCCTCAAGGTTTAGATTCGCCTACTCTGGCAAAAAGGATAGAGGATCCATTAATCCCTTTGACAGAGATAGATTTCCTACCCTAGAAGACATTACTGAACCAGACTGCTCTTCAAGATAATCTTGTATCTAGCATGGTTACTTTTATTGACAGTAACTTTTGTTTCAAAATATCAAGGCTTATATTGTTTGATTTTAAATTTCCTAATCACAATGATGGAATTCAAACTTGAGCTTCTGGATCGATGGTCCAGAAGAGCCTACTGGCCCTGTAACTTGATCACAAAACCACTCTTCACCAATTCCTGGATACATCAGGCCAGAGAGATTGGCTTCCATATGTAGAGCAAGTAAACACAGTTATGGGTGGGAGGGCAAAGTCTACAAAATTTGATTTATTGTGCTCAGCAACAGATCATCACGATGGATCAAGCAATTACAATTGCATTTGCTCATTGGTTTTGAAAGCTATGACTTCCAAGTCCTTGACACTTAACCTAATGTTGTGCAATGTCTATTACAGTAGAATACATTTAAAAGAATAACTTTTACTAAAGCAGTTTTATTTACAAGATTTTGCAGACAATGTAGCTCTAGGAAGAACAACATTATTTTCTCTCTCTTCCTTCCAATGCAAATAGCAGGAGTTTATAAAAAATACTGGTTGCATTATAAACTCACTTTAAAATCCTTGAACAGAAAGACATTCCCAAACCAGAAAACTTGGCAATGCCTCTGTAATTTTGCCGCTTAGATGTGGTTAGGGAAGGAAACCCTCTGAGTGTTGTGCTCCATTCAAGCTTGGATCAGATTCATTCGGAGCTGCTTTCCCCTGATCTGAATTGGCAAGTTATCTCATTGAGTACAGATCATGTTTATTGAATTCAAGTGTAACAATGAAAAAAAATAGTTCATTAGGCACACATCATTTAACATTAAAAAGATAATTTAAAATTTTTTGACTCATCTCAAAGGTTGCTTTGAAAAATAAAATCAATTGCTTTCTACCAACTTCAAACAGACCTTACAATTTATAATTTTTCACTAAAATTTGGAATCAAATGAGGACTAGCAATAAAAATGGCTATAAAAAGTGTTTTTGTTCCTTTGAATATTATAAAAAAGTGAACATTTAACTATCATACAAGAGATATTTGGCACTTGTGAAACATTTTTACTGTTATTTTCATACACAATATGGCAAATAAAACAGTACAAATCTGATATGAATTATCAAATCTGTTTGTGCTAACAAGTAATAGATCATGGTGATTCTATTTGTGCAAACAGCTTGGCTCGATTTTGCATTTCCAATTACGAACAAATTTAACTCGTGGACTAAATTGCTTGGATAGGTACATTACACCTATTAGTTTACCAGACTGCAGTGCAGTACTCCTCACACAACACCCATACATTGTGACCATGTTTGTGCACACTAATCTGTACATTCTTCCAGAGTATTTTCTTTTGTAAATCATATAATCAATGCAACAAAATGATTTAAATACCAAGGTTAATGTCCTGCATTAAACACTACAGCAGATGGCATTTTCACAATAAATTATAAATTATATTTCAATATTTAAGCATAATGCTTCTTCAGATTTGCCTTTTAGTAGTTGGTGTTGATCTATTTCCTGTGCCTTTTCATTTAGCCACTAAGATTTATATTAAAGGTTGCAAAGTTTTTACAAAGGCCTACATCAATCAGACTGTATGCAATGGGAAAACATCTAAATCAAAAAATAAAAATATTTAATCAAATAAATATAATTGTTTCTTTAATTAGATTTTTATTTAGTACATTCCTCTTTAATTGCATGCAAAAAGTAACCCAGGACTATAACAAGGTCCCCATGTGTGGAGTGTGCTCATGGCACTGGTCCCCAAGTAATCATTCAGAACTAGTGCACGTTTAATCAATCCCTCCACAATCAGGTTTATATTTTGGCACATATTAACAGGACATGAAGATCTTAAAGCTGAGTTAAATATGCTAACTATGCCAACTTGGGAGGTAATAACTGCAAATACCACAAAACCATGTTGGCAGTGTCTGAAAGTCAGTACCCTTTGAATCCCTTTGTTCCCTTTGAATGTGGATTATCTGTTCCCAGTGCTATTGGAACCCAAAACATCTTCAAGTATAATTAACATCAGTAATATCAGATTAATGGATAATGAAGACCATAGCAGTTGACCTCACCCAAACCACTCACCAGCCTTGAAACATCCTGCAATTCTTCCCTTCTATGCAGAATTTTATTTCGTTACAACATCTAGTTGTTGAAATATAACTCACCACCAAAGCTGAGCAAGGCCTCAGCCCCATACTGTACTCCCTATGCACTTAACACCTGTTTGGCGAAATTCTGGTCAAACTCCATTTACGAAGTTTGCAGATGATACCAACATAATGGCCTAGCTCTCAAACAATGACTTGATAGAGCACAGGATGGGGCTCGTGATGTCAGCAGAACAAAAGAACTGCTCATTGACTTATGGAAGCAGGGTGGAATACATGCCCATCTGTAACAATGATATTGAGATGAAGATCATCAAGAGCTTCAAATTCCCAGGTGTTAAATGTCACTAACAATTAGTTCTGATCCAGATTTGTGATGCTGCGGCCAAGAAAGGAATGCTTTTACTTCATCAGAAGGCTAAGGAAATTAGGCATGCCCTGGATGACCTCTACCAATTTCTACATGTGCCATAGAAAGCATTCTGTTTGGCTGTATTACAGCTTGCTATGCCAACTACTTTTCCCAAGACAGCAAAAAACTGCAGATAGTTCTGACTGCAGCCCAGTCGATCACACAAACCAGCTTCAGTTGACTCTAGCTACACTTACTGCTGCCTTGAGAAAGAAGCCAATGTAATCAAAGACTCCTCCCACTTCAGTCACCCTCCTTTCTCCCCTCTTCCATCAAGCAGACGATGCTAAAGGATGTACCAGCAGGTTCAAGGACAGCTTCACAAAACGGGCAGTCATTGGATCTATAAACGGATTTCTCTTATATTAATAGGTGAACATTTAGCCTCCCAATCAACTCATTGTGGTCCTTCCACTATGTTTGGCTTCCTGCCCCCCACCTTCTCTGTAATTTTAGCACATGTCCTTGGGAGAGACAGGAATCAATGCTTAACGTTCTTAAGTTTTCAGGGCTTTAAGAAAGACAGAGGAGGTGGTGGAGGGTGGGGCTGGAGTTGTACTATTAATTGGGGACAATATCATGGAGGGAATATAATTGAGAGCTCATTCACTGAGTCTATACAGATAGAATTAATAAATAAGAAAGGTGCAATCACTGTCCGGATTACACTGCAGATCACCCACATCCTCTGCAGCCACCAACTGATTGAGGAAGAGATATGCAGACTGATTAGGGAAAGGTGTGAAAACACCAGGATTTTTGTAGTGGGTGACTTCAACTTCCCTAATATAGACTGGGACCTCCTTAGTACAAGGAGTTTAATCTAGACAAAATGTATTAGGTGCACACAGGAAGTTTCTTAAATTGATATCTAGGCAATCTACAACAGAAGGGGCTCTACTGGACCTGGTGTTGGATAATGAGCTGGCCAGGTGACTGATCTTTCAGGGGGAGATCAGTTAGGAACAGTGATCACAACTCCTTATGTTTTAAGAATGCTACAGCACTGTGTAAAAGTCTTGGGCATATATATAGCTAGGGTGTCTCAGACTTTTGCACAGTAATTTTATGTATTGGACTGTACTGCTGCCATAAAAATAACAAATTTCATGACATATGCAAATGATGATAAACCTGATTCTGATATACTTCTCTACTGTGGACTGAGAGTGGAAAAGGAGCAGGGAGAGAGGAATTATGCTTGGGAAAATCGGAAGGGAGAGGGTGAGGGAATGGGAAGCACCTGGAAGACATTTGCCTTGCTGCCCTCATGCCAACCCCTGTCCTGGCAATCTTTCTCTGTCACCTGTCCCACATCTCTTCCGTGGCACTCCACCTTCGCCATTTCCAACATCCTTTAATCCCACCAGATTTACAAGCTCGCTCTTCACTTCACATTGATAAACACAGTATTGTTAAAAGTCTTAGGCACCCTAGTTATATTATATATATGCACCCAGGACTTTTGCACAGTACTGTATAGATAAGGGTAAGTAAGAATAGCATTAAAGCAGGGCATATTATGAGAATATTCAGAAGGAACTAAGAAGAGTTCATTGGGAACCACTGGTTTGGGGCAAGTTCATATCTGACATGTGGTGTGTGTTTAAAGAGCAACTGCACAGAGTTCAGGTCAGGTAGATTCCAGTAAGAGTTAATGTGGTTAGTACTCATTTGCTCAGGTATTTCAAGGTAAAAGAGGTAGTGTGGGGTTTCCCAACAAACAGGGTATGATAGAACATAACCCAGGTTATTGAAACAGGTAAGAGATGGGGCCTTGACCAATATTTTCATTCCTCTCAAGACACAGGCAAGGTTCCAGCAGCCTGGTGAGTAGCTAATGTTACTCCATTATTCAAGGAGGAAAATGGAGATAATCCTGGAAACTATAGCCTGGCCAGTCTCATGTCCGTGGTACGGAAGCTATGGAAAGGATTCTTAGGGGTGGGATTTATGAACGTTTGTAAAACAATGGCCTAATTGACAGCCATCAGGGCAATGCATGTTATTGAATTTTTTTAAAATAAAGTGGCAAGGGTGATCGATGAAGGTAAAGGTGTGGATGCTGTCTACATGGAGGTTAGTGGATCATTTGACAAGGTCCCTTATGTGAGGTCATCCAGAAGATTAAGATGCATGGTGAATGGGTCATTTGGATTCAGATTTGACCTGCCATAAAGGACAGAGGTTGCTGGGACTTGTCCTGGCTGGAGATCTGTGCCTAGTGGTGTTTCACAGGGATCCATTTTGGGGCCTCTGCTGTTTGTGATGTATGTATATGACCTAGATGAAAAAGTAAATGGGTGGATTAGTAAGTTTGCAGATGGTATGAAGATTGGTGGTTGAGAATAGTGTTGAAGATAAAGCAAGGTACAGATCAGTTGCAGATATGCATGGAGAAATGGCAGACAGAGTTTAACCCAAATGTGAAAAGTTGCACTTCGAGAGACCATGTAAAGGATCACTATACTGTTAATGGCAATATGCTTAATAGTGATGATGCTCAGAGGGTTCTTGGGAACCAAATCTCTGAAAGTGACTACACAGGTTGGCAGGGTGTTAAAGGAGGAATATGGCCTGTTTGCCTTTATTAGTGAAGGTATGGAGTTCAAAAGGCAGAAAGTTAATAAAGTTCAACCTGTTAGGTCACATCTGGAGTATTGTGTTCCGTTCTGGTTACCTCTTACAGGGTGAACATGGAAGCTTTGGAGAAGGTACAAAAGAGGTTTACCAAAATACTGCCGGAATTAGAAGGCATGTACTACAGAGAGAAGTTGGATAAACATGGCAGAGGTTGAGGGCAGATCTGATGGAGGTTTAAAGATTATGAATGGCATAGCGAGACAGGTATCTTTTTCCCCCGGGGTTGAAATGTCTAATACCAGAGGGAATGCACTTAAAGTGAGAAGGGGCAAGTTTGAAGAGTGAGTGGTCAAGTCTTTTTTTTAAAAAAAACAGTAAGTTATGGGTGCCTGGAAGGTGCTGCCTGGGGTGGAAGTGGGGGTAAACGTGATAAAGGCCCTTAAGAGGCTCTTAGATAGGTACATGTATGTGTAGGGAATGGAAGGATATGGACACTAATCACCAGTCAGCTTCCCAGCTCTTTACTTCACCCCTCCCACGTTTTCACCTCCTACCTTGTACTACTTCCTCCCCTCCTCCACCTTCTTACTCTGACTTCTCATCTTCCTTTCGAGTCCTGATGAAGGATCTCAGCCCAAAACGTCGACTATTTACTCTTCCCCAAAGATGCTGCATGGCCTGCTGAGTTCCTCCAGCATTTTGTGTGTGTTTCCCAGATTTACGGCACCTGCAGATTTCCTCATGTTTGGATATGGACACTACGTAGGCAGAAGGGATCAGTTTAGTTGGACATTTGGTTACTAATCAAATTATTTTGTTCCTGTGTTGTATGTTAAACTACATGCTGCAGTTTTTTCTTTTGTTCACTACTTCAATATACTTATCTGACTGGATGGAATGTAAACAAAAGCTTGTCACTCAGTACGTGTGACGACACAAATCAATTCCACATTGCAAGTGAGCCTAGCAATTAACTTTAAGTGTTAAATTTCTTTTATGGTACAAACTGTTCTTCACCACTCTCATGAGAAAACCTGCATGGCACAAGCTCTGCTTCATTAAGAGATAGGTTAGTTAGGGCACTGATATAAACTTGACTTGTCTGATTCACATTCAAAAGTCTTCATCATTGGGTAAAATTATGAAGTTGGATTATGTGCTGTAAAAAAACAAGATGTAATAAAATATACTTATATTCTTGATTGCAAAACAGACACTTTATATGAAAATTGCAAGAACAGTTTAGACAGTAACAATATGCATGTAGTAAAGGCATAATAGAAGATGACAGCATGGTATGTGCTGATAATCATCTGGCAAATCTGTTTATTCTTCGTTGCCTTATTTCCTCTTCATTCAGCTGTTCTGGATCCCTAAAGCCATATGGTCTTCTGCCATCACCATAGGCGCCTGAAAACACAAAAGATGAAAGTGACTTAGATTATAATTGACACTGACTTGAATCAAGGCATACTTGGCTTCCAGAGTCACTTGGGTTAATTACCACTTGTACCAGCTTCCATTACTAGTAACTGACTTAAGAGTAGCCAAAGTTATTATTCTACTTCCATAAAGAACTAAAGATATACTTTTAAAAGGAACACATATTAAGGGTACAAAATATGCATGATTCTTTGTGCGAATTGCACAGAGAACACAAGAACACTGGAATTCAGAAAGGAGGAAGTGGACTAGTAATTAAAGAAAAGCCTTTACATTTAGGATCCACTGCTCCTGCTGCTCAACTTTCCCCTATACAAGGATTTTCACCCCAAGCTGCAGCAGACAGTACTTCAACTTAGAGATAATTGGGGACGACACCCATCACAGCACCAAAGGGTTATGTTGCCAGATGAACACGTTCAGCTTCCTACTGGAAGGAGGAATATGAACTCTCTGCTCCAGCTGGTGGGGAGAGCACAGGGGAATGAGGAAGAGGCAAAGGAAATATAAACATGAAGATACTGGGCGAATTCGTTTGCTTAAAATCTGTTAGCTGGCATAAGAAAATAGAATTAAAGTAAATCTTGGTCTATCTAAGCAACATCTAGATTGCTTCCAAAAACAAAAAAATATTAAAGCACAGAAATCAGCCACGTAGCATTTGTCTCTGCTGACTCCTCCACCTATTTAACTACTTTTTATTTACTTAGAGATACAGCACAGGACAGGCCCTTCTGTTCAGAGTTGTGCCGCCCAAAAACTCACCTATTTAACACTAGCCTAAATCACAGGACAATTTACAATGATCAATTAAACTGCTAACCGGTACTGTGGGTGGAAACTGAAGTTCCCAAAGGAAACTCACGTGGTCACAGGGAGAACATACAAACTTCCTCCCGATGGTACTGGAATTGAACTCTGAACTCCGACATCCCGAACTCTAATAGGGTTGTGCTAACTGCTACACTGCTATGGCATACTACAAATGTTTGTAGATGGCTGAATAATCATAGGTGACAAATGCAAGAAGAGCAGCTAGAGGTGATACTTCCCTTAGAATGATTCCTGCTTCACCAGATGTGCAATGAAAATCTCTTTTGCATGTGCAAGTTCCTAGCCTATGTAATTCCTCCCAGATACTCAAATATCAAAGCTCAAAACCACAGGCTTTTCATGCAACAGCACTTAACACCAAGTCTCTGCAAACCACAGATAATTTTGCCATAACCTCGAAAAGATTGGAATCATATTCTTCCATATTATCTGGTTATGCTACCACTGTGGTTAAGTTATTGAATCAGCATGCAAATACATGAACTATTGAGTCAGACACACAAATCCAAATCTAACCAACACAGCTGAGGAATTCAAATGCAAGTAATTAAATACATGTAAATTAAACATATTAGTTTGTTCAGTAATGGAGACCATTACCTTAAATGTTTCTTTCATTCCCTAATATCCTTCAGGGAATATTTACCATCCTTACCTAGTGTGGTCTATGTATGAGTCCAACTTGAGCTTTCTCCAAATTTCTCTGTCTCTACTGCATCTGGTCTCAAGATGAGACATCTTTCAGGTGATCTGAAATGTCCTTTTACAGGAAGCGTGGCTTCCCATCCGCTGTGGTTGATGGAGCCAGTTCTTGCACCTCCTCTGCTTCTTGTACTTCTGTTTTCTGCTCTCACCCTGCCTCCCTCCAGACAGAACAGAGATAGAGTTCCCCTAGTTGTCACATTTCATCCTGTGAACCTCCACAGCATCATTCATCAATTGTACCAGCTATAACATGATCCCACTCCCAATCAGATCTTCTCCTCCCTACCCCTTCCCACCTTCTGTAGACACCACTCCTCTCAGTGACTCCCACTGCTCATCCCTCCCAATCCACCCCTCTCTGATCCCTGGACCTTTCAGGGGGGTGTCAATGCGAAGGATAGGTGTGTTGGACCCTATTTATTCATGTGGCCATTACTTGATGTTGTGGAGTGCAAATGCAATTTGCTAGGAGTTGGCCACTTGACCTTAGCAACACACTTCATGTGCTCTTATCATTAGGCAGAGATCAGCCTAGCACTTCTCTGAGGAACTCTGCCCTGAAGAACTTGTGGGGTCCAACAACCAAAGTCATCTTCCTTTCTGTTAGGTTCCTTCCATTGTGTCCTCTGATCTCATTTTTACTTGATGTGTAACATCATCACTCACCTCATACTTTTTATGAATTCTAGAGCTGAGCTGTCCTTTCAAAATCTAACCAAACTTTGACAAACAGGTTACTGATATGTTCTCAGTGATACCACTCTTGCATTCCACTGTTGATGATTGATAGAAGCGGATGAGTGATAACTGGATAACTGGTCCACTGTTCCTGTCCACAGGACCTCATTTTACATGATGACAAAGTTGCATGACCATCAACTTAGTCTGTAGTCTTTTCTGTTTTTGATCTTACCAAGTTCTTGATATCATCTAAGGGGAATTACTTTGCTACAAATTGGTTTCCATGATGATGCTAAGATGACAACTGAACATGCATTTTGCACTTACGACTGAAGATGTTTGCAAGTTTTCAACCTGGTCTCAGATAAATTTACTGCAACGTGAATTCTTTAAATTTGTATTTGATGTTTCAGAATCACATACACAAGTATTCCAGTGTTGCAAAGATAATTTTATTCTAGCACACCAAGATTCTATTATTTACAGTAAAATGATGCACATCAATCCCCTGCCACAGAAAAACCCCGAAACTCTCAAGTATTTAAGATGCTGGACAATATTTGCACCACTTACATTACTGAAAACACATTTCTTCCACTCTTAACCCACAAAGCCAATGAAAATAACTGAGAAAATTGATTCTTTGCTGCCCTGTAATTTTTAAATCGGACAAAAATGAAAGAGACATGCATCGGTAACACTTTCCCTAACCTCAGGAGGCCCAAAATAATTCATCATATTGTTTGGAAGCCTGCTGTGTATGAGCCAGATAAACCATTTCTCCTTCTTGAAAGAAGCAATGGCAATTAAACTCAATAGAAACCATTCTTCTTGTGTTAAAATTCTTCAAACATGACACAAAATCTTAAATTGTCCAAATTAAAAGATACCCATTAAATGTTGAGAGTAGTACAATATTGTGCCAAACTGTGTACAAGGTTTTCACTGATTGGTTTATCATATCACACCATCATATGATCCCAAACTCCATCAGAACAGACATTTATCTCAATGTTGTGGTCTAAAGTCAAAATCAGAGCAAATCCTCCACTCCTCTAAAAAAACACCTGAGAAATATAGGTACCCTATTGATATAATCATGATACATAATAATATGAATATACCGAATGTTTATTCATCAGCTAAAGTACCAGATGATTCACACAACTGCTCTACTAAAACATGCACAATCAGCAAGATTTAAGATCAGTGAGGGTGAAGCAGACTAAAACAAAATTGTAACTTCGATTTCACACCTATGTTACCACATTAGACAATTCATAAACTTGCAATGAAATTTAATATGCAATGTGACCTCTTCTTATTAGGGCCCTCAACACTGAACAAGAGAATTACAAGATATTTATGAATGGGGAAAGCTATTTAGCCTATTTTGACCCACATATGTTGAAGACTATATCATACCCTAATGAAACAGCTAAATTTTCCAAAATAATTCAAGAACTTCTAACTGTACATGATAAAGGTAGCAACAACATTCTCGGTACCTTCCGCCAAATCACTTGTATAAATTGTAAATAGCTGAGGTCCAGCAATGATCCTTCTGACACATCACTTGCAACATCTTGCTAACCAGAAAAACTTATTTATGTCTATTCTCTATTTCACAGGCCATGAAGCAACAAAGGAAACATAGCCCATCTGCATTTGATTAGGCCCATCATGAACTTTGACGAGTCTTCAAATCAAAACCGACTATCAAACTCCCAATACTGACCATCTTGCTGGCAAACTTGCAATCTCTAGTGAATAAAATCAATGATCCCAGAGGGACATTAGCACCACGTGTCCTTTGTTTCATGGAATCCTAGTTAACCCCTTCCGTACCGGTTTCAGATTGATGGGTTTACTATACACCATCAAGTTAAGTCTATAGAGTCTCTCAAAAGTAGAGGTGGAGAAGTATGCCTCATGATCAACTCCTCTTGGTACACAAATATATCAGTGCTGTCCCAATTCACCAGATCTGGAATATCTCCCAATTAAGTGCTGTCATTTTACCTACCAAGGGAGATTCTCAAGATCATTTTGGTTGTGGTAAACATTCCACCTCAGGCTAATGTCAATCAGGCTTTAGATGATCTGAGCAATAGGATCAACATGCACATAGCAGCGCACCCTAACAAGTTCACCATTGTTTTGGGAGATTTTAAGCATGCCAGTCTGAAAAAAATCACTAAGCAATTACCATCAACAGATCACTTGCAATACCAGAGGAAAAAAAACACACTGGAACATTTGTTACACCACCATCAAGAATGCCTACCATGTTATTCCATGCCCTCACTTCGGAAAGTCTGATCATCTGGCTGTACATCTACTCCCAGAGTATAGGCAGAGACGGAAGACTGCAGCACCAGCACCAGTACTGAGGACCAAGAAGGCATGGACAAGGGAAGCACAGGAGCACTTAAAGGACTGCTTTGAATTGGTGGTCTGGACCGTATTCAGGGATTCATCTTTGAAATTGGATGAGTATGCTGCAGTTGTTACCGACTTCATTAAAACCTGTGTGGATGAGTGTGTGCCCACAAAGACTTACTGTACATTCCCAAACCAAAAGCCATGGATGAACCAGGAGGTACGTCGTCTGCTGAAGGCTAGATCTGTGGCATTCAGTCTGGCGACCCAGGTCCATACCAGAAAACCAAGTATGATTTGCAGAGGGCTATTTCAAGGGCGAAGAGACAATTTTGAATGAGGTTAGAGGCGACATCGGATGCACGACAACTCTGGCAGGGTTTGCAGGACATTATTTCATACAAAGCAAAATCCAATAGCATGAATGGCAGCAGTGCTTCAATACCAGATAAACTCAACACCTTTTACACCCGCTTTGAAAGGGAGAATACACCTGCATTTGTGAAGATCCCTGCTGCACCCAGTGACCCTGCGATCTCTGTCTCAGAAGCTGATGTTATGCCATCTTTAAAGAGGCTGAACCCTTGCAAGACAGAGGTCCCTGGATTGAGTACCTGGTAAGGCTTTGAAAAATTGTGCCAACCAACTGGTGGGAGTATTCAAGGACATTTTCAAACCCTTACTGCGATGGGTGGAAGTTCTCACTTGCTTCAAAAAGGCAACAATTATACCAGTGCCTAAGAAGAATAACGTGAGCTGCCTTAATAACTTGCCCAGTAGCACTCATGTCGACAGTGATGAGATGCTTTCAGAGGTTGGTCATGACTAGACTGAACCCACGTAATTTGCCTATCGCCACAATAGGTCAACGTCAGACGCAATCTCAATAGCTCTTCACATTGTCTTAGACCACTTGGACAACGCAAGCACCTATGTCAGGATGCTGTTCATCAACTATGACTCAGCATTTAACACCATCATTCCCACAACCATGATTGATAAGTTACAGAACCTGGGCCTCTATACCTCCTTCTGCAACTGGATTCCTGACTTCCTAACCGGAAAAACAAAATCTGTGCAGATTGGTGATAATATCTCCTGTTCGCTGACCATCAACACTGGTGCACCTCAGGGTGCATGCTTAGCCCACTGTCCTACTCTCTCTATAACCATGACTGTGTGGCTAGACATAACTCAAACACCTTCTATAAATTTGCTGATGATACAACCATTGTTGGTAAAATCTCAGATGGGGGCGTACAGGAGCGAGATATACCAACTAGTGGAGTGGTGTTGCAGCAACAACTTTGCACTCAACCGTAAATTTAGTCATCTCCATCTTGGATGCTAGCCTACAAAATACCCAGGACATCTTCAAGGAATGGTGTCTCAGCGTCCATTATTAAGGACCTCCAGCACCCAGGACGTGGCTTTTTCTCACTGTTACCATCAGGTAGGAGGTACAAAAGCCTGAAGGCACACACTCAGCGATTCAGGAACAGCTTCTTCCCCTCTGCCATCCGATTCCTAAACGGACATTGAACCCATGAACACTACCTCACTTTTAAAAATATACATTATTTTTGTTTTTGCATGATTTTTTATCAGTTCAATATACATAAACTGCAATTTATTTATTTATTCTTTTATATTATGTATTGCATTGAACTGCTACTGCTAAGTTAACAAATTTCATGATACATGCCTGTTGATAAACTTGATTCTGATTCGATTTGACTACAGCTCCCATTGTACCTTATATTCTCATACAATAAAGCAGAAAACCAATGACTTTTCTCCTATCACAAACAGTAGACAATTCGCAGATGCTGGAAATCCAAACAACCCCTATAAAATGCTGGAGGAACTCAGTAGGCCAGGCAGCATCTATGGAAAAAAAATATAAAGTCGACATTTCGGGCCAAAACCTTCAGCAGGATGACTTTTCTCCTATTCTCACATGCGCATCAATATTTACAAAATGAGAAAGCATGCAATAAACAAATGACAAGTTATAAAGACTAAAGGTTGGAGGCTAAACCTCTATGTGATTCCATTTATGGGCAATTCTTATGAGTAGCATGGCAAATGAGATTTCCATACCAACATTAAGAAAATTCTCACTGTACCTGAGCTTGAATTCAAATTCTACCATAATGATCTGAAAAAAGCCCATTTAGGCTGGACATTCAATTTCATAAACCAGCTTCAGGTCTTTTCCTTCTCTTGAGAAATTAGGTCTCAAGTCCTAGATCACGTCAGAAAACAACAGGGTTGATATTTACCTATTATAGAGTTTGTTTTCCTTCTTCCAAGACTGATCAGCCATTTAAACTATAAATAATTTGGCCCAAACCAAATTGATGCACACTCTTGCCGAAAAGTTGGTTTTCCAACAATCTTTCACCATACTGTCAAAGAATCGAACTCGAATGAAGCTATCAACCTTTGGTGTTTCATCAATTATGTGAGTTATAGGAGAAGGCTGAATAGGTTAGGTCTTTATTCCCTGGAGCATAGGAGAATGAGGGGGATGTTTCATAGAGGTGTACAGGTACAAAATATTGAGCAGTATAGTTAAGGTAAATGCAAGAGGCTTTTTCCACTGAGGTTGGGTGAGACTAGAACTAGAGTTCATAGGTAAATGGTGAAAGGTGAAATATTTAAGGGGACCATGGGGACTAACGATGGTACAGGTGTGGAATGAGCTGCCACAGGAAGTGCTGGATGCAGGTTAAATTGCAACATTTAAGAGAAAATTAGGTAAGTACATGGATGGGGGGGGGGGGAAGGTTTGAGAAGGTATTGTTCAGGTCTGGCTCGATGGCAGAATAACAGTTTGACATAGACTAGATAGGCCAACTGGTCTGTTTCAGTGTTACAATGCCCCATGACTCTAACTAGATCTAGATGCAAATTAAATCCACTTTCTCCTAACATATAATTCAGTAATCTGCATTAAAATCTTGAGAGGATTTTTTTTGTAAACCAATATGAAAACCAAATAAAAATACATTAGTCATTGGAAGGATTTTATAAATATTTCCTTTCCCCCACTACCAGCTGAGGTTACAGTGTAAGCAGATGATTAGCTCTCTGTATTCCACCGTATCACACAACCAGTTACTAGAGGATCAGCGAAGGCAACCCCCTTGGATTTCTTTCAACCAAATGCAGAAAGCCCTTCATGCTCCCATAAACAGTATCGTTCAATTTGGGAGAACTTTAGGAAAAAAGAGCAGTACTGTAACTTAATGCTTTCAAGTCTTACTAATTAATTCTACTTATTTTTTCCAAATATGAGGTAGCATAAAAACAATATTAACATGTCTCTAGGTTAAGCAAAAACTATAGCAAAGCTAAACTGTGATGGAAGAGTTAACTTCTCTTTACTGCTACAAATTCTTAAATTAGAATAATCTGGATTTCATCTGAACGGATATGGAATTCCTGAGGCATTGCGAGTGACTTAAGAGTATGAATTGCAGGGACTCCAGTGGAGGCCCTGTGTTTTGTGTGTGCAGTGATTAGATCCAGATGTTTTCTAGCTTCTTAATTAACGGGAATATATCTCTTTCTGCCAAGACAAAAAGGTTACTGTTAGCCACATTAAAAATATTCCTTTCACAGCAATATAGGAAAACACATTTTTGATTTTTAATTACAAAAAATATAATGTGCTTCATGTCAAAGCATGTGTTGTATATATTATACCAGTTCCAAAAGAGACCCAAAACAGAGAACAAATAAAAAAATCAAACGTTACCATCCAAACCATGTGGAACATTAGAAATTAAAAATTACCACAGCACTTAATGAAACTGGTTCTTTTCAAGAGATAATATATCGTACTTCTTACCCTATATATCCTATTCTCTGTAATGCTTCTTGAATCAGAAATGTATCTGCCAACTGAACGCTACTGCTTGCAATACCAAGCAAAGGTGCTATGTACAATATTGTATTAACCATTGCAGCACATTTAAATAAATTACAATCTGACCCTGCCATATGCCTGCTTTCGAAAACAGGTCATTTAATGTAAACACAAGAGAATTCTGCTGATGCTGGCTATACAGAGTAACACACACAAAATGCTGGAGGAACTCAGCAGGTCAGGCAGCATCTATGGAAAGGAATACAGAGTTGATGTTTTGGGCTGAGAAGCTTCATCATTTGATGTAATACCACTAAAGATCACGAGGAGCAAGAGTAAAAATAGCTCCTTGAGTAGGCAATCAATATCATGGCTGATCCTCCACCTAAACTTCTCTTTGTCAATTTATGCTCATTTTCTAATTCTGCTTGAATCATAAACTCCTTGAAACTACGGCTTGAATATAATGAGAAAGGA
Organism: Hypanus sabinus; assembly: GCF_030144855.1. NCBI lineage: Eukaryota > Metazoa > Chordata > Chondrichthyes > Myliobatiformes > Dasyatidae > Hypanus > Hypanus sabinus. The sequence goes on from NC_082707.1 coordinate 31,769,594, forward strand.
GAATTTACAATGCTCAGTATTTTGTCTGTAAACATTTTATGTATTTCAATGAAATTCTCTCCCATTCTTTGAAATTTCAAAAAAAGAGATGCCCACTCTATTCAGTCTCTCTTCCAATGGCAGCTGTTTCGATGCTCAAACTACAAAGTAAATTTATTATCAAATTATGTACATGTCACCATATCCAAGATGCATTTTCTTATGGTCAACCACAGTAAATACAAGAAGCACAATATAATCAATGGAAGACCACACTCAGTTGGACAACAACCAATGTGCAAATACAAAAAGAGAAACATAAATAATAACAATGATAATAAATAAATATGCATTAAGTATTGAGAACATGAGATGAAGAGTTCTTGAAAGTGAGTCCATAGGTTGTGGGAACAGTTCAGTGATGGAGTGAGTGAAGTTGAGGGAAGTTATCCCCTCTGGTTATAGAGTTGATAGCTGAGGGGAAATAACTGTTCTGAATTTGGTGGCGAGTCCTGAGGCTCCTGATGGCAGTGAGCATGGCCTCAATGTTGGGGGTCCTGGATGATGAATGCTGCCTTCCTGTGAAAGTGCTCCATGCAGATGTGCTTAATGGTGGGAGGGCTTTAACTGTGATGGATTCAGTTGTACCTATTTCTTCTTGGAGGCTTTTCCATACAAGGGCATAGTTCCATACCAGATGTGAAGCAACCAATTAATATGCTCTCCACCACACATCTATAGAAGTTTATCAGTTTTAGATGATATGCTGAATCTTCACAAACTTATACGAAAATAGAGGTGCTGCTATGCTTTCTTCATAATGGCACTTACATCCTGGATCCAGAACAAACCCTTTAAAGTGATAATATTGAAAAATTTAAAGTTGCTGACCCTCTCCACCTTTGATCCACCTGATGAGGACTGATTCATTTTTCTCCCGGAATCAATAATCATCTCCTTCGTCTTGTTGACATTGAATGAGAAGTTGTCGTTGTGGCACCAGTTAGCCAGATTTTCATTCTCCTTCCTCTATGCTGATTCATCACCAACTTTGACACCACTGCTGTTGCCGTGGCGAGTGGAGCAGGGCGCTAATCACACAGCCTTGTGATGCACCTGTGCTGATGGAGATTATAGAGATGTTGTTGCCATTCTGAACTGACTGCGGTCTACAGTGAGGAAACAGAAGATCCAGTTGCACAATGATGTATTGAGGTATTGAGGCCAATGCCTTGAAGCTTATTAATTAGGTTTGAAGAGCACCCTGATGTATACATCTTCACTGTCCAGATACTCTAGGATTGAGTGAAGAGTGAATGAAGTGGCATCTGCTGTTGACTTGTCTGATGGTAGGCAAATTAGAGTGGATTGAAGTTTGATAAATATTGACAACACAAGATGGGTCCTTGAAAGTGAGTCTATAAGTTATGGAAACAGTTCAGTGATGGGGCAAGTGAAGTTATCCCCTCTGGTTCAATAGTTTGATGGTTGAAGACTATTGAAATCTGAATGAAGACTTTACAAGCCTGATTGAAATCCTTGACTATGATTCGAAAGGCGTTGGGGTAGGCTGTTTCTTGTTTGCTAATCAGAGAATTCAATATATTGCGTGCTTTTCTTAACATAACCTTTTGTGGTACGTACACTGCAGTTAGAATCATGAAGGAGGACTCTCTTGGCAAGTAGAATGGTTGAGACTTGATCATTGATGCTCAAGGCTGGGGGAATAGGAGTGTGACAAGACTGCTGTGTCTGAGCGCCAACGAGTTTATCTCCAAATCAGTAGTCCAGTCCATCCACTGCATCAAGCCCTTGGATCCTACCAATGTATCTGGTATATCCACAGTGAGTCATTTCTCTGTGAAACACAGAATACAGCAATTCCTCATTTCCCAATGATACAGTAATCTTGCCCTTAATTCCTTAACCTTATTCTCCAGTAACTGTACATTTGCTAACAACATGCTGGGTAGAGGGAGCTTCATTCCTTGGCATTTCAGTCTGACTTTGAGTCCTCTCCTCCTTTCTTTCTTTCAGCTGTGGCAATGTACCATTATCGGCTTAAAGGTGCCATAACTGCATGCTTAAGAGTTAAATCCATCAAGTCCATCAGATGATTGTTAAATAGCTTGTTCATTAAAATGGTTCATTGCTTAAAGGAAAATTACAGGCTGTAGATTGCAGTGAGAATAATTCAGAAGTATATTTGTAAGTTTTGTAAGCAGCTTGCAACTCGTTGCTGTAGTTCACTAGTGTCACCTTGAAGAGTCTCATTTCAGAAGATCCTCTTTTTCTTCTTCATGTGCCTTGCTCGTTACACGCTTGGGTGATCATTGTTTTCCATATCGAACGGTCCCATGCAGAGTTAATGATATCTCACACACTTAGATCTGTTAGTTCTTTCACAGTGTCCATATATTTTCTTCTTTGCCTTCCTCTTCTGCATTTCCCAGGCATACGGCCTTGTAATGTAAGGCATTCTATTTCTCCCTTTCTGATGACATGGCCCAGGAATTAAAGTTTCCTCTCATTTAATGTTCTCATTAAAGATCTTTTGTATGGGCACGTTGGCAGTACTGTCTCATTAGTTACCCTACTTCTATATGATATTTTCAGCATTCTTCTAAGAAACCACATTTCTGTTGCTTCTAAGTTTGTTTTGGAGTTCTGGTGTCATAGTCCATGTTTTGGAAGCATACAGCAAGATTGACCTGATGTAACATTTTAGTAGCCTAATCCTCGTTGTTATAGAAATGTGTCTGTTGGTAAAGATGGGTTTCATTTTTTTGGAAGTTGGTTTTGGCCATAGTAATTCTTATTATTATTTCTACTTTACTTCTAGCATCTTGTGATATAAAGCTACCAAGGTAAATAAAGCTGGTCTTTTGTTCAATCTCTTGGTTCCCAATGTGCAATTGGCAGTTGGGAGTATCCTGCTGTTTTGATATTACCATACATTTGGGTTTTTTTTTACAGTTGATGGTTAGACCAAAATCTGCACTAGTTTGTACCATTTTGTCTAGGAGGATTTGTAGTTCTTCTGCAGCACTTGCAATTAGGGTGGTATCGTCTGCATATATTGGATTTTTATCCCATCTAGGTCTTCTATTTCTCTGAGAATCATTTCACTATAAATATTAAATAATTCAGGTGAGGCAATGCATCCCTGTCTAACTCCTCTTTGAATTTTAGTCCAACTGCTTAGATTATCATCAATTTTTACCGCCGCTGTTTAAAATTTTGAAGCAGTTGTTGGTCCCTTCTTTCAATGTTTAGTTTAGCGAGAATTTGAAATAGTTTTTCTTGTTGTACTTTGTCGAATATTTTAGTGAAATCAATAAAACATAAAAAGACATCATTTTGACATTCAATTGCCCTTTTTGAAAGCACTTGTAGTATGAAAATTGTGTTCCTAGTTCCTCTATCCTCAATAAACCCATATTGCAGTTTAGGAGTTTCTCGCCTTGTTCATTCGACTCAGAACAATTCTCAACGAAATCTTTATTATGTGACTCATAAGACTGATTGTTCTATAATTTTTGCAGTCAATAGTTCTAGGAATTTTTGGTAGAGTTATAAATATTGATTTCAAGAGATCGTCAGGCAATACACCAGACTCATATATGCCATTAAACAGTTCAAAAATATCTATGCCCAGATCTTCTAGGGCTTGTGTCACTTCCACTGAAATTTCATCGTCTTGCGGCTTTACCACGTTTAATGCTTTTCATTGCTTTATTTATTTCTTCTTTGGTAATAGGTGGGCCAGAATTAGGGTGTTTAATATCTGAGGGTTCCCCCCTATTGTCTTCAAAAAGCTGCTCTAAATACTGAATCCACCTCTCACATACTTTATCTGGATCTGTTAGTATGGATCCATCTGCTGATCTTACGTATCCTGTAGTGGAGGTTTTCATAATTCTGGTAATTTCTTTAATTTTCTTGTGCATTTCTTTGCTGTTGTTAATATGGCCTTCTACTTCATTGCATTTTTGATTCAGCCATTCTTCCTTTGTAATATTGCACAAGTGTCTGGTCTGTCTGTCTAGCTCTCTGTATTGCATTTCATTATTCTTCACTAATCTTCTTTGTTCAATCAGTTCTAGAATTTCTTGGGTTATCCACCCCTTGTTGGTGTGTTGGATTTCTTGTACTGGGATTACCTCTGCTGCTGATTGCTGTATAGCATATTTAAATCTGTCCCAAATAGGTGTTGTTTTGTTTTCGTTGAGGTGTTCTTCTACACCAGTTTTAAATTGTTGCTTAAGTATGCTATCTTTTTTTAAGTTCTCCCAACATATATTTCTTTCTCTTTTTTCCACGTTTCAGTTTCTTTAATTTTGTTTTAATGGTAGCTATTACTAGATGCTGATCTGAACCACAGTCTGTTCCTGGGTAAGGTTTTGAATTTGTGATATTATTTCTAAAGAGTTCCTTGATGGTAATGAAATCTATTTGATTCCTTGTTCTATCTCTGGGACTAATCCAAGTACACAATCTACGTGGATGGTTTTTATACCAAGTATTGGTGTTCACTTGGTTTTTTTCTGATACACCAATCAGTAAATCTCTCTCCATTTCTATTTTTCTCCCCTAATCCAAAAGGTCCTACGATGTTATCAACCCTTTCCTGTCCAACTTTGGAGTTAAAATCTCCCATGACTAGTTTTATATTCTGAGATTTACATTGCTGATAAGCACTGTTGAGATCTTCGTAAAACTTGTTGATATCCTCTTCATCCACATCATTTGTTGGCGCATAGGCTTGAATTATGCTAATGTTAAAAGGGTTACCCCTTAATTTAGCTAAAAGAAGCTGGTTGGATATCACCAAATATCCCATAAGACATTTTGATACTTGTTTGCTTAAAATAGTTCCAACTCCACACAGATGCTGTTGACCTCCAGAATACATTATCAGAGAACTATTCTTAGTGAATTTGCCACTGTTGATCCATCTAATTTCTGACAGGCCTAAGATATCAACTTCCAACCATTTCATTTCATTTCATTTAATGTGTTGTCCAACTTTCCTCTCTGGTAAAGTGTACGGATGTTCCATGTTGCTACCCTTAGCCTTTCCCTATTGCTTACAGTCTCCGGATGATGGTCTGGTGTCACCTGAAGCCCATGACTACCCCTACCGAGCGAGGTGTTATCCTGGTGATTAGAATCAACCCCATTCACGCTGTTGTCTGGTTTCCTTCTTTTGTTTCTTTCCATGACTGACTAGGCAGAAATTACAACAGTGGTTTGCCATAGCATTCTGTTGCTGCAGTGCTCATCTAACTAGAGCATTTGACCTCTACTGGTGTTCCCAATTCGGAATCATACAGTAGACGTCGCCCAACCTTTGCTGTTGTTGTACAAAGACAATCTTCTACCAAAGCTTGGAATCCATCTCCCTGCTGCTGGAGACTTCAGTGATTTTAAGTGACACCACCACCATTGGTCTGGTTATTTTTCTGGTACCAAACACCCGCCATAAGACAGAGCTCCTTCAGCGAGACAGGGTGCACCCAGACCTAAATCCTGTGTGAAGGCAGAATTGTCCTAGGTGGTAGAAGCTGTATAATTGCTATTGGCATTTCCTGATATTTGGTCTGGACCCAACCACACCGTACACCCCTTCAAAAGATAATTTATTGAATTTTTGCTATATCCTTATTCAGTTAAACATGGTCCTTCTTAGGTAAAGATCCCAACCTTTCTGTTTTGCCAAAAACCCATAAAACTTCCACAGCTTAAAAACTCCCATTTCATTGTAATAATGGCCAACAGATGATTTGCCTCCCTAATTGCTTGCACATTGATGTTATTTCTGACTTATCTACAAGAATATTTAAACTCTCACTGCAACCAAATGTTTACTAGTCTTCCTTACTTTAAAAACATAATTGAGAAATTTGCAGGAATAAATGTTATTTTCCCCCCCATCATATTCTGCACAAGAAGAAGAACAAATATTCAGCTTAATCCAACTTCTCAACTCTTGAGCTACTATTCTATAGATTACAACATTCCAAACGCTTACTATGCAATAAGGCCCGTGTCTACTATTCTTTTAATTGAAATTACTTCATCTGCTATTTCTAAGGCCATTTAATTTACATTCCAGAATTTTAAGCTACACATGGAGTGGATTTATCACCTTATAAACCTCCTTAGTAAAGAAAACCTGATGAATGTAGAACAGACTCTTTGGTCCAGATTATACACTGACTTTTATGCTATCTAAATTAATCCCATCTGCTTGCACATGGTCTATATCCTTCCATTCTCCATCTTTTCACGCGCCTGTTGAAACATCCCTTAAACCTTGCTATTGCTTCTGTTTTCTACACTTCCGCTGGTAGTGTGTTCCTGACACCTACCGCCTTTATGTAAATTAATTACTTTCTTCACTTGTTTTAGATCATTGGCTCCAGGCAATATAACTTTAACATCTGTCATTTGTCCTCTCTTAGTATTTTTCTCTCATATGTTTCTCTTAGTATTTCTCTAATACAGCCTCATTTACTTTTGCTAATAGCTTCAGGCAATTTTTTAAAAATATTATGCTAATTTACTTTTTATTCTATTTCACCTTCTAAAAATTATTTGGCAATTTTATGCTTATTTCTAAATACTCAAAGCTCAAATTTACTGTTTTTCAACAACATTGTGTTGCCCTTAAGGCATTCATTTAGTTTATTATATTTTCGCTTTAGTAATTCATTTGCAATTGTTTTCTAGTTAAAATTTAGGTTGTTGAAAGTAAAGTCGTTGTCTGTGATATATCACGGCAAGCGATGACGTCACACCCGGTTTTGCTGCTTCCTGTGAGAAAATACCGGTTTGGAGAAATGGGAAGGAGGGGGCTTTTGTGTGCAGGATCGGCGCAAGAAAAGTTTTCTTTCTACGCACTAGAAACATCATTGAAGCAACGCCGTAAGTTCATAAGATAGTCGATATGTTGAAGTAAAAATGTTAACGCTGATTCTGTTAAAAGTAATGACGGTTGATAAAGTTTATGTTCTTTGTTATTTAAAGAGTTGCGGATAGTTTGTGTTGAAGTATATTTGAAGTAGTTGATGGTGTAGGTAGATTCTGACTGTATGTTGTACTTTAATGTAATATAGTTTGTTGTAGTTTTATTTTGCAAGTATTTATGATGTAAATGTGATGCCAAGAAGGAAACAAATACTGTATATATTTTGTATTGTTTTATCAACAGTTTTCACCATACGTTAATGTGGAAGAGTGAACAGTAAATGGTTAATCTTACTGGAATTGCACCTCATTGACTGGTTTGTACTTAGTGTTTAGTTCAGAGTTTTTACACCTGTACAAGAACACTGCAAACATTGTGAGCTTCATTTACACTAATCCTCAATTTTTCTAACTAGTTGTAATTATGACAACATTTTACTGTGGAGTTTTAATCTGAAAGAATGTATACAATAAAAATTCAAAATCTCTTTAAATGCTTAACATTGGCCAGCTACTAGTTTATTTTTAAAATAATTTCCAAATGTAACTTGGGTATAAGAAATGAGTGGGCTACACAACAAGGTGTTTAAATTCAAGACTCTCAAATGGAATATTTTATCCTATGATAAAATTTTACCCTCCTGAAAATCCTTTGCTACAAGATTAACCATGCCTTCCTGCAAAATATTAAATCTGAAATATTCTGGGTGTTGTAATACAGTGCAATTATTCCAATTTAATCCAGCCACGGGTAACATATTCTCACTTTGCACGCTAATGATTCAGGCAGCATACTTCATAGCAGCACAATCGTGTTTAAGACATGCATTCGAATAGTGGATCTGTAATTTCTAAACTAAGTTGTGATAGCAACAAACTGGTGGGCTGTAAGTAAGAAAAATTCACTTCCCAAAGAAAATTAATTTTTATATACTTATTTTCCAAATACCATTGATCATGATCCAATATAAGAATGTGCACAAAACCTTTGTAAATGTGCTTGAATTAATCAAAAGTCTGTGATATTAAAACCACAAAAATTACCTAGACTGCACTCTACTACAAGGGGGTGAAATGAGGACATTGGGATCTGGCACATGGACAAGTCTTCACTTTGCCAACAGGTGGCAGTGGTGATACAAATTTTAAAAATCTGGTTGGAATCTGAGACAATGGCAACATCAACAAAGCCTTCAGCACAATATGCAGATTATATTATTCTTCAAGAAATGTATTCAGAAAAGCATCAGAAAGAATCCAAGGCAATGAACACCAGCAATCACTGTATTGTTGAACAGGATGAGCAAATGAGGCCAGGATTAGCCGCCCAGTGCCAGCAGTTTCTTTGACCACTTGTTTATCACAGAATGTTCTGCAGAATGAATGACCAATGGGATCCCTAATAATCCTGAATGAATTGAGAACTCAAACTTGCTGAAGTGGACTAACTTGTAAAAATACAATAAAAAGAGCTACATAGACACATTCTAGGACAATGACTAACTAGTAACAAATTCTGCACATAAGCTCTCTTTAACTAGACGTACTTGACTGAAACACTTCAATATTATTTTATTTCAGACACTAACAATAATGTGTCTGCTCCGTTAACCTAAAAAAAACACTCCAGCACTTGGTTCTATGGAAGATCAATTTAGTGCAGGAGGTACAGAGACCTATGATTTTTTATAAAGGTTAGATTAGCTTTATTTGTTACATTTACATTGAAAAATGCAGTGAAATACGTCAGTTGCATCAAATCAAATCAGTGAGGACTGTGTTGAGCAGTCTGCAAGTGTCACCATACTTTTGGTGCTAACATAGCATGCCCACAGTTCATTAACCCTAACTGTAAATCTTTTGGACTGTGCGAGGAAACCGGAGCACCTAGAAGAAACCTATGCAATCATGGGGAGAATGTACAAGCTCCTTACAAGCAGCAGCAAGAATTGAACCCTGATCTTACTGTAAAGTGTAGTACCAACCACTATGCTGACACCCTTTTGTTGTACTTTGTAATACTCAGAAGTCACAATAGGACATTAAATTCACAGCAGTCCCTTCATTCTTTTTCCCTTCCATCTGCCTTTTACAAATAATAAGCAGGCAAAAGACAGTCAGCACCAATGAGTATGGTTTTAGGGTGTGCTATTGTTATCCCAATTCCAATCGTGCAATAAAATTACTCTACATTCACGACAGTGTGGCTAGCCACAGCTCAAGCATCATCTATAAATTTGCCAGTGATACCACGGCTTATGGTAGAATCACAAATGGCAAAGAGTGAGTTAGATAGGCTGGCTGAGTGGTGTCACAACAAAACCTCACACACATCAGCACGACCAAGGACTTGATTATGGGCTTAAGGAAAGGGGAAAAAGAAATCAGAGAACACCCACATTGAAGTCCTCATTGAAGGATCAACGATGGAAAAGGTGATTAGTTTCAAGTTCCTGGGTGTCAACATCTTAGGGGATCTTATCCTGGACCCAACAATGCAATCACAAAGAAGATTCGGCAGCAACTCTACTTCATTATGAATTTGAAGAAATTCAGCAGTAATTCACCACAGACGTACAAATTTCTAGAGATGTATGGTGGAGAACATTCTGACTGGTTGCATCACAGCCTGATATGAAGGCTGTAATGCACGGGATCGGAGGCTGCAGAGAGTTGCGGACTTAGCCAGCTCCATCACGGGCGCAAATCCAACTCACTGTAGCAAACATCTTCAGAGTCGGTGCCTCAAGGTGGTGACACGTCCTCTTCTCATGCTACTGAGGTACAAGAGCCTGAAGACCCACACTCAACTATTCAGATACAGTTTCTTCCCCTCCACCATCAGATTTCTGAGTGATTCATGAGTACTATTTGTTACTCCTTTTTTGTACGTTTTTATTTGGTAATATAACTATATAACAATTACAGCACGGAAACAGGCCATCTCGGCCCTTCTAGTCCGTGCCGAATGCTTACTCTCACCTAGTCCCACCAACCTGCACTCAGCCCATAACCCTCCATTCCTTTCCTGTCCATATACCTATCCAATTTTAAAAAATATGACAATATCAAACCTGCCTCTACCACTTCTACTGGAAGCTCATTCCACACAGCTACCACTCTCTGAATAAAGAAGTTCCCCCTCGTGTTACCCCTAAACTTCTGCCCCTTAACTCTCAATTCATGTCCTCTTGTTTGAATCTCCCCTACTCTCAATGGAAAAAGCCTATCCACGTCAACTCTATCTATCTCTCTCTCTCTCATAATTTAAAATACTTCTATCAAGTCCCCCCTCAACCTTCTACGTTCCAAAGAATAAAGACCTAACTTGTTCAACCTTTCTCTGTAACCTAGGTGCTGAAACTCAGGTAACATTCTAGTAAACTTCCTCTGTACTCTCTGTACTAATTCATAGTAATTTTATGTCTTTACAGTGTACTGCTAAGGCAAAACAACAAATTTATGTCAGTGGTAATAAATCTGACTCTTGATTCTGAGTAACAGCAACAGGTTTGAACACACGTTATGTGGAGCTTTCACAGTCAGCAGTAAAAACTGACGAAATTTTCTATTAAATAATTAAAGATATTTTCTTTTAAGGCTTTCTCTTGGGTGGAGAATGAACTACAGTCCTCCAGTTTTGCTAATTCTGAAGCAAGTAATGAAACCAATGTGGGATCTGTAGATTTGGCATTAAGTGCAAATGGAAGTGTAAGTGGAGGAGCAAGATGAAAAAGGCTGCATTCCCCATGCTGTTTCAACTGTTATTCCGTCTACTTCTGTTGAAGAGATTCAGAGCTCCCAATGATACTATAGATATCCTTTGAACTTTTGAATTGATCACCGATTTCTCAAGTCAGTAAGAAAGTTATTCTGAGAGGTTATGGCAACATCGTTGCTTTTCCATTTATCCATTGTTGATCTTGCAGTACGATGTTGGATCAGGAGTTGTGTTGTGTTATGCCTCTGGTTGACATGGTCTGCCCAAGTAATTGAGCCTTAATGCTGGGAGGTTCATCTTGGAGAAGAGTCTGAAATTAGTTCACGACCCTGCCATCTTTCTGAAGCTTATAGGAGGAAGAGGCTTACTCTTCAGGATAAATTGTAAGGTTTGAGGGGATCTTAGTCTCGACCTTTGAACAACTTCCCCACCCCCTCAGATATGAAAGGAGATAAATTTCATTGTTGATGTTTGCCTTCACTATTCCCAGAGATAATGAGTTATATTTGTCAGCATTCTGACATGGATCTTTGTGTCAGCATAAATGATTGTTCAGGCAGCAAGCTGCTTCCATACAGCATGAAAACCAGACAAAGGCAAATCGTAATCCTATCACCCATTAGCTTTCTTGAAGGTCATGATTACGGCATCTCTAAAATGATGGAATTTTTACTGGGCCTCAGTCTTCAGGTATCGGCGGAGCTGTTTATTTATCCTGGTGGAACTTCCAGTCCATGAATGACTGGTGTATGATTTTAATTAGCTCTTGGATTTCTTAGTCATTCTGGTTCTTCTTAGTGGGGAAGCCCGAGGTCTCTGCATAGGTGCTAATTATGTTGAGACTTCAAGTAGTCAATACACTAAATACTCTATAATTTCTGCTGGTTGCAAATCAACAGCTTTCCTGTAAGGTGCCATTTAAGAAAGGCCATGTTTCTGGATGTCAAAATTCTCAAGGACAAATAGACAAAGTGGAAATCTGTAGATGTTGGAAATCCAAGCAAGACACAAAATGCTGGAGGAACTCAGCAGGCCAGGCAGCATCTAAGGAATGAGTACAGTTGACCACAAGAGTACAAATATATGTAACCTCAGTCATGATATTATTAAGGACGTATTACTAACACAGCTGGGAAACAACACAAACTTTACAATGGTTAGAATGTGAAAGGTACCAGAGGAGCCAATGTAAACAACAGACACATTCAATAAGAGGGTGAGGGAGAAAAGAGGAATATGTTAATAGGGGTTGAAGGGGACGTGTGAAAGACTGCATTGAGTCTAAATATCTGAATCAACCAATTAGATTGACTGTTGGGTTTCCAAGCTGAAAATATTTTCCAACTATGTTTAGAGAAAAATACAGTACAAAAGTAGAGAGGGAATCAAAAGTAGAGAGAAATATATAGAAAAGCAGCAACATTAAGACAGCACAAAAAAGTAATCAGGTACGACATTTATCTGATTCACAGTACTTAGTTAAAGTATTGCACAGATGTAAAGTTTATTTTTGTGGCATGTTAAATCATAAAACAAAAGGCTGTTTTAGGGCTAAGTTTTACAAGATCTCACTCCTTTCGTCATGTCTAGATTTACTTAAGTATTTTGGAGAGTCAGACATGAAGAACCACTAACTAACTTACAGCACTTCTGTGAAAACTAAGATGCAAAATTGCTGTGAAGAATCTGAGTTTTAGTACACAATGAATTTGTTTTTGTGTATGCCATACTTATACAATCATTGACAAACGGTGGAAAGGCCACTTGCTTATGTAAGAAAGGAATTTATTGAAATGCCCCCAAAACTGTATTTTACTCCTTGTACTTGGGGCAGCACAGTAGTATAGTGGTTAGCACACTTTGCAGTGCCACATCTTACATCAATTCCCACTGCTACCTGTAAGGAATTTATATGTTCTCTCCATGACCATGCGGGTTTCCTCCCATATTTCAAAAATGTATGCTTAGGGTTGATGAGTTGTGGGTATGCTATGTTGGTGCTGGAAATGTGGTGACATTTGTGGGCATGCACAACACAATTCTCGCTGATTTGATTTGACGATAATGATACATTTCACTCTATGTCTCAATGTATATGTGACAAATGAAGTGAAATTTTAATGCCAGTGAGAACTCATAATAAGGCCAATCTTCTAGGATGAAAATTGCTACTTGATATCTGGACAATGTTGTCTATAGAAAGACACAGCTATATCTCCCACCCCTGTACTGCAGAAAACCATTAAGAATTGCAGTACAACAAAGCAATGAAGAAGCAGTGAAAAGGAAATCCATGAACACCTTTTGGACTATTTGATTACTTTCATAACTTATAAATGGAACAGAAAAACCAACAAAAGGTGGTGGAAAAAGTTCAATCCATTACAGGTAAAGCCATTCCACCAATGAGCATACCTACAAGGAACGTTGTCACAAGAAAGCAGCATCTAACATCAAGGAACCCCACCATCCAGGCCAGGCTCTCTTCTCACTGCTGCCACAAGGAAGGAGGTACAGGAACCACAAGTCCCACACTACCAGGTTCAAGAACAGTTGTTACCCTGTGACCATCAGGCTCCTGAACCAGTGTGAATAAACTTCACTCAACACTGAACTGATTCCACACCAACAGACTCACTTTCAAGGACTCTACAACTCATGTTCTTAATATTATTTATTATTAATATTCATCTATATGCACAGTTGTCTTCTTTTGCATTTTGGGTGAGTATCAGTTTTGTGTGTAGTTTTCCATTGAAACTATTGTATTTATTTGTTCTACTGTGAATGCCTACAAGAAAATGAATGGCAGGGTTGTATATGGTGACATATATGTACTTAGATAAATTTATTTTGAACTTTATAGTAATTCTCATGCTTTGCACTGTAATGCTGCGACAAAACAACAAATTTTACAACATATGTCAGTAATAATAAACTTGATTCTGCGTCTGCAAAGCCAGTTTCATACTCGGCACTTAGTTCATGGGAGAGTGCAGCTTTCCCCATATTTACACTCCCAAAAACTTGGCTCCTTTATTCCTGCTGGCAGGCTCTTAAACCAATTGAATCAAAACTTGCCCAGCAGTAACATCAACAGTTCATTTTAAATGATGAATGCATAATTAAATAACTGCAATGTTGTTAATGTTGATTAACAGCTACTTCAAAGAAAACTGGAACAAGCTGAGTTGCTGGTAGGTAGGAAGCCTTTCTATCTCGCCAGTATTTAAAGCTGTTTCTTTATGCAATTTGCACTGACAGTTCCTAATGTGCAATCTCCTGTAGTCACTACTACTATAGAAAGCAAAGCAACCAGAAGAAAGATTTGATTTAAGTAGGTCTTTCCTACTGCCATGACCCTTACTGCAGCCAGAAAATATCTGTGGCATCAGCAGCACTGCAATTTATCCACTTTTAAATTTCTTAAGCGCCAGTACTTCCACCTCTTTAATTGTCATAGGTTCCATAACTTCTTTACTTGTTTCCCACACCTTACACAATTTAATATCCTTCTTAGTGAATACCGACGAGAAGAAATTATTCAAAATCTCTCCCATCTCCCTCGGCTCCACACATAGCTGACCACCCTAATTCTCTAAGGGACCAATTCTATCCCTCACTATCCTCTTGCTTTTAATATAACTGTAGAAACCTTTCGGATTTACTTTCACCTTATTTGCCAAACCAACCACGTATCTTCTTTTAGCTTTTCTAATCTCTTTCTTAAGATTCCTTTTACATTCTTTATACTCCTCGAGCAATTCCTTTACTCCATGCTGCCTATATCTATTGTAGACATCCCTCTTTTTCTGAACCAAATTTCTAATATCCCTTGAAAACCATGGTGCTCTCAAACCTTTAACCTTTCCTTTCACCGTAACAGGAACATAAAGATTCTGTACCCTCATAATTTCACCCTTAAATGACCTCCATTTCTCTATTACATCCTTCCCATAAAACAACTTGACCCAATCCACTCTCTCTAAATCCCTTCGCATCTCCTCAAAGTTAGCCTTTCTCCAATCAAAAATCTCAACTCTAGGTCCAGTCCTGTCCTTCTCCATAATTATATTGAAGCTAATGCTATTGTGATCACTGGACCCAAAGTGCTCCCCAACACATACATCTGTCAGCTGACCTATCGCATTCCCTAACAGGAGATCCAACACTGTCCCATCTCTAGTCGGTACTTCTATGTATTGTTGCAAAAAACTATCCTGCACACATTTCACAAACTCTAAACCATCCAGCCCTTTTACAGAATGAGCTTCCCAATCTACGTGTGGAAAATTAAAATCTCCCACAATCATCACCTTGTGTTTACTACAAATATCTGCTATCTCCTTACACATTTGCTCTTCCAACTCACGCTCCCCATTAGGTGGCCTATAAAACACTCCTATCAGTGTTGCTACACCTTTCCCATTCCTCAATTCCACCCAAATAGCCTCCCTAGAGGAGCTCTCTAATCTATCCTTCCAAAGCACCGTCATAAGATTTTCTCAGACAAGCAATGCAACACCTCCTCCTCTGGCCCCTCCTACTCTATCACATCTGAAGCAACTAAATCCAGGAATATTTAATTGCCAATCACACCCTTCCTGCAACCATGTTTCACTAATAGCTACAATTCCAGGTAGCAATCCACGCTCTAAGCTCATCCACCTTTCTTACAATGCTCCTAGCATTAAAATAGATACATTTAAGATACTCTCCACCCCCTCCTCTCTTTTCATCCCTAACAATACATTCAAATTTATTATCCTTTTCTTTCTTCTCCCCTACATCTTTGGGCTGAGCGCATCCCTTCTCCATCACCTGCCTTTCCTCCCTCACACACTGTCTACTTACTTGCTCTACTGGTGAACTAACCTCCTCTCCCATAGTTTCCTCAAATTGATTCCCGCCCCCCCATCTTATTAGTTTAAAGTCTGCCCTGTAGCCCTAGCAAACCTCCCCGCTAGGATATTGGTCCCCCCAGGATTCAAGTGTAACCCGTCCTTCTTGAACAGGTCACGCCTGCCTCAGAAGAGGTCCCAATGATCCAGAAACTTGAACCCCTGCCTCCTGCTCCAATCCCTCAGCCACACATTCATCCTCCACCTAATTCCATTCCTACTCTCACTGTCACGTGGCACAGGCAGTAATCCCGAGATTACTACCTTTGCAGTCCTTCTTCTTAACTGCCTTCCTAACTCCCTATACTCTCGTTTCAGGACCTCTTCCCCTTTCCTACCTATGTCATTGGTACCTATATGTACCACGACATCTGGCTCCTCACCCTCCCACTTCAGGATATCTTGGACGCGATCAGAAACGTCCCGAACCCTGGCACCAGGGAGGCAAACTACCATCCGGGACTCCCGATCACCTCCACAGAACCACCTGTCTGAACCCCTGACTATCGAGTCCCCTATTACTATGGTCCTCTTTCTTCTATCCCTACCCTTCTGAGCTACAGGGCCGTCCTCTGTGCCGGAGGCCCGGCCACTATCACTTCCTCCAGGTAGGCTGTCCCCCCCAACAGTACTCAAACATGAGTACTTATTGTCAAGGGGTACAGCCACCGGGGTACTCTCTAGTACCTGCCTCTTCCCCTTCCTGACCGTGACCCACCTATCTGCCTCCCGTGGCCCCGGAGTGACCACCTACCTGTAACTCCTCTCTATCACCTCCTCACTCTCTCTGACCAGGCGAAGGTCATCGAGCTGCAGCTCCAGTTCCCTAACTCGGTCCCTCAGGAGCTGCAGTTCGGCGCACCTGGCGCAGATGTGGACATCTGGGAGGCTCGGAGACTCCAGGATCTCCCACATCCGACACTGAGAACAACAAGCTGCCCTCACACTCATACTTCCCGAATAACTGAAAATAACAAGGAGAACTAAAAGATAAGCCTACTGTGCCCTCTTCCGCCTAAAGCCCTCTGAGCCCAAGCCCTACACTCTGCTCCCGGCTCACTCCACTGCCCGCTTCTTAAGGCTGCTTTCTTTTTTATATCTTCCCTCCTTCCCAGGCCTCCCTCGCGCACCTGCGCAGTCCCGCCTCTCAGAACTCCAATCTGAGAAGCATTTTGAAAATGGCCGCCGCCGCACTTCTTGTCAAAGCCTCGTTGTCTTCTTCCAAAAGAGAACTACCTCACTCTTTCTCTCCTTTTTATATCTTCCCTCCTTCCCAGGCCTCCTTCGCGCGCCTACGCAGTCCCGCCTCTCAGAACTCTGATCTGAGAAGCAATTTGAAAATGGCCGCCGCCGCATTTCTCAAAGCCTCACTGTCTTCTTCCAACAACTTAACAGAAAATGAGCTGAGAAAGGCAAATTGTGTGCAGGAAAAGGAGGGGAAGGAAAACCAGATGAAGAGGATAAAGAGTAAAAAATATCTTACAATATTTTTTTAAGTAGGAATTAGATGGTGCACATTAACAGTTTCACCACTAGTCCACAGAGGAAGAGTAGAATGGTAGAAACAAAATCCTCATCATTAAGCAAACTCTGTGCACTATCAAACAGGAGGCTTAACAGAACTTAATTCAAATTTAGGAAAAACATGCAGCAATTTCCTGAAAACTTTTTGGATACAGAAATTTGCAAGATGCTGGATTTGTGGAGGAGAGTAATGCAAATAATGCAGAGATCTGCAGTGACTCACGATTCATGAGATTATTTCTTCCTCTCCCAAAATCCTAGACAATTTTGCACTCAAGTCACAGTGTAAGCATTTTAAACCTGCCATTATTTTTCCAAAAAAACCTGACTGACTGCTCAAACCATTTCCTAAATTAGCTTTCCTTTGATGCTATGACCCTAGCATTTGGTATCCTAGACAAATTGCCCTGACTAGCTTGTGAAGCAGTTATAGTTCGATGTAGTCAGATGGAAGAGCCACAAATAACACAAGATGGCAAAACACCAAAATCTGTTCAGTAATTTGCAAACTCAGCTAATCTAAAGCACAGAACGACCTCTCCTTGTAGAAAATAAAGATGCTGCTGTTGCTATAAGCCAAGATGCAGATGCAGAAACCTGAGCCAATGATCAACAATGTTCTGCACATTTAGACTTGGTGTTACTGTATTTGAATTAAAACTACTATGAAATAGGGATCTCACCAATTCCCACTTAATAGAATATCAAACATTTGTGTTCAATTCTATTATAAGCAGAAACAAGATCAAACTGATCAAAATAAGTTGCACAGAAGTACATTGCTAAAGTAGTAGGTATATCATAGAATAATAACTGATATTATGAAAATCATATATCAAGGCTGGGTTGAGGATTGATTCTTGTAGACTAGATATAGAAAAGTGTTCTGGAAAAAGAATATACATTGGGAATTCTTTTGTTGCTGGTGTTGGAGATTCTGCTGGAGCTATGAAATTAAGGATAGCGGGTATTAATTAAAATGAGAAAATCTGTTTATAATTTAACTTCAACTGCTATATTGAGGCTATGGGACACTGATTCTGTACCATTGAAACTATGAAGGAAAAGACAACAAATGGATGCTATTATTAATTGGAGGTCAATTAAAATTTCAGGAAATGATGAGAAAAGACATGAAGTGGTCACCTCCTGAATTAATGTATTGTTAAAGGCACATCCCTATCACTTAATGTACAGTTCAGTTCAGATCTGTCTGTCACTAAACATTCTGGCTAGTTGTATATTTAAGGAGCCATCCCTTACTGCAAAAAAGAGGTATATTTTGGTGTCTGGAGTTTCTGGTCAGGGGTTTTTGGACGAGCCACTAACATTTGAATAGTCAAAGTAGTTCTGCTGGTTGGGATTAGCTACCATTGTAAATACGCAACTCTTTTACAAAGTTACTTGTCTACATTTAACATGTAGAAGAAGATAATTATAGCCATTGGAACTGTAGTTAATCACTTACTGTTATCTACGTCCTTAAAAAAGCAAAATAATGTGTGGGGAAAGAACTAGACTCTCCCAAGATCTGTTGCACTGATCTAACTTTAGCATCTCTTTCGTGAGTTGGTTCACAGTTACAACAGCTGCCTAGGTAAGAACAATTCTATTTTGATGTTATAATGAGGACAAATAAAGAACACAGAATGTTCGTCAGAGTTGAGAAGAGATAACATATGACAAAGGAAACAGGAAAGCACATGCTGACATAGGAGCAGATGCAAGAAAGACTCTAGAATCAATGGAAAACACTAGCCCATACAGAGAAAGACTAAAGATCTAATGAACTATTATTATGATTGGAGTATGTGCTTTATATGGAGTAGCTGAAGACCGGGTGTCCTGTTTCAAGGAAACTTGAGCTGCAGGAAAATGGCTACAAAGTAATATTCCCACAGACACTCTTCCTGGAGACGTGATGGAAATCCCTTTAGAAATTAAATAGATTAGACATGCCAAACAACTATTAAAAATCATTTGGAACAGGGACTAAATCCCAACATCTGAAAATGAAAAATTTTAGTTCAATTTAAATTAGAAAGAGATTGGTCAGCAGATTAGCATAAATACCCTACAACTCTTAATGATTAGAGAAGATGGGCCTGGTCTGAACTATAAGCAAATGCTAGGCCCACACCAGTGGAGCTAATTTAACTACACTCTGAAATGCCTTTGGAATGTTGCGGTAGTAATGAAGGAAAGATGTAATTGTTTAAGAATCATAATCTTTATAATGCAGTAAACCTTGATCTGCATGGCCTAACAAGTTGCTCATACATGAATCAACAATAATCAGGTTAGTCTGGAACAGAGTTCTCAACAAGGACATAGATCACAAAGCTTTCAATTTGATTTTTTAAAAATATGTTTCTGGAAGTATGCTCAACAGAAAATCTTTAACACTTTTCTGCTGAATTATACTTACAGTCCAAATCCTGCAAATGAACTTGACCACTTAAGTTTCCATATCAGGAATAATGTTCAGTGTCAGCAACCTAAGGGTTTCTACGTGTATCTGCCTCTATCCCAAGACAGGCATTCCAAGCACCCACCAATCTTTTTGTAAAGAAACTTACCTCTGACATCCTCCTATACTTTTCTCCAATCACCTTAAAATTAAGCAGCAGCGGAATATTTAATACAATTCCTTTGCAAGGTTTTCTTCACTCAAGAGAGAAATAGGAATTCAGAGTCTGAGCTGCTAAACTGTTTCACGTCCAGTAAACTTGTCTACATTCACTCCTTCCTCAGATTTGCTTCTCACAATTGCCCATCCAACATATAGATTTATCCAAGCCTATCTTTTGAATTCCACTCCTACATTACAGTAGGTATTTCTTCAAATGCAAATTTTCCCCTCTCATTTTCCTGCCAGCCTTTCCCTCCAATCAGCATTTCACAAGGACTGTTTTTAGATTCTTAAAATAAAAAAAACACTAAGGAAGTCTAGAATTATTAAAATTGAAACATCCAAAGTTGCCCAGTACTTTGGGGTCTCTCTCCTGGAAACACTAATATACATGCATGTGGAAAGGAGCAATGATTTGGTGCTTCTTCTATTCCAGATACGTAGGAACACAAATATTTTGTTTTCCATGCTACAGCTCCTCAGCCTGAAAGATATCAGAAACAAATTCCCTAGAGGAAAAAATAAGCTGCACAGTCTTTAATAATTAAAAAACTGCAGTTATTCTACTCTGAAAATAGAGATAAAGATTTTCTTCCAGGTAAGTTGATAAATATATTCACAAATGGAAAACAAAGGGAAGGGCATTTGGAGGGATTTCACCAGTAAAATGAGCTAATGCACACATCCATCAACTGGCGTTCACTAATGCAGATGAGAATTTTTCAAAAACTCTTAGAGCCCCCAAATTTTATGGGGAAAAAATGCAAGTCACAGTACACTATTTGAATCCATAGCCATCTGTACGTCACATTTAAAAAATATTATTTCTCCAAATTATTTAGAATGATTAATTATCGAGTTGCAATATTCATTTGTTGCAAAATTAGCATTATAAATCAATTATAAGAATGCTAAACTATAAAGAATATACAAAGTGTAGTTAAAATCAAAATTAAGGTAATAAAGAAGAGACACAAGCGACTGCAGTTGCTAGAAACGAGCAATAAACAACGTGCTAGAGGAACTGAGCTGGTCTTGCAGAGGAAAGAAATTGTTGATGTTTTCGATCAAACACTAGCAGGACTGAGAAAGGAGAGGCACAGAGAGAAGAGGGGGAGAGGGGGTTAATAGATTATTGAGACTAATGAATACAATAAAACTCATCACTAGGATAGCAAGCTGCAGAAGGTTGTAAAAATAGTCAGCTCCATCTTGGGGATTAGCCTACAAAGTTCCCAGAACATCTTTAGGGAGTGGTGTTTCAGAAAGGCAGCGTCCATTATTAAGGACCTCTAGCATCCAGGGCATGCCCTTTTCTCACTGAATCTTTGGACGTTACCTCAGTTTTTTAAAAATATACAGTATTCTGTTTTTGCACACCTTTTAAAAATCTATTCAATGTACGGAATTGATTTACTTGTTTATTAATTATTATTTTTACTTTTTTTCCCCCTCTCTGCAGGCTTATGTATTGCATTGAACTACTGCTGCTAAATTAACAAATTTCACATCACATGCCGCTGATAATAAACCTGACTCTGTTTCTGATTCTGATTACTGTTTACCTGTGCTGTGCACTTCACATGCACTTTGAATTGTAACTTATTTGTGGGAATATTTTGTTTTTTGTGCTGTACGTGATGCAGGTGTTGTAGGTGCAATGTGGTTCGGAGGAATCTTGTTTTGTTTGGTTGTCCAGTCAGATGACAACACACTTGAACTTGAAAGGATCCTAAGGTGATTGGTGGACTTGAGGAGGACGACAGCCAGGTAGTGACAGGTTGCGGAGGTGATTGTGGATGGAGATGGAAGACTGTGGTAGGTGACAAAGATGAACATAATGGAATTTAAAGCATTAAAAAGATCCTATTCATATGCAACTTCAGAGACATAATTCTGAAATAACTGAATCTTCCTCAAAAAGGATAAGAGAGTGGTGGCAATAGAAAATACTGCAAATGCTATGGTAAGAGCAATTACAACAGAAAACCGAGCAAAGAAAATACGAGGTACTGTCCAGTGCTGTACGTTTAACATGTGATGATTAGGTTGGATTTGTTCAGTGATGACAGGCTTAAAAAGTGTGAAACACGTACTCCATTTACGGAACAAATATCCTGCATTTAAATAGTCAAGGCAATTCAATAAAATATATGAAAACCCGTAATTTTTCTGTGGTTTATAAAGAAACAACGTGATGTCATAAATATCTGTAGTCTGCAATGTTGATGTCTTACGCCATAATGGTCCTTTGGCAAGTACGATGTTGTGGGAATAACAGAGACATGGCTTCAAGCGGACAGGGCCTGGGAAATGAATATTCAAGGATATACATCTTATCGAAAGGACAGACTGACTGGCAGAGGGGGTGGGGTGGCTCTGTTGGTGACGAATGATATTCAGTCCCTTGCGAAGGGGGACATAGAATCAGGGGATGTAGAGTCAGTATGCATAGAACTGAGAAATTCTAAGGGTAGAAAGACCCTAATGGGAGTTATCTACAGCCCCCAAACAGCAGTCTGGATGTAGGGTGTAAGTTGAATGAAGAGTTAAAATTGGCATGTCACAAAGGTAATGATGATACAGTTGTCATGGAGGATTTCAACATGCAGGTAGACTGGGAGAATCAGAATGGTACTGGACCCCAAGAAAGGGAGTTTGTGGAGTGTCTCTGAGATGGATTCTTAGAACGGCTTGTACTGGAGCCTACCAGGAAGAAGGCAATTCTAGATTTAGTGCTGAGCAATGAACCAGATTTGATCAGGGACCTCGAGGTAAAGGAACCATTAGGAGATAGTGACCATAATATGATATGTTTTAACCTACAATTTGAGAAGGAGAAGGGAAAATCGAACAAACCCCAATGTGTTCACCAATTTACATGACTGGGGTTTGATCTCAATTTATGATATTTTCACACTGAATGCATATACTGTGATAAAATATGTATACCTGCCTGGACATGCCCCTCTGCTGACTGCTCCTGTGGCTCCTCCCACAGACCCTGGTATAAAGGCGATTGGAGGCACTGCTCCCCCCTCAGTCTCCGAGATGCTGTGCTCCGTTTTGCTGCTAATAAAAGCCTATCGTTCGCCTCCCATCTCCGAGAGTTATTGATGGTGCATCATATACATAAACAAATTACAGCACAAGAGTCTGCATGATATGAAAAGCTAAGTAAAACAACCAAAGCATACCATGGTTATTCAGACTTGCCCAAATCGCTGCGTCCAATTGTTCCGCTTCAGTCATTCCTCCTGTGAAGCCTGTCCTATCATATGAGGTATCGTAGCTGGAAGAACTATACCCAGAGTAACCTACAGTGTACAAAGACAACTTATAGTTAACCACACTGATACAGGGAAAATAAGTACAGTGAGTAAACTAAAAGATTCCATCTCCCACAATACAGCATTTATTTGTTTGTTTTCAAGGATGCAAAGGTAGTAACAAAAAGAGCATTCAGTATCCCTCCCTACTTGATTTTGAGGTGATGATAAGCCACCTCCTTGAACAACATTACTGGATAGGGAGTTCCAGGATCTACAATCTTTAATGATGGAAGACCATGTCCTCATGTCAAGATGGTACTGATGCTGTGAATCTAGATCACTATTCTAGATCAGTAGTAAAGTGATCAGGCAGAAGGTAATTGTTAAACCACACAAGTCTAATAGCAAAAACAGGTAGAAATGATGTTCTGAAGATTATTAACTTTAATGTGAGTGTAACAGTTGAGGCAGATAAGCTTAGAACCTGGTTAGTACATAGAACTACAATGTTATTGCTTTTATATAAATTTGTTTGAGAGAAGGGCAAAACTGGTAGCTCCAAGATATAGATGCTTCGGATGTGACAGAGATGGATGTAAAAGAGATGGGGGAGTTTCATTACCTATGAGAGAGAATATCATGGATGCACAAAGAAAAGAAGTCTTGGAGCCTCATTCAATGAGGCCATATGGGTAGAACTCAGAAGTAAGAAACATGAAATTGCAACGATGATACCAGTGAGAACTACAAACAGATACGGAAGCATGTATTAGAAAATGTGAAAACAACGTTATTTGTAGAGGGCAATTTGATTTCCCCAGTATTGTCTGGGACTCATTAAGTGCCAGGGGATTAGATACATCAGTGGGGAGGAGGGGGTTGTTTCTTGAAGCAACTTGTAGATAGTCCAAGTATAGATGAAACTGTACTCGATCTTACCATAAGACAAAGGACCAAAAGTCATCCATTCGGCTCATCGAGTCTGCTCCACCATTTCAACATGAGCTTATCCAATCTCCCCATTAGTCCCATTCCCCCGCCTTCTCACCATAACCTTTGATGCCCTGCCTACTCAGATACCTATCAATCTCTGCCTTAAATACACCCAATGACTCGGCCTCCACTGCCACCCATGGCAACAAATTCCAGAGATTCACCATTCTTTGGCTAAATTTTTTTTTTCGCATCTCTGTCTTGAATGGGCAATCCTCAAGTCATGTCCACTTGTACTAGACTCCCCCACCATGGGAAACAACTTTGTCACATCCACTCTGTCCATGCCTTTCAACATTTGAAACGTTTTTATAAGGTCCCTCCTCATTCTTCTAAACTCCAAGGATTACAGGCTGCAGAGTTGGGCAGAAAAATGGCAGATGGAGTTCAATCCAGACAAGTGTGAGGTGATGCATTTTGGAAGACTTGAGTACAGGATTAATGGTCAGTTACTTAAGATTGTGGATGAACAAAGGGACCTTGGGGTTCAAATCCATACATCCCTCAAGGTCACTGCACAGGTTGATAGGGTAGTTAAGAAGGCCTATGGGTTGCTAGGCTTCATTAACAGGGGGATTGAGTTCAAGAGTAGAGAGGTCATGCTGCAACTCTACAAATCTCTGGTGAGACCGCACTTAGAGTATTGTGTTCTGTTCTGGTCATCTCATTATAGGAAGGATGTGGAAGCTATGGAGAGGGTGCAGAGGAGATTTACCAGGATGTTGCCTGGATTGGAGAACAAGTCATACGAAGCAAGGTTAGCAGAGCTGGGACTTTTCTCTCTGGGAGTGTAGAAGAATGGGAGGGGACTTGATAGAGGTCTACAAGATTATGAGAGGCATAGATAGGGTGGATAGTCAGTATCTGTTTCCCAGGGCACCAACGGCCAACACCCGAGGGCATATGTACAAAATTAAGGGAGGGAAGTTTAGGGGAGACATCAGGGGTAAGTTAGTTATTTTTTTTTAAAATTACACAGAGGGTTGTGAGTGCCTGGAATGACTTGCCAGGCATGGTGGTGGAGGCTTAAACACTAGGGGTATTTAAGAGCCTCTTGGACAGCACATGGATGAAAGAAAAATGGAGAGTTATGGGGTAGTGTGGGTTTAGTACTTTTATAAAGGATTATATGGATCAGCACAACATGGAGGGCTGAAGGGCCTGTACTGTGCTGTAGTGTCCTATGTTTCTATGGTACAGTCCAAGAGCGGTCAAACATACCTCATATGTTAACCCTCTCATTCTCAGAATCTTTCTAGTGAATCTTCTCTGAACCCTCTCCATTGGGGGATAAGCCTAGCCAGGTGATAGAAGTTTTAGAAGGGGAGCACGTTGGTAATAGTGGCCATAATACCATATGCTTTACGATAGTTATGGATAAGACAAGACTGGTCCTCAGTTGAAAGTAATGGAGTAAGGAGTAAGAATGGATTAAGGCTAATTGTAAATATATGGTAGGCAGGAATTTGAGAAAGTAGATTGGAGGGTAACTCCACATCAGATATCTGAGTGTCTTTTAAAGGCCAGTTGATTAGAGTTCAGGAGCAGCATGTTGCTGCAAAGATGAAATACATGGAAACTTGCACAGCAAAATAGATTGATGGGTTAGCCAAAAAAGGGAAGAAGAAGAAAAACATGTGCAAGATTCTTGAAGTTGAAATCAGCAAGGTCCTCTTGAAGAATATAAGGAGAGCAGGAAAAAAATTTAAAGGAGAAATTAGGAGGGCTAAAAGGGACATAAAATGAAAATGGCAAGTAGGACTAAAGAGACAATTTATACATACATTAGGAACAAGATGGCAGCTGAAGAAAGGGTGTGCCCACTCAAGGACAAAGGAGGGGATAATCTCTGAAAATTCTCTCATGTGACATTGTAGCTTTGAGCAGAGATTATCAATGATTAATGAATCAGTAACAATCATGGACTTTTTTGAAAAAAAGTGATTCTTGTTGCTAGTTTGTGTATTCATTGTTTTACTGTTAAAAAAGTATAACATAGATTGAAATAAATGAAAACCTGTTCAAAAATTATTAATATTAATCTTTTAAAAGGACAATTGAAAAATAACATCATATCGAAACAATATTATTGTGACCATTACTATCCAAATACTGATGTGTACACCAGATCTGTGAGGATTTCAAAACATCATCCAACATCACGTTCTTGCAACGGTCCAGTTGGCACCACGCTGACGTGAGACATCGCCTGTGAAAACAACTCACTGCTCTCGAGTTGTAAAAAAAATCATTCACTGCCTCATTTGCCAGTAAAGATAATCATTAAGTATCTTTTGGGGCAGAAAATATATTCTGTGTGCCAACAAAATTTCTGCACATGCTATCATGGGCATGCATGCCATAGATTCACAACCCCCTGCTCTCCGACATGCTGACGTTAAGAAGGGGCTGCTGAGTGTTTTAAAAAACAGTAAGGTGGATAAGTCCCCAGATCTTTTAGGGATCTATCACAGAATATGGAGGGAAGCAAGGGAGGAAATGATGGGGCTAACTCAAAGACCTTTGTACCCTCCATGGGTAAGTGCCAGAAGACTGAAGAATATCTAGTGTCGTTCTTTTGTTTAAGAAGGACAACAGAGACAAACTAATACATTGTAAGCCAAGACTATTATATCAGTGATAGGGCAACTATTTGAGAAGACACTCAGGAACAGAATTTTGCTCGTGACTTGGGAAGTATTTTCTTATTAGGGAGAGACTATATGGCTGTCTGCAAGGAAGACAATGTCTTACAAATTTAATTGAGTTTTTTTTGAGGAAGCAATGGAGATGGTTGCTGAGGGTAGGGCAGTATCTACAAGGACTTCAGTAAAACATTCATGGCAGGATGGTCCAGAAGACTAAATCACATACTGAATTGGAAAACTGGTTCTTGAAATTGGTTTGAACAAAGTCAGAGGGTAGTGGTAGAGGGGTATTTTTCTGACCGGAGGTGCGTGACCTGTGCTGTTCCACAATTATCATTGCCCAGACTTCTGTTGTTTGTAATACATCAATAATTTGGATGAAAATGTATACAGAAAATACATGTATGCAGATAACATGAAAATTGGCAGAGTTTAGGATAGCCAGGAAAGTTGTTAAAAGATGATGCAGAATAGAACTGTTGGAACTTTGGACAAAGAATTAGAATGTTGGAACTTAATCCAGAAAAGTGTGAGATGATGCATTTTGGAAGGTCAAATGCAATACCAAAGTATGTAGTAAGTAGCAAGACCCTAAAAGTTCAAAGTTCTGAGTACATTTATTATCAGAATACAGCTATGTTACCATAAAATACCATGAAATTCATTTTCTTGTGGGCATATTTAATAAATCCATAATAGAATAATAATAAATCAGTGAAAGATCACACAACCTTGTGAGTTCAATCAATGTGGAAAGGGCAACAAACTGCAAATACAAAAAAAAAAGAGAAAGATATATAGATAGATAGATAAATAAATAAGCAAGCAAGCATTGAGAACATGAGATAAAGAGTCCTTGAAAGTTAGTCCATAGGTTGTGAGAATATTTCAATGATGGGGCAAGTGAATTTATCCCCTTTGGTTCAAGAGTCTGATGGTTGAGGAATAATAACTGTCTCTGAACCTGGTGGTATGAGTCTTCAAGCTTCTGTACCTTCTTCCATTAAATGCTCTTCATATGAAAATCTGTTCAATTTTGGAATCATTTTCATGAACTTCCTTTGAATCCTCTCCAGTTTCAGCACATCTTTTCTAAACTAAAGGGGTCAACATTGCTCACAATACTCCAAGTGAGGGCTCACCAGTGCTTTATAGTCTCAACAGAGAACATAACCTGGGTGGTAGGGGTTCTCAAAGATGGATGCTACTTTCCTACACTTCACAAACTCCAAAAGGAAGTAGAGGCACTGCTGTGGTTTTTTCATAATTGTATTTATGTGCTGAGCCCAGGACAAGCCCTCCAAGATGATAATTTAAAGTTGCTGACACTCTCCCCCTCTGATCCTCAGATGAGTACGGGCTTATGGAGCTCTGGTTTCCTCCTCTTGAAGTCAATAATCAGTTCCTTGGTCTTGCTGGCATTCAGTGAGAGGCTGTTGTTATAACACCATTCAACTAAATTTTCAGTCTTCCTCCTGTATGCCAATTCACCACCACCTTTGATATGGCCCACACAGATGTGTCATCAGCAAACTTAAATATGGTGTTGGAGTGGTACTTAGCTACACAGTCATAGATGTAAAGCAAGTAGAGCAGGGCATTAAGCACACAGTCCTGTGGTTCACCTGTGATTATGGAGGTTGTGGAGATGTTGTTGCCAATCCAAACTGACTAGGGTCTACAAATGAGGAAATCGAATATCCTGTTGCACAAGGAAGTACTGAGGCCAGGTCTTGAAGATTATTGATTAGTTTTGAGGGGATTACTGTATTGAATGCTGAGCTGTAGTCGATAAAGAATGTCCTGATGTATGCTCCTTTGCTTTCCAACTGTTCCAGGACTGAGTGAAGAGTCAATTATGTGGCATCTACTGTGAACCTGTTGCTCTGGTCAGCAAATTGGAGCAGATCCAAGTGGCTTTGCAGGCAGGTGTTTCATCACCAGTCACTCAAAACACCATCAATGTTGATCTAAGTTTTACTGGATGATTGATTGATACATTAATGAACAGAGGGAGCTGGGGATGTTAGTTCAAAGCTCCCTGAAAGTGACACGTGGACATGGTGGTAAATAAGGCTTATGGCATGCTTCACTTCATTGGTCATGGTATTGAATAGAAAAGTTTGGGAGTTGTGTTGCAACTGTACAAAATTTGAGTTAGTCCACATTTACTGTGTGTATTTTTGGTCTCCACAACACAGGAAGCATGTGGAGACACTGGAGGGAGTGCAGAAGAAGTTTACAAGGATGTTAAAACAAATTGCTGGAGAAACTCAGCATGTCAGGCAACATCTACAAGGGGATAGGAAACCCTGCATCCAGACTGAGAATGTAAAAGGAGACCACTAGTTTAAAAAGGTGGAGGGTTGGTAAGGGAGGTGCTTGTAGGCAAAAGGTTAAACTAGGTGAAGAGGGAGTGAATGCGCAGATGGAGCCAGATAGGGCCACGAGTGTTGGGAGGCAACAGCTGGTGTTTGACAGGAAGGAACAGGAAAGGGTTAAGTTAAGCTTTAGTTTAATTAAAGGACTGTAGTCATCTGTCTTGATACAAAATGCAAAATCCAATTTTTGGTTAGTAAGACTATCCCACCAAGGAATTAAAGAAGATGCTGAAGGTAATCTCTAGGTCAGAGACTGTAAGCAAACAGAAGGTAAAATTTAAATTCATAAAAATCTGATCATTATCTTGCAAATGACTAAAACAATATTTATAAACTGAATTTAATGACTCGTAAACCACGTCTGGCCTTTCAGAGAGCAGGTTTATCTGGGCAGGTTACCAATGTCCCATTCAGTGAGTTTAGAACTTCTTGTTTCCTTTCGGAGCATTGAGAGCTTCAGAAACCTTCCTTTCAGTATTTAAAGAGTTCCTGGTACAAGTTTTGAGTGATTTGTTGACTTTTGCAAGACAAGGATGGGAGGATCAGATAAGATTCCAAATAACACTGTAAATTTATGAGTGACCAGTTTACTGGGTATTCTGCAATAAGAAATTACATAGCAAAAATGAAGAAAAAGGTCAAGTGGTGAAGACAGGAAGACTTTTGAAATTGTCAAAAATTAGGCATTATTTAAAAAAGGTAAGCCATTAGCAAAAGGAAAATAAATACAATAGAATTGAAAAACTATATACAAATAAAGGTTGATAAAGTGTTGGTAGATGATACAGGTAATAGCATAGTAGCGTAACGCTCTTACAGCACCAGTGCCCCAAGTTCAATTCCAGTGCTGTCTGTCTACATTCTCCCCATGACCATGTGCTCCAGTGTCCTTCCACATTCCAAAGACTAATGGGTTGGAGTTAGTAAGTTGTGGGCATGCTAGCTATGTTAGTGCTGGAAGCATGGAGACACTTAATCCAGCACAGCCGTGGATTGTGCTGCTCACTGATGCAAGCAATGCACTTCAATGTATGTTTCCATATATTCATGTAACCTGTGCGAAGAAACAGTGGCCACACCTCTGGCACAGAGTCTGGCCCGGTACCTCAGAAGGGTAGGAAAAGGAAGAGGATGGCAGCAGCGATAGGGGACTCTATAGTTAGGGGATTTTGCAGATGCAGGAGAAAAAACACGAATGGTAGTTTGCCTCCCAGGTGCCAGGGTCTGGGATGTTTCTGGTTGCGTCAATGATATCCTCAAGTGGGAAGGAGAACAGCTAGAGGTTGTGGTACATATTGGTACCAACGACATAGGTAGGAAAAGGGAGGAGGTCCTGAGACTACAGGGAGTTAGGAAAGAAGTTGAGAACCAGGACCTCAAAGATAGTAATCTCGGGATTACTGCCTGCGCCACGTGATAGTGAGTACAGGAATAGAGTGAGGTGGAGGATAAATGTGTGGCTGAGGGAGTGAACCAGGGCCAAGGATTCATATTTCTGGATCATTGGGACATCTTTTGGGGCAGGAGTGACCTGTACAAAAAGGATGGGTTGCGCTTGAATCCCAGGCAGACCAATATTCTGGCGGGGAGGTTTGTTAAGGCTATTGGGGAGAGTTTAAACTACTGTTTGTAGGTTTGCTGGAGGTTGGGAACCAAACTGAACAGATGGAGGAAGAGGCGGTTGGCTCACAAATAGAGAAAGCTTGGAAACAATGCAAGAGGGAGGATAGGCAGGTGATAGAGAAGGGACATGCTCAGACTGATGGTTTGATATGTGTCTATTTTAATGCAAGGAGTATAATGAACAAAGCAGATGAACTTAGAGTGTGGAACAGCACTTGGAGCCTTGATGTTGTGGCCATTACAGAGACTTGGATGGCTCAGAGGCCGTTTCAGAAAGGATAGGGAGGGAGGCAAAAGAAGTGGGGGCATGGCACTGCTGATCAGATAGTGCCACGGCTGCAGAAAAGGAGGAAGTCATAGAAGGGTTGTCTATGGAGTCTCTGTGGGTGCAAGTTAGGAATAGGAAGGGGTCAATAACTCTGCTGGGTGTTTTTTATAGATCACCCAGTAGTAACAGGGATATCGAGGAGCAGACAGAGAGACAGATTCTGGAAAGGAGTAATAACAACAGGGCTGTTGTGGTGTGAGATATTAATTTCCCAAATATTGACTGGCATCGTCCTAGAGTGAGGGGTTTAGATGGGGTGGAGTTTGTTAGGTGTGTTCAGGAAGGTTTCTTGACACAATATGTAGATAAGCCTACAAGAGGAGAGGCTGTACTTGATCTGGTATTGGGAAACTAACCTGGTCAGCTGTCAGGTCTCTCAGTAGGAGAGCATTTTGGAGATAGTGATCACACTTCTATCTCGTTTACTATAGCATTGGAGAGGGATAGGAACAGACAAGTTAGGGAAACGTTTAATTGGAGTGGGAGGGGGTCTATGAGGCTATCAGGCAGGAGCTTAGAAGCGTCAATTGGGGACAGATGTTCTCAGGGAAATGTACTGAAGAAATGTGGCAAATGTTCAGGGAATATTTGCATGGGGTTCTGAGTAGGTACATTCCAATGAAACATGGAAAGGATGGTAGGGTACAAGATCCGTGGTGCACAAAGGCTGTTGTAAATCTAGTCAAGAAGAAAAGAAGAGCTTACGAAAGGTTCAGAAAACTAGGTAATAATATGAATCTAGAAGATTATAACACTAGCAGGGAGGAGCTTAAGAATGAAATTAGGAGAGCCAGAAGGGGCCATGAAAAGCCCTTGGCGGACAGAATTAAGGAAAACCCCAAGGCATTCTACAAGTATGTGAAGAGCAAGTGGATAAGACGTAAGACAATAGGACCATTCAAGTGTGACAGTGGAAAAGTGTGTACGGAACTGTAAGAAATAGCTGAGGTACTTAATGAATACTTTGCTTCAGTATTCACTATGGAAAAGGATGGTGGTGATTGTAGGGATAACTTGTAGTGGATTGAAAAGCTTGAGAATGTAGATATTAAGAAAGAAGATGTGCTGGAGCTTTTGGAAAGCATGAAGTTGGATAAGTCACCAGGACTGGATGGGATGTACCCAAGGCTACTGTGGGAAGTGAGGGAGGAGATTGCTGAGCCTCTGGCAATGATCTTTGCATCATCAATGAGGACAGGAGAGGTTCCAGGGGATTGGATGGTTGCGGATGTTGTTCCATTATTCAAGAAGGTGAGTAGGGATAACCCAGGAAATTATAGGCCAGTGAGTCATACTTCAGTGGTTGGTAAATTGATGGGGAAGATCCTAAGAGGCAGGATTTATGAATATTTGGAGAGGCATAATATGATTAGGAACAGTCAGCATGGTTTGTCAAAGGCAGGTCATGCCTTACGAGCCTGATTGAATTTTTTGAGGATGTGACAAAGCACATTGATGAAGGTAGAGCCGCAGATGTAGAGTATATGGATTTTAACAAGGCATATGATAAGGTACCCCATGCAAGGCTTATTGAGAAAGTAAGGAGGCACGGGACCCAAGGGGACATTGCTTTGTGGATCCAGAATTGGCTTGCCCACAGAAGACAAAGTGTGGTTATAGATGGGTCACACTCCGCATGGAGGACGGTGACCAGTGGCGTGCCTCAGGGATCTGTTCTGGGACCCCTGCTCTTTGTGATTTTTATAAATGACCTGGATGAGGAAGTGGAGGGATGGTTTAGTAAATTTGCTGATGACACAAAGGTTTGGTGTGTTGTGGATAATGTGGAGGGCTGTCAGAGGTTACAGCGGGGCATTGATAGGATGCAAAACTGGGCTGAGAAGTGACAGATGCAGTTCAACCCAGGTAAGTGTTGGTGGTTCGTTTTGGTAGGTCAAATACGATGGCAGAATGTAAGACTCTTGACAGTGTGGAGGATCAGAGGGATCTTGGGGTCCACAGGATACTCAAAGCTGCTAAGCAGGCTGACTCTGTGGTTAAGAAGGAATACGGTGCATTGGTCTTCATCGATCATGGGATTGAGTTTAAGAGCTGAGAGGTAATGTTGCAGCTATATAGGACCCTAGTCAGACCCCACTTGGAGAACAGTGCTCAATTCTGTCGCCTCACTACCGGAAGGACATGGAGACCATAGAAAGGGTGTAGAGGAGATTCACAAGGATGTTGCCTTGGTTGGGGAGCATGCCTTATGAGAATAGGTTGAGTGAACTCGGCCTTTTCTCCTTGGAGAGACGGAGGATGAGAGGTGACCTGATAGAGGTGTACAAGATAATGAGAGGCCTTGATCATGTGGATAGTCAGAGGCTTTTCCCCAGGGCTGAAATGGCTAGCACGAGAGGGCATAGTTTTAAGGTGCTTGGAAGTAGGTACAGAAGAGATGTTAGAGGTAAGTTTTTTTTTAAACGCAGAGAGTGGTGAGTGCGTGGAATGGCCTGCCAGCGGCAGTCGTGGAGGCGGAAACGAAAGGGTCTTTTAAGAGACTCCTGGATGGCTACATGGAGCTTGGAAAGATAGAGGTGCTAAGGGTAAAGCCTAGGTAGTTCTAAGGTAGGGACATGTTTAGCAGAGGTTCGTGGGCTGACAGGCCTGTATTGCATTGTAGGATTTCTATGTTTCTATGTAACAATTAAAGTTAATCGTATTTTGTAATATTTGGTGATATGTAGATAGACAGTAAGTTTTGAGGAAGACAGTTTGGAAAGAAAATACAATACCAGATCTAGAGGGGATAAGGGTCAATATAATTCAGGAACAGCTGAAGATATAATGGAAAAGTTGAGGCATTTTATAGTGATTTTAGCAAAGAAGTAGATGCTGGCCTCAAAAATCTGCTTTTAATCGATGACACAACAATTTCTAGGACTATTTCCAATGTTTCTCTAGCCCAGTTAAGGAACAGAATGTGAAATTAGCTTAAGAAAATAAATTCAAACTAACCTTGGTTAGTGAATCTGGTTTGTTGTCTTGGGTAGTTGCTTGACGAAACAATATCTGCCAAATAAGAATTGGAAAAATCTATCACAGAGGATTGAGGTTACCAAATATTTTTGCATACCCCAACTTAAGGTATTTATTCCTTCAGGGCAATGTGTTGTCACATGGCCACATTAATTATAAATGGTAATTAATTTTAGTTTCACCTTGCATCCCTTTTCAAACATTGTTGCACCACCCCACCACCACAAAAACCCTCTCCTGGATGATTTTTAAAATAATTGAAACAAGCCAGAAAAAGTCCTTTCAGTAACTTGAAGAAAAATCAGGCAGGTAATCTACCAGCGTTTTCTATTTCCTTTCTGACGTAAGAGGTCATTTGGTACATCGTCTGTACCAGCCCTCAGAACGTATTTCTCTGCAACATATTGTCTCTCATGTACTGTGAACATCATTCTGACTGGTTGCGTCACCATCTGGTACTGAGATGCCAATGCACAGGACTGGAAAAAGCTGCAGAGTTATAAACTTGACCAGCTTCATCACGGGCACTAGCCTTCCCACCACCTCAAAATGCAAAGCTTCAAGAAGGCAGCATCCATCCAGGGCATGTTGTCTTGTCCTTACTACTATCCAGGTGGCGGCATAGGAACTTTGAAGACATATAATCACCATTTTAAGAACAGCTTCTTCCCCTCCACTATCAGATTCTGAACAGTCCATGAACTTTACTTCATTGCTCTCTTTTCACACTATTTACTTTATATTTCTTATTGCAACTTATTTTCATGTATTGCATTGCAGTGCTGCCGCAAAACAACAAATTTGACAATATACGTCAGTGATAATAAAACCGACTCTGATTCTTGAGCCCAAGGTGGTACAAGGAAGAATCAACAAAATAGGAAGGACTTTATTTCCTGGAGCAAATATTAATGAGCATAAAATCTGAGAAATAATTCAGATCAAGCAAGCATGGTTTGGAGATGAGATTCTTGCTAATGTTTACAGTGAGAAGTTTAAGCGTTCTGCTCCTTTGTCCATTCTGTTATTGAACAGCAAAAACCACTAGAGACCAGAGACCTTGCATTTAGGTACAATGACTGAAAATAAATTTTTAGAAAACACCAATGGTTGGAATGGAAGCTCTCCACCTACGTCAGTGATCAATCAGCTAATGAGTATGTAGAGCTACCACTAACATTACCCCTTTAGTGCTTTGTCTGACCTCCTCAACACATGGGAAGTGGTAGGCAAAGAGAGATGGAACAGAAGAAAATAGCAATCAAATCTGGTTCTCCTAATGAATGTTAATGCATTCACATCCCAATCACAGGGTCTTATCTGGATCCAGATAATTAGGAGATTGTTTAGGTAGTTCAAAACAATTATAAGAGCACACACTCTGGTATTTCTCAAGTCCATTAGTCTGATCTTTTTAAACTAAAGTAAATAACGTTCCTTGTTTTCACATTGGTTTCTAGCGCAGTCTTTAATGATTTTGGTTTGCTGTAATATATACTTGAGCTAATTAGGTGAAGAGCCACATGGTAATTTGGAAAGTACAAAATGCATCTGGTGATTAAATAATAAAAAGTTATGGAACAGTTAGAGGATTGAACTTTGTAGCCAAGGAGAGAGGATCATTGCCTACCAGCACATGCTTGCATTATACTCTTCAAGGGTCCTTTGACGTACAGTAATCCAACAATAATACCAGAAAGATGGCCAACAAAAGATGACCTAAGGAAAAAAATAAAGTTTTAATCATAGGCCCTAGATTTTTACTAAAGGAACACTACCTGTAGAACTGTTACTCTAGCATTTCAATTCAGCTTCTTTGCTTTCTCATTAAAAGAAAAATGAGCCAGTTTTGAATCTTGGGAAGTCTATGGATCTATTCTAATCACTATTTAAAGGTGAATGCAAGTGCAGTCAGAAGACAACCCTTCTTTCCCACTAAATCTTTAAATGATTCGTTGCCACAGAGGCTTATTTGTAACATCTAAGCTATATTTTTGTATGTATTATTGTGCAACTAAAAGGAAAGCTTATTGAAATTTAGGTCTGCTTCATTATAATCGGTCACATTATTAACATCAAATAAAACTAAAAACACTGTCGTCATTCAATTACATACCTTTACTTATTTTACTTGCAGCCATATATCTGCAATCTTTTAAACCATACAATTTGATTCAGATGCAACCAGAAAAAAAACTGTAGAGAATACTTGAAATCTCCTACCAAGTTTGGAAAAATGATTTTGTTTTAAAGTTCAGAACACATTTAGTGTTATACAAACAGGATTTAAGCAAAGTACTAGAGACCAATAAGGCAGCATGGTAGCATAGCAGTAAACGTAATGCTTTACAGCACCAGCTGTATGGTTAGGCCAGAATTCCTGCCACTGTCCATAAGGAGTTTGCACATTTGCTATGTGACCATGTGGGTTTCCTCCAGGTGGCCTGATTTCCTTCCACATTCCAAAGACACATGGTTTGGGCTGGTGAGCTGTCGGCATGCTATGTTGGCTCCAGAAGAGTGGTAACACTTGCAGGCTCCCCAGCACAAAGCTCGCTGATTTGATGCAAACGACACATTTTACTGTACGTTTCGATGTACAGGTGCTGAATAAAGTTAATCTTTAAATCTTAGACTGTAACAAACTCAGCAAGAATGCAGAATTACACCCAGCCTTGTCAAAAAATAGGTGAAGAAATGACTCTGTATAAATCTCTTGTAGTATAGCCTTCCAGTGTGCTTTTTTGCTGCATTCCTTCTCAGCTACACGTTTATTCATTCACAGAATAAGGTCCCGATGTGCTCCCATAGCCTCCATAAATAATCATGCAAAGTTTCCTATCTTTTCCAATCCTAATGCACAAGATATATTGCTCTAGACCTCCCCAGAGGGCACATAGGGAAAATATATTCTCCATTTTGAATTGCAGAAATCCTAAAATGGAGAGAATCGTTGCTCTTTCACCTCATACAACAATGACATGGATGTCAAATTCAGTTATTCGACATGCTCACCTTCTCCTTGCAAGCTGAATTTTTTTTCACCTCCCATGGAAATAAGCACCTAATCACTCCACTAAACATTTTTTTCTGATATAGTGGCGAGATATATTGTGGATCACCCAATTTGGATCATTTTCTCATAAATCCAGAAAACTCAGTATCTTAGTTCAAGATTTTCTTCTGTTAATTTCTTCAATGTTCCACCTGCTTCTCAGACCAAGTTACAACCTATTGTCCCAAACCAGTATTGAATCCGAATACCATTTAGTATATATTTACAATAGATTCACAGACTGGAGCTACACTGATGGTGAAAATGTTTCCCAAGTTTGATAAATATCCAGTTTTCTGTACTCCTTTTTAGAATTGATGTTAATAAATATAATTCATTGTATGGTAAATTGTGCACTTACCCTGGGGCAAGTAGATGAATTGCAACCAACTCAACCCAACATGCATACTGCTGCCACACTGGGATGCCCATCATATAGGTCACTCCCCCTGGGTTGTAATAGCCATTTAAAACTTTCAGAGCAAATAAAACACCTGAAAATAAAAAAAAGACATTTAACTTTCCCTCTTGTTCAATATATAATTTGGCTTCTATAGATATCACAAGTACATGTGTCATTTAAAATAATTTATATCCCAAATCCTGCATCAGTCAACATCCAGAAGAGAGTTGTATGAAAATGGCTCAATTTTTGATTTCTTCTAGGTTAATAGCCTCTACAATATGCTTTGATAGACAATTGAATTGGAGACAGTGTTTCGTATTGAGTTAGGAGATTTATGCTCTCAAATCTGCTCTTATATATTAATTTAAGAGAAATAAAATATTAAACACAACTTTTTGTTGTAGGAACATTAATACAGCACACATTTCAAAGTCCTCATTAAAATAGGTTGGCAACTGAGGTATCAATTGCTTTTGCTGAGAAGGTGATGAACAGTCCCCCTCAGAGATTAACTTTGAAGTCCAATTTAAGGTAACATTAACTTCCCCAAAAGTGAATTCAGAGCAGAGGTTAGTAATTTCCTAACTTTCCAATCCAAACTTACTTAATAAATAAGATACTAGTAAATTTCCAACTCAGTGTCACATTCCCAAAATCAAGAGCTTTGGAAACTTACTAAAGAACATTTAGAATTTATTCAGTTCTTTAGACATCCTGGCATGGAAATCACCACATTCCAGCGATTAGCCGTTCTTCACTCTTGTTAGCTATTTAAGTCAAACCCACTACATTTCTCCATTTGATTTAGTTAACATGTATCCCTCTACTTTGAGATCTTGCAAGAAAGATACAAAATACTCAAATCTTACATTTTTATGAATAATAGTGCCCATCTTTTATGGGGTCACATTTTCATAGCTCTTTAATGTAGTTAGAAAAACAACTCTTAAAAATTATATCTGCTGCAAATTCTCTTTGTATTTGTGTGGCAGAGTGGCAGAGCTGTTAGTCCCACAGTGGCACAAACCCAAGTTCAATTCTGTCTGTGGGTGCTCGCTGAATAGTGTTTGTACATTTTCCCTATGACCATGTGGGCCTCCTCCAAGGTTCCAGTTCTCTCTAAGTGCACACTGGTAGGTTAATTGGCCTTAAGTAGTTCCTAGCTTGTAGGTGAGATGTTAGAATCTGTGGGGCAAGAGGTTTTAGAGTTGCTGAAGATGTTGAGAGACTAAAAGAATAGGTTTATGTAGAATTAGTGTAAATAGGGGAGCTGAAGGTCAGCATAGACTCAGTGGGTCAAAGGACCCATTTTCTATGCTGTATTCCCTTCTGCAGCTTTAAGAGAGCATCCTGCCTGGCACTAGCCTTCAAGGCCAGATTTGCCTTGGGCATTACCCTGGATGTCCTTGACTTTGTGTACTTAAAATGGTGGGAACATTGCTATCCTACAAATGTCTACTGCACTTGGCCTTGAGCTACATCAGAGGATTCTGTATGGGGCAGATTAAC
Organism: Hypanus sabinus; assembly: GCF_030144855.1. NCBI lineage: Eukaryota > Metazoa > Chordata > Chondrichthyes > Myliobatiformes > Dasyatidae > Hypanus > Hypanus sabinus. Next base: position 31,808,517 of record NC_082707.1, read on the forward strand.
CCTGGCTCATTTGCAGCTGCTCCTAACAAAATGAATGCAAGACAACGGCTGCCAGGAAAAAGGTAAAGTGATTTTCAGTGTTTTAATGCATAAAGAATGAAAAATATATGTTTTCTAAACAGGTTCCACGTGCCACTGAATGCTTGTAATGTCAAACACATTGACAAACATCCCAAGACTCCCAAACAGCTGTTGCAACTGGGGGCAGGGCTCAGCAGGCTGTCAAAGCCATTCATGACTGCAGCAGCTGTCTGTACTGAGACGGTCTAACGCTACATTCCGCTACGCTGAGGGGCTGTGAGGTTAGCTTCCGGTGAAAAACTTGTGGCAGGGACATGCTGAGGAAATATATATAAATTAATTCTGGATTTATTTAAATGCTGTATATTAATTTAAATACGTAACTACTGCCTTAGGCCTCTGGATACTGATATAATAACCTAATATATTAGACAAGATGATTATTTACTCTTGTTGAATATGACCACCCAGCTACACTTCTGAAGCTTTTGGTTTTTCGTTGCATGGACGTTTGGATCTAGTACTTTTATTAGATACTGGTACTTATCTGTGGGTTTGGTATTAACAATGCTGCTGATGCCTTTTAAGTTTCATATCTTGGTTTGTAGTTGCCACTTCCTCTACCTCTACTTTATGGTGAAAAACGTTTAGGGTTGTTCACCAGTCAATATTAATTCATGTCTATAGATGCTGAAGTTGAATAATTATATAGTGTTTAAAAAAAGATGAAAAGACTGGGGTTAAAATTCAACCAGTGAAATTCCTTACCTGAGAAGCCAACTGCACACTGTATTCTATAGTTCGGCTCATCCATTAGTTCTGCTAGAGCCACTTCCAAAATCAAGTAGACAATTCCAATCATCACCGAGAACACTGACAATAAATAGGCAAACCAGATTCTGCCAAGCCTTTGTTCCAGTCGGATTCCTTTATATAGCATTGACACCATGTTGAAATATAGGTGCCAGTCGTCAGCATGGTGAAATGGTGAATAGATAAGACGTTTCCAATCTTGTCCATTCCATGTTTCACGTACACTGATGCAAACATCCAGTAATGGCTTCATTGGTGATAAGAACAGAAAGACATTCAGTGCTATTGTTATCAGTGTGACAGGTGGGATATTCTCAAATCCCACTTGGAATAGTTGGACTAGTAGCAGCAAGAGTCCCAGGTTATCTCTACGTCGTCTGAAATACATGATTCCCACCCCTCAGTTGGAAAACTGGTTAAGAGTTCTTCGGAATAGTTAAGCCTGTACTCAGCTATAATGCTCAATGCAGATCAGTCAAATTTACCTGAAATTACAATAGCATACATTTATGTTATACAAGCACACAATAGAAATATTGTTTGAAAAATATAAGAAGCTTCATTTTAGCAATGTAATGGCAAAGAACAATCTTTGCTCAACTCAATCCTGCAAATTGGTACTATCTCTACTTAGTTCAAACTTACTTTTTCTATGTTTGTCTAAATTGTTTACTAACCATCTATTTTTATTGTGCAACAAAGTCAAGTTGAATGAACATTTAAAAGAACTGCAGATACTGGAAACCTAAAATAAAAATGGAAAAAGCTAGCAACACTTAAGACTCTTGTAAGAAGAGCTGCAATAACAAGCCCAGAAAGTGTAAGCCAACATCAGTGGTGGGAAAGTTTAAGGAAGGGATGCATTCTGAGAGACAGCATCATCATGTATTTGGAAAGGCTAGTATTTGATTAGAAATACTCACTATGGGTCTGCGCATGGGAAATTGTGTTTCACAAATTTAAGTGAGTTTTTTCTGGAGAGGTGACCAAGAAGGTTGATGAGGAGCAGGACAACAAATTGTCTATGTGGATTTTAGCAAGGCCTTTGACAAGGTCCCACTTGGTAGTCTGGTCCAGAAGGTTAAATCACATGAGAGGGAGCTTGATAATAGTTACAAAATTGGCCTGGGGAAGGCAAGAGTCAGAGGGTAGTTGTAAAGGATTTTTTTCAGGTTGGAGGCTTGACACCAGTGGGTGTGCTATGGGAAACTACAGCTAGATCTCCTATTATCAATATTAATGATTTATTGTCTTGTGTGTGTGTGTGTGTGTGTGTGTGTTTTTCATATATATAAAAATTATTTATATATATTTATATATATACACACACACACACACACACACAGAGAAAAACTTTGCTTTGCATGCCACCCAAATTCAGGTAGTACAAGGGAAAAGAATAATGGAATGCAGAATAAAGTGCATAGTTACAGCAAAGGCACAGTGCACGAAGACAGCAAGTAAAGGCTACAATGGGGTAAATTGCGAGATCAAGAGTCTATCTTACTGTACTAGCGGACAATTCAATAGGCTGAAGAGAGTGGGATAGAAGCTTGAGGAAAGGTAGTATGTGCTTCCAGGTTTTTGTATCTTCTACCCAATAGGTAGGGGATGAAAGGAGAATGTCTGGTGTCTCATGTTGGCTGATTTACCAGGGTAGTGAGAAATGCATAAAGTCCCTGCAAGTGAAGCTGGTTTCCATGATGAGCTCTGATGTAGTCGTCCTTCTGTCCAAGTGCTCAAGGGATAAGTGTAGGTACAGAAGGATGAATGTAGTTGGCACGGTTAGTAAGTATGCAAAAATCAACAGGATGCTGGACAGTGAATAAAAATTCCACAGGATCTAGATTAAATGAGAAACCGGCCCAATAACAACTGTGAATAGAATTTAACTTGGACAAGTGTGAAGTGTTGAAGTGCTAACTGGAATGTTCTTCTGCATAAGACACTGATAAGATCCTACATGGAATTCAGCATGCTGCTGTGGTAGGCCAGTAACAAGAACAATGTCATTAAGATGGACGAAGTGCAGAAAAGAATGGTGTAAGTTCCAGGTATCAGGGGTCATGAAGTGTGTGACATTACCATTATCACGGAGCAGGTTCTTGGGAAACTGAAAGGTCTGAAGGTAGATAAGTCACTTGAACCAGATGGTGTACACACTAGGGTTCAGAAAGAGGTAGCTGAAGAGATTGTGGAGGCATTAGTAATGATCTTCCAAGAATCACTAGATCCAGGAATGGTTCCAGAAGACTAGAAAAATGCAAATGTCAATCCACTTTTCAAGCAGGGAGAGTGGCAGAAGAAAGGAAATTATAGGCTAGTTAACCTGACTTCAGTGGTTGAGAAGATGTTGGAGTCATTTGTTAAGGATGTGCTTTTGAGGTACTTGGAGGCAAATGATAAAATAGCCATAGTTAGCATGGTTTCCTCAAGGGAAAATCATGCCTGATAGATCTCTTGCAAATTTTTGAAGAAGTAACAAGCAGGATAGACAAAGGAGGATTGGTTGAAATTCTGTACTTGGATTTTCAGGAGGCCTTTGACAAGGTGCCACACGTGAAGCTGCTTAGCAAGCTGTGAGCCCTTGTTACTACAGGAAAGATTCTAGCATAGATAAAGCAGAGGCTGCTTGGCAGGAGACAAAGAGTAGGAAAAAAGGAAGCTTTTGCTTTTTCTGGTTGGCTGCCAGTGACTAGTGGAGTTCCACAGTGGTCTGTGTTGGCCTTAGAATAGAGGGATGTCCTTTTAGAATGGAAGTGAGGAGCAATTTCTTTAGCCAGAGAGTGGTGAAACTCATTGTAACAGGTAGCTGGCAATGATTCGGGTGGTAGAATTGATGGCTTTGTTGCAACAGACAGATATACTTTATTGATCCCAAGGGAAATTGGGTTTTGTTACAGTCGCACCAACCAAGAATAGTGTAGAAATATAGCAATATAAAACCATAAGTAATTAAATAATTAACATTTGCAAATGATACAAAATTAGGTGGAGGGGCAGGCAGTTTAGAGGAAGTAGAGGGGCTACAGAAGGACTTAGGCAGATTAGGAGAAGGGGCAAAAGAAGTGGCAGATGGAATACAGTGTCAGAAAGTGTATGGTCATGCATTTTGATAGAAGTAGTCAAAGAGTTGACCATTTTCTAAATGGAGAGAAAATACAACAATCTGAGGCACAAAGGGACTTGGGAACCCTTGTACAGGGTAGGATTCCTTGAAGGTTGAGTGTGGAAGACAAATGCAATGTTAGCATTCATTTCAAGAGAAATAGAATATAAAAGCAATGAGGTAATTTTGAGACTTTATAAAGCACTGGTAAGGCCTCACTTAGAGTAGTGTGAGCAGTTTTGGGCCCCGATCTTAGAAAGGATGTGCTGAAACTGGAGAAGGTTCAAAGGATGTCATTCACGAAAATGATTCCAGGATTGAACAGTTTGTCATATGAAGAGTGTTTGATGCCTCTGGCCTACATTCACTGGAATTCAGAGGAATGAGGGATTACCTAATTCAAATCAATCGAATGATGAAAGCCCTTCATAAAGTGGATGTGGAGAGGACGTTTCCTCTGATGGGAGTGTCTAAAACCCAAGAGCCAGCCTCAGAATAAAGGGATGACCTTTTAGAATAGAGATGAGGAGAAACCTCTTTAGCTAGAGAGTAGTAAATCTGTGGAATTCATTGTCACAGGCAGCTGTGGAGGCCAAGTCTTTACATATATTTAAGGTAGAGGTTAACAGATTCTTGATTGGTCAGGGCATGAAGTGATTCGGGGGGAGGGGGGGCGGGGAGGCAAGAGATTATAGCTGTGAGGAAAAATGGATCAGCCATGATGAAAAGGCAGAGCAGAGTCAATGGGCCAAATGGCCTAATTTTGCTCCTGTATCTTATGGTCTTAAATTGAGTTCAATCTAGATAAGGTACAACATTTTAAGGAAATGCACAGGAAGGAGGAAGGTTTTAACAGTGGTGAAAAAGCAGAAGAGCCTTGACATACATGCCTGCAGCTTAATGGTAGCAACGCAGATGAAGGAGCTAGTTAAAAAGACATGTGGGATGCCTTTTTCTCTGTTAGCACACAGAATTCAAGAGTAGAGAACTTATTCTAAAAATGAATGTTTGAACTGAATCTCAGGGTTGTATATGGTGACATATATGTACTTTGAAAATAAATTTACTTTGAACTTTGATCATCACATTGCAGAAAAGATACAAATCATTTCCTTTGCAATTTCAAGGACCTTGTCAAGCCGAAGAGAAAAGATTTGATAGTCTGGGATGTTTTCTTTGAAATAGAAGCTGAGTGGAGTCTTTAAAATTTAAAATTATGAGGGATGTACACAAAATAAATGAGAAGAAATCATTTCCCTAAAACCATCAGAACTGTTTTAAAGTAATGAGTAAGAAAAATAAAAAGAGAATGAGAAGTTAAAAAAAAGGAGTATTATGAGCCTGGGTTTCACTGTTTGAAAATGTGAAAGAGGCCAAAATCCTCATGACAGTTCATTTTCTAGGATTAGATAATGATAGTTTTTCAGATAATGTTTTAATATCCAGTATAAAGAAGCTGAACATTCAACTATCCAAACGAGAAACCAGAAATGTACTTCACTACAACTGAGCAAGATGGTGGAAGTCAAATCAATGAAGTACAATTGTTTGCCATCCAGCTATTACTGCATGGGTCACCTGATTAAGTCAGTCTGACAGATTAAAAACAGCAGTGGCATCAGTTCAAGACAGGGGGGAAACAAGAGGTGGAAACAGGAAGAAGCTGAAGCAAATATCCAAAATTAGAAGAAGATTAAGAACACAAATGTTCCACAGAATTAACTGTATATAAAAAACTATTTCACTACTAGTGTATTTACTCAGGATTCAACTGTAATCAATCAGCATTATCGGAACATCTGGACAGCAATGATGCAAACATCAGGACGCTCTTCATCGACTAGTTTGGTATTCAATCTGATCATCCTTTCAAAACTGATCAATAAGCTTCAATACCTCCTTGTTACAAATAGATCCTCAATTTCCTCTCTTGCAGACAAGGCTGTGTGCTTAGCATGCCATCACCTCTACTTTCTTAGAAGTTTCAGAAGATTCAGCATGGCATCTAAAACTCTGACAAACTTCTATACATGTGCAGTGGAGAGTATATTGACTAGCTGTATCACAGCCTGGCATGGAAACATCAATGCTTTTGAATGGAAAATCCTGCAAAAAAAAAGTGGATTCAGCCCAGTCCATCAAGGGTACAGTCTCCTCAGCACTAAGCACAGCTACATGGAGTGCTGTTGCAGGAAAGTAGCATCCATCATATAAGACCCCCACCAACCAGGCCACGCTCTCGTCTTGCTGCTGGCATCAGGAAGAGAGTACAAGAGTCTCAGGACCCATATCACCAGGTTCAGATACAGTTATTACTGCTCAACCATCAGGCTCTTGAACCAGAGGGGTTAACCACTCATCCCATCTCTGAACTATTCCCACAACTTATGGACTAACTTTCAAGGACTCTTCATCTCATAGCCTCAATTTGTATTGCCTATTTATTTATCATTTTTTTCTCTTTGTGTATTTGCAGTTTGTTGTCTTTTGCACATTGGTTGTCTGTCATTGGGTGTGGTCTTTCATTGATTCTATTGTGTTTATTGGATGTACTGTGTATGCCTACAAAAAAAACAAATCTGAGGGTTGGATAAGTACTTTGATAGCAAATTTACTTTGAAGTTAATAAGTCATATTACCTGTTCTTTTTTATTGATGTCAGTTTTACTTTTTGTTCTCAAAATAAATCCAAGGCACCTTTCACACTGCAATGATCTATATTGAACATCTATAAAGCGCGAAGTTTGGAAGATACGATAACAGAGAACAGGAAAGCTAACAGGCCCCAAAAGAAAACCGAGGAATAACATCTGCCTTTGATGCCATCAATTTGTTTTTAAAATCAGATTCAAGCACTTAATGGACATAGAAAATGCTTGAGGAAATGCTGAAACCGCAGCAGCTGTGGAGCACTCTGTACTCCTACCCACTCTATCATCATTACTCTTTGTATATAAGACAGAAGCACATTCTTCCCTTTTAAAACAACACAACTAAAGTCTGATGTAAAAGTTGAAAACAAACTTTGTTAAAATAATGTAGATGCCATGTATCATTTCACATTGCATGAGACAGTAATGGTATACCATTTCCTGTAACTATTGACATGAAGTCCTGAGCGCTATATTGCACAAGAAACTTCTCTTCCAAGAGTTTTGCAGCAGCTGTCAGTGTACATGTGGAGGACAACCGAGAAGCATTCTGCCACTCTGCTGCACAACAAATGTGCAATTTAAATATGATATGAATAAATGTAGACGCTGACATCTCCACCACAATTATCCCATGCTCAATCCTTCAGTAAGTGAGGATGTCAATAGCTGTGATGATGTGATGACAGGACAAGGAAGTTCAATGAAAACAACCAGAGTTAACAAAGCAACACACACAAAATGCTGGAGAAACTCAGCAAGTCAGGCAATATCTATAGAAATGAACAAACAGTTGATGTTTTGGGCCGAGACCCTTTTTCAGGACTGGTAAGAAAAAGTGAAGACACCAATTTAAAATGGTGGGGGATAGCTAGAAGGTGATAGGTAAAGCCAGGTGGGTAGGAAAAGTGAAGAGTTGGAGAGAAAGGGTTCAGATAGGAGGGAAGAGTGGGCCATAGAAGGAAGGGAAAGAAGAAGGGACCAAGGGGGAAGGTGATAGGCAGGTGAGAAGGGGTAAGAGGCCGGAGTCGGGAATAGAAGAAAGTGGGAGGAGGAAGGAATTTTTTTTTAAACAGAAGGGAGAAATCGATATTCATACCATCAGATTGGAGACTACCCATACAGAATACAAGGTGTTGCTTTTCCAGCCTGAGGGTGGCCTTATCGTGGCACAAGAGGAGGCCATGGACTGACATGTCAGAATGGGAATGAGAATTAGAATTAAAATGTTTGACCACCAGGAAATTCCGCTTTTGGTGGATGTAATGGAGGTACTTGATGAAGCGGTTCCCCAATTAGTCTTTGTTATTCATAGTTATTCATAAATTTTATTGTATTGTATTTCTTTTGGAAGGAAACAAATATCAAGGTAATATAATAAATTTACTTTGAGAGTCCACCATTGACTAATCCTCTGAAAGTGGAAAACTGAACAATTGTTTAGTCAAAGGACTTCTCTTCATGTTGTCTGTGCATCCATAAAGGAAAAGTAAACTGTGCACCTTGTAGGAAACAGAATTTCATGTCACTTTAAGAATGGTACACCATGAACTAAGATGCAACTCAGTACTCCAAAAACATCTTGTGAAACATCATATTAAAAAGAATGATTCCACCTCCCCCACTAATATTGGTAATTTAGAAAATCACACAAAATCTTTAATATTTTTCTTGCAGTCTCCTTTCTACTTCTGCTACAATTTAACTGTCCATGTCTTGTTAGTACATATTTTGTGCCTTAAAAATTGAAAAGCTGCATTCAAAGCAGCTTAGAGGAATGCAGACTCTGTAATAGCCTATTATATTCCAAACTGTTTTAAAAGTCTGAGATCCATAATGTGTTAAATTATGCAAAAATTTAATTCTGCTTCTGAAATCTTATACTCAGATACTCACAGATTAGGTGGATGGGAACTTTTGCTCCAATCAATTGAACACAGCTCTGGGATAAGGCAACAATAAACTTCTTCAGGATTTCATTCATAGACTATAGAAGGTTCTTTTGTTAACAAAAAACCATTAGAACTAGACCGGACTATGACAAGGATACATTTGGATACTGTTACACCAAAGGATAAACAGATGTTTTAAAATGAGGAATGTTAGATCATTATTTGAACAAAGCTCCTATTCTGGAAAGAGGATGACAGGCAACTTGCTTCTAGTGCACGGAATGCTGTTTTGCCTTAAAATGGATGTTTTAGGTCATTGTTTAAAGCTAGCACTGTTTTGGTCAGCGAGCCTAGATTAAGTAACAAATCAAAAACACTAGGCAAATTGTTCTTTTTCTGCAAGCGACTTCCTAAGTCATGCCACTGCCTCCAAATGTACAAATATTAAGAATACCCTTCAGGCAAGTTAAATGCCTCGACTGAGCCTGCCACGTGCTTGCATATTTGCTCATCAGCTCAAAAATAAATTAAACTTGGGGAAAAAAAGTTCCATGAATAATCAAGAGGCTTTTTCTTTCAGAGCATGAAGTGATTTGTGTCAAGCATTTAAACAATTTCAGAAATGTACCCACAATGTGCTTGCTTCAGCCTTGGTTGTCCAAAATGGCTGCATGGGTTGAAATAAATTATTGATGGGCTATGGCACCATGGTTTTAAACAAACTTGTCTCCAGATACAGATTCAGAAATTTTAAGGTTTATATGACTGTAGTTCCAATTCGGAGATCAATATCTGAGGCAGCATACGTCTGATCACAGAGTTATATACTAACAGAGCACCGAAACAGATATTTGGCCCATCAAGTCCATGCTTACCATAAAGTAGATTCCCATTTACCACTTGGTCTGTAACCTTCTGTGCACTGGCAATAGAATCACCGATCTTAGATGTGTCTAAAGATATTATCAAAGCTCCTATTTCCACACCAACTCAGACAGTCCATTCCAAATTCCAACCACCCTAAATTGCGGCAGAATTTATATTTTGAATGAGATGCCAGGGAAAAGAGTGCTGAAACAATGAAATACGGAGTGGCAAACATGATCCAGGGTTTAGCAAATGCAGCAGGAATGGGAGAAGATAACATTACAAAGATGAAACTAAACCTTCATAACAGAGAGGAGATTAGATTGTCAACCAAGACAGTTGACGGGATCTAAAAATAGAATATATTTTCAGCATCACCAATACTTAATTGGAGGAGCTGCTTCTCTACGCTGGAATGGATATCAATGGGTCTTATTCTGGCTGGAGGTCCGTGACTAGTAGCTTTCTGTAGGGATGTGTACTAGGACCTCAGTTATTTGCAATATACTTTCAATGGCCACTTTACTAAGTACAGGAGTGGATCATGGTATGATCTTCTGCTGCTGTAGTCCATCCACTTCAAAGTTCCATGTGTTTGTTTTGTGTCCAGAGATGCTCTTCCGCACACCACTGTTGTAACATACGGCAATTTGTGTAACTGTCGCCTTGAACCAGCCTGGCCCTTCTCCTCTGACCTCTCTCATTAACAGAGTGTTTTCACCTACAAAACTGCCGCTCACTAGATCGTTTTGTTTATTGCACCATTCTCTGTAAACTCCAGCAACCGTTGAGTGTGAAAATCCCAGGATATCAGCAGTTTCTGTGCTACTCAAACTACCCCATCTGTCGCCATAGTGTACGTCACTGAGATCACATTTCTTCCCCATTCTGAACAACAACTGAACCTCCTGACCATGTCTGCATGTTTTCGTGCATTGACTTCCTGCCACATGATTGGTTGACTATATATTTGCATTAACAAGCAAGTGTATCGAATAAAGTGACCAGTGGTTTTTAAGGTGTAGCATATCGATGACTTGGATGAAAATTCAGATAGGTGGGTTATACAATTTACAGATGTTGTGGATGGAAAATAGAATATATAACATAGAATACTACACAAGGAACAGGCCATTCAGCCCATGATGTTATGCTAACCTAGATGCCAATTTATACCTAATGTTCTCGTCCTGGGTATTACCCATATTCCTCCATTCCCCTCATATTCAACACACACAAAATCCTGGAGTAACTCAGCAAGCCAAGCACCCTTCTTATTCGTGCATTAATCTAAAAGCCTTTTAAATCCACAAAACTGCCCGCTTCAACTACTACCCCTGCTGACTTAGTCCAATACAACATTTTCTGCAGAAAAAAAATTGTCCCTCACATCACCTTTAAACTTCCCCCCAGAACTTTAAATGCATGTCCTCTGTTATTTGACATTTCTACTGAGGAAAGGGGTGGTATAGAAGACTGGAAAATGTAGGGACAGTGTAGAATATGGGCAAGAGATGGCAGATGGAGTTTAATCCAAGGGTGAGGTGCTCCATTTTAGGAGATCAAATATAAAAGGGAAAGTACCCAGTTTACGGTGGGATCCTTAACCGTACTGATGTACAGAGGGATCTTGAGATCTTGAGGTCCAAGTCTATTGCTCCTTGAAAGTGGCCAGGGTTGTGCCGTGTACGGCAGCCATATTGCGAGCTCCATATCAAGTCAAGTCAAGTTACTTTTTATTGTCATTTTGATCATAAATGCTGGTACAGTACACAGTAAGAACGAGACAACATTTTTCAGGACCATGGTGCTACATGAAACAATACAAAAACTACACTGAACTATGTGAAAACAACACAGAGAAAAACTACACTAGATTACAGTCCTACCCAGGACTGCATAGAGTGCACAGAACAGTGCAGGCATTACAATAAATAATAATTAAGACAACAGGCACAATAGAGGGCAGTAAGTTGGTGTCAGTCTAGTCTCTGGGTATTGATGAGTCTGATAGCTTGGGGGAAGAAATTGTTACATAGTCTGGTTGTGAGAGCCCGAATGCTGCGGTGCCTTTTCCCAGACGGCAGGAGGGAGAAGAGTTTGCATGAGGGGTGCGTGGGGTCCTTCATAATGCTGTTTACTTTGTGGATGCAGCGTGTAGTGTAAATGTCCATAATGGCGAGAAGAGAGACCCCAATGATCTTCTCAGCTGACCTCACTATCCACTGCAGGGTCTTGCAATCCGAGATGGTGCAATTTCCGAACCAGGCAGTGATGCAGCTGCTCAGGATGCTCTCAATACAACCCCTGTAGAATGTGATGAGGATGGGGGGGGGGGGGGTGGACTTTCCTCAGCCTTCGCAGAAAGTAGAGATGCTGCTGGGCTTTCTTTGCTATGGAGCTGGTGTTGAGGGACCAGGTGAGATTCTCCGCCAGGTGAACACCAAGAAATTTGTTGCTCTTAACGATCTCTACCGAGGAGCCGTTGATGTTCAGCGGAGAGTGGTCGCTCCGTGCCCTCCTGAAGTCAACAACCATCTCTTTTGTTTTGTTCACATTCAGAGACAGGTTGTTGGCTCTACACCAGTCTGTTAGCCGCTGCACCTCCTCTCTGTATGCTGACTCGTTGTTCTTGCTCATGAGTCCCACCATGGTTGTGTCATTGGCAAACTTGATGATGTGGTTTGAGCTGTGTGTTGCAGCACAGTCATGGGTCAGCAGAGTGAACAGCAGTGGACTGAGCACACAGCCCTGGGGGGCCCCCGTGCTCAGGGTGATGGTGCTGGAGATGCTGCCTCCTATCCGGACTGACTGAGGTCTCCCAGTCAGGAAGTCTAGTATCCAGTTGCAGAGGGAGATGCTGCCGAGCGCATCATTGGAGCCTCCCTGCCCTCGATTGTGGACCTGTACCCTTCCAGGTTGAAGAAGAGGGCGGGGAACATCATAAAGGACTCCTTCCATCCTGCTCACGGACTGTTTGAACTGCTTCCGTCTGGTAGGCACTTCAGACCCCTCCAGACTAAGACTAATAGGCACTGGAGAAGTTTTTTCCCTACTGCGGTCACTTTGCTGAACAGTTAACTGCCGGTTAATTGTCGGCTAACTATTATTTGGATTGCACTACTTGTATGTATAATCTATATTTTCATTTATATTTATCATTATTATTGTTATGAGCAGAGAGACAACATCTGCCGGAAGTAAATTCCTTGTATGTGCACAGGTACTTGACGATTAAAGTCTGATTCTGATTCTGATTCTGATTCAGGCCCAGTAGGCTCAGGTTTCCAATCAGTTTCTGAGGGATGATGGTGTTGAATGCTGAACTGAAGTCTATGAACAGCATTCGAACGTATGTGTCTTTTTTGTCCAGGTGGGTTAAGGCCAGGTGGAGGGTGATGGCAATGGCATCATCTGTTGAGTGGTTGGGACGGTACACAAACTGCAGTGGGTCCAGTGAGGGGGGCAGCAGGGTCTTGATGAGCCTCTTGAAACACTTCATGATGATGGATGTGAGTGCAACGGGATGGTAATCATTGAGGCAGGACACTGAACTTTATAGTGTACTGCTACTTAGAGAAAATTTAAGAATTCACAGGTCAATAGAGTGGTAAACAACGCTTTTATTAGTAGCAGCATTGAGTTCAACAGTCAGGAAGTTATGTTATAAAACACTGGTTAGACCACATCTGGAATATTGAGCTTGCTTTAGGTCATTCTATTATAAGAATGTAGAGGGTTTAGAGAATGCAGAGGAGGTTTACCAGGATACTAGCTGGGTTAAAGGACACCTGCTATAAGGACAGTTTGGACAAACTTGGGTTGTTACTCTGCAGCGGCAGATTTTGAGGGCAGAGCTTATATAAATGTATAAGATTATGAGGCATAGAGTAGACAGCTGTCATCTTTTGCCCCCAGTGTTGAAATATCTGAAACTAGAGGGCATGCACTTAAGGTGAGAGGAGGAATGGTCAAAAGATATGAGGCAAGTTTTGTTTTTACAGAGTTGTGGGTGCTTGTAATGTGTTGCCAGGCTGGTGGGGGAGGCAGATAAAATAGTGGCATTTATGAGGCTCTTGGATAGACATATGACTATGCAGAGAATAAAGGGATATGGATCATGTGCAGGCAGAGGGGATTAGTTTAATTAGTTTGATTAGCTTAATTAGTTTGGTACAATACTGGCTGACTAGCCTATTCCTGTTCCTGTGCTTTAATGTCTATGCTCGATATCAGGTAAGGTGATCAGATAATAATACCAAGGGTCAGATGAAAGAGCTAAAAATACATTCTTAGGAAACTCCAGAGGTAATATTTCCCCTGGTTTCCCAGGAGCTTTCTGCAGAGCCCCTATATTACATGGAGCTAAGAATAAACTACAATTGCAGCAGACATCAACATTCTAAGCTACTCTTCTCTGAGGTCAACCAGCAAGGTGGGGATGAATTGGAGTGGGTTTGTTACCAAATTTTTCAGATTAACAGTTTGCCTATCATTCCCCCCCCCCCCGCATGATAGCTACAAACTACTCAATGACAGTCACAGTCATAGAGTGATAACTTTGACATTGCTCAAGTTGTTTCAGCGCAGAGAAAGCGATGAGAGACTTCAGATTTGGATTGTTTTAAAACTTGGAATTAAGATTCACGGCAATTGAGTCTGGAGGCAACGATGACTATCAGGCACTGGAAAGGAAGATGATCACTACAAAGAATAATTTCTGAAGATGGGGCAGGTAGAAGAGAAAGAGAAAGACAGACCGAAATTGAGGACCGACAATGGGGAACTGATTGCAATACTGGTTTGCACTATCGGGACTGGGAAAAAAGTTTTGTCTACAAAGGCAAGTCAGAGAAGGCACTTCAAGCAACATCAGTGGATGAAAAAGGTGTAAGTTGATAATTTGGGTGAACACCTTGTATCAGGACTAAGACAAAAGAGGAAAGTTTACCAGCATATAACAGGACAAGGAGGGCTAGGCCAGGGACCAGCAACCAGATGATAAGATCTTGGGGCAGGTGAAACCAGGAAAGGAACCCTTTTCCCTGTACTGTAGTTTTTCCTTGTAAAACTTCATTATTTTAGTATATTATAAATATCCAGAAGGTAAAGAAACAATAAAGGCAGCTATACAGATGGTAGTCTTAGAGGTAAAGAAAACAATGAACACCAGAAACTGGCTAGTGTTGAGGGAGAGTGGTTTAAATAGAGTGAGCCAGAGAACAGAATCTGGCTATATCCGTTCAATTGAGGATTAATTTAAAATATCAGTGTTCGATAGAGGAAATGCTTGGTATAGCAGAGCCAGAGTTGGTGATGAATGGTCGCACTTCATTTCGATTAAAAAGCGTCAAGATTATTCAGAAGTCATCTGAAAAAGAGTGGGAGAGAATGGGATAATTTTACTGGGTCTAGGGTGTAAATGCCACACAGATAAAGGTGTGATCAGCAGATAGAAAGTGAAAAATGAACGTGCCAGAAGCTAGAAGTGTAAAATGCCATACAAGAGGCACAGTTGCTACAACATAAGGAGAAATTGGACAAACTTGGATTGTTTTTTCTGAAGTGTCCGGGACTAATGGTGTAGGATTTTATGGATATAACATATGAGAGTCATTTTATGCACTTAAAAGATATAGGCCTTTACTTCCATTACAATCAACCCAAAAGCAGTCTGCTGACATCATTACATCAGTCTCTTAAAGTGAACTCAACAACTCAATGGCAGTATTTGTGAATTATGTAGAACAGTTCCCATTATGAACAATGTGTATCATCTAGCACCCAAATAATTAGCCCACACAGGCACCTCTCCCCCCCCCCCCCCCCCCCACCACAGAATACACCAAAACCAGTATTGTCTGTCTGTCTGGAGCTCATATAAGCTGTCCAGCTCGGGTCCCATGTGCCTTGCTTGGAATAACAGAAGTACCTCTGGCTCATCCAGGGATGTGCTGACATGCACGTAGATAGTGCAGGTCTTGGTGGCCCGGTTAAGGTGACCTACAGAAATACATTCAGGTTTACCCTTTCCCATCTACAATAAAAGTCTTTTCACCCTGTTCCAAAATGCAGAACATGCCATCGTATGGGGGCTTAATGGAGCATTGATGTATATCATCGCCGACAAAAACAAACAAGGTAGAACGTAGGTTAACTGGAACCAAGAGTGCTGCACGTCATGATGGGAGGTAGGAATAGGTGTAAAAGAATTAAGTTTACTAAGGAGGGTGGAATGCTGCTGTGAAGTTGACCAGGCAGTTGTGGCTTCAGAAATAAAAAAATCACTCAGCACTCTTCAATGGCTCCCCATACACCAACTCAGCTGCGGAGGACTGAGCCCCATCAGGGAGGTGACTCTGCCAACACTTGTCTGTCAGGTAGGCCCTCAGAGCAACCTTTAAGGAATGGAGAGACTGCTCACACAGGCTATTGGATTGTGGGTGATATGCCATGGTGTGATGTAATTTAATGCCGAGGTTCCGGTCATTGCAGGCCAGAGTTCTGTCGTGAATTGGAGACTGCGGTCGTAAGAAATATCAGATGGGGTACCAAACCAAGCTACCCAGATGTTGATGAACACCAGAGCCATGCCCATAGCTGTCGTCGACACTAGAGGGCTGACTTCTGGCCGCTGGTGGTATGGTCCACTATGGTAAGGAGATGCATGAAACTGCAGGGGGTGGGAGGGAAGAGCTCAGAAGAGGACCAACCAGGTCCACATTGGCATAGTCAAACTATCGCTTAGGGACCTTGAAAGATGCCGATAGTGCTCAATTGTGCTAGTTAGTTTTTGCCCATGGACTCACAACACAAGCTGCACTCCATTTTCATACGTCCTTCCTAAGGTTGTGCCACACAAACTTCAAATCAACCAGTTTCTCTGAAGCCTTCCCACCCAGATGCGAGAAGCTGCAAATGGAGTTAAAACCAGTATGTCTCCAGTTTGCGTGCACTATGGGCCGAGGCCAACTGGTTGAGACAACACACGAGAGAAACTCCTGGGTCCCCTATCTTGACATCAGCCAATCACAGGCCTGTGACTGTCTTGTAAGCCTGGACCTCTGGGTCAGTAACTTGGTCAACCTCCATGCCAGCCCAGTTAACCCCAAAGTGCCGTGAGAGGCAAATAGCCACAGCATTATTTTTCCCTTCAATGTGGTGTTTGTCAGTCTTCAATTTTGACATCACGTGCACGAGGGGTTTGTGGTCAATGAACACAGTGAAATGCTGACCCTCCAGTAGAAAACAAAAACATTGGCCACATTCTTCCAACCAGCTGTTTGTGCACAGCACTCACAGTGTGTCTGAGGCACCAGTAGTGATGGCTATGGGTGCATTGATTGGGGAGCAGGTACATCAGTAGGGTCGTATTGGAAAGGGCTCACTTGGTATCAAAATACACCGGTCACGTCTGTTGACCACTCAAGCACGTAATTAGAGACACTGCCTTTAAGGGTACTATACAGGTGGAAGCATAAGTTTAGCAGTTCATGGAATGAAACAGTGAGAGAAATTCACCACACCCAAAGACTCCTGAAATGCTTTGGTAGCACAGGGAAGTGAAAAGACCTTAACACAAAGTACACTGCAGATGCTGTGGTCAAATCAAGATGTACAAAAAAGCTGGATGAACTCAGCAGGTCGGGCAGCATCCATTGAAAGAAGCAGTCAACGTTTCAGGTCGAGAGCTGACGAAGGGTCAGCCCGACCTGCTGAGTTCATCTAGCTTTTTTGTACTTCTTAAAAAGACCTTAATATTGGTGACTTTTGACTACAGTGGTGTTGCATCTTCTGTGGAGATGCAGTGGCCAAAAAAGTCAACATAACCAAACTGGCATTTAGTGGGGTTAATAATCAGCCAACGTTGGCTTAAGCTCTCCAAAAGTCTGCGGAGATGTGATAAATATTCAGTTCTGGGTGCGCTGTATGTCATCCAGGTAAACAAAAAGTAAAACTAAGTCTTTCAACGTAGAGCCCATCAGTCACTGGCGAGTCTGTGTGCTGCATTTTTTCAGTCCAAACAGCATGCACAGAAATGCAAATAGGCTAAACAGGGTTATAACAGCATTTTTGAGAATGTCCTCAGCATACACAGGTACCTGATTGTAGCCCCTAATGGTCCACTTTAGAAAAAAATTATATTTCCGGCTAAACTTGCTAAAAAGACTTGAATATATGTGGACTAGTTAACAAACAGAGGGGTATTGGCCTCTTGAAGCTGACTGTAATCACTGCATGGACGGCTTAGGGACCACTTGGAGGGGTGAACCCCAAATCAACCAGTGTACAAAGCCAAGCATTTCCACATTAGCAAACTCAGCCCTCACGTTGGCCAGCTTGGAGTCTAGTCTACATGCGCAGTTGTGGACTGGTGAACCAGATGTGGAAATGTGATACTCAACTCACATGTTTTGACTGTAGTGGAAAATGTGGCAGTGGTGAAGTCTGCCCAGCAGGCAAGTGAACTCACATATAATGGTGCATGCACCAGACTGAATCGCCATGAAGAACTGTGTGTCTAAAAGCTGGCAGTTCTTAAGATCTACTAAATGTCCTTTTGCATGTCTCACAACTCCAAATCCTGCTACCACTGGCAGCCTCCAGCTAGGGTCTTTCACTCTGAGCCTTATAATCAATGGGCAATGGGGGCAGCGCACTTGGGCACCCCTGTGATACAGGAAGCAGCACCCTGAAAAGTTGTCTGTAAAGTAAACAGACGACCCTGGCAACTGGAACCCACAGTGCTCACAGACCTCTGATGTCCCGATGTGCCAGCAGTTCTTAGTGTTCATGCCAAAGTGTGTGTGGTAAAAACACAGACCAGCATTCCAGCATTGTCTGATTCGGAGCCATGGGCATGAGCCTGCTGAAGGCTCTGTTGACAGGGCTTGTTGAAACAGGGAAAGGAGGAGGGATGAAGCATCTCTACCTGGCTGAGTGTAGACTATCGGCCATTATAGCAACTTCTTATTGTCCTTCACGGGTGTATTAGCAAGGGTTGTGTGAACTTGATCAGGCATTTGGTGCCTAAGGAGTTCTTTAAAAATAGAACAAGGATGGTGGTCGCCCAGGAGAGATAAGCATGTGATCCATTAGCTCTGAAGGCTTAGTGTCACCCAGCCCAGGCAAGGAGAGCAACTTTTGGGTGTGGTCAGACTCAGAAAGTCTGTAATAGTTGAGTTTTCAGAGTGCCATATTTATCACATATAGTCCGGTCATTTAGTAGACTCACCATTCTGACTGTAGTGGAACTACTTAGTGATGCTACAAAGTAAAATTTGGCACTGTCTGCAGTGATTTCTCGCATTGCAAACTGGGCTTCTACCTATGCAAACCTTGCAGTAGTGGCTGCTCCCAAAGCTCTGGCAGCTTCAAAGCAACTGCATTGGTCAACACATCTTTGAGTAACTCCGGAATCTTGCAAGTGTCAGGGTCACCAATATAGGATTTTGTGAATAAAACATGCGAGAGTTGTTTTATGTGCTTAACAAAAGGTGCAGTCCTTAACTTCTATTACGAACAAACCAAAAGCAGTCACCTTACGCCAACGTCATTATGTCAGACACTGCCTCTTAAAGTGAACACAACTCAATGACAGTGTTTGTGAAGTATGCAGAACAGTTTCTATTACAAACAATACATGTCCTCTGGCACCCATTATGTTATCCCACATTGGGCAGCTTATAAAAATATATAAGGAATAGATAGGATAGATTGTCAGTCTTTTTGCTATGGTGGAGATATCAAGTACTAGACGGCATCGCTTTAAGATGAAAGGGGAAAGTTTAAAGAGGATTTACAAGATAAAACTTTTTTTATATACGTACACAGACAGTGGAAGGAGCCTGGAACATCCTTCCAGGGGTGGTGGAAGAAAATACAACTGGAATGTTTAAGAGGGATGTAGAACAGTCAGAGAATAGAGGGAAACAGACTTTGTGAAGACAGATGGGATAGGTTAGATTGGTATAGGTGGCATTCCAGCTTGCTGCTGGTTTGTACTGTATTTCCTGTGTTCTAATAAGACATGCCTATATCAGGATATTAACTAAACAATCAATAATTGGAGAGGAACAGAAATCTGACTAATCTATTACATGCAACTGCAACATTAAACAGTTAGAAAGCTTAATTTTTCTTGAAGTTACTAATGATGTGCTTAGAAACAAAATATATTAAATATTTTGCAGTATCACCAATTATGTATAGTGTTGTGTGCCATTTTTGGTACTTAAAGAACCAATGCAAACTGAGCTTACAAATTTAACCACATCCACTTCAGAATAACAAGGATAGATCAAACATATTTTCTTCTAATAACATCCAAAACAGTTTGCCTCAAAAAAAATTCAGAATCTTCATCAGTCTTCTCAGCCAGAAAAAGAATGATGGTCAGAAGGTTAAAGTCTAAAGTACTAAAGCAGCAGATTGCCAGGAAGAGATATAATGCAAAACCAATGAAGGAGACAAGAGGCAGAACCTGTCACACAGTATAAAATATTGCTTTCAGATGTTGCATTGAGACACAAGATCAAATATCCCAAAAGAGCAACTGGTCATGGGAATTATTCTACACAAGTGGCAAATAAAAGTCTAGCCTCAACATTACTCAATCACTCTGAAGGATGAACAAACATAACCTCTCAGTATGAGGACCAAAATCTTTATTTATTTAAATATTACAGTAAAGATCGCTTCAATTGCATATGGGCAAGATGAATTCACTCAATGTTTAGATCACGTTTTTGAAATTCATACCAAATTAAAACAGTTTCAAAATCAAACTAAATGGGAAAAGTAAATCATACAAGTAACATGTTTGTTCACCATGATGTACTGTGTATGTTCTTCTCAAAGTAAAAGTCTCAGTGGTCCATCTTACCCACCCAACATCAATGACTTGTCATACACCTTAAGGATGAGTGCTTAGTTGCAGGTTGACAAATATTAAGGCAAGTTCCACCCACCACTAGAACATGGGCACACAGCTACAAAGGTAAATTATTCACATCTCATTGCAGACACCTCAAACTAAAAACTAGGTACTTGAAGAATATCTGCTTATTTGCAGACAGCCCAGCACATCCATAGATGTGAACTTCTCGGTATTCAGGACAATTACAGAGACAGGTGTGTATGTAAAAAGAGCCCAGAGGATCACTGGGGAACCGAGTCACCCCAACCACAAACTGTTTCAGCTGCTACCATCCGGGAAATGGTACTGCAGCATAAAAGCCAGGGCCAACAAAACAGCTTCTTCCAACAGGCTATCAGACTGATTAATTCACGCTGATACAATTGTATTTCTATGCTATATTAACAGCCCTGTTATACATACTATTTATTACAAATTACTATAAATTGCATGTTATACATTTATACAGAAACGTAACGAGAATATTTTTACTCCTCGTGTATGTGAAGGATGTAAAAAATAAAGTCAATTCAATAGGTTCCCTTCTTCACTGTCTCATTTGCAGTGATACATCCAGTCACAACCTTAGTGAATGACACAACACAGCAGAGGTTATGCAAACCACTGCTGAATGCATTTGTTTGCTTTCAAACTATGTTGGGTGGTGGGGGGGGGGGGGGGTGCAGTCCCAAGGTTTGCTTGAGTGAGTATGCGCTGCAAGGTGAATGAGCTAACTTATAGTTCAGAAAGCCATTCAACTGGGTGACTGTTTGTAAGGATCACAGTGCAGCAGAATTGAATCTGTTCTCTGCAAGATACAGCAAGAGCAACTTCACTCTGGCCAGGGCTGAAGGCACCTAAAAGTGGAAAGTGAGGGTCTTGCTGATCATGTCAATATTGGCAAGACAATAAAAAGTTTTGCATAGTTTGTTTGCAGAACCGGGTACTAAAGGTTATAAACTCTGGATTATAACCTGAAATATGTGCAAAGGGCAAATCAGCTTAGAGATGTGAATCTGTGCTCAAAGTCTGGTCTAGTAAAAGTGGAGCACTATGAAAGTGGGAACTGTACTATAGGGACATAGTCTAGCTTACATAGTAAGAAATATTAGAAAAGGAAGAAATAATGAGAGGTTGTCAGAAAGGTATGGAAAAAAAATCATGGGCCATTTTAGTTTACATACAAAAACACGGGTAAAGATAGCTTAGATAAAGAGTTCAGAGTGCTTCCAGGATGGTTCTTGGAGCCTTACATTCCAGAGGTGACCAAAGAGAGCATTCTATAAATGTAAATGAATGATTTACAAAAATATCTTCAGACAGTTGTCATTATAATATAATTCAACTATCATTTAGTTCTAAGATGAATTGGTCATTAAATTTGAACCATCAAGAAAGAAAAAATATCCAAGGTGACCATCCATAGTTAATTAAACACTATATCAAAATTAAAAAGAAAAGAAAGCACAACTGTTCAGGTCAGAAGATTGTGTAGAATATACAAAAAGGAAAGGGTCATTAAAGGGTTGACAAGGAAGGAAAATAATAAAGCACAGGACAAAGCTAGCTAGGAGAGTATAGATAATAAGAGCTTCCACAGATATTTAAAATAAAAAATAATGCTGTGGGAATTAGCATATGGGCATGTTTAGAAAACTGGCTGGCAAACAGGAATGAGAACGTAGATATAAATGTTTATTTTAATAGATAAACTTTTTAAAAAATTGAGCACCAGTCCATGGTAAAATGTAATGAATGGCATGCAATAGACTGCTGCACAACTTCTAAAAATTCATTTACCTAATAAATGAAAATACTTGCAGGTGGATGAACTCGTGGCACAATTAGAGATTGGTCAGTAATGACGTTGTGGACATTACTCAGTCATGGCTGAAAAAAGGCCATCGCTGGGTGCTCAACATCAAAGGATATGCTTTGTATTGAAAGGACAGGCAGGAAGGCATAGGTGGGGGTGTAGCTCCATTGGTAAGAGATGGAATCATATCTTTAGAAAGAGGTCACAAAGGGTCAGCGAATGTTGAATCTTTGTGGGTGGAGTTAAGAAATTGCAAGGGTAAAAAAACGATTATGGGAATCATATATAGGCCTCCAAATAGTAGCCAAAATGTGGGGTTGAGATTACAAAGGTTGTTGGAAAAAGCATGTAATAAGGGTATGGCACAATTGTAATGGAGGACTTCAATATACGAGGGGATTGGAAAAATCAGGTTGGTGTCTGATTGCAAGAGAGGGAGTTTGTTAAATGTCTATGAGGTGGCTTTTTAGAGCAGCTTGTGCTTGAGTCTACTCGGGGAAAGGCTATCTTACATTGGGTGTTGTATCATAAACCAGATCTTATTAAGGAGCTTAATGTAAAAGGTACCCTACAGAGGCAGCGATCATGATATGATTGAATTCATACTGCAATTGGAGAGGGAGAAGCACAAGTCACATGTATCAGTATCACAAAGGAATAAAGGGAATAACAGAGGAGCTTGCCCAGGTGGATACAGGGATGACGGCAAAGCAGAGGTGGCTGAAGTTTCTAGGAATAATTCACAAGGCGCAGGATAGTTATGTCCCACAGAGGAAGAAGTTATCAAATGGCAGGGGTAGGCAACTGTGGCTGACAAAGTAAGTTAAGGACTATATAAAAGCCAAAAAAAGAGGTTATAAGGTAGCTAAAGTGAGTGGGCAGTGAGATGATTGGGAAGCTTTAAAATCCAACAAATGGCAACTAAAAAAGCTAAAAGAAGGAAAAAGATGCAATCTAATGGCAAACTAGCCAATAATTTGAAGTAGGATATCAATTCTTTTCAGTTATATGAAGAGTAAAGGGAGGTGAGAGTTGATATTGGACCACTAGAAAATGATGCTGGTGAGGTAGTAATGGGAGGGGGACAAAGAAATGGCAGATGAACTTAATGGTTACTTTGCATCTGCCTTCATTGTGGAAGTGTGCCAGAGGTCCATGAGTGTCAGAGAGCAGGAGTGAATGTCATTGCCAGGCAAAGGAAAAAGTGCTTGTCAAACTCAAAGGTTTTAAGATGGCACAGCCTCAAAACTGAGCGGTGAATCTTTAGCGCAGAGATAATGAGGATTTTTTTTAGCCAGAAAGTACAGAATCTGTGGAATGCTCTGCCACAGACTACGATGAAGGCCACGTTCATGGGTATATTTAAGGTGCAAGTTGACTTTTCCTGATCAGTCAGGGCATCAAGGGCTATGGCAAAAAAGCAAGAATATAGAGTCAAGTGGGATCTGGGATCAGTTATGATGGAATGGCGGAGCAGACTCAATGGGTTGAATGGCCTAATTCTGCTCCTATGTCTTACGGTCTTATGATTTAATAACACACAGAAACAGGTAGAGAGTAAGTTAGGAAAAACAATTGAGCCTACAAAAGTATATAGACAGATTAGGTGGGTGGTCAAAGGTCTGGCAAAAAGAGTTCAATGAGGGAAGATGTGAAATTGTGAAAGTTAAAACAAATCCTTTTAAATGGTGACCAAATGTAGGGCTCCAAGATGGAAAAGATTCTGGTTCCCATAGTTCACAATAGGCTGCCATGGAGGTACATCAAAGAATTAGAAAAACTAACAGAATGGTACCATTTATTGCTAGATGGAAAAAAAATGCAAAAATAGGAAGGTTGGGTTGGGCCCTTTGTTGAGGTCACACCAGAGTTCTATGTGCAGTATTGGTGCTGTTAAATAAGTTAAAGCATTAGAAGCAGTTGAGAGGTTTACAAAACTAATACCAGTAACCAGTGGACTGACTAACAACATTGGACAAAATCCTCCTGAGTTTACAAGAGTGATGAGTGACTTGACTGAAACACATAAGATCCAACCAGTGGAAGTAGGACAAGATTTCTTCATGTGAAGTAGTCTGGAAATCTAGACCATGCTCTAAAGGTATGGTCAATCCACTTAAAACAGAGATAAAGAGAAACATCTTCTCAGATGTTTGAGACTTTGGAACTCTCTTCCTTGAAGCAAATTGGAAATGGTCTTTATTTTTAAGATTCAAAGTATGTATGCAGCATACAATCCTAAGATTCATCTTCCCTACTGACAGCCACAAAACAAAGAAAAACCATGGACCCATTCAAGGAAAAACATCAACAACCCCCCTCCCCGTGCAAAATAAACATATTGCGCAAATGGCAAAAAGCAAGTGAATAAACACAAAATTGAGAAAATTCCAGGCACATTTCAGTTCATCTCAGTGCATGCCACCCCATTTCAAAAATCATCCAAAATAGCAACAAAGAAAAGAGCGACTAGAAACTAAAAACACCATCATACTTTGAACCAGCATCCAATACACATACCACATCGATTAAACCTTGCTCCAGCACCAGAGCTCCAGCTCCAGAGAGGTAACCATTTGAACGCAAACAAAAGGGAGAGAGACCATCACGCGCAGCAGCGAGTGAGAGGTGACAGACGGCACTGAACATTTGCTCGCCTTCCATACCTGCCTTGATCATATTAATCTTCCTCGGCATTTTAATCGTCGAGAAATGGAATCCATCATTTGCTCGCAGCCCATCTCCAGGCTTCTTGACCTCCCTACTACATGGTTTGCTCCCAGCCTTCTGGGATCCTCTCAGAGACAGAAAAGGACCATCTGAAGGATGTCGCCCTTGGTAGCATTGTTCATTGGTGCTATCTTCTTCCGGATATCATGGCAAAGGCAAAGAGATTATGGATAAGCATGCTTTAAGAGCTCAGTGGTTAACAGGTAAAGTTACTGTCAGATCTGCCATGTCCTTATTATTATAATTTCAGAGCCAGTGTGATCTACTGCAGTCTTAATTCATAAATTGGTATATTCATATGCAACGCCAACATGGACACATTTTCAAATAAATTCCAGGATGTGCTAGAAATGCTGGTCTCAGGACTGACAACCACAAGCTGAAAATAGTACCTTTTTAAATTAATGTTTATTTTAAAAGCAGCACTCACTCCTGGCAACATTAGAAAACATTTTCATACCCAACCTCCTGTAACGAATGTGCCACAACTCTGAGGGGCCGAAGGGTACAAAGTAGCCCCCTCCTTTGTGAGAATCGCAAGATCGCTATTAATTCGGGTCTGGGACCCAGGAAATGAGAGAGACACGTCCAGAATACACAGGGTTTGGAATGTGTCCTGGCCTCAGCGAGACAAAGCCATGGATAACGGCCATTGTCTCTTGGAGACGGAATTGTGTATTGAGTACTGTACTATTCATTGAAGCCCTCAGGGAATGAACAGAGGGGGCTGGTTGAGGGATTGCATCATCCCAACCTGATTGACATCTGAGACCCCGTGAGTAAGGATAAAAGAGGGTCTGGGGAACAACCCCTTTAGACGCACCAGGAGAAACGCTAGAAATCCCGTGACAGCGTTTTATAGTGGCAGCCGGTGGGGGGCTCGCGTCCTTTCCCTCTGCCTGGGATTGGGGCCTTACCACGGAAGAACGGATTTAGCTCAAGGACCGGCTACACCAACGGAACTCTCGAAGGATTGAAATCATAAAAAGGAAAAGCTGCCAAGTCTCTAAAAATCTCTCTCTTGACTCCAACCAAAGGCTGCAGCCTGAATGAACTGAGTGACTTTTATATTTCCATCGGACAATACATTATCCCCTAGACAACGATAGAGCTTGTTTCTTATTGATTATTATTATATACCCGCACTTTTAGATTTAGTATTGACGACGTATATTATCTGTATGTTTGCATTGATATTATTTTTGTGTATTTTTATCAATAAATACTGTTAAAAATGGTACCATCAGACTTCAACGGACCTCTCTATCTTTGCTGGTAAGTGACCCAGTTACGGGGTTCGTAACACTCCAAACATAACATTTGATTAAATATCAAATGAAAAAATGTTAATTATTTTATTCTCCACAGATTCTGTCTAACCTGCACAGATGTTACCTGACTTGTTGAGTACTTCCAGCATCGTTGACTTTTATTTTAGCTTTTCAGCTCAACAAAGATGATTTACATTTGTACAGTGCCTTTGATACGACGTTGTGAGAGTCTTCACAATATTTCCGATTAAGTACTTCTTAAGTGTTGTCACTGTTGCAGTTTGTGCATTGCAGATTTGCATAGTCAGTAATATTGAATATATTAATAATATTTATTCAGGAATCAGTACTGTAAACGCTGCTAAAACCTTCTAGCAACCATTCCAAGTCTTACTCCACCTGGATAATAAAGAACCACAGAAACAAAAGCTGCTGCTGATGCACCAGTGCCAAGAACCTGTCTTATTTATTTATTTATCTAAATAGACAATATAGTTAAAATACAATTTCAACCCTGTTTGAGAAATAAACTTCGATCATGCAACATGGAGCAACTGAGTTTCAATTGAAACTGTCTAGTCAGAACTCATTTTTCTGGAAAACCCAGACATCAGAGGTATCAACATTGCTGCTTCAGTTGCAAGAAAAGAATAATATTATAATTTAGCCGAGTAAACTCTTCCTTAAAATTTTCAGTTTATTAATCTTCATTCCTGTTATAAATTCTTATCCCAAAATCTGTAATCTTCTCCAACGACACAGAATCTTTGAGCTCCTCCAGTCCTGGCCTCTTGCATAACTTTGATTGTATTTACTCTGGCTGCACCTTAAGATTAAAGCCTTGATCTCTGTACTCCCAACTATAAAACTTGCTGCTTCAATAGTAGAGGAAACACGTCAATGGAGGTAGGGGAAGTCCTTAAATGAATACTTTGCGTCAGTATGCAACATTGAGAGGAACCTTGGCGATTGTGAGGACAGTGTAAAACAGGCTGATATGCTTGAACATGCTGATATCAAGAGAGGATGAGCTGGAATGTTTGAAAAACATTAGGGTAGATAAGTCTCCAGGGCCAGACAATGATATACCTCATGTTACGACAGAAAGCAAGGGAAGAGATTACAATGCCCTTGACAATAATTTTTGTGTCCTCACTGGCCACAGCAGTAGTACCAGATGATTGGAGAGTGGAAATATTTTCCTTTCTTTAAGAAAGCGAAGAAGGAAATACAGACAAGCAAGTCTTACTACAGTTCTGGGCTGTTAAATGGCAGATGAAGTTCAATCCAGCAAAGTATAAAGTGATTCATTTTGGAGGGTCAAATTTGATGGCACAACACAGGGTTAATGGCAAAATTCTTAGCAGTATGGAGGAACAGAGGGATAGAAACATAGAAAACCTACACATAATGCTCTGCTGAACATGTACTTACTTTAGGAATTACCTAGGCTTACCCATATTTATTTCTTCAGCAGTTTGAACAGGGCACAACTGCGTGAGCGCGTGGATGTCAGACAGTGAGAAGAGTTTAAAAAGAAGACAGATTTATACAGTGGGCATCGGAGTAGAGGGAGTACAGAGTAGGAAGGCTTTGGCTCAACGGGGCTTCAGCAATAAAGGGTCAAGATTGCCTGTGTAGAATACAGACAGAAAGTATGTGTGAGAGGCCGGTTTTCTGTGCTCGGTATCAGATGTGGGAGGTCCTGGAGTCTCCCAACCTCCCAGTTGCGCCAGGTGCATCAGGCTTCAGCTCCTTAGGGACCACGTTAGGGAACTGGAGTTGCAGCTCGATGACCTTTCTCTGGTCGGGGAAAGTGAGGTGGTGATAAAGAGGATCTATAGGCAGGTAGTCACTCTGGGGCCTAGGGAGACAGATAAGTGGGTAACAGACAGGAGAGGGAAGGGCAAGAATCAGACGCTACAGAGTACCCCAGTGGCTGTCCCCCTTAACAATAAGTACTCCTGCTTAAGTACTGTTGGGGGGAACGGCCTACCTGGGGGAAAGAACAGTGACCGTGCCTCTGGCACAGAGTCTGGCCCTGTGGCTCAGAAGGGTAGGAAAAGGAAGAGGATGGCAGCAGTGATAGGGGACCCTATAGTAGGGGGTCAGACAGGCGGTTTTGTGGATGCAGGAAAGAAACGCGGATGGTAATTTGCCTCCCAGGTGCCAGGGTCCGGGATGATTCTGCTCACATCCATAATATCTTGAAGGGGGAAGAACAGCCAGAGGTCGTGGTACATATTGGTACCAACGACATAGGTAGGAAAAGGGAGGTCCTGAAAACAGACTACAGGGAGTTAGGAAGGTAGTTGAGCAGGACCTCAAAGGTAGTAATCTTGGGATCACTGCCTGTGTCACATGTCAGTGAGTATAGGAATAGAATGAGGTGGAGGATAAATGCGTGGCTGAAGAATTGGAGCAGCAGGCAAGGATTCAATTTTCTGGATTATCGGGACCTCTTTTGGGGCAGGTGTGACCTGTACAAAAAGGATAAGTTGCACTTGAAACCCAGGCAAACCAATATCCTGGCAGGGAGATTTGCTAAGGCTACTGGGGAGAGTTTAAACTAGAATTGCCCGGGGGGTGGGAACCGAAGTGAAGTGACGAAAGAAAGTTAGCTCACAAGTAGAGAAAGTTTGGAGACAGTGCGACAGGGAGGATAGGCAGGTGATAGAGAAGGGATGCGTTCAGACTGATGGTTTGAGATGTGTCTATTTTAATGCAAGGAGTATTGTGAATAAAGCAGAGGAAGCTTAGAGCATGGACCAGCGCTTGGACCAATGCTGTTGTGGCCATTACAGAGACTTGGATGGCTCAGGGGCAGGAATGCCTACTTCAAGTGCCAGGCTTTAGATGTTTCAGAAAAGACAGAGAGGGTGGCAAAAGAGGTGGGAATGTGGCACTGTTGATCAGAGATAGTGTCACGGCTGCAGAAAAGGAGGAAGACATGGAGGGGTTGTCCACGGAGTTTCTGCGGGTGAAAGTTAGGAATAGAAAGGGGTCAATAACTCTACTGGGTATTTTTTATAGACCACCCAATGGTAACAGGGACATCGTAGGGAGACAGATTCTGCAAAGGTGTAATAATAACAGGGTTGTCGTGATGGGGGTTTTAATTTCCCAAATATCGACTGGCATCTCCCTAGGGGTTTAGCTGGGGTGAAGTATGTTAGGTGTATTCAGGAAGGTTTCTTGACACAATATGTAGGTAAGCCTACAAGAGGAGAGGCTGTACTTGCTCTGGTATTAGGAAACAAACCTGGTCAGGTGTCAGGTCTCTCAGTGGGAGAGCATTTTGGAGATAGTGATCACAACTCTATCCCCTTTACCATAGCATTGGACAGGGATAGAAACAGACAAGTTAGGGAAAAGCTTAATTAGAGTAAGGGGAAACATGCAGCTATCAGGCAGGAACTTGGAAGCATAAATTGGAAACAGATGTTCTCAGGGAAATGTACCGAAGAAATGTGGCAAATGTTCGGGGGATACTGGCGTGGGTTCTGCGTAGGGACCTTCCAATGAGACAGGGGAAGGACCATAGGGTACAGGAACTGTGGTGTACAAAGGCTGTTGTAAATCTGGTCAAGAAGAAGAGCTTAAGAAACATTCAAAAAACTAGGTAATAATACAGATCTAGAAGATTACAAGGATGGCAGGAAAGGACTTAAGAAATTAGGAGAGCCAGAAGGGACCATGAGAAGGCCTTGGCAGACAGGATTAAGAAAAACCCCAAGGCATTCTACAAGTATGTGGAGAGCAAGAGGATAAGACATGAGAGAATAGGACCGATCAAGTGTGACAGTGGAAAAGTGTGTATGGAACCAGACGAGATAGCGGAGGAACTTAATGAATACTTTGCTTCAGTATTCATTATGGAAAAGGATCTTGATGACAGTAGAGTTGAATTACAGCAGACTGAAAAGCTTGAGCATGTAGATAGTAAGGAAGAGGATGTGCAGGAGCTTTTGGCAAGCATCAAGTTGGATAAGTCACCGGGACCAGGTGGGATGTACCCCATACAATTATGGGAAGTGAGGGAGGAGAATACTGAGCCTCTAGCGATAATCTTTGCATCATCAATGAGGGAGAGGTTCTAGAGGATTGGAAGGTTGTTGATGTTGTTCCCTTATTCAAGACAGGGAGTAGGGATAGCCCAGGAAATTACAGACCAGTGAGTCTTACTTCAGTGGTTGGTAAGTTGATAGAGAAGACCTGAGAGGCAGGATTTATGAACATTTGGAGAGGCATAATATAATTAGGAATAGTCAGCATGGCTTTTCAAAGGCAGGTCAGGCCTTAAAAACCTGATTGAATTTTTTGAGGATGTGACTGAACATATTGATGAAGGTAGAACCACAAATGTAGTGTACATGGATTTCAGCAAGGCATTTGATAAGGTACCCCATGCAAAGCTTATTGAGAAAGTAAGGATGAATGGGATCCAAGGGGACATTGCTTTGTAGATCCAAAATTGGCTTTCCCACAGAAGGCAATGAGGGGTTGTAGGTGGGTCATATTCTGCATGGAGGTCGGTGACCTGTGGTGTGCCTCAGGGATCTGTTCTGGGACCCCTACTCTTTGTGATTTTTATAGGTGACTTGGATGAGGAAATGGTGGAATGGGTTAGTAAGTTTGCTGATGACACAAAGGTTGGGAGTGTTGTTGATAGCATGTAGGGCTGTCAGAGGTCACAGCGGGACATTGATGGGATGCAAAACTGGGCTGAGAAATGGCAGATGGGGCTCAATCCAGATAAGTGAGAGGTGGTTCATTTTGGTAGGTCAAATATGATGGCAGAATGTAGTATTAATCGTAAGAATCTTGGCACTGTGTTGGATCAGAAAGATCTTGGAGTCTGAGTCCATAGGACACTCAAAGCTGCTGCGCAGGTTGACTGTGTGGTTAACAAGTCATATGGTGTATTGGCCTTCATCAATCATGGGATTGAATTCAAGAGTCGAGAGGTAATGTTACAGCTATATAGGAACCTGGTCAGACACCACTTAAAGTACTGTGCTCAGTTCTGGTTGCCTCACTACAGGAAGGTTGTGGAAACATATAAAGGGTGCAGAGGAGACTTACAAGGATATTGCCTGGATTGGGGAGCATGCCTTATGAGAATAAGTTGAGCAAACTTGGCCTTTTCTCCTCGGAGCAACAGAAGATGAGAGGTGACCTGATAGAGGTGTATAAGGTGATGAGAGGCATTGATCGTGTGGATATTCAGAGGCTTTTTCCCAGGGCTGAAATGGTTAACATGAGAGGGAACATTGTCAAAAAATTTTATCAGACTTGTGAGGCATGACGTGCCTTTAACAAAGCCATGCTGACTATTCCTAATCCTATTATGCCTCTCCAAATATTCATACATCCTGCCTCTCAGGATCTTTTCCATCAACTTACCAACCACTGAAGAAAGACTCACTGATCTATAATTTCCTGGGCTATCTCTAATACCTTTCTTGAATAAGGGAACAACATCTGCAACCCTCCAATCCTCCAGAACCTCTTCCATCCCCATTGATGATGCAAAGATCAATGCCAGAAGCTCTGCAATCTCCTCCCTCTCCTCTCACAGTCACTTGGGTAAATCTCATCCGGTTCTGGTGACTTATCCAACTTGATGCTTTCCAAAAGCTCCAGTACATCCTTGTTCTTAATATCTATATGTGCAAGCCTTTCAATCTGCTGTAAGTCATCCCTAAAATCGCCAAGGTCCTTTTCTGCAGTAAATACTGAAGCTGAATACTTAATATTCATTAAGTACCTCCGCTATCTCCTCTGGTTCCATACACACTTTTCCACTGTCACACTTGATTGGTCCTATTCTCTCACATCTCATCCCCTTGTTCTTCACATACTCGTAGAACGCCTTGGGGCTTTCCTTAATCCTGCAAAGTCTTTGCGTCCACATCACAGATCCCTCGAAGTTGCTGCGCAAGTTGATAGGGTTGCTAAGGAGGCGTATGGTGTGTTTTCTTTCATTACTCTGAGTCTGAGTTTAAGAGTTGCAAGGTTATGTTGTAGCTCTATAAAACCCTGCTTAGACCACACTTGGAATAGTGTTCAGTTCTGATCACCTCGTTATAGGAAGGATATGGAAGCTTTAGAGGGGGCACTGGAGATTTACCAGGATGCTGCCTAGACTTGAGGGCATGTCTTTTGAAGATAAAGTTCAAAGTAAATTTATTATCAATGTACATATATGTTGCTGTATACCACCCTGAGTTTCATGTTCTTGTGGGCATTCACAGTAAATACAAAGAAACATATTAGAATAAATGAAAAACCACGCACAACAAAGACAATCTGCAAAAGACATCAAACTGTGCAAATACAAAATTAGAAAACTAAAGAACAACAATAATATAAAATAATAATCAATAAATAAGCAATGAGTACTGAGAATATGAGTTGTAGAGTCCTTGATATTGAATCCATGGGTTGTGAAATCAGTTCAGTGTTGGGGTGGGTGAAGTTATCCCCTCTGGTTCTAGAGCCCGATGTTGAAGGGCAATAACTGTTCCTGAACCTGGTGGTGTGGGACTAGAGGGTCCTCTATCTCCTTCCTGATGGCAGCAGTGAGAGCATGACCTGGATGGTGGGGATCCTTGATGATGAATGTTGCTTTCTTGTGACAGTGCTCCTTGCAGATGTGCCAATGGTGGTGAATGAGCTTGGCTTCTCTCTTTGGAGCAAAGGAGGATCAGAGATGAATTGATAGGGACGTATAAGAGGCATAAACTGAGCGGATAGCTAGAGACTCTTTCCCATAGCAGGAATGGCTAATGCAAGGGGTAACTGGAGAAAAGCATGGGGGGGGGTGCTTGACAGAAGGAGGTTATTTACACAGGGAGTGGTGGCTTGGTGGCTACAAGGAATGCCCTGCCAGGGGTGGCGGTAGAGGCAGCTACATCAGGGACATTTAAGAAACTCTTACACAGGCATTTGATTGATAGAAAAATGGAGAGTTATATAGGAGGGAAGGATTAGATTGAAAGGTTGGCACAACATTGCGGGCCAAAGGACCTGAACATCAAACTACATGGCTCATTCACAATAGTATTGCCTGGTGGAAGCATTTCCATCATTGCTTATATTTTAGATCTCCACAATGCTAGAATTATTGTCATTCCATTCTCAGGTGTCTAAGCAAATTTTGTTTGATAACATTCATAGAAACACAGAAAACCTACAGCACAATAGCGGCCGCTCGGCCCACAAAGTTGTGCCAAGCGTGTCCCTACCTTAGAAATTACTAGGGTTACCCATAGCCCTCTATATTCCTGTGAAGTACTTGCAATGCTTGGCTACATGAAAACAAAAGGGCAAGCAGTTTGCTGCTTCTACAACACTCCTCCCTCCTGGATTAGTGGCCCTCTTCCAAAACTTCAACTCACAGCTTAGACCTAGGTACAGAGATGTCAGGAGGGTAAGGTTTTTTAACGCAGAGAGTGGTGAGTGCGTGGAATGGGCTGCTGGCGGCAGTGGTGGAGGTGGAAATGATAGTCTTTTGAGAGACTCCTGGATGGGTACATGGAGCTTAGAAAAATAGAGAGCTATGGGTAAAGCCTAAGTAGTTCTAAGGTAGGGACATGTTCGGCACAGCTTTGTGGGCCGAAGGGCCTGTATCGTGCTGTAGGTTTTTCTATGTTTCTAGAGCTTCTCTTCCTCAAATGCTGTTCTCCCATTTCACTATATACATTTTGTTCTGTCAGATTATAGGAAGGATGTAATTAAGCTGTAGAGGGTGCAAGAAGATTCACAATGGTGTCACTACAAGTGGCTTTAATTATGAAGAGACAGATTAGGCTGGGATTGTATTTCCCTGGATCAAAAGAGGCTGAAGGGTGACCTTATAAAGGGTTACAAAATCCTGAGGTGGGTGTTCACATTCTTTTTCCAGGGATAGGAGAATCTAACACGAGCAAATATAGGGAAAGGGGAATCCAGGGGGCTGGTTTATCAAACATTTTCTGACTTCTTTCTGACAACAGAATGTTGCTCTTACAGAGTGCCACTGCACATTTATTCTTCCACATCTCCAGTGTCCAGACTGCCAGAAGTCACAACGAGCACACAACTCAACCTTAGTAGTAACAGCAGATGACACCGACTGCACTAAACAACTTTGGTGCCTTCATACCAAAGCAAGATGGCTTCAACATCTTTAGTCACTATCAGACAGTCTAATATGTAAACCAAGTACAAATCTTCTAGTTTATCCAGTTTGTCTGGTTTAAGTTCTATCTGATGTACACACAAAATGGTGGAGAAACTCAGTGGGTTAGACCCCAAGACATAGGAGCTTAATTAGGCCATTTGGCAACAAGTCTGCTCCACCATTTCATCATGCCTTATTTATTGCCCCTCTCAACCCCATTCTCCTGCCTTCTCTCCATAACATTTGACACTCTTTCTAAGCAAGAACCTGTCAGGCTCCACTCTAAATATAAGCAGTAATTGCACACAATTCTGCCAGATACACAGTCCTCTGGATATAAAAAACTCATCTCTGTTCAAAAGGGAAATCCATCTATACGGAGGCTGTTGTCCTAGACTCCCCCACTGTATGAAACATCCTTTCCACATCCACTCTATCTAGGACTTTCAATATTCGATGGGATAAATATGAGCCAAAAAGGACCAGCTTAAAAGACAACTTGAAAAAGATGTCAGAAAAGCATATCTCCGTGCCTTTTACTCTTAATTTGGTATTCCCTTTGTTCCAGCTGTAACTTGTACTTCTTAAACTCACGTACGGCTTTAAGATTCAGAAAATCCCCCAACAACAACACAATTTACTTGTTACTTTAGCTGTGCCTATTCCAATTCCATTACGTATTTAGATCCATTGGGTTAGTTTTGCAGATAACTCGCTGCCAGTCCCCCATGACACCCGGATTAACGCATTAAACAGGACAGCGACAGCTTCCAGACGTTAAACATTATCGATTATGATGATACTGCAAATCGATCGGGTCGGCGGTGGGGGAGGGGGCCGGTGCTTCGTGCACTCTCAGCAAAAAGAGATGCCCAGGTTGAAATCGACAGGCAAGCTGCTCCAGCAAAACACAACAGCAGAGAGCTCACGGGAGAGAAGCTGCCTGCGGCCAGGAGGTGAAAATTAACCAAATGCCGAGCAGCGGCCTACTCAAGGCTTCCCAGGCCTCGGCCTGTCCTGAGCTGTGACGCCGGTTCCGAGTCACGCGAACCGCCACCGCGCAAGCACGGCCCCCCCCCCCCCGTCAAAACAACCCGTACTCACAGTGACGTCAGGCCGGTAGTCCAACCAGCAGCCCCCGTGCCGTCTGAGCCTCGCCCGCCGCCCGATGACGGCTGCGCTGTGCACAGGCTGACGGACAGCACCGGGCCTCCTCAGTTCTTCCCCTCTCCCTGGAGGGTAGGGCTACGTCAAACCAAAACTCGAGGGAATTACATCAGCTGAGGATGGGGCAATCGTCTGGAAGATGTGGTTGTTTCAATGACAGGCTGCAGGAAGAAACCCCCAAGAAGTGTGTCAGGCTGCAGCCTCTTTTTGCATATTTGCGTGGGCTGCTTCTCGCCTTCTGGCTGCATTTTAGTCCCACCCTGTTTATATATGGTCATCCAGTAAGGAAGGGGGCATGGAGGGATGAGGATGTCCCAGTCAACTTGCTCCTGGGGCTGGCGAAATCCACCATCCGTGGGTCTTGGAAACGGGTGGCGGGAGGATCTCCCCGGGCAGACTGCCTGGCAATGTTTAGGGGGTATGTTTGTGCCCGGGTAACTATTGAAAAGGAACACGCGCAGTCCACAGTGGCCTTGGAGGAGTTTCGAGACCGTTCGGCTCCGCGGGGTGTAAATGCCATCGTGGATAGGGATGGCAACATTCTGGTGTAATGTCTATTGTCTGTCTGTAGTGCAATAATTGTGTTTCCCACTGTTTTGTATATATTGTATAGCACTGATATTTGTAATAAAGGATTTTGTAATAAAAAAAAGATGCTGGTTCTTTATGGCAGAGGCAGACGTGGGGAGGATGGGGGCATCATAAAGGTGGCTGAAAAGATTAACTTCAAGAAAAAAAGTCTTTGGACGGGACCGATTTGTGATTTTGTGGAGCTAAACGTTATGGGATGTTTAGAATTTAGAGAGACCAGCAGTGTTAACGTTGGTATCAGTGAATTCAATTGAATTCGACCCCGGCTCTGTGGTTGCCCATTGTTCTCCAATCAATTTGATAGTACATTGCAATTATCTGAGATGTCCCATCTTCCAGAGCATAGATAATGACCTTCACCGTTTAGGTTCAGGTTTAATGCCAAAAACATAAGTACAGGAAAGCAACATCCTTCATTAAGCACCCCCAGCCATCCAGGCAATGCTCTCTTCTCGCTGCTGCCATCGGGAAGGAGGTTCAGGAGCCTTGGGTCCCATCCCACCAGGTTCAGGAACAGTTACTACCCTTCAATCATCAGGCTCTTCAACTCTGAACTGATTCCACATCCCATGGACTCGCTTTCAAAGACTGCAAGTTTGCCCTCGATTATTTATTTATTATAGTTGCATAGTTTGTCTTCTTTTGCACATTGTTTTTTGTCAGTCTTTGTGTAGTTTTTCATTAATTTTATTGTATTTTTTCTACTGTGAATGCCTGCAAAAATGAATCCTAAATTAGTATATGGCAACATATATGAACGTTGATAATAAATGTTTTCTGTACTTTATCAAGAATAAAGACAGCATTCTGCAGATGCTACTAATCTTGAGCAACACCGCAAAATGTTGGACGAACTCATCAAGTCAGACACTATCTATGGAGGGCAATAAACAGTTAATGTTTTGGGCTGGAAAGGAAGAGACAGAAGTCAGAATAAGAATTATACACTGAGTATAAGTTCCTCTAATACCTTTGCACCTTTATGCTTTTGATAATCAACCTAAATGGGTGGCATGCTAGTGTAGCAATTAGCGTGACACTATTACAGCTCGGTGTGTCGTCATTTGGGGGTTCAATTCTGATGCCATCTGTAGGAAGTTTTATGTCCTTCTCATGAGCACATGGGTTTCCTCCGGGTGCTCCAGTTTCTTCCCACAGTCCAAAGACATTCCAGTTAGTGTGCTAACTAATCATTGTAAATTGTCCTCTTTTTAGGCTATGCTCTAAATAGGTTGCTCAGAGGCACAGCCCGTTGGGCTGGTACGGCCTGTTCCGTGAGCTATCTCTAAATAAAATGGAATAATGTAAATTTTGATTAAAATAAAGAAAAACACTGCAGATCTGGTCATCTGGAATAAAAGCAGAAAATTATGGAAATATGCAACAAGAGAGGTACCATCTCTGGAACATACGAGTTCTCAGCCTGGGGTCCATGGACCCCTGGCTTAATAATATTGAACCATAGCATAAAAAAGGTAGGGAACCCCTGCCTGGAAGGTAAACAAGTAAGATCTTTCATCTTACTGGGAAAGGGAGGAGACAAGCTAGCTTTGAATTGCAGCAGAAGGGGATGGATACGACCTGAAGAGTGCCTGTTGAGGCTGGGCTTGCCATGGTGATAAATTGTAAGATCATTAACTCATCAATGGGTTAATGGAGGCGGTCGGAGAGAAATCATGAGACCTATTAAGTGTGAGTTGCGAAATGCAGCAGTGTAGGACGTGGTCAGCAGGTCAGACTGTGCTTAAAGATTAAAGAACTTTAAAGATAAAGATTATCTTTATTTATCACATGTTCATCGAAACATACAGTGAAATGCTTTGTTTGCATCAACTCATATCAGTGAGGATTGTGTTCGGCAGCCTGCAAGCGTCATGCTTCCTGTGCCAGTATAGCATGCCCACCACTCACTATTCTTTGGAAAGTGGAAGAAATTTGAAGCACCTGGAGGAAACCCATCAGGTCAATGGGGGAAAAAACGTACAAACTCCTTACAGGCAGTGGATGGAATTAAGTCCCGATCGATGATCACTGGCACTGAGGGCACTGAGTATTGCGTTAACTGCTAGAATACTGGGATGGAGAAAGGAAAAGTTGAACCCAATATCGCAGATTGATGACTCACAGCAGAACTGGCCAGTTCTGATTCAGATTAAGAAACTGCATTATCTGAGATTGTGGATCTTGATATTGAGTCTGGAAGGTGGTAGCATTCTGAGACAAATAAGGTGTTGTTCCTCAAACTTATATTGGGTCTCAATATATCAATGTAGATATCACAGACAGATAGGCCAGAGTGGGATTGGGACAGAGAATTGTTGTGACTTGTATTAGGGAGCTCTGGAGCTCTTCATTGTGCTCCTCTTAGAAATCATCTAATCTGTGTTTGGTTACTTGAAGGTGACAAAACCACATTTTGAACACTGAATGGAATACAATAGATTGGTAGAAAGGCAAATGAATTATTTCTTAGCTTAGAAAAGCTATTTGGACCCTAGATGGTGGAAAGGGATTGGCAAGTGGGAAGAGAAGAGCAGACCCCGGGAGTTGCAACAGGAACAGTCCCTTCAAAATGCTGGAGGGTAGTGGAAGCTGCATGAGGTAGCAGAATCTCAATGAAGATGGTGGAAATTATGAAGGATTACCCACTGAATGTAGGATCTGATGATGACCATGACAGCTGTAATCTTGCTCTCTTCAGAAAGGACGTGAGAACAGAGATGTGATCAATAGCTCTGTAAACTATGGTAGAGGGGAAGCCAGGATTCAGAAAGAATCTCAGATCTATTTGTGTGGAAAACTTCATCAGAGTAAGTACAGTGAAGACGAAGGGATTTGTAGAATGGAATGGAGTCATTACAGGAGGTCATGTGTGAGGAAGTAAAATCAAGATATCTGAAGGTTTATAGTGGATGTTTGTTTCTATCCTGTCCTCATAGCTGAAGGTGGAGAACTCCAGAAAGGAAAGAGTTAGAGCATAATGACGCTAACAGCATTATGGAAATTGGAGCAGAGGTAATGACATTTTCAAGTTCTGTATGAGTACAAGAAGCAGTACTTTGTAGTCACTGATGTAATGCAAAAAAGGTTAAAGGAAGGGGTAAAGAAGGAATGAAACAAAGACTGTCCCATTCATCACAAGGAAATTGGAGGGGCATATCTAGTGTTCGTAATTATCCCTTGATCCGGAGTAAGCTGAAGAAGTTTTCAATGTGAGGAAGAGCTCAGCCAGCTGAAAGAACATTTAGGTGCAGGGGAACTGGTTGGAATTCTGTTTGAGGAGGAATTGAAATTGGTTTATTATTGTAACATGTCAGTAAAAGCTTATCTTGCATATTCTTCAAACAGAACAATTCATTACACTGAGCATTGAGGTAGTGCATGGTAAACAATGCAAATTAGAGTGTAACAGTTATGAAGAACAATAAGGTGCAAGATCATAAAGAGGTAGATTGTGAGGTCCAGAAGCCATCTTGTCATATTAAACATACCATTCAATAGTCTTATAACAATGGGGTAGAACGAATCCTTGAGCCTGGTGGTATGTGATTTCAGCCATTTGTATCTTCTGCCCAATGGCAAAGAGGAGAGGAGAGAATTCTGGAGTGGGAAGGGTCTTTGATTATGCTGGTAGCCTTACCAAGGCAGTGAGAAGTGTAGGCAGAGGAGTGGCTGAGAAAAAGCTCAGGTAATCTAAAAGTAGGACAGAGGTTTGAAGGATTGCATGCACTTTGTGATGGTTGAACAGTTGTGAATAGGCCCTAGATTCTGCTGAAATTTGGAAATTTCAGAAACACCCAGGGAAAGAGTTTCTGTTTCAATTTTCCTTAAGAACCCAAAGACAATGATTCTTATGCCATGGTTTGATGTGTGCACAAACCACTGCAGGTGCGGATACTTGATATACAAATTATCCAGTGTGAGCAGACCTTAGATTAGGTATCAACTCAATGGCCAATTCATAAATACAAAGGACAAGTCACAATAATGCATTCCTCTACTACTACTACTGCAGTTATCTGGCCACAACAAGCTGAATGTAAAATTGCAGCTGTCACCTGACATCCACATGATTAATACAAAAGAATGAGTTATTCATGATCCATATGGAATAGAATATGAGCAACAGACTTTAAGATGAGCCAAAAGCATGTAAAATGACAAGGTGGATGATTCCAGATACAACTGCTTCCTCAATAATGCAAACCAAGTTTTTCGCTTCAAGGTTTATTATTCCCTTCTGAAAATGCCAACGAGACCTCATTTTAAATTAGTAGTCTGTGGAGTAAAGGTACTCCCATAGTGCTCTTAGGTCAAGAAATCACATAGTTAGTAATAGAAACATAGAAATGTAGAAAACATACAGCACAATACAGGCCCTTCGGTCCACAAAGCTGTGCTGAACATGTCCCTACCTTAGAACTACCTAAGCTTTACCCATAGCCCTCTATTTCTCTAAGCTCCATGTACCCATCCAAGAGTCTCTTAAAAGACCCTATCGTTTCTGACTCTTAGCCACTTTGCCTACACCATCTCCGTGTCATTCAATTCCTTAATATCCCGAAAGGGCTTACTCTTGAATGTAATCCACAACTGAACAAGGATCTATTGCTTTCTTGGCATGTATGTATGATACATAAACTCTTCTTGGGCTTCTAGCCAGGTACAGGTGTTGATCTTAACTGACATTTCAATGACCGACTCCACCATCTTTATCAGGGATGATACCTGGTCACTTCTAGTCCGGTGGTATATATATTCAACTCCCGTTGTCTGTCCCTCTTGATTCATTAGTCCTCAACCACCCAGGTTTCCTCTGTCCCGCCTTGTATAAAATCATATTCCAGCTCTTTCTTAGAGTGAGACCTTTGTTAGAATTCTTATTCTCTAGTCTTATTTCAATGGCTTCCTTCAGCAGGTGGTTCCAAAAGCTATTGGCATTGCACAATAGTTTTGTGCCATGGAAGTCAATCCTGTGGTCATTGCAAGTGGAATATTCTGCTACCACTGATTTCTCCAGGTAACTCAAACAGATGCACCTCCTGTGCTCCTTGGTGTGGGTTTCCATTGTGGTGGACTTTGGTGAGAGGGCGTTGAGCTCATCACCCTTATGCCCCAAATGCTTTCTCAGCTACGTCAATCACACTTTCGTAGTGTGGCCCCATGGACTCCAGGCACAACAATTCCATGACCATCTGAACAGCCTACATCCAAACATTCAATTTACGATGGAGATGGAGAAGAATGGTTGCCTCCCATTCCTTGACATTCTAATACAATGGAAACTGGGCGGTAGCCTCGGGCAGGCATGGTATCTATCGGAAGCCTACTCACACAGACTTGTACCTCAACAATAACAGTCACCATAATGCCTCCCAATGTACAGTGGCTTTTCTTACTTCAATTAACTGTGGGAAGACTATTTTGGACCCGGAGACTCTCCGCAAGAAAGTAAGATGATTATGCAGGACGTTCCTATAAATTGGCAACAAGGAAATCAATTGGGTCCTTAAAAGGGCTGATGGAAAACCAGGAAACCTAACAACAAGGAGGAACCTGTCACTTCCACCTGTCTTCCCTATATTTCCATGGTTTCTGGAAGGATCGCCAGGATCCTGAAGAAATACTGGATTAATGCCTTCCACAAACCCATAAGGAAGCTCAAATCCCAGTTTATGTTGGTCAAAGAGGACCTGGGACTCAGGATGTCTGGCGCTTACATGATTCCCTGTGAATGCGGAGCAGCACATATCAGCCACATGGCGCACACAATGGAAAGCTGCATCAAAGAGCATAGGAGGTGTGTCCATTTGAGTTATCCAGAGAATTCAGCAGTAGTAATACATTACATATGCAATAACCACAGGATTGACTTTGATGGCACAAAACTACTGTGCTGCACCAATGACTTTTGGAACCATCTGGTGAAGGAAACCATTGAAATAAGACTAGGTAATAAGAATTTTAACAAAGACAAAGGTCTCTAAGTAAGAACTGGAATTCGATTTTAAGCAAGGTAGGGCAGTGGAAATCTGATTGGTTGAGATCTAATCAATCAGAAGTGATGGACTGGACGTGCCTAGGCATCATCCCTGATGACGATGGCATGGTTTGTCATCAAAGCGTCAGTTAAGAACGACACCTGTACCTGGTTGGAAGCCCAAGAAGAGTTTATGTGCTGCAAAAGAACCTTAGTCCTGTTGGGTAGAGAATTCAAAGAATGCACAGCCTGCTAGTTGAAGAAGTGCCTTTTCATCTCAATCCTGACTGGTCAGGTCAGAGTTGATATTTTGAGACCTTAAATAGAACCAGAGGTCACAGACAAATTAGCCAGGAGAAACATCAATCCAGTCAAGCCCTTTAAGAATGTTAATTGTTTCAAGGGGATCAGCTTTCTGCTTTAAAGTGTAGAGGCAATAGATCCAATCTTTTTCCATCGGACAAACCTCTCCATACTGGAAATTAGTCTGTTGAATCATTGGAGCTCCCTCTATTCCAAGTATGTCCTTCCTTATGTTGGGAAAACAAATCTGTGTACAATGTTCCATAAGAAATGACTACACACCATAGGAGCAGAGTTAAACCATTTGGCCCATCGACTCTGCACTTCCATTCCATCATATCTGGAGTGTGAGTGTGAAGATCTAGGTGTTTGAATATTATA
This sequence comes from Hypanus sabinus, assembly GCF_030144855.1. Taxonomy (NCBI): domain Eukaryota; kingdom Metazoa; phylum Chordata; class Chondrichthyes; order Myliobatiformes; family Dasyatidae; genus Hypanus; species Hypanus sabinus. The sequence continues at coordinate 31,851,194 of NC_082707.1, forward strand.
TGTAATTCAAATGAAGCATTGTGTACACATTGTCACTACAGAATTTCCTGCCATTACCTTTGATCTTTAGCATATAAAATGTCATCCAACATTGGGTCAGGGAGGCCCAAGAGTCTCTCTAACGATGCCTGCTTGTTTTGCTGAAAAAAGACTTCTATATCAACCAGCTTCATCTCTCCAGTTACTTCATTCACTGCCACAGCAAGGCCAAGGTCTTGAAGGGGATTATAGTACTGAATGCTGAGCTGCACTTGATAAAGAGCAACCTGATACATGTATCTTTTTTATCACCAAACTCTCAAAACACTTCTCAAAACAATTTCAATAGTTGCAATAGCTTTGTTTACTTAAGTACTTTGTGTTGACATATGGTTCCTTAGAGATTCATAATGGAAGCACGTTGTAATTGATAGGACACCTCTGAGTGTCCAAACAGCTTTGGGAGAAACTAATTAACACAAATATTCTAAATACTTTTGATGATAGAGAGCCAGACACCCAAAATTAATGTTGTCAAGGCTGAACCTGAGTACACAAAAACTATTGCTTGCTTATACCCGTGACCGTGTTTGATATGCTAAGTGACAATATCCATATTGTCTGCCAGCTTGAACTCAAGTCACAATGGTGCAACTTAGTTGTGTTGCTTGATTTGATACAAGCCAATTAATGTAAGCCCATTAGAGTGTGTGGGTTATCCAGTGAGGGGTAGCATCTCCAAACATAGGCTTGTCGTGCTTCCCCCACGGGCAGATCGTCCACCTTTGGTCCCCACCTGCCATTCAGCTCTCACCTGTGGCTCCAAGTAACTGTTTGTGTGTGGCAGTGGCCACACCCTGGTAAACCTCTCCAACAGGCGGGCTAAACCAGGTGAAGGTAGCCGGGGACCTCCAACCCCGGTGCGATAGGGACATGCCTACCCCAGCATGCGAAGGCAGTTCAGGAAGGCTGTGCTGCAACACTTTGTGGAGAGCGAAGGGCACAACAAGGCTCAGAAGGTGTCATGCCTAACCACTGCAGCCAAGGAAGTCTCCAGTTCGACAATTTTTCGCACCATTGGACCAAGGTTTTTGAGGCTGGGAGAGTGGAACAGATTTTTTATGACAAAACTCCTTCAAAGGTTTCTCTCCGTGCAGATCTTTACATTATTGTCAGAAATGACAGGCAACCAATTGGCTGTTGCATAGGCAACCTCATTGTCTGAGGGCCAGTCTAATTTCAGTGTACAATAAGAACTGATGGCTAATTGCAAGCATTCTAAACTGAAGACTGGTTCTTGTTTCAATTAATATCTGCTATATCCACGTACCTCCAGATTGCGTCCACAATCTCTTTGCCCCCACTGTCCAAGCCCTGAAGTGTGGCCCATCTGGTCTAGTTGATTTATCTACCTGCAGTCCTTTAAGCTTCCCAAGCACCTCCTCTTTAGTAATAGCAGCAACATTCATTTCTGCTCCCTGACACTCTGAAATTTCTGGCACATTGCTGATGTCTTCCACAGTGAAGACCGACACAAAATACTGATTAAGTTCATCTGCCATTTCTGGGTGCTGACTTAATGGAGCTCTATATAATTGTAATGCAACATCATCAGTCTTATACTAAAATCTTCTTGCAGCAAGGTTGCTTATATTCTTAAGTGCTAACTGCACTAGTGTGATAAATTTCAGTGTATTGAAGGACACCAGGTCCCCATGAACACCAATATTTTTCATTACCTCACATAGAGGAAATACTCTGCTTTCTACTTGGTCTACTAGATAGAGATAGATAGATAGATACTTTATTCATCCCCAAGGGGAAATTCAACATTTTTCCAGTGGCCCATACACTTATTGTAGCAAAACTAATTACATACAGTATTTAACTCAGTATAAATATGATATGCATCTAAAATCACCCTCCCAAAAAGCATTAATAAATAGCTTTTAAAAAGTTCTTAATAGTTTACTAAAGTGCATTGAGTGGTAACTTAAGCTCAGTCCTAACCCCGGCACTTTAACATGTCTTGCCCCTGGTGGTTGAATTGTAGAGTTGAATGGAGTTGGGGAGTAATGATCTCTTCATCCTGTCTGAGGAGCATTGCATTGACAGCAACCTGCCGCTGAAGCTGCTTCTCCATCTCTGGATGGTGCTGTGCAGAGGATGTTCAGGGTTTTCCATGATTGACCGTAGCCTACTCAGCGCCCTCCGCTCTGCCTCCGATGTCATACTCTCCAGTTCTGTGCCCATGACAGAGCCCGCCTTCCTTACCAGCTTATTAAGACGTGAGGCGTCCCTCTTCTTAATGCTGCCTCCCCAGCACGCCACCACAAAGAAGAGGGCGCTCTCCACAACTGACCGCATTTTACTAAACACATTTTAACACTATATTCTATTTCTCTGAATACTCTTGAAATCTCTCTGCAACCTTTCCGTACAGATATGGGTTTGTTTCTTCATACATGGGGTATTGTGCTTATCTCTTCATCTAAATCATTGATGTGGGTTGTGAACAGCTGATCCCTGCAGCACTTCATGGTCACAATCTCCCTACCTGAAAATGACCCACTTATTCCCACTCTGTTTTCTAAGCTTTAACTGTCTTTGAATACTACCTCCAATAAATAGAATGTATTCTAATTTTGTTTAATGATCTTTTGCATAACCTTTTATCGAAAGCCTTTTGAAAATACAAATACACCATACCCAGCGATTCCCCCTTATCCTGTCTGTTATAACATCAAAAGACTTTGAGATTTATCAAACATGTTTTCTCTTTTATAGATCCATATCAACATTGTTTATCCTGTTATTATTTCTAAGTATCCTGTTACCACATCCTTAATGACAGGTTCTAGTACTTTCCCTACGAATGATGTTTTTTTTCCTCTCACTTCCTACTTAAAAAGTGGTGTTACATTTGCTTTCTTTCAATCTGTGGAAGCCATTCCTGAGTCTTGCGTGAAAGGTTTCACTCTAATCTTCTAACCAGGGAGTTGGAAAGCAGTTGAAAATTATTGAGCCTAAGACTCTGCCCCAATGAATTTCGACAGTAATATCCTGGGCCTGAAATGAATCTGTTATTAAGGAGGTGGTAACGAATGGTTCACCCTACTTTGTAACGAGATAAGACTCTGGCCAACAACTTCTCCTTCGTTTCCTCTTAATTCACATTCTGCCTGCACTTCAATTACATTGCTATATTGACGTTAAGTCTAGTCATTCTCATCTCACCTCATCTCTGGGATTCCATTCTTTTTTAAACCAAAATTTTTATGAAGTTTGTTGTTATGATCCAGAGATAAAAGAGTCCAGCTCCCAGAACCACAACTGTGGAATTTAAATTACCTTTAATTGAATAACTCTGGATTAAAAGGTTTATACTGGTTTTGTTAACCATGAAACCACTGAGTTGTCATAAAATCCCATCTGGTTCACAAATGTTCTTTCAGGAAGGAATTTTACCAGCCTTATCGAGTCTGGCCCACTTGCGATTTAAGATCCACAGCAATGACATTGACTCTGGGCTGTCCTCTGAAATGGCCTCGCAAGCCATTTGCTTTGAAGGCCATTTAGGATGGACTGTTCCCAAGCCTGCATGCTGACATTTTTGTAATACAAGCTGAGCTAGTGCTTAATTCTTCATCCTTAATTGCTCTCGAGAAAGTGTCAATGAGCTGCCGTTCAGAACCGATGTACTTCTTGAGATGGACATGAAAAGTCACCACTCTCCATTGCCATCTTGCCAGTGAAAGAGAAAAACTTCCCGTCCTCCAGCAGATTTCTGGATGGCCCATGAACCTATAAACACTACAGTAGGTTAAAAGGGTGGCATAAACTCATGGGCCGAAGGGCCTGTACTGTGCTGTAATGTTCTATGCTCACTGCCTCATATTTTGTCTTTTACAACGTTTACTTTATTTTCTAACATAGTAATTTTTATGTCTTGCTCTGTACTGCTGTTACAAAGCAACAAATTTCAAGATTTTTATCAGTGATAATAAACCTGATTCTGAACCTGATTCTTGAGATGTGGGTCTACCCACAATGACATTCGGGGAGGATCCAACAACAGCGAAGCCACGTACCATTCAAGACAGGAGGGTGTGTGGCGTGGAGGTTAAGGTGTTCTTTTTCTTTTTAGCTGGTGGAGATCATGGATTTGGAACATCATCAAGTCAGTGAAGGAGGCAATTAGGTCTGTTCAAAACTTGTTGGTTTTTCAAATAAGGATATACAGTACTTACAAATGAATGCATTTTGAGGTGCAGGATTGCATGGTGAGGGACACACTAAAACTCAGTGTAACCATCATAAAGTGCAATATTTTCGCACTTCTTATTTAATTTATATACACATACTTACTGTAACTCAGTTTTTTCCTATTATTATTTACTACATTGTGCTGCTGGCGCTAAGTCAACAAACTTCACAAAATATCCTGCTGATATAAAACCTGATTCTGATTCTGGACTTCAAGGGACCAGCATTTACTTTAGTTACTCTCTCCTTTTAAATGGAGTATATCTGTCTTGCAGATGAACCACCATCTCATTTGGGAAGAACCACAGCGTAAGGCCCTGCTACTGAGCAGCACCTCAGACACCTGACAAGTCCATTCTTCAATGAGTGGCGCTGATACATTGTAAAAGAATGTATTGAATTGAGGGCACAAAAAATATAAGGAACATACAGATTGTATTTATTATATATTATGAATAAAGCATATTTTTGAAGGAAGAGACGTAGTGACACATACAGTACATTGAGTGAGTATTTATTTAAGAAACGCCACAAATGGTAAACCCCAAACTGAGCATGAGTAAACTGCTTATCGATGAAAAAGTGCCTATTCAGGTGCCATCAGTGACACTGTCTATATGACGTTATTGATCACTGACAACAGAGGAATGGATCCATAATTATACAGACCTGATTTGGCTGACTGATTGTTACTTCAGACCTGATTCAGCTTAAAGAACACAACTAAAAGACCCAAAAAATATGTAAGATTGGCTTATATACAATACTGTGCAATAGTCTTAAGCAGATATGTAGGGTGCCTATGACTTTTGAGCAGCACTGTAGTAATTTTATGTATTGCTCCGTACTGCTGCCGCAAAAAAAAATTCATGACAATGCGTGTGATGATAAATGTGATTCTAATATGGGTCTTTTTGTAGGGAAGGGGCAGGGCGAGTGGAGGGAGCAGAAAGCACCAGAGAGACATTCTGTAATCAATGAAACAATTGTTTGGAATGAAATGACCTTGCCTAGTGTCTCAGGGCTTGATGTGTCAGCACCCACACCACCCCCTACTCCCGGCACTGCTTCTCTGCTACCTGTCCCATGGCCCTCTACCCTCACCATTCCCAACATCCTTTAAAATCTTGCGCTCCACTCCATGTTGACAAATACAGTACTATGCAAAAGTCTTAAATACCCTAGCTATATACACGTATGTGCCTAAGACTTTTGCACAGTACCGTACAAACACTGATTGAATGTACATAAAGTGACACTAGGTACATAATTGAACATTGATTTCTCTAACTTCCGTTAATTCCTTTCATCCCCTTCTTACCCCATCCCTTATTTATTATTTCCCCCTTTTTTCTCTCTCTGTTCCTCTTACAATCACTCCTTGCCTGTTCTCCATCTCCCTCTGGTGCTCCCCTCCCCCTTTCTTTCTCCCTAGGTCTTCTGTCCCATGATCCTTTCCCTTCTCCAGCTCTGTATTCCTTTTGCCAATCACCTTTCCAGCTCTTAGCTTCACCACCCACCCCCCGTTCTTCTCCTATCATTTCGGATCTCCCCCTCCCCCTCCTACTTTCAAATCTCTTACTATCTCTTCTTTCAGTTAGTCCTGACAAAGGGTCTCGGCCCGGAACACCGACTGTACTACTTCTTATAGATGCTGCCTGGCCTGCTGTGTTCCACCAGCATTTTGTGTGTGTTGCTTGAATTTTCAGCATCTGCAGATTTCCTTGTGTCTAGGTGCATAAGGTGACTCTGACAGGAAATGGTAGAGTAGTAGTGGTGGGGACTGTGTTGGGGTGGTTTAATGGGTGGAAGTGTTGATCAGCCTGATGGCTTAGGGGAAGAAACAGTTTTTAAGTCTGATGGTCTTGGTGTGGATGCTGCATAGCCTTTTCACTGATGGGAGTGGGGCAAGCAGTTCATGAGCAGGGTGGGTGGGATCCTTCATGATATTCTTGAACATTTTCTGGCACCTTTCTGTATATATGCCCTTCAGGGTGGGTAGACTGGTGCTGGTGATGCGTTGGTCAGACTTAACAACCCGTTGTAGAGCCCTCCCATTCGCTGCAGAGCAATTTCCATATCAGACAGTGATGCAGGATGTTATGATGCTCACAACTGTGCATCTGTAGAATGTCATGAATATTGATGTGCATAGTCCGGCTCTTTCCAGTCTCCTCGGAAAGTAGAGGCATTAGTGACCTTCCGTGACTGTAGGGCATATGTTCTGTAAACATGAGAGGTTGGCGAGATGTGTACTGCCAGGAGTAAGAAACTGCTTGCAGTTTCTCCGCTGTGTAAAGAGGAGTGTGATAAGTGTGAGTTCTCTTGAAGATGACAGCCATCTCCTTTGACTTGTTGACAGCGAGGAAGGGGTTATTTGCCTGGCAAGCCTCGAGCTCTATCACCTCTTCTCTGTAGACCGTCTCATCATTGTTGGCGATGAGCCCCGTTTGTCATTGGCAAACTTACCAATGTGATTGCTGGGTGTGTAGACGTGTGTGTGCCGAGTAGACAGTTGTAGTCTCAGCACACAGCCCTGGGGCACTCTTGTTAAGGATGATGGGGTGCGAGAAGCAATTGTGCATCCTGACTGTCTAAGGTCTGTTGCTTAGGAAATCCAACACCCAGTTGCACAGTGGTGTATGAGTTTGAGTTATGAGTATGAGTTTGCACACCAAGGTCTGTGGGGCGATAGTTCTTAATGCCAAACTGAAATCCAGAAATAGCATTCTCAAATAAATATCCTTGTTTTCTAGGTGTATCAAGGTATGACTGAAGCTATAGCATCTGTTGTAGAAGAGTTCTATTGTTAAGTATATTGGAGAGTGTCCAGTGTAGAAACACACCTTTGCATTACAACACTCTCCAAAATAATGCCATGTAGCCAATTTGACTGGAGCCAATTTGATCTAGAATTAAAAATACTGTATACTTTTTCCTGTAGGGTGGTATTCAGCACATAAATAGCAAGATTTTCAGGGCCTTTGCATGGCTGCACACAAAAAGTGCACATAATTTTGGAAGGTGCATGTAAATCTTTAAAGTGTGATCCAATTCTGTCAAGTACCATTTTGACTGTGCTGTAGTGTTCTATGACTATTTAGTACAAGGGCTGAAGTCTCATAGTGTTGCTAAGCTTTAGTAATAGGGTTTTTTGTGAGTTGGTTCAAGAACTAAATGGTTGAAGGGAAGTAGCTGTCGTTGAACTTGGTGGTGGTGGCCTTCAGACCACCTCCTGTGGATGGTAGCTGCAAGAAGATGGCATAGCCCTATTGTGGGGAACTTTGATAGATGTTGCCTTCATATCACTGTGCCACGAGACAGTGAGTATAGTAATAGAATGAGGTGGAGGATAAATGCATTACTCAACTTAGGATTGTTGTTGGATGTGGTGGAGAGGCTTAGGGTGAACTATGCTGAGAGGAGCTGGGGGTATGTGGGAACAGGCACTCGCTTCTCCTTCACTGGATTAGAGATCAAAATGAAAGAAGTGGGCAACAGGAAAAAACATAGCTACCCTTACGTCCTCCGCTACCACCTCCCACCCTAAAAGAAGCCTTTAACTGAGTATCGATCAGAGGTGTGGTCCATTATTGCACCTAAGTACGCTCCATCAATGTTTTCTGTGTAAGGGTCCTTAACAGCATTGGAGATAATTTCTGTCCTTTAAACTGTTACACATTTCCTACTTATCATTGTTAGATTTCTATTCATGGCCTCTGCAGTTTCTTAATTATATATCAATGGCCCAGTAACAACATGAAACATGTTGCATGACAATTGCTATCGCTTCTGCGTGCCCAACATTATACATGAGGTCTGTGTATACATAGAAACTCAGATTGTGCATTGCACATCATTAAGTCAATCTCATTTTAATTACATTTAAAATGTGACATCCACAATTATTTTTGAAGTATTTCATTTGAAGCTCTTCAGAGTAATTTTCTTAGATCTTGCATTAAATCCATGTACAAATATTTTCAAGGTACAGTGGATTCCAGTTAATTGGGCCATTGATTAATCAGGGCAGCCATTTACTTGGGCCAACTCTTGAAGAACAAAAACTAAATTGAGATAATAGCGGGGATTCTCTTTGTTTATTTGGGACACTATGCTGCTTAATTGGGACAAGAGACGGTTGCCGAACAGTTTCTAACAGCGTCACTTGCAAGCACTTGTGTGGCAGTTAGATATTACACCGTGCTTAGAACTATCAGTTTTTAAAAAGCATCAGTTACACGTGTTTGAATTCAACAAGCAGTGATTTTTGTTGCTAGTTGGTGAGAAATAAGCAGTAAGACAATTCAGAACTGTTCTGCTCACTACGGTTTCAAGCATTCAAGCTTGGAGATGCCAGAAATGGCCAGGAGAGAAAATGAAATGATGTTATTATTTCAACAAAATCAGAATTACAAAGAATTTAAAGGTATCTACAATTATTTTGAATGTTACAATGAAAATGAAGATTTGGAGGATGCAGTTGTCTAAAGCATTGTATGAGGGTGTTCCATTATCTGCATTAGGTGCCTGCACTGATTCTGCTCATTTACAGTCAATCAAAGGAACAGGGCAGATGAATTCCTCCATTGATAAGAATTAGGAGCTAATACACAATTTTATAGTACTATAGATACATTGATAGTGTTCTAATTTATAATGCATTTAATTTAAATACATAACTTGTTACTCAGTTAAATGGTAGTTAGTATTTTTTATACCTTTTAACTATTTCCATGAAACTAGCTAATTGGGGCAGCCACTTACACGGGCTGAAATGCACTGGGCCGGATGTGTTCCAATTAATCGGACTCTGCTGTATATTGAATATCTTATCACTTTCATTTGGCTCATGTGCAAAATTCATTAAACATGTGACATGATCATTCAGGATCACAAGGACTTTGGAATTCCATCTTTATTTTTCTCATGGCTTCCATACATAATATTTAGAAATGTGGATTTATTTCACAAACTGTTACAGTACATTGTGTTCCATGTCGAAGGGTCAAAAAACAAGTGTGTTGTCAGAATACTAATAAAGTATAATTTACATAAAGTCCCTTTTCCATTGTACTTTACATTTAGCAGTATTACTTTTTATTTGCAACTGTTTTGTGTCCCAGATACCAATAACATTTGGCCTACAAGTGTTGTCCTGATTGTTTGCCTTCAATGATCTTCCTCTTAATTTTGATTGTCAAACATTTTCCCTCATTCATTTTCCATGATTTCCTCTCACTTTTTAAATGGGAGTGTAATTTTCTTTTGCCCAGGACCACTCTCCTTTCCATAAATAATTATATCGTCTTGGTCCTGCCAACCCTTTCTAGAAATCAACCAGGTGGAAAGAAGAGCATTTGACATGGATATAACAGATAGGTTTTGGATCAAGTCTCCCCTTTCCAGATATAATATAATAACAAACATCATCATCAGCTCATTTACTTTACTGATCTAGTGAGAAGCAAGCAAACTAAAAATATTACCATATTTAGAAAACACCCATGGAATTTAATTTTTGATCCCTTAAGATAATTAGGCAAGTCCAAAGAGTCTTCAGTAATCTCTGGGTTTCCAATAATGTCAGACAGCATAGGCTGCAACTTTTAAACAACTGCAGAGAACTCAAAATGACTGTTTGCTTCAGTATCAATTCTAAAAAGAAATACTTTTACATGTAACAATAATAAAGCTTCATACTTTTTATTTTCACTTCCTGATTAGCCCATCACTTCTGGTTAGTGCAATTGCTTTTCAGCACCAGTGATCACTGATCAGGGTCTGATTTGAGCCGCTGTCTATAAGGAGTTTGTCCATTTTCCCCATGACCGAGTGGGTTTTTTCTGGATGTTGTGGTTTTAGATCACATTTGAAAGAATTACGGTTAGGGTCAGTGGGGTGTGGGCGTGGCACAGGGGCGTTGTAAGCGTGGTGGTCCTTGCTGTCTGTCCCTGGCGCAAGACCCTTCTCAGGCCAAGACCCTTCTTATAGCTAACGTCCGAAATGTCAACTGTTTACTGTTTTCTATAAATTCTGCCTGACCTGCTGAGTTCCTCCAGCATTTTGTGTGTGTTACTTTGGATTTCTAACATCTGCAGATTTTCTAGTGTTTTAGATACGTTAAATGTTTTTACTGTCTGTCTCATTGACTCTGTACACACAAAATGCTAATGATCTGGTGAGACAAACACTATGTTGAATTAATTTTCATTTCAGAATGCAAACATAAGGGAACTGTAAATGTTACATCTAAATAATGAGAGTGACACATTCTGTTTAACTGATTTGAGCTAAAAATAAAAATTAGCTTGACTTGTCACATGTACATCCAAACATACAGTGAAATGCTTTGTCTTGCGTCAAAGACCAGCACCTATTTTCCTGCATGAAATCTGTACAATGTTATTTGATGGAAGTTCAAATACATAAAATTATAATGCTTTGCTTTGTGTTGAGTATAAAATTTAGTCAGTCTCTGGTGACGTTGATTGCCACTGCCTAGAGGTAGCTTACAATTAAAACCAGTTAGTTATGAATTGTCAATGTCCATGTTCAAATAAAGAATATGTTTCACCCTTGGAGCTAATTTTCCATATCTTTGTGGTCTGTATATGCATTATCAGCATGCATTAGAAATGAGGAACATTGAGATATACTGTACTGTAAATCCTTGATGAGCAAGCTGTTGTAACAACTTTAATGTAATAGAGAATGACCCAGAAGATTAGTCAGATATGCACTTTCCCAGGTGATTCAACATTTGGGTATATTTGTTTGATTAAGCATTCTATGTTGTTTACGTAATTCATTATGGGTTATATGTAAGGAGTACGTGAATGCCATATGTCATTATGTAACCACATCACTTGTGGGAGCCTCACTAAAGAGAAACTAAGTATACATGAATCCAGGCTCCTGTGTTTTCCTTTTGATTATTTTCTGGAGTTACAAAACATGACAGTGGCGACGAGGTAATTTAAAAATGAATGCAAGGCAACTACCTACCTGCTGAAGTGCAGCTAGAAGTTTGAGTTCATATTTTTATTTGGGAGGAGGAGAGAGAAAGCAGAGAGAGATGGTGGAGTTAAAAAAGGCAGAAAACTGACAACATTTATGGGTTTATAAACAATGAATATTGGGTGATAGTAATAATAAAATTTTTAAAAAGCAGAAATCAGAAAGATAGACATGTTTGATTGTACAACAGATAACTGGCTAACCTATACTGAACAAATTGAGCAGTATTTTGAAGCAAATAAAGTAACCAATGAAAGGTGAGTGCCAGTGTTACTGAGTGCATTGGGGGAAAAGCATACAGTTTGCTTAGAAGTTTATCTGCTCCTACCAAAGCAACGAAAATGAGCTTTGCTGATACTGGGAACATAGTGCAGGAACATTTCGAACCAAAAATAGAATGATGTTGGTTTCATAAGTGGAATCAAAAGGAAGGGGTGTCCATTTCAGTTTACACAGCTGAACTGGAGAAATTGTCTGAGCACTTTCAGTTCAGTGGTGGGCTTAATAATGTACTGAGAGATCATTTAGATTGTGAAATCCTCCAAGAAAGCATTCAAAAAGCATTCTGAAACACAACTCACATTTAAAAGAGAAGTTAAGTTCACCTTATCAATGAAAACAGCAGCCAGAGATGCAATTAAGTTGCAGCCAGGAATAAAAGTGAGCATGAACAAAGAACTGCCTGCCTGAATAAATTGCGTTTCCATTGTGGCAGGGGCTTACAAACACCAGACCAATACAGAGTTAAAAGGGAAACTTACAGAAATTGCAACAATGTAGGACATATACAAAGAGCATGTCAGGCAAACAAAAATAAATGGACTGCACAGTAAAGAGAAAAAGATAAAAATTTCAGCTGCAGTTTCAAAAAGAGCATCTGGATGCTATTCACAAAAAATCCAATAATGAAGAGAGTGACACAGGATGGGCTTGAGATTTCCAACGTAAATGCTAACAAGCAATATGGCTTACACTGGAACAAAATGGCAAATTAATTAAAATGGAATTGGACACTGGCTTGGCAAAATATTGAATTGAAGCGTCAGATATCAAACTAAGAATTTATACTGGAGGAAAGAAAGCTCCTGTAGGAATGACATTTGTTACAGTAAAATACAACTAATAAGCTACATTGGGCTTGTATGTGGTAAAAATAGTACCAGCATTGTGCAGCTGAGATAACTACAATTTGATTGGAAGTCCATCTAACATTTGCATCTCATTTCCCCTGCAATAGAGTCAACCAAAAGTGAATTAAGAAAGGTATTGGATAATGCCACAGCAGTGTTCAAGGATGACATTGGAAAACTCAAACATATCAAGGGTAAATTAGTGTTAAATGAAAATGTCATGCTCAAGTTTTACAAAGCCCATCGGGTTCCTTATACAATCTGTAATAAAGAAGCCAGTCAGCTGGACTGCATGGAGGTTGAAAAAATTATTTCCAAGTTTGAGTGGAGCCCAGGGCAATACCAGTGGTTTCAGCAGCTAAAAAGAATGGGTCTGTCAGGATCTGTGGTGGTTTTAAGGTAACTATCAACCCAGCTCTGAAAGTAGATCAATATAGAACAGTACAGCACAAACAGACCCTTCTGCCCACAATGGTGTGCCGACCCTTAAACCCTGCCTCCCATATAACCCCCCACTTTAAATTCCTCCATTTCCTCTGCCTATGATAGAGGATATCTTTGATAACTTTTCTGAAGTAAAACACTTCAGCAAAGTGGACTTAGCTGAGGCCTAATTACAGATGGAGGTGGAAGAATAGACCAAAATATTTTTCACCATAAACACTCACTAAGGGCGTGATCACTATAATAGGCTTATTTTTGGAGTAGCATCTGTACCTGTACCTGTACTCTGGCAGAAAGCTATGTATGGATCAGGTGCTGCATGGCTGCGCAGTTTAGGATGACATCAGTGTTACTGGTAAGGGTGACAAGGAGGAACCCCAACTCTCAGGGCAATGTTAAAAAGATGAGAAGATTATGGGCTCAGAATACAACAAAACGTGGATTCTTTAAACCAAGCATCACCTACTGTGGCCACACCACTGATGCACAATGATTACACAAGTGTGCTGAGAAAATTCAGACAGTGGCAGTGCCCCAAGGCCAAAGTATCACAACTGCAGTCCTTTTCTGGGTTTGTCAATTACTGTACTATAACTACCTGCCAAACCTGGCTACTATGCTCAACTGCTTGAATTCATTACTACAGATCGGGAAGAAATGGCAATGGACAAAGCAGTGTGAGGTGGCTTCAAAAAAGATAAAGGAAATGGGACACCTTACTCACGCATTATAATTCACATTGTCCAATGAAGTTTGCCTGTGACACCTCAGCTTGTGGTATAGGTGCAGTCATGTCACGTGTTAAGAGACATGGAAGTGAACACCCCATAGCCTTTGCATCATGTTTCTGTAACGCTAGAGAAAAAACGTATGCACAGATTGACAGAAAGGCCTTGAGTTTGGTTTGGGGTGTAAAACTTTTCAACCAGTATTTCTTTAGAAGAGGGCTTACACTCATTACTAACTATCAACCACTACTGTCCATTTTCGGTCTGCAGAAGGGTATTTCACTAACACAACAGCGTGAATGGAGACATAGGCTCTGTTTCTTGGAGGACACAATTACAAGATTGAATTCTAGAGGACAACTAATCATAGAAATGCTGATGGATTGTCCCACTTACCCTTCGAAAAGGAAATATCTGAAAAAACAGGACACTCTTTACGTATTCTCCCTAATGCAAATTTAAACCCTCCCTATTACAGCAGAGATGATTTAAAGGGAAACCAGAGAAGACTCCATACTGCCTCAGGTCTATGGCCATCCAAAATGGATGGAATGTGCAGCAGAAATTCCAGTCCCCTTATTTTTACCAGTGCCAGGATAAACTTCCCCTTGATGGAGGTTGCCTTATGTAGGTATTGAGAGTTGTTGTACTATCCAAGCTGACAGCTGAAGTGTTGGAGGAGCTACATGCCGGTCATCTCGGCATGGTCAAAGCAAAAGTGTTGGTTCAAAACTTTGCCTGGTGATCTGGGATAGATCAGCAGATTGACCAGCTCACCATGCACATTTCAGGATGCCAACACCTCCATAAGATGCTAAGAGCAGCACCTCTCCATCCTGGGAATGGCTTGCATGGCTCCAGCAGATGACTTATGTGGATTTTGTCAGTCCATTCATGGACACAAATTTCTTGGTAGTAGTGGATGCAGCTACAAAGTGGGCCAGAAGGGTTCCACTCCACTCCACTCCAGCCTCGTGCAATGCTGATGTGTCGAGAAGCCTCTCCTCAAATACTGCTGTTCCAGAACACTTAGTCAGTGGCAATGGGCCATAGTTTCCTGCAAAACAGTTTCACACACCTGAAAATGAACAGAGTAAGTTACATTACATCTGCACTGCACCACCCAAATGGCTTGGCAGAAAGTTTTGCCCAGAGTCTAAAGAATGTACCGCAAGCAATGTCAGCAGAAGATGCTACACTAACACTGAACCAGAGTTCCCCATGTTCCTTCTTGAGTATCGTAATGCACCACAACCAACGACTCACCAGTTGTGCTATTCCTGGGTCGTCCCTTGCACTCAACGCTTGGATCTCCTTAACCCAATCTCAGAAGGAGTATGCAGGACAAACAGCTGAGGCAAATTGAGGGCTCCTCAAACAGGGAGGTTTGATGTTTCACTCCTGGGCAAGCAGTCTTGGTGAAGGGCGATGGATGTGATCAAAAGTGAATATTTAGAAAGATTAAGGACAGAACTGGTCTGCTCTCCTACACAGTGGAGCTAGCGTCTGATGCCAGCTGGAGATGACAGGTCGATCAGTCGAGGAGAACAGGGTCAATTGTTAGAGAAGAAAGATGTCTAGAGCTATCAGATCAATTCCCTGCGGTCCCAGAGTCAACTCCTACATCTACCACAGAGGAGGCCCCAGAACCTGAGATTGTTTCATAGCCACAAGCCTCAGCTGCGAAGTAGGGCGAAACACCCTCCCCCACTGTCAGGAAAACATTATCCCACAAGAGTAAGAAATCCTCAACAGCAATTAAATCTTTAGGCCTAAATGGGATAATTTAAAATTTACTATACTGTGTAGGTCTATATAAGTAGTTGTATCATATAGTATAGTGTATATAAGGTGACTAGAGAGTAATATGTTACGTATTTGAGTTAAGATGTATTCTATATTGAGTTTAAGTTTATATTGTTTGAGTACGCATTTTGTGTTGTTTACATTATGGGTTACATGTACTAAGTACGTGAATGGCATATGTCATTACATCATAACATCATATGTAAGCACCTCACAGAAGTTAAAACAAGGAGACCTGTTTTTCCGGCTATCGTGTTTTTCTTTCAACTAGATTTTGGAGTTAGAAAACTAACAATAATAATTAGTACTAGTCAAAATGGAAAAGTTACACTCATCCAATTTGAAATTAAGGAATAAGTAACCTTTTTAAGCCTGTAATGAAAGATAGGAAAATTAATATGATGAGTCATTTAAGATTGTTAGTTAACAATCAAAATGAAAAAAAAAACCTGAAAAGCCAAATATTCAAGAGCTTTTTAACAAATCTGTAGATGTCTGCACAGATTAGTAGCTCATGATATTAGCTCACTCTCTCTTTGCTATAATCAAGAAACACTGATCAATATAAACTTAAAGATGAAGTATTCCTGTGCAATACAGATGTGCTTTTGTTTCGAACCTATTGATGAGAGTGTGCCCCTGCTAGAACTCCAATCCCCCCATTTACCATTTACCTCCTACTGAACCCCATTTTTACTAATGCAAACACCCTTGAGCAGCAGCAGGGAGCAGGAGGAAAAGAACTGAAGGAGGATCACTCTTGGGTATTCCTTAGCTCACAAAAACATCTAAAAGGCACGTTTTTAAGAGGCAGCTTATTTTAATCCTGTGCAATGCCTCCTGCTCCATACCAGCCAGTTTGAATGCTTGGCATCGTACAGCTGTAGAAAAGTGTATGTGTCTTTGGTGACATACAAAATCTCTTCAAACTCCTAATAAAATATAGCCACTGTTGTGCCTTATTTGTAACTTAATCGATATGTTAGGCCCAGGATAGATCCTCAGAGATGTTGACACCCAGGAACTTGAAACTGTTCACCCTTTCCACTTATTTTTAATCAATTTTCCTTGAATTAATCACCCTTTAAATTTTTAAGAAATTCGATACATTTTGGATTTCAACGTATTTCATTTTTAATGAGTATAATGCAAAATTGAAACGATTAATTTCAACCCTTAGGAGTGTAATATTTAATTTTCACAACAAAAAAGAACATGATAAAACACAACAGGTCTAGTTGAATTGTGAATACTGTATTTCAATTTGTTCACAATTCCTGATATCTTGAATTAAGTCTATAGACAATGATTTGTCAGCAGCTGTATCCAGCTTGTGTGAAGAAAGTTCCGCAAAAGAATATCATTTGCTATTTTGATTTATAAATAGAAAATCAAATATCTAATTTATTTTTTTCTAACTTGAAATAATCTCATAAATATTTCTGACTTTTCATTATCTTAGGTTTCATATATTAAAATAATTTTTTCCAGCATGCTTTAATTTCTCAAATTAGATAAATCTTAATGCACAATAATGAGAATAGATTCTACTAATAATAACCCACTTATTTCATTATAAACTGGTGGGCTTGCAACCTTTTTGTTGTTAAAAGTACCCTCCATTATATCATAGTGATTTACTACTCTCCAATCAATTCAGACCCAGAGCTTGCACACGTCATGGAAAACTTGTGAAATTTCTGAAAAAATAATTTTGCTGTTTGGAGCATTTATTGTCTGATCCCAATTGCTCTTAATAAGGTTATTTAGTTTAACTGTTGCTATCCACAAATGGTAAGACATCTTGGAAAGAAATTCAGTGAGAATGAAGGAACAGAGATAAGGTACCAATTCATGGTGATGTTTGACTTGGAGGGAAACTTGCTGGTGATGGTATTTCCATGCACCCAATACCTTTGCCCTTCTAGATGAGAAGGTCATGGGTTTGGGAGGTACTTCTGAAGAAGTCGTGATAGGTTGTCCAATCTCACTTTGTATATTGTAAGTAATTAATCTTGAGATCCAAGTGATCAGGAGCAGAGAGAGACACAAGAGACTGCAGATGCAGGACTTCGGAGAGAAAACAAACTGCTGGAGAAATTCAGCAGGACAGGCACCATCTGTGGAAGCACTGAGATGCAGATTCTCAAACAGAAGTATCAACCACCTCTTTACTTGCACAGATGCCACCTGACCCACTGAGTTGCTCCAGCAGTTACAAACATGAGAAAATCTGCAAATGCTGAAAATCTGAGCAACACACACAAAGTCCTTGAGGAACTCGGCAGTCCAGGCAGCATCTAGGAAAAGAGTTCAGGCTGAAACACTTCGGCAGGACCTCCAGCAGTTTGCTTTTTCATTAGAAACCTAGTTTTACTGTGTATGGAGAATGAAGACCATAAGACATAGGAGCAGAATTGGGTTGTCTGGTCCATTGAGTCTGCCCTACCATTCCACCATGGCTGATTTATTATACCCTTTCAACTCCATTCTTCTGTCTTCTCCCATTGTCATTCAACCATTCAGGAATATGCATGAATGTGGCCAATCAAAACAGAGTTCCTCCGGGTCCAAGGTGCAAACCACAGTACCAACAGTCACACACTGCACAAGGCACAAATAGTACATTTAGGTACAATAGCAGTAGCCATGCAGTTGCACAAAATAATAATAATATAGCCCAGGACCCCGAGTGTGGTGTCCTGTGGTTTGTTGGTGTTATTGTCATGCTAGTACAGCTGCAGACAAATGCAATCCAGCTTGTCTTCCACAGAGCGAACACTGGAGAGCAGCACTGGCAGGAGAGGCCAGCCTCCAGCAGAGGATGGACGCCGCACAATACCACCTCCAGCGTCTCTTCCCTGGACGGCTGCAACACGAGCCCCTTGTGGCATTAGGGCCTGGTCTATGCTACAACCAAGACTATGCAGCTTACCTACCGCCAGTCTCACCGATGAACCAGTGAACTGGATTTGCAGTATGCTACATTACCAATATCCAACAGGGTCTTGGGATCACAAGAAAAACTTCCTAGACAATGATTTGCGCTGTTTGTTAGACCGCGCATCGCCTCTGTGCACCGACTCGCATTCCTTCCTGTAGCAGATGGTAATACAGTCCACAACAAGAACGGCTCCTCTGCTATCAGGCAACCTGCTGGTGGGGTAGACCAGCAGTACTTGATGTTCTTAATATCTAGCAGTGTCTTATGATTGTTTAAAAGACCTAAAGGATGAAAATAATACCTTAGGTTGGACCCGGAGAGGCTGCTGCATCCATGCTTGCCTCCATCTTAGCAAAAAAAATTACAGAAGTAACAATACTTGTGCTCTCTGGCCGTATTTTACAAAAACATTTGTTTTTCTGTGACATTTTTAATGTAATCAAATACTATGTGGAGTTTTATATAGGTAGTGTATATCAGAAAGTTAGAATGTATACGGATCTAGGTGTAAAAGTGTTAGAATATGGCAACAAAGCAGTTTAATGATTCACCTCCAGGAATGAGGCAGACGGTAAGTATAGTGCTCAGAAGGATTAAAATTTCTAAGAATGGATTGGGTCTGGTATGGGGACAGGTGGATATGATGGTCTCATATGTATTAGGTTTGTGGGATTCAGGTCAGATTAAGAGAGAGGCAGTAGAACTGTTTGCAGGATGGTTTGACTACATTGGAAATACATGTTACCAGCCATTAAAATAGCTTGCAAGTCCTGAGGTCATAAAAGATGCTTCATTAATATAGGAAATGTAACCAAAAGTGCAAGAAGTACTCATGACATTAAAGCATTATTTATGGAGAAAGGGAAATAATTGGTTGAGGAGCTTTCACGATGAAAATAATGATTTTATTGTTACTGACATTTGTGTTGAACTTTGTTTTGCAAGCGTAGTACAGTGCAGGGTATAAAATTACTATAAGTTACAATAATAAATAAATAATGAAAAAGAGCAATAACGAGATAGTGTTCATGGACTATTCAGAGATCTGATGGCAGAGGGAAAGAAGTTCCCGAAATGTTACACGTGAGTCTTCAGGCTCCTGTATCTCCTCCATTTTGTAGGAACAAGAAAGAGACATGTCCTGGATGGTGAGGAGTCCTTAGTGATGGATGCCACCTTCTTGAGGCACTTCCCCAATGATTATCAGGACATTGCCCTTCTGACACGCCTTTTCTACCTCCTGCTCTAACCCACATCCCAGCTGCTGTTTGGAGGCCTGTATACAACTGCCATTAGGTTCCTTTTACCCTTGCCCTTTCTTAACTCAACCCATAGAAACTGTACACCTTCCAGTCCTGCATCATCTGTTTTTAATGATTTAATATTATTTCTTATACACAGGGCCACACCACCCACTCTGCCTACTAACCTATCTTTCCAATACACCGTATATGCTCAGACATTCAGCTCCCAATGGCAGTCATCATCTAGCCAAGTTTCAGAGATGGCCACAGCGTCATATTTGCCAACCTGTAGCTGAATTTCAAGATCGTCCATTTTATTCCTTATGCTGCGTTGATTTATATACAACACTTTCAGTTTAACTTTTTGTTTAATTGCACCACGCCTCTGTTGCCTTGTAACACATGCCACTGGCTGTGATTAAGCCTCATCTCCTGCCTGTTCTTTCTATAATCTCGGTTGCATGCTATCTTTGGTTTATTTCTGTTTTCCCCTTCCTCAACCCTATTACTCCGGTTCCCATTCCCCTGCCAAATTATTTTAAACACTCCCTAACAACTCTATTAAATGTGCTCGCTAGGATATCGGACCCCTTTGGGTTCAGGTGTAACCCATCCTTTTTGTACAGTTCATACCACCCCCAGAAAAGGCCCCAGTGATCCAGGAATCTGAAGCCCTGCCCACTACACCAGTCTCTCAGCCGCACATTAATAAGCCTGATCATGCTATTCTTTCACTCGTTAGCATGTGGCACAGGCAGCAATCCTGAGATTACTACCCTAGAGGTCCTGCTTTTCAGCTTCCTGCCAAACTCCCTGAATTCTCTCTTCAGGACATTCTCCTTTTTTCTACCTCTGTCATTGGTACCAACGTGTACCAAATCTTCTGGCTGTTCACTCTCTCCCTTCAGAATACTCTCCACCCAATCCAAGACTTACCACACCCTGGCACCTGGGAGGCAACGCATCATGCGGGTATATCTATCAGGCTGACAGAACCTCCTGTCTGTTCCTCTCACTGTGGAATCCCCTATGACTACCGCATTCCTCATTCATCTTTCCCTCCTGCACCACGGAACCAGGCTCAGTGCCAGAGATCTGATTGCCATGGTCATCCTCTGTCAGGTCATCCCCCTCAACCGCATCCAAAACGAGAAAACAATTACTGAGGGGGGATGTCCACGGGGTGCTCTCTACTTACTGAGCGTTTCCCTGACCGTCATCCACTTGTCTAACTCCTGCAGCTTTGACTGACAGAACATGGTGACACCTTCAGAAACCCTCACAGCCAGATGACCCTATCTCAGTCTCAGAGGCTGATGTGAGAACATCCTTCAGGAGGGTAAATCCATGGAAAGCATTTGGCCTTGATGGTGTACCTTTCCAAGTTCTGAAGTCCTGTGCTAATCAAATCACAAACACAAGAACATCTGCAGATTCTGAAAATCCAAGCAACACACTCACATGCAGCAGGAACTCACCAGGCCAGGCAGCGTCTATGAAAGAGAGTGCAGACGACGATTCAGGTTGAGACCCTGCGTCAGGACTCAGCAGTCCTGCAGAAGTGCCTTGGCCCAAAATGTCAGCTGTTTACCCTTATCACCACCTTTGATTTTTCAACAACGGTGGTGTCATCAGCAAACTTATATCTGGATTTTGAGCTGTACTTATCCACACACGAAGTGAGTAGAATATCTGTGCGGGTGGTGAGTAAGGAGAAGATGTTGCCAATCTGTACTGACTGGGGTCTGTCAGTGAGGAAATCGAGGATCTAATTGCACAGGAAAGTAGTTGAGGCTCTGGTTTAGGAACTTAGTGACAAGTTTTGAGGGGATGAGTGTTGAATGATGAGCTGTAGGCAATGAAGACCATCCTGACATATATATCTTCATTGTCCAGGTGTTCCAGAACTGAATGAAGAGCCAGTGAAATGGATCTGCTGTTGATCTGTTGTGATGGTACACAAAATGAAGCAGATTCAGGTTACTCCGCAGGCATGAGCTCAGATAATAGAACAACTTCTTGATGCACTTAATCATAGTGGATGTAAGTGCTACTGGTCAGTCAACATTGAGGCAGGTCACTGCATCCTTCTTGGCTATGAGAGATGCCTGCTTGATGTAACTGGGTGCCTTAGACTCCTGAAGCGAGAAGTTGAAGATGTCCAGAAACACTTCAGCCAGTTGATAAGCACAGTGGAGAGTATCCTAACTGGCATTGAAACTCCAAAGCCTAGGAATGGAAAAGGCTATAGAAAGGGATGCATACAGCCCAGTGCATTACAGACAATGCCCAGTGAAGACTGATGTATGTTCCCCATCATCTCCTTCCTGAAATCCACAATTCATGCACACAAAATGCTGGAGGAACTCAACAGGCCAGGCAGCATCTATGGAAAAGAAAACAACACCATCATCAAAGATATTCACCATGCAGGCCATGCCCTCTTCTTGCTTCTACCATTGGGCAGGAGGTACAGAAGCCTTAGCTCTCATGTCACCAGGTTAAGGAGCAGTTATTAAGGAGCATCCATCAGGTTCTGAACATATGTGGACTCAGTGACACCCTGCACTGGTTCTATAACCTACAGAGCCACTTTCCAGTTCATGTTATGAGTATTATTTTTAGGTGCACATTTTTTCTTCCTTTGCACATTGTTCATTAGTCAGTCTTTGTCTATTAGTGTATAGTTTTTCTTAAAATTCTATTGTATTTTTTCCTGCAAGAGGAGATATCTCAAGGTAATATACTGTAGGGTAACCTACAGTATGTGTACATTGATAATAAATTTATTCTGAAATTTGAACTTTGATTCCCAGCGAGTTGAGGAGATTATTACTGATCCACACTGAAGAAGTGGAGGATCCAGATGTAGAGAGAGAGCAGATTATGAAGTTCTCGATTGGTACTTTGGGGACGATGGTGTTGAACTCTGAGCTGTATTCAATAAACGGCAGCCTAGCATTTGTTTTACTGTTGTCTGGGTGACCAAAGCATAGTGGAGAACCTCTCTTCCTGAACTTCTGCTTGTTTCTGTTTTGTTTCAGATACTTGCTTTTATGAATTGTCTCTCTCCTCTTCTCCATTGCCGAGTCTGCTTGTAATTTTTAAGTATCTGATATGAAAAAGGAACAGCAGGAAGATATTTTGCAATAAAGGGATGAAAGATTTGAGGTATTTCCTGACACCATCTATGGCTTGAATTGAGGGAAAGGTAGAAGGTTAGAAGGTTTAATTATAACAATACTATAATCTTCATAAGCTTCAGCTCCTCCATTGGTTATGCCTCCTCCAGTGGGAATCCTACTATCCCGACAATTTCTAATGGGTGCCAACAGGTCACATTTGACCAACTTTGATTAATTGTCATTGAGTCAGTTTGTAGGCCTTGTTGTTTTACAAGAGAAGGGGAAGTATAACATTACTATGAATGGGGTTGCCTGATGTACCTATCATTGTTTAATAGTTGGTCATATATGCACGTTTTTAGACCTGAGTGTTAAGTGATCTTGGTCATAATACCTGTATAAATCTCAGGAATGAGGACTGATTATTGAAAATTACAGAGTCACAAGTTATGATTAAATGCTTTGCATCTGAAGCCAGTGCTACAGACTTGTAGAGATACATTCACTGAACTTGACCACTTGAATAAGATCGTAGAATATCTTGTGATACTAAATTCTGTACTTGAATAATTACCTTGGTATTGGCTTCCAAATCTATCACTTTCCACTGCCTTCTTACCATGGGGCTGGTGGGCTCCCTGATCACTTGGATAGGCAAGCCTCTATTTTTACGATCCACCTATTGCATCTCAGATACAACATCTGAACATGCATTATTCCATGTTGCACCATTCTTCCAGATCAACTTCAGATTTAAACACTGCCGTTAGTTGTTTTACCTAAAATACTCCTCTTCTCTGAATAGTGATCATCAGCTTTAAGCCACTGGCCTTGTAATGTCTTCAAAGATGTAGTGCTTTCTTTGGAAAGCAGTAAAACAGGGTCTCTAAATTTTAAACCCCTGCTCCACAGACTGAATGAACTGTGCATCATTAACATTGTTGAGAAACAAACATGCCTCATGCCTTTTGTTGTCAGAAAGGATTAATCAAAAGATGAAAACAGACATAAGAGTATCATGGCTGAAAATTAATGGGTATTGGGGCACAAGGAAAGTTTGCTTTATTGATCAATTGATTGTGGCACATAATTGATAAATGGGAAAGTCTTGGATAAATACAAATGGAAAATGATACAAAATTATGGAAAATAGGAAAGAACAAAGTTAATTGAATAGTTCTGCAAAAGAGCCAGACAAAGTCTGATAGACCAAGTACAATATGATCATAAGATTGAATGGGTTAAGATACACAGTGAGCAAGAAAAAACTGTGATTCTGTTATTGATGAAATAGTTAAGCCAAGTTCTAAATTCCTCCTTGTCTTTTCCCTCCTCAATATACATAGTTCAAAGTAAGTTTATTATCAAAGTGTGTATATGTCGCCACATCTGGAGACTCATTTTCTTGCAGGCATTCACAGTAGAACAAAGAAATACAATAGAATCAATGAAAAAAGTACACACAAAGACTGACAAACAACCAATGTGCAGAAGAAGACAAACTGTGCAAGTGCACAAAAGAAACAAAATAATATTTATTATTATTTAATAATTATTTACATTGTTAATGTAAAAAAATAATTAAATTATAATTATTAATATCAAGCATTCCCTTGAAATTCTTATTCATTGCCTTTTGATTATTCATTTCTAGCACATCATGGGACGGATTCTATTTATAGGTGCATTATAAATGGGACTAGTTACTGTAAACTTTGGGAGGGGAGGGACTGGCAGGATGCTATTGGTGGGAGCATCAGATAGGATGCTTCAGTGACATTTAATGTTGTATTGTCAATTAAAGCACTGTTTCCCATTTTTCAGGTAGCAGCAGAAAAATTCAACATCGCTGACTAGTGATACAAGCAAAGTTTTTAACATAAGTTGCAGTGTAATTGATATCACAAAGCTGATAAACTCCATTATAAAAGCATTCTGATGGCTTTCAATTAACAGCAACAAAGTAGCCATTTAATTAATTTGCAAATAGTAGGGTGTTTCAAATGTATTTATTCATTTAGAAGACAGGCAGTAACAGGCCCTTCAGGCTCGATGAGCCTGTACCACCCGATTACAACCATATGACCAACTCCTAACCCATTTGTCTTAGAACTGTGGGAGGAAATGGGAACATTTGCAGTAAACCCAAGTGGTCACATGCAGAATGTACAAACTCCTTACAGATTGTGGTGCTGACAGTCAAATATACCAGATAATACTTTTCAATTTTCATCTAAAACCCTATTTTCACAGCAGACAGATGATCTGACACCAGTTGCCCATATTGTAGTTTGATTTTCAGTGTGAAACCACATGCATTACAGTGACAGACAACAGTGAATCTGCTAATTTCCTAACAGGAGGAACAAATGGGATATCAGCCCATTTTTTGCTCTATAACAATGAAGACACTTAACAAAGTATATATGTGGTAATCCTTTCAGTAGTGCTGAGTGAAAACTTAAAAAGTAGCATTGTGTACTAAGGAAAGCAGAATAAATGTAACAATCAAAATATTTAGATTGAATTATAGAGAGCTATTTTCTTTTCATTTGTTCTAGGAAGTAATGGAAACAGAATATTGTCAAATTATACCATCTGTCTTACTGTCTTGTATACTAATCGATTGGTGGCCAATGTTGTTGCAGGCCAGCAGGTGATAAAATTTCATTTTCTTGACATACCTTGGAGCTGAATTTACTCATAACCACACTGAATTTTTTTGTAAAATTGAATATATACTCTCTTCTGATGAAGTCCCTATATTGCAGTTCATAAAACATAAGTTTTGCGATTGTTCATTCATTGTCTGATATCTTTAAGGACAATTTGCTTTTTTCTGCTTTTGTTCTAACACAAGAGTATCTCCTCTGTGTTACCATAACCTTTCCAATTTGACCCAAGAATTAGAATTTGCCAATTGATACTCAGTGGCATTTATACTTAACATTTGGGCTACTGGATCACCAGGTACAA
The DNA here is from genome assembly GCF_030144855.1 of Hypanus sabinus. Classification (NCBI taxonomy): domain Eukaryota; kingdom Metazoa; phylum Chordata; class Chondrichthyes; order Myliobatiformes; family Dasyatidae; genus Hypanus; species Hypanus sabinus. Next base: position 31,876,856 of record NC_082707.1, read on the forward strand.
TAAGATATTCTATCTATGGTGACAGGAACATCACTTGAGCCCTGAGGCTAATTACACCCTCTCCTCCCACTCTTCACACTAGTGGGTATTCCCTTTGTATGAGTACCAAGAACAAAATCCAGATGTTAACCCTGTATTTCATGTGACATGAAAAATGGATAATTTAGCCCATAATAACTTTTGTTAATATATGTTCCTGTGCTTGAATTGAACTGACTTTATTTCCTACTTACTTCACATACATGAGGAGTAAAATCTTTACATTACGTCTCTGTCTAAATGTGCAATGTGCAATTTATAGAAATTTGTAATAACAGGACAGTCAATATATCATAGAAATACAATTGTATCAGCGTGAATTAATCAGTCTGATAGCCTGGTGGAATAAACTCTCTAATTATTCTTAGTATTATACTTTAAAATTAATTTGTTATGGTATTTGTGTCTGGAAACTGAGTTGTTCACAGTTTGACTAGGTGCCTTCCAATTACTGCTAAAAGTTAGCTGGTCACAACATCAAGAGATTATTGATATCTATTTATGTTTCCTTTATTTGAAAGATTCGCAATTCAGTGCTGTTATCGGTGGCCATTTTCTGGAACTCTGGTTATATTAATATTCGGTGAGGCAGATTCGCTATTATTTCCATTTACCTGTGAGTCAGCAGTATCCTGAGAGATACTGACTAAGACAGTCCATCAGGAATGCGGTCAATGAAGGATCAATTACTGATGTCAAGTACAGAGCCCCGAAGCACTGCCCTCATCATTGCCGCAGTGGATTTTTGAAATGCTGCAACTCAGCAGAATATTATTGAATTCACCTTTCAAATTTAGGTCCTTTAATCTGACATAGGCAACCTTTCTTGAAAATCAATGAGTTCAACTCCTATTTAATCATGCAAACTTTGATCACAGAACCAAGGCACGATCTCCTGACTCTGGTAAAGCAGCTTTATATTTTTATCTAGTAATTTATTATTTAATAATCGGTTCAAATCCTCTTGACGGTGAGAGGCATAAAATGCATAAAAAGACAAAAAGTACTCTCTCATTATTTCTGTTTTTTCGGGACTTCATTGTCAGATTTTGTCAGATTGACACTCAGTGGCCGCTTTATTAGGTACACCTGTACATCTGCTCGTAAATGCAAACATCTAAACATCCAATCATTTGGCAGAAATTCAATCTAATAGAGCATGCAAACATGGTCAGGAGGTCCTGTTGTTCAGACCAAACATCAGAATGGGGAAGAAATGTGATCTAAGTGACTCTGACCGTGGAATGATTGTTGGTGCCAGACTGGTGATTCAAATATCTCAGAAACTGCTGACTTCCTGGGATTTTCACACGCATCAATCTCTAGAGTTGATAGAGAATGGTGCGACGAACAAGAAACATCCAGTGAACAGCAGTTTTACAGACGTAAGCACCTTGTTAATGAGAGAGATCAAAGGAGACTGGTTCAAGCTGACAGGTAGGTGACAGTAACTCAAATAACCACACATTACAATAGTGGTGTGCAGAAAAGTACACCACTGTTGTAACATAAATCTGGAAGTGGATGGGCTACAGCAGCAAGAAGAATACTTCCACTTCCTCTGCTGTACCTAATATAGTGGCCACAGAGTGTATTTCTCTCATATGCAGATTGTATCTAAAAAGTGCAACTGAGATGTTACTGCAGGAAAACTAAAATTCACCTTATGGGTAGATTGCAAATAACAGGAGGCATATTGTTTCTACATTTGTGGGGGCTGGGTTATTAAAGATATCTCTTTAAGCTACGAAAACACTTTTAATCCTAAACATTAAAATCATGTCCCTGTTAATTTTTACCCAAGGACATTATTTTCAAATGCACATCTCTTGGTGCACTGCATTTAATTTCTCCAAATTAGGAACATGATTTTTAAGTATAGTTTGAAGCATTTAAAGCTGGGGTGTGGAATAAGGTGGGGAGGGAACAAGGCTCCAGAAGTGATGGAGAGGGAGAGAGGCTGTTGACCCATTCCATAACAATAGTGGCCTAATATTACAGAACACGCAGTTTCACAATTTAAATTGGGCCTTTATTATATTAGAATTAACATTTTACTGGCAAGCGCTACAACTGATTTTGTGCAGTATTCAGATGTATGTCATCACTGCAGCCTAGAAATTCTATCACCTTTCATTTCGTAAGCATAAATGAACTCAATTATAGTCTAGCGGCATGTTAGCATGGTGGTTAGCGCAATGCTTTACAGTACCAGCAACCTGGGTTCAATGCCCATGGCTGTCTGTTTGTATATTCTCCCTGTAACCGCCTGGGCTTTCTCCAGGTGCTCAGGTTTCCAGCCACTTTCCAAAGACATACCAGTTGGTAAGTTAATGGGACATTGCAAATTGTCCTGTGATTTGGCTAGGATTACACCAGGGAATTGCTAGGCAGTGTGGCTTAAGAGGCCTATTCTGCACTGTATCTCAATAAATAAAATAAAAATCACTTGTATGCTATGATCTACAGGAAGTTGTGTTAAATCAGCTCTTCGAGGTGGCCACTGCAACTGCAGGTTGGTTGGAGACTCAAGAATGAGATGCTGGAATCGGGAGCAACACACAATCTGCTGGAAGAAATCAATGGGTTGAGTTACACCGACAGGAGAAAAGAAGCTGCTGATGTTTCGAGTCGAAACCTGAATCAGGCCTGAGAATTGAGAGGCGAGGTTGTTGTGATGATTAAAATTGAGCCACGTAGAAGCTGTAACTGAGAAATATAGAAGTACTTATTCACATAGAAACCAAGAAAAACTCAGTGACCTGAGATAATCTTAAACATCAAGAAAATAATAAACAATTAACGACAGCTTCAATTGCTATGATCACCTTAAAAATTTGGAATATAGTCAGTAAAGTTACAGAATTACATATTTACAATGGTAGCAGAACCCAAATAGCAGAATCTCTTTGAATATTCAATACTGGTGTCTATTTCAAACACCTTAGTACAAACTCTAGGCACCCAAAATATACTCCTTCTTTTACAGTGTTGAAGAATGGCTTCATGAAGGTTAACAAAACAGATCTGTCCTAAACTGTGCACCAAGTGGCTGGGATACCTTTGCTAATGTGCTATCAGCAAAACTTTCATCTATTGTCTTCCCCGGTGCCGTTTCAATGGGACAGAATCAGAAGCTCCCACACCCAATCACTAGCCACAAAGTTTCAATTGGAAGTTAAATTGTGTGCACGTTTTATTTCAGGAAGACTAGTTTTCATTGTAATTAATCCATAATTCTGCTATTTGTAATGTCATAACTCCAGAATGATCACTAAACCAGATGGCTAGAATGGAGATGGTGAGGGAAGTGGCAAGATATGACTAGAGGTGAGCTGGAAGCCACATGGAACAAGGTGGCAGCAAAGGTAGGTACTGAGAGAGGAAACATGCAGAAGCAGATCTTGGTGAGAACAGGGTTGAAGAGCCAGAAAACGTTTTGGTCCCTTTCCCCCTCCTGGTTCTATCCACTCATAGATGGTGGCAGACAGGGAAGAGGAAGACCAACAGGTGGAATTAGGTGGGGGAAGAGGAGTATGAAGATTGGAGACAGCTGCTGGAGGGAGATGAGCAGGTTCCCCACCCCTCTATGGCACCCCATCTGGTTCCAATAGATATTCACCTCTTCTTTCTTCCCTAATAGTTCCCATTTTCACCTCCTTTACTGATACAAATCCAGCACTGGCATATACTTTATTTTCCTGCTCATCTCCTCCAGCAGCAATCTCCAATCTTCACACTCCTCTTCCCCCACCTTATTCCACCTGTTGGTTTTCCTTTTCCCTCTCTATCTGCCACCATCTATCATTCACTTACTACTGGTCTTCCTGCTCCCCACCTGCATTCATCTCTTCTACCTGGCCCGTCATCTTACACCCCTCCTCAGTCCACCAATCACCTAGGAGCAAATTCTTGCTATAGCCCTTCACCACTCTATGCTGCATTCTTGCCTCTCCACTCTCAGTCCAGTGTCTCGACCCAAAAAGTGGACAGCTTCTTTACTGCCATGGATACTGTTTGACTTGTTGAGATCTTCAAGCAGATTATGCTCCAGGATGGTTGAGAATTCACTTATGGTCATAGAATAAATTAAAACAGAAAAAGTCCATTTATCCTACTAAGATCCATTGGCACTGATGCCAATCACCATGAAATACTTTGAACTGCTGATAATGGCACATATTAAAACCCCCATTCCTGCCATTTTGTTTTGTCTTGTCTTGTCCATAGTGCACCAACTGCCGCCACTGGACAATCAACGTGCAGGAGCAGTGTGTGGTTAAGTGCCTTGCTCAAGGACACACACGCTGCCTCGGCTGAGGCTCGAACTAATGACTGTCAGATCACCAGCCCAAAACCTTAACCTCTTGGTCATGGGACACTTAACAATATGCTACTGTTAAAACCGCTCTACATCTGCCATGCAACTGGCCCTAATGCACACAGAAAACAAGGACAGTTATATCAGAATGCTGTTCTGGATTTCAGTTCAGCATTCACACTATTATCCCACAGATCTTGGTGAACAAATTTCTACCCCTCAGTCTAAATGCATTGCTGCACAACTGGATGTTGGACTTCCTAGCCAACAGGCCTCAGATGCAAAGCGACTCCTCCCTCCCCATCGTCCTCAGCATGGGTGCCCCCTAGTGCTGTGTGCTGAGCCTGTTGTTGTGCACTCTGATGACACACGACTGCATGGCCAAATGCCAGAGTAATCACAGTATCAAGTTCACCAACGACACGACAATTGTGGGACTCATCACCAGCAACAAAACTAAGAGCAAATAACCTCTTCCTTAACGGCAACAAGACAAAAGTAGGAGAACTCACATGACCCACACTCCCTTTAAATCGGCCCCACGGCCGAGGAAACTGCTAACAGTTTCAGACTCCCACATCATACATAACCTCTCCATCCCAGAGCACATCTCACACAGTCCGGATAGCTCACCGATGCCTTTACTTTCTAAGGAGGCTGAAGGGAGTTGGACTCTGGACGTCCAGACTCACATCATTCTACAGATGCACGTCAGAGAGCATCCTGACAAGCTGCATCACTGCCTGGCATGGAAACTGCACTGCAACAGACAGGAAGGCTCCACAACGAGAAGTCAAGACCACCCAATGCATCGCCAGCATTGTTTTTCTCAATGATTAAGGTTCAAAGATTCAAAGGTTAATTTATTATCAAAGAAGGTATGCAGTATACAACTCTGAGATTCATCTTCTCCAGATGGCCACGAAACAAAGAAAACCATGGAGCCATTCAAAGAAAAACATCAACGTACCTCCCCGCACAAAAAACAAATCTCGCAAATGGCAACACAACCTTCAATAACCCCCACATGCAAAGAAAAAGAATCTCTTAAACTGCAATAAGAACATCAGACCCCACCAGGAAGAAAAACAAATCATGCAAATAGCAAGAACATCAAAACCCAAACCCCAATGCCTCCTCACAAAAAAAATCTAAAAAATAGCACCAAATGGCAACAATAATGAATTAATACAGAAAAATTGCAGGCAGCTTAAACAGATTAAGAAGAGCAGACATTATTTCTGTGATAAAGTGTCTCAGCCTCAAATGCTGACTGTTTATTCATTTTCGTAGATGCTACCTGCTCTGCTGAGTTCTTCCAGCATTTTGTTTGTGTCGCTCTGGATTTCCAGCAAATGCAGAATCTCGTGTTTATAATTATTTATGTGTTTGTTTATTGACTTGTCAAAAGGGCTATCTGTGAGTTTCAGTTCATTTTTGAAGTACAGATTTTATTTTGTGGAGAAGGAAATGGGTATTGGACTGGGTAGTGTTGGTGGTTAATATTTGTCATGTTGTGCTATTTGTATGCAACGTTAATGACTTCATAGGAAGTGACATCAGAGCTATGTGCTCCTGGATCAGTATCTGGACTTCCCAAAGTGTAAGGGGTGTGAAATTCTTCACATGTATAGCATCAGAAGGGCATGTATAGCATCGTGGGCCGAAGGGCCTGTATTGTGCTGAAGTGTTCTGCGTTCAAATGGAGTTTATTGTCACATGCACAAACACATATGTTCACAGATGCAATGAAAAAATTACTTGCAGCAGTGTCACAGACAGCATTCACAAGAAAAAAAACAAAATTTAAATACTATTTTTACAAGAAAGAGCACAATTAGAACAAAATGAAAGTTTATTTTAGTGTGAAGTGATCAAAGTGGTCATAGTTTTGCTGAACTGCGGTGATCAGGTTTGGTTCTTGTGCTGCTGCCTGCATCAGAGAGGTGTCAGAGTATGAAGGCGGTGTGCCGTCTAACAGCAAGTGATTGTCTTAGTCACTTTTCTTGTGATCAAGAGAGCCTGTTGGACGGTGCTAATGTGGAATGCTGCAGGTCTGATTCTCTGATTTATTGGCAAGCGGCAGGGGGTCTGAGTAGCCTCAGGTGTAGCTAGGACTAGGCTCAAGACGTGGGGTCCCCTGCTTACAGGACAGTTGGAGTATTGTGACCAGTTTTGGGCCTCTTATCTAATAATAGACGTTCTCAGTGGCATCAGAGTTGGCGCACTTGACCAGCGGCGATGTGGCACGCCATCCAAGCTGGGATCCGTGCTGCCCACTGTTCACCCAGCAAGCTACATAGTGTTTGAGTTTAGACTGCCACAACATTCACTGACTCAGAGACTTGGACTACGTGACTGTATTTTACTGATATCTTACATGTGCTTGCTCTCTTATACATGCTGTGTTGGTACAGTGTTTTGTACCTTGGCCCTGGAGTAATGCTGTTTCGTTTGGTTGTATTCATGGGTATTCATGTATGGTTGAATGAAAATTAAACTGGAATTTGAACTTGGTTGCAATAACTTTGTGAATTCAGAGGTAATCCAACCAAAGTAAATAATTTCTAAGAGTTAATCCTATGCATTTCCATAAGACATTAAAACATAAGAGCAGAGTTAGTGTTGCAAGGGAGTGACTGGGGACGAACCCAAGTGCAGGACACAGGCACGGAGACAGGGTTGAGAAGTGCTAGCACAGTCGCAAATGTGGAACAGATAACCTGGGGAGTCTTGACTCGAAGATGAGGTTTTCCCAGAATATCTAGAGAATGGAGCTTAGAACTAACAGTCCTAGGTGATTGGGAAATGAGGTTAACACATGGGAATCGACCAATGAACTGGTGACCCGTAGTTGTGACATCAGAGTTCTTATCCGATGTTCTCTGATGGGAACCAGGTGTGCTGTAATTAAGTGAACTAGCCGCAATGTGGAATCTAACGACTGGAATTAAGGCATTATCAAGGAGATGGGAGCGAGATGGGGGACAGCCAGACAGGACCATGACAGTTAGGCCATTTGGCTCATTGAGTCTGCTCTATCATTCCATAGTAGTAGATTTATTATCTTGATAAGCACCCTTGTGTGTGGCGCCTCTGAAAATCCAAGCTTAACATCTACTGACTCTCCTTTGTCTTTCCTGTTTTTTTATTTCCTTAAATAATCCCAACAGATTTGTTGGGCAAGATTTTCCCTTAAGGGAATTATGCTGGCTTTAGCATATTTTATCATGTGCCTCCAAGTACCTCAAAACCTCATCCTTAATAATGGACTCCAACATCTTCCCATCCACTGAAGTCTGATTAACTGGCTTATAATTTCCTTTCTTCAGCCTTCCTCTCTTGTTAAAGTGTAGGGCGACATTTGCAATTTTCTGGTCCTCAGGAACCATTCCAGAATCCAGTGATTCTTGATAGATCAGTACGAATGCCCTCACAGCCTCTCAGGCTACTTCTTTCAGATCCCTGGGGTGTAGTCCGTTTGGTCCAGGTGACTTATCTACCTTCAGACCTTCAGACCTTTCAGCTTCCCAACCACCTTCTCCTGAGTGATAGGCAGTACACTCTCTTCTGCCCCCTGACGTAGTTCTAGCATACTGATGATGTCCTCCACCAGGGAAACTGGTGCATAATATTTGTTAAGTTCATCCCCTATTACTAGCCCTCCAGCATAATTTTCCAGTGGTCCAGTATCTACTGTCACCTCTCTTTTACTCTTTTGGTATCCTCTTTTATGTTATTGGCCAGCTTCCTTTCATATTTCATGTTTTCTGTCCTTATGGCTTTTTTGCTACCTTCTGTTGTGCTTGAAAAACTTCCCAATCCTCTACCTTTCCACTAGTTTTTACTGTAGTATATGTCCTTTTTTTTTGTATTTATACTTTATTAGACTTCCCTAGTCAGCCATGGTTCCCTCATCTTCCCTCCAGGATAATTCTTAATTTTTGATATGTACCTTTCCTGCTCCTTCTGACCTGTGTGGTTGTTTCTACTCTCTCTATTATTTTTCAAGTAAATGGCTATTGGGAAACAAAAAGTAAAATTTAAATTCTCCAGACATTGGGATACTCATACCTTTGGAAATTGGTCTAGTAATGTAACCTTTATATTAATTACTATGAGTATAATTTGATGTTGGAAGCAGTGTATACTGCAGCAAAAAAATACAAACCCAATATATGAGATGAATTACCTTGAGTCCAAAGATGTTGGGGAAAAAACTTACAGGTCTCCATGCACACTGTGTTATTGGAGCAGGAGATGTTCGTGGTAGTGGTCTGGACATGACAACATATGGTGATTGTTCTGAAAATGACGTGCTCCTAGCATTTGATCAGGAGAAGGGCTCCACTGGAACTTGCATTGAAACTCCTTCCTTAACAAGCGGAGCTTCGTATCTTTTCCACCTTCAGCATTGAAGTAACCAGAGTGGATCAATTTAGAGCTCAAAGTGGGCTCCTCCCTTGCTCTCCTGATGGGAGTATGTGCACTAGTTCCACTTTGCAACGAATTACAGTTTGAGATTCTTTTTAAAAGTCACACTGACATGGCCACAGAAAATCCAGACCACAGATATCTGCTTCTAAGCAGGAGAAAAGTTTATTTTAAGTATAGCCACTCTCCGGGTCACACGAGGATTCCAAGAACCCGATGCTTCCCGAAATCAAACACCCTGCTGCCTAAGATCACTGTTAGCTGAGATTGCAAAAATTGCACTGGTAGGTTAATAAACCATAGATTTGTGCAGATCTTTCTGATCTCAGTGAGATCTTGGTATTCATTAATACATATAATTCTGTACTACAGATTCAAAGCATACAGAACCACAAGAGTTACAGGACCACAAATGCTAGACTAGAGAGTTTCAACTTGTACGGAGATCCTTTTCACCTGTAAAGCCTCTCGAAAGACCAAAGACTAGTTAAAACTTTGAATGTCTTTTTAAGACAATCCTTTATTTGCCCATCCCATAATTTTCGAACAGCATGCACCCAACACCCTACCACACCTCACTAATTCCACCGTTGACTGCACTCACTTTCCGTTAACTGATCACATGGTGTTTCATTTGGTACAATCCCTTCTGAGAGCCAGAGTGAGACTGTTTAAATAATCAGACCCTGCAGAGCTTTGTGGTACTGTAAGAGCAGACTTCTCCAGTCGTGCAGTCATGTGTGAGAGTACAATGGGTACAATTGGATTCATGCTTTGTTTATATTTCAATCAGTACTTAAGTATTTTGCTCTCTATCTGTCACACACATTTTGTGATAATCCCATGATTTAGAAATCTTCTGCATTTTATGTTTCTTTTGATGCCGGATTTTGTGTTTTACAATCAACATTTCAGTGATTTCAGCACCTTCCATCTGTTGATCCATTTCCCTATTTTCTCATAATCTGCTGTGGAAGCAGGGGAGCTATTGTTTCGTAAAGTATCACGATTAAAAATGATGCTTGTCAGCTTGACTATCTAATTCTATCACCACAGATTCTCACCTCATTTACAATATGAGGGCCCCACATTCAGTGTTAAGGAATGTGACAGTCCCAACATAAAATGTTCCTGACTTCCTAATGCGCACACATGTTAATCTGCTTCAAATCATATGCCCCAGTCTTCCTTGGACTTGATGACGTGCTTAGCATTTTGAATTCTCGGCCTATTGTCTATTTAAAACTTCTTACAGTGTTGTTGAAGATTTGAGGGTAGATGAACTGCTTATAAATTGTATCATTTTTCTTATTTTCAGTTTTATGTGGTTCCATTAACATGAAAGTAAATACTGGCTTTCCCCATAGTCTAATAAATAAGTGACATTTTTTGTCCTGATTGTGATATTGCATGGTAATGTAGTGGTTAGCACAATGCATTACAGCACCAATGATTAGCAATCAGGGTTCAATTCCCACTGCTGGCTCGAAGCAGTTTCTATGTTTTCCCTGTGACCGCATGGGTTTCCTCTGAGTGCTCTGGTTTCTTCCTGTATCTATTTCTCCCCTTAGCCTAATTATTGACTGAAAACTTACCCATGTTGCTCTCCCTGCAAAGTGAAAACACAAGTTAACTTTACCTCCTAGTGTGTTTCTTCATTTACTTGATATGTAGTTGTACAGACACAACACTTCCCACATTCCAAAGACATACAGGATTGGCTTAGTAAATTCTGGCATGTTAGGTAGCGGAACCACAGCAGCACTCGCAGGCTACCTCCTGCGCGTGTTTGGTCTGTGTAGTCATTGATACAAACAATGGATGACTATGGAGCTGCGTGCGCTGCTGAGGACCCATGACTTCACCTTCAGAGCAGGCGACAAGGCAGCCCCAACACCAGCGAGGGCCAAACTGTCCCGGGCCATCAGAGAGGCAAAGCGTGCACACGCCCAGCGAATCCACAGCCACTTCCAGGACAGCAGCGACACGAAGCGCATGTGGAACGGCATTCAGGACATCACCTGAATGTGCAGGGGATGCCTCCCTCCAAGATGCGCGGAATAACTTCTACGCTCGTTTTGAAGTGGAAAATGACATGGCAGCGAGGAAGTCCACCCCTCCTCCAAATGACCAGGTACTGTGTCTCACCATAGCCAATGTGAGAAGAACCCTGTGCAGGGTCAACCCACGGAAGGCTGCTGGACTAGACAACATTCCTGGTAGAGTGCTCAGAGGATGTGCAGACCAGCTGGCAGATGTTCTCACTGACATCTTCAACATCTCCCTGAGCAGCGCCACCGTTCCAACGTGCTTCAAGGCCACCACCATCGTCCCTGTGCCGAAGAAGTCTTCAGTGTCCTGCCTAAATGACTACCGTCCCGTTGCACTTACGTCCATCATCATGAAGTGTTTCGAGAGGCTCGTCATGAGGCATATCAAGACCCTGCTGCCCCCCTCACTGGACCCCCTGCAGTTTGCATACTGTCACAACCGCTCAACAGATGACGCCATTGCCACCACCCTCCACCTGGCCCTAACCCACCTGGACAAAAAAGACACATACGTTCAAATGCTGTTCATAGACTTCAGTTCAGCATTCGACACCATCATCCCTCAGAAACTGATTGGAAAGCTGAGCCTATTGGGCCTGAACACTTCCCTCTGCAACTGGATACTAGACTTCCTGACTGGGAGACCTCAGTCAGTCCGGATTGGGAGCAGCATCTCCAACACCATCACACTGAGCACGGGGGCTCCCCAGGGCTGTGTGCTCAGTCCACTGCTGTTCACTCTGCTGACCCACGACTGTCCTGCAACACACAGCTCGAACCACATCATCAAGTTCGCCGATGACACGACCGTGGTGGGTCTCATTAGCAAGAACAACGAGTCAGCTTACAGAGAGGAGGTGCAAACAACCTGTCTCTTAATGTGAACAAAACAAAAGTGATGGTTGCTGACTTCAGGAGGGCATGGAGCGACCACTCTTCACTGAACATCGACAGCTCCTTGGTAGAGATTGTTAAGAGCACCAAATTTCTTGGTGTTCACCTGGCGGAGAATCTCACCTGGTCCCTCAACACCAGCTCCATAGCAAAGAAAGCCCAGCAGCGTCTCTACTTTCTGCGAAGGCTGAGGAAAGTCCATCTCCCACCACCCATCCTCATCACATACTACAGGGGTTGTATTGAGAGCATCCTGAGCAGCTGCATCACTGCCTGGTTGGGAAATTGCACCATCTTGGTTCGCAAGACCCTGCAGCGGATAGTGAGGTCAGCTGAGAAGATCATTGGGGTCTCTCTTCCCGCCATTACGGACATTTACACCACACGCTGCATCTGCAAAGTAAACAACATTATGAAGGACCCCTTGCACCCCTCATACAATCTCTTCTCCCTTCTGCCGTCTGGGAAAAGGCACCAAAGCATTCAGCTCTCATGACCAGACTATGTAATAGTTTCTTCTCCCAAGCTGTCAGACTCCTTAATACCCAGAGCCTGGACTGACACCTTACTGCCCTATTGTCCTGTTTATTATTTATTGTAATGCCTGCACTGTTTTGTGCACTTAATGCAGTCCTGGGTAGGTCTGTAGTCTAGTGTAGTTTTTTCTGTGTTGTTTTCACGTAGTTCAGTGTAGTTTTTGTACTGTTTCATGTAGCACCATGGTCTTGAAAAACGTTGTCTCATTTTTACTGTGTGCTGTACCAGCAGTTACGGTCAAAATGACAATAAAATGTGACTGGACTTGACTTGTCTTTTACTATACAATATGTTTTGATGTTACGCTGCATGTGTGACAAATAAATATGCTGATTTTTCTCTTTTTCACACCCCTGTCAAGTGCAACGAGTTGCTAAAGTTCTGCAAAGCATTCACACACAGGCATCTTCTGTTTCTCCGGAGTGGAATGGAAGCAAGTCCCTCTGGATCCTGAGGGGCAGGAAGAGAAGGAGGAGCATATATCCTTGTCAATTGTGAGAACAGCATACAACATGGAACATGTTGGCCTTAAGAAGGAGGGTCCGCTGGGCTCTGAAATACTTTAAGGTAGATAGGTACTTGGGCCAGACTGGTATACCCCATGTTACTATGGGAGGAGATTGTTTGAGCAAGCTAACGCTGTTCTGTCTGAAGTGAAGGAGGATGAGCGATGACTGGATTGAGGTGTGTAGGATGATACAGTGGACAGCCAGCATGATTCTCCCAGGGTGGAAATGGCTAATACGAGAGGACATAATTTTAAAGTGATTGGAGGAATGCATGGAAGGGATTTCAGAGGTAGGTTTTTTGACATAGAGAGTGGTGGGTGCATGGAAAGTGCGGTAAGGGTCGGGTGATAGAGATAGTACATTAGGGATATTTCAGAGACTCTTAGATAAGCACATGCATGAAACAAAAATAGAGGGTATGCAGGAGAGAAGTGTTAGATTGATCTTGGAGTAGGCAAACATTTCAGCACAGCATTATGGGCCAAAGGGCCTGCACTGTGCTGTACTGTTCTACGTTCTATAGTCTAGGCACTATTATTGACTGTTTTCTCAAGGACACCCAACGTATCAGCTGCTCACACCCTCCCAACCTTGCTCACACTGCTTTCTGTGGCTCCACTCTCCCTTTCAGTCTTCTCCCCTTCTGTCTAACTACCTCTATTGCTTTTTCTCTTTCTTCCTCAGACTCCCTTGGATACCACTCCTATTAGCCCCACTTTACCTCTGGATCTCCTGGTAGATTAATCTAATTCCCAATACACCATTGCTCCAATTTCAATTTGCAGCTGGGTCTTTCCTCCTCCATCCAACAACACAAAGCTCTGGATTTCAGGTAACTGCTGAGATATTTCCTGCCATTAGATCTCTCACTCACTCTTTCTCTCTCTCCTCTCTCCCACTCTCTCTCTTTCCCCACGATTGACATCACTGAAGGAGTTGTCGACATGAATGAGATTTATGTGCATCCAAGACAAGCAGAATTAGGAGCAGCCTTTATTGCACCACATGGTAAACTGAGCTGAGGTGTTGAGACAGAGCAAGGTTTTCAAGTAAGCATTCACTACATCCTCAGCACATTGTAGTGCAAATATTTTGTTCTTTAGTTATTACACTTCTGTAATGTTAACTATTTTGATGAAGGTGATTATAATGATGAAGATGTTATAATGTTTAATATATTTGACTCAGGTCCACTGCCTGAATAGAAAAGGGAGCAGCAGGTCACTGCAGCACAATAGAGCTTTGACCAGCAACCAATCTGGACATTGGAAGTTTTGTCCAAGTCCAAGTCCAAGTCCAAGTTTTGTCCAAGTTTTTTCCACTGTCCAAGTAGAAAAGGGAACAGCGGGTCACTTCAGTGCAATAAGGCTTTGACCAGAGACTAATCCATGTTCGAGATTGATTAACAAGAGCAAATGAAAGGAAGGCAGGGATAAGTGCATTGGCCATCATCAGAGCGGCCATTGTTGGAATGGACAGAGCCAGAGTGGTTATCTAGAGACATTACCTCTACAAGGTTTCAGTGAAGAGAAGCTTCAATCAGAGAAAACCAAAAAAGAAAGGCTCAAGATTAAGATTTTTTCTCCTTCCCTTCTGCTCAGCTAGGACTGCAGAGATACCAGATGGGATAGTTGAATGCTCTTCTTGTCGGATGAGGGAAGGCAGGGAGACCTCCAGCGTCCCTCATGCCTACAACTGCAAGAAGTGCATCCAGCTGCAGCTTCTAACAAACTGTGTTAAGGAGGTGGAGCTGGAACTGAATGAACTCCGGATCATTCGGGAAGCAGAGGGGTGATAGATAGGACATATAGAGAGGTACTTATACCCAAGGTGCAGGACACAGGAAACTGGGTGACAGCTGGGAAGGGGAAAGGGATTGAGGAGCCAGTGCAGAGTACCCCTGTGGCCATCCCCCTCAACAACAGGTATATCACTTTGAATACTGTTGGTGGGGTTGACCCAACAGAGGAAAGTCACAGTGGTCAGGTCTCTGGCACGGAGTCAGACTCTGTGATTCAGATGAGAGGGGGAAGAAAAAGCACATTGTGATAATAGGCAATTTGTTAATTAGAGGAATGGACAGGGGGTTCTGTGGGTGAGAATGAGATTTCCAGATGGTATGTTGCCTCCTGGGTGCCAGGGTCTGGGACATCTAAAACTGAGTCCTCAGCATTCTTAAGTGGGAGGATGAACAGCCAAAGGTCATGGTCCATGTAGGTACCAATGACATGGGTTAGAATGAGTGATCGCATTCTGCATAGGGAGTTCAGGGAGTTAGGTGCTAAAAAAAAAGGGCAGGACCTTTAGGGTAGTGATCTCAGGGTTGCTACCCATGCCACATGCTAGTGAAGCCAGAAAAAGAGAGATTATACAGTTTTAATATGTGGAGTTGGTTTAGGAGGGAGGGCTTAAGATTTTTGGATCATTGGGCTCTCTTCCAGGTGAGGTTGGACCTGTACAGAAGCAATAATTTGCGCCTGAACTGGAGAGGGACTAATATCATAGCAAGAAGGTTTGTTTATGCTGCACAGTGGGGTTTAAACCAAAGATGCAGGGGGATGGGTACCAGATTGCTGGAACAGTTAGTGGAAAGGTTGCGGAGACAGATGTTGGTAAGACCTCAGACAAAATCAGGAATCAAAGGGTTGAGCATTGAGTAACGAGTGTCCTGAGCCTCCTATATTTCAATACAAGTATTGTAGGAAAGGTGGATAATAGTGCTGAAGATGGGGTACTAGATTACAAACAGAGGCAATGTGCAGGCTGTTGATAGAGCAGAATTGAAGTCAACAGGATAAGTTACATCATAAAAGGCCGGCAAAATAGCAAAGGGTGAGTACAGGACTGAAGGTGTTATATTTGAATGGATGCAGTATATGGAATAAGGTAGATGAACTTGCAGCATTGTTACAGATTGGCAGGTATGATGTTGTAGGCATCACTGAATCATGGCTGAGATAAGATTATAGCTGAGAGCTTAATGTCCAAGGATACACATTGTACTGAAAGGAAAGGCAGGAAGGCAAGTGGGTAGTGATGCTCTGATGGTAAAATATGAAATCAAATCATTAGACTGAGGTGACCTAGGGCTTTGGAGGTGCTGAATCATTGTGCATGGAGCTAAGGAATTGCAAGGGTAAAAAGCCGCTGTTAGGAGTTGTATACAGGCCCCGAACAGTAGTAAGGATGTGGTCTACAAATTACAATGGGAGATAGAAAAAGCACACCAAAAGGGCAATGTTACAATAGCCAGGGGGATTTCCATATGTAGGCAGATTGGGACACTTAAGTTGGTGCTGGATTCCAAGAGGGGGAATTTCTAGAATGCCTAAAAGATGACTTTTTAGAGCAGCTCACGGTTGAGCCCACTAGGGGATGAGCTATTCTGGGTTGGGTGTTGTGCAGTGAACCGGAATTGATTAGAAAGCTTCAGGTAAAAGAACCCTTAGGGGAAAGTGCTCATAATATACTCAGACCCCTGCAAAGTACTGATTTTGTTTCAAAGCTGTTATTCTTAATTGAAATATTTTAAAATGACAAAAATTCATTCTAAACACTTAAAACTTCTCAAGAGTAGCTGCTGTTACAGTAAACGTTCAACAGCCAATGAGAGTGCTTTACATATGCTCTGAGCCATTCAGAGCAAATCACATATTAGTTCACACTCTGCCTCTCCCGCATGTGTAAACGTTCTTGCTCCCTTACCAACTTATTCCATTTTGTTCACCCATAATATCTGGAAAATGGCTTGCAACTTCCAATGAGAGGAGTACATCTAAGATGCCTAGGAAAAGCATTAGCAGAAATAACTGTGCAGACTATTTTCCAAACGGGGAGAAAATATGAAAATCTTGAGGTGCAAAGAGACTTGGGAGTCCTTGTGCAGAACAGCTGAAATGTTAACTTGCAGATAGAGTCGGTGGTGAGGAAGGCAAATGAAATGTTAACATTCATTTTAAGAGGTCTAGAATACAAGAGCATCGATGGGATGCTGAGGCTTTATAAGGCACTGGTGAGGCCTCGCCTTGAGTATTGTGAACAATTTTCAGCTGCTCGTCTAAGAAAAGATGTGCTGCATTGGAGAGGGTTCAGAGGAGGTTCACAAGGATGATTCCTGGAATGAAAGGAATGTTTAATGGCTCTGGGTCTGTACTTGCTGGAATTTAGAAGGATGAGGGTGGATCTCATTGAAACCTTTTGAAATACCCGGATGAATGCCTGAGTACACTTTTTATGATACTGAATAAGATTCTATGGTCACCCAGTTACAGAAGTTTCTCCACATCTCTGTTTTAAATGGATGCTCCTCTATTTGAATGAAAGGCCTAGACAGAGTAGATGTGGAAAAGATGTTTCCCATGATGGGGGAGTCTAGGTCACAGAGGCACAGCCTCAGGATAGAGGAGCATCCATTTAAAACAGAGATGCAGAAAAACTTCTGTAACTGGGTGACCATAGAATCTTATTCAGTATCATAAAAAGTACTCAGGCATTCATCCGGGTAATGCTAGAATAGTTGTCTGCGCCTTTAAGTGGAAATGGTGACGTCATTACGCACGCGCAGGATAGCGAGGAGACCATTTTGGTTTCTGCTGCCAAAGCTGGTAGGGCATTGGAATCAAGTACCTCCCCCCCCCCCCACCCCCCAGAGGTACTGGGCTGGGTGAGGAAAGGTGAACATTAATTTACAATATCCATGTGAATTCATTTATGCTTGTTGGCGACTGGAGAATATCGGTAATTTGACACGGTTTACATATGGATGCTTCAGATTTTCACGAGTAAAGAACTCGACACTGGATAGCGTGGCTTGCAAAGTTCCTCACCGGCCAAGTAGGTCAGTCTTCCTGTAATTTAACTACCAGACAATATCTTGTAAAAGTTGTGCCGAAGTGTACCTTTTGTCTAACTTTATTGTATCATGACTGATTGTGCATGTAACCGCGTAACGTGAATGTTTAGTCTCCGTTCGGGGGGTCAGCACGTGTGTACTAAAGAGTAGTAGATATCTTAGATGAGGTGTACTCGCTTACATTTTTCACTGCGATGTGTAAGATACAGGGTTGGGGGATTCTAATGTTGTTTGTATTGTGTTCCTTCAGAATTGCCACTACCGTATTAGTACTGTATCAGTTTTGTGTGATTTTCTTTGTATTTTTATACTGCATATGCAATTGGTCGATACACTGTGTGTGGATTGAAGGTTAAACGGAGATTGTAACAGCAGGTCCTGATTGTAAAATCGTTTGTTTTGGTTTAAGACCCTGTTCTAGCACGTAAACATCTAAAACAGATAAAGGAATTAATACCCAAAAAAATAGTTGTTGTCCTGAGTGTGTACTTTTTCCCAGACCACTACGATTGGTACCAGGAGTGAGGTTAATTCCAAGCCAGTTTAACGGGTTTCTGATTGCTGTATGCAGTATAATCTACAATACCTAATATGGTAGTGGTGAAGACAGGACCGTGTTCCCGTCGGGCGGAAGAAGAGAGCACCTGTTGCCTCGTGAAGAGCACAGTGGAGCCTCGGGACTGGGCCAGGGCGTCAGCGACTGATGTTAGGATGCAGAACGGTGACGTGGATCCAGGGAACGGCTGGCCATGAAGCCATCGCATTTGCAGCAAAGGACGGCGGCAGCTCCTTCTGCAGGCTTGTGAAAACTTTAGAGACTTGAGCTTTTCCTATGTCCCGCTCAGAGGACACACCAGTTGAAGTTGATTTGAATGAGCGAATTAGGGAATTGTGTAGTAGATATGATGAAGCTATGGCAATCATAGATACATTAAGCAAAAGGTCCTATGTTTTTGTCCCAAGGGAAAGGCACATTGTTCCATTTACGGGGGATGTTGAGAAAGATGGGAGGTCTGTTGATGATTTAATTGAAGAAGTACAACATGCACTTCATAGTAGAAATCAGTATGACCAGGATCAGTATGACTTTGTCATGTCCCTGCTCAGGGGTGCAGGTTTAGAGGAAGCACGTATGCGCAGTGATGCTGGGTAGACTGGGCTGATGACTTGTTCACCTATCTCAGGGAAACGTTTAGAGACAAGCGTAGCATACCCCAGCTCTGGCATAGCTTCTACAGTCACAAACAGCTTGAGGGTGAAGATGCAAGAGAGTTTTCACATGCCCTAGCCCAAGCTCTTAACTTGATACTGAAGCACTCCCCTGATGCCATGACCAATAAGAGGGTGGTGCTAAGAGATCAATTTATAGAGGGGATTAGGGATCCTTCCCTCAGAAGGGAGCTCCACAGATTCGTGCGGAATCACCCTGAGTCCTCAATGATAGAAGTGAGAGAGGAGGCTCGCCTGTGGCTCGCAGAGGAGCCCATGGGAAACACTAAGTCTGGAAAGTCAAAGTGTAGCAGTAGCCAGGCATAGTGCTCGATCGTTAAAGCTCAGGAATCTGAGTCTGTCACACTAGATGACGTCCTTAAAGTAGTTGCAGAGCAGGGCAAAGCCCTTTGTGAATTGACTCGAGCAGTGAAAGATCTCACTGTACAGAAGGATTTTACATGCGCTACTAGCAGCAGACGTAATTTATAGCCTAGGTTCACAGAAGATGGGCAACCAATAGCCGGGTGTTGGGTGGGAGGGCATTTGGCCAAGAATTGCCCACAGAAACGGGGTGCAAGGAAAGTGGAGTCTGCATCCTCCTGCCCTCAGGAGGTGGGGAGTCAGGCAATTTGGGGGAACCTCATAGATACAGAGAACGTGCCGCTATCCCGAGACCAGTTGCTGCAACGTGCCATAGGAACATGTCCAGTTGTTGAGCCTGAAATATCAAGTGTCCCTGTCCGTTGTCTGTTGGACACAGGTAGTCAAGTAAGCATCCTGACCAAGCAGTTCTTTTGTGAACACTTGAATGGAGAGGACAAGGATATGGTGTCCACTGCTGGCTGGCCTAGGCTAACAGCTGCTAATGGTCTTGATATTCCTTACCTTGGGACTTACGACCCTCTTCTGGCACTTAAGCATCTAAAACAGATAAAGGAATTAAAACCCAAAAAAGTAGTTGTTGTTCTGAGTGTGTACTTTTCCCCGGGCCACAACACTTCTTTAACCAGAGGGTGGTGAATGTGGAATTTATTACCACAGGCAGCTGTGGAGGCCAGGTCATTGAGTGTATTTAAGGCAGAGCTTGATAAGTTCTTGATTAAACATGCATTCAAAGGTTATGGGGAGAAGGCAAGAGAATGGGGCTTAGGAGGGGGGCAAAAAGGATCAGACACGACTAAATGGCAGAGCAGACTTGATGGGCCAAATGGTCTAATTTTGCTCCTATGTCTTATGGTCTGATGGTTTATGGATGTGAAACTCCGAGGATTTCAGGCAGAACCAGTCATCCAAAATATTGCTGAAAAGGCCAATGAAGGGGGATTAGAAGGTGTTAAAGAAGGCGATGTTGAACATTTACAGGTGTACCCTGCTTTACACCACTTCCCTTTTACAAAAGACTTACATTAGTAACCTGTTTTTGCATTACAAAGAGGATTTTCACTTTTAAGAAAATTTTTCCCATATAAATTAATGGTTCTTCGCTTCACGCTGCTTTGGCTTAAGAAAGGTTTTGTAGGAACGCTGTACCTTTGTAAAGGGTGGGGGGGGGGGGAACACCTGTATTGCATTCTCAAGGTGAGAGCCTTAATAATGAAGAGCTTTGAGAACTGGCAGAGCAATGCATCCTGGGTGAATCTGAGGACATGGATGGAGAAGAGGAAACACCAGCAAGAAACCTCACCACAAAATTCCTCAGCACCAGCATCACCACAATCACATGGACCAGTTTATTGATAATGACCCCGACTGGGAGTGAAGCAATCAGGCAAAATACTGCTTCATGAGAGGAAACTTAAGAAAAAAGGCACTCAAATCTTAATGTCTAATTGAAGAAGAAGCCAAAGTTAGTGGAGGACCCATAGCCTGCTCCTTCCTCCAAGACGTAACCACCACTCGCCTCCCTCCCCTGCTGCTGCGGCGTGTTGCTGCTCCCCAGATGTGCAGGTTAGGCTGATTTGTGGGTTTGTTACTTCATGAAATTACTGTACATGAAATAATACATCATATATCTCAGGTTTGATTTTGCTTGTCAGGCACACATGTGCACTTACATGTTATAATGACCCAGCATAGCGCTGATTTACGCAATGTGCCACCTCTGAGGAAAGCATCCATAGCATAAAGCAGAGTCTGAGTGTATGATCGAATTCACCCTGAAGTTTGAGAAGAAGAAGCTAAAGTTAGTTTTAGTGGATAAAAGGGAATTACAAAGGTATGAGAGAGGAGTTGGCTGGAATTAATTGGAAAAGAACACTGGCAGGGATGAAGCAGAGCTGCAATGGCTGGAATTTCTGGAACTAATTTGAAAAGCACAGGATATATACAGGATATATATAAGAGGACGATGTATTCTAAAGGATAGGTGACATGACTGTGGCTAAAAGAGGTCAAAGCTAACATAAAAGCCAAAAAGAGAGCATACAATAGAGAACAAATTAGTGGGAAGTTAGAGGATTGGGAAGCTTTTAAAAACCAACAGAAGGGAACTAAAAAATGTCATTAAGAAGATAAATATGAAATACGAAGGTAAGCTAGCTAATAATATTCAAGAGGACACCAAAAGTTTCTTCAGGTACATAAAGTGTAAAAGAGAGGTGAGACTGGATATTGGACCACTGGAAAATGCTGCTGGAGAGGTAGTCATGCAGGACATGGAAATGGCAGATGAACTGAATAAGTATTTCGCATCAGTTTTCACTGTGGAAGACACTAGCAGTATAGTGCAAGTTCCAGGTGTCAGGGGTCATAAAGTGTGTGATGTTACCATTACTAGAGAGAAACTTCTTGGGAAACTGAAAGGTCTAAAGGTAGATAAGTCACCTGGATCAGATGGTTCCAAAAGTGGTGGCTGAAGAGATTGTGGAAGCATTAATATAGATTCTTCAAGAATCACTGGATTCTGGAATTGTTCTCGAAGATGGGAAAATTGCAAATGTCACTCAACTCTTCAAGAAGGGAGAGAAGTAGAATAAAGGACACTATAGGCCAGTTAGTCTGACCTCAGTGGTTGGGAAGATTTTGGAGTCGATTGTTAAGGATGAGTTCTCAGGGTACTTGGAGACACATGATAAAACAGGTTGGAGTCAGCATGGATTCCTCAAGGGAAAATCTTGTCTGACAAATCTGTTGGAATTCTTTGATGACAAAGGAGAATCAGCTGATGTTGTGTACCAGGATTTTCAGAAACCCTTTGACAAGTTGCCATACATGGGGCTGCTTAATACACTATGAGCTTGTATTACAGGAAAGATTCTAGTATGGATAAAGCAGTGGTTGATTGGCAGGAGGCAAAGACTGGGAATGAAGGGAGCCGTGTTTGGTTGGCTGCCAGTGATAAATGGCGTTTCACAAGGGTCTGTGTCAGGTCTGATACTTTTTACATTACATGTCAGTGATTTGGATGATGGAATTGATGGCTTTGTTGCAAAGTTTGCAGACAATATGAAGATACGTGAAGGGACAGGTAGTTTTGAGGAAATGCTACAGAAGGACTTAGACAGATTAGGAGAATGGGCAAAGAAGTGGCAGATGGAATACAGTGCCAGAAAGTGTATGGCCATGCACTTTGGTAGAAGAAATAAAAGGGTAGAGTATTTTCTAAATTGAGAGAAAATGCAAAGATCCGAGGTGCAAAGGAATTTGGGAGTCCTTGTGTAGGATTCCCTAAAGGGTAATTTGTAGGTTGAGTCTGTGGTGAGGAAGGCAAATGTGATGTTAGCATTCATTTCAAAAGGGCTATAATATAACAGCAAGGATATAATGTTGAGACTTTATAAAGCACTGGTGAGACCTCACTTAGAGTATTGTAAGGAGGTTTGGTCCCCTTATCAATAGACAATAGACAGTAGGTGCAGGAGTAGGCCATTCGGCCCTTCTAGCCAGCACCGCCATTCACTGTGATCATGGCTGATCATACACAATCAGTACCCTGTTCCTGCCCTCTCCCCATATCCCTTGACCCCGCTATCTATAAGAGCTCTATCTCACTCTCTCTTGAATGCATCCAGAGACTTGGCCTCCACTGCCTTCTGGGTCAGAGCATTCCACATATCCACCACTCTCTGGGTGAAAAAGTTTTTCCGCATCTCTGTTCTAAATGGCCAACCCCTTATTCTTAAACTGTGGCCTATAGTTCTGGACTCACCCATCAGCAGGAACATGCTTCCTGCCTCCAGCGTGTCCAATCCCTTAATAATCTTATACGTTTCAATCAGATCCCCTCTCATCCTTCTAAATTCCAGTGTATACAAGCCCAGTCGCTCCAATCTTTCAACATATGACAGTCCCGCCATTCCGGGAATTAACCTTGTGAACCTACGCTGCACTCCCTCAATAGCAAGAATGTCCCTCCTCAAATTTGGAGACCAAAACTGCACACAATACTCCAGGTGGGGTCTCACCAGGGCCCTGTACAGCTGCAGAAGGACCTCTTTACTCCTATACTTAATTCCTCTTGTTATAAAAGCCAGCATGCCATTAGCTTTCTTCATTGCCTGCTGTACCTGCATGCTTGCTTTCATTGACTGATGTACAAGAACACCTAGATCTCGTTGTATTTCCCCTTTTCCTAACTTGACTCCATTTAGATAGTAATCTGCCTTCCTGTTCTTGCCACCAAAGTGGATAACCTCACATTTATCCACATTAAACTGCATCTGCCATACATTTGCCCACTCACCCAACCTGTCCAAGTCACCCTGCATTCTCATAACATCCTCCTGACATTTCACACTACCACCCAGCTTTGTGTCATCAGCAAATTTGCTAATGTTACTTTTAATCCCTTCATCTGAATCATTAATGTGTATTGTAAACAGCTGCGGTCCCAGCCCCGAACCTTGCGGTACCCCACTGGTCACCGCCTGCCATTCCGAAAGGGACCCGTTAATCACTACTCTTTGTTTCCTGTCAGCCAGCCAATTTTCAATCCATGTCAGTGCTCTGCCCCCAATACCATGTGCCCTAATTTTGCCCACTAATCTCCTATGCGGGACTTTATCAAAGGCTTTCTGAAAGTCCAGGTACACTAAATCCACTGGCTCTCCCTTGTCCATTTTCATAGTTACATCCTCAAAAAACTCCAGAAGATTAGTCAAGCATGATTTTCCCTTCATAAATCCATGCTGACTCAGACTGATCCTTCTACTGCTATCCAAATGTGTCATAATTTCCTCTTTTATAATTGACTCCAGCATCTTTCCCACCACTGACATCAGGCTAACCGGTCTATAATTCCCTGTTTTCTCTCTCCCTCCTTTCTTGAAAAGTGGGACAACATTAGCCACCCTCCAATCAGCAGGAACTGTTCCTGAATCTATAGAACATTGGAAAATGATTACCAATGCGTCCACAATTTCTAGAGCCACCTCCTTAAGTACCCTGGGATGCAGACCATCAGGTTATCTTAGAAAGGATATGTTGAAACTGGAGATGGTTCAAAAGAGGTTTACAAAAATGATCCCAGGATTGGATGGCTTTCCATATGAAGAAGGAATGAAGGCTCTCGGTCTGTATTCACGAGAATTCAGAAGAATGAGAGGTGACCTCATTGAAAACTATCGAATGGCGAAAGGCCTTGATAGAGTGGATGTAGAGAGGATGCAGGAGAGTCTAAGACCAGAGGACACAACCTCAGAATAGAGGGGCGTCCTTTTAGAACGGAGATGAGGAGGAATTTCTTTAGCCAGAGAGTAGGATTCTGTGGAATTCATTGACATGGGCAGCTGTGGAGGCCAATTCTTTATGTATATTTAAGGCAGAGGTTGATAGATTCTTGATTGGTGAGGGCATGAAGGGATATGGGGTGAAGACATGAATTTGGGGCTGAGCGGAAAATTGGATCAGCCATGATGAAATGGCAGAGCAGGCTCAATTGGCCAAATGGCCCAATCCTGCTCTTATATTTTATGGTCATATTCATCAAAATAGTAATTTCTTCTAAAAATTTCAATAATCAAATTGGTTCAAATTCTGTGTTCTCTTACTTTTTATACCCTGAATTTAACTTTTTCTTTACACAGGAGATCCTTAACTTTTTTGAAGACAATAAATCCTTAAAATTTGGTTTCAGCTGAACCTGACAAATTGTATTACAGTACTAGGGCTGGGAAAAGGGCTTTAAACTCAATGGTGTGTATGGGGTGGTTAACAGTTTGGAAAAGTAAGGTAAAGGGGAAAGAGTACCCAGGAGAGGTTATGAAGTCTCCAGCATAAAGAAAAGGACAAAAAGTTTAGAAAAAGATACGATTTTAACTTCCGGTAACATGGGGGCAAAAATGAAATGGGTGTGAATACAGGATTGAAGGTGTTATATTTTAATGCAGACAGTAAATGGAATAAGGCAGATGGTCTTGTAGCACAGTTGGAAATTGGCAGGCATGACATTTTGTGCATCACTGAGTTGTAGCCAATAGTTGGGAGCTTAACTTACAAGGATACACATTGAAAGAACAGGTAGACAGGCAAAGGAGGTGGGGTGGCTCTGTTGGTTAAAAATTAAATCAAATCCTTAGGAAGAGGTGACATTGGATCGGAAGATATAGAATCCTTGTGGGGAGAGTTAACCTGCAAGGGAAAATAATCTCTGATGGGAGTTATATACAGCCTCAAATGTGGAGTACAAATTATAACAGGAGATTTAGAAAAGATACATATTGTATTTATTTTACATTGTATTGTGCAACATTATGATCGCTATGAGGGAGTTTTAAGTCTGGGTAGAAATTAACATGCAGTACCTCAAACACTCAGCTGCAACATGTTATGGACTTTTACAACCACGCTGCACACTCTTGAAGAGGAAATTTCATGAAGTTGGGCAAAGGTGGTGCTAGGAACAGAGGAAGCAAATGTAAGACAAATACTTGCTTTCAATTGACAGGATGTTATGATCGTCATGGAGGATTTCAGTCTGCAGGCAGATTGGAAAAATCCGGTTGGTGCTGGATCCCAAGGGAAAGAATTTGTAGAATACCTATGAGATGGATTTTCAGAGCAGCTTGAGGTCCAGCCCATTCGGGAAAAGGCAATTCTAGATTGTGTGTACTGTATTGACCCAGATTTGATTACGGAGCTTAAGGTAAATGAAACTGAACATAATATGATAGAATTCACCCTGCAGTTTGAGATGAAGAAGATATAAGCAGATGGATCAGTATTACAGTGGAGTAAAGGGAATCACAGAGGCATGAGAGAAGCTGGCCCAAGAAGACACTAGCAGAGATGGTGGCAGAGCAGCGATGGTTGATGTTTCCGTCGAGCAGTTCGGAAGATTCATCCCAAAGAGAGAAATATTCTTAAGGGAGGATGAGGCTGACAAGGGAAGTCAAAGATAGCCTAAAAGCTAATGAGAAAGCATATTATATTGAAAAACAAAATTAGAAGGAAGTTAGAGGATTGGGAAGCTTTTAAAAACCAACAGAAGGCAATTGAAAAAGCCATTAGGAGAGAAAAGCTAGCCAATTATATAAAAGAGGATACCAAGCGTTTTCCAACACATAAAGAGTAAAGGAGAGGCGAGAGCACATATTGGACCACTGGAGAGATAGTGATAGGGGACAAAGAAATATGGATGAAATCAATAAGTATTTTCTGTCAGTCTTCACTCTGGAAGACACCAGTAGTATGCCAGAAGTTTGAGAGTGTCAGGGGGCGGAACTGAGTGAAGTCACTATTAATAAGGAGAGAGTGCTTGGGAAGCTGAAAGGTCTGAAGGTTGATAAATCACCTGAACCAGATGTGAAAGAGGTAGCTAAAAAGATTGTGGAAGCATTAGTAGTCATCTTTCAAGAATCACTGAATTCTGGAATGGTTGGAGGACTGATGGGCTTCATTAGTAAGAGTGTCAACAGTTACCAAGAGAATGCAGGAGAATGGGGCTGAGGTGGAAAATAAAACTCAATACAAATGACAGGAATTTATAAACTAGCTAGTCTGACTTCAGTGTTGGGAAGATATTAGATTAATTTATTAAATAATAAGTTTTGGATAACTTGGAGGCACATGATTAAATATGACAAAGTCAGCATGATTTCCTCAAGCGAAAATCTTACCTGACAAATCCATAGGCTGCCTGTGACTAGTGCTGTTCCACAGGGGTCCCTAATGGGAACACTTCTTTTCACCAATATATGACAATGATTTGGATGATGGAATTGATGGCTTTGTGGTCAAGTATGAGGTTGGTACAAAGATAGGTGCAGGGACAGGTAGTGTTGAGGAAGCAGGGAATCTGCAGAAAGACAGATTAGGAAAATGGGCAAAAAAGTGACAGAAGGAATACTCAGTAGGGAAGTATATGGTCTTGCACTTTGGTAGAAGGAATAAAGGGGGATCAAATTTAGAAATCGGAGGTGCAAAGGGACTTGGGAGTCTTCATGCAGGATTCCTAAAAGGTTAACTTACAGGTTGAGAGTGATGGTAAGGAAAGCAAATACAATATTAGCATTCATTTCCAGAGGACTAGAACATAAGTCAAAGATGTAATGCTGAATCTTTATGAGGCACATGGAGAGGATACTTCATGTAGTGGGGATCTTGGACCAGAGGGCAGAGACTCAAAGTACAAGGATATCAGTTTAGAACAGAGGTGAGGAGGAATTTCTTTAGCCAGAGGGTGGTGAATTTGTGGAATTAATTGCCATGGATGGGTGTAGAGGCCAAGTCATTTGATATATTTAAAGGGAATGTTGATAGTTTCTTGATTAGTAAGGGTGTCAACAGTAACGGAGAGAAGGCAGGAGAATGGGGATAATAAATCTGAAATGATAGAATAGCAGGGCAGAATCAATGGGCCGAATGGCCTAATTCTTCTCTTATGTCTTATGGTCTTATAGCTTATTTAGGTTTTGCAGTTTGTTATTCCACTACTGCAACCTGACTTCAGTGGTTGGGAAGATATTGGAGTCCCTTACTAATTATGAATTTTTGGGTAACTTGGAAGCACATGATTAAATAGACCAAAGTCAGCACAGTTTCCTTAAGGAGAAATTGGTTTCCTTATGGAGAAATCTTACCTGACAACTCTAGACTGCTGCTGACAAGTGGTATTCTACAGGTACAGAGTTCTTCTCACCCACCCACATCCATGACCTTTTTAATCATCTTGTAGACTAATGGGGCTTTTAAGGTATTAATTCTTTCTTGAGGAGAAAATTATCCAACAGAACAAATTTGAGCCTTTAGGTAATCCCAAGGAGTTTCTGTGTTTATTATTAAAAATGTGAATATTTTGAGTGAGCTGACATTAAGCACAACCCCTCCCTACCCAGGTATTCTGCTACTAGTAAAGTATTAAATGTCTCACTATTAGCCCAAGATCAGTTCCTCTACCTGTGTCCACATTGAGAAGAATCAAGGAAAATCTCATCACAAAAGTATCTCATTCAACTTTGCAAACCCGCCCGACAAAATAATCTCTGGGAGGGAGCAGGCTATGAATGAAACATTTCTCTGTAAAACCTATGGGCTTATTTTATTTCAAAATTTTGTTTCTTGAGTCATAGCTAAATTTTTATAAGATGAAATCAATCACTGAGGATTTGAAACCTCTCATATAAAAAAAGCATTGATAATTTGAGGCAGAGACTATCCACTATTTCTCAAGCTCAAGAGCTTGTGCAACACTCGATAGCATCAAATGATCACTCATGTTAAGTTGGGAAATAAGTAAAAACAAGCTTGCAAGTATTTTAGACAAAGACATTTTGAAATTCTTTTTGGTGACATGTCTTTGTCTGAAAACCTATATCTGCAGCCAGTGAATCTAAGTGTCCCAGGTGACATTCAGAGAAGTGTATTTTAAGACTGTCCGTTGTTGCAGAACACTGAATAGGTGGTCCTTTTATGAAACTTGCCCCCATTGGACCAAGTGTACATTGGACTTCTCTGCATAGATTTTCAAGATAGCTTAGCCTTGGGGATTTCCAATGGGAAATAGGCTCCCTTTGATCAGCAATAAAGGGCATAATATTTATTACAAGCACGCGCGCTGCCTGCCAGTTTTTGTCCTTTATTAATGCAGTAAGAAACTTACTCTACCTTATAAGTCAGTTGCAGTTCTTGTGCTCCTTACTCAAGGGTGAGGAGGCCATGACATTGAAGAACAAAGTTGAATTTCCAGATCCTAATATGTCCATCGTACAGTAGTGCAGAATTGAATCAGGCCTTTTGGCTCTGCTGGTCCATGCCGCCCAGAATATCCCCCCACTAGTCTTAGTTGCCCACCTTCAATCCCCACGTTGGTGAGTCCCAAATTGGAGGTGTACAGGCAGGTGTAACAAGAGCTGGTGAGTGCTTCCCCTGCCATTCAATCATGGTTACCTTATTATCCTTCTCCATTCCATTCTCTTGCTTTCTCTCTGTTACTTTTCAATCCTTTACTAATCAAGAATCAATCAACCTCAGAATCAGAATCAAGTTTATTATCACCTGCATGTGACGTGAAATTTGTTAACTTCCACTTTAAGTATTGTTAACCTCCACTTTAAATATACTCAATGCCTTGGCCTATGCATCTCGCCCAAGACCTCATTATTCATTACCCTCATTACTTTCATATCCATCATATTCTCACTAGTAAATTCCAAGGAGAAATCGACCTTAAAAAATCTCAGCCATCTCCTGTGGCTCCACATAACTTATTTTACAGATATGGACAACATTTAAATGTGGGGCAGGGCTTATATGAGTAAAATTAGGATCACACAGAGAAAATCTGTCATGTCCTATGACTTCCAGAACAAAGTTCCTATGTATTGTATTAGAAAACCACTGTGGATTGTTATCTCCTTCAAGTGTTTTTTTTATAGTATTTGCATGTTCAAAGTTCAAAGTAAATTTATTATCTAAGTATATATATGTGTCATCGTACATTACCCTGAGATTCATTTTCTTTTGGATTTTTGCAATAAATACAAACAAATACAATTGAATCAATGAAAAACTACACATGACAAAGATGAATAAACAATCAATGTGCAAAAGGCATCAAGTTGTGCAAACATGAAAAAAGAAAAACAAAATAATAAAAAATAAATAAATATTATTGAGGACATGAGTTGTAGAGTCCTTGAAAATGTACATCTCACAAGTGATTAATATAGGATATTTATGGAACAATTTATTAAAACCAAATCTTAACAGAACAAACAAATAGAAAGAAAGCATTGTCTGTTCCAGCTAAACTGAATTAGAATCAGATTCAGGTTTAATATCACCAGCATAAGTTGTGAAATTTGCTAACTTTATGGCAGTAGAAGGACAAGACCTATACTTCTGTTTCATTGACTACACAAAAGCCTTTAACACAGTGAAACACCAAGTCATCATAAAAAAGCTTAAAGATATTAATATGGATGGAAAAGATCTAAGAATAATCAGGAATCTCTACTGGCAACAAAGTGCAGCCATACGGATAGACAACGAGATTGGTGAATATCAGCCAATAAGGCGAGAAGTCAGACAGGGTTGTGTTCTATCACCAGACCTGTTCTCCCTGTACAGTGAAAACATTATGAGAAGACCTACCTGGAATAAGTATAGAAGGATACAATATCAACAACCTCCACTATGTGGATGATACAGTACTGATAGCAAACAGTGAAGTAAATTTACAGAAACTATAATCTACCATCAACACGGAGAGTGAAAAACCTGGCCTAACCTTAAAAAGAAAAATGAAGTAATGGTAATATCAAAGAAACCTGATATCCCAAACTGTAGGATCGTATTGAGAAATGAAATCCTGAAAAAAGTTCACAACTTCAAGAATCTTGGATCATGGGTAACATCTGTTGGCAAATGAGAAACAGACATAAAAGCAAGAATAGCAATGGCAAGAACAGCATTTACAGAAATGAGAAGCATCCTAACAAACAAAAAAATAGCAATTGACATGTGCCTTAGATCTCTCATTCTTCTATATTGATGTATGTTCTGTATTCTTAGAACATACATTCTTCCTATATTGATCTATGGCTGTGAGTCATGGACTATCACAAATACAATGGAAAAAAGAATCAATGCAGCAGAGATGTGGTTCCTCAGAAGAATGCTATGCATACCGTATACGGACAGGATAACCAACGAAGAGGTTCTACAGAGAACGAAAACAAAACATACATTATTACATAAAAAACATCAGAAAACAACAATCAAAATTCTTTGGCCACATCATGCAGAGAGAGACATTAGAACATTTAGTTACAACTGGAAAGATGGAAGGAAGAAGAAGCAAAGGCAGACAGGGAATGAACATGAGAGATGGATTAACATCATGGTTAAAACAGGGAGGCAACAGCTACAATTCGGAGGGTCAGGGACCGTGATGGATGGAGAGACATGTCGCCGACCGGCAAGGCACCTGAACTGCACGGTAGCAGTACAATGAAATACATGATAAGTAAACATAGAGTTATATTAAGTATATATATATGTCTATTAAGTAGTTATTTTAAAATATGTTGTCCAAAATAACAGAAATTAAAAAAGTAGTGAAGCAGTGTTCATAGGTTTAATGTCCATTTAGGAATCAGATGGCAGAGATGGAAGAAGCTGTTCCTGAATCACTGAGTGTGTGCCTTCCTGATGGTAACAGTGTGAAGAGGGCACGTCCTGGCTGGTGGGGATCCTTAATGATGGATGTCGCCTTCTTACAGCATCGTTCCTTGAAGATATCTTCGATACTATGGAGGCTAGTATCCATGATGGAGCTGACTGATTTTACAACTTACTTCAATCTTGTGCAGTAGTCCCCTCCCCCCAGTTCCAGACAGAGGTGCAGCCAGTTAGAATGCACTTCATGGAGTGTCTGTAGATGTTTTCGAGTGTTCTAGTTGACAAACCAAATCTCCTCAAACTCCTTATGAAATATGGCCACTGTCTTGCCTTCTTTATAATTGCATCAATATATTGCGTCCAGGTTAGGTCCTCAGAGATATTGACACCAGGAGCTTGAAGTTGCTCACTCCCTCTATTTCTGATCTCACTATGAGGATCAGCTTGTGTTCCCTCTTCTGACCCTTCCTGAAGTCCACAAATCAGCTCTTTGGTCTTGCTGACGTTGAGTGCCAGGTTGTTGCTGCGCTCCTGTACGCCCTTTTGTCACAATCTGAAATTTTGCCAACAATGGCTGTATCACTGAAGTGAGCTCATGTATTTTCTGACCATTACTAAATATCCTGCTATGAATTAACACACGCAACATGCCGGGATGAAATTGGCGTGTTTCTCATGAAGTGCCCAGGAAAGCAGTTGGACCCTAAAATGTATTCCAGTCAGCTTCTGCTCCAATCTGTCTTCAAGCAATGATCATTGTTCATCTCTAACTACAGCTGCAGTTATGTGACCACTGCTTCATCTGACCAGCCTTCCTTTGATGATTTTATAGGGTGATTTTCTTCACAAATCCCATTGGTCTGGGGTCATAACGTTGAAACATTTGACACAAATGAACAAGAATAGCTGTGTCTGAGGGGAATGATTCAAACCAGAATTGCCTAAACATGATTGCACTAATTCTCTTATCTTTAAATGTATTTTTTACACATAACTTAACACATAACAGTCTGGATTCCTACTTATTTGGGTGTGATTTGAAAGTGATGTTGTCCCAGCATAAAGGATAGAAAAAAATGAAGTGGGAGGTGTGAATATAGCACTCCTCTTCATTTGATTCTTAAACTGAAAAGACTGTCTGTTCCAGGCAGGTTCTTCCTCTGCCCAGAGAAGTACCGTCTGTGCAGAATGGGCAGAAGTCCAGTACTTCATGCTCCAGCACTGATGGTTTAGTGCATCACAGAGAGTGTGTGCTGCCCAATTATACCCATTTGAGCAATTAACTGGCTGACCCTTTGGAACGTGGGAGGAAACCCAAACACCCAGAGGAAACCCACGTAATCATGGGAAGAACATCCAAGCAACTTACAGGTAGTGGGTGGGAATGAACTTGACCCGATAAAAGGTCCCGGCCCGAAATGTTGACTGTTTAGTCCGTCCGTAGATGCTGTCTCCAGCACATTGTGTGTATTGCTCTGGATTTCCAGTAGTACCTCTTGTGTCTGGAAACGAACCTGGCTGCGCTAGCTGCTACCTTACTGTGCTGCCCAAAAGAGATTGTGAAGGAACCATACCTGGTAACTGAGGGAGCAGATTATATTTCCACTGAGCCTGAAAACCTTAATTATGATTATGAAAACTTGACTAAATTACTAGCAAATCATTAAATCCACACACAGATTTTTCAGGAGAAAGACCCCTTCTATGATATTTTGATTATCCATCTGTTTCTCCATGGTCTTCAAGGACCACTTTGAACCCAAGACATTCTCTACAGGGTTCCTGCCTTTGTACTCATTCTGCCAGGCCCCGACGCGCACACAATTAGTATACCGAGGAATGTTCTTCGAAGTGGTAACTATGAACCACAAGGGAAGGGAACATCACCATGACAATCAGTTACCACGATGGCCATTTAACAACAAAGGACCACGCAAGTAATTGGGAGTTAAGTAATGGACCAGGAAAGTAATTCATTTTAAGATTAAGTACTGGACAAACCAACTGTAAGTGATCAGGGTCATCTAGCAGCAAACTGGGAAGTAGAATCTTCAAGAACAATGAGCAAGATACAGTATATACCATAGAGCAAAGTGACTTTCAGCATATAAGATCTGACCAGGTAATTACTGAACTGTTTTCTATTCTTAACACCATAATCTTCATTTGAATTGACCCTGCTGTCATGTAATTTTAACCACTGAATACATGTATATGGGAAATTTAGGTACATGCTCTCTTTAAAGTTGATGGATAGAAAATTTAGAGAACATTTCTCAGGACCTGTATTACCTGTCCCAATAAGCAAGGCTCCAATAAGAGGCAATTCGTGAAGTCACTACTGAAGCAGGAATCTAAAATCACCAAGGGAGGCAGGACCCAGGTTGACAGTCATGTGCCAGCATCCTATTTGAAATCGCCTTACTCTGAATAGAAGGAATAACACACTGTGGTAAACTTCATGCTAAGTAAAGAATGTGCACAGGTGTAGATGAATATATTGCTCAGAATATATTATGTCCTTCCCATTTCAGACCTCTTGTTCTTCTTTCTCTCCTCTCTTCTGAGAAGACGTCTAATTTTAATACTGCATGATGTTGATATGCTTCAGAGGTGTAAACTGAGCATTATAGAGTAAACGGAATTGTGCTGCAGAGGCAATTATCCACATCCAGGCAGCATGCACTTGAAGTAACATGAACAGACTAGAACCGCTGCCCACTGAGCTGGTGATAAATGGGATCGGATCGAGGCGTGTTTAATGTCCAAGTGCTGGCTGTCTCAGGTGTTGGATCTTACCACCATACATCATAATTCTAAAGGCACTAGAATATTAATCAACTATTAATGAAAAACTATAGCTAAACAGAAGGATTATCTAATAGATTATGGTTGTTTGGTGAACAGACTTCTCTTCATCTTCTGGATGTTCGACCTCACTCTCCAACACCTTCTCCTACTTCCTCCAAGAGCCTGATTCACCACTGAACACCAAACCATATTTTCTTCCAACATGCCATTGATATTTTGAAAATATTTCTCTTTTTGTTCATTGCTTTTCAGTCATGCAACCCACTATTTCCTTCTTTAAGATCTATTGTCTTTTCATAAAACAAGGGTCTTAGGTGACATACCATATCTCCTCAAATCCATCAACACTTTCTCTCCACCTTTCACCCTATCACAGACCTTCCCTCCTTTTTATTTTCTCCTCACTCATTCTGATTCTTGCTTGGATCTATTACATCTCTAACCTTTTTCCAGTTTTGCTAAAACTTTAACTGCTTCTCTCTCCGTAGCTCTTGTGTGACCTACCCAGTATAAACAGATTTTACGTCCTTATTCCATAATTCATATTTCACATACAATAAATTTAAGAACAAGCAGTAGATTCTATGATGTGGGCTTGAAAAAGGTCACTGTCACAATGGAGCTTCATGGTGTACAATCAATCTGAAAACATCTACACAGTAACCAGTCAATGAATAAATAATGTTGACCTGACTCGGGTAATGAGCATTTATCATTACAAGATGACCCTAGAGATGACAGCTGACTACTTGAAAAGCCTTACATGCATTTGGCAGGTTGTACTGTGCAGAGGCATTTGCAGCTTTCAGAAGTGATTGCCATTTCATTCAGAGGAACTATTTTGCGTTGTTATCGTTTGCATCAGTCTTTCCTGGTGCTTTGCAGTCTCCACAACTGATTTCATAATGTTCAGTCATGGTGTTGCAATCCAAGTCTTTTTGCTAGATGCAGAAGCCTCCAATTTAAGGATCATAGGATAGTTGGATCTACCTCACAACTCAATCGACGTAAGCTCAGGAGAGATAAATTTTCAGGGTGGGGATTGATGATGAGGGTCCACAAACATGAGAAAATCTGCAGATGCTGGAAATCCAAAGAAACACACAGAAAATGCTGGAGGAACTCAGCAGGCCAGGCAGCATCTGTGGAAAGGAGTCAACAGTCAATGTTTTGGGCCAAGACCCTTCATCAGGACTCTTCATGCAGATTTCCTCTTGTTTATGTTAGGATTTCAGCATGCCAGGCAGCATCTATGGATAAGAATAAACAGCTATGATGGATGTGGTCATTATGGGAGGGTGTGGTGACCCACTTTCTGCGCAGGCGAACCGGCTCACAAATAGCCAGCGCGCTGGGGGAGACTTTGGTAATGCACCTCTGATGTCATTTCCGCCCAGAGAGGGCGGTCGCTCGGGTTAAAATGCCAGCGCCGCGAAGTTTGAATAAACTAGTCTCAAAACGGCTTACCGACTGCGTGTCATTATTTTAGTGCTGTGTGTGTAACACATTGCTACATTGGTGACCCCGACTGTCCAAACGGGATTTGGACCAAAGATGACCGACTCTTCATCCGTTCATTCAGTTTCGCTAAAACTGCTGACTTTCTGGACGCTGCAACCACGCGTGTGGTTTAGCCAAGCAGAAGCCCAGTTCCAGATTTGGCAGATATCCTCTGATTCCACATGTTACTACCACGTGGTGAGCACCCTTGACCAGGAGACGGCCGCCCAGGCTGCAGATTTCATACAGTCGCCCCCAGAAGAAGGCAAATATGAAGCATTCAAGGCGCTGCTCATTGGGTCCTTTGGCCTCTCATGGCGTGAGCGAGGTGCCCGCCTGCTTCACCTGGATGGTTTGGGAGACAGGCTGCCGTCAGCATTGATGAACGAGATGCTGTCCCTGGCTGACGGACACAAGCCCTGCCTCATGTTCGAGCAAGCGTTCCTAGAGCAGCTGCCCGAGGACATACATCTGCTGCTGGCCGACGCAGATTTCAGCGACCCCCGGAAGGTGGTGGCTTGGGCAGACCTGCTGTGGAAAGCCAAGAGGGAGAGTGTGGCGTCCGTCAGTCAGATTACCAGGCCACGTGCTCAACAGCAGACCAGACCAGGCCTGGCAGTGGGGGTGCACACAGCACAGAGGCAGGAATGAGGAGGCCAGCAAACAGTGGTGTTTCTACCACCAGCAGTGGGGCACAAAAGCCCGCTGTTGTCGCCCACCCTGCAAGGGCCAGGGCCAGGGCCAGCTGCCGCTAATGACTATGGCAGCAGGCCACCAGGACAGCCTCTTGTATGTCTGGGACAAACAGTCAGGACGCCGCTTCTTGGTCAACACCGGAGCGGAGATCAGCGTCTTGCCCCCGACGGGGTATGACACCCACAACAGGAAGCCAGGACCCACCCTGAGGGCTGCAAACGGCAGCACAATATGGACCTACAGCATCCGCACAGTGCAGCTGCAGTTCGGCACCAGCCAGTTCACGTGGGACTTCACACTGGCCGCTGTGGCCCAACCACTCCTGGGGGCAGACTTCTTGTGAGCTCATAGCCTGCTGGTCGACGTGCAAGGGAAAAGACTGGTACATGCCGAGACTTTCCAGACATTCTTCCTGGGTGAAGCCAAGTTGCCAGCCCCACACCTGGACTCCATCACGCTGTCGGACAACGAATTCACCAGAATCCTGGTGGACTTTCCATCGATTCTGGCACCGCAGTTCACGGCAGCCATGCCCAGACACTGGGTACAGCACCACATCCCGACCCAGGGACCACCTCTCCACACCCGCGCACGAAGGCTCCCCCCGGAAAAGTTGCCTGGTGAAGTAGGAGTTCAAGAGGATGGAGGAATTGGGGATCGTATGGAGGTCCGTCAGCCCATGGGCCTTCCCCCTGCACATGGTGCCCAAAGCAGCCAGGGGTTGGAGACCATGCGGCCACAAGCGCAGACTGAACGAGGCTACCACTCCAGACCGCTACCCCATGCCGCACATACTGGACTTTGCAGCAAACCTGCACAGGGCAAGAATTTTTTCCAAAGTAGACCTTGTCTGGGGATACCATCAAATCCCGGTGCACCCTGAAGACATCCCCAAAACAGCACCCATCACCCCTTTTGGCCTGTTCCAGTTCCTCCGAATGCTGTTCGGCCTGAAGAATGCTGCATGGATGTTCCAGCGGCTAATGGACGCGGTGGGACTCGACCTGGACTTTGCGTTCATCTATTTGGATGACATCCTTACAACCAGCAGTAGTCGCCAGGAGCATCTGTCCCACCTCCGCCAGCTCTACTCCTGCCTGAGTGATTTCAGCCTCACGATCAACCCGGCCAAATGCCAGTTCGGTCTCAATACCATTGACTTCCTGGGCCACAGGATTACCAAAGACGGGGCAACACCTCTGTCCGCCAAGGTAGATGCGATCCCCCACTTTGCCTGGCCCAACACGGTCAAAGGCCTGCAGGAGTTCATTGGTATGGTGAACTTCTACCACCATTTCCTTCCCTCAGCAGCCCGTGTCATGTGCCCTTTCCTCACCCTGATGTCAGGTAAAGGCAAGGACATTACTTGGGATGAGGAGGCCGTGGCCGCTTTCGTTAAAGCCAAGGAAGCCTTGGCAGATGCCGCAATGCTGGTGCACCCCAGAACGGATGTTCCGACTGCCCGCACAGTGGATGCATCTGACACAGCAGTTGGTGGGGTGCTGGAGCAGTTCATTGAGGGGCGCTGGCAACTCCTGGCGTTCTTCAGCAAGCACCTACGACCACCCGAACTCAAGTACAGTGCCTTCGACCGGGAGCTGTTGGCACTGTATCTGGCAATCCGGCATTTCAGGTACTTCT
This sequence comes from Hypanus sabinus, assembly GCF_030144855.1. Classification (NCBI taxonomy): domain Eukaryota; kingdom Metazoa; phylum Chordata; class Chondrichthyes; order Myliobatiformes; family Dasyatidae; genus Hypanus; species Hypanus sabinus. Next base: position 31,914,911 of record NC_082707.1, read on the forward strand.
TAGAAGGCAGGCCGCTTGCCGCGTTCACGGACCATAAACCATTGACCTTCACATTCACGAAGGTGTCTGATCCCTGGTCGGCTCGCCAGCAGTGACATCTGTCCTACATCTCCGAGTACACGACGGACATCCAGCATGTTTCAGGAAAGGACAACATCGTGATGGACACACTCTCCAGACCAGCTGTCCAGGCCCTATCCCTGGGGGTGGACTATGCAGCACTGGCGGAGGCACAGCAGGCAGATGACGAGATGCACAGCTACAGGACCGCAGTCTCGGGTTTGCAGCTGCAGGACTTTCTCGTAGGCCCAGGTGATAGGACCCTCCTGTGCGACGTGGCTACCGGCCAACCTCGCCCCATTGTCCCAGCAGCCTGGAGGCGGCAAGTTTTCGACTCCATACATGGTTTGACGCACCCATCTATCAGGACAACCATCCGGCTGGTCTCCAGCAAGTTCGTGTGGCACGGACCACAAGCAGGTCAGTGAATGGGCCAGAACGTGTGCGCAGTGCCAAACAGCCAAGGTGCAGCGGCACACTAAAGCCCCGCTGCAGCACTTCAAACCCACACACTGGAGGTTCGACCACATTCATGTGGATATCGTGGGCCCCCTTCCAGTGTCCCGAGGAGCGCAGAACCTCCTAACTACGGTAGACTGGTTCACGAGGTGGCCAGAGGCGGTCCCGCTCTCCGACACATCTGCTGATTCCTGTGCCCGAGCACTGATCGCAACCTGGGTAGCACGCTTCGGGGTACCGGCCCACATTACCTCCGACAGAGGCGCCCAGTTCACCTCCAGCCTGTGGTCGGCTGTGGCCAGCCTTTTGGGGACACAGCTACACCACACAACTGCCTACCACCCACAGTCGAATGGACTAGTGGAGCGTTTCCACCGTCACTTGAAGTCGGCTCTCATAAACATTAATTAGCACCCTTTATTGCAAGTTCTTAATATTGTTGAGTACAGAATTGTTCAGAGGATCTTAATTTAACACAGATACAAACAATGACATCATGGACTTTCAAAAACCATTAAAGTTTTGTAACATCTCTTTGTGCTGTTATTCTTGGCCAATGATAAATTCCATGAGGACATTGTCTTTTCTGGAAATACTTACTCATATGCTGTAAATATATTAAAGATATCAACAATGATAGTTTGGAAATGCCTGCCTCCTAATTGAGGAATAGAGTCATAGAAACGTACAGCACAAAAACAGGCCCTTTGGCCCATCTAGTCCATGCTGAACCATTTAAACTGCCTACTCCCATTGGTGTTATCACCCAATGGCGATACACATAACTCCATCACTACTGCGGAACTCAATACCTAAAACTATTAGGGATACAGACTCAGTTTACACTTCTAAATGCCAGCCCAAAATCTATTTATATAACCTTGATTTTAAGTAACATCTTTTAGTTTCATGTTTATTTTCATGTTATTTTCATGTTTGTACTTTTATCCCATTGTAAAGCACTTTGAACTACATCATGAAAAGTGCTCCTTAAATATAGTTACTATTACTACTTGTGCTGAGAGTTAGCTTCATTTGGCATAGCTTGTCTCTTATTCTTATTGGATTATCTCTGGCATGCTGTGCTTAGCAACACATCTGATTGCCACCTGAGATCTTGCTGGTCCCTTTATTAACAAATTTGTTAAGGGACACAAAATAGGTCACAATGTGTGCAAATAAGGGGTTTTTACTTATTCAAGGTTGGATGCATGGAAGTGAAGATCTTGGCAGCATCAGTTCTGCATGAACTGGCTTCATTCTGGGCCAGATTACATTGACAACTCATAGCTGGGTGTGTAGGAAACTTCTGGCTGGTTGACTTGCTGGCCTAAAATTGAAAAAGTAAGTTGAAATAAGTTTTGTGCATATTTGTCTTTATGTTATGTTTTTAATTGATAGCAGTCTCCTGTTCTTTAAATAAATGGCATACTTCAGCATCTTAATTTTTAAAAAATAAGTTTAGTTTTTAATTATAAACACAGGAGATTCTGCAGATCTGGAAATCTAGAGCAACACACAGAAAATGCTGGATAATCTCAGCAGGTCAGGCAGTGTTTAAGGAGAGAAATACACAGTCAGCCTTTCGGACCAAGACTCGTCACTGGGACATGAAAGGAAGAGGGTAGAAAACAGAATACGAATGTGGGGGGAGGGAAAGGTATGGGGGGAATTATGTTTTCTTTAAGTGTGATGCAACAAGATGGTGGGACTGTACACAGTGTTTGAATGTTGAACTGTCAGAAGGCTATAGAGCAGGTCTGATGAAGGGTCTTCAACCTAATACGTTAACTGTTTTTTTTCTCTCTCGGCAGATGCTCCCTGACCTGTTGTGTTTTTCCCTCATTTTCTGGTTTTAATTTCAGATTTCCAGTTGGTGCAGTTTTTATTGGGGGAGGAGGATGTTTCACCTATTTCCTGGTTTGATTTGGTGGAAGAGCTGCTGCAGTGACACTGGCAGAAGCACCACTACAGGCTTTGTACAAGCAGTGACAACAATTGCTGATCCACACAATCCAGATAATTAAATGCAAAATCCATTACATTTGGGATATACTGTACCTATCAATTCTCCTTGACAAAAGTAGCTGATACAGGAACCAGAACAAATATTAATGCGTAAAAGTTATGTAAATAGGTAAATGATTAATTGGAGGGAATAAGGTCTCATCCAGAACTGTAGGTTGCATGAAGAATGTAACAAAAGTGTAGCAGAGATTGAGAATGGAGGTTGGAGGTCATGGTGTGAGAGTCTGAGAGTCGGGTCAAGGACTTACCGGGCTGGAGGCCTACATGTGGGAATGGTTGGGAAGGTGTTAACTGGTTTTGTTTTGCTGTTGTTGTCTTGTTTTGTTCTGTTGTTGTTGCTAATTGGGTTGCTCTGTGTTGTAATGTTGCTATATTGAACATTGTGGGTGTGCTATATTAGTGCCGGAATGTGTGACTTCACTTGCGGGCAGCCCCCTGGATATCTTTGGGTGGGTTGGTTGTTAATGAACCTGAATCTGAAGAGTTACGTTAAGATTGAGCTGTGTGCTATCAGAAACTTTCCATGAAAACTTGTATGCTAAGGGGCGGTCTTCAAGATGGGAATCAGGAGGGAAACGAGACAAGATAGTCTAAGTACTCTGAATAAACGCAAGATATTTTATGCATATAAGAAAATATTTTCGCTATACCTACCATGCCATTGTACATACCTGACAGAGAAATCGCATAGAAATTCTGTAGATACTAGAAATCCAGAGTAATACACACAAAATTTTGGAGGAACTCAGCCAGTCAGGCAGCATCTATGGAGAGGAATAAAGAGTTGACATTTCAGGCCAAGACCCTTCATCAGGTCTTCATACAAGAGCAATGTAGCAGCAGGAAGAGGGACTCTTGGAAGATACTGTCTAGTTCTCCTCTTCTCATTCCTACTATTGAAGGAGGAGATAGAGGAGCCCAAAAACACACACACAAGTTTTCAGGAACAGCTTCCTCCCCACCGCCAATAGATTTCTAAATGGACAATGAACCCATGAACACTGCCTTAGTACTTTTTCCTCTCTTTCGATATTACCTATTTAATTTGAAATTTTTATACTGTATATACTACTTATTGTAATGTATAGTTTTAAAATTATGCATTGCACAGCACGGGGTGGCACAGTAGCATAGTGATTAGCAGGAAGCTTTACCATAGTAGATTCAATACCCGTCCCTGTCTGTAAGGAGTTTGTTCATTCTCCCTGTGACTGCATGGGTTTCCTCCGGACGATCTGGTCTCCTCCCATGGTCCCAAGTCGTACCAGTTGGTAGGTTAATTGATCATTGTAAATAGTGTCATGATTAAGGTTAATTGGGGATTGCTATGTTGCATGGCCTAAATGACTGGAAGCGCCTACCCTGCTCTGTATTGCAATAAATATATAAATTAATAAAATAAGTGTTCTGCCACACAAAACAATGAATTTCACAACATATATCAATGATATTAAACCCAATTTTGACTCTCATGCTGTTATCCCTGAACATGCAAGTGGGAAGTACATGATGTATAATTTATTGCTATCTGATTATTCATTGTATCATGATTGCAATGATCCCAGACTTTAATGGATGAAGTCAAATGCTTAGTGTCACTAAGGGATGTTCAGAATCTAGGTATACAATGAACAGCTGAAAAATATGGTGTGAAATGAGTTATTGATCACAACCTTGATGTAGTTAACAGTGAACCACCCACACTGGCTGTTGATTTACAACTTAAGTTTGAACTTATATTTAGTTCAGGAACTTACTAAATGAAGAGAGTCGGATCTTGTGAAGTAAAGGTTTCCTTGTGTAAGTCCCATCATGATGTGTGAGCTGGAACTGCTTAAAATAGCTAAAAACTTTGACAGGCAATGAAACTACTCTGCTTGCTTCAGTCAACAGACTGTGGCCAGTTGTCAGATTTTCAGAAGTATTCAAAAGCTTTCCAAACTATTAGTAATTACTCAATTAAACAATTGAAAAATAATTTAAAATAAAATAAAATAATTAAGTTCAAAATAAATCAAACACTTAAAACCTCAAACAGTTGAATGAAACCAGCAATATATAATTTATTCCCACATAGATAATCTTCACTGAAATCATTAGCGAAGGTACACCAAGATTCAGCCTGTGCAGGTCATTTGAGCAAGTTCACAACATGAAATGATGGAGAACTGCCACATGGTTCCACATCACGTGAAGTGTGGTCACTGATTTGCTGGTGAACAGCTGTCAACAAGTTCAAGGCTTTGATGCTCGTGCACAAATGCCTGGAAATCCTGGACTTACTGGCATTTATTCCGCAAAATACCAACAGCTCCACATGGAACTGTTGACACTTCCCTGCATAATCCATCCCTATTAGTATGAGGTATTTTGAAGAGTGCTATCTATTTTGATTTCACTCATCAGATCTTTAACTGTATTTCCCATATTAGGTTTTACATATTTTGTTTGATTCTTTCAAATATCTAATGGATGGTCCACTTAAGCTTCTGTTTAATAACTCAAATATTCATAAGGTTAACATTCTTGCATGTAGTTAATTGATGTGCCATATACTAACCATTATGGAGGACAATAAACAGCAACATACATATCTTATCCATATGTATTCTTCTGCATTAACTCATTCTTTTATAATGAGACTACACTTCCGATAGGACAGGTCCCTAATTAAATCTTGCTTTAATTTACAAGATTGCCAGAGTTATTTCTTATTTCCCAGCATTGACAGTGATGCACCATCAATAACTCTCGGAGATGGGAGGCGAACGATAGGCTTTTATAAGCTGCAAGAAACCACCACACAACATCCTGGAGAGTGAGGGAGGAGCAGTGCCTCCAACCACCTTTATACAGGGGTCTGTGGGAGGAGCCACAGGAGCAGTCAGCAGAGGGGCGTGTCCAGACAGGTATATGTAGTTCACCACAGACAGGAGATGGTTAAGATGGTTAAAGGATATGGTTAACCTTGCATTCTAACAAGTGCAAGGTTGCTAAGATGCTTCATAATCTCCAGAGGCACTCGGTTTCCCTACTCCTTTGCAAGATTTGGAGCAGATATTCTTTGCTGGCAGATTTGCTACAGAAAGCAGATTACTGTGGTTCTCAAATTTAGTGGACTTTTCCTTAGCAGACTTTCATTATGTACCCATTATTGTACCCTTTATTTACAGAACCTAATGAACACTACTGGCAGGGGAGGAGAGAACTCAAGTGTCATTGAAGCAATAGAAATGATCAATACAGCCATTTGTGTTTGTAACAATGTGGCTCAATGTCATTTCAAAATTTGTTGAACTTCACCATTTCAAAAATTGCTCAACATGTTCTACACACAACCTGTAGTGTTGCACAATTAGTACACGCGATCAAAAACAAATTTCTATTCCTTCACATGAAGGACCACTAAATGTTAACTCAGCTGAAGAAAACACAGCTTTCAGGAAGTGATGGAAATTGGTTCATCCTACTGGGAGAAGGGGACCTCATTAAAGCAGCCAGAAACACATGCCATTGGACATCCACCTCAGAGTTTTCTGGCTACAGATGAATCTGGCAGCTCAAAATTGATAGTAGGCATCAGAAGATTGCAAAGAAGAAGAATTGTTGAATCTGTTGTCAGGAAGATGTTATTGCCATTCATTGGATATGGATTAAATAATTGAGGCATTTTAGCCAAATCCTTAGACAAAGGAGTAACACAGGGGTTCCCAACCTGGGGTCCATGGACCCTTTGCTTAATGGTATTGCTCCATGATATAGAAAAGGTTGGGAACCCCTGGAGTAGTATAATGATCTCCAACTGGGAACCTTGGTAGATGTCCAACAGAGCTATATGTCCGCCAGTGCCTGAGTTGAGTACATTGCCAAAAAGGGATCGTGATGACAGAACTCATTTGGCATAAGCTGCAGATCTTGGTCAGCTAAAGGTCTTCCTTATGTGCTGTGCCCACAGCTGTTTGGCAGCTGGAAAAACTCAGTTATTACTTTATGAGGGAGGCCATATCTTCTGATGGTTCACTGGGGATTATGGTAAAGTAGCCCTCTTGTGTCTACTGACAGGGAGGTATGAGTACTAGCAAGGGGAGGACAATGTGTGTTTAACTTGGCATCCTTTGGTTGGTTCCCCAGTGTACACGCTTCCACCTCCTCTAAGCAATGGAATGGGACAGGACCAAAGGAGACCCTACTTGTTAATGGAGTCTAGTCCAAAGTCTTCTTCAGGGCAAACTAATTTAAAAATCTTTTCAGATGATTTAAAAAAATGTTTGGAATTTCCATGGCATATGATTAAGCAGATTAAGCAGTTGGCATTCTCCAGAAGTTGTATAAACAGGACTTCCAGTAATTTTTCATTTAAGATTTGGTAGGAGATTGAGAGAATACTCAGAGAAGAACAATTTTATGAAAACATATAGAAAATATTAAAATATTAGGTATAATAGAAATACTTCAACAATTATGTCTAAGCAACAAGTAAAAGTATGTTCGTATATCTCTGGGTTGATTAACCATTGGTGATGGACCTCTTCTAACCTGTTTCAAACTTGCCTCCCCACATTCTCCTTTGGCAGTTTTTACTACTGGTAGATGGAGAAGAGAAACACAGGAAATTATTGCTGTGGAGCAGACCTCAGCAAATTTCTTCCTTTTGAATGCAATAAGTTAAGAGTACCACACACAAAGGTACAAGGGTACATTCCACCCCCCCCCACACCCTCACAGTATGAATTGAGAAAAATATGCTGCCACGTTTCTTCTTGTGGAAGTTGCTCTAAAATTTCCAATTTTCTGAATTGGCCTACACGGAAATTGGTGAGCAATATCATAGACTCCTGCTTCAGTGTGACAAAGTTAATAAATTGCAAACTTTGCCAGCAAAGGTACTAACTTAATATTATGGGTCTGAACATTTATGTTCATGCACAGGAAATCCAGTTCCTTCCCTTCTTTCCTCATATCCAACGCAAGACACAAATTGTCTTGGGTACACTTTAATACTATGTGAGTCACCAGGCAATATAACCCCAATGAAACCCTTTCAGTGTAGTAGAAACAAATGAAGAAGTTCATGCATGTGTAGAGCAAGATCTCCACAATATTATCTGAAATTGGATTCAGTGAGCAAGATAGGTTCCAGTAACACATCTAACTTTGATATTCATGCCAACATAAAAGTCAGCCAGAAAGCACTGCATGTCTTCTCACATCACACCATAGAGGGAAAAGGTTCTAATGAGTGGCATGATCTATTGGAGCACAGAGTGATGCACCTGCAAGAGCTGTTAAAAATCCCTCCTGCTGTCTTGCTCCTAATTAACTGAAGTTCGCGTTCACATTTTGTCATCCAATGTTGCCATAGATACAGTCTGAGCAGTTGCATTTTGCAGATTATGGTTATGGTCTCACATACTAAGTTGTAGAACATGTATCACAGTATATAACAACTACTGTACTTTGCATCATTTTGCCCATGGCTTGAAGGCTACTCAAGGCATTCTGCATAGACTCCAGCAAGCTCCCAGTCCAAAGAGTAGGGAAGGTTAAAACTGATCTCAACATGATTGCGTGATAAAGGTTTTGAAAGCCAAATATAAAAGAAGCAATCCTTTTTAATGATTTTGAAGCAGGAAACATTCTTGAACTCTTTCAAAGTGCTCTTGCTGGGTATTTCAGGCCTTAATATTTTTCCCTGATTGGACCTATGGTAATTATAGGATCACCTTCTCTGTAGCGGACATATCAAGGGAAAACTTCAGCACAGCAGATCCTAAAGTTGTAAACATCGAAACATAGAAAACCTACCACACAATATAGGCCCTTCGGCTCACAAAGTAGTTCCAGTAACTCAAAATTTGGGAGGAAAATTGACTTTGGGTTCCCCTGAGATGTTCTCTAATGCTCCAGCATTTAAAACTAAAAAAGACTAAACACAAGTGAACACCCAAGTGGGAAATGTTTGCCATAGATATAGAGAACACTTAAAAACCTTAATTATTCAAATAGCTAAAAGATACCATTAGGCCAGAACTTTTGGAGAATTGAGGAACTGAATTATAAATGATGAATTCAAGATGCCAAGGTTGTGTTGTTTCTTTAGTTTTAAAAATGCCAACATGCGTAATCTTTTTATGCTACTTTTTGTGTTTTTAAAATGAATAGGAACTTGGATTAGCAAGTTAATTAATAATTCATGTAGGTGGTAATGTTACAAATTCAACTGCAGAACCGTTGACAAAGATTTATAAAAGATTTTTAATATTAATTGTGCTTTATATCAGTTAAGATAAACATTTCTTACATTACATATTTATGATTCCCAAAAGATATTAAAGTTCTTTCGTATAATTGAATGTTGAACATATCAAGGAAAGAGAACCGTGTTCAGCTGTTTTTTGAATAATACTATTCTGCTGGATTTTGATTAGCCTTGTATTAAATATTCTTCTGCAATGCTAGCCTTTCTCCTAATCTACCCTCTGACTATGAAGAACAAAATTCTGCCTTCTTTGAACTTAATGAGCAATGGTAAGGCATAGGCATCTCTCTCTCTCTCCACCTTACCCAAACAGCAGTCTGGATGTAGGGTGTAAGTTGAATGAAGAGTTAAAATTGGCATGCCGCAAAGGTAATGATACAGTTGTCATGGGGGATTTCAACATGCAGGTAGACTGGGAGAATCAGAATGGTACTGGACCCCAAGAAAGGGAGTTTGTGGAGTGCCTCCGAGATGGATTCTTAGAACAGCTGGTACTGGAGTCTACCAGGGAGAAGGCAATTCTAGATTTAGTGCTGAGCAATGAACCGGATTTGATCAGGGACCTCGAGGTAAAGGAACCATTAGGAGGTAGTGACCATAATATGATATGTTTTAACCGACAATGTGAGAAGGAGAAGGGAAAATCAGATGTGTCAGTATTACAGTTGAACAAAGGGATCTATGGAGCTATGAGGGAGTAGCTGGCCAAAGTTCAATGGAACAATACCCTAGCAGGGAAGACAGTGGAAAAAAAATGGCAGGTATTTCTGGGAATAATGCAGGAGGTGCAGGATCGGTTCATTCCAAAGAGGAAGAAAGATCCTAAGGGGAGTAAGGGGCAGCCGTGCTGACGAGGGAAGTAAAGGGCAGTATAAAAATAGAAGAGAAGAAGTATAACATAGCAAAGATGAGCGGAGGACTGAGAAGCTTTTAAAGAGCAACAGAAAATAACAAAAAAGGCAATACGCCAAGAAAAAATGAGGTACAAAGGTAAACTAGCCAAGAATATAAAGGAGGATAGTAAAAGTTTCTTTAGGTAAGTGAATAGCAAAAAAATAGATAAGACCAAAATTGGGCCATTGAAGACAGAAAAGGGTGAATTTATTATGGGGAAGAAGGAAATGGCAGATGAGTTGAACAGGTACTTTGGATCTGTCTTCACTAGGGAAGACACAAACAATCTCCCAGATGTAATAGTGGCCAAAGGAACTAGGGTAAAGGATGAACTGAAGGAAATTTATATTAGACAAGAAACGGTGTTGGATAGACTGTTGAGTCTGAAAGCTGATAAGTCCCTGGGACCTGATGGTCTGCATCCCAGGGTGCTTAAAGAGGTGGCTCGAGAAATCATGGATGTATTGGTAATCATTTTCCAATGTTCTATAGATTCAGGAACAGTTCCTGCTGATTGGAGGGTGGCTAATGTTGTCCCACTTTTCAAGAAAGGAGGGAGAGAGAAAACAGGGAATTATAGACCAGTTAGCCTGATGTCAGTGGTGGGAAAGATGCTGGAGTCAATTATAAAAGAGGAAATTATGACACATTTGGATAGCAGTAGAAGGATCAGTCTGAGTCAGCATGGATTTATGAAGGGAAAATCATGCTTGACTAATCTTCTGGAGTTTTTTGAGGATGTAACTATGAAAATGGACAAGGGAGAGCCAGTGGATTTAGTGTACCTGGACTTTCAGAAAGCCTTTGATAAAGTCCCGCATAGGAGATTAGTGGGCAAAATTAGGGCACATGGTATTGGGGGCAGAGCACTGACATGGATTGAAAATTGGCTGGCTGACAGGAAACAAAGAGTAGTGATTAACGGGTCCCTTTCGGAATGGCAGGCGGTGACCAGTGGGGTACCGCAAGGCTCAGCGCTGGGACGCAGCTGTTTACAATATACATTAATGATTTAGATGAAGGGATTAAAAGTAACATTAGCAAATTTGCTGATGACACAAAGCTGGGTGGCAGTGTGAAATGTCAGGAGGATGTAATGAGAATGCAGGGTGATTTGGACAGGTTGGGTGAGTGGGCAAATGTATGGCAGATGCAGTTTAATGTGGATAAATGTGAGGTTATCCACTTTGGTGGCAAGAACAGGAAGGCAGATTACTATCTAAATGGAGTCAAATTAGGAAAAGGGGAAGTATAATGAGATCTAGGTGTTCTTGTACATCAGTCAATGAAAGCAAGCATGCAGGTACAGCAGGCAATGAAGAAAGCTAATGGCATGCTGGCTTTTATAACAAGAGGAATTGAGTATAGGAGTAAAGATGACCTTCTGCAGCTGTACAGGGCCCTGGTGAGACCCCATCTGGAGTATTGTGTGCAGTTTTGGTCTCCAAATTTGAGGAAGGTCGTTCTTGCTATTGAGGGAGTGCAGCGTAGGTTCACAAGGTTAATTCCCGGAATGGCGGGACTGTCATATGTTGAAAGATTGGAGTGACTGTGCTTGTATACACTGGAATTTAGAAGGATGAGAGGGGATCTGATTGAAACATATAAGATTATTAAGGGATTGGACACACTGGAGGCAGGAAACATGTTCCCGCTGATGGGTGAGACCAGAACTAGAGGCCACAGTTTAAGAATAAGGGGTAGGCCATTTAGAACAGAGATGCGGAAAAACTTTTTCATCCAGAGAGTGGTGGATATGTGGAATGCTCTGCCCCAGAAGGCAGTGGAGGCCAAGTCTCTGGATGCATTCGAGAGAGTTAGATAGAGCTCATAGATAGCGGGGTCAAGGGATATGGAGAGAGGGCAGGAACGGGGTACTCATTGTGTATGATCAGCCTTGTCTATTGTTTATCAATATTCTGGCTTCCTCCTCCTTTTCCAGTCCTGATGAAGGGTCTCAGCTCAAAACATGACTGCTTATTTCCCTCCATAGATGCTGCCTAACTTGCAAAGTTCCTCCAGCATTTTGTATGTGGTGCTCGAGCATCTGTAGAATCTCTTGTGTTTAAGACATCAGGATTTTACCACTGTACTTGGTGTACTTCTCTAAAGAATGGGGTGCTGGAAGGGGTCAACCAGGTTCACTAATAAGACTTTTGCTTCTGTGTGAGAAAGCAGTGGGTACACGCCGAATTCCAGAAACTTACACAATCATGAGATGAATATTACTCTTTGCACGTGAAAGAAAACGAACAGGTTCTAGTCATTTTGAACGTCACTCGATTTTACTCTTCATTGAGTTTAATGGAATGTAAGATTGGCCAATGTCATTTTAAAGCTTCTCCATTGCTTGATAGCACTGCTTATCGAATTGCTGTATTCCTCAAAGTGATAACTTTTGAATAGGTTTTATGCTATGTCTAACCCTTCAGGGAAACTTGAAGTATATTGTGGCAATATTGAAAAATAACAGGGAGCTCTTCTGTGCCCTAGACAATATTTATCCATTAACAAATACTGACAACAGAGTAACTAGGTATTATCTTACTGCTTTATGTGCAACCTTGCTCTTTTAAAAATTTGTTCTCATGTTTGCTGAGCCAACATGTCATTGACTTCCTGCCAGTATTGTTATATTTTGCAATACCTTCTAAACTCTCACAACATTAATAGCTTTTGCTTTTAATTGTCTTCTCCTCTTTTGATTGGTGTCCAGTCCAACCATTTGTTCCCCAATTACAATTGTCCTTGAAATTTACAAACTACTAGACCTTCTTTATTATTAAAGTTATTAATGTTACACTTCTGTACCTGTTCTCAGTTCTGAAACTGTTCTCTTGTGTTTCAGATTCAGATTCATTTATTTATCACACATATACCGAAACAAATGCAGTGAAATGCAATGTTTACGTTAACAACCAACACAACCCAAGGATTTGCTGAGGGCAGTCCAAAAGTGCCGCCACACATTCTGACACCAACATCGCATGCCCCCATGTTCACAAAACAATACAAATAACAACAATGTCAGAACAATAGCAACAAAACAACTACAAAACAACCACTTTATCTTCTTCCCAACCACCTGTACATTTTGTCTTTCTCAAATGCTCTTACCCCAATTTTGTCAACGATAATCTTTTGCCTTTTAGTTCCAAACACAATGTGCTTCACCATTGCACTGTTAATGAGTTGAAATCAAGGTTTGTGCAGGCATACCTCACACAAAATCTCTGCTTCTGGGATCTGAAAAGTGTTCAGTTCTTCATTCTTCCTCTTCCAGTCAAAAGCTTTTAAAAACAGTTTGCTGGCACCTTACCTTCATGAAGGGTCTCTGAGCAACCAGTGATATCTCCTTCAATTCAAATAATGCTGCCCAGCGTAATAAAATGTTATTGGCATGAACCCTTAACCACGCTCTCTCTCAACAAATTCTCAAAATCTTTTGGGTATTTTCAACATTTTTATTTCACATTTACAGCATACTGTATGTTTTCTTTGCACATGATTCAATGATGAATTTGCCATTCAATTCTTAATACCTGGAAGCTAAAAATGCCTTTTTGTTATTCAATGCAAAGATAAAGGTTTGCTTTATTCATACACAGAATGTCAAAACATAGTGAAATACAACATTTACGTCAAATCAGATCAGCGAGGATTGTGCTGGAGCCATGCTTCCATTGCCAACATAGCATCCTCACACCATACTAAGCTGAATCCTAATCCTAACGGTACATCTTTGGATCGTGGGGGGAAATCAAACCCCACAAGGTCATGGGGAGAACGTACAAACTTTATAATCAAACCCTGATCAGTGATCACTGGCGTGTTAAAGCACTTGTATTAACTGTTTTACTACTGTGCCACCTATGTTAAAGGTTCAGACCTTTAACACACATCATCAAACACTGGATAAGCAGGCCATCTCCAAACATCTACAAGAATTTAAACCTTGATCAAATGTAATGATTTAGCCCTGTCTGTATTCGCAGTCCTCCAAGAGGCCCACAGCCCTGTCGTGTGGTTTCGAGGCTTTGTGTACCTCAATGACCTGGAAGGCTATGCAGGTTGGAGTCAGGGATTTCTGCTTTGACTCTTGGAAGGGTCACCTGTGCCAAACAGGTCAAAGGGCAGAGGACAGACTGAGAGTGCTCCACTGATCTTCCAGGGGTTCAGCTCAGGGCTAACAACCCTGACTGGTAAAGCAAATTTGTTTTGGAAACAGCAATGAAGAATCCTTCTAAATCTGAATGTGATGGTATTCCTGAGCCTCTACCCAGGACTTGCATGGCCGACAGTAGTGAAAACCGAGAGGAAGCTACTGACATGATGAAGGAAGCCCTGAACACCCAGAGATGGAGGGTCTTTATTGCTGCCCTTATTGCCAGTGGCGTAACAAGCAGTAAGTAAATATTCACAATATGTTGCCAAAATATAAACTACTCTTGCTCCTACTCAGCATCCATTAAAAGAAATCTGACGGAATAAAACCTTTACTGATTAAATTGCAGATAGTGTCAAATTTAATGGCACTGAAAACAGAAGCTGAAAGTTCGAACTGCTAAACCTCAGAAGATTATTGTTTAGGGATGGTGTAGGTGAGAAATAGAAGCGGCCAAGGGGAACAACAGCATCAGTACGCTCTTTTGGCAACATTGAATGTTTAAGAATGGAATCAACTAAGTGTGCTAATTGGCAGTAGATTGACAGTAAAAGAGGGTCCAATCAATTGAGTCAAAGTCAGGACAAATGACCTCTTTCTTTTTTATGCAGAAATATTTTGATGAAGAAATATTTTGATACAATGGTGATGAATGTAAGATTAAAAGGTTTTAACAGTGTTTGAACTTGAAAGGTTCAAATTTCACAGTAAATTTATATTAAAGTGTGTATATGTCACCATATACTACCTTGAGATTCATTTTCTTGTGGGAATTCACAGTAGAACAAAGAAACACAATAGAATCAATGAATAACTACACACAAACAAATACTGACAAGCAACCAATGTGCAAATAAAGTCAAACTGTCCAAATACAAAAACCAAATAAAATAATAAATAAGTAAACAGAATATAATAAATGTAATATATAAATGTATATATAATTATTTAGGAATAAATGCTTATCCATAGACTATATCCATATGGGAACTTGAGAGGTTAAAATATATTCATAGATAATAGAGAGGTAAAGGAGGTAATAGCTTGCAAGAACAGACCACCATTGCTGTTGTCGAGGCGGGTATGTACTTTCAGGGTGTTAAGAAAGATTTGAACGGAAGAGGACCTGGTTCATGATATTAAAAATATCAGTTAAAATGGGGGCCAGGAAAGAAATTATGGTGGGAATAGATTCAAGGAATAAATTGGTGAGTGCCAAGGTCAACATCAGCTGAGAGGGATTATGAGGGTGAAGGGGAAAGGGACCAGAGAAAGATGAAAGGCCAAGTATTGTCTAAATGGGAAGAATGGGGTAATGGGAAAGAGAAGATGAGGGGAGGAGGAGGGGCAGAATAAGATTTATTCATTTTAATCACAAGGAAATTGATATTACAAATTTGAGATGTGTCTTTGTAAAGGAGAAGCAGCCAAATATTTTGCAGTCTAAACCAAAGCTATAGCTATGATTTTGGAAGTATGTCAGTATGTAAATTGCATTATAACTTGAGCATTAGATCCTGATCTGATGCTTGAGTGCACAAAGCAAAATGCTGTGAAACCCTCACTTGCAACATCAGCCAGCATAGAGCCCATTTCAGAAATGTTTATGCGTAGACCATATGGGAACTACCGAAGCCAAAAGGAATTCAATAGAGAAGTAAGCAGTAAAATTTTACAGTACAGAAAGGGACTTGCAACAAGTTTGCTTCCAGTAAAGGGATCTCCAATCACTAAATGTACAAGTATTGGTGTTAGTCTTAGTTAATTATTATCACATGTACCACGATACAGTGTAAAGCTTGTCTTGCATGCAGCTCACACAGATCAAGTCATTACACAGTGCATTGAGCTAGAATAAGGTGTAAAAGATACTGATAAAGTATATACAGGTAAACAATAAAGTGCAAGATCATGATGAAGTAGTTTGTGAGGTCAAGAGTCCATCTTATCATACAAGAGATCCATTCAAGTGTCTGATAATAGTAGGACAGAAGCTGTGCTTGATCAGTATATCAGTACATACTTTCCGGTTTTTGCATCTTCTGCCCAATGGGAGAGAGGAGAAGAGAGAATGTCCAGGGTGGGTGGGGTCTTTGATTAAAATGGCTGCTTTACTGAGGCACTGAGAACTATAGACAGAGTCCATGACAAGAGGCTTCTTCCCACGATGTGCTGAGCTGGTCCACAACTCTGAAGCTTTGTGCAGTCACATGCTGAGCAGTTGTCATTCCAGGCCATTATCTGTCCAGACAGAATGCCTTCCATGGAGGATTAATTAAAATTGGTAATAATCGATGAGGGTGTGCCGAATTTCTTTCATAATTTATTTAAGGCTTCTGAGTGTGTGGAAGCATTGGTGAGCTTTGTTGGCCGTGACTATATTTAATGATTGGAAAGACCATTGGCTATGATCTCAATGATTGAAGTTGAAACTTTCTCCACTTAACTTTTCAACAGCTAAACAAGCTCTTTTGACCATTCTTTTTCTGAGCTGGTGGGTGTATTAACTGCCATAGTTGACAGGACTCTCAAATGTGTCTGTTGAACCTCCTTCCGTCCAGCCCAAGAATGGGGAAAATTGTCCTGATCTTTCCGTGCCCCTAGTTTCCACATTCAATGGATTTATCTTTTTGCATCTGCTGTTTTCAAAGTGATGCTACCACCAGACATATCTCTCCTCCCCCTTCGGCGTTCTAACATGACTGTTCCCCATGCAATGCTTTGGTCTGCTGATTGCCTCCAACAACACTCGTTCCCTTTCTCACTGCACTTTCCCATGCAACTGACTCAGACGCAGAGGCTGTTCTTTTACCTTTTCTTTTCCTAACACACATGGATCCAAGCATCTGAGTGAAGCAATGATCCTTGTGTATCGTTTCCCATAAAGGCATTTAGTGGTCATGACATAATCTTCTCTACATAAAGAATATCATGTGTGAGTGTTTCAAAATCCCATGTCATCCTGAGCTGCACTCTCAGAAGAAAGCAGCATTCTTCATCACAGACCTCCACCATCCAGGTGATGCCCTCTCCTTGCTACTGCTATCGGGCAGGAGGTAAGGTCCCTTACCACCAAGTTCAGAAGCAGCTATCCCACTACAAACATCAGGCTCCTGACCTGGCATGATTAACATCACTCACCTCAACTCTAATCCAACAACCTACAGACTCACTTTTAAGGACTTTTTACAACTCATTTTCTTAATACGTTCTTTTCCCACAATTTGTCTTCGTTTGCACTTTAATTGTCAGTGTTTGCATTCGTATAGTTTTATTCTTAAATTTTAAATTTCCTTTATTTTCCTGTAAAAGCCTGCAAAAATTAATCTCAAGGTGGTATACAGTAACACATACGTACTTTGATAATAATTTTGACTTTGAACTTGCCTCTTTAATTTGCCATCCCTCTCTGATCTTTCTGGCTTTGGCCTCCTTGTATTTTTGGTAAAAGCATTCTCTGACTGCAGAAGGGCAGATCACAGCCTTCAGAAAAATATGATAACTTTATTTTATTTATTTAGAGATACAGCATAGCAACAGGCCCCTCTGACCCAATGAGCCCGCGCCGCCCAATTACACCCATGTAACCAATTCATTTACTAACCTGTACATCCCTGGACTGTGGGAGGAAACTGAAACAGTCAGAGGGAACCCATGTGGTCACGGGGAAAACGTATAAGTTCCCTACAGACAGGTGGAACTGAACTGCTATGCTACCTTGAACTCCGATCAGTGATCGCTGGCGCTATAAAGCATTGTGTTAACTAATGTGCTACTGTGTTAAAAAATAAATATGTAAGTAATAAATCTCGAGAATGTGAGCCAAAGAGGTCTTGAAAGTATGGGAACAGTTCAGTGAGAGGGCAAGTGAAGTTGAGTAAAGTTATGCCCCTTGGTTCAAGAGTCTGATGGTTGAGGGGTAATAACTATTCCTGAACCTAGTGCTGTGAGTCCCAAGGCTCTTGCACCTTCTTTCTGATGGCAGCAGTGAAAGAGAGCATGACCTGGGTGGTTGGTGTCCCTGATAATGGATGCTGCTTTTCTGCAACAACACTTTGTGTAGATATGCTCATTGGTAGAGAGTACTCATGATGGGTGGGGCCATATCCACTACTTTTTGTAAGATTTTCTTTACAGGGGCATTGGGGGTTCTATACCATGCTGTGATGCAGCCCGTCAATATATTCTCTACCACACGTATGTAGAAGTCTGTCAAAGTTTTAGATGTCATGCAAAATCTTCACAGATTTCTCAGGACATAGAAACACTGCTGTATTTTCTGTGTAGTTGTGCTTATTACAGGACAGGTCATCTGAAATGTTAACACTAAGAATTATGTGGTTATTTGAGTTACTGTTGCCTTCCTGTCAGCTTGAACCAGTCTGGCCATTCTCCTCCAACCTTTCATTAACCCATAAAGCTGCCACTCACTGGATAGTTTTGTTTTTTTGCAGTTACTGAGATACTCAGACTACCCCTGTCTGGCACCAACAATCATTCCACAGTCAAAGTCACATAGATCATATTTCTTCCATATTCTGATCATTGGTTTGATCTGACCAACAACTGAACCTCTTGACCATGTCTTCTGCTTTTATGCATTGTGGTGGTGTCACGTGATTGGTTGAATAGATAGTTACATTAACGAGCAAGTGTACAGGTGTAACTGTTGAAGTGCCCACAGAGTGTGCAGTAGAATCCATGGAAAACTACACTCAAAGACTGACAAGCAATCAATGTGCAAAAGAAGATAAATTGTGTGCATACAAAGAACTACCCAAATAATAAATAAACAAACAGATAAATAAATACTGAAAACAAAGAGTGCTTGAAATTGAGTCCATAGGTTGTGACCAGTGATGAAGTGAGTGAAGTTCAGGGGCCTGATAATTGAAGAGTAATAATTTCCTGAACCTGGTGGTCTGGGACCTAAGACACCTGAACCTCCTGCCCATAGGCAACAGCATGGAGAGAATAGCCTGGATGGTGGGGGTCCTTGATGATAGGTTCTGCTTTCATGTGGCAGCACTCAATGATGACAAGGGCTTTTCTTGTGATGGACTGGGCTGCTCTCACCACTTCTTATTGTCCAGTCACAAGTGGTGAATATGATTGGTTTGATTCTATAGATAATACTAGAATGCATTTCATTTCACTGGGAATAGCTTATTTTATCCTGAATTATTCTGTTTGCAGTAATTAGAATGAAAGTAAATGAGATTGTTTGGCTTGTCTCTCATTAGTAAATCCTAAAGCCTGTCCCACTTCAACCTTCAACTTATTCTGTTCTGCATAGACATTCCTGTCCCTACCCAGAGCCAGTGGTCTCCTGAATGAGATGGGAAAACAGATCAGGCAAACTCAGAGAGAAAAGAAAGCTGAAACTTTCCTCTTAAGATGATCAACTCTACAGCAGGTGATCATTCATTCTGTGTGTGCGGCAAATCTCATCCTAGCCAGAAGCAGCTTCAGCTCTCGTTGAAAACATTCAGCAAGTCACCCTACGATACTCGAATAACAAGCGGGATGATTTTTCACTAGAGCTCTCTAACCTAATTCTCCCTGATAAAAGCTCACAAGACTAAGTATTGTTTGTTGCAAGCCTGGTTGCTTCACTCTTAGTTCATGGCCCAGCTGAAAAAGCTGAAGAAGGATTACTGTCATAAATTATTGTACTGTCGATAAAAAACGAGAGTCGGGTGCGACTGGTATTACATCTAAACACTTTTCATTCTTGATGCAGGGTCTCCGCCTGACATGTCAGCTCATTATTCCTCTCCATAGATGCTGCCTGGCCTGCTGACTTCCTCCAATGTTTTGTGTGTGTTACTCCATATTTCCAGCATCTACAGAATCGCTGTAATTTCTCTGACAGGTATGTACATTGGCATGGTAGTTATACCTAAAATATTTTCTCCTCTACTGTGATACCCCTTTAATCAAATAACTCCATTGCCAAGTTGCTGGGTTGCCTTATTTCAACCAATTGGAAATAATTGGTTTTTGGTACCAATTATTAAGGGTTTTGGTACCCTTGTTTCTTTTGCCATGCAAAGTATAAATCTTTCATTGGAATGGTACCAGAGTTTCAGACAACAATGCCTTCTTACAAAGCTCAGCCACCTAGGTAAACTAATCAACTTCATAGTGCTTACTTGACAACACGCTGGCCAATGTATCATTGAGATCTCTTTGCTGATTACAGCTGGATGCTGCATATATTACCACCAAATACTACCACCCCAACAGCATGATTTGATGGTATACTGCCAAATTTGGTTCAAAACCAAAGCAAGTCTCATCAAATCACAATGAAAAAAGAGTCACTGAGTGCCAGTGACTCAATGTCTGACACCAATTCTGAGAATGCTGTGAGCAATATACACTGAATGCCCATGCTTCCCCCTTCTTAACCTTTGCATTCTAAAGAAAACAAGAATCTTGTACAACCTCCTCCCGGCTGAAACACAATACTTCCATGACTACCAGAAATATGAGACTCCCTTGTTCTGACAAAGAGTCTCGGATCTGAAACATTAACTGTTTCTCTTTCACCATACATTGCTTGAACTGTTGAGCGTTCCCAGCATTTACTGGTTTTACCTCGGAGTTTCAGCATTTGCTGTTTACTTTCCTTTTCTCCACCAGAAATAAAATGGCAGTCAATTAAATAAAGTTTAATTCTTCTGTCACTATGACGGCATTGTAACTATCCATATCAGCGTTAGCAAAGAACTTTCAAGCGACCAGCAGGCTGACTCAGTTTTGGGTTACAGTCACAAGAAAAATGGTATAGAAACCCGCCCTTTGGCTCACTCATCTCTGCTGATTGAAGGTGTGGGGTAATGTAGTGGGTGGAAACATACACTGTGCATAATTCACAACCACTGACATTGAGCTGGGGTTCACTTTAAGATGTTGGTCTGATGTGATGATTTAATGACATGAAGATATTTTACCATGCTTTAGATTCTGTGTTTGGTGGAGAATAAAGGAGTTGTTACAGTTCCCCTTAAACGTAAAATGCCTCTGCCATTCTACTTAAAAAATTCTACAAAGGTACTACTCCCAATTTAGGCCTATTTGCCTGCGTTTGGCCCATATCTCTCCAAACCATCTTTTTAAATTATGTTATTACACCTGCCTCAACTACTGTATCTAACAGCTCATTCCAAATACACAGCACCCTCCGTGAGGGGAAATTGCTCCCCAGGCTGTTTTTAAATCTGTCACTTCTCACCCTAACCCTATGCCCTCTCATTTTAATTACCTTTCCCTGGGAAAAAAGACTAGATGTGTTTACCCTGTCTAGATTCCTTGTGATTTTGTATATAGAACATAGAAATATAGAAATCTACAGCATATTACAGGCCCTTCAGCTGACCATGTAACCTACTCCAGAAGCTGCCTAGAATTTCCCCACTGCATAGCCCTCTATTTTGCTAATCTCCATGTACCTATCTAAGAGTCTCTTAAAAGACCCTATTGCATCCACCTCCACCACCGTCGCCGGCAGCCCATTCCACGTACCCACCACTCTGTGTGAAAAACTTACTTTTGACATCCCCCTTGTACCTACTTCCAAGCACCTTAAAACTATGCCCCCTCGTGTTAGTCATTTCAGCCCTGGAAAAAAGCCTCTGGCTATCCACATGAGCAATGTCTCTCCTCATCTTATACACCTCTATCAGGTCACCTCTCATTCTCCATCGGTCCAAAGAGAAAAGGCCAAGTTCATACAACCTATTCTCATAAAGTACACTCTCCAATCCAGGCAACATCCTTGTAAATCTCCTCTGCACTCTCTCTATAGTATCCACATCCTTTAGGTAGTGATGTGACCAGAACTGAACACAGTACACCAAGTGGGGTCTAACTAAGGTCTTATATAATTGTAACATTACCTCACAGCTCTTGAATTCAATCTCACGGTTGATGAAGGCCAACACAGAATACACCTTCTAATCAACACTGTCAACCTGCACAGTAGCTTGAGTGTCCTATCGATACGGACCCCAAGATCTCTCAGGTCCTCCATACTGCCAAAAGTCTTACCATTAATGTTAAATTCTGTCTTCAAATTAGACCTTCTGAAATCAGCTATTTCTCACTTATCTGGGCTGAACTCAATTTCCCACTTCTCAGCCAAGTTCTGCATCCTGTCAATGTCCTGCTGTAACCTCTGACATCTTTCCAGAGTATCTACAACACCCTCAATCTTTGTGGCATTAGCAAACTTACTAACCCACCCTTCTCCTTCCTCATCCTGATCATTTATAAAAACCACAAAGAGGAGAGGTCCCAGAACAGATCCCTGAGGCACACCACTAGTCACCGACCTCCATGCAGAATACAAATCATCTACAGCCACCCTTTGCTTTCTGTGGGCAAGCCAGTTCTGGATCCCCAAAGCAAGGTCCCCTTGAATCGCATGCCTCCTTACATTTTGAATGAGCTTCGCATGGGGAACCTTATCGAATGCCTTACTGAAATCAATATACACTACATCCACTGCTCTATCTTCATCAGTGTGTTTTGTTACATCTCCATAAAGTCACCTATAACAAGGCTCTCCAGTCTTGTAAATTGTTGTAAATGTTCTCTGCACACTTTCCAGTTTAATGAAGCCTTTCCTGTAAAAGGATGACCAAAACTGTCCACAGTATTCCAGGTTGCCCACAGAAATGGTCTAGGGTGGCTTTAGGAGGGAGGGGGCATTAGTGACAAAGTGCAGGAGCAGATAATATACAAAATTACAACATTACACGGTCACTGGGTTCACTGGTTTTCTATCTTTTTTGTCAATTCCTCATTCAGTCTTCCTTGTTCATTTTTATACCCAAACTCTTCTCCCCCTACAACAACATCATTAGGGCAGCATAGTAGGAACTAACTACCTGATGGATCACCACCAATGACCAGTAGCCCAAGTTGAACTCGGGTTTATTGTCATGTATGTGCGGGTGCAGGGGAAGACTTACTTGCAGCTGGATCACAGGCTTGACAGCCTTGCCAAGCATGGAAACCATACTAAAATGAAGGTAACCAATCTGGGCTGGCCACAGCGCCATATGGATGATATGACAATTGGAAGGTTGATGGAGGAGGAGGCTATTTCACTCCATTAAACAGATAACAAAACAAACCTATTTCACCACCGATTTGCACTGTAACCTATCTTCTCCACACTTGCTTCAACTTCACCACCCCACTCCGCAAAGAGACGCACTATAAGACAATAAGACCATAAGACATAGAAGCAGAATTAGGCCATTTGGCCCATCGAATCTACTCCGCCATTTCATCACGGCCGATCCATTTTTCCTCTCAGCCCCAATCTCCTGTCTTTTCCCCGTTTCCCTTCATGCCCTGACCAATCAAGAATTTATAAACCTCTGCCTTAAATATACATACAGACTTGGCCTCCACAGCTGCCGGTGGCAACAAATTCCATAGACTCACCACTCTCTGGCTGAAGAAATTCCTTCTCATCTATGTTCTAAAAGGACACCCCTCTATTCTGAGGCTGTGTCCTCGGGTCTTAGATTCTCACACCATAGGAAACACTCTCTCCATATCCACTCTGCCAAGGCCTTTCACCCTTTGATAGGTTTCAATGAGGTCACCCCTCATTCTTCTGAATTCCAGTGGACACAGGCCCAGATCAAATGTTCTTCCTATGACAGGCTGTTCAAACCTGGAATCACTTTTTTAAACCTCCCTTGAACCCTCTCCAGTTACAGCATATCCTTTCATCCAATAAAGCATATCCTTTTATCCTATAAGGTAAGGGGAATAATCCAAACACAACACTTTAAGATATAGGAGGAAACCAGAGAAGCTGGAGGAAATGCCAATGCCACAGGAAGAAACTGCAAACTCCACATAAAGGGCAGCCAGCAGGCCAAGAGTTCTAGGTTGGAATTTGGGGTCCTGATATTAGCCGGACATTGCAGGGTCTATACCAAAGATTGGAACCCAAATCCCAGTGGCTGAAGTGTGGAGACTGGAGGTCTGTGAGTAGGAAAGAGGGTGGCAGGGAGGAAAGGGGCGTGTTTCACTGGTGTTGAAGAAATATTGCAGAATGTTCTCAAGTCTGATGAAGCATCAGGCACAATGTATAAAAGCGACAGAAAGAGCAAAGGAATATAACTTGCATCGCCTTGGCTGAACGTAAAGGGAGTGTAGGCATCATTTTACCCTGACAAGTTTCCCGAATCTGCGTGTGGAAACTCATTCCAGAAGTAGGCACAGTCTCTGGTGTTTACTTTTGCATAGTTCCAGAGTTAATTTAGCTTCTCAATCATTCGAGTAAGTACGCTTACTGGCCACACTGGAAGGTTTCACTGAAGGTACATAAGTCTCCTTGAGAAAGATCAGAACCATTTTCAGCAATACATTGCAAGAACACTGCCTGTGACTCTGCACTGGTCAGAACATTACAGGATCACTAATGCTGCCTGTTTCCAGGTCACGGTCCCACATCCTATAACCATCAGGTCCATAGGCGCTGGTAAACCTTTATCAGTGTGCTAATCTACTGCCTAACAGAATGGTACACTAGCTGCAACAAGATTGATCAAAAAGCACTCCAGTGAGTGACCAGGACAGCACAGAACATCAGTGGGACACAGCTACCAGATATGGAAAACATCTGCAATTCACACAGTCTACGGCGGGTTCGCAACATTGTGATAGACTCATCCCATCACTAGTTCACTAACCTACCATGCAGCTGGAGATACAGAAACATCTCTCAGGCATTATTTTACAGTTGGTCATTGTGCTTTTAGTAATTGATTTGCCTGTGTGCTGTTTTACACTGAATGGAGCAGCACTGCAATCTCATTGTCCTCAGTAATGACAATAAATTTCTAACTAACTAACTGTAATCCTAAAAGTCTTAGACACCTATATAGTAATAGAGAGCCTAAAACATTTGATCAGCACTGCAATAATTTTATGTTTTGCACTGTCCCGCTGCTGCTGCAAAAAAAACAAATTTCATGACCTATGTGAGTGATGATAAACCTGATTCTGATATGGGTCTCTATTGTGGACTGAGAGTGGGAAGGGGGCAGGGAGAGGGGAATCATGGTTGGGAAAGGAGAAAGGATGAGGGAGGGAGCAGGAAGCATCAGACCGATATTCTGTAATGATCAATAAACCGATAGTTTGGAATAAAATTACCTTGCCTGGTGTATCAGGGCTGAGTGTGACTGCACCCATGCCACACCAGTTCAGACCCCTGGCACTCCTTCTCTGCCACCTGACCCCCACCCCTCCCATGGCGCTTCACTCTTGCCATTCCCAGCATCTGTTATTTTTTCCAGATTTACAAACTTGTTCTCCACTCCATGTTGACAAATACATTACTGTGCAAAAGTCTTGGGCACCCGAGCTACATACGTATATGTGCCCAAGACTTTTGCACAGTATTGTATAATTGTCATTAAGCTGTTGTCTGAGGCAAAACTGGGACTCTACAAACTTTAAAATAGTATATCCCTTAGTTTTTGTTTTGAGTTATTTTCCAACCATTTTGCTTAAAATTATCTTCCCATCACAATCTTTTAACTTTCTCCTTACAGTAGAGAAGAATCGATGAAGATGTTTGATCTCCATGTTCTTGTCCTGCCAATACATGACCAATCGCACTTGGAGATTGACAGCTGAAGCCCAGTGTGGAGGTTCGTACTTTCATGTGTGAGCTTACAAGATGAAACAACATCCATAAAAGAAGTGACTGAGAGCATCTATTGGACAACAGGTGCTCGTTTCTTCATTCCTTAAAAGGCAAGGTTGGTTTGTCCTTCAGCTCTCTGTGAGAATGATGCCTCAGCTGTTCACTTCACTTTCCAAACATCGGGTCATCCTTTGGAATATCAGTTTGTATCAAATAATTGATTATCACAAATAATTGGGAAAAGACCGTAAGACATGGCAACAGAATTAGACCATTTGGCCTATCGAGTCTGTTCTGCCATTCAATCATGGCTGACCCTTTTTTCCCTCCTCAGCCCCACTCCCTGGCCTTCTCCCCATAACCTTTGATGCTGTGTTCAATCAAGAGCTTATCAAGCTCTGCCTAAAATACACCCAAAGACCTATTCTCCACAGCTGCCTGTGGTAACAAATTCCACAAATTTACTACCCTCTGGCTAAAGAAATTTCTCTGCATCTTTATCTTAAATGGAGGTTCCTCTATCCTGAGGCTGTGCTCTCTTGTCCTAGACTCCCCCACCATAGGAAGCATCCTTTCCACATCTACTTTGTCTAGGCCTTTCAACATTCGAGAGGTTTCAATGAGATCCCCCCTCCCATCCTTTTAAACTCCAGCGAGTACAGACCCAGAGCCATGTATGATAACCCTTTTGTTTCCGGAATAATTCTTGTGAACCTTCTCCAGTACCAACATATCTTTTCTTAGATGAGGAGCCCAAAACTGTTTCCAATACTCAAGGTGAGGCTTCACCAGTGCCTTAAGAAGCCTCGGCATCACATCCCTGCTCTTGTACTCTAGACCTCTTGAAAAGAATGTTAATCACCCTTCCTCACCATATCAAATTTGGTTATGATCCTCACAATCAAGAGAAAATCTGCAGATGCTGGAAATCTGAGCCACACACACAAAATACTGGGGGAACTCAGCAGGCCAGGCAGCATCTATGGAAAAAAACCCGCAGTCGACGTTCCGGCTGAAACCCTTTGGCAGGACTGGAGAAGAGAAGCTGAGGAGTAGGTTTAAAGTTCTGAGGAGTGTGGGAGGATTTACCGACCTTTCAAATCTACTCCTCAACTTTTTGTTCTCCAGTCCTGCTGAAGGGTTTTGACCCAAAACATCAACTGTACTTTTTTTTCCTGGCCTGCTGAGTTTCTCCAGCATTTTGTGTGTGTTGCTGGGTTATGATCCTGTCAACTGAAATATATGCTATCAAACACACATATTTAAATTCATTCTATAAAACCAAGAGGAGCAGAATTAAGCCATTCAGCCTGTCAAGTCTGCTCCACCATTTGATCATGGCTGATTTATTTTCCCTCTCAACACCTTTCTCCTGCATTCTCCCTCTAACCTTTGACACTCTTACTAATGAAGAACCTATCAACCTCCGCTTTAAGTATACCTGACGCCTTGGCCTTCACAGCTGTCTACGGAAATGAATTCCACAGATTCTCCACCCTCTGGCTAAAGAAATTCCTCCTTATTTTTGTTCTAATAGGACATCCTTCTAATCTGAGGCTCTTCCCTCTGGTCCTAGGTCCTCCCACTATCCTATCCATATCCACTCTACATAGGCCTTTCAATATTGGGTTTGCTTCAATAAGATCCTCTCCCGTTTTTCTGAACTTCAGTAAGTACAGGCCCAGAGCCATCAAACACTCCTTACACACTAACCCTTTCATTCCCAAGCTAATTCTCAATTACCTACTCTACACCTTTTCCAATGCCATCATATCCTTTTTCAGATATTGGGCCCAAAGCTACTCACAATACCCCAAATGTGGTCTGATCAATGTCTTATAAATTCTCAGCATTACATGCTTGCTTTTCTATTCTAGTCCTCTTAAAATGAATGCTAACATTGCACTTGCCTTCCTTCCAAACAACTCAACCCGTAAGTTAATCTTCAGAGAATCCTGCACTGTGACACACAAATCCCTTTCCATTTCCCATTTCTGAATTCACTCTGTATTTAGAAAACAGTCTATGCCTTTATCCTTTCTCCCAAAATGCATGACTATATAATTCCCGACACTGTATTTCATCTAACACTTCTTTGTCCATTCTCCTAATCCCTTGAATTTCATCTGTTGACTGCGTGCACCCTCAACATTTCCTGCCACACCGGCAATCTTAGAATCATCTTTAAATTTGGCCACAAAGCCAATAATTCTATCATCATTAGCATAAAATGTGAAAAATGGTGATCCCAACACCAGCAGCAGCAGACCACCACTGTTTATGAGCAACCAAACCAGAAAAGGCCCCCCATTATTCCCAATCTTTGCCTTCTGCCATTCAGCCCATCTTCTGTCTGCTTGTACCTTTGCAATCATTCCATGGACTCTTGTCCT
This sequence comes from Hypanus sabinus, assembly GCF_030144855.1. Taxonomy (NCBI): domain Eukaryota; kingdom Metazoa; phylum Chordata; class Chondrichthyes; order Myliobatiformes; family Dasyatidae; genus Hypanus; species Hypanus sabinus. The sequence continues at coordinate 31,942,855 of NC_082707.1, forward strand.
GTTTAGTAACCTCTTGTGCAGCACTTTGTCATAGCACTTTTGAAAATCCAAGTAAAGAACTTTTTTTTAACTGACCCTCCTTTGTCTATCCTGCCTGTTACTTCCTCAAAGTGTTTCAACAGATTTGTCAGGCAAGATATCCAGTTAAAGAAGCCATGCTGACTTCGACCTACTTTATCATCTGCCTCCAACTATCCTAAAAGATCCCCCCTCCCCCATGACAGTTATAACATTCCTGTCAATGAAAATATGTATCAGAATCAGAATCAGGTTTATTATCACCAGCATGTGATTGTGGTGAACTACATATACCTGTCTGGACACCCCCCCCCCCCCCCGACTGCTCCTGTGGCTCCTCCCACAGACCTTGACTCCTCCCACAGACCCCGGTATAAAGGCGATTGGAGCCTGGGCCCTGCCCTCAGTCTCCAGGATGTAGTGTGGTGGTCAATTGCTGCTTGTTCTTTCTTCCAGCCAATAAAAGCCTATATCTCGCCTCATGTCTCGGAGAGTTATTGATGGTGCATCAGTAGTGTGAAATTTGTTAACTTAGCAGCAGCAGTTCAATGTAATACATAAACTAGCAGAGAAAGTAAAAAAATAAAATAATAATAATAATTAAACAAGTAAATCAATTACATTTATTGGATAGGTTAAAAAAACATGCAAAAAACAGAAATACTGTATATTAAAAAAAAGTGAGGTAGTGTTCATGGGTTCAATGTCCATTTAGGAATCGGATGGCAGAGGGGAAGAAGCTGTTCCTGAATCGCTGAGTGTGTGCCTTCAGGTTTCTGTACCTCCTATCTGATGGTAACAGTGAGAAAAGGGCACGTCCTGGGTGCTGGAGGTCCCTGAAGATGTCCTGGTACTTTGTGGGCTAGTGACCAAGATGGAGATGACTAGATTTACAACCTTCTGCAGCTTCTTTCGGTCCTGTGCAGTAGCCCCTCTATACCAGACAGTGATGCAGCCTGTCAGAATGACCTCCATGGAAAACTATGGAAGTTTTTGAGTGTATTTGTTGACATGCCAAATTGCTGCAAACTCCTAATAAAGTATAGCCCCTGTCTTGCCTTCTTTATGATTTCATCAATATGTTGGAGACAGGTTAGATCCTCAAAGACCTTGACACCCAGGAACTTGAAGCTGCTCACTCTCTCCACTTCTGATCCCTCTATGAGGATTGGTATGTGCTCCTTCATTTTACCCTTCCTGAAGTCCACAATCAGCTCTTCTGTCTTACTGACGTTGAGTGCCAGTTTGTTGCTGCTGCACTACTCCACCAGTTGGCATATCTCACTCCTGTACGCCCTCTCACAGTCTGTCTTACGACAATTACCTGTTTTGGTTTCTCTGCTCCCAGGATCTCCTGTGCACATCAGCATAAGTTTGCTTCCTTCGAGAGTGTACAGTGTGGTTATAGAAGTCTGTAACACTTAGCAGCTGAAAGCTTGCAGCTCTGCTCATTGGCTTCTATACACACTTGGCTTTCATCATGTTGTTGGAGCATTTTGTAAGGGTCTCTTGATCGCTGTTTGATTCTTTTCTGAAATACACACAGGTGAACTCCTTTCCCCTGACCATCAATGTTTGGTATGATTAATCTTAAACAATGGCTTCTCTTCGACTTTGTTGTGACAGGAAGTGTTTCCTGTGGGGAAGCTTGTTTAGAGGAGATGGACAGTTTTGGCTCCTGGACTTGGGTGCCATGGGACTCAAGATGTGTGTTGCAGGTAAAGTGCAATCAACATCTGGCAAGTGATCTTGCACAGCTGGGGAGTGACAGTAAAGCTGGAGGAGCGATTGATAAGTATAACTACTTTTTTTTGCATTAATATCTATAAGGCATTGTGAAAAGTGGTGTCATCCCTGTCTAGATACACTTACAGTTTTGATAGTGTCCTTGTTAGCTTTATAATTTAATATAGTTTGCTTTAAGGTAGTGTATATACAACAGGTTCATCTAATGAAGCCCCTATAGGCAGAGTAGAGTGTATTGGATTTTCATGGTGAAAGATCCTTAATTTTGGTACCTGTACAGGAATAGCCACTTGAGTTTTTTCAATTGAATCATGGGTAATTGGAACTCATTTCCTTTTACTTACTGTCGATCCTTTGATTCTTGTTCCAAAGAAAGTCTGATATTCAATACTATATTAAGGTCCTTATTGCAAAACTGGATTGAGGAAAACTCAAGAGAATGGCTTTTGCTAAGTAAGGGCAGTGTAGATAATTCTGCAGAGGACAAGGTAAGTAGTTGTGTAAATGGGTAGGATATGGAACTTCCAATTCTTCAGCAAAGTGATCAAGTTTCTATTGATTTCAATTCCCAAAAAAGAAAGATTGTGGATCTGAAGTTGTTGCCACCTTCCACTGGCTAAAACCGAGGAGGTTTCAACTGCTTGTCACTGTGAGGCTGAACCCAATCCACAAACATCAAGGAGCTGCAGAAAGTCGTGATCTAAATGGCCAATCTTTGTCTTGGAGAAACAAATATTGCCCAGCATTTTGGAACTTCCTTACACTTACTCAAAAAAAAATGTCATAACTCTTACATCAGCCCGAGAAAGTCTTAGTTTAACATGTATAAAAGGCATCTCTGAATATGTAACCATCTCTTAGCACTTGATGAGGTGTCTGCCTAGCTATCCCTCAACTGGAGAGTATATCTTTATATTCCATGGAACAGAAAATTATAAGCTGAATATTATTTTCCTTGATTTTACAATGACAGCATATGCCTGCTAAACGCCTATGTCCTGACACTGAAGAGAAAAATCTGGATTCTTATCATAACCTTTCTCTTATCTCGTGATCACGAAGTACACTGTGCTGTTGAAAACAATTGTGCAAAAATGGGTATCCCACATCTAGAACCAGCATGACAGTCCAATGTTTTGAAATTCCTATGAGCTCTGTCATGGTTTCCAGTAACCTGCATGCAGACTTTTTTTTATCCAGAATTGTTATTCAAAAGGAGGTGGAAGATGTAAGCTAGGCACTTTCCCACAGGTGGGACTGATATTTACATTACATTTTACCCTTACATAAGGCGGGTAGGTATATTGTGCAGCACCGACAAAAGCCTTGGGGTACAGGAAAAGCAGATAAAATGCCGAAATATCCGCCTGTTAAGATAATATACTATGAATTACTGGTGTTTAGGACAGTAATGAAAGTCCTCCACCTCTGGCTTCCTTCATTGTGTCAGCAGATTCCTCTCAGTTTCCCCTACAGTCAGTCATGCAACGTCTGGGTGGTTTCTCAGGAATACCATTGCATGCAGATATAGGATTCTTCATTGCTGTTTCCATAACAACTTCGTTTCACCAGTTAGCTCTGAGCTGAACCCCCAAACCTGGAGAACCGGAGGACCACTCTTAGTCTGGCCTCTACCCTTTGGCCTTTGACCTGTTTGGCATAGGTGACCCTTTCAAGAGGCAAAGCATTAAGCCCTGCCTCCAGCCAACAGAGCTCTCCCGATCATTGAGGCACACACAATCCTCCAAACCACAAACAAGATCCTTGGAGGATCCTATGAATTAAAAGCAGCAAAATACTTGACTGATTTCATGTTCAGAGAGCTATAGTGTGGGTTGATGTAGAGACAGAAAGGGGGAAATTTTACTAGTCTCCTATCTTGTGCTGTTTTGACGCCTCTGGTTGTTCTGTTAAATTCAGTTCAGCTAGTGAATCAAATTGCCCAAGTTAAAGCGATGGTACAGTGCAAGGTTTTATCCTAAGATATCTTGTGCAATTAATACAGGCACAATTTATGAAACAGCATGAAACTTACAACTAGAGGAAATAAAGAAATGAAAACAATGCACACAAAATGCTGGAGGAACTCGGCAGGGCAGGCAGCATCTATGGAAAGGAGTAAACAGTTGACATTTCACGCCAAGACCCTTCATCAAGGCCTGCGAGATTCCTGATGAAGGGCCCCAGCCTGAAACGGTGACCGTACTCTTTTCCATGGATGCTGCCTGGCCTGCTGAGTTCCTCCAGCGTTTTGTGCGTGTTGCTTCGGATTTCCAGCATCTGCAGATTTTCTCTTGTCCTGGCTTACATTTACTTCATACCTTTCACAGCACCATAATGCCTAAAAGCACTATACAGTTATAGAAATACAAAGCATAGACATTGTAGAAGCCAGAACACAAAGCACCAAGCTTGCACTCAGCAAAATCCCACAAACAGCAATGGGACCTGATAATCCATTATTAAGGCCATAAGACAAAGGGGTAGAATTAGGCCATTCAGTCCATTGAGTCTGCTTCACCATTCCATCATGGCTGATCTCAGATCCCACTAAACCCCATATACCTGTCTTCTCTCCATAACCTTTCATGCCCTGACCAATCAGGAAATGATTAACTTCCGCCTTAAATATACATGGACTTGGCCTCCATTGCAGTCTGTGGCAGAGCATTCCACAGATTTACTACTCTCTGGCTAAAAAAAATTCCTCCTTACCTCTGTTGTAAAGGCTCACCCTCAATTTTGAGGCTATGCCCTCTAGTTCTGGATACCCCCATAAGAGGAACCATTCTCTCCACATCCACCCTATCCAGTCCTTTCAACATTTGGTAGGTTTCAATGAGATCCCCACGCATTCTTTTAAATTCCATCCAGTGAGCACAGGCCCAGAGCTGCTAAGTGCTCCACATATGTTAACTCCTTCATTCCTGGAATCATCCTTGTGAACCTCCTCTGGACTTTCTCCAATGACAAAACATCCTTTCTGAGATATGAGGCCAAAAGCTGTTGACAATACTCCAAGTGTGGTCTGACTAGTGTCTTAGAAAGGCTCAGCATTATCTACTTGCTTATATATTCTATTTCACTTGAAATAAATGCCAGCATTGCATTCGTTATCCATAGCACAGTCTAAATCTGTAAATTCACATGAAGACTCCTAAGTCCTCAGCACCTCTGATCTTTGAACCTTCTCCCCATTTAGACAGTGGTCTGCACTATTGTTTCTTTTTCCAAAATAGATTATCCGACATTTCCCAACACTGCATTCCATCTGCCACGTTTTTGCTGATTCTTCCAATTTGTCTGTCCTGCTGTAATCACATTGCTTCCTCAGCACTACCTACCCCTTTACCAATACTCGTATTATCCACAAACATTGCCACAAAGTGATTCCATTATCTAAGTCATTTTCAAACAATGTGAAAAGCAGCAGTCCCAATACTGACCCCTGTGGAACACTACTAGTTAAAGGCCCCTTTTATTCCCACTCGCTGCCTCCTGCCTGTCAGCCATTCCTCTATCCATGCCAGTATCTTTCCTGTAACACCACAGGATTTTATCTTGTCAAGCAGCTTTAGGTGTGGCACTTTATCAAATGCCTTCTGAAAATCCAAGATAATTACTTCCACTGCCTCTCATTTGTTCACCCTGGTTGTTACTTCCTCGAAGAACTCTAACAGGTTTGTCAGGCAAGATTTCCCTTTATAGAAACCATGCTGACTTCGACTTATTTTATCATTAGTTTCCAAGTACCTCAAAACCTCATCCTTAATGATAGACTCCAACACTTTCCCAACCTTTGAGGTTACGCCAACTGGCCCATAATTTACTTCCTTTTGCCTTCCTCACTTCTTAAAGAGTGGAGTGATATTTGCAATCTTCCACTCCTCTGAGACCATGCAAAATCAAGTGATTTTTGAAAGGTCACGACCAATGTATCTGTTATCTCTTCAGCAACCTCTCTCAGCACTCTGGGATGTAGTCCATCTGGTCCAGGTGGCTTATCCACCTTAAGACCTTTGAGCTTGCCTTGTACATTTTCCTTTGTCATAGCAATGGCACTCAGTCCTGCTCCCTGACACTCACTGACCTCTGGCACACTGCTAATGTCGTCCACAGTGAAGGCAGATGCAAAGTACTCATTACGTTCATCTACCATTTCTTTGTCTCACATTACTACCTCACCAGCATCATTTTCCAGTGGTCCATTGTCAACTCTCAGCTCCCTTTTACTCTTTTTTATAACAGAAAAAAAGTTTGGTATCCTGCTTTATTATTATTGGCTAGTTTGCCTTCATATTTCATCTTTTCCCTTCTTATAGCTTTTTTAGTTGCCTTTTGTGGGATTGTTACAGCTTTCCAATCATCCAACTCTTTCTACCTTATAATACCCTTTCCTTGGCTTTCGTTAGTTACGGACAGATTCTGGTAAAGGTAATGGTGAGAACAGCCTTTCTTTTGTTCAGAGTTATGTCCCTGGACATTTTATACTTACCAAAATCAAGTCAGTGGTTTGAGATCATATTTGAAAGGAAGTTATGATAGGCATAATCTGCTTTTTTCCTCACTTTAATACCTTAAAGACTGTATGTGGTTGAGTTCTTTTTCCTTAAAAGGAATTACTTGTTAATAAACCCAGAAACAGTTTGTTGCTGAGACATGTTAATGTCCCACTTGAAAAGCAAATACTATCAAATCTCCCATCTATCAGCATGAATTTGATTATTCACACAACTGATTCATGTAGCTGTGATATTTGATATGTGAAGGGGAGGCGAGTGAGAATTTTAACCCTTGTAATCCCTGTAGAAACCTCTTGATAGGACTGTTAAAATACACTTCATTATTTAACTAGCTAATCCCTGCTGGTTTCCTGGGAGTTCCAATCTAAATCAAACTATGTTTTAGTCTAGATGGACTCTTCTTACACAGTAGAGTCACTCAAAAGTTGAATATGGAGATTTAAGAATGATTCTAAATAAGTAGGTAACTATAGCCATTGAAACTGAAACTGTAGTAATTGTTTAATTGTTGTTTTAGTGTTCAAAAAGAATAACACATTATGTTGAGAGAGAAGAACTAGATTCTCTCCAGAAGATCTGCTGTAAATCCGTCAAGACCTTTTGTATCTCCCAGATGTGGCTCAGCCTATCACAACAAATAGGTAAATTGAGAAACATCTTGTCACAGGCTTTCTTATTTCCTCTGTAGATCCGACATTTAACTTCCCCTCATCCTCAACTCCCATCCACTTAAAAGAAAAATCTCATCCATCTCCAGAACTCTCAAATTCAAAGATGTTTAAGAGGCTGTAGTTCAGAATGTGCCCGAAGGGACAACCTCTACAAAACAGCTCAGATCTGCTTTGAAAGTAAGCTTCTTGAGAAACTATGATGAAGACAGGTAACGTTGTAGCATTAAATACTTATAATGGGAGCACTTTCAGCTAACAGAACTGCTTTGAGTACTCAAATGCTGGCAGATGGTCCAAGAGCTTCTAAGCACAAGCTCCGGTCACCCAATATACACCCGTTTAGTCACAGTGCTGTGGCAAGGATATGCTTTAAACAATGCATTGGATGTCTTCCCTGATCTCACCCTAAAGTCTTTAATGACTAGCAACTAACACCAACTCCCATTTATTGTCCTCCTGTGTAGTTTAGTGTGACTGAGTCTGAATGTCCCATACCCTATGACCGGTTTCGACACCTTAAAGATCAGTGGAAGTTGAACTATTAACAAGTTTTAATCCATGAAGACCAGTTCTCATTTTAGTTAATATCCACTATCCATAATTTTATAAACCTGAATAATCCTTAACAATGATCAAATATGCACTGGGAATATGATGTGCAATCGAGTTGAAGCAGGTAAATCAGGAGATTAATAACTTAGCAATCAGATTATGATGATATTGCTTGAGGAATAAAAGCTATAGAATTCCTTTCACCTCCTTGAAATAATGCCATGAGAGCTTTTAAGTCCATTGAGAGGATAAAACAGTACTTGACCTGAAAGATGGCACCTGTCAATACAGTACAGGTCTGCCCCAGTTTACAAAGATTCAATTTATGCACAGTCCATGCAAGTGGAAAAGCATTTGTGAGATCAGTTTGTCAGCTGCTGTGGAGCTGCAATTATCTTCAACCATGTGGCAGCTCAGCTTGTGGCCACATTTCTGACTTACGAACTCTTCAGGTTATGAGCAGTTCACAGAAATTAAGGGTTTCCATAACCTGGGGACAACCAGTACCTGCTTTGTGACTGCAAAGCAAACGAGAATGGATGTTGAAGCTTAGTAGAAAAGGATCACGGATCAATTTTATTCAGCATATACAGTATTTCACATATTAGGAGTTTGTTTTGGTGTGTCAACGTGACATGCAACAAAAACAGCATTCAACAATTATAAGAATAAAGAATTATATAAAAATAAACAGAAAGTATGGATATGGAATAAAATGTGCATAAATACAGATATACCATCACATACTTACAATGAAAAGTTAGGAGAGACAACTAAAAACTCGACTCTAAGGACAGAAGGTGCAAGAGAGGATACAAGTGTGGTGGACATTACAGAAGAGGGGTAGAACAAGACCATGGAGAAATTTGGAGATGATTTCACATTCAACTCACTGGGGTATCTGGGAGTTAGTTTTTGTCAGTGGAAGTTTTATAATGAGCTAATGTACCTGATGAAGAATATACAGGACTGAGATTTAAATTACTTGGAGCTTCAAAAGGGTATCAATCAAACCATTGCCCAAGAAGAGCAGGTGAGCTGCTTCAGTAACTATTACCCAGTAGCACATAACAACAGTGATGAAGTGCTTTGAGAGGTTGGTCATCGCTAGAATCAGCTCCTGTCTCAGCAAGGACCTGGAGCCACTGCAATTTGCTGACTGTCACAACAGGTCTACAGCAGACACAAGCTCACTGACACTCTACTCGGCCTTGGACCACCTGGACAACAACGGCATTGATGAATACTTATTTTTGTGAGATATTATAAACAGCCCCCTTTTTTTCTCTCTTTTTTTTTGCTTCTTTTTTCTTCTATATTACTTATTAGTTATAGTTATTAGATTAGATTAGCTAGTTTTGCATTATATAAATTTTTTTTGTTTTTTTTCTTTCTTTTTTCTGTTTTCTTTATATCATACATTATGGAATATTTAGACTTACTATGTTCATACATATATTTTATGGCTTATGTCTTGGTAAACTCATTTATATTTTAACTATTATGTATGTTTTTTTTCATATGTAATGGAATTTGTATGTTGGTAATTTCTTTATCAATATATCATTTGTATTCTGTCCATATTACTAATATTAATAAAAAGATTTAGAAAGACAACAACGATACCTACCTCAGGCCACTGTTTATTGATTAGAACTCAGCATTCAACACCATCATCCAATCAATCGGCTTCAAAATCCAGCCCTTTGCAAATGGATCCTTAACTATCTCGTTGGGATTCTACAGTCAGTGCCGATTGGGAATAACATTTTTTCCTCATTGAGAATTAACACAGGCTTATCTCAAGGATGCATTCGAAACATCAAGCTCTGCTCAATGAACATTCTTGACTAGGCAGCTAAGCACAGCTCAAGCACCATCCATAAATTTGCTGATGACACAGCAGTGGTTGGTAAAATCACAGATGGTGACAAGGAAGCATAGAGGAGTGAGATAGATCAGCTGATTGAGTGGTGTCACAACAACAACCTTGTACTCATTGTCAGCAAGACCAAGGAATTGATTGTGGATTTCAGGAAGGAGAACACACAACAGTCCTCATTGAGGGGCCAGCAATGGAAAGGGTGAGCAGTCTTAGGTTCCCTAGAACAACATCTCAGAACATCTGTCCTGGGCCCAACACTTTGATGCAATCATGAAAAAGCATGCTAGAGGCTATATTTCATTAGGAGCTTTGGTATGTCACCAAAGCCTCTAAAAATTGCTACAGATGTTATGTGCAGAGTGGCCTGACTGGATGCATCACTCCTATTAAGAAGGCTTTAATGCACAGGATCGAAAAAAGCTTCAGAGGGTTGTAGACTTAGCCATCTTCATCATGGGCACTAGCCTCCCCATCACCGAGGATCTCAAGAAGGCGACATCCATCATTAAGGACCACCACCATCCAGGACATGCTCTTTTCTCATTACTACCATCAGGGAGAAAGTACAGGAGCTTGAGAACACACACTCAAACATTTTAGGAACAGCTTCTTACCCTCTGCCATTACATTTCTGAATGGTCCATGAACACTACCTTACTTTTTGCCCTCATTTGGACTATTTTTTGATTATTTTCTTGTGGGCTGCCCCAACACATCCTTAGATTGTACTGGTTGTTAACACAAACAATGCATTTTACTGTGTGTTTCGATGTACCTGATTGTAACCTACAGTAATTAAAAAAAATGTAAACACAAGGGATTCTGCAGATGCTGGAAATCCAGATTAACACACTCAGAATGCTGGAGGGTCTCGGCAGGTCAGGCATTATATCATTTGGCTTGCTGGAATATGATATTGTTTCATACAGAAGCTGGGAAAATCTGTTGGAAAATATTCTTAGAGATAGGATCTATGGGCATTTAGAGAATCATGGTCTGATCAGGGACAGTCAGCATGGCTTTGTGAGGGGCAGATTGTGCCTAACAAGCCTGATAGAGTTTTTTGAGGAGGTGACCAGGCATAAAGATGAGGATAGTGCAGTGGATGTGATCTACATGGATTTTAGTAAGGCATTTGACAAGATTCCACATGGTAGGCTTATTCAGAAAGTCAGAAGGCATGGGATCCAGGGAAGTTTGGCCAGGTGGATTCAGAATTGGCCTGCCTGCAGAAGGCAGAGGGTCGTGGTGGAGGGAGTACATTCAGATTGGAGGGTTGTGACTAGTGGTGTCCCACAAGGATCTGTTCTGGGACCTGTAATTTTTGTGATTTTTATTAACGACTTGGATGTGGGGGTAGAAGGGTGGGTTGGCAAGTTTGCAGATGACACAAAGGTTGGTGGTGTTGTAAATAGTGTAGAGGATTGTCAAAGATTGCAGAGAGACATTGATAGGATGCAGAAGTGGGCTGAGAAGTGGCAGATGGAGTTCAACCCAGAGAAGTGTGAGGTGGTACACTTTGGAAGGACAAACTCCAAGGCAGAGTACAAAGTAAATGGCAGGATACTTGGTAGTGTGGAGGAGCAGAGGGATCTGGGGGTACATGTCCACAGATCCCTGAAAGTTGCCTCATAGGTAAATAGGGTAGTTAAGAAAGCTTATGGGGTGTTAGCTTTCATAAGTCGAGGGATAGTTTAAGAGTCGCGATGTAATGACGCAGCTGTATAAAACTCTAGTTAGGCCACACTTGGAGTACTGTGTCCAGTTCTGGTCGCCTCAGTATAGGAAGGAAGTGGAAGCATTGGAAAGGGTACAGAGGAGATTTACCAGGATGCTGCCTGGTTTAGAGAGTATGGATTATGATCAGCGATTAAGGGAGCTAGGGCTTTACTCTTTGGAGAGAAGGAGGATGACTGGAGACATGATAGAGGTGTACAAGATGTTAAGAGGAATAGATAGAGTGGACAGCCAGTGCCTCTTCCCCAAGGCACCACTGCTCAATACAAGAGGACATGGCTTTAAGGTAAGGGGATGGAAAGTTCAAGGGGGATATTAGAGGAAGGTTTTTCACTCAGAGAGTGGTTGGTGCGTGGAATGCTCTGCCTGAGTCAGTGGTGGAGGCAGATACACTAGTGAAGTTTAAGAGACTACTAGACAGGTATATGGAGGAATTTAAGGTGGGGGGTTATATGGGAGGCAGGGTTTGAAGGTTGGGACAATGTTGTGGGCCGAAGGGCCTGTAATGTGCTGTACCATTCTATGTTCTATGTTCTATAATTTCTGAAACATATGGTGCATATTCAGATACAGATTTTATTTTACTTATCATCAATGCATTACAGTGGTGTCTGAAAAATTTCTGAACATCATTTTACAACTCCTACCCATATACTGAAAAACACTAAGATGGGGAAAACAAGAAGAAAGCAATAAAATTAGGAAACAAAGATAGAGAGAAACAGAGAAAAACTACTTGTATTTAGATAACATTTGCCTGCCCTTGAGATGTTTTAAAGTGTTTCATGGTTACTTGATTGCTTATTTGAGTGCATTTGTATGTAAGTCCGACATAAATAACCATGAGATACAAGCCTGGTTAACTTGCTTAGATGATAAAAGTGGAACGTAACATTGTAATATTTCTCTTACTTTTCTTCCAATAATCACTGTAGAAATTTTATGTCTGAATCAGAACCACTCTATTGCCAGTATGTGAAATGTACCAGAGCTGATGGTGGTTCAGTGCCAAGCATAAAACACAGGCCAGTACCATATCAAACCACACAACAGCAACCAACAATTTGCAAGACAGTAGTGCAAACAGCCATGATCAATCAACAATTAGCAGAACGGTCTCATCCACAAATGTCAATAATCAAACTTAAATAAATGGGAAAATATGAATAGATTTAAATAATTATCATCAGAACAAAGAGAGCAGGAAAGGCCACTTAACAGATGATGTTCAGGGACAGTTAGGGTATTACATCCGAGTGAGTTTTGTTGAGAACCTAGATAGATGCAGGAAAGAAGCTTCAGAGATGATGTGCAGTCAAGGTGGTGATGGAATTTAACAATTGGTGAATAGGTTGCCTCTAGGGAAGGTGGAGTCAGCAGGAACTTTGTCAGCTCTTTTCTTTGCTCTAGCGATGAACAGGTCTTCTAATGTCGGTTTAAAGAGCAAACGCAAGGAAATCTGCAGATGCTGGAAATTCAAACAACAACACACACAAAATGCTGGTGGAAAACAGCAGGCCAGGCAGCATCTATAGGGAGAAGCGATGTCGACGTTTCGGGCCGAGACCCTTCGTCAGGACTAACTGAAAGGAAAGATAGTAAGAGATTTGAAAGTAGTGGGGGGAGGGGGAAATGCAAAATGATAGGAGAAGTCCGGAGGGGGTGGGATGAAGCTAAGAGCTGGAAAGGTGATTGGCGAAAGTGATACAGAGCTGGAGAAGGGAAAGGATCATGGGACGGGAGGCCTCAGGAGAAAGAAAGTGGGGGGATGAAAGCACCAGAGGGAGATGGAGAACAGGCAAACAACTAAATATGTCAGGGATGGGGTAAAAAGGGGAGGAGGGGCATTAACAGAAGTTAGAGGAGTCAATGTTAATCCATGTCTATCCATGGCCTCCTCTATTGTCCAAATTAATCCAAACTCAGGTTGGAGGAACAACACCTTATATACTGGCTGGGTAGCCTCCAACTTGATGGCATGAACATTGACTTCAATAACTTCCGTTAATGCCCCTCCTCCCCTTCTTACCCCATCCCTGACATATTTAGTTGTTTGCCTGTTCTCCATCTCCCTCTGGTGCTCCCCCCCCACTTTCTTTCTCCCGAGGCCTCCCGTCCCATGATCCTTTCCCTTCTCCAGCTCTGTATCACTTTCGCCAATCACCTTTCCAGCTCTTAGCTTCATCCCACCCCCTCCAGTCTTCTCCTATCATTTTGCATTTCCCCCTCCCTGCACTACTCTCAAATCTCTTAATATCTTTCCTTTCGGTTAGTCCTGATGAAGGGTCTCGGCCCGAAATGTCGACAGCGCTTCTCTCTATAGATGCTGCCTGGCCTGCTGTGTTCCACCAGCATTTTGTGTGTGTTGTTGTTCTAATGTCGGTAGCTGACAGCCAATGATCTTCTCTGCTGAGTGGACCACTCTCTGCAACCTGGACTTGGAGGGGAAGAGGCGGTGGGAAACCAAATGGTGATAGTAGTGGTCACAACACTCTCAATGATGGCTGAGTAAAAATTCATCAGGATATGCCCTGAGATGTTAAGTTTCCATAACCAGATGCTCAGTTTAAATTGCATCTGCTAGAAAACATCTCTGAACTTGTAATACTCCTGTACTGCAAATCACTCTGCATTCCAAACAGATCTAGGAAAGAAAAGTAGCCATAGAACCTTCAGATTTAGAAGTGAGCGGCTGACAGTTAAGTCAATCTAAAGCTATATTGCATTCTGTTATCTACTAAATGCATAAAGGCCAGACTAATTTTGTCCTTTTCTTCTTTAACTAAATTGATTTAACTTGTAACATCTAATCCTGATATTGCAGAAACCATCTTACTAAATATGCAGGATAATTTCAATAGTAGCTGGATTGTTTGAACACATGCAATTGCTCTAAAGTCAAAATGTGCAATCATTTTTTTCAATATCATTACCTTACCTGAGGCCCAGCAATGTTAACAGAGAAACTATTTTGGCGGCAACTACTGCGTGTTGGCGCCAGAACATGTGGTGACACTTGTGGGCTGCAATTAGCACTCCCTAGGGTGTTGGTTGTTAATGCAAATGATGCATTTCACTATATGTTTTAAGATGTACGTGTGAGAAATACATTTGAATCTTAAACCCTGACAGAGATATACAAACCCCATTTCCAGAAATGTTGGGATATTTTCCAAAATGCAATAAAAACACAAATCTGTGCTATGTTAATTCACGTGAATCTTTGTTTAACTGACAAAAGTACAAAGAAAAGATTTTCAATAGTTTTACTTACTAACTTAATTGTATTTTGTAAATATACACAAATTTAGAATTTAATGGCTGCAACACACTCATCAAAAGTTGGGACAGAGTTAAAATAAGATTGAAAAGTACACAGAATATTCAAGTAACACCGGGTTGGAAGAATCCACATTAAGCAGGCTTGACAGGGTATAAAAGTAGCGTCCATCAAAGGCTCAGTCTTTGCAAGCAAGGATGGGTCAAGGCTCACCCCTTTGTGCCAAAATTCGTGAGAGAATTGTTAGTCAGCTCAAAAGGACTAAGTTCAATGCAAGATTGCAGAGAATTTAGGTCTTTCAACATCTACATAATATTGTGAAAAGATTCAGAGAATTCAGAGACATCTCAGTGCGTAAAGGGCAAGGTCAGAAACCACTGTTGAATGCGTGTGATCTTCGAGCCCTCAGGCGGCATTGCCTAAGAAACCGTCATGCTACTGTGACAATTATAGCCACCTGGGCTCGGGAGTACTTCGGAAAACCACTGTCACTTAACACAGTCTGTCGCTGCATCCAGAAATGCAACTTGAAACTGTATAACGCAAGGAGGAGGCCATACATCAACTCTATGCAGAAATGCCGGCGAGTTCTCTGGGCCCGAGCTCATCTCAGATGGACCAAAAGACTGTGGAACCATGTGCTATGGTCAGATGAGTCCACATTTCAGCTAGTTTTTGGAAAAAATGGGCGTCGAGTTCTCCGTGCCAAAGATGAAAACGACCATCCTGATTGTTATCAGTGAAAGGTGCAACAGCCAGCATCTGTGATGGTATGGGGCTGCATCAGTGCCCTCGGCATGGGTGAGTTGCATGTATGTGAAGGTACCATTGACTCTGAGGCGTATATTAGGATTTTAGAGAGACATATGTTGCCATCAAGGCGACGTCTCTTCCTGGGACGTCCATGCTTATTTCAGCAGGACAATGCCAGACCACATTCCGCACGGGCTACAACAGCGTGGCTTTGTAGACACAGAGTGCGTGTGCTTGACTGGCCTGCTGCCAATCCAGATCTATCTCCTTTTGAAAATGTATGGCGCATCATGAACAGGAGAATCAGACAACGGAAACCACAGACTGTTGAGTGGCTGAGGTCTTATATCAAGCAAGAATGGACAAAATTTCCAATTGCAAATCTACTACAATTAGTATCCTCAGTTCCAAAACAATTAAAAAGTGTTATTAAAAGGAAAGGTGATGTAACACAATGGTAAACATGCCTCTGTCCCAACTTTTGTTGAGTGTGTTGTAGCCATCAAATTCTAAATTTGTGTATATTTACAAAATACAGTTAAGTTGGTCAGTAAAACTATTGAAAATCTTTTCTTTGTACTTTTGTCAGTTAAATAAAGGTTCACGTGAATTAACATATCACAGATTTTTGTTTTTATTGCATTTTGGAAATGGGGTTTGTACATCGAGGGGCTTAATGTGAGGGGAAGATCTTAAAGGGGAGTTGAAGGTAGAATTCTGTCACTTCAAAGCACTAATTCTAATTTTCCTCTGTGAATTCACCCGACCAAATGTAGTTTCCATGTAATATCTAAATGAGCAGTCAGCTTCAGGAACTACTTCACACATGATTCCATATTTTTCCTCTCATATTTTCTTGTACCTTATTATATAGTCTTTCATTAGCCACATAGAAGGGTTACCACTGGTGGTGTATGAGTTTAAATATCTCTGTATTATTTCTCTCTTCCCCTTTCCATTGGGCAGAAGATATACGATCAGGTATAGGGTCAGCTTTTGTTCCACTGTTATAAAACTCTTAAATGGATCTCCTGTACGAGAAGGTTGAATGAACTCCAGATCCCTCAGACTAACTCACTGTGACCCTTGCACCTTATTTGTCTAGCTGCACTGCCCTCTCTCTGTAACTGTGGCACTTTATTCTGCATTTGCTTCACTTTTTGTATCACCTTGATGTACTTACGTTTGGCATTATCTATCTAGAGAACATGCCAAACAATTTTCTCCACTGAGTTCAGTTCAGAACTGACTGAGAAATATACTCACTGGTTCAGAATGAGAATCAGGCTTTTTTGTTGTCACATGTGTCGAGGTTCAGTGAAAAACTAAATACCAAAATAAATAACTAGTTGAAAAAAGAGGATTAATGATCTGTAGTGAAAAATGACAGCAGAGGAGAGAAGCTGTTCCTAAATGATTGAGTGTGGGTCTTCAGGCTCCTGTATCTTCTCCCTGATGGTAGTAATGAAAAGAGGGCATGTCCCGGATGGTAGGAGTCCTTTGTAATAAATGCTGCCTTCCTGAGCCAGCATCTCTTGAAGATGTCCTAGATGGTGGGGAGGATTGTTCCAATTTATTTTTTAATCAACAGACTTATCATAGAGAGATACTTCATGATAATAGGTCTTCAGCCTACTGACTCCATGTTGATCATTAACCACCCATTTACACTGGTCGTATTAGTCCCATTTTTATACAATGCCATTTATGATCTCTGTACACTTCCAACAAAAAATACTGTAAAATAATAAATGTCCATTATTAACATTAACATTACTTAAAGCAACAACTAGCTAAAGAGAAATTACTAAAATATTAAACAATATACTTATTCATCCCAACAAAACTATTTTCTCTATAAAATCCACTTATAGGTTTTAAACTACCATAGATAAACATCAAAGAAAATAAAACTTCCGCTCAATTCCCAGGAGCAATCAATATAATTTCAGAAGATTACTTGAAATTTTCAACTCTTTAAAAAAGAGGCCACACTCAGCCTGGAGGAACAACACCTCATATTTTGTCTGGGTAGCCGCCAACCTGATGGCATGAACATTGATTTCTCTAACTTCCTGTAATTTCGCCCTCCTCCCCCTTCTCTCCTTTTCCAATCTGGTTCGCCTGTCACTCCTTCCCCGCCCCCCCTCACCTGGTCTCACGTATTACCAGCTTTACCCCCCCCACTTTTTTATTCTGTCTTCTGCCCCCTTCCTTTTCAATCCTAATGAACGGTCTCGGCCCAAAACGTCAACTGTTTATCCTTCTCCATAGATGCTGCCTGACCTTCTGAGTTCCTCCGGCAGTTTGTTTGGATTGCCCTACACCGTCATTGGCTTTCATTCATGTTCACTGCAAAGCACATTTTGTTCCTTATTGTTCCAGTGTGCCTTATCAGCATTAATATCAAAGTTATCTCTGTACAGATATTTATTCAAAATTTATTTAAATGATTTAGTCAGCTGAGTATCGATTTTTGTTTAGCTGAATCTCTTTGTTTGTGGTTCTGCTGCTCTCTAACCTTGACCGTACTTAAAGAAACAGATTGTTCAGGAAACCAGATTTAAAATTCAATTCTATTATTAATTGACATTGAACTCACTGCTGTGCAATCTTTTTACTATCATATATAAAAATAATTATTTGCAACCTGTTTCAAAATGAATTTTGTCAAAGTCTTTATCTTTAAAATGATTTGTGTGCCATTAATTTGATTGTATATGTTTCACAATACTTGGACCTTTTTAGAAATATTTATATTTAATGATTTCCAATAATTCTCTGGATATTTGCATTCAGTTTTTGTGCCGAGAAGGCGTAGAAACCAAATCCAGTAAAACCATAGAGAAGAGTAAACTAGATGTGGACTGAAATTCAGATGTAAAGTTATTTTTGACTTGCTCTCATGATGCAGATTTTTCTGGCAAGAGTGGAATTTTTTAGAATAATTGCCCAGATATGAAGGTGATATGCACTTTCAACCACTGCTGCCCATGATCTCAAGAGAATTACAAAATGGTACTATGTTGGTAATGATATTAAAATAACTTAAAAACTATATTTTAATTTAAATTTTGAACTGATTTATATTAATTCTATGAACCCCCACATTCACACACACGATGAAATACTCAGCTTTACAAATAGTTAGAGCACATTTGACGGTATAGTGTGAACATTAATTTCAATAGACAAAACTTCAATGATTTTAGGAACACGAGAATGTAGAGCAATCGGATTTACATATCTGTATGACCTGGGATATAGAAATTACGATTTTTTTTGTATATTGGTACTTCACATTCCAGCGTCCAGCCCAGGTACAAGTAATTTCTATTGTTTCCTCGCAGGCTGACATTTCATGGCACTCAGTAGGTGGCAGTAGAGTGGTGCCAGCACAGTAGCATTGCACCTCGACAGCAACACAGTGGAAAGTACGGTTCTGCAACACTTGAAAAGCCGCAAAATGGAAACGGGTTGAAATTATATTCTCTCAGCAATGTTTTATTCCTCAGTCTGGATTCCGTCGCCAATAATATGGAGCACGAGAATTATAACGCGGTGGCATTTTTTTTCTTTCAAAGCGGCAATTTAAAATACACAATTTGCACCAATATTTCAGAAAGTTTTAAAATAATCATTGTGTTATAAACTCGCCGTAAACTAGCCATCAAACACAATAAACCAGGGATTCTTGCAAGTCAGCGCAGATGTTTACGATTCCTGGACCGACTAAGCATGTGCTCCCTATATCGTTGGGATATATGCGTTTCTCAATTATTAAACATTGTGGCTTAATTAATTTATATAACTGCATCTCTTTCCCCAATCAAATGAGAGCGCTGTAATTTAACGCATTCGCTTGTCTTTTTTTCATGTGGTTTCGTGATAGGCAGTTGTAATTACGGAACAGTTCAAACATTACGAGATAACGTGTTGTTTTCCGTTTGAAAGCGGCAAGAACATCGTGACAGCACCTGGGGTAATGTGCAATGCAGAGCAGAATGCGGAGGTTGGGATTTGAATCCTAACCCCGCAGTTCTGCATCACAAACTTGCAGCATTGTGATTCCTCCAGGGATTTAATATTACGTCTTATGATGTGAATTTAAGGACTTTTATCTAAATCGCATGAAGGTTCCGTTGACAACTGCGTGTGTATTAGTTTATTTCAGACGTATCTGAAATTTGCTTCCTATCAGTCTTACGAGGACAGGGGAGGGAAAATGCATCACGTACAACAAAAATACACTGTAATTTGAAATTGCAATGCTGGGACCTTCTTTTGGCCTTGGCTATACAGTATCAATGATAATGAATGGCGGGTGCACCTTACTATGATACGCATCCACCGAAGCAAAAGGCGGGGGCGTCTGCAGAATGAGCTTGTTGGGAGGGGAGGGTCGAAGGAGGCGGTGGCGAGCGAGCAGTCGGCTGGGGATGATTGGCAGCTCGTCCGCGTGAAGGAGGGCGGTGCTGAGAGTGTGAGGGGGGGGTTGGTGGGCGAACGCGACAACATTCCGAAATAGAACGTAAACAAGGGGGGGGGGGGGCAGCTGACCAATCAGGGGCAACGTCGCCAGGCATGGGAGGGGAAGGTGTGGAGAGGCGGCGGGGGGGGGGGGGGGGCACCCGGTTGGCTGGGCGGGAGAGCCCGTGAGCGCGCTCGCACGGGTGCCGCCCCCTCCCTCCCTCTCCTCAACAGCCGGCCGGCCGGGCGGGCGGGCGCGCCCGAAGTTGAGTTGTCAATCGCGAGGCGCGCGGCACAGCCGACAGCGCGGGAGCGAGGAGGGTTACTCACATCGGGCGGGCTGCGCGCTTGTTGTGGTTCCCTCTCGGAGGCGGAAAAATAATTCTACATTTAATTGAAGAGAGAGTAAGGGGTGGGGAGCTTTTTTTTTAAAAAAAGTGAAAAGTAATCCCGAGTGGTTGGAGGTGTTTTATTTTGCTGGGGGAAATCAGTCGGTGTAGTACTCGCCCTCACAACCCCCCCCCCCCCCTTCAAGCCTCCAGCTTGCTGTTTGTAATTGTTTTAATTTATTTACTGAGTCCTGATAGTGTGTCCAGCCGGGCCAGCTCGCCCGGACTCGGAGCAAATGGCGAGTCCGCCCGAGCCCAACTCGCCCGGCACTGACGGCTTCTCGGACGTGAGGAAAGTGGGCTACTTGAGGAAGCCCAAGAGCATGCACAAGAGATTCTTCGTGCTGCGGGCGCCCAGTCAACTGGGCCCGGCGAGGCTGGACTACTACGAGAACGAGAAGAAATGGAGGCACAAGGCGAGCGCGCCGAAGCGGTCCGTACACCTGGAGAGCTGCTTCAACATCAACAAGAGGGCCGACTCGAAGAACAAATACCTGGTGGCCCTCTACACCAAGGACGAGTACTTGGCCATGGCCGCCGACTGCGAGAGCGAGCAGGACAGCTGGTACCAGGCGCTGCTGGAGCTGCACAGCAAGGGCAAGCTGACCGGTGAGGAACGGGAGGCTGCGGCTGGCACGGCCGCCCACCCCGGCGGCTCGGCGGCGGTCGAGGACACCTACGGCGAGGTGAGCCCCGGGTCGGCTTTCAAAGAAGTGTGGCAGGTGGTGCTGAAGCCCAAGGGGCTGGGACACACCAAGAACCTGGTGGGGATTTACCGGCTGTGCCTGACCAGCAAGACCATCAGCCTGGTGAAGCTGAACTCGGAGGCGGCGGCTGTGGTCTTGCAGCTGATGAACATCCGCCGCTGCGGGCACTCGGAGAACTTCTTCTTCATCGAGGTGGGCAGGTCGGCGGTGACGGGGCCTGGCGAGTTCTGGATGCAAGTGGACGATTCGGTGGTGGCCCAGAACATGCACGAAACTATCCTGGAGGCGATGAAGGCCATGAGCGAGGAGTTCCGACCGCGTAGCAAGAGCCAGTCGTCGTCCAGCTCCAACCCCATCTCGGTGCCCCTCCGACGGCACCTCAACAACCCGCCTCCCAGCCAGGTGGGCTTGAGCCGCCGGTCGCGCACCGAGAGCATTACGGCCACCTCGCCCGCCACCGGCAAGCATCATTCGTTTCGGGTGCGAGCTTCCAGCGACGGCGAGGGCACCATGTCGAGACCGGCTTCGGTGGACGGCAGCCCCGTGAGTCCCAGTGCCGCCCGGACACATTCCCAGCGGCACCGAGGCGGCTGCAGGCTGCACCCCCCTCTCAATCACAGCAGGTCCATCCCCATGCCGTCGACCCATTACTCGCCTTCGGCCACCAGCCCGGTCAGTTTATCGTCAAGTAGCACAAGTGGTCATGGGTCCACTTCCGACAGCCTTTTCCCCAGGCGATCTAGCGCTTCCATCTCTGGATCACCGAGCGACGGTGGGTTTATTTCATCCGATGAATACGGATCCAGTCCGTGTGATTTCAGGAACTCCTACAGAAGCGTCACTCCCGATTCTTTGGGACACACTCCTCCTGCAAGGGAGGAACAGGAGTTAAATAACTACATCTATATGGGGAAGCATTCGAATCTGATTCCAAATTGCCACAACAGGGGTACTCAGAGGTGGGCTTCTACTAAATTAGAAGATGCAGATTCGGATAAAGGATTCAGGAAGCGGGCTCATTCGTCAGGCACATCGCCACCCACCGTAATGCACCAAAAGACCTCTTCTCAATCTTCCACCGCCTTGTTTGAGGAATACACAGAGATGACACCGTGTTATCCAGGGGGGCATTTATCCACCTGTAAAAACTCAGCTTTTGTACCTACTCATTCATACCCTGAGGAATGCTTGGACCTTCACTCAGCTGGTAGCCGTTTCAGCCAGATGGATGATGGATATATGCCAATGTCACCAGGAGTGGCTCCTGTGCCTAATAAAAGTGACTACATGCCAATGAGCCCCAAAAGTGTTTCTGCTCCACAGCAGATTATTAATCCACGCCAACATTCACGAAAAGATGGGTATATGATGATGTCACCCAGCGGTAGCTGCTCACCGGAAAACGTGAGTTATGGAAAGATTTGGACCAATGGAGGGAATTCTAAGCTGTCCGTTGAAAGTAATGAAGGGAAACTGTCAGTTAGTGACTATATAAATATGTCTCCTGCAGGTTGCTCAACCACAAGCACGCCACCAGACTCTTTCTTCAGTCCAGTTGAAGAGTCTCATAAACCAGTTTGTTCATATTTCTCGTTGCCTCGTTCCTTCAAACATGTGCATCGAAAAAGTGAGGAGTCCCCTTTAAGAATCGCTGTGAATTCAGGTCGTCTTTTATATGCTGAGGATTCTTCTTCATCTACGAGTAGTGATAGTTTAGGGGGGCAAGATGGTGGGCATCATGGAGTTAACATTGTTAAAAACGATTTGTATGTACCAATGAAAGGTAAACTTGTACGGCCCACGAGGCTATCGCTTGATAACACTAAAGCGAGTACTTTGCCCAGAGCACGAGAGCATCCACTTCCACCAGAGCCAAAGAGCCCAGGGGAGTATGTAAATATTGACTTCAGTGACAAAACCTATTCTTCTCGCTCATTGTCTCTTGTTGAACCCTCTTCAGGTGTAGGGAAACTTGTTCAGCAAAGGCCGTCTATGTCAGAATACATGAATATGGATTTAAGAACTGAGGCACACAAGTTTTCTGGCATATCAAAATCTACTGCGGGCATCAACAGGTCTGTAGCCAGCTGCACTTCCAGCACTTGCAGGAAGAATAGAGGGCAGGGAAATGGTGATTATGTTACCATGCAACTAGCTACCACCTGCTCAGACTTACTAGAACCGCCAGTAAGTAACTATTCAGAGATGACAGTTGGTGAAGGTGTAACGCCTTCTATTTCCGTTCTACCTCAGGCAGAAGTGAGCTCATTGAACACCGTTTCTGATGCAGTACGTGGTCCTCTGATGGACCAGATTTCAGGGAGGAGTGCCTTTACTGTGCTTAATCTTGCCCCTAATCGGAACCAAGGTGCCAAAGTCATCCGAGTTGACCCTCAAGGTAGAAGAAGACATAGTTCAGAGACTTTCACTTCCACAGCCAGTGTAGCTGGCATGACGCTGCCTTGCGTTGACCACATTAAACGACATAGTTCAGTGTCTTTTGAGAATGTGTGGCTTAACAAACCAGGAGATTCTCTGGCTTTAAGTTCCAAAGATCAGTCAAATGATGTCACAGTGCAGAATGATTGTAAAAATGGTATGAACTACATTGATTTAGATTTGGTAAATGATTTTAACAAAGAATGGCCCTCCTCTCAACGTGTAACCCCTTGTCAACTTCAAGGAAGTACCTCTGGTGGTGGTAAGAATGATGATGATCTGAATTCGTATGCAAGCATCACCTTCCAGAAGCCAGATGAAATAAGCAAGCCTGCAGAAAGGGAAGGTAAAAGCACTAAATGAATTCTTTGAGAATTGTTATGTTTCACCTAATTTAAAATGTGATTTTTTTTAGTTTCTTTGATCACTTTACTAATGACTATAAAACATGTTTTTCTTTAAATGATGGCTGTTTAGTTATTTGCTAGAGCTGCTTTTTGTTTTAAAGTTTTGTTTTTGAAAATACAAAAGCATTTACATTCGTGGTTGCCTAATATATGCTTCTAGTGTACAGATGATTGGAATCATTGGGAGAATAGAGTCAAATTTAAATAATTCACTGAATTACCAAGGTCGATCCTTGGGAATTAACCCCGTTTGGCCTGTATGAAAATTTCCACATCGGCTGCAGGGTTGGAAGTTAGTTGTGTATGTGGAAAAGCTCTCTCAGAAATTATTTACTTTATTATCTGTCAGTAAATGTTGATCTCCATTTAGTTGGACAAATCATAAAGCAGTTCTGTCAAAGTTAAATATGGCAGCGAGTTTTTTCTTTCACATTTTATGCTCTGTACTTGTTTGTGTTCAGACCTTCCGAGTTGAGCAGGGGCAAAGTGAACCTCAAGAAATAGTTGCCTTGGTTACACAAAATGTTTTGCAATTGAGAGGCACATGTATTTTCCCAATTAGGTCTGCTTGTGGAATTTTTAGTGCTCAGCAAAAGCTGGTTTTGAATCGGTCAATTCCAGTTAGAGTTGCTGTGATGGCATCCCTGGCCTGGTAGGGGAAGGGGGAGCAACCTATGAGAGACCAGAACACTTGTCAATTTAGATACACGGTCAGCACTACTGAGTTAACATGCGGAGGGAGCTTCAAGCGGTTTTGATCATTAGAAAGTGAGACCCAAGCGATCGAAGCGTCACTTCCTGTGACTTGGCAGGAGCACAGTAGAACCTTGTAGCTTTCTTTCTATCATGCTTATAAAAATAGTGAAATGGCTGCAACATTTATTGAATATTTTGGAGAAATCTGTGGAGCCACTAATCTGCCTTCATGGTTTGGCAGACTGTTACTTCACCACAAGAGCACGTCACTTAACCCTTTTGACAACTGAAGCAACAGTTCTCCAGCAAAATAAGGCTTCTGTTAGTTCAACAAATGTGAATTAAGAATAATTTCCTGAATCCATGAGTTTCTCTGATGCTGTGCGTGAAGGAGGAGGAGAGCCTTCAAGAATGTATCAATGAAAACAGGAATCAGGGTCAGAGTTTAAATTCTTGTAGAGTAAATCATATATCTTCTGGAAATTTTCCAAGATGTATTTCTGTGAAGTATAGGTATATTGCATTTTGAGACGTGTTGCTAATTGTGAAGAAGTCTAATATATTATACTGACATTTTAAGGTCTCTGTAGGATGCATTCTGGGCTGGGGGGGGGGGTGAATGAAGAGTTAGTAATCTTTGTGGTGCACGTGTTTACTAGGTACAGCAGAATAGCTTTGAGGTAGTTGCAAGTCTTCTAAGGAGTTAATGGGGGTTGGAATGTAAAGAATGGGAGAAAAGAAGAACCAAGTATTTCCTTCAAATAGCCATTTTCTTGATTATTTGTAATATAATTTTATTGTAAATACTTGTAGAAAGTAGTGAGCAGAGACTGTTATATGAATATAACTTTGCTCTGAGTTAATCTCAAAATGAAGGAGCAAATTGTATTGAGCTGCAAAATGTGGATAGTTAATGCCAAACAGTGATTTATTTCATCTTTTCAAGGGCATAAGGTATGGATTTTCTCTGGTTATGCTGCAGAGATAATGATGTATTCATAAACAGCAAGAGTTGATTTTTATCGCTCATAATTATTTTGCAGATTGTTATTTTAGCTTAAAACTTTTTCATATTGTTGGGGCATCTGTAACAGTGTGTGCATCCTCTTCGTGGAATGTGTGGGCTTCCTCCCACAGTTCAAAGATGTATCGTTTAGCAGATTGGTCATTGTTAATTATCCTGTAATTACACAGAATGTAGAATAGTACAGCACAGTACAGGCCCTTCAGCCCACAATGTTACGCTGGGATTAAATTTGGGGTTGCTGGGCAGTGTGGCTGGAAGGAACTGCTTTGCATTGTATCTCAAATAATGTGTGTAGCATGTGGCTTGTGTATTTAATGGTACTGACATTTGCTTTGCTTCTGTCTTGTGATTGGCAAGACCTCGAAGCATATGAAACAATATAATGAACCAAACTGTATGTTGAATTGTATCAGAGGAAGATTTTGGATGTCTTTTTCAGGCTTCAAATTTTCAAGGAAAGCTTTATCTGGAATTTTAAAGTACTAAAAGATACGATGTGAAAATGTGAAGAATATTTTAAATCTGTATGCGATTTAATGTACTGTTGGGTACATCACTGAGTAGAAATTATTTTGCAAGTGTAATCCATGTTGAATGGGCAATCGAAATTGTCCATGGCCTGGAGCTTGGTAACTGTAGTTGGATACCTCATTTTTTTTTGGATTTATTTCATGTGTTAGGTCCAGTTTTGTTTTCAGTTTATATTTTTAAAAATGCAATAACATGGTTGAGAGCTTTGTGCATTTGTGAATCTTTCTGGACTTGGCAGCAGCATTAGCAAATGTGATATTATAGTAGTAAAGCATGAGTTGTACCATTCCATGACTGTGTCACTTATTGATTGCTTGTTTTAACCACAGAGGCTGATTGGAATGCAAATCATTGCCAGAGAAGTTGAAAGAAAATGATCTGTTTACTTCATTCTGAAAATCATTTCTTGGGGAAAAAAGTCTTGCATGGTTTGCATTCCGTTCTGCCCGTGAAAATCAATGGAGTTTCTTTCCTCAATGTTCCTTGTGTACTGTCCATTACAATGCTGATTTGTGATACCTTTTCTCATACAGTTTTAGTTCAAGGTACTGTTTGAGGAAACTGCAGACTCTAATTGTCTGTTTGCACAGCAATTTTGATAGTATTTTCTAAGTATATAAATGAAAACGCAGCTTGTTCACAAAGGCATTCTGGCAGTCACTTCAGTTGCCTCTTCATGGGTGTACAGCTTTGTAAGCTAAACTCTTTAAGAAAACCTCTTTGAGCACTTTCCATTCAACCTTTTTTGTGTGTTTTACCTGGACTACTTGGGGCATGCCATTTGATAGTCAAGTATGCATTTCGGAAATTATCTAAATTCCTTTGAGGATGTGTCTTTAATTTGAAAGAGAGAATTTAAGTTCAAGGGGCATGCTTTTTGTGATTGTATGCATTGCAGAAGCCACTTATCTCTCTATTTTTATGCTCATTGTATACCTCACCTTTGCCCCACCCTTTGGTCTGTCATCCTGCACTTGCATTCTTTTAGTGAAAAGTAGTTTTTTTTAATTCAATGAGATCATGCTTTTGAGTACAATATTTAATTACCAATTTCTCAGTAAGTGCAAACCCTAGCTTTCCGAAGCTTTACTACTTTTGAAGATTAACCTGAGTGATCCATGATTTGGGCGCTAACATTTAATCAGTTGCTACTGCTTTTATGCTGTGCAAATTGTTCTTGCAGTCATGCTCTTGATATAGTCCTGTATTTGGATGTCTACCATTATACAAGGACTGTGCTTTTATCAATAAACTACATGTAGCACAAACTTAATTGTTTGAACTGAATGTCTGACTTGCCATTTTTAATTTTAATGCCAGCAAAAATTTAAGTAATGAAGTAAAAGTGAAAAAGAATTGTAAATAAATCTGACAACTCTCAACTCTGATAGGTGTGAGATTCAGCTGTTGGAAAAAAAAACTGAATTCTCCTTTCAAAACAATGAACCCTACATTTGACCATATTTTTTTCTGTAGGAAAATGTTTCCAGCTGTGTCATATCAGCCTGTTTTCCTTTGTTCCACAATAAGCGAAAATTGTGGGGGTCAGGGATCAATTAGACACTTTTGTAAGTGGATGGAGATGAATCTGGTTCCAGATGCTTTTCCATGAGATTCAATCATTTACTTATGTTTCTGATTTGGACCTTCAAGCAGTTTTTCAGTCTTTGTTTTGTATGAAATTAAAAACAAATCCTTTAAACAGCTGCTGAAGATCTCAAAATGAAATTGAGCTTCTAAATTAGTTAATCACAGATTTACAAAAAAGTGCAGTACAGAGTTTTGGGAAAAAAAAGTAGGTATGTTTTCTGAGGCTGAGATATTGTATGAACGCTGTTTTGGTGTGGAAGAAGTTATGGGGTAGTGGTTGTAATATTACTGGAAATTGGTATCCTCTGGGTGTGGCTTTTACCTGGTACATTGTCTGCTGCATTTCTAATTGTTAACACTTGCACAGCTCTTGGTTGGTAAATATTGATGGTCTATAAAGCGTGAGTAGAACTATACTTCGAAGAGACTTTGAAAAATTGTTTAAGAAAATTCAAGAGGTTTTGAGCATGAAACTTTTTCATGAGGTTCGGTTTCACTTCTGTTTCCGCCCCCCATTTTAACAATGAAGTGGAGTTACCTAGTTCTTGTAACAGAGTAAGTGGAATGTGACTGATCATTGTGGGAGGTCAGCCAGAACTGCTTTTACCTATTAGGAACCTGGAGTAGTTTGATGCCTTTGCATTAGCACTTCTTCCTTTGTGCTCTGAATGAAGTACCTGTGTGATACTCCCTTCAGCTTGCACTTCAGTGTCTTCTCTGTTGCTAACGTACGTTATTGTGAATTAGCGAACAAGAGAAAATCTGCAGATGCTGGGAATTTGAGCAACGCACAAAATGTTGGAGGAACTCTGGCAGTACAAGCAGCATCTATGGAAAAGAGTACAGTCAACATTTTAGGCCGGAACCCTTCAGCAGGACAATTGTGTAATAGTGTAGTATACCCCTGGACAAGTTGCACAAAAGGTTTATGCAAATATATCTAGTCTGGGCATGCACTACTGAAGGAGGATCTATTGTTAATGAGAGTAAAAGCAAATCGACAACTTTTTAAACTTGGATGCGCAAAGAAAGTTTTCTTTTCTCAAGCATCTCCAGTATGTCTAATGCTGACTTGTCATGCTACATCTGCTTTATATTTTGTGAATTCTTATCCTGTTCCTTATTATAACTGAGAACAGGTTTGCTGATTATGATGGGACTTGTTTTGCAGTTGGGTTTCAAACATTTGTGCAACATCAAAATCTTGACAGCAAGCAAGTCTCTGCAGGAAAGTCTTTTCAAAGCAGGTGCTTAGTTGGTGGAGGAACTGACTTGCAGAGCCTTTGAACTGGATAAGGAATGTCTCTGAGAAGAGACTGCTGCTACAAGCCCCAGGGCCTGAAACTGGTGGGGAGGAATGTCATTCTGTCTTTCAAAGCAGACTTCTCTCATCTTTTTGAAGCAGGGTGCCTGTGGAGTATCCATCATTACTGAGCCTAACAGACCTGATCTGATTTAGAAAGATCAGATCTTCTGATGAAGGGTTTTGGCCTGAAACGTCATCACTGCCTCCTCCCATAGATTCTGTCTGGCCTGCTGAGTTCTGCCAGCATTTTGTGTTTATTTGTTTCTGATTTAGAAAGTAATTGTTTGGCTAGTTTTGAGATGAGGGGCCACTGGAAGGTTCCATTTTCTACCATCAAGTTGAGTTCACAACTTGAACTCATTGTTTTGAGATGCGTTTTTTACCATAGAAGCTTTACTAAAAGTTTGTGTGTTCTCTGCTGGTATTTGGGCCACGCATTGTGACACAAGCTCTACTGAAAGTTAGCTGGCATTTACCTTATTAAATGATTTAACGATTATTTAAATACCTAACTTTTTTTTACATAATGGCAAATCTTTGAAAGTGGGATCAAGATATCAGTCAAACTGATCATAATATTATAAGCTTAAGTCCTTCTCCAGAGACTTGAGGACAGATATCTAGGCTGGTGCTCCAGCTAAGAGTTCCCCAGTACTTTACAGGATGGCTGGTCCTAACTTCTCTGCTGCTGTTTTGGAGATGCATAAGACCTTGCACCTGTTTTCTGCATTGCCTGCCTCCTGAGTCATTGGTAGCTCCCACTGACACTAAAGGCTGATTTATACTTGTGAGCCACATCGATGCAGAAGGTAACGCGTATCCTGTGCTGTGGGGTGACGTGCACCTCTCCAGAAAAGTTACTCACGGGTTGCGGCGACACGGACCGCAACAACTGTCAGCTTAGTAGCATCGCATTTCCGGTTGCTGCTTCTCCGCCACATCTGTAGGCTCTGCGTACACCAATGTGAAATAGATGAACCAAATCATCAAATCTACCTGCCGACATGTGAAAATGTTTGAAATGCATTTCTTCGTCCGTGTCTCTCACGAAGAAACTCAGCGCAGTAGCAAACCCCACTGCCAACTAACATTTTGGCGCAAACCAGCCATGCTTAATCATGCTTGCTATGGCGTAGAGCGACGCAGAAGTGAAAATCAGGGCTGCGGCGTAGCCCGTACGCACAAGTATAAATCAGCCTTGAGTGAGATCTCTGAGAGCTGGAATTGGTCTGGATGTACATATAGGATGCATTGGGAGTTGAATCAAATGTCCAGGTGAAGCACCTTAAGAAACCTGGGCTGGAATTGGGCACTGGGGATTAGAGTGACTGTGTGCACATAGGTAAGCAGAGTGAAAAGTGAAAGTGCTGAAGGGCATGCAGTGTTGGCACCGGAATGTGTAGTGACACCTGTGGGCTGCTCCCAGCACATTTTGGATTATGATAGTTTGTTAACGTAAGCAGTATATTTCACTGTTTTGATGGATAAGTAAATGAATCTTGAGTCTGAGGTAGGTTGAGTTCCAGGGTACGGTATTGGAAGAGTGTTGAAATTGAAAGGGGGGGGGGGGGAAACAAGTTGTATGTGCATCAGTGATTTAAGTGATGATTACTTTCACTCACTTTGTTTTTACTGGTTGGTATACATAATATCTTTGTTAGATAGTGTTCTGCCCAGCATGCTTCAATCTTTAATATTAAAATAAATTACCTGGCGATTATCAATGTGCAGCTGCAGTGCTGTGTCGGCAGGATAGGGGAATCAAGGGATATGGGGACAAGGCAGGGACTGGGTATTGATAGTGAATGATCAGCCATGATCTCAGAATGGCGGTGCAGACTCGAGGGGCCGAATGGTCTACTTCTGCACCTATTGTCTATTGTATTTGCATTTATGATGCTCCAGTTTTACTTGAGGGTTACTTTATGGCTGTTTAAGGAGACGCAGGACATCCAGAATCAGTAAAACATCACTGAAAATGTATGAATCATTTTAATTTACCTAGATCATAGCATTACCAATGATCAAATTAACATTGAAGAGACTGCATCTGCTGTATTCTGGGACTTATTAAGCTTAAGTGTTTGTGGTTCACTCAGTCACCTTGTGTATTGAAATTGTGGCAGGACCATCAGGATTCATGAAGGTATTTAAAGCTGTAGCTTGCCTACCATTGTGTATCAAGTTCAAGGTGAAGACAGATCTCTGAGTAGTTGAATTTGAGAGAGTGGGCTTTTGAGGCCTTGTCAGTGCTGAAGAAATTGTACATAACACTCAAGATACTAGTTGCTACATAGATCTATACCTGTAATTCATTTACTCCCCAGTGCTGTGACAAACGACCCCTAGCTCATAATCACATTCTCAAGGGCAGTCAGTACAAAAGAGAATGGTAATGACACAGATAAACTAAAAGTGAGTGTAGAAGGAATGTATGAGAGGAGCTGTAAATGTTATTAAACCTAATCAAAGGATTGCAACATAATTAGCAAAGTTGAAGGTTTCTTTTTGAATAAAATATATCCTACTCAAACTTCAAGTCTTTCTGTCTGAGAGCAGATGTGGCTTTGGTTTAATGATTTGCCTGAAGGATGGCTCTAAAGAAGGTGTAGTACATTTGTATTCCTACAGTGGACTTGGCTGGATCTCCGTGCTCTTGTGACAGGAATGGTACTTGAACCCACAGTGACAGAGCCCCAGCTGCCATCCTTGGTGTTTGTATTCATCATGAAGTTTTGATGAAGGATATTTACTTTTAAACTGCAATGACTGAATAAATGCAAGCCATTGAGAGGCTTCTAGGAGGTTTCATGCATAAAAGCTTATCATAAATCAGTGCAGCTGTTTTCTAGAAAAGCAACTTTCACTGGTGTATATCATTTGGCTCAATTGCATATGTGACCCGTACATTAAAAGTGATTGTAGAGCTCAGTACTTAAGTGACAAGATATTCAGAGACCTTGATACATTTCTCAGTATTTCAAATTAACTTAGTACAAGTGCATAATTACGATGAGTAAGCCATCAAGAGTTTTGAGGTGGCTCATCATTTTTGCTATGAGGCAACGACCTCCTCTCAGTATTCCTGCATAAATCCCTTCATTTTCTTAATATTCAGAAATCAGTTGATTTTTTTTTATTTGAAGGAATTTAGTTTTGAGCCTTCAGCCCTTTAGGGTAGGGGTTTACAAGGATCACCATTACCTGAGTGAAGAAATTCTTCCTCATTTAGGACTAAAATGGCTTATCCTTTTCCCTTTTATTCTTGACTTCTGGTCCCTCACTCCTCAGCCAGGGAAAGCACTTACTCCACTGAACTTTGAAAGAGTGTTAACCCAAATTCTTTCAAACTTTAGGGTGCTGTTTCAGACTCGTACAGGGGTTCCTGATGGGTGCTGCATTACTGTGACTACGCTCTGTGTGGATGTGATGAGTGGCGATGAGGGCGTTACCCACGATATACTGAGGTGTATCCACAACTTCCTGTAGGATTTTCCATTCAAGGGCATTAGTGTTTCCATACCAGGCCGTGATGCAGCCAGTCAATATACTCTCCACCACACACATTTAGAAGTTTGTCCAAGTTTAGATGACATGTTGAATTTTCTAAGGAAGTAGAGGTGTTGCTGTGCTTTATTCATAATTGCACTTGCATGCTGGGCCCAGGACAGATCCTCTGAAATGATAACATTGAGGAATTTAAAGTTTCTGACCCCCTCCACTTCTGATGCTCTGACTTGTGGACCTCTTGTTTTTTTTCCTTTTGAAGTTAATAGTCAGCTGCTTGGTTCTTGCTGACATTGAGTGAGAGGCTGCTGTTGTGGCACCACACAGCTAGATTTTCAGTCTCCTTTCTATATGCTGATACGTCACCACTTTTGGTTTGGCCTACGACAGTGGTGTCATTATCAACCTTGAATATGGCATTGAAGTTGTGCTTAGTCACACAGTCATAAGTGTAAAGCGAGTAGAGCAGGGGGCTATGCATGCAGCCTTGTGCATCTGTACTGATGGAGATTGTGGAGGAGATGTTACCAATCTGAACTAACTGGGAGTGAGAAAATCGAGGATCCATTTGCATTAGGAGGTATTGAGACCAACATCTTGAAGCTTATTGATTAATTTTGAGACTATGGTAGCATTGAATGCTGAACTGTAGTTGATAAAGAACATCTGGTGTATTCATCTTTGCTATTCAGTTGTGGCACTAGTTGGCAATTTGGAATGGATCCAAGTTGTTTTTTGGGCAAGAGTTGATATGTTTCATGAACATCCTCTCAAAACATTCTCAGCACAGATCTTTAGTACTTGGCCAGGTACTCCATCTGAACCAGAGCTTTTTGTAGGTTCACCCACCTGAAGGATGCTCACATGTTGACTTTGGAGACTGAAATCACAGGATCATTGGGCACTGTGGGAGTTCGTGATGGTTCTTCCATGATTTGGCAGTCAGGTCAAGCATTGAGCTCATATAGAAGAGAAGCCCTGCCACAACTTTTAAGCATCCTTCGTTGATTCAAGTTAAGTCCAGAATTGCTCTTTCACCCATGAGGTGGCTTTCTGGAGGTAGATCCTGTAACTTTCTTGGTTTCTAGACTTGAATGCTTCTGATCTGACCCTCAGCATTTTACAGATCTCATGGTTCATCCAGGGCTTCTGGGTGGGAAGACTCTGAATAAATTTGTGGGGTCACACTCATCTAAAAATGTTTTTATAAAGTCACCAACAGCTATGGTGTGCATTCAGATCCACGGATATTTCCTTGAACACAGCCCAGTGAACAGACTTGAAGCAATCCCGTAGTCACTCCTCTGCATCTGCAA
Organism: Hypanus sabinus; assembly: GCF_030144855.1. Classification (NCBI taxonomy): domain Eukaryota; kingdom Metazoa; phylum Chordata; class Chondrichthyes; order Myliobatiformes; family Dasyatidae; genus Hypanus; species Hypanus sabinus. Next base: position 31,976,405 of record NC_082707.1, read on the forward strand.
CCATCTCTTTGTTGTCCTAATGCCTGGAGCCTTGCTCTTTATTCTTTGGCTGTATTCAGGTAGGAGAAGGATAGCCAAGTGATCAGATTTCCCAAATGCGGTCAGGGCATGGAATGGTAAGCATTCTTGTGTTAGTATAACTGTGTTGGGACCTCTAGTGCTACAGGTTATACCCTGATGGTAACTGAGCAGGGTTTTCTTCAAACAAGCCTGGTTGAAGACCCCAAACATGATTTGAAATGTGTCAGGATGAACTGCTTGTTTGGTGATGACATCATGTATCTCAAGCACTTGATTATAGTTAGCAGTTGTTAGGATGTAAACTCTGGTGAGCATCATTAATGAGAACTCCCTAGGTAAATAAAACTGATACTTGATCACAAGGTGTTCAAGGTCGGGGGGAAACACATTCAACAAAATTACCACATTAGAGCACCACCAAGAGTTTTTCTTGAAACACACATCTTCACCTTTTGCCTTTTCTGAATCAGCAGTTGGTCCATCCTGTGAATCGAGAAACCTGTGGTTTGATTGCTGGGAGTAAGCCATGTCTTGGTTAAACAAACAACACAACAATCTCTTGTTTCCCTTTGATACATCAACCTTTCCCTTGGGTCCTCAGTTTTGTTCTTCAGAGACTGCACATTCACTAAAAAGATGTTGGGTAGAAGGGGTCTTATTCCTTGGGTGTTTCAACCTGACTTGGGGTCTCCTCCTCCCCCATGTTTCGCTTCTGGCCATAGCAGTGAACCTTCATGCCTGCTTGCTTGTGTCCTTCAGAAGTTCTTTCACTTGATGTTAAATTATTTCCCTTAATACTACATGTAGCCTGCAGAAGGTTGCTGTGGTTCACCAGCACTATCCCGAGAATGCCTGCCCTCCTGTGTGCTTCTGAAACATTGACCATCAATGATGTCTCTCTGAAATCTACCAAATTACCTGAAGGTTAAATGCACCTGTATCTACCGTGAGACCAACATGCTCAGCATTGGCACACTAGTTACACTCAGTTTTATTGGGCAGGCCACATTAATTTGCTTCAATACTAGATGTCCTTGGCAAACAGTCTAATCTGAGCTGTGTCGTGGGAAGTGTTAGCAGGATGGAAAAAGGTTCAAATGTGTGCTCAAAGTCCCCTTGAGGACATACAAAAGCCTCCACTCACCTCAGGCAGTCTTTGGCCTAGTGTGGCAAAGGAGCATGATTGCCACAGTATTGCGATCCTTGTCTACGTATCAGGAGCACTACCTCACAAACTAGTAGAAGTATTTTATCAGGCAGACATCAGAATCACTTGGATGACAGCTTGATAAAATGATCAGACTTGTCTTTATATCAAATGTAATTGTGTTGCTAGCTTAACTATATAAAATGGAAATTGAGTAATTCTGATACCTAGACCATAAGACATAGGAGCAGCAGTAGGCCATTTGGCCCATTGAGTCTGCTGTTTAATTCTATACTTGCCGCTGTATTATTTTCTTTGACAGCTGATAAGGTAATTTCTATACTTTTACACAGATATTCATGACTTCCAATTAGGATTGTGAAGTGGTAACAATGTTGGGGAGATGAAAATAGAAGGGAAATTATAAATATTTCAATTCCTATTGGCAGCTTGATGTATTGGCCTTTTATTAGCAAAAGATCTATTTCATTGTATATGAATTTATCTGCATTTTCTAACAGCCTACATATTTTCAGTCTTTGTGATCTGGCTGTTTCTTAGTTGGATTGTATTGGAATGAAAGTTCTGATGCCTTTGATGTGGTAGCAATGAGTATGAGACGAAACAAAAGTAAAGGGTGATATTTGAGAGGCTGCCAGCTAGCTTGTCTACCTCTATTTGACTGTATTGCTTAGCTACAATGATAGTTCACCATCATATTGGCTTGGTATTCTACTTCTGTGAAGCCGCTTGCCATTATTCACAATATGGGGTTGATTGCAATGCTAACTACTGAATAGAAGGAAACCAGTTGATAAACAGAGGCATTATCTGCTCAGAACCAGGCCATTTCTGAAATGAAGCTGCACGTCTAAAGTAGACAGTCTCAATTTATAGAAATGCTCTGTTACGCCAATAACTTTCCAAATTTCTAAATTAGTTTTAAACAAACCTGAGTAATAAAGTGACCATGACCAAGGAAAGTAGTTACCAGGGTTTTCACACAATAAATTTCTGTGGCTGTTGTGAAGGCAGGAGACCCTCCTGGTAAGTCTGGAGGGCAATAGAATTCCTTGGGATCTAGAAGGAAAAATTGCTTTACCCTCTCGAGGATCACCCCCAAAACTATTTCAAACTTGCTACTTTCCAATTCACTTGGAGGCCAGCAGGTGGTTGATAATTGCTTATGCTGTCTCTGTGTATTGTGGAAAAATGGACCAGGATTTAAAAACTCTGGCCTCCTTTGAGCAGAATTCAACCTGCTGGTGTGATTTTTTTGTGTGTGTGTCAGAAGCCTGCTGTGCACTATGTCATTGCTTGCCTCCTTTTGCTTTTTTCCACCAAAACAGAATTCAAATCGGGTCTGAGTATTGGATGTAGAATTTCACGAATTGTACATGTGGAAGTTTCTGGAGATGGATGCCTTGTGCAGAAACATATTGCGTCTCATTAATTCAAACCACATTTTCAAGATATTTTGTTTTCTGCACCAGCTATTGGTTTGAAATCCTAACACAGGATCTGCTGATTTCACAGAGCTTTTGGAGTCAGTTGCTGCTGTCCTTGTTTCAACTTGATTCCCAGCCTTCCTTGGCTCAGAGTTGAGTGTTGGTTGCAGGCCAGTACAAACACACAGGGGACTTGGGGGCGGGCTGGTGTGTGAAGCACGAAAAGTTAGTAATGTAGTGCTGTAATGCACTCTGCCTCAAAATACAATCTTCTCAAAAAGGTAAGAATTAAATGGTTGGAACAAAATTGAAACCATAGTGATCAGGCATTTAGAATAGTTATAGAAAAGAAGGCTTCAGTGATGAGGTTTATTACTGGGGAATGTGACTCATTAAATTTGCATCTTAGGGCTGAGCTTTCTGTTTTTATATGGTGAAGACTTTATTTAGCTGCTAGTGTTTTCTACCCTGGAAAACCTGTCATCTTGGCTGTCCAGGACTTTTTTTAATAGGGGAAAAATACATCTTTTCTAGCATATTGGCTAGAAACCTATGCAAAGTTTGCAAAATGCTCCAGAGAAATATGTGGCCATTTATGCAGCTATGTTGTCCTCCTTCTGTCAAAATAGAAACAGACTTTCAACAGAGAGTGGTGTTACAGCTCAGCCCATTGCATGTAAAGCCCACCCCACCATTGTGCACACACCCCACCATTGTGCATATTTATAAGGAATGCTGCCACAAGAGGATAACATCCTTCATTAAGGAGTCCACCATCAATACTCTCTTCTCACTTCTACCATCGGGCAGGATGTACAGAAGCTTTAATTCCCACACCACCAGTCTCAACACCAGTTATTACTCTACAACCATCAGTTTCCTGAACCAGTGTGGATAACTTCACTTATCTCAACTTTGAACTGATGCCAAAACCAAGAGAGACACTTCAAGGACTCTTATAATTCACATTCTCAGTACTACTTTTTATATTGGCACAATTTGTCGTCTTCTGCACATTGGTTGATTGTCAGACTTCATGTGTTTTGTTTTACAGAGTTTTATACTTTCCTATAATGAACCTCAAGGTGGTACATGGGTAACATGTGGTATCCAAGTATATACATTTATTTTGACAGATGTGGCATACATTGTGGAATGAAAGGTTTTTTATTGGAGTAGCCTACAGATTTCATTTATGGCTGTTGGATTGAGCAGGTAAAGCATCAATCCTTGTACATTTTATATTTTCTGACAAGATAGCAGATCATTTGGCCTGTTAAATCTGTTGGCTCTAGAGCAATTCTGTCATTAACAATCCTGTCAATTATTTCTCTGGCACATATTTTACACATACTCTTTAACACTCCGATTCTACTGCCCACAGTTTATAGCAGTGAGTTAATCAAGCGTCTTGATCACCTTGGTGATGTGAGAGGAAACAAGAGCACCTGGGAGAAACCTGTGTATGTGGGTACAAAGGGAGTGAGATCTCCAAGCACGTAGTGCCAGAGGTCAGAATGGAACCCAGATCAGTGGAGCTATATTACCTGCAACCCCAATTGACTCATTAACAAAAGAATTGATTCTAATTGTAATAAAAGAATGAAATTTCAGTAGCAGGTTTTTGTTCTTCTAGTTGGTTAGTATCACAAGATGGATATATTGTTAAATTTAATTTTTTTCCTCAATTGGTGAAATTCTGAGGACTAACATTTGTAGAGTTGATACACAACTCTTTACTAATGCTATATTATCAGTAAAGTTAAGTTTTAATCTAAATTAACTTATTCGTTTAAAAACTTGCCCTAGTCAACTGTAAACATGAGGAAATCTGCAGATGCTGGAAATTCAGACAATGCACACAAAATGCTGGTAGAACACAGCAGGCTAGGCAGCATCAGATGCTGCCTAGCCTGCTGTGTTCTACCTAGTCAATTGTAATGATTTTTAACAGCTAAACCTTTTACAAAATACTACATGGTTCCATTTATAGACTGTCTATTTTAGAATACCACTACATTTCTAATGGTGTTAAAATATCAATTTATTCAGCAGCTGAAGAATAGATTTCTGTCAAACATGTTTGTATTGGAGAACTATAACATCAAGCAAATGCACTGCTTGTGAGGGCAGACTATCTGGCTTTTTAATAAAGGTAGATTCCAAGATTTTGCATTAGTTCCCATGGATAGCCCTTTTTATTCAACTTTGTGTACAGGAATAGAGCACCTGTTTAATTGTTGTCTGTGCTATTAAACATGTAAATATTTCCTAAATAATATATTGTGAGTTTGGTAGCAATGTAATACAAAGCAGCTGCAGAAACCCGCAGTATCCCCAGCAATTCTTGGCTTGGCAAAGATTCTGTTTTTCCAGATTGAACAAACCTTTCTGTATTAAGTTCATATCAATAGAACCTGCTATGTGTGTCAGTTTCTGTTAAGACTTTTTTTCACATAGTTCTTTGTAAAACTGACAATGCAATTGTGAGTTTTCCTTTTCTGGGAGCTTATATATAATCTTATGTGAACCTTTTTTGTCTTTTTCAATAGACCTGAAAAATCACTGTACAGATTTAATAAGATGCCATATAAGGCTCTAACCTCTGTCTAAAATAGAAGATGCTTTGTCATTTCTACTTTAACATCTTCCATAACTGTGATTCCAAGATGTCTGTCTTCCAATTAATCTGCTTGCTTTGCCCTGGCAGAAATGTATTTTATATAAACCAGCTACTACAATGTCAATGTGAGGCATTTATCTCTGTAGGTTTCCTGCCTTTATTTGTAATACAGATTCTACAATATTAATTTTCAAAAGTCTGAGGAAACTTTTTAAAACAAAGATTCAATTTCTCAAAGCTTTCTTTGTCTGCTGTTCCACTTCATTCTTCACCGCAGTCAGTAGTTGTATAAACTGACGTATTTTTCCTTTCAAGTGACAAGGAGCCCAACCCTGGATCCTCTTCCTTACTTTCCCTTTCCCTATGGATTGTTTTCACTGTCCCTCTTGTATTTCTATTTCCTAATTCTGAATAAAATCGCCTTAGCAGTGACCTGACTGCCTCTCTTCACATCAATGGATTCAGAGCTTGATGTGTGAGCTTCTACCGTCATCTTTGTGCACGTCTTTAACTCCGGTTCTGTTGACGACATCTCTTCTCCTATCCAAAAAATTCCTATATCTCTTGTTCTGTAATTTCACTGCAGTTTTTAATTCACTTTAACCTATTCCCCTGTGAATATCATTGTCCCTAAACATGTAGATATTCTTAAATTCAAGTTTGGTTATTTTCATAGGCATGCAAGCACAGGGTTTAGATGCCATGAACATTAGAATTTTATGCATTAGCATAGTACATTACAAACCAGCATATATAGTCGGCCCTCCTTATCCGCGAATTCAGCCAACCTTGAATTGCGAAAACCCAGAAGTGCTCTTCCAGCACTTGTTGTTCGAGCATGTACAGACTTTTTTCCTTGTCATTATTCTCTAAACAATGCAGTATAACAACTATTTTACATAGCATTTACATTGTATTAGCTGTTATAAGTAATCTAGAGATGATTTAAAGAATACAGGAGGATGTGCGTGGGTCATCGTGGATCGGGATCGAAAAAAATCAGAAGTTCTCTTACTAAGTAAGTCGGAACAGGTACATAAGGTATTATTTAGCGTCAGTCAAATGTTTGTCTTGGTATATAGTATATACTTTCTATGCATATAACACTTAAGAAAGTATGTTTCAGCGCTGGGCTCGGGAACGGAAGTTCTCAGGACTCGAGACAGATCGCTTCCGAGTGCGCTCTCCACCGTGCCGGGTTAATGTGGAGGATCAAAAACCCAAAAGCCAATTATTAAACCACTGCAACATAAATGAATCTGCAAATGCTGGAAATAAATAAAAAACACAAAATGCTGGCAGAACTCAGCAGGCCAGACAGCATCTATGGGAGGAGGTAGTGACGACGTTTCGGCCCGAAACCCAAGGGTTTCAGCCCAAAACATCATCACTACCTCCTCCCATAGATGCTGTTTGGCCTGCTGAGTTCTGCCAGCATTTTGTGTTTTTATTAAACCACTGCATTGCTTAGTAATAATTGTAGCTTTCATTGGGGAAGAGCCTTTCTCACTTTATCCTTTAAAATTGTTCAGATCATTGACCGATGTAGCCTAATGGTTTCACTTCTTTCTGATCGCTTTATTATTTCCACTTTATTTTCAATCATGATCGTGTTATTTTCGTGAACAGACACTGTGCATTCGGAGCTCTGGCACCAGGTACTAATGTCCACCGCACTGAGAAAGGTAAAATAAGGTCTGGGGTTCTGCTGGGTCCTAAGGTCCACTGCATTGAGACAGGTTGAATAAGGGACTTTGAGCATCTGTGAATTTTGGTATCCGCGAGGGGTCCTGGAACCAATCCCCCGTGGATTGCGGGGGGGGGGGGGGGGGGCGACTGTACCATCTTCTGGTCCCTAGCTCTCCACTTAAACCAATACCCTCTAGTTTTAGCCTTTTCCCCAAAGAAGAAAACTATGTGCATTTAGCCTTCCTGAGCTTCTTGTGATGGTATGTGCCTCTGATGTCATCAATCTTCAATATTTCAAGAAGTAGTTATAGCTTGCCCAACCTCTCCCTATAACTCAGGTCTTGGGTCTTGGCAGCATACTTGTAAGCCTTCTCTGTACTTTTTTCAGTCTTTTCTTGTCTTGTGTCTTTTCTAAAACTGTACACAGTATTCCAGACCCAGACACAGATACTGGTCTCACTGACGTCTTGTACAACTGCAACATTAAGTCCCAACTCCTACACTCAATGTCTTGACTGAAGACTGGCATGTCAAATGCTTTCTTCGTTACCTTGTCTTCCTGCTCTCCTCTTTGTGTTCCTGCTTTCAGTGAGCTGTGTATTTGTACTCATAGGACCCCTCGCTGACTGTTCACTGTACAAGTACGACTTTAATTTGACACAAATATTTATCACTTATCTGAACTTAAAGCCTTGGACAACTTAATATCTGATAACCGTTTGTACTGTCCACATTACCACCCATTTCAGTTTTATTCTCAAATTTCATAACCAGACCTATTTCATGCATATCTAAATAATTTCTGTAAATAACACTATACTGAATCTCCTTACAGTTTGAAAGTAGGGACACTGTCATACTGTCTTCATGGTGGTTTGTGTATATACTTGTCCAAAATAAGTTCTCTGAGATCTTGATACCAAAGAACTCTAAGCTTTTCACCCCATAGTTTATTTTTGTAGTAGGAAGGCAGGAATCTTCACAAATAGATAATGTTTTGCCTTCATTCCAAGCTGAAATTAAAATGAATAATGGATTTGTTTGCATGTTCCAAAGTATGGGTGCACAATGATGGATGATGATTGTGGAGTAATACTTGATCTAGTATTTGTAGTGAAAATAAACGTGAACCACAAATGGGGTTTTTTGGGACAAAATCAGTTGATAATTAGAACAGAAAGTACAAAGTAATCAACTTGTTAGATAGCGCCTAAGGAAAGAGAAATTCATTGTTCTCAAGACTGAAAGGCTACGTCCACACTACACTGGATAAATCTGTAACTGAAGCTTTTTCTCTTCGTTTTTACCCTCCGTCCACACAAAAACAGCGTTTTTCAGAAATGCTGTCCAGGGTGTGTAATTTTGAAAACGCCGCTTGGGCAGATCAGTGTGGATGAGGTAACCAGAGAAATCTGAAAATGCTGTTGTGACTTGCCGGAACAGATGGTGACGGTAGCGCGCCATTTCATTGTTTTCTTGAATGCAGCCTAACAATTTCAGAACAAATCTCAACGAGACTGAAGCCAGAAGAGTTAGAAATGTACTCACCAAAAACTTTGACCCATAACTTACTGAAAAAATAAGTATACTGTACTCTGCCCTGTTTTCTGTCCTTGCTCGTATGATAGTGGTTTACCGATTTATGCAAGTACTTCTCTAATAATAGATGTATAACAGCCTAATGTAACATTGTATGGAAATACAAGATAACACTGATGCAGACATGTTTTATACATTTAACAAGGTGCTTTATTAATGCAACAGTCCAGTCAGTATTTCAATGCTTGTCGTCAGCTGTGTCATACTGTCCGTGAACTCTGTCAGTTGCCTCCATACGCTCCAGTATTTATCTTTTTTACTTTTAAGTTCTCCTGAGCGAGAGCCAACAGCTGTCCGTCGTTTTAAGTTTTTCTAGTATGTAACTACACAAACAATGAGATTCGACACCAACCGTCGCTTGTTTTTGGTAGATGTGTCCTGTGTATGCGCAGTAGGAGGAGATTCGCCGAAATCTCCATTTCAGTGTGGACAGAGATATTTTTTTAAACGTATAGTGTGGATGCCTGTCGTTTTTACGCGAAACCGGTATTTTCAAAATTATCCGGTCAGTGTGGACGTAGCCTAAGAGTCACTTTGCAGCTGAGCCAGGGATATTATTGGCTGCAACCATAACTGGCCACTTGAGCACTATTTCACGCATGGTTTAAAGCAGGTGGCAAAATGATTATAGCTGAATAAAGGGTATCAATACTTCAGGGTAGTAAGATTACAGTTGGAGGTGCAGACTGCACAGAGAGGGAGTTGTGAGGGAGCAGGGAGATAGTTCTTTTTTCGCTACGTCATCTTGTGTAGTCTTTCTACTTGGCTGCTCGTTTCCAATATTTTATTCTAGAGGAGACTAACAACAGTAATTTTTCAGAGGATTGCATGGTTTGTTTTCACAAAAAACATAATTGCATAAATGGCTTCTTTATATATCAATGGAAGAGTAAAAAGTACTGTAATATTGTAAAGCAAAGTGAGGGGGTGCAGAATTTTCAATGTCTTTCTTCTATTTGGCTTTAAGTTCCAATCCCTTCAGTTAGTTAATGCCACTTCCTTTTGTATTTCCGCCATAATTTCTTTTCTGCATGGTGAGTTCTTTGTGGATAACCGTTTTCACTTTGTGAATGTGAGGTTAGAGAGTCTACTGGATAAAGAACAGAAATTAAACCTGCAGGCAATTTAGTGGCAAAACAAAAGAATGGTGTCAGATCTTTTTGACAGACAGGCAATAGTGGAACATCATATGTTCAAGTTGTCAAGAGCCAGGACACTTGCAGGACATCTCCCCAAATATTAGTAATTAAGATCTTGCTGTCATTTTTGGGTGTTAAATACCAGAATTTTATTTGTGATTTACAATTGGAATTCCTCAAAGTATTGCTTGTGTCTCCAAGAGCAAAATGTTTCCATGGCAAATGACTCTTGGCTGCGACAAACCAGTGGATGAAGTGATCTCAACATAATTTGCAAGAGAACAAAAAGCTATTAATCCCCTGCAGTGCTGACCACATACAAAGTTAGTGAACACCAGTGAAGAGTTTTGTTTTTTTAAATTTAGATCAAGTGCTGGGCAAATGACCCAACAACTTGGATTTAAAATTCAAGAGATGTCTTCTGTAACATTACATCAATGGAGTAAATTGGTTTCAGGAAATAAAAAGGTTCCTTTCACCCAAGGGGTAATTCTGTGATATAAGTTAAAGGGTAAACATGAGGAAATCTGCAGATGCTGGAAATTCAGACAACAACACACACAAAATGCTGGTGGAACACAGCAGGCCAGGCAGCATCTATAAGGAGAAGCACTGTTGACGTTTCGGGCTGAGACCCTTCGTCAGGGCTAACTGAAAGGAAAGATGGTAAGAGATTTGAAAGTAGTGGGGGGGAGGGGGAAATGCAAAATAATAGAAGACTGGAGGGGGTGGGATGAAGCTAAGAGCTGGAAAGGTGATTGGTGAAAGTGATACCGAGCTGGAGAAGGGAAAGGATCATGGGACGGGAGGCCTCGGGAGAAATAAAGGGGGGGGGGGGGAAGCACCAGAGGGGGTATTGATTTGAAATTGCCTCAAACAGAATTTTAGTTTGATTTCAAATCCCTTCAAGTAATCTGCTTTGTAATATATATTGTTATTAAATGAAACTACATATGCATGTTTGAGTGTATTGCTTTTTCTGGCTTAAATATTTAAGGTTAGTTCTCCTTATTTGAAGGTGCGATTACGTGAATAAATATTTACTTTGGATCTGAAGAGCAACTCAGTAGTACTTTGAAATATCAAGCTGCTCTGAATGTTTATTTTTCCATATTTTGCATTTCCTTCGTTTTGTAAATTTTATAATAAGAATATATCTATAAGATTTCAATAGCTAAGATAGCTAAATTAGTACAATATAAATAGCAATATGGTCTGCTTTTTCCTATTATGATCTCCATGGTACAAGGGAGATTTTTGTTTTCTAGTGGAGAAGTGGCTGTATGAAACATGATTTGTGTTAAAGACCAATTTTAAGTCCATAGAATATGATCTTTCAGATACATTTTGTTCTGTCTGTGGATTGGTTACTGACAGCAGCAGCCTGTGTTCCCACTGAACCGTGAGTGTGTCATGTGTGCAATGATTTCCGAAGGTATTTTTTTGGTGCATTCTTTTCCTGAGATCCCATGGATGCCAGTAATACTTGCTCGGTCAAAAATGAAATGAAATTCCAGTTAAGTGTTCAATGCCATTCTGCTGCCTTAGTGAAGCCCACAGCATAGTTTGGGCATTTGTACATACTGGTCACATTTACTCTTTATGTTAAATCAAACTGTTCCAGAAAGAACAAGAAAAAACTGTCAATGTACAAAATATATTTGAAACACTTTTTATTCAAAGGATGTGGCTGTTGCTGCTGATGCCAGTAATGATTAACCATTCCATGGTTAATAATTAGCTTGAAGAAGTTGTGATCTCTAGTTTTGAGATTGCTGCAATTCTTTTGATAAAGATATAAGGCACTGTTAGTTGGAAGTTTCAGGATCTTAACCAACTGGCAGGAAAGAATTGGTGTTACTTTCATAAAGGTAGTTATTGAGGAAATCTTGTAATTAGCTGAAAGGCAGCTGACACCTTGTAACATCACTGGTGAGAGACTGAAGCAGTTGGAGTGCTGTTAAAGTGGTCATCTTTGTTTTGAATAGTGTTGAGCTTTTATTTGAATTGTAATCACCAAGGCAACTGGAGAATATGCAATCGCACCATTTGCTAATACATGTAGTCCCTAGGTTGCATAAAAGATCCATTGCTGACTTCACTGTCGGAAATGTCACCCCTACTGTATCACTCTACATGTACTTGCTATTTAATTATTTACTTAACACTAATGGAAGGTTTACTGTAATTGGTCATTAGATTGCCATAGAGCATTTTATAATTATCATGAAAAACACTTTGGAAAACACACAGAATTTGAGTAAGATTAAATTTCTGTAAGTCGGGTCATTCTTAACCAGACACCATCTGTACCTTCTAGATGGTTAGGTGCATAAGTCACCCTGACCAGAGGAACTTTACCCTAGGGTTCTGAAAGAGGTAGCTTTGGAGATTGTGGTGGCATTAGAAATGATTGTTCAAAAGTCATTGGTCTCTGGCGTTGTGCTGGAGGACTAGAAAATTGCAAATGTTACTCTTTAAGAAAGGAGGAAGGCTGCAGAAAGGAAATTATAGACTAGAATTATTAGAAGTTACAGGATAGATAAAGGGGATGCAGTGGATGTTGTATCTTGGGACTTTCAGAAGGCCTTTGTCAAGGTGCCACGCATGAGGCTGCTTACCAAGTTAAGAGCCCGTGGTATTACAGGAAAGTTACTAACATAGTTAGAGCATTGATTGGTAAGAGGCATTGAGTAGGAAGAAAAGGATCCTTTTCTGCTTGGTTGGCTGCCAGTGACTGGTGGTTTTCCTCAGGGGTCAGTGTTGCGACCACTTTTTATGCTGTATATAAATGATTAGATGGCTTTTTTGCCAAGTTTGCAGATGATATGAAGATTGTTGGAGGGGCTGGTAGTGTTGTGGAAACAGGTAAGGTGCAGAAGGTCTTGGACAGATTAGGATAATGTATTTCATTTTCCACTTGTTTAATGTTAGAAGATGCATGGTCATGCACTTTGGTAGTAGAAATAAATGTGCGGACTATTTTCTAAATGCAAAGAAAATCCAGGAATCTGAGAAGCAGAGGGACTTGGGAGTCCTTGTGCAGAACACACTGAAGGTTAACTTGCAGGCTGAGTTGGTGGTGAGGAAGGCAAATGCCATGTTAGCATTCATTACAGGAGGTTTAGAATACAAAAGCAAGGAGGTGATGCTGAGGTTTTATAAGGCACAAGTGAGGCCTTACCTTGAATATTGTGAACAGTTTTGGGCCTCATCTTAGAAAAGATGTGCTGACATTGGAGAGGGTTCATAAGGATGATTCTGGGAATGAAAGGGTTATCATACAAGGAATGTTTGATGGCTCTGGGTCTGTACTCACTGGAATTCAGAAGAATGAGGGGATATCTCATTGAAACCTTTCAAATGTTGAAAGGCCTACACAAGTAGATGTGGAAAGGATGTTTCCCATGTTGGGAGAGTTTAGGACAAGAGGGCAGAGTCTCAGGATAGAGGGGCGCCTTTTCAAACAGAGATACAGAAACATTTCTTTAGCCAAAGGGTGATGAATATGTGGAATGTTTTGCTACATGTAGCTGTGGAGGCCAGGTCGTTGGGTGTATTTAAGGCAGAGATTGATAGGTTCTTCATTGGATATGGCATCAAAGGTTATGGGGAGAAGGCAGGGAACTAGGGTTGAGGAAGAGATTTTAAAAAAAGGATCAGCCATGATTGAATGGCGGAGCAGACTCGTTGGGCTAGATGGCCTAATTTTGCTCCTAGGTCTTGTGGTCTTACTGTTAGAGACTTCCATGTGGAGTTATTCTTTGAAGTATATAAGATTTTGACCATCTTTGCAGCCACAGTATATGTGACTGGTCCGTTTTAAATTTCTGTTTTTTTTAATGCTTTCCAACGTATTACTGGTATTGACAATTGCAATGATTACATCAAATCTCAAAGGGAGATTGCTAAACTTTTTCTTATTGGAGGTGGTTATTACTTGGCAATTGTATGTGAGTGTTACTTGCTAGCAGTTTAAGTATGTATGTTATTTAGGTCTTCATGTATATGGACACCAGTTGCTTCATTATCTGAGGAGTTGCGAATACAACTTGGTGCTATCGAATTTTGTATGAACTTCCCCACTTCTGCCTTGTGTTAGATGATGGGTTATTGAGTAATTTGTTTTGCATATTAGTATGTGAAAGTTTGTCAGGACCCAGGTCTTTTTCTTTATTCAGTTATTTCTTGCTTACACATGGATAAGGACTGCACATATGATAAAGAAGATCTGAGTGGATCTTAGGTTTTGAAGATCACTTTTTGTTGTGAATGCTTTAACTTTTTATTTAACCTTTATTCTGGTCTCTAGAACAGAGGTTCCAAATCTGGGGTCCACAGGGACCTTGCTTACTGAGATTGGTCCATGGGATTAAAGAAAGGTTGGGAACTCCTGCTCTAGAGTCAAGTAAGTTTATGGAACGGATCCTCATGTTAACTACCCAGTTGTTCCTCATTAATTAGAGATAGAATTGATGTGGATAGGTTTTTTTTCATTGAGGGTAGGGGAGATTCAAACAAGAGGACATGAGTTGAGCGTTAAGGGGCAAAAGTTTAGAGGTAACACGAGGGGGAACTTCTTTACTCAGAGAGTGGTAGCTGCGTGGAACGAGCTTCCAGTAGAAGTGGTAGAGGCAGGTTCGATTTTGTGATTTAAAAAAAAAATAATTGGATAGGTATATGGACAGGAAAGGAATGGAGGGTTATGGGCTGAGTGCAGGTTGGTGGGACTAGGTGAGAGTAAGCGTTCAGCACGAACTAGACGGGCCGAGATGGCCTGTTTCCGTGCTATAATTGTTATATGGTTGTATATTATTTGTGTAAACCTGGAAAAGATTTGATTTATTGGGGGTTGATACTTCTGCAACCCTCTTTAAGAAAATGTCTCAATCTCTCCCCTCAGTTTTCTCTAGCATGAGAGATAGAAACAGGAGTAAACTATTAAGCCAATAAGGTCTGCTGTGCCATTTACTCAGATCATAGTGTGACCTTTCTTGTACTGTGTGCCCTTAGCTCGTTAAGATCCCTAATAAATAAAAATCTATCAATCCCTGTCTTGAATATTTCGTGATTAACATGGTCACTTTGGGTAGAGGATTCTAAAGATTCATTGCTTCTGACACGAGGAATTTCTTTCTCCTGGATGCCAATCAGTGTGACCCCTGGTTTACAACATTTCAGCTGGTGAGGTGGGGGCGGGGGGGAGATCATTAACCCTGTGAATCTCATTATGAATTTTGTACTGCTTTATCTATTTAATATGTATTTCATTTTGTCCATAAACGTGTATTATCAACTACTTTAATCATTGTATTTAAATTAGCATCTCATCTTTGGGTACATCTAGTGCTGTTTCTGACACACCCGTTTACCTAAGTGTCCTTTGAAACTTGTCAAGTTTCTACTGTCAATAACTAATGAACTAATTCATTATGTATCAACAATGCCTCATATCTCAATTTATATTTTTATGCCTGAAAGTTTATTGCTATATCTGTTAGCTTTCTATTGCCTAAGCCTATCATTATGATCTTTATATAATCTGGAATATTTCTATTTAGTACCACTAGACTTTGGCAACAAACCGACCGTTGGCATTTCTGTCCTACCAATTTAAACTTCCTTGTTTCGCTAATTTTTCAGTGGAAATGACCTTGAGGAGCTTGTGTAACATGGGGACAACATTCCTATCGTATACTGTAGTAGCTATTTGCCATATCTGATCTTTTTAATTTGGTGTATTGCGTAGAGTTTGACCTCCCGGTACTACTATTCAGTGAACCTTCTGTGCTTGTAGTTACACACTGTTCCCAAGTTTGCAGCTGTGAGCAAAATATAGTGCAGTCAGTCAGAGTGCTGTTCGGAACATTCAGTGAAAGAGAAATTCAAATCATTTTTATGATTCTAACATTTCAGTGATTTGCTCCCTATGCATATGACTTTCCTTATTTGAATGTCAGCTTCCAGTTTATTTTTGATTTCCGATGTTGTAACAAGGTAACTGAGGTTCAAACCATCTCAACTTGCTGCTTTTAAAAACTTCAGTTTGTTCTTTATGGAGTTTGCCATTATAGGGTTGCTCAGATTGTGATTGAGTACAAGTGTGGCCTGCTTTAGAATACACATGTCAAATTAAATCTAATAAATCAATGGATTAAACAGTGTTGCTTTTTCATTTTGAAACGTAATGACCTGGTAGTCAAAGGTAGCATAACCACCAGGGTCATTGAATACATTTCATTGTCTTTTTTTTAAGTTAGCAAATTCAAATTGTGACTTGTGTGACTTATAGATAAATTGATCCGGAATTGGTTAAATGTATTTTCCAAACTGGCAAATGATGTAAAGCAGAAAGTGCAAGGCAAGATTGTGTAGTTTGAGAAGACACCCTGAAAGAGAGATCCACTTAGAATAAGACTTAAGTGCAAAATTAGGCTATTTAGCCCATTAACTCTGCTCTGCCATTCCTTCATGGCTGATTTATTATCACTCCCAACCCAGTTCTCCTGCCTTCTCCCCGTAACTTTTGACGCTCTGACTAATCAAGAACCTATTAACCACACTAAGTATTCTCATCTACTTGGCTTCCACAGGCATCCATGGCAACGAATTGCACAGATTCACCACTGTCTGGCTGAAGAAATTTCTGTTCATCTCTGTTCTAAATGGATGACTCTTGGGTTATGCTCGCTGGTCCCAGAATCACCCAACAGGAACCATCTTCTCCACATCCACTCAATACAAGTTTTTCAATATTTAATAGATTTAAATGTGATTTCTTCCCCACCCCATTCTTCTAAACTCCAGCTAATACAGTCCCAGAGCCATTAAATGTTAATCATACATTAACCCTTTCATTCCCAGAATCATTCTCATGAAATTCCTCTGGACCATCCAATCCCAGCACATCAATTCTTTGGTAAAGGAGCTCAAAACTCCTCACAATACTGCAAGTGTAGTCTGATCAGTGCCTTTTAAAGCCTCAGCATTACATCTTCGCTCTATTCTAGTCCTCTGGAAATAAATGCTAATATTGCATTTGCCTTCCTTACCAATGACTCAACCAGCAAGTTAAGCTTTAGGGAATCTTACATGAGGACTCCCAAGTCCCTTTACACCTGATTTTTTTTTTTGAATTTTCTCCCAGTACCTAGCTCAATGTACCTATCTAAGAGTCTTTTGAAAAACCCCATTGTATCCATCTCCATCACCATCACTGACAACCACCAAACTCTTTGGGTGGAGGGGTGTGGAGCTTGCTCCTGACAACCCCTCTGTACCTACTTTCAAGCACTTTAAAACTATGTCCCCTCGTGTTAATCATTTCCACCCTGGGAAAAAGCCTCTGGCTATCCACATGTTCAGTGCCTCTCATCATCTTGGTCACCTCTCATCCTTTGTCACTCCCAGGAGAAAAGGCAAGGTCATTCAACCTATTCTCATAAGGCACACTCTCCAATCCAGGCAACATCTTTGTAAATCTCCTCTGCACTCTTTCTGTAGTATTCTGTAGTGAGGTGACCAGAACTGAACGCAAGTGGGGTCTGACCAACATCCTATAAAGCTGTAATATTACCTCTCGGCTCTTAACTCAATCCCATAGTTAATGAAGGCCAATGCACTGTATGCCTTCTTAACCAGAGTCAACCTGCACAGCAGCTTTGCGTGTCCTATGGACCCCAAGATCCCTCTGATTCTCCACACTGTCAAGTCTTACTGTTAATACTATGTTCTGCCATCATATTTAACCTACAAAAATGAACCAACTCACACTTAAGGTTGAACTCCACCTGCCACGTCTCAGCCCAGTTGTGCATCCTATCGATTTCCTGCTGCAACCTCTGACATCTCCAGACTTTCCACAACACCCCCAACCTTTGTGTCATCTGCAAACTTACTACCCCACACTTCTACTACTTCATCCAGGTCACTTATAAAAAGTCAGCAAGAGGAGGGGTCCCAGAACAGATCCCAGAACTGATTTCTGACGTCCATGCAGAATACGACCAATCTATAATCACCCTTTGCTTTCTGTGGGCAAGCTAAAACCAAAGGTCTCCTTGGATACCATGCCTCATTACTTTCTGAATGAATCTCACATGGGGAATCTTATCAGATTATTAAATCAATATACATTGCATTCACTGTTCTACCTTCATCAATGTGTTTTGTTACATCTTCAAAGAATTCAGTCAGGCTCATACAGCATGACCTGCCCTTTTATCATCATGGCTTTGTCTATCCCTAATCAGAATACGTCTCTCCAAATGCTCATGAAGATCCTGACAAGCAGGATTTAACAACTTGGCCAGTACTGAAGTAAGACTCACTGGTCTATAATTTCCTGGGTTATCTTTACCCCCTTTCTTGAACAAAGGAACAATGTTTGCAATCCTCCAGAACTTCTCCAGTCCCTATTGATGATGTAAAACTCATCGGCAGAGGCTCAGCAATCTCCTCCCTCACTTCCCACAGTAGCTTGGGGTATATCTTGTGCCATCCCAATGATTTATCTAACTTAATGTTTTTCGAAAGCACCAGCACATCCTCTTTCTTAATGTCTATATGCTCAAGCGTTTCAGTCCACTGTAAGTCACCTGCACAATTGCCATAGTTTTTCCCTGGTGAATACTAAAGCAAAGTATTCATTAAGTACTTCCGCTACCACCTTTGACTTCATGCAGGCTATCCACCATCGCTCCTGATTGGTCCTGTTCTCGTATGGCTCATCCTCTTGTTCTTCACATACCTGTAGAATGCATTGGGATTTTCCTTAATCCTGCTCGCTTCTAACTGTCATGGTCCCTTCTAACTCTCCTAATTTCATTCTTAAGCTCCTTCCTGGCAACCTTGTAATTTTCTAGAACTCTATCAGTACCTTGTTTCTTGAACCTTTTGTAAGCTTTTCTTTTTCTTAACAAGATTTTCTACATCTTTTGTACACCATGGTTCTTTTACCCTACCATCCTTTCCCTGCCTCAAAGGAGCATACTTATGAAGAACACCATACAAATGTTTGCTGAACATCTGCCATATTTCTGTTGTGCATTTCCCTGAGAACATCTGCTCCCAATTTGCGCTTCCAGGTTCCTGCCTAATATCATCATATTTCTCCCTACCCAAATAAATGTTTCCCGAATTGTTTGCCCCTATCCCTTTGCAGCGGTATGGTAAAGAAGATGGAGGTGTAATCACTACCTTCAAAATGCTCTCCCACTGACAGATCTGACACATGACCAGGTATATTTCCCAATGCCAGATCAAGTACAGCCTCTCCTTTAGTTGGCTTATTCACATATTGGGTCAGGAAACCTTTCTTAAGACTCCTAACAAACTCCACTCGATCTAAAACCCTTGCTCTAAGGAGATGCCAGTCAATATTAAGAAAGTATAAAATCTTCCATCACAACAACCCTATTATTGTTGCACTGTTCCAGAATCTGCCTCCCTATCTGCTCCTCGATGCCTCTGTTACTACTGTGGTATTATTAATTTTGCTGTATCATCTGCCTGTCCTTCCTCACAGTCTTATTACACAATGCATGAACTTGTATGTTCACAGCTCCATCCTTGGTCATATCACTCCAGTTCCCATAACCCTGCCAAATTAGTTGAAACCCTCTTCACCAGCCCTGACAAATTTGCCCTCAGGGGTATTGCCCTCTGGTGTGTAACTTTTCCTTTTTGTACTGGCCACATCTTTCCCTAAAGAGATCCCAGTGATCCAGAAATCTGAAACTGAATCTGGCCCCTTTGCCTTACTTCCTCAGCTGCTCATTAATCTGTACCATCATCCAAAGATGGCATGCAGTCAGACACAGGTGGGACAGCCAGCAGGGGGAGTACCAGTGCAGAATCAAAAAGGACAGCAAATATAGCACTGTGTTGTATCTCAGTGCACAGAATGCAAGAAATAAAGTGGATGATCATATTGCACTTTGTGGCCATCACTGAATTGTGGGTGAGGGTGGTTGTAGTTGTGAGCTGAATGTCCAGGGTTACACATTGTATCAGAGGGATTAGAAGGTAGGCAGAGGAGGTGGCATGGCTCTGCTAGTAAAGAATGACATCAGATCGGTACAAAGATGTGACATAGGATCGGATCCTCATGGGATGAGTTAAGAAACTACAAGGCGGTTAAATACAGATCTCAAATAGTAGCAGGGATGTGGACTACAGATTACAACAAGAATTAGAAAAGGAGTGTCAAAGGGCAACGTCATGGCAGTCATGGGAGACTTTAACATGCAGGTAGATTGGGAAATAATGAATTTGGTAATAGGTCTCTAGAGGGTGAACTTGTTGAATGGCAATGAAATGGCTTTTTAAAACAGTTTGTCATTGAGTCTACTAGGGTATCAGCTATACTGGATTGGGTGTTATGTAGTGAACCAGAGGCGATTAGGGAGCTTAAGGTAAAGAAACCCTTAGGAGATCATAATATGATTGATTTCAACTTGAAATTTGATAGGGGGAAAGTAGTCTGACGTATCAGTATTTCAGGGGAGTAAAGGAAATTACATTGGCCAACTCCTCTCCAATACCAATGTAAATTAGGAGATGCTGATAGGGGTGACAGCAGAGTAGCAAATGAAATGCAATGTTGGAAAATGCATGGTCATGCACTTTGGTAGTTAAAATAAATGTGCAGACTATTTTCTAAACAGAGAAAACCCAAAAATCTGAGATGCAAAGGGACTTGGGAGTCCTTGTGTAGAACACCCTAAAGGTTACCTGGTAGAGTGGGTGGTGAGTAAGGCAAATGCAATATTTGCAATCCTTTCAAGTGATCTAGAATACAAGAGCAGGAATATGATGCTAAGGCTTTATAAAGCACAGGTGAGGCTTCTCAAATATTTTGAACATTTTTGGGCTCTTATCTATATATTTAAAAAAAAATGTTAGCCTTGGAGAGGGTTCAAAGATGGTTCTTAACCTTTTCATTCCCAGAATAATCCTTATCATAGGAATGTTTGAGGGCTCTGGGCCTGTACGCAGTGGAATGTACGCAGGGGGGCAATCTAATTGAAATCCTTCGAATGTTGAAAGGCCTAAAAGGATGTTTCCCATGGTGGGGAGTCTAGGACAAGAGGGCACAGCCTTGGGATAGAGTGGCATCTATTTAAAACAGATGCTGAGTAATTTCTTTAGCCAGAGGGTGGTGATTTTGAGAAATTTATTACCATAGGCAGGTGTTGAGGCCAAGTATTTGGGTGTATTTAAGGCAGAAATTGATATGTTCTTGATTGGCTTCCCTCTCTCCTCCCCCCCACCCCCCCCCAACCCCTCAGCCCCATTCCCCTGTAACCTTTGATACCATAGCCAATCAAGAACAGCTAAGGTTCCACTGATCCAATGCCTCATGACTTTCTGGAGGAGTCGCTCATGAGGGACCTTATCAAATGCCTTGCTAAAATCCATGTAGACTACATCTACTGGTCTACCCTCATCAATTTCTTTTGTTACCTCTTCAAAAAACTCAATTAGGCTCATGAGGCATGACCTTCCCTTCACAAAGCCATGTTGACTATCCTTGAGTAGACTGTACTTCTCCTGTAGATCCTTTCCAATAGTTCCAAGAATCCTTTCCAATAGTTTGCAGACCACCGACGTAAGACTCATTGGTCTGTTGTTCCCAGGATTCTCCCTATTAGCTTTTTTAAACAAGGAAACTACATTTGCCATTCTCCAATCTTCCTGCACCTCCCCTGCAGCCAAAGAGAATTCAAAGATCATAACTACTGCTCCAGCGATCTCTTCTCTCACTTCCCACAGTAACCTGGGGTATATCATGTCTGGCCCTGGGGACTTATCAATCTTTAATCTTTAATTTTTAATTTCTAATCTTTAATGTTTAACCATTGACAGAATCTACTGGAGGTGTTGCCCTGAAGTAGCATCAGTCATCATGTATCCCACTCGCAATGTCTTTTTGCTGCTACCTTCAGACAGAAGATACAGAAGACTGAAGTCCCTCATTACCTATTGGAACAGCTCCTTTTCTGTGGCTACAGCTTTTTAATAAACCAGCACAACCCCAACTTTAACTCATAACTGAACACTCTGAATCACGTATTGCAGTAAAGTGGACTTGTCTCTGATTGTGTCTTTGTTTATTTGTTGTAAAGTTTTGTCTCTGACTCTGCACTGTCTTGTCTAATTTATATTCTGTGTTGTCTGTGCCCGTGATGCTGCAGCAAGCAAGTTTATCATTGTACCTTGCCGTACTTGTGCACTTGATTATAAACTTTACTGTGAAACATCAGAATCGTAGTTTAAAGCAAGAAAAGCTGTGGAAGAATGATATATTGTTTGTATTTTGATAAATAGATGCCATTTCATTTTTAGTGGAGCTTTTGTTGAACAGTGAAGTCAATCAAATGTTGCCTTGATAACAACACTACTTCTGAGGAGGCGGCTTGGGTAGGCTGTGATATGTTCCTGTTTCAGGCACATCTTGAACTAGCTGCTTTTTAATGTTTCTTTTTACTAGATAGTATAAACTATGATAGGCTCAAGGCTTTTGCGGTTGTGATGGAGTAGGATGCAGTTCCTATTTTTATATTGTTATAGGAAATTGGTTTTATTCAATCTTAAGGAAAGCAAACTACAACAGTTGGCTTTGGTAGCTTAGGGAAACTGCATTAAAAGATGAGGCAGTAAACTGGCAAAGGCTTATTTTAAAGAATTAAAGTGTTATTTATCCCCTTATGGCAACAAAAACTATTAGGGAAAGTGATCAGGATATAACTAATGGGTGAAGTTAAGTTAATGTTAGAATATTGGAAAACACTTGCAGTGCTGCCAAGAAGAGCAAGTAAACCCAAAGACTGGGGAACATTTCAGAGGACCAATTTTTTTTTACTTTTGCATTCTGCTTGTTTTTTTAATCTCAAGGAACACGAAAACAAACTGAAAGCTTCTGTGGATATAAATGGAAAATGATTAGTGAAGGTTTTTGCAGTTCAGACTTGTATAGGTGAAAATTTATATAGGGAAATAAGGAAAAATGATCTGGGATGGGGGAATAAAAATAAAGAAGTTGTAGATATCAGACTTGTGATGTGTCAGACTTCAGGGAAAACAGGAAATCTCCCAGAAACAAACACGAGGAAATCTGCAGATACTGGAAATTCAAGCACCACACACACAATGCTGGTGGAACCCTTGGTCTTGGCCAAAACATTGATAGTGCTTTTTCCTATAAATGCTGCCTGGTCTCTGCGTTCCACCAGCATTTTGTGTGTGTTGCTTGAACCTCCCAGAAATGTTGGAACACAGGAGGCATAGAGTGAATGAACAGCTGAATGAAATCAGTAATAGTGAATAAAGTATTGGAGAAATTGATTCAAAATTCATATATTATCAAACAATGTATAAATTATACAACCTTGATTTGCTTGCTCGCATGTAGCCACAAAGCAAGAAACCAGAAAGAACCCAATTAAAGAAGAAAAGAAAGAAGTGAAAGACCAACACTGAGGGGAAAAAAATCATAATTCAGAATCGGGTTTATTCTTACAGCATGTGACGTGAAATTTGTTAACTTAGCAGCAGCAGTTCAATGCAATACATAATATAGAAAAGGAAAAACAAAAAATAAGTAAATCAATTACAGTATATGTAAATTGAATAGATTAAAATTGTTCAAAACAGAAATAACATATATTAAAAAAGTAAGGTAGAGTCCAAGGGTTCAATGTCCATTTAGGAATCGGATGGCAGAGGGGAAGAAGCTGTTCCTGAATCGCTGAGTGTGTTCCTTCAGGCCTCTGTACCTCCTACCTGATGGTAACAGTGAGAAAATGGGATGCCTTGGGTGCTGGAGGTCCCTAATAATGAACACTGCCTTTCTGATTCACTGCTCCTTGAAGATGTCCTGGGTATTTCGTAGGCTAGTACCCAAGATGGAGCTGACTAAATTAAAGCGAGCAGCAGCAGCAGCATTCCAAACCAAAAATGAAACTGTTGATAAATCCCAACAATGCAATTCATTGCACCATAACATTTTGAAAGATGTGGCTGTGATGATAATATTGGTTGTCATCTTTTGAAGCTCAATTGATATTTGTTCTAACAGACAGGTAGCTAATGTAATTCTATAATTTAAAGTTAGAATGCAGCCATTTATCCTGACATCACAGCTAGGGCAAGTGTTAGAATCTATTATTAAGGAAGTGGCATGAAGCACTTAAATATAAATAGGATTGAACAGAGTCAACATGGAATTATGGAAAGTAAATTATATTTGACCTCTTGGTTAGTTTTCTTTTTGAAGTTGTAACCAACAGAATAGATAATAGGGCTCCAGTGGATTTGATGTACTTGGACCTTCTGAAGGTCTTCTATAAATTTTCACATAAGAGTTGTTAAAAATTAACAAAATTGACATAATGTACTGGGTGAATTGAGACTAACACACAGGAAGCAATTTGGGGATAAATAAATTAGTGAATACCTACAATATTCCTTGTTTTCATTTTTTAAATAGAACATGATTTTATTTCTTTGGTTGTCCATCGGAGTCTGATGACGACGCCCACTCCTTTAACGGTGAGATTTTTGATCAGTACTATCCTGGACCCACAAGTCCTATTGCATGTGGGACATGTATATGTGGTGGTGGTGATCTCAACCATGGCTGCATTTCTCCTGGCTCTCTTCTGCTGTATTCTGGTTGTTCTTTCCATCTCCAGAGTATGAACCCCATCCCTACACAGCTGTCGCCAAGTGTTATGGTCAGCAGCAGCATCCTCCAGGTCCTCGGGTCTGATCTTGCACTTCATTAAAGCATTCTTCATCTGATCCTTATAGAGCTTCTTCAGCCCTCCAGCTGAGCGTCGGCCATGATGTAGCTGGTCGTATAACACTCTGCGGGGTAGCTGACATGGGGGCATCCTTATCACTTGTCCCAGCCACTGCAACTGACGCTGGGTGATCATGGCCTCAATACTTGTGCAGTTGGTCTTTACTAGTATTTCAGTGTGAGGCACCCGCTCATGCTAAGTAATTCCCAGGATGCACTGAAGGCAGCTTATGTGGAAGCGCTCCAAGGACTTGATGTGATGGCTGTAGGTTACCCAAGCTTCACAGCCATACAGGAGAGTGATGACGCTTGGTATACGGCGACCTTTGTGGATGGGCGAAGGCTCCTGTTCTGAAAGACTCCATACAGAAGTCTCCCAAAGGCAGCTGATTCCTGCTTAATGCAGATCTGGATGTTGTTGTCAATGCCACTGTCCTCAGAGAGAATGCTCCCCATATATTTGGAAGATGGCACCTTTGACAGCTTTTCAATACCAACAGTGAAGGTAGGTAGGGTGGGTGCGACACTAGTACTTCATTGGCAAACCACTTCTGTCTTGGTAGTATTGACAGTCAGCCCCATCCTGCTGTACGCTCTCACTGCCACAACAAGGACAGTCTGAAGATCCTTCGGAGTATGGGCCACAGGAGCACAGTCATCTGCATACTGCAGTTCCAAGACCCGTTCTCTGTGGAGTTTGGTTGCGTGGAGCCTCCTGATGTTAAAGAGGTTGCCATCTAATCTGATGTCCACTGCCACACCGCTGCTATCCTCAATCTCGTGGAGAAGCTTGGTAACAAACAAGAGGAAGATGTTAAAGAGCACTGGCGCTAGCACACACCCCTGCCTCACTTCTGTGCATACAAGGAAGGGCTGGGACTCTTGCCCTCCTATGGTCACTCGAGCAGTCATCCCATCATGGGACTGGCGGAGGATGTTAACAGATTTATTGGGACAGCCAAACCTGAGGTGGACATCCCATAAGAGCTCTCTTTGCACAGTGTTGAATGCTTTTGAGAGGCCGATAAAGGCCATAAACAGATCTTGATGTTTCTCCCGGCACTTTCCCTGATGCTGCCAGGCTGTGACGATCATGTCGAACATGCTCCTGTTCTTCCTAAATAAAATTCTATAAATTTTATTTATAGAACTTCTGAAGCAGAAAATAAAACTGCAAATGTTGGAAATTAAAAATTAACTAGATGAATCATTTGATTTGAAAGTTGTTGATCATTATAACATTGATTTTACTGCTCCTTCTCCAGATGCTGCTTGCTGTATTTCCAGCATTCTCTTTTCATTCAGAATGCTACCAATCTGACCTTGTGCAATATTTCTCAGTGAAATAATGTTTTTCAGATTCATTTTGTTTTTCTCATTGTTATCCTGTCTAAAATTCCCAGATATAGTAATGGGAACCAGTTACGCAAAGTTTAGCTTAAGTATTTTCTATTAACCAAGTGACGCAATCTTGACTGTGCAAGAGTTGTGACTGTGACATAATTGTAAAGGTGCTTTAGTATCAATCACAGTGACATAAAGAGGAGTATCCCTACAAAATCACTCTAGCTTTATGGGAAATGCTTCTTTCTTTCTATCCTTTCTACACCCTGTTACTTTGTCTTCCTGAATCAAGTCCTACTTGAACTTTATTATAAAATGTGGCCTGATATTCATCCAAGTCTTAATAGTAGACAAACACAATCTGTCTGAGCTAATAACGCAAACAATTATACTGCTTCTTGTCAATACTGTGTGCCCCATTTAAACAATTGCAGTCCAGGTTCAAAGAAGTATGTGAGCCTCTGGTGTAATGTCTTCTGCAAAAGCTATTTGGAGTCGGGTGTTCCAATCAACGAGATGAAATTGGAGGTGTAGGTTGTTGAAAAAGTGTGTGTGTATGTATGTGTGTGTATATATATATAATATGTGTGTATGTACAGTGTTATGCCAAAGTTTGGGCACCCCCCGGTCAAAATTTCTGTTACTGTGAATAGTTAAGTGAGTAGAAGATGAACTGATCTCCAAGAGTTATAAAGTTAAAGATGAAACATTATTTTCAACATTTTAAGCAAGATCAGTATATTATTTTTGTTCTGTACAATTTTAGAGTGGGGGATAAAAAGGAAAGGAGAACCATGCAAAAGTTTGGGCACCCCAAGAGACTTGAGCTCTCAGATAACTTTTACCAAAGTCTCAGACCTTAATTAGCTTGTTAGGACTTTGGTTTGTTCACAGTCATCGTCAGGACAGGCCGGGTGATGCAAATTTCAAAGCTTTATAAATACCCTGACTCCTCAAACCTTGTCCCAACAATAAGCACCCATGGGTTCCTCTAAGTAGCTGTTTAGCACTCTGAAAATTAAAATAAATGATGTCCACAAAGCAGGAGAAGGCTATAAGAAGATAGCAAAGTGTTTTCAGGTAGCCATTTCCTCAGTTTGTAATGTAGTTAAGAAATGGCAACTAACAGGAACGGTGGAGATCAATTTGAGGTCTGGAAGACCAGAAAAGTTTCCGAGAGAACTGCTCGTAGGATTGCTAGAGAAGCAAATCAAAACCCCTGTTTGACTGCAAAAGACCTTCAGGGAGATTTAGCAGACTCTGGAGTGGTGGTGCACTATTCTACAGTGCCGCCACACCTGCACAAATATGACCTTCATGGAAGAGTCATCAGAAGAAAACCTTTCCTGCGTCTTCACCACAAAATTCAGTGACAGAAGTTTGCAAAGGAACATCTGAACAAGCCTGATGCATTTTGGAAACAAATCCTGTGGACTGATGAAGTTAAAATAGAACTTTTTTGGGCGCAATGAGCAAAGGTATGTTTGGAGAAAAAAGGGTGCAGAATTTCATGAAAAGAATACCTTTCCAACTGTTAAGCACGGAGGTGGATCGATCATGCTTTGGACTTGTGTTGCAGCCAGTGGCATGGGGAACATTTCACTGGTAGAGGGAAGAATGAATTCAATTAAATAGCAGCAGATTCTGGAAGCAAACATTGCAACAGGATAATGATCCTAAACACACCTAAAAATCCAGAATGGACTACTTCAAGAGGCGCAAGCTGAAGGTTTTGCCATGGCCCTCACAGTCCCCTCTCCTAAACATCATCGAAAATCTGTAGAAAGACCTCAAAAGAGCAGTGCATGCAAGACGGCCCAAGAATCTCACAGAACTAAAGCCTTTTGCAAGGAAGAATGGGCACAAATACCCCAAACGAGAATTGAAAGACTCTTAGCTGGCTACAGAGAGCGCTTACAAGCTGTGATACTTGCCAAAGAGGGCATTACTAAGTACTGACCATGCAGGGTGCCCAAACTTTTTCGTGTGTGTGTGTATAATACACAGACACACACACGTATATAGACACACAGGTTACTGACAGCCTGCTCTTCTCAAGAATCTGTAGATAGGAACTTCCCATTATTTGGCACATACACAAAGACAGGTGTATAAGGGCCCGAAGGATCATTGGGGACCCGAGTCACCCCAACCACAAACTGTTCCAGCTGTTACCATCCGGGAAACAGTATCGCAGCATAAAAGCCAGGACCGACAGGCTCTGGGACAGCTGCTTCCACCAGGCCATCAGACTGATTAACTCATGCTGGCACAATTGTATTTCTATACTATATTGACTGCCCTGTGGTACATACTATTTATTATAAATTGCACATTGTGCATTTTGACAGAGATATAAAGATTTTTACTCTTCTGTATGTGAAGGATGTAAGGAATGAAGCCAATTCAATTCAATTCATGCAAAAATCCCAGAAATATTGAGAATCTGAAAACGTTTGTATGGAGGAATGGTCTTAAAATTCCTCCTTGCCATTGTGTAAGTCTGATCAGCTGCTAAAGGAAGCATTTGGTGGAAGTTATTGCTGCTAAATGAGGTTCTGCTAGTTATTAAATACAAGGGTTCACATACTTTTTCCGGTCTGGATTATGAATGATTAAACAACATGTTCAATAAAGACAGCAAAAGTAGTGTTTTAGTTTAGGCAGACTGCTTGTCTATTAGTGTGATTTAGATGACGATTAGACCACATTTTGAGTAATTAATGCAGAAAATCTGGTAATTGCAAGAGATTCACCCGAACTTTTTCTTGCAACTGTGTGTTGGTTCAGCTTGTATGGATTGCACTGTCAATTTTAAAATGATGCCTGAAAACATGACATTCACTTCAGTATAATTGCTAAGTGAATACCATGATATGGTCAAGTTTCCTCACATATTGTGATGGTCAGATGGTTAATTGGCTGGAGTGAATTGCCCCAGTGAGTGGCAAAACCTGGAGGGAATTCATGGGAATGTGGGGAGAATAAAATGGGATAAGCATAAATGGGCAGTTGATAGCACAGACTTGGTGGGCCTTTTTCTGTGCTGTGTATCTCTGACACTGACTATGGTAAGTTGTACAGTGTTCGAGTCAGTGATGCAGCTGATGGAATATACCATAGGAAGATGCGTTCATTGACCTTTTATTAGTCATGTGAGGCAAGTGAGACCATTGCATGCATTGCTGCACTTCAAGCTTTTTAGGCGTGACTCCTGGCTTTGATCATGGTAAGCTGGAGCTAAAAATTATGTGGAGAGCCTGTTTCTTCTTCTCATTCGTCTTCTCTTTGGTACATGCACACGCACACCTCAAATCTGCAGTGTTATATCAGAGAATCTCTCTCGTGTTTTGTCATTTTCCAAGCATCCTTGGTCAGAAAATTGCAATGAGCAAGTTCTGTAGCCACAATTCACCATCCCTTAGAGAATCAGCCGAACCTTAAATGTTGCTTGCACAAGATGCTGGCTCCTGCTAAGGTATTTAGCTACTCAGCAACATAGATATTGCTGGCTGGATACTGCAATTTGTTTAACAATTCACAGGCTGCACAAGCTTGGTGAGCTGTTTATTTTGGAGGCAGTGGGAGTAGGTTAGCCTTGCATCATAATTTGGCCTTTTCCACCTCCCCTGCTTTCTCTGTCACCTGTTTTAAAAGACTGTCCAATTTAGATCCTTGCTCTTAATTTATGATTGACCAACTATTGGAACCCAGATTATTTATGCTATGTTGTGATGCAGTTAGTATTTGCTGGAGAAAAGATTTGTTTCCCTTGGGTTTCTGGCAAAAGTTAAGCTGACCAAAATGTGTACTGTGATTTGAGTGGAGAACAGAGCTATTTGATACTGTTAATGTGGTTTTAATAAGATTTAATAATTATCTCTAGGGAAGACTTTGCCTGCAGGAAGGGTGTGAGTGATGTTTGTTTGAATAGCAGGAAAATGTATTAATCATATTTATGCAGGTGTACAAACTATACACCGTACTTCAGTAGCGCTGTACAAATTGTTCAGCAAAATCAGTTATTTCAAAAGATCACGGAGGGCTAAACTAATGTATTCGAGTAGGGTGTATTACATGTAAATTCAGTGGATTCTAGTTAATTGGGACACAGTGACAAGTACATTTTGCCCAATTAAACAGCTGCCCCAGTTAATTGAAGTTTCATGGAAATAGTTGAAGGTATTAAAGAAAGAACAAACTACAGTTTAACTGGGTAACAAATTATGAATTTAAAATACAGAACAAATTCAAACACCACCAATGCTATGTCAGTACTATAAAAATATTAGTTCCTAACAGTTATCAACATAATTCATCCAATTCATCTAAAGTACGCTGTTGTGTATCGGTGTCCAGGAAATGTGTCCATTCTGGTGTATCTCACTCACCTTTGGTCCTCACTAGATACTCAGCTCCCACCAGTGACTCCAAGTAGCTGTTTGCGTGTTACAGCACTGACACCACCCAGTACACCGCTTCAACAGGTGGGCTATATCAGGTGAGGGTAGCCTCATACCTTGGTGAAATTGGGACATGCCTGCCCGAGCATGTGAAGTCAGCTCTGGCGGACTGGGCGGATGAGACTAATAGTGGGATCCAATAGCCAAGAAGGTGGAGACTGAAGGTCATGACGAAGCACAGAAGTAGTCATGATCATCCACTGCAACTAAGGAAGACCCCATTTTGTGATGACTACTCATACCACTGGACCCTGAGTTCCAAGATCGAGAGAGTAGAACTGTCCCATTGCACCGGCTTTTCCACTTTTTAAAATCTCTCCTGTGCAGGTTTCACTCTCATCATTGTTTATAACTGGCGTGTTCTTTTGACTGTAAATGAACAAAATTACGCCAGGCACCTTGTACAGATAATGGACTGTCTTCATATAATGCCTTTGACAAATGCATCTTCCCAGTCTTCTTTTTCATTGTAACATTCAAGATTACTGATAACCCAAATTCTTCGTAGTTCCTAATTTGTTGAATTAGTGAAATCATCTCATTTGTATTCCTGGCTGTTACTGGCATTTCCAAGCCTGAATGTTTGAAACTGCATGAGAAAAGCAATTCTAAACTGTGTTGCTGAATATTTCTTTCCATCTGTGACAAAAATCACTGCTTTTTGAATACAAACATGCAACTGATGCTATTTAAAAATTGTTTGCACTAAACACAGTATAGTGCTGGATGGCCACCCAAATTTGTGTGACTGGCCAACAGTCTCCTGTCCCAGTTAGAGTCCCAAATAATCAAAGGGAATCCCTCCTATTTTTTCGATTAGTTGATGTTCTTTAAGAGTTCTCCCAGATAAGCTGCTGCTCTGATTAACTGGTGGCCCAATTAACTGGAATCCCCTGTATATATTTTATTCATACCTAGAGAGAAGGCATTATAGCATGTTTTGAGTATAGCTACTTGGTCACTGCAAAGCAGTGTAATAAAGATCATGGTCCAGAATTTTTTAACTGCAGACTAAGAAGCAAATTAATAACTTGTGTAATTTAATGTGACCAATAGGGGCACTAATTAACCAAGTCCAAATGTCCAAGATGTGGGAATGTGCAGCTAAAAGTCTAATGTTACAGGATTGAATTTAGTGGGTACAGATGGAAGACAGATTAGTCTTTCTGTTCACTTGAGGCAGTTGTTTATCTCAAATTTTTTAGAGATGGAATAGATTAGTTTGCTGTTTTGTCCAAGGTAATGACTACCTGTGTTAGCTAGTCAATTAAAGTATATTTTTCTATTTCTTCTCTTACTGCATGTTTCTGCTGTAAAGCTATTCTCATACGCTTAGATCCCTATAGATACCTTGTCCAAATAGTTTTTGCATCATGGAAGGGTTTGATGTAATCTTCAGTTTCCCAGGATGTACATTTACAGCAGAAATGCATCTTTTGGCTAATCTTCAACCTAATCTGTTTTGAGTCCTAATTCAGCCTTTGTCCCTACAGAATTTTCTCCCTCAGCTGAAGTTGAAACTAACTCAATGATTGTGGCTGGACATACTTACATAGGAGTCACTATGTTGGTACATCCTTTAGTTTGAATGTTATTACAATCATGATCTGTTTGTTCTTCCTTCTTCTACTGTCGCCAACTTGCTGCTCAGATTTACCGTCATTCATATTTGTGCCGTGTTTATTTGCATTTGGAGTAAGTGCTATGTTTTGTAACTCCAATTTCATTTTTACTTTAAATGAGGCACACTTATCGCGTGGTGTGATGACAAATGCCATTCACGTAGGTTTACATATAAACCATAATGAATTATTTAAACAAACAAGAATGCTTAGTCAAACAATATATTTACAATATTACTCAAATATTGCTTAAAAATTAAATACACACCACTCCTTCCTGCTTGGCTATAAACTCCCAATTCTCATGTGTTGTGTCGTGCTCTGAGCCCATGATCGCCTAATCTTTGTAATGTGTCTTGAGGTTTGGAAATATTCCTCATCATCCAAATTGGTGGTAATGATGTCATCCAGGTAAGTGTGCTGGACAGCCTTGCAGCATCTGGTCCATCACTTTCTGTCAGAGTTCAGGTGTAGATGCTACTCCAAAAATAAGCTGATAATAGAGATAAAGTCCTTTGTGAATGTTTATGGTGGGATGTACTTTTCACTTCCATCAAGTCTGCTTGCTGAAGGGTTTTCTTCCAGAATGGTTTGCAAAAATAACCTATGTTCTAGGCAGAGGGTATTTATTAACTTTGAGTACTGGCTAGATTATCTTAAAATCACTGCAGATGCTAACAGACCCATTCTTCTTGGCTACTTGGGACCACTGGCATTGCCCATGAGCTCCACTCAAACTTGGAAAGAATTCCTTCAGCCTCTATCTGACCTAGTGCCTGACCACTTTATCACAGGTGGTATAAGGAACTGGACTGGCTTTATAAAACTTGTGTGTGGCATTTTCATTTAACACTATTTTAGCCTTGGGAAACTCAACCATAACATTGCCATCCTTGAATACTGAGGCATCATCTACTACCTTTCTTAATTTGCTTTCAGTTGGCTTTATTGACAGGTATGTGGCATACAAATGGTGAATGGATCTCCTATCAAGTTGTAGTTTCAACCAGTCATGCCCCCACAATGCTGGCCCTCCTGATTTTACCACATAGAAGCCTAATGTGGCTTGTTGGTTGTTGTATTTCACTGTAACGAATGTCATTCCCATAGGAATTTTTGGTTAGTGTAGCCTTCACTTCAGTATCTCTGAAATGCCATTCAAACTCATTTTGTGGAATGACTAGAACAGCTGAACCAGTGCCCAGTTCCATTGTAATTTGCCATTGATTTCTGGTATAAATCATATTACTCATCTCGTTATTTCTCACATTGTAAATCTCAAGGCTACCCAGTACTGTGTCACTCTTATTTGTCATCAACAGTGTGCAGATTAGGTAGATACCTTATTGATCCCAAAGGAAATTAATGTCACAGTAGCATTTCAAGTGTACAGGTCTAAATATTAGAGAAATAGAAACAGTAAAACAAATAAGTTACACAAACAGTCTAACAGTCTATTAAGTGCTCCTCTGTTCAGTCACAGTGGCATGCAGAGGGTGAGAAACATTGTCCAGAATTGCCAGGATTTTCCTTAGGGTCCTTGTGTCCAGTTTGACTCCTATAACAGAGCCAGCCTTTCTAATCAGTTTACTGAGTCTGTTGGCATCACCCCTGTTGATCCTATTACTCCAGCACAACACCCCATAAAAGATTGTACTGGCAACAGCAGACTGGTAGAACATGTGAAGGAGAGGCTTGCATACTCCAAAGGACCTCAGTCTCCTCAGGAAGTAGAAAATTAGTGCTCTCTTTGAAACAGCAACTTGACATTTTAGCTTTATCTCTTCACCGTGCAGTCCATTTATTTGTGTCTGCCCAAGATTCTCTTTGTGTGTGCCCTAATTTTTTTGCATTTTCTGCAAGTTTTGCCTTTAATTCTGCATTTTTCTGGTTTACAGGAGCTCCTGCCACAATAGTAACTCAATTTCTTTGGCCAGGAAGGTTTCACAAACTAAATGATTCACATCATTAAGCCCATTATTGAATTAGCAATGCTCAGACAATCTCTTCAATTCAGCCACACGCTGAAATAGATTCCTTTTCATTTTGAATCTGTTTATGAAACGTACTTTGGTCCTGCAATCAACAATTGTTTCAGTTTTAAGTATTCTTGCATTGCTTTCATTATTATAGCCAAGCTTGTTTCGGTTGGTTTGTGTAGAGCAGTAAAACTTCTAAGCAAACTGTGAATCTAAACCCAATGCACGCAGCAAAACTAGCACTCGCTTCTCATTGCCTACTTCAATTACAGCTCAATTTGCTTCGTGTACATTTTCCATTACCTTTGTGCAGTCGGACATCTTAACAATATAACCAGCCATTTCTGCTTTTTAAAAAAATTATTATTATCACAATTTGAACCGGTGAATTTGTCTACCTTTTTTTAAAACTCGACAGCCTCTTTTTCCGAAGATGCACATGTTGTGCTGTTTTTTTTTTCATTCAACCGTTTCTCGTTACGCTTTTTTTTTGTTTACTTGAACAGCTCATTGCACTTCAGGTAGGTAATCATCTCGGGTTCCTTGCTACTGTTATGTTTTGTAACTCCAAAACATGAAAACCTAGTTGAAGGAAAACGAGAGCTGTGTATGCTAGTCTGCCTTTGTTTTTACATTAAGTGAGGAACAAGTATGACGTAGCGTGCTGACATAAGCCATTCATGCATGTTTACCTATAACAAGTAATTGTTTAAACAGACAAAATCTAATGAAAAATATCTTTACTCTATTGCTCAAATATTACTAAACTATTAAATATCCAAAAGAAATCATCAAAGTATCTACATTGTCAACTTGAGAAAGTGGTATTAAATCCACATTTGCTTCTGCATGTTCTTAAAATGATATGACTAACAGGGCCATTTGAAAGTGTGGTAATCTGAAGGAATATAATTGGGTATAATTTTACTGTCATAGATTAAGAAGAAAAATGTTTTTCTTCATACCTCCAGTCATCTATTCAATTTAGTGTCTTTTTATTAAATGAAGTCCTTCAGGAGAGCTATTGGTGTTTATGGCCTAGATATCCTATTGGAAAAAAGAAAGGACCACATTTTTCACAGGAGTCATTACAGATTAATCCACTAACCTCATTGTACCTTTGGGAAATAAACCACTCACTGTTGCAAATCTGGTGTGCCAGACAGTAATAAAAAGACCTACTGCACAGACTGTTTATCTGATCAATAGAATGTGATAGCTGATATTAAATGAAGTGCACCTGCATGTTTTTTTTTCTTGGCTACATAATTTTTGGATGAGAAATGAAGCTGCATTACACAACCATTTAAAATTGAGCTGTTCTTTTATTGAGTTACAGATGGCGGTTTCTCAGTTTGAAAAAAAATTAACAAACCACCTATGAAGGTGAATGCATTTTTGAAATATTTGCCATGAAAAATCTTGTCTCTGGTTGTAAATACAGTGCAAAGTTGCAAAAATCCTAGATGTATTTGATCTTATTAGCAAATTCTAGAATTGTAGAATGTTTTCAGGAAACTTGGCCAAGTATTTTTTTGTAGCCTTGGCTTTTGACTTTTTACAAGTGATATATTTTGCATAGTGATAATTTAGTAGGTTTGAAATAGAGGGAGAGATGCAACTAAATATAACCTTTAAAAACCAAAGATCATGCTATAGCAAACCTCTCTATAATGAATTCCCTAGACTAAGGATCCTTGACCTTTCTGCAAAGCTCCCTATGGTGTGATGACTTTGA
This sequence comes from Hypanus sabinus, assembly GCF_030144855.1. NCBI lineage: Eukaryota > Metazoa > Chordata > Chondrichthyes > Myliobatiformes > Dasyatidae > Hypanus > Hypanus sabinus. The sequence continues at coordinate 32,012,023 of NC_082707.1, forward strand.
TCTACTGATTACTACTAACTGGAACTGCATTCTTTTAAACTATCAGAATTTCACGAGAATAATTACAATGATTTGTGTTATCAAGCTTAGTGACTTTTGTAAAGTATTAAAAATGAAATTTATAAGAAAAACAAAATTCACAACGTGAGTTAATCTGACTACTGTGATCTTTATGGTATATGTGCTGGTACTTTGGCATAATTATACTTTTGTTTATGATGGCCATAAACACTGCTGTTCCACAACATGGCAAACTTGTGTGAAGTGGTACCTAAATTTGTATCATTCGTCCCTTCTGAATAGGGGTGATCTGTTTATATGAATGGAAAATAATGACTATGTTGCCTTTATTGGCCATCATAAACTGTTTTGATCCATTTTTGTTCCACCAATCAAATTGTAGGTTTCCAACAGCACAAGTCAGCTTGAACTCTTATGGTAACTTGGTATGAAAATTTTCAGTTTCATAATCTGACAGCATTATGAGTTCCACCATGGTTCCTCACATAATTTGGAGGAATGCTTTTCTAAATTACATATAACCTTTGCCCTGCTGTTTTGAGAGGTCTAAAGGTTATTCAGCTTTAATTTAGAGGTTATTCTATATTTTATCTTCTGTTGTGCACCCCCTTTACTGGAAAATTAGTTGAGAATGCCCTCTGGTAGTTTGCAAGAAAGCAGTTCACATTGCTTGATTTGGTAATAGATCAGTTGAGCAGTTTCATTGCTTATCTTGCAGGCAGTTGCAAGCTATGCATCAACATTTCTAAGGTATCCAAGTCGCTGTGTTTCAGTACATGTGTGCAGCTTCACACATGTAGGTCACTGGTAAAGCAGATCTCAACAAGTTGCATTTGTTTAAGTGAACGGGTTTTTATTTTGTGGGAATTAGAAAGTAAATTTAAAAACAAATTAAAAATACAATTTATATTTTCATCATAATCTAATGTTTTTTTCCATCTATTGTATTTTGGTCTTGTATAATTTTATATGTTCAATTTGAATAGTGCAGATAATTTGAATATAATTTTTGCATTTAGTAAAAAAATTATTTATTTATACATTGTGTCACACTTGCTTTAATGCTTTTAAAATTAATTCATTCATAGCTTGTCACACCAGACTGCCAACCACTCTAGTGTTGTTTGGTTGATGTTGAGCAGGTCAGTGTCAGCTAAATCAGGTGAGAGAGGGCAGTTGTGCAGAACATGTTCAACATTCTGCACCCTTGCACCACACTCACAGGATTCGCTGGTCTTTAAATCCCACTTCACCCAAACTCCCTACAAACTCCTGCTCTTGCTCTTTTGAGAGTGCACCACTTCCATCTGTCAAGCAGTGCCCTGTCTGGCAACGTTTCTGTGGGGTCTTGCACTGTCTTGGTGGGGTTCTGGCTTCTGTTTGTTGCCAGAGGTCAATCCTGTTTGTTTGGGGGAGATGTTCCATGCGGTAGTTCCTCCACTGTGGCAATGCTTTTCCTTGACTTTAGATGGTTGGAAACTGGCACGTGATGATGTAGTCACATGATGATGTAGTGGGTGTCGTGGATCCGAGTTCTGTTTACCTTTTTTAATTTTTGTTGTAGTGTCTCTTTGGATCTCTGGGGGAGCAATGGCTGTAAGTCTGTAAATGATGTTAGTGGGTGTAGGGCACAGTGTGCCCGTGATTATTCAACAGGCTTCGTTAAGCAACGGGTCTATTTTCTTCCCATGGGCTGATCTGCCCCACACAGGTGCACAGTATTCTGCAGGTACATAGCAGAGTACTAGGGCAGTTGATCTAAGTGTGTGAGTATTCGCTCCCCATTTCGTGCCTGCTAATTTTTTCAAGAGAGGATTGCGAGAGCCAACCTTCCCTCAGAGTTTTTGGATGTTGGTTGTAAATGAGAGCGTCCTATCCAGTATCATGGAGTTGGATGGTGTTCGAACTCCTTCCCACGCCAGAAGATCTTAAGTTTCCGAGCTGCTGCTTGATTCCTCAAGTGGAATACACATTTGAGTATTTGATGGATTTGGGTTCAGAGACTATTTTTCATAATACTGCTTCATTGCTTCGAGGACTGCTGTAAGTCATACTTCAACTTCTTGGAAGGAGTTAGCTTGTGTTACTATGCATAGGTAGTCTGCATAGATAAACCTGCATCTATTAGGAAAGGTTGGTTGGTTGTTTGTGTAAACATTAAATAGTAGAGGTGCCAGGACTGATCCCTATGGTAGTCCGTTCTTTTGTGGATGCCACCTATTCTTAATTCCATTCATTTCTACATAAACTCTGCGATTTTCTAGGAGGCTTCTTATTGCTTTGATTGTGGTTTCGTTCTTTAACATTTTAGATAATTTCAGTAGAAGGACTCTGCGACTCAGTGTCGTATGCAGCTATTAAGTCAAGATATACTGCCCCTGTAATTTGTCACATTTCAAAGCCATCCTCAATATACTGGGTTAGGTTCAGGACTTGACCGCAGCAAGAGCGGCTTGGCTTGAACCCAGCTTGGTCTGGCGTTAGAAGATCTTTGACTAAGGGGGATATTCTTTTCAGTGTGAGTCTCTCTTAGAGTTTATAGAGGGTGCAGAGCAAGGAAATCAGTCTGTAATTTTTTTCCACTTTTTAGGTATTTTTAATGATCTTAGGCAACAGTTAAAAAGGGACAGAAGCCAGTGGAGTGCTTTAGGTCCAAGATGTTTAAGGAATTCATTAAGAATCCCATCGGGACCTTCCCTAAATTACTTTTCCAATTTATAAAGTTTAACAGTGCACAGACTTCTAGGTATATTTCTATCTTCTCTTCTTAAGCAAATATTTTTTTTCTAATTATCCATTATCATCCATCAGCTTTTTTCTTTGGTAGTTGGTATATAAAGAATTTCTTTTATGATGTATGACCTATCTTTAACTTTTTGATTAGAGTGGTATACCTTTATGTGATATGCTATAACATTTTGATCAATTTTATTACAATATATGAATGTACACAAGTTATGTTGAGATGTATCTCCTTGTTTTCTCTTCTGAATAAAAATATTGTAAAAAGAAAAGAATTCCATCTATGCCAGCAGCTTTGTTGGATTTTAGCTGTGATCCTTTAACTCTCCTAGGGTGAGAGGTGGGAAGTTGTTATTCCTGTTTGAGAGAGCTGACTCTATTTCCTGATGTTGCTTTTTCTTTTGCCTCCATTCCTTGTTATATGGTCGACCATTTAGTATTAGTTGGTGGGCAACCTGATTGGCTGTTACGGCAGCAATTCTCTGTGGTGGTCCATTGTCTGAGTTGAGTTTCCGAACAGTTGCCCATGCCTTCTTACTGTTCTTGGTCATGGATTGGTTTGATCAAAGCAGTAGCCTATCGGAACAATTTTTAGGGACTTTAGATTAAAACTAAAAAATACTTTAAAGAGGGCATAGTTGAAGCATCCAGAGTAATAAAAGAATATTATCAATTGAGTTTGATTTGTCATAAAAAGATGGTGTTACTCAGGAAAGAAAAGGAGGCTGAGAATTGAACGAGACCTATGAAGATGGTTTTAATGTATTTTACAAGCCTCTGTTCTTGAGGAATGTTATTTCCTAACTGTTCCATTCTTTAATTAGAAGAGAGTGATCCTACGTCCTTGACCTAGACTAAACAGAATCTTACAAAATTAAAGCTCACTCCTCCTTTATACAGTGACAGCTCATCTTAAAGAGAGGCTTATCGGCAATCGCTGCCATTTTAGCTTTTCCGCATATTGAAATATCTCCAAGTTGCTTTAACCAACCCTTGGGTATCTGTGTATTTGCTATGTAAGACGTACTATAACTTGGGTTATATTGCAACCTGCTGCAATGCAATTAAAAAACATTGGATTAGTTTTAAGCCATTATTGCTTGGAATGTTTGCCCATGAGGGTAAACCTGAAACTTTGTAGTTTTGTTGAAGAGGCATGATATTATCTAATCCATTGTTAATAGTGAGACAAAACAAATTCTCCTTATGGTATATAGAATTTTAAGATATTGTTACATTCCACTTGCGCTGTGAAAATGGCAAAACAAAATTAGCCAACCATTAGTAAAAGAAATATTGGCATTAACTATTGAATTACTTTTCAAGTGTAATGTTGTAAAAGAGAAGGGGAGAACCTTTTCTTCTTTTGTGAACCATGAGTAATAATTCAAATATTATTTTCATTCAAGTAACTGATAGTGTTTTATATTGTGAGGATGGCCAAGTTCTCACTTTTGCTACACATTATAAGTTATGATGTTGTAGTATTTGTTATACATAACTTCAAAATTTGGTCAATCTAGCATTTAGAGTTGGATCTAATCTTTTTAGTAAAGTATATGTTTTCTAGATGTATCATTAAATCTGTAGTACGTTACAAAAATTAATCTTTCTATAAGAATTTAGAAAGAACAATAAGAAAATGTGTTTTAAATTCTTCTGTCAAAGGAATAGATTTTATTCTTCAGACTGATTGCTGATCAAGGATGTAGGTACGTTTCAGAATAGGAGATTGCTGAAGACATGGAAGTCTTGTTTCTCAGCAGATTTATGTGTTTGCATGTATTTGCAAACTCGCTTTTTTTATTTTTGTGGCCAAACATTAATTGAAATTTGGTTTTGCAATGAAAGCATTGTTTTCTCTTGGTCAGCTGACTTGTGTCTTTTAAAAATAAAATGAGAGTTCCTGTGGGTGTAACTATTTCTAAAGCATTTCCCAGGGAGGGTTGAAAACCAGATCAGATGATGATAAACTAACTAGACTACAGTCATAATTAGATAAATGATTTAAGATAATAAAGGACATGGGAAATTCATAAAGAAATTGGATTAGAACAGATGTTCTGATACGGGATGTTATCATCTGCACAAGCTCTCCCCCAATAGCTTCCTGTGCTGACAATAATTGGATGGCCCTGTGGGTTAGCAAGATTACTTAGTTTTACAAAAATGTTGCATTTTGGAATACAGCTATCAGATATGAATGTGACATATAAAAGAAATTTATGTTCTTTAATATATAAATTATGTTGCTGCTAGAATGAGGTCATTAATTGATTAGATTGGTCATTGTCCTGACACTACAATCCATTGACCTTGCTTGTGAATCAATACCAGCAGCTACAAGCATTTCAATTGAATTTCCGTGCTTGTGCAAAATGTGGATGTTACAAGTGGATGATTACTGGGTCACAAAATAGAATAATGTGCACAGCATCTTTCTGGAACATTTTTAACGTTACTCTGATCAGAGGAAATGGTGGTGTAAGTGACATGAGAAATTGATACAGATATATTGAAATATTTGATATATCCACCTTTCAAGTTAACACAGAGCTAACAATAATAATTGAAGGCACTGAACATACACTCAACTTTTAAAGTTTTTATCTTCAGATTTTTGAAATTAATATCTCCAAAAAGTCCTAGTTGTTGGGAAATTTAGTAGGTATTTACTTCCAAATTGAAGCAAAGTACTTACTGTAAAATGTTGACAAGAGGATTAAAGATTGAGCATATGTGGCTAGAGGAGATGATTTGAGGTATAAGGAAGAGACCATGAAAAGATTTGATGATAAAGACAAAAAGATTTTATACTCAAAATACTTGGGCATGAAAAGTCAATTAATATTATTAAGTACCGATGCTATGGGAAAATGGGACCAGTCTAATTAAACTGTGTAGAGTCTAGTAAGGGGAGTGTTTTGGAAAGAGAGAACCATATGAATTGACTGGAAGATCACTTAAATCACAAGGTTTGAAATTAGAGAAACACTATTTTAGTGCTTCCACAAATTTAGTGCAGCCCTTTGACCATCTCTTTGCTGTTTAAAACTGTTAAGAAATTTTAGTGGTGGGACAAAGAGCATTCATTCAACATCATCAGAGTTTAACATGTTTATGATTTGGCCTAATGGAGATGTCCTCTTGCATTTTTCTTCCCAGCTTTCAATTGCATTTGACAGTTTGTACATTGAAAAAATAGTTGCTACAGAGGAGCATAATGGTTATCAGGTGCCCATGGAAATGCAAACTAGTACATACACTGCCTTAGCTTATCCAGAGAAATTGCATTTGACTGCCGTTTAATTTAATTTCCTTCCTGAGTACTATAATTATATGTAATTAGGTTATTGAAATGACACAACCTGATTTGGCTGCTAAAAGACTTTTGACCCTGGTTAAACTCTTTCATTCCAGTGTTATCTTTGAAAGTTTCTTTGCACTCTTAAATTTCATCACTTGTTAATCAAACTAATGTAAAAGCAAAATAGAAAAGCAGAGCAAGATACAGGCTGCCTTTAGCCACAGTACTTTCTCATTGGCTTGAGTGAGGCAGGGTTTAGAATAATTGCTCATCTGAACCGAAGAAAGCAGGCTAAAATACTCAAAAATATCCACATGTGCAATGGTTGTAACAGTTTTGGCCACTTCAGTTGAATATACAAGCAGGTAACACTTTTTATTGTTGTAGTGTACATTACTGAATGTATAAAAATGATCAAACTTTATTTATTTGAAATGCCAGTTGAGAATGAATTGGGTTGAAGTATAGAGAGCTGATTTCTATATTGATTTGCCTCCATTGCTGTTAACACCATTATTAGGGTCTTAACCACATTCCGCCGTGTCTGATGATGACAAACTTGTGTGGGAGAGTTCTTAAAGTGGAAAAGCCACTTAAAATATTCACATGTTAATGACAGTTGCTTGTAGAAAATGAACATGTTAGTTGTATTCAACTAACACAATGAAGTGTTAGTTGTATTCAGAAATGGGACTGAAACAAGTAATTTTCCTTTTGGATTCCTTTTGCTCGGTTTCTATCACAATTGGGGTGGCCATATTTTGCTAAGGATGCAAGTCAGAAGTTGCTATGACTTTACTGAAGATGAGTCAATCCACTGTACCTGCAAGATAAGGCAATACCATCTCTATTTTTATATGTAGACTGGGATACTGCTGCTTCCTTCAAAATGTGGGCTTTCAGCTGCCCTCTTCCATTCTCTATAAGTATGCATGCATATATGTTTGGTTGTGTTAAGAAGTAGTACTTGTACAGTATATTGTAATAGATACCTTTATAAAGAAACATGTTCATTTTCTGATGATATAAGAATCCAAAAGATTAATGAAAAGATTCCTCTTTTATAAATATAAGTATATATTTATACTGCTGTTTTGCTTTGTATATAGGTGCGTATATGAATAGTTTGTTTTGCTTTTGCTCAATGGGAACAAATCCTAATTTACTTCATGCTTCTCTTTTCCAGAATGACATCTCCCTATCTTTCAGCAAGCCTTACATGGAATTAATGACCCAGGCTTCAAATAATTTGTACAGTACTACTAGGACCTCACTTTCACATAAATTATGGTACAACGCGTCAAAATCACTCCAGTTTGCTGCAAGAAACCTCAGGACATAATTTTTTGACTGGATTGCATGTTCGTCATTGTGTGTGTCCTTGTGCATACGTGCATCTGTGATGCACAGTCAGCGTTATGACACAAGCACTATAGCGAATCTGCCTCAGTTTCCTCAGCAGGACATTCTACTTCAATAATCTCAGTAAACAGAAACAGAAAACGATCAGCAATGCAACTTAGATGCCTAACCTGGACTGTAACATAATGCATTAACCTTGACTTTCACATGCTGCTGAAAAACTTTAAGGTTTTCACTGTAAATTATTAAGTATAAAGAAGTATTGATTTTTAAGAAGTTGCTAATGTTTGAAAAATACAGAATAATATTTAACAGTTTTTGCTTCCTTTATATTGATACTTTTTTGAACTGAACGTGCAACTTTTTTTTCCTGATGCACATCCATTATTGATGTGTCTGGAATTAAATTACAGTTCTAAATATAAACAATTTTGTTTAAAATTTGTGAATATGTAGTGCGAATGGGTTATGTTTCTATTCTTGGATAAAGGCTGTTTATACATAGCATAATCCTGAAGTACAGGCTTTCGTGTACAGTCCCTTTACACTGATATGGTTAAAGTACCTGTAATGCAATCCACCTGCATAGAAAATTTCACGATTTTATACTCAGCCTTCCTACGTGAGATATGTTGCAGATGGGATGTTAACATCACTATACATGGTACTGAATTTCAGTGGAAATCAAAACTGTACACAAAAACAATCACATTTAGTCTTCCTTTTATTTATGTATATATTCTGTACCTGGGCAATGTATACATACATGAGCTGCCATGGGATGGGCAGTGTTGTGTTTGTAATTTCTGGAGACCTACCCCCACCCACCTTTCCCCAGCTCCCTGTAAGTAATAAATTAGAAAATGAGTTCACTCTTTTGTCCTGCTGGTGAATTGATTAAATAATATGTGTTTTTACTGGTCACAAGATGATTCACAGGGTGCTTTATGTAGAAATTTATAAAACGTTGCAAATAATTGCTACCTCTTAATGCTGAAATGTTGGTAGTTTTTACTAGTGAATCGATCCTAAAACAAAATAAAGGTCTTATAGGATTGACATGCAAAAGAGTTTGGAACGAGATGCAAAAGTAAGTTTGGATGGGTATGACGCATTTTGGGTAATGCAGGGAAATGTTATGGAAATAAAGCTCTTATTTAAAAATGATTTATAATTTGTGCTGTAGGTTATTTGTTAAATTGTAAAAGTGCTGTTTTATTATCAGTTCTGATTACCTGTCTCAAAGGACTAGTCCCAATGGTTGCTAGAGCCATTGATCTTGGGCATGTTTTGAGTGCTAGCTGCACACTTGAGTGCTCGGTGGAGGGCGCTGATGTTTTTTTGCCGTTGCTGGTTGGGGGGGGGGGGGAGGTCGTTGCCTTGCTGCTGCTTGTGTGTGGGAGGGGGGAGTGGGGGGGGCTTTGGGTTTCTAACATTTAACTGTCATTCATCCTTTGGGGCACTCCTCTGTTTTCGTGGATGTTTGCAAAGAAAAATAATTTCAGGATGTATAATTGTATACATTTCTCTGACATTAAATGTACCTGTTGAAACCTATTTTAAAATATCCTTCCCTCTACTGTATAAGGGATTGATACTTGATACTATTTTGATAATGCACAAATTAGTATTTCACGCGTGGTCTCTTCTTGCACAATTATTTAGCTGCGTTTTAAGAGTTAATTTCATATTCATACTCTTTTATGACTTAAGATTTTACTGGAAAAAATGCTGAAAGCAATGCATCAACTTGTGTGAGCACTTTGACAGTGGCTCATCATTCAGAAATTTTCTTATGTAATATAACATCTAATCACAGCTGAGCACTATTTTCATTTTTTTATTAAAAGGTGACCTGGACTGGTTATTAAAATAAGAGGAGTTGGGAGACACGAATGATTGAAGCTTCCCCAGAATTGGAATCAGAATCAAATATATTATCACTCCATACATGATGTGAAATTTGTTGTTTTATTGCAGCAGTACAATGCAAAGATATAAGAAATTGCTATAAATTACAAAAAGGTGCAAAAACAAAAGCAACAGCAAAAAATGCATTCTTGATCTTAAACTGTTTAGATAACCTGCTACAGGAAGTATTTGAGAAGTGGCATTAAACCAAAAAACAGTGTTTAAGAACTAAATAATGCCTTGCTCCAGATTGGCAACAAGGAATGCTTACTGGATTTCAGCTTTAAAAAAAATATATTAAATCCACCTTTTTATTTGCCTTCTCCCAGTGAACCTACATCTTCATAGAAGTGGTAATTGGATTTAAAATGGGCTCAATTAGGAAAAGCAAAAGTTGACAATGGTCCTTAGTGACTGGAGGTCTTCATAATTGGTTCTGTTAACTTAGGTTCTGACTTTTGTGCTGACATGCAAAAATAATTGACATTTGAAAATAAAGGCTGTGATTAAGAAGTCTGTGGAAGATGCCAAAACAGGGTAATAAAGACATGAATCACTGGACTGCAGGAAGATATCAATGAATTGGTTTGGTGGACAAAAAAGAAATGACAAATAGAAGTGGGCTGGCATCTTGCAAGTCCTGTGACCCAGGTTCATTTGCGACCTTGGATGCTGATGGTCTGGAACTTGCCACTTTTCTCTGAACATGTGTGATTTCCCCTGGGTGCTCTAGATTCTTGTCAAATAACAAAGGCATGCAGGTTGGTAGGCTGTTTGTTAACTAACTAGAATGTAGGTGACTGGTAGAACTTGGGAGGAATTGTTGAGAATATGGACCACATTACACTAATCCCATTTGATTAGGTTGGAATGAACTTGAGTCAAAGGATCTGTTTGCATGTTGTATGCTTTTGAAGTAAAACAAAGGCATGGAACTACAAGATAAATTGTACATGCATTCTGTTCCTCCGTGTTTGCTTGTATGTCCATAAACCTCTAAACACAGCAGAGCAAATTGATAGTGATTCGGAATGCATACCACAGTACGATAGGAAGATCATAAAGGAACTGTATCTAACTAGTTAGAATATAGCCATTGAAAGTCTTTAACACATTACAGGAAGCATTGATGAGATTTTTTTTGAGGTTTCCAGGGCTGGCGAATTATGAAGGGAGTCTAGGTTGTGCTTGCTTCTCTGAGGGGAGATCCAATCATTTAAAATTGCAAGGCAAGCAGTGAATAGGGCAGAATGGGGCATAGTTATTTTAAAACAGGGAAGGGTGTTACAGACAAATTGTTTTACATATTGAATAGTGGAGGTGTGGGACTCACTGAAAAAGTTGGTGGAGGCAGAAACCTCACAGGAGATAATAAAAATATGACATTTCTAGTGGGTGCCGCTTGTTGATTTACAGTATTTGAAATGTACTTTGATATGCTTGTGAAGATTCTCAACCACCAAGCCACTATCAGAAAAGCAGGAAACTAGAATTAATTTAAAGCCTATTTTTTTTCTAGGATGAGCCCAAGGGTTTGCCATGACCTTATGAGAGGTTGGCTTTAAGAATACCTACTTAGTGCTTTTTTTTAACTGGTTCCTGTGCTTTGAGGAAGAGTTCTTGGAAGTACTTGAAATACCCCTAATTTTAAGGCATACTAGCTGTCTACTGGAGTTGTTTCTGTCTGGTAAATATTAATCTTTAGTTTTGAGAGATATTCCAGTCAAGATGACACCAAGTTGCAATATCTGTCCAGGTCGTGACTCAGACCTAGTTGTTTTTTTTTAGGTCCATGTGGTTGGTTTTGGAGACAGTGTGGGGAGTTAGTGGCTAAGTTAGCATTTAGGAACAGGTATAAGGGGTAGTTAAGAGGTCAGGGGCAGTAAATGATGAATCAAGGGCAGGAGCCGGTGCTTGGAATCCAGGATGGAGCATTTCACAGTCGAAGACGTGATCCCTGTGGATGGACACTGGATTGGCAGGTGCTGAGGATGAAGATCAGTGATTTCTCCGTGGTCAATGACAGGTTGCTGGGCCTAATGGATGAGGGCTGGTGACCCCTAGGTCTGAGTTCCTCCACATCAGCAAGTCCTGTTGTTGGAAGTCCATGTGGGCCGGAACCACGAGAGCAGGTGAGTCCGTACCCAAACAGGTTGGCAAGTCCAAGGGTCAGTACCCAAGGTTTGACAAAGTCCAGGAATCAGTGTGTCCAGAGGTTGAAGACTTGACATCCCAGTGCATATTAAAACCGCATCTGTTTTATTTAATACAGCCTTCATCTCTGCTCCCTTGGTCAAGTAATGTAGATATGAACATTTATGGCAGATAAATGTATCCAGAGAGGAAATTTTGAGAACAAAGAACACAACGTCGAACAGCCTAGCACAGGAACAGGTCCTTCAGCCCACAATGTTGTGCCAAATCAAATAAATTAGTAATCGAATGGCCAACAAAATTAATCCCATATATGTGTGCCATGTCCCTCCATTTTCCTCATATTCAGGTACCTATCTAAACAATCATAAAACACCCCTTTGTATCTGACTCTATTACCACCCCAGGCACCCCAACACTGTTAAAAAAAAAAAAAAAATTAAAACTTGCCTTCACATCTCTAAAATTACCCCCTTTAACCTTCAATGCACCTCCTCTGATATTAAACATTTCAACCCTGGGAAAAAGATACTGTCTGTCTACTCTATCTATGCCTCTCATAATCTTATAAACCTCCACCAGATCACCCCTCTCTCTGCTGTTCCAGAAAAAAACAACCCAAATTGTACACCCTCTTGTTACAGTACATTTCCTCTAATCCAGGCAGCATCTTAGTAAATCACAGCTTTTCCAGAGACTCAATATCCTTCCTATAATGGGACAATGAGAACTGTATGCAATACTTGAGATGCTAACTAGAGAATGCACTTCAATTTAGGATAGTGTTTTTTTCCCGTTTAATATGAAATTGCATTTAAATTTCAGAATAGGACTTCATGTTGCTTCATCTATATGAGACTATCTCAGCAGGGAACCCCACCACCCAGGAAACACTCTCTTTTCACTATTGCCATCGGGAAGAAGGTACGGGAGAAGGACTTACACCACCATGTTCAGAAACAGTTATTACCACTCAACCATCAGGCTCTTGAACCAGTGGGAATAAGTTCACACAACTTCACTTGCTCCATTACTGAACTATTCTCACAACCTATGGACTCACTTTTAGGGACTCTTCATTGCATATTCCTGATATTTATTGCTTATTTATCTTTCCTCAAAGTCCCTCTGTAAGGTGTTGCACTTTTGGAGAACAAACCCGAGTAGGGCATACACAGTGAACAGTAGGGCATTAGAACTAAGGGATTTGGAAATATAGATCCACAATTCATTAAAAAGAGGTATTAAACGTAGATGCTACCATAAAGAGAGATTTTGGCGCATTTGGCTTTCATAAATCAGAGTACTGAGTACAGGAGTTGGGATGTTCTCTTGAAGTTACTGTATATGAAAAGTTGTGGAAAAGTGTGTATGGAACCAGAGGAGATAGCAGAGGTGCTTAATGAATACTTTGCTTCAGTATTCACTACAGAAAAGGATCTTGGTGATTGTAGGGATGACTTACAGCTGATTGAAAAGCTTGAGCATATAGACACTAAGGAAAAGGATGTGCTGGAGCTTTTGGAAAGCATCAAGTTGGATAAGTCTCTGAGACAGGACAAGGTGTGCTCCAGGCTACTGTGGGAGGTGAGGGTAGGAGATTGCTGAGCCTCTGGCAATGATCTTTGCATTATCAATAGGGACAAGAGAGGTTCTGGAGAATTGGAGGGTTGCTGATGTTATTCCTTTATTCACCAAAGGGAGTAGAGATAGCCCAGGAAATTATAGACCAATGGGTCTTACTTCAGTGATTGGTCAGTTGATGGAAAAGATTCTGAGAGGCAGGATTTATGAACACTTGGAGAGGCATAAAATGATTAGGAATAGTCAGCATAGTTTTGTCAAAGGCAGGTTGTGCCTTACGAGCCTGATTGAATTTTTTGAAGATGTGATTAAGCACATTGATGAGGGTAGAACAGTAGATGTAGTGTATATGGATTTCAACAAGGCATTTGATAAGATACCCCATGCCAAGCTTATTGAGAAAGTAAGGAGGCATGGGATCCAAGGGGACATTGCTCTGTGGATACAGATTTGGCTTGCCTACAGAAGGCAAAGAGTAGTTGCAGACAGGTCATATTCTGCATGGAGGTTGGTGACCAGTTGTGTGCCTCAGGGATCTAGTCTAGGATCCCTTCTCTTTGTGATTTTTATAAATGACCTGGATGAGGAAGTGGAGGGATGGGTTAGTAAATTTGCTGTTGACACAAGGGTTGTGGGTGTTTTGGACAGTGTGGAGGGCTGTCAGAGATTACAGCGGGACATCGATAGGATGCAAAACTGGGCTGAGAAGTGGCAGATGGAGTTTAACCCAGATAAGTGTGAGATGGTTCATTTTGGTAGATCAAATATGATGGCAGAACATAGTATTAATGGTAAGACTCTTGGCAGTGTGGAGGATCAGAGGGATCTTGGGGTCCAAGTCCATAGGACACACAAAGCTGCTGCGCAGGCTGACTCTGTGGTTAAGAAGGCATACGGTGTATTGGCTTTCATCAATCATGGGATTGAGTTCAAGGCCTGAGAGGTAATGTCAGATCCCATCTGGAGTACTGTGCTCGGTTCTGGTCGCCTCACTATTGGAAGTGTGTGGAAACCATATAAAGGGTGCAGAGGAGGTTTACAAGGATGTTGCCTGGATTGGGGAGCATGCCTTATGAGGATAGGTTGAGTAAACTTGATCTTTTCTCCTTGGAGCGACAGAGGATGAGAGGTGACCTGATAGAGGTGTATAAGATGATGAGAGGCATTGATCATGTGGATATACGGAGGCTTTTTCCTAGGGCTGAAAAGGCTAACATGAGAGGGCACAATTTTAAGGTGCTTAGAAGTAGGTACAGAGGAAATGTCAGAGGTAAATTTTTTTACGCAGAGAGTGGTGAGTGCGTGGAATGGGCTGCCAGCGATGGTGGTGGAGGCGGATACAATATGGTCTTTTAAGAGACTCCTGGATAGGTACATGGAGCTTAGAAAATTAGAAGGCTATGGGAAACCCTAGGTAATTTCTAAAGTAAGTACATGTTTGGCACTGCATTATGGGCCGAAGGGCTTGTATTGTGCTACAGATTTTCTATTTTTCTATTGGTGAAGTCTAATTTGGAGTATTGTGTCCAATATCTACAGGAAACATCAATAAGATTAAAAGAGTACAAAGAAAATTTACAAGGATGTTGCTTGAACTTGACTTGAGGTATAAGGAAGAGGTTGAATAAGTTAGGATTTTATTCCCTGGAACATAGGAGAATGAGAGGCAAGTTAATAGAGGTACACAAAATTATGAGGGGTATAGATAGGGTAAATGCAAGTTGGATTTCTCTTCTGAAGTTGGTTGAGGCTGGAACTGGAAATCAAAGGTTAAGAAGGATGAACGGTGAAATATTTAAGGGGAGCTTGAGGGGGAACTTTATTCAGAGGGTAGAATGAATGTGGAAAGAGCTGCAGTGCAAGTGGTGGATATGGGTTTAATTGCAACATGTGAGAGATGTTTTGGATAGGTACATCGATGAGAGATGTATGGGGGCTATGGTCTACGTGCAGGTTGATGGGCCTAAGCAGAATAACAGTTTGATACGGACTAGATGGGCTGAAGGTCCTGTTTCTGTACAGCAGTGTTCTATGACTCTAACCTTCCATATATCTACATAGGTCTGCAACCTTCCAAGATGACTAACCTTTCCAGTACTGCATTCTTGATTCTATCTGTTGCTCCACTAACATCACCTGTGCTTCAGCTGCTGATGAAATTTCTTCTCTAAGAAAATCTTCTGTTTTCTTTCATTAAGAAGCAGAGGTGAAGGAGTATGTCTCATGATCAACTCTTCTTGGTGCACAAATATATCAGTGCTGACCCAATTCTGCTCACCAGACCTGGAATATCTAGCAGTAAAGTGCCGTCCTTTTTACCTACCCCGGGAGTTCTCTGGGGTCATTCTGGTAGCAGTTTACACTCCACCTCAGGCCAATGTCAAGCAGGCTTTACATAATCTGAGCAATGGGATCAACATGCACAAAACAGAACACCCTAATGCCTTCACCATCATTTTGGGGGATTTTAACAAGGCCAGTCTGAAAAAATCACTAAGTAACTACCATCTACAGATCACTTGCAATACCAGAGGAAACAACACACTGGACCATTGCTACACCATCATCAAGAATGCCTGCCGTGCTATTCCACACCCTCACTTCGGGAAGTCTGATCACCTGGCTGTACTTCTACTCCCTGAGTAGCGGCAGAGACTGAAGACTACAGCACCAGCAGTGAGGACCAAGAAGGTCTGGACAAGGGAAGCACAGGAGCACCTACAGGACTGCTTTGAATTGGTGGACTGCACTGTATTTGGGGATTCTTCTTTAAATCTGGATGAGTATGCTGCAGTTGTTACCGACTTCATTAAATCCTGTTTGGATGAGTGTGTGCCTACAAAGACTTACTGTACATTCCCAAACCAAAAGCTGTTGATGAACCAGGAGAAAGGTCGTCTGCTGAAGGCTGGATCTGTGGCATTCAAGTCTGGCAACGCAGGCCTGTACCAGAAAACCAGGTATGATTTGCGACGGGTTACTTCAAAGGCAAAGAGACAATTTCAAATGAGGTTAGAAGTAATATCAGATGCACGACAACTCTGGCAGGGTCTGCAAGACGTTACTTCCTACAAAGCGAAACTCAATAGAATGAATGGCGGCAATGCTTCACTACCAGATGAACTCAATGCCTTCTATGCCCACTTAGAAAGGAAGAACACAACTACAGCTGTGAAGATCCCTGCTGTATCTGATGACCTTGTGATCTTCATCTCAGAGGCCGTTGGTAGACTACCTTTAAAGAGAGTGAATCCTCGCAAGGCGGAAAGTCGCAATGGAGTACCTGGTAAAGTTCTGAAAACCTGTGCCAATCAACTAGCAGGAGCATTCAAGCACATTTTCAACCTCTCACTGCAATGGGCAGAAGTTCCCACTTGCTTCAAAAAGGCAACAATTATACCAGTGCCAAAGAAGGGCTGCCTTAATGACTATTGCCTGGTTGCACTCACATCAACAGTGATGAAATGCTTTGAGAGGTCGGTCTGGACTGACTGAACACCTGCCTCAGCAAGGACCTGGACCCATTGCAATTTGCTTATCGCCACAATAGATCAATGACAGACGCAATCTCAATGGCTCTCCATACGGCATTAGACCACCTAGACAACACAAACACCTACCTTAGGATGCTGTTCATCAAATATAGCTCAGTATTTAATACAGTAATTCCATCAAACCTCATTGAGATGTTGCAGAACTTGAGCCTCTGTACGTCCCTCTGCAACTGGATCCTCAACTTCCTATCTGGAAGGCCACAGTCTTGTGCAGATTTGTGATAACATATACTCAACAACAATCCCTGGGGATACTAATGGACAATAAACTGGACTGGGCAAAGAACACTGAGGTTGTCTACAAGAAGGATCAGAGCCATCTCTACTTCCTGAGGAGACTGAGGTCCTTTAACATCTGCCGGACGATGCTGAGGATGTTTTACGAGGCTCTGGTGGCCAGTGCTATCATGTTTGCTGTTGTGTGCTGGGGCAGCAGGCTGAGGGTAGCAGACACCAACAGAATCAACAAACTTATTCATAAGGCTAGTGATGTTGTGGGGTGGAACTGGACTCTCTGACGCTGGTGTCTGAAAAGAGGATGCTGTCCAAGTTGCATGCCATCTTGGACAATGACTCCCATCCACTCCATAATGTACTGGTTAGGCACAGGAGTACATTCAGCCAGAGACTCATTCCACCCGGATATAACACTGAGCGACATAGGAAGTCATTCCTGCCTGTGGCCATCAAACTTTACAACTCCTCCCTCGGAGTGTCAGACACCCTGAGCCAATAGGCTGGTCCTGGACTTATTTCCACTGGGCATGATTAACTTATTATTATTTAATTATTTATGGTTTTATATTGGCATATTTCTTCACTATTCTTGGTTGGTGCAGCTGTAACGAAACCCAATTTCCATCGGGATCAATAAAGTATGTCTGTCTGTCCTCCCTGATAATCAACACTGGTGCACCTCAGGGGTGTGTGCTTAGCCCACTGCTCTAGTCTCTAAATACACATGACTGTGTGGATAGGCATAGTTCAAATACCATCCATAAATTTGCTGACAGTACAACCACTGTTGGTAGAATCTCCGATGGCAACAATAGGGCATACAGGAGTGAGATATGCCAACTAGTGGAGTGGTGTCGCAGCAACAACCTGGCACTCAACATCAGTAAGACAAAAGAGCTGATTGTGGACTTCAGGAAGGGGAAGACGAAGGAACAAATGTGAATCCTCATAGAGAGATCAGAAGTGGAGAGAGTGAGCAGCTTCAAGTTCCTAGGTGTCAAGATCTCTGAGAATTTAACCTGGTCCCTATATATTGATGTAGTTTTAAAGAAGACAAGACAGTGGCTATTAGGAGTTTGAAGAGATTTGGCATGTCAAAAAATACACTCAAAAACTTCTATAGTTGTATAGTGGAGAACATTCTGACAGGCTGCATCACTGTCTGGTATGAAGGGGCTACTGCACAGGGCCGAAAGAAGCTGCAGAAGGTTGTAAATCTAGTCAGCTCCATCTTGGGCACTAGCCTACAAAGTACCCATGACCTCTTCAGGGAGCGGTGTCTCAGAAAGGCAACGTCCATTATTAAGGACCTCCAGCACCCAGGACGTGCCCTTTTCTCACTGTTACCATCAGGTAGGAGGTACAGAAGCCTGAAGGCACACACGCAGCGATTCAGGAACAGCTTCTTCCCTTCTGCCATCCGATTCCTAAATGGACATTGAATCTTTGGACACTACCTCATTTTTTATAATATACAGTACTTTAGTTTTTTGCACGTTTTAAAAAGTCTATTTAATATACATAAATGATTTAGTTGTTTATTATTATTTTTATTTTTTCCCCTGCTAGATTATGAATTGCATTGACCTGCTGCTGCTAAGTTAACAAATTTCACGTCACATGCAGGTGATAATAAACCTGACTCTGATTCTGAAGTGCACATTAAAATCTATAATTTTGATCGTCTGAGCATTATATCCTAATGTGATTTTGATTTTTCTTTAGCAAAAACTGCTATAAAGTGAATAGGAGACCCTGCAGTGTTAAGGAGAATATGTAAATTCTCATTGTTTAACTTGTAAAATTTAATGCATCTGGGCTAAGCTTAAGCAATATAAATAATGAATGCATCAATTAATTTTTCTCATATATACTTTGTATTAAGGTTTTTATTCAATGAAGAAGCTTTATCTGGATTAACTGAGCACAAGCTATTGGATGTTGTTAGAGTTACCCTTTTCAGTGAAATCAAGGTTATCAGCTCACTATTTCAAGGGCAAAGAGACAATTTTGAACGAGCTTGGAGGCGACATCAGATGCCTGGCAACTCTGGCAGGATCTGCAAGACATTACTTCCTACGAAGCAAAACCCCATAGCATGAATGGCAGTGATGCTTCACTACCAGAACTCACCATCTTCTATGCCCACTTTGAAAGGAAGAACGCAACTACAGCTGTGAAGATCCCTGCTGCACCTGATGACCCTGTGATCTCTGTCTCAGTGACTGATGTTAGGTTGTTTTTAAAGAGAGTGAACCCTCGCAAAGTGGAAGGTACTCATGGAGTACCTGGTAAGGCTCTGAAAACCTGTGCCAACCAACTAGCGGGAATATTCAATGACATTTTCAACCTCTCACTGCAATGGGCGGAATTTTGCACTTGCTTCAAAAAGGCAACAGTTATACCAGTGACCTATCGCCTGGTAGCACTCACATAGACAGTGATGAAATGCTTTGAGAGGTTGGTTATGACTAAACTGAACTCCTGCCTTAGCAAGGACCTGGACCCATTGCAATTTGCCTATTGCCACAATAGATCAATGGCAGACGCAATCTCAATGGCTCTCCACATGGAGAGCCTAGACAAAACAAACACCAATGTCAGGATGCTGTTCATCGACTATAGATCAGCATTTAAATGCAATCATTCCCAAAATCTTAATTGAGATGTTGCAGAACCTAGGCCTCTGTACCTCAGTCCACAATTGGATCCTCAACTTCCTAACCAGAAGACCACAATCTGTGCAGATTGGTGATAACGTATCCTCCTCACTGATGATCAACGCTGGTGCACCTCAGGGATGTGTGCTTAGCCCACTGCTCTACTCTCTATATACACGTGACTGTGTGGCTAGGCACAGCTCAAATACCATCTATAAATTTGCTGACAATACAACCATTGTTGGTAGAATCTCAGATGGTAACAATAGGGCATACAGGAGTGGAGTGGTGCCGCAGCAACAACTTGGCACTAAATGTCAGAAAGATGAAAGAGTTGATTGTGGACTTCATGAAGGGTAACATGAAGGAACACATACCAATCCTCATAGGGGGATCAGAAGTGGAGAGAGTGAGCAGCTTCAAGTTCTTGGGTGTCAAGATCTCTGAAGATCTAACCTGGTCCCTATATTTAGATGTAGTTATAAAGAAGGCAAGATAGTGGCTATACTTTATTAGGAGTTTGAAGAGATTTGACATGTCAACAAATACACTCAAAAACTTCTATAGTTGTACTGTGGGAACATTCTGACAGGCTGCATCACTGTCTGGTATGGAGGGGCTACTGCATAGGACTGAAAGAAGCTGCAGAAGGTTGTAAATCTAGTTAGCTCCATCTTGGGTACCAGCCTACATAGTACCCAGGACATCTTTAGGGAGCAGTGTCTCCGAAAGGCAGCGTCCATTATTAAGGACCTCCAGCACCCAGGGCATGCCCTTTTCTCTCTGTTACCATCAGGTAGGAGATACAGAAACCTGAAAGCACACATTCAGTGATTCAGGAACAGCTTTTTCCCCTCGCCATCTGATTCCTAAATGGACATTGAATCTTTGGACACTACTTCACTTTTTTTTAGTACGCAGTATTTCTGTTCTTGCATTTTTTTTTATCAATTCAACATACATCATTGATTTACTTGTTTATTTATTATTATTTTTTTCTCAGTGCTGGATTATGTTTTGCATTGAACTGCTGATACTACATTTAAAAATTTCACGACGCATGTCGGTGATAATAATCCTGATTCTGATTCTGACTGGAATTGAAAAAGTGTGATCATATTCCATTAGAGTGACCTCATGAAGTCATTTGCAGTAATTTGGAGGCATTTTCAGAATCTATTTACAAAATATACCAATTGAAATATTGAAGAAGAACATCTTTATGCTCTATATTGCCTCCTCGGTTTCACTCCAGTTCAGCATAATCTTTTTCTCTGGAAGCAATATAAACGTGATATTTGATATTTTTGCTCCAGGTGCTTCAAGGATGTTATCCATAGTGTAGAATTAGGACAATTATTTTCAGGAATAGGGTCTAGAATTCGGAGGTTGTTGAGGTAAAAATGTTGAAACTATGCTGCTGATTTTCTGCATTCAAGGTTCAAGATTGTTTATCATCATCCTTCAGTAGATCAGTGTAAAAAATGAAATGATTGTGGTGCCTTTGGAAGACAGCTTTCACCATTAAGGATTGACATGCCCTTGTTCTCATTGTTACCATTGGGAAAGAGGTACAGAAACCTAAAGACACATACCTTGCGATTCAGAAGCAACTTCTTCCCCTCTAAGTCCAAGTCCTAAATGGACACTGAACCCATGAACACTACCTCACTACTTTAAAAATTTATTTCTGCGCTATTTATTTTAAATTAACAGTTTAAAAGACATATATATGTATTTACTGTAATTCCTTTTTGTCTTTCTATATTTATTTATCATGTATTTCCTTGTACTGTTGCTGTAAAGTTAACAAATTTTACGACATATGCCAGTGATATTATATCTGATTCTGAATATGAAATGATTGTTATTCCAGATCTGATGTAGCATATTTGGTCATGCTTAACCCTAACAATAGCAGCTTTCTCATTTCACTCTTCATTTAAATCACAATGATTCTGAGCAGCAGGAATATTGAAAAGCATATAAATCTGAATGGTTATATGAAAACTAAGTTTGTGTGAAGTTCTAAGCAGCAGATTCCACGTGTATTAGGAAGGCGCTGATAAATTATAGGAGGCAATGAGGTGTCACATTGGGGGTTTTTTAGAATAATATTGATACAGTGTGCTGAAGCTATGACTAGAATGTCAATGGATCAAATCACTTTCTCTATATAATGTTTTGATGACAATGGCCAGAAACTCTGTCAATGTTGCACACTATGTTAGTAATTATTTTAGTTAGTAACTATTTAGTTAGTAACTATTTTATAATTTGTAGCAAGGCCATTTGATCCAAACATTTTTGTAATATACAGAGTTAAAGCCTGATAAACAGCTTCAGTAAGGACTGATGTACAGAGTATGGATATTTTGTTTAATCATTCTGCACATACATTGCAGCCAAAATATTAACTGAAATTTACACACGTTCTGAAGAAAATTTCTGGGAAACAAAATGATGGAAATTACGATGTTTATGAAATAAATTTTCTAATTCAAAAACAATTTATCAATTAAACAAAATGAGCAGAGAGTACATTGTTTTCAGTAGGCCATTATTGGATGAAGTCTGTTCGGTTTTGTAAAGACCAATGTTCTCTACAGAACAAACCCATAGACTGAACGGGCATTGAAGGATTAGGAGAAAGGTAAAAATATTAGTTCAGGTTTTAAAAAACTGGTTGAGTAGTATCAAAGTAATATAATTGCAGAAGTGTGTATTATTTTAACAGCGCTCAGCTCCTCTTATACAACGGAAATAATAGTAATACCACATGGGAGAATATCCAGAAGTTTGGAACTTCATCAGGCTTAATATCACTGACAAATCTGTGTTTGTCATAGAGCTTTAAAACACAGAAACATGCCCTTTCTCTAACTTCAACACTCTGACCAATTTGCCTAACTGAGCTGATCCTGTTTGCTTGCCATTGACCTATACCCCTCTAAATTCCCTCTATCCATGAATCTGTCCAAATGTCTTTCCCTTGCCTCTATCATTTCCTCTGGCAGCTTGTTCCACATATCATCAACTTCAGTGTGGAAAAACTTGCCCCGCATCTTAAAACTGTGCCCTGTAGTTTTAGATTCTCCTTCCTTGGGAAGGACTTACCTATGTCCTCATGATTTGATAAATCTCTGTAAGCTCAATCCTCAGGCTCTTTTGCTCCAGGGAAAATGGTCTTCACCTATCCAGTCTCTCCTTATATCTTCAGCCCTTCAAGTCATGAATGTCTTCTGTACAGTTTTTAGCTTATTCATATATATATGGTGACCAGAAATGCACAAATATTCCAGGAGTGATCTCACATTAGTTGCTGTGCTATTATGCATCATTTGATCCTATTAGATTAACTGTTAACCACTCTGTTTGGTTGTGCATTAAATTGGGAAATAAAATGATCGTTACATATTTTGTTTTCATCTGGAACACAGAACTGATAAAAGCAATTTATATGTTGTGCACCTTACAGGGCAGTATCACTCACAGGACCAAGAGAGATGGTGTAAGTGTTTTTTTAAGGAGGTAAGACGAGTAATGAGCTTTAGGGAGAGCATTCCAGTTCTTAGGGTCTCCAGAGCAGGAGCAGGGAAGTGGGCGACACACAGGGTAAGCAAGAGAGCTGGGGCTGCAAACAGTGCTGGGCTTCAGTATGTTATGCAGATGGGAGGGTACATGCCCATTGAAAGGACCAGCAGCAGAATGGCAACCTTCAAACTGGGCATTTTGTTTCCATTGTTGTTAAAAGCAAGGTCTTTTAGATAGGGGGCTGATGGTATGAATTAAGGCAGAGAAGGTTTGGGGATTGCAGACACTATATTTGGCATTTGGAATCTGCCAGTGTTGCAATAGTGTGGGTGTAAGAAAAAAGTTCTGTAATACTGTATATGACTTTTGTTACAGCAAGTAATGATTTTACAAAGGATGAACTAGGAAAGCCAGCATTTTTTTTTCATTTCTTAACTATCTTTGGAATGAAGTAGTTTGTCAAGCCATTTCGCAGGGAAATTAAGAGTAACTGTCTGGGTAACAATGTCAGGTTTTCTTCCCGAAGGACATTAATGTACCTTATAGTTTTCAGACAGAGTGCTGATGGTAATGATGGAAAGGGCTGTTTTTATTTATTACTACTGGTCTTCATTCACAGGAAGAAGATATCACTGACAATGCTGATATTTATTGTTCATGGAATGTGCAACTAGTTGAGAGTTAAATTAGTGTATCTGGCGTCACATATAGACTAAGTAAGGTAAGGATGGGAGATTGAAGCTCAACAGAAGTACTCAGCAGTTCACTCAGTATCCATGGAGTGTGAAACAAATCCAGTTCTGATGAAAGTCATTGACAGGAAAGATTAACCATGCTTCTCCCTTTACAGATGCTGACTGACCAGCTGAGTTCTTCCAGCATTGTCTGTTTCTATTTCAGATAGAATCAGATCATCAGAATCAGGTTTAATATCACCAGCATATGTCATGAAGTTTGTTGTCTTTGTGGCAGCGGTACAATGCAATGTAAATAATAGATGGGAAAAACTGAATTCCGGTATTAAATAGTTAAATGAAATAAGTAGTCCAAAAACAGAAATAAAAAAGTAGTGAGGTAGTTTTTATGGCTGCAATGTCCATTCAGAAATCAGCTGGCAGAGGGGAAGAAGCTGTTCCCAAATCATTTTGTATGTGCATTGAAGCTTCTGCACTTCTTTCCTTATGATACAATGAGAACAAGGCATGACCTGGGTGATGGGAGTACTTAATGATGCATGCTGCCGTTTTTGAGGCATCGCTCCTTGAAGATGTCCTGGGTACTGTGGAGGCTAGAGTGCATGATTGATTTCACAACTCTCCGCAATGATATTCCGCAATTGCTGTGTTTTAGTTACAAAAAAATTGCTAGACTTCCTGCCCAAAGGGCCATTGATGATGTAGGTGAAGTTTTGTTACAGTGCAATGCTTTCATGGTTACCTTTACCGAGACCAATTGTTACTTAAATTCCACAATAAATTTAATTAAGTAATGAATGAAAGGGAGGAACATAGTTCATATCAGGAAACAACAGTAAACTCATGGTGTACACAGCTGGCTGAAGCCTATGTAAGTGTCTGGAAACAGGGTGGAACTGTTCCTGATTGGACAAAATTGCCACTCATTCATAGCTAATTAATAGTTAGACAAATGGAGTATCTTCAGATTTCATTTGAAATCTGATGTTGTTTCTTCAGGGTGATGCAATAGGAAAGAGGGAGGAGGGCAAGCCTTTGCAAAGATATATAGGTTGTAGTTAGCTAAGGTGGGGCCTAGTGAGAAATTTACATTAAGCATAAAAAATTATCATATTTGACCTTGCTAATTATTGATGATTTTAACTTTCCTATCAAAGAGTGGTGCAATATAAATATGAAATACATCTGTTGCATGTGACCATCAGACTTTGCCATCCGTTCCAGAGAAAAAGAGAGTCCTGCACCGGGTTCTGACAGTACAAATGTGTTTCTTTTTCACTTTGAAGGCAATACCGTAAATTAAGTTATGACCTCCTAAAGATAATGTAAAAAAAAACCAACCAAAAAAGAAAAACAATAGTGTAAAAGGTCATTCATATCAAGTTGGGTTCACATCTTGTAGTCTAGCCACATTTTCTCCAGTTGTGTGTCCTTCGAGACAAGTGCAGTGGCAGATGTTAGAAGCAGAACTAAAGTATAGAAGGAATGATACTGCTATTATACTTCAGGACAAGTGGACTGAACTGGTGTGGACAACTTCATTCATCACGATTTCCAAACTGATTCTGTAAACTACAGGCTCACTTTCAAGGACTCTTTATAACTCATGTTCTCAGTTTTATTTTTAATTGCTCAGTTTATCTTTTGCACACTGGTTGCTTGTCAATCTCTGTTTAATTTTGTTGTAAAATTCTATAGTATATTTTTCTGTGAATGCTTGCAAGAAACTGAATCTCAGGGTAGTGTATGGTAACATAATGTGTATGTACTTTGATAATAAATTTTACTTTGACTTTCAAGTCTTTCACTCTATTGAAAAGATATAGAGCTGAATCTTCCAGTTTCTTATCTTCATCATAATATGTGCTGATAAACATTTATGGACTCAATGCAACTAACGCTGAATTTAGTACAAAGATGGGAAAATCTGCAGATGCTGGAAATCCAAGCAACGCACACAAAATGCTGGTCAAGTCTAAGATTAAGTTTGAGT
The DNA here is from genome assembly GCF_030144855.1 of Hypanus sabinus. NCBI lineage: Eukaryota > Metazoa > Chordata > Chondrichthyes > Myliobatiformes > Dasyatidae > Hypanus > Hypanus sabinus. Next base: position 32,037,777 of record NC_082707.1, read on the forward strand.
TCCAATTCCATTCCAATGTTGACTATCAGAAGCCACTCCCTTTCCACTTATGGAGCTGATATCAACTATTAATGCCTTCCACACGGAATTTTTGTGCAGCAATGGTAAAGCAGTTTGGTGTAAAATATTAATCACTGAAGACTGATCATTCCACTTACAGTTAATGAACTGCAGTTAACAGAAAGTGCAGAATATTTAAAAGGTTGTATGAGAACAGGCAGTTCTGTCCACAATGTTGTATTGAATCAGAATCAGGTTTATTATCACTGGCATGTGATGTGAAATTTGCTAACTTAGCAGCAGCAGTTCAATGCAATATATATTAATGTAAAAAGAAAAATCAATCAATCAATCAATTATAGTAAGTATATACATGTATATTGAATAGATTAAAAGTAGTGCAAAAACAGAAATAGATATGAAAAATGTGAGGTAGTGTTCATGAGATAATTAAACTAATAGTTCAATAGTTCCGTCTAATGTCAGAGAAATGTAAACGATAAACATCCTGAAATTCTTGTTCTTTGCAGATATCCACAGAAACAGAAATGTGCCCCAAAGAGTGAGTGACAGTTAAAATGTTAGAACCCCTACTCCCCCTCCCACGCACAAACAGCAGCAAAGCAATGAACCTCCCCCACCCACCTCCGCAAAATAGAATCTGCACCCTCCACCCACCGAGCAAGCAACAGCAAAGCCTTCAATAAAGACTGTGACATGCAGTATAACAAAAACTACTCGTTCACCCGACAGTTCACCATACCACAGTCTCTCTCTCGCCCTGGTAAAGGAAAAGAGAGGAGTCCCCTTTCACAGCGAGGGGGGAGGCACAACAAAACAACTCACTGGTTTACAGGGTTCAAAGCCTGTTGCGCCGCATTTTGTCCTGAGTTCTCCACCCAGAGAATTGGCAACAATCTCTGTCCCATGCAAGAGGGAGAGGGAGAGGGAGAGAGAGGAAGAATGATTTGCTGAGTATAGAGCCTCCAACAGCTGATCCGCTATTCCTGACGTTCTGTTTTCTCCCACGACGCTTCAGTCGATGGCACTGGCTTAGAATCAGCCTGCCCACAGGGCGGCAAAACCTCGGAACCCCGAAGGTGCGCTCGTCTTCTAGGCTGCGTCCTTGGGATTTTTAGAAATGGCCAGTCGTGAGCCTCCTGGAGTGGGTTCTACCACTGCAAAGAACAGAAGTCTGAGTGTAACTCCAGGTCAGGGTCAACAGAATCCGATCCACCCTGAAAGGGAAAAGGACATCAAAGCTAAGTTAAACTGTTTCCATGGATGAACACGAAGGACTCGCATTGAACACTGTCGTAACTCTGCCATCGCAAATGCCTGACTAAACAAGTTGCTTCGGTCTACATAATATCAATATTTCTCAATTCTCTGCACATTCATGAGCCACTTCAATGTGTCTATCGCATTTGACTCTGCCACCATCCCTAGCAGTACACCCCAGGCACCCACACATCTTGGCAGTAACTGGGATTAATTTTAAACAATGTTCTGTCCTTCAAACTTCTGCCTGGAAACAGAAAACTGCTCAAAACTAGAAATAGCCACTTTATTAGGCATACCTGTACACCTGCTCGTTAATGCAAATGTCGGATCAGCCGATCATGTGGCAGTAACTCAATGCATTAAAGCATGAAGACATAGTCAAGAGATTCATTTGTTGTTGAGACCAGACATCAGAATTGGGGAAGACATGTTGATCTAAGTGACTTACACCGTGGGATGATTGTTGGTGCCAGACGGGTTGTTTGAGTATCTCAAGAACGGCTGACCTCCTCAATTTTTCACGCACAACAGTCTCTACAGTTTACAGAAAATGGTGCAAAAAAACAAAGAAAAAACATCCAGTAAGTGACAGTTATGTGGGCAATAATGCCTTGTTAATGAGTTTGGTTAGAAGAGACTGGCCAGACTGGTTCAAGCTGACAGGAACTCAAATAACCACACGTTACAACAGCGGTGTGCAGAAGTGCATCTCTGAACGCACAAACGTCAAACCCCGAAGTGGATGGGCTACAGCAGCAGAAGACTGCATACATACACACAGCCGCTGAACTTGAAATCCAATCGTGTCTGCAATAATTAGGTTTTCATGCAATATTTGGAACTTTTAAAATGGCAAACTTTCCGATTGAGCAAAATGGTGGCCTTGAAGACTATGTACTTACTTGTCCATATCTGATAGGCCACAAATTTGAACTGAAGTAAAACATGCTGAAAGCTGGAAATGTTGCACTTTCCTCCCAGATAGTTTTAGACACCCAAGGGGCCTTTATGTTTGCTCATTTCTCAGACTCTATTTAATATTTAGAATTAAATAGTTACAGTGTGTCCTCTCATACAGATGTTACATGATGAGAAACAGATTTACATGAAGTTTTTACCACAGTCTTAGTTAAAGCAAAGGCATATCAAACTAACTGCCACCCTTAATCATGAGAATAGTGATTAAAAAAAATTCCCAGAAGTATTTTCCATTTGTCTTACAACAACTTGTTCTCTCAGTTATTATGCAAATAGTCTGGGGTTTGATGAGTGGTTTTGTGAATTTGACTCGTAATATGAAAATGCTGTTAAAGAGAGGCAGAGCCCTAAATTGGTCATTTCTGTAATGGGACAGATTAAAATGCTAAAAAGTGATAAATCTGGAAAAAAAAAGCTTGCTGGAACAGAGAACATAAAGAGATAACACAAGCCGGAAATGAATAATTGTGTGTGTGTGCGCGCGCGCTCTACTAATTCCTGACTAACTGTGCTTGAGTTATGGGTTCACTGCCAGAGTTGCTTTGCTTTGATGAATCTCTTCTGCAGCTGCTCGTTCCCTGCTACAACTATTTGGCAGACACTGGTCATTTGAAGGTCAGCGTGTGCCTTAAGGTGATTTTACATTTTGCTTGAAAATAGAAGCAACCTTAAGCCAGTCTCTGTTTACTGCCACCCTATGCTAATAACAATCTGTGCCTATTATAGATCTGGAAAATAGAGAACTGTTCACAGAATGTGCTGAAAATCAGGCCCTGTGTTCTTCAGCTTTTCTCACTAGAACTGGACGGAGTGGTTAATACTGAAACCTTTCTTAATAAGAAAAGGAAAATGGGCACTAAAAATGCTGAGCTATTCCAAAGCAGAATCTACTGAAAGAAACAAAAATGAACTAATGTTTAAGCGTGAAAACAGTAATAATCCAAGAAAAATTTGAAACGTAGAAAAACCTGATATAATTCCTGGGCAGAATAGCTGAGAATGTAAAATAACTGTATAGGTTGAACCCAGCACCCTTCAGATGATGAGCACTGAACATTCAGGTGTACAACATTCACATGGGGAATTGATAGGACCAGTAAAAAATAAGCAGTGCTGATATTGCCTAGAGAGCATGAGTTAGGCATTTAATAATGTATTAACATTTGACACAAAGAATATACTCTTAAATATATGAAAAGTATACTAAAAATATCACCAGTGTATAAAACTAATAACCTTTTTGTTCTTTTTGATTTCTAGACAGATTAAAATTAGTTCTAAAAAATAAAATTTGCTTCATACAGTATAAGTGAAGCCCAAAACCTTATTTAAAACCTGAGGTATACATTTTCAATTCATATAAAATATAAATTACTTAATTTGGGTTGGGTATTTGCTCCCCAAAATAAACGTCGAGATAATACTTTACCCTACTGAGTGCTAAATCAGAAGTATTTCTATTTAAGCGTGGGCGACTTCTTTAGTAACTACTTTAAATGGTAATTTTCTTCAGTGAAGTATTCACAGAGTACGAAGTAACCTTGAGCTCAAATCCTGGTTTAAACTGGTAACCTTTGATTCAGAGGTAAAAGTGCAATGACTCTTGACTATAAGAGTTAAATTGGAAAATTGTTTTGTTCTATTTTGTTTGCATATGTGCCAAGGTACAGTGAAAAGCCTTATTTAGTATGCCATCTGTACAGATCAGTGAGGAGCCTTTTAGAGAATGAGGGGTGGATTGATAGAGGTGTATCAAGTTTTGAGAGGTATAGATAGGGTAAATGCAAGCAGGCTTTTTCTTTTGAGGTTGGATGAGACTAGAACTAGAGGTTTTGGGTTAAGGGTGAAAGATGAAATGTTAAAGGGGGACATGGGGGGGGAATGTCCTCAGTCAGAAGGTGGTGAGAGTGTGGGACGAGCTGCCAGCATAAGTGTTGAATGCAGGTTTAATTTCAACGTTTAAGAGAAGATTGGATAAGTACATGGATGACCACAAGACCGTAAGACATTCAGCCCATCGAGTTTACTCTGCCATTCCATCATAGCTGATCCCAGCTCCCATTCTACTCCATACTCCTGCCCTCTCACAATATCTTTTGATGCCCCGACAAATCAGGAATCTAACAACTTCTGCTTTAGGTACACCCATGGTCTTGGCCTCCATCGCAGTCTGTAGCAGAGCCTTCCACAGATTCACCACTCTTTGGCTAAAGATAAAATTTCTCCTTACTTCTGTTTTAAAAGGTTGGCCTTCAATTACCCTCTAGTTCTGCACACCCCTACCAGAGGAAACATCCTCTCCACATCTACCTTATCTAGTCTTTTCAACATTCAGAACGTTTCAATGAGACCCCCCCACATTCTTCTACGGAGTAAATTCCAGTGAGTATAGGCCCAAAGCTGCGAGACTCTCCTCAGAATCATCCTCGTGAACCTCCTCTGGACTCTCTCCAACGCAACACATCCTTTCTGAGATAAGGGGCCCCAAGCTGTTGACAATACTCCAAGTATTTAACTAGTGTTTCATAAAACTAACTAGTGTTTCATAAAACTTCAGTGTTATCTTCTTGTTTTTTTATTGTATTCCCCTTGAAATAAATGAAAACATTGCATTTGCCTTTTTTACCAGAGACTCAACCTGTGAATTAACCTTCTGGGAGTCTTGCACAAGGACTCCTAAGTCACTCTGCACCTCTGATGTTTGAATTTTCTCCCCATTTAGATAATAATTTGCACTATTGTTCCTTTTACCAAAATACATTATCATACATTTCCCAACACTGTATTCCATCTGCCACTTTTTCACCCATTCTTCCAGTTTGTCTAAGTCCTGTTGCAATTGCAATGCTTCCTCAGCACTACCTACCCCTCCACATATCCTTGTATCATCCTCAAACTTTGCCACAAAGCCATCAATTCCACTATTTAAAGCATGACAAACAATATGAAAAGTAGCGGTCCCAATACTGACCTGTGAGGAACACCACTAGACACTGGCAGCCAACCAGAAAATGGCTTCCTTTATTCCAACTCACTGCCTTCTGCCTGTCAGCCATTCCACTATCTATGCTGGTATAGTTCCTGCAACATCATTTTGTTAAGCAGCCTCATGTGAGGCACCTTATCAAATGCTTTCTGAAAATCCAAGTAATTTATATCCACAGCCTCTCCTTTGTCTACTTTGCTAATTACTTCCTTGAAAAGGTTCTATCAGATTTGTCAGGCAAGACTTCCCTTTACAGAAACCATGCTGACTTTAATTTATTTCATCATTGGTCTCCAAGTACCCCAAAACTTCATTTGTAATAATAGACACCAACATTTTCCCAACCATTAAGGTTAGGCTAACTGGCCTGTAGTTTCCTTCCTTTTGCCTTCCTCCCTCCTTAAAGAGTGGAGTGACATTTGCAGTCTGGGACTCTGGGATGTTGTCCATCTGGTCCAGATGACTTATCCACCTTAAGACCTTTGCGATTGCATCAGACTTTTTCCTTTGTAAAAGCAATGGCACTCACTTCTGCTCCCTGACACCCACGGATGTCTGGCATACAGCTTGTGTCTTTCATGATAAAGAATTAAGCAGTGCTTATTAAGTTCATCTGCCATTTCTTTGTCCCCCATTACTACCTCACCAGCATCATTCTCCAGTGGTCCAATATTAACTCTCATCTTTTTATTCTTTTTATAACTGAAAGAACTTCTGGTATCCTGTTTTAAATTATTGGCTAGTTTGCGCTCATATTTCATCTTTTCCCTTCTCATAGCTTTTTCTCAGTGGCCTTTTGTTGCATTTTAAAAGCTTTCCAAACATTCAACTTCCCACTCACTTCTACTACCTTATATGTCATTTCCTAGGCTTTGATGCAATCCTCAACTTCCCTTGCCAGCCACGGTTGCTTAGCCCTGCCATTTGAGAACTTCTTCCTCTGTGGGACAAATCTATCCTCTGCCTTGTGAACCATTCCCAGAAACTCCAGCCATCTCTGTTCTGCTATCATCCCCGCAAGTATCTCCCTCCAATCCACCAGGGTAAGCTCCTCTCTCATGTTTCTGTAATTCCCTTTATTCCGTTATGATACTGATACATGTGATTTATGCTTCTCCCTCTCAAATTGCAGTATGAATTCAATCATATTATGATCACTGTGTCCTAAGGGTTCCTTTATGTTAAGCTGACTAATAAAATCTGTGTTATTACACAGCACCCAACCTAAGATACCCTTTCCCTGAACACAAGCTGCTCTAAAAACTCATTTTGTAGGCATTCAACAAATTCCCTCTCTTGCAATCTGACACTGGTCTGATTTTCCCAATCCCCTTGCATACAGAAGTCCCTCATTACAATTGTGTCATTGCCTTTATTACATGCCTTTTCCAGCTCCCTCTGCAATCTCAACCCCACAGCTCATCTACTACTTGGAGGCCTATATATAATTTCCTTAATGTTTTCCTCACCCTCGCAGTTTCTTAACTCCACCCACGAAGATTCAACATTCTCTGACCCTAAGTCACCTCTTTCTAAAGATGTAATTCCATCTCTTACCAAGACAGCCACACCACCGCCTATGCCTTCCTGCCTGTCCTTTCTATACAAAATACATCCTTTGATGTTAAACTTCCAACTATGGCCTTCTTTCAGCCACGACACAGTGATGCCCACAGCGTCATAACTCTGTGCTATAGCTTAGCTCTTTGCTCTGACTGCAGTAGTACCCAATCATTGGCTTGCCCTTCCTTACATTCATGTTACATATTACAGCATCTACTTGTAAACCTGTTGGCTCATCCTCAGCTCTATCATACTGGTTCCCATCCCCCCTCCCTGCCATATTAGCGTAAACCATGGGGAGGGGTGTGAAGGGCTGTGGTCTAGGTGCAGGTCAACGGGACTAGTAAAGTAATAGTTTGACACGGACTTGATGGGCTGAAGGTTCTGTGCTGTGGTGCTTTATAACTCAACAACTCTACTTCATCACATCAATATATTGAGGTAGTACAAAGTAGAATGCAGAAAATGTATCCCAGTCACAGAGGTAGTGCAGTCAGTAAAATGTGAGTCCATTACAAAGTAGATTGTAAGGTCAAGAGTCCATCTTAGCATTCCATTCTATAGTCTTATGACAGTGGAATAGAAATTGTCCTTGAGACTGCTGGTATGTACTTTCAGGCTTTTGTGTCTTCTGACAAATCTTTTGCATCTTAGACAAAACTTTTTTTGAATTTTTTAAAAAGGTTCTTGGAGGTTTTAAAAGTAACAGAAAGGTGGACATGTTTGAAGAAATACGAAGAAGTTTATATTTACAAGAGTCTTGTACGCTGGTTATTCCACATGATTCAGTAAGGCCCTGAAAAGATCTGTAAATTAGGGTAACATTTTTAAATTTGGTGCCTTAGGAGTGGTGGTGACCAGTGGTAGAGGCTTGACTGTGGAAGGAGATGATGCAGCCATCAGAGTTTATAATGTTGGTCTTTCTGTGGGTGATATTTGAGAAGCTGGTAGTTAATGCCCTGGGAGAGTATAGTAGAATGACAGGATTACCATGAGAGGGAAAGAGCTGAGGGAAATACTCCTCTCACCATCATCATCCAGAACCCTAGGACAGCTGACCACAGAGTTTACACAGGCTTTTGAGCATAAGCTCATTCTCGTCAGGTATCAGATCCAGTTTGGCATTCTTTGCAGGAGATTCAGCATGAGGAAACAGTGAGTCTTTTCACCAGCTCAGTCACGGGAACTTCCTGACACAAGAGCCAAAATCGGAAAATAAAAATTAATTTAAAATCATCTTTACTCAGTTGAGTTAAAAAAAAACACAGTGAGAAAGAACAGAATCAAGTTTAATATCACTGGCCTGAGCTGTGAAATTTGTTGTTTTGTGGCAGCAGTATATTGCAATACATAATAATAACTATAAATCACAATAAGAAGTGTATATATATCATTACATAAATATAAATAAATAAATAAGCAGAGCAAAAAGAGAGAAAAAGTCATGAGGCAGTTCTCATCAGTCCATTATCCAGTTAGAACTCTGATGGCGGAGGGGAAGAAGCTGTCCCTGAAATGTTGAGTATGTGTCTTTAAGCTCCTTTAACTTCTCCTTAATGGTAGCAATGCGAAGAGGGCTTGTCCTGGATGATGGGGTCCTTAATGATGGATGTGGCCTGTTTGAGTTATCGCCTTTTGAAGATGTCCTCGATGATGGGGAGGCTAGTGCCCATGATACAGCAGGCTGAGCTTACAACTTTCCACAGCTTTTTCCGATTCAGTGCAGTGACCCCTCCATACTGGGTGCTGATGCAACCAGTCGGAACGTTGCCCCACATCACATCTGTAGAAACCCGTGAGAGCCTTTGATGACTTATCAAGTCTCCTCAAACAACTGATACAATTTAGCTGCTCTCGTGCCTTCTTTGTAATGACATCAATATGTTGGAACCTGGATAAATCCTCAGAGATGTTTGCTCCCAGGAACTTGGAATTGTTCATCCTTTCTGCTACTGACCCCCTGATGAGGAGTGATGTGTGCTCTCTCGACTTCTTCTTCCTGAAGTCCACAATCAATTATTAAAAGAGAGCGACAGAGGCAAAATATAAAGGAAAAGTAAAAATCTATATTTAATTGAAATCTCCAACTAATTAAACTCAGTAAGAGTGTTATTCCATCCATGACTGTTTGAGACTAATTATTTATTATTTTGCTAAGCATCTGCTTCATTAATTAATCAGCCTCAATATTTTCTATATTTAGTGAGTAACTGGACGATGAGATCAGCAGCTTAAGCATTATGTTTAAAGGATTGTATCTATCAGCAACATGGTGCGTAGAGGACAAGGACATCACTGAGGCATCTCCCTGATTTCCACACTTAAATGAGCTGCTGTGGTCACTAGATGTGTCTGTCCCAGTTACTGCATAATAATAACTGTTAGCCTTGCCATTATTCTCATTTGAAACCTAGGCCAATGAAACACTTATTTCAATTTTCTAAAGTAGGTACACACCTTTCTTAGCATTGCTAAACTTTTTCCAGTAAGATGTCTACTAACGTGTTATTATTCTTTTCCATTGTATTTTTGCTTCAGTTTTCAGCAAGTGAACATGTTTTCACTGAAGAGAATCCCTTGTTATTTTACTGCCAGTTGTATGTTACACCACTCTGCTCTATCGGGCATATGTAACGCATGCTGTATGGAGCACATTTGCAGTACTGGGTGCTCTGTTGATCAGGAGCCCTTAGCTGCATTTGCAAAGACAGTCAATGCTTGGAAGTTGCATAAAAAGTATAATGCAATGGCATTTTTCATTTGATAAAATTACTCTTCGACATAGGTGTAAATGGATTTACCTATCTGCTCAGTTCACCAAAATGTCCTGTGTGCTCACTCAAGAGTAGATACCCTTTTGGGATCTCATACATTGAGAATGGATTTATCTCTGCCATCCTTCCCCAAGCTTTTCATCCTGGAGTTGTGATTAGCTCAGTGGAAGAACGCAAGCTTTGCATGGATGAATTTCCCAGGTTCAATCCCCGGCACCTCCACACGGTGCTCTTAAATTCTTATGGCTGGAAATTATTGGAGGAAAACCTCTGGAAAGAATTCTGATCTGACCTTAGCATGGACTTTGACTGTAAAATGCGAGCCTGATGTTTTGGAGCGGCGTGGTAGTGTAGGGGTTAGCGCGACACTTTACAGTGCCTGCGACCCGGGTTCAATTCCAGTGTTGCTTTCTTCTCCCGGTCACCGTGTGGGTTTCCTCTGGGTGTTCCGGTTCCCCCCGACATTCCAACAACACAGGTTAAGATTACTGAGTTGCAGGCAAGCTAGGTTGGTGCCAGAAGCGAGGCAACAATCTTGGGCTGCCCATAGCACATCTTTGGGCTGTGTCAGTCAGTAATATAAAGACGCATTTCACTGTATGCTTCAGTATATCCTCGGGGAAGATGAAATGGTCAAATGGCCTCATTTTGCTCTTATGCTTTATGGTCTTTATCTTTTTTTTCCTCTCATGGAGAACTGCTTGTTGAAAAAATGGCAGAGGGACCTCTTCCTTCAGTAACTTCTACAGTTCGAGATCTGTTGAAGTACACACAATTCATAACTTCTCTTTTCTGCTGGTTGGTGAATATCTCCAGTATTTTCTATTTTATGTTCTGAGGTCATGAAACTATTTATGCAGCTTCCTGAGGTTGGAATTTTTCTATATAGAGTAACATGTGTTTATAGAACTTCACAATGCCCATAAGTTAAGAAGACTAATACCCTGTAATCTGACAACAAATACTCCAAATTTATAGCTGTTGTATAAACATCAGGGGACTCTGGCATGTAAACTGTAGACTTCCTCCACAGCCAATATCTATAGCAGGGCCTTATGATGAGAGTGAAAGTAGTCACTGTAGGAAAGTCCATACCGCGGACTGGTCTCCTCAAACTATTCATTTGTTTGTTCTTTGTATCTGCCGTTTTCATTGCATTGGGTGTCTTCAGTAATTCTTGGGTTTGGCAGACACTGAAACCAGGAGCGGGTTTTCCCCCTCAAATTCTATCACACCTCCACCCCGGCGAAGATACGTCTGGCATCCAACTTGCCTATCAGTATGTTCATGATATGTCTCCGTTTGTTGCAATGATAATCTCACAACATGACAAAACAGAGAAGTGTGTCTCACTTGCAAGAACGACAATACTGTGCAGAAGCCTTAGGCACACACACACATATATATATAGGCTTTTGCACCGTACTGTAGTAATTTTATGTACTGCACTGTACTGCTGCTGCAGAAAAAATGCATGACATATGTGAGTGATGATAAACCTGATTCTGATATGAGTCTCTATTGGGTATGAGTCTCTACATGAGTGGGAAGCGGACAGAGAGGGGGAATTGTGTTTGGGAAAAGAGGAGGGAGCAGGAAGCACCAGAGAGACACTCTGTGATGATCAATAAGCCAATTGTTTGGAAGCAAGTGACCTTGTCTGGTGCCTAAAGGCTGGGTGCGTCTGCACACCCACCTCTGACATTCTTCTCACCCCCCCCTGTCCCACGTGGCTTCTGCGGGACTCCACCCTCACCATTCCCAACATCCTTTGCTCCCGCTAGGTTTACAGACTCACCCTCCGCTCCACAATGACAAATACAGTACTGTGCAAAAGTCTTAGGCGCTGTGGTTTTATATATATATATGTACCTAAGACTTTTGTATATTTATAACCCCTGAATCCTTGGATTTCCTTTCAGCAAAAAGTACATTTTTGATCCATTGCAAACTCTTCCACTCCCCGCGCCCCCCCCCCCCAACAATTCAAGATTGTTAAGCTTTGGTTTCCTTATGTTTTCATTTAATTAAACTAACATTTTCATATGAAGTTGGAGAACGTGGGGGGGAAAATTAAACCTACCATTAAGTGTTTTTAACGCTAAAAGGTTTCAAGGAGGTGACATTGTATTGGTTTATTACCGTCACATATAACCAGATACAATGAAACGCTTGCTTTGCATACTGTTTACACAGATCAAATCATTACACAGTGCATCAAGCTAGATAAAACATTAACAATGCAGAATAAACTGCAAAAGCTACCAAAATGGTGCACTGCAGGTAAACAATAAAGTGCAAGATGATATTCCTCTTATTGCTGTTCAGGGCTTTGTATACTGGCCCTTCAACTCTGGGATCAGTATTTAAATGCAACACAGACTAATAGGAAGAGGGATTTCCTTTTTCCTTTGCTTGTTGACATTCTGCATGAAGTAAGCGCAGGCAGTTTAAGTCCAGCTTCTTGGTCACGGGTCATCTTCTGACAATCAGAGAGCAACTGTTTCCAGAGGCAGAAGAGTCATATTAAAGGCATTGCCAAAATAACCAGAGATCGCATGTTTGGAATTTTGATCTGGGAAGTTTTAATTGAGCTCGTGTTGAAGGGAGCACGCTTCAGTGACTTCGGCTGTTAATGCCTATTGATAGTAACTGAACTCTGAAGGAATGAGAGACAACACTTTTAAAAGTTATTTTCTATGTCAAAGGGATTATTTAATTGAAATTTATGCCAGTGAAATCAAGCTAATGAACATCAAAAGATAGTTAAAAATCAACTGCACTGCACTCAGTCTTTTGCCAAATTCCAAAATGGGTAAGAAGGGAAGAATCTCAAAGACATTGAAATAAATAGATTTTCATAACAGTAACATGTTTTTGTGATCACTAAAAGTGAAAATTTCTTCTAGCTTTCTTTAATTACCACATTCAAATACATAATCTATATTCTAACTGCAATATATATTGCATTAACTTTACTATTTCAGTGAAGATCTACTAAGATAGTGCAGCTGCCAGAAGTTCAGAGCATTTCTAATGGCAACTTTCTGAATTCCACATTTACAAAGGGTCTTGGCCTGGAATGTCGACACTGCTTCTCCTTATAGATGCCACCTGGCCTGCTGTGTTCCACCAGCATTTTGTGTGTGTTGTTTTTACTAAGCAATGCTCAGTTTGGGTTTTATCAAGTTCACACATCTCCAGACCTTGTCACAATCTTCTGAGCATTGTCCAGTGCCAAATACTAAGTTAAGGTGTGAGTGTTGACCCTTAACCTCAAGACAGTGAATGGTATCAAGACACCTAGTTGAAAGCGAGCTTCAAAGGGAAACCACTCTCATACAGGGAAGGGGTTGTGGTTGCCAGAAGTCAGCCATCCCACCTCCAGGACATCGTTGCAGGAGTTCCTCTGGCTAACGTCCTGGGCCCAGCCGTTGTCAGCTGCTTCATCAATAACCTTCTTTCCATCAGCAAAGTCTGAAATGGGAAGATTTGTTGTTAATTTCAAGTGCAGCAAGATGTAAATAGCATTCAGGCACGATTTGATAAGCAGAAAATTAACAATTCTGCCATAAATGTGTCAAGCGGTGAGTATTAATTATACATGATATTCAATGATATTACCATCACCAAGGCTATCTCTATCAATAATTAACAATGGTAGGAAATTCACCTGGGCTAATCACATAAATAACCATAATCACAAGGTCAGGGCAGAGATCAGGTATCATGTGCTGGGTGATTCATTTTCCCAAACTCCAAAGTCTTCTCACTAACTTAAAGTCAGAAGTCTGATGGAAAATTCTCCACTTGCCTGAATGGCTACAGCACCATTGACTTTCAGAACTTAAACAACTTGGGTGACATAGGAGTGCAATATGTAGATCTGGTGCTTTTCAGTTCCAGCTACCCAGGATCAATCCTGATTTCCAGGCTTCCTGAGGAAGATTTGCTTTACTTTGTACTGCCTCAGTGCACTGTTGTAATGAATTGACCTGTATGGACAATATGCAAGGTAGGTTTTACACCATAACTCACTAATGTGACAATAATAAACCCATTTACCACTTTTTCCTGGATGAGTTTTCCCCGGGTGCTGCAGTTGATCTATCTCACTTTTATACGCCTTCTCATCACCATCTGAAATTCTGCCAACAATAGTTGTGTCGTTGGCAAATTTACAGTTGACATTTGAGCTGAGTCTACCAATGCAGTAACGGGTGTAGAGAGATTAGAGCAGTGGGCTAAGCACACATCCTTGAGGTGCACCGATGTTGATTGTCAGCAAGCAGGAGATGTTAATTCCGACCCACACTGACTGTGGTCTTCCGAGGAGAAAGTCAAAGATCCAGTTGCAGAGGCCCAGGTTTTGGAACTTGTTGATTAGGACTGACGGTATGATAGTATTAAACTTTGAGCTGTAATCAATAAACAGCAACCTGACGTAGGTATTACTATTGTCCAGGTGATCCAAGGATGAGTGGAGAGCAAGTGAGATTGCATCTAATATAGACCTCTTTTGGCGATAGGCAAATTGAAGAGGGTACAAGTCCTTGCTGAGGCAGGAGTTTATTCTAGCCATGACCAACCCCTCAGAGCCCTTCATCACAGTAGATGTGAATGCCACTGGGCAATAGTTGTTGAGGCAGTCACCCTGCTTTGTGCAGTGGTATGACTGTCCCACTTTTGGAGCAGGTGGATACCTCTGACTGCAGCAGTGAGAGATTGGAGATGTCCTTGAACACACCAACCAGTTGTTTGGCACAAGTTTTCAGAGCCGCACCAGGTACACCATCAAGGTTTGATGTCTTGTGAGGGGTCACCCTGTTGAAAGACATGTTGGCATTGGACTCTGAGACAGAGGTCACGAGGTCACCAGATGCAGCAGGGATTTGCATACCCAGATGTAGTTTTATTCTCCCTTTCAAAGTGAGCATAAAAGGTGCTGATCTCATCAGGGAGTGAAACATCACTCTCATTCATGATGTTAAGTTTCACCTTGCACAAGTCATGGACTGCAAATACTTCTAAAGTTGATGTGCATCTGATTTCACCTCTAACCTCAACTAGAATTGTTTTTTTTTCACTCTTAACATATCCTTCCATAGGTCGTACCTGGACTTCTTGTGTATTTCTGGATCAACAGTCTTGAATTCCATACATCTAGCCCTCAGCAGACTATGAATCTCCTAGTTCATCCATGGCATTTGATTTCAGTATGTCCGGTTTGTTCTTAAAAGCATTAACTCATCCACACAGGTTTTGATGAAGTTGGTGATAACTATGGCGTAATCATTCAGAATCAAAGATGAAACCCTGAATATTGTCCAGACCACTCACTCAAAGTAGTCCAGTAAGCATTTGTCTGCCTCCCTTGATGCTCCTTTCATGCTCCTCTCCACTGCTGCTGCACTGCGGTCTTTAGTCTCTACTCATATGCTGGGAGCAGAAATACAGCCAGATGATAGGATTTTCCAAAATGTAGGTGTGGGAAGGCAGGGTAAGCATTCTTGTTGGTGGTATAACAGTGGTCAAGTGTGTTGGCTCCTCTGCTTCCACAGGTGATATGTTGGTGGTAATTGTTCAGGGACTTCTTCAGGCTGGCCTGGTTGAAACCCCCCCACGATGATAGTGAAGACACCAAGTGTGTGTCTGCTGTTTGTGGAGCTTAGCTCCTCCAGAGCCTGTCTGTCTGCCTGAGATGGAATGAACACTGCTGCTAGCATGGTGAGGGAAAACTCCCCGGCAGATAAAAGGGACAATGTTTGACCTCTAGATGATCCAGGTCGGACGAGCAGAAATAAGACAGAACCTGCATGTTTGTGCAACACGATGAGTTAATCATGAAGCATACTCTTCAACCCCACCTTTAAAAGACTGAGTTGTTCTTTCTTCACGGTGATTGGGGAAGCAATCTAGCTGTAGCGCTGCATGTGAAATGGTGGGAAATAACATGTTTCCATGAAGCAAAGTACACAGCAGCCCCTGATGTCCCTCCACTACTGCAATCTTGTTCTGAGGTCTACAATTTTATTATTTGGAGACTATACATTTCCCTGCAAGATAGACAGGAGTGGGAGTCTAATGGCTATATGTTTCAATCTTACTTACAGCCCAGCACCCTTTCATAAGAGCATTAAATATAGGAGCAGAATTAGGCCACTTGGCCAATTGAGTCCTCCATTTCATAATTGCTGATCCAATTTTCCTCTGAGCCCCAATCTCCTGCCTTCTTCCTGTATCTCTTCACTGATCAATCAAGAACCTATCAACCTCTGCCTTAAATATACATAAAGACTTGGCCTCCACAGCTGCCTGTGCCACAAAATTTCACAGATTCATCACTCTCCGGCTAAAGAAATTCCTACCCATCTCCATTCTAAAAGGAGGTCCCTCTATCCTGAGGTTGTGTCCTCTGGTCTTAGACTCTCCCACCACAGAAAACATCCTCTCCACATCCACTCTATCAAGGCCTTTCACCATTTGATAGGTTTCAATGAGGCCACCCCTCATTCCAGTGAATTCAAGTGAATACAGGCCCAGTGTCACCAAGCGCTCTTCACATGACAAGACGTTAAATCCTGGAATCATTTTGGTGGACCTCTTTGAACCCTCTCCAGTTTCAGCACATTCTTTCTAAGGGGGCCAAAACTACTCACAATACTTCAAGTGAGGCCTCAGCAGTACTTTATAAAGTTTCAACATTACATTGTTGTTTTTTTTTATTCTAGTGCTCTTGAAATGAATGCTAACATTGCATTTGTTTTCCTCACCACAGACTCAAACTGCAATTGAACCTTTAGGGAATTCTGCATGGGGACTCCCAAAGTCCCTTTGTACCTCAGTTTTTTGATTTTTCTCTCCATTTAGAAAATAGTCAACCCTTTCATTTCTTCTACCAGAGTGCATGACCATATACTTCCCGACACTGTTCCATCTGCCACTCCTTTGCCCATTCTCCTAATCTGTCTAAGTCCTTCTGTAGCCCCTCTACTTCCTCAAAACTAACTGCCCCTCCACCTATCTTCATATCGTCTGCAAACTTTGCAAATAAGTCATCAATTCCATCTAAATCATTGAAATATAACACAAAAAAGAATCAGTCCCAATACCTTAATGTGCCCCTGTGTAACACCACTAATCACAAGCAGCCAACCAGGAAAGGCACCCTTTATTCCCACACTTCGCCTCCTGCCAATCAGCCACTGCTTTGCCCTGCTAGAATCTTTCTTGTAATACCATGGGCTCGTAGTTTGTTAAGCAGCCTCATGTGTGGCACCTTGTCAGGGCCTTCTGAAAATCCAAGTACATAACATCACCCAATTTTCCTTTGTCTATCCTGCTTGTTATTTCTTCAAAGAATTCCAACAGATTTGTCAGACACGATTTTCTCTTGAGGAATCCATGCTGCCTATGGCCTATTTTTTTATGTGCCTCCACGAACCCTGAGACCTCATCCTGAGAAATCCACTTCATACTCTTCATAACAGGCAGGGTGAAGTTAAGATGGCGTTATAATGTGACTCCTTTGCTTGCATCTCTGGAAACAGCTTTAGTTCTGTCTTTGATATATTTTTTTTCCCTTTTCAGGGTGTGGGGCATTTTCTTGAAGACCCTGACCTGGAGTTACACTCTGTCTTCAGTTCTTTGCAGGAATGGGACCCACTCCCAGGGCTTCATGAATGGCTGCTTTTTGATATCCCAAGGACGCGTTCTGGAAGACGAGCGCACCCTCAGGCTTCCAGGCTTTTGTGGCTCCGGAGATGTGCTGATTCTAGGCCGGTGCCCCTGACTGAAGCATCATGGGAGAACATGGAACATCAAGAGCAGCGGGTTAGCTTCCAAGGGTCGCGTGCCCGGAGAGCTGCATCATCTTAGTGGCGACTCTCCAGGCGTAGAGCTGGAAGAAGTGATGCAACAAAGGTTTAATATCGTAAATCAGTGAGTTGTTTGTTATGGCTCCCCTCTCACTATGAAATGGGGACAATTATTTTTCCCTTATTAGCCAGAGAGAGTCTGTGGTATGTTGAATTATTGGGTGAATGATTAGTTTTTGGGGTACCGCAGGTGCTTGGTGGAGAGTGCTGATGCTTTTTTGCTGGTGGGTGTGGGGGGATCATTAATTTGCTGCTGCTTGTGCATAGAAGGGGAAGTTGGGGGTTAGCTTTGGGGTTCTAATATTTTAATTGTTATTCATTCTTTGGGGCATTCCTCTGTTTTCATGGATGTCTGCGAAGAAAAAGAATTTCAGGATGTATATTGTATACATTTCTCTGACATTAAATGCACCTGCTGAAATCTATTGAAACCCCTTATACCTGGAACTTCCATCATAATGTTACCATCTTCCACAGTGAAGACTGATGCAAAATACTTATTTAGTTCATCTGCCATTTCGCTGTCACCCATTGATCCAGCAGTTTCATATCCACTGTAACCTCTCTTTACACTTTATGTATCTGAAGAAACTTTTGGTATCCTCTTTAATATTATTGGCTAGCTTCCTTTCGTATTCTATCTTTACCTTCTTCCTGACTTTTTTAGTTGCTCTCCATTGGTTGTTAAAAGCCTCCCAATCCTCTAACTTCCTTCTTATTTTGCTTTATTTGGCTCTATATTTCCTCTCTTTGGCTTTTATGTTGGGTTTGACTTCTCTTGTCATTCACATTTCATTTTTCTTAAAGGGAAACTGCAATTGTGACTTGCATCTGCAGTCTAGGATTTGTCAATATTGAGTACTGATAGATTCTTAAAATGATAGGTCTTAACATGATGTTGCTTACTCAAGCACTCATGGCTGTGACTGTGAATTTCAGCTGTGGTAGTCTTGAACGGGAATAATTGATAATTCCCATTGGAGTTGCATGCAACGAGTCGCCTCTTGTCGGCGGCATCTTTTGCCTTCCTTGGATATGTGACATTTGACATTTGACACTGGAAATCCAGAGCAACACACACAAGATGCTTGATGAACTCAACAGGTCAGGCAGCATCTATAGAGGGGAATAAAGAGTTAACGTTTTGGGCCGAGACACTTCATCAGGACATTAAATAGGATTAACCTAGGACAGGTATAAATGGGTGCATGATATTTGGCATGGACCAATCGGCTGAAGGACCTGTTTGCATGCTGTATGACTTTATGATCATACGAGACTTAGTTAGTAGCCCATTATTATTCATTCCATCTGTCACCACATGCAATGGGTACAAATACACTGTGGTTCCTCACCAAATTACTTGCACCTCCTAAAGCCACAATGGCTCCCACCACGAACAGCCAGAGCAGCTGGTGAACTGCAAGATCAATATCTATAGGTTGTCCACCATGTCAACATACAAATCCAACTTGGATGTAAGTAACCAGCTCTTCATCATCATTGGGTGTAAACACCGCTACTCCCTTCTCCACTGCACTGTGGGAGTACCTGCTCAAGAAGACTAAGGCAGTTTGCCATTTACCATTAACTTCTCAAAGGCAATTAGAGAAATGCATTAAATTCTGTCCTCACTAATGATGTTCCTAATAATCTTTTGCTTTAAAAACAGTGAATTCTTGAAGGTCCACTATAATATGGTTTAGTACCGCTGACACAGAAATTTGTTTTGTGGCCGTGGTACATAAAAATTACTATAAATTATGATAAGAATATATATGCATTGGATTCTGGTTAACTGGACCATTGGTTAGTTGGGGCAGCCTCTTATTTGGGACAAATGTGTCAGTTTTCTCCCACAGTCCAAAGATGTACCAATTCCTAAGTGAATTAGTCATTGTAAATTGTGCTGTGATTAGGCTAGGGTTGTGCAAGGGCTGGAAGGGCCTATTCCATGTTATATCACTAAATATAATATAAAATAAATAAGTTTTGATGACCAAAATCTAATTGAAAAAGTAGCCAGAATTCCCTTGGTTTATTTTGAACACTTTGATGCTTAGTTGGGGCAGAAGACTGTGGACAAATAGTTTCTAATTAGGGTCAGTCACGTGAATTTGCGTGACCATCAGACACTACACATGCTTAGAGCAATCTTTTTAAATAGCAACAGTTGCATTGTTTGTTTTCAAAAAGTAGTGATTTTTGTCACTGATAGTTGGCAAGAAATAAGCAAGAAATAGGGCAATTCAGAACTGTTTTGCTTACTGCAGTTTAATGCATTCAGGACTGGAGATGCCAGAAACGGCCAAGAATGAAAATGAAACAGTTTTATTGCTTCATCAGATTAGGAACTATGAGTAATTTGAAGGTGTCGAAAATCATCTTGAATGTTTCAATGAAAATGAAGATTTGGATGATGCAATTGTAGAAAGCATTGTATGCTTTGCAGAAAGTGTCTGCGCTGATTTTGCTCATTTACAGTCAATCAAAAGAACACAACACCATACTGTCATGAGCCCGGTGGGCCTCTGTGGCTTGCCATAGAACATTGATCTCCTGGGTTTCTTGAGCGCCTGTCTTTGCTAATTGTATCTTAACTAGAGCCCTTGTGCTTTCAGTTTAATTGTGTCAAGTTAATTGCGACTGGCACGAGTTTCCTGCATTCGTGCCTCCGTGGCTCTGTTGGTATTCCTATGTCTAAGCTCTTGTTACCATCTCTTCATGGGGAATCTGCTACCCTTCACCCCTGGGGTCGAGTCGATGTCAGTGCTTTCTGTGACTGAGGCTGCCTTCCGCTGCACCTGGGTTGAGTTGGTGCCAGCAACCACTGTGACAGAGAGAATCTGCCGTTCCTCTGCACTTGAGTCTCATTCTGTGAACGCACACCATAACACATACATTGGATTGATTCCTCTGTCGATAAATATCAGGAACTAATACACAGATTTGAAGTATAGTGGTAATATTAACAGTGTTCCAATTTGTTCTGTATTTCATTTAAATAGATCATTTGTTATTCAGTTAAACTTTATACCTTTTTTATATTTTTTAAATTATTTCCATGAAACCTAGGCCAATTGGGGCAACCGCTTAAATGGTCCATAATGTACTGGTCCCAATGTGTCCCTGTTACCAGGAATTCACATTTAAAAAAAAATGCGAAAAGAGAGTAAAATAGTGAGGTAGTGTTCATGAGTTAATGAAATATTTAGAAATCTGATGGTGCCCATGATGGAGTTTACAAACCTCTGCAACTTTTGCCTCTCCTGTGAATTGAGCCCCACTGTACTAGACAGTGATGCAACCGGTCAGAACGGTCTCCATGGTATATCTGTAGAAATTTGTTAGAGTCTTTGGTGACATACTAAATCACCTGAAATCCTAATATAGCTAGTGGTATGCCTTCTTTGTAACTGTATTGGGACTGGAATAAATATTGGCAACGAGGAACCTGAAGCTTCTCACCCTTTCCACTGAAGACCCGCTAATTCTATCAGAAGCCTGTAATTCAGAGTGCCACTGAAGTTTCCTGATGGGGAGAATCATTCTACAGGAGTTAAGGTACCTTTTTCAGAAATTGCAGCTGCATCTCAATTTTACCGCAAGGTTGAAGTTTCTTAATGCGAAACTTATGTCTCGCAGAGTTCAACATTAACAGCGAGGGCTTAATACTCAAAACGAAAACAAGTATGTTTAAAGTATTTGTACTACATTAGCAGCATTAGTGGAGATTTATATGTATATTAGCACCTTTCGTAATCACAGGACTACGCAAAGTACTTACAGCCAGTGAAATTCTTTGGCGTATTATAGAAAATGCTTAACTGAGGCTCATTTGTGTAATGCACTATAATTATAAGAGGGATATTAGAAAATGCAATATTAAATATCTAGATAATTTTCTCCTGACTGTTATTAAATCAGTCTGAAAGGATAAAGTATTTGAAATATTTGTTGTTAGTTTGGGCTGATTGAGTATTATTTTTGGCTAGACTGGTCGTTGGATTTTTTCCAAAATGAAAAGAAAATATAATGAGGTAAACCAGAAATTCAAAAAAAAAACAATCTTTTCCCGTAAACAGAAGATATCTCTGAGTTTTAACCACGTCTACCATTTCAGTCCTGCTGAAAGAGCATTGCACCGTCTTTCAAATATTTCTTTCCAAAACATCCTTCAGCATGCAAGAAACATATATGCACTGCAGGCATCTTCTGCTTTTGGGTGTGAAATTGGGCATCGGTCATTTAGGGCTGGGCACGGCTTCCACACAAATTAACAAGAAAGGAAAAGTATTGTGTTTAAAAGAAGGAACTTCTTTTATGAATTCTCCCTGTCAATATATCACACAGAATCTGAATTAGTCTTACAGTCACTGACATATGTCAAGAAATTTGTTGCTTTGCAGCAGCAGTACAATGTAATACGTAAAGTATATTGTAAATTCTAATAAGAAGTGTACTTTTAAATGTTCCAAAGAACTTCAGGACAGAGCAAGCATTTCTGTCTGCATGGAAAGTCTGACCAAAATTAAATTTATCCATATGTAATCCCATCTCCATCAACCCTTTTAATTATCACCATGTAAGCACTTTAAAGACATTCATTTTGTTGGACCCAGAAACTACTTTTTTCCGGATAAACTGATTTAACTAACAGACCACAGAGAAGAATTTATTCCTTAGCAGAGAGGCTGCAGCTTTCTCGCTCAGCTTTTGAACTGCAGTGGGTTTTTGGTAATTCACAGCAAAAGGCTTCACTTTGCGATTGAGTTCCATGATGATTCTGTTGGTAGACAATAGACAATAGACAGTAGGTGCAGGAGTAGGCCATTCGGCCCTTCTAGCCAGCACCGCCATTCACTGTGATCATGGCTGATCATACATAATCAGTACCCTGTTCCTGCCCTCTCCCCATATCCCTTGACCCCACTATCTATAAGAGCTCTATCTAACTCTCTCTTGAATGCATCCAGAGACTTGGCCTCCACTGCCTTCTGGGGCAGAGCATTCCACATATCCACCACTCTCTGGGTGGAAAAGGTTTTTCCGCATCTCTGTTCTAAATGGCCTACCCCTTATTCTTAAACTGTGGCGTCTAGTTCTGGACTCACCCATCAGCGGGAACATGCTTCCTGCCTCCAGCATGTCCAATCCCTTAATAATCTTATATGTTTCAATTAGATCCCCTCTCATCTTTCTAAATTCCAGTGTATACAAGCCCAGTCGCTCCAATCTTTCAACATATGACAGTCCCGCCATTCCGGGAATTAACCTTGTGAACCTACGCTGCACTCCCTCAATAGCAAGAATGCCCTTCCTCAAATTTGGAGACCAAAACTGCACACAATACTCCAGGTGGGGTCTCACCAGGGCCCTGTACAGCTGCAGAAGGACCTCTTTATTCCTATACTTAATTCCTCTTGTTATAAAAACCAGCATGCCATTAGCTTTCTTAACTGCCTGCTGTACCTGCATGCTTGCTTTCATTGATTGATGTACAAGAACACCTAGATCTCGTTGTATTTCCCCTTTTCCTAACTTGACTCCATTTAGATAGTAATCTGCCTTCCTGTTCTTGCCACCAAAGTGGATAACCTCACATTTATCCACATTAAACTGCATCTGCCATACATTTGCCCACTCACCCAACCTGTCCAAGTCACCCTGCATTCTCATAACATCCTCCTGACATTTCACACTGCCACCCAGCTTTGTGTCATCAGCAAATTTGCTAATGTTACTTCTAATCCCTTCATCTAAATCAATAATGTATATTGTAAACAGCTGCGGTCCCAGCACCGAACCTTGCGGTACCCCACTGGTCACAGCCTGCCATTCCGAAAGGGACCCGTTAATCACTACTCTTTGTTTCCTGTCAGCCAGCCAATTTTCAATCCATGTCAGTACTCCGCCCCCAATACCATGTGCCCTAATTTTGCCCACTAATCTCCTATGTGGGACTTTATCAAAAGCTTTCTGGAAGTCCAGGTACACTACATCCACTGGCTCTCCCTTGTCCATTTTCATAGTTACATCCTCAAAAAACTCCAGAAGATTAGTCAAGCATGATTTTCCCTTCATAAATCCATGCTGACTCAGACTGATCCTTCTACTGCTATCCAAATGTGTCATAATTTCCTCTTTTATAATTGACTCCAGCATCTTTCCCACCACTGACGTCAGGCTAACGGGTCTATAATTCCCTGTTTTCTCTCTCCCTCCTTTCTTGAAAAGTGGGACAACATTAGCCAATCAGCAGGAACTGTTCATGAATCTATAGAACATTGGAAAATGATTACCAATGCATCCACGATTTCTAGGGCCACCTCTTTAAGTACCTTGGGATGCAGACCATCAGGTCCCAGGGACTTATCAGCCTTCAGACTCAACATTCTATCCAACACCGTTTCTTGCCTAATATAAATTTCCTTCAGTTCATCCTTTGCCCTAGTTCCTTTGGCTACTATTACATCTGGGAGATTGTTTGTGTCTTCCCTAGTGAAGACAGATCCAAAGTACCTGTTCAACTCATCTGCCATTTCCTTGTTCCCCATAATAAATTCACCCGTTTCTGTCTTCAATGGCCCAATTTTGGTCTCAACTATTTTTTGCTATTCACATACCTAAAGAAGCTTTTACTATCCTCCTTTATATTTTTGGCTAGTTTACCTTCGTACCTCATTTTTTCTTGGCATATTGCCTTTTTTGTTATCTTCTGTTGCTCTTTAAAAGCTTCCCAGTCCTCCGGTTTCCCGTTCATCTTTGCTATGTTATACTTCTTCTCTTTTATTTTTTTACTGCCCTTTACTTCCTTCATCAGCACGGCCGCCCCTTACTCCCCTTTGGATCTTTCTTCCTCTTTGGAATGAACCAAAGAGGTTCAGGTTGGTTATCTCTGGTTTGCTTCCAGTTCCTCGTGCTGGAGAGGGCAGGAACAGGGAGATAATGGATCTGAATGTGTGGCTGAGGAACTGGTGCAGGAAGCAGGGATTTACATTCTTGGACCACTGGGATCTGTTTTGGGCTAGGGATGAATTGTACAGAAGGGACGGGTTGCACCTTAACAGGCGGGGGACCAGCATTCTGGCAGACAGGTTTGCCACTGCAACACGGATGTGTTTAAACTAAGTAGTGGGGGGGAAGGGATGAACTGGAAATATAAGGATGCAGTTAAAGAGAAAATGAAAATAAGAAAAGTTAAAAAGGACAACAGAATCAATGGAGTAGAAAGCTCAAGAAGAGATCATACAGTATGACCAAGTGAAATAGGAATTGATATGAAAGGAGAGGGGAGTACCGAATTAAAAGTATTATATATGAATGCACGAAGTATAAGGAATAAAGTAGAAGAGCTTGAGGCTCAGTTGGAAATTGGCAAGTACGATGTTGTGGGAATAACTGAGACATGGCTTCAAGCGGACAGGACCTGGGAAATGAATGTTCAAGGATATACATCTTATCGAAAAGACAGACTGACTGGCAGAGGGGGTGGGGAGGCTCTGTTGGTGAGGAATGATATTCAGTCCCTTGCGAGGGGGGACATAGAATCAGGGGATGTAGAGTCAGTATGGATAGAACTGAGAAATTCTAAGGGTAGAAAGACCCTAATGGGAGTTATCTACAGGCCCCCAAACAGCAGTCTGGATGTAAGGTGTAAGTTGAATGAAGAGTTAAAATTGGCATGTCGCAAAGGTAATGATACAGTTGTCATGGGGGATTTCAACATGTAGGTAGACTGGGAGAATCAGAATGGTACTGGACCCCAAGAAAGGGAGTTTGTGGAGTGCCTCCGAGATGGATTCTTAGAACAGCTTGTAATGGAGCCTACCAGGGAGAAGGCAATTCTAGATTTAGAGTTGTGCAAAGAACTGGATTTGATCAGGCACCTCGAGGTAAAGGAACCATTAGGAGGTAGTGACCATAATATGATATGTTTTAACCTACAATTTGAGAAGGAGAAGGGAAAATCGGATGTGTCAGTATTACAGTTGAACAAAGGGAACTATGGAGCTATGAGGGAGGAGCTGGCCAAAGTTCAATGGAACAATACCCTAGCAGGGAAGATGGTGGAACAAAAATGGCAGGTATTTCTGGGAATAATGCAGAAGGTAGTAGAGATACTGGACTGGTAAAAGCAGCTAAGTTTAGTCGGTGCTCTATGTTACATTTGGCCATTGATAATTTTGTCACCATAACAAGTCATCACAGACAGCGAGTCACATCTGCTAATGAATGGTGAGACTCGCTTTAAAGATAAAATAAACAGCCTTATTTGTCACAAGTACATCAAAATATACAGTGAAATGTGCTGTTTTGTGTCAACAGCCAACTCAGTTTGAGGACTGTGTTGGGGCAGCCCTCAAGTAACGCTTCGCTTCTGGTGCCAGCATAGCAAGCCCACCAATTAGTAACCCTCACTGTAAGTCTTTGGAATGAGGGAGGAAACTGCAGCCGCCGGAGGAAATGTACAACTCCTTACGGACAGCGGCATTGGAAATCGCTGGTGCTCTAAAGCAATTGTGCTAACAGCTACGCTACCGTGCTACCACTTTTTGCAAGGCACAGTCAAATCTGCAAATCCTGGAAGTTTATCCTTGGCGGATTGACAGAGGCTGCGTGATTATGGCAACAACTCTGAAAGAGGGAGGTAATTTTGGTGAAAGGATTAAAACCATGCTAATATGACAAGTTTGTCAGGATCACCAAGTCTAGTGCACTGTTTTGGCCTTTGTTGCTGATTACCATAATTCAAAATTGCTTGGGGCTTGGGGCTTAACTAACCCCCATAGATTTAGCATGTGCTCTGACTCGTGCATACGTACATCAGAAGGATGTTATCTGAAAATCATTTTCCTCGCTATTAACAGACCAATCATTTTCAAGGGTACTTTTCAATCCAGGGTCAGCTTCAGCTATTTCTTTGTATCCTTCAATTCCCACACGTCATCTCTGCAGAAATGGAATCTGTTTTCTTGTGGCTTCCTTTCATTTGTATGTTGTCTGTGGACAGAAGATATTAACGGTATTTTGTTCAGACTGGCTTAGGGGCTAAGGAAGATGGCATATTGTCAAGGTCTTGTCAGTGAAGCGAGGTCTTCCAGCCCATGATAGGAAAGAGTCTATGCATCTTTCTTCAGCAGCTGGACATGCTATGCCTGGCTTCATGTCTTCCTCCTAATCCTCTTTGATACCAAAAGGGCCAGTGACCAACTCTTCCTTTTTTTGCTGTTGAATCCCCTAATGTTGAATGCTACAGCACTCTAATTTCAGGTGGAGTTCCCAGAAATAAATGTTTCCCAAATATTATATCCAATAAACCCTCCAAATGTGCTTCAAAAGCTTTCTTGACGTCTACAGATGCAAGTAAACATTAAAAGATAATATTCCTTTAAATGCTGCTCAGAATCTCAGCAATGATTTCCTTACACCCAACCACCTGGCTTCAATCAAAGAGTCACAGATAGAGCAATTTCCACTAAGGTACTGGGCACTCTCCTTAAAGAGCATTAATAGGCAAGTTAGCTGTCAATCAATCCCCTTCATATCCCTTCCTCCTCATGTCTATTCCTACCAATTTAGTTACAAAGAAGTCTTACTGTGAAAATGCAAGTTTAACCAGTGTTACCAGTGTCTAAGAAGAACATGGTAACCTGTCTCAATGACCATCATCCAGTAGAACTTACATCCACTGCGATGAAGTGTTTTGAGAGATGGTGATGAACTCCATCAGCTCCTGCCTGGGGAGCGATTTGTATTTACTGCAATTTACCTACCGGCACAACAGGTCCATGACAGATTTCATTTCACAGACTCTTCACTTAACCCTGGGACATCTAGATAGCAAATATACATACATCAGGATGTTCTTTAACGATGACAGCTCACCATTCAAACTTAACATCCCCTCAAAGCTAATCAATAAGCTTCAAGGCTATCACCTCAATTCTTCCTTGTGCAATTGGATCCTCGATTTGCAGACCCCGGTCGATTTGGATTGGCAACAACATCTCCTCCACAATCTCCATCAGCACCACCATGTTGTGTGTGTAGTCTCCTGCCCTACCCGTTGTATGTCTAAACTCAACGCCATATTTACATTTGCTGACAACATCACTGTCATTGGCCAAATCAAAAGTGGTGATGAATCAGCCTATAGGAGGGAGACTGAAAATCTGGTTGAGTAGAGACACAACCATAACCTCTTACTGAATATCAGCAAGACCAAGGAGCTGAATGTTGAATTCAGGAGTGGGAAACCAGTGGTCCATGAGCCAGTCTTCATCAGAGGTGCAGGGCTTCGATTTCCTTAGAGGTCCAGTCCTGTGCCTGGCGTGTAAGTTACAATTACAAAGAAAGCATGGTAGCACTTCTGCTTCCTTAGAAGTTTGTGATGATTCGGCATATCCTCTAATACTTTGATGAACTTCTATAGATGTGTGGTGGACAGTATATTGATCAGCTGCATCACGCCCTCGTAAGGAAACACTAATGCACTTGAACAAAAAATCCTACAACATTAGTGGATACAGCACAGTCCATCCTCCTCTCCATTGAGCACATCTCCGTGAAGCACTGTCACAGCAAAGCAGCATCCATCATCAGGGACCCCCACCATCTATGACGTGCTCTCTTCTCACTGCTGCCATCAGGAAGAAGGCAAAGGAGCCTTAGGACTCACACCACCAGGTTCCGGAACAGTTATGTCTCCTTAGCTCCTGAACCAGTTGGGATAAATTTACTTAACTCACACCATCACTGAACTGTTCCCACAACCTATGGACTCACCAACTACAAGACAACATCACCTGACTGTGCAGGTGATGCCTCCCTCCCAAATGCACTGAATAACTTCTATGCCCAGTTTGAGGTGGAAAATGAAGTGGCGGTGAGGAAGTCCACCCCTCCTACAAATGACCAAGTGCTGTGTCTCACTGTGGCCGACGTGAGAAGAACCCTGTGCAGGGTCAACCCACGGAAGGCTGCTGGACCAGACAACATTCCTGGTAGAGTGCTCAGAGGATGTGCAGACCAGCTAGCAGATGTTCTCACTGACATCTTCAACATCTCCCTGAGCAGCGCCACCGTTCCAACTTGCTTCAAGGCCGCCACCATCGTCCCCGTGCCGAAGAAGTCTTCAGTGTCCTGCCTAAATGACTACCATCCGGTTGCATTTACATCCATCATCATGAAGTGTTTCGAGAGGCTCGTCATGAGGCATATCAAGACCCTGCTGCCCCCCTCACTGGACCCCCTGCAGTTTGCGTACTGTGCCAACCGCTCAACGGATGACGCCATTGCCACCACCCTCCACCTGGCCCTAACCCACCTGGACAAAAAGACACATACATTCAGATGCTGTTCATAGACTTCAGTTCAGCATTCAACACAATCATCCCTCAGAAACTGATTGGAAAGCTGAACCTACTGGGCCTGAACACTTCCCTCTGCAACTGGATCCTAGACTTCTTGACTGGGAGACCTCAGTCAGTCCGGATCGGAAGCAGCATCTCCAACACCATCACACTGAGCACGGGGGCCCCCCAGGGCTGTGTGCTCAGTCCACTGCTGTTCACTCTGCTGACCCACGACTGTGCTGCAACACACAGCTCGAACCATATCATCAAGTTCGCAGATGACCGTGGTGGGTCTCATCAGCAAGAATGATGAGTCAGTTTACAGAGAGGAGGTGCAGAGCCAACAACCTGTCTCTTAATGTGAACAAAACAAAAGAGATGGTTGTTGACTTCAGGAGGGCACGGAGTGACCATTCCCCGCTGAACATAGACGGCTCCTCGGTAGAAATCGTAAAGAGCACCAAATTTCTTTGTGTTCACCTGGCAGAGAATCTCACCTGGTCCCTCAACACCAGCTCCATAGCAAAGAAAGCCCAGCAGCGTCTCTACTTTTTGCGAAGGCTGAGGGAAGTCCATCTCCCACCCCCCATCCTCATCACACTCTACAGGGGTTGTATCGAGAGCATCCTGAGTAGCTGCATCACTACCTGATTCGGAAATTGCACCATCTAGGATTGCAAGACCCTGCAGCAGATAGTGCGGTCAGCTGAGAAGATCATCGGGGTCTCTCTTCCTGCCATCATGGACATTTACACTACATGCTGCATCTGCAAAGGAAATAGCATTATGAAGGACCCATGCAACCCTCATACAATCTCTTCTCCCTCCTGCTCCCTCCGAAGCATTCGGGCTCTCACGACCAGACTATGTAACAGTTTCTTCCCCCAAGCTATCAGACTCCTCAATACCCGAAGCCTGGACTGACACCTTGCCCTACTGTCCTGTTTATTATTTATTGTAATACCTGCACTGTTTTTGTGCACTTTATGCAGTCCAGTGTAGGTCTGTAGTCTAGTGTAGCTTTCTCTGTGTTGTGTTTTTTTATTACATAGTTCGTTCTAGTTTTTTTGTATTGTGTCATGTAACACCATGGTCCTGAAAAACATTGTCTCATTTTTACTATGCACTGTACCAGCAGTTATGGTCGAAATGACAATAAAAGTTGACTTGACTTGACTCACTTTCAAGGACTCTTCATCTCATATTCTCAATATTTATAAGACCATAAGACATAGGAGCAGAATTAGCCCATCTGGCCCATCAAGTCTGCTCCACCATTCATCATAGCTGATCCTTTTTTCCCCTCCTCAGCCCCACTCCCCAGCCTTCTCTCTGTAACCATGTCCAATCAAGAACCTATCAATCTCTGCCTTAAATACACCCAATGACCTGGCCTCCACAGCTGCCTGTGGTAATAAATTCCACAAATTCACCTCTGTCCAGCTAAAGAAATTTCTCCACATCTCTGTTTTAAATGGATACCCTTCTATCCTGAGGCTGTGCCCATTTGACCTAGACTCCCCCACCATGGGAAATATCCTTTCCACGTCTACTCTGCCTAGGTCTTTCAACATTCAAAAGATTTAAATGAGATCTGCCCTTATCCTTCTGAATTCCATTGAGTTCAGACCTAGAGATTTAAAACATGACTCATATGATAACCCTTTCATTTCTGAAATCATCCTTGTGAACCTCTTCTGGACCATCTCCAATGCCAGCACATCTTTTCTTAGATGAGGAGCCTAAAACTGTTCACAATACTCAAGGTGAGGCCTCACCAGTGCCTTATAAAGCCTCAGAATCGCATCCCTGCTCTTGTATTCCAGACCTTTTGAAATGAATGGTTTTGTCCTGAAATGTTGACCGTACTCTTTTCCTAGATGCTGCTTGGCGTGCTGAGTTCCTCCAGCATGTTGTGTGTGTTGCTCGAGAATATTGGTTCCTCTTGGGTTTAGGTGCTTTTAAGCAGGTCATACCTCTCCCAAAAGAGATCCCAATGATCCAGGAACCTGTAGCCTTGCCCCCTGCGCCAACTTCTCAGCCATGCGTTAATTTGCCAGATATTCCTGTTTCTACCCTCACTGGCGCATGGCACAGGCAGCAATCCAGAAATCCTTCTCCCTCTTTCCCTTCTGCACCACTGATCCATGCTCAGGTCCTGCCTCTCAGCTTTCTACCTAGCTCTCTAATTTCTCTTTTCAGGACCTCTTTGCTTTTCCTTCCTGTGTCATTGGTACCAATATGTCCCGAGATATCTGGCTGCTCTCATTCCCTCTCTAAAATATTGTGGACGCGATCTGAGATGTCCCTGACCCTGTCACCTGGGAGGCAACATACCAGTCATGTGTCCCATTCATGTCCACAGAATCTCCTATCTGTTCCCCTGACTGTTGAGTCTCCTATCACTGCTACTGTCCTCTTCTCCCTCTTTCCCTTCTGCACCACGGACTCATGCTCAGTGCCAGTATCCTGGTCTCCATGGCATTCCCTTGGAGGTCATCCCCCACAATGGTATCCAAAACGGTATACCTATTATTGAGGGGAATGGCCACAGGGGTGCTCTGCACTAACTGCCTATTCACTTTTCCATTTCTCCTGACAGTCACCCAGCTACTCGCCTCCTGCAACTTCAGGGTGACTACTTCCCTGTAACTCTGGTCGATTATCTCCTCACTCTCCTGGTACAAGCCAAAGGTCATCTAGCTGCTTCTCCAGATCCCTAACATGGTCTTCAAGGAAGCTGTAGCTGGATACACTTCAGACAGATGTATTTCCCTGGGAGATTCCGTGTCTCCCAGGACTCCAACATCCGGCACGAAGAACACAGAACAGCCATTTACTACACTAGGTACAGTAAGAGAGAAAGCTATTTAGTATTATTTTGCAAGAGCAAAAAGATTAGTTTTTGGGTAGTCCTGACGAAGGGTCTTGGCCTGAAACGTCGACAGCGCTTCTCCCTATAGATGCTGCCTAGCCTGCTGTGTTCCACCAGCATTTTGTGTGTGTTGTTGTTAGTATTATTTTTTCTCTTTTATATTTGCACAGTTTGTGGTCCTTTGCACATTGGTTATTTGTCTGCCCTGCTGGGATGATGTTTCATTGATTATTATGATTCTTCAATTTACAGAGTATGCCTGCAAGAAAATGATGCTCAGGGTTGTACATGGTGACATGTGTACTTTGATTATAAATTTACTTTGAATTTTGTGGATGCGATCCAAGACGTCCCTGACCCTAACACCTGGGAGGCAACTTCCTGAACTTTTCTGTCCATCTCAGAGACTCTTTCAACCCGTTAAAAATTCTTCCCTGATTGTTTTATTGGCCCCAAAACCATGAGGGGTGGAGGTGAGATGGTTGAGAGGATCAGTGCTTGCCGAGTTACTATGGTCAATGGAATACCCAAGGCCAGGCAGCAAATATTTTCAAATTTCTGTTTAAAGTAAACAGGGCAAAATATTGTACAGAGAGACTGCGATCAAAACAGGGCTAATCTTGTCAGTGAAAAAAGGCCACAAGCGATTCCAGGGATGAAGGGGAGCTGAGATGCGGATCACTATTTGTAAGGAGTTTGTATGTTCTCCCTATGACTGTGTGGGCTTCCTCCGGGAGATCTGGTTTCCAAAGATAGATTAATTGATTATTGTGATTAGGCTAGGTTTAAATCGAGGGTTGCTAGCCAGTACAGCTTGAAGGTCTGGAAGGGCCTACCAGGCACTGCACTTTAATAAATCAATAAAAAAAGAAATTTTTAAAAAATTACCAAGAATGGGGATTTGCTAAAGAAACGATGGATGTGGGATATTCAAGTTCAGGGAGAATAGAGAGAGTAAAAACCAAGAAAGGCCAAACAAGGCAGGAAAATAGGAGCTGAGGTTCCTAGTGACCAAAGCCAACAAGGTTTTACTAAGGCAAATGGTAAAAAGAATAAAAAGAAAATAATAAAATTGCAGTAATATGTCACCCAATATGACTCCAGCATGTCCTGACTGGCCTTTGTAGTTTATTCATTGTCATAATGTGGGAAATGTTAGAAAGTGAGCTAAAGGTACGATCCTCTGTTGTGCCCAATAGTTGTGCTAACACATGCACGTTCATTGAAGTCACCTCAACTAAGTAATGGGGAGAGCCTCAACACATTCACATTACTATATTATGGATGCAACAGGAGATGAATTTCGCTCCCATGATATGATCATCTGCGAGTGAAATGTCAAAGCCATGATGACAATACAATTTGAGTCTGTTGCCATACAGCGAAAAGGTGGAGGTGATAAGAGGCCTCGGCAACAGACGCCTTGTGACAGGCCCTAAAGAACTGAGGAAAACAGCTCACTAAACCCAGGAATAAGTGAAATCTTAAATAAAGTCAGTTCACTGCAAGAGCTCTTCCTCTTTAACGTTCTAAATACACTCCAGCCCCAGGCTTCTGGACAATGGCCAAGCGATAATATTTCCTTTGCTGCTCAGTTATAACGGCATTCAGGAAAACAATTGGCTTTAATAACTGCCTTCCTGTTCCTACACAAGTGTGAACCACCCAGTGACCACTTCAATCAGTTATGTGAGTATCCTTTCAATGGTAAATGTGACCTCTCCGTGGCTGCCCCAGTTGTTCACACACACAAAAACTACAACCAACCAGACTCTGTCGTCTGCTCTATCTAATCATTTTTCGAGACTCATTTTCTATTGATTGAGCTCTAATGCCTGATCACCGGGCTGATTATGTTATTTTGGCCACCAACATTTTTGAGAAAAATCTCAGAAAGCCCCAAAGATTAACAGCCTGTGCATTCCCCTGTAATATCAAACTGATTTCATGCAATTAATTATATCTTTTATCAGATATAAGGTACGGTGCAGTACAAACAATCAACTCAGAGTATGATGTTTCCATGATGAACTCGTACTTTTAGACTTAAACACAAAAGTTTCTGCAGATGCTGGAAATCCATAGTAACACACACAAATTGCTGGAGGAACTCAGCAGGTCAGGCAGCATCTATGGAGAGGAATAAACAGTTGAAGTTTGTTTCTTCTCCTACCTTCTTATTCTGGCTTCTCCACCCTTCCCTTCCAGTACTGATAAAGGGTCTCAGCCTGAATCGTTGACTGTTCATTCCTGTCCATAGATGCTGCCTGATCTGCTGAGTTAGTCAAGCATGATGCGCATGCTAGTTTTAGGTTAAGGAGGAACATAGCAGAAATTAAGCTCCTTAGTATTATTGATGCCCCGGTCAGTAAAGTGCCTTCATTGTCGATCAGTTGCAATAGGCACCAGCTTGTGCAATGCACTTGCATGCTGTATGTACATCAGCCACTGAGTAGGCCCTTGGGTACCAATGACCTTCCTCCAGTCCTATCAAGCTGATCTGTGCTACTCAATCTAACAGAGCTGTCCTTGCGTGACTGAAGTCACTGGAGAAAAGTACCAGTAGCTATGAAGTAGCCCCTTTATTTGACAAACAAGATACAGCAGGCATCATATAGAGATGGTTTAGGTGGAAAGGTCTGCCTATGTCCAGCACTACACATGCTTTATGTGCTAAAGATCAAAGAAAATTCAGGACAGTTCAAGCAAACCCACATTTCACAACCTTCCCACTATCATACCCAAAATATTAATTGCTGTTGCATCCACGGAACGGAATGTTGATAGGATTCATACATGCCTGTTTCCTGATCTGCATGGTCTGTGAACCTATTGTTCAGAGCTACAACAAAATCAAATCCACAATCTGTATTCAGATGTGAATACAGATTGAATACAGATGTGAATTCAGCTACCAGTAGCTGAAGTTATCTGCTGAGTGTGCTAAACCCAAAAATCGCTTTAACAGAGCGTGTTAAGACGGTGCACGAAAGCTGGTGCTCACCCCTCTCCTCCACCCAATTACTTGAAAGTTGTTGGTGGGAGCTCCGCTGGCCGCACAGTTTTAAGCATGGCTATGCACAGAAGCAAATATCTCCCAATATGTCAGGCAGCATTTGAGCAAGATAGGTCGACCCCTTGACCTGGAGTTGATCATAGCAGAAAGAATGAGTAAAGTGCCTGCCTCAAGCAAGTGGGAAGATGAGCAGGAGTTCGCACATATCTACCTCAGCCAAACACATGCCTCAGGGTATCGAAGTTAAGCAAAATCAGCTCTGTGATCAGGCAGCAGATCTCAATCAACAGAAAATAAGATTAGGTGTCGTCAGCTGAGCCCACGGCCGTCTGTTTGGTTGTGATTTCTCTGTGCAGCTGCCTTGCAGAAGTCACATTTACAACTCACAGATTATGCACGTGACTGATTGAAGTTGTCACTCAGTGTTTCACATGTGTAGGAACAGGAAAGACTGAGCAAAGGAAATACTGTAGAAAAGGGAAATGGTTGTAGGAGTTACATTCTGTGGAATGACTTCCAATGCCATTTATGGCCTCAGGCATCATCCTCTTAACAGGTTTGGATTCTATTGCTGTTAATTGTCTCTTGTGGCCGAGTGGCTGATGAAGCTTGCAAAACTCATGCTAAGGTCAGCCAAAGTGAGATCAGTTCCAGCCGATCTCCACATCACAATAACGAATTCGGAGTTTAATTTTCCCGTGTGATCTCCACCAACTCAAGGGGACACAGGTACTTTCACATTATGAGCCTTAGTGCAATTGACTGGAAGAGAAGCGAAGCTATTTGTGGTTGTGTTCAGAAGAACTGAGGCTGTAAACTGAAAGGCCGGTGTTGTCAGGTAATTTTCCATTTATCCATGGATTAATAACAACTAATACCTCAATCCTTGCCCAGCTGTCACCTAACCCTACCAGCCTGCCTTCATACATTCATGCTCTATTGACAGTGCTTCAGATCTTCACCTGAATGGGGACCTCCATGCTTAAACTTAGGAACCGAGGATGTTCATACTCAGCACTCTCATGGGAATTACGTCAGGAATACAAGGCCATTATTTCCATTGGAATCCTATGGAAAGCATTTTATTTGGACATTGCTAGTCCAGTAAGATAACTAGTAACACAGAACACTGAGTTTCTCCAGCACTGTGTGTGATTTTGCTCTGGATTTCCAGCACTCGAATATAACTAGTACCCATCCTAAGGTTTGCTTCTTTACTTTTCTTTAATTTTTGTGTGTCCCTAGCAGCAGCTGCTGAAGCCTTCAGCCCTGCCTTTGTTAACTCTGGTTTAGACTATCCTGACGTCAACCTGGCCATCTCCCTGACTTGCATCTCCAAGGATGGCATGGCAGTGTAGTGGCTAGCGTAACGCTATTACAGCTCCAGCAATCTGGGTTCAATTCTGCTGCTGTCTGCAAACATTTTGTACATTCTCCCCGTGAATGTACGGGTTTCCTCCGGGTGCTCCGGTTTCCTCCCTCAGTCCAAACATGTACAGCTTGGTGGGTTAATTGATTACATGGATGTAACGGCTCATTGAGTCAGCAGGGCCTGTCACCATGCTGTGTTTGTAAATAAATAAATAACCCATGGTTATCCAAGACCATGTATTTAACTTGCAGCACTCTCTCTCCTTGATGAATCACACTCATTCTCAGTCCAGCAGCAACAAGCTGTAACATTTTGTTTGCTAATATCTCTTTGAAGCATCTACAAAGCAGAAATGTTTCATTGCATTGCAGGCACTATACAAATGCATAACATAGTTTTTGAAAATGGACCTTTCATAGAACTACATTACCTACCAAGTAATCTAAAACAAATTACTAATTTGGGATCAGCATCAAAATTTAGTTTATTGTCATGTATACAAGTACACGTACATACAGATGCAATAATAAAAAAAAACTGCTGCAGCAGCATTATAAACACGAGAGATTCTGCAGATGCTGGAAATTGAGAGCAATGCACACAAAATTCAGGAGGAACTCAGCAGGTCAGGCAGCATCTTTGGAAAGTCAGCATTGCATGCAGCAGCATCACAGACACAATATGCACAAAAAACATAAATTAAATATTAGTTATACAAGAACAAACCAATAAATCAAGGGTATCAAATGATGTTTAACTTATTGAGGTTTGATACACCTGAAGTAACTCAATTGTTCCCAAACTTTTTGACTGAAAGTTCAACTTGTTCATTTGGTAAATAAATGCCTGACGATGTACTACACCATCTTTTTTTTAAACAATGTTGTAGTTATCCTGGGAATTCCAGGGAGTACTTGTAACCCTATGATCCCAAATATATTTTCAGTTATTTTTAATTTCTGTGAACTTTCTAAGTTTTTGAATACTATTGAAGAATTTTAGACATCTTGTATCATTTGCCCCTACCTCCTCTCTCCCACATCAAAGGGTTTCCCACCCCAGGCTGGGAATCAACAAGGTGGATGAACAATTGTTGTCTAAATGCTCAATTCTCATAGATGCTGCTTGTTCTGCTGAGCATTTCCTGCTTTTGTTGTTTCTCTGTGCTAAGATCAAATATTGGCATCGGCAGTGGGGTTCGAAGCTGCTCTTAATTTCCTCCCCTGAACTTGAGAATAGGAGGGAGGGGAAGTCACAAGAAAGAATGTGGTGTGAATGGTTTAGGCAGAGGAGAGGGTATGTGAAAGGGAATGGAGGTAATGAGAGACAGATTTTTGATACTCTTGGACAAGCTGTAGATGTGCTAATATAGGGTTACATGTAAATTATGTCGATCTTGATAGGGTCATAAAGAGACCTTTTGGACATTGGCCTTCATAAATCAAAGTATTGAGTGCAGGAGTTGGGATGTTATGTTGAAGTTGTATAATATGTTGGTGAGGCCTACTGTGTGCAGTTCTGGTCAGGAAAAATATCAATAAGTTTGAAAGAGTACAAAGAAAATTTACCAGGGTATGGCCAGGTCTTGAAGACCTGAGTTATAGGGAATGGTTGAATAGGTTAGGATTATAGGTGAGGGTATAGATAGAGTAAATGCAAGCAGGCTTTTTGCACTGAGATTGGGTGAGACTGCAATTAGAGATTATGGGTTAATGGTGAAAGGTTTAAGGAGACCATGAGGGGACATTTCTTCACTCAGAGGGTGGCTGGAGTGTGGAATGACTGAAGTAGTGACTGCAATTTCGATTTCAACATTGAAGAAATGTTTGGTTGAGTACATGGATGGGACGGGTATGGAGGTCTATGGTCCAGATGTGGGTCAATGGGACTAGGCAGAATAAAAGTTTGGCATGGACTGAATGGGCCAAAGGGGCTGTTTCTGTGCTGTGATGCTCTTTGACTCTATAAGAATAAGAATACAAAACAAACAGAGCAGGTGTAGGTTACTTTACCCCTCAAGCTTACCCTCAATATGACCACGTCTGATCTACCCCAGGCTTCAAACTTGTCAGTGCCGTTTCCCCATCACTCTCAATTTTCTGATCTGTCAAAAATGATTGAGGTGCTCTTTAAACACCACCCCAAAGATTTACCCTCTACTGCCCTCCTGGATAGAGAATTCCATAGGTTCACTATCCTCAGTGTGAAGAGGTTCCTAAGCACCTCAGGTGTAAATTACCGCCATTACGTCCCATCCTTCGAGATTCTCCCACTAGTGGAAACATTTTGTCATCTATCCTGTCATGACCCTCATGTTTCAATCATCTTTCATTCATCTAAACTCTAGAGAATATGGACCTAATTTCTTTGGTTGTTTGGGATAGGACAAGCTCTCATCTAGGAATGAGCCAGGATTCTCTCTGGATCACTTCCAATGCCAGTAGATATTTTTTCTTAAACAAGGGGAACAAATCTGTTCATGGTACTTCAGGCATGGTCACACCCGTAACCTGTATAGTTGTACCAATTCTCCAATATTTCCTTGTTTCTAAACTCCAACTACTTTACGGTAAAGGCCATCATGCTGTTTTCCTTCCTAATCACCCCCCCCCCCCACCCCCTGCTGCACTTGCTTATTAACCTTTTGCATGTTGGGCCCAGGAACACACTTGATTCTTCACTAATTTCCAATCTTTTAACGTTTAGACTATAATTCACTTTAGATCCACCTTACTAAAGTACATGACTTAGCTGCCTTAAACTCCATTTTGTTCCCTCACTCAACCTATCCATTGTGGAGTCCTCATGTCCTCGTTGCAAATGACCTCCAACTTGTTGTTGTGTTCTCAGTAAACTTGGAAACGTAGCACCCTGCCCCTCCTCCAGGTCGTTGATATAACCTGTAAGTAACTGAAGGCCAAGAAATAATGCTTGGGGCACTCCACTATTTAGTGTACTTAACAAGAATAATATGTATGAAGAATAAAAAAGTAGATGCTGAAAATCTGAAACCACAAGAAAAGATGCCTGCAGCATCCGTAGCAAAAAAAAACAGAGGCAACGTATCAGGCTGATGACCTTTTATTAGAACAAGTAAAAGATCATCTCCGCACCATCCAGGATTCCAGTGGCCAAACAGTTTCATTCCGATTCCCATTCCCCTTCTGATGTGTCGGTTCTGATGAGGCCACTCTCAGGCTGGGAAGGCAACACCTTATATTCCATCTTGGTCCCCTCCAACCTGATGGCATGAAAACTGGTTCCTCCTTCTGAAGAATAAAATTTATCCCCTTCCTCTGTTTCCCACTCTGACTTTTTAACTTCTCCTCACCTGCCTATTTCTTCCACTGGATCCTTCCCTTTCTCCTATTGACTTCTCTCCTCTCCTATCAGATTCCTTCTTCTCCAGCCTTTGACCTTTCCCACCCACCTATCACCTTCCAGCTCGCCCCTTTACCCTCCCTCAAACTTTTAATTTAGGGGTCTCTCCCCTTCCCTCTCAGTCCTAAAGAGGGGTCTTGGCCCAAAATGCCTACTGTTTACTCTCTTCCATAGATGCTGCCCGACCTGCTGAGTTCCTCCAGCATTTTGTGTGTGTGTTGCAAAAGATCACTGACCTGAAATGTTATCTGCTGAGTACCTCAGGGATCACTCACTTTAAGGAAATGTTTCCAAGCTCTTATTAGGCTGCTTAGCCACTTAACCAAAATATTAAAGTGAGCTCCACATTTCAAGTCTAGGTCTGAGGTGTAGTTATGATTTTCAAGAATGGCACAAATAAAAAGCTCCTGGCTGAATGAATAGAGCAGGGTTCCCTTCTGTTATGGCAGGGGTTGTGCTAAATTGTGACTCTTCATGTGGTCGAATTGCTCGGCCCTGCAATCAGTCTTGGGCAGATAAAATTTCTTGTGACCACCAACCTAGAACGAGCTATTACAAGAAGGACTGCAGCTTGGAAAACTGCAAAATGAAATGATGTCTCTAAATAATGAGGTTCCCCCCATGTACAAACTAAATTAGAGGCACTGATTGAAACTTCTAATGTTACCAAGATACAGCAAATAAATTAGGAGCCAAATAGCCAAATAATAATTGGGTAGGTGTAGCAAATAGGAGCATATATTAAGAGAAAAATTACATAAACTTACTTCATTTGTGAATGGAGTCCAATTTAGACACCTGATGTAACAATTTTTTTCTAGTTATTTCTGTAACACTGCAACTCCATTTTGGGATGTCCAATCGGTTCCAAACACGAACCATATAGCCCTGTGGCATGTGAAAGCCGGCACTAACTCGGAGTGTGACATTTACAACCTCCAGAGGTTCCGTTCGTAAGCTCTCAGTCTCTGGAGGATTGAATGTTCCTTTAATGACATCATTGGAATTCTGCTTTGCTGCAATCAGATCCAGGCTTGTGGGATCTAGGTCAATGGTTCATCTTAAGCAGTCAGCACAGTTTGATTAGAGAGGTAGAGGGGCCTCTGTCTCAATGTGAGTGCTGCATAATAAACATTAAATATAGTGGAGGTTAAATAATACTTGGATTAAAGATCCCGATTTTCATACACAACTTGGCAAGTAATAGATAGAGCAGGGGATTTTCTGCAGAGATCCTCCCATTTGTCTGCTGTGAACTTGATAGAAAAAAAACAATTTCTGGAAACAATGGTGAAAGTAATCATTATAAAATGCCTGTGCAGACATTCCCTCCTCCCCACTCCCTCCTCCCAATTATCTAGATGCCCCAGCTTGACTGGGGGACATGTGAATTTGTGTACCTTCTCTCCTGACAGCAGCAGCCTAAGCTGGAGTATAGTTTCATGTTGTCAGCACTCTCCAGTGCCTTCTGTGAGTTCACCCTCAGGGGCTGGGAATAAAACATGGAAAAGTGGGATAGATCCAATGGGATGAAGGGCCTCTTCTGTGGCTCAAATGTATTCTTGGCATTAAATTACAGTGTACCTGTAGGCTGCAGATTGTGTAGGAGCTGTTTTTTTCTCAAGTCTCCTTGATCTTAAGATACCACAAATACCTGGTGTCTGCTGGTAATCTGATGTGAAAACAAAATAGGATTTGATATACCCAACATGCCTGGCAGCTTCATTTGACAGACAAGCAGAATGAACAATTCCAAATGTTGACATTCATCCATTCAGTACTTCATTGGGGCAGACTTGAACTGCTGGGAATCTTTGAGCCCAGCGTGGACAAATGAGGCTGGATCAGGAATAGGACCCCAGTCATTGCTTCAGAGAGAGTTTCTGAATGGAACCAGGTGCTTTGATTCATCGAGTCCATGTTGACAATCAACCATGTAACTATTTTAAGCTGACGTTAAATCCCATGTTCTAACCTCTCTACATTCTAATTGATTCATTTCCTGGTTCTACCACTCGCCCACGTAGCGGGGACAATTTACAGTGGCTAATTAACCAAATTGGGACATGGGTGGGGACGGGAGCATCCAGGGGAAACTATTGCAGTCACTGGGAGAAGTCCCAAGCAAGCACAGCAAGCACCCAAATTTGGGATTGATCTCAATATCACTTTCCTTTCTTGATCAGGTGCAAGAAAGCCAATAAATCTGCTCTCCATATGCTCGAGCGGTGGGCTTTACCCTCTGAGCTGATGGCCTGCACTATATTGTAGAATTGATTATGCTTCCATTTTGTACCCCTAGTTTTGGTTAAGAAATAGTATATTCACACCATTAAACTCCTTGCAATGCCATTGCCAAATGTCCTGAAACTGAGCTTCATGCTTGAAAGAAGTACCCAAATGAAGTAAAAGTAACTCTTGCTGTTATACAACTTAATCATGGGTTTATACATCTTCCAAGTCTTCCATCTGAGGAAGTTCTTCACTTTGAAAGAAAAAAATAGGAAGGGAAAACAGGCATTAATTTTCTACCCTTTATAATCTTCCCTTTTCATGAGGGCAGCTGCCAGGATATATAATCATCAATCAACCTACAGAAACCCCTCAATATATATTCTCTTTTTGACTGCAGCTCTAGTGTCAACTGACATCAAAATGGCTGCTATTTAAGTAGCACCGTACTTTAAAATTCTCATCCTTCCCATCCAATAACTCTAAGGCATTTTTCACTCGTATCTCTATAAAGTTCTTCAAATCTAATATTTTGAGAAATTTTTGTTTCTCCTAATCTGATCTTTTGCACATCTTCAATATTATATAAGATGAGTTTTTGGAGAAAACTGTAGCATTGGTAAAATTGCAATGTTTAAAAGACATTTAGGCAGGTCCGTGGATAGAAAAGATTTAGAGGGATATCAGACCAAAACAGACTAATAGGACCACCACAGTTAGTCCACCATTGATTTTTGTGTTTTTCACTGCCAAGTCCCTAAACTCTTGAATTCACTTCCCTAAATATTTTATCCACCTTACAAAAAAGAGAAAATCTGCAGATGCTGGGAATCAGAGTATCACACACAGCCATTTCTTCACTGGGAATATTTGAGAACAAGCCTTCAAAAAGGAGGGCAAAACAATAGCATTAGAAATACACATCTTGAGAGGCCTAATTTTTACAGTAAGCAACAGCAGAAAAGATTAGAAGATAATAAACTGAAAAAAACATGGATGGGTGTAAGACACAATCTAATCACAATAATAAAGCAACTGGGAGTCAACACCAGTAGAGAAAATATGTACGTTTACTATGCACATTGGCTGCTTCTGCTGTAAGTGATGTATGTTTTAGGATATATACCGTATCTGTACACTCAGTGGCCAGTTAATTAGGTACACTTGATCGTTAATGCAATTACTTAATCAGCCAGTCATGTGGCAGCAACTTAATGTATGAAAGCATGCAAACATGGTCATAAGATTCAGTTAATGTTCAGACCAAATGTCAGAATGGGGAAGAGATGTGATCTAAGTGACTTTGACCATGGAATGATTGTTGGCGCCAGATGGGGCGATTTGAGTATCTCAGAAACTGCTGATCTGGATTTTCACACACAGGAGTCTCTAGGAGTTATAGAGATTGGTACAAAAAACAAAATACATCCAGTGAGTGGCAGTTCTGTGTGTGAAAATGCCTTTTTAATGAGAGAGGTCAGAGGAGAGTGGCCAGACTGATTCAAGCTGACAGGCAGGCGACAGTAACTCAAATAACTACGTGCCACAACAGCAGTGTGCGGAAGAGTGCAACACTCTGAACACACAATGCCCTGAACCTTGCAGTAGATGGGCTACAGCAGCAGGAGGCCATGAACTTAAAAGAAAATGCACTCAGTCACCACCTGTACCTAATAAAGTGGCCACTGACTGGTATATTTATTATTGCAATCTGAGCAATGCTGGAATGCGGTTCTGCTATTGCAGCATAGCTCTCGGCAGGAGTTGGGTGGGTGGATGAGGGAGAAATGGTGTGATCTTTTCCACTGAAAGTGTTCTCATGACACTTGGGATCTACAAATGCAGTGGAGTATTATTCCAGTTTGGTCACTGCTTCTCTTAGATACCCTGCAAACTGTATATATTTACCCCATGGACTGAGAGAATAGATCTTATCTCCTACTCTCTCAAAATGTAAAACTTCACACTACTTGCAGAGTTCACCTGAAATTTTTGGGGTTTCCTTCTCTTCTTCTTCTTCTCTAAAACAAGCTGCAAAAATGAAGTTCCCTATTAAGTATTGTTTGTAGTTCATTATTGTCACACACACCAAGATAAAGCAAAAAGCTTGTCTTGCATGCTATTTAACAAAATCATTACACAGTGCATCAAAACTGGAAGAAGATAAAACATCATCTAAAGAGTAAAAGCTACTGAAGAAGTGTGGTGCAGATAAATGATGAAGTGCATGATCACAGTGAGGTACATTGTGAAGCCAGGAACCCAACTTATCACACAAGAGGTCTGCTCAAGAGTCTGATAACAGTGAAATAGTAGCTGTACTTGAGTCCAGTGGAGACACGGGATGCCTGATAAGCAAATTGCGATTCCACCTTTACAAAGTGCTCATTTTCATGTCAATTCCATGAAAAACAGTAAAACTGCTTGACTTGTGAAGAGATAAGGAGCTAATCATTATTAGAGCATAAGATAAGGGAGCTAACAATGACAGCCAGCGTTGCCAGTGCTCCAGTTCACTTCAGAGAGAGCAAGGATCTTCAGCTGCAAGGTATAAGCCAGTGGGTTTACTTTGCTGAGGACCTTGAAGGGTCTGATGAACTTGGGTGCCAACTTTCTAGACTCCTCCTGGAGATACAAATCTTGAGTGGACATCCAGAC
This sequence comes from Hypanus sabinus, assembly GCF_030144855.1. NCBI lineage: Eukaryota > Metazoa > Chordata > Chondrichthyes > Myliobatiformes > Dasyatidae > Hypanus > Hypanus sabinus. The sequence goes on from NC_082707.1 coordinate 32,082,130, forward strand.
CTGCTGCCCATGGTTTCTGTCCTCTGGGTAGAGTCCAACAAAAGCTCCCTTGCCCTAGTTTCTGCTTGCAGGGTTGGATGAGATCATTGGCCATATGAACCTCAATCTTGACCTCCTGTTCAGGGAGGAGTCACAGAGAATACTCAAACTAGCACTCAGACGGCGACATCCCATGCATTGAATGTTGTAAGGCGTTGTGGGCAATCTCTACCTGTATCAAATAGTCACACCGCTTGTCAGGTCTTTCTCAGACCAGGCATCCTAGGTTTCATGCCAAATTTGGCTGACCCACTGGACTGGGGGTGAAATCCAGAGGAGAGACAAGCTGTTTCCCAAGTCAGTTTACAAAACACCCTCCAGAAATGCCATGCGAGTTGTGAACCGTGATTTGTGACTACATCCATCAGAAAAAGCATGGATCCTGAAGAACAGGTCCAGGACAATTTCTGCTGACCCTGCCGCAGATGGCTGCTTGTCCAACTCAATGAATCTTCAGACCTTTGAAAACCGATCAACAATTACACTGATGATGGTCTTGCCCTTGGAAGGCAGAAGTCCAAGAGGATGCATGCCCATAGTTTGTCCAGAACAGAGAGAGAATGGAGGAGGCCTTGGGGTTGGGTACGGGGCTTCTTGTTTGGGGTGCACACTTCACATGCCTGCACATATGTCAAATCTTTTTCACCATTCTGGGCCACCAATAAATTCTCTTAATGAAATCAAGGGTCTCGGCAATCCCTGGGTGAGCTGTCATCCTCGATGGATGTCCCCACTGAAGTTCCTGTGATATGATGGAGCTTGGGACAAACAGTGGACCCTGAGGACCATCCTTTGGGAGTCTCCCCTTGTGCCTGGGCCTTACGAACAAGCTTGTTTATTCCTCAACAGATCGGCGCTGTAACCTTCGCTTGAGAAAAACCGTGGTAAGTTCCTCCTCTCCTTTGGGTTCGTTGAACTGATGAGGCAACGCATCTGGTTTTTGATTCTCGGACTCCAGTCGAAAGGTCAGGACAAAGTTAAAATGGCTAAAGAAAAGAGACTACTTGGCCTGCCTGGAATTCAGTCTTTTGGCCTCCTGAATATAAGCCGGGTCCTTGTGGGTCTGACCAGACAATAAGAGGGTTCTCAGCCCCCTCAAGCCAGAGAGACCTTTCTTCCAATGCCAATTTAACTGCTAGTAGATCTCCATTCCCAATTTTGTGCTTTCTCTCTGCCAGGATGTCTGGCTGGAGGAACTGCATACTGGTGCAATTTACTGTCCCAAGGTGACCATTGAGACAACACTGCACCCATACCAATAATGGAGGCGTCCACCTCCACAATGAAGGGAATGCTTGGCTTAGGAGAAACCAAGACGGGAGCTGATGTGAACTGTTGTTCCTTAATATGGACCAGATCGTATGTCCTCTGCAGGTCTAACTTAGTGAATACTCTTGCCCCTTGGAAAATCTCAAAGGCAGTATTCATGAGTGGAAGGGATAACCATTCTTGTGGTTTAATTCTCTATAATCAATACATGGCTGCAGGCTCCCATTCCTCTTTTGTACAAAGAAGAAGCCTGCATTGTGAGGTGCATTGTGCTTCTCTCAGGGCCTGAGAGCCTGTATAATTGACCATGCAGAGGACAAGTAGCAGGCAGAAGACCTATAGCACAGTTGTATGGGTTGGTGTGGTGGATGAGTTAAGAACTTTCCCTTGCTGAAGACTTCTTCCAAGTCCTTGTAGATGGAAGGAACTTTGACCAGCCTGGCGATGCAAATTCTTCTGATGACTCCTGAGGCTTCTTAGGTGGCAGAGGTGGTTCAACTGACTGCTGAGTCTCCTTCCTAGGTTTACTAGACTCCATTGTATCCTCAAGTGATGGCAACAAGGTTTTAGAGGTCCCTACCCCTCCCGGCAACAAGGGTCCAAGTGTCTGTGTTTGAATCTTCCCTTTAGTCAGGACCTGGCAACTGGATCTCTTAGGCTTTGGGTTATCTCGCACTGAAGTCTGCTCCTCATTGGTCATTGATCTTGGGAGAGTCTAAGGGCCAGAACACCACGCCACAAACATACCCTCTTACAATGACTGGACAAGCAATGATTCTCCCCTCCCTCCAGTCCATGGACGGGTTATGCTGGGATAGGCAAAGGTACTTGAGGATCTGGGGCAAGAGTGGAGAGTCAATAATGTAGAACTAATGTCTTCCACATGATCCCCGATCCTCATCTGCAACACCACAGCCTGTTGCTGGATCTACCTGGAACCTAGTGTTCGGCTGTCCAAGACAGTTGTGGACATGGACTGGCTCAACTCTCAAAGTGGTATGTCAAGGCAAAAGGCAGTTCCTAAGTCCTGAAAATTATCTGCTGCCCCAGTGTCTACAAAAGCCTTCACCTGCTCAAACTCTTAACCCAGGTGAACTCCGCCTTCAGCACGAAGGGATTGGGAGTAGTGGCCTGACACTGAGTTGTCTTTGTGGTTCAGCAGGCAGAGGCAGCTTTGTACATTTGGCCCACGGGTGATCTGCTTCCCTGCAGTAATAACAGCAGCCATGATTCCCATGCTGGGACCTCTCATCGGCGGAAATCCGGCTCCCCCAAGACAAAGATGTCCTTTAGTTCATCCTGGAGTTCAAGGCTTCCTTGTTCCAACTACTCTCTTGCACTGAAGTTCAGAACTCGATAGTGTAGTCAGCCAATCACCGACTTCCCTGATGCAGCTTCATCAGAATGCCTGAGGCTCAGTTTGCCCCAGTGGGATGATAAAATACCTTTCTCATGGTGGCCATGAATTCGTCCGATCCAACGCAAACCTCCAACCTTCATTTCCAAAGTGCTGTGGTCCAGGCAAGGACTCTGCTGGTCAGGAGAGAGATCATGTGCTCTGAAGCGAGCTGGGAAGGCTGGAGTTCAAACACCAGTGAGCATTGAGTGAGGAAGCTGTGGCCAGAACTTGGGTCTCCATCCAATCTCTCCAGGGTCGGAAAGATGTACTGGCTCCGCAGTGCGACTGACGTCCTCACCCGAGTGACTCTGGCTTTCTCCTTGGGTTCATCTGTGCCAGACCATAATGTGTGTGGAAGTTCATCTCAAACCCTCCACCCTGTGTTTTCCTTCAGCACCATGACATAGTGCACTTTCACAGAGTTGCTCTGTGGTTGCAAGTACTGGCACGTTTCTCAACAACCAGCAGGGCAACAATGCAGTAGCTGGGATCTTTGCATGCGGCCCCTGTCAGGAACCATACAGGTCCATACAGAACCATACAGGAATGCATGATTCTGTTTGTAAAATTACATAGTATTGCTTTTAATGTGTTTTTGCCAATTTTCATGTTTTGTTTTCAATTTGGCTTTAACTATTTACATATGTAGCACATGCTTTTACATGTGCATATTAAGGTGGATTCCACTTTTAGGCAAGAATACAATATATGTTATTCCTAAATTTTCATTAGAATAGGGCTTGTAATGGATCTGATGCTGGGTTTGAGTGCCACAGGCTATCTATCTGAGCTGCTTTATGAAAGGCATCATACAATGGGTGCTTAGAAAACTTTGTACTCGAGCAACACAATATCTAGTCATTTTAAAGCTATTGAAAGATGGATTATGATCTCCATATCTTGGAATTTGTTTTCCGTATCTTCCCGTAAATTATTGTTCACTGGTACACCTGCATAACAAAACTCAAATGCTCACTGTGTTGAAGGTGTTGTATAATATCTGTTTATGAGTATGAATCCCAATCACCCATTCAGCCACGGACATCAAACAGCAGGCAGAAAGCTAACTTTTATTCCATAGATGGGCTGTATGATTGATGAATGTCAGGAATTTCATGCTGAATTGGTATTTATAATGATAATATTAGAGTATAAATATGGCATATAGCTGGGTTGCAGAAGGGAATGGTAGAAGAGTATAATTTCTCCATCTTTAATCCTGCCAGCTTCTAAATCTCAGAACCAGAATAAGAATCAGGTGTAATATCCTAGCATACATCGTGAGTCCCGATGAAGGGTCTTAGCCTTAAATCATCAGTTCTTTATTCCTCTCCATGGATGCTGTCTGACCTGCTGAGTTCCTCCAGCATTTTGTGAGTGTTGCTCTGGATTTCTAGCATCTGCAGAATCTCTTGTGTTTATGTCGTGAAATGTGTTGTTTTGCAGCAACATTACAGAGCAAAAACATTTAAAAAAACTGTAAGTTACAATAAGAAATATAAAAGAAATCAATAAGCGGTGCAAAAAAGAATAAAAAGTGAGATAGTGTTCATGGGTTCATGGTTCATTCAAAAATGTGATGGCAGAAGCTGTTCCTAGAACACTGAGCTATCCCCATCTCCCATCCCTAATGCATTGGTGCAGAGTTTATTGTTGATTTAAGATGTGGATTCTTTTAATTTATTTGTCAGATTAATGAATATTTATCTGCTTAAGTAGTTGTGAGCAGTTTGTAAGAGCAAGTTACTTGGTAAATCAATCAGAAAATGCTGAAGTGCACGGTTCGGACAAAATCTGTGGAGAAAGAGTAAAACACTGCGGGTGAACAATTCTTCATCAGAACATTGAGCTGAAATGTTAAATTCTGTTATTCTCTCAACTACCTCGTGAGTTCTTCCTGCACCCTCAGTTTTCCTTCAGATTTCCAGTATCTGCAATAATACAGCCGAAAGGCATTAAAGTCAAGGTCAGATTTATCGTTCGATACACAGATACATTGAAAAACTTATTTACAAGAGCACTTAGGCACTTAGCATCACATAGAACATTCTCAAGAAAAACATAAATTAAACATTTTTTTATAAGAAAGAACGCAATTTGAACAATTTTAATGCAGAGTGATCGAAGTGGTCGTAGCGTTGCTATACTCTAGTTTGGTTCAAGATCTGAAGAGTTGAGGGAAGTAGCAGTTCCTAAACCTGATAGTACGGGACTTCAAGATTCTGTACCTCCTGTCTAACGGTATCTGTGAAAAGATGGCATGGGCTAGAACGTGAGGATCTTTACTGAGGCAGCGCCTCCGCTAAATACTACCAACGGCAGGGAGGAACATGCCTGTAATGTACTGGGCAGAGTGTACAACTTTCTGTAGTTTCTTACATTCTACACATTTGAATTGCCATACCAGACAATGATGCAACAAAAGTGTCATCGATTCATCGAACACTTGAGCACAGAAACAGCCTTTCAGCCCATCTAGTTTGTGCTGAATTATTAATCTGCCTAGGCACATCAGCCTATGTCTGGACCTACCCCTGCCAACTATGTACCTATCCAAGTTTCTCATAAACGTTGCAATTGGACCTGGCAGCTCGTTCCACACTCTCATCACCTTCTGAGTGAAGAAGATCCCCCTCATGCTCCACTTAAACATTTCATCTTTCACCCTGTAGTTCTAGTCTCACCCAACTTCAGTGGAAACAATCTGCTTACATTTACTCTATTCTTCTCATAATTTTGTATACTCTATTAAATTTCCTCTCAATCTTCTATGCTCTAGGAAGCAGAGTCCGAACCTACTCATGTCATGGTCCTGGCTGGCATTTCCCACCTTTTCCTTTTCCTTCCTAATTGGTCCTTAATCGCCACACTTGATTCCCAATCTTTCCCAATTCCTCTCGATCAGCAGCACCTGGTTTCCATTAGCCACTGGAGGATGACACCCCGACGGCTCCAGTCAGCCCTTGCCAGATCGTTGGTCGACTCTCAGAAAGAGAGGAACCTTGCTCCAAGTCTTCAACCCCGTACCTCTTCGTGAATCAAGCCTCCCTAGTCCTGACTCAGCCCAGTCTCGATTCTGTGCTCGCTACGGAGATTCTGCCTCCTGAGTCCTGCACTTGGGTTTGTTCTTCCTGCCACGTCCATATAACAGAACAACCTGGCCAGCTATGAACCCAGCAGACTCGGATCCCGTGCAACAGGCCCTTGCCAGGCAGGGCCAGTTGCTGGGCGCCCACGACCAATTGCTCCGGGAAGTTACGGAACACCTCCATATGCTGGCCACAAGTGTGGGGAAGGTCAGTGAGCGGGTGGACTGGCTGTCCGTCTTCCTTGGTCCACCTCAACCCCCGAGAACTCCGGCTGACCCATCCGGGCAACCTGGATCGTCTGTGCCCCTGGAACTGGCAACAAGACCCCCTTGAGAGCCATATGTCCCCGAACCAGAACCCTACGCTGGGGACCTAGGGAAGTGCCGGGCTTTCTTACTGCGCAGTTCTCTGGTTTTTGAGCAACAGCCATGTACGTACTCCTCAGACAGATCAAGGATTGCGTACATCACGAGGCTGTTACGAGGGGATGCCTTATCATGGGCCACCACGATCTGGGACAACTGACCAGAGATCTGTTCCTCCTTCTCCACCTTCATCTCCGAAATGAGGAAGGTTTCTGAACAGCCCATTTGCGGGAAGGATGCCGCTAGGCTCCTTCTGACTCTGTCAGGGCTCGCGAAGCGTAGCGAAATACTCCGTAGAGTTCCGAAATTTAGCGGCCGACTCTGGGTGGAAGGATGAAGCACTACAGGACGTGTTTCAACGGGGTCTCTCCGACAAGGTAAAAGGTGAATTAGCGACCAGGGATGATGCGAACAGCCTGGATGATTTGATTGCTCTAGCCACCAGGTTAGATAACCAACTTCGAGAACGTCTGAGAGAGAAGGCTGGTCACCCTGCTCCTCGGGGCATCCTCCGGCCCACCTCACCATCTTCGGCCAACCCCTCTTCCCTGTCTGCTCCTAGTGTTGCCCCCACTCCAATGGTTCTGGTGAATCAGACGACACTCCCTTCAGTTCCCCAAACCCGGAAGCAGATCCCAGCTACGGTAACCTACAACCAACAGTCCCTGTCCTTGCCCACCTTGATAGACTCCGGTGCTGAGGGGAATCTGATGGATGAAGACGTAGCCGCCCGGGATGGAATCCCTCGAGAACCACTCACCACCCCCGTGGAGGCCCGGGGTCTGGACGGTAGGCTGCCGGCTCGGGTAACCCACCGCACTCCGCCCTTAACACTAGTCCTGTCCGGTAACCACCATGAGAGGGCTAGATTCAATGTAATCCACTCGCCTCGAGCCCCGGTGGTACTAGGATACCCATGGCTAGTCCACCACCATTCACAGATAGACTGGACTGCCGGGAGGATGGCCAGATGGAGTCCAGCATGTCACGCCCACTGTCTACGGTCGGCCCCACCTCCCAGGGAGGCTCCAGCGACCCCGCCGGTCTTTGAAGACCTTGACCTCTCCCAGGTACCCGCTGAATACCACGACCTGGGACAGGTGTTCAGCAAACAACGAGCACTTGCCCTGCCTCCGCACCACCCTTAAGACTGTGCCATCGACCTTCTCCCTGGGGCCCCGCTGCCCGCCAGTCGCCTCTATAACTTATCGCGAGCAGAAAGGGAGGACATGGAGAAATACCTCGCAGCGGGCCTCATCAGGTCCTCTTCCTCTTCCTCCCCTGTGGCCGCCGGGTTGTTCTTTGTGGAGAAGAAAGGTGGATCGCTTCGCCCCTGCATCGATTATCGAGGCTTGAACAATATCACCATTAAGAACAAGTACCCCTTACCTCTCATTAGTTCAGCCTTCGACCCGCTACATGGAATGACCATCTTTTCCAAGCTGGACCTACGGAATGCCTACCACCTCATTAGGATACGGGAAGGGGATGAGTGGAAGGCAGCCTTTAACACCTCTCTGGGCCATTTTGAATATCTGGTAATGCCGTTTGGCCTTACGAATGCCCCCACCATTTTCCAGGCCTTCATCAACGATGTGTTAAGGGACTTCATTAACCAGTTCATGTTCGTCTATCTAGACGACATTCTGATTTTTTTCCCGCAGCCTGCAAGAACATGTTCGTCGTGTCCGTAGAGTCCTCCAGAGGCTGTGGGAAAACCAACTGCTTGTGAAGGCTGAGAAATGTGAGAAATCGAAGGCGGGCAGGTGAGAGAGCGGGCCCCGAGGAGATCCGTGCGGTGGAGGAATGGCCTAGGCCCACGACCGGCGGTTCCTGGGGTTCGCAAACTTCTACCGCTGTTTTATCAGGGACTACAGTCGGGTGGCTGTCCACCTCACCCGGCTTACCTCGCCCTCCACACATTTTCTCGGGACGCCAAAGCGGAAGCGGCATTCAATAGCTTAAAGAGATGCTTTACCACCGTCCCCATCCTGATCCATCTGGACCCGTCCCGACGATTCATCATGGAGGTGGATGCTTCAGATTCCGGGGTAGGAGCAGTCCTGTCCCAATGGTCGGGTATGGACGAAAAGGTGCCTGTGCCTTCCTTTCCTGTCGATTGCCCCCCGCGGAACGGAATTATGACGTGGGAAATCGAGAATTATTGGCGGTCAAACTGGCGTTGGAAGAGTAGAGGCACCAGCTGGAGGGGGCAGAGCACCCATTTGTTGTCTGGACAGATCACAAAAACCTGGGGTACATTCAAACCGCCAAGCGCCTGAACTGCCGCCAGGCCCGTTGGGCATTATTTTTTGAGTGATTCAGGTTTACCATCACTTACCACCCAGGGTCCAAGGACGGAAAGCCGGGCGCGCTCTTCCGCCAATATGACCTCAGGGAGGACACCTCCAGTCCAGAAACGATCCTGTGTGGTGGCTTCGCTCACCTGGGAGAACGAGTCCATGGTAAAGGAAGCCCAACGAGATGACCCGGACCCAGGTAAGGGACCCAGCGACTGCCTCTATGTGCCCAAACGCGTCCGATCTCAGGTCCTCCAGTGGGGGCATGCGTCTCGATTTGACTGCCGCCCCGGAAGTAATCGAACCCTGGCACTCCTTAGAAGACATTTTTGGTGGCCCTCCATGGAGGCAGACACCCGCTCCTACGTCACGGCATGTCCCACTTGTGCCCAGGGGAAGGCCTCTCATCGGCCACCCGAGGGACTGCTTTGCCTCCTGCCTGTTCCTGGCCGCCCATGGTCGCACATCGCCCTGGACTTCGTCACAGGTCTGCCCAAATCCCGCAGAAATATGACCATTCTTATCGTGGTAGACAGACTTTCTAAGACTGTGCATTTTGTAGGCCTACCTAAACTCCCCTCGGCCCAAGAGACCGCCGACCTCCTTGTTCGCCATGTCTTCTGCCTCCACGGAATCCCCGCCGACATTGTCTCGGACCGAGGTCCCCAGTTCGTCTCCAAGGTGTGGAGACCATTCTGCCAAGCCTTGGGTGCATTAATCAGCCTATCATCCCGCATCCACCCCCAGACTAATGGACAGACGGAGCGGGCTAACCAAGACCTGGAAGCAACGTTGCGTTGCATGACTGAGAACAACCCAGCCACCTAGAGTGACCAACTCCCGTGGGTCGAGTATGCCCACAACTCCCTCGTGAGTTCAGCCATAAGAAAATCCCTGTTCGAATGCTCACTGGGGTACCAGTCCCCGTTGTTTCCCACGCAGGAAGCAGAGATTGCTGTACCATCAGTCCGCGATCATATTGACCGGTGCCACAGGATTTGGGAGGAGACACATGCAGCCCCAGCCCGTTCAGCATATCCCTACAAGGAAACAGCCAACCGGCACCAGACCCCGGCACCAGAGTACCAACGTGGGCATTTGGTATGGCTCTCCTCCAAAGCCATTCCGCTCAAGAATGAGCATAGAAAACTCGCTCTTCGCTTCCCAGGTCCATTCAGGGTCAAACGGGTTATCAATCCTACGGCAGTCTGACTGAAGATACCAAGTTCCCTACGCATCCACCCTAACTTCCATGTTTCCCAAGTTAAACCAGTTTCAGTCAGCCCCTTGTGTCCACCGCCCGATACTCCCGCACCAGCCCGAGTCATTGACAAACATCCAGCCTTCACCGTCCAATGACTATTGACTGTCTGCCGAAGGGGAAAAGGGTTCCAGTACTTGGTGGATTGGGAAGGGTATGGGCCAGAAGAGTGTTCCTGGATTCCCCGCTCCTTTATCCTGGACCCTTCCTTCATCCAGGACTTCTATCGAGACCATCCTGACAAGCCGGGAAAGTCGCCGGGAGGCTCCCTTTGAGGAGGGGGTACTGTCATGGTCCTGGCTGGCATTTCCCACCTTCTCCCTTTCCTCCCTAATTGGTCCTTAATCCCCACTCTTGATTCCCAATCTTTCCCAATTCCTCTCAATCACCAGCACCTGGTTTCTATTAGCCACCAATGGATAAGACCCTGACAGCTCCGGTCAGCCCTTGCCAGATTGTTGGTCAACTCGCAGAAAGAGAGGAACATTACTCCTAGTCTGTAACCTTATATCTCTTCGTGAATCAAGCCTCCCTAGTTCTGACTCAGCCTGGTCTCGATTCTGCGCTCGCTATGGAGATCCTGCCTCTGAGTCAGAGTCCTGCACTTGCGTTCATTCTTCCTGCCATGTCTGTGGAACAACTCAAACTTTCCCTATAACTCAGGTCCTCAAGTTCCTGTAAATTTTCTCTGCACTCTTTCAATCCTACTGATATCTTTCTGGTAGGTAGGTGACTGGACTACACACAATACTCCAGATTAGGCCTCACCAACATCTTATACACCTTCAAATAGCACCCCAACTCCTGTACTCAGTACTTTGCTTTATGAAGGCCAATGTGCCAAAGGCTTTCTTTACGACCCTATCTACCTGTCCTGCCACTTTCAATGAGCTATGGACCTGATCCCAGATCCTTTAGTCACCTCTCTCCTCAGTGCCTCTCTGCTCGCCATGTAATTCCTACACTGGGTTGTCCTCAAAAGATTAACACCTTACACTTGTCTGTATTAAAGTTCAATCTGCCACTTTTTTAGCCCATTTTTCCAGCTGGTCCTGATTCTGCTGCAAGCTTTGATAGCCTCTGATAGCCAACCAGAACACTTTCAACAGTACATCTATATAAGATTGTTAGAGTGTTCAGTAACAAGTTGAACCTCCTTAACCTCCTAGGGAGTTAAAGACTCTGGCACATTTTCCTTGTGTGTATTGCTGAGGAGAGGTAGTTTAATATGTTAATGTTCAGGAATTCCCCCAATGTAGACTGGTGCATGCTTGCCTTCTTTCCCTTCCAGAAGTCAGCGATCAGCTCTTTAGTTTTACTGACATAGAGCAAGAGTTTGTTGTGGCACCATTCAACCAGGTGCTTCATCGCATTACCCACCGTTGTTTGCCCAACAACAGTGGGGTCATCAGCAAATTTGTATATGGTGTTGGAGCTGTGCTCTGCCACACGGTCATGTGTTTTCAACCTCAACTGGTTAAGGCCAAGAACAAGGTCAGCATCACCACTATCATGAAAATTCAGTATGCAGATCACAGCGCTATGGCAGCACACTCTGAAGATGACCTCCAATGTATCCAGAACACCTTTGCCAAGGCATACAGGGCCCTGGGTCCTGTCTTGAATATAAAAAAGACACGGGTCCTATATCAGCCACCACCCAAACAGCCATTTATCCAGCTGATGATATTGCTCTAGAAAATGTAGACCCTAACTTGGCAGTATTCTCTCCTTAAAAGCAAACATTGACTCAGAGATCAACCATTGCTTGAGTCGTGCTGGTGGAGTCTATGCAAGATTAAGGGAATGAGTTTTTAAAGACTGACCTACAGGTCCAAACAAAACTTTTGGTTTATATAGCAGTTGTCTTTCTGACATTACTGTATAGAACTGAATCATGGACCACCTACAGTAGGCATCTGAAAACTGAACCAAAACCATCAGATGACAGGTTGGGAGGATCAACTGGAAGGACACATGCATGATCGCCAGGCGTAGTAAACGAGACCAATGGCCTCGTGCTCGCTTTGACTGTCAAAGCACTGAGGTACCTTCATGCATTCCCACAGCCCTTGATAACCCTGTGATTTCAGTTTCTGAGGCTGGTGTGAAGGGTGAACCCACAGAAAGCATCTGGCCCAGATGGGATACCTGGCCGAGTACTGGAGACCTATGCTGATCATCTGGCTGGAGCGTTCACCAATATCTCTAGCCTCTTGCTTTGGCACTCTGAGATACCCACCTGCTTCAATTAAATTGGTGCCTAAGAAGAACATGGTAACCTGCCTCCATGACTATCACCCAGTTGTACTTACAGACACTGCAATTAAGTACTTTGAGAGGCTGATGACGAAGCATCAACAAATTTGCCTACTGTTACAACAGGTCTACAGTGGAATCCATTCCACTCAACTCTGGAACATCTGAAGAGCGAAGCTGCATAGATCAGGATGCTCAGCATTCAATATTATCATCCCCCCAAAATTAATTCAGTAAGTTTCGACCTAGGCCTCTTTGTGCAACTGGATCCTCAATTTCTTCACTGTAGACTGCAGTCAGTTCAGGTTGGCAACAACATCTTCTTCAAAATCTCCCTCAGCACAGGTGGACCGGAAGGCTGTAATCTTAGTCCCCTGGTCTACTCGCTTTATACTTATGACTCTGAGGCTAAGCCATATTTAAGTTTGCTGACACTGCTGTCGTTGGCCGAATTAAAGGTGGAGATGACTCAGCATATAGGAGGGAGATTGAAAATCTGGCTGAGTGATGCCACAACAACAACCTCATATTCATTGTTAGCAAGATGAAGGAGATGATGATTGACCAGGACGGGGAAACTGCAGGTCCATGAGCCAGTCAGGGGATCAGAAATGGAGAGGGTCAGCAACTTTAAATTCCTTTGTGTTATTAATGCCCTTGAACAGAAAATCCTACATAAAGTTGTGGATACAGCACAGTAAAGCCCTTCCCCATCACTGAGCACACCTACATGGAGTGTTGTTGAAGGAAAGAAGCATCCATCATCAGGGAGTCCTTCAACCCAGAACATGCTTTCTTCTCACTGCTGCCATCAGGAAGAAGGTATAGGAGATTCAGGACTCAAACCAGCAGATTCAGGAACAGTTAATACAGTACCTTTTAACCATCAGGCTCTTGAATCTGAATATGAATCAGGTTTATTATCACTGGCATGTGTTGTGAAATTTGTTAACTTAGCAGCAGCATTTCAATGCAATAATTGATAATAAAGAAAGAAAAAAGATAAGTTAATCAATTACATTAAATATATACAGTGCCTATAAATAGTATTCTCTCCCCCCTTGGAAGTTTTCATGTTTTATTGTTTGACACCATTGAATCACAGTGGATTTAGTTTGGCTTTTTTTGACACTGATCAACAGAAAAAATACTCTTTTGTGTCAAAGTGAAAACAGATCTTTACAAAGTAATCTAAATTTATTACAAATATATAACACAAAATAATTGATTACTTAAGTATTCACCCTGTTTAATATAACACACCAAATCATCACTAGTGCAGCCAGTGTGTTTTAGAAGTCAAATAATTAGTTTAATGGAGTGGCCAAGTCAGAGGCCAGACCTCAATCCATGAGACAGGAGCAAAATTACACCATTCGACCCATTGGGTCTGCTCTGCCATTCAATCATGGCTGATCCCTTTTTCCCCTACCCAGCCCTCTCCCTGGCCTTCTCCCTGTAACCTTTGATGCTGTGTTGAATCAAGAATGGGTTCATCAGGCAGGATTTTCCCTGAAGGACAACATGCTGACTTTGTACCATCTTGTCCTGTGTCATCAAGTACTCCATCACCTCATCCTTAACAATTAACTGCAGTATCTTCCCAACCACTGAGATCAGACTAACTGTTCTATAATTTCCTTTCTGCTGCCTTCCTCCTTTTTTAAAGAGTGGACCTTTCTTAAACCCTTCTTAAATTCTGCAATTGAGAATTTGTGGCTGGACTGAAAAGGTCTGCTCACTCATGATCCCCATTCAGTTTGTCAGAGCTTGAGCAGTTTTGTAAAGGCGAATGAGAAAAATTGCAGCGTCCAGATAGAGACAGACTCTAGACTATTATTGCTGCCAAAGGCGCATCTACTAAATACTAACTTGAAAGGGGTGAGTAATTATACAATTAATTATATTGTGTTTAATAATTGTAATAAATTTAGATCAATTTGTAGAAATTTGTTTTCACTTTGACACAAAAGAGTCTTTTTTGTTGATCAGTGTCAGAAAATCAATTTAAATCCCCTGTGATTCAATGTTGTAAAACAATAAAATATGAAAATTTCCAAGGTGGGGTGAATTCCTTTTATAGGCACTGTATATGTATATTAAATAGTTAAATTAAAAACAGTGCAAAACAGAAATAATACGTTAATAAAAATGAGCTGTGTTAAGGGGTTCAATGTCTATTTAGGAATTGGATGGCAGAATGGAAGAAGTTGTTCCTGAATTGCAACTCTCTGTAGCTTCTTTCAGTTCTGTGCAGTAAGCACCGCCCCCTTCCCATACCAGATAGTGATGCCACTTGTCAAATGCTCTCCACAGTGCATCTATAGAAGTTTTTGAATGTCTTAGGTGACAAACCAATCTCTTTAAGCTCCTAATGAAATAAAGCTGCTAACTTGCTTTCTTCATAGCTGCATTGGTATGTTGGGACCAGATTAGATCCTCAGAGATATTGGCACACAGGAACTTGTAATTGCATGCTCTCTCTTCTTTTTGATCCCTCTTGTTCCTTCGTCTTACCTTTCTTGAAGTCCACAATTATCTCTTTCATCTTATTGACAAAACCGGAGGAAATAACTTCACTTGCCCTATCACAGAACTGATCCCACAACCTAGGCCTTACTGTCAAGGACTCTTCCTCTCATTTTCTTGCAATATATTGCTTATTTATTTATTATTGTTGTTATTTTTTTCCCTTTTTTTGTATTTGCATGTTTTTTTGTCTTTTGCACATTGGTTGTTTTTTTTTAGTTTGATGCACCAGACAGCCAGCCATTCTTGTCTGGCGCGTGGAGTCAGGATTGGTCTCCTTACGGATTAACCGGGTCACGGTTGTTCATCCGTGCTGTCTTTCACTGGTTCAATTGTGGTTTTTGTATCTACTGTGATTGCCCACAAGAAAATGAGTCTCAAGCTTGTATATGGTGATATATATGTACTTTGATAATACATTAACTTTGAACTTTGAACAGCATCTCCACCATGATAAATAATACCAACGACAATGGATAGGTTATGTCATCTGCGTGCCTAACTTGCGTCTGCCCAAACAGATTGTTTACTCCCAGTTGAAGGAAAGTCAGTGAGCTCCTGGTGAGCAAAGTAACTGCTTCAAAGATAATACCAAAATCAGCCTGAGGAAGTTCAACATTTCATCTGAAAAGTGGGAAGACATTGCACTCAATGGACACATCTGGAGGAAATTTTTTCAAGAGGAGCTGTGCTACCTGAAATCAACTTCTGCTGTGCCGCAGACGACAAGCAGCAACTGTGGAAGGAGAGATGGAACAACCAAATTACCCAACCGCTAACTACAGCCACCACTCACTCTTCCCCAACAGAATATGTAGATCCAGACTGGGTTCTACAGCCTCCTGAAGACCTGGCAATAGACAATAACTTTAGTAGAACAGTCTACGTGACTTGAGCGATTGCAAATACTTACTAGCAGGGAACTAAGCAGGCAGCCTTGAGGGGCACCTGTGTTGATGGTCAGTGAAAATCATCCTCGTTGATTGAGCTCTGCCAATGAGGAGGTTGAGTATCCAGTTGCAGAGGGAGTTATATTGGTTAAGCTCACTGAGGAAGTTCTAGGGTTGATGGTTCTGGATTCACTTGTTTCAGCCAAGGCAAAACATAGTATACGTTGCTTCTACATTAATGAGGATGACAATTAACTCAGATACCATCATCAGAGAGGAGGTGCAGGAGCCTGAAGACCCCCATTCAGTGTTTCAACAGCTTCTTCCCCTTCCCCTCTGAAAGTTCTGTGAACCCATGAAGACTACCACACTATTCTTCTTCTGCAGTTTTTAATGTCTTGCACACACTGCTGTTGTATTTCATTGCATATGTCAAGGATATTCTGATTCTGATTCTAATTCTCATTCAATAGGCTGCTTTGTCCACAACCAGAACCAATACAACATGCTCTATGGGAGAAAACTTGTAATTAATCAAAGAAAGACCTCCTTCTGGAGGCGAGAAACAAATTGTTGAAGGAATTGGAAAACAATAAATTGGTTTATTTGTTAAATTGTGTTACTCCTTTGCCAAGCAGGATGAGTGGCATCTATTGGCTGTGTGATCCCAAGGAATCACACTCTACTTGATGGGGAATATTTATTGAAAGAGAAATGACATAAAATATCACTTAGTGGTAGGTTGGCAAAGGTAGCTGTTTTAAAACAATGTTATCACTGGAAGTCCTAATGTACCATCTATTATGTACACAGATTGCACTGGTTTTAATAAGATATCTGGTATAATTACTACTGCTGTGCTGTAATTGAGTATTTAATGATGCCAATTATAACACAGACAGTCAGCTGCATTAATTACATTAGGGTAGATGTGTGTTAATTATGGCTACAGAATTGTACACTCAGTGGTCACTTTATTGGGTACCCCCTATACCTAATAAAGTGGCCACTGAGTATATGTGGCGTTCAGCTGCTGTAGCCCATCCACTTCAAAGTTCGACTTGCTATGTGCTCAGGGATGCTCTTCTGTACACCACTGTTGTAATACGTGATTATTTGAGTTACTGTCACCTTCCTGTCAGCTTGAACTAGTCTGACCATTCTCCACTGATATCTCTTATTAACAAGGCATTTCCCCCATGGAACTGTCACTCACTATTTATTTTTTTTTGCATTTTGCACTATTTTCTTATACTCTAGGGCCTGAATTCCCAGGAAATCAGCAGTTTCTGAGATACTTACACCACCCCACCAGGCCTCAACAATCATAACACAGTCAAAGTCACTTAGGTCATATTTCTTCCTCATTCTGATGTTTGGTCAGAACAACAACTGAACTTCATGATCATGCCTGCATGCTTTTATCTTGAGTTGCTGCGACATGATTTACTGATTAGACATTTGCTTTTATGAGCGGTTGTACAGCTGTAGCCAGTGAGTGTATAATGTTAGTTATAGGCATGGTACAGATATGATGGCATCACTTAGTTATATTAAAATTAATGCATCTCCTTCTTCCTTTCCTCCTCCAGACAATTTGTCTTCCTCTCGCTATCTCTTCTTGTAATCATAATAATTACTTTCTTATAATCATAATAATATAAACCATATAAAGAAAGAGGCCAATACGAATGCACAAGTAGACAGATTAGAAACAGGTGGAGAGCCTCTCAGACTTTTTCCACCATTCGACAAGATCATATCTGATCTACTTGTACTATCAGCCTGTCATCTGTATTCCAGTGGTAAAAGACATGCCTGGTCCAAAATCTCACTTTCTTACTTGTGCTCTGTGTCTTATAAATCTCCGCTCTTCAAGTTAGATATCCAAATAATTATTACAGCTTATTACTGTGAAAATTAAAATACTTTTCACAGTGTGCTGAATGTTTTTGCCTCTACCATTTTTTTGTGAAGTGAGATTCATGCTGAAAGCTGGGAAACAGGGACGTATACAGACTCACAGAGTAATACAGCACAGAATCATGCCTTTTGGTCTAAATTTTCCATGCCAACAAAATGCCCACCTAATCTATTCCCATTTGCCCACACTTGGCTTAAATCCCTCTAAATCATTCCTATCCATGCACCTGTCCAAAAATCTTTTTAACTGTTGTTGTTGTATCTGCCTTAGTCACATCCTCCGGAAGCTCGATCCACGTACAGCATGCACCCTCTGGGTGATGACGTTGCCCATTAGGACATTTTGAATGGTTCCTCTCATTTTAAACTTATGCCCTCTAGTTTCTGATTATCTTTCCCCGGGGAAAAGGCTGAGTACGTTCATGCTATCTCTGCACCAATTGTACTACATATTGTTGGAGTGGATTGTCACAATGTGCATAATTGGCATCTGATGCACTCTCCTGACTTAAGACTTTTTTTCACATTCTTAGTATAAGTTTTGTCCAGCAATGGAATGGGCTGTTTTGTTCTATTTCAAAGATTTTTCAAAGTTATGTAACTCTCGCTTTGGCTAGCAGCTTAATATAAGGGGTGAAAGCCCCCGGCCCAGCCAAACTTAAGAAATTTTGTTTGGGTGGAAGATGCGCAATGTGCCTCCTGTTACAAACCAGTATCCCGTAATAATAAACAATACACAATGTGCGATTATATGATTACGCTTTATAATTCTTACTTTGACTATATGGTTAGTAAAGAAATGAAAAAGAAGAAAAAAAATGGGCCCAATCTTATCAAACAGTCTGTTGGAGCTCACCGATAAGCTGATTGTCACTTTATAGCTGATCCCCGATTTTTGTCCGGAGTCCAGAAATGTGAATATGATGCTATAGCTCTCTTGAATCATGCGCCTTTAAGCTTAGCTTTTGAATTGAATGATGTTGTTATTGCAAATTTGCCTTGGCATTTATCCAGAAAATTTATTACAAAGTCCAGACTTTGTCCAATTTATTGAGATGCATATAAAAGATTTTTTTCTTTTTAATAATATGGGAGATTTGTCAAAATTGATTGTATGGGATACATTTAAAGCATATTTGCATGGTCAGATAATCTCCTATTTAGCTAAACTTATGAAACAGATAAAAACAGAGTTAGATAAGATTTCCAAACAAATTAAAGACTTGGGTAATATTTATGCAATCTCTCCCAACATTGATTTATTTAAACAAAGAGTTGACCTCCAATCACAATATAATTTATTATTAACTTATCCTGTTGAAAGAAATTTGTCAAATTTGAAAAGTCAATTTTGTGTGTCTGGAGATAAAAATAATAAGCTATTAGCATCTCAATTAAAAGCAGCTAGAGCTAAAAGACAAATTTTAAAAATTCATAAGGGAGATGGTAGTTTAGCATGTAATTATGAAGACATTAATAAAAATTTTCAAGACTGTTATATTGAACTTTATAAATCTCAGTTTCCAGTTGATTCTTCTAAAATGAATGCCTTTTTACAAAAGATCGATTTTCCTCGCATTTCTGTTGAAGATCAACAAACTCTTGATGCTATTATTACTGAAAGCAAAATTCAGAAAGCTATTTTTCAATGCAATCTGGTAAAGCTCCTAGACTGGATGGTTATTCTATAGGATTTTGAAAAAAATTGAAATATTGCTCTCTTCATATATGTTGGAAATGTTTAAAAATTCTTTTTTGATTGGAGAGTTAACTCTCACATTTTATGAAGCTTCTTTTTCTTTAATTCTTAAGAAAGATAAAGACCCTGTTGACTGTGCTTCATATAGAAGTATTTCAGTATTAAATGTGGATGCTAAAGTTCTTTCAAAAATAATGGCTAATCTGCTGGATAATGTTAAAGCTAAAATTCTCTCTCAGGACCAAACAGGTTTTGTAAAGGACTGTTATTCCTTCTCTAATGTTTGGAGACTGTTAAATGTTATATATTCATCCTTTTCTAAGACTCACCAATGCAAACATCTCCAGTTTCAGCCTGGAAAGAGGTAGATTTGTGAATAGGTTAGGTTAACCCCCAGCGTTTTGCCAGTATCCATTTTCAGCTAGGTGGACTGGAGCAATGTGTGGTTAAGTACCTTGCTCAAGGACTCAACACGTTTCCTCAGCTGGAGTTGAATGGAAATACTTATTTATGCTTTAGAGAAATTCAGCTTTGATATTAATTTTAATAAGTGGATCAGAATGACATATAAAAGCCCTATTGTTACTGTTATTACTAACAATTGCAGATCTCCTTTTTTTGGCTATCGTGGGGTACAAGACAAGGATGGCTGTTAAGTACTTTGTTATTTAATTTGGTGCTGGAACCCTTGGCTATTGCACTTCGTGAAGTTAAAGATATTCATGGGATTCTCATAAATGAGACTGTTCATAAGATCTCCCTTTATGCTGATGATCTCTTAATTTATATTTTGAATCCTGAACAATCCATTCCTAGTTTATTGAAACTATTAAACGATTTTGGAAAATTTTCAGGATATAAACTAAACCTTCATAAAAGTGAATTATTTCCCCAAATGATTCTGCTTCCATATATGATGACATTCCTTTTAGAGTTATGAACTTATTTAAATATTTAGGTATTATTATTATTATGAAAAATCATGAAGACCTTAATAAAGCTAATTTGGCTCCTTTAGTAGATTTTATGAAGCAATTATTTTGTAGATGGAATCTACTTACACTTTTTTAGCCAGATGAATTCATGCAGTAATGATTTTACCAGAATTTTTATATGTATTTCAAAATATCCCTATTTTTTAACTAAGAAGTTTTTCGATCAGGTTGACTCTATTATTTCAGCTTTTGTTTGGAATAATAAAAGACCAAGAATTGGTAAATATCATTTACAAAAATTAAAAAAAGATGGAGGTCTTGCTCTACCTAATTTAAGAATGTATTATTGGGCTGTTAATATATGTTATATGTGTTTTTGGTTATATTGGGCTGATAAAAATGAATGACTACCCTGGGTTGATTTGGAATTGAATGCTGTGAAATAGTTCCACTTCACCTCATTATTAGAAGCTTCTCTACCTGTACAACTGGCCAAAATTACTAATTTAAATTTATACCCTGTGATTAAGCAGTCATTACGAATTTGGTTCCAGTTTCATTATTCTTTTATTTTCAAAAATTTTTTAGTTTAATTTATAAAAATTATTTATTTAAACCTTCATTAAGTGATCCTACCTTTCTTCTTTGGAGGAATAAAGGAGTTTATTCCTTCATGGATCTGTTCCAAGATGGCCAATTGATGTCTTTTGAGAAATTAGTAACTAAATACTCTCTCTCGTATTTACATTTCCTGCAATATCTTCAAGTCAGACACTTCTTACAAGAATATTTAAGTTATTTTCCATATATACAGGATTCTGACCTGTTAGATATTATTTTAAAAATGAATCTTTTAGTGAAGGGTTTTATTGGAAAAATTATAATTTATCGTTTTAACAGCACAATTACCCTTCACTTAAGATTAAGCAATATTGGGAGAGAGAGCTTAACATGACCTTGATAACAGAAGATTGGTTGCGGATTTTGAAGTTGGTTGACTCTTCTTCGATCTGTGCCAGTCACTCAATTTAAAATTGTACATCATTACTATTTGACAAAGGAGAGACTGTCTAAAATGTTTTCTAATGTTGATAATCAATATGACAGATGTAAAACTCAGACAGCCACATTGACACATATGTTTTGGTCCTGTTCTGTATTGAAACATTTTTGGAAGTCTATTTTCTCTACAATTTCAAAAGTTTTAAAAATTAATTTACAACCCAATAAATTGACAGTTTTATTTGGTAAAATCCCTCAGTATATTCATGGTATTTCTCCATCAGACCAACATGTAATTGCATTTGTTACATTATTGGCCAGAGGGACTATTTTGTTGAAATGGAAAGATGCTTCTGCTCCTACGTTGATACAATGGTTTTCCCAGGCGATGCTATGTCTTAGTTTGGAGAAAATCAGAAGTTGAACTTTTGATCCTCGATTTGATTTTGAGAAAAGGTGGGGTTCATTTGCCCACTACTGTCATCTGATTTGAGTTAATTAATATGGTTTCCTTCCGATTTTTCTTTAAATGGATTTGAGTTGGCGGATTTTTTTAAAAAATAGAAGCTTGTATGATGTATAGCTCTGGGGTTGTGCTCCCAATGGGGTTTTTGTACTCAGTTTTTTTTTCAGTTCGCAGGGTTTTTTTTAGTTGGTTAGTAGGGGTTCTTTTTTTCTTCCTTTTTCTTTCAAAAAATATTCTTAACATTTTATTTTTTTCATATTATTATTGATAGATATTGCTTAGTTTTGTTAACCAGTTATTTGCTAATTTGAAGAAGAACACGAGGAAATCTGCAGATGCTGGAAATTCAAACAACAACTCACCCAAAATGCTGGTGGAACACAGCAGGCCAGGCAGCATCTATAGGGAGAAGCACTGTCGACGTTTCGGGCCAAGACCCTTTGTCAGGACTAACCAAAAGAAAAGATAGTAAGAGATTTGAAAGTAGTGGGGGGGAGGGGGAAATGTGAACTGATAGGAGAAGACCAGAGGGGGTGGGATGAAACTAAGAGCTGGAAAGGTGATTAGTGAAAGTGATACACAGCTGGAGAAGGGAAAGGATCATGGGATGGGAGGCCTCGGGAGAAAGAAAGGGGGGGAGCACCAGAGGGAGATGGAGAACAGGCAAACAACTAAATATGTCAGGAATGGGGTAAGAAGGGGAGGCCACACATTTTAATTCCACGTCCCATTCCCATTCTGATATGTCTATCCATGGCCTCCTCTTTTGTCAAAACGAATCCAAACTCAGGTTGGAGGAACAACACCTTATATACTGGCTGGGTAGCCTCCAACCTGATGGCATGAACATTGACTTCTCTAACTTCTGTTAATGCCCCTCCTCCCCTTCTTACCCCATCCCTGACATATTTAGTCGTTTGCCTGCTCTCCATCTCCCTCTGGTGCTCTCCCCTCCCCCTTTCTTTCTCCTGAGGCCGCCCGTCCCATGATCCTTTCCCTTCTCCAGCTCTGTATCACTTCTGCCAATCACCTTTTCAGCTCTTAGCTTCATCCCTCCCCCTCCGGTCTTCTCCTATCATTTCGCATTTCCCCCTCCCCCCACTACTTTCAAATCTCTTACTATCTTTCCTTTCGGTTAGTCCTGATGAAGGGTCTCGGCCCGAAACGTCGACAGCGCTTCTCCCTATAGATGCTGCCTGGCCTGCTGTGTTCCACCAGCATTTTGTGTGTGTTGTTATTTGCTAATTTAATTCTTTTTGTACATAATGACATATTGATTTAATGTATCTTTTTTGTTGATCTTCAATAATAATTATTAAAAAAGATTTTAAAATGAAAATGATAAGCTGATTGCCCACTATCGACCTCCTCCGATGGTCACTGCCCTTCAGACCCTAGCTCCAAGTCCACCCCATCCGGTGATCTACCAGCTCTCTCTATTTGCGTCTTCTCTCCTCATTTCTCCTCAGCAAAAGACCGCAAAAATATCTCTTCCAGACTCACAAGAAAGAACAACAGCATTCCAAACCCCATTAACTCTAGTCATAACCCAAACATTGCTGCTACAGAGAAACCATTACAATAGCACTGAAACCTTACAGCATGTTGTACAACAGTCAAACCCTACACCATGTTACAGTTACACTTGTAGATCTTTCCTGCTTTTCTCCTTTCTGAATTTATCACTAATGCTTCAGTTCCAGATCGTGAGAGCAAATCTGGAAAATTGACATGCTTGGGTACTAGCCTACAAAGTACCCAGGACGTCTTCAAGGGGCGATGTCTCAGAAAGGCAGCGTCCAGTATTCAGGGCCTCCAGTGCCCAGGACATGCCCTTTTCTCACTGTTACCATCAGGTAGGAGATACAGAAGCTTGAAGGCACGCACTCAGCGATTCAGGAACAGCTTCTTCCCCTCTGCCATCCAGTTCCTAAATGGACATTGAACCCTTGGACACTACCTCACTTTTTAAATATATATTATTTCTGTTTTGGACATTTTTAAATTTATTCAATATACATATACTGTAATTTATTTATTTATTATTATTATTTAATTTTTTTCTTTCTTCTAGATTATGTATTGCATTGAACTGCTGCTGCTAAGTTAACAAATTTCACATCACGTGCCGGTGATAATAAACCTGATTCTGGTTCTGATTCCTTTTTGGGGCAGGATGTGACTTTGGCAATTGAGTAAACTAGGTAACAACTAATTAGCAGGCTGGTTTTCTAACACCAATTTAACCTTCTATTGATTTATCAGTTGCTTTATATTACTTTTACCTCTTATCTTGCATGTTATTTGTCATTTAGTCCACCTATTTTCCATCCTATTGTTAATTGCTTTTATTCTTCCCTTTCTTGCACTTTGAAATCTGTTACATCTCTAATTTTTGCCCAATTTGACTATAATCACTGACCTGAAATGCTATCTCCACCTTCTCTCAAAAGATATTGCTTGACCAGCTGCTGACATAATCTGTTTTTATTTTAACTTGGCCATTGTTGGGCACATCTACAGGAAGTGATGTTGTAGGAAAGTTGCAGCTGTCACTGGGGACCCCAGCACCCGGGCCATACTCTCATCTCGCTGCTGCCATCAAGTAGAAGGTGCAGGAACCTCAGTACCCTCACCACCAGGTTCAGGAACAGTTATTACCCTCAAACATCATGCTCTTGAACCAGAAGAGATGTTCCCACGAACTATGGACTCACTTTCAGGGACTTTTTATCTCATGTTCTGGATATTTATTGTCGATTTATTATTTTTATTTCTTTTCATATTTGCAGTTTGTTGTCTTTGCACACTAATTGAACAACCAAGTTAGTGAGGTCTTTCATTGATTCTATCGTTATTGTTTCATTATGGATTTATTGAGTATGCCCAGAAGAAAATAAAAGGGGGGGGGTTGGGAGGGTGGGGTGGTGGGGGCATTGTCAGATGTTTGAGATATCGATGTTTCCCGTCCCCTTTTCCCTCTCTCACCTTATCTTCTTGCCCGCCCATCGCCTCCCTCTGGTGTTCCTCCCCCCTTTTCTTTCTTCCCTGGCTTTCTGTATCTTTCACCAACTGACTTCCCAGCTCTTTGCTTCATCTTCCCCCTCTGGGTTTCACCTATCCCTTTGTGTTTCTCTCTACCCCCCCCCCCCAACTTTTTAAAACTGCTCGGGCTTTTCTCCAGTCCTGCCGAAGGGTTTCGGCCCGAAATGTCGACTGGACTTTTTTCCATCGAGGCTGGCTGGCCTGCTGAGATCCCCCAGCATTTTGTGTGTGTTCCTCCAATTTCCAGCATCTGCAGATTTTCTCTTGTTTGAGATATATAGACAGATACTTCATTGATCCCAAAGGCAATTACAGTGTCACAGTAGTGACATAAGTGCACAGATATACAAATATACAAATGAGTCTCAGGGTTCTATATGGTGACATATATGAACTTCGATAATAAATTTACTTTGAGCACTGAACTTTGACTAGTAAAAAACAGACTGCAGATTCTCCATTGTCTAGGTTGTCATACTTCTGAACACCATTTAACCCAGATGCTCATGTAATATCCGAAAACACATGTCCGTATTTCTGTAGAATTGAATTGAATTGACTTTATTACTTACATCCTTCATTTATATGAGGAGTAAAAATCTTTACGTTATGACTCCATGTAATGCACAATTTATAGTAATTTATAATAAATAGTATGTACAACAGGACAGGCAATGTAACATAGAAATACAGTTGTGTTAGCATGAATTAATCAATCTGTGGACTGGTGGAAGAAGTTTTTCTGGAGCCTGCTGGTCCTGGCTTTTATGCTGCAGTACCGTTTCTCGGATAGTAGCAGCTGGATCAGTTTGACGTTAGGGTGACTCAGGTCCCCAATGATCCTACGGGCCCTTTTTTACATATTTGTCTTTGTAAATGTCCTGAATAGTGGAAAGTTCACATCTACAGATGTGCTGGGCTGTCCACACCACTCTCTGCAGAGTCCTGCGATTGAGGGAGGTACAGTTCCCATACCAGCCAGTGATGCAGCCAGTCAGGATGCTCTCAATTGTGCCCCTGTAGAAAGTTCTTAGGACTTGGGGGCCCATACCAAACTTATTCAACCGTCTGAGGTGAAAGAGGTGCTGTTGTGCCTTTTTCACCACACAGGTATTATGTACAGACCACGTGAGATCCTTGGTGATGTTTATGACGCGGAATTTAAAGCTGTTCATCCTCTCAACCCCAGCTCCATTGATGTCAGTAGGGGTTAGCCTGTCTCCATTCCTCCTGTAGTCCACAACCAGCTCCTCTGTTTTTGTGCCATTGAGGGAGAGGCTGTTTTCTTGACACCACTGTGTCAGGGTGATGACATTATTACTTGAGATTAGGCCAAACAGTGTAATGTCGTCAGCAAATTTAATTAGCAGATTGGAGCTGTGGGTGGTGACACAGTCATGGGTATACAGAGAGCTTAGGACACAGCCCTGAGGGGCACCTGTGTTGAGGGCAGAGGGGCGGAGATGAGGGAGCCCACTCTTACCACCTGCCGGGGATCTGACAGGAAGTTCAGGATCCAGCTACACAAGGCAGGGTGTAGGCTGAGGTCTCTGAGCTTCTTGTCGAGCCTGGAGGGAATTATGGTGTTGAACGCTGAACTGTAGTCCAAGAACAGCATTCTCACATAAGCATCCTTCTTCTCCAGATGTGTAAGGACGGTGTGTAGAGCTGTAGCTATTGCAGCATCTGTTGATTGGTTGTGTTGGTAGGTGAATTGTAGGGAGTCCAGTGTGGGTGGCAGCATGCTGCAGGTGTAGTTCTTGACCAGTTTCTCAAAGCATTTACTTATTGAGTTGAGTGTGACAGGACGCCAGTTGTTCAGGTATGTTACCTTGGTCTTTTTGGGTACAGGAACAATGGTGGATGTTTTGAAGCAGGAGGGCACTTTACACTGGGAGAGGGAGAGATTAAAAATGTCTGTAAACACACCTGCAGTTGTGCTGCACACTCTCTGAGTACCCAGCCCGGAATGCCGCCTGGTCCCGAAGCCTTGCGACTGTCCACTCGCTGGAAACACCTGCATACTTCGGTCTCAGAGATGACCAAGCTGCAGGTCACATCAGCGGCTCAGCATTGCCAACATCAAATCGAGCATAAAAAAGATTCAGCTCATCTGGGAGAGAGGCAGTAATGTTGGAAACTCCACTGTGTCTAGCTTTGAAGTCTGTGATATTGTTTTCAAACACACCTCTTTCAGAATTCATCTTGTATGTATTTGAGATCTTTGCTCAAATGAAGTATACCAATCAAAAACAGTAAATAGTACTTCGATTGTCATTCTCCAAGAATTATGATGAAATTGAGTTAAAAAGCTTCTATTTGAATTTTCAGGAGAGATGATCATTGCTGCAGTGGAGCACTATACTCCAATCTCGACAACACAGGGTTCAGAGTTAAAATAGTCAAGGTAGATGCTATTAGATAGCATGTTGGTGTCCCATTTCACAATCTGTAGCTGTGACTTTACAAAGATTATATAAAAATTGCAGAAATAAAGTAAAATCATTGACTATAGCTCAGCATTTCATACCATTATTCCCACAATCCTGATTGAGAAGTTGCAGAACCTGGGCCTCTGTGCCTCCCTCTGCAATTGGGTCCTCAGCTTCCTAACCAAAAGACCACAGTCTGTGTGGATTGGTGATGACATATCCTCTTTGCTGACGATCAACACTGGCACACCCCAGGGGTGTGTGCTTAGCCCATTGCTCTACTCTCTGTACACACACGACTGTGTGGCTAGACATAACTCAAACACCAACTACAAATTTGCTGACGATACAACCATTGTTGGTAGAATCTCAGGCTGTGACAAGAGGGCGTACAGGAGTGAGATATGCCAACTAGTGGAGTGGTGCCACAGCAACAACCTGGCACTCAACGTCAGTAAGACGAAAGAGCTGATTGTGGACTTCAGGAAAGGTAAAACAAAGGAACACATACCAATCCTCACAGAGCGATCAGAAGTGGAGAGAGTGAGCAGCTTCAAGTTCCTGGGTGTCAAGATTTCTGAGGATCTAACCTGGTCCCAACATAATGATGTAGTCATAAAGAAGGCAAGAGAGTGGTTATACTTTATTAGGAGATTGAAGCGATTTGGCATGTCAATAATATGCTCTAAAACTTCTCTAGTTGTACCATGGAGAGCATCACTGTCTGGTATGGAGGGGCTACTGCACAGGACTGAAAGAAGCTGCAGAAGGTTGTAAATCTAGTCAGCTCCATCTTGGGCACTAGCCTACAAAGTACCCAGGACATCTTTAGCAAGCAGTATCTCAGAAAGGCAGCGTCCATTATTAGAGACCTCCATCACCCAGGGCATGCCTGTTTCTCACTGTTACCATGAGGTAGGAGGTACAGAAACCTGAAGGCACACGCTCAGTGATTCAGGAACAGCTTCTTCCCCTCTGCCATCCGATTCCTAAATGGACGTTGAACCCTTGGATACTACCTCACTTTTTTTTAATATACAGTATTTCTGTACATTTTTAAATCATCTATTCAATATACGTAATTGATTTACATGTTTATTTATGTTTTATTTTATTCATTATTATTGTTTTTTCTCTCTACTAGATTATGTATTGCATTGAACTGCTGCTGCTAAGTTAACAAATTTCACTTCACATGCCGGTGATAATAAACCTGATTCTGAACATTTGATCCCTGAATTCTAGCTCTGTTCCATTTGTGGAAAGACAAATTGGACCAAGTTTATCTTCCTGGAAGTATTCCATGCAGTTGTTCACCTCCATAAGGCGATCAACTGAAGTGAAACAGCTTGTGACAATACAAACCAAACAGAGGCTGTTGGCAGTGGAGATGATGGGTAGGGCAGCTCTTAAACGAGCCTTTTGCTTCCTATGCTTATTTATGTTTTTAATTCATTTCCTTTGTGGCTGCCATCCATCACTACTTCCAGACAAAATTGAGAGGAAGGTCAGTCAGACAGCTTTAGAGCACAGAAAGAGTCCCTTTGGCCCATCATTTTCATGCCAGCCTTCTTTCTGATCTGCTCCAATCAAGCCCACATCAGGTCTGTATCCTTCTATACCTTTCAAGTACCTGTTTAAATGTAGTGACTGTATCTCGTGCCATTATTTCCTTTGGCAGAGAGTTCCAAATATAAATAACTCCCTGAGTAAAAAGCTTACTTCTCGAATCTCCTTTAAAAGGACAAAGAATACAGGACTGAAGGTGCTGTATTTAAATGTGTAGCATTCGGAATAAGGTGGACAAACTTGTGCCACAATTGGAGATTGGTTGGTATGACGTTGTGGGCATCACTGGGTCATGGCTGAAAGAAGGCCATAGTTGGGAGCTTGATATCAAAGGATTTACTTTGAAAGGACAGTCAGGAAGGCATAAGCGGTGGTGTGGCTCTGTTGGTGAGGATGGAACTACATCTTTAGAAAGAGGTGACTTAGGGTCAGAGAATGTTGAATCTTTGTGGGTGGAGTTAAAAATTGCAAGGGTAAAAAAACATTATGGGAATCATATATAGGCCTCCAAGTAGTAGATGAGATGTAGGGTTGAGGTTGCAAAGGGAGCTGGAAAAGGCATGTAATAAGAGTAATGACACAACTGTAATGTGGGACATCAATATGCAAGGGGATAGGGAAAATCAAGTTGGTGTCGGATTGCAAGGGTGGAAGTTTGTTGAATGCCTACGAAATGGTTTTTTTAGAGCAGCTTGAGCTTAAGCCTATTTGGGGAAAGGTTATCTTAGACTGGGTGTTGTGTAAAACCCATATCTTATTATGGAGCTTAACATAAAGGAAGACTTAGGAGGCAGTGATCATTATAGCATCAAAAAGCTGGAGGAACTCAGCAGGCCAGGCAGCATCTATGGAAAAAAATCCAGTCAATATTTCGGGCCAAGACCCTTCAGCCAGTCTTATGTGTGTTACTTGGACTTTCAGCATCTGCAGATTCTCCCAGTCCTGCCGAAGGGTCTCGGTCTGAAATGTCGACTGTATTTTTTTCCACAGATGCTGCTTGGCCTGCTGAGTTCCTCCAGCATTTTGTGTGTGTTACTTGGATCACTGCAGATTCTCGCTTGTCAGTGATCATAATATGATTGAATTCATACTGCAATTTGAGAGGGAGAAGTGTAAGTCACAAGTATCAGGGTCATAATGGAATAAAGGGAATTACAGAGGCATGAGAGAGGAGCTTGCCCAGGTGGATCGGAGGAGGATACTGCCGGGGATGATAGCAGAGCAGAGATGGCTGGAGTTTCTGGGAATAGTTCACAGACCCAGGATAGGTATGTCCCACAGAGGAAGATGTTCTCAAATGGCAGGAGCAGACAAGCAAAAGAAAATGTATATAAGTAGCCAAGTGAGTGGGAAGCTTTTAAAATCCAATGAAGGGCAACTAAGAAAGGAAGAGTTGTCATTGGACAGAATTCAGAGGAGGTTCAAGAGGTTGATTATGGGAATGAAGTGGTTAACATATGAGGAGCGTTTGGCTGCTTTAGGCCTGTATTCAGTGTAATTTAGAAGAATGCAGGGGACGGGAGCAGGGGATCTCATTGAAACCTACCAAATGTTGAAAGGACTAGATAGGGTGGATGTGGAGAGGATGTTTCCTCTGGTGGGGGTATCCAGAACTAGAGGGGGCAGCCTCAAAATTGAGGGGCGAATCTTTAGAATAGAAGTAAGGAGGAATTTTTTTTAGCCAGAGAGTAGTGAATCTGTGGAATGCTCTGTCACAGACTGCGGTGGAGGCTGTCTATGGTTATACTTAAGGTGGCAGTTGATCGTTTCTTGGTCGGTCAGGGCATCAAAGGATATGGCAAGAAGGCAGGTGTATGGGGTTGAGTGGGATCCGGGATCAGCCATGATGGAATGGCAGAGCAGAATTGATGGGCTGAATGGCCTAATTCTGCTCCTATGTCTTATGGTTTTGAAACTCTTTCCTCTCACCTTAAGCCTATACCCTTTGTTTTTGATATCCCTGTCAAGGGAAAACGATCCTGATTATCAACCTTATCTATGCGGTATAATTTTATATTCCTCTATCAGGGCACACCACATACATCTTCACACTGAGGCAAACAAGCCTAGTCTATTCAATCAGAATCAGAATTAGATTTATCACCGACATATGATGAGAAACGTGTTATTTTATAGCCACTGTACAGTACAGTCATATGAAATACATAAATTACAATAAACAGTGCAAAAATGAAAGGAATATTGAGATAGAGCTTGATAGTTTATTCATTCATATACCTGACGGCAGAAGGGAAGAAGCTGTTTGTAAATCATTGAATTTGTGTCTTTAAGTTCCTGTACCCCTTCCCTGATGAGAATAAAATGAAGGCAGCATGCAAGGGTCCTCAGTGATAGATGCTGCCTGACTGCTGAATTCTTCCAGCATCTTGTGTGTTTTTTTACAGTATGATTTACAGTTAAGTCCCTTGTGTTTACTTTTCAAAATATCTATTTCAGCTTTTGAGCGGTCATGAAAGGATACAGGGAGAAGGCCGGAGAATGGGACTGAGGGGGAAAATGGATCAGCCATGATGAAATGGTGGAGCAGACTCAATGGGCCAAATGGCCTAATTCTGCTATATCTTATGGTCTTATAGGCTCATGCTCTGTAATTGTTCTATTTTGTTCAATGTATCAATGTTTTTGATTTCTTAGGTAGCATTAGTTCTGATTTCCACATGAATTATACTTTTATTAGAGTAGTCCTGCTTCATCAAAGTCCCCTGGCCCAAGCATGGTAACAGTTGTGAAGATGTTGAGGCTTCAGTGTAGTAGCAAGGTGGTTGAGCTTTAGATGATACCAAAGTACTGAGCTTCGAGCTGGCATCAGAGAACACAGGCTCAGGGACACAGAGGGAGACAGTTTGGCTCATCGCATTTGTACTTTCCAACAAAGAACAGTCCAGCATTGACTCAGTTCCCAGCATTTGGTCCATGGTCTTGCAGGTCACAGCTTTCCAGCTACAATCAAACAGCCGTCTTTCTACCTCTACCATCCATTTAAGTTATTAAAAACTTTTTACTCATCTCTCCTCTAACTGACCTATTACAATAAATCTACTACCTGCAGTTTTGATGCCTTGTCTGATAGACCTTCTATTTATGCAGCATAGGCCATTCTTAATTTTATCCACCTTGATTAAATCTTCCCTCAATATCCTCTGTTCCAAAGAAAACAATGCAGGTTCATAAATAGTATTTTTTCATTCCTGGCAACATTCTCATAAATCTCCTTGGCATCCTCTTAAATCCTCCCTTGTCATGTAGTAACCTGTGCTCTAAGTAGTGATGTATACCGTTCACATTGCTTCTGTGCTGTTATGTTCTATGCCACTGCTAAACAGAAAGGTATTTCAACCACCTGTCAGCTTTGTCTGTTACCATTAAGGACCTGTGGACATATACTCTAAAGACCCTATATTCCTTTGCACCCACCGTCACATCCATCCATTTTTTATGCATATCCTGAATTATTGTACCTTTCTAATTTCATTACTTCGCATTTCTCTGGGTTAAAACCCACTTGCCTTTTTCTTACCTAACTGATCAGACCATATGTGATCTTAAATCAGAGTAACACTTTCACGTTTCCTGCAACCACACAGCCAATTAGCAAAAGTCTTTCTAATATCCTTACATTTAAGTAATTAGCATATGCAACAAAAATTGATTGCATACTGAGCACTTAAAGTCACAAATTTATCCTCAAACTATCTACCAGCAGAAATCTGGATTTAGCGGATAGTTCTCCACTCTGCCTTCAGTGGTGATGACGCTGTTGGACGTCATCCCTGTGTTTAGATGCTCTCATCTGCTGCTTTCTGTGGACATCGATACTATTGCAAACACAATGAGTCTGCAGATGCTGGAAATCCAGGGTGTCTCTCTCTTTCTCACACACATACACTTGAACTTTGAACTTTGGAAAGGCTGAAGGAACTCAGCAATTCAAGCAGCGGAAAGGAATAAAGAGTTTGCACTTCAGGCCGAAACCCTTCATCAGGACTGGAAAAAAAGGCAGGAAGAAGCCAGAAACAAAATATGCAGAAACTGATGGAGAAATTCATAAATGAACTAATAAAATTAAAAGAGCCAGGGAAGAATGGCATTTTTATCAGCTGGAAAATCCAGATTTATCTGGTGAGAAAAAGAGAGGAGTTCTTTTACTTCGGGAAGTACTGGGTACAGTCAGAAGAAGATGGGAATGGAAATTTGGAGGAACACTGCAGATATATGCAACAGAATTTTAGAATAATGACAATAGGCAACATCAATTATTCTTATACAGGTTGAGAAAATAACGGGGTTTGGAACCAAAACAGGGTACAATGACTGAAAGAGAATTTCCAGTTCAAAAGAAAGAAGTGTTGCTGAAGCAGCAAACAATCTGCTGGAGGAACTCAGTTGGTTGATCGGCATCAATGGGGTTCAGGGAGTGGGGAAGAGAATTGTCAAGGCCTTGGGTCAAGATCCTGCGTCACGACTGAGACTGGAGATACCAGATGGCCGTGATAAAGTGGAGAGGGAGAATGGTGACACAAAGGCCAGAGATCATTGGTGGACTGTGGGAGTGCAGAGGGGATTATGGGACAACAGGCAGATTGAGCCACTTGGGAGGGGTGCAGGGTGGAATTTGGTCTCATGACAGATGAAAAGGAAAATGGGCCAAGAGAAGTGCGGGGAGGGCTATAAGCAAGAATACTGTCTACTTGGTGCTGGAAACTGATAAAGCTTAAAGTTCCAAGTACATTTATTATCAAAGTACATATATTGTATGTCACCATCCACAACCCTGAGATTCACTTTCTGGGTTTGGTTGACTGCCAAGCTTGGCTAAATGTTTGCAAACGTTTCAGCTCCAATCGAGAAGCCAACATCAGTGCACAGATGAAGGTGTTGTCTCCTCAGAATGCTGGCTCGTATACTCCTCTGGAATCTGAATGGACATTGATTAGATGCCGTGATCTGTTTGTGAAGGTTTTAACCGTGAAGGTTCTGATTGGCTAGCTCTGAGGGTGGTCCGTTGTAAGCGTTCGCTTTGCTGTCCAGATCCCGAGATTACTGGCAATATGTTAACTGTTGACATTCTTTTTTCTCTTTCTGTCATGAGGGTTCACATACCGGATCTATGGCAATGTCTTTGTTGATGCATCATTCTGTAGAGGATCATGCTTCAAGGAATTTTTGTTCTTGCTCGAGTCAAGACTCTTGCTGTTGTCCAGTTCGTGTTTTTCTTCTTCATCATGAGCTGATTCCAGCGAGAGTGGGCTGTGACTTCTGCTCACTAGCTGATGCTCTGGTTGACTTCTCAATTGGAGCGGAAACATCTGCAAAGATTTTGCCAAGCTCAGTGATCAACCAAACTTCTAAGTAGCTAACCCAAGCTACCAATATTCCACATTATTCGTTTTCTTGTGGACATACTCGATAAATCTAATAACCATAATAGAAACAATGAAAGATTGCACCTACAGGACAGACAACTAATGCGCCAAAGACAACAAACTGTGCAAATACAAAGAAAAAGAAATAATAATATAATAATAATAATAATAATAATAATAATAATAATAATAATAATAATAATAATAATAATAATAATAATAATAATAATAATAATAATAATAATAATAAATAAGCAATAAATATCCAGCACATGAGCTGAAGAGTCCTTAAAAGTGAACCTATAGATTGTGGAAACAGTTCAGTGATGAGGCAAGTGAAGTTCAATGAAGTTATCCACTTTGGTTGAAGAACCTGTTAGCTGAGGATTATAACTGTTCCTGAACGTGGTGGAATGGGTCCCGAGGCTCCTGTACCCTCTTCCTGATAGCAGCAGTGAATCGAAGACATGACCTGTATGGACGGGTACGCTGATGATCGATGCTGTTTTCCTGTGACAATGTTTCGTGTAGGTGTGCTCAATAGTGGTGTGGGGGGGGGGGTCTTTACCCATGGTGGACTGGGCCACATCCATTTCTTTTTGTAGGATTTTCCATTCAAGGGCATTAGTTTTTCTATAAGAAAGAAAGGTGATAATGGGAGGCTAGGGGGTGGGGGGGGGGTATGAGGGGCTAATGGAATAAGGTCCAGGTGGGAGGAGAGAGTACAGCCAGTGGGTGAAAAGAATAGGTAGTGAGTGTATGTGAACATGAGAGGATGGGGTTGAAAACGGGTAATTCACTCCAGCACTGGCACTCTCTTTGTGTTTCTGAAGCTTCATTGGAGATGGTTCTGAGGAATGCAGTGGAGAAAGTGGAGCATGTTCCATTATGTGAGTGCATTTTGATGGAAACTTACTGACTTGCGATGCTCTTGATTGTATTACTCTTCCATCCAGGACGGGACAGAACCATAGCAGTGGTTAGCACAACACTTAGCAGCCTGCCTGATGTCAGATCTGGGTTTGATTCTCACTTCTGCCTGTAAGGAATTTGTACATTCTAGTCATGACTGTGTGAATTTCCTCTGGGTGCTCCAGTTCTCTCCTACTTTCCAAAAAACATGTGGTTAGGGTTAGTGAGTTGTCGGCACACTATGTTGATGCCAGAAACATGCTGACACTTGTGAGGCTGCCCAGCACAATCCTTACTGACTGGATATGATGCAAACTATGCATTTCACATTATGTTCCAATGTGCATGTGACAAATTAAACTAACCTTTAATCTTCCTCATTAGACACCAACAATATATTTAGTATTTACTGTATTTTTTGTTTTCACTGGTAGTTTGTAAACTGGATAAAGTGCA
Source organism: Hypanus sabinus (assembly GCF_030144855.1). Taxonomy (NCBI): domain Eukaryota; kingdom Metazoa; phylum Chordata; class Chondrichthyes; order Myliobatiformes; family Dasyatidae; genus Hypanus; species Hypanus sabinus. Next base: position 32,117,353 of record NC_082707.1, read on the forward strand.
TTGATAATCAGAATGCAATGCTGTGATTGCTACATCCTTTTCAGTTCAGGGGCAGTTAGGGAAGCAATAAAAATGCTGGCATTTCCAGTGGCAGCTGGATCTGAGATATCCTGATTGTCAGATCCAGCTACTCTTCAGCTTATTTTTGCCATGGATGGATCTAAGTCCGGCAGCGAAAGGAGAACATCTGGGCATGGGTCTAGCAAACTGATCCTGTAAAAATCCAGAGCTACAGATACACCAACAGTAGCTCCAAAGACCTCGTACCTGGGAGAGAAAGGAACTTTGAAGATGGGCTACACCTAGGTCCAACTCCATTAGTGAAGTTTATCAGCATTCCTTTATTTAACAGTAGAGAAGCAGGAGGGGGATCAATCCCTTCCCCCCTCTCCACTGTTATATAAAGGATTCGTTAATTACATTCGATTTCTTGGCTGATTTCTTCTTAGTGATGATGCAATTCTAAGGCACTTGTTCGAGTTTTAGAGAGTGGTGTGGAAAGTGCCAAAAGACTCAACTGATTTCAAGTTTCTTTTCAAAGCAGCTGGTTTCAAACTACTTAGCACAGAGAGTGGAGTCTTATTGAGAATGGAATAGTTGCTGGAAAAGAAGTGAGCTAATCGTATGGCATTCAACTGGATGCCATGCGAATAGTTGACAATGCGTGCCAGCTGTGAGATTATATGTAAAGGGTAGATTTAAGGGTGAGTTTTATTTGTCACATGTACATTGAAACATACTGTGAAGAGTCATTTGCATTACATCAAATCTGCGGGGATTATGTTAGGCAGCCCGCAAGTGTTAACACTCTTCCAGCACCAACGTAGCAGACCCACAACTCACTAACCCTATCCTGTACATCTTCAGAACATGGGAGGAAACCCACATAGTCACATGGAGAACCTGCAAACTTCTTACAGAGAGCAGCGGGGATTGAACCCGGGTTGTTGGTGATGTAATAATGTTACGTTAACTGCTACGTTTCCATGCTGTCCCAACATGTGGGGTTTGCAGCAGGTATGAAGGGAAGTTCTAATGAGCAGAGATTGTTGGTAGGTGAATGTTGAGCTACGATGATGAGAAAACTAATTGTGTGGTTGTTTGCAGAAATCATTTTAACAAGCATTCACATTCCACAATCTCATGTGAGGAGTTAAGCATTCACCATAATAATTTTCAAAAGGGAACTGGATGACTTGGTGAAAGAAAATTGCAGGATAATGGAGAAAGCATAGAGGGTGGGATTTTTAGCTCTTTCATAGACTCACCACATGTATAATATCCTTTTATGCCACATGGCTCTGTGATTAATGAAGCTACTGAGAGCTTCAATAATCAAATACAACACAAATAAGAAGAAAAAGGCAATGAGATGACAGGAGAAATCCACTGGTATCGGAAAATGGAATAACAAATCAATTAGTAATATGGTCCGAATGAGAATATAGGTTGTGTAAGGATTTGTAGGGCAAGTTATTGGTTCTTCAGTCAGAATAAGCCAATGGTCGCTGGTGCCATGCACCCTTGGTTACTGAGGGTGGATTAGGAAAAACTGGAAAGCTTTGAGCAGGGGGATCAATTATCCTTAGCCTGCAAATGGTGCCTGGTGACAGGAGAACAGCCCGTGTTAGTTCTTTGTTCAAGAATGGAGGGAATGATATACTTAGCAGCTCCACATTGCAATCAACTTCAATTTGTGGGCAACCTCTTCAACCCACAATTCAAGATAATTTTAGTAAAACGTTGAAACTGCAATGATTAATCAAGGAGAAACAGCATAGGTTTGTAAAAACAAATTGTATTTGACTAACAGGAAGTTATGTTTGACTGTGAGGAAGCAAGTAATTGACTACATAAAAGGTTTGCCACAATTGTAATATTTATAAACATTCAAAAATCTCTTTATAAATGGATTCACACAACCCATGTTGGAAAATGTAAACAGATCACACAAAACGTAAATATAATTGTCCAGACAGAAGACTGAAATGATCAAAGTAGCACTGAAATTGATTGAAAGTAGAACTGATGGATCAATTTTAAGTCATACATTCAGCTTCATAGCCCTTCCCACCATAGACACACCTTCAAATGGTGGTGTGTCAAGAAGATGTCATCTATAACTAAAGTCCTTCTTCTTGTTACTACCATCAGGGAGGAATTACAGGAGTTTGAAGACCCACAGTCAACAATTCAGGGGCACCTTCTTGCCCTCTGTCATCAGATTTCTGAACTGTTCATGAATCACTGAACACTACCTCATTCTTCTTTTTTTTGCACTCTTTATTTACTTCACAATTCATAGTAATTTTTTGCCTCTGCACTGTACTTCTGCCAAAAAACAATAAATTTCAGGTAATGTAAGATATTGATAGTAAACCGGATATTGATTCAGGTTAACTGATCTCAGCACTTCACAGCAAGAAAAGTAAATGAATTCCAAGTTGGAGACAAATTCACAAATGCTCTATATAAGCATAGTCATATGCCATTGGAACATAAAAGTCAATTGGTATTCATAAAACTTAGTGATCCTCAGAGTTTAATAATCCATTTTATTTTTCAGCTTTGTGAAAAATTCCAAGAAATATATTTACAGGTATATTTTCTTCCAGAGTACCTCATTGCTATGCTCTCCAAAATTATCATCTCCAAGGATGAAATCATAAGGTATGTACAAAAGATTCTGTAGATGCTGGATATCTTGAGCAGCACACAATAAATGCTCCAGGAATTCAGCAGGTCAGGTAATATCAATGAATGTTAGTGTACAGTCCTGATGAAGTGTCTTGGCTCAAAATGTTGCCAGAATGCCCCCTCCCAGGAAAGATTTAGTACTATACAGAAACATTATTCCTTCCTAAACACCTTTGGCCATTCTTAGTTCAAAGTTTAAAACTTCGAAGTAAATTTATTATCGAAGTTCCTACTGTATATATCGTTATATACTAACCTGAGATTCACTTTATTGTAGGCATTCACAGTAGAAGGAAAAAGCAAGAAAATGAATTAAAAAATCTGCACACAAAGATTGACAACCAACCAATGTGCAAAAGAAGACTAACTGTGAATACAAAAACAAGTAAATAAATAATATTGAGAACATGAGATGCAAGAGTCCTTGAAAGTGACTCTGTGGGTCGTGGAATCAGTTCAGTGTTGAGTGAGTGAAGTTATCCATGCTGGTTCAGGATCCTGATGGTTGGATGGAACTGATTATGACAAGATAAGTACAGGACGATTGACCCAAAAGCAGAGCAGCAGAGACAATTTAGCAGTGAGTGATAACTTCAATAATCAACTGTAAAATTACAAGGTACGAAAAGCCACAAGACAAAAGAGAATGGATACTAAACTCACGGGCAACAAGGTAATGGATTATTGACTTCGGACTCTCACAGCAGGGAGACAGAGGGGTGCCTGGCTGGGCCAGGGTTTGTTGGGGTGTGGAGATTAGGGTTAGGGATAGGGTAGGTTTGGGGGATGGAGGAGAGAGAAAGTGGCCTGGCAGGGAGAGAGAGAAGTACCTGGTAGAGAAGCTTTTGGCTGGCCTGTTCTGGAGGTCGTTCATGTGGTACATCTACCTGCAGGATGGGGTGGGGTGCCCCTTGAGGTTGTCTGCCTTGGGGGGAAATCTGTAATGGGGATGCACAGGGCTGTACATGAGTTCAAAGACAACATACCTTTCCTGCTTTGTGTATATTTTGGTGATCGCTTTTATATCTGAGTGTGAGGGAGTCTCCAGTCTGGATTAAGTTAGAGTAGTGACTCCTTCCCACCCAGATAATTAAGATAATCAAGGAACTGCCTTCACAAAAGGGAAACCAGAGCAAGTCCGTGAGCCAGTCCACAGGAGCCTGGAGGAATCTGACTGGGCACATTGAGGGCAGGTGGTGATGAATTGACTTGCATCTATGATCATGGTGCTCTACCAGAACCGGCATTGCAGAAAATCCCGAGTCTGTAGTGCACCTGGATGTTAGGGAGGGATGAGGAGTGGGCCCACTGGAGTGCCTCAGTGCACAACCACCAGTATATGCTATTGCCAGGTGTGTCAGCACAGAGCAGGCTCATGCTCTAGGGACTGGCTGATCTGGTTGTCAAGGCCCCAGATGATTGGCATGAGGATCTTGGAGGATGGAATGATGGGTTGAGGTCTGATTTCCATTTTAGCACGGTTGAATTGTTGTGACAGGGCGTCTGCCTTAGTGTCTAGGAGCCAGGTCAACAAGAGATGAAAGTGAATTGCTGGAAGAAGAGGTTCCTAGTGGGACAATCATGGGTTGAGTTGGTGGGCCTGTTAATTGGTTATTAGGTTCTGAGGTTATGAGGTTCTGGAGTCAGTCCAGATCGGGAAGGGCTCAGTGTTTCGCATCAGCCAATGTTTCTACTCCTCGAAGACTCATTTAATGATGAGTAGGTCTTTGTCTCCTACTCCATAATGGTGGTGTGTAAAATTGAACTTGTACGAGAAGGCACAAGAGTGTATCTTCCCACTTAGCCCTCACTGGGAGAGGATGGTCCCGGTACCCATGTCAGATTCATCCTCCATTTCCTCAAAAGGTCCAGAGGGGTTTGGATAGTGGGGAATGTGAGCGGTGGTGAAGCATCCCGGCACCCATGTCAGATTCATCCACCATTTCCTCATCTCTTGAGCTCTTGAAAGCATGGTCCATGGCTAGAGACCAGGTTATCCATGAGGTAGGTGACTTGGTGGGGGAGGTGAGAGGAGTGGCGATCTCTGATGAACTGCTGGTAGAAGTTGGAAAAGCCCAAGAAGTGCTGTCGCTGTGTGAGGGAGCGCGGTCAGGGCCATTCAACAATGGCACCAACTTTCTTTGGGTCCAGGGGCTATACCTTGGTTTGAAATGCCATAGCCCAGGAAGGAGAAGACTGGGACGTGGAACTGGCAGCTTCCTAACTTGCAGTACAGTTGGTTTTTGAGAAGATAATGAAGGACTGATCGGATATGACAGACGCAGTCTTGTGGGACCTTGGAAAAGATGAGGATGTTGTTGAGATAGACAAATACATACCTGTGTTGCATGAGGAGGATCTGATTGATGAAGGCTTGGAAAATGGCTGGACTGTTGGAAGGTCCGAATGGCTAGTGGGTGTTTCAAATGGTGCTTCCCCCCAGCAGATATGGATCACATTGTACATGCTCCATAGATCTGGGCCCCATGCTTTGAGTATTTTGAATGCACTGTCCATGAATTGGAGAGGGTAGCGGTGCTTAATAGTAAATTTGTTGACTCAATGCTAGTCAATGCAGAGACGAATATTCCCATCTCTCTTCTTGACAAAGAAGAATCCTGCTGTGGATGCGGACTAGGATAGTCGAAAGAAGCTGCACTCTGCGATATAGTTATTTATAGCTTGGGTCTCAGGAAGGGAGGAGAACAGAGTTCCTCAGGGAGGGTGGTGCGCAGGAGGAGGTTGATCGCACAGTCATGTGGTCTGTGGAGTGGTAGGATGCTGGCCTTCGTTTTAGTGATGGGAAGCTAAGTCATGGTTTTCCTGTGGGAGTCTGGTGAGGTTAAGGATTTCCCCCGCTTCTACTGATTTAGGGCATGAGGTCAAGTGAGATTTCAAGTATGTGTTCTGGCAGTGGGATCCCTAATTCAGCGGTGAACTAGGTGACAGGCAAAGTGAGGGCCATTAGAGTAGAGGCAGGGTGAGAGGAGTATTGGGTGAATTGGATGGACTTACTCATGTGCATCCTCTGACCATCCCTCATCCCAAGGGGTGTCCATCAATGACCAAGATGCAGAAGGAGTGAGAGATAGGTAATCCAAGCTGCACATACAGAGGCTGGTCCAGAAAGTTGCATACTTTGCCAGAATCCACCAGAGACTCCTGAGTGCATAGAGCTGTTGGAATGTGGAGGAAGACGGAGAGAGTGAGTTGAACTATGCTGCTCGAATGAGGGTCCAGGAGTAGCTTACTAGATAGAAGGCTGCTCATCTCTACCTGGTAGAGCTATTTTCTGGATACAGTGGGTAGTGGACATTTGATATGTAGGTAATAGGCTGCTCTGCAGTTAGCGGACAAGTTATTTCTCCATCGATGCTCACACTCTTGGGGGCTGGGGTGGGGGGCATGAGTTAAGAGAGATCTCCCAATCTGCATGGGCTCTGGCAGATTTGATGATGAGGTCCTGCAGTCTGAAATGGTTTTAGGAACAGGTGGACAGATTTAAGGTTCTTCTGATGAACTGGAGGGTCATTCCAGAAGATGGCTTGTCAATTTGGAGGGCCAGTGTGCCGAGGCTTTCGATGACAGCTCATATACAAGCATTCTGAGGGGCCATGATAGTAATGGGTCAGCAATGCTTCTGCATTCCAGCCATACTCCGTCGAAAGGTGTACTTCAGTAGCAGACGTAAGCCTCGACGCAGGCAAAGTATCCAGTCCAGTTCTCCCCCTGCACTTCCTGGATGGTCAAATGGCCAACGCATCTCAGCACTGTATTCTGGATATTTATTTCTTATAGTGGTTTTATTGTCCCAGTTGGCGGCAGCCCAAGTCAGAGCTTGTCTAGTCAAGAGAGAGAAGGTGAAGGCAATCTTGGCTTGGTTTAGAGAATGCAGGTGGCTGAGCTCAAGTGTAAGACGCACTAGGACAGGAAGTTGCAGTGCCGGGTTGGGGATCCGTCAAAGTGTTTGGGCGCCAGAATCCAACCATCAAAAGCAGGAGGTTGACTGTCACAGGGTTGTTGTTTTGAGATGGAGACCTGGAGAGACTGGCAAACTGATGATTAATGATTTTCTGCTGCTTCTGGATCGTGTCGATGGATGACTTCCTTTGAGCGAGAAAACGCTGCTGAGTCAATCGATGATTCACTCATCCTGCCAGGAAATGTAAGGAAGGCTTGACCCAAAAACAAAGCAGTGGAGATGACTTAATGGTGATCAATAACTTTAATAATCAATTGAAAATTAACAAGCCACAGGAGGTAATAAAACAAGAGAAAAAAGATACTAAACTCACATGCAACAAGTTAACTGAAGGCTAGGAGCAACTAGTTGTGGCTGGCTAATTTGATGGGTGAACAAGGATTGTGAATGAGATCTGGGTTTAAATAGGCTGCAGGTGATGAGTTGGGAATGAGTGGCAGGTGACTCCTGTTACCTCGGTGGAGCCTCCATGCAAACTGTTCCTGAACCTGGTGGTGTGGGGCTTATTACTTCTGTTCCTCCTTCCTAATGCCAGCAGGGAGAAGAGAGATGGCCTGGATGGTGGGGGACCTTGATGATGGAGTTATTAGCTCTTCATTAGATTCTAGGAGAGAACTATGCTTCTGAGTCTCCACAACGGTCTTCTTCAGTCAGCCTGTGGACCAGAGGTTATTACTTTTTTTTGGTTGAGAACCCTGTTGAAAAAAATTGACTCTTACCTTGGAATCAGGAAAAAGGCAGTAACATTGTTCATAATCACAGAACACAGAACTTTATGGTTAAATATAGGCCCCTTGACCCATGATGTTTTGCCAGCCTTTTAACTCACTCTAAGATTAATCTAACCTTTTCCTCCTACATAGACCTCAATTTTTCAATCATCCATGTGCCAATCTAAGAATTTCTTAAGTGTCCCTAATGTATCTGCCTCTATCACCATGCTGGCAGGACATTCCAAGCACACATGACTCTCACCTTAAAATTATGCCTCTTGTATTAGCAATTTCCATCTGGGAAAAAGTCTTTGTCTGTCCATTTGATCCATGTTTTATTATCATCTTGTACACCTCTATTAAGTCACCACTCATCCTCCTTCACTCCAAAGAGAAAAGCCCTAGCTTGCTCAATCTACCCTTATAAAACATGCTCTCTAATCTGGGCAGCAGCTTGGTAAATCTCCTCTGCACCCTCCTAAATCTCATTATATTCCTATAATGAGGTGGCAAGAACTGTACACAATATTTCAAGTGTGATCTAAACAAGGTTTTATAGAGCTGCAATTTACTCTGCGGCTCTTGAACTCAATCCCCTGACTAATGAATTCAGAATCAGAAACAGGTTTATCATCACCGGTATGTGACATGAAATTTATTTTCACGTCAATTAATTGATCCTCCAGACCAATTTCCAATAAACAAGCGTCGGCTACCAAAACAGTTCAGCCATCCTTTCGGCTGCAGATTATTGCGGATTTTCTGGGCACGGTCATGAACCTTGCAAGTAGAATCCACTGACAGGCCAGAAAGTCTGCTTGGACCTGTATGGACTAACTTCTGGCCTTGCACAGAATTTTCTCAGCAGTATTGATTATAAAGAGGAACCATTCCCAGTGGCTGCTCTATGCAAGCAGGCACATGAAGGAAGCATTTATTTAGCACAGGCATTATATCCTGTGGTTCCAATAGGTCTTCAGTGTGACAGGTAACTACTCCAGTGGGTCTCCTTCTGTCACTGCCAATTTGGCTGGGCTGCCGGCACAGTCTTGGCATCACCACTGACAATCTGCCCCTATTGTTTTCCTGGACAGTGTTTTACAACAACAGGGATAATGAGCTAGTAAATAAAAAGCCTGATAGGAGACGTGCAGAAATCTAATGATCGCACGAGCTCCCTGTGGCCTCCTCATATCTACCTGGGAGCTGCTATCCGGTTTTAAAGCCACTCGGTGACCATGGAAACAGATCTGGTGTAAATGCTTGCTCTCATTGAAACAAGAGACTTCACTGGGGGAGCAGCATCGTGCTGTGGGACGCCTGCTCCCGCACAAGATATGACGGTTTTTTAATGATTGCAATGATTATTGGTCCCCTCTTAATATGCAAAACAAAAATTCCCATGACAGCCATATTATAGTTCCTGCTTATAAAGTCGCTTATTCTTAACATGAAATGTGTGACTGAGATTTCAGTGTGAGCAGTTTTGAACTTTTATAAGAACCAGCCCTTCCAGGGACTATAGACTGCTATGACAATATGGCAAATATTCTCTCATAGTTCCTTGAGAAGAGGGGCTGGGGGTGGTGTAGTGGTGATCAGAAGGAGGGGTGGGGTCACCGATAGGATTCCATAAGATGTACGAACAGAATTAGGACATTCGGCACATCGGATCTGCTCCGCCATTCCATTTTATTTGATTATTATTCATCTTAGCCCTATTCTCCGGCCTTCTTCCTGTAACCCTTGATGCCTTGACTAATCAAGAACCTATCAACCTCCTACATAACCAATGACTTGGCCTCCACAGCTATCTGTGACGATGAATTCCACAGATTTGCCACCCTCTGGCTAAATAAGTTCCTCCTCCTAGCTACTCTGAAGAGGCATCCCTCTAATCTGAGACTGTGACCTCTGGTAATAAACTTTCTCACTGTAGGAAACATCCTCTCCACGTTCACTCTGTGCCTTTTAATACCTGATGGGTTTCAATGAGATCCACTCCTCATGCTACTGAACTCCCCTCTCATTCTTATGAACCCCAGTGAGTACAGGCCCAGAGCCATCAAATACTCCTCATATGATGAGCCTTTTAACCCTAGAATCATTTTTGCAAACGTCCTTTGAACACTCTCCAATGTTAGCACACCCTTTCTTAGACAAGGGGCCCAAAACTGCTCACTGTAATCCAAGCGAGGGCTCACCAGTGCCTTAAAAAGCCCGTTAGTAGAACTGCATGAAATGCACTGTGGTGTTGTGGCTGCCATGATTAATAACATGTTGTGAGATGTAACGTGGGTTGCGACAGTGTTTTATGAAACAGCTGTGTGTCGTGGCAAGTGAAATTTTTCTCCCATCCTTGAATGATTAAGGTTATTTGTAGATGAGGGTGCATTGGGTATTGTGTGAGAGCAGTGCAATGAGGGGAGTTGCCTTCCAAAGATTCATTCATATGAGAGGTCATTAAGCATTTTCATCACCGAATCTGGGTCCTCAGTGCCGCAATTCCTTGCATTCATCACAGGAGCATCTTCTTCCACATTTCATTTCAGCACATGAGCCTTCCATCTAGTTTCTCAAAAATTTTGTTAAAAATCTGCAAGTCCACTCTACCTTGATAGTGATATCTCTTCCATCTCCATCTAGCCACGTCCTTTGATGTTCCAGAGATTTATGATCCATGGCCATAAATCCCTCAAAGTTGCTGTGCAAGCTGACAGGGTTGTTAAGCAGTTCATGGTCTGTTGGCCTTCTTTAGTCAGAGGATTGAGATCAAGAGCCATGGGGTAATGTTGCAACTCAATAAATCTCTGGTTAGACCACACTTGGAATGTTCAGAGCTGGTCACCTCATCATACACAGAGTCGTACAGTGTATTGGCCTTCATCAATCGTGGAATTGAATTTAGGAGCCGAGAGGTAATGGTGGAGCTATGTAGGACCCTGGTCAGACCCCACTTGGAGTACTGTGCTCAGTTCTGGTTGCCTCACTACAGGAAGGATGTGGAAGCCATAGAGGCGTAGAGCCAATTGAGGCAACATCCTTTTAAATCTCCTCTGCACCATGCAGAGGAGATTTACAAAGATGTTGCCTCAATTGGGGAGCATACCTTATGAGAATAGGTTGAGTGAACTCGGCCTTTTCTCCTTGGAGCGACGGAGGATGAGAGGTGACCTGATAGAGGTGTATAAGGTGATGAGAGGCATTGATTGTGTGGATAGTCAGAGGCTTTTTCTCAGGGCTAAAATGGTTGCCACAAGAGGACACAGGTATAAGGTGCTGGGGAGTAGGTACAGAGGAGATGTCAGGAATACGTTTTTATGCAGAGAGTGGTGAGTGCGTGGAATGGGCTGCCGGCAACGGTGGTGAAGGTGGATACAATAGGGTCTTTTAAGAGGCTTTTAGATAGGTACATGGAACTTAGTAAAATAGAGGGCTATAGGTAAGCCTAGTAATTTCTAAAGTAGGGACATGTTCGGCATAACTTTGTGGGCCGAAGGGCCTGTATTGTGCTGGAGGTTTTCTGTTTTCTATCAGAAGTATACTTAACCTTCAGAGAGGATGCAGAGGAGATTTACTTGGATGCTGCCTGGATTAGAAAGTCCGTCTTATGATGGAAGGCTGAGCGAGCCAGGGCTTTACTCCTTGGAACAAAAGAGAATGAGAGGTGACTTGATTGAAGTGTACAAGGTGATAATAGGCATAGATCGAGTGTATAGCGAAATATTTCCTCTCAGGGCAGAAATGGCCAATACAAAGGCACATACATTTGAAATTTTAGGAGGAAAATATAGGGGGGGGGGATGTCAAAGGTAGGGTTTTTTTACACAGACCGAGATAGGTGTGAGAAACGTGTTGCCATATTAGGGACATTTAAGAGATTCAGACAGGTATATGGATGATAGAAAAATGAGGACAATGTAGGAGGGAAGGGTTAAATTGATTTAATTGTTGTTGTTAAGTGTCATTGAGTTGTTGTTGGCTCATGGCGACCCTATGGATAGATGCCGCAAATGAGTTTTGATCCTCACAAAGATGGCCCATTGCAGATAACATTGCATTCACAGCCATCTTTTTTGTGTCCATCCATCTGATTGGAGGCTTTCCTCTCTTCAGAGGTCATTCCACTTTGCTGAGCATGAAGAGCTGTTCCTTCGCATGATCTGCCCAAAGTACAATAGGTGGCGTCTTGTCATTTGAACCTCCTGAGAGGGACTTGATTTGATCTCATTGATGACTGGTTTATTTGTTCGGTGAGTGGTCTACGAGGTCTAAATTGATCTTGAGGTAGGTTAAATGGTCAGCACAACATTATGGGCTGAAGGGGCTGTACTTTGCTGTAATTTTCTATGTTTTGTGTTCTATCTGCAATGACTTTCCATGTCTGCAGAGAAGCAGACCACAGCTTCTTTAAAGGACTGGTCTGTCAGGCCATTTGTGTTGGTGGTGCAGTGAGGTTGACAACTTTGCAGTCATGACAATAAGCAGACAGCATCAATTTTATGAACGAGCAGCAATGGACCTGTGCAGTCATCAGGTTTCATTATCCATGTTCCTATTCTCCAATCTTGTCGTGTTCTTAATATGTCAATAATAATAGGGTAATATTGTTGATATATTGTTTGAGTAAGCATTTTTTGTTTACATAATTCATTTTGGGTTATATGTAAGAAGTATGTGAATGGCATTTGTCATTATGCCACCTCATCATATGTGAGCGCCTTACTAAAGAATAACTAAATAGACAAGGCTGCTGTGTTTTTCTTTCAATTATTTTCTGGAGTTACAAAACATAACAGTGGCGACCAGCAAGTTTTAAAACAAACCCAACATGACTACCTACCTTTTGAAGTGCAACACATTCTATTCAGAAGGGGAGAGAGATGCTTGAGTAAAACAAAAGGCAGAAAATGAACAAATTTAATAAGCAATGGGTTCGGCCATGGGTTTATAAACAGTGAGTGCCAGGTGATAATAATAATAATAATAGATTTTAAAAAAGCAGAAATGGCTGGGTACATCTGAAAGATAGATGTATTTAATTTTGCGGCAGATAACTGTACAATGTATACTGAATGACTTGAGCAGTATTTTGAAGCAGGTGAAATTGCTGATGAAAAACGAGTGCCAGTATTGCTTAATGCAATAGGGGGAAGAGCGTTCAGTTTTCTTAGAAGATTATCTTCTCCAATCAAGCCAACAAAATGAACTTTATGAGTGCAACGCAGGAGCAGTTAGAACCAAAACCACTGTTGATTGCAGAACACTTTAGATTTCAAAAGTGGAATTGAAAGGAAGGGGTGTCCATTTCAGCTCATGTAGCTTAATTAAAGAAATTGTCTGAGCATTGTCAGTTCAGTAGTGGGCTTAATGATGCACCGAAAGATTGTTCAGTTTGTGGAATCTTACAAGAAAGCATTCAAGAACAGCTCCTGACTGAAGCAGAACTCACATTTAAAAGAGCAGTTGAAATTGCTGCATCAAAAATATGATAATGATGAAAGATACACTGGACTGAGTAGCCTTGAGATTTAAACGTGAAAACTAACAAAAGACAAGGAACATGGCTTACACCAGAAGTGAACAGCAAATTAATTAAAATGGAATTGGACACTAGCTCGGTTATGTCCATCATTCCACAAAATAAGTTTAAACAGCATTTCAAAGATACTGAACTGCAGCCTGCAGGTATCTAACTAAGAATGTATACTGGAGAAAAGAATATCCTGGGAATGAGATCCACAACAACCAATTAGCCACATTGGGCTTGTAAGGGATAAAAACAGGAGGGCCAGCATTGTGGTGTCATGATTGGCTGAGACAGCTACAATTTGATTGGAGATCCATCCACCATTTGCATGCTGCATCCCCAGCAATAGAATCAACTGAAGATGAATTAAGAAAGTTACAGGACGATGCCACAGCAGCGTTCAAGGATTGCATTTTGGGAAGCTCAAACATATCAAGGTTAAAATGGTGTTAAATAAAATTGCCACAGCCAAGTTTTATAAAACCTATCCTTTTCCTTATACCATTCATGCTGAAGTAGCAAATAAACTAGTTCATGTGGAGGATGATGGAATTCTTTCCAAAGTTGAGTGGAGACCGTGGGAAATGCTTATGTTCCCAGTAACCAGGAAGGATGCAAGAAAGGACCTGTCAGGATCTATGGTGATTTTAAGGTCACGATAAACCCAGCACTGAAAGTAGATCAATACCCTTTCCCCAAGATCGAGGATACCTTTGCATACCCTTCTGGAGGAAAATATTTCAGCCAAATGGATTTAGCTGAGGTGAACCTACAGGTGGAAATGGAAGAAAAGCCCAAAGTGTTTCTCACCATAAATATTCAGAGGGTTCTATTGCTATAATAGGCTTATTTTATGTGCTCAGAGCACAATGCAATAAATGTGAATTCTTTAATCGAAGCATCACTTACTGTGGTCACACTATTGATGCCTAAGGATTACACAAGTGTGCTGAGAAAATTCAAGTTGTGGTGGCCAATGGGCATGTCACAGTTGTGGTCCTTTTTAGGATTGTCAGTTACTGCAACAGGTTCATGCCAAGCCTGGCTACTGTGATCTACCCCTTGAAATCATTACTATAGGCCAGGAAGAAATAGGCGAAAGACAAAGCAATGTGAGGTGGCTTTCAAAAAGGCAAAGGAAATGGTGATGTCAGACACTGTACTCACACACTATGATCCACATCGTCCAGTGCAGCTTGACTGTGATGCCTCGCCTCACAGGTGCAGACATGTCAAATGTTATGAATGATGGAAGTGAACGCTCTATGGACTTTGCATCATCTTCCCTTACTGCTGCAGAGATAAATTATGCACAGGTTGACAGGGAAGCCTTAATTCTGATTTGGGGTGTAAAATATTTCAATACTAGTTGCATGGGAAAGTGCTTACCCTCATTACTGATCATCAGCCACCAGTGTCCATTTTCAATTCACAGAAGGGTGTTCCACAAACAGCAACAGCTCAAATGCAGAGATGGGCTCTGTTTCTTGGAAGAACCAATTAGAAGATTGATTTCAAGAGGACAACTAATTATGGAGATGCTGATGGATTGTCCAGTTTACCCTTAGAAAAGGAAAATACCTGAAAAATGTATAAAAGAGGCACTCCTCTTGACATATTCTCCCTAATGCAAAACAAAAAATCTCACTATTATGACAGAGATGACAAAAGGAAACCAGAAAAGACCCTGCACTTTCTCAGGTCTATGGCCATCCAAAATGGATGGAATGTGCAGCAGAAATTCCAGTTTCTTCATTCTTACCAGTGCCGGGATGAACTTGCCTTTGATGTGGGTTGCTTTATGTGGGGATTGTACCATCCATTTTGTTGTAGCATCTAAACTGAGAACTAAACTGCTTGAGGAGCTAAATGCTGGTCATCTAGGCATGGTCAAAATGAAAGTGTTGGCTTGAAGCTTTGTCTGGTGGTCTGTGATAGCTTAATAGCTTCAGCAGCTTGCCATGCACAGTTTGGGATGCTAAACCATCGAAAAGATAGCAAGAGTAACACAATCCACATCAACAACTCACCAAACAATCCTGTTCCTCTGTCATCTCTTGCACTCACACTCTGATCTCCTCAAACCCAATTTGAGAAGGAGTTTGCAAGTCAACAGCTGAGACAAATTGAGGTCTCGTTGTTCCACTCTTGAAGAAACAGTCCCGACAAGGGACTATACGATGATCAAAAATGGATACTTGGAGAGGTTAAGGACAGAAATGGACCACTCCCAACAAGGTAGAGATTGTGTCTGATGTCATCTGGAGATGACACATCGATCATCTGAGGACAGCAGAGTCAATTGTTACAGAAGAAAGGTTTCCCGAGCTGCCAGACTCACTCCCGGCAGTCCCAGAGTCAACCCCTACAACCACCACAGAGAAGGCCCCAGAATCTGAGATGGTTTCAGAGCCACAAGTCAGACCTACTAAGCAGAGTGACCCCCCTTGTCAGGAAAGACATTATCCCGCAGGAGTAAGAAATCCTCCACACCGATTAAATCTTTCCACTAGAATGGGGCAATTAAAAATTTACTCTGCTGTGGATACAAAGTAGTTTTGTTATATGTATTATATAGTATACTGTCTTTTATATATAACATAAGATGACTAGAGAGCAATGGGTTACATATTTGAGTTGAGATGCATTCCATATTGAGTTGGAATTTATAGGGAGGACTGTTGTGCATTTAATTCTTCAGTAATACTTGAGTAATATTGTAAATATACTGTTTGATTACACATTATTTGTTTACATAATTCATTGTGGCTTATCTGTAAGATGTACATGAATGGTATATACCATTTCACCACCATGTTGTATGTAAGGGCCTTACTAAATAATGAAGAAAAACCTGTGGTTTTCTTTCAATTAGTTTCTGGAGTTATAGGACATTTATCCCTTATAATATTTGCTGATGTGTTTTTATAATGTACAGTATCATTAGGATTGTTCTGCATGAGAATTGCTGAGGTTGGTCGGTTCTGCCAAGTTGTTTGATCCCTGCATTCGGGCGATTGGAACAGATTTCACAGAAATCAAGAATCAAGTATGTTGAGATAACAACATGACGTTTTGTTGCTGAAGGAGCACCTTCTGAACTGACTGATGTTGGGTGAGACTAGAACAAGAGATCATCAGTTATGGGTGAAAGGTTAAATATTTGAGGGGAACTTCTTCACTCAGAGGATGCTGTGAATGAGGAATGGGCTGCTAGCAAAAGTGGTGGATGTAGAGTTGGTTGCAACATTTAACAAAAGTTTAGATAAATGCATGCATGGGAGGGGTATGGAGGGTTATGGTCCAGGTGCGAGTCAATGGGACTAGATAGAGTAACAGTTTGGCATGGACTAGATGGGCTAAAAGACCTGTTACTGTGCTGTATCATTTTATGTCTATTGCTCTTTGAGTGACTGGAGCACCATTTCAGCTGCCCAGAGATGCTAACCAGGGTCTTTGGATAAAACTAAATGGCTTACTGGAAAGGAGAGGAATGAATTGCACTCTAGTAGTGATGCACCATCAATAACTCTCCGAGACGTGAGGCGAGATATAGGCTTTTATTGGCTGGAAGAAAGAACAAGCAGCAATTGACCACCACACTACATCCTGGAGACTGAGGCCGGGGCTCAGGCCTCAATCGCCTTTATACCGGGGTCTGTGGGAGGAGCCACAGGAGCTGTCAGCGGGGGGGGGGGGGGGGGGCGTGTCCAGACAGGTATATGTAGTTCACCACATTCACCCCCCCTTTGTTTTAAAAGAGAGTCCACATGGGGTGAAGTTTCTTACAAGTATATTTACAGGTTAAGTCCATCAGATGGTCGAATCTGTCTCTGCGATCTACGTAGCACCGGCTGTGATTGCACAGGTGCCGGTGGTGATTGCACCAGAGACGGTGGTTGTGCTGGTTCCGGCCTGACTGGAGGTATCAGCCCACTAGGCGTCAGTGATCCCTCATGCGTGTGCGAGACGCCTGGTATAGGAGTGTTGTGAGGAGTCTGTGTAGGGCTCAGTGTGCGCGATGTCACCTCGGGTACTGTTACTGTTACTGTTACTGTTACTGTGGAATGTTTGGGGTAGTGGTCTGCTGCTCCTGCGGGCGCCAGGTCGTGGATGGAGACTGTGTCCTCCCGCCCATCAGGTACGACCACGTAGGCATACTGGGGGTTCGCATGTAGTAGGTGAACCCTCTCGACCAGCGGGGAGTATTTATTACTCCTCACATGTTTCCGGAGCAGCACTGGCCCTGGGGATGTCAGCCAAGCCGGTAGGGTGGTCCCAGTGGCAGACTTCCTGGGAAAAGAGAATAGGCGCTCGTGAGGGGTGGCATTGGTGGATGTACATAACAGGGAGCGGATGGAGTGGAGTGCCTCAGGGAGGACCTCCTGCCATCGAGAGACCGGCAACCCTTTTGACTTAAGGGCTAAAAGTGTGGCCTTCCACACTGTGGCATTCTCCCTCTCCACCTGTCCATTTCCCCGGGGATTATAGCTCGTGGTCCTACTAGTAGCAATACCTCTAGCCAGCAGGTACTGGCGCAGCTCATCACTCATAAAGGAGGACCCTCTATCACTGTGGATATAGCAGGGATATCCGAACAGAGTGAAGAGCTGGCGCAGGGCTTTTATGACAGACGTGGCAGTGGTGTCAGGACAGGGGATGGCAAAGGGGAACCGCGAGTACTCGTCGATAATGTTGAGAAAGTAGACATTGCGGTCGGTGGAGGGAAGGGGGCCCTTAAAGTCAACACTCAGTCACTCAAAGAGGCGGGTGGCCTTGACAAGTTCACCGTTTCAGGACGGTAGAAGTGCGGTTTGCACTCAGTGTGGATTTGGCAGTCCCTGGTCATCGTCCTGATGACCTCAAGGGAGTAAGGCAGGTTCCGGGCTTTCACGAAATGGTAATATCGGGTGACCCCCAGGTGGCAAAGATCTGCATGGAGGGCATATAGCTGGTCGAGCTGTGCGCTGGCACACGCTCCCTGGGATAGGGCATCAGGGGGCTCATTGAGCCTTCCAGGCTGGTACAGGATATCATAGTTGTAGGTGGAGCGTTCTATTCTCCACTGCAAAATTTTATCATTTTTGATTTTGCCCTGCTGTTGGTTGCTGAACATGAACGCAACTGAGTGTTGGTCGGTCAGCAAGGTGAACCTTTTGCCGGCGAGATAGTGCCTTCAGTGCCTAATAGCTTCCACTATGGCCTGGGCTTCTTTCTCCACCGCTGAGAGCCAAATTTCAGGGCCTTGAAGGGTACGAGAAAAGAATGCTACTGGCCTGCCTGCCTGATTGATGGTAGCAGCCAGCGGGAAATTGGAGGCGTCACTCTCTACTTGGAAGGGAATGGTCTTGTCCACCACATGCATTGTTGCTTTGGCAATGTCCCCTTTAATGCAGCTGAAGGCCATGCGGGCCTCGGCAGAGAGGGGAGAAGTGGTAGACTTGACCAGGGGGCGGGCCTTGTCTGCGTAATGGGGGACCCATTGGGTGTAATAGGAAAAGAAGCCCAGGCACCGTCTGAGGGCTTTGAGGGTGGTGGGAAGAGGGAGTTCTAACAGAGGGCGCATATGTCCAGGATCAGGGCCAATGACCCTGTTCTCCACGACATACCCAAGGATAGCCAGTCGGGTGGTTCTGAACACACACTTGTCCCTGTTATAAGTAAGGTTCTGGGCTTTGGCCACTTGGAAAAATCATTGGAGGTTGACGTTGTGATCCCACCAGTCGTGACCACAGATGGTGATGTTATCCAGATAGGGAAATGTGGCCTTCAGTTGGCACTGGTCCACCATCCGGTCCATTTCCCTTTGGAAGACAGAGACACCATTTGTGACACCAAATGGGACGCGCAGGAAGTGATAGAGCCTGCCATCCGTCTCAAAGGCGGTGTAGGGGTGATCCTCTGGGCGGATGGGGAGCTGGTGATAAGTGGATTTCAGTTCTATTGTCGAGTACACCTTGTACTGAGCTGTCTGGTTGACCATATCCGTGATGCAGGGTAGGGGGTATGCGTCAAGCTGCGTGAACCTATTGATGGTCTGGCTATAGTCCATGACCATCCTATTTTTCTGCCCAGTCCGAACAACAACCACCTGGGCCTTCCAAGGGCTTGTGCTTGGCTCAATGATCCCCTCCCTGAGCAGCTGCTGCACCTCTGACTGAATGAAGGCCCGGTCCCCCGCGCTGTACCTCCTGCTTTTAGTTGCCACAGGCTTACAGTCAGGGGTCAGGTTGGCGAACAGCGGTGGGGGAGGGACCTTGAGAGTGGAGAGGCTGCAAGTGGTGTCAGTAGCTCAGCTGTCGGCATGGTGCTGGGTGGGATGTGTGGGTCGGTGTGTGTGTGTGGTCAGTAGCGGGGTATGTGACGAAGTCCCACCAAACTGAGGATTCCTGACAGTGAGTGGTGGGAGGGGCCCGTCATATGCCATAGTCACACTTTCGAGGTGGCTCTGGAAGTCCAGCCCCAATAGCACAGGTGCGCACAGTTGAGGCATGATCAGTAGCGCAAAGTTCCGATATTCTGTGCCCTGCACCACCAATGTCGCTACACAACCCACCCGGATGTCTGTGGAATGCGACCCAGAAGCCATGGTGACCCTCTGGCTTACCGGCTGTGTCACGAGTCCGCAGCGTTGCACTGTGTCCAGGTCAATAAAACTCTCAGTGCTGCCCATGTCAAACAGGCAGCTAGTCCTGTGCCCCTCCACCAGGATGTCCATCATTGACCTTGCAAGCTGGTGTGGGGCGCTTTGGTTGAGGATTATGGAGGCCAGAGTTGAATCGCTGTCTTGGTGCCCAGTAAGCACCGGTGGGTCGGGGGCGGGGCGAGGTGGCGCCGACAAAGATGGTGAAATGGCCCTTCTTCCCGCAGCTGGAGCAGGTCGCTTCTCGAGTCGGGCAGCATTTTCGGGGGTGCTTTTTGAGTCCGCAGAAGTAACACTGCACAGACTTGCGACTGGCAGCGGCTGTGGTTGGGTTCGGGGAGTTTGTGGACTTGCGACTGGCAGCGGCAGTGGTGAATTCGCTCGTGGGAACTGGTGGTGGCGGGGTCTGTAGTGTCCATGGAATCGGCGGGGGATCACGCGGCTGGACAGCGTCAGCGTTGTGCAGAGCAGCTTGCAGCGTGTCGGCCGTCTCGATCGCCAAGCGTAAGGTAAGATCGGCATTTTCCAGCAGCCACTGGCGCACGTACTCTGTCCTGATCCCTGTAACGAAGGCGTCTCGTACTAGCAGCTCCGAATGCTGCTCCGCCGTCAGACCTTTCCAGTCACAAGCCCGCACGAGTGTCTGTAGGGCTCGGAGAAACTGCCCGCTCGACTCGCCCAATCGCTGTCGCCGCGTCGCTAAATGATGTCTTGCGTAGACAGTGTTCACCGGCCGCAGGTACTGTCCTTTGAGGGCGTCCAGTGCCCCTTGGTAGGTCGGTAGGTCCCTGATAAGGGAGAATGCTTTCAGACTTACACTAGATAGTAATATTTTGTACTTTGTGGCAGGCTCAGTCACTGGAATCTGTTCCAAGTATGATTGGAAGCATGCAAGCCAGAGTTCAAAGGCAAGAGCTTTGAACTTGTCTTGAGGAGTCTTGAGGATCGAGGTCTAATTTTTCCGGACGTAAAATGCTGTCCATGTTTTAAACTTGCAGCCAATAAAATTGAAGCACCATCATTAACTCTCCGAGACGTGAGGCGAGATATAGGCTTTTATTGGCTGGAAGAAAGAACAAGCAGCAATTGACCACTATACTACATCCTGGAGACTGAGGGCAGGGCCCAGGCTCCAATCGCCTTTATACCGGGGTCTGTGGGAGGAGCCACGGTCAGTGGGAGGAGCCACAGGAGCAGTCAGCGGGGGGGGGGGGGGGGGGGGCGTGTCCAGACAGGTATATGTAGTTATGTAGTTCACCACAAGTAAGAAGAAAGATTTATGGCACATGTGCGGCTAACCACATTCCGTAAGTATATCATAAGCAATGAAAAACACTGAGAAAAATTTCTATCATAACTCGATGCCTAATTATGGAGAATAGAATGTAACAGATGACCAAATGCCAGAATATCAAAGTGGCTGATTCCAGTCATTTCTCCTGTTGATCTTGGAAAGCTTTTGGTGTAAAGAATGAGAGTAGTGGGATCTGTGCTGCCACTGGTGTTCCATGTACAGTCAGTCCCTGGGTTATAAATGAGTTCCATTCCTGAGTCCGTCTTTAAGTTGGAATTGTATGTGAGTCAGAACAAGTACATCTGGTATTATTTAGCATCAGTTAGTCAAACGTTTGTCAGTATATAGTATATATTTTACCTTTCTATGCACATAAAACACTTAAGGAATGTATGTATTTCAATAATTAAACCACTGCATTGCTTAGTAATAATTGTAGCTTTCATCAGGGCAGGTCTATCAGTAATGCTCCATTACTCTCACTTTATCCTTTGTTCCGATCATTGACCGACTGTAGCCTAATGCTTTTCCAATGACCAATGGCATTTCACCTCTTTCCGATCACTATTATTTCCACTTTATTTTCAATCATGATCGTTTTCCGTCAACGGAACAGAAACACTGAGGATTCAGCAGGCGCCGTGGGCGGTGGGTCCTGAGCTCCCTCGGGCCCTAAAGTCCACCCACACTGAGACAGGTTAAATGGGACAAGTGTGGGTGCTGCTGACTGGAAAAGGGGGTCAGGGTGAATCTTGCTAAGAAATATTCAATCAAATACAAAGTTACACACTCAACATAGTGTTAACGGCAACATGATCCGACTTAAAATGGCAGACGGTGTTCTCCTTTCTCGAGCTGACGAATTTTTTATATAATAAGTTTTATGGCAGGACATTCATAAGTATGAGTTGTTCGTAAGTCAGATGTTCATAAATCGGAGACTGCCTGTATATGATTTATTGTCCTTCAAAGTCTTAGTGGAGCAGGATGCATACTTTTGACTTAATGTCCATCATTACACAGGTCTGCTTTCTTCCCCATGTCCACAGGTAATGCCTGTTCCATGGTGTGAACTTTCTGTGTTCTCTAGGTCCCCTCCTATTTCATCTTCAACCTTTCAGCAAACCCATCAACAGCCATGACCTTTTCAAGATGATCGGGGCATAGGTCAATTGGACAGCCAGAGACATTTTCCCAAGGCCGACATGTTTAATACCAGGGCCATAATTTTAAGATGATTGGAGGATACCAAAGGAAGGATGTCAGTTTTTTACAGAGTGGTGATGTGTGAAGTTTTTATTTGCAGAATGGAACATGCTGCCGGGGGTGGTGGTTGAAGCTTATACACTATGGGCATTTAAGAGATGCTTAGATAGGCATATGGTTGAAAGAAAAACAGAGGGCTGTATGGGAGGGGAAAGCTTAGGTTGACTTTCGATGAGGTTAAAGGGCCAGTACAACATCGTGGGCCAAAGGGCCTGTACTGTGTTGTAATAGTCTAGGTCCTCAGGCGGGACATCCCTCTGGACATACTGGTTCAAATAATTCATAGTTAAACTTCAAGATCCCCCCCTTTTGTTCAGCCAGGATAAAATATTCACTAATGATTTTGGAGATCTCTTCAACAAACCTTCAGTAGCAGCCCTAGCCTGAGCTTTGTAGATGAAAGAAACAGCAGGACAGGCTGCATCTGTGAAGGGAGAAACACAGTCTATGGATTCTGTTTTCCTCTCCACAGATTCTCCTTGACCTGGCAAATATTTCCTGCATTTTTGTTTTTTTAAAATTTTGTATTTGCAGCATCTGTCGACTTCTGCAATGCCAGTGAAAACATTTGTCCCGTGCTTTTGCTGTTTGTCCAATATTAGAGAATAGGCTTCCTCATCCCATTTCAGGTTTACCCTTTCCACTAATGCCGCTCCACTACATTTCAAGATCCAGCTTTGTATGCTAAGATGAGCCCTTTTTTTCAGCTATCTACGCTGGCCTGCCTCCTCATGAATCACTTGCGACTGGCAGTGGGATACTAGACCCCCTGTGCAGAGTGAGTAATGCTAGTTTAGGGCTTTCACATACTTGGTGACTAATGCAGGGTTTACATCAGATGTCAGGGAATGCCAGAAAACTTGCAAAACCTTTACTGCCACAACAACCGGTCAGCCAAATTAGATTACAGATGGATTAGTTTAGCATTACTTTCCATTTATCAATCGGATTTAATTGTCCATAAAGAAAGTGGCACTTATTCTGGGGTTCACGTAAATAGAACTATTATGGACTGAAAGAGTCTCGTTCCAACAGAAAAAGCAACACAAGTGCACTGCGTACACAGCTGTGTGTTCCCTTTTCAACAAACAAAGCACAAAACCCAAATAGAGAAATATTCAGCTGTGAATCTCTGCATTTGGTGCCACTCCAGAAATTCTGCAACACGATCAAATGGAGTTAATTACAAGTTGAGATCAATACAAACAGCATCTCAACCTGGATAAGGCTAAAGAGATTATTGTGGACTTCAGGAAACTTCTGGTTTAAGGTGGCGCTAATGAAGGTGGGTGGTAAGCTTACTGGTGGTTCATTAAGCAAGAAATATGACAAAAAACTTATTAATAACACCTTTGTGGTAAATTGTGGTAAACTATCGCTGCAAACAATGAAGAGGCAAGCAGGTGCTATGCAAAGTTGTAGCAAGTTGGACGGATGTTTGAGACAGAGTCAAAGTTGGAGGGAGCAGAGCGGAGAAAGTTCTGAGTGGAGTTTCGGTGCCTGTCCACCTAAATGAGAGTGGGAGTGGATCAGTCTGAGTGCCAAATTGGAAAGGTTGGGTACAGGCCAGAACATGGTGGCGGGGTCCAGGCCCAGAGCAAATGAATACGATGGACCCTAGGTCCCAGTGTAGGGGATGACCCACAGTTTGGACAATTTAAATGATGGGCCAGGTGGATTGAAAAGGCAGGGTGTTAGGAGCAGAGGCAAGGTTGGGGCCGATTCTGCTCACTGCTCCACAACGTTTACTCTGCTCTCTGTGGCACCGAGGCTGAGGCTAAGTCTTGCTACGGCTGTCCAAGACTCACTTTCATTCTGAATGCTGTTGCTTGCTTTTATTGTTTGCATGATTTGTTGTTTTTTTTTCTCTGTGCTTTGAGTGTTTTTAATTGGCTTTCATTAGGTCTTTTTTTAAATTGGGTTATTTTTGTTTTCTTGTTTTGTGGCTGCCTGTAAGCAGACACATCTCAGGGTTGTATAATTTATACAAAATTTGAACTTTGAATTTTGGAACTTTGAACATGCAGACTGTCTGCTCCCTACTGTACATCAGTGGCTTCTCTGTGGGGAGAATCAGGAGCACCAAGTTTCTTGGTGTGCACATTATTGACAATCTCACCAGGTCCCTCAACACCACCCATTTAGTTAAGAGACCATGTTTCCTGCAGAGACTGAGCTTCACCCACCCACCCCCATTCTGAACACATTCTCCTGGAGCACCATCAAGAGTGTCATAACAGGTTGCACCACCGTCCACAATGGGAATTGTACTGCATTAGATCACAAGTCCCTGCAACGGATAGTGAGAACTGATGGAACCAGCGAGGTCTCCCTTCCCCCCCCCCCCACCTCACCCCCCATGATACGTGCTCTGTACGACTATATAGTACGTAATGTGTGTTATACCTTGGTGCCAGAGGAACACTGTTTCATTAGGCTGTATACATGTAAATACTTCAACTTGAACTTGAAGCTGGAACAGAACAGAGCAAATGAAGAATGTTTAGCCCTTCACACCTGCCATTGATTAATATCATGGCTGATCTACCTCATCTTCTTGTACTATCCTCATATCTATCGATCCTTCAATAATCAGAACTTATTGATATCCCATTTTATCTAACTTCACCTATCTGGGTTAGAAAATTATGAAGATCTACCATCCTCTGGGTGACAAAATCTTCTACTGTCTGCCCTTCATTCTGAGACTCTGACCCTTTTGGTGCAGGAAGTCTTGCCCCTTCCTGCATCAAAACTATTGAGAATTTGAAGAACTCTGTAAGTTTCAATGAGGTCTCTTCTCATTCTTCTGATTTTCTTAAGGATACAGTTTAATCTAGTCAATTTCTCCTCATCTGGCAATGCTGCCAAGTCTAGTGAATCTTCACTGCACTCCCTCTACGGCAAGTATATTCCTTTTTTTTTTGGTAAGGAAACTAAAAAAAAATGTATATAGTACTCTGGGCAGAGCATCAACAAGGCTTTGTTTAATTGTAGTAAGACATCTTTACCCCTCTACTCAAATACTTTAGTTATTTAAATGGTATTTTTTGCAATCAGATCGGAGTATTACGCAACCTGCATTCATATAGAGAGGGCAATGTCTCTTTACTCAGTGAATCCCTATATTGTTTATTATTGACTGGAGAAGGGCCAGCATAAACATTCCAAATGGCAAGAAATGGAATATAATTTAATTTGTCAAGTTGGTACATAACATCAACTAATTATATCTTCTGACTTTTCACACCCTTTCACAACCCTACCTCTCTGAGCTCCTGACACTGTGTCAAGCTGCCACCAAACAACACATTTCACATCCTGTAGGTCAGTGATCATAAATCTGGTTTTGAAATTACAACTTATTGGAGAATAATCAGCATGTAAGAAAGGTGAAATTTAACAAAAGTCCTGCTACCTACTGTTTTATTCTGTCAGTCAACTTATGAGATGCACAATATTGCTGATGCCCTGTTAGCTCCATCACCATGTAAGATCCCACTGGGCAGGAGCCCAGGCCAAGATATATTCTCTGCCATCAATATTGTTAGAGTTTATCTTGTCACTACAATGCAAATTGTGGGGCCTCGCTATAAGGAAAATTCACTGGAATCTTTCTTGTATTAGAACAATGAGTACAATTCAGAAAATTTAAAAAAGCACAAAATATAAAAGGTGTATGGGGCATCCAGGAAGGGTAACAGCTCTGGTGAAAGGGCTAGTCATGTCCATTCCTTTCAGTTTGGGCCCATCCAGACACTCAGCTCTCACCTGTGGCTCCAAGTAACCACCAATGGAAGAGCATGACCCTCCAGGGATGACACCTCCTCAATCTGAGCAGACTAGAGGTACGACAAGGAAGGTGTCGAACACTCGCCTCAGAGTGGGCGACCTCTTCCCAGGAACAGAAGGGTTCCATGGCCAGGTGATTAACACAAAAAATGATCAAAAATACATAATAAAAGACCAACATTCAAGGTGATACATCAGAAAATGCCAATAGAAACCAGGAATAATCCAACACATTACAGGATCCTGCTGCAGTTTAACTCAATCTGCTTACTTACACAGGCACAATCAAGAGGCAAACAACAATCTCCAAAATACTGCTTTAAAATACAAACTCATAAAAGGTTCTTCCTCCCCTCCCTCCATTTCCTTACTCTGACTCCTCATCTACTTTTCCTGTCCTGTTGAAGGCCTTGGCCAGAAATGCTGACTGTACACTTTTCCATAGACGCTGCCTGACCTCCGGAGTTCCTCCAGCGTTTTGTGTGTGTTGCTTGGCATCTGCAGATTTTCTCTTGTTTGTGATTGAACTCAGACAAGAAACCATATCTTACTATAAAAACAAACCTGTTGCGGTTTTAGAGTCAGAGTCCCACAAATTATATCACGACCGATCCATTATTACCAATAGGACAATATGTAACAACTGTCCAAATAGAATATTTCAGGATAAGCAAGCAAGAACAACTTACTTAATAGATAAAACTATTCCAAACACACATAACATACAGAAATCAATAAGACAAAAACACCAGAAGAATGTTGAATTAAAGGAGGAAATAGAAAGACAAACAGGGTATATGTTGTCCCAATAGTAACATCTATAACTGGTGTCATCCTGAAGTCACTACACAATAGCATTGAATAATTATGCCTACATAGCAGTAAATCTCCAGAAAGCCACAATACAAAACACTGCTACAATAGCCCGAAAGTTCCCAGCATTTGAGAACAACACTCTGTGCAGATGTGCTCAGTTCTGGGGAGGGCTTTACCAGTGATAGACTGGGCCATATCCATTACTTTTTTTTAAACTTTATTTTTATTGTTTTGACAATAACAGAACAAACATTTCCATTACTATTTGTAGGAATTTCCATTCAAATGCATTGTTGCTTCCATACTAGGCTGTGATACAGCTGGACAGTGTATTCTCCACCACACATCTACAGCTTGACAAAGTCTTAGATGTCATGCCAAATCTTTGCAAACTTCTAAGAAAGTAGAGCTGCTGTAATGCTTTTCTTGGAATTGCACTTTTGTTCTGGGCCCAGGGTTGGTCCTTTGAAATGATAACAACAAGGAATTTAAAATTCCTGACCCTCTCCACCTCTGACTTTCCTTTGAGAACTGATTCATAGACCTGCAGTTTCCTCATCCTTGACCTCATCCTTGGTCTTGCTGACATTGAGTGAGAGGTTGTTGTCGTGGCACCACTCAGCCAAATTTTTAATCTCCCTCTAGTATGCTGATTTGTCACCACCTTTGGCCCACAACAGTGGTGCCATCTGCAAACTTGAACATGGCATTGGAGCTGTGCTTACCTAAACAATCATAAGTATAAAGCAAGTGGAGCAGGGGGCTAAGCACACAGTCTTGTGGTGCACCTGTGCTGCTGAAGATAACAGAGATGTTTTTGCCAATCCAAAGTGAACGGGGACTGCAAGTGAGGAAATCGAAGATCCAAGGAGATAGTCAGGCCAAGGAGGTGAAGCTCATTGCTTAGTTTGAGGGGATGATAATATTGAATGCAGAGCTGTTGTTGATAAAGAGCATCCTGATGTATGCATCTATGCATCTAGATATTCCAGGGTTGAGTGAAGACCCAATGAAGTGGCATTTGCTGTGAGCCTGGTATGCCGGTAGGCAAATTGGAGTCCATCCATAGAATCCATAGAATAGTACAGCACATTACAGGCCCTTCGGCCCACAATGTTGTACTGACCCTCAAACACTGCCTCACATATAACCACCCACCTTAAATTCCTCCATATACCTATCTAATAGTCTCGTAAACTTCACTAGTGTGTCTGCCTCCACCACTGACTCAGACAGTGCATTCCACATACCAACCACTCTCTGAGTGAAAAACCTTCCTCTAATATCTCCCTCGAACTTCCTTCCCCTTACCTTAAAGCCACGTCTTCTTGTACTGAGCAGTTGTGCCCTGGGGAAGAAGCGCTGGCTGTCCACTCTGTCTATTCCTCTTAATAGCTTGTACACCTCTATCATGTCTCCTCTGATCCTCTTTCTCTCCAAAGAGTAAAGCCCTAGCTCCCTTAATCTCTGATCATATTCTTTAAACCAGGCAGCATCCTGGTAAATCTCCTCTGTACCCTTTCCAATGCTTCCACATCCTTCCTATAGTGAGGTGACCAGAACTGGACGCAGTACTCCAAGTGTGGCCTAACTATAGTTTTATACAGCTGCATCATTACATCGCATCTCTTAAACTCTATCCCTTGACTTATGAAAGCTAACACCCCATAAGCTTTCTTAACTACCCTATCTACCTGTGAGGCAACTTTCAGGGATCTGTGGACATGTACCCCCAGATCCCTCTGCTCTTCCAAACTACCAAGTATCCTGCCATTTACTTTGTACTCTGCCTTGGAGTTTGTTCTTCCAAAGTGTACCACCTCACACTTCTCTGGGTTGAACTCCATCTGCCACTGGAGAGCCCACTTCTGCATCCTTTCAATGTCTCTCTGCAATCTTCGACAATCCTCTACACTATCTACAACACCACCAACCTTTGTGTCGTCTGCAAACTTGCCAACCCACCTTTCTACCCCCACATCCAGGTCATTAATAAAAATCACAAAAAGTAGCGGTCCCAGAACAGATCCTTCTGGGACACCGCTAGTCACAACCCTCCACCACAACTCTCTGCCTTCTGCAGGCAAGCCAATTCTGAATCCACCTGACCAAACTTCCCTGGATCCCATGCCTTTGTACTTTCTGAATAAAGCTACCATGTAGAACCTTGTCAAATGCCTTACTAAAATCCATGTAGATCACATCCACTGCACTACCCTCATCTATATGCCTGGTCACCTCCTCAAAGAACTCTATCAGGCTTGTTAGGCATAATCTGCCCTTCACAAAGCCATGCTGACTGTCCCTGATCAGACCATGATTCTCTAAATGCCCACAGATCCTATCTCTAAGAATCTTTTCCAACAGCTTTCCCACCACAGACGTAAGGCTCACTGGTCTATAATTACCTGGACTATCCCTACTACCTTTTTGAACAAGGGGACAACATTCACCTCCCTCCAATCCTCCAGTATCATTCCCGTGGACAACGAGGACATAAAGATCCTAGCCAGGGGCTCAGCAATCTCTTTCCTTGCCTCGTGGAGCAGCCTGGGGAATATTCCGGCAGGCCCCGGGGACTTATCTATCTTAATGTATTTTAACAACTCCAACACCTCCTCTCCCTTAATATCAACATGCTCCAGAACATCAACCTCACTCATATTGTCCTCACCGTCATCAAGTTCCCTCTCATTGGTGAATACCGAAGAGAAGTATTCATTGAGGACCTCGTTCACTTCCACAGCCTCCAGGCACATCTTCCCACTTTTATCTCCAATCAGTCCTACCTTTACTCCTGTCATCCTTTTGTTCTTCACATAATTGAAGAATGCCTTGGGGTTTTCCTTTACCCTACTTGCCAAGGCCTTTGCATACCCCCTTCTTGCTCTTCTCAGCCCCTTCTTAAGATCCTTTCTTGCTACCTTATATTCCTCAATAGACCCATCTGATCCTTGCTTCCTAAACCTCATGTATGCTGTCTTCTTCCACCTGACTAGATTTTCCACTTCACTTGTCACCCATGGTTCCTTCATCCTACCATTCTTTATTTTCCTCACTGGGACAAATTTATCCCTAACATCTTGCAAAAGATCCTTAAACATTGGCCACATGTCCATAGTACATTTCCCTGCAAAAACATCATCCCAATTCACACCCGCAAGTTCAAGCCTTATAACCTCATAATTTGCCCTTCCCCAATTAATAATTTCCTGTCCTCTCTGATTCTAACCTTTTCCATGAAAATGCTAAAGGTCAGGGAGCGGTGATCACTGTCCCCCAGATGCTCACCCACTGACAGATCAGTGACCTGACCTGGTTCGTTACCTAATACTAGATCTAGTATGGCATTACCCCTAGTCGGCCTGTCAACATACTGTGACAGGAATCCATCCTGGACACTCTTAACAAACTGCCCCATCTAAACCCTTGGAACTAATCAAGTGCCAATCAATATTAGGGAAGTTAAAGTCACCCATGATAACAACCCTGTTATTTTTGCACCTTTCCAAAATCTGCCTCCCAATCTGCTCCTCGATATCTCTGCTGCTACCAGGGGGCCTATAGAATACCCCCAGTAGAGTACCTGCTCCCTTCCTGTTCCTGACTCCTACCCATACTGACTCAAAAGAGGATCCTGCTACATTACCCACCCTTTCTGCAGCTGTAATAGTATCCCTGACTAGTAATGCCACCCCTCCTCCCCTTTCTACCCCCTCTCTATCCCTTTTAAAGCACTGAAATCCGGGAATATTGAGAATCCATTCCTGCCCTGGTGCCAGCCAAGTGTCCGTAATGGCCACTACTTCATAATTCCATGTACGTATCCAAGCTCTCAGTTCATCACCTTTGTTCCTGATGCTTCTTGCATTGAAGTACACACACTTTAGCCCTTCTACCTTACTACCTTTACACCCTTTATTCTGCTTCTTTTTCATCAAAGCCTCTCTATATGTTAGATCTGGCTTTACTCCATGCACTTCTTTCACTGCTCTATTGCTCCGGGTCCCATCCCCCTTGCAAATTAGTTTAAATCCCCCCGAACCATGCTAGCAAACCTACCAGCAAGGATATTGCTCCCCCTCGAGTTCAGGTGCAACTCATCCAATCTGTACAGGTCCCACCTTGCCCAGAAGAGATCACAATGATCCAAAAATCTAAAACCCTGCCCCCTGCACCAACTCCTCAGCCACACATTCAACTGCCACCTCCTCCAATTCTTACCATCACTGTCACGTAGTACTGGCAGCAATCCTGAGAACGCCACCCTTCAGGTCCTGTTCTTCAGCCTTCTGCCTAGTTCCCGAAACTCACACTTCAGGACCTCATCCCTCTTCCTGCCAGTGTCATTGGTACCAACAAGTATGACGACTTCTGGTTGCTTTCCTTCTCGTAACAGTATGTCATGCACCTGGTCAGAGACATCCCACTGCACCCAGGAGGCAACAAACCATGCGGGTGTGGTGAACTACATATAACTGTCTGGACACGCCCCCTGCTGACTGCTCCTGTGGCTCCTCCCATAGACTGTGGCTCCTCCCACAGACCCCGGTATAAAGGCGATTGAGGCCTGAGCCCGGCCTCAGTCTCCAGGATGTAGTATGGTGGTCAACTACTGCTTGTTCTTTCTTCCAGTCAATAAAAGATGAAATCTCACCTTCACGTCTCAGAGAGAGTTATTGATGGTACATCAGCGGGTTTCCTTCTCATGTCCAAATCTCCTGTCTGCTCCCCTGACTATAGAGTCTCCAATGACGACAGTTCTCCTCTTCTCCATCCTATCCTTCTGCACCACAGGGTCAGACTCAGTGCCAGAGGCCCTGCCACCGTAGCTCACACCTGGTCGGTCATCCTCGCCAACAGCATCCAGGACAGTAAACTTATTATTCAGGGGAATGGCTACAGGGGTGCTCTGCACTACCTGTCTATTCTCCTTCGCTTTCCCCCCTCGGACTGTCGCCCAATGACCTGCTTCCGGCAGCCTAGGTGTGACTACCTCCCTGTAGCTCTCATCTATGACTGCCTCATTCTCCCTTATGAGTCGAAGGTCATCCAGCTGCTCCTCCAGATTCCTCATACGGTCTTCCAGATCGCCCAGCCGCAAGCACTTCTGGCAGATGTGACTCTGCGGGAGAGGGGGGGGGGTCCCCCAAGACTGCCACATCTCACAGGAGAGGCACATCACCGTCTCAGGTTTCCTACTGCTCCTGATTTGTATCCAAGTTGCTCCTCAGGCAGGAATTGATATTTTCATCACTAATCACTCAAAACACTTCATCACTGTGGATGTCAGAGCTACTGGATGATAGTCAGTGAGGGAGATTATCATGTTCTTCTTAGGCACTGGTATAATTGAAGCCTGCTTGAAGTAGATGGACTGCTGAAGCAAGAGGTTAAATGTCTCTGTAAGCACTCCAGCTAGCTGATCAGTGCTGGTCCTTGGTACTTGGCCAGGTACCCATCTGGGCTGGATGTTTTCTGTGGATTCACCCTCCTGAAGGATGGTCTCACAGTGGCCTCAGAGACTGAAATCACAGGGTTAATGGGGGTTGTTGAAGTTCGTGATGGTTCCTCCATACTTTGATGGTGAAAGGAAACGTAGAAAACATGGAACTCATTTGGAAAGGAAGCCCTGTGTCACAACAGGTGACAGCATTCAAGCCCTGCCACAGCTGTAGAGCATCCGCCACTGATTCAAGTTTTGTCTGGAATTGCCACTTTGCTCGTGAGGTGGCTTTCTGAAGATCATGCCTGGACCTCTGATACGTTCTTGGTCACTAGACCCTAATACCTCTCATTTGGCCCTCAGCAGATTGTGAATCTCATGGTTCACCCAGGGCTTCTGCTTGGGGAAGACTGAATGTTTCTGTGCGGACACACTCATCTATGACTGTCTTTATAAAGTTCTTGATAAGAAAAGAGGTGAATAGTCACTGTTGGGAGATGGGAATTCAGAGATGAAGTTACAATTAAATTAGCAATGGCAGAACAGGTTTAGACCGTAAGAGTTTAAGACAGAGGAGCAGAATTCAGCCATCAGGTCTGCTCCACCATTTCGTCTTGGCTGATCTATTTTCCCTCTCGACCCCATTCTCCTGCCTACTCCCCATAACCTTTCACACCCTGAAAAAACCAAGAACCTATCAACCTCTGTCGCAAATACGTGCAATGGCCTAGTCTCCACAGCCGCCTGTGGCAATGAATTCCACCGATTCACCACTCTCTGGCTAAAGAAATTATTTCTTACCTCCATTCTAAATGGACATCCCTCTATTCTGAAGCTGTGCCCTCTGGTCCTAGACTCACCCGCTATAGGAAACATCCTCTCCACATCAATGTGATCTCGGCCTTTCAGCATTTGATCGGTTTCAATGAGATCCCCTCTCTCATTCTTCTAAATTCCAGCAAGTACAGACCCAAAGCCATCAAATGCTCCTCACAAGACAACCCTTTCATTTCTGGAATCATTTTTGAGCCTCCTCTCCAATGCCAGCAAGCCCTTTCTTAGATAAAGGGCCCAAATTGCTCAGAATACGGTGATCTGACCAATGGCTTATAAAGCCTCAGCATTACATCCTTGCTTTTATATTCTAGTCATCGTCAGATGATTGATAGGATTGCATTTGAGGGACCAAATGATTTACTCCTGCTCCTGATTTGTATGATTAAAATCTCCTATGATTAAAAGGAAATCCAATGCAATAGGAATACATCATTATTCAAAATATCGTGGTATTCTGCTCTTGACTAATAAAACTAACAGATGTAGTTGCTTGCACACAAAATGTAGAGGGATAAAATTATAGTATGAACATGTTTGTAACATGAATTTGTAAATATATTCTCAAGGGCTGCCCATATCTTTGTTGTGTTGTTCTGCTTAGTGCCATTGATCCTGTTTCACCCACTGACTGATTTCACTAATTTAGCACACGAACACTGGAGTGAGATGGTTTGTCTTATGAATGTTCCTGAGTTGGTTCAGAAGGACTTTGAATGGGAAATTGTGGCTTTAGTATTCCTGGTGAAAGGTCCCTAAGCACTCCCGTATTGATCCGCCAGAATCTTCCCGGAAAGGTCACAGAGAGGGAAAATAAAGTCTCTGCCATTCTTTGTACCTGGATTATGTATTGTTTTCAAGTAGACTGCAGCCTCATTTATTGGCCATAGGATATTTGCAAGCTGAAGGAGCTAAAATTAAAACTAAAAGAAAAGCAAGACGAATTTTTAGGTAAGTATCATAAATTCAATTAAGCCATATTCCCAGTGGAGCTTATTAATTGAGCAGCAAACAAATGAAAAACAGCTACAGTCAGGCCTCTTAGTCAGGGTTTTAATTATTATGATATCACATCGGTATTATTTTATATTTATATTTATTACTTTTTTATTGTCCTCTTCATGCTTGTGTTTTTTTGTGCTGCATCATACCCAGAGTAGCAGTCATTTGATTCTCCTTTATACTTGTGTTTTGATGAATGATAATAAATAATCTCAAATCTTGAATTTTTTTGGTAATTTTTGGTGCTGATATAATGAGAAATGAAAATGGAGTTTTCACCCTTTTGAGACTGTTAGAAAATCCCTTAAATCTGTTTCCTAATCTATTTCCTGTATCAACCCTCCTTACGAAGCTTCTAAGTGAAACAGCTTATACTACGCTGGTTTGTGAGGAACTCTGGATAGTTTTGTTATTGCCTAGGTTGGAGACAAACACGACTAACATATGTCACTCGGGACCCTTATAAGAGAGAAGTAGTCTTTCATCCCGTTGATCTGGGCTGGATTTGAGCCCAGGTCCCAGAGCTGAGAAGATGAAGAACTAACTGACTAAATTGCTCTGACCCTCACTATATTGTTTCAGTTTAAAAAGGGCAGAGACTGCACTGCAGAAGCAACATTGCTTTGGGTCACTGTGGGCGCAGATGGTTGTTTTCAATGTGATTACAGGAGAAGGGAAGCATAACAATTATTTTCAGCACATGATAGAAGTTACCCTACTGATTTAATATAAAGATACAAAAATAAACTTTTAATTTCTAAAAATGGATTTATTAAATTATGTTTCTAGATATCTATTTATATCCATTTTCTTTTGTATATCTAGCAATGGGAATTTATTTTTAAACTTCATTAAGTGATTTGTTAGTCTTTTTTTGACTGACTCAAGTATGACCAGCATACAGTGTGCTGTTCAGAATCTGCTCTATCAGACCCTTACAAACACAATAAATTGTTGCTGGTTTTATTAAGCTTCCTGAGCTTTTTAATTTCTTGGACCAATTTTCACATTGCTTTATATTTAGCGTGCCCTGTGTTCCAGCACACTGTTGATCCTCATTACAATTTTCTGGCAACTGATGTTATTACTGGGGCCCATGTGGGTAATCAGATAAGAAGTACCTCGCTGCGGCAATGGAAAGAGACTGACACCCGAAACGGCCAGGAAATGACAACGTGTAAACACCTAAATGGTAAACAATGGCCCTTTATTGATACCCACAGGTAAAGATTAAGGCCAAAAGTATTTATGAATGACTGGGAGCAACTCAGGGAGTTTGTATGGCCCCTTTGGAGGGTACGCAGCTCGCTGTTATTTTGGCAGTAATATTAGCTGCAACTTTAACTCATTGTAGATGGTTAACAATCAATATTTTTCTCCGCCACAATGAGGCAGTCTGATGCATGCCGCTGTGCAGAAAACGTCAAAGTCTTTCTATCTGAGGGTACCTATAGGCTAAGACTGTAATTGCAATCTTCCAATTTTGCACTTGAGTATTGTTTCGGCTCCAGGACAGTGGAGTGTTCCAGTGCTTCTAAGTTCTCTTTGGAGTCTTTTTTGTCCTTATCCCTAAGCCTTCACTGTGTGTGTATTTGTTAGTTTTTTCACTTACAGTAATTTTGTTTAAGAATAACGTTCAAATTAAAATATCCTCCTTGTTCAGGATTCACTCCAGTTCCTGCAATCAGAATCAGAATCAGGTTTAACATCACCTGCATGCTTTGTGAAATTTGTTAACTTTGCGGCAGCGGTACAATGCAATACATAATAATGGAAGAGAAAACTGATTTACAGTAAGTATATATAGATATATATATATATATATATATATATATAATAGTTAAATTAAATTTGTGTAAACAAGTGGCAATAAAAACGTAGTGAGGTAATGTTCATGGGGGTCAATGTTCATTCCAGAAATCAGATGGCAAAGGGGAAGAAGCTGTTCCTAAATCATCGAGTGTGTGTCTTCAGCTTCTGTACCTCCTTCCTGATGGTGTCAAGGAGAACAGGGCGCATGCTGGGTGATGGGATCCTTAATGATGGACACCACCTTTCTGAGGCACTGCTCCTTGACGATGTCCTGGATACCATGCAGACTGATGCCCATGATGGAGCTGACTACTTTTATAATTCTCTGCAGCTTTCTTCAGCCCTGTGCAGTCACACTCCCCCAGTGCAGGTACTGAGGTATCCTGGAACAAGAGGTGGGCAGTGGTTTCAAACACAGCTTCAGCAGACCCATAGTCTGCACCCTTGAATGACCTTCTTGGCCACCAGGAGCAGACCCATGAGGGGGTCCTCTAATCCATTGGAAGGTTTAAGTTATGGTCTGCCTAAATGCAAGTTAAAAGGGGACCTGAACAATCATACTAATGCTTTGGAGAACAATAGGACAATAAAATCAATGTAAAACTACATACAAACAGACCGGCAAACATTCAATGTGCAAAAGAAGACAAAATGTGCAAGTACAAAAACAATATTAATAATAAATCATTTATTTTTCTTTTGTATTTGAACAATTTGCTGTCTTGTGCACATTTCTTGACAGTTTAGTGGAAATGTTTTGCTGCAAAATGAGAGTCAATAATAAAATGTCACCATCAAACTTTGTTCTTCCTGTGAAGGGGTTAAAAGTACTGGACAGAATTGCTAGGAGATGCACGCCAGACCTAGCCAAACAATTTATGAAATGGTACCACTTGCACACCACCACTGCTCTAGACAATGGTGTTTTTCAGCCATGACTCAGAGGGTAGCAATCCCACCTCTGAGTCAGAATGTTGTGGGTTCAACTCCCGCTCGGAAGTGTTGAGCACAAAAATCAAGGCTGACATTTCAGTGAAGTGCTCCATTGTCAGAAGTGCTGTTCTCCAGATCGAACATTCAGATTCGTTAGGAAAAGACAAAATCCCAATACATTATTTTGTTGGCGAGGTAAAAATTCAGGCTGTCATCTTTTCAGCCTGTTTGAACTAAGAGATTGGGTTGAGAAAGGGTGATTAGATTGAAGGTTTTAGGAGAGTTAAAGAAGATGTAAAGGAAACAGTATCAGAAACATTACACTGAGTCTACTAACATAAGTAAAGTGCAAACACAAGGAAATCTGCAGATGCTGGAAATTCAAACAACGCACACAAAATGCTGGTGGAACACAGCAGACCAGGCAGCATCTATAAGGAGAAGCACTGTTGACATTTTGGGCTGAGACTCTTCGTCAGGGTGTCCTGATGAAGGGTCTTGGCCCGAAACGTCGACAGTGCTTCTCCTTATAGATGCTGCCTGGCCTGCTGTGTTCCACCAGCATTTTGTGTGTGTTATAAGTAAAGTGTGTTATTTTGCTTCCATGCATGAGCTCAAGAATGGTAATCTCGATACTGTAACCCAAATGCTTTTCAACTCCATGTTGTCCGAGGTGTGCCAAGAAATATTTCTTTTCCAGTCATCAAACATCATGTGATCATTGCCATGTTGTTGCTTGTGGGAGCTTGCTGTGCAGAAATTGGATGCTGTGATTCCTCTGTCACAACAGTTATTACCTCCAAAGTAAAGTTCTTCTGCACTTGCAGAGATAATGAAAGCCACTCTATGATTTTCCCTTAATTATTTTTACTATTCTGGAAAATAATTTCAAAAAATCCCCACTTGTTTGGAATTGGAATTGGGATTAGTTTGTAATTGACACATGTACTGAGATATAGGGAAAAGTTTGTCTTCCTTACTTTTCGTACAGATCAAATCATTACACAATACAAGGTTAAAAATAGTAACAAGGCAGATTCATGGGTTGCAGCTACAGAGAAATTGCACTGCAGTTATACAATAAGTGCAAGACCATAGCAAGATAGATGGTGAGGTCTACAGTCCATTTTATCATACATGGAACATCTAATAGTTTTATCACAGCTGGGTAGAAGCTGTCCTTGGGTGTGATGGTACATGCTTTCTGGCTTTTCCATCTTCTGCTTGATGGAAGATAAGAGATGAGAGAATGCCACTGATAGGGTCTTGGATTATGCTGGCTGCTTTACCAGGGCAATAAGAAATATACTTAGTATAAGCAGCTCTTGCAAATTACCAAAGCAGCCTGCAGATGACCTACTGGCCAGGCTTTCTGGTGACCGTTCCGGACCATTTACTCTCAGCTACTGTTTTGGATCAGGTAATGCTACAATGTCAAAATCCCTGAGCCTTAAGAAGACTTGCAATTCTTTTTTCCATCCTTCCTGTGTTCCATCTGTTATCTGTTTAAAATAGAAATAATCTATGAGCTAATTGACTGCAAGAGCCATGTATGGGAGTGGTAATTATGGTGAACTAAGCAGGATGTCCTCTTTATGAAACCCAAAAAGTGACAACTAGCTATCTGTAGCAGTGGAGAAGAAAGTCACGGGAATCCAGCTGCATTGGCACACAAAAATAATCAAAAAGGCTAATGGAATTTTAGCTTTCATCTCAAGGGGATTAGAATTCAAAGTGAGGAAATAACGCTTCAGCTGTATAGGGCCTAGTCTGATCCCTTGTGGAGTATTCTGTTCAGGTTTGGACTTCAAAGCTCAGGATAAATGTATTGACCTTGAGGGAGTTAGAGCTCAAATCCTTCCAGAAAGATACCCAGGATTAAGGGACATATTGCAGAAACGTGGCTAGAGTTCAGAAGACTGAAGAGTGATTTAATCAAGATGTTTCAATTGATAAGCACACTTAAGGGACCACTGGAACAATCCAAGGGAAAACCAAACCAGGCCAACTACAATAAGTGGCCACTTTATTAGGTAAACCTGTATACTTCGTTAATGCAAATATCTAATCAGTCCGCCATGTCGCAGCAATTCAATGCAGAGAAGAAGGTAAACGTGTTCAAGAGGTTTGGTTGTTGTTCAGAATGGGGAACAAATATGCTTTGTGACTTTGACTGTGGAGTGATTGTTGGTGACAGAGAGGGCAGTTTGAAAGAAACTTGATCACACGGGACTTTCACACATAACAGTTTCTACAGTTTACAGAGAATGGTGTGAGAAACAAAAATGAATAGTTCAGTGGACAAAAGTGCCTTGCTGATGACAGAAATCAAAGGAGAATGGTCAAATTGGTTCAAGCTGACAGGATGACAGTAATTCAAATAACCATTATAACAG
This sequence comes from Hypanus sabinus, assembly GCF_030144855.1. NCBI lineage: Eukaryota > Metazoa > Chordata > Chondrichthyes > Myliobatiformes > Dasyatidae > Hypanus > Hypanus sabinus. Next base: position 32,156,509 of record NC_082707.1, read on the forward strand.
TAGTGGTGCAGAAGAGTATCTTTGAATGCACAACACATTGAATCTATAAGTTGTTATAAGTTATACATATATAAGTTACCTTATATATCTTTAAGAAAGACCAAGACTGCCTTGTACAATGCATGCGTTATCAGCACCCTCCTGTATGGTAGCGAGACGTGGACCATCTAAACAGGAGAGGAAACTCAATAGTCTTCACCTGCGCAGCCTTCGCTGCACCCTTGGCATCATCTGGAGAGACAAAGTCCCAAACTCTGAGGTCCTCTCCTGTGCTGGACTTCCCACAATGTTCATGCTTTTACGACAACGCAGACTGCGCTGGCTGGACCACGTCCGCCGTATGAAGGATGGTAGACTGCCAAAGGACATCCTCTATGGAAAACTAGCAACAGGCAAGAGGAACGTTGGTAGACCCCAGCTTCACTTCAAAGACAGCTGCTAGCGCGACATGAAAGCCTTAAAAAGCAACGCAGAGTGCTGGGAGGGTACAGCAGATGACCGCAACAAATGACAAGGTACTCTTCAGCAACACCTAGAGCAAGGCGAAAGAGTGATCCTGAGTTAGTTTCAGGAGCGGAGAGCACAGTGGACAGCGGACAACAATTCCACCACGCCCTACACATGCAGCAACAGTGGCAGAGCCTCCAGGATTGGCTTCAATAGCCACAGTCGACGCTGCTCGACAAACCAGAGGTGCAGTACCCATGGTCGACCATGACTGATGGAGGCCACTACTATATATAGACCATGAATGCACAGGAGGTACCTAATAAAGAGGCCACTGTGGCCATTGAGTGTGAAAAAATGAAGACAATTATTTTTTCAGCTAATGCTGTGGAAGTTTGGAAATCTCTATCCAAACAGCTGCTGATTTGTCGTAAGTTTTTTGATTGAGACTGTTGGATGTGTAGACCAGTAGCCGAATGGGGAAGTGGGTTCAAATGACAACATTACATGTGGTATCTGTGGAGCATAACACACATTTCAGCAGGCTCCTCATTTTCACAGTATATATGTAAAAGAGAGTTATATTTGCATCCAATTCGATAACTTGTCAGTGACATCATCCATGTTTTATAACCTCGTATAGTTGTGGTACGATAAGTTTGCATGACAAGTATTGACATAGTGCTTCTACGCAAAATGTACCAGCATATAAACATTGAATTGTACTAAAATCTAGATTCTTTGAAGTACTTAGAGCTGAATTCCACAAAAAAAGACCTCAATTCACACACTTCATGCATTGTACATTTAGTGGTTACAACAGGGGATGTGGTTCAAGTTCTTAGAATTTCAGGTAATCCCTCCATCCTATGCCATTGCATGATACTTCCAATTATATGTTATCCTTTGTCTCCAGCATGCACATCACATATGGATTTCATCACTGGAAGGTGTGAGGTCATTCTGTTAGGACCCAAGAACATTATTTTTAAAAGAGGACAACTAGGCATAATGGGTGAGAAAGGCTTAGCCATCTGAGTAAAAAATACTGAAACATTAGTTAACAATCATTAAAAAAAACAACTGGGAAGGTTAATGGAACGTTGGCCTTCATCTCAGGGGACTAAAAAACAAAGGGAAAACACCTTTCTTGCAGCTGTATGGAGCTTAGAGAAAGTGCAGAGGAAGGTATAAGCACCTTCATCATTTGTTTGTGAATGTTGTCAATTTTAATTTTATGGAAGAAAGTGAAAAGAGAAAAGGGCAAGGCAGGTGGACAATTTGGATAGCTCTTTCAAAGAGCTGAATCAGGTTTTATGAGTCTACTCACCTCTTTCACAGTATAACGCTATAATTTTCTGTAACTTGCATCAGAAATGTCTCATGGAAAGACAACAAATAGGCAGGTACTATTTTCAGCTGTAATCAGTCCACTACATGAAGGGTCTCCCACAGTACTCTCTGGTTGAGAGTTCCATAACTTTGACTCAGCAATGATGTCTTGTTCAGCACAGTGCTTTACATGAAGTGGTGACCTTTCTAGACACCTTTTGTCGTTATTAACCTGTTCCTTGAGTTACTCCAGTGGCTGCAGTCCCTTGTGTCTCCACCTGCTGCCATTAGCCTTCTTGGTGGTGAAGCTTGCAGGTTTAGCAGATAAAAAACGTGCATTTTTAAGATGGTCTGTGCTTGACACTGGAAAGTGTTAGAGGAACAGGTGGCAGCAAGGATTAGCTACTTCTCCTGGATGGTGTCCATGTTCTTGAGCTGTTGCTGTCTCCCCACTCATCCAGATGTGATGAGTATTCTATCACACAAGCACAGTGTAATGTAGTTGTGTTGCCCTTAAGGCATTTGTTTAGTTTTATTGCATTTTCGCTTTAGTAATTCATTTACAATTATTTTCTAGTTAAAGTTGAGGTTGTTGAAAGTAAATTCATTGTCTGTGATGTATTGCGGCAAGTGATGACGTCACACCCGGTTTCACCGCATCTTGTGGGAAAATACCGGTTTGGAGAAATGGGAAGGAGGGGGCTTGAGTGTGCAGGATCGGCACAAGAAAAATTTTCATTCTACACACTAAGGAACATCATAGAAGCAACGCCATAAATTCATAAGAATCGATATTTTGGAGTAAAAATGTTAACTCATTCTGTTAAAAGTAATCATGGTTGATAAAGTTTATTTTCTTGTGCTATTGAAAGCATTGCTGGATAGTTTGTGTTGAAGTGTATTTAAAGCTGTTGATGGCGTAGGTAGACTCTGACTGTATGACACTTTAATGTAATATAGTTTGTTGTAGTTTTACTTTTATAAATATTTATGATGTAAATGCGATGTCAAGAAGGAAACAAATACTGTATATATTTTGTATTGTTTTATTAACAGTTTTCACCATACATTAATGTGGGAGAGTGAACAGTAAACAGTTAATCTTACTGCGATTGTGCCTTCATTGACTATGGTTTACCTCAGTGTTTAGTTCAGAGTTTTTACACCTGCACGAGAACACTACAGTAGTCCATAATAATGCTTCTACAACTCTAAAGCATATCAAGGTAACCTGACAATACCTGAACAATATGAAATTGCAGTAGAATTATCCTGAATTCTTAAATATAATGAAGAGCTTGGCATGAAGTAGTCTCTCGGTTTTCAGATGCAGAGTGTTATGTTTTATAACTCCAGAAACTAATTGCAAGAAAAACATGGTAGCCGGGCTGGTGTCCACTTTGTTTCTTTTTCTGTAGTGAGGTGCCCAAATATGACATGGTGGAGTAATGATGTATGCCGTTTATGTACTTTGACATCTGTAACACCCTGGGAAAGGTTTCACTGCTAACACAATGGTCTTTCTGTAGCGGCAGTGTTTGGGTTATGGTTAGAGATAACGGGGGCTTTGGAGTGTGTGCTGGCCAATGAAGGGAGTGTTTTTTCCTGTTGTGTACCTGAGACTGAGGTGATCTGGGTCTTTTGTTCGGTGGAAGATGGGGAGAGAAGATGCCAGAAAGGAGCGGTCGTAGACACCAGGACGGAGTGCACTTGGGACGGGGCCGGGAGTCAATGAAGATGCCAGAAAGGAGCGGCTGTAGACACCAGGACGGAGTGGACTTGGGATGGGGCCGGGAGTTGACGAAGATGCCAGAAAGGAGCGGTCGTAGACACCAGGACGGAGTGGACTTGGGATGGGGCCGGGAGTTGACGAAGATGCCAGAAAGGAGCGGTCGTAGACACCAGGACGGAGTGGACTTGGGACGGGGCCGGGAGTCGACGAAGATGCCAGAAAGGAGAGGCTGTAGACACCAGGACGGAGTGGACTTGGGATGGGGCCGGGAGTCGACAAAGATGCCAGAAAGGAGCAGTCATAGACACCAGGACGGAGTGGACTTGGGATGGGGCCGGGAGTCGACGAAGATGCCAGAAAGGAGCAGTCATAGACACCAGGACGGAGTGGACTTGGGACGGGGCCGGGAGCCGACGAAGATGCCAGAAAGGAGAGGCTGTAGACACCAGGACGGAGTGGACTTGGGATGGGGCCGGGAGTTGACGAAGATGCCAGAAAGGAGCAGTCATAGACACCAGGACGGAGTGGACTTGGGATGGGGCCGGGAGTCGACGAAACCCGGGGGAAATTGATGAAGGACCAGCGAAGGGGAAACTGTGAGCTCCAACTTGGGGCACATTAGACTATTTCATTAAAATGGGCCCTTTTCTTTTTGTTTTACTTTACTAACACTTTAGTGAAACTAAGAATTATAAAGCTAAATCGTTTAATTGCATATGATGTAAAATCTGTTATTTTGTGATACTGATTTGCAACAGGGTAACACATCACACAGCATCCACACAAACAGTTGCTCGGCACCTCAATTTCATACGTTTGGTGGGGTCAGAGATTGTCCTCCCTAGCCTTACACAGCTGACAGAACCAGGGTGGGGGTATGGTTTGGGACTGATTTCGTTGGATGCTGTGTGATTGCCCTGACCATTGAACCAGTGTTGTGTGTTTAAGTCTGCACTGGTACGGGTGCTGCTGGGGTGGAGTGGTGGTGTGCATCCACAGTGTTACTGGTAATGAATGAATGGGGTAGATATTCCTACTCCTGATGAATTGTTAATTCGACTTTCAAGTACTGTTAAAGCTGTTGGCAAAGTTATGATTGTGGAGTGGAGGCTTGATAAAATGGTGGGCACAGATCTTGTTTTAGTTCAGACTAGTACCCAGTGGAACTGCCTGGTACTATTGGGGCCCCAGGTGAGGAGGGGCCATGGGCTGTCCAAACTTTCCGGGAGGAGGAGAGTGTAGTAGAGCAGGCTGAATTGCAAGCCGAGTCTCCAGTAGCTAGGGGACGGACTACGCAAATGGCTGCTGGTGGCTGGGGTTCCGCGAGAAGGGGAGCGGCCGGTATCGTCTGTTATAACTGTGGTGATGAAGGGCACTTCAGGCTGGAGTGTGAACGACGGGAACTCCTCAGGGAGAGAGCCCCTGGGTACCTAAGCAGAAAGAGACATCGGGAAACTTAGAGGAGATCCAGCGAGGGAATAGCCTGGTGTCATGAAAGGAACATATTCCCAGTAATATACCATGGAACCCTTGAAAGTGAAAATCCCTATTCCTGAGGGCTTAGTCGGGCCAAGCTCCACTGTATCGCTACGGATAGAGAGTAATTGTGCTAAAGCCGTACTTGACACAGAGTCACAGGTCACTTTGTTGTACCATTCGTTTTGCAACCGGTATTTGATGCATCTACCATTGACGCCACTCAGTGCAGTAGAAATCTGGAGTCTTAGTGCGAGTGATAATCCGCATGATGGTTATTTGTCAGTGAAGCTGGAGTTCTTGGAGGCCGACGTGGGAGTGACTGAGGTCTTTGATACGTTGGTGCTAGTTTGTCTGGACCCCATTGAGAAGGGCGGTGTTTCAATCCTGGTGGGGGCCAACACTCCTCTGGTGAGGAGGCTCATGGGGCCTGCAAGGAGAAGGCTGGGGAGAGCTTTCTGGGAACATTGTCTGTGCACCCTGTGTTTCGAGCTGCTTTTGAGGAAGTGCATGGCTGCATTGGGCCAGTTACTGAGTTTAGACGAGGGACTGTGTGGTTCACTGAGTCAATGCCAATCATGTTACAGATGGGGATCCCCAGATTTCCTGGAATGACACAAGGCCCTCTTAGTAGATGCTCTGGAAGACCATGAGAAGGAGTCAGGATTACCTGCTGGATACTGGTGAGGCCCGAAATGCAGAAGCCCTCGGTTGTACAGGTGAACAGGATGGCAGTGGTTGTCAGGAACACTATGAAGAAGGAGGTCACCTTCAAGTGGAGGATGCCCCTGGTGCATCTGTTCCCAGTGACAGTGACGTCTCGTGTCCCTGTGAGACAAGCTGGGGAGAAACTATTGGAGACCAAGAACTCACTACACTAACACTTAATCTCACCAGTTCCTTACTTGCACATCTCAATTTAGCACACTCCACAACCAATAGCTCACCAGCTATGCTGTTCCTGGGTTGTCCCTTGCACTCACACCTGGTTCTCCTCAGAAGGAGTATGCAGGACAAACAGCTGAGACAAATTGAGCACTCCTCTAACAACAAGGTCCACTACTTCACTCCTGGCCAAGTAGGACTATAATTTCCTTTCTTCTGCCTCTCTCCTTTCTTAAAGATTGGAGTGACATTTGCAATTTACCAGTCTTCCAGAACAATTCTAGAATATAGTGATTCTTGGAAGATCATTACTAATGCCTCCACAATCTCTTCAGCCACCTCTTTCTGAACCCTAGTGTGCACACCATCTGGTCAAGGTGACTTATCTACCTTCAGATGTTTCATTTTCCCAAGAACCTTCTCCTTAGTAATGGTCACTTCACACACTTCAGGATGCCTGACACCAGGGACTTTTACCATACTAATAGTGTCTTTCCCAGTGAAGACTGATGTAAAAGACTTATTCAAAATACTTAAAATACTTATACTTATAATAGTTTGTCCACCATTTCCTTGTTCCCCATTACTACCTCTGCAGCATCATTTTTCAGCAATCCAATATCCCTCTTGTCTCTCCTTTATGCTTCATGGTACAACCATTCTTGATCCCCACATAAGGCAAAGTCCATCAAGGTCGAGTTCACCCTGGCACTGGTGAAAATGGGGTCTATGGAATTTCTGTTGTACATTGCAGCCATTTTAGATGAGCATGTTGACCTGAATTGGTGTGGGATCTTTTCTGCTATCTCTTTGGATCACCTCTGCCAATAATAGGGAGATTTTTGATTTGCATTAAGGAGAATGCATCAAGAGTAGTATCCTCGTTTGTAAATGTGTCAGGTATTTCCTTTCCCGATGGTAAACAGGACAATTCATCAGCATTTCCATGATTAGTCTCCCTCTTGGGTTTCAACATTGTAACATTTCTTTCAAGAAATAGAACCCAGCTCTGCATTCATTCATGCTGCTGAGAGTGGATCAATCACCCTTCTGTGGATTGAAAATGGACACCAGTGGTTGATGATCAGTAGTGAGGGTGAACACTCTCCTGTACAAGTATTGGTTAAAATGTTTTACACCCCAAACCAGACTCAAAGCTGCCCTCTCAATATGTGTGTAACTTTTCTCTGCACTGGTAAGGGAACGTGATGCAAAGCCTGTGGGGTGTTCACTTCTATCATTCATAACATGTGACATGACTGCACCTCTACCAAAAGGCGAAGTGTTATAGTGAACAGGCTTCATTGGACGGTGTTGATCATCATTTGTGAGTACAGTGTCTGATATCACTATTTCCTTTACCTTTTGGAAAGCTACCTCTGTTACTTCCTTCATTGCCATTTCTTCCTGATCTGTAGTAATGAGTTGAAGGGATGGAGCACAGTGGCCAGATTGGGTAGGAAACTGTTATAGTAATTGACGAAGCCTGAAAAGGACCCCAGTACACCAAGCCCTTTAGTCTTGAGGCATCCACCACTGCTTGAATTTTTCAGCACTTGTGCATCCCCACTGTTGCTTCAATTGATAGAGCTATCTCAACTGCTCTTTTAGATATGAGTTATGCTTCAGTTAAGGGCCGTTTTTGAATGTTTTCTTGTATGATCTCATAAACGAAACTATCTGTGCATCATTAAGTCCATTACTGAACTGCCAAGTTCAGATGATTTCTTCAATTCAGCCACGCAAGCTGAACTGTACCCCTTCCTTTTGATTCCATTTATTAACTCTAAAGCCTTCTGTAATCAACAATGGTTTCACTTCTAAATGCTTTTATGTTACTTTCACAAAGCTCATTTGTGCTGGTTTGGTTGGAGCAGTTAAATTTCTAAGCAAACTGTGTGCTTTTGCACCAATTGCACTCAGCAACACTGGCATTTATTTCTCATGGGCTATTTCATTTGCTTTAATATACTGCCCATATTGTTCTGTATACATCATCCTATTATCTGTTGTGCAACCAAACATGTCTATCTTTCCAAGGTAGCCAGCCATTTCTGCTTTTTTAAAAAATTATTATTATTATTAGTTTATGAACATGCGAATTCCATTATTTTTTCTGCCTTTTTTTGTAAATCGACTGTCTCTCTGCTCTTCCGAAGAAAATCATGCTGGGCTTCAACAATCATCTCGAGATCATTTTAAGACTTACTCATCAACACTGTTACCGATTGTAATTCCAGAAACTGATTGAAAGAAAACACAGGAGCAAGGATAGTGTCTAGTTAATTTCTTATTCCTTAGGGAAGCTCTCAAATTTGACATGGTAGTATAATGAAGTATACTATTCACGTACTTTTACATAATGATTGATGTAAACAAACAATGCTTAATCAAACAATATATTTACAATATTACTGAAATATTTAATACTCAACACACAGGACCAGAAATATCACTTTGCATTACAATTCCCCACAAAAAAAAGAACAGTTTCTAATAACTTGTACTTCTAAGACACAAAGTCCCTTAATGGGACCGTTATTAAACGACAGTTCAAACCAAGCTAAATAGGAAAGATAACGACTTAACAACATGGATTTTTAAGGAAAGAAAGGAGGGTTGGAATGGTTTAAGGAGGGTATTTAGGATCTTGGCTTAAGGTATATTTGCCATGATGGTGTGATTAAAATCTGAGTTGTTCAGGAGACTAGAAAGGAAGAACAAAGAGGTTGTTGTACTTTTGGTTTGGGGTGGAGCTCACACAGAAGTGGTGTAAATACATTGCTTTCCAACCACTAATCTTTAAATTTTAATTGTGATCAATCCCGGAAGCTTGGGTGACACTAATGCATACAGGCATCAGAGTATTTTGTAGCAAGACCTCCAGGTAGAGGATCCAAGTTGCACCTCTGAGGACAAAGTGTTTAACTTCAGACACTCCACCAGTGTCACCATAGATTTAGCAGGAGTAGGACTTTTCCTGTGTTTGGGTCACAACCACTTTCAGAGAAACTGGAGGATAGCCGTTAAGCTAACAAACTACTTCATTAGATAGCAGAGCTGAACAGATAAAGAGAGCTTATATTCTGTGTACTGACTACTAAACAGATATGTTAGGCCTGGCCTGAGTAACATGAACAATATTAACAGTACATACATAGCAAGCATTTGGTTACATGGTACAATTCATAAAGGGATACCCACCTACAATTATATGCCATGTATTTTGCAGATTTCCTTTAGGAAGGAGTGAATAAGAAAGAAGCAAACAACATGGAAGATAATGTCTCAACTCTACATATTTTACATTAACACAAAGTTGTTGAGATTTTGGGGTTGATGGCCTGAATAATTGACCCTATGTCATTTACTCCTGTGAGATTTGCTCGTTTATACTTATTTCATTTGTTCTCTGTGCTACATTACTACTACATTCTGCCTAATCTGGCCTGGTAGGGTCCTCAGCCTCACAGTGTCTCTAGTCACCACTGGTTCCATGTCCGTTGTAGTAATTGTACTCTCTTCGATTGGTTGCTCCTGGCATGTTTTTGTGCTGTACCTTGACCAGTCCCTTATACATGGGGGCATTACTTCCAAGCCTTTCTAGTCTGCTGTAATGAAATCCACATCATATGTCTTTTAGTTCCTTGAATTGATCAGAAAGTGCTTCCCAAGTGGTAGCAGTATGGTTTAGTGGCATGCTGTTGTGTTGTATGTCGATCACCTGGAAGGACAGATCCACTAACACCAGCGTACTGGAAGAGGCCGACATGAACAGCATTTCCACCACGATAAACCCATCTACGATAGGTCACCCAGGTCACGTCATCCAGAAACCTAACTCTCCTCTCCCTAAACAGATCCTTTATTCCCAGTCGAAGGAAAGTCAGTAAGCTCCTGGTGGGCAAAAGGAATGCTTTAGAGGTCACCTCAATGGCCACATGTGGAGGAAATCTCTTCAAGATGGAGGTGCGCTACACGAGAACGACCTCCGCTGTGCTGCAGACAACAAGTGGCAGCTGCGAAAGGAGAGGCTGAACAACCAAAAAGAGCCAGCCATGAAATATAACCACCACCTACTCTTGCCCACACTGCACTAGGATATGTGGATCTCAGATCGGCCTCTACAGACAACTGAGGATCCACCAAAGACAACCCCTTAGGAGAAAATTATAATGGACTCGAGTGATCACACAACTACTACCACTGTGACTAGCACAGTACATGACTTGCTCATTTTAACTGGACTGGACAGCTACAAGATTAATAGTTTACTTCATGTCAATATTACATATCGCTGGTCAAATTGAAATGTCACCGGATGCACTTGTGTACTTCTCATGCGGGTTAATTTCACTGAATAAATCTGATTTGTCAAAGAGGTACATTGTGTTCAACTAACATCCTAAGTCAGAACGTTTGTCTGTTCTTCCACAGTTTACCTCCTCGACTCCATGAATTTTCTGTGTCCTCTTGCTTGGGCACTGTTTGTGGAAGTGCTTTTCTATTCCTTAAATGCACATACTTTCTATCTTTCAGGATTGATTCCACAAACAATCTCATCTCCTGAATCAGTCCTTCAACCCTGCTCACAATCTGAAATCTTTTAAAAGCATATCAAAGAGCTCTCCAAGTTCCCTGTTGAGTGTAAAGAATTGTCAGTGGTGAACCATTTATTTCTAGGGGCATTGCAGTGTGTTTGTAATCAATTTAAGTATTCTCTACAGCATTAAATAAGGGCTTTGTGGTGTGGTACTATTCTCCGTGCTTGTCGCCAATGAGATATAATTTACTTCAATTTGTTATGCTTTATCATGCATAGCCAGCTCAATATATTGCATAAAAGTTTCTCTCTCCTGTCTCCATTCTTGAAATAGGTTACGTGTCCTGAAATCCAGCAGCTCAGATATTATTGTTTGATCCGTGGTGAAATCAATGCTCTGGTTCTCCCGACCTGGAGCATCACATGATTAACGTATCGACTGTTCTACTGACTGAGAGAGTTCTCTGCTGTGATCCGGACTGCAGTTCACCATAAGACCAAAGATTCAAAGCACATTTATTATCAAACTCTGTACTGCGTAAACAACCCTGAGATTCGTCTCCCCACAGACAGCCACAAAACAAAGAAACTCCATGGAACCAGTTTAAAGAAAACGTCAAGCACCCAATGTGGAATAAAAAGAACAAATTATGCAAATGACAAAAAACAGGTGATAAACACACAAAATATAAAACAGCAAATGACACGATCCTTGATACCATCTGGGAATGCTCATTTTAGTTCAGTTCAGTGCAATTTAGCACTGTGTTCTCCATTGACCGCAGGCCGCAGAGCCAATCTGCCCTGATCAATATTGCACAAAATAACAATTTAAAAAATAGAGTAACCAGAAACCAGAAACACATAACAAGGTGAACTGCAGCGTCCAATTCCCAAATGCAGCAATTAAACATTGTGCAGACCCAAGCCTCCAGCAGCGGAGCAAGAGGGGGAGAGCACAACCGGTCAAACACATCACCTTCCTCCAGCAGCGGCAAGCGAGAGGAAGAGAGGGATCAGTCAAATGCAAGCCCCTTAAGGCAGATGTCAAGCTATGATTAACAAACCAGAAACAGCCTACCTTGATGCCTTTCATGTCCTTGCTGGAGATTTCAGTCAGGCTAGCTTGAAGAAATCTTTGCCCAGTAGCAGCTCCAGAGGCCCCAGGACACTTGATGACAAATGTGGTGGACTACATCTGGACACGCCCCCTGCTGACTGCTCCTGTGGCTCCTCCCACAGACCCCGGTATAAAGGCGATCGAGGCCTGAGCCCGGCCTCTCAGTCTCCAGGATGTAGTATGGTGGTCAACCACTGCTTGTTCCTTCTTCCAGTCAATAAAAGCCGATATCTCGCCTTTACGTTTCAGAGAGAGTTATTGATGGCGCATCAACTACTACATCAGCATCAAGCATGTATAATGTTGCATCCTCGACCGCATTTTGGGGAAACTTTCCATCTGGCTGCCATCCTCTTACCTGCAGAAACTAAAGAGCAAGGCTTTAGGGATAAAAACAATGAAGAGGTGGTCACAGGAAGCAAAGAAGTGGCTACAGGATTGCTTTGAGTGACAGACTGGACCACGTTTAAGGACTTATCAAAAGATCTGTGTGAATATGTCACATATTTTATAAAGAAACACATGGAAAATTATGTCCCCACAAAATGATTCAGTCTTCACCAACCAGAAGCCCTGTTTGAACTAAAAGATTGACAATCTGCTGAGGACCAGATCAGTGACATTTAGGACTGGCAATCTAGGAATGTTCAAGAGGAGCAGGGATGATGTCCAGAAGACCATCTCATGTGCAAAATGGTAATTCCAGACTAAACTTGAACTACAGCAGGATGCTGAACAACTGTGGCAGGGCTTGAATGCCATTACCTTCTACAAAGCAAAACCAAGCAACATAAATGGCAACGAGATTTCAGTCCCAGATGAGGTCGATGCCTTTTATGCTCGCTTTGACTGAGAGAACAAAGAGCCACTGTCACGAATCCCCTCAGCCCTTCTCCCCGAGGCCGATGTGAGAGAATCCTTCAGGAAGACCAATTCAAGGAAAGCATCTGGCCCAGATGGTGTTCCAGGTTGAGTATTAAAGGCTTGTGCTAATCAACTGAAAGGATTGTTTACAGGAACCTTCAGCCTCTTACTTGGGCATTCTGCGGTATGCACCTGCTTCAGTTAGGCACCAATCATGCTGGTGCCCTAGAAGAATGTGGTAACCCACCTGAATGATTATTGTCCAGTAGCACTTACATCCACTGTGATGAAGTGCATCGAGAGGTTGGTCGTGAAGCATATCAACTCCTCCCTGAGCAGTGACTTTGACCTGCTGTGATTTGCCTGCCATCACAAGAAGTGAAGAGCAGATGCCATTTTATTGGCTCTTCACTCAACCTTGACACAGCTCTTGGCGAAGATGCTCTTCATTGATGATAGCTCAGCCTTCCACACTATCATCCCCTCAAAACTCATCACTGGGCTCTAAGAAAAAGCTGCAATACATCTTTGTGCAACTGGATCCTCAATTTCCTCATGAGCAGAACCCAGTTAGCATGACTGGCAACAGCATCCCATAATCTCCATCAGCACAGGTGCACTTCAGGTGAGGGTGATTAGCCCCCTGCTCTCCTCACTGTGTACCTATGACTGTGAGACAAAATACAGCTCCAATGCAATGTTCAAGTTTGCCAATCACGTTACAGCTATTTTTTTTAATTATATGGAGATGCATCATGGTAACAGACCCTACCAGCCCAATGAGCTCATGCTGCCCAATTACACCCATATGACCAATTAGCCTACCAACTGGGACATCTTTGGGATGTGGGGGAAACTGGTGCATGTGGAGGAAAGCCATGTGGTCATGGGAAGAATGTGCAAACCCCTTATAGGCAGTGGTGGGAATTGAACCCAGGTCGTTGACGCTGTAAAGCTTTGTGCTAACCACCATACTACTGTGCCACCCTGAACCAAAGCTGCTTGCTGAATTGAAGATGGTGACAAATTGGCATATAGGAGGGAGGTTGAAAATCTGATTGGCTGCTCCAGAACAGGACCTCTCACCTAAGCTCAACAAAAGCAAAGAGCTGATTATCAGCTACAAGAGGAAGAAGCTGGAAGACCATGAGCCATTCCTCATTAGGAGAAATGGAGATGGAGAAGGGCAACTTTAAATTCTCTGGTTTTACCAGATCATGAGATATGTCCTGGGACCAGCACATTAGTGCCGTCACAATGTAGGCGTAACAGTGTCTCTACTTTCATAGAAGTTTGTATAGATTCAGCTTGTCACCAAAAGCTTTTACAGGTTTCTAAAGATGCTCAGTGGAGAGTACTCTAGCTGGTTGCATCCTGGCCTGGTTTGGAGATACAGTATCAATGCCCAGGAAAGGAAAAGTCCGGAGAAAGCATCATAGTCAAAGCTTTCCCCACCATTGATCATGTATACATGGAGAGCTGTTACAAGAAAGCAGCATCCATCATCAAAGACCCACCATCCAGGCCATGCCCTTTTCTTGCTATGACCATTGGGCAGGAGCTACAAAAGCTTAGGTTGTACATCACCAGATTCAGGATCAGTTATTATCCTACAACCTTCAAGCTCCTGAACCAGACTGATAGCCACACTCACCACTACTCTGAAATGACTCTACAACCTACAGGCTGACCTTTTTCAAGGACTCTTACATGTCATGTTCCCTGTATTATTTTTATTTGCATAGCTTGTCTGATTTTGCACATTGGTTGTTTGTTAGTCTTTGCTTATATATGGTTTTTGTAAATTATATTTTATTTCATTTTCCTATAGTGCCTGCAAGAAAAAAAAATCTAACGGTACATATACAACCTTTGATAAAAAACTTACTTTGAACTTTTGAACTTTGCATTATGCTATCAGCCAATTCACTTTCTTGTTTGAAAGGGACTTTGACCAGCATTTGTGTTCAGAGTCAGCATTTAAACTTCATAATTTAATCAATAGATCACTTTTGACAACACTCATCAGTATCTCTCTCAATGATACTGCAGGTAGAGAGTAAGTTAAACTAACAAAGTAATTTATGAAACAAAAAGACTTGCATAGAGGGAGATGGGGAAGAGAGACAGAGTAAATTTTTCCCTGTGTTCCTTCTACCAGACAGACAAACTGGTTTTAGCCTGTTCAACACCAAAAATGTGGCACTATATACATACAGAGCAGATGTTCATAAAGTGCAATTCTCAAAGGGATACACACCCAATATTAACATTACATAAGTCATATGTTATCTGTGTATAGCCTTATTGTTGGCAATGCAGATGTTGCATTGTGGGCAGGGGTTTAAGCTGAAATCTTCCTGGTTTGTTAGAACAATAAAGGCAACAGATCATCTTGAGCTTCTCCAAAATGGGTATTTTACTGATGAAGTGATGAATTAAAGGATGCAGCAAGGACAGACAGTGACACATAATATAATTAAAGTACAGTCTTCACTATCTCCTCTGTGATTTTATCTATAGTTTGTTTTCTTACTAAATTAATATGGTGATCAATCAGGTGAACAGAATAAGACGCGACAATCACATTTAAAGAACGGCAGCATTAAATGAAGAGAACTATCTTTGGAACCTTTCAACTGAGTGACAAGAATATGATAACAAATATTTGTTAGGAATCAAGTTTTAAATTTCTCAACACCATGAAGACTGCACTTCCTGAGAAGATGGGACTTTATCTCCTCAAGGACTGTGTATTGGTCGCTCCTACTAAACCTGACATGAACTAGTGCATTTGCAGTAGTGTTAACAATGGGGACTTGGCTGTCTTACCATCTGTCTCATACTGTATGGAGTATGATATAAGAACTTGGCTCCTTGCCAGTAATGGTCCGACTAAATCATTTTTGTATTGATGCATTCACCATCATCCACCTCGTATCTCAATGCCAACCCTCAGAGAGCAATCTAGAATGTTGATCCATGGATAGAGGAATGGAGCTTAATCAAAAGTTACCTTATCCATGTGGAAGACCTAATGCTTTGAGATTTAGGAGGGCCTGAGTCTGTGTTGAAGATCCTGGGAAAATCAGTGCTTCCCAACTGTGCTGGGAATCAAGTTATACCCAAGGATCCTGCCGGAGGAACGGAACATATTTAAGATGTATCATCCTCTGAGTATGATTATAAAAACATGTTCCTAGCCTACCCTGTTACACAAAGTAGCACAAGTCTTTAGATAGTTCTTGAGGATCACTTGGGCTGGTTGTGCCCCTGAATCTGATCGCCTCACAGGATATATTTTAATTTTTGATCCTCCGGAGCTACTGATATAAGGATATAGAGTTAGGAAGAACTGGTCCTGGCAGACCTGATAAAGACCATCTGTTAATCTGGTGTTTCCATGTTCACTATCATTACTAATGATAACCCTCTAACGAAACTACAATTTAAGACAGACCTGTAGTGTAGCTATTAGCATAATGCTATTACAGCGCTAGTGACCCGGCTTCATTTCCACCGCTGTCTGTAGGGAGCTTGCACATTCTCCCCGAGACCATGTGGGTTTCCTCCGGGCAAACCAGACTCCTTCCATATTTCAAAGACCCAAGGGTTCCAAGGAAAATTGGTCGCATGGTGTAATTGAGCGGTGCAAGCTCATTGGGCTGGAAATATCTGTTAACATACTGAAAAATAAAAAAAAAATGAAGATAAATAAAATAAAAATAAATTACTTTGCTTAACTGAATTTAAAATTTCCAGCTGCTTTAATGGGATCCAGACTCAAACCTTCATTAACCTCTATGCTACTGATCCCCAATCTATTCTACTGTTTCCAGTGATGAATCTGAACTTACTCAGCAGTGGAAAGATATATCACATCATCTGACTCGTTATGTTTATCCTCTACTAATATCATGGAATTTTTTTCCATTCATTGCCCTGTAGGTATTTGATATCTTTCCCTAAAATTACCTTTCCCAAGGGATTGTGATAATTAAAATAATCCCTGGGGTTCCTTAATAATATGAGCAAGCACTTTAATGTCCTTCAATGTTTCAGCATTTTAAGTAGTCATAAATGGATTTTTTAAAATAAACAGTTTTTTGTATTTTCTGTGCATGTTTGCGGAATAAAAATGTCATATAGGAAATTATGAACTGCTTTTTTATTTCAAAGAGCAGTATGTGGAGCTTAAACATGAGGAATGTCTGTGATCACTAAATACTTTGAAATTTCATATAAATAGTTTGTAAGATTCTCATCTTTAATCATTTTTAATTGGTTGCTTGTAACATTAGACAAAGTATTATATGATTTGGCCGTATCATTTAATTATGCTCCAACAACTCATTAGGATGCATTCTGACCAACTCTGTTTGCTCCATCCACCACTCACTGTGACCACTTGGGCCGTTTTACCAAGCTCCCCATCCTCCAGTTTCCTGAACCTTTCTCTGTTTTGATGTGGTGCTTCCACTGTGCTGGCAACCTTCTGACGCCTTGTCCAAGTACCAGCACTTCATGAATGAATTGGTACACTCTGTGACAATGCAGAAGAGTGTGTCAGCTTAAGCAAATCATTAGTTTGGCATCCACAACGTAGTTATTTCTGGCAGAACTCATTAGAATTTGATTAACTGTTTCCTTCTACAACTCTTGAAAGGTGAACCACAGTCCTTTAAGAAAACTCACTTTTTCCTACATATATTACTCCAAGAAATCAATTCAAAAGAAAGATGGCATCTTGTCATCTGGTGTCATCATGCTGGCTGAGTTACCATTTACTTTACAAAATCAATGAACAAGCCAGGAAGAAACTGCATGATAGAACTATTTGAATTAAACTTTTATTGGTAACTGATTTCTATTGTCACATGTACTGTGATGCATTGAAAAGCTTTGTTTTGCATGCATCCATGCATTGAAGGGAAAAATAGAGAAAAAAATTACATTACAGAAAATAATCAGTGCAGGCAGATAATAACATGCAAGACCACAATGAGGTAGACTGTGAGGTCAAGAGCCCATCTTTTCATACTAAGAGACTGTTCAGTAGTCTTACAACAGAGGGCTAGAAGCCGACGGTACGCATTTTCAGGCTTCTGTATCTTCTGACTGATAGGAGAAGGGAGAAGAGTGAATATCAAGGTGGAGTGGTATTTGGTTGCCCTACTGAGGTAGCAAGAAGTGTTGAGAGAGACTACAGAGAGGTGGTTCCTTTTTGTGATGTGGCTGCAATTTTCAGTGGACCTGGACAGTGTATTTGTCATATCAAGGCAAGAGGCTTTCTATGGTAAATATATAAAAATCGGTGGCGTCAATGGGGACATGCCAAATTTCCTTTGCCTCCTGAGGAAGTAAAGATGTCGTTCTGCTTTCTTTGCCATGATGTCTGTGTGGTTGGACCAGGTGAGGCTACTGGTGATGTTTATGCTTAGAAACCTACAGCTCTCGACATTCATTAATATACACAGAAGGGTGTGCTCTGCACAGATTCCTGAAGGCAATGTTGAGCTCTTTTGCTTTGCTGGTCCTAAAGGGAACGATTGTTGTCATGACACCATGTTACCGATTCTGATTCCTTCCTCTTCTCCAGCTTATCGATACGTGAGATTCGGCCCACTACAGTGGTGTCATTTGCAGACTTGTAGATAGGGTCAGAGCAGAATCTGGCCACACAGCTGTGAGTGTAAAGGGAATAAATTCAGGGGCTGAGGGGTATCTGTGTTGAGGATAAACCTGCTGCCATTGCTTACTGATTGTACTTAATATGATTAAGAAGAGAGCTGAGATATTTAAGGAGAATTTCAATATCTATTACCTTTGGAATAATTCTGTGAGAGAAATGGAATAAATATTCAGAAACAGTGACTTTATTTTAGTTTCAGTATGTCATAGTGCCCCTAAAAAGGATACCCACATGTTTTGTATAAAGTTTAAAATGATCACAGCATTTTCAAGTGAGACAAATTTGTAACTATATTAAGTTTCAGTCAGTTCGAATGATTTCCTTTGATTTATCTGCAGAGGTTGCAAGTGTGTGGTGGGCTTGACCACAGCAGCAATTTCGGGATTTCCAATTAAACTGAGCCTCCTAGGAAATTCCCAGGCTCACTGCATGATGATGGCGACTGCCAAAAATTTTTATCACCATCACCACTGAGCCATCCTACATATGAGCATGGCGTTATTTGGAAAATGACGCTGGAGACTGCAGGTGCTGGAGTCTGGAGCAAAAAAATAACAAACCGCTGGAAGAACTCAGTGAGTCAAGTGGTATCTGCGGAGGCAAAGGGATGGCTGATGTATTGTGTCTGGACTGGGATTGCCGGGAGTTGAAGGAGAAGATAGCCAGTTAGTTAGAGGTGAAAGGGAGGGGTGAGACAGAGGCTGATCAATGAAAGGCGGAACCAGGGAAGGTGAGAAGATGGACCTAGGTGGGGAAGGGTGGCAGTGTTGACACAAAGTCTGAAAGGTATTGGTGTAATCAGATAAGGAAGGGATGATAGGCAGATGGAAACAGGTGGGAAAAGGGGGTAGAGAAAGGTGATAGGCAGAACCAGGTAAGAGAGAGGTGATGGGAAAATGGGGGAGAGGACAGGAAGATGAACCAAGGCAGAAGAAACCCAGGTGGACAGGATATGGGTGATGGGCTTTTCTACATCAGTAACATGAAGCGTAGATTAGTTGACCATTGTGCAGAGCACCTGTGCTCTGTTCACAGAGCATATCTTGAGCTTGCTTTTGTGTGCCTTCTCAAGTCCTTTGCTATTCTCATAGCAACCTCAGCATTTGCCTTGACCATGGTGAGGCCAAATGCAAAGGAAACGAATAGTACCTCATATTCTGCTTGGGTAGCCTACAGCCCAGTGCTATAACATTGAATTTTCCAGTTTCAGGTAAGCCATCCCCCTGAGTTGCTTTCCCACTGAGTACAACCAGGATTTCTTTCTCTCTCTTTCTTTACTGTTTCGTCCACCCACTCATAACAAAACTCAACATCCTCTCCCACCTGCCCATCACCCACATACCTATCTATCTGGGTTCTTCTCCCTTGGTTCAGCTTTCACATCCTGCTTTCCACCTGGAACCATCTGCCCCTCATGCTTCCCCTACAGCCTCTGTCTCACCCCTCGCTCTCACTGTTATATACTAATCTTCCCAGTTACAGAACCTGGAAAGTTGCAAGTTGGAGTTGGGGCCACAATCCGATTATCCAGTCGGCAGAAGATGCCAGTAGCCCCATAGCAGCTGACAAATCCATGCTGCCAGCCTCCCAAATGCTCAGTTGCAAGTATTGGAAGTATGTGAGTTGCAAGTATGTGAGGTTGGGAGTTTGTAACCTGGAGAGGACTTGTACTAGTTATCTTCCCTCTACACACTCAGCCCTGACACAGAGTCTCAACGTGACTATCTGCCCTCAGTTCTGATGCAACCAAAAATGGAGACTATCTTTTTCCTCCACAGATGCTCTTGACCCCTTCAGTTCACCCAAAGGGAATAACTTCACCTATCTCAACACTGAACTGATTCTACAACCTATGGAATCACGTTCAAGGACTCTATATCTCATGTATAACTGTCATCTACAGTGAGTGTTTCCTTGCATTTCTTCTACTCCTCGAGTACCTCATTTGTTCCCTCCTGCCTATACTTGCTGTACACCGCATTCTTTTATTTAACCAGGGCCTTGATATCTCTTGAAAACCAAGGTTCCATAAATCTGTTATCCTTGCATTTTAATCTGATAGGAACATGCAAACTCGGTATTCTTAAAATTTCACTTCTGAAAGCCTCTCACTTACCAAGTACATCTTTGCCAGAAATCAACCTGTCCCAATCCACATCTTGCCAGATCCTTTCTGATACCATCAGAATTGGCCTTTCTCCAATTTAGAAACTCAACCCGAGGACCAGACCTAACCTTTTCCATAATTATATAGAAACTAATGACATTATGATCAGTAGATGCAAAGTATTCCCTATGCAAACATCTGTCACCTGCCCAGTCTTATTCCTTAATAGAAGGTCTAGTTCTACACTCTCTTGAGTTGGGACTTCTATGTACTTTTTAAGGAAGTTTTCCTGAACAGATTTGACAAACTTTTTCCCATCCAGCCCTTTTAAATCATGGGAGTCTCAATCAATATGTGAAAAGTTAAAATCACCAACTATAACAACCTTACATTTCTTGCAAGTCTGCGATCCCTCTACAAATTTGTTCCTCTAAATCCCACATACTGTTGGGTGGTCTATAATATAATCCCAATCTTGTGGTCATAACTTCCTTAATACTCAGTCCTATACATAAAGCCTGTCTAGACGAGCTCTCCAGTCTGTCCTGACTGATCACTGCAGTGACATTTTCCCACCTTTAATCCCCCTTGCTCTAACATGTCTAATGAACCAGCACCCCAGAATATTGAGCTGCCAGTCCTTCCTCTCCTGAAACCTGGTCACACTAATGGCTACAATATCATGATCCATACACTAAGCTCATCCTCCTTTCCTACAATACTCCTTGCTTTGAACTATATGCAGCTCAGAACATTAGTCCCACCACGCTCTTCTTTTTGATTCCTGACCTTGTATGGAGGCTTCACAACATCCTTCTCCACAATCACTCCGCTATCTGTTTTGGTGTTCTGGGTCTCAACCCCTTGGAATTCTAGTTTAACCATCCCCCCCATGGTATTGGCAAGCCTTCCCACTAGGATATTAATCTCCCTTACCCTCACTACCATCTGCCACAGGAGGCAATCCCGAGATTACCACCCTGGAGTTGTGCTTTTCAGCTTTCTGCTGAACTCCCAATATTCACTCTTCAGGACCTCCTTCCTTTTCCTACCTATGGCACATGTACTGATGTGTACCACAACTTCCGGCTGGTCACCCTCTCTCTTTAGAATGCTGTGCACCTGATCTGAGACATCCCTATCCCTGGCACCTGGGTGGCAACATACCAACCAGGCGTCTCTTTCACATCCAACCAATCTGCTTTCTGTTCCCCTCACCAACAAATCCACTATCACTACAGCTTGCCTTTTCGCCCACACTTTCCTTCAGACCCGCAGAGCCAGATTCAGTGCCAGAGACCTGTTTGCTGTGGCTTCTCTCTGGTAAGTCGTCAACGGTATGGGAACAGCCACAGCAGTACTCTGCACTGGCTGCCGTTTCGCTTTCTCTCTCCTTACTGTCACCCAGGTACCTGCCTCCTACAATTTAGGGGTGACTATCTCCCTGTAGCTCCAAACTGTCACATCCTTAAGCTTCCATATGAACCGAAAGTCATCGAACTGGCGCGTGAGTTCCTTAACCTGGTGTCTAACGAGCTGCAGCTCAGTGCACTTCATGTAGAAGTGGCTATCAGGGAGATTGAAGGCCTTCTAAAGTTCCCACATCTTACAAAGGGAACATTCCACTAACTCTGCACCCATTCTGAGAACACTAACGGGGAAAAACTACTGGAAACTAAGTCTGTGTCTATGCCTTTTGAGCCAAAGCTGAACCACTCTAACCCTGCCCCACTTACACAATGGCCGCTCCAACGATGGCTGTTCTGCCTCAACCACCTTTCCTTTTATTGTCGCAAACAACGACTCACCTCCGATAAGACTTGCCCCTTTCAAACGTCTCCCGTCCTGCAAGATATCACTTTTTCCTCACTACTTCAAACAGTGACAAATATCTTAATAGTTTTAGGGCAAACTTTGTTAACTGGAGTGCACTGTGGGTTTCATGGCAGCAAGAACTAGAAGTGTTTATCCTATCATCGTGAGGAGGAAAAGATCATTAATCAATTGCAGTGTTTTGCCCCTCACGCTATTCAATTGAGAAACTATAAACAATGCATTGAAAAGCTGGTACTAGTTGTAACTAAACATCTTGTTGGAGGAGTATTCACATACCAGAGGAAATTCCATTTGGTTTTGGTTGTCTGGCAAGAAACTCATTCTATTTTGCTGAGAACAAACTTTGTATTTTTTAAAATAAAAGATTATCTCATGTCTCTTGCATTAAAACATTTGGCAGTGTCGTTAATGTGACTCTCCCAGGCTGGGAAATAGCACTTCCCATTTCCCTACTGAAATGTCATGTGCAAGATGTTCCTTGCAGAGAGTTAAGAACCCAGAAGCTGGGTACTAAATCATCATTCAAAGCTGCCCTGGTGGAAATTTCCTTACCTTGAGCTCTGATTGCATCATCATACTTATATCTATGTGCTAATATTGGTTCTGAAATTTTCACACCTGTTAACACTACATCTCTTTTAGTAGCACCCGGCACTTCTCCTCAATAGCCAACACATTTTGTTATGCTTATCAGTTTTGCATATAGAGGTGGCACAGGCCAAGAAGTTAAAATGAAGATAGATGACTTTTTTGTAGGCTTTGGTATGGAAATGTTAAAGTTTTGTGCGATATATGGTGTCATAATTAATTAGAATGTTTCAGCTGGTTAACTTTTTGGGACGTGGATTTTTAGACCCTCTAAGGAATTATTCTAAAAGTTAAGGATCACTGAGCAACTCTTTCTTTACCCTGGATGCTTAAGAGTGCACAGAGATACACAGAAGGTCAGTGAGGTTACTTGCAGAATGGCATGTTATATATAAAATCAGATGTTTTAGATTATAAACGCACTATAATTTGGGTCTGGTGATAACAGAAAACAGGCCAAAATAATAATATGGAATGTTTATAGAGCCACTGATCTGTCATGTTTACATCCATATGTAACATCTGGATTGCAAATGTCCTTCCGTTACATTGATAAGCCACTTGAACAGAGAACAAACTGATCCAAATGTGTTTATCATTATGTAGCTATTAAAATAGGCTTTGCTTTCCATATGATGCTCTAAAACATGTGCAGCATTTAATGTAACTTTACTTAAATGCATAGCTTTACTGGGTGATTACTTCTGGTTAGCACCTCCCATCTGTTCGTTGTAAATCTTGAGCATTTTTTGTTAAAATGTCAAATCCATCCACTTGATTCTACAAATAATTTAACACTCACAAAGATATTTTTTCTGGGTCCTGACAAGAAGAGTTTATTTCTTCCCTGCCTTTGTGATTTATTACTACATTTGCCGAGGTCTCCCCGGGGACTTTCTTTGACATAGTACAAATATGTATGCTAGTATTATTCCATGCAGCACTTCTCTTTGAGTCGTATTTGCTTTGTGTTTGGCCTCTTGGAAATGACTGGACCATTTGCACTTGTTCTGTATTTCTCATAGCAGATTTCCAATTGTTAACTCACAATTAAAATGAAGGCCCTGATTTTAACCTGACGTTAGTTTCTAAGATGGTGTCAGTTTGAAACTCACCTGCTGCTGCCAAAAATAACTCAGTTACTTTAATTCCCAGCTCATATTTGTAATTCCACCAGCTGGTTTCACATCTGATTTACCAATCTTCCTGGAAACTCCTGCATCTGGATTATCAGGTTCTGTTCCATTAGTTGCACACGCACCTGTTAATCAAAACTGTTCTCTACTCAAATCACAAGCTAGAAAATTAACCACTGGATCCTAGGCTAGTGCTCCAATATTGAGGGAGGTTCTTTGCTTTGGCAGTGCTATCCTTTCATTGAAATGGTTCTGTCTGCTGTTCTACGACATAAGGTGTCCCATGTTACCACTTTGTAGAGGAAGAGGTGAGTTATCTCCTAAATCCTATCCTTCCTTTCTGATTAAAATACTTCATCTGATCAGTATCAAAGTCCTATTTTGTGGAGATTTGCAATGCATGAATTCTGTACCACATTGCTTTAAATTTACCAAACTGGCTGTGAAGCAGGACCTCGAAAAAGCAGAATACAAATGTTACTCTGTTTTGAATTTTTGCACAGTTCCATATTTAAAGTGAGAATGCACTCTTAAACTGAATTGCCTCCTGCCAAACATCCTTGCTACAAAACAGAAAAGAGCGGGAGTAGAGTCCCTGGTCTGCTCCTCCTTTCACTGAGGCCATTTTCCTGCACGTTTTCCATAATTGTTCTTGCATCTGGTTGCCGGGCTATACGAGGGATGCCAATGTGCTGAAGAAGTTGCAGGAAAGATTCACAAGGACTTCTCCAGGACTGGATGGTTAAATTATAATGAGAGATTGGATTTGCTAGGATATTTCCCCCTGGTGCATAGGAGACTGAGGGGTGACATTACAAAGGCTTTCAGAATCACGAGGAGCATAGGTAAGGCATATGGTCACAGTCTTTCTCTAAGTGTAGGGGAGTCTAAAACCAGATATAAGGTGAGAGGGGAAAGATTTAAAGGGACATGAGGGGTAACAGTTTTGCACAGAGGAGTAGAGTTGAGTGTGCAAAAGATATTAGAAAAGAACAATTTTAGAGGGATATGTACATAGGAGTGGCAGTGGCATTTAACTTGGCTGGCATGAACAAGTTGGGCTGAAGGGCCTGTTCAAGTGCTGTATGAACCTATGACTCCCCTAAAATCCTGGAATGAATTTATTGTTGCATGGTGGACTTCAGACTCTTCTGCTTCGGATTCTTCAAAGATTCAAAGTACATGCATATTATCTAAGTATGCATGCAGTATACAATCTGAAGATTCATCTTCCCCGCAGACAGCCACGAAACAAAGAGAACCATGGAACCCGTTCAAAGAAAAACATCACCCCCCCCCACTCAAATAAAAACACACCGTGCAAACTGCAACATGAGTGAAAAACACAGAATATACCACGTAAAATCAAAAGAGTCCAGGCATGTTCAGTTCAGTTCAGTTCAGTGTTCATTATTTGCAGGCTGTCCTGATTCTACGTCACCCAAATTAGCAAAAGAAAAAGTAGCTCCCAGAAACCATAATGCACATCATAACATGAACTAAAGAGTTCAGTCCACAAAATGCACCGATTAACCCTTGCCCAGAACTCCAGCACCAGCCTCTGACAGCATCGATGGAGACACAGACCACTCGAATGCTTCGGAAGCAGTGAACGAGAGGGATTGAGAGACCGTCACACACAGGTGCCCTCCTCTGGCCGCAGCGAGAGGCTGATAGGTGGCGCGAAACACTTGCCCTCTGTGCTTGCCTTGATGATTTCAATCTTCCATGGCGCTTTAGTTGGCGAGATCAGTGGGAAATGGAGTCAGTCATGGGCCCGTGCCCCGGCTCCAGGCTTCGTGGTGTCGAGGACACACCCTCCGCTCGAAGCTTCACAGAACACCATCGGAGTCAGCAAAGCATCGGGTAGCACAATCGGCTCGAAAACGCACCACCAAGGTGTAGATGACAGGCTCCAACAGTAGCAGAACCACATCTGAAAGAAAAAGAAGACATAAAAGGAGTGAAAGAGGTACTTTTGTGAACCGTCTGGAGAATGTCACCTTTAGTCGCGTTGTTTGTTGGCGTCATCTCCTTCCGGTCATTATGTTAGGTACTGTAAAACTGCAATAATCCGTCACGCTACGGACTATAGCATTGATGGACTAGCAGATTGTTTGGATTTGTGGATAATAATACAAATAATCTATTAATTACCCAATGCATTCCTTAATTCACTTTTTTTGTATGTTACAGAATACTAATAAGAAATAGGAGCAAAATGAGGCCATTCAGCCCACTGAGTATTTCCCAGCTTCCATTGTGACTGATTAATTATTCATCTCAACCTCATTCTCCTGTCTTCTCCCCATAATCTTTGACACTATTACTAATCAAGAACCTATCAACTTTGTTTTAAATGTACTCAATGACTTGGTCCAAGTATTGTAATGAATCTTCCAGCGAAGCTGGTTGGCTTAAAGGGAACCCAGGAAAAGGGACCCTTGGCGGAGTGGAAATTGATCTGAATAGGAGTACGGGAGGGGAAGTCCAGGCGAGTCAAAGAGTTAATAGGAACTGGAGTTGCTGTGGGTGGGAGGGGGAGTCGGTGTCAGTGCCAGAATTTTGGTGATCAAATGTGTGCATGAAAACCTTCTGGATGTGAGTACAGGAAATGGTGAGTCGGAGGGAGAACAGGAACTGGGCCTCTGCAAGTTGAATGGGAATGTTTGAACTGGGGCCTCAGTGAATCCATAAGACCAGAGGTGTAGGAGCAAAATTAGACCTTTTGGCACATTGAGTCAGCTCTGCCATTCCATCATGGCTCATTTATTACCCCTCTCAACCCTTCTCTCCTGCCTTCTCCCCATAACCTTTGACACCCTTATTAATCAAGAACCTATTCCATGCCACAGACAGCCTCCCCAGCTATGTGTGGCAAGGAATTCCACAGGTTCACCACCTTCTGGCTAAAGAAATTCCTCTTCATCTCTATTCTAAAAGGACACCTTTGTTTTCTGAGGCTGTGCCCTCTGGTCCTAGACTTCCCTACTACAGGAGATATCCTCTCCACATCCAATCTATCCAGGCCTTTAAATATTCAATAGGTTCCAATGAAATCCCCCATCTTTTTTCGAAGCTCCAGGAAGTACAGGCCCAGAGCCATCAAACACTCCTTATATGTTAAAAAATCAGAAGGGATTTCAAAAACAGGAGGAGTTGGATGGAAGCATGGAAAATGGGGTTTGATGAGTTCAAGGGACGTGCAGGAACTGGGTCCCAGTGACTTTAAAAAGAGTGTGGGACTCGGAGACAAATCAGAAGGGAATTCTGCGGTCTTTATTTGGTGAACCTGATGCTGAACTTTCAGGATTTCTGAATAGCTGGATAGCAGATTATCAGGCTTTATTGTATAAATAAACAGGATTTAGCCTTGATCTAGCAGGGTCTTTTTTGAGATTTCAGGACAGTACTGTGGGTATCCCACATTTATGTAATAAACTGCTACTCTTGGGCTGCGTTAGCCTGTATGCGTAAGGGTTTAGGTCACAAGAGATTCACTTCGGCTAGTGGAAATATAGCAAGTTGTAAAAGAAGGAATAAAACAGTAAGAAAAACTGTCATAGCGTCATTGCCTATCTGGGTGTGCATTGCCCTGCCTCCCAGTTCTTGGGGAAATATGCCTCGACAGTGAATGTCAGAATACAGGGGTGTCAAAGGTGAATTACTAAATCCAAGGGCTCCTCATTCTCTGGGGTGGGCAGGTGAGCAAGGAACCAGTTTCACAGGCTCTGTCTGAATTATTACTGCAGGGAAAAACAGGCTCAACATTGATAGCCTAAAATGAAGGCATTCCCTGCTGAATATCAAACGAAGTTGAAAAGTCACATAAAATGCTTCTGATTCCATCAATCTGTAACATCAGGTCAGGTTGAATTTGTTGTGATCTGCACAAGTACGATGAGGTACAGATACAATAGGAAAAAAAAATTACTTGCAGCAGATTCATAGGCACGTAGGCTTAGACCAGAAATAAAGCACAAGTTATACAAGACAGTGAAGAAAGAAAGGGATTGTGAAAAACAAGATCATTAATGTAATTTTGCTACAGTTATCCTTTAAAGTACAGATTTGAAGTGGCTCAGATTTTTAAAGTCAGATATTCTAATTCCGTTCGCAGCATCAAGAAAGATTACGTCTATATCAGAAAACATATCACATCTTTCTTTACCATGCTTGTTTCATTGGGTTTGGTGGGCAAGACATAGCTTAGCCAGTGGAGCCAGGCACATATCCATTATCAAAGAAGCAAAGACACTGGCATAAACAGCATGGGGCTTTGGATTTGCGACTCACTTGTATTTTTAGAAGGCTATTGAAATTCACGCATAAGTGGTGACTTTATACCAAACGTCAGGTTGCAGGCTCACAGCCTGGCCTCAGAACAAGCTGTTACCCAGTCAGCAGCCAACAACCTGGGCTTGCCTGTTTAAAGTGACAGGGAATTAAAAATCTCACCAGCCTCAGCCAGTTAAAGTGCTGTCCAGGCCACTTGAATGAAAAGTTTAGCAAACAGTAAAACAAAGTCATTTGGAATTTAAAAGATATTCATTTCCAATTCAGGTACACTTATAGGAGAAGCATAGATCAAATTTAGGCAAATAGAACTAGATGAGGAATGCACCTTGGTTAGCATGGATAGGTTGGACCAAATGGCCTTCTGCAGTGTGTATAACTCTATGGCTCTATATTCCTTGCATTGCCAATAACATATTCATGGTGAGATGGAGCCTTTGCTTGCTTTCTAAAGTACTTCTATTATTTTTAATTCTGCAGTCCTCCAATGGAAAATGAAGGTAGGCATCATTTTAGAATTTCAAAGGATCACATACTGTTGGCTCAGACTGTTCTTTAAATAAAATGCAAACAGGAGAAAGTCTGCAGATGCTGGAGATCCAAAGCAACACATGCAAAATTCTGGAAGAAATCAGCAGGTCAGGCAGTATCTATGGAAAAGAGTGAATTGTTAACATTTCAGGACGAAGCACTTTTTCAGGTCTGGCTAAGGGTCTCGGCCTGAAATGTCAACTGCTTGTCCTTTTCCATAGATACTTCCTGACCTGCTGAGTTCCTCCAGCATTTTGTTTGTGTTGCTTTTAGTTAAACTGGCCTGCTGATGTTTTCCATACACTGCAAACAAGGCTGTTTTGGAGCAAAGAAAACCAGCAGCTCCAGATTCTACCATCTCTATTATTTTGTGTCTCCGTTCCAGAAATGAATTAGTTTGAAACGTGTGGGATTGCTTTTGATTGAACGTAGCACACTCCTCACAAACCGGCCAGGCTTCATGGTGCTCATTCAGGGATCTATGGCCCATTCATATTACCAATCAGCTGTCTCTTGGTGAACTCAGAACACAGAGGAGTCCACACTCACTGCCGGAAATATGGTGAACCTGGTTCATAAATGGTCCTAAAATAATGTCACACAGTTGGCATCAAATTATAGGAAAAGGTGTATTTAGAATATTTTAAAAGGTCGGCACAATATCGTGGGCTGAAGGGCCTATAATGTTTTATGTTCCAAGTTCTAACTTAAACCACTTCTAGCAGAGAATAATACAATTTGTTCGACAAGAAAAATGAGTCCATCAAGATTAGTTAGCTTTGATCCAATTGTAACTCGAGAATGACCAACCATCTGAATACCAGAAACTGAACAGAACAATTTCTGTGCAGGTAACTGAAGTGGATTTTCAAAAGTATTTGATAGACTATCTCAAAAGAGACATATATCAAATGTTGTGACATATGGTATTGAAAGGGGTGTTTTCAGACAGACAGAGGAGGCTAAAAGTATTGGGCGGGATAGCAAAAGATCCTATGTGCTTTTCATTACAATGTTCCTGTATTTAAAATATAGTTGCTGTATAATCCTACATCCTTCTCCAAAGGCTGGTGAAAATGTGGAACATGTCATTTCAGGGAGTGGTCGAAGGGAATAATGTATCTCCATTTAAGGAGAGGCTGGGCAAGCTTATGAGGGAGCTGCACAAGTTGATAGGGCGGTTAAGAAGGTGTAATGGGTGTTGGTCTTCATTTGTTGGATCTGAATTCAAGAGCTGTGAGGTAATGTTGCAGCTCTATAAATCTCTGATTAGATCCAGTTGGAGTATTGCATTCAGTCCTGGACACCTCATTATAGGAAGGATGTAGAAGCTTTAAAAAAGGTGCAGATGACATTTACCTGGATGCCACCT
The DNA here is from genome assembly GCF_030144855.1 of Hypanus sabinus. Lineage (NCBI taxonomy): Eukaryota > Metazoa > Chordata > Chondrichthyes > Myliobatiformes > Dasyatidae > Hypanus > Hypanus sabinus. Next base: position 32,186,466 of record NC_082707.1, read on the forward strand.
GATTACAGAATATGTCTTATGAGGAAAAGTTAAGCAAGCTAAGGTTTTTCTTTTTGGAGTGAAGAGTGAAGAGGATAAGAGGAGACTTAATAGAGGTATTCAAGATAATGAGAGGCACAGGAAGTGTTGACTGTCAGCATCTTTAGGCTAATACAAAAGGGCATCATTTTAAGGTGACTGGAAGAAAGTACGGGAGATGTCAGAGAGCTCCCCTGTGACAGAGACCAGATCCACCTTGATTTGCCTGAGATTGCAGAGAAGCAGCATGACTTCTGCTGGCCTCCATCTGTCAGATCCAGAATCAGATTCTTATTTATTATCACAGACTTATATGAGGTGTCATTTCTTGCTTTGTGGCTCCCACACAAGTTGTTACGTGCACTCAGTGAACCAGACTTGACACTGCGCCACCTTTCTTTCGTACAAAAATGATGCATAATTCACGCTTAATTGAAGTTCTTCTTCTGAATGATGCTTATCTGATGCTCTGTGCCTTTGATGTCACTTGCAAGTAATTTTATCATTATACCTGTGCATACACTTTATCTTCGACATATCACTGTGCCTGTGGATTAGGAGCATCATGACAGCAAGCCAATTGAGATTCTCATCTAAGACAGTTCAGACTTGTAGACCACCCCAGCCTGTCAGCCCCTATGACAGATCCCTCAGCAGAACGTGCCCTTGCCAGTCTGCACTCAACTATGAATCAGAATCAGGTTCAATATCACTGGTGGATGTCATGACATTCGTTGTTTTGCGGCACCAGTACACTGCAATATATAAATGATTTAGAAGTCTCGAAATTAAAAAATTTAATTAAATAAGTAGCGCAAAAGGAGAACGAGAAAAAGCGAGGTGATGCTCATGGGTTCGTTATCCGTTCTGAAATCCGATGGTGAAGAGGAAGAAGCTGTTCCTGAAACATTGAGTATGTGCCTTCAGGCTCCTGTACCTCTTCCTTGATGGTAGCAATGAGAAGAGGGATGATGGAGGTCCTTCATGATGGATGCCACCTTTTTGAGGAATTACGTTTTGGAGGTGTTCCCGATGCTGGGGAGGTTATGATAGAACTGCCAGAGTTTACAACTTTCTGCATCTTTTTCCAATCCCGCTCCATACCAAATCGTCACATAACCAGGAAGAATGCTCTACTAATGAAATATAGCCACTGTCATGCTTTATTTGGATAGATCTTCAGAGATGTTGACATCCAGGAACTTGAAACTGCTCACCCTTTCCACTGCTGATGCTCTCGATGAAGACTGGCGTGCGTTCCCTCATCTTCCCCTTCCTCGTCCACAATCAATTCCTTGGTCTTACTAGTGTTGAGCCAAGGTTGCTGTTGCAATGCCACTGAACTATCTGATCTATCTCGCTCCTGTACACCTCCTCATTACCATCAAAAATTCTGCCAACAGCAGTTGCGTCATCAGAAAATTTGTAAGTTGTGTTTGAGCTGTGCCTAGTCACACGGTCATGGGTGTAGATAGAGTAGAGCAGTGCATCCTCGAGGTGCGCCAGTGTTGATTATCAGCAAGGAGGAGATGTTATATCTGATCTGTATAGACTGTGGTCTCCTGGTGAAGAAGTGAAAAATCCATATGCAGAGGCCCATGTTTTGGAGCTTGTGGGCTAGAATTGAAGGTATGATTGTGCTGAACACTGAGCTGTAATCAATACACAACAGCCTGATGTATATATCGCTATGTCCAGGTGATCCAATCCCAAATGGAGGTCAATGAGATAGCATCCACTGTAGAACTACTGTGGTGATAGGCAAATTGCAGTGGATCCAGGTCCTTGCTTAGACAGGAGTTTATTCTGACCATGACCAACCTCTCAAAGCACTTCATAACAATAAATGTGAGTGTAACTGGAAGTTGGTCTTTGAAGCAGTTCTGCTCTCTTGGGCACTGCTGTTACTGTTGCCCTTATGAAACAGGTGGGAACCTCCAACTGCAGCAGTGAGAGATTGAAGATGTCCTTGAACACTCACACTGGGTAGTTGGCTCATGTTGCTGTGCCAAACATGTACTTACTTAGAAATTACCTTGGGTTACCCATAGTCCTCTATTTTTCTAAACTCCATGTACCTCTCCAGGAGTCTCTTAAAAGATCCTATCATATCCGCCTCCACCACCGTCACTGGCAGACCATTCCACGCACTCACCACTCACTGCATAAAAAACTTACCCTTGACATCTCCTTTGTACCTACTTCCAAGCACCTTAAAACTGTGCCCTCTTGTGTTAGCAATTTCAACCTTGGGAAAAAGCCTCTGAATATCCACACGCTCAGTGCCTCTCAACATCTTATACACCTCTATCCGGTCACCTCTCATCCTCTGTCGCTCCAAGGAGAAAAGGCCGAGTTCACTCAACCTATTTTCATAAGGCATGCTCTGCAATCCAGGCAATATCCTTGTAAATCTCCACTACAGCCTTTCTATGGTTTCCACATCCTTCCTGTAGTGAGGTGACCAGAACTGAGCACAGTACTCCAGGTGGGGTCTGACCAGGGTCCTATATAGCTGTAACATTACCTCTCGGTTCCTAAACTCAATCCCATGGTTGATGAAGGCCAATGCACCGTATGCCTTCTTAACCACAGTCAACTTGCGCAGCATCTTTGGGTGTCCTAGGGACTCAGACCCCAAGGTCCCTCAGATGCTCCATATTTTTTAGGGTCTTACCATTAATACTACATTCTGCCATCATATTTGACCTACCAAAATGAATCACCTCACACTGATCTGGGTTGAACTCCACCTGCCACTTCTCAGCCCAGTTATGCATGTCATTGATATCCCACTGTAACCCCTGACAACCCTCCACACTATCCACAATACCCCCAATCTTTGTGTCATCAGCAGATTTATTAACCCATCCCTCCACTTCCTCATCCAGGTCATTTATAAAAATCACGAAGAGAAGAGGTCCCAGAACAGATCCCTGAGGCACACCAATGGTCACCAACCTTCTGCAGAATATGACCCATCTATGACCACTGTTTGCCTTCTGTGAGCAAGCCAGTTCTGGATTCACAAAGCAAGGTCCCCCTGGATACTATGCCTTCTTATTTTCTCAATAAGCCTTGCTTGGGGTACTTTATCAAATACCTTGCTGAAATACATATACACTACATCTACTACTCTACCTTCATCAATGTGTTTAGTCACACCCTCAAAAAATTCCATCTGGCTTGTAAGGCATGACCTGCCTTTGATAAAGCCATGCTGACTATTCCTAATCATATTATGCCTCTCCAAATGTTCATAAATCCTGCCTCTCAGGATCTTTTCCATCAACTTACCAACCACTGACTCACTGGTTTATAATTTCCTGGGCTATCTCTACTCCCTTTCTTGAATATGGGAACAATGTCTGCAACTCTCTAATCCTCCGGTACCTCTCCTGTCTCCATTGATGATGCAAAGATCATTGCCAGAGGCTCAGCAATCTCCTCCCTCACCTCCCACAGTAACCTAGGGTACATCTCATCTGGTCCCAGTGACTTATCCAACTTGATGCTTTCCAAAAGCTCCAGCACATCCTCTTTCTTCATGTCTATATGCTCAAGCTTTTCAATCCGCTGTAAGTCAACCCTACAATTGCCAAGATCCTTTTCCGTAGTGAATAATGAAGCAAGGTATTCATTAAGTATCTCTGCTATATCCTTCGGTTCCATACACACTTTTCCACTGTCACACTTGATCGGTCCTATTCTCTCATGTCTTATCCTCTTGCTTTGCACATACTTGTAGAATGCCTTGGGGTTTTCCTTAATCCTGCCTGCCAAGGCCTCCTCATGGCACCTTCTGGCTCTCCTAATTTAATTCTTAAGCTCCTTCCTGCTAACCTTGTAATCTTCTAGATCTCTATCATTACCTAGTTTTTTGAACATTTCGTAAGCTTTTCTTTTCTTCTTGACCAGAATTTTAACAGCCTTTGTACACCATGGTTCCTGTACATGCCATCCTTTCCCTGTCTCATTGGAATGTACCTATGCATAACACCATGTAAATATCCCTTGAACATTTGCAACATTTCTGCTGTACATTTCCTTGAGTACATCTGTTCCCAGTTTAGGCTTCCAAGTTCCTGCCTGATAACTTCATACTTCCCCTTACTCCAAATAAACACTTTCCTAATTTGTCTGTTCCTACCCCTCTCTAATGCTGTGGTAAAGGAGATAGAATTGTGATCACTAACTCCAAAATGCTCTCCCACTGAGAGACCTGACACCTGACCAGGTTCATTTTCCAATTCCAGATCAAGTACAGCCTCTCCTCTTGTAGGCTTATCTACATATTGTGTCAGGAAACCTTCCTGAACACACCTAACAAACTCCACTCCATCTAAAACTCTTGCTCTAGGGAGATGCCAATCAATATTTTGGAAATTAAAAACTCCCACCATGACAATCCCTGTTATTATGACACCTTTCCAGAATCTGTCTCCCTATTTGCTCTTTGATGTCCCTGTTACTATTGGGTGGTTTATAAAAAATACCCAGTTGAGCTATTGACTCCTTCCTGTTCCTAACTTCCACCCACAGAGATTCAGTAGACAATCCCTCCATGACTTCCTCCTTTTCTGTAGCTGTGACACTATCTCTGATCAACAGTGCCACGCCCCCACCTCTTTTGCCTCCCTCCCTGTCCTTGAAACATCTAAAGCCTGGCACTCTAAGCAACCATTCCTGCCCCTGAGCCATCCAAGTCTCTGTAATGGCCACAACACCATAGTTCCAAGTATTGATCCACACTCTAAGCTCATCTGCTTTGTTCATGATGCTTCTTGCAATAAAGTAGACACATCTCAAACAATCAGTCTGAGTGTGTCCCTCCTCTATCACCTGCCTATCCTCCCTCTTGCACTGTCCCCAAACCTTCTCTATAGGTGAGCCAACTGCCCCTTCCTTCGTCTCTTCAGTTCAGTTGCACCCCCCCCCCAACAGTTCTAGTTTAAACTCTCCCCAGTAGCCTTAGCAAACCTCCCTGCCAGGATATTCGTCTCCATGGGATTCAAGTGCAACCTGTCCTTTTTGTACAGGTCACAGCTGCCCCAAAAGAGGTCCCAATGAACCAGAAATCTGAATCCCTGCCCCCTGCTCCAATCCCTCAGCCACTCATTTATCCTCCACCTCACTCTATTCCTATACTCATTGTCATTTGGCACAGGCAGTAATCCCAAGCTTACTACCTTTTGAGGTCCTGCTTCTCAATCTCCTTCCTAACTGCAGTCTGTTTTCAGGACCTCCTCCCTTTTTCTGCCTATGTCATTGGTACCAATCTGGCTGTTCACCTTCCCACTTCAGGATATCATGGACGCAATCAGAAACATCCCAGACCCTGGCACCTGGGAGGCACACTACCATTCGCGTTTCTTTCCTACACCCACAGAATTGCCTGTTTGACCCCCTAACTATAGAGTCCCCTATAGTCCCCTATAGTCCCCTATTTCTTGAGGGGAGCTACTAGTAAGAATCACCCAAGAGTTTAGCAAAGCAATAAGGACTGAAATCAAATCATTTTTATTCATTCCTCATTGCCTATCACTCCTTCCCCTTTATGGTGCTTCTTTGACATTACACTCAGTGGCCACTATATTAAGTACACCTGTACACCTGCTTGTTAATGCAAATACCTAATCAGCCAATCATGCAGCAGCAACTCTGTACATAAAAGCATGCAGACAGAGTCAGGAGGTTCAGTTGTTGTTCAGACCAAACATTAGAATGGGGAAGAAATGTGATCTAAGTGACTTTGACCGTGGACTAATTGCTGGCACCAGACAGGGAGGTTTGAGTATCTCAGAAATGGCCGATCTCCTGGGAATTTCAAGCACAACAATCTCTAGAGTTTACAGAGAATAGTGTGAGAAAAACAAAAAGAAAAAAACATCCAGTGACCAGCAGCTCTGTGGTTGAAAATGCCTTGTTGTTGAGAGAGGTTGGAAAAGAATGGCCAGACTGGTTCAAGCTGGCAGGAAGGTGCCAGTAACTCGGATAACCACACATTACAGCAGTGGTGTGAGAAGAGCATCTCTGAATGCACAACACGTCAAACTTTGAAGTAGATGGGCTACAGCAGCAGAAGAACATGAATGTACACTCAGTGGCCACTTTATTAGGTATCTCCTGTATCAAATAAACAGAGAACATAGAACACAGAACTTAAGACAAGAACAGGCTCTTTAGTTCACAATATACCGAGCCAATTAAATTAGGGTTAAACTAAACTAATCTCTTCTGCCTAAACAAGATCCATATCCTTCCATTTATTCTCTCATTCATGTGTCCATCTAAACATCTCTTAAAAGCCCCTAATGTATCTGCTTCTATCAGCACCCCAGGCAAATAAAAAGGCCATTGAGCGTATGGTACTTGCTTAGAGTATTATCTTTCCATTTAGATTGATTTTTAAATGTTGTTTGATACTGTTCTTGCAAAGTGTCGTTGTGTGTTAAATGTACAACATAAATGCAAGTTATTGTAAATGTTGTCGAGTAACTTCAATTAATACCTTTTTGAAAATTGTAATGCAAGATGACATTTCAAGCCATGTACAGCAGAAAACCAGAGTCTGCCTTTTGTCTGATTTGTTATTACATTTAAGAGTTCAATGTAAGGCTACTGCAATAACATGGTCTTTAGGAAATACAGGATGCCAACTTGAATTATCTTGACAGGTTTGGTTTTAAAGCTGTGTCACTGGTTACAATGAAGCATATTATTGGCCTTTTCAACCAGCTACAAAAATGAAATATTCCTCACTTACCTGGATGTGTGGAGCTCAGGAAAACAGCAGCTTGCTTGCTTGGTAACGAGTTCTCTATTTCAGACACTGAATCCTTCCGGACCCAGTGATGGCATTCATGAAATCAACAGTCACAATTCGCCAAGGGTTCCTCAGTGCTACCTCCCAGATCCATGATGTTCACACCTGAAAGCCCAAGTATCCCAGATCCAAGGGAACATCATCATGAGCAAGTTCTCTTCCAGGTCATACATTATTAAGTCTTGGAAATGTATCGGTATTTCTTTAGCATAGCTGGCTGGCTGGTGGCGCAGTGGCATCAGTGCCGGACTCTGGAGCAAAGGTTCCTGAGTTCGAATCCAAGTCGGGCCACCCCTGAGCACGCTTTCCATCCGTGCTGGGTTGAGCGTCGAGGTAGCCACTCGGCCTCGTAAAAAGAACAAGGGTCGAGTCAGGAATGTTTGTATCATGACCCGGTTAATCCGAAAGGAGACCAATCCTGACACCACGCGCCAGGCAAGAATGGCTGGCTGCCTGGTGTGACATACTAAAAAAAAGCATAGCTAGGTCGAAGTCCTGAATTTCCCTATCCAATAGGACTGTGAGAGCACCTTCAGCACACAGGCTGCTGGCAGTTCAAGGTGATAGCTTCCACCATCTTCTCAGAGACAATTGGAAGGTTCCTTTATATTCCACTATTACCCACATCCAACAAGGAATATAACAAGCTCTCTCCACTGTGATTATACACAATGTTCTGTCATTGATGTTAGCCAGATGAAGCCACTCAATCATTTTAAGTATTTAGTTCTTGGTTCAGGCATTTTTGGCAGTGCTGCCTGTAACATTCATTAGTGGAACACTTCGATCCTCATGTGTTAGTAATTAGTTAGAGTTGTGCACGAGTAAGATTCTTCACCTATTTTTGGAGCATTGCGATTGCTGTTGTACGTATTTACTGAGTCTTAGGAAAAGGTGTATTTTCTTCACTGTATGCTGTACCAATCAGGGCAAAACATTCTTAGGGGTCTTGGCCCGAAACGTCAACTGTACTTCTTCCTATAGATACTGCGCGGCCTGCTGCATTCCACCAACATTTTGTGTGTGTTGCTTAAAGCAAAATAAATGATTTAGAATATTGTTACTCGATCAGAATGGCAGGGAAGAGCTGGCTGCAAAGAAATACCTTACAAGCCTCAAATATTAGTCAAGAACTTTACCTTTCCCACCCACTTAGCTTCACCTATCACCTTCTAGCTTGTCCTTCTTCCTCCCATTCTCCACTTTTTTATTTTGGCATCTTCCTCCTTCCGAAGAAGGGTCTCAGCACAAAACGTTGATAGTTTATTCATTTTCATAGATGTTGTCTGATCTGCTGGGTTCCTCAAGCATTTTTTGTGTGTTGATTTGGATTTCCAGAATCTGTGGGCTTTCCCGTGTTTCGTGACATCATGAGAATGGCCCCATACAATGTGGGACTTGCAAGTGATCGAGTGTACTGCTTTAATAATTTACTATAAATGTGGGGAGATGGAATACCATCTTTCATTATTAACATGCTGCCTCTTCCCAAGTGATGATTTTCATGGGAAAGACGGGTCATAATTAACACTTAGAATAATATTTAACAAATTATTTGTTGGGCACATAGAAACCTAGAAACATTGAAGAGGAGGGAGGAATAAGTCCTTTTGAAGGATCTCAGCCTGAAATGTTGATTGCTCTCTTTTCCATAGGCGCTGCCTGACCTATCGAGTTCCTCCAGCATTTTGTGTGTGTTGCTTGGATCTGCAGATTTTCTCTTGTTTGTGACTGGAGGAAGGATCTATTTGGCCCTTTGGGGAATTCTCCAGCGTGCAACATGATTCAATCCTATATCCAGTTCCTGCTTTCTTCTCACATCACTTGACTTTCTCAACATTAAAAAATAAATCTACTTCTTTCTAGAATATATTTAATGGTTCGGCTACCATTGACATTTGTGATAGAAGATTCCATCATTCCACAACTCTCTGCATGAAGAAATTTCTTCTGATCTTGACTCGAAATGGCAATTTTTGAGTACTAAAGCTGGTTCTCAACTCCCCAGACAATGGGAGCACCTTCCCTGTCACTAGTTTGTCTAATCCAGTTAAAATTTTATAGTTTCCATAAATTCCCTTCCATTCCTCGAAGGTCCAGTGAATAAAGATTCAGTAGCACTTTATTAGGTACATCTGTGCATCTGTTCAGTAATGCAAGTATCTAATCAGCCAATCATGTAGCAGCAACTCCATAAATAAAGGCATGCGAACATGGTCAAGAGGTTCAGATGCCATTCAGACCAACCACCAGAATGGGGAAGAAATGTGGTCATTTTGACTGTGAAACGATCGTTGGTGCCAGACGGGGTGGTTTGCGTATCTCAGAAACTCCAGGGATTTTCATGCACAACAGTCTCTGGAGTTTACAGAGAATGGTTCAAAAAGCAAAATAATCCAATGGGTGAAAAATTGCCGATAGCAGCAGAAGACCACGAACATCCATTCTGTTGCCACTGCACTAGGTACCTCCTATACTTACTGAAGCGGTCACTGAGTGTAGATATCAGCATTTTTCCTGCTCCTGTTGTTTAACTTACTGCTTTGCAAATCTATATTTTCCCTTTTTTAAAAAAAACACAGTAAAGTTATATTTGCCATTCCCAATCTGCAGGAACTACTCCAGACTCTAAGGAATTTTTGAAATTGGCTACCAAGGCATCCACTATTTCCAGGTCTATTTCCTTTAGTGTTCTGGGATGTAGGTTATCAGGCCCCAGGGATGTGTTAGCCTTTAGTCACATTAATTTCCCTACCAGTGTTTCTTTCCTCATTTAGATTTTCTTTGGTTTCTCCCCCCGATGCATGGTACTCTAACATGGTTACATGGCTACAGAGGTCGAGCAAGGCAGTACGTTCCGCGCAAACACCCTCAGACACACAATAGACTGAATAGACCTCTGATTCTGTGACAGCATGTGAACAACACAGTGTTTTCCGCACCTGTAATTTTGAAATAGAAAATAGTTGAATGTTATTTTTTGCTATTTGACAGCAATTTTAACTTGCTTTATTTACTAATGAAAACAAACTCTCCATAGTTTTCTTTAAAAAGCTTTAGTTCTGTGGTGGGATTGCCAGAGATGTGTAATCCCCAGATGCAAACTCATTTGCTGCCATTGGCAAAATATGCAATGGAAGATGGAAATACCTGTTCAAGATCAAGAAATAGTAAAAGAATAACTCAACCTCCTCACTTAATGCAACAACAGAATAACAACAGTACTGGCACTCTAACAACACACACACAAAATGCTAGTGGAACACAGCAGGCCAGGCAGCATCTATAAGGAGAAGCACTGTTGACGTTTCGGGCCAAGACCCTTCATCAGACTAACTGAAGGGAAAGATAGTAAGAGATTTGAAATTAGTGGGGGGAGGGGGAAATGCGAAATGATAGGAGAAGACCGGAGGGGGTGGGATGAAGCTATGAGCTGGAAAGGTGATTGGCGAAAGTGATACAGAGCTGGAGAAGGGAAAAGATCATGGGATGGGAGGCCACAGCAGAAAGAAGTGGGGAGGGGGAGCACCAGAGGGAGATGGAGAACAGGCAGAGTGATGGGCAGAGAGAGAGAGAAAAAAACAAACAACTAAATATGTCAGGGATGGGGTAAGAAGGGGAGGAGGGGCATTAACGGAAGTTAGAGAAGTCAATATTCATGCCATCAATTTTGCAGGCTACCCCGCCGGTATATAAGGTGTTGTTCCTCCAACCTGAATGTGGCTTCATCTTGATAGTAGAGGAAGCCATGGATAGACATATCAGAATGGGAATGGGACATGGAATTAAAATGTGTGGCCACTGGGTGATACTGGCACTCTTCTCAGGCCTTTCACTCCCTTTCATTGCCCTTTGGACAATGTTTGCCTCTTACCCTCCCCTTCTTGGTGTGTTGAGGTCTAAGCCCAGCAGCAGAAGAGTTAACCAGTATCCGCTGAAGTGACAATTGTTGGAAATTGCAGTAGACCTATTTTTTTTTATTCTGTTTTTAATTTGGCCATCAACAAGAGTTAACATTCTGAAGCATTTCAGCTTTTTTTGGTTGCCCAGTAAAATGTGTAGGGTGAGAAGTAAACTACATAAAATCACACATTATATATTGCGAAGGCAAAATAGTTTTTGACGATATGACTATTAGTCAAAATACTGAAATTAGAGCAAACTGCAAGTGAGATTGATGCTTCCTTACGTTGAAGCAGTAGTTTTTTGAAGCAATTTTTTATTTGATAATTATTGGTAAGAAGTCCTTTGTTATTTTGATATTGTAAATTCTACTTGGATTATTATTTAGCATCTATTGCCCATGCAGGGAGAGAGAGAGAGAGAAAACTTTACTTAACATCAAATACCATTGAGACAATGAGTGTTATAGAATCATAGAAATGTTACACCACAGTGGGAGGCCATTCATCCCGTTGAGTTGAAGCTGTCTCTTGGTAGAATGCTCACATCTGACCCATTTCTCATTCTTTCCCCGTATCCTTTCAAATGATTCCCTCTCAAGTATCTCTTTTGAAGGCAAGATCGATTCTCTTTCCGTATACATGCAGACAGTGAATTCCAGATAAGGTGGCTCAGTACAAGTTTGAAGCAGAGAACCTCATCTTCTGTCTGGGCATGTTACAGCTTCCAGACATAATATTGAATTCTCCAACTTCTGCTATTCACTTTCATCCTATTCAGATGAATCATGGCTTGCTATGCTAACTGCTCTGCCTGAGACTCAAACAACTGACAGTTGTGGATGAGATTCAGAACTTCATGGAGGCCAGCCTCCCCTCCATGGACTCTGTCTACACTTCTTATAGTTTTGGTAAAGCAGCCAGCATTATCTAAAAACAAACCCTGAGCATTCTTAGTTTGCCCTGCTCCCTTTGGGCAGAAGATCAAATTTCAAAGTAAATTTATTATCAAAGTACATGTATGTTATGATATACTACCCTGAGATTCATTTTCTTGCAGGCATTTACAGGGAAAAAAGAAATAAAACAAAATTTAGAAAATAGCTATATATATAGACAAAGACTGACAAATAGCAAAGTGTGCAAAAGAATTGAAATTATGCATGTAAGAAAAATGCTGAGAACACGAGTTGCAAAGAGTCTTTGAAAGTGAATCTGTAACTCACAGAATCAGTTTAGAGTTTTGGCTAATAAGTTATCTATGTCAGTTCAGGAGACTGATGGTTGTAGGTTAATAATTATTCCTGAACCTGTGGGACCCAAAGCTTCTGTACTCCCTCCCTGATGGGAAAAGCAAGAAGAGGGCATGGCCTGGAAGGTGGGGGTCTCTGAAGATGGATGCTGCTTTCTTGAGGCAGTGCTTCATGTAAAAGTACTCAATGGTGAAGAGAACTTTTCCTGTGAAGGACTGGGCTGTGTCCACCATCTTCTGTAGCCATTTTCATTCCTTGACAAAGGTGTTTCCATACTAGCCAGTAATCTTCTCTACTGTGCAACTATAGAGGCTTGTCAAAGCTTTTGGTGACATGCCGAATCTACACAAACTTCTAAGAAAGTAAAGGTGCTGTCATGCCTTCTTTGTGATGGCACTTATGTGCTGGTCTTGGGACAGATTTCTGATATGTTGACTCTAATAGTTTGAAAGCTACTGACCCTCTCTGTCTCTGTTCTTCAATTGAGGATTGGTGCGTGGATCTGCAGCTGCTTCCTCCTGTAGCTGATAATTAGCTCTGGTTTTGCTGATGTGGAGTGAGAGGTTGTTGTATAACTGTGCATCGGTTGTTGCTTCTCTGTAACTTAACTGAAGGCACTATTGTAATGAAGTGATCTGTGTGGATGGCATGCAAAACAGAGCTTGCACCAAAGCTTGCTACATGTGCCAATAACAACCCGCTGTCCCAATTTGCCAGTCTATGTCAGAGCAAACCATCTTTGGTGAAAGTCATCTATCAGAGTAATTGGCTCAGTTTTATTTTATTTTTTGTCTTTCTGCTGGCACACCTTGACTTCTGTTTGTAAATATATTACGTTTTGTTTGTTAATCACCAACTGTCCATTTTCAACCCATCCACACAGCAACTCGAATATCACTTTGGCCTTTCAATTCCTTACTCACCTTCTCTGCAACTTCAGGATCAGAATCAGGTTTATTATCACCATGTCATTATCAGCATGTTACGTGAAATTTGTTAACTTATTAGCAGCAGTTCAATTCAATACATAACACAGAAGAAAACAAAGAAAATAATAAATAAATAAGTAAATAAATAAATAAGTAAGTTGATTACAGTATACGTATATTGAATAGATAAAAAATCGTGCAAAAACAGAAATACTGTATTTTAAAAAGAAAGTGAGGCAGTGTCCAAGGACTCGATATCCATTTAGGAATCGGATGGCAGAGGGGAAGAAGCTGTTCCTGAATTGCTGAGTGTGTGCTTTCAGACTTCTGTACCTCCTACCTGATGGTAACAGTGAGAAAAGGGCATGCCCTGGGTGCTGGAGGTCCTTAATAACAGACGCTGCCTTTCTGAGACACTGCTCCTTGAAGATGTCCTGGGTACCTTTTAGGCTAGTACCCAATATCGAGCTGATTACATTTACAACCTTCTGTAGCTTCTTTCAGTCCTGTGCAGCAGCAACCCCCCCCCCCCCCACCCCAACCCCACCATAACCAGACAGTGATGCAGCCTGTCAGAATGCTCTGAACGGTACATCTATAGAAATTTTTGAGTGTATTTGTTGACATACCAAATCTCTTCAAGCTCCTAATGAAGTATAGCTGCTGTCTTGCCTTCTTTATAACTGCATCAATATGTTGGGACCAGGTTAGATCCTCAGAGATCTTGACACCCAGGAACTTGAAGCTGCTCACTCTCTCCAATCTGATCCCTCTATGAGGATTGGTATGTGTTCCTTCGTCTTACCTTTCCTGAAGTCCACAATCAGCTCTTTCGTCTTACTGATATTGAATGCCAGGTTCTTACTGTGACAGCACTCCTCTAGTTGGCATATGTACGCCCTCTTGTCACCATCTGATATTCTACCAACAGTGGTTGAATAGATGGTGTTTGAGCTATGCCTAGCCACACAGTCACGTGTATATAGAGAGTAGAGCAGTGGGCTAAGCACACACCCTGAGGTGCACCAGTGTTGATCATCAGTGAGGAGGATACGTTATCACCAATCCACACTGATTGTAGTGTTCTAGCTAGGAAGTTAAGGATCCAGTTGCAGAGGGAGGTACTGCAACTGTCCAGTAGCCCAGGTTCTTCAACTTTTCAATAAAGATTGTGGGAATGAAGGTATTACATGCTGAGCTATAGTTGATGAACAGTATCCTGACATAGATGTCTGTGTTTTTCAGGTTATCCTTACATTTTTTTCTTCTCTCTCTCAGCTCTGACATAGGGGTTTGACTCGAAATATTAAACCTGCTTTTCTTATTACAGATGCTGCCAGACCTGCATCTTCTCTTTTCGTTTAATTAAAATTGAGCCTTTTTTGGTCACACATACATCAAAACACAAAGAGAAATGCATTGGTTTGTGTCACATCAAATCCGTGAGTATTGTGCTGGGCAGCCTGGAAGTGCTGCCCCATTAATGGTGCCAAAATCATGTGCCCACATAACGGTACACCTTTGGAATGTGGTAGGAAAATGGAGCACCCAAAGGAAATCCACATAGTCATGGGGAGAAAGTACAAACACCTTACCTACAGGGATGGGAATTGAACCCTCACCGGGGGTAACAGCTTTACACTAACTATGGTACCTCTCCACACTTTTCACAGGGAAAAAAAATTAAAGACCGCCCTATTCCGCAAAGGGGATTTATCCCTATTTTTAAATATTTGTCCCTGGCCCTTGAATCCTCCCTGTCCGTTCTGATGCAGCTGAAATCCTTCATCCCTTGAAATATCTTAATGTAAGGGTTCCCAACCTTTTTTATGCCATGGACCCCTACCATTAACTGAGGGGTCCATAGACCCCAGGTTGGGAACCCTTGTTCTAATGTGTTGCTGATGATTTGGTGATTAGACCATTATAGTATGATAATTTTTTTAATGCACGAGGCAGGAACCGTCCTAAGTCCTCTGTGAGTTAAAATGCTTCATCCTTAGAGCAAATTATCTTTCCGCATGGACTTCAATCTTTTCTGCATCTCTCATGATAGCATTTTCAGTCTGAATTATTAATGAGGGAAAATAAAGGGGATATATTTAGGATTTATGTTTAAAATGTAGACAAATAAATGATGTAGAAGGCAAGTGATGAAGTATTTCACAAACAAGTAATCTAAAAGCTATTCCACATACATAAAACCACAAAAACATAAATGTACTTCTCTGTGAGCTTCAAGCAATTGAAAAGATATATAAAAAAGGCACAGCTGTGCACTCACCATCACTGACATTAAATGTAACCATGGCAATGTTCTTGCAATGACAGCCTTGTGTACTGGGGCATCAGTTGTCCAAATGAAATTGCTTGTGGTGTACAGCTAATCGAAGCAATGAACATCAGCATCTTTCAGCCACATTTTGCCTGAGCTGAGTTAACCCCAACACCAAAGAATCCTAAGCTACATACATTCTCTTCCCTTTGAGAGCCAAATGCAAAAAAATATCATTGTAATGGCTATGCTGAGAGTTAGTTCAAAAGACTATGTATACTACTAATTCAGAAAAAGGTGAGTTTGCTGACTGAATTCTACAAGAAAAAGAGTCAACTTACCTTCCATATGTCACGTACACTACAGCACAGAAACAGGCTCTTCGGCCCTTCTAGTCCATGCTGAACTATTATTCTGTTCAGTCCCATCAACCTACCCCTGGCCCATAGCCGTCCATCCCCCTCCTATCCATGTACCTATCAAAATTTCTCTGAAACGTTGCAATCGAGCTCATATCCACCACTTCTTCTGGCAGCCCATTCCACACACACACTACTCTCTCAGCGAAGAAGTTCACCTCTCACCCTTAATCCCATGACCCCTAGTGGTAGTTTCCCAACCTCAGTGATAAAAGCCTGCTTGCATTTATCCTATCTGTACCCCTCATAATGTTGTTCACCTCTATCAAACCTCCCCTTGGCATTCTAAGCTCTAGGGAATTAAATTCTAACCTGTTCAACTTTTCACTAGAACACAGGTCCTCATGCACTGGCAACATTCTTGTAAATTTTCTCTGCCCTCTTCCTATCTTATTGATATACAATGTGTTTTATTTATTCAGTATAGAAACAAAATGATATGATACCAGGGAACATCGTTTGCATCATCATGAGTTCCAACTGTGACGAAAAGTGCTTAGCATTGTTCATAGGAATTGGTTTTAAGAAAATTCTCAACTGACTTATCTTTAGGTTACCTTGAAAAACAGGTGAATAGTTTAATCGGGCAGTGAAATGAGCATAAAACTGATAATTTAATTGCTTTAATGTCCTTTTTAAAGACTGTCACTAAACATCAGCATAAGCTGCAGCTGGCAAGTAACCCTCCTAATAGAACTCCTTGTGTGTGCTCTGCTACTTCCAATCTCCTTCAAAGTAGCAATACGGCTGCTATCAATTCTTTTATAGACAATTCCATTATGAATTATGGAGCTTCTTTTAAAAAAAACACAGCCTTGACCTACTGTGTCAGCTTCTTCCAATGAAGCATGTAAAACAAAGAGCTTCTTCGGCTTCCTAAGGGAGGAAAGTAACCGGAGGGAAACCATCCTGTGAAAACAGACTTTTGAAACTTGAACCGAGAACTACTTAAATAAATGTGAGAAATTCTGAGATATTATTCTAGCAATGCAATTAGCATCAGTTACATCAGCATTCCCCCAACACCTATTAAAATTGTTGGCACTTTGTTTCTTATCTGTAATCAGTTATTTTTTTATTTATTATTTTTCTTTGTGTATTCTGGATGGATTTAACCCTTTCTGCAATCTGCTTCTCATTTGAATCCTTTCCTATCTTAATGAACTCAATTGGAAGGTAAAAGCCGTGGTAAAAAGAAAGGAGTTTCCAAAATATGGAAATGTTCAGATCCAAACAATACAAAGTACAAAGTAAATTCATTATCAAAGTATATTTGTCCTTGTGTCAGAGTCTACGAAGCAGGTGGTGCTCCTGGAGCTGACAGTCCCATGGGAAGATCACTTGGAAGAGGCCTTTGAAAGGAAGCTCTCCCAGTACGCAGGACTGGTCGGCGACTGTCATCAGGCTGGATGGAGAGCGAGGTGTCTCCCAGTGGAAGTTGGTTGTAGGGGATTCGCAGCCCGTTCCTTAGCCAGAGCCTTCAGCAATTTGGGCATCGAGGGAGAGAGGAAGAGGAGAGCCATCCGCAGTACCACCGATGCGGCAGAGAGAGCCTCAAGGTGGCTGTGGCTCCAGGGAGGGGAGTCATGGAGTCATGTGTAGCTAGTCATCTGGACACAAGCTGGGGTCTGATCAGCCCCGGCTGGGTCACCTGGAGGAGGGTGTATGATGTTGAAAGACCCAAAACACCCAGTGAATCCAGGAACATCACTGATGATGTGTCCAGAAGCATCAGTAGATGTATGCACACAGCTGCCTCCATATACAACCCTGAGATTCATTTTCTTGCAGGCATACACAGAAAATCTGAGAAACACAATGAAAGACCACACTCAACATGGCAGACAAACAATCGGTGTGCAAAAGACAACAAATTGTGTAAATACAAAAGGACAAGAAAATTAAGTAATAAATATTGAGATCATGAGTTGAGGAGTCTTTTAAGTTGAGTGCAAAGGTTGTAAGAACAGTTCAACGATGGGGCAAGTGAAGTTGAGTGAAGTTATCCCCTCTGGTTCAAGAGCCTGATGGCTGAGGAGTAATAACTGTTCCTGGTAGTGTATACAACACCAAAAATAGGCCCTTTTGCCCCAACAGGGTAGTGTATGGTGACACATATGTACTTTGTTAATAGATATTACTTTGAACTGTGAACTCATCCATGCCAGGCAAGTTACCTAAATGTGCCTGCTTTTGACCCATATCCCTCTTTTCGATCTGTGCACCTACCTTTCAAATGTCTTAATTATGCCCAGCTTCACCATTTGGGGATGTGGCCATCACTGGTACAGGACAGTGTTCTTCATGTGCACCCACATTTGTGGGGCTAGGTTGCATTTTTGAATTGCAGGAGTCCTTGTGGTGAGCCGAGAAGTTGCTCCCATGTTGTTGCTCAGGAAAGATTTCCAGGTGTTCAAAGCACTGTAACTAATAATACAAGTTCAGTCAGAATGATGTGTTACTTGTAGAGGAAGATTTACAGGTGACAGAGTGTCTACCTGCTTTATCCTTTTAGCTGGTTGAGGTTTGTCTGGTTCAGGAGATGCTGTTGGTAAGTTGTTGAAGCAAAGTTGTAGCCATTATACATATGTAACATCGATGGCACTGTTGTGAACGTTTAGGCTGATGGGTGGTATGCCAGTCCAGCAGCCTGTGTTGACCCTATGATGTACTGTTGGAGCTGCATTCATCAGAATCAGGTTTAATATCACTGGCATATGCCATGAAATTTATTGTTATGCAGCAGCAGTACATTGTAATACGTAATAATAAAAAGAAGAAGAAAGCCCTTAACTCCGAGTGGAGTCATCGGGACACCATTGTGACGGTGTTTTTTTAGCAGGCCTTCTGAGTTGCTAGCTCGACGCTCAACCCAGCATGGATGGAAAGCGTGCAAGGGAGCCGGCTGGATTTGAACTCGGGACCATTCGCTCTGAAATCTGGCGCTGATGCCACTACGCCACCAGCCAGCCAATAATAACAAAAATTGCAAATTACAAATTACAATAAGAATAACTGTAAGTTACAATATATGTTTTAGAAAGTTAAATTACAAACGTAAATAAGTGGTGCAAAAAGAGAAAAAAAAAGTGGTGAGGTAGTGTTCAAGGGTTCAATATCCATTTTGAAATCAAATGGCAGAGGGGAAGAAGCTATTCCTGAATCAATGAGTATGTGCCTTCAGGCTCCAGCCTGATGGTAGCAATGAGAAGAGGGCATGGCCTGGGTAATGGGGGTCCTTACTGATGGATACTGCCTTTTTGAGGCATCACTCCTTGAAGATGTCCTGGATGCTGGGGAGGCTAGTGTCGATGATGGATGAAGCTGACTGGGCTCACAACTTTCTGAAGCTTATTTCGATCCTGTGCAGTGACCCTCCTTCCATACCAGACGGTGATGTCAGCCAGTTAGATTGCTCTCTATGTACATCCAAAGAAATTTGTGAGTGTCCTTGGTGTCATCCAGGCAAGTGGAAAATTTTCCACCAGGCTTGCAGCTTGTGGAGGCCAGAAGGGCTTTAGGGAGTCAGGTAATGGATCACTTACCTATAATACTTAACCTTTAACCTGCTCTTGCAGCCACAATATACACTCACTGGTCACTTTATTAGTTACCTCCTGTGTGCTATAAAATGGTCATTGAGTGTATGTTCATTGTCTTCTGCCACTGTGGCCAAATCCACTTAAAGGTTCAACATGTTGTGTGTTCTAAGATGCTCTTAGAACAGTGCACTCCAATGTTGTAACATGTACTTGAATTACAATCACCTTGATCTAGTCTGACCATTCTTCTTTGACCTCTCATATTAACATAGCTTTTTCACCCCCAGAACTACTGTTCCTTTTGTTATTTATCAATACCATTTAGTAAACTCTAGAGGTTGTTGTGCATAAAGATCCCAGGAGTAGAGCAGTTTCTGAAGTACTCAATCCACCCCGTCTGGCACCAACAATCATTCCACAGAGTCACTCAGATCACATTTCTTCCCCATTCTGATGTTCGGTCTGGACAACACCTGAACCTCTTAACCACGTCTGCATGCTTTTATGCATGGAGTTACTGCCACTTGATTGGTTGATTAGGTATCTGCATTAACGAGCTGGTGTACAGGTGTACCTGATAAAGGGGCCACTGGGTGTAGGCGTAGATACAGCGATTGAAACTGCTCCCCAGGAAGTAGTGGCTTCAAATCCCACTTCAGAGATCTGAGCACAAAAATTCAGGCTGACACAACAATGCAGTGCTGAATACTTGCTGTCCTGTCAGAGGTCTCATATTTAATCTGGGATACTAAATCCAGGATCCAACTACTCCCCCAGGTCAAATAAGTCCATAGTATGGAGGAGCAGATGTGAGCCATCCAGTCCACTGAGTCTGCTCCATCATTCAGTCATGGCTAACTTTTATCTCAACACCATTTTCCTGCCTTCTCCTTGTAACCCTTAACCCCTAACCCCTTTGCCAATCAAAGTACCTCTCCAACTCCACCTTAAGTACACCCAATGATTTGGCCTTCATAGACGCCTGTGGCAATGAATTCGACAGATTCTCCATCCTCTGGCTGAAGAAGTTCCTCCTTATTTCAGTTTTAAAGGGATTTCCCTCTATTCCGAGGCTGTGCCCTCAGATTCCTGACTCTCTTACTAATACGAACCCATCCCTCCACTTCCTCATACAGGTCATTTATACAAATCACAGAGAGTAGGGGTCCCAAAACAGATCCCTGAGGCACACTACTGGTGACCGACCTCCATGCAGAATATGACCCACCTACAACTACTCTTTGCCTTCTGTGGGAAAGCCAGTTCTGGATCCACAAAGCAATGTCCCCTTGGATCCCATGCCTCCTTGCTTCCTCAATAAGCCTTGCATGGGGTTCCGTATCAAATTTCTTGCTGAAATCCATATACACTACATCTACTGCTCTACCTTCATAAATGTGTTTAGTCACATCCTCAAATTCAATCAGACTTGTGAGGCATGACCTACCCTTGACAAAGCCATGCTGACTATTCCTAATCATATTATGCCTCTCCAAATGTTCATAAATCCTGCCTCTCAGGTCTTCTCTATCAACCTACCAACCACTGAAGTAAGACTCACTGGTCTATAATTTTCTGGGCTATCTCTACACCCTTTCTTGAATAAGGGAACAATACTTGCAACCCTCCAATCCTCCAGAACCTCTCCTGACCCCATTGATGATGCAACGATTATCAGCAGAGGCTCAGCAATTTCCTCCTTCACCTCCCACAGTATGTGAAGTCTGGTTCCGGTGATTTATCCAATGGTTCTTTCGAAAAGCACCAGCACATCTTCTTCCTTAATATCTACATGCTCAATCTTTTCAGTCCACTATAAGTCTTCCCTACAATCGTCAAGATTCTTTTCCGTAGTGAATACTGAAGCAAGGTTTTGATTAAGTACCTCTGCTATCTCCTCTGGTTCCATACACACTATTCCACTGTCACACTTGATTGGTCCTATTCTCTCACATCTTATCCTCTTGCTCTTCACATACTTGTAGCATGTCTTGTGGTTTTCCTTAATCCTGTCCGCCAAGGCCTTCTCATGGTCCCTTCTGGCTCTCCTAATTTCCTTCTTCAGCTCCTTCCTGCTATGTTAAGTTTTTCATTGTTGGGATCATTCTTGTGAACCCCCTCTGGAATAAAAAGTAAAATAATAGAAATAAAAAAGTAAAAGGCATCTTGGTACACTTTGACGTTATCTCTATATCTAGAGCAATATTTTATCCTCAATTAATCATCAACACACAAAATCAGTGTTGATTGTGGTAGTTTGGATTTGCAATTAGCTGTTACATTTCCAACATGACTAATATGACCACACTTCTTGCTTACTTACTTGGCAGTCATGTACTGTTGGACCCCCAAGAGGATCGCAAAATGTGCTATATCCAAGTCTTTTATGAAATTACTTGTTGTGTATTCTGTTCCCCTCAAATTGGTCTAGAAATTATGTACTAAATTCTGGGGAGATCCCGGTCCTTATTAAGGGTCCCCACCTGAAATATTATTTTCCAAAGATCCTGCCTGTTCTGCATTTTGAAAGATTCAAAGTATGCATATGGAATACAACTCTGAGATTCACCTTCCCGCAGGCAGTCACGGAAAGAAGCAAACCATTCAAGAAAACATTAAACACCCAACACGCGGAAAAAAAATGAACAAATTGCACAAATGGCAGAGAGCAAGCGGACAACACATAGAATATCAAACATCAAACCAGGTGTCCAGTAGTATTCAGCTTAGCTCAGTTCAGCTCCATACTGCTAGGCAATGTAGACTGCATGGTAATTCTTCATTAAGTGCCCCAGTCTGCATCGACTGCCCGATCAAACCTCTTCAAAACAGCGAAAAAAACCCAGAATCCAGGGGTAAGTTTTTTACGCAGTTTTTTTTAATGGTGGCGGCAGTGGAGATGGAAATGATAGGGTCTTTTAAGAGACTCCTGGACAGGTACACGGAGCTTAGAAAATTAGAGGGCTATGGGTAACCCTAGGTAGTTCTAAGGTAAGGACATGTTCAGCACAGGTTTGTGGGCCGAAGGACCTGTATTGTGCTGTAGGTTTTCCATGGTTCTATGTTTCTATTTTTAATAACATTACTACGATGTTGTGTGCAACCTTAACCCCTAGCACTGTTTGTGAAAGTTGCTTAAAGATCAGATGGGTAAAACTTGGATACACTTATATGAATTTTTTCATGCACAATCTCAGTAAAAGTAACTTTAAACATGTGCTTTGGGAAATTTGACCCAGGCGTTTTCACCTCAACATGGAGGATGTTTACTTGCCGTAACACCTTCCATAATTACCTACCATAGGACAGCACTGCAGTGCAGTGGTTAGCACAACACTTTACAGTATCAGTGACCTGGGTTCAATTCCCATTGCTGTCTGTAAGGAGTTTCTACATTCTTCCAGTGACTGTGTGGGTTTCCACGGTGCTCCAGTTTCCTCTCACATTCCAAAGACGTTCCAGTAGGGTGGATAATTGGGCGTTGGAAATTGTCCTGTGGTTAGGTTAGGATTAAATCAGAGGGAATACTCGTCTGCGTGGCTTAAAGAGTCAGAAGGGCCTGTTCTGTGCTGTATCACTAAACAAAATAAAAGAATAAAATAATGTGTGTTTCCTGTGACGATGCAAGTTGCATGCTGCTCAGGCCCCCCTCTCATTACTAACAGAAATTGAAGTTTTGTGGGGGCAATCCTTGGTTGAGCACAGACAGAAAAACTGGGGCACCTCACACAGGGACTGGTAATTCTTCTGGACCTCCTTCAGGGGTCTGCTTCTGAGGCCTATATGATGGCTGCCCGCACACTTCAATGTTCAGGATTGTGGGTCAAGGTCAGTGGTTGTCCCCTTACTGTCCACGACCTTTTTATATAAACTGCCACCAAGCTGCATGCTGCTTTTTCCTGCAGTCTGATCAGCACACAGTTTGCAACCTGGTCCCTGCGTCCTCCCTCATCTCCATGGCAACCTTTTGAATTATCATATTTTCTCAGACATCGAAGGAAGCTAGTTATCCCACTAAGTTTATGCTAGGTCTCAGAGTGACCCTAATCCACCATTTATTTCCTTGTAACCTATTGCTTCTTACCTATTACCCATCAACTAACTCCAGCCGTTCTTTCGCCACCATGCTCTTTAAGCTCTGATGCTTAGACCAGAAGACATAGGAGCAGACTCAGGCCTTTCGGCGCATTATTCACTTCCCAACAATCAGCACCACAGTCACACAGATGTGATGAGCTCATCATGCACGCTTTAGTACAGGAATATTTGTTGCTCACATTTCTATACCCAATTTTCTTTTTTTCTGCAGGCCAAGAGTATTGTATACTCAGTTAGGTACTAGTACACCAAAATGTAAAATTAATTTCCTGTGCAATTAACCCCAGTTGTGCATTTCGGAGAACCATGTTGTAGTGGAACGGTTTGAGTGACACTATTACGGCCCGGACTGTCAGAGTTTGGAGTTCAGTTCCGGTGGTGTCTGTAAGGAGTTTGTTGCTTCTCCCCATTACCGCACGGGTGTCCTCCCACATTCCAAAGGTTAGTAGATTAATCGGTCATGTAAATTGTGCTGTGATTGGGCTAGGGTTAAATAGGAGCTCGCTGGGTTTTAATGGGCTGTTCCACACTGTATTGCTAAATAGATAAATGTAGATCCCTAAATGCAGAAACTGACATTGTTAACTTCAATGTGCCCTTCTTGAAAGAGCTGTAGCAGGTCCTTGCAGCTGCAGATGCAATCTCTGTGTCTGGCTGGAAAAGCAACGTTTCAGAAAGCAAATTTCACTATCCGAGTTGCAGGAGAGTGTTGGCTTAGAATGAAAAGATGCTACGATAAATGGACGGAGATAGGTCGCTCTGTTTGGGTCAGAGAGACCCGGGAAAGGTGTTGAAGGAGACATAGACATGTTTTTTTTTGTGCATGGTGCCTATAGTAACCCACCACAACTACAGCACTCTTTGCTGAAGACTGCCAAGGAAGTCTCCAAATGCATGAGTGCAATCTGTGGATGTCTTCACTTTGCAGAAGCATGTTTTGCAGGCAGGTTTCTGTATCTGTTCCTGTGGGATAGACCATAAGATTACAAGACATAGGAGCAGAGTTAGACAATTCAGCCCATTGAGTCTGTCCTACTCATAAATCATGGCTGCTTTATTATCCCTCTCTACCCCATTCTGCTGCCTTCTCCCCACAACCTTTGACACCCTGACTAATCAAGAACCTACTAAACTCCTCTTTAAATGACTTGGCTTCCACAGTTATCTGTGGCAAAAAAATTCCACAGATTCACCATGCTCTGGCTAAAGAAATCCCTTCTCATCTCCGTTCTAAAGGGATGTCCTAGTAATCTGAGGCTGTGTCTTCTGGTCCAGCGAGGATGGGCCTAGAGCCAAAAAACAGCAAGGTAAATGAAGTCTTTTCTTTTTGACTGTAGAAGGTGGGTACCTGCAGCTTGGAGTGATTTTGAGGCCTAGCTTGTAGGAGTGACCATGAAGTCCTGGGAGTCCAGCCAAACAAGTGTACTACAACACAGCAGACCATGTTGCCCATTGCCATCTCTAAGCAAAGGAAATCCTAATAGTTTCATTCCCCTTCCCTTTAATTTCCTCATGACATTTCCTCCCACACAGGCCTAACAACATTCCTTTAGTACTTTCAGTCACTTGACTACATGAAGGGACAATTTACAACATCTAACTAAGCTTCCAATACAGCTTCGGGATGGAGGAGAATCCACTACGGCCGTTGGAGAGCCACATGGTCTCAGGGGGAATGTGGGAACTCCACCAAGACGGTAGCTAATGTCAGGATAGAACCCATGTCCTTGGAGGGCTGCCAACAACTACACCAGTGGGTTGCCCCTTGGAAAGTGGAAGAGGTCACCGCCTTCACTGAGGATAAAGAATGCAAACTGAGCATTGGTCTTAACAGGGGAATGCCAGTTCATAAAATATGAAAATGTGGTCCCTATTTGTGTATGTAAGAACCATTGATT
The DNA here is from genome assembly GCF_030144855.1 of Hypanus sabinus. Taxonomy (NCBI): domain Eukaryota; kingdom Metazoa; phylum Chordata; class Chondrichthyes; order Myliobatiformes; family Dasyatidae; genus Hypanus; species Hypanus sabinus. The sequence continues at coordinate 32,211,626 of NC_082707.1, forward strand.
TTCCAATTAGTGTGGTTAGAATAATCTTGCATGCTGCACATAGTTTGGGAGTGTTCTTCACTGGAAAACAGAATTAGGATAGAAACCTCACCAAAATTTCAAGAGCATGTTTTAAGACTTCCAGAAATGGGCAAAAAACTATTTCACTCCAAAAGAATCCAACTTTCATATATAGCCTTATTTTTTTCACAGTTTTCTTGGAATGCGAAGGAATTTCTCAGTCATGATAAGATATCTTGAGTTTTGATGTTCATTGTGATACATAAACATTATTGAATTGTTTTAATAAGACATGACTAATAAGGTCATACAAGATTTTACAGATTCTGCTACCTCTCTCTGGATGCTGTCTCCAGCAGAATAACCATTGTAAGTTAGCATTAATCATCAGAGTGAAAATTGAGTTGAGTATGATGTTTTCCAAAGGGGTTCTTTATTGGGTCTTCGGGTAACTGCAGAGGATATCTGGCATCCACATATCCTGAGAGGCTTCCAGACCTCACAGTCCTTTCCTCTTTGCCACTTGCTGATTGCTACAGGACCTGATTCGGCGGTGTTAGGGTGATTCTCTTAAGGGAGCATGCCCCTGTGTGACTTTGTCTAATGTGGGGAGGCTGATGCATGGGCAGCCACCATGCAGTCCTTGAGAGAATGGGGTCAGGGTGCAGTGGCATGGAACGCAAGATGGCTGGGGACCCTTTCCTGTTGCAGCCTTCCTCCGCCTTCACTGCCGTTGTAGTGTGTCATCATCTGCCACCGGCTCCACTGTTGAGGTCTTGAGTGGGTCAACCCTTGTCTGGAATCTCCCCCTTGACCTTACCGCCTTGGGTAACCCTACCAGGAGCTAAGTGCTGGATGGCTAACAGACTGTATCACTCTCAGAATCTCAGGAACTCACAAATCTCTCTATAATGGCAAGCTGACAAACATTGGAGAAGACAGCGAAAAGTATTGATTACACAAGGACAAAAAGACTCACTACACAAAGACAAAAGTACTGACTATACAAAGCCTTCCTAACTCTGGAAGATATTCTGTCATATTCATATTAGATGTGCCCTTAAAGTTATCTTATTTGATATTGCATTTAACATCCTAATTTTCAAATGGGTGCAGAATTAAGTGTCACAAATGGAACTATTATGGGTTGCTTGTTAATAGCAATAGCCACATTTTGCAATGCGTCTGTGGAAATATTACCTTACTGAATGAGGTGTGACAAAATAATCTCATGCAATATGTTACCACCCCAGCTTCCTTTCAATGGGCAGCATAGGTGATAAAAGAAGAAGAAATATTTATGTTTAATTCAGGGTTATGGAAAGACTTCAGCTGAATATGCTTCCATTTTATTCTGTAAATAAATGAAAGGAATCACAAAACAGTGTTTACATCTGGGTGACATACATAGCAGCTCTAGTACTATTACTGCAAAGTGTCCTTTTAGAAGAGGAGAAATATTAATTTGAGGTCTGTGGCTATGAAACCATCTAGAATGATTTGAGTGCTTGCGAGCCATTTAGAAGCAGAAACAGGTTAGCCAACAATACAGAACTGTCCCCTAGGCGGAAGCAAGATTGTGGGCTCAGCCAGGTGGAAAATGGTCCATTTGGTTCACTTTAATGCTAAACTTTATCATGGGATTGTGATTCACACGCTCTCATAGAACTTAATGTCACTGTGTTAAAAGCTTCTCTGCTGGTTCACTCTGACTTTCTCACTTTGATATTAAAAAGATCCTCCCTCTGGATACGGTAACACTTTTGATTTGTTTTTCTAATGCAGTTGAAACACCAAGTAGATTTAATTATATATTTTGCAGGATGACTAATCCGAACTCAGTTACAAAATAAACATCATTACTTACTCATGAGTAAAAATTGTAAAGCTTCAATAGACTGTTATTTTTGTTACTTGCATGTACACAAGTTTGAATACGGATTTGGTTGACTGCATCCACTCTTTCTTCAGTCCCCTGACTAAATAAAAAGAAGATAAATTCTGTCTCTCAGGCATTAGTGACATGGAGTTACTGTTGCAAACATTATGCATGACCTATCCCTCACAATATTATTATGGGTAAGCATTCCTTTTCACTGTCTCACTACTGGTCACTCATTTTGATCCTTGAGCTGATGTTCATTTCCCTTCCCTTTCACAGCATGTTCCCAAAGAACTCCAGCCTCTGTGGCTTCATCAAGTCCAGCTGTCAGTTCCACTTATGAGTGTCACCCTCAAAAACAGCAGTCTCAGCATCCCACAATATGTCTCTTCTCCTCCAAAATGAATTGGTTATCGGATCCACAGACCGATAGAGAAGGATCAGCCAATTAGCCTGTGCTTGATGTACGTTCCTGATGAAATTTGATAAAAACAGTGAATGTGAAGTAGATACGGGGTGGGGGGGGGGGAGATTTGGCCCTTTGGACCCCACATGCTTTTAGCTTGCTTTGAGTCAATGGGAAATGGGCTGTCATCCAAGACCAAATCAAATCAGGCAGTCTCCCACCAGGTTCTGTTGACAGGCATTTGCAGCCTAGAAATGTTCATATTAAGGCACCAAAGGGGGATTTTAACTCCTCCAGTACAAGAAAAGCCAAAACAACAGACTTGCCATTGGTTTTCTGTCTCGCCACCATCTTCCTACTGCTATTGTAATAGGTGGCCACAGTGGTAATCTAATTCAAGGAGCCTCAAGCATACAATTCAATCAAATTCCTATTGTACTGTTATTACTCCCAAAGCCTTCTGAACAAAGCACCTGCTCATGGGAAAGCTGGAAAGCAGGTTAAGGGAAAATTGAGTTTTGGGGCAGAGGTACTTTTCCTGGCTCCGGACAACTAGCGCAGGCCTTTGTATTTGCATTGAGCACATCCGCAAGGAGCTCTGTCTCAAGAAAGCAGCATCCATCATCAAGGAACCCCATCAACCAGGCCACACTTGCTTATCGCTGCTGCCGTTGGGGAGGAGGTGCAGGACGCTCAGGTCCCACACCATCAGGTTTAGGAACAGTTATTACTCTTCAACCACAGGCTCCTGAACCAGTGTGGAAAACTTCACTCACTTCAACACAGTACTGTTTCCACAATCTATGCACCCTACAATTCATGTTCTCAATATTATTTATCTATTTCTAAAATTTACGCAGTTTGTCTTCTTTTGCACATTGTTTTGTGTGTAGTTCTGTGCGTACTTTGCGTGTAGTTTTTTCATTGATTTTATTGTAATTCTTTTCTCTACTGTGAATGCCTGCAAGACATTGTAGCTCAGCATACTATATGGTGACATATATGAACTTTGATAATAAATTTATTTTGAACTGGGTCATCCAACATATTATGACTGATTGATGTCTCATGCAATCTACAAAAGCTACAGCTGCTGTCTGTCCTGCTGAATGTTTCCGATATTTTTTCTTTTTATTTATTCTTATGAAATACGTATCAAATTGGGCTGGGGATGGGAGGAGCTTTGCTAAAAATGTCTAGTCAGTCAATAATAGTGTAATAAATCATTTTATTGAGTTAAGTGCAGTTGCTTCCCACAGAAGCATTAGTCAGACCATTTGATGATTTGATGATGTGTGAAGTTAATGAATCTGGTTCACATTATGAAGGCCCCACATTGTCATAGCACTTGCTTTAGGGCAATCTCATCACTGCCTAAAGCACCCATGGGAAAAACATCTGAGAACAACTAGGAACAAACCCGAAATCTGTAACTACTGTAAATGTTTACACCATTTATTGTCCTCTGGTTTATTATTGTATCTCATTAGCCACTTCAGTGTTTTTCACCCTGAATAATTTACTGAAGATTTCAGAATTCAGTCAAACTTTCCTTTTAGTTTCATTCAATCAATCACTTATTAATCATGTACATTGAAACATGCAGTGAAGTGCATCGCGTGCATTAACAACCAACACAACTTAGGGATGTGCTAGGGGCAGCTCCCAAGTGTCACTACACATCCCAGCACCAACATAGTGTACTCGCAATGCATGGCAAGACAATACAGAGCACAGCAAAACAGAATACAACAAGCGACAGAACAACAACAGCAAAGCAAGCCCCTTTGAAACCTCCCATTCATCCAGACAACCATGCGCGCACACACACACACACACACACACACACACACACACACACACACACACACACACACACACACACACACACACACACACACACACACACACACCTAGACAGTCTTCCAATCCCTGTACAGGCTTCCATGCCTCCAGCTCCCTCTGAACTTGCAGACGATGGGCATCCAACTTCCCTCATAGAGCAAGTACTTCATTCATCCACTGGACTTCAACGTTTTGGCTTTGATTTTCAGTGTCAGACCTCAGTGACGGGACCTGAACAATTGGAAAATGCTGTTATTATCCTTTGTTGAATTAAATAAGGCATGAATGATTGAAACAATTTCAGAACAATACAGATACACAGTTCTAATTAAAACAATGAGTTAGAGGTTTTAATATCAGAAGTTTCAAAGCTGAGGTTGCTCGCCAGTTATTGATCATTTTGAGCTTTTGGGTATTGCTGTTTCCATTCCGTATAGCTTAGAGAATGGTGGGTGTACGAGCCCAATATAAATGATCAAAGGTACCTGCTGCTCCCTAATTATCTCTGAGGTAGTAGCTAGCAGTTTAACGCTGTGTTCCTCGTAGCTTCACAGCTTGTCGCTGCTCAAGCCTAGCTCCCTCCTGCTAAAGTCCAGAACCAAGATACTGTGACATGTCGACTCCAAGTGATGAAACCAGGCTTCTCGGTCTCTGAAACTTCAGTCAGAGCTACTTTCCCCTCCAAGTCTTGTATGCTGCTGGCACTTTCACTATTGATCACTTTAGTCTTGTGCTCTTAATATCTTTAAGTCCATGTAGATCTTACAGAGCGATTTGATATAAAATATTCTGTAGATAGGAATAAAAAATGTGTGCTGAGCAAAGCCATGTTCTGCATTTTCTATAAGCTAACTTCATCCACCCAAGTAATTACGAGTTGGTGCAGCTGCCAGCCACTGCTTATTTTATTTAAATAACTACCTGGTATGGATCTTTATTGCTAAATACAGGCTGGTCATAGTTTGACAGTCATCAATCGAACCCATGTGCCAATATCCAACAGAGACAGGAAGTACACAAGCTAGTAAAAAACTGAAGCCAGCCACAGGAAATTAAAACAAACAAAGTGCACATAGACAAACATGTGCAAAACAGTAGCGTGTCTTTTTTTAAATATTTGTAAATGAAAATCATCTTTTCCTAGAGTCAAATGATTTAACATTCCTTTTACTTCCCTCCAGATATTTGACTGGATGCTTCCTTTTATGGGTCTGCTCTTGTGCAGATGATGTGAGTTTAGCATCCGTTACAAACAGGACAATCTATTTACCAGGCAAGGGTTTTGATCTGGAAAACAAGGGGATCTTTGGCAGTTTTTCCAAGGAGAGAACATTGTTGAGCAAAACCTGATTTTCACTTCCCAATACTGGGTTTGGACATTAACGAGGTAAATCCCTCGCTTGCCTTCCACTGGTCTGGGTCCATCACACCATTCAACACTGCACAAAATGTTCACCACCTCACATTTTGCCCTTAGTGTTGTCTAGGTTTCAACATGCTATCATAGACAAAATCCACCTGAGTCCTCTCCAACCATCCTCATTTTGTGATACTGTATAGCAAATCCTCACAGACACTAACCACCCAAGTCCTCTCCGATTACCCTAATTTCCTGTTATAGCAATCACTAAACCCTCAAGTCTCCAAAAGCTTATCATATTCCTTTTTCATCTCTACCTATTAATTGATACTATCCCAGGCATCCTCTGAACCCTATTTCTTGGTCCCTGAACCCCAGCTTTAATCCATTTTGCTTTTTCTCCTCCAGCCATTGACCCAGACCCTTGGCCCTTCTGAACCCTGTTTTTCATCTTTGATAAATCATTGGTGCTACTGAATCTTGAAGAGAGAATTCATGGTTGACTAGTGTACAGCTATAATATTGAACCCAGATCCTCCATGATCAACATGCATTCAAAATGGGATTTTTTGTTAAGTATTAATATGAGAAAGATGGCAATACTGACAGCTTTTCATCACCACAGTGACGGCAGGTAGGGTGGGTGGGACACCAGTACTCCATTGGCAAATCACTTCTGTCTTGGTGGTATTGACAGTCAGCCCCATCCTGCTGTATATTCTCACCACCACAACAAGGTCAGTCTGAAGATCCTCCGGAGCATGGGCCACAAGAGCACAGTCATCTGCATACTGCAGCTCCAGGACCCATTCTCTACAGAGTTTGGTGGTTGCGTGGAGCCTCCTGATGTTAAAGAGGTTGCCATCTAATCTGACATCCACTGCCACACCGCTGCTATCCTCAATCTCATTGTGGAGAAACTTGGTAACACACAAGAGGAAGATGTTAGAGCACTGGTGCCAGCACACACCCCTGCCTCACCCCTGTGTGTACAATGAGAGCATTCTCTCTGAGGATAGCGGCATTGACAAAGACATCCAGAGCGGCATTAAACAGGAATCAGCTGCCTTTGGGAGACTTTGGCGTAGAGTCTTTCAGAAAAGGAGCCTTCGTCCTTCCACAAAGGTCACTGTATACCAAGCGGTCTGCGTCACCACCCTCCTTTATAGCTGTGAAGCTTGGGTAACCTACAGCCATCACATCAGGTCCTTGGAGCGCTTCCACATAAGCTGCCTTTAGTGCATCCTGGGAATTACTTAGCATGAGCAGGTGCCTCACACTGAAATACTAGTAAAGACCAACTGCACAAGTATTGAGGCCATGATCACCCGTATCAGCTGCAGTGGCTGGGGCACGGGATAAGGATGCCCCCATGTCGGCTACCCCGCAGAGTGTTATACGACCAGCTACATCATGGTCGTCGCTCAGCTGGAGGGCTGAAGAAGCGCTATAAGGATCAGATGAAGAATGCTTTAAGGAAGTGCAAGATCAGACCTGAGGACCTGGAGGATGCTGCTGCTGACCATAACACTTGGCGACAGCTGTGTAAGGATGGGGTTTGTACTCTGGAGATGGAAAGAACAACCAGAAGACAGCAGAAGAGAGCCAGGAGAAATGCAGCCATGGTTGCTGTCACTACCACCACGACCACATATACATGTCCCACCTGCAATAAAACTTGTGGGTCCAGGATAGGACTGTATAGTCATCAAAGATCTCACCGTTAAAGGAGTGGATTCTGATGAAGAAGAAGAATATGGGAAACAATAATCAAAGGAAGTGGGGGCACCCAAAATAGAAAGGTTCTAAAAACAGGGAAATTTGATATGTTTTAAAATAAAGATCTAGCATTAAATTATTGCTTTTCTGAATGAACTTGGTAGGAGCAAGTATTGTACATTGAAAAAAATGGACTATGTAATGGACTGTGTTTCTTCCTTTCCCTTAATTAAATTCTTCTGGCATGGATCATATGGTGAGGCAGAGTTAGGAGGCTTCATGCGAGCAGATTATTAAAACTGGACAAACAGCGTTAAAATTTTGCTGTTCATTTCTCTTGTACACTCAGTGGCCACTTTATTAGGTACAGTACATACCTGACTGAACGTGGGTCAGCCTTCTGCTGCTGTAGCTCGTCCATTTCAAGGTTCAATGTGTTCTGCATTCAGAGATGCTCTTCTGTGAACCACTGCTGTAACATGGAGTTACTGTCTCCTTCCTGTCAGCTTGAACCAGTCCATCCATTCTCTTCCGACCTCTCTCATCAACAAATTGTTTTCATCCACAGAACTGGATTTTTTTTTGCCTTTTACACTGTTCCCTGTAAACAGAATGTCATAGGTGAAAGTCCCAGGGGATCAACAGTTTCTGAGGTACTCAAACCACCTCATCTGGCACCAATAATCATTCCCACGGTTAAAGTCACTTAGGTCACATTTCTTCCTCATTTGAATGTTTGGCCCAAGCAACAACTTAACCCCTTGACCATATCTACATGCTTCTATCCAATGCATTGCTGCCATATGATTGGCTATTTCGATATTTACATTAATGAGCAGGTTTACTGGTGTAAGTAATAAAGTGGTCACTACATGTCTGGCTGACGTATAGTGCACAGGAGGAAAAGTAGTTGCATTCACGCAGTATGTTCCGTGCCCCTGGGACTTCCCAACGTGCCTTACTGTCACTTAGGTGCAAATATTGTTCTGCAGGAAGCTTGCATACTCAGCCATGATCAAGTAAGATGATTGTTAGATACAGGATCAAGCACATCTGTATTCAAGACACTAGAGAAAACTCCAGTGCTCTACTTAAGTGGTGCCATGGGTCCCTTTGCATTTGCCTGCGAGGGAAATGCCTTTTTTGAAGGTGCTTTTGTTTATTGGAACATCAGCCTAGAAATTGTGTTCAGTTACTGAGAGATTTACATTGGTGAACTGTACAGACGATATTTTAACATTTATCTATTTCAACACAAAATTAAATTGGGTGCATTTGGTTTGATAATTCAGAACTGAAGTTGTGAATTAATTTCAGCACTGTCTTATTATTCACAGTGAACAGCCTTACTACTCACAACGCAGTACCAATTAAATATAGTACAGTCTAAGCAGCTACTGTATTATAGCAGTTAAATTCAGCAGCATGTTAACAATTATGCACAGTACCTGACCAGCTGCAGTTCAGTGTGATAACTTGTTCAAGGAAATGACTCTCTGCTTATATTGTGTAACTTCTTGCTCTTTTACTTTAACTTCAAGTTTATGTCACCCAATTTTTAGAGCAGAAGCTTTTTACTGAAGGGGGATTGTCTAGGGAATTGATCTCCCTACATTTGCAGCATTGGAATGCCAGTGAGTTGTGCATCATTTGATAAAAATGAAAAATTGGTCAAAAAGATGTTTGAAATGGCACTTTAGAAGTTTGCATCCAAGGTGAAGTGTCAAAATAATGGGATCACAACCATTGATCGGACTTTTTCTTGCACTACCATCATAGAGAGGTGACAGCCCTTAGAAGGGACATCCCCATAGTACCCAAACAGCAGAGCAACATATAATATGTAATGGAGGATGGGGGGTGGGGGAGGGAGAAGGTTTCCAAATTCATACAGAGAGAAGTTCTGGCTGATGAGGTTTATGCCAAGAATCAGAATCAGAACCAGATTTATTATCACTGACATATGTCGTGCAATTTGTTGTTTTGTGGCAGCAGTACGCTGATGTTTAGAAATCTGTTGGCGGAGAGGAAGAAGCTGTTCCTAAAATGCTGAGTGTGTATCTTCAGGCTCCTGTACCTCCTCTCTGAGAAGAGGGCACATTCTGTGTGCAAGGGTCCTTAGTGATGGATGCTGCCTATTTGAGGCGTTGCCTTTTGAAGATGTACTTGATGGGAGGAGGGGAAGCTAGTGCACATTATGGAGCTGGTTGAGGGTCCAACCCTGTGATCCTCCTGATCCTGTGCAATGGCCCCTCTGTATCAGACAGTGATGTGAACAGTTGGAATGCTCGCCACGGAACAAATGTAGCAATTTGCTGCACTCTGGGTGCAAACCAAACCTCAGCTCCGAATACAGTGTAGCTGCTGGTGTGTCCTTTTGATGATTACATCAATACGTTGGGCCAGGATAGATCTTCAGGGAGGTTGCCACCTAGAAACTTGAAGCTGCCCACTCTTTCCACTGCTGATCCCTTGATAAGGACTGATGGTGTACTCCCTTGCCTTCTCCATCCCAAAGATGTGGTCCCATGTGTCAGTGGGCTAGGAGAAGACACTGGAGCCCTCATCCGAGACACCGGGAAGGAGATGGCTGCAATTGTCTCCGGAAGGAGGAAGGATCCATGCAGACACAATAGTTAAAAAGCATTTTGTGACTACACAAGAAACATACCTGCAAAAGACTAGTTTCTCATGAACGTACCCCTATGTGCATATACACACACACACACACACACACACACACACACACACACACACACACACACACACACCACACACACACACACACACACACACACACACACACACACACACACACACACACACACACACACACACACACACACACTGTCCCAGTGTCCACTCTCCACACTCCCAAGCATATGAAAGTGGCGTGTTGAAAAAATCTGAATCAGGCTTACTGTCAGTGACATATGCCATGGAATAAGTGGTTTTTGCAGCAGCAGTACAGTGCAAAACATAAACATTACCGTAAATTGCAAAATAAATAGCACAAAAGGCAAGTAATGGGTTCATGGAACTGTTCAGTATCTAATGACAGAACTCTTCATAAAACATTGTGTTGGTCTTCAGGCTCCTGAAGCTCCTCTACAATCTTAGTAATGAGAAGAGAGCATGTCTCAGATGATGAGAATCTTTAATGACAGATACCGCCATCACTCCAAGACCTCCATCTCCCCTATCTAGGAAACACTCCATTGCCTTTAAATATTATCCCTTTAAATGGTGTACCTTTAAATAGTAGGAAACAGTGAATTATAGTCCAGCAGTCAACATTATTGTCCCACAGACTTCTGCGAATAAACTCCTACTCCTCGGTCTAAACATACCACTGTGCACTGGGTGTTGGACTTGTCAGATAGTCAAGATGCACAAGTGCTCCTCGCTCTCCGTCATGCTCAACATGGGTGCCCTTTAGTGCTGTACGCTCAGCCCACACACGTCTGCACAGGAGTAATCACATTGTCAGGTCTGCCAGTGGCGGGGCTCGTCATCAACAATGATGGAGCAGTCTGCAAGCAGGTGGTGGAAGAGCACGAGGCCTGGCGCCAGGCAAATAATCTTTTCCTCCTCAATGCCGACAAGACAAAGGACACGGTTATCAAATTCAGGAGAATGCACAACACTCACACCCCACTTTACATTGGCAACAAATCAGTGGAAACTGTGAGGAGTTTCAAACTCCTGGGAGAGCACATCTCATACAACCTCTCATCACATTCTACATGATCAGGAAAGTTCACCAGCACCTCTACGTTCTGAGGAGGCTGGAGAGAGCTGGGCTATGCACATCTACACTCACACTCTTCAACAGATGTGCGGTAGAGAACATCCTAACAAGTTGTATCACTGCATGGTACGGAAACTACTCTGCGGCAGGCAGGAAGGCTCTACAGCAGGTAGTCAAAACTGCCCAATGCAGTCTAACCACCAGTTAGGGCATGCAGTATACAGAAAGGAGTCGAAAAACAGGTCAGAAATATCACAAAGGATCACATCCACCCCTGCACATGGACTGCTTGTCCCACTCCCATCATGGAGGAGGCAATGTAACATCCACACCAGGACCTCCAGACACAAAAACAGTTGCTTTCCTCAAGAAGTAAAGCTAATCAGCAACCCCACCCACTAACCGACCCTACAACTACTTTACCATTCCCTGTCAGAGTCCCTGTACAGATTCTCCTGTATCTAGCATCACTTAATGGATATGCAGTACAATAATCTATGTATATAAGCTATCTTAACTATTTATGTTTATTGTGTTTTTTATTATTGTGTTCTTTATCTTATTGTGTTTATCTTGTGCTGCAATAGAGCTGGAGTAACAATTATTTCATTCTGCTTTATAGTAGTTTAATGGAAATGATATTAAACAACCTTCAAAAGCAGCAAACTTGTATGATATTCTCCCAGCCTGACTGACCTTGGTGTGAAATTTAGAGTCCCACTTTATGTCGATAAGGGTGAAAGCTGGACATTGCACACTTAATGAAGGAATCTGATGTCCTTCTGATACTGCAGAAACATTTCTTTTTGCTCTGGGGAAATTCCATTCTAGAGCACTTGCTATCTAGGAACAAGAAGATGCAATGTAATTTTAATTTCAAATAGATTTACAGAATTACATTAATGAAACTTACTAAAATGTTTTAAAAATTAAATTTATTCAAACCCAGCTTAAAATGCTGGATATCAACTAATTAAAATATTAAGTAAAATAAAGGAAAGTAAATAACTCAATTACCTGCCACTTTTCCATCAACATCAGAAACCTTCAAAAGAATCTCAGACTCGTTTACTTACCACACATATATTTAAACTTACAGAGAGAAATGACAGCCCTCCTGCCCATGGATGTGCTGGGGGCAATCTGTAAATGTTGCCACATGTTCCGGCACCAATGGACCATGCCCACATGTTCAGCAGAACTCAACAAGCACCAACAACAGCAAAGCAAGCCCTTTTGCCAGTAGCTCACATACACACACACACACACCCTGGGTCCTCTGAACCTGGGAGATATATCTCCTGGGCTCCAACCTCCAGTCCCCGGCTTGGAATCACAGGCTCACAGAAATTGGGCCTCCTACCTCTGGATGAGCTGAACCCGGGGCTTTGACCTTCAGGACTGGACCTCCATACTCACTGACTCTGGTCTTCCACCTTTTCCTTCAACCTCGGGATTCACTAACCTCTAGACTTCATCCTCCAAGCATTACCAACCTCTAGGTATCAAACCCAGGACTCATTGATCACAACACTTTGGCCTCCAGACTTGAATGGACCTCCAGCCCTGGGACTCATTGACCTGGGGGAGGAGGGAGTTTACTGGGAACTGGGGTATTTGAACTTTTAGCTCAGTATATCCGTGTTATGCAGCTGTACTTAGTGCTAAGTCCAGTAAATGAAGTTCAAAGTTCAAAGTAAACTTATTATCAAAGTTTATATCTGTCATCATATACAACCCTGAGATTCATTTTTTGTGGGCATACTCATTAAATCCATAATAGACTAATAATCACAATAGAATCAATGAATGACCACACCAACTTGGTCATTTAACCAGTGTGGAAAAGACAACAAATTGTGCAAACACAAGAAGAGATTTATGATAATAATAAATTAATAAGTATTCAGAACATGAAATAAAAGTGATCCATAAGTTGTTTCTCAAAGTTTTAGATGTCAGACCATATCTTTGTAAACTCTTAAGGAAGTAGAAACACTTCTGAGCTGAGCTCAGGACAGATTCGCTAAAATAATAACACCAAGGAATTTAAAGTTGCTGACCCTTTCCACCTCTGATCTTCTGATGAAGACTTGTGGACCTCTGGTTTCCTCCTCCTGACAGTGAGAATCAGCTCCTTGGCTTTGCTGACATTGAGTAAGAGGTTGTTGTTATGGCACCACTCAATCTCCCTCCTCTGGGGTGATTTGTCACCACCTTTGATTCAGAACATGAAGTCACCTGCAATGGTCTCTGTCCAGCTCCTTGCCTTTTACATTGATGATCTGAAGCACAGACCTGCAGGCTGAAGGAAACTATGGCTTAGCTGGTTATGCTTACCAATGAATTTCATTGGCTGTACCTGAAATCTGAAAAGCTCTATATAAATGCAAATCTTTTGCCTCCTTTTCATCCTTTCAGCTTTTAAAACAAGCCCTAAATTCTTCCTCCTTGAGTAGGCTTTAGATGTAAAATCTCCTTATGTGGTTTTCTGTCTATTTTTTATTTGATCGTGCTTGCATAAAATGCCTAGGAATTGTTTTTTGAGTTAAAACCACTTTTATAATAGAAGTTATTATTTTAGTGCAAATCAGATTGAGATAAATCAAGCTCAGTCTGAGATTGCATTGTCTTTTGTATAGTTTCTCCCCAAATCTTTGAAATTTTGGAGTTATCAATTTTAAAAGAAAAATAATCTTCCTTTTTATAAAGCAAGCAAAAGAATGACTTGACAAGAGAACAAATAATGCTACATGTACTGTAGCTGGAATGGGTTTCAAGTGACACTCTCATAAAGTGCCTATGTAAAACAAAATGGAGCTGTTTAAGCTTGTAGCTGAGAGCTTGCACATATTTTAATAAGGGACTGAAATTAAAGTGAAATCCTTGATATGTGCTCTGCAGACTCCCTGATTCCCTTCCTTCTCAATGTAATCATTCTCTATTTCAACATTACTGCATTCGAAATCAATTTTACTAACACTATCCACACTTGGTAGACATTATTAAGTACCTCCTGTACCTAATAAATTGGCCACTGAGTGAATGTCTGTCGTCTTCTGCTGCTGTAGCCCATCCATTTCAAGGTTCAATGTGTTGTGTGTTTAGAGATGCTCTTCTGCACACCAGAGTGATAACGTGTTGTTATTTGAGTTACTATCTCCTTCTTGTCAGCTTCAATCAGTTTTGCCATTCTCCTCCGACCTCCCTCATTGACAGGGTGTTTTTGCCCCCTAAACTGCTGCTCACTGGATGTTTTCTGTTTCTCTGTAAACTCTAGACACTGAAGTACGTGCAAGTGCCAGGAGACCAGCTGTTTTTGAGATACGCAAACCACCCCGCCAGGCACCAACAATGATTCTGCAGTAAAAATTACTTAGAGCGCATTTCTTCTCCATTCCGATGTTTTGTTTGAACAGCATCTGAGCCTCTTGACCATGTCAGCATGCTTGTGTGCTTTCAATTGCTGCCACATGATTGACTGATTAGATATTTGCATTAACATGCAGGTGTATTGCTGTTCCTACTAAAGTGGCCACTGAATGTTCAAGATAATTTAGAGTGAAATGGCCATTTTTCATTGAAACTTGCTGCTTGCTGAAGGCTCACGTTGGTCACATTCCTGTTATCACACAGCCTGCCACCACTCACTACCTACATAAGGAATAACTGTTCAGCAGGTACAAGAGAGCTATTGGTTCAAGTAGAAACATTTTCCAGTACACATTCCTTCCCTTGTGTAGAGAGAATTAAAAAGGGTTGTGAACCTCTTGTATTTGGTGCAAATTACATGAAGAATTATCAATGAATTATTTCTTTTTTATCATGGACTTTAATAATAGGATCAGTAGGGATAGTTCATTGGACCTCTTGTTCTTATAAATGTCAGATGTATTAGTATTACAGTGGAGTAAAGGAAATTACAGCGGCATAAGAGAGCAGTCAACCAGAATTGATTGGAAAAGAACACTGGCAGGGATGATGGCAGGACAGCAATGGCTGGAATTTCTGGAAGCAATTCAGAAGGCACAAAATATATACATCCCAAAGAGGAAGAGGTATTCTAAAGGCAAGATGACACAACCATGGTTAACAAGAGAAGTCAAAACCAACATAAAAGCCAAAGAGAGGGCATATAATAGAACAAAGATTTTTGGGAAGTTAGAGGATTGGGAAGCTTTTAAAAACCAACAGAAGGCAACTAAAAAAATAATTAAGAAGGTAAAGGTGGAATACGAAAACAAGCTAGCCAATAATATTAAGGAGTATACCAAAAGTTTCTTTCGGATACATGAAGTGTAAAAGTGAGGCAAGAGTGAATATCGGACCACTGGTAAATGATGCTAGAGTGGTAGTAATTGGGATATGGAAATAGTGGATGAACTGAATAAGTATTTTGCATCAGTCTTCACCGTGGATGACACCAGTGGTATGGTGAAGTTCTAGGTGTCAGGGGTCATGAAATGTGCGCAGTTGATTCTCCAAAACTTCCGCCACCTCCAAGGGATCTACCATCAAGCACATCTTCGCATCTCCCCCACTTTCTGCTTTCTGCTTTCCGCAGGGATTGGTCCCTACCCGACTCCCTTGTCCATTCATTCCTCCCCACTGATCCCCCTCCTGGCACTTATCCTTGCAAGCAGAACAAGAGCTACACCTCCTCCCTCACCACCATTCAGGGCTCCAAACAGCCCTTCCAGGTTAGGCAACACTTCACCTGTGAGTCTGTTGGGGGTCATATACTATATTCGGTGCCCCCGGTGTGGCCTCCTGTATCTTAGTAGTTCCGACATAGATAGGGAGACCGCTTTGCCGAGCATCTGCGCTCCGTCTGCCAGAACAAGTGGATCTCCCAGTCACCACCCATTTTAATTCCACTTCCCATTCCCATTCTGATATGTCCGTCCATGGTTTCCTCCACTGTCATGATGAGGCCACACTTAGGCTGGAAGAACAACACCTCATATTCCGTCTGGGTAGCCTCCAACCTGATGACATGAACATTGATTTCTCAAACTTCCAATAATGTCCCCCACCCCTCCTCCTTCACCATTTCCAATCCACTTTTCCCTCTTTCACCATACCTCCTTGCCAACCCATTGCCTCCCTGTGGTGCTGCTCCCCCTTTTGTTTTTCCCATGGCCTTCTGTCTCTTTCACCAATCAACGTCCCAGCTCCTTACATAATCCGACCCCCTCCAGGTTTCACCTATCACCTTGTGTTTCTCTCTCCCCTCCCCCCCCCACCATTTAATTCTACTCATCAGCTTTTTTTTTCTCCAGTCCTGCCGAGCAGTCTCAGCCTAAAATGTCGACAATACTTCTGCTCCCTGGCCTGTTGAGTTCCTCCAGGGTTTTGTGTACATGACTAACTGTAATCCGTACATCTTTGTTTGTGGGAGGAAAGCGTAGCAATGGAGGAACCCAACACAGTCATAGGGAGAATGTCCAGTACAGGTTCATAAAGGCAGGAATTGAACTCTGATCTGCTGGTCGTTGGCACTGTAAAGCAATACACTAACTCTCTGTCATTGTGACAGCACTTCCTTCAAATCAAGGAGCAAGTCTCCTTCTAGCTTATCCATTCATGAGCTCCGAACAATCCCTGCTGGAGGAAAAAGATACCTGCTTACTCTGTATGTTTGCAGTTGGTAATTAAACTGAAGTTCTCGTTTCTCCTGCAGTCAGTTATCTCCAGTTGCCAGCCATAACACTGTCGTCATAAAATGGATTTGTATCTATGATTCTTTATAAGATGTATCATATGATCTAAACTATCTTGTACACCAGAGAAAGGCTGGGGAGAGATGGACAAATACTGACTACATCTGAATAAATTAGTAATCACACGTCAGGTAAGTACTTACCCACTCTCAGGAGAAAAAATGGTTGGGCATGAGTAAGAGAAAAAGAGAAAAAGAATTTAATAATATTAAGCATCTTTAATTCAAATTCCAGAACCGCTTCCACTTCCATTTCAAAAGAGAGCTCTGCTCACTCAAAGAAAACCTGTGTGGTTTTAAGGTCACTACAGTCTTAGGCTCATAATATATAGCCAAGGTGCCAAAGCCTTTTGCACAGTATTGTAATGTCAATGTGGAGCAGAGAGCAAGTTTGTAAATCCGGGGGTAGCAAAGGAGGTTAGAAATGGTGAGAGTGGAGCCCTGCAGAAAATGTGGGGACAGGTTCCTCTCAGCTCCAATCTCACGCCTTCCCCCCCAATATGCCTTCAAGCCCTGACTAATCAGGAATCTGTCAACCTCTGCCTTAAATATACGTAAAGCCTTGGCCTCCACAGCTGCCCGTGGCAAAGAGTTCCACAGTTTCATCACTCTCTGGCTAAAAAAATACCTCCTCATCTCTGTTCTAAAAGAATGCTACTCTATTCTGAGGCTGTGTCCTCTGGTCTTGGACTCTCCTACCTTAGGAAACATCCTCTCCATATCCACTCGATCAAGGCCTTTCACTGTTTGATAGGTTTCAATGAGATCACCCCTCATTCTTCTGAATTCTAGTGAATCCAAGCCCAGAGCCATCAAATGCTGGTCATATGACAAGCCATTCAATCCTGGAATCATTTCTGTGAAACGTCCCTAATTTATATACTCTCTGTATAGAGAACTGACCTGGTACACCACTCCTATACATTCTACAGTCATGTTATAATTGTGCTGTCTCGTGTTAGCCATTTCCACTCTGGGAAATGGCACTTGGCTGTCTACTCTTTCAATGCTGCTTATATTTTTTCTTCAATGAATTTGGTTATACTTTTATAGTGTTATTTATCACCATTTTCCTCAACAATTTAACATACGTTAAATTCTTTGAAGAAAGAGGGTATCTGTGATACCCTCTGTAACATACATGTACGTCTGGGTCATTTTATTTGGTAATCTCTTGCCTGCACACTTTTTGTTTCTGTGAATGATATAATAAGAAACTGGAAGGGGAATGGTAATTGTGAAAAAGGATCTAGTGCTTTCCCAGTATATATGATGAATAAACTCATTTTGGTCTTCCAGCTGGGTACAGATATAGATTATAACTGAAGTTTCGATGACAAACACTTCCTTCTTCTTCAAGAAGATGGCAGAGTTTGTCTTCGAATGGTAATTGTATTTCATATGTGACGAGTGATCTTGATTTGCATCTTTAATATGCCTGACATTATTATTTATATTCTTGAGACCCTTGAACATTTTAGCCGATTAGTAGTTGAATTGTTCACAATCCCAGCTGCTAGTTCACCTCAGGAGATTGTAATACATTGTTTATGATTTAGAGCGAACAAGTTATTATACTCCAGGGGAAGAAAGGATAAATTATCTCCAATGTGTCAGTCGCTTCACAAGTTTGGAAACAAAGGTATGATTTATCAGGATACTAAGGAAATGAAGGGTATGGGAATAGTGCAGGATAATGGCACTGAGGTAGAAGGTTGGCCACACCCTTGATGAATTTTGACACAGGAGGGCTCTTGTTCTGTTTTGGGGGTTATTCTGAATGGTGGTTATAACAGGACGTTATAACCATTTTAAGTTATTTTAAGTTATAAAATAAGTTTTATAAGCTATTTTAAGTTTTCTTTGAAGAAGTGGAGGCACTGACAGGCTAATACCAGATCATTTCTTCCCTTCCTTTGAGCAAAATCATCTCCTGACTTTCCCCTGAGTGCTCCCCAGAGCTTCGTCCACAGGTTCCCTGGTAATAGTCTCTTTTGGCCACAAAAATTGGTTCAGCATGAAAAATAACGTACATTTCAGATGTTATAGTTGTCTTTTAGTTCCTGAAGTCCTTGGTCATTTAAGAATCCCATCAGCTGTTGGTGAGATGCTATACACATGCCTACTGGGAGCAGGGGGTGTTGTTTTTACCTCTCCAGAGCAGCCCTGGGAAGTTGCGTGAATTGAGCTGCCTTCTATCCCCGCACCCCTCTCTTTAAACTGTAAAGTTCAGAGCCAGTGCTCGTTCTTAGTACCCATGAAGTAAAAGCCTGTAATAATAATAAGGTTCCTCACATTTCTTCAGATGCCACAATAGCGGGGGGTGGGGGTGGGGTGCATGGGTGGCAAAGATGGTTCAATGTGTCTGGATGCTGCTAGTCGACTCCAAGCATGAATCAAGTGTGGCTACAACTGTTATTTCTACATAGTTCAATATTAAATCAACACTAGATTTTGGATCTTCTTCTTAGGGTCTCTTGGGATTAAAGGTGACATGTTTCCACTCTGTTCCATTGGTCCTGAGGTAACTGGTGAGGCCTATACTGTAGACTCTGCCGCAGGTGTGGGGAGAAGATGCCTGACAGGACCAACAAGTGGAAATGTGGGCAATTCCTTTCCCTCCATTGATGCCACTGAGGCTTTCCCACCCAGTTTGTAGCTTGGTCTATGTTTAGGGGTCAGTTGCTTTACTTTCCATGTGAGGGGGTGAGGTATCTTGATGGATTATAGTGAATGGGATAAAAGGGTCCAAATAAATAAATAGATCTTCTCAGTGATCCAATTATCATCTCAGTGACTGATGAACTGGTCAACTCTTTATCTGGTCCTTTGTAATAGCCTGGTCTCTTTCACCTGACTGCAGTTTTGGCATTCTACACCAAAGCACTAAATCACTAATAAGGAGTTTTAAGACAGTGTTGCTTCACAGTCTACAAGTATTACTTGATAAGAACTGAGGGGTAATCTATATAGCAAGGAATCGGTTCTGGGATTAAATACAAATTGTAATGACTACAAAAATATTTCTCGTTGTACATCCCAGTTCAGTGCCTACTCTTTGTTGTACTTGGAGGCTAATGATAAAATAAGTCAAAGTGAGCATGGTTTCTGTAAAGGGAAATCTTGCAGGACAAATCTGTTAGAGCCTTTTGAGGAAGTAACAAGTAGGGTGGACAAAAGAGAGGCTGCGGATGTCACTTGCTTGGATTTTCAGGAAACGTTTGATAAGGTGCCACGAATGAGACTGCTTAACAAGATAAAATCTAATGGCGTTACAGGAAGGATACTGGCATGGATAGAGGAACGGCTGACAGGTAGGAGGTAGCGAGTGGGAATAAAAGGGGACTTTTCTAGTTGGCTGCCAGTGACTAGTGGTGGTCAGTATTGGAAACGCTGTTTTTCCCATTGTTTGTCAATAATTTAGATAATGGAATTGATGGCCTTGTGTAAAGTTTGCTGATGATACGAAGATAGGTGGAGGGGTAGGTAGTGCCGGGGAAGTGATTGCAGCAGAACTTAGACAAATTGGAAGAATGGACAAAAATGAGATAGATGGAATACAGTGTTTGGAAATGTGTGATAATGTAAAACAAAAAATAGGGTGGACTATTATCTAAATGGGGAGAAGGTTCAAACATCAGAGGTGCAGATGGATTTGGGAGTCCTCATGCAAGACTCCCAGAAGGTTAATTTGCAGGCTGAGTCTGTGGTAAAGAAGGCAAATGCAGTGTTGGCATTTATTTCAAGAGAAATGGACTATAAAAGCAAGGAGATAATGCTGAGCCTTTATAAGACACAAGTCATGGTGCACTTAGAGTATTATCAACAGTTTTGGGACCCATATCTCAGAAAGGATGTGTTGTCATTGGAGAGAGTCCAAAGGAAGTTCATGAGGATGATTCTGGAAATGAAGGAATTAACATATGAGGAGTGTCTGGCAGCTTTGAGTCTGTACACTGGAATTTAGAAGAATGCGTGGCAATCTCATTGAGATGACTAGATAAGGTGGATGTGGAGAGGATGTTTCCTATGGTGGGGATATCCAGAACTAGAGGGCACAGCCTCAAAATTGAGAGGTGACCATTTAGAAAAGAAGTAAGGAAGAACTTTTTTAGCCAGGGAGCAGTAAAGCTGTGGAATGCTTTGCCACTGTCTGCAGTGGAAGCCAAGCCTGTGCATATATTTAATCCCAAAGCTGATAGTTTCCTGATCAGTCAGGGCATCAAAAGATATGGGCGAGAAGGCAGCTGTATGGGATTGAGTGGGATCGGGGATCAGCCATGGTGGAATGGTGGAGAGGACCGGATGGGCTGATTGGCCTAATTCTGCTTCTATGTCTTATGGTCTCATGAACACCATGGCCCTGACGGAGGGTCATTGATGTTAGAAATTGTCATCAAAAGGGAAATGTTAGAACATAGAACTTAGAATAGCATAGTACAGTAGAGTATAGTACAGCATACTCCTCTTTAACCCACACTGTTGTGCTGACATACTGTTTGTAAATGTAGTCCACTATCAATCTGACCCTTCCCTCCTACACTGCATATAACCCTCCATTTGTCTTACATCCATTGCCTATCTAAGAGTCTCTTAAATGTCCCTCTCTCGCCACCCCCCTAGGGCATTCCAGGCTTTGTTTAGAACTCTGTTTCTCTTCCCACAGATGCGGCCTGACCTGCTAAGTATTTCCAGGATTATTATTTTTATTTTTAATTTCCAGCATCCATACTTACGTTTGATTTTTTTGATCCTTTTCTTCATATCCTTCGACCTATAAGTATTTACGAACCAGCATTGCAGGATTAACTTTTAATGTGTTTGATTGGGGAATAGCGTCAACTCCAAAATTTTATTGGATGTGATCACTGTGTTTCAATGGTTCAGCTTAATATCAGAGAATGCATAAACCTGAAATCCTTATTCTTCACAAATGCCCATGAAATAGAGAAAAATACCTCAAAGAAAGAATGACAGAAAATTTTAGAACCCCAAAGCACGCCCCAGCAGCAAAACATCACCCATTCTCCATTCCCTCCCTGCCACTTCAGGAAAAGCATCAGTCCCCTACCACCGACCACGCAAGGCCCAAAGACCATGACCTAGAGTTTCGTCATCTTCACTTGCAAACCTTCATCATGCATCCATCGGAAGGGGGGAGCTCCTATTGTAGGTGGTCTCCAAATTTACCTCTCATGTTGTCTGATGTTTCAAACAGACCAAAGGGTGGCCTTCACTAGTCTTCACCATATTCTTCCAGCAGCCTGTGATGTTGGTCTCAGTGAGTGAGCCCGGGAATCGGTGAGTCCTCTTTTTTAGAGCTGCTGTGGGTGAACCTCATCAAAAATCCTTGCACCCTTCTCTAGATACTCTTTGCAACTGTATAGTCCACAGCTGGGTGACTGTCTCATCCTCATCACTACCGTTACGCAATGTGAGTGAGATTCTGATTGCACTAGATGACCTGACAAGGAAGGGCCCAGTTGCTACCATGCAGATGAGGTATTGGTGCTTGATGGAACATTCTGGTGGTGAGGCTACCAGTCTACTCATGGAGCTATTCTGCAGGATCTATCGTGTCTTTGTTCAGCATCGTCTGGCGGGATTTTCTTGGTGTCAGAATCAGAATCAGGTTTATTATCACTGACCTGGACCTACATTGTGAAACTTGATTGGGGCATTGCATGGCTGTGGGGTCAGACAAATTCTTTGCAACATCAGGGGCAGGTAGAACTTCAAAAGTCCCTGGCCAATGCAGGCAGAAGCATACCCAACAACATCCTAATGCTGACGGTGACATTTGTACGTTCAGTAGCTGCATCAGGCTCGGGCTGAAACCGAAGTACACCGATGGCAAGTGTCGCTACTTGCTGAACTTCTACACTGCCACCAGACTTCTAAACAATTCACAAACCCGTGGACATTGCCTGACTATTCTGCTCTCTTTCTGCACCACTTACTTAGATACTTAGTAATTTTTTATGTATTGGATTGTACTGCTACTGCAAAAGCAGATTTTTCTATATACAATACCCTGTAAAAGTCTTAGGCGCACACACACGCACGCACGCACGCACGCACACACGCACGCACGCACGCACACACACACACACACACACACACACACACCCCCCCCCCTCAATAATTTGATGTTTTGTACTCAAAAACAAACAAGTTACATGACATATGCGAGTGATGATAAACCTGATTTTGATATGGGTCTCTCGTGGACTGAGAGTGGGAAGGGGGCAGGGAGAGGGGGAGGGAGCAAGAAGCACCAGAGAGACGTTCTGTAGTGATCAGAAAACCAAATGCTCGTAATCAAATCACTTTGGCTGTTGCCTCAGGCAGTGCCCTTGCCCCGGCAGTCCTTCCCTGCCACCTGTCCCACACCCCTCCCATGGTGCTCCACCATCGCCGTCCCTAATATCCTAAAATCAGATTACAAACTTGCTCTCCGCTCCACATTGACAAATACAATGCTGCGCAAAGATCTTAGGCATCCTGGGTCTACATATATTTGCCTTAGACTTTTGTACAGTGCTTTATGTCAGTGGTAAGAAATCAGATTCTGATTTGAGTTCTGAACAAAAACTGCTCTTCTTATCCCTCGGAGCTTTGACGACCACCATTCCTGCCCTGAATTCTCACCCAAGGAGGCTATTCCATTAGCAACCGGAGGTAACTGGTCTCTTCGCATACCCTTCAACTCTTGCAGAGGTAAATGCTCTCAGAGAAGCTTCCACCAAACTCCCACGCAGCTCATTTTCAAGCCTGATACTCACGTGTAATTGGTTTTCCTTCTCTTGTTCTTTAACCTGTTTCATAAATCTGTCTTCTTCAGTGCTTTGACTCTCTTGCCACAGGAAACAGTTATATTCACCCTGCTAAATTCATTCATTCTTGAACTGTATTAAATTTCTTCTTAATTTTAACCTCTCCATAGAGAATAACAACAACTTTTGCAGTCAAATGAAGGCCGTAATATCTGGGATGATTCCAACTATCCTCTTCTGCCGCACACCGCAGTGTTCTATGCACTTCCTGCATTGTGGCTCCCAAATGGGCCCTGACCTGTCTTTTATAATGGCTTACTGTGACTTCCCTGAACTTGTTTTTATAAATCCTGAATCCTGTATGCCTTTTTAACAGACTCTTAGCATTCTTTGACATGTATATGAATAAAGGTAGGCTCCCCTCTGCAACTGCATACTCTTCAACATTGAACATTCAGCTAACACTGTCCTCCTTATCCTTCCTGCCATAATCAATCACTCCATACCTCTGCACTACTTGGAATCTGTTGGCTGTCATTAATTTCACCTTTTTCATTCCATAACATTCTCTGGAGCTTAAAAATAACGTTCCCTTCTACATATTAGCAGATGGTGTTTGGCAATCTTCCAGGCAGCTACTGTGGACTGCTGAGGTATAGGATGCTAATTTGTGAATTTATTCACAAATTGATCATGTGGAAGTCTTGCTGTACTGCCTGTCTGAAGCCTCTGATCACCGGAGTCTGGCACAGTGTTGCAGAGCAAACCTCTTTACAGTCTCTGCCGTGAGATGATATTTTCACACGGAGATTGCTGGGAATATGGAACGTGCTTCCAGGGGAGCTAGTAGAGGCAGGTTCAATCGCAGCACTGGACAGGTACACGAGTAGGAACGGTTTAGAGGGACATGGGCTAAATGGAACTAGCTCCTTTGTTGGTTGACATGGATGGGCTGGACTAGAGGGACTGTTTCTGAGTTGCAATAGTCTATCACTCTATAACTTCAGGAAGAGAAGTTGTAAACTGTAGATTGAACCCATAAAGACTACATTACTTTTTAATATTATTTCTGTTTTTGCACTATTTTTAATTACACATTTATATAAATACTGTAATTCATTCATTTTTTTCTATATTTATCACATATTGCATTATACTGCTGCTGCAAAGTTAAGCAAATTTCACGACATATGCCGATGATATTAAATCTGATTCTGAAGATTGTAGTGGCTTTGTTAGCTTATTGGCGTTAAAATCTTTAAGATGCAATGTGATATATTTAGGCAAAGGAAAGTGGATCTTGTCTACTTAATCCATGTGGTCCATAACGGTGTTAACTGTCCACGTGAGCATCCTCTCATGCTGCTCCAGCCAATCCTCTCAACACAATCTCCCAACTCTTTCCACTTCAAGCTGCCTCTTAAATGTGGAAGGGGCAGCTACACCGGCTCCCTCCTCAAACGTATTGTGGAGTTATGGGCACACGTGTGCACACTTTTCCCGTGATGATCGGGACACATGCACGTGCTCCTCCAAGCATCATCAATATTAAATTCCTGCATACAATGAACCAACGTGATTTATTTCAACCACTGCATTCAGCCACAATTTTCACATTGCAACTACTCATTGGGTGAGGAGGCTATTCTTGGTAAATTAAACTTGGTTTCTTGTTGTCACCTATGCAGTATAGTGAAAAAATGATTTGCTTATCATCCTAGATAATTTCATTACAAATATGCAAGGATGCAGTACGAGGGAAAACAATAACAAAATACAGAATAACGTGTCAAAGTTACAGAGGAAGGCAGACATTAATATGCAAGGTCATAATGAGGTAGATTAGGCAATCAAGAGACCATTTTATTGTACTAAAGGACTGTTCAGTAGTCTTATAAAAGCAAGGTGGAATCAAAGAGCCAGCTATTGACATCCCCATTAGATATATTGAAGGTTCTCTTTGATTTATGGGTTTTAATTTTCTGTCACATTCACAAGAAAAAATATCTTCTTCCTGCCATTAAATCCTATTATTGTAAATCATGTTACTTAAATTACCCCAGGCTGATTAAACTAAAAGAATGAATTTATATTTTCATGTTTTTTAGAGGAAGCAGCACTAAAAGCAATAAAAAGATGCCGTCAGTGAACAACACATCCTTGGCGACATCTTCCAGGTGGTCTACAAGACTGTTTCATTCACTTTTTTGACGTCTTCTTTCTATCTTAAATGTGTATGTGGTACTGTTGGAGCCTGTGATCTACAGCTTGAAGATTGATTGTGCGCTTTGGTGTCTACATGAAAGTTCTGGGAAGTGAGCAACCATGAGGCCTAAAAGCTTAGAGACAGGGTGCAAGCCCATGATCGACTCAATTTTTCACCAATCTTGCTGATTAAAGCGCGAGGAAGATTGAGACAGTGAGGTGAGTGCGGAGGGAGAGTGGGTATTCAGCACTGCCAGGCTCTTGCTGGCAGCTGCTGGAGGAAGGTGTCTGCATGTGACGGTCTCTTGTTTGTAGCTCCAGAGGGAAGGTCCTCACGTTCAAATGGTCTGTCTCCCCACGATGCTGTCAAAGAACGTTATTGAAGTTGTGGGTCCACGATTTATGGACTGGACAGTGGTTCTCTTGGACTCCTTCAGTTTTGTGTTTTATATTCTATGTTTTTGTTTGCTCTTTCATGCCACCGTTTGCACAATTTGTTTGTTATTTTTGCACGGGGCAGGGTTGGGGTTTGGGGGTTCTGATATTCCTGTTGCCGTTTGCACACAATTTGTTTGTTATTTTTGCACGGGGCAGGGTTGGGGTTTGGGGGTTCTGATATTCCTGTTGCCGTTTGCACACAATTTGTTTGTTATTTTTGCACGGGGCAGGGTTGGGGTTTGGGGGTTCTGATATTCCTGTTGCCGTTTGCACACAATTTGTTTGTTATTTTTGCACGGGGCAGGGTTGGGGTTTGGGGGTTCTGATATTCCTGTTGCCGTTTGCACACAATTTGTTTGTTATTTTTGCACGGGGCAGGGTTGGGGTTTGGGGGTTCTGATATTCCTGTTGCCGTTTGCACACAATTTGTTTGTCATTTTTGCACGGGGCAGGGTTGGGGTTTGGGGGTTCTGATATTCCTGTTGCCGTTTGCACAATTTGTTTGTTATTTTTGCACAGGGCAGAGTTGGGGTTTGGGGGTTCTGATATTCCTGTTGCCGTTTGCACAATTTGTTTGTTATTTTTGCACAGGGCAGAGTTGGGGTTTGGGGGTTCTGATGTTCCTGTTGCCGTTTGCACAATGTGCTTTTGCGCACAAGGTTGTTTGGGATCTGGGGTTCTTGTTGCGACTCGTATGATTTTTTTTGGATGTGTGGTGGTTGAGTTTTTTTATAACGGCTCCATGGTTTTCTTTATTTGGTGGCTGACTGGAAAAGATGTATACTGCATTCATACTTCAATGATAAATGTGCCTTGAATCCTTTATCTGATTACTGAATTGTCTGATCAAGTGGCTGGAGTGTTTACTGATATCTTTGACAGTGTGAGGTGTCCATCTGCTTTATGCAGGCTTCAATTATATGGATGCCCAAGAAGAGCATGATAGCCTGCGCCGACGACTATCATCCAGTACTGCTTACATCCACTGGGATGAAATAATTTGAGTGGTTGGTGATGAAACATACCAACTCCTGCCTGAGGAGTGACTTAGATCCACTCCAATTTGCCTACCATCACAACAGGTTGACACTAATGATACCATTTCATTGGGTCTTCACTCAACCCTGTACCATCTGGACAGCCAAGAGCTTACATTAAGAGGCTCTTCATCGGCTAAAGCTTGGCATTCAACACTAACATCACCTCAAAACTAATCAATAAGCTCCAAGCAATGGTGACATATATGTATTTTGATGTTAAATTTACTTTGAATTTCAGTTTTGAATCCTGAATCCGGGAATGCACTGCTGGTGCCTGGGGTGCATTGTAGGGGTTAACGGCAAAAGCTGATCCATTAGAGTCTTTGAAGGGACTCTTAATGAGGCCAATGGGTGAAAGAAAACTGGAGGATTATGAGCTGTATAGAAGAGAGGGATTAGATTGATCATGAAGTAGGTTTCTATAGGTAGGTATAACATTATGGGCTGAAGGGCCTGTAATAAGAGCATAACATATAGGAGCAGAAATAGGCCATTTGGCCCATCGAGTCTGCTCCACCTTTTCATCTTGGCTGATCCTATTTTCCTCTCAGCACCAATCTCCTGCCTTCTCCCTGTGTCTCTTCATGCCCTGACCAATCAAGAATCTATCAACCTCTGCCTTAAATATACATACAGACCTGCCCTCCACCGCTGCCTGTGGCAAAGAATTCCACAGATTCACCACTCTCTGGGCTAAAGAAATTCCTCCTCACCTCCGTTCTAAAAGCATGCCCCTCTATTCTGAGGCTGTGTCCTCTGGACAGACTCTCCCACCATTGGAAACACCTCTCCATATTCACTCTATCGAGGCCTTTCACTATTTGATAGATTTCAATTAGGTCACCCCTCATTCTTCAGAAATCTAGTGAATACAGGCCCAGAGCCATATAAGACTCTTCATATGATGAGCCGTTTGATCCTGGAATCATTTTCATGAACCTCCTTTGAACCCTCTCCAGTTTCAGCACAGCCATTCTAAGATACGAGGCTCAAACCTACTCACAATACTCCAAGTGAGGCCTCATCAGTGCTTTATAAAGTCTCAACATTACATCCTTGCTTTATATTCTACTTCTCTTGAAATTAATGCTGACATCACATCTGCCTCCCTCACCACAGCCTAAGCCTGCACATTAACCTTTATGGAATCCTGCACAAGGACTTTTGCACCTCACTCAAAATTACCTGCCCCTCCACCTACCTTCTTATTATCTGCATACTTTGCAACAAAGTCATCAATTCCATCGTCCAAATCACTGACGTATAATGTAAAAAGAATCGGACGCAACATAGATGCCTGTGGAAAACCACTAGTCATTGGCAGCCAACCAAAAAAAACTCCTTTATTGTCACTCTGTGCCTCCTGCCAGTCAGGTGCCTTATCCATGCCAGAATCTTTCCTGTAATACCATGAGCTCATAGCTTGTTAAACAGCGTCATGGGTGGCACCTTGTCAAAGGCCTTCTGAAAATCCAAGTGCACAACTTCAACCAATTTTTTTTCCTTTGTCTATCCTACTTGTTATTTCTTCAAAGAATTCCAACAGATTGTCAAGCCAGACTTTCCCTTGAGGAAACCACACTGACTACAGCCTATTTTATCATGTGTCTCCAAGTACCCTTAAACCACATCCTTAGCAATTGATTCCAACATCTTCCCAACCACTGAGCTCAGATTAACTGGTCCATAGTTTCCTTTCTACTGCCTCTCTCCCTTCTTGAAGAGTAGAGTGAGATTTGCAATGAGTTGTACTGTTCTATGTTATATGAATCTGTTAACAGCTCCCCACATCTCAAATACTGATCCAAATGGATGTTGTTTCATGATCATGTTGGTGACCATTCCTGATTCATACAACTCTTTGGTCATAGGGCTGAATACAAAGAGTATGTATTGAAAATCTCAGGCAGAATCTGCAGAAAGAAAAAATAGTTACACCTCAAATCTGAGACCCTTATTTGGAGCTGAGAAAGAGAGGAACAAATTAGTCTGGCTAAAAGAAAGTGTGGGTGAGGGCAAGAGGTGGAGTGAATTATATTTTAGGCTGAAATACTGTACCTTTCCTTTCACTTGTAAGTTCTGTCATAGAATCATAGAAAACCTTCCACACAGTACAGGCCCTTTGGCTCACAATGCTAGGCCAAACATGTACTTACTATAGAAAGTACCTAAGTTTACCCATAGCCCTTTATTTTTCTAAGCTCCATGTATACCTATCCAAAAGTCTCTTAAAAGACCCTATGGTAGCCACCCTCACCAGAGTTGCTGGCAACCCATTCCACACACTCACCACTGTCTGCGTAAAGGACTTACCCCTGATATCCCTTCTGTACCTACTTCCAAGCACCTTAAAACTATTGGTATCTCAGTTGTACAGCAGCTGATAGGAAAGTACTTCAGCAGGTTGTTTCTAGCACACAGAAGATCATCGGGACACAGCTCCCAGCCCTGGAGGACACCTACAGCTCACACTGCCTAAGGAAAGCTATAAGCATCTGTAAGGACAATACACACCCATGCAATCATCTGTTTGATCTTCTTCCATCTGGCAGACGTTATAAGATTTTCTATGCCCACACTTGCAGACTGAAAAATAGCTTTTTCCCCAGAGCTATAATTGCTCTGAACTAATCGATCAAGCATCATCCATAAATTTGTTATATTGCTACTTTTAGTCCTGGTTTTATGGCTGTCCTGCATCTGAGTTGTGCTTTTGTACTGCTGGATATCGCTTGTACTGGCTGGTTACTTGATTTTATTTGTTGTTTATTTATTTTATTTGTTGTTTTATAGCATTGAGTACGAGGGTTGCAAACTCATTTTCGCTGTATTGGTGCATGACAAATTATACTATGCAATGACAATAAGGATATTTCATTTCATTTCACTGTGCCCTCTTGTGTTAGCCATTTCTGTCCTGGAAAAAAAAGCCTCTGACTATTCACATGATCAATGCCTCTCATCATCTTATACACCTCTATCAGGTCACCTGTCATCCTCTGCCGCTCCAAGGAGAAAAGGCCAAGTTCACTCAACCTATTCTCATAAGGCATGCTTCCCAATTCAGACAACATCCTTGTAAATCTCCTCTGTACTCTTTCAATAGTTTCCACATCCTTCCTGTAGTGAGGTGACCAGAACTGAGCACAGTACTCCAAGTGGGGACTGACCAGGGTCCTATATAGCTGTAATATTACCTCTTGGCCTTTGAACTCAATCCCACAGCTGATGAAGGCCAAAGCACCTTATTCTTTCTTCACCACAGAGTCTACCCTCATCAATGTATTTTGTCAGATCCTTAAAAAATGTAATCAGGCTCATAAGGCATGACCTGCCTTTGATGAAGCCATGCTGACTATTCGTAATCATATTATGCTTCTCCAAATGTTCATAAATCCTGCCTCTCAGGATCTTCTCCATCAACTTACCAACCACTGAAGTAAGACTCATTGGTCTATAATTTCTTGGGCTATCTCTACTCCCTTTCTTGAATAAGGTATGTCTCATCTGATCCTGGTGACTTATCTAACTTGATGTTTTCCAAAAGCTCCAGCACATCCTCTTTCTTAATATCTATATGCCAAAGCTTTTCAGTCCACTGTAAGTCGTTCCTACAATTGCCAAACTCCTTTACTGTAGTGAATACTGAAGTAAAATATTCATTAATTACCTCTGCTATCTCCTCTGGTTCCATACACACTTCTCCACTGTCACACTTGATTGGTCCTATTTTCTCACATCTTATCCTCTTGCTCTTCACAAACTTGTAGAATGCCTTGGAATTTTCCTTAATCCTGTCTCCAAGGCCTTCTGATTGCCCCGTCTGGTTCTCCTAATTTAATTCTTAAACTCCTTCCTGCTAGCCTTGTAATCTTCTAGATCCCTATCATTACCTAGCTTTTCGAACCTTTCGTAAGCTTTTCTTTTCTTCATGACTAGAGTTACAACGGTCTTTGTACACCATGGTTCCTGTACCCTGCCATCCTTTCCCTGTCTGATTGGAACATACCTATGCAGAACACCATGTAAATATTCCCTGACCATTTGCGACATGTCTGCTGTATATTTCCCTGAGTACATCTGTTCCCAGTATGCTTCCAAGTTCCTGCCTGATATTTCCCCTTACTCCAATTAAATGCTTTCCTAACTTGTCTGTTCCTATCCCTCTCCTGTGCTATGGTAAAGGAGATAGAATTGTGATCACTATCTCCAAAATGCTCTCCCACTGAGAATTCTGACACCTGACCAGGTTCATTTCCCAATACCAAATCAAGTACAGTCTCTCCTTTTGTAGGTTTATCTCCATATTGTGTCAGGAAACATTCCTGAACACACCTAACAAACACTACCCCATCTAAACCCCTTGCTCTAGGGATAAATTCATTCAATAACGGGGAAATTAAAATCTCCTACCATGACAACCCTGTTATTATTGCATCTTTCCAGAATCTGTCTCCCTAACTGCTCCTCAATGTCCCTGTTACTATTGGGTGGTCGATAAAAAACACCTAGTAGGCTTATCGACCCCTTTCTGTTCCTAACTTCCACCCACATAGACTCAGTAGAGAATCCCTTCATGACTTCCTCCTTTTCTGCAGCTGTGACACTATCTCTGGTCAACAGTACCACACCCCCACCTCTTTTGCCTCCCTCCCTATCCTTTCTGAAACATCTGATTCTCAACTTCCTTCTTATCTCCCTGTAGTCCACTTTCAGGATGTCCTCCCTTTTCCTGCCTATGTACCACAACCTCTGGCTGTTCACCTTCTCACTTCAAGTGATCAGGAACATCCCAGACCCTGGCACCTGGAAGGCAAACTACCATCCGTGTTTCTTTCCTGCGTCTACAGAATCTCCCACCTGACCCCATAATTATTGAGTCCCCTATCACTGCTGCTATCGTATTCCTTTCCCTACCCTTCTGAGCCACAGGGCCAGACTCTGTGCCAGAGGCGTGGCCACTGTTGCTTCCCCCAGGTAGGCCGCTCCCCCCCAACAACGCTCAGACAGGAGTACTTATTGTTAAGGGGGTCAGCCACAGGAGTACTCTCTAGTATCTCATTCTTGCCCTTTCCTCTCCTGACTGTTACCTATTTATCTATCTCTCGAGGCCCCAGTGTGACTACTTGCCTACAGCTGTACTCTGTCATGCTGTGTAGGTCCCGCTGTAATGTCAATCAGACTCTACAACATTTCCAACTCACTACACACTACACAAAGATCTCAGCATCAGAATCCGGTTTCATATCACTGACATGCATTGTGAAATTTGTTGTTCTGCTGCATTAGTACATTGCAATACATAACGATAAAAACCATAAATTATAATAAGCATATATATAAAAATAAATTAAATAAGTAGTGCAGTAAGAGAGAGAAGAATACTGAGGTATTGTTCATGGGCTCATTGTCCATTCAGAAATCTGATGGAAGAGGGAAAGAAGCTTTTCCTAAAACATTGAGTATGTGTCTTCAGGCTCCTGTACCTCCTCCTTAATGGTAAAAATGAGAAGGCATGTCCTGGATGATGGATGCCTCCTTTTAGAGGCATTGTCTTTTGAAGGTGGTCTAGATGCTGTGGAGGCTAGTGCCCAAGATGGAGCTGACTGAGTTTACAACTTTCTGCAGCTTTCTCTGATCTTGACCAGGGGCCCTTCCATACCAGATGGTGATGCAATCAGATAGCACGTTCTGCATGGTTCTTCATAGAAATTTGTGAGCTACCATGTGCTATCTGTGCTATCTGGAATGTCCTTGGTGACATACCAATTCTCAAATTTCTAATGAAATAGAATTGGTTGTCAGGGTTTTTGTGTTGACCTTTAAGGTACATTATTGCATCAAATCAGGGGAATTCCCTTTGTTATACTCATTTCCCACTTTCTCTGCTTCCTAGATGAACTTATTTATCTCACCTTCTCAGTTCTCATGAAAGGCCTCCGAAATGAATCACCTTGCTATGGAGACTGCCCAACCTGCTCTGAGTTCTCACAGTATTTTCAGTTCCTTTTTATTTTAGATGTGGAGTGAGAGCAGATTGTTATTAAATTCTGATTTCTCGGGATCTAGCTGCCTAACTGCCTACTTGTACTGATCCCATCTGAATTTGGATGGCCAACTGAGCTGACCCTCCATTACCCCGAGCCATTCCACCAAGGGGATCGCGCTATACGTGCCACTGGGACCGCAGTCCCAAGGCTACTCTCTTGGTACAACGAGATACTTTGCTGTTAAAGATTTTTGAGCTGTTTTTGAACTGAGTATCCAAAACGTTTAAACCAATTCAAGTGGACTTAAAAACCAAAAAAAAAATCAAGAACAAAAATATCTGAATTAAAACAGCTTTAAATCCTAGAAATGAATTAAAAGAATCAAAATAATGTGCAGCTTTTTTGAAGTCACTTACCACGCTTTCTTTATATAAAACAACAATTATCCTGGTGAGATGAATGTGTATGTGTTTCTTAAGCCGGTCACCTGTGACGTAAAGATCAGTGACCAGGTGCAAGGTGCTTCTTTGGCTTGGTAGGTTTATGATATGCTGCTGAATTCACTGCTGAGCCCTGAGGGGCAGCAGGACCTCACACTTGCATTTTATTCACATCTTTCAACAGCAGAGAATCAGAATCAGGTTTATTATCACCCACACAGGTTGTGAAATTTGTTACTTTGCACCAACATTAGAGTGCAATATATAAAATATACTGTTGCGCTCTGGGTGGGGAAGGGTCGTGAACGGCCCACTCCAGTATTCCTAGTGGCCAGCGCTATTTGTTGTTTTTGTGTTAAATGCTTTTGTGGGATTATGGTGGGATGTTCAAGTTAATTTATTGTTACATTTTAGCTTGGGTTGTACAGTTTTTCACATGTGTGCTTGTGGATCACCCTGACTGTAATCAGGGTGTGTAATAATCGCCTCCCCGTCTGTCTGCGATTGGGTGGGTTCTCTCCCTCGGTCATTGCACTCAGTCAGTCTTTGTGCTTGTTGTAATAAAAATGTCTGTTGAGTTCAATGGGCTTTTGTTGCCTGACATCATGGACTAAATGCTCGCCACACTATGGTAATTGACGGCGAGATTGAAGAGCTACAGTGACGGATGGACCGCTTTCAAACCTGGGGAATAAGTCGAAGGCGTGTGCCTCCCCTGCTCGCCCCAGGTCGGGCTTATGAAGTCGGGACCTGAGAACAGGCCATAGTGACTTTCCGGGGTACCCCGATGGGGCAAGCGTGCCCAGGCTCCCCAACGCAGGGGAAATGGCGGAGCACATCACTCACCTCCCTCGTGACCCACACCAGGGAACTCAAGACACCTCAGCCTTAGGAGGTTGGGCAGCATGGCAGACTCCACTAGCACTGCTGGGGAAAGAGGAAGACCAGCAGGCCTCAGCAATCCACGCCACAAGGACCACCCTGGAGCTCCCACATACAATGCTACTGGCCGTTTGAAGCCTTACCCGGTGCAAGTCAAACTTGCTGCATGACACAATAGGTGGAGCCCCACCAAGGTGACGTTGCACCTTGTCCTGACACCTATGCCCTATAGGCCCTCCTTGACCTAATACCGGCTGAGTAATGTGACTACAGGGCCCTCATAGCAGTGTTTCGAGCAGAGGCCATTGGAGGAAGCAACGAGGGAAGAAGTGGGCAGCTACCGGTGCTGTGTGGAAGAAAGCCCAGGGGTGTTCACAGCAGATTTCCCCCATTGTGCTCAGCATAGCCACCCCCCAGTTCACTCCTGTGGCCCAGGAAGAGCTTACCCTCCATGATTTCGTAAAGGAGCGCCTTCGACAGCATATTCACTTGACGTCATCATCCTCGCTAGTCGAGGCGGAGAGGCAGAAGCAATTTTAGCCCCCCGCACATCATGAACCTGGGCTTGTGTCACTGAGGTGGAGGAGGAGCCCATGAGACAGGTCTGGCCCTGCCATGTGCCACAGAGCGATCTCAGCCAGCGGTGTGGCAAGGAAGGCCCTGCACCAGTGCCAGGCCACAGCCCAGTGCAGACATCGGGAATTGCAAGCTGGTGGCGCGACCCCTCCGTTGTTCCAGCCACTGCGCGGTGAGCTAATAAGCGATCTTGTACTGGCCCGGGTATGGGCCGGCAGCTGCTCTGCCCCGGATCCAGACACCAAAGCCCTATACTCGTAGTGGGGAACGCTGTAGGAGCGCGACCGGTTGCTGTTATGCCGGCGGCAGTTTCCCAACTGCGACAGACATCTCCTGGGGGCTGTGCTCAGAGCACAAACTGGCGGGGGCCACCCACTTTGGGGTCACAAGGACATTGGGCATGCCATGTGAATGCTTCTACCGGCCTGGGTATAGGCAGGACGAGGAGCCAGTTGCACGTCCCAGAAGGGGCTGGGCTGGGCCCTCAATCTAGGTCGCTAATTCAGCAGCACCTGGTGGGGACCCCCGTATGGGTCTCCTGCCCCACCCAGAAGAAGGGACTATTCCCCCCTATTTCCTCAAGCTGGGAAGCCACTGGAGAGGTGTTCAACTGCACCTTCGATGTGGTATATTGGGCATGGTTGTCTGAGTGGAGGAAGACAATCATGCTGCACCAGGACTGACTGGCACCGTTTCGATCCTCAGCCACCACCGACCAAGTGAAACTGAAAGAAACTGAAAGAAAGGTGCTCTGCCTCTTGCCTCACCAAACAGTGCCTCCCATGGGGGAGGGGGATGCTACAGACCACCCCCCAGCACCCTAGGCAGCAGCGTCGACCACCACTGGGACCCTTGGACTTTGCTGTGGCCTTTGAGGTTGCCAGGGAATGGCAGAGCCCACAGGTGGGGGGCAGAGTGGCACTCTGGGTGGGAGGGCATGGTCAACAGCCCGCTCCAGCATTCCCAGTGGCCATTATTGTGCTTGTTTTAACATGCATTTGTGGGATTATGGAGTGACGTTCGAGTTCATTTCCTTTTACATTTTAGCTTGGGTTATACAGTTATTCACATGTATGTTAGTTAATCACCCAGACTGTTACCGGGGTGTGTAATAACTACCTCTCCCATCTGAATGAGTCTGAGTGGGTTCTCTCCCCGGGTCAGAGTGCCTGGTCTGTTTTTGCGTTTATCACAATAAAAACGGCTGTTGAGTTTAACGAACTGACTCGCCTGTCATTATGGACCAAGTGCTTGTCACAACACTATAAATTCTAATAAGAAGTATTTAAAATACAAATAAATACTGCAAAAGGAGAGCAAAAAAGTAGAGAGGTAGTGTTCATGGGTTAAAGACAACTGCCCTGTCAAAACTCTAGCTTAGAATTGTGCTGGTTTATCAGGTCTTGAGCAGACATATCCATAAGGCCAGGAGATGGGATTGAATCGGAACCTTGGATGAATGTTTTACCAGTACACCAACAGAATTTTAATCTACCTTTAAAACTACTTCAAAGCATCTCTTTCTAGCATATCTCTTGTCATCTTTGCTTTGGCTTGGCATCTGTTTCTTCTTCTGCATTTGCAAAATCCACTGAGACATTTATCTACATTAAAGGCATTATTGTTGTTAAACTGACTTCTGTTTGTTACGAAATAAAGAACTGAACTCGTGCCAATCTGATAGAATAATTGGATTCAGCACCTTTATGAAATAATGAATATTTACTATCTGACCACATCAAAATAAGCCAGCTGTTCTTTGTTAGCAAATGTGCCGTTCCTTTCTGTTGACAGAGTGAGCTGTCCTTCAGCTTCATGTCCTCATGTAAAAAAGAAACTGAAGCAGAGGGAAACTGCATGCTCCATGACCCCTATTTCCTACGCAATCTGTACACCAAATTTCTGAGAAAAGTCCTCCTAGTCCAAAATGGCCAATCGTTTTCTGAGACTGCTCCCCGCCCACCTAATTCTGGCTCATTCAGCCCAAGGAAAGTTGCTGATTCCTGGCTGGTGAGCGTTGCCTGTGAGGAGTGCCTACATGCTGTTCCCCGAGGACCCAGAGCACAGAAGGGTACAGCACGGGGACGGGGCTTCAGGCCAGTGAAGATGTGCTGAACTAATTAAACCCTGATGCAGAGTTCCAAGTTCAAGTTCAAATCCAACCATGCACATGTGTACAGCTGAACGAAGCATCGTTCCTCCGGGGCATACGGCCACGCATAGCACATGTAGTTACAACACAAAGTCAAAGGTTCAAAGTACACTGAACTCTGAGATTTGTCCTTCTGCAGGTAACCATGAGACAAAGAGACACAATGGGATACCATTCAAGAAAATGTCTAAGACCCAACGCGCAAAATAAAAGAACAGGCTGCGCAAACGCCAAAATGCGAGCCAACAGCTCA
Source organism: Hypanus sabinus (assembly GCF_030144855.1). Lineage (NCBI taxonomy): Eukaryota > Metazoa > Chordata > Chondrichthyes > Myliobatiformes > Dasyatidae > Hypanus > Hypanus sabinus. The sequence continues at coordinate 32,249,063 of NC_082707.1, forward strand.
TAGGATATCAAACTCCAAACCAGTAGTATACAGCTTAGTTCAACATATATGGTTACGATGCAGCACGTGTAGTCACGGTGAAGTGGTAACAAATTATATTAGCACAGGTCCCTGAGTAGCATGGCCTGAAGTTTGATAGTCCACCGGATGTTGTCCTGAAGCCGTGCTGCTCTGGGAATCTGCACATAGCAGTTCCTCACCCAGTACTGGGGCAGTTGCAGTTGAAGGCAATCCCGTTTGTTTCCAGGGAATGGACACTAGAGAGCAGTTTTGATGGGAAAGTCAGACAGCAGGAGTTAGCCTTTCAACCTGGCATGGATTTAGAGTCATAGAGAAGTACAATGCAGAAACAGGCCATTCGGCCCATCTAGTCCATGCCAAAACCTTTTAATCTGCTTACTCCCGTTGACCTGCACCGGGACCATAGTTCCCATACCCCTACCATCCACTTACCTATCCAGACTTCTCTTAAACTTTGAAATTGAGAGCATATGGACCACTTGCACTGGCATCTTACTCCACACTCTCACGACCCCTTGAGTGAAGAAGTTTCCCCTTGTGTTCCCCTTAAACTTCTCACCTGTCACCCTCAAGCTATGTCCTCTGTTTCGACCAGAAACATTGACAATTCCTTTCCCCCCATTCGAAACGCTGGGTTCCTCCAGCAGATTACCTGTTGCTTCAAATTCCAGCATCTGCAAGCTCTTGTGTCCTCAGATATCGGTTGTTTTGTTCTGCCTGGTTCAGAGTGGAAGTAAAGTCCATTACATCTGCCACCTTCCTGGGAACAGCTGTGAAACATACATCAAACTACTGGAACTTGCCACTTCATTTTGGCCACCCACTTTGCAATGGGCTACAAACGCTCACAGAGTAAGAAATTCATTCAATATATACTGTAAAAACAAAAGCAATCTGAGAGGGAACAGATTGTTTTAGTGGTTTGGGTGACACAGCAAATAATAAGGGAAAAACAACTCAAAGTGATTTCAAAGATCTATATTTTTAAAAGTCCTATGTATTTAAGACACCTCCGGGCAGATGATCAGTTCAAACTATTAACGCATGATTTTCATAGTGGAGCAAAGGTCATCAACATTTTATTTTTATTATAATTTTAATATCAAAATAAACTTTATTCACAATAAAATAATTTACAATAAACCATTCAATAACTCTAAATTCTTTAGAGATGTTACAATTACGTTCCATACAGTTTAAATGATTCCAGCCACTCCTGTGGCACTCTGATGGTTCATGTTATACAATAGAACTGCAGTTGAGGGGTATACTCTCTGCCACCCAACCCCTCCCACTCCCGCGGGAGAAGAACTCTATTTAGTTCATGAAAATACTTGACTTGCACAAGCTGGTAGGTGGCTGCTGCTGCAGTACAATTTTAACAGTAGTGCTTGGAACTGTAGTATTTAAAGAATCTGCTGGTTTTACTGAAAAATGAGCCTTTCACAACAAAGACATCTAACATCCCTGATAAGTATGATAATGGCATCCAAACCTCCAGTGATGATGGAGGTATTGAAGCAGTAAGCCTCAGTCTGACCTCTCGGTCACATTCTTATCGATGCCTTGCATTGAATAGCTTCCTGCCTACAGTCATAGGCATCTTAAAGATGCCCACATGAACCACCTCTTTCAGAACACTGCAGATAACATTCTCACAGCTTTGTTGAGCTTGTTGCTAAAAAGCTGACAACATTCCTCGCGGTGCGGGAGGCTCCCGAATATGACCACCCTGGTTTGCAGAGCGCTGAGATTTATTTCAATAATGTCCTTCGTGTGGGCTCTGATGCCCAGTGTAAATGGACTTGCAGACAGCTAGTCTGTCTGTGGTCGTTTAACCATAAATTGCAACCACCATCTCAGCATTCCTTGTTCTTGTTCCAACTTGCGGAGGTGAATAAACAGGTAGAGGGACAGAGGAAATTGCAGCATTGTTTAGTCAGTTCAACTTACTTTGTCAGGCTAGAACTGCTCAAGCAGTTAGTTCGAATGTTAATCTCTTATTGAGTCAGGAAGGCTTCAGTTACAGTTAAAGTTTGTTCTCCAAACAGTGTTCATCATATCCAGTTAAGATTGCTCAGTCGGAAAGATTGTTAAACTTGCCGAAGATTTTCAGGTCGGTCAGGAGGCCCTATTTCTAAGGAGAGAATCCAGTTACTGTAAAAAGTACACCAGAGTCTCACTGGACATGATCAAAGCAAGCTTTGTCAGTAAAACATTAACTGGAATAATGTAGCAGAGGACAACGATTGGATGTGGGGCTGGGGGAGGATGAGATTGGGAAGTGCTGGGGAAATAGAGAACAAAAGAGAGAGGGGGGGAAGACAGAGAGAGAGACAGGGAGAGAGAGGGTGGGGGAGAGGGGGAGAGAGAGAGGGAGAGGGAGAGGGAGAAAGAGAGAGAGAGATGGAGAGAGAGGGGGGAGAGAGAGAAGGAGAGGCAGAGGTCAATAGTTAGGAAGAAAAGAGAGAAAGTGAGGGAGAGGGAGAGAGAGACAGAGACAGAGACAGACAGAGACAGAGCAATAGATAGATAGCGAGAGAGATACATCAGTCCAAAATCCAATTTTAAATTCATAAGGAAGTAATTTTAAACTTAACCGATAGACAAAAATAAGTGCAGGCAAAATATACAATCAATGTGTTTCCATTTGTCTCCAATAGATAAGGGTAGGTTAAAATCACACCCCAAATTACCTGATTTTTAAATTGTATATTGATCTGTGGCTGCCCACTATACTAGTTTGTACTGGTGTAGTAAATGGTTCACAAAGCTTGATCAGACATCGACACGGAAGAGTTAAATGACTTCCACTTTACCAGGATTAAGAATGTTACATCACTGAATGTTATTTTGCAAAGCATGGTCTCGTTCTGCTTTCATATTATCTCCTCGCAAAGTGAGCTGTAGTTAAAAGGCAGCACGGCTGACTTGAATTGAGAATGTGTTCCTGGATAACTCACCTGTCAGTTATTGTTCTGGTCAGGGTGCTGCGATCCAGATGCTGATGGGCAAACTCATTTGAGACCTTGCCTCAGACTAAGTTATTTTTTTAGATTTGTAAGGATGGTTTTGAAGAGAGAAGTAGATTGTTGCTACTTCAGCTGAATTTTATTGTATTCACGCCTATCCATTATGAAGTGTCTGAAGATGTGGCCGAAGATACAACTCCGGGGATACTTACAAAAATAGAAATGGTTTAGTGAGGTGATGTGACAGGTCTGGGATAAGAACGATCTCCTATTTCTGACGTTTCTCAGTGTTCTCTGCACTCATCCCCTTGAAACACTCTGTTCTCCCATCCTGGTTTGATCCTGTTCCCCGATGCATAATGTCTGAAGCCCAGAACTCTTCGGTCCCACCATTTCCCACCACTCACCATTTGTGTCACCTTCACTAATGAGGTGCTCTTGTCATTTATTTTCAAAAAGACTCCTCTGTCAAGTTCCATGAGATAGTTTTGTTTTGCATTGGGCCTGACCTTCATGTGCTAGGCTGAACTGTGAATGCCGTCTGGTTGTTTGAGCAGAGCTCCACAGATGAATGTGACCTTGATCACAACCCATGTTCAGTGACTTTCACTTTCCATAATAATTACCACTGCGGTTTAGTTCAGTCTGTGGCATGGAAATCAAACTTACATTCCTTCTAGTCTGCCGTACAGAATAGCTAATCTTCACTTAATCATAAATCCATATGACCTCGAATCAGACTTCAGTAAGATGATGACACAGGGGCCTTTTGGGGGCCAAACAAAGGTATGTTTTCTATGCAAAAATTTGTTTTTTTAGGTTCCAAAGACAACTTTGAGTACTTCAGAGCTGCTCCATCAGCTATTCGTTGATCCGAGTGGCTGGACTGGTGTCGGTAGTGGAGCGGGCCGAGATGTTGAAGCGACTGGTCGGAATATTGGGAAGGAGCCGGCCGAGATGTTGACGGGACTGGCTTGATTGTTGGGGAAGGAGCTGGCAAAGGTGTTGATGGGACTGGCCGGATTGTTGGGGAAGGAGCTGGTGAAGGTGTTGATGGGACTGGCCGGATTGTTGGGGAAGGAGCTGGTGAAGGTGTTGACGGGACTGGCCGGATTGTTGGGGAAGGAGCTGGCGAAGGTGTTGACGGGACTGGCCGGATTGTCGGGGAAGGAGCTGGTGAATGTGTTGACGGGACTGGCCGGATTGTTGGGGAAGGAGCTGGCGAAGGTGTAGAAGGGACTGGCTGGATTGTTGGGGAAGGAGCTGGCGAATGTGTTGACGGGACTGGCCGGATTGTTGGGGAAGGAGCTGGTGAAGGTGTTGACGGGACTGGCCGGATTGTTGGGGAAGGAGCTGGCGAAGGTGTTGACGGGACTGGCCGGATTGTTGGGGAAGGAGCTGGCGAATGTGTTGACGGGACTGGCCGGATTGTTGGGGAAGGAGCTGGCGAATGTGTTGACGGGACTGGCTGGATTGTTGGGGAAGGAGCCGGCCGAGGTGATGAAGGGACTGGCCGGATTGTTGGGGAAGGAGCTGGCGAAGATGTTGAAGGGACTGGCCGGATTGTTGGGGAAGGAGCCGGCCGAGGTGTTGACGGGACTGGCCGGATTGTCGGGGAAGGAGCTGACGAAGGTGTAGAAGGGACTGGCCGGATTGTTGGGGCAGGAGCTGGCGAAGGTGTTAACGGGACTGGCCGGATTGTTGGGGAAGGAGCTGGTGAATGTGTTGACGGGACTGGCCGGATTGTTGGGGAAGGAGCTGGCGAAGGTGTTGACGGGACTGGCCAGATTGTTGGGGAAGGAGCTGGCGAAGTTGTTGAAGGGACTGGCCGGATTGTTGGGGGAAGAGCTGGTGAAGGTGTTGACGGGACTGGCTGGATTGTCGGGGAAGGAGCTGGCGAAGGTGTAGAAGGGACTGGCCGGATTGTTGGGGAAGGAGCTGGCGAAGGTGTTGACGGGACTGGCTGGATTGTTGGGGAAGGAGCTGGCGAAGGTGTAGAAGGGACTGGCTGGATTGTTGGGGAAGGAGCTGGCGAAGGTGTTGACGGGACTCGCCGGATTGTTGGGGAAGGAGCTGGCGAATGTGTTGACGGGACTGGCCGGATTGTTGGGGAAGGAGCTGGCGAATGTGTTGACGGGACTGGCCGGATTGTTGGGGAAGGAGCTGGCGAAGGTGTTGACGGGACTGGCCGGATTGTTGGGGAAGGAGCTGGCGAATGTGTTGAAGGGACTGGCCGGATTGTCGGGGAAGGAGCCGGCCGAGGTGTTGACGGGACTGGCCGGATTGTTGGGGAAGGAGCTGGTGAAGGTGTTGACGGGACTGGCCGGATTGTCGGGGAAGGAGCTGGCGAATGTGTTGACGGGACTGGCCAGATTGTTGGGGAAGGAGCTGGCGAAGGTGTTGACGGGACTGGCCAGATTGTTGGGGAAGGAGCTGGCGAAGGTGTTGACGGGACTGGCCGGATTGTTGGGGAAGGAGCTGGCGAAGGTGTTGAAGGGACTGGCTGGATTGTTGGGGAAGGAGCTGGCGAAGGTGTTGACGGGACTGGCCGGATTGTTGGGGAAAAAGCTGGCGAATGTGTTGAAGGGACTGGCCGGATTCTTGGGGAAGCAGCTGGCGAAGTTGTTGAAGGGACTGGCCGGATTGTTGGGGAAGCAGCTGGCGAAGGTGTAGAAGGGACTGGCTGGATTGTTGGGGAAGGAGCTGGCGAATGTGTTGACGGGACTGGCCGGATTGTTGGGGAAGGAGCTGGCGAATGTGTTGACGGGACTGGCTTGATTGTTGGGGAAGGAGCTGGCGAAGGTGTTGACGGGACTGGCCGGATTGTTGGGGAAGGAGCTGGCGAATGTGTTGACGGGACTGGCCGGATTGTTGGGGAAGGAGCTGGCGAATGTGTTGACGGGACTGGCCGGATTGTTGGGGAAGGAGCTGGCGAAGTTGTTGAAGGGACTGGCCGGATTGTTGGGGAAGCAGCTGGCGAAGGTGTAGAAGGGACTGGCTGGATTGTTGGGGAAGGAGCTGGCGAAGGTGTTGACGGGACTGGCCGGATTGTTGGGGAAGGAGCTGGCGAAGGTGTTGACGGGACTGGCCGGATTGTTGGGGAAGCAGCTGGTGAAGGTGTTGACGGGACTGGCCGGATTGTTGGGGAAGGAGCTGGCGAAGGTGTTGACGGGACTGGCCGGAATGTTGGGGAAGCAGCTGGTGAAGGTGTTGACGGGACTGGCCGGATTGTTGGGGAAGCAGCTGGTGAATGTGTTGACGGGACTGGCCGGATTGTTGGGGAAGGAGCTGGCAAAGGTGTTGACGGGACTGGCCGGATTGTTGGGGAAGGAGCTGGCGAAGGTGTTGAAGGGACTGGCCGGATTGTTGGGGGAAGAGCTGGTGAAGGTGTTGACGGGACTGGCTGGATTGTCGGGGAAGGAGCTGGCGAAGGTGTAGAAGGGACTGGCCGGATTGTTGGGGAAGGAGCTGGCGAAGGTGTTGAAGGGACTGGCTGGATTGTTGGGGAAGGAGCTGGCGAAGGTGTAGAAGGGACTGGCTGGATTGTTGGGGAAGGAGCTGGCGAAGGTGTTGACGGGACTCGCCGGATTGTCGGGGAAGGAGCTGGCGAATGTGTTGACGGGACTGGCTGGATTGTTGGGGAAGGAGCTGGCGAAAGTGTTGACGGGACTGGCCGGATTGTTGGGGAAGGAGCTGGCGAAGGTGTTGACGGGACTGGCCGGATTGTTGGGGAAGGAGCTGGCGAATGTGTTGAAGGGACTGGCCGGATTGTCGGGGAAGGAGCCGGCCGAGGTGTTGACGGGACTGGCCGGATTGTTGGGGAAGGAGCTGGTGAAGGTGTTGACGGGACTGGCCGGATTGTCGGGGAAGGAGCTGGCGAATGTGTTGACGGGACTGGCCAGATTGTTGGGGAAGGAGCTGGCGAAGGTGTTGACGGGACTGGCCAGATTGTTGGGGAAGGAGCTGGCGAAGGTGTTGACGGGACTGGCCGGATTGTTGTGGAAGGAGCTGGCGAAGGTGTTGAAGGGACTGGCTGGATTGTTGGGGAAGGAGCTGGCGAAGGTGTTGACGGGACTGGCCGGATTGTTGGGGAAGGAGCTGGCGAATGTGTTGAAGGGACTGGCCGGATTGTTGGGGAAGCAGCTGGCGAAGTTGTTGAAGGGACTGGCCGGATTGTTGGGGAAGCAGCTGGCGAAGGTGTAGAAGGGACTGGCTGGATTGTTGGGGAAGGAGCTGGCGAATGTGTTGACGGGACTGGCCGGATTGCTGGGGAAGGAGCTGGCGAATGTGTTGACGGGACTGGCTTGATTGTTGGGGAAGGAGCTGGCGAAGGTGTTGACGGGACTGGCCGGATTGTTGGGGAAGGAGCTGGCGAATGTGTTGACGGGACTGGCCGGATTGTTGGGGAAGGAGCTGGCGAATGTGTTGACGGGACTGGCCGGATTGTTGGGGAAGGAGCTGGCGAAGTTGTTGAAGGGACTGGCTGGATTGTTGGGGAAGCAGCTGGCGAAGGTGTAGAAGGGACTGGCTGGATTGTTGGGGAAGGAGCTGGCGAAGGTGTTGACGGGACTGGCCGGATTGTTGGGGAAGGAGCTGGCGAAGGTGTTGACGGGACTGGCCGGATTGTTGGGGAAGCAGCTGGTGAAGGTGTTGACGGGACTGGCCGGATTGTTGGGGAAGGAGCTGGCGAATGTGTTGACGGGACTGGCCGGATTGTTGGGGAAGCAGCTGGTGAAGGTGTTGACGGGACTGGCCGGATTGTTGGGGAAGGAGCTGGCGAAGGTGTTGACGGGACTGGCCGGATTGTTGGGGAAGCAGCTGGTGAAGGTGTTGACGGGACTGGCCGGATTGTTGGGGAAGCAGCTGGTGAATGTGTTGACGGGACTGGCCGGATTGTTGGGGAAGGAGCTGGCAAAGGTGTTGACGGGACTGGCCGGATTGTTGGGGAAGGAGCTGGCGAAGGTGTAGACGGGACTGGCCGGATTGTTGGGGAAGGAGCTGGTGAATGAGTTGACGGGACTGGTCGGATTGTTGCGGAAGGAGCTGGCGAAGGTGTTGACGGGACTGGCCGGATTGTTGGGGAAGGAGCTGGCGAATGTGTTGACGGGACTGGCTGGATTGTTGGGGAAGGAGCTGGCGAAGGTGTTGACGGGACTGGCCGGATTGTTGGGGAAGGAGCTGGCGAATGTGTTGAAGGGACTGGCCGGATTGTTGGGGAAGGAGCTGGCGAATGTGTTGACGGGACTGGCCGGATTGTTGGGGAAGGAGCTGGCGAAGGTGTAGAAGGGACTGGCCGGATTGTTGGGGAAGGAGCTGGCGAAGGTGTTGACGGGACTGGCCGGATTGTTGGGGAAGGAGCTGGCGAAGGTCTTGACGGGACTGGCCGGATTGTTGGGGAAGGAGCTGGCGAAGGTGTTGACGGGACTGGCTGGATTGTTGGGGAAGGAGCTGGCGAATGTGTTGAAGGGACTGGCCGGATTGTTGGGGAAGCAGCTGGCGAAGTTGTTGAAGGGACTGGCCGGATTGTTGGGGAAGCAGCTGGCGAAGGTGTAGAAGGGACTGGCTGGATTGTTGGGGAAGGAGCTGGCGAATGTGTTGACGGGACTGGCCGGATTGTTGGGGAAGGAGCTGGCGAATGTGTTGACGGGACTGGCTTGATTGTTGGGGAAGGAGCTGGCGAAGGTGTTGACGGGACTGGCCGGATTGTTGGGGAAGGAGCTGGCGAATGTGTTGACGGGACTGGCCGGATTGTTGGGGAAGGAGCTGGCGAATGTGTTGACGGGACTGGCCGGATTGTTGGGGAAGGAGCTGGCGAAGTTGTTGAAGGGACTGGCCGGATTGTTGGGGAAGCAGCTGGCGAAGGTGTAGAAGGGACTGGCTGGATTGTTGGGGAAGGAGCTGGCGAAGGTGTTGACGGGACTGGCCGGATTGTTGGGGAAGGAGCTGGCGAAGGTGTTGACGGGACTGGCCGGATTGTTGGGGAAGCAGCTGGTGAAGGTGTTGACGGGACTGGCCGGATTGTTGGGGAAGGAGCTGGCGAATGTGTTGACGGGACTGGCCGGATTGTTGGGGAAGCAGCTGGTGAAGGTGTTGACGGGACTGGCCGGATTGTTGGGGAAGGAGCTGGCGAAGGTGTTGACGGGACTGGCCGGATTGTTGGGGAAGCAGCTGGTGAAGGTGTTGACGGGACTGGCCGGATTGTTGGGGAAGCAGCTGGTGAATGTGTTGACGGGACTGGCCGGATTGTTGGGGAAGGAGCTGGCAAAGGTGTTGACGGGACTGGCCGGATTGTTGGGGAAGGAGCTGGCGAAGGTGTAGACGGGACTGGCCGGATTGTTGGGGAAGGAGCTGGTGAATGAGTTGACGGGACTGGTCGGATTGTTGCGGAAGGAGCTGGCGAAGGTGTTGACGGGACTGGCCGGATTGTTGGGGAAGGAGCTGGCGAATGTGTTGACGGGACTGGCTGGATTGTTGGGGAAGGAGCTGGCGAAGGTGTTGACGGGACTGGCCGGATTGTTGGGGAAGGAGCTGGCGAATGTGTTGAAGGGACTGGCCGGATTGTTGGGGAAGGAGCTGGCGAATGTGTTGACGGGACTGGCCGGATTGTTGGGGAAGGAGCTGGCGAAGGTGTAGAAGGGACTGGCCGGATTGTTGGGGAAGGAGCTGGCGAAGGTGTTGACGGGACTGGCCGGATTGTTGGGGAAGGAGCTGGCGAAGGTCTTGACGGGACTGGCCGGATTGTTGGGGAAGGAGCTGGCGAAGGTGTTGACGGGACTGGCTGGATTGTTGGGGAAGGAGCTGGCGAATGTGTAGAAGGGACTGGCCGGATTGTTGGGGAAGGAGCTGGCGAATGTGTTGACGGGACTGGCCGGATTGTTGGGGAAGGAGCTGGCGAATGTGTTGACGGGACTGGCCGGATTGTTGGGGAAGGAGCTGGCGAATGTGTTGAAGGGACTGGCCGGATTGTCGGGGAAGGAGCCGGCCGAGGTGTTGACGGGACTGGCCGGATTGTTGGGGAAGGAGCTGGCGAATGTGTTGACGGGACTGGCCGGATTGTTGGGGAAGGAGCTGGCGAATGTGTTGACGGGACTGGCATGATTGTTGGGGAAGGAGCTGGCGAAGGTGTTGCAGGGACTGGCCGGATTGTTGGGGAAGGAGCCGGCCGAGGTGTTGATGGGACTGGCCGGATTGTCGGGAAAGGAGCTGACGAAGGTGTAGAAGGGACTGGCCGGATTGTTGGGGAAGGAGCTGGCGAATCTGTTGACGGGACTGGCTGGATTGTTGGGGAAGGAGGCGGCCAAGGTGTTGATGGGACTGGCCGGATTGTCGGGGAAGGAGCTGACGAAGGTGTAGAAGGGACTGGCCGGATTGTTGGGGAAGGAGCTGGCGAATCTGTTGACGGGACTGGCTGGATTGTTGGGGAAGGAGGCGGCCAAGGTGTTGATGGGACTGGCCGGATTGTCGGGGATGGAGCTGACGAAGGTGTTGATGGGACTGGCCGGATTGTCGGGGAAGGAGCCGGCCGAGGTGTTGATGGGACAGGCCGGATTGTCGGGGAAGGAGCTGACGAAGGTGTTGATGGGACTGGCCGGATTGTCGGGGAAGGAGCTGGCGAAGTTGTTGAAGGGACTGGCCGGATTGTTGGGGAAGGAGCTGGCGAAGGTGTTGACGGGACTGGCCGGATTGTTGGGGAAGGAGCTGGCGAAGGTGTTGACGGGACTGGCCGGATTGTTGGGGAAGGAGCTGGCGAATCTGTTGAAGGGACTGTCCGGATTGTTGGGGAAGGAGCCGGCGAATGTGTTGAAGTGACTGGCCGGATTGTTAGGGAAGCAGCTGGCGAAGGTGTAGAAGGGACTGGCCGGATTGTTGGGGAAGGAGCTGGCGAATGTGTTGACGGGACTGGCCGGATTGTTGGGGAAGGAGCTGGCGAAGGTGTTGACGGGACTGGCCGGATTGTTGGGGAAGGAGCTGGCGAATGTGTTGAAGGGACTGGCCGGATTGTTGGGGAAGGAGCTGGCGAATGTGTTGACGGGACTGGCCGGATTGTTGGGGAAGGAGCTGGCGAATGTGTTGAAGAGACTGGCTGGATTGTTGGGGAAGCAGCTGGCGAATGTGTTGACGGGACTGGCCGGATTGTTGGGGAAGCAGCTGGCGAAGGTGTTGACGGTACTGGCCGGATTGTCGGGGAAGGAGCTGGCGAATGTGTTGATGGGACTGGCTGGATTGTTGGGGAAGCAGCTGGCAAAGGTATAGAAGGGACTGGCTGGATTGTTGGGGAAGGAGCTGGCGAATGTGTTGACGGGACTGGCTGGATTGTTGGGGAAGCAGCTGGCAAAGGTGTAGAAGGGACTGGCCAGATTGTTGGGGAAGGAGCTGGCGAATGTGTTGAAGGGACTGGCTGGATTGTTAGGGAAGCAGCTGGCGAAGGTGTTGACGGGACTGGCCGGATTGTTGGGGAAGGAGCTGGCGAATGTGTTGACGGAACTGGCCAGATTGTCGGGGAAGGAGTTGGCGAAGGTGTAGAAGGGACTCGCCGGATTGTTGGGGAAGGAGCTGGCGAAGGTGTTGACGGGACTGGCCGGATTGCTGGGGAAGGAGCTGGTGAATGTGTTGACGGGACTGGCCGGATTGTTGGGGAAGGAGCTGGCGAATGTGTTGACGGGACTGGCCGGATTGTTGGTGAAGGAGCTGGCGAAGGTGTTGACGGGACTGACCGGATTGTTGGGGAAGGAGCTGGTGAATGTGTTGACGGGACTGGCCGGATTGTTGGGGAAGGAGCTGGCTAAGGTGTTGACGGGACTGGCCGGATTGTTGGGGAAGGAGCTGGCGAATGTGTTGACGGGACTGGCCGGATTGTTGGGGAAGCAGCTGGTGAAGGTGTTGACGGGACTGGCCGGATTGTTGGGGAAGGAGCTGGCGAATGTGTTGACGGGACTGGCCGGATTGTTGGGGAAGGAGCTGGCAAAGGTGTTGACGGGACTGGCCGGATTGTTGGGGAAGGAGCTGGCGAAGGTGTAGACGGGACTGGCCGGATTGTTGGGGAAGGAGCTGGTGAATGAGTTGACGGGACTGGTCGGATTGTTGCGGAAGGAGCTGGCGAAGGTGTTGACGGGACTGGCCGGATTGTTGGGGAAGGAGCTGGCGAATGTGTTGACGGGACTGGCTGGATTGTTGGGGAAGGAGCTGGCGAAGGTGTTGACGGGACTGGCCGGATTGTTGGGGAAGGAGCTGGCGAATGTGTTGAAGGGACTGGCCGGATTGTTGGGGAAGGAGCTGGCGAATGTGTTGACGGGACTGGCCGGATTGTTGGGGAAGGAGCTGGCGAAGGTGTAGAAGGGACTGGCCGGATTGTTGGGGAAGGAGCTGGCGAAGGTGTTGACGGGACTGGCCGGATTGTTGGGGAAGGAGCTGGCGAAGGTCTTGACGGGACTGGCCGGATTGTTGGGGAAGGAGCTGGCGAAGGTGTTGACGGGACTGGCTGGATTGTTGGGGAAGGAGCTGGCGAATGTGTAGAAGGGACTGGCCGGATTGTTGGGGAAGGAGCTGGCGAATGTGTTGACGGGACTGGCCGGATTGTTGGGGAAGGAGCTGGCGAATGTGTTGACGGGACTGGCCGGATTGTTGGGGAAGGAGCTGGCGAATGTGTTGAAGGGACTGGCCGGATTGTCGGGGAAGGAGCCTGCCGAGGTGTTGACGGGACTGGCCGGATTGTTGGGGAAGGAGCTGGCGAATGTGTTGACGGGACTGGCCGGATTGTTGGGGAAGGAGCTGGCGAATGTGTTGACGGGACTGGCATGATTGTTGGGGAAGGAGCTGGCGAAGGTGTTGCAGGGACTGGCCGGATTGTTGGGGAAGGAGCCGGCCGAGGTGTTGATGGGACTGGCCGGATTGTCGGGAAAGGAGCTGACGAAGGTGTAGAAGGGACTGGCCGGATTGTTGGGGAAGGAGCTGGCGAATCTGTTGACGGGACTGGCTGGATTGTTGGGGAAGGAGGCGGCCAAGGTGTTGATGGGACTGGCCGGATTGTCGGGGAAGGAGCTGACGAAGGTGTTGATGGGACTGGCCGGATTGTCGGGGAAGGAGCCGGCCGAGGTGTTGATGGGACAGGCCGGATTGTCGGGGAAGGAGCTGACGAAGGTGTTGATGGGACTGGCCGGATTGTCGGGGAAGGAGCTGGCGAAGTTGTTGAAGGGACTGGCCGGATTGTTGGGGAAGGAGCTGGCGAAGGTGTTGACGGGACTGGCCGGATTGTTGGGGAAGGAGCTGGCGAAGGTGTTGACGGGACTGGCCGGATTGTTGGGGAAGGAGCTGGCGAATGTGTTGACGGGACTGGCCGGATTGTTGGGGAAGGAGCTGGCGAATGTGTTGACGGGACTGGCCGGATTGTTGGGGAAGGAGCTGGCGAATGTGTTGAAGGGACTGGCCGGATTGTCGGGGAAGGAGCCTGCCGAGGTGTTGACGGGACTGGCCGGATTGTTGGGGAAGGAGCTGGCGAATGTGTTGACGGGACTGGCCGGATTGTTGGGGAAGGAGCTGGCGAATGTGTTGACGGGACTGGCATGATTGTTGGGGAAGGAGCTGGCGAAGGTGTTGCAGGGACTGGCCGGATTGTTGGGGAAGGAGCCGGCCGAGGTGTTGATGGGACTGGCCGGATTGTCGGGAAAGGAGCTGACGAAGGTGTAGAAGGGACTGGCCGGATTGTTGGGGAAGGAGCTGGCGAATCTGTTGACGGGACTGGCTGGATTGTTGGGGAAGGAGGCGGCCAAGGTGTTGATGGGACTGGCCGGATTGTCGGGGAAGGAGCTGACGAAGGTGTTGATGGGACTGGCCGGATTGTCGGGGAAGGAGCCGGCCGAGGTGTTGATGGGACAGGCCGGATTGTCGGGGAAGGAGCTGACGAAGGTGTTGATGGGACTGGCCGGATTGTCGGGGAAGGAGCTGGCGAAGTTGTTGAAGGGACTGGCCGGATTGTTGGGGAAGGAGCTGGCGAAGGTGTTGACGGGACTGGCCGGATTGTTGGGGAAGGAGCTGGCGAAGGTGTTGACGGGACTGGCCGGATTGTTGGGGAAGGAGCTGGCGAATCTGTTGAAGGGACTGGCCGGATTGTTGGGGAAGGAGCCGGCGAATGTGTTGAAGTGACTGGCCGGATTGTTAGGGAAGCAGCTGGCGAAGGTGTAGAAGGGACTGGCCGGATTGTTGGGGAAGGAGCTGGCGAATGTGTTGACGGGACTGGCCGGATTGTTGGGGAAGGAGCTGGCGAAGGTGTTGACGGGACTGGCCGGATTGTTGGGGAAGGAGCTGGCGAATGTGTTGAAGGGACTGGCCGGATTGTTGGGGAAGGAGCTGGCGAATGTGTTGACGGGACTGGCCGGATTGTTGGGGAAGGAGCTGGCGAATGTGTTGAAGAGACTGGCTGGATTGTTGGGGAAGCAGCTGGCGAATGTGTTGACGGGACTGGCCGGATTGTTGGGGAAGCAGCTGGCGAAGGTGTTGATGGTACTGGCCGGATTGTCGGGGAAGGAGCTGGCGAATGTGTTGATGGGACTGGCTGGATTGTTGGGGAAGCAGCTGGCAAAGGTATAGAAGGGACTGGCTGGATTGTTGGGGAAGGAGCTGGCGAATGTGTTGACGGGACTGGCTGGATTGTTGGGGAAGCAGCTGGCAAAGGTGTAGAAGGGACTGGCCAGATTGTTGGGGAAGGAGCTGGCGAATGTGTTGAAGGGACTGGCTGGATTGTTAGGGAAGCAGCTGGCGAAGGTGTTGACGGGACTGGCCGGATTGTTGGGGAAGGAGCTGGCGAATGTGTTGACGGGACTGGCCGGATTGTCGGGGAAGGAGTTGGCGAAGGTGTAGAAGGGACTCGCCGGATTGTTGGGGAAGGAGCTGGCGAAGGTGTTGACGGGACTGGCCGGATTGCTGGGGAAGGAGCTGGTGAATGTGTTGACGGGACTGGCCGGATTGTTGGGGAAGGAGCTGGCGAATGTGTTGACGGGACTGGCCAGATTGTTGGTGAAGGAGCTGGCGAAGGTGTTGACGAGACTGACCGGATTGTTGGGGAAGGAGCTGGTGAATGTGTTGACGGGACTGGCCGGATTGTTGGGGAAGGAGCTGGCGAATGTGTTGAAGGGACTGGCTTGATTGTTGTGTAAGCAGCTGGTGAAGGTGTAGAAGGGACTGGCCGGATTGTTGGGGAAGGAGCTGGCGAAGGTGTTGACGGGGCTGGCCGGATTGTCGGGGAAGGAGCTGGCGAATGTGTTGAAGGGACTGGCCGGATTGTCGGGGAAGGTGCCGGCCGAGGTTTTGACGGGACTGGCCGGATTGTTGGGGAATGAGCCGGCCGAGGTGTTGACGGGACTGGCCGGATTGTTGGGGAAGGAGCTGGTGAATGTGTTGACGGGACTGGCCGGATTGTTGGGGAAGGAGCTGGCGAATGTGTTGACGCGACTGGCCGGATTGTTGGGGAAGGAGCTGGCGAATGTGTTGACGCGACTGGCCGGATTGTTGGGGGAAGAGCTGGTGAAGGTGTTGACGGGACTGGCCGGATTGTTGGGGAAGGAGCTGGCGAAGGTGTTGACGGGACTGGCCGGATTGTTGGGGAAGGAGCTGGTGAATGTGTTGACGGGACTGGCCGGATTGTTGGGGAAGGGGCTGGCGAATGTGTTGAAGAGACTGGCTGGATTGTTAGGGAAGCAGCTGGCGAAGGTGTTGACGGGACTGGCCGGATTGTCGGGGAAGGAGGTGGCGAATGTGTTGACGGGACTGGCAGAATTGTTGGGGAAGGAGCTGGCGAATGTGTTGAAGGGACTGGCCGGATTGTCGGGGAAGGTGCCGGCCGAGGTGTTGACGGGACTGGCCGGATTGTTGGGGAATGAGCCGGCCGAGGTGTTGACGGGACTGGCCGGATTGTTGGGGAAGGAGCTGGCGAATGTGTTGACGGGACTGGCCGGATTGTTGGGGAAGGAGCTGGCGAATGTGTTGACGGGATTGGCATGATTGTTGGGGAAGGAGCTGGCGAAGGTGTTGCAGGGACTGGCCGGATTGTTGGGGAAGGAGCCGGCCGAGGTGTTGATGGGACTGGCCGGATTGTCGGGGAAGGAGCTGACGAAGGTGTAGAAGGGACTGGCCGGATTGTTGGGGAAGGAGCTGGCGAATCTGTTGACGGGACTGGCTGGATTGTTGGGGAAGGAGGCGGCCGAGGTGTTGATGGGACTGGCCGGATTGTCGGGGAAGGAGCTGACGAAGGTGTTGATGGGACTGGCCGGATTGTCGGGGAAGGAGCCGGCCGAGGTGTTGATGGGACTGGCCGGATTGTCGGGGAAGGAGCCGACGAAGGTGTTGATGGGACTGGCCGGATTGTCGGGGAAGGAGCTGGCGAAGTTGTTGAAGGGACTGGCCGGATTGTTGGGGAAGGAGCTGGCGAAGGTGTTGACGGGACTGGCCGGATTGTTGGGGAAGGAGCTGGCGAAGGTGTTGACGGGACTGGCCGGATTGTTGGGGAAGGAGCTGGCGAATCTGTTGAAGGGACTGTCCGTATTGTTGGGGAAGGAGCCGGCGAATGTGTTGAAGGGACTGGCCGGATTGTTAGGGAAGCAGCTGGCGAAGGTGTAGAAGGGACTGGCCGGATTGTTGGGGAAGGAGCTGGCGAATGTGTTGACGGGACTGGCCGGATTGTTGGGGAAGGAGCTGGCGAAGGTGTTGACGGGACTGGCCGGATTGTTGGGGAAGGAGCTGGCGAATGTGTTGAAGGGACTGGCCGGATTGTTGGGGAAGGAGCTGGCGAATGTGTTGACGGGACTGGCCGGATTGTTGGGGAAGGAGCTGGCGAATATGTTGAAGGGACTGGCCGGATTGTTGGGGAAGGAGCTGGCGAATGTGTTGAAGAGACTGGCTGGATTGTTGGGGAAGCAGCTGGCGAATGTGTTGACGGGACTGGCCGGATTGTTGGGGAAGCAGCTGGCGAAGGTGTTGACGGGACTGGCCGGATTGTCGGGGAAGGAGCTGGCGAATGTGTTGATGGGACTGGCTGGATTGTTGGGGAAGCAGCTGGCAAAGGTATAGAAGGGACTGGCTGGATTGTTGCGGAAGGAGCTGGCGAATGTGTTGACGGGACTGGCTGGATTGTTGGGGAAGCAGCTGGCAAAGGTGTAGAAGGGACTGGCCAGATTGTTGGGGAAGGAGCTGGCGAATGTGTTGAAGGGACTGGCTGGATTGTTAGGGAAGCAGCTGGCGAAGGTGTTGACGGGACTGGCCGGATTTTCGGGGAAGGAGTTGGCGAAGGTGTAGAAGGGACTCGCCGGATTGTTGGGGAAGGAGCTGGCGAAGGTGTTGACGGGACTGGCCGGATTGTTGGGGAAGGAGCTGGTGAATGTGTTGACGGGACTGGCCGGATTGTTGGGGAAGGAGCTGGCGAATGTGTTGACGGGACTGGCCGGATTGTTGGGGAAGGAGCTGGTGAATGTGTTGACGGGACTGGCCGGATTGTTGGGGAAGGAGCTGGCGAAGGTGTTGACGGGACTGGCCGGATTGTTGGGGAAGGAGCTGGCGAAGGTGTTGACGGGACTGGCCGGATTGTTGGGGAAGGAGCTGGTGAATGTGTTGACGGGACTGGCCGGATTGTTGGTGAAGGAGCTGGCGAAGGTGTTGACGGGACTGGCCGGATTGTTGGGGAAGGAGCTGGTGAATGTGTTGACGGGACTGGCCCGATTGTTGGGGAAGGGGCTGGCGAATGTGTTGAAGAGACTGGCTGGATTGTTAGGGAAGCAGCTGGCGAAGGTGTTGACGGGACTGGCCGGATTGTCGGGGAAGGAGGTGGCGAATGTCTTGACGGGACTGGCAGGATTGTTGGGGAAGGAGCTGGCGAATGTGTTGAAGGGACTGGCTTGATTGTTGTGTAAGCAGCTGGTGAAGGTGTAGAAGGGACTGGCCGGATTGTTGGGGAAGGAGCTGGCGAAGGTGTTGACGGGGCTGGCCGGATTGTCGGGGAAGGAGCTGGCGAATGTGTTGAAGGGACTGGCCGGATTGTCGGGGAAGGTGCCGGCCGAGGTGTTGACGGGACTGGCCGGATTGTTGGGGAATGAGCCGGCCAAGGTGTTGACGGGACTGGCCGGATTGTTGGGGAAGGAGCTGGCGAATGTGTTGACGGGACTGGCCGGATTGTTGGGGAAGGAGCTGGCGAATGTGTTGACGGGACTGGCATGATTGTTGGGGAAGGAGCTGGCGAAGGTGTTGCAGGGACTGGCCGGATTGTTGGGGAAGGAGCCGGCCGAGGTGTTGATGGGACTGGCCGGATTGTCGGGGAAGGAGCTGACGAAGGTGTAGAAGGGACTGGCCGGATTGTTGGGGAAGGAGCTGGCGAATCTGTTGACGGGACTGGCTGGATTGTTGGGGAAGGAGGCGGCCGAGGTGTTGATGGGACTGGCCGGATTGTCGGGGAAGGAGCTGACGAAGGTGTTGATGGGACTGGCCGGATTGTCGGGGAAGGAGCCGGCCGAGGTGTTGATGGGACTGGCCGGATTGTCGGGGAAGGAGCTGACGAAGGTGTTGATGGGACTGGCCGGATTGTCGGGGAAGGAGCTGGCGAAGTTGGTGAAGGGACTGGCCGGATTGTTGGGGAAGGAGCTGGCGAAGGTGTTGACGGGACTGGCCGGATTGTTGGGGAAGGAGCTGGCGAAGGTGTTGACGGGACTCTCCGGATTGTTGGGGAAGGAGCTGGCGAAGGTGTTGACGGGACTGGCCGGATTGTCGGGGAAGGAGCTGGCGAAGGTGTTGACGGGACTGGCCGGATTGTCGGGGAAGGAGCTGGCGAAGGTGTTGACAGGACTGGCCGGATTGTTGGGGAAGGAGCTGGCGAATGAGTTGACGGTACTGGCCGGATTGTTGGCGAAGGAGCTGGCGAATGTGTTGACGGGACTGGCTTGATTGTTGGGGAAGGAGCTGGCGAATGTGCTGATGGGACTGGCCGGATTGTTGGGGAAGGAGCTGCCGAATGTGTTGACGGGACTGGCTTGATTGTTGGGGAAGGAGCTGGCGAATGTGTTGATGGGACTGGCCGGATTGTTGGGGAAGGAGCTGGCGAATGTGTTGACGGGACTGGCTTGATTGTTGGGGAAGGAGCTGGCGAATGTGTTGATGGGACTGGCCGGATTGTTGGGGAAGGAGCTGGCGAATGTGTTGACGGGACTGGCTTGATTGTTGGGGAAGGAGCTGGCGAATGTGTTGATGGGACTGGCTTGATTGTTGGGGAAGGAGCCGGCGAATGTGTTGAAGGGACTGGCCGGATTGTTGGGGAAGGAGCTGGTGAAGGTGTTGACGGGACTGGCCGGATTGTTAGGGAAGCAGCTGGCGAAGGTGTAGAAGGGACTGGCCGGATTGTTGGGGAAGGAGCTGGCGAATGTGTTGACGGGACTGGCCGGATTGTTGGGGAAGGAGCTGGCGAATGTGTTGACGGGACTGGCCGGATTGTTGGGGAAGGAGCTGGCGAATGTGTTGACGGGACTGGCTGGATTGTCGGGGAAGGAGTTGGCGAATGTGTTGACGGGACTCGCCGGATTGTTGGGGAAGGAGCTGGCGAAGGTGTTGACGGGACTGGCCGGATTGTTGGGGAAGGAGCTGGTGAATGTGTTGACGGGACTGTCCGGATTGTTGGGGAAGGAGCTGGCGAAGGTGATGAAGGGACTGGCCGGATTGTCGGGGAAGGAGCTGGTGAATGTGTTGACGGGACTGGCCGGATTGTTGGGGAAGGAGCTGGCGAATGTGTTGACGGGACTGGCCGGATTGTTGGGGAAGGGGCTGGCGAAGGTGTAGAAGGGACAGGCCGGATTGTCGGGGAAGGAGCCGGCCGAGGTGTTGACGGGACTGGCCGGATTGTTGGTGAAGGAGCTGGTGAAGGTGTTGACGGGACTGGCCGGATTGTTGGGGAAGGAGCTGGCTAAGGTGTTGACGGGACTGGCCGGATTGTTGGGGAAAGAGCTGGCGAAGGTGTTGACGGGACTGGCCGGATTGTTGGGGAAGAAGCTGGCGAATGTGTTGACGGGACTGGCCGGATTGTTGGGGAAGGAGAGGGCGAATGTGTTGACGGGACTGGCCGGATTGTTGGGGAAGGAGCTGGCGAATGTGTTGACGGGACTGGCCGGATTGTTGGGGAAGGAGCTGGCGAAGGTGTTGATGGGACTGGCCGGATTGTTGGGGAAGGAGCTGGCGAATGTGTTGACGGGACTGGCCGGATTGTTGGGGAAGGAGCTGGCGAATGTGTTGACGGGACTGGCCGGATTGTTGGGGAAGGAGCTGGCGAATGTGTTGACGGGACTGGCCGGATTGTTGGGGAAGGAGCTGGCGAAGGTGTTGACGGGACTGGCCGGATTGTTGGGGAAGGAGCTGGCGAAGGTGTTGACGGGACTGGCTTGATTGTTAGTGAAGGAGCTGGCGAAGGTGTTGACGGGGCTGGCCGGATTGTTGGGGAAGGAGCTGGCGAAGGTGTAGAAGGGACTGGCCGGATTGTTAGTGAAGGAGCTGGCGAATGTGTTGACGGGACTGGCTGGATTGTTGGGGAAGGAGCTGGCGAAGGTGTTGACGGGACTGGCCGGATTGTTGCGGAAGGAGCTGGCGAAGGTGTTGACGGGACTGGCCGGATTGTTGGGGAAAGAGCTGGCGAATGTGTTGACGGGACTGGCCCGATTGTTGGGGAAGGGGCTGGCGAATGTGTTGAAGAGACTGGCTGGATTGTTAGGGAAGCAGCTGGCGAAGGTGTTGACGGGACTGGCCGGATTGTCGGGGAAGGAGGTGGCGAATGTCTTGACGGGACTGGCAGGATTGTTGGGGAAGGAGCTGGCGAATGTGTTGAAGGGACTGGCTTGATTGTTGTGTAAGCAGCTGGTGAAGGTGTAGAAGGGACTGGCCGGATTGTTGGGGAAGGAGCTGGCGAAGGTGTTGACGGGGCTGGCCGGATTGTCGGGGAAGGAGCTGGCGAATGTGTTGAAGGGACTGGCCGGATTGTCGGGGAAGGTGCCGGCCGAGGTGTTGACGGGACTGGCCGGATTGTTGGGGAATGAGCCGGCCAAGGTGTTGACGGGACTGGCCGGATTGTTGGGGAAGGAGCTGGCGAATGTGTTGACGGGACTGGCCGGATTGTTGGGGAAGGAGCTGGCGAATGTGTTGACGGGACTGGCATGATTGTTGGGGAAGGAGCTGGCGAAGGTGTTGCAGGGACTGGCCGGATTGTTGGGGAAGGAGCCGGCCGAGGTGTTGATGGGACTGGCCGGATTGTCGGGGAAGGAGCTGACGAAGGTGTAGAAGGGACTGGCCGGATTGTTGGGGAAGGAGCTGGCGAATCTGTTGACGGGACTGGCTGGATTGTTGGGGAAGGAGGCGGCCGAGGTGTTGATGGGACTGGCCGGATTGTCGGGGAAGGAGCTGACGAAGGTGTTGATGGGACTGGCCGGATTGTCGGGGAAGGAGCCGGCCGAGGTGTTGATGGGACTGGCCGGATTGTCGGGGAAGGAGCTGACGAAGGTGTTGATGGGACTGGCCGGATTGTCGGGGAAGGAGCTGGCGAAGTTGTTGAAGGGACTGGCCGGATTGTTGGGGAAGGAGCTGGCGAAGGTGTTGACGGGACTGGCCGGATTGTTGGGGAAGGAGCTGGCGAAGGTGTTGACGGGACTCTCCGGATTGTTGGGGAAGGAGCTGGCGAAGGTGTTGACGGGACTGGCCGGATTGTCGGGGAAGGAGCTGGCGAAGGTGTTGACGGGACTGGCCGGATTGTCGGGGAAGGAGCTGGCGAAGGTGTTGACAGGACTGGCCGGATTGTTGGGGAAGGAGCTGGCGAATGAGTTGACGGTACTGGCCGGATTGTTGGCGAAGGAGCTGGCGAATGTGTTGACGGGACTGGCTTGATTGTTGGGGAAGGAGCTGGCGAATGTGCTGATGGGACTGGCCGGATTGTTGGGGAAGGAGCTGCCGAATGTGTTGACGGGACTGGCTTGATTGTTGGGGAAGGAGCTGGCGAATGTGTTGATGGGACTGGCCGGATTGTTGGGGAAGGAGCTGGCGAATGTGTTGACGGGACTGGCTTGATTGTTGGGGAAGGAGCTGGCGAATGTGTTGATGGGACTGGCCGGATTGTTGGGGAAGGAGCTGGCGAATGTGTTGACGGGACTGGCTTGATTGTTGGGGAAGGAGCTGGCGAATGTGTTGATGGGACTGGCTTGATTGTTGGGGAAGGAGCCGGCGAATGTGTTGAAGGGACTGGCCGGATTGTTGGGGAAGGAGCTGGTGAAGGTGTTGACGGGACTGGCCGGATTGTTAGGGAAGCAGCTGGCGAAGGTGTAGAAGGGACTGGCCGGATTGTTGGGGAAGGAGCTGGCGAATGTGTTGACGGGACTGGCCGGATTGTTGGGGAAGGAGCTGGCGAATGTGTTGACGGGACTGGCCGGATTGTTGGGGAAGGAGCTGGCGAATGTGTTGACGGGACTGGCTGGATTGTCGGGGAAGGAGTTGGCGAATGTGTTGACGGGACTCGCCGGATTGTTGGGGAAGGAGCTGGCGAAGGTGTTGACGGGACTGGCCGGATTGTTGGGGAAGGAGCTGGTGAATGTGTTGACGGGACTGTCCGGATTGTTGGGGAAGGAGCTGGCGAAGGTGATGAAGGGACTGGCCGGATTGTCGGGGAAGGAGCTGGTGAATGTGTTGACGGGACTGGCCGGATTGTTGGGGAAGGAGCTGGCGAATGTGTTGACGGGACTGGCCGGATTGTTGGGGAAGGGGCTGGCGAAGGTGTAGAAGGGACAGGCCGGATTGTCGGGGAAGGAGCCGGCCGAGGTGTTGACGGGACTGGCCGGATTGTTGGTGAAGGAGCTGGTGAAGGTGTTGACGGGACTGGCCGGATTGTTGGGGAAGGAGCTGGCTAAGGTGTTGACGGGACTGGCCGGATTGTTGGGGAAAGAGCTGGCGAAGGTGTTGACGGGACTGGCCGGATTGTTGGGGAAGAAGCTGGCGAATGTGTTGACGGGACTGGCCGGATTGTTGGGGAAGGAGAGGGCGAATGTGTTGACGGGACTGGCCGGATTGTTGGGGAAGGAGCTGGCGAATGTGTTGACGGGACTGGCCGGATTGTTGGGGAAGGAGCTGGCGAAGGTGTTGATGGGACTGGCCGGATTGTTGGGGAAGGAGCTGGCGAATGTGTTGACGGGACTGGCCGGATTGTTGGGGAAGGAGCTGGCGAATGTGTTGACGGGACTGGCCGGATTGTTGGGGAAGGAGCTGGCGAATGTGTTGACGGGACTGGCCGGATTGTTGGGGAAGGAGCTGGCGAAGGTGTTGACGGGACTGGCCGGATTGTTGGGGAAGGAGCTGGCGAAGGTGTTGACGGGACTGGCTTGATTGTTAGTGAAGGAGCTGGCGAAGGTGTTGACGGGGCTGGCCGGATTGTTGGGGAAGGAGCTGGCGAAGGTGTAGAAGGGACTGGCCGGATTGTTAGTGAAGGAGCTGGCGAATGTGTTGACGGGACTGGCTGGATTGTTGGGGAAGGAGCTGGCGAAGGTGTTGACGGGACTGGCCGGATTGTTGCGGAAGGAGCTGGCGAAGGTGTTGACGGGACTGGCCGGATTGTTGGGGAAGGAGCTGGCGAATGTGTTGACGGGACTGGCTTGATTGTTAGTGAAGGAGCTGGCGAATGTCTTGACGGGACTGGCTGGATTGTTGGGGAAGGAGCTGGCGAAGGTGTTGACGGGACTGGCCGGATTGTTGCGGAAGGAGCTGGCGAAGGTGTTGACGGGACTGGCCGGATTGTTGGGGAAGGAGCTGGCGAATGTGTTGACGGGACTGGCCGGATTGTTGGGGAAGAAGTTGGTGAAGGTGTTGACGGGACTGGCCGGATTGTTGGGGAAGGAGCTGGCGAATGTGTTGACGGGACTGGCCGGATTGTTGGGGAAGGAGCTGGCGAATGTGTTGACGGGACTGGCTGGATTGTTGGGGAAGGAGCTGGCGAATGTGTTGACGGGACTGGCCGGATTGATGGGGAAGGAGCTGGCGAATGCGTTTACGGGACTGGCCGGATAGTTGGGGAAGGAGCTGGCGAATGTGTTGACGGGACTGGCTGGATTGTCGGGGAAGGAGTTGGCGAATGTGTTGACGGGACTGGCCGGATTGTTGGGGAAGGAGCTGGCGAATGTGTTGACGGGACTGGCCGGATTGTTGGGGAAGGAGCTGGCGAATGTGTTGACGGGACTGGCCGGATTGTTGGGGAAGGAGCTGGCGAATGTGTTGACGGGACTGGCCGGATTGTTGGGGAAGGAGCTGGCGAATGTGTTGACGGGACGGGCCGGATTGTTGGGGAAGGAGCTGGCGAAGGTTTTGACGGGACTGGCCGGATTGTTGGGGAAGGAGTTGGCGAAGGTGCTGACGGGACTGGCCGCATTGTTGGGGAAGGAGCTGGCGAAGGTGTTGACGGGACTGGCCGGATTGTTGGGGAAGGAGCTGGCGAAGGTGTTGACGGGACTGGCTGGATTGTCGGGGAAGGAGCTGGCGAAGGTGTTGACGGGACTGGCTGGATTGTTGGGGAAGGAGCTGGCGAAGGTGTTGACGGGACAGGCCGGATTGTTGGGGAAGGAGCTGGCGAATGTGTTGACGGGACTGGCCGGATTGTTGGGGAAGGAGCTGGCGAAGGTGTTGACGGGACTGGCCGGATTGCTGGGGAAGGAGCTGGCGAAGGTGTTGACGGGACTGGCCGGATTGTTGGGGAAGGAGCTGGCGAAGGTGTTGACGGGACTGGCCGGATTGTTGGTGAAGGAGCTGGCGAAGGTGTTGACGGGACTGGCCGGATTGTTGGGGAAGTAGCTGGCGAATGTGTTGACGGGACTGGCTGGATTGTCGGGGAAGGAGTTGGCGAAGGTGTTGACGGGACTGGCCGGATTGTTGGGGAAGGAGCTGGCGAAGGTGTAGAAGGGACTGGCCGGATTGTTGGGGAAGGAGCTGGCGAAGGTGTAGAAGGGACTGGCCGGATTGTTGGGGAAGGAGCTGGCGAAGGTGTTGACGGGACTGGCCGGATTGCTGGGGAAGGAGCTGGTGAATGTGTTGACGGGACTGGCCGGATTGTTGGGGAAGGAGCTGGCGAATGTGTTGACGGGACTGGCCGGATTGTTGGTGAAGGAGCTGGCGAAGGTGTTGACGGGACTGACCGGATTGTTGGGGAAGGAGCTGGTGAATGTGTTGACGGGACTGGCCGGATTGTTGGGGAAGGAGCTGGCGAATGTGTTGATGGGACTGGCTTGATTGTTGTGTAAGCAGCTGGTGAAGGTGTAGAAGGGACTGGCCGGATTGTTGGGGAAGGAGCTGGCGAAGGTGTTGACGGGGCTGGCCGGATTGTCGGGGAAGGAGCTGGCGAATGTGTTGAAGGGACTGGCCGGATTGTCGGGGAAGGTGCCGGCCGAGGTGTTGACGGGACTGGCCGGATTGTTGGGGAATGAGCCGGCCGAGGTGTTGACGGGACTGGCCGGATTGTTGGGGAAGGAGCTGGTGAATGTGTTGACGGGACTGGCCGGATTGTTGGGGAAGGAGCTGGCGAATGTGTTGACGCTACTGGCCGGATTGTTGGGGAAGGAGCTGGCGAATGTGTTGACGCGACTGGCCGGATTGTTGGGGGAAGAGCTGGTGAAGGTGTTGACGGGACTGGCCGGATTGTTGGGGAAGGAGCTGGCGAAGGTGTTGACGGGACTGGCCGGATTGTTGGGGAAGGAGCTGGTGAATGTGTTGACGGGACTGGCCGGATTGTTGGGGAAGGGGCTGGCGAATGTGTTGAAGAGACTGGCTGGATTGTTAGGGAAGCAGCTGGCGAAGGTGTTGACGGGACTGGCCGGATTGTCGGGGAAGGAGGTGGCGAATGTGTTGACGGGACTGGCAGAATTGTTGGGAAAGGAGCTGGCGAATGTGTTGAAGGGACTGGCCGGATTGTCGGGGAAGGTGCCGGCCGAGGTGTTGACGGGACTGGCCGGATTGTTGGGGAATGAGCCGGCCGAGGTGTTGACGGGCCTGGCCGGATTGTTGGGGAAGGAGCTGGCGAATGTGTTGACGGGACTGGCCGGATTGTTGGGGAAGGAGCTGGCGAATGTGTTGACGGGATTGGCATGATTGTTGGGGAAGGAGCTGGTGAAGGTGTTGCAGGGACTGGCCGGATTGTTGGGGAAGGAGCCGGCCGAGGTGTTGATGGGACTGGCCGGATTGTCGGGGAAGGAGCTGACGAAGGTGTAGAAGGGACTGGCCGGATTGTTGGGGAAGGAGCTGGCGAATCTGTTGACGGGACTGGCTGGATTGTTGGGGAAGGAGGCGGCCGAGGTGTTGATGGGACTGGCCGGATTGTCGGGGAAGGAGCTGACGAAGGTGTTGATGGGACTGGCCGGATTGTCGGGGAAGGAGCCGGCCGAGGTGTTGATGGGACTGGCCGGATTGTCGGGGAAGGAGCCGACGAAGGTGTTGATGGGACTGGCCGGATTGTCGGGGAAGGAGCTGGCGAAGTTGTTGAAGGGACTGGCCGGATTGTTGGGGAAGGAGCTGGCGAAGGTGTTGACGGGACTGGCCGGATTGTTGGGGAAGGAGCTGGCGAAGGTGTTGACGGGACTGGCCGGATTGTTGGGGAAGGAGCTGGCGAATCTGTTGAAGGGACTGTCCGGATTGTTGGGGAAGGAGCCGGCGAATGTGTTGAAGGGACTGGCCGGATTGTTAGGGAAGCAGCTGGCGAAGGTGTAGAAGGGACTGGCCGGATTGTTGGGGAAGGAGCTGGCGAATGTGTTGACGGGACTGGCCGGATTGTTGGGGAAGGAGCTGGCGAAGGTGTTGACGGGACTGGCCGGATTGTTGGGGAAGGAGCTGGCGAATGTGTTGAAGGGACTGGCCGGATTGTTGGGGAAGGAGCTGGCGAATGTGTTGACGGGACTGGCCGGATTGTTGGGGAAGGAGCTGGCGAATATGTTGAAGGGACTGGCCGGATTGTTGGGGAAGGAGCTGGCGAATGTGTTGAAGAGACTGGCTGGATTGTTGGGGAAGCAGCTGGCGAATGTGTTGACGGGACTGGCCGGATTGTTGGGGAAGCAGCTGGCGAAGGTGTTGACGGGACTGGCCGGATTGTCGGGGAAGGAGCTGGCGAATGTGTTGATGGGACTGGCTGGATTGTTGGGGAAGCAGCTGGCAAAGGTATAGAAGGGACTGGCTGGATTGTTGCGGAAGGAGCTGGCGAATGTGTTGACGGGACTGGCTGGATTGTTGGGGAAGCAGCTGGCAAAGGTGTAGAAGGGACTGGCCAGATTGTTGGGGAAGGAGCTGGCGAATGTGTTGAAGGGACTGGCTGGATTGTTAGGGAAGCAGCTGGCGAAGGTGTTGACGGGACTGGCCGGATTGTCGGGGAAGGAGTTGGCGAAGGTGTAGAAGGGACTCGCCGGATTGTTGGGGAAGGAGCTGGCGAAGGTGTTGACGGGACTGGCCGGATTGTTGGGGAAGGAGCTGGTGAATGTGTTGACGGGACTGGCCGGATTGTTGGGGAAGGAGCTGGCGAATGTGTTGACGGGACTGGCCGGATTGTTGGGGAAGGAGCTGGTGAATGTGTTGACGGGACTGGCCCGATTGTTGGGGAAGGAGCTGGCGAAGGTGTTGACGGGACTGGCCGGATTGTTGGGGAAGGAGCTGGCGAAGGTGTTGACGGGACTGGCCGGATTGTTGGGGAAGGAGCTGGTGAATGTGTTGACGGGACTGGCCGGATTGTTGGTGAAGGAGCTGGCGAAGGTGTTGACGGGACTGGCCGGATTGTTGGGGAAGGAGCTGGTGAATGTGTTGACGGGACTGGCCCGATTGTTGGGGAAGGGGCTGGCGAATGTGTTGAAGAGACTGGCTGGATTGTTAGGGAAGCAGCTGGCGAAGGTGTTGACGGGACTGGCCGGATTGTCGGGGAAGGAGGTGGCGAATGTCTTGACGGGACTGGCAGGATTGTTGGGGAAGGAGCTGGCGAATGTGTTGAAGGGACTGGCTTGATTGTTGTGTAAGCAGCTGGTGAAGGTGTAGAAGGGACTGGCCGGATTGTTGGGGAAGGAGCTGGCGAAGGTGTTGACGGGGCTGGCCGGATTGTCGGGGAAGGAGCTGGCGAATGTGTTGAAGGGACTGGCCGGATTGTCGGGGAAGGTGCCGGCCGAGGTGTTGACGGGACTGGCCGGATTGTTGGGGAATGAGCCGGCCAAGGTGTTGACGGGACTGGCCGGATTGTTGGGGAAGGAGCTGGCGAATGTGTTGACGGGACTGGCCGGATTGTTGGGGAAGGAGCTGGCGAATGTGTTGACGGGACTGGCATGATTGTTGGGGAAGGAGCTGGCGAAGGTGTTGCAGGGACTGGCCGGATTGTTGGGGAAGGAGCCGGCCGAGGTGTTGATGGGACTGGCCGGATTGTCGGGGAAGGAGCTGACGAAGGTGTAGAAGGGACTGGCCGGATTGTTGGGGAAGGAGCTGGCGAATCTGTTGACGGGACTGGCTGGATTGTTGGGGAAGGAGGCGGCCGAGGTGTTGATGGGACTGGCCGGATTGTCGGGGAAGGAGCTGACGAAGGTGTTGATGGGACTGGCCGGATTGTCGGGGAAGGAGCCGGCCGAGGTGTTGATGGGACTGGCCGGATTGTCGGGGAAGGAGCTGACGAAGGTGTTGATGGGACTGGCCGGATTGTCGGGGAAGGAGCTGGCGAAGTTGTTGAAGGGACTGGCCGGATTGTTGGGGAAGGAGCTGGCGAAGGTGTTGACGGGACTGGCCGGATTGTTGGGGAAGGAGCTGGCGAAGGTGTTGACGGGACTCTCCGGATTGTTGGGGAAGGAGCTGGCGAAGGTGTTGACGGGACTGGCCGGATTGTCGGGGAAGGAGCTGGCGAAGGTGTTGACGGGACTGGCCGGATTGTCGGGGAAGGAGCTGGCGAAGGTGTTGACAGGACTGGCCGGATTGTTGGGGAAGGAGCTGGCGAATGAGTTGACGGTACTGGCCGGATTGTTGGCGAAGGAGCTGGCGAATGTGTTGACGGGACTGGCTTGATTGTTGGGGAAGGAGCTGGCGAATGTGTTGATGGGACTGGCCGGATTGTTGGGGAAGGAGCTGCCGAATGTGTTGACGGGACTGGCTTGATTGTTGGGGAAGGAGCTGGCGAATGTGTTGATGGGACTGGCCGGATTGTTGGGGAAGGAGCTGGCGAATGTGTTGACGGGACTGGCTTGATTGTTGGGGAAGGAGCTGGCGAATGTGTTGATGGGACTGGCCGGATTGTTGGGGAAGGAGCTGGCGAATGTGTTGACGGGACTGGCTTGATTGTTGGGGAAGGAGCTGGCGAATGTGTTGACGGGACTGGCCGGATTGTTGGGGAAGGGGCTGGCGAAGGTGTAGAAGGGACAGGCCGGATTGTCGGGGAAGGAGCCGGCCGAGGTGTTGACGGGACTGGCCGGATTGTTGGTGAAGGAGCTGGTGAAGGTGTTGACGGGACTGGCCGGATTGTTGGGGAAGGAGCTGGCTAAGGTGTTGACGGGACTGGCCGGATTGTTGGGGAAAGAGCTGGCGAAGGTGTTGACGGTACTGGCCGGATTGTTGGGGAAGGAGCTGGCGAATGTGTTGACGGGACTGGCCGGATTGTTGGGGAAGGAGCTGGCGAATGTGTTGACGGGACTGGCCGGATTGTTGGGGAAGGAGCTGGCGAAGGTGTTGATGGGACTGGCCGGATTGTCGGGGAAGGAGCCGGCCGAGGTGTTGATGGGACTGGCCGGATTGTCGGGGAAGGAGCCGACGAAGGTGTTGATGGGACTGGCCGGATTGTCGGGGAAGGAGCTGGCGAAGTTGTTGAAGGGACTGGCCGGATTGTTGGGGAAGGAGCTGGCGAAGGTGTTGACGGGACTGGCCGGATTGTTGGGGAAGGAGCTGGCGAAGGTGTTGACGGGACTGGCCGGATTGTTGGGGAAGGAGCTGGCGAATCTGTTGAAGGGACTGTCCGGATTGTTGGGGAAGGAGCCGGCGAATGTGTTGAAGGGACTGGCCGGATTGTTAGGGAAGCAGCTGGCGAAGGTGTAGAAGGGACTGGCCGGATTGTTGGGGAAGGAGCTGGCGAATGTGTTGACGGGACTGGCCGGATTGTTGGGGAAGGAGCTGGCGAAGGTGTTGACGGGACTGGCCGGATTGTTGGGGAAGGAGCTGGCGAATGTGTTGAAGGGACTGGCCGGATTGTTGGGGAAGGAGCTGGCGAATGTGTTGACGGGACTGGCCGGATTGTTGGGGAAGGAGCTGGCGAATATGTTGAAGGGACTGGCCGGATTGTTGGGGAAGGAGCTGGCGAATGTGTTGAAGAGACTGGCTGGATTGTTGGGGAAGCAGCTGGCGAATGTGTTGACGGGACTGGCCGGATTGTTGGGGAAGCAGCTGGCGAAGGTGTTGACGGG
Source organism: Hypanus sabinus (assembly GCF_030144855.1). Classification (NCBI taxonomy): domain Eukaryota; kingdom Metazoa; phylum Chordata; class Chondrichthyes; order Myliobatiformes; family Dasyatidae; genus Hypanus; species Hypanus sabinus. The sequence goes on from NC_082707.1 coordinate 32,279,484, forward strand.
ACTGGCCGGATTGTCGGGGAAGGAGCTGGCGAATGTGTTGATGGGACTGGCTGGATTGTTGGGGAAGCAGCTGGCAAAGGTATAGAAGGGACTGGCTGGATTGTTGCGGAAGGAGCTGGCGAATGTGTTGACGGGACTGGCTGGATTGTTGGGGAAGCAGCTGGCAAAGGTGTAGAAGGGACTGGCCAGATTGTTGGGGAAGGAGCTGGCGAATGTGTTGAAGGGACTGGCTGGATTGTTAGGGAAGCAGCTGGCGAAGGTGTTGACGGGACTGGCCGGATTGTCGGGGAAGGAGTTGGCGAAGGTGTAGAAGGGACTCGCCGGATTGTTGGGGAAGGAGCTGGCGAAGGTGTTGACGGGACTGGCCGGATTGTTGGGGAAGGAGCTGGTGAATGTGTTGACGGGACTGGCCGGATTGTTGGGGAAGGAGCTGGCGAATGTGTTGACGGGACTGGCCGGATTGTTGGGGAAGGAGCTGGTGAATGTGTTGACGGGACTGGCCCGATTGTTGGGGAAGGAGCTGGCGAAGGTGTTGACGGGACTGGCCGGATTGTTGGGGAACGAGCTGGCGAAGGTGTTGACGGGACTGGCCGGATTGTTGGGGAAGGAGCTGGTGAATGTGTTGACGGGACTGGCCGGATTGTTGGTGAAGGAGCTGGCGAAGGTGTTGACGGGACTGGCCGGATTGTTGGGGAAGGAGCTGGTGAATGTGTTGACGGGACTGGCCCGATTGTTGGGGAAGGGGCTGGCGAATGTGTTGAAGAGACTGGCTGGATTGTTAGGGAAGCAGCTGGCGAAGGTGTTGACGGGACTGGCCGGATTGTCGGGGAAGGAGGTGGCGAATGTCTTGACGGGACTGGCAGGATTGTTGGGGAAGGAGCTGGCGAATGTGTTGAAGGGACTGGCTTGATTGTTGTGTAAGCAGCTGGTGAAGGTGTAGAAGGGACTGGCCGGATTGTTGGGGAAGGAGCTGGCGAAGGTGTTGACGGGGCTGGCCGGATTGTCGGGGAAAGAGCTGGCGAATGTGTTGAAGGGACTGGCCGGATTGTCGGGGAAGGTGCCGGCCGAGGTGTTGACGGGACTGGCCGGATTGTTGGGGAATGAGCCGGCCAAGGTGTTGACGGGACTGGCCGGATTGTTGGGGAAGGAGCTGGCGAATGTGTTGACGGGACTGGCCGGATTGTTGGGGAAGGAGCTGGCGAATGTGTTGACGGGACTGGCATGATTGTTGGGGAAGGAGCTGGCGAAGGTGTTGCAGGGACTGGCCGGATTGTTGGGGAAGGAGCCGGCCGAGGTGTTGATGGGACTGGCCGGATTGTCGGGGAAGGAGCTGACGAAGGTGTAGAAGGGACTGGCCGGATTGTTGGGGAAGGAGCTGGCGAATCTGTTGACGGGACTGGCTGGATTGTTGGGGAAGGAGGCGGCCGAGGTGTTGATGGGACTGGCCGGATTGTCGGGGAAGGAGCTGACGAAGGTGTTGATGGGACTGGCCGGATTGTCGGGGAAGGAGCCGGCCGAGGTGTTGATGGGACTGGCCGGATTGTCGGGGAAGGAGCTGACGAAGGTGTTGATGGGACTGGCCGGATTGTCGGGGAAGGAGCTGGCGAAGTTGTTGAAGGGACTGGCCGGATTGTTGGGGAAGGAGCTGGCGAAGGTGTTGACGGGACTGGCCGGATTGTTGGGGAAGGAGCTGGCGAAGGTGTTGTCGGGACTCTCCGGATTGTTGGGGAAGGAGCTGGCGAAGGTGTTGACGGGACTGGCCGGATTGTCGGGGAAGGAGCTGGCGAAGGTGTTGACGGGACTGGCCGGATTGTCGGGGAAGGAGCTGGCGAAGGTGTTGACAGGACTGGCCGGATTGTTGGGGAAGGAGCTGGCGAATGAGTTGACGGTACTGGCCGGATTGTTGGCGAAGGAGCTGGCGAATGTGTTGACGGGACTGGCTTGATTGTTGGGGAAGGAGCTGGCGAATGTGTTGATGGGACTGGCCGGATTGTTGGGGAAGGAGCTGCGGAATGTGTTGACGGGACTGGCTTGATTGTTGGGGAAGGAGCTGGCGAATGTGTTGATGGGACTGGCCGGATTGTTGGGGAAGGAGCTGGCGAATGTGTTGACGGGACTGGCTTGATTGTTGGGGAAGGAGCTGGCGAATGTGTTGATGGGACTGGCCGGATTGTTGGGGAAGGAGCTGGCGAATGTGTTGACGGGACTGGCTTGATTGTTGTGGAAGGAGCTGGCGAATGTGTTGATGGGACTGGCTTGATTGTTGGGGAAGGAGCCGGCGAATGTGTTGAAGGGACTGGCCGGATTGTTGGGGAAGGAGCTGGTGAAGGTGTTGACGGGACTGGCCGGATTGTTAGGGAAGCAGCTGGCGAAGGTGTAGAAGGGACTGGCCGGATTGTTGGGGAAGGAGCTGGCGAATGTGTTGACGGGACTGGCCGGATTGTTGGGGAAGGAGCTGGCGAATGTGTTGACGGGACTGGCCGGATTGTTGGGGAAGGAGCTGGCGAATGTGTTGACGGGACTGGCTGGATTGTCGGGGAAGGAGTTGGCGAATGTGTTGACGGGACTCGCCGGATTGTTGGGGAAGGAGCTGGCGAAGGTGTTGACGGGACTGGCCGGATTGTTGGGGAAGGAGCTGGTGAATGTGTTGACGGGACTGTCCGGATTGTTGGGGAAGGAGCTGGCGAAGGTGATGAAGGGACTGGCCGGATTGTCGGGGAAGGAGCTGGTGAATGTGTTGACGGGACTGGCCGGATTGTTGGGGAAGGAGCTGGCGAATGTGTTGACGGGACTGGCCGGATTGTTGGGGAAGGGGCTGGCGAAGGTGTAGAAGGGACAGGCCGGATTGTCGGGGAAGGAGCCGGCCGAGGTGTTGACGGGACTGGCCGGATTGTTGGTGAAGGAGCTGGTGAAGGTGTTGACGGGACTGGCCGGATTGTTGGGGAAGGAGCTGGCTAAGGTGTTGACGGGACTGGCCGGATTGTTGGGGAAAGAGCTGGCGAAGGTGTTGACGGGACTGGCCGGATTGTTGGGGAAGAAGCTGGCGAATGTGTTGACGGGACTGGCCGGATTGTTGGGGAAGGAGAGGGCGAATGTGTTGACGGGACTGGCCGGATTGTTGGGGAAGGAGCTGGCGAATGTGTTGACGGGACTGGCCGGATTGTTGGGGAAGGAGCTGGCGAAGGTGTTGATGGGACTGGCCGGATTGTTGGGGAAGGAGCTGGCGAATGTGTTGACGGGACTGGCCGGATTGTTGGGGAAGGAGCTGGCGAATGTGTTGACGGGACTGGCCGGATTGTTGGGGAAGGAGCTGGCGAATGTGTTGACGGGACTGGCCGGATTGTTGGGGAAGGAGCTGGCGAAGGTGTTGACGGGACTGGCCGGATTGTTGGGGAAGGAGCTGGCGAAGGTGTTGACGGGACTGGCTTGATTGTTAGTGAAGGAGCTGGCGAAGGTGTGGACGGGGCTGGCCGGATTGTTGGGGAAGGAGCTGGCGAAGGTGTAGAAGGGACTGGCCGGATTGTTAGTGAAGGAGCTGGCGAATGTGTTGACGGGACTGGCTGGATTGTTGGGGAAGGAGCTGGCGAAGGTGTTGACGGGACTGGCCGGATTGTTGCGGAAGGAGCTGGCGAAGGTGTTGACGGGACTGGCCGGATTGTTGGGGAAGGAGCTGGCGAATGTGTTGACGGGACTGGCTTGATTGTTAGTGAAGGAGCTGGCGAATGTCTTGACGGGACTGGCTGGATTGTTGGGGAAGGAGCTGGCGAAGGTGTTGACGGGACTGGACGGATTGTTGCGGAAGGAGCTGGCGAAGGTGTTGACGGGACTGGCCGGATTGTTGGGGAAGGAGCTGGCGAATGTGTTGACGGGACTGGCCGGATTGTTGGGGAAGAAGTTGGTGAAGGTGTTGACGGGACTGGCCGGATTGTTGGGGAAGGAGCTGGCGAATGTGTTGACGGGACTGGCCGGATTGTTGGGGAAGGAGCTGGCGAATGTGTTGACGGGACTGGCTGGATTGTTGGGGAAGGAGCTGGCGAATGTGTTGACGGGACTGGCCGGATTGTTGGGGAAGGAGCTGGCGAATGCGTTTACGGGACTGGCCGGATAGTTGGGGAAGGAGCTGGCGAATGTGTTGACGGGACTGGCTGGATTGTCGGGGAAGGAGTTGGCGAATGTGTTGACGGGACTGGCCGGATTGTTGGGGAAGGAGCTGGCGAATGTGTTGACGGGACTGGCCGGATTGTTGGGGAAGGAGCTGGCGAATGTGTTGACGGGACTGGCCGGATTGTTGGGGAAGGAGCTGGCGAATGTGTTGACGGGACTGGCCGGATTGTTGGGGAAGGAGCTGGCGAATGTGTTGACGGGACGGGCCGGATTGTTGGGGAAGGAGCTGGCGAAGGTTTTGACGGGACTGGCCGGATTGTTGGGGAAGGAGTTGGCGAAGGTGCTGACGGGACTGGCCGCATTGTTGGGGAAGGAGCTGGCGAAGGTGTTGACGGGACTGGCCGGATTGTTGGGGAAGGAGCTGGCGAAGGTGTTGACGGGACTGGCTGGATTGTCGGGGAAGGAGCTGGCGAAGGTGTTGATGGGACTGGCTTGATTGTTAGTGAAGGAGCTGGCGAAGGTGTTGACGGGACTGGCCGGATTGTTGGGGAAGGAGCTGGCGAAGGTGTTGACGGGACTGGTCGGATTGTTGGGGAAGGAGCTGGCGAATGTGTTGAAGGGACTGGCCGGATTGTTGGGGAAGGAGCTGGCGAAGGTGTTGACTGGACTGTCCGGATTGTTGGGGAAGGAGCCGGCGAATGTGTTGAAGGGACTGGCCGGATTGTTAGGGAAGCAGCTGGCGAAGGTGTAGAAGGGACTGGCCGGATTGTTGGGGAAGGAGCTGGCGAATGTGTTGACGGGACTGGCCGGATTGTTGGGGAAGGAGCTGGCGAATCTGTTGAAGGGACTGTCCGGATTGTTGGGGAAGGAGCTGGTGAAGGTGTTGACGGGACTGGCCGGATTGTTAGGGAAGCAGCTGGCGAAGGTGTAGAAGGGACTGGCCGGATTGTTGGGGAAGGAGCTGGCGAATGTGTTGACGGGACTGGCCGGAATGTTGGGGAAGGAGCTGGCGAATGTGTTGACGGGACTGGCTTGATTGTTGGGGAAGGAGCCGGCGAATGTGTTGAAGGGACTGGCCGGATTGTTAGGGAAGCAGCTGGCGAAGGTGTAGAAGGGACTGGCCGGATTGTTGGGGAAGGAGCTGGCGAATGTGTTGACGGGACTGGCCGGATTGTTGGGGAAGGAGCTGGCGAATGTGTTGACGGGACTGGCTTGATTGTCAGGGAAGGAGCTGGTGAAGGTGTTGACGGGACTGGCCGGATTGTTGGGGAAGGAGCTGGCGAATGTGTTGACGGGACTGGCTGGATTGTTGGGGAAGGAGCTGGCGAAGGTGTTGACAGGGCTGGCCGGATTGTTGGGGAAGGAGCCGGCTGAGGTGTTGACGGGACTGGCTTGATTGTTAGTGAAGGAGCTGGCGAATGTGTTGACGGGACTGGCCGGATTGTTAGTGAACGAGCTGGCGAATGTGTTGATGGGACTGGCTTGATTGTTAGTGAAGGAGCTGGCGAATGTGTTGACGGGACTGGCCGGATTGTTGGGGAAGGAGCTGGCGAAGGTGTTGACGGGACTGGCCGGATTGTTGGGGAAGGAGCTGGCGAATGTGTTGAAGGGACTGGCCGGATTGTTGGGGAAGGAGCTGGCGAATGTGTTGACGGGACTAGCCGGATTGTTGGGGAAGGAGCTGGCGAATGTGTTGACGGGACTGGCCGGATTGTTGGGGAAGGAGCTGGCGAAGGTGTTGACGGGACTGGCCGGATTGTTGGGGAAGGAGCTGGCGAATGTGTTGACGGGACTGGCCGGATTGTTGGGGAAGGAGCTGGCGAAGGTGTTGACGGGACTAGCCGGATTGTTGGGGAAGGAGCTGGCGAATGTGTTGACGGGACTGGCCGGATTGTTGGGGAAGGAGCTGGCGAATGTTTTGACGGGACTGGCCGGATTGTGGTGGAAGGAGCTGGCGAATGTGTTGAAGGGACTGGCCGGATTGTGGTGGAAGGAGCTGGCGAATGTGTTGATGGGACTGGCTGGATTGTTGGGGAAGCAGCTGGCAAATGTTTAGAAGGGACTGGCCGGATTGTTGGGGAAGCAGCTGGTGAAGGTGTTGACGGGACTGGCCGGATTGTTGGTGAAGGAGCTGGCGAATGTGTTGAAGGGACTGGCCGGTTTGTTGGGGAAGGAGCTGGCGAATGTGTTGAAGGGACTGGCCGGATTGTTGGGGAAGGAGCTGACGAAGGTGTAGAAGGGACTGGCCGGATTGTTGGGGAAGGAGCTGGCGAAGGTGTTGACGGGACTGGCCGGATTGCTGGGGAAGGAGCTGGCGAATGTGTTGATGGGACTGGCTGGATTGTTGGGGAAGCAGCTGGCAAATGTGTAGAAGGGACTGGCCGGATTGTTGGGGAAGCAGCTGGTGAAGGTGTTGACGGGTCTGGCCGGATTGTTGGGGAAGGAGCTGGCGAATGTGTTGATGGGACTGGCTGGATTGTTGGGGAAGCAGCTGGCAAATGTGTAGAAGGGACTGGCCGGATTGTTGGGGAAGCAGCTGGTGAAGGTGTTGACGGGACAGGCCGGATTGTTGGGGAAGGAGCTGGCGAAGGTGTAGAAGGGACTGGCCGGATTGTTGGGGAAGGAGCTGGCGAAGGTGTTGAAGAGACTGGCCGGATTGTCGGGGAAGGAGCTGGCGAATGTGTTGACGAGACTGGCCGGATTGTTGGGGAAGGAGCTGGCGAAGTTGTAGAAGGGACTGGCCGGATTGTTGGGGAAGCAGCTGGCAAATGTGTAGAAGGGACTGGCCGGATTGTTGGGGAAGGAGCTGGCGAATGTGTTGACGGGACTGGCCGGGTTGTTGGGGAAGGAGCTGGCGAATATGTTGACGGGACTGGCCGGATTGTTGGGGAAGGAGCTGGCGAATGTGTTGACGGGACTGGCCGGATTGTTGGGGAAGGAGCTGGCGAAGGTGTTGACGGGACTGGCCGGATTGTTGGGGAAGGAGCTGGCGAAGGTGTTGACGGGACTGGCCGGATTGTTGGGGAAGGAGCTGGCGAATGTGTTGATGGGACTGGCTGGATTGTTGGGGAAGCAGCTGGCAAATGTGTAGAAGGGACTGGCCGGATTGTTGGGGAAGGAGCTGTCGAAGGTGTTGACGGGACTGGCCGGATTGTTGGGGAAGGAGCTGGCGAAGGTGTTGACGGGACTGGCCGGATTGTTGGGGAAGGAGCTGGTGAATGTGTTGACGGGACTGGCCGGATTGTTGGGGAAGGAGCTGGCGAATGTGTTGACAGGACTGGCCGGATTGTTGGGGAAGGAGCTGGCGAAGGTGTTGACGGGACTGGCCGGATTGTTGGGGAAGGAGCTGGCGAAGGTGTTGACGGGACTGGCCGGATTGTTGGGGAAGGAGCTGGCGAAGGTGTTGACGGGACTGGCCGGATTGTTGGGGAAGGAGCTGGCGAAGGTGTTGACGGGACTGGCCGGATTGTTGGGGAAGGAGCTGGCGAATGTGTTGACGGGACTGGCCGGATTGTTGGGGAAGGAGCTGGCGAAGGTGTTGACGGGACTGGCCGGATTGTTGGGGAAGGAGCTGGCGAATGTGTTGACGGGACTGGCCGGATTGTTGGGGAAGGAGCTGGCGAATGTGTTGACGGGACTGGCCGGATTGTTGTGGAAGGAGCTGGCGAATGTGTTGAAGGGACTGGCCGGATTGTTGGGGAAGGAGCTGGCGAATGTGTTGAAGGGACTGGCCGGATTGCTGGGGAAGGAGCTGGCGAATGTGTTGAAGGGACTGGCTGGATTGTTAGGGAAGCAGCTGGCGAAGGTGTTGACGGGACTGGCCGGATTGCTGGGGAAGCAGCTGGTGAAGGTGTTGACGGGACTGGCCGGATTGTTGGGGAAGGAGCTGGCGAATGTGTTGATGGGACTGGCTGGATTGTTGGGGAAGCAGCTGGCAAATGTGTAGAAGGGACTGGCCGGATTGTTGGGGAAGCAGCTGGTGAAGGTGTTGACGGGACTGGCCGGATTGTTGGGGAAGGAGCTGGCGAATGTGTTGAAGGGACTGGCCGGATTGTTGGGGAAGGAGCTGGCGAATGTGTTGAAGGGACTGGCCGGATTGTTGGGGAAGGAGCTGACGAAGGTGTAGAAGGGACTGGCCGGATTGTTGGGGAAGGAGCTGGCGAAGGTGTTGACGGGACTGGCCGGATTGCTGGGGAAGGAGCTGGCGAATGTGTTGAAGGGACTGGCCGGATTGTTGGGGAAGGAGCTGGCGAAGGTGTTGACGGGACTGGCCGGATTGTCGGGGAAGGAGCTGGCGAAGGTGTTGACGGGACTGGCCGGATTGTCGGGGAAGGAGCTGGCGAAGGTGTTGACGGGACTGGCCGGATTGTTGGGGAAGGAGCTGGCGAAGGTGTTGACGGGACTGGCCGGATTGTTGGGGAAGGAGCTGACGAATGTGTTGATGGGACTGGCCGGATTGTTGGGGAAGGAGCTGGTGAATGTGTTGACGGGACTGGCTTGATTGTTGGGGAAGGAGCTGGCGAATGTGTTGATGGGACTGGCCGGATTGTTGGGGAAGGAGCTGGCGAATGTGTTGACGGGACTGGCTTGATTGTTGGGGAAGGAGCTGGCGAATGTGTTGATGGGACTGGCTTGATTGTTGGGGAAGGAGCCGGCGAATGTGTTGAAGGGACTGGCCGGATTGTTAGGGAAGCAGCTGGCGAAGGTGTAGAAGGGACTGGCCGGATTGTTGGGGAAGGAGCTGGCGAATGTGTTGACGGGACTGGCTTGATTGTTGGGGAAGGAGCTGGCCAATGTGTTGACGGGACTGGCTGGATTGTCGGGGAAGGAGTTGGCGAATGTGTTGATGGGACTGGCCGGATTGTTGGGGAAGGAGGTGGCGAATGTGTTGACGGGACTGGCTTGATTGTTGGGGAAGGAGCTGGCGAATGTGTTGATGGGACTGGCTTGATTGTTGGGGAAGGAGCCGGCGAATGTGTTGAAGGGACTGGCCGGATTGTTAGGGAAGCAGCTGGCGAAGGTGTAGAAGGGACTGGCAGGATTGTTGGGGAAGGAGCTGGCGAATGTGTTGACGGGACTGGCTTGATTGTTGGGGAAGGAGCTGGCGAATGTGTTGACGGGACTGGCTGGATTGTCGGGGAAGGAGTTGGCGAATGTGTTGACGGGACTGGCCGGATTGTTGGGGAAGGAGCTGGCGAAGGTGTTGACGGGACTGGCCGGATTGTTGGGGAAGGAGCTGGCGAAGGTGTTGACGGGACTGGCCGGATTGTCGGGGAAGGAGCCGGCGAAGGTGATGAAGGGACTGGCCGGATTGTCGGGGAAGGAGCTGGTGAATGTGTTGACGGGACTGGCCGGATTGTTGGGGAAGGAGCTGGCGAAGGTGATGAAGGGACTGGCCGGATTGTCGGGGAAGGAGCTGGTGAATGTGTTGACGGGACTGGCCGGATTGTTGGGGAAGGAGCTGGCGAATGTGTTGACGGGACTGGCTGGATTGTTGGGGAAGGGGCTGGCGAAGGTGTTGACGGGACTGGCCGGATTGTTGGGGAAGGAGCTGGTGAAGGTGTTGACGGGACTGGCCGGATTGTTGGGGAAGGGGCTGGCGAAGGTGTAGAAGGGACAGGCCGGATTGTCGGGGAAGGAGCCGGCCGAGGTGTTGACGGGACTGGCCGGATTGTTGGTGAAGGAGCTGGCTAAGGTGTTGACGGGACTGGCCGGATTGTTGGGGAAAGAGCTGGCGAAGGTGTTGACGGGACTGGCCGGATTGTTGGGGAAGGAGCTGGCGAATGTGTTGACGGGACTGGCCGGATTGTTCGGGAAGGAGCTGGCGAATGTGTTGACGGGACTGGCCGGATTGTTGGGGAAGGAGCTGGCGAAGGTGTTGATGGGACTGGCCGGATTGTTGTGGAAGGAGCTGGCGAAGGTGTTGATGGGACTAACCGGATTGTTGGGGAAGGAGCTGGCGAAGTTGTTGATGGGACTGGCTTGATTGTTAGTGAAGGAGCTGGCGAAGGTGTTGACGGGGCTGGCCGGATTGTTGGGGAAGGAGCTGGCGAATGTGTTGACGGGACTGGCTGGATTGTTGGGGAAGGAGCTGGCGAAGGTGTTGCCGGGACTGGCCGGATTGTTGCGGAAGGAGCTGGCGAAGGTGTTGACGGGACTGGCCGGATTGTTGTGGAAGGAGCTGGCGAATGTGTTGACGGGACTGGCTGGATTGTTGGGGAAGGAGCTGGCGAAGGTGTTGACTGGGCTGGCCGGATTGTTGGGGAAGGAGCTGGCGAATCTGTTGAAGGGACTGTCCGGATTGTTGGGGAAGGAGCCAGCGAATGTGTTGAAGGGACTGGCCGGATTGTTAGTGAAGCAGCTGGCGAAGGTGATGAAGGGACTGGCCGGATTGTCGGGGAAGGAGCTGGTGAATGTGTTGACGGGACTGGCCGGATTGTTGGGGAAGGAGCTGGCGAAGGTGATGAAGGGACTGGCCGGATTGTCGGGGAAGGAGCTGGTGAATGTGTTGACGGGACTGGCCGGATTGTTGGGGAAGGAGCTGGCGAATGTGTTGACGGGACTGGCCGGATTGTTGGGGAAGGGGCTGGCGAAGGTGTAGAAGGGACAGGCCGGATTGTCGGGGAAGGAGCCGGCCGAGGTGTTGACGGGACTGGCCGGATTGTTGGTGAAGGAGCTGGCCAAGGTGTTGACGGGACTGGCCGGATTGTTGGGGAAAGAGCTGGCGAAGGTGTTGACGGGACTGGCCGGATTGTTGGGGAAGGAGCTGGCGAATGTGTTGACGGGACTGGCCGGATTGTTGGGGAAGGAGCTGGCGAATGTGTTGACGGGACTGGCCGGATTGTTGGGGAAGGAGCTGTCGAAGGTGTTGATGGGACTGGCCGGATTGTTGGGGAAGGAGCTGGCGAAGGTGTTGATGGGACTGGCCGGATTGTTGGGGAAGGAGCTGGCGAAGGTGTTGATGGGACTGGCTTGATTGTTAGTGAAGGAGCTGGCGAAGGTGTTGACGGGGCTGGCCGGATTGTTGGGGAAGGAGCTGGCGAATGTGTTGACGGGACTGGCTGGATTGTTGGGGAAGGAGCTGGCGAAGGTGTTGACGGGACTGGCCGGATTGTTGCGGAAGGAGCTGGCGAAGGTGTTGACGGGACTGGCCGGATTGTTGCGGAAGGAGCTGGCGAATGTGTTGACGGGACAGGCTGGATTGTTGGGGAAGGAGCTGGCGAAGGTGTTGACGGGGCTGGCCGGATTGTTGGGGAAGGAGCTGGCGAATCTGTTGAAGGGACTGTCCGGATTGTTGGGGAAGGAGCCGGCGAATGTGTTGAAGGGACTGGCCGGATTGTTAGGGAAGCAGCTGGCGAAGGTGTAGAAGGGACTGGCCGGATTGATGGGGAAGGAGCTGGCGAATGTGTTGACGGGACTGGCCGGATTGTTGGGGAAGGAGCTGGTGAATGTGTTTACGGGACTGGCCGGATTGTCGGGGAAGGAGCTGGCGAATGTGTTGACGGGACTGGCTGGATTGTCGGGGAAGGAGTTGGCGAATGTGTTGACGGGACTGGCCGGATTGTTGGGGAAGGAGCTGGCGAATGTGTTGACGGGACTGGCCGGATTGTTGGGGAAGGAGCTGGCGAAGGTGCTGACGGGACTGGCCGGATTGTTGGGGAAGGAGCTGGCGAAGGTGTTGACGGGACTGGCCGGATTGTTGGGGAAGGAGCTGGCGAAGGTGTTGACGGGACTGGCTGGATTGTCGGGGAAGGAGCTGGCGAAGGTGTTGACGGGACTGGCCGGATTGTTGGGGAAGGAGCTGGCGAAGGTGTTGACGGGACAGGCCGGATTGTTCGGGAAGGAGCTGGCGAATGTGTTGACGGGACTGGCCGGATTGTTGGGGAAGGAGCTGGCGAAGTTGTTGACGGGACTGGCCGGATTGTTGGGGAAGGAGCTGGCGAAGGTGTTGACGGGACTGGCCGGATTGTTGGGGAAGGAGCTGGCGAAGGTGTTGAAGGGTCTGGCCGGATTGTCGGGGAAGGAGCTGGTGAAGGTGTTGACGGGACTGGCAGGATTGTTGGGGAAGGAGCTGGCGAAGGTGTTGACGGGACTGGCCGGATTGTCGGGGAAGGAGCTGGTGAATGTGTTGACGGGACTGGCCGGATTGTTGGGGAAGGAGCTGGCGAATGTGTTGACGGGACTGGCCGGATTGTTGGGGAAGGGGCTGGCGAAGGTGTAGAAGGGACAGGCCGGATTGTCGGGGAAGGAGCCGGCCGAGGTGTTGACGGGACTGGCCGGATTGTTGGTGAAGGAGCTGGTGAAGGTGTTGACGGGACTGGCCGGATTGTTGGGGAAGGAGCTGGCTAAGGTGTTGACGGGACTGGCCAGATTGTTGGGGAAAGAGCTGGCGAAGGTGTTGACGGGACTGGCCGGATTGTTGGGGAAGGAGCTGGCGAAGGTGTAGAAGGGACTGGCTGGATTGTTGGGGAAGGAGCTGCCGAAGGTGTTGACGGGACAGGCCGGATTGTTGGGGAAGGAGCTGGCGAAGGTGTTGACGGGACTGTCCGGATTGTTGGGGAAGGAGCCGGCCGAGGTGTTGACGGGACTGGCCGGATTGTTGGGGAAGGAGCTGGCGAATGTGTTGACGGGACTGGCTGGATTGTTGGGGAAGGAGCTGGCGAAGGTGTTGACAGGGCTGGCCGGATTGTTGGGGAAGGAGCCGGCTGAGGTGTAGACGGGTCTGGCTTGATTGTTAGTGAAGGAGCTGGCGAATGTGTTGACGGGACTGGCCGGATTGTTAGTGAACGAGCTGGCGAATGTGTTGATGGGACTGGCTTGATTGTTAGTGAAGGAGCTGGCGAATGTGTTGACGGGACTGGCCGGATTGTTGGGGAAGGAGCTGGCGAAGGTGTTGACTGGACTGGCCGGATTGTTGGGGAAGGAGCTGGCGAATGTGTTGAAGGGACTGGCCGGATTGTTGGGGAAGGAGCTGGCGAAGGTGTTGACTGGACTGTCCGGATTGTTGGGGAAGGAGCCGGCGAATGTGTTGAAGGGACTGGCCGGATTGTTGGGGAAGGAGCTGGCGAAGGTGTTGACGGGACTGGCCGGATTGTTGGGGAAGGTGCAGGCGAATGTGTTGACGGGACTGGCCGGATTGTTGAGGAAGGAGCTGGCGAATCTGTTGAAGGGACTGTCCGGATTGTTGGGGAAGGAGCTGGTGAAGGTGTTGACGGGACTGGCCGGATTGTTGGGGAAGGAGCTGGCAAAGGTGTTGATGGGACTGGCCGGATTGTTGGGGAAGGAGCTGGCGAATGTGTTGACGGGACTCGCCGGATTGTTGGGGAAGGAGCTGGCGAAGGTGTTGACGGGACTGGCCGGATTGTTGGGGAAGGAGCTGGCGAAGGTGTTGACGGGACAGGCCGGATTGTTGGGGAAGGAGCTGGCTAATGTGTTGACGGGACTGTCTGGATTGTTGGGGAAGGAGCTGGCGAAGGTGTTGACGGGACTGGCCGGATTGTTGGGGAAGCAGCTGGCGAAGTTGTTGAAGGGACTGGCCGGATTTTTGTTGGAAGCAGCTGGCGAAGGTGTAGAAGGGACTGGTTGGATTGTCGGGGACGGAGCTGGCGAATGTGTTGAAGGGACTGGCCGGATTGTTGGGGAAGGAGCTGGCGAATGTGTTGAAGGGACTGGCTGGATTGTTAGGGAAGCAGCTGGCGAAGGTGTTGACGGGACTGGCCGGATTGCTGGGGAAGCAGCTGGTGAAGGTGTTGACAGGACTGGCCGGATTGTTGGGGAAGGAGCTGGTGAAGGTGTTGACGGGACTGGCCGGATTGTTGGGGAAGGAGCTGGCGAATGTGTTGACGGGACTGGCCGGATTGTTGGGGAAGGAGCTGGCGAAGGTGTAGAAGGGACTGGCCGGATTGTTGGGGAAGGAGCTGGCGAAGGTGTTGACGGGACTGGCCGGATTGTTGGGGAAGGAGCTGGCGAAGGTGTTGACGGGACTGGCCGGATTGTTGGGGAAGGAGCTGGCAAAGGTGTTGACGGGACTGGCCGGATTGTTGGGGAAGGAGCTGGCGAATGTGTTGACTGGACTGGCCGGATTGTTGGGGAAGGAGCTGGCGAAGGTGTTGACGGGACTGGCCGGATTGTTGGGGAAGCATCTGGCGAAGTTGTTGAAGGGACTGGCCGGATTGTTGGGGAAGCAGCTGGCGAAGGTGTAGAAGGGACTGGCTGGATTGTCGGGGAAGGAGCTGGCGAAGGTGTTGACGGGACTGGCCGGATTGTTGGGGAAGGAGCTGGCGAAGGTGTTGACGGGACTGGCCGGATTGTTGGGGAAGGAGCTGGCGAAGGTGTTGACGGGACTGGCCGGATTGTTGGGGAAGGAGCTGGCGAATGTGTTGACGGGACTGGCCGGATTGTTGGGGAAGGAGCTGGCGAATGTGTTGACGGGACTGGCCGGATTGTTGGGGAAGGAGCTGGCGAATGTGTTGACGGGACTGGCCGGATTGTTGGGGAAGGAGCTGGCGAAGGTGTAGACGGGACTGGCCGGATTGTTGGGGAAGGAGCTGGCGAATGTGTTGACGGGACTGGCTGGATTGTTGGGGAAGGAGCTGGCGAAGGTGTTGACGGGACTGGCCGGATTGTTGCGGAAGGAGCTGGCGAAGGTGTTGACGGGACTGGCCGGATTGTTGCGGAAGGAGCTGGCGAATGTGTTGACGGGACTGGCTGGATTGTTGGGGAAGGAGCTGGCGAAGGTGTTGACGGGGCTGGCCGGATTGTTGGGGAAGGAGCTGGCGAATCTGTTGAAGGGACTGTCCGGATTGTTGGGGAAGGAGCCGGCGAATGTGTTGAAGGGACTGGCCGGATTGTTAGGGAAGCAGCTGGCGAAGGTGTAGAAGGGACTGGCCGGATTGATGGGGAAGGAGCTGGCGAATGTGTTGACGGGACTGGCCGGATTGTTGGGGAAGGAGCTGGTGAATGTGTTTACGGGACTGGCCGGATTGTCGGGGAAGGAGCTGGCGAATGTGTTGACGGGACTGGCTGGATTGTCGGGGAAGGAGTTGGCGAATGTGTTGACGGGACTGGCCGGATTGTTGGGGAAGGAGCTGGCGAATGTGTTGACGGGACTGGCCGGATTGTTGGGGAAGGAGCTGGCGAAGGTGCTGACGGGACTGGCCGGATTGTTGGGGAAGGAGCTGGCGAAGGTGTTGACGGGACTGGCCGGATTGTTGGGGAAGGAGCTGGCGAAGGTGTTGACGGGACTGGCTGGATTGTCGGGGAAGGAGCTGGCGAAGGTGTTGACGGGACTGGCCGGATTGTTGGGGAAGGAGCTGGCGAAGGTGTTGACGGGACAGGCCGGATTGTTCGGGAAGGAGCTGGCGAATGTGTTGACGGGACTGGCCGGATTGTTGGGGAAGGAGCTGGCGAAGTTGTTGACGGGACTGGCCGGATTGTTGGGGAAGGAGCTGGCGAAGGTGTTGACGGGACTGGCCGGATTGTTGGGGAAGGAGCTGGCGAAGGTGTTGAAGGGTCTGGCCGGATTGTCGGGGAAGGAGCTGGTGAAGGTGTTGACGGGACTGGCAGGATTGTTGGGGAAGGAGCTGGCGAAGGTGTTGACGGGACTGGCCGGATTGTCGGGGAAGGAGCTGGTGAATGTGTTGACGGGACTGGCCGGATTGTTGGGGAAGGAGCTGGCGAATGTGTTGACGGGACTGGCCGGATTGTTGGGGAAGGGGCTGGCGAAGGTGTAGAAGGGACAGGCCGGATTGTCGGGGAAGGAGCCGGCCGAGGTGTTGACGGGACTGGCCGGATTGTTGGTGAAGGAGCTGGTGAAGGTGTTGACGGGACTGGCCGGATTGTTGGGGAAGGAGCTGGCTAAGGTGTTGACGGGACTGGCCAGATTGTTGGGGAAAGAGCTGGCGAAGGTGTTGACGGGACTGGCCGGATTGTTGGGGAAGGAGCTGGCGAAGGTGTAGAAGGGACTGGCTGGATTGTTGGGGAAGGAGCTGCCGAAGGTGTTGACGGGACAGGCCGGATTGTTGGGGAAGGAGCTGGCGAAGGTGTTGACGGGACTGTCCGGATTGTTGGGGAAGGAGCCGGCCGAGGTGTTGACGGGACTGGCCGGATTGTTGGGGAAGGAGCTGGCGAATGTGTTGACGGGACTGGCTGGATTGTTGGGGAAGGAGCTGGCGAAGGTGTTGACAGGGCTGGCCGGATTGTTGGGGAAGGAGCCGGCTGAGGTGTAGACGGGTCTGGCTTGATTGTTAGTGAAGGAGCTGGCGAATGTGTTGACGGGACTGGCCGGATTGTTAGTGAACGAGCTGGCGAATGTGTTGATGGGACTGGCTTGATTGTTAGTGAAGGAGCTGGCGAATGTGTTGACGGGACTGGCCGGATTGTTGGGGAAGGAGCTGGCGAAGGTGTTGACTGGACTGGCCGGATTGTTGGGGAAGGAGCTGGCGAATGTGTTGAAGGGACTGGCCGGATTGTTGGGGAAGGAGCTGGCGAAGGTGTTGACTGGACTGTCCGGATTGTTGGGGAAGGAGCCGGCGAATGTGTTGAAGGGACTGGCCGGATTGTTGGGGAAGGAGCTGGCGAAGGTGTTGACGGGACTGGCCGGATTGTTGGGGAAGGTGCAGGCGAATGTGTTGACGGGACTGGCCGGATTGTTGGGGAAGGAGCTGGCGAATCTGTTGAAGGGACTGTCCGGATTGTTGGGGAAGGAGCTGGTGAAGGTGTTGACGGGACTGGCCGGATTGTTGGGGAAGGAGCTGGCAAAGGTGTTGATGGGACTGGCCGGATTGTTGGGGAAGGAGCTGGCGAATGTGTTGACGGGACTCGCCGGATTGTTGGGGAAGGAGCTGGCGAAGGTGTTGACGGGACTGGCCGGATTGTTGGGGAAGGAGCTGGCGAAGGTGTTGACGGGACAGGCCGGATTGTTGGGGAAGGAGCTGGCTAATGTGTTGACGGGACTGTCTGGATTGTTGGGGAAGGAGCTGGCGAAGGTGTTGACGGGACTGGCCGGATTGTTGGGGAAGCAGCTGGCGAAGTTGTTGAAGGGACTGGCCGGATTTTTGTTGGAAGCAGCTGGCGAAGGTGTAGAAGGGACTGGTTGGATTGTCGGGGACGGAGCTGGCGAATGTGTTGAAGGGACTGGCCGGATTGTTGGGGAAGGAGCTGGCGAATGTGTTGAAGGGACTGGCTGGATTGTTAGGGAAGCAGCTGGCGAAGGTGTTGACGGGACTGGCCGGATTGCTGGGGAAGCAGCTGGTGAAGGTGTTGACAGGACTGGCCGGATTGTTGGGGAAGGAGCTGGTGAAGGTGTTGACGGGACTGGCCGGATTGTTGGGGAAGGAGCTGGCGAATGTGTTGACGGGACTGGCCGGATTGTTGGGGAAGGAGCTGGCGAAGGTGTAGAAGGGACTGGCCGGATTGTTGGGGAAGGAGCTGGCGAAGGTGTTGACGGGACTGGCCGGATTGTTGGGGAAGGAGCTGGCGAAGGTGTTGACGGGACTGGCCGGATTGTTGGGGAAGGAGCTGGCAAAGGTGTTGACGGGACTGGCCGGATTGTTGGGGAAGGAGCTGGCGAATGTGTTGACTGGACTGGCCGGATTGTTGGGGAAGGAGCTGGCGAAGGTGTTGACGGGACTGGCCGGATTGTTGGGGAAGCATCTGGCGAAGTTGTTGAAGGGACTGGCCGGATTGTTGGGGAAGCAGCTGGCGAAGGTGTAGAAGGGACTGGCTGGATTGTCGGGGAAGGAGCTGGCGAAGGTGTTGACGGGACTGGCCGGATTGTTGGGGAAGGAGCTGGCGAAGGTGTTGACGGGACTGGCCGGATTGTTGGGGAAGGAGCTGGCGAAGGTGTTGACGGGACTGGTCGGATTGTTGGGGAAGGAGCTGGCGAATGTGTTGACGGGACTGGCCGGATTGTTGGGGAAGGAGCTGGCGAATGTGTTGACGGGACTGGCCGGATTGTTGGGGAAGGAGCTGGCGAATGTGTTGACGGGACTGGCCGGATTGTTGGGGAAGGAGCTGGCGAAGGTGTAGACGGGACTGGCCGGATTGTTGGGGAAGGAGCTGGCGAATGTGTTGACGGGACTGGCTGGATTGTTGGGGAAGGAGCTGGCGAAGGTGTTGACGGGACTGGCCGGATTGTTGCGGAAGGAGCTGGCGAAGGTGTTGACGGGACTGGCCGGATTGTTGCGGAAGGAGCTGGCGAATGTGTTGACGGGACTGGCTGGATTGTTGGGGAAGGAGCTGGCGAAGGTGTTGACGGGGCTGGCCGGATTGTTGGGGAAGGAGCTGGCGAATCTGTTGAAGGGACTGTCCGGATTGTTGGGGAAGGAGCCGGCGAATGTGTTGAAGGGACTGGCCGGATTGTTAGGGAAGCAGCTGGCGAAGGTGTAGAAGGGACTGGCCGGATTGATGGGGAAGGAGCTGGCGAATGTGTTGACGGGACTGGCCGGATTGTTGGGGAAGGAGCTGGTGAATGTGTTTACGGGACTGGCCGGATTGTCGGGGAAGGAGCTGGCGAATGTGTTGACGGGACTGGCTGGATTGTCGGGGAAGGAGTTGGCGAATGTGTTGACGGGACTGGCCGGATTGTTGGGGAAGGAGCTGGCGAATGTGTTGACGGGACTGGCCGGATTGTTGGGGAAGGAGCTGGCGAAGGTGCTGACGGGACTGGCCGGATTGTTGGGGAAGGAGCTGGCGAAGGTGTTGACGGGACTGGCCGGATTGTTGGGGAAGGAGCTGGCGAAGGTGTTGACGGGACTGGCTGGATTGTCGGGGAAGGAGCTGGCGAAGGTGTTGACGGGACTGGCCGGATTGTTGGGGAAGGAGCTGGCGAAGGTGTTGACGGGACAGGCCGGATTGTTGGGGAAGGAGCTGGCGAATGTGTTGACGGGACTGGCCGGATTGTTGGGGAAGGAGCTGGCGAAGTTGTTGACGGGACTGGCCGGATTGTTGGGGAAGGAGCTGGCGAAGGTGTTGACGGGACTGGCCGGATTGTTGGGGAAGGAGCTGGCGAAGGTGTTGAAGGGACTGGCCGGATTGTCGGGGAAGGAGCTGGTGAAGGTGTTGACGGGACTGGCAGGATTGTTGGGGAAGGAGCTGGCGAAGGTGTTGACGGGACTGGCCGGATTGTCGGGGAAGGAGCTGGTGAATGTGTTGACGGGACTGGCCGGATTGTTGGGGAAGGAGCTGGCGAATGTGTTGACGGGACTGGCCGGATTGTTGGGGAAGGGGCTGGCGAAGGTGTAGAAGGGACAGGCCGGATTGTCGGGGAAGGAGCCGGCCGAGGTGTTGACGGGACTGGCCGGATTGTTGGTGAAGGAGCTGGTGAAGGTGTTGACGGGACTGGCCGGATTGTTGGGGAAGGAGCTGGCTAAGGTGTTGACGGGACTGGCCAGATTGTTGGGGAAAGAGCTGGCGAAGGTGTTGACGGGACTGGCCGGATTGTTGGGGAAGGAGCTGGCGAAGGTGTAGAAGGGACTGGCTGGATTGTTGGGGAAGGAGCTGGCGAAGGTGTTGACGGGACAGGCCGGATTGTTGGGGAAGGAGCTGGCGAAGGTGTTGACGGGACTGTCCGGATTGTTGGGGAAGGAGCCGGCCGAGGTGTTGACGGGACTGGCCGGATTGTTGGGGAAGGAGCTGGCGAATGTGTTGACGGGACTGGCTGGATTGTTGGGGAAGGAGCTGGCGAAGGTGTTGACAGGGCTGGCCGGATTGTTGGGGAAGGAGCCGGCTGAGGTGTAGACGGGTCTGGCTTGATTGTTAGTGAAGGAGCTGGCGAATGTGTTGACGGGACTGGCCGGATTGTTAGTGAACGAGCTGGCGAATGTGTTGATGGGACTGGCTTGATTGTTAGTGAAGGAGCTGGCGAATGTGTTGACGGGACTGGCCGGATTGTTGGGGAAGGAGCTGGCGAAGGTGTAGAAGGGACTGGCCGGATTGTTGGGGAAGGAGCTGGCGAAGGTGTTGACGGGACTGGCCGGATTGTTGGGGAAGGAGCTGGCGAAGGTGTTGACGGGACTGGCCGGATTGTTGGGGAAGGAGCTGGCAAAGGTGTTGACGGGACTGGCCGGATTGTTGGGGAAGGAGCTGGCGAATGTGTTGACTGGACTGGCCGGATTGTTGGGGAAGGAGCTGGCGAAGGTGTTGACGGGACTGGCCGGATTGTTGGGGAAGCATCTGGCGAAGTTGTTGAAGGGACTGGCCGGATTGTTGGGGAAGCAGCTGGCGAAGGTGTAGAAGGGACTGGCTGGATTGTCGGGGAAGGAGCTGGCGAAGGTGTTGACGGGACTGGCCGGATTGTTGGGGAAGGAGCTGGCGAAGGTGTTGACGGGACTGGCCGGATTGTTGGGGAAGGAGCTGGCGAAGGTGTTGACGGGACTGGCCGGATTGTTGGGGAAGGAGCTGGCGAATGTGTTGACGGGACTGGCCGGATTGTTGGGGAAGGAGCTGGCGAATGTGTTGACGGGACTGGCCGGATTGTTGGGGAAGGAGCTGGCGAATGTGTTGACGGGACTGGCCGGATTGTTGGGGAAGGAGCTGGCGAAGGTGTAGACGGGACTGGCCGGATTGTTGGGGAAGGAGCTGGCGAATGTGTTGACGGGACTGGCTGGATTGTTGGGGAAGGAGCTGGCGAAGGTGTTGACGGGACTGGCCGGATTGTTGCGGAAGGAGCTGGCGAAGGTGTTGACGGGACTGGCCGGATTGTTGCGGAAGGAGCTGGCGAATGTGTTGACGGGACTGGCTGGATTGTTGGGGAAGGAGCTGGCGAAGGTGTTGACGGGGCTGGCCGGATTGTTGGGGAAGGAGCTGGCGAATCTGTTGAAGGGACTGTCCGGATTGTTGGGGAAGGAGCCGGCGAATGTGTTGAAGGGACTGGCCGGATTGTTAGGGAAGCAGCTGGCGAAGGTGTAGAAGGGACTGGCCGGATTGATGGGGAAGGAGCTGGCGAATGTGTTGACGGGACTGGCCGGATTGTTGGGGAAGGAGCTGGTGAATGTGTTTACGGGACTGGCCGGATTGTCGGGGAAGGAGCTGGCGAATGTGTTGACGGGACTGGCTGGATTGTCGGGGAAGGAGTTGGCGAATGTGTTGACGGGACTGGCCGGATTGTTGGGGAAGGAGCTGGCGAATGTGTTGACGGGACTGGCCGGATTGTTGGGGAAGGAGCTGGCGAAGGTGCTGACGGGACTGGCCGGATTGTTGGGGAAGGAGCTGGCGAAGGTGTTGACGGGACTGGCCGGATTGTTGGGGAAGGAGCTGGCGAAGGTGTTGACGGGACTGGCTGGATTGTCGGGGAAGGAGCTGGCGAAGGTGTTGACGGGACTGGCCGGATTGTTGGGGAAGGAGCTGGCGAAGGTGTTGACGGGACAGGCCGGATTGTTGGGGAAGGAGCTGGCGAATGTGTTGACGGGACTGGCCGGATTGTTGGGGAAGGAGCTGGCGAAGTTGTTGACGGGACTGGCCGGATTGTTGGGGAAGGAGCTGGCGAAGGTGTTGACGGGACTGGCCGGATTGTTGGGGAAGGAGCTGGCGAAGGTGTTGAAGGGACTGGCCGGATTGTCGGGGAAGGAGCTGGTGAAGGTGTTGACGGGACTGGCAGGATTGTTGGGGAAGGAGCTGGCGAAGGTGTTGACGGGACTGGCCGGATTGTCGGGGAAGGAGCTGGTGAATGTGTTGACGGGACTGGCCGGATTGTTGGGGAAGGAGCTGGCGAATGTGTTGACGGGACTGGCCGGATTGTTGGGGAAGGGGCTGGCGAAGGTGTAGAAGGGACAGGCCGGATTGTCGGGGAAGGAGCCGGCCGAGGTGTTGACGGGACTGGCCGGATTGTTGGTGAAGGAGCTGGTGAAGGTGTTGACGGGACTGGCCGGATTGTTGGGGAAGGAGCTGGCTAAGGTGTTGACGGGACTGGCCAGATTGTTGGGGAAAGAGCTGGCGAAGGTGTTGACGGGACTGGCCGGATTGTTGGGGAAGGAGCTGGCGAAGGTGTAGAAGGGACTGGCTGGATTGTTGGGGAAGGTGCTGGCGAAGGTGTTGACGGGACAGGCCGGATTGTTGGGGAAGGAGCTGGCGAAGGTGTTGACGGGACTGTCCGGATTGTTGGGGAAGGAGCCGGCCGAGGTGTTGACGGGACTGGCCGGATTGTTGGGGAAGGAGCTGGCGAATGTGTTGACGGGACTGGCTGGATTGTTGGGGAAGGAGCTGGCGAAGGTGTTGACAGGGCTGGCCGGATTGTTGGGGAAGGAGCCGGCTGAGGTGTAGACGGGTCTGGCTTGATTGTTAGTGAAGGAGCTGGCGAATGTGTTGACGGGACTGGCCGGATTGTTAGTGAACGAGCTGGCGAATGTGTTGATGGGACTGGCTTGATTGTTAGTGAAGGAGCTGGCGAATGTGTTGACGGGACTGGCCGGATTGTTGGGGAAGGAGCTGGCGAAGGTGTTGACTGGACTGGCCGGATTGTTGGGGAAGGAGCTGGCGAATGTGTTGAAGGGACTGGCCGGATTGTTGGGGAAGGAGCTGGCGAAGGTGTTGACTGGACTGTCCGGATTGTTGGGGAAGGAGCCGGCGAATGTGTTGAAGGGACTGGCCGGATTGTTGGGGAAGGAGCTGGCGAATCTGTTGAAGGGACTGTCCGGATTGTTGGGGAAGGAGCTGGTGAAGGTGTTGACGGGACTGGCCGGATTGTTGGGGAAGGAGCTGGCAAAGGTGTTGATGGGACTGGCCGGATTGTTGGGGAAGGAGCTGGCGAATGTGTTGACGGGACTCGCCGGATTGTTGGGGAAGGAGCTGGCGAAGGTGTTGACGGGACTGGCCGGATTGTTGGGGAAGGAGCTGGCGAAGGTGTTGACGGGACAGGCCGGATTGTTGGGGAAGGAGCTGGCTAATGTGTTGACGGGACTGTCTGGATTGTTGGGGAAGGAGCTGGCGAAGGTGTTGACGGGACTGGCCGGATTGTTGGGGAAGCAGCTGGCGAAGTTGTTGAAGGGACTGGCCGGATTTTTGTTGGAAGCAGCTGGCGAAGGTGTAGAAGGGACTGGTTGGATTGTCGGGGACGGAGCTGGCGAATGTGTTGAAGGGACTGGCCGGATTGTTGGGGAAGGAGCTGGCGAATGTGTTGAAGGGACTGGCTGGATTGTTAGGGAAGCAGCTGGCGAAGGTGTTGACGGGACTGGCCGGATTGCTGGGGAAGCAGCTGGTGAAGGTGTTGACAGGACTGGCCGGATTGTTGGGGAAGGAGCTGGTGAAGGTGTTGACGGGACTGGCCGGATTGTTGGGGAAGGAGCTGGCGAAGGTGTAGAAGGGACTGGCCGGATTGTTGGGGAAGGAGCTGGCGAAGGTGTTGACGGGACTGGCCGGATTGTTGGGGAAGGAGCTGGCGAAGGTGTTGACGGGACTGGACGGATTGTTGGGGAAGGAGCTGGCAAAGGTGTTGACGGGACTGGCCGGATTGTTGGGGAAGGAGCTGGCGAATGTGTTGACTGGACTGGCCGGATTGTTGGGGAAGGAGCTGGCGAAGGTGTTGACGGGACTGGCCGGATTGTTGGGGAAGCAGCTGGCGAAGTTGTTGAAGGGACTGGCCGGATTGTTGGGGAAGCAGCTGGCGAAGGTGTAGAAGGGACTGGCTGGATTGTCGGGGAAGGAGCTGGCGAAGGTGTTGACGGGACTGGCCGGATTGTTGGGGAAGGAGCTGGCGAAGGTGTTGACGGGACTGGCCGGATTGTTGGGGAAGGAGCTGGCGAAGGTGTTGACGGGACTGGCCGGATTGTTGGGGAAGGAGCTGGCGAATGTGTTGACGGGACTGGCCGGATTGTTGGGGAAGGAGCTGGCGAATGTGTTGACGGGACTGGCCGGATTGTTGGGGAAGGAGCTGGCGAATGTGTTGACGGGACTGGCCGGATTGTTGGGGAAGGAGCTGGCGAAGGTGTAGACGGGACTGGCCGGATTGTTGGGGAAGGAGCTGGCGAATGTGTTGACGGGACTGGCCGGATTGTTGGGGAAGGAGCTGGCGAAGGTGTTGACGGGACTGGCCGGATTGTCGGGGAAGGAGCTGGCGAATGTGTTGACGGGACTGGCCGGATTGTTGGGGAAGGAGCTGGCGAAGGTGTTGACGGGACTGGCCGGATTGTTGGGGAAGGAGCTGGCGAAGGTGTTGACGGGACTGGCCGGATTGTTGGGGAAGGAGCTGGCGAATGTGTTGACGGGACTGCCCGGATCGTTGGGGAAGGAGCTGGCGAAGGTGTTGAGGGGACTGGCCAGATTGTTGGGGAAGGAGCTGGCGAAGGTGTTGACGGGACTGGCCGGATTGTTGGGGAAGCAGCTGGCGAAGGTGTTGACGGGACTGGCTGGATTGTCGGGGAAGGAGCTGGCGAATGTGTTGACGGGACTGGCCGGATTGTTGGGGAAGCAGCTGGTGAAGGTGTTGACGGGACTGGCCGGATTGCTGGGGAAGGAGCTGGCGAAGGTATTGACGGGACTGGCCGGATTGTTGGGGAAGGAGCTGGCGAATGTGTTGACGGGACTGGCCGGATTGTTGGGGAAGGAGCTGGCGAAGGTGTTGACGGGACTGGCCGGATTGTTGGGGAAGGAGCTGGCGAAGGTGTTGACGGGACTGGCCGGATTGTTGGGGAAGGAGCTGGCGAATGTGTTGACGGGAGTGGCCGGATTGTTGGGGAAGGAGCTGGCGAAGGTGTTGACGGGACTGGCCGGATTGTTGGGGAAGGAGCTGGCGAATGTGTTGACGGGACTGGCTGGATTGTTGGGGAAGGAGCCGGCCGAGGTGATGACGGGACTGGCCGGATTGTTGGGGAAGGAGCCGGCCGAGGTGTTGACGGGACTGGCCGGATTGTCGGGGAAGGAGCTGACGAAGGTGTAGAAGGGACTGGCCGGATTGTTGGGGAAGGAGCTGGCGAAGGTGTTGACGGGACTGGCCGGATTGTTTGGGAAGGAGCTGGCGAAGGTGTTGACGGGACTGGCCGGATTGTTGGGGAAGGAGCTGGCGAATGTGTTGACGGGACTGGCCGGATTGTTGGGGAAGGAGCTGGCGAATGTGTTGACGGGACTGGCCGGATTGTTGGGGAAGGAGCTGGCGAAGGTGTTGACGGGACTGGCCGGATTGTTGGGGAAGGAGCTGGCGAATGTGTTGACGGGACTGGCCGGATTGTTGGGGAAGGAGCTGGCGAATGTGTTGACGGGACTGGCCGGATTGTTGGGGAAGGAGCTGGCGAATGTGTTGAAGGGACTGGCCGGATTGTTGGGGAAGGAGCTGGCGAATGTGTTGACGGGACTGGCCGGATTGTTGGGGAAGGAGCTGGCGAATGTGTTGAAGGGACTGGCTGGATTGTTAGGGAAGCAGCTGGCGAAGGTGTTGACGGGACTGGCCGGATTGCTGGGGAAGCAGCTGGTGAAGGTGTTGACGGGACTGGCCGGATTGTTGGGGAAGGAGCTGGCGAATGTGTTGATGGGACTGGCTGGATTGTTGGGGAAGCAGCTGGCAAATGTGTAGAAGGGACTGGCCGGATTGTTGGGGAAGCAGCTGGTGAAGGTGTTGACGGGACAGGCCGGATTGTTGGGGAAGGAGCTGGCGAAGGTGTTGACGGGACTGGCCGGATTGTCGGGGAAGGAGCTGGCGAATGTGTTGACGAGACTGGCCGGATTGTTGGGGAAGGAGCTGGCGAATGTGTAGAAGGGACTGGCCGGATTGTTGGGGAAGCAGCTGGCAAATGTGTAGAAGGGACTGGCCGGATTGTTGGGGAAGGAGCTGGCGAATGTGTTGACGGGACTGGCCGGATTGTTGGGGAAGGAGCTGGCGAAGGTGTAGAAGGGACTGGCCGGATTGTTGGGGAAGGAGCTGGCGAAGGTGTTGACGGGACTGGCCGGATTGTTGGGGAAGGAGCTGGTGAATGTGTTGACGGGACTGGCCGGATTGTTGGGGAAGGAGCTGGCGAATGTGTTGATGGGACTGGCTGGATTGTTGGGGAAGCAGCTGGCAAATGTGTAGAAGGGACTGGCCGGATTGTTGGGGAAGGAGCTGTCGAAGGTGTTGACGGGACTGGCCGGATTGTTGGGGAAGGAGCTGGCGAATGTGTTGATGGGACTGGCCGGATTGTTGGGGAAGGAGCTGGTGAATGTGTTGACGGGACTGGCCGGATTGTTGGGGAAGGAGCTGGCGAAGGTGTTGACGGGACTGGCCGGATTGTTGGGGAAGGAGCTGGTGAATGTGTTGACGGGACTGGCCGGATTGTTGGGGAAGGAGCTGGCGAATGTGTTGACGGGACTGGCCGGATTGTCGGGGAAGGAGTTGGCGAAGGTGTTGACGGGACTGGCCGGATTGTTGGGGAAGGAGCTGGCGAAGGTGTTGACGGGACTGGCCGGATTGTCGGGGAAGGAGCTGGCGAATGTGTTGACGGGACTGGCCGGATTGTCGGGGAAGGAGTTGGCGAAGGTGTTGATGGGACTGGCCGGATTGTTGGGGAAGCAGCTGGCGAAGGTGTTGACGGGACTGGCCGGATTGTTGGTGAAGGAGTCAGCCAAGTTTTTAGACAACAGCCAGTAGGTGCAAAAGAAGGCCATTCGGCCCTTCGAGCCAGCACCTCCATGTTGAATGAGACGGTCAGGATATTGGGAAAGGAGATGGTCAGGTTATTGGGGGAGCCCGTCTGGATATCGGAGGAACCGACTGAAATATCTGAGAAGCCGGAGGAGATGTTTGGGATATCGGAGGAGCCTGTCAGGATGTCGGAGGAGCCCGTTGGGAAGTCAGAGTAACTGTTTTGGGTTCAGTGGAGCCGACCTGCCTGCACACCGTTCTGCTCGCTACTCAGAGGCATCGCAGCTGGTGCTGTATAACTGTGGGAAATTGCCTCCAGCATTTCATTTGTAATGGCAAGTCTCTGTCGGACAGCGACAATGGAAGTCGCCACAGGCCTGTTACCCTTGTCTTGTGGAGGCACAGACCACGTGGAGCTGTGTAGCCTCTGCTGTAGTGAGGACCGGGGATCAGGCCTGAGGCTTGCCTGCTGCTGCAGACTGGTTGAGAAGAACTGGAATGCGCTACCACACGGTTGAGCTCCGCTGTGGCCTGGCGTTACCTGTCAGCACTACCCTGCCGTGCTCGAGCAGCAGAATAACAGGCTGAATCGCGCGTGTCTGCGCACTGCTGGGAGGCAGTACCATTGCTGGACATTGCCGCTCAGCGTCTTGTGCTATATATATACTTTTTTTGTGTGAATAGGCTTCTTTGCTCGCTATTTTGAAATTATGTTACTCGCTATATTGAATGTTTGCTTTGTTTTGAATGTTTTTCACCTTGGCGCCAGAGGAATGCTGTCTCCAACTGTATCTATATATAGTTTGAATGATAATTAAACTTGACTTGATTTGATTAGAATCAGGTTTAATATCACCGACATACTGTATGTCTTGAAATTTGTTGTAGTACAGAACAATGCATAAAAACTACTGTAGGTACAACAAGAAATGTATAAAAATATAAATAACAGTAGAATCGAGAGAAATTAGGACAATTCAGAAGATTGATTTTCATAGCTACTCCAATTCACTCTTTATTGTCCTAGTAATGATTCTTCCCACTTTAATCTTTACCTTTAGTCATTGGACTACCAAGCAGAATCCTAGTTACCATTTTCGTCATGGTTGTTTCAGCACTCACACTGGAAGTGATAATTTGCTTTGACTTCTCTCTCATCCCATTTGATGCATTGAACAGATTCAGGTTTTGTGTTTACCAAGCTTGTTAGCTGACAAGAGCTCTGTGCTAACGTGAACTATATGTATTTGGCATGTGTTGTGGCCCGGGAAGAAGTACACACTCAGGACAACAACTACTTGTTTGGGTTTTAATTCCTTTATCTGCTTTAGATGTTAAGTGCCAGAAGAGGGTCTTAAAACAAAATGACCGACTTTACAATCGGGTCCCGCCGTTACGATCTCCGTTGAACCTTCGGTCCACACACTTGTGTCGCAACCAATTGCATATGCAGTATAAAAATACAAAGAAAATCACACAAAACTGATACAGTACTAATACGGTAGTGGCAATTCTAAAGGAACACAATACAAACAACATTAGAATCCCCCAACCCTGTATCTTACACATTGCAGTGAAAAATGTAAGCGAGTACATCTCATCTAAGATATCTACTACTCTTTAGTACACACGTGCTGACCCCCCGAACAGAGACTAAACATTCACGTTACACGGTTACATGCACAATCAGTCATGATACAATGAAGTTAGACAAAAGGTACACTTCGGCACAACTTTTACAAGATATTACCTGGTATTTAAATTACAGGAAGACTGACCTACTTGGCCGGTGAGGAACTTTGCAAGCCACGCTATCTAGTTTCGAGTTCTTTACTTGTGAAAATCTAAAGCATCCACATGTAAAACATGTCAAATTACCGATATTCTCCAGTCGCCAACAAGCATAAATGAATTCACATGGATATTGTAAATTAATGTTCACCTTTCCTCACCCAGCCCAGTACCTCTGAGGGGTGGGGGGGGGGGATTTGATTCCAATGCTCTACCAGCTTCAGCAGCAGAAAGCAAAATGGTCTCCCTACTATCCTGCATGTGCATAATGACGTCACCATCTCCACTTAAAGGCACAGATAACTATTCTCGCATTACCCGGATGAATGCCTAAGTACACTTTTAACGGTACTGAATAAGATTCGACTGTCACCCGGTTACATATGCTATCTGTAAACCTATGGTCTAGGGCAAACACTGTGAAGTATAGACTTACACCAGCCTACTATAGAAAGTTATGCAAAGAAACAGGATTGAAGATGTAGTTATTTTATACAAGGAGCAAGTCAATGCAGCGAAGGTCAGTGTAGCTACTGCAAAGTATATGGCAATGGTGCACGAGATATTTGTACAATTTGCTCTGTAGAGAACTTGTGTGAACATGTTAAGTCCTGAGCGTCCTCTAATGTCTTTATTGACATGACTCTGAACTCCTAGAGTGTAGCAATGGCACACTGGCTTCCTTCAGCTTCCCAGCTGTGTTACAGGAAAATCATCTGCTGAAGGTATACCGAGTTAGGCCACACAATGATTGCCTTCCCGAATCAGAATCATGGCTTTACCAGGAGTGGTAGTGGAATAAGACTGGCAAATGTAATGAAACTTATTGTTTGTAACATCTCCCCTTCACTGATCGTCAGCACTGGCAGACCTCAACAATGTGTGCTTAGCCCACTGTTCTACTCTCTCTATACCCATGACTGTGTAGCTGGGCATGGCTCAAATGTCATCTATTGATTTGACGCAACTAAACTATTGTTGGCAGAATTACAGATGGTAAAGTGGAGGTGTACTGGAGTGAGGTCGATCAGCTTGTTGAGTGGTGTCACAACAGCTTTGCCCTCAATGTCAGCAAGACAAAGAAACTGATTGTGGACTTCAGCAAGAAGTCACGGGAACCCACATCAGTCCTCATTGAGGGATCAAAAGTGGAAAGGGTGAACAGGTTCATATTCCTGGGTGTCAACATCTTAAAAGATCTATCCTGGGCCCAACATATTGATGAAATTACAAAGAAGGTATGACAGCTGTTGTATTTCTTCAGGAGTTTGGGGAGATTTAGTGTGTCACTAAAGACTCCAGTAAATTTGTACAAATATACCGTGGAGAACATTCTAACTGATTGTGTCACGGTCTGGTATGGAAGAGTCACTGCACAGGACTGAAAAAAGCCACAGCAAGTTTCAAACTCATCTTCCAAAGGTGATGCCTCAAGAAGACGCATCACACTGCCCTTTTCTCGTTGCTACCATCAAGGAGGAAGTACAGGAGCCTGAAGCCACACTCTCAATATTTTAGGACAAACTCTTCCCCTCCATCATCAGATTTCTGGATGGACAATGAATCATTGGAAGGTTGTGCCTGTGATGGAGCTAGGTGAGTTTACAATGCGCTGCACCTGCTTTCAACCCTGCACACTGGTGCCTGTGTACAAGGTTATGATGCAACCAGTGAGAACTTTCCTCAGCATACATCTGTAGAAATTTGCTAGAGCTTTTATTGACAGACCAAGTCTCCTCAAGAACTCTTACCACTTCATAACAAATTGATAGGTGAGAAGCTGTGGGGTGAATACTGAGGATTTCCAAATGTATTTGTTCCAGTGGTAACAAATTGGAAAATCTCCCCCCCAATCCCACCACATGAATCATCAGCTCCAAGGGAGTAGAACAGAAAGAATCAGAATCAGGTTTATTATCACTGACATATGTTTTAAATTTTGTAGTTTTCAGCAGAGATACAATACAATACATAATATATACTATAAATTACAATATATAGATATAAACAATTTAAATAAACAGTGCAAACAGAGAGCAAAATAAGTGAGGTAGTATTCATGCATTCATTGTCTATTCAGAAATATGACCTCAGAGGGGGAGAAGCAGTTCCTACAAAGTTGAGTGTGTGTCTCTCTGAAGTGAAAAAGGAAGACGTATCCTGGGTATTGGTGGCCCTTAATGATGGATACCAGCTTTTTGAGACATTGCCCTTTGAAGATGGTGATGAATAAAGTTTGGTCAGACATTTTCTCCTGAATGTCGTGTTTTTAAGATTGGAAAAGTTGACTTCAAAAATCTAAGTTGGGTTTTCCTGATTGTGACAGATAAATGAAAATAGTCCCAATTTCTCACAAGATCTACAAGCCTAACTTTATTTCTTCATTGCCTGCACTGTCTGATGTACAATATAAAAAAAATTTCCAACCAATCTAACTGATATCCCTACAGATAGACTGCACTAAAGAAACCATCAGAAGTTAGCCAACTGTTTCAGAAAACTAACCTCATTGTAAGCAAACACGGGATAGAGAAATGACTGAAAGAACATAACTCCAGTGTGTGAAAGTAAGTAATTACTGTACTTTGAAGGTGTAATGGGATACAGGCTTGTTGCTTAAGCCTTCAGAAAATCTAACATTCCTTCACGTGCTAAGGTTGCAAACTCTACATGGCTTGAGGGCTGTAAATGTTGACAGTTCAATCCATTTTAGGTGCTGTGTCTGGGATCGGAGGACAATGCTAGGATGGCTGGTTTGAAACAATCATTAGCACATTTCTCAAATTTTTTGAATCTAAAGTATGTCTTCCACTGCAATTTTATAGAGCATTTTTTTTTGTTCGCTCTAGTGAAAACTACTTTTGATTTTTTTATCTTAGGAATGAATTCTCCTGTGTTACATTTTTGTCCACATTGTAGTCTTGCTCCTCTCATTGAGCAACAATATTCATTGGGCTGGGTTTTATGGCAAGACGCAGTGAATTGGGTGAGAACATTCACTCATTCATAAGATGTGACCATCACCTGAGCATACAGTTAAAATAATGGTTTAGTTGACTCCTTAATAGTCAAGTCATGACACTTTTATTGTCATTTTGACCATAACTGCTACGTACAGTACATAGTAAAAATGAGACAATGTTTTTCAGGACTATGGTGTTACATGACACAGTACAAAAACTAGACTGAATTATGTAAAAAAAAACTACACTAGACTACAGTCCCACCCAGGACTGCATAAAGTAGCATTGAAGTACAGAGGAATCTTGGAGGAATCAGCTTCATAGTTCACTGAAAGTGGCTACACAATTGAATAAGGTAGTAAAGATGCATATGGCATGCTTGCCTTCATTGGCAGTGATGCTGAGTATAAGAGTAAAGGAAGTCATGCTGCAGTGATATAAAACTTTAGTCAGACTGCACTTGGAGTATCGTGTGCAGTTCTGGTTGTTCATTATAAGAAGGATGGAGAAACTGTGGAGAGAATGCAGAAGAGGTTTACCAAGATGCTGCCAGGATTAGAGGGTATATGGTTGGACATACTGGAGTTGTTTCCAGGTAGAGCTTTCTTTATGAGAGGTGTAGATAGGGTAGGTAGACAGGATCTTCACCCCAGCGGAGAAATATTAAACACCAGAGAACATACTTTTAAGGTTGGAGGGTTGGAGTTTAAAATTGATGCGAGGGGCACGTTTTTTACGCAGATTGGAAGTGCCTGGAATAGGTTACCCGGAGTAGTAGTAGTGGAATAAGGCAGTCTGGTGAGTTTAGGAGGTTTTACCAGGAGAAGTAGTGGAATAAGACAGTCAAGTCAAGTCAAGTCGCTTTTTATTGTCATTTCGACCATAAACTGCTGGTACAATACACAATAAAAACAAAGCAACGTTCTTCCAGGACCCTGCTGCGACATGAAACAACACAAAACTACACTAGACTATGTGAGACAACACAAAAACTACACTAGTCTACAGACCTACACAGGACTACATAAAGGGTACAAAACAGGGCAGTACAATAATTAATTAATTAATCAATCAATCAATCAATCAATCAATCAATCAATTAATTAATAAGCTAGATAATAGGCACAGTAGAGGACAAGTTTCAATACTATATAATAATAAATGATATAGATGTCAGTCCAGGCTTTGGGTATTGAGGAGTCTGATGGCTTCGGGGAAGAAACTGTTGCACAGTCTGGTCGTGAGAGCCCGAATGCTTTGGTATCTTTTCCCAGATGGCAGGAGGGAGAAGAGTTTGTATGAGGGGTGTGTGGGGTCCTTCATAATGCTGTTTGCTTTGCAGATGCAGCGTGTAGTGTAAATGTCTGTAATGGCAGGAAGAGAGACCCCGATGATCATCTCAGCTGACCTCACTATCCGCTGCAGGGTCTTGCGATCCAAGATGGTGCAATTCCCGAACCAGGCAGTGATGCAGCTGCTCAGGATGCCCTTGAAACATCCTCTGTAGAATGTGATGAGGATGGGGGGTGGGAGATGGACTTTCCTCAGCCTTCGCAGAAAGTAGAGACACTGTTGGGCTTTCTTTGCTATGGAGCTGGTGTTGAGGGACCAGGTGAGGTTCTTCACTAGTGAACAGCAAGAAATTTGGTGCTCTTAACGATCTCAACGGAGGAGCCGTTGATGTTCAGCGGAGTGTGGTCACTCCGTGCCCTCCTGAAGTCAACAAACATCTCTTTTGTTTTGTTCACATTCAGAGGCGGGTTGTTGGCTCTGCACCAGTCCGTTAGCCACTGCACCTCCTCTCTGTAAGCTGACTCATCATTCTTGTTGATGAGACCCACCACGGTCGTGTAATCGGCGAACTTGATGATATGATTCGAGCTGTGTATTGCTGCACAGTCATGGGTCAGCAGAGTGAACAGCAGTGGACTGAGCATGTAGCCCACTGTCTGGTGAGCTTAGGAGGTTTTACCAGGAGTAGCAGTGGAATAAGGCAGTCTGGTGAGTTTAGGAGGCTGTTAGATAGACACATGAATATGACAGGAATGGAGGACATTGAATATATATTGTTCATACAATGTCATCATGATCAACACAACATTGTGAGCTGAATGACCTCTAAACAATGCACTACAAGTGGTACCCTATGGCTGTAGTGAATTCCATATCAAGGTACACTGCCACAAATTGCCAGGTTATCTACAACAGCAACTTAATACCTGTGGAGTCCAGTAGCCAGAATGCTAATTTCAGCACATACATGGGAACGACCTTCTCTCCACAAAGTACATCATTATGACTTAAAAACATAAGTGTTCCATTATCTCAAAGACAAAGCAAATTTATTATTAAAGTATGAATACATGTTAGCATATCCTACTTTCAGAAAGTATATAACTTATAGATGAAGGAAGATGAAGGAACACATACCAATCCTCATAGAGGGATCAGAAGTGGAGAGAGTGAGCTTCAAGATCTCTGAGGATCTAACCTGGTCCCAACATAATGATGTAGTCATAAAGAAGGCAAGACAGCGGCTATACTTCATTAGGAGTTTGGCAAGTCAACAAATGTGCTCAAAAACTTCTATAGTTGTACCATGGCGAGCATTCTGACAGGCTGCATCACTGTCTGGTATGGAGGGGCTACTGCACAGGACCGAAAGAAGCTGCAGAAGGCTGTAAATCTAGTCAGCTAGTACAGAGTACCCAGGACATCTTCAGGGAGCGGTGTCTCAGAAAGGCAGCATCTATTATTAAGGACCTCCAGCACCCAGGACGTGCCCTTTACTCACTGTTACCATCAGGTAGGAGGTACAGAAGCCTGAAGGCACACACTCAGCGATTCAGGAACAGCTTCTTCCCCTCTGCCATCCGATTCCTAAGTGACACTACCTCACTTTTTTAATATACAGTATTTCTGTTTTTGCACATTTTTAATAATCTATTCAATATATGTATTTTTTTATTATTATGTTTTATCTTAGTTATGATTATTTTCTATCTCTGCTAGATTATGTATTGCATTGAACTGCTGATAAGTTAACAAATTTCACATCACATGCCAGTGATAATAAACCTGATTCTGATATACTTTGTTGGAGGCATTTATAGGGAAATAAAGAAATACAATAGAACTTATGAAAAACTATATATAAATGATTGACAAACAACCAAAGTGCAAAAGAAGACAAACTAGGCAAATAATAAAAAATAAATTACGATAAGAACTTTAGTTGTAAGTCCTTGAAAGTGAGCCCAAAGGTTGTAGAAACAGTTCAGAGTTGAAGTGAGTGAAGTTGTCCATGTTGGGTCAGGAACCTGATGGCTGTAGGGCCATCACTGTTCCTGAACCTGGTGGTGTAGGACCTAAGGCTCCTGTAACTCCTGTGCAATGGCAGTAATGAGAAGGGAGCATGGCCTGGATAGTGGGGAACTTAAAGATGGATACTAATTCATCAAGCCTGTCTCTGCCGGGTTAAAGTCTTGGAGCACTGTCCCCAGCTGCACTGTGGGACTGAAACACTGCAGTAATTCAATAAAGTGGCTCAGCAGCATCTCATCAGTGGCAAATTGTTAATAAACTGATCTTACAAAGGGATGAATTAAAAAAAAGCCTCTCATTTGAAATTACATGCTGCTGGTGGGGCATTTAAATATTTATGAGGTAATTATATCCAATATTCTGTACTTATTCTTCTGTTTCTGTTAATCTTTTTTCCTATTGGGTCTAGTATTACACTGGTGACCAGACAAGTGAAGTACATAACATTACCCAGGAGTGAAAAGTTATTAAATCTGCAACCTCTAAAAGCATTTTTGACCTCTTTTGTTTGCTGCTAAGCCCATATATCAGAAACTGGAGTAACCGGTCGGCAACCGTGGAAGTAATGAGTATATATAATCATACAGCACAGGAGGAAGCCATTCGAGCTATAATTTCAATGCTGGCACTTTGAAAAAGCCTCCCAATTAGTTGGAGTACACAATGTGTTCATTATAAATTGTCCTTCTTGGACATTGATTCATTGTTCGCCTGCATTCAGCATATGCTGCAGTCAGAAGTATTTTTCTGAGGAAATGTTTCAAATATCAAAATATATTAGATGAGAAGTGGACTCAGGTGAAGACTGCAGATTGCTGAGGGAAATTCATTCTCAGGACCAATCCTCCCGATAAATGCTGTTAATTAAATACCACTGATTAAACGACATGGTTAAATCAATTCGGTTATGTTCCTGCATTTGCAAGGAAGGACATTCAGTCGGTGAGAAACTAAAGATCTTTGGAGTAAAGTGTATAACTGTCTTACAGTCAGGTACACAGATAGGCCAACACATGCTCATAATCTGACTGGCCTAAAACCTAAACAGCTGAAATAATATTTTAATTTGAAAGTGATACCAAGACATTATGTGTCATGCTCTGTGTAATGCTTTAACTGTCTGTAACAGTTTTATTCTGACCATGAAACTCGAAACTAAATAATCTTACTGATGGCAAGCATCTGCAAACAATGGTCACTATCATATCAAAAAAGGGGAAGGATGTAGCCTTGAAACTATGGACTTTGTTTCCATGCTCAGACTCATATGCCAGTTTCTCTGGGGCATCTACAAAGTGTAAACACAAGCGATTCTGCAGATGCTGGAAATCCAGAGCAACACATGCTCACACACGCACA
Source organism: Hypanus sabinus (assembly GCF_030144855.1). Lineage (NCBI taxonomy): Eukaryota > Metazoa > Chordata > Chondrichthyes > Myliobatiformes > Dasyatidae > Hypanus > Hypanus sabinus. Next base: position 32,315,568 of record NC_082707.1, read on the forward strand.
CACACACAAATGCTGAAGGAATTCAACAGGCCAGGCAGTATCTAAGGAGAGGAATAACCAGTTGACGTTTTGGAGCTGAGACTGGAAGGGAAGGGGGCAGAAGCTAAAATAAGAAGGTGAGGTGAGTGGAGATTCCCAGATGGTAGGTTACCTCCTGAGTCCCAGGGTCTGCGATATCTCGGATGGAGTCCTCAGTGGGAGAGTGAACAGCCTGAGGTCGTGGATCTTGTAGGTACCAATGACATGGGTAGGGTGAATGTCGCGTTCTTCATAGGGAGTTAGGTGCAACTGTAAATTAAAGGGCAGGGCCTCCAGGGTTGTGATCTCAGGATTGTTACCCATGCTATGTGCAAGTGAGTTCAGAACAATGAAGATTATACAGTTTAATACGTGGCTAAGGAATTGGTGTAGGAGGGAGGGCATAAGATTTTTGGATCATTGTACTCTCTTCCAGAGACCTGTATGAAAGGGACAGGTTGCACCTGAAGTGGAGGGAGACTAATATCCTAGTGGGTAGGTTTACTAATGCTGCACAGTGGGTTTTAAGCTAAAGTTACAGGGGGATGGGAACCAGAATGCCAGAGTAACCTACAAATTACAAAGAGAGATAGAAAATGCATGCCAAAAGAGCAATGTTACAATAGTCATGGGGATTTCAATATGCATATAGATTGGCAAAAGGTGGTTGGTGCTGGATTCCAGGAAGGGGAATTTCTAGAGACCCTACAAGATGACTTTTTAGAGCAGCTCACGGTTGAGCCCACTTGAGGATCAGCTATTCTGGATTGGGTGTTGTGCATGTAACCAAAATTGATTAGTGAGCTTAAATTAGAAGAACCCTTACGGGAAAGTGATCATAATATGATTGAATTCACCCTGAAATTTGAGAAGGAGAAGCTAAAATCAGATGTATCAGTCTGACTGTGGAGTAAAAGGAATTACAGAGGCATGAGAGAGGAGTTGGCCAGAATTCATTGCCAAAGAACACTGGCAGGGATGATGGCAGTGCAGAAATGGCTGGAAATTTCTGGAAGTAATTCAGAAGGCACAGGATATTTATTTTGCAAAGAGGAAGAAGTATTCTGAAGGAAAGATAACACAGCTGTGGCTAACAAGAGAAGTCAAAGCCACATAAAAGCCAAAGAGAGGGTATATAATAGAACTAAAATTAGTGGAAAGTTAGAGAATTGGGAAGCTTTTAAAAGCCTACAGAAGGCAACTAAAAAAGTTATTAAGAAGATAAAGGTAGTATACAACAGTAAGCCAGCCAATAATATCAAACACAATACCAAAAGTTTCTTCAGATGCATAAAGTGTAAAAGGGAGGGGAAAGTGGATTTCGGATCATTGGAAAATGATACTGGAAAGATAGTAATGGTGGGGGGCAAGAAAAGGGCAGATGAACTGACTAAGTATTTTGTGTCAGTCCATTGTGTCAATGGAAGTTACCATTACTTGGTAGAAAGTTCTTGGGAAACTGAAAGATTTGAAGGTAGTTGAGTCACCTGAATCAGATGGTGTACACCCCAGCGTTCTGAAAGAGGTGGCTGCAGAGATCGTTGAGGCATTAGTAATGAACTATCAAGAATTGCTAGTTTCTGGAATGGTTTTGGAAGACTGGAAAATTGCAATGTCATTCCAATTTTCAGGAAGGGGGAGAGGCAGAAGAAACTGAACTATAGGCCAGTTAGTCTGACCTCAGTGGTTAGGAAGATGTTGGAGTCGATCACAATTTGAGAACAATGTCCTTGTACCTCTAGATCTCTCTCTGTTATGCAACATTCTCCAGGGTCCTGCCATTTACTGCGTAAGTCCAGCCCTGGTTTAACTGACCAAAAAGCAACACTTTGCACTTATCCAAGTTAAATTCCATCCACCATTCCTTTGCTCATTTTCCCAGTTGATCAATATTCTGTTGTAACCTTCAGTGGTTTCAGTGATGGAACCTGCCGTTCCTTTGCCCACTTTCTCAGTTGATCTAAGTCCTGTTGTAATCAGAGATAATGTTCAGTATGCCACCAATTTTGGTGTCATCTACAAACTTTCTAAATATGCCAGTTCCATTCTCGTCAAATCGTACATACAGGTGATAAACAGCACTGGACCCAGCACCATTCTCTGTGGCTTATCACTGGTCCTCCAATCTGATAAACACTCCCACTCTATCACACCTGCTACCAAAGCAATTTTGCTTCCAATTGGCAATCTCACACTGGACCCCATGTGATCTTATCATGCTGACCTAGGTGGTAGGTGCCTGGAACATGCTGCCTGGGGAACTGGCAGAAGCAGATATAGTAGCAATATTTAAGAAGTATTTGTTCAGACATACGAGCAGGCAAGGAATAATGGGATATGAACTTTTGCAGGCAGATGGGTCTAATTTGGATCAGCATCATGTTCAGTGTGGGTATTGGGTGCTGAAGGGACACTACCAGGTTCAGGAACAATTATTACCCTATAACTATCAGGCTCTTGAACTGGCGAGGGTAACTTCACTCACCTCAACTCTGAACTGTTTCCACAACCTACAGACTCTATAGACTTACTGCACTTTCAAAGACTCAACAATTTACGTTCTCAGTAGTTTTTTCTTATTTGCACAGTTTGTCTTATTTTGCCGATTGGTTATTTGTCAGTCTTTGTTTTTGTACAGCTTTTCAAGAATTCTATTTTATTTCTTCATTTTCTTGTACATGCCTATATGAAAGTGAATTTCAAGGTAGTGCTTAGTAACATGTACATACTTTAATAATAAATTTATTTTCATTTCCACTGCTGCACTCTTCTCTGTTCTTTGTTCTTTGAAAACTCTTTTGCCTCAGGATCTTCCAGGGATCCGCGATGGACCTACGTAAGATCTTTCAGTCAGTGGAGTGCTATTTGATCCAGTGGGAGACTGATAGCATGTTTTAAGATCTGCCCAAAACAGTTTGTGAAGTTGGTGTGAGGTACTAGTGGCAGAAAGTCAATATTGATATCTCAAAGCTTTAAGTACACCGCAATGTTGCCCAAGACTGAAGTTGGCTAATGGATAGAAACATAGAAAAACCTACAACTCAATACAGGCCCTTTGGTCCACAGTGCTGTGCTGAACAAGTACTTACTTTAGAATTTACTTAGGGTTACTCATAACCCTCTCTTTTTCTAAGTTCCATGTACTTATCCAGGAGTCTCTTAAAAGATCCTATCGTATCACCTCCACCACCGTCGCCAGCAGCCCATTCTACGCACTCACCACTCTCTGCATAAAAAAATTTACCCCTGACATCCCCTCTGTACCTCTGTACCCTGTCGTGTTAGCCATTTCAGCCCTGGGAAAAAGCCTCTGACTATACACACAATCAATGCCTCTCATCATCTTATACACCTCTATCAGGTCACCTCTCATCCTCTGTCGCTCCAAGGAGAAAAGGCCAAGTTCACTCAAAGTATTCTCATTAGGTATTCGCCACAGTCCAGGCAACATCCTTGTAAATCTCCTCTGCACTCTTTCTATAGTTTGCACATCCTTCCTGTAGTGAGGTGACCAGAACTGAACACTGTACTCCAAGTGGGGTCTGACCAGGGTCCTATATAGCTGCAACATTACCTCTCAATCCCATGGTTGATGATGGCCAATACACCGCATGCCTTCTTAACCACAGAGGCAACATGCACAGCGGCTTTGAGTGTCCTATGGACTCAGACCCCAAGATCCCTGTGATCCTCCACACTGCCAAGAGTCTTACCATTAATGCAATACTCTGCCATCATATTTGACCTACCAGAATGAACCACCTCACACTTATCTGGGTTGAACTCCATCTGCCTCTTCTCTGCCCTGTTTTGCACCCTATCGATGTCCTGCTGTAACCTCTAACAGCCTTCCTCAGTATCCACAACAACTCCCACCTTTGTGTCACCAGACAATTTACTAACCCATCCCTCCACTTCCTCATCCAGGTCATTTATAAAAATCACGTAGAGTAGGGGTCCCAAAGCAGATCCCTGAGGCACACCACTGGTCACTGAACTCCATGCAGAATATGACCCATCTACAACCAGTCTTTGCCTTCAGTGGGCAAGCCAATTCTGGATCCACAAAGTAAGGTCCCCTTGGATCCCATCCCTCCTTACTTTCTCAGTAAGCCTTGCATGAGGTACCTTATCAAATGTCTTGCTAAAATCCATATACACTACATCTACTGCTCTACCTTCATCTATGTGTTTGGTCACATCCTCAAAAAATTCAATCAGGCTCGTAAGACACGACTTGCCTTTGACAAAGCCATGCTGACTATTTCTAATCATATTATGCCTCTCCAAATGTTCATAAATCCTGCCTCTCAGGATCTTCTCCATCAGTTTACCAACCACTGAAGTAAGACTCACTGGTCTATAATTTCATGGGCTATCTCTACTCCCTTTCTTGAATAAGGGAACAACATCTGCAACTCTTCAATCCTCTGGAACCTCCCCCATCCCCATTGATGATGCAAAGATCATTGCCAGAAACTCAGCAATCTCCCCCCTCACCTCCCACATTAGCCTGGGGTACATCTCGTCCAGTCCCGGAGACCTATCTAAGTTGATGCTTTCCAAAAGCTCCAGCACATCCTCTTTCTTAATATCTAAATGCTCAAGCTTTTCAATCCACTGTAAGTCATCCCTAGAATCGCCAAGACCCTTTTCCGTAGTGAATACTGAAGTATTCGTTCAGTACCTCAGCTATCTCCTCCAGTTCAATACACATTTTTCCACTGTCAAATTTGATTAGTCCTATTCTCTTATGTCTTATCCTCTTGCTCTTCACATACTTGTAGAATGCTTTGGGGTTTTCCTTAATCCTGTCCACCAAGGCCTTCTCATGGCCCCTCTGGCTCTCCTAATTTAATTCTTAAGCTCCTTCCTGCTAGCCTTATAATCTTCTAGATCTCTATCATTACCTAGCTTTTTGAACCTTTCGTCAGCTTTTCTTTTCTCCTTGACTAGATTTTCAACAGCCTTTGTACACCATGGTTCTTGTACCTTAACCTCCTTTCACTGTTTCATTGGAACGTACCTATGCAGAATGCCATGCAAATATCCTCTGAATATTTGTGACATTTCTGCCTTACATTTCCCTGAGAACATCTGTTCACAATTTATGCTTCCAAGTTTCTGCCTGATAGCTTCATATTTCCCCTTACTCCAATTAAACACTTACCTAACTTGTCTGTTCCTATCCACACCCAATGCTATGGTAAAGGAAGTAGAATAGTGATAACTATCTCCAAAATACTCTCCCACCAAGAGACCTGACACCTGACCAGGTTCATTTCCCAATACCAGATCAAGTACAGCTTCTCCTCTTGTAAGCTTATCTACATATTGCGTCAGGAAACCTTCCTGAACACACCAAACAAACTCCACCCCATCTAAACCCCTTGCTCTAGGGAGATGCCAATCGATATTGAGGAAATTAAAATTTCCTGCCACAACAGCTCTGTTATTATTACACCCTTCCAGAATCTGTCTCCCTATCTGCTCCTCTATTTCTGCAGCCGTGACACTATCACTGATCAGCAGTGCCACTCCCCATCTCTTTTGTCTCCCTCCCTGTCCTTTCTGAAACATCTAAAACCCGGCATTCTAAGTCGCCATTCCTGCCCCTGAGTCATCCAAGTCTCTGTAATGGCCACAGCATCATAGCTCCAAGTACTGATCCACGCTTTAAGCTCATCTGCTTTGTTCATGATGCTTCTTGCATTAAAATAGACACATCTCAAACCATCAATCTGAGCTCATCCCTTCTTTATCACCTGCTTATCCTCCCTCTCAAATTGTCTACAAGCTTTCTCTATTTGTGAACCAACCACCTCTTCCTCTGTCTCTTCATTTTGGTTCCCATCGATTCTAGTTTAAACTCTCACCAATAGCCATAGTAAACGACCCTGCCAGGATATTGGTCCCCGTCAGATTCAAATGCAACCTGTCCTTTTTGTACAGGTCACACCTACCCCAATGTACCAGAAATCTGAATCCCTGCTCCTTGCTCCAATCCCTCATCCACGCATACAGTATATCTTCCACCTCACTCTATTCGTATAGTCACTGTCACGTGACACAGGCAGTAATCCAGAGATTACTACCTTTGAGGTCCTGCTTCTCAACTTCCTTCCTAACTCCCTGTAGTCTGTTTTCAGGATGATGCATGATAGCTGAAGAAAGGTCATTGTATCCACATGCTTAGGATTGACTGTGTGTCTATATTCCATTGTGGCCAGGTATGGTCTCAGCTCTCTCCGGTTGTCATTATTCATAAAGACGTATTGATTAGCAGGTTAATTGGTCACTGTAAATTGTCCTGTGATTAGGCTGGAATAAGAGGAGAGCTGATGTCATCAATCAGGAAATGGCAGCCGGAATTTCTGGGAAACGTACCAAGGAAAGAGAAGCTCGAGCATCTTGCAGTGACGGGAAAAACTGTTGGACAAAAAAGTCGTGGACTGCAGCCCATGACGTTCATGAGTTACATCAAGGAATGGACTGGCAAAAGTTTTAAAGAGGTTGAAGACAGATGGAAGACCATAATAGCCCATGTGATACGACAGGGAACATAATGATGATGATTAGGCTAGGGTTAAAAATAGAGGCCTGTTGGGCAGTGGTGCGTCTCATTGGGCTGGAAAGATACTGATCCATGCTCTAAATAAATAGTTTTAATATGCAATAACAAGTCAGTGGCTAGGAGTTATCATGAAAGCTGCTGATATTCTCTCAGGACTTCACATGGTAGCGTCTTAAGAAGGCGCATCCATTACTAAGAACTCTGACTGCCTGTCACCTGCCCCCTTTTCGTTATTACTATTGGGGTGGGATTCGATTCAGAGAATCTTGACCTACCGTCAGTCACTTAGAAACAACCTCTTCTCCTCTCCCATCCAATTGCTGAATAGTCCATGAACCATGAACATTACTTTCTTATCCTTATGTTTTGCACTATTTATTTATTTTGTAGTTTATAGTAATTTTATGTCTTTGCACTGTGCTTCTGCCACAAAATGGCAAATTTTATATTTTATAAGGCAGCGATAATGAATCTGATTCTGAGAATCGTCACCACCTTGAACGATCTGAACGCATTGGGTTAGGAGAAAGGCCCATATGTTTATGCTTGTGTTTGCTGATTACTCTGTCTAATATAACTGTTCCTTCTTAACAATCCTTTGCATTTATATAGGCTTGGCATGTTAGTGTAGTGGTTAGCACAATGTTATTCTAGTGCCAGCAAGCTGCATTCAATTCCGCCACAGCTAGTAAGGCGCTTTTTTAATCTCCTCCACGTGACCACATGGGTATCCTCTGAGTGCTCCAGTTTTCTTCCGCATTCCAAAGACGTACTGGTTAGTAGGTTAACTAGTCACATGGCTATAATTGGGCAGTGTAAATTCATTGAGCAGGAAGTGCTACATCTCTAAGTAATTAAGTGACTTTATTTTCAGTCTCACACACATTAGCTTATTGTTTCTCTTTGAGAAATAGAAAGTTCTGATTATTTTATAGAGCAGATGAATTATAAGGCTAGATGGGTGGATCAGAGTGGGTTCAACAAGGCTAGATATTGTCCTTAGGAACAAACATCACAGCACAACTATGGCAGCGAAGGGATTCTGAATTAATTATAAATCATTTCAATTCACTGCTGAGATTGCACACGTCGGTGCAGAAATCTTGATGCTAATGCTTCCTTTCAGTTCATTCCTCTACCTTTTCAGTGGGCTGTTACTTCAGGGTGCATATCCATGGATATTATGAATCACCAGCACTTCGGCAATACTCCCACTTGACCAGTGTTCATGTGGATTAATCGGTGAGCAATGACCAAAAATACTGGAAATAGCTCCGCAGATCAGGTAGCGTTTGAGGAGGGAGAAAGAGGATTTAGGGTTTATTCTGATGAAGCTGTTGACCTAAAATTACAAACACTTTTCACAGAAGTACTTGCTGCATGCTTAAAACATTTTCAATTTTTTTACATATTCAGATTCACTTATTTATCACATGTAATCGAAATGCACAATAAAATGCATTGTTTGTGTTAACAATGAATGTAATCTAACTGTAAGGATGTACTGGGGGCTGTCCGCAAGATCACCACACATTCTGGCGCCAGCGTAGAATGCTCTGCAGAGCAACACAAGCAGCAGCCACAAAACCAAGGAACCAAGTGAAACAAGCCCCCTTTCTACCAACTCACACACACAGACAGGTCTTGAACCCAGGAGAGGCAAGCTCTGGACTTCCAACTTCCCGTGCCTGGCCCAGCCTCACATTGGGATCCTGACTTCCGGATATGTGCATCCAGAGGCCTTGAACAATTAGGCTTCAACTCCCGGAATTCCGTCTTCGACCTTTTATATCACTCCTCAGACTCACCGATGATGAGAACTTGATATCTGGATAGTAACTTGGGCTTACAATACTTCCAATACTATTTTGCTTTTAATGAGGAGCATTGCAACTCATAGAGTTATACAGCACTTTGATCCAACATGTCCTACTGAAATTTTATCATGTGCACTAATTCCATTTACCTGCATTAGAACTGCATCCATATGTGTCTTGCCTGTTTACATACCTGCCTCAGCACATCATAAATCTCTTGAGTGTATCTGATTCCAACACTTCCTTTTACAAAGAGTATCAGATACTAACCACTCTGCACAAAGAAAACATACCCATCAGGCCCCTTTTTAAACACATTCCTCTTGTTTTACAAACACAAAGTGCACTGCCGAAGCAACACGTACAACAGGCTGGAGGAAATCAGCAGGTCGGACAGCATCCGTGGAAACATTGACTGCTCGTTTCCACGGATGCTGTCTGACCTGCTGAGTTCCTCCAGCGTGTTGTACGTGTTCCTCTTGTTTTTAATACCTACCACAGGAAAAAGATTTTGACCATATTCCTTATTCGGCCTACCTAGTCCATACCAACCTTATCATCTGCCTAGTCTCATCGACCTGCACACCGATCATATCCCTCCAAATCCCTCCCATCCATGTACCTACCTAAATGCCTCTCAAATGTTACAATTGAATGCCATCTACCACTTTTGACGGCAGCTCATTCCACAATCGCACTTCCCTCTGAGTGAAATGGTTTCCCTCAGATTCTTCTTAAATATTTCAGCTTTCACACTAAACCTATGACTTCTATTCCCAGTCTCACCCAAACTGAAGGGAAAAGGCCTGCGTGAATTCACCCTATCCATAAGTTTGTATACTTCAATAAGATTTCCCCTCAATCTCCTGTGCTCTAGGGAATAAAGTCCAGCCCTATTCAATCTTTCCCTATAACTCAGGTCCTCAAGCAATATCCTTGTAAATTTTCACCACACTCTCTCAAGCATACTGATAGCATTCCTTTAGGCAGTCAGCCAGAACTGTGTACAATACTCCAAATGCAGCCTCGCCTGTGCTTTCAACACTTTAAGATAGTGTCCCATTTCTTTTATCTTTAACAGTATACTTCTATCGGGTCACCTCTTGGTTTTCTTCGCTGAAGGAAAAACAAGCACGACCTATCCAACTGTATTTGTTTAACCTGCCTTAGCATGTGTGGATACAATGTCTAGGACTCACTGATAACGATCAGCTCTCTTTGTTCCATCACATTGATCCACAATCCACTGCTGCACATCTCCATTGAGGATTCATCAGTGCCACAATGCACGGTGTAAAGACGTCAGACAACAATAGAATTTGAGGTCTCTTTGTTTCAGTTATGCAATGGCCTCAATGATACCAACAGTCTAGAGTTGCTGATTTGCTCCAGTTTTAATGTGACTCTTATTTCTTATAAAATTACTTAATATAGTAGAGCAGGTATAAGAAGTCTAACTGTGCTACATGTTCATCTGCCTTATTCTTTGAAGAAGTAACAAGCAAGATAGACAAAGGAGAATTGTTTGATGTTGTGTATTTGGATTTTCAGAAAACCTTTGACAAGGTGCCACACATGATGCTGCTTAACAACTACTGCATGTAACATGGTATTTCAAGATATTCCATGCTATTACAAAGTATAAATGAGCCTACACAGTGCTATAGGAAAGATTCTAGCATGGATAAAGTAGTGGATGATTTGCAAGAAGCAAAGAGCGGGAATAAAGGAAGCCTTTTCTATTTGGCCGCCAGTGACTAGAGGTGTTCCACTGGGGTCTGTGTTGGGATTGAATCTTTTTACGTTACATGTCAATGTTTTGGATGATGGAATTGATGGGTTTGTTGCAAAGTTTGCAGATAATACAAAGATAGGCGAAGTGGCAGGTAGTTCTGAGGAAACAGAGAGGCTACAGAAGGACTTAAATTAGGGGAATGGACAAAGAAGTGTCAGATGGAATACAGTGTCAGGAAGTGTATGGTAGAAGAAATGAAAGGGTTGACTGTTTTCTAAGTGGAGAGGAAGTACTGAAAACTGAGGTGCAAAGGGACTTGGGAGTCCTTGTGCAAGATTTCCTAAAGGTTAATTTGCAGGTTGAGGCTGTGCGAAGTTAGTATTCATTTCAAGAGGACTGGGATATAAAATCATGGATGTAATGTTGAGACTTTATAAAGCACTGGTGAGGCCTCACTTGGAGTATTGTGAGCAGTTTTGGATCCCTTATCTTAGAAAAGATTTGCTGAAACTGGAGAGGGTTCAATGGACATTCACAAAAATGATTCCAGGATTGAATCACTTGTTATAAAAAGAGTGTTTGATGTCTCTGGGTCTGTATTCACTAGAATTCAGAAGACCGACAGGTGACCTAATTGAAACCTATCCAATGGTAACAGATGGATAGAGTGGACGTGGAGAGGATGTTTCCTATGGTGGGAGGCTCTACAACAAGAGGATACAGCCTCAGAATAGAGGGGTGTCCTTTTAGAATGGAGATGAGGAGTTTAGCCAGAGAGTGGTGAATTAGTGGAATTCATTGCCACAGGCCCCTGAGGAGACAAATCTTTATGAATATTTAAGGCAGAGGTTTATAGAATCTTGATTAGTCTGGGCATGAAGGGAGACGGGGGTAAGATAGGGGATTGGGGCCGGGAGGAAAATGATGAAGTGGTGGGACAGACACGATGGGCCAAATGGCCTAATTCTGCCCTAATGTTATGGTCTTACAGATAGTGACATCATTCACCTCACAGAGGACACCTGGAGTTTAGTTTGAGGTCATTTGATATGTCACTAAAGACTGTAGCAAATTACTACAGATGTACGGTGGTGTCCATTCTGACTGGTTGGAGGCTCCAATGCATAGGATTGAAAGAGGCTGCAGATAGTTATAGACTCAGCCATTTCCAACATGGGCACAAGCTAATTGAGGACACCTTCAAAAGACGTTGCCTCACGAAGGCGGTATCCATTATTAAGGACTCTCACCACTTGGGGCATGTCTTCTTCTCATTATCACACTCAATAATTTGGGAATAGCTTCTTCCCTTCTGCCATCAGATTTATGAATGATCCAGGACCCATCAAAACTACCTTGAGATTCCTCTCTTGCACTAGTTATTTTTTATTGTAATTCATAGTAATTTTTTTTAATGAATTTCACAATGCCGCTGCCAGAAGATAGCAGATTCCATGATTGATGTCAGTGATAATAAATCTGATTCTGATTCTTATAAAAGGCCTGCCCATGATTTTCATGTCTATTAGTATCTGAATTGGAGCTAAGTGAGTTTGACATTATTGGCAATGCAGGTAAAAGAAGATGTACTTGCTGTCTGAGAGCCTTATGCGTGATGAAAGGAATGGATGAATGGAGTGGTTTGAGGACTGCTCTGATATGACATAAAGCAGGAAGAGACCCAGTCGGTCTGCTAGAAAAGGCCGCAGCATCAGAGGGAAGCAAAGGGTTCTGTCCAGGAGGCCCTATCTTGGAAAATTCTTCCATATGTCCGCAACCTAGCCAAGAAGGAATCCCTCTGTGCATTGAGGCACTTTAAGGAGCATGTAATGGAATATTACACACAACGAGGGCAGTTTGGCCCTGTCGTGTCTGTATGAGCTTTCTCGGTTGAGTCATTTAATTCATATCACGCAACTCTTCTCTCCGACAGCCATGTTAAACTTTCACCTTCAAATCTTTATTCATCCTTTGTTGAATGCTATTTCTGAAATCTCTGTTCGGCATTGCATTCCATATCACAGCAATTTGCTTGTGAAAAATTGTTTCCTCATGTCGTTACTGATATGTTTTCAAATCACCTTAAATCTGTCTCCTCTAGTTACTGAAACTTCTGCCACAGGAAACTATTTCTCCTTATTTATTCTATAAAAACCATTCACTACGTTTAATCACTCTATTAAACCTCCTCTGAAGTCTTCCTGCTCTTAGGAGACCTACTCCAGACTCTCCAGAGTTTCCATATTGAATGAAGAACATCTAATAAAGCAGCTTTTACAAGATCCCAAATAGATTTGTAACCAGTAAAACATTTTTGAAGTGTAATTGCTGTTGTGATGTTGGAAATGCAACAGTCAGTCAGGGCACCATAAACTCCAAGTAACAATATGATAATGGCCAGATATTTTTTAAAAATTGTCAGCTAAGAGATGAATATTGATCTGGATAACAGCTTAATCTCTTGAAATATTGACAAGAATCTATTGCATCCTTCTAAGAGACCAAACTTTAATATTGCATTTGAAATGTCTCCTCTGGCAGGAAAGCACTCCTTCAGAACTGAGTTAACAAATCTCACGACACATGCCGGTGATAATAAACCTGATTCTGAACTGTACTGGTTGCTTGTGCTCAAGTGTTTGAAAGGGGTTCTTGAAGCTGAAGCCAGATTCAAGAACGTTATCAATTGATATCTTATTTCAGTGCTCAAATTGGAATCCTTCCCAACTCAGACTCAGAAATAGAATCAGGTTTGTTATCCAATGTGAAATTTGTCATCTCACAGCAATAGTTCAGTGAAAATATGTAAAATTATTACAAAATTTGCAAAATAAAGAGTGCAAAAATAGGACGGCACGGTAGCATAGTGGTTAGCACAACGCTTTACAGTACTGGCAACATGGGTTCAATTCCTGCCGCTGCCTGTAAGAAGTTTGTACGTTCCTCCCGTGACCATGTGGGTTTCCTCCGGGTGCTCCAGTTTCCTCCCGCAGTCCAAAGACATATTAGTTGGTAGGTTAATTGGTCATTCTAAACTGTCCCGTGATTAGGCTAGGTATAAATCAGGAGATGCTGGGTAGTGCCTCTTGAAGGTCTGTGTTGTATCTCAATGAAAAAAAGTAATAATGAGATACTATTTATGGGTTCATGGACTAATCAGAAATCTGATGGTGGAGCCAAGCTCTCCCGAGATCACTGAGTGTGAGTCTTCAGCTCCTGTACCTCCTCCCAAATGGTAGAAATGAGAAGAGTGCATGATCTGGATGATGGGGTTCTTAGTGATAGATGCCACCTTCTTGAGATATTTTCTTTTGAAGATGTCCTCATTCGGACATCTTTGCCCATGCTGGGGTTGGCTGAGTCTTCAACCTGCTGCACCCTCTGGTGATCCTGTCCATTAGTGTCTCCATCCCAGGCTGCATTGCACCCACTCGCAATGCTCCTAAACATACATCGAGAGAAACTTGCAAATGCCTTTCATGACATACTTTAACTGGTTTTGGCATGGAGTAGTTTGTCTGAAGGGCCTGTTTCTGTGAAGTATTTCTCTGTGACTCTGTGAAGTGCAAATCTTGTCAGGCTCCTAACAAAGTAAGTCCACTGCCATATTTTTTTTAATTGCCTTAGTGTTGGGTCCAGGATAAATACTTGAAGTTATTCATTTATTTTACAGGCCCTTCTGGTCTAATGAACCAATTACACCCATGTGAACAGCTAATCGACTAATCAGTGCGACTTGGAAATGTGGGAGGAAACTGGAGCACCTGAAGGAAACCCACATGGTCATGGGAAGAACGTGCAAACTCCTTTCAGACAGCAAAGGAATTAAACACAGCTCACTGGCACTGTAATAGCATTTTGTGAACTGCCATGTTACCATGCCGACCCCATGTTATAGTCCTGACAGGATCCCGAACTGTTTGATGCCATGGGTACAGAGAGGAAGGAAGTTTCCTCTTGTGGACTATCTAGAACCAGGAATCACCATTTGAGAATAAGAGATCACCCCTTAAAATAATGATGAGCCTATTTTCTTTTACCATTGATTCTTTTGGTTTCTTCTTCAATGGTGATGGGAGCAGTCTCTGAATATATTTAAGAGAGAGAGATAGATTCTTGATAAGAAAGGGAGTGAAAAAATTTCAAGGGTGGATGGGAAGGCAAAGTCCAAGGTGCTGAGTCGAGCTGCTGCTGCTGACACCTCCATCAGTCAGAGTAGACCATGATATTGTGTCCTAGCTATCAAGGTATGCAAGCCTGGGCACACAATATGGAGAGCAAGCTCCCCCTCTCCACACATCTGATGGACCCAAAGCAATGTCAAAGACTGATACAGTTTGGTACCAGTGGCATCACAGGAGTTGCCAATCAGCATTGAACTCAATGTAGCACCACCTTAGGGACTCCAGCTCCAGATATTTCTCTCAGGGTCAGTGGGTATAGCCGCAAGGCAGTGGAAGTTTGAGATCAGAATTTTCCTTCTCCTAGATGAGCTGCCAACCATGGTTGATGAGTCTCATCTGCCAGAAGCGACTTGTTTTAAGGCACCAGTAACCCGCCTTTGCCCCTTCTCCTGTCAGTAGAGATAGTTCCACTGGGTTTTCCATCTAAGCTACACGTGAAGACCAAGAACTGGTGCTGGTTATCAGAGGCCTTTTGAGGCACACACGATTGGGAGCATTTAATAGGTAGTGGGAGCTTGTCCACGTTATCACCCCCAACCATAACAACCTTAAGGACCTAAGGAACTAAGGAACCTTCAGCCCAAATTGCAGTTAGATTAAACGGAGGAGGCTCAAGGGGCCAGGCCTTCTCATAATTCAATGATAATTGGACACTATGTTCCAGCTGAAACACTGTAAGAAGGATTACAGACACACTGACCATGTCCAGCCATTCTCTGGATGGCAGAGCTGACCACAGTGGTGCTTGATAGCTTTTCCATTGGGCTCAGAAGGAGCTATAGATATCACTTTGCTCTGCAAAGACCCTTTGTAAGCAACATTCAGTCACTTAAAATTCTGGCAGATCTGAGGTCATCAGCGTTAGACCTCAGAGCAGGTTATTTTCCAAATGATGAAAAGCTAGGAGGAGTAAAGCCTAATGAAATTGTGGCCTGTATTCACAGCTCAGTAAACTGTTATGGGCAAGTACAGGGAATAACCAGCCAAGGAATGTTAGCCTTCACAAATATTCTATCATTACCATGAAAACTGGCTAGACCACCCATGAGCAGGCCTGGGTCCCCATATTGGGAAGGATATCTGGGATATTTTCACAGGCATTAACCACCTTTGCTATGTTATTAAGTTTATTCAGCACCCCATACACTTCTTGTCTGCTTCATTTCTGCTACTGGCTTTCAAGGTGTTCTCCTCTGTTTTAGTGTTCAGCTGGATTTCTATCCAGATCTCTTTCCCTACTTACCCTCTCATCCCATCTCCACTCAGATGACCAATGCAGCCAGCTCCACGTCAGAGAACTGGGGCTCTGTGCTACAGTCAGTAAGTGTGTGTCTGGCAACTAGATCCTCATCATAATTCCAACCCATGCTTGCTGGCTCAGTCCAACTCCCTTATCATGGAGGTTTACCCTAGTGATTGAGTGTTAAGGCTAGTTACAACACTGCAGAGCAAACAACAGGCACCATTTTTAATGCTTCTCAAATAAGTCAGAAAGGGCAGCAATTCAGGTTCTCCAAATGAGGATGACAGTGAACGTTTCCCTTTCTGCAGGGCTTGAATGCTTGATTAGGTTTTGGTTTACATGAGTTGTGAATCTTTTGAATAAAGATGCAACATATTTTCCATTCTTGGCTACAAACGTGTTTCTGTTTTTGTATTCTTCTTGCACTGGATTTTCAGGATAGGCTCCTTTGTAATTACCTTTCACTTTTCTTGACAACCCAGAATGAGTGGCCATTTCCTCCAGGCTGCGTTTTACTGGTTTGGGTCATTTTTTTTTTTCTCCTGCTTCCTGTTAAACCTCAGATGTTATGCTTGTTGCCTGAGGCCTGGCATCTAATACAAGCTGTCTCTCTGGAGCTATACGTTAGATTTAATCTTTTCCATCACCTATTCTCTTACCAAATAGGGTATTGCTACATGCCCTCATGTGCAAAAGGGAACCACGGTGGGATTCTGGCTATCTATTGGACTGAGATATTAAGCTTCATTTGCAGTCTTTGAATTCCAGTCCACTTCACAATGAGGTCCACACTCACTGCATATTATAAAGATTTAATGCGAAATATCTTTGTATTGGCTCAGCTTTATTGTTAGATTCAAATACCACCCTGAATCAGATTTACAGTGAGATTTCAGACCAGGAATGAAGCTGGTTGTACGAACAAGAATGATCTTTGAACCAGGATGAAAGATGTGATGTTGGAACTTCCTTGGCCTGATATATGTTGCTTTACTGCAGATGGTAGGAAATGCAGTTCTCTGAAAAGTGGTATTGTTATGCTTTGTAACTTCAAAATATTAAATTAATTCAAAGAAACGCACATGAGTCTGAAAGTACAGGTGTAGTTTGAGCTTACATTAAGCAAGGTGCACACGTTTCACGTGGTAGTGTGATGACGTATGCAATTCATGTATTTTACATAAAACTGGTTATGAATTATTTTAAACAAACAAGAATGCTTAATCAACAACATAATTACAAGATTACTCTAATGTTACTGAAACAGGCATGTTTAAATAAATTCCAGAGCTCATGGGGAAATAGGTCTGGCATTAAAATACAGTGAAAGATTGGACAAACCTAAGGTTGTTTTCTCAGGAGCGGCAGAGGCTGAGGGGAGATCTGATAGAAGTTTACAGGATTATGAGAAGCATAGATAGAGTATATAGATAGTATCTCCTTTCTCAGAGTTAAAATGTCTAATCCCGGGGGCATGTAATTAAGGTGAGAGGGGGTGTATTCAAAGGAGGTTTGAGGATCAAATTCTTTGCACAGAGAATGAGGGGTGTTGTGTCTGTGCACAGCTACATATCAAAAAATAAAAGCATGCACATGGGAAATGGCATTAACTGGTGTATTCACGTTACAATGAGAGAGAGAGAGAGGGAGAACAATGCGCGGGGAGAGACAGTGGTGCATGCACAGACAGCAGATCAATACGTATTGCCATTGGGGGGGGGAAGGAATCATTGCTCTAAAAGAAATAGGTCTATACATTATACTTCCTCCCCCTTTAGATTAATGTAACATAAAATGTATATGTACAAAACATTCAATTTCCCTTTCATAACCCATATCCCAAATAAACATGCTTTCACAATAACAGTCCATAACTAACTAATTTCACAGTTCTAAACGGTTCAGTCTTTTGTGTGGTGCTCTGTTTCTTTCAGGATAGTGCCTTTGGACTATGGCATCACGTTTGGCAGGTGGCTTGTCTAAGAAAATGTTCTCAGTTTCCGGTGTCACATTGCTGGCAGTGGCATCATTACTGAGAGGTGAGTCCAGTGACTGTAATGTGTCCATCTTGTTGGATGTGGTCTGCCCGAGTGTGTTCTTTGATTGGGCATCTAGTATCTGGTCCACATGACATCTCCATGTCTGATCTCTAACATCTGCTGTAAACATCAGCGGTCCAGTTCTTGTAGCTATCCTACTCGGTGTCGTTAGAAAGGGGGATGGTGCCGGAGGACTGGCATATTGCTCATGTGGTTCCATTGTTTAAAAAGGGTTCTAAGAGTAAACCTAGCAATTATAGGCCTGTCAGCTTGACGTCAGTGGTAGGTAAATTCATGGAAAGTATTCTTAGAGATGGTATATATAATTATCTGGATAGACAGGGTCTGATTAGGAATAGTCAGCATGGATTTGTGCATGAAAGGTCATATTTGACAAATCTTATTGAATTTTTTTGAAGACGTTACGAGGAATGTTGACGAGGGTAAAGCAATAGATGTTGTCTATATGGACTTCAGTAAGGCCTTTGACAAGGTTCCACACAGAAGGTTAGTTAGAAAGGTTCAATCGTTAAGTATTAATATTGAAGTAGTAAAATGGATTCAACAGTGGCTGGATGGGAGATGCCAGAGAATAGTGGTGGATAACTGTTTGTCAGGTTGGAAGCCGGTGACTAGTGGTGTGCCTCAGGGATCTGTACTGGGTCCAATGTTGTTTGTCATATATGTTAATGATCTGGATGATGGGGTGGTAAATTGGATTAGTAAGTATGCAGATGATACCAAGGTAGGTGGCGTTGTGGATAATGAAGTAGGTTTTCAAAGCTCGCAGAGAGATTTAGGCCAATTAGAAGAGAGGGCTGAATGATGGCAGATGGAGTTTAATGCTGATAAGTGTGAGGTGCTACATTTTGGTAGGAATATTCCAAATAGAACATACATGGTAAATGGTAGGGCATTGAAGAATGCAGTTGAACAGAGTGATCTAGGAATAATAGTGCATAGTTCCCTGAAGGTGGAATCTCATGTGGATAGGGTGGTAAAGAAAGCTTTTGGTATGCTGGCCTTTATAAATCAGAGCATTGAGTATAGGAGTTAGGATGTAATGTTAAAATTGTATAAGGCATTGGTAAAGCTAAATTTGGAGTATTGTGTACAGTTCTGGTCACTGAATTATAGGAAAGATATCAGCAAAATAGAGAGAGTACAGAGAAGATTTACTAGATTGTTACCTGGGTTTCAGCACCTAAGATACAGGGAAAGGCTGAACAAGTTAGGTCTTTATTCTTTGGAGCATAGAAGGTTGAGGGGGACAATAGAGGTATTTAAAATAATGAAGGAGATAGATCGAGTTGACGTGGATAGGCTTTTTCCATTGAGAGTAGGGGAGATTCAAACAAGAGGACATGATTTGAGAGTTAGGGGGCAAAAGTTTAAGGGTAACACGAGGGGGAATTTCTTTACTCAGAGAGTGTTAGCTGTGTGGAACGAGCTTCCAGTAGAAGTGGTAGAGGCAGGTTTAGTATTGTCATTTAAAGTAGAATCGGATCGGTATATGGACAGGAAAGGAATGGAGGGTTATGGGCTGAGTGTGGGCCAGTGGGACTAGGTGAGTGTAAGTGTCGGCACGGACTAGAAGGGCTGAGATGGCCTGTTTCTGTGCTGTAATTGTTATATGGTTATATATGGATATATATTGGTGTCCACTTGTCTGCTCAGTAATCATGTGCTACGAATTCTTGTCCAACGTCAAAGCTCTTTGCTGCTTCACTCGGCAACTGGCTGAATTGTTTATCCTGTACTTCCATCGGTTGATCTGGATTCAGGAGGTCTATGAGAGATGTCAAATTCTTGTTCATGAACAGAATTGCAGGTGTTTGGTTTGTCATTGTATGAACAGAGTTCCAATGGTCAAGAATGAAGTTGGCCACTTTGTGCTGTAGAGAAGTGTCCCCCTTGTCCACTGCCTTAATGGACTTCTTGAAGGTTTGGATAAACCTTTTAGCATATCCATTTGTTGCTGGGTGGTGAGGTGCTGACTTGAAATGTCCGATGCCATTTTCCTTCATGAACTGTCTGAATTTGTCAGATATGTATCATGGCCTGTTGTCACTCACACTTTGTTCTGATAAGATAGTCGTCGGGGTGGAGACAGTCTTTGCTGAGGTGGTTGACTTCATTGTTATGGCTTCCGGTCACTTTGAATGAGCATCCACAACAATCAGGAATATAGACGGATTTCATGAATGGCCCAGCAAAGTCGATATGTATGCTTTGCCATGGTGAAGCTGGCCATTCCCATTGTGTACTGGTGCCTGTGGGGGTACATTTTGTTTTTTTTGTCATCTCAAACATCTTTTGTCCAAGTCTTCAATCAGCTTATCTATTCTCAGCCACCACATGTAGCTTTGGTAAAACTCTTCATCTTGACTGTATCCGAGTGTCCTTCATGCAGATTTTCTAACACTCTGATGCACAGTTTAGAGTGAATCTCTGGTGAGACTGCACTTAGAGTATTGTGTTCAGTTCTGGTCACCTCATTACAGGAAGGATGTGGAAGCTATGGAGTGGGTGCAGAGGAGATTTACCAGGATGTTGCCTGGATTGGAGAATAAGCCATATGAAGCAAGGTTAGCAGAGCTGGGACTTTTCTCTTTGGAGCGTAGAAGAATGAGAGGGGACTTGATAGAGGTCCACAAGATTATGAGAGGCATAGATAGGGGGGATAGTCAGTACCTGTTTCCCAGGGCACCAATAGCAAACACCAGAGGGCATATGTACAAAATTAAGGGAGGGAAGTTTAGGGGTGACATCAGGGGTAAGTTTTTTACACAGAGGGTTGTGAGTGCCTGGAATGACTTGCCAGGGATGGTGGTGGAGGCTAAAACATTAGGGGTATTTAAGAGCCTCTTGGACAGGCACATGGATGAAAGAAAAATGGAGGGTTATGGGATAGTGTGGGTTTAGTACTTTTTTTTAGGGATTATATGGGTCAGCACAACATGGAGGGCTGAAGGGCCTGTACTGTGCTGTAGTGTTCTATGGTTCTATGAACCACCACGCAAGATACTCACGTCAGTGTTCTTTGACATACCAACAGTTGGTCTTGTCTCACTGAGAACTCTGGAAACAGGGTTTACCATGAGCCAGCCATTCTGGCATGGTGCTTTCATAGACTTTGACAATGTTGGGTCATTCCTTGTTTCCACTTATATTTTGGAATTTGTTACCGGCAACTGGTCCACCAGTGCAATGTGGGACACATCTGTTTGAACACGGTATGAAGACTTTTCTTCTTCAGTTGCCAAGTGGAAGACGTGACAAGCTGTCAGCATTGCTGTGTTGTTTGGTACCCTTGAACTCTGTGTCATAAGAGTGGGCTCCGAGGAATAGTGCCCAGTGTTCTAGCCGGGTAGCAGTCATCATTGGGATTCTCTTTGTGGGATTGAAAGTAGACGCAAGGGGCTTGTGATCTGTCACTGGAGTAAACTTTTGTCCATAGAGATAGTGGAGGAACTTGTTTATTCCCCATACTAGACTAAGGGCTTCTCAGTCGATCTGTGTGCAGTTGCATTCTGCGCTCATCGGTGATCTTGAAGCAAGCGCAATTGGATGCTCATATCCATCTTTCAGAATATGTGACAAATGGCTCCAATGCCATAAGGAGACACATTGTGTGTCAATCTGGTGGGCAGAAGTGGGTCATAATATGTGAGCATTTCATCAGATGTTATTAATTTCTTTGTTTCCTTGAGGGTACTTTTACATCTTTCTGACCATTCTGACTTTGCTCCTGTCTGTAACAGTGTGTTCAATGGGTGCAGCACTGTAAAAATGTTTGAAACCAGTGGTAGTAATATTGTGGCGACCCACTTCCCAGCGCACTCGAACCGGCTCACAAAGCGGCGCGCGCCGGCATTGAGGCCGGTCCCAAAGAGGGCACCGAGCCTTCTTCACCAGCAAGGGGAAAAGCCCGCGCGCAGAACAGGACTGTGAATATGCACCCCCAATGGCATTCCCGCCTGGGGAGGGCGGGAACAGGAAGGCTTTAAAGCGAGGTTGTGAAGTTTGAATAAATCTCTTTGCAACTGCAGCTCACCGACTATGTGTCGTTATTTCAGTGCTGCGTGTAGCACACCGCTATAGTATGACCAAAATCCCACACATATGAACAACTCCAGCCTTCCCTTTCTTCATCGCTGGGACAATGGGCATGGCTCAATTGCTCCACTTAACCTTGGAGAGAGTTCCAGATGCCCCAAAGTTCTGCAGTTCAGCATCCACTTTAGGACGTAATGGGTAAGCACTGGATGCGCTTGGTGTTGCTGTGTTATCCAGGTCAATTCTGTCCTTCATGCCTTTGAGTTTACCAATCTCATCCTCAAACATCTTCTTATTAACTTTAAGCAGTTGTGACAGTTTCTGGTTGGTGCTATCCTTTGGGCTGCTGTTGCCTATTGAGGTCACACTGAGAACTTTGATTGAGAGCCAGTCTAATTGGATTCACGTCTGAATCCTCCACTGGCTCTCCACTTTTCATTACATAAAGCTCTAACTGTTGTGTTTTACATTCGGTAACTTAATGCATTTGCTTAGTTTTGTGTTTGGGACTTTTCACTCGGTTGTGCTGTTTGTCTGTCTTGTACGTTTTCTCTACTTGACTTTGTGACACTTCTTGCACACTTTTGCCTTGAACCAACAGTCATTTGCATCATGGGAGGATTTGCTACATAGATAACATTTTTGTTTTTTGAACTGTTCAGGGATATTTTAAGCATTTCACATTCTAACTGCCTTTTCTGTAGTTCTTTGCATCCTTTGCTATAGTCTCTTAACTATTCACATGTTCAACACCCATTCTAAGGTTAGGTCTCTTTTGGATAGTTGTCTCTTTTCAGTGCTTTGACTATACAAGCCTCTCTCTTAGAAAGTCTAAGGTCACAGTAATGGGGAAGTTTGCACAATTCTGCAATGCATTCAGAAAGGCTTTTATCTTTTGACTGGCTCCTTTTGTAAAAATCTCTCAGCTATTATCAGTGGTTTAGGGCTCAAGTGATCTTGTAAAGTTACTGCTTCTTCAAACGTCTTGCTTACTGGCTTTGAAGTGGTTGCTAAGTTGCATAAGAGACTACACATCCTTGGCCCCATTAAACTAAGAAGCATAGGGACTTCCTTTTGCACCTTCACATTGTTAACATTACAGTACAGTTCAGCCCTCTCAATATATGACTCACTATTAGCACTATTAAATTAGTCAACTTTCGATTTCCCAACTGAAGCCACTGCCACATTATTTTCACTTTAAATTTAGCACATCTTTTACTGTTACTATGCACTGTACTCAGTTTGTTAGTGTCTGTGATCTTGTGCTGCTTAACTCACGCTGTTTCATCTCGTATCTGTCAGTGCAGTTCATCATATTCTCTGACATTCAGGTTCGTACTCATCACTGATTTATTGTGTCTCTGCGCAACTACGTATCAATGAAATAAAAGCACACACATGGGAGATGGCTTTAACTAGTGTATTCACAAGAGAGAGAGAGAGAGAGAGAGAGAGAGAGAGAGAGAGAGAGAGAGAGAACAATGCACATGCGTAGACAATGGCTGTGCGCAGACAACAGATCAATACGTAATGCTAAGTGGGGTCATTGCTCTAAAAGAATAGATCCATAAATTACAGTGGGTACTTGGAATTTGCTGCCTGGGGTGATAGTAGAGGCAGATACATGAGAGACTTTTTAGAGATAAGGCCATAAGATATAGGAGCAGAAGTAGGCCATTTGGCCCATTGACTCTACATTGTCATTCAATCATTGATCCAATTCTTCCAGTCATCCCCACTTCCCTGCCTTCACCCCATACCCTTTCAAGCCCTGGCTAATCAAGAACCTATCTATCTCTGCCTTAAATGCACCCAATGACTTGGCCTCCACAGCCGCCATGGCAATAAATTCCACAGATTTACCATCCTCTGGCTAAAGAAATCACTCCGCATCTCTGTTCTAAATGGGCGTCCTTCAATCCTGAAGTCATGCCCTCTTGTCCTAAACTCCCCTACCATGGGAAATAACTTTGCCATATCTAATCTGTTCAGGCCTTTTAACATTTGGAATGTTTCTGTGAGATCCCCCATTCTCCTGAACTCCAGGGAATACAGCCCAAGAGCTGCCAGACGTTCCTCATAAGGTAACCCTTTCATTCCTGGAATCATTCTCGTGAATCTCCTCTGAACCTTCTCCAATGTCAGTATATCCTTTCGAAAATAAGGAGCCCAAAACTGCATACAATACTCCGTGGTCTCACAAGTGCCTTATAGAGCCTCAACATCACATTCCTGCTCTTATATTCTATACTTCTAGAAACAAATGCCAACATTGCATTCTCTTTCTTCACCACCAACTCAACCTGGAGGTTAACCTTTAGGGTATCCTGCATAAGGACTCCCAAGTCCCTTTGCATCTCTGCATTTTGAATTCTCTCCCCATCTAAATGGGGAGAGGCATCTAAATGCCTGTTTATTTCTTCCACCAAAGTGCATGACCATATACTTTCCAACATTGTATATAATTTGCAGCTTCTTTGTCCATTCCCCTAAACTATCTAATTCTCTCTACAGGCTCACTGTTTCCTCAGCACTACCCGCTCCTCCACCTATCTTTATATCATTAGCAAATTTAGCCACAAATCCATTAATCCCATAGTCTAAATCATTGACATACATCGTAAAAAGCACAGGTCCCAACACCGATCCCTGTGGAACTCCACTGGTAGCCAGCAGCCAGCCAGAAGGGGATCCCTCTCACAGCCCTAGTGGTCCCAACAACAAGCTGTTCTAAAAATCCATTCCTTAGACATTCTATAAATTCTCTCTCTTGAGGTGTAGTACTGCCCTGGTTTTCCCAATCCAATTTCATGTTAAAATCTCCAATGATTATCATGACATTGCCTTTCTGACATGCCTTTTCTATCTCCTGCTGTAATTTGTAATCCACATCCCGGCTGCTGTTTGGAGGCCTGTATACAACTGCTATTAGGGTCCTTTTACCCTTGCCATTTCTTAACTCAACCCATAGAGACTCTATACCTTCCAATCCTATGTTATCGGTTTCTAATGATTTAATATTATTTCTTATACACAGGGCCACAGCAACCACCCCCCCCCACCTACTAATCTATCTTTCCGATACACCGTACATCCTTGGACATTCAACTCCCAAAGGCAGCCATCCTTTAGCCAAGTTTCAGAGATGGCCACAATGTCATACTTGCCAATCTGTAGCTGAATTTCAAGATCGTCCATTTTAATTCTTATGCTGTGTGCATTCAAATATAACACTTTCAGTTCAATGTTTGTTGCTTTCTGTTGTAACTGCACCACACCTCTATTGCCCTGTAACTCATCCCACTGGCATTGATTATGCCTCATCTCCAGTCTGTCCTTTCTATTATCTCTGTTGCACGCTATCTTTGATTTATTTCTGTTTTCCCTTCCTCAGCCCTATCACTCCGGGTGTGAAGGCAGAAGGGGTTAGTTTTCTTGGCCATTTGATTACTAATGTAATTGGTTAAGCAGAACAATGTGGCCTGAAAAGCCTGGTCCTTTGTTATATGCTATGTTCTATGTTCTAAGCAACACTGCTAATTTATCTTAAAAGCATCCAGCCCAGACGGGGTACCTGGCAAAGTACTAAAGACCTATGGCTGGAGTGTTCACTGAGATCTTCAACCTTTCACTTTGACACTCTGAAATACCCACCTGCCTCGAGCAGACTTCACTTACACGGTGGCTAAGAAGAACGTGGTAACCTGCCCCAATGGTTATCATCCAATAGCACTTACATCCACAGTGATGAAGTATTTTGTGAGGCTGGTGATGAAACACATCAGCTCCTGCCTGAGGAGTGACTTGGATAGCTCAGCAGGTCCACAGCAGGAGAGTCCTTAAAAGTGAGTCCAATAGGTTGTGGACAATGAAGATGCATACACCAGGATGCTTTTTATTGACTATAACTTGGCATTCAATATGGTCATCCTCTCAAAACTAATGATTATGTTTCAAGACCATGGCCTTAATATCTCCTAGTGCAATTGGATTCTCGATTTCCTCACTTGCAGGACCACAGTCAGTTCAGATTGGCAAAAAAGTCTCCTCCATCATCTCCATCAGCACAGGCTGTGTACTTATCCCCCGCTCAACTCACTTTACACTTATGAGTGTGTGGCTATGCATAGCTTGAATGCCATGACACCACTGTCATAAGCCGAATCAAATGTGGGGGCAAGTCAGCATATATGAGGGAGATAGAACATCTGGCTGAGTGGTGCCACAACAACAACTTCTTACTCAAGGTCAGCAGGACCAATGAGCTGATTATTGACGTCAGGAGAACAAAACCGGAGGTCCATGAGCCAGTCCTCATTGGAGAATCAGAGGTGGAGAGGGTCAGAAACTTTAAATTCCTCGGTGTTAATCACTTTGGAGGATCTGTCCTGGGCCCAGTACTTCGTGCAATTATGAAGAAAGCACAGCAGCGCTTCTACTTCCTTAGGCGTTTGCAAAGATTCAGCATGTCATTTAAAACTTTGACCCACTTTTATAGATGTGCAGTCGAGTTTATTGACCGGCTGCATCCCAACCTGGTATGGAAGCAACAATGTCCTTGAATTTAAAATCCTTCAAAAAGTAGTGGATATAGCCCAGTCCATCTTGGGTCAAGCCGTTCCCACATTGAGCACATTTACACAAGGCATTATTACCAGAAAGTGGCATCAACCACCACCCTGTTCTCATGCTCTCTTCTCACTGCTGCCAATAGAAGGAAAGTACAGGAGCCTCAGGATTCTCACCACCAGGCTCAGGAACTGTTATTACCCCCCCAATCATCAGGGCTTGGACTGAAGGAGAAAACTTCACTCAACTTCACTTGCCCCATCATTGGAATGTTCCCACAACTCACTCTCAAGGACTCTTCATCTCACGTTCTCGATATTTATTGACTATTTATTTATTTTATTATTTTTTTCTATTTGTGCAGTTTGTTGTCTTTTTGCACACTGGTTGCATGCCAAGTTGTTGCAGTCTTTCACTGATTCTATTATGGCTATTATTCTATTATAGATTTACGGAGCATGCCTGCAGGAAAATGAATCTCAGGGTTGTATATGTTGCCATATATGTACTCTGATGTAAATTTGAGGTGGTTGAACCCAACAAACACATCAAAAGTAACAGAGTGCTTCATTATGATACCCTTGTCGTATTAGTTGAAGGAACATTGGAATTTTGTGTTCCACATTCTGTTCCACTTGCACACTGGGGAGTTTTTACTTTTCCTTATGCAGATCGGGTATCTGGAACTCATATGATTTATGCAGGCCCAACCTATTTTGTCTATGAGCATTATAAGTCATTGGTTAGAATACACTTGAATGCTCCATGTTTCCATTGCCGACATTGTATGCCCCCAACTTGCTAACCCTAACCCATATGTCTTTGGAACATCCAAACAAACCCACATGGTCACAGGGAAAACGTACAGACTCCTTACAGATAGTGGCAGTAATTGAACTTAGGCCTCTGGAGGCTAACTGCCACACTAGCATGGCACCCTCTACCAAGTCCGTTTTCACTATCCCTAACGTTAATCAATAGGAAGTTTAAATGGTCTTTCTGGCAGCTCAAATAAATGATAGTAGCAGATGCCAAGGAATTAACGTGATTACCCTAAATTCATGTTCTTTGACTGTGTCAGCGAGACGATAAACTTCTGTCTTGATGTTCCCCAAATGGCAACTTTTTATAATTGCAGCTGGATATAAACTGAGGCGATTCCAAGAAACTTCTCATCAGAGAGATAAGACAGCAAATAAATTTACACTGATGTATTGAATTTGTAATTGATTTTCTCATTAATTTAAACATTATGGGGGAAAAATCCGAAGAGCATTACTATGTCTGGCTATTTTCAACAGATGATGAGTGACTGAGACATAGCTTCATTAATAAGCTCAAAAGGATTTGAAAAGATCTGTAACTGATACCCCTTGGAAGACAGGACCTCATACACATAACATCCGAACAGGAAACATTTGAAACACCATGACCCAGAATGCCTTTGAAAAGATTAACCCCTAAACCAAGATAAACATAAAGCCGATATTAAGAACAAGTAACGCTATAAGCAAGGCTTACACAAACACACCGAAGAAGTGAAAAGCGATACTCTATTTTACGCAGCAATAATGGAAATGTCACTCTCCAGGATACACAAGATTTAGAGGAGATTTTTGTTTAGCTGCTTCTCATTTTGAAGCTATATTACATGTCAAGTCTCTGTGAAGCTGAGTCACATGAATATTTACAGTTAGTAGGTTAGGTACCAATTATAGTTGAAAAGGAAATGAGTCACTTTTCTTATGGAGACGTGGACAAGGCTACAGATGCAAGCAGGGTTGTAAGGTCATACAAAATGTGAAGCCTTAGCACAAAATCTTTTATTTTTTCAGTTATGATTTTTTGATTCTACTGCTTATTCCGTCTCACAGATGGCATTCTGTATAATGCACGTTCAATCACATGGACCGTGTTCCATGTGCTGCTCGCCCAATTACACTGATGTTGTCATGTGTATTACATTTGTGGGTGAGCAGCAGAATGTGATTAATCTATTTTCAATTTTTTAATAGTATGCTATTAACATTCTTCAAAATATGAAGGATTATGTTTTTTAAAAGTTGATTGTGAGAGTCAGTATGGATTTGTGAATGATATTTGATTTTCAAGGGCTAGGTAGGGAATGATTGTCATTTCATTGCACGTGAATTGTAGAAAATATTATATAAAGTCCCTGGTAAGAAAGGTAATGAAAGCTAATGAGCTGGTTAAGGAACTTTAATCAGTGACGAGATTGTCACAATAAACAACATGTATCAAGCATGAGTCCTTTGAAAGTACACATTGATCCTTGCCTATTTATGGTACTGATCAGCACCACTTAAAGCTCTGCATTGGGGACTGAAGAATGGTTTGGTCATTGCAGTCTCCATTGGTGTTCAAACTATGCAATATGTGGCAATTTAACAAAAAAAAGGGTCAATGAGAGTCAGCACGGAGGACAGAAATGTTGATTGCAAGAGAAGTAAACACAAGGGAAAAGTCATAATCAGGTAGAGAGGCTTGTCAGTGTTTTGATGGAAAATGGGACGTAATATTGGCTCAACACATGAGCATTCACCTCAACACTGAATTGATTCCACTACCTGTGGACTCACTTTCAAGGACTCTACAACTCATGTTCTCAATATTATTTATTATTTATGATTTATTACAGATTTTTGTATTTACACAGTTTGTCTACTTTTACACATTAGTTGCTTGTCCATCTTTGTGTCTAGTTTTTCATTGATGCTGCTGCGTTTCTTTCTATCTACTGTGCATGCCCACAAGGAAATGAATCTCAGGGTAGTATATGGTAACACATACATACTTTGATAATAGATTTACTTTGAACTTTGAATTTTGATTACACAGGTAGCCTAGATGTTTGCAAACCAACATGAAAAAGAATTGTTGGGTAAAGCTGACTATATTCTCCAAGTTGAAGATTACATTGAAGGTATGCAGGCAATGAATGATACCATAAGCTATTTTGTTCTCAGCAACTGGCACTACACCTATTGCACACTTACTAATCTGCTAATCCCACAGAAAGCCAAAAATATTCCATTCACATTAGGAGAGTAGAATTTGACGGGTTGTTTTGATCCACAGCCATTTGACGTAGACTAGCTTTACAAGTTTGGCCAAGGAAATTGTCAGTGATTACATCGTTACCTTAAAAGGTTTATCCCATTATTGCAACTATGATGAATTCTTAAACTGTCCACTGGGAAATAGATTTGTGCATGGCTTAAATGACAAATAGAGTCATTCTAAATTTTTAGCTATGCAGAACCTTACTGCTTTACCTGGATGCAAAACTGCAAAATTGACAAAAATGGCAGGAAATAAAATAGTGTCAAGAAATCATCCGAGCAAATCTGACAGGAGTTTGTAACACACACAAAATGCTGGGCGAACTCTGCAGGCCAGGCAGCATCTATGGAAAAGAGTAAACAGTCGGTGTTTTGGGCTGAAACCCTTCATCAGGACTGGAGAAAGAAGATGAGAAGTCAGAATAAGAAGGTGGTGGAGGAGAAGTTTGTAATCAGAAGGCAACAAATGGAGTTCCATTGTGGAATCTGTGGAGTGAATTATCACTACAGAAGTAATGTCAGCCACTCACCAGTGGTTTGTTTCTCCAAGAATGTGATATTTTATATGTGTTTGAAGAAGAAACAAAATCCAAACCCAGAACAAATATAATTGGAGATGGGTAACCGAAGCATTCCTTTCAGGAAGCGAAACTAGAGTGGGAGTCCGCTGAACATGATTATTTAACAGTCTGCTAATTCCGGTGGAGCAGATCTGACCCAAAAATGGGCATGGCAAGAGTTATCACATTTTCAAACCAAAAGTACAAATAAGCGCCCAGGGAGTGGAAATGAATGATGATAAAGACATTGTGTCATATTAATTTCAGCTTGTTGTGCTATCATGGGTGAAGGAAAATATCTATAGTCAGAAGTTCTGTCACCCAATATTGACAGAAAGTGTGTGTTGAAAGCATTGAAAAACTAAAGGTACCAAGACAAACAGAATGGAATTGTGCTTGGGTGGCAATGATAGAATTGTCTACTTTGAATAATTGACATGTTAGGAAATTTCCATACGGACATTGTAAGTACTCATGGAGAAATTATAATGCAAGTATGAGGAAATCCTTGTTTTTTCTGTGGCATATTTGCTTGCAACACACACACACACACACACACACACACACACACACACACACACACACACACACACACACACACACACACACACACACACACACACACACACACACTTGTGGCAAGTCAGCTTTAGAGAAGGTGCAGAGGAGATTTACCAGGATGTTGCTTGGATTAGTGAAAATGTATCATAAGGAAAGGTTAAGAGAGCACAGACTTTTCTCTTTAGAGTGAAGGAGGATGAGAGGCGACTTGATAGAAGTATATAAGATTACAAGAGGCATAGATAGAGACACATTTGTTCCAGAGCACTAATAGCTAATACTAGAGGACATTCTTTTAAGGTGGATGGAGGAATGTTTAAGGGGGATGTCAGGGGTAAGTTAGGTTTTTTATACAGAGAGTGGTAAATAACTGGAATGCAGTGCCAAGGATAGCGGTAGAGGCTGATGAATTAGGGACATTTAAAAAACTCTTAGGTAGGCCCATGGATGAAAGAAAAATGAAGGGTTATGGACTGTGTAGGAGGGAAGGTTGAAATTGATTGTGGAGTAGGCTAAGAGGTCAGCACAACATCAGGAACCAAAAGGCCTGTCTGTGCTGTACCGTTCATGCTCTATGTTCTATGTTCCATACTCTATACTTATATCCTATGTTCTAGCGTAAACTTTGATCAGTGCTATATTCGATATAAAGTCATGAGTTCATTTGTGGTATATAACATTCAGACCACAAAAATGTCAGATATGACTATTTCTAACTACTGAAAGTTAAACATCTGTCCTTGATATTACATGGTATTTTCATTACTAAATCCTTCCATATTCTCCACATCTACATCCCAAATCTTCAGAAAGCAGCTTGAACAGCTACGTAAATAATGACCACACGAGCGGATTAGGTATCTTGCACTGAGAGGCTCAACTTCTCACACTCTCACACTCTCACACCTTCTCACATTGTCAGTCCTTCCTGTCATCTTCAAGATAAAAATCAGCAGTAGAATACCCTCCACTTTTCTCAACGAGTACCCCACCAATAATTCTCAGGCTGCTTGACTTGATAATAACCCCTGTTGACATCAATGGATCTGGGGTTGAGGAGATAAACAGCTTTAAGTTCCTTGGCATCCACAACACTGAGGACCTCACATGGTCTGTACACACCAGCTGTGTGGTAAAAAGGCACAACAGTGCCTCTTTCACCTCAGATGGTTGAAGACGTTGGGTATGGGCCCCCAAATCCTAAGAACTTTCTACAGGGGCACAATTCAGAGCATCCAGACTGGCTGCATCACTGCCTGGTATGGGAACTGTACCTCCCTGAATTGCAAGATTCTGTAGACAGATGCAGACAGTTTTTCCGTAGTTGTCAACTTCCCATGAGTCAGGACATTTACAAGGACAGGTGTGTAAAAAGGGCCCGGAGGATCACTGGGGACCCAAGTCACCCCAACCACAATCTATTCCAGCTGCTACCATCCAGAAAGTGGTACCGCAGCATAAAAGCCAGGACCAACAGGCTCCAGGACAGCTTCTTCCACCAGGCCGTCAGACTGATGAACTCACACTGATTTGTGTGTACTTTTAGGTTACATTGACTGTTCTATTTATTATAAATTATTAAAAATTACTATGTTTGCACATTGCACATTTGGATGGAGACATAACGTAAAGATCCAGAATCAGAATCAGGTTTATTATCATCGGCATGTGACGTGAAATTTGTTAACTTAGCAGCAGTTCAATGCAATACATAATATAGAAGGGAGAAAAAAATAAAAGTTAAAAATAATAATAAATAAATAAATTACAGTATATGTATATTGAATAGATTAAAAAATACACAAAAACAGAAATACTGTATTTTAAAAAAGAGAGGTAGTGTCCAAGGGTTTCATGTCCATTTAGGAGTCAGATGGCGGAGGGGAATAAGCTGTTCCTGAATCGCTGAGTGTGTGCCTTCAGGCTTCTGTCCCTCCTACCCAATGGTAACAGTGAGAAAAGGGCATGCCCTGGGTGCTGGATGTCCTTAATAATGGACATTGCCTTTCTGAGACACTGCTCCTTGAAGATGTCCCAGGTATTCTGTAGGCTAGTACCCAAGATGGAGCTGACTAGATTTACAACCTTCTGCAGCTTCCTTGGTCCTGTGCAGTAGCCCCTCCATACCAGACAGTGATGCAGCCTGTCTGAATGTTCTCTACGGTACAACCATAGAAATGTTTGTGTGTATTTGTTGACATGCCAAATCTCTTCAAACTACTAATGAAGTATAGGCTCTGTCTTGCCTTCTTTATAACTACATCAATATGTTGGGACCAGGTTAGATCCTCAGAGATCTTGACACCCAGGAACTTGAAGCTGCTCACTCTCTCCACTTCTGATTCCTCTGTGAGGATTGGTACGTATTCCTTTGTCTTACCCTTCCTGAAGTCCACAATCAGCTCTCAAACCTGAGATTTTTATTCCTCGTGTATGTGAAGGATGTAAGAAATAAAGTCAATTCAATTCGGATCAATTCATTCAATTCAAAATCGAGGACACAGCAGTCTAATTGACAGTTCCTGTAATCACCACCCTAATTGTTCACACACCTCAACACTAGTGCACAGAGGACACACATACACCACCAAGAAACCACTCCACATTCTCTCTCTGGTTTATGCTGTGTGCTCCTTCAAAACTGTGAACTCTACTACCAAGAAGACCAAGAGCTGCGGATTCATGCAAACACCAACACCTGCAGCTTTCCCTCGATGTTGCACACCATCGTGATATATTGTTATGCTGGCACTAAATCCTGGGATAGGTGTCTTCATTACAATGAGAAAATGCCCTTAACAGAACAAGTACTGTGGTTCAAGAAGACAGCCTACCATCTTCCCAAGGGGAATTTGGGTGTGATTCAGATTCCAAATTGTAAATAGGAATGGAAAGCAAGGCACCTGTTCTAATCATCTTGCAACAGAGGCCATGTAACATTTACTGCTCTGTGACAACCATGAGTTTAGTCAGGATATCACACACACTTTGGATCAAGAAGTAAAAAAAACATCTGTGACCCAAACACAGTCGAGCAGGTCCAAGTAATGGGGAAAGCTTATTAATGGAGTAAATCTGTACTTACTATGTAAATCCAGATTTATTTTCAATTGTAAAATTAAGAGTGTCATGTTTGTATGCACAGTTGTGCTAAAACGTTTGTGAACTCTGTAGAATTTTCTCTGTTTCTTCCATAAATATAACCTAAAATGTGATCAGGTCTGCACATAAGTCCTAAATTTAGATAAAGAGAATGCAATTAAACAAATAACAGAAAAACATTATACTTGTTCGTTCATTTATTGAGAAAAATTATCCAATATTACAGGTATTTGTTGGAAAAAGTATGTGAATCCTTGCTTTCAGTAACTGGTGTGACCCCCTTGTACAGTAATAACTTCAAACAAACATTTCAGGTAACTGTTGATCAGTCCTGCACATTGCTTGGAGAAATGTTCACCATTCCTCGTTACAAAACTCTGGGATGTTGGTCAGCTTCCTTGCATGAACTGCTTGCTTCATGTCTTTCCACAACATTTCTATAGGATTAAGGTCAAAACATTAATTTTGTTCTTTTTAAACCATTCTGTTGTTGATTTACTCTTGACTTTCAGATCATTGTCTTGTTGCATTATCCAATTTCTGTTAAGCTTCAGGTGATAGAAAAAAAACATAGAAAACCTACAGCGCAATACAAGCCCTTCAGCCCACAATGCCATGCCAAATGGGTACTTACAGGCTCAAACCATAATGCTCCTTCCACAATGCTTCACAGATGTGATGAGGTTTTGGTGTTGGTGTGCAATGCGCTTTTTCCTCCAAAAATAGCATTGTGCATTTCTGTCATAAAGTTCAACTTTTATCTCATCTTTTCACACAACATTGTCCTAGAAGTGTTGTAGAACATCCAAGTGGTCTTTTGCAAACTTGAGATGTGCAGCAATGTGTTTTTTTTTTGGACAGCAGTGGTTTCCTCCTTGGTGCCCTTCCATGAATACCATTTTTGTTCAGTGTTTTTCTTCTAATGGACACATGAACAGAGACTCTAGCAGGTTCTAGAGATTTCTGCAGGTCTGTTTCTA
Source organism: Hypanus sabinus (assembly GCF_030144855.1). NCBI lineage: Eukaryota > Metazoa > Chordata > Chondrichthyes > Myliobatiformes > Dasyatidae > Hypanus > Hypanus sabinus. The sequence goes on from NC_082707.1 coordinate 32,350,095, forward strand.
AGTTCTTCTTCCCCTCCTTCAGCAATGCACACAGTGCTCTTGGTGTGAACTTTGTAGGATACCCACCTCGAGGGAGAGTAGCAACGATACTGAGTTTCCTCCATTTGTAGAGAATTTCTCTTATTGTGGACTGTTGAGCACTCAGGAACCGATTTGCTAGAGCAAGTTATGAGTGACAACAGACCACAATACATGTCAGAAGAAATCTGACTGTTCGCGAACAAAAATGGCATCAAGTCAGCTCCTCACCACCCAGCAACAAAGGGTTATCTAAACCTTCAAGAAGTTCATTAAGGTGATGGACAAGGAGGGCATTTCTCTACAGCACAATGTGGACAACTTCCTTTTTATGTATCAGAACTCTGTTCATGCAACAACCAATCAAACACCAGCAATGCTGTTTGTGAGCTGGAATCTGAGATCTTGTGAAAATCTCCTGAAACCAGATCAAGACAGGGAAGTACAAAATAAAGAAATCAGCCGGTTGTCAAGTGAAGCAGCAAGGAGCTTTGACAGGAAGTCTTAGCGTGTGATTTACTGAGAAGACAAGTGGACATCTGGTAGAATAGCTACAAGATCTTGACCACTGATATACACAGCATATGTTGGAGATCAGACATGGAGACGTCATGTAGACCAAATACTGCACGGTTAACTGAAGAACACACCTGAGATGACAGTATCCAACAAGAGGGACAGATTACAGTCACTGGACTTACCTCTCAGTGATGATCGTGTCACTGACAGCAACGTGACACCAGAAACCGAGAACATTGTCATAGACAAGCCACCTACCAAACCCATTGCCACTCCTCAGGTCCAGAGGCGCTGTGCTGAAAGAAACAGAGCACCACCCAAAAGCTTTAGAACTGTGAAGTTTGTTTTGGATTGTTATTGTGAAAGTCTGTTTATTTGGAATATGGGTTTATGAAAAGGAAATTGAATGTTTTGTACATATTAAGTTTTATGTTGCATTAATCTAAAGGGGGAAGAAATGTAATGTATGCATCTATTTCTTTTAGAGCAATGACCCCTCCCTCTTAGCACTACATATTGATCTGTCAACTGTGTATGTTCTGGCGTTTACTCATGTGCATTGTTCTCCCTCTCTCTCTCTCTCTCTCTCTCTCTCTCTCTCTCTCTCACTGCAATGTGAATACACCAGTTAAAGCCATCTCCTGCACGCATGCTTTTATTTAATCAATAAGTCATATGCACAGACACAACAGGTGAGTCAAGGGCAAGAGGGCACAGCCTCAAGCTAGACTGGGACATCCATTTAGAACAGAGATGAGTAGGAAGTCCTGCCGAAGGGTTTTGGCCTGAAATGTTGACTGTACTTTTTCTATAGATGCTGCCTAACCTGCTGAGTTCCTCTAGTACTTTGTGTGTGTTGCTGAGTAGGAATTTTTCTAACCAGGGGGTACCAAATCTGTGGAATTTATTGCCACAGGAGGCTACAGAGGCCAAGTCATTGAATATATTTAATGCAGCAGTTGATAGGTTCTTGATTAGTCAGGGCATAAAAGATTACATGGAGAATTGAAAAGAATGGGTTTGAGAGGGTGAATAAATCAGCCATGATAAAATGGCGGAGTAGACTCAATGGACCAAATGGCCTAATTCTGCTCCTATGTCTTATGGTCTTTAGAAATGATTTAGTAGCCTTTCCAGCTTCATGCATCTCTACTATTTTTCTTCTAAGTTCCTCTGAAAGTTGTTTTCATCGAGCTGTGGTGTACACAAACAGATCATTCTTGAGAAGAGCAGTTTCTGTCAGTAACCTGACATTGTGTGTCCTTCTTTACAAGGTGTGGCACCTCTACAACCCACACCTCCAATCTCATTTCATTGATTGGAGCACCTAACTCCAACTAGCTTATGTGCAAGACATTACCCCAGAGGTTCACATACTTTTCTAGCAAATACATGTTATATTTGATCATTTTTCTCAATAAATATGTAAACACATATATTTTTGTGTTATTTATTTAATTGTGTTCTCTTTATCTAGTTTTATGGCTTGAGTGAAGATCTAATCACACTTAGGTCATATTTATGCAGAAAGAGAGAAAATTCTACAGGGTTCACAAACTTCCGAGCAGCAGTGTAAGTCACGTGTGAATAAAATAATAATAAATTTCTTTGTGTGATATAGGCATACATCTGCATCTCTGTCTGCAATAAAGCATGCACTATGTTCTGAAGATCTTGGTGGTTCCTTACGATTATTATAAATAACACTAAATATACTATAAGACAGGTTTATATACCACATCCAAAAACGTAATTCTGCATTTTCACTGACATTTCTTTTTGCACAGCCCTTTCTCTATGCAATCTCTTGATTTTGAACATTGGTTTTGCTAACTTTCATTAATTTCTTCCCGCCTCTCCAATTTCTTCCCGCCTCTCCCCATTCTCTCTTTCTATTTCACATTTTAACATTCTGGCTCCCCTCTTACCCCTTTTCTTCTCCTCAATTGCCCATCCCCACCCTTTGGTGTCCCTCTTCCTTTCTTTTCTCTCATTGTCCTCTCCTCTCAGATTCCTTCTTCTTCAGCCTTTTCCTCTTCCACCCATCACCTCGCAGCTTCCTAATTCATCCCCCTCCCCACCCACCTATTATTCTCCTCCTCAAATGGTCTTATGTATCACCTGTCAGCTTGTACTCCTTCCCATCCCCCCACTTCTTATTCTGGCTTCTTCCCCCTTCCTTTTTAATCTTGATGAAGGGTCTCAGCTTGAAAAGTCAACTGCTTAGATAGATTGTGAGATAGATAGATAGATAGATAGATAGATAGATAGATAGATAGATAGATAGATAGATAGATACTTTATTGATCCCAGAAGAAATGACAGTTCCACAGTAGCATTGCAAGTGCACAGCTATACAAATATTAGAAGAGAAGTAAGAAGAATAAAAAATGTTACCTTACCTTAAAAATAAGGCATTCAAAATTTACCAGTCTAAGATTACAAGATTTACAAGATATCCAAGTTCACACTGATAAGATGGTAGTATAAGAATTATTATACAGAAATGGGTGTATGTTCACACCACCCAGATAAGAAGTGATGGTAGTATTGCACAGGATGACCATGATAGCAGGGTATTGTAAACAGAGCTAAACAGTGCTTAGAAAGATCTCTGGTAAACAGAGGTTAGTAACAGTCTAACAGGAAGTGGTCATCGCTTCCCCAGCGAAAGGTTGACTCATTATAGAGCCTAATGACCAAGGGTAAAAATGTCCTCATATAGTGCTCTTTGGAGCAGCACAGTTGTCTTAGTCTATTACTGAAAGTGCTCCTGTGTTCAACCAAGGTGACGTGCAGAGGGTGAGAAACATTGTCCAGAATTGCCAGGATTTTCCGCAGGGTCCTTTGTTCTATCACAGCCTCCTGTGTGTCCAGTTTGACTTCTATACCAGAGCCAGCATTTCTAATCAGTTTATTGAGTCTGTTGGCATTACCCCGTTGATACATTGCCCCAGAACACCACCGCATAAAAGATTGTACTGGCAACAGCAGACTGCTAGAAGGAGAGGCCTGCATACTCCAAAGGACCTCAGTCTCCTCAGGAAGTAGAGGCGACTCTGCTCCTTCTTGAACACAACCTCTGAGTTGGGGCTGTTATATATCCCTAGGGTTAATTTTTTCTGTGGACTGTCACCTTAAAATGCTGGGAGAATGAGACTGACTTTTGAACACTGTTTGAGCTGCTCCAGAGAGAGGGAGAGAGAGGTGGAGTTATTTGATGGACAATCGGATGTTATGGTTTCTCTGCAGCTTGTTTACTTTCTACAAGGACAGTCACAGACACACACAGCTCAGAGTCAAGATGGATTCGGTCAATGGAAGACACCAGTGAGTCGGTCGCTAGTTTAAACCTTCAGTAGCCCAAAGGGGTGAGTTGAGATCAATCCAGAGTATTAATACATGACTCTCACAAGCTGCTGCAACTAGAAGAAGTTTGCAGAGAGGAGAGGAGAGGAGAGGAGAGGAGAGGAGAGGAAGGTTTGAAACAGAAGAAACCTAGTGACAAAGAGATCACTGTTTGGACTCTCTCTCCAAGTAGCCCGTGAGGGTGAGTTTGTTTCCATTCAGATATGAAAATGTGATTGTCACATAGTTAATCCACAGGAGTGGGTTCTCTGGTGAGGGGAAAACCTTTGTGAATACCACGTGTGTGTTTACCCTTTGTCTGGGTGCGGTAGTTCACTGAAGAAAGGCCCCCCGTGGGAAATCACCATTGGAGTTATTTCGTATGTCGTGGAACTGGATAAATGGCTATCACGTTGTGTGTGATTGGGGTAACCTTGTGGAATCTACCAGTGTACTGACCCTTGCCTGGGTGGTGGTTACCTTGAGGATGGTCCCCTTTGTGATGAGCTACTGTTGGTGATAATCCATACATGGATTGAGCTTGAGTAGCCTGTGGCCACCACTTTGAGATGTCCCATAGCTGAACTCGGGTATGGTCTCACTTGTGTTGAAAGGATATTCATTGAAGATCACTGTCAGTGATACTTGGTGTGTGGAGTGGAACAACTTCGGATATAAAGCCTACTGCTATTGTCATTTTGTATTGCTGTTGTGGAATCTGCGTAATATTGACGTAATTGCCTTCTCACAACACACGCCTTTGAATTACAAACATCTCACATTAATTAACCTGTGCATCTGAATTGAACTTTCTTACATACCATCGTAAGACTGTAACTCTTGCCACCTGATTTTGAATAACTTCGGGAACTTTATTTTTACACCTATATATGCATAACACCATTAACTCTTGATTTACCTGGTTTAAGTTACTATATGACGTAGTTACTAATAAACCAGTGTTTTGTTAGCAGCAAAACCGGACTCCAGGTCACCTGCTAAGTCAACATACCACAGGCTCTCTCTCCCTAATAAGGAGAAAAAGAGGTGTCCCCATTTCAGAGCGAGAGGGGAGACATAACAAACAACTCGCTGATTTACAATGTTAAAAGTCTGTTGTGTCACTTTTTCCGAGCTCTACGCCTGGAGAGTCGGCACCAAGATGGTGCAGCTCTCCGGGCACGCGACCTCCGGAAGCTAACCCGCCGCTCCCGATGTTCCGTGTTCTCCCATGACACTTCAGTCAAGGGCACCGACCTAGAATCTGCACGTCCCCAGAGCCATGAAGTCCTGGAACCTTGAAGGCGAACTTGTCTTCCAGGCAACATCCTTAGGATATCAAAGAGCGACCGGTCGTGAGGTCCTGAGAGCGGGTCCCATTCCCGCAAAGAACCAAAGTCAGACGGTAACTCCAGGTCAGGGCCTTCAGAAGAACCTCCCCACACCTGGAAAAGGGTGAACAATGCATTTCACTGTTTGCTTTGAAGTTGAATGTACACATGACAAATAACAATAATCTTTATCTTTTTCCCTTGTATTTTGTTTTTGATTGTAACCAGTGTAGATGTCAGCTCTGATCCCCATAGCTTTTACAGGAATAAAGTTCAAAGTTCAAACTAAATTTATTTTCAAAGTGCAAATATATCTCCTTGAGATTTATTTTCTTGCAGGCATTCACAGTAGAACAAGGAACTACAATAACACCAATGAAATATTACACATAAAAAAGACTGACAAACAATCAATGTGCACAAGAAGACAACTAAGCAAACATAATAATAGTTAAGTAAATAGAGCATGAGTTGTAGAGTCCTTGAAAGTGTGTCCATGGGTTGTGGAATAATTTCAGTGTAGGTGTGTGAAGTTATCCATGCTGGTTCAGGAGCCTTATGGCTGGAGGCTACGGTGCCTCCTTCCGAACGGCAGCAGCAAGGAGACAGGAACCTGGCAATGGACATCCTTGATGAAGGATGCTGCTTTCTTGTGGGAGAAAGATTCTGTTAAAAGGACAGAAGTGTGGAAAATGGATTTCGATTTAGCTACCTGTGAGGGCTTTAGATCTAAGTCCAAGGGAACATTAGATTACAAAAATAATATATGCTGATAAAGATCTTGAGGTTCATTTATTCAGAAAGTGAAGGAGACAAAAAGCGAGGAGCTGTAGGTCAGTCAGAAACCATATTGAACATCTTATAGCTGGGATCTTAGGAAGGTTTATGATAACCCAGCAAAGTTAATATATAACACACCACACACACACATAATGATGCAGGAGCTCAACAAGTATGGCAGCATCTATGGAGAGGAATAAAATATTGTGTATTTAATGTTTCAGCAATATTTAAGTAATATTGTTATTATATTGCTTGATTAAGCTTTCTTTGTTGGTTACATAATTCATTACGGACTATATGTAAAAAGTATGGGAATGGCATCTGTATTTTAGCTTCTGCATCATATATGCAGGCCTCATTGATGTAAAGAATGAAATAGACACATTATTCCTGACTCTGCTTTTTTGATTAGTGTTTTGTTTTGAGTTACAAAACATAACATAAAAACCCAATGTTTTGGTCCAAGACCTATTATCAGGACTGGAAAGAAAGAGAGAAGAAAATGGGGGTGAAGGGATACAAGCTGAGTACAATCAAGTAAGGTGGAAGATAGGTGGGTTGCAGAGGGGGCATGAATTACGAATCTTTGAGGTGATAGGTGGAAAGGGTAAAGGGCTGAAGAAGAAGGAATCTGATAGGAGAGGAAAATGGACTATGGGAGAAGGAGAGGTGATAGGCACCAGAGGGAGGTGACAGGCAAGTGAAGAGAAGAGAAGGGGTAAGAGGAGAACAAGAATGGAAACAGAGAGAAGGGGTCGAGGGGGAAAATTGCAGTTAGTAATTGCTGTCAGTTTGGAGGCCACCCTGATGGAATATGAGGTGGTGCTGCGCCAACATTTATTTGTGAAAAGAAAGACATGCTTGATCAATTGATTGGATTTCTTTGAAGAAGTAATATGAACTGTGGTTAAAGAACACAGGTGAATATGCCATGCTTAGATTTCAAGAAGGCATTTGATGCCGTATTAAAGGTTATAACAAAAAAAAAAGCTCATGGTGCAGGAGATAACATACCAGTGTGGATGGAAGAATAGTTGCTGAAAAGGAAACAGAGAGCAGTCCTAAATGGTTCTAATTCTGGTTGGCAAAACTTTATGAGCAGTGTTCTGAATGATTTGTCACCAGGGCCTTGGCTTTCCATAATACTGTCTGTATAAATGACTAGGATGAAAGCTCCAGTGGAATGCTTACTAAATCTACTGATGACACAAAGATTGATGGCAATCTCAGCTGTGAAAGCAACATAAGGAAGTTACAAAAAGACTGCGGGTTTGGTGAGAAAGCCAAGATTTGTCAAATGGACAAAGATGTAGAAAAATGTGAGAACTAGAATCAGGTTTAATATCACTGGCATATGGCATGAAATTTGTCATTTTGCAGCAACAGTATAGGGCAATGCATAAAATAAAACTATATATTGCAGTATGATATATATTTTATACACACACACACACACACACACACACATATATACAGTATACAGAGAGAGAGAGAGAGAGAGAGAGTTAGTGCAAATCGAGAGCAAAAATAGTGAGGAAGTGGTCATGGGTTGGTTCAATGTCCATTTGGAAATTGTTTCTAAATCACTGGGTGTGTGTCTTCAGAGCCCTGTACTTCCTCCCTTACGGTAGTAATGAAAAGAGGGTATGTCCTGTTGACAGGGTTCCTTAATGATGGATGCCACCTTTTTGAGGCATCACCTTTTGAAGATGTCCACAATGCTAAGGAGACTAGTGCTCATGATGGAGCGGACTGAGTTTTCAAAGCTCTCCAGCTTTCTCCAGTCCTGTACAGCGAGCGTGGCCTCTGCATGCCAGTTGGTGATGCATTTGGCAGGAGGAAGAGACCGGAAACCTATTCAATAAATGGTGAGAGCTTTCAAGGTTCTGAGCCAGACAGGGATCTGAGAATGATTCACCACAAGTTAATACGTAGGTAAAGAAAGTTATTGGGGAAGCTATTATTGTTTATTTCCAATGAAATTGAGTACAAAAGCAGACTGATTATGCTTCAATTATTTATATAGGGCATGATTAGACCACATCCAGTGAAATGGGGACGGTAATGTTCATCTTAGTTAAGGAAGAATATTCAGGACCCTTACGGCAGCAGGTGTGTGAGAAGGGCTTAGAGGGTTATCAAGGAGCGCTGTGTCTGTCTGGAAAACGATACCACACTATTAAGACCAGGACCAACGGGCTCTGGGACAGCTCCTTTCACAAAGCCATCAAGTTTATCAATACACACTGATCTGATTGTACATACCTGTATATGAAACAATCATGTATACAATCTTAGTGTCTGGGCAATATCCTCCCACATTTCCCTTCCTTATTGCTTGCAGATAATGACAGAGACACAACATGTAGATCTTTACTTCCTCATGTTGTGAGATAGATGTAAGAAATAAAATTCTAGATCTAAAATCTAAATCTGACGCTAAATATAAATGCATTGAAAGTTGTTCAGATGGGTTACACTAGACTGACATTTGCAATGGGTGTATAGTGATGAAGAAATGACAGACAGCTAGGTCTGTATTGGCTGGAATTTAGAGGAATGAGAAATAATTTAATTGAAATATAATACTTCCTAAAAGATTGTAACAGGATGACTTTAGGAAGGAAATTTACTCTTGTGACACAATTTAGAACTGGAAGTTTGTACATAAGAAGTTGTCCACTTAAGACAGAGATCATGAAAAATCTATTCTGTCAGAGGGCCATGAGCCTTCGGAAATCTCTCCCTTAGAGGATAATAGAAACAGATTCTTTGAGTATTTTTAATGTTGAGATCTTTTGCTTTTTAATAAGCAAGAGGGTGAATGATTACCAAGAGTAGATGGAAATGGCAGTTATAGTTACAGTCAGATTATCAAGATCATATTAAATGACAGAGCAGGCTCCAGTGCCAAGGGAACTCTTTTGATTTATTGTACATTTGTATGGCACGAACAGATGCAGAAAATAGTTATAAAGGGTAATGACATGTTGGCTCTACATCCCAAAATCAGGAACATAAAAGGATAGAAGTTGAGCTACAGCTTCTGGTAGACTGTGTCTGCCGTATTTTGGCCAGTTTTAGATGCATAGTATTAGGAGTACAAATTGGCCTTAGAGAGAGTGTGGTGTAGATTAATCAGAAGGATTCGAAAATAAAGGACTTGAATTTCAATAAAGAAGAAAGGTTTCAAAAACAAAGAATTATTCCTGGGTTTAAGAGACTGATCACTGATTTAGTCTGTTTTCAAGATAATATGAGGAACTGCTACAACAGTAGGAGGAAATAATTTCTACTGGGGTGAGGATCTAAGGCCAGTTATCTAGGTCCAAAAATTAAAACCAGGTTTTACAGCTGTGATGTTGAAAAGCATTTCTTACACAGTACAGTAAAAGTTTCAAACTCTGTTGGTAAACAATAATTGTTACTCAATCAGATGTTAACTTAAAATATGGGATTTGTGGATTTTAAAAATTGTAGTTAGAGAAATGGAACAAAGGCAAATCTGTTAAGTTAGGTATAGATTAACTATAAACTCATTGAATGGTAGAACGTAACTGTTCAAACTGCTTTAGAGAGGGTGCAGAGGATTAGAGAGCAAGTCCTATGAAGAAAGACTGAGAAAAGTTGAGCTTTTTTCTTTGGAATGAAGGAGGTTAAGAGACAACTTGATAGAGGTGTACAAGATGATAAGAGGCATTGACAGAAGTGAACAGTCAGCACTTTTTTCCCAGGCAGAATTGGCTAAAACAAAGGCAAATTTTTAGGTGATTGTCGGAAAAGTGGGGGGGGGGGGGGTGATGTCAGAAGTAGGTTTTTTTACACTGAGACAGGTGGGTGTGTGGAGATAGGGGCAAATAAAATAGGGACATTTAAGAGACTCTTAGATAAAACGGGTGAAAGAAAAATGAAGGACTATGTGAGAGGGAAGGTTTAGACTGAACTTGGAACAGGTTAAAAGCTTGGCACAGCATTGTGGGCCGAAGGGCCTGTACTGTGATGTGCTGCTTATGTTCTATAATTGGCTTACTGATTGGAGTTAGTAGTCGATAGTTGTTTTTCACAGGAGGCCTCTGACCAGGAGTGTGCCTCAGGGATCTGTGCTGGCTCCCTTGTTGTTTGTCATACACATTAACAATGTGGATGAGAATGTAGGTGCGTGGTCTGTAAATGTGCAGATGAGACCAAAGTTGGTGGTATAGTGGACACAGAAGAAGATAGTCTAAAGTTACAACAGGATACCGATCAACTAGGAAAATGGGCAAAGGAACGGCAAATTAAATTTAATTCAGACAAGTTTGAAATGGGAAATTAGATCTGGACAGGACATGCAGGGCCCTGTTGAAAAGAGGCCTTCGGGTGAAAGAACGTATATCTCAAAAGGTGGTAATACAAGTAGACAGGACGTTGAAACAAAAATGTGGCACGATTGCTTTGGTCGGCTGAGGCATTGAGCTGGGAGATCATGCTACAATTACACAAAATGGTGGTTAGGCCTCAGTCTGAGTACTGAGTGTAGTTCTGCTTGTCACTCTATGGGAACAATGTGATTAAGCTCGAGAAGATGTAGAAAGTATTCACTAGGATGTTGCCTTGACTGGAGGTTTGGAGTTATAAGGAATGTTTGGATGGGCTGGGTCTGTTTTCCCCAGAGCAAAGGAGGCTGAGAGATGATTTGATAGTGGCATTTATAAAACTAAAGTCTGTTTCCCATAACAGGGGTATCTAAAACTAGAGGTCATCAGATGCCTCAGAAAGGCAGCAACCATCATTAAGGTCCCCTACTACCTACTACATGCCCTCTTCTCATTACTACCATCAGAGAGGAGGTACTGGAGCTTGAAGACACACACTCAACATTTTTGGAACAGCTTCTTCCTCTTCACCATCAGATTTCTTAATGGACAATGAGCCCATGAACACTAACTCACTAGTACTGATCTCTCTTTGCAGTATTTATTTAGTTTATATAAGCAAGTATATTTCTTATTGTAATTTAAGTATTGCATTGTGCTACTGCCGCAAAACAACAAATTTCAGGACTTTGTCCAGGGCTGATAAACTTCATTCCAATTCCAATTCTCAGGGGATGTGAGGGGTAAAATTTCCATACAAGGTATAGTTGGTACCTGGAAAAGAGCGGCTCGAGGAGGTGACAGAGGCTTGAACAGCAACAACATTTAAGAGGTATCTGGACGGTTACTTAAATGAGCAGGGCAGAGAGGAATATGGAGTTAAGAAAATTGTTTATGGACAGGCACAACAGTCGGCATAAGTGTGGTCTTTTTAAAAGCCTGGTCTATTCAGGACAATTCTAATTCTCTGGTGAAACCCAGTGAGAGGTTACAACTAAAACCGAGGTGATATAAAAAGGAGGCTTCTTGTTGTTGTCTTCAATCTACCTTTCAGGTGTAGGGGCTCCTTCAACCTGGACAGTGGTACTGGTGGCTTTCTCACTCAATCAACAGCAGCCTGAGCCCACTTGGGGGTGAAAAATCCTCCCAAACCTTATGCATTAAATATCTACAGTATCTTGGGCCAGGAGGCTGGTTATTCTGGGAATGATTCCATGATACCGCTGAGCAGCGTCCATCCGCTGGCGTCAAACCTCAGTTGCTATTATTCAAGAGCGCGTGGGCAGCTAACTCCTGGCAGGGTGCTTCTGAGGGCAGCCGGACTTGGCATTAAGGTGTATATAGCATAGCAAGCCTGCTGAGCTTATCACTTGGCCTGGTGTTATGGATTCTCCAGAGGCTTCTTACGGTTTTAGCAACTGCCAGGATCGTTTTCAGAAGGGATTTGTTCTTGCATGTTTTAGCATATCAAGTGCCGAGGAAAAGAGGAAACGAGTGACCTGAAATGACACGCTTATGTTATCTGCTGGTCTAGTATTTTCCAGACTGCATGACACTGGCACCTTCACAGCAGTAGCTTGTGCCCGGCCAGACTGGGAAAGCAAGACTTGCATTTACAAGGTAATGGATCTCATTCAGAAGGTAAAGGCTGACAGTCTGTAGGTTGTAGCTTGTACCTGTTACTATGCTGAGGACAACTGCAGATGTTCTGCTTAGCGCTGCTCCCTTTCCCTTTGGAGTGAGATCATTGCCTGTCTCTCCAGTATGCACTGCCATTTCCATCACTTTCGTTCCCACAGGCAAGAGCAATAGTGGCACACATTTACATGAAGTCAAATTTCCCACGGAGTGCTGTCAAGGATATGCTGACAATACATTGATTTGTTGGTTTCTGCAGGAGCAGAGTGGCAAAACATATTACCTAAGTCAGAAATATAGAAAAAAACCTGAAGAGACAAACAGCATCGAAATGAGCTGTGTATGATGCCTCTACTAAACTCCATGTAAGGTCAATGAAATCACTATTGAATCAGTATTGTATTGACCCTCATCCAAGAATACACAAACAGAGACATGGACACAGACCACAGACACTGACAGACAGACAGACAGACAGACACACATATACACACACACACACACACACACACACACACACACACACACACGCACGCACACACACAAAATCACACACAGAGACGCATACACACAGACATGGACACAGACACTCACACACAGACAGACAGACACACACACACACAAACACAATCACACAGAGACACACAGACATAGACACAGACACTGACAGACAGACAGACACACACACACACACACACACACACACACACAACCACACACACACACACACACACACACACACACACACACACACACACACACACACAACCACACACACAAACACAATCACACAGAGACACACACACACAGACATGGACACAGATACTGACAGACAGACAGACGAACACAATCAGACATGTCTAAACATATGTTGTCAGGGTGTGGTCCGTAATCCGTGTTCCGGGTCTCGATCCGGTCCGAGGGCTCCGGACTCCAGGTCCTGCAGTTGTCCCTCCCGTCACCCGTGATCTAGTTAGGACCCTCCTGGCTCAAGGAGGCACACCTGTGACTCATTGAGCTGCAGGTGTTTATAAGGGGCCTTGGGACTGGGACCAGGCGGGTGGTTGTTTTGTTCTGTTTCCTGTTCTCTGCCAGCTCCGAACTCTTCTCTGCATTCTGTTATCCTGTCCGGGCTCAGATCCACTCCTCATCATGCTTCTCTGCCCTGTACCAGTACTGCCAGGTTGGTCCTCTCCCCCACCTTTCTTCCCATGCGCTGGTCCCACTTCTCCGCTCATTTGTGTTGTTCATACGGTCGTGCTGTCTGCCAGTCTTTCCCGATTTTCCTATTATCATGACTGTTGTGTTGGTCACCTTGGACCTATGCCCATTCCTACCCCTTGCCTCCATCAGGTGGGTCTGGCCAACCTGGCACTCCCCAGCGTGGGTTCTGCCCCATCCTCCTCTTCTGCCCGAAACCTGGGATTGTGCCCCGCACTCGCCTAGGGGTTCGCGTCTTGCCCAGGCCTCCCGTATTTCCGCCTGGGAGGCGTCCCTACCTGGGATATATGCAGCCTGCCCAGGGAGGGCTCTCCTCTGCCCCGTCCTCCTCTTCCGCCCAAACTCTGGGATTGTGCCCCGCACCCGCCTAGGGGTTCGCGTCTTGCCCAGGCCTCCGGTGTTTCTGCCTGGGAGGCGGCCCTACCTGGGACATATGCGGCCCGCCCAGGGAGGGCTTTCTGCCAGCCTATCTAGCCAGCTAGACCTGCCTGCCTGAACCCTGGGGACCTGCCTACCTGCCTGTCTGAACTCCGGGAGCCCGCTCCGCTCTGCCTGCCTGAACTCTGGGAGCTGGCTCCACTCGGCCTGCTTGAACTCCGGGAACCTGCTCCGCTCTGCCTGCCTGAACTCCGGGAGCTGGCTCCACTCGGCCTGCTTGAACTCTACCTGAAATTTACCTGAACCCCAGCTCTACCCTTAAGTGCCATGGCATCCCCATCCTGTCCTCCCCCTAGTACTTCAGTGCCTGCGTCCTGCGTTTAGGTCCATCCGGCCGCGTTCCTGACTTATGTACACAACACATGGTCACACATATAATCATAAAATGACTGCTTGTGTGGTTTACTTAATATATTGAAGGCAGAAATAGACTGTTTTCAGCTTGCAGAGGAATCAAACATTATAAGAACAGGCAGAAAAAGATATCTAGAAAAAGACCAAGATCACATTAGCCATGATTTTACTAATTGATAAACAGACTCAGGACCCCATTTAGCAGCTTCCTGCTCTTACTTCCAATGTTTGGCCTGTCCTGTTAAATAACAAGCTATGAGAATAATTCCATCACCAAGAAACAACCTTCCGATCAGAGTAACACACTCAAATACTGGAGGAATTCAGCAAGTCAGGCATCTAGGGAGGGCAAAGATTTTTCACCAGGACTGGAAAGAAAGGGGGCAGAAGCTAGTATAAGAAGGTGGGAAGAGGGGAAAGAGGAAAACTAGCAGGAGGTAGGTGAAACCAGGTGAGGGGGTAGGTAAGTGGGTGGGTGGTGGGGAGGGGATGACGTAAGCAGCTGAGAGGTGATAGGTGTAAGGAAGAAGGAATCTGAGAGGAGAGGAGCGTGGCTCATGGGAGACAGGAGGAGGAGGAGCTCCAGAGGGAGGTGATGAGAAGATGAAAAGAGCAGTACTGAGAGGGGAGACATAACGGGGGTGGTAAAAGGGAGAGGAGAAAGGAGGGAGAAATTACCAGAAGTTGGAGAAATTAATGTTCATGGCATCATGTTTGAGGCTATCCCGATGGAATATGAGGTGTTGCTCTTCCAACCTGAGTGTGGGCTCATCATGGTAATAAAGGAGGCCAGGGACCAACATATCAGAAAAGGAACGGGAAATCAAATTGAAATAGGCGGCCATTGGGAAGTCTTGACTTTTGGGTGGATGCATCAACGGTGCTTGACAAAGCGGTCCCTCGATCTACGTCAGGTCTCACCGATGTAGAGAAGGCCACACCAGGAACACTGGGTACAGAAGATGGCCCTGATAGCTTGCATGTGTAGTGTCAACTCAACTGACTGAAGTGGAGATATTATAACAGATGATAAGAAGATTACTCACAGATATCAAAGAGAGGCAATGAAGAGGAGGGAATAGTTGAAAAGCTGGGTTAGGAATTGGAATTGGTTTATTATAGTCTAATGCATTGAGATGCAGTGAAGCACTTGTTTTGCATGCTGTGCATAGGTGGAGTTGGGGATGTAGGGGCAGAAAACATTCTTCGCTTAAGGCGATCCTACAATCAGAGAAGACTTTCTTCCTCTCCACTTTGAGGTTGCTAATCATGGAACCCCCAGGCTCTACCACAGATGTTCAGCTGATGCTGGATGGGATGGGCATGCCAGTCCATTTCTGTGTGTTATATAACTGTGTTTCTGAATGCTCCTTCTCCATTTTGAAATGTCAAGGGCTAGGGATTCCCTCAAGTCAGCGGTGCATTGTCGTAGCGGCCATCGTCGGAGTGGACTGAGGCAGAGTGGGATGGCTTTGGCTCAATCAGGCTTCGGCAAGGACAGGCAGAGGTGAGGTTTGAACGGGGTACGACTGCGCAAGCGCGTGAAAGTCAGCCTCTGAGATCAGCGGGAGAATTTAAAAAGCGAGCAGAGGCTGAGGACGAGCTTCACTCCAAGTGAGGTAAGGCTGGGTAAGCTCCTTTAATTAATCTAATAGCTTAGGAGTAGGTAATGGAGGCAGCAGTTCGGGCAGTCGAGTGCTCCGTTTGCAGTATGTGGGAAGTCAGGGCAAGCACAGCTGTCCCTGATGACTACACCTGCAAAAGGTGCATCCAGCTGCAGCTCCTGACAAACCGAGTTAGGAAACTGGAGTTGGAGCTGAATAAACTTTGAATCATTCGGGAGGCAGGGACAGAAATAAACAGAAGTTACAGGGAGATAGTCACCCCTAGGAGTCAGGAGACAGGTAGCTGGGTGACTGTCAGGAGAAGGAAGGGGAATAGACAGGAAGAGCAGAGCACCCCTGTGGCCGTTCCCATCAACAATAAGTATACCGTTTTAGATACTGTTGGTGGGGACGACCTACCAGGGACAAGTTGCAGTGGTTGCATCTCTGGCACCGAGACTGGACCTTCAGCTCAGAAGGGAAGGAGGGAAAAGAGGAGAGCAGTAGTGATAGGGGATTTGATAGTTAGGGGGATAGATAAGAGGTTCTGTGGAAGAGATCGAGAAGCCCGGATGGTCTGTTGCCTCCCTGGTGCCAGGGTCCACGATATCTCGGATCAAGTTCTCAGTATTCTCAAGAGGGAGGGTGAGCAGCCAGATGTCATGGTCCATGTAGGGACCAATGACGTGGGTAGGAAGAGTGAGGAGGTCCTGAAAGGTGAATTTAGGGAGTTAGGTGCCAAGTTACAGGACAGGACCTCCAGGATAGCAATATCAGGATTGCTACCAGAGCCACGTGCAGGTGGGTTTAGAAATAGTAAGATAGTGCAGATCAACACGTGGCTGAAGACATGGTGCAGGAGGGAGGGCTTCAGATTTATAGATAATTGGGCAGTTTTCCAGGGAAGGTGGGACCTGTTCTGGCGGGACGGTTTACATCTGAACTGGAGGGGGACAAATATTCTTGCAGGTAGGTTTGCTAGAGAGGCTCCAGTGGATTTAAACTAGATACAAGGGGGGAGGGGAACCAGAGTGTAGGAACTGATGTATGGGAGAAGGTAGTAAAGTTGTTTGCACCATTAGCGATAAACAGAGAGGAAGAGGTGGAGAATTACCTAAATGCATTTATTTTAATGCCAGGAGCATTGTAAGAAAGGTGGATGAGCTTAAAGCATGGATTGATACCTGGAAATATGATGTTATAGCTATTAGTGAAACATGGTTGCAGGAGGGGTGTGATTGGCAACTAAATATTCCTGGACTTCATTGCTTTAGGTGTGATAGAATTGGAGGGGCAAGAAGAGGAGGTGTTGCGTTGCTTGTCAGAGAAAATATTACAGCGGTGCTCTGGCAGGATAGATTAGAGGGCTCGTCTAGGGAGACTATTTGGGTGGAATTGAGGAATGGGAAAGGTGTAGTAACACTTATAGGGGTGTATTTATAGACCACCTAATGGGGAGCGAGAACTGGAGGAGCAAATTTGCAAGGAGATAGCAGATATTTGTAGTAAGCACAGGGTTGTGATTGTGGGAGATTTTAATTTTCCACACATAAACTGGGAAGCCCATACTGTAAAAGGGCTGGATGGTTTGGGGTTCGCAAAATGTGTGCAGGATAGTTTTTTGCAGCAATACATAGAGGTACCAACTAGAGAAGGGGTGGTGTTGGATCTCCTGTTAGGGAATGAGATAGGTCAGGTGAGATATGTGTTGGGGAGCACTTTGAGTCCAGTGATCACAATGCCATTTGTTTCAGTATAATTATGGAGAAGCATAGGACTGGACCCAGGGTTGAGATTTTTGATTGGAGAAAGGCTAACTTTGAGGAGATGCAAAAAGATTTAGAAGGAGTGGATTGGGACGATTTGTTTTATGGGAGGGATGTAATAGAGAAATGGAGGTCATTTAAAGGTGAAATTTTGAAGGTACAGAATCTTTATGTTCCTGTTAGGTTGAAAGGAAAGGTTAAAAGATTGAGAGAGCCATGGTTTTCAAGGGATATTGGAAACTTGGTTCAGAAAAAGAGAGATATCTACAATAAATATAGGCAGTATGGAGTAAGTGGGGTGCTCGAGGAATATAAAGAATGTAGAAAGAATCTTAAGAAAGAAATTAGAAAAGCTAAAAGAAGATACAAGGTTGCTTTGGCAAGTAAGGTGAAAATAAATCCAAAGGGTTTTTACAGCTATATTAATAGCAAAAGGATGGTGAGGGATAAAATTAGTCCCTTAGAGAATGGGAGTGGACAGCTATGTGTGGAGCCAAAAGTGATGGGGGAGATTTTGAACAATTTATTTTCTTCTGTATTCACTAAGGAGAAGGATATTGAATTGTGTAAGGTAAGGGAAGCAAGTAGGAAAGTTATGGAAACTATGACGATTAAAGAGGAAGAAGTACTGGCGCTTTTAAGGAATATAAAAGTGGATAAATCTCCAGATCCTGACAGGATTTTCCCTAGGACCTTGAGGGAAGTTAGTATAGAAATAGCAGGGGCTCTGACAGAAATATTTCAAATGTCATTAGAGACGGGGATGGTACCAGAGGATTGACGTCTTGCTCATGTTGTTCCATTGTTTAAAAAGGGTTCTAAGAGTAAACCTAGCAATTATAGGCCTGTAAGTTTGACGTCAGTGGTGGGTAAATTAATGGAAAGTATGCTTACAGATGGTATATATAATTATCTGGATAGACAGGGATTGATTAGGAAAAGTCAACATGGATTTGTGCATGGAAGGTCATGTTTGACAAATCTTATTGAATTTTTTGAAGAGGTTACTAGGAAAGTTGACGAGGATAAAGCAGTGGATGTTGTCTATATGGACTTCAGTAAGGCCTTTGACAAAGTTCCACATGGAAGGTTAGTTAGGAAGGTTCAATCTTTAGGTGTTAATATTGAAGTAGTAAAATGGATTCAACAGTGGCTGGATGGGAGATGCCAGAGAGTAGTGGTGGATAACTGTTTGTCAGGTTGGAGGCCGGTGACTAGTGGTGTGCCTCAGGGATCTGTACTAGGTCCAATGTTGTTTGTCATATACATTAATGATCTGGACAATGGGCTGGTAAATTGGATTAGTAAGTATGCAGATGATACTAAGTTAGGTGGTGTTGTGGATAATGAAGTAGGTTTTCAAAGCTTGCAGAGAGATTTAGGCCAGTTAGAAGAGTGGGCTGAAAGATGACAGATGGAGTTTAATGCTGATAAGTGTGAGGTGTTACATTTTGGTAGGAATGATCAAAATAGGACATACATGGTAAATGGTAGGGCATTGAAGAATGCAGTAGAACAGAGTGATCTAGGAATAATGGTGCATAGTTCGCTGAAGGTGGAATCTCATGTGGATAGGGTGGTGAAGAAAGCTTTTGGTATGCTGGCCTTTATAAATCAGAGCATTGAGTATAGGAGCTAGGATGTAATGTTAAATTTGTACAAGGCATTGGTAAGGCCAGATTTGGAGTATTGTGTACAGTTCTGGTCACCGAATTATAGGAAAGATGTCAACAAAATAGAGAGAGTACAGAGAAGATCTACTAGAATGTTACCTGGGTTTCAGCACCTAAGTTGCAGAGAAAGGTTGAACAAGTTAGGTCTTTATTCTTTAGAGTGTAGAAGGTTGGGGAGACTTAATAGAGGTATTTAAAATTATGAGGGGGATAGATAGAGTTGACGTGAATAGGCTTTTTCCATTGAGAGTAGGGGAGATTCAAACAAGAGGATATGATTTGAGAGTTAGGGGCAAAAGTTTAGGGGTAACATGAGGGGGAATTTCTTTACTTAGAGAGTGGTAGCTGTGTGGAACGAGCTTCCAGTAGAAGTGGTAGAGGCAGGTTCGGTATTGTCTTTTAAAGTAAAATCAGACAGGTATATGGATAGGAAAGGAATGAAGGTTTATGGGCTGAATGCAGGCCAGTGAGACTAGGTGAGAATAAGCATTCAGCACAGACTAGAAGGGCCGAGATGGCCTGTTTCTGTGCTGTAATTGTTATATGGTTATATGACACCTTTCCTATAGCTCAGCGTACCTGGCACAGATATGGACGTCCGGGAGGCTAGGAGACTCCAGGACCTCCCACATCCGACACCGAGAACAACAAGCTGCCCTCACACTCATACTTCCCCTTTCCTCAAATAACAGGAAAAATTGAAAACTAAACCTACCTTGCCTCGCCCGTTTCTGCCAAAGCCCATTGAGCCAAAGCCCTTAAGCCTTCGCTCTGCTCTCGGCTCACTTCGCTGTCCACTGTATAAGGCTGTGTTCTTTTTAAATCCTCTGTGCTTCTCTGCCCGACGTCACACACCTGCGCAGTCCCGCCTCTCTTCACCCCAATGAGAAGAAAAAATCAAAATGGCTCTTGCAGCACTCCTGTTCAGGTTTTCAGACTTCCTTCTCCAAATGCAAGACTAACTTCATTTTTACTTTAAGTGAGGCATGTACGTATGACGCGGTGGCCTGATGACGCATGCCATTCATGTACTTTTACATATAACATGTACTGAATTATTTAAACAATAAAGAATGCTTAATCAAACCGTATATTTACAATGTTACTGAAATATTAAGTACAATGTTCAGCAGAGAAACACAAGCAACAACAAGAGCACCACTAAAACAAAATAAGCCTCTGTTTCACCCTCCCATCCACTCACTCACTGTTGTGAGTCAGGCCTCAAAACCAAGCACAGGCCATCTCCGGGTTTCCGAACTCCAGTCCTTGGACAAATATTCTGAGAATTTATGCAAAGCAGGAGAACTCTAAAACCATGCCTGATTATTTCCAGGTATAAATTTCAGTAAGAGTGCAAGTTGACTGACTTGGTTGAATCCAACTTCTGAAACATAATGCATTTGCAACTAAAATGGCTTCAGTGAATTTGACGAGGTAATTATAATGTCACCACTAATTGTACATGTGGGGAGATTGTGGCACTAACAAAGCATTGAACAAGATTATAAGGGATCTGAAAAGCAAAAGGGTAAAGCAGGTTAGACCAAAGGGGTCTATCCAATTTACACAATCAAAGGTTTAGCATGTTAGGGCTCTTGTGCAAGCCCAAAGGACCATTCAGGTGAGATGTTAAGCTGAGGTTATTTGCTTTTTCAGCTGGGTATAAAAGATGGCTTGGAACATCTCAAAGAAAATCTTCTCCTCCCTTGACTAGTTTTAGCCCCTTTCCAGCCGAATGTGTGTTTCAGGCTGCAGCAACGGCCACAATGATCCCTCCTGCGTGACAGCAGATGTCGCAAGATGTAAACACTTGGTGCCACCCTGCAGGTGGAAAGAAAATCACAGGCACAGTTATAAGTTTTGAGCACAAGAGGTGCTGCAGAGGCTGAAAGTACGGAGCAACGCTCACAAAACGCTGGAGGAACTCAGCAGGTGAGGCAGCATCTATACAGAGGAATAAACAGTCGATATTTCAGGCCAAGACTCTTCATCAGGATGCAGACACATCTTTCGTTTCAAACATCGCCAGAGCCCAGCTCAGTTTATCTTGCTTTGGGAACAGTACCAGGGGATTTGGGACAGAGGGACAAACAGAGCAAAGGTTCAGGTTTGCTGTGAACTGATTGAATATTGAAACAAGTTTGAAGGGGTTAAAAGCCAAACTCTAGCTCCTACATTGCAATGTTTTAATTTCTATATCAGCAAATTAAAGATGAAGAAAGATTACAATGCATGAATGCTAGTTCTGAATTAAAATTGGTGAATCAATGTTTGCTAGTCCCATGACATCATATTAAGTAATAAGATTCTTTTGCAAACAAATGATATATTAGTGACTACTGAAGTAGTGGTGGTGGTGGTGGGGGGTGGGGGAGATCCCACTGGAAGGCTCTGTTTCCCACAGGAAGTACTTTATTCAATGAGAGCACTTCAAGAGTTAATATGACAGATACCCATAGTTTCATTGAGCTGTTATGTCTGTTGCCTTAGAAACCACAGTGGAATGTTTGCCTGTGAAACCTACAGGGGAGAGAGAAGCTTTCGGCCGGAGCTTCGGGTGTACACCAAACCATCCAATCAGCTGCTACATGAGGGGGCTCACGGGTGTGATCACATGAAATGTCTGCTGGTCATTCTAAACGACTTTCCCAGCGTCACACAGGACAGCACTTATAGAAATATCAACGTCAAATCTCCACACAATGGGAAGACCAAACCAAGAAATTTTCAGAATTTAGATTGATTGAAGCCCTTGGTATATTTCTAGATAAGATAATTTACTCAGCCAAAAAAGGGATATATTACCAAATTTTTAAAAAATTCTGCAGGATATGACAAAACCAATCCCACAATTGGGATGAGTGATATATAAATTTGCATTATTTACTGCGATGAAATACTTTTCATCTACATTCAGACCGTCACATGGTTTTAAAGTTAAATTTGTTGTTTACCAAGGAACAAACAGGATTTTTAAGTGGTTGATTGTTTATATTTTAAGAAAAAAATTGCTTTAATGTTGGTTTAGGGAGATGAGATAATTCCTTTAGGGTCTGGGCTTTGTTGAAATCTGTATTTGTTTTGATCAACAATAGTCAGTGAGGTTATTTTTCCTTCAGTCTTCTCTGCAGCTCAGCCAGAGCTGCCTGTGAGGTAAACAGCCTTGCCCTTCTTTATATTGGGAATGGAAACACGTCGCCTTGACAGGAATTTTCCACTCGACAGCCCCTCGCTTTCTAAAAAGGGGCCTCCACTAGCTGATACTCGCAACAGTGCAGGACTTCTCTCTCCGTGGCGGTGCCTCAACATACAGCTCAGGCATTTTGTATCCTGCAACTTTCACCCGAAGAAAGATGAACCTCCTTCTGATTACAGATTTCTGGTGGACTACAAATCATTGTAATCCTTGCTTGTATTCAAAACAGCAGCAAGTGAATCCAATCACCTTCAACCTAATAAACTGTGGAACCAATGCATCGAGAGATGTATGAAATAAAAATATCTTAGCTGTCAATAATAGAAATAAATACTCTTGTATGTCCAACTTATTGGTTTAGAAGTTTTGACAGGATTCCCCTGTCTGCAAAATTCCCCTCACTGCCTCAGACAGTGAGCTCCCAGCAGGTCAGACTGGTGTGTCACATTGTGTATACTAAATGACATGGGGTGGTTGTGGGTAGGGTGGGGACACAGAGGGGGAATGGAGAAATAGCGAAAAGATAGATGATTTGCAGGACACCGAGGGTAACTCATTCAAAGTGCATTACATCCACCCTCAGCTAGGAACAAGGGCAGGGAGAAAAAGTCTTCAGTGGAAGCTGACAGCCTCGGACTGATCAAAGACAGTCAGTATTGAATGAATCCAGATCATTTAGCTTTTTCGTTTCTTTTTAAAGGCCCATGGGTACCGTCCATTTGGGTGCAGAGTGAAGGGACTAAAGAACACACAACATTTTTTAAAAAAGAAGGAAAGGTCTCCTCATCTCTTAAAATGTAATGTTTACATAAGGCCTGCTGGGCACTGGAAAGACGAAGAGAAGGGTCACTTTTAACAGGAGTGATCTGCTTCCTAATTACACAAAGTATCTTATGTTCCAATGACACTTCTCCTGTTGAAATAGCCAACACCCACCCAAGAAACCTCTGTAAACTGCTTTTTGATCTCTTCACTAAGGTTTCATAAAGATTCTGTGGGCTGTTGTAGACCTTCATTCTGTCAATTGTGTTGTCCAGCCCCTGCTACATTCTAGCCATAGCCAGAACCTTACTTTGCACTTGATATGAAAAAAAACAAGAATGGTTTAGGGGCTTCTAAGTGACTCTTTGGAGTGATGCATATTGGAAGAGCGGATGATGTGGGAGAAGTTTAAAGTTCAAGGTTCAAAGTAAATTTACTATCAAAGCACATATACTACTTGAAAAATATTTTCTTGCAGACATTTACAGAGAGAAAAGAAATACAGTAGATTTTTACAAAAAAATCTAACATTAATGAAGACTGGCATATAACCAATGTGTGATGACAAAAGTGCAAATAAAAGTAATACTGAGAACATGAAGTCTATAGGTCATAGAATTAGCAGTTAGGATACATTACTATGCATCAATAGAACTCTGTCAAAGTTTTGACTAAGTGAACAAAAAAGAGGAAGAGAGAGAGAGAGAGAGAGAGAGAGAGAGAGAATTTTTGAGTGGGGATTTTAAGTAGAAATTTTTGCACGCATGTTTTCTTGACATTTCACAATATTACACAACCAAGGAGTAATTTCTGAAGTGCAGCTGCTCTGTTTTCATAGGCAAATCTGGCAGTTATTTGCACACAGGGTAGAGTCCTGTAAATCACAATCAAATGAATATTCACTTAGAGTACATAGAACTGACAGCATGAAAACAAGCCTTTCAACCCACCAGCCCTAGTGAATATTTACTCTTCTCTTTAGCTAATCATCCTAATCACCTGCTTGCTCTCATATCCTGTTTTCCTTCTGGCACCTACTTTATAATTTTGCATGCTGACGTCAATTCTACCTCAAACACCAATGCTGGAAGTAAATCGCATTAATTCACAAACCCCAAAGTAAAGAAGTTCCATGTACTTTCGAACAAGAACTGGATAGGCCATTAGTGGAAAATAGTTTACTAGGCTAAGGCAGGGAAACAACATGAGTGGAAATTCTGTACAGGGAGAGAGAGAAGGTCTCAATTGAATGACCTGTATCTAGCTTGTAACAATTCCATAATTATATTTCCTCTATTCTAATCCTTCTACATTTAAACTTAGGAACAACTCCTTTCCCTTTGCCGTCAGATTTCTGCATGGTCCAATAACATAAGAACAAAAGTTCAAAGCATATTTATTATCCAAGTATGTACGCCATATTCAACCTTGCGATTCATCTCCTTACAGGCAGCCAGAAAGCAAAGAAACCTGATCAAACCCATTAAATAAAGACAGTCAAACACCCGATGTGCAGAGGAAAAAAGAATACCTTGTTATTTCTCTTTTGTACTATTCATTTATTTATTTGTAGGGTATAATAATTTTTAAACCTTGCAATGTACTGCTGGCTGCAAAACAGCTGATTTCATGACAGCTGGCAGTCACTCTATCATTCTATTTATCTATAGTGAATGATCCCTTCCCTCAACATGATTTATGCTCCCTCAACAACCCCACAATGTGGGTGTCAATTCACCCTTTGCTATTCTAAACATTTTATGATATCAAGCATGTTTTATGATGGTGATGGTAGTTCATGAATAGTTTTGGCAAGTTTTTAGCGTAAGTTAAAAAACGCATCTTTCTCAGTTAGGGTGGAATAGCCTCCACAGTTTTAGCCTAATGTAAGGATTCAACCTGTAACATCAGCGAAGTATTCCCCCACCCACACACAGATGCTGCTTAACCTGCTAAGTTCTTCCAGGAGATGGTGTGTTATTCCCGATTCCAGAGTCGGTGGCTTTTTCAAGAAGAAGTTGTTTTGAAATTAGGACTGGGTGATAAACAATAAACTGGAAGCAATAAAATATAATTAGGTAGTGATACTGCGAATAGAGCCACAGCCTCACAACACCAGAGGCTTGTGTGCAGTCCTTGTCTTCAGATGCTGTCTGTTTGGTGTTTGTAGATCCTCTATGGGTTCTTCTGGTTGGTCCATCATTCCAAAGATCTGTGGGCTTGTTTGTTAATTAGCCACTGTACTTTGCCTCTACTATCTAGGTGATAATGGAATCTGGTAGAAGCCAATGGCAATGTGGTAAGAATAGAAATGGGATCAATATAGAATTGACATGAAATATTCAAAGTACATTTATTATTAAAGTATATATGCAGTGTACAAACCTGAGATTTGTCTTCCCACAGACGTACCAAAAAACAAGCAAGGAAACATTAAGAAACCAGTTCAAAGAGAACATCAAACACCCAACGAGCAAAGAAAGAATAAATTGCACAAGTGCCAACAAATGAGCAAAAAACACAGAATATAAAACATCAGACCACAGAGTTATTGAAACAGAATAGCAAAGCCCAGTTTAGTTCAATTTAGTGCTGTGTCGTTTGTTGACTGCAGGCAGCAGATCCAGTCTGCCCCGATCAAAATTGCACAAAATAGCACCAGAAAGAAGTAACCAGAAGCCAGAAATACATATAACAGGAGCTGCAGAGTCTAATCCACAGACCACATCAATTAACCCTTCCCAAGACCCAAGACTCCTGTGACACTGAGCAAAAGGGCCAGTGAGAAAACTGGTCAAGTGCAGGCAGATGGGGCTGAACACTTGCTTGCCTTCCATTCCCGTTCTTCTTGATCTCAATTTTGCCTGATGCTTTAATCAGTGAGATCAGTGAGAAATGGAGTCGATCATGGGCTCGTGCCCTGTCTCCAGGCTTCTTGGCCTCCAAGCCGCGGATTCTGGTCGAAACCCCGCCAAACTCCCTCGGAGACAACAAAGCACCAGGTCACTCAATTGGCCTAAAACACACCATCAAAATGTAAATCTCAGATTCTAATCAGACACAGCTAAGTAGCAGAATCATACTTAAAAGAAGAAGAAGTAGTTTCTTGAACTGTCTGAAGGACGTCGCCTTTGGTTTTGTTGTTCACTGGTGGTTAATAACTGCATAGGTTCAGTGGGTCAAAAGGCCTTTCTTTGTGTGGTATCTCTCTAGGATTTGAAAATTTAATAACTCTGGAAAAGTAAAATAGATATTTGAGACAAACATATGGGAAGGACAGAAGACTGGGAGAGAGAAGGAACAATAAACTGCTAAACACTTTATTTTACTCCTATTTAACCTTGAATGCAACATTGGAAAATAAAGCTTTATTTATCCCAATGAATGGTCTCAGCCCGAAATATCGACTACTCCTTTTCCTGTACCAATGCTGCCCACCTACTGGGTTCCACTACCATTTTAGGTGTGTTGATCCAGATTTGCAGCATCTGCTGTCTTTCTTTATTGGCATTGGTTTCTTACAGGAATGTAGTCACTACATTTCCAAAGCATTTCAATAAAATCTTGAGGAAGTGGTGGTTGGATGTAGTTCATAAGCATGGGCACAGAAGGAATGGATATCTCCAATATATTAAGATCCAGCTATTTCAGCAATATATATAGTACTAAAATAACCATTTTATGGAGCAAAAAAATTAGTTCAAATTAGCATTGCCACTTATACTCCATCATCATGCCTTGATTATATTTAACCTGTGCAAGAACAAGCAGATTACAAAATTTGTGCCTGTTTGAAAAATAACACAAAAGTAAAAAATAGAAATGGGAGTAGGTCTTATGCCTACTCTGTTATTCAATAAAATCACAGTTGATCTTTTACCTCATGCCACTTTCCTGTGATTCTCTTAATACCTAAAAACACAAAAAGATAGGTTTTAACAATAGTTTACCTGAGACATTTCAATGTTCTAACACTAGATCTACTGGTGCATTCAGAATATCATTGTGAGACTCCATCATTGGACTGAATTTTCACGATTTTAAGCCCAGTGAAATCACAGAGTTTGAGCAATGGAGATATTTAGGTCACCACCCATGAACATATTAGAGCTTCAATAAATAACAGGTTTAATTTTAAAATAGACATTTTCTTCACATTTGGCTTCACAATTCAGTCCTGTAGCATTTGAGTCAATTCATAAAACTGAGCAGTTTGGATCTTCCTGCCACTCCTTTAGCAAGTTTTATTATAATATGAAATATTAAACCAGTAGGCTCCACAGGCTTGCAGTGGAGGTCTGTTCCTGCTGAAGAATGGCAGCTGCAAGTCCGTTAATGTGAATTATTAAGAATAATGTTTGAAGCTTAAATATGCAATTCTTCTAGTTACTTCAGTCCAGTTTATGGGGACACGGGAGAGCATTCTGTGCAAGCTGTCTTCAGCAATGTTGCCAATGAGTCTTCTTGGTCAAGAGCAGTAACTGGGCCTTGGATTTCACTTGGGGATTGGGAAAGAACTTACTCTGCATCATTGAGTTTGTAGCTATGACAAGCACAGATCAAGCCCCGACCTTTCAGAAATACCTGAAAACTGACAAAGCATAAATAATGACCTCTTGAAGTAACAGGAATTTACTTTGCAGTCCATGGTGCACGGACAGCTAATGAGGGTCATGTAGTAAGGGAGAGAATAACAGCACTGTCAACATTTCTTTCCGTGGTATTATTTATACAGACGGTATCATCGGCCACAATGCTTATAATCAGCTCTAATCAGGCAATGAATACCCGCCGATGGAGTGTGGCACTAAGTAAGGTTTTTAAATTACTTCAACAAACATGCAGTTTATAGGCTGAAGTGTATGCGCAATACTCAGGAGGCTGACAGGGTTCAGAGAAAATGGAATGAGACCATGATTATTTGAATGTATAACAAGCCAGAGTAGTCTGAATTATGCATATTGCTTTTAGGATCTCTTTCAATCTTTT
Organism: Hypanus sabinus; assembly: GCF_030144855.1. Classification (NCBI taxonomy): domain Eukaryota; kingdom Metazoa; phylum Chordata; class Chondrichthyes; order Myliobatiformes; family Dasyatidae; genus Hypanus; species Hypanus sabinus. Next base: position 32,378,093 of record NC_082707.1, read on the forward strand.
CTGATTTCCTATGTGGAGTAAAAAAAATGATGTGCTTACCTGTCTGCTTTCAAGCCGACTTATGGAATGTTTCCAGCAGCTGTGTTTTATTGACATTAAGTTGTACATCATGGTTGCCTGGAAAATGCCAAAAAAGTAGTACAGATCAGCAGATGCCTTACACACTAGTACTGCAGGGATGCTAAATAATAAACTAGTAGATAGATGGAAGTGATTCTTCACAAGTACAGAATGCTTTGGTGATCAATAAGTTACTGAATGAGTCATCATTGATGCACAACTGAAGACATTTGGCCACTGCATTCCTGTTGAGTCTTTGAAGAAACTAGCCAGTTAGGCTGACCTTGCTTTCTGTTCTCACATTTCAATTTTGCATCCGCTTCTCCCCACAGCCTTGCAAACTTTTCACCTGCAACTCTTTATCAAAGTGCATTATTAAAGCTGCTCAATTCACTCCCTCCAGGTTGTGCATTCCAATTCGCAACAACTCCAGTGAGTGCGTTCCCGTAAATTGTCAGCCTTGGACTTGGGGCATTATCAACGACCCTTCTCCGGCTCCTTTGAAGTTAATGCATGGGTGGAATCTTGCGAGCCTATCCACACTTGTACAGATTATGCTATAAATCAGAATATTGCCTGTAATTAGGAGAATAACAAGAGCCAGACGGAAGGCCATCCACATCCAAGATCAAACGCTAAAGTGAGACACCCTTCGCTTCATTATGTTTTCATGAAAGCTTGTTGAAGTGCAATGTTAAATCTTCATTGATTCTCCTTGACAATCTGTAAAAAATACTTAGATAGGAAACGTTATAGAGAGGTATTGTCCAAACACTGGGAAGTGGAGCTCTCTCAGGTTGGCAAGAGTGAGTTGGACTAAAAGCCCTGTTTCCACCTTGCATAGCTCAGAGTGTAATTTCTGTTCGGTTTCATATTATCACTGGTTTAGTTCAATTTTCCTCTAGCAAATAGAAGCTAATTTTTAATTAGCAATACAGCATGGAAACAAACCCTCTGGCCCATTGAATCCATTCCAACCAACAAACAATAACCACTCATTTACTCGAGCACCTACGGTCTGGCTCCCAGAAAAAGCAGGATCTCCTAGTGGCCACCGCTTATAATAAACTTCTCGTTCTCATTCCAACATGTCAGTCCATGGCCTCCTCTGCTCTCATGATGAGGCCACACTCGGGTTGGAGGAGTAGCCTCCAGCCGGACGGCATGAACATCGATTTCATGAACTTCCAGTAATCAACCCCACTTCACCATTCCCCATTCCTATTTCCCTCTCTAACTTTATCTCCTTACCTGCCCATCACCTTCCCTCTGGTGCTCCTCCCCCTTTTCTTTCTTCCATGGCCTTCTGCCCTCTCCTATCAGCTTCCCCATTCTCCAGCCCTGTATCTCTTTCCCCAATCAACTTCCCAGCTCTTAACTTCACCCCTCCACCTCCTGTTTTCACCTTTCACCTTGTGTTTCTCCCTCCCCTCCCCCCCACCCTCTAACTCTGACTCCTCATTTTTTTTCTCCACTTCTGCGGTAGGGTCTCAGCCCGAAATGTCAGCTGTTTACTCTTCTCCATAGATGCTGCCTGGCCTGCTGAGTTCCTCCAGCATTTTGTGTGTGTTACTTGAATCCATTTTATTCTCCCCATACTTCAATCAACTTTTCCCAGATTCAACCACACACACACTTCTGTAGCAGTAGTCAAGTGAGGACAATTTACATAACGTTCTGCATATTCTTGGGTTGTGAGTGGAAAACCACACGGACACAGGGGACTTGTGAAAATGTCACACAGGCAGTGTGGTGGGTCAGCATTAAGCATGGAGCCACGAGACAGTAGCTCCAGTAGCTGTACTACAGTCTCCAAAGAATTATGGAATAATGACATTTCTTACTGGTTTTCTTCTTCCTCTGGATCTCAATATCCAAAATTGGATCAGGACTAACTTCCAAGAGCATGACAAATAGTCACAGGAGTAGGCCAGTTGGTCAATTGAACTTTTTTGACATTCAATAAGATCATGCTGATCTGGCTGTGGACCTGCCCTTTCCTCATAACCTTTAATTCCCCTGCTGTGGAAAAAAAAACTATTCATTTCTTATATATATTTAATGAGGAAGCCTCTACTACTTCTATGTGCAGAGAAATTCAGAGATTGAGTACTCTCTGGGAAAAGCATTTTCTTCTCATTTCCATCCTAACTCTATCCTCTAAAATACTGAGGCAATGTTCTCTGGTACTAATCTCACTTACCAGTGGAAAGAACTTTCCTGCCTCTATCCTATCTATTCCTTTCATAATTTTATTGGTTTCTGTAAGATTCATTCTCATTCTACTGAATTCCAGTGAGTATAATCTGAGGCAACTCGGTCTCTCCTCACCCTCATCCATGGAGTTATCCTGAAAATCTCCTCTGCACTGCTTCCAAAACAACTGAATCCTTCCTGAAGACTGGAACTGGACGAATACTCCAGGTGAAACCTCATCAATCTTGTACAGTTGCAGCATAACCTCCCTGCTCTAAGGTTCAAACCCACTAACATTTGCCTTGTTTGATAACCTTGATTCCATACATTGGCTTGTGACAACCTTGTCTCATGCTTTGATAAGCACAAGAGAGTGAACAAGCTGGAAAACTGTGTTGTTGACTAGTCATGAATAATATATGGACTCAAAACTGAGGAAGTTTGCTTTATCACATCGGTCTGTTTCATTTTCAAAGAGAAAATGTGCTACAAGTTGTTCTGTGGTTAAGTATGGCATCTGGTATCTGGCGAGAAATATTTTTAATCTGCCAGTGATCAAGCAAAATAATACTGAAAATACAACAGGGCAGGCAGCATCTGTAGAGAGAGAAACAAAATTTAATGTTTCAGGTTGTATGTTCTAAGTTGCAAAGAAGTAGGAGCACGGAGAGAATTAAGGTAATTTTCCAAAAATGACTGAATGATACCAGGTGCTGGCTGTGAGGGGGGTTGAAGCCTTGACCAGTTAACCATCTACAGGAGATGCAATTAGGAGGAGATGAACGAAAAAGGAGAAGGAAAGAGAAAGAAGGGAAGAAAAAAACAATGCTAGAACAGTATAGCACAAAGCTGTGCATTTGGGTGAGTAGATTTAGGACGGAGATGAGGAAGAACTGCTTTTCCCAGAGTGTGGTGAATCTGTGGAATTCTCTACCCAGTAGATGTTACCTCAGTAAATATATTTAAGACGAGGTTGGATAGATTTTTGCATAGTAGAGGAAATTAAGGGTTACGGGGAAAAGGCAGGTAGGTGGAGATGAGTCCATGGTCAGATCAGCCATGATCTTATTGAATGGTGGAGCAGGCTCATTGGGCCAGATGGCCTCCTCCTGCTCCTCTTTCTTATGTTCTGAAATGTTTGAAAGCACTGGAGATGCTGAAAATCTGATATGGAAGTAAAGAATTCTGGAAAATGGCAGTTTAGACATTTTAGATTAGGCAGCATCTGTGGAGGCAGTCAGTTTTTTCAGGATGATGATCTTTCACCTGAATTAGCCAGTTGCTACAAGCACTAAAAAGCTGGCCATTTAAATTCAGTGTTAAATTCTGAGAGCTGAAATGTACAAGGTGGAAAATGATATGCTCTTCCTTGAGCTTGCAGTGAATTTTATAGGAGTGGGGTAAAAGTTCAAAGAGAGAGGGATGAGAGTGGGAGCGGCAGACAGTAACATGAAGCTCAGGTCACCTTGAGAACTGAACTGAGGTGTCTGCAAACCATTGCATTCAGTTTCTCCTCTATCAAGGAGATCACATTGTGAGCACCAGATGCAGTAGACTCAATTAATAGAGGTACTTCACATGTTTGAATCCCCAGATGGGGGAAAAGGAAGCAGAGGAAGGAAAAGTGTAGCACTTAGCTTTATACATGAACTACTCTAAAGTTGGGTGAACCCTGTATAAATGCAGGATGTCTGACTTGCAAGAACACTTGTAGTTGATTTTTCTGTCTTTGACATGACCTGACCTTTCCTCAAGAACCAGAGCTGTATAGCTACCATTCTACACAAATGTCCGATGTAAACAAGCACTAGGGACAGAAATGAAAAGAAACCTCTTTACGCAGGCTGCTAAACCAACAAACTTCTGCCTTTGGGTGATGCACTGTCGCTGAGAACATTCCAAATGTGATTAATATGTCTTTGAATACCACAGGTTGTGTGTAAATAGCCTGGAAAAGGAAACATGATTAGCTGCAATCTTACAGAATTGCAGAGATGGAGTATATCAAGAGGCCATTGGCCATACAAAAGATCCTGCAGATACTGAAAATCCAGAGTAACATACACAAGATGCAGGAGGCACCACATAACGCATCGATGGAGAGGAATAAACAGTCAATGTTTTGGGCTGAGATGTTTTATCAGGACTAGAAAGGAAGGGGGAAGAAGCCCAATGCTTTTTGGCAAACTCCTGCGTCCACACTTTATGTTCTCAGTCTATACTTTGGCCTCAGGATGTGGACCTGTTTCCCATTATTTAGGATTCCCTAAAGGTTAATTTGCGGGATGAGTCCTTGGTAAGGAGTGCAAATCCAATGTTAGCATTAATTTCAAGAGGATTGGAATATAAAGGCAGTGTTGAGACTTCATAAAGCATTGGTGAGGTCTTGCCTGGAGTATTGTGAGCAGTTTTGTGTCCCTTATTTTAGAAAGGATGTGTTGAAACTGGAGATGGTTCAAAGGAGGTTCATGAAAATGATTCCAGGTTTGAACAGCTTGTCATATGAAGAGTGTTTGATGACTGAGCCTGTATTCACTAGAATTCAGAAGAATGAGAGGTGACCTCATTGAAACCTATCAAATGGAGAATGGCCTTGATAGAGTGGATGTTTCCAATGGAAGGTGACTCTAAGACCAGAGGCCACAACCTCAGAATAGAGGGGTGTCCTTTTAGAACGGAGATGAGGAGGAATTTCTTGAGCCAGAGAGTGGTGAATCTGTGGAATTTGTTGCCACAGTCAGCTGTGGAGGCCAGGTCTTTATGTATATTTAAGGCAGTGGTTAATAGATTTTTGATAGGTCAGGGCACGATGGGATATGGGGAGAAGGCAGGAGATCTGAGGTTGAGAGGAAAATTGAATCAGCTGTGATGAAATGGCAGAACAGACTCAATGGGCCAAATGGCCCAATTCTGCTCCTAAATCTTATGGTGTTAAGGTCTTATTATAGGGAGCTGAACATTGGTCTGAGGAAGAGAGACCAGATTAGCCAATGAGCCTACAGTTCAGGATATCTGTGAGCAATGCTGCAATGAAACCTATATAAAAGATCACACATTTTTGGAATAGCTTTAATACTGCAATCTCAATTTTGTTTATAGACAATGTTCATTACACTAGTGTCTCAGGCATCATTATTTCTTAAACGAACTGTTGGTGATTCTGGCATCACTGAAATACAGTCAAATGATCCACATAAAATGCAGCCTGGATAATGACACTGACATGGAACTCTAGAACCCCCTTCTGTGTGCTGGGAACTGCTCTGACTTCTGTCTATAGTTGTAAATTGCTCCTCACAGTTGTGTTTACAGATTCCCTGTAAACTATTTTTTAAACCAAGAACCATAATTAACAACACTTCCAGTTATGATATAAAGAGGAAGGAAGAAGTCTTGAAGATTAACTGAGTTTTGATGTGGGTCAATGCATCGTTGCCAACACAGTATCTCTACTTAGTGAGCTTTACGGTATTTAGATAGGAGCTGGAGTCTTACCAAACCCACTGCAAGTCCTAGCCCTCCTACAATGGGAAGGACTGGAGCCTCCATTCCTGAACAGAGCCACTTTGCAAATGGTATTTTCAGGTCACGTCCCACTACTATTGCTTGCCAACAAATAGAACATAACATTAGTTAAGAAACAAAAGAAGTGATTATTTGTGTCAAACGCCTTTACATGATTCAAGTTCTGAGTGAAATAAACTTCCTTCTTAAGGACGAAAACTGTAATTAAATCTTCATTGAAAGAAGTGCAGCAAGAATAGCTGGGCTTTCACTGCCCCCATCTGGAGTGTAGAAGGTCCACAAAGGAGATGTATTTTGACGTCTCCAGCTATAGGTGCTCATTCGTGACATTGGCAGTTCAGAAGCAGAATCAAGTTTATTGTCACTAACATGCATCATGAAATTTGTTGTTTCGCAGCAGCTGTGTATGGAATATATAAAACATTTTTAAAAATGCAATAAGAGACCAAGATTGTCAGATAGTATTCATGGGTTCATCGTCTATTCAGAAATCTGGTGGCAGAGGGGAAAAAGCTTTTCCTAAAGTGCTGAGTGTGAATCCTTATGTTCCTGCACCTCTTCCCTGATGGTATAAAGAGAAAAGACGCTGGATAGTGAGGATTTTAATGATGGAGTCTAGGCACTGCATTTTGAAGATGTCCTCGGTGGAGGGGAGGCCAGCACCCATGGTGGAGCTGGCTGCGTCTAAAACCCTCTGCAGCTTTTCTTCTGATCCTGTGCTTTGGAGCCTCCAACCAGGTGGCGATACAACCAGTCAGAGTGCTATCCACTGTAGCCCTGTCGAAAGCGGCCAGAGCCTTTGGAGAGATAGGAAATCTCCTAATGAAGCAGAGCTACTGGCGTGTCTTCATCGTGATTGCAGCAATATGTTGGAATGAGGATAGATTCGCTATAATGCTGACTGTATAGCCATTGGCATGCCTTTTTGTGATTCCATCAATATGCTGGGGCCAGGATAAATCCTGAGATGTTGATGCACAGGAAATTGAAGCAGCTCACCCTTTCCACTGCAGACTCCTCAGTGAGGATTGCTGTGAATCCTCCTGACTTCCCCTTCCTGAAGTCCACAATGAATTCTTTGTTGTTATTGACCCAGAGGAAACCCATGGGAGAACATTCAAACTCCTTATGTACCATGGCAGGAACTGAACCCAATGTTACAGCTGGCACTGTTACAACGTTCCGCAAACTGCTTTGCTGCCATGCCACCCCCATAGCTGTGTAATTGGCAGTTATAGATGGTGTTTGAACTGTATCTAGTGACGCAGTCTTGGGTGTAGAGAGAGTTGAGCAGAGGACCAAGCATCTATCCTTGAGCCATAACTCTTCCCATATTGTATCACTGACTATAGCTGTCTTCTGCTGATCTTCTGTACAAGTATGGAAACCGGAATGTAAACTTAAGGAAGAACAACATTTCAAGAGTTTTTGAACAATTTTCTTACAAAAAGAAGGAAATGTATATATTTAAATGCTGTGCCTAAACTCAACGTGAATGGACCCACATCCGTGTTTCTTTTCAGTTTCACAATCTGTAGCTGCTGAAACATCTGGTTTTAGTTGTTGGGAAGTTAGGCATGAAAGACGTATTCACAGTAGAACTTAGTTAATTTGTTGCCTCATCTCAAGCATCCGTGAATATCCAAAATATATCACTGGGTAGACTTACTGAGTGAGACAAGCTAGCAGTGTTATATGATAAATCCTGACTGTTGTAGAGGAAGATGGCTGGTTATATTGGCAGAATGTCAGCTAGTGACTGAATGGGGAGATTGAATGGATCACCCATGCAGTTCCTGCATTCAGAAATAATAACAAGAGTGATATACCAATGTCCAAGGTTAGTTTGTACACTGCAGCCTTAGAAGGGAGAGTTGATATGTGACAGAAATCTCATTTATTTTGGACAGTCAGTTTGCAATAGAAGGCTGAATGGAGAAAGCTTGCTCAATAACAGTGCAGAGTGTTCCTTGCTCTTATTATAAGAAGCAGTGTGAGATTTGGAGCGAATCAACATTTACAACAGATATTGATTATAACTGGTGTTTTGATGACAGACTCCGCCATCTTCAACAAGGATGATGCTTGGGCATGTCTTGTCAGGGGGTATTTATACCCACGTAGTCCGTCCCTGCACAATGGTTAGTCCTCATCCAATAAAGTTCCCGCTGTCCCACCTTGTTTACAATCGAATGCCTATTCTTACTTAATGCGAGATCGTCATCTTTTTAAAAATTCTATTCCTCTAGTTTTATTTCAGTGGCTTCCTTTACCAGATGGTCCCAAAAGCCATTGTCACAGCACAGCAGGTTTGTTCCATCAAAGTCAGTCCCATGGCCATTATGAATGCAATGTTCTGCCACCACCGAGTTCTCCAGGCACTGCAAGTGGATACACCTCCTGTGCTCCTTGATGCGGGTTTCCACCGCGTGTCCTGTCTGACTGATATGCGCTGCTCCACGTTCACAGGAAATCCTGTAAGTGCCAGTCACCTGGAGTCCCAGGTCATCTTTGATTTGAGCTTCCTTACAGGTTTGTGGATAGCATTAATCCAGTATTTCTCCAGGATCTTGGCGATGCTTCCAGAAAGGGCGGAGGTGATTCCTCCTCATTGTTAGGTTTCCTGGTTTTTCCATCAGCTCTTTTAAGGATCCGATTGATTTCCTTCACCTTGTACCCATTCTGTAGGAATGTTATGCATTATTGTTGTATTTTCTCGAGGAGAACCTCCAGGTCTAAGTGTAGACTAGTTCTTTCTGTGATAAACCATGGGAAAACTATTCCAGACCCTTAAAAGTAAGGCAAGAAAAAAAAACAAATGCAGATACATCATGAGATGACCAACAACCTACTCAGCATGTACATCTTCCTGAGATACAAAGATATGTAAATATCAGGCAAATAACAAAAACTGAAATCTGATTCCCAAATGGCATGAACCCTGACTTTGTACTTAAATAACACCATGAATGCCTCATTGTCCATCACAGGACAGAACTCTTACATTGAGCTATGTAAAGAAATATAATGGCAATCAACCTGTAGCATTTTGTGCATTCTAAATTCCTCCAGCTTTTTGAGTTTCGGTCCAGGTTTGCAGCATTTTCAGTCTCTTTGTGTTTCCATTATGCTGATCCACTGTGAAGTCTCTTCCAGGTATGCCAACCCTGAAGAAGTTTTCCTCCTCTTTTCGACTGGAGTTCCATGAGACCCTCTCTACCTGCTCCCCTCTCTGATCCTTTCTGCTATCCAGCTCTTTGACCTTCTGCTCACCCAGACTCACTTGCACAGCCATGTGTCCTCGCTGAGCAATCGTCTCAGCCACCATCGTATCTTCTTCTGCCCTTTGTCACTTCTACTTAACACCTCCCATTCTCTCATTCTCCCATTTTTCCAATTTGTAATGTTCATCTTTCTGTCGTCTGAAGCTAGTTTCTACATTTTTTGCTGGTACCAAATTCACATATTGATGCAAGGAAAAAGAGGAATGAGTAGAGATTTTTATTAAGCAACTTTGACAAAATATTATTCATTAACACAAAAGAGAAACATGGTTTTAGATAATTTGATACCTTTGAGAGAAATATAGCATGTTGTGAGTGAGCTCTGTGCTATAGATCTTAACAAGAGAGAAGATTATCATTGTAAAATTGCTTATCCATACCTACTGTTGGGAATTCCTGAACACCCCCTTAATACAACTACTCATTAGCTGGTCCTCTTAATATGACAGCTCATTTTTCCTTCAAACCAATATTATAATTTTATGAGAGTGTATGTGTTCTGTGGAATTGTATTTTTCCAATAACATTTGCATTTTTCATGTTGAATTAATTCAGTTTGTTAGTTACTAACCACTAATTAAGGGGTGAATTTGCCTGAACAAAATGTGAGTTGTCTTTTTCCAATATATCTGTTTTAGTTTGTTCTACTAAACAGTAAATTAGTAGATTAATAACTTCTAAGCCCTTAGTATCCTGTTTTATATACATCTGCTGTTCTCCAATACTTTGCTTTTCTGAATTTTGAAATGTGGATATCGTTTGGGCTATTTTAGATTGTGTGGGATGACACTAATGATTCCTTTGTAAGAAAATCCTCAAAAGGCTCAAAGTTCAAAGCAAATTTATTATCAAAGTACATCTATGTCCCAAAGTTGAGATTTATTTTCTTACGGTCATACTCAGTAAATCCAAGAAACATGATAGAATTAATGAAACACAGAATGGACCAGTGTGCAAAAGACAAAAAAACTGTGCAAAAATAACAGAAATAATAAATAAATAAGCAATAAATATTAAGGATATGAGATGAAAAGTCCATGCAAGTGAGCCCATAGGTTGTGGGAGCAGTTGAGTGATGGGGTGAGTGAAGTTGAGTGGTTATTCCCATTGGTTCAAGGGCCTAATGGTAGAGGGGCAATAACCATTCCTGAACCTGGTGGCATGAGACATGAGGCTCCTGTACCTTCTAACTCGTGTTAGAAGTGAGAAAAGAGAATGGCTTGAGCAGTGGGGATCCATAATGGTGGATGGTGCTTTCCTACGACAGCACTCAGTGTAGATGTGCTCAACGGTGGGGACCACTTTACCTGGGACGGACAGGGCTGCATCCATTAACTTTTGTAGGATTTTCCATTGAAGGGCATTGGGGTTTCCCTACCAGGCTGTGATGCAACTAGTCAATGTACAGTACTTTCCACCGTACATCCAGAGGAGTTTGTCAGTTTTAGATGCCTAGCCATATTTTTGCAAAGTTCTAAGGAAGTAGGGGTGATGCCATGCTTTTATTGTAATGCACTTACATGGTAGCCCGAGACAGGAATTTAAAGTTGCTGACCCTCTCCACCACTGACTCCTTCTACTGAAGTCAATAATCAGCTCCTTTGTCTTGTTGACATTGAGTGAGAGGTTGTTGTTGGGACACCACTCAGTGCGATTTTCAGTCTCCCTCCTACGTGCTGGTTCTTCACACTTAATTTGGCCAATGACAGTGGTATCATCAGCAAACCTAAATATGGCACTGGAGCTGTGCTAGCCTCACTGTCATAAGTATAAAGCTAGTAGAGCCGGGGTCTAATCACACAGCTTTGTGGTGCACCAGTGTTGATGGCGAACGGAAATGCTGTTGCCAATTGGAACTGAGTGGGATCTACAAGTGAGGAAATCAAAGATCCAATTGCACAAGGAGGCATTGAGCCAAGGTCTTGAATCTTACTGATTAGTTTTGATGGGATGATTGTATTGAATGCCAAGCTGTAGTCAATAAAGAGCATCCTGTTGTGTGCACCTTTGCTGTCCAGATGTTGCAGCGTTGCTTGAAGAGGCAATGAAATGGCATCTGCTTTGGACTGTTGTAATGGGAACAAAGAGTTCAGGTTTAAAGATTGGTTGCCGAAGTTAATATTTTGCCAAACATCCTAAGTCCAAAATATGCCCTAACAGACCCACCTCTTGGTTGCCCTGGACAAAAATAAATATGTACCAGGAAATGCCATCCCTAAGGAAGATCTACTCAAATAGGGCAGCAGAAATGCCCTGTTTCAGAACCCCTCCTAATTACTCTATGTGCATCTACATCTAAGTTATCATCTCTAATGGCTACTTACAAGATGCTAAGCTGAGAGTTTGTTCCAGAAATTTGGCCAACAGTCTTTATAAGGTAGCTTTGTCATGCCTGTTACTTCCTTCCTTGCAGGCTGGTTGCAGTTTAATCACAACCTTTATCTTCATTCTCTGAAAGCTAAAACTCCACAGTGGCTGTTAGTGGCTGCTCTCTGGTCCGGAGCACCAGCAAGATAAAAGGATCAGGCTCACAGCCCCTCCCCTCTCATCGATGTACAAGAGGGGTTGGGGTGGTCTCTGTAAGGACCTCACCCCAGTGGCATCCCCTTCTGACTGTCCAGTCGATCACTGGCCCAGCCACTGAAAGGTATTGGTTCCCATTCAGGCGAGGGAGTGGGTGGGAGGGTGATTGCCTTCAGATGCGGTGTACAAAATCTTCTCTTTCTCAGTCTGCCATGCCATCAGAGTTGTGGAACCTAATGTCTCTGCTGTAACTCGGATCCCTTTCCATCTATTTTCCTCAATATTCTTCTATTCTACATTGTAGAACAAATCAACTGCCTTCAGCAACCAGCCTTCATTACAGGGTACCGTTACTGTTACACTTTAACATGTTATTCACGGCTTGCTGTTGCTCTCTCGGTGCCCTCTGCCTTCGCGTTTGCTTCCATCGGCTGTGGTCAGGTCTGGTGCAGTCGGCTGGTGTTCATCACTTGGGTTCTCTGCAATGACGCTGTTACGAGGCACACTTGAACTCTTGCTCTGTCTGAGAGGGCGACAAGAAGGTGGGTCAAACAATTTAACCTGAGTCCAGTGTTTCCACTGGTTGCCTCGTCGGGACCGTATACCAACACAGATGTTATTTGTCTAGAGCACCGCCCATAGTTCCATCCACCTGGGAGCGAAACCCGTCCTTTCAACCGGGTCCCTTACCGTGACATGGTCAGCTGTCTGTGGGAGGACTATCTTCTCTCCCTCTGGCTCTCTCTGGTCATCAATACGTCACTGTTGCTTCCTTGATCCCTCAATGTGTTACCCTGGTTACGGTGGTCCTTCACATCTCCAAGTAATCTTACTAACGTGACATTTGCATTTCTTCCTGTACACTTGTAACTTCTGTAGATTCTTGCTCTTCTGCTGCTCTCCTCACACTGATGTCTGTCCACTCGTTCCCTTTCTGCTCTGCACTATCCTCTCTCTGGCGAGCCTTTACTTTAATCACTGCTCCCACTTCAGGCAGCTGCACTACTTTTAACAGCTTCTGACTGTGCTTGGCTCTGACCCTTGGGACGTCCTGACATGATACCCACACATCGCCCAGCTTGAGGCTGCTGTCTCTCTGTGGGCCATGCCTGCTGCTCTGCTGGTCACACATGTTCGCTGCCCCGGTCTTGTCTCTGTTATTTCTGCTTTTTCTGCGTCTATGATCACACCTGCCTTACTCAGTCTGTCTATTCCCAGGATAGTACCCTCACCCAAAAAACCTACAGGAAGCTGCACTCCTTCCTCAATCTCAAGTAACTGGGAATGACTTCTCTCCCCCCTCATTGTTTCACCTCCTGTTCTGCTAATGTAAATCACCTCTCCATTCGGGGGCAAGGATAGATCAATTATCGATGCTGACAATATTGTGTCCACAAACATTTCACATTGCTGGCTTTGTGAACATCTGTGCATGACCACCGCTGGCAATCAAGGCTGCCATCGATACTTGTCTGACCTCACCAGCTCTCTAATCTGGTCAGCAGCCAAATTGGAAAGAAAGAGCACTGTTGTGGATTCTGCCTCCAACCATGGCTTGAGAAACCACAGCTGTAACAAATCACCGCCTTTACCTTCCCATGTCTATTCTAGCATTTCCTTGCTACGTGCCCTAGCTGTTGGCACACAAAAGCAGGTTCTCTGTGACATCACAGGAGCTACATTCACTACAGCCACTTTACTACTTCTCATCCCTCTCTGGTCTATCTCACCGGCCCATGACACTTTCACAGAGTAGTTCCATCCCACCACCGTCCCCAAATCTAAGACATCCTGGTGGGACGAGGTCAGGCCTTCCTTCAGCATTTTCATGAAGACTGGGCCACCTCTCCCTGCACTGTCCAACCCTGAAAGCTCCTCATACGCTCGATATTTATGTTCTGCATAATCCCTGGTTGGCTCATCAGCTCTCTGAAATGCTGACGTTATCGATCCCCAGCTACTCTCACCCCTCACTTTCCTTTTAAAGAAATGATACCTCTATTCATTGCTAGCACCCCAGGTAGTTGCCTATATATCACCCTGCCTTCTCTGGGCCATACTGTACCACATATCACTTGTATTGACACACATGTGTCGCTTTTACTAACACACAGATACCTTTAGGGTACATCTGGTGAATTTCATTCATTTCCTCGAGCTTATGCCAGAATTATGCATTCCAGGAGGAGACCTTAAGTAAGGGCAACTCTGACAAAATGCTCTGGTTCTCCCTGGGTTGAAGGTTTTATGGACGATCATAAAGTCAAGGGTCATCAGGGTTCTCAGCCTGATGTTGCTGACTTCAATCGGTGCCATACCAACAGATAAACCTGGGGATAAGACCGTAAGACCATAAGATAAAGGAGCAGAATTAGGCCATTTGGCCCCATTTGGCCCAATGAGTCTGCTCTGCCACTTCATCATAGCTGATCCAATTTTCCTCTGAGCCCCAATCTCTTGCCTTCTCCCTGTAAAACTTCATGCCCTAACCAATCAAGAATCTATGAACATCAGCCTTAACTATACATAAGGACTTGACCTCCACAGCTGTCTGTGGCAAAGAATTCCACAGATTTGCCATCCTCTGGCTAAAGAAATTCCTCCTCATCTCCTTTTTAAAAGGACACCCCTCTGTTCTGAGGCTGTGTCATCTTGTCTTAGACTCTCCCGCTATGTGAAACATCCTTTCCACACCTACTCTATCAAGACCTTTCATCATTTGATAGGTTTATTGTCTATTGTCTATTCGGGGTCAAGGGATATGGGGAGAGGGTAGGAATGGGGTACTGATTGTGTATGATCAATCATGATCACAGTGAATGGCGGTGCTGGCTAGAAGGGCTGAATGGCCTACTCCTGCACCTACTGTCTATTGTTTATTGTCGATGTCTAATGTTTCAATGAGATCCCCCTCATTCTTCTGAATTCTAGTGAATACAGGCCCAGAATCATTAGCTGCTCTTTACATGACAAGCCATTCAATCCTGGAATTATTTTTGTGAACCTCCTTAGAACCCTCTCCAGTTTCAGCAAATCCTTTCTAAGATAAGCGGCCACAACCTGCCTACAATACTCCAAGTGAGGTCTCACCAGTGCTTTATAAAGTTTCAACATTGCCTCCTTGCTTTTGTGTACTGGTTCTCTTGAAATGAAGGCTATTGTTGCATTTTCCTTCCTCACCACAGACTGACCCTTCAAATTAGCCTTTAGGGAATCCTGCACAAGCACTCTCAAGTCTCTTTCGTGTCTCAGTTTTTTTGTATTTTTGCTCCATTTAGAAATTAGTCAATTCTTTCATTTCTCCTACCAAAGTGCATGACCGCACACTTCCCAACACTATGTTCCATCCGCTGCTTCTTTGCACGTTCCCTTAATCTGTCTCAGTCTTTCTGTGGCTGCCTCAAAACTACCTGAACTCCTCCACCAATTTTCATATCCTCTGCAAACTTTGCAACAAATCCATCATTTTTTGTCATTAAATCATTGACATATAATGTAAATGAAACTGTTCCCAGCACAGACACCTGTGGAACACCACTAGTCACCAGCAGCCAGTCAGAAAAGGCTCACTTTATTCCCACTCCTTGCTTCCTGCCAATCAGCCACTGCTTTATCCCTGCTAAAATCTTTCCTGTAATATCATGGGCTCGTAGCTTGTTAAGCAGCCTTATGTGTGTCAATAGCTTTCTGAAAATCCAAGTACACAACATTAACCAATTCCCCATAACCTCTCCCTCAAATATATTCCCACTCTAATTTCCATTTTAGGCAAAATATAAAAATTAAGCAGTACAAACTATATAGCCTGTAATCTGCCACTTAGGTGCGTCTGATCTCACAATGGCTGTTGTATTCCTTTGCATCTAACTGTTACACTAAGGTTACAGATGTTCAAACATACATACATTAGCAAACACGTCTGACAAAATACAGTCGATGGGGATGAGCATACACATCTTGCTCTGGTGTCCCAAACCATTGGTAACCCTGCTTCACAACCCGTGGTCCTGTCTCACACATGCATGCACACACATACCACATGACTTTTATATCTACCAGTTCAGCTCTCTGCCGGGTTTGTGATACCTCACTATCCCGTAGCCACTGACCCGAACCGGTCCAAGTGTGAGTGGCAAATTAAAAAAATATCCATTCACTTAGACTGCTGAGATTGCAGGCCACACAGTGGGTCACAAAGGCATCCTGAATGAAGCCCTCAAAAGTTGTAATGTGATCAAGGTCACCAGAGAGATGCAGCTGGTAGATATGAAAGTCTTTTATTTGACAAAACTTAGCCACTCTCTCAAGGAAGAGGCCTGTTTATCCCAATATTACATGACATTTTATATGCTAAAAGATCAAAAGACAATTCTGTATTTACAATATATCTACAATGCCTTTCTTTGAATTACATATAACTTTCACAACTCCATCATCACACCCACACTCCAGACACCCATTATCTGTTTTTTCAATTAACTGCTATTGTCCAGGGCTGCATTGTTAATTTAATCTACAGTCCATGTTCAGGTCTAAAGTATGTTGCTGAAGTTAGTTACTGAAGATAATATTTTGTGGTACACCCTAAGTCCAGAATATGCCCTAACATGGATTTGTTGTGCCAGTAGGCAAATTGGAACAGGTTCAAGTCACTTCTCAGCCAGGAGTTGTTACGTTTCATCACCAACCTCTTACAGCACTACATCACAGTGAATGGAAGTGATATTTGACAGTAATTATGATAGCAGATTACCACATTCTTCTTAGCCACCAGTATAATTGAAGCCTACCTGAAGCCAGTGGATACCTCAGAATGCCCACCTAGATGGCTCACCCAGTTCTTCCCTCAGACTCCAGAACTCATATTTGTGGGTCAGATGATTCAATTTTGCCCAAGCTATGTGCTGAATATTTTGAAAACTTTGACAGAAATGTTAGTTTTTAAACTGTCTTGTTCCTCAGCTGTTGGAAAATGCAAAGCCTTTCTCTCCTATCTGAATCAGAAGAAAGGAGGGCATGTCCTGGATGTTGAAGATTCTTAATGATGGATGCAGTCTTCATGAGGCAATGGCTCTGGAGGATGTCCTCAATGGTAGGAAGGTTTTTGCCTGTAATGCAGATGGCTGATTCTACAACGCTCTGCAGACTCTTGTGATCCTGTGCAATGGAGGCTGCGATGCCACCAATCAGAATGTTCTCCGTCATTCAACTACAGAAACTTGCATGAGTTCTTGGTGACATATCAGATCTCCTTAAACTCCTAATGAAGTTGTGTTTCTGGCATGTGATGATTGCAATGATGATTTGGGCCCAGGTTAGATCCACTGAGATAGTGATGCCCAGGAACTTAAAGCTGCTCACCCTTTCTACTGCTAAGGCCTCAGTGAGGACTGTTGTGTGTTCTCCCACCCTCCACTTCCGAAAGCCTACAATTAATTCCTTGGTAGGAACAGGCACCAAGCAGGAGGTTGCATTTACCTTTACGTTGCTGACTTTTTCTTGCTTTTCAGAAAATTATTGAATGTCAATTTACAATTTTGGTTAAATATGCTAAGTGACTTCACAATGTTAACCACTGTTAAGTTCATATTGGACTAGGGTTGTGCATTCATTGCACTATCTTACTCACAGCTGGTACATGCAGTCACCAAAAGTCAATACGGTACATGATTAGTATTCAAATTATTCATGGAATAAGGGATTTTATTCACTGGATCACAGGAACAATGTTTCTTAATTACAGTTTGAGATTCAAATATGTGGTTTGGATCATGTTGATGCTTGGTTCACAGCCCATGTATTACTAAGAGACACGATCTATAACTCCCACAAAGAATGCCTTTCAATAAGTAGTATAATGGGACAATATACATCAATTTTAATATTGATTCACACTTTTCCTAGGGACAGACCATCCTGATATTGTTCACTCAGAAGTCTACCTTTTTGATGTTCCACCACTGGAGAATGTGTGTGTGAGAACTGATAAACCATTCAGCCTGTCTCTGAGCTATATGGGAGAGAAGGCCAGGGTTAGACTTGAGGATGATAGAATGGTATCTGGCGGCAAGAGTCACAATCTCACGCATTGTATTGCTTTGGAGGGTGTGGGTTTGCAAGTGGTGACTGAGGGCTGATGAGAACAACGTGCACAAAATGCCGGGAGGACTCAGCAGGCCAGGCAGCATCTATGGAATAGAGTAAACAGGCGACATTTCAGGTCCAGCCTCTTTGTTAGGACATGAAGACTCCTGATGATGTGTCTCAGCCAGAAGCGTCAACTGTTTACTCTTTTCCATAGATACTGCCTGGCCTGCTGAGTTCCTTCAGCATTTTGTGTGTGTTGCTTTGATTCTGAACATCTGCAGATTTACTCTTGTGAGGGGTAATGAGAGCTGTCTTGTAATCACAAGTAAGGTGCTAGGTGTTACTCCAAGGGATCAGTGGACGGGGGGTGGAGGGGAGCTAGGCAGCACACTCAAAATGCTGGAGGAATTCAGCAGGTCAGGTAGCATCTATGGAAAAGAATAAATAAGCGACATTTTAGGCCAAGGCCTTTCATCAGGACAGGAAAGGAAGGGGAGAAGTCGGAGTAAGAAGGTGGGGGAAGGGGAGGAAGAAGTACAAGATGGCAGATGATAGGTGAAAGTGGGATTGGGGGTGAAGTAAAAATCTTGGAAGTTGATATGCGAAAGAGATAAAGGGGCGGAAAAGGGTGAATCTGATACTAGAGGGGGGTGATGGGTAGGTAGGAGATAAGGTGAGAGGGAAATGGGAATGGGGAACAGTGAAGGAGAGGTGGGGGACAATTATCAGAGGTTCAAGAAATCAATGTTCATGCCATCACATTGGAGCCTACCCAGACGGAATATGCGGTGTTGCTCCTCCAACCTGAGTGTGGCCTCATCCTGGCAGCAGAGGAGGCCGTGGACTGACATGTAGGAACGGGAAAGGGAAGTGGAATTAAAATAGGTGGCTACTGGAAGATCCCGCTTTTTATGAGGGTTGGAGCTAAGGTACTCGACAAAGCAGTCTCCCAATCTACATCAGTTCTCGCTGATACATAGGAGGCCACACTGGGAATACAGGATACGGTAGATGACCCCAGCAGACTCACAGGTGAAGTGTAAAGACTCACTTGGAAAGACTGTTTGGGGCCCTGAATGGTAGTGAGGGAGGAAATGTAGGGGCAGGTGTGACACTTGTTCCACTTGCAAGGATAAGTGCCAGGAGGGAGATTGGTTGAGAAGGATGAGTGGACGAGGGGGTCACATAGGGAGTGATCTTTGTTGAAGGCGGAAAATGGTGGGAGGGAAAGATGTGCTTGGTGGTGGGATCACACTGAAGATGCGTAAGTTAAGGGGAATTATGTGTTGGGCGTGGAAGCTATTAGGGTGAAAGGTGAGGAACAAGGGGAGCCCTATCCCTGGTCTGGCGGCAGAAGGATGGGGTGAAGGTAGAGGTGTGTGAGATGGAGGAGATGCAGATGAGGGCAGCATTGATGGTGGAGGAAGGGAAACCCCTTTCTTTGAAGAAGGAGGACACTTCGGTTGTTCTGGAATGAAAAGTCTCGTCTTGAGAGCAGATGTGGCAGAGACAGAAGAACTGAGAGAAAGGGATGGCATTTTTACAAGTGACAGGGTGGGATGAGTTATAGTCTAAGAATTAGTTTTATCAAATATATCAGTAGAAAGACATTGAAAAAGGGGAGAGAGCTGTTGGAAATGGACCAAATAAATTTGAGAGCAGGGTGGAAGTTGGAGGCAAAGTTAGTAAAATCAACAAGCCCAGCATGGGGGCAGGAAGCAACACGAATGCAGTCATCAATGTAGTGTAGGAAAGGTTTGGGGTGATGTTGGTGTAGGGTTGGAACATGGACTGTTCCAGGTAGCCAGTGAAAAGGCAGACACAGCTGGGACCTTCGTGAATGCCCATGGCTACTCCTTTGGTTTGAAGGAAGAGGGAGGAGCAGAGGAGAAATTTTTGAGGTTGAGGACCATTTCCATCAGATGGAGGAGAGTGGTGGTGAAGGTTGGCCAGTACAGCGCGTCTGGGTCTGGATGTGCAGTTGGTCGAAGAGTGGGAGGGCAGCAGAAATGACAGAGAGGAAGCAATGACAGAGGGTTTCACTGAACTCTCCCATCAGAGGGAAGATTTAAACTCCTTGAAGAGACCAGGAGGGAGGGAGGACCTGCTCATATGGCGGTATGGAGCAGTGATGGTTGATGCAAGGTTTCTGATAGATGATGGGATGAGGTTTAGACTCAAAGTGCATAGACAGATCCTACATTAATGAGTAACACACCTTCCCTCATGAGCTTTGTGAAGATCTATGGTAAGTCATATGCGAGTGGACCAAAATCCAGGGCTACACTGTCTGGCCTCCTCCCTACGCTAATGCACCAGATACATGGAGGAGCCAGAGAGCAGATTATGGACATTATGGAATTTGCACCATTTCAATTTCCTTTTACAATTATTTTATACTGAAATTGAAGAAGGAAGCAGAAAACTATTGTGCTACTTGGCATAATCTCAAGTTGCAAGTCTTTTGACATACAGAGAAATATCAAGGGTAGATGTACTGATATCATGGTCTGTCACATATGGTTAAGATCTGTTCTGTAAAACAATGCCTCCTACCAACAAACTGCATTCGTTCCTTCTGGTTAGAATCCGTGCCAATTGAAAGCTTTGTGAATTTTCAACAATGATCATCCATTCCAACCACATTGCAATGCTCATTCAAATTGTGATCCCCGATCCCATTTATTTGTCTCCTGCCACATTTCTCAAATTGCACAAATGTCTTCCTGTTGGCTGTCCCATTGTGTGCAATTTAGATCTTCACATTCTACATTAAATATAATTCTGCAATGAATCAAACCCTGCATTACGCAATTCTACAGGAGAGGTTTTACTTGTAATTTGTTTTTCTAATGTTTTGTTGAGTGGAATAAGAAATGTCAATCAGCAGTTTAGAATCAATTTGAACATTTAGGTACGAAACATATGTATCGATTGGAATTAAACTGCTAATAATATCCATTTAAATTTCCCTTTAAGAGATTAATGCGGTAATTTACATTGTCAGAGATTACTTACTGCTAAAAAATTAATCGCTAGTGATAATGGCAATTTTAAATGCACTGTGGCAAAGTGTTGAAGGTTAAATCTCCAATCTTCCCTCCACTCTCTGCCCTCACACTGCCCTTCAGTCTTTCTGCATTAATCCCAAACTTACCACGAAATCCACAGACAAATGGGATGCTCTTAAAGTGCGGTAGACCAACCTCTACCTTGCTAATGCCAGGCTGCAACTCTCGGATACCTCCTCATCCCTACCCCTTAAAAAGGACTCTACCCTGGACTATCAGAAAAATGTCTCCACTACCATCAGTAACCTCATCAACTCTACCGAACTCCCACCCATTGCCACCAAACTTGTAGTTCCTTTGCTCCACACTGTTTGTTTCTAGCTTCAACCCAAGACACACAGACCTGGCTGTCCAGGTTGGCCCCCAGTCTCTGCCTGTTCTGGACTCATGTCCACACACCTCAACCCTATTCTATCTCTCTTGGTTCAATCCATTCCCTCCTGTATCCATGAGAGTTCACATGCTCTCAATCTGCTCAATAACTTTCAATTTCCTGGCCCTGTCCACCTCATTTTCACCATGGATGTCCAGTCCCAATACATTTCTATCCTCCATCAAAAAGGCCTTAAAACTCTCTGCTTCCTTCTCTACAAATGACCCAACTAGTCTCCCTCCACTGCCACCCTCCTGCATCTGTCAGAACTGATCCTCACCTTCAATCCTTTCTCATTTGACTTCTCCCACTTTCTCCAGATTTAGGGTGAGGCTATGGGCAGCTGCATGGGCCCCAACTATGCCTGCCTTTTCCGTGGCTACGTGGAGTAGTCCATCACCCAAGCCATCACTGGTAACGATCCCCAAATCTTCCTGAGCTCTATTGGTGATGGCATTGGTGCTGCTTCATGCATCCATGCTGAGTTTGTCAACTTTATCAACTTCTATCCTGCCCTTAAATTCATTTAATCCAATTCTGACACCTCCCTCTCCTTTTCTGATCTCTCTGTATCCATCTCTGCAGGCAAATTGTCTACCACCATCTTTTATAAACCTATCAAGTCCCACCGATATTTTGACTCTACCTCTTTCACCCTATTTCCCATCAAAATGCTATTCCCTTTTCTCATTTCCTTCATCTCTGCCACATCTGTTCCTAGGGTGAGGCTTTCCTTTCCAGGACACCACCGACGTCCCCCTTCAAAGAGTGAGGTTTCCCTTCATCCACCATTGATGCTGACCTCACCCTCATCTACTCCATTTTCTGTACGTCCATAGTCACACCATCGTCCCACTGCCCTAGTTGGGATTGGGTTCCTTTTATCCTCACACCCCACCCCATGAGTCACTGCATCCGACAGATAATTTTCCGTATCTTTCCTCATCTTCAATGGGATCCTACCAGGAAACATATGTTTATCTCCCCCGCACTCTCCGCTTTCTGCAGGGATCGCTTCCTCCATGATTACCTTGTCCATTTGTCTCTCCACACGAAAGTTTTCTCCTGGCACTTAACCCTGCAAATGACAGAAATGCTACACTTGCCCATTTAACCTCCTCCCTTACTTCCATCCAGGGCTCAAAGCAGTCCATCCAGGTGAGGCAACGCTTCAGTTACAAACTTGTTGTGGTTGTCTATAGCATCCGGTGCTCCCAATGTAGCCTCCTTTACATTGATGAGATCTGATGTAAAATAGGGGATTGCTTTGTCCAGCACCATCAAAAGCGTAATTTTCCAGTGGCCAACCATTTTTAATCTTATCCCAATTTCCATTCTGACATGCTGGTCCATGGCCTCCTCTTTTGCCATGATGAAACCATTCTCAGGGTGGAGGAGCAATACCTCATACACCTCATATTCCATCTAGGTAGCCTCCAACCTGATGGCATGAACATCAATTTCTCCTTCGAGTAAATATTTTTTCCCTTCCCCTTCTCTCTTCTATTCCCCACTCTGTCCTCTTACCTTTTCTCCTCATGTGCCTTGGGTGCCCCTCCTTCTTCCCTTTCTCCCATCATGGTCCAAGCTCTTCTCCCATCAGATACCTTCTTCTCTTGCCCTTTATGCTTCCCATCCAGCAGGCTTCTGCTAGCTAGTCCACCTCCACTCCTCGCACCTTTTTATTCTGGTGTCTTCCTCATCCTTTTCCAGTCCTGAAGAAGGGTCTCAGCTTGAAGCGTTGACTGTTTTTAATTTCCATAAATGCTGTCTGATCTGCTGAGTCCACGGGCACTTTGTGTGTGGAATCTCCAAACTGTTGTATTGACATTGAAGATGTGTAATGAACTTCGGTTAAATGTGTTCCCTCTGGGAAGTCTGCTTACTTCTTCATTTCAGTATATTTTTCTCCATCTTCCTCAATATCTCATTCTGTTGCCAGAGGTTGAAATTGGTGCCTTACATCTAATCAATGTTTTCTGCTTTCAGAAAATTCCATATGTTCGGTGTCCTTTTCGTAATTCCAATGGGGAATTTTATAATGAGAGGAATTTCCAAGATGTAAATCAACCCAGACCAGCAGTGCGCAAATGTTTTTGAAAGACCTGTTCTCTATTTATTCATGAGATCCACAGATCCATAGAACAGGGAGAGCAGGGCATCTATGCAAGCTGGTCTCAGTTGTCTATGTTTGGCTCATATCCTCTAAATTTCTGTCCATGTACCTGCCTGAATAACATTTAAAGAATATAATCATACCACCTCTACCACTTCCTATGGTAGCTTGTTCCATATCCTCATCAACTTTTGTGTGAAAAACCTATCCCTCATGTCCCCTTTAAATATTTCCACTCTCTCCTTAAACCGATGCCCTCTATTTTAGACTCCCCTACCTTGGAAAGATGTCTGTGACTATTTACCTTATCTATAAGCCCCTTAAAATTTTATGATCTTTTTATAAGGTCACTCTTCAGCTTGCTTTGCTTTAGGGAAAACAGTCTCAGTCTATCTAAACTCTCTTTATAACCCAAGCCCTCCAGTCTAGACAGCATTCCTGTGGATTATTTCTGTACCCTCTCCAGCTTAATCACACCCTCTCTACAGTATAGTGACTAGTACTGCACACAATACTCCATATGCAGCTAAATGAATGATTTGTACAACTGTAACATGATGCCCCAACTCTTATATTCAATGACTCGGCTAATGAATATAACATTGGCCTTCTTCACTGTTCTGTCTACCTCTGTTGAGACTTCCAGGAACTATGTACTCCTAAGTCTCGTTGTTCACAATTTCTGCCCAGGACCCTGTCAATCACTCTATGTCTCCTGGCCTGGTTTAACTTTCCAATGGCATTGTTTTGTACTTGATTTGCTTAAATTCTATCAGCCATTTCTGTAACCACTTCCCCAGTTGATATAGATCCTGTAGTGATCTTCTTCACTGTCCACCATATCACCATTTTTTTGTCAACTGCAAACTTATTAAACATGCCACCTACATTCTCTTCCTAAAGTTACGTACCTGTGGGTATCTTGCGACTGTCACATGACCAAGATGTAATTGAGGCTCTGCTGGGCATGATGTAATGGTCTTGTGATGGTGAAGTGATGTAATTTTCCCGCCACTGAGGGGTCACATGATGGTTTTTTTCAACAGGGTATAAAAAGAGAACCCCTCCCTGTGATGCAGGTCATTTCGAGGTTTAATTCGTCAGTGACTCCGCTCTGCTGCACATTTGATTTTATGATGCAGTTTCATTTTAAAAGTGGAGTTTTAATTTCTACTGTAAGAATTGTTGTGCCGGCAGTTCTGAAAATTACTGCCGGTTAAAGTCCAGTTGGAGAGTGAAGAGTTATCGAAGTTCAGGAAGCTGAAGGATCGAGAAAAGTTGGTGTTGTTGGCGGTGAAACAGCTTCAACCTTATTTGATCCTCTTTCGGAAGGAAAAATAGAACATACAGAGTAAATGGTAGGGCATTGAGGAATGCAGAGGAACAGAGAGATCTAGGAATAACTGTGCATAGTTCCCTGAAAGTGGAGTCTCATGTAGATAGGGTGGTGAAGAGGGCTTTTGGAACACTGGCCTTTATAAATCAAAGCATTGAGTACAGAAGTTGGGATGTAATGCTAAAGTTGTACAAGGCATTGGTAAGGCCAAATTTGGAATATTGTGTGCAGTTCTGGTCACCGAATTATAGGAAAGATATCAATAAATTAGAGAGAGTGCAGAGACAATTTACTAGGATGTTACCTGGGTTTCAGCACTTAAGTTACAGAGAAAGGTTGAACAAGTTAGGTCTCTATTCATTGGAGCGTAGAAGGTTGAGGGGGGATTTGATTGAGGTATTTAAAATTTTGAGAGGGATAGATAGAGTTGACGTGAACAGGCTGTTTCCATTGAGAGTAGGGGAGATTCAAATGAGAGGACATGATTTGAGAGTTAGTGGGCAGAAGTTTAAGGGAAACACGAGGGGGTATTTCTTTACTCAAAGAGTGATAGCTGTGTGGAATGAGCTTCCTGTAGAAGTAGTAGAGGCCAGTTCAGTTGTGTCATTTAAGGTAAAATTGGATCGGTATATGGACAGAAAGGAGTGGAGGGTTATGGGCTGAGTGCCGGTAGGTGGGACTAGGTGAGATTAAGGGTTCAGCATGGACTAGGAGGGCCAAGATGGCCTGTTTCCGTGCTGTGATTGTTATATGGTTATATGGAATTAGTAACCTGCAATCCAAGGTAGCTGCTGCTAAAAGAGCAGAAAGAACTGGATGCAGGGTTTTGCCAAGGAAAAGGTCAGTGCCTTTAAGCCGTTTTATTTCCTTCATCGTAAATCCTTCAGGCAGGGCATACTTCAGCTGGGATCAGCAGTAACGTCACAAAAGAGAATTTATTACTTCAAGGAAAGTCTCTCCTAACTGACTGTAAATAATTTTGGACTTTTTGCAATACCTCATTAAAGAACTGAGTTCGCATTACTCCCTTTAAGAACTGGTTGAGCTGCTGTATAGCAGCCGACTTCCGGTTAAGTTAGTCGTTTGTTTACTTTTGGGTCTTTTTTTAGCAGTGTTTAATAAAAGTTTTATTTGTTATAGAAAATCTGTCTCAATTATATATTCATTGTTGTTGGATCGTAACTCTAATTATTAACATATATGATGAAAAGTAAAGGACCCAATACCGATCCTGCTGCTCATAACTGTTTACAGGTCAAAACAGAACAGAAACATTTCTCTGACAACATCTGCCTCTTACCACCAAGACAATTAGGTATCCAATTTGCTATCTCATCCTGGGTCTCATGTGGTCTATCCTCCTGGAATAGCCTAGCATGCAGATCTTGTCAAAAGCCTTGCTAAAATCCTTGTAGAAAATGGTTATATCTCTGCTCTCATTAATCCTCTTGATCAACACCTCAAAATTCCTATGAACAGAACAATACCAACTATTCCAAATAAACCCTTGCCTTTCCAATACAAAGAATCCTGTCTCTCAGAACCCTTTCCAGAGACTTTCCAATTTCTACTTATATGATCTCACTAGACGTTCCATAAGACCATAAGACATAGGAACAGAATTATCCCACTGAGCCCATTGAGTCTGTTTTGCCACTCCATCAGACTGATTGCCTTTGTTACCACAAACTCAATCTGTAAGAAACATCCTCTCTACGCCCACTCTATCTAGGCTTTTCAAAATTTCTTAGGCCTCAATGAAAATCTCACTCATTCTTCTAAACTCCAGCAAGTACAGGCGCAGAGCCATCAAACACTCCTAATATATTAACCCTTTCTGTGAACCCACACTTCCATCTTGTGTCACTTTCTATAACATCACAAAATTCTACTTGAGCAAATCTAAAATGTAAATGATTATGTGCATTGCCAGATTTCACACTATATCATTCCTTTTAAAAGGAGCTGTCCAAGAAAATCAGGATTTACAAACCTTTGGTGCCGATGCAAGTGGAAAGAATTTTCTTCATTACGTGTAGCAAAATCATGGGTACTTGCATGGGAAACAAGTTTAGAACTTAACAGTGCATAACACATTAGGAATTGTTCTTGGAAGGCAGAGGTGAAATGACACCTGATGGATTTTCAAGGGAATTCAAGGATTGTGTTCTATTTACTTGCTGGCTGTACACACAATTGAGCAGAAATTCTTATTACTGGTGATACGGCCTACTCAAACATTAACATCTGTGGGTTAATATGTGCACATTAGACAGGGATAGAAGGGCACTTCAGTAGAAAACATTCATGGAAGTGAGCTTGATCCAAAGTTGAAATGAATAGGTGTTGAAGGCAGGCAGGGGGCAGGAAAGGGAGTGAAGATGGTCTGATAAACTAAATTGCATTTATTAATGAAAGAAGCTTGATAAGTAAGGCAAATGAACTCAGTGCATTTAGGCACTTTGGAATTGTGATATTACAGCTATTTGTAAAACATGATTGAAGATAGGCAGAACTGACATCTCTATGCATTGGGTTACAGAAAACTGCCAGCATGATAGAGGTGACAGAGGAACAGGAGTTGCAAGATTTATAAGGCAGTATTTAGAGGGGATAATACATGGGAGCACATGATGCTGGAGAGCTAGTAATGGGGTACAAAGAAGTATTGAATGAGCTTAATAAGTATTTTGTGTCAGTCTTCACTGTTGAAGACACTAACTATATGACAGAAATTCAAGAGTGTCAGGGTCAAGGGCATCTTTGCCATTACTAAGGAGAACGTGCTTGGGAAGCTGAAAGATCTGAAGGTAGTTAAGTCACCTGGACCAGACGGACTGCACCCCAGGTTCTGAAAGAGGTAGCTGAAGAAATTGTGGAGGCACTAGTAATGATCTTTTAAGAATATGAGATTCTGGAATGGTTCCAGAGGAATGGAAATAGCAAACGTCTCTCCACACTTTGAAAAGGGAAAGACGGAGAAGAAAGGCAATTATAGTCCAGTTATTCTGATTTCGGTGTTTGGGAAGATGCTGGAGTCCATTATTAAGGATAAGGTTTTGGGGTACTTGCGGGTACATGACAAAGTTGGCCAAAGTCAGCATGATTTCCTCAAGGGGAAGTTTTACCTGACGAATCTGTTGGAAATCTTTGAGGATGGAGAAAAGAGAAACAGTGGATTATCAGAAGGCCTTTGATAAGGAGCTGCTCATGAGGCTGCTTAAGAAGTATTACAGGAAAGATACTAGCAAGGATAGAGAATTGGCTGAATGGCAGGAGGCAAAGAGTGGGAATAAAAGGAGCCATTTCTTGTTGGCTGCTAGTGACTAGTGGTGTTCCACAGGGGTCTCTGTTGAGACCACTTCTCTGTACTTTATGTGTCAACAATTTGGATGATGGAATTACTGGCTTAGTGGTCAAGTTCACAGATGATATAAAGACAGGTGGAGGAAGCAGGAAGTCTGTAGAAGGATTTGGACAGATTGGGAGAATGGGCAAAGATGTGGCAGGTGGAATATAGTGTAGGGAATTGTATGGTCATGCACTTTGGTAGAAGGAAAAACAGCGTAGACTCTTTTCTAAATGGGGAAAAATTCAAATATTTGAAGTGCAAAGGGATTTGGGAATCCTTGTGCAGGATTCCCTGAGGGATAACTTGCAGGTTGAGTTGGTGGTAAGGAAGACAAATACAATATTAGCATTCAATTCCAGAAGATTAGGATATAAGAGCAAGGGTGTGATGCTAAGGCTTTATACGGTATAGATCAGACCACACTTGGAGTATTGTGAGCAGTTTGGGCCCCTTATCAAAGAAAAGATGTGTTGGCATTGGAGAAGGTCCAGAGGAGTTTCAATAGAATGAGTCTGGGAATGAAAGGGTTAACATAAGAGGAGCATTTGATGCCTTTGGGCTTGTATTCATTGGAGTTTAGAAGAATGAAGAGGGATCACTTTGAAACTTGTTGAATATTGAAAGGCTTAGACAGCCTGGATATGGTGAGAATGTTTCCTATAGTGGGAAAGTCTAGGAGCAGAGGGCACAGCTTCAGTATAGAGGGATGTCCAATTAGAACAGAGATGAGAAGTAATTGCTTTAGCTAGAGGGTGGTGAATCTGTGGAATTCACTGCTGCAGGAGGCTGTGGTAGCCAAATCAATGAATACATTTAAAGGACAGTTTGAAACGGTCTTGATAAGTCATGGAGTTAAACATTACAGACAGAAGACAGGAGAATGGAATTGAGAGGGATAATTATTCAGCCATGATGGAATGGCAGATGAGACTCAATTAGCCCTTTGGCCTAATTTGCCTTCTATATCTTAATGGTCTTATGGTCTTTTGTATGGTCTGAAAACTTGGACATTGTGCCAAAAGAATCGATATGGGTATAATGGATTTTAACAAGAATTTTGAGAGAACAGCAAATGCATCAATATTGAGGCAAATGCAAGAAACAATGCAGACATCAAATTCAGCAGAAAATGGTTTGCATTTATCAGAATCAGAATCAGGTTTATTATCACCAGCATGTGTCATGAAATTTGTTAACTTAGCAGCAGCAGTTCAATGTAATGCATAATATAGAGGAAGACGAAGAAAAAATAATAATTAAATAAGTAGATCAATATCAGTATATGTATATTGAATAGATTAAAAATTGTGAAAAAAGCAGAATATATTAAAAAGTGAGGTAGAGTTCACAGGTTCAATGTCCATTTAGAAATCAGATGGCAGAGGGGAAGAAGCTGTTCCTGAATCGCTGCGTGTGTGCCTTCAGGCTTCTGTACCTCCTACCTGATGGTAACAGTGAGAAAAGGGCATGTCCTGGGTGCTGGAGGTCCTTAATAATGGACGCTGCCTTTCTGAGACACCGCTCCGTGAAGATGTCCTGGGTACTTTGTAGGCTAGTGCCCAAGATAGAGCTGACTAGATTTACAACCCTCTGCAGTTTCTTTCAGTCCTGTGTAGTAGCCCCTCCATACCAGACAGTGATGCAGTCTGTCAGAATGCTCTCCACAGTACATCTATAGAAGTCTCTGAGTGTATTTGTTGACATGCCAAAACTCCTAATGAAGTTTAGTCGCTGTCTTGCCTTCTTTATAACTGCATCCATATGTTAGGATCAGGTTAGATCCTCAGAGATCTTGACACCCAGGAACCTGAAACTGCTCACTCTCTCCACTTCTGATCCCTCTATGAGGATTGGTATGTGTTCCTTCGTCTTACCCTTCCTGAATTCTACAACCAGCTTTTTCGTCTTATTTACATTGAGTGCAAGGTTATTGCTGCGACACCACTTCACTAGTTGGTATATCTCGCTCCTGTATGTCCTCTCGTCACCATCTGAGATCCTAATAACAATGGTTGTATCATCAGCAAATTTATAGATGGTATTTGAGCCATGCCTAGCCACACAGTCATGGGTATGGAAAGAGTAGAGCAGTGGGCTAAGCACACATCATTTAGGTGCACTGGTGTTGATTGTCAGCGAGGAGGAGATATTATCACCAATCTGCACAGATTATGGTCTTCTGGTTAGGAAGTCAAGGATCCAATTGCAGAGGGAGGTACAGAGGCCCTGGTTCTGTAACTTTTCAATCAGGATTTTGGGAATGATGGTATTAAATACTGAGCTATTGTCGATGAACAGCATCCTGACATAGGTGTTTGGGTTGTCCAGGTGGTCTAAAGCCGTGTGAAAAGCCATTGAGATTGTATCTGCCGCTGACCTATTGTGGTGATAGGCAAATTGCAATGGTTCCAGGTCCTTGCTGAGGCAGGAGTTCAGTCCAGTCATGATCAACCTCTCAAAGCATTTCATCACTGTAGTGCTACCAGGCAATAGTGATTAAGGCAGCTCACATTATTCTTCTTAGGCACTGGTATAATTGTTGCCTTTTTGTTGGAAGTGAGAACTCCTGCCCATAGCAGTGAGAGGTTAAAAATGTCCTTGAATGCTCCCGCCAGTTGGTTGGCACAAGTTTTCAGAGCCTTACCAGGTACTCCATCAGGAACTTTCGCCTTGTGAGGGCTCACCTTCTTTAGACAGCCTAACATTGGCTTCTGAAACACAGGGTCACCGGGTGCTGCAGGGATCTTCACAGCTGTAGCTATAGTCTCCCTTTCAAAGCGGGAATAGAAGATGTTGAGGTCATCTGGTGGTGAAGCATCACTGCCATTCATGCTATTGAGTTTCGCTTTGTGGGAAGTAGTGTCCTGCAAACCCTGCCAAAGTTGTCGTACATCCAATATTGTCTCCAACCTCATTCAAAATTGTCTCTTTGTCCTTTAAGTATCTCTCTGCAAATTATGCCTGGTTTTCTGGTACTGACCTCGGTTGCCAGACTTTTCTTTCATTATAAGAAGTTATGCCAGTGTTTCCACAAATAATGAAGTACCATGGTAAAGTAGTCATTGCTGTAATATGGCAAATGTATGAAGCAAGGTCACAAAGCAAAAATGTGATAACTTCAATGCAAATAAAATACGTGCAAATATCATGCTTTTCAGGGGATCCACACAAAATTGTACCTGGTGCTTTGCTTACGATAAATTTGAATGTTATTTCCTTTTAGCATGCAGTAATTGGGGATAACTTCAGGAGTTTTATGATACAGATTAAAGTAATTAGTTGTGTTGCAACTTTTAAAAGGGAAACGTTCACTGCCACAGACACCGCTGTAAATTTATGGCAGTTTCAGAGTGCCACAATAATATTGGAGCAGGTATTTCTTAAGCTGATTCTTGCCAAAGAGGTGGGCACTGGAAGAATTCCCAGATGCTTGGGAGGTGAGGGGAGGCAAAGCAAGGGATCAGGATGATGATGAAGTGCCGTTGGGAAGAGCTGGCAGCAGAGAAGAGACCAAGAGCACGTCACAATGCAGAAACAAGTTAAACAAACACACACGTGAAGTCAGTGATCAGAGGAGTAAGTTCCCATCCATAATGACTGTGCATTCTTACCACTAATCCAACAGTTGAACATTTACATCTCACAAATTTCACAGTTCCATATATCCAGTTAAGACAGTAACAGTGCAGATATTGTAACACACTGATCAAGCACAACCGTCTTTCTTGGCAGAGAAAGTGGCAAACAGCCATTGGTAGTGGAACAGACTCAGCAGCCATGCCTGCAATGCTTTGCTCACACATTTAACTCAAACACATATGGTGTGTTTTTTTTATTTTAGGAAATCTCAACAAGTATTATTTTTCATCTGTGGCGAGACTTGCATTCCTATGCATTTTTCTGCATGTGATTTTAGCAGCCAAATCCTTGTGCACAGTGCGTCCTGGAATTGAGAACTGGTGTGTAGACTCAATTATAGTTTAAGTCAAACTCTGGAACTCTAACTTCACTGCTTCACCTAAACAGATCACTAGCTTAGTCCACCAAACTTTACTCACCAATAAATATTGAAAAAAAGCATTAGAATTATGACAAATATTTAATATCAAATTTCTGTATTTATTATTGGGGGGGGCAGCAAGTCAATGCACACATATCCGTCCGTTCTATAGGTTCACAAGATATCTGTTATTCACATTGTGATGAAAACCACTGTGGATTAGAAAGGACATTCAATGCTTTAAGGTTTATTTGTAAACAGTTGAGCTGGAATGAACATGTTGCACCACTGGAACTCAATTTAGTTCACAATAATTCATAGGCCATGGAAGGATTTTCTCCAACTTTTATCCAAGTATTTGCAAAAGTACAAATGATCAAATTATTAGAATAGGTATTTCCTTTCAAACACCGTTTTCATTGAAGTCATCTAAAATGACTATTCTGAACAAAAATTAAAACTAATACAATAGTATTTAAAATGACTAGAATACACGGTCTATGTGAATGTGTGTGTGTGTTTGTGTGTTTGCATGCAAGCCTAAGTGCATACATCTGTGTGTGTTATATCTGCCATGTGTGTTTGTGTAAACAATAAGTGAGCTACTTCAGCAGTGTACTTTAGCTCTGCATGTGGGTGATATATGGGTTTTGCTGTGGCCACAGAAAGAAGGGGCATGCACTTATTGTTGTAACCCACCATTTTTAATCCATTTGGCATATTTGCTCTAGCTGTGATAGGTGTTGAAGTACATGACCCAAAGATAAATGCTGTCGGGATAAATTTACAGAGGAATGAAATTTCAATGGAATCTGTTTTTGGAATGCATTAAGTACCTGTAATGATGTTTAATTTTGCTCTGGCTGTGATCCCAGTGTGCTTACCCTGGCTCTGATAGATTTTGGGATTATGAAATTGAACTGATCAAAATCAGGGTACATATACTCATGAAATTGGGGTTGTGTGTAGTGGCTCTAGCAGAAATGAAGCATGGGAATTAATTCTGGAACAAGTAAGGGTACATAGAATAACTCATTTGAAGGTTTTAGGATATACACAGATTTAACGTACGCACAAATTGTCCATTATGTGTGCATTTATGATGATCAGCACAGGAATGTGTGCATTTGACTGACGATGTTGGGATGCAAGTATTAGTATTGATTAAAGGGGCTGGGTATGTGATCACTGATTGATTTTGGGCTCATACTCTGACTGTGTCCAGTGCTAGGGTCTATTATTTGTATTGGTCCTTGATCTGATTGCTGCTGTGGACAGTGCTATGACATATTCACCAAGATCATTATGGGGTATTGAATAAAGGCACTATGAGTGATGATGGGTAGACATGGTATTATAGGTGATGGGTCTGTAAAGTATGATTTGACAATATGCAACGTGACTGTTGTTGGATGTATGTATCTTGACTGATGCCAGGTTTATGGATTTTGTTGAATCCATGCACTACGGTCTCTTTTGGGATGCATGCACTGACTGTGATAATCTTCAGGTGTGCCTTGACTGTGCTTTTTTTTTCGTTTTTTTATTCACAGTGCGCTTTACACAAAAATACTATAAAGTTCACACTATATTCAATTATACTATTAAAATTCAAGAAAAGTGGATACGAGACAATAACATCATAATTATATATATATATATATATATTTATATAGATATATCATAGGTCAATACACTTCAGTAAAAAATATTTGAAAGCCTTCAAATCCTCCTGTTTACTTTTCAACAGGTTTTGAACAAACAGCCTCTACTGAGATTACATTGCACAGATTCTGATCAAGGTAGGTGAGATTTTCCAGAACTCGCACCGACCATGCTAATGTGCCCAAGCCCAACAAACCAGCTGGAACGAAAAACCCCACCTGGGAAAGGATCAGTCCAAATTTCCTTCACATAAGTGGCTAAATCAGATGGCCCCCATTATAGGTATGCATCCTGACCTAATTTCCCAGCATCCCAGGTGATCTTGGGCACAGAAAAGGAAAATCTCTCCTAGGCCTCATTGTTGAGTCGTATACAAAAATCAAACCAAAACCCAATGGTTCAGCATTAAAAAAATTCACCCTAGTGCTTGGAGCATTTGATAATTTTTCCTTTTTAAAAACTCATCATCAATTAGTGCAGACTGGAGAGAGCAGGGCTGTGCAGTAGGAAATGGGAAAACATACCAAACTCTACTGCTGTTTGCATAGGAAAGCAACTGTCATTCTCATTACGAGAACTCTGCAGAGCAGGGTGATATCCTGCTGAAACTGATCGGCAACTAAAGAGGTGGATATCTGCATTCTCCTGCAAACTGAATCACGATTGGTTCCCTTCATTTGTGACATAGGATTAAAAAAACGCTCATAGAACAAAAATATTTAGCACAGGCAGAGAATATCCCATATGTGCTCACCGTGCAGCACCATTGCAAATCTCTGGTTAGAGAACAGGCCTATGGTTTTGTTACACATAGTGGCCAAGAATCAAGCTTCCTCTACTAACCACCTCCTCTCAAGCCTGCCTCTGATTCATTGCAATTTCTTAAAAGCTGACAATAAAATTAATTATATTAAAATCCATTCACATAACAGCACAGCTGTTTAACTATTTATTGTTATAGCAATATTACTTTTAAATATTATTTCACGTGAGTGCTTCTATAAGGCAGCGAGTACCTAGGTCGCTGCCATGGATGATCGGCATGGTAATTGGCTCGGCCTCTGTCATGTGACATGTTGGCTTCAGTCACAGTGAACCATGGTCTCCTCAAGGCAACTGGATCGTTTGAGCCGACAGTACTGAAGGGTTCTGGTGGGCAGACCAATGAGGACGTCAAAGGTCGAACAACAGTCATTGAGGAATTTACTCTTGGAGGGAACCTGTAGGGGTTAGTGGTCAAAACCTTGGGGGAAGCATGCTTCACAGAGGACTTTGTCAGATTGCTGTGTCCCAGAGAACAGTCTGTGGTTTTGAACAGGGTGACGCTGTCAGCTTCAGATTCTTCGTCGTGCTGTTTTTCTTCCAGCTTGGAAGGATGGGCATGCTGTCTTGTTTACAAAGACCTTTATCTGGCTTCTGGCGTGACTTGATCTCTTTACACAAACTGCGCTTCTTCTCAATCATTTCAAGTATTGTGGTGTCTCCATAGAACCACTGTTGATACGCCTGGGTAAAAGAGTAGAGAAGCAGAAACAAAAGCATAAATCCTGCTGTTTGAATCAGAGATTTCTTTTAAAATCCTTTTTTTGATTGTTTTTCATGGGAGGCTCCGCTACTATTTTTCATCAGCTAGTTATCGTGAAACAATGGCAATTGGTATTAATAAAATTGACCTTGTCTCTTTATCTCAGATCATTGCGACACCCATTAACACCATTTTCACAATCATTTATCATCCCTATTAACTGGCAGGCAAAAAATCTAAAGGCCTGGCAAAAAAAAAGTTTCTAATCGCTGATGTATTAAATAAATTAATTTAGTAATTCAGATTTCTTTCCCTCTCACAGTTATATGTTGTGAGAAAAAGTTCAGCGTTTTGCCACTGACCTGATCCACTGTCTTGATACGTGGGGAGATGGTATGCGGTAGCCCCTGGTTTGTAAGTGACAGGAGAGCACGCAAACGGAAGAGCTAAATAAGGATTAAGTTCATGCTGCACTTCGCAACAAGAGCATGCAAAGTACAAGTATGCAGCCAGCGAATGTATTAAAGATAAGAAGCAGGTTTCGGGCATGCACGCAGAAGCTTATAATACATGCATGCGCTGCAGAACGTCATGCCGGATGAATGTCAAACTAGTTGCACTTCACATGTAGAAGGTCATGACAAATGTCTCCCCAGCTTGAGGCTTCTGGCAGCTATCTCCTGTTCCTGTCTGGAAACACTTAGTGGAGCAAAAGTTCAATTCAGATGTTACCCCCGCAGCTGCTGACAAGAGCTGTGCCTGCCGTCGGAAAGGTTTGTCCATGCTCGTGTGTAGCGTGGGCTCCGAAATAAAGCCGCCATCCCCCTGGATGCCGGAGGCTTTTGACACACTCAGCCTGAGATGTCAAAGAGCTGGGATGGACAGTAGTCTTTTGATGGACTTTAAATCATAGCCTCTGGGGTGGTGGGGGGGGGGGGTTGCTATTGCTTGCATGGTGGGGGGAAGGGGTTGGTGCTTTTGCTGGAGCAAGTGGGGGGAGGGTTGATGCTGTTGCTGCTGTTGTGTGTGGGAGCTGGGGAGGGGGCTTTGGGGTGTTAACACTTTCCCTGTCATTCATTCTTTGGGGTTTTCTTCTGTTTCATGGATGTCTGCAAAGAGTAAGGATTTCAGGTTGTATTAAATTGAACCATGGAACCATTGAACATAATTGGCTGGCCCGGTACACACTGGCAACTGAACACCGCAGTGCGTTCGTACCTGGTCATCTTCTGGTCCTCTTGCAGTTGCTCCAAAGACCTGCAAACATAGAAGGATGTCCAGAGAGGTCCCAAACATTCAGAACATCATGAAATAACTTTAGGGAAACAGGCCAGGGGACAGAAGGTGTGTGGGTTTATGTAGCTCGCAGCATGATGGCAGAGTGGTTAGGTTATGACAATCACTTACACGAATGGGTTTTATTTACAATCTAACACCTCAGAGCAAAGTTCATGCTTATCAGGCCATCTTCAGAACAAAGAGTGGAAGTGATCCAGCCTTCTCCTTGATCCTTGCAGTGTCTACCTGAAGTGTATTTTGCCTTGTTAAGCTGCAGTAAACCCTGCATATGACAGGAGGAAAAGCTTGGTGCCAGAGGTGGCAACTAGCCGATTTACGGCCATGACCGTGCAGCTTCCAGAACTCTCCTGTGAAAACAGGAGGAAACTAGTGCAAAGTAGAAGCTTTTTATATAAGATAATACCACAATAAAACAATATTGTTAATTCTAGATGAGGAACATTGCCAAGCACTGTTTTGAAGATGAGCTTCTTTTCTGCCTGGGTGGTAAACATCTGCTTTCGAGCCTCCCTTTTCATCTCCCAAGCAAATACTAATAGGACGGGATTTATCATGGGTGGTTAATCTTGAAACCCAGCTTTATGCTTTGTGGTGGGGGTAGTGGAAAATTCCACCTCAAATTCTCCAGTAAAGGCCACCGTTTTGTATCTCCCTTGTTGATTTTATCAGTTTGAATAATATGAACAAACAGCCTCTATAAAAACAACTTTATTCATTTCCCAGCGAATTGTCAATTGTAAATGAGGAATATGTTCCTACCAAATTATCAACTTCCTATTCCAGCTCACTTTAAAGGAATGAAAAGGTTGGTATCTTCTCCTCAAATCCCTTTGAGATTTGACAAAATATAGTCTATGTATAATAGTAACTAATTTTTGGATTTTAGCTAGCTAAAACTTTGATTTTGCAGATTATTTCATTTATTTTCACTATGATTAAAACTCAAATTTCTTAATATTACATGGGCCAGGAAATTGACTTGTATTTTGTTTCCTCGGCACTTTATGCCCTCATTGTTAGTTTCCCATTCAAGTATATAGTATATTTAACACCATAGAAGGTGATCCAATCAGCCGGTTGAAAAGCATATAAAAGCCAATCATTTGGAGGACACACCACAATCAACAGCACACTGACGATGTTTCCTTGCACGATGATGAAAAACTTGGCAAGTAAGTTGCCAAGATTGGAGAACAACTCAACCCAACCTTAGAAGGGGATTATTTGGCCTATCAAGTCAATGGTGGTTCTCAAGAGGATCCTGCCAATGATTTCCAAACGGATCATTTTGTCTGAAGTGCTCACCATCTCCACACTGAATCCCCGATAAGCCACCTGAAATAGACACTCACCTGTCACCCAGCATGTCTTTGGGGTGCGGGCAGAAACTGGGCCACTTGGCGAAAACACTTCTTTTGGGGGATGCATGGTAGTATGAGAGTTAACACAACCAGTTTACTGCACCACTGACCCAGTTTCAAATCCTGCCTCTGTCTGTAAGGGGTATTTATGTTCTCCCCTTTACTACCCAGGTATTCTGGCTTCCTCCCACATTCCAAAGATGTACAGGTTAGTCGGTTAATTTGTCACGTGGGTGTAATTGGGTGGCGTGGGCTCGTTGATCCAAAAGGGCCTGCCTGCTGCACCTCTAAATAAAAATTAAAATAAACAAATAAGGACATGTGAAGAATACAAGAACTCCACAAAGACTAAGTAATAATTATGAGACTGTGGAGGGCAGAAACTGAGATGGAGGTGTTGGGTAGAAGTTCCGCTGTACCATCCATTAACTTATCAGTCTCATCCATTATCTTTCTTTCTCAATGCCTTCCCCAACTGTACTGGCAACATCTTACTCCAGCTAGTCCTCTCCTTCCTTTCTCTGATCGAGTTCCACCCTTACTCCTGTGATTCCACTCACTCTCCAATTCTTTACCCTTCAGACAATGCTTACTCATTCTGCATGGCAATGTTTATCTTGGTTCCTTCATCTTGGTGAAATTGTTCCAGATAACATAGGTTGAATACTATAATAAAGAGCTTAAGCTTTTGAATAAATGTAATATTTACTTTTAAACAGAATCTATTGTTTATGAGCTTGTAACTAGCATGTCTACAATGACCCCACAGGCACACTGTAAATATGAGCATATTTTACGCAGCAGATTTATAAACAGCTTAATCACATGCTTGTTTTTTCTCCACAAAAGTGTTTGCCCTTGGAGATAACAGAAAGCAGCTGTTTTTGAGATTCCCCTATGGATTACATTTAGCAACAAAAGTAGAGGGTCAGAGAGGAAGGATGTACACAAACCCTGACCACAGTCAATGAACTGTGTTTACATCAAGTACCAAACAAAAAAATCACAACAATGCTTCACAGTAAATGACGGTGGAACAGCATATCAGGAGAAAAGAGGGACAAACTCTTTATTGTCCTAATGTATTTCAAATGCTCATCTTTCAGTCTGCCCTACGATTGCACGTCAATGGTCACAGGCCAGAGTGAATGAGCCTGGTGGAAACTAGTTGCAGAAATGGCCATCGAACAGGTTGAAAACCATCAAGTAGTGATGACGTTGTCACACAAAATTCCAAACACGAGTTGCTCACCTGTGACTTTAAACGTGATTGATCACTTTGTGTATGAGGGTGATAACATAATAAAAACTATAGATTCTTAGTTCCCATGTCTCGCAGCTCTGGGTTAGCGTCAGGCAGGCTGGTGGGGGAGTAGTCTCTGG
The DNA here is from genome assembly GCF_030144855.1 of Hypanus sabinus. Taxonomy (NCBI): domain Eukaryota; kingdom Metazoa; phylum Chordata; class Chondrichthyes; order Myliobatiformes; family Dasyatidae; genus Hypanus; species Hypanus sabinus. The sequence continues at coordinate 32,417,249 of NC_082707.1, forward strand.
AGATTAATTGCGAGTCAATTTTCTGAACTAATCACATATTTGATTTTGCCTTGAAAATTTGTGATTTTATAATTTAGATTAAATGTCAAAATACAATCCAGCAGCTAGAATTAATTGAAATGCTTAAAGGAAACATATTTCTTTAAAGGAATTACGTTTTTTTCTCCCTTGACTGAACATGAATCTGAGAGGCAGTGCACAAAATTCAGGAAGGTGTAAAAATAACTTTAAAATAACCTTTAATAGTAGATTACTACAAGGTGCTTTTGGGAAGTCATAGCAAATGTCATGACATGCTGGATTTAGAGAAGTTTGCCTGAAAAATATATCCAGAGAGTCTGGCTCCAGAAGCCTTGCAGTAGTAATTTAATCTTTAAATGCTTGCTTTAGAAGTTTATATTTGCAAATAAAGCTGGAAGACTCTATGGGAAATAAAAGATGCTTGTGAAAGTATCCCACCTTCTCACTTTCTCTTTTACATCGTAAGAAGTGGCCTCTTCTCTCAGGGAAATAATCACAAAATTTAATTGTGGCTTAATACCGTGGTCCTGGAGGAACGTTGTTTCGTTTTTACTGTGCACTGTACCAGCAGTTATGGTTAAAATGACAATAAAAGAGACTTGACTTGACTTAATATATCAAAGGTATTTCAGCCTCTACATTACCTGCACATCTTACATATGAGGTCCTGTTCTTCTGTAGTCTGCTAACTCATGTCCCAATTCACACTAGTTACTTTCAACCATTACTGCTATACTTGCTACATTGGCTCCTGATTAATTAAGACATTTATTTTAAGGTGCCTATATTTGTTGTTATATCATTCCACTCCCCTAAGCCCTCCCCACTCTGTAATCTTTTCCTGTCATATAACCTCCTCTGATATCTGCACTTTCCAAATTCCAATCTCTTGTTCAAGCCTAAATTTAATGGGTACAAGTTTTAATTTGCTTTTAATAGAGATGGCTCAAGCTCCAAGAGAACCATAACGTTGTTATAGGGTTCGGAGGCTTGCATGCCTCAAAGATCTGGAGAGCTATGTTGGCTGGAGTCAGGGCTTTATGCTTTGACTCTTGGTGGGGTCACAAGTCAAAGGCCAGACCACCAGTCCTCCAAGTCTGGGGTTCAGCTCAGAACCAGTAACAATACTTACTGGTCAAACAAAACTGTTATGGAAACAACATTGTAGAATCTGAGTGAGGCAGTATTCCTGACTCTCCACTCGGGACTTGCATGACTGACAGTAGCGAAAAATGAGTTACTAACATGATGAAGGAAACGCTGAACACAACCAGAGATGGAGGACTTCCATTGCTGCCCTAAGGCATATTGGGCAGTAAGTAGAGATGTCCCAAGTTTGGATACTTCTTCATAAACCTTGCCGTATCTAAATCATTCTTCTTTCAAAATGTTTCTGAAAACTTACCTCATTGACCGAGCTTTGAATTATCTGTCCTAATATGTTGGTGTCAAAGTTTGTACTTCATTGTTCCAATGAAGGATGCTGAGGTCTTTTTGCATTAAAGATACTGTACATATAGAAATAGTTCTTGTTGTAAATTACAAGATTTTAGCAATAAATATTCTATGTAGAATGCGCTGTATCTATTGTTATTGCAAAATGAATAATTTGCTGTGTTTCAAATCTTTCTACACTTTTGTGAATATATGTACTTAAGATCCATTGCCGTCTTCATTGCTATCAATAATAAAGATAGCATCTGAAGAAAATCGAAAAGAAATGCAATTTCTATGACGGACAAGCAATAATAGCTTTGTATGTGATTATTGTTGAGACCGCCCTTTTACTTCTGGAATTACACTTCTCTTTTTGACAATCAGCAATGAATCTGACAGATTGATTGATGTGTTTTTATAAAATCATATCAGAATTTTTTATTTACCTTGAAATAGGCATTGTGCAATTAAGAAAGAAGGTAAAACGTTTGAGCTCTAAATTGGTAAATATCACATCCAAAGTTCACAGAATGCAACATTTGCCGTTCCAACAGGTATGATTATAGGACCATTTACTGACACCTAGTGGTTTCTTTGTATTGGAGAACCAGTATCAAAATCAATGACTGTTAAATTATTGACTTCTTTGTGATGGATAAAGAAAATTTTAGCACTTCATTTACAGAGCAGCTGAGATACGCTGCTCATGCATGGTCTATGCAAAAGACTGATGTCACGGATTGCAACATGCTCTGCAAAATATTCCTTATGCTTACTTACGATAACAGATGCTATTTGGTAGAAAAGTACTATTCACTAATAATTAACTCTTGGAGCAGCTGGGCCAAGAACATGGCCTGTGTTTGAAAAAAGGACACCCCAATTCTGTCAGTAACGCAGTGCCAATTTACTATTTATACAACTCTAAATGCTTTTGCTGTTCATGATCAAGAATGACGTAAGTACTAGCCAGACAGGCAATTTTGAAAGTCTGCTGATCTCATCAACCAAGTAAGCTAACACTATGCATACACAATAAACAGCTTTATTTCAAGAACAACCTTGATCTGTGTAAAGCAGCAATTATGTTCCAATGTAAAGGCCACAATGGACTTCCTGAATGTCATGAACAGAGGAGTCAAAATCCTGATTATAAAGCCAATCAAAGTCTTCCCCGGTTCCAGTTTCTGCAGCATTACAATGTGATTGTATTCATTACTTCAGCAGCTTCCTGTCACTTACATTGACCAAGGTTCAACTGAATATTGACCATGTGCATATTAATGAACTGCCTGTACTTGAGTTACAAAGAGATTGTGATTGGATTTGAATGCCTAGTGATTCAAAACATGAAGTTTGATCTCTTTTGGGATGCAATTGGGCACTGCATGCCATCCAAGAACCCAGTCGAGCAACTCAGGAAGAATTAGAATATTCCCAGCAGCTACATGGTCAGGGTGGGTTTCACCCTTATCTACTTACTAAAGTTCTTTTCCTGGAGCCAGTTGACTGTAGAAGTCGCAGCTGTTGCATCAATGTCCCATTGACCATTTAGATAGGATGTAGATGGCTCCAGTGGAAGTGAAAGGCAGAGATGGAAGAAGAAGAAAAGGAACCTTGTGGGCTATGCATTGCAGATCGAAATCAACTGCCTCCATGTAGGGGTCTGACCCAATGGCTCAAGTCACTGTGAGGCTTAGGGTCACCAAAGAGCCAATGATCATAGCCTATGGACAAGTGTTGTGCAGATGGAGTTAATTGTCATGAATCTTTCTTCCCAAACATTGATGCTCTAATGCAGTGATTCCCAAACTGGGTTGAACAGACCTCAGTTAATTGTAGAGGTCCATTGCATACCCATTGCATTGGGAATCCCTGCTCTAAAGGAACACTTTAACTCATGTTTTATTCATGACACTGTAAGGTTTGCTCCTTGCTTTCTTAGGGTTAAGAAAAATTGTCATAAATTCCATCACTGCACCAACATCTGTTGACTGTATTGAAATCTGTTAACATTGATGGTATAGTTATGTTCACGGGTGATGCTGGAATGGTCTACAGTTTGGTGACTTGTGCCTGGAAGTGCCCAGTATCATTTCCTCAGTATAGCTTCCTCAAGTAATGGTACTCTTACTTCAGATGTGACTAAATTGCTTTTGTGAGAAATTTACCCCTAAAGGCTCATCAATTAACAGACTGGAGAAGAAAAGACATGTATTTATATGGAGACAAGAGGTACTGCAGATGCTGGAAATCTAAAGCAGTACACATAATGTGCTAGAGGAGCTCAGCAGGTCAGGTAACATCTATTGATGTCCTGATGAAAGGTCCCGGACTGAAACAATGACTGTTTATTCCCATCCATAGATGCTGCCTGACCTGCTGAGCTCCTCTAGCATGATGTGCAAGTATTTATATAGCATCTCATTCAAAGTCTGACAATTTAAAAATGTCTTTACAGCCAATGAAATATTTTCTGGGATGTAGTAACTTCTATAAAATTATGGCAAGATCAGTTCAACAGTGGCACGGTAATGTAACGTTTAACACAACACTTTACAGCATTGGCATAAGTTTGAAAGTGTGCACAGAACTTCAGAACCTGGGTTATAGGGGAAGGCTAAATTAGTTGGGACTTTATTCCCTAGGGCATGGAAGAGTGAGGGGACATTTGATCGAGGTGTGCAAAATTATAAGGGGTATAGATAGGGTAAATGCAAGCAGGCTTTTTTCAATAAGGTTGGGTGAAACTAGAATTAGAGGTCATAGGTTAAGGGTGAAAGGTGAAGTGTTTAAGGAAAAACATGAGGTGGAATATCTTCACTCAGAGGGTGATGAGAGTGTGGAATGAGGTGCCAGCAGAAGTGATGGATGAGGGTTTGATTTCAACATTTAAGAGAAATTTGGATAAGTACAAGAATGGGAGGCGGGTGTGGAATAGGTGTGGAGAGCTATGGTCCAGATGCAGTCAATGCAAACAGGCAGAATAATAGTTTGGCACTGACTAGATGGGCTGAAGGTACTGTTTCGGCGCTGTAGTGCTCCGTGACTCGATGACGCTGTGACTTCTATGACTCAATTAACAGAGAGAAACAAAATAGTGCCAGGCAAGAAGTGTGTGGAGATCTGTCATTCAAAAGGTGGAAATAAGTGGCTGAGCTGGTTAAGGCAGAATCACAGAGATGACCTCACGTGGAAGAGTAGACGTGAATGTAAAGTAATTCATCTGAACCAGATCCTGCCATTGAAGACTGGAAAAAGAGATGCTGAAGAAACAGATAAAGCAGAAGCAATGCTGTCTTTGTTGCTATAAAAGTTATGGAGAAAGATTGGCTTTGTTTGTCATATGCACATCAAAACATACAGTGAAATATGTCGTTTGCATCAAATCAAATCAGTGAGGATTGTGCTGGGTTTCCAGTGCCAACAGAGCATGCCCACAACTCACTAACCCTAACTATGTCTTTGAACTGTGGGAGGGGAACCCATGCTATCACGGGGAGAACATGCAAACTCCTTACAGAAAGCAGCAGAAATTAAACCCTGACCTTACAACTGACACTATAAAGCTTTGCACAAAACACTACACCACCACCCTGTCGTTTCCTTAGAGATGAGCAGGTGGGAGGTCAAAGTTAGCTGATTAAAACTAATTCTGGTGTGAAAATAAAAAGGAATAATATGCTGAAAGTATTCAGCAGGTTAGATAACATCTGCAGAGTCAATGGAAAGGAATAGAAGAGCTGGAAGGTGATTGGTGGAGGTTACAAAGTTGTGCCGGTTAATGGTTTTGTTGACGGATACAATAAGGGAAGGAAACTTGACAACAGATGAAAGGTCATCAGCCTGAGATATTAATTCTGCTTCTTTTCTCACAGTATTTCTAGCTTTTACTTGAATTTCCAACATTCACAGTATTCTACAAATGTAATCTTATTATTACTTGAATGTCCTTTAATAGGTATCACCAGAAATTACTACTATTGCACAAAGTCTAGAATTAGCCTCAGTTCTTTTTGCAAGACTCTCATTTTAGCATTTCTGGATGTTTTCTTGAATGTTTTTCATTGTATTTCCATTTGCGTCATATACAGTAAAGCGGAAAGCGAAATGGAAGAATGTGGTTCAAATGGAACCTTCCTCAGCTTTAAGTATATTGAACATAATACTTATGTATATGAATATAATGACTTTATTTAAAGCTGCTCTACCATGAGCAAGCACAGAATGGCTTTCTTTCGTGCTCTAACAGTTGTAAGATTGGATGCTAGAGGAGGCCCTGTATTGCTGAACTGGCATGCAATGGCTCCCTCTGTTGGCTATGATGAGGAATGAACAAAACTCAGCATGTTCTTCAGTCAGGAATGTTTTGTGGATTAGATGTTGTTGCAGTTTAGAGCAGAAATTGACAGAAAGTAGAAGGGGAATATGCAGAACAGAAAAATAAGAAGAGGGAATAATAGATTAAGATGACTCTTACATCAAAGGATGGAGTGTAGGGTGGGCACAGTAGTGCAGCGGTTAACGTCACACTGTTACAGCACCAACTATCAAGGTGCAATTCCTGCCACTGTCGGATAGGAGTTCGACCCGTGACCCTACGTATTTCCCTTGGGCGCTCTGGTTTCCTTCCACATTCTGAACACGCAAGGGTCAGAAGGTTAATCAGTCACGTGGGTGTAATTGAGCAGCACAGGCTCGTTGGGCCAAAAGGGCCTATTACCATTCTGTATCTCTAAATAAATAAATAAAAATTAAAAGCCAAATCAAGCACAGAATTCAAGTTCATGTTTAATTTTCATTCAACCACACACGAATACCCATGAATACAGCCAAATGAAACAGCGTTACTCTGGGCCCAAGGTGCAAAACGCATTATCTACAGATATAAACAGCACAAAGCACATGTAGCACATGTAAGATAGCAAGCACATATAAAATACCAGTTAATTACAGTCAGGCAACAAAAATATATAGTCCCAGAGCTTGAGTCGATAAATGTTGAAAGACTCTGTAGTCTAACACAGTACTGATTGTCTTCTGCCGAGCGAACACCAGGAGGAGGGCAGCGCCAACTGCAGCTTGGATGCCACACCGCAGCACCTCGGATGGAGGGCAACGATTCCAATGCCTCTCTCCTGGGCGGCTGTAAACAGCCAACACCATAGCTTAAGGCCTAGTCCTTGCTACGACCAAGACCCTGCAGCTCCCACGCCGCCCACTCCAGCTGTCCGCCAATAAATCAATTGGACTTACAGCATTCCACATTAGCGATATCCAGTGGGACCTTGCGATCACTCGCTGTTGGACCGCACACTGCCTTCACGCACCGACTCCTCCAGCGCCTCTGTGACGGAGGCAGCGGCAGCACAATCCGCACCGTTTCCAGCTCCTTCACTTTTCTGCCAAAGAGCAGCACACTGATGGGGTAGATCTGCAATGCTTTAAGCTGCTAATGTCCAGCAGGGTCTCGTGGTCATTAAATATATGTTTGAAAAGGCCAATAACGCCTTTTGGTTGACCCAAAAGAAGCCGCCGCGATTGGATGTCATCTTACCAGAAGAATTGGAGAAGGACCGAAGAATTGATTGACAGCTGGGCTGAGTAAAGGATTGGGGAAAAGCAGGATTATTAGAAAGCATTCTTCTCCTTTTTTCCGTGAGTTTCTTCCCTTGTCACGCACCATGTTTAACTTAAAAATGGAGAACACATCTTATAAACACCTATTTCAGCCAGAAAACATATTCGATTATTTTAATACCCAGATTAATCTCCGACTATGACTGTTGGACTTGCTTTGGTATGGCACATCAGTAAAGTAGGATAATCCAATGCACAGCTAACAGATCGTCACTGCTTATTCAATGCCTTGCTGTTTGGGCAGTTTTTGGCACACAATAATTTTCCCACAGTCTGACAGAAAGTGATTTCACTAATTATAACCTTAAGGTTCCTTAAATACACAATAGTCCAAATGCTTATTTATACTTATAGGTCATTAATCCTCGGCAACTATGTTCTGCAGCTTTTGTTGATCTGGATAGGATGTCAGTTTAGAATGGGAGGGGCTGAAAGTTTGTGAATTCATGTTTATGAGTACAGGGATTAGCTCCAAAATGACAACACTAGAGTTTTTGAAACCATTGTTTGTTTATAAAATAATAAATATGGAGAGCGCATTAAAATATTCAAAAAACTTTCAGTAGAAGAGATGTGGACCAGATAGCAAAGTATTTAAGAGAGTTAACTGAAGGAGCAGTCAGAAAGGAAGCATTTAATGACAATGTAAACACGAGAGATTCTGCTGGTGCTGGAAGCTGAGAGCAACTCACAGAAAATGCTGGAAGAATTCAGCAAGTCAGGTCGCCTCTACAGAGGGGAATGAACAGGCAAGGTTTCGAGCCGAGACTCTTCATCAGAGTAGAAAAGGAAGAGGGCAAAAGCCAGAATAAGAAGGTGGGAGGAGGGGAAAGAGTACAAGCTGGCAGGTGATAGGTGAAACCAGGTGAGGGTTGGGGAAGGGAGATAAAGTAAGAAACCGGGAAGGGATAGGTGGAAGAGGCAAAATGCTGAGGAAGGAATCTATAGGAGAGGGCAGCCTGACTATGTCAGAACAGGAGGGAGGACAGGCACCAGAGGGCAGTAAAAGGCAGATGAGGAGTAGAGAAGGGCTGAGAAGGTAACCAGAATGGGGAATGGAAAAAGAGAGAAAGAGGAAGGGGAAAGAAATTATAGGAAGTTGGATAAATCAATCTTTTACAAATAACATGAGAGTTTTAAGAAGGACTTCCAGAGGGTAAATAGCCATAAATATGCCAAATATTGAATGTTGGGAGTAGGGTGTGTCCACATAACTGAGAAGCCTATTTGTGAAGTCATATAACTGGGCAAAGGAAGCAAAAAAGACAAAATAGAGTGCAGTAGCTTGCCTTCACAGAATTCTCAGAAAACTAGTCATATGGATAATGGGATCAAGCATGGAAGGAATGAAATAACAAAGAAGGTGATCAAAGATAAGTGTGTGCTAAGAATTGAATATAAGATTAGAAACTCATGCCTGCAACAAATCAGTACTGTCTAACTACCTGAACAACATTAAGGGTATATGAAGCAAGGAAAGTTTGTTGGAAGCTTGGGTCTTCTTAACAAGACTGTAAGACCATAAGACATTGGAGCATAATTAGACCATTTGATATATCGACTCTGCTCCACCACTCAAGCATGGCTGATCATTTTCTCCCCTCCTCAGTCTCACTTCCGTGGCCTTCCCCCTTAACCTTTGATGCCATGTCCAATCAAGAACCTACCAAGCTTTGCCTTAAATACTCCATGGCCTAGCTGCCTGTGGTAATATTCTCCCTCCCTTCAAAACAAAATTGCGGAAATCTTTTTTCATCAGCAATGGCTATTTATACCTGAGCAAAACCACTCCTAGTTTATCTATTTATTTATTTAGTGATTCGGTGCAAGTTAGGCCTTTCTGCTTCTTCACGCCACACCACTCCAGGAATGCCTGACAAACCGATTAACTCTAACCTAATCACAGGGCAATTAACAATGTCCAATTAATCTACTGGGCAAGTCTTTGGACTTTGGGAGGAAATTGGAGGACCTGAAGAAAATCCATGCATCCCATGGGGAGGATGTAAAGAGACTCCCTACAGAATGGCACTGGAATTGAACTATGAGCTCTGGAATGCCCCGAGTTGTAATAACATCCCACTAATCGCTATGCTCCATTTCTCTCAGTGAACCCCATCTCTGCAGTTATACAACGTGCTAGCTTCAGAGAATTTCTAACTGTACATTCCCTTAGGCCACATAAAAGTGAAGATAGCATCAAGATCAGATTAATCGCAACAGATTGTGAAACAAACTGTTTTCTCTTAGTGACGATGAAGAAATCTTGCCAGACAGTATTAGCAAGTCTCCCATATAATGACACATCCTCTAGTCCAAGTGTAAATTGTGACAGAAAATAGCACGTTTCAAAAGTGCAGCAGTACAGAAAATGCAAAAGCTTGCAGCTTGCTGCTGGAACTCTTTCCACACATTCCACTCTGTCAGTCGGCATAGTGGATGCATCTCCCAAATCTCCCGCGGAGACTATTTATAACTCTGCCTGCATGTGGCATTTGTGACCACATCAGCAAACAACTGTCAAACAGCTGGAAAAGCTCATTCAGGACAATGTTCAACACTTGTTGAAGCTGCCCCTGCTCACTGCCACAAGTTCAAGATAGGAACGCCGCCCTCTCTTTCGTAAGGGGACAAAAAAAATTGATACCTACATTTCCATTTCTTAAATGCAAATTAAACACATCCAGAGCATGAAAAGTTGTAAAACGATTAATGAAGAGACAGTAGCATGGTGGTTAACGCAACTGCTTTACAATGCCAGCGGTCTCTGATCTGTCTGCAAGGAATGTGCACATTTTCCCTGAGACCACATGGGTTTTCCCTGGGTGCTCTGGTTTCCTCCCACATTCCAAAGACGTACGGTTATGGTTAGGAATAATAAAGTGTGTGCATGCTGCATTGGCGCCTAACGCGTGGCAACACACCCAGCACAATCCTCGCTGAGTTGATTTGACGCAAACATTGCATTTCACTGTATGCTTTGATGTTTTGATGTGCATGTGACAAATAGAGCTAACTTTAAAAAATAAAGGTTAAAGTTTTATGACTTTGTTGGCTAAGTCTGGTGTAAACTGTAGTTCCGATATTTGTTTAATTGTAGGTTTCTAGATAACTCAACCAGTTCACGTGTGTCCTTCGGGAAGGGAAGGTCATCACCTCAACCCGTTTAGATTACAACTAAAGTTTATAGCTGAGAATGCAATTTGCCCAGTGGGATATCAGCCCACATATGCATAAATATTATGATCATGCCCACTTTGCAAGGACAGTTTAAAATAAATGAACCAATGCTTTAAACATTAAAATATCATTCCACACACTGAGATCAATAGGTTTTAATCAGCTCAGCTCAATTGCCTAATGCATTCCTTCATGGGCTTTTTATGCTTCGCTCACTTGTTTTGTGTTATGATGATATCAGTAAAAGATTTGAATACAAGTTAAGCTTCAGAAATTCGCACTGAAAAATATTCAGTTTCTTAGTGTCAGAGCATTACTGTAGGGTATTGTTGGCAGGGACTCTCTCTTGCTGAGCTAAAGGCTTCTCCTGACTACATCCTTTCCATTGATCATAGAGGCAATGATTTGATTTCCTCAGGTCAGTAAGGAAGGTAGACAGAACATAAGACACTATAAGTAGCAAAGAGAGATTTGTAGTTTAAAAAGGATGATCTCATTCTCAGGATATCCAAAATTTTATCTCAAATATATATAGTACAGGCAATGTTACTTTGAAAATACAGTGGATTCCTTTTAATTGGGCCATTGTAATTGGGGCAGCTGCTTATTTGGGATAATTCTTAAAGAACTAAAACTAGTAGAGAAAACTGCTGGGATTCCCTTAGGCAACACGAGTGAATCTGCAGATGCTGGAAATAAATAAAAACACAAAATGCTGGCAGAACTCAGCAGGCCAGATAGCATCTATGGGAGGAGGTAGTGACGATGTTTCGGGCCAAAACCCTTCATCAGGGATTCCCTTAGTTTATTCAGGACACTATGTTACTTAATTGGGAAAGGAGAGTCTTGCCAAAAAGGTTCTAACTAGCACGAGTTACATGCACTTGTGTGGCCATTGAATGCTTAGAGCCATCAGCTTTTAAACAGTGGCAGCTGTGTGTGTTTGTGTTCGAAAAGCAGTGATTTTTGTCAGTGATAGCTGGCCGGGAATAAGCAGTGAGACAATTCAGAACTGTTTTGCTCACTGTGGTTTCAAACATTCAGGCTTGGAGATGCCAGAAACAGCCAAAAGAGAAAAAGAAATAATTTCACTACTTCAACAAGTTAGAAACTATGAAGAAGTTGAAGATATCAACAACCATCTGGAATGTTTCAATGAAGGTGAAGATTTGGAAGATGCTGTCCTTGATAGCCCACTATGAAGGCAGACCATTTTCTGCACCAGGTATTCATTGCATACACTGGATGAATTCCTCTGTCTATTACTATTAGGAATGAATACACAGTTTTCTAGTGCTCTAGTACTATTGGTTGTATTCTAATTTGTTCTGTATTTCATTTAAATACATAACTTGTTTTTCAGTTTGTAATTTTTATACCTTCCTAACTATGTCCATAAAATTTTGGCTAATTGAGCCAACTGCTTAATTGGGCCAAAACGCTCTATTCCTGATGTGATCCATTTAACTGGAATGCACTGTATTGTCAAAACTGCTTGAAGGGAAACGTGACAACTAACCTGCTTTCAGCAAGTTCCATGTGACTCATTTATTTACTGAGTAGTCATATATTATGGAAACAGGCTCTTTTCCCCATTAGTTCTGTGCTACAGAAAACACCCAGTTCCATTAACCCTACTTTAATCATTTATTCTCCTGACATTCCCATTAAATCCTCTCAGATTCTACTACTTACCGACATGCTAGGAGCAATTTGTGGTGGCCAACTAGTTTTTCAGCCTGCATATCTCTGAGATCTGGGAAAAATCTGGAGCATCTGCAGGTAATTCATGCAGTCAGAAGGTGAATGCGCAGACTCCACGCAGATTAGGCTCTAGGTCACTGGAGCCATGAGACAGTAGCCCTGCCAGCTTCACTATTATGCTATCCCTTGTTGGTTTACGAGAAATGTGTGGACCAAGATGCCAGGTCTTAGAATTGCTTTATTCAGCCTTGCATATTCTATGGAAGACAGAACCATTGGCACTCTGCCACCTTGCAAACTGAACTGAAATCTTTGACGATATGCTGAGATTCTACATCCAAGCAGGAGGTGGTGGACCGCGCTGACACGTTGTTGGCTGCCTACAAAACTTCTAAAGAATCCGCTTCTGATTTACACTCACTGCAATCTCCTTTGAAGCATCGTACATTTGCTTAAAGGGAAGGTTCTCAAGCATGCAGGTACAGCACCTTTAAGCTGAATCAAAATCAGAATCAGCTTTAATATTATTGGCATACGTCGTAAAGCTTGTTTTTATGCAGAAGCAGTACATTGCAATACATAATAATAAAAACTGTAAATTATAGCAAGTACATATATATATATATATTTGAAAAGTCAAATTAAATAAGTGGTACAAAAAGAGAAAAAAAATACATCGCCATAGCCGTAAGAGAGGGAGGAGGGGAGGACTCCAGGCCAGGTTAAGCTGCCGAAGGTTCATCCTCTTTCTACCCAGCATCTTGATAGCAAACATACAGTCACTGGAGAACAAGACTGAGGACCCAAAGGCAATATGGCTGTATCGGAGGGAAATGAGAAACAGCTGTATTCTGAGCTTCACAGAGACGTGGCTCAGTCCGAACAGACCAGATTTGATGATCACAGCAGAGGGCTTCTTGATAAACCATATGGACTGAACTGCTGATTCAGAGAAGGCAAAAGGTTTGCTTTTTTATGATAAACTCTCTGAAATACTCAGTCTTGGTCCTTCAGCCTGGAACAATTATCGATTAAGTGCCAACCACCCTACTTGCCAAGAGAGTTCTCCTCCCTGATCCTGAATGCTGTTTACATACTGCCAAAAGCTGATGTTAGCTAGGCACTTGGGATATTGAAAGCTGCCCTGACTATACAAGAAACTGCCCACCCTGACCCATATTTCAAATTATAGTTGAGGACTTCAGTCAGGCTTACTTGCCCAATTACCATCAACATTTAACCAGCAGCTCTATGGATCCTAATACTCTAGACCACTGCTGTACCACGATTGGGAATGCCTACCATTCCATGCGCATTTCGAGAAATCTAATCACCTGGGAGCCCTAATCCTACCTGACTGACAGGCAGAGGCTAAAGAGCAAAGATCCAGAGATAAGGACAACAATGAAGTGGTGACAGAAGACAAAGGAGTGGTGTTGGGATTACTTTGAGCTGGTGGACTGGTTGCAACTAGTGAAAGCCTTTGATTCTGTTGTGCATCTTTGTATCCACTGAGCATGCCCACAAGAAAATGAATCTCAGGGTAGTACATGGTGGCATATACAAACTTTGATAATAAATTTACTTTGAACAATGAACCATCTAAATCTGAAGGAGTTCATGCTCTGTTAGGGATTATTCTAGAGTTAGGAAATTAAGGATAACTTTTAAACTACAAGGTTATGTTGATAGAAGAAGTGTTTGGAAAATAGGTAATGGAAGAGTGTCTAACTTTATCAAAATGGGATGACACACAGAGTTATGGAAATTGGAGTTGCTTCATTGTACTTGAAATTTGGGGAATGAATAGTAAAGTACAGACAATAATTTTTTATAACCCCTGTGATAGATTAACACCTAATAGATTGGAAAGTGTGGGTGTAAATGGAAAAAATAAGATTACATGGTGTGGGAGTTTTCATGCTGATTGTTCTACGTGGAGTTGTAGTGACGCAGAAGTGAATGGGATGGTGGTGGAAGACTTTCTGGAAGAAAAGTGTTTGGTGTGCTTGAACGATGGTAGGAGTACAAGGATACATCTATTTAGCAACACTGTTTCTGCTATAGACCTGATGCTGGTATCTGAACATATAGCAAGTGTGTGTTACTGGGAAGTGTATAATGATGTGACAATGGGGAAGGATCATTTCCCCGTTATCTGTAAAATGGGAATAGCTGTGTATCGGAGGAAAGGATCTCATATCCCCAGATGAAATTTTAAAAAGACTTATTGGGATGTATTTGATCATTTACCGGTACAGAATATGGAAGTAGATTTCATGATCATTTGGTTTTGGAGAAACAATGCCTTGTGCTCTCTATTCAACTAAATATCTATGAAATCAATTCCTAGTTTGTTTGGAGATAACAAAAGCAGAGCTTTTCCCTGGTGGACAGATGAATGTGAAAGAGCTGTGAAGAAGTGAATAAAGCCTTTTTCAGAAAGTTAGGCAGTGTTATTCCTATTTGTCTCTCATGTAGAATAAAAGAGCTCATGCTATAGTCAGTAAAGTGGTGATAATGGTAAAGAAAATGTATCAGAGAATGTACAGTGATAGTATTGGGAAAGAGATCCAGGTAGGGGAAATTTGGGGTATGATACAGAAAATGGGGAGGGGGGAGAGTTAGAAAACTTGATGCATTGCCAGTTTTGCATGGTGGGGAAAAAGTTGCAGTTACGGACCTTGGAAAAGCAGAATTATTAGCAAAAACATATGTCAATTTTGGCAGGCAATCCTCAGAATGTTGAGAAAAAATTTTCCAGTTCCTGCTTGAATGTTGAATTTACATTGTCTGATCTTAAAAGGGCTAATAGTAGTGCTGGTCAGACATCACTTGGGAAAGATGATATTTGTAATACGTTAACATGGTTATCAGATTTGAAACTGATATTGGCTTTGAAATTATTTAATACCATTTGCATGAAGGGCAACTTCCTGCTTCCTGGAAATTGGTGGTGGGTGTCCCTCTATTGAAACCTGATAAGGGTCAATCATATCCTTCCAGATATTGATCTACTTCACTAACTTCACATGTATGTAAGATAATGGATCAATGGTTATAGCAAGGCTTATTTAATTTGTGGAAAGTAGTGGAATATTAGTTTTATACCAACCTGTATTTTATAAACGAGGAAGAATGATAATGGACTCAGTGTAAAGTTGGAATCTGATATTCATAAGGCCCAAGTTAATAAAAAATTAGTGGTAGCAGTTTTCTTTGACGTAGAGAAAGCTTATGATATGTTAAAGACACAAGGATTGCTGCTTAAACTGGAAATAATTGGAACAGGTGGTAGAATGTTCAATTGGATTCAAGATGTTTTATGTGATAGGAAGGTACAAGTTAGGTGGGAACAACATGCTCTAAGGAGTATGAAATAGAATGGGACTCCACGGGGGAGTGTGTATAGCTCGCTCTTTTTTAATATTATGATTAATTTTAGCTAGGAAAATTCAGGCAGGTATTAATCAAATAGAGGAATGGGGACATTGGTGGTGCTTTAAAATTTTTGTTGCACAAAGACTGGTTATTTTTCTAAAAGGAACATTACACCCACAATTGACCTCAAGTTTCAGTCTATGGTAAGTCTCTTAAACAAGAGTCTGTGGTAAAGTTTCTAGGTATGGTATGTGGATATATTCTATGTATTTCAAGGCTAACGTGGAAGGTGCATGTGAATAAAGATCTTGAGAAGTGTAAAAAAAAGGCTGTTAATGTGCTTAGCTGGGTGTGTTTGGGGTGTGAGTAGGAGGTCACTTAGACTAAAGTATATTGCTTTAATCAGATCTGTCTTTGATTATGAATGTGAGCCTCACTAGTGGTCTTAAATCCTCTAAATTAAATTCAAACGCAAGCACTGAGATTATGTTATGATACTATTAAATCATCCCCAATTTCAGCACTAGAGGGTGAAGTACCTTTATACCTATGCAGGTTACAGTTAGCAATGGCTTATTGGGTTAATGTAAAGAGGTCATAAAGTTGGTCATCCAATATTAGCAACATTGGTAGAGTGTTGGGAGCACTGTATTCATAAGGTCTTCCGTTTTTGGTGGATGGGAAATGATTGGACCTAAAATCTTGTGTTGTTTAATGTGGATTATGGTCCAGGTGTACTCCTTTCTGTCACTCCTCCGTGGTTTTTCCCGTGGTTGATTTTGGCCTTCAGGAAAAGGTCAAGATAACGAATGATTATCAGTGGCACAGGGTGTTCAGCAATATTTGTAAGACAGATATTGTAGATTCTTAGATATCTACATATATGATTCAAAAGATCCAGTGACAGGTTGATCAGGTGTTTTTGTTTATGTTCCAAAGTTTCAGGTGACTATTAAGAAAAGATTATTGGACGAAGTATCAGTATGCACATCTGAGATGGTTGCTACCATTTTAGTCTCGCAATGGGTCGAAGAAGTATGCCCTGATTATGTACTCCCATGTTTTGATTTGCTCTAATTCTTGACACCTATTAAAGCAAGTACTTAAAAATGGAGGTCAGCCTTGAGATTGGACAATATCTGTTGAGGCTGCAGGGTCTAGGCTTGTGTATAGTATTTTATGGGTTCCAGTAAGGTGGCGGCATGCTAGAACACAGCGGCTTCTCTGGGGTCAACTAAAGGTGCACTTCTCTTGTTAAACTGAATTTTTTTAATGATCATAAGGCTAAACTAAATTCCAAGAACAACAGGTACAGCATCAGTGATCTGTTTGTTGTTCAGAGCAACCAGCCAGGGTGTCAAAGGAGCCAATGGATGAGTCAGAGAAGGGAAAACTGGTGCTTGGATCGGAGAAGGAGAAGTCGGTGCTTGGACTAGAGAAGGAGAAGCTGGCAGACAGGCTGGAGAAGGGGAAGCTGGCAGACAGGCTGGAGAAGGAGAAGCCGGCAGACAGTCTGGAGAAGGAGAAGCCGGCAGACAGTCTGGAGAAGGGGAAGCTGGCAGACAGTCTGGAGAAGGGGAAGCTGGCAGACAGGCTGGAGAGGGTTCCAAGGAGCAGACCTGGATGCAGACTCTGCTACTACCTGCTACTCAAAGACATTGGAGATGGTGCACAAAAGCAGCACGCAGTGCAACCGAGAGTGACTGTCTTGGATGTTTCTCTTGCAATTGCAAGACCCTGTTGGTCGTTGATAATGTAAGATGCTGCAGGACTGTTTCCTGTACTCGGTGGTGAGACGGGCAACAAGGCAGCAGTGTGACCTTGGTTGTAGCAATGACTAGGGTCTAAGCTGTGGGCCTGCCTGCTACAACAGTGCATACGAGAAGACGCTGGAGACAGTGTAGTATGGCGTCTGTGTCTGGTTCGGAGCTGGCCTCTCCCATAAGAGCTGTCCTCAAGTGTTTGACAGGTAGGATGACAGGCTGGAATTCCAGGAGCTGTGCCATTAATTTGCATGTTGCTCAGGGACCTGGATGATACATGTGTTTTCTTTCATAATGATGTGTGTGTGGTTTTTTACTCTCTCTCTTGCTATTTTAAATGTATGCTATGTACCCTGGCCCCAGAGGAATGCCGTCTTGTTCAACTGTATCCATGTATGGTTTGAATGATAATTAAACTTGATTTGATTTGATTTGAAGGAAATGAAGTGGCAGACATTCTTGCCAAGCAATCATTAAAAATTAAGGATATAAATGTAGTGGTGTCTTTGCATAACGGTGTGATGAAAACCATAATTAAAAAGTCTATTCAATCACTGTAGCAACAAAGTTGGGATAAGAAATAGAAGGGATAACATTTTTATAAAATTCAGAGGATGGTGGGAACTCAACTATAGATCGGTATTAAAGGAGAGAAGTTATGCTTACACATTTACATACTATCAGAATCTGAATCAGAATCAGGTTTGACATCACAGGCATATGTCATGAAATTTTTTAATTTAGCAGCAGTAGTACAAAGTAATAAATAACAATATAGAAAGAAAGTAAATCAACTACAGTAAGCACATATACGAGGGGTGATTGAAATGTTTGTGGCCTAAGGTAGAAGGAGTCAATTTTAGAAAACCTAGCACATTTATTTTTCAACACAGTCCCCTCCTACATTTACACACTTAGTCCAGCGGTCATGGAGCATACGGATCGTGGATCTCCAGAAAGTGTCCACAGATGGGTGATTGATAAGTCTGTGGCCCAAGCTGGAAGGAGATGGGTTATACAGCTCTCTTTACATGCACATGCAATTCAACTCTTTGAATGATTATGCAGAAAGTTTGAAGTTAATAACTCATCAGGGGTGATTGATAAGTTTGTGGCCCAAAGTAGGAGGAGATCAATCACCCATCTGTGGACGCTTTCTGGAGGTCCAAGATCCGTTTGCTCCACGACCACTGGATTAAGTGTGTAAATGTAGGAGGGGACTATGTTGAAAAATAAATGTGCTAGGTTTTCTAAAATTGACTCCTTCTACCCTAGGCCACAAACATATCAATCACCTCTTGTATTTATATATGTAGTTAAATTATATATAGTGCAAAACCTGAAATAATATCTTAAAAAGTGAAGTAGTAATCATGGGTTCAATATCCATTTAGGAATCATATGGTAGAGGAGAAGAAATTGTTCCTGAATCGCTGAGTGTGTGCCTTCAGAATTCTGTACCTCCTTCCTGAGTGTAACAATGAAAGGAGGGCATGTCCTGGGTGATGGGGATCCTTAATGATGGATGTTGCCTTTCTGAGGCACCACTCCTTGAAGATGTCTTGGAGTACCCAAGTTGGAGCCCAGATCAATCATGATTCAGCCAGTCAAAATGCTCTTCATGGTACATCTGTAGAAGTTTTGCTATGTTTTAGGTGACAAACCAAATCTCCTCAAACTTCTAATGAAATATAGTTGCTGTCTTGCCTTCTTTATAGTTGCATTGCTATGTTGAGACCAGGCTAGACCCTCAGAGATCTCAACACTCAGAAACTTGAAACTGTTCACTCTCTCCACATCTGCTCCATCTCTGAGGATCTGTTTGTGTTCCCTTGTCCTCACCTTTTTGAAGTCCACAGTCAGCTCTTTGGTCTTATTGACGTTGCGTGCAGGGTTGTTGCTGCTACACCACTCAACTATCAGATATATCTTGCTCCTGTACACCCTCTCACCTCCATCTGAGATTCTGCCAACAATGGTCGTATCATCAGCATATTTAGAGATGGCATTTGAGTTATGCCTAGACACCCAGTCATGGATATAGAGAGAATAGAGCAGTGACCTAAGCACACATCCCTGAGGTGCACTAGTGTTGATCATCAGTGAGAAGGAGATATTATAACCAATAGTGGTCCTCCGGGTTAGGAAGTCTTGGACCCAATGGCAGAGGGAGGTACAGAGGTTCAGGTTCCATAGCTTATCAGTCAGCACTATAGGAATGATGGTGT
This sequence comes from Hypanus sabinus, assembly GCF_030144855.1. Lineage (NCBI taxonomy): Eukaryota > Metazoa > Chordata > Chondrichthyes > Myliobatiformes > Dasyatidae > Hypanus > Hypanus sabinus. The sequence goes on from NC_082707.1 coordinate 32,436,603, forward strand.
TAAATGCTGAGCTGTAGTCAACGAACAGCACCTTGACATAGGCATGAACAGCCATTGAGGTCACATCTGCCATAGACCTATTATAGTGATCAGAGAACTGCAGTGGGTCTTGCTTAGACCTTGCTTAGGCAGGAGTTGATTCTGGCCATGACCAACCTCTCAAAGCATTTCATTGCCATAGATGTGAGTGCTACTGGACAACAGTCATTAAGGCAGTTCGCATTGCTCTTGTTGGGCACTGGTATAATTGTTGCCCTTTTGAAGCAGGAGAGAACTTCTGACCATAGCAGTGAGAGTATCAAAATATCCGTGAATGTATCTGCTGGCTGGTCCTGAAAACCCTGCCAGAGTTGACATGCATCCAATGTCACCTCCAACCTTTTTAGGAATTGTTTCTTCACTTTTGAAATAACCCTCTGCAAGTCATACCTGGTTTTCTTGAACAGGCCTGTGTTGCCAGACTTAAATGCAAGAGATCTAGCCCTCAGCAGAACACAAACCTCCTGGATCATCCATAGCTTTTGGTTTGGGAATGTACAGCAAGTTTTCATAGGCACACACTCAGCCACACAGGTTCTAATGAATATGGTACTCATCCAGATTCAAAGAAAAATCCCTGAATACTGTCCAGTCCACTGATTCAAAGCACTCCTGTGCTTCCCTTGTCCATACGTATTTGGTCTTCAGTCTCTGCCTATACTAAGGGAGTAGAAGTAAAGACGTTTCAAAGTGTGGGTGTGCAATAGCATGGTAAGCATTCTTGATCTTAGTGTAACGGTGGTCCAGTGAGTTGTTTCCTCTGGTACTACAAGTAATTTGTTGATAATAATTATTCAGCGAATTTTTCAAGCTGGCTTGATTAAAATCCTCCAAAATTATGGTATTTGGGGATAAGACCATAAGATACAGTTGCAGAAATAGGCCATTTGGGCCATTGAGTATACTCTGCCATTCAATCTTGGCTGATCCTTTTTTTCCTCTCCACAACCCCTCTCCTCGGCTTTCTCCCCGTAACCTTTGACACTATATCCATTCAGGAACCTATCAAGCTCTGCCTTAAATACACACTGAGACCTGGCCTCCACAGCTGCCTGTGGTAAAAAATTCCACAAATTCATCACCATCTTGCTAAACAAATTTCTCTGCATCTCTATTTTAAATAGACGCCCCTCTATCCTAAGATTGCGCCCTCTTGACTACCCCAACATGGGAAACATCCTTTCCACATCTACTCTAGGCCTTTCAACGTTCGAAAGGTTTCAATGAGATCCCCCCTCATCCTTCTAGATTCCAGTGAGTACAGACCCAGAGCAATCAAATGTTTCTTATATGATAACCATTTCATTCCCAGAATCGTCCTTGTGAACCTCCTCTGAACCTTCTCCAATGCCAGCACATCTTTTCTTAGATGCACAGCCCAAAATTGTTCACAATATTCAAGGTGAGGCTTTACCAGTGCCTTATAAAGCCTCAGCATTGCACCCCTGCTCTTGTATTCTAGACCTCTTGAAATGAATGCTAACATTGTATTTGCCTCTTCATTATGAATTCAGTCTGCAAGTTAACCTTTAGGATGTTCTGCACAAGGACTTCCAAGTCCCTTTGCATCTCAGATTTTTGGATTTTCTCCCCATTTTGAAAATAGTCTGCACATTTATTTATACTAACAAAGTGCATGATAATATATTTTCCAAAACTGTATTTTATTTGCCAGTTTCTTGCCCATTCTCCTAATCTGTCTCAGTCCTTCTGCGGCCTACCTGTTTCCTCAACACTACCTGCCCCTCCACCAATCTTCATATCACCTTCAAACTTGGCAACAAAGCCATCTATTCCATAGAAAAACTAGGTTGAATAATACCCGGTTCAGAATTAATATGCATGATATGGGCATTTGTATGGAGTGCACTTGTCAAGACAATGTGCAGCATATTGTTTGAGTGCGGTTCCTATGAGGTGTGAAGGAAACATCTAATTGCTAAATTGCGATCTTTTGGACAGACAAGCTTAACATGGAAAGTTTGTTAAGATTTCACTGCCATTATAATGTATATGGGTGTGTGTTTAAGTTTATGGAAAGCATTAGACTTTTTATATTATTTGTGTTTTTTTTTGGGGGTGTGGAGTTTAGTGGACATACTTCCTGCCTCTTTCTGTCAACTACCATTAAAACTTTACAAGAAGAAATAGTCAAGAGAGTGAGATTTGCTTATGTTCTCAAAGATTTTATATTCCCCAGTTATAGATTTTGTGTGAGTCAGTTTAAGTCAGTCACAACATGCTTCTCCTCTTCTGTACCCCTGTCAAGCCCACTGGCATTGAATCTACCGGAGTCAAGGTCAAGGTGTAAAAATCTTATAGCTTCACACCAATTATACTGGTTATCCTGAACCCACCACCCCTGGCTTATAAATCCTAGGTACTGGCCTTCACGTGTGGCTTAGCTATAAGCCTGACGGAACTGTTTCTACTGACAGGAGAAGGGACAAAGGCTGGATACTGGTGACTTACAGTCAGTCACTTCAAGAAGATGAGGCTTGTCAGCCAGGGTTGGCAGCCCATCTAGAAGAAGGAAAACTCTAATCTCAAACCTCAGCTGCATTGCAGCTATACCCACTCATGTGGAAGGCTTTGGTGGGGTAAAATGTGGAACCAGAGTCCCCAAGGCAGTTCTACATTGAGTTCATAGAAACATAGAAAACCTACAGCACAATACAAGCCCTTCAGCCCACAAAGTTATGCCGAATATGTCCCTACCTTAGAAATTACTAGGCTTACCTTTAGCCCTCTATTTTACTAAGCTCCATGTGCCTATCTAAAAATCTCTTAAAAGACCCTATCATATCCGACTCCACCACTGTTGCTGGCAGCTCATTCCACGCACTCACCACTCTCTGAGTGAAAAACTTACCTCTGACATCTCCTCTGTACCTACTCCCCAGCACCTTAAAAATGTGTCCTTTTGTGGCAACCATTTCAGCCCTGGGAAAAAGCCTCTGACTGTCCACATGATCAATGCCTCTCATCAGCTTGTACACCTCTATCAGGTCACCTCTCATCCTCCTTCACTCCAAGGAGAAAAGGCTGAGTTCACTCAACCTATTCTCACAAGGCATGCTCCCCAATCCAGGCAACATCCTTGTAAATCTCCTCTGCACCCTTTCTATGGCTTCCAAATCCTTCCTGTAGTGAGGTGACCAGAACTGACCACAGTACTCCAAGTGGGGTCTGACCAGGGTCCTATATAGTTGCAACATTACCTCTCGGCTCCTAAATTCAATTCCACAATTGATGAAGGCCAATACACCGTACGCCTTCTCAACCACAGAGTCAACCTGCGCAGCTGATTTGAGCGTCCTATGGACTCAGACCCCAAGCTCCCTCTGATCCTCCACATTGCCAAGAGTCTTACCATTAATGTTATAATTTGCCATCATATTTGACCTACCAAAATGAACCACCTCACACTTATCTGAGTTGAACTCCATCTGCCACTTCTCAGCCCAGTTTTGCATCCTATCAATGTTCCTCTGTAACCTCGGACAGCCCTCCACACTATCCAGAACAGCTCCAACCTTTGTGTCATCAGCAAACTTACTAACCCATCCCTCCACTTCTTCATCCAGGTCATTTACAAAAATCACGAGAAGTAAGGGTCCCAGAACAGATCCCTGAGGCACTCCACTGGTGACCAACCTCCATGCAGAATATGACCTGTTTATAGCCACTCTTTGCCTTCTGTGGGCAAGCCAGTTCTGGATCCACAAAGCAATGTCCCCTTAAGGGAACAATATTCACAACACTCCAATCCTCCAGAACCTCTCCCGTCCCCATAGATGATGCAAAGATGATTGCCAGAGGCTCAGCAATCTCCTCCCTCACTTCCTACAGTAGCCTGGGGTGCATCTCATCCAGTTCCGGTGACTCATCCAACTTGATGCTTTCCAAAAGCTCCAGCACATCTTCTTTCGTAATATCTACATGCTCAAGCTTTTCAGTCTGTTGCAAGTTATCACTATAATCACCAAGATCTTTTTCCATAGTGAATACTGAAGTAAAGTATTCATTAAGTACCTCTGCTATTTCCTCTGGTTCCATACACACTTTCTCACTGTCACACTTGATAGGTCCTATTCTTTCACGTCTTATCCTCTTGCTCTTCACATACTTGTAGAATGCCTTGGGGTTTTCATTAATCCTGCCCACCAACGCCTTCTCATGGCCCCTTCTGGCTCTCCTAATTTCATTCTTAAGCTCCTTCCTATTAGCCTTATAATCTTCTAGATTTCTAACATTCCCTAGCTCTCTGAACATTCTGTAAGCTTTTCTTTTCTTCTTGACTAGATTTATCACAGCCTTTTTACACCACGGTTTCTGTACCCTACCATAACTTCCCTCTCATCAGTACGTACTTATGCAGAACTCCGCACCAATATTCCTTGAACATTTGCCACATTTCTTCCATACTTTTCCCTGAAAACATCTGTTTCCAATTTAAGCTTCCAATTTCCTGCCTGTTAGTCTCATAATTCCCCTTACTTCAATTAAACGCCTTTCTAACTTGTCTGTTCCTATCTCTCTCCAATGCTATTGTAAAGGAGATAGAATTATGATCAGTATCTCCAAAATGCTCTCCCACTGAGAGATCTGACACCTGACCAGGTTCATTTCCCAATAACAGATCAAGTACAGCCTTTCCTCCTGTAGGCTTATCTACATATTGTGTCAAGAAACCTTCCTGAACACATCTAACAAACTTCACCCTATCTAAACACCTCGCTCTAGGGAGATGCCAATCAATATTTGAGAAATTAAAATCTCCCAACACAACAACTCTGTTATCATTAGACCTTTCCAGGATCTGTTTCCCTATCTGCTCCTCGATATCCCTGTTACTATTGGGTGCTTATAAAAAACACCCAGTGAAGTTATTGACCCCTTCCTGTTCCTAACCTCCACCCACAGAGACTCCGTAGACAATCCCTCCATGGCGTCCACCTTTTCTGCAGCCGTGACACTATCTCTGAGCAACAGTGCCAAGCCCCCACCTCTTTTGCCTCCCTCCCTTGTCCTTTCTGAAATATCTAAAACCCGGCACTTGAAGTAACCATTCCTGTCCCTGAGCCATCCAAGTCTCTGTAATGGCCACCACACCATATTGCCAAGTACTGATCCACGCTCTAAGCTCATCCACTTTGTTCACAACACTCCTTGCATTAAAATAGATGCATCTCAAACCTTAGGTCTGAGCGTGTCCCTTCTCTATCACCTGCCTATCTTCCCTCTCGCACTGTCTACAAGCTTTCTCTATTTGTGAGCTAACCTCCTCTTCCCCAGTCACTTCAGTTCTGTTCCCACCCCCCAACGATTCTAGTTTATACTCTCCCCAGAAGCCTTAGCAAACCTCCCTGCTGGGATATTGGTCCCCCTGGGATTCAAGTGCAACCCATCCTTTTAGTACAATGCTGACTGGCAACTCTTGTAATGCCACTGATGCCAAACTGTGTTGGTCTATGCCATTCCTTTTGATTCATCAGCTGCCTGGGGAGGTGGGGGGTGGTGAGGGGAGGACTGCTACATGGGCAACATTGTTCTCCATATCCTACTGGCTTGCATATCACTTAGACAGCTGGGTTGCAACATCCATGGTCAACCCTAACCAACTGAGGGGACCCGAGCCCGAGACTGGAGACAGCAGATGCTCGCACCAGGAACAATAAACAATCGGCTGGAGGAACGCTGGGTTGAGCAGTATTACAGTTGTGAACGCCACCAATAGCCTTTCCTGGTCCAACCACGTTGATGTCATGTTCAAGAAAGCTCAGCACTGACTCCACTTCCCCAGGAAACTAAAGAAATTGAGCGTGTTCCAGCTGATGTTTACCGATAGAAAGCATTATAAAGCATTGGTGCACAATAGAAAGCATTCTCTCTGGATGCAACACAGCTTGGTATAGCAACTGCAAGAAATTGTGGAGAGTTGTGGACGCAGCTCAGCACATCACATTAACTAGCCTGTCCTCTGTCTGTACTTCTCGCTGTCTCACCATATCCCTTGATGCCCCAAGCAACCAGGAATCTATCAACTTCCGCTTTAAATATACCCACGGACTTGGCCTCCACCGCAGTCTATGGCAGAGCATTCGACAGATTCACCACTTTTTGGCTAAAAAAACTCCTTCCTGCTTCGGTTTTACAAAAGTCCTCCCTCAATTTTGAGGCTGTGCCCTCTAGTTCTGGATACCTCCACCAGAGGGAACATCCTCTCCACATCCTGCTTATCTATTCCTTTCAAGATTCAGTAGGTTTCAATGAGATCCTCCCACGTTCTTCTAAATTCCAGTGAGTACAGGCCCTAAGCTACCAAACGCTCCTCACATGTTAACCCTTTTATCCCTGGAATCATCCTCGTGAGCCTCCTCTGGACTCGCTCCAATGACAATACATCTTTTCTGAGGTAAGGGGCACAAAACTGTTGACAATACTCCTAGGCCCCCTTACACCTCTGATACCACCAGTCTCAAGGAGAGCTTCTATCCCACTGTTACTAGATTGTTGAATGGACCTCTTGTATGATACGTTGGATTCTTGGCCTCACAATCTACCTTGTTATGATCTTGCTCTTTATTGTCTACCTGAACTGCACTTTTTCCATAGCTTTTATACTTAATTTTGCATTCTTCTTTTTCTATTTTTATTCTATCTCAGTGCACTATATAATGATTTGATCTCTATAGACAGCATGCATGACAGGTTTTCACTGCATCTTGGCATGTGTGAGAAGAATAAACAGATAGCAATGCCACAACCAATCATAATTTTCTTTCCAACTGAAATGCATGTTTCCAACCTGAGACATCAGCTATTTGTTTACACCCATTGATGCTGCTTGACTTGGTAGCTTGTTCAACCTGAGATTGTGCTGTGTCAGTACCTCCATTACGTGCTTTGATAACAAATCTTATTTTGATTTCAATTTTGAACTTGACCTACTTTGACAATTTGATGATTCATTCTAATAGAGAGGACGGGGAGAAAGGAAAGTAAGCAACTTCAATTTGCTTATTTGATCAAGTTAATTTAAGTGTATTTCATAGTTTACATGCCACAAATTAAGTATTCATAATATTTGGTTTCTCTTAACTGCAATACATGCTTAATTAGTCTTTGAATGTTTGTAAAAAAAAGGTATTCCGAAGTTTTGACAGTTTGGATAGCCAGTTCAGTTGGGGGCTGAATAGGTTTCTTAGCTATCAAAGCACTTCTTTGCAGATCATTTTGTTTGGGAGGCTTTATGTTTCAAGGCAGCACTAGTTACATAAGAACATAAGAGGTAGGAGCAGGAGCAGGCCGATCGGCCCCTCAAGCCTGCTCCGCCATTCAACAAGATCATGGCTGATCCAATCTTAACTCTAGCTTTCACCGAATCCCACAAGGCAACGGTGCCAACCAACAGGGCATCATGCCGCCCATTTTATTTTATTATTCATCCCGCCCAAACCCATGTGATCACCCGGGGAGAATAAAAACGATTTGCCAATTGAGGAGAAAAAATCTGGAAAATTCCTCTCCGACCCATCCAGGCTATCGAAAACTGGTCCAGGAGATCACATGGCTGATCTAAACCTAGCCTCATGTCCACTTACCTGCTCGCTCACCGTATCCCCTAATGCCATTTTTATCCAGGAAAATGTCTACCTCCGTTTTGAACTTATTGAGGGTAGTAGCTTACACAGCTCTCTGGGGCAGTAAATTCCACAGCCCCACTACCCTCTGAGTGAAGAAATTTCTCCTCAGCTCAGTCCTGGAACGGCATCCCCTTATTTTAAGATTATGCCCCCTAGTCCTAGTTTCACCCATCATTGGGAACATTCTCCCCGCATCCACCCGATCAAGCCCCTTCACAATCTTATATGTTTCAGTAAGATCGCCTCTCATTCTTCGGAACTCCAGTGAGTAGAGTCCCAATCTACTCGACCTCTCATCATACATCAACCCACCCATCCCCGGAATTAACCTAGTGAACCTTCTCTGCACTGCCTCGAGAGCCAGTATGTCCTTTCTTAAATATGGACACCAGAACTGCACGCAGTACTCCAGGTGTGGTCTCACCAATACCCGGTACAACTGCAGTAAGACGTCCCTGTTCTTATACTCCATCCCCCTAGCAATAAAAGCCAGCATTCCATTGGCCTTCTTGACCACCTGCTGCACTTGCATACTAACTTTTTGTGTTTCCTGCACCAGGACCCCCAGATCCCTTTGCACAGAAGCACTTTCCAGTTTCTCTTCATTTAGATAATAACTTGCTCTATTATTTTTCCTGCCAAAGTGCAAGACCTCACACTTGTTAGTATTATATTTCATCTGCCAAATGTCTGCCCAATCACTCAGCCTATCTATGTCCCCCTGCAGGGTTTCAATGTCCTCCGCACTCATTACACTCCCTCCCACCTTTGTGTCATCAGCAAACTTCGACATGTTGCACTTAGTCCCTTTCTCCAAATCATTAATATAGATTGTAAAGAGTTGGGGTCCCAACACTGACCCCTGCAGAACACCACTAGTCACCAACTGCCAGTCTGAGAATAAACCATTTATCCCAACTCTCTGTTTTCTGTTAGAAAGCCAATCCTCCACCCATGCCAGAATATTATCCCCAATCCCATGATTTTTTACTTTAAGTAATAATCTTTGGTGTGGCAACTTGTCAAATGCCTTTTGGAAGTCCAAATACACCACATCCACTGGTTCCCCTTTATCTACCCTATATTTTATGTCCTCAAAGAACTCCAACAAATTTGTCAAACATGACTTCCCTTTAGTAAAGCCATGCTGACTTTGTCCTATTAAACTATGTTTATCCAAATGCCCTGTTACTGTTTCCTTAATTATCGATTCCAACATTTTGCCAACCACAGATGTTAGGCTAACTGGCCTATAATTCCCAGCCTTCTGTCTATTGCCCTTTTTAAATAAAGGAGTTACATTAGCATTTTTCCAGTCTTCTGGGACCATTGCTAAGTCCAGCGAGTTTTGAAAAATTATCACTAATGCATCCACAATCCCGACCGCCACTTCCCTTAAGACCCAAGGATGCAAGCCATCCGGTCCAGGGGATTTATCCACCATCAGTCCCATTAATTTATCAAGTACCATTTCCTTGGTGATTTGAATCATAGTTAGCTTCTCTCCCCCTAGAGCCCCCTGCTTATCCAGTGTTGGGATATTTTGAGTGTCCTCTACTGTAAAAACTGATACAAAATATTTGTTCAGCGTTTCTGCCATCTCCATGTCCCCTACCATTAATTTCCCGGTCTCATCTTCTAGGGGACCAACATTTACTTTAGCCACCCTTTTTTCTTTTTATGTAACTATAAAAACTCTTACTATCTGCTTTTATGTTTTTCGCCAATTTACTTTCATAATCTATCTTCCCCTTCTTAATCAATCTTTTTGTTATTTGCTGCTGATCTTTAAAAGCTTCTCGATCTTCAATCTTCCCACTAGATTTAGCTACCTTATATAACTTTCTTTTTAGTCGTATACTTTGCTTTATTTCTTTACTTAGCCACGGATAACTATTTTTTCTTTTACACCCTTTTTTCTTCAGTGGAATATATTTTTCTTGATAGTTGTAAAATAACTCCTTAAATATACACCACTGATCAAGTACCGATCTACCCTTTAATCTATTTTCCCAATCCATCTTAAGCAATTCCACTCTCATACCATCATAGTCTCCTTTATTTAAGCTCAGTACGCTTGTCTGAGATCCAACCCTCTCATCCTCTAATTGATTATGGAATTCGACCATGTTATGGTCACTCATTCCAAGGGGATCCTTTACTAGGACATTTTTTATTAGTCCTGTCTCATTACACAGGACCAGATCTAAGACTGCTTGCCCCCTTGTCAGCTCAGTAACATATTGTTCAAGGAACCCATCCTGAATACACTCAATAAACTCTTCTTCAAGGCTGCCATGTCTGACTTGATTAGTCCAGTCAATATGGAAGTTAAAATCCCCCATAATTATAGCTTGAAGGAGCTGTAAGGAACCTATTCAAGGTAAGAGCAGGTCTAATGTGTTGGTGAATAGTCCACATGGATAGTGAGCCATTCTTAGTGGTAATGTTAATCAGTTATCATATCAGAACTTACTGGTAATGTGATAAATTATCTAAATTCTGTCTTTGCATAACATAGCAAACAATTTCAGACAGTTCCATCAAATTCAACAACCTTTGCAAATCAGGCCTTAAGACACAGTGGCAGAATTAGGCCATTCAATCCATCGAATCTGTTCTGCTATCCATCCTAGCTGATTTATTATTCCTCTCAACCCCATTCTCCTGCCTCCTTTCCATAACCTTTGGCACTCTGATCAAACAAGAATGTATCAATATCCACCATAAGTATACCCAATGACTGGACCTGCACAATCGCCACCACCCTCTGGCTAAAGAAATGTTCCCTCATCTCTGTTCTAAAAGGATGCCCCTCAATTTTGAGGCTGTGCCCTCTGGACCTAGACTCCCCAACTACAGAGAACATCCTCTCCACATCCACTCTATTTATCCCTTTTAATATTTGATAGGTTTCAATGAGATCCTCCCCCATTTCTCTAAACTCCAGAGAGTACAGGCATAAAGCCATCCAACACTCCTCATATGTTAACCCTTTTATTGCTGGGATCATTCTCATGAACATCCTCTGGACTCTCTCCAATGCCAGCACATATTTTCTTAGATAAGGGGCCCACAACTACTCACAATACTCCAAGAGAAGCCTGACTAATGCCTTATAAAGCCTCAGCATCCAATCCTTGTTCGTACATTCTAGTCCTATTGAAATGAATGCTAACATTGCATTTGCCTTTCTTACCACAGTCTCAACCTGCAAGTTAACCTTTAGAGAATCATGCATGAGGGCTCCCAAGTCCCATCGTTCCTCTTTTTGAATTTTCTGCACATCTAGAAAATAGTTCACACCTTTATTCCTTCTGCCAAAGTGCAGGACCAAGCACTTCCTACACTATATTCCATCTCTCACTTCTTTGCTATTCCCCAATCTAAGTTTAAATTTGAGTCCTTTTGCAGACATCTGCTTCCTCAACACTACCTGTCCCAACAACGATCTGTGTATTGTCTGCAAACTTGGCCACAAAGCCATGGATTCCCTCATCATTGATATATAATGTGAAAAAAAGTGTTCCCAACACCAAACACAACAGAACATCATTAGTCACCGGCTGCCATCCAGAAAAGGCCCCCTCCCCTTTATTCCCACTCTTTGCCTCCTGCCAGTCAGCCAATCTTCTATCCATGCTAGTATCTCCCCTGTAGTGTCCTGGGCTCTAATCTTGTTTAGCAGCCTCATGTGCGGTATCTTGTCAAAGGCCTTCTGAAAATCCAAGCAAGCAACATTTACTTGTTGTCTATCCTACCTATTATTTCCTCGGAGTTCCAACTTAATTGTTAGACAAGATTTTCCCTTTAGAAAATCATGTTGGCTCTGACTTATTTTATCAAGTGCCTCCATATACTCTGAAACCTCATCCTTAATAATAGACTCCAACATACTTCCAACCACTGAAGTCAACCTTATAGTCTCCTTTCTTCTGTCTCCCTCTCTTCTTAAAGATTGAAGTTACATTTGCAATTTTCCAGTCCTCAGGAACCATTCCAGAATCTATTGATTCTTGAGAGATCATTACCAGTGCCTACTTCAGAACCCTGGGGTATAGTCCATCTGGTCCTGTTGATTTAACTACCTTCAGGCTTTTCAGCTTCCCAAACACATTCTCCTTAGTAATAGCAACTATTGTCCCTTGACACTCTTGCATTTCTGACATCCTGGTAGTCTTTCACAGTGAAAACTGGTGCAAAATACTAATTCAGTTTGTCCTCCATTTCTTTGTCCCCCATTACTACCACTCCAGTGTCATTTTCCAGTGGTCCAATATCCACTCTTGTCTCTCTTTTCCTATATCTGAAAAAAACTTTTGGTATGCTCTTCTATTTTATTGACGGGGTTGCATTCATATTTCATCCTTTCTCTCCTTACTGCTTTTTTAGTTGCCTTCTTTTCATTTTTAAAAGCTTCCCAGTCCTCTTACTTCCCAGTATATTTTGTGATATTATATGTCCCCTCTTTAGCTTTTATGCTGTCTTTGATTTCCCTTGTCAGCCCAGGTTGCCTCATCCTCCCTTTAGAATACTTATTCATCTTTAGCATGTTTCTTTCCAGTGCCTTCCATATTTCCCCAGAAACATCAGCCATTACTGTTCTGCTGTCACAACTGCTGGTGTCCCATTCCAATCAACTTTGGCCAGCTACTTTCATATGCCTCTGTATTCCCTTTACTCCACTGTAATATTGATACCACTGATCTTAGCTTCTCCTTCTCAAACTGCAGGGTGAATTCTATTATATTATGATCACTGCCTCCTAAATCTGGATCATTACATAATACCCAGTCCAGAATTGCCATTCTCCTATTGGGCTCAACCACAAGCTGTTCTAAAAAGCCAAACACATCTGCATTCTATAAATTCCTTCTCTTGGGATCCAGCACCAACCGAATTTTCTTAATCCACCTGCTTATTGAAAACCCCATGATTATCACAACTTTGCCCTTTTGACTTGCCTTTTCTATCTCACCCACATCATTGTTACTGTTCAGAAGCCCTTATATAATTCTCATCACAGTACTTGTTACCCTTGCAGTTTCTTAATTTTACCCACAAGAATTCTACATCTTCCGATCCTATGTCAACTCTTTCGAAGGATTTGATTTTATTTTTTACTAAAGGCACCTCAATGGCACAAGGCAACGTCAGTGCAGAAGAGAGGGCTCGTGGTGGAGGAGGTGAGGAGACAGGAGGAGGCAGAACGACACGCCAAGTCCATCTCAATGGCCAAGCAGGGCCTCTGGACTAATTGGGAGAGCCTGGAAAAGAGGAAACTCAGCTGGCGTGACACCTGGGAGATGGAGGGATCTCGGCTAAGTTTTATCATCAGAGCCACTTATGACCTCTTACCCACACTCCAGAGCCTGAACCAGTGGTGGGGAGAAGACCCCACTTGCTCTCTGTCAAGCAGCTGGATCACTAAGGCACAATTTAACAGGATGCACCATGGGCCTCAGCCAGGGGTGGTATACTTGGCAGCATAACCAAGTTCTTAGACAGCTGGCATCAATCTTGGACCAGAGGCGAATCACCACAAATGTTCTCCCACAAACATCGGCAAGAAATGTTCACATCACACGATCTGTTTCAGCAGGCCAACCTCCAGAGCAACATATAACATCAAAAGAGGTAAGCATTCTGCAGGTTGCTCGGGATTGGAAAATGAACATGGACTTAGAAAGAAAGCTTGTATTTCCCCCAGACATTGCGGCTGCAACACTCCGGCCAGACATGGCCCTGTGGTCCACAACAGCCAAGCTGGCATATGTTGTGGAATTGACAGTACCATGGGAAGATGGCATTGAAGAAGCTTATGAGAGGAAGAAGACCAAGTACTCTGAACTGGCAACTGAAGCTGCTCAGAACAGCTGGAAGATCAAGATTTTCTCTGTAGAAATGGGATGCAGGGGACTCGTGACTACATCTATGACCAGTCTATTGAAGATGGGGGTGAAGGGTTATTCACTCCAACAAGCAATCAAGTCCTTGTCAAATGCAGCAGAGGAAAGCAGTAATTGGATTTGGATTAAAAGGAAAGACAACAACTGGGCTGCAAGATGAAGCCAGGAGGGTATAGAACTGGGGGGTGGGGGTGTATCTGGGACGCCAGGTAGCCCTCTGGAGACGTGTGGGCTTATCAATGAAACGTCAAAGAAGGGGGGTGCCCACCTGATGACCCCGATGAGGTATCTACCCTCCTTGTCACCATTCCAAGCCCACTGCCAACATCAAGAGTGCCGACTTATCAAAGGGATTGAAACATCATGTCCTTTTAGCTCTACTACAACAGACGCACCCTGCCTCCTCAAGTGTATCCTTGGATGCTAAGCTTCTATCTTCAGTGCCTATAAAAAATATTCAACCCCGCCACCACCCCCACCCCAGAATTTTCATGTTTTATTGTTTTACAGTATTGAATCACAGTGGGTTTAATTTGGCTTTTTTAACATTGATCAAAATGAAAAGATTCTTTTGTGTCAAACTAAAAATAGATCTCTACAAAGTGATCTATATTTCTAAATTCATTACAAATATAAAACAAAATAATTGATTGGACATGTATCCCCCTGTAATATGACTCAGCATATCATCACTGGTGCAGCCATTTGGTTTTAGGAGTCACGTAATTAGTTACATGATGATGTGCTTTTAGAGACTTTTGTACAGTCAAGGTGTTTCAATTGATTGTAGCAAAAATATCTGGAATGTCCAACTACTGGTGAGTCCTGGCAAAAACTCTGCCACGAAGACCAAGAACACTCCAAGCAACCTCCCAAAAACCTATTGAAAAGCACAGGTCAGGAGATGGATACAAGAAAATTTCCAAGTCCCTGAATATCCCTTGGAGTACAGTTATGTCAGTCTCAAGGAATGGGAAGAATATGGCACTGCTGTAAATCTGCCTAGAGCAGGGCATCCTCAAAAACTGAGTGATTGTACAAGGAGACTAGAGAGGGAGGCCACCAAAATACCTTTGACAAGGAGTTACAAGCTTCAGTAGCTGAGATGACAAAGACTGCGCCTATAACAACTGTTGCCCGGGTGCTTTACCAGTTGCAACTTTATTGGAGAGTGGCAAAGAAAAAGCCACTGTTGAAAAAAAGCCTCACATGAAATCTTGGCCAGAAGGCATGTGGGAACTCTCAAGTCAACTGCAAGAAGGTTCTATGGTCTGATGAAACCAAAATTGAGCTTTCCGGCCATCAGACTCAACGCTATGCTTGTTGTAAGGCAAATACAGCACATCATCAAAAACACACCGTCCCTACTGTGAAGCATGGTGGTAGTTGCATCAAGTTATGGGGATGCTTCACTGAAGCAGGACCTGGAAGGGTTGTGAAGGTAGAGGATAAAATGAATGCAGCAAAACACAGGGAGGTCTTGGAGGTAAACCTGATGCAGTCTGTAAGAGAACTGCAACTTGAAGAAAGATTTATTTTTCAGCGAGAAAATGATCCCAAGCATAGAAGCCAAATCTACCCAGGACTGGCTTAAAGACAACAAAGTTAATGTCATGGAGTGGCCAAGTCAGAGTCCAGTCTTCACTCCAGTTAAAAATTTATGGCTGGACTTGAAAAGGGCTGTTCACTCATGATCCCCATGTAGTCTGACAGACCTTTAGTAGTTTTATGAAGAAGAATGGGGAAGAATTGCAGTGTCCAGATATGCAAAGCTGATAGAGACCTATCCACACAGACTTAAGGCTGTAATTGCTGCCAAAGGTGCATCTACTAAATACTAACTTGAAGAGGGTAAATACTTATGCAATCAATTATTTTGTGTTTCATATTTTGTAATTAATTTAGAACACTTTGTAGAAATCTGTTTTCATTTTGACATAAAAGAGTCTTCTGTTGATCACTGTCAAAAATGCCATATTAAATCTATTGTGATTCAAGGTTGTAAAACAATAAAACATGAAAACTTCCGGGGGGGGGGGGGGGTTGGTGAATACTTTTCATAGACACTGTAAGATTCAGTCCTGTATTCATCACCCTTTTTGATTTTGGCCCCTGTTACACTTAACACATCCCACTGACTGCACTTTTGCCCTATGATCTACCTGACCTCTAGTGTAGCTTCACTACACATTGCGTCTAGTTGTATGCCAACTGCCCCATCCAAAGCCCTATCACTCTGGTTCCTACCCACCCTGCAAAGTAGTTTAAGCCTCCCCTACAGCTCTAGAAAATCTACCTGCAATTATATTGGTTCCCCTTAGACTCAGGCGTAGCCTGTCCATTTTGTACAGTCATTCCTTTCCCAGAAGAGATCCAAATGATCCAGAAATCCAAAACCCTGCCCCCGTACCTATTTTTCAGCCACACATTCATCTGCCAAATCATTATTTTCTTGTTTTTGCTGGCACGTGGCACAGGCAGATTACTACCCTGCAGGTCCTGCTTTTCAGCTTCTGCCTAATTCCCTATATTGTTTCTTTAGGACGTCCTTCCTTTTCCTACCAACGTCATAGATACCAGGATGTACCAGGACTCCTGGCTGTTCATCCTCCTCATTTAAAAACCTATAGACTTGATCCAAGACATCCCTAGCACATGGGAGGCATTATACCATCTTTCACACCCACATAATCTGCTTTCTTCCCCTCTAATTATGGAATCCCCCATTGATACTGCACTGCTCTTCTCCCCTCTTCCCTGCTGAGCCACAGAGCCAGTCTCAGTGACCCCCCAAACAGTATACAAAGTGGTACTATAGGACTCATTAATGCACATTAAGCCAATACTATAAATGATATTCACAAAGTAACAGGAAAACTGATAGTAAATTTCAGAATGGGATAACAATGTTGTTAGCTTGATCTTGCAGCACACAATGATGCACCATTTCAGTCTGGAATCAGGCCAAGAGAACAAGCATCTACAAGCTTTGTCAAAATGGTTGGAATTCAAAATACTTCAAGGAACTGAAGAGAATGAAATAAAATTGTGATCTCGATCCCTAGCATGAAATCTGAAAGCATTTAACCCATCACTGAAATCAAGATCGAAGGCAGATGACATATGGGGGCAAAATCCTTACTGTGAAGGTGTTGTGATAGTTTTTCGGTAATTGTAGGGGCTGCAATTCTTTGATGAAAAATCAAGTTTAATGCAGGACCATACTGGACAAAATGCATCTGCAAGCAATCGGGTTATGGTTTCAAGAAGCCAGGAAAATGTAGGCATCACGCAAAATCAAAGGTGATCCAATTCAATAATCTTGAAACCATGATCATGTGTTCATTTGAAGCACTCCATGCAGGCTTTAAATTACATCGCTATTCACTATATTCCCTGTACCAATTATTCTTTTTCGCAGGTGAGATATATTAGCTATCATATTGAGAAAACAAGGTGTGACCTTTTTGTAAGGTCAGTATGTGGGTAACATCAGCTGTTTTCACTTTCCAATTTGAACACTTTGCCAAACAACATTAGTCAACTTTCTTTGAATAGTGGGACCCTAGATTTTTAGAGGCTGAATTACCTGGTGAATAGTAACACCTACGTCAGGCTGCTATTTATTGATTACAGCTCAGCGTTCAACACAATCATACCCTCAGGTCTAATCAACAAGCTCCAAAACCTGGGCCTCTGTACCTCCCTCTGCAACTGGATCCTTGACTTCCTCACTGGGAGATAACAGTCTGTGTGGATTCGGAATAGCATCTCCTCCTCAATGACAATCAACACTGGCACGCCTCAAGAATACATGCTTAGCCCAGTGCTCTAATCTCTCAAAACCCAAAACATCACAGAAAAAAGCAAGGAATTGATTATGGACTAGAGGAAGTGGAAGACAAGGGAACACACACCTGTCCTCGTCCAGGGATCACTAGTGGAAAGGGTGAGCAGTTTCAGTCTCCTGGGTGTCAACATCTCTGAAGATCTATCCTGAGCCCAATATATTGATGCAATTATAAAGAAGGCACGCCAGTGGCTATATGTGATTAGAAGTTTGAGGAGAATTGATATGTCACCAAGGACATTCACAAGTTTCTACAAATGTACTGTGGAGAGCATTCTAACTGGTTACATCACCATCTGGTATGGAGGGGCCACTGCACAGGATTGGAAAAAGCTGCAGAAAGTTGTAATCTCAGCCAGCTCCATCATGGATACTAGCCTTCTCAATATCAAGGACACCTTTGAAAAGCGATTCCTCAGAAAGGTGGCATCCATCACTAAGGACTGCCATCATCCTGGACATAACTTCTTCCCATGCTACTGTTAAGGGGAGGTTTATGAGTCTGAAGGCACATACTTAACATTTGAGGAACAACTTCTTCCTCTCTGCCATCAGATTTCTGAATGGACAATGAATTCATGAATACTACCTTACTTATTTCCCTCTCTTTTTTGTACTAATTTAATTTTTTAAAATACATATACTTATTGCAATTTATAGTTTTTTAAAAATATGACATACTGACATACTCCAGTCACATTAAACCTGAATCTGATTCTGATTCATTCATCTTGGTACCACAGAAATAGGAGGCCTTTAAAACTGACGCATGATTATAGCATTGCTGAGCTGGGGCAACTGTTTTCGTCTCTGGAGAGCTCCAGAGCAGTGCAAAGAGGAGTAAAACATTTTTAGATGCATCTTTCATTGCTTTGAGGTGTTCATGCCAGTAAAGTATTGGTGTTGGGCATATGTTACAGCAAATGAGCCTGAAATAAACTAGCACATGATACAGTGTAGATGGGCTGTGGTTGGAGCAGACGCCAGGAAGTGTTTTATGTGGAAAACCTGAGCCATTGAGAAAAGTGGCATGGCATGCAGGGTGGTAGGCTCCACAGTTTTCTGGATCCTGTTCTGCAGTCTTTGGTGAAGGAGGAGAAGATCATGGGCTCAACAATGGGCTCTCCAGACAATTGTTCCCGGTAGAAGGAGGAGAGAGCTGTGGAGGTTAATGACAAGACTCAAGCCCCAAGGAATATTATGCGATTTGGTGAGAAGTTTAGTGGTCAAGGTCAGCAGAGTTAAATGCCATAACCCATCACTTGCAGCAGAGGGCATAATTACTGCTCAAGTAATCATCACAAGAGCCCTTGCAGATGCTGGGAATCCAGGGCAACATGCACAAAATGCTGGAGAGACCTAGCAGGTCAGGCGGTGTCTGTGCAGAGGAGTAAACTGATGTTTTATCAGGAAAGGGCTAGAAGACATGGACAAGTGATTCCCTCACCCCCAGTACCCCCTTCATGGTGACTTACTTTGCAGCTGGGTGGCAAGTGCTGTGGCTTCAAGCTAGTGAGGCTGTGCAGCACTTTCTCATTTTTTCATGGGAACTGCATGAAACAGGGAAAGGCCAGCACTCATTGTCTGCTCCTAATTACCTCCCATCCTCCCCACTCACAGTTAGGTCAATCACTTTGGTGATCTAAAGTCAAATCTGACAAGGATGCCTATTTCTTTCCTTAACAAACGCCTCTGACCAAACAAATCATTGTAATAATTCAGAGGTTTCACAGGAATCATTGAATGTCTAGTGATGAGACAGCCCTATTATAATACCATACCAATCAATCTAATGAGCTTATACCTATGGACTGTGGACACATCGTCTTAATATTAGGCAGCACTTAAGCTTTGAGGACCTAATGCATCACAGGCAGATAGGGTCATAAAGAGGGCTTCGGGCCCATTGGCCTTCATAAATCAGGGTACTGAGTACAGGAGTTGGATTGTGAGGTTGATGTTGTATAAGACATTGGTGAGGCTGAATTTGGAGTATTGTGTGCAGTTCTGCTAACAAAGATACCAATAAGCTTGAAAGAGTGCAGAGAAAATTCACACAATGTTATTGGGAATTCAGGACTTGAATATAGGAAGGTTGAACTGGTAGAGGCTTCTTTCCCTGGAGTGCAGGAGAATGAAGGGAGATTTGATAGAGATATGTAAGTTGTGAAGGGTATAGACAAGGCGAATATTCCCCTCAGGCTGGGTGAGGCTAGAACTAAGGTTTAGGATGAAAGGCGAATTATTCATGGGGAATCTGAGGGGGAGCTTTTTCACTTAGAGGGTGGTGTGAGTGTGGATTGAGCTGCCAGTGGAAGCAGTAAATGTGGGTCTGATTGTGACGTTTAAAAAAAGTTAGGATAGGTACATGAACAATGGATGTATGGAAGGTCAATGGGACTTGGCAGGAGAGCAGGGTAGCATAGAAAGGCCTGTGTATGTACTCTCATACTCTATGATTCCATAATTCTGTGCCTTTGATGTATTACAAAAGACTGCATATTTTCATTCATGATATACTATATGTGAAGTTACCATTACTGGGGAGAAGGTTCTTGGGAAACTGAAAGGTCTGAAGGTTGATAAGGTGGACCAGATGGCGTACAATCTAGGGTTCTGATAGAGGTGGCTGAAGAGATTGTGGAAGCAGGAATAATGATCTTTCAAGAATCACTTGATTCTGAAATAGTTCCGGAGGACTGGACAATTGCAAATGTCATTCCACTCTTTAAGAAGGAAGAAGATAAAAGAAAGGAAATTATAGGCCAGTTAGCCTAACCCCAGTGGTTGGGAAAGTGTTGGAGTTATTATTAAGCATGAGGTTTCGGGGTACTTGGAGACTAATGATAAAATAAGTCAAAGTCAGCATGGTTTCTGTAAAGGGAAATCTTGCCTGACAAATCTGTTCGAGTTCTTTGAGGAAGTAACAAGCAGGGTGGACAAAGGAGAGGCAGTGGATGTCAATTGCTTGGATTTTCAGAAGGCATTTGATAAATTCTTTGGTGTTACAGGAGAGACATTGGCATGGATGGAGGAATGGGTGACCGGCAGGATGCAGTGAGTGGGAATAAAAGGAGCCTTTTCTGATTGGCTGCCGATGACTAGTGGTGTTTCTCAGGGGTCAGTATTGGGACCACTACTTTTCACATTGTTTGTCAATAATTTGAATGATGGAATTGATGGCTTTGTGGCAAAGTTTGCAGATGATATGAAGATAGGAGGAGGGGTAGGTAGTGGGGAGAAAGCAATGCGATTCCTGCAGGAACTAGACGACTGGAAGAAAGGGCAAAAAAGTGTCAGATGGAATACAATGTTGGGAAATAGAACAATAGTGTGGACTAATAGCTGAATGGGGAGAGGGTTCAAACATCAGAGGTGCAGAGGGACTTAGGAGTCCTCGTGCAAGACTCCCAGAAGGTTAGTTTGCAGGTTGAGTCTGTGGTAAAGAAGGCAAATGCAATGTTGCCATTTATTTCAAGGGGAATAGAATATAAAAGCAAGGAGATAATGCTGAGGATTTATATGATACTACTCAGGCTGCACTTGGAGTGTTGTCAGCAGTTTTGGGCTTCATATCTCAGAGAGGATGTGTTGGCTTTGGAGAGCGTCCAGCGGAGGTTCACAAGGATGATTCCAGGAATGAAGGGGTTAACATATGAGGAGTGATTGGTACCTCTGGGCCTGTACTCAATGGAATTTAGAAGAATATGGGGTGGATCTCATTAAAACTTACCAGATGTTGAAAGGACTTGATAGGGTATATGCGGAGAGGGTATTTCCTATAGTTGGGGTATCCAGGGCATAGCCTCAAAATTGAGGGGGCACCCTTTTATAACAGAGGTAAGGAGGAATTTTTTTAGCCAGACAGTAGTGAATCCGTGGAATGTTCCACCATATACTGCAGTGGAGGCTGTCTGAGGGTATATTTAAGGCAGAAGTTGATAGTTTCCTGATCGGTCAGCACATCAAAGGATATGGGGAGAAGGCAGGTATATGGGGTTGAATGGGATCTGGGATTAGCCATGATGGAATAGTGGAGCAGATTCAATGGGCTGAATGACCTAATTCTGCTTCTATGTCTTATGGTCTTATGGTCTAAATAACAAGCAGGGTAGACAAAGGAGATTTGGTTGATTAGTGTACTTGGATTTTCATAAAG
Source organism: Hypanus sabinus (assembly GCF_030144855.1). Lineage (NCBI taxonomy): Eukaryota > Metazoa > Chordata > Chondrichthyes > Myliobatiformes > Dasyatidae > Hypanus > Hypanus sabinus. The sequence continues at coordinate 32,458,209 of NC_082707.1, forward strand.
CCTTTGACAAGATCCCACACATGAGGCACTTGGCAAGCTATGTGCCTATGGTATTATTACAGGAAAGATTCTAGCATGGATAAAGCAGTGGCTTATTGGCAGGAGGCAAAGAGGGGGAATAAGGAAGCCTTTTCTGTTTGGCTGCCAGTGACCAGTGGTGTTTCGTTGGTGTCTGTGTTGGGACTGATACTGTTTACATTATATGTTAATAATTTGGGTGATGGAATTAATGGCTTTGTTGTGAATGTGTGAATATAGGAGGAGGGACAGGTAGCTTTGAGGAAGTAGAGAGGGTACAGAGGGACTCAGACAGATTAGGAAAATGGGCAAATATGTGGCAGATGGAATACTGTGTTGGGAAGTGTATGCTCATGCACTTTGGTAGGAGAAATGAAAAGGTTGACTATTTTCTAAGTGGAGAAATAAAAAATAAAAATCTGAGGTACAAAGGGATTTGGGAGTCCTTGTGCAGGATTCCTTAAAGATTAATTTTGCAGGTTGGGTCTGTGGTGAAGCAGGCAAATGCGATATTAGCATGATTTTCGAGAGGACTAGAATATAAAAGCAAGGATGTAATGTTGAGACTTTATAAAGCACTGGTGTGGCCTCACTTGGAGTATTGTAGGCAGTTGTGGGCCCCTTATCTTAGAAAGAACGTGCTGAAACTGGTGAGGGTTCAAATGATTCCAGGATTAAACAGCTTGTCAAAGGAAGGCCCTTTGATGGCTCTGGGCCTATACTCAATGGAATTCAGAAGAATGAGGGATGACCTAATTGAAACCTATCAAGTGGTGAAAGGGCTTGATAGAATGGGTGTGGAGCAGATGTTTCCTATGGTTGGAGCGTTTAAGACCAGACGGCGCAGCCTCAGAACAGAGGGGCATCCTTTTAGAACGGAGATGAGTAGGAATTTCTTTGGCCAGGTAGTGGTGAATCTGTGGAATTCACTGCCACAGGTGGTTGTGGAGGCCAAGTCTTTATGTATATTTAAGGCAGAGGTTGATAGATTCTTGCTTGGTCAGAACACGAAGGGATATAGGGAGAAGGTAAGAGATTGGGCCTGAGAGGAACATTGGATCAGCCATGATGAAATGGTGGAGCAGACTTGTTGGCTCTAATGGCCTAATTCTGGTCCTGTATTTTATGGTCTTACAGTCTATATTTTCTGCTGTATATACCTGGTAGTTTCTACATTCTCTGGACAAATCATAGCCTCAATGCATATGCCAGCGGTGATGACTGGAAGGGCAGGAAGGGGAAGATGGTTGTTGACCAGAGGAAATTTGATTCAACAGTTTTGTTTGTGGGTTGAGGTACAGAGGTGAGTGATGTGATGGGGAAATTATTAGGGCATCAGGTCCTGCAATTTTGGGTGAGATGTGAAAATAGTTGGCTGTGGATTTATGAAGGGTAATCAATGATTCTGAGTGGGGTAGGTTAGTGTTGGACCTTGGGAGATGGGTGACTGGGGAACAGGGTGGTTATGAGGTGGAAGGGTGATGGTGAGATCTGAGGACTGGGTTAAGTTCAGACGGAGGGAGCAGTGGTCAGCAGCTGTTGACCAAGGTACTTGAGCAGAGGAGTTGAGAAGTCCGGGCTTGACGTGTTGGCATCATTTCATGCAAGGTAAGGGTTAACAGGCTTAGAGGGACTAAATGAAAGAATCTTTTCATCCAGAAGTTAGCTGAAATCCTATGTACACGTTCTAGGGGCTTGTGAAGGCAGAGCCATTTTCAATGCTTAAGACGAATCTAGATGAATGTAGAAGACTAATGACCAAAGCTGGAAAATGGGATTGGTATAGATGAGTCTTAATGGTTGGCAGGTACATGATGGGTTTAAGGGCCCAGTTCTGTGCTATCTGATTCTATGACTCTATAAGGTTGGACCTAAGCACAAAAAATAAGCATATAGAAGCTTTTTCCAGTGCAATATTAATAAAATACTGCGTTCTGGATATAGCCACGTCATGTGCCAAATGGGCCTTTATAAATAGGTATGTTGCTCACGTGTGTGTGAAGTGTGCAGAACTGTCAAATCCCACGATGGCAACTAAGGAATTGCCATGAGCCGTGTCTTCAGTGGGCAGGATCTTATGGAATTTGTCACCCTCGGCTGTGCAGAGAGGTTTTTCAGATGTGTCGTTGGGTGGTGTGTGTTGTTTCTTAGGGAAAAACTTTAAATTGTAAGTTGTTCGCAGAAAGATGTGATTAGATTAGGTGTGCAGCTTTTCCAAGAAGAAAGCTGCACAATAAACGTGGCAGTCGTGAGATCAGCACAAGAGTAAAACTCTGTTAGATGTGCCTGAACAAGCTTCAGGCGCTGTGTTAAATGCAGCAAAATAACATTGCAGCAGCTATTTTATCACTTACCAATTGATTTGGATCCAGTTGCATTGAAGAGGAGAAGCATAAGTTAACCTAACCTCTTTATTCCAGGAATGCTTAATTTAAATGCCACTATTACTTGCCATAGTGGGATTGAAGTTTATGACTCCAGATCAACAGCCCTGGGCTCTGGATAGACGTTCTTAACCACTGCACTAATGTATCAGGACCACCACACATCCTGACATCCAAATTGTGCCAGGCTTCTCCAAAACAATCCACACAATGAAAGTTTTGTTTTAAAGCTATTTTTAATATGTCATCTGTCAGCCTGTTTTTTATTCATTGCATTTAGCTCACATGTGTGAAATTGTATCAAAGCCATGAGCCATGTGGATAACTTTTCCTGGAAGTTAGTCAGCTATTGATGTGTCATAATGGCTCAAGCTCAACTAGCAAAGCAGATCTCCACAGGACCAAGTCTTCGTTGCCAAGATTTCCTCCACAACCACTAATGCTGAACAGACTATACGGTAATGTCAGGTGTCATTATAGGTGTCAGACTATATAGTAATGTTGCATTTTGTTATCACATTCTTTTCACTGAAGTAAGAGTGCAACGTACTACTGTGACTATATATCAGGCTTGGTGCTACTGATCATGAAGGAATTCCTGAGCAAGTAATAGTTCCCCATGGTAAGCTCATGCAGAAAGCCAAAAGGCTTAGAATCCATCAAAACTGTGCTACATGGATTCAGAATTAGCTTGCTGAGCAAAGGCAGAGGGTGGTAGTAGATCGAGCGTATTCTGGCTGCAGGTCGGTGACCAGTGGTGTTGCTGTTTTAGGACTCCTGCCCTTTGTTATTTTTGTAATTAGCTTGGTTGAGGAAGTGAAAGGGTAAAGTTTGCAGATGACACCAAGTGTTGTGGATAGTGTAGAAGGCTGTCATAGGTTACAAAAGGGCATTGACGATATGCAGAGCCTAGATGAGAAGTGGCAGATGGAATTCAATTCAGAAAAGGGTGAAGTGATTCACTTTGGAAGATCAAATTTGAAGGCAGAAGGCAGGGTTAATGGCAGGATTCTAAAATTGTGGAGGGAAAGAACGATCTAGTGGTTCTCATCCACAGATCCCTCAAAGTTGCCCCACAAGTTGATAGGGTAGTTAAGTAGGCACATGATGTGTTGGCCTTCATCAATCAGGGATTTGCGTTCAAGAGCCATGAGGGAATGTTGCACCTCTATAAAACCCAGGGTAGACCACACCTATAATATTGAGTTCAGTTCTGGTCTCACCTAATGTGCTCACCTCATTATAGGAAGGATGTGGAAGCTTTAGAGAGAGTGTAGAGGAGATTTACTGAAAAGCTGTCTGGATATGGAAAACATGTCTTATAAGGATAGTTTGAAAGAACTAAAGCTTTTCTCTGTGGAGGGAAAGAGGATGAGAAGTGTTTTGATAGATATGTACAAAATGATAAAAATCCATAGATCAAGTGGACAGCCAGAGACAATTTCCCCAGGTGGAAATGGTTAATATGAGGGGACATGACTTTAAGTGTTGGGAGGAAGGTATAGAGGGGATGTTAGAGGCGGGTTTTTTATATGGAGTGGTGGGTGAGTGGAATGTGCTGCCAGAGGTGGTGGTGGTGGCTGATACATTAGGGACATTTGGAAGATCTTAGATAGGCACATGGATGAAAGAAAAGGAGAGGGCTATGTCCGAGAAAGGGTTAGATGGCTCTTGGAGTAGGTGAATGGACCTAAGGGCTGAACAATGCTGTACTGCTCTATATTCTACATCTTATAATTGTTACCAATGCACTAGACGTTGACCTGCACGGCACGATTCAGAGTTTATGTTTACACTGTAAGTTATAGAGGAGGAATGTGCTGACATTCAGCACTCCTCTGAAAATATGCAGGCAGCCATTGATGAGTAGTACTTATGAGGAAACTTGAAAACTCCATCAAACCAGGTGCTGCTATTCTTATTGTCCGGCAGAAGTGAATGGAGCTCTCTTGGAAGAGACAGAGCTAATGGGAAACGGTCAAAAGCCAAACTAGAAAGGCTGCAACAAAATCTGGTCAGAATCAAATGTATAAGCAGAAGGAAAATCATTAACATGATTAGCTTGCAGTCACTTGCAATGCAGTTGCTTCTCTGCAATGAAGTTGCAATTGTAGCTGCAACAAATATGAGATTTAAGAGAAGGCATCTTTATTGTCATTGATTTAATTGAAAACGGATCAATAGAATATTGGATATTAATGGAAATGGAGGTAACACTGGAAAATGCAGCTGAGATGGAAGATTAGCCATGATGCTAATAAATAGTGAGGCTGGGTTCAAGAGCCAAATGTCCTGCTTCTGCTCCCATTTCCAAAATGTTTTATTTAAGTACAGATGTCCCTCTTATGGTTTGTCACAGAAGAAAATAGGCCTCCTGTCCTGCAATTTTTCTACTTTTCATGCTGACTCCTTTTTTCTCTCAACTGTCCTGAAAAAGATGTCCCTATTGTTGCATTTGTGTCTGAGGAACAAGTGGTTTCTAAAGTCAGAAACTTCCTTCAGTAGCTGCCATACAACTCTTCATAGGAATTTCCAACTGAATCAACCCTAAAAAGAATAGAAACCATTTGGTCAAATCATCCAGTTCTTTTTGTGTACAGAAACCCTCTTAACAGAGAGACTTAAGATTTTGGAGATGCTGGTCCGGCAGATATTCTGGATAGTTTGATGTTATTAACATTTTAACATGCTGTTGAATCACCTTTTTATACAGTAGATGCTAACCAATTGCATTTTTCTAGCAAACTAGTGAATTCCAAGGGCACATGAGAATGGGGCTTCAGTGTCGTTCATAGAGCTATCCAGCATGGAAGCACGCCCTGCCACGTACCTCTTCTATGTCAACATGCTGGTCCCATTTGCCTGTGTTTGGTCCATATTCCCCTTAACCACCCTTTCTTATCCACGTACCTGTCCAAATAATTGTAGTGATTGTACCTGCCTCTACCACTTCCTTTGGCAGCTTATTCCATGTACTCACCACCCTCCATGTGAAAACCTCTCCTCAAGCTCCCTTTTAGTCTTTCCGCTCTCACCTTAAATCTACGTCCTCCTGTTTACGAGTCCTCCACCCTATCTATGCATCATGTGGTTTGATAAGGTCATGGCCCACCCGCCTTTATCCCAGAGCAAAGCAATACCAGCCTATCCAATTTTTCCAATTTAGTGAGGTACACAGGCACCAGGATCTAGTCAATTTAAAGGGAGCAGAGAAACTAATTTCCCCTCATTATGAGCAAAGCAGGAATGAGTGAAAATGAGCCAGAAGATGAGCTACTGGAATTTCTGAACATGGTGGAGTTTTACCACAGTCATGAAAGATTGCAGATGCCGGAATTGAGAGCAACACACAAAAAGATAGAGGGTTAGGCAACATAAAAGGTGGGAAAAGGACAGGTGATATTTTGGGATAAAACTCTTCACCTGAGCTGGAATTTTACTGATTATGAAAATTGGATTAGGGATAATGATGGAATCTTTCCTATTGCTTATCATCTGCACTGCCATGCGTAAGTGGAAGTTTTTTCTGTAGAAGAGGCCTTCAGAATGGCACCAAATTAGCACTGTACCATGACTGGCTACTCTTCACATTTCCAAAGCAATGTCAGTTTGCATACACTCATGCCCACTTTGGTAAAGCATATATTAATTATGCGTACATTGCAGATCCTAATCAAACCAATAGATGTGCCCCACCCGCTCTAGTTTTGTGTCCAATTTGCTCAGTTCTAAAGTTGCAACTAGGAGTCCATTGTAAACTGGGTATTAATCTTTGGTTGAACATCTTGCTTGGTTAGGATAGTTGAGTGGCCATTTTAAAGTCTTCTCTTTCCCGTGCTCCGCTGTACTCTTTCAGCCTGATCAGGTGCTGGGAGGGGTTTTCCACCTGCTCCTCAGCATAAAACTGGTACTTTAGCTTATGCTACAGAAAGCACCAGATTTCCATTTACACTGAGGCTGCCAACCCTTTTGCTGATAGCTTGATAGATGTTTTATGAAAAGGAAATTCAAAGAGAACAAAGACTTCAAAACGTAATTCAATCACAGTTTGTGGAAAGAAATATAAGAAGACTGAAAGTCAGTTATAAGGATGCCTAAAACTTAGGAGGCATATTGATTCAATGTTGTTAGCTCCCCAGGAGCAAGTTCCTTCATGTATATGATCATCTCTAAAAATATAAACAAACACTCTTTCTTTATTTCCTTTCAAAATGATTTTGATTACTTACCGTTTCTGCCATGTATTCTCCAGTGGATGGACTATTTTTTCGATTTATAAACTTTGGCACTGTATGACTGATCAAAGGGAGTTAAAAGATTTTCCTCTTAAGCCCAAATGATAATTTTCCACTGAATTCAACTCAGTCATATTCATTCCTACAGGGTATGTGTCTGCCTTTGGGTTGTCACAAGGACATTAAAAAAGATTGTGCATTGGTTGCTAACACTATTTGTATCTGATCCCTGACTGTCAAAGTGCATATATTCAACTTGAACATTCACTATAAAGAGATCAAATGTCAAAAAATGTGACATTTTACAGTAAGTACAGTACACTGTAAAATTTTTAATGTGACTGAATCAATCAGATCACATTATTGTTACTTGGGTTCCTGTATTTTTAATTATTGTTTAAGATAATTGAATCTCATAATATCAAATGTTGTCTTAAGCATAAGACAAACTGTTTTACTAAATGGATTCATAAACTTTGCTAAAAGTTTTACTAATACCTTTGGGGCCAGAGGCCAGCTCTGAAATCATGTTTGCTTTTGTGAGTAAAGTATATTTGAACACTTAGTCACAGAATGTGTGTTGTAATAACCAAGAGTTTGTTCATTATATTGTTCTCATTGAAGTCCCATCAGTTTCCTGGAATATTTTCCATTTAACGACCTTTAACAGGTAACCCAACAAAATATTAATTACAATAATTTTCAGTGCTCCCAACTCCTTTAGTGAGATGTCCATTGCAGTTTTAATTAAGACAATGTACACAAAATGTGATGTGATCACAAAAAGAATAGACACACATCAAAACGACCAAGAAACAACAACAAAGAAGATCGACTGCACTAAAAGATGTACAAGTTAGCAACAAAACAGCACAGCACTGCAAGTCTTTATGACAACACAGTGAAGAAAAAAATGTACACCAGCAAAGAGAGATCGGAGACATTTTTTATCAGATTTGTTCATTTTAAAGATATACAAATCTGCTAAAACACACATAAAACAATGAAGAAGTCAGAAAAGTCTATATATTTATGTATGTAGAATACATCTTGTTCACAGTCAGATATTACAGGATGATTTTTTTTCTCTGCTAAAAAAGAAAGACTGAAAGATGTGCCACAGAGTGTGTCCTGCCTTTTGAAAACCTACTTCTGCCAATGATTGACACAGAGGGAGACAGCGACAAGCTGGCAATACAATGAATGACAGACATGTGACAATTTTTGTTTTTGGCATGTTGAACCATGAGGTCACTCTGGACTGGCTAGCGATGGTACCTGGCTCTGTTGCGGCTCGCTGGACTGCCTGAGAGGGCTGACTGATGGAGGAGGCACACCTGAAGTTGAAGCAGATCGGCCCAGCTTGCAGCTCGTCTTTGACTCTGTAAGAGTAAAGAGGGATTAGAAAAGAAGTGAGTGCTCACAACTGCAGTTGATGAAAGCTGCTTTATGCTGTCTCTCTTCTCGTCTCTGGTTCACTCCTGCCTCTGTGTTCACGAGGTTCAAGGTTCAAGGTCCATGTCCCATTCCAAAGGCTTGACATCGAAAGGTTACAAATGTGAAAGAGGAAATTAAGCTATTTTTAACCCCATGTTGTAGAAGAATAGAGAAATATAAAAACTAGGAACAGGAGGGGCCTTTTGGCTTCTTGCGCCTGTTCTGCCATTCATGACCAATCATCCAAATTTAGCTTACCTCCTCATTCCCCACTCCATCCAATGATCTCTCCAGCTCTGGGAACAGTAATAGTTTTGAATAAGGAGAAGTGATTCCAAGGAAACATTCATGTGATGAATACACCTCAGAAATTCCCAATACTGCACGAATATTTTCTGGTAGAATCACAGATAAATACATGCATAGAAACAGACCCTTAGGCTATCAGTGGGGTCACTTTCTCCTACTGACTACTCTACTGGATTAACATTTAACTTTCAAAGGTAACGAACAGAAGGAAGGCATTCATATACATGAATTTATCTATAACTGTATATCATACTTTTTTGAAAGTTTTACAGACCAAAGTTTAGCACAGAGATATAATCTTAAAACAAACATATCATCAAGGTTATAAAAATTAGCTTGAATATTTTGAAGCTCATAATGTCCAGATTTTGCTAATACTTGCCATGAGCCCTGAGGTCCTATTTGTTAATTGTTGTCTTATCTGGAGTTGTTAAGAGATTCCCAGAGTTCCATTGCCTAGGGAATAAACCTAAAAACATCCCTTTGTTCAGTGCCAATATTTCTCAAAAGGCGGGTATTCCATACCGTCCCAACACCTAAACAAAAACACACAAAATACAGGAAGGTATTGATCAAAAGCAATCCTCAAGTTCCAGCCTGTTATTTTTCCCAGGCTGGGTGTGGTTGTTCTAACCAAACTGGGTGGAAACAGGTGAGTTGTAGAGTTACAGGAAGGTTATAATATAAAATTAGACTAGTCAGTCCATCAAGTCTGTGCCAGCATTATGTAAGTGTAGCCTTGATCCTAATCCCTCCCTTCTTATCATATCCTATAATTATTTTTCTTACAACTATATATAAAATTCTCATTTCAATGAATCTGCCTCACCTATTTTCAGTACTCCACAGGTTTTGTGTCTTGTAAGTTAATTCCACTGTATCATTCAGGCTAGGTGATGGTAGAAAGACCATTCCTGAAAGTTCAATAGCACATTGGCTCTATCGTTTCTCAACCTTACCCAAATGGATTTTGTCTTTTGTTACACCAGGTTGTCCTCTCTTTAGTATTAGGCTATTCACCTTGATGTAACCCTGTTCTGTTCACCTAGATTAATATTACCTCTCTCATCTTTTTCTTCCCTTTCATGCCTTTCCTGAGTATTGTGTATCAGGAATATTTAGGAGACATTCATGGTCTTTTTCTTGACAAATCTTGTCTACTGGAACTCTGGTATACTGTAAATATTGATCAAGTCTCAACAAAAATCTGTTTCCTGCTGGGAGCAGAAATAATATTAGCAATATTTTGCTAGTAATACAAGTTAGTAACACTAAATAGCATTAGGAAAACTTGCAACATTTTGAGCTTCAGTTTTGTTTAATGTGTAATTATAAAATGGGCCAAAACCCAATCTTTGGCCTTCTTATGTTCTCTCTTTGTATGGTCAAATGTAATCCTGTACTATTTCATTCTCTAGTGTAAGTGATCACTCCCAATAGCTTGTAACCCTTTGCATGCATTTTCGATTCTACTGACTGGTGCCCAAATGGTTCAAGTTATCTGGTCCTCCACACCACTGATAAACATCCAAACTAAAACATCGGCTCCAGCTCTAAGCAACCTGTATTGGTCTCACCTCCCTCAGAACTGGTGCCGACATCTGAAGAAATTAAAGCACCGACTCTCCAACCACAAACTTGTCTTTTTTTTTCCCCTCCAGATTCTACACTTTCTTTCCTAAAACAGAGGAAATAATCCAGAAATTGCTGCTGTCATGGTCCTGACACTTCAAAGTCTGGCTGCATGACTTCACCCATTATTTAACTGTGCCACTAGTGCAATATCGATAAGAAACTGTTTATTGTTCCGCTCAAAAAGGTTTTGCTGCAGTTTTGCAATGTCCTTGGCCCTGACATTATGGAGACAAATACCAGACTGGAATCATGTCTGAGGCTGTTTGCTTCTCTTACTGCAGAATCTCTTGTAATTAATGATGTGTTGAACTTTCTCCCCTCTCCATCCCCTCTACAGCTAAACAACCCTCTGGTACTAAGTCTTGGCTCAGGCTCATTGGTATTCACTGGTGAGTGAGTGAACTACCCGCCAAGGTCTCAGTAAATACTAGCCTATGCTTCCCTCTCAGCCTGCATGTCTTTGAACTGAAGAGTGGCCACATCCAAAAATGTGCTATCAATTAAACACTCACCCTCATGGATACAAAACAGTGACACTTTTCCCTCACAAACTTTGAAACTATAAGCTCAGGCTCTTCTAGCCGATGACATTTTGTGAAGCTGTGGCAAAAAGCCTCCACGTATTAATTCACAGAACTAAAGCAAATGAAGGAGATCAAAAATTATGGTTGAGATGATGTAGGAAAAGGTAGGGAGGTTAGAAGCCTCATCCTGGGAACAGATGTGGCGAAGATGAAGGAATTGAGAAAAGGCATTAGCATTATTACAGGAGACCGGGAGTGGAGAGGTGTAGTCAAGATGGCCATGGGAAAACCCGTGGGCGGCACGGTAGCGCAGTGGTTAGCACAATGCTTTACAGTACAGACGACTCGGGTTCAATTCCCACTGCCTGTACGTTCTCCCTGTGGCTGTGTGGGTTTCCTCTGCGTGCACTGGTTTCCTCACACATTCCAAAGACGTGCTGGTTAGTAGGTTAATTCATTATTGTAAATTGTCCCATGATTAGGCTCGTGTTAAAATGAGGGATTTCTGTGTGGTACGTCTTGAAAAGGCCAGAAGGGCCCATTCTGTGCTGTGTCTCAATAAACAAATAAATAAATTTGGTAGGTTTATAAAAGATAAATGTAGACAGTTTGTCTCCAGAGATGGAAATGGAGAGATCGAGAAAGGGGACAAAGGTGTTTGAAATAGACCAAGTGAATTTAAGGGCAGGGTGGAAGTTGGAGGCAAAGTTGATGAAATTGATAAGCATGGGTGCACGAAGCAGCACTAATGCAGCTGTTAATGTTGCGCCAAAAAAGTTGTGGAGCATTAGCAATGAAGACTTGGAACAGGGACTGGTCCAGTTAGCCAATGAAAAGGCAGGCACAGCTGGGACCCATGCAGGTTCCCATGACAACCCATTGTGTTTGGAGAAATTGGGAGGAGCTGAATGAGAAATTGTTGAGGGTGAGGACCAGTTCAGTCCAGACTGAAGAGGGTGATGGTGAAGAGGAACTGGTTAGGCTGTTGTTGAGAAAACAGTGGAGAGCTTTAAGACCTTCTTGATAGGGGATATAATTGTAGAGGGACTAGATTTTTGTGATGAAAATGTGGCGGTCAAGTCCCAGGAAATTGAACGTTAATGAGGAGATCAAGAGCATGTGAAGTGTCACGGATGTATTGTAGGTGGGAAGGGACTGACTAAGGGGAATAGAATGGAGCTGGGTTAGGGAGACATGAGTTCAGTTGGGCAAGAGCTGGCAGAAACAATGGGTCTACCAGCACAGTCAACTTGTGAATCTTGGGTAGGAGGTGGAAACAAGCAGGACAGAGTAAGGGAACTATGAGGTTGGTGACAGTCGATGGGAGATCTCAAGAGTTGATGAGGCAGTGTTACCTGATTGTGTCAAAATTGACCAGTTCTAATGGATGCTCATCTACTTGTAACATTACCTCAGGCTTCTTACACCAGGGATGCTCCCGTACAGCAATTTATTTTAAATCTTCACTTCACCCCATCACAGTCCTCTCCCACTCTCCCCTCCCCCCTTAACCAAACAACATGCAGGTTTTCTCAACTTTTCCAGTTCAGACAAATGATCCTTGACCTGAAATGCTGACTCCGTTTTACCCTCTGTAAGGTGTTACCTGAGCTTCTGGCTGTTACCAGCATTCCCTGTATTTGCTTTAGTTAGATTCGTATAATGGTGAGCACTGGGTTTGACAATTATTCAGTTACCTTGACGTATGGTGTCTGAACTGTTGTGCCCTGCTAACAGAGTTGGGCTAACTGAGGACCTTCCCATTCGACTGCTCACTGGTGCTGGTGGTCCAGGGCTACCATCCCATTCCTGAGATTTGACTGGTTCTCCTGAAGCACCATGAGCCCCTTTCTCTCGGCTCTCCGCCTTTGGCAATGGTTCAGTGCTGGCGCTCCGTCCCTTTTGGTCCTCTCCTGGTTCTGTAAGAAAAAGTCAAATAATAAAAATGAGATTCTGAATTATTCCAGCTCCAAAGTCAGAATCAATGTCCAAATTAGAAATAAGAGTCATCAGTGACTCTTCCAGGAGAATGCTGCAGCTGAGATAGCCCAAAATTGCATGTCAGTGTGGGTCAAGTCGATATCATCAATGTTATTTCAGTAAGAAATAGCATTGGATTCCGGTAAAATGGCGGCACTCTCAGACACAGTGGCTTCTCTGGATCCAAACAAAGCTGTAACTTTTGTCTTTTATGTCTTTTTCATAGCTTCAAGATTTGGGGGAGTAGATTTAGGACTGAGATGAGGAAGAACTACTTTTCTCAGAGAGTGGTGAATCTGTGGAATTCTCTGACGAATGAAGCAGAGGGGGCTACCTCAGTAAATATATTTAAGACAAGGTTGGATAGATTTTTGCATAGTAGTGGAATTAAGGGTTATGGGGAAAAGGCAGGTAGGTGGAGGTGAGTCCATGGCCAGATCAGCCATGATCTCATTGAATGGTGGAGTGGGCTCGATGGGCCAGATGGTCGACACCTGCTCCTCTTTCTTATGTTCTTTTTCGTGACTGAAGGCACTGCTGGATACTAAGAACACTAAGTTCTGCAGATCCACCCCACTTGCAAGGTGCTGGATTGCGTTGGAGCCACACTTGTTGCACACTGTGTTGTAGTCTGCTTCAGACACCCACGGAAGAAGATGTCAGAGGCTGCACACAGATCTAATGGATAGTGTAGGTGATTGTCTTGGACATTTACAGTTACTCTTCTACAGGTTTGCTAAGTATGCCCACAGGAAGAACAATCTCAGGGTGGTATGTGGTGACATGTATGTACTCTGATAATAAATTTTACTTTGCACTTTGAACTTTTGTTGTGACTGCAAGACTCTGTTGGACTTTGGTAATGTAGAATACAGTGAGTATGATTCACCAGCTCATTTTGAGGCTCACAGTGGGTGAGCTGCTTTGCTTTGGTTGTTGCATAGGCAAGGCCCTCATGCCTCATTTCATCTGTGGCGGCCACCAGAGAAGGAGATGCCAGAGCCGAATACATGCTGTTGGATTCCACGCTGGTCTCTCGTGTCGCTGTTGCTCCCCAGCGTTCAGATAGTGGATGACAAGTTGGACTGCATTCATCTGCGACTGCTTTTGTGCAAGATGAGGAAATGCTACAAGCTTGTTTTGCAGACAACATCTGTGCACCATCAATCCACAGGCCATGACGTTCAAGATCATGAGCTATATTTTTTATATTTTCTTTTGTAGTTGTTTTGTTTTTCTGCTATCATAATTATGTGTGCTGTGTATGACTGTTTGTACTGTGTTTTGCACCTTGGGCCCAGAGGAACATTTGGCTGCATTTATCTGTATAGTTGAATAACAGTTAAACTTGAACTTACTGTATTTCCAGAAATCAGCAGACAGTAACCAAATATTCTTCACCAGCTATTTTAGAAAATTGCAAGAAGATAAAAAAGTGGGGAAGAAGAACAAATGAAGATGTTGTACAGTATTGAAACAGACCCTTTGACCCACCAAGTCTATGCTGGCAATTGGGCATCTAATAAAGATTAGAGATTGCCTTTATTTATCACCTGTACTTCGAAACACATGGTGAAAAGTGTCATTTGCTTCCAATCAGATTAGCAAGGATTGTGTTGGGCGGCCTACAAGTGTCACCACTCTCCTGATGGTGGCATAGCATGCCTACAACTTCCTAATCCTAACCCCTCCATCTTTGGAACATGGGAGTGCAGTAAACCGTAGCACCCAGAGGAAACACCCATGGTCACAGGGAGAACGTACAAACCCCTTACAGACAGTGGCAGAAATCGAAACCTGATCTTACTGCTGGCACTGTAATAGAATTATGTTAATCGCTATGCTACTGCACTGCTCTCCACTCAATCCACCTCATTCTCTGTTTCTATCCATGTCACTATTTTTTTTTTGGATCCATCTATTCATGGGATGTGTATTTTGTAGGAATAGGCCAATTGTCATTACCAAACTGGGGTGAATTCAGAAAGCAGTTATATGTCAACCAGATATACTGTACTGTACTTGTGTAAGGATGGACCTGAAAGACCTGAGTGAATCTGTTGGGTCTTAATAACAATTTGTAAGACCATTGAATAGGAGACAGGCTGATCAACACCTTGAACTTGTTCCACTAACCAATAAAATCGCGGTTGCTCAAATCTTGTCCTGTCCTATACCCTTGAGTTCCACTTTCTTTAAATGACTCTCATCTGTAGCCATTTAATGGCACTGCTTCCACAACTCTCTGCAGTAGAGAACACACAGCTCCTGAAAAGAAGAAAACCCCTTCTTTTGTCCACCCCACATTGGTGACTTGTTATTTGAACATAATAGTCTCAAATTCCAGAGACCTCCACAATAGAAACATCACCCAGGCTGCCAATCCCACCAGATACACAGACACAATCTCTTCTCATTCTTCTACTCTCCAACGACAATAGGCCTAACATGCTACACAGCCACTAATAACGATACATGTTCTTTTTATTCCAGAATTACTTATTTGAAGTTATATTTTCCAACTGCTGTCTTGAAATCTCTTGAGGTTAGAAGAATGTGAGCTGATCTCATGTTGAAACAAACAAAATTCTTGTGAAGTTTCACAAATATGAGACAGGACGTTTGTGTCTGAGGGTCTATAATCAATGGTCACAGCCTCAAAATAATAGTGTTGGCTGCTCAAGGCAGAGATGAGAAGAGATCTCTTTTCCCATAAGGTGGTGAACCTTTGGAATTCTTTACACATGATCATTATGGAGGCTTGATTACCGAATGTATTAGTCATCCAGACATAGAACACTAGAGCACAGAAACAAGTTTTTCAGCCCATCTGCTGAACTACTATTCTGTCTAGTCCAATCGACCTGCACCAGGACCATGGCCTTCTATACCCCATTCATCCATATCTCTATGCGAATTTCTCTTAAATATTGAAATCTAGCTTGCATCCACCACTTTCGATGGCACTACCCTTTGAATGAAGAAGCTCCCCGTCATGCTCCCCTTAAACATTTCACATTTCACTCTTAATCCATGACCTCCTGTTCTAGTCTCACCCAACATCAGCACAGTTTTTTTTGTGCGCAAGATGGCGGTGCACCCAGTTGCAGCGGCCACTCCGGCTCCAACTAATGGTGTAATTGTTCTTTCTTATGATCACAAGGCACTGCAGGATATTAAGAACACCAAGTGCTGCTAGTCTACCTCACTGGTGAGTTGCTGGATAGCACTTCTGCTCTGCAGCACAGGTTTATTGAGTACTGTGTCATTGCCTGCTGCAGCCACCCAGTGGAGAAGGCGTTGGAAGCGGTGTGCAAGCAACCAGTACTGTGGAAAGCACACTGGTATTCATGCAAGACTAAAGCTGAAACCCTGCATACCAACACTCCCCGCTTTCAAACGTTCAATCGCTTGAAAATAAACTAGATTACTTACGTCTGAGACTGAATCAACGTGAAAAGAAAGACAGCTGCATGTTCATTCTGATGGGAATGTGGCTCCAGGATACCATCCCTGAAGGGGCCATCCAGCTAGAGGGTTTGATCTCTTTTCGGTCTGACAGAATTCCCACGAAATCTGGCAAACCTGAACTGGAGGTGCGTACTGTGTATCTATACTAATAGGAATTGGTGTGTGAAGGCTTCGGTGGTGACAAGCCACCATTTGTCTCTGTTAGAATCCTTACTAGTGAAGTGCAGGCCCTTCAAGTTACTGAGGGAGTTCGCTGCTATTGTGATTCTGTCTGTATACATCGCCCCGCACCCACCCCCATGCTAATGCTGGGTAAGCACTGCGTCAGCTCTGTGACGTCATCAGAGACCTCCAAGCCACGCATCACGATAATTTCTTTATTGTTTCTGATGAGTCGAACCACGCTTGCTTAAACACAGACTTGCTTTGGCAGCATGTTGACTTTGCTACCAGAGGCGAGAACCCCTTAGATCTGGCTTGTTTAATATTTATTGTTTTACGACATACAACATGGAATAGGTCTTTCCGGCCCTTCAAGCCAAGCCACCCAACAATCCTCTCCTCTTACCAACATCCCTGGCACGTACAAAGCTGCTCCCCACCTCCACCTTGGATAATCTGACCACTTATCTGTTATGCTAATTCCTGTATGCAGACCACTGATTAAACACGTCAAGCAGTTCAAAGGGAGATAAAGACCTCACCAGAGGGACCAACCTCAGCACTGAGGGACTGTTTTGAAAACATGGGCTGGAACACAGTCAGGGAGGCAGCTACCTACAACCATCACATTAATGTCGATGAATATGGGAGATTGGTGCCTGCCTATATGGAGGACTACACTGAGGATGTCACTGTTACTAAACATGGCTATGTGAGGAGCAGGTCAGAAGCCATGGCTGACAGCAGAGATCTGAACATGGGTGAGAGATGGAGGGAAAAGATAGCTCTCAGGTCAACAAGATCTGCACTTTCCTACGCCATCAGGAACGCAAAAGAGAGTATGGACAGAGAATATACCACTATTTCCGTAACACCAGCTTCATGAGGCATTTGTGATAAGGCATTTAGAACATAACAGACTACAAGTCCATCCTGCATGATTCCTCCCTTCCTGATAGGCTGAATGTTTTTTACACTCAGTTTGATGCAGAAAACAATGTGCCGGTGAGGACCAGGCACTTTTTTCAACACAGCTGACGAGTCAGAGTCAATTCTCGTACAGTTGTGGGTCCTGATATCTGGTCGGGTGCTGAGGAACAGTGCAGCCCAGTTAACAGAGGCTCTAACAGACATCTTTAACATCTCTCTGGAGTAGTTCAGTGTCCCGTCAGGCTTCAATGTGGCCACCGTCATCCCAGTGCCCAAGAGGGCAATAGTAACCTGCCTTAATGGCTTCTGCCCAGAGGCAGTGACTTTAACTATCATGAAGCTTTTAGCCGCTGGTCACATTAAATCCCATCATCCTGCTACATTGGATCCTTCCTGGTTTGGTATTGCTTAAATCGATCCACTGATGGTGTTGTAGCCTCTGTCTTCCAATCCATCCTGTCCCACCTGGAAAATGGTGCTTCATACATCAGGATGCTGTTTATCAGCTTGGCATTTAACATGATTGTCCCTCAGAAGCCAGTGGGTAAACCGTCCTCGTTGGGTCTCAACACTTCTCTCTGTAACTGGATCTTGGACTTCTTGACAGAAAGGCCAAAGTGTTGGTAGAAACATCTACATATCCGTCATAGGTGCATCCAAACCCACAGGGTTGCATACTGTGCCTGCAGCTTACGCATGACTGTACTGCCAGATCCAGTTCAAACTGAATCATCAAGTTTGCTGATGACACAAGAGTGGTTGTCCTCCCCAACAATGAGGATGAGAATGCAGAGAGGTGGAAGAGCAGCTGGTAGAATGGTTTGGACACAACAACTTGAGTTTCAGCATGGATAGGATCAAAACGATACCTGTTGACTTCAAGAAGGTTCAGGCTGACCACTCTTCACTGCACATAAACGGCTCCTCTGTGGAGAGAGTTAGGAGCACCAAGTGTAGAAATAGCAGGAGCTCTGACGGAGATCTTTAATATGTCATTAGAAACGGGGATTGTGCCGGAGGATTGGCGTATTGCTCATGTGGTTCCATTGTTTAAAAAGGGTTCTAGAAGGAAGCCTAGCAATTATAGACCTGTCAGTTTGACATCAGTGGTGGGTAAATTAATGGAAAGTATTCTTAGAGATAGTATTTATAATTATCTGGATAGACAGGATCTGATTAGGAGTAGCCAGCATGGATTTGTGCATGGAAGGTCATGTTTGACAAACCTTATTGAATTTTTTGAAGAAGTTACGAGGAATGTTGACGAGGGTAAGGCAGTGGATGTAGTCTATATGGACTTCAGCAAAGCCTTTGACAAAGTTCCACATGAAAGGTTAGTTAAGAAGGTTCAGTCGTTAGGTGTTAATGCTGGAGTAAATGGATTCAACAGTGGCTAGATGGGAGGTGCCAGAGAGTATTGGTGGATAATTGTTTATCGGGATGGAGGCCGGTGACTAGCGGGGTGCCTCAGGGATCTGTTTTGGGCCCAATGTTGTTTGTAATATACATAAACGATCTGGATGATGGGGTGGTAAATTGGATTAGTAAGTATGCCGATGATACTAAGGTAGGAGGTGTTGTGGATAATGAGGTGGATTTTCAAAGCTTGCAGGGAGATTTATGCCGGTTAGAAGAATGGGCTGAACGTTGGCAGATGGAGTTTAATGCTGAGAAGTGTGAGGTTCTACATTTTGGCAGGAATAATCCAAATAGAACATACAGAGTAAATGGTAGGGCATTGAGGAATGCAGAGGGACAGAGAGATCTAGGAATAACTGTGCATAGTTCCCTGAAAGTGGAGTCTCATGTAGATAGGGTGGTGAAGAGGGCTTTTGGAACGCTGGCCTTTATAAATCAAAGCATTGAGTACAGAAGTTGGGATGTAATGCTAAAGTTGTACAAGGCATTGGTAAGGCCAAATTTGGAATATTATGTGCAGTTCTGGTCACCGAATTATAGGAAAGATATCAATAAATTAGAGAGAGTGCAGAGACGATTTACTAGGATGTTACCTGGGTTTCAGCAATTAAGTTACAGAGAAAGGTTGAACAAGTTAGGTCTCTATTCATTGGAGCGTAGAAGGTTGAGGGGGGATTTGATCGAGGTATTTAAAATTTTGAGAGGGATAGATAGAGTTGACGTGAACAGGCTGTTTCCATTGAGAGTAGGGGAGATTCAAACTAGAGGACATGATTTGAGAGTTAGGGGGCAGAAGTTTAGGGGAAACACGAGGGGGTATTTCTTTACTCAAAGAGTGATATTTGTGTGGAATGAGCTTCCTGTAGAAGTAGTAGAGGCCAGTTCAGTTGTGTCATTTAGGGTAAAATTGGATAGGTATATGCACAGGAAAGGAGTGGAGGGTTATGGGCTGAGTGCGGGTAGGTGGGACTAGGTGAGATTAAGGGTTCGGCACAGACTAGAAGGGCCAAGATGGCCTGTTTCCGTGCTGTGATTGTTATATGGTTATATGGTTAAGTTCCTGGGAATGCATATAATAGATGATGTCACCTGCTCCCTCAACACCTCTTTGGTGATGCACAGCAGCATCTCCTCCTTCATGAGCAGGCTGATTCAGGTGAGGCCCTCCCCCCTCCCCATTCTAATTAAGTTTCACTGAATCACCATTGAGGGTGTCTTGACGAGCTGCATCACCATCTCGTATGGGCATTACAAAGTATCTTACCGTAAATCCTCATAGGGGCTTGCGGGAACTGCTGAGATATACATTCGGGTCTCTGGAGCACCACTCAAAGACATTTATTAGGAGCCCTGCATACACAGTGCCTTTAGCATTGTCAGTGATTGATCCCTCCCATTCATCTGACAGGCTCTGACCTCCCCCCCCCCGCCCATCATCAGGCAGATGGTACTGTAGCATTAAAGGAAGAGCTGTTATGATGGGAAACAGCTTTGTCTTCCAGAGACGACTGAACAATAAATCTCATCGCTTATGAAGTGCCCGTAACTTGTGTCATAAATGCACCTTGTTATTTGTTAATTCGCTGGTAGTAATATTTCTTTTTGTGTTGTGAGCATGAGTTATATGTGCTGTATTGTGCACCTTGTCCAGTGGAGCATTGTTTCGTTTGGCGGTATACATGTCTCATTTCAGGGTATACACACGTACAGTTGTTACATTTGGCAGTATAGATGAGTATGGTTGAATGATAATAAACTGAATTTGAACTTGAACTTGGTGGAAAAAGCTTGCCTGTATTTACTCTCTCTATATCTTTTATGCTTAGGAGCTGATGTTGACAATCATGTGAATAATTTAGGAGGCTAAGGGCAGAAATCTAAAGGCCGGGTCCTGCTGAAAGAAAATGTTTTACTGTTCAGTGTTTCTGCTTGCACATGCAGATCTGTGTCACAGAACATTCTGTGCAAATGCAACAGAAACTCACATCCCCTGCAGGTTTAAAATAATGAAGATAATCAAATTATTCATGCATCTAAACAAAAAAGCAGGAAGCGGTACAGCACCAACTGAAGTTAGTCAATATGGTAGCATTTGTATTCACCCTAACAATGGAGATTTATTATTCAATTTTTAAAGCTCAATTGTTTGAAATTGAGAAATAGGTCCCCAAAAGGGACTAAGATTACATTTTATTTTACATACAGTGATCCCAGTGGATAGAGGCAGAGAACACTCAAGGCAAATCTCTAGTCAACTGTACTTTCTGTTATTGAATTTGTCGTTGTAATGATGACTTCATCACACCATACCTGCTCTCAGACAAGTTCATTTCAAGGATTCTTAAAGGGATACAATCAGCTAATGGAGCCCAGGACATAAAGATGTGATAAGTTTAGAATAAAAATGAGGAGGTATTTGTTTAGCTAGAGGGTAGTGAGTCTGTGGAGTTCATTGTCACAGATGGCAGTGGAGGACTCATCATTTGGTAGATGTGGAGGATGAAAGGTTCTTGATTAGTAAGGTTATGGAGAGAAGGCAGGAGAACAAATGGGGTTGAAAGCAGGATAAATGGCCAGTTCATATTTCTTATGGTCTTACGGTCTTTTCAAACTGTTAGATTGGTCCCTATTCAAACATATTTGTCAGTCTAGAGCCCTCTATGGGGGATTCTCAATTGCAGGCTGTTAACCTGCTTCACTTGTGAACTCATCACATTTGTCGTTCAGAGTTTAATAGCTTGTCCTACCTTGTGGTGGTCTGAAGCTTGAAGTGCAGAAAGAGTTCATTTGGCCCATTGTTTCCACCTTCTGGTACCTCATGGGCAGCACAGGTGTGTATTGCTTAGCACATCACTTTACTGTTTCCAATTGGGATTAAATTCCTACACAGACTGCAAAGAATTTGTGTGTTTTCCCCATGATTGAATAGGTTTCCTGTAGTTGCTCTTGTTTCATCCCATACTCCCAAGATGTATGGGAGGGGTTAGTTGTTAGGGTTAGGGCTAGATGTACAGGAGATGTTCTGGTGGTGCCAGAAACCTGGAAACACTTGCAGGCTGCCCAGCATGATCCTCGCTGATTTGATTGGATGCAAAACAATGCATTTCAATGTATCTTTTGGTGAGGAGGCTTGGCTAATAAACTGCAAAATAACAAGCTGGGAGGGGCCGCAAAACAAAAGAGAAATGCATACTTAACACAACAAGGTGACTGAAGGCTTGGAGCAACTGGTTTTGGTTAGAGGGTGAACAAGGATTGTGGATCAGTGCTGGCCTTCAATAGGCTGCAGTTGTTGCGCTGGAAATGAGTGGCAGGTGACTCCTGTTAGCTGGTGCCTGCCCATGTAGGCCTGGTAGGATGGCCCCTCCTACAGCCGGCTCCTGGCAACTCAGGATGAACTCCTTGATGAATGATGGATCCAGGGTGAAACTGGAATGGCACCCATTTCCTCCTTCCAGGTTGACCAAGCATTCCACACCCCATCCACAACTTAAATCTATCAACCAGTGAACCGTGTACACTGGACCACTTTCCAGCATCCTAAGTTCAGCAGGTGCAGGCTCAGGTGGATTAAGTGCTCCATGGACAACGGGCTTGTGACAGGACATGTAGAAGATAGGTGTGATCCTGAGGGATAGTGGTAAGTGACTGGATCGATATGGGGAACAGTGGGGGTTGGTAGGCATGGAACAGTTCAAAGGGTGGCACGCCTATGTCAGAGGAGGTGTGCAGATTGTAGGACAGCTCAGCCCAGATCAGTTACTTCTTCCATGCGTAGAGGTAGTGAAGCATTGCAGAAATTTCTCCACATGCAGATTGACTCTTTCTGACTGATCATTGGTCAGATAATAGCCAGAGGAGAAACTTGTTGAGGCTTGGAGGGGAGGGCAGAAGGATTGCCAAAAGCAGGGGGTAAATTGAAGGCCTCAGTCCAACACAATGTCCTGAGGGAAACCATGGAGGCAAACCATGGAGGCAAACCATGGAGAACCGGTCTGCCCTCTCAGTGGCTGAGGGAAGTTTGGGGAGGACAATGAAGTGGGCTGTCTTGAAGATCTGTTCAACCACTAAAATCATTATTGTGGCCCCATTGGAATGTAGCAAACCTGTGAAGAGGTCCATGATGATGTAGGACCATGGGCATTGAGGGATTGGTAGGGCTGCAAGAGCCCATTGGGCTGCTGTTCGAAGGAATTGGACTGCGCATGTTGAGAGCAGGCAGTGACAAACAGACCTGCATCTACAGTCATGGTGGACCACCTGAACTAGTGTCGCAAAAAGCTTAGAGTCCTCTGTGCACCTGGATGGCTGGAGAAGGGTGAGGTGGGCTGATGGAGTGCTTCAGAGTGCATGCTCTCCCCTCCAAGCCTCAACAAGTTTCTCCTCTGGCTATTATCTGACCAATGATCAGTCAGAAAGAGTCAATCTGCAAGTGGAGAAATTTCTGCAATGCTTCACTACCTCTACGCATGGAAGAAGTAACTGATCTGGACTGAGCTGTCCTACAATCTGCACACCTCCTCTGACATAGGCGTGTCACCCTCTGAACTGTTCCATGCCTACCAACCCCCACTGTTCCCCGTAGCGATCCAGTCACTTACCAGAGTGCATGCTATGTGTGGTTGTCTGGAGCTTCTGCCTGAGCAGCCTTGTGCTGTGGAGCCTGGCGGGTCTGGTTTACCACTGTCACAGACGATTGGTGCAAGGATCTGAAAAGACTGAATGATGGGTTGAGGGTTGGCCTCCACTTCAGCTGGGCTGAATTTTTGTATCAGCGCATTCTTGGAGCTGTGTCAGTAAGAGATGGTGAAGAAGAGGGCCCTACAAGTTTTACGTGGGTTGAGTTGGCAATGTCTATTGTATGGATATGAGGTTCTGGTGGTCAGTCCAGATCAGGAAGGGCTCGGTGTTACCCCGTTAATCAATGTGTCCATTCCTCCAAGGCCCATTTAATGACGAGCCGCTCCCTGTCTCCTACTCCACAATAGCACTATGTAGAGTTGAACTTGTGTGAGACGAAGGCACAAGGATGTGTCTTCCTGTCCAGTCCTCGCTGGGAGAGAATGGCCCCAGTGCCCACAACGGATGCATCTACCTCTACCGCAAAAGGCTCAGAGGGTTCTGGATGGCGGAATATGTGAATGGTGGTGAAGCGTCTCGAGCTTCTCAAATGTGTGGTCCATGGCATCAGACCAGGTTATCCATGAGGTAGGTGATTTGATGAGGAAGGTGAGAGGAGCAGCAATTTGGCTGTAGTTTCTATTGAAGCGGCAGTAGAGGTTGGAGAAGCCCAAGAAACACTGTAGATGTTTGAGGGAGAGTGGTCAGGGGCAACCAACAACAGTATGCACTTTCTTTTTGTCCATGATTTTGCCTTGGGGTGGAGGGACGTAACTCAGGAGGAAACGACTGGCGAGTGGTATTTTTCTAACATGCAGTAGAGTTGGTTTTCAAGGAGGTGCTGAAGGACTAATCGGTCATGACAGATGTGGTCACAAGGGTCCTTGGAGAAGATGAGGGTGTTGTTGAGGAGGATGCACATATACCTGTGTAGTTTGTCTCAAAGGAGCTCATTAATGAAGGCTTAGAAAATGGCTACACTGTTGGAAAGTCCGAAAGGCATCATCAAGTACGTTGTGGTGGCCAGTCCTGATGAAGGATCTCGGCCTGAAACATCGATAGCACTTCTCTCTATAGATGCTGCCTGGCCTGTTGCGTTCCACCAGCATTTTGTGTGTGTGGTTATGAACGCTGTTTTCCACTCATACCCTGGTGGATGAGGATCAGATTGTATGCACTCCATAGTTCTAATTTGGTGAAGATATGGGCCCCATGGAGTATTTCAAATATGCTATCCATCAAGAGAAGAGGGTAGCGGTTCTCAATGGTGATTTGATTGAGTCCACAGTAGGGATGAACACATCCATCTTTCTTTTTGACAAAGAACAACCCTGCATTAGCTAGGGACTGGGATGGTCGAATGAAGCTGAGCTGTAGCACTTCATCAATGGCTTGGGTCACAGCAGTGGAGGGGAAGAACAAAGGACCTTGAGGAGGGATGTTGCTTGGGAGTAGGTTGATCGCACAGTTATGTGGTCTGTGAGGCGGGCTAGGCTGCTGGCTTCCCATTTACTGAAGGAGATGGCTAGGTCCTGTGGGAGTTTGGTGAGGTTGAGGGTTTACCTTTATTGATTTATGGAATGAGGTCAGCTGAGCTTGCAGGCAGGTGGGTCCCCAACTCAGCAGCGAACTGGATGACCAGGTGAAGTGAAGGTCATGGGTGGACAGCTGGGGTAACCCAAGATGAGAGGAGTGTTTGGTGAGTCAATCAGGAGGAACTGAATGGGATTTCAGCGCTTTCTGATCTACATATGTATAAGCCATGCACGTGCTCTGACCATCCTGGGGCATATATCAATGGCCGTGATACAGAAGGGGTGAGAGACAGGTTCGGTAAGGAGTCCAACCTGCACACACTGAGCTGCGCTAGAACCCACCAGAACCTCCAGTGCGTTTAAAGCCATCATGGTGTGAAGGGTGACAGAGAGAGTGAGTCGGGTTATGGTGCTAGAACGAGGGGACATTGGGGGGGGGCAATGATTATCATATAGAAGGTACCCCATCTCTACCTGACGATGCCATTTGATGCACGGGTGATTGGCTGCTCCACAGTAAGCACATAAGTTGTTTCTCTAACGATGCTCATGCTCTTGAAGGGTTACTGGAATTCAGGCACGGGAATCTGGAGTTCGGAGGGAGGTGGTTAACTGCTGTGGGGCTGCTGATATGATATGTAGAGTTTGAGATAGATAAGGGCAGCATCAGGTTCACCATTATTTCATCATACATGAAGCGATTAACTTTGGAAGGTCAACTTTGGAGGCAGAATACAGAGTTAATAGCAGGATTCTTAGAAGTGTGGAGAAACAGTGGGATCTAGGGGTCCACATCCACAGATCTCTCAAAGTTGCTGCACGTTGATGGTTTGGCTAAGAAGGCATATGGTGCATTGACCTTCATTAGCTGGGGGACTGAGTTCAAGAGCTGCGAGGTAACATTGCAGTTCTATAAAACCCTAGTTAGACCACACTTGAAATGCTTTGTTCAGTTCTGGTCACCTCATTATTGGAAGGATGTGGAAGTTTTAAAGAGGGCTCAGACGAGATTAACCAGGATTCTACCTGAGTTAGAGGGCACATCTTCCAAGGATAGGTTGAGTGGCCAAGGGCTTTTTCTTTAGAGTGAAGGAGGATGAGAGGAGACTTGATAGAGGTATACAAGATGCATAGATTGAATAGATAGCCAGGGATGTTTTCCCAAGGTGGTACTGGCTAATACAAGGGAGCATAATTTTAATGTGCTTGGAGGAAAATACAGGAGGGATGTCAGAGGTGAGCTTTTCATTAGATTGGTGATTGCTTGCCAGGGATGATGGTAGAGGCAGACTCATTAGGGTTCATTTAAGAAACTCTTAGATAAGCACGTAGATGATGGGGAGAATAGGGAGCTCTGTAGGAGGGAAGGGTTTGATTAGTAGGTTAAAAGGTCAGCACAATATTGTGAGCTGAAGGGCCTGAATTGTGCTGTGATGTTCTATGTTTTATGTTTTATATACAGTATGTTCTTTGATTGTAATTGTAATTGGATAAACAGCTGGAATTGGTAAGGTCTACTATATGTCAGTGCTTTAAGGAACTCCTACGGGGAAGTTCTAGGCTGGGAATTATTATCTTTCATCCACCATAACCACATTCCTTTCTGTGAGGTATGACTTCAGTTATGGAAACACTGCAGGTGCCATAGATGGCTAGATGTTATCTTGATGTCAAAGGCAGACAGCCCCCAGGCCTCACCTCAGGAATTCAGCTGTTTGATCCATGTCTGGCTAACGCTGTGATGAAGCTGGAGCTGAGTGGCCTTGGTGAAATCCAAATGGTCACCAGAGAGTGGGTTACTGCTGACTGTGGACTCATTTTAGGTTGGAGGATGTGGTGAACTACATATACATGTCTGGACCTACCCCTCTGCTGACTGCTCCTGTGGCTCCTCCCACAGACCTCTGGATAAAGGCAATTGGAGGCACTGCTCCTCCCTCAGTCTCCAGGATGTTGTGCGGTGGTTTCTTGCTGCTAATCGTGGTCTCTTGCAGCTAATAAAAGCCTATCGTTTGCCTCCCGTCTCCGAGAGTTATTGATGGTGCATCAGAGGAACAACACCTTATATTCTGTTTGGGTAGCCTCCAACGTGATGGCATGAATATTGATTTCTCAGACTTCCAGTAATGCCTCCAACCTCCCCCCCCCCCCACCATTTCCCACACCCTTGTCCCTCTCCCATGTTATTTCCTTGCCATCATCTCCCTTTGCTGGTCCTCCCCCCACCCCCCTTTCTTCTTTCTTCCATGGCCTTCAGTCTCTTTCACCAATCAGCTTCCTAGTTCCCCCTCCAATACCTATCACCTGGTATTTCTCTATTCCCTCTCCCCTCACCTTTTAAATCTACTCCTCAGCTTTTTTTCCTCCAATCCTGCCAAAGGTTTTCGGCCTGAAACATTGACTATACTTTTTTCCATAGATACTGCCTGGCCTGCTGATTTGCAGATTTTATCTTGTTTCGGAATAGATTCATCCTGCTTTTGTAAAAATGACATTCTTAGGCAGTTTTCCACATTGTTGGACAGATGTCAGCATTGTATCTGTTCTAGAAGTGCTTGTTCTAGAAGCTCTGTGTC
The DNA here is from genome assembly GCF_030144855.1 of Hypanus sabinus. Lineage (NCBI taxonomy): Eukaryota > Metazoa > Chordata > Chondrichthyes > Myliobatiformes > Dasyatidae > Hypanus > Hypanus sabinus. Next base: position 32,485,444 of record NC_082707.1, read on the forward strand.
TCTGGAGGATTTCTCCTGGGATGCTGCCATGTCCCATAGCCTTTGTTATATCCAGTTTATCAGCTATTTCTTCTCATGCAGAGCAAATCAAATCAAACCGAAGACTGCATTGCATGGAGAAATCTAACCATGAGCACTGGCATTGAATGTTAACCGATGCATCTTCAACAGTGTTCCTGTCCAATTCAGCTGTGCATGCCTGGCTCGGAGATGGCGAAACGCTCATGCAGGATTTGTTCACAATGCTCTGGAGGCTTATTTCAGTGTAACTTAAGGAAACTTGCCTAATCAGGCCCATGCCATGTAATCTGGTGCATTGATCATCTTACAGCCAGATTCTCCTTAAACTTTCCAATCCTCTAGACAATCTGCCACTAGATACTATCTAAATATAACACTAATTCATCCCTCTTGGTCTACTGCTAAATATTGCGCTAGTAGCCCGGTCTACTAATTGTGTGCTACACCTGTAATAATACCTATATAACTATCCCTATGAGAGGTATAGGTAAGATAGGTGCAAGACGGCTTTTCCCACTTAGGCTGGGTGAGACTAGAGCTAGTGGTCATTGGTTAAAGGTGAAAGTGAAATATTTAAAAGAAACATCTTCACTCAGAAGGTGGTGAGAGTATGGAACAAGTAGCCAGTGGAAGTGGTGTATGCAGGTCTGATTTCACTATTTAAGAGAAATTTGGATAGGTACGTGGATGGGAGAGCAATGGAGGGCTATGTGCAGATTGATGGGACTAGACTGAATAATAGCGTGGCAACATGGACTAAATGGGCCAAAGGGCCTGTTTCTGTGCTGTAGCGTTCTATGACTTCGATGACTCACAAAATATACATGATTCACTATACTTTGTTGGCTTAACGTGCCTTTTGAGGTGCAGATTTTCTAGATTTTTTCTTTAATCTCAAAATGAGCTCTGTTCTATTTCCTGGATAAGTCTCTGAGCTGATCAAATGTCATGTTTGCCTTTTTCATTTACATCAGCAACTCCTGAGAACATGATTAAATACTAAGTTTGCAAAGTATGTGAATTTTTTCATAACCTTCAGAATTAAATTGATGGTGACAGATGGCTGTTTATGGAGCTTAGAAGATGCTGACTGGTGCGTTATTTCTGCATTAATGGGAATGATGGAGAAACCATAGATTTAGGCATCTGTTGTAAACATTTCAGTCGTCTGTAGTTTCCAGCTTTTATCCCAAAGCATTAGCGTACATCAGTATTGGGCAAACGTGCAATCTACAATTTTCATGGTGTACAATGAGGTGTATATAAAGTCGCTAATCCTGGTATATTCATTGGCAGCTGATGGGATAAGAGTTGTTATTGCTCGGGTAATGACACTGAACTATATTAGATGTCCTCCTCAATAAGGACTGTACATGAGTACACAAGGGACATTTAACAACGTGGCCATTGATCATATCCTTAGGACATGTAAAACACTTCAGTTTTAATGAACTACCTTTTGAAATGTCATCGTTGTTTTGTATAACTGCAGACCGCTGGAAAACCAATTTGCACAAAATATTCACAAATGCCGAAGTGGATGGACCGTTAGTAAAAGGGGGTAGTGTTTGCCTGGACTCATATCAATGTCAAGGCGATAGCAAGTGGTCCTTACAGCTGGCTGGCTGAGGTGTGAGCTCTCTATCTTCTCCAGCAGAGTAGGCGGCCTAATTTGCTTGGTGGGAGCAAAAGGCACCCATAAATTATTACTCTTAGGCATTCCTCCGGTTACGATTCTAGGCTTCCTGTGTCAAAGTGCTCTGTACAGTAGCTAACACAGAATCATTACAGGCGAATAGAACTACCTAAGCTGTGAAGTACACTTCAATGTATATGAGTCAATTAGTACTATGTTTGCTGAGTTAGGTGGTCACGTATTCAATTTCACCCTCCAGGGATCTAGACAGAGTCATTCTGAGGGAATAGTGTCCTGGCAGAGTGGCCATCTTTTGGATAGGTGGTGAAATCTGCTAACTCAGGTCAACGTTATAAAAAAAACTTATTTAGCTGACTGAAGAAAAGCAGTAATCTCCTGCTCAGTATATTGACTGATGATTATTCGTCAATCAACATGTAAAACAGCCTATTTGGTTGCTATTACTTCAGGGCTTGTAAGGCCTTGCTGTGAGCAGCTTGTCTGTGGTACTTCTTCATACCAGCAGCCTCAGAGTTATTCCATTGGCTCTAAGGTGCTTTAGTATATCTTGACGGAATGAAACAAACTGTATAAACACACTTTTTTTGCACATGCAGAGCATGACATGAAGCACAGAGGAAGGCAGAAGAGACAGCTCTGTTTTACTAACCAACTAGTGCATGTGCAGACAGACGTTGCATACACCAGCCACTTCTAGAATGTCAAATTATTTTTCTTTACAGATTTATGAAGCTTATAAAGTTGCATTGATCAGAAATCAACAGTAAGACAGACTCTTTGATAGGTACACGGAGCTTAGAAAAATAGAGGGAAATTCGAGGCAGTTTCTAGAGCATGGTCGGCACAACATTGTGGGCTGAAGGGCCTGTAATGTGTTGTAGATTTCTATATTCTAATTACCTCATATTTTCATACTGCTGGTTTTAGTTTCAATCAAGGATAGCTCACAGGTATTATGTACAAATCAAAGCTACTGTCTGAAATCTCCCAACATTCACCAGTAGTATTTTGTGAAGTATGGTATTGTGTATAGATTTTTGAAAAGTCTTTTGATCAATATATCTGATGAGAACTAAAGACACTGGCAGATGCTGTAAGTCAGGGTGCAGGAAGGGTCAACGATTCAGTTGCCGTGGCACGCAATTTAGACAAAGTGGATTTAATATCAATAAGGGACATAAATCAGTCAGAAAATACGAACTAAATCAATTTTAGTGGCTACGGGTGGGCAGCAGACATGAAGCACATTGTGCACTAACTAAAGCAATCACTTTAAGCATCAACTGTAGCAGACCAACTGTCACAGTGGGCTCTGTCAAACATTCTTCTTCAGTGGGTTATGGGCTGTTCTTCCTGATGGGGTTGTGTGTGACAACGCTGCATCACAAATGAGAAAGAGGATTCCTCGAAGAGGCATACCAGATGTCATATCTCTGAAAACTGTTCAATCAAAATCTAAGCTTATCTCAGCCTTCAGCTTCCAGTGACTATTTGCTTCAAGGCACCAGAATAACGTTAACAAAAAAAGTTGCCTTCAGATTACTTGATCATGTGATTTGATCCCTATAACAGAACTATACAACTATTTAAAATTAGTCTCATAGCTTCTGTTGTATGGAATTATTTTATGGCTGAAACTACCCTATTGGCTCAGTAGGCAAGCTCATTGGCTGATATGTTAACAAGCCCAGGTTGAGTTTTTTTTTGTCTCCACCAGCTGAGCACTCAGGATTGTTTGTGTGCAGGGTATGCAGGAAACTCTGCCCAAGTGAACCACCTGCCAATATAAGTGGGATTCCCAATGTCCTTCTGAACGAATGGAATGAAAAGTCTGGGTTTTGGAAAGGGCTGTGATTCTTGTCTAGATTCTACTCAGATGCTGCCTACGGTAAAAGCTCAAGGACCAGGAATAGGATTGGGTCAATCAGCCTCTCCTGTATGTTCTGCCATTCAATAAGGCCTTGGCTGATCCAAATTTGACATCAGTACCATGTTCACACTCTCCCCTTTGCAGTTCCTATATCTTTCAGCCTCTGTCCTCAATATTATTTGAACTTTCAGTTTTAGGTAGACCATAAGACCACAGGAGCAGAATTAGGCCATTTGGCCCATCGAATCTGTTCCACCATTTTATCATGGCTGATCCAATTTTCCTGTTAGCCCCAGTCTTCTGCCTTGTCCCCGTATTCTTTCATTCCCTGACAAATCAAGAATCTATCAACCTCTGCCTTAAATATTAGAATATTAGAAAGTTTTTGACAACAGGCCATTCGGCCCAACAAAGCTTGCCAAATCACAATTCACATAGTGTGTTGAAATAACTATCAAGTTCAGATTTGAAAGTCTCTAAGGTACTACTCTCAACTACACAACTGGGTAGTTTGTTCCATATGTCCACAACTCACTGTGGAAAGCAATCCTTCCTGATGTTAGTCCAAAATCTCCCTTTAACCAATCTCCACCTACGCCCCGTGTTCTTGATGATGGATTAATTTTGAAATAGCAGCTGGCATCCACCTTACTTATTCTCTTAATGATTTTGAAAACCTCTATCATGTTTCCACTCATCCTACATCTACATGGGCTAAAAAGGTTTAATTCTTTCAATCTTTCTTCACAGCTCATGCCCTGCAGACCTGGAATGAGTCTCATCACCCTTCTCTGGACTCCCTCCAGTGCCTTCACATCACTCACAAATTATGGAGACCAAAATCATACACAGCACTCAAGGTGTGGCCTCAAAAGTGCATTATACAGCTTAAGGAAAACATCTCTAGTCTTGAACTCCAGTGAGTGCATTGTATAGCCCAATGTTCTATTAGCCTTCCTAATCACTTCTGTGCATTGTCTAGATGTTGATAGTGATGAGTCTACCTGGAGCCCAAATCCTTCTTGTACACTGCACGTTTGAAATCAAGTCCTTGAATTGTATACTCATATCTAATATTTCTACTTTGTATATGTAATATTTTACATTTACCATGTATCTGCCCACATTTGGACTTTGTTTATATCTAACTGTAATGATTCTGCTGCCTAAATGTTATTACATCGACAAGCCTTACTAGTTTATTTGTTACGCATTTACCCAAATCATGAATGTAGATTAAAAACAGCAGCAACCCCAAAGCTGATCCCTGTGGAACCCCAATTATAACATCTTCTAGGTGTGAAAATGATCAGCTCACCATAAGTCATTGTTTTCTGTTTTTGAGCCAATTCTGTACCCATTCACACACCTTTCCCTGAATTTCTACCTCTTGTAATTTGAATATTTACCTCTTGTGTGGTACCTTGCCAAAAGCCTTCTGAAAGTCCAGGTAAATGATATCAACCACACTATTGTTATCATAAATTTTAGTTGTCTCTTCACAGAACTCCAACATGTTAGTAAAACATGATTTCCCCTTTCTGAACCCATGCCTTGGAAAAATACATGTTAGGGATTTTTATATATATATATATAATAACAGACCTCTTTGAGTACCCTTGGATATATGTTGTCTGGCCCTGGGGATTTATTAACTTTCAGCCTTTTCAGCTGAAGCAGGACCTCACTTTCTAAAATCTCTAGGTCATTGAAAATAACCTTTCTTTTCTCTACACTTACTGACATATTGCTAACATCTTTGCAGGTAAATACTACAGCAAAATATGAGTTAAGAGTTTCCGTTATGTCCTTATCTGCATAATTTATCACCCTATATTATTCTTAATACACTTAACTTCCTTCTTGACTTTTCTTTTACTACTAAAGTATTTTTAAAAAATCTCTTGGGGTCAATCTTAGCATTATCAGCAATATATTTCTGAACCTACCTTTTGACAATCCAAATTTCCCTCTTCTCTTTAGCTCTCATATGTTCATGTGTCCATATGCCCTATTGTTAACATTGTTACTATCTTTTCTGTATTCCTTATGTAGCTGTCTTCAATGATTTTTATGTATACCTTTAGCTGCTCTATTGATTTTATTGCTTCTCCTGACCTATGAACATTTCCTGCACTGCTTGTATTACCTCTTTAAATCAACCTCATTGTTCCTCAAATGACTCAACGTCAAGCAGTTCCTTCCAGTTTTCCTTCTGATGACTTTGCTGCATCTGCACAAATTTTGCATTTCTGAAATTCAATTTAATGGCTTTGGTTTTTACTGGTGTACTCTCCCAAAAAACTTTGAGACTAGCTGTGATCACTTGGTCCTAAAGGCTCAACAACTTCTGCACTCAAAATTCTACTCTGACTTTTACAGAATATCAAATCTATACAGGCCTCCCCTCTTCTTGGTGCGTTTACATAATGGGTCAACATACAGACATTCAGGACTCAATGAATTCACTGTCCTTTAATCCGTTAGTCACTAGGTCTTCCCACTTAATATTTGGGAAATTAAAGACACAAGGACTTGTACATAAAGACCAGGCCTCCACAGCTGCCTGTGGCAAAGATTCACCACTCTCTGGCTAAAATAATTCCTCTCCATCTCCATTCTAAAAGGACACCACTCTATTCTGAAGATGAGTCCTCCAGTCTTAGACTCTCCCATCACAGGAAACACTCTCTCCACATCCGCGCTATCAAGACCTTTCACCATTCGATAGGTTTCAATGAGGTCATCCCTCATTCTTCTGAATTCCAGTGAATACAGGCCCGGAGCCAGAACTCAGTCTTCGTTTGACAAGCCATTCAATCCTGGAATCATTTTCATGATTCACTTTTGAACCCTCTGCAGTTTCAACACATCCTAAGATAAGGGGCCCAAAACTGCTCACCAGAAGTTTATAAGTTCTCAACATTATATCCTTGCTTTTATATTTTAGTCCTCTTGAAAGGAATGATAACATTGCATTTGCCTTCTCCACCACAGATTCAACCTGCAAATTAACCTTTATTGAATCCTGCACGAGGACTCCCATTTTTTACACTTCATATTTTTTAGCAATTTCTCTCAATTTAGAATATAGTCAACCCTTTCATCTCTTCTGCCATAGTGTATTACCATATAATTCCTGACACTGTATTCTATCTGTCATTTCTTTGCCCATTCTCCTAATCTAAGTCCATCTGTAGCCTTTCTACTTACTCAAAACTACCTGCCCCTCCACCTATCTTCAAATTGTTTGCAAACTTTGCAAAAAAGCCATCAATTCCATCATCCAAATCACTGACATGTAACATAAAAAGAATTTGTCCCAACCCAGACCCCCATGGAACACCAGTAGTCACCGACAGCCAACCAGAAAATGCTTGCTTTATTCCCACTCTTTGCCTCCTGCCAATCAGCCACTGCTTTATCCACGCTGGAATCTTTCCTGTATAACTATGCTTGTTAAGCAGCCTCATGTGTGATACCTTGACAAAAGCCTTCCGAAAATCCAAGTGTACAACATCAACTGATTCTCTTTTGTCTATCCTGCTTGTTATTTCTTCAAAGAATTCCAACAGATTTATCAGGCAAGATTTTCCCTTGAGGAAACCATGCTGACTACAGCCTATTTTATCATGTGCATCCAAGTACGCTGAGACCTCATCCTTAATTATTGACTTCACCATCTTTCCAACCACTGTCAGACTAACTGATCCATAGTTTCCTTTCTTCTGCCTCTCTCCCTTCTTGAAGAGTGGAGTGACAATTTTCCAGTCTTCCAGAACGATTCTGTAATCTAGTGATTCTTGAAAGGTCATTACTAATGCCTCCACAATCTCTTCAGCCACCTCTTTCAGAACCCTGGGATGTACACCATCTGTTCCAGGTGACTTATCTACCTTCAGACCTTTCATTTCCCAAGCACCTTTTCCCTAGAAATGGTAACCCTGTGCACATATTGACCCCTGACACCTGGAACTTTCATCATACTGCTAGTGTCTTCCACAATGAAGACTGATGCAAAATACTTATTCCATTCCTCCATCATTTCCTTGTCCCCCATTGCAACCTCTCCAGCAACATTTTTCCAGCTGTCTAATATCCACTTTCACCTCTCTTTCACATTTTATGTATCTGGATTAGGCTTTGGTATCTTCTTTAATATTATTGGCTAGCTTACTTGTGTATTCCATCTTTACTTTCTTAATAACTTTTTAGTTGCCTTCTGTTTTGAATTCAGGGTGAATTTGATCATATTATGATCACCTCCCCTAAGAGTTCTTTTACCTTAATGAATTCTGGTTCAGTGCACAATACCCAATTCAGAATAGTTGATCCCCTAGTTGACTCAACCACAAGCTGCACTAAAAAGCTATCTTATAGGCATTCCAGAAAATCCCCCCTTGGAATATGGCAGCAACTTGATTTTCCCAATCTACCTGCAATTTGAAATCCCCAATGACTATTGTAACATTGACCTTTTGCCATGTATTTTCTATCTGCCATTGTAATTTGTAGAACATATCCTTACTACTGTTTGCAGGTCTATGGACAATTCCCATCAGGGTCTTCTTACTTTTACAGTTCCTTAGCTCTATCCACAGTGATTCAACACCTCCTGACCCTATGTCACCTCTTTCTAATGATTTGATTTCAATTTTTTCCAACAAAGCAACACTGCCCCCTCTGCCTTCCTGTTTGTCCTTTCAATACAATGTGTATCCTTGGACATTAAGTTCCCAGCTATAATCTTCTTTCAGCCATGATATCAGCCTGCAACTCTGTAAGTTCATCTACCTTATTCTGTATGCTGCGCACATTCAAATATGGCACCTTCAGTCCTGTATTCTCCCTTTTCAATTTTGTCTGCCTTTTACGTTGCAACTCATTGCGTCGACTGCTGTTTTGCCCTATCAACAGCCTCTCCTCATTACACTTATCTCTGTTTGTAAAACAATTACTGTACCTCATCTTTGACGCTATCATTTACCTTTCCTACGATACTTCTTGCATTGAAACATATACAGTTCGCACCATGCCTAATCCTTTGATTCCTGATTTTGTCTGAGGTCTTACTGACGTCTGCCTCCACAAACTCTCCACTAACTGTTATGGTACTCTGGTTTCCCTGTAACTCTAGATTAAACCCCACCATGCAGCATTAACAAACCTTCCTGCTATGATGTTAGCCCACCTCCAGTTCAGGTGCACACTTTCCCTTTTTGTCAGGTCCCACCATCCCTGGAAGAGAGCTCAATGATCCAAAAACCTTATGCCTGCCCTCCTACACCAACTCCTTAGCCCTATTAAACTGCATAATCTTCCTTGCTTTAGCCTCACTAGCATATGGCATGGGTATTAATCCTGAGATCATAACCCTGGATGTTCTACCCCTTAACGTAGCACCTAACTCCCCAAACTCCCTTTGTAGAACCTCATCACTCATCCTATCCGTGTTATTGGTACCTTACATGGACCATGACGTTTGGCTGTTCACCCTCCCACTTAGGAATGCTGAGAACTGGATCCGAGATATCCTGGACCCTGGCACCTGGGAGACAACATGACTTCCAGGAATCTTCTTTCAGTTCTTGCCCACAGAACCTCCTGTCCATTCCCCTAATAACAAATCCTCTGTCACCACAACATACCTCTTTCTCCCCCTTCCTTCTGAATCACAGAGCCAGACTCATTGTCAGAGACCCAACAAAATGTGGCTTTCCTCCGTTAGGTCAACACCCCCAAACTGTATCAAAGTAATATTCCTGTTGTTGAAGAGGTGGCCACAGGGGTACTCTGCACTGACTCCTCTATCCCTTTCCCCTTCCTGACTGTCACCCAATTTCCTGTGTCCTGCACCTTGGGTGTAACGGTCTCTCTATATATCCTACCACCCCCTTCAGCCTCCCAAATCATCCGGGGATCATCCAATTCCAGCTCCAACTCTTAACACGGTTTGTTAGAAGCTGCAACTGGATGCACTTCTCACAATTGTAGTTGTCAGTAACACTGGACATCACTCAGCCTTCCCATATCCTGCAAGACAAGCATTCAACTATCCTGCCTGGCTTCTCTACTGTCCTAGCTGAGCAGATAAAAAGAAGGGAAGGAAATAAAAAACTTAACATTGAGTTTTTCTTTCCTTTGCTTTCTCTGATTGAAGCCTCTCTTCACTGAAGCCTTAAAGAGCTAAAGCCTCAAGATCACCACCCTGACTCTGTCCCCTCAGACACTGGGGCTGTGACGATGGCCGCTGTGCTTGCCCTCCCTCGTCTTCCTCCAAGCTGCTCTTGCTAATCAATCCCGAATGCCGACTGGTCGCTGGTCAAAGCTCTTTTCACTATAGTGACCAATGCTGCCTTTTATACTCGGGCAGTGGACCTGAGTGAAAATCCCCCCTCTCAAAACTTCTGATATTTGGAAGTTATCTGTATTTTGCTGGCAGGACCAACAGTTTTTGCTTGGTCCCAAGTTAAACACCTAGAATCATATGGAAACTCCTTTCAGCATGACTTGCCCATGCCAAGATGCCTTTCTATGTTAACTCCATTTTCATTCATTTATTATTGACACACAAGGTGGAATAGGCCTTCCGGCCCTTCAAACAACAATGCCCACCAATCTCCACCAATCCCCTGACTTAATCCTAGCCTAATCACAGGACGATTTACATTGACCAATTAGTAGTACATCTTTGGACTGTGGAAGGAAACCAGAGGACCTGGAGGAAACCACATGGTCACAGGGAGAATGTACAAACTCCTTACCGGCAGCTGCAGGAATTGAAACCAGGTTGGAACTATAAAGCGTTGTGCTAACCACTATGCTACCATGATACCTGGCCATCTAGTCCACATCTCTCTATTTGTCTCCCATCCACGTACTTGTCCAACTACTTCTCAAACAATTATTGTGCCTGCCTCTACCACTTCCAATGGCAGCTTGTTTCATGCACCTACCACCCCCTATGTGGAAGATCCTACCTCTTAAATCTCTTTTAGATTTGTTTTCCTCTTACTTTAAAATTGAGTCCACTAATTTGCGACTCTCCTACCTCTGAAAAAAACAATGTTCCATTAATTCCCCTAATAACTTTATGAATCTCTTTAAATTTGCCCCTCAGCTTCTTGTGCACCAGTGAGAACAATTCCCCCTACCCAATCTCTCCTTGTAAATGCAGCCCTCCATTCCAGGCAATAACCTGATAAACATAGAAAACCTACAGCACAATACAGGGCCTTCAGCCCACAAAGTTGTGCTGAACATGTCCCTACCTTAGAGATGACTAGGCTTACCTATAGCCCTCTATTTAACTAAGCTCCATGTCACCTATCTAAAAGTTTCATCTTTTCTATAGTGTGGTGACGGGAACTGCATCTAATATTCCAGGTGTTGCCTGACTGATATCTTGTACAGTTGCACCAGGATGTGCCACCCCTGGTTATGAAGGCAAGTAAGCTAAATACCTTCTGCATTCCACCTGTGTTGGCATGGGAGCTGTGAAGTTGCACCCCAAGATCCATCTGCACATCAAGGCTTCTCAGGTCCCTGTCATTATTAGATGACCCAAAATGAATGATCTCGCTTTTATCAGGATTAAATTAGAAATCGTTCAGCTGCATGCTTGTGGAGGGAGATCCAGTTTTAGTGACAATGAAATACTGGTGATATATCTTCAAGTCAGGATGGTGAGTGATTTAGAAGGAAGCTTTATTTGGTGCTATTCCAATGTACTTACTATTCTTATCTATCTTGGTGGTGTAGGCAGTGGATTTCGATATTGCTATTAAAATAACCTGGGAAAGTTACATCACAGACTATGAGACCAGACAATATACATTCTTTACTATTGAATACATGGTCCAGAGTTAGGTACACTTTCAGCCAAGCTCTTCCAGGACATTTACAGTACCGGCATTTCACAAACAATGTGAAAAATGCACAAAGCAGGCTAAATCCTTTTGGACTAATTACTGACCAATCAGTCAATTCTGAGTCATCGGCAAAGCGACGGGTGCTGCCATTCATAATGGGATCAAGAGACACTTGTTGCTTGGTAACCTCTTTATTAATGCTCAGGTGAGGTTGCTTAATTCTACACCTTGTTTCTGGTACTCACGCCATAACTGTAAGTGACGATTCTCCTGGAGTTTCCTATACATGCCATGACATTTACAATGAAATGCAACAGGCAGACCTCTTGGAATGATCTTACCCCTAAGGAAATTCAAAGTTGAAGTGGTTGATGTGGGTTGAATTGTAACATTTAAGTGAAGTTTGGACTGGTACATGAATGAGAGGGGTATGGAGGGCTATCGTCTAGGTGCAATTAAGTGGGACGAGGCAGAATACCAGGTTGGCAAAGATGAGATGGCTGGATGGGACAAAGGGCCTGCTTCTGTGCTGTAGTGCTCTATGACTCTATGGTAGCCTTAATGGAAAATGTTGTACAGGTAAGATTTCTGGAAGCAAGTCTTCCTACAGATGGATGAATACAAAAAATGGATGAGCAATCATTTCCTAAAACTAAATGAAGATGAAACTGAAATACTTTTGGTTGGTCCCAAAGCCAAAAGAGATAAACTTCTTGAAAAACTTTGGAACTTGGCTCCCCTTGTAAAATCAGAAGTGACAAACCTGGGTGTAATCCTGGATTCAGATTTGAATCTTAGTTCCCACATAAAGAAGGTGACCAGAGCAGCATTTCTAAAAGAAATATTGCAAAAATATGCCCACTTCTGTCACATAATGATTCTGAAAAACTGATTCATGCCTTTATATTGGTTATAGACTAGATTACTGCAATACACTTTTTACTGGCCTTCCAAAACAATCTATTGACAAACTTCAACTCATTCAGAATGCCACTGCATGACTTTTAATTAAAACTGGGATGAGGAAACATAATTTCTACTCTAGCTACTCAGCATTAGCTTCTTGTACCTTTTAGAATTGATTTTAAAGTTCTCTTATTTGTTTGTAAAGCTCTTAATGGTCTGGGACCAGAGTACGTCACAGAATTGCTTTAGTTTTATAACCCTGCTGAGCTCTTAAGTCTCCTTCTGCTGATCTCTTAAATTTAAACAACCTCCCTCAAAAGATAATTGGTAGGCCAACTACACTCCTAACTTGTAGAACTCAATACCTAATACTATAAGGGATGAAGATTTAATTGACACTTATAAATGTCAGCTCAAAGCCCATTTATTTAACCTTTCTTTACATTAACATTGTGTGCCTTTTATTTTCATGTTTGCACTTTATCCCATTGTAAAGTAGTTTAAACTACATTGTCTGTATGAGAAGTGCTCTGTAAGCAAGTTATTATTATTATAGAATGTCTCATACATCAGAGATGGCAGCTTGAAGGATCAGAGATGCAATGGGCAAACAGCAGGATCCATCGGCAGACCTGAACAATCAAACCACCAACAACTCCCACCGAAGCCCTGGAGTCCTATTACACTTACTTGTGAATGGTGCTGGGGCAAACAGCCGGCCCCAGGAGGAGCTTCCAACAATGGCACCACACTCAGTGATGGAATATCATTGCAGCCAAGGTAAAGTAGTTTCAACCAGCTTCATCTGTAAATTACATATAGACACAGAACTTGGCTTCCTCCACATCGCAGAAGCGAGCCTCCAGCAAGTTCGACCCACTCTATGTGAAGTGGCTGAGAGCACCAGGAACAGCAAAGACCATTAATCCAGACACCAGCCCAGGTTAGTACCGAAGACGTGTGCCTCAGAATTAGTTGCAGCTCCAGCCAAGCTGTTCCAGTACAGTTACAGCACCAGCCTCCACCAAGCAGTGTGGAAAATTGCCCATGTGTTGTTAGCAAAAAGAAGGACAAATCTAATCCATTAATTACCACTCAATCAGCAAAGTGACAGAAGCTGTTACTGACTGTGCCATCCAGCAGAATTTAGCCACCAATAGCCTGATCGCTGGTACCCAAATCTGAGTTCCAGACCTCATTACAACCTTGATCTGCATGGAAATACATGAGCGTAATTCCAAAGGAGAGGTAGGCATGGCTGCCCTTGATATCAAGGCAGCTTTTGCCTGAGAAGGACATCAAGGAACCCACATAAAAACTAAAGTCAATAGACATTAAGTGAAAAGCCCTCTGTTGTTTGGAGTCAAACATTTCGTTGAGGCAATTTGTTGTAGTTGTAGGAGGTCAACCAATTCAGACTGAGGACATTACTAATAGAGATCCTGAGAGCAAAATCCTAGGCTCAACCATCTTCAGCTCTTTCATCGAAGACATTCCATCTTTTATTAGCTCAGAAGTAGGGATGGTTGTGGGTGGAGTTCAATTCCATTTGTGTATCCTTAGTGAGTGAAACAGTCCATACCAGCACAAAACAAGGCTATGGACACATTCTGACAGGAAATGACCAGAGCAGTTAACACTTGTGTCACAGAAGTGCAGGACAATGACCTCCTCCAACCTTACCTCTGACATTGCCACCACTGAACCTGCTACCGTCAAAATACTGAGGGCAACCCAACTGGATACCCTGCAGCAAGTGACAACTCAGAAACTTTTGATTATCTAAGTCAGGTATGTGATAGAATAACCTGGATTAGTTCATTTTCAGCAGTAGTAGACATACCAGTCATTCAGGATATTTCTGCCCAATCAATTGGCTCTGGAACAACCAATGTAAATAGTCCTTCCCTCCTCCACAAGTCCACAGCAGCTGCAATATTTACCAAAGACAAAATGCACTGCAAATATTCCCCTATGTTACTCTGACATCATACCATAAAACTGCAATGTCTGCTACCAAGGAGGACAAGGACAAGAGAAAAACCACCTCTGTTCCTCCAAGTCCCAAACCATCACCACATGACAACATACTCCTTCAGCATTGCTGAGTCTAAACCTTGGAAATGTATCTCCACCACAGTTGCTGAGAATGATCGGAAGCAGGTGGGGCAAGGAGATGGCTTTCCAGCAACTTCTCAAGAACAATTAGGAATGGGCAATAGATGCTGTTTTTCTTTTGTGACAGCCGGATTATGGGGCAAAAAAAAATAAAAGAAATGGATAAAAAACACCTGTATTACAGGGTTGCTGTTGTTTGTTTACCACGGAGATCAACATCCAGCCTGTTATTTTTGGCAAGCATCATCCTGGTGAAGTTGAAGGTCACAGGTGCTGGGGAAAGAAATATTATTCTATGTTTTTTTTTCTGGCATCAATACAGGCAATCTCAGTTTGGGTACAGTACAGCATTCTGTACTTGTCATTGAGAGTTGTACAGATTCTGTGATGGCTGCATGCCTACAGGAGCACAGCCAAAATTACTCCTCTACATCTGGCTGAAAGGAGACAACAGTCTAATCCCATATGTATTGGATCATCACGCTGGTTAAAAGAGTGGAAAAGATTTACCTTTGTGCAACATCTGTTTGACTTTTTTAACCTCTCCACTTAAACTGAGGATAGTCTGTTTTAAGAACAGATAAACATAGGAAATCGAAGCGGGGATGATCCTGTCAGCACCTTGTGTCTCTTCACCATTCAATAAGATTACACTAATCTTCTGCCTCAGTGTTACTTTCTTTCATCAGGCCAATACCTCTTGATTCTCTATATAATCTATTAATTCTTTGTTTTACACCAGCTCCTTTACTTGTTAAATATCAGAAAGGACTCAAAGTGTATTCCTGCATTCAACGGACACCCACAATATTTAAGCTTCAGGTTATCATTATTTTTCATAAACTGTAAATCCAAATTATCACTTACTTTCCATCGGCTCCTTGGATTTCCTCCCACTGGCTGATTTCCTCAATAAACTCCTTCCTGAGGTAAAGAGGCAGCTGAGTTCTTCCAAAGGACTGGTTGGCGTTCTGGAGCGTGACCCACTATGCGCAGATCCTTGGGAAGAAGAGATATTTCCCGTCTTTCCTCCTTCCTGTACTGGGGTTTTCACTGTGGACTGAGGCACTGCGGAAGAACATCTTGGTGGTGGATGTATAGACTCATAGGGCGGGGGTCTTTTTAGGCCTAATGGAGTCATGGACCGCCCCATAGTGACAGGAGATGGGGTTATTGAGTGACTAAAATGAGATTGAAGACCATGAGGTGATGGCGTCCTATAAAGAGTTGATGGAAGTGGTGGGGAAGAGGGCCTTCCAGTTGCACTTATTCCATGAGAAGATGGTAAGTCTTTTTCTACTTTCTGGTATCCGGAAGACTGAGCAGGGAGAGATGATGGGGAAGCACCAGTTTGCTTGATATAAGATATGCTTGTTTCCAGCACTGGGAGCTTTATGACTTCAAGAGGAGTTAAAGGAGATTCGTCAGAAGCTGGTGAGCATTGGCTCGGAGCTGGCGGGAACACTAATAGAGGGGGGCGATGAGGGAGCAGATTTGGGAATGGAGGTGGAATCTCACAAAATAAGCCCTTTGGATTTGATGGGATTGAAGACTTTGTAATATCCACTTCAGGCACAGTTGGAGTAGGACACTGAGAATGAGGGTCTATATGACCTGGACTGCCCCATTTGAAGTCTTGGACCACCTCATCAAATAATGGATACTTCATTTCCTCATAAACTGCCTCACTTTGATCGTCATCTTCTTTTTTAATATCGCGTAATATATTTCCAACCATTTCAATGTAGACTGGCTCTTCTTCCTCAGTGCCCCTAGTTGGACTAAAAGCTTGTCCAGAAGCACTCTCTTTGCTTGCTCCAGTGGTTGACTTTCGACTACTGTGCTTTGTGCCATACGTTTCATCAAAGGATGTGCTGAGCTGTGTGTTTGGGTCACGCCTTGGTTTAGGAGGTGGTATCTTCTTGCCATATTCATCACTGTGGGGTCTGGGTTTTGTTGACACTATATAAAGATAAGCAGGCATATGATCAGGCAAGTCATTCCCTCAGAAGTACCTCACCACAGATCATTCAGTGGAGAGATGCTTGTCAATATACTTTTAAAAGAATGAAAAAGACTGCCATTTATATTTTGCACCTTTAATGATTTCAATATTTCCTGTAGACCACTAAGTACACTTAGTGTGTACTCATAGTTTTGAAGTGAAAAAGATTACAGATTTCACCTAGTCAGATCCCCTCCAAATAATCTGTTGCAGTGATGCCAGTACAGCGAAAGTGTTGTCTAGAACACCAGGGAAAACTCTAAGCATTTCATTAGAACACTGTTCTGGCATGCCTTTACCATCCGTGTGAGAGAGCAGGTAAGCCCTCTGTTAACCTTCTGTCAGACAGCATAGTTCCCCTTCAGAACTGCAGCCTAGATTATTAGCCTTCATTCCCAGGAATGGAACCTTGACTCAGAGTTGACATTACTAGCCTTACATTTTCTGGCAATCCAAAAATAATATGATATCTGTTTGGGGACACATCAGTGGAAATTTTGATAAATTTAACACTGGAAAGACAAATATGGTGTATGCAAATTTAATGTACCATACTTTATAAGGTTGAAGAGCTCAAACATAGAACAGAACAGGAACACACCCTTTGATCAGTCATATCTGTGCCAACCATGACGCTAATTTAAACTAATCCCATCTGTCTGCACATGGTCCATATCCCTCCATTCCCTGTCTGTTCATGATCCTGTCTAAGTGCTTCTTTAATGTAGCTACCATCACTGCTTCCACAATCATCCTGTGTAACAAAAAACTTAACTTCACAAAACTCTTTTATACATTCCCCATCTCACCTTAAAATGACGCCCCCCAGTAAATGAGATTTCCAGCCTGGGGAAGAAGTCTGTGACTATCTGCACTACCTATGCCTCTCATAATTCTATCAGGTCATCCCCCCACCACCCCAGCAGCTTCTGATGCTACAGAAAAAACAATCCAAGCTTGTCCACCCTCTCCTTATAAAAAACACTCTCTTATATACAGGAGACAACATCCTGGTAAACCTCTTCTGTACCTCTTCAATGCTTCCAGATCTTTCCCGTGACGTAGTCACTAGAACCATACACAGCACTTCAAACGGGGCTAAAAAAAAGTTCATGCATTTGTAACTTGACTTGCCAACTCTTATCGTCAAAGTCCTGACCAATGAAGGGAAGTATGCCATACCCTATCTACCTGTGTTTCCACTGACTTGTAGCCCAAGATTCCTCCGTATGTCAAACAGAATGATATCAAACATTGTTGACAAACATGATTAACATAACAAGACATTGCTTGTCAAGAACCTCTGCTGTAATGAGCTCTTCGGGTTTGTCCGGGATGCCGGAGAGTTTTGGGCTCTGAGGTTTTTAGAGCACCTTAGTTGGTTAATTGCTGTTTAATGAAAGTTGTTAATTGTTTGGAGTTCCTTGTGATGTTTCTCAAGTGACTAGCTCTTTGTAATGCGGTCTCCTGGTGCTTTCTGTTTAAACTTGTTAAATTTATTTTGGTGGGCTCAGGGATTCCATGTTATTTGTATTATTTAAAGAAACACCCAATTAGCACTAATTGCGGGGTCTTAGTTTTGAGAATGTTACGTCTCATGGCAACCCTTGGCCGAGCCACTGATATCTTATAAAGGAAGAGCTATAAAGAAGGCAAGACAGCGGATATATTGCAGCAGGAGTTTGAGGAAATTTGGTTTGTCACCTAAAATACTTGAAAACTCCTACAGATGTACCTCAGATGTTCCTACAGATCACACTCAGTGATTCAGGAACAGTTCCTTCCCCTCTGCCATCTGATTTCTGAATGGACATTGAATCCATGAACACGATCTCACTTTAATTATTTCTGATTTTGCATTATTTTTAATGCAACTATTTTATTTATATATAATATGCCAGTGATATTAAACCTGATGTGGCTGTGTCTACAGTGGAGTCTGTCCTTCCTCTGCACTTGGATTCTGACACAGCCAGTATACATTGTGACAATCCACTCCATACGCAAAAAGCAGAATTTCCCGGTATTCAACCATTTTAATTCCAATTCTGACATGTCAGTCCATTGCCTCCCCTTCTGTCAGGATGAGGCCACTCTCATGTTGGAGGAGCAACACCTCATATTCTGTCTGGGTAGCCACTGACCTGATGGCATGAACATTGATTTCTCCTTCCGGTAATTTTCCCCTCCCCCCCTTCCCTCTTCTATTCGCCACTCTAACCTCATACCTCTTCTCTATGTGCCTATCACCTCCCCTGCTGCCCCTCCTCCTTCATTTTCTCCTGTGGCCCACTCTCCTCTCCTATTAAATTCCTTCTTCTCCAGCCTTTGCTTTTCCCACTTATTACCTCCCAGCTTTTTACTTCATCACCCCTCCCTCACCCACGTGGCTTCACCTATCACCTTCGAGTTTGTCCTCCTTCCCCTCCCCCCAACTTCTTATTCTGGCATCTCCCCCCTTCCTTTCCACTCCTGATGAAAGGTCTCAGCCCGAAACATCAACAGTTTATTTGTTTCCATAGATGCTGCCTGACCTGCTGAGATCCCCCACCATTTTGTGTGTGTGCTGTTGGTTTTCCAGCAACTGCAGAATCTCTTGTGTTAACAAATAGCTCAGTTGTAAATTAAAAAAGCTGCAAATGTAAAATAAAAAAAACAAAATTGCTTGGTCAAGCAGCATTTGGAAAGAGAAACAGTTAATGTCTCACCTCAAAGACCCTCTGTCAGAACTCTTTTGATTAGATTTACACTAAGCAACCTCTCACGTGAATATATTCCCAGATGTCGCCACCTTCCGATCTAGTGTACTGCATTTGTGTTTGCAGTATGATCTCTTCCACATTTGAGAAAACAAATGAGGATTGATGAGAGCTTTGTAGAGAATTTCTGTTCAGCCTGCAAGGATGACCTTGAGCTTCCAAATGTCTGATACATTAATTCTCCATCCCACTTTCACCTTGACTTATCTGTCTGAAGCCTGAGGAGTACCACTCCACCTATGTCTGTGCATGTTACAGCCTTTGCGACTCAGTGCTTAAATCATTGATGAAGGGTCTCGGCCCCAAACACCAAATGTTTATTCATACAGCCTGACCTGCTGAGTTCCACCAACACTCTATGTGTGCTGTTCTGAATTTTCAGCATCTGCAGAATCCCCTGTGTTTACTTAAATCATTGATTTCAGCTGAATTGTTTTCCTTTTTCTATTATTGCGAACAGGCCAATTCTATTGTAAGATTATCCACACGTAACATTACTTCAGATTTTCTTTTTCTTAGATATGTAGAGATTTGTTATATATTTCTAGAAATCATTTTTGCATCATTTTGGCAATAGCTTCATGTTGCATTTCACAGCTTTACATATCCTTTTATCTATTTTCTCTGTCTCTCTAAATGACCCTCTAAATACAAGGATGTTGCCTGGATTGGCGAGCATGCCTTATGAGAATAGGTTGAGTGATTTTGGCCTTTTTTCCTTGAAGTGACAGAGAATGAGAGGTGACCTATTCAAGGTGTATAATATGATGAGAGGCATTGATTGTGTGGATAGCCAGAGGCTTTTTCCCAGGGCTGAAATGGCTAACACAAGAGGGCATAGTTTTAAGGTGCTTGGAAGTAGGTACAAGGGGGATGTCAGAGGCAATTTTTTCACACAGAGTGGTGGGTGCATGGAATACACTGCCGGCGACGGTGGTGGAGGCGGATACAATAGGGCCTTTTAAGAGACTCTTAGAAAGGTACATGGAGCTTAGTAAAAGTAGAGGGCTATATGGTAGGGAAACTGTAGGCAGTTTCTAGAGTGGGTTACATGGTCGGCACAACATTGTGGGTTGAAAGGCCTGTAATGTGCTGTAGATTTCTATGTTCTAAATGCCTTCATTAATTTGTTCAACTTCTGGCTCTGTAAATTAGGAAATACTAGCCTCCCATTCAGAAGGGTGTCCTAGTAGCCTTCAACCCACCTTTTCTGCAACCTAAAAGTAACTCCTCTCTCGATCCCAGTTCCGATAAAGAGTCTATGGGCTAAAATATTAGCTCAGGTTCTCCTGACCTGTTGGAGTTTTTGCGCATCGTCTCCTTCCATTTCATCTTTCAGGAGAAAGATGCAGAAAGTTCCAGGAATACTCAGCAAGTCAGGCAGAGTGGGTGGAGAGAGAAACCGAGTTGACACTTCAAGTCAACGACCTTTCGCATGCTTGTTACAGATACCTTCCACATTATCACAGCGTACCCTATTCATATTCCAAAACTCAATCCTCTGCAGTATTTTGTTTATACGTTCATTAAAATGGATCCAAATTCCGACTGTGTTTGGTGAACATTTTTTTCCACCAAAGTTTTGAAAAGCAACCCTGAGTCTGGTTCTTGATCTGTCTTCTGATTGGCAGTGTTATCTGCAGTGTGTTTCTAGGTCTGCTGGTGCAATACGTGAAACAGGGCAACTCATTGGTGGTGCCTTCCCCGGCTGGCACTCTGGCACTACCTACTGATGACAGCCCAGCTTAGCCAGTGTATTTGTCTTAGGCAAACGCTCTTTTGAATTTCCATGTAAGTGTACTCAAAGAACTTGTAGATGCTT
This sequence comes from Hypanus sabinus, assembly GCF_030144855.1. Taxonomy (NCBI): domain Eukaryota; kingdom Metazoa; phylum Chordata; class Chondrichthyes; order Myliobatiformes; family Dasyatidae; genus Hypanus; species Hypanus sabinus. The sequence continues at coordinate 32,506,473 of NC_082707.1, forward strand.
CACATATTGCAGACAGTATCTACCACAAGTTTCCCAGTAGATACTTGTAGCATATACTGTAAAGTAACGGGGACATAAGAGACTCTGAAGATGCTGAAATAATGGGCCATGTTCCTCTAGTCAAATAGCACATTCTCGGCTGCAGGAGCACGTGCTGAGGGACGCACTCAAACTCGGTGCAGCCACCGCAAGGGCCTGGTGGGGAAGGACCACAGTCTAGGGTCCTTCTCCCGTGGGAGTTGAGGTGTGAGGGGTTGGGAGTATACCCCCGAATGTAAATATGAAAGAATAAAGTGCCGCATGGGTGGCAAAACATTAGAACTTTGAAAATGTAAAGACAGTAATGGTACCAACTGTGAAGAATTGAAAGTCTTTGAATGGTTACTGTATATACTTTTATTTTGGAATAAAGTATATTTTGTTTAATAAAAAAAAAGTATAAAACCATAAAGCAGCTTCTAAAACTGCTGTAACACAAGCAATCAATATCGGGATAAGGAAAGTACAGGCATTTTTACATGTATTAAGGGAAGTTTATAGATTTATTTACAGCATTTTCTGAGAATACTGTCATTCAAGGTTTGTCCAGGATTTTGATATCTCACGTGAGCTTTTCAATTTTGTCATTGGATTGGAACTGTTTATAGTGATATTAATTAGAAAATGTTTAAGCTGTTGACTGGGTATTCCATTGTGCCACATTTTAGAAAAGAATTTCACCTTTTCTAAATAAATGCTTTATTATCAGCGCCAGAAATAACATAACACCTCATAAATTCAACAGACTAACATTGACAGTAGTAATTACTACACTACTGTTTTTTAAACACACAATCCAAAGGTAATCTTCCATATTTCAAATCTCTTGTGCAATATGAATATATGAATAATCATGATAGGCTTTAGTAGGATGTATGCATGGAAAATCAGAAGTGACATTTTTAAACAATAACTTCAATAACTAAAAGCAGGGTATAATTTCTCCTGAAGGTGGAAACGTCGCATAGATTATGTCAAAGCATTAAGAACGTGCTCATTTTCAGTGGGGTCTTGAAATTGAATTATGTCACAGAAAGCCTTGCCTTTGTCTTATTTGGCCATTATCATCTATCTCCATTGCCTTTTTGCAGATGCTATTACTTAGATCGTTCCTACTTTAGAGGCTCTCTCAGTGAATCACCCATCGATTTTCTTGAAGTAAATTGTGCTGTCCCAATGCTTTCAAAAGCTGGCTGCCTGAAGAACGACGAGCTCTCTCATAATAAAGAAAGAAAGGGAAGTTTAGTGGATGACTTTAATGCATCATCACAGGAAGTTTACAAGCGGAAAAATTAAATTAATAATTAAAATTAATAATTAACAAAAATTAAAACAGTGTGAACAAAGATCCTTAATGAAGTCGATTTTCAAAATGAAGATATTGAAAGCATTTTTTCAGTGTTGCAGTGCAGTAAGAACAAGATCTTTTTTGCTATTTTGGCTACTTATCCAAATGATGTTCATAATCATTAGGCCTGTTTGAAATAACATTTGTGCAGAATTAATTAGAACAGCAACTAAAAATGGTTCTGATTGAGGTTAATAAAAAAAAAGCTGTGGGTGGGTCTCTTTAAATACCAAGTACGTAACAGAGAAAATTATGTTATCCACAGCTGCATGAATAAGATTGATCTGATACCTAATGTGCAGGGATAATATTCATACATTTTACTTACTCTGTAGAATACTAAAGCAATACTTTAACATGTCTTCCTGGATCTCCTTCCTGCTTTTTCTACAATAGAGTTGTTGGAGTATAATTTTAAATACTCATGAGGGGAAGGAGAGAGTAAAAGCCAGGTAAAATTCTGTGATATTTGCTGTGGTAATAGCATTGAGTGTAATACATCTGCTGCTTTGGGGAGCTAGATCTGCTCATGATATTTTGGCAGACGGTCGGAGTTAACATTGTCCAAGACTGGGTAATGAAACAGCCAAATGAAGACCAGTGCATTCCAGTCCAGCAGAATATGTATTTTAACAAACAGCTCATGGGCAAGGAGGAGGTACTGCTCTTCCTCACAGGTCTCTGTGCAAATCTTCTGAATGGAAACCTAGCCCACCTCCTCCAAACCCCCGACTCCTCTCCACTGACAGCTTTTACAATCCTCCCTGGTTACCTAGAATTGTCACAAACCTCTCTTGGCTGCATCCTTATTCTTTCGGTTTTGTTTATCGCCAGCATACTCTTAGTGGTTGGGCAAGAAACAGAACAACTGATGCACCATCAATAACTCTCCGAGACGTGAGGCGGGATATTGGCTTTTATTGGCTGGAAGAAAGAACAAGCAGCAATTGACCACCACACTACATCCTGGAGACTGAGGGCAGGGCCCAGGCTCCAATCGCCTTTATACCGGGGTCCGTGGGAGGAGCCACAGGAGCAGTCAGCGGGGGGGGGGGGGGGTGTCAAGACAGGTATATGTAGTTCACCACAACAACATACCAAAAAGGTACTATTGCTTACTGATTTATTTAGAGATCAATCACAGCAACAGGCCCTACCAGCGCTACAAGCCTGCGATGCCCAATTAACTAATTAACCTATACAGTACATCCTCGGAATAGGAGCACCCACAGGAAGCCCAACCTGATCACAGGGAGAACACACAGATTCTTTACAGACAGTGGCAAAATTGAAACAGTGGTACTGTAATAGCATTATGCTAACCGCTATGCTGCAGTTGGTTTAATTGTACCCATGCTCAGGGTTATTCGTTAGATTGTAATCAGTGGTGATAATGCCTTGATTTTAATTTCCACTTGGTTGTACTGAATGCTTTCATCATGATGCAATAATATGATATCATCTAATTAACCCTTCATTTCACTCTTACCCGATGGGGCTACTCTTTAGACATTAGTAGACTAGTTTAATATGCTCATGGATTACTTTGCACCAAAGTAGAAGAACTTGCTTACTCTGGCTAAACATGATGAGATTATGGAATTGATCTTTCTGATGTATTGTACAATCATATGAAGTGAATAGAGTTATGATTCATCCTTCTTTGATTGCCTACTGATCTTAAAACTGAAGAGCTTAGAGATTTATTATCTGAGGGCCCTATCATTTTACCATGAAATGAGTCCCAGCACACTGATTTATTTCATTGTACTTGCCCTCACATTGAGAATTTCTCCTTCAACTCCTCTCATTTCCTCCAGATCAAAAGTGCCTATGGGCACCTCATGAGGTGAAGCTTTGCCTGTCTTTTAGTGGGATATGTGGAACAGTTTTTGTTTCAGGAACAGCCAGACCTACCTCCTAAACCCTTTCCAATATATTGGTGATGGAATTGACGTTGCTTTCTGCATGCAAACAGAGCCCGAAACTTTCCTTATTCCTGTTGCCATTTTCAACTGTCTCACCTTCACTTGATCCATTTTGACTCTTCCTTTCCCTCTCCTTCCTCTATGTCTAACTTAAGAGATTGCTGGCCACAAACGTCCATTAAAAGCCCACCAGCTCCCACAGCCTCCATTCTGTTCTCTCAGTTCCTTCATTTACATTGATGATGAGTCCTTCTATATAATTATCTCTGAAGTATCTTCCCCCTCGTGTGTCTTTCCCCTTTAATAATGGTGGACAAAGTCCTTGTGCAAACCTCATCCATTTCCCACATCTTTGATCTCCTGGTTTCTGTGACGTATCAAGCTGTGTATATCACTTTCTGCAGCTTCTTACACTCACAGGCAGAAGATGATGCATCCATTCAGGATACTTCCTGTGGTGTAGCAATTAAAACTGGTGAGAGTCAAAGGGGACAAGCCATATATCTTTGCCCTCCGGAGGAAGTAGAGGTGCTGGAAGTTTTCTGAGCCATTAGGTCAAGCACATACTATTGTTTCCCATCAAGAAGGGTCTCCACTTCTTTCTCAATAAAAAAAAGCCAGTTCCCCTACAGAAGTACCCTCCTCTGTCTGGCAGAACTGGTCCTCACCCTTAGCAATTTCCCCTTTGGCTCCTCCCACCTGCTCCAGACTTGAGAGTAGCTATGGACACTGGCATGAGTCGCAGCTATGCCTGCCTTTTCATTGGCTACGTAGAACATTCCATATTCCAAGACCTCTCCAGTAACACTCCCCAACTCTTCCTCTGCTACTGCATTGGTGTTGCTTCATACACGCATGCTGAACTCAAACCTACTGATTCCTACAAACATCTTTACTGTACCTCTTCCCAATCTGTGTCCTGTAAAAATGCCATTTCCTTTTCCCAGTTCCTTTGTCTCTGCTGCATCTGTTCCCAGAATGAGGCTTTCCTTTCCAGGGCATCAGAGATGTCCTCCTTCTTCAAAGAATGGAGTTTTCGTTCACCATTGATGTTACCCTCACCTGCATCTCCTCTATTTCCCAAACATCAGTGCTCACCCCATCTTCCTGCTGCCTTAACAGGGATAGAGTTCTAACCACCCCATTAACCTTCACACCCACACATCATTCTCTGCAATTTCTGCCATCTCCAAAGGAATCCTACCAGCAAACATACCTTTACCTTCTCCTGACTATCTGCTTTCTGCAGGGAACCATAATTACCTTGTCTATTTGCCCATCCCCACTAATCTCTCTCCCAGCACTTACCCCTACAAGCAGCCAAAGTGCCACACCTGCCTATTAACCTCTTCCCTCACCTCCATTCAGGGACCCAAACAGTCCTCCCAGGTGAGGCAACTTGTGAATTTGCTGGTGTTGTCTGTGTATCCGGTGCTCCCAAGGCTGTCTCTTCTACATTGGTAAGACTCGCTGTTAATTGGGTGACCACTTCGTCAAGCAACTGCGCTTCATCTGTCAAAAGCAGAAATTCCCTGTGGCCCAATATTTAAACTCCAATTCCCATTCCGACATGTCAGTCCAAAGACTCCTTTTGTGCCATAATCAGGCAACCCTCAAAACTGAAGAGCAAAACCTTATATTCCGTCTGGGTAGCCTCCAACCTGATGGCATGAATATTGATCTCTCCTTTCAAAAAAAAAAATTCCCTCCCCCTCTTCTAATTTCAACTTTGGCCTTTTACTTCTTCTCTACATGCCTATCACCTCTTCCGCTGACCCTCCTCCTTCCATTTCTCCTGTGGTCCACTCTCTTCTTCTATTCAATTTGTTCCTCTCCACCATTTACCTTTCCCACCCACCTGGCTTCACCTACACTTTTTACTTTGTCCTCCTTCCCCTCCCCCCACCTTTTTTATTCTGCCATCTTCTCTCTTCCTTTGCAATCCTGAAGAAGAGACTTGGCCTAAATTGTCAACTGTTTGATCATTTCTATGGATGCTGTCTGAATCTGCTGAGTTCCTCGAGATATGTGTGTTGCTTTGGATTTCCAGCATGTGAAGAATTTCTTCTGTTCACAGATGATTGTTGACGTTCAGTCTTAGGAGGTTGAATTGATCAACTCTCTTGACCTTGACACCTTTTATGTAGCAGTTCCCCCTTACTGAAGCCAATGACCAGCTCTTTCGTTGTTAGCACATCTTGTCGATAGTTTCTCAACCTTCTTCCCGCACTCTAATTCACAGTGATGTGTGAGATACGGCCCATTACTGCACTACCATCTGCAAACCTACAGATGGAGTTCGATAGCTCACTCTTCCCCTCTGCCTGCATCAGAACTGGTCATTTCTGCCAGTGATCCTTCCATAATTTTGGCTTATCTCTCTGCATTAATGTAGACTGGTCTGCTGGGCATGCCTTTCAACCATAACAAAAAATAGAAGCGCAATCTGCTACTAATTGCCTCATTTTGGTCTCACTCTATTAGAAATATTCTCTTATTCCCATATATCCCCACTTCCTCTGGAACTTCTAATTCCTTAGAAGTTTGCAAAAATTTGGCATGTCATCTGAAACTTTGAAAAACTTCTATAGCTGTGTAGCAGAGAGTATATTGACTGATTGCATCACAGCTTGGTATGGAAATACCAATCCCCTTGAATGGAAAAGCCTACAAAAAGTAATGGATATGGCCCAGTACATCATGGGTAAAGCCCTCCCCTTCACTGAGCAAATCTATCCAGAGCACTGTCACAGGAAAACGGCATCCATCATCAAGGAAACCCCCACACCCACCCATCCAGGCTATGCTCTCTTCTGACTGCTGCTATCAGGAAGAAAGTACAGGAGCCTCAAGACCCACACCATCAGGTTCAGGAATGATTATTACCCCTCAACCATCAAGCTCTTGAACCAGAGGGGATGACTTCACTCACTTTCACTCACCCCATCACTAAACTGTTCCCACAACCAATGGAGTCACTTTCAAGGACCCCTTATCTATGTTCTCTATTTTTATTACATTTTCCAATGGCACTACATTGATTGGCCTTATTTCAAACAATAACAAGGTGGCCTACAGGGAAGAAGTCATCTCTCTGACACAGTGGCATCAAGAAAACAACCTCTCCCTCAATGTCACAAAGGAGCTGGTTGTGGACTATAGGAGGAATGGAGACAGGCTAACCCTATTGACATCAATGGATCTGGGGTTGAGGGGGTAAACAGCTTTGAATTCCTCAGCATCCACATCACCGAGGACATCAAGTTGTCTGCGCACACCAGCTGTGTGGTGAAAAAGGCACAACAGCGCTCCTTTCACATCAGACAGTTGAGCAAGTTTTGTATGGGCCCCCAAATCCGAAGAACTTTCTACAGGGGCACAATTGAGAGCATCCTGACTGGCTGCATCACTGCCTGGTATGGGAACTGTAATTCCCTGAATCAAAGGACTCTGCAGAGAGTGGTGCGGACAGCCCAGCACATCTGTGGTTGTGAACGTCCCATGATTTAGGACACTTACAAGGACAGGTGTGTAAAAAGGGCCCGTAGGATGATTGAGGACCCAAGCCATCCCAAACACAATCTGTTCCAGCTGCTACCATCTGGGAAACAGTACAGCAACATAAAAGCCAGGACCAACAGGTTCGGGGACAGCTTCTTCCACCAGGCCATCAGACTGATGAACTCACGCTGATTTGAGTGTATTTCTACGTTATGTTGACTGTTCTATTTATTATAAATTACTATGATTGCACATTTAGACGGAGATGTAACGTAAAGATTTTTACTCCTCATGTATGTGAAGAATGTAAGAAATAAAGTCAATTAAAATCGAATTATTTATTTATTTAATATGATTGTTTCTTTTTTTCTCTTTCTTTATGTATTTGTGCAGTTTGTTGTCTTTTGCACATTGGCTGCTTGTCGGCCTTGTTGGGCATGGTCTTTCATTGATCCTGTTGTGTTTCTTGTGTTTACTGTGATTGCCCAAATGAAAAAAATCTCATTGTTGTATATGGTGACGTATATGTAATTTAATAATAAATTTACATTTGAACTTTGAACTGAAATCTGATTTCTTTGCTCTCCTCTTCAGTTCTGTTGAAAGGTGTCAGACCTGAAAAGTTAAATCCATTTTTCTTTCAGTGAATGCTCTCTGACCAGCTGAGAGTTTTCAGTATTTTCCATTTTTATTTCAGTTTTCTTGTTATTAGAATTTACAACTGTATGTTGAAGTAAATAAGTACCTGATTACAGTAGTTTCTTATAATTTTGTTGAAACAGAAGAAGCAGTGCGATGTATATAAATGTAAATGAACACTTACAAACTGAGCGCATCGTGTGTTCTGACTTTTGACACCTTGTTGGTTATTAATTGCCAATTACTGCCTTCATTAAAGGATGTTTTCTTGTAAACTTGAATTCAGTAACAATGCAATAGCAAAGAGATGATGGACACCACAGAAAGACTGAGTAATACCATCACGGACCAGATGCAAAAGCTGGCCACTTGCTTCGATATATAAAATTGCTGATCCATCAAAGAGGCAAGTTAGCCATTTATATTATTGAATTACAAGTCCATTACTGTCTGTCATTTATTAATAATAAATGTCTAATTTATGATTGCTTCCAAGATTCCCAGGTGCTTGACACAGATATCATCACTATTCAGCATAACAGAAGGTGCAAGCTAGCAAGAGGAAGCCAGTCTTTTCGGGCTTTTTGGCATTCAGTTACATCTCTGACCTTCTGTTTATTATTATTGTTATTTACAATTTGCACAACTATATTCATATATTTATATTTGTGGATGGTGTTTCCTTGAACATGGAGCTAAAACGCTGGCAGAAATTGTCCCTGTGCTCTTGAACCATGATGTATTGATGCCTCGAGGGCAGCCACCCAGTTAAACCAACCTGTCAAGTGTATTGGTGATGTAACTTCCTACCCCACCTCACTCAGAGATCGAAGGGCCCCTATCATTCTTGTTCTGTGCCTCAGTTAGAATGAAGCACTGAGGGAATGAACAGTCAGAATCCACAGAGGACTTCCAAGGAGCAAGTTGCTTCAATGTCTTTCTCTGACTTCATGTCCTCCAACTTGCCATTAGCATGTTCAAGAGACGTGCAGAGAAAGCCAGAATGCACCAGGTACACGATGGTCTTGGGCGGGTACAAGTATTTATAGTAGGCATGATTTAAAATTGAATTAATCCCATGAAACGGTGGCTGGTTATACACTGACAACGAATGCTGGAACCAATAGATCAATTAGTGGAATTCAATAATAATTAGCAAAGGGTAGCAAACAGTTCCTTTGTACTCATCTTTTTTTAAAGTTTTGAAATATTGATCATATTGGTTGCCATTGCCAAATTTTCAGTAGACATGGCCTATTAAAATTCACAATATGGCAGATGATTTCATTGTCTTCACTGTCGAATTCTGTTTAAGCAATGGAACAGATTCCGATATGAGATGTACCTAAAGTTTTTGTTGTTTCAGAGCAAACTGTCACATGGCATCTAGCAAAGCTATTTCTGCCATTTTTAAAAATTATATTTCAGTCGCTATTACTGTTCAAAGGTCTGAAAACAGTATCCAGAACAACATACCCCACAGGACTTTGGGGCAGTTGATGAGGGTAAGATGGGGGGGGGGGGGTTACAAATCCTACTGAATGAACATGTGGTGAACTATGTGCCTGTCGGGACACGCCCCTGCTGACTGCTCCTGTGGCTCCTCCCACAGGCCCCTGTATAAAGGAGACCTGCGGCCTGAAGATCGGCCTCAGTCTCCAGGACCTTGTATGATAGACACTCACTCCTGGTTCCTTCTTCCAGTCAATAAAAGCCGATATCTCGCCTACGTCTCAGTGTGAGTTATTGATGGTGCATCAATTTTATTGACTGGAAGTTTTAAAACATGGAACCCGTTTTGCGTCCGGACCGGTTGGATTTGGACCCTCAAGACCCTGACGCAGCTCTCGCTTTTGAACACTGGCTTGCATGCTTCCAATCGTACTTGGCGGAGCTTCGTGCGACTGAACCCGCCGTTATGCACAGAATCCTACTCTCGAGGGTCTCCTCCAAAGTTTACTCCTTTATCCGGGACCTGCCGACCTACGAAGGGGCACTGGACGCCCTCAAACGACAGTACCTGCGGCCGGTGAACACCGTCTACGCAAGACATCGCTTAGCTACCCGGCAACAGCGGCCTGGCGAATCGTGCGCTGAGTTTCTCCGAGCACTACAGACACTCGTCCGAGCTTGTGACTGCAAGACGCTCACGGCAGAACAGCATGCGGAGCTGCTGGTGCGAGACGCCTTTGTGACGGGACTGAGGTCAGTGTACATGCGCCAGCGGCTGCTGGAGAACTCGGATCTTACCTTAAGCTCGGCGATAGAGATGGCCAACGCTCTAGAAGCTGCGCGGCATAACGCCGACGCTGTCCAGTCGCGCGATTCCCCGCCGGTTTCGTGGACGCCTCAGACCCCGCCACCGCCGGCTCCCGGGAGCGAATTCACCAACGCCGCCGCCAGTCGCGATTCCACGAGCTCCCCGACCCAGACCACGGCTGTGGCCCGTAAGAAACTCGTGCCTTGTTATTTCTGTGGCCAAAAGAAACATCCTCGACAATGCTGTCCAGCGCGAGAAGCGACCTGCTCCAGCTGCGGAAAGCGGGGCCACTTCGCCAAGGTCTGTAAGTCTCAACCTCGAGCGGAGTGCAGCGCTGCGGGTGAAACGTGGGGGCCGCCATCTTGCATGCCGGGATGTGGGCGGCCATCTTTGTCGACGTCAGCACGCCCCGCCCCCGATCCTCGGATGCTGACCGGGTACCCCGGATGTGAGCGGCCATCTTTGTCGGCGTCAGCATGCCCCGCCCCCGACCCTCCGATGCTGACCGGGTACCCCGACGGCGATCCAACTCTGGCCACTGTGACTCTCGACCAAAGCGCCCCACACCAGCTTGCAAGATCCATGATGGACATCCAGGTGGAGGGGCATTGGACTGGATGCCTGTTTGACACGGGCAGCACTGGGAGTTTTATTCACCCGGACACAGTGCAACGCTGCGGACTTGCAACGCGGCCGGTCAGTCGGAGGTTCCATTTGGCCTCTGGGTCGCAGTCCGCAGACATCCGGGCGGGTTGTGTAGCGACTTTGGTGGTGCAAGGCACAGTATATCGGGACTTTGAACTGCTGGTCATGCCTAATCTGTGTGCACCTGTGCTATTGGGGCTGGACTTCCAGAGCCATCTCGAAAGTGTGACTATGGTGTACGACGGGCCCCTCCCACCACTCACTGTCAAGAATCCTCAGTTTTGTGGGACTTCTTCACATACCCCGCTACTGACCACACACACACACGGACACACACATCCCATCCAGAACCAGGCCAACAGCTGCGCTACCAACACTTGCAGCCTCTCCACTCTCAAGATCCCTCCCCCACCGCTGTTCGCCAACCTGACCCCCGACTGTAAACCTGTGGCAACCAAAAGCAGGAGGTACAGCGCGGGGGACCGGGCCTTCATTCAGTCGGAGGTGCAGCGGCTGCTCAGGGAGGGGATCATTGAGCCGAGCACAAGCCCTTGGAGGGCCCAGGTGGTTGTTGTTCGGACTGGGCAGAAAAATAGGATGGTGGTGGACTATAGTCAAACCATCAATAGGTTTACGCAGCTTGACGCATACCCCCTACCCCGCATCGCGGATATGGTCAACCAGATTGCTCAGTATAAGGTGTACTCGGCAATAGATCTGAAATCCGCTTATCACCAGCTCCCCATCTGCCCAGAGGACCGCCCCTACACCGCCTTCGAGGCGGGCGGCCGGCTCTATCACTTCCTGCGCGTCCCTTTCGGTGTCACGAATGGTGTCTCTGTCTTCCAGAGGGAAATGGACCGGGTGGTGGACCAGTACCAACTGCAGGCCACATTTCCCTATCTGGATAACATCACCATCTGTGGTCATGACAGGCCAGATCACGACGCCAACCTCCAACGGTTTCTCCAAGTGGCCGCAGCTCTGAACCTTACTTATAACAGGGACAAGTGTGTTTTTGGTACCACCCGCCTTGCTATACTTGGGTATGTCGTGGAAAACGGGGTTATTGGGCCTGATCCCGAACGTATGCGCCCCCTGTTAGAGCTCCCTCTTCCCACCACTCTCAAGGCCCTCAGACGGTGCCTGGGGTTTTTTTCCTATTACGCCCAATGGGTCCCCCATTACGCAGACAAGGCTCGCCCCCTGGTCAAGTCTACCTCGTTTCCCCTCTCTGCTGAGGCCTGCGCGGCCTTCAACTGCATTAAAGCGGACATTGCCAAAGCTACGATGCATGCAGTGGACGAGACCACTCCCTTCCAAGTGGAGTGTGATGCCTCCGATTTCGCTCTGGCTGCTACCCTTAATCAGGAAGGCAGACCAGTAGCATTCTTTTCTCGCACCCTCCAAGGCTCTGAAATTCGGCACTCCGCGGTGGAGAAAGAAGCCCAGGCCATAGTGGAGGCTGTTAGGCACTGGAGGCACTATCTTGCTGGCAAAAGATTCACTGTGCTGACCGACCAGCGCTCGGTTGCGTTCCTGTTCAGCAACCAACAGCGGGGCAAGATCAAAAATGATAAGATTTTGCGGTGGAGGATAGAACTCTCCACCTACACCTATGATATCCTGTACCGGCCTGGCAGACTCAATGAGCCCCCTGATGCCCTATCCCGGGGAACATGTGCTAGCACACAGCTCGACCAGCTGTACGCCCTTCATGCACAACTTTGCCATCCGGGGGTCACCCGATTTTACCATTTTGTGAAAGCTCGGAACCTGCCGTACTCCCTGGAGGACATCAGGACGATGACCAGGGACTGCCAAATTTGTGCCGAGTGCAAACCGCACTTCTACTGTCCTGACACGGCACAACTTGTCAAGGCCACCCGCCCTTTTGAACGCCTGAGTGTTGACTTTAAGGGCCCCCTTCCCTCCACTGACCGCAATGTCTATTTTCTAAGTGTTATTGACGAGTTCTCACGGTTCCCCTTTGCCATCCCCTGCCCCGACACCACTGCCACGTCCGTCATAAAAGCCCTGCGCCAGCTCTTCACTCTGTTCGGGTATCCCTGCTATATCCACAGTGATAGAGGGTCCTCCTTTATGAGTGAGGAGCTGCGCCAGTACTTGCTAGCTAGGGGCATTGCTACCAGTCGGACCACGAGTTATAATCCCCGGGGTAATGGCCAGGTAGAGCGGGAGAATGCCACAGTGTGGAAGGCCACACTTTTAGCCCTTAAGTCAAACGGGTTGCCGGTCTCTCAATGGCAGGAGGTCCTCCCTGAGGCACTGCACTCTATCCGCTCTCTGTTATGTACGTCCACCAATGCTACCCCTCACGAACGCCTATTCTCTTTTCCCAGGAAGTCTGTCACTGGGACCACCCTACCAGTTTGGCTGACGTCCCCGGGGCCAGTGCTGCTCCGGAAACATGTGAGGAGCAATAAATACTCCCCGCTGGTGGAGAGGGTTCACCTTCTCCATGCGAACCCCCAGTATGCTTACGTGGTCTTGCCTGATGGGCGGGAGGACACGGTCTCCATCCGCGACCTGGCACCCGCAGGTGCAGCAGACCACTACCCTGAAGGCTCTCCAGTAACTGTGAACCCTGCACCAGAGGTGACACCGTACTCACCAGGCCCTACACAGACTCCTCACGACACTTGTATACCGGGCGTTTCGTACGCATTTATACCAGGCGCCTCGCACATGCATGAGGGATCACCGGCGCCTAGTGGGCAAGAACACGCGCAACCCCCGTCCCCTGTGCAATTGCCAATGTTGCCGGCACCTATGCGGTCACAGCCGGTGCTACGTAGATCGCAGCGACAGATTCGACCGCCTGATCGGCTTGACTTGTAAGAACCTTCGCTACATGAGGACTTTTTCAAACGAAGGGGGGGTGAATGTGGTGAACTATGTGCCTGTCGGGACACGCCCCTGCTGACTGCTCCTGTGGCTCCTCCCACAGGCCCCTGTATAAAGGAGACCTGCGGCCTGAAGATCGGCCTCAGTCTCCAGGACCTTGTATGATAGACACTCACTCCTGGTTCCTTCTTCCAGTCAATAAAAGCCGATATCTCGCCTACGTCTCAGTGTGAGTTATTGATGGTGCATCAGAACATAAAAAAAATACTTTTGCTCTGTGTTGGTAAATGAGTGATGCATTTCATTGTCCACTTGGATCCTGAAATGCATATTGTGAAAATGGGTAAAAATGTATCAAACGAAACACAATGTTTTTCCATTTGTAATTATGTACTGGAAGGGGAAAGGTGCAGTTCCCATCAGGATCTCTGTGTAGAACTCAGAACTGCAATGCCACTGGCACACCAACTGCTCCGAGGTGTGTCAGAGCCCAAAGGGCTCTCCCCTTTGGAGGTGAGACTAAGCCTGCAGGACTGGGGAAAGGGTTCTGTGGGTGTGGAGTGACTGTCTATGTGCTTAAGCACCCGCTGTGCAATAATTGTGTTCCACCGGATTGATTCTTGCCCCAACTGTGATCCTAATATACTGTGAAGAGCAGGCTGATCAGAAAGCTAGAAGCCTGATAAGCACTCACAGTTGGATCCAAATTGTAGGCTAACATCAAAAATAGTATCAAACATAGATAGAGAGGAAAGCCAGAGGCTTTTTGCCGGAAAATAACTAATACATGGAAGGCATAATTTTATGGTGATTGGAGGAAAGTATGAGGGTTCACAGGGGTAAGCTTTCTTAACTCTGAGAGCAGTGAGTGTGTGGAATGAGCTGCCAGGTGTGGTGGTAGAGGCAAGGGAATCAGGTGAATTTAAGATGCTCTTAGACAGGCACATAGACAGTAGAAGAATGGAGGGGTACAAGGGAGGGAATGGTTAGATTGATCTCAGAGTAGGTTAAATGGCCAGCACAGGGCCTGTAATGTGCTGTGTTCTATGTACTACAGTAGTGTTGCCACACAGTTCCAGCGACCTGGGTCTGTCTGTGTGGAACTTTCACATTCTCCCTGTGGCTTTCCTCCAGGAGCTCCAAGTTCCTCTCATATGCTAGTACCTCAGTTGGCACAGTGAGGGGCAAGAAAAGTAGCTTGCAAGGAAACTAAGTGGGGTGGCGATGTGGCACCAGCAATCACCAACTGGGGTTTGATTCCCGTCGCCATCTGTAAGGAGTTTGTACGTTCTCCCTGTAACCTCCCGACTTCCGAAGATGGAGAGTTAGGGTTAGTGCTTTGTAAGCATGCAATGCTGACACAGGGAGTGTGGTGACACTTGTGGGCTGCCCAGCATAATCCTCACTGATTTTATTTGACGCACATGACACATTTCACTGTGTATTTCGACATATGTGTGATAAATAAAGCTAATCTGAATAGTAATGTGTGAATGTTTTGTCACCCACAATGGGAAAAGGCATCTTTCTGTATCATGAAAAGTAGCAGAAATATGAAGAATAAATAATAGCTCTTGGAAAAGGTTGAAGTATAATAGATCAGCCTGCTAAGCATTAGTTCAAGGTGTTGTATCATCCTTAAATTATGTCAGATTAAGCAAAGACTGGGGAATAATGAGGGAAAATGAATGAGTGCTGACAAGCTGTGAGCAGAAAGCTTTTCCACAAAATGACCTGAGGAACAGCACGTCCTAGCCAACAATGAGGAATGGCAACCGAGTTGCATCCTGTCTGAGGAGCAACTTCAATCAGAAGAGGAACAAACAGTACAGGTAATAAGAATGCAAGGAAGTAGGTGTGTGCCTCTCAATCCTTCAGGTTTGCTCCATCAACCAATATGATCATGGCCGATATAGCTTCAGGAATACAAGATAACTGGAAGCCATAACCTGACATCACAGGTAGTTGGGTCTGTAAAGAAAGCTTTTTGCACATTGGACTTCATAAATCAAAATACTGAGTTCAAGAGATGGGATGTTATGTTGAAGTTGTATATGACATTGGTGAGGAATTGTGTTCACTTCTGCCTACAGGAAAGATGTAAATAAGACTGAAAGAGTGCAGAGAAAATTTACAAGGATGTTGCGGGAACTTGAGGACCTGAGTTATAAGGAGAAGTTGACTAGGTAGGGACTTTATTTTCTAGAACATAGAAGATTGAGAGGAGATTTGACAGAGGTACAGAAAATTATGAGGGGTATATATAGGGTAAATAAAAACAGGCTTTTTCCTACTGAGCATGCAACTAGAGACCATGAGTTGAGGGTGAAAGGTAAACTGTTTAAGGGGTATATGAAGGAGATCTTCTTCAGTCAAAGGGTGGTGAGAGTGTGGAATGAGCTGCCACTACAAGTAGTGGATGTGGGATTGATTTCAACATTTAAGAGCAATTTTTAATAGGTACATGTATGAAAGCGATATGGAGGGCTATGGTCCGGGTGTAGGTCGATGGGACTAGGCAGATTAAAGGCTCAGCAGAGTGTAGAATGGCTGAAGGGTTTCTTTCTCTTCTGTAGTGTTCTATGACTCTATGATTCTATTATTGATACATTCTACGCAGTGCTTTAAAATCTATTGTCTATTGTCTTACCTGAGTGAGCTCAGGGCAGAAATCGCTACATTTGTCTGGAGGTGTAAAACATTCAGTCAGTCTGCAGAAACATTGCAGTGAAAGGGGAAAGGTTTTGGATTTCAACCTCTGGAAAGTAGACCATGCACTAGTCATATAACAGGAAGTTCTGCGGTCACCGCACACTTGTGGATGCGTGAAAACATACACCTCTTTGCCGTCATGCACCACTCAGCCCCCCCTTGGGTATAACAGCGGTCATACAGCTTTCAAAATATAAATTGATTCATTTGATCAAATAGCTGTTACAGATCCTGGACCCCAGGAATTACTTACTGAGCCTCTTGTTATCTTTATAAACAGATTCCATATGACTGGCATTTCAGTAGTGACCCTTTCTCCTCAGTGTGTACTGAATCACCACGTTAACCAGGATCAAAGTCAAGGTTATACTTTTGACAAGTGAAAAGGATGTCATAAGCATGTATATGGGAACAAGCACAATCACTTTTGGGTTAAGTCTAGTTAATTCATCTTATACATGTGAATACAACAATTCCAGATTTTTTTAAACTTCTCTCACAATATTTCACAGAACAATGCAATACAATAAAAGTCACGCTTTGCTTTGCCATACAGGGGGTAGTTTTGAACTGGTGAGTCATATTCCAGCAGGAGACGCTAACCTGTTGGACATTGGCCTGCACTGGACTTTTATCAAGACACATCCACAGTAATGAAACAATTGCATAAGAAGTCCATGTGCAATGAATCCCCCTGCATTATCAGTTTACTTCAAGAGGGCTGGACATTTTGTTGGTGAATTTAAAGGCAGATTGTTAACCGGGAAGTGAAATTAATCAGAGGACACATTTTATTTGAAAGTGTGGGAGGAACAGGGACATGTAGGCTGTTCAGCTCAAGCCTATTCTGATCTTCATTTGGATCATGATTAACTTGCTTTTCAAATAGTTTTACCTGCCTTTGTTTCATATCAGCTGCTATCTGTACCAAGCAAAATGTTGACTTCTTTAACATCTACATGAAGTCAAATAGGAAGGAATAGAGAATGGAGACCCTTTTCAACCTTACCCACTTACACAATCTCTGCAGAGTTCTAATATTCACTTGTATTTAAAGATTTACTCACTTGCATTTTTTTCAAGCTCTTTCAGTGTTGTTCCCATTGCCGCTGGCGTCCCTCCGATTCCAGCTGTCACTGCTGTTCCTCCTGATCCCGAGGTCCCCTCCGTGCCTGACGTCCCTGCTGTTTCTGGTGCCCCTTCTGCACCCAGAGGCCATCCTGTGCCAACGGGTGCTCCTCCCGGTCCTGGTGACCCCGTCAAGCCAGCATTCACAGTTTCTGCCGAGATGCTCAGCTTGGTGCTCGGAGCCCGCTTGGGCTTTGGAGGCGGTTGCTTGCGCACGCAGGCATGACTTTCATCGTCGCTGCCCCCAACCGAGTGAAGTGACTGTGACCTCACTGAAAAGCCACTGGCACAAGGGTGTGGCAGACGGTCCTGAGGAGCAGGCAGGGTCATGAACCCCATTCGAAAGTGCTTGCCCATGCAGGTGCCCTCACCTCCTTTTCCTACATCTCCGCCTAGCCTGGAAGAAAATCAACAACAAATCATTACGTGCTTGGAGAGGATTCTGCATGTTGTTTCCGATCAACTTTACATTTTATTTATTTAGTGAGACACAGCGTAGAACAGCCCACTGAGACGTGCTGCCCAGCAACCCACCTATTTGACCTTAGCTCAATCATAGGACAATTTCCAATGACCAATTAACCTACTAACCGGTACGTCTTTTGACTGTGAGAGGAAACCAGAGCACCCGAAGGAAACCCACATGGCCATAGGGAGAATGTACAAACTCCTTGCAGATGGCGTTGGAATTAATCTCCAAACTCCAGCATCCTGAGCTGTAACAGCCTAGGCTCTACTACCCTAGCAACACCAATTTACAAAACCAATTTATTACTCCCTGAAATATAACAGAATATGGATTTCAGCAAGGTATTTGATAAGGAACCCCATGCAAGGCTTATTGAGTACGTAAGGAGGCATGGGATCCAAGGGGACCTTGCTTTGTGGATCCAGAACTGGCTTGCCCACAGAAGGCAAAGAGTGGTTATAGATGGGTCATATTGTGCATGGAGGTCAGTCACCAGTGGAGTGCCTCAGGGATCTGTTCTGTGACCCTTACTCTTTGTGATTTTTATAAATGACCTGGATGAGGAAGTGGAAGAACGGGTTAGTGAATTTGCTGATGATACAAAGGTTGAAGGTGTTGTGGATAGTGTGGAGGGCTGTCAGAGGTTACAGCGGAACAATGATAGGATGTAAAAATGGGCGGAAAAGTGGCAGATGGAGTTCAACCCAGATAAGTGTGAGGTGGTTCATTTTGGTAGGTCAAATATGATGACAGAATATAATATTAATGGTAAGACTCTTGGCAGTGTGGAGGATCAGAGGGATCTTGGGGTCCAAGTCCATAGGACTTGGTTAAGAAGGCTTACGGTGTATTGGCCATCATCAACCATGGGATTGAGTTCAAAAGCCAAGAAGTAATGTTACAGCTAAATAGGACCCAGGTCAGACACCACTTGGAGTACTGTGCTCAGTTCTGGTTGCCTCACTATAGGAAGGACGTGGGAACCATAGAAAGGGTGCAGAGGAGATTTACAAGGATCTGGCCTGGATTGGAGAGCATGCCTTATGAGAATAGGTTCAGTGAACTCGGCCTTTTCTCCTTGGAGTGATGGAAGATGAGAGGTGACCTGATAGAGGTGTATAAGATGATGAGAGGCATTGATCGTGTGGATAACCAGAGCCTTTTTCCCAGGGTTGAAATGGCTAGTATGAGAGGGCACAGTTTTAAGGTGCTTGGAAGTAGGTACAGATGAGATATCAAGGCTAAGTTTATACTCAGAGAGTGGTGAGTGCATGGAATGGGCTGCCAGCGACGATGGTGGAGGCGGGTATGATAGGGTCTTTTAAGAGACTCCTGGATAGGTACAAGGAGCTGAGAAAAATAGAGGGTTATGGGTAACCCTAGGTAATTTCACAGGTAAGGACATGTTCAGCATAGCTTTGTGGGCTGAAGGGCCTGTATTGTGCTGTAGGTTTTCTATGTTTTCTTAACACATTCACAATGTTATTGATGCTTCCTTCTTTCTCGAAGCTTCATGGCCTGCTGAACATTGCCAGGAATTTCTGTTTTACTTCTGATTTGCAGCAATTGTAGTAACTTGCTTTGGAATTTGTTTTTTTTTTTGAAACACACAAAATGTGGGCAGAATTCAACAATTCAGGCATCATCTTTGGAGTGAAATCAACAGTTGGCATTTCAGAATATAAATGTCTATCAGGACTGGAAAGGAGCTGAAGCCAGACTAGAAATGATGGCGGGAGGGACAGGAGGTGTCAGGTGAGTCTAGGTGAGGGGGTAAAAGGTGGGTGGGGAAGACCCCCACCTGGACTTTCCTTTCACCTCCTGTCCTTCCCTCCGTCATATTTAGTCTGGCTTCAGCTCCTTTCCAGTCCTGACGAAACATCCTGGCCTGACTTGCCAAATACTTATTCCTCTCCATAGATACTGCCTAACCTGCTGAGTTCCTCTGGCATTTGTTTGTATTGCTCAATATTTCCAGCATCTGTAGAATCTTTGTTTTTGTACTCTCCTTCCTTTCTGAGAGATTGAGGAAGAGCAGTGCCTATTCACCGCAATGTAAAAGGATGAGAGCTGACCTCACTTCAATTTATTATATTGTGCATTGATTGACTTGTCCCAAGGCTCTTCCCTCAGGACAGGAAGTCTAGAAATAAGGATTCTATTCTCAGTCAGGGGTTTAATGCTAAAATGAGGAGAAACTGTTTTAATCAGTGGACCTTTGACCCACTACATCATAGAGGGCTGTAGCTCCTCAGTCATTGATATTCAAGGCTGAAGTGGTAGAGTTTGGATGCTGAAGGACAAAGAATACGGGAACTGGGCAGGAACACGAGCAAGCACGTGTGAGCAGTCATGTGGCATCTTTCTGCTGTGTTTTTGTATCGCCAGAACAATTTTGCTCTTTTCAAACTAATGTTCATCAAGATCTGCTATTACTTTCAATACAACAAGCAAGACAAAGTTATCAAAGCACCTGAGCTTAAAAATAATGAGAATAGTTTATTAATCACAGTTAACTCATTGTGTCATGATCTTCCAGTCTTTTATCACTTCCTTGCCAGTGAAGCAGACAAAGGAACCTATTAAGACAAGAGATGATTGTTTTCATTAATGTGCTGAGCTGTGGCCACAACTCTCTGCAGTTTCCAGGGGTCATGTGCAGAACAACTGTTGTACCAAGCTGTGATGCATCTGCATGAGAAGCTTACTATTTTGCCTCAATACCAGTGCTGCATTGCCCGATGACTCAATGACAGGGGTTCCCAACCTTTTTAATGCCATGGACCAGTAACATTAAGCAATGGGTCTGTGGACCACAGATTGTGAACTTCTGCTCTGTGAGGAAAATGGTGGGTTGAGTACAGGTAGAGGGAAAGAGAACTGTTTACCTTTTTTGAAGAACCCAGACAATCAACTTTGGAACTAGCACCATGCACAAAATGCTGGAGGAACTCAGCAAGTCAGGTAGCATCTATGAAGAGGAATAAACAGTTGACATTTTGGGCTGAGTCCCTTCATTGGGACCTTTCCTATAAGAACCTGAAGGCTTCCGTTTGATATATTCTGATGAAAGGAAATCCTGGCAGCTTCCATCAGTGCTATAAGATCATCCACTTTTGAATTTCATAGAATCATAGAGCAAATCAGCACAGATACAGGCCCTTTGGCCCATTGAGTCCATGCTAACCAGGTGCCCATTCCTCTGAGCCTTGCCTCTCTATGTACCTATCCAAGTGCCTCTTAAAAGATTCTGTTATACCTGCCTCAAACACTTTGTCTGTCAGCTTGTTCCATATACTCACCACCCTCTGTGTTAAAAAGGTGTCCCTCAGGTGCTTTCCTGGAACCCTAAATCTATGCTCCCCAGCTTTGGAAACCGCTACCTGGGCATAAGACTGTTACGGTCCACCCTATCCTTTATCATTTTAAACAATTCTATAAGTTCACCCTTCATTCTCATACATTCCATGAAATGAAGACTTACTCTGGTCAGCCTCTCCCTATAAATCAGGTCCTCTAGTCCTGACAACATCCTCAGCAACTTTCTCTGTGCTTTTGCCAGTTTAATCACTTATTTTCTATAACAGGGTGACCAAAACAATAGAGAGTGCTCCAAGCATGGCCTCATGAACACATTATACAACCGCGTCAAGACAAAAAACCCTGGAATCACACTGTGACACTGTACCACCTGTGAACCACATCATACACAATAAAAAGCCATACTCTGGCAGGGTGCTGGAGCCACACACCATGTTGGGGTCAGGGTTATTTGTTGAAAGAGAGCTGGATTGTCAGAGGAGGCACTACTGAAGGCCTTTTGGGTGGGTTATATCTCATGATCATATTTTGAAGGAGAGCTGGGTGTTAGTCCCTTTGGAACAAAAACAGAAAATGCTGAAAATACGCAGCAGGTCGTCTGTGGAGAGGAGAAGCAGAGTCAATGCTTCACCTTGGAGAGGCTTCATCAGAATTAGAGTTATTGTCTCTGTCCTGGTCTGAACATCCCTCAACAAAAATCACAAAAGCAGATCATTGCTGTCCACGGGAGCTTGCCATGTGTTTCCTATGTTACGAAAGTAATGTCACATCATAAAAGGCAGCAGTGCCTGTAGCAACTGAGATGTGCTCACAAAGGAAGGGAATGGTGCTATCAAAATGTCTTCCCTTTTTCCTCATTTCTGTGCTTTGCCCAGGTGACGGTTAACACCCAGACAGTGAGGTTGAGAATTTGGCTGTGAGTCTTCTGCTGACACCGTTGAAAGTAATTTCTATCATTATGTCATCAAGTCAGAATGTAATAGCAATAAATTATGTTTGTGTGAGTGTACAAAGTAAAGCAGCCACAGGAGACTGATAAATTACCTAGCATGTGGTGCCATTTATCTGTTTTGCAGTGCGTGTTATTGCTCTGTGCTCTCTATGTGACTGTAATTCATCACCTAATTATGGTCCGTTTCCTAAATAGCCGATGTCAAAACATGTCCAGCATGCCTATTGGATATTCAAAGTTTTCTGCAAACTAAACCTGGATATGCCAATCAAATACAATTTATTAATTACGCTCCTGGAGCTCAACTAGCTCAGAATTTCAAACCTTTCAAAAGACTGGGTAGATATGTCAGTAGCAGATTCTATTGGCATACCTCTTACATAGGCCTCAGCTCTGTGCTTTGCCCCACTGTCTCTCTATTGACTATGAAGTCTATAAGCCTGCAGATCAGTACCAGGGGTGAGTGAACGTAAGCCATAGCCTCCTGAAATTGGACCAATATGTGAATTTCTTCATTGAGGAATGGGTGGTTTCCAAAGTCTCATTTAATGAAGTCTGAAATATGTAAAATATTTAGAAATTTAGGATGGGAAACAAGCAATCCACTCCAAGGCAGAGTGCACCATTCAAATTATAATGTAGTTGGTGGCATGGATGGGTGCAATTCCTGTTGGATTCTCGGTGGGTGAAGGCCATCAATCTGAAACTGAGTTAAACTCTAAGAGACAAAGAGCAGTGATGCATTAGCAATTCTTAACACATCACTTCACACAACTGCTGTGATAGATCTAAGTGTGAAGCAAGAACAATCCTGTTTCACGATTATTTCCTGCCTCCACCCTCTCACCCAACCCCATTGTGGCACGGGAGCAAAGTCAATAGATGTGTTTAAAGATGTAAATTCATACTGATTGAAATGAAATGTCATAAAAGATTAAAAGATTGATTAGATTACTTCATTTCTCACATGAACATCGAAACGTACTGCGAAATGTGTTGTTTGCATCGGATCAAATCAGGGAGAATTGTACTGGGTAGCTCACAGATGTCCTCACACTTCTGACACCAACATAGCACGCCCACATCTCACTAACCCCTAACCGTCTGTCTCTGGAGGAGACAGGAGCACCCAGAGGAAACCCACGCTGTCACAGGGAGAAAGTACAAATTCCTTACACAGAGCAGCAGGAGTTGAACCAATCTTGCAGCAGGTGCTATAATCTCGTTACACTAACCGCTTCGCTACAAGTGAACAGACGCATTAGTTGTCTTCATTTTATTGGCAATGGGGCAAGCAACTTCTGAAAGGATTAAAGTAACACACTGTAGAATTTACTCATGACTTCATCTCTTTGCATAACCGCTGTTGGAAGGAAGACCTGCATTCACATAGCAGTGGGTGATGTCTCTGGGTATATATTCATGTCCAATGATTTGCATTTGCAATGCAAGTTACTCTTGTTATTCTTTAAGAACAAGTAGTCTGTACTAAACAAACCTTCAAGAGGAAGTTTGAGGTAGCTGTCCTGCTATCTTGCTCTAGGCATTGATCCAAGGAAGAATGTTAGTCAGGACTTTGGACATATTCCTTCATCTTCTTCATTTATTTCCCCAATCACTCACACTCGTATCTCCAAAGACTGGGATGGAGGCAATGCAACACTCTCAGGATTGTCAGCCTGGATTCTGGATGGTGCTGACACTGTCCTTCAGATTCAGCTTCATTTACCCCACAAGCAGCAGAGGACACAGTGAGTGAGCAACCAACACACCCAAGAATATGATGTAGGCAGCTCGTAATTGTTGCCACACATTCTGGTGCCAACATAGCATGCCCACAATCTTCAACGCAACACACATCAACGGAAAACACAAGCAGCAATAAAAACAACATCAAAACAGCCGCCTCTCCCGCCCTCACACCCACCCACTCCCTCACACTCCAGGCAGGCCCCCAATCCCAGTACCTAGGCTGCCTCTGGGGCCCCCCGTCCTTGGCCCTAGACTCTCAGACATCTGGCCTACAACCTCCTGCCTCTGGCCTGGAATTGCAGAATCAACCTCCGGGCTTCTACCTCTGGTTTCACTAATTTCAACTTTCAACCTTATGGGCTTTCTACCACTGGACTCACGGACTTCTGTCTTCAACCTTTCCAGCTTTCTATTTCCGGACTCACAGAATTCCAGACTTCGGCCTTTGTACTTAACTGATCTCTGGACATTGACACTCATAGGTTTGACCTTTGGGCCTTGATTGGATCGATGACCTTCGACAGTGAGGTGCCTCGGGCCTCAGCTTCTGGGCCCACATGGACCTCTGATACAAGAGGCCCGCGGGGAAGGAGTCATCAGCCCTCGTAACGCCTACCTATATGGGCCTCCAACTTGGGTTTCGCTGATCGGGGGTTACGTGTGGATATGATTCAACCACTGGACTGCTGACCTTTCACTGCAGTGAGTTCTAAACTGGACTCCAAACGTGGACTCCTGCCCCTGAGCCCTTATTCTAATACTTATAAGTTAGACTGACACCTCAGTGTGGACTGCTTTTTCAAAAAGATTGCAATGCATTTTAAAGTGCAGTGCATCGGAGCCTCATATAAAAAGAATAATGACTATAACAGCTATAAAAATAAAAAAAAGATGCTAGCGATTATTTCTTAAAATAATCATGTTTTAATTCAATACATTTCTCCCGGATATTAAACTTTTCTCTCATTTTCTATCTAAATTCAATTTGCTTTTAATTTTCTCAGAGATAAAGAATCTAGTTTATTCTCCATTTAGTTGAGAAAATGGATAAAGGCACAAAGATGGTGAAATATCTAAAGCTTTATTTCACATGTCTTATTGCAATTATTTGATAGTTTTGATATATTTTGCAATGGAGATAATTTTGCAGATCATAACATTTTGGCTTGTTGATAAGCTTAATGGCAGAATTTTCTGTTTTGCACTAATCCTGGCTGTTTCACTGACATTAATAATCTATTCCACTCTATTGT
Source organism: Hypanus sabinus (assembly GCF_030144855.1). Classification (NCBI taxonomy): domain Eukaryota; kingdom Metazoa; phylum Chordata; class Chondrichthyes; order Myliobatiformes; family Dasyatidae; genus Hypanus; species Hypanus sabinus. Next base: position 32,531,288 of record NC_082707.1, read on the forward strand.
TAAGCAAGAAAAAAACGGTAACGCTGTTGTGTTGAATATTCTGAGGAATGGAATGTAGCCATTTTGCAGACGACAAAATAAAAGATATTAGCTGAAAGTAGGATGACTTGGTAGTGTAGCTATTTTACTTCTGTATGTACAGTAATGAACTTATGTCTTTCCATACAACATGGGAACCAAATGTTCAAAGTAAATTTATTATCAAAGTACACGTATGTCACCATATACAAACCTGAAATTCTTTTTCTTGTGGGCATAATCAATAAATCTATAGAATAATAACCATAACAGAATCAATGAAGGACCGCCCAACCTGAGTGTTCAACCAGAATAAAGAAGACAATGACATGTGCAAATACAAAATGAAATAAATAATAAAAATAGATATATGACAAATAAATATTGAGTACGTGAAATGAAAAGTCCTTGAAAGTGAGTCCTTTAGTTGTGAGAGCATATCAATGATGGGGCAAGTGAAGCTGCCTGGTTATCCCCTTTGGTAACAAAGGGTAACATAGAAACATAGAAAATAAGTGCAGGAGTAGGCCATTTGGCCCTTCAAGCCTGCATCGCCATTCAGTATGATCATGGCTGATCATCCAACTCAGAACCCTGTACCTGCTTTCTCTCCATACCCCCGCTCCCTTTAGCCACAAGGGCCATATCTAACTTCCTCTTAAATATAGCCAATGAACCGGCTTCAACTGTTTCCTGTGGTAGAGAATTCCACAGATTCACCACTCTCTGTGTGAAGAAGTTTTTCCTCATCTCAGTCCTAAAAGGCTTCCCCTGTATCCTTAACATGAGGGGGAATTTCTTTACTCAGAGAGTGGTAGCTGTGTGGAATGAGCTTCCAGTAGAAGTGGTAGAGGCAGGTTCGGTATTGTCATTTAAAGCAAAATTGGATAGGTATATGGAGAGGAAAGGAATGGAAGGTTATGGGCTGAGTGTGGGTTAGTGGGACTAGGTGAGAGTAAGCGTTCAGCACGGACTAGAAGGGACGAGATGGCCTGTTTCCATGCTGTAATTGTTATATGGTTATATGGTTCAAGAGCCTGATGGTTGAGGGGTTGTTACTGTCCCTGAACCTGGAGGTGTGAGTCCTGGGGCTCCTGTATCTTTTATCTGATGGCAGCAATGAGAAAAGAGCATGTCCTGGGTGGAGGGGGTCCCTGACAATGGATGCTGCTTTCCTAGTGCAGCATTTCATGTAGATGAGCTCAATGGTGGGGAGGGCTTTACTTGTGATGGACTAGACTGATTTCCACTACTTTGTGTAGGATTTTGCACTGTAGATAGGGTAATTAAATATCTGGGGAAGAACATTGCTGCAGTTGATAAAGTTGCTGCTTCACAACTCCAGCGACTCAGGTATAATTCTGACCCCAGGGGTTTTCCACTGGAGTCTACATGCTTCAAGGAGAAACCTTCCACGTTCTGAGGTTTTCTCCCTTGCCTTAAGACCATGCATGTCACTACATTACTGACCACTGTAAATTATTCCTATTGCGTAGGTGAGTGGTAAAATATGAAGGGGAGTTAATGGAGTGTTGGGAGAATAAGTAGTTGCCCGTTCCCATAACAACATACACAAAATGCTGGAGGAACTCAGTAGGTCAGGCAGCACCGATGGATATGAACAAGCTGTCAATGTTTTGGGCCAAGGTCCTTCTTCAGGACTGGAAAGGAAGGGAGAAGATGCCGGAATAAAAAGTAGGGAGAGGGGAAGGAGGATAGCTAGCAGCTGATAGGTGAAGTCAGGTGGATAGCAAAGGTAGAGGGCTCGAAAGAAAAGAATCTGATAGGAGAGGAGAGTGGACCACAGGAGAAAAGGAAGAGGGAATGGATGCAAGGGGAGGTGAAAGGCAGATGAGGAGAGATAAAAGGCCAGAGTGGGGAAGACAAGGGATGGGGAGGGGGAGGGGAAAGTCTTTTTTACCAGAAGGAAAAATCGATATTCATGCCATCAGGTTTGAGCCTACCCAAGGGGAACATAAGGCGTAGTACCTCTACCCTCATCAAGGCACAAGAGGAGGTCATAGACCAACATGTCTGGATGGGAATAGGAATCGGAATTAAAATCGTTCAATACCAGGAAGTTCCACTTTTGGCGGATGTGTTCAACGAATGTAGAGGAGGGCACATCAGGAGCACCAGACACAATAGACAACCCCAGTAGTGTTGCATCACCTGGAAGTACTGCTTGGGGCCCTGAGTGGAGGTGAACGAGAAAGTGAATGGTCAGGTGTAGCACTTTGGCAGCTTGGAGGGATAAGTGCCAGGAGGGAGTTTAGTGGGGTGGAATGAATGGATAAGTGAATCACAGAGGGAGCGATCCCTGCAGAAAGTGGAGAGAGAGGGGGAGGTAAAGATGTGTTTGGTGGTGGGATCTTTTTGGAGATGGCAGAGCTTGTAGAAAATCATGTGTTGGATGCAGATGCTCATGTGGTGATAGGTAAGGACAGGATGAACTCTATCACTGTTATGGTAACGGGAAGTTGGGGGTGACCGTGGATGTCCGGAAAGTGGAGGAGGTGCAGGTGAGGGCAGCATAAGACCATAAGAATTAGGCCATTTGGCCCATCGAGTCAATTCCACCATTCAATCATCACCGATCCTTTTTTTTTCTCCTCCTCAACCCCATTTCCCTTAGCATCAGCGGTGCAGGAAGGGAAACCCTGTTCTTTGAAGAAGGAGGTTACCTCTGACGTCCTGGAAATGAAAGCCTCATCCTGGGAACAGATGAGGTGGAGTCGAGGGAACCGAGAAAAGAAAATAGCAACTTACAGGAGACCGAGTGGGAAGAGGTATCGCCAGATAGCTATGGGAATCAGCAGATGTATAAAAGATGTCAGTCAACAGTTTGTCTCCAGAGGTGGAGAAAGAAAAGTCGAGAAGGAGGAGGGACTTGTCAGAAATAGACCAAAGGAATTTACAGACACAGTGGAACTTGAAGAGACATTGACAAGCTCAGCATGGGTGCAGGATGCAGAATTGGGGAGCATTACTGGGGAAGGCTTGGAACATGGACTGTTCTACTTAGCAGCGAAAAGGCAAGCTTAGCTGGGGCCTAATTCATGCTCATGGCTACCCCTTGAGCTTGGAGAAAGTGGGAGGAGACAAAGGAAAAATTACTAATGGTGAGGACCAGTTCTGTCAGACAGAGGAGCGTGGTGATGGAGGGGAACTGGTTCGGACTGTTATCAAGAAGTGGAGAGCTTTAATGCCTTCTTAATAGGGGATAGAAGTGTTTAGGGTCTGGATATCCATAGTGAAGAGGAGGTGGACAATGCCAGGGAATAGACTTCCTCTAGAATTTTGTATGAGTTGCTTTGGATTTTCAACATCTGCAGAATTTCTCTTGTTTATGCCTGTTTCCATGCTCCATTGTAAGGAAAGTACATCGGAACCTGGTCGCCTCATTATAGGAGGAGGTGGAAACTTTAGAGAGGATACCTAGGAGATTTACCAAGATGCTGCCTGGATTGGAGAGCTAATCTTATGAATATGAGGTTGAGTGAGGTCAAACCTTTCTCTCTGGTGTGAAGGAGGATGAGAAGTGACTTGAAAGATGTGTAAAAAATGATAAGAAGCATAGAGCGAGTGGACAGCCAGAGATTTTTTCTCAGGGTTGAAATGGCTAATGTGAGGGGTCATAATGTTGAGGAAATTGGAGGAAAGTATAGGGGGGATGTCAGAGAATAGTTCTTTACTCAGAGAGAGGAGAGTGCATGGAACTCTCTTCCAGGGGTGGCGTAAGAGGCAGATTCACTAGGGGCATTAAAGGGGCTCTTAGATAGGCATATGGATGTTAGAAAAATGGAGGGTTATGTAGGAGGAAAAGGTTAGATTGATCATACAGTGGGTTAAAAGGTTGGCACAATATCATAGTCTGAAAGGCCTGTACTATGCTGTACTGTTCTATGTTCTAAAAGGGAAAACATCATCAACCACTAAATAACTAGAAGTGCTTGTTTCTTGTAGTGTTTGCTCACTGGAGTTGTAATCACTGAAAACTCTTTCACTCTGTCAACCTGCCTCAGCAAAACTTGAATGTTTTCTGTCTTTGCACCAGCAAGCTCCACGCTGTAGTGGAAGTTCAATTGTGAGGGAGTCAGGACAGATCCAGGAGGATCATCCTGGGCCCTATTACTGGACTGTGCACTTATTTTAACAGTGACAATGATGCAAATTTCAAAACCAAACTGATGCAAATGGATGCCTAATATGTAGCAGATATATTCAAAGGTTCAAACTACATTTATTATTAAAGTATGCATGCAGAATACAACCCTAAGATTTGTCCCCCCACAGGCAACAACGAAACAAAGAAACACCATGGAACCTGTTCATGAACACATCAAGCTCTCAACGTGCAAAAAAAACAGAACAAATTGCACAAATGGCAAAAAGCAAGTGTGCAGCATGGAGATTATCAAATGTCAATCCAGGAGTTCAGTAGTATTCAGTCTTAGTTCAGTTCAGCATCACACCGCTAGCCCACTGCAGACTACAGGATAAAGCATTTTTCTGTAAAGCGCTCAGACCGCATCGATCACCCTGATTAAACCGCTCTAAAACAGCATAAAAAAAGTAACCAGAATCCAGGAACACATGCAACATGAACGTTAAAGTTCCCCAAAACGATTCCACAGCCACCAGCCTCTCCGATCGATCCTTGCAATGTGGATCCCAGGACTCCTGCGCTTCCCTCCAACGGCAGGCAGTGAGAGGGAGCGGAAGACTGGCCGAACGCAGGCAGACGTTGCCGAGCACCCACCCATTCTCTGCTCTCATCCTCATTGACTTCAGCTTGCTCAACGCCTCATTTAGAGAAAAGGAATGGAGTCAACAATGGGCTCATGATCCACCTCCAGGCTGAACAGTCAATGAACTCCCTCTGAGACAGCAATGCACCAGGCTGCTCAACCAGTCCAAAAACACACCATCAGAACGTAGATCACAGGCTCCAGTCACACAGAGCTTAGTGGTAGAATCATATTTGAAAGGAGAAGCTGTGAAAGATGCTGTTTAGTGAGCTGTCTGCAGGGTGTTGCCACTGGTTGCATTGTTTGCTGGTGCCATCTTGTTTTTCAATTAAACACTTTCAAGTAAAACACACTGCCCCAGCTCTCAATCTGTCATTTGCCATGTTTCAATAAAGTGAATGATTTGGACTCATTCCACTTTTACTGCTTAATATTAGTTGAACCGTTAGGTTCCTGGTGGTGAGATGATCACAACAAAACCCCAACCCTTGCACAGTCAACAGAATTACTGAAATATAGGATATAGACTTGAAGATGCCAATATTTGGGCCAGTTGTTATCGTTTGCATTGATTATATCTCTCTCTGTGGAACGAAGTGCAATGATGCCACAATCAAGCACATGCACTGCACCACATGGCCGCTAGGAGCCACTGCAGCACCCAATACGTCCATCCGCTGCTTTCATGAGCACCTGCTGGAAACCCCGTGGTCATCACAGTGGCCCACATGGATGCAACATTGCAACATGTTTTACCTTCTGAAGTTAATATTGTTTGAATTCTATGTTTAGGAGGCTAGTGCTGCCAGTTAATTTTCACACAATGACATCTGTCTTTATTTGAAATGAAAATGTACATTTGTGCTTAATCTTTGCCCTGAATAAAGCAGTGCTATCAAGGCTTCCTGAAACTGGAACTATTATGTTAAGCATGCTGCAGCCTAACAATCATTTCAATACAACAACTGAGCATACAATCTGCAATGTCAACAGCATTCAGGGTAAAAACCTTCAGCTAAACTGAAGTGTATCTAGACATTGACTGTTCCTTAAGGCATTTCCTTTCTAGGGGAAGGATTACTGTCTTTAATTTTACCTCAGATTCATCTTCTAAGCTGGGAGGTGTGATGCAAATTACCGACTCTAAGACTAAAATGCTTATTCTGATGTAACCAAATATCAAAACACACCAGCCAGCTAAGTTAATCTTCCCTAGAGTAATACGTGAAGTAGATCTTGTCTTTATGTAAATAAATGTGAGGGAGAAGCCTCCCCAAGGGCCTCTCTACAATTGGTGGTTTGGTGAGGCACTCTGTTATTGCGTCCTGACCTGATCGGATGTTCTGAGGTTAGTCTGAATCATTTAGGTGGCCTATGGGAGTGTTTCCAGCCTACCACTTTTACTTGACCTGGAAAGAGGGAGGGAAATTCCTTCTTTAATTTTTGGGATTCTGAGACTTTTTAGGAAATGCTGATTTCAAATTCACAACAGGATACATTTGCACTATTATTGATTTTTTTTGAACAACTGATTATGCTTCCCAAGTCCCAATGAAATATAAATATCTCCTTCATATCAAAACAATGCTGCCAAATGTGATTGGAGTTTCTAGTGGTTATGAGTTCAAAGCAGCAGAAATGCAAATAAAAGCACCAACAAATTCCTGTCATTTACTCCATGACTGCTCATAGTCAACTGAAATCAGAAAGGGACTGCAATTATGTATTTGTAAAACAACTCTTCATCTTTTTCCATCCTTTCTGTTTAGGGAGTCTCCAAAGGAATGTCTGCCCCAAGAAATTCATTGAAGTGACTGTAGTGAACCAAACTAAGCCATGACTCTGTCCATTACACAACGAATGATTATTCCACTGCAAAATAAATACTGATTCTGCCTAGTTACACAGTGAGTGATCACACTTCTGCAAGATAAATGGTAACTGGGTCCAATTGCACTGTGACTGACTGTCACTGTGCTAAACAAATGCTAACTCTAACTCATGCCTTCTTATCTGCTGCTGCCAACAAGTCAGTGACCCAAAACTTGTGGAACAGAATTCAATTTTGCACAACCATCCAACTGTCTGCACTTGTGGAAAGATTCCATCCTGAGCTTATCTGCTTTTTATTTACCTCGCTGACAACAAAAATCAAGTTGCAGTCTTCCTGTATCCTATCTGGGACAGTTGCTCTCAGTGTCCGGGAGCAGGTTAAGTTTGAAGCTATTGTAAAGAATGACAAGTGTGGATGTGTTCACAGGCAAGCTGAGAAGTGAGGATGGACGCAGTTGGAACCTGAAATTAAGACCAGAGTTTGGATAATTATTGTGGTTTCATTAATTTTGGTGAGCAATGCTACATTGTGTCTGAAGGAAGGGAACATTCAGGGATGTGAGATTTGAATTCAGAAAGTTTTATACCTCGTCCTTCTAAAGCAATCACCCAAGCCTACTCAATGTGCTTTTACCATCTGCTCAGAGTTACATTATCTAGACCATTTGCAGGATGAATAATAGAGAGAATCGAGCAAATCCAGCTGCTCTTTTTGAAGTTATATCCATACCTTCTGCTGCTCTTGACAACTGATAAAACCCTAAGAAGGTTTGATAAATTCACTAGATAGAAAACTAGCTAAATAATCACTCGATACAGCTCAAACTGAAAAGGAGATATCAGAAGCTAAAATTTCAGATGTTGGAGATCTTGTTCATTGACAAGGAGTGAATGTCATCACTGAGATCTTGTTAAATTGGTGTTCTACAGTGGAAGACCAAAAGGCTGAAGCTGTGACATTCTTAGAGTCATAGTACATGGAAGCAGCCCCTTTCTGTACATGTACCTGCCCATATGTATGCTTATGTTGTTAAAGGACATGCCTTAACCAACCTCTGGCAGCTCATTCCACTTACTGAACACCCTCTCCCCATCTTTCCTGTAACTGAACCCTACCTTGCTCACTCTTTCCAACTTCCAATGAAGGTATCTCAGAGCTGAAGCATTTATTGTTTCTTTTCCTGTTAGTGTTACTTGGGCTGCTGAGTGTTTCTATTCTGATTTCTGTATTTTCTATCTCTGAGTATTTTCTATGTATAATCACTAAAACATTATAATGCACCTTTCTCTTTGATCACAAATTAGGACCATATAGATGTAGTTGATTCCACAAATACTTCATGTAACGTGGTATTAACCTACTTTTATCATGTACTGTTTGACTAATTTAACATTAGCCAAATAGTAAACATGGTTAACTGGAGGATTTTATATGAAGACTAAAATGGGCGGCAAGCTAGTGGAGTGGTTAGCACCAACACTATACAGTCCAGGTGATTCAGATTCAATTCCCCCCACTCTACACTTTCCTCCTGACCTTGTAGGCTTCCTCTGGGTGCCCCCGGTTACCTCCCACAGTCCAAAGACGTACCAGATGGCAGGTTAATTGGTCATTGTAAGTTGTCCCATGATTAGACTGGGGTTAAATCGGGGGGTTGCTGGGTGGAGTGGCTTGAAGGGCCAGAAGGGTCTGTTCCGCACTGTACCTCAGAAAATAAAACATGCCAAAGCTTTGTATTTGTCCCAAAGGCTGATTGGTTGTCAGAAAATGCAAAATAATAGAATCCTGTTTCAAATCTTGATTTTTTTGGGGGGGTAAGGTCAATGGATTATCAATACATTAGTAACTGATCCATTCTTCAAAGCAAGTCTAAGCAGTATTAACCAATTATCGCCAATTTAGCAAAGGAATGGAAATTCTAATGCACCCTGAGAGAAAAGTACTGTCGCCATCAAATCCTTTGGTAGACCCACCTTGTTTTCAGAGGAAGAAAACCCATCCATCATTTTGATGTCATGAGCAAGTAGCACAATGAATATTTTCAACATGATTTATGTTTTTGCTTTGTGTGTTGCTGTGTGCAGTTTGTCACAGAATTTTTCCACCACAATAGCACATCATTCATGAAATACCTCATCATGCCAAAATACTTTGGTTCTTTTTACACAATTTACACTTCAATTAGGGTAAATTTAGTTCCTGTAGAAGTGAAACATCATTTTTATCCTGTTGAAAACTCATGAACTGCAGAGAAAATAAAATTCTCCATCAGGCTACCATGATACATCCTCAGTCATTTATCAGAGATTTTCCATATCCATTTGAATCAGCAAAATAGATAAATAGAGTGGTTTGCACCTCGATCAACATAGCATTCTCTGGAATATAAGATCAAATTGTTTCCAATTAGCTTTTCTAAAGTGATTCTCAGACTTTCTGTCTGCTGCATTTTTGAAAGCAGCTTTATTGAGTTAGAAACTGAAACACTGTTATAGGAAATTGTTTTCTTTCTCTTGCCAATCAGCTAGCCAAAGAAATTTGCCCTTTTAATGATTGCCTGTTAATTATTCATTAAATTAATTGTATTGGAGAGTTATCTGCACCTCCTAATACCTGGTGCTTGTAATGGTGAGGACAAAGTTTTCTGTTCACTGGGTTAGGAGGTAGGGGTATTTTGAAGCTGACTTGCTTTTACCTATTCTAGCCAAAGGAACCATAGACAGCTAATTTGCTCACTGTCCCTTTTCATGAAGGAGGACAGATGCACCACAAGGCTAAGTGGTCCCCTGCTCCACTCACTTTACACTTAAACACAGCTCTAATCCCACATTCAAGTTTGCTGGTGATGCCATTGTCATAGGCCAAATCAAAGGTGGTGATGTAGGAGGGAGATTGAAAATCTGGTTGAGCCTGGAACAGCAACCTCTTAGTCAATGTCAGTAAGACCAAGGAGCTGATTATTGACCTTAGGAAGAGGAAACCAGAATTCCATGAGCCAGTCCTCATTGGGGGGGTCAAAGGTGGAGAGGGTCAATTTTAAATTCCTTGATGTTATTATTTTGGAGGAAGGTACTTGATCTTTGAACTTTAAAGTGCCAGTCAGCTCTTGGGATTCCTGTAGCATCCAAAGTGTGCCTAGTAAGCTCCAGCAGATACCAATATGAATGCTTGGAAATATCCCACATTTGGCCTTGGAATGGGCAACAAAATGTCCATTGAATCTCTGTGTAGTGCAAGGCAAAGGTTCTGCTGAGAAGAGGGACTTTTTGGTCATTCCTTCCTCTTCATTCACAGTAGCTATTGGTTATTTATGTTTTCACCAGGTAGATTAGGACAGGGAAAACTGAGACACCCAAACAGGTGTGATTGAGTCAATATTGTGAAGGTGAATCCAAATTTAGACCTGGATTTTCAAAAACATTTGTCAGATTCATTCACATGCATTTATTTGTTTAGCTCAGGTATTTTGAAATATACCTGTGATGTGCCTTTTATGTTAATAAACAACACAACCCAAGGACAGGGCAGGAAGCTCGGAAGTGTCACCACATATTCTGGCACTAACATAGAATGTCCACCATGCTGTTTGTGGAAGGATTTTTCTGCACTGAAATGTTAAGATAGCAGCCTTGTCTAAATTGTGCCAGTCTTCTTCTGAAGCAGAAAGCTTGAATTCATGTATCCGTCTAATAGGCACTAGATCCAGGTTGGAATGTGGAACTAAACCAATAGCATCACAGGGAGAAAGTGTAAACTCCAGGCAGATATCACACAAGGCCAGAAATGAACCTAGGTCAATGGCACTGTGATGATGCATCATTAATACTGAGATTTATTGAAAAAAAAATCAACAGACACTGGTTAGCAAGGGGTTCAATGGTAGTAACACAAATTAAATGCTGAAGGAACTCAGCAGATCAGGCAGCATCTTTGGAATTGAATAAACTGTTGATGTGTCAGGCTGAGACCCTTCATCGGGACAGGACCCATCATTCAAAGTTAGCAATGGATAAAATGGAAAGGCTTATTATTGTTATCAAAATTGTTATCAAAAGAGCATTGTGTCAGGGAAAGTAGCATAGGCTTGACCCAAACACAAAGCTGTGGAGACAATGTAGCGGGAAGTGAATACTTTAATAATGAACTGCAAAATAGCAGGCTACAAGGGGCCACAAAACAAGAGAAAATGGATACTTAATATGGCAAAGCAACAAGGTAACTGAAGTGCTGGGAGCAACTGGTTGAGGCTGACTGATTCATTGAGAGAACCAGGATTGTGAATGAGAGCTGGGTTTAAATAGGCTGCAGGTGATGAGATGGAAATGAGAGGCAGGTTACTTCTGTTAGCTAGCTTGAGACTAGGAGGTACCTGCCTGTGCTGGTCTGACACATTGAGCCTGAGATTTGGGAGGGAACATGTCAAAGTTCAGCAAGGAGGACTAAGAAATAAAATATGAGAATAATCTAGCAAGGAAGATAAAAGATTGCAAAATCTTCTGCTGATATGAAGAAAGGAATATATTAGCAAAAGTTAATCTGCATCCCTTTCTGACTGGGAACAAGAGGAATTAATTTGGAAAATAGGGATAAGGAAATGGCAGTGAATTCTTACAAAAGTATTTGTCTTTAAGGTATTTGTCTACAGAGTCAAAGAAGACCTGTTATTCTAGACCCAATGAAGGGACCAAAGAAATTAGCATCAGTAAAATAAAAAAGGTGTAAGAGGAAGTAAAAGTCTCCAGTTCCTGCAACATAATGTTGTGAAAGGATGAGAGATGAAGAGAAAGGATACACTGGTTTTTAATCAATGAATTATTAAATTCAATGAATTTAAGAAAGAAGGGAGAGAGAACAGGGAATGTCATGCTAATTAGCCTGACAGTTATTGTAGGAAAAGTGTCAGGAATTATTAGCAAGTAAGTGATGACAGGGCATTTAGAAGATAGAATAAAATAGAAAGATGTCCATTTATAACGGAGATGAGGAGGAATTTCTTTAATCAGTGGGTGATGAATCTATGGAAGCCAATTCATTGTGTTTACTTAAAGCAGAGCTTGATAGGTTCTTGATTGGTAAGGGTGTCACAATGGGGAGAAGGCTGGAAGTTCAAAGTTTAGAATACATATATATCACCATGTATGTCACAATAAATCAGCCATGATAGAGTACTGGAGCATACTCAGTGGGCCAATTGGCCTAATAATGCTCCTATGTCTTATGGGTTTATGGTCTAATAATCAGTGGATTAGATAGATCCAGTGTTGGTTTGTAAAAGTATGTCATTTTATCAGACTGAGGAGCTTGGGTAATAGGGACAGACTGGGATTGTTTACCCTGGAGTGAAGGAGGCTGAGGGGTGACCTTACTGCAGTTCACAATATCATGAGCATCACCCAATTGTCACGGTGTTTTCCCCCAGGTAGGGAGAGTAAAACATGTTTAAGGTGATGAGATAGATTGAAAGGAGACCTGAGAGGAACGTTTTTCACATGGAGGGTGTTGGCTAAATGAAACAAGCTACACAGGAAGTGGTAGAGGTGGATACATTTACAACTTTTAAAACAAATTTGGACAGGTATATGGATCAGATTAGCTTATTGTCAAATATATCAGAGTGCAGTGAAATTCCTCACTTGTATGAAACTCACGGAGTAAACAGTGTGAACTGTAATAGTAAATTCTACAATAAACACGGCAATGAGAGCAAAGCAACAGAATGATGCAAAGGTAGCAGTGTAATCTGAATTCATGCTGAAGTGACAATAATGGAATACCAAATTGGAGTCCGAGAACATGGCTGCACCTCTGGGAAGGGAATGTGAAAGAGGTGATTGGTTCATAAGTCTAATAGCAGTGTGAAAGAAGCTTTAAAGCTTCTTTGTCTTCTCCCAGAAGGGAGAAATAAGAAAAGGAAATGGCCAAGCTGGCAGCCATCTTTGAAGAGACCATAGCAACACACCATGAAGATGGACTAGGTGGAAGGACAAATGAGAGTGACCTCATTGAAAAGTATATCATTCTTACAGGATACGAGGGGCTAGAGTGTGACGTTTCTTCCCACTGTGATATCTAGAATCAAGGGTCACAGTCTCGATATGAGAGACCTGTCTTTCAGCACTGAGAAGGGAAGATACTTCTTCACCCAAAGGTTAGTGGATCTCTGATCTCTCTACATAAGAGGTCTATGGAGGCTCAAGTTGCTCAGTCAAGACAATGAGTGATGATTTTTTTGAAATACTATGTAATTCCAGAGATAGCATATTGAAGAGGAGAAGACTGATCATGAATTTCTTGAATGTTGGAGGGGCCAAATACTTCTCTTTCTTTTTCTTCTAATCTTGTGATACAAACAATGTGATGAGAAGTGGTACTAACTGAGAAAAGCTGGGATCTCCCCCACCCTTTCCAATCAGGGATGATGAAAGGTGGACATTGAATCTGCTGTATATTTCCTATTTGAGTTTAGCACTAAAGTCAAAATAAGGTCAAGGATATAAAAGACACCAGAAATAAAAGACACCCTGCTTCTGGGATTAGAAAAAAACATTCAGATCTGAACAAGTGCAAGGCGTGAAAAGCACTCGAACCCAACAGTGTGTTTCTATTTCCATCAGTTGTGCCAGCTCCCAGTGACTTTCAAGCAGGGCTTTAGAGATCAAGCATTATCCAAGCAAAAAAAAAAATGCAGTTTTCATTGCCCATAAACCCTGGAGTAGAAGCTGCTTCTGTTAGTCAGCTTGTGCTATTTAAGATATTCTTTGGCAGAATTGTCTCTGTAATTATTTTAGATAATTGGGAGTTCAGGTACCTGAGAGAATTCTGTGCTTTCGCCAGCCATGCAGAGCATGAGATACATAGTAGTAAAGGTTGAGACAACAGTGTTCCAGAGTATTAAAGATGAACAGACCCAGCTTTGATGTAAAACAGTGAAGTGATACTTGAAAAATGCAGCTCTCACAAAAAGGACTCACATAACCAAGTTCAGAAATTAAAGTATTTAAAAAACAAAGACCACCTGAACTGCCTGGAATTCAGCCTGTTAATCTCCTGAATATAAGCCTGGTTCATGTGGTCTGTCCAAATGATAAAAGGGTTCTTGGCTCCTTCTAGCCAGAGACACCAATCTCTCCAAGGCTTACTTAATCACAAGAAGCTCCTGATTCCTGATATCATAGTTCCGCTCTGCCGAAGATAGTTTACTCTCCAAAGATGATGGTTGAGACAGCATAGCATCCACTCCAATGTCCGAGGCATCCACCTCCACAATGATGGGAAGTTTCAGGTCAGGAGAAACCAAGATGGGAGCTGATATGAACTGTTGTTTAAGCTCCATGAAAGTGGCCTCCACTTCAGTAGCAGACAAAAGGTTCCATGGATTTCTTAGTTAGCACTGTCAGTGGAGCTGCTACCAAGCTGAAGTTCCTGATGAACTTCCAGTAGAAGTTTGCAAACCCCAGGAATTGTTGTGCTTGTATGACAATGGATGGTTGTGGCCGGACTCTGACTACCTGGGCCTTGGTAGGGTCCATCTGATATTGCTCTTGGAGATGATGAAACCCAAAAATGAGATGGTTGTTGTGTGAAATTTGGACTTCTCCATGGTCGAGGAGCCTTTTTAAGATATCTCTGACATTAGTGACATGCTCTTCCATGTACTTCGTGAAGATTAGGATATCATGCTAGTAGACAAAGGCATGCTTATGGAGAGTATCCTGGAGCCTGTTATTGATAAATGCCTGATAGACCGCTGGAGCATTCACAAGACCGCAGGGCATAACTAGGTAAGCATATTGCCCTGTTAGTGTATCGAATACTGTTTTCCACTTATCACCCTTCCTTATATGGACCAGAATGTGTGCTAGTTTTGTGAATGCTCCTTGGAGGATCTCAAAGGCTGTGGAAGGGGGTAACAGTTCTTGGCCTTTATGCTGTTTAATCCCCTACAATCAATACATGGCCACAGGCTCCCATCTTTCTTTTGTACAAAGAAGCCTGCATCAGCTGGTGAGGTGGAGGCTAAATAAAGCCTCCTTTATATACTCCTCCTCTGCGCTTCTCTCTAAAACTGAGAGCATGTACAATTGACCTCACGGGGACGTATCGGGCAGCAAGTCTATAGCACAGTTGTAGGTCAGTACAGTGGAAGAGTCGAGGCCTTTCCCTTGCTGAAGACCTCCTGCGTGTCCTCGTAGATGGAAGAGATTTTGACCAGTTTGGGTGTTGCTATCTCCTCCAGACCTTGCTTTGAGGACGAGTCCTGAGGGTCCTTTGGTGGCAGGGGTGCTTTGACAGATGTCAGAGTCCCCTCCCCAGGTTCACAAGGCTCATTTATAGAAATGGCGGACAAATCAGAGTTCAAATCCCCATGGGTATCCTCAGGCGATGGTGGAGATGCATTACAGATGGTCCTTACCCCCTACCTCCAAGCTAGGAATAGGCATCAAGAACTGACTTATAGGAGTCTTTTCTTTTCTCAAGACCTGGCGGCTGGATTCCTTTGGTTTAGCTGTAAGTGTTCCAGACTGCTCAGGCATCTCCTTTGTCTTCTCCTGAAGGCTCCCTCTCTCTAGTTTCGGTGCGGTCCCAACTAGACAGCAACAGAACTCGCATTGTCCTGTTGGCTGGGACCCACTTGTCCGTTCTTGAGGGCAGCACTGAGTCTTCAGGTTACCTCTCACTGAAGGATGCCCCCTTGTTGGTTTTTGGTCTTGGGAGGGTCTGGGTGTCAGAACACCATGGCACAGACAAAGCCTCTTACAATGACTGGACCAAGCAATGATTCTCCCCCTCATTCTAGTCCACAGTTGTGTTATGCTGGGATAGCCAAGGGTACCTGAGGGTCAGGGGTATGAGTGGTGAGTCAGTGAAGTAGAAACAAATGTCTTCCACATGATTCCCTATCCTCAACTGAAAAACCACAGTCTGCTGCTGGATCTGTCACGAACTTAATGGCGGCCGTCCAGGACAGTTGCAGACATGGACTGGCTCATCTCTGACAGTGGTATGTTGAACCGATGGCCAGTCCTTAAGTCCAGAAAATTACCAGTTGCCCCAGAGTTCACAAAGCCTTCAGCTGCCTCAAGTTTTTACCCCAGGTGAATTCCACCTTCAGCATGAATCCAGAATCCATGGAATTGGGCATTGCTGCGACCATCACAGTCCTCCCATTACTGGACGATCTTAGCAGTTCTCCAAGTGGCTGCAGCTTCTGACATTTGGTCTGCAGGTGACCTGCTTTCCCTCAGTAGTAGTAGCTTCCTTAACTCCAATGCCGGGACTTCTCATTGGTGGACAGTCTAGTGCAGCTGGCCTGCATGGGCTCGAGAGGATCTTGAACAGGAGACGGGCTAGTCACGGTCTAAGGTTGGGAAGTGGAACTGTGATGCATTGGGACTAGGCTCAGACTGGTATCTCCTGAAGCAGTCCCACTTTCGCTCTGCTAGGCAATTATCAAGATGAATGGACTGGTTGACCAGAACCTCCAAATGTTTGCTGGCTCTTTCAAGGCAAGGGAATCCTTCAGTTCATCTCAGAGTCCGTGGCAGTCTCGAGTGCCAATGTCTCCTTGTTCCAGGCATTCTCTTGTGCCAAGGTCTGAAATTCAATTGCGTAGTCGGCCACCGACAATCCACCCTGTTTGATCTTCATCGGGTGGTCCAAAGCTTGGCTGGCTCCAGTGGAGTGACGGAACACCCTCCTCAAGGTGGCCGTGAATTTTTCCAAACCTGAGCAAATCTCTGACATGTGTTCCCAATAAGGAGTGGCCCAGGACAGGCTCTTCCAGTCAGAAGGGAACAGGGACGGCTGCAGTTCCCACACTAATCAGTATTGGATGGGGAAGCTGCAGCAAGAACCTGTGTCACCATTGAGTCTCTCTGGAGCTGGAAGACATGCTGGCCCCGCAGAGCAACTGACTGTCTCCCCCAAGAAACTCTGACTTCCCTCTCGCAAAAGTTAATGACTAGCTGCCTGGAGGTAATGTATCTCCAGGCTCTGTCTGGAAACCTTCTCGCTGTGGTAAGGCACAGCAGACAAAAGATTCTGATACACCTTTGGGTCCATACTGACTCTATCGTACTGTGATGAGAATGGTTTGGACACAAATGCTGGGGTATCCAAAGCAAGGATCAAGATACGGGATCTAACTGTATCAAGAACTGAGCACAAAACAAACAGTAGACAATATCACAAATAGCCTTAAGATTAAGCACCAAACCCCAGTTCAGGAGCACTTCAACTACTAATTTTTTGCTCTCAAAACATGATTACCAATTAGCAGGACTCTTAAAGGGTCCATGCAAGCCAGCCACACTCTGGAGAGTTAGTGTCTAAATCCTGGAAGCTGGCATTGTTGGGAATGCCTTGTAACTATAGGAGCAGAATTAGGGCATTTGGCCCAATGAGTCTGCTCCACTATTTCATCATGACTGATCCAATTTCTCTCTCAGCCCCTGTCTTCTGACTTTTCCCTGTATAACTTTATGCCCTGACCAATCAAGAATCTGTCAACCTTTGCATTAAATATACATAAAGACTTGACTTCTACAGTTGCCTGTGGCAAAGGATCCCACAGGTTCACCAGCCTCTGCTAAAGAAATTCCTCTTCATCTCCATTCTGTATGGATACCTGTCTATTCTGAGATTGTGACCTCTGGTCTTAGACTCTCCCACCATAGGAAACATCTTCTCCACATCTACTCTATCAAGGCCTTTCACTGTTCAATACACTTCAATAAGGACATCCCTTATTCTTCTGAATTCTTGTGAATATGGGTCAAGAGACATCAAACACTCTTCACATGACAAGCCATTCAAACCTGGAATTATTTTTGTGAACCTCCTTTGAACCCTCTCCAGTTTCAGCACATCCTTTCTAAGACAGGGGGCCCAAACCTGCTCACAATACTCCAAGTGGGGCCTCATATGTGCTTTATAAAGTTTCACGTTACATGCTTGCTTTTACATTTTAGTCTTCTTGAAATGAATGCTAACATTTCATTTGCTTAGTAATACACACAAATACTGTAGGAACTCAGCAGGCCAGCCCCTATCTATGGAGAATAGAAACCAGTCCATGTTTTGGGCCGAGACCTTTCATCATTCATCCTCACCACAGATTCAACCTACAAATTAACCTTTAGGCAATCCTACACGAGGACTCTCAAGTCCCTTTGCACCTCAGATTTTTGTTCTTTCTCTCTGTTTAGGAAATAGTCACCCATCTCATTGCTTCTACCAAAGTGCATGACTATAAACTTCCCGACATGGTATTCCATCTGCCGTTTCTTTGCCCATTCTCTTAATCTGTCGAAGTCTCTCTGTAGCCTCTCTACTTCCTCACAACTACCTGCCCCTCCAGCTATCTTCATATCGTCTACAAACTTTGCAACAACCTGGGTGTAATAGGGAGCTCAATGTAAAGGAACTCTTAGGAGACAGTGATCATAATATGATTGAACTCAGACTGTAATTTGTGAGGGAGAAGCATAAATCTCATGTATCAGTATCACAATGGAATACAGAAAATTACAGAGGCATGAGGGACAAGCTTCCCCAGGTGGATTGGAGTAGCGTACTGGCGGGGATGATGGTAGACCAAAGATCGCTGAAGTTTCTGGAAATAAATCACAAGGCTCAGGATAGATTTGTTCCACAGAAGAAGAATTTCTCAACTAGCTTGCCTAGGCAACCACAGCTGACAAGCGAAGTTAAGGACTGCATAAAAGCCAAGGAAAGGGCAAGTAAGGTAGCAGAAGTGAGAAGGAGGTTGGATGATTAAGAAGCTTCTAAAATCCATCAAAAGGAGACTAAAAGAGCTTTAAGAAGAGAAAAGATGAAATAAGAGGGCAAACTAGCTGATAATATGAAGTAGGATATGAAAAGATTTTTCAGTTATATAAAGAGAAAGAGAGCTGAGAGTTGATATTGGACTATGGGAAAATAATGTATCCTGAGAGCTGTGCCTGTCATGGCTCAGCACTGCCCTCACCTAGTCGGAGGTCACACCACCAGCCAGTCAACATTTCACCCCTCCCAACTAATCAATGTACACTTAACCATTGGCCACCTTAATCAGATTAACCCAGCCGCTGGCCCCCCCACCTGGGCTGGACCCTCCAGCCCTCTAACCTATAAAGGGTGCTACATGTGCTTGGCTTGCTCTCTTTTTTGCCATCCTTGCGGGACCACCCTGCTTCACTCCAAGCTGAACACTGCAGAACAGCGCTGCAGACATGTGGTAAGGTATGCATTGAATAGGGGTTGGGGGCGTTTATTGTTGTCCCTGTAGCAGACAGCCGTGCCTACCAATAATCAAGGAGTAGCGGGTATCGTAGTTACTTTTACCTTGCTTGTATGTGTACCTGTACTCTGCCCCCACACCATTTTCCTGTGTATTGTGCTGCTGATCCAACTTTTCCTATGCTCAGCTATTCTAAGTGTGTTTATGCGAATATTGTAGCTGCTTGTGTTGTTCCCAGGCTTTTCTCCCCTTCTAAATAAACTCCTTATTATTAAAACTATGTGTCCAAAGTCCTTGCCTTTGAGACCTAAAGAATCTGTCTTATTTCCATCACAATGCTGAGGTAGTAATGGGGGACTAAGAAATGGCAGATGAGTTTAATGGGTACTTTGCATTAGTCTTCACGGTGGAAGAAAGTAGCAATGTGCCAGAGGTCCATGAGTGTCAGGGAGCAGAGGTGAGTGCCATTGCTATTACAAAGGAAAAAATGTCATGCAAACTCAAAGGTCTTAAGGTGGATAAGTCACCTGCACTGGATGAACAACATCCCATAGCCCTGAGAGAGGTTGCTGAAGAGTTAATGGATGCACTGGTCATGATCTTTCATGAATTACTATATTCTGCCATGGTCGCAGGGGACTGGAAGATTGCAAATGTTACTCCACTCTTTAAGAAGAGTGGAAGTCAAAAGAAAGGAAATTATAGACCAGTTAGCCGAACCTCAGTAGTTGGGTAAGTGTCGGAGTCTGTCAGTAAGGATGAAGTTTTGGGGTACTTGGAGACTAATGATAAAATAAATCCAAGTCAGCACTGTTTCTATGAAGGCAAATCTTGCTTGCCAAATCTGTTAAAGTTCTTCAAGGAAGTAAAATTAAGGTGGACAAAGGAGAGACAGTGGATGTCATTTACTTGGATTTTCAGAAGGCATTTGATAAGGTGCCACACGTAAGGCTGCATAACAAGATAAAATCCTGTGGCATTATAGGAAAAATACTGGCATGGACAGAGGAATGGCTGACAGCCAGGAGGCAGCGAGTGGGAATAAAAGGGGCCTTTACAGACTGTCAGTGTCTTGTGGTGTTCCTCACAGGTCAGTATTGGGACCATTGCTTTTCACACTGTTTGTCAACAATTTGGATGATGGCATTGATGGCTTTGAGGCAACGTTTGCAGGTGATACGAAGATAAGTGAAGGGGCAGGTAGTGCTGAGGAATCAATGCAATTACAGCAGGACTTAGGCAAATTGAAAGAATGGGCAAAAAAGCGGTAGATGAGAAATCTTCGATAATGCATTTTGATAGAAGGAACAATAGTGTGGGCTATTATCTAGATCGGGAGAAGTTTCAAACATCAGAGGTGTAAAGGTACTTAGTAGTCCGTGTGCAAGACTCGCAGAAGATAGGGGTATCCAGAACTGGAGGGCACAGCCTCAAAATTGATGGGTGATCTTTCAGAACAGAGGTAAAGAGATTTTTTTAGCCTGAGAGCTGTGAATCTGTGGAATGCTCTGCTATAGACTGCATTGGAGGCCCAAGTCCATGTGTATATTTAAGGTGGAAGTTTAAAGTGGAAGTTGATCGTTTCCTGATCGTTCAGGGCATCAAAATTTATGGTGAGAAGGCAGGAGTATGGAGTTGACTGGGATCTTGAATCAGCCATGATGGAACGACAGAGCGGACTCAATGGGCTGAATAGCCTAATTCTGTTCCAATGTCTTATGGTCTTTATTTCCTGACATATAATTTAAAACAAATCTGTCCCAACACAGACCCCTGTGGAACACCATTAGTCACCAGCAGCCAACCAGAAAAGGCCCCCGTTATTCCCACTCTTTGCCTCCTGCCAATCCGCCACTGCTTTACCCATGCTAGAATCTTCTCTGTAATACCATGGGCTTGTAGCTTGTTAAGCAGCTTCCTGTGTGGCAACTTGTCAAAGGCCTTCTGAAAATCCAAGTACACATCAACTGATTCTCCTTGTCTATCCTGCTTGTTATTTCTTCAAAGAATTCCAACAGGTTTGTCAGGCAAGATTTTCCCTTGAGGAATCAATGCTGACTACAGACTATTTTATCATGTGCATCCAAGTACCCTGAGACATCATCCTTAATAATCAACTCCAAGCCCTTCCCAAACACTGAGGTCAGATTAACTGCCTATAGTTTTCTTTCTCTGCCTCACTCCCTTTTTGAAGAATGGAGCAACATTCTTCTGCAACCATTCCAGAATCTAGTGACAAAAGCAAAATGAGGAAAACGTAATTCATTATGTATTCTGTATTGTGTCATTCCTTCAATAAAAAATATATTTGGAAAAAATAAAGGCTGACTGAAAAACCAAGAAACCTAACAACAAGAAGGAGCCCATCACTATTGCTTCTCTTCCCTATCCTTCCATGGTTTCTGGAAGGATTGCTAGGATCCTGAGAAATACTGGATTAATACTATCCATAATCATATAAGGAAGCTCAAATCTCACCTTTTACAGGTCAAAGGTGACATGGGACTCAGGTTGGCTGTCGTTCACAGGATTCCCTGTGAATACAGAGCAGCATATATCATGCAGATGGGAGACATGGTGGAAACCTGCATCAAGGAGCACAGGAGATGTATCCATTAGGGTTACCTGGCGAAACTGGCGGTAGCTGAACATTGCATTCGCAACGGCCATAAGATTGACTTTGATGGCACACAACTACTGTGCCATGTCAATGGCTCTTGGGACCTCATGCTGAAGGAAAACATTGAAACAAAACTTGAGGAAAATAATTTTATTAAAAACAAATTTCTCTTTCTCAGTAAGAGCTGGAATTTGATTGTAAACAAAGTGGGACAGCAGAAGCCTGATTGGATGCAGAGCAACCAATCAGGAGGGATGGATGTTAGGTTATAAATACCACCAGACTAGACACGCCCAGGCATCAACCCTGATGAAGATGGTAGAGTTTGTCATCGAATCATCAGTTAAAATTTATACCTGTACCTGGCTGGAAGCCCAAGAAGAGTTTATTCATACTGCTAGTGTCTTTTGCAATGAAGACTGATGCAAAATATTTATTCAGTTCATCCACTGTTTTGTTGTCCCCCATTACTACCTCTCCAGTATCATTTTCTAGTGGTCCAATATCCACTCTTGCCTCTCTTTCACAGTTTATGTATTTGAAAAAACTTTTAGAATCATCTTTAATATTATTGGCTAGCTTACTTTTGTATTCCATCTTTAGCTTAATGACTATTTTAGTTGCCTTCTGTTGGCTTTTAAAATATCACATTTCTCTAGCTTTCCAGAAACTTTTGTTTCATTAAATGCCCTCTCTTCGGCTTTAATACTGGCTTTGACTTCTCTTGTTCGCCACAGTTGTGTCATCTTGCCTTCAGAATACTTCTTCCTCTTTGGGATGTATATATCCTGTGCCTTTCACATTGCTTCTGGAAATTCCAGCTTTTCCTGCTCTGCCGTCATCCCTGCCAGCATTCTTTACCAATCAATTCTGGCTAACTCCTCTCTCAAAAGAATCAGAATCAGGTTTATTATCACTGGGGTGTCATGAAATTTGTTAACTGCAGTAGCAGTTCAATGCAATACTTAATTATACAGGAAGAAAAAATTAAGTAAATCAATTAATTACAGTAATTATATATGTATATTAAATAGATTAATATAGTGCAAAGTAGAAGTAACATTAAAAGAGTGAGGTAGAGTTCATAGATTCAGTGTCCATTTAGGAATGGAATGGCAGAGGGGAAGCAGCTGCTTCTGAATCACTGAGTGTATGCCATCAGGCTTCTGTACCACTGTCCTGATGGGAACAATGAGAAGAGGGCCTGGCCTCGGCCTCTGGAATTCCCTTTATTCAATTGTATTACCGATACACCTGACTTTTGCTTCTCTTTCTCAAATTTCAGGATGATCTCAATCATATTATGATCACTTGCCCAGGGTCTCTAATCGATTCTGGTTCAGTGCCCAACACCCGATCTAGAATAGCTGATCCCCTATAGGGCTCAACCACAAGCTGCTCTAAAAAAACATCTCGTAGGCACTCTAGAAATTCCCCCTCCCGGAATCCAGCAGAAGCCTGAATTTTCCAATCTACCTGCATATTAAAATCTCCCATGACTATTGTAATAGTGCCTTTTTGGCATGAATTTTCTCTCTCCCATTGTGATTTGTAAAGAATCCTCACTACTGTGTCAGGGTCTATATACAACTCTCATCAGGGTTTTTTTTTAACCCTTGCTGTTGCTTTGCTCTATCCACAAAAAACCTTCAGACCCTTTGTCATCTCTTTCCAATGATTTGATTTCCTTTTTCTACTAACAGAGTAACACCACCAACTCTGCCTTCCCGCCTGTCCTTTCAGTACAATGTGTATCCTTGGATATTAAGCTCCCAACTATAATCTTATTTCAGCCATGATTCAGTGATGCCTGCCAATCTGCAACTGCACTGCAAGTTCATCTGCATTATTCCATATACTGCACACATTCAAATATAGCACTCCTGTGTTCACTCTTTACAATTTTGTCTGCCTTTTTCATTGCACCTCATCCTGCTGACTACAATTTGGCCCTATCAATAGTCTCTCTTCATTACACATCGCCTCTGTTGGCAAACCAGCTCCTTTATCTTCAGCACTATCATCTGCCCTTTCTACAATACTTGCATTGAAATATACACAGCTCAGGACACTAGTCACACTATGCTCAACCTTTTGATTCCTAATTTCGTCTGAGGTCTTACCAACATCTACCTCCACAACCTCTCCGCTTACTGTCCTGACACTCTGGTTCCCTTCCCACTGCAACCCCAGTTTAAACCCCACTGTGCAGCATTAACAAGTTTTCCTGCTAAGATATTAGTGCCCTTCCAGTTCAGGTGTAAACCATTCCTTCTGTACAGGCCCACCTTCCTTGGAAGAGAGCCTAATGATCAAAAAATCTTATGCCCTCCCTCCTACACCAACTCCTTTGCTACCTATTAAACTCTATAATCTTCCTTGTTCTAGCCTCACTAGCGTGTGGCACAGGTAGCAATCTTGAGATCACAACACTGCAGGTCCTGCCATTTAACTTAACACTTAACTCCCCAAGCTCTCTATGCAGAACTTTGTCATTCCTCCTACCCATGTAATTGATACCTACATGGACCCAACTTTTGACTGTTCATCCTCCCACTTAAAAAGGATGAGGACTCAATTGAGATATCCAGGACCCTGGCACTCAGAAGGGAATGTTCCATCCAAGAATCTCATTCTCACCCACAGAATCTCCTCTTCATTCCCCTAACTAGCAAATCCCCTATCACAGCAATATGCCTCTCCATCCCTTTCCCTTCTGAGTCACAGAGGCCGACTCAGTGTCAGAGATCTGACCAATATGACTTTTCTCTGTTAGGTCATCCCCCACTAACAGTTTCCAAAGTGATATATCTGTCGTAGAGGGGGATGTCCACAGGGGTACTCTGCACCAGCTCCTTAACACTTTTCCCCTTCCCGACTGTCACCCAGTTTCCTATGTCCTGTATCTTGGGTGTAACAACCTCTCTCAATATCACCCCTTTAGCCTCCTGAATGATCTAGAGTTCATCCAATTCCAGCTCCAGCTCCTTCATGCGGTTTATTAGAAGCTGCACCTGGATGTACTTCTTGCAGTTGTAGTTGTTGGCAACACTGGATGTCCTCCTGCCTTCCCACATCCTGCGAAAGGAGCATTCAACTATCCTGCCTGGCAAAACTACTGTCCTAGCTGGGCAGATATAAAGAAGGGAAGGAATAAAAAACTTAGCCTTGAACTTTTATTCTCTTGGATTTCCCTGAGTGAAGCTTTGAAGAGCTAAAGCCTCAAGATGGCTGCTCTGACCCTGTCCACTATGACAATGGCCACTGCGCTTCCTTTAATCGCTCTTGCTAATCAATCCCAAATGCCAACTGGTATAAACATTTTTTCATAAATTGCTACAAAACTCTGCCTTTAAAATCTCAATCGCCATCCTAACTAAAAGGTAGCTCTCTAATGATTCTCTATCGTGGATTGTGTAACTCAGAAAACTGGCACGTTGCTCTGATTTTGTGGCTCCTGGATTTACTGAGTATGCCCACAAGAAAATAAATCTCAGGGTTGCCTATGGTGACATATATGTACTTCAATATTAAATTTACTTTGATCTCTGAAGTTTGTAAAAACATTTTTAGAGAGTTTCATTTGGGAAATAGGCTTTTATGTTGCATTCTGTTTATTAAGCAGTTCAGATGCATCTTTGATAGATTATGAACAAACCAAAAGCTCATAATTGTTAAACAGCATTTTCACTTGGCATTCCACATTCTCTTTATACGTACATGGTCCTCCTTGTTTCTCATTCAGTTACACCGCAGATTTAATTGTTCAAACATTGGATAAACAGTGAATGCGTATATGACTTTCCTTTGTCCTCAAACATTGCACAAACTTAACCCATTCCACGCAGATGTGCATTTTTAAAAATTATTCTACAACTCATTCTCAATATTATTTATTATTATTTTTATATTTGCACATTGGTTGTTTGTACAGCTTTGTTCCTAGATTTTCATTGATTTTATTGTATTTTTTGTTCTACCATGACCTCCCCCCAAGAAAATGAATCATTGTGCTGTATATGATGATTATACTATATACATTAATAATAAATTTACTTTGAACTTTGAAATTATTTGTGCTTTGTTGTGAACTTATTAATTATTCAAAAGTCTTTTAGGTTGATTCTGGCTCTTTTCAATTTTTTACAATTATTTATTAAGTATTTAATAGACTTCTATACATGGTTTTAGTTTCCATTTACATTTTTCAACAAATACTTAAAAATTGTGAACACCGTGCAAGTAACATGGTGCCTGCAATTTTCATTCTGAGTCCGTCCTCATGCATGGAGAAGCTCAGAAATGCAGAGATGCTCTTCTTGGATTTCTGTCCAAGAGTGTTTTGGTGGCCCTTTGCAAGGTCAAGCCTTCCTAGCATTTGTGAGTTTAATGCCTTTTTATATAACATGCAGTTTAATTAATGTGCCTTTTGATCCCTCAGCTTTAGCAAACCACATCTATCAACCTTTGCTTAACTCCCCATCGTCTCTCCAAGCTCAGGACTCTTGTGTGACCACCAATGCAGTCCCACCCCTCCCTACCTCGCAACCAAGCTGCCGATCCAGTTTTGTCACTGAGAAAACAGGTAGGTTCATCAATGTGCCACATTACCCAGGAAAACAGATGGAGTTGGCTAATGATATATTTTGGTGAATTAGAAGATAACTTTAATCCTACATGGAGGCTCTCTATCTCCAGCCTTAAACAGGGCCTTAAGCAATGTGATGGCCATAGAGTTGTACAGAATAGAACCAGGTTCTGGTGAATCTCCACTATACTTTCTTTGGGGCATCCACCTCCATCCAATTTATAGCAACCAGAACTGTATACAGTAATCTCCCAAGTTTTATTTTCCATACCATGATCTAGAAAGGCAGGCATGCCAAATCCCTTCTTCACCTAAATTGTTGCTTTCAGGAAACTACAGAATAGAATCCCAAAATCTCTCTTTGTTAACTTTCCTTCATGCCCAAGCGTTTCCTTTCCCACCTAATACTTTCACTTGACTTCACTGCGGTGGGGAGAAAATGATCAACCATGATTGAATGGTGGAGCAGACTCAATGGGCAAAAAGACCAAATTCTGTTCCTATATCTCATGACCTTGTAATCTTACGCATGGATCCATGCTCCTGGTGAGAGCTCTGCACCTTCTCCCTGCCCTGCTTATTTTCCCAGACACATTTGTTCCAGCTGGAAGGCTTGCTGATGCACCCAATCCTGGCTGCATCTGGTTTGAGCAGAGTTCCCAAAAACCATAAGGCTATAAGACCACAAGATATAGGAGCAGAATTAGGCCATTTTGTCCATCGAGTCTGCTCCACCAGTCAATCATGGCTGGTTTGTTATCCCCCTCAACACCCTTCCACTGCCTTCTCCCTGTGACCTTTGACACCCTTACTAATTAAAACCTAACAACCTCTGCTTTAAATGTTGGTCAGCATAATGTCCCTCACTACTTCCCTCACTCATCCTTATAAACCTTAATAATTGAAACAGCTGTGAAATCCAGAGAAAACATTGAATGATAACCCCTCCAAAAAAAATCAAATTGCAATCAATTTGTAATTAGTTAATATTGCCTATAGAGTGTGCTGCACATTCCTTACTGAATATTGAGCTAGGTGGAGTTAAGGGAGGCTATTGATTGGTATAAGAAAACATAATCAGCAGTGCTGGTATTACATTTTGATGGATATTATGGCTTATGTTGTCCACATATTTCGGGTAAATATTGTCAACATGCTAAAACTTTTGCAAAAAATGGCATCCACAGCAATTAAAATTTCAAAGTTCAAAGTACATGTATGTCACCATATGCTACCCTGAGATACATTTTCTTGTGGGCACTCACAGTAAATGCAAAGAAACACAATGGAATCAATGAAAAACTGCATATAAACAAAGATGGACAGCAAACAGTGTGCAAAAGACAACAAACTGTGCAAACACAAAAAGAACAAAATAATGATAGATAGATGATAACTATGGAGAATATGGGTTATAGAGTCCTTGAATGTGAGTCCATAGTTTGTGGAATCAGTTGTGTTGGGGTGAAAGAAGTTATCCACTCCTGTTCAGGAGCCTGATGGTTGAGGGGTAATAACTGTTCCTGAACTGGTGTGGGACCTAAGGCTTCTGTATCTCCTTCCTAATGGCAGTAGTGAGAAGAGAGCATGGCCTAGATGGTGATGGATGCAGCTTTCCTACAACAACATATCTTGTAGATGTGTTCAAGTGGGGGGAGGACTTGAACTGTGATGGACTGGGCTGCATCCATTACCTATGGTAGCCTTTTCAGTTCAATGATATTGGTGTTTCCATCCCAGGTCATGATGCAACCAGTCCATATACTCTCGCCGTGCACATACAGTCAAAGTTTTAGAAGCAGTGCTAAATCTTCACAAACTTCTAAGGAAGTCGAGGTGCTGCCGTGCTTCCTTTATAATAGCACTTACGTGCTGGACCTGGGACAGGTCCTCAGAAATGATAACACCGAGGAAGTTAACAATGCTGAACCTCTCCACCTTTGATACCCTGATGAGGACTGGCTCATGGACCTCCAGTTTCTTTCTCCTGTAGTCAATAATCAGCTCTTTAGTTTTGCTGGCATTGAGCCAGGAGATGCTCTTGTGGGACTGTTCAGACAGATTTTCAACCTGCCTGCTGTATGCTGCAAGTGAGGAAATCAAGGATCCAGTTACACAAGGTGGTATTAGAAACATAGAAACATAGAAAATAGGTGCAGGAGTAGGCCATTCGGCCCTTTGAGCCTGCACCACCATTCAGTATGATCATGGCTGATCATCCAACTCAGAACCCTGTACCTGCTTTCTCTCCATACCACCGATCCCTTTAGCCACAAGGGCCATATCTAACTTCCTCTTAAATATAGCCAATGAACCAGCCTCAACTGTTTCCTGTGGCAGAGAATTCCACAGATTCGCCACTCTCTGTGTGAAGAAGTTTTTCCTCATCTCGGTCCTAAAAGGCTTCCCCTTTATCCTTAAACTGTGACCCCTCGAACTGATGTTGACTTCCCCAACATCAGAAACAATCTTCCTGCATCTAGCCTGTCCAATCCCTTTAGAATTTTATACGTTTCAATAAGATCCCCCCCTCAATCTTCTAAATTTCAGTGAGTATAAGCCTAGTTGATCCAGTCTTTCTTCAGATGAAAGTCCTGCCATCCCAGGAATCAATCTGGTGAACCTTCTCTATACTCCCTCTCTGGCAAGAATGTCTTTCCTCAGATTAGGGGACCAAAACTGCACACAATATTCTAGGTGCGGTCTCATCAAGGCCTTGTACAACTGCAGTAGAACCTCCCTATTCCTGTACTCAAATCCTTTTGCTATGAATGCCAACATACCATTTGCCTTTTTCACTGCCTGCTGTACCTGCATGCCCACGTTCAATGACTGGTGTCCAATGACACCCAGGTCTCGTTACATCTCCCTTTTTCCTAATCAGCCACCGTTCAGATAATAATCTGTTTTCCTGTTCTTGCAACCAAAGTGGATAACCTCACATTTATCCACATTAAATTGCATCTGCCATGAATTTGCCCACTCACCTAACCTATCCAAGTCACTCTGCATCCTCTTAGCATCCTCCTCATCCCTAACACTGCCGCCCAGCTTCGTGTCATCCGCAAACGTGGAGATGCTGCATTTAATTCCCTCGTCTAAATCATTAATATATATTGTAAACAACTGGGGTCCCAGCACTGAGCCTTGCGGTACCCCACTAGTCACTGCCTGTCATTCTGAAAAGGTCACATTTACTCCCACTCTTTGCTTCCTGTCTGCCAACCAATTCTCTATCCACATCAATACCATACCCCCAATACCGTGTGCTTTAAGTTTGCACACTAATCTCCTGTGTGGGACCTTGTCAAAAGCCTTTTGAAACTCTAAGTATACCACATCCACTGGCTCTTCCCTATCCACTCTACTAGTTATATCTTCAAAAAATTCTATAAGATTCGTCAGGCATGATTTTTCTTTCACAAATCCATGCTGACTTTGTCTGATGATTTCACCTCTTTCCAAATGTGCTGTTATCACATCTTTGATAACTGACTCTAGCATTTTCCCCACCACCGATGTCAGACTAACTGGTCTATAATTCCCCAGCTTCTCTCTCCTCCTTTTTTAAAAAGTGGGGTTACAATAGCCACCCTCCAATCCTCAGGAACTAATCCAGAATCTAAGGAGTTTTGAAAAATTATCAGTAATGCATCCACTATTTCTTGGGCTACTTCCTTAAGCACTCTGGGATGCAGACCATCTGGCCCGAGGGATTTATCTGCCTTTAATCCCTTCAATTTACCTCACACCACTTCCCTACTAACATGTATTTCCCTCAGTTCCTCCATCTCACTAGACCCTCGGTCCCTTACTATTTCTGGAAGATTATTTATGTCCTCTTTAGTGAAGACAGAACCAAAATAGTTATTCAATTGGTCTGCCATGTCTTTGTTCCCTATGATCAATTCACCTGTTTCTGACTGTAAAGGACCTACATTTGTCTTGACCAATCTTTTTCTTTTCACATATCTATAAAAGCTTTTACAGTCAGTTTTTATGTTCCCTGTCAGCTTTCTCTCATCATCTTTTTTCCCTTTCATAATTAAGCCCTTTATCCTCCTCTGCCGGTCTCTGAATTTCTCCCAGTCCTCAGGTGTGCCGCTTTTTTTTGCTAATTTATATGTTTCTTCTTTGGACTTGATACTATCCCTAATTTCCCTTGTCAGCCACGGGTGCACTACCTTCCCTGGTTCATTCTTTTGCCAAACTGGGATGAACAATTGTTGTAGTTCATCCATGCGATCTTTAAATGCTTGCCATTGCATATCCACCCTTTAAGTATCATTTGCCAGTCTATCTTAGCTAATTCACTTCTCATACCTTCAAAGTTACCCTTCTTTAAGTTCAGAACCTTTCTTTCTGAATTAACTATGTCACTCTCCATCTTAATGAAGAATTCCACCGTATTATGGTCACTCTTACCCAAGGGGCCTCGCACGACAAGATTGCTAACTAACCCTTCCTCATTGCTCAATACCCTATCTAGAATGGCCTGCTCTCTAGTTGGTTCCTCGATATGTTGGTTCAGAAAATCATCCCGCATACATTCCAAGAAATCTTCTTCCTCAGCACCCTTACCAATTTGGTTCACCCAATCTATATGTAGATTGAAGCCACCCATTATAACTACTGTTCCTTTATTGCACGCATTTCTAATTTCCTGTTTAATGCCATTTTTCAAGTCACGTATTCATCTGAAATATCCTCCTATTTCTACTCTGACTAGCACATGGCACTGGTAGTAATCCAGAGATTATTACCTTTGTGGTCCTACTTTTTAGTCTATCTCCTAACTCCCTAAATTCACCTTGTAGGACCTCACCCCATTTTTTACCTATATCGTTGGTACCTATGTGCACCACGACCACTGGCTGTTCACCCTCCCATTCCAGAATGTCCTGCAGCCGCTCAGAGACATCCTTGACCCTTGCACCAGGGAGGCAACATACCATCCTGGAGTCTCATTTGCGGCCGCAGAAACGCCTATCTATTCCTCTTACAATCGAATCCCCTATCACTATAGCTCTCCCACTCCTTTTCCTTCCCTCCTGTGCTTCAGAGCCACCCATGGTGCAATGAACTCGGCTGCTGCTGCCTTCCCCTGATGAGACATCTCCCCCAACAGTATCCAAAACAGTATATCTGTTTAGGAGGGAGATGACCTCAGGGGACTCCTGCACTACCTGCCTACTGCTACGCTGTCTAGTGGCCACCCCTTCCCTTTCTGCCTGTATAGCCTTTACCTGCAGTGTGGCCAACTCACTGAACGTGCTATTCACGACTTTCTCAGCATCGCGGATGCTCCAGTATGAATCTAATCGCAGCTCCGGATGCTCAATGCGGTCTGCCAGAAGCTGCAGTTGGACACACTTCCTGCACACATAGTTGTCAGGGACACTGGAGTTATCCCTGATTTCCCACATGCTGCAGGATGAACAAACCACGGGGCTGATCTCAGCTGCCATGACCTACCCAATACTTTGAGACTTGTGTCTTGAAGCTTATTGATTATATTTGAGGGATGATAGTGTTGTGCACACTATAGTCACTGTCTTGTTCCCTGGTGTATTGTAATACTTAGTCAATGTGAGGTTTCTTAAGTGGGTGGTAATAGGGATAAGCTCCCTCTACCAATTAAATGCTCCCAATGGCATGCATCTCAAGTAACCTTTGACAACCAAATCCAGCTCCTGGCCATCACATGGGTTTAGCTATATAAGCACAGCAAAGCTGCTCCCGACAGGAGGAGGGCTAGGGTGGGTTACTGATGCATTAAAACCAATTGCTTCGGGCAGATGGAGCTTATCAGCCAAGCTTGACAGCTCATCTAAGAGAAGGTAAACTCTGATCTCAAACCTCCACTGCCTTGCGGCTATAGGCATTCATCTACAAGGCTTCTGGAGTAAACCCCAGGGAAAAATCAGGAGATGGAGTCCCTAAGACAGTCCAATGTTGAGTTCAATGCTGACTTGGCGACTCCAGCAACACCACTGGTGCAAACCGTATTGATCTCTGCCATTCCTTTGGATTCATCATCTGTGTGTGGGTGGAGCAGCTTGCTCTCCATAATGTCCTACCCTGGCTTGAGTATCATGTAGAAGCTGGGAATGCAATATCCATGCTCAACACCAACCAAATGAAGGACCGCAAAAATCAATGTGATCTAATTTTTCCATTAGAACTCTTTCCCATCATCCTGACTCATCAGTTGTTGCTAACTGACAGCTGGTAGATCTCAGGATCCATTAGCCTTGAAACTTTATCACAATGACATATGATGGTTTTGCATGTTTAAAAGAACTCTCGTTATTCTTCTGTTTTGTGAATAAATAACTAGATGAACACCTGCACCAAAATTGAAGAAATTAAAATATTCATTTGAAATTAAGGGGTTAAAATCCATTTGGCTACAGCTCCAAAGTTCTTTGTTAAATCGCTCTTCAGTTCCACAATTTCATAATTTTTACCTCTTGTATCATAACACTATTATTTGAACTTAAAACTTTGAAGTTTATGTTTTGTTTCAGTAGTGCCCAAAGATGTATGATACTGTACAGCTAAGCATGAAATGCTTCAGAAATATTTTGTATAATTTATTTGAATAGCTTCATGAAATATTAATAATACATATTATGTATCAGGAAAATTTGTGATGATTTTGTAGCAGCAGAAAATAATTTGTGCCTTTATAATTTATATTGTTATGCAATCATTGTGTATACATATAAATTATCTGGATGATAAGTAAAATAACATTGTAACTCACTAGGTACTTAGGAAATGGAAGTGTTATCTTTCCTAAAACACAAATGACAAGTTCACCAAAAAAAAATTCAGTGTCCAATACAGCAAAATACATGAGAAGCTATATTCAAGTTCTAATTAGCTTTTCTTTTGAAGTTAGTGAGCAGAATGGGTGCAGCAAGGACTCATAAAGCATAACTAGTTGTGCTGGAATATCTTAAGACATTAAAATGAGAACAGAAAATGCTACAAACATTTTATCAACCTGAAGCATTAACTTTGTTTAACATTTCAGTAAAATTTGAGTAGGATTGTAAATATATTGTTTGATTAAGTATTCTTTGTTGTTTATATAATTATGAGTTATATTGGATGTAAATGTACGTGAATGCTTTATGTCAACACACTACCATGATGTATATATACCTTACTAAAGTAAAGAAGCGAAGCATACACATTTAGCCTGGTCGTTTGTGTTTTTCTTTCAATTAGTTTATGGATTTACAAAGCATAACAGTGGTGACAAGGAAGTTTAAAATGTACCAGCAATGGCTACCTACCTATTGAAATGCAGAGAAGTTCATGTTTTTAAAAAAAAACACAGCATGTTTTTTTTCCCTTCAGGGCAGCACATTTTCTTTGCAAAAGGAAAGATAACAGTCAAGGAATGAAAAAAGGCAGAAAATGAAAGTATGGCTTCATGAAGAGTGAGTGCCAGGTGATAATCATAAATTTAAAAAAAAAACAGAAAAGACTGGCTACATTGCAAAGATGGATGCATTCGATTGCAAGAGAGATAAATGGACATTGTATACGGTACTGAGTGAATTATGCAGTATTTTAAAGCAAAAGAAATTGTCAATGAGAAACAATTGCCAGTTTTGCTGAGTGCATTGTGTGGAAAAACATACTGTTTGTCTAAAAATTTGACTGCTCCAACCAAACCAACCAGAATGAGTTTTATTGATACCATGAAAATAATCCAGGAGCATTTAGAACTAAAACCATTGTTGATTGCAGAATGCTTTAGGTTTCATAAGCAAAACCAAAATGAAGGGGAGTCGACTTCAATGTACGTGGCTGAATTGAAGAGATTGTTCGAGCCTTGTTAGTTCAGTGATGGGCTTAAAGATGCACTAAGATTGTTCAGTTTTCAGAATCTTACAAGAAAGTGTTCAAAAACAGCTCCGAACTCATTTAAAAGGGCAGTTGAAATTGCTGTATCAGAATCAGGTTTATTATCACCGGCATGTGTCATGAAATTTGTTAACTTAGCAGCAGCAGTTCAATGCAATATATAATATAGAAGACTAAAAAGTAAGAATAATATAGTAAATTATTTACAATATATGTATATTGAATAGATTAAAAATTGTGCAAAGACGGAAATAATATATATTTAAAAAGTGAGAGCGTGTTCATGGGTTCAATGTCCATTTAGGAATTGGATGGCAGAGGGGAAGACGCTGATACTGAATCAGTGAGTATGTGCCTTCAGGCTTCTGTACCTCCTCCCAGATGGTAACAGTGAGAAAAGGGCATGACCTGGGTGCTGGAGGTCCTTAATAATGGACACTGCCTTTCTGAGACACCACTCCTTGAAGATATCCTGGGTACTTTGTAGCCTAGTACCCAAAGTGGAGTTAACTACATTTACCATCCTCTGCCGTTTCTTTTGGTCCTGTTCAGTTGCCCCACCCACTTGCCATACCAGACAGTGATGCAGCCTGTCAATGGAAACTATACCGAGAGACACAATTAATGCTATGTCCACATTAGACTGGATAATTTTGAAAATGTCGGTTTCGCGTAAAAATGATAGGCATCCACACTAAGAGTTTTTGGAAATATTTCTGTCCACATTAAAACAGATATTTTGGTGAATCTCCTCTTACTGGGCATGCGCAGGACACATCTACCGAAAACAAGTGACATGTTTGGTGTCAAATCTCTGGTCTAGCGTGGACGTAGCCTAAGTTACAGTCAAGAATGGAAGTGAGTATGAACAAAATTGCAACATCTAACAGAAACCTGCCTGGCTAAACAAGTTGCATTACTTTTGTGGCAGGGGCTCACATACACTGGAACAATGCATTTTTAATGACAATATTTGCAGAAAATACAAGTAGAACATATACAAAGAGCACATCAGACAGACAAAAATAAATAGACTGCACAGGGAAGAAACAAGGCTAAAAATCAATTTGCAGTTTCAAAAGGAGCATTAATCCATATGCTGTTGAGGAAATAATTGATAATACTGAGGCGAAAAAGAACTGAGTAGCCTTGAGATTTAAAATGTGAAAACTAACAATAGACATTGCAATATGGCTTACACCTGAAGTGAACAACAAATTAATTAAGTTGGAATTGGACCTGGGCTTGGCTATTGCAGTCATTCCACAAAATGTATTTGAATGGCATTTTAAAGATACTAAATCAAAGGCTTCAGATATCCAGCTAAGAACATATGCTAGGGAAAAGATAATTCCTGTAGGAATGACATTCGTAACAGTGAGATACAACAACAAACAAGCCACATTGGATGGATCCCCAATCAAGCTATAGTCACCTCTGCCAGCCAGACCCCGACAATGTTTACACTCTAGTTTTTACTACATGCAGTATGCTTGTACACAAAGCTTGTATATGATAAAAATAAGAGGGCCAGCATTGTTGGGCCATGATTGGCTGAGACAGCTACAACTTGATTGGAGATCTATCCACCACTTGCATGCCACATCCCCTGCATTAGTCAATTGAAGGCAAAATATGAAAGGTATTGGATGAAGCTATAACAGTGTTCAAGGATGGCACTGGAAAACTCAAATATATCAAGGGTAAAATAGTGTGAAATGAAAATGCCACACCCAAGTTTTACAAACCCATCTAGTTCCTTATACCATCCATGATAAATTAGCAAGTCAGCTAGATCACATGAAGGCTGACGGAATTCATTCCAAAGTTGAGTGAAGCTGCTGGGCAATGCTCATGGTCCCAATAGCCAAGATGATTGGGACTGTCAGGATTTGTGGTGATTTTAAGTTCTCCATCAACTCAATACTGAAAGTAAATCAATATCCTCTGCCCAGTATAAAGGATACCTTTGCAATCCTTTCCAGAGGGAACGCTTCAGTAAAGTGGACTTAGCTGAGGCTGTCTACAGATAGATGGAAGAAGAGTCCAAAGTTTTTCTCACCATAATGAAATGAAATGAAATATCTTTATTGTCATTGCATAGTATAATTTGTCATGCACCAATATAGCGAAAATGAGTTTGCAACCCTCGTACTCAATGCTATAAAACAACAAATAAAATAAATAAACAACAAATAAAATCAAGTAACCAGCCAGTACAAGCGATGTCCAGCAGTACAAAAGCACAACTCAGATGCAGGACAGCCATAAAACCAGTATTAAAAGTAGCAATATAACAAATTTATGGATGATGCTTAATCGATTAGTTCAGAGCAATTATAGCTCTGGGGAAAAAGCTAGTTTTCAGTCTGTAAGTGTGGGCATAGAAAATCTTATAACATCTGCCAAATGGAAGAAGTTCAAACAGATGATTGCTTGGGTGTGTATTGTCCTTACAGATGCTTGTAGCTTTCTCTAGGCAGCGTGAGCTTTAGGTGTCCCCCAGTGCTGGGAGCTGTGACCCGATGATCTTCTGTGTGCTGAAAACTCACAAAGGGCTTTATCACTATAATAGGCTAATTTTGGGAGTAGCATCTGCACTTGCACTTTGGCAGAAAGCGACTGACTGGGTGCTGCAATGCTGCCCAGGTACCCAGTGTCACATGAATGATGTCATTGTTACCAAAAAGGATGATAAGGAACATTTCCAAAATCTGAAGACATTGTTAAAAAGATTAGAATATTATAGGCTCAGAGTATGATGCAACATGTGTGAATTCTAGGAACCAAGCGTCACTTACTGTGGACATACCATACAAAGATTACAGAAGGTGCTGTGATAATTCAAGCAATGGTGGATGCTCCAAAGCCAAAGGGCCTGTCACGGATGTGGTCCTTTTTAACATAGAACAGAGAATAGTACAGCACAGTACAGGGCCATTGGCCCACAATGTTGTGCTGACCTTTAAACCCTGCCTCCTATATAACCCCCCACCTTAGTCTCCTCCATATACCTGTCCAGTAGTCTCTTACTCACTCACATATCTGCCTCCACCACTGACTCAGGCAGTGCATTCTATGCACCAACCACTCTCTGAGTAAAAAAACCTTCCTCTAATATCCCCCTTGAACTTCCCTCCCCTTACCTTAAAGCCATGTCCTCTTGTATTGAGCAGTGGTGCCCTGGGGAAGAGGTGCTGGCTGTCCACTCTATCTATTCCTCTTAATATCTTGTACACCTCTATCATGTCTCCTCTCATCCTCCTCCTCGCTAAAGATTAAAGCCCTAGCTCCCTTAATCTCTGATCATAATCCATACTCTCTAAACCAGGCAGCATCCTGGTAAATCTCCTCTGTACCCTTTCCAATGCTTCCACATCCTTCCTATAGTGAGGTGACCAGAACTGGACACAGTATTCTAAGTGTGGCCTAACTAGAGTTTTATAGAGCTGCATCAATACCTCACGACTCATAAACTCTATCCCTTGACTTATGAAAGCTAACACCCCATAAACTTTCTTAACTACCCTATCTACCTGTGAGGCAACTTTTAGGATTTGGCATTACTATATCAAGTTCCTGTCAAACCTGCCTACTGTGTTCCACCACTTGAATTCATTACTATAGATCGGGAAGAAATGGCAGTGGACAAAGCAGTGTGAGGTGGCTTTCCAAAGGTAAAGGCAATGGTGATGTCAGGCACTGTACTCACACACTATGATCCACATCATCCAGTGAAGCTTGCCTTATGATATAGGTGAAGTTATGTGTGATGGAAATGAATGCCCCATAGACCTTGCATCACATTCTCTTTCTGCTGCAGAGAAAAGTTACACATAGATTGACAGAGGGTCCTTGAATCACAGATCCCCAGCTATGGTAAATAGCCCCACTGCCTTGTGGGCAGCCTTGGGAGAGACAAAGACTACAGGAGTAAAGCAGACAGGAAATCTGGAGTGGAGCCCCTGAGGCAGCAGAACATCACTGAGCATCCTTCCAGCAGTTCCTGCAGACTAGCTGGCACTAAAAGTACTGCTTTGCTTTCACTTGGATTACACCAGTGAGGCCCTACTGTTACTGCTGCCGATAAGTGTTCCAAATTGTGAATATTTTACAAATTGTGAAGATTATTTATTTGATATTCAGACATTAAAAAAGCAAAACAAATATGTATGTATTTGTTTGTCAATGCCTTCCAGCTCATGGATTGTCTGCAGGGAAGACCATTTTCCATTTTGTTGTATTTGGCTCTTATTTGTATCTTTGGGTCAGGAGCAATTATGGACGAAGAGAAAGTGTCAACGTTTTCACAGCCCGTGAATAGACAAATAGAAAAGTACAGTACAAAATTTTAAAAAGTTTTTCAGGTTATTCATCATAACTACCTAACTTAAGTTAAATATACTAACTAGTTTTGTATAAATTTGTTTATGCAAACATGATGACATCTGATTTTTAAAATTAATATTTTTAATAACAAACATCTTAAGCTGATGGTTACAGGTCTGAAATAGAGTATTTAATAAATAATCTCCTCTTGTGCCTATTTGACAGCCATTACATTGTGTGACAACACATCCAGACATTTTGACAAAGAAACAAAGTGAAATGTAATATTTTCTATTAATTTTATTTTACATTATGTAAAGGTGAATGACTGTGCTATCAGATATGTGTGGCATAAAGGTATAATTTAGTAATACCTCAATATCACATTTTAGAATTTTGACTTGTACAGAGAGGATTTGAGTTCTTTGAGATACCTTCAAAGCATAAATTTACATGGATTTTGAAAAGTTAAGCTGCAGGTTACAATCATCCTCTTGGATGGTTCTTCAGGGTTGAGGACGACTTCAGAATCGGAATCAAAACTGGGTCATTATGACATGAAGTTTGCTGCTCTGCAGCAGCAATGCATAGACATAACATTACTATAAATTTTAAACAATAAATAGTTCAGTGTAAGGGTATAATGAGGTAACTTTGATGGGTTGACAGACCATTCAGAAACCCAATGGCAGAGGGAGGGAAGCTGTTGATAGTGAGTGTCCTCCACAATGTTATAACAAGAGGAAGACATGCCCTCGATGATGAGGGTCCTTAGTGATGGGCACCATTTCAGCTTTGTGAATTGTCTGATAACTGATGAGCCCTATATATGATTTACTCTCAGCCAAAATCATCTAGCAACAAACACTAATATACTATTATCCTTCCTTGCTGCTTGCTGTATCTGAATGTAAACTGCCAGTGGTTCATGTACTAGGACATTCAGGTTACTGGAATACAAGTCAGAAAACACAGCTGGTTAGCATAAGCAATTGATTACATGTAAATAATAATCTCAATGGAAGTATGATAAAGTTCTGTGCTTACTCATTATAGTGATTCTGACAGCACCTCCCAAATCAGCAACATCTACTTTCAAGGAATTCAAGGGCTGCAGGTACCTTCAGATTCCCTGCTAAGCTGCACACCATGTGGACTTGGAAATATACCACTGATCCTTCAACATCACTGAATACAAATCCTTGAAATCTTATCTATCCTCAATAGCAGCAGTTCAACTAGGGCACTACAGTAGCGTAGATATTAGCGTGACACTATTACAGTTTGGGGCATCAGAATTTGGAGGTCACTTCTAACGCCATATGTAAGGAATTTGTACATCTTCCCTGTGGTACACATGGGTTTTCTCCCGCGTTCCAATGACCCACCGGTTAGTAGGTTAATTGCACATTGTAAATTGTCCTGTGATTGTGCTAGGGTTCAATAGGTGGGTTGCTAGGGGTGAGGCCCAATGGGCCGAAAGTGCCTGTTCTGTGCCGTATCTTTAAATAAATGAAAAATTTAAGAAGACAGCTCAATGGACTGATTCTGCTCCCATGTCTTATGGTTTTAATACTCAGTAGGTTGGGTGGCATCTGTGGAAAGAGAGCCACAGTTAATGTTTCATGGAAATGAGAAAAGCTGAATATCAAATACTTTGTAGAGGAGTGAAGAGAGCAAGGGAAATATCTATGATATAAGTGGAGACCAAAGGATACAATTACCACAAATGGAAGTGGAGCTGGCCGAAAGGGTAGTGAAAGCATAATAATCACAATGGTTTACCTGGAATAGATGTAACTCAAATAAAATAATAAATTAACATGGGAAAGGAAAATTGGAAAAGGTGACTCTTGAAATAATGAAATACAGTTCAGATCAATACCGTAATTCCAAGTAAATGCATCTCCAAACTCTTAAATCTGGGAGTCAACACCTCGCTTTGCAACTGCATCATTGACTTCCTGAAGCACAGACTGCAGTCAGTAAGGATAGGTAGCAGCAGCTGCACCACAATTATCCTCATCATTGCTAGATCTCAAAGCTGAGTCCCCAGCCTCCCACTCGATTCTCTACACAGTCACAACTCCATGGCCAGTTTGAAGATGATAACACCATAGTGGTTCATATCTCAAATAATGATTCTCTAGTACAATAAGATGGAATCTTGACCTCACAATCTACCTCATTGTGACCTTGCGCTCTAATCTCTACCTGTTCTGCACTTTCTTTGTACTGTAGCACTTTATTTTGCACTCTGTTATCATTTTACCTCGTACCATCTCAATGCACTGTTGTAATGAATTGATGTCTATGAACAGTATGCCAGTCAAGCTTTTCACTGTAGTTTGGTACATGAGGCAATAGTAAACCAATTTACCAATAAGCAAAACGCTGCAGATGCTGTAAATCTGAAATGTAAAAAAATAGGAAGCTGGAAATAGTCAACAGTTCAGACTGTACCCGTGGAGAGATGAGAAATATTAATGTTTGATGCCTGAGGAAACATGTTAGATACAGTAACTCAACATTTGAGGACTTTGAAAATGATGCCTTATTTCTTGCAATATAGTAATTGATATTCAGCCCATTGAATCTATGCCTGCTTTCAAAACATTCCTTTCCATCTCTTTCCCACAGTTATTTTCCTGTTGTCTGGTATCCCTCACTCACCCATCAGCTTTCTACCAATTTCATCATCTGATTGAGATCTTATTCAGTCACCCCATGTTGCTTTTATATTTTTATTTCTGAACTAATCTTGAGGATTTTTTACACATCCTCAGCTCTTGGAATAGTCTTTGTTTACTATCACATAGATCATAGTTCATAGAAGAGTCTTTGTAAAACATTGTTTAGGCTGTAGCTGGAATAGTACACAAAGTTCTGATTGCCACATCAAGAGAAGGATATGGCTAGACTGGAGAGAGTGCAGAGGAGATTCACCAGGATGTTGTTTAAGCAGAGTTTTTCAATTATGAGCAAAGATTGGCTAGGCTGGGATTGTACTCCTTGGACTGGAACAGGCTGAGGGGAACAGATAGAGTGATAAAAATCTTATGAAGGTTATCAACCAGGTAGATAGTAGGAACATTTTCCTTATAGCAAAGTTGTCTAAATCCAGAGAGCATAGTTAGAGGATTGGGGTAAAAGCATTAGAGGGCATAGGAGAAGCAGTTTTTTTTTTCATCCAGAGGGTCATTGGAATCTGAAACTCACTGTGTGAGTGTGTAGCTGGATGAGCAGTTGAACAAACAACACCCAGAGGGCTATAGACCAGGTGAGAGTGGAATTTGTGTATTATAGATGTTGGTCATTTAGAGGGGCTATTAGAGATCTCAGCACTGGAAGAGTTAACCAGAGGGCCCATTTCTGTGCTTTGTGATTTAATAATTGTATTATATATTCTGCAAATTAATGAACTAATAATCCTTCATTCAGCATGAATTCAGGGTGTGATGATCTACAAGTCAATCAATGTGATACAGGAAACCACTCATTATCAAGGAGAGAATTGAAGATTCATGGAATTAGAAACCTAAACAGAGCATCTGCATCGCTACCTGACGACGGCTTTTCACCTACACATTCAAGTATTGTTCAGTTGTGGTGAGGCCTTGATCACCATCTTTCTTCTCTCTCAAAGCATTTTGCTCTCCTCTAATCTTCCTCCAATTATTTTTTAAAACATCCATTCTACCTAGATTTTAATCCTATTTTAAGGGAAAACATCTTATTTCCTGCTCCTTTAAATACCTCAGTTTAGTCTTCTCAGGTTCCAATGTTTCAAGGAAATCTATCTCAGCTTATCAAATTTATCACTTAGCTGCAACTTTCTAGCTCACATTTTCTACAAACCCTCTCCAATCATCCTTCTTGGTAATTTGGTGACCACAACTGTATGCAGTCCTCAACCTGTGATCTATATAATATTATAGAAGAGAAGAACAGAATGAGAAAAAGAAATGAAGGAAAAGAAGGAATTAGGGAGGTTAGAAAAGAATAACTTATTGTCACATACACAAGTTCATGCATGCACAGGTGCAAAGAAAAACTTACTTGCAACAGTGTCACAGGCACGCAGCACCAGAGAAGCATACTCACAAGAAAAAACATAAATAAAAGGTGGTTTGTTATTGTTTTTGTTTCATTAAGAAAAGGATATCCTGAATTAAGGATTTGAGCACTGATCCTGTGGCCCACCCTATGATGTAACTGCATTATCCAGACTCTTCATGCCATTCATTTGACTTCTTCTTCATTCACTGAGACCTCAGTCCCAATTCCCTGCGTAGCACTCCATGGCCCTATTCCTTCATTGCTTTCTTTATCCAAGCACCTGGACTTTGCAGCTATATAATTTCCTGTCCCTGTAATTTCCTCTTCCCTCGTATCAGAGACTCACCAAATACAGAGTGACTTTCCATTATCCCTCGCTTCCCTTCAGCTAATAACAACAGACTTTATATCTACTGATA
Source organism: Hypanus sabinus (assembly GCF_030144855.1). Taxonomy (NCBI): domain Eukaryota; kingdom Metazoa; phylum Chordata; class Chondrichthyes; order Myliobatiformes; family Dasyatidae; genus Hypanus; species Hypanus sabinus. The sequence goes on from NC_082707.1 coordinate 32,574,031, forward strand.
ACTGTTTGACTATGTAATTACTTCACTTCAATGGCTTGTTGGTTCCCTTTACCCTGCCACTTAATATCTGTCGATGAAGTTAATATAGTATTGTCCTATCGTATCCATTTGTTTCACTTTCTGCTGATGAGTTGCACTCTGAAGCATCAATCTGATTTAAATCCTCCCAATCTTGGTAATGAATAGCTTTTGGACTCTTAACATTCATTGAGGTGTGCCATCCTTTTAACTGCTGACCATACTGTGAGGAATTTAATATTCTGCATTTCTTTCAGGCTAATAGTTTAACTAACATCAGCAAAAATAAGCCCAGAAGTTGAAGATTTCTACTCTAAGACTGTGTCATTATGTGTAAAATATTATAATATGGACAAGGATTTTAAATATTCATGATTAATTACCCCAGTAATCACATTTAAGAGAAGCCACTTTCCCTGCAGTGCAATTTCCTATATTTACCAGGGAAATCAATACTGAGCTCACTCAACCCAGGAATAGAATTACACTATTTGTACCAGGGTATTCAACAGCCTTTTTCTTGTGAAAAGTGCTTTTTCACAACAATACCAAGTGTAGATATTGCAAAGCAGAATGCTACTTACCACACTCTGCTCATGTAATCAACATAATGATTCTGATGTCAAGTCCCCTCTCTTGACTATAATTCATCTGTTGCTCTCAACAGTTAGTGATGCTTGCAATCAGAATTAACAATTCCCTATGCAGGCTAGCAAGGGCTTTTAGCTGTAGCGGATTACTAAGAGGTGTGATGTTCAAAGCGGAGTTTTAACGTTTTTTTTCAAAAATTCTTTGAAATGTTCTCAGTGGTTTAAGTCCAAACATCAGAAGGAAACAAATGTAATCACCATCCAGCTTTAATCCCTTCAGAATCAAAGAAGGATTTAATATTATTTCTAAGATTTATTTCTACTTAAATCTTTTCTGTTAGTCAGTCACGACAATTGCAATGGAAACTCCCCGAAACAGTGCAAAGCATCAATATATAGCTGAGCACGTTCCGATATTACCCCTTACAGAATACAAATATGCCAACCAGCATTCAAAGAGGCAGACCAATACACCCACTTAAACACACCCAGCAAACCCACACACTGCAAAATTACTTCATTAGTTTCTACAGAAGGCTCTGTTTCTTTGTAACTTGAGTTCCCAGTGCAAGTGAGTTTTCACATTCTTTTGCTAGATTTTCTAGTACTTCTGAGGCCTTCAGGATTTTTCTGTTTAGCATGAGCAGGCTCCTGCCAGGGTCTGGGGTTCTACCCAGGTGAGCCCTACCCACGAGTTCCCTACCTTGGGGTGTGGTGTTCAGACAGGTCTGAAGCAGTGTATGAAGCTTTCAGCCCTTTGCAACCATGCTGTGATGAGAATGTAGTTCATTGTCTCATGTTGTCCAGATAATGAGAAGACAGAACAGGACAATTCACTAAGATGTGATTAATCAACGCACTCACCAATTTAATTGACTCTTCTCTAATATTTGTTTACTAATGATGATAGGATTAGACCACTATGAATAAAAGAAAATCTTAAAATACATTAGACATTTTGCTATGAATATTGTGCCTCTTAGATAAACTGCAGTAGGTATGTTTTTGAACTGAAATACTTTACCGGTGATCCTAGCTGGCATGGGCTTGAGATGGTACCCATATATCTTCCTTTCTCAAATAAGTTTAAGAATAATGCCTCAGGTTGTATAAATTACATTAAATATTCTACACTATATGATTACACAGAACAGAAAGTGGCTGTTCTGCCTATCACAATTGTACTGGCTTTTGAAAGAGCCAGTCAATTTGTGCTACTCACCAGATCCTCCATCAACAGCAAACTTTACCCTTCAAATCTCAACTGAAAATATTTTGAACTCAAAGATTTATAAATGACATTTAATTTCAAAAGCACAAAAAATGTATTAATTATGATTGCTAACATTTTGTTGAAGCCTTTGAGAGTCACATTCCTGCATGAACCTGATAAATCTTAGTTCATGTTCTCTGTTCTCATTGGGAACATGTTAAACAGATCCAAATAGTGCACAGCCTTATTAATCACCTTATAAAAAGCTATGCAATAACCTCACTGACACTCCTTACTTAAACCTGTAATACAACTCACATCCAGATTCACTGAAAGTAATTTGATCATTATTGCAAAGAACCTGTTGCTTATTAGCTTGGCACACCTTGGGAGTTTGCATATTCCTTCAATATAAAATGGAACTGGTGCCTTAGTAGTAGTAGTAGACAGCTATCGATCCCAGGGGATCATGGGTTTGCGCCTCTGGTGGACTGTTTGAAGATGGGTGGGAAGATTTGAAGAACCGGCTGTTGCCCATGCAGCGGGTTCCCCCTCTCCATGTCACTGATGTAGTCCAAGGGAAAGGGCAAACACCGATGCAGCTTGCCACTGGTGTCATAGCAGTGGCTGCCAGAGTGAAGTTGTAAATAACTTCAAACTCTCTTATGCACTATGGCTTTGGATTTCCTCTTTGGGGTGTACTCCCAGAGCCTTTCTCATGGGTCGGCATGGCCACAAGGTAGCGGAGACTTAAAATCAGAGTTTTCCTTCTCCTAGGGGAGCTGCAATCAAGGCTGGTGAGCCTCATCTGCCCAAAGGTGCAGGTGCCTTAGTAGGTCTTGTATAAGGACAAAGTGATATAATTGACAATGATTTGTCCTGTAAATTGTCCTAGAACCATTTACGTTTTAGCTTCAGCTTTATTGGTCATGATCCTCAGAGATAAATAAACTGAAAGACAGCTCATCTCTCCCTCTCAGTATTGGCTTTAATTCCTTATCCTTTTTGATGTACATATATTTAACTTCCAACTAATAAACACGCATAACACTACCCTTTGCTAAATTAAACCTAATTTGCCAAAAACAGATTAAACTGGCCAGTCATTCCTCTAAATGAGTATGCATAGCATCAGAGCTCTTAAATGAACTTTTGTATTGTTAGTAACTTGTGAACCATTCTTCTCAGCATCTGCAAGATCTTTGATGACAGTAACAATGACTATGTTCCTGACTGTGATCGCTGCAGCACACTACTGGTAGCATTTCAACTTATTGACAGGTAAGCTTTGCAGGTCATAAGAAAGCCGATAATTAAAGCATCGCCGAGATCCACCCATGAAGAAGAACTGGTGGATATCTCCCATTGGAGGGTGTTGAACTGCTCAATTTGCCAAGGGTCATACACTTTGGCATCAGTGCTGTATATAGTAAATAATTTTTCATGCTGATACTGTGGGGGTGCAAAGGAAAACCACACGGACGCTGATGTTGTGGTGAGTGTCAGATTTATTGGCTGTCTAGAAGTGAACATCTCTGATTCTGTTCTAGGTAATCTGTGTAGGATGCTGCATATTGCCTTCTTGTCCACAGGTGAGGCTGGCCATCTGGATCAGTCAGGCAAGCACCAGAAGGCAAAACTTACTCTCAGGCGGAGAATAACACATAAGTGGAAATCTCCTCTGAGTGATTTGATTTTCTTCTGTAAAACTCTACGGTTGTGTAATCAAGTCTGTTACTTGTGCCTTTAAACTCATAGTGGGAAACAAATCCTTCCTGGGATTAGGGCACCAAGAAGGTGCAAAGTATCCTAAAGGAAGGATGGGTGAATCCTTTGTGAGGTAAGAAGACAGTCTCTTCTGATTTCTGACTTACCTCTTGTGTGGCTGTGCTTCAGTCTGAGCTGATACTCCTGGGCTCTGTTGCAGTGTTAGAGACACCATGCCTTCTCTGATTACTCAAATGGACAGAGCAAATAGAAAGTACCCCATAACGGTATTTGAAGTACAGCAGGATTTTTTTCTGCTGTCCTGGGAAACATTTTCTCTCAACCACCATCATTCAAAACTAGCTAGCAGTACATTTGCTACATGCAGTCAATAGAATCAGAATATAGTACCTGCCAGGCTTGCCTGCCCAATAGTCATTGCATTTTTGTATAACTCATCACATCTTAATTCCCTTAGCACTTTTCTGAATAATGCAGCTAGCCTCACAAACTGTTCTTTTCCATCCATGGCAATACAAAGAATCAAATTCTAAACTAAGAATAGGTCAAAAGTCTGTGGGAATTGGTAGAACACTATTCAATTTTTTCTGATATTTCTCTTATCTGGCCTCAATGGATAACAATATCCACCAGTGTCGACGGTGTTACATGCAGCATTATCAGCTTTCTGATAGGTCTGTTTAGGTTCACCCATAGTTTACTGTTTTATAAACATATCATTTTTTTGTCCACGATAATGCATGAATCCTTTTCCTTATTTACCACATGCAACAGGAGGCCATTTGCCCATTGGATTTCTGTCACCTCCTAGCAGAACAATCATTTCTGCTAACTTAGCTCCCAGTGTCCCTGAAACCTGTTCTCTCTCATGTTCTCATCATCTCCCTTTGATTCTTTTGCCACTGAGGGCAAATTAAAAACAGTCGATTACCTTGCCTGTAAATCTTTGAGATAAGGTTAGAAAACAGAGCACCAGTTGGAAACCCACGTAGTCAAGGTAAAAAGCACACTGACAATATCTAAGGTCAGGACAGAATCCCTGAAGCTGAAAGGCGGCTGCACTAACTACCCCACCATAATGCCTTTGATTTACTCTTTTTGCTTCTTGTATTGGTTACGTTCCACAGACTCTGCTGATCTGAAGATGCAGCTGTTTGACTCAGTGACAGAAAGGATCATAAATCTTTTGACCATGGAGAAAGTGAGAAAATGGTGCACAGTGTACTGGGTTCATGTGCGCTTTGCCTGAGGGAGCCCATTCTGAAACCCAGTTGCGCTGGTGCTAAAGTTATGGTACGCCACAGTTCAGCCCATCACTGTAGTGTACGTGGAACAAAATGGGGGGGCTGCAGGTATGTGGCTGGAACAGAGAGCGAGCAAGAGAAAGGTTTGGAATGTTGGTCAGGATGATATCGAGATCTCGAGGGTCAGCTCAGCCAGAGATGGAAGTTGTGATCATTTACTGGGTAAAAGTAAGATTGAACTCTGAGGAAGATTTAAGGTGGGGAGATGTTGAGAAGGTTGAGGGAAAACCACAGCAACATGGGAGTTAATAAAGGAGATTTCCACAGACCATACTCCACAGCCTCATCAGGTAGGACCCCTCACCAAACATGGACTTGTAAAGTAGTCAGGGTGAGCTTCTGCATCAGGAGCCCTTGGCATCTGTGAGCCATTCATGCTTGAATGGGTTTGAGGAAGCAGGAGCCAGATGTATACTGAGCATGTACAGCCTCCTTGTGTGCTAAGGTATCATACTGCTCAAGGACCCTGGAGCACAGCCATGATTTTCTAGTTTGACATGGTACATCTTGAGAAGAAATTTCATCGTGCAGTTTACATAAATATTGGTCTATGCAAAATGATTTCTCGATCCCTGCTTTCTTTCACATGATTGCACTCTCTTCCACTGACATTTAAATTCGAACACTCACATTAATCTCATCACTGAAAATGCAAATTGATGTTGTGTTGTTTCTCCATTGGTATTAAAATGTGACCACCCTGTTAAACCCATCACAGCAAATGCAAACTGTCATTGCTGCTACTATCTGACAGCACTTCTATGCAAGTTAAGCATCCTCGACACAATGTGAAAATCACTGCCAAGCAGATTATCAGCCCCTTTGTTCGATTAACCCAAGACAGCTCCAGCAAATGTCAAAGATATAATAAAGACTAAAAAGAATTGTATAGGGGGCCAGAGATATGACTACAGTTTTGATGCACCTGTGGAATATGAAACTATATGAAATGAAAACAGCTTCCACATTGGTTTCAAAGACAGAGAGCTAATTAAAGCTCAAGGAAACAGCCTACTGTGAGGCACGTGATGGATGCAGCAGATTAAACACTAGAATATGGGAGAGAAAGCTGATTGAAAGGCGAAGCTAAAACATAATTTGAAAGTGTAATGAATTATTCAGCAGATTCTGCACTGAAACTTAGGAAGAACATCAGATGAAAATGCTCCTGCCCTTCTTAAAATTTAGTCACAGTGGTGTTACTTTGTATTTTTGAAGGACATCAGACGCTGGGAAGGGAACAAAGAATGTTTTTTTTTCTGTGCTCATCCCAGGAAATAATGGATCTAGACATGCTTAATGCTGCATTTAGTGATGGGCATTGAGGGCTGACCTTTGGTGGTGGAAAAGTTGTGTGGTGTCAGAAGGTGCAGAATACATTACCTCTGACTCACTCCAGCATTGTGGAGCTGCTCTGTTCAAATTCCTGGTCAATGGGATTCCTCAAGATGACAGGGAAAGCAGAATTGAAAATGCCATCTAACTTCGAGGGGAAAGGGCTCACTTTTCTCTTGTGGACAGTCATGTGTTGGATAGGGCCTTGGTCAGGTCACACCCAAATTATTATGCCTCCCAGCACAGTGATCCCAACCTACAGAAGGGAATGCTTAGGGCTGAGGGAGTGCCACAAAGGATTATCAGATCGTTTCCTGGGATGGCGTGTGTGTCCTATGAGGAGGCACTCGCCATCCTGCGTTGCTATGTTCTAGTGTTCAGAAGAGTGAGATGCGATCTCAGGGATTACGTTGCTCTTACATGGCTTGACAGGCTAGATGGTATTTCCACTGGCAAGGGTCTCCAGAATAATGAAGAATTCAGATGCATAGCTGGAAACAGAGTTCAGATGAAGGACTGCAGCCCAAAATGTCTACTCTTGATTCCTTTCCATAAATGCTGTCTGACCTGATTCATTTCCCCAGCATTCTGTCGTGACACAATGAATTCAGATGGTAAGTTTTCAGATTTCTCTACACGAGGGCTGTGGAAGCCCTGTTTTGAGTATAATTCAGGCAGAAATTGATAGGATTTTGACATTAATGAAGCCGCTGAAGATAGTGGGAGGTGGAACACTGTCCAAAGGAACTCTTGTGGCAAAACCTGGGGCTGACATAACTGAAGGTTAGTATCCACTACCAACTTCAATGTGGAATGTGACTCCAGTTCAAGCAGCTGATTTCTCATTGATTTCAGTTTTACCAGGACTTCATGATGTTGCGCTACGGTCACCTATCTACAGGAACAATATCTATAAGATTGAAAGGATACAGAGAAAATTAGCAAGGATATTGCCAGGTCTAGAGGCCCAGAGTCATAGGGAAAGCATGAACAGATTAGGACTTGATTTCCTGGAACATAGGAGAATAGGGATACTTGAAATAAGTATAGATAGGGTAAATGGCAAGCAGGCTTTTTCCACTGAGGTTGGGTGAGTCTAGAACTAGAGATCATAGGTTAAGGGTGAAAGGAGAAATATTTAAGAGGAACATGAGGGGGAACTTCTTCACTCAGAGTGTGGAACGAGCTGCCTGCAGAAGTGGTGGATGCAGGTTCAGTTTCAACGTTTAAGAGATGTTTGCATAGATGGGAGGGGTAAGGAAAACAACGGTCCAGGTGCAGGTCGATGGGACTAGTCCGATTAATAGGTCAGCATGGTCCGTGTGAGCTGAAAGGCCTGTCTGTCTGTGCTGTAGTTCTCAATGCGGGTTGTGGGGTGGAGACACATCTCTACCAAAAGAGGTGTAGGGTGCACCTTCACTCCACTATCCTGCAGACCATCCTTGGGCGAGGTGTAGCACCTGCTTAGCCTGGCCCCCCCCCCCAGTCAGGGTCATGCAAAGCCATGGAAGCAGGTGGTGGATGGTTGGATGGTATTCTGAGCAGCTGCTGCATATCAGAAGTCCTGTTTATAAGATTACTGTCACCAGGCAGTCAATCCCTGTAGAGTAATAATAACACCTGTGGTCATGTATCCTGTAAAGACAATGTCGGAGAACCATCATGGTCATTAGGCCATAATAGCCCATGTCATGTGACATGCCACATGATGATGATGAGCACTCTATGACTCTAATACTCTTTGTCATCACTCTCAACTCTTTCCCCAAGTGGGTTAAAGATTGCTGTGAGCCTGGAGATGCATGAACTGACAGGAACCCAAATGGAGCTTCATGGAGCAGGCTATTGGTGGGAGAGTGCCACAGAACCAGTGTTAACAGCAGCTTTCATCACTTGGCTTGACGGGATGGTGAGAGTCAGCTTTGGTCTGTCACGTTCTTTATGGATAGAACACAGTTGGGTAGCTTTCCAGTGTTTGTGAATGCCAGTGTTATGTCTGTAATGGGGCAGATTGTCCAAAGTTGGGGGTAGTTAAGCTGGTTTAGGCCATGATGCAATGACTGAGCACATTAAGCCATAATAAGTAAGTAGGGTTCCTTCGGCATTTGTGTGTTGCTCTGGATTTCCAGCATCTTGTATTTATAACAAGTTGGCTTAATGGAAAAGTTGTGTATAAATCATTAGTATCTTAAGCAATAAAATGAGAACAGGATTGAAGTCTCCTTGCAGACTGAGTGCCTATGCTCAAAGTACAGTCAATAGATAGAAGAACGACTTGGGGATGGTCTAGAACTTGGATTGTCTTATGTCTGTAAATCTTGGAGAATTGCAGACTAGACTTAAGACATAATATCTTAACATGAAGAATGAGGTCCGGTATGTAAATTGGCAGTTGCCTGAATTTGAGGAAACTTACAAGTAGTTAGGATAGAACATGTGCTATTGAGACTTTTGCAGATATCCAGGAAAACAAACTGCAGTGAAAAAATAGGGTGGTGAACCTATGGAAATCATTGCCACAGACAGTTGTGGAAGCCAAAATATTGGATATTTTTAAAGTGGAGGTTAATAGGTTCTTGATTAGTAAGGGCTTCAAAGGTTACAGGGAGAAGGCAGGAGAGTGGAGTTAGAGAGATAATAAATCAGCTATGGTGGAATGGCAGAACAGACTTGATGGACTGAATGGCCTAAGTCTGCTCTTATGTCTTATGGCCCTATATCTTTGCTGTGCTGGTGTACATTGCTTTTACTCGTAATGTCAGATGATCCTGAATCAATCTGTGTGATTGTAGAAGCATCTGAAGAAGGTCTAGATGTACCATCATACAGCTCAAGATGATTGCAAATACTTTGTGATGATCAATCATACTCATACAACAAGCTTATTGTTAGACCCTTCTATTTAGTCTGTTGCTTACTTGGTGCCCACCACTCATGATTGGATGTGGCAGTAATGCAGGTATTTCATCTCATCTGCAGATTGTGGACTCTCTCAGGACTACCTATTCCATGTTAGTATACACAATTGAGGGTGGCTCCATTGCTAAGTTGGAAAATAGTTCCAACAAATATTTTATGATGGTCACTCCTACTAGTATTTAAATGGCCGATGTATCAAATAACTAGATTAGTGGGCATGGGCAGTGTCGACCTCAAACTAGTTCTCTCACTGTCTGTTCAGATATCTCTATCAACACTAAGTGAGACGGAACACTGGAGTTTGTTCTTTTCTAAGTGCTGTTTAAAATGAAGGAGTGCTAATTAATTAGTTGTTGGTTGGTGGCAATTGGCAGGAAATTTCTTTGCCAGTGTGTAACCTGGCACCTCAAGAACCAAGGTGTTCATAGTCATTGTTGAGGACTCCCATGACCATCCACAGTCCAATGGTGGGATAGGATACCTCTCAAGGTGGAGTTCAGGGCTTCAGATGAACAATATGATTCTCTACGTGTATGTTAGACAGTTGCTGGACTAGTTTGTGGACGCTCTCATGATTTAGAGATGTGTCCAGATGTTCATGAGAAGACTTCAAGGATTAAATTGCCTTTTGGTCTTTCCTGAATCTGATGCCTTGATCAACTCTAGATGGTTACTCTGTTCTTTTCTACCAGTTAGGTTCAACTGATACAGTTAGCTGGAAGACAAGCATATGCCGTGGATCTGAAACTACAGAGGCCAGACAAAACTGGAAAATTAAATGGTGGCTTTAAAGGTGTGTTGGAAGGTTCCTTCCCTTAAAGGGTATTACATGACGGGTCACTGATTTGAGAGCATTCTTCTGCAAAATGCTCTCATGCAAGAATAGGATTCCCAATGGCATTCCCTTCACCAACTCATTTGGAGAGAGGAACGGGTCATGGTGGTTGGGAGAGAGGGAATCTAAGCAGGGGTCATGGAGCAGGGAGTCTGTAAGGTTGGGCGGGGTCAGAGTAATTAGGTTGGGAGGTTAAAGTGGAAGGCTGGTGATTGTTAAACATTGTGCCACTGGGGCTGGTTTGGGGGTTCAGACAATCAGGTGATCAGTGGAAGCTTGTCCCAAAAGTCAAGAGCTAGTGGGGGAGCAGGTAAGAGATCTGCTCAGGCAGGTCATCTTTAAGTATGGCAATAATCTCCTGCTGTATTATTCTGTCATTATCAAAAATACCAGCAGTGTTGCCCAGATATGCATTGTCCACTGACGCCAGCAGCTACTCCATGTATCAGTCCTTTGTTTGTATTGAGGATCCAAGAAGGAAACTGTGGGCTTTAGGAGATTGTTGTAAATCCACAGCGTGCCTTTGCAATCAATTTTTCTTTTTTTTTTCTAATTGAAATTAAATGAAAAAGCACTCAAGACATGGCACTACACGATTCAATTTTCAGCCACAGATTTCCTTTCCTCAAGGACATTGGTGTATCGGGTAGAGTTTTACATCAATCCAATAGTTTTAGGGCAGCATGGTAATATAGCAGTTAGTGTTATACTGTAACAGCACCCGTGATCCAGGTTCAATTCCACAGCTGTTTGAAAGGAGTTTGTACATTGTCCCTGTGACCTCCTGTGTTTCCTCTGGGTGCTCCAGTTTCCTCCCACATTCCAAAGACTCGTGAGTTATAATGGTTAGCTTTATTTGTCTCATACATCAAAACATTGACAAAAAAACATTTCAGCACCTTTTGCATCAATGATCAACACTGTCTGCAGATGTCCTGGGGGCAGCATGCAAGTGTCAGAATGTTTCTGGCAGCAAAATAGCTTACCTGCAACTTACTACCTTGCAACTTTGGACTTACTAACTTTGGAAAGTTGGAGGACACCAGAGCAACCGAAGGAAACTGACGCAGTCACAGGGAGAACGTAAGAACTCCTTACAAACAACAGTGGGAATTGAACCCCGACAGCTAAAACTGTAAAGCATAGCGCCAGCTGCTACTCTCCCAGGACAGTTTAGTAAGTTAATGGGTCACATGGGTGTAACTGGTAGCATGTACTCATTGGGGTAGGTGGACCTGCTACTGTGCTGTATATCTCAATAAAAAAATAATGCACACTATTGCTGATCTTAGCTTTTATTTTCCAGTTCTGAAGTATTCGGTTAACTCTTCTTAAGTCCTCCAACTACCAGGTTGGGGATTTGCACTCATCTCTCTCTCTTTGGTCCAGGCTTTTGAAATAACAATGTCTATAACATTTCCACAGTGTTTTCATTCCCCTTGCTAAAATTGTACCACATAAATAATTTATTACAAGGTGCTTTGTCACCAATGTCAGGCGAAATTTAAATGCAAGGCATTTTTTTTCTTCATATCAACAGCTGAACCAATTAATCCTGTTTTATTTCTTTGTTGCATTACTGACTTGTAATGTAGGATGAATTACCAGTTGTGAATTCCTCTTCATTTTGGCTAATGCTGTGGCTCTTCTGAATCTTCCCACTCGAGTTTTACACTGAGAACACTAAATTAGCAGAAAGGCAGAAATCTGGAAACTCCCAGAGGTTTTGCTTTTCGTAAGGCGCAAAATTGTTTTGATGCCTTCACATGCAGCACCATGACTGCTTTTCCATTAACGTCATTAGAGCTCAATGTTTAGTCAGAAATGTTCAAAAGTTCACTATTTCGGGAGCCGTACCATCACTATCTAATCAAATAAAGTGTCCGCTTTTATTACAGCATGTTTGAGAATTACCAAGGATTAGCCTAATCCACGGTGACAATCTTGGTCCAGGCCAATAGCCAACACATTTATAACATTGCTCACTGTGATCCATTGTATATTAGGCAATGCAATCATGTTTTTTGTTCCTAAAAATTAATTAGATATCTCTCTGTGTCTTTACTACTAAACGTTACCTTGTATTTCATTTACTGAATACCGTCTGCTAATGGTGAGGGTGGTGGGAGTTGATCTGAATGTTGTAACAAAGAAAGTCTAGACAACCATAAATGTCTGATCTGTATATGTTCAAACTGTGGTGTACATGATTAAACCCAGATTTCCAGAATCCACTAGAGACTGATAACACTGGATTACAAATATTTTTGAACACAACTGTAATTTCAGACCACTTGTATCACGTAGGAATTTGGAAAATCAAGAAATTAACTTTGATTGACTATAATGTGTTTAATTGCATAACGACACTGGGTGCTTCACAATAGTTCAACTACACTAAAAACGTTTTGTTGATAATTTTCATTTGTACTCAGTGTCTGAGGCTTCTCACTTAAGTGTCCAACAATAATCAGCTAGGATTGAGGATTTCAATTGCCTTGATACCATTTATCCATGACCACAATGCCCTGGTGAAACCTTTCACCATGCTCGTCACTGACAACGCCAGTATTTACAGGAAAGAAGTCTAAACAGGAATGCAGAAAATAAATCTTCAGTGACATGTTGCACTTCATGGTTTTATATGCTTGAAGCATGTTGTCAACCAGCTGCATGTAGTTTGGTGCTCTGTAGCTGCCAAGATCTTTCTCAACAGCATCATTGAATGCCTTTCATGCAATTTTCTCTAGTCGCACTAGAAGTTCTTCGAATGCCTGCTGTTGATGACCTGTTTGATTTATGGACCAACAAAAATGCCTTTCCAAATTTTGGCATGAATTATCCTGACTTGAATTATGAACTTAAATAACAATTATCGGCATTGATTTTAAAAAGGTGCACAATATGGAAATTTCATGGTGATTTTCATAATCAGCAGCCCAAAATCCATAAGATACATCCCAAAGTATTCTGGAAGCAAAATCTTTGGAGTCCAGTGTAAGAGTACCTATCTCTGGAGGTGTATGTTTGATGCCTGGTAAAGACTTGATCTGTGGAATTCTGTATAGTTTATAGATGAACATAGACCAGTACGGCACAGGCTCTTCAACCCAGAATGTTGCACTACCCTATAGTGTAGAAAGAAGAAGGTTGTTTTGAGCCTACATTTAAAGCACAAAAGCACTAAAATATGTATATCTTTGAAATTGGGTTTGGCTCAAACAACACCATGGTAGCATGGTGGTTAGCAAAATACTATCAGCACACCAGTGATTTGCATTCAAACCCTGCCACTGTCCGTAAGGAGTGTGTGCCTTCTTCTCAAGACTGCATGGGTTTTCTCCGGGTGCTCTGATCTCTTCCCACTTTCCAAAGACATAAAGGTTAGTAGGTTAATTGGTCACATGGATGTAATGGGGCGGCATAGTTTTGTTGGGCCCGAAAGGGCTTGTTACCATGCCGTATCTCTACATAAAACCAAAAAGATTTAGAGAAGCCTCCGTGGGTTTATACGTTCTACAATGTGATAAATTTTATGATGATCAGTTCAGTTTTCCTACTCCTGCTTTGACTGAATAATGCCACAGAAACTTCTTTACCTACCCATGAGCACAATGGGTATCACAGATCATTGTTGGAATCTCATGTAATACCTCATGAAGATTTCATCCCAAGTTATCAACCAAGGTCTCATACAATAATGGCTAAATCTGAGGCAAGGGGACCAGCACTGTGATATGGCAGGCAAATAAAATCAGATGAATACAGAAGCAAGGGCATGCTCTGAAGGGGCACTGGAGCCAATATTTGCCTGCTGAATTGGAGCTCTCCAGAAAGATGCAGTGACATACAGAAGCAGGAACAAATAGCTTTCATGGCTACTATCAAATGCTGTTTTCTCAGTCTGAGGGTATGAAGACAAGCATGAAAGAATTATCCAAAACAAAATGCAGATTGGTAGGTCAATGGGCCACAGTGAAATTGCCCCCAGAACTTGGGATCCCCAGACTCCTCGGTTAATGATTGGGGTCCATGGCATAAAAACGGTTGGGAGCTCCTGCCCTAGTATGTAGGTGAGTGGTCCAACTAGAGAGTGGGTTGAAGAAACCATGAGGAAAATACAATGGTACTGAAGAGGATTAGGGTAACTGGATGGTTGATGGCCAGTGCAGACTCAGTGGGCTGAATGGCCTGTTTCTGTGATGTTATGACTCATTTAAACCTTAAATGTAAGTTGAGAAAGAGTAAGTTCAAAAGAGATATGCAAAAAAAAGTATTTTTAAACAGAATGGTAGATATCTGGAATGAACTGTCAGTGGTTGTAGTGGAAGCAAATTTGTCACTCTGACCTGTTACTACTTCTCCTCACCTGTCTATTACCTTCCCCAGTCCCCTTTCTCCTTCCCTTTCTCGCTTGGTCCATTCTTCTGAATAGATTCCTTCTTCTCCAGCCTTTTTCCTTTTCCACTTATCAGCTCACATCTTCTTACTTAATTCCCCTCCCCCACCCCCGGATTGACCTACCACCTTCTAGCATGTTCTCCTTCCCCTCCCATCACCTTCTTATTCTGGCATCATCCCCCTTCCTTTCCAGCCCCGATGAAGGATCTCTGACCAAAATATCGACTGTATATTCATTTCCATAGATGCTGCTTGAACTGTTGAGTTCCTCCAGCATTTTGTATGTATTGCTCTGGGTTTCCAGTATCAGCAGAATCTCTTCTGTTTATGAACAATCACATTAATTTTCAGATGATTGGCTTGATAGGTTTGAAGACTGGAGGAGCGGGTTTATGAAGGAGACAAACAGGACCACAGAATCATATAAAATCTTGGAAAGAAGCTTTATGGCCTGTTGACTTTGTACTGGCTCAATGCAAGAACAAATAGCCTGTCACATTCCTCTGCCCTCTCCCTTGAGCCCCACAAATTCTTCCCTTTCTAAAAATTATCTAAATCCCGCTTGAACACTATAATTGTATCTGCCTCCATTCCTACCCTGAAAATGAATTTCTGATCTTAAGTATTTGCTCTGTAAACAAATAAAATCATCTTTTGCCAATCATTTTCATTCTCTGTCTCCTAGAAGGGGAGTTTTTCATTAGCTAGCTCCCATCTGATAAAGTTAAATACTGTATCTCATTCAGACCAGATCACAGGCTAGTCTTTTGTTAAGAGAACAATACTTGCTTCTCTTCTCTTTCCCCATGACCTAATTTTCTTAGCTATGGAGTCATTTTGATAAACATCTTCTCCCCCATCTCTTTAGTCTTTACATTTTTACTCTAAAAGTAAGAAAGGAACAAGACACAATACTTCAGTTTTGACCAAGTCAGTATTTTAGAAAGGATCATCATGATTTCTATTCCCTTATGACCCATGTATCTATTTGTAAAGACCAGGATTCTCATTTTTCACCAATTTCTCGACCTTTTATAATACATAGAAGGGATGTGGGCTTTGCATGCTGACCCTACTTGTCCTTGAGGAGATGTTGATGAGTTGCCTTCTTGAATCACTGAAGTCCTTGGAAAATTTCCTTAACAGTGTTAGGGAAGGAGCTCCAGCAATTTGACAGATTGGCAACATGCGTATTTCCAAGTTAGCATGGTGAGAGGCTTGAATGGTACCTTCCAGATGTAGGCATCCCCTTGCATTTGCTGCCCTTCCAGCTGGTAGAGGTCAGAGGTTTCGATGATGCTCTCTAGGAAGTCTTGTTAAGTTGCTATAGTGCATTCTGTAGGTGGGAACAAACTGCATCAGTGGTGGAGTGAGTGGGTTGTTATGGGTGGAATGCTCACCAAGCAAAATGCTTTTCTCCTGTCTGGTGTGAGGTCCTAGAGTGTTGTTGAAGCTGCCTTTCTTGAGGCAAGTGTAGAGCACTGCATCACACTCCTGCCTTGATCTATGTAGACAGTGAATACTTCCAGCATTTTGCTGTTGATCAAAGGAATACTAATGGGGGAAGGGGTGAATTATCCAGATCAGATTTATCCTGGATAATTTTGTCCAAGTCTGGACGAAACATACTTGGACGATTTTTCAAAATTGTCAGGTCAAGGTCAGTGTTGTAGTTGTACTGGAACAATCTGGCCAAATGTGCAATAAGTTCTGAAGCACAACTCTTCAATGTCATTTGTGGAATGTTGTCACGGTCCATTGGCCTTGCTATATCCAATGCCTGTAACCATCGCTTGATAGCTGAAGGAATGAATCAGATTGGCTGGAGACTGGCAACTACCGTGCTGAAGACCTCTGGAGGAGGTGGAAGTGCTTCATCCTCTTCACATTCGGGTTGAGGATCAGTGCAAACACTCTGGCTTTTTCTTTCGCGCTGATGTGCTTGGCTCCTCCATTTGTGAGGAAGTGAAGACTCTTTGCGGAACCTCTTCCGAGAGCGAATTGTTTAATTGTCCACCATCATCTGTGACTGGTTGAGGCAGTATTGCAGATCTTGGATCTGATCTATTGGTTGTGGGATCACCTATTGCATGTTGTCTATGTTGTTTGGCATGTTGCCTCAGAGTTCAGAGTTCAATTCCAGTGTCCTTTGTAAGGAAGAGCATGGGTTTCCTCTGGAATTAGTGGATTCTGTGTAGGCTAAGTTTAAATCGTTGGGTTGCTAGGTGGTGCAGCTTAATGGCCAGGGGTCTGTTCTGTGCTATAGCTTCAAATAAATAAGTAAGTAGTCATGTCTTCTGCGTCCTTCACTAGATTGATTTCTCATTATGAGGCATGCCTAATGCATCTCTAGGCGTGTCCTCCCACACATTTTCTTGAACGTGTCCTGTCATTTTCAATTATGCATGTACAAAAAGCCATAGGTCTTTGGTTCTTGCACCCATTTTAGAATTGAACACACCATTTTTCATTGCCTCACCTCATTCTTAATCTTTAATGCTGTCTCGGTATTAAATTTCATCCAACAATTTCACTAACGTGTCCATATCTCCTTAAATTCTATCACCATCCAGCATGGATGATTTTGACTCCATTTTGTGACAGAGGAAACTTCTGCTAATCAAGTATACAATGTTGACCAAGTAGTGTGACAACCTAGTGACAGTGGAGTTGATGTTGACAAAGGCCACTTGGAAATGAGAAACAAGAGGTGGCCTAGGATGGAGGAAATAGAGCGTAATTGAAATAGAATTTGATTCTCAGGTTATGACCAAATAGATTAGAATGAACCATACAAGTAAAATCCTGCTCAACTGTATTCATTTGAAGGATGAGCAACACATACACAAAATGATGGAGGAACTCAGCAGTCCAGGCAGCATCTATGGAAAAGAGCACAGTTGACTTTACTCTTTTCCACAGATGCTGCCTGGCCTGCTGAGTCCTCCAGCAGTTTGTGTGTGTTGCTCAGCTCTTCAGCATCTGCAGATTTTCTCTTGTTCATTTGAATGATAATGGTTTGGTCAACTGTGCCCAGGTGCAGGCAAGTCCAGAAAAACAAGGACACTGGACTGTCTTTGCCACCATCAGCTCAACTGTATGAATAATTTTGGTACTACCTTTAAAATACTCTGTCTAGAACAGACACAAACACATGTTCAAGGACTTTGGCACGCAAAAGCAGATTACAGACTGAATTGTGGTTTGCAAAAATGTTTGGATAAGCTGTTTTATGTGAAGAGGGATGATAGAGTCACAGAACACTACAGCACAGAAGTAGGTCCTTCAGCCCATCTAGTCTATGCCAAACTATAACTTTTCCTAATTCCATTGACTTGCACCTGGATCATAACTTTCCATACCCCTTCCATTCTTGTACTTATCCAAACTTCTCTGAAAAGATTAAATGGGACCTGTGTCAACCAGTTCAACTGGCAGCTCATTGCAAACTCTCACAAATCTCTGATTGAAGAAGCTCCCCCTTATGTTCCCCTTAAACATCTCACCTTTCACCCTTAACCCATGACTTCCTGTTCTAGTTTCACCCAACCTTAGTGGAAAAAGCCTGCTTGCAGTTACCCTATCCAGACCCCTTATAATTTTGCATTCTGCTATTGAATCTCCCCTCATTCTCCCATACTCCAAGGAATAAATCCCAGCTTATCCAACCTTTCCCCATAACGCAGGTTCTCAATCCCAGCAACATCCTTATAACTTTTCTCTGTACTCTTTTAAATCTTTGATTCACTTGTTTTTTGATGATAACCAACTTTTGGTGATATCAGCTTCTGGGATGCCTTTAGATTGGTGACTCGTGTGAGCAGCTCCAATGGAAAACATTAAATATTTCTGTTTCATCTGCTACTGCTACAGTGGAAAAGAGAGGATGCTGCACTGGTTTAAAAGTTTATCTAAGGAAGCTTGGATTTAGACTCCCAATACTGATGATCTTGATGGCCACTGGACAGTCTCTGAAGAATAAAAAATGAAGATCTCTGACCTGGAGTGCTATACCAGAGGGACATTAAGACCAGTTGTACTGATTGTTTCATGGAATCTTGGTTAACCTCTTGCGTTCCAGACATAGTGATACGACTTAATGGGTTCACAGTTCACCACCAAGATTGGACCACAGAGTCTTCCAAAGGTAGAGGAGGTGGAGTGTGCTTCATGATCAACTCCTTGTGGTGTACAAACATGGCAGTTCTGTCCCAGCCCTGTTAACCAGACCTAGAACACCTCATAATTAAGTGTCATCCATTTTATCTGCCACGGGAATTTTCTGCAATCCCATCTCAGGCATGAAAAAACAGACTCTAGACAAACTGAGTGATGTAATCAACAGGCATGAAACAGCGTACCCTGATGCCCTCCCCTTCACTTTGGGGGATTTTAACCAGGCCAGCTTGAAAAAAAATCTCTAAACGATTATCAACAAATCGCTGTAGTACCAAAGGAAGCAATACATTGAACCACTGTTACACCACCATCAAGATTTCTTATCGTGCTATCCCATGCCCACACTTCAGAAAGTCTGATCACCTGCCTGTACAAAAGCTCTCACATCTACAGTGGTGAAGTGCTTTGAGAGGTTGATCATGACTGGAATTAACTCTTGTCTCAGCAAGGACCTGGACCCATTGCAATTTGCCTATCATCACAACAGGTGTATGGCTGATGTGATTTCATTAACTCTTCACGCAGCCTTGGATCACCTGGACAATACAACTACCTATGCCAGGATGCTGTTGATTGACTACAGCTCAGCATTTATCACCATCATTCCTACAGTTCTGATCGAGGAGCTCAAGACCCTTGGGCCTCTGTACCTACCTCTGCACTGATGACTATGTGGCTAGGAACAGCTCAAATGCTATTTATTTGCTGACAATACACCCACTATTGTCAGAGTTTCAGATGGTGATGAGAGGGTGTACAGAAGTGAGAAATATCAACTAGCTGAGTGGTGTCATAGCAACAGTCTTGCGCTTAATGTCAGTGAAACCAAAGAGCTGATTGTGGACTTCAAAAAGGGTAAGAGGAGGGAACTCACGCCGGTTCTTATAGGGGGATCAGAAGTGGAAAAAGTCAGCAATTTCAAGTTCCTGGTTGTCAATAGGATCATACCTGGGCACAACATATCAATGCAGTGTCAAAGAAGGTACAATGGTGGCTACATTTCTTTAGAAGTTTGAGGAGATTTAGGTATGCCTCCAAAAACACTTGCAGATTTCTACAGATGTACCATAGAGAATATTGTAGGTGGCTGCATGACCGTCTGGTATGTGGGGGCTACTGCACAGGACTGAAATAAGCTGCAGAGAGTTGTAAGCTTAGTCAGCTACACCATAGACTCCAGCCTCCATGGTATCCAGGACATCTTCAGGAGCGATGCCCTCAAAAAGGTGGCATCCATCAATAAGGACCTCATCATCCAGGTCATGTCTTGTTCTCACTGCTACCATTAGGAAGGAGGTACAGAAGCCTGAAAGGACACAACCAACGGTTCAGGAACAGGTGTTCCCCTCCGCCATCTGTTTTCTGAATGGACATTGAACCCATAAACACTACCTCACTACTTTTTTATTTCAATTTTTGCACTACTTATTTAATACATATATTTACTGTAATTCACAGTTCTTTTCTATTATAACATATTGCAATGTACTGCTGCCGCAAAGTCAACAATTTTCACAAAATATGCCAGAGATATTAAACCAGATTCTGATTTAATGTGGTAAGAAAAAGCCTGCTAACAATAATACCTGCACAAAAGCTAGGACAGGGAAATTGAATGATCAGCACTTTACAGAGTGAGAATAGGGTTGAAGGTGCTGGGGTGGATTCTATGGGGAAGATGACAAGTGGAGTGATAGAAGAGAAAATAGAAAAACATATGTGGTTAGGAGTACTACAATATTAGTTGGGCTATGTGCCGTAGTTTGATAGCCCACTAAATCTTTTTAAATGTTCTACAGGATTGGCAGTGAATAAATCCATGGAATATCTTTTGATTTATAGAGGAAAATAACGAACAACTTCCTAAAAGCATATTGCGTAATGTTCTTGTACTGAAATCACATTTTCTTAATTGGATATTGATTTTGTTAAGTAAGGAAAAAAAATAAAAGATCGTTTTGGCTGGAAATACACTAATTGAGAAGACCAATGAAATACATTGCTTCATCCTGTCCATCTTTGCACTGTCCCAACTACTTACTTAATTTTTTTAATTCTCGCTTTACATATAAGGTTGAAATTTGATTTCTATAAAGAATAGAACAGCTTTATATATGTGAATTAGGAACAAAAAATGCAGAACAAACTAAATGTGTCAGGCAGCATTCATGGAAAATAAAAGCAGTTTAACATTTCATGTTGACGACACTTCATCAGAAGCTTTCTACATTTAATGTTTTTTTAATCAAATACCAAACCTAATGGACTAGTTGATTTTCTGCAATCCCACGGCAATAAGTCTTAAAGTCTTGTTGTGAAACTCATAAGTATTAATTTATGCCAAGTACAGTGTATTTCTGTATTGCAAACTAAATTAGTAGTCCCTTGGAATGAGCTGAGATTTCTTCTAAATTGCTCATAGCCTTTAGAAAATAACTTATTTTGACTAATTGAGAATATGTTGGAATTCAACCATACAAAGATAAAAGTCAGTGCTCTCCTCAATCTGACATTCT
The DNA here is from genome assembly GCF_030144855.1 of Hypanus sabinus. Taxonomy (NCBI): domain Eukaryota; kingdom Metazoa; phylum Chordata; class Chondrichthyes; order Myliobatiformes; family Dasyatidae; genus Hypanus; species Hypanus sabinus. The sequence goes on from NC_082707.1 coordinate 32,595,069, forward strand.
TAAACCAAGATAGTTCAGAAAATACACACAGTAATATTAATGCACGTCATAATGCTTCTGATGGTTACAGCATATGTTAAAATAGTGGTCAAAGGAAAGATATACTATGCATCATTTTAGTACCTAATTGATCTTGACTAGATTATTGACTGTCACGTTGCTGGAGCTTTCAGATACTAGAAAAACATTTTAAATATCTAGACAGCTCGATGACCTTCGTCTGGTCAGGGAAAATGAGGAGGTGACAGAGAGGAGCTATAGGCAAGTAGTCACACGGGGGCCTCGGGAGACAGATAAGTGGGTAACAGTCAGGAGGGGGAAGGGCAAGAGTCAGATACTAGAGGGTACCCCTGTGGCTGTCCCCCTTAACAATAAGTACTCCTGTTTGAGTACAGGTGGGAGGGACGACCTTCCTGGGGGAAGCAAGAGTGGCCGTGCCTCTGGCACAGAGTCTGGCCCTGTGGCTCAGAAGGGTAGGGAAAGCAAGAAGCCAGCAGTAATAGGGGACTCTATAGTTAGGGGGTCAGACATGATTCTGTGGATGCAGGAAAAAAGCACTGATAGTAGTTTGCCTCCCAGGTGCCAGGGTCTGGGATGTTTCTGATCACGTCCACGATATCTTGAAGTGGGAAAGTGAATAGCCAGAGGTCGTGGTACATATCGGTACCAACGACATAGGTAGGAAAAGTGAGGAGGTCCTGAAAACGGACTACAGGGAGTTATGAAAGAAGTTGAGAAGCAGGACCTCAAGGGTAGTAATATCAGATTATTGCCTGTTCCCCACAACAGTGAGTATAGGAACAGTGAGGTGGAGGATAAATGCATGGCTAAGAGATTGGAGCAGGGAGCAGGGATTCAGATTTCTGGATCATTGGGACCTCTTTTGGGGCAGGCATGACTTGTACAAAAAGGACGGGTTGCCTTGAATCTGAGGTGGACAAATATCTTGGCAGGGAGGTTTGCTAAGGCTATTGGGGAGAGTTTAGACTAGAGTTGCTGGAGGAGTGGGAATTGAACTGAAGAGGTGGAGGAAGGGGGCGGTTGGCTCACAACTAGACAAAGCTTGCAGGCAGTGCGAAAGGGAAGATGGGTAGGTGATAGCGAAGGGATACGCTCAGACCAATGGTTTGAGATGTGTCTATTTAAAGCAAGGAGAATCCTGAGAAAAGCAGATGAGCTTAGAGCGTGGATCAGTACTTGGAGCTATGATTTTGTGGCCATTACAGAGACTTGGATGGTTCAGGGGCAGGAATGATTACTTTGAGTGCCAGGCTTTAGATGTTTCAGAAAGGACAGGGAGGAGGCAAAAGAGGTGGGGGTGTGGCACTGCTGATCAGAGATAGTGTCACGGCTGCAGAAAAGGAGGAAGTCATGAAGGGATTGTTTATAACTCTTTATGGGTGCAAGTTAGAAACAAGAAGGGGTCAATAACTCTACTGGGTGTTTTTTATAGACCACCCAATAGTAACAGAGACATCGAAGAGCAGAAAGGGAGACAGATTTTGGAAAGGTGTAATAATAACAGGGCTGTCATGGTGGGAGACTTTAACTTCCTAAATATTGACTGGCATCTCCCTAGAGCAAGGGGTATAGATGGGGTGGAATTTGTTAGGTGTGTTCAGGAAGGTTTCCTGACACAATATGTAGGTAAGCCTATAAGAGGAGAGGCTGTACTTGATCTGGTATTGGGAAATGAACCTGGTCAGGTGTCAGGTCTCTCAGTGGGAGAGCATTTTGGAAATAGTGATCACAATTCTATCTCCTTTACCATAGCATTGGGTGGGGATAGGAACAGACAAGTTAGGAAAGTGTTTAATTGGAACAAGGGGAAATATGAAGCTATCATGCAGGTGTTTGAAAGCATAAAAGGGGAATAGATGATCTAAGGAAAAATTATGGCATAAATGTGTCATATGTTCAGGGGATATTTGCATAGTGTTTTGCATAGGTACATTCCAATGAGACAGAGAAAAGGATGGCAGGCTACAGGAACTGTGGTGTGCAAAGGCTGTTGTAAATCTAGTCAAGAAGATATGAAAAACTTAAAAAAGTTCAAAAAACTAGGTAATGATAGAGATCTATAAGATTATAAGGCTAGCAGGAAGGAGCTTAAGAATGAAATTAGGAGAGCCAGAGGGGCCATGAGAAGGTGTTGGTGGGCAGGATCAAAGAAAACCCCAAGGCATTCTACAAGTATGTGAAGAGCAAGAGGATAAGACGTGAGAGAATAAGACCAAAAAGTGTGACAGTGAAAAAGTGTGTGTCAAACTGTCGGAGATAGCTGAGGTACTTAATGAATACTTTGCTTCAGTATTCACTATGGAAAAGGATCTTGGCGATTGTAGGGATGGCTTACACGCAGACTGAAAAGCTTGAGCATGTAGATATTAAGAAAGAGGATGCGCTGAAGCTTTTGGAAAGCATCAAGTCGAATAAGTCTCAGGGACCGGATGAATTGTACCCAAGCTACTCTGGGAGATGAGGGAAGAGATTTCTGAGCCTCTTGCAATGCTCTTTGCATCATCATTGGGATTGGGGAGGTTCCAGAAGACTGGAGAGTTGCAACTGTTGTTCCTTTATTCAAGAAAGGAGTAGAGATAGCCCAGGAAATTATAGACCAGTGAGTCTTACTTCAGTGAGTTAATGGAAAAGATCCTGAGAGGCAGGATTTATGAACATTTGGAGAGGCATAATATGAATTAGGAATAGTCAGCTTGGCTTTGTCAAGGGCAGGTCGTGCCTTATAAGCCTGTTTGTATTCTTTGAGGATGTGACTAAACACATTGATGAAGGAAGAGCAGTAGATGTAGTGTATATGGATTTCAGCAAGGCATTTGATAAGGCTTTTTGAGAAAGTAAGGAGGCATGGGATGCAAAGGAACATTGCTTTGTGAATCTAGAAATGGCTTGCCCACAGAAGGAAGAGTGGTTGTAGATGGGTCATATTCTGCATGGAGGTCGGTGACCAGTGGTGTGCCTCAGGGATCTGTTCTGGAACCCCTTCTCTTCATGAGTTTTATAAATGACCTGGAGGAAGTGGAGGGATGAGTTAGTAAATTTGCTAATGACACCAAGGTTGGGGGTGTTATGGATAGTGTGGAGGGCTATCAGAGGTTACAGCAGGACATTAATAGGATGCAAAACTGGGCTGAGAAGTGGCGGATGGAGTTCAACCCAGATAAGTGTGAGGTGGCTCATTTTGGTAGGTCAAATACAACAGCAAAATATAATATTAATGGTAAGACTCTTGGCAGTGTGGAGTATCAGAGGGATCTCGTGGTCTGAGTCCATAGAGCACTCAAAGCTGCTGCACAGGTTGACCCTGTGGTTAAGAAGGCATACAATTTATTGGCCTTCATCAATCATGGAATTGAATTTAGGAGCTGAGAGGTAATGTTGCAGCTATATAGGACCCTGGTCAGACCCCACTTGGAGTACTGTGCTCAGTTCTGGTCACCTCCCTACAGGAAGGATGAGGAAACCATATAATGGGTGCAGAGGAGATTTACAAGGATGTTACCAGGATTGGGGAGCATGCCTTATGAGAATAGGTTGAGTGAACTTGGCCTTTTCTCCTTGGAGCGGCAGAGGATGAGAGGAGACATGATAGAGGTGTATAATATGTGAGAGGCATTGGTCATGTGGATAGTCAGAGACTTTTTCCCAGGGCTGAAATGGCTAGCATGAGAGGGCACAGTTTTAAGGTGCTTGGAATTAGGTACAGAGGCATGGAATGGGCTGCTGGCGATGGTGGTGGAGGCGGATACGATAGGGTCTTTTAAGAGACTTCTGGAGAGGTACATGGAGCTTAGAAAAATAGAGGGCTATGGGTAACCCTAGGTAATTTCTAAAGTAAGTATATGTTCGGCACAGCTTTGTTGGTTGAAGTGCCTGTATCGTGCTGTAGGTTTTCTATGTTTAGACGGATTATATTTAGTACCAAGAAATGTAAAATAAAGGTCATCGATTTAAAAATTAGTTGGGTGATTAAAACTCTGCTGACACCATTGAAAAATGGAACAAAATTGAACAGCTTGTGATTCACCTGAGAGTAAAACACTAGAGATTACTGTACAACAAATTAAAAGTGGATTAATTTCTGAAAATGAATATAAGTGATGCAATAACCCATGAAATTCTTTTGATCTTTACAACATATTCAGCCTCCTTGTCCATTTACTTATCGTCTAATAATTCTAATCATTGCTTCAAAAGTGTTTTCTAGTTGCAGTTTCCAACTTGTTACCCAGTTTTCAAAGTATTGTGTACAAAATTTGACTCGTTTCTTGCGAACAATAATCCTGTTCAAAATTTGAATGCAAATCTTTAAATTTACATAAATTCTATAACTACTGGTTTAAATTGCTACATCAGTCATTCCAATTTTTTGAACTTTTTTATCAAAAAGTTTATTTTCTGAAGTAAGATCCTCCTGCTGTAGACAAAATGAGCAAAGAAAAGCCTTTAAAGTGCAAATGCCATTTCTACTTATACAGTTGAGTGAGAGGTGCCAATGCATCACATCAGTTTCTGTCAACGGTCCTATTTAGAGTGACTGCGAGAACTCGCAGCTTATCAAACTGGTATACGTCTCGATTTCCAATTTGCACTGTGCTTGAATGAGAAGCGTCACCAATTCACAGCATGCTTGCTCTTCCATGTGTGGGTTCAAAATGAGAGGAATATTGGTACTCGTCAGTCATCCCATTCATACAGTGCTAGTGTGAAAAACATCAGCTGATCTCACCAGCGCTCATTAGGCATCCTTAATGTTGCATCTGTCAGCTGTTCTACGGCATGCTGGAAACGTCCGTGTGTCATACACACAGCTATTTTTTAAAACTCCATGGAGTATCTAAGATCTGAATCATCAATAATCATGAATTTTCCCAATTATACAGAACTTACATCACAGAAAGCCAACTATTTACGGAAACAATTGTACCAGCGTCTTTCTCCTTATAAATCCATAACCACCTTTCTTCTTTTAGATCTGTTAGAATTTCCTTCTATTCCCTTCTCTTTAACTACCTATAAACAAGTAAAAATCATCTGATGTGTTTATCCCTCTTACTGAGATGTACATTATGCTGAATGGCAAGCTGGGAATATTTGGTTCATGCAGAGAATGACTTCTTACATTGAGGATGAGCTAAATGTCGTTTGTCACCTATATTAATGAACTGGTCGAGAATATAGGTGGCATAATTAGTAAATCTACAGATATAACCAAAATTAGTGGTGTAGTGTACAAGAAAGAAGGTTGTCTACGGTTATAAAAGGATTTAGATTGGCTTTGAAAGTGAATAAATGAATGGCAGATGGAATTTAAACTTAACAAATGCATAGTGATGCATTTTTGGAAGTTAAACCAAGGTAGAACTTCCACAGTAAATGCATGACCTTGGAAAATGTTGCTGGACAAAGAGGTAGAGGGGCATATTTCTCTGGAAGTGGTGAGATAAATGGTCCAGGTGATAAGGGTATGGCATGGTTGCCTTCATCAGACAGTTCTTTGAGTACAAGAGTTGAGGTGTCATGTTACCACTGTACAAGATGTTGGAGAGACCTTACCTGGAATATTGTGTGCCATTCTTGTTTCTATACTTGTGACTAAGCTAATGAGGATGCAGTAAAGGTACACCACGATATTGTCTGAACTAGAGCAGCGGCAAATCACCTATCTGAAGTATGATAAGATGTAGCTCACACAGGTTTGCGGATTGAGTACATAAGGCATTGATTTGCAGCAGCTTGGTGTTTTGACGGTGATTGGGATTAATTCACAAAAACAAATTCAAATAAGGCAGGGGCAAGTGGAGCAGCCATTGATGGAGTGGCCTTTGTTAGAGTGGGGATTTTTAGGATTTAGTTCTTCGAGGCTTTAGTGAGAAGAGGCTTGAGTGAAAGGAGATGAAAAAGCTGTAGGTAGATATTTCCCCGTTTTTTTTTTGCTTTCCTTCTTTATACTTGCAGTTACAACAGCAGGGATGCCAGGCTAGATAGTCAGATACAGGTACTCTTCTTACAGAACGTGGGAAAGCAGGGAGAATTTGTGTGTCCCTGACAACTACACCTGCGAGAAGTACATCCAGCTGCAGCTCCTGACACTCCACGGGGGTGGCTGAGGGGGTAAAAGATAGAACATATAGAGAGATAGTTATACACGAGGTGCAGGACACAGTAGACTAGGTGACATTCAGGAATGGAAGAGGGGGTTAAGCAGCCAGTGCAGGGTATCCCTGTGGCTATCCCCCTCAACAGCAGGTATACCACTTTAAATACTGTGGTAGGGGGAGGATGACCTAGCAAAGGAAAGGCATAGTGGTCTGTCTCTGTGACTCAGAAGCGAAAGGGGTGGGGGGAGAAGCCAGCTGTGGTGATGGAGATTTGTTAGTCATGGGAACAGAAAGGAGGTTCTGTGGATGAGAACGAGATTCCCAGTAGGTATGTTGCCTCCTGGGTGCCAGGGTTCACGACATGTCGGATCGAGACCTCAGCATTCTTAAGTGGGAGTGTGAGCATCCAGAGGTCGTGGTCCATGCAGATACCAATGAAGAAGATAGGAAGAGTGAGTTGAGTGAGTTAGGTACTAAGTTAAAGGGCAGGACCTCCAGGGTTGTGTTCTTCAGAGATTACTGAGAGCCTACTAGTGAGACCAGAAATAGAAATCATGCAGTTTAACTTTTTACTAAAATGTTGGTGTTGGAGGGAGGAGATAAGAATTTTGGATCATTAGAATTTCTTCTAATGACCTGAGGTGACCTGATAGAGGTGTATAAGATGATGAGAGGTATTGATCGTGTGGTTAGTCAGAGGCTTTTTCCCAGGGCTGAAATGTTTGCCACAAGAGGACACAGGTTTAAGGTGTTGGGAAGTAGGTACAGAGGAGATGTCAGGGGGAAGTTTTTTACTCAGAGAGTGGTGAGTGTGTGGAATGGGCTGCTGGCAAAGGTGGTGGAGGCGGATACGATAGGGTCTTTTAAGAGACTTTTGGATAGGTACGTGGAGCTTAGAAAAATAGAGGGCTATGGGTAAGCCTAGTAATTTCTAAGGTAGGGACATGTTTGGCACAACTTTGTGGGCTGAAGGGCCTGTATTATGCTGTAGGTTTTCTACGTTTCTATGTTTCCAGGGAAGTGGGACCTATACAGAAGAGATGGTTTGCACCTGAAAGCTTTTCCCGAGATATCAAGAAAATGTGGAGGATTGTAGATTTTACACAGCATATCACAGAAACCAGCCTTCTGTCTATGACCGGTCTACACTTCTTACTTCCACGGTAAAACTTGCAGCACAATCGGTGATCCTTAAGGTAGTCGTAGCTGGCAGAGGTAGTGGGGACAGGCTCCCTCTACCCATTAAACACTCCCAATGGCGTGCATCACATAGCCTCTGACAACCAAGTCCAGTGCCTGGCCTTCATAGAAGGCTTAGTTATTAAGGCCAGGAGATTCATTTCTACTGACAGGAGAAGGCGCAAAAGCAGGTTACTGGTGTCCAAAAACCAGTCACTTTGGGAAGCTGGGGCTCATTGGCCATGGTTGGCAGCTCCTCTTAGAGAAGGAAATCTCTGATCCATTGGCTTGCAGCTATACCCATACCCAATTATGGGAAAGACTTTGGGACTAAACCCCGACAAAAGATCTAGAGCTGGAGCCCCTAAAGCAGTTCAATATTGAGCTCAACGCTGAATGACAATTCCTGAGATGCCGTTGGTGTCAAATCATGTTGGATTCTGCCAATCCTTTGGATTCATCAACTTTGTGAAGAGCAGGAGCCTACTGCATGGGCAACATCTTGCTCTCCAAACTGTACTGCCCTGGCCTGCATATTGGCTTGCGTATCACATAGACAACCAGGATGCAATATCCATGACCAATGGAGGTCCTCATAATCAAAGATCCCACCCACTCTGGACTTCCTTTCTTTTCCCCACCACCCCCATCAGATAGGTGGTACAAAATTTTGAGAGCATGTTCCAGCAGGTTCAAGGACAGCTTCTATTCCACTGTTACTGGATTATTGAATTGTTCACTAGTACAATAATATTGACTGTTGACCTCACAATCAAACTCTTTGTGACCTTGCACCTTACTCTACCTTCATTGCAGTTTCTCAGCACAGTAATACTTTATTTTGCAACGTGTTTCTTTTTATCTTGTACTACTTTAGTGGGCGGTTGTAAGGAATTGATCTATACGTACAGTTTACAAGACAAGTTTTTCTCTGTACCTTGGTATATGTGACAATATTCAATTAATTAACAATTGATTAATAATTATTTTATTGTGATATTTGGCACTGGCATCATGGCTGCTTTTGCCACAATGTGGTGCTGAAACTAATTCAGTATCTGATGTGCTCATGGAACCAGTTGCATATTTTGCAATGAAGAGCAAATGTATGCAAGGCTCATTTAGAGTCTATTTCCTATTTAATGAAGGACTGCTTCTCTTAATGAACACTTCATATGTAATGCACTGGGAGGAACAATAAAGTATTCAAATGAACTGCAACATCTGATGAGCACAGGCACCAGGACAACATTAACAGCTCCATCATGGAGGGTGTACTGATTAAAGAAATGCCTTTAATTGAGGTATTGTTTGGTATGAATGTTATTAATCCCTAGCCAAGTGTTTCACCTCCTGGTGCCAGACACAGACCAGCAATGAAATCAATTATCACTACAATGCTTGAAATCCCTTCAAACTGAGTGTAAAGTCTTACTATACCATAATGTTCTACTCCTCCCAAATTATTTCATATTTTAACGTATTTACAAAATGTATACACAAAGAAATTTTCCACAAGAAGAGGATTTGGTTTTATAATTTTTTTTCCATCCAATTATCTCCTTTTTATTCTGCTCTTCCTCAGACACAAAGCCCAAATTTGTCTTACTGTCTCCAAATCTGTATCAAATAATATTATTGTGGCACAAGCAAATTTTATGTGATTGTCTCTTATCATTTCCCAAGAGGCAAAAATCAAGACATTGACATTGAATTGCTCTATGTTACATTTGATTCTGCCACTTATAATGGTCCTAATATGCTTATCAATATTAGGAAAATAATTTAGCATCAACATTATCAAGTTGGAAGTGGAATAATTTACAGCTGAGGGCAAAGGCATCAACCCATGGTATTAGAATAAACCAAAACCCAGTCCAACTTTTCAGCTCTATCCCAATTAGTCTTTATGGAAATTCTTTACTTTTATCTTAAAGTCTACATTTATCTCCAGTTCAACCATCTGAGCTTCACATATCTCAGTCACCTTCATTTCACAGCCACTTCAGATTTATAGGGTGCAAATAATGTAAGGATATACCTCCTCCTTAACCACGACTTCACTGTCAACCAATCCTTTCCTCTTTCAAATAGACAACAACTACCACCTGACTAGAGCCTTGAAGTGGTTGGGATGATATTGGTCATCTCCAGGTCATACAGGGCTCCCAACCTTTTTAATACCATGGACCAATACAATTAAGCAAGGGGTCTGTGTACCTCAGGTTGGGAACCACTGCATCAGCATATTATGCAAAATGAGGGATTTATACATGGTGAGTCACTAAACCTGATTAACCTACAGACAGGGCTGCATAAGTGTAGCCAAGGGCCATGACCCTGAAAGATGTAGTCATATGTCAGGTCTCTTCTAGAAGATCCAGGGCAAGGAATCTCTGGAGCAACCTACAGATGAAGACTAGTAAGCAGACATACCAGCATGCTCAGATAATTGGCAAGTTTGCATGAACTACAGGGAACAGGGGACTTCCGTTCTGTTCTGACTTTTTACAGCTTCAAACCATCCAGTGTGTGAGAGGTACACAGCAACCTTTGGCTTATTGGCTCAGAGTGCAGCCATCCTGGCTTGAAGGCAATTTAACACAAGGCAACCCAGAAACCATCCTCCAATGGATTACTAGGGTCAGTGAGACAAACTCCCAATCCCGGGAAAAAGTTTGGAAGAGTGGCAGAGATTTCCTTGTCCTTTTAGTTAGTAGAAGGTGGAATATTTTCTGGGTCTCACTGAAGAAGTCTTCGTGAGTTGCTCCATTGCATCTGAGACCTACAGCTCATACATCAGTGGCAAAATCAGCCCTCCTGCAAGCGTCTTACTCACTCTCCTACTCATACCTCACACTTAGCCAGGTCTCCGAGAAATACTGGTCCTTAGTCCTTGCCAACCAGATCTACTTCAAATCAGTGAAAACCTCTTCAAATTCTCTTGATGCTTTGGACAAGAGGAGAATGAGGGATTTCTCTCCATCAGAAGACAATTTCTTCATGTGTGGTGATAAATGGATCTTAATTTAGCAACAACACACTTGCTTTGCACATTAATTAATGGCATCAGCAACATATGCAGCCCACTTTCAGCATGATCCTGGGATACATACAGTCACATTATACTATTCACTGAGTGGAATAGTCCACACAAAATAGGTGACTGATAACATGTGATTGAAAGTCAAAGAAAATCACACTTATAGTTCAGAGGAGATATAGAGCCCAAGTTTATGGCTCCTGTTGTTAATTGGGTTCTGATGAAAGTTCATTGACTTGCTGGGTATTGCCAGCATGTTCTGCTTCTGTGCCATGGCCCATCTATGTTTTTTCCTCCCCTCCATCTTCTGACGTTTTGCTACCGATTCCATCAATCTTTGACCCCTAAAATCTTCTTCCAATTTGCCCAGTTCCTGCAGCAAACGCATTGCTTCCTCAGCACTACGTACACCTCCACCTATCTTTGTATCATTTGCAAAATTTGCCACCAAGCCATTAATTCCATTATCTAAATCATTGACAAAACTTATGAAGAGTAGCAGTCCCAATACTGACTCTTGAGGAACAGCAGCAGTCACCCAGAAAAGGTCCCCTTTATTTCCACTCACTGCCTCCTGCCTGTCAGTATCTTTCCTGTAAAATCATAGGATATTATCTTGTTAAACAGCCTCACTTGAGGCAACTTATCAAATGCCTTCTGAAAATCCAAGTAAATGACATCCACTGCCTCTCTTTTGTCACCCTACTTGTTATTTCCTCAAAGATTTCCAAGTGATTTGTCAGGCAAGATTTCCCTTTACAGAAACCATGCTGACTTTGACTTATTTTATCATTAGTTTCCAAGAACTCTGAAGTCTCATCCTTAATAATAGACTCCAACACTTTCCGAACCAGAGGTTAGGCTAACTGGCCTATAATTTCCTCTTGTTTATCTTCCTCCCTTCTTAAAGACACATGTACTGAGGCACAATGATAGACTTTGTTTTGAATACCATGCTTACAGATCATTTCATTGTTTGTTCATTATGTGCCATGTTGTATGACATGGGCGATCATGGTTCTTCCATAACCAGGATTGTTCTTGCTAAATTTTACTATGGAAGTGGTCTCCCATTGTCTTTTCCTGGGCAGAGTCTTTACAGGATGTGTGACTCCACCCATTATCAATATTCTTCATTGATTGTCTTCCTGACATCAGTAGTCACATAACCAGGACTTGTAACAGGCACTAGCTGCTCATATGTCCATTCTCCAACTGGTCCCATAGCTTCACGTGAAGCTGATTAGGAGAGATAAGCAAGTTCTACACTTTGTTCATGGGTTACCTGCAGGTTAGTGGAGGGAAGGAGCACCTTACATCTCCCTTGGTTGAGTAGTATCTTCACCCTGCCACCCAATCATTTCATCATCTCAGTATATTGCGGTCACACAGGGGAAAACAATATAAGAATATAGAATAAAGTGCTACAGGTGCAGTGCACTGTAGCCAGACGATAGGATTACGGGCAAGATAAATTGTGAGGTTGAGTATACTCTCTGTCCTAAGGAATCATTCAATAGTCTTCTAATCTTTGAAATTGGAAGTACGTGTTGGTTACTGAAACTTGTGAAAGTGTAGAGACATATATGGCTTGGCCAATAAAGCATGGCTCCCTGAAGGAGAGAGTAAACTTCATGTTTTTCCTGTGATGCACTAAAGACCTGAACAGAGGAAGTGGGAAGGAGAGAGGCATCGAGGATAAGGAAGGAATGGGAGGAGCTATCCCAGAATGTGAGTCTCAGTGTAAAACCTGTCCGCATTGCTGCAGAGGGTAATGGCTAAAGTCAGTATTCAGACACATTCAATTACAACTTCAGCTGCAACATAATACCATACTCCAAGAGCAATGACGCCGCAGTAATCAGATCTGGGAGATACTAGGCATTCCAGTAGCCTTGGAGCAAGCAACAACTCCTTGTGCTTCAGCCTGCTCCCCTCAATGTACATTGAGACTTGGTGATCTAGAAGCATTTAACATAGTTTTACTCAAAGCAACAGTCTGCAGAATAATTATCCTGGTAATGATGATCCCGCTGAATACAGGTAAAAATAAAGGTTAGCTTTATTTGTCATATGAACACTCCTGAACCTAAAAAAGTGACCACTAAAGTTTTATCTGTGGTCTTCTGCCGCTGTAGGCCATCCACTTCAAGGATTGAAATGCTGTTTGTTCAGAGATGCTCTTATGCACACCACTGCTGTAATATGTACTTGAGCTGCTGTCATCTTTTTGTCAGCTTGAACCAGTCTGGCCATTCTCCTCTGAGCTCTCTCATTAACAAGGCATTTTCGACAACAGTACTGACACTCACTGGATGTTTATTTTTGTTTTTCATGAAATTCTCTGTAAACTCTAGAGACTACTGCCTGTCAAAATCCCAGGAGGTCAGCAGCTTGTGAGATACTCAAACCACCCCGTCTGATAACAGCTATCATTCCACGGTCAGAGTTACTTAGGTCACACTTCTGCTCCATTATGGAGTTTGCTCTGAAAAATAACTGAATCTCTTGACCATGCCTGCATGTTGTTATGTATTGTGTTGCTGCCACAAGATTGGCTGATTAGATAATCCCATTAACGAGCAGTTGTATAGGTGTACCTAATAAAGTGGCCACTAAGTACACAACAAAACGCATCGAAACTTACAGTGAAATGTGTCACTTGTGTTAAATCAAATCAGTGTGGATTGTCCTGGGGTTTGCCCATAAGTGTCACCATGCTTCCTATTGAGGGTGCGAGAGTACCCTTCTACTCCTAAGGTGTGTGTGTGTGTGTGTGTGTGTGTGTGTGTGTGTGTGTAGTGTGTGTGTGTGTGTGTGTGTGTGTGTAGTGTGTGTGTGTGTGTGTAGTGTGTGTGTGTGTGTGTGTGTGTGTGTGTGTGTGTGTGTGTGTGTGTGTGTGTAGTGTGTGTGTGTGTGTGTGTGTGTGTGTGTAGTGTGTGTGTGTGTGTGTGTGTAGTGTGTGTGTGTGTGTGTGTGTGTGTGTGTGTGTGTGTGTGTAGTGTGTGTGTGTGTGTGTGTGTGTGTGTGTTGGGCACATGAAGTTAGCTGTATTATTGAGGTTCAACTTGTTGGTGCAAAGGATTAAATGGGCAGAGTACATTGATTGACATAATGATCTACCTAATCTGCGCACTCTGGGATCCCTTCCAATACGAAGGTCAAAGAAACTTTTGCAAATAAATCTTAGTTTGCACATCACAGCCACACTGGAGATGGCTCAACAACTTTGGCAGCAAACAGTGAGATACTTCAGACAATACTTGCAGCCTAACAGACAGCCTGTAATCCATGTTAGACCAGCCACAATTAACATCGTCCAACACCAGTTACAGTATTAATAAAACTGCTCTCAAAATCCCTATTGCCAACATTCTGGCTTCTTTTTAAACAGACCAGGCTGAGTGTCATTAACATTTGGCAGTTTAGCTAGTTTTTTTTTCAAAACAAATTCTTCTCCATCAGTACTTATAGACAATTCAACACCCACCTCCAAATCGAACGTTCTCCCATTCTCGGTCACAATGAATCTGCTCACTTTTAAATTGTGAACTGGTCCGTTCGTAATTCATTGACAAGCAGAAAATAGCCCTCTATTCTGATGACAGTGTGACAAATATCAATGTGTCAAAATGCTAGACATGAACAATTCTATTTATATGGCTTTGCAGTGCGAATTATCGGCCTTTCATGTCACTTCCCATCAGGTGTCCTAGTTATTCCGTAATGTTAACAGTATATCACTTCGGCTTTTATTAGTTATCCTATTTATATGGGAAGAGTGGGAGGAATCTGAACTTATCAAACAGGCACCTGTCAGATGAATAATTTTAAGAGGTAAAGCAGACATTGCGTGGGTATAGAGATGTTGAGCTTCTTTAAGGATCATCACCATGTCGTGGTGGGGAGGCCTGTGAGTTGCTGAGATCCCGAGACTGATGCTGTCGGGAGCTTAGTTCCTTGGGGTCACTCATGGTGGTAAGGCAAGCTGGAAGTTCCAGACAAAGAGAGATCCAACCAAGACCTCAACAGTGGAGGTGACAGAAGGTGACGACACATCACAACTCCAGTGAAAGATCTCCAGTGGTCTCATATTCCTTGCTACAGGACCGTGATCCCGATTTGTCAAGGATCATGCGACGACTGTCGGTGCATCAGACTCCCCACATTAAACAATATCATGCACAGGTGTTCTTCATTAAGGGGATAACCCCTTAGGAGAACATTATACTTGACTGGAGTGATCGCACTACTAGTTCTATATTTTGGGCATGTGGAATCTGAAGCCTCAGGCCTCACCAACATGCTGCTGTGTCCACATACTACTTGGAGTTAGAAGCCACAGGACAGGTGAGGAAGATCAGGCATGCAGGGAAATAGTAGCAAGGAGGTTTCCTCACTCCCTGGGAAGCAGCAGAAAGCCAAGGGTCATACTGTAGGCCCTAAAGGAGCAGTGGCGGCAACCCCATGGAGTTCCAGTTCAATTGCCTTCAAGACCATTTGGGCATTTGCGGACCACAGCATCTGGCTACCAAAGTCTCTAATATCAAAATGGTCACAATGGAGTATGAAATGGAGCCACTCAATTTTAGCTGCTCAGTAAAGTTCAAATCCCCACCCCCATTCTCCATACTAATGTGCATTTGATAGTGTTGCCTGTTTTTCCTTGCTTTCGTTGTCCCCGTCCTTCAGCCTGACATATGATAATGACAGACTGGTGTTCCTTTCACTCGCCAAGGTCCAATCATCAACCTATTTGTCTAGCACATGAAGGAGCAAAACATCGTTGATCTGAAGAATGAAGGAGAAAATCAAGCTAACAGGTATCACCAAGAGCTGCCACACTCCAGAATATTTGAACTTTTTGCATATTGATCATTAAGGAGCCCATGTCTCTTGGAAACCTCCAAAACTTCTTAATTTGCTGTAAATTACTCTTGAAGTGTAGCTGCAGAGTTTTGAAGGGAAATTTGGTGGTTCGTCAAAGTGCAATATGTTTTGATGTACAGCAGCTGAGATGAATGAGCATTTCCAGCTTTTGATGGTTTCAATTGATTGTGCTTTCGCAACAGAGAGAGTGTTCTGTTTTGTGTAACACGATGCTTGACGCTTCCTGACTGCTTTTCCCTGGATGGTGGTATGGGGGCTTTTAGTTTCACCTTGAACATTAGAGCATATATGTTGGATCACTGCTTATTGCAGCATCAGGAGAAGGCTCAGCCATTATTGTGATACAATCAACATACAGAGACTTCCATTTCAGATGTATTTTTCACAATAAAGTAATTGCTTCTGTAAAAACGAAATGACCTTCACAGTACAAAGAAAACTTTCCTACCCTGATTTATGTTTCACACCAGTTCCATGCAGCCACTATCATGTTACACGTAAATTTGAGACATTATAAATGAATCTTGCATCTGGCATACAGCGGTGACTGTCATATTTAGAATGTCACACTTACGGAAAACAATCTTAAAATGAGTTAATTGCTAGTCACTTTCTGTCAGTTTTTCTGACCTTGGAAAGAGCCATTGATTAGTGAAAACACTGGCAAATGACAGCCAATTACATGCAAATCAATCAAAGAGAAATCAACCTCCATTTGACCTCATAATATGACTATTTATGACAAATAGGCCTTGTGGCCTTAAAAGGACATTATACAACACTCCTCAGCGTCAGAACATTCTGTTTTGTGTCAAGTGCCATTACGTTCTTGTCCTGATAATGCAACACCCTAAAATGAGCATCAATTACTAGCATTTTATAAAAATCTTTGGAAATGAATTTCATCTTTTTAGACACACATGCAAAACGTATTTAGTAATTACCTCTTTATTGCTTCCTCTTGCCTTCTCCTTCTCTCACTTTTTTCCTTGAGGTAAGCCAAATTTGTTTCATTCCGCATGCGATCATTTTCACGAGCAATGTCCGAAGCATTCTGTATCACCAAAGCATCATAAGCCCTCAGTCCCTTATCTTCAATGAACTGAAGAAAATTGGCTAAGGCAGCATCTTCCTGCTTAGAAGTCATCTTCCTTCAGAAAGCAGATGATAAGGGGAGTAGCTCGTCCTGTGATGTAGAAACAGCAAGTGTGTTCAAACAATTCATCAGTGGTATTCTCAGTATTTCCAAATATTTAGCCATTTGCCTAAAGGGATTACCTTTACTGTCCGCTATAGAAGTACAGCTCCACTAAATAGGATTATGCATAAATGGTTGACTGGCATAAAGAATTTCAATGAACACATTCCCCAAGAATTAAAACTATTTTGTCACCAGGAAGATCACAGCAAAATACTTGGCTTCTTGTTTGCAACTTCTAAAATTCATTATTGGAATATGAGAATCTTAGTTAAAGGGATCCTGGACTCCACTCAGTTTTTGTTTTAATCCTAAAAACCCTTTGAAGATTTGATGGAAGCCAATCTGATTACATACCCATTGTCTCAGCTGGATGCAACAAATTGACACAGAAAGAATTTGTAAGTTATGCAATATTGCTGTGTCTCCTGATGAAGGGTCTCGGCTTGAAATGTCACTGTTTATTCATTTCCATAGATGCTGCCTGACCTGCTGAGTTCTCCTAGCATATTGTGTGGGCTGTCTCCATGGATCTGTGTTTATTGTTCTTGGTGGACAAGAGGATACAAAGTAATAAAGAAAAGATCTGAAAGTGGCAGGAACTCCTGCATGCTGACCACGGGGACTGCAGATATATGACTATGAAGTTTCTGCAGGGAACTATTTGAGGGAACTATTGACCCCAGTTGCTCTCTTATGGAATTCCGGAGCCAAGCAAGAATACGTTAAAAGTAATCTCAAAATCAGTTATGTTTCATGTGACTTACAGTAATGGCTGTGAAATAAATTGAACACTGAAAACAAAATGGTTTCTGCAGCATTTAGGATGTACAATACTAATAATACTGCAATCCCATTTTACTAATGGGCTGAGCATCTGGCTGAATGTGTAAGAAATGATTCTAGTGCAAAGTTATAGTGTCTGGTGAAAATTGGATGACTCTATCATGATCTCAGCATTAATGATTGATAAACTATGTAGGAATGCATTGTTTTCACTTAGCTGGCCAAAATGAATTATTAATAAAATATTGGCTTATTAGTGAAGTGTGACCTTTGCAGGCAGAATGTAGTGAAATGTTTAATTAAAAAAAATACTTTAATTTCTTTTTTTTAAAGTTTACATCATTGTGAAGCTTGTCACTAGTTAGCAAGGAGAATTAATACCTCTTAACCTTCTGAGCATTGAAGGACCAGTTTTGATTTTATAGCACCCACCCTTCCAGGTGTGGCACTTGAAAAATTACGCTTCCAACAATGAAGTAAACCAAATGATACGGAGTTAGAAGTAAATCTATTTAGACGTAACAATACACATGTAATTCATGAAATCAGTCGTGAATTAATGACCTTGATCTATTTTGCATCAGTACTGAAATGCCTTTACAGCCATGAAACGGTTAATAGAAATCTGATAAGCACACGAGCAGATTACACACAGTCTCTCTTTTCCCCTTTGCCTCTCCCACTCTGTCTCTCACAGACTCAGACATACACACACACACACACACACACACACACACACACACAATGAAGAGAGAAAAAAGCAGCAAACGTACCCACATACGCTGAGATAGGAAAGCAGCTAAGAGACCTGTATCTGCTACATTTGCAATGACTAATTAACTTTTAGAGAAAGCCTTTCTCCTTTCCTGTCGACCACTGCACAGTTTGAAGGATTCTCTTCCCCAGTATCCTAAATGGGGTGAATGCTCAGAAACACTTTTCAGATCAATCTTTCCATGCAACACATTGTATGAAAGCTTTAAGTCTTCCAGACTCCCGTAGTGCACGGAGGAAAGAAAAAAGCAGGAAATTGTCAAGTGGATTTTTTCCTTCTAGATTGCTTATCGAGCAAAAAAAAAAATTGTCCTTGGGTTCTTTGTTGCAGGATTTAGCTCAGATTAAGAACAGGTGTTGCCATCCTCTTATCCACATCCATAAGAGAAACCAAAGGGGGAGGTGGCCTGTAATTTATACCCTGTTTATCAGTCTAGTGAAGAGACAGCCAGATCTTTTTCAGCCACTTTAAAGCATCGAAGGAAGCGGCACTGCCCTAATGCAATCACCTCTAGTTCACAAACAAGCCTCATTTGCACACGGTGTTTCAGCCAGGCAAAAAGAGATGAGAATAACAAATACAGGGCAGCATCTTCTAATGGCTTCCCCCTGGAGCAGACAGACGTTTCCTCAATCTCCTCATTCTCCCGTTCAGATCCAGCAGGTTCTGTGCATTCCGTCTTGTGGCATCATTTCTCCTCCCCCATCCTTACCCACAACCACCAGCCACCACCTCCTTCCTCCCCTCCCCCTCCACCCCCCCCCCCCCCGTAAACACAACTCCTTAATAAGTACTGGCAGGCTTACAATCCTCAGCTGTTTTAGTCCCTGAAACTAAATGCGGATTAATCAAGGATTCTGAATGGTAAATCAACAGTCACCAACGGAGCCTACCTTCTGGTAAAAATAGCAGCCCTGTATAGATCTGTGTGCAGTCTGTAGGTATTTACTGACCATGCAATCAACATGCCAGCACTCTGGACAGTGCTTGGCTAGACCCATCAGTGAGGGGTAGGGAGACAGTGCCTGTGGTGCCGGAGAAGGCAGCAAAGCCAGCTTACTTTGCTTTCAATTTCAGCTCCCAGGGGTCTCAAACCTCATTAGAGACTGCTGTCAAGGCAGCATCTTGTGCTTTCTCCTCCCCACAACACTCCTCTTTGATTAGGGCATTCGGTTACACAGAATTAAAACAATTCCACAGTGTAGCACTCCTTGTCTTCTCCCCCACAGCTAGGAAAATAGCCCAAGTGAATCTTTCACTGATTCACATCGCTCTCACGTGACAGTAAAGGTGAATTTGCTCACGTGATGTCACTGTGAAAGGAGCAGCCAAAAGGCATTTGATGCTGAATATCTCCCATCATTTCTCTTTATTTTTCTTTCTGCCGCATATGGAGCGACAGGAACTTATGGGTCATGTAGATTAATAATTTGTTGAAAAATGGAATAGAATGTGATAGGGGTCGGGGAATATTTTTATTTTATCAGAACAGGCTAGTCTTCTCCTGCTATCCAGATTGGTTATTGTGAAGAGCTTATTTCCCTGCATCACTTTCTCTAGTTGCTAATTTCCCCTCCAGTTTGTAGCACCATGGACAGCAGCCCTGAGTCAGTGTCACGCTGTAGCTGGTAAACATGATACTTTTTTTACCCTTCAATACTAACGACATTTTATTAGTGAATTTATGAGATATCTTAACAAAGACCACAGTCCACATAATGATTTGTGCAATTCCATTACCTTCCTTTCTTGAGTTAATTACAATTGTAGCTCAATCCACATTATGCTTTCTAAAGACTTTTAAGCTGTAGCTGCAGCTGCTGGTCTGTAAGGCAGTGTCAGCTGGAATCCAAACAGGAGAGCCCCAGATTCCTTTGGGAATATATGCCCTTTACCTTAAAAGCCAAAATGTTAACATGTCCTTTATTTTTAATATCTTGTGCTGTTGGATTCCTTGCCTTTGCAAAAACACCTCTTGCAAATGACTGCTCAGATCAGTGAACCTAAAGGCAATCAGCCAATCAGAACAAAAAGCCTTGATCTGTGAATTATTTCAAATTCACACTTCAATAAAGAACAAAACATGTATCTCGGTCTTTTTCTCTTTGATACTTCTATTTCTCTCTTTGATCTCTTTTCTCCTTTTGCGCCCTGGACCACACACTTCATGCACAACAGTGGGAGATCAGGCAGCATGATGCCAAAGTCATTGTAACAACAACCTAAGAGGCCGATGAAAACAGCTGAGGCTTGAGTCATTTTTGATCTTTGTTCCCTACACATCTAGTGCAGCCTTACCTTCAACATCACACTCCCCGCATTACAGAATGAACTTTTGGGTATATGTTCTGTACCTGAGAAGGGACAGATTTTTCCATTGTTCTAGCTAAGTGCAAAGCACCATCTGAGTGCTTTAAATCAAAAAATATTGAATGAGGAGGCTTGGATATACTAGACAGACACTTTTCCAAAACAATACTCTGTAGCCACTTTATTAAGTTTTCTGGTACACCTGCTCATTAATGTAAATACCTAATCAGCCGATTTTGAGACAGCAACTCATTGCATAAAAGCATGCAGACATGGCCCAGAGGGTCAGTTGTTATTCAGACAAAATGTGATCTGAGCGACTTTGACTGTGGAATGATTATTGGTGCCAGACAGGGTGGTCCGTGTATATCAGAAATTGTTGATCTCTTTAGATTTTTAGCCACAACAGTCTCCAGAGTGAGTGGCAATTCTGTGATCAAAAATATCTTGTTAATGAGAGAGGTTAGAGGAGAATAGTCAGACTGGTTCAAGCTGACTGGAAGGCAACAATAACTGAACTAAACATGTTTTACAACAGTATTGCGCAGAAGAGCATCTCTGAATTCACAACATGATGAACATTGAAATGGATGGGCTACAACAGCAGAAGACCATAAACATATATTTAGTGGTCATTTTATTATGTACAGGAGGTAGCTAAGAAAAGTGGCCACTGTGTGTAGGTATGCTCTATTACCCTGTGCAATTATACTTAAAAGCTTTTCCTTAAAGTGTAAGCTTGCCTTTTTACCACTAAACTGAAAAAATTATATCATTTGAAAGAAGATAATTTTGGATTTGAACATTGCTTCTTACTATTGAACCTAATAGTTGGATAGTATCAGTTTCTGAACAAGGAGTTGAAACTAAACTACAATATCTTCCTTCCATCAAAACATAAATACAAGTTGGCCATCCTCATCCCTGCATTCAGTGAGATTTGCTCCAATTCAGAAGACACAACAGACTTAATAGCTTCCACACAGCTGCCAAAGTCAATGCGTTCAACTTAGTCTGTACTGTTAAATAAAGCATCATTTAATTGAGAGTTTCCACTCACTACAATAAAAAAGCCATTGATGTTATCCATCACCAATGCACTGCATACTAATTTTAAATGGGTATTCAGCCAACTCAGTACTAACTGGACACATAATTGATTGTCTAAGTGGAAGACATGTTGTATGGTAGTTATGGGCATATCCATTGCTCCTTTGAATGCTACATATAAACATACTTCAGGGGAATTTTCAAATAAATTCTCTGGCAGAAGTTCTGTGCAAGAAACTGCTAAATTTATGTGCCCATTTTTGGGCATTCAAGATGGAGCTGAGTACAGGCAGCTCTTCAAGTGCTGAGTGTACTCGGACCACCTGTTTGAACTTAATGGACTCCATATTAATAAACATGGTGTTATTTTCACTAAAATCCTTCCAGTGGACCTTGGTGCAGCAGTGATACTCAACTCCACTAAGCTCACAGTCACTTCCATCTCTTGTAGCCCACATTAATTCCACCCTAACCAATCAATCCCCATGCTCACTAGTCCTCCTGTCACTTCACGATTTACCTGAACAATAGTGTGATAAGAAACATAATCTTCTTCCTCCTTTGGACAAATTGTGTGCGAGATATGAACCACAGATCACCTTGATAATGGACCTGAACACTGAGGAAATATCAAGTCTGTTCAAGTATATAGTACTGAAGAGTCTATGTACCAAAATCCCCTAAAAAGTGGAATGTGGAATCAACATGTGAAAAGTTCAATGATCTCATATTCGAGCTTAACAGCAGAATGAATAGACTGGTAATCTAGAGTCTTACCTAAATCCACATAAAAGTCTTATATTCCACCCCTCATAAGAAAATTGCATCTGCTTCTAACTTTTAGATATATTGCCACTCATTTTAAAGATAATTTTTTCACATAATTCTTACTAAATTCTGGTTCACAGGGATGTTTACACCATACTTAATCCCTTCTCTTTCTGCAAAGACAAATTCCTGGAGTTTATGAACAATTTCTCAATTTATAATACAAATGTTAATGAAGTTGGTAACTGTTAACCTACATTAAAATATCTCTTACAAAGCTATGAGTCCTTTTCTCTGGCTTTGAGGGAAATTTGATCCTTCTTGCAGAACCTCAACGTGCCCTCTATGTGATTACATCTATATGTTGGGCCCAGGAGAGATCCTCGGAGATGTCAATACCAAGAACATGAAACTGTTCACCCTTTCCACACTGACCATGCAGTCAGGACTAGTGCAGGTTCTCCCAACATCCCTTCCTGAAGCCCACAGTCAATTCCTTGGTCTTGTTGATGTTGAGTGCAAAATTGTTCTGATAACACTCAACCAGCCGATCTATATCTCGCGTGTATGCCTCATCATTGAGATCATCCACAAATTGATAAAAGGTGTTTGAGAAGTCGGTCATATTCAGTCAAAGGTGGCATGAGAGTGCTGGGGTCCCCCGATGCAGCTATTACTCAATACATTATTTGCTTCTTCTTTCACATGTAGCTTGACATATTCATCTGAGTCTTTCCATTGAAAGGAATTTCTACTCTGCTTCCCATTTGCTGCCCAGTTTTGACACACTTTGACTGCAATTGGTAATGCTCACTTTAATTGTAAAAAGAATTCAGTCTTTGAGGGCAATCTTTCCTTTGTTGCTTTTTGCAGTGTTTTTCATGTTTTACTGTGTTACTGACTTAGGTTTTGACAAGTATTTCGGGTGACAAAACTGTTCTGGGGCAGTGACAGAAAGACCCTACTAGAAGCTCAGTGCTTTGTTTAACACTCTGCCCTATTTTTTTTTCACAGACCTGATGATCTGTCAATCCTTTCCTGCAGTTTCCATTATCTGCCTAGACTTCTTGCCTCCCTTCCCACGAAGAAGACACAACATCACATGGTTTGTCTAGCTTCTTTCATTTTAACTGGTGCACTGGCTTCTAAGCACTGGCCGTTAAAATCATCTGCCTTTCTTATAGCTTCTTTACTGCAGAAAATTTCCGATGTTTACCAGCTGCCCCATTTTTCTGTACCCTACCGCAGGGATCTAAATGAACATTTAAAATTGCTAACAGATGTTAGCATTCATTATTGATCTTCTCACTCCATTGAACAGCCCACTGTATGGGCATTATAGTGAATTAAATGCTGATCCAAAACAAAAAGACTGAAATCCTTGACAATCAAATGGAATAGAGAAACAGGCAAACAATTACATCAGTGTCTTTTACAACCTCAGGATAGACCAAAAGATTTTATGGTTGATTAAGTGCATTTGAAATGTATTCATTGCTATCGTGTAGGAAACTCTACTTGAAGAGAGAATCTAGGGAGTTAGGTAGAAAGCTGGAAAGCGGGACCTCCAGGGTAGTAATCTCAGGGTAGTAATTGCTGCCTGTGCTATGTGCCAGTGAGGGTAAAAACAGGAAGATTTGGTTGATGAATGCATAGCTGAGGAGCTGGTGCAAGAGGCAGGGCTTTAAAGTTCTGGATCATTGGCATCTCTTCTAAGGAAGATATGTTCTGCACAAAATGGATGGGTTAAATCTGAAGTCGAGGGGGATCAATACCCTCATAGGCATATTTGCTAGAGCTGTTAGGGAGGGTCTAAACTACTTTGACAGGGGGATGGGAATCGGAGTGATAGGGCTGAAGATGGGGTGGTTGGTATACAACTAGCAGCAGTGTGTAGTGAGACTGTCAAGAAGGGCAAGAAGATGATAAGGCAAAATTGAAGTTAATAGGATGAGTTGCAGTGTAACAAAGTTCAAAGTTCAAAGTAAAATTTATTATCAGAGTACAGACGCCACCCACAGTATACAACCCTGAGATTCTTTTCCTGCGGGCATACTTAGCAAATCTATAGAACAGTAACTGTAAACAGGATCAAAGGACAACAATTAAAAACACAAAATGCTGGCAGATCTCAGCAGGCCAGACAGCATCTATGGGAGGAGGTAGTGACGACACTTCGGGCCGAAACCCTTCATCGGGAAACCCTCCTTTATTTATTTTTTATTTATTTTATTTATTTCCAGCATCTGCAGATTCACTCGTGTCGTCAAAGGGCAACAAGTTGTGCTCATCCTGATATAAATAAAGAACAATAAATAATGCACATGAAATAACAAGATAAAGTGAAACCATTGGTTCTGGGAACATCAGAGGTTGAAAGAGTGTAGTTATGTTCTTTTGTTCGAAAGCCTAATGATCAAGGGGTAGTAACTACTCTTGAACCTGGTGGTGCAAGAAGAATTTATGACTGTAGCCTGCTTGAAGCAGGTGGATACCATACACCACACACAGATGGGGACAAAATCGAAAAGAGTCATGAATACAGTACTGAAGAATTCACACAGTACATGGAATAAGGTAGATGATCTTGTAGCATATTTAGAGATTGGTAGGTATTGTGGGCATCATTGAGTCGTGGCTGAAAGATCATTGTTGGGAACTTAACATCCAAGGATACACATTGTATTGAAAGGACAGGCAGGTAGGCAGAGGAGATGGTGTGGGTCTGTTGTTAAAAAAAAGCAAATCCTTAAAAATAGGATTGGAAGATACAGAATTCTTGTGGATAAAGTTATGAAACTGCAAGGGTAAAAAGACTCTGATGGGAATTATCTATAGGTGTTACGGTCCGGTCCGGAGCCCACATTCCGGGTCTTGATCTGGTCCGTGGACTGCAGACTCCGGGTCTTGTAGCCGTTCCTCCTTTCACCCTTGAGCCCAAGTAGTCACAGCTGTGGATCATCATGGCTTGTTTGGACTCAAGGAGGCACAACTGATGCCAATTGGCTGGCGGTGTACATAGGGGGCTCTGGGACTGAGTGGTTGGGGGATTGTCTTGGAGTTCCCTTTGTTAAAGAGGAGTTCTTTGAGTAAGTCTGGCTGGCACCTTTGACCCAGTTCTGTTCCTAATCTTTGCCTCTGTTGGGCAAGACTGTTGTTGCCTGGTGGGGGACTCTGCCCCTTTACATCCCTTGCTGGTTGTGTCCTACAACCTACCCAGATGCCCTGTGATCTGCTCAGGCTCCTGTGTTCCTGCCTGGGAGGTCTGGGCCCTGCCTAGGAGTTATGCAGCCTGCCCAGAGGTCTCTGCCCCTACCTATCTCTTGTAGCAGGGCACAACCCATCTACCTATCCAGGTGTCCTGTGACCTGCCCAGGCCCCTGTGTTCTTGCCTGGGGGGTCTGGGCTCTGCCCAGGAGTTATGTGGCCTGCCCAGTGAACTCCAAGATCCTGCCTGAACTCTGGGATCCTGCCTTGCCTGCCTGAACTCTAAGACTCTTTTGGAACCCTAGAATCACCTTGAATGTCATGTCCCTTGTGCACACCATGGTCTCCATGTCTTGTCTCTTGTTTAGTTGTTCCTGTCCTGACCCTAGTACTTCAGTGCTTGTATCCTGTGCTTGGGTCTAGCTTCCTGTCCCCTTATGACAATCGGCCTCCAAACAGTAGCTTGGGTTTGGGCTACAAATTACAATGGGAGATAGAACACATGTGAAAAGAGCATCATTGCTTTAGTCATGGGAATTTAAATATGCAGGCAGATTGGAAAAATCTGGTTGGTGCTGGATCCCAAGAGCCAGAATTTGTAGAATGCCTATGAGATGGCTTTTTAGAGAAGCTTGTGGTTGAGCCCACTAGTGGAATGGTTGTTCTGGACTGGGTGTTGTGCAATGGATCAGATTTGATTTGTTGATTATTAAGGATAAGGTCTCAGGGTACTTGGAGATGCACAATACAAGTTCAAAGTCCAATGTTTAAAGTAAATTTATTATCTGAGCACATATCGGTCACCATATACAACTGAGATTCATTTTCTTGTGGGCATGCTCAATAAATCCATAGAACAATAACCATAACAGAATCAATCAAAGAATGCACCAACTTGGGCATTCAATCAGTGTGCAAAAGACAATAACTAAATACAAAAAGAAAGTAATAATAATAAATAACTAATCAATACCTTTTGAAAACATAAGATGAAGAGCCCATCGGTTGAGGGAATGTGAGTCTATAGGTTGAAGGAACATGTGAACATGGGGTGAGTAAAGTTTTCCCCTTTGGTTCAAGATGGTTGAGTGGGGAATAATGGTTCCTGAACCTGTTTGTGTGCTTCTTGAAGCTTCTGTTTTTGTTTTCTGATGGCAACAGCGAGATGAGAACATGTTTCAGGTCCTGAAAACTGATGATGGATGTCAGTCAATATACTCTCCACTACCCATCTATAGAAGTTCGTCAAAGTTTTAGATGTCATGCTGAATCTTTGCAAACACCTAAGTAGGGGCACTGCCATGCTTCCTTTGTAATTACGCTTATGTACAGGGCTCAAGAATGGTCTTCCAAAATAGTAACACCAAGGAATTTAAAGTTGTTGACCTTCTCTGTCTCTGATCTTCTGATGAGCACTGGCTCATGGACATCTGGTTTCCTCATCAGAAAGTCAATAAACTCCCTGGTCTTGCTGACATTGAGTAAGAAGCGGTTATTATGGCATCACACCATCAGATTTTCAGTCCTCCTCCTCTATGCTGAATCCTTTGATTTAGCCTACAACAGTGGTGCCATCGGCAAATTGAATATGGCATTGGAGCTGTGATTAGCCACACAGTCAAAAGTGTAAAATGAATAAAGTAGGGGCACCAAACACAGCCTTCTGGTGGTCCTGTGTTATTAGAAATTGGGGAGCAGATGTTGCTGCCAATCTAAAATGATTGAGGTCTGCAAGTGAGGAAATCAAAGATCCAATTGCACAATAAAGTACTGAGGCCAAGGTCTTGGAGATCCTTGATTAGTTTTGAGGAGTTGATGGTTTTCAAAGCTGAACTGTAGTTGGTAAAGAGCATCCTGATGTATGCATCATGGCTGTCCAGATGTTCTATGGTTGAGTGAAGAACCAATGAGATAGCATCTGGTATGGACTTATTGCTCCAGTAGGCAAATTAGAGTAGAACGAAGTCACTCCTCATGCAGGGGTTGATATGTTTCATCATCTGCTTCTCAAAACACTTCTTCACTGTGGATGTCAGTGCTACTGAACAGTACTTGGCCAAAGCTCCATCTGGGCAGGATGCTTTCTGTGGGTTAACCCTCCTAAAGGCTGCCTGCGCGTCAGCCACAGAGACTGAAATCATAGAATCATTGGGGAATGTGGGAGCAGGTGATGCTTCCTCCATGCTTTGACAGTCAAAGCAACCATAGAAGACATTGAGCTCATCTACAATCAAAACCCTTCTGTTGCCCGTGTTACTTGATTTAACTTTATAAGAGGTGATAGCATTCAAGCTCTGTCACAACTGTCGAACATCTTTTGTTTATTCAAGTTTTGCCACTTTGCCGGTGAGATGGCTTTCAGGAGATCATACCTGCACTCTTGTAAGCTTGTTGACCTCTTGTATCTTGAACGCCTCTTACCTGGCCTTCAGCAGGTTGCAGATCTTGTGGCTCATTTCGCGCTTCTGGTTGGGGATGAGTCTGAATACTTTTATGGGAACACAAAACTGTTTTAATAAAGTCTGTGACAACCATGGGAGTATTCTTTTGGATCCAGAGATGAGTCCTTGACCACGGGCCAGTCCACTAACTCTGAACAATCCCTTAGCCTTCCTCAGCCACCTCTTTGTTGTCCTAATCTCTGGAACTTTGCTCTTTAGCCACTGCCTGTATGCAAGTAGGAGAAGGACAGCCAAGTGATCAGATTTATTGAAATGTGTCTGGGCAAGGAACGATAGGCGTTCCTTACTCAGTATAACAGTGGTCTTGGGTATTGTGACCTCTAGTGTTGCAAGCTATGTGTTGATGGGAATTGGGTGGGGCTTTCTTCAAACAAGCCTAGCTGAAGTCCCTGACTATGATTTGAAGTGCACTGGGATGGACTGTTTTTTTGTTTGGAAGCAACATCATGCGGTATCTCAAGTACTTGATTATAGTTGGCCACTGGTGGCATGTAAACTGCAGTCAAGATTATGGAGGAGAGTCTGAGTCAGAGATATCTGTTGGTCAGAGTTGACCGTGGACATTGTGTCCTAGCTGTCTAGATATGCAAGCCTGGGCAGTATGATATGGAGAGCAAGCTGTTGCCCATGCTGCAAGCTCCCCCTCTCCACACATCTGATGAACGCAAAGGAACGACAGAGACCTATTCAGTTTGGTACATGAAGAATCGCAGGGGTTGCCAGTCAGCATTGAACTCAATGTAGGACTGCTATAGGAACTCCAGCTCCAGATTCTTCCCTTGGAGTTTACTCCTGAAGCCTTCCCCATGAGTGAGTATAGCCACAAGGCAGCGGACGTTTGAGATCAGAGTTTTCCTTCCAGATGAGATGCTGACCACAGCTGATGAGCTGCATCTGCCCAAAGTGACGTGTTTTAAGGCACCAGTAACCCACCTTTACCCCTTCTTTTTTCA
The DNA here is from genome assembly GCF_030144855.1 of Hypanus sabinus. Lineage (NCBI taxonomy): Eukaryota > Metazoa > Chordata > Chondrichthyes > Myliobatiformes > Dasyatidae > Hypanus > Hypanus sabinus. The sequence goes on from NC_082707.1 coordinate 32,623,809, forward strand.
GTAGAAATGGTTCCGCTGGGCTTAGTAGCTAAGCCAAATGTGAAGGCCAGGAGCTGGATTGGTTGTTAGAGGGTATTAGAGGCACACACACCATTGGGAGCATTTAATAGGTAATGGGAGCTTTTCCCCATTACCACCCCAGCTCTAACAACCTGAAGGAGCCTAGAGAAGAACTCCCAAGGAAAATAGCTCTGGGCAAGATGGTGTCAGTGACCAACACAACTATCCGCAATGTCCTGCAAACAATTCACAGAACTACTTCTTCTCTTCTCCTTCTTTTAAATATGCTTCTACAAATCAGTATGTGATTGAAACCTGTAGCTTATATTTTGATGATGTGCTTTTTGGCTGACTGAGCAATCTGAAGCTTTCGGGTCAGGCTGTAAGCAGAGATGGAGTCATGATGGCACTAAATTGCGACTCCTTCATGTTCATCCCTGAAAATAACTTTGTTTCTTTTTCTGAAGTCTCTTTTTTTTCCCCTTTCAGGGTGAATGGGGTTCTGTTGAAGACCCTGACCAAGAGTTACACTCAAACTTCGGTTCTTTGCAGTGGTGGCACCCGTTCCTGGGTGATGGCGATTGGCCGCTTTTCAATATCTCAAGGACGCGGCCTAGAAAATGAGCGCACCTTCGGGGTTCCAAGGTTCTGCCAACCCATGGATGGGCTGATTCTAAGCCGATAGCCACTGACTGAAGCATCAGGGGAAAGAACAGGACATCAGATTAGATATCAGCGGCTGTGTACTGGGCAAGGAGTGTGCTCGCTCTCTCTCTTGGTGGTGAGTGAGAGATTGTTACCAATTCTTGGATCACAGGACTCGGAAAAAAAATGACACGAAAGACTTCAAACATGGTCAGTTAGCAAGTCTTTTTTTATTGTGCCTTTTCTCTTGATGCTAAACAGGGCACCTCTTTTTTTCCTTTATTAGAGAGGGGCCTGAGGCCTGTCTAATTGTCAGGTGAACGATTAACTTTTGTTGTACTGCCCATCATGGTCTTATTGGGGGCTTTGCTATTGTGTGCTTGGTGGGTGGAGGGTGCTGATGCTTTTGTGCAGAAGCTGATGGGGGTGGGGGAGATTAGTTGCCTTGCTGTTGTGTGTGCGTGGGAGGGGGAGTAAGGGGCTTTGGGGTTCTAACATTTTGACTGTCACTCACCCTTTGGGGCACTCTTCTATTCTCGTGGATGTCTGCAAAGAAAAGGAATTCAGCATGTGTATTGTATACGTTTCTCTGATATTAAATAGACCTATTGATCTATTGAAATATTTTGCTGTCTCCATGAGAATTCATTGCAATTTAGTGCAAGGTTGGGAACGGAGCATGTGGCCTAATGGCAGAGCATGAACCTATTGGCTCCAATTCGTGACCAACTCAACGATTAAAGCGTGAAACGAGCGTGAAATCATTGAGGATGAGAGCGGAAGGCGAGAGGGTGTTCAGCACCCTCTACCTGTGTTTGACTGGTCTCCCTAACCCTCTTGTCGCAACTGCTGGAGGAAGGTGCAGGAGTCTTGGGCGAGATTTGAGCAGTACAGCTTGTGGATTGGACTCATTTTTAGTTCATGTTATATGTGTTATATATCTGGTTTCTGGTTACTTTTTTTATTGCTATGGTGTGTGATTTTGATTAGGGCAGACTGTTTCTGCGGCATGCAGTCAATGAATGACACAGCCTTAAATAGAACTGAACTGGGCTAAAATGAACAAAAATAGACTGTTTCAAGGACTCTGTGGTTTCATGTTTAATATTTTGTGTGTTTTCCACTCGTTTATTTTTTGCTATTTGCATTACTTTTTTTTGGGCAATCTGTGTTTGATGTTTTTATTCAACTGGTTCCATGGCTGTCTGCAGGAAGATGAATCTCAGGGTTGTACACTATATACATACTTTGATAATAAACATTCTTTGAACTTTTGAATCTTTGAATCTCTGAACAGACTGCATTTGACCATTAGGTGCACAAGGTCAGGGGAACACGAGTTCAACAAAACAGTCATATTGGCGCACTGCCAAAAGATGATCATGAAACACACACCTCCACCTTTGAATCAGCAGTTGTTCCAAATGGAAAATCAAGAAATCTTCTGGTTTGATCACTGTATCTGGCATGCTAGGAGAAAGCCAAGTCTCACTCAGACATAGAACACATTAGTCTCTCATTTCCCTCTGAAATAGGCCAAAGTCAGAATGATTTACTTAAGGGCAGATCATGACTGAGTGATTTCCTTAAAGTGGAATTCTTTAAGGAAATAAGCTGGATTGACAAAAGAGAGTCAATGGATGTTGCGTAAAACTTGGATTTTCAGGTGGCCTTTGACATGAGGCTGCCTAACAAGAGTAAGAACCTATGGTATTACAGGAAAGATACCAGCATGGATAAAGGTTTGGCTGATCGCAGAAGCAAAACCTGGGAAGAAAGGGAGCCTTTTCTGGTTGGTTGCCAGTGACTAGTAGACCGGGGTTCTGTGTTAGGCCCGATTCTTTTTCCGTTTTCTGTCAATAATTTGGATAATGAAATTGATGGTCTTGTGGCCATGTCTGTGAGTGACATGAAGATAGGAGGAGGGGCAGGTAGTGTTGAGGAAGCAAGGAAACAGCGGAAGGACTTAGACAGATTAAGAGGATGGACAAAGAAGTGGCAGATGGAATACAGTGTTGGGAAGTGTATGGTCATGCACTTTGGTAGAAAGAATAAAAGTGTAGCCTATTTTCTAAATGGTTAGAAAATTCAAAAATATGAGGTGCAAAGGGAATTGGGAGTCCTCATGCAGGATTTCCTAAAGGTTAACTTGCAAGTTGGGATGGAGTTGAGGAAGACAATATTAACACTCATTTCACGAGGGCTAAAATATAGAAGCAAGGATGTAATGCTGATGCTTTATTGGGCACTGGCGAGGCCTCACTTGGAGCTTCATGAGCAGTTTTGTGACCCTTGATGCATGTGCTGACATCAGAGAGGGTTCAGAGGAGGTTCACAGGAATGACTCCAGCAACAAAAGGGTTAACATATGAGGAGTATTTGATGGCTTCATGCCTGTACTGACTGGAATTTATAAGAATGAGGGGTAGGTCATACCTCACGAGCCTGATTGAGTGAGTGGCAAAACAAATTGATGAAGGTAAATCAGTGGGTGTGGTGTATATGGATTTTAGAAAGACATTTGATAAGTTTCTCATGGTAGGCCCATACAGAAAGTCACGAGGCATAGGAGCCAGGAAAACATAGCAGCATGGATTCAGAATTGGATTGCCACAGAAGGCAGAGCAAGCTACTACTTGGGGTATATTGTATTTGGAGATCAGTGACCAATGGTGCTCCACTGGAGTCTGTTCTAGGACCCCTGCTTTTTGTGATTTTTATAAATTATTTGGATGAGGAAGTGAGCTTGTAAGTTTGCAGATGATATGAATGTTGGTGGTGCTGCGAAAAGTATAGAAGACTGTCGTAAGTTACAATAGGACATTGATAGGATGCAGAGCTGGGCTGAGAAATGACATAGAAACATAGAAAATAGGTGCAGGAGTAGGCCATTCGGCCCTTCGAGCCTGCACTGTCATTCAGTATGATCATGGCTGATCATCCAACTCAGAACCCTGTACCTGCTTTCTCTCCATACCCCCTGATCCCTTTAGTCACAAGGGCCATATCTAACTTCCTCTTAAATATAGCCAATTAAACGTCCTCCACAAATTCACCACTTTCTGTGTGAAGAAGTTTTCCGCAACTCAGTCCGAAAAGGCTTCCTGTTTATCCTTAAACTGTGACCCCTTGTTCTGGACTTCCCCAACATCGGAAACAATTTTTCTGCATATAGCCTGTCCAATCCCTTTAGAATTTTATACATTTCAATAAGATCCCCCCCCCTCAATCTTCTAAATTCCAGTCAGTATAAGCCTAGTCAATCCAGTCTTTCTTCATATGAAAGTCCTGCCATCCCAGGAATCAATCTGGTGAACCTTCTCTGTACTCCTTCTATGGCAAGAATGTCTTTCCTCAGATTAGGGGACCAAAACTGCACACAATATGCAGCTCAACCCAGAAAAGTGCAAAGTGATACATTGTGGAAGGTTGAATTTGAAGGCAGAGTACAGGGTTAATGGCAGGAATTGTAGAAGGGTGGAAGAACAGAGAAATCTTGGGATTCACATCCATAGATCCCTGAACATTACCGTGCAAGTTGATAGAATAGTTAAGAAGGCATATGATATGTTGGGCTTCATTAGTCAGAGGATTGATTTCAAGAAATGTAAAGTAATCTTGAAGTTCTATAAAACCTTGGTTAGAACAAACTTGAAATGTTATGTTCAGTCTGATTACCTCATAATGATGTCGAAGCTCTAGAGAGGGTGCAGAAGAGGTTTACCAAGATGCTGCCTGGATATCAAGGTGTGTGCTTTGAGGAACGGTTGAGTGAGCTGGGGCTTTTCTCTTCAGATTGAAGGAGAATGAGAGGTGACTTGATGGAGCTGTACAAGATGATAAAAAGGCACAGATCAAGTGGGCAGACAGAAACGTTTTCCCAACACTAGACAGGGTAGCAGAAGAGGGCATATTTTTAAAATAGTTAGAGGGAAGTACAAGGGGACATTACAGGTAAGTTTTTTTACACAGAAAGTATAGGTACTTGGAACATTCTGAAATTATTTGGTGGTGGTAGAAGCAAGAACATTAGAGACATTTTTAAAGGACCCTTAGACAGGGACATGAATGATAAAAAGTAGGGCTATGTCGGAGGGAAACATTAGATTGATCTTGGAGTAGGTTATACAAGGTCAGCACAATATTGTGGTTGAAGGGAATGTCCTATACTGTGCCGTTCTATATTCTATAATTTCCTTTTGTCTTGGTTTTATTTTATAAAAAATATTTCCAAAGCAGCACTGCCAAAACTTCAAGCCTTCTGGAGAGATAGTTTCAACCGTAAAGAATGAGCCCGATAGTTCCTTCAGAAATCTATTTTTCATATCCTCTTTGGATGGTAAAAGGAAAATGAGCAGCTGGGTGATATTCACACTGGGAAATTAGTATCTCTGGATGCATTCAAAACCTTTGAGAAGCTAATCCATCAGAAGGAACTACTGTACAGACCATATAGCTCAATTTGTACCATTACTCCTCAGTTAAAATTCCAAAGTCTTCCTTTGATTTCTGAAGTTCTGAGAGATCGTTGTGTCCAAGATCAATGTGTGCAAGAATGATCCGAAGACAATTTCTGTAAAGGCTGAGTAATAATACCCTTTTTTTTAAAGCACCAGATACTTTATTTTAATAACACCTTACTTATCGCAGCTTCATGTTGCCAGAAAACATGTTAGAAAACTATTATTTTGTGGAATTGCCGCAGCTCTTGGAGTAATCACGTGTTTAGGGTTACTTTCAGCTTAACCATTTTGCTTGCTGTACAGGAATTTTATTTATTGAGTATGCAACCGATGTATGATATCAGGCAAGATTTTCTCCAAAACCTCAGCGGCCTTATCTCCCCGGTCACTTTAAAGGACTGTTTGGTGAAATGACTTGCAAATACCGATTTGACTTATGACACTAAGGGGAAAGAGATGCTAGGAAGGAAACATCTGAATTAGAATCATAATAAAGAAGGTAAATGGTATTTTGAAAGAAAGGCTCTGCTGCTTTGAGAGGTCAGTGACTCTCCACAGTGAGTGCTCTGAGTGCAAAGGACAGAATGGTGATGTGTTAAACTGTGCTTCAAAATGCAACTATTCAAAGGAAGACTTTTAGATAACCATCCCTGGGGAGGAAAGGAAAGCATTCACTGAAACAATCAACCCAGAGTGCCAGGGCATGGAGAGGATTTGATTGCAGCACAGTTAGATACAGGTCCAGAATATTGTTTCAGGCGCAGCAGGTGAAAGAAAAATTAAAGGATGCAAAATAATTAAATTGGGAGAAGGAAATAAGAATCGTGTGAGTAAAACATTAGTAGTGATGTACTAATTAAAGCATGTTACTCAAGAAGGCATCCTTTACCAAATGTATGCAGCCACAATTTCACATTCAGCTTTTCTTCCTTTCTCTCATCCTGAGATTGCTTTGTGTTCTGTGGCGTTCCATTATCTGCACTTGTTTATTCAGTCCTGATGTCTTTACTAAACCAAAGTTTCAAAAATATTTTTTAAAAATTAAATGAAAAATGCTAATCCGCCATTTCATAGTGACTGAGAGCGGGCTGGAGGGGAAATATTTATTGGTGGTACCCTGTGCTGTTGGGTGCTGAGATGGAGATACGGCTCTACCAGAGGAGGTGTAAGGTGCTCTTTCCCTCCACTAGCCCGCAGCACAACCTTGGGCAAGATGTAGCACTTGCTTAGCCCCCCAATCAGAGTCACACAAAGTCATGGATGCAAGTAGTGGTTGGTGGCAGGAGCAGCTGGTGCATATCACAAGTCCTGGTTATGCGACCACTGACGCCAGGCAGACAATCTCTGAATAGTATTGGTAATGGCTGGGGTCACCCGTCTTGTTAAGACACTGCCCCAGAAGAAAGCAATGGCAAACCACTTCTGTAGAAAAATATGCCAAGAACAATCATGGTCATAGGAACCATGATTGCCATGTCATATGACATGGCACATAAGATGATGACCCTATGCTGAGGTTACTGTAATCATGCACTAGAGCTTTGTGTTTGTGACATTTCTGTATCTGCATTGCTTTAATCAGGCCTGGTATCTATGCTAACCCACCAGTTCATAGTGACTGAGAGTAGGTGGTGCCCAATGATGAGATGAGAGAGAGAGAGAGAGAGAGAGAGAGAGAGAGAGAGAGTCATTTTTTTTAGGTATGAGACCCTTACAGTCTTCAAATTTGTCTTTTCTCCTTTGTCTTAGGTGTTAAATTCTATAGCAATTGTTATCTTGGTGGACTTTGATCTGCACCCTATCACAGACTCTCTCTGTTTGTTCCATGCCTCCCTTTCTCTACAACTTAAAACATGTCTGTATTTTCACTTTTGCCATTATGAAGAAAAAAATCTTGACTGGAAACCATGACTCATGTTTCCCTTTCCACAGACGCTGCTTGACCTGCTGAGTGTTTCCAACATTTTCCTCTACTTGATAAGAATAATGCCTGATGGCCAGTTCCTCAGCTTCTACTAGAAGATAAGCAGCTTCAATCACAAGTCTGCAGCAGAAACTTGGACTGAATTAATACAATCCCATTGAAACTAGTGTTGTAGGATGACAGCGATGTCCAGTAATTAGCTGTTTGATGGATTATGGACAGCATAACCAGAGAGAACTGGTAGCAGTTCCAGGGAACAAGAGCCAAATGCCTTCTCTTTGGGCAACAACATTCGTACCCATCTGCCACAGCAGCACCACCACTCCTGATGCTGCTTGTTAGCACTTTGCCTTATCGGTGAACTCAGAACCAAGGACAATGCTTCGAATTCTTCAACATGTTAGGAGCTTCTCACTGTTTTCCCCCTAAATGCACTGAAGGTTAGCAGCCAATCACCTTCCAAGCTTCAGTCATTCGGGTAAAATGGCTTATATTGCTAGGAAAAGGAAAATGAAGACAGGCACCAATGGTATGCACAAGGGTGGTTGGTTTATCTATTTCTAATGTAACTAGCTTTTATTCATAAACTATTGTGGAATGTTTATTTAGTGTTGGCTTTTATCTTTGATGTTTGGTGTACGGACTGATGGGGAAGTAATTAGGTAAGATTGTTGGTGAATTGTAACCCGGAATTGCAAGTGGTGAAGCTGCATTCAAATTAGTTCTTCATGTACAACACCATAAGAAAAGGGGCAGCCTGGTTGCCACCTGCCTTTGTCCTTTGCCTCTTCTATATATTTTCCTCCTCCTGAAAACCCTTCTCATTCAGTATACTCTTCTCAGCTTTTCAATAGAAAAGTTCTATTCACCTCTCACCTCTGGTGGGATCTATCCACCAGAACAATGTGGAGCAGCACACCACAGACCATTCTTGACAGCCGTTTAGCAGAATACTCTAAAGCTCTCTAGGGCAGTTCAGGGGATGGAATTATTTTCCTAGTATGCCTATGGTCTCAATCACATTCCGTGTGGCAACATGGTCCTCACTTCACTGTATGAATACTGTGCACAATGGAGGTGCAAACCTCTTTTTGCATCATTAGCCATCTGGTGGTTTGTCATGGTAGCTTAAATGCAGCCTGCTTCAGCAGAGGGCCACAGAATGAAAGCTGATTGCTCCCAGGGCACGGGCCATGTGGTGGTGAGCAGTGAGTAGCAGCATTGACAAGTGCCACCTGTAAAACAATGTGCCTGCAGCCAATGGTGTCTTGCATGAAGATTTACAATGGAAAAATACTGGAGTTCAAAGCTGAGAACAGAAAAGCTTGATCGGGAGCAAACTAGAGTATTAAAGTGACAAGGAACTCAAATATTAGGTAGTATCTGCAGACTGAATGGAGACCTTCTACTAAGCATTTGCACAATCTACATTTTGTCTTTCCATTGAGGAGCAGACTACAGGCAGATTTATTTGTACTTCTCATAGACACTAGGTTTGGTTCATCTATTTATTAATGGTTAGCAATTTTGAATGGTTTTACATTTTTCATTTGAACTTCACTATTGTGCCATATTGTAGGAATAATCATGCTGGTGCTAATTCCTAATCATTGTCAAGATATCTGTGAATGTGTTAATTTCTGATAACTGTTTTCCATTTGTAAGAATTCTCATTGAATAGAACCAATTTCATTCATTAAATCTTGAATATTTAAGCCAAAAATAGAAGCTATTTGGGTAAATAGAAGCATGAACTGCTTTATCATGGATTTAAATCTGTTTAACATCAGACAGAAGCGTATTATTATTATATTATAACTGTTATCATGAATACTCCTACTAGCTGCATTTACAGAAAATCTCATTTAACAAAATCTATGGTTTTCATCTCAGTAAAATACAAAGAAACTCCTTCTCTATGTTATTTGAAATAACATAGTCTTCCTGAGAAGAATAATATTGTTAATTGTGGAGAATTGATGAAGATGTGAAGAGACTGCCGAGGGAAATCCTGGATGACTTTGGGACCATTAGCTGGGAATGGTAAGATGGGAATGAGGAGACAATGTCAGTGACTATATGATACGCAGGAATACGATTAGGAGGTATCACGTGGTGGTGAGTGGTCTCAAAACTGGATATAACTATGTTTATAATAAGGCAGCAGCTTGGATAAAATTAGATGCCTGAGGGAAGAATACTGGATTGAGGATCAGTGATGTAGGTGAGTGAATGTTTTGGAAGACACTAGTTTTTTTTCCCCCAATTAAGGTCAACTATATTTCTATTTCCATGCATTAACTGAACAGAGACCCTTCATTGGAACCGGAAACTGCTGGAGAAGAATCAAGTAACAAGGTGCGGAGAATGTGTGGAAATGTAGATGTACATCTGCAAGGGTCCATCATTACAGTTATCTATTGAATTGTTACTCTGACAAGTGAGAATTCTACAACTGTGCCAAACTATCATTTTCAATTCTTGTCTCCAGTTTCAGAATGATGATTTAATTTCCTAAAGCTCTATTTGGTTATCTAATGAGAGTTATGAGCTCAGAATATTTATATACAGTGTACATGTATACACACTTATGCCCCCGTTGGCTATTAAAGATTTAGCTTAATTAGAATATTTAGTAGTGATCATTCCTACAAAGTGCTTATATGTCCAGGCAGGTAAAATGCTGAGTGTGAATATGTGATTCATAAAAATTTAAGATGCTGCATTCTTCTGCAACTAGAGCAGAAGAAATATTATGCTAATGAGCTTCTCCTGGCAGCTGGATTAAGTAAATGTCATTCATTTGTTTTAACTAAAACTCCGCCCCAGACACTAATTTACTTGCAGCTCCCTGTCAAGAGTGCCCAAATGGGGAGAAGCTGGATGATGTAAGGTGCAAAACACACACAGCAACCAAGCACCTATTGCAAAAGCAAGACACCCTAAAATAATTGACATTTAACAAAGCACCTCTCCTCTTCAGGATTCAATCATACCCTTTTCCCCTGAACTTTTCTGCTCTCCAATAATGAAATTGTGTATTTACGAGACAGGTCGCTCTAGGCAAATATAACACCAAAATTCTAAGAAGCACTCGAAGGTTTTCAGTCATAGATTTATAAGGCCATTTAACGAAAATGGTCCATTCCAGTTCTTATGGATCACATAAAACTGCTCTAACTACCAACACAACTGTTGTTTTGTCTCTCATGATGAAAAAGTGGATCTTCTGCAACATAGGGGAAATTTGGATCTAGTACGCACAGAATAAGCTCCCACAAAGAACAATAAAATAATGCTTCAATACAAACTGATAATGAGTTTGGTGACATGGGATAAACATTGGCTGTAACATAAAGGGAAATCTTTGCTGCTCTTCTTTGAAATATTGCCAAGGCATCTTTTATGCCTATCTGAAGGGAGCATTATCTCAAAGGTTTAACATCTGATATTGCATCTCTCCCTTCAGTGCTGCACTGAAGAACCAGCCTAAATATAGTGCAGCAGTCTGTCTCAAATGGAGCTCGAGCCAGCAACCTACTGAGATTCTAAGGCACGAAATCTGCCTGAGAGCCAGGCCAGTGAACTCATTGCATGAAAATTAACCCACTAACATAATTGCTTATAATGGTATTTCCATGGACAGTGAATTCAAAGTAAATTTATTATCATTTTTCATATATGTCACCATATACAACCCTGAGATTCATTTTCTTGTGGGTATACTCAATAAATCCATAATAGAATAATAAGAATAATAGAAGACCACACCAACTTTGGCATTCAATCAGTGTGCAAAATACAACAAACTATGCAAATACAAAAAGGAAGAAATAATAATAAGAAATAAATAAGCAATAAGTATCGAGAACATGGGATGAAGAATCCTTGAAAGTGAGTCCATGGGTTGTGGGAACAGTTCAGTGATGGGGCAAGTGAAGTTGATTGAAGTTATCCCCATCGATTCAAGAGCCTGATGGATGAGGTTTAATAACTGTTCCAGAACCTGATAGTTTGAGTCCTGAGGCTCCTGTAGCTTCATCCCAATGGCAAAAGTGAGAAGAAGGCATGACCTGGGTGTTGTGGGTGCCTGATGATGAATTCTGCTTTCCTGCAACAACACTCCGTGTAGGTGCACCTAATGGTGGGGAGGGCTGTATCCGCTACTTTTTGTAGGGTTTTCTGCTCAAGAGCATTGGTGTTTCCATAGCAGGCTGTGATGCAGTCAGTCAATATACTCTCCACTGTCATAAGAGGTTGTTGTGGCACCACTCAGCCATATTTTCAATCTTCCTCCTACATGATGAATCATCACCACCTTTGATTCAGGCTATGAAAGTGGTGTTGTCAGCAAACTTAAACATGGCAGTGGGGCTGACTTTAGCCCCACAGTTATAGGTGTAAAACAAGTAGAGCAGGGCACTAAACACACAGCCTTGCGGTGCACCTGGGCTGTTGGAGACTGTAGAGGAGGTGTTGTTGCCAATCTGAACTGATTAGGGGATGCAGGTGAGGAAATCGGGGGATCCAATTGCACAAGGATGTATTGATGCCAAAGTATTGAAGCTTATAGTTTTGGATGGTTGATGGTATGGAATGCAGAGATGTAGTTGATAAAGGGCATCCTGATGTATGCAGCTTTGCTGTCCATATTTTCCAAAGCTAAGTGAAGAGCCAATGAGATGGCATCAGCTGTGTACCTGGTAAGCAAATTAGAGCAGATCCAAGTCACTTCTCAGGGAGGAGTTGATAGGTTTCATCACCAGCCTCTCAAAACACTTCATCACTGTTGACGTAAGTGCCACTGGATGATAGCCATCGAGGCAGGTTACCCCGTTCTTCTCAGGCACCGATATAAGTGAAGTCTGCTTGAAGCAGGTGGGTGCCTTAGACTGCCAAATGTGAGATTAAAGATCACAGTGACCACTCCAGACAGTTGATTCAATCACACATTAACAGTCTGATCTTCTCATTAACTTCATGGAATTGGCCCCTTAAAAGAAGAACTGTTACAGCCAGTTTAGCACTAAGATTTTGAAGACGCAAATAAGAGAACAAAAATTGAATGAATTTGAAGGCCATTCAGCACAAACAGTCCACGGCAGTGTTTATTGATCACATGAACCTCTCTCTAACAACTTGTGGCATGTCCTTCTGTTCTTTACATCTTATTTACTTCTTCAGCTTTCCCTTAAGTGCATCAAAACTATTCACATCAACTCCTCCTTGTTGTGATTTTCAGATATCCAGTATGCTTAAGTTCCCTATAAGGCTGAGATACATTCTAGATTGCACTGGGTCACTGTGATAGTACTGATGGCTCTTTTCTTTGCAGATCCCATAATGCCAAGGAGAGCCTAGGTTCTGCACAGCAAGCAGCCAGCAGAACCTCCACATCCCTCCCCTACAGGTTTGCATCGTACCCTCTACCACCATCCCTGGCACTGCTCTACCAGCTCCTGGTAATTGACTTGACTACACTCTAATGCCTCCTCAATCCAATCTTCCAACGCATTGTCAGTTTACCATGACCACCTGCTTCGAGGTTTCTGACAGAATTATGACTTATTATAGATTACCTTTTATGTGCAGTTGCTGCTTTATGTTCACTTAAATGGAAACAGCTCTTCTAGCTCTGATCAATGCTATATAACCCTCTCACCGTGAGCTCGTAATGGGTTAGCTATTACTGTGAATACAAACTAACAGCAGTATAACTCTATAATACATGGGAATAATGATGCAGAGGCCATTTCCAATAAATAAACAGATCTAGGGTAAATATGATCTGGGTAAACTGAAAACATAAAAGTGTGAATGTTTTTTAGCAGAAAATAAGGCTATTAGCTGTATGAATACTGACACACCTATACAACTTTACTGTATACCAGGAAGCAATAATTCAGCTCACACCAGTACAATCTTAGGTCAAAATTGTGTTGACAAAATATTGTAAACTCTATCAAACCAAACCAAAATGGTTCTGCACTGAAGAGAAAACTATCTACGCAATGTCCAACAAAAATGTCATCGAGCTTTCTCCAATGTTGTGTGCTAGCCACTGACAGTTACCTGCCTGTTCTATGAGAAACCATTGACTGCTTGAGGATTTTATAACATTTGTAACTGTCCTTCCAAATTTTCTTCTGTGAGCCATGCTGGTTCTCCAGTTTCCTTTCCTTCATCTCCCTCCTTCTTCGATCCCACACTCTCTATAGAAGATGGCTACCTCTCTTTTCCCATGCTCGCCCTAGAAAAAAATGTTAACAAAAAAATCCCATTGGCCAATTACAACAAGCCTAACGTAATCAACCAAATTTTTATTTTAAACAGCAAAATGAAATACTTGATTGTAACTGTATATTACCAGTATATTAATGTAATTAAAAAATCACTTTTTTAATATAGATTTATATTTTAAGGAGATCTGCAGAAAGTAAAATGCTCAACAGTATAACTGCATTAATAAAGTACCTAGTCTTAAACCAGGGTATTAATGTTATGTCACGCCAAATTGTCATTGACTGATGGATCATACAGCAAGGATATAGGCCTTTCAGTCCACTCAGTACAAGCAGGGCCCCAACCTAACTTATCCCATTATTTTCTCCCCATATTCCTCCATCACTCACCACACAATATGAACAATTTAGAGCAGTTAATTAATCTGTTAACTCCTATGCTTTTGGAAAACTGGAGAACCCAAAGAAAAACCATTTGGTCACAGGGAGGACTTACTAACTCCACCTGATAACACCAGGAGCCAGGACTGAACTCGGGTTGCTGCACTTCTGAGATAGAAACTCCACTTGCTGCCACCAATACTCCTTGCACCCCTACTCATTTTTTAGCCAAACTCCATCACCGCCAACACCACTAGAACTATGATCTTTGACCCTAACCCTAAGCCTAGACAAAAAGTTACAGAAAGCATTAGGAATACAAAAAGTGGTGGCGTCCCAAAAAAATATGCGGAGAAGAAATACAAACACAAACAGCCTGGAAACTCAAAACCTAACTTTTCTCCTGAGCAATTATTGATGGTGTTGCCACCAAACCATAGGTTTCCATAAAAGTAAAATAGAAAAAAATAATTAGATCTAATGGACTCCATTAAATTGATCATTACATTATCTGATTATCTTTAATTTCACTCCAGTACATTCACTGGATTTACAAAGAAAAAATAAGCATGTTTGTGCCTGTTCACAGAGTGTCTGTAGTTGTCTGTGAGAGTGAAAGGTATATGTCACAATAACATTTAGTCAGTAAAGTAAGGTCAACATTTACACAATTAATAGATTGAATTCCTTGTATTACCAATCGAAGGAACAGGAAGATAATGGTTAATTTACCCTTATAATAACAAGACTGCAAAAACAGTTTTAATTCACAATCATTGTATTACCATACAAATCATACCTAGCTTCCTAGTCCAACTCAAAGGCCTTTTACAAAGGTGAATGTGACACTACAAATAATTTTGACAAGGGAAGAAAATGGACTAGACAGTCAGAAGTGAAGTCTGAGCAAAGCCATGACAGATGAAGGCCAGAGAAATGATAAGTGTGGCATAAGATATTATGGTTTGAAGTCATTGGATAAATCTATTGAATGTTTGTAATAGTCCTAGGGTTAAATGGGACAACATGACACTCATTTCTCAGACACTATGGGCCTCCTAGGCATTGGAATGGTAATTGGGAAGCATGCATGAGCCTCTGATTGGATGTGATCTGCTTGCCATTTGAGAAACATGATTTATGTACCTATTTCCTCCCTTGGATGGCGTCACAGCATGCTGCAGCTTCACTTGATCTGCCACTGAAAACACCCTTAGTGACTTTGTAAGTCCATTGGAACAGACTCTCAGCCAGCCTCCTCTATTCCAACCTCCATAAGGTGAACCATCGAACACTCAGTTGCCCATGTCCCAACTCAGACTCATTCCCAGTTATCCATGATTCCTTTGTCCAGGACCAGGATGTCCGCAGTATCCAGGACATCTTCAAAGAGCAATGCCTCAAAAAGTCAGCATCCAGCATTAAGGGCCCCCATCACCCAGGTCATGCTTGGTTCTCATTGCTACCATCAGGAAAGAGGTACAGAAGCCTAAAGGCACACACTCAATGATTTTGGAACAGCTTTTACCCCTCTGCCATATGATTTCTGAACGGACATTGAACCTATGAATGCTACCTGACTACTTTTTTATTTCTATTTTTGCACTACTTATTTAATAAATATATTCACTGTAATTCACAGTTTTATTCTGTTATTATGTATTGCATTGTACTGGTGCCACACAGTCAACAACTTTCACAACATATGCTGGTGATATTATACCTGATTCTGATTCTGAATCTGATCCCAGTTAAGCCAAGCGTCAGTATGAAAAGCTAGGTCATGTGTTTTAAAACTCTTCATTGTACCCCCCTCAAATTGCCTCTTACAATTTAACAAAATATCTATCCTTCTTCAGTCTTGGTTGCAATTTTATTTTAATTCTAAAATATACATTATTCATCATATATACAGTAGGTACAATTACCACTCATTCATCACTACCTTTGTTGTATCATAATTTCAATTCTTTCTCTTAGAATGCTTCAACATTACTCATCTTTCCTCCCTAAACAATGAAGGCCCCTGTCTATCCAGGGGCAAGACCTTAGACTGTAGACCTTTCTCACACAGGTTCTGTGTGCCCACAGTGAGCATCAGTGAATCACAGAGCACAAGCTACTACAACTAGAAATGTGCCACTTGGCAATATTTGCTTATGATATTGCCTTTTACCAGAGGGCCAAGAAATATTCAGCAGAGCAAAGTGCAGTCTTCAATAAGTTGTAATTACTTTGCCATAGATGGCCCTCCCTTTTAAAGTACCTCAGATCTAAGATTCCCATCTCCTTTAGACACTTCATGACATCTGTACCATTGGCAAAGCTCTTAAGGATACCTGAATTTCAAATTTTATTTGATCATACATTTCTGAAGTGCTCTGGAACATATTGTCTCATTATAGGTGTAAACAAAATGGAAGCTGTTGCAATAATCTACTTGTGCCTGAAATAGACAATATTATAACTCTCTATCGGAATGATGGGTAGAATAACTATATCAAGTTCCAGCTGAATATTTAGTTAGACCAAAGCAATTCTAGTTTAAAACTGGATCATATATATGAGGCGGTCTCTACACGTGGTGTCCTTTTCAGAGTGTTGGGGCTTATGATTCACAACCAGTGCTTCCTTAACCATATTTGTACTGAATAGAAATTCTCTGCACTTGGCTGAGGCAATCAAAAGTGGATGACCCTGTACTTAACCACCCAATAGTTAATATGCAGCTCTTCATAAAGTAGATAGCTTGTGTCAGACAACTGCCATAATCAATAGTATAGCTACACTAGTGTTTTAAAGTAGCCATGATGATGATAAAGCAGGTTATTGTTCCAATCTGCAAAAAAAGTCATGTAGCTGATAATGAGGTAGTTTCTTAGGACTGAAGCTGTATTTCTAATAGAGAATATATAGTAATTCTAACCTACTAAGATCTGAGGCTTTTGAGATTCATAGTAGTGAGATATACAGACTAGATGAGGAGCACATTACAAAAAGTGAGGTGTTCTATCTAGACTGAGAACTCTATTACTGAAAAAGAGAAATTGAGGTTAGACTGGATTTTCTGAAGGGCATTAGTGAACAACATAATAGCTATTTAATTTATTATCTGGATTTAAATTCCTCGGCTGCTGTGTTGGGATTGAACACATGTCTCTACATTGTTAAAGCAATTGAATGGAATACTATCCCTGCGACATAATCACTATGCTTACATGACCCACGTTGAGACCAAAGGAAAGTGAGAGGGGTGAGGGTCTCATAATGATTAAATTAATTTATCACCATCATAATAAAAGAAAAGCTGTTTAATGTGATGAGTCTGGTAAAGCACTCAGAAAATGTCATCTTACTCTGGCAACCCAGCTATACAAAATCTCTGAACGAGTAACAAAATTGGCAGAGCTTTCACTTGGGGCATATCAATCCGCCAGAAATACTGCCGGCATCAGCAACGTTAGCAGGCAAAATCTCATCACTAAGTAGGCTGCAGGGTGAGGGGCTGAAAGAAAAGCAAATATTCGAGGTGTCAGTGGGTCCAGGTTTCTGATCTCTGAAATTGGCCTTCATTGTTCCTGCCTTTCTACACATTAATGAATTAATTTCTACCCTCAGACATTGAATTGAGATCTCATTTGCCTGGTCAGCTGGATGTAAGAATTCCTGGCACACTGTTGACGAGAAGCAGGGAGCCCTCCCGGTGAACTGAACAATATTCATCCATTAAGCAAGATTAACTGCTGTACTGCATGTGAGACCTTACTGCACATACATTCACTACCTTTGGATTTTGTACATAATGTGACCACATTTACAATGTAATTAATTGGCTGTGAAGTGCTTCAGGCAATTCTGTCAGACTGAAAGATTTTATATAACTTCAATACGTTCTTCATTATAAAATGTGAAATATGGGAAAAAGAATTGGTTTTTTTTCATCGAAGGTTGGCAGAACTGTAACTTATTCTTTATTTCTTCTGGTTCAGTTATTTCTACAATTCGTGCATAAAGCTAATGTAGCAATTAAAATATAATTAAAATTATGTACTTAGTACAGGAACCAATTTGCATGGGATCCTGTTTTGTGAATGGGTAATCTATTTAGTAGCTAGCATTTCACCAAAGAGCCAACGTTTTACACGTCTGTAAGGAGTTTATATGTTCTCGCCATGACAGGGTGGGTTTCCTCCCATAATCCAAAGATGTACCGGTTAGCAGGTTAACTGACCATGGTTAATTATCCTGTGTTTAGGTGGGGTAGAGTGGCTTGTCCCATGACCGTTTGAGCAGGTGTCTGGGGCCAGGGTCAACCGCTCAGGGAGCAAAGCCATGCTCTTCGGCAACTGGCCCGACCGATCCAGCGTCCTCTTCACCATCAGGTCTGATCACATGAAGGTGTTGGGGATCTGGTTCGGAGGGGCTGAGGTGTGCAACAAGAACTGGCAGTAGTGGACTGCCCAGGTCAAACAGAAACTGGGACTATGGGGAGGAATCTCCCTAATGATAGCGGGCAAGAACCTGGTCATCAGGTGTGAGGTGCTCTCAGGGCTGCTGTACTTGGCGCAGGTGTGACCAGTCCCCCGCTCCTTCAGCTCAGAAATTACCCGAGCCGTCTTCAGATTCGTCTGGAGATCCAAGATGGAGCGGGTCAGACGGACCACTATGAACAAGTCCCTGGACAACGGGGGCAAAAACGTCCCCAATGTCATCCTTACCCTGATGGCCAGCTTTGTGTGTGGCTGCATCAGGTTGTGTGTGGATCCCAGGTACGTGGGCACCAAGTACCACTACGTGCCCAGGTTTTACCTGTCGCCCTGGCTACGAAGGATGGATCTGGCCCCTTCCCCACGCAACACCCCTGTCAGCTGGTCGTTGCCGCCATACCTGTCCTTCGTAGAGAAGTTCTTTCAGGTCAACGCCTTTGACCACAGGGCCATCAGGCAGTGGTCAGCACGTAAGGTCCTGCAGGCACTGCAGGAGAAGGACAAGATGGACACAGTGGGGTGGTTCCCAAAGCAGACTGTCCAGTTCATCTGGCAAAATGCCTCATCGCCAGACCTCCAACAGGCACCAAGACCTCACCTGGCTGGTGGTGAGAGGGGCCCTCCCAGTCCGATCCCTCCTGTTCACCCGGAACGTCGTCTCCACACCCCTCTGCCCACGGGAGGGCTGCAGTGAGGAGGAGTCGGTGACCCACCTCTTTGCACACTGTGGGTTTGCAGAGAAGGTGTGGAGGAGGATGGAAGGGACAGTGTCGAGGTTCATGCCCAGCAGCTGTGCAACAGAGGACTCTCTAATCTACGGGCTGTTCCTGTGGACGCACACCAAGACCAACATCCGGTGCTGCTGACTGATCATCAACTCAGTCAAAGACGCTCTTTGGTCAGCCCGAAACTTGATGGTCTACCAGCACGCAGAGTTGTCCGTGAGAGAATGCTGCCAACTGGCACATTCTTGGCTGCAGGAGGACGTGCTGAGGGACTCACTCAAACTTGGTGCAGCCACCGCGAGGGCCCGGTGGGGAAGGACCGCAGTCTAAGGTTCTTCTCCCGTGGGAGTTGAGGGGTAGGGGGGTGGCGTGTATACCACTAAACAAGTGTATGTAAATATGGAATAACAGAGTGCCACATGGGTGGTGAAAAGTGTGAAAATGTAAAGACAGCAATGGAAACAGTTGTAAAGGATTGAAAGTCATTGAATGGTTTATTGTATATAATTTTATTTTGAATAAAGTATATTTTGTTTAATAAAAAAAATTCTAAGTTTTAAAAAAGTCACATTCCACTCAAAGTCCTCATTCACTGGTTTATGAGAGAACGAGTCATATTCAACATCCTTAAGACAAATATCTTCTATCAAAGAGCACCCCCTCGCCCCGTGTCTGAAACAATAAAGACCCCAGGAAGTACATATTTTGGAAATACCCCTCAAGAGTAAAACTCATTATCACTCTGAGCATTCTAGCAAAATCTTTGTCCTAATGAGGAAATGAATGCCTGACCTCAAATTTGGCTCAAAACTCATTTCGTGTTTCACTAGTTCTCTAAAAGACTTTTTCATTATTTATAATAATATATAGAAAATTATTAACAACTTTCCTCTACATTGTCTTACTGATGCACCATCAATAACTCACACTGAGACGTAAGGCGAGATATCAGCTTTTATTGACTGGAAGAAGGAACCAGGAGTCAGTGTCCATCATACTATGTCCTGGAGACTGAGGCCAAGCGTCAGGCCTCAGATCGCCTTTATACAGGGGCCTGTGGGAGGAGCCACAAGAGCATTCAGCAGGGGGCGTGTCCAGACAGGCACATAGTTCACCACACTTACAACATGTCAACACCACTTATGTTTCAACCTTAACAAATGCACCCGTGAAGTATATGCACAAAAGGTTTTCACTGTAACTCAGTACATGTGTCAATAACAAAGGAGATATATACAGAAAGGTGCTGGGAAAGAGCCAGTAACATTATGAAGGGACCTACCCACCCTGCTCATGGATTGTTCCTCCCAATCTCATCAGGAAGGAGGCATGGCATCCCTGCCAGGACCAGCATACACAAAAAAAGTTACTTTCCCTAAGCTAAGGCTGATGAACACCTCTGCCCACTAACTCACCTGTCCGCACCCCCAAGCACCATTACTTTATCATTTCCTATCAGTCACGTTACGTACAGACTCTCCTGTGCCTAGCTTCACTTTATGGACTTCACTTTAGTAAATCTTTTATATAAGTGATCTTTTCTATCTTATTCTGCTTTTCTTTCATGCTGCCTCAGATCTGGAGTAACAATTATTTTGTTCCCCTTTACACTTGTGCACCAGAGATGACATGAAACAATCTTGAATCTCGGAAAGCATTCTGACTGGTTTCATCGTGGTCTGGTGTGGAGGATCCAACGCCCAGGATTGCAAGAGGTTATAGACGCTGCCAGTTCCATCTGGGCACAACCCTCTCGACTATTAAGGAGATCTTCAAGATGCAGTGCCTGAGGAAATTGAAGCTGGTGAGGAGGACCTTCACCATCTGGGACATGCTCTTTTCCAATTGCTACCGCTGAGGAGGAGGCACAGGAGCTGAGCCAGGCAACAATTCAGAAACAGCTTCTTTCCTCCACCATCAGATCTCTGAATGGTCCAGGAACTCATGAACACTACCTCACTATTCCTGTTTCATTTATTTATTTTTGTAACTTTATAGGTTTATTTCTTTGTACTCGACTGCTCTCCCAAAACAGATTTGATGTCAGTGACAATAAATCTGATTCTTGTCTATATTCCCATCCACTTATCATGATGTAGTAAGTTTTGCATCAAGCTGGCTATGCTGAAGATTCCCTTCTATCTATGCAGTGAAAAGTGCATTGAGGCATTATTGGAATATCACCACTGTGCACTTCATTTACTTAGTGATTGTAAGATTCAACTGCAAGATAAACAGCTTGTATTTATATTATTAAAGAAACAAATCATCCTGAAACATTATTAAAAGAAATTAACATCAAGCTACATGAAGACTAGAACTGATAGATTTTACACACTATCTTAAATAAGGAGTGTGAGGCAGGGAGCATCAGGAAGGGAACTCAGAACCTTAGGGCCAAGGAGGCTGAAGGTCCAGCTATTAGCAATACTGAAATGAGCCTCAGCAATGATGAGAAACTGCACAGTGGTGTAGCAGTTAGTATAACGCTATTCCAGCACCAGTAACCTAGATTCAATTCGGCCACTGTCTGTAAGGAGTTTGTACGTTCTCCCCGTGACCACGTGGGTTTCTCTGGGCACTCCTGTTTTCTCTCACGTTCCAAAGATGCACCAATTAGTAAGTTAATTAGTCACATGGGTGAAACTGGGCATTACGGGCTCATTGGGCTCGTTATCGTGTTATATCTGTAATTTTTTTTTAAAAGCAGAAGCATTGAAGCAGAAAACAGCTGAGCCTGCACACATGTATATCTAACCTGCTGGTTATGAGCTTGCTGCTGAAATTCAGTAACCATAGCCTGTCTGGGCCTTTCCTCCCCTAGTCTTTATTTCAGAGGAAGTGGAACACTGGTCAACTCTGAATACTTGTGAGTCTCCTTTGTTTGTCATCCACACTGCAATTCCTGTCGCTCTCTTATTTATAGCTCATTTCCTAATTAATGTCATCAAAGGTGATTATCACCTCAGAAAATTACTTTGGAGTCAAAGGATGGATGTGATCTGCTTTTAACTGATCTTCAAGATGGTTCTGGAACCTTAGTTGGTAAAACATATAGCACATTACAGGCCCTTCAGCCCACAATGTTGTGCTGACCATGTAACCTACTCTAGAAACTACCTAGAATTCTCCTAGCGCATAGCCCTCTATTTTTCTAAGCTCTGTGTACCTAACTAAGAGTCTCTTAAAAGATCCTATTGTATTCACTTCCACCACCTTTGCTGGCAGTGCATTCCACACACCCCCATTCTCTGTTTGAAAGTGTTACCTCTGACATCCCCTTTATACCAGCTTCCAAGCACCTTAAAACTACGCCCCAACATGTTAGTCATTTCAGAACATTTGGAATGTTCTTTGAGTTTAACTAAAATGTTGATCCTGCACTCACCGAAGAATGGCGTAATATTTTTCTGATGGCCATCCTTTTCCTCTACGGTCCCATCCTCTTTTATGGTTTCACTATATTTGTGCTGCAAATTACTGGCGTCCTTGTGGTAAATCTGCTTCCACCTACTCCTGATGTCAGAAGTAGAAACTGCACACAGTGTCCAACTATAGCTTGGCTTCCATCATTGCCTTCTTGTTTTGTTCCCAATGGTGCAATTAATTTTGATCACAGTGTAGTGATGAAGGAAGAAGTTGGTGCAGATGGTGCAGGTCTGAAGGAACAGAATGGGCAAAGTGTGAAGAATAATGGGCAAAGTGGATCCAAGAACCAAATAAATGAGGAACCGCTCAAGATGAACTGTAAAGAGACCTGCTGGTACTGCATCAGCTGACATCAGCTGACCTGGCATCTTTGAAGGAGAGTCTGACACAAATAATACCTGCTGTGATTTGAGTCATTTAACAACAGACACTAAAGCTGTCTGGTGCTTTAGGTTGTACATGATGTGATTGGAGAATCAATCGTAACTAACCTTCAAAGCATAGCAGCGAACTAAACACAAATCTTCTGAAGAGGCTCTGTCTGAGAATAGCCTACCTTTACACTTGGTACAATAAAAAATAAATATGACATTAATCTACCTGGAGTTATTGGCATCCTCCATGCATTTAATCTTGTCATTGCCAGTATGTTCCCATCTGTGTGAATTATTGTAAAGTCTGTGGGAAGTTTTATTTCAGTTTTCAGTGTGATTATCTAGACTGAGAAGAAATAAAACAAGCAGGAGCCAAACTTTAGTTTCTCAAAATGTGGAACAGTCTGTAAAGATCAGTAAAACCCTGTCTGAGAACACAAAATTGCCAAAATGAAAATTCAAGTTGGTATGTAGAAGTTTGAAGCTGAAAAGAGATTCTAATATGGATTATTGAAATGTTGCTCCTGAAAGAAATAAAATTTTGTCTGCTCTAAACCATAACCATTCTTTAAGTTTCAGTAGAAATATTATAGTACTAGTGCGAACACTCGAATCGAGTATGAAGTTCTCCTAGGGGTTGTCTATCGGTGGGTCTTCAGATTGCTTCAGAGGCCATTCCGAGATCCATGTACAATAGATGGGAATGTCTGTGCATGATTTGTTTAACATGAAAAGGCTGATGCACAGGCAGACACCACACAATAAGACCATATAAACGTAGGAGAGAATGAGGACATTCAGACCATCAAGTCTACTGCACCATTCCATCATGGCTGAGTTATTATCCCTTCCAACTCCATACTCCTTGCTTCTTTCTGTAACCTTTGATGCCCTGACTAATCAAGAACCTCCACTTTAAATATACCCATTTAGTTGGCCTCTACAGTCATCTGTGGCAATAAATTCTGCAGATTCACCACACTGTAACTAAAGAAATTCCTCTTCATCTTTTAAATGATCATCCCTCTATTTTGAGCCTGTGCCCTCTGGAACTAAACTCCCCTGCCATAAGAATCATTCTGTCCACATCCAATCTATTTGGCCTTTCAATATTTGATATTTCAAAAAGACCCCTCTCATTCTGCTAACTCCAGTGAGGATAGGCCGAGAACCATCACTGCTCCTCATAGGTTATACTGTTCATTCCTGGAATCCTTCTCGCGGGGCTCCTCTAGACCCTCTCCAATGTCAGCACATCTTTTCTTAAAAAAGGGCCTAAAACTGCTCACAATACTTTGTGCAGTCTGGCCAATGCCTTATAAAGCCTCAGTACACTGTATTACATTCTTGCTTTTATATTCTAGTCCTCTCACACTGAATACTAGCATTGCATTTGCCTTCCTTATCACCAACCCAGCCTGCAAGTTAACCTTTAGAGATTCTCAACTCTTTGCACTTCTAATTTCTGAATTTTCTTTCTATTTAGAAAATATTTACGTCTTTAATTCTTTCAACAAATTGTATGCCCATACACTTCCCTACACTATATTCCATCTGCCAATTATCCCAATCTGTCTAAGTCTGTCTGTAGACACCCTGCTCTTCCACCTAGGCTCATATCATCCCCAAACTTCACCATCAATTCCTTTATCAAACTCATTGACATATAATGTGAAAAGAAACTGTACCAACACCAACCCCTGCAACAAACCATTATTCGCCAGCCCCCAATCAGAAAAGGCCCACTTTATTCACACTCATTGCCTTCTGCCAGTCAGCCAATCTGCTATCCATGCTAGTATTCTTCCTGTAATACTGTAGGCTCATTGCGCTCAGCTCTCATGTGTGGCACCTTGTCAAATACCTTCTTAAAATCCAAATAAATCAGAATCAGAATCAGATTTGTTATCACCGGCATGTGACGTGAAATTTCAGCAGTTCAATGCAATGCACTACATAATCTAGCAAAGGGGAAAGAAAATAATAATAAATAAACAAATAAATCAATTATGTATATTGAATGGATTTTTTTTAAATCTGCAAAAACAGAAATACTGTATATTTTAAAAAGTGAGGTAGTGTCCAAAGCTTCAAAGTCCATTTAGGAATCGGATGGCAAAGGGGAAGAAGCTGTTCCTGAATCACTGAGTGATTCACTTCAGGCTTCTTTACCTCCTACCCAATGGTAACAGTGAGAAAAGGGCATGCCCTGGGTGCTGGGGGTCCTTAATAATGGATGCTGCCTTTCTGAGACACCGCTCCCTAAAGATGTCCTGGGTACTTTGTAGGCTAGTGCCAAGATGGAGCTGACTAAATTTACAACCTTCTGCAGCTTCTTTCGGTCTTGTGCGGTAGCCCCTCTAGACCAGACAGTGATGCAGCCTGTCAGAATGCTCTCCACGGTGCAACTATAGAAGTTTTTGAGTGTACTTGTTGACATGCCAAGTTTCTTCAAACTCCTAATGAACTATAGCCACTGTCTTGCCTTCTTTATGATTACATCAATATGTTGGAATCAGGTTAGATCCTCAGAGATCTTGACACCCTGGAACTTGAAGCTGCTTACTCTCTCCACTTCTGATCCCTCTATGAGGATTGGTATGTGTTCCTTTGTCTTACCCTTCCGGATGTCCACAATCAGCTCTCTTGTCTTACTGATATTTAGTGCCAGGTTGTTGCTGCGACACCACTCCACTAGTTGGCATATCTCACTCCTGTACGCCCTTCGTCACCACCTGAGATTCTACCAACAATGGTTGTATCGTCAGCAAATTTATAGATTTGCAGTAAACAACATAAAACCACAAGCTGCTCTAAAAAAAACGATCTCACAGATGTTCTACAAATTCTCTCTCTTGCAGCATCAACCGAATTTTCCCAATCTATCTACATTAAAATCCCACATGAGGACTGTAACTTTGCCCTTTTCACATGCCTTTTCTATCTTCCATTATAATGAGTAGCCTTAGCTACTCTTTGGAGGCCTGGATATAATTCCCATCAGGATCTCTTTACCCTTGTAGTTCCTTAACTCTACCCACAAGGATTCTACATCTTCCGATTGTATGTCACCTCTTTCTTCCAAACTTCTCTTCAGGACCTCAACCTTTTCCCTACCCACAGTATGTCTTTGGTACCAATATGTACAACAACTTCTGCTGCTCATCCTGCCCCCTTTAGAATGCTGTGGACCCAATCTGAGATATCACTGACCCTGGCAGCTGGGAGGCAACATACCATCGCTCTCATGCCCACTAAATCTCCTGTCTGCTCTTCTGGCTGTAGAACCCCTATCACTACCTCACACATCTTTTCCCCCACAGCACCCTACCACTTCCCTTCTGAGCCAACGAATCAGACACAGTTCTGGTGATGCGATCACTGCGGCTTCCCCCTGGAAGATGTCCCCACCACCTGTATCTAAAGTGGTATATTGATATGGGGGAGGGGGCCACAACCAGCAGGGGGAACTCTGCACTGGCTGCCTATTCCCTTTCCCTCTCCCCGTAGTCATCCAGACAGCTAGCTGCATCCTGCAACTTAGGAGTGACTACTCCCTGTGGCTGCTGTCTATTACCTCCTCATTCTCCTGTATAAGCCGAAGTTCATTTACGAGGGGTGATTGATAAGTTCGTGGCTTAAGATAGAAGGCGTCAATTTTAGAAAACCTTGCACATTTATTTTTCCTACATTTACACACTTAGTCCAGTGGTCGTGGAACATATGGATCCCTTCTTTGCAGAAGTCAGTGGCTTGGACCTCCAGACGTGGCCCACAGCACGAGGTGATTGATAAGTAAACACAAAGTACATTGCAGATGCAATGGTCAAAACAACATGTACAACAAGCTGGAGGAGCTCAGCAGGTTGGGCAGCACACATGGACTGCTTACTTCCATGTATGCTACCCGACCTGCTGAGTTCCTTCAGCTTGTTGTACATGTTGGGGTGATTGATAAGGTTGTGGCCTAAGGTAGAAGGAGATGAGTTACTAACTTCAAACTTTCTGCATTTTCACTCAAAACTCAAAAATGTGTGCTCTCCCCACTGCTCTTCTCCCTTTACACTAATGACTGCAGCTCACAAGATCCATCTGTTAAACTCCTGAAGTTTGCAGACGACACAGCTGTCATTGGCCTTATCCGAGATGGTGACGAGTCTGCATACAGACAGAAGGTGGAACGGCTGACCCTCTGGTGTGGTCAGAACAATCTGGAGCTAATTACGCTCAAGACTGTGGAGAAGACAGTGGACTTCAGGAGGAGCCCCCAATACTCCCCCCACTCATTATACTCAACAGTATTGTGTCTGCTGTGGAGACCTTCAGATTTCTGGGTGTCACAATCTCCCAGGACCTGAAGTGGACACCCAACATGGACACTCCTATCAAAAAGGCTCAGCAGAGGTTGTATTTCCTACGTCAACTCAGGAAGTACAACCTGCCTCAGGAGCTGCTGATTCAATTCTATTCCGGAATAATCCAGTCTGTTCTCTGTTCGTCCATCACTGTCTGGTTTGGATCAGCTACCAAACAAGACAAGAATAGACTCCAAAGAACCGTCAGAAGCTGCCCTCGATCCAGGACTTATATGCATCTAGAGTCAGGAAGCAAGCAAGCAGTCTTATTGTAGACCCATCACACCCTGGACATCACCTGTTCCAACTCCTTCCTTCTGGTAGGCGCTTTAGATCACTGTATGCCAGGACAAATAGGTACAAGAACAGTTTCTTTCCATATGCCATCAGTCTTATGAGCTCTTGAATTTTAGTCTATTATAAATCAAGTCAACCTGTACATTCAATGAGGTGGACCTCATTGTATATAGTTTATGATTATTTGCACTATTGTTTTTGTTTGCTTTTAATTCTGTGGAGAGAGAGCTCAGGGAAACCGGCATCAAATTCCCTGTATGTGTCCTCATACTTGGCGATAATAAAGGATTCTGATTCTGATTCTGAAATTGAACTGCATGTACATGTAACAAGAGCTGTATAACTCATCTCCTTCTACCTTAGGCCACAAACTTATCAAGTACTCCTGCTGTGGACTACCTGGAGGTCCAAGACGCTCTTGTTACATGCACAACTTCTGGAGTGATAATGCAGAAAGTTTGAAGTTAATAATTCATCTCCTTCTACCTTAGGCCACAAATTTATCAATCACCCCTGCTGTGGACCACTTCTACAAAGAAGGGATCTGTATGCTCCACGACCGCTGGGCTCAGTGTGTACATGTAGGAGGGGACTATGTTGAAAAATGAATGTGCTAGGTTTTCTAAAATGTACTCCTTCTACCTTAGCCCACAAACTTATCAATCACCCCTCATAGCTGTAGCTCTACTTCTTTAATACAGTCTCTGAGAAGCTGTGGCTCAGTGTTCTTCGTGCAGATATCGTTATCAGGAAGAGTGGAGATTTCCTGAGGTCCCACATCTCACACAAAGAACACTGGATTCATTCTCAATGCACTAGCTATGTATGAATAGACAAAGAAGTAGAAAAAGATCTTGCTAGAAATTTACTTACAGCCTCCACCTGTTCTCTCTGAAACTTGTGGAACCGAAGCCTCACAATCCTTAACAGATCGGGGGTCAGAGTCCAGTGGCAGAAAATGCAAAATGACAGGGGACCCTTCTTACTCAGTTCTCATTTCCGTATATGTCAGCTTTCAGGTGGGGGGAAGGAGAGCAAAGAGCAAAGGCATCCCCCTAGAAATTTAGTTGGATTGAGTAAGCTTTTCTTGCTCTGCCTAATAAGGTTGTAGAATAAACTCAAAAGCTCACAGCAATGGGTGCATTGTATGCATTAAAACTTGCACATTTCTGACTCAGCAAGAAGAGATAGTTGCAATCTCAATAACCGTGCAACAGATACTTAGCACTGCTGCTTCTATACTGGAGAGCAAATATATCATGAATAAACAGCAAGGTCCATAAACAGGAAACCCTGATAAAATGAAACTTCTAACTTGATTCTTCAAAGTACAAACACCCGTAACTTTGCTTAGGACTTTGTTATAACAGACTTCAGCAGGTTAGACTCAGGTATATGATAGTTGTTAAGGTGGAAGTCAATTTTAGGGTGTTCCTGTGTGTCCACTGCTGATATCATTACGGTGTATATCATTATCGATGGATTCCTGAAAATAGATGAAGGTAGAGCTCAACACATCACAGAAGCCAACCTCACAACACGACGAAATCTGCAGATGCTGGAAATCCAAAGCAACACGCGCAAAATGCTAGAGGAACTCAGCAGGCCAGGTGGCATCAATGGAAAAGAGTGAACAACCAATGTTACAGGCCAAGATCCTTCATCAAGACTGGAAAGGCAGAGAACGAGTCAGATTAAGGAGGTGGGGGAAGGGGAGGAGGAAGTACAGGGTGACAGGTGATGTGTGAAACTGGGAGGGGGGAGGGGTGAAATAAAGAGCTGGGAAGCTGTTGGTGAAAGAGATAAAGGACTGGAGAAGGAGGAATCCAAGCACAGAAGAGAGAAGACCATGGAAGAAAGGGAGCAGGGAGGAGTAGTTAAGGAGATAAGGTGAGAGAGGGAAACAGGGTTGGGGAATGGTGAAGGAGTGAGCGGTGGGGCAATTACCAGAAGTCCGAGAGATTGATATTCATGCCACCAGGTTGGAGGCTACTCAGATGGAAGATAACGTGTTGCTCCTCCACCCTGAGTGCGGCCTCATTGTGACAGTAGAGGAGACCATGTACTGACATGTCAGAATGAGAATGGGAAGTAGAATTGAAATGGGTGACTACCGAAAGATCCCGCTTTTTGTGGCCGACAGTGTGAATCTCCCAATCTATATCGGGTCTCACCGATATACAGAAGGACACACCGGGAGCATGAAATACAGTAGGTGATCCCAACAGACTTGCAGGTGAAGCGTGGCTTCATTAGGAAGGACTGTTTGTGGTCCTGAATATTAGTAAGGGAGGAGGACTAGGGGTGGGTGTAGCACTTGTTCTGCCTTCGAGGATAAGTACCAGGAGGGAGAAAATTGGGGAGGGACAAATGGACAAGGGGGTCGCATAGGGAACGATCCCTAGGGAAATTGGAAAGCAGAGGGAGGGGGGGGAAAATGTGCTTGGTAGTCGGATCCTGTTGGAGATGCCGTAAGTTATGGAGAATTATGTGCTGGACACGGAGGCTAAAATGGGTGGGAGGTGAGGACAAGAGGAACCCTGTGTGGTGGTGGTGGGGGTATGGAGTAAGGGCAGATGTGGAAGAGATGCAGGTGAGAGCAGCATTGATGGTGGAGGAAGGGAAGTCCATTTACTGGAAGAAGGAGGACAGCTCAGTTGTTCTGGAATGAAAAGCCTCATCCCAACAGCAGATGCAGCAGAAACAGAAGGACTGAGAGAAGGGGATGGTATTTTTATGGGTGACAGTGGGGAAAGAGGTATAGGCCAGGTAGCTATGAGAATCAGTGGGTTTATAAAAGATATCAGTAGATAGACTGTTTCCAAATATGGAGACAGAGAGATCAAGAAAGGGGAGAGAGATGTTGGAAATGGATGAAGTAAATTTGAGGGCAGGGTGGAAGTTGGAGACAAAGTTGATGAAATTGATGCGCTCAGCAAGTGTGCTGAATGCAGTCATTAATGTAGTGTAGGGACAGTTAGAGAGCGATGCCGGTCAAGCTGGGACCCATGTGAGTGCCCATGGCTACACCTTTAGTTCGAAGGAAGCAGAAGAAGCCGAAGGAGAAATTATTGAGGGTGAGGACCAGTCCCACCAGATGGAGGAGAGAGGTGGTGGAGGGGAACTGGTTAGGTCTGTTGTCCAGAAAGAAGCTCTAAAAACCTTCCTAATGGGGAGTGGAGGTACATAGGGATGAGACATCCATAGTAAAAATGAGATGATCAGGACCAAGGAACTTAAAATCATTGAAAAGATCTAGAGCTTGTAACGTGACACAGATGTAGGTAGAAAGGGACTGAGCCTGAGTGTATAAGAGTCAAAGTATGCAGACATAAGTTCAGTGGGGCAGGAACAGGAAGAAACTGTGCATCTATCTTTGTGGATCTTGGGTGGGAGGTAGAAACAGGAGATGCGGGGTGAGGTTGGTGACAGTGGAGGCAAATCCCTGGAGTCAATAAGGTCCGTGATGGTGTAGGAGACAACAGCCTGATGCTCCTTAGTGGGTTCCTGTTCAAGGGGTAGCTAAGAGGAGGTGTTTGAGAGTTGCTGTCTGGCCTCAGCAAGGTACAGGTCAGTCCGCCTTACTACTACAACATTCCTGGTGAGGTTGGGAATATTGGGGAAAGAGTGGAGAGCAGTGCATTCAGAGGGAGTGTGTTTAGGATTGGAGAGAGGAGCGTTAAAGTCGAGATGGACTATGACTCATCAGCAGTTAGCAATAAACTGATTCAGAGCAGGCAGAGGCCAAGAACTGGGTGTTGAGCAAGAGAAGGAGGAGTGGAGATGGGAGAAGGGGTCATTGGTGTAGGCTGGACAAAGAAGTAGGCACGGAGACATAGAGACGTAAGGAGAGCTCAGCGTCATGGTGGGCACAGACCTCACTGAGGCGTGGGTGCGGGAGGACAAAGGTGAGGCCCTAAATGAGGACAGAACATCCTGCTTCAGAGAAGGGAATGTCGGAGGGAATTGGGAAGACCCGGGAAGGATGAGAGCTGGGATCAGAGGGGGGAAGAGGGTTGGTAGTGTCTGAGGAGAGGGGCGGCTTGGGATGTTCAGGGAAGGTGGGGTGGGAGGAAGATGGAGACTCCAAGGACCCAGGAGCTGACGGTGGGGCCTAGAGACACGGGATTGCCAAGTGGCAATGGAGGCTGGGGTTCCAGCAGAAGCTTGTATACTCTTGGCCTGGAGGTGCTATCAGTCAGCATCCAGTCTGGATTTGGTGCTAGAGGTTGCGCAATTAGCAGTTTGAAGATGCCTGGGGACATCAGAACTGGCATAGATGGCAGTGGAATCTGGCCTCTGAATTCACTTGGGATCATTTGAAGCAGTCCTCCCTCTATAGACACTGCTTACACTTCTCACTACGTCAGTAAAGTGGCCAGCATAATCAAAGGCCCCACCCAGTGTAGACCTTCATCTTCCCCCTATTCCATTCAGCAGAACCCTGAAAACACCCACGACCAGGCTGAAGGACAGCTTCTACCCTGCTGTTGTAAGGCAACAAAATGGTTCCCTAGGACGATAAGGTGGTCTCTTGACTAGATAATCTACTTCATTATAGTCATGCACTTCATTGCTTACGGGCACTACACTTTCTCTGTAGTTGTTGCACTTTATTCTGCATTGTTAATGGTTTACCTGGTTCTGCCTCAATGTACTGTGTAATGATCTGAGCTGTATGAAGAGCAGACAATACAGATCCTTTACTGTATCTCAGTACATGTGGAAAACTTGTTTGTATACTGTTCATACAGATCAAGTAATAAACTAATTCCAATCCCTTTGAAATTAAAAAAATATATACAATCAGTTAAACTACTTAGACTTTTGAAGTTATAAGATTGATTAACTATTTAGAGTAAAATATAGTTGTGTGTTCAGCTAATCATGACTTCAGTCATTTAACTGGTCTCCTTGTTCACTTAATTCTTCTGTGCAAGCTATAACTTAGTGCCCTTGGGATCTTTACTTAATGCAAATAACAGGTGATCCTTAAATGTTCCTAAATATAAATGCATCACACTGTTTCCCCTTGAAAAGTAACAAATTGATATAAACCATTAACTTTCTGCATACACTCAGTGGCCACTTTATTTGGTACTTCTGCACACCTGCTCGTCAATGGAAGTATCTAATCAGCCAATCATGTGGCAGTAATTCAATGCATAAAAGCATGTAGACATGGTCAAGAGGTTCAGTCTTATTCAAATCAAACAGTCAAGTGGGGAAGAGATGTGATCTATGTGACTTTGACAGTGGAATGATTTTTGGTGCCAAATAGAGTGATTTGAATATCTCTGAAACAGATGATCTCTAGGGATTTTCATGTAAAACAGTCTCTAGCAATTACAGAAAATGGTGCAAAAAACAAAAAAAAAATCCAGTGAGCAGCAGTTCTGTGGGTGAAATGCCTTGTTAAAGGGAGAGGTTGGAGGAGAATGGTGGGACTGGTTTAAGTTGACAGGAGTGTGACAGTAACTCAAGTTACCATGCATCACATCAGTGCTGTGCAGAAGAGCATCTCTGAACGCACAAAATGTCAAACCTTGAAGTGCATTGGCAGAGCAGCAGAAGGTCACACTGGGTTCCACTCCTATACCTAATAAAGAGGCTAATGAGTGTATATTAAACTATATTAGCAATTAACTATTTATTAATTTTATGGGGTGTACAGTTCTTTGATTAAATTTAATATAAATGTATTCATTTAATTATATTAGAATCTTTTAACACCGATTCTACCTTAAACGTTTAGCAAAAATTTCTGCAGCATCCATTCAAAATGCCAATAATTTCTATAAATACTTTCACAAATAAGTTAACTACATCACATAGCCCGTACTGCAATTTCTACTTACTATACTGCACTACAAAAATACTGCATATTCTGAACATCGACTGCACCACTAAACTTAACACGGGCTAATAAAACTTAATAACCGTTACATAAGGTACATTATTTCTGCAATTTACTGAGAACCCAGCCATGGCTTTAATTCCGTTTTAAGGCTCCTTGTAGTCTAGCCTTTGCTCTTACTTTGTACCGGACCCTGGTTTTCTATGACTTTGAAACTTTTCTCTTTCCTGATGTCAGAAAGTCATCACTTCCGATTTTTCTACTCTGGATTATTTTCAGTGCTCTCAATAAATGCTTTTGCACTCTCTCAGTTCATTTTGACCTTATTATACTGACATCAGTCCAGGACTAGTGTAGCATCACTCAAGAGAGATTGAATCATCTCCACTATGAAGTATATTTCTCCCTTAAGACATCCACATGAGCTCCATCCAGTCAGTTCATAACTCTGTAAGCAAAGGAAACGCTGTAAACAGCAAGCTCTTCCCCAAGAGCCATGAAGTCTCATCTACTAGTACAGCAATATCTGATTTTCATGAAATAACCTTGCAACAGCAGTTTTCCATCTTTCATCAGACCTGTGGATTCCTAACCATGCTGCAGCCATGGTCCTAACATGCCAATTAGCCAGTTACTTCATTCTGCCAAAACAGTTGTCAGATTCATTCTTGGAAATGCCCATTTTATGGTATTTTGAGTATTCCATGATCTGAAAACGTTTTGACATGGTCAAGGTGGCACCCTGATCAGAATCTGCTTGAATGAT
Organism: Hypanus sabinus; assembly: GCF_030144855.1. Lineage (NCBI taxonomy): Eukaryota > Metazoa > Chordata > Chondrichthyes > Myliobatiformes > Dasyatidae > Hypanus > Hypanus sabinus. The sequence goes on from NC_082707.1 coordinate 32,657,754, forward strand.
CTGTTCTCCACTTTGGAACATCTCATTATCACCTACTAGAACATAGAACATAGAAATCCACAGCACAATACAGGTCTTTCGGCCCACAATATTGTGCCAACCATGTAACCTACTCTAGAAACTGTCTAGAATTAGCCTATCGCATAGCCCTCTATTTTTCTAATCGCCATGTACCTGTTTAAGAGTCTCTTAAAAAAAGACCCTATTGTACCTGCCTTCACCACCATTGCTGGCAGTGCATTCCACGCTCCCACCACTCTCTGTGTAAAAAATTTACCCCTGAAATCCCCTCTATACATACTTCCAAGCACCTTAAAACTATGCCCCCTAGTGTTAGCCATTTTAACCCTGGACAAAAGCCTCCAGTTATCCACACAATCTACTATTTTAAATTATAAAGTTATACGACATAGGAGCAGAATTAGGCCATTTGACCCAATTAGTATTCTCCGCTATTCCAACAGGGGTTATTTATTATCCTTTTCCACCTGTCTTTCTGCCTTCTCCCTGTGACCTTTGGCACCCTTACTAATCGAAAACACTGGACAAAAGATTTTTTCTGAAATGTTGCTTCCTTGGAATTTTCTTGCTGTTTGAAACTGAAACTGAACACAAGTCTGATTTCAGGCTATTTGTTTCATGTAGGAATTTGGAGAAACAGGAAAAATTAACTTTTATTGAATATAATGCAGTTAATTACATAACGGTGATGACGTTTTGCAATAGTCCAACTAAGCTAAAAATGTTTTGTTGGTGATTTTCACTTGTAATTAGTGTAGAGGCTTCTTGCTTAAGTGTCCAGCAATAGTCAGCCAGCATTGATGGATTCCAGTTGCCCTGATACCGTTTCTCCATGACTGCAATGTCCTGGTGAAACCTTTCACCATGCTTGTCACGAACAGCACCATGATTTGCTGGGCAGAAGTCTAAATGGGAATGCAGAAAATGAATTTTTAGTGACATGTTGCACTTCATGGTTCTGTATGCTTGAAGCATGTTATCAACCAGCTGCACATAGTTCGATGTTCTGTAATTGCCAAGTGAACTTTTAATAGGATCCCTGAATGCCTTCCATCTAATTTTCTCCAGTCCTACTAGAAGTTCTTTGAATCACCTGTCATTGATGACCTGCTTGACTTGTGGACCAACAAAGTAAAACCTTTCTTAATCTTGGCATCAGTTACTCTGACTTGAATTAACAAATATAGGTAATTTCAAAAAAAATAGTGCATGATAGAGTAATTTCAAGGTGATTTTCCATAGTCAGCAGCCCAAAATCCATAGGATATGCCGAAAAGTATTCAGAAAGCAATATTTTTGTTGTAACTATCAACCTCTCTTAAATATACCCAATGACTTGGTTTCCACAGCCACCTGCGTCAATGAATTCCTCAGATTCATGACCCTCCAATTCCTTCTCCTTGTATTCTGAGGCTGTGCCCTCTGATCCTAGTCTCCCCCACTATAGGGAGAATCCTTTCCACATCTGCTCTATCTTGGCCTTTCAATATTTAATAGGTTTCAAAGAGATCCTGCCTCATTCTACTAAGCTGCAGTGAGAACAAGCCTAGAGCCATGTTGTTTAGCTTGATCAATGCATTGCTCTGCAAATTAGTTTTTCTACATCCTGATAATGTCTGTTGGTGCTTCCATTGTGATATCCTCTGGCCATTTGCCCAGCTTCAATTGTAATACGGTGTTTCATGAACTTGGAGTCCTAAAATAAAGGAAGCATGTGCATGATTCTTGATGACAACAATGTTTTAGGCCATTGAGTTATTCTGCATGGAAGAATTCACAACTTGTCTTTGTCTAACACAATGTTTTCTTGAGCTAATCCCATTTGCCTGCATTTTGGCCCATATCCTTCTAAACCTTTCCTATCCATGTATCTGTCCAAACGTCTTTTAAATGTTGTAATTTTACCTGCTTCTACCCTCTTCTTCTGCTAGCTCATTCTATTTACACACCACCATCTGCATGAAAATCTTGTTGCTTAGATCCACTTTAAGTTTTAACCCTTTCAACTTAAACCTACCATTGATGTTACACTTACAGGCCTGTAATTACCTGGCTTAGACTTGCAAGCCCTCTTAAACAAAGATACAAATTTATCGAAACACACAAAATGCTGGAGGAACTTAGCCGGTCAGGCAGCATCCATGGAAACGTACGAACAGTTGACGTTTCGCACCAAGACACTTCTTCGGGACTGCAAAGGAAGAGGGAAGATGCCAGAATAAAATGGTGGGGGGAGGGGAAGGTGGATAGCTAGAAGTTCCTAGGTGAAGCCAGGCGGTTGGGAAAAGTAAAAGGCCAGAGAAGAAGGAATCTGATAGGAGAGGAGAGTAGACCATAGGAGAAAAGGAAGGAGGAGAGGCACCAGTGGGATATGATAGGCAAGTAAGAAAGGTAAGAAGCCAGAGTGAGGATTAGAAGAAGAGGGGACAGGAAGAATTTTTTATAAGAAGGAGGAATTGATATTCATGCCATCAAGTTGGGGGATACCCAGATGGAACATAAAGTATTGCTCCTCCACCCTGAGGGTAGCCTCATGATGACCAAGAGGAGACCATAGACTGACATGTCAGAATGGGAATTGGAATTGGAATTAAAGTGTTTGGCCACCAGGAAGCTCTGTTTTTAGTGTATGCAGCGGAACTGCACAACGAAGTGGTCCCCCAATTTACGACGGGTCTCACCAATGTAGAGGAGGCTGCATTGGGACCGTTGGATACAACAGGCGATCCCACAGATACTCAGGTGAAGTGTTGCCTCAACTGGAACCCTGAATGGAGGTGAGGCAGGTGTAACATTTTGGCTGCTTGTAAGGATAAGTGCTGGGAGGGACAAATGGACAAGGGAATCATGGAGGGGGCCATCGCTGAGAAAAGCGGAGATTGGGGTGGAGGTAAAGATGACTTTGGAGTTGGTGGTAGTTGCAGTGTGATGTGTTGGATGTGGACGCCCATGAGGTGCTAGGTGAGGACAAGAGGAACTCTATGCCTGTTAAGGCAGTGGGAAGATAGATGAGCGTGGATGTCTGGGAAATGGAGGAGATGCAAGTGAGGACAGCATCAATAGTGGAGGAAGGGAAACCCCTTTCTTTGAAGAAGGAGGACATCCCTGATACCCTGGAGAGGAAAGCCTCATTCTGGAAACAGATGTGGCAGAGCTGAAAAGGGAATAGCATTTTTATAGGAGACAGGGAGGGAAGAGATATAGTCATGATTGCCGTGAGAATTGGTAGTTTTATAAAAGACATCAGTCAACAGTTTGTCTCCAAAGATGGAGACAGAGAACGAGTTTTCTGGTACCTTACCAGTGGCTAAAGAAGATAGAAAAACCTCTGCCTTAGCTGCTACAATTCCTTCCCTTCCTTCCAAAAACATCGCAGCATACTGTATACTTGTTCAGGTTCTGTGGATTTCTCCACCTTTATGCATCTCATTACCTCCTCTTCAACAATCACAAGAGGTTCTGCAGGTGCTGGAAATGCAGAGTGACACAGAGAAACTGCTGAAAAAACTCAGCAGCTCAGGTAGCATCTATGAAAAGGAATAAACAGTCGGTGGTTTGGGCCAAGACCCTTCATCAGGACTTGAAAAGAAGGGGAAAGAGGCCAGAGTAGGAAGGTAAGAGGAGCAGGAAGTATACGAGCTAGAAGCTGATAGCTGGGTCTAGATGGCAGGAAAGGTAAATGAGTGGGGGGAGAAGGGGATGAAGTGAGAAACTTTGCTTCATAGGAGGAAAAGGTAAAAGGCTGAAGTAAAAAAAACAAATGTAACAGGAGAGGAGAGTGGACTAACATTAGGCATATGTTATAGACCCACTAATAATGAAAGTGATTTTAATAAACAACTATCAGAATATTTTAAAAACAAGTAATGAGGGTGATTTATAGTTATGGGTGACTAATGGATTACAGGAAAATGAATTTATTGAGTTATTGAATGATTACTTTATTATCCAGTATTTTAATGCACCAACAAAGGGAAGGCACATCAAGATCTGATATTCTATAACAATCAGGATAAAATTTTGAGTACGGAAATTGTTTGAGGCTTTGTTAGTCTCAAAGTTTCTTGGGAGAGTATATCATTAAAAACCAAAGCCATTAAATTGAATTTCAGAAAGGCAAAGTTTGTGCAGATGCAGTAAAGACTCAAAAGGTAAACAGGAAGGAACTGCTTGACGTTGAGTTGGTTGAGGAACAATGGGGTCAATTTAAAGAGGTAACATGCGCAGTGCAGGAAATGTTCATGCTCAAGGTCAGGTGAAGCAATAAAATCAATAGATCAATGACATGAATGAATAAAGATATACATTAAAAATTATTGCAGATAAGACAGCTATATAAGGAAGACAGAAAAATAGAAATGATGGCAACCGTAGGGCATATGAAAATATGAGAGCTATAATCAAGAGGGAAATTTAGTTTGTCAAAAGGCAGCTTGAGAACGATTTTGCTGATAGTGCTGAGATTGACCCAGTCTGTGGTTGATATAATTTTCAGAAGGCTTTTGACAAGGTATCCCAGGAGAGGTTAATAATGAAGTTACAGGAGGTGGGGATTTAGGGTAAAGTGTTGAATGGGTGCAGAATTGGCTCAAAAACAGAAAACAGTGAGTTATGTTGAGAGGATCATTTTCACACTTAGAAGGTGTTAAAAGTGGGGTTCCACAGGGATCAGCTTTGGGGCTGCTGCTGCTTTTAATCAACATTAATGATTTGGGTAAACACTTAACATTAAACTAGTAAAGTTTACCTATGACTCAAGATTAGGGGGATGGGCTGATAACATTCCAGCAGCAGAATTAATACAGTGAGATCTAATCAAAATCCAGATGTGAGCAGATGAATAACAGATGAAATTTAATGTAAGTAAATGTACAATATTAGATATAGAAAGTAGAACTAATGGGTATAAATATACAATGAAGGTCTTGAGTAAGAAAGTGTAGTGTATGAGAAGGATTTGGGCTCCTGGTAGACTCATCACAATCAACATCTAGACAATGCACAGAAGTTATTAGGAAGGCTAATAGAATGTTATGGTGCATAATGCGCTCAGTGGAGTTCAAGTCTAGACATTCTCCGTAAGCTGTATAATGCACTTATGAGGCCACACCTTGAGTATTGTGTGCAATTGTGCTCTTCATATTCAGTGAGGGATGTGACAGCACTAGACAGAGCCCAGAGAAGGGCAACTAGACTCATTGCAGATCTGCAGAGTACAAACTATGAAGGAAGATTGAAATATTTTTAGCCTAAGTAGACATAGAATGAGAGGAAACATGACAGAAGTGTTCAAAATCATTAAGTGTATAAGTAAGGATGATGCCAGCTGCTATTTCAAGATTAATACATCGTCAAGGACATAGGGCCATATGTGGAGACTTGATAAAGGGACTTTTCAGACTAACATCAGGAGGCATTTATTTTCACAATGTGTTGTGGACACATGGAACAAACTACCTAGTTGTGTAGTTGAGAGAAGGGCCTCAGAGACTTTCAAATCTAAACTCAATTATTATTTCAATACACTATGTGAATAGGAACTCAGCAAATTTTGTTAGGTCGAATAGCCTGCTCTGGTCAAGAACTTTCTCATGTTCTAATGGACCACGGGGGAAAGAGGAGAAGGGGTACTTGAAGGAGATGATGGACAGAGAAGACGTAAAAGGGGGGCCAGAAAGGGGAATGGAAAAAGAGAGAAGGGGTAGAAGGGAAAATTTACTGCAAGTTAGGAATCAGTGTTCATGCTGTCAGGCTGGAGACGGCTCAGATAGAATATGAGATGTTGCTCATATTGCTCCTTCAACCTTTCAACCTGAGAGGGAACTCATCATGTCAGTAGAGGAGTCGAAGGACCAAAATATTGGAATGGGAATGGGAATTGTAGTTAAAATGCTTGGCCTCTGGGAAATCCCACTTATTGCAGACAGGGAGAAACTGCTCAGAAAAGCAGTTCCCCCAATCTACATCAGGTCTCACTGCTGTAGGTGACCCCAACAGAGTTATAGTAAAGTGTTGCCTCTTCCAGAAGTCTTGGTACATATTGTCACCAAAGACATATGTAGACAACGTGAGGAGGTCCTGAAGGGAAATTTTAAGGAAGAAGGTAGAAAGCTGAGAAACAGCACCTTCAGGGTAGTAATTTCTGGATTGCTCCCTGTGCCACGTGCCAGTGAGAGTAAGAATAGAATGATTTGGCAGGTGAATGTGCAACTGAGGAACTGGAGCACGGTGCAGGGGTTCAGATTTATGAACCATTGGGATCTCTTCTGGGGAAGGTATAATCTGTACAAAATGGATCGATTTACATGTAAGGATGTGGTCTAAATATTACAGCAGGAGATAGAAAATACGTGCCAAAAGGGCAATGTTGCAATAGTCATGGGAGATTTCAATATGCAGGTAGACTGCGAATGCAGATTGGTACAGGATTCGAAGAGGGGGAATTTCTAGAATGCCTATGAGCAGCTCATGGCTGAGCCCATTAGGGGATCAGCTACTCTGGACTGTGTTCCAAATCAAAATCAGAATTGGAATCAGAATCAGATTTATTGTCACTGATACTAGTTGTGAAATTTTTTGTTTTGTGGCAGGAGGACAGTGTGGGCATAACGAATAACCAGTTGCAAAAAAAAGTGCAAAAGAGGAATGGTTCTGTAGTGTCCATCGGTTACAGACTGCTCATAATTCTCATAGCAGAGGGGAAGGAGCTGTTCCTAAAATACTGTCCCAATGGAGTACCTGGTAAGGCTCTGAAAACCTGTGCCAGCCAACTAGCGGGAGTATTCAAGGACATTTTCAACCTCGCACTGTTATGGGCAGAAGTTCCCACTTACTTCAAAAAGGCAACAATTATACCAGTGCATAAGAAGAATAATGTGGGCTGGCTTAATGACTAGTGCCCAGTAGCACTCACATCGACAGTCTGAACTCCTACCTCAGCAAGGGCCTGGACCCATTGCAATTTGCCCATTGCCACAATAGGTCAATGGCAGACGCAATCTCAATGGCTCTCCACATGGCTTTAGACCACCTAGACAACAAAAACACCTACGTCAGGATACTGTTCATCGACGATAACTCAGCGTTTAGTACAATCATTCCCACAATCCTGATTGAGAAGTTACAGAACCTGGGCCTCTGTACCTCCCTCTGCAATTGGATCTTCAACTTCCTAACTAGAAGACCACAATCTGTGCAGATTGGTGATAACATATCCTCCTCACTGACGATCAACACTGGCACACCTCAGGGGTGTGTGCTTAGCCCACTGCTCTACTCTCTATTTACGTGACTATGTGGCTAGGCATAGCTCAAATACCATCTATAAATTTGCTGACGATACAACCATTGTTGGTAGAAACTCAGGTGGTGACGAGAGGACGTACAGGAGTGAGATATGCCAACTAGCGGAGTGGTGCTGGCACTCCACATCAGTAAGTCAAAAGAGTTGATTGTGGACTCAGGAAGGGTAAGACAAAGGAACACATACCAATCCTCATAGGGGGATCAGAAGTGGAGAGAGTGAGCAGTTTCAAGCTCCTGGGTGTCAAGATCTCTGAGGATCTAGCCTGGTTCCAATATATTGGTGTAATTATAAGGAAGGCAAGACAGTGGCTATACTTCATTAGGAGTTTGAAGAAATTTGGCATGTCAACATATACACACAAAAACTTCGACAGTTCGACAGAGCATTCTGACAGGCTTCATCACTGTCTGGTATGGAAGATTTACTGCAAAGGGCCAAAAGAAACTGCAGAAGGTTATAAATCTAGTCAGCTCCATCTTGGGTACTAGGCTACAAAGTACCCAGGACAGCTTTAGGGAGCGGTATCTCAGAAAGGCAGCATCCATTATTAAGGACCTTCAGCACCAAGGGCATGCCCTTTTCTCATTGTTACTATCAGGTAGGAGGTACTGAAGTCTAAAGTCACACACTCAGCGATTCAGGAACAACTTCTTCCCCTTTGTCATCTGACTCCTAAATGGACATTGAAGCTTTGGACACTACCTCAACCTTTTATAATATACTGTATTTTTGGTTTTTGCATTTTTAATCTATTCAATATATGTAATTGATTTACTTGGTAATTTATTATTACTATGTTTTATTTTATTTATTTTTTTAATCTCTGCTAGATTATGCATTGCATTGAACTGTTGCTGCTAAGTTAACAAATTTCACGTCACATGCCAGTGATAATAAACCTGATTCTGAAGCTCATGTACCTCTTCCCTGATGGTGGTAATGAAAAGGGGAATGTCCAGGGTGGTGTGGGTCTTTAGTAATTGGTGCCACATCTTAAGGCATCACCTTTCGTTCTTGATGGTGGGAAGCTTGTGCCTGTGATGGAGCTAGCTGTATGCATATCCTCTAAAGACTTTTATGCTCCTAAGCATTGATGCCCCCATGCTGGGCAATGATGCAACCAGTCTGAATTCTCTCCATGGTGTACAAATTTGCTAGTCTGTGGTGACATACCCAATCTCAGCAAACTCCTAATGAAGAGCCTTCATTGTGATTACATCAATGTTTTGGACCCAGGATACATCCCCTGAGATGCTGACACCGTGAAACTTGAAACTGCTCACCTTTTCCACTGCTCTCCGCTCAGTGAGGATTGATGTATGTTCTTTGAACTTCTCTTTCCTGACATAAATCCTGATCTTGATGATGCTGAGTGCAAGGTTGTTGCACTCTCCCTATCTACTTTGCTCTTGTATGACTCCTTCTCACGGTCTTAGATTCTACAAACAGTGATGTCATCGGCGAGTTTATAGGTGGTCAAACTGTGCTTAGCCACACAGTCATGAGTGTAGAGTGAGTAGAGCAGTGGGCTAAGCACGTACCCTTGAGGTGCGCCTGTGTTAATTCTCCAGAAGGAGGTATTATCACCAATGCATACTGACTGTGATCTTCTGATGAGGAAGTCAAGAATCCAACTGCAGGGGGGAGGTAACAGGCCAAGGTTTTGAAGCTTGTTGATAAGTACTGAGGAAATAATGGAGTTGAGCACTGAGCAGTTCTCGATAAGAAGCAGACAGATGTAGGTATTGCTGTTGTCCAGATAGTCCAAGTCCCAGTGGAGAGCCAGTGAGATTGCATCTACTGTGGACCACTTATGGCAGTCAGCAAATTGCAGCAAGGTCCAGGCCCTTATTTAGGCAGGTGTTAACTCTAGCCATGATCAGCCTTGTTATATTGTTATATAAAACTGGTGATAAGCAACATTGATATACATAATTATTAAGGCATTCTGAATAAATAAGGCGATTCTACTTCTATTATCATTGTTCATTATGTATTGTTGCAATAGAATCCACTTAATATATATGTTTAACCTTTGCATCATCCTATATGATCAGGTGCCTCATAACCTAGCAAGACTATTCCATTGTTTTGCTCTCTTGTACCCTTTGCTGGCAGTTGCTTTCTTCGGACAATTACTTTCCATGCATTATGCCCTAATCTTTGACAATTATAACAAAAAATATTGCAACAAGATTTTCTTGTGGTCATGCTCAGCTTAGAAATCTGATGGCAGAGGGGAAGAAGCTGTTCCTAAACCACATAGTATGAGACCTCAGGCTCCCTACCTCTTCCTTGAAACAGACAGCCACAATCCTGTGCAAAAGTCTTAGGCATATGTAAAAAAAAATTGTAAAGCGAAGATGCTTTCAAAATAATGAAATGAAAAGTTTCTAAACAGCAGTAAACAGTAAATCAAATCAATATTTGGTATGATCACCCTTTGCCCAGTACTGTAGAAATTCACCTACAGTGTTTCCTCAGAACAACACTGAGCAACTTTCTGTGCTGGATCTTCCTGTTTCAGTTTCTGTTTGTATGCAAGGGAGAAAGAGCACAGCCTGTTGATTCACCAAAGTGTGGGCAGGGTGTAACTTCGTCATCATCTTCGATAGTTGTGTAGAAATAGTCAAGGGTAGAAACATAGAAACATAGAAAACCGACAGCACAATACAGGCCCTTTGGCCCACAAAGTTGTACTTACTTCAGAAATTATCTACGCTTACCCATAGCCCTCTGTTTTTCTGAGCTCCATGTACATATCCAGGTGATTCTTAAAAGACCCTATCATATCCGCCTCCACCACCATTGCAGGCAGCCCATTCCATGCACTCACCACTCTCTGCATAATAAACTTACTCCTGACATCTCCTCTGTACCTATTTCCAAGCTCCTTAAATCTGTGCCCTCTTGTGTTAGCCAAAAGGATGTTTGAGCTCTTGGGACAGGAGATGTGCTGTAGTATTTTGGTAGCACACTTTTGAAGCTGATAATTGAGATCACTGCGATAATGAAGGGGGCCTCAGAGTGTCCCATTTCAAGGCAGTTGACTAAGAAGAACACTTCATTGAGTCAGGCTTCATGTCTCTCTGAGGTGGGATAGAGATTGCAATCTGGATAGCAGAGGTGAACTACCATGGCAGGTAGCATGGGTGACCCTTCACCATTAGAATTCCCTGGAAGGATGACTAGGAACTATCCTAGACCAACACATCCAATAACCATGAAGAGTTGATTTGGAAGCAGAGCTGACCACCTCTAACTTCGCCCAACGATGCTATACAATCCATCCAGTGAATTAAGAAGCCCTTATGTTAAATGGTTTAGGTAGGAAATCTTGAGAGGTATGTAAGGGAGAGGTTTCTTTTTTCCAGAATGCTAGAAGTCCGAAATGTTCTGTCTGAAGACATATAAGAAGCACCTATACAAATACACGAATCCTCAAAGCATCCAGACCTAACGCGAGTAAGTGAGATAAGTGTAGATCAAGGGTTCCCAACCTTTCTAATGCCATGGACAACTACCATTAAGAAGGGTTTCATGGACCCCAGGTTGGGCAGCCCTGGTGTAGGTTGGTGCAAGAGACAGCATGGACTTAGTGGTTTGAATGGCTTGCTTTGGAGCTATATGACACCATGAGTTTGAAATGAAAGATTTTTTTGCTTTGTGAAAGACACTAATTCATTGGCTATCCTCCCTGTAGTTTCTTAAATATACCTTTCACTCACTGAGATGCTTTGCAAATTGGTGTTTTTTTTTTCTTCCACCAATAGTGTTTGGTTTAATTCACTCATGTCGGTTTTGTTGCTGGAAATGACAACTGACAATTCATCCAGTCAAGCCTGCTTCTGAAGGTACTCATTTCCATCCATTTAGAGCATAATAGAACTTCCAATATTGGCTGCTGTCAAAGTCTTTCAGGGCACCATCCTCTGGTTTTTTTTCTAAGAAATGCCTTTGTATAGCTGTATTGTAATCATTACATTAGTATCTACAGTTGGCTTGAACTACTCCTGGTTGGAGACCACTTGGAATGTTCAATGTCCTCCTGACTAGTGGACTGCTTGGGTGGGAATAGTACAACATGGAGTGTGGCTTTAGGATCTCCATCTTTCCCAGGTGAAAGCGATATGGAAATGCAGACCAAGGTGTTGTCCTGAGTTGATCTCATACATGTATTTGGACCATCTCCCTCTAAGCTTTTTTTTTGTCCAGATGCCTGTCTAAATGTCTCTTAAATGTAATTATACCTCCTCAAGCAGTTCACTGCATATACCCACCACTCTCTGTGTGAAAAGGTTGTCCCTCAAGTCTTCCTTAAGTCGTTCCCCTTTCACATTAACTCCTTTAGTTTTAGGCTTCCCTGCTCTGGGAATAAGGCTATGACAATCGATCTTTTCTACTTTCCTCTTGATTTCAAATACTGTACCTTGAGAAGATCATCCTTCAACTTCCTACACTCCAAAGAAAACACCCACAATCAGTATTCAGCTTTCCGTCTGACTTTGACCCTTTCTTTCTCTTCTCTCAAAAATGAGGATGCCTTGATGGAAGAAGTTGGCCTAGTGATATTCATTTGCTGTGTTTTGGTTCATTTACATGTGCACAGAAGCTAGAAGCTATTTAATGAGCTTCAGTTCTAGTATGTAGCTCATTACTATAAATTGGATGTGACCAAGCAATGACTTTAATTGTTGTTTTCCTGAGAATATGAAAACTGCTGCCATATCTCTAACTCACTGCTGAAAGACAGGAATGCATGTGTATGTCTAACTGCCGTTTTATTGCATTTTAAGAATTTTTTCAGAAATTCCCTTCAGTATCAACCCCATTTAAAAGAAGTTTAATTTTAATTCATTCATTATAATCGAACTAAACTGATCTGATGATAAAATTGTGACATGTTAAACAATTGTTTAAAATGCTTGCTACAATTCCCACAAGAATGGTTTCTGACATATTTGCTATAACTGGAAAGAAACAGAGTATATTAAACAAGAAAAATGTGAACAGATGTTAGCATTTAGCCAGTACTTCATCCAATTCAAGTCATGACGTATACTTTATGTCTTAAAGAATGGAAGAGTACCTGGTAAGATGTTCTTAACTTCCTTTGTAAAAATTATTTGTAGTTCTTGCTTTGGCTAGTGGCTTAATATCTTAATATAGCGGATGATAAATCCCCCCCCCCCACCCCGCCAGCCTGGCCAAACTTAAGAAATCTCATTTTGGTGGATGCTGCATGATGTGTCTCCTGCTACAAATTAGTACCACAAAATAACAGACAGTACACAATATGCGATTAAATGATTGAGGTTTATAATCCTTAATTTGACTATATGGTTAGTAAAAAAAAACAAAAAAAGAAAAAAGGAGGACCCATTCTCATGAAGCAGTCTAATGTACAACGTTGGACCTCATTGATAAGGCCCTCCATCCACCATCAACTTTTATGATTGTCATTGACCTTCAGACCCTCTCTCCAAGTCCCCTCCACCTGGCGATCTACCAACTTTCTCCATTCACGTCTTCTCTCCTCATTTCTCCCCGGCCAAAGACCGCAAATTCCTGGTTCCCAGACACACAAGAAAGAACAACATCCGGCTCATTGGCTCGCATGCCCCGTTATCTCTAGGCATAACCCAAACATTGCTGCTACAGAGAAACCATTACCTCAGCAGTGGAACATTACAGAGCAGCCATTACATTAGCAGTGAAACCTTACAGCGTGTTACATATTAAAATAATATAAACCTGCCTTAGTGTCCACACCAGCAGTGTACAACAGGATGCTTTTCTGATGTGGTGGAGACAAAATGGAAGCTCGGGATTACTGAACGGCATCATATATTGTGTATTTTACAGGTACTTTAACTTCACATTACAGAAGTTATAATATTACATCTCTTAGCAATAGAGAATCCATTAGAGATTTTAATAGCAATATCACCATACCATTACACATCATCACTGATCCTCATGAGGAAAATAAAACACTTTGTAGACCCATTCTGAGAATATTTTATATTTATTTTAAGCTTGCTCTGATTTTATTTCAGTGATGGAAAAATGAAGAAGTAGTAATCAAATCAGTCTGTAAGTTTCTAGCTGGTCAAACTGGAAGTGATTAAATTGACACAAAATTGAGGGAGGAAAGGAATGATAACATCTCAGGCAGGAATCATTCCAAGGATAATCCAATGCAGCATACAAACAATCAATTTTAAAAGAAATGTTTGTTACATCTGTGTCATTATATTGTCCATATCAAATGGGAGCATTAAGGGTTGATGAGTGAGAGTCGGATATCGCTGATGCATTTAGCACTAACACTGAAATCTTTGGAAGTGTGCTGAGATAGAAATACAAAAGAATTAACTTTTTGTCTTGACCTAATAGTTCGCTATGCCTGGCTGTTGCGATCCACAGTAATGTGTTAAAGAAACCACGTGAGGCATTCCTGCTTATGATTATTTGGTGAAACGATAAATTACCACTGTTTAAAAAAACAGCTGGGCTGAAACCCTTTTGGGTTGGGGAGGGGGAGTGCGGGGGAAAGAAGATAAATCTTCTGCAGTCAGTAGTGATTTACATTCAACCTGCAAAGGGGTAGAATGTCGTATGCACACTTAAACCGCCACGTTCTATCGTGCCTGAACGATTCTGAAAATAATTTTAAAGACCGGATCTTTCTAAAACAATCATCACCTCCCAACCAATGAAGTAAAATGGTGTAGATTAAAAAAGAACTCAGTCTAAGCTCTTAGGAAGATGAAACTGTTTGAAAGCAGGCTTAGTGCTTGAATTGGTAAACTGCTGTGAGGTGAAATCAGCTGAATTTCTTCATTAGTTCAGTAATCGAAATGCACCTCCCCCCTCCAACATTTCCCACCCACTGCCGCATATCCCTAGCCTACCATTCAGCATTTAAGTGGGACTATTTTCACCATTACCGAAAACATTCAACTTAATTTGCTGTATACATTTTAAATGAAGAAAACGGTTGCCTTCACATTGTACTTTGCCTGGAGAGCACTGCTGCGACCAGTCCAGCATTCAGCATTATAATTATAATTTACCTGGGTGTTTTTGCTGACTTGAACAACACTACCTGTTTCAGGTCTTTGGATAAAGAATGTAGGAAAATTCAAGGGAAAATAATACACTTATCCTTGTGCAATTACAGCAACATTGTGCTAAGCAGCGGGCTTGCTCTAGGAGATATATGTACTATATATATATAGAAAAGTGTCAGAAAAATGCCATCAATATATTAAAGGATACCACTCATCCTGCTTATGGACTGTTTATCCCACTCTCGTAAGGGAAGAGGCTATGCATCATCCACCAAACCCAAAACAGTTACGTCCCCCAGGCCATCAGGCTGATCAACACTTCCACCCAGGAACACACCCCAGCACTACATACTCTTCATCTAGCATTTAAACTTTGTCTATAATACCTCTACCAAAGCAAATGTGAAACAACTAGAGAGGCGTCTCCCTCTTGAATGTTGTGGGCAAAGTCTTTACCTGAGCCTTCCAGGTCGGCCTGCAGAAATTGGCTGAACATGTCTACCCAGAGTCAATGGCTTCCATGCTGGAAGGTTAACTTTTGACATGATTTTCTCTCTTCGGCAACTCCAGGGAACTGCAGAGAATAAAAGGAGCCCCTCGATGTTGCATTTATTGATCTCATCAAGGCTTTTGACTTGGTCAGCAGAGATAAGGTCTTTCAGATCCTCTTTCAGGTAGGCTGCCCACCAAGACTACAGAACATGATCAAATTCTTCCACAAGAAGATGATGGGGTTTGTGTAGTGCAATGGCAGCTCTACAGAACCCTTTTACATAAGCAGTGGCTTTAAGCAATTCTGTGTTCTCACCCCAAAGCTCTTCAGGATCTTCTTTGCCCTTCTCCTGTTGCACTGCAACAGAGGGGATCTAATTCCACCCTAGATCACCTGGCAGGCTTTTTAAACCTTGTTCACTTAAGAGCTAAAACCAAAGTACATGCAGCTGAGATCAGAGACATCTGTTTGCTGGTGGGGCAGCAATCGCAACCCATGCTCTGCAACATCTCCAGAGCTTGATGCGTCAGTTCTCCCAGGCCTGCAAGGAACTTGGTCTGTGTATCAGCCTGAAAAAGACAAATGTTTTGGGACAAAGCATGAAGACACCACCAGTCATACCACTGATAACTACAAACCGGGTGCTCATCAGTGACATCATCTCCTTGGATGCAGAAATTGACAAGCGCATCGGGAAGGCTGCGACAACTCTTGCCTGTTTCACCACACGAGTATGGGAGGACGCCAGAGACTCAGTGAAAGCAAAGAGGGCAGTGTGCCACGTTTGTGTCTGCAGCACACTGCCATACAGCAGTGAGGCCTGAACAACATATGCTAAGCAGGAGAGAAGGGTCAACAGTGGCTTTGTTGCACCTTGGGCATCTCCTAGAGAGAGGAAGTACCCATAGTGAGGTTATCTCTCGTTGCAGCCTCCCTAGTGTATATACTCTACCCAGGCAGTATAAGACAGCCGCATGCAGGGATGGTGGCATCCCAAAAGACATCCTCTCCACTGAAATGGCTTCAGGAAAGAGAACTGCTGGCCACCTGCAACTGCACTACAAGGATGGCTCCAAGCAGGACATGAAGGCACCAGACATCAATACTGAGTCCTGGGAGGAACTTGCAGCCAATTGCACCAGCTGAAGAAGCGCCCGGAAACAACACTTTTTGTCAGGCGAGGGAAAAATTCCTGAAAGTAGCAGAGGACAAATGGGCCAATAGAAAGGAATGCTGCATCTCCAGCAGAGCTGAGACTACTTATAGATGTGACCTTTGCAACAGAGACTACTACTCTTGCACTGGCCTCATCAGCCACAGATGCCGCTGCACCAACAACGTAGATCACTAGGATGCGACATCCATGGTCGACCTCAACCAATGGAAGGCCACTCACCACGTACATATAACAGTTACTTGTACATTGTGTTTCATAGGAGTGCTTTTATATTTATATTTATTGAGAGTTCTTCTTAATTTTGTTGCTTATGTTGCATTAGATCCAGAGTAACAATCATTTAGTTTTCCTTTACACCCGTGTACTGAAGACTGACGATAAATAATCTTGAATCTCAAATTGTGAGAGGAAATGGGACACATTCCTGCATCAGTTCTCTACCTGCCTTCCATTTTCCTTGTTGCTTCCTGTTGCAAAGAAAAGCAGAATATTATGAGCTTCTGCTTGTTCTGTGTTACATGTATTACACAAGTCTTGTTTTCATCTTGCAAAGACAGGTATGGCAGAATTGTTACACCCCACTCAGATCGTTCTTAATCCTGTTCCATATAGCCGGAGAGATACCATTCGTTATTAGTACTGGTGACAGGACTGCAGGTCTGGCAATAAGCGGATGACACATTCATTGGCTGTTGGAAATCTAATGTTGAGGTACAGTGTTCCAGAATCTTCAGCTATCGTTTTTATCTCATTGAGATGTCCGTTGCTTGTCATTTTAATTAATGATGGCAACCGGACTTTTGAAGGAATGTACAGAGAATTCATTTCCTAAGTGTGGCTGTAGGTTACACTGCAGTGCATGAATAATTCATTCAATCTTGCATTCATTTTCTATTAATAGAGGACAGCTTCTTGCAAATAAACGTCACATCAGTGGTGCTAGGATTAGGGATCAAGGCATTTAACCTCAGACTGAGCCTTGCGGTCAAAAGCAGAATAGTGCAGATGTTGGAAATCTGACTATTATGATTGCTAGGAGTCTTGTGATTGCTGCAACGAGAGATAACCTCACTATGGGTACTTCCTCTCTCTAGGAGATGCCCAAGGTGCAACAAAGGCACTGTTGACCCTTCTCTCCTGCTTAGCAAAAAAATTGCTAGGAGTCTTTGGCAGTGTCTGCGGACAGAGATACTCATAATACTTCAATCAGTGATCTATCTTCACAACTGGATTAAGTTAGGAAGATAATAATGTAATCATCCTCTATATGTACTAAACATGCAATATTGGTCAGGGGTTTGTGGGCAGTCATTAGTGTCCAGGATTTCTATGCATGTGCGCTGAAATGTAAAGATTCTGAACTTTATCGGAGTTTTGGGTGCTCAGTTATCTGAATACCCTTATATTAAGTGCAATGAATGGAGTTCAATCTTCCTCAGCCTTTACACTGGGGAATCGACATTTACATCTGACACCAGATTACACTTGCCCAGGAACCATGTCATTTTGATTTTAAAGGAGTTGGTAGAACTATTGGAAGAAATTATGTTTTTTAGTTACTTTGGATTTGCTTAATGTATTCAATTATTAATGCAGTTCTGTGTTTAACTGATTTCATATATAATTTAAAACTTCCTAATTATTTATCATTTTAAATAGTTTTAAATTCTTTCTATCAATGACATTAAGAATCCTTTTCAGCTTTGACAGGCATCCATTGTTTGGACACCTGGATATAAATTTAGCTATTCAACCATCTGGATTGCTAAATTTCTCTCAATTAAACGGGGAGGTTTTGCTTCCTAGTCTCAGGTTGTATTGTTGTTTCTGACAACTGTCTGAATTTGAACAAAAATACTCACAACATTAGATTGTAAGGTAAGTTTTGGACCACATTTGGATGGGTGTAGTATATAGAGAGAAAAGGGCTGGAGAGATATGGGCAAAATGCATAGAAATAGGATTAGTTCAGGTAGGCGCCGTGGACAGTCTGAGTGGGTTGGGCTGAGGGGCCTGTTTCTGTGCTGTTACCATGCCAACATGAAAGCTGCCTATTTCAGCCACTGCTTGATTTGCCTAACTCAACTGTTGTTGAGATGCTCACCCATGCATTTTCACACTTGTCTCCCTCCCTACATGACTCCTTTGTCCACTTGTCCCTCCCCACTGATCTCACTCATGGTACTTACCATTGCAAGTGGAGCAAGTGCCACAGCTACACTTACACCTCCTCCCTCATTACCATTCAAGGCCACAGATAGTCCTTCCAGGTGAGCCAACATTTCACCTGCGAGCCTGTTGTGATAACCTACTGTTGCCTCCTGTATATCGGAGAGTCCCAATGTAGACTGTTCCTGTGCTCCGTCTGCCAGGATCTCCCAGTAGCCACCCTTTTCAATCCGACTTCCCATTCCTATTCCAACATGTCAATCCATGGTCTCCTCGACTGCTGCAGTGAGGGCTACACAGGCTGGAGCAGCAACATCTTGTATTCTGTATGGATCGCCTCCAACCTGATGTCATGAACATCAATTTCTCAAGCTTACAGCAAATGACTCTCCCCTCACCTCTCCTTCACCATCCCCCATTCCTGCTTCCCTCTGTCACCTTATCTTCTTACCTGCTTACTTTCCCCCTCTCCCGATTTCACCTATCACCTACCACCTTGTGCTTCTTCCTCTCCTCGCCCCGGTTTCTTACTCTGACTTTTCCTTCTTTTTCTTTCCAGTCATGATGAACACCCAAAACATTGTCTCTTTACTCTTTTCCAGAGATGCTGCCTGGCCCACTGAGGTCCTCCAGCATTTTGTCTGTATTGCAGGAGGCAGGTAGCTGGTTGGCTGCCAGCAATGGAAAGGGAATAGACTCTTCAGCCTACTTTAGACAGGTGCAAAAGCAATAATGTTATTGTTGTAGGTGACCTCATGTTTCCTAACATTGATTGGCAGGAGGTTTAGATGAAGCAGAATTTGGCAGGTTTGTCTTGGAAAGATTCTTGAGACAACACGTGAATGGGCCAACTCGAGGAGAAGCCATACTGGATCTAGTATGAGGCAATGAACCTGGTCAGGTATCTAAACTCTTGGTGGGTGAGCAAAATGAAGGGTGCAGTGACTACAACTCCCTGACTAATAGCATAGCCTTGGACAGAGATAAAAGTAGAGGGGATGGAAAAGTATTTATTTGCGGGAGAACTAATTATGATACTATTAGGCAGGAACTTAGGAGCATAAATTAGGAATAGATGTTCACAGGAAATGTACAACAGAAATGCAGAGGTGGTTTAGGGAGGACTTACATTCAGGATCTGAAGAAGTTTGTTCCTTTGAAACAGGGAAAGTATGATAGGGTGAAGAAACCAGGGTTGACAAGAGAAATGGAACATTGAGTCAAGAGGAAGAAGAAAGCATAATTCTTAGGAGG
The DNA here is from genome assembly GCF_030144855.1 of Hypanus sabinus. Lineage (NCBI taxonomy): Eukaryota > Metazoa > Chordata > Chondrichthyes > Myliobatiformes > Dasyatidae > Hypanus > Hypanus sabinus. The sequence goes on from NC_082707.1 coordinate 32,677,250, forward strand.
TAAAAATCATACAGGGCTCTTGATGCTTACAAGGTAGCCAAGAAGGAGCTTAACAAGAGTATTCAGAAAGCTAGAAGAGGACGTGAGAAGGCCTTGGTGAGTAGGACCAAGGATAACCCCAATGAGAAGCAAGGAAGGAGATTGTTACACCACTGGTAATGATCTTTCTGTCCTCACTGAGTATTACCAGATGACTAGAGGGTATACATGAAGAACAGGAGGATGACTAGAGTGAGGGTAGGACTGATCATGGATAAAAGTGAAAACAGACATCTGGGACCTGCTGAAGGGTCTTGGCCTGAAATGTCAGCTGTGCTCTTTTCCATAGAGGTTTCTTGGCCTGCTGAGTTCCTTCAGCATTTCATGAGTGTTACATGCTTCTGGGGTTGGAGGAGGTAGGGGAGGTCCTTAATGGTTCACAATACATTGCTTCTGTATTCACAAGTGGGGGGGGGGACCTTGACAAATGCGAATTCACTAGAGAATAGACTAATGTGCTAGAACATGACGAAGTTGCAAAAGAGGATGTTTTAGAACCTTTGGAAAACATTAGGATAAATACTTCACCCTGGCTGAAAAGGATTTACTCCAGGTTACTATGGGAAGCAGGGTAAGAGATTGCTGCGCCATTTGCAATGATCCTTATGTCCTCATTGAGTAGTACCAGGTGTACCAGAGAGTGTTAAATGTTATTCCTTTTCCAGGAAAGTCAACAGGGATACCCCTGGGAATTATAGACTAGTGGGTTTTATATCAACTACTGGAGAGGATCTTAGAGACAGGATTTATGAGCATTTTGAGAAGCCTAGTCTGATTAGTGATAGAGGTGGCAGATCATGCCTCACTAGTCAGGTGTCAGGAATCCACCTTTTTATTCCAGGGAACCATTCAATAGGCTTATAAAAGTGGATAGAATATTCTGTATCTCTGACCTGATGGGAGGAAGAAGGAGTGAGAATACTGGGGTAGGTAGGGTCTTTGAATATCTCGGCTACTTTACTAATGTAGTGAGAAGTGTAGACAATAGTCCTGGAGGAGATGCCTGTTTCTTTGATGTACTGAGCTGTGTCCATAACCCTCTTGCATTCATGGACAGAGCAGCTGCCATAGCAAGCCATGATGCATCAGGACAGGATGCGTTCTCTGGTGCATTCATTAAATTGTTGATGTTCAAAGAGAACATACAAAATTTCTTCAGCCTCCTGAGGAAGTAAAGGTGCTGATGGCCATGGCATCAATGTGGTTGGTCCAAGAAAGGCTATTGGTAATGTTTACTCTGGGAGTTTGAATCTCCCAATCCTCTCAACCTCAGTGCCACTGTAAATATAAAGGACATGTAAGCCATACAGGGTAAGGGTAGAGGATTTCCTTTTCAGGTGGGCTTCTACAGCAGTTTCATGGCTAGCTTTTTCTTGTAAATTTTATATGTAATTATTGTTTGAATTTTGATCGCCACCTGCCACAGCTCCTGTAACTAGATCAATGGTCCAGAACTCTGACAGTCAGTTCATTAATGTATATAAAAAAATACACTCAGTGGCCACTTTATTAGGTACATTTGTACATGGGTTCATTAACGCAAATATCTAATCAGCTAATCATGTGGCAGTAAATTAGAGCACAAAATCATGCAGAGATTGTCAAGAGGTTCTCTTGTACAGACCAAACATCAGAATGGGGAAGAAATGTAATCTAACTGACTTTGACTGCTGGTGCCACAGGAGCTCAAACTTCAACATTCAAAGTAAATTTATTATCAAAGTACAAGTGTCACATTATAGAGCCTTAAGATCCATTTTCATGTGGGCATACTCAATAAAGCCATAATAACCATTATATAATCAAAGAAAGACTGTATCGACTTGGGTGTTCAACCAGTGTGCAAAAGACAACAAACAGCAAGTACAAAAGGGGAAAATATAATAATAATAATAATAATAATAATAATAATAATAATAATAATAAATAAGCAATAAATATTGAGAACATAAGATAAGTATTTCAATGATGGACCAAGTGAAGTAGAGTGAGGTTATCACTTTTGTTTCAAGAGCCTAATGGTTGAGGGATAATAACTGTTCCTGAACCTGGTGGTGTGAGTCCTGAAGCTTCTGTTCTTCCTGATGGCAGTAGTGAGAAGAGAGCATGTCCTGGGTGGTGGGGGTCCCTGATGATAGATGCTGCTTTCCTGTGACAATTCATGTTGATGTTCTCAATGGTGGGGAGGACTTTACCCATGATGGGCAGAGCCATATCCATTAATTTTCTGTTAAAAGGCATCCCAGACTGGGATGCAGGCAGTGAATATACTCTCCACTACACATCTAAAGAAGTTTGTCTAAGTTTTAGATGTCATGTTGAATCGTCACAAACTCCTAAGGAAGTACAGGTGCTGCCGGGCATTCTTGATAATTGCACTTATGTACTGGGCCCAGGACAGGTCCTCCAAAATAATAACACTGAGGAACTTAAAGCTGCTGACCATCTCTACCTCCGATCCTTCAATGAGGACTGGCTCATGGACCTCTTGTTTCTTCCTCCTGAAGTCAATAACTAGCTCTTTGGACTTGCTGACATTGAGTGAGAGGTTGTTGTTGTGGCACCACTCAGCCAGATTTTCGATCTCCCTCCTATAAGCTGATTCAATACCACCTTTGATTCACCCTACAGCAGTGGTGTCTTCAGCAAACTTGAATATGACATTGGAGCTGTGTTTAGCCAACAGTCATAAGTGTAAAGCGAGTAGAGCAGGGGGCTAAGCACACAGCCTTGAGGTGCACCTGTGCTGTGGCAGATTGTGAAGGAAATGTTGTTGCCAATCTGAACTGTTAGGGTCTACAAGTGAGGAAATCAAAGGTCCAATTGTACAAGGAGGTATTGAGGCCAAAGTCTTGAAGGTTTTTGATTAGTTTTGAAGGGGTGATAGTATTGAATACCGAGCTGTAGTCGATAAAGAGCATCTTGATATATGCACCTTTGCTGCCCAGATGTTCCAATGTTGAGTGAGGGCCATTGAGGTGGCACCTGCTGCAAACCTATAGCTTAGGTAGGCAAACTGGAGCGGATCTAAGTTGCTTCTCAGGCAGGAGCTGATATGTTTCATCACCAACCTCTCAAAACACTTCATCACTATAAGTGGTACTGGACGATTGTCATTGAGGAAGGTAACCATTTTCTTCTTAAGCGCTGCTATAATCGAAGCCTGCTTGAATGCAGTGGGTATCTCAGACTGCCAAAGCAAGAGTTTAAAGACCTCTGTGAATACTTAGTGGTTAGAGTAGCTCAGAAACTGCTGATCCCTTGGGATTTCTACGCAAAACAGTCTCTAGTGTTTGCAGAGAATGGTGTGAGAGACGTAAAGCATCCAGTAAGCAGCAGTTCTGTGGGTGAAAATGCTTTCTTAATGAGAGAGTTCAGAGGAGAATGGCCAGACTAGTTCAAGCTGACAGGAAGTGAGGGTAACTCAAACAACCATGTGTTACAACCATGGTGTGCAGAAGAGCTTCTCTGAGCACACAACATGTCAAACCTTGAAGCGGATGGGCTACAGCAGCAGAAGTCCATGAATATACACTCAGAGGCAACTTGATCAGGTACAGGAGGTAGCTGTACCTAATGAAGTGATCACTGAGTGTATTACCACATGCTTTAGCTGCATTATATTAAGTTTGGCCCCGACACCATTATCCTTTCTGGGATAATTCTTTAGGTTGTAGTTAGACTGACCTCAGATGAGATGTAAGTTATCCTGTCCTGATCTTGTTCCAGAAAATATTCTGCATTACCCTCATTAATTTCCTTTAATATTGTAAAAGCCTTTTATTGTACCCGTGCGCACTTCAGCCAGGAATAGAGGACAAAGCCTTGCCAAGATTTTCTGAATGCCAAGATTAGCGAAGGATCAATAATGTTTAGTGGGACATGTAGTTTACAGAAAATGCAGTAATTTCTCAGGTGGGGACGGGGGAAAGGAGGCAGACATTGTTTGTGGTGGTGGAACGCACTGGAAAAATGAAAAAAGAAAACAATCGAAGCGCAGGAAAGGAGTAGTTGCAGAGTATTTCTTGAATGAGTATTACCATGTATAAATGGCACAAACTAACTGGGCATTTAATGGGGCCGAGCTGTCATTGCCACCTTCTTTCCATTGTTCTGTATGAAAATTTTAAGGAAAGAACTGAGACATCGGGCTAATGTTTGTATTTCATGCTGCTTAATCTTTCTCCTATCTGTCTGGGTGTTGCTTAACAGCATTCCTTTACTGGGAAAAAGATAATTATGCAAGGGCTAAGGATTAGAAGTTCAATGTGATGGTGCAGCTAGGGCATACACTACTAATCAACCAAATCAACAAGAGCAGTTGTATCATTGCAGGTAATTCATTTCAATGGGATATATTTTTATTTTCCTACCCCCACCATGCCCAAAACCGGACATACTTAAAAAATGGGCAGAAACCTATTATAACAAATATTTACTGAATAAGAAATTTCTCCAGTCTTTTAGTTCTATCACCAGAAGTACCTACCTATCTACTGTTAATTTTGAGCATCTTACATGGTTTCCATGGAGTATTATTGAAGGAGGTCATCTCATCCCTGGAAAGCGTCATCTATCCTGTCCTGATGGTTCTTTTTAGGAGTGAAATGACCTCCTTCGATAACGCAGATAATCTCACTGACATGGTCTTCTAACATTAAATTTGCATACAGCATTAGATTGAGCAAAATTTGCATCCTCTTGGAGCCTCTTAGAGCAGCAACAGGAGTTGCTGCTATGGGAGACTGGCCAAGGATGCCATCCTAAAGGCGCACAAGCCTAATGAAGTGGGTGAATAGCGTGAATCACAATAATGGTGAATGTGTAAGGGAGAACATATGTTTTGGACACCTCTCCAATGCTCAGTACAGTTGGGCTCTGTATAGCTAGTGTAGTATTGTGGTTTCCATCTGCATGCAGTTCACACAGCCAGTTTACATTTCTTTTGTTTTAGAGTCTTTAATGAATGAAAACGCTTTAGGTCCATAGGGTGTGTCACAAATGCCAAGTCTCTGCTGCCAATAATATGGATCATTGCATTAAATTGACTCCTAAATTAACCTATGCAATTTCCCTTTGATTGTTCCAACAGAATTCTCAGACATCAGCCTCCAATATCAAATGGATATTTTGGGCTCCTGTGGAGTCGACACTCATGGAAAGGCACTTAAAGAGGTAATAAGTAAGTATGCAATAATATTCTGAGGTAAAGTGAACTTGATTTAAGGAGCTTTAATTTTCAGAGCTCTTTGCAATTTTAGCTTTAATTCTTGAAGCTATTCATCCACAGCTCAACATCAGTAAGAGAGAGGAGACAGTAATGGACTTTAAGAAAACTAAGCCTGCATTGCTGCCTGTTGCTATTGACAGTGAGGATGGGGATGTTGTGAGGACCTACAAGTATCTGGGGGTGCACCTGGATGACAGACTTGAGAGGAGCACCAACACAAAGGCTGTGCACAAGAAGGGCCAGAGTCGCCTCTACTTCCTGAGGAGACTGAGGTACTTTGGAGTGTGCAGGCCTCTCCTTCACATGTTCTAGCAGTCAGTTGTCACCAGTACAATATTCTAAGCAGTAGTGTGCTGGGGCAAAGGCATCAACATGGGTGATGGCAAAAGGCTCAATAAACTGATTAGAAAGGCTGGCTCTGTTACAGGAGTCAAACTGGATGCACTGGAGGATGTGGTAAAACAAAAGACCCTATGGAAAATTCTGGCAATTCTCACCCTCTGCATGCTACCTTGGCTGAACAGAGGAACACTTTTCATAATAGACTAAGACAAATGCATTGCTCCAAAAAGCGCAATATGAGGTCATCCTTACCCTTGGCCATTAGGCTCTATAATGAGTCAACCTATAGCCGGGGAAGTGATGACTCTCTCCTGTTAGACTGTTTGACGTAACTTACTTTTTATTTCTCTTCTAATATTTGTTTATCAGTGCACTTGTAATGCTACTGTGACACTGCAATTTCCTTTGGGATCAATAAAGTACTGTATCTAACCATCTATCTATCTATTTTATATTTAATCATTGTATTTTATATCATGTGAAGACTTGAATGGAGCTGCCACTGTTTCTTTTAATTTAAGAGTTGTTTGTTTTTAATTCAGTTGTAGCTTAGATGTCATTCTAAATAACTCAGACGTTATTTTAGATTCAGCCATTGCGTTTTTAGTACCGTAATTGATTTGCCTGTGTGTTGTTTTGCACTGAATGGAGCAGCACTGCAATCTCATCGTCCTGAGCAACAATAGTAAAGCTCTAACTAACTAACTAACTAAACACCATTTTCTACAAACTAAAACACTAACAAATTGATACATTCATGTACCTACTTGGTAGTGGAATTTGAATTGGAAATTATTTACTATTGTCACATTTACCAAGGGACAATGGAAGGCTGTGTTTGTATGCTATCCAGATTATTTCATACATAAGTAAAATGAGGTTGGAAAAATGAAAACAGAATGCAGAATAAACTGTTATAGACTGATTGTCAGTGATCTACAGATTTGCTGAGGAGTAACTTGGATATCAGTAGGTTTGAGAGTACTGTGTCTATAGAACATAGAACATTGAAAGTCTACAGCACATTACAGGTCCTTTGGCCCACAATGTTGAGCTGACCATGTAACCTACTCTAGAAGGTACCTGGAATTTCCCTAATGCATAGCACTCTAATTTTCTGAGCTCCATGTAGTTATCTAAGAGACTCTTAAAAGACCCTATTGTTTCCACCTCTACCACCTTCACTCATGCACCCACCACTCTCTGTGTGAAAAACTTACCTCTGACATCCCCCTTGTACCTACTTCCAAGCACCTTAAAACTCTGCCCCCTCATGTTAGCCGTTTCAGCCCTGGTAAATAGCCTCTGCATATCCAGATGATCAATGCCTCTCAACATCCTATACACCTCTATCAGGTTACCTCTCATCCTCCATCGATACAAAGAGAAAAGGTCAAGTTCACACAACATATTCTCATAAGGCATACTCTCCAATCCAGGCAACATCCTTGTAAGTTTCTTCTGCACTCTCCCTATAGCATCCACATCCTTCCTGTAATGAAGAGACCAGAACTGAACACAGTACTACAAGTGGGGTCTAATTAAGGTCTTATATAGCTGACACGAGGAAATCTGCAGATGCTGGAAATTCAAGCAACACACACAAAATGCTGGTGGAACACAGCAGGCCAGGCAGCATCCATAGAGAGATGCACTGTCGACGTTTTGGGCTGAGAACCTTTGTCAGGACTAACTGAAAGGAAAGATAGTAAGAGATTTGAAAGTAGGAGGGAGAGGGGAAAATGCAAAATGATAGGAAAAGACCAGAGGGGGTGGGGTGAAGCTGAGAGCTGGAAAGGTGATTGGCAAAAGGGATTCAGAGCTGGAGAAGGGAAAAGATCATGGGACGGGAGGCCTCGGGAGAAAGAAAGAGGGAGGGGAGCACCACTGGGAGATGGAGAACAGGCAGAGTGATGGGCAGAAAGAGAGAAAAAAAAAGGAGGGGGAGAAAAACTAAATATATCAGGGATGGGGTAAGAAGGGGAGGAGGGACATTAACGGAGGTTAGAGAAGTTTAATGTTCATGCCATCAGGTTGGAGGCTACCCAGCCGGTATATAAGGTGTTGTTCCTCCAACCTGAGTGTGTCTTCACCTGTGAATCGGCTGGTGTGGTATACTGTGTTCGGTACTCTCAGTGTGCCCTTTTATATATTGGTGAGACCCGACACAGACTGGGAGACCGTTTCGCTGAACACCTACGCTCAGTCCGCCAGAGAAAATAGGATATCCCAGTAGCTATCCATTTTAATTCCACGTCCTATTTCCATTCTGATATGTCAATCCATGGCCTCCTCTACTGTCAAGATGAAGCCACACTCAGGTTGGAGGAACAACACCTTATATACTGGCTGGGTAGCCTCCAACCTGATGGCATGAATATTAAACTTCTCTAACCTCTGTTAATGCCCCTCCTCCCCTTCTTACCCCATCCCTGATATATTTAGTTTTTCTCCCCCTCCTTTTTTATTCTCTCTTTCTGCCCATCACTCTGCCTGTTCTCCATCTCCCAGTGGTGCTCCCCTCCCTCTTTCTTTCTCCCGAGGCCTCCCGTCCCATGATCTTTTCCCTTCTCCAGCTCTGTATCCCTTTGGCCAATCACCTTTCCGGCTCTCAGCTTCACCTCATCCCCTCCGGTCTTCTCCTATCTTTTTGCATTTTCACCTCCCCCTCCTACTTTCAAATCTATTAGTATCTCTCCTCTCAGTTAGTCCTGACGAAGGGCCTCGGCTCGAAACGTCGACAGTGCTTCTCCCTATAGATGCTGCCTGGCCTGCTGCGTTCCACCAACATTTTGTTTGTGTTTCTTATATAGCTGTAACATTAACTCACGGCTCTTGAACTCAGTCCTATGATTGATGAAGGTCAACTCATCATACGCCTTCTTAACAACACTGTCAACTTGCGCAGCAGCTTTGAGTGTCCTATGGACATTGATCCCAAGATCTCTTTGATCCTCCATCCTTGTAAATCTCCTCTACACCCTTTCTATGGTTTCCACATCCTTCTTGTGACCAGAATTGAGCACAGTTCTTCAAGTGGGGTCTGACCAGGGTCCTATATAGCCACAACATTACCTCTCGGCTCTTAAACTCAATCCCACAATTAATGAAGGCCAATGCACCATATGCCTTCTTAATCACAGAGTCAACCTTTATAGCAGCTTTGAGTGTCCTATGGGCTCAGACCCCAAGGTCCCTCTGATCCTCCACACTGCCAAGAGTCTTAATATTAATGCTATATTCTGCCATCAAATTTGACCTACCAGAATGAACTACCTCACACTTATCTAGGTTGAAGTCCATCTGCCACTTCTCAGCCCAGTTCTGCATCCTATCGATGTCCAGCTGTAACCTCTGACAACCCTCCAGACTATCCACAACTCCTCTAGCTTTTGTATCATCAGAAAACTTACTAACCCACCCTTCTATTTCCTCACCCAGGTCATTTATAAAAATTACAAAGAGAAGGGGTCCTAAAACAGATTCCTGCAGAACACCGCTAGTCACCGTCCTCCATGCAGAATATGAAATTATGATTACTACCTCCAAAATGCACTTCCACAGAGAGATCTGACATCTGACCAGGTTCATTTCCCAATACCAGATACTCCAGTTGTCTTATCTATATATTGTGTCAGGAAACCTTCCTGTACACACCTAACAAGCTCCCTCCCATCTAAACCCCTTGCTCTAAGGAGATGCCAGTCAATATTAGGAAAGTTAAAATCACCCATCACAACAACCTTATTATTATTGTACCATTCCTGAATCTGCCTCCCTATCTGATCCTTGATGTCCCTGTTACTATTGGAGGTTCTATAAAAATCACCCAGTGGAGTTATTGCCCTCTTCCTGTTTCTAACTTCTACTTACAATGACTCAGTAGACAATCCCTCCATTACTTCCTCCTTTTCTGCAGCCGTGATACCAACCCTGATTAGCAGTGTCACACCCCCACCTCTTTTGCCTCCCTCCCTGTCCTTTTTGAAACATCTAAAGCCTGGCACACTCTGCAGCCTTTCCTGCCACTGAATCATCCAGGTCTCTGTAATGGCCACAGCATCATAGTTCCACGTATTGATCCACGCTCTAAGTTCATCCACCTTGCTTGTGATACTTCTTGCATTAGAATAGACACATCCCAAACCATCAGGCTGAGTGCTTCTTTGCCCTATCATTTGCCTCTCCTTCCTCATGAACTCCCTACAAGCTGTCACTACTTGTGCATCAACCGCCCCATCCTCTGCCTCTTCACTTCGTTTTCCACCCTCCTGCAACTCTAGTTTAAACCCTCCCAAATACCCTAACAGCATTAGCAAACCTTCTTCCCAGGATATTGGTTCCCCTCCAGTTCAGGTGCATCCTGTCCTACTTCTACAGGTCATCCCTTCCCCGGAAGAGGTTCCAATGATCAAAGAACTTGAAACCCTGCCCCCTGTGCCATCTCTCAGCCACTCATTCATCTGCGCTATCTTCCTGTTCTGACCTTCACTATCTCATGACGCTGGGAGTAATCCGGGGATTACCACTTTGGAGGTCCTGCTCTTCAGCATCCTTCCTAACTGCCTAAGCTTACTGCACAGGACCTCTACCCCTCTCCTGCCTATGTCACTGGTACCAACATGTATCACAACCCCTGGTCCCTTCTAGAATATTTTGCTACCGCTCAGAGACATCCTGGACCATAGCACCCAGGAGGCAACATACTATCCTGGTGTCCCTTTTGCTGCCACGGAATCTCCTATCTGTCCCCCAACTATCGAGTGCCCTATGCATACTGCTCCACCTGACTTCACCCTTCCCTTCTGAGGCTCAGAGCCTACCACAGCACTATTGGTCTGGCTGCTGCTGCCTTGCTCAGCAAGCTCATCCCACACATTGGAATCCAAACGAGTATACCTGCTGCTGAGGGGACTAGACAAAGGGAGACCCTGTTCTGACTTCCTTCTCCCTTTACCTCTCTCGGTGTTCTCCCATCTACTCCCCGAGTTCTGCACTTTGGGTGTAACCACCTGCTCAAAAGTCGTATCTATCAAATGCCTTGTCTCCCGCTCCAGCTCCTTAACGTGGCTTTTCATGAGCTGGAGTTGACTGCACTTGCCACAGATGTAGTCATCAGGGAGGCTACCGCGTTCCACGAATTCCCACATTCTACAGGAGAGGCTTTCCACTGTCATATCTGCCTCCTGCCTGCACTGTGCAATGAGCAACCAGGACCAAATCCTTTAACCTGGTATTTTGGCCTCAGCCTCTTCTCTTCGAAGCCTCTTGAGTCAAAGCCTGACACTCCTACTCTCACCACTGGCCTACTCCCAACAATGGCCGCCCCGACAGTGGCTGCCCCTCTTGCCCCTTCTGTACTTTTATTTAATTTGCAGTGCTGTGCTCCTGACACTGACTGGACCTCTGGAATGTCCGAAAGCCTGGCACGTGCATGGAGCCCATTGTCATAGTCGTAGAGTCCTACAACTTGGAACCAGGCTGTTCGGCACAACTCATCCATGTCTACCATATCGTCTTCCAGTGCTCCTCCCATTTGACCCATATCTCCTCAGTCTTCCTTTGAACCTTTCCCTCCCATGTACCTATCCAAATATAGATTGTATGAAAGGGAAGCTTCAGCAAGACCAGGGGCAAGAAATTAATGGCCAAAGGTGGGACCATATAAACAAGACAGCTGCAGAAGGAGACTGAAGGGGGGTCTAGATAAAAATGCCCCACTGGAACGAGGATACTAGGAGACTGTGTTTAACATGCATCAGACTGAGGAATCCGAATCAGATTTATTTTCACTTAATTATATGACATGAAGTTTGTTGTTTTGTGGCAGCAGTACAGTGCCTTTAGACATAAAAATGACCATAAATTGAAAAATAAATAAGTAGCGCAAGTAAAAGAAATACCAATGTAGTGCTCATGGACCATTTAGAAATCTGTTAGTGGAGGGGAGGAAGATGTTCCTGAAACACTGATGGTGGGTCTTAAGACTTTGTGTGGCTCCAGGCTCCTCATCTGATATTTTACCAACAGTAAAGTCATCTGAGAATTTATAAATGGCATTTGAGCATAGCCACACAATCGTGAATGTAGGTTGATCAGAGCAGCGAGCTAGGCACGCGTCCTTGAGATATGCCTGTGTTGATTGTCAGTGAGGAGGAGATGTTATCACAGATCCGTACTGACTTTCATCGTTTGTCTGTCATTCATCTGTCATTGATGAAGATGTTTATTGCGATCCATACTGACTGTGGTCTCCCAATAAGGAAGTCGAGGACCGAGGCCTTGGTTTGGAAACATAGTGTTTCAAATGAATGCGTAGCTGTAATTGATCAGCAGCAGATTGACGTATGTTTTAATGTTATCTCGGTGCTCCAAAACCAAGTGGTGAGCCAGTGAGATTGCATTCACCTGTTGTGGCAGTAGGAATTGCAGTGGATCCAGGTTCCTTTTTGCACCTTGTGCCACATCGGGTGTCACTTTTGCCACTTCATTAGCAATTGACTGTTTTTTTATAAGCTCGGCATTCAACCCAGCATGGAAGGAGCCAGCCGGATTCAAACTCGGAACCATTTGCCTCGAAGTCCGGTGCTAATGCCACTACACCACCGACCAACGAGATCCTCACTCAGGCTGGAGTTATTTCTAACCATGAACAGTCTCTCAAGGTATTTCATCGCAGCTGATATGAGTGCTGCCAGTCAATAGTCACTGAGCCACGACACCCTGCTCGTCTTTGGAACTGCTACTGTTATTGCCCTTTTGAACTAGGTGGGAATCTCAGACCACAGCAATGTGGGGTTGAGGGTGTCCATAAGACCATAGACCATAAGATATAGGAGTAGAATTAGCCCTTGATCTCTCCAACCAGTTAGGTCAGCGCAGGTTTTAGTACGCGGCCAGGTACAACATTTAGTTTGGACACCTTGTGACATTATAAAGTTGCTGGATTCTCCGGGGGTATGCATAGGTGTAGTTGTATTCTCCCTTTCAAAGCAGGATAAAACATTAGCTCATTTAGACATTGAGCTCATTGTGAGGTGAAGCATCACTCTTATTTATGCTGTTAACTTTTGCCTTATAAGAAAAAAAATGGCCAGCATACCCTCTCACAGCTGTGGTACATCCAATCTTACGATGGCGTTCCATGAGTCATATCTGAAATTCTTGTAGAATTCTGGAATTCCAGTCTTGTATGCCACTGACCTAGTCCTCAGCAGACTCCAAATTATCTGGTTCATCCCATGGAACACCATCATAAGATTCGATGTACCACAGCATACTTTTTCTGGTTTGATAAAACTCAATGTACTTTCAAAGGCACACTCACTCATGTAGGTCTTGTTGATAGCTGTGGCATATTCATTCAGATGTGAAGATGGTGTCACATCCACAGATTCTGCCGTGGAGTCTGGGCACTCTCGCAGTCAGACAGCTGAACTCACGGCCATCACACTTGTGAGTCTGCACGTTCCAGCCAGCTGCAGTTTCATTCTGGTTGGATTTAACTCCCTTCCTCTAGTGTCAGTCTTGTCGAGTCTTGACCAAAGCACTGCGATGTCCACCCTTCCTGTTTACCTTTGTCCTTGTTCCATGATAGAAGACTACTAAAAAGTAGATTGAGGCTGGAATGAAGCCAAGTATACTTAGTATTAAGTTACTGCTTCCTAGCTGCAATGTTGGTGTTAGCTTTCAATTGAGAGTTTTAATTAACAGCCCAGTTAACCTAGCATTTATTTTTTTTCTTTTTGTTCTGCACAGTTCATATTAAAATTCTTCGTCCCTCCGCACTTGGGCCATAACCACATCTCTCCTTCATATGGATCCCTGAGTATGGACCAGTCCACTGATTCCAAGCAGTCCTAAAAATGCCCTGCTTTGACCAGCTCTTCACCATCTTCAATGTTTCTGTGGTTCTCTGAACCTGTGTTCTGAGAGGAGAAGAGCAGTCAGGTGATTGTACTTGGGATGGCTCAGTCAGCATTCTGGCTGGTGTTGTAACAATGGTTGAGTGTGTTGGCTCCTCTGGCTTGTAGGTGACATGACAGCGATTGGTAGGAGACTTCTTCGTGCTGGCTTGGTTGAAGATGCCCCAATGATTAGAAAGGCATCAGGGTGCACCATCCCATGAATGCCATCATAATGCCTAGCTCCCTCAGTGCCAACTTGACGTTTGCCAGGGTGGAGTGTGTACTGCTCCCAAGATGATAGCAGAAAACTCCCTCCGTAGGTAGAATGGATGACACCTGACCAGCAGACATTCCAGATTGTGGGAGCAGTACTGAGACAGAACTGAATGTTTTTTTGCACCACAATAAGTTAATCATGATACAGACACTGCTGCCTCTGCCTTTACATGATGCCACTATCCTGACCAAGTAGATGGATGGTGAAGCTCTCAGGCTGGAGTGTTGTGTCCAACGTGCTAGCGGTGAGCCATGTGAGTGATGAGTGATGTGTCCAGAAGCTAAGGTTCTCTAAAGAGGTTATCCACACTGCTTCAGCAGCCTGATTTGAAGCGTTGATTTGAACTGTTGTGGAAATTCCTCTGGCAATTTGTGTATCTTGCTCAATATTCTCAGCATCTGCAGAATCTCTTATGTTTATAATTTTCTGCAAGGGGGCTTCACTCCCTTATTCAGATACTGAGCAGTCTTGGGAAGGTGATTATGATGACGAATTGTGTCACCAAGGGCACTTGCATGTTTTTTATCATCTTGATGTAGAGCACTCTGCTCACAGTCTTCAGCCTACTAGTTCTAACCAATTGGTAGTCTTCGGAGGAAAGAATAAATAATTAAAACCTGAGTTCCCGACTGTACACAAGCTTCCAACAATCTATGCAGCGTTCCAACCTGCATGACCACAAAAACAAGGAGATCCCCAGTGAAATCCTGCAGCAGCAACTTGAATACACAGACCATCTCACTCCAGGAAGGCTCTCCTGTTTCAACAGCTCACAAACAATACCACCTTTGTTTAGATAAAGCAGCTGTTTGCATCACTACCGCAGGAGGAGGACACAAAGAAGAAGAAGTGCTTGATGAGGGTCCATCATCAAAGACTCTCACCATCTGGGCCATGCTCTGTTCTCACTGTTGCCATCAAGAATGAGGTGCAGGAGCCTTGGGTCCCACACCACCAGGTTCAGGAACAATTATTACCCTTCAATTATCAGGCTCCTGAACCAGTGTGGATAACTTCACTCACCTCAACTCTGAACTGATTCCACAACCTATCCACTCGCTTTCAAGAACCCCATAACTCATGTTCTCAGTATTATTTAATTAATTATTTCTTATTTTTTGTATTTACACAGATATCTTCTTCTGCACATAGGTTGTTTGTCTTTGTGTGTAGTTTTTCATTGATACTATTCTATTTCTTTGTTTGTTGTAGATGTGTGCGGGAAAATTAATCTCATGGTAGTATATGGTTATATATACTGCATGTACTTTGATAATATATTTACTTTGAACTTTGAACATTGAAGAAGGGAAAGAAGAGGAGGATGAGTGGTCAAGGTAGGGAGTGATGACAAGATGGATGAGTCCCAGTGAAGGGTCTTGGCCCAAAATGGCAACTTGTTCATTGTTCTCCCCACGTGTTGCCTAACCTGAGTTCCTCCAGCACTTTGTGTGTGTTGATCTGGACTTCCAGCTTCCATAGAATCTGTTGTGTTAGTGATGCCTTCTGAATAATGCTGTGAGGTGTAAGAATACTATCACAATGTCTCAAAGAATGAAATTGTCCATGTCCTGTATCAAGACCTGCTTTAACTTTTTGATCGCCAAGAGCAAAGTTTTAAGCTGCATAAAAAAAAAAGAATGACAAAGTGCCTGGTGCTGGGGAAGTTTAATAACAGCTTTCATCCCTCAAGGTGAAAGTGGACAGCATAGGAGCAAGTAAGGAAGCAGATGACAAGTCTAGAGAAGGTGTAAATGGGACTGTCAGAATCATTATCTGAAATCAGTGAACTCAATATTGAATGTAAAAAGCTGTAATGTGCCTCGACAAAGGGGAGATGGGGGAGGGTGCTATTTATGAAACTTACATTGAGAACTGTTGCAGCAATATCAAGGGTAGAGAAATTAGTGTGGGAATAAGGCAGGCAAAAAAAAAATTCTGGGAAGCAGAATTTCAAAATAATGCTGTGCACTAAATGGGCATGTTCCCTAAAGCTATCATCCAGTCTGGGCTTGGTTGTCCAGGAGACTGCATTGCAATCAGCCCACAGAGAATGCTAATTTCAAAGAGATAGGAGTAAAATCTCATTTAAATTTGATGGAGCAGCTTGACATTTCAAGTGTTTTCTCAATCCTTTCTGGTGGCGATTGATTTCAGTCTTTGGCCAAATTACAGACATAAAATAGGTGAGAGGAAGAAGACATCTTGTGGAGATTCACGCTGACCTCTCCCTTCCGTTAGGTACCTTATGGCTTCACAGTGTCTGACAAAATGAAAATCAAAATAACTGCAGGCGATGGAGTCCAAAATTAAAACCGAAAATGCAGCAAGTCAGGCTGCAACTGTAGAAAGAGAAAAAGAAGCATTTAACATTTCAGATCTGGGATTCTTCATCTTGGACCAAGAACTCTGTCGGCTGAGCAGCATGGGAATGTGGTGGTCAGTGCATCCCTTTACAGCACTAGCAATCACCAAGTGGGGTTCAATTTCTGATGCTGCCTTGTAACAGATTGCAGCTTCTCCACACCGATGCTCCAGTTACCCCCCACGTTCCAAAGACGTACGGTTAGGGTTAGTGAGTTGTGGGCAAGCTATGTTGGTATCGTAACTGTAGCAACACTTATGGGCTGCCTAGTGCAATCCTCAACACAAAGTGCACTGCAGATGCTGTCATCAAAGCAACATGCACTGACGAGTCCTGAGGACGGGTCTCGGCCCGAAGCGTTGACTGCTCGTTTCCACGGATGCTGTCCAACCTGCTGAGTTCCTCCAGCTTGTTGTACGTTTAGCACAATCCTCGCTGCTTTGATTTGATGCAAGTAACACATTTCACTGTAGTTTTAATGTACATGAAAATCTTTGTCTTTTCCACAGATACCTCCCAACTGGTTCAGTGTTTCCAGTATTTTCTATTTTTACATTCCACAGTACCAAATACTGCTTCAACTGCAGTGCAAATCACTTAGTATCACTTTACAGGTGGTCTTTGCTGGTTCTCTTTCGCTTACAAACTGCTTTAATGGATAAGTGTTTAACAAAAGCTTGCTTGCGATTTTGGCAGAGGCTAGCAGCTCACTGACTGCATCACCGAAAATGGAGTTCATTCTTTAGACAGCTTCACAATCTCTGAGCCCGGAGCAACTTGACGGACGTATTGTGCCTGTGTACTTCGGATCAATCACTCAAGTACAATGATCATCAGCATCTTGACTAAACACCCATTGTTATGAGGCAAGCATCTTGCTGCAGGCAGCTAAATGCTACTCTTTAATGCCGGGTATACCACACCGATGTGCATTGCCTGTTCATGAAAAGGTTAACTGCAGAAGTCAAGCATGCAACAAGGCAAGCAGAATTCTCTTCTCATTATTTGCAAGCACAAGTGCAGGGCTCGGTCTCATTAAGTACATGTTCTCATACTTTGTATCTGTGATGCCATACTAACCATGGTGCCATATATAGGATTTCCTCAGAGCCATGGTCTCAGTTTATTGAGAAACCTCATTCAGGCACTGCAGAAATATTTCCACTCCATTTAGAGTCTGCATGTTATTTCATTACTTTTGAAGCTTAATTTGTTTTCTGTTAGTTCTAATACAGTTACACTATCTAACAAGTCCTCCCCCACCCCCAGGCAAAGTAACAGGGACATCTGAGCAGCAAACACACAGTGGAACAACTGCACTGATGATCCAACTCCACACCAGCTTCCCTCCAGTCTTTCACCAGATCAAAAAGTAAGCTGGGAAATTATATAAGTTTGACATCGGTAGTAGGTAAATTATTGGAAGGAATACTAAGAGATAGGATCTGCAAGTATTTGGATAGACAGGGACTTATTAGAAACAGTCAGCATGGCTTTGTGTGTGGTAGGTCGTGTGTAACCAATCTATTGAGTTTTTCGAGGAAGTTACCAGGAAAGTGGATGAAGGGAAGGCAGTGGATGTTGTATACATGGACTTCAGTAAGGCCTTTGACAAGGTCCCACATGGGAGGTTAGCTAGGAAGATTCAGACGCTAGGTATGCATGGAGAGGTCGTAAATTGGACTAGACATTGGCTCAATGGAAGAAGCCAGAGAGTGGTAGTGGAGGATTGCTACTCTGAGTGGAGGCCTGTGACTAGTGGTGTGTCACAGTGATCAGTGCTGGGTCCATTGTTATTTGTCATCTATATAAATGATCTGGATGATAATGTGGCAAACTGGATCAGCAAATTTGCTGATGATACAAAGATTGGAGGTGTAGTGGACAATGAGGAAGGTTTTCAAAGTTTGCAGAGGGATTTGGACCAGTTAGAGGAATGGGCAGAAAAATGGCAGATGGAGTTTAATGCAGACAAGTGTGAGGTATTGCACTTCGGAAGGTCAAACCAAGGTAGAACATACAAGGTAAATGGTAGGACACTGAGGAGTGCAGTAGAACAGAGGGATCTAGGAGTACAGATATGTAATTCCTTAAAAGTGGCGTCATAAGTAGATAGGGTTGTAGAGCGAGCTTTTGGTACATTGTCCTTTATAAATCTAAGTATTGAGTATAAGAGTTGGAATGTAATGGTGTGGTTGTATAAGACATTGGTGAGACCGAATTTGGAGTATTGTGTGCAGTTTTGGTCACCTAATTACAGGAATGATATTAATAAGGTTGAAAGAGTGCAGAGAAGGTTTACAAGGATGTTGCCGGGACTTCAGAAACTGGGTTACAGAAAAAGGTTGAATAGGTTAGGACTTTATTCTCTGGAGCGTAGGAGAATGAGGGGTGATTTGATAGAGGTGTATAAAATTATGATGGGTATAGATAGAGTGAATACAAGCAAGCTTTTTCTACTGAGGCCAGGGGAGAAAAAAAACAGAGGTCATGGGTTAGGGGAGAAGGGGGAAAAGTTTAAAAGGAACTTTGGGGGGGGGGCTTTTTCACACAGAGAGTGGTGGGATTGTGGAATGACCTGCCAGATGAAGTGGTGAATGCAGGCTCACTTTTGATATTTAAGAAAAACTTGGACAGGGGTACATGGATGAGAGGGGTTTGGAGGGATATGGCTCAGATGCAGGTCAGTGGGACTAGGCAGAAAAATAGTTTGGCTTAGCCAAGAAGGGCCAAAAGACCTGTTTCTGTGTGTGTAATGTTCTATGGTTCGATCTTTATATTCTCCTTTTTCTATTTTACTTTATTTAGAGATACAGCACGATACAGCCATCTAAACTTGTTGGTTCAACCACTTTCTGGATGAATAAGTTCTATATTTCCAAATGCTCACTGGCACCAAAAATCTTCTAATATCTCTTATGGATTTATTATTAGCTACCTTATAGTTATGTTGCCCAGATTTGAATCTTCCTGGATTCACCCTGTGGAATCCCTTGCGTAGAACTTGATCCATTGTCCTCTCAAGCCCTGTCTCATTTCCAAACAAAATGTCATCACCTTCCAGCTATCCTCCTTCCACTCTCCCCCATCTTTTTATTCTGTCAGCTTCCCCCTTCCTTTCCAGCCCTGAAGAAGAGTCTCAGCCCAAATTTTCGACAGTTTATTCGTTTCCATAGATGCTGCCTGGCCTGCTGAGCGTGTGTTGCTCTGGATTTCCAGAATCTACAGACTTTCTTGTGTTTATGGCCTGTTCCACTGTCCTGATGATAATACAATGTTAGCTATGGTGCAACTTTTATGCATTTTCTCCAAGATTACAAAATTCTTTTCATAACAAGGAGACTCAAGTTGGAACTTATCCAAGTCTCTTCTAAGTTTAAGATAAAATGAGAAGTTTTGAATTCCATATTCCTGGAAGCAGATCCCAGTAATTCATTAGCATTTTAATTGCTTTTTTGACCTGTGAAGTGGCTTTCAATGACTCATTCACAGGGACCTGCTGTTTGGTTGCCCTTCTTCAACCATGTTTTCATTTTTTTTCTCTACCAAAGTGCATCACCTTGCAAGTTAAAATCCCTTTGCCAGTTGTTAGCTGAGTCAGTAAATTTGCTTGCATTTTGTTTCAATCCTTGGTGGCAGCCTGATTAAGTTTTGTTACTGAGTCACTAATGTAAATCATTACATTACAGTTGGTTCTAGTAAAGCAACAGCTTCTAAAACTTATTTACTGCAACTTCCCTTCCAGGGGTATCTATCCTTAAGTCGTACTTCACTTCTTGAAATAACAGTTCTGTTTCTCCTTCCACAGGTCCTTACTGACTCGAAAAATACTTGTGTTTTCTGTTTTCCCATTGTTTTTAAAGGTTTATTTTACATAAAGATGCTCTCATCTGCATTGACAAATATTACAAGCTTAAAAGTCACAAGTGGAGGATCCAGTCAGTGAGATTATAGTGCCAACAGAATCTAACAGATCCCGAATCAGAATCAGGTTTATTATCGTGGACATGCTATGAAATGTGTTGTTTTGTGGCAGCAGTACAGTGCAAGTCATTAAAAAACTTTCTATAAGTTACAATAAGAAATAAAATAAACAAATTTCTCCCATCTACTCTATCAGTTCCTCAAAATGTCTAATATGATACAGCACAAACATTTAAGGCGAGAAGAGGTAAGTCCAAAGGAATTGTGTGGATAAGTTTTTTTACACAGAGTGGTGGGTGCCAGGAGTGGTGATGAGGACCACTGCAATAAAATAATTTAAGAGCCTCTTAGATAGGAAGATAAATGTGCAGAGAATGTAGGAATATGGACCATAAGCAACCGGAAGAAACTTGTTTAATTAAGTGTCATTAACATAAATAGTTTGGCACATCATCATAGGCTGAAGAGCCTGTTGTTGTGCTGTACAGCTTTGTTCTATGTTCCAAATATTTAAAAACCTTTTTCAGCACAATTTAAACATGGTTGGGAGGACTATGGTAGAGACGTAGAGATTTTGTCTATGGTCACCCATGCTAAATGCACACGTTGGCATCGCCTGTTGGCTGGACTTGCCACCTGAAGCTGAAGGAGCTGAGATGTGCAGGTGATTATGCCCAGTGGGCAGTACTTTGGCGACAGTATTGTGCTGGCAATCAAGGTAAATTTCTCTGCCTTTTGGACTCCCAATATTGTTCTGGCAAACCTGTGCTGTTCTCCCTTCGAGGACAGGATAATCTTCCTAAAGATGCTTTGCCCAGAACTGTCCACAGGACGACTAGCACATTCAAACAATGACTTTATACAGCTATGGTGTAACCACTGACCCTCAATTCAAGGTATTAATACAAGCATAGCTTGGCATTATTGATTACTTTCTATACTTAGTCGTGAATTCTTTTCCTGATATGTGCAGACAGAAGTTGTGTCATTGGTGGCAGTACTAAATTAACATAGTATTATGATTCTCTCTCCATTGCTTCCTGTACTTACACAGCAATAATACGGAGTGCAATATTGTGCGAGAATTTTTTGTGATATACCCATTGCATCATGGGAACACCTAACAGTATTACACAGGTATTCCACTCATATATTCCCAGAGTGTGGAGGTCACTGGTAATGCCAACATGTATTGTGCATTCTCTGTCGCCTTTGGACTGAGTTGTGACTACTTCACGGTCAGCTATGATGGTGTGTTGCTATCCTTTTCTAGGCTTGTCTGGCCAAAGGCTAACAGATTTCCTCCCAAGAACTAATTAGGTTATTGAAACACAAAAATACAACTGCAGATGCTGTGGGTCAAAGAATACGTACACAATGCTGGAGGAACTCAGCAGATCAGGTAGCATCCGTGAGAAAAGAGCAGTCAACGTTTCGGGCTGAGACCCTTCATCAGGAATGGGGGAGAAGAGAGGGCCGAAGCCCAGTAATAGAGATGGGGGAGGGGGTAGGGCCTAGAGGTGCCAGGTGGAAAACCAAACAGAGGAAAGATAAAGGGGGGAGGGAATAAGCATGAAAGAACTGTAGAGATAAAGAAGCAGAAAGTTGAAAGAGGAGAGAGACAGAGGCAGGTGAAGTGTTGCCTCACCGGAACAGACTGTCAGGGGCCCGGAATGGTGGTAAGGGAGGAGGTGTGGGGACAGGTGTAGCATTTGCGCTTGAAGGGATAAGTGCCAGGTGGGAGTTCTGTGGGGAGGGACGTGTGGACCAGGTAATCGCGGAGGGAACGATCCTTGCAAAAAACTGAGAGGAACAGGGAGGGAAAGATGTACTTGGTGGTGGGGTGGTGGCAACACTTCACCTGCGAGTCTACTGGAGTCGTCTATTGCATCCGGTGCTCCCGGTGCGGCGAGACCCGACGCAGATTGGGGGAACCACTTCGTCGAGCACCTACGCTCTGTCCGTCACAATAGACAGGATCTCCCGGTTGCCACCCACTTCAACTCTGCTTCTCATTCCCATCCAGATATATTCATACATGGCCTCCTCTACTGCCATGATGAGGCCAAACTCAGGTTGGAGGAGCAACACCTCATCTACCATCTGGGTAGCCTCCAGCCTGGTGGTACGAACATTGAATTCTCCAATTTCCGGTAATTCCCTCCCCCTTCCCCTATCCCAGGTCCCTCTCTGCCTCTCTCCCCTTTCAACTTTCTGCTTCTTTATCTCTACAGTTCTTTCGTGCTTATCCCCGCCCCTCTTTATCTTTCCTCTGATTGGATTTCCACCTGGTGCCTCTAGGCCCTACCCCCTCCCCTATCTCTATTACTGGGCTTCGACCCTCTCTTCCCCCCCATTCCTGATGAAGGGTCTCAGCCCGAAACGTTGGCTACTCTTTTCTCACGGATGCTGCCTGACCTGTTGAGTTCTTCCAGCGTTGTGTACGTAATTAGTATTGGTCACTTGTAATGTTTGTTATTACTTTTTTTGAAGGAGGTTATTTTTAGTTACTACACAAAGGACCTTCAGCACCAACTACCTACTAGCAAATCATTGTTCACAATCCCCTTCCCTTCTCCTTATTTCCCTGTAGCCCTGCAATACACCTTAACTCCCCTCACACAAGGAGAGCTTTTGTGGCTAATTAACTTACCCGAACATCTGTGGGATGTAGGAGGAAAGCAGAGCACCCAGTAGACAACCACACACAAGGAGAGCCTGGAAGCTCCACACTGACAGTACCCAGATTACGGAGGCACAAGAGTCTGCAGATGCTGAAATCCCAAGCAAAAATCAAACTGCAGGAAGAGCTCAATGGGCCCAGTATCAACGCATGGCAAAGGGATACTCAATGGTTCTGACTGCGACCCTGCATCAGCTCGGTGAGTGTAGAAGGAATACAGCCAGTATAGAGAAGTGAGAGGGAGGGATGAGGTAGGTGATGGGTGGAACCAGATAAAGGAGGGGTGATGCACAAATCAAACAATGAGGGGAGGGGGTAGAAAAGGTGAATCAAGTGAGATGAAACTGAGGTTGTTAGATACAGTATATGAGTGAGTATACAGATGGGATCAGGTGGGGGACGGTGATCTTGGGGTAGATAAGGATGGAAAAGGTGAAACAAGAGAGGGAAATTCTAGGTGAGTAGGTGGGAATGGAGTAGAAACAGATGGTGTTGGTTACCAGCAACTGGAAGATTTAGCGTTCATGCCATTGGTCTGTAGGCTGTCCAAGTGGAATATGAGGTGTTTGGTCATGGAGGCTGAGCAAAAGCAGGTTGGTGTGGGAAAGGAAAGGGGATTTAAAGTGTCGTGCAAACTGATGCTCAAGATGGTCGTCGCAGAGCCCTATAAAATGGCCACCAGTGTAGAGGAGACCATCAGCTTCCATCAAGGACGTTACTTGAGCTGTTGAACTCATTCAGAAGTTTATATTTTGTTCCAAAACACAGGTTCCTGGAGCTGAAAGCAGCAGAAGTACCTGCCGCACCACCATGACAAGGTTGGAAATGATGTCTCTGAAATAATAGGCCAGACCTCCGATGATAACTTACTTCAGTAACCTGATCACTCTATCGCAGCACTGTCACAGTCCTCTTACCACACACACAATCACTAAGAGGGTAGACTTGACAGATGCTGGTGTGGTATGCTGCCATTTTCAAACTACACAATTCCTGAATCACGTTAAAATTCACATGCGATGAAATATTTTGAAATTATGGTCACATTTGTAAAGCAGGAAAAGTCCGCTCAGCAGACTCCTGTGTGAGAAGATAATTGCTTAGATTGGTGAATTTAGCCAAGTGAACAGGAGGATAAGAGTAAACGGCATTTAAAAAGGTGATGACTTGAATATCTTAAAAAGGCACAGAGGTGTATAAACATTATTTATTGCCAGAAGGTATCACCACCCACTACTAATATGAAGTATAAACATAGATTACATATTTAAATCTCTGGATGGAGACTGCAACAGACATCTTCAGAGCCTTAGGCATGTAGGTAACTGCTGAGCTCAATCAGTGATAGAATTGTTCATTGCCAGTATGAAGTAGGGGAGCAGTGACAACAATTAATACTGGCTCAATTAATGCCCATTGGAAAACAATTCAAGCTCCACCACACTGTTAGGATTATGTTCTCAAGTCCCAGGAGAGAACGAGAGCAGAATCTTGACTCTGGAAGAAGATTGATTCCATTGAGCCTGGAGTATCAGCATGGATACTGAGAAGAAAGTTCACTCAAGCAGTGAGTGGTGCAGAGTAGGTACAATTTAGATCTTCTTCTCCACATTTCTTGATCCATGTTCCGAATCCCTGGATTTCAAGTGGCAGCTATTCCAAGAATATTATTTAAAACTGAGGTATAATGATAAATGGTGAGGAAAAATATTTCTGGCTGCGGAATTTATCGGTTGCCTGGTTCATTCTGGAGAAGTCGTAATGCATTTGGAGAGGAAGAGTAAGGAAGGGAAACTCAATGTATGTTGAGTACTGTGGAATGAAGAACAGAGGATACTGAAGTGAATAGATGCACTCACAAGGAAGATGTGCCAGCATCTTTCTTAGGACGCTAATGAGGTTTGGCATGCCACTGAAAGCTAACAAACTTCTACAGAAATACTGTTGAAAGTATCCTGACTGCTTGTACTGCGGTATTGCTCGGCAATTCAAATTCATGGGAATGTAAGAGTCATCAAAGTGTAATGGAATCAGCCCAATGCATCACCTCACCACCATCAGGAAGTATCTACATGAGGCATTGCCTCAAGAAGGCAAGATCTATCATCAAAGATCCCTACCATTCAGTCTATGCCGTCATCTCTCAGTTACCACAGTGAAGGAGGTACAGAAGGCTGAAGTCACACACCACCTGGTTCAAGAACAACTAGTTCACAAGATCACAAGACAAAGGAGCAGAAGTAGGCCATTCAGCCCAATGAGTCTGCTCCACCACTCCACCATGAGCTAAACTATTCTCCTATCTGGTTCCAATTTCCAGCTTTTTCCCCAAATCCCTTCATACCCTGACTAATCAGATACCTATCAATCTCCTCCTTAAACACCCTCAATGATCGGGCCTCCACAGCTGTATGTGGCAACGAATTCCATATATTAACGACCCTCTGGCTAAAAAAATTTCTCCTTATCTCTGTTTTAAATGGGTACCCTTGAATTCTAAGACCGTGGCCTTTTGTCCTGGACTCACCCACCAAGGGAAACAGCCTTTCCACATCTACTCTGTCCAGCCCTTTCAACATCTGAAACATTTCTATGAGATTCTCTCTCATTCTTCTATGCTCTAATGAATACAGTCCAAGAGCCGACAAATGCTCATCATAGGTTTAGCCCTGCATTCCAGGAATCAGGAATGAAGGTAGTTCCCTTCTACCATTCATTTCTTGAACCAACCTGTACAACCATAATGGTGATCTTGTGGAATTTGTTGCCACATGCAGCTGTGGAGGTCGGGTTGTTTGGTGTACAGTATTTAAGGCAGTGACTGATGGGTTAACCATCAAAGGTTATGGGGAGAAGACCAGGAACTGGGGTTAAGGAGGAGATTTTAAAAAAAAGGATCAGCCATGATTGAATGGTGGAACAGACTCGATGGGCCAGATGGCCCAACTCTGCTCCTGTGTCTCATGGTCTATAATCACTATTTCAGTGTTGTAGCACTACCATCACTTTACTATTTTGCACTACAATGGACCCTGTTTCTTTTTTTTTCTAATTGTGTTCCCTCTTATACAATTTGATAAAATTTATATTTAATTTATGTTTTTCTGGTAAATGTTAAGTTTCTGATGCTGCTACACCTGTGCTTTTCATTGGACCTGCGTACACATGTACATGCATGTATCATATGCGGCACGGTAGTGCAGTGGTTAGCACAACGCTTTACAGTACCAGCGACCCAAGTTCAATTCCCACAGCTGGCTGTAAGGAATTTGTACGTTTTTCCTGTGATTGTGAGAGCTTCCTCCAGGTGCTCTGGTTTCCTCCCACTGGTTTAGTATGTTAATTGGTCATTGTAAATTGTCCTGTGTTGAGGCAAGGGTTAAATCGGGAGTTGCTGGGCTGCACAGCTAGAAGAGCGGAAACATCCACTCCGCACTGTATCTCAATAAATAAACACTTACGTACATACATAAACTCAACTTTGACTTTGACTTCAGCATGCTGGCAGATCTGTAAAGGAAATAGGACAGGCTGATAATATAACCAAGAAATACTTGACTTCATCAGGCTAAGTATAGTAAATAAGAATGGTGTGGTCTTACTGAACTTATATAAAATACTTGTTAGTATGTACTGCATGTGGCCCATCGTTGACTGAGGTCGACCACTGATGTTGTGTCCTACCTACCGACTGCATTGGTGTAGTACCCTCTGTAGCTGACGAGACCAGTGCAAGAGTGGCAGTGCCTGTTGCAAAGGTCGCATCTAGAAATAGTGCCAGCTCTGCAGGAGATGCAGCATTCCTTTTTATGGGCCCATTTGTCTTCTGCTGCTTTTAAGATTTTTCCCTGCCTTTGTAAATTATCTAGTCTACAGTCATCATGTTAGGGAAAGGGTGTGGTAATGCTAGAGGTCGTACAGAGAGCATTTCTGAAAATGTTGAAGAGGATGGAGATGGTTAATAATGGGAAGAAATGAGCTGGGTTCAGGTTGCTTGGACCATAAAGAACAAAGTGACGACTTAATCAAGATGTATTTAATTAGAAGTCTTCAAATGGAGCCTATTTTCCTCAACAGAAAAGTCAATAACCCAAGGTCATACATTTTAACGTAATTGGATTAGAAAGGAGTTGAATTTTTTTTTACCTCAAGGAGTCTTGAGGGGCAGGAATTCACTGCTTGGAATCATGCTAGAAGTAGAAACCAGCATTTCTTTTCTAAAGAAAATATCTGCCTGGTTGACTCATAACTCTTGGATTGAGATCTGGGTAGTGTTATTACCCTGAATAGTTGTTTTCAAATTAGTATGGACAACATAGAACAAAATGGCCTCCTGCTCTGCCATAAACATCCACGATTTCACAAAGATAATCTGGGGCTTTTTAATTGCTTATTGTGAAGTGTGAATTCTCAGGTGATCTGAACAAAGAGAATGGGACATTTGAGATTCACAAAATGTAAAGTTGTTTATGCTTCATATGGAAATAACGTGCTTTAGGGCATTCAAAAATGTGGTTTCAACTGTAAACAAGACAATTTCCCCAGCTATGAATTATTTTAAAAAGATTCATATGATATTCACTTCTGATTTTTATCTTCCATGTGAACTTGTATTCTGAAATATTGTTATTTCATACATGTCTGTGCATTTCCATCATAATAATCCCCCCGGTGCTCTGTATCTCTGTAAAGGAACAGGCATATCAGTCCCTCACAGAATGAAGAAATTGTAAACAAATGGAAGGGCTAAAATAAAATAGCTGGAATTGCTGTAAAGTCTCCACAAGAGCACAGGCAATTTGAAATAATAGTCATTCTGTTTGGAATTTTGATTCAATGATTAACATTTTGGATGAAAATAGAAAGAAATTAATTTCCTTATAGATCAACATTGTTTTTCTTTGAGATTTTTGTGCTAAAATTATGACATAGAACTCTAATCCTCTGAGGAATATGGTAGTGTTTGTTCAGTCCTACTTTGCGTAATAGAACAGGGATATACGCAAAAGAGTCTCTCTTGGATATAACATGATTTTTAAATGATAAAATTCAATCAAATATCAAGTCTTTTTTGATAAATATCACATCCCTAGGACCATGAACTACTTTTCATTTCTGTAAGAGGTAATTATTTGAATATTTTAGGCTGGGCTGTTCTATTTGTATCGCTCAGATAATATGGCAGTAATAGAATATATAGAGAATTCTATGCCAGTGAGTTTACTCGAGCCATTTTTATGCACATGGAGAGCTGTCTTTTTGTCTCTGTCATCTCATGTTTCCAGACCTATGCAATCAACAATGGCAATGGCAAATGCTAAATGGTTCAGACACCTGAAGAATGGATTAATAGAAAGGTAATATATTTCAAATAAACACCTACTGTAACCTACTGCATGCATTCGATTCCAACATAGACCATTCTGCTGTGTTGTACTTTCTGTGAGGAATATTTCTCTGGGAATTTAGGACAAGTATTTTGGGAATAAAAAAATTGCCTAGCTAATCCTGCTCAAATTCCACTACAGTGAATCATGGAAACAGCAGAACAAACTGACTCACTAAACCTGATCTTGTGAACTTCTTCAACAGGATCTTGTGATCTAATCAAATTTCTCAGCTTATATAGAGTAAACACTCATTTTTAAACCAAAACATTTGTGCTTGTTTCCCCTTGTGTTTCCCATGTTCTCTTTTTCCTTATTTACGCTTTTCCCTTTGTCTTTGCCTAGTGTTCTCACTCTCTGTTTATCTCTCTTTCTCTCTGGGGGTCATTTTGACTTCTTGCCATAGAGAAAAATCAGTGATAGCAAATTAACAGACTGTTTAAAATCTCTCGCTACATTTATTTTCATTCAATGTCAACCTGTCCCTTCTCTTTTTTTTTTGATGTGTTTGCAGTTCCCCTTGCCTTGCCCTCGTTTCCACGACTATTTAAGACTTGCTGTGGTCCTGCTCTCTCATCATCGCACAACTTGGGTCTTTAAACAGTCTTTTTTTAATCAGCACAGTACTGGTTGCCTGGCGCAGCTGCAGTTACCATGGGGATGGACTCGTGCGCTTATCCCATCTGCCAAAGGGAGGCAGCTAGGGAAGCTGCAGTACAGCTTTGAAATCGAACAAAATAAACAATCGTCTGCTTACAGATTCACAACTCCAGAGTTATTGTTCTTGCTGGGTGCTGCTAAAATGGTAGTAAGGAATGTGGCACTGGCAAAAGAACAGGAATCACCTTTATTGAGAGGGAGAGAGATGGTCTCTTACAGCCATCCTGTGAGCTCACAGATGGTGAGAGTACGATCCTCAGTCAAGAGAAATACAGACGGAGTCAGTTCCTTCCTTCCTCGCTCTGTTCACTCCATCTCTCATTCTGCCTCCGAGCAACATCCTAAAAACAATCAACGAATGCTGGAAATGCCTTGCAGAGCAGGCAGCAACTGCAAGGATAAAGTAAAATAAAGAGATTGGATTCAAAAAATCACATGTTCTTGTTCCTCATGTATAAATCACGTACAAAAAGCAGTTGAAGAGAAGATAAAAATTAGCTATATATTTATCATATGAATATCAGAACACTGGAAGATACAGTGATATACATTGCTTGTGTTGGGGACGTGCTAGTAGCCCAGAAGTGTCCCCATGCTTGCAGCAGCAATATAGCAAGCCCACAACTTACTAATCTAACCTGTATACCTTTGGAATGTGGGAGGGAACTGCAGCACTCGGAAGAGAACCCACCAGGTCGTGGGGGGTATTTACAAACTCCTTTCTGGTGATCACTGGCACTGTAAAATGATTGATCTTACTGCTCCACTACCGTGTCGCTGAAGTATTATACTGCTTTCCAGTTAAATCACACCTGTTGGGAAGTTGAACCAGTTGATTCAGTCCAACTCTGTTGTCACTTACCACTTTGTATTTTGCATATGTGATGACATGCATATCCATCATAGAGTCACACAGCATAGAAACAGACTCTTCAGCCCAACTCATCCATACTGGTTGTGTTGCCCGGCAAGCTTGTCCCATTCTAGAACATAGAAATCTTTAGCACACTACAGGCCCTTCAGCCCACAATATTGTGCCGGCAATGTCACCTACTCTAGAAGCTGCCTAGAATTTCACTAGCGCATAGCCCTCTATTTTTCTAAGCTCCATGTACCTGTCTAAGAGACTCATAAAGAGCCTGTTAGCCAGCACATAGAACATAATTTGATTCAGTTTTGAGCAGCAGCCAATTGAAGAGATGGAAGCTTGAGAAGACACAGTTTACTCAGGTTCACTGATTGAGTAGAAAAGGCAGAGACTTGTGGCAGGTTTGGAGCTTTGAGCAACGGCCAACTGGAGAGGTCAAAAGCCTGAAAAGACATAGTTCACTCAGGTTTGCTGATTGAGTCAAAAAGGCAGTGACTCACAGCAGTTTTGGAGCTTGGAGCAGTAGTCAGCATTCGGGATTGATTAGCAAGAGCAAATTAAAGTAAGGCAGTTGCAAGCGGAGCGGCCATCTTTGGAGTGGCAGAGTTAGAGTGGAAATTTTGAAGCTTTAGCTCCTTGCGTCTTCAGCGAGGAGAGTCTTCAGTGAGAGAAAGCAAAGAAAAGAAAAACTCTAGGTTAAGTTTCTTTATACCTACTCAGCGAGGATAGCTGAATGCTCTCCTGTGGGATGTGGGAGGGCAGGGAGATCTCTAGTGTCCTTGAAGTCTCCACTTGTGAGAAGTGAATGCAGCTGCAGCTTCTAATAATCTGTGTTAAGGAGTTGGAGCTGGAACTGGATGAAATCCAGATCACTTGGGAAGCTGAAGGCTGATAGATAGGACATACAGAGAGGTAGTTACACCAAAAGTGCAGGACGCAGAAATATGTACAATTCAGGGGGAAAGGAGTAGATGAGGCACGCTGTGATGATAGGGGAACAGAAAGGAGGTTCTGTGGATGAGAACAAGATTCTCGGATGGTATCTTGCCTCCTGGGTGCCAGGATCCAGGACATCTTGGATCAAGTCCTCAGTATTCTTAATTGGGAAGGTGAACAGCCAGAGGTCATGGTCCACGCAGGTACCAAGGATATAGGAAGGAAGAATTATGAAGTTCTGCAAAAGGATTTCAGGGAGTTCAGTGTGAAGTTAAAGAGCAGTACCTCTAGGGTTGTGATCGCAGAAATGCTACCCATGCCACGTGCTAGTGAGGTCTGAAATAGGAAGATTATACAATTTAAGATGACGCTAAGGACTTGGTGAAGGTAGGAGAGCATAAGATTTTGAATCATTGGGCTCTCTTCCAGGGAAGGTGGGACCTGTACAGAAGAGCCATTTTGCCTGAACTGGAGGGGGACAAATATTTGAGTAGGAAGGTTCACTAGTGCTGCACAGTGGGGTTTAAGCTAGGGATGCAGGGGATGGGAACCAGAGCGCCAAAACAGTTACTGGAGAGGTTATGAAGGCAGATGTTTGTAAGACCTCAGACAAAGTCAGGAATCAAAAAGCTCAATATTCTGGGGTTTTATTACTTTAGATGAGACAGAGCAGGAGGAATTAAAGGAAGAAGGTACTCGTCAGGAAAAATGTTACAGTAGTGCTCAGTCAGGACAGAGAGCACTAGTGAGGCATTATGGGTGGAACTGAGAAATAAGAAAAGTATGACAGCATTAATGGGGATATATTACAGACCACCAAAGAGTGAAAGGGATTTAGAGGAACAAATTTGTAGAGAAATTGCAGGTTGTTGCAAAGAAACATAATGTTGTTATGGTAGGTGATTTTAACTTTCTACATATTGACTGGGAATCCCACACTGTAAAAGGACTAGATGGGATAAAGTTTGTTAAATGTGTTCAGGAAAGTTTACTAAATCGGTACATTGAAGACCCAGTGAAAGAGCATGTGATTATCGATCAGCTATTAGTGAATGGGAGTAGGCATGTGACAGAAGTTTGTGTAGGAAAACAATTTGCATCTGGTGATCACACTGTCATTAGTTTCAAAATAAATATGGAAAAAGGTGTCTAGTCTGCAGGTTCTAAATTGAGATTCTAAATTGGTAAAAGACTATTTTGAAGGTATCAGAAATGATCTGGCAAGTGTGGATTGGGACAGGCTGTTTTCTGGCAAAGGTGTACTTGCGAAGTGAGAGGCCTCAGAAGTGAAATTTTGAGAGTGTAATGCTTTTATGTGCCTGTAAGAACAAAAGGAAATGATAACGTGTAGAGGATCTTAGTTTTCAAGAGAATCCAAAAAAAAGGAGGCGCCTATCATGTATAGGTAGGTAGGAACAAATGAGATGCTTATGGAGTAGATGAAATGCAAGATAACATTTAAAAAGGAAATCAGGAGGCCTAAAAGAGGGCATGAGGGTCCCCTAGCAGACAAGGTGAAAGTGAATCCTATGTGATTCTACAGAGATGTTAATAGCAACAGGATTGCAAGAGACAGAATTGGTCCTCTGGATTATCTGAATGGTAATCCATGTGTGGAACCAAAAGGGATGCCGAAGATCTTTAATAAGTTTTTTTGCATCTGTATTTACTTAAAATATGGATACAGAGTCTACAGGAGTGAGGCAGATTGGCAACAACTTCATGGACCCTGTAGAGATTACAGAGGGCAAGGTGTTTGCTTCCCTGAGGCAAATTGGTGGATAAATCCCCAGGGCCTGACAAGATGTTCTCTCGGACCCTATGGGAATGTGCAGAAATTGCTGGTGCCCTAGAGGAGATACTTAAATCATCCTTAGCGACAGTGGGGGTACCATAGGATTGCAGGTTAGCCAATGTTGTTCCACTGTTTAAGAAAGGCTCGGAAATTAAACCAGGAAGTTATAGGCCCATGAGTCTGACATCAGTAGTGGGAAAGTGGCTGTAAAGTATTTTAAGGGATTGGATATTTAAGTATTTACAGAGACATGGACTGGTTAAAAATAGGCAATATGGCTTTGAGCATGGTAGTTCATGTCTAACCAATCTTATAGAGTTTTTTTTGAGGAAGTTACCAGAAAATTGGATGAAAACAAGGCAATGGATGTTGTCTACGTAGACTTTAGCAAGCCATCTGACAAGGTCCTGCATGGTAGGTTGGTCAAGGCAGATCAGTCACTTGGCATTCAGGTCGAGATCATAAATTGGATTAGACATTGGCTTTGTTGGAGAAGCAGAGAGTGGTAATAGATGGTTGTCTCTCTGACTGGAGGCCTGTGTCTAGTGGAGTGCCTGGGGTCAGTGCTGGGTGCTTTGTTGTTTGTCATCTATATCAATGATTTGGATGATATCGTGGTTAACTGGATCAGCAAATTTGCAGATGACACCAAGATTGGGCGTGTAGTGGACAGCAAAGAAAGCTTTCATGGCTTGCAGAGAGACATGTATCAGCTGATAAAATGGACTGAAGAATAGCAGATGGAATTTGATGCAGATGTGTGATACGTTGCACTTTGGTAGGACAGCCAGGGTAGGTCTTATACAGTGAACGGAAGGAAGCTGAGGAGTGCAGTAGGGCAAAGGGATCTGGGAATACAGGACAAAAAATCATTGAAATTGGCATCACAGGTGGATAGGGTTGGAAAGAAAGCTTTTGGCACATTGGCCTTCATAATTAAATGTATTGAGTAAAGAGGAGGGATGTTATGCTGAAGTTGGATAAGACATTGGTGAGGCCTAATTTGCAGTATTGTGTGCAGTCTTGGTCACCTGCCTAAAGAAAAGATGTAAGTAAGGTTGAGAGTACAGAGAGTGTGGAATAACCTACCAGCATAAGTGGTGCATATGAGCTCAATTTCAACAACTAAGCTCTGACCAGTGGCCAATCCAGACATCAGAAGTTTGAGAGGAGGGAATTTCACTCAAGTCCTCTGACTGAGTAGAAAAAGGCAGCCGCAGATTGGGGCAGTTTACTTGAGCTCTGACCAGTGACCAATCGACGTTTGGGATTGATTAGCAACAGCAAATTAAATGAAGGCAGGGAGTAGCACAGTGGCCATCGCTGGAGTGCACAAAGTTAGAGGGCTGAGGCTTTAGCTCTTTGGAGCTTCAGCACTAAGGAACTGAAGGTGGCCAAATATGCACTCAAACAGGGCAGGAGCGCTGGACCAGATGGGATACCACCAAATGTCCTTAAGAGCTGCGACCTGGACGACATCTTGCTGGACATATGTAATACGGCACTGATGAAAGGCGACAAACCAGAACAGTGGTCACTCTCAAGCATTATCCCCGTCCCCAAGTCTGGATCCGTCATGAAGACAGATAACTACCACGATATCAGCTTTGCCTGCATCTTAACAAAGCTATACAATCGGATGATCTTGAACAGGATTCGCACCGCCATTGACCCTAAGGTAAGATTCAATCAGAATTGTTTTTGGCAGAAGCGCACGACAGTAATGCAAATACTTTCTCTCCGTAGAATCATCGAGGAAGTCAAGAAGAACAACCCACCTTACTTTCATCGATTTTCGTAAAGCTTTTGACTCCATTCACTGAGGTAAAATGCTGAAGATCCTGAAAGCTTACAGAGTGCCAGACCATCTACTGAGAGCAACAGAGTCCAGCTATACTGAGACTATGGCAAAAGTTGTATCTCCAGACAGAGAAACAGCAGTGTTCGAGCTCCTAGCTGGTGTGCTGCAAGGAGACACTCTGGCACCCTACATCTTTATAATTGTCCTTGATTACACTCTATTCCAAGCTACCAAAGATCACGACAAGCTTAGTTTTACCATAAAACCAGGATGAGCCAAAAGGGTCAGACCAGTTACGCTCACAGATCTCGATTTTGCAGATGAAATAGTCCTGCTCTCTGACCAGATTGAGGAAGCACAGCAGCTACTGACAAAAGTGGAAATTGAGTGCAATAAAGTTGGACTTCACCTAAACGCTAAAAAGACAGAGTACTAGGCATTCAACTGTGACAAAGATACTCTCAAGACCATAAAGAATGATACCATTAAGAAAGTCTTAGACTTCAAGTACCTCGGGTCAAGAATAATGAGTTTGGAGGAGGACATAAAGATACGGAAGGCACTGGCGTGGAGGGTTATGAACGACATGAGGGAATCTAGAGGTCGAACCTGACCAGATGGTTCAAAAAGGGGATCTTCATAGTAGTCATAGACCCATTCTCACATACCGGATGTGAGACGTGGACACTCACCAAGACCATGAGAAAGTCACTAGATGATTGCTATACACAAATGCTTCAGATGGCTCTTGATGTGAGTTGGCAACAGCATACGACGAACGTCGAGCTCGTTGGTGACCTACCAATGCTCACTACTAAAATCAAGGCAAGAAGACTGCAGCTTGTGGGGCACTGTCTATGCCACCCTGAGCTACCTGCCAGCCTAGTCATCACATGGGTGCCCAAGCATGGAAGGATAAACCCTGGGCGCCCTCTCAAGACGATGGTCAACACGCTCCTAGAAGATAGAGGCGCAGCTAATGTAGATGAACTGAACACACTGATGAGGGAGAGGGAGGAGTGGAGAGTCCATCATTGTGCCCGATACTGGCCCCCGAGTCCTGAGTTGATGTAGTAGTAGTAGTAGCTGCAGTGAAGAGAAGCTTCAGTCAGAAAAGGCAAAAAAAGAACAGCTCCAGGTAAAGTATATTTTTCCTTCATTTCTTTACACCTGCTCAGTTAGGGCAATAGAGATGCCAGGCAGAATAGTGGAACCCTCCACTTGCGGGATGTAGGAAGACAGGGAACCTCTGGTGCCCTTGACAGATACAGCTGCAAGAAGTGCATCCAGCTGCATCTTCTAACAGACCGCATTAAGGAATTGAAGCTGGAACTGGATGAACTCCAGGTCATTCGGGAGGCTGAAGGGTTGATGGATAAAACATATGGAGAGGTAGCTACACCCGAGGTACAGGACACAGGAAACTGGGTGACAGTCGGGAAGGGGAAAGGGGTTAAGGAACCCGTGCAGAGTTCCCCTGTGGCCATCTCCCTCAACCACAGGTATATCACTTTGGATACTGTTGGGGTGTTGACCTAACAGAGGAAAGTCGTAGCAGTCAGGTTTCTGGCACTGAGTCTGCCTCTGTGACTCAGAAGGGAAAGGTTGAAGAAGAGGTGTGCTGTGGTGATAAGCGATTCATTAGTTAGGGGAATGGACAAGAGGTTCTGTGGGTGAGAACGAGATTCCCAGATGTCATGTTGCCTTCCAGGTGCCAGGATCTGGAACATCTCAGATCGATTCCTCAACATTCTTAAGTGGGAGGGTGAACAGCCAGCGGTTGTGGTCCATGTAGGTGCCAAAGACATTGGTAGGACAAGTGCTGATGTTCTACAAAGAGAGTTCAGGAAGATGGGTGCTATGTTAAATGGCAGGACCTCCAGGGTTGTGATCTTAGGATTGATACCTGTTCCATGTGCTAGTGAGGTCAGAATGTGGAAGATGATACAGTTTAAGAGGAGGGAGGGCATAAGACTTTTGGATCATTGGGATCTCTTCCAGGGAAGTTGGTTTCTTAACAGAAGATCTTTACAGAGAACCTTAATGCTGCCCTAAACAACATCTCTTCATTTTCATGCATGTCTGCTCTCACCCCATCCTCCCACTACACTACCATGGATAGGGTTCCTCTTGTCCTTACCTACTGCCCCTCCAACCTCCATGTCCAGCACATAATTCACTGAAACTTCCACCACCACATCCAATGGGAACCCATCACCAAGCACCTCCTTCTCCCCCCCACCCACCACTGCTTTCTGCTTTCTGCAGACATCGTTCCTTAAGCGACTCCCTTGTCCATTCATCCATCTCCACTGAACACCCTCCTGTCACTTATCCTTGCAAGTGGAACAAGTGCGACACCTGCCCCTACAACTCCTCCCTCACTACCATTCAGTGCCCCAAACAATCCTTCCAGGTGAGGTGACACTTCACCTATGATATTGGTGAGACCCAACACAGATTGGGAAATCCCTTTACCAAATACCTACGTCGCATCCGCCAGGAAAAGCGGGATCTCCCAGAGGCCACCTATTTTAATTTCACTTCCCATTCCCATTCCAAAATGTCAGTCCAAGGCCTCCTCTACTGTTGAAAAAAGGCCACACTCAGGCTGGAGCAGCAACACCTTATAATCCATTTGGGTAGCTTCCAACCTGATGGCATGAACATTGATTTCTCGAACTTTGGGTAATGCCCTCCCCTTCCTTCCCCATTCCTCATTCTCATTTCCCTCCCTCACCTCATCTTCTCTTTCTGGTACTCCTCCCCTTTTCTTTCTTCTATGGCCTTCTGTCTTCTCCTGTCAGAATCCTTCTCCAGCCCTGTATCTCTTTCACCAATTAACTTCCCAGCTTTTTACTTCACCCCTCTCCCCCTCCTGGTTTCACTTATCACCTTATGGTTCTTCCTCCCTGTTGGGGAGGGATTAAACTACTTTGGCAGGGTGGTAGGAACCAGGGTGAAGGGACTCAGGATCTCAGGGTAGGGTGGATGGTAAAAAAGCAAAGGTAGCATGCAGTCAGACTGTCAGGAACAGCAGATAGACAAAAGGACAAAATGGTAGCCAGCAGGGTGAGTTTCAGCACATTAGGGATCCAGAATCAAAAAGGGCAGCAAATACAGGGCTCAGAGTGCTACATCTCAATGCACAGAGTTTAAGAAATAAGGTTAATAATTTTGTTGCACTATTATAGATTACCAGGTATGATGTTATGGTCATCACTGAATTGTGGTGGAATGATGGTTGTAGCTGAGAGTTGAAAACTTCATCATGATCTTCCATAATCCCTCTTGGCTTATGGTGTCAAAGACCTTGGTAAGATCGACAAAGTTGATTTAGAGATGTCTGTTCAGCTCCTGTCTTTTTTCCTGGAGTTGCCTAACAGCAAAGATCATGTCAATCGTTCCTCTTCCTTTCCTGAAGCTGCACTGACATCCCAGGAGATGACTTCATTCCAGATGAGCATTTAGCCTGTCTAGCAGAACTTTGGCTAAGTTTTCCCAGCTGCTGAGAGCAAAGAGATGCCCCTATGGTTGTCGCATGCTTGGTTGTTTCCCTTCCTCTTGTGAAGTTGTACAATGGATGTATTTTTCATTTCTTGTGGAATCTGACCTTTGTCCCACAAGAACTGGAAGAGCTCCACCAGTTTGCTGGTAATGAGACCAGAATGGTAATCTATGTCTGTAGCCAAAACAGATGGGGGAGATCTTAAATGAATTCTTTGCATCTGTATTTATTCAGGAGAGGGACACAGATTCTATAGAAGTGAGATAAAGTGGCATAAGCTTCATGGACCCCGTTCAGATACAGAGGACAAGGTGTTGGCTACCCTCAAGCAAATGAGTGTAAATAAATCCTCGGGGCCTGACAAGGTGTTCCCTCGGACACTATGGGAGGAAAATACAGAAATTGCCGAGGCCCTAACAAAGATATTTAAAACATCCTTCATGACATGAGAGCTACCAGAGGATTGGAGGAAAGCCAATGTTGTTCCGCTGTTTAAAAAAAGACTCTAAACGTAAACCAGGAAATTATAGGCCGGTGAGTCTGACATCAATTGTGGGACAGTTGTGGGACTGTCTTCTAAGGGACCAGCTATATAAGCATTTGGATAGATATGGATTAATTAAGGATAGTCAACATGGCTTCATGCATGGTAAATCATTCATATGGATCTTATAGAGTTTCTTGAGGAAGTTACCGGGAAAGTGGATGAAGGCAAGGCTGTCGATGTTGTCTACATGGACTTTAGTAAAGCATTTGACAAGGCCCTGGGTGGGAGGCTGCTCAAGAAAGTTGAGTTGCTTAGCACTCAGGATGAGGTAGTAAATTGGATTAGAAACTGGCTTTGGTTGGAGAAACCAGTGAGTGGTAATAAATGGTTACCTCTTTGACTGGAGGCCTGTGACAAGTGGTGTGCCGAAGGGATCGGTGCAGGGTCTGTTGTTGTTTGTCATCTAGCTCAATAATCTGGCTGTTAATGTGATTAACTGGATCAGCAAATTTGCAGATGACGCTAAGATTGAGGGTGTAGTGGAGAGTGAGGAAGCTATCATGGCCTGCAGAGGGATCTGGATCAGCTGGAAAAATGAGCTGAAAAGTGTCAGCCAGAAATTAATGCAGACAGGTTGGAGGTTTTGCACTTTGGTAGGAACAACCTGGGTAGGTGTTACACTGTGAATGGTAGGACACTGAGGAGTGTGGTAGAACAAAGGGATCTGGGAACACAGGTCCAGAATTTGTTAAAAGTGGCTTCACAGGTAGATAGGGTTGTAAGGAAAGATTCTGGCACATTGGCCTTCATAAGTCAGTTGTATAAGATGTTGGTGAGGCCTAATTTGAAGTACTGTGTCTAGTTTTTGTCACCTGCCTGCAGGAACGATGTAAACAAGGATGAAAGATTACAGAGAAAAATTTCAAGGATGTTGTCAGGTCTGGAGGATCTGAGTTATAAGGAAAGATTAAATAGGTTAGGACTGTATTCTTTAGAATCAGAATCAGGTTTATTATCACTGGCATGTGTCGTGAAATTTGTTAACTTAGCAGCAGCATTTCAATGCAATACATAATATAGAAGAAGAAAAAATAAAATAATAACAAAAATAAAAAAAACAATGTATGTATAGTGAATAGATTAAAAATCATGCAAAAACAGAAATATATTAAAAAAGTGAGATAGTGTTCGTGGTTTCAATGTCCATTTAGGAATCAGATGGCAGAGGGGAAGAAGCTGTTCCTGAATTACTGAGTATGTGCCTTCAGGATTCTGTACCTCCTACCTGATGGTAACAGTGAGAAAAAGCTACATCCTGGGTGCTGGAGGTCCTTATTATTGGACTCTGCCTTTTTGAGATACTACTCCCTAAAGATGTCCCAGGTACTTTGTAGGCTATTACCCAGATGGAGCTGACTAGATTTACAACCCTCTGCAGCCTCTTTTGGTCCTGTACAGTAGCCACCCCCCCCCCCACCCTCATACCAAACAGTGATGCAGTCTGTCAGAATGCTCTCCACGGTACATCTACAGAAGTTTTGGAGAGTATTTGTTGACATGCCAAGTCTCTTCAAGCTCCTAATGAAGTATAGCCACTGACTTAACTTTTTTATAACTGCATCGAAATGTTGCGACCAGGTTAGGTCCTCAGAGATCTTGACACTCAGGAACTTGAAACTGATCACTCTCTCCACTTCTGATCCTTCAATGAAGATTGGTATATGTTCCTTC
Organism: Hypanus sabinus; assembly: GCF_030144855.1. Classification (NCBI taxonomy): domain Eukaryota; kingdom Metazoa; phylum Chordata; class Chondrichthyes; order Myliobatiformes; family Dasyatidae; genus Hypanus; species Hypanus sabinus. The sequence continues at coordinate 32,717,190 of NC_082707.1, forward strand.
GTCTTACCTTTCCTGAAGTCCACAATCAGCTCTTTTGTTTTACTGACGTTGAGTGCCAGGCTGTTGCTGTGACAGCACTCCACTAGTTGGTATATCTCGCTCCCGTACGCCCTCTTGTCTCCATCTGAGATTCTACCAACAATGGTTGTATTGTCAGCAAATTTACAGATGGTATTTGAGTAAAGCATTTGGCTAAGCACATACCTCTGAAGTGTGCCTGTGTTGATCATCAGTGAGGAGGAGATGTTATCACCAATCCGCACAGATTGTGGTCTTCCTCTTAGGAAGTGAAGGACCCAATTGCAGAGGGAGGCACAGAGGCCCAGGTTCTGCAACTTCTCAATCAGGATTGTGGGAATGATGGTATGAAATGCTGAGCTATAGTCGACGAACAGCATCCTGATATAAGTGTTTGTGTTTTCCAGGTGATCTAAGGCCATGTGAAGAACCATTGAGATTGCCTCTGCTGTTATCTACTGTGGCGATAGTCAAACTGCAGTGGGTCCAGGTCTTTGCTGAGGCAGGAGTTCAGTCTAGTCATGGCAAACCTTTCAAAGCATTTCATCACTGTAGATGTGAGTTCTACCAGGGGATAGTCATTAAGCAGCTCACATTATTCTTCTTAGGCACTGATATAATCATTGCCTTTTTGAAGCAAGTGGGAACTTATGCCTATAACAGTGAGAGGTTGAAAATGTCCTTGAAAACTCCTGCCAGTTAGTTGGCACAGGTTTTCAGAGCCTTACCAGGTACTCCATCAGGAACTTCTGCCTTGCAAGGGTTCACCCTCTTCAAAGACAGCCTAATATCGGCATCTTAGACAGAAATCATAGCATCAGCAGAGATCTTCACAAATGAGGTTATATTCTCCCTTTCAAAGTGAGCATAGAAGGTATTGAGTTCATCTGGCAGTGAAGAATTGCTGCCATTCATGCTATTGGGTTTTGTTTTATAGGACTTTTTTTTTGTATGTCGCACCAGACAGTCAGCCATTCTTGTCTGGCGCGTGATGTCAGGATTGGTCTCTTTTCGGATCAACCGGGTCACGATACAAGTATTCCTGACTCGACCCTTGGTTTTTTTAACGAGGCTGAGTGGCTACCTCAATGCTCAACCCAGCACGGATGGAAAGCGTGCTCGAGAGTGGCCTGACTTGGATTCAAACTTGGGAGCCTTCACTCCGGAGTCCGGCACTGATGCCATTGTGTCACCAGCTGGCCTTATAGGAATTAATGTCTTGCAAACCCTGCCAGAGTTCTTGTTCATCAGATGTCGCCTCCAACCTCATCCAAAATTGTCTCTTTGCCCTTGAAATAGCCCTCTGCAAATCATACCTGGTTTTCTGGTACGGACCTGGGTCATCAGACTTGAATGCCACAGATCTAGCCTTCAGCAGACGACATACCTCCTGGTTCATCCACAGCTTTTGGTTTGGGAATGTACAGTAAGTCTTTGTAGGCACACTCTCGTCCACACAGGTTTTAATGAAGTTGGTAACAACTGCAGCATACTCATCCAGATTCGAAGATGAATCCCTGAATACAGTCCAGTCTACCGATTCAAAGAGGTCCTTTAGGTGCTCCTGTGCTTCCCTTGTCCATACCTTCTTGGTCCTCAGTACTGCTGCTGCAGTCTTCAGTCTCTACCGCTACACTGGGAGTAAAAGTACAGCCATGTGATCAGACTTCCTGAAGTGAGGGCATGGAATAGCACGATATGCATTCTTGATGGTGGTGTAACAGTGGTCCAGTGTGTTGTTTCCTCTGGTCTTGTAAGTGATCTGCTGATGGGATTGCTTAGTGCTTTTTTGAGACTGGCCTGGTTAAAATCCCCCAAAATGATGGTGAAGGCATTAGGGTGAGCTGTTTTGTGCATGTTTATCTCATTGCTCAGATCAAGCCTGATAAAGCCTGATTGACATTGGCCTGAAGTAGAATGTATACTGCTACCAAAGCGGTTCTGGAAATCTTCTGCGGCAGATAAAATGGATGGCACTTAACAGATAGATATTCCAGGTCTGGTGAGCAGAATTGGGACAGCACTGATATATTTGTGCACCATGAAGAGTTGATCATGAGGCATACACCTTCACCTCTGCTTTTGAGAGACTCTATAGATCTGTCCTGACAGTGTATAGTAAACCCATCGATCTGAATCACTGCATCCGGTACAGACTGGGGTTAATCACGATTCCGTGAAACAAAGGACACACATGGTCCTAATATCCCTCTGATTCAGCACCCTGGCTCTGAGATCATCAGGCTTATTCTCTGGAGACTGCATGTTTGCCAGCAAGATAGTCAGTAATGGATTGTCAGTAACGTAGAAGATTGAGAGGAGATTTGATAGAGGTAAACAAAATTATGAGGGGTATAGATAAGGTAAGTTCAAGCAGGCTTTTTCCACTGAGGTTTGGTGGGACTACAAACAGAGCTCATGGCCTGAGGCTGAAAGGTGAAAAGTTTAAGCAGAACATGGAGGGAAACTTTTTCACTCAGAGGATAATGAGAGTGTGGAATGAGCTACCAGCTCAAGTGTTGCATGCAAGCTTGACTTCAAAGTTTAAGAGGTTTGGATAGGTACATGGATAGTAGGGGTATGGAGGATTTTGATCTCAATGCAAGTCAATGGGAGCAGGCAGTTTAAATGGTTTTGGCATGGACTAGACTCAGAGAATAAAAATCACACCTACCAGTCTAGATTAAACCACTCCAAGTCTTCAAAGTCCATCCTTCAGCAGTCACTTACTTTCAGTCCAGGACTCCCAGGATTGGCCAGCCATATCCATTTACCTGGAAAATGTGATAAAAAGGCTGGGTCTTAAGACTGAAACAGCTTGGTTCAAGTCCCCTTTCTCAACGTACCACTAGCTAACATCTAGGCAACTGAGAACAAAGATGATGAACAAAAAAGGGAGACTGACCTACCAAAAAAAAACTCAATGCCACATTGAAATGTGATTTACAGCTGCTTCACCTGACTGTATCATTCAATAGACAATAGACAGTAGGTGCAGGAGTAGGCCATTTGGCCCTTCTAGCCAGCACCGCCATTCACTGTGATCATGGCTGATCATACACAATCAGTACCCCGTTCCTGCCCTCTCCCCATATCCCTTGCCCCTGCTATCTATAAGAGCTCTATCTAACTCTCTCTTGAATGCATCCAGAGACTTGGCCTCCACTGCCTTCTGGGGCAGAGCATTCCACATATCCACCACTCGCTGGGTGAAAAAGTTTTTCCGCATCTCTGTTCTAAATGGCCTACCCCTTATTCTTAAACTGTGGCCTCTAGTTCTGGACTCACCCATCAGCAGGAACATGCTTCCTGCCTCCAGCATGTCCAATCCCTTAATAATCTTATATGTTTCAATCAGATCCCCTCTCATCCTTCTAAATTCCAGTGTATACAAGCCCAGTTGCTCCAATCTTTCAACATATGACAGTCCCGCCATTCCAGGAATTAATCTTGTGAACCTACGCTGCACTCCCTCAATAGCAAGAATGTCTTTCCTCAAATTTGGAGACCAAAACTGCACACAATACTCCAGGTGGGGTCTCACCAGGGCCCTGTACAGCTGCAGAAGGACCTCTTTACTCCTAGACTCAATTCCTCATGTTATAAAGGCCAGCATGCCATCACCTAATGATCAAATGCCATCCGTTCTATTTACCCAGGGTGGTCTCCTCCATAATCCTGACTTGTTTGAAGAATGCCCTGCCCAGTTATCATCCAGATAAAACCTGAAGCAACAGAGGTCCCAACACCACCACCTTTTTGTTCTGGCCTCTTCCCCCTTCCTTTCCAATCCAGAAGAAGAAGAACACCAACTGTTTATTCCTTTCCATAGATGCTCCCTGACCTGCTGAGTTCCTCCAGCATTTTGTGTATGCCTCACTAGACCATTGTTTTATTAAAATAAGGATTACCTACTGTTTCATGACCAGACTACATTTTGGTAAATCTGATCACTTGTCTGTCCTCTTGCCTGTGTACAGGCAGAGCAAATCCCCAGAGATAAGGACAACAAAGAAGTGTTTGCGGAGGCAGAGCAGCCGCTTTAGGGTTGCTTTGAGTCAGTGGGCTGGGCTATGTACAAGGACTCATTTGTGGATCTGAATGAATACACCATGGTTATCACGAACTTTAATGAAACAGTTGTAGACGAGTGTGTCCCCACAAAGTCACTCAAAACCTTCCCCAACCAGAAGCTCTTGATGAACCATGAGATCCGCGATATGCTGAGTGTCAGGTCAGAGGCATTCAAGTCCAATGACCAGGTATGATCTCCAGAAAGCCATTTCATGGTTGAAGTGTCACTTCTGGACTAAACTTGAAACAACGAAGGATAATCAACAGTTGTGGCAGGGCTTGAAGACTATTACCTCTTATAAAGTTAAATCAAGCAACATAGAAGACAACAGGGCTTCACCACCCAATAAGCTCAATGCCTTCTTTGCTTGCTTTAACCACCAAAACATGAAGGAACCCCAAGCACAGGTGCACTATAAAGCTGTATGCTTAGCCTCCTGCTCACTCACTTTATACATATGACTGTGTGGCTAAGCACAGTTCCAATGCCATATTCAAGTTTGCTGATGACTTCATTGCCGTAAGCCGAAATCAAAGGTAGTGATGAATCAGCATATAGGAAGGAAGGGTGAAAATTTGGCTGAGTTGTGCCACAATAATAACCTCACACTCAATGTCAGCAAGACCAAGGAGCTGATTATTGGCTTCCACTGAGGAAACCAGAGGTCCATGAGCCAGTCCTCATTGGAGAATCAGACGTGGAGAGGGTCAGAAACTTTAAATTCCTCACTGTTATCGTATTCAGAGGACCTGTTCTGGGCCCAGCATGTAACTGCTATTATGAAGAAAGCACGGTAGCATCTCTACTCCTGTATGAAAACTAAAATATTGATAAACTTCTATAGATGTGTGGTGGAGAATATATTGATTGGCTGCAATACAGCCTGATATGGAAACACCAATGCCTTGAATGGAAAATCTTACAAAAATTAGTGTATACAGCCCAGTCCATCACGGGTAAAGCCACAATTGAGCAGATTTGCATGAAGTGTTCTTCTAGGAAAACAGCATCCATCATCAGGACCCCCACCATGGTCTCTTCTCATTGCTGTCTTCAGGAAAAAGGTGCAGGAGTCTCAGGACTCACATCACCAGGTTCAGGAACAGTTATTATCCCTCAACCATCAGGCTGTTGGACCAAAGGAGATAACTTCACTCAGTGTCACCTGCCCCATCACTGAAATGTTCCCACAACCTATGGACTCAATTTCAAGGACTTTTCATCTCATATTCTTAATACTTATTGCTTGCTTGCTTGTTATCTATTTATTTATTTATCTGTTTGTTTGTTTGTTTGTTTATTTATTTATTGTTTATTTATCTATTAATTATTATAATCTCTTACTTTCTGTATTTGCAGTCTGTTGGTTTTTGCACATTGGTTGAACACCCAAGATGGTGTGGTCTTTCATTGAATCTATTATGGATTTATCTCCACAAAGTGTATGCCCACAAGAAAATCTCATGGTTGTATCTGGTGACATATAAGTACTTTGACAATAAATTTGCTTTGAACCTCAATTGACCAGATGGATCCTACAGTACCCTTAGGCAAAGTTAGAGGCAGAGAGACACTCAGACATGAAGGCCCTGGCATGCTCCTGTTCACCCAGCCTGGAATATCCAGCCCATACAATCTACCACAGCAGTTCACTTTAACTGTCTTGACAACAGTCTGCATCCCACCTCAGGCAGGCATGAAGTTGCATTCATGAACTTGGTCAACAGATTAAAAGATTAGCTTTATTTGTCACATGGACATCGAAACATACCGTAAAATACATAATTTATATTAATGATCAACATGTTCCAATAGGTGCTGGGGCAGCCCGCAAAAAAAGGGACGAGAGGTTCTCTAGATGGTGGAAATGTAGAGCAATACACACAATAGGCTGGAGGAACTCAGCAGGTCAGGCAGCATCTATGGATGGGAATAAACTGTTGACATTTTGGGCTGAGACCCTACAGGACATATTATGAGTATCATTGTGCCTCTGGAGGCCCACGTACCATGCCCACAGTTCTCTAACTCTTATCTGACTGCAAGTTCCTACAAAAGATTTCAAGGACTACTGAGAACACCATCTGAGTCTCTTTTCCACCTATTAGAGATATATATGAGGAGCTCAATGTATGCTGGGCTCTTTAGTATCATGAGTGATGCCTCCCATTTGTCCAGCAATCTCTTTGACTCCTACTATCAGGCAGGAGGTACTGTAGCATTAGGACAAAAACAGTTAGGATGGGAACCAGCATCTTCTCCCAGGCTGTAAGACTACTGAATTCCCTGCCACCATCCAGGTCTCACCATATATGAAACGCCAGTAGCAATATACTGTTTACTTTTTTCACTTGTACTGTATATATGCACCTTATTATATGATTATCTATTTGTGGTAATATTACTTTGTGTTCGCTGTGTGAGTCATATGCACTGTGTTGTGAACCTTGATCCAGAGAAACTTCTCATTTGGTGGTATACATGTGAATGGTTGAATGACAATAAACTTAAACTTGAACTGACCCTAGGGTCTTTGGAATCTTTCTTAGAGTGGTTCTGTCAATAAACATACCGGTGTTGAAGAGCAGTTTGGATAAGTACATGGATAGTAGGGATATGGAGGGGTGTGGTTCCAGTGCAGGTTTGGGGGTAGGCAGTTTAAATGGTTTCAGCAGGGGCCAGACGGGCTGAAAAGTCTGTTTCTGTGCTTTACTTCTCTATGCCTCTGCGAGCATCCAAAGTGGTAGAAATCGAGTGTTTGGGATGTGCCATTGCCAGCTGTTCAAAGATCTCCATGAGGATTGGCACCACGGGGTGGTAGAAGTTTGGTTCTGAAGGTGTAGAGTTCCTTGTTACAGGGATGGTGGTGGCTAATTTGAAGCACATAGGGACAACAGCCCGGATGAGAGAAGAGTTGAAGAAATTTGTGAATGTGGAAGTAGGGAATAAAAGAGAGCAAAATAGTGAGCTAGTGTTCATGAGTTCATGGACCATTCAGAAATCTGATGGTGCGGGAGAAGAAGCTGTTCCTAATATATTGAGTGTAGGTCTACAGGCTCCTGCACCTCTGATTTAACAGTAGTAATGAGAAGAGGGCACGTTCAGGATGGTGAGGATCCTTAATGATAGATGTGCCTTGTTAAGACATTACCTTTTGAAGATTTCCTCAATGGTGCTGAGGGTTATACGTGTGAGGTTATGCTGAGTTTATAACCCTTTACAGCTTTTTTTTTTAAATCCTATGTATTGAAGCTTCCATAACAGGTGGTGATGCAACCAGTTGGAATGCTCTCCACTATTTATCTGTAGAAATTTGCTTGTGTCTTTGGCGATATACCAAGTTTCCTCAAACTCCTAACGAGGTATAGCTGCTAGTGTGGCCTCTTCATATTTACATCAATATGTTGGGCACAGAATGGGTCCTCTGAGTCCACCACCACACCGTGCTCTTTATACCTGCATGTAAACAGAAGCTGAAATAGGAGGATTCAGCGCAGAAAGTCATTCAGTGCTGGTATGAGGAAACAGATAATCATCTACATAGCCACTTTGAGTCAGCAGACTGGTCTACGTTCAAAGACTCAGCTGCCAGATGAAATGAGCATGTTCCCCCAGCACCCATCAGAATCAGGTTTAATATTATTGGCGTGTGTCATGAAATTTGTTAACCTGCAGCAGCAATAAAAACTATAAATTGCAATAAGTATATATAAAAAAATTAAATTAATTAAGTAGTGCAAAAACAGAAGAAAAAATACTGAGCTACAGTTCAACAAGAGGAAACCTGCAGGTGCTGGAAATCCAAGCAACACAGACAAAATGCTGGAGGAACTCAGCAGACCGGGCAGCATCTATAGAAAAGCGTACAGTCGGCGTTTGGGCTGAGACCTTTCAGCAGGTCCATTGTCCATTCAGAATCTAATGGTAGAGCAGAAGAAGCTGCTCCTGATATGTTGAGTGCCTGTCTTCAAATTCCTGTACCACCTCCTCGATGGTAGAAATGAGAAGAGGGCACATCCTGGGTGATGGGGTCCTTAATGATGGATGCCGCTTTTCTGTAGGCTAGTGCCCGTGATGGATCTGTTTGAGTTTACAACTTCCTGCTTTTTTTTTATCCTGTGCAATGGTCCCTCCATACCAGGCAGTGATGCATCCAGTTGGAATGCTCTCCATGTTACATCTGTAGAAATTTGCGAGTGTCTTTGGTGACATACCGATTCTCCTCAATCTTCAAAGAAATATAGCCACTGTCATGCCTTCTTTTTATTTGCATCAATGTGTTGGGCCCAGGATAGATCCTCAGCGATGACAACACCCAGGAACTTGAAACTAGTCACCTTTTCCTCTTCTGATCCTTCCATAAAGACTACCGTGTTTTCCCTCAACTTTCCCTTCCTGATCCACAATCAATTTCTTGGTCTTACTGACCGAGGTTGTTGCTGTGACACCACTCAACCAGCTGATCTATCGTGCTCCTGTACACCTCCTCAACACCTTCTGAAATTCTGCCCAACAGCAGTCATGTCATCGGCAAATTCATAGATGGTGTTTAAGCTGTGCCTGGCCACACAGTCATGGGTGTAGAGAGTAGGGAGAACAGAGTACTGGGCTAAGCATGCATTCTTGAAGTGAACTATTGCTGATTGTCAGCAGGGAGGAGATACTTTTTCCACTCTGTATAGACTGTGGTGTAGTGTCCTGGTGAGGAAGTCAAGGACCCATTTAGGGAGGGAGGTACAGTTTGGCCCAAATTTTGGAGCTTGTTGATTAGAACTGAGGGTATGATTATGTTTAACTCTGAGCTCTAATCAGTAAACAGCAGAACTTCATCACAGTAGTTGTGTGTGCATCTGGGTGATAGTTATTGAAGCAGCTCACCCTGCTCTATTGGGTACTGGCATGATGGTTGCCCATCTGAAGCGGGCAGAACTTCCGACTGCAGCAGTGAGAGATTGAAGATGTCCTTGAATACTCCCACCAGTTGGTTGGCACAGATTTTCAGAACCCCACCAGGTACACCATCAGGGCCTGGCACTTTGAGAGGGTTTATCCTCTGAAAAGATGTTTTGAAGTCGGCCTCCAGGACAGAGATCACAGGGCCACCAGATGCTGCAGGGATTCAGAGAGGTATAGTTTTATTCTCCCTTTCCAAGCAAGTATAAAAGGCATTGAGCTCATCTGGGAGTGAAGCTTCGCAGCCATTCATAATGTTAGGTTTCACTTTGTAGGAAGTAATGGCCTGCAAACCCTACCAGAGAAGATGTGCATCCGATTCTGTGTCTAACCTCTCTGACATAGACTTTCTCATCAGGTGTGTTGAGGACTATATATCAAAGAGAACAGTCCAGATGTTCCCAAACCAGAAACTATGGAAATCCACTCTGTACTGAAGTTTTGGACTGCAGCATTCAAATCAGCTCACCATGACCTTTACAAGAAATTGAAATATGACCTTCATAAAGTTAACAAGTGACAATACCAATTCAAAATCAAGTCCCAGATCAGTTGTGGTAGTGCTTACATGCTGTAAGTGGGATACAAGATGAAACTAGGCAGAAGTTTAATTTGTTCTATGCACGTTTTGAACAGAAAGGAATGGGAGTGTCACCACCCACCCCAATAACCTCCAGTGCACCTGAACCCACTGTCACCATTGCTGATGTAAGATCAGTCTTCCTGAGATAGAATATGTGGGTCTAGATGGCATCCCTGGCATGTCCTTAGATCCTGAGCAGATCAGCCGGTGGAGGTACTTGCAGTCATTTTCAACCTCCCCTGCATCAACTTGTGATTCCCACTTACTTCAGAAAACTATTATCATCCCTATAACTGAAAAAAAACAAGGTAATGTGCCTTAATGATCACCACTCAACTGCACTGACATCACCATCATGAAGCCCTTCGAAAAGATGGCCACGGCATGCATTAATTCCAGCCTTCCAGGCAACCTTGACTAACTGCAATTCACCTACTGCTGGAACAGGTCTATGGCAAATGCCATCTCCCTGGCTCTAAACTCATCGCTGGAGTATCTGAACAGCAAAGACACTCGTGTTCAATTATTGTTCAATGGCTAACTCCACCTTCATTATTAACATTACAAGGAAACTATCTCCAAACTCCACGTTGTGGGACTCAACACACCTCTTTGCAACTGAATCCTTGATTTTCTGACCAGTAGACTGCTATCAGTAAGGATAGGCAGCAACACATTCACCATGATTATCCTCAATACTATCCCATGTACTCAGCCCCCTACTCTACTCTCTGGACCATCATGACTGCATGACCAGCCTCTGCTCTAACTCCTCCTACAAATTTGCACATGCTAACACTGTAGTAGACTGTATCTCAACTAATGACGTGTCATAGTACAGGAGGGAGACAGGGAGCCTGGTGACATGGTAACAACATTTCCCTCATTGAAAGCATTCTGCCTGGATGCATCCCAGCTTGGTATGGCAACTGCTCTGTGCATGACCACAAGAAATTTCAGACAGATGTGGATACTGCTCAGCACATCATGGAAACCAGTCTCCCTTCCATGGACTCTGCCTATGCTCCTCGTTACTTCAGTTGAACAGCCAGCATCACGAAAGACCCCACCTACCCCAGAATATTCTCCCTTCTCCCCTCTCCCATTGGGCTGAAGGTACATAGTAGACACACAAAAACAATGGAAGCTCTGCGCATCCACCCAAAGAGCACGCAAGCCCTGATGAAGGGTCTCGGCCCGAAACGTTGACTGTTCGTTTCCACGGATGCTGCCCGACCTGCTGAGTTCCTCCAGCTTGTATGTGTTGCTTTGACCCCAGAAACTGCAGTGTACTTTGTGGTCCCATCGAAGACAGTTTGCATCACCTGAAATGCAGCACAAGCTACGCATTGGTCACCTTAGAAATCACAGAACAGAAGTGGAGCTGCCATTCATCCTGCCCCAGTGTCACCCATACCGCACCACTCTTAATCAACAACATATTGCTTTAAGCTTTGTAATTTCTTTAAGCAGAATTCTTTTTTATTAAATTACTCTTAGTTTGTCTTAATTAAACCAGAATATGCTGGAAACTCTGTACATTTCAGGTGCCATCTATGGAAATTGAAAAAGAGGTACTGTTTCAGGTCGAAGACATTTCATCAGAATCTAAAGCATAATGCCTGACCATCAGAATGCTTCCAGCAGCAGCTATTTTATTTCACATTTCCAGCGTCCACAGTTTCTTTTTAAATTTCACTTATTCATCACTTTTTACTATGCTGGTCCCAGAAAAATAGAATTAAAAATAAATGACTTGATTGCTATTTGCAGTTAGCTTTATGTCTTTCTCGTAAAGGTAGATATAAATTATCTGCAGATTTCTTTGACACTATTAGCTTGAAATACTCTGCAACCTTAATAACGATCAATTATTAAGGAAGTATTTAGCTGAATCAACATGATTTTTTGAAAGGGAAATTGTGCTTGACGAATCTATCAAAGTTCTTTCAAAATCTAGTGGGCAAAGTGGATAAAGGGGAGACTGTAGATGTGTTTCAATTTCCAGAAGGTTTTTGATAAGATATCACATAAAGGTGAAAAAAACTCATAGTTGGGGGGGGGGGGGTGATAGCGTCATACAGTCATAGAAAAGTGCAGCACAGAAACAGGCCCTTTGGCCCAACATGTCCATGCTGAACCATTTGCTGTCTATTCCCTTCAACCTGCGTAGCCCTCCATATCCTTACCTTCTGTGTATCTATACAAACATCTCTTTAACATTGAAATCAAGCTTTCATGCACCACTTGTGCCGACAACTTATTCCAGGCTCTCGCATACTCTGTGAAGCAGTTTCCCCTAATTTTCCTTTAAACTTTTCATCTTTCACCCCTAACCCATGATCTCTAGTAGTAGTCCCCCCCAACCTCAGTGCAAAAAGCCTGCTTGCATTTACCCTAATTATACCCTTCATAATTTTGTATGCCTCTATCAAATCTCCTGTCGTTCTTCCACATTTCAAAGAATGAAGGCCTAAACTATTCAATCTTTCCTTATAACTCAGGTCCTCCAGTCCTGGCAACATCCTTGTAAATTTTCTCTGTACTCTTTTAGCCTTATTTACTTCTTTCCTGCAGGTAGATGACCAAAATTCACCAAATTAGGCCTTACCGATGTTTTATAGAACTTCAACATCCCATCTCCTGTATTCAGTACTTCGAAATATGAAGGTTAAAGTGGCAAAAGCTTTCTTTATGACCTTATCTGCCTGTGTCACCACTTTCAATGAGATATTCACCTGTATTCTCAGATCCCTTTGTTCTGTAGCACTTTTCAGAGCCTGCTGTTCACTATGTAAGACCTACCAGAGTTTGTCCTACTGACACCTTACACTTGTTTGCATTAAATTACATCTGCAATTTTTCAGCCCATTTATCCAGCTGGTCCAGACCTCAGTCATTTAAAAGGATCTTGGCCTGAAACGTTAACTGTTTATTCTTTTAAATACCTGAGTTCCTACAGCTTTTTGTGTGGGTTGCTTTGGAGTTCCAGCATCTGCAGACTTCCTCATGTTTGCAGTTAAAATCCCACTCCAAACTCCGATAGCCCTCCTCACTGTCCACTACACCCCCGTTCTTGGTGTCATCCATGAGAGGGCATACAGGAGCGAGGTATGCCAACTAATGGAGTGGTATCGTAGCAAAAACCTGGCACTAAGACAAAAGAGCTGATTGTGGACTTCCTGAAGGATAAGACGGAAGAACACACACCAGTCCTCATAGAGGGATCAGAAGCGGAGAGAGTGAGCAGTTTCAAGTTCCTGGGTGTCAAGATCTCTGAGGATCTAATCTGGTTGCAACATATCAATGTAGTTATAAAGAAGGCAAGACACTGGCTATACTTCATTAGGAGTTTGAAGAGATTTGGTATGTCAACAAATACTCTCAAAAACTTCTATAGATGTACCATGGAGAGCATACTGACAGGCTGCATCACTGTCTGGTATGGGGAGGCTACTGCATAGGACCAAAAGAAGCTGCAGAGGGTTGTAAATCTAGTCAGCTCCATTTTGGGTATGAGCCTACAATGTACCCAGGACATCTTCAGGGAACGGCATCCACTATTAAAGACCTCCAGTACCCAGGGCATGCCCTTTTCTCACTGTTACCATCAGGTAGGAGGTACAGAAGCCTGAAGGCACATACTCAGAAATTCAAGAACAGCTTCTTCCCCTCTGCCATTCAATTCCTAAATGGACATTGAACCCATGAACACTACCTTACTTTTTTGATATACAATTATTGCTGGCTTTTTGTACAATTTTAATCTAGTCAATGCACATATGCTTTAAATGGGTTTATATATCTGTTTATTTATTTATTTTTCTATATATGTATTGCATTGAACTGCTGCTGCTAAATCAATAAATTTCACGACACATGCTGGTGATAATAAATCTGATTCTGATTCTGAATTTGTTGATTCATTTAAACACATTATCATCCAGGTCATTGATATAGATGATAAATAACAACAGACCTAGCACCCATCGCTCTGTCACTCCACTAGTCACAGACTTTCAGTTCCATTTACTGCCACTTTCTGGCATTGCACATAAAGTCAATGTCTAATCCAATTTACTACCTCATCTTGAATGGCAAGGGACTGAATCTTCCTGACAAACTCCCACGTGGAACCTTGTCAAATTCCTTGCTAAAGTCCATGTTGACAACATCTACTGTCTTGCCTTCATCCAGGTAACTTCCTCGAAATGTTCTCTAAGACTGGTTAGACATGGCCTACCACACACAAAGCTAAACCGACTATCCCTAATCAGTCTGTGTCTATTCAAATACTCATGTATCTGGTCTTTTAAAATACCTTCCAATAACTGTCCCAGGCTCAGCAGCCCATCATTTCCGGGTTTATTTTTAGATCCTCTCTTGACCAGCGGAATGACATTAGCTACCCTCCAATACTCCGGTACCTCACCTGTCACTAAGAATGAATTAAATACTGTATCGCTGTTAGGGCCCCTGCAATTTATGCATGTACTTCCCATAGGGTCTGAGGGAACACACTATCAGATCCTGGGAATATATGTACACTAATTTGCCTCGAGAGCAAACACCTCCTCATCTGCAATCTGTATATGGTCCATAACCTCACTGCTGCTTTGTCTCATTTCTATAGACTCTGTGTCCATCTCATGAGTAAATAAAGATGCAAAAATCCATTTATGTTCCCTTCCATCTCTTTTGGCTCTATGCATGGATTATCATTCTGATCTTGCAGAGGACCAATTTGTCCCTTGAAATCCTTTTGGCCTTAACATATCTGTAGAATCCCTTGAGATTCTCCTTCACCTTGACTGCTAGGGCAAGCTCATGGCTTCTTTTAGCCTTCCTGTTTTCTTTCTTAAGTGTTCTCTTGCATGTCTTATACTCCTTAAGTATCTCATTTGTTCCTGCCTGCCTATACCGGTGATGCACTTTTTTTTTCAATATCTCTTGAAAGCCAAGGTTCCCTGCACATGTTACCTTTACCTTTTATTCTGACAGGCACATACAAGCTTTGTACTCTCAAAATTTCAATTTTGAAAGCCTCCCACTTACAGACAGACAGACAGACGTACTTTATTGATCCAAGAGAAACTAGGTTTTGTTACAGTCGCACCAACCAAGAATAGTGTAGAGATATATCAATATAAAACTGTACATAATTAAATAATAATAATAATAATAGGAAATAAGTCCAGGACCAGCCTATTGGCTCAGGGTGTCTGACACTCTGAGGGAGGAGTTGTAAAGTTTGATGGCCACAGGTAGGAATGACTTCCTATGACGCTCAGTGTTGCATCTCAGTGGAATGAGTCTCTGGCTGAATGTACTCCTGTGCCTAACCAGTACATTATGGAGTGGATGGGAGACATTGTCCAAAATGGCATGCAACTTGGACAGCATCCTCTTTTCCGCCACCACCGTCAGAGAGTCCATTTCCACCCCCTATAACATTACTGGCCTTACGAATGAGTTTGTTGATTCTGCTGGTGTCTGCTACCCTCAGCCTGCTGCCCCAGCACACCACAGCAAACATGATAGCACTGGCCACCTTTGCCAGATAGCAGCTTGTCCAATCCTCACTTGCCGGATCCTTTCTGATACCATCAAAATTGACCTTCCATTAATTTAGAATCTCAATCCATGGACCAGACGCATCTTTTTCCACATTTACTTTGAAACTAATGACATTATGATCACTAGATGCAAAATGATCCCCTACACAAACTTCTGTCACCTGCCCTGTCTCATTCACTAAAAGCAAATCAAGTATCACATACTCTCTTGCTGCAACTTCTATGTACTGATTAAGAAACTTACCTTAACATATTTGACAAACTCTATCCCATCTAGTCTTTTTACAGTATGGGACTCCCAGTCAATACGTGGAAATTTAAAATCGCCTACTATGACAGGCTTTTGTTTCTTGCAACAGTCTGAGTTTTCTCTACAAATCTGTTTCTTGAAATCCCACAGACAGTTGTGTGATCTGTAACATTGCCTCATTAATGTGGTTATACCACTTATTCCTCAGTCCAACCCATAACATATAATAATAATAATAATAATAATAAATAATTGATTGATCCCAAGTGGGAAATTCTTTTGTTACAACAGCAACATTTAAAAACATACTTAGCAGTGTGCAGATTTAACTAGTTATAAAATACAGAATAATAAGATATCCAATAATAATATACCTAGAGGATGTACCTCTAGTTCGTAGCTAGATGATTGCCCAATTAAGGAAACTCAGAGACAGAGAGACGTTCTCATGGATCACTTCTGGGTTGGTAAGTCCAGCTTCAACAAGGACCAGTGTCAAGGCCTCAACTACTTCCAAACTTTAATAGCCATTTATGATAATTAAGGAACTGAATACATTGAAGCCATATTTACAGATGGCAGAAAGAAAGGTGGGAATTAAAGCTGTAAGGATGACAGAAATAGTGTGTAATGAGAAGCAACTGGGTTTTTGGACTGTGGTTTTACGAACTATGGGGAAGCCGGTTTTACTATTGTGAATAGACAGGAAAGTGGAATCAAGGTGAGGATCTCATCAACTATGATCCTAATGAACAGCAGAGCAGGCTCAAGGAACCTTACAGTGCAATTCTATTTCCTATATTTGAACATCTTTTAATTGATTCCATTCTCGGCAATACTTAACTTTTCCAAATTTTTGATCTCTGTTTCCTGCCTAAATTCCTGTTGTTTCTATTTTCAAGCTCATTACACTGTTACACTCCTTGAAGATCCTGAAATCTGGCCAATTAATTCCTTCAAAGTCTTTCCCTCCTTGTGCAATCTTCCAGCTTTTATAATCCAAGCTAAATATAGCCTTGTTTTCAAACTCCTTCCAACCTTGGTGCTGCTCTACATTAAAGGCCTTGGGTTCTTAAGGGAAAAAAAGATGAAAAAACAGCATATTTTCTAAATGACAATGTATTGTATCTATGGTATTTTATTGCATAAATATATATATTTTTTTTAAATCCAGACAAAAGTTTAAAATAAAAATAAAATCATAAACTAGAATAAAAAAACCAAAAAAAACATATTAAGTTCATGTGTAGTAATGTAGGTTATTATATCTTTTTGATCTGAATAATTATTTTCATTCTGAGACCACACAAGTGACCCACAAGAACCCTCTAACTTCAAGGATCCCTTCCGTGGAGATTAAAGGTGAGGTGAACTGTAGACTTGAGATTTTCATGCTGACAATTACCCCACATACTGCAACTTTGACAGTACTGTAAGCTCTAGCACGTAATTAAACAACCTGATAATTGTCACCATGCTGCAGCCATTGTGATTACAGGGAGAGGCATTTGTATAATTGTTGTAGAGTTGAATTATGCCATTGGCGACTTTGAATTTATGCCTAAGGTATCCAAGGAATGAAGTAGAGGACGTTGAAGACGTAATTTCAGGGAGCCAAATGTGAATTTTCAGAGAAGTTAATGTGGCAGACACTCAGCTTCGGTGAGGTGGGTTTGATTCTGATATTGAGTGCAATCTGGAGTTTGCACAAAGTCTCCTTGACTGGGTAGGTTGCTACTAGATGCTTTAGGTTCCTCCCCCATCCCACAGTTGTGATGATTCATCAGCTACCACAAGCACGTTCAGTTACCAAGAAAAGTTGGTGGAGTTCCTGAACAATGTAAGTAGAGTAAACTGATTGCAGGGAAGTAGGCAGGAGAATGGGATCGAGAGGATTACTCTGAGAATCATTCTTTCACTATTTGTTTGTTTGGACAATCAGAAGGGAGGTAGAATGCCAAACTTTTTAGGATTTAATATTAAATTCAGTAATTGCAGAAAATCCATTGCCCATCTCAAAATTAGATCTTTTATCTTTTGCAATTCTGATTTCATTTCTATCCAATTATACAATCTCCTGGCTTTTCTTTTGACAATCACCAGCATTTGTTGTCCACTTTCAGCCTGAATTATCAGGTAATTTAAGGTTGTCCAGACTCCAATATATCAGACAGGTTTCTTTTAATTTCTCTGCCCTTCTCCATTTTGCCTTCAAGTTAATGCTCGTTTAATTTCTAACATTTCTGACTTTGTATGTTCTCCCTGTGGCTGCACAGGTTTCTTCCGAGTGTGTTGGTTTCCTCCCACATTCCAAAGAGATACAGGTTAATAGGTCATTGGTCACATGGGCTCATGGGTTACATAGACCTGTTACCATTCTGTATTTACAAATAATAAAGCATATCATGAAAGGATGATCTCTCTAAAATTTTCATTATCCAGAGATACTTTCTGGCCTATTTTCTATTTTATTTCAAATTTCTAGCATCAGTCGCATTTTGCTTTTGAATGAAAGAAACAAGTTACTCAGATATTTGATAAGGTGCCCCATGCAAGGCTTATTGAGAAAGCAAAGAGGCATGGGATCCAAGGGGACATTGCTTTGTGGATCCAGAAATGGCTTGCCCTAAGAAGGAAAAGAGTGGTTCTAGATGGGTCATATTCTGCATGGAGGCTAGTGACCAGTGGTGTGCCTCGGGGATCTGTTCTGGGACCCCCTACTCTGGATGAATGACCTGGATGAGGAAGTGGAGGGATGGGTTAGTGAATTTGCTGATGACACAAAGGTTGGGGGTGTTGTGGGTAGTGTGGAGGGCTGTCAGATGTTACAGTGGGACATTGATAGGATGCAAAACTGGGCTGAGAAGTGGCAGATGAAGTTCAACCCAGATAAGTGTGAGGTGGTTCATTTTGGTAGGTTAAATATGATGGCAGAATATATCATTAATGTTAAGACTCTAGGCAGTATGGAGGATCAGAGGGATCTTGGGATCCGAGTCCATAGGACACTCAAAGCTGCTATGCAGGTTGACTCTGTGGTTAAGAAAGCATATGGTGCATTGGCCTTCATCAATCATGGGATTGAGTATAAGAGCCGAGAAGTAATGTTGCGGTT
This sequence comes from Hypanus sabinus, assembly GCF_030144855.1. NCBI lineage: Eukaryota > Metazoa > Chordata > Chondrichthyes > Myliobatiformes > Dasyatidae > Hypanus > Hypanus sabinus. The sequence goes on from NC_082707.1 coordinate 32,735,760, forward strand.
ATATAGAACCCTGGTCAGACTCCACTTGGAGTACGATGCTCAATTCTGGTCACCTCACTATAGGAAGGACGTGGAAACCATAGAAAGGGTACAGAGGAGATTTACAAGGTTGTTGCCTGGATTAGGGAGCATGCCTTATGAGAATAGGTTGAGTGAACTTGGCCTTTTCTCCTTGGAGCGACGGAGGATGCGAGGTGACTTGATAGAGGTGTATAAGGTGATGAGAGGCATTGATCGTGTGGACAGTCAGAGGCTTTTCCCCAGGGCTGAAATGGCTGGCATGAGATGGCATAGTTTTAAGGTGCTTGGAAGTAGATACAGAGGAGACGTCAGGGGTAAGTTTTTTTACCCGGAAAGTGGTGTGTGCGTGGAATGGGCTGCTGGCGGCAGTGGTGGATGTGAGAACGATAGGGTCTTTTAAGAGACTCTTAAGTACATGCAGCTTAGGAAAATAGAGTGCAATGGGTAAAGCCTAGGTAGTTCTAAGGTGGGGACATGTTTGGCACAACTTTGTGGGCCGAAGGGCCTGTATTGTGCTGTAGGTTTTCTACGTTTCTATGTGAAGCAATCAGTTAATCTCAGAATGAGTAAGGAGACAGAAATCGGGTGGCTTTGAAGTTAATACTGAACATTATTTACCTCAAGATGAATTGTAGAAATTGATAGTTATTTTTGCAAAACTTTAGGCCACTAAACCATGGACTGAGAAAGAAAGAAACCAACTCTTCGTTGACTAAGTTGACCAACCATTGAATCCTTGGAATAATCACGACAATGATAGCCACCAAGAACCAAACATGCAATTAAAAACATTTATCACGGGTGGTTTCAATAGTTGTGATTTTGCAGAGAACCTGAGAAAGTTTGGTGAGCATGAGCATGTGCTATGAAGTGAAACGCACAGCATGGAACCAGGCCCTTCAATCCATTGTCTCTGTGCCAGACCTCACCAGTGCATTTTGAGTAATCCTACATTAATCCCCACGTTCCCATCAGGTCTCTCCCCCAAATCCCATTACCTAAATTTATGGTGGTTAAGTAACCTGCGCTAAATGCCAGCAGTGTAACTAAGTATTTTGCCTATCAGTCCATAAATGTTTGCAACATGGGAGGTAAGTGGAGCACATAGGGAACGCCCCCCGTCACAATCACGGATTTGGCAGCGCAGCAGATACGCCAAATGCGCTTGTGAAAATGCACATGTCAGCTAATTATTATTTCATTGTGACAGTATCAACCTCCACTCTTTTCGTCGTAGTGCTTGTCGAGACTTGAACACAGCACAGCAATGTTTCGCTGCCTGTTTGCATTTGGGGTCACCTGACTGTCGAGTCAACAGACTCTGAAGACTAGCAGTATTTGTTTTATATTCCTTTCCGACACAGTGTTGGCTTTGCTTTCCATTTGAGAGTTTTACCTAATGGCCCTGTTTGGCCTTGCTTTCTTTCCCCTCTATTTCTGTTGACATTAGAGTTTGTGAACTATCTTGGCTTCAGCATCTCTCTTGGGCCATATCGGAATGCAGTGACACCCCCATTACGAACACAGAGAGAATGTGCACGCACCACGGGGCAGCGCCAGCAGTCAGGGTTGACCCTGGGTCTCTGGCGCTATGAAGCAGCTGTGACATTCTGTTACCACAGTGGTATTCCCCACAAAATAATTGGAAACAGAGCGGAACGAGCATAAGTTCAGGAGATGTCTGTATTAAACAGGGCAGTGATTTAGACTGGAGCAGCAATATCCATTTAATATCAACACATACGCACACGGAAGAGAGGCTTCCATAAATTTTAAGTTGACAAACAATTTACTAGTGGGTTTATGCCTCGGTTTCTGTAACGTTGCTGAATAATCATTTACAGTGATGCACCATTTTTACTGCTTCTGATAAAAGGTGACAATTGTTGCATCTTTCTCCTCAAGATCCAAAGATATCTTTTAATAAGAAATGAATCATTATCTCCGGCTAGAAGTTAAAACACTCTCCTTAACCATTGAGAAAGAAAAGGCGTCCATTGGTGCAGGTCTAAGCTTGACTGGAATCCAGTCAACAAAGGTGAAAGGGTAAGCATAAAGCTTTCCAGTGCTTGAGTAACATTTAAAGGATCAAATGAACCAGTAATTGAAATCAAAGTTACAATGTGAAAGGCACTATCAACATGCCTTAAAGGTACATTTGCAGCAGTTTATGGAACAAAGCTACAATATATTTAGGAATCTAATCCCCTCTGGGATAATCATGTAGGGACTTTCTGTGAAATCAGAATAAAAACTGCCTTATTAACATTAACTAGCTTAAGTAATCGATGACCTGAAAAAGAGGAGAGATCATTTTAAACATAGTTGAACACTTTGCTTTTGACACATTTTTGTGATAAATGAAAACTTTGGATATTATGATCTGTTACTGCAGAATTTCTTGGAACCTGTTCAAATTGTTGAGTCTCAGAGTCTCATCCACTTAGCTCATAAGAGCAACTTCAAAAAATATTCACATTGCTCTTGTAAAATAATGCTTTGCAGGTAAATTTTCACATTCCTGCCTCTCCTAAGTACATAGGAAACAATTAATTGTTTCAACTTCCAAGGTCACTTCAAATGTTTCCACCTCTCAACAGTTCTCTGTGGTTGCACCAGACATTCATTAATTCTGAAGCTGAAATTATCATTAATTTGCCTTTCAGAATTCTTTTAATTCACTTCTTTTTATTCTTAACAGAGCAGCACACAGAAAATGCTGGAAGAACTCAGCAGGTCAAGCAGCATCTATGCAGAGGAATAAAGAGTCAATGTTTTGAACTGAGCCCCTTCATCGTGAGTCCTGACAAAGGGCCTCGGCCGGAAACGTTGACTGCTTGTTTCAATGGATGCTGCCTGACCTGCTGAGTTCCTCCAGTGTGTTTGTACGTGCTGAAAAGTTAAAGTTAAAGTCTGTCCCAAGCCTTATTGGCGTGAAACAACTGAGAGTACGAGACTCCCCCCCCCCAGATAGGACGCCAGTCTATCACAAGGTTAACCCCCAGCATTTTGCCAGTACCCATTTTCAGCTGGGTAAACTGGAACAGTGCCTTACTCAACTGAACTGCCTTACTCAAGGACACAACTCGCTGCCTTGCCTGGGGCTTGAACTCACAACCTTCGGATCACTATTCCAACGCCTTAACCACTTGGCCACATCCCACACAAGGAAGGGACAAGAAGCCAGTATAAGAAGGGCAGTGGAAAGGAAAAAGTACAAGCTGTTGGGTGATAAGTCAGGCTAGGCTAGGGTGAATGGAAGGGAAAGAAAGAAGCTGGGAGGTTATAGTAAATGGCAGAAGAAGAAGAAGAAGAAGACGAAGGAATCTGAAAAGAAGACAATAGACCACAGGTAAAAGAGAAGGTAAAAGGGTATTAGAGGGAGTTGGTGGGCAAGTGAAGAGAGGAGTGGGAATGAGAGAGGTGCCAGAATAGAGAATAGGTTAAGCTAGAACAGGGAGGGGTGAGACACATTCGTGTTTGGAGAAAGGACAGCCCCTGGGGCTAGAGCTTGCGGTAGAACTCACTGCTGAGAAAGGGACATCTGGATTGGTGTTATACACTGAGAACATGTGGGAGAAACTGCAGAATTACTCACCCTTCAGGTCTTGAAGCCTCAGGGAGCTATCAAGTGTGTGCCCTCATCCTCAATCAAAAACCCAGGCGTAAGAGTGGAAAAGAAGTTTGACAGCTAGCCAAGACACTACTCTTATATGGTCAAAGACTGAATGTCCTGAACGTTCAAAACAAAGCCTATAACATTTATTAAAACAAGAGCAAATCTGCAGATGCAGGAAATCTGAGCAACACACTCAAAATGCTGGAGGAATTCCTCAGGCCAGGCAGCATCCATGGGGAGAGGAAAGTCGACAATCAGGCTGAACCCTTTGGCAGTACTGGAGAAAAAAAGCTGAGGAGTAGATTAAGAAGGTGTGGGAAGAAAAACACAAGGTGATAGGTGAAACCTGAAGGGGAAGGGATGAAGTAAAGAACTGGAAAGTAAATTCGTGAAAGAGACAGAAGGCCATGGAAGAAAGAAAAGTGGGGAGGAGCCCCAGAGGGAGACGATGGACGGGCAAGGAGATCAGGTGATAGAAGGAAAAATTGATGGAAAATGGTGAGGGGGGGTGTGGGGCATTACCAGAAGTTTGAGAAATTGATGTTGGAGGCTACTCAAATGGAATGTAAGGTGTTGTTCCTCCAACCTAAGTGTGGCCTCATCATGATGGTGGAAGAGGCCACAGATAGGCATATCGAAATAGGAATGAGAAGTGGAATTAAAATGGGCGGCCCCTGGGGAATGCTGCTTTTTCAAGCGGTCTCCCAATCCAAATCAGGTCTCATCGACACACAAGAGGCCACACCGGTAACAACAGACACAGTAGCTGACCCCAACAGACTCACAGATGAAGTGTCACCTCAGCTGGAAGGTCTGTTTAGGGCCCTGAATGATAGTGATGTAGGAGGCGTAGGGGCAGGCGTACCTTTTGTTCTGCTTGCAAGGGTAAGTGCTAACGGGGAGATCAGTGGGGAGGGACGAATGGACAAGGGAGTCTCATAGGATGCAATCCCTGCGGAAAGCAGAAATCGGGGGGGGGGGAGGGAGGGAGGGAAAGATGAGCTTGGTGGCGGGATCCCATTGGAGATGTTTTTTTTTAAAACAGAACTATTAAGAAACTTAAAACTATTCATAATCAACAGACTTTGAATTTAGACATTATAAAATATTCTAAAAAAACTTTGAAAGCAGTTCCACACTTCAATAAATATTTACTTAACTCCTCACCACTCTTTCCATGTTCAAATAAATTGGGAACCATGACTTGCACCTCCTTCAACCTTCAAGCAGATTACCTCTATAAGTGTGGGAAAGTTACTGTACCCTAAATCTCCCACAGCAAAGTCCATGGAAATGCAAGCATAGAGCCCAATGACATTTTTTGACAGTGATATTTGCAATCTGCAAAAGCAGATCTTGTTATCAGTTACACTGGTCAATGTTTGTAAATGCTGACTGTCAAGCTTACATTTTCCCACAGGATCTGAATTGCTATTTCATAAAGCTAAGGAGCAAGTTGGAATCTAGGAACCTTTTTCTTTGGTACAAGTTTACTTTCTGAGACTATACCTGAACTGTATAGATAACTGTACTGAATAAACCTGCCTGGCTTCTACAAAATCCATTGAAAATCAAATCCACAATACATACTGCCCAGCAAATTCACTCTGAAGTCAAATTCTTCTGGTTCAAAGTCTTATGCTGGTGTGTAATGATTCTGTAATTTAATGCATTACCATAAAACTTAGGAGCAGAATTAGGCCATTTGGCCCAAAGAGTATGCTCCATCATGACTGATTTATTATCCCTCTCAACCCCATTCTCCTGCTTTCTCCCCATAACCTTTCACACCCTTCCTAATCAAGAAACTATCAACCTCTGCTTTAAGTGTACCCAATGACTTGGCCTCCACAGCCATCTGTAGCAATGAAGTCTACAGATTCATCACTCTCTTGCTGAAGAAATTCCTTCTCGTCTTTCTTCTAAACTGATGTCCTTCTATTCTGAGACTCCTGGCTATAGGAAACATCCTCTACACATCCATTCTATCTAAGCCTTTTAATATTCCATCGGTTTCAATGAGAGCCTTAAACATTCCTCTAAGCTCCAGTGAGTATAGGCCCAGAGTCATCAAATGCTCCTCATATGTTCACCCTTTCATTCCCAGGATAATCCTCATTAACTTCCTCTGGACCCTCAGCAATGCCAGCACATCCTTTCTTAGATAAAGGGCCAAACATTGCTCACGATGCTCCAAGTGTGGTCTGACTAATGCTTCATAAAGCCTCAGCTTTACGTCCTTGTTTTGGTATTCTAATCCTCTTGAACTGAATAGTAGCATTGCATTTGCCTTCCTCATCACAGACTCAGCCTGCAAGATAGCATTTAGAGAATCCTGCTCATGGACTCCCAAGTCCTTTTGCATCTCTGTTTCTGAATTGTTCCCTGTTTAGAAAATAGTCTAATCCTTTATTCTTCTGACCATCCAAGGAACATGACCATACACCTCCCTCTCTTCATTACTATATTCCATCTGCCACTTTGCCCATTATCCTAATCTAATTCCTTCTGCAGACTCACAGCTTCTACAACACCACCAGCCCCTACACCGATGCATTTCGAAAGTCCCTTAGGTTCCGGGTAACGTGTAGCAGAGGCTAGCAGATAAAGCTACTTTCAATGAGCAACACAGTTCTAGGGTCGGTATGACTTGGATTCAACCAAGCAGGAAAGTTGGGATGTTCCGACAAGGGAGCGAAAGTTGTGGTGAATGCTGTGTAAACAGATCGTACATGGGCACAAAATTAAAGTGGAAGTATATTTAGCAATATTTCAACTTTAACAAATGGTTAACAGAAAAAGAAAAAGAAAAAGGGCCCATCACAGTCAAACCGGTCTCAATGTGCACGTAAACATTGGAGCTTGTTTCTGAAGTATCTGGGTGTGTCACTTCACACACGGTGCTGATCCCCATTACCCGCCACTGTTCAAACTTCTCTCGAAGAATGATATGAACAAACTGGCTAACTCAGAAGTTTTGGCACTTACTTTTTGGAACCATTCATCCGCAGAAAGCACTTCTTGCTATAGGGCCTTCCCTTCAGGTGGGATTCTTCAAGTGTCTGCTTTTCTACTCTTCTTCACACTGTCTTCTCTTCCAGGCAGTGAACCCTGACCACTGCTCCTCAAAAATCTGATCCCACCCAGCCCTGTCAAATGTTAATTGGCATCCCACTGGACAGAGTGTTACAGAGCATTACCTGGACAACCCTGACTGGCCAATACAATATTCCTAAACTGAGCAACCCGGTTCCTTATCTCAGCTGAAGCCAAAATGCTCATCTGTGAAGCTGAACCAACAGAATGCCCCGTGACTGCAGGAAGGCTGCTGAAATAATATACCTAACAGCAGAGCAGTAGAAATACAACAAAACATGTTCTTAAACGGGGCATTACATTCTCCCCCCCCCCACCAAAAATAGTCCTGTCCTCATGACTTTGTAAGCCTTCAGAACTTATCAAATAATCATTAATAACACAACATTCAAATGAATTTCATGATTTCAGGACCCCCAATCCATTTGTAAATGGAAGTAACATATCTCACTAATGGGACTGACACAATACTCTGTTTCCCAGGTGCATCATATGCTAGCCTATTTGGAAGTTTCCTGACCTTCTCATCTCATCTTCAACCTCTTCAGCTTCAGCCACTTCTTCTGACTGTTCCTGTTTATTTGAGGATGCCCCGCGTATACCAGTCATATCTTCTGACCACCTAGCTCCTCTGTCCCCTGACTGAACTCCGCTTCATCTCTAATTATATTTGAACCCATTTTCCCTTCACTGTCTATTATCATGTCTGACTGTCCACTCGTTGTCCTCCCCACTATGTCCACGTCGCAACATCTCTTCATCAGCTCTTGGGGAGTTTGCAGAAGGAAAATCATACCACACTCCCACTTCCTCATCCTCTGAGTCGGTACGGTATTCAGTGTTTTCATCTGACTTCTCCTCAGGTCTTTCCACAGAAATCACACAATTGTCAACTTGTTGCATCCCTGTTCTCCTTCTGTGCAAAGTTCTTCTACGAGGTGTAGGTCCCATGTCAGACTCTGAGTCAACATGTACTTCCTACCTCTGGCATAAAAGATGACTGATGAAGAATTCTGTTAGGACCATTCCCATCTTCTGGCTTCACCCAGAAAATAGTAAATTTGGCATATGGCTCTCCACTATGTAAGGCATAGAAACCCAGTGGTCGGCCAACTTATGCTTCCTTTGTAGCCCTAAGTTTCCTATTAGAACTCTCTCTCCAGATATCAACTGAGAGAACCTAATCTTCTGATCAAATCTCTTTTTGTTTCCCTAATTTTGCTTGGTAGCAGAAACTGCTGCTAACTCATAAGTTTCTGTAGTTCCTTCCTCATGTCAGACACATACTTGAGATACATCTTCTGCTCAGTGGTTTCAAGTCAAAAGACTACAGGTAACCTCACCTCACACCCTAACATCATGTAGTATTGTAAGTAGCAGGTGGATTCATTCTACGTACAGTTGTAACAGTGTACCAAATACACAATATGCTGGCACCACTTGCTCTTTTTGTTTGCGTCCAAAGCTCCAAATAGGTCTAGCAATGTCCTGAGGATGAATTGGCATAGGCCTTAACATCTTAATTCCAAGCCTACTCAGTAATTCAAGTATGAGCCAGTTCTCAAAATCCCTTCCCTTGTCACTGTGTATCCTTCTTGGGAGGCAATAATGAATAAAATATTTGTCCCATAGCACTTTGGCAACTGTGGATGCTTTCTGATCCTGTATAGGAATGGCTTAAGCACATCTGGTGTAATGGTCTATGATAACCAAGAGATTTGCACCATTTCTGGAATCAGACTCTGTGGAAAGGAAAACCATACATACTAAATCAAGTGGTCCCATTCTTTGTAAATGAAATAATAGAGCTACTCTTTTAGGTGGGGTCATTCTCCAAACAGATTGGATGCACAACTTGCAGTACTCTGTAACTTCAGACTTCATTTGTGGCCAATTGAACCAATTTTGGACCAATCCATAGGCCTTGTCAAATTCCAAATGACCCAAATCATAACTTTAGTACAGTCTTCTGGAACTTTTCAGGCAAAGCCATCTTGGAACACTGAGGACTGTCTGGAGTAGAAATAACCCTGTATAAACCATTGCTCATCAACTCCAGTTTGTCCCATTCCCTCATCAGTAGGGGTATGGTAGGGTGTTTTGTCTTCTTAACTTGGGCCATATCTCATTTGACAACAATGACCAGATGGCACCTACACAAGAGTCATCTTGTTGGGCTACCACCAACTCCATAGGACTGAAGGTAGGCAACTACTTTGTATTCAGCACAATCAAGTTGCAATATGCTTGTGGAATGGCATGGCTAGAAGTTCCCAAGTGATCAATTGCTCTATCAGGCCATAGTCTTGGCTCGGATTTTCCCACTGTGGAAAACTAGAACTTTGCTCGAAGAATGTTATGAACAAACTGGCTAACTCAGAAGTATTGGCACTTCCTCCTTGGAATCATTTGTCTGCAGAAATCACTCCTTGCAATAGGGTCTTCCTTTTGGGTGGGATTCTCCAAGTGTCTTACGTTGTGATCTTCTCTGGAACTCCCTCTCTTCCAACACCTCCAATAGAAGACCCAAACTCAGACCACAATCCCTGAGAAATCTGATCCTGCCCTGCATCCTGTTGGCATATTGTTTAATCATACACTGCGCTATATAGGTACAAAGTAATCAAGTTTTTATTTAAAAAGTGGTCTATTGCTTGTGTTTTGGTTTCTTTAATGAAACACAAAAAATTCTCTGTAACATTAACATTTTTGGGCAATGAATGTTTGAAAATCTAAAATGTATTCTTTCCTACTGACACACTAATGCAGAAGAAACTTTTGCCCAGTACTGTATGTCAACATACATAATCCTAAAAAAGGCTACGTCTGCACTAGACTGAATAAATCTGTAACCAAAGCTTTTTCTCTTCGTTTGATCCTTCACCCACACTGAAATGGCATCTTCCTCCCCTGAAAATGGAGCTTTTCTAAAACGTCCTCCAGAGTGTGTAAATTTGAAAACACCAATTGGGTAGAGTAGTGTGGACAGGGTAACTGGAGATATTTAAAAATGCTGTCATGACATGCCAAGACAGATGGTGGCGGCAGCGTGGCATTTCATTGTTTTCTTGAACGCAACCCCCCACACAACCTAACAATTTCAGAACAGATGGCAACAAAACTGAAGCCAGAAAAGTTAGAAATGTACTCACCAAATACTTTCACCCATAACTTACTGAATAAATAAGTATACTCATTTTGCCCTGTTTTCTGTCCTTGCTCGTATGAAGGTGGTTTACCTATTTATGCAAGTACTTCTCTGTAGATGTGCAACAGCCTAATGTAACATTGTATGGAAGTACAAGATAACACTGATGTAGACATGTTTTATACATTTCACACGGTGCTTTATTAATGGAACAGAGTTAGTCAGTTTTTCAATGTTCGTCATCAGCTGGGTCATACTATCCGTGAACTCCCTGGATTGCCTCCAGACAACTCCAGTATTTGTTATTTTTAGTTTTAAGTTCCCCTGCATGAGAGCCAACAGCTGTCCATCGTTTGGCAATTAGTTGGTAACTGCACAAACGCGCACTTTCACAGCGAGATTCGATACCAGACATGTCGCTTGTCTTCTGTAGATATGTCCTGCACATGCCCAGTAGGAGGAGATTTGCCCAAATACCCATTTTAATGTGGATGGAGGTATTTTCAAAAACGCTTAGTGAGAACGTCTATCGATTTTATGTGAAACTGGCATTTTCAAAATTATTCGGTCTAGTGTAGACGTAGCCTGAATTTTATTTTCTTGTGGGAAATCAGAGTAAATAAAAGAAACATAATGGAATCAATGAGAAACCACACCCAACAGGACGGGTAACCACTGATGTACGAAAAAACCTCCAATAAACTGAGCAAACACAAAAAGGAAAAAAAAGAGAAATAATAATAAATAAATAAATAAACAATATCAAGAACATGAAACGAATAAATCTTGAAAGTGAGCCGTAGGTTGTGGGAACAGTTCAGTGACAGGACATGTGACATTGAGTGTAGTTATCCCCTCTAGTTCGAGAGGCTGAAGGCTGAAGAGCAAAAACTGTTCCTGAGCGTGGTGGTGCAGATCTGGCAGCTCTTGTACCTTCTTCCTGATGGCAGCAGCAAGAAGAGAGTATGGCCTGGATGGTGGGGGTCCCTGATGATGAATTCTGCTTTCCTGTGACAGTGTTCCATACAGGTGTGCTCAGTGGCGCGGAAGGTCTTTACCCATAATGGATTGGATCATATTCCCTACTTTCTGTAGGATTTTCAGTACATTGGTGTTTCCATACCAGATGGTGATGCAACCAGTCAATACACTCTCCATCACTCCTCCATAGAAGTTTTAGCTGACATGCCGACAGAGGCACTGCCCATTTTTCTTAGTAATGGCATTATGTGCTGGGCCCAGGACAGATCCTCTGAAATGATAACACAGAGGAATTTAGAATAGTTGACCCTCTCCACCCCTGATCTCCTGGTCCATGGACCTCAGGTTTCCTCCTCTTCAACCTCTCACTCAATGTCAGATTATATAAGGGCTGTAGATAGATGCAATTTCCTATTGGTTTGGTTTTAAATCATAATCATACTGTGATATTTTGTGGAACAAACAAACCATTGGATCCCAAATGTACTGTGAACTTGATTAGTCTTGTATCAATATATAATTGCTATATTGTGCATCATTTAAAAAAAAGCTTGTTTGGTATAATATTAATTCTAATGAAACAAATAACTGCCGCTATGTAAATTGTCTGTTAATGATTTTCAGTTCAAGTCATTAGTGTGATTTTTGTTTGAATTTTCGGTTTCCAAGTTGCTTTTTACATTTGGAAAATAAATTAGTAACATCTATCATCAAAACGTCAGAACACTGAGATTATACTATTTGCAGAGTGATGGCACTATTTAAAATCAGGCCGTGCATAGATCAAAACGTTTTGAAAGACACTCCTTGTGTTCAAAGTGCTGATGCACGGCTGGGTATTGATGCTAATTAGTGCTTGTTTCTCTAGCCGTTTTACCATGGTTACAAAACATTGCTTTGAACAGTCAATATATGTAACAAGAGAAAATAGATTAGTGAATTAAAAGGTTGTAGAATTATATTGTTCATGGGTTCTTATAGATAATATCACTTTTAAAACTGCAGCTTTACCAACAAAATCAAATTCAATCATTAAGTAAAGACAATGTCTCACTTCTAATTAAATGTTTTCTTTAGACATTGTTGAAAGACACTACATTCTTATGGCATCTTTCATGTTTTCAAGACATCTCTTGTTAATTCAGAAGCATTAAAATCATAGATACTGAAATAACATAAGTAGATTTTCTTGAAGTTATTTAATACAGCATAGGAGAAGCATAATTTTTTTTTAGAACCTAGAGCAGTACAGGTACTTCAGTCCACTATGTTGTGCCAACTTATCTTACTCCAAGATCCATCTAAACCTTTCCTCCCATAGTATTGGTCATCTTTACTCATTCTGATGATGGGTCACTGATCAGGATCTCTGCCGCTGCTTCTCTCTTTACAAATAGCTTCTAAAAGCTTATTTATAGGACATGAGCATAACTGATAATGGCAACATTGTCCTTGAGAAATAGTAAATGACCCAACCTTTTAAGCAGTTGCAGTTCCTGTAGTTAAGGTACTCCCACTTTACTGTACCAGAATTTCAATCTACTATTAGAGTGACAGGCATATTAAACTACAGCACTTCCTGAGTGAAGAAGTTCTCCCTCATGTTTCCTTTAATCTTAAATGTTTCACATTTCACCTTTAACCCATCACCTCTAGTTCCAGACTCACTCAACCTCAGTGGAAAAAGCCTGCTTGCACTTACTCTATCTATAGCCCTCATAACTTTGTAAACCCCTATCAAATCTCCCCTCATACTCCTGTGCTCTGGGGAATAAAGTCCTCTCCTGCTCAGAATCGGAATCAAGTTCGATATCACCAGCATATGTCATGAAATCTGTTAACTATACAGCAGCAGCTGGATGAAGTATATGATAAATAAATACAGAGAAAAAAACTGAATTACAGCATATAAAATAATAGATAAGAAATAGATATGTTAAAATAAGTAGTGCAAAAAAAAACCAAATAAGAGGTAATGAGGTAGTATTCATGGGTTCAATGTCCATTTAGAAATCAGATGGCAGAGGGGAAGAAACTGTTCCCAAATTGATGAGAGCGTGCCTTCAGGCTTCTGTACCTCCTTCCTGATGGTAACAATGAGAACAAGGCATGTACTGGGTTGTGGGGGTCCTTATACGAAAGATGTCAACAAAATAGAGAGAGTTTTACTAGAATGTTACCTGGGTTTCAACACCTAGGTTACAGAGAAAAGTTGAACAAGTTAGGTCTTTATTCTTTAGAGTGTAGAAGGTTGAGGAGGACTTGATAGAGGTATTTAAAATTATGAGGGGGGATAGATAGAGTTGATGTGGATAGGCTTTTTCCATTGAGAGTAGGGGAGATTCAAACAAGAGGACATGTTGAGAGTTAAGGGGCAAAAGTTTAGGGATAACACGAGGGGAAACTTCTTTACTCAGAGAGTATGCGTGGAATGAATTTCCAGTAGAAGTGGTAGAGGCAGGTTCAATATTGTCATTTAAAAAAAAAAATTAGATAGGTATATTGACAGGAAAGGAATGGAGGGTTATGGGCTGAGTGCGGGTCAGTGGGACTAGGTGAGAGGAAGCATTCAGCATGGACTAGAAGGGCCGAGATGGCCTGTTTCTGTGTTGTAATTGTTATATGGTTATGTGGTTAATGATGGACACTGCATTCCTAAGGCACCATTCTTTGAAGATGGCTTGGATACTACAGATCTGACTAATGATGGAGCTGATTAACCTTAAAAGGTTCTACAACTTACTTTGATCCAGTGCAGTAGCCACACACCTTCCCCCACCCCACCCCCCCACCATACCAGACAGTGATGCAGCCAGTCAGAATGCTCAGCACAATTCATTTGTAGAAGTTTTCAAGTGTTTTGGTTGACAAACCAAATCTCTTCAAAATCCTAATGAAATACAGCCTCTGTCTTGCCTTCTTTATAGTTGTAGCAATATGTTGTGTCCAGATTAGGACCAGAGAGATATTGACAAGAACTTAAAGCTCTCTCCACTCTGATCCTTCTATGAGGATTGGTTTGTGTTCCCTCATCTTACCCTTCCTGAAGTTCACAATCATCTCTCTGGTCTTGCTGATGTTAAGTGCAAGGTTGTTGCTGCGACACCACTCAGCTAAGCAGTACGTATAGCTCCTGTTCACCCTTTCATCACCATCTGAAATTACAATACACATATCATCAGCAAATTTACAGATGGTATTTGAGCTATCCCTAGCTACACAGTCATGGGTGCAGAGAGACCTGCCGATGGATCACGGCCTGGAAAGTCAATTGTACTTTTTTCCATCGTTGCTGCCTGGCCTGCTGAGTTCCTCCAGCATTGCGTGCGTGTGTGTTGCAGGGATGCAGAGAGAGCGGAGTGGTGGGCTAAGCATACATCCCTGTGGTGCGCCAGTGTTGATCGTCAGCGAGGTGGAGACGCTATTTCCAATCCACACAGATGTTAGGAAGTTTAGGATCCAGTGGCAGAGGGAGGTGTGGAGGCCTGGACCTATCTCTACAATCTGGTCCACAGATCTCAGCAAGATCCTTGCAAGTGTCTTCAGCACTCTTTCAGTCTTATTTCAATCCTGCAGGGAAGATATCCCATTTGGTGAAGGAACGTGATGCACTTAGGATAATACATGCCTTAGAAGGGGCCCTACAAATATGTTTCCCTTGTCCTTGTAGGTGCTGCTGAAGAGACTTTGGTCATCGTTGCACATTACAGACCTTTGTGAGTCAGAGATGGAGTGAATAAATAGACAGTGGATTCAGTGACCAATGATGTCAACTTGCTGCAGATTTTCTTGAGCACCATCTGTCCTTACTCAGATTTCCAACATCTGCAGTGTTTTTCCATAGAGACAAGAGGTACCTGAAATATCTATCAACAGTTGACAGCGAGTCACACCATCTAGAAATGAATTGTCTTCCTTCTTGTTATTAAATTGCAAGGTGGCAACTGTGGTAGGAGTCCAGCATTTCTTGCCCCTGCTGAATTACTTGCAGAGTTTCTGGTGAAGGTACTCCAATCTGTCACCAGGTTCAGACATGGCCCGAGTGCAGAGTGAGAGACACTGAAGCGGGTCGATATTTCAGACTTTAATGCGAACAGTGTTAAAGGAAAAGAAAACAATAAACACTAGGCCCAACAGGGCCATTGACTAAAACTCTCAAATGGAAAACGAAAACTACACTGTGGATGAAAAGAATGACTAAGATCAAAATGAATACTGCTAGTCTTCAGAGTCAGTTGACTCGACAGTCCAATTTCTCAGGCAAGGCAGAATGCAGATAATGAAGTATAGCTACATCCAAGTCACAACAAATACTGCAACGGAATAAATACTATCACAATGAAATAATAATTAGCTGACACGTGCATATTCACGAGCGCAATTGCCGAATCTGATGCTTTGCTGAATCCATGGTTGTGACACAATCATATTTTTAGGTAGGGAGTTCCAGGATTTAGGCTAAGCTACAATCAAAGATTGGCAGAACATTTCAAAGTCAGGTTGGCATGTGACCTACAACTAGTGGTATTCACATAATTACCTTGTTCAACTTGGAGATAAAGGTAACAATTTTGGAGTTGCTCTCAGAGTGGTCCAGGCAAATTACTTGCTTTTTTTTTGTAGAAAGTTATAGCATGATAATGGAGGCAATGAATGTTAGGGTGATGGATATGGTATCTAGCAGGTCCTGGATGGTCTTAAACTTCTTACAGTATTACTGGAGTTTCATTCATTCAAGGAAGTTGAGAGTGTTTATCGTTGATATACTGACCCAGCACTACAGTATTTCAATGGACAATGAGCAAATAGAACACCTTGTGTGAAGAAAAAAACATAATTCTATACAAAACACGCAAAATGCTGGAGGAGTACTGCAGATAAAGCAGCATCTATGAAAATAAATAAACAGCTGACGCTTTGAGCCGAGACCCTTCTGCAGAAGTGGAAAGGAAGAGGGAAGTCAGCAGAATAAAAAGGTGAGTGGAAGAGAAGGAGGATTAGCTAGGAGATGATAGGTGAACCAGGTGGGTGGGAAAGGTAAAGGGCTGGAGAAGAAAGAATCTGATAGGAGAGAGGGAAAGAGGAGGGGAACCAGGGGGAGATGAGGAGAAGATGTAAGAGGACAGAATGGGGAATAGAAGAAGTGAGAAGGGGGAAATCTATATTCATGCCATCAGGTTGGAGGCTACCTAGAAGGATTATGAGGTATTGCTCCTCCACTCTGAGAGTGACCTCATCCTGGCATAAGAGAAGCCATGGACCAACATGTTGCAATGGGAATGGGGATAAGAATTAAAATGGTTAGTCGCTAGGAAATTCCACTTTTGGTGGATGAAGTGGAGGGTGCTTGATAAAGTGATCCCCCAATTTACGTCTGTTCTTATCAATATAGGGGAGGCCACATCAGAAACACCAGGTACAATAGACAAGCCCAACAGATTTACGGGTAAAGTGTTGCCTCACCTGGAAGGACTACTTGGGGCCCTGGATAGAGGTAAAGGAGGAAGTGAACAGGGTACCAATCTCAAAAATGCTGGCGTTACCTCAAATTTTATTTCTTTCTCTCTCTCTCTCTCTCTCTCTCTCTCTCTCAACTTGCACTGGTGTCATAATGTCATTTTGTCTTGTAAGTTACATACAATTTGTATCAAGTTAATGTGAGTTAATTGGCTATGACTGAACTTTGAGCTGTGGATCCTCAGGTCCTGCACCTCCTGCATGGTGGCAGCTTCAAGAGCACATGGCCCAGAAGGTGGAGCTCCCTGATGCTGGATGTTACCCTCTTGAGAGATCGTCCCTTGTAGATGTCCTCGATGATAGGGGGAGCGAGTGACAGAACTGGCTGAGTCCATTATTCTCTGCAGCCTCTTGCGTTCTTGAGCGTTGGAGTTTCCAGAATCAGATCAGGTTTATTATCACCGACATGTGATGTGAAATTTGTTAACTTAGCAGCAGCAGTAGTTCAATACAATACATAATATAGAAGAGGGAAAAAAATTTAAATAATAATAAATGAACAAGTAAATCAATTACAGTATACATACAGTGAAAAAAACAGAAAACTGTATATGAAAAAATAAGTGAGTTAGTGTCGAAGGGTTCAATGTCCATTTAGGAATCAGATGGCAGAGGGGAAGAAGCTGTTCCTGAATCGCTGAGTGTGTTTCTTCAGGCGTCTGTACCTAGGACCTGATGGTAACAGTGAGAAAAGGGCATGTCCTGGGTGCTGAAGGTCCTTAATACTGGAAGCTTCCTTTCTGAGACACCGTTCCCTGAAGATGTCCTGGGTACTTTGTAGGCTAGTACACAAGATGGAGCTGACTAAATTTACAACCCACTGCAGCTTCTTTTGGTCCTGTACAGTAGCCCCTCCATACCAGACAGTGATGCAGCCTGTCAGAATGCTCTACACGGTACATCTGTAGAAGTTTTTGAGTGTACTTGCTGACATGCCAAATCTCTTCAAACTCCTGAAAGTATAGCCACTGTCTTGCCTTCTTTATAACAACATCAATATGTTGGGATCAGGTTAGATCCTCAGAGATCTTGATACCCAGGAACCTGAAACTGCTCACTCTCTCCACTTCTGATCCCTCTATCAAGATTGGTAATGTGTTCCTTTGTCTTAACCTTCCTGAAGTCCACAATCAGCTCTTTCATCTTACTGACGTTGAGTGCTAGGTTGTTAAACATAAGGATATAAGCAATAGAAGCAAGAGTAGGCCATTCAGCCCATCAAGACTGCCCCACCATTCAATAAGATCTTGGCTTATCTGTCTGTAACTCAGCTCCATATACCTGCCTTTTCCCCATGTCCTTAATTCCCTTACTATGTAAAAATCTATCTAACGATATCCTAAATATATTTAGTGAAGAAGTCTCAACTGCTTCCCTGGGCAGAGAATTCCACAGATTCACCGCTCTCTAGGAAAAACAGTTTCTCCTTATCTTTGTCCTAAATCATCTTCTCTGAATCCTGAGGCAATGTCCCCTAGTTCTAGTCTCGTCTACTAATGGAAACAACTTTCCTACTTCTATCTTATCTATCCCTTTCAAAATGCTGTATGTTTCTATAAGATCCCCTCTCATTCTTCTAAATTCCAGAGAGTATAGTCCCAGGAGACTCAATCACTCCTCATAGGTTAACCCCTTCACCTCTGGAATCAACCTGGTGAACCTCCTCTGTACTGCCTCCAAAGCCAGTATATCCTTCCTCAAGTGTGGAGACCAGAACTATACACAGTACTCCAGGTGCAGCCTCACCAGTACCCTGTATAGTTGCAGCATGACCTCCCTGCTCTTGAATTCAATCCCTCTAGCAATGAAGGCCAACATTCTGTTTGCCTTCTTAATAACCTGTTGCAACTGCAAGCCAACTTTTTGTGATTCATGAACAAGCGCTCCCAAGTCCCTCTGCACAACAACATGCTGCAATCTATCACCATTTAAATAAAAATCTGCTGTTCTATTATTCCTTCCAAAGTGGATGATCTCGCATTTACCAATGTTGTATGCCATCTGCCAGATGTTGGCCCACTCACTTAACCTATCTACATCCCTCTGCAGACTCTCGACATCCTCTGTACAATTTGCTTTTCCATTCAGTTTAGTGTCATCAGCAAATTTTGCTATACTATGCTCAGTCCCTCTTCCAAATGATCAATATAAATGGTAAACAGCTGCGGGCCCAGCACCAACCCCTGCAGCACCCCACTCACCACTGACTGCCAACCGGAAAAACACCCATTTATACCAACTCTTTGCCTTCTATTGGTTAATCAATCCACTATTCATGCCAATACACCTCCTCTGACTCCATGCATCCAAATCTTATTTATGTCTCTTGTGCGGCACCTTATCAAATGCCTTCTGGAAATCCTAGTATATGACATCCACCTGTTCCCCTCTATCCACTGCACTCATTATGTCCTCAAAGAACTCCAGTAAGTTTGTCAAACAGGACCTGCACTTCCTGAATCCATGCTGCGTCTGTCTAATGGGACCATTCCTTTCTAACTGTTTCGATATTTCTTCCTTAATGACAGCTTTAAGCATTTTCACAACTATAGATGTTAAGCTAACTGGCCTATTGTTGCCCATCTTTTGCCTACATCCTTTTTTAAAAAGTGGCATGATGTTTGCTGTCTTCCAATCCACCAGAACCTGCCCAGAGTCTAGAGAGTTTTGATAAATGATTACCAGCACGTCTACTATAACCTCCGCCAATTCCCTCAGCACCCTGGGGTGCTTCCCATCAGGACCAGGGGACTTATCTACCTTCAGGCCCTCAGAAATCACCTTAGTCTACAGAACTACACTAAGATATTAGGCATTCAAATGTCAGAGTTAATTCAAGTTAATCTGAGTTGGATTAAAGAAAATTTGAAACTGTAAGGTATTAGCACAGGCAATGCTAATCTTTACTTCACATAATATTTGTCACAGAGTCCAATTTTCTTGCCAGATGTAGCAAATGTAATCAGCTCCATAAAAGTAGATCAGTTTGTCAGGTATAAATAAAAGTGTTATTAATTCATACAGGAATAATCAATGAAATTAAATGAAGGCCTGTCTTTCATTCTTCTTTAGGGCCTTTATCTTTAGAACCAGACTACAGCACACAGTGAGGACTGCCGAGCGCATCATTGGAGCCTCCCTGCCCTCTATTGTGGACCTGTACTCTTCCAGGTTGAAGAAGCAGGCGGGGAACGTCATAAAGGACTCCTTCCATCCTGCACACGGACTGTTTGAACTGCTTCCATCGGGTAGGCGCTTCAGATCCCTCCAGACTAAGACTAATAGGCACTGGAGAAGTTTTTTCCCTACTGCGGTCACTTTGCTGAACAGATAGCTGCCGGTTAGCTGTCGGCTAACTATTACTTGGATTGCACTACTTGTATGTATAATCTATATTTTCATTTATATTTATCATTATTATTGTTATGAGCAGAGAGACAACATCTGCCGGAAGTAAATTCCTTGTATGTGCACAGGTACTTGGCGATTAAAGTCTGATTCTGATTCTGATTCTGATCTTGTTGCTGTTTTTTCTCCAGGCAACTATTTTTAAAGCCTTAGATGAATCATCATATCTGTCTAGTGTCATCTCTATACTGAGTGACATAAAGTGATTTGTAACATTCAAACTCAGAGGAGTGCCAAGGAAATGAATTGCACATTTTTTAGTCCACAAGAATATTGTTGCATTTAGCTCAAATAGCAAATAGAAAAAAATTCCAAATTGGCCAAAGAAAGCCTAGTGCAGGTATCCATGTGTCGGTCCTGCCCTGAAGGATTCAGGTGTGGACCACATTGGTTGCTTTCTTGGAAGGCTACTGCAGACACAGCAAGAATTGTTAGTGGATTGTCAGAGACCTGCTCAGCCAAATGCCGGAGTTGAGATGAAGGAGTCTATCTATGAAGGTGGCGAGGAGTGAGGAGAACACAACCTCCTCTCTGGAGACGAATGAGCTCCCCAAGAGTCTGAACACACAACACCGTTCAAGTGGCAGGCACAGATGGAGGCTACATGAAGTCCTTCTGCCGTCTCATCCTGATCCAGCCAGAGCTCTGGCCCCTGTCACACTAGAGCAGCTTGCAACTCTTCAGGAGCAGAGATACCCCACCAGGGAGTAGCTTGATGTCCTCATTGTGCAGAGTAATTGGATTTGTTAGCAGATTGCTTCTCTCAGTGGATGTAGGAATGCTGCCTGTTAATTAGCTCACAGTACCACAAGAACAAAGGACTGTTGCCTGTGAACAGATCGCTGTTCTCATCAGACAGGAGCTACACATAGGCAGATCTCTCTCTTACAGAGAGTTTCCATGTGCACTGGATCCTTCCTCTGGTGGACCAGAGTCATACACCTCTCCCACGTGCCTCACATGCACACGGTGCACAGGAAGTCAGTTCCACGAAGAGTGAAGGAAAGCAATGATCTGGGTCTTGGGAACTGTCCAGCAGGTAAAACTAGCGATGCAGATGCCTGAATGCTTGCAGATTGTGGTGCCATTGTCTTTCTGATCCTCCAGAGGTCACCAGGTTCAGGTTACTGATATCCCATTTGCAGCCTCTCAGCCAGGCCATCTACCTGTACCCCACATCCAACCATCCCAGGCTGCTCCTTCAGCTGAACTTGGGCAGTAATCTGAAGTCGGTCCGTGAAGCAGCATCATAAGTCAGCAGCGACACCAGTATGGCCAGAAGAGGTAACACAGTAACTTCAAGCAGCCAAACCATGGTGAAAGAGCACTGTGATGCAGCGGTTAAGACCAGTAAATGGGCATAGGTACATCCCACAGTGTCCAGATGAGAGACACATTGGTGTGTTGGGTTGGCAGTACAACATTTTAATGCATTTCCATACATATTGCCTGCCAACATTGAGATGTGCTACTCTCAGCTACTCTGACAACTACCAATGATGCCGAAGAGCTTTTCCGAGTCTACAAGCTCTCAAACCTGTTGGTAGTTACAAATTGGAGAACCTCAGAAGGCAGGTATTTTGCAAAGAAGTCAGAGTGTTTCTTAATGGCAACCCCAGCGTTTACTACCCACACCTAACTGTCCCTGAGAATGTGGTAGTGGACGGCTTCCTCAAATACTGCAGCCCAGCTGGTGAAGATTCTCTCGCTGTGCTGCTGGATAAGGAGTTCCAACAACAACAGAAGATCAGCAATAACTTTCTCAAACAGGACGGTGAACCAGTGCTCTGATGAGGTTTGGGACAGAGTTGCCCAAGAGAAACTCAAACTGGGCGTTGGTGAGCAAATTATTTGTGAGTAACTTAACAGTGGGTTGATAGTGCTATCAATGACATATATCTTGCATTGACATAGTTGTAGACTGACTCTGCTGCTTCAGGCAGAGTGGATTCCTCCAGTTTTTTGTGGAACGTGACGTACTTGGATAATTTTCTACATTGCCAGGTAGATACGTTGAACGGCATGCCCAGAGGCTCACATACGTCTGAATCACCAGTTTTCAGTACAAACAGTCAGCATATTGTCCGGTTTCTTTACTGAATCCAATGCTCCCAGTATGCTTAAGTCTTAAGAGGCTGCAAATGCTAAATCTGGAGGAACAAGCAGGAGGTAGAAGGAATTCAAAGAGTCAGACAGCATCTGTGGAGGGGAATGGACAGTCCAAAGTTTGGGCTTGTTAAGGATCTTTGTTACTCCTTAGGTTCATCGGATTTGAGTAGAATGTGCTGAAGAGAGGCTTGTAAAACAGCAGAGATCCTGGCAGTGAGCTGTACTAGATCATCTATTCAGTATTCCTGGCTTAATATGTTCATCTTTAAATAAAATCTTACTCATAGGGAAATGCAATTTGTCATAGCAAGTTGCTGAAGTAATTAGATGGGGCATTCTCTCATTGCTCTGTTGCAGTCAGTGCAGATGGATTGGAAAAGCTGTGACTCTGGCTGCTGTGTTTTATGTTGTCAAGTTGAGCAGCATACAACTAGAGGTAGCGTGATTACTCAAAGTCATATACGAAGTTCTCCCAGGAAATTGTCTATTCATAAGTCCACAGGTGGCTGTAGAGGCCAATGCACAATCCACATATTTTGGCAGGGTGGGTTCCATTAATAGAGAACACCTGTGCGTGACTTAGTTTAATGTGGGAAGGCTGATGCAGGGGCAGTCATCACATGACAGATTGGATCTAGTAGAATAGAGTGCAAGAAAATGAGGGATCCTTCATGGCTGCAGCCTTCTGTCCATCTCACTGCCATTATTTTGTGTCTTCATCTTCCACCATCTCCATCACTGAGGTCTTGGCTGGATTGCCCTTTGTCTGGAACTTTCCCCTTCCCACTTTTCAGCCATGGGTGACTCTGCCCAGATGGCGAAACTCCAGGTGGCATCACTCTTGGGATCTCCGGCGTTCACAAGCTTCTCCACCATGACAAAGTGATAGTGATCAGGGAAGCCCACTCAGCACACAACGTGCACTTAGGCAATAGAATAGGCCAGTAGCAATTATTGTGTCACAAACAAGAGAAAGTTTGCAGATGCTGGAAATCCTAGTAACACTCATAAAATGCTGCAGGAATTCAAACAGACAGACAGCATCTATGGAAAAAAGTGCAGTTGACGTTTTGGGCTGAAACCCTTCGGCAGGACTGGAAGCAACTTTTGTGTGGTAGCTTTTCACCTGGATAGGATATGCTGTCTTTGAAGACTCTCTGGGAAAGATAGACATGTCCTTATTTCCTGTTGAATATTGTCACTTTCAGCAATATTCTGCTGTCTGTCATTCATCACTGAGGCACCTTTTGGATGAGAAGTTGCATTCTGAAAACCAGGCTCATTGTTACCTGTTACACACTTTGTGAGCATTCAATAGGATTACAATAGACTGCTATCAGGTCTGAAGCTGCCCTGTCAGGTCTCCAGATAGCTCCTTAAACTAGAAGTCAGAGGTTAAGGGTAAAAGTTGAATTGTTTAAGGGGAACAAGAAGGAAAACTTATTAACTCAGAGGGTGGTGAGAGTGTAGAATGAGCTGCAGCAGAAGTGGTGGATGTGGGTTCGATTTCAGCACTTAAGGGAAGTTTGGTTAAGTATTTGGATGTGTGGGTATGGAGGGCTATGGTGCAGGTTCAATGTTGATGGGACTAGGTGAAATAATAGTTTGGCATGGGCTACATGGTCCACAGGGTTTATTCCTGTGCTGTAGCGACCTAGGACTCTATGGCTTGAAATGTGGAGTAAGCAAGTTTGTAGCACCCTTTGTTTATACTTCTACAGAGAATGTTCTATGATAGCTGTTACTGGAGCCTGGAGCTCCAATTTTTGAACAAATATTAACAACATTAGGTGCACATCTCAGGGCTAATTGGTGCACTATCCATTTTGTAGGCTAATGGCAATAAAGGCACACAAGCTACCAATAAACATTAGTTGGTCAACTTCAAGGCCCACAACTAGTTCTGCGAAAATGCCATAACTCATTGAAATTAAAACAGGAAGTGTGTGTTAGATCAGACTGGAGGATGAAACCAGAGGTCCACAAGCTGGTGCTCAATAGGTGGTCGAAGATGGAGAAGGTCAGTAACTTTAAACCCTGGGACATTATTACATCAGAGTTTTTGTCCTGGGACCAGCCCATAAGTGCCATTTCAAAGAAGGCATGTCAGCTTCTCTACTTTCTTAGAAGTTTGGGCACATTTGACATGTCCTCTAAAGCTCTGACAAACTTCTATAGATTCACAGAGGACCGTATGCTGACTGGTTGCATCTTGGCCTACTATGGAAAAACCAATATTCAAGCTACAGCCCAGATCTTCACAGGAAATGCCTTCCTCACCAGTGAGCAGATCTACAAAGAGCTCTGCCACAGGGAAGTAGTGTAGCGGTGTGCTACACGCAGCGCTAAAATTACGACACGGAGTCGGTAACTGCAGTCGAAGGAAAAAACTTTATTCGAAATCCTCAGCCTCACTTTTAAGCCTCCCTCAACCTGCCCCCCGTGGTGCAGAGGCTCCAAAGCTCTGTGCTTGCAAACCCCTGTAGGCTATCTAATTGTGAGCCGGTTCGGATTTGCCAGGAAATGGGTCGCCACATAACCCCCCCCCCCCCCAGAACCGGCGATACACCCCCCAATGTCCACAGTCTGGGCCAGAACCTGCTTGGGAGGTCGGCCTCTGCGCCGAGGTGCCGGAAACTCGGCCGGTTGTGCCAGGTCCACATGGGCCAGTTTGAGGCGGTCCACCGTGAAAACCTCCTCTTTCCCCCCAATGTCCAGCACGAACGTGGACCCGTTGTTCCGGAGTACCATAAACGGCCCCTCGTATGGCCGCTGCAGCGGTGGCCGATGCCCGCCCCTTCGTACAAACACAAACTTACAGTTCTGCAGGTCTTTGGGTACGCAGGTCGGGTGCCGCCCGTGCTGTGAAGTGGGTATGGGGGCCAGGTTACCGAGCTTCTCGCGTAGTCTGCCCAGGACTGCTGCGGGATCTTCCTCTTGCCCCCGTGGGGCTGGTAGGAACTCCCCGGGGACGACCAGGGGCGCGCCGTATACCAACTTGGCCGACAAGGCGTTCAGGTCGTCCTTGGGCGCTGTGCGGATGCCGAGTAGGACCCAGGGAAGCTCGTCCGCCCAGTTGGCTCCTCGCAGGTGGGCCATGAGGGCCGACTTCAGGTGGCGGTGGATAAGCTCCACTAGCCCGTTCGACTGTGGGTGGTAGGCAGTGGTGTGGTGCAGCTGAGTCCCCAAAAGGCTGGCCATAGCTGCCCACAGGCTGGAGGTGAACTGGGCGCCTCTGTCGGAGGTAATGTGGGCCGGTACACCAAAGCGAGATATCCAGGTGGCGATCAGGGCTCGGGCGCAAGATTCGGAGGTGGTGTCGGTGAGCGGGACTGCCTCTGGCCATCTTGTGAACCGGTCCACGATAGTCAGGAGGCGCCGCGCTCCGCACGACACTGGCAGGGGGCCCACGATATCCACATGAATGTGGTCGAAACGCTGGTGGGCGGGATGGAACTGCTGCGGTGGGGCTTTGGTGTGCCGCTGCACCTTGGCCGTCTGGCAGTGCATGCACATTTTGGCCCATTCACTGACCTGTTTGCGGAGTCCGTGCCAAACGAACAGTTGTCCGGATGGAGGGATGCGCCAAGTTATGAATGGAGTCGAAAACACGGCACCGCCAGGCTGTCGGGACGACGGGACAGGGCTGGCCGGTGGCGACGTCACAGAGTAGGGTCCTCTCACCCGGGCCCACGGGGAGGTCCTGGAGCTGCAAACCGGAGACTGCGGTTCTGTAACTCGGAATCTCCTCATCCGCCTGCTGCGCCTCTGCCAGTGCCTCAAAGTCTACCCCTTGGGAAAGGGCATGAACGGTAGGGCGAGAGAGCGCATCCGCCACAACATTGTCCTTACCCGAGACGTGCCGGACATCCGTTGTGTATTCAGAGATGTAGGACAGGTGGCGTTGCTGGCGGGACGACCAGGGGTCAGACTCTTTCGTAAACGCAAAGGTAAGCGGTTTGTGGTCCGTGAACGCGGTGAAGGGCCGACCTTCTAGGAAGTACCTGAAATGCCGGATTGCCAGGTAGAGCGCCAACAGTTCCCGGTCGAAAGCACTGTACTTGAGCTCGGGTGGCCGCAGGTGTTTGCTGAAAAACGCCAGGGGTTGCCAGCGACCTGCGATGAGTTGCTCCAGCACCCCACCGACTGCAGTGTTAGATGTGTCCACTATGAGGGCGGTAGGGGCATCCATTCTGGGATATACTAGCATTGTGGCGTTCGCCAAAGCTTCCTTCGTTTGAACGAAAGTGGCGGCGGACTCCTCGTCCCAGGTAATGTCCTTGCTCGGACCCAACATCAGGGTGAACAGGGGGCGCATGATCCGGGCAGCTGAAGGGAGGAAGCGGCGGTAGAAATTGACCATTCATACGAATTCCTGAAGGCCTTTGATCGTGGTGGGTCAGGGAAAGTGGCGGACCGCGTCTACCTTAGCGGGCAGAGGGGTTGCCCCGTCTTTAGTAATCCTGTGGCCCAGGAAGTCAACGGTATCGAGTCCGAACTGGCATTTGGCGGGGTTGATTGTAAGACCGTACTCACTCAGTCGGGCGCAGAGTTGACGGAGGTGGGACAGATGCTGCTGACGACTGCTGCTGGCTATGAGGATGTCATCCAAATAGATGAATGCGAAGTCCAGGTCCAGTCCCACCGCGTCCATTAACCGCTGGAACGTCTGTGCGGCATTCTTCAGGCCGAACGGCATGCGGAGGAACTCGAAAAGGCCAAACGGGGTGATGAGAGCCATTTTGGGGATGTCGTCAGGATGCATCAGGATTTGATGGTACCCTCGGACGAGGTCTACCTTGGAGAAGATCCGTGCGCCGTGCAGGTTTGCTGCAAAGTCCTGAATGTGCGGCACAGGGTAGCGGTCCGGTGTGGTAGCTTCGTTCAGCCTGCGGTAGTCGCCGCACGGTCTCCAGCCTCCCGTCGCTTTGGGCACCATGTGCAGGGGGGAGGCCCATGGGCTGTCGGACCGCCGGATGATCCCCAATTCCTCCATCCTCTGGAACTCCTCCTTCGCCAGTCGGAGCTTGTCCGGGGGAAGCCGCCGAGCGCGGGTGTGGAGGAGTGGTCCTTGGGTCGGGATGTGGTGCTATACGCCGTGCCTGGGCATGGCCGCTGTGAACTGCGGTGCCAGAACCGATGGGAAATCCGCCAGGACCCTGGTGAAGTCGTTGTCGGACAGCGTGATGGAGCTGAGGTGAGGGGCTGGCAACTGGGCTGCACCCAGGGAGAACGTCTGAAAGGTCTCGGCATGTACCAGTCTCTTCCTGGGCAGGTCGACCAGTAGGCTGTGAGCCCGCAAAAAATCCGCACCCAGAAGCGGTTGGGCTACGGCGGCCAGTGTGAAGTCCCACGTGAACTGGCTGGAGCCGAACTGTAGCTGCACCTGACGGGTGCCATAGGTCCTTACTGTGCTGCCATTCACGGCCCTCAGGGGGGGACCCGGTGCCCTGCTGCGGGTGTCGTAACTCGTCGGAGGTAAAACGCTGATCTCAGCCCCAGTATCGACCAAAAACCGGCGTCCCGACCTTCTATCCCACACATACAGGAGGCTATCCCGATGGCCAGCCGCCGTAGCCATCAGCGGCGGCTGGCCCTGGCGTTTCCCGGGAACTTGCAGGGCGGGCGACAATGGCGGGCTTCTGCGCCCCACCGCTGGTGGTAGAAGCACCAGTGTTCATTGGGCCGGGGGTTGGCGGGCTCTGCGGCCGGGCCTGGACTGGTTTGCTGCCAGGAGCGTGGCTGGGAGATCTGAGCGATGGACGCCCCGCTCACCTTTTTGGCGTTCCACAGCAAGTCCGCCCAGGCTGCCACCTTCCGGGGGTCACTGAAATCCGCGTCGGACAGCAGCAGGCGTATGTCCTCGGGCAGCTGCTCCAGGAATGCCTGCTCAAACATGAGGCAGGGTGTGTGTCCGTCGGCGAGAGACAACATCTCATTCATTAAAGCCGATGGAGGTCTGTCGCCCAAGCCATCCAGGTGCAGTAAACAGGCAGCCCGCTCGCGCCGTGAAAGTCCGGAAGTCCTGAGGAGCAGGGCTTTGAATTCCGTGTACTTGCCGTCTGCCGGGGGCGACTGTACGAACTCCGCGACCTGGGCCGCTGTGTCCTGGTTGAGGGAGCTCACCACGTAGTAGTAGTGGGTGTCTTCTGAGGTGATCTGGCGAATGTGGAATTGGGCTTCGGCTTGCTGGAACCATAGGTTCGGTCGCTGTGTCCAGAAACCCGGCAGTTTCAACGAAACTGCATGAACAGAGGCGGCGTCGGTCATTTCTGGTCCAAAAATCGTTTGGACCGTTGGGGTCACCAATTGTAGTGGTGTGCTACACGCAGCGCTAAAATTACGACACGGAGTCGGTAACTGCAGTCGAAGGAAAAAACTTTATTCGAAATCCTCAGCCTCACTTTTAAGCCTCCCTCAACCTGCCCCCCGTGGCGCAGAGGCTCCAAAGCTCTGTGCTCGCAAACCCCTGTAGGCTATCTAATTGTGAGCCGGTTCGGATGTGCCAGGAAATGGGTCACCCCAGTAGCATCCATCATCAAGGACCTCCACCATCCGGGCCATGCTCCTTTTTTTCCCACTGTTTCTATTAGGAAGGAGGTCCAGGAGCCTTAGGTCTCACAGCACCAGGTTCAGGAACAGTTACTCTTCTACCGTGAACCAGCATGGGTAACTTCACTCACCACAACACCGAACTGATCACTGAACACAACTTGTGGGCTCATTTTCAAGAAATCTACAACTCACGTTCTCACTATTATTTACTAAATTTATTTATTTACATATGTATTATTTGTTTGTTTTGCACAGTTTGTCTTTTGCACATTGGTTGCTTGTCAGTCTTTGTACATATTTTTTCATTGATTTTATTGTATTTCTTTGTTCTATAGTGAATGCCTGCAAAAAAGTTAATTTCCAGGTAGAATATGGTGACACATATATACTTTGATAATAAATTTTTTGAACTTTGGACTGAGGTAAGACGAACTGTTAGTGTTTGATTGGGATTGACTATTGTTGTCCTTTTAAAATATTGCTCCATTTTCTCTTGTCAGTAGAATATTCATGTTGGTAGAAGCAGCCTTATATTAAGAGAAGGGACGTAAGGAACAATTTTTGAAGGTCCTTGGGCCTGTGATGCTATTTTATTGTACTGCTTTCAGACGTGAAAAGCTCTTTGCCCAGAAGATAATCTTGAGGAAATTTGAGGCTATTGCCTTTTCAGAAAAATATACTGTAAAAGGCAATAATTAAAAAGAATGCAAATTGAATTGTTGTTTTAATATTTTGCCAAAGCCTGGATTACATCCATAAAGTGGAAGGAAGAAGTGGTCCATGTATGACAACTGCGACAGTGACTGCAAGAAATTCCCTTATTTAAAGACTTATCACCACCCTTCCCAGTACCGTTCTTGCCTTTCCTCTAGCAGGTTTGTAGTTTCCATAACAATGTCTATCCTACATATTGCCGCCACATAATTGGAAATGGAAAGATTCGGTAAAGGCTGTGGAACTAGACCAGGGGTCAGCAACCTTTACCACTGAAAGAGCCACTTGGACCCGTTTCCCACAGAAAAGAAAACACTGGGAGCCGCAAAACCCGTTTGACATTTAAAATGAAATAACACTGCATACAACGTTTTGTTTTGCCTTTATGCTATGTATAAACAAACTATAATGTGTTGCATTTATGAAATTGATGAACTCCTGCAGAGAAAACGAAATTACATTTCTGCATGCAACAAAAACATGTTGACCTCCGAAAAAAAGACGTTGGGTTGAAGGTTACTTTTAAGTAAAATACTCAACGTCTATTTGAGTCCTTCTTGTATTTATGAAAAACGCCAAACTTAAATTTGCCGCCAGCAGCAAACCAAAAATAACGTCAGCCAGCTGTCAACCTGAAAAATAAAAGGACTATTTCACTGAACAATGAAAGCATATGAATATACGTAAAATAATAGGCAATTAAAATATTTATCATCCTTGTTCAGGTTGACTCACACCTGACAATGCAGTCGTATTCAGTAGGGATGGATCGATGCTTAGGGGAGTGACCAGGAAGGATAATGTGTTTTTTTCCTCTCTGAACTCACAGAAGCGTTTCCCAAACGATGTTTGCATTGCGATGATTGCCCAATGTAAATACTCCGAATTTATCATGTCGTGACCTTTTTTGAACTCTCTCAAATTGGAGAAGTGAGACAATGTGCCTTTCTGTAAATCTCTGGCAAGCAACGTCAACTTGCGCTCGAATGCCAAAACATCCTCCAACATGTGCAGGGCTGTACATCCTTACCCCGTTGAAGAGCTGTGTTCAGCGTGTTCAGGTGCGCTGTTATGTCTACCATGAAGTGTAGCTTTTCCAGCCACTCTGGCTGTTCCAGCTCAGGAAAGGTGAGCCCTTTGCTGCCCAGGAAAGTTTTCACTTCTTCCAGACACACGACAAAGCGTTTCAGCACCTCCCCTCTGGACAGCCAGCGATAAAAACACGTTGTAGCGGTTGCTACACGCAGTCAGTAAACTGCAGTCAAAGATAGCTTTATTCGAACTAAACAGCCTTGCTTTTAAGCCTCCCTCAACCCGCCCCCCATGGGCGCGGATGCTGCAAAAGACACGTACTCACAAACCCCCGTAGGCTATCTCCCTTAGCCTGAACGCTGGCTAATTGTGAGCCGGTTCGGATGTGTCAGGAAATGGGTCGCCACAAAGTCTTATTTAGATTGTACAAGATCACCATAATCTTCAAATTTAGATTTACATTTCAAAAACTAACAAACTAACATAAAATACATTTTAATTAAATACTGACCATGTAGCGGTGTGCTACACGCAGCGCTAAAATTACGACACGGAGTCGGTAACTGCAGTCGAAGGAAAAAACTTTATTCGAAATCTTCAGCCTCACTTTTAAGCCTCCCTCAACCTGCCCCCCATGGCGCAGAGGCTCCAAAGCTCTGTGCTCGCAAACCCCCGTAGGCTATCTAATTGTGAGTCGGTTCGGATGTGCCAGGAAAAGGGTCGCCACAACCAATTATTTCCCAAAGCAACAGGGAGCCGCAGCACAGACGTAAAAGAGCCACATGCGGCTCCGGAGCCGCGGGTTGCCGACCCCCGAACTAGACTAATCTCCAGCTGTGGTGTTGAAAACTTACCATCCAGAGAAAGATCCTCCTCAAGACAGGTTGTTCCACAACAGTTACAACACTGCTCTCTACCTGTAAATGTAGAAGGTATCTTACTATCAAGGCAGATATTCATTTTCTGGCTTTGGAATTCAGCTCTTTAGTCCATTGCAACGCACACAAAA
The DNA here is from genome assembly GCF_030144855.1 of Hypanus sabinus. Classification (NCBI taxonomy): domain Eukaryota; kingdom Metazoa; phylum Chordata; class Chondrichthyes; order Myliobatiformes; family Dasyatidae; genus Hypanus; species Hypanus sabinus. The sequence continues at coordinate 32,766,969 of NC_082707.1, forward strand.
TGCTGGAGGAACTCAGCAGGTGAGACAGCATCCAGGGAAATGAACAAACGGTTGATGTTTTGGGCTGAAATATTTCTTCAGGACTGGAAAGGAAGGCGGCAGACATGAAAATTTAAAAAAAGGGTGGGGGGAGTGGAAGGGGAATAGCTCGGAAATGCTGGTAGCTCCTGACTGATGGTAGTAATGAGAAGAAGGCATGTCTTGGTTGGTGAAGGTCCTTAATGATGAATTCTACTTTCTTGAGGCACTGCCTTTTGAAGATGTCCTTGATGATGAGGAAGGTTATGTCCATGAAGGAACAGGCTGAGAACACAACCCTCTATAGCAAGGGCTCCCACTCTGGGGTTGTGAATACCTTCCCTAGAGCTATTTTCAACCTTGAACCCTGTAGCCTCTGCAGCCTGTGATGTGATCAGTCAGAATGCACTCCACCGTAAATCTGCAGAAATTTGCTAGTCTTTGATGAAATACCAAATCAAATTTATGAGAGTATCATCACTTGAAGAACTGAAATGTAGAAATAAATAATGGTCTTCTAATGTTTCCTACATCATGTACAATTAATAAGTCCCATAGTGCATTCTTGCCCTTCTTGACCTGAAGAGATCAAACTTCTTCCTGAGACTATTTTTTACGAACAAATTTAAAGGGAAGGAGATAAGAGGGAGCTTTATCTATATATGATAAATTGCACAATATTCTCGCTCAGAAAAAGCAGGGCCATTGTTGTGCAACTTCACACAGTCAGTTATTGGTTTCAGTGGTTCAGTTTAGTCCATCCTTTACAGAACATCCCTCAGGGGCCACTTCAGCTGTGTCAGCCTCCGAGATCAGAACGGCATTTGCTACAGCACTCTTCATCATCTCAGTTCTGCAAACTTTGCTGACATGTTTATTATTTCTGTACTTGCTGACTTAATGAAAAGTTTCATTGACTAGACTTTGGGTTGGAAGCCGTTTGCCTGAGCTGACGCCGGAGTGGTTGGGAATTGGACTAGTAGATGAATGGGAGAAGGGGCAGATACTACAATGTAGATGAACCCAGTGACTCAGGTTTTCAGAATGCTTTGCAGGATCTATCGGCAAGGATCCATCTGGTGAGACGCTCTCACAGGCAGCCTTCCTGCAAGGTGCTGGGAAGCCTGTTCCATTAGGCTGATATCTAGGACAGCTAGTAGGTTGGACTGAGGCAGTTTATTGTGGGTATGGGAAGCAATATTGGAACCCAAGACAATCTATATTGTAGGAGTGGTTGATTCCATTCATTTACAGGTTAAATTTTGCTGTTTTGATAATTGGAGATTCTGATCACAAGGGGCTAAGGTCTATTCAACAAGTGGGGGCTCTGTCCATAACCTACTTGTTGAAGGACTGAGTTTTCAGAAGAGAAACAGACTGAAGTGGCAAGCACTCTTCAGCCTCTCACACCTGTTTACCATTCAGTAAGGTCATGGCTGATCTGATCCTGTTCTCCATTCTTGGTTTTTACCTGTCCTCCACAATCCTTGACTCCTTTAACATCGAGCAATTTTGATGGCAGGGTTGAGAGCTGACACTGATTTGGACCAGCGGGCATGAGTGTTTGTCAAGAAGAGCCTGAACATAATTGGAGACAGTAGTCAGAAGCACTTTATGATAGTCTGGGATTAGATAGTGAGCATATAGAGATTCAAATCTGTTCTGATGTTCAACAGAGAGAAAAGGCAGATTACAGGCAGGGGTCCACCTGATCATTTTTTGAGTAATGCCAACAGGCACTGCAAAAAAAGCAGAGACCTCACACACTTGGCTTCCCTGCCTATTTACATTTAACTTCCAAAGATGTAGGAAGTCCAGCCAATTGTAGTTAAAAGCGGAATGTCTGTTAAAATGAAAGTCGGCAGACTTGAGGTAACAATTCATGGTCATTGAACTGTGTCTATTAAAGCTAGAAGTAAATGGATGCACTCTCTGCTTCAGGCAATTTAACTCTGGTATGACCTAATACACCTTTTTTTAAGTTAAGATATAGTTCACTATTCCTGTTTGCTAAAACATTGTTTAATTTCTGTTCTCTTACATTAGTACCAACATTAAGAAACTTGTGTCCCACAATGGAGGTCAAGTAATTTATAATTAATTCTTAAGATGGTTATAATTGGAAGAATACATATTAGATACCAGTGTATAGACTTTAGCTGACACTCAGCTAAAAGGTGGTATGCTGGAATTTAGCATTGTAGACTATCTTGTGCAGAAACTTTGATCTACGAAGAGCTGAAGGGGGTGGAATCTGCATACGTCTGATGTGCAGGAGTGTCTCAAAGGAATAGGGGTAAGCAGGTGATCCATACACATTAGGTACTTATCCTCCCAGTACTGTTATAAGTGTTTCTCCACAAGCACTCACTTCCCCCACCAAAACTCATTTCTCTCTCAGAGATGCAGAGGCTGCCACAGCCACACAGGGCCAAACCAATAATCTCCTCAGTTTTGAACAACACTTTTCTGAAATGCTGTTTACAGTTTCCTCAAACCTTAACCAATGACTCTCAATTTGTCACCCCCTGCATATGACATCCAGTGCAACACATGAGCCCCTCACCTTGAGGATCCACGACGTCCCCAACCTCATGAACCCAATCTCCTTAATCTGAAATCAAAAGTTTACTGATGCAAGGGTTTTTCCCTCACCCAATAACTATTACAGTAACAACAGCAGCAAAGACAACCTACTTACTATTTCTGAAGTACAATGTAGGCAATTACTCTATCATGCCATGCACAGTGTCTTACACTTAACAGTGAACAAGTTCACAATCATTACTTCCATTTTCCAGGACATCGGTTGTCAGTTGTAATTCTGTTGTTATCCCAATCTCTTTCTCTGTTCTTGGAAACAACATTGTAACTGCCAGATCACTCACTTTAATCATGTACCCTGCTCCTTTCTATAAATGTTACCTAACATAGTAGATAACTTGGAAAAAAATATTGTTTTTATTGAAGAATTCCAGATACTTAAAGAAAATGTAACTCTTATTCAGCTGACATGCTCGAATGCCAGAATACACCGAACATTTAATTAAAATCTGGAAGTGCGAGAAATATTCAGCAAGTCAGGTAGCATCAGCAGTGTCAGAGTGCAAATATGTCACCACACACTACCCTGAAATTCATTTTGTTGTAGGCATTTACAGGAAAATAACGAAATACAACAGAATTTGTGAAGAACTGTACATGAACAAAGAGTGGCAAACAACCCATGTGCTAAAGAAGAAGAAATGGGCAAATAAAGTAAGTAAGTGTGTAGAAGAATCCTCAAAAGTGAGTCTGCAGGTTCTGGAATCAGTTCGGAGTTGAGTTGAGTGAAGTTACCCACGCTGCAGTCTGATGATTGTAGGGTGAGAGACTAAGAGACCAACGGTGTTATCATTTCAGGCCATGAATCCGATCTCCTTAATCAGGTCAATGAAATGGAGAAACGAGAAAATGAGTGTGTTCGAAATTGTGAACAAAGGGAATGTCTGCGACAGGGCGGAGACTAAGGTTGTCCAGATGACACAATGCTTTCAGAAGCTGTCTAGTTAATAGATAGAAGGTGATATTTATACAATGAACTAAAGGCAAATGAGATTGCTAGATCTGCAAGAGGCAGAGCACAACAGTGACTAGAAATCTAAATTAATTGAGAATGATGGAAATAACCACCAGCTTAGAAGACATTAGTACAAAGAGGAGAAGGTGTTAAGGCAGATGACCTTAAATCAGAACTAGACAGTTTTGCTACAGTAGGAGTAGCTGATTACCTAACATTGTTATATTCTATACTGAGTTTCAAGTGATGCAAGATTCCAGACAGAAGGTGTGGGTGTTCCTTGAGCTTATTTTGATTATCACTGTAGCCATGTATAAAGCCAAAGACAGAGAGGTCAAATGGGGCTAGGACAAAGATTAACAGGAGTTCGGAACTTAGGGCAATCACTGCAGATGCTCGCACATTTTTCACCCAATTTGTTTGGTTTCTCCAGTACGGAAGAGGCAACATCAAAGGAGACAGTGATCTGAAATATTAGCTCTGTGACTCTATCCACAGTTGGTACCTGACCTTCAAGTCATTTCTGCTTCTATTTCAGATTTCCAGTGACATCTTATGATTGAAACACATATTTAGTTATCTGGGCCTTGCATTAATGTCTTAAACATCCTCTGTGCTTATGGAAGCAATAAGACTGCTGTAGCCATCTTTCAATATCGCTGAGATTTCACAGGATGGTGGGCAGTTTTACTATGACTGCTGTAGAGACAAGCAAAGCCAGTTCCATTCACATAAATGCACAGCACAGGCAAAGACGGAGAGAAAATGGGTCAAGGATGGAGATGATGAATTTCAGAGTCAGCAGGGAACAATGCTGATTCAGGTCATACAACAGCTGATTAACTGACATACACTGCCATTCCAACAAATCAAGGATGTAAATGAAAGGAATCCATTCAGCACTCCCAGACTACTTCCTTTGTTAGAAGTCTGGAGTAAAAATGTTGATGCAATTTTAATTTCAGTCTCCATCTTCTTGTTGTGAAGTTGCTCTTTGCCTTAATTCATTATGAATGAGAATTGACAATTAAGAACTTCTTTGGCAGCAAGCAGAGAGGGTAGGCTTTCACTGAGTTGAAATAGCAGCACACCATCCCAGGATTCTCCAGCATGGCCTTGGGAAATCTCTGTTCAGACCCTGCACCACTTCCAACCTGTCCAGGGATTGAGGCTGCTGCTGAATCGTCGGCAACCAAAATGAAGTGGAAGCCAGGCAAGGTTGGCCTCCTGCATCCAAAATATGGCTGTGTGGGGGCTGTAGGAGGTGACTACCTCAGAGTACAGGATAACCAGTCTGTTATTTAACGTTATAATTTTGACCTAACCATACTAGTAGGAATGAGGTGAACCCAGTTTATTTCCCTACATTTATACTTAGGTCAAATTTTTACTCTCATTGATCTCAATGCAGAATTTTTCCTGAGAAGGCTATTCAAGTTGAAGTCCAATAAAGACATTGAAAATATCAACTTCCTCATCCTGCTCTCAAATTTACTTGTCCATTTCCGACACCTCTCTCCCCTTTCTCAATCTCTCTGTCTCCATCTCTGGAGGCAGTCTATATCAATGAGACGCGATGCAGATTGAGAGACTTCTTCGCTGAGCACCTATGTTCCATCTGCCAGAAGCAGTGGGATCTCCCGGTAGCCACCAATTTCAATTCTACTTCCCATTCCACCATTCCCATTCTTACATGTCAGTCCATGGCCTCCTCTATTGCTGTGATGAGGCCACACTCAGGTTGGAGGTGCAAAACCTTATATTCCATCCTGGTAGCTTCCAACCTCATGGAAAGAACACTGGTTCCTCAAACTTTCACCATTCTCCATTCTTGTTTACCTGTCTCCTTACTTGCCCATCACTTTCCTCTTGTTCTCCTCCTTCTTCCTTTTCTTCCATGGTCTTTTGTCCTCTTCTATCAGATTTATCCTTCTGCAGCTCTAGATCTCTTTCACCAATCAACTTCCCAGCTCTTTACCTCCCCCCTTCCCCTCTCCCGGTTTCACCAATCACCTGCCACCTTCTTACTCTGACTTCTCATCTTTCTTCTCCAGTCCTGATGGAGGGTCTCAAACTGAAACGTTGACTGTTTACTCTTTTCCACAGATGCTGCCTGACCTGCTGAGTTCCTCCAGCATTTTGTGTGTGTTGCAATGAAAATTGTAACAGGTTTTGATATATAAAGCAAATGACAGGGAAATAATAAGAAGAATAATATGAAAGTCAGCATGCACTGCAAAGAAGTGTGTGTGTGTGTGTGTGTGTGTGTGTGTGTGTGTGTGTGTGTGTGTGTGTGTGTGTGTGTGAGTGTGTACGTGTGTGTGTGAGTGTGTGCATGTGTATGAGTGTGTGTGAGCGAGTGTGTGTGTGTGAGTCTCTGTGTGTGTGAGTGTGTACGTGTGTGTGTGAGTGTGTGCGTGTGTGTGAGTGTGTGCGTGCGTGTGAGTGTGTGTGAGTGAGTGTGTGTGTGCATGTCTCTGTGTGTGTGAGTGTGTACGTGTGTGTGCGTGTGTGTGAGTGAGTGTGTGTGAGTGAGTGTGTGTGCACGCGCACATGTGTGTGAGTCTGTGTGTGTGAGTATGTGTGCACGTGTGTGTCTGTGTGTGTGTGAGTGTGTGCATGTGTGTGTGTGTGCTTGTGTCTGAGTGAGTGAGTGTGTGTCTGTGTGTGTGAGTGTGTGTGTGCACGAGTGTGTGTGTGCACGTGTGTGCGTGAGTGTGTGTGTGCGCGCGTGTGGGTGTGTGAGTGTGTGTGTGCACATGTGTGTGCGTGTGCATGTCTGTGTGTGTTCGTGTGTCTGTGTGTGTGTGTTCGTGTGTGTGTGCATGCATGTGGATGTGTGAGTGTGAGTGTGTATGTGTCTGTGCACATGCGTGTGTGTGTGAGTGTGTGTCTGTGTGTGTGCATGTGTGTGTGTGTGCGCGCGCGTGTGTTTCTGAGTGAGTGAGTGAGTGAGTGTGTGTCTGTGTGTGTGAGTGTGCGTGAGTGTGTGCATGCATGTGGGTGTGTGAGTGTGTGCGTGCATGCATGCGTGTGTGTGTGATTGTGGCTGAGTGTAGGAGCAAGAGAGAGAGAGCAAGAAGAAAGATAAATGCATTAATAGTGAAATTAGTAAAAATTCTCAATTTCAAGGTATTACAGAACAGTTACAGGCCTTTTGGCCCATCTAATCCATGCCAAACCATTTAATCTGCCTACTCCCATCGACCTACAACTGGGACCACAGCCTTTTAAACCTCTACCATCCAAACTTCCCTTAAATATTGAAATTGATTTTGCATGCGCCACTTTCGCTAACAGGTAATTCCAGGCTCTCAGGACTCTCTGAGTAAAGAAGTTTCCACTCATGTTCCCCTTAAACTTTTCACCTTTCACCTTTAACCCATGACCTCTAATGATAGTCCCACCCAACCTTAGTTGAAAAAGCCTGCTTGTACTTACACTATCTATACCCCAATTTTGTATACATCTATCATATCTTCTCACAATCTTCCACATTTCAAGGAATACAGTCTGAACTTATTCAATCTTTCCTTATAACTCAGGTTCTCAAGTCCCGGCAAAATCCTTGTAAATTTTCTCTGTTCTCTTTCAACCTTGTTTACATCTTCCTTTAAGAAGATGATGAAAACTTCACACAATACTCCAAATTAAGCCTCACCGACATCTTATACAACTTCAACATATCATCTCATTTCCTGTACTCAGTACTATGATTAATGAAAGCCAATGTGCCAAAATCTTCCTTTACAACCCTATCTGCCTGTGATGCCACTTTCAATTAATTATAGGCCAGTATTCCCAGATCCCTTTGCTCTACCACACTCCTCAGTGTGTAAGACTTACCCTGGTTGGTCCTACTGAAGTGCAACACTTTGCACTTGTTTGGATTAAATGCCATTTGCTGTTTTCTCAGCCCATTCTTCAAGCTGTTCCAGATCCGCTGCAAGCTCTGATAGTCTTCCTGACTACCCACTACGCCCCTCATTTTGGTGTCAGCCACAAATTTGATGATCCAGTTACTAAATTATTGTTGAGGACATCGATATAGATGACAAACAACAATAGATCCAGCACCGATCCCTGTGGCACACCACTAGTCACAGGCCTCCAGTCAAAGAGGCAACCCTCTAATACCGCTCTTTGGCTTTTCCCTTAAAGCCAATTTCTAATCCAACTTACTACCTCATCTTGAATGCTGAGCGACTGAACACTCTTGACCAACCTTTCCATGTGGGACCTTGTCAAATGCCTTGCTAAAATCCATGGAGACAACATCCACTGTCTTGCCTCATCAACTTTCCTGGTAACTTCTTCAGAAAACTCTATATGATTGGTTAGATATGACCTTCAATGCACGAAGCCATACGGACTATCCCTAATCAGCCATGCCTATCCAAATACTCATGTATTCAGTCCCTTAGAATACCTTCCAATAACTTTCCCACTACTGATGTCAGGGTCACTAGCCTATAGTTTCCTGTTTTATTTTTAGAGCCTTTCTTGAACAGTGGAAGAACATTAGCTATCCCCCAATCCTCTGGGTCCTCACCTGTCGCTAAGGATGACATATCTGCTAGGGCAGAAATTTCTGCACTTACCTCCCTGAGAGTTCGAGAGAACACCTTGTCAGGCTCTGGGCATTTATCCACTCTGATTTGTCTCAGGATAGCAAACAGTGTCTCTTCTGTAATCTGTACAGGGTACATGACCTTGCTGATATTTTGCCTTACTTCTATAGACTGTGTCCATTTCCTGAGTAAATACAGATACAAAAAATTATTTAATTCCCTCATCTGTTCTGGCTGCATGCATAGATTACCATTCTGATCTCCCAAGGACCAATTTTGTCCCTTATAATCCATTTGCTTGTAACAAGTCTCTGGCATTCCTTAGGATTATCCTTCACCTCATCTGCTAGGACAAGCTCATGCCTTCTTTCTGCCTTCCTGATTTCTTTCTTAAGTGTTTGCTTGCACTTTTTATACTCCATAAGCACCCCGTTTCTTCCTATCAGCCCATACCTGCTGTGTACCTCCTTGTTTTCTTAACTAGGGCCTCAACATCTCTTGAACACCAAGGTTCCCTAAACCTATTATCTTTATCTTTATTTTGACAGGCACATGCAAGATTTGTACTCCCAAAATTTCACTTTTGAAGGCCTCCCAAGTACATCTTTGCCAGAAAATAGATGTCTCAAATCCACACTTGTCAGATCCTTTCTAATACCATCTGAATTGACCTTTCTCCAATTTGGATTCTCAACCCACAGATCAGCCTTATCTTTCTCCATATTTGCTTTGAAGCTAATGACACAATGAACACTATATGTAAAGTGTACTCCTACACAAACATCTGTCACCTGATTTGTGTGATCAAGTATCACACACTTTCTTGTTGGGACTTCTACATTCTGATTAAGGAAACTTTCTTTAACACATTTGACAAACTCTTTTCCATCTAGTGCTTTCACAGAAGTCCAATTCTATACTGTATGTTGAAAGTTAAAATCACCTACTGTAACAACTTTATGTTTCTTGCTACAGTCTGCAATCTTTCGACAAACTTTTTCTTCTAAATCCTGCAAACTGTTGGGTGGTCTATTAACCTTTCTTATTCCTCTGTTCCAACTGTTACTCCTCACTAGATGAGTTCTCCAGTCTGTCCTGATTCAGTACTGCCATCATATTTTCTCTGACTAGTAACGCCTCCTCCTTTAGATCCTCTCGCTCTGTTGCACCTAAAACAATCGAACCCCAGAATATTGAACTGCTAACTGCCCTTCCTGCAACCAAGTCTCACTAATGGCTACAACATCTTAATTCCATGTGTTTATCCATGCCCTAAGCTCATCTGCCTTTTCTAAGATGCTTCTTGCATTGAAATACACACAGTTCAGGACATTAGTCACACCATGTTCAACATTTAGATTCCTGACTTCATATGAGATACTAACATCTGCCTCCAGAACCTCTCCACTATCTATTCTGGCACTCTAGTTCCCATTTCCTTGCAACTCTAGTTTAAATCTAACTAGTAAACCTCCTCTCTAGGATATTAGTCCCCCTCCAGTTCAGGTCCAAACTGTCTCTTCTGTGCGGGCCCCACCTTCACCTTCCTTAATTCTTTCTAAAAAAAGTGAAACTATTCTCCATAATCCCTCAAGGAGAAAAACAAAAACAAAATATATACAACATCTAAACATAGCCAGTTGTATATTGTCACTCACTGTAACCCCAAATGGTTTGTTTCATGGTTGTGTAGTGGCTATGTTACTGAAGCAACCAATATGAAGAGATCTGGACTATTGGTCTGGGTACGTGAGTTTGAACTTCACTTGGGAATTAAAATTGTAAATCTGATCAAAAACCAGCATTAGTAATGATGCCCTTAAGGGAAAGAAACTTATCTCTCTTACCAGCTCTGGTCCCCAAATCCACAGCAATATGGCAGAGCCGTCCTCTGGCTTTGTTCATTACTCGACACACTGCGATTCGAGATTGGTAATAAATCCAGGCCTGGCTACAGACACCAATATTCCATGGATTCCCCTGGATGTTTTATAAATAGGTGTAAATGTAAGCAGAAATCAGAAATCAAAAAATCTTTAACCCAAATGTAGAGTTTGAGGAAAATTGCTTCATACAGAGGATTGTAAAAACTGAATAAACATTTTACAAGGAAGGAATTAAAGTGAACCAGGGTGCATTAGAAGGAAAGACCTCAATGACGGCCAGGATTGGCATGATTAGCCAAATGGCCTTTCACCAAATGAAAGGCCATTCACTTAGATGCCAATATCATGTGGTGAATTTTACAGATTATTGAAAAATCACAGTATATTTCAGCAAATGATGTTATAATTCAGTATAATATAAAGCCCCTGGCTTGTATTGTATTAAATGCTGCCTGCCCTTTTCATGTTTAATAGTACAGTTCCCCAGGACACTGAACTCCATAATCGATCAGCAGGAGTGATTATGGACAGAAGTAAAACTTACCCCTTGACCCCTTGAGTTAGCAGAAGACTTTATCCACCAGTAGTAAAGCAAAAAGCTGCCCCAGGACACTGTGGAAATATAAAACTGGGTGAACTGCTTGTGCTGAAGCCCAGTTGGTCATACAAACCACTCTTGGGATCCATCATTCCTATCCCGTAGTAGATACAAAGATGACAAGTTGGACTGGATAATGCAAGATGGTCTGCATTCATTTCATGCCACAGAGCAGGGCTTAACTCTAGAATCGAGTCCCAAATAGACTGTTATGAGCTACATGAAAATGCAACAGGACCAAGTTAGGGTTTGGTAAAATGTGGGGACCATAAGCAGTCTACTTCCATGGGACTTTTCTTTGTATATACAGAGTATATAAAGGGTTAAATGTATTTTGTCAAAACAGAGCTCATGCATTCCAGGTGAAATTTGTCAGTGTTGAGTGTTGTTTTCAGCAGTAGGCTGCTACCTGCTGGTACAACTGAGAAATTACACAGTGCAGAGACCGTTAAGGTGAGGCTGATCAGTTTGAAAAACAGCACAGCCAACATGAAAACAAAGGAAGGCTCTGCAGTTTTCTGTGCATGTTCTGGAATTCATATAAATCTCTGTGTATATAATAGCTGGTAAGAGGATATACATTCTGTAATAAGTAACCCAATGTCTTACTCCCAAAAACTATTGCCACCTACATGATACAATTTACTCCTTTGGCAGCTTCTTCATTCAGTATCTCCTGATCAAAACTTACAAGAGTTATTTTCCTCACACACAAGAATTTGTCTTCAAACTACTTAGTAATGGACAGGTAAAGATAGATGTCCAAACTTAACACTAAAAAAATAACGAAGTGACATTAAGAGAACAGAAAACTGACAGCATGGGCTTTAAGAACAACTTTAAAAGGAATAAGAACCAAGGTGAAAGATTCAAGGACTGAAGCTTGTGCACAGATAAGAGTAGAGAAACTAATGCTGTCCAATGAGCAGGCATACCAGCAGGTCAGATCAGTTAATAAGGAACAGGCTGAATTTCACAATGTAATCTGTAAACAAGACAGAACATCATGAATTCAGTTCATTTGAACACTGAAGTCCATAGAATAATACACATTTTAATATATTTACAGGCTATCTCTCTTGTACCTGAAAACTGAAATGTAAGAGTAAAAATTAGTGAATCAAATACAGTTCTCAAAAGATAAAAGTAACCATTATACATTGTTTTTCAAATGGTTTCTTATGTTGGAACTACATAGTGTTCTGAAGACTCTTGAATCCATGACCTGCTAAAAGCAGACCACTGGGAATTTTTTCATTCTGACCTATTTCTGTGATTCTGCCACACACTTTAGGGAAGCTTAAACATGGAACTCTTTAATAATTTGTAGGTCAGATTTTAGAAGCCACCTCCTTTAAAAGCCTGTGTGCCAGAATATGTATGATGTTACTTGTGTTTTAATTAGGTCACCACTAACAATGCTGGAGTCTAAGGTATTCGTTACACAAGGGACTCCTTGCAAAATAAGAGCTTTCTGACTTGTAGAAATTGGGACACAATTGACTGAACAAATACAGTCTGCTTCACTGAAGATCCCATTTATTAAATAGAAAAAGCAGCTTAGTTTGAACTTGGAGAATCTCAAAAAATGTTATTTATATGACACAGAAGTGAGCCTTTTACACCCATTCAAACTGATCTACATTCCCCATTAAGTTCCCATCTACGTTAATCCCATGTTTTGCCTTTGCATCTCTATCAACTCCACCATCCTCCTGCCCCCCTTTCTTGACTAATATTTCTACTACATTTCTCTACCAAGGACAACTTACAGCACCCAATTAATGTGTCAACCAGTATATTTTTTGGCCAGTGGGAGGAAACTGGAGCACCCAAGGGAAACACATATGGTTACTGGAAGAACATGCAAACTCTACAAAGACAGCATCCAAGTTTTGAGATTAGCCTAGATTCTGGGTGCTAGGAATAGCACTAACTGTTGTGCTTTGCTGATACCCCCATGAACTTTTAAATAGGTGTGCAAACCTGTATTTGTGCATGATCTAGTCAAGTCACTTTTATTGTCATTTTAACCATAACTGCCATGTACAGTACACAGTAAAAATGAAACAACGTTTTTCAGGACCATGGTGTTACATGACACAGTACAAAAAACTAGACTGAACTACATAAAAAACAACAGAGAGAGAGAGAAAAGAAAACAATTACACTAGACTACAGACCTACTCAGGACTGCATAAAGTGCACAAAACAGTGCAGGCATTACAATAAATAAAAAGCAGGACAGTAAGGCAGTAAGTTGTCAGTCCAGGCTTTGGGTATTGAGGAGTCTGATAGCTTGAGGGAAGAAACTGTTGCACAGTCTGGTCGTGAGAGCTCGAATGCTTCGGTGCCTTTTCCCAGACGGCAGGAGGGAGAAGAGATTGTATGAGGGGTGTGTGGGTCCTTCATAATGCTGTTTGCTTTATGGATGCAGTGTGTGGTGTAAATGTCCGTGATGGCGGGAAGAGAGACCCCGATGATCTTCTCAGCTGACCTCACTATCCACTGCAGGGTCTTGCAATGTATGTGGCTATACATAAATTGGAGGCATTTATTGAGGTACATGCATGAATATATATTCAATCAACACCCCTACTCCCTGAGAACCCTGAAGAAATTCGGCAATATCCTTTAACCATTTTTTATCGATATACCATAGAAAGCTCCCTATCTAAAGGTTAGCATTTTTTTGTCATGTGTACATCAAAACATGCAGCGAAATATGTCATTTACATCAGCGACCAGGGATTGAGTTCGGAGCAGCCCACAAGTGTCACCACACTCTAGCACCAAAATAGCATGCCCACAACTCCCTGGCCATAAGCCTAAATGTACAACTTTGGAAAGTGAGAAGGAACCAGAGCACCCAGAGGAAACCCACACAGTCACGGTGAAAGTACATAAATGCCTTACAGAAAGTAGTGGGAAATGAGCTCCAATTGTTGATTGCTGTTGCTGTAAAGCATCGTACAAACTGCTACACTAAAGTACCACCCCAAGATCTGGTTGCACCAGGGTTTGGTATGGCAACTGCTCTGCCCCTGACCACAAGAAACTGGAGAGAGTTGTGAGTCCAAATTAGTACATCACGGAAACCAGCCTCCCCTCCCTGGCCTCAAAGTATACTTCTTATTGCACCAGTAAAACAAACAACATAATCAAAAATCCTATCCACCTTGGACATTCTCTTTTCTCTCTCTCCCTTTCCATCAGACAGCAGACAGAAAAGCCTGAATGCCTGTACTACCAAGCTCAAGGACAGCTTCTATCCCGCTATTGAATGTTTCCTTAGTACCATAAGATTCACTCTTGAGCTCACGATCTATTTCACTGTGACTTTACACCTTGCTGTCTGAAGGCACCGCACTTCCACTGTACTCTGTACTCGATTGTTTCACCTTGTACGATCTCAGTGCACTGTTGTAATGAACTGATCTGTATCAGGCAAGTTAAGTTTTTTCATTATACCTCAGTGCATATGACAATAATAAGCTGATTTACCAATTTAAGCAGCTCCCTATCTCTTCTCTGCCCTGTAACTGTTCCAAGTCTCTGCAATACACCAGTTGGGCAATTCTTGCCTTTGATCACCTCCAGTCACGATCACTCCACTGCCAGTGCCCATGTTTTCAGAAGCATCTGGTCCAAGGTCTCGAATGTCACCCTTTCTCATAATCCTTTAGAGTCATAGATTCATTAGAGTTATTCAGCACAGAGACATACCTTTCAGCTAAACTGATCCTTGTCAACAAAGATGACTCATCTGTTAGTTCCATCTGCCTGTGTTTGCCCCGTAACCTTTTAAACCTTTCAATCCATGTACAAATCTGTCTCTTCAAACGTTTTATTGTACCTGCCTCAGCTACTTCCTCTTTCAGCTGATTCCACATAGATACCACTTTTCATGTAAAATGCTGCTCCTTAAGTTCCTATTAGATACTTAACCTCTCAGTTTAAACTTATGCTCTCTAGCTCTTGATTCCCCAATTCTGGGAGAAAGACTGAGTGAAATCGTTTTAACCATACCTCTCATGATTTTATTCACCTCTCAGTCTCCTATACACTAAGTAATAAAGTTCTAGCCTCTCCAACGTTTCTCTATAACTCAGTCTCTGAAGTCCTTGCAACATCTTTGTAAATCTTTCCTGCGCTCTTTCCAGTGCATATTTCTTATAGCAGCTTCATCGACTTCCTGTGCAACCACACCATGACCTCCCAACTTTTAAAATCAATGTCCTGACTTAAGGCCATGGTTTCAAAAGCCTTCTTCACCACTCTGTCCATCTGTGACTCCACTGTCAGTGTATTAGTACTTCAATGTCCCCCTATTCCACAACACACACAGGACCTTGGACACTCACAGTGAAGGTCTTACTGTAATACCTCACACTTATCTTAATTAAACTCCATTTGTCATTCCTCAGCTCACTTATTTTGCGGATAAAGCCCCCCATCACTGTAAATTTGATTACTTTCTTCATTATCCACTGTACAGTTATGGTTGTATTATGATTACAGATCTCACAACCCACCTGGGTCATAGGGTTGTTGTACAGATGAGCACTGCACCAGTTGCCTCCATTTTTCATGGTTGTGGGTGAGTGCCTGGGTTGGACAAAGCTCTCTCTAGTTCACTCTACAACATTTTCTGTCCAGTAGATGTGGAATGGATGTTTCCCATGCTGGGTGAGTCTAGGACAAGAGCTTACAGCATCAGGATGGGGGGGGGGTCCATTTAATACAGAGATGCAGAGAAATTTCTTTAGCAAGAGGGCAGTGAATTTGTGGAATTTATTACCACAGGCAGCTGTGGAGGACACATTGTTGCATGTACTTAAGGCAGAGCTTGATAGGTTCCTGATTGGACACGGCATCAAAGGTTACAGGGAGAAGGCTGGGGAGTGAGGCTAAGGAGGGGAAAAAGTATCAGCTATCAACTACAGTAGATCTTCGTAGTGTCTCATGTCTTGGGTGATGGTTCTTCATACTTCGTCATTTGAGATATGATCTGTATAGGAGATGCCAAGGAGCCTTCTGAAGCATCTCATTTCTACTGCCCAGTTCTGCTGCCAATGTCCATGATTCTCATGCTTACAAGAAGATGGAGAGCACAAGTGCATGCAGGAGTTTCAGCTTGGATCTGGGAGCAATGCTATTGTCTTTTCTGATTGGTTTTAATTTGATGTTTGGGCTGTCCTTAAAAGGAATTCAGGCTTTGATCCTTCTTGGTTGGGGCTGTAGGGGGCTCTTGATGGATGTTTGGCAGCTGCACTCTACCCATTGTAGCAGGGTAGACCAACATCAGTGTCTCCATCCATCTCCTAATTCTCTCACGTCTGCCTCCAGGTGGCACACCCTGGTACAATGACAGGCTAAATGACGTGAGTGGGTAGGTATGAACGCGATACCGCTGGGCGAAGAAACTCGTCAATGAAATCATTGGTCAGGGCAGATGAGTTCCCCAAAGGACTACAATGGCCACAGTTCAAGCCATCAAGTTGGAGGACATCAGCTGTGGTCTGTCCTGGAAAAGGATGGATGGCACCGAGCTCACCACCCCAAGTCAAATGACATGATAGACACAATAACACACCCCATACTGGATTGGTTGCTGCCCAAGCCATCAAGGACTACCCCATCTGTTGCACATTGGGGCGGAGGTGTTATCCACTATATTAACTACTTTAACATCATCTGCAAGCATAGCTTTTACATTATTATCCAAACTGTTGATATAGATGATAAGCAGCTATAGGTCAGCGGTGTTCCTTGAAATGCATCACTAGTCATGGGCCTCCAGTCCGAGAAACAAACTTCCATCGTGGAAATCATTTCCCATCCACTGTCTTTCGCTTCCTTGAGATACTCCTCAAAACGTACATTCGTAAGTGAAATAGTAAGTTATATAAATATATATGAACATGTATTGCAATATTTGTATATTTGCATATGCACCCAGGCATTAATTTCAATATTTGAATATATATGTTCATAGCAAAGTCTTCACACTAAGCTGATTGTATAATAGGAACTCTTTGTTCTCAGAATCTGAAACATTTTTATCTCATATTGAAATGATTTTAAGTCTACTGGACTGTAAAGAACTGGAAATAACTGAAATGGGCAGGCTCCCTGGCTAAAGCCGATTGACTGGAGTTAACTTTAGCTTTTAGTCTCGGTGTGGAGCAGTAATTCAGATATGTGTGTGTAATAGCATGCAGTAAGTTAGGACTGAGAAAAAGGCTAGAGGCAAATAGTAATCATTCCAAATATAGAACAAGTCTAAAAAAAAGGTACAACCACCTTTAGTTGCTGTGTATTTCATATTTCAGAAATAATTGAGCAATATTGTAAATAAATTGCTTGATTAAGCATTCTTTACTGCTAATAACATTACGGATTATATGTAAAAGTATGTGAATGGGATTTATCGTTATGCCACCATGTCATATGTGTGTCATTACACCACTGCGTCATCCTTCTGCACCTAAGTGAAGTTAAAAAAAAATGAAGTAAGCACGATAATCCGCAGCTCCTCGATTTTTGCTTTCAATTAGTTTTGGAGTTACAAAACATACCAGTGTGACAAGAAAGTTTTAAAATGAACCCAAGACTACCTGTCTGTTGGAGCACAGATAGATGTTTGAGTTTTCAAAAGAGCACTGCATGCTTTCTTTGCAAGAGGAGAAAAATGGTCGAGTTTGTAAAGAGCACTGCATGCTTTCTTTGCAAGAGGGAAAGACAGAAAATGGACAAAATACACAGGTTCATAGAGTAATAGAGTCAACTGAAAGCAAATTAAGAAAGGCTTTGGGTGATGACACAACAGTGTTCAACGATGACATTGGAAAACTCAAACATATCAAGGGTAAAATAGTGTTAAATGAAAATGCCACACCCAAGTTTTACAAAGCCCCATCTGGTTCTTTATATGATACATGATAAAGTGGTAATTTTAAGGTCATCATCCACTCAGGACTGAAAATGGATCAATACCCTCTGCCCAGGATAGAGGATATATCTTTGCAAATCTTTCTGGAGAGACACACTTCAGCAAAGTTGACTCAACTGAGACCTACTACAGATAGAGATGGAAGATGAGATCAAAGTTTTTCTAATCATAAACACCCACAAAGGGCTTTATTGCTATAATATGCTTATTTTTTGGAGTAGGGCTGCCCAGGCAGTCAGTGTAAGCTGAATGATATAATTGTTACCGGTAAGGATGAAAAAAAACCTCCAAAATCTCGTCATTTTAAAAAATATTAGATTATGAGCTCAGAGCACAACACAACAAGTGTAAGTGCTTTAATCCAATCGTCACTTACTGTGGTTACACTATTGACGTCCAAGGATTACACAAGTGTGCTGAGAGAATTCAAGTAATGGTGGATGCCCCAAGGCCAAAGGACATGTCGCAGTTACAGTCCTTTCTTTGGATTTGTCAAATACAGGTGGCCCCTGTTTTTCAAACATTCGCTTTACAACACCTCACTGTTGCAAAAGACCTACATTAGTTACTTGTTTTCGCTAACAGATGGTGTTTTCACTGTTACGAAAAAAGGCAGTGTGCGCCCCGAGCAGCCGAGCTCCTCCCCCAGGAATGCATTCTAGCAGCCATTGCTTAAACATGTGCCTGTGAGCATCCGTGCTTTATATGGATTTATTTTGTTCATCCGTTAGCAAGATGAGTTCTAAGGTATCGGAAAAGCCTAAAAAGAGCTCATAAGGGTGTTACACTTAGTGTAAAACTAGACACAATTAAGTGTTTTGATTGTGATGAACGAAGTATGGGTATAGTGAGTTTGGCTAAGGAAGCTAGGTTTGTGGAAGTTGACAAAGATATTGTTGAAGAGGTTTCGGCATCCCACAACCAAGAACTGACAGATGAAAAGCTGATGCAATTGCAAGAGGAAAGAATAACAATTGAAACTGAATGCAGTAGTGAACGGCCCGAAAATGAAATTGTCCAGGAACTGAACGTGAAGCAATTGCGTGAGATTTTCGCTGTGATTGACAATGCTGCAATAATTGCAGGTAAGTATGACTCTAATTTTGAAAGGGTATGTAGGTTTAGGGCATATTTGCAGGATGGTTTGAGTGCTTACAAAGAACTGTGTGATAGAAAAATGCACGAGGCTAAGCAGTCAAGCATACTGTCGTTTTTCAAGCCTTTCACATCAGCCACAGCAGACAACAAACCTCGACCTTCAACACTGAGGCAGGTAGACGTAGAAGAAGGTGACCTGCCTGCCCTGATGGAAACAGATGAGATGACACCCGTCTCCCATCACCCCAACCTCCGACGACTCAGCCTAACACACCATCATCAGTGTGCTCACTGTCTTCCCGATTCCGGTAAGTGAAACTACACTGTACATACATTATTTCTACTTTATATAGGCTGTGTATTTTTATGTGTCACTTGGTATGATTTGGCAGCTTCATAGCTTAAAGGTTACTGGAGAGAGTGTTTCTGCCAAGAGCGTTTGCATGAGATTTTCGCTATGGTGGACAGTGCTGCAATGATTGCAGAAAAGTATTTCTACTTTATGTAGGCTGTGTATTTATCATATCATTCCTGCTTTTACTATATATTACTGTTATTTTAGGCTTTATGTGTTATTTGGCATGATTTGGTAGGTTAATTTTTGGGTTTGCGAATGCTCACATTTTTTCCATATAAATAAATGGTAATTGCTTCACTTTACGACATTCCGGCTTACGAACCGTTTCATAGGAACACTCTACCTTCGGATAGTGGGAGAAATGTTCCAACCAGTACTTATATGGGAGAGAGTTCACCCTCACTGCTGATCATCAACCACTAGTGTCCATTTTCAACCCACAGAACGGTGTTCCACTAACAGCAGCAACACAAATTCAGGGAAGCTGTTACTTAAAGAACACAGCTACAAGATTGAATTCAAGAGGATGACTAATGATGGAAACATGGCTGGATTGTCCTTTTTACCCTTGGAAAAGAAAATAACTGAAAAATTTACAAAAGAGGCACAAACCTCTTGACCCATTCCCCGTAATGCATATCAAAAGACTCCCAATTACAGCAGAGATGATCTGAAGGGAAACTAGAAATGACCCCACACTGTCTCAGTTCTACATGACTATCCAAAATGGCTGGAGTGTGCAGCATAAATTCCTGTTCCCCCATTTTTAACAGTGCCGGGATAAAGTTGCTCTTAACTGGAGTTGCCGATGTGAGGATTGAGGTTTGTTGTACCATCCAAGCTGAGAAATACATGCCTGTCATCTAGGTGGTCACAATGAGAGCATTGACTTGAAGCTTTGTCAGGTGGTCTGGGATAGTTCAGCAGTTCGAGCAGCTCGCCATGCACTGTTCAGGGTGCCAACATGTCCAGAAGATGCCAAGAGCAGCACCTCTCCATCCTTAAAAATAGACTGCATTGGCCTGGTAGAGGACTCATGTGGATTTTGCCAGACGATTCATGGGCACAAACTTCTTGATAGTACTGGACACTATTACAAAGTGGCCAGAAGTGTTCTCAGTAGGCTCTTCTACTCTTGATGTGTTGAGAAGACTTTTCTCAAGAACTGGTGTTCCAGAACACTTAGTCAGTGATAATGGATCACAGTTTGCTGTAGAACATTTTCAGTCATTCATGAAAATGAATGAAATAAGATATATTACATCTGCATTATACCTCCCATCTACAAAAGGCTTGGCAAAAAGTTTTGTCCAGAGTCTAAAGAACGCACTGCGAGCAATGTCAGCAGAACAGGCTGCACTGACACTAAATCAGAAACTCGCCAATTTCCTCTTGCAGATCGCAATGCGGCACACTCCACGACCAACAACTCACCAATTTTTGCAGTTCCTGGGTCATCCCTTGTGCTCACACATGGATCTCCTCAAACCCAATCTCAGAAGGAGTATGGGGGACAAACAACTGAGACGATTGGAGGTCTCATCAAACAATGAGGTTCAATGTTTCAATCCTGGGGAGGTAGTCCTAGCAAAGGACTATAGAGGTGATCAAAAGTGGGTACTCAGAAAGATTAAGGACAAAACTGGACCACTCTCTGACAGAGTGGAAATAGAGTCTGATCACATCTGAAGACGGCACATTGACGAGACCAGGATCAATTCTTAGAGAAGAAATGTGTACAGAATGTCAGAACCACTTCCTGCAGTCCCAGAGTCAACTCCTACAGCCACCAAAGAGAAGGCCCCGGAAGCTGAGATTGTTTCACAGCCACAAGTCTCACCTGCCATGCAGAGTGAAACCGTGAGGAAAAACATTATCCTAGAAGTGCAGGAAATCCTCTAAAGTCTCCAACTTGTCCTCCCTGGGACAATTTAAAATAATATATATATCTATACATGCATAATTCATCACTGGTTATATGTAAAGGTACATGAATGGCATTTGTCATTACAACACTATGTCATATTTGAGTGCCTAACTAAAGTAAAAAATGAAGTAGACATATTTATCCCTGGTTACCAGTATTTTTGTTTTGATTAGTTTCAGTTACAAAACATAACAGTAGTGGTTAAAATGGTTTTGAATTGCACCTGATCTCCTGTTTCCAACCTAAAAGTTTTACCTTCAGAGAATATTCATACTAGAACAGAGGAGTTATAATCTACAATAAACATTGAAATAGTATAAAAATTAAAACAAAATAATAGTAAAAGAACTTTGTAATATAAGAAGACATATGAATGAGACAAGACCACTTATCCAATCAAAACTTGCCTCTTTCTTACATTAACTCTCCCACTAAATGATTCTAATTTCATTTCTATCATTTGGATCTACAGATTATTCTTTTTTCAGACATCCATTCTAAAGTTATTTTTTGCTCATTTGCTAGTTTATAGAATATGATTTGTTTTAATGAACTAAATTCAGTTAATCCACAAGATATAGTAGTTTATGTGTTTCATTAAAATACTGTAGATTTACATATTTGTGATTGTGATCATAAGTCAATTGGACTTATCGCAGTGAACATGGAATTTCCAAACTGAGGAAAGCCAGTTCCACTGGACTGATCTTGTAAATGTGCGATTAACACAGCCACATGAAGGTAAATCAGTTCCAAAGCAATGGAAACAATTTTTTTGCATCAGTTTAGAGAGGGTTGTAAAGGCTTGTTAACTGTAGATGCTATCTTCAGGAGATGTAAGTAGAAGGAAATAAATGAAATCATGAGACGAGAAGATAGGGAAAAAGAAAATAAAGCTGTGTCGGATCTGTAATTTACACATGGAGTGAGTAAAACATCTGTGCATGTGTGCAAGCAGAGAAAAAAATTGAGTTGAAGCATTTCCGGTTTGTGCCATTTTTGATGCAAATTGGAAAGGCTGGGTATCTGAAATGATTGAATTCAATGTCAAATCCTAAATGCTGCAATGGGGATTCTCAGAAGCTGTTTCCTGAGGTTGCATTGAGCTTCACTGGAACAGAGTAACAATCTAAAGACAGAGCAACTGAAGTGAAAGTGGGATGGAGAAATAAAGTGATAGGTGACTGGTATCTCTCAGGTTAGTCCTTACATACGAACAGAATTGTTCCACAGAGCCGAAACACTATCTCCAGTGTGAAGACTGCATCTTGAGTACTGAATGTGGTATGCTGAATTGGGAGAAATACATATAAATCTGCTACAACTGGATTGTAAACACAAGAGATTCCGCAGATGCTGGGAATCCAGAGCAACACATAAAATGCTGGAGGAACTCAGCCGGTTAGGCTGGATCCATGGAAATGAATAACCAGTGGACAATTCAGGCCAAAATCCTTCATCAGGATTGGAAGAGGAGGGAGAAGCCGGAATTTGAAGGTGAGGGGAAGGGAAGAAGTCCAAGCAAAATGCGATAAGAGGAGCTAGGTAGGAGGGGAAGGGGGAATGAAGCTGGAAGCGATAGGTAGAAAAGGTAAAGGGCTGGAGAAGAAGGAATATGATTGGAAAGAAGAGTGGACCATGGAAGAAAGGAAAGGAGGAGGGCCACTAGGAGAGGTGATAGGCAGGTGAGGAGAAGGGAAGAGGTAAGAGGGGAGCCTGAGTGAGGAATTGATGAAAAAGGAAGAGGAGGGGAACAATTACCAGAAGATGGAGAAATCTATGTTCATGCCATCAGATTGGAGGCCACCCAAATGGAATATGAGGTGTTACACCTCCTGCTTGACATTAACCTCACCAAGGAAGCCATGAACTGACATGTTGGAATGGAAATGGGGAATGGAATTAATATAATTGGCCAACAGGAAATCCTGCTTTTCTCAGATGGAGCAAAGGTGCTTGACAATGTATTTCCCCCAATCTGTATTGGTTCCCACCAAGGTAGAGGAGGCCACATCGGGAGTACCAGATACAGTAGATGATCTCAACAGATTCGCAAGTGATTTGTTGCCTCACCTGGAAGGACTGTTTGGGGACCTGGACAGAGGTGAGGGAGTAGGTGAATGGCCAGGTGTAACACTTCTACTGCTTGTAGGGGTAAGTGCCAGGAGGAAGATTAGTGAAGAGGGATGAATGGAAAAGATAATCATGGAGGGAGCAATCTCTGCAGAGAGCAGAAAATTGGGGAAGGGAGAGATGTGTTTGGTAGTAGGGTTCCATGGAACCTGGTAGAGATTGTGGAGAATGATGTGCTGTATTCAGAGGTTCATGGGATGGTAGGTGAGGACGAGAGGAAGTCTATCCTTGTTAAGGTGGCAGGAAGATGGAGTGAGGGCAGATTAAGCACCTTTGTAATTAGAAAATTCACCTGGTCTGGATGAAATATATCCCAGGCTATTAAAACAAACAAAGGAGAAAACTGTGGAATTCACTTTTTCTGTCGTCTCTGTCCACATTGGCGCCAGTTTACTGGAGGATCACTACATTTAAAATGGGAGTCTGGTAGAAAGTGTGTCATTACATCCCTGTTAGATTAACTCTTGTGATCAAAGTTCAAAATAACTTTATTATCAAAGTACATATATATCTCCATATTCAAGCAAGAAATTCATTTTTGTGGGCATTCGCAATAAATACAAGAAACACAATAGAACCAATGAAAGACCACACCTAACAGGACGGACAAAATAAATAATGTTCAAAAGACAACAAACTGTGCAAATACAAAAAGAAAAGCAAAAGACTCAATCATAAAAATGGGTAAATAAGCAACAAACCTTGTGAATATGAGATGAAGACTCCTTGAAAGTGGGACTATGTTGGGGAAACAGTTCACTGATGGGGTGAGTGGTGTTGAATGAAGCTTCAGCATGTCCTCTGGTTCAAGAGCCTGATGACTGAGGGATAATATATGTTACTGAACCTGGTTGTGTGCATCCTGAGGCTCCTATACCTTCTTCCTGATGATAGCAGCCAAAAGAGAGCTGGATGGTGGGGGACATTGATGATGGATGCCACTTTCTTGTGACAGCCCTCTGTGTAGATGTCCCGGTGGTTGAGAGGGCTTTGTCCACTCAACGGCATTGGTGTTTCCATATCAGGCCGTAATGCAATCTGTCAACATGCACATCTATTACAATGAGCCCTTTGGGTCTGTGTTGGGAGTCTGAGATCACTGGACTCTGAGGCCTTTAGTGCACCTGATAGGGTTAATTGTTGTTTAACAAAAGATGTTAATCATTTAGAGTTCCTTGCGTTTTTTCCTGAACAACTCACTTTTTGTAATGCGGTGTTTTCTGTTTAAATTTGTTAAGTTTATTTTGATAGGCTCAGGAATTCTGTGTTGCTTGATTTACTTAAGTGGACGTCCTTACTTACTTACTGCCCATTACACCGCTAATACTTAAGGCAGCAGTGAAGGTTCACCATCTCTGTCAGTGTTCAGGGTTTTCCTTCATCATGATAGTAGCTTCTCCTTGGCTTTCTCTACTGTCAGTCATGCAAGTCCTGAGTGGAGACTCAGGAATACCATCACACTCAGATGTAGAAGGATTCTTCATTACTCTTTCTGTAAAAATTTTGTTTTACCAGTCAGGGTTGTTAGCCCTGAGCTGAACCCCTGAACCTAGAGGACCAGTGGACCATTCTTAGTCGTCTTCCAGCCTTGCACCTACTTGGTGTGGGTGACCCCACCAAGAGCCACGGCATAATGCCCTAACTGCAGCCAACGTAGCTATCTGACTCATCGAGGTACGCCATCCTCCAAACCACGACAAGGCTGTAGTCTTCTTGGATGAAGCAGACGCCCGATGAGCGCTAATGGCGGGGTTTTAGTGTTTAGAATGTCATGTCTCACAGTGTCATTCTGCTGGATTCTTATGAATAAACTCTGGTCGCCATCTTCACGTTGGAGTCTGTCTTTCCTCCAACCTTCAGTTCCGGCATTGTCAGCCCATCTCGTGACATATTTGGAAGTTTGTCAAAGTTTTGAATCACATGCCAAATCCTCACAAATTTCTAAGGAAGTAGAAGTGCTGTTGTGCTTTCTTTGTAATAACACTTACACCAGGACAGATAATCTGAGATGATAACACTGAGGAATTTTAAGCTTGTGACCCTCTGATATCAATCCTGAGGGACAGTATAGCCATCAAGTGAAAGGTTCAGTTTATTCAAGAATGTTCTGCCTGGATTTCTGCCTGTACATACATACATCAGGTATATACGTCCCTGACTGATTTAATCAGTCACTGGAGACAGTGAATTTGATGTGGACTACATGGATTTTAGACAGGCTCTTGATGAAGTCTAACGTTGGTCAAAAAAGTAAAAGCCCATGAAATCTAGGAGAGCATGAGAAAATCAATCCAAACCTGGCTCAGTTTATAGCATTTTTGTGACTGGAAGCTTGCTACTAGTGAGTGAGACCTTTGAGAGGGGAATATTAAAGAAGTTCATAGCTGATACAAAAATTAAACAGTGACAAGATTTCGACCATCTGGTCAGCTGGATGGAAAAAATGGCAAATAGAGTTTAATGAAGAGTGTTTGAGGGGAAGTAATGTAATGTAAGGTTATAGAATGGTGTGGAGCAACAAAGCGACTTTAGTGTGTCTGAATACCAGTCGGAGTACAATGGCAAGTCAGTTCAGTGGTTGAAGGACAGGAGCACCTGCTTTTCTTCATATGCTCCGGGTATAATATAAAAGCAGGGGAGTTATGCTCACTACAATAAAAGGTGGACTTTTGCTTAAGCATTGTGCATCTGAAGTTGAAGCCAAAGTCAGGCAGCACAGGCACAGATCCTTTAATCCACTGAGTCCACAATGACATCTAATCCTAAACTAATCCCATTTTAGTCACACCACATTCATATCAACTTTCCCCTGTTTCTGTCACTTTATCTGCACACCAGGGGAGCTTTCATAGTGGCCAGTTAACCTGCTGACTTGTGTTTCTTTGGGATGAGAGAAGAAGCCAGAGCAAATAGAGGTCACCCACAAAGACACAAGCAGGACATACCCACATAGATTGCACCAGAGGCCAGGACTGAAGCCAACTCATTGGAGTTGGACATTACAGGACAGGTGCATTCCCACTGGAGAGGGTGCAGAGGAGACTGGAAGTTTGCAACTTTGCAATATGACTGAATAAGCCAACATTGTTGTCTTTGAAGCAGAAGAGGCTGACAAAAGGCATGCATGAGGTGCATAAAGTTATCAGGAACATGGATCAATTTCCCTTAACAGGCCAATCAAATCCCAGAAGGCAGAGATTAAGCGAACATGATTACCCTTTCATTAGTCCACGCTCATTCTTTCCAAGGTGGTTTGTTATTATAATTATCATTTCAGATTCCAGCATTTTTCCAACCATTGATATTAGGCCACAGGTATATTGTCCCTTATTTCTTTTTCCTTCATTTATTAAATAGAGGGATCACGTTTACAACCCTCCAAGCTGAAGGAACCACTCCAGAATCTGTCGAAATTCAGAAGCTAATAACCAGTGCACCCAGGTGATCTGCAGGATAGTGCACCTGGTGCTGGAAGACAGGACTAGGTGGTGTATACTAACATAAGAACATAAGAGATAGGAGCAGGAGTAGGCCAATCGGCCCCTCAAGCCTGCTCCGCCATTCAACAAGATCATGGCTGATCCAATCTTAACTCTAGTTAATACTAAGTGGAATCTTAATACTTAGATTAACTTAATAGTTAGTTAATCCAATCTTAACTCTAGTTAATACTAAGTGGAATCTCGATGTCTTGTAAATTCTGTATGGTGCAATGATACTTTGGCCTTATAGCATAAACTATTAGCCTTTTCGAAACTTCTCACACTTTCTTATGGCATGAAACAAAATCCAGGAGCCCATCAAGTGTATGCCAGCTCTCAAAGCCATCCCATCAATTGCATTCCTCCATTTATTCCTAGTAGGCTATTCTCTGTCTTACACTCATCAACCACCACCACACTCTTGCCATTATCCTAACATTCAGCTATGCTGGGGACAATTTATCACAGCTAATTAATACATCAAACAGTATATCTCTGGGTTCTGGGAGAAACCTTCAGGGGAACACAAGGAGAATGTGAAAAGTCCACACAGACATCAGCAGAAGCCACAATCAAACCAGTATCACTCACAGATTGCCTTGATAATTACAATCTTTGTTAAAAAATCATTTCAAAATTATTAAAGTTATTAAGTCTATAATGGAACTAAAAAGAAGCAATCCACAATCCACCTCACTATACCTGCAACAAGCACTATTCTCTGCCTTTTCTGGACATCATTTGGTGAGATAAGCTCAATATTCAAAGTGTAGTTTGAGCTGTGCATCATTAAGTAATTTGTATGTGGAAGCTTACAAGCCCAGGTATAGCAAGTACTCCAATGGATTGATGCGTTGATCAGAAATTTCTTGTTACTTCTGCTACTCTGGTTATAAATCCTGTGATTTCATCTCTGTTTCCCTGTAATACATTGTCTGGATACTTACTTAGCATGAGGTGTGGAGTATTAATTAGAATTCCAGGCCAAGACTCGTATTATTTCTGCTTCATTCAATACATGCATGATTTGTATTTACCTGGTATCTGCATAACGTATTAGCCATGCAAATAACCAAATGCTGTTAATATAAAAGAATGTCTGGTACAATCATTTTAAAATTCATTATGGGCCTGGTATGGAAACACCAATGCCAACTCCTGTTCTCAGTATTATTTAGTTACTTATTTATTATATACTTTATTATTATTATTATTATTATTGCATTTGCACAGTTTGTCTTCTTTTGCACATTGGTTGTTTGTCAGTCTTGGTTTGTTTGTACTTTTTCATTGATTTTATTGTATTTCATTG
This sequence comes from Hypanus sabinus, assembly GCF_030144855.1. NCBI lineage: Eukaryota > Metazoa > Chordata > Chondrichthyes > Myliobatiformes > Dasyatidae > Hypanus > Hypanus sabinus. The sequence continues at coordinate 32,794,866 of NC_082707.1, forward strand.
TTCTACTGTAAATTCCTGCAAGGAAATAAATTTTGCGGTTGTACGTGGTGACATACATGTACTTTGGTAATATATTCACTTTGAACTTAGAACTTCAATATGATCAAAGTGATTAGTTTTATTATAGAACTAAATAGAACTGATTATTACAGGACTAATGCATTAGTGTTATCCTTCCCAGTGAATATAATTGTTCAGTAGGAAGAAAGGTAGCTGCTCTACAACTTGATCAACAATCTTTTAAACTCTCCTTTTTCTTTTGTGGCTATTGAATGTTTTTGTAGCCCTCCAGTGTCCTGACGACTCTGTGATTTCAGTCTCTGAGGCGACGTCAGACTATCCTTCAGGAGGGTGGACCCATTGAAAGCATCCGGCCCTGTTGGGGTACCTGGCTGAGTACTAAAGGCCTGTGCCAAACCACTGACTGGAGTGTTCATGGATATCTTTAAACTTCTTCTTCGGCAGAATGAGGTACCCACCTGTTTCAAGCAAGCTTCAGTGATACCGGAGCCTAAGAAACTGGTAACCTATCTCAACGACTTTCCTCCAGTAGCACTTACATCCACAGTGATGAAGTGCTTTGAGAGTTCATGATGAAACATGAGACGTGACTTGGATTCATTCTAATTTGCCTGCTGTCACACCTGGACAGGTGAGATGCATTCATCAGGATGCTCTTCATTAATTCCAGCTCGGCATTCACAATTATCATCCCCCTCAAAACAAATCAATAAGCTTCAAGACCTGGGCCTTAATATCTCCTTGTGCAACTGAATCTTCAACTCCCTCACTTGCAGACCTCCGTCAGTGCGGATTGGTAACATCTCCTCCACAATCACTATCATCACAGGTCCACAACAAGACTGTGTGTTAACCTCCTGCTCTACTCACTTTATACTTATGACCATGTGGCTAAGCACTGCACTGATGCCATATTTAAGTTTGTGATTACACCACTGTTGTTGGCTAAATCAAAAGTGGTGACAAATCAGCATATAGAAGAGAGACTTTAGCCATTTAGGTAGAAAGCTGAAAAGAAAAGCCTCCAGAGCAGTAATTTCTAGAGGGCTTCCAATGCAATGGGCCAAAAAGCATAAGGACAGTGTGGTCTGGCAGATGGATGTGTGGCTGAAGAATTGGTGCAGGGCCAAGGTTTTAGATTTTTGGATTATTGGGATCTCTTCTGATGAAGGTATAACCTGTACAAAAAGCACGGTTTACATCTGAACCTGAGGGAGATCAATATCCTTGTAGGTAGATTTGCTGGAGCTGTTGAAGAAGATTTAAACTAATCTGGCAGGGAATAGGAACCAGGATGATAGGGCTGAAGATGGGGCAGCTGGTAGTTATTGACATCCAGGAACTTGAAATTGCTCATTTTTTTCACTTTTTATTACTCTATGGTCTGCTATGTATTCCTTCATCTTACTCTTTCTGAAGTCCAGAATCAGTTCCTTGATCTTACTGACACTGATTACAAGGTTGGTCCTTTGACAGAATTCAACTAACTGATATATTTCACTCCTGTAAGCCTTCTCATCACCCTGTGAAATTCTGCCAACAACGGTTGTATTGCCAACAAATCTATAGATGGTATTTGAGCTGTACCTAGCCACGCAGTCATGGATGTTGAGAGAGTAGAGCAGGGTGCTAAGCACACGTCCTTGAGGTGCGAGAGTGTTGATTGTCAGTGAGGTGGAAATTTGGTTTTTGGTCCACACAGATTGTGGTCTGGTGAGGAAGTTGAGTTGTAGAGGGAGACCCAGGATCTGGAACTTTTCAGTCAGAATTGTAAGAATTATTGTGTTAACTGCTGAGCTGTATTCAATAGACAGCATTCTGACATGGGTATTCAGGTGTCCAGGTGATCCAAGGTCGAGTGAAGAGCCATTGAGATCGCATCTGCCATAGACCTATTGTGGCAAAAGGCAAATTACAGTAGGCCCTGGTTCTTGCTGAGATAGGGGTAAATTCTAGCCTTAACCAACCTTTCAAAACACTTCACGAATCACTTAGTTCTGGAATAGTTACAAAAAACTGGAAAATTGCAAAGGTCACTCCACTCTTTAAGAAGGAAAGGAGGCAGAAGAAAAGAAATTATAGGCCAGTTAGCCTGACTTCAGTGATTGGGAAGATGTTGGTGACCATTATGAAGGTACTTGGAGACACATGATAAAATAGGCCAAAGTCAGCTGGTTTCCTTAATGGGAAGTGTTAACTGACAACTGTTGAAATTCTTTGAGGAAACACCAGTCAGGATAGACAAAGGAAAGACAGTGGATGTTGTTTACTTGGACTTTTGGAAGGCTTTTCACAAAGTTTTGCACATGAGGCTACTAAACAAAGTAAGAGCCCATGGTACTACATGAAAGATACTAGCAGGAATAGAAGATTGGCTGACTGGCAGGAATCCATAAAGGTTAACTTGCAGGTTAAATTGGAAGGCAAATGTAATATTAACATTCATTTCAGGAGAACCAGAAATTAAGAGTAAGGATGTAATGCTGAGTAATTTATAAGGCATCAGTCAGACCACAGTTGGAATATTATGAGCAGTTTTGGACCCCTTATCTAAGAACAGATGCATTGGCATTAGAGAGGGTCCAGATGAGGTTCATGAGAATTATTCTGGGACTGAAAGGTTTAACATACAGAATCAGGACCTTTTGATGGCTCTGGGTCTGTAGTAGCTGGAGTCTAGAAACATGAAGGGAGGGACTGATTGACACTTATTGAATATTAAAAGGTCTGGATAGAATGGATGTAGAGAGGATGTTCCCTGAAATGGGTGAGTCTATGACCAGAGGACACAACCCACAACCTCAAACTAGAGTGGCACCCATTGGTAACAGAGCTTCATTTCAAGAGGAATGGGATGTAATAGCAAGGATGTAATGATGAGGCTTTATAGAGGACTGGTGAGGCCTCACTTGGGGTATTGTCACCAGTTTTGGACCTTTTATCTAAGAAAGGATGTTGTAACATTGGAGAAGGTTCAAAGGATGTTCACAAAAATGATTCTGGGATTCTGGAAAGGTTTGTCATATGAAGAGTGTTTGAAGGCACTGGGCCTGTATTCACTGGAATTCAGAAGAATGAGGAGTGATCTTATTGAAACCTGGTGAACGTTGAAAAGCCTCGATAGAATGGATGTGGAGAGGATGTTTCCTATGGTGGGGGAGTCTAAGACCACAGACACATCCTCAGAGTAGAGGTATGTTCTACAATGAGGAGGAATGTCTTTAGCCAAAAAGTGGTGGATTTGTGGAATTTATTGCCACAGGCAGCTATGGAGGCCAATTCATTTGCTGTATTTAAGGCAGGTCTTGATTAGTCAGGGCATGAAGGGATACGAGGAGAAGGCAGGAGATTGAGGCTAAGAGTGAAAATTAATCAGCCATGATGAAATAGCACAGCAGACTCGATGGGTCCAGTCCCCAAAGGACCTATATCTTATGCTTTTATGGTCTGATGCAAGAGAACACCAAAGAAAGAAATCAGGGAGGCTAAAAGCAAGGATAAGGTTGCTCTAGCAGACAAGGAGAAGGAGTATCCAGAGGATTCCACAGATATATTAAGAGCAAATGGATTGCAAGGGAGAAAATTTGTCTTCGGGAAGATCAGAATGGTAATCTATGTGTAGAACTAAAAGAGATGGGGGAGATTGTGAATGAATTTTTAAATTTGTATTTACTAGGGAGACAGACACAGAATCTATTGAAGTGAGGTAAAGCAGTAGCATAGACCCTATACAGAACAAAGAAAAGGAACTGCTTGATGTCTTGAGGCAAATTAGAATGGACAAATCCCTAGGCCCTGACAAGATGTTGCCTTGGATCCTGTGGGAGGCAAGTACTGAAAATGCTGGGGCCTGAGCAGAGACATTTAAATCATTCTTAGCAACAGGTGACGTACTAGATGATTAGAGGATAGCTAAAGTTGTTCAGCTGTTTAAGAAAGGCTCTAAAAAGAATCTGGGAAATTATAGACTAGTGACCCTGATATCAGTAGTGGGAAAGCTAATGTAAGGTATTTTAAGGGACTGGATATTTGAGTATTTGTATAGACAGAGACTGATTAGGGATAGTCAGCATGACATTGTGTGTGGTAGGTCATGTCTAACCAATCTCAGAGCTTTACAAGAAATTACCAGGAATCTAAGGCAGTGGATATTATCTACATGGACTTTAGTAAGGCATTCTTCAAGGACCTGCATGGGAAGTTGGTCAAGCAGTCACTCAGCATTCAAGCTGAGATAGTAAATTGGATTAGACATTGTCTTTGAGGGAGAAGCCAGAGGGGGGTAGTAGATGGTGGCCACTCTAACTGGAGGCCCGTAACTAGTGGAGTGCCATAGGGATTAGTGCTGAATCCATTGGCGTTTGTCATCTATGTCAATGATCTGAATGATAATGTGGTTAACTGGATCAGTAAATTTGTGGATGACAAGGTTGGGGGTGTAGTGGACAGCAAGGAAGACTAACAAAGCTTGCAGTAAGATCTGGACCAGCTGGTAAAATGGGATGAAAAATGGCAGATGGAAATTAATGCAGATAAGCGTGAGGTGGTACACATTGGGAGGACCAATACAAGTAAGTCTTGTGTAAGTAAGGTTGAAAAGGTGCAGAGAAAATTTACAGGAATGTTGCCAGGACTGGAGGACCTGCGTTATAAGGAAAGATTGAATAGATTAGGATTTTATTCTTTGGAACTTAGAAGATTGAGAGGAGATTTAATAGACGTATACAAAATCACATGGGGTATCACAAGTGCAAGCAGGCTTTTTCCATTGAGGTTGGGTGGGTCTACAAGTGTAAGTCATGGTTTAAGAGTTAAAGCTGAAATGTTTAAGGGAAACATGAGGGGAAACTTCTCCAATCAGATGGTAATGTGAGCTTGGAACTAACTGCTAGTGCGAGCGATTTTGATTTCAATGCTTAAGAGAAGTTTGGATAGGGACATGAATGGGAGGGGTATGGAGGGCTGTGGTCAGGGTGCAGGTCAATGGGTCAATGGGACTAGGCAGATTAAATGTTTCAGCAAGGACTAAATGGACTGAAGGGCATGTTTATTCACTATAGCTTTCTATGACTCTGGTGAAATCGTTTCATTTTAACTCCCAGCCATTTCTAGCAACTTGAAGCCTGATTGCTTGAAACTGCAGTGAGCAAAACAGTTCTGAATTTTCTTACAGCTTAATTCTTGCCAACTATCAGTGATAAAAATCATTGCTTCTTGAACAGAAGCACACACAACTGACGCCATTTAAAAACTGTTTGCTCTATGCACGGTGTCTAACGGCCACACAAGTGACATGTCTAATGCGGGTTAGAAACTGGTCCACAACGGTCTCCTGCCCAATTAGGACATAAGACCATAAAACTTAAGAGTGGAATTAGGCCATTCAGCCCATCAAGTCTGCTCTGCCAGCACCTTCGTGTAACAGCAAATGAAGCAGCGTAGAGTCTGAAATAAACTAAAGGAGTCCTGGTTTTTTCCTCGATTAATTTTTGTTCTTGAAGAGTTGTCCCAAATAAGTGTCTGGCTCAATTAACTGATGGCCCAATTAACCAGAATCCATTATTGTAGTTAGATAAGCTCCTCTTCTCGAGAAACTATTGCCAAAGGTCTAACAAGAGGATGCAGACATATGATAATTGGCAAAAGAACAAGGGGGAAGATGTGGCAGCCTCTATTTATGCTGAGTTATTCAGATTGGGAATGCTTTGCCTGAATGAGCAAAGGGCACTGATCCAATATTAACATTCAAAAGGAAATTCAATGTAGACTTGCTTAAGAAAAATATTGCAGAGATATGGGCATAAAGTAGAGGAGAGGGACTAATAGGAAATTTAATGGACAGGTCAAGTAGCCTCACTTTTTTATTACCATGAAGTTTTATAATGCTAAAATGTTGTCATTTCTAAAGTACATCTGTGATATTTTCTTTGGCTTGGTATTTTTGACTAAACTTTTTCTCATTCCAGCACAGTCTGAAAGCTGTCTTGTTCTTCCTTTGCTATTTTGATTCCATGAGTTCACTGCTATTAAAGAAGAGACAGTGTGAAAAACAGCAATAATTGGAGTATTATTGTCATGGCATAGACACGCTCTTGTTACCTCATTATCTATATTACCATAATACTTGGTTCCCCACTGGACTTACCATACTTGAATGTTAGTATTGCCATCCTCCACTAACTTATTAATTCAATCTGGAATCATCAACCCTGCCTAATATTATAACTTTCTAGAAGAAATGTTTGCCAATATACATTCTAACTAGATGCATCACAGCCATGCAAAGAGGCTTAAATGCACGGGATTGCAAGAAACTGTGGAAGGTTATAGACTCAGTCAGCTCTATTAAAGGCAAAACCCTCAAAAAGGACCCTCACCATCTGAGACATCCCCTCCTCTCGTTACCACCATTAGGGAAGAGGTGCAGGAGCCTGTAGACTCACATGTAATGATTCAGGAACAGCTTCTTCTCTTCCACCACCAGATTTCTGAATAGTCCACAAAACCCTTGAACACTACCTCCATTATTCCTATTTTTCCACTATTTATTTTTGGAATATGTAATATTTTTTGCACTGGACTACTGTCACTAAACAACACTTTCTATGTCATCCTGTATGTACTGTAATGAATCTGATTCTGATCCATTTCTCATCCTGAAAGCGAGCTTGAGAATGAATAGATGAATTTTCTCTTCAATTCATTCATGGAGGTCAGGAGGCAACGATTACAATATGGGATAGTCCTGTACCGAAAGAGAAATAAGGCTGAACCTTTGAACCCTACAGCAAAAGGGGAAGAAGAGATTATTGAACAAATTGGGATCATTGGAACATGTGACATCAACTTACACCAACTCCACTCTTCTGACCTCACCACATATCACTGAGTCGCCATCTCTATTTATCTAGTTGAACATACCTGATGCCTGAGGAAGTACATTCAGTAAGGACACATACTCAAGCTTGAGGATGTACAGACTTCAGAGAATTATAAAGATTCACAGTCCTCGCAGTAAGCAAGTTATCCTCATCATAGCTTCAAACGTCTGGCCCTTTACCCTGAAACTATGAGTTGTAGATTCCCCAGTTCTCATCCTCTAAGCATTGACTCTGCCATTTTTATTTATTTTAATGTGTACCAGCTGAATTTAGTTAAATACTAGAAGAATTTTCAGTAGTGATCAGAGGGACAAAGAGAGTATCAGAGTACAAGTGGGAGGCTGTGTAAATGACAGGATTTTTAGACTAAAGGAGAGAACATTAAGAGAAGCAAATAAGCTTCAAGATGAAGTTGGCCACATGGACCATTACTTCTTTAGAAGATTCACTAATGATGTGTCAGGATGTAATTCAAGACTTCAATAAAGAATGACTTCTAGAAATAGATCCAGGTTTAGGAAGTATTTATCCCAGCGTATCGAGAGAGAAAGGTGTGACATTGACAATCATTGTAAGACTAGGAAGAAGCCAGCTGACTGAGGACAGGCTAACATGATGTAAGGTTCACAGCAGAACAGGCTACTGGAGATATTATTTTCCTTAATCTGTATTTGGCATAATGGACATGACATTAGCAACACAGAAGGCCAAGCAAGCAACTTCATTAAAAATAAAAATCACTATGGAGCCTCAGGTCTCTATATCCTTCCCCAAGAGACTGATTTGTTTAATTTTTTTTGACATACTGTACTATTGACCTTATTACCATGACCGTGACCAGAAAAGAGAGCCAACTGCAAACTATATTCATAAAACACCTTCAATGTTGAAAAACATTGAGAACTGCTTCCCACCAGTAAGTCAGGCCACTATGGGATATTAACATCAGTGTGAAATTTTAACTGGGAGTTGTTGGGGAAACTGGAACTGAAGTAAATTAAAGATGAATAGGTATTAGGGTATAGGAACCAAAGGATGGGTAAGTGGAAGCTTATGAGAAGTGAAGAGGGGAGGTTCACTAAGCAGGAGGGCACTGGAATGATCAAATCTGGATTAGTTGAATTTACTACCTGTAGAAGAGATGATGATGACATCCATCAGTCATGAAGGACAGTTGAGAGCTACACTAGGTGACGTCTCCAGCACACAAGCCTGTGCAGAAGGTATTGTGATCCTTGACTGCCCAGTTGTCAAGATCTCCCTCTTGGCCTCACCGGTGTAGTCTAAAGGACGGTGGAGCAGTACATTTAGCATCAGCTTGACTGCAGGATCTGCCAAAAGGATGTTCAGTGATGTCCAGCAGCCTTAGGGACCCCACTTGGATTTTCTGTCTGAGTTTACACCTGTAGCCTTCGTCTCTCCCGAGGCTGTCCACGAGGCTGTGGCGCTATTTACCATAGCTGGGGATCTGGTTCACAAGCACCAGGGTACATGGTGCTGGGCCTGTGTGCTATGTGTACCGGGCCAGACTTCCCCTCCGTCCTCTCTAGTTCATCCTGAGTCCAAAAGGAGTTCACTTCTCGTGTGTCGCCAGTGAGGAACTACATGAGATTTGCTGTTGGAGAGGCTATGAAATGGCAGGGATGGACTCGTGCATTCAGCTCTCCTTTTCACAAGTCTGCTGGCCAGCAGTGGAAGCTGAAAGTGAGAGCCACTAGCACGACCCACTGCACTACCAAACTAGAAACATCACAACCATTTGACACACACTTGTAGGAGTACTGGATACAGAATCAATCAGTGTTCTTAAAAAGAAATTGAGCAAGAGCAATTTGCAGGCCAATGACAATACATAAACAGGTGAGGCCATTCAGCCCCTCATGCCTACTCTACAATTTAATAGGACGATGGATGATACTTTATCTTAGTGCCACTTACCTGCATCGACCACATGTCCAAACATCTCATCATCCCTGTATCAGTGACTTCCAAAGTCCCTGCACAATCTGTCCTTATTTAAGAGGACATAGTGATACAACTAATGGAGCTGCCTGACCTCAAGTTTTGTATCTGCAGAGTCTGTGCATTCATTCTGTGACTGTGGTTCTTGGTTTCTTCCCACATTGTAAAGACGTGGGATGGTGAGCAAATCAGCTACTACTAATTGTTTCCATTCTGTCGGTGAGTGGGAGAATTTGGGGGAGTTGTTGGGAATCTCTGGAAAATAAAAAGGGATTAAGTTAGGATTTGCGTGCAAATGTGTTTGCTGCTCATCTTGGAGTTGGTGTGCTGAAGGATTGTTTCTGTTCTACATTACTCTGTCTTTCTAAGAGTCGAGACCTGTACATGATACAATCAGTGGTCACTTTATTAGGGACAGTAATCTGGTGTGGCGTTCTGCTGCTGTAACCCAACCACTTCAAGGTTCAATGGGTTATGCATTCAGAGATATTCCTCTGCACACCACTGTTGTGTCGTATGGTTATTTGAGTTATTGTTTCCTTCCTGTCAGCTTGAACCAGTCTGGCCATTCCCCTCTGACCTCTGTCATTAACAAGGCATTTTTTTTCCCCACAGAACTGATATTCACTGATTTTTTTTTGTTTTTCACACCATTCTCTGTAAATTCTAGTTACTGGGTGAAAATCTGCAGTCTTTTGCGATACTCAAACGACCTCATCTGGCACCAACAATCATCCCACAGTCAAAGTCACCTAGATCACATTTCTTCCCCATTCTGATATTTGGTCTGAACAATAAATAAACCTTTTGACCACATCTGCATGCTTTTATGCATTGAGTTGCTGACAAGTGATTGGCCGATTAGGTACTTCCAGTCAAGGTGGCACCAGCAAACAATTCCTTGGGTGACATCTTCCAGATAGCAAATCTTTCCAATTAGTTCACTCTATCTGCACCTTCTGCTTCTTTCTTTTATCTTGTTTGTGTTACGGAAACTGTTGGAGCCCATGAAGAAATTCAAGTTCGAATCTGGATCAAAGGATCCAGTGCTGTGCTGTGTCCAGAGAGCAGCCTCGTGGAGATCGGAGACATGGGGGTGCAAAAAGATCCGAGAACACAAGATGACTCATGGAAAAGATCAGAGATGGTGTATGGGGTCATGGATGACTCCATCTCGAAGTGGCAAGGAAGATTGAGGCATCGAGGTGAATGCGGAAGGGGTCAGCGATGGCTCGGTGAGAGATGGTCAGGAGGCGGATAGTCACGTCCAGCCCTGGACTGGTGGAGCTCAGCCCAGAATGAGGGCATTAGTTCCCAGGCCAGTGACCACTCTTTACAGATGGATTGATTTCATGTGCTTGCTCTCCTTGTATGCTGCAAAAAGATGTTTCCCATATTCTGAGTTTATGTCATTATTGGGCTGTACTTTATATTGGTTCCCTTCTGTTTTTCGGTGTTTTCTTGTGGAACACTGATGGGTGGGTGAACTGTTAAAAAGGTACAAAGTATTATCAAAATATACAACTTGAAATTATTCTTCTCTAAGTAGCCATGAAACCAAGAAAGGAAAAGGCAGCACGACCACTGACCCCCCCCCCCAAAATCCCCCCTCCCCACACAAAAAAAACAAATAGAAGAGGCACATCGACCCCCAAATTCCTCATCCCCACAAAAAAAAAACAAAAAGAATGGGTGAAAAACACAAAATGCCAAAAAAACAATAAGACTGAAAAATAAGTCTATAGTCCAAGTCCACTCCAAAACACAGAAAACCTGGGAAACACTTTCTGGGCCCAACAGCGGACCTTTCGTCCTTTGGTACCGAGTGATCAAAGTGCAGGCAGCGGGCGCTTACCCTCCGCACTTTCCTCTATGCTTCAAACTCCACTGTCACTTTAATCAGCAAAATGGAGTCCAACAACAGCTTGCACCCAGTCCTGGCATGAAGTTTGCACACACTGTCTCTGTCTCCCGGAATCCTCTTGAAGGATTTTTTGTGTGTATGGTGGTGGGGGGAGGTGGGGAGGGTTAGGTGTTTGGTGCTACTGTTGAGTGAGGGGGTCAAGGATTGCTATGTGTAGAGGGTCGTTGATTGTAGCTGTCCTTTGCTGTGGGCGAGGTGTGGATTTGGGTTCTGCAAGTTTTATTTCCTTTCTTTGTCATGCGGATTGGGAGGAGTTGATATCTTTCATCAACACCCATGGTCTTTCTGTATTTAATGGCTATCTGGAGTAGACAAATATCAGAGTTGTATTACACATGCATACTTTGACAATGAATTTGAACCTTTGAACTTTTGATTTGCTGTAACAAGTGGTATACAAGCATACCTAATAAAGTGGCCACTAAGTAAGTATATTCACCAAGGCTGTGTGCAGTTCAGTGGGAAAGGAGTAAATAATTGTATTGTGGGGTTATTCAACTAGGCATAGACTCAGTAGAGTGAAATGTCTCCTTCTGTAGTATAATAATTGTATGCTTCTATAATTTTTTTCCCCAAGAAAGCAAACAGGAAGGATAACGTTGCAGGGGCAATGATTTGTTGAAGTACATGATCAGCCATTTGGGATCTTTGTGTCCAGTGTAACACGTCAGCTATGTGATAAATGTCCTACTTAATGTACTACCACAATTCCCATAAGCAGTTAATTTCCTATACTGTTGCAAAATCTCGTGATTTAAGTTTTATAAATTTTTAAAGCGCTTGCTACCTGTGCACAGTTCTTTGTCAACATTTCCTTTGAAGGGTCAGTATGAGTACTATAATGTATATGCATGAGATGAAGCCTCTTGAGTGTTCAAATAACGAATCCTTCTCAATATTTATAAGCTGACCGCACGATCTGGCTTTTTAGAAAACACTGAGAACAGTAAACTTTGATGTCTTGCTAAAGGCACTGGAGACTTGAGGTTGCAATGATCAGACCAGGTATCCCATTGATATCAGAGCCATTTTCTTTATCCATAGGCCACTGAAATTTCTTTGAGAAGAGTACTGAATGCCGGGAAACATAATAAGGAGAAAGGCGAGTTAACATATCAATTAATAAAAACAAGGGAGCTCCAGAATCCATTTTTGGAAGCTACTGAGGTAACAGGAAGATGAATTAAGATGTGCAAAGACAGAAAAATCCAACTTTACCCCTAATGCCACAATTCCAGGTTACAACTTGGAATCAAAAAAAAATAAAACCACTTGGGGGAGTAGTTTGCATGTCATTGTATATATAGTTTGATCTCGTTGAAATCAATTTGCTGTTACAAATGACGATCCAATTCTACAAATAATATAAAGTACTATTACTACCCTTTCATTATAAAAAATGATTTTTATATATCTGTTGAAATCACAAAAAGTAGACATTACTGGCAAACTCAGCATTTATGGACCATTCCTGATTGTCCCTGAAGAGAAAGATCAGTTTAGATTCAAGCACGTGTGGATCTGATGTTAGGTGTAACTCCTCCCTAAAGGCCAATGAGGCATGACTTGTAAAACATTCTTTATCTTACCCACCTATAACAGAGAAAAGGAGATTAAATCTTGCTGCTATTGGAACTGTGAATGACTTTTCTTTCACAACGATTAAAGTATGTCAAAAGCACTCCTGACTAAAGAGCAGGAGCAACCTTCAGAAGGGATTTTCACATCTTGGTTGTCTGCTCCAGAGTCAAACATGATGGCATCAAAGCTGTGACTGTTTCTTAAACTGACTTCATCCAGGGCTAACTGCACTCTTCCTTGCTTGAAAGCCTCAGCGGGGATTCAAATTTTGTCAGTGGCTCACAGCATTTAAAGACAAAGTCTACTGCTTTAAAACCTGTGAAAGTGACAAAAGACATGTACTATGATATGTGGCTTTCTGTCTGCCTCTACCAACCCTGGTAGAAGGCTTGAGCAGGAAGGGAAATATGCTTTTTCCACAGCAAGCTATACAGACCTAAGCCCAGATGGCAGGCAAGGTGCATGCTGTCGCTGTCAATGCCAAGAGATATTGCACCCAATGCATTTTAAAGTGTTATCAGCCACCATCTGCATCAGCAGCCTCACACACCAACCAACGTGCCATACATACGCTACTTACATACCAGAGGTCTCTATCATTCAGGATGCCTTCCGATCTAATTGGCTCCACCACTTATCAGTGCTGCAGACTTCACTCCTCTGTCTCCCAGTTTATATGCATTGCCAACTACTCAAAATTACCCAGCACCTTGCCCAAGTTTCTTCATGGAAGGAAGCCATTTGGTCCACGAATTCTTTGCTGACTCAGGGAACAATTGCAGTGCCTGATGAATTATCCTCGTAACCTCTTCTCCCAGTATTCAAATCTACTCTACCAACGTCGTCCACCACCCATAACACACAATCACACATGCACACACACGTGACAATCTCCCGATGGTCATTTAACCAACCAAATTGCACGTTTTATAGGTGAACAGGGAAGGAGTCCTCTTTGTCACACAGACAGCACAGGAGATCAGAATAGAGTCCAGTTGTGGAGATGTGGAACTGTGAGACAACAACTTCACCTGGGATGGCCAGAATGCACAAGGATGACTAGTGAACGCTTGATGGTTGATCCTGTGTTGACTTTTACTTTGGTAACATTTTTCACTGGACACAGTGAGGATCAGCAACCGAGGGAAGGTAAGCTGATGATTGTCGCCATACAGGAACTGGATTAGTTATTTGAACAAGCAGACGACAAATTGGTCACAGTAAACCCAGTCAGAAGTGAGATGTCTACTATTCCATCCTCCTTCTACTCCTCATCCACTGCTTCCTACTCACCATCATCTACCATAACTCCATTTCCTCATTCTCCAACTTCTCCAAAGATGTTCACTGTATAACAGAACAAGGCTTTAGCCCTTCATGGACAAGAGAGTGCAGCATATGGCATAATCCTTTACTCTTAACATGCATTCTATTAGTTATTATAGCACATCTCCAGAATGGATTTGACAAAAAGGTGTTTGACAACATCAGCCTGTTTAGGATATGATTGGACATTTTACTGTATACATAATCCATTTGTGATGGTTGTGCACAGAAGCCAAGGGTCATGAGTCACCAGGATAATGTTGTGAACATAATTTCTGTATGCCATTGTGCTTCCAATACAGGTGGTGCAAGGGGTGGCATAGAATTACAGCATTGCCACACATGATAGGGTAGACCAGCATCATGCATCACATATGGTCACACACCAGATGACCTTGGGGGAGTAGAATGGCTTCCGGCTGGGACACATCTCCATTCTAACGGGCAGTCACACAGTTGGAGAGACTCTGCACCATGGTGAGATCCAACAGATTGACAGACTCTCTCTGTCAGCTGGTCTCTGTCAATAGGAGAGGAGATGTAGTCATCTCTTTCTGAACAGAGCCACCCCTGTGATCTTCTTGAGGGAAAAATGGATGGAAAACCATAAGAAATAGTAAGTGTCTCCAGCCTTGACTTGAAAGAAGATAATACAAGTACGGTCATGACCCTAGAAATACACATAAAATGCTGGAGTGACTCAGCAGGCCAGGCCCTTTAGAATAGAGTTGAGGAATTTCTTTAGCCAGAGTGTGGTGAATCTGTGGAATCCTTTGCCACAGACAGATGTGGAGGTCAAGTCATTGGCTATAGTTAAAGAGATGTTTAACAAGCTGATTTGCCTTCATCTGCAGCTGACCCAGAGCGAGATGATGAACTGCTGTATGCTTGTTTTTGCAGGAATGTGGTTCCAGAACAACATCCCAAACACCATCAATCTTCAGGTCCCATTACCCCGGGAGTTGTCCTAATATTAGTGTGTGGCTGTATGTGCCACCGCAGCTAATATGTGCTGTGTGATGTGTGTGTCAGAAAGTTCACACACATTGCACCTTGCACCTTGGCCCTGAAGGAAAGCTGTTTTGTTTAACCTCATACACATGCATGGTTGAATGACAATTACATGTGAACTTGATTATTTAGTTTTCATTTTTATTTTGGAGTCCTTTCTGGCACTGAGCTGTACTGCCCAGCAACCTTCTGATTTAAGCCTAGCCGAATCACAGTACAATTTACAATGACCAATTAACCTACTAAATGGTGTGTCTCTACACCGTGGGAGGAAACTGGAGCAGCCAGAGGAAACCCATGGGCACGTGGAAAGGAGCGTGAAAACTTCCTTACAGAGGACTCTGGAGTTGAACTCCGCAATCTGACACCCTGAACTATTGTAATATTTTGTTATCTGCTACGCTACCCTGGCACCCCAAGTAGGGGCATCAAAGGTTAAAGGGAGATGGCAGGAAAAATGAAGTTGAGAGGGAAAATGAATCAACCATGATCAAAAGGCTGAGCTGATTTGATGGGCTAAATGGCCTAATTCTGCTCCAATGTCTTATGAACATTTAATGGAACAAAATAATCTCTCTGCTAGATTTGATATTTATAGAGTGTTTGTTTTTTCTCAAAGTGATACCAGCCATCAAAAGACCATAAATGAAACATAGCTTCATCTGTCACACACAAACTGCTTAAAACATGAAAGAAGTTACTAATCCTTGACTCTGTCATAGGCACTCAAATCACTTTTAATTCCCTTTTAATATGGCAATAACACTTCAAATCCAAACTCCCTCTGACAATAACAGCATCGTGCAGTTTCAGAGTAACTGCTTTTGATGTTTTTGTTGTCAATAGTGTCCATGGAGACTGGCGATTTATTTGCATCTACTTAATAACCATTTAATTTCCGACATTTTCTGTTTCACAGCTGTCTATTCTCTACCTCAAATAGAAGTTCAATATGCTCATAGGTCCACACTTTGTGTGGGCAAGGTGTCTTGGTAATAAACCACTGTATATTGTTGCACAATCTGTTACCTTGGCAACAGTCAATACTCATCTTATCAGCACTAAACAGACATGATGAGATGCCTAATATTTTCTCAACTTGAACTGTTATGTGCTTGTGGCCACACTAGCATTAGAAGCATATAGAAAAAAAATCCAAAAAAAAGATTACCTTTGAATTTATATAACTTAGACTCAAAGAGTTTATGAAGAAAATGCTGATTAATTATATAGCTTTGGGCAGACATAAATCAGATAGTGATGTGTAAAAGTTTTGCAAAGTCTACAGTATATGAAGTGTAATGAAAGATGGAAATGTCGATTAACATTTGGAAGATTGAAACAAGAAAATGGGTGCTATTTCGAACAATGCTTTGTCTGGGCTATTCCTTCTGCCTTCATCACCGCCCCACCCCCATCCCCGCCACTAATTTGTAATGGATGACATCCTGTGCTAATAAGTTCAAAGTTCAAAATAAATTTATAATCAAAGTACATAGATAACAGCATATACAATTGAGAGTGATGTTCTTGTCGGCATTCACAGTAAATATAAAGAATCACAGCAGAATCACTGAAACATAGAAACATAGAAAATAGGTGTAGAAGTAGGCCATTCGGCCCTTCGAGCCTGCACCACCATTCAGTATGATCATGGCTAATCATCCAATTCAGAACCCTGTACCTGCTTTCTCTCCATACCCCCTGATCCCTTTAGCCACAAGGGCCATATCTAACTTCCTCTTAAATATAGCCAATGAACCGGCCTCAGCTGTTTCCAGTGGCAGAGAATTCCACAGATTCACCACTCACAGTGTGAAGAAGTTTTTCCTCATCTCAGTCTTAAAAGGCTTCCCCTTTATCCTTAAACTGTGACCCCTCGTTCTGGACTTCCCCAACATCGGAAACAATCTTCCCGCATCTAGCCTGTCCAATCCTTTTAGAATTTTATACGTTTCAATAAGATCCCCCCTCAATCTTCTAAATTTCAGTGAGTATAAGCCTAGTCGATCCAGTCTTTCTTCATATGAAATTCCTGCCATCCCAGGAATCAATCTGGTGAACCTTCTCTGTACTCCCTCTATGGGAAGAATGTCTTTCCTCAGATTAGGGGACCAAAACTGCACGCAATACTCCAGGTGCGGTCTCACCAATGCCTTGTACAACTGCAGTAGAACCTCCCCGTTCCTGTACTCAAATCCTTTTGCTATGAATGCCAACATACCATTTGCTTTTTTCACCGCCTGCTGTACCTGCATGTCCACCTTCAACGACTGGTGTACAATGACACCCAGGTCTCGTTGCATCTCCCCTTTTCCTAATCGGCCACCGTTCAGATAATAATCTGTTTTCCCGTTCTTGCAACCAAAGTGGATAACCTCACATTTATCCACATTAAATTGCATCTGCCATGAATTTGCCCACTCATCTAACCTATCCAAGTTACCCTGCATCCTCTTAGTATCCTCCTCACAGCTAACACCACCGCCCAGCTTCGTGTCATCTGCAAACTTGGAGATGCTGCATTTAATTCCCTCGTCTAAATCATTAATATATATTGTAAACAACTGGGGTCCCAGCACTGAGCCTTGCAGTACGCCACTAGTCACTGCCTGCCCTTCTGAAAAGGTCCTGTTTACTCCCACTCTTTGCTTCCTGTCTGCCAACCAATTCTCTATCCACATTAATACCATACCCCTAATACCATGAGCTTTAAGTTTGCACATTAATCTCCTGTGTGGGACCTTGTCAAAAGCCTTTTGAAAATCTAAATATACCACATCCACTGGCTCTTCCCTATCCACTCTACTAGTTACATCTTCAAAAAACTCTATAAGATTCATCAGTCATGATTTTCCTTTAACAAATCCATGCTGACTTTGTCCGAAGATCTCACCTCTTTCCAAATGTGCTGTTATCACATCTTTGATAACCGACTCTAGCATTTTCCCCACTACCGATGTCAGACTAACCGGTCTATAATTCCCCGGTTTTTCTCTCCCTCCTTTTTTAAAAAGTGGTGTTACATTAGCCACCCTCCAATCCTCAGGAACTAATCCAGAATCTAATGAGTTTTGAAAAATTATCACTAATGCATCCACTATTTCTTGGGCTACTTCCTTAAGCACTGTGGGATACGGACCACCTGGTCCTGGGGATTTATCTGCCTTTAATCCCTTTAATTTACCTAACACCACTTCTCTACTAACATGTATTTCCCTCAGTTCCTCCATCTCACTAGACCGTCGGTCCCTTACTTTTTCCGGAAGATTATTTATGTCCTCCTTAGTAAAGACAGAACCAAAGTAGTTATCCAATTGGTCTGCCATGTCTTTGTTCCCTATGATCAATTCACCTGTTTCTGACTGTAAAGGACCTACATTTGTCTTGACCAATCTTTTTTCTTTTCACTTATCTATAAAAGCTTTTACAGTCAGTTTTTATGTTCCCTGCCAGCTTTCTCTCATAATCTTTTTTCCCCTTCCTAATTAAGCCCTTTATCCTCCTCTGCTGGTCTTTGAATTTCTCCCAGTCCTCAGGTGTGCCGCTTTTTTTTGCTAATTTATATGTTTCTTCTTTGGACTTGATACTATCCCTAATTTCCCTTGTCAGCCATGGGTGCACTACCTTCCCTGGTTTATTCTTTTGCCAAACTGGGATGAACAATTGTTGTAGTTCATCCATGTGATCTTTAAATTCTTGCCATTGCATATCCACCGTCAACCCTTTAAGTATCATTTGCCAGTCTATCTTAGCTAATTCACGTCTCATACCTTCAAAGTTACCCTTCTTTAAGTTCAGAACCTTTGTTTCTGAATTAACTATATCACTCTCCATCTTAATGAAGAATTCCACCATATTATGTTCACTCTTACCCAAGGGGCATCACATGACAAGATTGCTAACTAACCCTTCTTCATTGCTCAAGACCCAATCTAGAATGGCCTGCTCTCTAGTTGGTTCCTCAACATGTTGGTTTAGAAAACCACCCCACATACATTCCAAGAAATTCTCTTCCTCAGCACCTTACCAATTTGGTTTACCCAATCTATACGTAGATTGAAGTCACCCATTATAACTACTGTTCCTTTATTGCATGCATTTCTAATTTCCTGTTTAATGCCATCCCCAACCTCACTACTACTGTTAGGTGGCCTGTACACAACTCCCACCAGCGTTTTCTGCCCCTTAATGTTATGCAGCTCTACCCATATCGATTCCACATCCTCCAGGCTAATGTCCTTCCTTTCTATTGCATTAATCTCCTCTCTAACCAGCAATGCTACCCCACCTCATTTTCTTTCCTGTCTATCCCTCCTGAATATTGAATATCCCTGGATGTTGAGCTCCCATCCTTGGTCACCCTGGAGCCGTGTCTCTGTGATCCCAACTATATCATATTCATTAATAACTATCTGCACATTCAATTCATCCACCTTGTTACGAATGCTCCTGGCATTGACACACAAAGCCTTCAGGCTTATTTTTACAACATTCTTAGCCCTTATACAATTATGTTGAAAAGTGGCTCTTTTTGCTTTTTGCCCTGGATTTGCCTGCCTGCCTCTTTTACTTTTCACCTTACTACTTTTTGCTTCTACCCTCATTTTACACCCCTCTGTCTCTCTGCACTTGTTCCCATCCCCCTGGCACATTAGTTTAAAGTCTTCTGAATAGCAGTAGCAAACACTCCCCCTAGGACATTGGTTCCAGTCCAGCCCAGGTGCAGACTGTCCTGTTTATACTGGTCCCATCTCCCCCAGAACTGGTTCCAATGCCCCAGAAATTTGAATCCTTCTCCCTTGCACCATTTTTCAAGCCACATATTCAACTGAAATATCCTCCTATTTCTACTCTGACTAGCACTTGGCACTGGTAGTAATCCAGAGATTATTACCTTTGTGGTCCTACTTTTTAGTTTATCTCCTAACTCCTTAAATTCACCTTGTAGGACCTCATCCCATTTTTTACCTATATCGTTGGTACCTATGTGCACCACGACCACTGGCTGTTCACCCTCCCATTCCAGAATGTCCTGCAGCCGCTCAGAGACATCCTTGACCCTTGCACCAGGGAGGCAACATACCATCCTGGAGTCTCATTTGCAGCCGCAGAAACGCCTATCTATTCCCCTTACAATCGAATCCCCTATCACTATAGCTCTCCCACTCCTTTTCCTTCCCTCCTATGCTGCAGAGCCACCCATGGTGCAATGAACTCGGTTGCTGCTGCCTTCCCCTGATGAGACATCTCCCCCAACAGTATCCAAAACAGTATATCTGTTTAGGAGGGAGATGACCTCAGGGGACTCCTGCACTACCTGCCTATTGCTACGCTGTCTAGTGGCCACCCCTTCCCTTTCTGCCTGTGTAGCCTTTACCTGCAGTGTGGCCAACTCACTGAACATGCTATTCACGACTTTCTCAGCATCGCGGATGCTCCAGTATGAATCCAATCGCAGCTCCTGATGCTCAATACGGTCTGCCAGAAGCTGCAGTTGGACACACTTCCTGCACACATAGTTGTCAGGGACACTGGAAGTATCCTTAATTTCCCACATGCTGCAGGATGAACAAACCATGGGACAGATCTCAGCTGCCATGACCTACCCAATACTTGCCTCAACTTTTGAAACTTTCTCCTTTGAAAGGAACTTACCCGGCCTTACCTCACTTGGAGTGAAGCTCGTCTTCAGCCTCTTCTCGTCGAAGCCTCTCAAGTCAAAACCTCAAATCTCCACTCCTTCACTGGCTGCTTTCCTACGCACAACTAGAAAGATTAACAACCAATGTGCAAAAGACAACAAACGGCAAATACAGAAAGAAGATAACAATAATAATAAATAAATAAGCAATAAATATTGAGAACATGAGGTGAAAAGCCTTTGAAAGTGAGTCCATATGTTGTGGAAACAGTTCAGCGTAGGGGTAAGTGAACTTGGGTGAAGTTATCCTCTCTGGTTCAAGAGCCTGATGGTTGAGGGGTAATAACTGTTCCTGAACATGGTGATGTGAGCCCTGAGGCTCCTGTACCTCCTTTCTTATGGCAACAGTGACAAGAAAGAATGGCCTGGATGGTGGGAGTCCTTGATGATGGGTGCTGCTTTCCTACAAAAGTGCTCCGTTTAGATATGCTCAATGGTGGGAAGGACTTTACCCGTGATAGGCTGGGCTGGATCAACTACTTTTTGTAGGTTTTTTCATTCATGGACATTGGTGCCTCCACACTAGGCTGTGATGCAACCAGCCAATATACTCTCCATTGCACATCTATAGAAGGTTGCCAAAACTTTAGATGCCATGCCAATCTATACAACCTTATAAAAAAAATAGAGGTGCTGCCATGCTTTCGGGGTAATGGCACTTATATGATGGACCCAGCACTGATCCTCTGAAATGATAACACTGAGGAATTTAAAATTGCTGACCCTCTCCACCTCTGATCTCCAATGAGGACTGGCTCATGGACCTCTAGTTTCCTCCTCCTGTAAATGGATGTGCTAGTAAATATGCTTATTTATGAATAATTAAGGACTCACATTCTGAAGCACAATAATTAAGGGCTTGATTTTTATGAATATGGAAATCTCTGGTAAGGAGGCATCAGCAGAATGGAGAACAATGAAGGTGCTTTGCTCAAAAAGCAAGGAAGACAAATGTTGAAAACTATTGACAATTATCTTAACATTTATTATTGAGAAGAACAAAGTTCAAAGTAAAATATATTATCAGAGTACATTTGTCTCCACATACAACCCCAAGATTCTTTTTCTGTAGGCATACTTAGCAAATTTATAGAACAGTAACTGTAAACAGGACCAATGGACAACAAACTGTGCAAATGCATATATAAATAAATAACAATAAATTATGAGCATGAAATAAGAAGATAAAGAGTCCATAAATGAGTGTAGTTATCCCTGATGGTTGAGGGGTAGTAACTGTTCTTGAACTTGGTCCTGAGGAACTTATACCTTTTACCTAATGGCAGCAGTGAGAAAGGAGCATGGCCTGGGTGATGGAAGTTGAACTCTACGGCAACATTTCATGTAGGTGGAGTTAAAGTTACAGAGCTACAGCACAAAAACAGACCCACCAGTTCTGCATGTCAACATCAATCATCAAAACACCATTCTAAATATAGCCTAAGTTATTTTATTCTCCCCACACTGTTGTCAACTTCCCCTCCCTCACCCCTCTCCCCACCCCCCTCCCAATATTCTATCACTTGTCTATGGTGGTCAATTGACTCAACAACTCTCATATTTTTGGAATATGGGAGAAAGTCAGAGCACCTGGAGAAGCCCTGCATTTCAAAGGTCAAAGTTCAAAGTAAAACTTATTATCAGAGTACATACATGTTACCACATACAACCCTGAGATTCTTTTTCTGCAGGCATACTTAGCAAATAGAGCAGGAACTGCTAACTGTAAACAAGCTGTGCAAATGTAGATATAAATAAATAGCAATAAATAACGAGCATGAAATAAGAGTATAACAGAGTCACTAAATCAGTGTAGCTATCCCCTTTTGTTCAAGAGCCTGATGGCTGAGGGATAGTAACTGTCCTTGAACCTGCTGGTGTGAGTCCTGATGCACTTGTACCTTCTACCTGACGGTATCAGCGAGAAGAGAGCCTGGCCTGGATGGAGAGGATCTTTGCTGATGGATGCTGCATTTCATGTGGGTGTGCTCAGTGGTTGGGAGGGGTTTTCCGTGATGTACTGGGCTGAATCCATTACCTTTTGTAAGATTTTCCACTGAAATACATTGATGTTCCCATACCAGGCTGTAATGCAGCCAATCAGCACACTTTCCACCACACATCTTCTCAATAATATTTATATGATAGGTCCAGAACAGGTCCTCTGAGATGTGAATTTAACCAGGAATTTAAAGTTACTGATCTTCTTCACCTCTGATCCTTCAATGATTACTGGCTCATGGACTCCTGGTTTCCCTCTCCTGAAGTCTAAAATCAATTCCTTATTTAAACAGACACTGAGTAAGAGGCTGTTGTTATTACACCACTCAACCAAGTTTTCTATCTCCCTCCTGTATGCTGATTCATCGCCCCCTTTGATACAGCCCACAGCAGTGGTGATGTCAGCAGGCTTGGCCACACAGCCATAGGTGTAAAGCGAGTGGAGCCGGGGACGAAGCACACAGCCCTGCAGTGCTCCTGTGCTGATGGGGAGTGTGGAGGAGATGTTTTTTGCCAATCCGAACTGAATGGGGTTGCAAGTGGAGAAATCCAGGATCCAATTGCACAAGGAGTATTGAGGCCCAGGTCTTGAGAGTTACAGATTAGCTTTGAGGGAATGATGGTATTAAATTCCGAATTGTAATTGATAAAGAGAGAATGTCCAAATGCCACTCAGATAGAGGGCAGTATTGAATTTGGGTCACAAGCGCCAAGAGTCTGGATTGAATGGTGGAGCAAGTCCGATTTCTGCTCCTGTGTCTTATCATCTGATGGTCTCTATGGACTGTGCCATTGTGCTGGAGTTAATAATCGAGAAAAAAACAACAGCTGGACATGTAGAGAAGCTTAATACATTCAAACCAATTCTATATGGGTTTTGCAGGAAAAGTAGTACTTATCTAATTTGCTGGAGCTCTCTGAGGATGTTAAAAAGAGTCAATAGAACAGAGCCTACAGAATTAATGTGTTTGGATTTCCAGAAGACATTTGTGGAAGTGCCACGTAAAAGGCTGTTGCACAGGATAAAAGCTCTTAGTATTGGGGAAATGAGTTGACATGGACTGAAGGAAGCTTATCACAAAGAAGGCAATGATTCAGAATAAATAGGATTTCTCATGTAGATGCTGTCAATGGAGGGGAGAGCTGTGGTTATGATGGACCAGATTATGTCCATTACATTCTGCAGCCCCTTGCATTCCTGTACAGTAGAATTGTCATACCAAGCCATGATGCAACCAGTCATGTGCATCTCTCAAAGATTTTTAGAATATTTAGTAACATGCTAAGTTTACTTAAGTTTCTTAGAAAGCAAAGATACACAATGATTTGTAAATACATCTCAAACTGCAAGGTGTAGACTAAGTCTTTGCACAGAGCCAAAGAAAATTACTTATTTTTCAAATAATTCTGAAGAATTGTTACAGCAAGCATGCAGTGATCTGAATACTTGATCTAATGATGAATTTCTCCAGACTAACATCAGGAATAGGGGCTGGTATGGTGATTCTCCATGGAGTCACCCATCTGGAATTTAAAAGGACAAGGAACAGAAAGCCAGAAAAACAGTATGAAATAAATCATCTTCCATTTCCTTAATGCTCTGTTATGTAAAAAGCTGCATGACTCCCTTTTGATTTCTGCATGGGATAAGACAGCATCGACTTCAAACAAAAGAAGACTTGGGTGGAATGCTCACAGCAATTTTGGGCCCCATATCTAAGAAAGAATGTGCCGGCATCGAAGAATGTTCCCGGGAATGAAAGGGTTAACATGCGAGGAGCATTTGATGGCTCTGTGACCATACTTGCTGAAGTTTAGAAGAATGAGGGGGGGAATCACATTGAAACCGTTCGAATATTGAAACATCTAGATAGAGAGGACCAAAAGAGGACATCTCCTATTAGTAGGGGAGTCCAAGAACAGAGGGCACAGCCTCAGAATAGGATATCCCTTTAGAACAGAAGTGAGGAGGAATTTCTGTAGTGAGAGGGTGGTAAATCTGTGGAATTTATTGCCACTGACAGCTGTGGAGGCCAGCTCATTGTGTATACATATTTAAATCGGAGGTTGATAGTTTCTTTATGTATAAAGGCATTGAAGGTAACAAGGAGAAGGCAGGAGAATGGGGTTGAGAGGGATAATAAATCATCCATGATGAAATGGCAATTGGCCTAAGTCTGCTCCTGTGTCTTATGGTCTTACAGTTGGTTCCCATGGTGGACTCCTCACCCCTTTGCTGTTGGTAAAGATATGGGGATATTGCGGTAATGCTGTTAGTGGTAAGCCTAAAGACCTGGCTCTTGATCCACACGAGTTCACATCTCACCGTGGCAGAAGGTCATTATAAATTAAATTACTGAAATGTAATCTGGAATCAAAAAGCCAGCACCACTCATGGTAACCCAATGGATTGAAGCAAAAACCCATCTGGCTTTATTAATGCCCTTTGGGAAGGAGAGTTGACATGCTTATTTAGTCCAGACCAAACTCTTCATGACATAAAACAACAACACACACAAAATGCTGGTAGAACACAACAGGCCAGGCAGCATCTGTAGGGAGAAGCACTGTCGAAGTTTCGGGCCCTTCGTCCTGACCCTGTTGAAGGGTCTCAGCCCGAAACGTCGACAGCGCTTCTCCCTATAGATGCTGCCTGGCCTGCTGTGTTCTACCAGCATTTTGGGTGTTGTTTGAATTTCCAGCATCTGCAGATTTCCTAGTGTTTCCTCTTCATGACATAGATGGCTTCGGGCTGCCCTCCAGCGTGTCAGAATCAGGATGCATTTTCTTGCTAATGAAATCCACAGCAAGGGAAAGAATAAAATAAAGTTGAAGGTTTCAGCTTCCTACTCAGAAAGGGAGATAACAGTAGGAATGGTGCAGGGAAGTGCTTGGTGGTTGTGGCAAACACATTGGACTAAATGGCCTGTTTTATTGCTGATAAGTTGGTAAAACTATTAAATTGGCTGATTATTGGCACATGCTCTGAGATACAGGTGAAAACTTATATTGCATACTGATCATACAGAACAATTAATTACAACATTGAATTGAGATAGTACAAAGTAACAGAGTGTAGCATAAGCTGTTAGAGTCACAGAGAACGTGCAGTGCAGACAGAACATAAGGTGCAATGTCAAGGCATTGTGTGTGGTCAAGAATACTTATCCTACTAGGAAATTGTTGAGTAGTCTTATAACAGTAGTGCAGAATCTGTCCTTGAGCCTGGTAATAAGTACTTTCAGACTTTTATGTATCCTAAATCAACACACACAAGAGGGTGGAGGAACTCAGGCAGCATCTACAGAAAAGAATAAACACTTGCTGTTTTGGGCTGTGACGCTTCTTCATGCTGAGAAGGAAGGGGGAAGATCCCAGAATGTGAAGGTGGGGGAGGGGAAAATATACTTATATTCTGTCTAACGAGAGCAGGTAGTAAAGAGCGGATCTGGGGTGGAGGGAGTCTTTGGTTGTCCCGACTTCTTTACAGTGGCAGCAAGAAATGTAGAAAGAGTCCATGGTGGGATTGCTGGTTTCCATGATGTGCTGAGCTTTCTGCAGTTTGTGTGGCCATGGCCATACCCATCTAGGATACATCTGGAGAGAATGCTTTCTATTATATAAACTGGTGACAATCAATGGAATATGCCAAGTTATTTTAGCTTCCTGAGGAAGTAAAGACACCAATGTGCTTTTTCTAATATTTGTATACTTGCATATTCTCTCCTAATATTTGTATATCTATGCACTTGTAATGTTACTGTGACACTGTAATTTGCTTTGGGATCAATAAAGTTTCTATTTATCTATCTATTGGCAATGGTGTCAACATGGTTGGACTAGGACAGACTATTGGTGATGTTTACTCTTAGGAACTTGGAACTCTCAACCTTCTTTGAGTTAGAGGAGAATGTGGCCACACTGTAGTGATTGTGTATAGAGTGGGATAAGGGTGTAGCCTTTTGGGATACCAGCGTTGAGGATAATCATGGCAGATGTACTGCTACTTTACTGATTGCAGTCTTGCAAAGGGAGGTGTTGAGTTCCAGGTCTAGGAATTGAATTGAATTGACTTTATTACTTACATCCTCCATATACATGAGGAGTAAAAAATTTTATGTTACATCTCCGGCTAAATGAGCAATGTGCAATTTATAATAAATAGTATGTACAGCAGGACAGTCAATATAACATAGAAATATAATTGTATCAGCGTGAGTTTATCAGCCTGGTGGAAGAAGCTGTCCCAGAGCCTGTCGGTCCTGGCTTTTATGCTGTGGTACACTTCCCGGATGGTAGCAGCTGGAACAGTTTGTGGTTGGGGTGACTCAGGTCCCCAATGATCCTTTGAGCCCTTTTTACACACCTGTCTTTGTAAATGTCCTGAATAGTGGGAAATTCACATTTACAGATGTGCTGGGCTGTCCGCACCACTCTCTGCAGAGACCTGTGATTGAGGTAAGTACAGTTCCCATACCAGCCAGTGATGCAGCCAGTCAGGATGCTCTCAATTGCGCCCCTGTAGAAAGTTCTTAGGATTTGGGTGGCCATACCAAACTTATTCAACCGTGTGAGGTGAAAGAGGCATCTTGTGCTTTTTTTTAACCACACAGTCAGTATGTACAGACCACGTGAGATCCTCGGTGTTGTGTATGCCAAGGAACTTAAAGCTGTTCACCCTCTCAATCCCAGATCCACAGATGTCAATAGGAGTTAACCCACCTCCATTCCTCCTGTAATCCACAACCAGCTCCTTTGTTTTTGCGACATTGAGGGAGAGGTTGTTTTCATGACACCACTGTTTCAGAGAGATAACTTCTTCCCTGTAGGCCACCTTGTTATTGTTTGAAATGAGGCCAATCAGCGTAGTATCGTCAGCAAATTTAATTAGCAGATTGGAGCTGTGGGTGGCAACACAGTCATGGGTATACAGAGAGTAAAGGTTAGTACACAGCCCTGAGGGGCACCTGCATTGAGGGTCAGAGCGGCAGAGTTGAGGGAGGCCTCTCTTACCACCTGTCAGTGATCCGACTGGAAGTCCAGGATCCAGCTACACAAGGCAGGGTTCAGGCCGAGGTCTCTGAGCTTCTTGTCGAGCCTGGAGGGAATTATGGTGTTGAATGCTGAACTGTAGTCCAAGAACAGCATTCTCACATAAGCACCCCTCTTCTCCAGATGTGTGAGGATGATGTTTACAGCTGTAGCTATTCAATCATCTGTCGATCGGTCATGTCGGTAGGGGCCCAGGGTGGCTGGCAGCATGCAGCAGATGTGGTCTCTGACCAGCCGCTCAAAACATTTGCTCATTCTTGAGGTGAGTGCAACAGGATGCCAATTGTTCAGACATGTTACCTTGATCTTTTTAGGTACAGGAAAATTGGTGGGTCTTTTGAAGCAGGAGGGCGCTCTATACTGGAGATGAATTTGCTTGGGATTAGGATATTTCTGTATGACTATCAGAATCGAGTGTGTGTGTGTGTGTGTGTGTGTGTGTGTGTGTGTGTGCGCGCATGCGCAATTATGTAAAATTAAATAAGTAGTGCAAACAGAGAAAAGAAGTAGTGAGGCAATGTTCATGGGTTCAATGTCCATTCAGAGATCCGATGGCAGAAGGGAAGAAGCTATTCCTGAATCCCTGAGTGTGTACCTCCAGGCTCCTGAACCTCCTTCCTGATGGGTGATGGGGGTCCTTAATGATCGATGCTGCTTTTTTAAGGTATTGCTCCTTGAAGGTGTCCTGAATGCCGGGGACGCTAATGCCCATGATGGAGCTGACTATATTTATAACTTTCAGCAGCTTATTTCAGTCCTGTGCAGTGCTGCCCCTCTCCCCATATCCCCATATCATACGGTGATGTAGTCTGTTAAAATGCTCTCCACCATGCGTCTGTTGAATTTCTCCAGTGTTTTTGGTGACATACCAAATCTCCTCAAACTTCTAATAAAATATTCCACTGTCGTGCCTTCTTTGTAACTGCATCAATATATTGGGCCCAGGATAAATCTTCGGAGATGTTGATACCCTGGAACTTGAAAGTGTTCATCCTTTCCATTTCTGTGTATGACTATAGCATATAGTCACATATCGAGTGATTATATGACACTCTAATTATCTCCATCTGTTGTGAGACAATTTATCCTTCTTCTTATAAAGGAATCAAGTTTCCCTTAAGTTTTTAGACATACTGAAACTGTTAGTTCTCTTTCAAAGCATCATTTTGCTTCTGTTTATATCCCTGCATGCCTGTGGCTTTCAAAGCAGGTCAATAAGGCACCCAATCCAAGCCGTTGCGTTCTGTTCCAGACATGTTTATGAATACAAGGCATCACTAGTCAATGTCCTAGACAAGAAAAAACAGTGCATGCATTGTAACACTCTGCTGCAAAACATGCAGCTCAAGTTCCCTCCAGAAACAAATGGAATAATTCCAGGTAAATTAGAGAACCTCAGGTTTCCTGTGGGACTGCAGAACGGCATTACATTACAACAGCATGAAAGCATTCTTTCAAATCCCTCAAGAACAGCATTAAACATTTACAAGTATTCTTCACGCTTTGACAGCATCTGGTCATAAGTATATTTCGCAGACATTTACCGTCTGAATCTTCTACCACGAGCAGATACCTCAATACTTCACCTTGGATAAATATTTTCATTCCGAGTCCTGATTTGACCCAAGTACTTTTGCTCCTCCATTGCATCAATGGCCTCTATACAAATAATCTTAGAGTTATAGAACTGTGAAGGGCCATTTGGCCCATCAAGAACATGATAGGTCTCTGTAGAACAATCTATTCAATTGCATTTTTCCATAGCCTGACAGATATGGACGGCAGTGAATGTCCGAATCCACCTTACCTGCAGGAAGTGGCTTCCAGATCATTAGCACTCTCCGAATAAAATAATGTTTCACTTAAATCTTTCCTGATTTGGATGGTCCTTTATCTTTATCAGGTCTCTGTTTTGATAGAGGGATAGGCCAAACTGTGCTGCATCCAGCCCACAGGCCAGGTGTACCTACATACTCCTACCTGGATTGGCTGTAGAAGGGTGATTAAAGTTGATCTTTGAGTCCAGGTCATGTACAGAGGCCTTAGTAAATAGACATCAGGCAGTGGCATACTGAGGCCTCATCCTCAAAATCACCTGATTATTTTTGACTGGAGACAAGGCAAGGGACAGAGCACCGTGCCCACTGAAAGCCTATGAATACTTCAGTAGTAATGCACATAATTTACATAGTAAATAGATAATAGTGTTTTCTTCCAGCTAACATTGAGCATGTTCTATTTGGGGTGTATCTTTGACTTTTGGAACTTGGCAGATGCGGTTGTCACTGTAAGGGCTGTATTTGCAGACATGATCTATTACATGCTTTAGGACGAACGATAGCATCCTCTTTTTGTGTCAATACATAGCAGATTCTCTACAGTTTTTCAACGTCTCTGATATTTAGAGACATAGTGTATGATGGTGCCAATAGTCAAGTCAGCCCTGTTTTACAAGGTCACCATAGCCAAAGCCTCAGTCTTGGCTCTATTTTGTGTTAAGAGTGCTCTACAGTTTCAATTATCATCTTCTGTTCACTCAAGCTGGCTGTATGTGACACTAATTTAAGCACAGACTGCATACCATTTTCTAACCATTAATCATGTACTCCTCTACATGGCTGGCATGAAAATTAATATTTGATACTAAACCATTAATGGTCAAAATTAAGCTTGTGGCAGAATTTCTACTTTATTGCAAGGTTGTTTTACTGTTGTCTGGCTCCTCTAATGCACAGCCCTAAGACACTGTGTAGTGAAATTGAGCCTGTGAGAGACAAATTGTTTTTGGCAGTTAACAAATGTGTAATTTCTAGAAGTCTTACAGTACTCAAAGGGCTTAATCTGCAGTTTTTAATTTCAATGATGTGCACCAGTGTACAGTGATTCTTCATCTTAGTAGCTGTGATCCAGGCAGGAGAACCTGCCTAAGAACCCACTTAGGTAACAGCACAAGAGGCATTCAACCAAAGTTCCCTCTAATTTATTTTTATAGCTATGCTGACCAACCATTGCTCTGTGCAGTAAGTTCTTACGCGGCCTGAAAACTGTGTGGCACTTTAATAAAACATAATATAAAAGCAAATTCCAGCTGTGCAGTAACAAAGACTATGTGCGTGGGAGTATTTCAGTTACCGCCTGGCCACGCACCCACACAACTTTGAGGGAACCGTGCACTCAACCACTGCCCATTCTCAATTGTGGGCTAAGGAATCTCAGTTCAGTATGTTTTGATTTTAAAATTACATAGGTTTTCCTCACAAGCTAAATAAACTGATATAAAAACAAAGTCAGATTCCTTAATGAGGTATCAGCAGTCTTGTCCAGACCACTTAATTGCATACTTGGCAATAAATAAACCAAATGAAAATTGATGAGTGAAGCAGAGAAGTTGAAATGTTAATTAAATTTTCTATCAACTGCATCAGCAGCTAAAATGACCTTCTTTTAGAGTGTTAGAGTAACATTACTGTTGGCAGAATAATTCTTGTCTGCTGCTTGAAAAATGACTACAGTTCCTGGAGACTGTTCTGCGGAGATAACAAAAAAAAAAGGAGGCAAATCTGTTCTGGAAAATCAGAAAATGCTAGAAATTCCCTACAGGTCAGGCCTCAGAGATGTCGATGATGCTTCAAGTCATTGGCCCGCCATCAGAGCATCGGTGTCCCCTATAATCATGTGGTGGCTTTTTCTAGATTGTTCTGCAAGAGATCTGTTACCTATAGGGATTAAATTCCTCTGACCTTTGAGTATTAGAAGCCCGTGTTCATGAGAATTAGATTTTCTATTGATTTCTGCCCAACCTCCAAGCCTACACAAGCAATGTAATTTCCACAGATTCACCATGACACACAACGTGTGAGTACCTGCGGAGTACAGCATTGTTGACAGATTCCCAACTAGTCCCATCACAATTAATTGGAATAAAAATCATCCCTAACACTTACAAATTGTTCTTACACAATACGTGGACAATAGAAAAGTAACCAAGGCACTTTACTACAGCTTTATCATACATAAGTTCTCACCAATCATTAAAAGAGCTGACTCGATCAGAGAAGCGGATTTGAAGTAGGCTCTTGTAAAAAGGAAGTGCAAGAGATTTAGGAAGGTAGTTCTGGATCAGTTTGCCAGATTCCACACAGTAATCAAGAAATGGGCATTTTGATTTAACTGTCTTCAAGTATGCTTTATTACACTGTGGCAGAGCTCTGTGGAGAATCTCCTGAAGTGAGAACTCAGTTAACAGCGGAGAAATTTGTTTATTCTAGCAAGTAGCCCATGCTTGAAAGAGGGATTAAAGTCAAGGGTATATCTACTGCA
This sequence comes from Hypanus sabinus, assembly GCF_030144855.1. NCBI lineage: Eukaryota > Metazoa > Chordata > Chondrichthyes > Myliobatiformes > Dasyatidae > Hypanus > Hypanus sabinus. The sequence continues at coordinate 32,826,649 of NC_082707.1, forward strand.
TCCACTCATCACATTTCACATCCATTCCCAAGCTATCTCAAGACTTTCGCTATTAGCCCTCTTTTACAAAGGAGACACAATTAGCTTAATGTCTGGCTTCATTTTTTTTCAACCTGTTTCTGCAATATCTCAGGGAAAATGAAACAGCTGTTGACTTCCAAATTAGTGCTTGTTCTCTGAATTATAATAATGTTAGGAGGGTGGCTCCTTCCAGTGTTCAATCCTGGAAGGATTCGGAGATATTAAACTGTCAAGCAGAGTTAGTTAAGTTTTCCAGAACCGTACAAAACAAACAAGAGAGATGTAATGCAGCTGAGGAAAAGCCAAAGCATGTTTGAAACTTTTTATTACACATATGATTCTTTCCTAATATTCGATTGCTCAGTCTAACAAATCTGAGACCTTTTAATGAGATCTTTCAGCATTCGTAACCTGGGAGAACCCCACAAGGAGGGAGACAGGATACGTGGATAATTGTGTAATTTTAAAATATGTTTTCCATTTCCCAACTATTAATAAGAATAGTTACATTATCTTCTGTCCTCAGATCCAGAAAGTTCAGGGAAATATAGCTGACATACGGAGGCGGACATATAGTTCCATTGGGGGAGCCAGGGTAGCCTAGTGATGTTCTTACAACTCAAGAAATCAGAGTTCGGAATTCAATTCTGGTGCCATCCGTAAGGTGCTTGTATCTTCTCCCCGTGTCCATGCAGGTTTCCGCTCGATGCTCTGGTTTTCTCTCACAGTCCAAAGAAGGAGAGGTTAGTAGGTTAATTGGTCATTGGAAGTTGTCCTGTGATTAGGCTACAGTTAAGTAGGTGAGTTGCTGGGCAGCAAGACTCATTGGGCTGGAAGGAACTGTTCTGTGCATTATCTCTAAAATTAAAAAATATGAAATAAAGTATAGACTCCAGTATTTAGACAATACAATTTTGAGATTATTAATTAGGGTATTACTAGTGATAATATCCTCTGCCTCTTGCTTAATTATAATTATTTCTAATAGACAAACAATCATGTTATAGTTTGTATACAAATATTGTTAATAGTTGTAAATGAAAATTGTTGTTATTTAACATTGAGTAAAATTAGTACCTTAACTCATTATGGTAATAAAAATTTAATGTAAATGTGCTAGCCATCAAAATGAAAAATGAAAAAGGCAGTTCAAGAAATTTGTTTGCGTTAATTTTTCACTTTTCTTTGTTTTAAGATGTTATGGTAGGTTTTCACAAATAAAATGAAGTGAGGCATTTTATGTTTAAGAGAAGCCATAACACATATTTCTGAACTCCAAAACCTGAACAAAAGCACGCTAAAATCTCTTTACGTAATTACATCATCACATCAGACCCGCCTCTCAAAGTGAACCCCAGTTCAATGTCAGTGGCTGCGAATAATGTACATTTCCACCCATTACATTATCCTGCACAGGCCCCCCACCCTCTGAATTCACTAGAACTGGCATTGTGAGCTTGGACAAGCCGCCCGGCTCAGCTCGGGTCCTGTGTTCCATGGGTGGAGGAACAGCAGATGCCTCTGGCCTATCTATAGGCGCCTCTGACACGCTCATAGTCATGTTGTGACACCAGGGGCATGGTAGCAGAATCCTCCAAATCTTGGTGGGTCGGTTTAACGCACTCTACCAAAATGCGTTCCGGTTTCCCCCTCTTATCCATGAGGAATGTCTTTTCTCTCCATTCCAAAATGAGGAATGAGTCATCATAACTGGGCCTAAGGGGGCGGTAGTGTGTATCTCGGCAGATGAAAACAAGTGAGGCAGAATATAGGTCAACAGGAACCCAAGAGTACTCCACGCCATGATGGGAGGTAGGAATAGGTGCAAAGGATTTGAGTTTACTGAGGAAGGTGGAACACTGTTGAGAGGCTGACCAGGCTGTCATGGCATCAGTAATGAGAACACCTGGCACTCATAATGATTATCCTTTGACCAGTTTGGCACAGATGAATGCAGGTCCTCTAGTGAAGCTGTTGAGAGTCCCAGCAGGATGCATGAGAGATGATCATGCCAACACTCGCCCATCAATTTGCAGGCACTATAAGGTGAAGACAACTGGTTGAGACATCCCAAAGGAGAGAACCCCCAGCTTCCCTGAACTTAATGTCAGGCAACCGTAGGCCTGGGACTACAATTGGTAAGCCTAGACCTCTGGGTCAGTAACTTACTCAGCAGCCATGCCAGCATAGTCAAGCCCTATGTGTATGGCCTCAATGGCTGGCCGCGAGAGGCAATCAGCCACAGTGTCATCTCCCCCCCTTGATATGTTGCATATCAGTTGTGAACTCTGATATGTATTGCAGGTCAGGTGACATTGCTGCCAGGCAGACCAAGGGTCTGGTAACTTAGCCATGGTGTGCATGAGGGGTTTGTGGTCAACAAGCACTGTGAACGGGTGACCCTCTTAAAGAGAGCCAGATAGAGACCGAGAAGCTTATGATCAAACGTGCTCTTCTTCATTTTGGGAGGACAAAGCTGCCAGCGGAAGAAGTCAAGCAGCCGCCACACAACTGTTCATGCACAGCACGCACAGCGTAGTCTGAAATGTCAGTGGTAATGTCTATGAGGGCAGGTTTATTTTGGAATGTCTCATTTGGTATCTTCAAATGCTCTGGTCATTTCCACTGACCTGCCCAGCACAGGACTAGTGGTACTGTCTTTAAGCACACTATATAACGGGGGGCATACGTTCAGCAGCTCACAGAATGAAGCAGTGATAAAAATTCACCATGCCTAAAAACTCCTGTGCTTTTTTAGTACTGTAGGGTGGTGAGAAATCCATAATAGTGGCTACTTTTGATGGGAGAGGTTTCGCACCTTCTGCAGAGATGTGATGACCGAGAAAGTCAATGGTTGATAACCCAGACTGGTGTTTAGCAGGGTTAATAATCAACCCGTATTGGCTTAAGCGCTCGAAGAGTGTGCAGAAATGAGGTAAGTGTTCAGATTTGGATGTCATCCAGGTAACCAAAATAAAATCTTTTAATACAGAGTCCATCAGCCATTGGAACGTCTGTGCTGCATTTTTCAGTGCAAACGGCATGCTTGGAAACTCAAAGGGGCCAAACAAGGTTATCACAGCCTTTTTTGGAATGTCCTCTGAGTACACAGGCACCCAATGGTAGCCCCTCACTAGAATATATTTGGGAAAAAATTAACTTTCCGGATAAATGTGCCGAGAAGTCTTGGATGTGTGGGGCCGGGTAATGATTGTGGGTGGAGGCTTCGTTAAGGTGTTGGTAATCACCACGTGGGTGGCAAACCCCATCGGCCTTAGGGCCCACATGGAGGGGCGAAGCCCAGGGGCTATTCGACCGGCATTCAATGCCAAGTCTTTCCGTGTTGGCAAACCCAGACTTCATGGTCGCCAGCTTTTCTCGAGCATGGACTGGCGGGCCAGTCGTGGGAATGTGGTGCTCAACCCCACGTTTTGTGGCTGTAGTGGAGAATGTGGGCTTGCTGAGGTCTGAGAATTCATCCAACAGTCAAGTAAACTCACACGAGGTGGTGCATGTGCTTGACTGAGCTGTTACGGGGAACTTACTAGGGGAGCAGGGCAATGTCCCAAATTTCTTGACACCTACAAGCTGGCAGTTCTTAAGATCAACTAACAGGCCTTGAGCACCCAGGAAATCTGCACCAAGCAGAGGTCTGGCCACTTTAGCCAGGAGGAAGTCCCAGGTGTAACATCACCTACTGAGGCAGAGTATCACCCGTCGTGTCCCCTTGGCAGCCTCCAGCTGAGTTTTGTTACTCTTCGCCTTCTCATCAATACGCAATGCTGGCAGCACGCTCACTTGCCCCACAGGAAGCATCGACTTGAAAGGGTGTCCATAATTAACAGTAGGACGACTCTGGCAACTAGAACCCACAGTGCTCACAGGGCTCTGGTGTCCTCCGACGTGCTGGCAATGTCGAAGCTCAGCTCTTCCTAGTGCTCGTACCAATGGGAGCATGGTGTAAACAGAGGCCCGGCACCATCGGCTTTGCAGCTTCAGGAATCCTTGCTGACCAGGCCTATTGAAATAGAGAAAGGAGGAGGAATGATGCATCGCTGCCCAGCTGAGTGTAGATTATCAACAAGTTTAGCAAGTTCCCTGTAGTCCTTCATGGGTGCAATAGCGAGGGCTATACAAACTGGATCAGGCATTTGCTCTCTATATTTAAAGAGTTCTTTAAAAATAAAAAAGGATGGTGCTTTCCCGGGAGAGACGTCATGTGGTCCATTAGCGACAATGGCTTAGCATCGCCAAGGCAAGGCAGGGTGAGCAACTGTTTGATGCTCTCAGACTCTGACCACCCAAAAGTCTTTAAAAGGTGAGTTTTCAATGATGGATATTTATTGTCCTCAGGCAGGTGTTTGAATAGACTCACCACTGTCGCAGCTGTGGAGTTGCTGAGTGACACTACCACATAGAAATATTTGGTGTTGTCGGCGGAGGTTTCTTGAAGGGCCAGTTGGGCCTCGGCTTCTACAAACCACGCAATGACTCTTTGCTCCCAAACGTCTGGCAGTTTCAAAGCGACTGTGTTGGCCGACATGCTCAATAACTCTGGAATTGCCCCAGAGCATTGGGGTCACCGATGTAGGGTGGCGAGCACGTGGTCAATAATGACAGATGAGGAAGCTCGTGAACTCAACAACCACTTTAATGTGATAAGCAGAAAGCAGACCAGGCACCATAACCAGAGAGTGAACCCAACCAGTCTTGTACAGATGGGGGGGAGGAGACCATCACACACCATGGTTACAGTCAGGATGACCCACAGATACACAAGTAAACATCTGTATAACCCAAGCTAAAATGTAACAATAAATGAACTGGAATAATCTTACAAAAGCACTTTGACATAAAGACAATAAACAGTGCTAGTCATTAGAAATGCAGGGGCAGGGAGTCAACATGCCCCCCCCCATCGTCAAACTACCCCCACCAAGGGGTCAGCCATCCTCTGCAACCCTGGAGTCAACAGCGAAGTCCAACTGTCCCGGTCGGTGTCGACACTGCTGCCTATTTGTGTGAGACAAGAGCAGGGCACCCGGAGTGTCACATCCCTTCTCCAGTTTCGCTGGGTAAGTTGTGGCTAAGGGCTGACACGGTGCCAGCCGGCCGCTGTGTAGCACGACTGCCTTCCACCGCTCAGGCAACCATACCTGATATACCACATTGGAGATGTGGTCGAGCACCTCTCCCAGCTCCTTCCAGGGGCTTCCAGGCCTAGGAGATAATACCCTCCTCTGAGAGGGGCAGTAGACCCATACTGGGGCAATTGGCACCCTAGACTGGCAGGTCAGCCCCTTCTAGGACTTGCAAGAGTTGCAGCACTGCACGGACAGCTCCACGTCCTGCCTGTACCCAGGCCAATAGAAGCGTGCACACAACCTGCTCAACGTCTTTGCAACTCCGAAATGCCTGGCCCTCACCAGCCTGTGCACCGACCACAGCTTCATAGTGCAGAGGACCACCAACTGAAAGAGATGTCTGTCACCACCGGAACAGCAACTCGTCACACACCTCCAGCGTTCCCCACTGCGAGTGTAGGGCTTTGGTCTCCAGGCCCAGAGCGGAGACCCCTGCCTACTCCGGCCGTCATCCCACACTCAGCCGTCCCCTCACCCGGGCCAGAACAGGATCGTTCTCCTTCTTGCCACACAGGTGCTAGTCCACGGTGGGGAGGTCGATGCGGGCCGCCACCGTCACTTGCTCCTGGTTCAGCTGTGCTGTGCGCTGCACTGCCGTGGGCTACTGTGAAACTGGTAGTGGTTGCAGCTCCCACTGGGACCACTTCCCAGAGCTGCCCTGCCGGACTGCCACGGCTTCAGCACCGAGGTAGAGTGTTGCCCCCAGCATGGGCCCCCCAGTGGGACAGCAGGTCCAGGCCAATGATGTTGGTGAGCCGCACCTCTTACTCCACTGCGTTTTTCCCCAAGAGTGGTAGAGGTAATGAAAGGGTCATCGGTCTTATCTTTGCAGGAATGGAGGTGTAAACTGGAGATGTCAGGGTAGAGGTGTTAGGACTGCGTTGTAAGTAGCTGACAGGCAGTACCTCTACAACACTTAACGACCCTTGTGTGATTGCTAAACCTTTAAACAACTCACAGAGTTCATAAGCCGGAGAGCTACCCACCATAGGTCAAAATTAAAGAAGCCTCTCAGATGAGTGGCAAAATGTCTTCTACACAAAACACCAAGTCGAGTTACCTTGATTTACTACTGCTTGATATAACTGGCATGCTTGTTTCTGCTCAGGCACCACTCTATCACTTCTTTTCATGTCATAGAGTCATATAACGCAGAAACGGCCATTTGACCGAATAACTCCGTGCCGACCTGGTCTTCTGCCAAGCCCCTGTGGTAAACTACATATCCCTGTCTGGACACATATCCCTGCTGACTGCTCCTGTGGCTCCTCCCACAGACCCCTGTATAAAGGCGATTGGAGGCACTGCTCCTCCCTCAGTCTCCAGGATGTTGTGTGATGGTCTCTTGCTGCTGATAGTGCTTTCTCTTACAGCTAATAAAAGCCTGTCTCTCGCCTCACATCTCTGAGAGTTATTGATGGTGTGTCAGTCCCATTTACTTGCACCCTGTTCATGATGCTCCAAACTATCCAAGCTTTTCTAAAATGTCACATTTGAACCCATATCTACCAGTTCCACTGGCAAATCCATTCCTCAGTCACACCACCGTCTGAATGAACAAGGATATTTAACTTCCATTTTGCCACCATATTAGATCAGAATTGTCTGTGTTGAACACACATTGAACATTTGCTGCACTTTCGTTTCCAAAATCAAATGAGGAGTTGAGTACAACCAGCAGGATAAAATGGTGCTTACATTTAGAAAGGATTCGTAAAGATTACTTCTTCCTCTTTGCATTGAAGTTTCTGTAAGTTAATCAGTTATTTCAGTACACTGTGCTGCATCGTTCCTTCAGAAGAGAGATTAAACCAACATCTCTCTGCTATCTCAGGAGAATCTAATAAATTCCTTGGCACTCCATCAAAGAAAAGCAGGGGAGTTCTTCCAATGTCCTTGCTAATCTTATTCCTCGATAGCACTGATAAAAATGATCTTGTTCTTATCATATTACTGTTTGTGGAAGCTTGTTGTGCACAAATTGATTGTCTTGTTTCCTTCCTTACTACCTTGGGATGTCTGGGGTTATGAGGGGCACTCTAACATGAAGTCTCTTCTACTTCGCTGCTTCAGAAGAAACCGTAATGTCTTCCTGAAAGGAGAATTAAATATTGGATAAGGGGATCCTGCTTTTCGCACTCAAACATTCAGACATGTTATGAACTAGCTAAGATCTGTAAGAAAGCAGATGAGCCACCATTCCAGAGCAAAATGTGAGTCTGGGCAGAGAAAAAGAAAATCAGGGAATGAAGTATGTCAGAAGGAAATTAAAATAAAGGCACTTTGACAAGGTGATGTTGTCAGCACGCAACAAACAGTCCTACTGCATTATCTCCCCTGTTAGTTTGGAGAGATGAACTGGTATAATTTCTGTATTACATGCATTCATTTTCAATTTACATGCAAAAGCAAAATTTTTAATACTAATTTCCGTTTAATATTTTGAATTTCCAATTCAAGATATAAATATTATTTGTACAAAAAAAAGATGGAGATAGCTGGCAACTGGAATCCAGGTCAATGCTATTTAGGTCAATGGAACCCAATATTCAAAGCTATATATAGATTCCAATTAGTTAATGGGTTAAAAATGGGTCAGGTAAAATTCCCAGCAGAATCCCGAAAATCATCAAACTTATGAAAACCACTTCTGCAATCAGCTGTCTTGAGTCTACACTTATTTAAAGGTACTTAATTTAAAGTATCTTGTATTCTATTATTTTTGGCAGTACATTCCTATTTTGGTGAATTTAATTCATTCCTTAAGCACACAAAATGACTTTTAATTACTGGGAGTACAAACATCACAACTCTGCAGCATTTTGTTCTCAGAATTGCAGGAAATGATATCTTTGTGAGAACAAGCAGAAGTCAAGGAGTTGTCTATATTCTAACATAAGTAATTAATTAATCTTACTATCCCCTTACATTGGTAGATGAATAATTCTGACTAATCACGAGGGAGTGTTATTATAGAGACGAATCAACAAACAGAAATGGAATGTTCTCAGCATTTAGAAGGAAATAGCCTCCATGCAAAATATGGTTTATTTGTAATATAATTATTACATTTACAAATGACAAATGATCTTAAATGAAAGAAAAATAATTATAATGCTCTTTATTCTCATATCCAGCTGCTTCAACATTAAAGCAGAAGGGGGTAAGATTGATTAAGATCTACTATTTTGAAATGCAACTAACTGATCAAACTTGGGGTGCTGAGGCTGGGCTGAAACTGTGTCCTGGGCGCACTCCAGTGCACAGATTTGTGTGAGCATCCAGAAGCAGCCTGAAATCTAAGACAGACTTTCCATTGTTACGAAGGATGAACAGCTCTGATGGGCAGAAGGGTGCAGAGTTGCCCATGTTCCCCTCCCCTGGGAGAATCACAAACTGTTACTGATACCACGCTGCTAATGAGAGAGAAAGAGAGACAAAGGGAAAACATACTGGGACTGGAACATCTGCTTCAGATAAGGGACAGATAACACTGGGAGAGAGAGATTTGTTGACCCACCACATATTGACTCCTGAAAGACTTACGGCTCCGGAGAGGGCTGTTTATGTGGTACCATTCTGTTCATTAAAATTCCTCAGTGGACAGCTGGAGTGGGCTGGTTTGATGGACTAAGCCATTCAAAACTGATTGACACCTGAGACCCCGTGAGTGGGGATAAAAGTGAGGTTTGGGGAGAAACCCCTCAGACACACCAGGAGACACACTAGTGAGCACTGCTTGAGTGTTGGAACCCATGAGAAGGTGTGGGGCATCAGAGACCAAACAAAGGATCGGTCAGTTTAACTCTCAGTGTTATAGCAGGGCTGGTAGGGGCTTGTGTGTGTGTCCACCCTTGCCTGGGTGACGAGTCCATCACTGAAGAACGGTCCAGCTGAAGGACAGAGGGGTCATACCTGAATGGCCACAACACATCGACGGATCAAGAACGTAAAAGAAGGTTTGCATGACTGTAGCTGTCACTGTTTGCTCGCTCTCTCTCTCTCCAACAATTACAACAAAACCACCAACAACTACCTCAGCACGTATGAACTGAACTGAACTTTATACTCACATATGACAATTCATTATCCCCTAGACATCGATAGAGCTTGTTTATTATTGATTATTATTAAACCCACACTTTTAGGTTTAGTATTGCTAACGTGTATTATCTATATATTTGCATTGTTGATATTGATTTGTATATTTTACCTATAAACTTTGTTGGAAAATAGTACCACCAGACTCCAACGGATTCTTTTATCTTTGCTGGTCAGACACCCAGTTACGGGGTACGTAACACCATTCTCCTGAGAGATAGCCACTAGAGCACCTACCAGGGAAAGTGAGATTACTGAGTGAGCCACTTTCTGATAGCCAGCTTGCGGACAAAGCTGGCCTCTCACTATGCTACCGGGAGCTGGAAACTCCCAAACTTAATGAAAGTGACAGACCCATGACATTCAGCTTCATCAAGACGCTTCAGTGCATCTGCACGACTAAGTAGTGAAAAGCAACAAACAGGACGCTGGGGGTACGCAGTGGGTGGGACGACATCTGTGGAGAGAAATGAGCGGTCAACATTCCAGATTGAGGCCGTTCATGCAGGTTCCGGCAACCGCAGTCAATCGTGTCTCCGTAAGTGATGAGGTGTCTCAGGCTGAGTGTCTCTGCTTCAGTATTTGACGAAAAAATTGGAAGGAATGTGAAGGACTGAATTTGGTTAACGTTGGCAATATAATTGTTTTCCCAAAATACCGAACAATAAAACTGAACTATCTGGGGCAAACAAAGAGAGGAGCTTTATCAATATTTTAAAAAAATTATCGCAACTATTAAACATATTCATACTTATTGTGGGTATACTATGCTGGCACTGGAAGTGTGGCAAAACTTGAGGGCTGCCCCTGTATTGGAAGTATTGGCTGTTAACACAAATGACAGATTTCACAAGAGGTAAATTGAAATCTGAACTCTACTCTTCCTTCTTCCCAGGTAGCTGGATGGAAACCCCAGTGACATTTCTCAGCCACGTTCTTTCCTGGGATTAAAGTGACTGTGGCAATCCGACCAATAAAGGTACAGGGCTGAGACAGTCGGTCAAGTGTTTCCAGAGGATTCAACGCACATTTATTATCAGAGCTCGCAGGTTGCTTACAGACAGACAGACATACTTTATTGATCCCGAGTATGTCTGTCTGTCTGTAAGCAACCTGCGAGCACTGATAATAAATTACAGGCAACCTAAAAGCAAGAAGCTCAAAATAACACAATTTTTTAAAAAAAGAGCAATACCCAAACAAAACGTCCACTGCCTATGAAATGAAGGGTGTGACATCAACACTGGGATCTGCCCCGCTCAGCATTGAGTGTTGAGAGCTGTCAGCCTACTAAAGACTGGCAGGTTTGTCAAAGAGTGCTGGGCAATTGCACCAACTGGTGAGCACTGGACAAGTACGTTCCTGGGGGACTGACAGGACAGTATTCGGGTACCAGGGCTGCAGAGCAGCTGTTCCTGTTGACTCTGCAGGATTTGGTCCAATTGTTGTTTTGGTGATTGTTTGCCATAGAATGAAGAATCACATGATTACCTTATATTTATGTGACAGTGTGTGAAAGGATACGATAGCTTTGAAGCAAGTATATTGGATTGCCCGGACTGGAGGACTTTAGAGTGATCATTCAAATCAAGTATGATGTTCTCCTAAGAGGCCGTCTTCTGGAGGGTCTTCAGGTCACTGTAGAGGTTGGTCTGAATCCATATAACCCTGCCCCGCTTCGCCACTTGCTGATCAGCACAGAATTTAATCTGCGATATTAGAGAAGATTCTCTTAATGGAGAAAGGCTGTGCATGACTTTATTTAATGTGGCAAGGCTGATGCATGGGCAGCCACCTTAAGGTCCTTGACAGATGGGTGTCAGTGTCCACTATCATGGAATGCCAGATGACTGGGAACCATTCACTACTGCAACCTTCCTCCACCTTCACAGCCACTGTGATGTGTCATAATCTTCTGCTAGCTCAACCTTGGATCACACTTTGTCTGGAAACTCTCCCTTGACCTTATTGCCATGGGAAACCCTAACAGGAGCTACACTCCAGATGACTAAACTCCAGGACCTCAGGAACTTACAAGCCTCTCCAGTACAATAAGGTGATGATCTTTGGAGAAGAGTTAAAGGTAGGCTGGGCTGCTTTCCCTGGATGAGTTCCGATTATGCATTAGCTTTAACAAGAGCTTTCTCAAACCTTTCAGAGAAGAGTAGGACTGTTTTGGCACAGTAACTTGGTTGGGAGAAATATTTCAACCTACAGAGTGCTACATTGTACTTATAATGTGGTAATTATGGAGGAAGGTTTATGGTGAATTAATCAGGAAGGCTTCTGATGAATCCCATTGTTGACAGGCGTAAGCATCTTAAGTATTATCATGTTTGCACCCATCCAGGCAGATCGGAGCTATTTCTAAAATTCCTCCTATTCCTTGCAGAGGGTATGAGGGTTCAGGTACTTTGAAGAGAATCAAGCTCAGAATTGGGATTATTACCACTGATGTATGGAATATAGAACACTACTGCACTGTACAGGCCCTTCAGCCCATGATGTTGGGATGGCTTTTTAACCTACATGAAGATCAATCTAAACTTTCCTTCCTATGCAGTCCTCCATTTTTTAATCATACGTGCACCTATCTAAGAGTTTGTTAAATTTCCCTAAAGTATCTGTCTCTACCACCATCCCTGGCAGGACATTCCATGCATCTACCACTTTCTGTGTAAAATACTTACCTCTGACATCCCCCCAAAGTTTCCTCCACTCACCTTAAATTATGCCCCCTTGTATTAGCCAATTCCACCCTGGAAAAAAGTCTCTGCCCATCCACTTGATCTAAGCCTATTACCATCTTGTGCAACTTTATCAAGTTGCTTCTCGTTCTCCCTTGCTCCAAAGAGAAAAGCCGTCGCTCACTCAACTTATCCTCATAAGACATGCTCTCTGATCTAGGCAGCATCCTGGTAGATCTCCACTGCACCCTCTCTAAAGGTTTTACATCTTCCTATAATCTTCCCAATATGTCATGAAATTTGTTGCTTTGCAGCGGCAGTAGTTCAATAGATAAAATATTATCTTAAGATATAATAAAAAATATATTAAAAATACTAAATATCTCTCAGGGCCTTGTGTTGATGTTGTTGGTCTTGTTGAATTTCATGCCAAGTCGGATGCTGATGTGTGGGAGCGGAGAGAGGGTGGTGCTGGGAGAGCCAAATGAAGGTCAAGACAGATGAGCATTTTGTTCTTTAAGGTGTCATGACATGACAGTTCAGTGGCTTATGTATCACTTGGCACTGGTCCATAACCTGCTGTAGGCTACAGGGCTGCTTCACTTCTAGGGGTGGAAGCTGAAGAATGAAATGGAACTTTTCCTGCCCTACACTGCTGAAAATTCTAAGGATGATTGACTTTGTGAATTCATGTATTTTTATCTGGAATCCTTGCCCATTGTGTGAAATTTGATTCCAGCAGTCATCAACTGATTTTCATCAGTGTCAAGAGAAGATAGATTTCCACATATAAGATACACTTAGAAGGGAGAGCAAGAAAACAGAGAGACATAAGTAACAAGGGGCTCATTTAGGCAAAGCAGTTACCAGTAATCCAGGTTCATTTCTGATTGCACGTACTCCTGAGACCAGCTTCCCTAGACACTCCAATTTCCTCCAATATCCCCGTCTCCTGCTACCCACCTATACCAGTGGTAATCGATAAATTGATAAATTACCATTTTCATAGGTAGGTAACGTGAGATACAAGGGTATTGTCAGGCATGTGAAAGAGTAAAATTTACAGTACAATAGTGAATGGAATAGATCTGATGCATTGGTAAAAGAACTAGCATAGAATCAACAGGCCAAGCATTGGGGGCAGCACGGTAGTGTAATGGTTAATATAATCACTTTACAATGCCATTGATCATTGATTGGGGTTTGATTCCCACTATTCTCTGAAAGGAGTTTGTCCGTTCTTCTCATGACTACATGGGTTTCCTGCCACATTCCACATGTGTACGGTTATGGTGCGTTTAGTAAGTTGTGGTTAGTTATGGTGCCAGAATCATGGTAGCACTTGTGGACTGCTTCTAGCACAGTCCTCAGGCTCTGGTGATCATTGATGCAAAAATACAACTCAGTCCACCGTATGATTTGAAGTACATATGAAAAATAAAGTTTATACTTAACCTCTCAACCACCAGGCTCTTGAACCAGAACTGATCATTTCACTCAACTTCAATCACCCCATCACTGAACAGTTCCCATAGCATATAGAATCACTTTCAAGAACTCTCTACCTCATGTTCTCAGTATTTATGGCTTATTTATTTGCTATTATTATCATTATTTCTTTTTTTTTGTTTTACAGAGTTTGTTGTTTCTTACACATTCATTGTTTGTCCATCTGTTGTGTGTGGTCTTTCATTGATTCTATTGTCCCACTAGTTCAAATGGTTTAATTTAATATCATAGAATGTATACAGTACACAACCTGAAATTCTTACTCTACACAGACACCCAAGAAATGAAAAAACCCGAAGACTAAATGGCAGGAGCATCAGACCCCTAAAGCTCTGTCCCCCTCCAACACAGAAGCAGCAGCAGTAGCATCAACCCTCCCCTCCACCCCATCCTGCAACAATGAGAGTGGGAGACCAGCAGCTCATTGTTCCGATTCTACAATCTTCCATATTGCTTCTCCAAGCCTCCCGACTCAACAGACTGTCGCTCACCATTAAAAGGAGACAGAGAAAGAATGGCTTGAGTACACAGGCCTTCTTCCAGCAGCTGTCCACACCACCTGCTGTCCTATATTTCAGTCTCCCATGATGCTTCAGTCGGCGACATAGGCTAAGACCAGGTCATCCACGGCCCCCACCCCTGAAGGCACACGTCCTGCAGACCGCTCCTGGAGATATCAAAATGCCAGGCAGCCCTGCCAGTCCAACAACACAATGCTCACAGAGAACCATAGTTTCTTTTATTTACTGTGAATACCCACAAGGAGATCTATCTCAGGGTTGTATATGGTGACGTATATGTACTTTGATAATAAATTCACTTTGAACTTTGAAAACAAGGAGGAAGTGGTATATTGGGGAAACTTTAACTATATGATTCACATCACAGAATATCCACAATTTACACATTTATCCATGACTTGAACAGTGCACGATGAATAGACAGTGAAGAATAGCTATCAGTATATTAAATTCAGTATGCTCAAAATAGGAATGCTCTATGAGCACAAGTGTTTATTTATTAAAAATAGTATGCATAAATAAATAGACTCTATCCACAAAGAAATCACTCAGTAAAATGACTCCTTCAATGAAGTTTGTTAGTCACTATGAATCACTTATAGAAGCTTTACAAATGATCAGTGCTTTGAAAGATAGTCACACAATATACAATCAAAGATTTAGTGGTAAAGATTTAACTCATGAATTAAAATAAAATGTACAAATTGGTTCACTGTATTTTCCCTTCATCATTATTTCAATGTTTTGTTTCCAAATCAAGGGGAATGCAAATATGTTTTGGTGAATGATGTCCTGTGAATGTGGTCCGGGAGCGACGTTTAAAAGGGGAAAGCTTCGCGGGAACTCACCTAAAACTGGAGCACCAATTCTGTCTTGAAGAGCAGGGATGGTTTCGGCATAAAAGGGAGACGCTGCCTAGCGGAGCGGTCATCAAAGAAGTGGGCTGAGTCAGAGTGGTAGGGTTTTGGCTTATTCAGGCTTCGGCGAAAGCTGGCTTTGGCGAGTTAAGTGGGTAAATTGACTTTGTTTATCCCTTGCATTTTTTGAGGAACAGAGAGCATCTCAGTAGGGTCAGTACTTTGCTCTGAGTGTCAGATGTGGGAATCCTGAGAATCTTCCAGTCTCCCAGATTGCCACATCTGTGCCAGGTGCACCAAGTTGCAGCTCCTGAGAGACCGTGTTAGGGATCTGGAGCTGTGGCTTTATGACCTACAGCTTATTAGGGAAAGTGAGCAGGAGATAGAGAGGAGCTACAGGGAGCTAGTCACTCCAAGGTTGCAGGAGTTAGATAAGTGGGTGACTGTCAAGGAAGGGATGGAAAGAGCTCAGACAGTAGAGAGCACTCCTGTGGCCATCTCCCTCAGTAATCATTATCTCATTTTGGATGCTGTTGGGGATTGGGGTGATCTGACAGAGGACGACCACAGTGATCAGGTCTCTGGCACTGAGGAAGATGAGGAATGCTGTAGTTATAGGGCACTCCATAGTGAGGAACAGACAGGAGGTTCTGTCAGCCTGATAGAGATAACTCCCAGCTGCCAGGGTACAGGATGTATCGGATCGGCTGTAGAGTATTCTGAAGGGAAAGAATGAACAGCCTGAAGCCTTGGTATGCGTTGGTACCAATGATATAGGTAGAAAAAGGGAGGAGGTTCTGAAGAGAGAATTCAGGGAGTTAGGTAGGAAGCTGAAAAGTGGAACCTCCAGAGTAATAATCTCAGGATTGCTGCCTGTGCCACATGCTAACGAGTGCAAGAGTAGCATGATCAGGCATACTAATGCATGGCTGAGAGACTGGTGTAGTGGGCAGGGCTTCAGATTCCTGGATCATTGGGGCCTTTTCTGGGGGTGGTAAGAACTGTACAAAAAGGATGGGTTACACCTGAACCCAAAGGGGTCCGATATCCTAGCAGGCACATTTAATAGAGTTGTTAGGGAGGGTTTAAAATAATTTGGCAGGGGGATGGGAATTAGAGTGATAGGGCTGAGGAAGGGAAAACAGAAATAAACCAAAGATAGCATGCAACAGAAATGATAGAAAGGACAGGCAGGAGATGAGGCATAATCACAGCCAGTGGGATGATTTACAGGGCAATAGAAGCATGGTACAGTTAAAACAGAATGCAATACAGGACTGAAAGTGTTATACTTGAATGCACGCAGCATAAGAAATAAAATGGACGATCTTGAAATTCAGCTACAGATGGGCAAGTATGACATTGTGGCCATCTCTGAAACCTGGCTAAAGGATGGCTGCCATTGGGAGCTGAATGTCTGAGCATATACGGTGTATTGGAAAGATAGGTTAGTAGGCAGAGGGGGTACTGTGGCCCTGTATATAAGAAATAATATTAAATCATTAGAAAGGGATGACATAGGATTGGAAGGTGTAGAGTCTCTATGGGTTGAGTTAAGAAATGGGGCAAGGGTAAAAGGACCCTAATGGCAGTTGTATACAGGCCTCCAAACAGCAGCCGGGATGTGGATTACAAATTACAGCAGGAGATAGAAAAGGCGTGTCAGAAGGGCAATGTCATGATAATCGTTGGGGATTTTAACATGAACGTGGATTGGGAAAACTAGGCCAGTACTGGACCTCAAGAGAGAGAACTTGTAGAGTGTCTAAGGGATGGCTTTTTAGAACAGCTTGTTGTTGATCCCACTAGGGGATTGGGTGTTGAGCAATGATCCGGAGGTGATAAGAGAGTTCAAGGTTAAAGAACCCTTAGGGAACAGTGATCACAATATCATTGAGTTCACTTTGAGATTTGAGAAGGAGAAACTAAATTTCAATGTGTTGGTATTTCAGTGGAATAAAGGAAATTACAATGGCATGAGAGGGGAACGGGCAAAATTGACTGGAAAGGGGCATTAGCCGGAAGGACAGCAGAGCAGCAATGGCTGGAGTTTCTGTGAAAAATGGTGGAAGTGCAAGATAGATATATTCCAAATAAGATGAAATTTTCAAATGAAAGGATGCTACCGTAGCTGATAAGTGAATTCAGAGCCAAAATAAAAGCAAAACAGGAAGCATACAAGAAAGCGAGAGCTAGTGGGAAAATAGAGGATTGGGAAGCTTTAAAAAACATATAGAAGGGAACTTAGAAGGTCACTAGGAAGGAAAAGATGAATTATGAATGGAAGCTGGCAACTAATATCAAAGAAGATACTAAAAGCTTTTTTAAGTATATGAGGGTAAAAGGGAGTTGAGGGTAGATATAGGACCAATAGAAAATGACACTGCAGATATTGTAATGAGAGAAGCAGAGATGGCAGAGGAACTGAATGTGTATTTTGCATCAATCTTCACAGTGGAAGAAATCTGCAGGATACTGGACATTCAAGATTGTCGGGGAAGTGAAGTTTGTGCAGTGAAAATTACAACTGAGAAGGTGCTCAGGAAGCTTAATGGTCTGAGGGTGGATAAATCTCCTGGACCTGATGGAATGCACCCTCAGGTTCTGAAGGAAGTAGCTGGGGAGGTTGTGGAGGCATTAATAATGATCTTTCAAGAATCGATAGATTTTGGCATTGTACCGGATGACTGGAAAATTGCAAATGTTACCCTGTGGCGACCCACTTCCTAACGCACTCGAACCGGCTCACAAATAGCCAGCGTGCAGGCACAAAGGCCAAGTCCGCAACAAAGGGAGAAAAGCCTGCGAGGGTTTGTGAGTACGTGTCCCTTGGAGCATCCGTGCCTGGGGAGGGCGGGATGAGGGAGGCTTTAAAGCAAGGCTGTGAAGTTCGAATAAAATTATCTTTGACTGCAGTTTACCGACTCCGTGTCGTTATTTTAGCGCTGCGTGTAGCACACTGCTACAATTGGTGACCCCGACGGTCCAAATGATTTTTGGACCAGAGATGAACGACGCCGCATCTGCTCATGCGGTTTCATTGAAACTGCCAAGCTTCTGGACGCTGCGACCTCACCTATGGTTCCAGCAAGCAGAAGCCCAATTCCACATTCGGCAGATAACCTCAGAGGACACACATTACTACTATGTGGTGAGCTCCCATGACCAGGACACAGCGGCCCAGGTTGCGGATTTCGTACAGTCTCCCCCAGCTGACGGCAAGTACATGGAATTCAAAGCCCTGCTCATAAGGACTTTCAGACTCTCACGGCGCAAGCGAGCTGCCCGCATACTGCACCTGGATGGTTTGGGAGACAGGCCACCGTCTGCTTTGATGAACGAGATGCTCTCCCTGGCCGGAGGGCACAAGCCCTCCCTCATGTTTGAGCAGGCATTCCTGGAGCAGCTGCCCGAGGACATTCGCCTGCTGCTGTCCGACACGGATTTCAGCGACCCCCGGAAGGTGGCAGCCCGGGCGGACTTGCTGTGGAACGCCAAAAAGGTGAGCGGGGCGTCCATCGCACAGATCACCAGGCCACGCTCCCAGCAGCAAACCAGTCCAGGCCCGGCTGCAGAGCCCGCTAACCCCAGAGGCGGGGGTGGGGAGCCCAATGAACAATGGTGTTTCTACCACCAGAGGTGGGGCGCAGAAGCCCACCGTTGTCACCTGCCCTGCCAGTTCATGGGAAATGCCAGGGCCAGCCGCCGCTGATGGTTACAGCAGCTGGCCTTCGGGATAGCCTCCTGTATGTGTGGGACCAGCGGTCGGGACGCCATTTGTTGGTCGACACCAGTGCGGTGATCAGCGTCTTACCTCTGACGAGTTACGACACCCGCAGCAGGGCACCAGGTTTCCCCCCCGAGGGCCGTGAACGGCAGCACAGTAAGGACCCATGGCACCCGTCAGGTGCAGCTACAGTTCGGCTCCAGCCAGTTCACGTGGGACTTCACACTGGCCGCCGTAACCCAACTGCTCCCGGGGGTGGATTTTTTGCGGTCTCACAGCCTGCTGGTCGACCTGCTGAGGCAGAGACTGGTCCACGCCAAGACCTTTCAGACGTTCTCCCTGGGTGCAGCCCAGTTGCCAGCCCCTCACCTCAACTCCATCACGCTGTCCGTCAACGATTTCACCAGGGTCCTGGCGGATTTCCCATCAGTTTTGGCACCGCAGTTCACGGCAGCCATGCCCCGACATGGCGTACAGCAACACATCCCGACCCAGGGACAACCCCTCCACGCCTGTGCTCGGCGGCTTCCCCCGGACAAGCTCCGACTGGCAAAGGAGGAGTTCAAGAGGATGGAGGAATTGGGGATCATCCGGTGGTCCAACAACCCATGGGCCTCCCCCCCCGCACATGGTGCCCAAAGCGACAGGGGGCTGGAGACCGTGCAGCGACTACCGCAGGCTGAATGTGGCTACCACACCAGACCGCTACCCTGTGCCGCACATTCAGGACTTTGCAGCAAATCTGCACGGCGCACGGATCTTCTCCAAGGTAGACCTCGTCCGAGGATACCATCAAATCCCAAAGCATCCGGACGACATCCCCAAAACGGCTCTCATCACCCCATTCGGCTTTTTCGAGTTCCTCCGCATGCCATTCGGCCTGAAGAATGCCACACAGACATTGCAGCGGTTAATGGACGTGGTGGGACGTGACCTGGACCGCATTCATTTATTTGGACGACATCCTCATAGCCAGCAGCAGTCGTCAGGAGCATCTGTCCCACCTCCGTCATCTCTATGCCCGGCTGAGTGAATACGGTCTAACAATCAACCCGGCCAAATGCCAGTTGGGGCTCAACACCATTGACTTCCTGGGCCACAGGATTACTAAAGACGGGGCAACCCCTCTGCCCGCTAAGGTAGATGCGGTCCGCCATTTCCCCTGACCCACCACGATCAAAGGCCTTCAGGAATTCGTAGGTATGGTCAATTTCTACCACCATTTCCTCCCTTCAGCTGCCCAGATCATGCGCCCCCTGTTCGCCCTGATGTCGGGTCCGAGCAAGGACATTACCTGGGACGAGGAGTCCGCCGCCGCTTTCATTCAAATGAAGGAAGCTTTGGCAAACGCCGCGATGCTAGTACATCCCAGAATGGACGTCCCTACCGCCCTCACAGTGGACGCATCTAACATGGCAGTCGGTGGGGTACTGGAGCAGCTCATCGCAGGTCGCTGGCAACCCCTGGCGTTTTTCAGCAAACACCTGCGGCCACCCGAGCTCAAATACAGTGCTTTCGACCAGGAACTGTTGGCGCTATACCTGGCTATCCGGCATTTCAGGTACTTCTTAGAAGGTAGGCCCTTCACCGCGTTCACGGACCACAAACCGCTTACCTTTACGTTCACGAAGGTGTCCGATCCCTGGTCGTCCCGCCAGCAGTGCCATCTGTCCTACATCTCTGAATACACGACGGATGTCCGGCATGTCTCGGGTAAGGACAATGTCGTGGCAGATGCACTCTCTCGCCCTAACATTCATGCCCTTTCCCAGGGAATAGACTTTGAGGCGATGGCAGAGGCACAGCAGGCAGATGAGGAGATTCTGAGTTACAGAACCGCAGTCTCCGGTCTGCAGCTCCAGGACCTCCCCGTGGGCCCGGGTGAGAGGACCCTACTCTGTGACGTCGCTACTGGCCAGCCCCGTCCCGTCGTCCCGACACCTTGGCGGCGACATGTTTTCGACTCCATTCATAACTTGGCGCACCCCTCCATCCGGACAACTGTCCGGATGGACTCCAGCAGGTTTGTTTGGCACTGACTCCGCAAACAGGTCAGTGAATGGGCCAAAACGTGCATGCACTGCCAGACAGCCAAGGTGCAGCGGCACACCAAAGCTCTGCCGCAGCAGTTCCACCCCACCCACTGGCATTTTGACCACATTCATGTGGATATCGTGGGCCCACTGCCAGTGTCGCGAGGAGCGCAGCACCTCCTCACTATCGTGGACCAGTTCACAAGATGGCCAGAGGCGATCCCGCTCACCGACACCACCTCCGAATCTTGTGCCCGGGCACTGATCGCCACCTGGGTGTCTCGCTTTGGTGTACCGGCCCACATTACCTCCGACAGAGGCGCCCAGTTCACCTCCAGCCTGTGGTCAGCTATGGCCAGCCTTTTGGGGTCACAGCTGCACCACACCACTGCCTACCACCCACAGTTGAATGGACTAGTGGAGCGTTTCCACCGTCACCTAAAGTCGGCTCTCATGGCCCGCCTGAGAGGAGCTAACTGGGTGGACAAGCTTCCCTGGGTCCTACTCAGCATCCGCACAGTGCCCAAAGACGATCTGCACACCTCGTCAGCCAAGTTGGTGTACGGCGCACTCTTGGTCATCCCAGGGGAGTTCATACCAGCCCCAAGGGGGCAAGAGGAAGAACCCACAGCAGTCCTGGGCAGACTATGCAAGAGACTCGGTGACCTGGCCCCCATACCCACTTCGCAGCATGGGCAGAACCCGACCTGCGTACCCAAAAGACCTGCAGAACGGTAAGTTTGTGTTTGTATGAAGGGGTGGGCATCGGCCACCACTGCAACAGCCCTACGAGGGGCCGTTTACGGTGCTCAGGAACAACGGGTCCACATTCGTGCTGGACGTTGGGGGGAGAGAGGAGGTTTTCACGGTGGACCGACTCAAACCGGCCCATGTGGACTTGGCGCAACCGGTCGAGTTTCCGGCACCTCGGCGCAGAGGCCGACCTCCCAAACAGGGTTCGGCCCAAATTGTGGACATTGGGGGGGGTGTCGCCGGTGGTGGGGGGGGGGTGTTATGTGGCGACCCACTTCCTAGCGCACTCGAACCGGCTCACAAATAGCCAGTGTGCAGGCACAAAGGCCAGATCCGCAACAAAGGGAGAAAAGCCTGTGCGGGTTTGTGAGTACGTGTCCCTTGGAGCATCCGCGCCTGGGGAGGGCGGGATGGGGGAGGCTTTAAAGCAAGGCTGTGAAGTTTGAATAAAATCATCTTTAATTGCAGTTTACTGACTCCGTGTCGTTATTTTAGCGCTGCGTGTAGCACACCGCTACAACCCCACTATTTAAGAAGTGTGGGAAGCAACAGAAAGGAAACTATAGACCTGTTAGCCGGACATCAGTGGTTGAGAAGTTGTAGGAATCAATTGTTAGGGATGATATTACGAAGTACCTGAGGCACATGACAAGATAAGCTAAAGCCAGCATGGTTTTCCTGAAAGGAAAATCCTGCTTGACTAACCTACTGCAATTCATTGAGGAAATTACAAGCCGGGTAGACAAAAGAGTTGCAGTGGATGTGGTGTTCTTGGATTTTCAGAAGGCCTTTGATAAGATGCTGCACATGAGGTTGCTTAGCAAGATAAGAGCCCATGGAATTACAGGGAAGTTACTAGCGTGGGTGGAGCATTGGCTGATCGGCAGAAAACAGAGTGTGAGAATAAAGGGATCCTATTCTGGCTGGCTGCCGGTTACGATTGGAGTTCCACAAGGGTCAGTGTTGGGACCGCTGCGGTATTAATGGATTTGTGGCTAAATTTGCCAATGATACAAAGATAGGTGGAGGAGCAGATGGTGTTGAGGAAACAGAGAGCCTGCAGAGAGACTTAGATAGTTTAGGGGAATGGGCAAAGAAGTGGCAAATGAAATACAATGTTGGAAAGTGTATGGTCATGCACTTTGGTGGAAGAAATAGACGGGCCGACTATTACTTAGATGGAGAGAGAATTCAAAATGCAGAGATGCAAAGGGACTTGGGAGTCCTTGTGCAGGATACCCTAAGGTTAACCTTCAAGTTGAGTTGGTGGTGAAGAAGGCGAATGCAATGTTGGCATTCATTTCTAGAGCCGTAGAATATAAGAGCAGGGATGTGATGTTGAGGCTCTATAAGGAACTCGTGAGACCACACTTGGAATATTGTGGGCAGTTTTAGGTTCCTTATTTTAGAAAGGATATACTGACATTGGAGAGGGTTTGAGAAGATTCGCGAGAATGATTCCAGGAATGAAAAGTTTACTGTATGAGGGACGTCTAGCATCTTTTGGGCTGTATTCCCTGGAGTTCAGGAGAATAAGGAGAGGATCTCATAGAAACATTCTGAATGTTAGGAGGCCTGAACAGATGAGATATGGTAAGGTTATTTTCCATGGTACTGGAGTCTAGGAAAAGACGGCATGACTTCAGGAATGAAGGATGTTCATTGAGAACAGAGATGCCGAGAAATTACTTCAGTCAGAGGGTGGTAAATCTGTGACTGTGGAAACCAAGTCATTGGGTGTATTTAAGACAGAGATAGATAGCTTCTTGAGCATCAAAGCCAGGGCATCAAAGGGTATGGGGAGAAGGCAGAGGAGTGGAGATGACTGGAGGAATTGGATCAGTCCATGACTGAATGGTGGAGCAGACTCGATGGGCCAAATGGCCTACTTCTGCTCCTATATCTTATGGCCTAGAAAATAGAAAATGCATATGCAATATACTGTATCTTTTCCTTATAAATAAGTGAAAGTTTGGTAAATATTGATAGTAATTTTGTAATAATTAAAGTAAGTAAAACTATGTAAATATACTTCCTTGAGGTAGAGTTTCTGTTTACTGTTATATTGTTCAATCATTTCTGTATTGAATATCTAAGTACTGTGCAAAAGTCTTAGGTGTGTGTATATATATATATAAATCTAGGATGCCTAAAACTTTTGTACAGTACTGTATTTGTCAAAATGCAGTGGAGAGAGAGTCTGGCAGGAGCAAAAGATGTTGGGAATGGTGAGGGTGAAGTGCTGCAAGAGGCATGTGGGACAGGTGGCAGAAGAGGAGTGTCAATGGCAAGTTTGGCACAGGTGCAGACACACCCAGCCCTGAGACACAAGGCAAGGTCATTTGATTCCAAACAAATAGCTTATTGATAACTGCAGAATGTCTCTCTGGTGCTTCCTCTTCCCCCCACCCCCGCCGACCCTTTCCTTTCCTCAACCATGATTCCCCTCTCCCTGCCTCCTTCCCACTCTCAGTCTACAACAGAGCTCCATATCAGAATCAGCTTTATCATCACCCACATCTGTCATAAAATTTGTTGTTCTTTTTGCGGCAACAGTACAGTGCAATACATAAATTACTACAGTACTGTGCAAAGGCTGTAGGCGCCCGAGCTATACATATGTACCCAAGTCTTTTGCACAGTCTTGTATAAAGTGAATTTATCTTCAGTTCACAGGTGGAAAATCTTTCCGTTCCTTACCTCATGTTGCTGATCACGTAGAAATCTTTCTTTGGCTTTCCAGCACTGTTTTCTCACTACAGGTCTTTCTCTAGGTTGTTACCTCCCAGCGGATGTTACATCCATCCCAGAGCCTGTTCATAAGCTTGAATTCCCTGAACGTTTCGTGTCACAACTTATTATTCAATCTCATGAGCACCTGCTGGATCGTTGGGCTTGCTAAGAATTTACCTCATAGGATGACTTTCAAAAGCTATCTGATCCATGTCTGATGTGACCTGAATTAATGATAATGCCAAAACCTAGGAATACCAGTTATTAACAATACTTTCAGAATCATAGAACTTCACTGCACCATCACCCAAGGAAGAGAAACAGAAAACTCCTGCATGCTAGTTACATCCATGGAGAGTAGAAATAACATTTCAGTCAATAATTTTCAGTTTAAGGTCACACAGTTCATCATTTCATAACAAGTAGATCTCTGTTGTGCCTGAATTCAGGATTTAGGTGCCCCCATGGTGGGGAATCAAGAGTTAGAAGAGCACAAGTCCAAATCTTCCAAAGGTGCACTGGCGGATGCCATTGGAATTAATTAGTGTTTTGTTGGTGAAGGAAGAATGAGGTAAAGAGTAAAGAGGGAAAACTCCTTTGGAATGCTGCCTCAAGTTCCTGCGACATCTTTCCCCTCTCACCTTAAACCTATGCATTATAGTTCTTGATTTCAAATCCTGGGAAAAAGACTGAGTGCACCTATACTCCGAGTTATTTTACACACCCCCTTCCATGGAGTGAAGGGACCTCATCACCTTTCAGTCTCCTTCATTCCCAAGAGAATCCTAGACTGTCCATCCTCTCCCTATAACTCAGACCCTCAACTCCTGGCAACATCATTGTAAAAATTATTGAATAAGACTAGATTTTTTTAAAAAGTTACTTGACTTGGTAACTGTAACCATGACTATTGTAAATTCCATCTGAAAATCAGACATTTTAACTGGAGGATCATCTGAATCTCTCTCCTTACTCTTTGAGATATTAACTGGTGTTGTTGTATAGGAAGGACCTGAAGCATTGTTGAGGATCCCTACCACCCATCATATAATCTCCTGACCCACTACCTGCAGGTAAGTGGTACGGGAATATCAGGCCTGGGACTGCATATCTGGGTATGTGAGGCTGTGAGATTAATGAATATCCGATCACCACTGAGGTCTCATCACTCAGACAGCAAACTGTTTACTGCACACTTCACATGCATTTTGAATTATATTTTATAAACTTAATTGAGTTAATATTTTGTTTTATGTGCTATGTGTGATATATGTATTAGGGTACACAGGTGTCTAGAGCAACATTGTTACATTTGATTGTATATACGTACAGTCAGATGACAATAAACTTGAACTTGGTCAGATCCATATCTGACTCCAGATCCCGTGAAGTTAATGTCCTCATTTTATGAATGGATAATTAAAAGATAATTAAATGCACACAGGATTAAGATCCTGTCAACAGCAGTAGAACAGGAAAGACCTGTTGAACTTTTTTTTAATTGAAGTCTGAACTTTTTTTATTGTGTGCAATTTTGGTCAGCAAATTACAGGAAGGATGTTAATAAGGTTGAAAGAGTACAAAGAAGGTTTATAAGGATGTTGCCGGGACTTAAGAAACTGAGTTACAGAGAAAGGTTGAATAGGTTAGGACTTTATTCCCTGGAGTGTAGAAGAATGAGGGGACCCTTGATAGAGGTATATAAAATTATGATGGGTATAAATAGAATGAATGCAAGCAGGCTTTTTCCACTGAGGCCAGAGGAGAAAAAAAAAACAGAGGACATGAGTTAAAGGTGAAAGGGGAAAAGTTTAAAGGGAACATGGGGGGGGGGCTCCTCCAGGGTGGGAGTGTGGAATGAGCTGCCAGATGAAGTGGTAAATGCAGGTTCACTTTTAACATTTAAAAAAAACTTGGACAGGTACATGGATGAGAGGTGTATGGAGGGATATGGTCCAGGTGCAGGTCAGTGGGAATAGGCAGAAAAATGGTTCAGCCAAGAAGGGCCAAAAGGCCTGTTTCTGTGCTGTAATGTTCTATGGATGCAGTTTCAGAATTCTAACAGTGGTGGCAAAAAAGCAGGAAAAATGGAATGGACCAAGATGAGTGGCAGTGATGTGAAGGCAAGTAATGATTAAACAATCAAATTAAATAAATGATTAAGCAAAAGTGAAATGCTGATGGAAGATTGAAACAATGAACACACACTAGTTCTCTAAGAATAAGAATACCCTTTCTGAAGGTATTGGAGGCATTTGAACAGCTCCACAGAACACTGCACCTAAGAGTTCATTTACATTTGTACATTAAGAGTTCATTTATTAGTCAGGAGTTTCAGCAGTCTCTTTTGCCTTCCACTAATATTTTTTTATTGCCTCACAGTTAATGCCTGACCTGCTGGGTACTTTCTGATTTTATTACAAGTTTCCGTCATCTGCATTTTTATTTGCAAGTTTGTTATCACTGACATTCTTCCTTTTCTTCATTCTTCAGGATTGCACACTGAGCTCCAGATTCACTTGCCATCAGAAAAGTCAGACATTTGGAAAGAACAGCTGGCACAGCTGAGGTAAGGAGCTCATAACATCAGGGCATTCAAGTTCAAAAGATTAAAGTAAATTTATTATCAAATATGCATATGTCACCATATAAAACCCTGAGATTCATTTGCTTCTGGGCATTCACAGTAAATACAAGAAGCACAATAAAATCAATAAAAGGTAGCAGAGTCAACAGGAAGAACAAACAGTTTGTTGTGCAAAAGACAACAAACTGTGCAAATATGAAAAGGAAAACAGCAATAACAATAAATATACAACAGATACCAAGAAGAGATGAAGAGTCCTTGAAAGTGAACCCATAGATTATGGGAACAGTTCAGTGATGGGATGGTTGAAGTCATCTCCTCTGGTTCAAGCACCTGATAGTTGAAGGGTATTAACTGTTCCTCAACATGTGGTGTGGGTCCTGAGGCTCCTATACCATCTTCGAGAAGAGAGAAGCAAGAAGACAGCATGGATCACAGAGTGAATGGCCTGGACAGTGGGAGTCCTTGATGATGGATGCTCCTTTCTTACACAGTGCTCCGTGTAGTTGCGCTTATGAGAGGGAGAGCATTACCCTTAATGGACTGGGCAGTATCCACTGTTCTTTGTAGGCTTTTCCATTCAAGAGCATTAGTGATTCCATACCAGGCTGCGATGCAGCTAGTCAATATACTCTCCACCACACATCTGTAAAAGTTTGTTGAAGTTATATTAAAGTTTTACATGACATGCAGTAGTTTTGCAAACTTCTCAGGAAGTAAATGTGCTGGCGTGCTTTCTTCGCAATGCATTTATATGCAAGACCCAGGGCAGATCCTCTGAACTTAGTTGTTTGAATCAGAGGTAATGCTAATGAATGTCAAATATGGTTGTTTAAACTTTTTCATATCAGAGACTGTCACTGTCTGACACTTGTGTGACACAAATCTTAGTTTACAGGCCAAACTTATCTTATTGCACGCATGGACAGATTGTGCAGTCATTATCACACACTGTTTGTTACACATTATTGCATGTTGCATGCAGATTTGAAGTTATCAAGCAAAAGAGGTAAAATTAATTATATCAGGGCCATCAGAGTCCCTGCTTAAAATGCTCTGAAAAATCAAACCATCGATCCAAAAGGCATAAAATGGCTTCACTTTGAGCAACACAGTTCACTTTCAACAAAGATTATATTGCCACTCCTTTAATTTTGTGTTATCACTGTGAGCATTGAAGTTAAAAAGGAAAATATTTAGTAACCAAAATGTAACCCAATAATCCACAAGGACTGAAGTAAATTCTTTCAAAGCAACTTGTTAAATAACTGAGGGTCCTTGAGAATTAAGTGGATCACTGGCTGTTAGGGGGCAAGGGAGGAAATAGTCTCTAATGGCTATCGGACTATCAGTACTGTTCACTACCTTTATGCTATCATGTCAGGGGTAGATGAAATGAATATAGTGTAATCAATCTAGCATTACTATTGGGATACTGGAGCATTCAGTGCTGGGTAAATGGCATCTCTTGATGATCTAGACTTCAATGTAGGAAGCTCAGATAGGGAAGTCTGCAATTAGCACAAGGTTAGTGTTATCCTTGGTAGCTGGAAATAAAGATAGAGATGGGGACGATAAGAATTCATTCACCGTGTGGGGTGAAATCTGCTCAGAATATGCTGGAAACATTCAGCACACCTGACAGCAACTGTGAAAGAATAAAAAGGGCTAATATTTCAGCTCAAGATCTCCTAGATGTGATTCCCTCCACATTTAAAATCCAAAAGAAGACCTGGTGACTACTTCACAGAACTCTTCAATTCAGTCTACAGCAGTCATCCATACCTTGGTCCCTTTCACTTTAACTTCTCCCACTCCCTCAATGCTCTCCCCATCTTTGGCTTCTTACACTGTTTCACTCAAGCCCAACCTGAAGAATGGCACCTCATCTTCCTCTGGTCCTTCTTCCAAAGAAGATCCCTGATGCACTGAGTCATTCCAGCATTGCCTGTTTTTGTTTCAAACTTTCAGCATCTGCAGCATTTGTGGCAGGGCAAACAAGGTGAGGGAATACAGAATAAATGTGAAATTGGGGCAAATGGATTGGGACACGAAAGTATCAACAACCTGAAGGAGATTAGAGTATATGCCCAATGACCCCCTAAAATGGCAGGATGGTTCAGTAAGGTGGCAGATTGATTTATGGAACAGAGGAGCATAGTAATCGTACTAGAACTGTTATTAACCCTATTATTGTACTAGAACAGTAATGAAGGTGTTGCTTCTTTCTTTGTTGCAAATATCCATGATTCCAAGCTTTTAAAACAGAGGATTAACTAGGCGAGTGCTCTTCTATTGCAACGTTAACAGAATTTTACAGCCTTAAGGTCATAAAGTTGAATCTTGCTGATGGTTTGACATTAACCTGATGGAAACATTCTCTCAGACAAGCAACATGAATGTCAGAAGCTATGTAGTGCACAGCCTGCTCAACCATGAGGAGGGACAACAGTGGGTAGTGGTCGAATGAATAGTTCTGAACATGCATGATCATGCCAAAACAAATCAAACTACTGGTATGGCTTTCTGAGCTTACATAGCATTCAACTTCCAATTACAATCAGTGGCTACTTTAATAGGTACACTTGCTTGTTAATGCAAATATTTAATCAACCAATCATGTGGCACAACTCAATGCATAAAAGCATGCATACATGGCCAAGAGGTTTAGCTGTCCTTTAGACTAAACAGCAGAATGTAGAAGAAATGTGATGCAAGTGACATTGACTGTGGAAAGATTGTTAGTGCCAGACCGGGTGATTTCAATTTCTCAGAATCTGCTGACTTCCTGGGATCTTCACACACACACACCAGTCTCTAGAGTTTAGAGATAATATTGTGAAAAAAACATCCAGTGAGCAGCACACGTGTGGGCAAAAATGTGTCATTAACGAAAGAGGACAGGGAAGAATGGCTAGACTGGTGCAAGCCGATAGGAAAGTAACAGTAATTCAAATAACCATGAGTTACAACAGTGGTGTGCAAAAGGAGCATCTCATAACGCACATCAAGTTGAATCTTGAAGTGGATGGGCTACAGCAGTAGAAGGCCATGAACATACACTCAGTGGCTAATTTATTAGGTACAGGAGATACCTAATAACGTGGCTACGGAGAGTACATCTTGTGAGTGTGTGATCTATTCTTAAACAGTGAGATTCTTTTCTGTCTGGAGCTTTCTGTGTACATCAGTGAATCACCAGATGAGAATATATGACTATCAGACACAGCAGAGGTGTGGCTCAGGGAAGAAGCCAGTGATGGGAAATTGATATTTTGTGTGATGTTAGTGCATTTTGTGAGCTAGATTTCCTGAAGATTTCTGCCATAGATGTCACAAATTATTTACCACCATTATGAATTTATCTCCCAGTTGGAATAAAGGTGTGTGTGTGTGGGGGTGATATCTAACTGAAACCTATCAAATATTGAAAGGCCTAGAAAGAGAGAAGGGAATATGTTTCCTGTAGTGGTGGTATCTAGGACCAGAGGGCACGACCTTGGAAAGGAAGAATGTCCCTTTTGACCAGAGATAACGAGAAATTTCTTTAGCCTAAGGGTGATGAATCTGTGGAATTCTTTGCCACAAATAGCTGTGGATGCCATGTCACTCGGTATTTTAAAGCAGAGGTTCTTGATTAGAAAGGGTGTCAAAGGTTATGGAGCGAACACAGGAAGATGAGGCTGAGGGGAATAATAAATCAGCCATGATGGAATGGTGGAGCAGATCAAATAGGCCAAATGGCCTAATTCCACTCGTATGTCTTATGGTCTTTATGTAATTTTAACCTCTACATTGAGATGCAGCTCAGAATAATAAATCAAAATCTTAATTTCCATTTCTATTTTCAAGGCATGTTTCCACACTCTTCCACCTTCATTGTGGAGCATTCAACTGACCCATGCTTGCTTATTCAGCATTGTAGGGAGAGAGAGAGAGAGAGAGAGAGACAGTTGAATCCGCCTTCTCCAAATCCACCTGTGCACACTCTCAGCTCCACAACAGAAAGAAAGAGAAAATGAAGATTTTATTCCATCATTTTACACATGGTGATTTATTTTAAATTATTCTTATTCTCCCTCTTCACTTATTTCTAGTTGGAAATTTCTGACATACAGCTGAGTATCTCTGACTGGTTTGATATATCAATCATCGCAAAGAGTATTTTCCTGTTAATTCCTGCTGGGAGATAAATTCAGAATTGTGTTAAATTAGTTGTGACTTCTGCAGAAAATACCTTTAAGAAATCTTCCCATTGGAATGCATTTACCTCACATGAAATGTCAATTTACCTTTACAGGAACATCTGAGTTCCATCCCTCATTTGACTGTCACTTGTGTGACACGACAGTGAATAGAGGGTGAGCTCCAGCTATCAATCCAAGGAGAACCTGGTGCCACTGTTTTATTGGTGATAAATATCACCAGGTACAAGTACACATTTAAATGAACTAGCTGCTCTGAATAGCTGAACGTATACGCTTAGAGTTGAGCTAAGAATTCTGCATTGTGCTCACCTGTGAAATGAAGTGTATTTAGATTCAGTTATTTATCATATGTACGTTGAAAAATACAGTGAAAATGTGTTATTTGTGTTAATAACCAACACACCCAATGATGTTCTTCGGGCAGTCCGCAAGTGTTGCCAGACATCTTGGTACCAACATAATGCACCCACAATGTTCAACACAACAAAAACGACACAATACACTGCACAGAAACTTCCCACCTTTCAACTCATGCACACAGGCCCCCATCCCAAGCAACTTCCTTGGCCCAGGACTCTCAAGCTCACAGACTTTGGGCTTCCAACCTCTAGTCTCTAGCCTAATCTCGCAGACTCGACCTTCAGGCCTCTATTTCTGAACCCACCAGTTTTGTACTTTGACCTTTCTGGCTTTCTACTTCCAGGCTCTTTGAACTCTAGACTTGGATCTTCAGTTTTGCCCTCTGCAGTGACCCCAGGACACACCGATCACAGGTTTGATCTCTGGGCCTCGCCAATCACTAGTCCGAACTTCAGGCATCAACCTCAGGGCTCGCCAATCACGAGTTTTACCTTCAGGCCTCAACCAATCCAATCTCAAGGACTGATTGACCTTTGACCATTGACCCTCAGCAGGTCAGGTATCACCTCAGATTCTGCTGAGTGGGGTAGTGACCCCCTTCCTACAACATAACACTTCAGCACATTATGTATTGCATTCATAGAACTCTTATCATATTCTTAGAAAATACCACATCAATTACCACAAATTAGTGACTCTTTGCAACAGTATTGCATTGTTAAACATAACATAGACTTGGAGTTGCCCACTCAACCCGCAAGATTTGTTTCTCCTTCAATTACACACGGTCTGATCAACCTACAGGTCTCATAAGTAACATGCAAGTGAACAGCCTTGGACTCTAATGTATCAATAGAAGGAGCCATGCCCACCCCAGGATCTCCAAACACGACACAGCACAATACATCTCCATAAGAACAACTTCTGTCAGAAAATTAGCACATGCATCACTGCAGCACTCAATCAGAATTTAACTAATTAACTGATTATCACTAACCAATTCAGATATATGAGCAGAGTTAAGCCATTTGGTCCATCAAGTTTCATCTATCATAACATCTTGGCTGATTTATAATCCCTCTCAACCCTACTCTCCTGCCTTCTCCTTGTAACTTTTAATGCCCTGACTAATCAAGAATCTATCAAACTCTACCTTAAATATGCCCAATGTCTTGGCCTCAACAGCCATCTGGTGCAATAAATTCCACAGATTCAGTACGCTCTGGGAAAAGAAGTTCCTCCTCATCTCTGTTCTAAAGGGACATCCTTTTGGGGCTTCCATCCAGGTACAGGTATCAATTATGACTGATGCTTCAATGACAAACTCTGCCACCTTCATCAGGGATGCTGCCTGGGCATGTCTTGTCCAGTGATATTTATACCTCTGTAATCTATCCCTTCTGATTGGTTAGTCTTCATCCAATCAGGTTTCCACTCTTCCACCTTGCTTACATCACGTTCAAAGTAATAAACAAGGTGGCAGAGCAGAAATCTGATTGGGTGAAGACTAAATAATCAGGAGGGACAGACTACAGAGGTATAAGTACCACCAGCGTACACATTTCTAGGCATTATCCCTGATAAAGATGGCAGAGTTTGTCATTGAAACATTGGTTATAATCAATACCTGCACCTGGCTGGAAGCTCGAGAAGAGTTTAGTTGTCATAGATGCCAGGAAGGCACTGGATCCTTTTTGGGCATCCTTTTGTTCTAAGGTTGTGCTCTCTGGACTTGGCCCCACTACTACAGAAACATCCTCTCTACGTTTACTCTATCTAGGCATTTTAATATTTGGTAAGTTTCATGAAGGCCTTTGTGGCCTTTTATTTATTACCCATCCTTTTTTTTGTTGAAAGTGCATTGGGCTAGAAATTCTATGGTGTAGCACATGCTGAGTAATAGAAACAAAATATAAATGTGATCAGTACTTCAAAGGAAATTGCAACATTCCTTCTGCTATTTGGCGTCACGCCTTCAGCAATAAAGGGAACATTTACCTTTCAAATACCATTAGGTCCCCAACAGGAGAGACAGACATTATTTGGAGGTAGAATACCTGCTTGGACATGTTAGGGAATCAATCCACCAAGTCACAGCAAGGCAAGATCAAAGTGAATCATGGCTGAAGGATTCAGAACTATTTTTAAAAAAACTCCTCCCCAGAGCAGGAGATCATGCTTTAAAATTTGTATTTCCACTTTAGTATTTGAAATAAGGTCTGCAGGCTTTGTAATAGAAAGTCCAGAATTCAATGCATCTCGTGCAAGTCGGAAAATCACTTTCCCATGAGCCCATACACTGATTCAAACAATCCCTCCAGGGCCAGGTTCAAGAGCATCCTTTAGACAGCCGCTTTAGAATTTCTATGCTGTTGCCTCCTCTTTGCACCAGATGATCAAACCAGGTTTGACATTTTACCCCTCAGTTTTATTCTATTTTTGTTACTGAGCATTTTGGTGTATTTTCCCCCTCTATTTTATTGCACAACTTCCCAATAACTCATTGACACCATTTTGAACTGATTTGCCTGGTGGCACTAGGGTGAGTTTGAGCTGGACAACTACTTGACTACCCGTTCAACTTAGCTCTCTGTTGAGTTCAGTGGTGGGCAAAATGAGAGGACAGGGTTAAACAGTCATGATGGGTGGCTTCAATTTTGTTCTCTTTACACTTAGTGTTATTGAGTTAGCTTATTGTAAAATGTCATGCATTATACTCCTGAAAGTAGCACAAAAACCAAGCTTGATAATCCAGAGCAACACTGAGGGATGGTTGCATTATCGGGGTACAGTTTTACAGATAAAATGTTGAACATCTTTTCTCTCATGTGAACATTAAAAAATCCCATGATATTATTACAAAAAAGAACAGCGTGATTAATCTCAGTGTTCTGGCCAATAACTCTGTCCAAAATGGCAACAAAAACGGATGATTTTATCACATTGTTGTTTGTGGGAGTTTATTGGACCCTTAGTGCTGCCACGATTTACAATCTATACAGTGACTACACTTCATAAAAATAATGAATAGTTCATAAAGCAATTTCATATGCCCTGCCAGAAAATGTGAAAGGCCCTATAAAATTCATATGTTTCAATTTTTAGGATTCAAGATTCAAAGATTCAAAGCACATTTATTATCAAACAATATATAAATTATACACCTTGAAATTTGTCTGTTTACAGACAGCCACAAAGCAAGGAACTCGAATAACACAATTTAAATAAAGACTAAAAACACTGGACAACAAAGATTTTGCTTCCTGAATATCTTTAGGTGTATCTTACGAATTTTGGGCTACTGATCATGAAAATCACTATCATGCACCATTTTTTGAAATCACTTATGGTTATTATTTCAATTCATAATTCAAGTCAATTAAAATGGTGCCTACAATGTAAGCTGGAAAGTTTCCTATATTGTCCAGGCTTGCTTGGCATGCCTAGGTGGCATGGCTACTGCATGGCAGGACACATTTTAGTATTAGTTATTGGATTCAGGACTGTAAGGATAGAATTTGCTATCACCAGGCACAAAATTTTCTATGAAGGATTTTGATATTTGAGACAGATTCTTCCCAGAATAACTGATGCCAAGATTAAGGAAAGCATTTGTGTTGGTCCACAAATCAAACAGGTCATCAATGACAGGCAATTTGAAGAATTTCTAGTGGAACTGGAGAAAATCACATGGAAGGCATTCAAGGAAGTTGTTGAAATTTTTCTCGGCAACTACAGAGCACCAAACTACATGCAGCTGGTTGAAACCATGCTTCAAGCATATAAAACCATGAAATGCAACATGTCACTAAAGATTCATTTTCTGCATTCCCATTTAGACTTCTTCCCTGCAAATCTTGGTGCTGTTAGTGACAAGTATGGTGAAAGGTTTCACCAGGACATCGCGGTCATGAAGAAAAGATACCAGGACAGCTGGAATCCATCAATGCTGGCAAATTATTGTTGGATACTTAAGCAAGAAGCCTCAGACACTGAGTAGAAATGAAAATCATTAACAAAATATTTTTAACTTAGTTGGACTATTGCAAAGCATCAGCACCATTATACAATTAAACACATTATATGCAATAAAAGTTAAATTGTTGTTTCTCCAAATTCCTACGTGATACAAGTAGTCTGAAATTATATTTGTGTTCCTCTTCAAGCAGTCTATCATAGACAAAAAAAGTTTCTGAGGAAGCAACTCTTTTGGCAAAAGTTTGTTGTCCAGTGAAACCACTGCACAGAGAGAAAAACACACATTGTGCAGACAATAGAACCAGGCCAACAGCATCCTGAATATACTCCTGGAGCCGCCAGAGTAGGCCCAAGCCAAGCCTTGGTTTCCAGTTTACACACCAGCTGGGCAGAAGCGCACAGCAGCCAGCTAAATTCACAGGCTCGGCGCCACAGAGAAAGGAATGAACGCTTGTGGGAGTGCAAGTGAAATCAGCCTGACCTTTGCTTCTGTTGCCAACACTCAGTCTATCTGGGCGATGGTTAAATTGTCCAAGCACCGAGAAGTGCCATGTTCTGGGACCTGAATCCAATCTCCCGGTTACGCCCGAGCCTCCCCGCCAAAAGCAGTTCTCAATCTCACCAAATCCGCTCCGCACTTAGAGCGATCCAACGTCGTGCCTGGGTTAGGTGGATGGGCAGTGAAACTCTTCCGCATCGGCTCCTCTCCAAATCACTCATTCCATCTCTGGTAGTGATGTGAGCTCCATCTACAAACCGGCGGATCGAATGCATTACAATGCCTGGCACATCTCATCCCCCAAACCAGCCTTACCTCCGCCAGCCTCCTCACTATCTGAGGCAATAGTTCACCACAAATTACTTCATGAAGGATATCATAAGCGATGCTTTTAGTTGATTCTCTTACAGTATGATCTACCAGTAAGCTGTTGTTCATCTTTGGTAGTGCCCTCTTCTATTTTAATTCCATTTTAAAATGTTTTTACAGTTAATTCTTTTCATTTTCATTTTTAACATTATTTAGCCCTTTGCCTTGCTCAGAGTAATGGCGTGTAGCCTGAATGTTGATCGAAATTGATTTTACTCTGATTCTACATCCCAACATTCTCTAACAATTAACATGCAGTCTAACTTCTTTAAAAAGATCACTCCAAAAATCTTCAGGGGTAAATTTATGAATCTGAGTAGCTGATGAGAATGAAATGCTATTAAATTGGCCTCCTTTAGTGGTCTAAACCTCCAAAAGCACTGGTTATTTATTTACAGTTAATGTCACATGGCTGTACACTGGAATGGAGTTTTGCACATCAGATCTCCATGTCCAATGCCTGGAATGATCCATGGACAGAAAATCCCCTTCTCTCAATTCCTCCATCTCTGTCACATCTGCTCTCAGGATGAGGTTTTTCATTCAAGTCAAGTCAAGTCACTTATATTGTCATTTCGACCATAACTGCTGGTACAGTACATAGTAAAAATCAGACAACGTTTTTCAGGACCATGGTGTTACATGAAACAGTACAAAAAACTAGACTGAACTACTTAAAAAAAAACAACACAGAGGAAAAAAAACACACAACAACTACACCAGACTACAGACCTACCCAGGACTTCATAAAGTACACAAAAGAGTGCAGGCATTACAATAAATAATAAACAGGACAATAGGGACGAAGGAAATGTCCTGCTTTTTCAAAGAAAGGGGCTTCCCTTCCTCCACCATCAATGCTGCCCTCAACTGTGTCTGCTCCCACCCCATCCTCCTGCCACCCTACCGGGGATAGGGTTCCTCATCCTCACCTACCACCCCACAAGCCTCTATGTCCAGCACATAATTCTCTGTAACTCCCACCATCTCCATTTTCTGTTTTCCACAGGGATTGATCCTTATGCGATTCCTTTGCCCATTTGCCCCACCCCGCTTATCTCCCTCCTGGCACTTATCCGTGCAAGCAGAGCAAGTGATACACCTGCCCCTACACCTCATCCCTCACTGCCATTCAGGGTCCCAAACAGTCCTTCCAGGTGAAGCGACATTTCACCTGTGAGTCTGTTGGGGTCACATACTGTGTCTGGTGCTCCTAGTGTGGCATCTTGTATATTGGTGAGACCCGACGTAGATTGGGAGACAACTTCGCTGAACCACTATGCCCAGTCTGCCAGATGAAGCAGGATCTCCCCGTGGTCAACCAATTTAATTCCACTTCCCATTCCATTTCCAATATGTCATTCCATGGCCTCCTCTACTGTCGCGATGAGGACAAGCTCATGTTGGAGGAACAACACCTTATATCCTGTCTGGGTAGCCTCCAACCTGATGGCATGAACATCAATTTCTTGAACTTCCAATGATGCCCACACCCCTCCCTTTTATCATTTCCCATCCCCTTTTCCGTCTCTCACCTTATCTCCTTGCCTCCCCAACATCTCCATCTGGTGCTCTTCCACCCCCCCCCCTTTTCTTTCTTCCATTGTCTTCTGTCCTCTCCTATTAGATTCCCCCCTCTCCAGCCCTGTATCTCTTTCACCAATCACCTTCCAACCTCTTTACTTCACTGCTCCTCTTCCTGGTTTTGCCTATCACCTTGTGTTTCTCCCTCCCCTCCCCCCATCTTTTAAATCTACTCCTCATCTTTTTTTCTCCAGCCCTGCTGAAGGGTCTTGGCCAGAAATGTCGATTGTACACTTTTCCATAGATGCTGCCTGGCCTGCTAAGTTCCTCCAGCATTTTGTGTGTGTTGCTCGGATTTCCAGAGTCTGCAGATTTTCTCTTTTTGGTGATTGAAAATCATGAGTCTTTGTAGAATTCACCTGTACATATTTTTCATTTTTGGTGGTAATATAGTGAAAAGCTAAAGTTTTGGCAGCTTGAATAAAGCAAAAAAAAACTGCAATGGGAAGTGTAATGAGCTGTCATAGTGAAAAAATATTAATTGGAGTAGAGGTCCTTTCATTCACGAAGTTTGTCCGCTCCAGTGCAGAAGATTGTGAGTTCCTATCCCACTAGGGATTTCATTTTCAAATCTCACTAGATGGCCATTTCAGTATAGCACAGAGGGTCCACTACACCGACAAAGGTGAAGTTTTTCTATTGAGATTTTAAGCTGCCTTTCTCAGCTGTCATAGACACGGCTACGACTACATTGCTGTTTGGATGCGGCTGTACTTTCTGCACGACAACAGTAACAGCACTGCCAAAAGTACTGAAGTAGCTGTGAAATGCTATGAGATATTGTGGAGCATGCTATATATACAAATGAAAGGCTTTCTTTTCTACAGCTATTCATGGCGAGAAGGGGTTATGGCAGAATGAATGAAATGATTTAGCATTCGTGTACAGTACTTCGGGTGGCAGCATTGCGTACCAGGAATGTGAGTACACAAGTGGAGCGCGTTGACCTCCATGCTACATTGACAATAATATAGTGCTGTCTCACAAATCTCTGAGCCAAGGCTAATAAATTGCAAATTATTCCCAATTCTCTCCGAGTCCTTTTCTAAAATATCATATCAGTGGCTTGTAAATACTTTTTTGGCCTTAATTTCTTTTTCAAGTAGATTTATTCTCTTTTGTTTGCTTACCCTCATGGATAATTGAACCACGTTCAGTCAGAAAGGCGCTTGTTCCGTGTTGACCCCACATGTGGGTGTGGCATGGGAGGGTTGAAGCAATTTGTCTGACCTGTGTTCTCTGCCCAGTGGAATTCATCCAGGATTGCTTGTCTCCACGAAATTGAAAGGAATATTTTTAAGTTCAATTTTATTGTCATTTGACCATATACGTGTACACCATGGAACAAAACAACTTCCTTTCGGAGCAAGGTGCAACATCTTAGGAGCTGCCTCTGAAACTCCCTGGGAGCTGCTGCTCTCGTGGGGAGGGGGTAGAAGAAGACTGGTGAGCAACCTCTGAAGCAACACGGTTACTGTCACTCACCATCATCCGGTGATGTCATCTAGATAGTATAATTTGGTACTGTGCATTGTGATTCAGATTAAGAGAATCAAAATAGAACTAAACTAAGAACAGAAAATGCTGGAGGTACATTTTACTTGTGTAATGATATCTTTTGTCAATTAAGGCCATACCATTATTGTGTCATGGAGCTGCAAACAGGCCCTTCAGCCCAACTGGTCTATACCAGCAATGATCACCCCCCCCCCCAAGCTTGTCCCATTTGCCTGTGTTCAGTCCATATCCTCTAAACTTTTCTTATCCTTGTAACTGCTTACATGCCTTTTCAATGTTGCAAACATACCTGCCTCAACTGGGTGAAAACATGGCCACTTAGATTCCTACTAAAACTCTCCTTTCTCACACTAAACTTATGTCCACTAGTCCTTGATTCCCCAACTCTGGGAAAAGATTAAGTTTTGACCTGATCTATGCCTTTGTGATTTCATTTGTCTCTATGTGGTGAGCTTTCATTCTCCTATGCTCCAGTGAATCAAGTCCCAACCTGCTTAACCTCAGATCCTCAAGTCCTGGCAACACCCTTATTAAACTCCTCAGGGATTGTTAAATTGAGTTGTGAATTAGCTACTGAGACAAAGGAACTTCAACCTGAGGCACTAAGTCTGTCTTTGTTCCCATAGATATGCCTTGATTCTGAGATTCAGATTATGAAGTGGTTATGAAGTAGCCAGTAGCCAGTAGCTCGTACACTGTCTCTAAGAAACATTTGAGAGATTGGAGTGAAGGGACTCATACCCAAACTTTTAAAACTGTACTCCTAACTAAATCACAACTTTTACACAAAATTGTAAGATAGTTAAGGAGGGGACATATATTAATTTTAAAGGACGATTAGAAAAAGATAATGAACTAATAACATTTATTATGCGAATATTCATTCTATTCTGCCATTTGTGTCTAAGTTTCATATGGACGGAAGCAAAGAATATAGAGACATTGTAATAAAATGGCTTGAGGGAGACAATTTTCATGAAAGGTGGAGAAAGCATGAAACTTCAGGGAGCTTACTCATTCTCCCATTTTTGTAATACATTATTGTTCAAATGATGCTGCACAGACCATAGGCTCATGCCGTTGTGTATACAGGGTCGACAGAAATCTGCATGAGAGATCTGGGTACACAGTTGCTTGGATATAGTGTCCTTCTTTCCTGAAGTGTAATTCTCATAGAGTGAGTAACAGATGAATAATTCACAGATCCTTCTCCCTCAGTAGCCAACCCAGAGCAGTATTTACCAACCCCTGACTTTAATGGATATGAGGTACCAGTGGGGTTAGGCAAAGCAAAGTGTGGAGAAACTAGTGTAAAACAAAACACCCTTGGGCAAAGTAATTGTGATTCCTAAAAAGATAAAATGTATCAAATACCCAGGCTCCTAGTTTAAGGCCATCCTTAATTTCCTATTATTGGTATATATTATTTGAAATTAGTAAATTTCACCCATGCCTCGAATAAGGGGCTAGGTTTCTTTAGAGCATTATGTCCGAATATTACTGTATGTAGGCCTCTGTTAGTCTCGTGAGACCATGGATTTGCGCCTTGGAAAGTTCTCCAGGGTGCAAGCCTGGGCAAAGTTGTATGGTAGACCGGCAGTTGCCCAAGCTGCAATTCTCCCCTCTCTACACTCACGTCTCCCCTCTCCACACCACCGATGTTGTCCAAGGGAAGGGCATTAGGACCCATACAGCTTGACACCGGTGTCTTTGCAGAACAATGTGTGGTTAAGTGCCTTGCTCAAGGATTCACACGCAGCCTCAGCCAAGGCTCAAACTAGCGACCTTCAGATCACTAGATGAACGCCTTAACCACTTGGCCACGCGCCAACAAATAAGTTCATTTGAACAAACGATCATTCCATTGGCAGAGTATTGTTGGAATGTAATTGAAAACTAGGACTTGAACTTCTGTTAAATTTGGAGAGCTGGATAAAGACTCCATCCTTGCCATTAATGGAGAAATGGCGTTTTCAACAAACTTACTAGGATTAGCACACCCATGCCTCATAGGTCTTATGTTTAGTGTGAAGGGGGTGGATGTGGGAGGGCTGGTCCATCTTAAAGGCCAGGCTTTTACTTCCTAACACAAGGTCAGTTGTTCTCTTGCTAGGAAGCCAACATTCACACAACAAAAGGGTACAAACCCAGCCTTTCTTTATGGAATCCAAAGCAGCACATTTACCTTGAAAGGATCTTGCTGATTAATTTTTAAAGCTTCCCAGCCTGGCTCCCTCCTGATGGAAAGGATGGAGTCCTTGTCCAGCCCTCCAAATTTAACAGTAGTTTGTAATTACGTTCCAACAATGTTCTGCCAATGTAGTCATCGCTTGTTTAAACGAACTTCGTAACATTAGAATGCAGCCAGAAGGGAGCAAGGTCATGGCTATGCTTGTTATATCTGAGACTTCTACAGAGTGTCAAAGATTGACAGGGAAGGGAGGAGTTAAAATCAGGGACACAATGCCTACTGAAACCAAATGTGGAATTGATGCAGGAAAAAATAGCTACACCCTCAACAAATTTACCACCACTGTGTATGGGTTAAAATTGGAATTTGTAGCATGTCAAACATGAAGTGACAGCTTTCTCAAATGCTTCTTGTCAGGGGCCTTGTTTCCAGCGACAAAATATAGTTCATTTGACAGTTGATGCATACGTTTTGATGTATATTTATGAGAGACCAAGCTTTATAAGCTTCCACCTATTGCTGAACTGTGAATACAGAAGCATTTGCAACTGTTGCCATATCATAAAAGTGTGTAAAAGGGCAACAGCACCACTTGGAAGCGGCTGGTCAGAGTTGAGTAAGCTTTGCAAACTAATTACGTTAATACTGTCTGACAGATTCAGTCCATGCATTAGATATCAGCATGGCAGCTGTGACCAGACTGTTAGCTATCTTTGCAATACCACTTCATTTTGCATGTAATAACTATCAGTCATCTGTCATGCAACATGCAAATAAACAGCTTTATATATCACTTAGGTCTCACCAATGACCTAAATTCCTTGTTTAAAAAAAATAAATAATTCTTCAAAAATTGCTCTTTTTCTGAATGGAATCAGACTCTGCTCCAGGCAAGATGGAAAGAAAATAATCAATTTTCTATTAGTGACTAGTGTGGAAAATTTTGTGGACGCTTTTCCAGTTCATACATCACTGAAAACACTCTGGTCTTCCCATAGCTCAAGAGACTGGAACCACTTATCACCGAAATTTCTACCTACCAAGATAAATCATGGGCTGGGCCTCAACCTGAACAAGTGGGCATGCAAACATCACATTTTGGAAGGCACTGTTGATGGAGGAGAGATATACTTGTTTATTCATTTTGGTGGGTGTTGGACCTTGGCACTGTGGACAAGGCCAGCATTTATTGCACATCTCCAATTGCCTTGAGGAGGTGCTGATGTGCTGCCTCTTAACCTGTAGCAGTCATTATGCTGAAGGTACTCCCGCAGCACTGTGAGGTAAGATGTTAGACCAGGTAATGAAGAACTACTGATAACATATTTACAAGTCAGAATGTGTGTGACTTCTTGAGGTATTATTCTGTGATCCTGCTGTCCATGTCTTCCTTAAAAGAATGAGGTTTCACACTGAAACCTATTGAATATTTAAAGGTCTAGGTTGAGTGGACGTAAACAGGATGTTTCCTGTAGTAGGGGAGTCTAGGACCAGTGGGCACAGCCTCTAGATAGAAACATGTCCCTTTAGAACAGAGATGAGGGGGGATTATTTTTAACTAGAAGGTGGAGGATCTGTGGAATTTATTACCACAGATATTTAAAGCAGAGTTTGATACGTTCTTGATTAGTAAGGGTGTCAAGGGTTACATGGAGGGGGCAGGAAAATAGGGTTCAGAGGGATAATAAATCAACCATGATGGAGCTGACTCAAAGGGCCAAATGGCCTATTTCAGCTCCTATGTTTTATGGTCTTATTACTACAAACCTATGTCCTCTACTTTTATCTAAAACTGATACAGGAAGAAGTTTGCTACAATCTACTTTGTTTATATCCCCTGCAATTTTATCCAATCTCGTCACGTACCCTCTTTTCTCCAGAGAGAAAAGACCTTGCTTCTCCAGTCTGTCTTCATAATTGAACAGTTCCAAGCCAGGAATCTCACCTGCACCCTCTCCGCCATCATCACACGCTTCCTATATATTGTAGAGTAGAAAAATCCATGCAGTACTCCAGCTGAAGTGTGAAAAAGGTTTTAAAATGTTGGAGTGTAAACTTGCTAATTAATGAAGGCCTATAACCTGGATGCCTTCCCAACCAATTTGCCCACTTGTATTGACTTGAGCAAGATCCCTCTATTCTTTAATATTCTCCGAGACCCTGCCTTTCATGGTGCATGTCTTAGCTTCATTAGCGCTACCAATACCTATCACCTCAATTTTCTGAATTAAATTCCATTTGCCATTTACAGTATAAGGCCCTTTCACCAAAGAAGAAAGATTTTTCTTCAGCCTGACTAACTTCCACACTGACAACAAAATTTCTTGACACCCATACACTTGTTGATCTTGTCTCCCACACCTACATCTACGTCATTCACATATATTACTCATATTGTCCCAGAGCCAATCCTTGTTGGATTCCTTTAGTCACAAGTATCTTATCGAAAAAAACCCACCACTCTACCATCACCCTCTGTCTCCTATGTGTAAGCCAATTTTGGACCCAGCATGTCAACTTGGATGCTAGGTACCCTAACCGGTTGAACTAATTTCTCATGTGGGACCATGTCAAAGGCTTTACTAAAGTGCTTATAAATCATATTTACTGTCAAATAATTATCTCCTCAAATAATTCAATCAGAATGGTAAAATTGGATTTGCCCATGACAAAGCTATGTTAGCTGTCTTTGATTAGCCCTGTACTAAAACAGCACCTTATGTTCTGCCTGGGTAGTTTACAAGCCAATGGCATGAACACTGAATTTCCCAGTTGCAGGTAAGGGGCTGCCCCTCCATCTCTCTCTCTCTCTCCTTCTAATCCATATAACCATATAGCCATATAACAATCACAGCTCAGAAACAGGCCGTCTCAGCCCTCCTAGCCCGTGCCGAACTCATAATCTCACCTAGTCCCACCTACTCGCACTCAGCCCATAACCCTCCACTCCTTTCCTGTCCATATACCTATCCAATTTTACCTTAAATGACACAACTGAACTGGCCTCTACTACTTCTACAGGAAGCTCATTCCACACAGCTATCACTCTCTGAGTAAAGAAATACCCCCTTGTGTTTCCCTAAAACTTCTGCCCCCTAACTCTCAAATCATGTCCTCTCGTTTGAATCTCCCCTACTCTCAATGGAAACAGCCTATTCACGTCAATTCTATCTATCCCTCTCAAAATTTTAAATACCTCGATCAAATCCCCCCTCAACCTTC
Organism: Hypanus sabinus; assembly: GCF_030144855.1. Lineage (NCBI taxonomy): Eukaryota > Metazoa > Chordata > Chondrichthyes > Myliobatiformes > Dasyatidae > Hypanus > Hypanus sabinus. The sequence goes on from NC_082707.1 coordinate 32,871,251, forward strand.
TACGCTCCAATGAATAGAGACCTAACTACATCCTCTCGTGCACACTCTTCTTTCCAACACATGCCCCCAGCTGCTCTCTATCTCCTGTTTTTTTTCCCATTTTCCCCCTCTATTTCATCTGACCATCACCCATACACTCATGCCATTGGGTCCCCCTTCCCCTACTATTCCCATCTGCCCACCATACTTCCACTCATTAGCTTCCTTTCCTATTAGATTCTGTAATCTGCTTCCCTTTGTTGCCTTCACAATGACCTCCCAGCTTCTATCACTAGTTCCAACCTTCCCTCACACACCTGACTCCACCTGCTAATCAACTCCTCCTCATCTGGGTCCACCTATCCCCTGCCAGCTCTTGCCCCACACTTCCCCTCATCTCCTTATACTGGCTAGCTCCCCTTCCTCTCTTTGGTTGCAGATGAACAATGTAAACCAAAAACAGAGATTGCCTTTTTCTCTCTGAAGATCTGTCAGACTTGTTGAGCTCAAACACTTCACTTAAGCTCAAAATTCCAGTATTTGCAGTCTTTTGTGTGTCTCCGATTAGTCCCCTGCTTTCAAAGTGATCAGTCATTCTCTTTTGCATGTTTTCCAGTATCTTCAATAACTACAGAGCCCATGGATATTGGACTGTGTAGTTACTAGGTTTTCTTGAAATAGGGGATCATGTTTGCTGTCCACCAGCAAAGAATTTAAAATCTCAGCTAGAGCCCCAGCAGTTTTCCCCTTACGTCCTGTCAGAACCTGGTGTAAATTCCATTCATTCCTGGGGGTTTAACCAGCTTTAAATCTGCCAAAGTGCTGAATCCCACATCTTTATTTATGGAGACCTGGACCAGGCTTTCAACTTACCCTTCACTGACAGAAGCGCCACCTGTACTGTCCTTTGTGAATACAGATAATAAGTTTTCATTTAAGACCTGACCTATGTCTTCTCTGTTGTATAAACAGATTGGCCCCGCTGTCCCAAATGGGCCTTACTTTTTCACTAGTTATATTTTTGCCCTTAACATTCTTATAAAGCTCCTCACAGTCCTGCTGGTGGATCACCAGGTGATCTGTGTCTCAAGATAAATGCCACCAAAAAGGTTATCTTTGCTGAAGGTAGATTTAGTCAATAGATGGGATGCAAACAAAACTAGAAAGTTATTAGAATAAGAACAGAAATCAAAACTGGAAGGAAAAAGTTTTAAAAATCATCATCGTCATTGGCAGAAGTGGTCAGGGTGTTAGGTGGTAACATGGCTGTGTGCCTGCAGATTGATCACATCAGTTTCAGAGGGAATGAAAGCTGGAGTGAATAAAACTATTCTGAGGAGTCAAAATGACTGGTTACAACTAAAGTTGCAGTCATTACTACAATGTGGAATATACCAAGCTGAATATTCACACCTATGCTCAGCCAGAAGCACCAGTATTTAAAATTGAAATTCATCTCAATTTCTGACTGTAAACCACCCCCAACACCTCGAATCACCACAACTAGCCTTCAGCCAATTCATTTTCAAGGAATGGTTGACAGTGCTAAAAACAACCAAGGTTGTGAGACCAGAAAACATCTGACTATAGCGGGGGTCGGCAACCTGCGGCTCCCGAGCCATTTGTGGCTCTTTCACCTCTGTGCTGCGGCTCCCTGTGGCTTTGGGAAATAATTGGTCAGTATTTAATTAAAATGTATTTTATGTTAGTTTGTTAGCTTTTGAAATGTAATTCTAAATTTGAAGATTATGGTGATCTTGTACAATCTAAGTGTGGCGACACATTTCCTGGCACATCCGAAACGGCTCACAATTAGCCAGCATTCCGGCTAAGGGAGATAGCCTACGGGGGTTTGTGAGTACGCGTCTTTTGCAGCATCTGCGTCCATGGGGGCTGGGTTGAGGGAGGCTTAAAAGCAAGGCTGTTTAGTTCGAATAAAGTTATTCGACTGCAGTTTACTGACTGCGTGAGCACACCGCTACAACGTGTTTTTATCGCTATTAATATACGTCACCACTGCCAATACCTGACACCCGCCAGTGCGCGATTTCTTTAATTTTTCGATCCAAGGTAAGCCAAATATGGAGAATTCTAAAAAAAGAAAAGTGACTGAAGAAAACAGAACGTTTAATGATACGTGGACAGATTCATTTGCTTTCACTGTTGACGAGACTGGTTTACCGGTATGCTTAATATGCAATGAGAAACTAGCAAACAACAAAAAGTCAAATGTCGCAAGGCATTTCCAGAGTAAACACGCAGCCTTTGCTCAAAAATATCCGGATGGAGATGAGAGAAAAAAAGCCGTTTCGGAACTGATGCGGAAGGTTGATCTGAGCAAAAATCATTTCCAGAAATGGATGAAGTCTGGAAAATCAATGACATACGCCAGTTATATTGCCGCTCAGGAAATAGTCAGGCACGGGAAGCAGTTTACAGATGGTGAATATATAAAAGAATCTTTCATTAAGATTTCAGAACATCTATTCACGGACTTTAAAAACAAGAGTGAAATTGTGCAGAAAATCAGGGATATGCCCCTCTCTGCAAAGACTGTCAAAGACAGAACCATAAAAATGGCAGAAGACATCACAAGACAGCAAATTAAAGACATCAATTCAGCTGTGGCCTACTCGATTGCCTGTGACGAGTCTAAAGACAAAGGTGATATTGAACAAATAGCGTTGTTCTGCCGGTATGTAAACTCTGCTGGGCCACAGGAAGAACTGATTGAGTTGATACCTCTAAAAGACCAAACACGGGGGGAGGACATCTGTGAGGCTGTCTTGAATTGTTTAAGAGCCAAAGGAATAAAGACCACCCATCTGGTGTCAGTAGCTACTGATGGGGCTCCGAATATGACGGGAACGCACAAGGGATTTGTGGCTTTACTGCAGAAGTCGCTGGACAGAAAGCTGCTGACTTTTCACTGCATCTTGCACCAAGAGGCACTGTGCGCTCAAACATTTCCTCCGGAATGCACAGAAGTAATGGATGTTGTCATTCAGATTGTCAATAAAATAATGGCAAAAAGTTTAAATCACCGTCAATTCCGTTTGTTACTGGACGAGATGGAAAGCGCATATTCTGATCTCCTGCTGCACAACAAAGTCCGGTGGCTGTCCAAAGGGGAGGTGCTGAAACGCTTTGTCGCGTGTCTGGAAGAAGTGAAAACTTTCCTGGGCAGCAAAGGGCTCACCTTTCCTGAGCTGGAACAGCCAGAGTGGCTGGAAAAGCTACACTTCATGGTAGACATGACAGCGCACCTGAACACGCTGAACACAGCTCTTCAGGGGAAAGGACGCACAGCCCTGCACATGTTGGAGGATGTTTTGGCATTCGAGCGCAAGTTGACAGTGCTTGCCAGAGATTTACAGAAAGGCACTTTGTCTCACTTCCCCAATTTGAGAGAGTTCAAACAAGGTCACGACATGATAATTTCGGAGTATTTACATTCTGCAATCATCGCAATGCAAACATCGTTTGGGAAACGCTTCTGTGAGTTCAGAGAGGAAAAAAACACATTATCCTTCCCGGTCACTCCCTTAAGCATCGATCCTTCCCTACTGAATACGACTGCATTGGCAGGTGTGAGTCAACCTGATCTTGAGATGGAACTGGCCGACATAGCCGACAAAGACATATGGGTGTCCAAGTTTAGACGCTTGACAGCAGACCTTGAAGATGTTGCCCGTCAGAAGGCCGTTCTTGCTCAGAAACACAAATGGAGTGATATTGAAAACCTTCCAAAACCGGACAAACTTGTGTTCGAAACATGGAATGCTATGCCCGACATTTATGTAAACATGAAAAAGTATGCGCTTGGAGTCCTGTCGATCTTTGGATCCACATATGTATGTGAGCAGGTGTTCTCCAACATGAACTTTATTAAAAACAAACATCGCGCACGCCTCACAGATGACAGCTTGCGATCCTGTGTAAAGATGAAGGTGACGTCATACAGCCCTGATGTGCAGACGCTGTGCGCTGAGGTCCAGGAGCAGAAATCCCATTAACCAAGTATGATAAATATTTTAATTGCCTATTATTTTATGTATATTCATATTTTTTCATTGTTCAGTGAAATAGTCCTTTTATTTTTCAGGCTGACAGCTGGCTGATGTTATTTTTGGTTTGCTGCTGGCGGCAAATTTAAGTTTGGCGTTTTTCATAAATACAAGAAGGACTCAAATAGACGTTGAGTATTTTACTTAAAAGTAACCTTCAACCCAACGTCTTTTTTTCGGAGTTCAAAATGTTTTTGTTGCATGCAGAAATGTAATTTCGTTTTCTCTGCAGGAGTTCATCAATTTCATAAATGCAACACATTATAGTTTGTTTATACATAGCATAAAGGCAAAAAAAACGTTGTATGCAGTGTTATTTCATTTTAAATGTCAAACGGGTTTTGCGGCTCCCAGTGTTTTCTTTTCTGTGGGAAACGGGTCCAAGTGGCTCTTTCAGTGGTAAAGGTTGCTGACCCCTGGACTATAGCATTGAAGACATTGCAGGACATTAGCTAAGCTGATGTGCCATCACAATACTGGCACCTAGCTGCCAACTTGAAACATTGCCCAGAGGTATCGTGTTCACAACAGTTCAAAGGTTCAAGTTTATTGGCACAGGCGTGCAAGAGCAGGGTATAAATTCCATGAAAATTAGCTTTTCATGGCAGCGGTATTATAAACATGACAATAATTAGTTAACATAAATGTAAATTAACATAAATTATGCGTAACATACACAATAAAGTAAACGTAATATTAGCGCAAGTTGAGTGAGAAAATCTGAGAGAGAGTTAATCTGAGATAATGTTAATGTTTTTTAGATTAGTTCAAGAACCTAATAGCAGGGGGAAAGGGCTGTCTCTGAACCTTCAATTGCAGGTCTTCAGACTCCTGTACCTCTTGCCTCATATCAGTATCCAAATGAGGGCATGGTCCAGGTGGTGAGGGCTCCCGACAGTCGATGTTGCCTTTCTGAAATACTGCCTTATGTAGCTGCCCTTGACAATGAGCAGAGCTGTACTAGTGATGGAACTGACTGAGTCCACAACACTCTATAGCCTCTTGTGTCCTATACATTGGAGTTTCTACACAAGGTCATGATTGAACAGTCAGAATGCTTTCAATGTTCAAAGTGAATTTACCATCAAAGTACATATGTCTCCACTATAAACAACACTGACATTTATTTTCTTAAGGGCATTCATGGTAAATACAAAAACACAACAGAAACAATGAAAGACCACCCCAACAAGATGGACAAGCAAAGTGCAAAAGACAATAAACTGTACAAATACAATAAATAAATATTGAGAAAGTGAGATGAAGAGTCCTTGAAAGTGGAAACAATTCAGTTATGGTGTGGTTGAAGTTATCCCTGCTGGTTCAAGCATCTGATGATTGAAGGATAATAACTATTCCTGAACCTAGTGGTGAGGGTCCTGGGCTTCCTCATAGTAGCAGCGAGATGGAAGCATGACCTGATTGGTGGGGTCCTTGATGATGGATGCTGCTTTCCTATGACAGCGCTCAGTGTCGATCTGCTCACTGGTAGGGATGGTTCTGCCTGTGTTGGACTGGGCTGTACCCACTACTTTTTGCAGGCTCTTCCATTCAAGGGGATCGTGCTTCCTTACCAGGCTGTGATGCAACCAGTCACTACACTCTCCACCACACATCTTCAGAAGTTTGTCAGCATTTTTGATAACATGCTAGGTCTTTGCAAAGTTCTAAGAAAGTAGAGGCACTGCCATGCTTTCTTCATAATGGCAATTATGTGCAGGACCCGGGACAGATCCTCTGAAATGATAACATCATGGAATTAGAAGTTACTGACCCTCTCTGATGAGGACTTTATTTCTGGTTTCCTCCTCCTGAAGTCAGTAATCAGCTCCTTGGTCATGCTGACACTGAGAGGTTGCTGCTGTGACATTACTTAGCCAGATTTTCAATCTCCCTCCTATACGCTGATTCTTCACTACCTTTGATTCTGGCTACGATGGTGGTGTGATCAACAAACTTAAATATTGAATTCTGAACTATAGTCAATAAAGAGCATCCTGATACATGCATTTTCAGTGTCAGATGTTATAGGGATGAGTGTAGATCCATTGAAGTTGCATCTGCTGTGACCTGTTGTAATGGTAGGCAAAATGGAGTGGATCTAAGTCACTTCTTAGGCAGTAATTGATCTGTTTATCAGCAGTCTCTCAAAGCACTTCATCATAGTGGATGAACTGGATGTTAGTCATTAGGGCAGGTTACTGCTTTATTTTTAAGCGTTGGTATAATTGTAGTCTCCTACAGACAGGTGGGCACCTCACACTGCTGAAGTGAGATGTTAAGGATATCAGGGATGCTCTCACGTCGGCCTCCGAGACTGAAGTCACAGGGTCATCAGAGGGTGAAGGTTCCTCTGTGCTTTGACGATCAAGCAAGCATAAAACGCATTGAATCCATCTGGGAATGATGCCTTGTTGTCACCTACTGCATGTCGCTTGGTTTCACTTCGTAGGAGGTCATAGCATTCAAGCCCTGCTGCAGTTGTCAAGCATCCTTCAGTGATTCAAGTTTGGTCTGGAATTTTCACCTTGCTTGTGAGATGGCTTTCTGGAGATTGTACCTGGACCTCTGATACGTTACTTGGTCGCCAGACCTGAATGGCTCTGATCTAGCCTCAGCACATTGTTGATATCATGGCTCATCCAGGACTTCTGGTGGGGGAAAACAGAACAATTTTGTGGGGACACACATGTCTCTGACTCTTTTTATAAAGTAATAACCTTGGTGTATCAAATCAGATGACGTTTAATTATTATTCGAGTATATATGGATACAGCTGAACAGGGTAGTATTCCTCTGGAGCCATGGCGCAAACATGCATAGCACTTACAAAATAGTGAGGAAGAAAACATAGTCATGCAAGAGGACACATATACAGTCCAAGATCCTGAACAACATGTCTCACAAATTGATGGTACAGTTCCCAGCAACCCAGCCTATCATTCCTTTGATCAAACACTGACGGACAGCACCAGCAGAGAGACTTGCCCCAACCGAGCACTGTCACCACACTACACCGTCTCCAGTGTCTCCTCACCTGGACTGCAGCAGCAGGCAAGTCCACAGCCTGAGGCCTAGTCCTCTCAACCATACAGGCCACGCTGCTGCTTTGCTTTCTGTCATGTCACCAAACAAGGGAGCCAGGCCTGCAGTATCTTACATTATTAATGTCCAACGGGGTCTTGTGATTGCAAGAGAAACATCCAAGACAGTCACTCGCGGTTTTACTTCCGTACACCAGCTTCGATGCCATCGAGTAGCAGGCAGCAACACAGTCTGCAACCATGTCAGCTCCTCCAGCCCACCAGCTGGCTCCTCCTTCTCCAATCCGCCAGCCAATTCTTTCTCCAACCTGCTGCTTGGCTTCTCCTTCTCCAACCCACCAGCCAGATTGGTCGTAGCAGCTTCTACAGGGTCAACAAAGGTGCTACTGTTCTACCTCAATGTAGTTCTTATGACCGCAAGATCCTGCTGTGCAAGAACAACTTAAAGCACTGCAGGTGCTGCTGCCTGAGTTGATGGAGGCGTGCAGTCAACTGGCGAGTGGCCGCTTTTCTTGCGATCTCAAGACCCTCTTGGATGCCTGATTCACTGACTTATTGGATGAGAACAGGGGTGGATGGTGGAGGAACTCCCCAGCCTAACTCTCAGCAAGGACTAGAGCTGAAGCCACAGTGTCGCCTGTTTGCAGCTGTCGGAGTGAGGAGACGAAGCAGTTGTACTTCACCAGGGGCGGTTTGGCACGGCATCTCGAAAGGACTCAGCACTGCCCTCCCAGGGTCTCAATCGGCAGAAGGCAGGCTCTGTCGTGGTCAACTGCAGACTTCCTGGCAGTGCTCAGTTGACTCGGGCCTCGAGCTGCAGGGCCGCTTGCTTTTCAGCTGCGGGGGAGAGAGGCATCTGAGTAGTCACGCTCTACCGAGGATGGTGCAGTGCGTTCGTGGCCGACTGAAGATTTCAATTGGACTGAGGGTACTGGACTATATACACATTTACCTGTCTGGTTGTGTTTCATATGTGCCTGTGTTTATGACGACTGGGCCTCTAAGCCACGGTATTGCCTAGCAGGTGTCTGGACCAGTCGAGAGATGATCCCAATGGGCTGGGAGGTCTGGATTATATCCATGCACATACTGTGTCATTGTATTTTCTCTAATATTCTATGGTAAATGTGCTTGTATATGCGAGGACTGGACCTAAAAGTCACAGAGTTGCCTGGTGGACGACAGATGATCTCGGTGGGCTGGGGGAGTCTGGACTATGTACATGCATGTTCTGCGTCGTTGTATTTACTGATATTTTATATGGGTTTCTGACATGCATGTGCAATGACTGGGCATTAAACTGTGGTGTCACAGGGGAGGGGGGTGTGGGGATCTCTTGCTCCATGAATGCGTTCCTGTGTGTGACTGTTGATGAACACTACCTCGTTTGGCTGTGTTCATGAATATTCATCATGGTTGAGTGACAAGTAAACTCGAATTGAATGTGTTTTGATGAAATACAAATAAGCAGAGAAACAAAGCTGAAATTCGTACCCAACATCTTTCATTTAGATTCCTGATGAACGGTCTTGGCATGAAACATTGACTGTTTTTATTCCTTTTCCATAGATGCTGCCTGACCTACAGAGTTCCTCCAGCACTTTTTGTGTGTTGCTCCAGATTTCCTCCCAGAACCTTCTTCTTTATTTAGACAATCCTTCATTTACAATGTGCCAACCATCATTGGATAGCTGGTGGTGAATCTGTGGAATTTATTGCCACAGGCAGCCGGGGATGCCAAGTCATTGGGTCTATTTAAAGCATTGTTAGGTTCTTGATCAGTAGGAATGTCAAAACTTGCAGGGAGAAGGCAAGAGAATGGATTTGAGAGGGATAATAAATCAGCCGTGAATGAATACAGAACAGAGTTGATGGGCCGAATGGCTTAATTCTGCTCCTGTGTCTTATGATTTTATAATTCACATTATGAATGTAGCACTCATCATATGTTACAGCAAAGCCTTGTGAAGGTCAATAAGCTAATGTGATCAAAGTTGCTTTAAATAACAGGAAGGATCACCACTGAAAGGGATAATCGACAACTTGGAAGTTGGTTACCGGTTCATAATTGCATACTTCTGCAAAATACGTTGCTGAATATGCTATTGTTTTTATTGAACATAAGGCTTTTGATCACATTTTTTTGCTGCCAGGCATAACAGTCAGTTATCATTGCTGAAGCCAGAGCAAAGTCAGAGGAGGGAGGGAAGAGGGCCTCTTAGCAAGGGGCTGTGCATGCCCAGATTGCTCAGGAAGCAGTCCCTCAGACAAACCTCAGTGTGAGGCTTTCTTATGCTCTGCAGGACAACGTGGCGCACAACCATGAGCTACAGGAGTCAACCCGGGGACTGTAGGAATGCCTGTGCTCTCTAGTGATGCATCTGCGCTTCAGTGAACATGTCCTCAGCGTGTGTACGTGCTCTTAACATGATCTCCAAATGCAGAAAATTTTTTTTCTCTACACTTCCATTCATTCCTATGTCAGCAGCCCCTTCGGAAATCTCATTCAAATCCTTTGCAGCAGAAGTCACCCATGTTCTTGCACTGAGCTTATCTAGCAGCTAAGTGAAGCTTCTGTTTATCTTCTCCAATCCGGAATGCCAAAGGGATGTGAGAAACGGAATCAGCTTTGAGTTTGCCAGCAGTTTCAATGGCCTCACCTCTGTGCTGATCACAAGGTCAAGGATTCCCCTGCTGGTGCTGGCCAGTACTCTCTTCCTCTGTTCTCTATGTCCCTGGTGCCTCAGCAAGTTGTTGGAAGGAACTGTGATCTGGAACACAGTGAAGCGTGTTACAACAGAGGAGTGTTCCTACAGATAGAGCATCTCTCCCCTATTCACCACGTCTTCCTCTTGTGTCAGAAACCCTTTCGTTGTAACACTCCTCACTGTGCTCCAGATCTCAGTTCCTTCCAACAACTTGCCACAGTCTCTAAGAAATCGGAATGCAAAGGAGCATGATTTTATGCAAGAAGATATTGGAAGTCCACAATTTTCATTTAGGAATCTTCCACGCACCTGACTTATGGAGGATGGAGAACACTACATCTGTGCACTGAAAGCCAGCAAGATGCACTACATGTCTGGATGCCACATTCAGGATTTTCATTTGTCTGCGAGTGACCTTTGTCAGCCGCTGGGCATTTGTGGAAAGGACTTTTTAAGACCAGAAGACTGTAAGATATAGGAGCAGAATCAGGCCATTTGGCCCATCAAGTCTGTTCCACCATCTCATTATGTCTGATCCAATTTTCCTCTCAACCCCAATCTCCTTCCTTCTCCCCATATCCCTTCACGCCCTGACAATTCAAACATCTGTCAACCTCTGCCTTAAACATACATAAAGACTTGGCCTCCACAGCTGCCTGTGACAAAGAGTTCCACAGATTCACCACTCTCCAGCTAAAGAAATTCCTCCTCATCTCTGTTCTAAAAGGACACCACTCTATTCTGAGGTTTCCCTTATGGTCTTAGATTCTACCACCATAGGGAACATACTCTCCATATTCACTCTATCAAAGGTTTTCACCATTCAATTAATTTCAATGTGTCACCCCTCATTCTTCTGAATTCTAGTTAATACAGTTTCGGAGCCATCAAACACTCTTCATATGACAAACTGTTCAATCCTGCAATAGATTTTGTGAACCTCCTTTGAACCCTCTCCAGTTTCAGCACATCCTTTCTGGGATAAAGGGCCCAGACCTGTTCACAATATTCCAAGTGAGGCCTCACCAGTGCTTTGTAGGCACCTGGGGGACCCTTCCTCTCTGTCTCCACCCCCACCACACTTCCAGCCTTACTCAACCCAACACCACTATCACTTCTGACCGCTAACACCCTTCATAATAAATGACTAGAATCAGAATCAGGTTTGTTATCACCAGCATGTGTCGTGAAATTTGTTAAATTAGCAGCAGTAGTTCAATGCTGTACATAATGTAGGAAAAAAATGAAAATAATAAGTAAATCAATTACAGTATATGTACAATTAATATATTAAAAATTGTGCGAAAACAGAAATATATATTAAAAAGGTGAGATAGTGTTCACGGGATCATTGTCTATTTAGGAATCGGATGGCAGAGAGGAAGAAGCTGTTCCTGAATCACTGAGTGTGTGCCTTCAGGCTTCTGTACCTTTTACCTGATGGTAACAGTGAGAAAAGGGCTTGCCTTGGGTGCTGGGGGTCCTTAATAATGGACGCTGCCTTTCTGAGATGGTGCTCCTTGAAGATGTCCTGGGCACTTTGTAGGCTAGTACCCAAGATTGCAGCCTGTCAGAATGCTCTCCACTGTACATCTATAGAAGCTTTTGAGCGTTTTTGTTGACATACCAAATCTCTTCAAACTCCTAATGAAGTATAGATGCTGTCTTACCTTCTTTGCATCCCTCTATAAGGATTCATATGTGTTCATATGTGTTCTTTCATCTTATCTTTTGTGAAGTCTGCAATCAGCTCTTTCGTCTTATGGATGTTGAATGCCAGGTTGTTGTTGTGACCCACTCCACTAGTTGGCATATCTCGCTCCTGTACTCCCTCTCATCTCCATCTGAGATTCTACCAACAATGGTTGCATCGTCAGCCATTTGATATTTGATATTTGATAGATGATATTTGAGCTATACCTAGCCACACAGTCATGTGTATATAGAGAGTAGCACACACCCCTGAGGTGCACCAGGGTTGATTAACAGCGAGGAGGAAATATTAGACAATTGACAATAGATAATAGACAATAGGTGCAGACCATTAGGCCCTTCGAGCCTGCACCGCCATTTTGAGATCATGACTGATCATCTACTATCAATACCCGGTTCCTACCTTGTCCCCATATCCCTTGATTACCCTATCCATAAGATACCTATCTAGCTCCTTCTTGAAAGCATCTAGAGAATTGGCCTCAACTACCTTCCGAGGCAGTGCATTCCAGACCCCCACAACTCTCTGGGAGTAGAAGTTTTTCCTTAACTTGTCACCAATCTGCACAGATTGTGGTCTTCCAGTTAGGAAGTCAAAGATCCAATTGCAGAGGGAGGTACAGAGGCCCAGGTTCTGTAACTTCTCAATCAAGATTATGGAAATGATGGTGTTAAAAGCTGAGCTATAGTCGATGAACAGCATCCTGACATAGGTGTTTGTATTGTCCAGGTGGTCTAAGGCCGTGTGAAGAGCCATTGAGATTGCGTCTACCATTGACCTAATGTGGCGAAATGCAAATTGCAGTGGGTCCAGAACCTTGCTGAGGCAGGAGTTCAATCTACTCATGACCAATCTCTCAAAGCATTTCATCACTGTAGATGTGAGTGCTACTGGAAGTCCTTAAGGCAGAAAGTCAAGAAGGAACATTGCCTCCTTCTAATGGCAATGGCCCCCTGATGCCCCAACTAGTCCCTTACAGATCATCACCATCTTCCATTTCAAGCACCTCCCCAAATTGATACGTGTACCTTCATTACAGACACTGCCTTACAGCAGGCAAAACTTGCTCAGACATGTATACAACAGTTAATTCCATAAGCCCCACTCCAACCCAGATTTTTTTTACATGCTCTTCACTAACAGAGTGCAGGAAGGAAGTGCCTACTAAGACATCAAAGCTATTAAATTACCAGTAGAGATTCCATAAACCAAACCTTTATGAAACACCCAGATAGCACTGACAAAATTCTGTATACTGTACTGTTTCTCACCTGGTCCCTCAACACCAGCTCCATAGCAAAGAAAGCCCACCAGCGTCTCTACTTTTTGCGAAGGCTGAGGAAAGTCCATCTCCCACCCCCCACCCTCATCACATTCTACAGGGGTTGTATTGAGAGCATCCTGAGCAGCTGCATCACTGCCTTGTTCGGAAATTGCACTAACTCGGATCGCAAAACCTTGCGGCGGATAGTGAGGTCAGCTAAGAAGATCATCGGGGTCTCTCTTCCCGCCATCATGGACATTTACAGCACGCGCTGCATCCGCAAAGCAAACAGCATTATGAAGGACCCCATGCACCCCTCATACAATCTCTTCTCCCTCCTGCCGTCTGGGAAAAGGCTCCGAAGTGTTCGGGCTCTCACGACCAGACTATGTAACAGTTTCTTCCCCCAAGCTATCAGACTCCTCGATACTCGAAGCCTGGACTGACACCTTGCCCTACTGTCCTGTTTATTATCTATTGTAATGTCTCCACTGTTTTTGTGCACTTTATGCAGTCCAGTGTAGGTCTGCAGTCTAGTGTAGCTCTCTCTGTGTTGTTTTTTTATTAAGTAGTTCAGTCTAGTTTTTTGTACTGTGTCGTGTAACACCACGGTCCTGAAAAACATTGTCTCATTTTTACTATGTACTGTACCAGCAGTTATGATCGAAATGACAGGAAAAGTTGACCTGACTTGATTTGATTAAAAAAGTATAACCCATCAATAAGCAGCTTAAGATGTATTTTATCTAACTCTAGCAAATTATAGGAAGAGACGTTGTGCTGGTGACCGCTGCAAACTACCAGAACCATAACTGGAGAAGGAGGCAGCATGAAGTCAGAGTGCCCCCAGAGATGCAAGCAACAGGCACGGTTAGCTTCACTTCGTAGTTCCCGGAGATCGTTTCTCAGAGCTAATCAAGTTAACAGTTATCCTGTCTGCATTATTTTAATTTTCCATGATTCTCTTTTGCTGTAAGGTACAATTCATTATCAAAGTTAAGTATGTATATGTTACCACAAACAAGAGAAAATCTGCAGCTACAAGAAATGAAAGTAACGCAAACAACATACTGGGTGAACTCAACAGGCCAGGCAGCACCTATGGAAAAGAGTAAATTGTTGATGCTTTTGGGCTGAAAGCCCTCTTCAGGACTTGGAAGAAAAGATGAGAAGTCAGAGTAAGAAGGTGAGGGGAGGGGAGGAAGAGGTGATCAGTGAAACTGGGAGAGGGAGAGGTGAAGTAAAGAGCTGTAGCCAGTGGAGATTTGATAAACCAAACATTTATTATACAACCATGTTGGACTAACCACAGTGTTTTAAAAAGTGCATGCCATCAATAAGCAGTTTATTGATGGAGGGGTGAAGCGATGGAGAGTCATCTCTAACGGGATCCTATCACCAAGCACATCTTTATCCTCCCCACACTTTATGCTTTCTGCAGGGATCACTCCCTAGTCCATTCATCCCTCCCCACTGATCTCCCTTCTGGCACTTATCCTTGCAAGTGGAACAAGTGCCACGCCATCTCCTGCCTCACTACCATTCAGGGTCCCAAACAGCCCTTCCAGGTGAGGTGACATCTCACCTGTGAGTATGTTGGGGCCATCTACTGTATCTGCTGCTCCTGGTGTGGCCTTCTGCAAGTCGGTGAGACCTGATGCAAACCGAGAGACTGTTTCGCCAGAAAAAGTGGGATCTCCCAGTAGCCACCTATTTCAATTCTATTTCCCATTCCCATTCCGACATATCAATTCATGGCATCCTCTATGCCTCAGTGAGGCCACACTCAGGTTGGAGGAGCAACACCTCATATTCCATTTGGGAACCCTCCAACCTGGTGGCATGAACATCGATTTCTCGATTGCCCGCCCTCCTCTCCTTCACCATTCCCCATTCCCAGCTTTTTTTAAAAATCCCTGCCATTGTAAGTAGATTGTAAAACCTTCAGTAAAAGTAATAAATCTTTAAACTTTAAACAGATCTAGCAGTGTGAAGTAGGTTATCAAAGGTAGGAGCAGCACACACGCATCCTACTCCATAGATTGCTAATGGGAGACTCCCCATTCTCCATTCCCATTTTCCTCTCATCTTATCTTCTTACCTGCCCATCACCTCCCCATGATGCTTCTCCCCTTCCCTTTCTTCCATGGTCTTATGTTCTTTACTATCAGATTCCCCCTTCTCTAGCCCTTTATTTTCACCAATTGACTTCCTAGCTTTTAACTTCAATCCCCCCCTTTCCCAGTTTCACCTATAACCTACTACCTTGTATTTCTTCCTCCCCTCCCCCACCTTCTTACTCTGTCTTCCCATCTCTTTTTCCAGTAGCGATGAGGGTTTCAGCCCAAAATGTCAACTGTTTACCTTTTTCCATGGACGCTGCCTGACTTGTTGAGTTCCTCCAGCATTGTGTGTCTGTTACTGTGTCATCATGCACTACCTTGAGTTTCATTTTCTTGCAGGCATTTACAGACTACTAAAGAAATACAACAGCATTTATGACAAACTTCACATAATCAAAAGACTGACAAAACAATGTATAAAAGAAGACAAGTTGTACAATTAAAGTGAAAAAAATATTGAGAACATTAGTTGTAGGATCCTTGAAAGTAAATCTGTAGATTGTCGACAGAATCAGTTCAGCATTGTGGTGAATGAAATTATCCCCACCAGTTCCAGAGCCTGATGGTTGTATTGTAATAACTGTTCCTGAACCTGGTGGTGTGAAACCTAAGATACATCCCACATGTTTCCAAAAAGTAGAGACCTTAATAACAAAACACAAATTTAAAGCATGCAAAAGTAACACTAAAATCTGTTCTCCCAGTTCATCCACTCCATGTAAAAAGTTCAATTTTCAAAAAGTGTAAAAAGCGATTGGGTAACTCTCCTTAATCTTCACGTCTGGACGTTGGCTGCATAACAAAAATTGCTTCTATTTAATTTTCTGCTTAGCAGAGGAATTGTTGGATTTGTGAGGAGGATGAAACTTAATACCACTGTTGTCGGCCTCTGAGTTCTTTTCTGCCATTAAAGCTTCCTTCTGTCCTGACCTGTAGACTTGGCAATGCTCCATCATGTTTTTATTGTCAAATAAACCCAGAAAATACATATTAACCATGCAGTCAGTTCTGATGTGTGCAGGATGAGTTATCCTCTGGTGAACTCAGCTGCAGCTTAAGCTCAGGTGGAGTGAGTCATATCAACCAGTCCTAAAATCATTATAGCGCCTTCCAAGGAGAACAATAGAAACTTCCATCCCAGTTTCTCCTATGGATGCTGGGAAAACATTTTATTGCATTGTGAGATTGTTACTGCATAAAATCTGGTCCTTTGGCTCATTTAGTCCTGCCAAGGTGAGCCAAATAGTTCTATTGGATATGCAGGAGACTGCAGATTCCGGAAGCTGGAACTGAATCAGGGTTTCATCAACAATTCATTCCCCCTTCCACAGATACTGTTTGACACAGTGAGTTCCTCCAGCAGATTGTCTGTTGCTCCAGTAGCTGTTCTTTCTGCACAGCCCTGCAGATTATTGTCCTACAAGAGTCCATCCAGTTCTTGTTTGAGGGCACTGATTGGAAGTCTAATACAATCCAAAACCAAGTACTTTTTTTTTCCTCAACCTGACCCAACCTTTGCTCTGATCCATGTAGTCCAGTCTGGGCAACTTGTGATTGGGTAGCCAGTGAAGTCCAAAACACAACAACATTTTGAGTAAGATGGCTACTCATTACACCCTTTGAACTAGAACATTGCAATTGGCCACTTCACTCACATTCCATGCAACCCATCCACCGCCACATTTTTTGTACACTATTTCTACCATAATCCATTTAACTCTTCCCACATTGCCATTAACTCTCCCCTGAAATTCAACCAGCCATCTACACTAGAGGCAATTTACAGAAGCCAATTAACTTACTACCCCACACATTGTGGGATGTGGGAGGAGGCCAGGGTACTCAGAGGAAAGCCATGTGCTCACATTCAAACAGGAGCAGATATCAGGACAGAACATCGTTTACCTGAGGATGTGGCCGGTCTTCCATCTGTGCTGTTGCATTGCCCCCATGTGGTCAGAGGGATGAAGTTCATGGATGTACCCAAACTGCAACATCAGCACTGTCTCCAAGGAATTCCAAGGCCAAAACCAAAGTAGGAAGAACAGCATTCAGAATGATATTGAGAACCTAAGGGGCCAAGCGTCAGGACCGGATAGCAATCTTGTGTGTGAAACATCCTGCTAGTAAATCATAAGGCAAGAGAATCAAATAAAGCACTACTTCTAACATCTTTTTTGAAGCAAATTGTGGTGAACTATCACAGACAGTGAGAAGCCAGGTGGTGGTGAGGCTGGTTCAGGGGATGAGCCATGCAAGGCGCAACATGTTCGAGCCGGGGTCACAGACAGAGCTTGTGTTGCTGTTGGAGATGAGGTGAGTGATTTGGAGAGGAGTCGATGTAGAAGATTTTTGATGCTTTCCACTTAACCCTGGAGCAAGGTTGGATCATTCCAAGTGCCAAGCCAAGTTGGTGAGACTGAGAATGGCTTTGGGCTGGCGGCCCAGGTGTGTCACTGTGTTGGGGCCTGGTTCTTAGACTGTGATACTACCCGGTGCTTGTACACTTTAAATGTCAGCCTGGATAAACTGGAAGCCTGAGTATTGGGTTTGGAGGTAAGAGTTGGGAGCATTTTTCCTGCTCTCCTGCAAATGTTCTTTCCTTTTTCTATGGCACCAAGGGTGAGAGCTGATCTGTCTGCTGTGTATTTCTACCCCGCTGGTGTGATGATTTGTGACCAAGTCTTGGGCCTGGTCCAGCTGCTCCTGGAGCAGATCTGGGACTCAGTCCGGTTCAGGATGCTGTTGACTTGTTTCTGTTGTTTGCATGATGTGTGTGTATGTTTTTTCCTCTCTCTGTTTCTCTGGATGTTGGTTTGTGGTCTTGTTTTATTGGTTTATTCAGGCTTCTTGCTTTGTGACTGCCTGTAAGCAGACAAATTTAAAAATGTATAATTTATACATTCTTTCATAATAAATCTTTGAATCCTTGAACACACATATGTATATATATTAAATAAGTAGTGTTAAAAGAGAGCATAAATAGTAAGGTAATGTTCATGGCTTGATTCATTTTCTGTTTAGAAATCTGAGGGCAGAGGGGTAGGGACTGGTTGTAAAACATTGATTATGGGACCTTAGGCTCCTCTACCTCCTTGCTGATGGCAGTGGTAGGAAGAGAGAAGAGAGCATTTCCTGGGCGACAGGTGTCCTTAATAATTCAATGTCACCTTTTTGATAATTTTGATATACACCTACTTTGATAATACAGTTTTAATTAAGCTCCACCACCACCTTATGCTTGCTGAATCAGAATCAGGTTCAATATCACTGGTAAATGTCATAAAATTTGTTGTGCTGCAGCAGCAGTGCAGTGCCATGCATAACAAAACACAATATAAGTTACGATAAGAAACAAGAACCCTGCCGGCTCCTTGCACTCTTTCCACCTGAGCTGAGTTGAGCATCGAGCTAGCAACCCGGCTTCAGAAAAAGAAAAGATGCTAAAGAAACGGCAAGATGCCGCCCAATGAGATACAAGGATTGGAAAGGAACAACAACAATATATACATTATATGCAGTATGTATTTCTTTTTTGTAATACTTATTTAATTCCTCCTATACCTTCCGCTTGATGTGAGCAATGGGAGCCTTAAAGATGGATGCCACTTTTTTGAGGTATCATCTTTTGAAGATGTCCTCAACACTGCGGAGGCTGGTGTCCTTGATGGAGATGGCCGAGTTAACAACAGTCTGCAGTTTTTTTCTGATCCTGTGCAGAGGCCCATCCATACAAGACAGTGATGCAACCAGTTAAAATGCTGACCATGGTACACCTGTAGAAATTTGCAAGTGGCTTTGGTGACACACCAAATCTCCTCAAACTCCTAATGAAATATAGACACTGTTGTGCTTTCTCTGTAATTGCATCAATATGTGGGGCACGGGATAGACCCTCAGAGATGATGACAGGAACTTGAAACTACTCACCCTTTTCACTGCTGATCCCACAATGAGGACTGATATGTATTCCCTCAACTTCCCCTTCATGAAGTCCACAATCAATCCTTTGGTCTTACTGAGATCGAGAGCAAGGTTTTTGCTGAAATCCCACTTAATCAGTTGATCTAGCTCACTCCTACATGCCTCTGTCACCAGCTGAAATTCTGCCAACAATAGGTGTGTGATTGGCAAGTTTATAGGTGGCATTTGAGCTTTGGCTAGCCCTCTCAGGTTATGTAAGGAGGGAGATCAGTGGGGAGAGACGAGTGGATAAGGGATTCATGGAGAGTGGAAAGTGAAGATGTTGTGGGGAAGGGGAAGGTGTTTAGTAGTATGATCCCATTTATGGAAAATGTTGTGTTGGATGTGGAGGCTCATGGAGTGGTAGGAATTTTATCCCTGCTTGGAGGTGAGGGCAGATAGATAGATCGATACTTCATTGATCCTGATGAAAATTACAGTATCACAGTAGCATTGCAAGTGCACAGGTATAAACATTAGAAGAGAAGTAGAAAGAATTAAAAAAAGTTACCACAAGCAGTCTAACAGGAGAGGGTCATCACTTCCCCGGCTATAGGTTGACTAATGGCCAAAGGTAAGAATGTCTGAGAACTGGAGGTGCTGTAATTGAGAACAGCATTGAAATGGGGTTTTCCTCTTACACATTTGAAATCTGCTGAATACTATAAGGCCTAGCTAGAGTGGACATGCACAGGGTGTTTCTAATAGTGGAAGAGACTAGGACCAGAATGCACAGCCTTAGGATAGAAAGACATCACTATTGAAAAGAGATGAGGAGGAATTTATTTAGCCAAACTGTGGAATTCATTGCCATAGTTGGCTTGGAGGCCAAGTCATTAAGTGCATTTAAAGCAAAGGTTGATAGGTTCTTGATTAGCTAGGGCATCAGAGGTTATGGGGATAAGTCGGGTGAATGGGGTTGAAAATGTTAATAAATCAGTCATGGTGGAATAGAAGAGCACACTCAAAGGTTTGAATGACCTAATTCTGCTCCTATATCTTATAGTCTAATAGTTTTATGGTCTTAATGCATCTTGCTGGTCCTTATCCTCACCAGGAAAGATAAAGAGCTCCATCTAATGGTAAAGGTGAGAACATGCAGTTAGTCTTCTGTTTATCTGCATTTAGTTTACAAGTTCAGATATAAACAAATGCATTTAATTTCATTTATATGTTATTATTGCATGGGATAACATGTTAAATTATTGGCTGTTATCCTGATCAACTCCCAGTGTATTTAAAATAAACTGTTTAATAAGAACGTTGTATTACCATGGAAGGCTAAGTCAGGAAATGCATTATCCTGACAAAAAAAATAATCTATTCTGTAATAAATGAAAAATAGGATATAAAATAAGACTAATTTTCTTGATATAGGATCTTTAGCAATGTGGTCTTCTTTATTCTAAGCAAATTGTAGGATAAACTCAGCTCACAACAAACAGCACCAGTAGGTATGAAGAATTTCTGCACCTCATTTCAATGGTGCATACAGCACGTACACATTTGTTGGAACTTGTTATTCAATAGTGCTTTTTGCCTAATGGTCTGATTACCTAATCGGAATGAAAATTATTTTAAAATTCACTCCATGTTTGTTTCTAATTTGGCAAGAGATATTTGCAAATGTATTCACAAACAAAAGAGTCACTATACACGTGTTAAATTACAAGAAATCACTTTATGATTGTTATATAACAATACAGAAAGAGAAACAAATGTGTAATGAAGAAGTATATGGAAAACAAACTAATACTTATCATCCATTAAACTAACTAAGCTTCATAATGCTGGAGGAACCTCAGATCCAAAGAACTTTCACGCATCCCCCCCCCCCCTTCTACCTCTCTCTTTCCCTCTTTTTTCTCTCTCTCCCTTCCTCTCCCTCTCCCTCTTCCTCTCTCTCTTCCTCTCTCTCTCTCTCTCTCTCTGATTTTTTTCTCTCTTGATGTCCTTGATTCTATCTTCAGTTCTTAATGCCAGCACGAGTTGTCAACCAATCTAAGAGGAGATTCCCCCTTGCATAAAGAAATTGCCCTTTTATACCTTTCAAAACACCTCATATTAATACTTTCTCATGTTAAGGCACCATTTTGTACCTGCACCTGGACAAAGATTTCACCTTCCTTAGACAACCCATTATTACCTCCTCTCAAAGCTGTGGACTTGTCCTCCTTTTACTTTCTTAAAACATTCCTACTTCTAAGCTAACTCCATTTACTTTTACAAACTTCCAAGTTATTTTAGCATATACCATGGAGGAATCAGATTTTATTCTTTCCTTATATTAATGGTCTAAACTAGGGCTTTCACTCTTGCATTATTTTTATCATCATTAAGAGCAGATCTATTTTGGCCACGTGTGTGTGAAAGATCAGCTTTATTGACTTGATGCCTTTGCTTCACAAGGGAATTTAATGTCCAAGCTGCATTTCCTATTGAAGCCATAGCTTGGCACTTCATCTCTTTCATTAAATGAAGTAATTCCATAATCTATAGAAATTGAGACATTTTGGTAATTAAGAAACATGCAGCGGTTTAAAGCAGCACTTTGCCTAGCTCCAGCACAATCTGCAATCAGTCAATTATCACGAGGAGATGGCTTGAGATTCCATGTGTCATGAAGAATGCTTATATCTTTCCTCCTGAGCAGAGGCAACAGCACTAGAAAGCACCCACATTAAAGGCTCTCAGTGTACCATAGATTGCATCCATATGTCCTGTCTGTTTTTTTGTCACAGTCAATAGAAGCTAATTGCATTCCTTTACCATTTACTGCAAACACTGGATTGTAAAAGTTTGTGCTGAACTTCCAAACAGCAGTTATGTATTCTTCCTGTGCCAGTTCTATGTCCAACCTTTACTGCAACAGGTACCTTGGAGACAAGGGTCCTCTCAGTCAGATTTCACCCTAATTCATTTAGGAAGCTGGTTGCAGCAACAGAGCTGGGGTACCAAAACTGATACGTAGCTGGCTATTAAATGCTCCCTTACTCTGGCATTGCGAGGACCAGACCTCTTTACCTATGAGGTCATCAATAACAGCAGATGGTGGAGGAGGAGGAGAGGAAGTAGAGGTATGGGAGTTGGAGCGTCATAGGAGGAAGATCAGGGATAGGAGTGGCCATTAATAGAGGTAGCTGGAGTTCTCTGAGGGGAGCCAATCCCAAAACTCCATAAGAACAACTCCATCCATCCCAGATTCACTGTGGTTAAAGCTTAAAGTAAATTTTATTATCGTCATGCACTTATGTCACCATGCACCACCCTGGGGTTCTTTTCCCTGTGGGCATACTCAGCAAATCTATACAATAGTAACCATATACAGGATCAATGACAGACCAAGAAGAGATTAGAAGACAACAGATTGTGCCGATGCAAATATAAATAAACAACAATAAATAACAGGAGTTCAAAATAACAAGATAAACAAGACAATTGAGATCATTTGTTGTGGGATCTCAATAGATGAGTGTAGTTATTCACCTTCGTTCAAGTGCCTGATGGTTGTGGGGTAGTAACTATTCTTGAACCTGGTGGCGTGAGTCTAGAGGCATTTGCACTTTCTGCCTGATGGCAGCAATGAGAAAAAAGCATGGCCTTGGTGGTGAGGACCTTTGATGATGGATGCTGCTTTCCTGTGGTAACATTTCATGTCGATGTGCCCAATGGTTTACCTGTGATGTACTGAGCCAAATCCACTTGTAGGATTTTCCATTCAAAGGCATTGGTGTTCCAATACCAGGTCATAATACAGCCATCAATACACTTCCCACTACAAATCTATACAAGTTTGTCAAAGTTTTTGATGTCATGCCGAATCTCCATACACTCCTAAGGAAGTGAAGGCACTGTTGTGCTTTCATTGAAATTACATTTATATGATTGGAGTGGTACTCACCAATTCAAACCAGTACTTGGTCACCTGACTCTTTCAACCCACTTCAGTGCTGAGTTTGTATAATTTTGTCCCGTAAACTTCAATATTGGAAAGAAGCTTACTCTGTGGCAGCATTGTTCTGCAGATATCCCTGCTGAAATGTCTGCAAATTAAGTGGAATTATTGTATATTAAGAAGGTAAAGGAGACATCAGCAGAAGGGAATCAAATGCTAGTGTTTGAGGGCCACTAAGTTTTTCCTATCATTTTTGACATCTTGCAACCTGAAAATACAACTCAAGTTCTGTACCTAGAGTGATGACCCTTATCTCCACTTCACTCTCAGCCCTCGATCTGTCCAAAGGTTCTGATTGTCTCACTGTCTCACTTCCAATACTAGATGATCTGAAGTTTCCTCTGTCTAACATCTGGTAAATCTGAAGCCATTATCCCTGCCATAAACTTTACCTGCACTGACTTCATCCTTCTCCTTGGTTTGGTATAGTGTTGGATGAGAAAGTTCATAACAGTTGGTTTTATTTTATATTCTGTCATACATTAGACTACATTTCAATTTATTTTTGTTTTTAATTGTATTTAACAACAGGGGTCCCACTTGGTGGTGCAATAATATCAGCGCCGGACTCTGGAGCAAAGGTTCCCAGGTTTGAATCCAAGTTGGGTTGAGTGTCGAGCTAGCAACTCAGCCTCGTAAAAACAAGAGTAGCTTGCTATGGAAACGCCGTCATGACAGTGCCCCGATAACTCCACTGCAAAGTTAAGTGTTCTTCTCCTTCTCCTTCCTTTCCTTCCTCTCCTTCTTCCTCAACAACAGGGCACAGTAGCAGGCACTTCCAGTCTAATGAGCCAGTGCCACCCAGTTAACCTATCAACCCAAGTCTTTGGACTATGGAGGGCACACAGGGAAATCCCACTTGGTCATGGGGAGAATGTACAAACTCTTTACAGCCTGTGGCAGAATTGCACCTTCCACAGACAAGCTCCTATACCCTTGAATTCCCTTCTCTGCCTCTCTATCCCTCTTCCTTAGATCCTATCCCTTGGATCAAGCTTTGGGTTGTCTGTCTCCATGTCTCCCTGAATACAGCTGGCAACGTTGCTTTTGTGTGCCACTGCAAAGCACTCTGGAAATTCCACTAAGCCAAATGAGGATATCATGATGCAAAGGCACTATCATTCAATAAAGTGGACAGTTTCTTGGATTTCTTTGCAAACTATTTTGACAAGTAGTTGGAGCAGAGGAAATTGTGAATTGTCTCCAGCAAAGGTGCCAGACAAGTTCTGTCACAACTGAGCGCTCCTCCGATCGGAAGTGCAAATCCAAACACAGTGGATAGCAATTTTCTTTGCCAAATGTTCCATGTCCAAAACTTTAGTTCAGCAACAATGGCAAAATCTACTCAGCATATAAAATTGTGTAATTACCTTAATTATTAAAATGAATTAATCTGATTAACTAACATTAACTATTATGTACGATGTAACAACAACACACACAAAATGCTGGCAGAACACAGCAGGCCAGGCAGCATCTATAGGGAGAAGCACTGTCGACGTTTCGGGCCGAGACTAACGAAGGGTCTCGGCCCCAAACGTCGACAGCGCTTCTCCCTATAGATGCTGCCTGGCCTGCTGTGTTCCACCAGCACTTTGTGTGTGTTTTTGTTTGAATTTCCAGCATCTGCAGATTTCCTCGTGTTTGCTGTTTATTCTTTACGATGTGTTTGATTTCAGATTAGGTCCAAAGGGTGAATATGTATTGAAACTATCCACTCGTTAAATTTATCATTGCATGATCAATAGTGTTGCCGAGTCGTTGGATTAATGCCTCACTTTAGATGCGAGCTTCATTGTTATCCGTAATTAAAAGCAAAGCTGCTGCAGATTGGTTATGAAGTAACTGTGTTGAGTGGTTGTCCAGAGGTTGCTAGCTGACGCGACCGCGGCCACCAATGATTATTTCCTCATAATCCTTCCAAGCTGTCACAATTGCATGTGTGAAACCTCACAGAAATGTTACATCAAGGGCTTCACAGGGGTCAGTCTATTGCTCTTTAAGCAACGTTGAAAAGCACATCTTTAGTGCAGTCTTACTGGTGTGAGGTGGGCGTTGTGTTGGCTACTCACGGCGCCCTGCCAAGGATGATGGACTTCCAACCCGCCATAGTCATCGACAATGGGTCAGGTCTGATCAAATCTGGCATCTCGGGAGATAAAGAGCCTCGCTCGATCTTCTACAACGTGATCGGCAAGCCGCGGCAGAAATCGCTCATCATCGGAGCCGGGCAGAAGGACTTCTACATCGGCGAAGAAGCCCAAGCCAAGAGAGGGGTGCTGTCCATCAAGTACCCCGTGGAACACGGCATAGTCACCTGCTGGGACGACATGGACAAGATCTGGAGGTACATGTATGACAACGATTTGAAAATTAAGCCGAACGAGAGACCGGCTCTGGTGACCGAGGCTCCCCTGAACCCGCTGGGCAACAGGGAAAGGATGTGTCAGATCCTCTTCGAGGGTTTCGAGGTGCCGGCCATGTACGTCGCCGTCCAAGCGGTACTGGCCCTCTATGCCTCCGGCAGAACCACGGGGTGTGTGATGGACAGTGGCGACGGAGTGACCCACACGGTGCCTATTTACGAGGGTTACTGCTTGCCCCACGCCGTTCTGAGGCTGGAGCTGGGAGGGAGGGACCTCACCGAGTATCTGGTGAGGATCCTCACCGAGAGTGGGATCTCGTTCGTCAGCACAGCCGAGAAAGAGATAGTGAGGGACATCAAGGAGAGGCTGTGTTACGTGGCTCTGGATCTGCAGGCAGAGATGTGCAAGAAACCTTGCGAAGTGGAGAAGGATTACAAGCTGCCGGATGGTCAGGTCATCAAGATCCAGAGCCAAAGGTTCCGCTGCCCCGAGACGCTCTTCATCCCGGCCAACATCGGCACCGAAGCCCCGGGCATCGATAAACTCTGCTTCAACACTATCATGAAGTGTGACATCGACCTGAGAAGGGATCTCTACGCCAACGTGATCCTCGCCGGAGGTTCCAGCTTGTTCCCGGGCATCGACGAGAGGATGCTGAAGGAATTGACCAAAATGGTCCCCACCGGCACCCTGGTCAAAGTGTGCGCTCCGGCCGAGAGGAAAAACTCGGTGTGGATTGGCGGCTCCATCCTCTCCTCCCTGTCGGCTTTCCGACAGATGTGGGTGACAGACTGCGAGTACAAGGAAGTTGGGGCTAACATTGTGCACAGAAAGTGTTTCTAAAATCCTGTTTAAAAAAAAAGTCAACTGTATTTAAAAAAAAATAAACGAACTAACAAAATAAAAGTGCCAAATAGAAGCGAGAAACTGACGGCTTTATAATTTTTTGCGGATCTCAGTCATTTTAGAATACAAAAAAAAATGTTTAAAAGAAACCTATTTGTGTAAACAATCTTTCTCATATTTCCGAAAAGGCCTTGTAAAAGATGAAGCCGCTGTTCGGACGTAGATCATAGATTCGGTTGGACCTGCTGAGTGTTAGAGTCGTAATTGTGCCCAGGACCTCTCTGAATAACTCTTATCTAAGCATTTTTCTGTGTATTTCTCCCCATGCATGGGAACACTCAGCTTGCTGAACCAAGCATTCAATGGTATAACGTTCACCGGGCAAGATAGTTGCATAGGATTATGCAACAGAGGCCATTCAGCCCATTGTGACTGTAATAGCTCTTTGAAACATCTTTTTCAATGTATTCTTTTTTTTCCTTTTATATACAAGATATATCCATATTTCTTTCTTTGTGTAGTGGGGAACTCTTCCTGGAATCCCTTCTATCGCTGTTTTGGACCATTCCAGTTCACAGCAACTTGCTAAGAAAATTTCAGACCAAAAGTTCTTTGTTGTTCACTTATTTGATCTTATACATTCTGATAAACAACCCGATTGCTGGTAATTGTGCTCTTACACCTATTCTGTCCAAAACAAGTCTATAATTTATTTCGATATTCATGCTTCCAGAAGTGCTATAGAAGCAGTTCAACACAGAAATGACATAGTTGTGGAATGATTTACTGTGACCCAGTCAAATAACATACCAGCAACAGTAAAGATTTGAAAAACTGTAGGCTTTAACAGAATGGAATAACCCTAAAGCACTCTACTGAAACAGTTGCATTATTTTTTCCATAATCAGTTATTCTTAATCATATTATTATCATGGGCTATAAATGAAGATGATTTATTGAGATATGCAACAGAACCACATGGCCCTGCAATCTCCTAGCCCAATCATGGACAACTTACAATGACCAATTAACCTACCAATGGTTCACCTTTGGACTGTTGAAGGAAACCGGGACACACAAAGGAAACCCATGTGGTTACGGGGAGAATGTATAAATTCCTACAGGCTGTGCAGGAATTGAAACCCCAGTCACCCTTACTGTAAAGTGTTGTGCTAACCACTACACAACTGTACCACCCTTATATCTCTGTAATCCACAGAAAGCACTGGAGGAACTCAGCAGGTCAGGTAGCATCTAAGTAGAGGAATTAGCAGTTGATGTTTCATGATAAATGGTCTCAGCCAAAACATCCTCTCCTTAGATGCTGCATGACCTGCTGCGTTCCTCCATCTGCAGAATGTTTAGTGTTTATCATTTTTATCTCTGTACTGGATTAAGTTAAATTCCAAGTGCTGGTCCTTCTCCATTTCCTTTCCTGGCATGGATTTTCCAAAAACACTATTGAAACCACCTCCATATTAAAAAGACCTGAAGATGCCTTTGCTTTGAATGTTTTAACTACCATAGCTGGTAGAGGAGCTCCTTTGGAAGTAGCAGCTGCGGTTTATAGATTTTCATGAAGAGTGATTGTAGGGGAATTGTGGTTTTGCTGCTTATTTATGTACTCTTTTTTTTAATAAATTAGCTCTTAGTCTGCAAGCTGTGCCTGTTTTCATAGAATGCTTTTCATGAAGAGAGATGTCATATTGTGATGTTTCAGGGCTGATCTATGGAAGCATGATTCTCAGGTACCAGTCATGGATCACAATATTGATTAGATAAGTACTCCGGATTATAAGAACTGTGGTGTCCACTTACTGGAGTGAGAATTTCTGAAAATCTGAAAATACAACAGCTGGGTCGATATATTACAAATGCACAGGCATGGTTAAAAACAGAAAGGCTAGTCTACTACAGTCACTCTGGATGTGCTCTATGAAGTTTGCTGTGATGTTACTACTGTTGTGATCAATTCATCTTGTGTGAGAAGACTAACCGAACTGAGTTCTGGAAAATTGTGGAGCATGTGTTTTGCATTTTGGGGATTTTAACCCTTTATTGGGAAAAGAATTTGATCACATGGTTAAATCCACAAGAAGACGCAACTGGAATTTAAATGATCACGTGCAGCCAGTGAAGCCACAGGGTTTTATTATTGCTTTTCACACTCAAGATGTCATGAAACAGTATTCAATTGAACTACTTTTAAATTGAACGTCCTTGGCCAACAGATATGCTTGCGTTGACTGTAGGTGTGAGTGGGTATGTGGGAAAAGGGGCTTTTTTTTTGCTGCTGTTGTCTTGTTGTTGCTTGTGTTGTCCCTCTGAACATCGTGGACATGCTATGTTGGCGTGGTGTGTATGGCGATAGTTGCGGGTGTCACAACCATTTACTCTGCTGTGGAGTCTGGGTGCCCTCAATGGCGGGCAGCTGGAAGGAGTTGGCATTCAGAAGAATGCACATTCCACCCAATTAGGGTTTATTTGTGGTTATATTTAACTCCCATCCTTTTGTTTCAGTCTTGTTCAGACTTGACTAAAGCATAGTAATGACAATACTCCCTGTTTAACTTAGTCCACGTTATAGAAAGGAAGATTACTATTAAGTTTGACACTGCAAAGGAGTGGTACTTATTAGATTTGATTTACTGTTTCCAAGCCACGGTGACGGCGTTAGATTTTAGTTTGAACATTTTCATTAGTGGCCCTGTTGGCCTAATGTTTTTTTTTTATTTTCCTTTGGTTCTGTGCAGTTCTTATTAAAACTCAGTGAACTCTTCATTCTGCTGATGTACCTCTCCCTCTTGGGATGTACGTCTCCACCCAAGCAAGGCTGCAGGCCCGGATGGTGTCAGCTCCAGGGTGCTCAAAACCTGTGCCCCCCAGCTGTGTGGAGTACTTCACCACGTCTTCAACCTGAGCCTGAGTCTCCAGAGGATTCCTGTGCTGTGGAAGACGTCCTGCCTCGTTCCTGTACCGAAGACGCCGCGCCCCAGTGGCTCCAATGGCTACAGACCGGTGGCATTGACCTCCCACATCATGAAGACCCTGGAGAGATGTGTTCTAGAGCACCTCCGGCCTAGGGTTAGGCCACACTTAGACCCCATCCAGTTTGCCTATCAGCCCCGACTAGGAGTTGAGGACAAGCTGGCGAGCACTGTGAGGGTAATGTTTTTTGACTTCTCCAGTGCGTTCAACACCATCTGCCCTGTTCTGCTGGGTGAGAAGCTGACAGTGATGCAGGTGGATGCTTCCCTGGTGTCATGGATTATTGATTACCTGACTGGCAGGCCACAATACGTGTGCTTGCAACACTGTGTGTCAGACAGAGTGGTCAGCAGCACTGGGGCTCCACAGGGGACTGTCCTGTCTCCCTTTCTCGTCACCATCTACACCTCGGACTTCAACTACTGCACAAAGTCTTGCCATCTTCAGAGGTTTTCTGATGACTCTGCCATAGTTGGATGCAGCAGCAAGGGAGATGAGGCTGAGTACAGGGCTACGGTGGGAAACTTTGTCACATGGTGCGTGCAGAATCATCTGCAGCTTAATGTGAAAAAGACTAAGGAGCTGGTGGTGGACCTGAGGAGGGCTAAGGAACCGGTGACCCCTGTTTCCATCCAAGGGGTCAGTGTGCACATGGTGGACGATTACAAATACCTGGGGATACGAATGGACAATAAACTGGACTGGTCAAAGAACACTGAGGGTGTCTACAAGAAGGGTCAGAGCCGCCTCTATTTCCTGAGGAGACTGAGGTCCTTCAACATCTGCCGGATGATGCTGAGGATGTTCTACGAGTCTGTGGTGACCAGTGCTATCATATATAACAATCACAGCACGGAACCAGGCCATCTTGGCCCTCCTAGTCCGTGCCGAACTCTTAATCTCACCTAGTCCCACCTACCCGCACTCAGCCCATAACCCTCCACTCCTTTCCTGTCCATATACCTATCCAATTTTACCTTAAATGACACAACTGAACTGGCCTCTACTACTTCTACAGGAAGCTCATTCCACACAGCTATCACTCTTTGAGTAAAGAAATACCCCCTCGTGTTTCCCTTAAACTTCTGCCCCCTAACTCTCAAATCATGTCCTCTAGTTTGAATCTCCCCTACTCCCAATGGAAACAGCCTGTTCACGTCAACTCTATCTATCCCTCTCAAAATTTTAAATACCTCGATCAAATCCCCCCTCAACCTTCTACGCTCCAATGAACAGAGACCTAACTTGTTCAACCTTTCTCTGTAACTTAATTGCTGAAACCCAGGTAACATCCTAGTAAATCGTCTCTGCACTCTCTCTAATTTATTGATATCTTTCCTATAATTCGGTGACCAGAACTGCACACAATATTCCAAATTTGGCCTTACCAATGCCTTGTACAACTTTAGCATTACATTCTAACTTCTGTACTCAATGCTTTGATTTATAAAGGCCAGCGTTGCAAAAGCCCTCTTCACCACCCTATCTACATGAGACTCCACTTTCAGGGAACTATGCACAGTTATTCCTAGATCTTTCTGTTCCTCTGCATTCCTCAATGCCCTATCATTTACTCTGTATGTTCTATTTGGATTATTCCTGCCAAAATGTAGAACCTCACACTTCTCAGCATTAAACCCCATCTGCCATGTTTGTCTGTCTGTCTGTCATGTTTGCTGTTGTGTGCTGGGGCAGCAGGCTGAGGGTAGCAGACACCAACAGAATCAACAAACTCATTCGTAAGGCCAGTGATGTTGTGGGGGTGGAACTGGACTCTCTGACGGTGGTGTCTGAAAAGAGGATGCTGTCCAAGTTGCATGCCATCTTGGACAATGACTCCCATCCACTCCATAATGTACTGGTTAGGCACAGGAATACATTCAGCCAGAGACTCATTCCACTGAGATGTAACACTGAGCATCATAGGAAGTCATTCCTGCCTGTGGCCATTAAACTTAACCACTCCTCCCTCGAAGTGTCAGACACACTGAGCCAATAAGCTAGTCCTGGACTTATTTCCACTTGGAATAATTTACTTATTATTATTTAATTATTTATGGTTTTATATTGCTATATTTCTACACTATTCTTGGTTGGTGCAGCTGTAACAAAACCCAATTTCCCTCGAGATCAATAAAGTATGTCTGTGTCTGTCTGTCTGAGTCTGTACTTGGGCCATCACCAAGCACCAGGTCAGCTGGTTACCCCTGGCACTTCCTTAGGTTGTGTTGGTCCTTAATGCAGATGATGCATTTCACTGTACGTTTCAATGTACATGTGATAAATAAACAAATATGAATCTGATAATCAGTTAAAGGATCACTCACAAAATGCTGGAGGAACTCTGCAGGTCAGGCAGCAGCGATGGAAATGCATAAACAGTCGACAATTCAAACTGAGAAAGTTCTTCTATTCTGAAAAGGGAAGGGGTAGATGCCAGAAGTTAATAGGTGAAGCAAGGTGGGTGAGAATGGTCAAGGGCTAGAGAGAAGGAATTTGATAGGAGAGGAGAGTGGACCATAGGAGAAAGGGAAGGAGAAGGGGGAGGTGATAGGCAAGTAAGAAGAGTTAAGAGGCAAGAGTGAGGAATAGAAGGAGAGGGGAGGAGACGGGAAAATGTTTTTTTACCAGAAGGAGAAGTCGATATTCATGCCATCAGGTTGGAAGCCATGGATTGACGTGTTGGAATGGGAATAAAAATCAGAATAAAAATGTTTGGCCACTGGGAAGCTTTGTTTTTGGTGGATGATGCAGAGATGTTCTATGAAGCAATACCCCAAATTACGATGGTTCTCACCAATGTAGGGGAGGCCATATCGGAAGCACCAGACACAATAGACAACTCCTGCAGATTCACAGATGACCCAACCTCACCTAGAAGGAGTGTTTGGAATCCTGAATGGAGATGAGGGTGGAAATGAATGGGCAGGTGTAGCCCAGGATAATTAACTGATCAGGACAAACGCAGTGGAGACAAATGTGGGCTATCAGTAAGAGGGGTTGACATTATAATTGGGAACGAACATATAGCAGAATGATTAAAGTACTGGATGTTCACATAATAGGATACAAGTAATCTTCCAGATATTTCAGGGTCCAAAGAGGGGGAGGATCCAAAGGAAATCTGTATTACTATATTAGTAAAGAAACACTGCCAGGGAATAGATAACTAATCTGATGCTTCTGATAAGGCACAGGATGAAAGCACAAGAGATTCTGAGTATCACGTAGGCATGGATTGAGAGTTGCTTAACACGTAGGGTAGGAATAAATGGAACTCTTTCCGGGTGACAGGCAGTGACTAATGGGGTGTCACGTGAATCAGAGAACAACAGCTGTTCATGGTAAAGTATATGTGGACCAGCAAACTATTTGCTGAAGGAACCTTGTGGGTTGAGCTTTATCTGGTGGGATGGGGGTTAGAATTGTTGATGTTTCGGGTTGAAATATCTACAACAATTAACGTTTTTGCCAGTGCGATTCAGCAGAATCTAGCCGCATCAGTCCCTCTCCCAGCAACTCGTAGGTCCTCCTTTTCTGTTGCCCTGATAACCTCCACCAATACTGCTTTCAATCCCACGCCCAGTCCAGAACTGACTCCCGCTTTCGGACCATCACAGACTCCCGTGTCCATACGAGAACTGAGTTCCACCACCGAGTAGGTACTTTGGTGATCCTAACGACTGCAGAAATTTTATTTCCCAATGTGAGCTGACATTCCAAGCCCAGCCTGGTCATTTTGATGATAATGGTGTAAACTAGTGTACATGTAAATCTCCTAAGTGGACCTCCACCCAGCCCCTTCAAAACCTTATGGGAGCAAAGAATCCCCACAGCCCAGTCGTTTTGCCATTTTATTTGCAGAGTTAAGGTGGGTTTTTGACCTTCCAGTCTGTGATCAGGAGGCTGCCCACCGACTCCTGGACTTGCGCCAAAGCCGAGGGATAGTGAGGGCCTAGGCCAGAGGTCGGCAACCTGCGGCTCCGGAGCCACGTGCGGCTCTTTGATCTCTGTGATGCGGCTCCCCGTGGTTTGTTAGCTTTTGAAATGTAATTCGAAATTTGAAGATTATGGTGATCTTGTACAATCTGAAAACTTTGCGGAGACACCGTTTCCTAGCACATCCAAACCGGCTCACAATTAGCCACTGTTCCGGCTAAGGGAGATAGCCTACGGGGGTTTGTGAGTACGTGTCTTTTGGAGCATCCGCGCCCACGGGGACGGGTTGAGGGAGGCTTTAAAGCAAGGCTGTTTAGTTCGAATAAAGTTACCTTTGACTGCAGTCTTTATTTTAGCGCTGCGTGTAGCACACCGCTACAACGTGTTTTTTTATCGCTATTAATATACATCACCACTGCCAATGCCTAACAGCCGCCAGTGCACGATTTCTTTTAATTCTTCGATCCAAGGTAGGCTAACTATGGAGTAACCTTCAACCCAACGTCTTTTTTTCGGGAGTTCAAAATGTTTTTGTTGCATGCAGAAATGTAATTTCGTTTTCTCTGCAGGAGTTCATCAATTTCATAAATGCAACACATTATAGTTTGTTTATACATAGCATAAAGGCAAAAAAAAAACCCGTTGTATGCAGTGTTATTTCATTTTGTGGCTCCCAGTGTTTTCTTTTCTGTGGGAAATGGGTCCATATTGGCTCTTTCAGTGGTAAACGTTGCCGACCCCTGGCCTAGGCAGTCAAATTCCACATGTTTGCAAAAGAGACAGGATGGAATGAGAGATCACTGCCTTCCAGTGTGGACTGAATGCAGGAGTCCGGCATGAGATCTCTGTCTGTGACAAACAGAATAGTCTGGATGACCTGACTAATTTGGCTGTTTGAGTTGACAACCAGGTAACTGAGTGGCACAGGGAAAGAATGCCTCAAGCTTCCTCTGCAGCGCCTAATCACTGTCTTACCTCCACCTCCCCCTCTCCCTCATCACGCAGCACCCAGTCCACAAAGGGGTCTATGCAAGGGCACAAGCACCTATCTCAGGAAGAATTGAGAGCGGAGCAGGAGAACAGGTCCCTGCCTCTATAGTGGTGATCCAGGACATCTCTGGGCAGCAGGTCCCAAGCCTCCAGCAAAAGAGGATACTCGACAGCAACAAGGGGAGTCCTAATGGGACAGTTCTCTCTGGAATCAGCTTCCTCTACTTGTGTTATGCTCACAGCTTTCTTGTCATGGGATTCATTTATCAACTCTAGTGCAGCTGGGAATTTCATGGACATCTCTCTAGCTCAAAGGTGGGGAGTTCCGACTCAGGAATTGAGAGAAAAGATCAATGTCAAGGTCATGGATGGTCACCCTCTGGGCTCCAGCCAGATCCACCTTTCCACCGAACCCCACCAACTTGTGCTCATAGGTAAACACAGTGAAGAACTGTCCTTCTGTCTGGTTGATTCACCTGAACTGCCACTGGCATTTGGTCTCAGTTAGTTATCCCAGCGTACTCCATGGATCGACTGGTCTCTGAAAGAGTGGGGGCCGGCACGCCTGTCTACCCGTCTGGGTCCAGCTCAAGCTCCGTTCAATGACTCCCCTCTTGTGTCAGCTAAGGATGTGGCCCTGTCTGGGATTCCTCCTGAATATGCTGATCTCCTTGAGGCCTTCAGTAAAAGGAGGCCATCACCCTGCCCCCGCACAGGCCATAGACCTCATTCCTGGCACTAGTCCTTCCCAGGACCAGCTCTTCTCCCTCTCTCACCCTGAAATGGTGGCTGTGGAAGAATACATCAAGGAGGCATTGGCCGTGGGGTTTATCCATCTGTCAACCTCGTCAGCAGAAGCAGGATTCTTTTCTATGAGCAAGAAAGATGGCAAGCTCTGACCCCACATCGATTATCAGTCCCTTAACAGTATCACCATGAAGAACCACTCCACTCTTCCCCTGTTGACATCTGCATTCGAATATCTCTGGGAGCAACCATATTTTCCAAAATTGATCTACACAGTCCTTACAATCATATGAGAGAAGGGGATGAGTGGAAGATGGCTCTCCACAACTCTAGTGGCAAATATGAGTACCTTGTGACCCCACAACTACACCCTTTGGTATCGCCAATGCTCCCACTGTTTTCCAGGCCTTGGTTAATGATGTGCTCAGGGACATATTGAACCAGTTTGTTTTCGTGCATTTAGACAACATTCTTACCTATGCCTGCTCTCACCAGGAACACATCCAGCATGTCCAGAGGGTTCTCAGACAGCTCCTTGAAAATAACCTGGACGCCAAGCCTGAGAAATGTGAGTCCCATAAAGACCAGGTGTCACTTTTGGGCTATATACTTACCCCAACGAGCGTTCAAATAGACTCTAGTGAAATACAGACAGCTACAGGATGGCCCGAACCACCTACTGTCACACAGGTATGGTGCTTCATGCAGTTTGTGAACTTTTATCACCGCTTCATCCGGAATTTTGGCTGTATCACAACGGCCATAAACGCACTGACCAGGTGGATGTCTGCAGGAGTCCATTGGACAGATGATGCCAAACAAGTATATTTGGAGTTAATGCAACGTTGCTCTACTGCCCCACTGCTGCATCGGCCAAATCAATATTGATCATTCATAGTTGAGGTGGATGCATCTGATGTTGGTGTTGGAGCTCTCCTCTCTCAGCACTCTTCTACAGATAGCTAGCTGCACTGTTATGTCTTTCTCTTCCATTGCTTGACCCTGGCCGTGAGTAATTTTGACGTTGGGGAGCAGGAACGTCTGACTGTCCAGGAGACTGTGGTGGAATGCTGACCCTGGCTGTGAGTAATTTTGATGTTGGGGAGCAGGAACGTCTGGCTGTCCAGGAGACCGTGGTGGAATGCTGACCCTGGCTGGAGGGGGCTGAGCATTCTTTCATGGTTTGTATGGATCACAAGAACCTCTCCAACATTCAGGATGCGAAGAGACTCAACTCCCGTCAAGGCCAGTGGGCTCCCTTCTTCAGCCAGTGTAATTTCATCTTTATATATTGTCCCGCCAGCTGCAATACCAAGGCTGACACTCTCTTCCGGCAGTTCAACAGATCGGAGGACAATGCCGATCAAGAACCCATTCTTCCTTGCTCATGTTTTGCTGCTCCAGTGATCTGGGGAATAGAGGCAGAGTTGAGGGCCGCCCAACAGTCGGACCCAGGCCGGGGTGGGGGCCTCCCAACTGTCTGTTTGTCCTTGCTGCCGTGCGCTCCAAAGAGTTGGAATGGGGTCACACATCCTGTCTGGCTGGACATCCAGGAGTTCAACAGACCCAGGAGTTCATTAAGAGACAATTTTGGTGGCCATCTATGTCCCAGAGTGTCCACGACTTTGTATCTGCCTGTCCCACCTGCGCTCAGAACAAGATGTCACTCCAGTGTTCCACGGGTCTGCTATGTCCACTGCCTGTGCCCCACCACCCCTAGTCCCTCCTCTTGGTGGATTTCATCACTGGGCTGCCCCCATTTGGTCGTTTTGGTTCGATTCTCTAAAGCTGCCCTCCCTCAGCTCCCCTTGGCTTGTGAGATTGCCACACTCATGGTCCAACATGTATTCAGGATCCATGGCTTCTGTCAGGATATGGTGTCTGATCGTGGGCCACAGTTCACTTCTCGCTTTTGGAAAGCTTTCTGCTCTCTTGTAGGTGCCTTGGCCAGTCTCTCGTCTGGTTTCCACCCCCAATCCAATGGTCAGACTGAGAGAGTGAACCAGGAGGTGGAGACAACCCCGCGCTGCCTCGCCTTTTCCAACCCCACATCCTGGAGCTCCCAATCGGTTTGGCCAGAAATCACTCAAATAACCTCCAGTCGACCACCACTGGTATGCTGCCTTTGAATGCCAGAAAGGATTCCAGCCACCGCTCTTCCCTACCAGGAGATTGATGAAGAAGTTCCTGCTGCTGAACAGCCGATCCAGCATATCTGGAGATGAGCCACAGCTTCACTAATGCAAGCCCAGAAACAATATGCTCAGCAGCTGATCAGCTCTGCAGACCGGAGAGACCTTTCCCACCAGGAGAGGAGGTCTGGTTGGCATCAAGGGATCTTCCCCTGAAAGTCGAGAACCGGAAATTGGCTCCATGCTATGTGGGACCATTTGTAGTGGAAAAGGCTGTCAAGAAGATCTCATACAGATTGTGTTTCATGTTTCCCAGGTTTCCCATGTTACTACCTCTCCGCTGACCCTTGTCACCCCTACCTCCACGTCTTTCAGGCTTGGTAGATGGTTCCCTGGTCTATACTGTTTGGCACCTCCTGCAATCTCACTGGATACATGGTAAGGTCCAGTACCTTGTGGATTGGGAAGGGTATGGTCTTGAAGTTTGTTCCTGAATCCCAGCGAAGGACATCTTCGACATGTCACTCATCAAGGACTTCCAGCAGGCACAGGTCCTTGGTGCCTCAGGAGCTGCATCTAGGGAAGGGGTCTTGTCACAACCATGGACTTTGCTGCAGGGTCTACATGCCCCCGCAGGTGGGTTGCGCAGCAGATTCGGTAATTACTCTCGAGAATATGCACGTGTCAGTTAATTACTATTTTGTTATGGCATATTAACTCCCTTCCTTTTGGTGTAGCATTGTCAAGACTTGAGCGTGGCACAGCAGTATGTTGCTTCTTGCTTGCGTTTGGCCCTGCTGGAGGAAGTGAACTATTGAGTCGGCTGATGCTGAAGACTAGCCACATTTGTTTTATATTTACCTAATTCCTTTCAGCCGCGGTGTTGGCATCTAGTTTCCCATTTGAGAGTTTTGGTTAATGTTTGGCCTAGCATTTATTGTTTTACTTTCCCTTAACATACGGTTCGCATTAAAGTCTGTGAACTATCCACCCACTTCAGTGTCTCTCTGTATCTGCACTTGGGCCATGTTCAAGCGTATTGAGGCTAATGGCCTGAGGGAAGAAACTGTTTCCCATCCTGATTGTTCATGTTTTCACGCATCAGAGTCTCCTGCTGATGGTAGAAAGTCAACGAGCATGCTGGATGGATGGGTAGGATCCTTAATAAATCTAAGAACCCTGCGTATGCTGCACTCCTGATAAATGTATTTGAGCATTCAAATGTATCTTCTCAATCACTGTGTCCACCAATCATAAATATGTAAATCAACAGAAACATTTGTCAGACTCAGAATGTTGAAATAAGCAATGATATTGTAGCTATTGCATTGAATTACATGGAACAACACACAAAACGCAGCAGCTATGGAAGGGAATGAACAGTTGACATTTTGGGTGAAGACCCTCCATCAGGACACCACTATTTTTTGGGTGTTGCTCAAGATTTCCCGCACCTGCAGGAACCCTCTTGTCTCCATATTGAATTATCTGCTCAATGTACTGTGAATTCAGGAGACTTTACTGAGATGGTCTCCAAAAGAAAACCTGCTTGTGGTGAGGAATAAATATATGTATCAATCAATCAATCAGTTTCAGTGTCTCTCCAGTTAATCAGTTCACAGTCATATGTATGTAATCCAATAAAACATCATTTTGACTCAATTCTTCAGGTGAGAATAAATGAAAAAATATGTGATCCCAAAGCTAAATATGAAGTGAGAAAATTGTTTAAACTTTACTAATACTAATGACTATATACAAATCAAATAGTACTGTGGTTTTTAATGATTGGGCTGCCAAATCACCTTTATTGTTCTTTATTGGATTGACCAAGCTTCGAAACATTTACAAAGATATTTTCAAGAAGTCAATACACAATTTTAATTTACTCTTGAATACTAAACTGTTGGATCTTTATGTACAAAGCATAATAACCCACAAATTTATTTGAATGGTTATCATTAACATGAAAGTAAATCACATGGAAATCATAGGAATGATTATAATAAACCATTTTGTTCACTGATATGTCATTGAGGCTTGAGACAGCCAAAATGAGAAATAGAAAGGTGCTCTGCAAACAAGATAGAAAGATTACAAGAAATACTTCTGAAGACAATAAACCACCCTATTTGGCATGTAGATGCTTGGAGAACCCTGATTTTAATATTAGGTCAGAGCTACATTAGCTGAATTTTGCAGTAAAGGTGATAAAATCTTTTTAATTAAATAAGTTAAGATTTAAGGTTAAATAAAATCGTTTGCAGTTCCTGGTCTTAACTGGTATGGAGGAAACTTACGCAACTTGGTTGAGTAGTTACAATAGTTTCCACACATTCATTTAATCATAGATCCACACAACTTTCTGATGAATACCTTTGTTTGAGCAACAAAAGGCTATGTTGTCATGAACAAATCATTGGCATTTTCCTTAGAATAGTCCTTATAATCAGAGTTTTCAGTGGAAAAAAATAGAGAAGTGACAAATTTCAAAAAAACTCAATTCTCGGATTTGATTAATGTTGTGTAAAATTTCCCATGAACTCAGTAAGAAGAAGGCCATTGTCCTGTGGAATATGAGAAAAGTTCATTTGTTATTCATGTCTCATCTGCTTTGTACAAGAACTCATTCATCAATAATTCTGAGTCTTTGATTTCATGTTATGGGGGAGTTATTCCAGACATATTGAAGATGTAGTTTTCCTGATATCTTTTCTACGGTTTTTTTGACAATTTTCATTTTGCCTTCTGCTTAACAAGAAATGCATAATAACGCTATGGTAGTGTAATGCCTTATGGCACCGGTGATCGAGGTTCAACTCCCACCACTGTCTGCAAAGAGTTTGTACGCTCTCTCCGTGACAACGTGGGTATCCTCTGGGAACTCCACTTTCTTCCCTCACTCCCAAGATGTATGGGTAGTAAATTAGTAAGCTATGTTGGCACCAGAGGCATAGCAACACTGGCGAGCTGTCACCAGCACATCCTTGAACTGTGTTGCTCATTGGAGCAAATGACACCTTTTACTGTTTGTTTCCATGCTTTGAGGCACATGTGACAAGTAAAACCTAATCTTTATAATAGTACAGTTCTGCTTCTGCTTTTTATCCAAACAATTCATTCCATTGTGCGCTTTGTTGAAGTCCTTCAGTAAGCAGCATTGTTCCACACTGTAAACCTCAAACCCCTGTCATTGCTCAAAATCATTCACTGTACACGTACAGTCATTTTTGCTGCTACTTACTGTTAGCATCAATTCCAAATGCATATAGTTCTGCGACACAAGGACAAAAGCCCCTCCACATTTTTCTAACCAAAGTTTATATTTCACTACATAATATTTACTGCAGCAAAAAACTTGCCACTTGGGCTGGAAGTTGCATTTTAATCTTCATGCTCCACTCAAGCTGCCTCCCACACTTCTGCATTCTATCCCATGTTTAGTTACCTGTTCCCCAAATGATCACACCACTCCAAGTGGCAACATATTCCACATGCTAACCCTTCTCTATGTGAAGAAATTTCTCTAGAATTCCGATTGAATTTATCTTCCACTTTCTTAGCCATGACCTCTTCGTCCTTAAGTCTACCTTGTCAAACTCTCATATTCTTAAAGAACCATACCAGGCCACCTCTCAGTTGTTCTTTTTTCTTTTTGAGAGAAAAGAGCATCAGTCTGATTAAGCTTTCCTGATCAGCAGGTCAGGCAGCATTTGTGGAATGAAATGAACGGTTGGTGTATTGGGTCAATGCCTTTCATTTGGACTGAAAGGTAGAGGGGAGATATCCAATATAAGAAATGGAAGGAATGTGCAGAGCAGGAGCTGGCAGGAGGTAGGTGGATCCAAGTGATGAGGGATGATAGAAGAGGGAAGAGTGGAAGTAGTGACAAGCTGGAAGATGATACATGGAGGCATCAGAGGGCTGCAGAAGGTGTGACTCCCCACAATTCTTGTATCATAAGCACAAGAAATTCTGCAGATGGTGAAAATCCAAAAAACACATAAAAATGCTGGAGGATCTCAGCAGGTCAGAGGGCATTGATGGAAATGAGTATACAGTCAAAGTTTCAGGCCACGACCCTACTTCAGGTCATCTTGTATCGTTCCCGA
This sequence comes from Hypanus sabinus, assembly GCF_030144855.1. Lineage (NCBI taxonomy): Eukaryota > Metazoa > Chordata > Chondrichthyes > Myliobatiformes > Dasyatidae > Hypanus > Hypanus sabinus. Next base: position 32,912,188 of record NC_082707.1, read on the forward strand.
ATTTAAATTGCACATCGCTCTCTATGCCCCTTTTTAAAATATGGCATCCATATCCTCAGCAGTTTACTGGCTTCATTGATTATCCTAATGTTGAAAACTGCTTCTGCATATAAAACCTCAAATTCAATGAATGAGCACTAATTGGATAGCCAACTAGACATCTCATTGCACCATTTTGCAAATTGTGCAGCTGTAAACTTAGTCAGCTTCATCATGAACACTAGCCTCCCCAACATCCAGGACATCTTCAAGGAGTGATGCCTCAAAAAGTCAGCATGCATCATTAAGAACCCCCATCAACCCTGGACATGACCTCTTCTCACTGCTACGGCAGGGAGAAGGTACAGGAGCCTGAAGGCGCACTCTTAGCAATTCAGGAACAGCTTCTTCCTCTGTGCCATCAGATTTCTGAATGGACATTGAACCTATGAGCATTACCTCACTACTTTTTTTCTCTGTTTATTTTTCTCATATTTAATTTAACTTTTTTAAATATATAAGCTTCTTACTATAATTTACTGTTCTTATTATTAGGTACTGCAATGTATCGCTGCCAGATAACAACAAATTTCATGACATATGCCAGTGATATTAAATTTGATTCTGATTCTGATTTTGGAGAGCTTCAAAGTTGCCGGAGGGAAATAAAATCAGGATCATTCCCAAAAACACTCACTAGTGATTGCCACTTGTACTCTTGAACTGACGTAACTGAGGTGAGATCAGATTGTTAAATCATGCTGTAGCAAAATTTATCCCATGGTTAAAATGCCACACCTTGGATTCAGTCATGAAAAATGGGTCTTGTGCCACATACTGGGCAGCTCTACCTATCTGTTACCCTCATACCTTCAGGAGACAGAGCGGAGAAAAGTCCGACTTCCAGAGAAAATCAGATCAAATAAGTCAAAAATATTTCTTCAAGCTGACTTTTTCTGTAGATGATATTACAAAAGAAATCCTTGGGAACTTCTAGAGTCTTATAATGTGATACACAGACCTTTTGTTCTATGTTGCTGGCTGATCCCCAGAACTTGTAATCTTTTTGGTTACTTTGTACACATTGATATTATCTTCTTCATTTCTGTTAACTAGTTGGCAATGAAAACGCTTTGGAAGAATTTCCTCATAGAAGCTGTTGACTTGAAAGTCCTGCCACATTTTGGAGGAGAGGTAAATGGTAGTTCTCTCACAGCTCAGATGTTGTGGGGTCTTTAATAATAACGGATAGGTCTTTGCAACGTAGACAATTTCCCCATCAAGGATGAAATCATAGTCAGTAGGAAACTGAGTATGATCTAGACCCCACGATAATGCACGGATATTTGCCCGATTTCTGCAGGAAGCAGGGACGCTGGCAGCAACATTATGTTCTGTTTGCTTTAACACATTTGGTCGGTCTGTGATTGTTACATCTCCTCCTGAAAAAAATAATGACACATCTCAGCTACACAATAGCCCACTTCTGAAACTTGGTTATAAAAAGAAATATTCTGCCCCATTGTAATAAAAATATTGACAGGGCCCCTAATAGGATAAGATGGACCCATGACCTAACAATCTACCTCATTATGACCTTGCACATATTGTCAGTCTTCATTGCACTTTCTCTGTATTCTCCATTCTGTTATCGTTCTCGCCTGTACTGTTGTGATGAAATGATCTCTTTAGATGGCATGCAAAACAAAGATTTTCACTGTACCTCGGTACGCATGACACTAATAAACCAGGGGGTATTTATTTAGCTGTTGGCTGATGTCCATTCACACAGCCCTTTCCCAGGGAATACCTCAGCAGGCATTTCTGGAGCACAACCGCTGTACATTGGTCAGCCTGTGTGGGGTTACACAGAGGTTAAGTTGCCAAAGTGTGAGAGAATTCTGAAAGTCAAGCCTCAGTCTGGTATGGATTTTATTGGTACATTTCCCAGCTTCCTCATGAAGCAGAACTGATTTATATGTGAGGATTTTAAAAGCAAGTATTTCCTTATGCAACACCCTTCACAACTTAGAACATCACTATGCATGTGCAGCCAATTAACTACTTTTGATGATTAGCCATTTTACACACAGCAAACTGCATATAAGCTGATGAGAGGCATTGATCGTGGGGATAGCCAGAGGCTTTTTCCCCAGGGCTGAAATGGCTAGCACAAGGGGGCACTGTTTTAAGGTGCTTGGAAGTAGGCACCGGGGAGATGTCAGGGGTAAGTTTTTCCACACAGAGCGTGGTGACAACGGTGGTGGAGCCGGATACAATAGGGTCTTTTAGACACTCTTAGATAGGTACATGAAGCTTAGAAGAATAGAAGGTGATGCGGTAAAGTAATTCTAGGCAGTTTCTAGAGTGGGTTGCATGCTCAGCACAACATTGTTGGCTTAAGGGCCTGTAGATTTCTATGTTCTATGTTCAAACCTGAACAAACAGCAACAGGGCAATGATCTGGATTAAGGATTATTTGCCAGACTCCAGGATAACTCCACTCTTAAAAATAATGTTAGAGTATTGTTTACCAGAGAAAGCCAGGGGTATCAATGTTTAATGTGTGAATGAAAGCACAGCACCACTAACATTGCGTTACTGAGAGGCTGCTACACTAAATAGGACGATAGACCATTCACACCTGCACCTTCCCTTCCCATATCCACAAAACGAGAGGGTTGACATTATGACAAGACTACGTTGAAAATGAATGGTGAACAAATTCAGTTCTCTAGATGTGTATCTGATGCACCCTCAATAACGCTCGGAAATGGGAGGCGAACGATAGGCTTTTATGAGCAGCAAAACGGAGCACAGCATCTCGGAGACTGAGGGGGGAGCAGTGCCTCCAATTGCCTTTATACAGGGGTCTGTGGGAGGAGCCACAGGAGCAGTCAGCAGGGGGCGTGTCCAGACAGGTATATGTAGTTCACCACATTCACCCCCCCATTTGTTTTAAAAGAGAGTCCCCACGGGGCAAAGTTTCTTACAAGTATATTTACAGGTTAAGTCTATCAGGCGGTCAAGTCTGTCGCTGCGATCTACGTAGAACCAGTGACGGTGGTTGTGCTGGCTCCAGCCTGACTAGAGGTGCCAGCCCATTAGGCGTCAGTAATCCCTCATGCGTGTGCATGGCGCCTGGTATGGGAATGTCGTGAGGAGTCTGTGTAGGGCTTGGTGTGCGCCATGTCTCGTGGGTATATACATCGGTGGGTACGGGGTTCATAGTCCCCGTGGAGTGTTCAGGGTAGGGGCCTGCTGCTCCTGCGGGCGTCAGGTCGCGTACGGAGACCGTGTCCTCCCACCCATCAGGTAAGACCACGTAGGCATACTGGGGGTTCGCATGAAGTAGGTGAACCCTCTCGACCATCGGGAGTATTTATTACTCCTCGCATGTTTCCGGAGCAGCACTGGCCCTGGGGATGTCAGCCAAGCCGGTAGGGTGGTCCCAGTGGCAGACTTCCTGGGAAAAGAGAATAGGCGCTCATGAGGGGTGGCATTGGTGGACGTGCATAACAGAGAGCGGATGGAGTGGAGTGCCTTGGGGAGGACCTCCTGCCAGTGAGAGACCAGCAGTCCCTTTGACCTAAGGGCTAAGAGTGTGGCCTTCCACACCGTGGCATTCTCCCTCTCCACCTGTCCATTTCCCCGGGGATTATAACTCGTGGTCCGACTAGCAGCAATACCCTTAGCCAGCAGGTACTGGTGCAGCTCGTCACTCACAAAGGAGGACCCTCTATCACTGTGGATATAGCAGGGATACCCGAACAGAGTGAAGAGCTGGCGCAGGGCTTTTATGACAGACGTGGCAGTGGTGTCGGGGCAGGGGATGGCAAAGGGGAACCGCGAGTACTCGTCGATAATGTTGAGAAAGTAGACATTGCAGTCAGTGGAGGGAAGGGAGCCCTTAAAGTCAACACTCAGTCGCTCAAAGGGGTGGGTGGCCTTGATAAGTTGTGCCTTTTCAGGACGGTAGAAGTGCGGTTTGCACTCAGCGCAGACTTGGCAGTCCCTGGTCATCGTCCTGATTTCCTCAAGGGAGTAAGGCAGGTTCTGGGCTTTCACGAAATGGTAAAGTCGGGTGACTCCCGGGTGGCAAAGATCTGCATGGAGGGCATATTGCCGGTTGAGCTGCGCGCTGGCACACATTCCCCTGGATAGGGCATCAGGGGGCTCATTGAGCCTTCCAGGCCAGTACAGGATATCATAGTTGTAGGTGGAGAGTTCTATTCTCCACCGCAAAATTTTATCATTTTTGATTTTGCCCCGCTGTTGGTTGCTGAACATGAACGCAACTGAGCGCTGGTCGGTCAGCAAGGTAAGCCTTTTGCCGGTGAGATAGTGCCTCCAGTGCCTAATAGCTTCCTCTATGGCCTGGGCTTCTTTCTCCACTGTAGGGTGCCAAATTTCAGGGCCTTGAAGAGTACGGGAGAAGAATGCTACCGGCCTTCCTGCCTGATTGAGGGTAGCAGCCAGCGCGAGGTCGGAGGCGTCACTCTCTACTTGGAAGGGAATGTATCGTTGCTTTGGCAATGTCCCCTTTAATGCGGCTGAAGGCCGCACAGGCCTCAGCAGAGAGGGGAAATGCGGTGGACTTGACCAGGGGGTGGGCATTGTCTGCATAGTGAGGGACCCATTGGGTGTAATAGGAAAAGAAGCCCAGGCACCGTTTGAGGGCTTTGAGAGAGGTGGGAAGAGGGAGTTCCAACAGGGGGTGCATACGGTCGGGGTCAGGGCCAATGACCCCGTTCTCCATGACATACCCAAGGATAGCGAGTCGGGTGGTTCCGAACACACACTTCTCCCTGTTATAGGTGAGGTTAAGAGCTTTAGCCACTTGGAAAAATCATTGGAGGTTGGTGTCGTGATCCTGCCAGTCGTGACCGCAGATGGTGATGTTATCCAGATATGGGAACGTGGCCTTCAGTTGGCACTGGTCCACCATCCGGTCCATTTCCCTCTGGAAGACAGAGACACCATTCGTGACACCGAAGGGGATGCGCAGGAAGTGATAGAGCCTGCTGCCCGCCTCAAAGACGGTGTAGGGGCAGTCCTCCGGGTGGATGGGGAGCTGGTGGTAAGCGGATTTCAGGTCTATGGTCGAGTACACCTTGTACTGAGCTATCTGATTGACCATGTCCGCGATGCGGGGTAGGGGGTACGTGTCAAGCTGCGTGAACCTATTGATGGTCTGGCTATAGTCCAAGACAATCCTATTTTTCTGCCCAGTCCGAACAACGACCACCTGGGCCCTCCAAGGACTTGTGCTTGGCTCAATGATCCCCTCCCTGAGCAGCCGCTGCTTAATGAAGGCCCTGTCCCCCGCACTGTACCTCCTGCTTTTAGTTGCCACAGGTTTACAGTCGGGGGTCAGGTTGGCGAACAGCAGTGGGGGAGGGATCTTGAGGGTGGAGAGGCTGCAAGTGGTGTCAGTAGCGCGGCCGTTGGCATGGTGGTGAGTGGGATGTGCGGGTTGGTGTGTGTGTGTGGTCAGTAGCGGGGTATATAACGAAGTCCCACAAAACTGAGGATTTCTGACAGCAATTGGTGGGAGGGGCCCGTCATACTCCATTGTCACAGTTTTCAGGTGGCTCTGGAAGTCGAGCCCCAAAAGCACAGGGGCACACAGCTGAGGCATGACCAGTAACGCAAAGTCCCGATATTCTGTGCCCTGCACCACCAATGTCGCTACACAACCCCCCTGGATGTCTGTGGAATGTGAACCAGAAGCCATGGTGACCCTCTAGCTTACCGGCCGTGTCACGAGTCCGCAGCTTTGCACCGTGTCCGGGTGAATAAAACTCTCAGTGCTGCCCGTGTCAAACAGGCAGCTAGTCCTGCATCCCTCCACCAGGATGTCTATCATTGACCTTGCAAGCTGATGTGGAGCGCTTTGGTCAAGGGTCTCGGAGGCCAGAGTTGAATCGCCATCTTGGTGCCCGGTAGGCACCAGTGGGTCGGAGGCGGGGCTTCTTTCAACAGCTGGAGCAGGTCGCTTCTCGGGCCGGGAAGCATTTTCGGGGGTGCCTTTCGAGTCTGCAGAAGTAACACTGCACCTACTTGCAACTGGCAGCAGCCATGGTCGACTCGCTGGCGGGTTACAGGGACTTCATGGACTTGCGACTGGCAGCAGCCGAGGTCAATTCGCCGGTGGGTTGCGGGGTCTGCAGTGTCCACGGGGCCAGCAGGAGATTGCGCACCTGGACAGCATCAGCATCGTGCAGAGCGGCCTCCAGCATGTCGGCCAGTTCGATCGCCGAATGTAAGGTAAGATCAGTGTGTTCCAGCAGCCACTGGCGCATGTACACTGACCTGATCCCTGTAACGAAGGCATCTCTTACTAGCAGCTCCGCATGCTGCTCCGCCGTCAGTCCCCTGCAGTCGCAGGCCCACACGAGTGTCTGTAGGACCCGGACAAACTCAACGCTCGACTCTCCGGCCCGCTGCCGTCATGTCGCTAAGCGATGTCTTGTGTAGACGGTGTTCACCGGCCGCCGGTATTGTTTTTTGAGGGCATCCATCGCACCCTGGTAGTCCGTTTGGTCTCTGATCATGGAGTAGACCTTTGCACTGACTCTGGAGAGGAGAACCCTGCGCATCGTGGCAGGGTCAGTTACATGAATCTCCTCCAGGTACGATTCGAAGCATGCTAGCCAGAGTTCGAAAACGTCACCGGCTTCCTGGGATTGAGGGTCGCGATCCAATCTGTCAGGTTGTAAAATGCTCCCCATGTTTTAAAATTGCTGCTGATAAAATTGATGCACCATCAATAACTCTCGGAGACGGGAGGCGAACGATAGGCTTTTATTAGCAGCAAAATGGAGCACGGCATCTCGGAGACTGAGGGGGGAGCAGTGCCTCCAATCGCCTTTATACAGGGGTCTGTGGGTGGAGCAGTCAGCAGAGGGGTGTGTCCAGACAGGTATACATAGTTTACCACAGTATCTATTTATTTTACTAAACAATCACCAAACAGAATATCGCCACAAAATATCAGCAAACAGATTTTTTTTAAACCAGTTTGGTTATTGATTGAGCTTCTAATCAGGTACTGACGAAAGACTGTCATTCCTATAGGAAGTCCATTTGATCTGGAACCTTAGGCTGCTCAGCCAAGGGTAGAAATGACGACACCTACAGCTACTACCTCTAGTATTCCCACGTCTTGCTTAGAACATCAAAGAGAACAGTACAGGAGCTGGTTGTGGATTACAGGAGGAATGGAGACAGGCTCACCACCATTGACATCAAAGGACCTGGGGTTGAGGAGGTGAACAGCTTTAAGTTCCTCGGCATACACATCACTGAGGACCTCACGTGGTCTGTACACACCGGCTGTGCGGTGAAAAAGGCACAACAGTGCTTCTTTCACCTCAGACGGTTTAGGAAGTTTGGTATGGGCACCGAAATCATAAGAACTTTCTATAGGGGCACAATTGAGAGCGTCCTGACTGGCTGCATCACTGCCCGGTATGTGAACTGTACCTCCTTCAATCGCAGGATTCTGCAGAGAGTGGTGCAGACAGCCCAGCACATCTGTAGTTGTGAACTTCCCATGATTCAGAACAGTTACGAAGACAGGTGTGTAAAAAGGGCCCGGAGGATCATCGGGGACCCGAGCCAGCCCAACCGCAATCTATTCCAGCTGCTACCATCCAGGAAGTGGTTCCGCAGCATAAAAGCCAGGACCAACAGGCTCCGGGACAGCTTCTTCCACCAGGCCATCAGACTGATGAACTCACGGTGATTTGAGCGTACTCTATATTACATTGACTGTTCTATTTATTCTAAATTATTATAAATTACTATGTTTGCACATTGAACATTTAGATGGAGACATAACGTAAAGATTTTTACTCCTCATGTATGTAAAGGATCCAAGAAATAAAGTCAATTCAACACAGGAAGAGGGCCTTTGGCCCACAATGTTTTGCGGAACTAGATAAAAAGCAAATCAAAAATGCCCAAAAACTAATCCCTCCTACCTACACAACATTCATATCCTCTATCTTCCTCATATCCATGTGCCCATCTTAAAAATCTGTAATTTATTTGCCTCTAATAGCATACTAGGTAGCACATTCCAGGCTACTGAGTAAAAAACTTACCTCACATCCTGTTTGAACCTATCCCCTCTCACCTTATTCTAACAAACGTCCAGTGGTCTTTGGATTCTACCTAACTCAGCAATAATTTCTGCTCAGTTTGATGTCAACTGTTTGTATTAGTGCAGGTTAAATGCCACAATCATCCTGGTGAATCAGCAATGCTTCTCTATCCAGAGGTGCTGAGGTCACTATGTAAGGGATTGGCTTTTCTCTGGGGGACTGCCAATGATGTGAAGCTCAGAGTCACATTTAGCTGGTGATCCAGTGATCTTTTTTCTTGATGAGATTGTTGCTGAATGCAAGTGGACTCATACCCTTTGATGAATGACTCTAGGCTTTGTTACACTTTAATGCCAACCCATCTCCAACAAAGGCACCGTCCACCGAAATTATCGCTAGTTTACCCAGGCTCTCTGAGGATTTTGCTTCCCAAAGGCTCAAAGTACTGACCACTGCCAATGCTCCCTGGATTCAATCTGCTCTCCATGAGACTGCATGGGGCTCCTCCTGTTCTTTGACTTGCAACGACAAGCAGGTTGGTTGGTGAAAATTGGAAAATTGTCTGTTGAGTGTAGGAGAGTGGGAGCTGATGGGAATATAAGGGAAATAACATGGGGTTATGTAATTGGGTCCTTTATGGTCGTTGGGTTGAAGAGCTTGATTTCATGTTGAATGGTTTTATAACTATGAATGTAGAAGAGAAGTGAATGGGATGAATGCTTTATCAATCAAATAAACAGGTGCAACGGCTCATTAAATTATATGCTCAGAAAACTTCCAGAGGATATTGTAAGTTAATGGTGTGCTGGTTAAGATCGTGCTTGAATAGGGATGCAAAATTTTTTAATGGTCTTCTATTTCTCATGTTAATGAAATTAAAATGATCACAATTTGTTCTCAAGAAGGTTTAATTTTCATCTAATTAGCAAAAAAGGAAATCTTACCTTTAAATTCCTTGAACTTACCCAGTAGGACTGCCAAGATTGTCACTATTCTAGTGCCAGCACCCAGTTCGATCACCTTCATGCCAGAAAAGATTATTCTCTACTTTTCAAAATACTGACAGAGCGAGAGCATGAGAAATATAACAATGTTAGAACTACTTCAGTTGTCCTTGATGCAATATGGGACCAGCGTGCAAACAAAAATGTAGCAAGTGAAATATGTATTCACATGGCGGCTCATCATTATTATATGAGCACAAAAAGTACAAAGTAAATTTATTATCAAAGCATATACTTACATATTGCCTTATCTACATAGGAAGTGTGATAATAAATTTACTGGTGGCAATTAACATCAGCAGCAAATTACCAGGTCAGCAGCGTAGCATTGTGGCTACCACACTTTATAGTCCCAGTGACCCAGGTTCAATTCCCGCCACTGCCTGTAAAGATCTCGTATATTCTCCCCGTAACGGAGTGGGTTTCCTCTGGGTGCTCCGGTTTCTTCCCACGCACCAAAGTTGAAGCAGTTGATAGGTTAATTGATCATTGGAAATGATCCTGTGATTAGGCTAGGATTAAATCAGGAGTTTTGTGTGGCTGGGCTCGAAGGGCCAAAAGGGCCTATTCTGCACGGTATCTCAATGCCTAAATAAATATTCCACTCTGAAAGTTATTTTCTTGCAGGCATTCACAGTAGAACAAAAATACAATAGAATCAGTGAAAAGCTACACACAATGACTGAAAACCAATGTGTAAAAGAAGACAAACTGTGCAAATACTAAAAAAAAAGCAATAATAATAATTAATAAGTCAACAAATAATACTGAGAATATAATTTGTAGAATCTTTGAACGTGAATCTATAAGTTGTGGATACCCAATTTTTGAATTGGAAGTACAGGAGGAGCCCCATGCAGTCTCATGGAGAGCAGATTGAATCCAGGGAGCATTGACAGTGGTCATCATTTTGAAACTCTGAGAAGCAAAATCCTCAGAGAGCCTTTGGCAAAGAATTTCACAGATTCACCATTCTTGGCAAAAGAAATTCAGCCTCCTGTTCTGAGGCTGTGTCCTCTGGTCTTAGACCTTTAGGAACTTGGGCTCAAGGATAACAGGGATGGACTCTAAACAGAGGCTTTGCTAATAACTTACAACTTGCATAATGAATTAAAAAATAACCTCCTTAAAATACAATGCATTGGCTAGAATGATGGCTTGTGCTCCTATCTCAAGAGCTTTCAGTAAAATGAAGAAAGGGAGACTGAGGGCTACAAAGTACTCACAACACTGCTAAAATTAATTAAAGGAAGGTAAGTTAAATGAAGTCAGAAAGGTGTTTTATGAACTCAAACTACAGGAGGAACTAGAAGCTGCAATATAATTAAAACAGAAGAGGAATGGGAAATGTACAAGATAAACATTACAACAGAAAGATTGGTTAGAGTGTGTAGTCCACAAACACAAGTCAAAGTTAAATGAATCATGCCACAAGATCAACTGGGAAGTCACATCTGGTGGCCATTACTATGATATGGCTGGAAGATGGTCAAGATTTGTAACTAAATATATCAGGTTACAGCTTTTACAGAAAGCTACAGAAGAAAAGTATCTCTGGCGATTATGGAGGAAGTATATTGTCACGTATAGTCACTGTGGCAGAAGAGAATATTTGACCACAGAGTCTATGCTGACTCTATTCAGAATGACCCAGTCAATCTCATTCCCCTATTGCTCTGCAAATTTATTACCCTGAAGTTCCTGTCCAATTTATTTTTAAAATCATCAATTGTCTCCACTTCTTATACCAAGTAGGCAACAAATCCAAGTTATTATCTTCTAATACATAAAGAGATTCTTCCACATTCCCTTCATCTATTTCTTGCCCTGTAGTTTAAATCTATGTTCCCTTGTTTCTGTACCCCAGTACATGTGATCAGATGTTACTTCTATCTCATTTGATAATCATATACACTTCATCAAATTTCCCTCAAGCTTCTTTTTTATCTAAGGAGAACAGCACCAGATTTGCCAACTTAACCATGCAACTATTCTGGAAAATCTCCTCAGCACCTTCTAAAGCTGTGATAAACCAATCTAGGTATAGTATTCTAGTTACAATGTCTAAAGATAAAGCATAACTGTATTTACTCCGATGCCCCACATGATCTGCTAATTACTCTCTCAATTTTCATGACACCTGTACATACATTTACTTGTTCGTTCAATTGTTACGTGCCATGTCATATGACGTGGATGTTCATGGTCTTTCTATGATCATGATTCTTCTTGCCAAATATTTTTACAGAATTGGTTTGCCATTGTCTTTCGCTGGCCAGTGTCTTTACAGAATGGGTGACCCCGGGCATTAATGATACCCTGTCTGCCTGACGTCATTGGTTGCCTAACCAGAACTTGTGATATGCACCAGCTGCTCCGTTGGCTTTTCGTGTTCTTGATCAGGGGGTCTAAATATCTGCTGCACCTCGCCCAAGGTACTTGTGGATATGACAATTAACTTGATTTCAATATATCTGGCTACTTTCAAAGAATTACATAAATTGCCTCTCCATCATGGCTCTCTGCCACTCACTCTCATCCTGCTCGCTCCTTAGAATGGTACAATTAAATTTTCAATTCTCCTTCTCATCTTCTTTGCAGAAACGTATAATTTTGCTGTATTAAATTCCATTTGCAAATCTGTGCATCTTGCCACCCTCTCTATTGAGATCAATTTACAGTAGATTGCAATACAAGTTACCACACCTCCCGATAAGACATTTTAAAGAAATTTACTCTGGACTCTCATACCAAATCCCTTATTTCTATCAAAGAAATTATGTCAATCATGAAACAGTTTTTGAGAGGTAGGTAAGCCTCAGATGCGAAGGGGCAGGGTGCAGAATGCAGAACTTAGACACCAAGCAGGAAAGGCAGGTTGGTTTTTAAATGATTTTTAAAGGTGTTCTTATGGATAAACAGGCCAGTTTACATCTGAAAGGCCGTGAATTTATGGAGCATGCTAAGGACTGTTGTCTGTAATAATCTGTCTGAGAACTAACAATTAATGAAACAGACTTAATTCACAATATAACCACTGATCATTGCAATAGTTGGCAGTGAATCACCTAAATTGAGGAAAAACAATATAATTTGATTTAAACAGCAAAAACACATTACAATAAATGTTGGGATCTCCCAGCCAACAGGTTAAATTAAAGCTTTACAGCATGCCACATCCAGAGCTAAAGGGGATGCACATTCAAATTGGAAGAGGAAATTCCAATCAATCGCATGTTCAATAATGGAAGAGCCCAGCATGTGAATGATGAAGTCAAGGCCAAAACATTCACAACTATTCACAAAATATTCACAAGGACATGGCTCTAAAGTAAGGGGTGGGAAGTTCAAGGAGAATATTAGAGGAAGGGTTTTTAATCAGAGAGTGGTTGGTGCATGGAATGCACTGCCTAAGGCTACATCCACATTTGACCGGATAATTTTGAAAACGCCGGTTTTGTGTAAAAACGATAGGCGTCCACACTATGTGTTTTTGAAAATATCTCTATCCACATTGAAACGGAGATTTCGGCGAATCTCCTCCTACTGGGCATGCGCAGGACACATCTACCGAAAACAAGCGACATATTTGGTGTCGAATCTCGCCGTAAAAGTGCGCGTTTGTGTAGTTACAGACTAGAAAAACTTAAAACGACGGACAGCTGTTGGCTCTCACACAGGAGAACTTTAAAGTAAAATAAAAACAAATACTGGAGCATATGGAGGCAACCGATGGGGAGTTCATGGACAGATTGACCTGGCTGATGACGAACATTGAAAAACTGATTAACTCTGTTGCATTAATAAAGCACCTTGTTAAATGTATAAATGTTTTAATGTCTGCATCAGTGTTATCTTGTATTTCCATGCAACGTTACATTAGGCTGTTATACATCTGTGGTCAGAGAAGTACTTGCATAAATAGGTAAACCGCTATCAAACGAGCAAGGACAGAAAACAGGGCAAAGTGAGTATACTTATTTATTCAGTAAGTTATGGGTCAAAGTATTTGGTGAGTACATTTCTACCTCTTCTGGCTTCAGTCTCATTGCCGTCTGTTCTGAAATTGTTAGGCTGTGATCAAGAAAACAATGAAATAACGTGCTGCCGTCTGATAGAGTTTTCAGGTTTCTCCAGTTACCCCATCCACTCTGATCTGCCCAAGCAGCATTTTCAGAAATACCCACCCTGGAAAGCGTTTCTGAAAAGGTCTGGTTTTGGGGGATGAAAACGCCGTTTTAGTGTGGACGGAGGGTAAAAACGGAGAGAAAAAGCTTTGCTTATGGATTTATCCGGTGTAGTGAGGACGTAGCCTGATTCAGTGGTGGAGGCAGATACACTGGTGAAGTTTAAGAGTCTACTAGACAGGTATATGGAGGAATTTAAGGTGGGGGGGGGTATATGGGAGGTGTGGTTTAAGGGTTGGCACAACATTGTGGGCTGAAGGGCCTGTACTATGCTGTGTTTTAAGTTCTATGTACTATATTCAGCCTGAAGTGCTAGATCTCAGCTCTGGCTGAGAGCATGACCCACTCAGAATCTGGACTTCAGCCAAGTCGATTCACAGAGCATTATCAATAATGGACAAGACAAGACCATACAAGTAAATAAACATCTAAGCCTCTCAGCTTTTCAAGCCTACTCAGCCATTCAATAAGACCGTGACTGATCTAATGCAACCTCAACTCCAAATTCTCACACAATCCAAGGAGGCATGAACCAGATCACATTAAATGAAAATAGTTATCTTTAATCACTACTTGCTATTATTACTATGTTCTTTCCATATGCTGCTTCGGAGTCACAAATCCAAATACAGAATTAAATTCAATATTCAAAATAAACCTGCACCTAAATCCTTACTGAATCCACATCTGATTCTTGGAAATCAATGGCCAAAATGCTGAAATATTAAGGTTCAACACGCAGAAGTAAATTCAAGATCAATACAGCTCAAAATCATTATAGTTGAACCGCCTTTTATCATGACTATTCAGGAAAGGATTCAGAATCAGGTTTAATATCACTGAAATACATTGTGAAATCTATTGTTTTGCTGCAACAGTGTTGTGTAATACATTTTTTAGACTATAAATTACAATAAGAAATTTATACAAAAATATACTGAAACTGGCAAACATTCAAAGTATGATAGAATATAACGTCCAGATGAATACTTAATGAAAGAGCATGAATATTGAAAGTAAACCTTGAATTAGTATTAATGGTCAGATTCAACAACTTTTAATATATTCTATACTGTTCAATCAATAGCTTTCTGTTCTGTTCAGTGGAGAAGAACCCAATGTTTGCTTCATGTTCAGTGCTTGGCTTCTTTAATCATTCATTTTCCCCATGATCTATGGGGTTATAGACTGTAGCAATCAAGTACTTGACTCAGATTTTTTTTTCTTCCTCATCCTTTGATGCGCTTTCAGGGTACAGTAAGCAGAGAATAGAAAGGTCAGAACAAGTTGAGTGTGGGCTGCCAGCAGAGGAAACCGTGCCAACTTGGAACAATGAAATCAAACATTTCAACAAGCTTTACTGCACTAGATTCTTCAATAAGACAAACGCATTTGACAATCCTAAACCACAAGCATTTTCCTATAATCCTCAGTACAGCTCTGTGTGATACAGTACTTTTGAATAATTACTGTAAATAGGATATGATTCTGTATCATTCTTTAAAAATGTATTGTTTTTAACAAACATGCAGTATAGATCACTGATCTAGAATTTGCTTCCTTATACGTCTGAAAGCAGATTATTATACTTACAGCATCCCATATAAAACTAGAAGATGAGCGCATGGAATCAGTCCTCTGGCTGATCCATAGCTGATGTCCACAGAACTCATAGTTCCTCTCCAAAATGTAGCTATCTGTTGGGTCAGCGTGACACTCAGTTTCCATTTTCCTCTTGTATCTGTAATTAGCTTGCCTTGATCTCCAGTGGATCTCTGCTGAGCTCTGTATAGATTCCTGTATAGACTCCTTCCAAGCATCAATTCTGGATTATTATCAATTTCATGTATCTTGAGTTTGTGTACCTGTATCTATGAAGACAGGCGGAGAAATCTTCGGAAAGTCTGCAGAATACTTCAGCGTAGGTTTTTAGCACAAAGTAAAACTCACTAATTTTATGTTTATGTTTTTATGTTTATAATTTTATGATAACTAATTTATGTTTATTGGAATCGATTAAGAAAACACTTAAGAATATAATTTTTAAAAATTCAAAGATGACCTGAAGTACTGTCATGACTTTAAGAAATGTCAGGCAAACTCAAAGATCTTAAGGTGGATAAGTCACCTGGACCAGATGGACTACATCCCAGAGTCCTGAGAGAGGTTGCTGAAGAGATAATGGATGCATTGGTCATGATCTTTCAAGAATCATTTGATTCTGGCATGGTCCCAGAGGACTGGAAGATTGCCGATGTCACTCCACTCTTTAAGATCGAAGGAAGGCAAAAGAAAGGAAATTATAGGCCAGTGGTTGGGAGAGTATTGGAGTCTATTATTAAGGATGAAGCTTCGGGGTACTTGGAGACTAACGATAAATTAAGTCAAAGTCAGCATGTTTTCTGTAAAGGGAAATCTTTCCCGACAAATCTGTTAGAGTTCTTTGAAGAAGTAACAAGCAGGATGGACAAAGGAGAGGCAGTGGGTGTCATTTATTTGTATTTTGAGAAGGCGTTTGGTAAAGTGCCACACGTGAGGCTGCTTAACAAGATAATATCCTATGGCATTACAGGAAAGACACTGGCATAGATAGAGAAATGGCTGACAGGCAGGAGGCAGCAAGTGGGAATAAAGGAGGCCTTTTTTGGTTGCTGCCAGTGACTAGTGGTTTTCCTTAGGTGTCGGCATTTGGACCGCTACTTTTCACATTGTTTGTCAATGATTTGGATAATGGATTTGATGGCTTTGCGGCAAAGTTTGCGGATAATACGAAGATAGGTGGAGGAGTAAGTAGTGCAGATGAAGTAATCCGGTTGCAGAAGGTCTTAGACAAATTAGAAAAATGGGCGAAAAAGTGGCAAATGAAATACTGTGTAGGAAAATGTACGATAATGCATTTTGGTAAAAGGAACAATAGTGTGGAAGAAGGTTTCAACACCAGAAGTGCAGAGTGACCTAGGAATTCTCATGCAAGATGCCCAGAGGGTTAATTTACAGGTTGGGTCTGTGATGAGGAAGGCAAATGCAATGTTGGCATTTATTTCAAGCGGAATAGAATATAAAAGCAAGGAGATAACGTTGAGCCTTTATAAGACACTAATCAGGCTACACTTGGAATATTGCCAATAGTTTTGGGCCCCGTTTCTTTAGCAGTTTGAACAGCGTACAACTGCGGAAGTGTGTGAAGGTCAGCCTGTGAGAACAGCGGGAGAGTTTAAAAGTGAGCAGATTAACAGAGCGGGAGACTGAGTAGGAAGGCTTTGGCTCAAGAGGCTTCAGCAAGCAGAGGCTGAGGACGAGCTTGCTCCCAGAGAGGTAAGGCCGGGTAAGCTCCTTTAATTAATCTAATTAACTTAGAAGTAGGTAATGGAGGCAGCAGTTAGGACAGTCGAGTGCTTCGTTTACAGTACGTGGGAAGTCAGGGCAAGCACAATTGTCCCTGATGACTACACCTGTAAAAGGTGCATCCAGCTACAGCTCCTGACAAACCGAGTTAGGGAACTGGAGCTGGATGAACTTCGGATCATTCGTGAGGCAGAGGCAGAAATAGACAGGAGTTTCAGGGAGATAGTCACCCTAGGAGTTAAGAAACAGGTAGTTGGGTGACTGTCAGGAGAGGGAAGGGGAATAGACAGGAAGAGCAGAGCACCCCTGTGGCCATTCCCATCAACAATAAGTGTACCATTTTGGATACTGTTGGTGGGGACGACCTACCAGGGGCAAGTTGTAGTGGTCGCGTCTCTGGCACCAAGACTGGACTCTCAGCTCAGAAGGGAAGGAGGAAAAAGAGGAGAGCAGTAGTGATAGGGGATTTGATAGTTAGGGGGACAAATAAGAGGTTCTGTGGAAGAGATCAAAAATCCCAGATGCTCTGTTCCCTCCCTGGTGCCAGGGTCCGTGATATTTGGAGAATAGTTTTCTTTATTTTCCAAAACCCATTTCTCACACTAGATAATATGTACTCAAGGGGGTTGCACCCTGTGTGATTCCTCCAGCACATCAAGCTGGGAACATTACAAGACCTAAACAGTTCTATAAAGTTCCACATGCACCAACACATCCATAACACACCAACATGAGTCCAACACTTAAATGTAACACCGTTTACACCCTTAACATTTTCTACAATTGAATTAATTTTTAAGAGTTTCAAAACATGCAGGTTTAGAATGCTACATACAGTAAAAGAATATCAGTTATATTAGAAAGTTCCAAACCAGAAATATTTTCTTTATTTCTAGTTATTGGCTCATAAAGCAATAGCCCTGCTCTTTGAGAGAGACAGTGTAATCTTGGGTTAACTAATTATAAATGAAAAAGAATGGGTCTAGCACAGATAGATCAAAGACAATTGGAAAATAAGATAATGGAAATCACTTGGAAAGAGTTCAAATAAAATTAGATATTTTCATTTGAAGGGAAAAAGTAAAGTGTCTACAGCTAAATTGTGCTGGATATTAAAAAATAAATTAAATGCCGAATACATTTTCATTGTATGAAATTTGATATTTTCTAATGTAAGTTCAAGATTTGAAATTGTTTAATATAACTTCCAGTACTTAAGTGTTGTAAAGAAGAATGAAATAGTCGTTACTTCGTCTCCGATACAGCACAAAATAAACACACTAAGATGAAGAACACAATAAATGTAAATCATTAGATAGTTAATATTCATGACTCTGTATGTACATAACGTGAGGCTAGATACTGGGGTTTCTGTACATAAGGTGACTCTGACAGGAAGTGACAGGTGGGTTAATGGGTGGAGATGTTAATCAACCTTACCGCTTGTGGGAAGAAACTGTGTCTGGTGGTCCTTGCATAGATGCTATGTAGCCCCCTCCCTGAAGAGAGTTGGACAAACAATCCATGAGCAGGATGTGTGGGATCCTTCATGAAATTGCTGGTCTTTCTCCAGCACCTTTCAGCATGTGTGTTTTTGATGGTGGGTAGGATGATGCCAGTGGTGCCACCATCATCAGCTTCATTAAGGTTAACCCACAAGTGCTCCAACAGGTCCAGAACGGTAGCATGGTGGTTAGCACAATGTTTTACAGTAACAGTGACCCGGGATCATTTTGTGCTGCTGCCTGTAAGGAGATTGTACGTTCTCCCTGTGACAGTGTGGGTTTCCTCGAGGTGTTCTAATTTTTTCCCACAGTCCAAAAAAGTACAGATTGGTAGGTTAATTGGCTATTGTAAATTGGCCCATGATTAGGCCTGGATTAAATCGGGGGATTGTTAGGGAGCACAGCTCTAAGGGCCTATTCCACACGGTACTCAATAAATAAAAAAACAAGTTTACATTATTTCCAGTTTAGTATCATGATCTATCTATTTGTTCTGCATGGCATTACTCCAATTCACTATCCCCACATTGGCACCAAAATGCATTATCCTCAGCCTCAAATTGCTCTGCAGTCTCATTTCATATTTTCTTATGTTTTACAGCTTCTGAATCTAGATTGTTTTATATCTCAATCACAGTACACAAGATTTCAATTAGATTGGTTTGATGATCATATTAAGAACAAACCCTCATATAGTATGAACGTGGGTTCAAAATGTTTTCAGAATTAAGCTCGGTGAATGCCAGAAGAAGATACTGCCAACCAAAGATAAGGCTTGATACAAGCATGCAGGAAATTCTCAACCCTTCATACGAAACACTGAATGCTGTAAACACAGATAACATTATACGGCATCCCAATACACAATACTACATTGTCCAATGCTAGTCTTTTGTATCAATACCAGGAAGAGGACAGCTCAGAACAAAATATCAGCCCTTTCTTTACTAAATATATTTCTTTGTTCAAAACAAAATCAAAATATCACAGTGGCACTGTTTCTTTTCAGTATTACCTAAATGAGAAATATTGTCTAGTGGCAAATGCACCTCATGTTTGGACAACTGTGTACAGACAGATTTCTTTATTCAATAGAATATTTCACAGTGACTCTGTATTTATGCATATATTATACCTTTCCAGCCTCTTGGCTCTTCAAGTAACTTTGTGGTAGAGTTATTCACTAAATTACTTTGGATATCAATTTAAAATTCTCCTCACGGTTACTTATAATTAAAACTTCTTCACTCAAAGCACTGAAGTCTCAAGTGCTATGTAAGTTCTGTAGTTTAATTTAAATAATTTGATGATTCAGGTTTTTCAGCAAATAAACAGCAGTATTTAGATTGGTTGTGCAAGTGAGCAGATAAATAACAAATGAAACTCAATAGTAGCAATTATATAAAAAATGTATATTTTGTGTATAAAGATGAATGATGTAAGCACTAAGAATGACATGGGAGCCACTTCCGAGTAAACATTTTCAGTGCTAAGACAGTGCAGCATATTGAAGCAGGGAAGTGAGTTAGAACTGGACTTTGCTGAGTTTTTATAACCCCACGGTTAGACCAGACTCATACTTCCCAAAACTTTTCAGGAAAAGTTCAGAACTACATCAAGAATCAGTACATTCTTGTGATAAACATGAATTTTAAAAAGTCTATCAGCTGTTACTGTTCTTTAATCCAGAAACGGTAGTATCTTATTGCCATCATCCTTGGAGAGTCAGAGATTGGCAAAAAAAAATCCAAGTAC
The DNA here is from genome assembly GCF_030144855.1 of Hypanus sabinus. Classification (NCBI taxonomy): domain Eukaryota; kingdom Metazoa; phylum Chordata; class Chondrichthyes; order Myliobatiformes; family Dasyatidae; genus Hypanus; species Hypanus sabinus. The sequence goes on from NC_082707.1 coordinate 32,932,074, forward strand.
ATTTTTTGGAAGACATGATAACATTGTAAAGACAGTGTGGTATCAGGATTCCCCATTGTGAGGTTAGTGGCCTGGTGTTAACACGCACTTTTTACATACCAGATGGTTGACCATTTGTTCAAAGCTCAAAGAGCAAAGTAAATTTACTTCCGAAATACCCGAACAGTATGTCACCATATACTACCCCGAGATTTATTTTCTTGGAGTAGAAGAAATTCAATAGGACAAATGAAAAACGGCACATAAACAAGGACTGACAAACAACCAACGTGCAAAATACAAACTGTTGCCATTTGAGCTCTATCCTGCCAGACCTTTATGTTGAACTTCAACTCTCTAGCAAAATGCTTTATTATTCTCTGGACTCATTTATGCCTTTTACTTCTTTAATTTGCCTGTTTTGTCACTTGTTCCCTTTCTTCCGTATTGTTAAAACGTTTTCTCTTTTACTCGCTGCCCTCTCCTCTCTGCCCCATTTGACTCCTTTTGTCTTACTTTCTGCTGGCTCTGAAGACAGACTCTGTGCAGTTCATGTCCCATGTGCTTTTGTGTACTTTACTTGTACTCTTTCCGCGATTGACGAAGGACGAACCGGTGTTCAGCACTCTGCTCAGTGAGGTTTACTCACTTCAGAACTGAACTGACCCTGCAGCTGTAGCCGGCGATCACCAGCGCCCACCTCCATGCTGAACCAGCTCTGCGATTAATGTGTCGTGTTTTTTTGTTTGCACAGTTTGTTTTTTACCCACATTGGAACTTGGACAGTCTTTGTTACATGGTTCAAAGACTTAAACTTAAACTTAAACTTAAACCTCAGAGAAATGTATACATAGAACATACTGTACAGCACAGTACAGGCCCTTCAGCCCACAATGTTGTGCCGACCCTTAAACCGTCCCTCCCCTATAACCTCCCCACCTTAAATTCCTCCATATATAATATACATCCTGAAATGCTTTTTCCTCACAACCATCCACGAAAACAGAGCAGTGCCCCAAAGAATGAACAACAATTAAATGTTAGAACCCCAAAGCACCCCCCCCCAGCTCCCCACCCCGTGCGTGAGCGGCAGCGAGCAATGATTCCCCTCCCCCCACCACCAAAAAAAAGCATCCGCCACCGAGCACTAAAGTGTGAGCAAAGCAATAACAAAGATGCAGACTTGCAGTTACCCCAAAGACTTCGCGTTTCACCTGGTATTCAATATACCACTGGTTCTCTCTCTCCCTCATAAGAGAGGAAGAGGTCTCCATTTTCCCAGCGAGTGGGGAGATATAACAAAAAACTCGCTGGTTTACAATGTTAAAAATCCGTTATGTTGCTTTTTTCGAGCTCTGTGCCCAAAGATCACAAAGGACCCAGGTCTCCAGGCACACAGCAGATATCCCGACTCCCCCAACAACACGTTGGTCTCCTGTCGTGACACCGACCCTTGATCCGCCCACTACCAGAGCCTTGAGATCCTAGGCTTCTGAATTTGAGCAGGACTCTTAGGCCGATCCTTTAGCGTGCCGACCAACTGCCAGTTATGGAACCCTGAGGGCGGGACCCATTCCCACAAAGAACCATTGTCAGTGTCTAACTCCAGGTCAGGGTCTTCAAAAGAATCCTAAAAGGGAAAAATATTAAAGATAACAATATGGGGGGTTTTAATGGGCTCTATTGTCTTTCTTTGCCTTGTGGCTGCCTGCAAGAAGATAAATCTCAATGTTGTATGCAATGTACATACTTCTGGAACTAAATGTGTTTTGAACATTGATCTTAGAAATGTCAGCACTTCTTTCTCCACAACTGTAGCTTGATTTAGCATTTTAATTGTTGTTTGTCATTGTATTTGTTGAAAATATAGCAGTATTTTAGAGCAACATGAATCTGCATTTAGCTAAGGAAGATTTTGTTTCCCCATTTCACTTCTTCTTCCCCTTGTTGTTGCCATCTGCCTCTCGGCTGTGTTCAGAATACTTTGGATGGCTTTGTACACGATTAACGGAATATTTGCAGGAAGGTAGAACAGGTGATCTGGTAAGCTACTGAGATGTCTGTCACACCTGAGTTACTGTGTACAATTTTTTTTTTTCTCTATTAAAATATACTTAGAGTGAGCTCAACAAAGATTTGCTAGGTTTCTGGGAGGAGAGGACTATCTGGAAATCCAGAATCTGGGGTTGTAGCCTAACATTACAGAATAAGGCATTTAGAACTGCAATGAAGAAATATTTGTTCACTCAATCCGATGGAATTTTCTGCCACAGAAGATAAATGTGTCCTAATTATTAAGCATATACAAGATGCAGTTAGATATGATACTAATGATTGAAAAGATCAATGGCAATTGAGAGAAATCAGGAACAGGGAATTTGGATCATCAGCTTTATGGAATGATGAGGCAGACTCAAAGGAAAAATCGTCTACTCCTCATCCCATTTTGTTTCTTTAACAAAATATGTCGAAGATTAGTTTAGCATTCTCTGGTGTCCCAAAGAATAGGTTATCTATTTAAGCAGATGAGATCCAAGTGAGGATTAAAAGGTTTAATTCCAGCAGGTGTGCTAGATAGGGCAGCCGAGAACCAGAGGACATAACATCAGAGTAGAAGATCAGCCAACCGACTGGACAGCTTCTTTCATAATTTGTAAACGTGTTGTAGCGTTTCTTCTTTTCAACTGCCAATTGCCCCACGGATTACTTGAAATATTTGTCAGATTCTTTGCTCACTCTCAGTCTGGCTGCAGGGCATCAGCACATTAACCTTCGCTTTGCCTTACAGATGCTGCTTAATCTCCAAGTTCTTCCAGTTTTTTCCCCCTCAATATTCCAACATTGTGTGTCTCCTCTCTGCTGTGGGAAATGTCTCCTTCTGGTTACGCATGAAGGACTTTCATAGTTTTTGTGTATCAGTTAAACCTCTCAGGGCTTCCACTTCAAGGGTGTAAATTAAGAGGGATTCAGTGCTCAGATTAATACGGATTTGTTCTCTTGGGACAGACATGTTGGTCGGGAGCTCATACAAAACCTTGTAAAATTTCGTCTTTATCAATTATATTTGTGGAATTCGTTGTAAGTTTAATTTAGCATGCAAAGATGGAGTGAATTCTAAAACAGAAACATCACGATGTTGTCGGGGCAAGCTTGCAAGAATCATTGCATATATTCAATGCAAGGACGCCAAGTCCCCACACTCATCAAACCCTCAGTTTCACTCAGGGTACTATAACGAACGTAACGAGCGCATGCGTAAGAAAAATAACTTTTAAAAAATTAAATAAATTATAAAATTATAAATTATAAAATAAATAAATTATTCAGATGAAAAACGTGTACTCATTACATCCAGTACAAGTTACATGAGCGTTTTTATGAGTCAAAGTGATTGGCTATGGCGGGCCGGCGTATGCGGCATAAAAAAAGCAGGCGGGCCAATCAGCAAGGCAGGAAAACTGCCGCCGTTTGTTGTGGACCAATGGAAGTTGTGGGCCGGGTTAATGACGTCACGAAGCCTATATCAGCGCAGGTTCCCGGCGGCGCCGTGTCCAGCTGCGGGGGAGACAGTGTCGCTCTCTAACCCTAATGCGGGGGCAACGCGGGCCCTTGTTTAAAGTCCCGCTGTCGGGAGCCCTCGCTGTTTTCTTGGCTAACTTTCAGCGATGGCGAAAGGGCCCAGCAAAGGTTGGGAAGCGTGATTTATTGTTGGTGGGCAGAGAGAAAAAAGTTTAAGCCGCGGCCTCCTCCCCGGCGGCCCAGGACCCCCTGTTGCAACGTGCGGAATGGCGGCCTCGGCCCCCCTGCTGCACGCCCAGCCGTTTAGGCCGCGGTCAGCGCCGGTTTCCACGCCAGTGTGGGGCTTGATGCTGTCGCGAAGAGTTCGTCTCTGTTAGCCTGGCAGGGTGTGCTACGCAGGGTCGGGGTGCGGAGGGCAGGGAGATTAAATAGCTTGACCAGACGCTATGGCCTGTACTGCATTTCCCAGAGCTGTGGGACCTGCAAATCTGCGCTGGTCATACATTTTATTGCCGGCCACCACTCAACGGCGGAGAGCTGAAATGGCAGCAGACTCCATCTGCTTGAAGTTAACCCACCCTTTATATCTTAAATCGTTTAGATTATTAAAGATACAACTTCATAACCTTTGTGGAATACTTTATGTGCCTTTAACTTTGGATTTCGCCTCTTTCCCTTTGACCTGTCGTCAAATATGCATAGTTATTTTTTTTTAGTTCTTTCGGGATTACATGGTATTTGATGATAAGGGGCATTAATTGTTCTCTCTGGAGTAGTACAGGCTGAGGAGGGAGATCTGATAGATTTAAAGATTGAAGTGTAGAGTAGACACGGTATCTTTTCCGCTGGGTAAAGTAGGGCGTGCATTTAAAGTGAAGGTAAGTTTAAAGGACTTGAAGGATTTTCAAAGTGGTTAGTGTTTGGAATGTACATCCTCTGATGGACAGATATGTTAAGGACTTTAAAAATAGATGGGTGTAAATGTGAGGGAAATGGAAGGATATGGCAATTTTATAGGCAGTAGGGTTTAGTTGGCCATTTGAATACTAATTTAATTGGTTTTCACACCATTATGGGCTGAAGAGCCTGTTCTGTGGTTGTGCAAGGATATCTGGGAGAGGGATTTTGGGTTGAAGTCTTCCATGCTTCATTATTCCTGAATATTTTTCCTCATTGGATGTGGTCTGAGATCTCCACTGTTAATTATATTGTTTTTTTAATAATGTTTGTCCTCTAGGTTGAAACCAGCTTTAGAGATGAGCAATTAACTTTAAAATTAGAAATGTCCTGTAGATGGATGTGATTTGCTTAAGAGGTTTAGTATACACTTGTAAAATGAGGTTTTAATAGCTTCCTAATAAAAATATATCAAGGCTTAAATTGTAGGTAAAAATAACTTAAGTTTTGGAGAGGTAGATGAGTAGCACTGAAGGAAATTTAAAAACACTATAAGTGAAGGGTAGAAATTAAGCTAGAAGGATGGTCAGAGTCGGGTAAGACCGAACTTGAATTTTGTGGGCAACACACAAAATGCTGTAGGAACTCAGCAGGCCAGACAGCATCTATTTGAGGGGGAGGGGGGGGGGGGGGGAGGGAGGCGCAAGGGAGAGAAGTACAGTTGACATTTTGGGATGAGATCCTTTTGCAGGACAGGATGTGGTTGGTACTAGCTGGATTAAATGCTGGAATAGTGGAGATTTTAAACATGTAGTTGCAGCAGGTCAGCTGGCACTTTGAGAGCAAAGTAGAATTGCAGGTTGATCTTTCATCAGGAATGGCTGTACTGAGGCGGGTTGCAAAAAGGAGTGTAGATCCATTAAATTGTATTTGGCTTTGAATCAGTAGCAAGACTCAAAGCAGTACATCAAGATTTTGTGAAGAAAAATCTGAAAATTACTTTGTGATGTCAACATTTCTTTTGCAAAACTAGTTTGATCTGAATTTTAGGCATATGTGTAAATTAATGGGAGTTTTTCTGCAAAAGTACTATTCAATCTACTCTCCAATGCAGCAGACATTGCATGAGTATGAAACAGTAAAATGGTGACTCGTGTCTTCACCTGGGAGTGTTTCCTGAGTCCCGCTACTGTGGAGGTAAATGGGTAGATGTTGCATCATAAGGTGATTGAAGAAGGGAGTTGTTGCAAATCAGAATTGTACATTTTCCCATCTATAAAGATGGATAATAGTCATGTGGCTCTGCTTTTTAAATATTTTTAAATTCCACTTTGGAGATTTTGACTATAGGGTAAGGTGACAGTGATATTTTAATTTTTCACTGTCATTTGTACTTTCCAAAAAACTTGATGTCCAGTTTTGTGAATTGAAGTCCTGGACAGTAAATATGGTGTTGATATCCAAAGACTTAATAGAATGAGAAACTTGGACTTAATTGTAGTTGAGGTAAAACTGGAGCAATACAGCATGGAGCAAGGCTTTGTAGATACCCATATAAGTCAGCCTCATATAGACCCAGTTCTTCCCTCCATGTATCTGTTCAAATTTCTTATGTTGTACCTGTTTTAATCACCTCTGGCTGTTGAATCTGTATCATATAATCCATATGCAATGTTATGTTGGTCTCAATCTTTTTCCTCCCCTCTAGTTTTTGATTCTTTCCTTGGGAGAGGTGAATGCACAATCTATCTTGCTTTGATTTAGTACTAAAATTAATATTTTGGGCAAGGGTGCAGTACAGTACTAAATGATCCAAATAGAGGCTTGGTTTCTTGGTTTAATAGCAGTTTATTGCTATACATAGAGATTGCCAGCAAGCCATCTTGCTTGCCAAACAAGTCAGCAATGTTGACTTGTTTCTTGCCATTGCAACCTGAGAGTGGTTATTTGAAAGTGATGGATCATCAAACTTAGAGACATTTTTGGTGTTTTTGCTATGACTGAATCTCATCTTCAAGAAGTTGAAAGAGCTGATTGTATTTCTCAAATGCAGGTTGATTTACATTTGAAAATCTTAAAGCTTAACAGCATATTTAGTCGGTTGGGCTAATGAATTTAGAATTTGGAATTGTAAACTTTCAGTTTAATGTTACTGAATGCTCCAGTTGGTTCTCAAATGTAAGATTGTCAGTGTAATAAAATTGTTAAATCTTGTGCCTTCAATTTCACTAACATTTGTTTTCTCAGACTAAAACTACAGGTATTTGTTGTACTTTGCAAATACACCCTATCCTCATTATATCTTCAGACAATGCAGATTCAGTTATGCATCGATCCTATTTCTACCAACTTCTTATAAGCGTCCAAAACTCAGTTATGCGAGGCTGACGAGAAGTACCGCTTTCCCACCAATACAAGTCATGTGCGCAGGCCTCAGTCTCACTCCTGACAGTCTTGCATTGGTTTTGGCAATATGTGGATGTGCGATTTTGCGCTCTTAAACTTTTGTTGTTGTTACCTATGGTGCACCACTTTTGTGCTTGAAATATTTAACTATGCCTCCAAGTGTCCTGGGCCATCAGCCAAGCAGCAGATATCTGCTTTATCACTTGAGAAAGGTCGGAAATTATAAACAGGGCCGCGTCAGGTGAAGGTAACAGCTCTAGGATGCTGCTTCAGCCTGGGTGAGTCCACAATCGGAAACAAGGAAAAATGGTGAGAAAATAAAAAGTGCAGTGATTGATTAACCACAAGAGTCTTCAAAGGTTGTTACCAAAGTTCGTAACCCAATTATGACAAAATGAGAAAATGTTGAGTTTGTACATTGAGCATGAGACAAAAAACAGTCAGTTCTGTTCATCTTCATGTTCAAGCTTTGGAAATTTATGCTCGCCTTTGTTCAGAGGTTAGTGAGGAAGTGTCAAGTGATATTGTTAGCTTTAATGCAAGTAGGGGATGTTTTTCTAAGTTTGTTGATCATCATAGGCTTTACAACTTAGCTGTGTGTGGTGACCAAGCTAGTGCTGACCACGAAGCTGCAGAACGCTACCCTTTGCAGCTGCGGGCTATGCATCGCACCAAAGCAGGTGTCTTAATGCAGACGAGACTGGGCTTTTTTGAAAGCATATGCCGAAATGCACTTAAGTAAGGATAAAAAAACTGCGTCAGGTTTCAAGGCAGCAAAGGATAGGTTGACTCTGCTTATGTGTTCCAATGCCGAAGGAGACAAAGATGAAGCCTCTCTTGGTTTACCATTCACTAAACCCCTGTGCTCTTAGGATCTAGTATATTAACTTTCTAAAATTTATTATGTTGAATATTACCTTAAATTGACAAAATATTCAAATATTGCCTCATGGTACTGCGTTTGTGTCATATTGGTACGAAAATGTGAATAAATTACAGATAAAACATTTAGGAAGCCCCCCTGAACGCATCCCTATTTTCTCCATTTAAATAATTATTCACATGCACAGTATATCTATATGTGACTGCGAGGAATGTATTCCCTGCATATAATGAGGATAGGGTGTACATTTAAGTAGTCATAACTTCTCCAGCATTCACTTGCATCTGTAATATCTTGATGTTAATCAGTAATAACAGGCAGCCACACTGGAAGAAAAAATGATGATTTCTTCATTCAGGGATAAATCAATAAATATTGTCCTAATGGTGATTAATTTTACATTCCGAGATGATACAAGCATAGTAGATCTTTGCATCCTACTTTTAGGTCTGAATTACATCTATCTACTAAATGTTAATTTTCCTTACTAGTACCTAGATTTCGAATTGATCTAGCTGGATGGCATACAAAGCAGTTTTTCTCCAATCTTAGTACATAATCAGTGACTTTTCTGAGCCATGTCCCACATTTAACTTTACTGAGGTGCAGCTGAGCAAAATAGTGATGACTTGTTTTGAGGCAAGAAGATTTTATGCATCTCACCTGAGTTGAGGGAGACACTGAGGAACAGATTTTGGAAATATGCAAACATAACTGGGTTGTTTGGGGTAGTTAAAATTTCTAATATTGATTGGCACCTCTGCAAAAGGTTTGGATGGGGTGGAATTTATTAGGTGTTGAAGGATTCCTGATTCAATGTGGACTGGCTGGCAAGCCATACTAAATCTGCTACTAGGCAATGAACATGGTCAGGTGTCAGGTCCCTTAGTAGGTGAGTATTTTGGAGATGGTGACCGTAACTCCTGGACCTTTAACATAGCTTTGGAGAGTGATGGGAGGAGGGGCAAAGTATTTAATTAGAGAAGGGGAACTTGTTATTAATTGGCAGGAACTTGGGAGTACAAATTGGGAACAAATGTATTTGGAAATGTACAGCAGAAATGTGGAGTTTGTTCAGGGAGTGCTTCCATAGGGTTCTGGGAAGCCTAATAAACCCTAATCTAATCATAGGCCAGTTTACAACAAGCAATTAACCTACCTGGTATGTCTAGATTGTGGGAGGAAACTAGAGGACTTGAAGAAAACCCACGCATTCCATGGCAGGGCATACAGAGACATTACAGAATGGTACCAGAATTGAACTTCGGAATGCCCCAATAGTGTTATGCTAACTGTACATGCTACTGTGGTGCACAATTGTTAGTGCCATTGAGGCAGGGAAATAATGAAGAAACCATGGTTGACGAGATGTGGAACATCTAGTTGCAAGGAAGAAAGAACTTAAGATTTATGAAGCAAGGATCAGACAGGGCTCTGGAGAGCTAGGGAGCTTAACAATGGACTTGGGAAAGCTAGAAGTAGACATGAGAAGTCCTTGGTGAGGAGGATTAAGGAAAACTAATGCGAAGAACAGGATGACTAGAGTGAAGGTGGAACTGATCATACTTTGCTTCAGTATTCATCAGTGAGAGGGGCTTTGATGTTTGTGAGGACAGTGCAAAAACTAGAACATCTTGATGCGAAGAGAAAGAATTTGCTGGAACCTGGGTAACGTGTTACTATAAGCAAGTCCCATGGACCGATGGGATGTATCCCAGGTTACTACAGGAAGTGAAAGAAATTGCTGTGCTTTTGGTGATTATCTGCATCCTCACTGGCCACGGGAGTAGAACCAGATGAGACAACCTGGAAAAGTGTGAAGTGATATGCTTTGGAAGTGCTAATTTAAAGGCAGAATACAAGATTTTTAGCTCCTCTATACATAAAAAAAATTACTGACGGAAGTATTCAGAAAGGGTCAACTTACATCATGAAGATATTGAAGGCTTCCAAGTTTCATCAAGTTTAACTGAGGGGTCCGTAGTACTGTTCCTATCTTTCACAAATTTAAACATGCAATCGCTGAGAAAACCATTGAAATGTGGTAGGTGGGTTGGAATTTTTCCATTTAAATAAAATGGATCTTCTGGCTATTAATGTCAAGAAAGCAATTAAACGACAAGCTGATGAGGATAAATGACCAGTCTATCACTGGTAGTCCAAAGATTGCAGTAATAGGATGAGGTTGAAAATCAACACACAGATCTACTGAAATAATATCAAAAATATCTTTCCAATATTTTCTTAAGAGGCACGACCAGAACATATGTGTCAAAGAAGCTACTTCAGAATTACATCTATCACAAACAGGGTTATATGACAGTAAAAATGTGCTAACATATCCTTGGACATATGAGCCCTATGAACCACCTTAAACTGTATCAAAGCATGTCTGGCACACATTGATGAAGTACTAACTGGTTTAAGAATTTTCTCCCATTTCTCTGTAGGTAGATATTTGAAGTTCTCTTTCCCATTCACTCTTAATTTTATCAGAAGTACCGAGAGTATTTTCATAATCAAATCATAAATAATTGCTATTAAACTCTTCTGAAAGGAGTTTAAACCCAATTTTTTTTCTGTAACTTCAACTAGATGTGATATCAGAAAGGTAAAGTAGCATTCAGAAAGTTTCTAATCTGTAAATATCTGAAAAAGTGTGATCTAGGCAAATAATATTTATTAGACAACTGTTCAAAAGACATAAAACAATCATCCATAAATAAATCACAAAAACATGTTTTTATGTATAGAGGAGCAAAGTTAAGGACAAAATATAATTTTAACCATTGAATGATGGCAGCCCAATCTTTTTTTAGGTTAGTTTGTTTTAGTTTGGGTTTTTACCTTTTTCTCTTTTTTTATAATTATAATTATCTTTTTCATGGGTAATTACTAAGAGATTGGGAGGTTAGACTCCATTTGTTACTTGAATATGTGTTTATATATGTTAACCGTTATTAATATATTCCTGATCTCTATGTATTAGTATTAATATTGTTTATTGGAAGCTTAATAAGAAGATTAAAAAGAAATTTTTTTAGCAGTCACAGGGATCTCGGGGCTTTATAAAACCCCGGACCACACTTGGAATACTGTGTTCATTTCTGGTTGCCTTGTTATTGGAAGGATGTAGAAGCTTTAGAAGCAGAGGAGATTTACCAGGGTGTTTCCTGGATTGGAGAGCATGCCTTATAGGTTGAGTGAGCTAAGGCTTTTCTCTTAGAGAATGAGATGACTTGATAGAGGTACACAAGATGAGAGGCATTGGTCAAGTGGACAGACCGCACCTTTTTCCAGGGTGGAAATTGTTAATACAAAGGGCATAATTATAAAGTGATTGGGGGAAAGTATAGGGGGTACCAGAGGTGAGTTTTTTTTTCACAGTATGGGTGTATGGAAGGTGCTGCTGGGGGAGTGATAAAGGCAGATACATTAAGGATATTAAGACATTCTTAGATGGGTGCATGGATGCAAAAACTTTGAGGGCTGTGTGGGAGGGAAGGTTTAGATTGATTGTAGAGTAGGTTGAAGAGACTGTAATGTAATGTTCTATGCTCAGATAATTTGGTGCTGATGGAGAAGTTGAACGTGGTAAGATTTGAAAATAAGATGTGAACTTTAAATCTGTGACATTACACTCAAACCATCCATATGTTTGAGTATTAGAAATTCTGAATCTTAATTATATTTGACCTTATCCTGGAGCCAAAGTTTGATGGTCATTTTAGCTGAGGAATTGCAATCAATAGGAAGTGGCTGAGGTTCATTCCTACCTTCTACATGTCACAAAGCTGCCTGAATATCTAGGAAGTAAATGAATCGGAATCAGATTTATTTTATGTTGTGAAATGTTTTGTTTTGTGGTATCAGTGCAGTGCAAGGCAAAAATATTGCTATCGGTTATAATAAATATGAAGGTGCAAAATATGAGTAACAAGTTTGAATAACAATATAAGTTGTTCAGAACGGCACAGGTAAGAAACTATTCCGAAAATATTAAGTGTCGGTCTTCGGGCTCCTTTCTTGATGATAGTAATGAGAAAATGGCATGTACTGGATTGTAAGGTTCCTTAATGATGGATGCAGCTTTTTGAAGATGTCCTTGATGGTGGACAGAGGAGCAGAATTGGCCTACTTGCCCATTGAGTCTGTGTTGATCACGGCTGATCAATTTCGCCCTTCAATCCCATTCTCTGCCATTTTCCTGTAAACTTTGACACCTTTACTAATCCAGAAACTATCAACCTCCATTTTTAATACATCCAAAGATTTGGCTGTCATAGCCAACAGTGGCAATGAATTCCACTGATTCACCACGCTCTCGCTAAAGAAAAATTCCTCCTCCTCTCTGTTCTAAAGGGACGTCTGTGTCTTCAGAGGCTGCAACTTCTGGTCCTAGACTGTCTCACTATTGGTGGCATCTCCATGTCCACCCTATGCAGGTTTTTCAATATTTCATATTTCAGGGGTTTCGATAAGATATCTTCTCTCCCCCCCCCCCCACCCCATCATGCTTCTAAGTTTCAGTGAGTACAGGCCCAGAACAAATCAAAAGCATCTCTTACTTTCATTCCTGGGATTATTCTTGTAAATCTCTGGACTATCTCCAATGGTTGCATTTTCTTTCTTAGACATGAGACCCAAACTGCTCAAAATACTCCAGATGTAGTCTGACCAGTACCTTGTAAAGCATCAGAATTACATCCTTGCTTTTATATTCTAGTCCTCTTGAAACAAATGCTAATATTGCATTTACCTTCCTTACTACCTGCAAGCTAACTTTCTGGCAATCCTGCACTAGGACTGCACTAAGTCCCTTTGTACTTCTGGGGTCTGCATTTGCTCCATTTAGAAAATAGACTACGCCTTTATTCCTTCTGCCAACATTCATGATCATACATTTCCCTGCACTGTATTCCATCTGCCACTTTGCCTATTTTCATCATCTGTCAAACTCCTGCAGACTCTCTGCTTCCTCAACACTGCCTGCCCCTCCACCTATTGTCCACAAAGTTGATCACAAAGCTGCCAATTCCATCTTCCAGGTCATTAACATATGACGTGAAAAGCAGTAGGCCCAACACTGACCCACATGGGACACCATTAGACCTTGGCTGCCAACCAGAAAAAGCCCCTTTTAATCCCATTTGTTTGTATTCTGCCGGTCAGCCAATCTTCTACCATGCTAGTATCTTTCCTGTAATACCGTCAGCTTTTATCATCCACTGACTCTCATTTCTCTGTTGCTTGTTATTTCCTCAAAGAATTCCAACAGATTTGTCAGACAAGATTTCCCCTTAAAAAATAATGCTGACTTTGACCAATTTTATCATGCCTCAAAGTACCCCGAAATCTCATCCTTAATAATAGACTCCAACGTTATCCCAACCATTGAAGTCAAGCTAAATGGCCCATAAGTTCCTGTCTTTTGCCTCCCTCCATTCTTGGAGAGTAAAATGATATTTGCAATTTTCCAGTCCTCCAGAATCATTGCGGAGTATAATGATTCTTGACACTAATGCCCGCACAATCTCTCTGGGGTGTGGTCCATCTGCTAGCGGTGATGAATCTACCTTCAGACTTTTTAGCCTACCAACCACCTTCTAATCAGCATGCTGCTGATGTCTTCTACAGTGAAGTGATGTAAAATACTTATTCAGGTCATCCACCATTTCTTTGTTCTTCATTAGTACCTCCAGCGACAGTTTCCAGCAGTCTGATGTACACTCTTGCCTCTCTTTTACTCTTTAAAAAAAATCTTTTTGTATCCTCTAACATGTTATTGGCTAGCATTCATATTTTTTTCTCTTTATTGCTTTCTTGTTGCCTTCTGATGTGTTTTTAAAACTTCACAATCTTGTAGCTTCCCACTAATTTATGCAATATTACTGGTATATGCCCTCTCTTTTGCTTTTATGCTATCTTTGACTTCTCTCATTAGCCATGGTTGCAACATCTTCCCTTTAGAACATTGCTTTTGATGAACCAATCTATTATTTTCTGAGTTACACTCAGAAAATCCAGCTGTTGCTGTTCTGCTATCATCTCTCCTAGTGACCCCTTCCAATCAACTTTAGCCAGCTCCACTCTCATGCCTCTATAGTTCCCTTTACCCTGACTGTAATACTAATATATTCAATTTAAGTTTACCCTCAAAGTGAATCCCATCATATTACAGTCATTGTCTCCTAATATTTCCTTTATCTTAAGTTCCCTAATCAAATCCAGTTCATTTCAGTACACCCATTCCAGTATTGCCTTTTCCCTAGTTAGTTTAACCACAAGCTTCTCTTTTTTAAAAAAACACATCTGTCATTCTACAAATTCCTTCTCTTGAATCCAGCTCCAACCTGATTTTTCCAATCTAACTACATATTGAAATCCCCCATGACAATTGTAAAATTGCCCATTTTATATATCTTTCTATCACCCATTGTAATTTGTACCCTATATGTTGGCTATGTTTGGCTTCTATATAAATCACATAAGGGTTTTTTATTACCTTTGTATTTTTTAACTGTACCTATGATGATTCTAGATCTCCTTATCCTATGACAATTCTTTTCTAAAGATTTAGTTTCAATTTTTATCAGCAGAGGCAACTCACTACTTCCACACACCTGCTTGTCCTTCCTCCTTCCCCAATATGGTGGCAATGTCCATGAATTCAAACCCACTTCCCCACTCCAATCTTTGAGCCACGCATTTAGTTTTCTGATTTTATTAACCCTGTGCCAATTTGCACGTGTCTCATGTAAGAATCTAAGGATTTTGTCCCTCCTGGCACATACCTCTGCAAGTGACAGAATTGCTACACCTGCCATTCACCTATGAATCGTTTAGGGTTGTCTACTCTACCTAGAGCTCACAATGTGGCTCCTCTACATTGGTGAGACCTGACATAAATTGGGGGACTGCTTTGCCCAGCACCTTTGCTCAATCCACAAAAGTGGAATTTCCCTATATCCAACCATTTTAATTCCTATCCCCATTCCCATTCCAACATGTCATCCCATGGCTTCTTCAGCCACACTGAGGCAATTCTCAGGTCTGAGGAGCAACAACTTATATTTTGTCTAGGTAGCCTCCAACTTCGATGGCATGAACATCAATTACTCCAACTTTTGGTAATTTCTTTTATCTCCTCCACCTTCAGTCTTCTATTCCCCCATTCTGTCTTCTTACCTCTTCTTCTCACCCACCTATCACCTTCTCCTGAGGTCTCTTTTTTTTTCTCCCATGCTCAACTCTCCTCTCCTGTCAGATTCGCTCTTCACCAGCCCTTTGTATTTTTACCTATCAACCTCACAACCTCTTACTTCATATCCCCTCCACCACTCATGTGACTTCACCTATCACCTTCCAGCTTCTCTTCCTTCCCCTTCCCCCACCCTCTTATTCTGGTATTTTCCCTCTTCCTTTCCAGTCCTGATGAAGGATCTCGGCTTGAAACTGTTTGTTCATTTTCACAGATGCTGCCTGACCTGCTAAGTTCCTCCAGCACTGTGTGCGTGTTGCTCTGAACTTCCAGCATTTGCAGAATCTCTTGTGTCTAATCCAGAAATTATTATCATTTTGGTGCTGCTAACATTTCATCAGCAGAACCTCTTTCCTTATTCTTCCTACACTATTGGCACCACATGGACCACAGCAACTGGATTTTTCCCCTCCCACTTCCAATTTCTCCGCAGGTCAGATGAGATGTCCCAAACGAGGCACAAAACAGCTATCAGGTCTCTCGATCTTTGCAACAGAGAATTGTCTGGCTACACTATCCCTATTACACTATATTTCTCTTCTGTCCCCTCTCTTGAAACCATGGTGCCAAAGTTTGGTTGCTCATCCTTCTATCAGTATCCATTCTCATCCTCACAGGTAGCAACACTCTCAGACCTGTTTGGCAATGTCAAGGGCTGAGACTCCCCCAGTGCTACCTCTTAGTTCACACTATCAGCCTCAGTCACACCCTCTTGTCCATGCTCACAGACAGAATTTGAAGTATTTAATCTAATTATGGTCTTGTGGCCTTATAGTCTAATTCGTGTGACTGCTACCTGAAACAGTGTCCAGGTAACTTTACCCTTCCCTGAAGAATCACAGTATTGGAAGCTCAGATCTCAGGTAATCAACTTTGAGCCTGAATTTCTCGAGCAAGCAATACTTGCTCCAGATGAAGTCATCAGGAATTTTACTGGAGTCCCACCAGCTCTCATATCATGCAGCTACAACATATCTGATCCTGCATCCCTACTTTATTTAAGTAGTGGTAATTTACTATCTTCTTAGTTAAGTACTGTATAAAAAAATCTTAGCTGCTACTCACTTTTGCCTACTTGCTGAAGCCTCTCTAGCCAACACCTTTTACTTTGCTGCTTTGTTCAGCTTAAATGATATCTTTCTGTAATCAATACATAGCCTACTTTACTATCAGCCACATGCTGTAGTTTTAAGTCTATTATTGATATATGTGGCAAAAAAGTCATCTAGCACTTGCCTAGCTAGTCTGTTACCATTCAGCTTTTTGATGTATATAAAACTTCTGGTTTGCTGTTGCTCTTTGCTTTCTAGCTGTCACTAAAAGAATTTTGGGTCATTCTACTGTTTCCTTCAGAATCACATGGATTTTTCGATCTTCTCAGTCTGGGATCTATTTCATGAAATTCACACTAGCAGCAGTGACCTGTTCAATTAATCTAACTAAACATTTTGGCGGGTGAAGAGCAAGATGTGTTAGAATATAAAAATGCAAAACCAAAATATTGAGGGAAATAAGACACATTTAAAAATAGGATTCTAACATTTAAAAACTGCTAGGTAGCTATTTTCCTACATTAAAAGACTGCTACTTCAACACAGTAAAAATATTTCTTTATCCTGACAAAGTTTGTCAATAGCCAAGATAAAAATGTCATCACTTCCTCACTTTTAATAAATACTGTATATAATTTGCCTTTTGAGTACATTAACTTTTAAAACCATGCTCCATAAGAATTTTGATAACTGTAATCCCCATAGAATGACATGTATGAAGAAGAGGTTGAGGGCTCATTGGCTATCAGACTAGAAATATAACATTTAACATATTCAAATGAAAGCACGTCAGGAGTAAACTGAAAGTCAGGATAATGTATGGCTGAAGGACAGCTCTGTTTCAAGATGTGGTTGCTGTTTCATGTTAATGTTTGTCAAAACTCTATGATCATGTATTTATTTACTGTTTTTTTCTGTATTTACAGTTTATCTATTCTATTGTATTTCTTTGTTCTACTATAAATGTCTGCAAGAAAATGAATCTCGAAGTACTATATAGTGATGTATACATACTTTAATAATAAACTTACTTTGAACTTTGTAGGCCAAGCATCTTCCATTGTTTACTAAGTACAGCTCTCCAGTTTACAATTTCAGAGTCAGAAACAAAGCCCCTCCTAAACAATTTTAGTGAAATTGATTAAGGGATAAATATTGGTCAAGCCACTGGGGATTCTTGCTCTTCAGTTCAGTATCAGAACATAGAACAGAATTTTACAGCACATTACAGGCCCTTCGGCCCACAATGTTGTGCCAACCGTGTAACCTACTCTAGAGACTGTCTAGAATCTCCCTAGCGCATAGGCCTCTATTTTTCTGAGCTCCTTGTACCTATCTAAGAGCCTCTTAAAAGACCCTATTGTATCCGCTTCCACCACCACTGCCAGCAGCGCATTCCATGCACCCACCACTCTCTGTGGAAAAACTTACCCTGACATCTCCTCTGTACCTACTTCCAAGCACCTTAAAACTACGCCCCCTCGTGTTACCCATTTCAGCCCTGGGAAAAAGCCTCTGGCTATCCACACAATGAATGCCCCTCATCGCACACACCTCAATCAGGTCAGCTCTTATCCTCCGTGGCACCAAGGAGAAAAGGCCAAGTACACTCTCCAATCCAGGCAACATCCTTGTAAATCTCTTCTGCACTCTCTCTAAAGTATCCACATTCTTTCTGTAGTGAGGTGTTGGAACTGAACACAGTAATGCAAGTGGGATCTGACTAAGATCTTATATACTGTAGCATTACTTGATAGCTCTTGAACTCAGTCCCACAGTTGATGACTACTAACACACCATATGCCTTCTAAACAACACTGTTAACCTGCGCAGCAGCTTTGAGTGTCCCATCGACACAAACCCTAAGGTCTCTCAGATCATCTCCACTGCCAAGAGTCTTACCATTTATATTATATTCTGTCTTCAAATTGGACCTACCAAAATGAACCACTTCACACTTATATGGGTTGAAGTCCATCTGCCAATTCTCAACTCAGTTCTGCATCCTATTGATGTCCTGTTGTAACCTTTCACAACCCTCCAGACTATCCACAACAATCCCATCCTTTGTGTCATCAGCAAATTTACTAACCCACCCTTCTACTTCTTCATCCAGGTCGTTTATAAAAATCACAAAGGGGGGGTCCCAGAACTGATGTTTAGGGGATGTTTACATGGGGTTCTGCATTCCAATGAGACAGGTAAAGGATGGTAGGGTACAGGAACTGTGGTGTACAAAGACTGTTGTAAATCTAGTCAAGAAGAAAAGAAGAGCATGCGAAAGGTTAAAAAAAAAACAGGTAATGATAGAGATCCAGAAGATTATAAGGCTAGCAGGAAGGAGTTTAAGAAGGGACCATGTAAAAGGCCTTGATGAACAGGATTAAGAAAACCCCAAGGCATTCTACAAGTATGTGAAGAGCAAGAGGATAAGACATGAGAGAATAGGACCGATCAAGTGTGACAGTGGAAAAGTGTGTATGGAACCAGAGGAGACAGCAGAGGTACTTAATGAGTACTTTGCTTCAGTATTCACTACAGAAAAGGATCTTGGCGATTGTACAGATGACTTATAGCAGACTGCAAAGCTTGAGCATGTAGAGATTAAGAAAGAGGATATGCTGGAGCTTTTGAAAAGCATCAAGTTGGATAAGTCACTGGGACAGGACAAGATGTACCCCAGGCTACAGTCGGAGGTAAGGGAGGAGATTGCTGGTCCTCTGGCAATGATCTTTGCATCATCAATGGGGATGGGAGAGGTTCCGGAGGATTAGAGGGTTGAGGATGTTGTTCTCTTATTCAAGAAAGGGAGTAGAGATAGCCCAGGAAATTACAGACCAGTGAGTTTTACTTTAGTGGTTGGTAAATTGATGGAGAAGATCCTGAGAGGCAGGATTTATGAACATTTGCTGAAGCATAATAAGATGAGGAATAGTCAGCATGGCTTTGTCAAAGGCAGGTTGTGTCTGATGAGCCTGATTGAATTTTTTGAGGAGGTGGCAAAACACATTGATGCAGGTTGAGCAGTAGATGTAGTGTACATGTATTTCAGCAAGGCATTTGATAAGGTGCCCCATGCAAGGCTTATTGAGAAAGTGCAGAGGCATGGGATCTGTGGGGACATTGCTTTGTGGCTCCAGAACTGGCTTGTCCACAGAAAGCAAAGAGTAGTTGTAGACAGATGCATGGATGTTGGTGACCAGTGGTGTGCCTCAGGGATCTGTTCTGGGACACTGCATCTACTGCTCTACCTTCATCAATGTGTTTTGTTACATCCTCAAAGAATTCAATCAGACTTGTATCTTTTTGTGGTAATTTGTGGAAGCTGATAAAGCCTAAGTTTCTAAAACAATGCATATCTGACAATACAGTAGTCACTTTGTACTGTGCAGAGAGATGGCCAGATTCATTTTATATATCAAAATTAAACGTTGTTCATATCAATGTACAGTACAAAAAATAAGTTCTATGTTCCTGATGTCATTTGGTCAATATATTCAGTAGTGTTAACATGTTCTATATAGCAACTGCCAATCCTGTGGCTCCTGGGGAGATACATCCTTTCCTTGTTTAAGAGGCTTTCCCACCAGCCTCAGCCCCTCTGTGTCCAATACTGGAAAAGCCCTAGCCTGTGACCCTTCCCTACAGAACCTCTGTATCACCTGCACCTAGCTTCCATTTGTTCCACAGTATGTACTGATACAGCCTGGAATGTGCTAGTCAACAGCCATGCCTTACAGACATCTGGCTGTGCTGGAAGGAAAACAAGCTTCATGCAGACCTTCCTATGCAGCCATTCCAAGTGTAGAGTGCATTTCCATAGTACATGAAGAATCTGACCAGAAAAGCCCCTCTTACCACCTAGACCGATTAAGGTCTTGGTGAGTGTTGATCGGTTCTGCCGCTGAGGTAATTTTTGTTTGTCCTTTCCTATTAAATCCAATGAATTCAGATTCAGCTTCATTGATGTATTTTTCAGATCAATTTATACGTCATATGTACATCAAAAGACACAGTGAAGTGGTTAACTACCACCACAACCTATGGGGCAGCCTTCAAGTGTCGCCATATTTTCCAGCACCAACGCAGCATCCGCCGTGTTCACAGAGAAACACAAGCAACAACAGAACAGCTACAGCAAAGTAAGCCCCAATCCTCCCTCCCAAACACCCACCGACCCACAGTCCTCCAAACCCAGGACAGGCCATCTTCAATGAGTAATGACATCAAATCATGGAGATTTGTGTTGTTAAGCTTACAGTTATTGATGGAGCCTGGCTGCCACAAGATCTTTGCGACATCTGGAGTATGCATGTACTAAACTGATATATTCATTTAAATGGCGCCCCACCAAACAGGTGGAGATACGTTAACAAATACGCTGAGACTGGGGCAAACTCTAGAAAGAGCAATTATTCTTTATGTGAGGAAGATTTTTTTTGAATTTTGTTTCTTTGGGACTATCCTGAGATGCATTTATTGTGTATAAGGAATATCAATGTGCACATTGGCAAGGCACACTCTATGAAGCAATTTCTAGCGTAGCCAGAAGACAAAATCCCATGTGCGCATATTGTGTAGGTGAAGTTAGGAACATCGACATGCAAGTAAAATACAAATAAAATAAATAAAAGTCTGTTCAGGTTTAGAGTCAGACGCCTACAAATTATATTGCAACCAATCCAATGAAAGAGAATCCATAATAATTGTCCGGATATAATATTACTGGAGAAAAATCAAGAACAACTTAATTCATAGTCATAGCCATTCTAAACACACACAACATACAGAATCAACGTGAAAAACACTAGAAATATGCTGAATTAAAAGAAAACATTGAAAAACTATGTAACATGGACAGGATATATCTGTCCCAATAACAATATCTATAACTGGTATTATCCCAACGTCGCTGTGTGCATACATCTACTGATGCTTCTGGACACATCATCAGTGATGTTCCTGGAATCACTGGGTGTTTTGGGTCTTTCAACATCATACACCCTTCTCCAGGTGACCCAGCTGGGGCTGATCAGACCCCAGCTTGTGTCCAGGTGGCTAGCTACACATGACTCCATGGCTCCCCTCTCTTGAGCCACAGCCACCTTGAGGCCCTCTCTGTTGCATCGGTAGTACTGCAGATGGCTCTCCTCTTCCTCTTTCCCTTGATGCCCAAATTGCTGAAGGCTCTGGCTAAGGAACGGGCTGCGAATCCCCTACAACCAACCTCCTCTGGGAGACACCTCGCTCTCCATCCAGCCTGCTGGCAGTCGCCGACCAGTCCTGCATACTTAGACAGCTTCCTTTCAAAGGCCTCTTCCAAGCGATCTTCCCATGGGACTGTCAGCTCCAGCATCACCACCAGCTTCGTAGACTCAGACACAAGGACAACGTCTGGTCACAGGGTGGTCCCTGCGATATGGTCAGGGAACCTCAGCTGCCTTTCGAGGTCCACCAACAGTTGCCAGTCTCTTGCAGAGGTCAGGATACCTGCCGATGTTCTTTTGGTGGGTATTGGCTGCTCCCCAGCTCTTACAAAGGCAATGGTATGCTGTACACAATAGTATTAAACAATTAGGCCTACACAGCAATATTTACGTAAATCTTCAGAAAGTCACATTACTAAACACCACTAATTCCTAGCAATTGACAAACATTTGTGCTTGGCTATGCCCATACTTCAGGTTTTACCAGGTGATGAAAAAAATAAATAAATGAAGAATATGAGTTCAAATGTCCTTGAGAGTAAGTTCAGAGGTTGTCTGAACCGTTCAGTGAAGTTGAGTGAAATTATCCCTACTGTTCAAGAGCCTGATGGTTCAGGGGTAATAACTGTTCCTGAACCTGGTGGTGTGAGTCCTGAGGCTCCTGTATCTTCTTCCTGGTGTCAGCAGTGTGAAGAGAACATGACCTCGATGGTGGGGGTCCTTGATGATGGATGCTGCTTTCCTGCAACAGTGCTTCATGGAGATGTGCTCAATGGATGGAAGGGCTTAACCTATGATGGGATTTTAAACTTATGGGACAATTCTTAGGAAGTGAGATATAAACAGATTACACTTCCCAGTTTTGGCTGGGAGCAGAGTTCTTATGTTCAACCTAACTCAAAACACTATCCCTGTGTCTCTCTCCTATTGTGCTTGTGTTTCCATCACATTGGGTGACAATTTTTTTCAAAAGTGTTGCTTCCTCAGAAATTTTGAAAATGAACACAAATATTATTTCAGACTACTTGTGTCACATATGAATTTGGAGAAACAAGAAGTTAACTTTTATTGAGTATAGCATGTTGAATTTCACAACGGTGCTGATGCTTTGCAATAGTTCAACTAAGCTAAAAATGTTTTGTTGATTATTTTCATTTGTACTTAGTGTCTCAGGCTTCCTGCTTAAGGGTCCAGCAATAATCAACTAGCATTGATGGATTCCAGTTGCCCTAATACTGTTCCTCCATGACCATAATGTCTTGGTGAAACCTTTCACCATGTGCCTGTACTTACAGGGAAGAAGTCTAAATGGGAATGCAGAAAGTCAATCTTCAGTGACATGTTGCACTTCATAGTTTTGTATGCTTGAACCATGTTGTCAACCAGCTGCACGTAGTTTGGTGCTCTGCAGTTACCAAGAAGATTGCCAACAACATTATTGAATGCCTTCCATGCGATTTTCTCTGGTCCCACTAGAAGTTCTTTGAATTGCCTGTCATTTGAATTGATGCCTTGTTCGATTTGTAGACCAGCAAAAATGACTTCCCTAATAGTGACATAATTTGTTCTGGGGAAACTCCATCTCAAATATTAAAACCCCTCATGGAAATTTATAGTCTTTCTAAAATCTGTCCTGCCTTGCAGCATCCTAAGCATATGCAGGCATGCCTGGACAAGGTAGAGAACTTTTCAGCTTACACCTTTCCGAATTCCACAATGAGTTCTTTGGTCTTACTGACATTGAGTGTGAGGTTGTTGCTGCAGCACCACTCAACTAGCTGATCTATCTCACTCCTGCTCACCTTCTCATCCACATCTGAAATTCTACAAACAATAGTTGTGTTGTCAGCACATTTATGGATGGCATTTGAGCTATGCCTTGCCACACAGTCATGGGTGGTAGAGAGAGTATAGCAGTGGGCTAAGCATGCATCCTTGAGGTGCACCAGTGCTGATCATCGGCAAGGCGGAGGATGGTATTTCTCATCCGCACAGACTGTGGTCTTCTGGTGAGGAGGTTGAGGATTGAATTGCAGAGGGAGGAACAGAAGCCCAGGTTTTGGAGCTTGCTGGTCAGAACTGTAGGAATGGTTGTGTTGAATGCAGAGCCATAGTCAATAAACAGCAGGCTGACATAAGTATTAGTGTTGTCCAGGTAATCCAGGGCTGTGTGAATTGCTAATCAGATCGCATCCATCGTAAACTATTGAGGCAATAGGTGAATTGCAGTGGGTCCAGGTCCTTGCTTAGGAAGGAATTGACTCTAACCATAACCAACCTCTAAAGCATTACATCTCGGTAGATGTGAGTGCTACTGGATGACAGCTCATCCTGCATTTCTTGAGGACTAGAATGACTTTTGCACCTTTGAGGCACGTTGTAACTTCCGACTGCAGCAATGAGTGATTGAAAATGTCTTTGAACACACCTGCCAGTTTGTTGGCACACATTTTCAGAGCCCTACCAGGTACTCCATCAGGGCCTGTCTCCCTGTGATGGTTCACTCCTTTGAAAGACGTTCTGACACTGAGACAGAGATCACAGGGTCACCAGATGCTGCAGGGATCCTCATAGACAGCTGTAGTTTTATTTTCTCTTGCAAGGAGTGCATAAAATGTGTTGAGCTCATCTCGAAGTGAAGACTCAAGGCCTGTTTAAATGAATAGAAGTGGCCTGGATAAACACAAAGCAGAGCTTGGTAAGCAAGGATGAAGCTGAACAAGGAAAGGCCTTTATGGTAGAGACATTTGACCTGCAGTTTTGATACAATTCCATGAGGGAAGTTAAAGGTAGGATCAATTGAATAACCAAAAAGAGCAAGATGGAGCAACAAAAAAGGCCTTATGATCAATGTCAGGTTGTTAGCACAAGTGAGAACCAGGCAGACTACAGAAAGTCAACAAAGGAAATAAAAGAAACCATCAGAAAAGGTAAAGAAATGCAAAAGCATTGAATATGCATCTCGACATCAGTAGTGTTGCAAGGGGTTTGGGGTTTAGACCATAAGACATAGGAGCAAACTTAGGCCATTCAGCCCCTCGAGTCTGCTCTACCATGGCTCATCATGGCTGATCCCAGATCACACTCAATCCCATACACCTGCCTTCTCACCATATCCTTTGATGCCCTGACCGATCAGGGAATGATCAATTTCTGCCTTAAGTATACCCACGGATTCCGCTTCCATTTCAATCAGTGGCAGAGGATTCCATAGATTTACTATTCTCTGGATTTAAAAAAATCCTCCTTACCTCTGTTCTAAAATGTTGCCCCTCAATTTTGAGGTTGTCCCCTCAGTTCTGGATACCCCACCATAGGAAGCATCCTCTCCACATCCACCCTACCTAGTCCTTTCAACATTCAGTAGGTTTCGATGAGATTGCTCCGCAATCTTCTAAATTCCAGTGTGTACAGGCCCAAAGCTGCCAAACGCTCCCTTCGTTCCACGAATCATCCTCGTGAACCTCCTCTGGACTCTCTCCGATGACAACACATCCTTTCTGAGACATGGGGCCCAAAGCTGTCGACAGTACTCCAAGTGTGGCCTGACTAGTGTCTTATAGAGGCTCAGCATTATCTCCTTGTTTTCATATTCTACTCCCCTTGAAATAAATGCCATCATTGCATTTGCTTTCTTTACCACAGACTCAGCCTGTAAATCAACCTTCTGGGAGTCTTGCATGAGGACCCCCAAGTTCCTCTGCACCTGTGATCTTTGAACCCTCTCCCCATTTAGTCCACACTGTTGTTCCTTTTACCAAAATACATTATCATACATTTCCCAACACTGTATTCCATCTGCCACTTTTTGCCCATTCTTCCAGTTTGTCTAAGTCCTCCTGCAATCACATTGCTTCCTCAGCACCACCTACCCCTCCACCTATCTTCGTATCATCCACAAACTTTGTCACAAAGCCATCAATTCCATTATCTAAATCATTGACAAACAAAGTGAAAAGTAGTGGTCCCAATACTGACCCCTAAGGAACACCACCAGTCACCGGCAGCCAATCAGAGCAGGCCCCTTTTATTCCAACTCACTGCCTCCTGCCTGTTGGCCATTCCACTATCCATGCCAGTATATTTCCTGTAATGCCATAGAATTTTATGTTGTTAAGCACTCTCATGTGTGTCACCTTATCAAACGCCTTCTGAAAATCCCAGTAAATGACGTTCACTGTCTCTTCTCTATCCATTTTGCTTGTTACTTCCTCGAAGAACTTGTCAGGAAAGATTTCCCTTAACAGAAATCATGCTGACTTTGACTTATTTTATCATTAGTCTCCAAGTACCTTGAAACCTCATCCTTAATGATAGACTCCAACACTTTCCCAACCACTGAGGTTGGGTTAACTGGCCTCTAATTTCCTTTCTTTTGCCTTCCTCCATTCTTAAAGAGTGCAGTGACATCTGCAATCTTCCAGTCCTCCAGAACCATGCCAGAATCAAGTGATTCTTGAAAGATCATGGCCAATGCATCCGTTATCTGTTCAGCAACTTCTCTCAGGACTCTGGGGTGTCGTCCATCTGGTCCAAGTGACTTATCCACCTTAAGACCTTTGAGTTTGCTTCTCACGTTTTCCTTTGTCACAGCAATGGCACTTGCTCCTGCTCTCGGCCACCTATGGACTCTGAAACACTGGTAGTGTTTTCCACAGTGAAGGCAGATGCAAAGTACCCAATATATTCACCTGCCAGTTCCTTGTCCCCCATTACTACCTCATCAACAAAATTTTCCAGTGATCCAATATCAACTCTCACCTCCCTTGTACTCTTCATATAATTGAAAAATCTTCTGGTATCTTGCTTTATATTATTGGCCAGCCTGTCCTCTTATTTCATCTTTTCCCTTCTTATAGCTTTTTTAGTTACCTTTTGATAGACTTTAAAAGCTTCCCAATTATCCAACTTCCCACTCACATTTGCTACCTTATATGCCCTTTCCTTGGATTTTATGTAGACCTTAACTTCCTTTATCAGCCATGGCTGGCTACCCCTGCCAATTCAGAACTTCTTCCTCTGTGGGACATATCTATCCTGTGCCATGTTAACTATTCCAGAAACATCAGCTATCTCTACTCTGCTGTCATCCCTGCCAGTATTCTCCCCCAGTCCACCCAGCCAAGCTCCTCTCCCATGCCTCTGTAACTCTCTTTATTCCATTGTGATACCGATACATGTGACTTAAGCTACTCCCTCTCAAATTTCAGTATGAATTCAATCCTTTTGTAATCACTGTCTCCTAAAGGGTTCCTTTGCATTAAGCTCCCTAATATGATTTGCGTTATTACACAACACGCAATCTAAGGTAGCCTTTCCCTGAGCCAGCTCAAGCAGAAGCTGCTCTAACATACCATCTCATACGCATTCAACAAATTCCCTCTTGCAATCTGACTCCACCCTAGTTTTCCCAATCCCCTTGCACATTGAAGTCCCCCATTACAATTGTGTCACTACCCTTATTACATGTTTGTGCTGTGGGCTTGTGAAGAGCAACAAAAATGTAAAATTACTCCTGAGGCAGAGGTGTGCTTGAGGCAATAAATGAGGATGCAACTGCGATTTTAGATGGAATAAAGTTTGATGAAGAGACTTTAGAAAGGCCATCTTGCACTTAGTGTGGATAAATCCCTTTGGGAAAGTTTTTAGGTTGCTGAGAGGAGTAGGGGAAGAAATTACAAAGGCTTAGGACAGTTATAGATTCACTGATTGTGTCTAAGATAATTGCAAAAGTCATACCTTTATTCAAAAATTGGAGGGATAAACCCAGTAACTACGGACCAACCACTAAAATATTGATAGGGTGGACAAATATATAGCAGCAAAATAGGGAGATTTGGACAGATGGAGTGAAAGATAGAATAGATTTGTTACATCATTTCATGGAGTTTTCTGATAAAGGACCTATGAGAAAAATGTGCTTGATATAATATATATGGAATTTAAAAGACATTTGATCAGATGTTTCTTAGACTCCAAAAAAGTTTTCAGTGGAGTATTTTGCTTAGTGTATAGAGATAATTTGGATAGGTAGCCGGCAAACAAAATCCAGCATTACGGAAGACACAAATCCTGATGAAGTGTGAGGATTATAATAGACAACAAGGATAGCCAGACTGACTGGAGGGCTAAATGAACACAGTTAGTCAATGAAACGTAATGAGAAAAAGTAATGCAAATCAGTGATGGCATTTTTAAAAGTTTACGGGAGAAGAGAGAGGATATATTGGTATTTCTTGAATTGTGAATGCTTGGTTTAGCAATTTTCATGATACTCTCAATGTTTTGGAGCAGATTATGAAATTATTATTTGGTGTGAGAAAAGTTACCTTGTTGTCCATGCAGCACAATACACGAAGGACACCTTTTGAGTAGTATTTTTTAAATTTCAGAATTTCACTTAATGAAATGATTTCCATGACCATATTCCTCCCCCACCCCCCCCCCCCCACAACTGTGTCACCCCAAATAAAAGGGAATGTTTGTATCTGTTTTTTTTTAATTGAATGCAACATATGGGATCATGGGAAAGAAGCATGAAGTTCAAGTGCAAGGTGAACCTTAATAAAACATTGGCTGGGTCATAACCTCTTTGAAGACTGACACTTCAGGAAAGCTTTGAAGGCTTTGCCCAGGGTGCAGAGGAAATTTCTCACCAAGACCCTCGGGATGAAGGACTTTTGTTCTGTAGACTGATGAGACTGGAGGTGTTATGGAGTCAGAAAGTCATACAGCCTGGAAACAGGTTCTTCGGCCCATTATGTGCATGCTGGCTGCCAAGCGGCCATTTACAATATCTCTATTTTATTTCTTGATGTAGAGGTTGGGATGGGCCCCAGCAGAGAGTAAGTGCCCCCATTTTATAAAGAGATTAGGAAAATAGTAGGAAGTTGATTGGCAAAAAGAAATCTCAAAGTGAGGGGAATAGGAGAAACTGTGGTGGAGGCAGATTTGGGAGTTACTTGAAAGTATTTAGAAGATTAGTGCAGGGGAATAGCTTAATTGGCCTTGCATGGAGCCGGCACGGATCCGAGTGGCTGAATTGCCTCCTCCGGTGTGGTAATTATTCACCGAATGGCGAGTAACGATTTTCAGGAGCCGGAAATGAGCCCAAGTTGCCCGACCATGAAGAAAGCTGTGACTTCGTATCACTATCGTTAGGTGGCACCAAAGAGCCGCCCTGCGATCACAGCTTCGCTGCGCTGGGCAGAGACTATATTTGCTCAGTAATTAGGTTTGTCCTCAAATCATAAGCAGTTATAATTACTATATCCGGCAACGGCGCATTTTAAGCTGCAGATAGTTTGTTTTCTGTGATTCCTAGGTGAAAAAACCCGTCCTGGAACTAGGCATTCATTTTCAAACCAAGTGATCCAAAACTAAAATATAAAGTTCTTCCACAGTACGATGGGAGGCACGAGCCCTGAACAATTTTCTCAGAGTAGATTTATTTTTACAATGTACTGTACTTTAGCAATGCGGTTGCCTTTCTAGCCAGCGGACATTTTTTTTTAAATCCGTTGTAAATGAAGCGCGCTGTAATTACAGAACTGACATCATAAATCCAACAATCTCTGCTTAACGGGGGCTGTAGAGGATAAGAGCTTTAAGTGCGCGATTAGGTCTTCCTTCAGGGAGTTATTAGGTCATAAAAGTTGAATTAGTCCATTGTTTAAGAAAATGTTAGGATTTTCTCCTTTTGGAGACTTGAAAATGCCGTAGGATTTGTGGTTTAATGTTTAAAGAAATGCGGGTGTTCTAACGTTCTGTCTAACCTGGCCTTTTTTAAAAAATAAAAGCAGTCTGTATTTATACTGGAGCTTTTCTTCTGTCGTTAAATGTTCTTAATGGAAACTACTCTTCAGGTTGCCCACGTGTGCGTAAGTTTCCAACTTCTCCAGCTCCCGAATTAGAGGAGCAAAATGCAGCCCGCGCAGATCTGCAGATGCTGGAAATCCAAGCAACAGACACACAAAATGTTGGAGGAACTCAGCAGGCCAGGCAGCTTCTATGGAAAAGAGAGCACAGTCCGACTCTTCATCAAGATGCAGCCTGGATGTTTTGTCCGAGTGAAGATTGCCTTCGAAAGTTCCGTTCATAATCTTAAACTGATGGATTAATTTAGTTTACAGATATGAAGTTGTTCTTTAGATATACGTGGGCGAACATTCATTTGAACTCCAGTAATAAAGAAACAGACCCTGAATATCCGACCTCAGGTATACGGCAAATGAGCATGGTCCTGTAAGCAGATAATTCACCAGCGGGAGGCGCTGCAGACTGGCTCTCTGTCCAAGTTCGCTCCTCACTGCAATACCTTATCAAGTTGGCATCTCCCCAAACTGCACAAATATAAAAACCTGTTGCTTTTCATTCAGTCTAGTTAGTTTGCATTCTGACCAGTGTAAGTAGCCTGTGCAAGGGGAAATGATATTATAGGTGACGAATTGAGGGGAAAACATTTGAGAGGATACCTATCCTGTTTTGCATCTTTTCTAATGTTGGAAAGATGATAATAAAGAGAATCTGGAACGCTTTACTCTGAAATTCAGATTCAATTATAAAGCCATTTTGATGGTCGTGAATGGGGGACGCTGGCGACCGTAGCTCCAGCATTGTCCCCCGCGCACATGAATTATGATTCATGTATTTTACAGGTGAAGCGCGCGTGGAAAGTTAGTAACTGTGGAAAGCATAACTGCTGAAACGACACTGATTACGTAACGATTTCAGGGGGAAATAATGTGAAGCCATTCTTCGAATGGGGGGTGGGCGACCTGCTTCCTGACTTCTGGCAAGTTGGTGCGTATGTCTGAATTTACTCAGAAGAGGGGCGCATGGTGGGGACGCTCTGCAGTAGATCGATCATGGAATTATTCCACGGATGGATATTGCTCGTAGACTTTATTACAAATGTTGAAAGACTTTGAAATTACATTTCCGGGGGGAAGGGGATGATTTACGATCGGGTTAGAAAGATTGACTCTTCTTGATTAGCGATCGTTGTGGTTACCGTTAGTGTTTATTGTTTTCCTGCAGGTTTCATATACAATCACCCGGTTTGACAAGCTAAAACAGTTAACTCTCCTTCTGTCTCCACAGATGCTGCCTGGCCCGTTGAGTGTTTATGTTTTATTTCAGATTTCCAACATCCGCAGTCCCCCCTCCCATACTCACGCTAATTCTAATTGTAAAATCGGGTACTCCATAAAGTCACTAGTCAACTGATCCGTTTTTACTTACTTTATAGGATGTGAGAGATATTAGAGAAAACGGTTAAGTCAAGAGGTCCCGAGTAAGCTCCACTATTCATAAATGGTGAGATAGTAGAAAGGGCCTCCAGCTTCCAGATGTTTTTTTTGGAATGAACATTACCAAGGAGCTCCACAAGCACGAGAAAATCTGCAGAAGCTGGAAATTCATATGAGCTCTCTTGGTCCGTCAACACAACCTCGATAGCAGGGAAGGCACAACAGCGACTGTACCACCTGAAGTGATTAAGGAGAGTTAATCGGCCCCAGAAATTGCTGGCCAACTTTAATCGATGTGCGATGGAGAGCATGCTGTCATGTGGAATGACGGTGTGGTACTCTAGCTGCAGCAAAGCAGATCACAGGGTACTCCCGCCGAATCATTAGCGCCGCTCAGCATATCACTGGGACTCGGCTACCGGATCTGGAGACAATCTACAACTCTCGATGCCCATGGCGCGCTCGTAACGTCATTAAAGACCCCATCCCGTCCCCGGACATTGTCTGTTCAATCTCCTGTCATCTGGTAGAAGATAGAGAAACACCTTAGCCAAGACAGTAAGACTGAAAAACAGCTTCCCGAGGGTTGTTATGCCCATGAATAATCTACACCCCGACTTGCCAATGGCCTTTTAATGTCATAGACTATCTAAGTCACTTGTTGCATGTAAATATAACATTTTTTTAAATTAAGCTATACCACATGCATTGTAGATATCTGTTTTGCACGGACTGGAGTAGCACTGCAATTCTGTTGTCTTGAGCAATGACAATAACGTTTTATTCTATTCTCTTTCATTACCTATGTACGATTGCTATCGAGAAGACGACCTTGACTGCTGCAGCCTTGGTAAACCCTCAAGTGTTTTTGACGATGGTGGAGATTGGTTAGCCAAGTTGGAAGAGTCAGAGTTATGATATTATGGATGGTCGTTTGTCAGTCGCTCTATAAATAAATATTTTTAATTATCAATATCGACTGAATTAGTAAATTACACAAAGTAATTTGAATAAGTGAGAAATGGGAAGGGACGGATTCTCCTTGGTCTTCTCTCTGCACCTTAGACTCACGATTTCACTCATTTTCTTTCTTATCCGCTGTTTAAAGTTTTCAGGGCCTCTGGTAACGGAAAGCTGGATTCGGTTCGGGCAGACTAGAGGCCACAACCTTTTATTTCAGATTTGGGTTTGCGATTGAAAGACGTTCTCCTAACTAACAGAAAGGTGTACCATCCGGTCTCCCCACACCCTGTCACCAACTGGAGAAAATGGAAGATATACCTAAGGATCAATTTAGCTGTTAGTTCTGCAGAGTACCCACCTATAGAGGGTAGTGATCTGAGCTGCAGACTCGGCTCATTTTGACTTTAATGGATTCAGTCCCCCAGTAAAAGTCAATGTATTCTAAAAAGGACACATAGACAACAATAGTAGAATCTAATTTCCTAGTATTCCGACTTTACTATTGTGGTTTTTTATCCCAGTGTTGAGAATCGTTGTCCGTACATGGTCCTTGTTGAAGCCATCTTTGCTTCATTGGTCATCATCTCACAGACTTCACAATCTGGTATCATACATCTCTGAATGATTATCGCTGTTCTATCACTCTACCGAACTATACGTGTGGTTACTCAGTTCCCTCCCAAGTTGCCCTTTTGCTCTGCACTTCAGCCATCGCTTCCTACCCAACCCAGCTTTCTTTATTCTGCTTTGAATTTTCATACCAGGACCCCATTTTATGTTTTTAATAGTACTTTATTCTTGATGGTTCATATATTCAATTCAGAATAGTGTATCCACAATACATTACTTCCAGTGCAAAGGTAAAATTAGGTTTCACAAATTACAACTGTTATAAGACGTCAACTATCTTTTTATCGCCCATGGAACACTTTACTTTGTCCTGGGGTTATGAATGCATTTGTAAATGTAAGATCTAATGTTCACTGCAATATGGCATTACTTTCTGTTTTCTGCAATGAAAACTGTACTGTATTCCCCCCAATTCATTATATATATATATATATATATATTTTATTTCACACCTAGCCAAAGAGCCTTACCATTTGGTTTCAATCTGTTGATGTTTGTGTCTCCTCCTGTTTCAAGTTGTCCTCCCATCCCTTCACAGTAAAAACTTTTCCATATTTTATGCCAATTATCTCAACAATAAACATCGCTTAACATTCAGATGTATCCAAACTGAAACATTGCACTCCCTATAGATTTTATTCTCATGGACAAGATAAAATTCATGGCTTACTAATCATTCCATCCATGTTGGGTTAACAGTTTGACTCCATTTAGCTTTTCCATGTTATATACTACACTAGGCTCTGTCTACAATTATTATTCCTTCCTGCCTACTTCAAACCTTACAGTTATGCTATCCTTTCAATTATTGCTTTTCCTTACATCCTCTCTGTAGTATGAGATCTCACAGCACTGAACACTTGTGTATTTCTTTCCAGGGATGTCCAAACATTCAAATTCTGTGACAGCTTCAGTCCTTCCTTCATGTCTGGACCTTTGAGAACCAAAGTTACCAAGACTCATTTATCACTGTCTGATTTACACACTCCAATCCCCACAATCTGCAGCTGACATTTCTCTTGTCTTCATGTGTAGGAATTTCAGCACTGTTGTCAACAGCTGTTGAGTTCTGTCTTCATTGCACACTCATTCTACAGAAGCTTGAAGCTACCATGCAACCAATTGGGTTAATAAGAGAAAGGGAATGAAAATCATAACTGGGGCGAGTATAAGGTTAGATGCAGGTTTTGTGTCTATTAGGCTTTCTATGTAATGCATATTTTTTGTTAGGTTTGGGTTGATTTCTAAATATTGTTAATCTGAGGATTTCCTTTTCTTTTCTCTGGATAATGATTGTTGGCGGTAATTCAACAAGGATTGGGCAACAGCAAGGTATGTTATCAAATAACAATGTTGCCACACAAATATCCAAAATAGAAAATTCAACTTTGTCAATGATGTTACAGACACTAAACCATCAATAAAGTAGAGGACTACTAACTGGCCAGATATTTGTCTTGATCAGTCATGTAATTGCCAGATTTGTGACTTTTTGATTTGTCTCTTGGCTCCCCAAATGTTTCCCTGCTTCTGAATATAGTGACTCACTTTCAGGGTACTATTGACTTGCACCCCAAGATCCTCCTGTTCATCAGTGCTCCTCCAGGTTCTACAATTTACTCTATTGCTTTACTCTTGCATTTGACCTCCCAAAATACAACACCCCACGCTGGTCTCTGTTCATTTCTGTCATTTCTCCATTCAACAAGTCTTCCAGAAAGGATAGTCATTTGACAGCAACATCACAACCAGGTTCCCTTTAATGTTGTACACCCGTCCTGACTTAGAAAGAAAATGTTATACCTGGACCAAAGCTTCGGCCCTCCTTGCCCAACAGTACAGTGGAATTACCTTCATCAAAAGATCTGCAGTGCTCAGTGAAGGTAACCTACCATACTATGAAAGTAAAGAGACATGCATTGTTTCTTTTGTAATTGTATATATATTTTTATTATTAATAAATTTTATTTTTAGTAAAAAACAGTACCATCTTCTCGAACGATTGGGGCAGCGCATTAAATATAGAACACCCTAGACATCCCTTAAGTGAATAATAAGCTATATACAATGATTGTTTCACGGTATCGATAGAATCGAAGCTCCAGCTGATTTAGAGCAATGAATCTCAAAGAAAACCTCAGGTTTTGTACCTCGCTTTAAGTTTTGTGAAAGTTACCCCCCACCCACCCACACTAGCCTTTTTCCGACTTTCAATACCCATTGAATGGCCATTTATTTCATGATAGTTTTGTTTTCATTGGGCCGGCCCTTCCCTTCCTAGAAATTGGTAACATTTATCCAAACTACTTGGGTGTATATTTAGTAGTGGCTTGGGTTTAAACCTAAGGCGAAGAAAATTCTCATCTCATAGCACGGAGGGGCGGCACCACCCCCATCTCCTCCAACACCAACATTCCCCCTGCCACCCACTCACACCCCCATCTCCCGCATGTCTCTCACTTCGTTCTTAATCTCTTCCCTCTTTTCGCACGGTCACGGTATTTGATGCGAATTTGTCAAATACAGATTTGGTTGATTTTCGCAGGGTAATCCTTGTGTATGCCGCTCCCGAACTTGAGCTATTTTGGCGGAGTCGCCTTGCGTGCATTCGCACACTCACCCTACAGAACAATGATAAATATCCCTCTTGATCACTTGATTGATTACCTCTTTCAAAGGTCACGCGGGCTTGCAGTAATTTCCTTTCGCCCGAGGCTTCCTTTTCACTTTTACTCCATCTAC
The DNA here is from genome assembly GCF_030144855.1 of Hypanus sabinus. Classification (NCBI taxonomy): domain Eukaryota; kingdom Metazoa; phylum Chordata; class Chondrichthyes; order Myliobatiformes; family Dasyatidae; genus Hypanus; species Hypanus sabinus. The sequence continues at coordinate 32,966,864 of NC_082707.1, forward strand.
GACAGCTCGGCGTGTTCAAGACACCCCTTCCTTCTCTCTCTCTCTCTCTCTCTCTCTCTCTCTCTCTCTCTCTCACACACACACACACACACTCTCGCTCTCCTCTCTCTCTCTCTCTCTCGCTCTCTCTCGCTCTCTCTCTCTCGCTCTCTCTCTCACACACACTCTCGCTCTCCTCTCTCTTTCTCTCTCTCACTCTCTCCCTCTCTTTCTCTCTTTCCTTCTCTCTCTTCCTTTCTCACTCTCGCACTCTTTTTTGCAACCCAGAAAACGTCCAAATAAAAAAAAATGCCCCATAGAAAGTAGGGATTTAATTTCCTCAGGTCACTCCTGCAGAACCCTCTCCAATCCTAGTTCAATCCGGACTTGCAGCTTTAAAAAGGTACAGAGTGGAAAAGCCGGCTGCTTACAAACCCAGCGTCTCCAGGGTCTCAGGCTGCATGTTCTCCCTTGGACAGGATTTGGATTTGAACCGCCGGACAAGCTATTAATTTAGCCCGACTACCCAAGGCCCTGAACCCAATTAATTTCTAATGATTACAGCCCAAGGGCTCTACATATCTCTCTGCTACTTTCTGGTTCTGCTACTTCATGCCACCGAGGTCGGCGTATAATAAGTGTATTTTTTAAAGTGTTATTAAGAGCAGTGAATTATGGCAATGGAAGGAAAACAGTTTCCATTTAGACTAATTGAGCCCGGGTTCTATGTTTCGGCCCATGTGCCTAAATGAGAAGGGTTGGTTAATCTATTCGCTGGCTCTGGTCAGACACCAGTTTAATTTTTAAACAGCTTGCTTTAAATCAGTCCCTGAATTAACAGTATATAATTGCATTACAGTGATTAAATAAATCTACTGGTAGTTAAGGGAATCTTGATTTTTCTATTGTGGCCGTTCTGCTGTAATTCAATAGCATGATGTAAAGTTCAGTGAACAGGGACAATGGCAGAGAGTTACTACGCATAACTCGCCCAGTAAACATGTAATTGTTTGACAATATGTGGAAACGAAAAAAACCATGAAGTTGTAAAAAAAATTTCTATATTTTGAACCATTTGAAAATTATTTCTGCAGCGGCGAGCGGACACTTTGGCTGCTGTGCCGGTTCTTTTCGGCGCGAGTGATGTACACAATTAGGGGAACAGGTTATGGAGTGGAAACCGCATTCCATATATGTAGGAATTTCATGCCAGTGCAATTTGCATAGACACCAACGGGTCGGGCCCATAGGGGGATCTCCACAAAGGTGAAGAAAGTTACGGAAAGGGAACTAAAACATGTGTTACAAACTTCGCCTTGGCTAGAGCGAGGCAATTATAATGGAAAATGACCGTGTTCAAAAATTACAATTTTAGTATAACATCGGCGGCAAGTTCATTAGGAAGCCGCTTGACTTGGCGAATACATGATTTATTTCGGAAGAAAACAGAATAATCTTAAGAAAACAGATCCACTAATAGCAATCAAGAATATTATAATCAGCCTAGTCTGCCAGTGCGCGATTGATTCTCACTAACCACCAAGCATAGAGGTTCCTGTTGTTAGTACAGACTTAGCAATATAGTACTAATAATTCGATACGCAGAATCGGTAGTATGTTGGACAGAGCAGTTCCCTCTAACGTGCTGCGTCCGTTACGATATGAGTTCCATTTAATAGTGCACCGAATTTTGGATTATAAGAACACATTCACATCACTTTTTTTGTTTGTTAACCATTCGAAATCCTATAACTTTCCAATGAATTATTTAAAAATGGCTTTTTTAAATGAATAACCTCGTTATGCGGACTGAAAAATGTCTATTACTACTGTTATTACTTATCAATTATGTGAAAAAAACGCTTGGGCACGACAATAATTTTGTGTGCAAATTCCACTCTAATGAACGAAATATGGTCTGTGATTAGCAGTCGTGATGCTGGGATTTAAATTAACCACACTTGGATTCGTCTTTCCCTTTTGCCGTTTTAACTGTTGTGAATAAAATGTGATTGTGTTTCTCAGGCTGACCACAAGTACAGGGAGCGACTGCTCCAAATTCATGGAATTGACGCGGTCACCTCCAATAGGAACTAGCGGAAAGCTGGGGCGGTATCTATAAATCGTACTGATAAATGTTAACAAAAAGAGAATTGAGTTATACCTTTCTTCAGCAGTATTGATCGCGCTTTGAATGATCTCTTTCGCTGATGTGTGTGTGTGTGTGTGTGTGTGTGTGTGTGTGTGTGTGTAGGTATTTGTCTGCATGTTCCTGTCTTTCTGTGTAATTCGAAGGATGCAGACGCTGCGACGAGATTTTTGTTGCAATCTTTATACCAAGACTGACATGGTGATGTTCTGAGCTTTTTTTCCCCCCAAGAGGAGTCCATTTCCTCCCAGTGATACAATCTCGCTCCCACAGAGCGATCCGGATCTTCGGGAGAAAGTCGCTCTTTGCAACGGGCCCCCTCTCTAAACCAGGGATTACCTGGCCGCAATTGGCCTTTTATTTTTTGTGACCGCAGTCCGCCTCGGGTACACGGGACATTGAAAGCGATGGTAATATTACATTAAACCGTATTAGGCTGACAGCAAACTTTGTTCTCGGTGTAAAATAAACAAATCGAAGATTGATTGAAGTCCTCTGTTAACGAAATAGCAGAAATTCCGCATTTCCGTGGTGAGTGTGATAGAGTGGGAAGACTAAATGCACTGGGAGCATGAAGGTTTCAAGCTAATTGAAAGATTCGATTTCTTTGTTTCAAAATATTTATCATATTATCAATATTATAAATATCAACAGTCAGGAGGCATAACTCACAGCAACATCCCAGCGAAATCGGATTACCTAATTCACCGGAAGAACAAAGTAAAGGAATTTAAAAATAACTTTTTACTGCAGAGGCTGGAGGGCGTGTGATAGTCCTCATCAAGGGGCTGTGTGCAGTGTTGTAATATAGCCCGTGTGTTCAGACTGGTCACTGGCTGCGAGGCGATAACCCCGTCCATTACAGCCACTAATAACAGTCCTAATAAATCAAAGCGATGGGGAGAAATTGGTTCCAGAGTCATACCAGAGATTGAAATGGGCACATTTATTTGAAGTCTATTCAACATCCTATCTCTGGACGAAGCTTCTGCCTGGAAGCAAAAGTAATGCGCGGATATTACGGTCAAATAGCGGTACAGTGTTACAATGGTTACACACCCAGAGCAGGAGAAACTCACTTTGGATGTGGTGCACACAGTTAGCTACTGTACATGTGGCTGGAATGACAAAATAACCCAGCGGGTTAGAACATGAAATTTCGTGAACCCTCACAGAGTCATCATTATGCCTCGTTTCTTCCCACTATTTGACTTATTTATGGAGTTATTAAATTCCATTGATGCATTCAACTTGTCAATATTAAATACAGAGCCTAGCGCACAGTCAAATCCAGGCGGTACTCAGCAGCCACGCTACTAAATTAGCAGACATAATAGTTACATAACAGCAACACGACTCAATATGAACAGTCCTATTACCGGATGGTATTTTATTAAGTCTGCCAAAGACAGTGCTGGTGGGTCTAATAATCGAATAATTATAAATATAATTGCTGTGGTTTGTCAGCGGCACGGTCGCGGTCTGTGAGCAATCCTTGCGACGCTGGAAGTGTCGGGTGCCGGAGGTTACAATCCACTTTTTTTTGACACATTCTGACACAATCTCGCTTCAAGTGATCAATCGCTCCAAACTTTTTGGCAACGCGGCAGCAAGGCAGTGCGCATGTGCGAAGGTGTCTAAACTGACAATGCGGGAGAGATAGCGAGTCCGGATTGAGAAAGGGAGAGAGAGAGTGAAAGACAGAGTGAGGGAGTGTGAGAGAGAGGGAGTGAAAGAGACAGAAAGACATCCGAGAATCTTGAGAATCCCATCAGCATCGGACACAGCCACCATGAGATCCAAAGGGAGGGCTCGCAAACTGGCCACAAGTAGGTGCAACATCCCATTTCTCTGTCACTTTCCCTTTTCTGCCATTTTGTATGACTTTATGTGTCTGGTCGATGTCGGGGGTCCCATTGACAAAGCTACTTAAACCGATCGCTCCTTTTCCCTCCGACCCAGCGCTGAGGGCAGACTGTTGAATCTCATCTCGAGTCAGCTACCGGAATGGGATTGGTAGCTCCCTCTCTCGCTCTCTCTCACTCACTCCTCTCTCTCACTCACTCCTCTCTCTCCCTCTCTCTCTCTCTCTCTCCCCCTCCACTTCCCTCTCCCTCCCTCCCTCTCCTCGCTCCCTCTCTCCTTCTCGCTCTCTCTCTCTCTCTCTCTCTCTCTCTCTCTCTCTCTCTCTCTCTCTCTCTCTCTCTCTCTCTCTCTCTCTCTCTCTCTTTCCCTTTCTCCCACTCTATCCCCCTCTTTGCCCCTTTTGGCTACAACAGCAGCACAGCATCCGAGGGCTTGCTCGCTTCCTGGCAACCGGCTTTCACAGAGTGACACTAGAGGGGTGTTGGTGGTGGAGGGGTTGGGGGTGAATGTTGGTCGGATTCTGCCACTGGAGTTTCTGCAAAGTTAAAGGCGAGGCACGCTGAGAGCAAGCGAGAAAGAGAGAGAGCGAGCGAGCGAGCGAGCGAGAGAGAGATGGAACTTTGAAAAGCTGAGTCTTTTGCTGTGCAGTGTTGTGTTTCGGTACTTGCAAACAGTGGCGCTGTTGCCCATCTGCGAGGCACCTTCCCAAACTTCAGATCATGTCTGGAGCGGATCTGGGGATCTGGGGTTTGTAACGTGAAAAGCAGGTGAATATGTCAGGTAGAACTCCGGCCCTCTGTCATCCTAGTAGCTCCCGAGCAGAAGTGGACGGCGACAACTTGTAACGCTCGCCCCCTCCCCGCCCCTCTGCGTCTGTCCTCACGTACTGAAACAGAACCCATGCTTTAACGTCGCCACCCACCACAAATCCGCCATGATATCGTGCCTTGACCTTTTGCTTTTCCGCTGTGACTCTTGGCATTATTGGGTCGGCAAAGAAGCAAGGGATAGTATCAACGATCCACCTGACCCTTCTATATAATCGCTCGTTTCAAATCATACTTTCAATTATACATGTTTGTGCTTTAAATTCTACAGAGAGAATGTTATTCTCTCTCATTAAAATGTTTCATTTATAAGTTAATGCATTCGAAGTTTGAGGTAGAGCTGAAAACTGGATAGAGCTGAGTTTTTTTTTAAAAAGTTGATTGAGGGCCGTATCTCTCTGTGAGACTTTCCCCTTCGAAAATAAAAGCTAATTTCATCACCGCTTTACATTTAGACTTTACGCTAATGAAACTGTAATTTGTGTTTCTAACTCAGACACACTGGTTCGAAACCAGAAAGCTAGAGACACACCCCGAAATCGTTACTACTTTTCGGGACAAGTGGAAAGTCTCTTTTATTTAGTGACAATAGTACGCAGGACGTAAACATAGTGATAATGTGGTCGAATATCATCAGAACCCAAGGAAGCTACCTGCTTTTACACACACACACACATCTAAAAGGTTCCTATTACAGTGATTGTAAAGGTAGTCTAATTACTACAAGAATAAGTTGTTGCGCGATTCCGAAACCCACTACAACCCATCTTTTCAACCTACTGACCCACTAAAAGACAACAATCCTACTTCCCAGTAAACTAATAACCGAAAGTAGCAACCGCAGTGGCTGCATTAATAATTTATCACCTCCTGTTTTACAAAACTTCGCACTGCAAGTGATTTAATAATGAGTTCTACCTGTGAAACTTTGAAGTACTGTGAAGGAATCAGGCTATATTCTTTACCGGTATCATCTCTTTTCACCCACCAGCGTTTTCCCCTCTCTACACGCCTTTGATGTACAGCTCTCCCATATCTAGATATTTGAAAAAAAATACTTCTATCATTTCAGTTAATATTACTGAGACTGTTGCCTGTAGGTCTTGGTTGCCACATTTAAAGTGTCGTTATTTCAGAATTGCACTCTTTTTTTGCGGGGTAAGGTGGGAGAATTAGTCATCCACGTACAGTAAACAGCACGAACGCATTCAAAAGTAGAAGATCGCCTCTGTTTTCTTAATTGGTGAATTCGTAGCAAGTCGGGCAAAGTGACAGAACGTTTTGAGTGTCCCATTGTGACGATAAACTCATCATATAGACGGTACACAATCTCACAGACCGCTACTGAAGATCGTTTAGGAATCATAAATGGATCATCGTGTCAGCGACATTGAGTGTGTATATATAAATGCAGGCATTATTTATAGTCTTTCCATCAGTAATCACTGATCTGAACTGAATGTGTGTGGGGTGAGAATTGTGCAGTAGTGGTCGGAATTTACGCAGAATCACCACAGCTTAGACTTTCTAATTGTGCAAGCTCAATTTCAAATAACTTAAACGCGTTCTAATGTGTTTTCTTAAGCCAGGCTGCAGCAAGCGTAAGCATCTTATTTTAAAAAGATTTAATTTATTTTATCGCAATGAAACGTTTGCAAAACTTCTCAATGGTACCGCGTGTTTTAAATAATTGTTTTAAAAGAGTCTGGGGCACTTGCCTATGGGGGAGCTAAAGACAGGGATTAGTCCAACGTTGGACGGGTTCTAACGTAGGAAAATAAAATAAAAAACAGCCGCGGTCTTAAACTAACATAGAGGCCGGAGGGGGGGGGGGGGCGCTTGCACTTTATTATTTTGGATTTTTATAAAAACCTTTCTTTGCTCTCAGCAGTTATTTTGTAAATTCAATTTTGGGTTAGTGGGATGGGAGGCGAGCGTTTGGTCGTAATCATCGGTGCCAGAGAAAGTAGTGTAAATATATTTTAATGTAGTTGTTAACACTATCCTAAGATGCACTTTATCTTTGATAACAGCAGCGTGACTGTCTCTAAAATCTGATTGTACAGATAGGTGTCTCAGAGAGATATGTCCCCTATACAAGGACGCACGGTCCGAGCTATACATTATCGGCCTTCATCCACTTTGAACTCTGCACTGGACGGGTACCAGTCTACTAAGCGTTCTGTTCTGCAGCATTTTATTTTACCCCCACCCAGTCTGTGCATGTAATCAGATGGCCTCTATTTTAATGTCGTTGTTTTAAGGATGATTTTATCGCAGGCCTGAAGTTCAATTATACACCAGCCCTGTCGTGCTTTGCTTTCAGCGAAAGTTTCCGGCACGGGACGCTGGCTACATTCTGACCACGGCAGAGATGCAGGGCTTAAACGCCTTTGCAGCCAATATATCATATTTTATTCCATCTGTTTTTAAAGTAACGTATTTCTGAAAGGCCTCTCAGTTTGTGAGTGCTGTTCGTGAGCCTAGCTGTAAAACAGAGGGGGGGGGGGGGGGGAGGGGAGCAACGAGTGAGGCTTTGTAAAATATAAATGAAAATTTCAGACTAATTAGCACAAAACAGGTTGAAAGTTTTTTTTCCGCAGTTGGCGATCTTCATTGTATTTACCGGGCGTGCTACGCACAGATAAACACGCGGGCTGATTTCATTTTAACATCTGTGCTTTTCAGACTATAACTAGAATATAGTCGCAGTCAACTTGATATACTGGCGCCTGACATATCTGTGGGTAATCCTCCCTTAGTTTCCCATAACTTCTTCATCTGAGGTTTATTTAGGATACCCTCGCTATCTGAAGTGAGGGAGTGAAAATCAGGTCGCAGAATGAAGTACAGTACTGTGTTGACGACAACGTTATAGAAAAACCTGCAAAGATGATCTGCCAAGTGTTCGCACTTTATTTCATCCACCAATATACAGACGAATTGGAGAAATTGTATTTTCATGAGACAGATACCTGTATATATTTTTTTCGTATTTTGTCCGTTCGATCCTCTCTGATTTTTCTCTGTCCGGCTGGTTTTCTTGTAACTCTTTCCCCGTGCTTGTATCTCATTATCTCTTTCTGACTGTTCAGTGTTAGGTCACTTTCAGTCATAGTGCTTCAGGCAATGAGTTGATTTCAAATTCAACTTTCCACCTTATTTTCCCACACAGAGAGCGCGGTTAAGTTGTCACTTCACCTTGCCATAACATTCTGCACATGGACTTTGCGAATTCTGCATCTACACTACAGCATCGGACGAAGGGACGAAGGTGTTTTGCAAATAGTATTTAATGCCGTGAAGGTTAAGAAATTAACCTCCAAGGACAGTGCGATATTCTTCCTCAACAACAACACTTCCACGACCAGAAGGACTGGGGTCTTGCAGATCTGCAGTACTGCATCTGATAGGTGGAAACCAGTAATTTAAAGGCGATGGTGTTGTGGATTTAAAACCGTAGATGGATACAGAGCGGAGTTAAATTTAGGAATATTTAAAGCTATTCGGAAGGTGTTCTGGAACAGAGTTATTTGGTGTGTTGGTAGCTCCGCAGAGACTAAGAACTAGCTCTACTTTGTTTTCGAAAAGGGCATGATGGACAAATCCGTCCCCTAACTAAAATCCTTGATAGAAAGAGCGAGAAAAAGAAATTGTCCCATATCCGACCTCAATTTTAAATAATCGGTCCTGCTTCAGTTTACAGTTTACTGGATCACAACTGTCAGAACACGACCCAATAATACTTCGCCCCCAGACAATCCCTCGGGATCGGGGATGTCTGTTTTCCACTCCGGCGAACTGACTGTTAACGGGCTTCATCGTCCCGTTCGAAAGGTTTACGGTGTAACGAACCATCACGATTCAACCAAAATCATCCTCCCGTTAACATTTCTCATTGATTTTAGGCCCCTGGAAGGAGAAGGGTCTGACTTGCTTGTCCACTGTTTTGTTTTTCCTTTGAGAGTTACCCTGGCGCGGAGCCAGTTCTGTACAATGTCAACACTGAATATTCCAATCCCCAGACTACTTTTAACTGCTTTCTAAATAAATAAACTCATTGTGTGTCTGTGTTAAAATTATTTCACCTCCTTTATAAGCTACAGCATCTCATTATGATTACCTCAAAGGCGGCGACCCTCGCAGCTATACATCACAGCAGCGGGCATATTGTACAGCTGTACACCTTCAGGCAAGGTTGGTAGGGGGTGGGAGGAGGGGGGGGGGGGAAGCTGCCGAACAGGAACACAATATGGACCCTTATGAGTGCAGGCTTGTGAAATGATAACCAACCATAATTTGGTAACACGAAACTAAAACAAGCGAGTTGAGTGTAAATCACTGCGGCGATGTGACCCTCAGGGGGAGAGAGGTGCCTCAAAGGCCCTTGCTCTACATGGGTCTGAAAGCGCACCATGCCCGGCCAATATAAACCTGACTTTACATCATTAGAATCACCTTCCACCATCAAAGACGACTCCAGGCGCGCAACTGAAACATTAACCATCAAGCCCCCATTACACTCAACGATTGCGAAATCAGACACACCCATTTCAGTTGTGGCCACACATGCGCTTGAGATGAAAGGTGTGAATAACGCTCGGCGGCTATGGTTGCCACGTACCACATTCCTTAGTTCCTCATTCTTGTCCGTCGAATTCCTCAAAAGACCTTCTTTTTCCAAGCCTTACAATGGAAATCTAAGCGTGTTGGCAAGTGCGGTTCACTGAAGATCAGAAACACTAACGGTTAAGGACTTTACCGTTCAGGAATTCGCCAGTTATTGCGTCGCATCGGTTCATTTTGGCATTGCCCTTGTGATTTAGCGGTAAACTGTATTCCTTGCAATATGATTCTCCTTGTTAAAAAAAAACAACCCGCACAAGGTTGAAAGTAATGCAGGTCCTTAGAAGGGGTGACTCCATTTATCATTTGAACAGCCTTCGAAGAAACGCTAACGAAGAAATGGGTCAATACTGTACTTTGACAGTGCGCCCATAACCTGTGTGTTTATTTTTTTAAATTTATATCTATCATTGCATCTCTCAACCTTTGACCCAGAAACTACAGTATTGCAGCATGGTGTAGGGTTAATACTTCAACTTTAAAAAAAAATCAACCGAACGAGAAACCCGGAAAAAATCGTCCGAAGTTAATGGTGGCTTGGGACGTGACAGTTTCCTTCACCTATCTGCCGTTATTTGTCTGTTTTGTGCAAAAATAAACCGGACTCTATCAACATATTTTAAAATGAGACCTTCGTGAGCCACATAAATCTTTAACTTTCCATAGGTGCCTCCAGTCGCTCCCTTGCAGTATAATCACTGCTGGAATACAGGAAAGGCAGCAATCATTTGGAGCACATCGAGCAGTCGTCACTTTTTTTCTCGAGATGGGTAGATATGTCGGCCTTGACACTGGAGTCAGCTCTCCTGTTCTCCCTCCGCGCAGTGTTTATATCTACGTGAACAAGCAATTGTGGACTTGACCTCTCATCTATACACCTTATACCTCTTCACCCGTTTCTACCCGATGAGGCTCCTTAGACTGTGCTCACGTGTTTTCTAACGCGATCGCTAAATGGTTGATCATTTGTGTAATTTTATACACGAATTATTAGTCAATCCAAGTGAGCTTATTTCGTACAAATGCTTTATTCTCATTGTGCAGGACAACCTCCGGAACCTTTATATCCAAATCAGCTAAAGAAGAAGTTTCAGTCCCTTAAAAAACTTAAATCTTTCTGATGAAGGGCCATCCACCCTGAAACATCAACACAATTTCTCCTCCCACAGATGAATCTTGTTCTGATCTGTACTTCCAATAATTTCTGTTTTTATTTTAGCATTCCAGCACCTGTACTTTTTGATCATCATATTATTTATCATACCATTACCATGCCTCAATGGGTGTGAGATAAGAATGTTCTGTATTAGGATGAAGGTGACAGGCTTGGTGTAACAATTAGAACTATTAACCTGGCACAGTTGACTCTGTAACACAAAAAGTGAAATAGATGGCGGGATAATAGTCAAGACGGTCATTTGGGAAGTTCCATTTAGCAGAAAGAAATAGCGTGCAACACCCAAACTTGTGATAAATGGGAACTTTGTAATAAGCAAAACCAAAGATACTGCAAATTCCAGAGATCTCATTTTGTCACAATGGCCAGTCACCTGTTTTCAGTCATTGGAGAGTAAGTGCAAAGATAATACAGATTCTGATCTAAGGTAGTCAAATTTACTACAAGATATCAGCTCAACTTTTGAAATATAATTACTTTTGAACATACAGTGTATTCAATAGTGCATTGATAGAACTATAGGACATGTTCATTTTAGCATCAAAGTTTTGTAATGTGGAACATGTGGCAGTACTGAAATCAGACTGTGGTAATTCAGATACATTTAGATTTTAGGTTCTACAAGAGATAATACAGAGAAGTGACAGTTGACACCATGTGAGCGGGAGACAGGTAACTAGTACCTAATGGACCATTATAGTTGATTTCCTTTCTCTTAGACTGATGTCTTTGAACAGGAGATTGAAATTTTGCATCAGTTCCATAGGAATAAGTTTGTGTCAATTTGTGGTAAATCTACTATTCTAGACAGTCTTTAAACTTGGCTTAAGTAGTTTCATCGCCAAGGAAGTGTAAGGCTATTAGTTAAATGCAAGGATGGGTTAAGTTAATTTTGTGTCACTCAAGGTAGGATTGGGAAGAATGATCAGCTTTCCGATTTTTAGGTCTAAGGTGAGCTTTGAGTTTTTTTCTCTAAATGCCCCTACACAATAGTAAGCAAATACTTGAACATAAATATGATGTAAAGCAGAATTCACATTAAAAAATTCTCAAACAAAATGTATATATTTTGGATCCTTTAAATGAGGCAGTTCCAATTGAGAGGACCAAGGAATTCATAATCAGTAATTATGGGTTTGTATAACATTGGAATTTCATGCAAACAAGTATAAGACTTCCAGGGTATTTCAGCAAGAGTGGTTTGGAAATCGACTGCATCACCATAAGTCATAGCAGCTGAATTAGGCAATTCGCCCCCTCCAAGTCTGCTTCACCATTAGATCAAAGCTGATTTAATTTCCATCTGAACCCCATTCTCCTGCCTTCTTCCCAAAACCTTTGACATCTTTGCTAAGCAAGAACCTATTGACCACTACTTTAAATATACCCAATGACTTGGCCTCCACTGCTCTCTGAGGCAATGAATTCCAGATTCAACACCCGCTTCTTAAAAAAAACCTTCTCATCTATGTTCTAAAGTGATATTGTTCTATACTGAGCCTGTATCCTTTGGTCCTAGACTCTGCCACAATTGGCAACATCTGCCCATGTCAACTCTGCCTTGACCTTTCAATATGTGATAGGTATCAACGAGATCTCCAATTCTTCAAAACACCCATGAACATGGCCCAAAGCAAACATATGCTTCTCATACATTAACTCTTTCATTCCCTAAATCATTCTTGTGAACGTCCTTTGGACCCTCTTCAACACCAGCACATCTTTTCTTAGATATTGAGCTCAAACTGCTCATAATTCTCCAAATACTCTGACCTATTCCTTATAATTCATTACATACTTGCTTTCATATCCTGGTCCTCTTGAAATTAATGCTAGCTTTGCATTTGTCTTCCTTACTACTTAGTCAACATTTAAGTTAGCCTTTAGGGAAGCCTGCACTAGGGCTTTTGCGCCTCCAATTTCTGAACTCACTCCATATTTCAAAAATAGTCTATATATTTATTCCTTCTATCAGAGTGCATGACCATACACTTCCCTACACTATATTCCATTGGCCACTTCTTTGCCCATTCTCCTCACCTGTCCAGGTTCTTCTGCAGATTCGCTACTTCCTCAGCATCACCTGTCCCTCCACCTCGTTTTGTATCATCGGCAAACTTGGCCATAAAGCTATCAATTCCATCATCCGGATCACTATCAAAATACATGAAAAGTAGTGGAATTGTGCCAATTCAAGTGATTCACATTATTTGATTGGAAAACATTGCAAACAACACAGCCAATGAAGGAGGGTTGAATTTCTGAAAGTCATTTTGGGATTTGTGTGCTTAACTACATGAGGGTAGAAATCCCAAATTTCCTGTCAGCTTCATGGAGTAATTATGGTGACAGCAACATTTTCACTATCATTACCACTTCAAAAGTTAGCTCAGCATTTTTATTGTAAACTTTAGACGGAGTTGTGGGGAAGTTGATGGATGGTTGGATATTGGAACATAACTGTTGGGGTTTCAGTTGGTTTGTATTACTTCAGGCAAATTCTGCTGATTGTTCTGAGTATCAGTTATGTGGTATCCAACAGGTAAATTATAAATCTAGCTAGCACAAAAATGAATAGTTCTGTGATTTGTATGGATGTCGTGAAATACTTACTCAGTTTGTCTGCCATTTCCTTGTCCCCATTACTACCACTTCAGTGTTATTTTCCTGTGATCTGATAGCTACTCTTTCTTGTCTTTATTTTACTCTATATAGATCTGAAAAATTCTTTGGTATCCTCTCTGATATGATTGGCTAGCTTACCTTCACATTTCATCTTTCCTCTCATGCACTGTTACATTATCTACAGGGCATGCAGTGTACCTTAGCACAGAACCACATAAAATATACGACATCGAGCAGGCCATTTGGCCCAACAAATCTCTGTTGGTGCTTTTACTCCACCTAAAACTCATTAACTGTCAACTGAAATTGATAGTCTTTGGAAGTGAAAATTCAACAAATTTTGACAGCACACATTCGACGATAAAGCTAAACGGATTTTTGTAGGAAAACTAAGTGGGTCAGTAAGCATGAACTATTTTTCTGAAGAAGGGAGAAATGATGATGGCACTTCCAATAATAATGAATCATTAGTGAAACAGTGGAATGCACATGTTGAAACGTGGGCGTCCTAAGGAAATGGATTTCATTAGCAGTAATAGAAAGATAGCAGCCAATGATGATGCATCAGAGATAATGACCCTTTAATGCTTTTTAAAGAGTTAATGAACCACTTAATGGTCAGAAAAGCCAAAGTTCATTCATCCAGATGTGAAGTGTTTAGCCTGAACTCTGGCAGAGATGATCATGATTTACCTACAAGGCATTGCGTGTGCTCAGTCTCCAAGCAACAGTCTTCAGTATTTGGTGCATGACCTCTCCCCACCACCCCCAGGGAATTACCAAGCCAGTCTTGGAAGGAATATACCAATATGACTGCAAATCTTCCCAGTGCTGAATTGCACTGGAAGTAAACTTTGATGTAAGGTGGCCAGGATGGCCAATTGGTGGAGAATGTTTGCAAATACAGTATATCCACTTTAGAGGTGAGCATTTCCTTTACATTTGAGTGCCAGATTTAGGTTTGCCCGGGTGTATTCCTCGCCAGAATGGACACATTTGCAGGCTGCAGAGGGCAAAGCTGATTTCTGGGTCACACCTTCTAAAACGTTCGTATAGGATGCAAGTGACTTAAGACACAGTTGTGAAGTGACTGTTTCATCTTACTTCTGTAGAGAAAGTGGCATCATTGCTAGCTTGGCAAAAGTTGGCATTTCAGATTACATTCATTTAGAGGTTGGAGATGAATCAGAGAGGGGGTCAAATTTGTCAACAACCCTTTAATTATGATCTTTCCTCTTAATACTGCAAATTTGGATAATTAGATCAATGATTGGGGGCATAAATTAATCTTCTCAGACTTTCTTTCCTATTTTCCCTTCAGCTGTACCCTTGAAATAGGGTTTCTATATTGAAAATGATTTTTTTTTCTTTGATATGAGCCATAAACAAATACAGCAGATGCTAGAAATCTGAAGTGAAAACAGAGAATGCAGGAAAGAGGGAGAAAGGGAGAGAGGGACAGAGGGGGAGAGAGAGGGAGAAGAAGAGGGAGAGAGAGAGAGAGATCACTTTGAGAGAGAGAGAGATCACTTTCCATTGATAGACCATCATCAGCATGAAACTTCCTTCCTTTCTTCACAGATTCTACTTGCCTTGTGCATTTTCTGTAAACGTTTATGCACATATTAAGTAATTAGTGATGAAACTATGTATTAAAAATTCTCTTACTGTTGTATGTTTTGAAGTTATTTCTTGCTGTTGGTTTTGTCTTGCTTGTAATGAACATCCAGTGACTCATATTTAGTCCTGGCTGAACCATAACACTTGTCCCTACAATCTTCATTATGAATTGAACAACAATTGTACAGATGGTGAAGGATCTGACAGGTTTACAAAAAGGTCCAGTGCCATGGTTGTAAGAGCAGGAATGAATTTGGAAAAGGAAAGGGCTTGGAGATATATATAATATATCACAACTTTCATGACCCCAGAACCTCTGATGTTTAAGACTGAAAATGAAGCACTTGATGCAATCAAGAAAATATTCAGCAAGTGATTTTTCAGACAGCAATGCTCCACAAAGAGTAATCAGTAGTGTAAATGTAAAATGTTGTTAATGCTTGATGAAGAATAAATATTAGCCAGGACACTAGAAGAACTGGTTCTTCTGCTTTTTGATGAGCAACATTGATCCACATTGATCGTGTGGATAGTCAGAGGCTTTTTCCCAGGGCTGAAATGGTTGCCACAAGAGGAAACAGGTTTAAGGTGCTGGGGAGTAGGTACAGAGGAGATGTCGGGGTAAGTTTTTTACTCAGAGCGTGGTGAGTGCATAGAATGGGATGCTGGCCATCGTGGTGGAGGTGGAAACTTTTTAAAGAGACTTTTAGATAGGTACATGGAGCTTAGAAAAATCCAGAGGGCTAAGGGTAAGCCTAGTAATTTCTAAGGTAGGGACGTGTTCAGCACAATTTTATGGGTTGAAGGGCCTGTATTGTGCTGTAGGTTTTCTATGTTCCTATGTTTCTTCAAATAACCTGAACGGTGATTATCTGTGCAAAAGACTCCAAGACATTACCTCTCTTAATGAAGTGTTAATGTGACATATGTGCTAAAAATACTTTGTGAGACTTAATCCCTCTGCCCTTCTCACTCAAAGGCCTAGGACTGTATCTTGGTTCATCTGTGATGTCAAGAGAGTCAGAGATATTAAGGCGGGCAATTTCATAGGAATAAATTTGGCTTGTAGTCGATGCATATACAGAAACAAATTGCATGTTTGAAATTACAAGCAAACATTGGGGATTTTCTTTCACTAACTTCTAATAATGATGATACTTTATTATGGGGTCAGAGTAATCAGAACAGTGTGAAACAATTGGCTTTATTCATACTTGTTTAATGACGGTAAATATTTAATTCCCTAATATATATCTTCCTGTCAAATAAGACATAGACTCATTAGTCTCTTGCTCTTGTATGTTTCAGCCATATTGAACAGATGCAAAGTAACTAATTTGATCAGTCTATAATTTGTTTAAGGGATTACATATTATATGTTTATCTGCTGCCAATCACAAATATAGCCTTTAAAAGGATAATGGATCATGATTTTTGAAAGGTGGGGAAAAGTAAAGTTCATATTAATACTGCTTGAAAGTTGTGTAAACAGTGGCATACCTTGACACACATATCACTGTATGAGGTGGGAATAACAGCATTGATCCTAGCATTGAAAAGATATCTGTCAGCATTTGAAGGAAGTAATTTTAGCCATACACAGTATTAACTTATTAACAGAATTTCAGTGATACTTCCATATATTGTAATGTATGTTCTGAATGAAATGGTAGTTCTGTTGAAGAGGAAAATAAAAATACAAGTCTTACTATGACAACTTGAAGGATGAATTCTATAACATTGTTGTCCTTCCTAAAGCCTTTGGTTTTCTTATCTCCTCATAGCCCTGTTTGTACTCATTACTTAAATTGAGACAACAAGGTGAATGGCCACTACTTTGATTTATATCCAGTACTAGTATATAGCTAGTATATTTTTGTGTGACAAAATAGAAAATCCATTATCTTGGAAATAGTATATTGTACAGGAAAAGACACATGATACAGTTCAAATTAAGTAGATTTAAAGACCCCTGAATATTTTATTTAATGCTGCTTTGTTGGAAATAAATGGCACATTATATGTTTTGTACTTTAAACTTTGCAACACTTTTTTTAATTCACATGAGCTGCAACTGCTAATGTGTTGACATTGATCTCATCACAGTGTGTACCTTTACATATAGTGTGTTGAAAGCATTATGAAATTCAATTACCAGTGAATGTCCTACTCTTGAATTTATCAGCTTGGAAAAGGGATGCCAACCCACAGCAGCAGTTAAAACTGGGACAGCACTTTTTCAGGCAGGGAGACTAAGGAAGAATGATCACATTGAGTCATGGGGCAAAATATTCAACCATCAACCATTAAAACCTCTCTCATTTCTTTTATTTGCATTTGTTTATTTGTTGGCCTTGCATTTTACATTTGCATTCAAGAGTCAAAGTTACCCCAATCAGTCATTGCTGGAAAAAGAAAGGTGATTTAAGTGTTTTAAACAATGACTGGAATTTTTCAGTTGGACTTAGAGAGACTTTTTATGGTTATGGTTAAGGGCTTTGCACGGTTTGAGCTGTTTTCAGAAACTATGGTTGGATTTTTAATATAAAGCCAGGTTTTGATTTGAAAACGAAAATGTGCCCAGATCAAAGAGAAATGAAAAATGATGGGCAGTTGGAAGTTCACATCAGATGTTCTTGTTCTTGAATAGAGTCCAGCATGAGCCATTTGACAACAACAAGGCAGCAGGCTGGAGTTTCCAATGTTAGCTAAGAAAAAAAAGTGGTCATGTTTGTAGGTGAATCCAGCAGAGGCTGGAAAAGTGCAGATTTACAAAATGAGTTAATGCACCAGTGGGTGGGCTTTAGGCGAGTGAAATCCAATGAGTAAATGCATTTTAAAGAAAAAGGTGATAAAAATATTTTTATAAATAGTGTTGGAACAGCTTCGGAGGTGGTTCAGAGATGTCAGGGCGTTAATAACATGTCTATTTGCTGCCAAACATCAATCAACAAAGCAAACAGAATGTTAGCTTGTACAGAAAGCTTAGTTACCAGTTGGAAGTGATTGCACTAAAACTGTACAGTGCTTTGTTCAGACCTTCGAGTACTGGAGCCAGTTCAGAGAACAGCAGCACAGGGCTGAACTATAGAGCAAGGGCTGTTGAGAAACTTGGGAGCTGAAAGCTGCCTGAGTCTTTCTTCCTGGCCTGAAGTAGGAACCACACAGGTGGCACATGCCCCAACTCAGAGACCCGAGGCTGGCCAAAATCGGACCTTGGTTCTTACTTCAAGGGCTTTGGTGAGCTGCTGCAGCCGGTTGTGTCACCACAGACAGCTTGCGTGTTCCAATGAAATTTGCCCCTTTGACCGCTTAGGTCGGATAAGAGAGGACAACGGGAGTAGGGCATTTAGTTTTGGCAACAATCCCTGTAATGGTGGTGACTGTAGCTGCTTGCTTCGTCTCAGTGCCGACTGATAGTGTGCCACATCTGAAATTCACTCACCCCGGGTGGCCCTGTTATTTGGAAAGAACTTAAGGACAAGTTTATTCAAGGGCCTAAATGGGATCCTCAAAGTTTAAAGACTACCAGAGCAAATGGATTTTTCCAGAATTCATCAGGATGTAAAAAAAAAACAAGATGCTGTAATGGGGAAATGTACAAAATATGTTTTGAGGAGGAATCTGATAGGATAACCCTTGCTTATGTTTACACAGTCACCATGTTACTGAACATGAGGAGTTAAGTTAAAAGGCTGCACCAACATTAATGAGAAGCCAGGGTGTTTCAAAATGGTGGTAGTATATTGTGATGATTTTGACAAGCAGAGTGTAAGTGGGAATTAAAGAAGCATTTAAACAATGAATTTCAAGGATTCTCAAATTATTGTATAATAGGAACATACTTTTGCTTTGAAAGAGATTGACAGTTAAATTGGTCTTCAGCAGCGGAGAAGGCAGTTTGATTAATAGTGAGTTATTAGGGCCTGTTATTGGATTAATTATTGGAATAGGAAGTTGAGCATGGTGCAAGAGGACCACTAGTTTACTATTCGCTGGTTTTGCATTACAGCCATTGACCAATTTAACCCCTATTGAATTTTTAATCATTTGATGAAAAGCTTGTTCAATTAATGCTGTGGACTACATATGTTCAGTGTTTTGTAGGTGCCCCACTGACTGTCTCGTTTACCCAGCGTGAGTCCTCCCCAATAAGCCATTAAAACTGATTAAATCGTGCAATATGGGGTATATTATATTGCATGTCTAATGTCAAAACTATGCTGCCTAGTGTGTCTACACACACCTGTTGTGTAACAATGCTTAATCTCTGCACTTTGCAGTCATTCATAGAGTGACAAGGAGAAATGTGTAACTTATGCATGGAATACATTTCCCATCACTCAGTTCCCCCTTGTGGTAATTTCATGCAGTCTGGGGATTCTTCTCTATTCTACAGGATCTTGCAATGAAGATCATACGAGTAAGAAATTCGTCTTCAAGTTCCTTTTATGTTAATTCACCATTTTCTAGTTTTTTGCTTAAAATCAGACCCTGGAGTGACTGGAACTAGTTTACAATCACCTCAACTTTACAATCAGAGATTATTTTGACACAACATTTAAACTGATGGCAATGATACACTTCAGAATGGGTTGTTGAACGAGTACCACCCGTGATAAATGTTATAAGCTAAGGCAGTAGCTGTACTAAAGAATTTCTAAAAATGTTCATATTTGAACATTTTATTAAAAATGGCACACCAATGAAACCAGATGGGAAAATGTAGAGTAGCCAAATATTTTTATTGGAACCCACCTGCTGATGACAAGCTATAGTCTTCAAATCTTTTGATATATTTTTCTAATACCCTGCAGCACCCTGGAGCTTCATGGGTTCGGACAAAATTTCATGTTTTTCTTATTTTAAAAATAGTTTTTTTTCCAGCTTAACATCTGTATTCCGTTTCCCCTCCAATCATAGCTTGCTGCTCCTCCCACTCTACACTTAACAATTCTTTATGCCGCAGAGTCTGTTTAAATTATTATCTCATTCAGCCTGCTTTCAGAACGTTGAGACATTTCCAAAGTGAGTGATGGCGATCACATAATCCAGCTTCTCCATTGAATCACAAGCAAAGTGCACTAGTAGTAAAGGAACCATCTCAAAGTCCAACTACATTGCTCATTGGCACTTCTATTTGGTTACCCATCATGTGGTAATAGGTTGCCTTGGTGTCACTAAACCAACGACAAGTCTAACTATGATAGGTACTTTTTGGGAGGCGCTGTTATTACAAGCATATTATGGGGGCAGTGGGTTCATGGTTAAATAACCAGATTAGTAATCCAGTGACCCAAAGAAATGATCTGAAGAAATTAATTTCAATCCCACTCTGACAGTTGTTAATAAGATAATCCTGAAATAAAATGATTATTATCAGTAATTGCATAAATCAGACTTGTAAATCCCATCTGATTCATTAATGTCATAAGAGCATGCAACCATAAGATATAGGAGCAGAATTAGGCCATTTGGCCCGTTGAATCTGCTCCACCATTTCATCCTGGCTGATTCATTTTCCCTGTCAGCCCCACTCTCCTGCCTTCTCCCTGCATCCCTTCATGCCCTGACCAAGTAAGAATCTATCAACCTCTGCCTTAAATATATTTAAAGACTTGCCTCCAGAGCTGCCTGTGGCAACGATTTCCACAGATTCACCACTCTCTGGCTAAAGAAAGATAGGAAATGTCATGTAGGGAAGGAAATCCAACTGTCCTTAGTTAGGACTAAATGTGATTTTTGACCCACAGCAGCTAACTCTAAAATAATTTATCAGGATATTTGGTTTAAGGGGCATGCAGCAATGCTCAGTTCAATGAGTAAATATGTAAACAAAATTAAAGTAAGTTTCATGACTATAAAAGATCTCTAAGTTATAATGACATATTGGATAGCATCAGCTCCTATCAGGAACAATCATTGACATAGTTCTCCCTTCTTCAATAAGTCATTTCACTGTTATAAAAAACAATCCTAACCTGTAAATACAGCCCTTATGTTTTCTAATCAATGGTCATTTGTGGGTTGACTAAATTCAGGAGCAATGCTCTGATGTTTTGAAAAGTGCCTAGCCTGATTATATTGTAACATAGTGTCAAGAGACACACCTGGAAATAATAGACGAATAACTTTAACCTTAGTTACAGGGAAAGTCGTTGACGGATCTGGTGGGCGAGCACTGGAAAACACATTTTAAGTCCATATTTAAATAATTTTCTGGTGTACTTTTGTGGAAGAAATTCCTGACTGGCTGAAAAGATGGATAATGAGCTGATAATGCAAACTTGGCATTTTTTGTAAAACCTTTGAACAAATGTTACAAAGATTAATAGCCAAAGAGGTTCTAAAATATGAGTTAAACATGTGCTTTTGTTTGGATGAATGAGTTAGAAAGAAGGAAGTTGCAAATTAATAAGAAAACAGCTCATGTTTGAAGAACTGTACAATCAACACAAACCTATAATACTGACATGCTCATTTGATTTTTTTTGAATAGAAGGATATCTAGGGTGATGACATTGTAAGCAAACATTTTGTTTTATTTTGATGTTAATTGGACTAAAGAGCTTTCAAATGATTTAGTAAAAGTTCAGAACAAAAGAAGATGTATAGCTTAAATAAAATCATTCTATAAAACTCCAAGAGAAGATATTTTGTCCAAATTTAATACATTCCTAACTTAGGCTATGCTTGATCTGTCTCACATTTGTGGGTGTTAGTACTGAACAGTGTAAAAACAAGCTATCAGTCTGGCCAACTCTGGAACACAGTAACTAGTTAAAGCGACAGGATCAGAAGAATGATATTATTGTTTGTTTCTTTTAAGAGTACAATGAGCTAAGCAACAAACAGCATGTTCAATAAATTTGCATGTCACTGATCACCTAGTATTAATGCTGAATACTTCAGGCTGTGCCTGTTGGATATAGGTAATATGTATCTTCATTGCAGGATATTGATCTGCGTAGGTACCTATTGCTGTCTAACTCTTCAGAATGTTTACAACCAATCACTAGATTAAGCTGGTTCTATAAATAACCAGCATTACAAGGGGATCATTATTGGATGTAACACACACAAAGTGCTGGAGGAACTCAGTAGGTCAGGCAGCATGTATGGAAATGAATAAACAGTTGATGTTTCAGGCTGAGACCCTTCACCAGAACACTAAGTGGATGTGTTTGCCTGCATCCTGCATTAATGTTGGAGAATGCAGATATAACTCCTATCAATGGCCAATCAGCTAACACAATGGAAATACAGCTCTGCGTTTCTCATTATTATGGAATAGATTCAATGGAAGCTTGGAATTACATTTTGACTGCTTTGTAACAAAGGTCAGTTGGTCCAGGGTTAAAGAGATATTATACAGTAAAGCTAATAGGTGGCATGCAGACTTTTCAGAAACAGAGACTATGTTTGAGGAGTCAACTTTGTATTGAATATTATCCCAGGAACAGAATCTTTTCTGTTTTACCATTTCAAGTAAATAGTAAATTTTCCAGTCCCTGTATATGCAGTTAACACTGGTACTGACAGCTTTTTGTTCAGCTGTTTGTTGAATTTGTGCCCTAGTTTATAACCACTGTCATACTCTGGAAAGAATGTTTTTCTGAAGTAGATGATGTTATGTGGTGGCATGCAACGTATCCCAGGAACTAATGTGCAGTATCCAGGGTTCCTCATTATCTGCATTGGCACTTCTAACAGAAATTCAAAATTTCTCCCTGTTGCAGCCACACAATTAAATACAGAAAAGAAACTTTGATGAATTTGTCTTATGCCTGCTCAAAAAGTAGAACTGTATGTCTAAAGCTGATACAAGCAGTTGACTTCAAATCACTTTCACAATCACATTTAAGCAAGGTGCCAGTGAAAGAAAGGAAAATATTGCAAACCCCAATAGTCCTGCCTGGAACATGGAACTAACCTTTCAAAATGGAGAACAACACCTTTACCACCTCCACCAAGAAATAAATACCATTGCCCTAAGTAAAGTACTGTGAGTTGCAGGAGCAAGTTTTGCGATGACATAGAATTATTAACCTACCCAACAGGGAAGCGGTCAACCACTGCTTCGAAGCTTCTTCCCTCAACCGCAACAAAACAAATAAAGTCACTAAAGGCTCCTGAGCGGTGAGTCACAGAAATAAATGTGTTTCGTTCCAAACCGTGTCATGGACATTGGTATACCAACGGATGGGATCACTGGGCAGTCGTCATTGATACACTCCTGTTCGTATTTTGCCTGTACTTTGATTCTCCTGCTATTTCAAGTGTTTTCTGCAAACTGTTAAGGAAAGCCTCAGCTGAATAAAGAATTCAATTAGAACTAAATCACCATTAAGATTTAATCCCAAATAAATTTAACATTTTTTTAGTTTTTATTATGTAGAGTACTGTTGAGATAAAATGGAACTGAATAGAATTTTTTTAGGTAGAGAATATGCTGATATATCCTGTGGTCAGACTAAGTAAACAATATCTGCATTTAAAATATTTTGATAGCTTAACCTTGTTTAAACAGATGAGACGAATCGGGTTCCCATTAGCTGCAATTAAACAATTGGGTTACTGTCTATGTCCTAATAATAGTGATGAACTAAACAATCAGAGTTTATAAAAGCATGCTTATGCAACATAAATAGGAAGAAGAAACACCCCTGCAAATTCCCATTTATAGAAAAATACAAGATAGATGGGATAAGAGGCACCAGGGAATAAAGATGTACGAGGAGCGTTTGATGGCCTGTACTCACTGGAGTTAAAAGAATGAAGGGGGATCTCATTGAAACCTATTGAAAGAGCTGGACAGAGTGGATGTGGAGAGGATTTTCCTGTAGTGGGTGAGTTGAGAACCAGAGGGCACAGTCTCAGAATAGAAGGACATCTTTTTAGAACAGAGATGAGGAGGAATTAGCCAGAGGAATGTATTTCAACAGACGGCAGTGGAGGTCAAGTCACTGGGTATATTTAAAGTGGAGGCTGATAGATTCCTAATTAGTGAGGGTGTCAAGGTTATGGAGAGAAGGCAGGAGAATGGGTTTGAGAGGTATAATAAATCACTCATGACGGAATGACGGGATTCTGCACCTATGTCTTATCATCTCTGAAAACCACTCTCTTTTCAGATAACTGCTGTACATAAAATTCTATCCAAGGATTGTGAAGTGTATAAAATGCTCATTTCCTTGTAATGTTTAGAGACATGCCAGGTTTATACCATCCATGATTGTTCTGTATTCTCTTAGAATTATAACCTTCTGGAAACTGCAATACACAATGGAGAAAAGTCTGAAGAGCGTTTTAAGTAAATACGTAGAATTTTTCCACAGTGCTGTATGTACTGCTTCATCATTTATATACTTCTGCAATTCAGTTCAAGTACGTCAGTCAAAATGAATTCCAGAAATGGATTTCAAGCATCTATATATTATTACATCATTGCAGTTAATGCATACATAAGAGGACAAATTTGTATGGTTAAAATAGACTGTGAATATTTCTATGTTAGTTATAAAAATATTTGAGATGGATGGGGGTGTCTGTGCTGGTCAATGGTGTCTGCTCACGGATTTTGGGAGGGATAGATTATTTCCTGAAACCTTTACCAAGGTAGCAAATTTGTATCACAATCCTCGGTTAATACTTCCTATAGCAAAACAATAATCATTCCTTGAGATATAAGATTATTCAATGCAATCTATCAAGTTAGATTGGTCAACCAGTGTAATAGGTGACAGATTTTAAATCATTAATTACTTGCCAGTCGATGATTAGAGAAGCCAGTAATAATGTACATGTTGAGAACCATCTTGGAAAAAGTATGTTCAGCTTTCAACATGAAGGTGAGGTTGCTTGAGTTGCTCAGTGGTTACCATTTTAAAATAAAGACTCACATTTATACAGCACCATTACAACCTCAGGACATCTTAAAGGATTTTACAGCCAACATCATATACTTTCATATTTGTCCTCTTTTACATTTGTGTACTGAAGAATGACAATAAACAGTCTTGAATTGCTGTTGCAATATAAGAAATTTGGCAGCAAATTTCCCACATCCAAATGGCGACGATTGGAATTTCTTTATTGGAGTCGATTGAGAAAAATGTTAACTTAGATGTTAGGGAGAGCTACTTTTGTTTAAATATTGCTTTTCAAACTTGTACTCTTATCCGAGATGGAAGACAGATCTTAACTTTTGTGTGTCATTTGAAGGCTGGCATCTGTGACAGAGCAGCACTACTACATTGCTTTAGACGGCATGGTTGATTCTCTGTTCATATCTTTAAGATGGTTGCAACCTTCTGGTTTGGAGACAGAAATTGCCATATCTGGTCTTTCCCTACCCAATGCTCACTACACTTCCATGTCTGAGACCTCATAATCTGTAAATTCTTTTTGCTGAATGTCTCTTTTGTCTCCAAATAATAGGATGCTCATCTTATGAACCTGGAAAGCCAACTGAAAATTACTTGCTATGAGCTTCTGGAACATGAACAAACATTATTAAGACATTATAGATATCTAATGTTAATTGCAGTTACATATAGCAAATTACTAACAAAATCTCTTATGGTTTGTGAGAAATGTTATTTCCTGCCATAACAGCTGAAAATGCTTGAAATACTCAGCTGGACAGGCAGCATCTGTGGAAAGACAAATGGTTAATACCAAAGTTGTGGGACCTGCTTCAGACTTTCAGAATTGGAATACAAGCCCTTAATCTAATTCTCCATTCAGAATATTAGACCAAGCCAAGTCGGATACAATCCACACTTGTTTTTCATTGCATGTGCAGACATTATTTGGAATGGGAAAACTATGTAAAGGTGCACAGCTCACGGCACAGAAAACATGCACTGAGTCTGAAGAACAATAGGTAACACAGCTCAGGTGTCAGAATTTATCGGCTGCTTTTGTACTTTAATAAATAATAAAGTAGGCATTATATTTAAGATTTCTGGGGAAAGATGAAGACTCTAGGTTATGTAACATTATAATGAAAACTCAGTTTTAACTGTGCAAATATTTTGCCTGGTCATGCTTTTGCACATTGCCTCCTCATCTGGTAGAACTTGATTCAGCTGGCAGCATAAGAGCTGCAGCTGATAATAATTCGCTCTGTTTCTGATGCCAGTTTATGCAAGAGTCCAAGCACTTCATTGCATTCTTACATTGAATGCAATTAATCTGCCACTTATCAGAACATGTACTTTATAATCTATGTGATTCACTTTAATGTATCAATCAATGTCTAACATGAAAACGGCATGTGAGCGAAATGGGCTTTGGGTACTAACGTCGTTTTGAAACGTGGTTACTCAATGCAAGCTTAATATCAAAGTGATAGCTCGAGTGAAGCAGTTTAATTCCTAACAGAGTGTCAAGGTGACAGGAAGAGGGTTACTGGAGAGTCTAATATTAAGTGTATGGAGCTAATTGAGGTGGAAATGAATGCAAGGGTGCATGGTGCATTAACTATTGTAAATGGTGGGAGATGAGGCATAATTGCTGCAGGGCAATGTAAACAGGTCTGGAGTTTGATTGCTCAAAGTGGTGCTGGTAAGTTTCTACTTTCCCTGAATTTTTCCTGTTTTCTTTCTTCAGGGTCTTTTAAACGAAGCTTACTTTGATCATAGCCACATGCAATTGTTTTTTTTTTCTCTGATATAGCTTTCCTTACCTTGAAGTTCTCTTGCCATTAGTCCGGGATTACAAGTGAATTGTTGGGAGTTGAGTGAACATAAGGAGTTGGAAATTTGCACTGCCTAACATAATGTCAGGGCAGGGCTCAAACATTCACATCAAGTGTTCACAATGAATGGTGCATAAAATATAATTTCAAAATAACTACATGGGCTAATGGGTCCATGGTAGTCATTATAAGGACTTCATCCCACCCTTCTTTTTTAGCTAATATGCAACATGACTCAACTTGTATTGAATTTTTTTTTTGGAAACCCACATTACTCCTATTATTGCCTGAAACTTGTTTTAAGGGGAGAAAAAAAAGGAGTTCAGATTGGTGAGATAGCACAAACAATTTCAATTTCCCAAAACACCCACTTGATCTATTATCTAATAAAAACAGATAAACTTAGTTAATAAAACTGAATGATGGAATAATCTG
Source organism: Hypanus sabinus (assembly GCF_030144855.1). Classification (NCBI taxonomy): domain Eukaryota; kingdom Metazoa; phylum Chordata; class Chondrichthyes; order Myliobatiformes; family Dasyatidae; genus Hypanus; species Hypanus sabinus. The sequence continues at coordinate 32,993,872 of NC_082707.1, forward strand.
GCCAGACCAGCTGCCCACATGGCAAGTCAAGAAAATGCTCTAGTCTAGACATGAAGTCTGGCTATCTTGGGAGTGTCCCTGAGTATGGCATGGGAAAATAGTGTCTTGTTTATCACTAGGGAAATGCTATGTATAAATAACAATGACCAGGGCTAAACATTTTGAAACCTTAACGGTGAGTGGCTAAAGTCTTAGGGGTTCATTATTGCCACTTGTGTAAATACGCTGGATGAGTACATACATGTGTGTCCTTGCACATAAAACTATTCCTTAATGTGCAGCAGTGTTTCTGTCTATCTGAAAAATACAAAAAGCTACGATTCTGTATTCACTTGTGACAGGTATTTTACTGCTAATAATGTTCTTGCGATTTAATTAACAATAGAATATTTTTCTAAAAATAATCTCTACATAATTGAACGAAGCTGAAGTCATTTCTGTTAACAGATGTAGACGGCTATGGTTCCTTCTGATTACTAATGTTAGGAGGCTCAGAACCAGTGAGAAAATATCAGCGGATGTTCCTGAGAAATTGGTTAGCACCCACCTGAAAGAAACTTAAAGGGAGAAAAGCAAAACTTGATTTTTTTCTCTCTTAGACCAGTTGTGAGAAAGAGATGCATAATATCACTGAGTGAAAAGAAAAGTTGGAAATGCAGAGCAAGCACTGATCTCATACTTAAAAGCAGAATGCTGGAAGAACGCAGCACTGTCAAGCAGCATCAATGGAAGCAGTAGGTGTAAGTTGACATTTTGCATCAAAATCCTGCATCAGGACTGAGCGGGATGAGGAAATAATGGCTGTGCACAGCAGTGTGAGGGGGTGGGGTTGGGACAAAGACTAGTAGGTAATAGGTGGAACTATATCAGGGGTTCCCAACCTGGGGTCCATGGACCCCTCGATTAATGGTAAGGAACCATGGCGTAAAAAAAGCTGGGAACCTCTGAACTGAATGGAGAGAGGGTGATGGGTAAATGGAACTGTGTGGAGGAGGGAGATTGTAGGAAAGGTAAAGAAAGAGAGAACAAAACTAGATGGACAGGTTTGTGGGAGAAGAACACTGTGGGGCATGAGCGACCTGAAATCAGAACATTTAGTATTCACAAGTTTGAAAGAGCCAAAGTTTGAATATTGAATGTTTGAATTTCAGATAGTTTCATCTTTTGTTCTCCTTTCCCATCCCATTCCTTCCCCACTCACCTTTCCCCACCTGGTTCCATCAATTACCTACCAGTCTATGTCCTTTGCCTTCCTTGTGTTGTTACATAATGGCCATTCTTCCTCTTCCTTCTCTGTCCTGATATGGGGTATCAACCAGAAATTTCAGCTTACAGTTTTGCCATCATAGATGCTATTTGACCCACTATTCTGTCTTCTGTTCCAGAATCAGAATCAGGTTTATTGTCACTGGCCTGTGACGTGAAATTTGTTAACTTAGCAGCAGCAGTTCAATGCAAAACATAATCTAGCAGAGAGAGAGAAAAATAATAAATAAAATAAAAATAATAATAACAATAAATCAAATTAAAATAGTAACAACAAATAAACAAGTATATCATTGACATATATTGAATAGATGAAAACATTTGTGCAAAAATGGATATACTATATATTAAAAAATGTGAAGTAGTGTCCAAAGCTTCAAAGTCCATTCAGGAATTGGATGGCAGAGGGGAAGAATATATTCCTGAATTGCTGAGTGTGTGCCTTCAGGCTTCTGTACCTCCTTCCTAATGGTAACAGAGAGAAAAGGGCATGCTTTCTACATTCTAGGATCTGCAGTCTCTCTTGTCTTCAGTGATCTTATATTAGCAGAAGAATATAATTTAGAAATTTTACATTAGTAATAATAACATTGAGTGGAGCTGGGAAGACTCTGTATATTCTGGAGCAACTATCATTGCTATGGATGCTGAGTTCTTGGTGCCACAAGAAAGCAGCATCCATCGTCAAGGACCACCCACCATCCTGGCTATGCTTTCTTCTCACTGCTGCCATTGGGAAGGAGGTACATGTGTCTTAGGTCCCACACCACCAGGTTCAGGAACGGTTATTACCCTTCAAACATCAGCCTCCTGAACCAGCATAGGTAACTTCACTCAGCTCAACACTGAACTGATTCTAAACCCATGGACTCACTGCCAAGAACACTACGACTCTTATTTATTTTTTTTATTTATTTACTATTATTAATATGCCTTTTTATATTTACACAATTTGTCTTCTTTTGCACATTGGTTATTTGTTCATTTTTGTTTGAGTGTAGTTATTCATTTTACTGTATTTCTTTGTTCTACTGTGAATATCTGCAAGAAAATAATTCCCAGGGTAGCATATGGTTACACACGTACTTCGATAATACATTTTAAACTTTGAACTTTGATCATCACTCTGTGCGAGGCAAGCAGAGGGTGTATGATGAATATAAGTCATTTGATAAACTGTTTGTCCACAGCAGCACGGGTGTCTACATTTGTAAGGTGTTGGGAATAAAGTTCAGTGCCAGAGGAAGGGGGCGACTACCACGAATCATTTGCTCCACGAAGAGTTGCACAGACAACTGAAAACTGCTCTTTTGTACCGGTGGTGTAGAAGGCTGCCATTGTGTACAGATTGACAACATTAGTGCTAAAGTGCACTTCCAAGTATTTGCATGGGAAACCCTGAGAGTCCTTAGCTTTCCATTGCCCAGGTTTTCTGTATACATCATGCTGTATAGGAAATTAAAGATTTGCCATATTGATAATTCCCCAAAATAAACACAATCACTTTTTTTTTATCATTTGTCTAACTACAAACCTACAGGACATATAATGAGAAGGACCAGTAGAGCTAACTGTGAAAGTATTTGCTTTCTCATGACAGGGGAATATTATGAAATGTTTGCACAAGAGGTCAGATTTAATTGTTGAATCTGAATTAAAAGCAAAATACGTTAGAAATACAGTGGTGCTCTTTTAAATGATAAGCCAAAGTTAAACTTCAGTTAGACAAGGACAAAAGATTTTCTTACTAATGTTACTAATTTGAACTGATACTGCCCTTCCTATAGTTTTTCTTTTACAAGCCACGTTGTTACCTAGGAACTGTCTCTTTCTGAACTGTCAGTTAAAAAAACTGGCTTAATGTTCTTCAAAATTGTGCAGTCATGTTGATGTTCCTTGTGTTCTATTTTCCTGAGTGCTCTTTCCTGAGTATGTCTCCCCAAAAGTTCATCTCTGAACATTGCTTTGCTCTTGTTCAATCTTACTTTTTCTGTTCTCTATAATCTCCTGTAAAGATCATATCATTTGTCACTTCAAACAGTATCTCCTTCCATGGCCATATCGGAGGTGAGGAGACTGTTACTGCGTTATGGGGATGAGACCAGCAGCCGATGGTCAGCTATGATGATGCTGAATAGCTGGACGAGCTTGAGGGGTTGAATGGTGTGTTTCAGTTCATATTTTCTTACACAAGGAGCTAAGCTATTTGAATCAGCTTGGCTGGATGAGGAGGAAGGAAGTGTCAAGAAGATCAGAAAGTGGGCAAAAGAAAACACGGGGAAGGTAGATAATGGTCACGAACATCCAGTTACTCAGGAAGTCTGTAAGTTTCTTGCTAGTGTACTTCTGTGGAATTTCCAGGCAGCCATCTATGTCATAGTACATTGTACTGAGTACACAGCCAGCTGCTGCTTCATAGACCAAGAGAGTACCTTCAAGTTATTGATAGAACCGATAAATACCTTTCAGCTGATGGAAGTGCTGTCAGCTGGAAAGGCTTGAGCTCTAGACTTTGGACCTTGAGCAGTAACAGACTTCACTGGATTGGATCCACAAAGCTGAGGGCTATATTTTAGGAGTGGCCATTCCAGTTGGAAATGTGGACCGAGAAAGAGCAGGTGGGTTTTAATTTGGATAAATGTGAGTTGTTACCCTTTGGCACACCTCACACTTGTATGGGCTAAACTCCATCTGTCATTTCTCCACTCATACTTCCAGCTGATCTATATCCTGTTGTATTTTTGACAGATCTCCTCATTGTCCACAACTCTGCCAAGTTTTCGGTTACCTGAAAACTTACTAATCAACCCACCCGCACTTTTGAAATAATAATATATATATACCAAACAGCAGAGTTCCTAGCTCTGACCCCTGTGAAACCCATCTGACTACAGGCCTCCAGAATAGCCCTGCTTCACATTACCCTCGCTTTTCTATAGCCAATCTGATTTTCAATCCAGTCCTCCAAGGCTCTGTGGATCCTATAATTCTTAATCTTCATAATTATCGTACCCTGAGGGACTTAGTTGAATATATAATTGAAGTCTACGGAGACAACAACCATTAGCCTTCTCTCATCTTTGTCACCTCCTCATAAAGCTCAAGTCTGTACGACATGACATTTCCTACACAAGGACATGCTGACTATCATGAATAAGTCTATGCTTCTCTATCCCCAAGAATCTTTTCTCAGTAATTTCCTTACTGTTGACCTTGTAATCAGATCATAATATTGTAATGCCGGCAAAGAATCTATCTGGTTAGAGCTAACTCAAAAAATAGAGTTACCATTTTGCACTCTACCAACTAATGAGGAGGATAGAGTGGAGTCAATGTGGAATATAAGAACTACACTCTTATGATTATTGGCAAACGTGACCGTCTTAATCCAAACTGAAGTAATGATAGTGTGAAGAACAAAGATGCAATGGATTTCTGATGTGTGCTCAGGAGAATGTTATTGAGCAGAGCCTATCCTCTCCAGTGAGGAAAAAGCCTTTGTGGGTTCTGATGCTGGGGGAAAAGGTGGATCAAATATCAGTGGGGGAACATTGAAGAACAGCAGTCATTGTATTTGAAGGTTTAGATTAGTTATGTAAAATATTAATTGAAGGATGGCCAATTTCAGTGGGCTGAGAAAGGATCTAGCCAAGGTAAATTGGAATCAAAAGTTGGCAGGCTAAACAATGGAGTGTCTTTGAAAAAGCGTTGGTGTGGGTAGTTTTGGAATGTTCTTACAAGGGGGAAAGATAGAGTGACCAAAGCCAGAGACGCTTGGATGATGGAAGATTGACAGTAAGATTAAACAGTAAAGGGAGGGAACAGTGCAGAGACTGGCTGAATGTAGGAAGAACTAAGGGAAAGTGTTGAAAGACATCTTGATTTGGAATTGGTGTACAGTGTATTGCTGAAAAACTAGAGGCTCAAAGGAAATATAGAAGTATGGTAAACGATTGACATGTGAGGACAGACTTTCTTCTGCTCGTTTATCAGATGTAGGCGTTACTAGCAATTTTGTGATTATTACCTGCCTGCAACCACCCTTGAAGTTGGTTAGATTAGGGCAGTCTATCTGATAAAGATATTCCCACAATGTTGTTGGGGTAGGAAGTTCCAAATTTAGGTTTGGGAACTTGAAGAATGCAGAGACTTAGCTGATGACATTTTACAGTATGTAAAGAAATCTAATAATACAGTAGGAAGAAAATGAAACACAGATCTAAGTGGGTTTCTGAAAGAGAAAGGCCTGGAAGTATGTGCAGACAAAAATCTGAAAGTGATTGGGAATGTGATTTTAAAAGGCATTTTGGATCCCGGGTTTTATAAGTGGAGCTATAAGCCATAAAATGAATTGAGTCATTTTGAACCTCTATAAAAGTTTGGTCTGACCACAAATGAGTCTAAATCTGGGCACATTCTACAAAGGATGTTTTCCTCACAGCTGAGAAATTTGAAATGTGAGTTGATATAATTGTTAAAAAACCATGAAATGTAGAAATTATTTCAATGCTGATAGGTTCAGACCCAAACTGAATGCAATTAATGGAAGAAATAAAGGTGAAAAGTGGATAAGCATCTTCATATGGCAAGTAGCTATGATCCAAAATTCACAAAGGTAGTGGAAGCTGATTCGATTTTTGCTTTTGAAAAGCAATTGGGTAAACACTTGAGCAAGAGAGGAAAAATAATCCAAAGCCTCCAGAGAAAGAAACAGGGAATGAGACTAAATGGGTCACTTTTGCAGAAAGTCAAGCTGGTGTCAAGGGGATGAATGGCCTTCTCTGTATTTGTCTGTGCTACTAGGTGCTTTTGTATCTTAGAACAAACTTCATGTATTTTGACAATGTCATCGTTGTTACAATTTCATCAGCACCACATGCCATCACAGTGAATTGTAATTGCAGTGCAGTGCAAGTTTGGACACAGAATGTAACTGACTCTACCTGCTCTAGTTAAAATACGTTAGCTCACTGGCACATTTACTCTAATTATATACTCCCGGGGCTTAAAGCTCAGTACCGAGGGTGATTTTGTGAATGATGATTCTCACACTGACCTCCCACGAATCTGTTAGCTGGAACCCAGTGATGGTAAACCAGTTTGGATTGGTGCAGTAGTCAAGTTTACAACATTGGATTAGATACCAAGTAATACCCAACACCCGAAATTGTAAGAAACCTCCATGATATTATTCACTCTCAAATAAAGCCAGGATCTTGTACGGCGCAGGGAGTGATAACATTGTTATTAAAAGTGTGCCTATGACCTTGTAATTCACTGCTAGCTATATTGCTTATGAATTATGACGTAAAGTACAAACATTTAACAATGTTGTCACATGCTGTACCCGTTTTTGGATCGTCTACTCAGTACCAGGTTTGCTAGCGGTTGTTCCAGCAAGGTCAAAGAAACACATTTCATGACTTTGCATGCTTCATTGAGTCTACTTCTTCACTGACTTAACAAGCGTGCTGACTTGCCAGCCAAAAGTAAATGTCTTTTTGACTGTTGTTTCAAAGTTCCCTGACAATATCCAAGAGTTCCAGCTGGTCTCTGTGACATGAATTGATTGCAAGTGGTACAGCACTTTGACATTTTTGTGAACTCGACTAGTGTAATTTTCCAAGATTTTGTTAAATCGTTGCCATCCGTTTCTTAACTTCTCACTTCAATGTATTAGTTTGTATGGAAGTTTCAAAGTATCATGCATGACCTGGTTGTATATTGTAGGGGTAAACAGACTATTGCTATATTTCAGCTGAGGAGAGAGTGAGGGGTGATTGTGTATGTCTAGGACCTTTAAACAAGCACAGGACTGATGTGCCTCATTAGAAATTACCTATCAATATTTGTTGCTGCAGTTTGAGAGTGTGGGCTAAGATCATGGCTTATTTCTATGTAGGAAATCAGCAGAACTATTTTAAGTTGACATTATTGAAAAGATACCATAAATTCTTGGAAAATGTTTCTTGTGCCTCTGCAGATTATAGGCTTTTGATTCTAATGCCTAACTGATTCTGATTCTAATTCTCTTTGAGATACAGGTACTTAAGAGTTCACATACAATGGGAAGTAGATGGGCTAGGGTTTTCTGAACAAGCTAATCACAAGTACATTTGGCTTCCTTCAGTGGCTCCCATTTATTTGGGTGAATATTTTTAAAAACATTAATTTTGCGGAAATGCATTGACAGAGGATCCAGCTTTCAGTTGGAACATTAAATTAGGGTACTGTCTGCATTCTAAATTGGGAGAGAATGATCTACACACAAGGAACAGGTGGGTCCTCATTGGTGCCCATGGAAATATATACCCCACGGAAACAGAATAGCAGATCATTATCACATAGACTCTGTGTTCTAATTGATTACATCAAGCAATTATCACTCAAAAGCATATCATTGGCTGCATTGGCGTGTTGAGCATTTGTTCTTTGTGCTAAACTTCAATCATTTGACAAAGGGGAAAGAGGTTAAGTATCTTTGTCCTGCATTCTCCAGTTCAATGTTCCCTGAAGAATGCTCCGACATTTGTTTTATTTCTCCTATTGGAACTAAAGCACTCAGACTGATATCTTAATGCTGGTACATAGGTACTTCTGACCTTGAATCCAAACTCCTTGGCTGCCACTTCAGCCTAAGCTCAGACATGCAGAACCTTGGCATAAAACTCAACCCCAAGTATGACTTCCTTCGCAATTCCACTCCATTACCAAGGCTGCTTTCTTTCACTGTTGAAACTAATTCCTTTCTCACTGCTGCCAATTTCCTAATCCACAGTTTTAACGTCTCAATCTGAGTTTCCTTGATACCCTCTCTGCAGAATTATTCACAGATTACAAGCAAATTTATAAAGACACTGGCCACATTCCCATGAAAACCCACAAGTCCATCATTGCCGTTTTTAGCAAGGCTTGACGGCTTCCCATTCCAATATCCTCACCAACGAATAGAGTCATAGAGCACTACAGCACATAAACAGGCCCTTTGGCCCATCCAGTCAGTGCTAATGTAGTCTTCTGTTTAGTCCCATCCATCAGTACCCGGATCATATTCCTACATAGCTCTCTCCTTCGTGTACTTATTCGATATTTTTTTCCAAATGTTTCACTTGAACCTGCATCTATCACTTCCACTGTCTTCTCATTCCACATGCACACTACCCTCTTAGTAAAGAAGCTCTATCTCAGATTCCTCTTAAAGATTTCTTCTTTCACCCCTTAACATATGACCTTTCGTTCTAGTTGCACTCAACCTGAGGGGGAAAAAGCCTGCTTGCATTCACTATATTTTTACCCCTCGTTACTTTTTACACCTAAATGATCTCCCCTCATTCTCCTGCTCTCCAGTGAATAAAGTGCTAATCTATTCAATCTTTCCCCATAACTCAGGTCCTCAAGTCCCAGCAACATCCTTGTAAATTTTCTTTGCATTCTTTCAAGCTTTGTAAAGGGTCTTGTCCCGAAATGTCGACTGTTTATTCTAACCCCCCCCCCCACAAAGAGCAAACAAGAGAAAATCTTCAGATTAGGTAATCCGAGCAACACACACAAAATGCTGGAGGAACTCAGCAGGCCAGGCAGAATCTTTGGAAAAAAGTACAGTCAACATTTTGGCTTCCTGCGTTTTATGTGTGGCGTTTTCAAGCCCATAAATCGCTGTCCTGTAGGAAGTGACCAGAACTACACATAGTACTTCAAATTCAGCCTCACCATTGCTTATGCAGCTTCAACATAACATCCCAACTCTTGTACTCAAAGCCCTGATTTATGAAGGCCAACGTACCAAAACTTCTCCAAGTTCATGTCATCCCACCTCGGTGATCTGCTCCAGCTGCATGTCCCCATGCACACTCTGAACTCCCCTGACTGTAGATTAATACTAGCAAGAATTATTTAACTGCCCTTGTCGTAGATTGAAAGGAGGATTTGGCTTGTTGTTTTTGTTCTCGTGAAAAGACAAGCAAACCAGTCTAATGTATCTCAGAGCATTCAGTACTTGGTTCCAGCTCGTGACTTTACAAAGACCCATCCTTTTCCCTCTCACATATGGTGAGCAGTTCTCACCCTATCATTCTTTTTGACAGTGATTTCCAGACCAGTACCACTCTCGTAAACCAAACACTTTTAAACAATAATTTATGACCCACCTACTAAGGCTCTTCTTACGTATTCTATCTCTCTCCTTCAGGATCAGATTTATTTATCACGTGTATGTAACCCTCAGGCTTGCCCAGCTCGCGTTCATCTCGGGGGATCAGCCTTCGACTCCACCAGACTGGGTAATCACATTTGTGTGGGTGCTGTGTAATGTACCCCCAGTTACAAACCACAACACAAAATATCAGACAGTACACCGTATACAATTAAATGATAGACTTTATGAATCTTAATCTGAAGATAGGGCTAGTAGTGAAAATAAACAAAACAGAAAAAGGCCCAACTCAAAGTCCAAGTTCCTGTTGGAGCTCACTCAGTGGTCATCCTTTCACCATCGGTCTCTTCCAAATGTTGTCAACCTTTGGACCCTCAGATCCCAGTCCACTTCGTCCGGTGTTCTACCAGCTTTCTCCACTTGCGTCTTCCCTCTTCATCTCTCCTCGGCAAAAAGACCGCGGAAACATCTTTCCAGATACACAAGACAAAACAACAATCCCCGATTGGCTGACAGTCCTGTTATCTCCAGCAATAACCCAAACATGGCTGCTACAGAGAAACCGTGACCTTAGCAGTGGACTTTACAAAGAAGCCATTACTTTCTCCCCCCACCAAATTTAGTCATGTCCTCATGACATTGAGATAATTTGCCAACTCTTCCTGCAAAACACAGAGCCCTATCCAGGTACAAAAGGCAGTGGCATAGCTCCCCAAAACAGTAGAGATAATGCCCTGTTCCCCAGGCACTACATAGGCCAACCTATCTGGTGGTCTCCTAATTCTCTGAGACCTCTGAACCTCCTCAGGCTCAGACACTACTGGGGATACTTCGGGTCTACTTGGCGAATCTTCCCTCCATCTATCAATCGTGCCCCCCTGCAACTCAGAACCCTCTGTCCCGTGTCCAGACCCCGCTTCCTCTTCTTCAGGGTCCTGCTGTAACCCAGGCTGCCCACAGATAGCACCCCCCACCCACTTCACTTGACAGTGGGAGAAGGGCCAGGAGTCACTGCCTCAATCAATGGAGAGTTAGCGAAAGGCAGAATGTACCATACATCCAGATCATCATTCTCCGAATCAGTATTGTTCTCATGGGCGGGGCCTGGCCCACCCTCTCCCACTGTGGGCCTTGCAGTCGCCCTGCATTTCTGCAGAGTCCTCTTACTAGGTGTAGTCTCCAAGTCGTGCTCTGGGTCTACACGTACCTCTTGTCCCAGAGGCAACAGGTGGTTCCAATGGAGAATCTTGACAGGCCCATTCCCCTCCTCTGGTTTCACCCGGAAAACTGGTAGGTTTGGCATCTGACTCTCTACCACATAGGGTGTGGCTGCCTAACGGTCAGCCACCAGCGGTCAGCCAACTTTTGCTTTCCAGGGAGCCCCAAATTCCTTATGAAGACTCGGTCTCCCAGCAGGAGTTGGGAGAACCTCACCTTCTAATCATACCTCCTCTTCTTTCCATGATTCTGCTTGGCTACTGCGACCCCAGTCAATTCATAAGCCCTTTTCAACTCTCTCCTCATATCAGACACATACTTCAGATAAGGCTTCGGTGGTAAGTCACTCCAAAACAAAGGTCAATGGGCAACCTCGCCTCGCGCCCAAACATCAGATAATATGGCAAATACCCAGTAGCTTCATTTCGTGTACAGTTGTAACAGTGAACCAGATGACCAATACGTTGACTCCACCTGATCTCCAGGGTCCCGAGCATGTCTAGCAAGGTCCAATTAAACCTCTCAGGCTGGGGATCACCCTGCGGGTGATAGGGCATGGTCCTTGACTTCTCAACTCCAAGTATACCCAGTAACTCATAGATGAGTCCAGTGACCAGGTATGGGACTTCATTTATCTGCCTGGGGCAGCCATAATAAACAAAATAACAAAATACTTCTCTCATAACACTTTTGCCACCATAGACACCCTCCGGTCCTTGATAGGAAAAGCCTGAGCATATCTGGTTTAATGATCCGTGATAACTAAGACATTCGCCATGTTGCTGGCATCAGGTTCTATGGACAGGAAATCCACACACAACAGGTCCAGGCTGCCCGCGTAGGCAGTGTCTTCCGCTGTATGCAGCGAGTGCACGACTTGCAATATTCTTCACTACACATTTTGGTGACAGTATAGCAAGCCCACCATGTTCAGCAGAGCAATGCAGAACACACACAAAACAAAAGCTTATGAGCTACAAAGCAGCAACAGCGAAACAAGTCCCATTCCTCCCTAACACTCACCCACCCCCTCACGCACATAACCCCAGGCCGCCTCCAGTGGACCTGCAGATATTTAGAGGTTCAGATGCTGTCCACTGGGCCCTGATAGGACTTCAAACTGGCCTTCCAGCTTCAAGCTGCATCTGGACCTTCAATCGACCTTCGAGCATTGTCATTGATCTTCGATATTCACTGAGGAGTCACAGATGATGATGAATTGCGACCCTAGGTGTGGGCTTGAACTCAGGCCTCAAATTCCAGAGTTGTCAGTGATGGGAGCTGAAAACTAGGCCTCGAACTCCGGTCAGTTCATGTTGCTGGCCTTTAAATGTGGAGCGGAAGCTTGACGTTAGAATCTGGCTTGTGAGCCAGTTTCCCCACATCCCATTCCCAAAAACCGAACCTGACTCCTAACTCTCCTCAACAGACCCAAAATCCCAGTGAAACTCAGCAGGTCAAGTAGAAGGCAGAAATATTGAGCCTATCCTAACTCCCTTCTCTCTCCCCAAACCATCCCTATGCATCTAAAAGAAACCTGATAAAAATCCTTGATTTAGACTCCTCATTTAAATCTCCCCTCAGCTTCCTCTGTTTCAAAGAAAATGACTCTAATTTATCCTAAAACAAAAGCCAAAAATGTTGCGAGCATACTGCAGGCCAAGCAGAATCCATGCAAAGAGAAACAGTTAACATTTCAGGTCCTGGGCCTCTAGAGAGAGATGTTTTTTATACCAGAATACCAACATCTGCAGTGTTTTTGATTTTCAATCCAAATGTATCCTATCTTGCATTGGCAGACTGTAGTTTTCCAGTCCTGTCAACATTCTCATAAATTCCTTCCTCACTCTGTCCTGTAAAATTGCACCTATCTTGTAATATGGTGACCAGTGATACATGCAGTACATAAACTGTGCTCTAATTAATGTTGTAGGCATATCCTTAGTGTTCTTCTATTCTGTCCCTCAACTAATAGATGAAAGGCCTCCTTGAGTTAGATTATGCAAATATCTTGGAATATAGGGAATTTTTTTTTCTGGAAATTTTATGCTTTTGCTTGTGGGATTTATTAAGTGATTAGTTTGACTCATTTAACTAAACACTGTCTCTGATTTTCTCTCAATACAGTTTAGCTCATCCTCTTCCTTCTTGGAACTCAGAAACCAGAATCTTTCATTGTAATGGTGCTGTATTAATTTTTTCTCTCCAACAGCTTCATGCAGAGGCGTGAATTGTTTACTGTGTGCTAGTCCTCTGTAACTCTTTCTGATAGATCTTTGAGATTAGAAGTCACGGCACTGGCAAAATTACATACTTATCTACTTTTGCTGGATGACAATATTGATCACGTTCAAGGTTTGAGTAAGATGATGTATCGAATTGCCCTCCTTACATGCTGGCCTATATTAATCCCAAAGTTTTTTTTCCATATTACAACAGGTCTTTTCTATTTTTATTTTGCCTCTCTGAGTAAGATTAGATATGGCGGGCAGGATTCTGACATTTTTGCTCTATGTAGTTCCGTGCTCTTGCCTATTGGGAAATTATCATTTCACAAAATGCCATTTCCACGGTGAGATAGAGGAGGCTTTTTATTGAGCTCCAATCCCAAAGGTGAGGAAAAAATCTTCTAAGTTATTGTGCCACACATCCTCCTGTCAGAGAGGTTCCTTCATCCCATTAACGTGGACTTGGTTTAAGCACAGGTATCAGAGGTGAAAGATCAGAATTTTAAATCATCGTGCCTTCAAGTTCCTCAATGGAACTAGTTGCTTTCATTTTTAATAGAGAATTAATTGGGTCATGTAATGCGCAAAGATTGGCTTGGTGTTGTTGTATTAATGACTCACTAGTCTGGCAAAATGAGGATAGGTTGCGTGATTAGAGTTTGTAGAGCCAGGTACTTAAAGTGTAAGATGCTTTCGGACATAATGAAGCCTTGCTTGCACTAGTCTCCACTATCACTCCTCTGCAGTTCCTTTCTCAATGCCGACATTTCTTGGGGTAACTAGTTGATATATTTGGGTAGTCTTAATAGTCCTATTTTAATGGCAAAAATTATATTTTAAAAGCAGGAAGTGCTCAGCACTTCAGGAGTTAAATATGTTATAAACCAGCCACAACATTAAAAATTGATAAGGAGAAAATTTGATCTGTCGAGATTTCAAAATAATTCAATAAATACATTTTATTTACTTACCTGCAAGACAGAGCTGGCGCTTTTTACAATAAAATTTTGCCCATAAAATATTTTTAAGCATTGGCAGCTGTGTGTGTAGCTTGTTAATAACTATTGAAGCATCTGTTAGGAATAGTTAACTTTTTTTTACACATTCTTGTCCAACATGCCTGGAGCAGAATCTGTGGATGGTTCAGTCTCGGCAGACTGGGGCAGACACACAGAGAGGACAGAAAAAAAAGAGAAGATGGAGGGAACGAGAGAGTGGAAAAATGGGATGCAGAAGTCAGGGAAGAGTGAAAGGTAAAGGTTGATGGAGATATAATGGAAATTAAAGGAATCTAGAATTTAGTTGATCAGGGAAGTACAGAGTTTGACACAACAGTTTTTAGAAGAGTGAAACAAAATGTGTATGTCAGAATTAAGCTCAAAGTGAGAAAAAAGATCATTCTCTTCTTCCCATTCTCCCTATTTCTCTATATTAATCTAATCAGTTTCTCCAATCTCTCTCACATTCCTGTGCAGATATTTTAATGCCCCTCGGTTCTATTTTCTGCCCTCCTTGCTGCATTCTGTCAGAGTTGCAAATTGAGTCATCTGGATCTGGGAGCACATTAGACTTGGTACACATCTCAGCAAAAAAAATGAAAGCATTGACTGTGAGAACAGCACCAAAGCAAAAATCCATTAATATTAAAGGAGGTGAATATTTACTCCTACAAATGGACAAATCACTTTGTTGTGTCAGCCTTTTTCTTCAGAACTGCACAGAGTCATTAATATTTCCACCTTATAAATTGCATAGTGTTATTAAATATAATTCTGCTTGAGTATTTAATGCAGTTTTCATGACAATCAATAACACAGATTGATTCTACTTCATTTTAATATTTTCTCTTGCATCACATTATTCCTTCTGCTCTCGAGTATTTCCCACCCATGTGGTGCCTGGCAACTTACAATGAGGATAAAATTTGTTGAATAACCTCTTCCCACACCTCCATTTTTGAAGATGGTTGTAAACGAGATGGTGATGTTCCCCTTTTCCTGAAACACAAATATAATGGCTCCTCTACTCCTTTTTAATGGGGAGTAAGATTGACTTCCCAGTCATTCTGGTAATTTTAACCATATTTTGCTTTTCACATGAATAACGGCCTATGTGCAGACACTTTATGTTTGTGTGCAGACGAGTACACCCTATACCTGTATTAGTTTTTGTTTCCCCACAAGATATTTATTATGCTACACTTCAGTGATATAAAAGAAACACTGTCAAATCTGACAGCATGTCAAAGACAGCCGGGCAATTCATACAAGTGTGCTGCCTGACACTGGATGTCTATCTGTTTGCTGTTGCGTTTTGCAACAATTTATTAATGAAAACCAGGTTTCCTGCACTAGAAAAGGCCCCTGCTTTTTTTTCTGTTGAAATTATATATTTTACAAAAGCCAGCCAGTTCACAACAGCAATGGGAAAGGTTTGCATACAAGCTGACTAGCTATCTTCGTGGCCATTGAATCACAATGTGAGGTGATGTGCTGCGGTAAGGGGGAGATGACGAGCAAAAGAGGGCCAAGAATTCCTCAAAACAGTTGCCTGACCACTTTGCAATGATCAATTGAGCATAAACTTAGAAATGAGAATAAATTGTGGTCGAACAGTCAGATGATGTCATTAAGTGGTTTATGGGCATCAAACAGAACCCCTGGGATTGAAATAGTACAGTCTTAAACCCAGCAACAGGCATCTGCTGCTCTTTATTACGTAGAGTCTGACATTTATTTAAAAAATAAAATTTGTTTTGCTATTTTTATATTGTAATGTGTGGGTGTGTTAACCGTGCCAGATGTAGGGTAGCATACACTTGGGTGAAATGCTTATAAAATAAGTGAGGAAGGAACTTGAAATATGTTATCATACAGCTGTTATCCATATAATGCTCTTTGTGTGTATACGCACTGTACGTGTGCTCCAAATTATGCCTTGCATAACGAGCTTGCATTTTCATTTTCATTAACAAGGCCTGCAGTTAATTGTCCTTGAGAAGCCGGTGGGGAGCCTTATCTTTGAACTCTAACAATCTGATTACTTGGAGCACTCATTGTGAAAGACCCAGAGGTGTGAGAAGGCAGATAGAAGAAAATGGATTGGTTCTTCAATGTTGAATGTTGTGGATTGCCCAGGGAAAAAGAGGAGGGGTGGTGCTGTGAGGATTCTTTCCAGAATTTGGCCAGAATTCTCTGCTATGGACAAAGCAGTAATAGGGTAAAATAACTGAAGAGAAAATAATAAAAACACACTTGCATTTATATATCACCATCTCCATCCCATTCAGGAAGTTAAGAGATTTAAAGGAAAATCATTTGTATACTGTAGGAAATATAAAAAACAATTTACACATTTATGCAGCTAATATACACTCCAAAATTAAAATGGACATTTAAAGAATGACAATGACTATTTTCTAATAGTTAGGATAATTGTGAATAATGGCTTGTAAGATTTCTGCTTTATTTATTAGTTTTCTCGGATGCTGATGTCAGTAGCAATGTGCCCAACTGCCTGCTTGGTGCACAACGGTCCTCCTTTGGTTCTTTTCAACAGGGACTTCCAGGGTTTAGACCCAGTGATATTGAAAGCAGGCACAGTATTTCCAAGTCAGCGTAACCTGCGACTTGGGGAGCAACCTCCTGTTGGTGGGAATCCCAGCCGCTCGCTGTGTTGTTCCTTTCGAAGGTAGAGTTTGAAAATTTGGGAAGTGCTGCAAGAGCAGTCAAAATGAATAACTGCTATACATTTATGTAAATTACATCCACAACAGCCATAGTGAGCCAGTGCTGGAGCAAATTAGTGTTTATAGTCACGGATTGGCTGCCAATCAAGTGGCCTGCATTATTTCATGTGATGTGGTGAGCCTCTTGAGTGTTGTTGGAGTTACAGTCATTCTGATAATTAGAAAGACTGACATTCCTGATAGAATGCCTCAGGACCACAAGGAGGGGAAACACTCTGTAGGGTTGTTCGCTTTTAATCTGCTCTTATAACCACAACATTTATGTGTCGGGATCCATTTAGATTCTGATCAACATGGAAATTTATGGCATCAATGCCACTGAATATATTAAAAGTAGATCTGAAGACTCTGTCTTGTCAGAGATGGTGTTTTCTGGGCTTTTGAGCAGAGCATTACTGTGGTCTTACTGCATGCTTCGTTTTCTGAGGAGCTGTATTTGGAATTGAATTTTGTGCAGTCATCAGAGAGCTTCCCATTCACATCCATAGACTGCTCAGAGTTGCCACGCAGGTTGCTCGAGTCATTCAGAAGGCGTATGCTGTGCTGGACTTCATTAGTTGGGGGATTGACTTCAAGAGCTGCGAGGTAATGTTGCAACTCTGTAAAATGCTGGTTAGACCACACTTGAAAAATCGTGTTCAGTTCTGGTTGCCCCATCATTATAGGAAGGATATGACAGGTTTGGAGAATGTGCAGAGGAGCTGCACCAGGATACAGCCTAGATTAGAGAGCATGTATTATGAGAAAAGGATGAGTAATCTAGTCTCTTTTCTTTGGAGTGAAGGAGGATGAGGGATAAGTGATAAGGGGCATAGAACAAGTGTGTCACTTTTCATAACTGGTTGGGGTGACCTCATAGAGATTTATAAAATCTTGAGGGAAATCTGTAAGTTGAATAGCCACAGTCTTTTCCTCAGGACAGGGGAGTATAAAACTATAAAACATTGAGAGGGGAAAGATTAAAACAGGAACTGAGGAGCAAGGCTTTCCACACAGAGGATAGGGGGTTTATAGAATGAGCTGCTGGAGGAAATAATGGAGTTGGGTACACCTAGATTGCTTAAAAAACATTTGCACAAGCACATGGACAAGAAAGGTTTAGAGAGATATGGGCCAAATGTGGGAATGGGAGCAGTTCGGTCAGTGTGGATGAGCTGGGCTGAAAAGCCTGTTTTCTATGCTAGTTATCTTTGCATCGCAAAACTGCTGAACTTTCTTCTGAACCATTGTTGGTGGAATTGCTAATCCCTGTCCATTACATCTGAATTGTTGGTGCTTAGCATACAGGCGGCTTTCTCAGGTTGGCTCCTCATTTTTACAGATGCCCATTGGTGCTTCTGTGTTCCTCCTAAAGAGAACTGATTAGGCTATGAGGTTACATGTTGTGATGGGGTATTGCTGCTATTGATGGTCGACAAGACCTGATGGATCCCCAGCGCTTAAAGTAACAGGTACACTCTCAGTCTTGCTTCTGGCATGAGGTCCACAGCAATGGTAGGATAAAAAAGATGTTAGATACATTTTGCTGAAACACTTGCTGATCAAGGAAATTTGGCTGTCTTCCAGCTTAATAGCTCACAATTATGGTTTAATTCCACTGAAAAGCAGCTTTAATTATTTAAACATGTTTTTTCAATCGGATCTAGCTCCATGTTAGCAGTGTTGTACATCTTGAGATTTGTTTTTAATGTGGGTTGGCTTCCATTTGCGTTAACTGCAGCATCTCCTTCACTCATCCGTCACATGTTTATGCTGAAGTCTGTAAAAATATACCATTTCTGTATGTTGTTATTTCATCTGTATTTTTCTTCTTAAAGTTTGCTGCTTAACTTAATGCAATCATCTGTGGTGCTGTGTCTGAGCTTTTCTGAATGCACAGTAGCTGGCAGATTGCAAATCTACAAAACGGACAAGTCAATCACTGGGTTTGCGATGCTGTCCTTTGGATTCTTATGTTTGGAAGCACTGAAGGCATAAACAGCAAGTCAGGATGGGGAGGCCAAGTTACTGGATATAGAAATGGATCAGGATCCCATTAGAACAGAGATGATGAGGAATTTCTTTAGCCAGAGAATGATGAGTCTGTAGAAACTATTGCCCTGGAGGACTGTGGAGACCAGGTCCTGTGTATGTTTAAAACAGAGTTTGATAGGCGCTTGATTAGTAAGGGCATCAGAGGTTATGGAGGGAAGACAGGAGAATGGGATTGAGAGGGATAAAAAATCAGAATGGACGAATGTCAGGGTAGACTCAATGGGCTGAATGGCCTAATTCTGTTCCTATATCTTATGGTCTTATGAATTAACTTATCATTGCTTTGTTGTGTGAAATGCCTTCAGGAATATCAAGAGCTGGTTGGACTTCCTCAAACCTCATTCTTCCTTTCTGCTCCCCAACCCTCTCACCCGTGTGGTTGCATTGCTTTCATGGTGAGCATAATCACCAAACAATGCTCTGCATATATAACCACAAACAAATATCTCCTGTCCTAAAGGCAGAGAAAGAGACCATTCATCCTGTCATTTCTGCAGCAAGCTTTCTGAAAGAATTATCCCGTTAGTTCCATTTCCAACCTTCCCTGGTCTCCCTTCAACAAATTATCCAGAGTTCCCTTTGACATGTTCAGTTAAATCAGCTTCCTCCACCCTTTAAGTCAGTAGATTGAAATGCTATTGGATTTCAGTCCTGGCCCTCAGCTCACCTTTGGAATTTTAGGTTTTTCCTGCTCTGGTTGTTGTACTGGCAGTACGAAAGCTGAATCCAGAAGAAAAATTATTAGATTTCTCAACTGGGTCCAACTCTGTAGAGCCAAGGGCAGAAATGTAAGAATCAGCTTCTCCTCTCTCTTTCTCTATTCTCCTCCACTGGAATCTTCCAGTGAAATCATTTCACAGAAAGCTTCAGGTCATTTTTTTTAAATGTGTGCCAAGATATAGTAGCCATATCTGGTCTTTTTCTCAACATGATTTTCAGCAGGAACCACTGGACTATGCACAAAAACTCATCTTTTTCTGCTCCAGTTCACATTATGTTCTGAGACGAACTGGAACTCACTTAGGTATACTAGAAATGAAATCAACTAAGATCAGGATTTGGCAAGGCCAAATTTGGAATACTACGAGCAGTTCTGGTCACCGATCTACCTACATGAAAGGTATCAGTAAGATTGAAAGAGTACAGAGCAAGGGTGTTGCTGGGGCTTGAGGACCTGAATTACGGAGAAGGGTTGAATAAGTTAGCACTTTAATCCATGGAGCATAGGAGAATGGGGGTGGGTGGTTATTTAATAGAGGTATACAAAATTATGAGGGATGTGGATGAGGTCAATCTAACAGGCTTTTCCCACTAAGACTAGAACCAGAGGTCATGGGTTAAGGGTGAAAGGTGATATATTATGGGGAAACTGAGGGGAAGCTTCTTCACTCAAAGGGTGGTGTGAGTGTGTAACAATCTTCCAGCAATTGCAACATTTAAAAGAAGTTTTGATGAATACATCGATGAGAGGAATACAGAAGGCTACAGTCTAGGTGTGGGTCGATAGAACTAGGCAGGTTAATAGTTTGGCACAGACTAGATAGTCTGAAAGGCCTGTTTCTGAGCTGTGGTGCCCTATGACTCTTATAACTAACTCATCAATAAATTTTTGACACAAGTTGGAACTAGGCTGAACTGCTTGATTGAAGTTCATCTTCCTTTGAAGAACTAAGTTGTCAGATTGCCCTGAACTCTTATTTTATATTATTGCTGTGGAAACTCTTTCTTCAGTTGAAACATTAAGTGGAGTGGAGCTTATGAGTAAAACTTTATTGTTCCAGACCTGGAGCAACAAAGAGGTCTGGTAAGTAGAGCTGCTGCCTCATGGCTCCCTCCAGCAGTGCTGGTTCAATCCCAGCCTCTGTGTGAAGTTTGCGTGTACTTCGTGAATGTTTCCTCCGGGAGTTCTGGTTTCCTCCACATCCCTAAAGACAGGCAGGTTTAATAAACTGCAGAAATACAACTGCAGATGCTGTGGATCAAAGAATATGTACACAATGCTGGAAGAACTCAGCAAGTCAGGCAGCATCCGTGAGAAAAGAGCAGCCGACATTTCGGGCCGAGACCCTTCATCAGGAATGGGCAAGTGCCTCATCAAGGTAGATTTGTGAAATTAAGAGTTCATTTTTATCTTACAAGAGGTACATTCAAGAATCTGAAAACAAATTGCTCCTTGGATATTGAGATTGCAAAATCTGGTGGTTGGGGGATTGGGTTCTGTTGATTAGAATGTGGGAAATATTAGTGAAAGGGTGTGTTTGATGGGATTTAATGATATGAAGGGTTTATTCCCAGGCTGCGTAACTCCACGATTGTTACTTTCCATTAGAGAGGGGGCTGGAGGATTATAAATATACAATAGGTCCAATAAATAATGGCATTTAGATCAAAAACAACACTTGCCAAACATAAGGAAATATTTTTCTATCTCCAAGCACTCACACAATTGTGGATTAGTGTTGTAGACATTTTTATTTTGAATGACTGCAGATGTTGGGATCTGCATCAACAAGCAGTCTGATGGGGGAACTCCACGGGCCGAGCAGCATCTGTGAGGGAAAGAGAATTTTTGACGTTCTGAATCACAACCCTGCATCAGGACCAGATGCTTCTCGGCCTGCTGAGCTCCTCCAGCAGATTGTTGCTCCATTTTGAAAGTTGTTGCATTTGCAAATGGTAACAAGCTTTATCTCTTTTCGCATTCAAACCAAAACAGTTCAGCTTTTTTTACCCTTGAAATCATCCCATATTTCTGCAGTCCGCAGAACTACCTTTTCTTGCATGGATTGATGGGACAAATGACTATGTAAGGACTAAAACAATTCTTTGATTCTATAATAGTGCATAGCCCTTACTCCAAGCATGGAAGTGCTTTTAATCATAAAGGATAAGGATACCTGTGAGATTTAACAAATCTGAAGATGAAGCTGACCCTCTCTGGATTATTAAGAAAATTTTAATTCTCAAAGTAGGAAGAGAAATATTCCTTCATATTGAAGAGGTCTCCTCTGTGTGCTTATGATTTCTGAACCACAGGCAGAGAAAGTAAATGAATCCTTATCTCCAAACAGACTCTGCTTCTTAATGTAGTATTCGGTAAAGGGGAGAAAATTCTTTTGAGACTCAACCATTCATTGCATTGCTTAAAAAAACAGAAGTACACACACAAGTATATTGTCAGTTAACCATGCAAATTCTTTGAGGGATTCCCTCGGCACTAACTAACCTTGTGATAAATAAGCTTGAAAGCTACATAATAATGAACCTAATGTAGTAAAAACAGGATGTTTGGAAAGTTAACTGGACGCTTTGGCAAGAGATTTTTCAGGGCCTGCTTTGTACAAACCACTTCAATAAAAGAGGAATCTTGTGAATTTGCTACGAAGGAACTCAACAGCAACCAGGGTTTTGCTGTACCCAGTGATAGCAAAGTCAACTTGGATCTTGTGCCAAGTAGCAGACCGCTGAGGGTAGGACGCCTGAGTATTAGAGTGGAAATAAACCTGTTGAAAGTTAAAAAGATAACAAAGTGATCTTTAAAGAAGGGAGGAAGGAAAAGTCAATATAATTTGCATCTTTCTGCTGCTTTGCACAAAATACACTCATTCAGGCTCATTGGTTAGAAATTTCATGCAGGATGTTACACTAAATGCTGCCTTGATTACATGGCAGCAAAATTAAATTATTATTAAAATTATACAATTATTTACGTGTTCTTAAATCCATAAATGGGCCTTTCACAGGACTGAACTCTTTCTGAACTGTGCAAGGACTTGGCATTTTTTTTTAATGGACCGAATCTTGATCCTGCCAAGCTCTCTAACTTTATAAAATGAGTTGAGTCTAAAGCAGCAATTAGGATATTTACTAAAATGCTTTGAACTGATACTGATGGTGAACTAACCTTTGCAAAGCAAGAATGTGGGAAAGTTTGAAAGTGTTCACGATAGCATTAATGAGATGCAATTACTGCTGAGGACCAGAGAGATAAGAGGAGATCCTGGAATTCTTTTGTGCTGGGTTTGAGGTCATTGTTACCAATAATTGTAAAAACAACAAAAAAAATTGGAGTCTCAAAACTAGAATAATTCACCCTGAAGGAGTTCAACAGACCTTGAATTCCAGATCTAAAGTTTCCAATGGTACTTTTTTCTTCAACATTAACAGAACTCTCATCTCAAATTGGCTGCCACACTTGGCTACTAAAACAAGTGAGTGCATTTCAAAAGGTAACTTATTTACTGTGGAGAATTTTGGAACATCCTGAGGATGTGTAAGATGGCATAGGTATGCAAGTGGTTTCACCCTAGTTACTTACTCTGGCCCATAGGTACTAGCCTGGAAATGGCTGATACTGACTGCTTACAGAAGCTAAACAGGCAGAAGCATAGTCACGACTTGGATTAAGGATGATAAAGGAGAAGGAAGTGCAGTTAGCTTTTCAACTTTCATTTGACCTTTCAAAGTTGAGTTTATTGCCATCTATGTAGGTACATGTGCACAGGTGCAATGAAAAACATATTTTCAGTAGCATCACAGGCACATAGCATGAGATAACAATATTCACAAGCAAAGCATAAATTATACAAAGGTTACACAAGAAAGAATGCAATTACAATGAAAGAAAAGAAATAAGTCTATTGTAGTGCAAGGTAGATAAAGTGGTCATAGTGTACCACACTAAGGAAATGATTAGGGTTGTGCAAGATTGTGACACAAGACAAGCTAGTACAAAGTCAGCATGGTTTCCTTCAGGGAAAATCCTGCCTGATGAACCTGTTGGAATTTTTTGAGTAGATTACAAGTAGGAGAGATAAAGGGGATGTAGTAGATGTTGTATATTTGGACTTTCAGAAGGCCTTTGACAAGGTGCCACACATAAGACTGCATACCAAGTTAAGAGCCCATGGTATTACAGGAAAGTTACTAACATGGTTGGAGCTTTGGCTGATGGGTAGGAGGCAGCGAGTGGGAATAAAAGGATCCTTTTCTGGTTGGCTGCCAGTGATTAGTGGTGTTCTACAGGAGTTGGTTTTGGGACCATTCCTTTTTATGCTGTATATAAATTATTAAAAGGATGGAATAGATGGCTTTGTTGCCAAGTTTGCAGATGATACGGAGATTGGTGGAGGGCCAGGTTGTGTTGAGGAAATAGATGCAGAGGACTTAGGATAATAGGCAAGGATTAGGATAATAGTCAAGGAAGTGGCAAATGAAATACAAAGTTGGAAGATGCATTGTCATGCACTATGTTAGTAGAAATAACTGTGCAAACTATTTTCTAAATGGGGAGAAAATCCTGGAATCTGAGATGCAGAGGGTCTTGGGAGTCCTTGTGCAGAATACCCTGAAGGTTAACTTTCAGGTTGAGTCGGTGGAGAGGAAGGCAAATGCCATATCAGCATTCATTTCAAGAGGGCTAGAATACAAGAGCAGGGAGGTGATGCTGAGGCTTTATAAAGCACTAATGTGGCCTCACCCTGAGTACTGTGAACAGTTTTGAGCCCCTCATCTTAGAAAAGATGTGCTGGCATTGGGGAGGATCCAGAGAAGATTCACAAGGATGCTTCTGTGAACGAAAGTGTTATCATATGAGGAGTGTTCGATGGCTCTGGGTCTGTACTCACTGGAATTCAGAAGGTTGTGGGGGGGGGGGGGGGATCTCGTTGAAGCCTTTCGAATGTTGAAAGACCTAGACAGAGTAGATGTGGAAAGGATGTTTCTCATGGTGGGAGAGTCTAGGACAAGAGGGCACAGCCTCAGGATGGAGGGGCACCTTTCAAAACAAAGATGCAGAGAAATTTCTTTAGCCAAAGGGTGGTGAATTTGTGGAATTTGTTGCCATGCGCAGCTGTGGGGCCAGGTCGTTGGGTGTATTTAAGGCAGAGGTTGATAGGTTCTTGACTGGACATGGCATCAAAGGTTACGGGGAGAAGGCTGGGAACGGGTTAGGGAGTAGATTAAAAAAAAAAGGACCAGCCATGATCGAATGCCGGAGCAGACTCGATGAGCCAGATGGCCTAATTCAGCTACTATATCTTATGGTCTTAAGCTGGTTCAAGAAGCAAATGGTTGAAGGGAAGTAGTTGTTCTTGAACTTAGTGGAGCATATCCTCAGGCTGCTGCACCTCCTGCCCCATGACAGTTGTAAGAAGATGGCATGCCACATATGGTGGAGCTCTTGGATGATAGATGTTGCTTTCCTGAGGCAGTGCCGCATGTAGGTAATACCGATGATGGTGAGGAATGGGTTCATGGTGTACTGGCCTGAGTTCACTGCTTTGCAGTTTCTTATCCTCCTGTATTCAAATTGCTGTAGCAGGCCATAAGCAAAGAGTCAGGATTATTTCAACAGATGCTTTTGCTCTCTTCCAGGTGAACAGTCTCAACCCCAAATGTTGATTGTCCATTCCCCTCTCTAGACGCTGCCTGAGTGGCTGAGTTCCTCCAGCATTTTGTGTGTGTAGCTTGGATTTCCAGCACCTGCAGATTTTTTCACCACTGAGTTCCTTCATCATATTCATTTTTTCAGTAGATTCCAGCATCCACAGTCTATTGAGTCTCCACAGATCATGTTGTCTGAGAATTATCAATAAAGCTTACAGATTACAGCATCTGAGGTATTGATTTAAGTTCACTCTCCCCTGTCCCTTCAAGGCAGAGGAGAATTGATGCTTGGAAATCCAGTTAGTTATGTATCCTAAAGTTGGTACTCAGAAACCTAAAAAAATTCCAATTCCTTTTGTTTGGAAGTTAATGTTATCTGCAACACCCATCCTTATGTCAAAAGATTTCTTCTCATTTACCATCGGGTCTTTTTGCAGACAAACTGTTCTATGTACTTTTTATAATAAAATACTTTTATTTCTGGAATAGAATACATTTGTAATTATGTAGGAAAATACCGCTGCTGGCTTGTGCACGAAGAGAAACTGCACATACTGAGCCAAACAGATAGAAGAGAAGTTGCTCAATTGTTGATGGTGTAAGTCAAGGATAAAACGTTGCTGAGCAAGACAGAATTTCTTCCAGGTTGTGACTTCCAACCGTCAGGAAATGTAGAGGAGGCTTGATCCAAAAGCAGAGCAGTGGAGACAAGTTAGCGGTAAGTAATACTTTACTAATAAGCTGCAAGTTATCAAGGCACAAAGGGGGGGGGGGGGGGGTCACAAAATGAGTGAGAACAGATTCTTAGCGTGACAAGGTAACTGAAGGCTAGTGGCAAATGGTTGAAGCTGGAGGTTCGATGGGTAAACTAAGATGGTGGATAAGAGTTGGCTTTAAATGGGCTACTGGTGATGTGTTGGAAATGAATGGCAGGTGAGTCCTGTTAACTGGGATGAGACTGAGAAGTATCTGTCTGTGCAGGCCTAATACCATCCCCTTAATCCACAAGAGTTAGAAGAAAGGACTTCAGTTTAGTATCATATCTGAAAGAGAAATCCCACGTCTGTGCAGCACGTATTTAGTACTGCCAGCCGAACAAACGTGATGGACCAGGGCTTGGACTCCTCACTTCTTGACTAAGCCCAGGCTACTGCTAATGAGGGGGGGGGGGGGGTCAGCAACACAAACACATAAATCAGTTGTTACAAAAACTCTGAGGCCTAGATATCATTCTTTAGGCTAATAAATCTTGTGCATTAGTTACCCAGATCAGCAAACATGTGTTTTTAATCTCCTTGTGACATTAAAGTGAAAACAAAAATTCAAAATGTATGTGTCCCCTGCTAAATTACATTCATTTTGCAGTAAAATAACTATGAGGTTCAGAAGACTGTGGAGTGAGCTGCAAAGACAAGCTCAATTTCTATGTTTAATCGAAGTTTGACTAAGTACATTGATGGTAGGGATACGGAGGGCTATAGCCCTGTGCAGGCCGATGGGAATAGGCTGTTTAAATGATTTTAGGATGGAATAGATGGGCTGAAGGGTCAGTTTCTGTGCTGTACTTTCCTATGACTCTGCGACTTGATGATTACAGAGTGCATCTCTCCTGTTTTGCTGACCCATTCTATCAATGTGGGCTCCTATTTGGGACGCAATGTGCCACCAACTGGTTTGCAAGGGAAGTGACCTTCAGTACATTCACCAAAGAAGCAAATTGGATGACACATTCGCTTGAGTAGTGTTCATTTGGTTTAGTGAGGTCTGCATGCAGTAGAAGAATCCTTTCCACTCCCATAAAACTATATCCAGTTGGAAACATTTTTAATACCAGCATTTGAGGGCTAAGCGAGAACATTGTATTCTTTGTGTCACAGTGCTGTGAAAATTTCCCCCAAATAATTCTTACTTTTTTTTCATAGAAGTGAGAATCTCTTTAGGGTACAGATTCTGTTTCTCAATGGGATGGAAAGCTTTCACTTTTAACAATTGGTTTTAGATATATGGAAGTGATAACATTTTGTTATATGGAAACATGGTAGTGCGTGGATGTACCATCGAGTCAGGCAGAGGGGTTCGGTTCCTTTGACCCATCAGGTCTGCACCAAGCCGCCAGCAACCAGTTATACTGATCCCATTGCTTTCTCCCCAGATGCTCAATAGCTTCTCCCAGGCTCTACCGCTCTCCTACACACTGCGGGTAATTTATAGCAGTCAATAGGATGTCATTTTGCCTCCTTGTTGGCATGCCAGGGGAATTGCACACACTCTCAGGTAGAATGGACAAACTCAGAGGCCGTGCTGGAAATCAGACTGAACTCAGTGGATCTGCGGGACAGTGGCTCTACCAGCTGCGCCACATCAGTTTTTGTTTCGCCGTCGCCACTTCCCGTTTTCAAGGTTTAACATATCAAGCAGTGACCAGACGATTCCGGAAAGGAAGGGCGATTCAAGGATGTACTCCTCCCTGAATGCTAGGCTTGAATACACCTGCATGACAATCAAGGTCAAGCATTACAGTGGCTTCCATTCACAGCGCTCTATTAATATGGGAATAACTCCCAAACACTTCTGACGAATGTTATGAGACAAATATTACCGCTGAAAAATCAATTGATCTCCATTCCTGATTTCTTATTTGCATTCCTAAGAGAAAGGTCTTCTTAATGTTGGGCACTTACTTGCTGCCTGTTATGCTGTTGGTGTTTAGGGCAGCGGTAAAGGTCCTCCATCTCTGGCGGTGTTCAGTGTTTCCTTTTCACTACTGTCAGTCATCCAGCTCCCGGGTGGAGACTCAGGAATACCATTGCACTCAGATGTAGAAGGATTCTTCATTGTGTTTCCCTAACAATTTTGTTTGACAGTCAGAGTTTTTATCCCTGTACTGAGCACCTGATCCCAGAGGTCTGTTGAACCACTCTTAGCCTGTCCCTGTTTGGCATGGGTGACCATACCAAGAGCCAAAGCATGAGGCCCTGACTCCAGCTAATATAGCTCTTTGCGTCACTGAGACATGCAACCCTTCAAACCATGAGGCTTGGAGGCTAATGTTAGGTGGAGATGAAATAAACAGATCAAGGAGAAAATTTCAGAGCTTAGGGTAAAGAAAAAGCAAGTCTACTAATTGAAGGGTAAAAATAATCTGTAGAGCTGAATTGGTCAGAATTTAAGAGCAGAAATTCAACTGAACTCATTTTGGTATGCTGTAACATAGCTCTATCAATTACTAGTGCCCATAAAGATTTCCTGGCAAAAAAAGGCCAAAATCAGTTTGAAGTAGTGTTATGATGCTACAGAAGCAAGCTATCAAATGGGATTAAGGTGATTCTTCATGGGATCTTACCCATCTTCACTGACTTTGCTGCATAACACCTGCCCTTAAAGGTATATAGCAGCAACACACATTTGTAATAGCAGACAAGGCTCCTTCAGAAGAATGGTAGATTGCTCCCATAATCTCACAATGTGACATGCAAGCCCTGGTAGGAGGAAAGTTCTGAGGAAGTCTGGGGATGGTAGAAGGCCAGGTCAGGTGACTCAGCAGACAAGTCATAAGAAGAGCTGAGTAAGAATTGACTGCAGTGGTCTCCCTGTTGTGATGGAACAAAACATCCCTACACAATACAGCAGTCCTTGAAGAAATGTTATGGCCTTAACTCAATCTAGTTGCAACTGCAGAGCAAAGTGTAACTGTCTCAGAGACATGTTTCATTGAGAAGTTTATTTTATATGTTTTTGTCATAAGTTCATGATTTTTTAAAGTCTTAAAATAATGTTTTATTAAAAATTTGTGCTTTTTATGTAAGGTTTTATTCAATGTAGTGTGCAATGGGTCACATGACCAGAGTTTAATAAGAGCATGACTGTGGCATTATGGGTTAGAACCACCATGGATGCAGAGATAGACATATGGCCCTAAAATGACCTTATTCTGCATGTGGTCCAAGAGGCATGCATGGTAATTGTTTTTATGTGTTTTATATTGTGTCTAATGTTGTTGATGTGCCTTTACATGAACAGTGTGATATGTTTTTAGTGATTTTATTTGATTTCAGCACACTTCTGTTGTGCTGCTGTTTTTTGCCTGTTTATCAGTGGACACTAGCTTGAGAGACTTTAAAAGACTGAGAGAAGTATGTTTCAAACTTTTTATGTCTTTTATTTTCTTGTAGTTTTCACGGTGTCTACAGAAGAAAGGGAGAGGGATAAAAATAAATCTTCAAGGACATCTGTATGATGCGTGGCCATTATTTTATTGGACCAGTGTAGTTACATAAAGATTCTCAATGCAAACATATTTTATGTAAATATTTCTCTAAGTGAGGTGTTTTTCATCAAGAAAAGAATATTGACTATTCATCAAATTATTTAGAGCTGGATACCTTCATTAATTTGTCATTTTCTGTGTAGGTGGGCTTACTCAGCAGGGACTTTAAGAATCATCTCCATGATTTCCCCTTAAATAGTTGAAGAAAAGCAATTAAGTAACACTAACTATGCAGGGCTTTCTGCTCTATTTACGTCAGATTGACTGGGAATGTGCACTGCGATAATTTTGTTTGTGCTCCACCTGTGAAAATTTCAGCTGTCTCACCGTTACAATCCCTTGTCTAGCTTCACCCAGATAGCCAGCAACATCAACTCTGGCCAAAACCAATAATGGATCGGGGAGGGGGGGGGGGGGTCAAAGATGGCCACCATACATTCCAGTTGCTAGGCAATCATATTCTTGGGGTTTGAAGGGCGGAAGAAACTGATATAAAAAGTAGATGATTGAGAGCAGGCTAGAACAAAACAAACTCTAAGACTTAGACTAATAGGGGAAATAAAAATGAAGAAAGACAAATGTATGCTAAATTAAAATACACCATTGCTTTCAAAGCTTTCATTGCTGGATGTCCCTTGAAGCCCTAAGGTAATAACTGGCGATGGTGGTGTTGAAAGTTGCCAGAAGGATCTGCAAATTGTAATTCACCGTGGAATAGAATATATATTTCTTCATGTTACACCAGATTGCTCTTAGCAGTTCTGATGCTAACATCAGTAATTGCATTGAGCAGAGAATGGCTCCTGCTTCTCTGGGCTTATTTATGATAAAATCAAGGCTGGGTAAAAGCTAACACATTGAAAATCTGCTTATTGACTCTTTCACCGTCATGTTCCAAACCTCCTGTTATGTTGATAGATTCTGAGGTAATTCATATTAAACAATACAAATAAAGATCAAATGGGCATGCAAAATACATTTGTTTTTATGGACCTATTGCCTTATAAAATATTGAATACAGTATTGTCCATTCAATGTACCAATATTGGCCAAGGTAACATAAAGTCATAGGGTTATACAGCACAGAAACAGGACCTTTTGCCCAATTGATCTATGCCAACCAAGATACCAATTCAAGTTAATCACATTTGCCATTGTAATGGCTGACACTTCAGAGAACAGTTCAGAGAAATTGTTTAGGTGTAGCATGCTTGGAGATATTGCTTTTATATGGATCTTTGGTCTTCTGTTTCTACTTCTGTAGGATTCACTAACTTTATTTGACATTTTCCTAAGTGTTTCATCGCCTTTCAGCATCCACCAATCAAATTCTCTGTGCTTCCCCACTTCTCTATCTCCAATGGTTTAGTTACTAGCAAACAGAAGTACTTGAGGGTAACAAGAAAGCAATTTAATTACCTTTGAGATTTTTTCTTTGGTTTTGCAGCCTTGTCTGGGAGATTTTTTCCAAGGCAGTCCTTAAAGTTGGTTACACTCCAAGGCGCAGGGATTCAACAGCTGGAAACAAGCTGAAGCACAAGGGCTAGCTTCTTTTCCTATTTCTAGCCTTATTACCTGTTACTGCTCTAATTTTACCAGCAGCAACATGATCTCTTGTCACAACAACCATAATGTCACAGACTGACAACATTACAGTTACACTATGTTTATGGAGCACTTCCCACTGCCACACTGTGCCTTGCTCTGAAGACATTATACAGCTGGCTGTACACCTCTCAGAGTAGATTACAGGGAGACAGCCTGCCAAGTACCATAGCAGACATATAAAATAGCCTTGACTGCAAGGCCTCTTTTTTAGTGACCCATCGCTGTGCTATTGGCCTTTCCAACTAAGTGGTACCTCTTTTTTAACCATCGATTGTAAATCCCTTTTCAACTTCAGAGGGAACCCTTGCTGCCTTTGTCCTTTGCTCACAACACCTTCAATTAGCATTAGAAGATTCAATAAATGCCAAGTAGTGTGATCAGACAGAAGAGGTGAAGTTGAAATTACTGGAGAAGTTTTTGCATATTTGGAAGTTTGTGTGTGCATAGATATTTCAATGCCCAGGTACTGTGTTCATGTAATTTCATGCAAAATGCGAACATAGAAAAATAAAAATACAATTAGTAATACAACGTGACACCTCTTGAGCAAGGTCTGCCATTGAATGAGATTATAATCAAACTTGAAAATAATTCACTTTCTTGCCATTTCCCCTCTCTTTGTATACAACAGTCTAGGTGCAGATATTTGCATCTTGCAACATGAGTGTATCTGAGTGCATACATTTATGACTTTGACCATTTGTATTGGTATGTTGTGTATTGGCAAGGCCAGGCCAGCACCTTTAATGTTTATCTGAATAGTCTATTCTTATTGAACACAGTCATTATATTATGACCTATTGAATGATGTCTTGTGCTTTTTTTATCTACTGTTGTGAAGTATTTTAAGCACTGCTTGTATAGATTTTTTAAAAAAAAGCAAGAAAAAAAAAGAAAGGAAGTTTGAATCAATGCCTCTGAGAGGGATGTGGAACAATTGCTCTCTAAACCTACAGATAATTTTGTCCTACTACAAAGGATTTCTTGGAGTAGGAGGAAACTATTGGCATGTCTTCTAATCTATTAATGAAGGTAAAACCTAAACCATTTGCAATTACTATTGTAATTCATGTGTTTCTAAAGCAAAACTTTTATTTTTGTTCAGTGTAATATGTGAGGCTCGTAACCAATAGAATTACATACTGTACATGCAGGCACAGATTGGTATAACACTTCAGATAGAATGGTTATCTTCTGATGAAAAGAGGCAATTATTGTTTGGAGCTCATTTTCAAAACAAGTGAATATTATTGATGTGTAATGGTTTTCTGTGTAGATAACCACTGTTGCTATGTAACCAGTAGTTTGGCAAGATCACTGTGCCAAAAAGAATAATAAAGTGAGATTATTCAGCTGTTCTCTTTATTGTGGGGAGTTTAAGTACATTTCTGGTGTGATGCATAATGAGATCTGGATGGGGTCAGATGAAAAAGAGAATATTGAAGACGCACGACACTGGTTAAGAGACCATAACAAATGTACAGGGAGAAGCAGAAGAATGTTGGATTCAGTGGATTGGAAATGTTAGCGAAATTTATTATTGTAATAGAGACGAAAAGGGAAACAATTTGCAGAGAGGAGGTGCCTGTGTGTAGCTCGAATAGGCGGAACGTGCTGACAACTGGCTTGTGCTTCCACGGAGAAATGCAAATTGCTGGAATATGTGGAGGGGCGCAGTCAGTTGTATTTTTATCTAACCCCTCACTGTGCTATGGTTTAACAACTGATTCTAGAAGCACAAAGTATGTTCCTGAGCAGAGCAGCTGGATGCACTTCACGCTTGGTGTTTGAGCCATACGCCAGCACAGCCAATTCATTCGAATGAGCTCACCAGTCTTCAGTTACAAGACTGACGCGGGCTGCTTATCCGTGCGCTTCTACCGGCTTTACTTTGTTTCAACTTTTTGTTAGCAGAAGGCCATTGCAATGATCCTCGGGTAGGCCACTAGTTGCCACAGTCTGCGCTCATTCATAACTTGCAGCCGAAAGTGGCTCACAGAAGGATTGCCAGGGTGATGCCAGCAGTGTGATTGAAGCCATGTAGTGGCAAAATTTCAGTGTGGGAGTGGGACGTGCAGGCAGTGACCACAATGGTAAAACTGGGATCAGTGTGATACAGCCTAAAAGCAGCTGCCAGTTAATGCTGAGCAAGGACTCATTAATAAATGAATAACCACATTATATGATGGGAAATTATTGGCCAGTTAAGTATGGCATGGGTTATGACTCTATGTATTTATGATTCTCATTAGCATATCATAATAGGATGAATTTCAGATATGGATATGATTTCACTGAAGCAGCTGTGTAGGATATTTAATGCAATTGCTGTGGTAAACTCTGAGGCTTGTGCCTTTAATTGGCCAGAGTAACAAGCATTGAAAGAGTGAGTTTAGTTATTTGTGGGCTAACACTGATCTACTTGTCCCTGGGCTACATTGTCATCTGGCTCAGAGATAGAAATTCTTTGGCTGTATTTGTTTTATATACATAAACGTTTGAGTTCATTTATTGAATGAACGATATTTTAAATGAGCTATAATCTGTGATGACATCTGTGGGACAGAAGTTTACTCAATATCCCCTCTGTAACTTTGCAATGAGTGAGGCAGAATCCCTATTTATCTGCAAAACCAATAGGGGTACTGTTGGCAACTAACAAGTTAGGTTAGGGTGGAATGTCAGTTTTACACTTGCCCAGTGGCAGTGGTGCATAAAATTGTACAACAAATCATGGGTGGGTTCACTCTCTTTTCAGGCAAAGTTGGTCAATTGATTGCGAGCATCTCAAAGAAAATGTCTGGTAAAATTTTTCAAAATCTCACATAATATTTCTTTTTAATTGCTTTGAAGAATAACACTATCACAAGATTGTTTGTTAATAAGATTTAAGCAATGGGACAGGTTCTGAGGCAACATTTCTTTATTCTGGTAAGAGTGGTAAAGAAATCTCCCTCTCGCTGAGATCTTTACATGAGCTTTTTTCCATTTTTCTTTCCCCAGCAATTCTTCACTTGGAATGTCAGCCACTTCGAGCCCTGTGCCCATATCTGGAGTAATGTTGTCCTGATTAGTACTAATCCTGGCTTGCATTTGCACTTTTTGAGTTACAATAGTTTACCATTCTGCATACAATAACATTTCTCAGATACATATAGTGGTGGAAGAGAAATGTGTAAAGGAAACTTTAGAAATAAATTTAAACAATTAAATCCATTCTCAGGAAAGAACAAAAAAGCACAGTGGAAAGATATCTTAACATTGATTGGAACTTGGCACCAGCCCAGAAGCCCTACTTTACTGGGGCTGGAACAATGACAAGGTTAAGGGGGTCTGTAAATGAGAGTATTACATGGAATGGCCTTTACAAGTATTTATAAAAAGAAGTGTGAGTTATTCCTCAGAAATTTATTCTGATTGCAGTCTCACCACATCAATATGTCACAGAGACAAAAACTAAGCTTCATTTTATATTTCAATCAATACAAATCACAACTCACTGAAGTATTTTGATGTAATGAGACAGCACAGAGCCTAGAGAGTGAAAGAAGGTTAATAGGTTTCAAGGTCATTATTCTGGAGCACATACCTGGATGTTTTCATTCATAGGTAACACAGCAATATGATTGGTTGAAAGACATTCATCTATGCTGACAGAAAGTGCAACATGCAGGAATGTAAATTAACGACAGACAGCCAGATTAGCTTTATTTGTCATATGGTTATCTAAATATACTGTACAATGAAATGTGCCATTTTCATCAGATCAAGTCAGCGAGCATTGTGCTGGGCAGCCCACAAGTGTCACTGTGCTTCTGGTGCCAACATTCCATGCTCACAACTCCCCAACTCTAACCACAATAACTTTTCATTTTGCATCTTCTGGCCTCAGTCTTGTTCTCCTTATTATGGTAAACATGCCCGCGCCTATCACACTTAGGTCTCTTCAGTTCTGGCTTGTCCACATGCATCCACCATTTGAACCCTTTCACCAATGTTGGCCGTACTTTCGTCTAGGTCCAAACTTCTGAAGCCCCCTTCCTTAAACTTCCTGACTCTCAAATTCTTTCTTCTAAGGAAGGTTGAAAACTTAACTCAGTGTTCAACACTGTCAGGCCATCTGACTATATGGAGGTAGGAGCCAATTTTTTTTTTGTAAATGCTCTTGACAGGTGCCTTTGTGTACTTTACCATATTAGGCAAAAAGTCTTTTTTTATATGTGTGACCTGCTGCTTTGCTGTTGTCTGGCCTCACTGTACTACAGGCCAATTGCTGTGAATCTGTTTGACCCTACAGTACCACCGACCTTTAGTGTTATGGTGGTTTAATCCATTACAAATAAACTCATTGCTGGAGTGCTTACTGGTCCCATGATAGCTGGACTGCAAGCCACCTGCACTGGGTGTACAACAGCATTCTAACATTTCTCAGCAAATGTTTTTACATTAGTCAGTTATAGGAGCAACTCAAGGCAAAATCAGACATTCTGCACTATTTTTATCCATTCTATTACTACATGGATTTCGTCTGATAGCTCCTACATAACCACAAACTGTAACACCGAGCCAAAACGGCTGTCTGTTGCAGATGAGTACCCTGACCTTTATCTGCTATCATAATCCAGGGTTGCTGTGTGGAGATTAAAGATGTGTGCTGGTGAAATATGCGGTGCTACTCTATGGCTTGGCCCTAACAAGCTTAAAGACAAAAGGAAATGCACAACAATAGGAGAGCAGAGATGCATTTCCTCCCAGGTCCTCGACACAAACTCCATGTCCTGATGATGAGAGGATCTGACCCAGAAAGCAGCCGTGGCCTTTGATGGCCGATCTCCTGTTTCCTGATTTTGTGACCTTTTAGTAAAAGAAATACCGACTGGAGCACAGTCCAAGTATCATCAGTAAAACCTCGAGGCAAAAGATCTAAGTATTTTTAGGAGACACCATCCTGAGGATATTATGAGAATCCTGTCCACTGACAATGTTAACATCTGAGCTCAGCGACATCCTCTGTTGCTAAAAACAATATTATTATAATTCTAAAAGTGCTTAGAAGAATGAATGAAAGGCCATTTTCCTCTTCATCAGCGTGAATTTAAACCTTCATTGATTGAGCAGTGTAATAAAAGAGAATAATTGAAATATTGTGAGACACTGTGGGAATTGCCAAAGACTTTAGTTTATGCTAGGCAAATCAATAAGTCTTAAATTTAAAAAAATGTTTTTATTAAAGGAAGAATCATTTTCCACATCTTGGTGTAAGCAATATTAAGTTAATAAATGATTCTCTTGATCTCATTCCTTTTCTGTGTGTGTAGTGTCATTTGGTAGAGCTAAAACTGATTGAGTCATTCTGCAAATCAAAAGCACTTTAGCTATAAATATTAAAATGACTTATGATGCACAGGGTCAGTAATGAACAGCATTTCAGTGCTTAAATGAGTGCCAGTGAAATCTCCAGTTTGTCTGTGCATATTTTGAAGGATGGATTACTTAGGAACCTATCTGAGTTCAACATTTTTCTAGTTTGTTGATTCCATAAAACAAAGTGGGATAGTGAATAGAGACGGAGGATGTGTGCAGATTTCAAAGGGAAATGGGTACACTGTGTGAATAAGAAATAAAATAGCAGATAGACTAACACCTGGAAAAAATGTGCAAGTACGGAGTCAAAGAGCCCTACAGCCCTTCAGCCATCTAATCCCTGCTAAACTTATTCTGCCTAGTCCCATTAATCTGCCCCGAGACTATGGCCCTCCATACTCCCATTACCCCTCCCATCCATGTACTTATTCCAAGTTTCTGGACAGATGGAGTGGCCGAAGGAGGTGGAAAGAACTGGGTGATGGGGGCTGAGGTGGGTGTCGGGACAAAAGGGAAGCAATTTACACTAAGTTGGGGAATTCAATCTTCACGCCATCAGGTTGTAGACTATCCACGCATAATATGAGGTGCTGTTTCTTTATTTTATGTTCAGCCTTACCCTGGTAGTCAAGGAGGCTGAGGACAGACGTGTCAGTGTGGGAATTCCAGACCTAAAAAATTGTAACATAGGAGATTCTGCAGATGCTGGAAATCTTAAACAACACACAGATAATTCTGGAGGAACTCAATAGATCATGTAACATCTACAGAGGGAAATAGACAATGTTTCTGCCTTGAGAAGGGTTCCTGGCTCGAAAAGTCAACTGTTTATCTCCATAGATGCTGCCTGACCTGCTGAGTTTCTCCAGCATTTTGTGTGGGTTACTGGAATATTGTGTGCATTTCTGGCCACCATACCATACAAAGGATATGATTAAATTGGAGAGGGTGCAGAAAATATTCATACTGATGCTACAAGAGCTGGTGTGAAAAGGCTGGGATTGCTTTCCCTGGAGAAAAGGAAGCTAAAAAGTGTATAAAACGGTGAGGGGCAGAGTTAAGGCGGATGGTCACAGAATTTTTCCCAGGGTCATGAAGCCAGAAGCTATAAGGTATAGGCCAAAGGTTTAAGGTGAGAGGGAAATTTTTAAAGGGGACCTGAGAGGCAATGTTTTTCACATAGAGGGTAAGGGGTATATGGAATGAGCTGCTAGAGGAAGTGGTAGAGGCAAGTACAATTACAAATTTAAAAGGCATTTGGACAGATTCTTTGATAGGATGCGGGTAAATGGGATGAGATCAGAAATACACTTTGGTTACAATGGATGAGTTGGCCAGAGATGTCTGTTTCTGGCTTGTGGAATTTGATGACTCTATGAACATGATAGCCTTTTATTGCAAAAGTGCTCATCACATTTTATAGGGCTCTGAGGCATTATCTGGAATATTGTGTACAGCTCTGTTCGATGAATGCGCAAGATGGAGGGAGTGCTGTGGAAGTTCACAGGTTGATTCCTGAAATGGTGAGTTTATTACATGAAGAGAAATTAAGCATCAAACATCTGTTGGAGGAATTCAGTGGGTCGAGCAGCTTTTATGGTGGAAAGCAATCGTTGATATTTCAGATTGAAACACTGCATCAGTGCTGGGTCAGAAAGACAGATTAAACAGACTTGGATCGCACACTCTCTAGAAGAATGTTAGATGATCCCATTTAAGCATACAGATTTCCTATAAGACTTGGCAGAGTTGGTGAAGACATGTTTACCTGGATCCAGTGTCTAAAACAAGGGATATACCCTTAGAATAAAGGATAGGGGGGAGATCAGCTATTCCGAATTGAGAGATCTTCAGCTGGAGGTTAGAAATCCTTTGGAATAAAAGGGCTGTAGGGACTCAGTTGCAGTGTACATTCAAGATAGATCAACAGTGTTTTGGGTATTAAGAAAATAAAGGCATATGTGAGGTACAGGAAGAGGTAAAAGATCAGTCGCTATCTTATTGACTGGCAAGTTGTTGTTCTTGCACCATTCTACAGGCTTCGCTACAGAAAGCTGGTGGATAAATTGAGTCTCGACCTGGACAAGACTAAAGAGGTGAATGTGGACTTTAGGAAGGTGCAGTCTGACCACTCCTCACTGCATGTAAATAGCACCCCTGTGGAGCGATTTAGGGGCACAAATTTCTGGGGTTGCACATAATGGATGGTCCCACTTGATCCTTCAACACATCTTTGTTCAAGAAAGCAGAGCAGCGTCTCCACTTCCTGAGGACATTGAAGTGAATGAGGCTACCCCCTCCCAAGCCCCCACTATTCCAAACAATTTTTACAGGAGCACCATTGAGTGTCCTGCCTGGCTGCATCACTGTTTGGTACAGGAATTGCAAGCCATCTGACTGCAAGTCCCCACAAAAAGATTGTGAGAACTGCTAAGACGTTCATCGGGGTTGCTCTTCCATCCATCTGAGATATTTATCAAGAGCGCAGTGTATGCAGGGCCCTTAGCATTGTCAATGATCCTTCCCATTGATCCCACAATCTCTTTGACACCCTACTATCAGGCAGGAGGTACCGTAGTATTAGGACGGTGACTGTTAGGAAGGGGAACAGCTTCTTCTCCCAGGCCAGGAGACTACTGAACTCCTTGCCACTAACCAGATCTCAACACATATGAAGCCCCAGTAGCATTGTATTGTGTACTTTTTACTTCGTGTTGTAATTGCACCTTATATGCTAAATGTCAATCACTTGGAATATATTTTATTTTTTATTAATGTGTTTGCGGTAACATTAATTTATATGTTATGTGTGTGAGTTATAGGTACTGCGTTTTGCTCCTTGGTGCAGAGAGACATTGTTTTGTTTGGCGGTATACACGTGTACAGTCGAATGTCAATGAACTTGAACAAGGCGACAAAGATGCTTATGCTTGCTTCCATTGCTTACATTCTAATGTTCTTATATAAAACTACCACAGTATAACATAGGCAATCATTTCAACCAGTTACAACAAGGCTGCTGTACTTGTAAGCGTTCAGTAGATAGCATTCTCAGCCTGAGAGCCAGGTAATATGAATGAATGCACGATGCATTTGAACTTGCAGTTAGCTGCAGCATGGCAGCTCGAGTTCAAGAGCCCTGAGCTGCTGCGAGTTTTAGTGCTTAACCTCAAGACTTGCCCACTATTTTCTCAACTTGCCTTCTCCCCTCCTCATCCCTCGAAGGCTTGGATTCCTTGCTGGGGTCCAAATCAACGGCTACTGCCAACTTTCTGGTAGTTTATTGAACAGCCATTATTTGTCATCTGAGCCTCACAACTCAACATTAATAGGCTATTAATTCAAAGGGACATCAGAGCCAAAACTCATCCTCTCTTTGCTCAAGAGCCAAATATATACTTTTCCAGAAGGCGGAGTTGGGCCCCAGTTGGGATTGGAGTGGTCATGATACATGATTAACAGCCAGAGTTCTGGACCACTGTTCCAGAGGCATGAGCTTCAGTGCTAATGTGGCAGCTGGGGAATTTAAATTCAGGCAACTAAATAAAAAAGTGGAATTTTAAAAGGAGCCTGACTCATCTACAGCAATCATAGAACTACTAGATTATAGTAAAAACCCATCTGGTTCACTAATATCCTTCAGGGTATGACATCTGCAATTCTTCCTACAACTGTGATTTCTTTTTTTAAAGTTTTTATTTGCCACTTTTACCTAAACAAGCCTGGCACAACAATATTGCTGACTGTTAAGTGCCTCCTTAGCTGTTGGGTGTTTATGGGTGGACAATAGTGCCAGCAACATTCAAATCCATTCAACTTCATCTGATGCTGTAAGGCATCTTACATCACACAGTGGACTCAAATGAAGGAAACGTTAACATGACAGAGCAATGAAAGCAGCTCATTGTCTTAATTCTGGAATTACTACTTTTTGCATGATGCACAGAATGAGAGGTGCTCAGCTCAGCTAGAGTTTTAAGGGAAGAACTACTCTTAAAAACAACGGGTTATTGCTTAACAAATCAGGTGCAAAATAGAAAAGTGAAGGTGTGAACATAGTACACAATTTCACTCCATAAGATCAACATGTTTATTGCTTTGGGTAACACACTTGGACTTAAGGCATTTTATTAAATGCTGAATTTTAGAAGACTTTTCATAGTTTTGTCAAATCAGTCCATTAATGTTTTAATACTCCAGCCAATAGATTGGCATTAAGCTAGAACAAAATATTGGTTTTGCTCTCTGCAGGAAAGTCCAATATATTTTTACTCAAATAAAGCACTGGAATTTTGGTCTTAAACTTTGCACACTTACACGCCTTACAATTCAACCCTGTGCTTTCCTTTCAATGACTCACTTCCAGGCATACGATTTATTTTCCCCACAAGAAATAATATCAAATGGTTTATCACAGATTATTATTTTCTTATTTCAAACAATAACAGAAAATGCTGGAAACATTTAGCAGGTCGTTTCTGATGAAAAATGTTGACCTGTAACATTAACACTATTCTCCTTTTACCAATATTGTCTGAACTGTTGAGTGGTTCATGAATTTTCTGTTTTTGTTTCTGCATTTTGGCATCTATGGTTTATTTTCTGATTTTCAAATACCGTGACCTTGCTATTTTTCTCTATTCTCTTTCCTGAATATACAATTGCATAGAGAATTTTAATGGACCATTGAGGGAGTTGAAATCATCGTGTTTAGTCCAACATGAAACAGACACAAAAGTAATCACTGTGGTTTCTAGGCTCTGGCTGAATTTGCATATTGCAGGACTCCAGAGTGAGGCTCAAATTTAAGTTGGAGGTGCTGCAAGCAAAGTCAGTTGAAGTTGCAGGATTTCAGAACAGGAGTAAAATAGAAACTTAGATGTGTGGGAAAACAGCAGCAGAGTTAGGCAATCTTGCCCCTGTGGACTGTTCTGCTTCTGAATGCAATTGTGGATGATCATTTATCTTAATAACCATATTCCTGCTCTTTCCCATACCTCTTGATGCCTTTTGTATTTAGATATTTTTCTGTCTTCTAAGTTATATTCAGCAACTTGGTTTCCACTGTATTCTGCGGAGAATAATTCAATAGATTCACCACTCTCATCCTCTGATCTACTCATCTTAATGCTATATCTCTTACTCCACATCCAGAGGAGACTATGGGCCCATGATTCCAGTTCTCTCCCATTCCTCCCCCAAGATAAGGGAAACACCATCCACACCACCAGTCTACCTGTCCTTGTCAGAACTTTGCACAAATCAATTAGAACTCCTCTCATTTTAAAACACTTCTACAAATATAGGGCTTTGAAGTAGTGAGTCAGAGAGAGATATCATCACAGGGTGGATGCCATTTGAAAAGAATAGGTTTCATCAGGAATGAGGTTTTTTTTGAGCCAATAAAAAGAAGGGAGGTGTAAGTAGAGTGGCCATTGCTGGAGTGGGCCAGCGTTAGAGTGGGAGGCTTTGACTCAAAAGGCTTCACCGAGAACAGTCTTGGACAAGCGCAGGTGGAGGTTCTATATAAGTTTCTAATAAGTTTGTTTTCCTTTTCTTTGTCTATTAGTGCGTAGCTAGTGTGCTGAGAATTGGTCCAGAGTTAGTGGCAAGTTCTCTATGTGAGATGTAGGAACATGAGAGACTTCCAGTCTCCCTGATAACTACATCTGCATGAATTGCATCGAGCTGCAGCTCTTTAGAGACTATATTAAGGAACCGGAGCTGCAGCTCAACAATCTTCAGGTCATTTGAGGGAATGAGAAGGAGACAGATAGGAGCCTCAGGGAGGTAGTCACCTCTAATTTGCAAGAAGCAGGTACCTCAGGAGAGAGAAAGGGAATAGGCAGCCAGCGTAGAGTACCCAGCGGCTATTCCCCTCAATAATATGTATACCGCTTTGGAAACTGTTGGGGGATGACTTACTGAGGGAAGCCCCAGTGATCGAGTCTCTGGCTCTGTGACTCTGAAGGGAAGTAGGGAAATGAGGAATGCAAAAGTGGTACAGGCTATTCTACCGTGTGCACATAAAAGAGACTCCCAGGTGGTATTTTGCCTTTGAGGTGCCAGGGCAATGGGTGTCTTTGATCTGGTCTGCAGTACTGTACAGAGCAGAGTGTGGGCAACCAGAAGTTATGGTACCAATGGAATAGGCAGGAAAAGGGAGGAATTCCTGCAGAGAGAATATAGGGAGTTAGGTAGAAAGTTGAAAAACAGGACCTTCTGCGTAGTAAGCTCTGGATTTTGCAGATGAATGCATAGCTGAGGAAGTTGTGCAGGGGGCAGGGTTTCAGATTTCTGGATTATTGGAATCTCTCTGGAAAAGGAATGACTTGCATAAAAAGGATAGGTTTACACCTGAACCCGAGAGGTCCGACATCCTTGTGGGCAGGCTGTCGGGGAAAGATTAAACTAATTTGACAGGGGGGCAAGAGCTGAGTGACCGGGGTGAGGGTGGAACAGTTGCCACACAACTAGATGTAGTGTGTAGTGAGATTGTGAGGAAGAACAGGCAGATAATAGGGCAAAGTTGCAGTCAATGTGATGAGTTGAAGTGTAACATGGAGGTGAAATTGCTAAGTGTGCTGAATACAGGACTGAAGGTGTTATATATTTATGCACACGGTATACAGAATACGGTAGATGATCTTGTAGCACAGTTAAGGTGTGCTGGTACGATGTTGTGGGCATCACTGAGTCATAGCCGGAAGAAGATCATAGTTGGGAGTTTAACATCCAAGGATACACTATTGTATTAAAAGGACAGGCAGGTAGGCAGAAGAGATAGGATGGCTCTGTGGTTTAAAAAAAAATGGATAGAAGATTGGCTGACTGGCACGAGGAAAAGAATGGGAATAAAGGGGGCTTTTTCTGGTTGGATGCTGTTGACTAGTGGTAATCTGCAAGGGTCAGTGTTGTGACTGCTTCTTTTCATGTTATGTCAATGATTTGGATGGCAGAATTGATGGCTTTGTGGCCAAGTTTGCAGACAATACACAGATAGGTGTTGGGGCAGGTACTGTTGAGGAAGCAGGGAGTCTGCAAAAGTACTTTGACAGATTGCGAGAATGGGCAGTGAAATGACAAATGTAATATACAGTAGTGTACGGGAGTGTATGGTTATGCTCTTTGGTAAAAGGAATAAACGTATAAACTCTTTTCTAAATAAGGATAGAATTGTAGAATCTGAGGTGCAAAGGACTTGGGAGTTCTTGTGCAGGATTCCCTAAAAGGTTAGCTTGCAGGTTAAGTTGGTTGTAAGGAAGGCAAATACAATGTTAGCATTCATTTCATGAAGTTGAGAATATAAGAGCAAGGATGCAATGCTGAGACTTTGAGGTAACAGTCAGGCTACATGGAGTCTTGTGAACGGTTTTGGACCCCTTATCTAAGAAAAGATGTACTAGCATTGGAGAGGGTTCAGAGGAGGTGCATGGGAATGATTCCAGGAATAAAAGGGTTAATGTATGAGGAGGGTTTGATGGCTTTGAGGCTTAGTACACTGGAGTTTAGAAGAATGAGGCGAAATCTTATTGAAACCTATTGAATATTGAAAGTCCTAGATAGAGTGGATGTAGAGGATGTTCCTATAGTGGGTGAGTCTGGTACCAGAGGGCAGAGCCTCAGAATGGAGAGACATCTACTAGACCAGAGATGAGTAGTAATTATTTTTAGCCAGAAGATAGTGAATCTGTGGAATTCTTTGCCTCAGAAAGTTGTGGAGGCCATGCCATTGAGTATATTTGAAGCCAAGGTTAATAGGTATTTGATTAGCCAGGGCGTCAAGGTTACGGGAAGAAGGCAGGAGAATGGGTCTGAGAGGGATTATTTATCAGCCATGATGGAAAAGTGGAGCAGACTCGATGGGCAAAATGACCTAATTCTGTTTGTATGTCTTCTGGTATTACAGTCTTTTATGACAGCCTGCCTATTCCATTAATTAGTGTGCTATACTTTCACTTCTGATTATGGTATGTATATATTTTTTTAGGTTATGAGACCAAAATGGAGCACAATACTTCAGAATCAAAGTTTGATATAATTATAGATAAGTGCTTCTCAACTTCACATTTGCTTTGAGTGAGTGGTTTACAAGGACACCCCTTATCCAGCAACACTTCCCAAATCTCTCATCTAAATACCACTCAGCCTTCTGTTTTTCATCTCAAACTGGATAACTTTATATTGTTGGGTAGACTGGGATTCTTTCCTGATGTTGAACAAAGAAGATAGACGAGAGATTTCATTAGGGTGTGTATAATTATGAATAGCTTGGCTCGGATTTATAGAAAGAACCCATCTTCCTAAAGAGCATGGTCAAACCATTGGGGCCATTAATTGATTTAAGCTGGAGGAGAGCTTAGAGAATCAGATTACAAGCTAAAAGGGTGGTGTCTGTAATTCACTATCTAATGACGAAGGTATAAATTCTGCTGATATTTAAGATGGGACCTGAGTGAGTTGATGCGCTGTAACCTACA
Source organism: Hypanus sabinus (assembly GCF_030144855.1). Taxonomy (NCBI): domain Eukaryota; kingdom Metazoa; phylum Chordata; class Chondrichthyes; order Myliobatiformes; family Dasyatidae; genus Hypanus; species Hypanus sabinus. Next base: position 33,038,624 of record NC_082707.1, read on the forward strand.
AGGTTATGGAGCAAGAGCTGGGACTTGACATTAATGTTAATAGTTCTTTTCATTGTTTACCATTGACAAAATAACACTGTCATCCCATGCGCTATGGGGTTCCATAATTCTCAAGGATTGCTGGTTATTTAACCTAACAAACAAGGTATTTTATTCAAGAAAGGACACATTGAACCAAGTAGTATTTATCCATTATAAATCTTCTTTGAGTTGTGTGGTCATTTCCTGGTCTGACTCGGTTCTGAGGTTGTGATGTTTTGGCTGTACAATATTAATGGTTCATCCTCTGAAATATCCATCCTTGCTACCATCAACATCAAGCCAACATCTCCAGCGACCTTTTTGAGATGGAATTCTGACCCTCATATAGGAGACTCTCCTCTCTATTTCTTTGTATAATCTCAGTGTAGTGACTTCTGGCAGATGGAATGTGGGCTTCAGCTTCATTATTTCTCGAATCTGTTGCGGTGGCAAGAATTTGGTACTTCTGTTCTAGTAGTGTATCTATCTGTCTTCTGATGACTTGCAGTTGCTTCCCTGCACTTCTCTGCACCTCTGAGTCCAGCCGACTTTCTGTCACTGGATGTAAACTTTTAGATCATCTACTTGAGGAATAGTGTAGAAGATCATTCAGGTTTCATTGTACCACCTTTCTCCCCCTCTATCACCATTCAGACATTGAATTGTTATTCTGTTTTAAGAAATAAAGTAGAAAATATTACATTTACCTCTCTAAAACAGTACCTGCCATCAATCTGCCCATTCACCCAATTTATCTAAACTTTTGCATCTTCCTCATATCTCATATTCTATCAAACAAATACAGAAGATATTTCAAACACATAGCAGGTCTGGCAGTATCTGTGGAAAGTGAAACAGTCAAAATTTTGGATCTGCATGTGACAGAAAAGAGAGAGATGCAAAGTTTGTCCTCGGTAGGAGCAGTAGTAAATCAAGGTAACTGGACTTGCTGTGTTGTCTAGAAAACATTTGCCACTCATCTGAGAGAGTTTTTCAGTTCTAATCCAGGGTGGATAGATTTCCGGTTTATAAACTCTGTGAGTTGTTTAAAGGTATAAGAATCACATGAGGGTTGTTAAGTCATAGAGGAAATGAGAGGGTCATTATTCTTATCTTTGCATGAATTGAGGTGTGAACTGTTATGGAGGTGCCAAGGTGGAGATGTTAGGACTTGGTTGCAAGGTGATAGGTGGTATTGTACCCCATCCCTTCTGTCTAGGGACGGGTTTTCCACAAAACTACCCACCAATGGATTAAAACTGAAGAAGCCTCTCAGATGAGTGGCAAAACATCTTCTAGACAACACAGCAAGTCCAGTTACCCTGATTTACTTCTGCTTGATATACGTTGACCTGATGACTGATAACCTTCATAGACATATTTTCAGCAGGAGAGAATATGGGTGAGTAATGTGCAGAACAAAATAAGTGCCTGACAAAAAATGAGTCAAAATGGCTGAATGACAGTGGTGACCAGTGCATTGAGCTTTATGGTTTGTAATGAGTTGTTAATAATAAAGTGATGGAACCTACCCAGCGTGCAACTCATCTTACTTTTGTTCCAATGTACTAACAACACAGAGAAGACTTGATTACTTGCTTCTTAAAGGACTACACACCCATTCCATAAGCCACATGAGTTAAACTACCAAATTTGAGGATACAGGATTTTTGTACTTCACTTTGGAGTTTCATGGCTGTTTAGATACTTAAAAGAAAGTTTGCAAAGCAAGATAGATTATTACTTTAAGGACAAGAGTTCAAAAATGGCTGCCAAAAAGAAATAAATATCCTACTTCTTCTATTGGGGAAACATGAAAATATAACAAAGAGCATTTTAACTTTTGGTAACAAGATAAATGATAATATCACTTTGGCATCCAAACTTGCATCTCTCCTAATTTTTCTTTCCATTGAAGCTTTTATTTTACAACTAATTGATAAAAACAAATCACTTCTGACACTTCCCATTGTATTGGCCCTACTCTGCACCAAAGAACTTTTTGAAACCAAGTGGAAGCAAGTCATTCTCAGTCTCAAGTTTTTTTTTCAAGTTCTATTTCAATGTGTCTCTGAATTGCAATTAAATGCTATTTATTGGATAGATTGAGATACAGCATGGATCAGGCCCTTTTGGCACTTTGAGTCTTGTCACCCAGCAGTCTCCCAAGTTATGCCCTAATAACAGGACAATTTACAATGATCAATTAACTTACCTACCAGAATGTCTCGGCAGGTTCTTGGACTGTGGGATGAATCTGGAGCACCTAGAGAAAACCCACGCAATCATGGTCAGAACATACAAACTCCTTGCAGGCAGCACCAGGAATTGAACACAGGTCACCTATACTGCTAACCCCTACACTACCACACCACATAGACTCTCTTCTTGCGGAATCTTTTCAGTTCTTCATTGTTTTGCCTGCTCTGCCCTTTATATAATTCTCCATCATCATGAAAATCATAAAAGAACACAGCAACTACTTTGACTAATTTTCCACACAAGGTATAATAAATTATAAATTAAATGTGAATATGAAATATAGGGAGTGTGAGACTGTTATTGATGAATCGTTCTCTATAACCATACTTAGACCATTACTGTTGAAATACTTAATCACATGAAGTTCCTCGCTGTACCTCCCATGTAAGCAAAGCAGCATCCATGGATGATCATTATTGATTCAAATTCTATGCATAAATTCAAATGAGGTCAGTGGTTCAACTTGCTGTTGTTCTGTTGCACATTTCAATGTATGCTAACAGTGTGTACTGCATTCGAATCATGCTCTGATTTTAAGACTGATTCATTCTCAAAGCCTGAGCATCAACATTGGGCGAGAATGTAATTTTGACATGTGATGTTTTAAATCACTTTTTTGCCTCTTGTCAAGGTAAACTGTTAACGTGGAAAAGCTCTTTATGCGTGCTGCTGCCTTCCTGTTACTCAGCCATCTGGGATAAAGAATATGTGCTTCCACTGTAAATTTGTGGGTTCTAAAATGGACAACGGTGAGAACATGGGAAATGCAGATACTTCCATAGACAGGACAAGGCACGTATGAAAGGATGGCAGATCACATGTTTGCAATATGCTGCATCCTGCTGTCACTTATACAAGAACTGTGTACTCCCAAAGCATAGAAAAAGTTTGACAATAAGTCATGAATACTCCTTCTCCACGTTAAACAATCAAGGCCCAGAGGTTCCCAGATGTCAGTGGAAATTATTGGGACTTTGAGTACATCTTTGAATCTTTTTCTTCAATTTTCTGGCTATTTCTTGCCATGACAGTCTGCCTTTCTTCAGAGTCTGGGCGTGTGAGCAATGTAGCCTCCCTGAAACAAACAACTGAATGTTACAAGCTCATCATTGCTGATGGTGTTAGCATGAGACGTGCCACTGACAATAGCTTGCTGAATCTTCAGTGAATCTGGAGGACTGTGTAGGTGGCCTTGGCGATACTTACGCACTCCCTGCTATTAGTGATCCAAGTCACAATAGAAAGTGGGAGGTTAGGGATTTTTGCTGGTTGATAGACCACAGGTTTGATTCTGGGTCTGGGTTCTTTACCTTCAAATATCTTTTTCCTCTGCTGGCCAAGATTGTGCTGTGCATTGAAGGCAGCGGTGAATTTCATCATTAATGTCTTCTTTTGCTGAGAGTTGGCTCATGACATATGGGAAATGTTCTAGTATGTCACTCTAACCCTTTATTTGCAGAAGATAATCTCTTGCACTGGGTGGAAGAACCTTTGTCCTGCAGTCGTTGAGTGTAAGGTCCATCTTCTCAAATACTTCTGGAGATAACTGCTGGCTAACAGCATTACTAGGGTAACAGCATTTCTGAAATTCATGGCAGAACACTGTACTGCAGATGTGCAGAGTACGTTGGAGCTTGGACTCTGGCATGTCTGATCTCCCACATCGTTATGGAGCAGAGAGCTGTTCAAAGGTAGAGCTTAGACATGTTGAGGTGAGGAGCCGGTTACGTTTTGCATCTGACTCCTCTGCTATATGTCAGCCATAAATAGCTTACTTCAATAATCTTTTTTATTTAAAAAAAAGGGATTCCCATCCCTGCGTGGAAAAGTTAAGTGGAGTTAAGCACTTGTTCTTTTACTCAACAGAGTTAGAGTACACAGAATTGAGGTTAATAGAATTGAATACAGATTGAGAAATGTCTGCTGGACAGAATGTAAAATGAGTGGATAAACAGATCTTTCTCAGATTTGCAAGCAATGATTTATGGGATATCCATGGGATCAAATCTTGGGCCTTAGCTTTATGTCAGTGATCTTACTGAGGGAACCAAATGTTATATTCCATACACAAGAGATTCTACAGGTGCTGGTAATCTAGAGTAGCACACAAAATGCTGGAACTGTTTAGGTTAGGCAGCATCTATGGAGGGGAATAAACAGTCCTTGTTTTGGCTTGAGACCCTTCATCAGGACAACGATGGGTCTCAACTGTTGACTGTTTATTCCCAATTAGGAGTACTCTGAAGGGTCTGAAGAGGCTTCAAGTGATTATTGGCAAGCTGAGTGAGTGGCTAGATAAAATAAAATGCAAGACATTGTAAGTTGTCAACAGTAAAGCAGATCAGTTATCAAATGGTGAATAACAGGTAAAGGTGATGTTCAAAGGGAGCAAAATGTCTTGTACAGATTAGTGAAAGCCAACACGGAGATGCAGCAAATACTTAGGAAGACAAATGGCATGTTAGCCTTTATTATGCTGGGATTTGAATATAGAAGGAATCTTGGTACAATTATTCCAATCCCTGGTGACACTACGCCTGGAGTACTGTTTTGGTCTCTGATAAAAACATTAGAAATCAGGGAGTTCGGAAGCACACAACAGATTTAAGACCCAACAACGTTGTTTTCATCAGTAACTAGGCACGTCCTGATCCCTGCAATTGTACTAAAATTGCAATCTCTCTTTTTAGGTAAATAGGAAAGGTATTGTGAAGTCCTAATCACACGATTCACCAGCAGGATACAGGGCAATTCCATTGGCTTTTATCTGTTTCTATTTATATGATACAATTAGAAGAAGTGATTATTGATTGAATGTGCTTAATGGTGCAAGGTATTTTAGTATCACATGGTTTGCTGTGGCTATTCCCCCACCAGCTATATGGTGCCTCAAATAAGAATGGAAATACTTTGAACTGAACATGTTGCTCTGCTTCATGCACTTAAGGAATAAAATTAGGTTTTGGTACTATTGACATTATATTTTCATTTAAGGACCAAGAGTTCCAATAGAAATTATTGTGTAGTTTATAAGATTCTTGCAATTTTGAAGTAGAGTTCATGGAATTGATAACAACTTTACATTTCTTATGCAATGTACTGTACCATTCACAATGTTCCTTTATGTAACTGTTTCTGAGGACAAAATTCACTGTACATAATTTACATCCATATTTAATTTCTGGGGTCATTGAAGAAGTGGGAGAGTAAGTAAAATAAAAGCCTGCATTTATACAGCCTTCCCTCTCCAACCATGATCAGTGCAGATTGGAAATAACTTTCCTTCTCACTAATAATTAACACAGGTGCATCTCAAGGGTGCATGTTCAGCCCGCTGGTATACTCTAGCTGAAACACCATCTCTGATGACACAACTGTTGTCGGCATAATCTCAGATGATGATGTTGAGGCAAAAAGGAGTGAGATTCATTACTGTATCTTCCCATGGTCTGAAAAAAGACCTAAGGTAATCAGTCCCAGAAAATGTTCCCCTTCAGATTTTTTAGTTGGCCTTTGACTCACCCCAGGGAAACTGAATGCTGATAACAAATTGTGGAGGGCTCCCCTGGTGGCTGCCCCTTGCTTTGAATACAGGCAGTCCCCGGGTTGCGAACGAGTTCCGTTTCTGAGTCCGTCTTTAAGTCAGATTTGTACATAAGTCAGAACAGGTACATCTGGTGTTATTTAGTGTCAGTCAAACGTTTGTCTTAGTATAGAGTATATATTTTACCTTTCTATGCATTAAAAAACTTAAGAAATGTATGTATTTCAATAATTAAACCACTGCGTTGCTTATGAATAATTGTAGCTTTCATCAGGGCAGGGCCTTTCACATGCTCCAGAATTCTCACTTTATCCTTTAACGTTGTTCAGAATGTTGACTGACTGTAGCCTAACGCTTTTCCAACGACTGATGGTGTTTCACCTCTTTCTGATCGCTTTATTATTTCCACTTCATTTTCAATTGCGATCGTTTTCCGTCAACAGAACAGAAAGCTGCAGATTCAGCAGCAGCCGAGGGTCCTCTGCTCCCTTGGGTCCTAAAGTCCACCCGCACTGAGACAGGTTAAGTGGGACAAGTGGGGGCGGTGCTGACTGGAAAAGGGGTGGGGGTGTCGGGGTGAATCTTGCTAAGAAATATTTAAGAAATACAAAGTTACACACTTAACACAGTGTTAACGGCAATGACTTAAAATGGCGGACGGCGTTCTCCTCCCTTCGTTTATAAGTACAAGTTGTTCGTAAGTTGGACGTTCGTAACTCAGGGACTGCCTGTATTTAAGTGCACCAACCTTTGGAATCTGGGATAAAGAAAATGTCTTAAATAGAGACCAGCTAGAACTACCACCCTTACTAAACTTCAAGTGCCTAAACTGGAATACAGTATGACAATTTAGTAATCCTAAAATTGCACACAGCAGTTCTTAAAAGTGAAGATTATATTCCAGGTCCAAATGCTTAGCATTCTTGCATTCATTTTCTTGGGTTAATTCAGCAACATTAAACTGACATGATATCTCTCAACACAGTTCTTCAATGCACTAAAGTTATAGCATATTTTTATGCAGGAACAGATTGTGCCATAGAACGTAATTTAATGTACTATGCTAACAGACTGGAAGTTTAACTTATTTCACAGAGTGAAGCTGCTTACATTTTCAGATCTGATTTTATTATCTAGATGAGTATTCCCTCGGTATTTCAATTCTTCGCTTTCATTAGCTTTAATGCAATGCTTTGTGAAACAACAGTTTGCATACCAATTCCAATTGTTGACAACTATGGTGCGATTTTCTGTTTCTCCAAATCAGAAGTAAATACAACTCAATCTTGTGACTATAAAATGTCTGATCCCCACAAACATTTTCCCTGCTAAACTGCTATTTTAGTCAGTGTAAACAATGCAAACTGACATAAGACAACTTACCTGTGGAGAAAGACTTTACTGGGTTTTCCTGAGTTTGTATTAAGACAAAGCCCCTGCAATGATGCAAAGCTGGTAGTTAATACATTGATTTGAAATTTGTCATCTTTGTTATTTAGTGAGAAGTGTGATTTGATAGTTTTGATAGATTTTTGCCATTCAAATGTACAAAACTATGTGATACGGCACATAAATGGATTTAACATTGATTAGATATAAACTCAATGAGTGACAAAATAAACTAGAGGCTGAATGGCATCTTAGATCTCCATTTACATGTTTACATATTTAAACATTATAGAGATGATGGAGAAATTTCAGGGAAATATGTTAAGTGCTGCTCTGATTATATACACTGATTGTAAATCACTCTCTTTTCACAGTCTTAATTGTTTCCAAGTTTTGGTGTAAATTAAATCCTGGGAATATTTATTTTAGCTGAAGACTTATGAATGCCAATCTCATTTGTCTGAAAAGGAAATTATTGCACTTTTAGCATACCTTTAACAATATACTGAAGTGTCCTTTTAAGTCAACAAATTGCTGGTAATGTACAATCACAAGCAAGGGAAAATCTACAGATGCTGGAAATCCAAACAGCACACACAAAGTGCTGGAGGAACTCAGCAGACCGGGCAGCATTTATGGAAAAGAGTAAATAGTCGACATTTCAGGCCGAGAACCTTCATCAGGTCTATGGAAAAGAATAAACAGTCGATATTTCAGGCCAAGACCCTTCATCAGGTTGCTCACTTGTACCTGATGGCAGATGAATGTACAATATGAAAGACGGTATCTCTGACAGCATAACTTTTCTTCAGTGATGCACTGGATAGAGTCAGGAGATTTTTGGTTTTTGTTCTCATTCTTGTGAGTGGGATCTGAACCCATGCACTTCTGACTCAGAGTGCCCTCAACTGAGTCACTTTTGACAATACAGTCTGTTTATTCTGCTGATGATATTCCTTGGGGACGGTACATTTCCCATGTCTTTTCTTATAGTCATTACATTGGTGTTCTTTCACTTTATGCCCCTGCCACATTTAGCATTTTGATATTTTTTCGTCACTGCTCTAGAATTGTAACAATATCAAAAGAGCTGGTCTGCTTTATTCCAGTTCTTTTGCTGTTCTGATCATTTCACCCCTTTTTAGGTGTCTACATTTTGATATTTTTATTTACAATGAAACATTTCCTTATGTTCCATACAAATGTACAGGGACCTTTTTTATGCTTTTATTCATTTATTTTCTTTTGAAATCTATTTATAAATCATAATCTGCTGCAGATTTCTGGAGTAATTTATTTTGAATGCATGGAAGTGTATTTGAGCAGCAATGCAATTTTTGCATTACTTGCTCTTCATTTGTTTGAATATATCTCTTATTAAAAATACTTATCTGCCTTCCAATTTCTTTGAACTTATTTATCTCAGAATAATTGAATCTATAGAATCACAAGAACTTTTTATCTCCTTTATGATAGATCAATACAAACGATCACTGACAGCATTGTCTATTTGTTCAAAGTAGATGTTTTATCAAAGTACACATATGTCACCATATACTACCCTGAGATTCATTTTCTTGCAGGAATTCACAGTAGAACAAAGAAATACAACAGAATCAAAGAAAATACACACAAAAAGACTAACAATCAATGTGCAAATAAAAAAAATGATTAAGTAAATAAATAATATAGAGAATATAGAAATCTACAGCACATTGCAGGCCCTTCGGCCATCAATGTTGTGCTAACCATTTAACCTACTCTAGAAACTGCTTAGAATTACCCGACTGCATAGCTCCTTATTTCTTTAAGCTCCATGTACCTATCTATGAGTCTCCTAAAAGATCCTATTGTATCCACCTCCACTGCAGTCACCAGCAGTGCATTCCATGCACCAACCGCTCTCTTTGTGAGAAACTTACCCCTGCCATCCCGTCTGTACCTACTTCCAAGCTCTTTAAATTATACCCCCTCATGTTATTCATTTCAGCCCTGGGGAAAAGCCTGATCAATGCCTCTCATCATCTTATACACCTCTATCAGGTCGCCTCTCATCCTCCGTCGCTCCAAGGAGAAAAGGCCAAGTTCACTTAACCTATTCTCATAAGGTCCACCCTCCAATCCAGGCAACATCCTTGTAAATCTCCTTTACACTCTCTGCAGTATCCATATCCTTCCTGCAGTGAGCTGATCAGAACTGAACACAGTACTCCAAGTGGGGTCTGACCAAGTTCTTATATAACTGTAACATTACCTCATGCATGGCTCTTGAACTCAATCCCACGGTTGATGAATGCCAACACACTATGCACCTTGTTAACAACACTGTCAACTTGCACAGCAGCTTTAGGTGTCCTGTCGACATGGACCCCAAGATATCTCAGATCCTTCACATTGCCAAGAGTCTTACCATTTATATTATATTCTGTCTTCAATTGGACCTACCAAAATGAACCACATCACACTTATCCGGGTGGTGCATAGCCACGTGGTTAAGGCGTTGGACTAGCGATTTGAAGGCCGTGAGTTTGAGCCCCAGCTGATGCAACTTGTTGTGTCCTTGAGCAGGGCATTTAACCACACACTGCTCCAGTCCCCCCAGCTGAAACTGGATACCAGCAAAATGCTGGGGGGATTAACCTTGTGATAGACTGGCATCCTATCCGGGGGCGGGGGAAAGTCTTGTACTCTCAGTCTCTTCAAGCCACGGAAACCGACATAAGCACCGGCCTGATGAGCCAATAAGGCTTGGGACAGATTTTAACTTTTAACACTTATCTGGGTTGAAGTCAGCTGCCACTTTTCAGCCTGGTTCTGCGTTGTATCGATGTCCTCCAGACTATCCACAACACCCCCCACCTTTTGTGTCATCAGCAAACTTACTTCCACTGCTTCCCTTCCACCCTTCTACTTCTTCATCCAGGTCATTTATAAAAATCACAAAGAGGTTTAGATTCTTTGAAATTGAATTTATAGTTTGTGGAATCAGTTCACTGTTGAGGTGAATGAACTTATCCACACTGTTCAGGAGCTTGATTGTTGAAGAGTAATAACTGTTTTTGATCCTGATGGTGTGGGAGCTTCGGCTCCTGTACCTCCTACTTGCTGTCCAATCATTCAGTGATTGAGGACAGTGGGACTCAGTAGAAGATGACTATCCCACTTGGGTTTGCTTGCCAGTCAATCTTGTCTTTCAGAATATCAGCGGCTATGGTTGGCATGCTGGACCACTCGGTGTCCTTAGAAGCTGGGGAAGAGACCAGGAAAATAATTAAGTGTGTAGTTTAATTGAACTTGTTATGTTTTGTAATGCCACAACATAAAACTAATTGAAATAAAAACAAGGGCGTCCGGAATGCATATACATTATTTTCATTTGTACTTTTAGTGAGACACGCACTTAAGATACGGTGGAGAAATAATGTGTGCCATTCACCATAATGAATTATGCAAACAACAGCAAAGCTTAATCAAACAATATATTTACATTACTCAGATATTACTGAAATATTAAAATTACAATACTCCTCTGCTGAGCTATAAACAAAACAATGTAAAATGCATCTCAACTGAAATACAGATATAAGTCCCATTCAGGCCTAAAAAATTTAATCACGTCAACAATATGCATGGCTTTAGTGCTTTTGGGAACCCTTCTGGCCACTTTGTAGCTGCATCCACCACTAACAAGAAATTTCTGCCCATGAATGGTTCAGCAAAATCTACATGAATCCTTTGCCAGTACCATGATTCCCAGGGACTGAGAGGTGCTTTTCTTGGCATCTTCTGAACAGGTTGGCATTCCAAACAATGCATGTCAAGCTGGTTGATCTGCTGATCTGTCCCAGGCCACCAGACAAAACTTAGAACCAATGCTTTCATTTTGAGCATGCCTGGGTGAGTGGCATGTAACTTCTCCAACACTTCAGCTCTCAGCTTGGATGGTACAGTTCTTAATCCCATGTAAGCCAACCCCTGCCAAGGGCAAGTTCATCCTGGCTCTGGTAAAAATGGGGGATTGGGACATAATGCCACACATTCCAGCCAATTTGGATGGCTCTGTAGACCTGGGACAGTGTGGGGTCTTTTCCTTTTGGATCATCTCTGCTGTTACAGGGAGACTTTCGATTTGCATCAAGGGAGTGTCCTCTTTTGTAAATTATTCAGGAATTTCCTTTTCTGAGGATGAACAGGCCAATCCACCAGTATTTTCATGATTAGTCATCCTCTTGAATTTGATTTGTAATTGTGTCCTCCCAGAGCCCACCTCTGCATTTGTGCTGTTGTTGTTTGGGGAAAAAACCTTTCTATGAGTTGAAAATGGACACTTGTGGTTGATGATCAGTACAAAAGAGTAAATACTCTTATTATTGATTAAAATACTTTAAAATATTTTATTGAAAAAGATTATTGGTTAACATATTTTACACCTCAAGCCAGCCTCAAGGCCTTTCTGTCAATCTGTGTGTATTTTTTTCTAATGGTAAGAGAATGTGATGCAAAGACTATGGGCTGTTCCCTCCCATCACTTGTAACATATGACAGGACTGCACCTCTACCATAAGACAAGGCAACACAGGCAAACTTCACTGGATAATGTGGTAATACAGTGGCTGACATCACCAGTTTCTTTACCTTTTTGAAAGCCACCTCACACTGCTTTGTCCAGTGCCATTCCTTCCCTATCACAGTAATGAGCTCAACGGGTGGAGCACAGTAGCCAGGTCTGGCAGGAAGTTATCCTAGTATTTGACAAATTCTAAGACTGACTGAAACTGCGACATGACCTTTGGCCTTGGGGTATCCAGCATTGCTTGAATTTTCTCAGCACACTTGTGTAATCCTTATGCGTATGACCACAGTAAGTGATGCTTGGTTTAAAGATTTCATACTTGTTGTCCATGCTTTGAGCGCATAATCTTCTAAACACTTTGCAAGTGTTTCTTGCCATCCTTTCCAGTAACAATGACGCCATCCAGGTAATACTGGGTGCCTGGGCAGCCTTGCAGCACCTGGTCCGCAGTGCAGCTGATTATGTTACCCCAAAAATAAGAATATTATAGCAATAAAGCCCTTTCTGATTGTTTATGGTGAGAAACAATTTGGACGCTTCTTTCATCTGCATGTAGGTCTCAGCTAAATCTCCTTTGCTGAAGCGTTTTCCTCCAGTAAGGTTTGCAAATATATCCTCTAGTTTGGGTAAAGGGCATTGATATACTTTCAGTACAGGGTTGATGCTGAACTTAAAATTGCCGTGGATCCTGGCTACTGGGACCACTGGCATTGCTCAAGGGTTCTACACAACCTTGCAAAGAATTCCTTCAGCCTCCATGCAATCTAGCTCACTGGCTAATTTATCATGGAAAGTAAAAGGAAACAGACAGGTCTTGTAAAAACTAAATGTTATGTTTTCATTTAACCTTACTTAACCTTTGATATGCTTGAGTTTTCTGATGCCATCCTTGAACACTGCTGTGGCATCATCCAGTATCTTTCTAATTCACTTTTGGTTGACTCTATTGCAGGTGACGCGACAGGCGAATAGCAGATGGATCTCAAATCAAGTTTTAGTTGTCTCAGCCACTCATGTTCCCACAATGCTGGCCCTCCTGTTTTTACCACTTGCAAGCCCAATGTTTCTTGTTGGTTGTTGTATTTCACTGTTACAAATGTCATTCCTACCGAAGTTATCTTTTCTTCGGTATAAGTTCTTAATTGGATATCAGCAGGATTCAGTTTAATATTTTTGAAATGGCATTCAAACTAATTTTGTGGAGTGGCTGAAACAGATGAACCAACTGTACAATTCTACTTTAATTAATTTCCCATTCACTTCTCGAATAAGCCATATTGCTTGTCTCTGATTAGTTTTAACATTGTAAATCTTAAGGCTACTCAGTCCTGTGTCATTCTCATTATTAGATTTTTAATTAATGGCATACAGATTAGCATTTTTATTTTGAAACTGCAACTTGAGTTTTTATCTTTTTCTCTTCTCTGTGCAGTCCATTTATTTTTGTCTGCCTGACATGCTATTTGTATTTGTCCTACTTTATTGAATCTTCTATAAGTTTCACCTTTAAACCTGCATTGGTCTGGTGAGCCCCTGCCACGATGAATACACAGTTTGTTCAGTCAGACTGGTTTCTGTTTAGACTGTAATTTTGTTCACACTTACTTTCATTGTTGACTGCAATTCAATTGAGTCTGAATCTGCTGTTTCCATTGAAGCAGCTATTTCAACTGTTCTTTTAAATATAAGTTGTGCTTCACTTAGGAGCCAATTTTAAATGTTCTCTTATGAGACCATTAACTAAATGATCTCTCAGTCCATCATTTATCCCATTACAAAAATGAAAATGCTTCTTCAATTCAGCCATATATGTGAAACTAGAGAACTGGGTGACATTTGGGGCACCCTTTGAGAGAATCAAAATAGAGCTGCCCTTCCCTGCCCTTTTGGTCAGCTTGGTGTCACTGCTGAGGCTGGCTGTGCGCATGCGTCGTGGTGTCGCGGCCCGATTTCCATGATGGTGGATCGGCTTTCGGGTGAAAGCAGGACTGTTGATTTTGGAAAAAGAGCAATTTTATACAAATATATAACCCTGAACTTCGCCTGCATTCTGTAAGTTAGCACATTTTAAGCCAATTTAGTCAAAAAAAAGTGTCACTGCAATGCACCGTTTGCACTAATTGGAGGTCACAGACAGAGCATGAGATTTTTAGTAGTATATAGATGGACTCCCTATCCTTTTGATTCTGCTATGAAACCTAAAACATTCTGTAGTCAAGGATGACTTCAGTTATAATTGTTTCAGCATTACTTTCATGATTATAGCAAAGCCCCTTTTGGCTGGTTTGGTTGGAGCAGTCAAACTCCTATTAATACTTGCTCCCACCTACCATAACTATACTATGACTTCTCACCTACTATAACTATTATATCCAGCAGAACTGGTACTAACTTCTCATTGGCTGTTCTATTTACTTGAAAATACTGCTCAATTCACTCCATATACAATATCCAGTTATCTGTTGAGTAATTGAATGTGTCTACCTTTCTGAGGCAGCCATACATTTCTATTTTTTTATTTATGATTATTATCACCCAGTACTCACTGTTTATGAATTAGAATCAGAATCAGGTTTACTATCCCTGGGGTGTGTCACAAAATTTGTTAACTCAGCAGCAGCAGCAGTTCATTGCAATACATAATATAGAAGGAGAAAAGAAAATAATAACAAAATACTAATTAAATATGTAAATCTATTACAGTATACCTATACTGGATAGATTAAAAATTGTGAAAAAAAACAGAAATAATATATATTTAAAAAGTGAGGTATTGCTCACAGGTCAATGTCCATTTAAGAATTGGATGACAGAGGGGAAGAAGCTGTTCCTGAATCACTGAGTGTGTGCCTTCAGGCTTCTGTACCTCCTACCTGATGGTAACAGTGAGAAAAGGGCATGGCCTGGGTGCTGGAGGTCCTTAATAATGGATGCTGCCTTTCTGAGACACCGCTCCTTGAAGATGTCCTGTGTACTTTGTAGGCTAGTGCCCAAGATGGAGCTGACTAGATCTGCAACCCTCTGCAGCTTCTTGCGGTCTGCTGCAGTAGCCCCTCCATACCAGACAGTGATGCAGCCAGTCAGAAGGCTCTCCATGGTACATCTATAGAAGTATTTGAGTGTATTTGTTGACACACTAAATCTCTTTAAACTTCTAACGAAGCATAGTCGCTGTCTTGCTTTCTTTATAATTGCATCGATATGTTGGGACCAGGTTAGGTCCTCAGAGATCTTGACACTCAGGAACTTGAAACTGTTCACTCTCTCCACTTCTGATCCCTCTATGAGGATTGGTATCTGTTCCTTCATCTTACCTTTCCTGAAGTCCACAATCAGTTCTTTCATCTTAATGACATTGAGTGCAAGGTTGTTGCTGCAGAACCATTCCACTAGTTGGCGTATTTCACTCCTGTACGCCCTCTCATCTCCATTTGAGATTCTACCAACAATGGTTGTATCATCATCAAATTTATAGATGGTATTTGAGCTAGGCCTAGCCACACAGTTGTGGGTATATAGAGAGTAGAGCAGTGGGCTAAGCACATACCCCTGAGGTGCGCCAGTGTTGATTGTCAGCGAGGAGGAGATATTATCACAAATCCGCAAAGATTGTGATCTTTCAGTTAGGAAGTTGAGGATTCAATTGCAGAGGGAGGTACAGAGGTCCAGATTCTGTAACTTTTCAATCAGGATTGTGAGAATGATGATGTTAAATGCTGAGCTATAGTCGATGAACAGAATCCTGACGTAGCTGTTTGTGTTGTCCAGGTGGTCTAAGGCTGTGTGAACAGCCATTGAGATTGTGTCTGCTGTTGACCTATTGTGCGATAGGGAAATTGCAATAGGTCCAGGTCCTTGCTGAGGTAAGAGTTTAGTCTTGTCATGACCAACCTCTCAAAGCGTTTCATCACTGTAGATGTAAGTGCTATCAGGCGATAGTCATTAAGGCAGCTCACATTATTCTTCCTAGGCACCGGTATAATTGTTGCCTTTTTGAAGCAAGTGGCAACTTCCGCCCGTAGCAGTGAGAAGTTGAAAGTGTCCTTGAATACTCCTGCTAGTTGGTTGGCACAGATTTTCAGAACCTTACCAGGTACTCCATTGCGACCTTCCGCTTTTTGGGGGGGTTCACCACCTTTAAAGATGCCTAACATCGGCCTCTGTGACAAATCACAGGGTCATCAGGTGCAAAATAATAGTTATATTCTCCCTTTCAAAGCAGACATCGGAGATGTTGGGTTCATCTGGTACTGAAGCATTGCTGCCACTCATGCTATTGGGTTTTGCTTTGTAGGAAGTAACATCTTGCAAACACTGACAGAGTTGTCACACATCCAGTGTTGCCTCCAACCTCGTTTCAACTCATCTCTTCACACTTGAAATCGCCCTCTGCAAATTATACCTAATTTTCAGACCAGTAACTGTGAATTTGTGCTTTTTCTCCCTTTTTTTTTAACTCAACCAAGTCTTCCCTTCCAAAGAACACACACTGCAATTTTTTTTAACTCTCTTGTCTCACTGTTTTTTTTTTAAAAAAACTCCAACAACTCACTGCACTTCAACAGGTATGTAGCTGTCTCTGGTTCTTCTTAAAACTTACACATTGCCACTGTTATGTTTTGTAAATCCAAAAACTCCAAAACACAAAAACTAATCTAAATAGAACAACATTGGAAGTCTGGAATGCGTGTACATTAGTTTAATTTTTTTCTTTTCGCGAGACAAGCACTTTAACATTTGCCATTCACGTACTTTGTACGTATATCCATAATGAATTATATAAACAACAAAGAGTGCATAATCAAACAATATATTTACAATATTACTCAAATATTACTACAATGAGAACTAAGGCCACAAAATAATAGGCTACCTCACTAAATCCAATGTGCAGAAAATATGGAGGGGGGGGAGGAACCTGATGATATGCAGTTTTGTGATTCTTAATTTAAGACCTAGATTTCATTACTTCTTAATTCATTAGCATCTTATGTGCAGTCAACAACCAATACTGGCTATGTGGAAATGAAAGATACCCATTTAGAATAATTATTTCACTTCTTACAGACATCTCTTTAGTTATATAGTCATATTAGGTATGTTATTTACATTAGTCATGGTTAATTTTCTGTAGCCTCTTTTCCCTGTCACTTGATACACCTTTTGAAGATAAGGTTCAGGTAAGGCCCTATTCTCTATTTCTATACCACTGTGAGACATGAACCAATTCAACAGGGAGACATTACATTTTGATTTAATTTCTTCATCCTATCCTCTTTATCACTAAAACCTCACATGAACATGAAGGGTGGGAGCAATACTATTGGCTGAGCCTGTTCCTGCCAATAGAGATCCCTGGCCTCATTCACTTTCTTGCTTTATCCCCATATCTTCTGCTTTCCTTGTTATATTTCAAGATACAGGCAGGGTTAACGTGCAAAAAAAGAATTAACACACTTAAAAGTCCTTTCTTTGATTGTCACTGAACGCAAGCATTCAATAAATGTCATATGAATAGTGCAATTGATTGCCTGGCAAAAAAAAATGTGGTTAACATCCAAATCAAATTGAATGGATAAAGGTTAACAAAAAGTAGATAACTCTAACTACAAATAAATTCTGGATATTGATTTACAAACATATATCCAGGATTTATTACAAATCATACTTTTACGCAGACGCATACTGCGAGGTTCTGATGTCTCTTGTCACATACAGAATACACAGAGGGACACCGTGAGGTCAACCTGACTAGTAGGCCCCAGCGATCAAACGTGTCCCACCTGTCTTGGCCACTAGTGCAGGTGTTCTAGGTCAGCTCTCCTTGTGGTTATCAATCGCTGACAGTTGACAGTTTAATTTTACAGCCCAAGCACCTCATTACTTGTGTAGACACTTGGAGAACATGCGGGCACTGGATTGGATCAGCGATCAATGACAAAGGTTGCATAAGGGTGCAAGTGGTAGCACTAAAAGTGAAGGTCTCCATGCATGAGATGGCAGTGGTAGGGATACATGACAGGGGAGTTTAGCTGACAAACAGTCTGTCACTGCTGAAGGAATGGAGTTTTACTATGGAGTCTTCTACTATAAATCCACACCATCTATTCACAGCGAAGCACTTGGGCATGCTCTTCGACTACAAAACTATTAATGCTTGGTGGATAATTTAAAAAGATGATTAATATTTACTGATGGCAGACACTGCAAATAATATAATTGGAAATAAATAGAGAGGCTGCACAATGGTGAGCTTCTGAGCTATGTG
Organism: Hypanus sabinus; assembly: GCF_030144855.1. NCBI lineage: Eukaryota > Metazoa > Chordata > Chondrichthyes > Myliobatiformes > Dasyatidae > Hypanus > Hypanus sabinus. The sequence continues at coordinate 33,056,681 of NC_082707.1, forward strand.
TAATCGGTGATTTTGTTCAGCTGAAATAGTAAGACAAGGAAATAATTTTGCCTCATTGTCCTAGGGAGCAATGAATCAGCTGAAGCACTTGCTTCTCAGTGCAATCCAAACCTGCATCTACTGAAATATAACTGCATGAATTCCAAATGAGGAAGCACAAGGCTTGGAGAGGCTACCTTTCTATTGTTGAACAGTCAAGTGGCAAAGACTGCCTCTGCTCATGCATAACGACAAGCCTTTTAGTCAAAATTTTCAGCCACACTTGTGGCTGAACAGTAGTACTCGTCTAACAAAGTGGAATATAGTCCGAGTATTACCTGCTCAGAAAAGGAAAGCAAGAAAAATCCAAACCATCAAATTCCTGCTTAATCATCAGCTAAGTAATTGATTAGCAATCAACATTGCTAAAGTTCCAATCACTGATCAATAAGCTGTTCACCAATGCTCAAGTTAGCAATTTAATCATCATCCCTACTGAGTCACAGAGTTATATGGAAATAGATCACTTGGCCCAATTCATTCTTGCGGACTAATGTGACCTCCTGATTTTGTACCATTTCCCTGCTTTTGGATTATATCTCTCTACGCCTTTCCTATGATATACCTGTCCAGATTTTATTTAAATGTAGTAATTGTATCAGCTTCAACCATTTCCTCAGACAGCTCTTCCCATAACCTTAGATGTCCTTTGATCTGATTTCATTATTTCATAACACATGAGATAGTACAAAGCATGTATGAATAACTTATACTTTGTCAAGGCTGCCAATGAATGCACTGGTAAGATATGCCTTTCAAAGCAAATTATGAACAATCAATAAAATATATCTCAAACTCTCTGATCAGTAGTGAAACAGTATATCTACAAATACTTTGTGTAGATCACCCTAACGGGAACACGTTTTCCAAAACTGTCTCAAATAATGTCTCTGCCTTGAATAAATCTCTCCCTAAAGGCAAGTACAAAGATTTGGTAGGTTGTCCTATATTTAGATGCATCAAAAGGTATTCACTATTTATGAAAATTTAATAAAATCATTAAAAATTTTTGAAATGTTATTAAAATTTGAACACAAATTTTCAGCAATAAAAAATAACTAACCTAATTCATAAAGTATAAACATTTAGTACTGTATTATTGTTTAGTGGTATAATTAAAGCTGCAATTAAATTCTGATTATATTTAAATTACATAATTAATCTCAATTAATTATTTTTAATTGTCCACAGACTGAATTCTTATATAATTATGATGACTTATCTCATCAAAAGAGCTGAAATAATTGAAAACTATGGACAGGTAACACTGATAAATGTTGTTCCTTACTTCTTTCAAACTAGTAATAACCTGAAAGTGAAGAAGAAATCATATTCCCTCATTGCTACAGTATACCTTCTGTTAAATTGTCCAAGGAATAGCACAAAGCCATCACTGTCTTAACTATCTCAAAATAACTTGCTATTTACCCCTCACACATGATCAATATAAGTTTTTATTGATATAGAATCACATGAATTGATTTCCTTAATGCAAGAACAATTGTGAGATTGTTTCTTCCAGTTGTAAAATCACCACGTTAGCCAACGCATACATGACTTGAACGCCATAACTCTTATCATACCTTTCTTCATCACTAGACTGGCTGTTATGAAGTTTTAGGATAATTTGTTTTTTCTCATTGTCCTTTTATAGGATGTGGGCATAAATTACTCTTGTTTTAATTATCATTAACAAAGCTGCAATAGACTGCCTTTTTGAATTTCTACAATTTGTTGAAGGTACTCCCACAGAGGAGGTAAATTGGGAATTCTAGCATTTAATACCCAGATTAACAAAAGAATGGCATTTTTTTTTTCTTCCAAGCCAGCAGAACATTTGATTTGGAGAAAGGAATTGAGGTGAGCCTCTGTCTCCCTTATCATTTGATGTGATGGATGTCTCAGATTGTTGGAAATTTATTGATATTTGCTGAATCCACAATACATTGCAGCAAAGGGAGTAAATGTTTAAGATGATGCATGTGCTCCCAATCAATTGCATGAATGACCAGGACTTTTGTCAGACTTCCAGTTTGCTTTTGGAGCTGTGTGATTTTGTCGAGCGACAAACAGGATAAACAAAGGAAACTTGGTGGATGCTGTGTATTCCACCACATTCAAGTTTTGTGCCTTGTAAGTTAGCAGGTAAATTAATATGTGAATCATTTATTAACAGATGCTTAAGTTTTGAACTACTGTTGTAACAGGTCAAGTTAAGCATAACTCTTTGGATACCATTGGTGAGAGATTTGATCATGGTAATGCCATTCAACATGGCAGTAGCTGGCTATATTTCTATTTATTAAACATATTATTGGCAGCATTTGTGTGGTCCAGCTGTTATCTGCTACTTATCCAGTCTGTCCTTGCTGTCTGTGGACATGCACTTCCACTAGCTGAGGTAAACATCTGCTTCTGCTTATAATGGAGAGCAGTCATTACTGAATTAGATTAGATGACGAAGCTTGGCATTGGACTCTTCTGAGCAAAGCAACTGCAATGATTTTCTTGAACTTAAATAATTGAGGTACAACAATTTGCCTCCAGATGAACTCCAGAGGAGAAATTTCCTCCTGACTTCTATCAACTACAGAATCAAAATTAGTATCAGATTTATCATCACTGCAAATGACATGAAATTTGTTGTTTTGTGGCAGCAGTATAGTGCAAAGTCATAAAGGTAAGATCTTCCTTCGTTCGCCTTTCCTCAGCAGTTGCAACCTTTCAACCATCAGGCTCTTGAACCAAAGGGAATAACTTCACTCAACTTCACTTCCCCATCACTGAAATGTTCCCACAACCACTCACAAGAACTTGCATATCACGTCCGCGATATTTATCACTTATTTATTTATTATTATTGTTTCTTTGTTTTTATATTTGCACATTTTGTTGTCTTCTTTACACTGGTTGAATGCCCAAGTTGGGCAGTTTTTCATTGATACTATTACGGTTATTATTCTATAGATTTATTGAGTATGCCTGCAAGGTATTGAATTTTAGGGTTGTATATGGTGACATGTATGTACTTTAATAGTAAATTTACTTCAACCTCATCATTTGATGCAGGTTCATATGTTTCTTTCTAGCCTGGCTGATGCAGTCAAGGGAGGTACAGCTAAGCTACAGTTGAATTCTATCCCAGGCCAAGTATTATGCTTCTAAGTAGTGCATAACATTATGGAATGCTTGTCATCATTTCAGGGAGAGTGGCAGTTGATTGTCAAACACAGACACAGAAAAATCATACTGACAAGGTGCCATGAGCCTTCATGAGTGAATATTGGGGACTTAGAATCTCAAGCCTGTTTGACTATGGTGCCACCAACATCTTATTGATCTCTCTCAGTAAGATGGGACATTCCCAGCATTGGTCATGCAGGACTCTGGGTTATGAAATGACTATCAATCATAAGTTGTTGTTTAGTCATCGAAGTAGCCTTGAAGTACACCTGGAGGGATTTGGTGTCAGTGAAGCATGAAGTTCTGATTATATATTTTATGAGTGTACTCTTACAGGTTACTTTGAAGGAATTTTTGTGTGAACTTGCAACAAATTACTGTCCATGCCTAGCCGTCTTTGCTTTACTGGAACTGGAGTAGATAGAATTTTGGCATCAAATTGCAGAGAAACCAAATTGAATGCAGGATAGCAGAGTTAACTTGCCACCTGGGTATAGCATTGGTATTTCAAACTCTTTGTGATGAAATTTCATTCTCTTTTATTTATTTTCCAAGCAGCAGGCTGATAATTTACCCAAAGGTAGATTATATATCCTTTTCAACACGCTTAACCTAAAATGAAATAGCAAATAAAAACAATTGCTAGAATTCTGAAGTAAAAACAGAATATGCTAGAAGTACACAAGGGATTCTGCAGATGCTGAAAACCTTAAGCAACAAACACAAAATTAAATGGAGTTGCAGAGAAGCTAGTTTAGTACTTAGGGATTAGAATGACGAATATTGATTCATAAATAGCTTTCAAGAGCAAGTTAGATACTTACAAAATATTTGAAGGAGAAAGAACATTTTTGAAAGTGGTGTAAATAGCAGGCTTAAAGACAATTGTAATTTTTTCTTCAAAGGATGTTACAGGCACTTAAGAAGAGCCCCCGAGTTATGAGTTGTCAGTGAAAAAAATCGTTTGGATTTAGTATGGATAGGAAAATGGAGAGTATGAATATAGAGAGCTATGGCCCCAGTGCAGGTCATTTGCAGTTGGGAATTTAAATGGTTTTGGCATGGACTAGATGGGCAGAAGGGCCTGTTTCTGTACTGACTATGCTCAAGAGTTTCAGAAATCTATAGAACACTGCTCCAATGTAAGTCAGTCCTTCAGGTAAGAAGAGAAAAGCAATGGCAGTGGTGTGATCTGTGGGTGACAGGGGAATTTATAGTGGCTGTTTCCTATTGCTTATGAAATACTACTGTGTTCCTGAATTCCCATGAATGCTATGGTTGTATCCGAGAGCTGGTAATAACCATGACAGTTTAAAAGGTAATATTTGGTAATCTATTAGATTTTTAGAAAAATTTAGTTCACAAGAAATTGAAGACTACTGTGGAAATAATGTATGATAATAAGCTGATGCAAAAGAACAGTTGCATTTGACTGGTCCCTTTCCCTCGCACTTGATGCTGCCAGAGGGTGAAGCCAGAGTCTTGAGCCTTGGACAAGGTTTAATCGATGTGGTTTGGGGATTGGACTCTGCAGCTAACCTTACACAGTGATGCTAGGAAGTTTGTGCACCCAATAGAATTTTCTCGATTTCTGCACAAGTATGACCTAAAATGTGGTCAGATCTTCACTTAAGTCCTAAGACTAGATAAAGAGAAGCTAATTACATAAATAACACACAAACATTACACTTGTTCATTTATTTATTGAGAAAAATGATCCAATATTACATGTTTTGTTGGAAAAAGTATGTGAAACTTTGCTTTCAGTATCTGATGTGACCCCCTTGTATAGTAATAACTTTAACCAAGTATTTCCGGTAACTGTTGATCAGTCCTGCACATCAGCTTGAAGGAACTCCAGGCCATTTTTCCTTAGAAAACTGCTTTAACTCTGGGATGTTGGTGAGTTTCCTTGCATGAACTGCTTGCTTCAGATCCTTCCACAACATTCCTATAAGTTTAAGTCTAGGACTTTGACTTGGCCATTCCAAAACACAGATTTTCATCTTTTTAAACAATTCTGTTGTTAGTTTACTCCTGTCTTTCGGATTATTGTCTTGTTGCATTATCCAACTTCTATTAAGCTTCAGATTACCGACTGCTACCCTAACATTCTCCTGTAAAAGGTCTTGAGACAATTTTGAATTCACTGTTCTTTCAACGATTACAAGCTGTCCGGACCTGAGGCAGCAAAGCACACCCAAACCACAATTTTCCTTCAACCATGCATCACAGTTGGGATAAGGTTTTGGAGCTGGTGTGCAGTGCCACTTTTCCTCCAAATATAGCAATGTGTATTTCCACCATAAAGTTCAACTTTTGTCTCATCTGACCACAGAACTTTGTCCTAGAAGTTTTGTAGAACATCCAGGTAGTCTTTTGCAGACTTGAGAAGTGCAGCAATGTTTTTTCAGAGAGCAGTGGTTTCCTCTGTGGTGTCCTTCCATGAACACCATTATTGTTCAGTGTTTTTCTTATAGTGAACACACAAACAGAGACGTTAGCAAGTTCTAGAGATTTCTGCAGGTCTTTTGCTGTTACCCTTGGATTCTCTTTCAACTCCTTCAGCATTGCATGTTGAGCTCTTGATGTGATCTTTGCAGGACACCCACTCCTAGGGAGAGTAGCAACAGTACTGAGTTTCCTCCATTTGTAGACAATTTCTCTTACCGTGGACTGATGAACACTCAGGTCTTTAGAAATGCATTTGTAGCCTTTTCCAGCCTCATGCCTCTCTACAATTCTCCTTCTGAGGTCCTCAAAAAGTTGTTTTGATTGAGGCTTGGTGCGCATAAACAGACCTTTCTTGAGAAGAGCAGGCTCTGTCAGTAACCTGACTATGTGTCTTTTATTATAGGGCAGGGTACCTCTCCAATGCACACCTTTAATCTCATCTCATTGATTGGAACTCATCACTCCAAATAGCTTTTGTTGAAGACATTACCCCAGAAGTTCATGTAATTTTTCTAAAAAATACTTTACATGTACAATTGGATCATTTTTCTCAATAAATAAATGATCAAGTATAATGTTTTTTCTTGTGTTGTTTATTCAGTTGGGTTCTCTTTATCTAGTTTTAGGACTTACATGAAAATCTGATCACATTTTAGGTCATACTTATGAAGACATGGAGAAAATTCTACAGGATTCACAGAACTTTCTAGCATCACTCTATATGTCTCTGATTTTTGGTGACTACATTTTTATTGGTATTTTATGTGACTGGTTCTGTGGCCTTCAGTCAATGAACAACACACCACTAAGTGGAACTGAACTAAACTGAATATTCCTAGACTGTTTTAATGACCCTGTGGTTTGATGTTTTAAATTCTGCCTTCCTTGTTTATTTTGTTGTTTGCGTGATTTCTTTTTTTTGCCCATTGGATGTTTGATGTTTTCTTTGAACAGGTTCCATGGTGTTTCTTCATTTCGTAGCTGCCTGTGGGAAGACAAATCTTAGGGCTTCAGAGTGAAATTGTGTTATTTCATACCAGATCCCTGCAGGGTCATTTTCTGATCTCATTCATTCATTTTCATAAAAAAATGGAGGTGATTTCTTTGGGATAATTCTTGATTTCCTAATTATGAAATCCATAAACAACTTAGTTCTAAGGGCACAATTCTTTCCAATTAATCTATAATCCATATTGTTGTTAAATTTTGTGTGATAATGCCTTTGTAAAACTTGGACCTTCAAAGTTTTTGGATGTAGAGGACCCTATAACAACATAGTTTTTTTTGCAGTTCTTTAGTTTTCTCACTTCTCATTCACTTTTTCATGATCTTTTCTGAATCCACAAGTGTGAGTTTAAGCTTAAGTTTTTGCAGATGAACAGATGCTGGAGTTCATCTCAACATCATCATCAGTGATGATAGTTGGGTATGATTCTCTTCTGGTGGTTGATCTGGTCACCTGTGATCTTGGGATGACTGAAGAGGATGGTCCGTGACCTACAAGTCCTATACTTCAACATGGAACTCATCACTACTATAAACTTATGAAAAAAATTTGTTAGCCAATGGGGAAAAGCAAGGGAACTTACTTTTTGTTGGTATATCTCTGTGATTTTCTCTCCTATATTCAATAATTTCTTGTTCTTACTCTATCTATTGCAGTGTTTAACAATTCCATTGATCAGCCCCTTAGCTGTATCAAGGATTTATTTTATTTTTTAATAAGGATGCAGTTTTCCGTTTTTGAAACTTGGATTACCTTGAAAAGTGTTGTGCAACCCAGCAACATGAAAAGACCTCAATACTTGCATTACAATGACTCCCTGTATTTCTTAGTTTTCTTTAATATATTTAACTAAACTATATCTATGAAGATCTTGAGCATTTAATAAATTATTTTGTTTCAAAATACTCAGTTCATATCATATTGTAGCAAACAAGGCAAAGATGACATGGTAGATTTTTTTATCACCACCAAGCGTGAATTTGCCATGGCAGCTCAGCTACCCATGTATGTGGCATTTATTTCATTCAAACTCATGAAGACATTTCAACATTTTTGTAACCGATTGGCTGTTTCCATTCCCAAACTTTATGCAAAATAATATATTGCCTCAAATTTCACTACATTCAATGTCATCTTAACAATTCACGAATTATCTGTGCTCCTGATTTGTTACAGTGTCTTTTGTTCTTTGCTAATTTTTTTGCTGTTGTGTCCTACACAAACTGAGGTTGTGATCGCCAGTGTAAGTCCCTAGGGTGCAGCATACCCATTGATTGTAACCCTTTGTTTCCTGCCCATCAGATTTTATATCATGGTGTTGCACTTCTGTGGTTGACTTGACATGATAGTGAAAGGTGTACTGATTCCCCATGGCTTGTCAGGATAAATGAATGGAAAAACTTCTTGTCTTGCATGTTGTGGAATCATAATTCATAGAGCATGGAAACAGGCCATTTGGCCACTATATCTATGCTGACTAGTGAGCACACAAGTATATTCATCTGGCCTTTCAATACTGGTCAAATGTCCTTTAACATGTGAAACCTGTAGATATGCATGAGATCGTAACTGGATAATTCTCATGAGTCTTCCCCGGGGAGAAGAAAATGGAAGCTGGAGAGCTAAGGGAAGAGATATGCTAATACTCAGGAAGACATCCATGTTGTATTAGGAAGGAGGTGACAGAAATTTTGGAGCACAATAGGCAGGGTAAACCTCCAAGGTTTGATGAGATTTGTCCCAGCATGGTAAGGAAAGCAAAGGGGTGGGGAGATTGCGGGGGTCCAGACGGAGACTTTTACATTTTTATTACACATAGGGGAGGCTCCAGAAGACTGTTTAACAGCTAATGTTGGCCATTTGTTCAAAAAGAGCAGAGGGCTATGCCTGGAAACCACAGGTCAGTGACCCTTGCATCAGGAAAGATTTTGGAGAAGATTCTGAGAAACAGGATTTATGTTCACTTGAAAAGGCAGGGATGGATTCAAAGGATTCAACATGCTTTTGTGTAGGAAAGATCATATCTGACATATCTGATTGAGTTTTTGAGGAAGTAACCAAAGAGACTGATGGATGTTAGGCAGTGTATCTAGATGGACTTGAGTAGGTCTTTTGAGAAGGTCCCATATGGTTGGTTGGTTCTAAAGGTTAAGGCATAAGGGATCCAGGGATGTAGTGGGACTTGATCCAACATTGGTTGGGTGAGAGGGAGATGTTAGTTCAGTGTTTTTCTCACTGGAAGTCCATAATAAATGCACAGGGGTTTGTGACGAGACCTTTGTGTTTGTAATATGTAGAAATTGCTTGGAATGCAGGGGTATAGTTACAGACAGACAGACATACTTTATTGATCCAGAGGGAAATTGGGTTTCATTACAGCCACAGCAACCAAGAATAGTGAAGAAATATAGCAATATAAAACCATAATTAATTAATTAATGTGATAATATTATCTTATTTCCACTTATCATGTTAATCATGATAAGTGGAAATAAGTCCAGGACCAGCCTATTGGCTCAGGGTGTCTGACACTCTGAGGGAGGAGTTGTAAAGTTTGATGGCCACAGGTAGGAATGACTTCCTATGACGCTCAGTGTTACATCTCAGTGGAATGAGTCTCTGGCTGAATGTACTCCTGTGCCTAACCAGTACATTATGGAGTGGATGGGATGGGAGTCATTATCCAAGATGGCATGCAACTTGGACAGCATCCTCTTTTCAGACACCACCGTCAGAGAGTCCAGTTCTACCCCCACAACATCACTGACCTTACGAATGAGTTTGTTGACTCTGTTGGTGTCCGCTACCCTCAGCCTGTTGCCCCAGCACACAACAGCAAACATGATAGCACTGGCCACCACAGCCTCATAGAACATCCTCAGCATCATCCGGCAGATGTTAAAGGACCTCAGTCTCCTCAGGAAATAGAGATGGCTCTGACCCTTCTTGTAGACAGCCTCAGTGTTCTTTGACCAGTCCAGTTTATTGTCCATTCGTATCCCCAGGTATTTGTAATCCTCCACTATGTGCACACTGACCCCTTGGATGGAAACAGGGGTCACTGGTGCCTTAGCCCTCCTCAGGTCCACCACCAGCACATTAGTCTTTTTCACATTAAGCCGCAGATGATTCTGCTCGCACCATGTGACAAAGTTTCTCACCATAGCCCTGTACTCAGCCTTATCTCCCTTGCTGGTGCATCCAACGATGGCAGAGTCATCAGAAAACTTTTGAAGATAGCAAGACTCTGTGTTGTAGTTGAAGTCCAAGGTGTAGATGGTGAAAACAAAGGGAGACAGGACAGTCCCCTGTGGAGCCCCAGTGCTGCTGACCACTCTGACCACTAAAAGGAGAAATTTGTTGAATGAACAATGAACCCATGTACACTACTTGAATACTCTTACCCCCTTTTGCATTAATTACTTAATTTTATATTATATAAATATAAAATATATATACACACATTGATATACACACACTGTATATATACTTTGTCATTTATAGATTTTTAATATATTAGTATTTATTGCAATGTACTGCTGCCTCAAAACAACAAATTTCACAACGTGTCCCATGTTCTCATTGTGATTCTGAAATTGGAAGGGCTGGATTCACTTTCAGTGGAACACAGGAGACTGAGGTTTACAGAGACTTAAGGTGAGGGGAGAAGTTGAAAGGAGATCGGAGGAATCAGGGTGGTGAATATTCAGAGTGGGCTGACAGAGGAAGCAAGGGAGGCAGATACTATTACAAAGTTTCAGAGGCATTCAGAGAGTTGCTTGGAAAGGAACGGAGTAAAGGGATGTAGGTAGAACAAAGGCAAATGGGATTAGCACAGAAGAGTGTCATGGTTGACATGAATGATGTCGGTCATATGGGCCTGTTTCTATGCCTTGGTGATTTCAGTGCTTCTCCAGGCACCTGTTAAAAGCTGTTAATTACTTCAATTAGCTTTATTTGTCATATATAAAACCATAAGACTTAGGAACAGAATTAGGCCACTCAGCCCATCGAATCAGTTCTGCCATTCCATCATGAGTGATTTACTATCTCTCTCAACGCCATTCTCCTGCCTTCTCCTTTCTCCTTGTAACCTTTGACACCCTTATTAACAAAGAAACCTATAAACTTCCACTTTAAATATACTTAATGACTTGGCCTCCATAGCTGTCCATGGCAATGAATTCCACCCTCTAGCTAAAGAAATTCCATCTCACCTCTGTTCTAAATCGACAACCCTCTATCCTCTGGCTGGCCCTCAGTTTCTAGACTCACTTTCTATAGAAAACATCCTTTCACATCCACTCTATCTAGACCTTTCAATATTCAATAGGTTTAAATGAGAACTCTCCTTATTCTATAATCCAGTGAGTATAGGCCCAGAGCTAGCAAAAGGATGCAATGTTCATCCTTTTCCCGGAATCATTCCAGTGAACCTCCTCTGGATGCTCTTCAAGTCCAGCACATACTTTCATTGGAGAAGGGGCCCCAAACTTCTCAGGATACTGTAAGTCTGGCCCTTTCAATGACTTATAAAGCCTCAGCATCACATACTTGCTCTTATTTTCAAATCATCTTGAAATGAATGCTAACATTGCATTTGCCTTCTTTACCACAGACTCAACCTACAAATTAACCTTTATGAAATCTTGCACAAGGATTCTCATGTCCGTTTGCACATCAGAATTTTGTTTTCTCCCCGTTTCTAAAACAGCCTACACCTTTATTCCTTCTACTGAAGTACCTGACTATGCACTTTCCTACACTATATTCTATCTGCCACTTCTTTACACATTCTCCCAATCTGCTAAAGTCCTTCTGCAGATCCTCTGCTTTCTCAACACTACCTGCTCCACCACCTATCTTTGTATGAACAGCAAACCTGGCTACAAAGCCACCAATTCTGTCATCCAAATCGTTGACATATAACACGAAAGAAAGTGGTCCCAATACCAACCCCTGCGTAACATCACCCATCAGCGACAGCCAACCAGAAAATACCGCCTTTGTTCCCATTCTTTGCTTCCTGCCAGTTAGCCAATCTTCTATCCATGCCAATGCCTTTCCCTTAATACCATGGGTTCTTATCCTGCTAAGCAGTGTCATGTACAGCATCTTGTCAAAGGTCTTCTGAAAATCAATGTTAAAAACATCCATTATCTCTCCTTTGTCTACCCTGCCAGTTTATTTCCTATAGCTGAAAACTTTTAGAATAATCTTTGATATTATTGGCTGGCTCCCCTTCATATTTCATCTTTTCTCTTTATCATTTTAGTTGCCTTCTGTTGGTTTTTAAAGCTTCTGAATCCTCCACTATTTTTTGCGATATTATATGTCCTTTCTTTTGCTTTTATGCTGTCTTTGACTTCTCTTGTCAGCAACAGTTGTCTCATCCTCCCTTTAGAATACTCCTTTATCTTTGGGATATATCTATCCTGCATCTTCCAAATTGCTGCCAGAAGCTCCATTACTGTTCTGCCATCAGCCCTGCTGGTGATCCCTTCCAATCAACTTTGGCCAGTTCCTCTCTCATGCTTCTGTAATTCCCTTTACTCCACTGATACATCTGACTTTGTTTTCTCGCTCTCAAACTGCAGGGTGAATTCTATCATAATGTGATCACTGTCTCCTAAGTGTTCTTTTACTTCAAGCTTCCTCATCAAATCTGGTTCATTACAAAACGCCCAATCCAGAAGTGCCTTTCCTCAAGTGAGGTAAACCACAAGCTTCTCTAAAAAGACATTCTACGAACTCCCTCTCTTGCAACCCAGTACCAACTAGTATTTCCAATCTATCTGTATACTGAAATTCCCCATGACTATTGTAACATTGTAACATTGCGCTCATCACATACCTTTTCTATTTACTATTGAAATTTATATCTCAGATCCTGGTTACTGTTCAGGAGGCTGTATATAACCCCCAACAGGGTCTTTTTACCATTACAGTTATCCTAACTCAACTCACAAGGATTCTGCATCTTTCTATGGGTGTTACCTCTTTCTAAGGATTTAATTTTAATTTTTTCAGAGACACTCCACCTGTCTGTCCTCTCGATACAATTTGTATCCTCGGATGTTAAGCCCCCAACTGTGATCTTCTTTTAGCCGCAACTCAGTGATGCACACTGGGCCATACCTGCCAATCTCTAATTGCACCGCAAGATCGTCTGCCTCATTCCTTTTCTTGGTGCGACTTGGGTTCACGTGTAACTGGTCCTTTTTATACGTTCCATACAATCCCCAGAAGGATCCCAAAGATACAGAAATCTGAAACCCTGCCCTCTCCACCACTTCTACAGCCACCCCTTCATCTGTACTATCATCCTATTCCTGCCCTGACCGGCACGTGGTACTGGGAGTAATCCAGAGATTACTACCTTGGAGACCCTGTACTTTAGCCTTTTCCCTAGCTAACTCTTCTAACTGTGCGGGACTGCTTCCCCCTTTCTACTTACACAATTGGTGCCAATGTGCACCACTAAAACTGGCTGCTCACCTTCTTCCCTCTTGTGAATTTTCTACAGCCACTCTGAGGCATGCACTTGCATGCCTAGCACTTGGGAGGCAAAGCACCATCCCAGTGTCTCTTTCACTGAAAACAGAATCTGCTGTCCATTCCCCTATCGAGTCTCCTGTCACTATCACTTTGCCCAGCTTTACTCTCCCCTGCTGAGCTTCAGAGCCGGCAACAGTTCCACTGGCCTGGCTGCTGCAGTGGTCTGGTAGATCGTAACCCCCCCTCCCCCAGCAGTATCAAAGGAGTGTACTTGTGGCTGAGCCCTGCACTGACTGCCTACTCCCCTTGCTTCTCCTGGTGGTCATGCAACTACTCTCCAAAGATTACACTCTGGGTTTGACCAGCTCAGTAAAAGTCTCATCTGTGAAGTTTTCAGCCTCGCAGATGGTCCTGAGTGCATTCAGCTCCAGTTCCAGATCCTTGACCTTGACAATTTGGTGCATTTCCTGCAGATGTAGTCATCAGGGAGACCATTATCAAGATCAGAATCAAAATCAGGTTAACTTAGCAGTAGCTGTACAATGAAATACATGATTATATAAAATGAAAACAAGTAACTAAGTAAATCAACTACAGTAAGTGCAACAGAAATAACATTACAAAAAACAGAAATAATATTAAAAAATGTGAGGTAATGTTCATGGGTTCAATGTCCATTTAGGAATTGGATGGCAGAGGGGAAGAAGCTGTTCCTGAATCGCTGAGTGTGTGCCTTCAGGCTCCTGTACCTCCTACCTGATGGTAACGATAAGAACAGGGCATGTCCTGGCTGTTGGGGATCCTTAATGATGGATAGTGCCTTTCTGATGCACTGCTCCTAGAAGATGTCTTGGATACTATGGAGGCTAGTACCCAAGATGGAGCTGACTAATTTTACAACTTTCTGTAGCTTTTTTTGGTCCTATGCAGTAGCCCCCTCCAATTCCAGACAATGATGCAGCCTGTCAGAATGCTCTCCACAGTACATTTCTAGTATTTTTTGAGCATTTTAGTTGACAAACCAAATCTCTCCAACCTCCTAATGAAATATAGCCACAGTTTTGTCTTTATAGCTGCATCCTGAAGTCCCACATCTCACAGGATGTACATTGAAACTTTGAAAAATACAATGAAATGCTTTGTGTGCATCAGTCTAAGGATGTGCTGGTGTCAGCTGACAAGTCTCACCATGCTTCAGGAGAAAACATAGCATGCTCACAACTTACAAACACTCACTAGCCCATCTGTCCCTGGAATGTGGGTGGATACTCAAGCACCCAGAGGAAACCTATGAGGACATACAGACTCCATATAGACAATGTCAGGAACTGAACTCTGATCACCGACTGTAAAGTGTTGCGCTAGCCACTATGCTACCAAGACAACACTCCATTCAATAGTGCATTCTTATTACTCATTCTTCTCTGGATGAGAAAAGCCCCCTCAGATACCTTTTAAATCTCTTAACCCATGCCTAAATTGTTATCTTCTAGTTTTATTCTGCACAATTAAGGAGAAGAGAATCCTGCAACCTTCACTCCTATATTTACCACTCATAATTTTAAATATCTCAATCATGCCCCCTTTTACTTTCTCTACCCCTGGAAAAAAAACAGTCCAATTCTCTCCTCATAACTAAAACACTCTATTCCAGGCCACATCTGGTGAATCTCCTCTACACCTTTTCCACTGCTGTCACATTTTCCTGTAGTGTGGTGATTCCTGTATGTGCTACTCCAGCTGAAGTCTGAACAATTTTGTTATAAAGTTGGAGCATGTCTTCCCTGCTCTTGTATTTAGTGGCCTGGCTAATGACGGCCAGCAACTCATGTGTCTTCTTGACCTGTGCTGCCACCTTCAAGGATCTTTAGACTTGCACACCAAGGTCCCTCTGTTCCTCAGTATTCCCTAGGGCCTTAACACTCATGGTATATGCCCTGGCCTCATTAGTACTTCCAAAATACATCAGCTCACATCTTACCACAAGGTCATGGAATCTTCCAGTGAATAAGGACTTGCATTTATTTGAATAATTTACCACCTCTTTTGGGATTCATCAATCACTACAACAACTTTCTACGATCTTTTTTGCACTCCATTGCACAGCTCGTAATTTGAGCAATGTACACATGCCTGCAAAACTCCATCACAGTTTAGAAACATTACACAAAACACTGCTATTTGTTTTATTTAGCCTCAGTTAGCTTGACATTAAGACAGCTCCCTCAGCTAGGTAGGGAAGGCTTTTGCATGGAAATTGTCTCTAAGGTTCCAAATTGTAGCAAGACGTCAATAATCTGAAGCCTTTATATTTGAAATTATTATTGTACAGGATGGAATTACTTTATTTAGTGTGTAACATTAATCATTTTCTGGCTTTCACAGAAAATGAATAATATTCGTATTATACAAGTGTGCACACTTACAGTGACATCTCATCTATAATAGCCCTAATATTTTGATTTCATCCAGCTAAAAATGAAGCCAATCCTTTTCTTTACAGTTGATATTTTGTTTAAAACTGAACTCCTAGAAGCCCTCATTTGCATATTATGCACTTCTTGTGTAATATATATCTAATTTAATATATTACATGCCTTCATATAATGTATGCAATTTGAATATTTTAGGATGTCTTTTTTATGCAAGTTATACAGCATATTGAAGCATGATGGGGTTTAAATTAACTTCAGGCAAATTGTACCAAATTTTGAGAGGAAAATATATTAGCAGTCAATACACAAGTGCCTTTTTAGTATTAGCAACCCAAGACGGATGTCTACCTCTTTCTATATCTAGTATGCACTTATTTGGGCCACAATTTGTAACAATCATTTCATTAATGTAATCTCATGCATTTTTAAATATTTTTTTCTTTAATATATGATTACAATACTATGTTTAATAGAGATATAAGCAATGAAGGTTACAGTGGTTTGATCCATTGTGTCTGTCCTGGCTCTTAGCAAAAGCATTACAAATAATTCTGAAGTGTTGACTTCATAATGGATCTTCATCTGTTTAATGTACGGACTGTGTAGTGGTGCTCCTTTCAAAGGCTTGTTCAATGTTCTCTTGCCTAAGCCTTTATCCACCTTGCTCCAGTGCATGTAATAGATAATGTGGTAATCAGATTTCTCCAACTCATGATAGCTGGGTAGTTTCTGAACTGGTACTTTAAGGGTGAAAACAAGAGAGGTGCATCATCTGTAGGGACCCCTTCTTCACCGTCTGCTCCAGCTTGACCTGAAAGTTTTGAAGGTCTGGAAAGATAGTGTGCAGTGGAAAGAGTAAGCAGCTGAATTTAGGGGGTTGAGGAGGGAAGGGTGTTATATCAGTCAAGTGGTACTATTCTGAATGTAAGAGAGTGGCTTTAGGTTGGTCTTCTTCGAACATAGAATAGTACAACACAGTACAGTCCATTCTGCTCAAGATGTGCTGACCTTTTAGCCTGTTCTAAGATCAATCTAACCCTTCTATCCTAGAGAGCCGTATATTTTTATATCATCCATATGCCTATCTAAGAGTTTCTTAAATGTCCCTAATGTATCTGTCTCTACCACTATGCGCTCACCACTCTTTGTGTGGAATACTGACTTCTGACATCCCCCTACACTTTCCTCCAATGACCTTAAAATGATACCCCCTCATATTAATTATTTCTACCATGGGAAAATGTCCCTGACTTTTCCCTTAATCTATGCCTCTTATTATCTTGTACACATCTATCTAGTCACTTCTCAACCTTCTTTGCTGCAAAGAGAAAGGGTGTGGTTTGCTCAACCTGACAATATGAAGCTTCACTCAAATCGCTGGCCAATGCAACACACAAAATGCTAGAGGAACTCAAAAGGTCAGGTAGCATTTATGGAAATGAATAAAGGATAGGAAAGGAAGGAGGAAGAAGCCGGATGAAGTGAGTGGGGATTGGGCTTGAAGTTAGAAGCCAGGAGATGATAGGTAGGAAAGGTAAGGAGTTGGAGAAGAAGGAATATAACAGGAGAGGAAAGTAAACCATGGGATAAAGGGAAAGAAGAAGAGCACCAGAGAAGATTATCGACAGATGAGGAGAAGAGAAGATGTTTGGGGGGGGGGGGGAGTGCAGAGTGCAGAACTGAAGAAGAGGGAAAAATTACTGTGTTTGGAAAAATTGATGCTCATGCCATCAGGTTGGATGCTACCCCCAGATGGAATATGAGGTGTTGCTCCTCCAGCCTGATGGCCTCATTTTGGAAGAAGAAGAGGCCATGGACTGACGTGTCAGAATGGGAGTGGGGTTGGCCACCAGGAGATCAAATTGGGTTGAGTAATGCCCAATGCCTTCTTGGGCATCCCCTTGGAATGCTGGATGACTTGCTTCCACTAAGTTCTTCTAGCTTCTGAAGTGGTTGATGAGGCTACTGGCTGACCAGAGCCTTTTCCATAGATGGGGCAATGATGCCTGTTGGGGAAAGCAGGAGGATAGATTGAGAATTGTTGCACTCTTTTCATTGCCTACACAAGGTCTCTGTGTGCTCTTTATGCAGGACGTCATTGTCCTCAATATTATCCTGAATGCTGCGATTTTCTGAATGTTTCTGTGCCTGGAGCTAGTGCGGATTGGTGATACCTCTTCAAGGAGGATTATGTCCTTAAACTGTTTCAACAAAACTCTTCCTTAGGTCTATAGTCTCCAGCATTGGTCATAACTCCTCAGAACAGTGCAGTTATATAGTCAGCCACCTCATTCTACTGTGGTTTGACAATTTGTCTGGATGCTATCAAAGAAGAAGAGGACCTGCCACTGATGTGTGATATGATCAATCGTGTTGGACCACATGCAGACCTGGGAATCCACTGGGCTTTTGATACCGATTCTGCAAATAAAAAACAAACCCTCAAAATATTTTGCCTCTCTTTTAAGAGGTTGTGCTAGAATTCTGGACCTGAGTTGATGGGTCCCTGAAGACTAAATTATGGTCTAATAGCAAAAATGAATAGTAGAGCCTATCAATATAATGGGTGGGTGTAGCAGACAGATGTACCTCAACTGTACCTTTACGACCAAGGTACAGACATCAACCAGCAAGTACTGCCAAAGGTCGTCACTTGTCAGTTCAATGCAAGTGTCAACTCATGCATGCCTTGGAGGGATGTTGGCCAGACAGCCAGTCAGCTCAGGTGGAATGGCCAAAGTTTATAAGATCTTGGGTATTCCATTAAACAACATGCAGATATCAAATCACTCACATTTACTCAGTCATCCAAGCTCAAACAGCTCAGCTACAGCCAGCTTCAGTCCAAGCGACATCCTGAGATACCAATGGTCACTCCAGGCTGGGACAGCTGTCAGACTGGAGGCAGGGAACCCTCTAGCAACAAATTGTTAGGAAGTCTATTCTATAGGTGGCATGTCTACAGATTTGATGAGCTTCTTGACCTGTGTAACAACCATTATATGGCTGGAAATGTAGAGAATGGTGTAATTTGGACAATTTGGGTTTTGAGGCCAGAAGTTTGTCTCCATGTAATCGAATCATGGTGATCAAGCACAATTTACACCAGTCTTACGCTAATCTGTTTGTACTAAATTCTACTATCTGTCCACAGGATCACAATTTACAATGGCCAGTTACCCTAGCAACATGCTAATTTTTGGGAGGTGCAGACACAGATCAGCACATAACAGAAATGAGCCACCTCTCTATGAATGCTATGCTTTGCTGCCTCAGTAAAGCAGCCAGCATAATCAAAGACCACACCATAGCCATTCTGTTCTCACCCTGCCCACTCTCCATCACAGGCAGAAGATACAAATGTCTGAAAGCATGAACCACCAGGTTCAAGGACAAATTTTTCCCCACTGTTATCAGATGCTTGAATAGACCTCTAAAAAGATTCAAAGTACATTTTTTTATCAAAATGTGTATACAGGATACAACTCTGAGATTCGTCTTCCCAAAGGCAGTCCCAAGACAAAGAAACATCATGGAACTCAGTCAAAGAAAACCATCAAACACCCAACGCACAAGAAAAATAACGAATTGCATAAGCATCAAAAAGCAAGTGAACACCTAGAATATCAATGTCAAACCAGGAGTATCCAGTTCAGTTCAGCTCTGTGCTGCTAGCCCATTGCAGACTGCACAGCCAGGTTATCCACTTTGGAAGCAGGAACAAGAGGGCAGAGTATTGTCTAAACGGTGTAGAGTTAGGTAAGGGAGAAATGCAAAGAGACCTAGGAGTCCTAGTTCATCAGTCAATGAAGGTGAATGAGCAAGTGCAACAGGCAGTGAAGAGGGCAAATGGAATGTTGGCCTTTATTACAAGGGGAATTGAGTACAAGAGCAAGGATGTCCTTTTGCATTTGTACAGGGCCCTGGTAAGACCACACCTGGAATATTGTGTACAGTTTTGGTCTCCAGGTTTAAGGAAGGACATTCTGGCAATTGAGGAAGTGCAGCGTAGATTCACTAGGTTGATTCCTGGGATGGCAGGGCTGTCTTACGCAGAGAGATTGGAGAGATTGGGCTTGTACACACTGGAATTGAGGAGATTGAGAGGGGATCTGATTGAAACATTTAAGATAATTAAGGGATTTGATAGGATTGAGGCAGGAAATACATTCCAGATGTTGGGAGAGTCCAGTACCAGAGGGCATGGATTGAGAATAAGAGGTCAGTTATTTAAAACAGAGTTGAGGAAGAGCTTCTTCTCCCAGAGAGTTGTGGAGGTGTGGAATGCACTGCCTCGGAAGACGGTGGAGGCCAATTCTCTAGATGCTTTCAAGAAGGAGCTAGATAGATATCTGATGGATTGGGGAATGAAGGGATATGGGGACAAGGCAGGGACTGGGTATTGATAGTGAATGATCAGCCATGATCTCAGAATGGCGGTGCAGACTCGAGGGGCCGAATGGTCTACTTCTGCACCTATTGTCTATTGTCTATACATTGAAGCATCCCATTCTGCATCGATCACCCTGATCAAACTGCAAAGATAATTGAGAAACACAAGCAACGTGAACCTCAATGTCCCCAGCCATGAGCCTCGTCGATCACAACATGGATCCCAAGACTTCTGCACTTTCCTCTGCAGCTAGTGAGAGAGAGAGAGGAAGGCTAGTCGAATACAGGCAGACATCACTGAACACCAGGGCACACTCTGCTCTTGTCCTCATCAACTTCTTGATGTCTCAGTTTGGGAGAAGGAATGGAGACAATCATGGGGTCAAGCCCAGCCTCTAGGCTTCCAGGCCACTAGGCCACACACTTCATTTCCAACCTCACCAAACTTCCTCAGAGATAGAAAAGTGCTAGATCTATCAATTAGCCCAAGAACACACCATCAAAATGTAAATCACAGCTTCCAATCGCACACAGCTTAGTATAAGACCATAAGATATAGCAGCAGAAGTAGGCCATTTGGCCCTTTGAGTCTGCTCCGCCATTCAATCATGGGCTGATCCAATTCTTCCAGGCATCCCCACTTCCCTGCCTTCTCCCCATACCCTTTGATGCCATGGATAATCAAGAACCTATCTATCTCTGCCTTAAATACACCCAATGACTTGGCCTCCACAGCTGCTCTTGGCAACAAAGTCCATATATTTACCACCTTCTGACTAAAGTAATTTCTCCATATTTCTGTTCCAAATGGAGGTCATGACCTCTTGTCCTAGACTCCCCTACCATGGGAAATAACTTGCCATATCTAATCTGTTCAGGCCTTTTAACATTTGGAATGTTTCTTATGCAGCTTAGTAGTGGAATCATATTTGTAAAATGAAGCAGTTTTGTGAACTGTCTGCAGAACATCGCTGTCATTTGCTGGCTTCATCTTTTGTACAGTAAGATAGAATCTTGACCTCACAATCTATCTCATTGTGATCGTGCACTTTATTGTTTGCCTGCACTGCACTTTCTCTGCAGCTTGTACACTTTATTCTGTATTGTTGGTGTTTTACCCTTTTCTCTCTCAATCCACTGTGCAACGATTTGATCTGTATGAACTGTCTGCAAGAAAAACTTCTGCAGTATCTTGGTACACACGACAATAACAAGCCAATATCGATACCAATACCATCCAGTCAGCGAGTGAACAAGTATACCCATCGCAGATAGAACCTGAGGTCAGAATTGAGCCCAAGTTGCTGGCATTATGAGGTGGCAACTCTGCTGGCTGCATCACTGTGCTGCCCAAATGTCAGGAGTGGACAGCCCAAGGGGATGGGTAAGTGGTTAAAATGCTGGCCAAAGTTATTTCATAGTGATCTTCATGATGCTGTTAAAGTTGGAATGTATTAGTTTAGTAGGGGCTGTCCAGCCTCTTACAGGCACAAAGTGCTATAAAAATAGAAGTGAATGGCTATGATAATTTTACTTATTTATTTAGAGATTCAGCACAATAACAGGCCCTTCTGGCCCAACGAGCTCACACCGTCTAATTATGCAAAGGTGACCAATTAACCTACCTACATGTACGTTTTGGGAATGCATGAGGAAACGGGCACCCAAAGGAAACCTATGTGGTTATGGTGAGAACATATAAACTCCTTACAGACAGTGTCATGAATTGGACGCCAGTCACTGGAGCTGTAATGCTGTGCTATCCTGTAATGCTATGCTATGCTATGCTGGAGCTGTAATGCTGTGCTATCCTGTAATGCTATGCTATGCTATGCTGGAGCTGTAATGCTGTGCTATCCTGCCACCCAAGATGATATTAATCATCTTCCTGCAAGCTTCCAGTCTTAAAGCAATGCAATTACTCGCCTTCCTGCCGCTAATGTAACTGCAGAAAGTGCAGAAGAGGAAGAAGGTAATTTGTTACTTTTTACCAAGATCCAGTGAATATAATTTAATTTCACACACTGTCAGAAGTACAGAGTGAGTGTTTGACAAATCAGTCTCTCCATTTTGAGCAGCTACTTGCACTTTTGAAGACAGAAGGCCTTCCTGCCAAAGAAAGTCATTAAAAAAAAATGGTGGGCCTTGAACAGGAAGCCCCTGTCTTGCTCTGTGTCATTTGCTAAAACTTCACCAATCAATCATCCAGCAAATGTTTCATGCAATATTTGTAAATTTTCTTTCCATGGTTTAAACGTAGACAAGGCATGGTAGTTTAATAATAATGCATGCTGAATTTATTTAGAAGAGAATAATAGGAAAGGCAAAGGAAACTCTCTGAATGGAAAAGCAAACACAGAAGAATGCTTGAGCTAGGATCGTGATAGTCTGATATAACACATATCTGGTGGTCTTTAATTTCGCAAACTGTTCCCAGTCCCGACTATAGCTGATGATTCAAACTTCTCCAAAAGGCATACAAGGGTTGGCTTGTTTTCAGCGGGTTTCCTGGACTCTCCCTCGTTTTCCCTGGTGTCATTCTGCACAAAGACACTGTTGTCAAGGCATTCTGGACTTGCCCCAAAATCCAAGTATTTTGAGGAAGGGTCCTGGAACTGTGTCTTTCCAGTCTGTGCCTTGCACGCTAACATATTGTTTGATAATTGCACACCTTGTTCTCAGTCTTTCAGTTTATAAAGCCTTCCCCTTTTCCCAAGTAACACCCAATATGAAAGAATAAATTAAAATAATTTTGACAGTTGAAAAAATATTGCCTAACACCTCCACAAACACATCTCTTTCATTCTGGCATGCTGCCTCAAAATAAATCTAATCCTTGTGAAGAAATGTCATGAAAATTCCTTTCTGTTTGGCAACATTTTCATTATTTTCAATCTTTATGCCCCCTTTGCCAGAAACAGCTGTTGTGCAAATTTGTTCAGAGAAGAAAATGGATAATTTTGAATTCTGCATTTCAATATTTTAAATCTTACCAAACCGTGATCACGTAATAAATTTCACTAGGTGTGCTATGCTTAAACACATGTGAGGAAGAGTTGTAAAAGTGTGTAATTGCTAGACATATTGAGACACAGTATTATTTGCAGAACTGTTGTTTTGATAATATTTGACTGGTTTCCAACAGTATGAACTGAATAGAATCTCCAGCAGTCTATACTCAGTGGTCCACTGTGATATAGGTTGGGTTGAGCCACCTCTGGTATATATGGAATTGTTCCATATATGCTGCTGCTCCCCTGTGTTTTATGAGGCCCTCCACTGGTCAGGAGAGACCATAGATACTGCGTCCCAGCCATCTATGTGAGATGCAAGCCATTGTAGTAAGTCAGTGAGGGCAGTGCAATATGGAGAACAAGCTGTTGCCTATGTAGTAAACTCCCTCTCTCTACAAAGCTGATGAATCCAAAGGAATTGCAGAGACAATGCAGTTTGGCATCAGCAGCTTTTCAGGAGTTGCCAGTCAATGTTGAGCTCAACATAGGATTGCCTTAGTGAGACCACTTCAGATTTTTCCTTAGGGTCTGCTCCCGAACCCTTCCCCATGAGTGGTTGTAACCACAAGGCAGTAGAGGTTTGCGATCAGCGTTTTCCTTCTATTTGCTGAGCTGCCAACCACGGCCGATGAGTCCCGTATGCCCAAAGCGAATGGTTTTAAGGTTCCATTGTGCTTTGTACCGGCTGCTGTTTGCAGCAGTATGTTACATAGTGGTATATACTGGACGGAGTCACCAACAGCATACATGGAACATAACCCCTAGTATATATTGGATAGAAATTCTTGTGGTATATTCAGTATGGAGATCCTCACAGAATATGATTGCCAGCAGTTATACTGTATGATGTCCCAAATAGTGCATGCAACCTACACTGAACAGAGTTATATATTGCAGACGTTTCACTATGGTATGTATAGAATGGTGTATATATTCAAAGACATTATATACCCTCTAGTTATACAACTTCAGCTGGTCTTCAAATGAAATCCAATGAAAATACAGCAATATAGCATATAACTTCTTCTCAATACACTAGAAATTCCAGCAAGTTAAATTCTTACCTGACTGTATAAAGCCAATTAATTCACAGACCTCATTTCAATACAACTGTAACACGTTAGAGCAGATATTTTAAGGCTGCCATATCGAACATTTACTAAGTAAATGGCAATGAGGAGTTTTCAGAAGAGCTTGTCAACAGAGGGTGGCTAGGTTCTGTGACAAGGGACACCAACATCTGACATGGAAGGAGCACACCTGGACCTCCTCGATTGTCCCAGTAGATGCTGACTTGTATTGACCGGCAAGAAAGTCAGTACAACTTCCCTCACAGACCCGTGTTCTAATGAAATGTGATGCATTAACACTGACATTTGCATAAATCCTTGATCAGCTCCTACATCAGAGTAATATGGCTTCCTTCAGTGACAGCCTCTGGAAGTGTCATTCCAGGTTTCAACATTCCAGCTCAACTCACGTGAACTTACTCATTGTTCTCACTGTCTCTAAGTATTTAATTGCCTATCCAATGCCAATGCCCTGCAAAGGAGGAGTACAGTCTTCCTCCAAATGAATTTGGGAAAGACCTGTATTAGTCCATGGTTCAGATTTTGTAGTTGCCTGCTAAACAACAGTGCTTATTGTGACCTGAAAGGAAGTGACACTGAAAGACTGAACTGAAATGTGTTTCATCTTTCCCCACATCAGTCATTTTCAGGTGTCAGGTCAAGTGACACCCTGCACCTGGCAACAGTGATGTCAACCAGCAAATTGAAATACGCATTTGGAGATAAATACTCTTTGAAATCACATTGAAGAGTTCTAGTGTTCCGCAAATCAAGATGTTGAAATCATATTTTTTAGTCACATCAGCCCGAGCCCTAACCTTAACCTTACCACTAATCCTAACCCTAATCCTACCCTAACCCTAAAATTAAGCAAAGCTCTCACATCAACACTGGTCCACACCCACCCCACCAACCCCTGTCAACACAACCCCACCAACCCTTGTCTACATACCCCCACCAACCCTTGCCCGCACACCCCCCACTCCTGAACACTCATTCCCTAGAATCCAATAACAACCACACCCACAGAAACCAAAAGAAATAACCCCACTATATTAGCATATTCATAACCACAAACCTTAAAATTTGTGTAAAGAGAAGGAAGTTCCCAATAAAGGCAAGTGTTGGATCAGATTAATGAAGGCATGGACCAGATGAAAGTGCCAGGGTTGCGTAACAGTGAATCTCCAGTAATGAGCATCAAGAAACACAAGCGGGATAAATTTCCCACTGCCCTCATAATCACAAGCTAAACCTTTTAGGGAGCATAAAATAAAGATTGGATCATGTACAGAAAATGACATGAACTTTAAAACAAATGGGATTTTAAATCAATTATATGAGGAATTACCCACCCACACAAAATTCAGTAGAGTTAAGAGAGATTGTTATAATAATTACAACATTAAAGCTCCGTTACACCTTAATCAATGGTAATAACTTTGGGGTAGCTTCCAGCATGAGTGATTGGAAATGTCCATTCAGAAATTTCTGAAGAAGGTGCAACTATCCAACTCATACAGCAGCTGGTAATCACTGGCAACAGCTTCTGGACTTTCAAGTTAATCACTACATGTTGCTACTCGAGAGAAAAGTGTAAGGTCATCTCCTGTATAATAGTGAGAGTCAACAGCTGCAAATTCCCATCTATCGTTCTGTGCACGGTCATTGTAACTGACTCTGCTAGCTAGCCATTGGATCTATCACTCTCTCTGCAACTTATCTCAGGCTGCACTTGATATATATTTTCCCATTTTGAGTGTACACCCTTATTCTCATTAAGACTGCCAGTTTCCATTCATTCCTTCTACAATGCATCAGCCTCACTTTTGTTACATTTAGATTTGACCATTTTAATGCAATCCCAACTGGCCTCTCCACTATCAACCTCCATGAATTTAAGACTACAGCTCATTTATTCTAACTTGTGCCATCTTATTTCCCCCCCCCCCCAAGCTCATCAATATGATGCTCAAGTGGATGGTGGTCAACAAAGCTCCAATTTTAAACAGATAATTTCCCCCTTGTCGTTGTATTACTTCACTCCTCTCTGTATCTCAGACTGGCTGTGGTAACTCTACCATTGACTTCTATCCTTTCAGCTGCTGAGAAACTGAGCTGCGGCATTTATCCTCTAAGCCTCTCTGCCTTTCCCTCTCTCATCTTTCTAATCTTTCTAACCTTTGTGATCTACCTCTTTGACTCATCATCTCCCCAATTTTTCCCAATGTTTGTACCTGGTAAGGCTCTGAAAATCTGTGCTTGCGGGAGAGTTCAAGGACATTTTCAACCTCTCACTGCTACCCACAGAAGTTCCACTTGTTTCAAAATGACAACAATTATACCAGTTCCTAAGAAGAATAATGTGGACTGTCTTAATGACTATCACTAGGTAGTACTCACAGTGATGAAATGCTATGAGAAGTTGGTTATGACTAGACTGAACTCCTGCCTCAGCAAGGACCTGGACCCATTGCAATTTGCCTATCGCCACAATAGGTCAATGGCAGAGGCAATCTCAATGGCTCTTCACAAGGCTTTAGACCACCTGGACAACACAAACATCTACATCAGGACGCTGTTCATCGATTATAGTTCAGCATTCAATACCATCATTCCCACAATCCTGATTGGGAAGTTGCAGAACCTGGGCTTCTGTACCTCCCTCTGCAATTGGATCCTTGGCTACGGTCTGTGCAGATTGGTGATAGCATATCCTCCTCACTGATGGTCAACACTGGTGCACCTCAAGAGTGTGTGATTAGCCCACTGCTCTACTCTCTGTATACACTTGACTGTGTGGCTAGGCATAGCTAAAAGACCAACTACAAATTTGCTCATGATACAACCATTGTTGGTAAAATCTCAGTTGGTGACGAAAAGGCATACATGAGTGAGATATGCCAACTAGTGGAGTGGTGCCACAGCAACAATCCTGCACTCAGCATCAGTAAGATGAAAGAGCTGATTGTGGACTTCAGGAAGGGTAAGATGAAAGAACACATACCAATCCTCACAGAAGAATCAGAAGTGGAGAGAGTGAACAATTTCAAGTTCCTGGGTGGCAAGGTCTCTGAGGATCTAACCTGGTCGCAACATATCAATGTAGTCATAAAGAAGGCAAGATAGCAGCTACACTTTATTAGGAGTTTGAAGAGATTTGGCATGTCAACAAATACACTCAAAAACTTCTGTAGCTGTACCGTGGAGAGCATTCTGACAGGCTGCATCACTGTCTGGTATGGAGGGGCTACTGCATAGAACCGAAAGAAGCTGCAGAAGGTTGTAAATCTAGTCAGCTCCATTTTAGGTCCTACCCTACAAAGTACCCAGGACATCTTTTGGGGAGCGGTGTCTCAGAAAGGCAGCGTCCATTATTAAGGACCTCCAGCACCCAGGGCATGCCCTTTTCTCACTGTTACCATCAGGTAGGAGGTACAGAAGCCTGAAGGCATGCACTCAGCGATTCAGGAACAGCTTCTTCCCCTCTGCCATCCGATTCCTAAATGGATATTGAAGCTTTGGACATGACCTCACTTTTTTCAAAAAAATACAGTATTTCTGTTTTTGCACATTTTTAAAAAAGCTATTCAATATACATAATTGATTTACTTGTTTATTTATTATTATTATTTCTCTCTCTGCTATATTATGCATGGCATTGAATTGCTGCTGCTAAGTTAACAAATTTCACAGCACATGCCGGTGATAATAAACCTGATTCTGATTATCAGTGTCAACTTTTTTTTTGTTAATTCTCTCTTGAAACCTCTTGGTACTAATTAATTTGTCAAAGTATCTTATGACTAATTGTTTCATTATTCTCAATATAGAGAAGTGGACAAATTTGAAGTTTGTAACTATCTGGTTGCTATAATTGATATAATTGATTTCTCCACTTAAAATTATTATTATAATATTAGAGCCCTCCAGTCAATACAATGTAAAACATTACACTACAGAAGCAGGCCTTTCAGCCATAATGTGATGCCAACCATGATGCCAATTTAAAGTGATTCCATCTGCCTGTACATGGTCTATATCCTTCAGCTCTTGCCTGTTCACTTGCCTGTTTAAATGTTGCTTTCATATCTGCTTCCACCATTTCTACTGACACAATTTACTCTCAGTGTAAAAAAACTTGGCCCGTAGATCTCCTTCCAATTTCTTCCCTCACTCATTAAATATACAGTACTGTGAAAAAGTCTTTGGGGGTGGGGGGGTGTGTGTATACCGAGATCGGGTGCCTAAGACTTTTGTACAGTACTGTAGTATTTTATGAATTGCACTCTGCTGCTGCTGCAAAAGGAACAAATTCCATGATATATGTGAGTGATGATAAACCTGATTCTGATATGGGTCTCTATTGTGGACTAAGAGGGAGAAGGGAATTATCAATTCTCCTTTTAGCTTATGCTCTCAAATCCAGACAACATCTTGGTGGACCTCCTTTATTCTCTCTCCAAAACCTCCACATCATTCCTTCCGAATAACAGTGGCATTAAATTTCTTGGCAGATCTACTTTAGTATCTGTTATATGTGAGATAGTTTGCTTTTAGGAGTCAACACAAAGTACACGGCAGATGCTGGGGTCAAATCAACTTGTACAAAATCTGGAGGAACTCAGCAGGTCAGGCAGCATCCGTGGAAATGAGCAGTCAACGTTTCGGGCCGAGATCCTGTCTGTCCTGACGAAGGATCTTGGCCCGAAACATTGACTGTTCGTTTCCACGGATGCTGCCCGACCTGCTGAGTTCCTCCAGCTTGTTCGTATGTATTGCTTTTAGGAGTGCCCAGAGTAGATAAGACATGATGTTTTTATTTGCATGATATTTTATGAGAAAGCTTGTGAGAGAATAGAGAGGATAAGAAGGAGCATACCTACAGGTTCAGGGCTCACTGCTCTGCTCTATTTACTTTCTGGATGAAAGGAGTCTAGAACTGGGCTCTGTTGTCAATGGAAACTGTTCTTTCTTATTCATCAGCGTGATTGTTAAATTCAACCTTCAACAGTGGATCATTATATAAGCTGATGGTTGAACAATAAATCAATTGCAGAATAGAAAGCATTATTGTACACTAGTGTCTGAATAAATTTTGCCTTAAACATAGATATCCTTATAAACAGAATTCAACTTTGGTTGTTTCATGAGCTCTCGGTACTGTAACGTCACAGGAATAGGAATTATGCTCATTGACAACATTCCCCTATCACCTTGCATTTCTCACATTTTTTATATATATATATATAGAACTGTTAGTTCTTAAAATGGACATCCCACGTGAAACATTAAAATAAACACTGAATTTAGAACTCTACCTTGTGTTTCTATAGTTGTAATCTTTAGGAACTAGATTGCTGCCCTCACTCTGCCACCCCCTCCCCTGCCTTTCACTGACAGTTCTTTCTGTCCATTCAGTAATGTAATATTGTGTAGTCAGACATATAACCTGTTTCAAACTAATCCAACTTGTAATTATTTAATTTTCCTGGTTTGGGCATTCATAGAAATTTGTAATTAAATAACTGTGCACAAATATCTTGAAATGGATCCATCAGATGGAGGTAGAAGAAGTAAACATTTATGACAACTGCTGTAAATGTTTAAACAATTTAGCCTTCATTGGGAGTGTTAAATTTTATTGTATGAAGTAAAACACAACAGCTTTCATTCCACTGGGGCATTCTTCACTCTGGGCCGTAAACATTGCTCCAATAATAAGATTGCAGTCTTGTGATGCTGTAAACAATACTATCGGGAGATGTAAAGAAACCAAAGCTTTATATAATTATTTGTGTGTAGGGGGGGTCATTTAACTTTGAAAGGGCATTTCTCGATGGTGTAATGAAATAACAAACGGCCTTAATTATGATTGATGAAGCATAGACTTAATGCATCATGGTAAATTAACTGCCCATTAGCAGCTCCTAGAGCTTCTTGAGTATATAAAATAACATTGCGTATGAACTGAGCCAAAAAAAGGCTTGACATTTTTTTTTCTGAGTTTCATTCATCGATTAGATAAGAATATCATTCTTGAGTTGAATATTTTGTCTGAATCTCAGCATGTGGCTTTGTGTTATTAAAACCATTGACTACCAGTTGAATTCCAGGGATTCTGGAGTAATATAATGTGAGAATGCAGTTTAAAAATGTATGCAGTTTCTTTCAGCTATTTTAAAAATCCCCTTTAGTTTATTCCACTTTATTTATTGACAATTTCTAGTGTATTAATAATAAAATTTGAATCTGACTGTTTTTCTAGTATTACAGAGATTCTAACATGGTTTTGAGTGATTATCTCAGCTCCAAAATGTTCTTTAAGTACCAACAACACTTCCATATTCAATAGACAGACTTCTCAATTTTTTGTTATTTTTGATTTTAATATTTTGGGGTAAGGCTGGCATCAAAGGTTTCTTATCCACTATCAAAATCTTCAGCCATTCTGCTAATTTTATGGAGTTGAAGTTTAGACAGTTTCTATGAGAACTTTCATGCTGTGTGCTGGCAATGTTGGAACCCAAGTGCAGAGCAAAGATAGACTCCAATGTGGAGATAGTGACCAAACTTTATTCATATGAATTCCAATGGAACGTCGGTGGACTGGCAGAGTGACACCACGAGACGTAACATTCTCGAAACTAGATCCCCCGCGATTAGTGCTAATTGGGTGTCGTATAAATAATACAAGTTAGTTGGAATCCCTGAGCCTTCAAAGTAAACTTAACAAGTCTAAACAGAAATCTCCAGGAGACCACGTTACAGAGAGCAAGAAAGACACAAGGAATTAATCTAAACAAGGAATTAATCTAAACAATTAATGACACTTATTAAACAACAATTAACCAATCATGTGCTTTAAAACCCTCAGAGCCTATTGGTCTCTGGCCTGAAGAAATCATTACAGAAAACAATTGAAATGAAATAGCAAGCTGGAAGTATTGTAAAAGAAAGTAATCATTATGATATTAAACATTATGAGGATGGCATGGAGCTGATGAACGTGGTACATAATCTAAGTTATTCTGAAGTCACTGATTTGTATTAGGTCAGTGTTCTATGGGCATAAATATCATCTCACCCCAAAGTTTGCAATTCAACAGAAACTCTGACAGAATGTATCAACGGCAAACATCCTTAGAAAATGTGAAGCCTCCCCAAGTCTGATATCTACAAACATCCATTTTTACTTGAAGAATTCACTGAGCCAGTCTCTACATATACTGAGGCTAATTCCTGTACCCTAACACTGAATGTTGGAAAATATTTCACATAATACTGATTCTATATTTGTTTGGCTGAACCCCAACATCGCATTTGACAAGTTTGTAATCATCATCATCATTATGTACCACGTCATATGATGTGAGTGATCATCTCATAACCATTATTGTCCTAAGCAATTTTTCTACAGAAGTGGTTTGCCTTTGTCTCCTCCTGGGCAGTGTCTTTACAAGATGGGTGACCTCAGCCATTATCAATACCCTTCAGAGATCGTCTGTCCAGCATCAGTGGTCGCATAATCAGAACTTGTGATATGCACGAGCTGCTCATACGAGCATCCACCACCTGATCCCATAGTTTTACGTGAACCTGATCGGGGGGCTGAGCAGGTGCTACACCTTGCCCAAGGGTGACCTGCAGGCTAGCAGAGGAAAGGAGAACCTTATACCTCCTTTGGTAGAGATTTATTTCCACCCTTTCATCTTAAGTTCATGATAACCCATCTAGTTTTAGGTTGTTTTCTAGTTTGATTTTATTTTCCTAACTTATGGGCCAAGCATCATTGTCTTAGTGTTATCTATTTTAAATACTCTATGTAGCAACAAATTCTAGGTTTTCAATGCTCTTTGTATGGAGAAATTTTTCCTTGGTTCCTTATTTGACAGAGTTCAACTCCCTTCACTTAGACTTTCTTACATCTAGAAATAATTTCCTTACTGGTGCTTCTCTATTACAACATTCAGTCTTGTGTGCTCAAGAATGGAAAGTAAAGTAACCATTAGGCTGACTGAAATAATGTGAAATTAAATCAGATTTAATATAAGCATTAGGCTGCACACTCATTTGCCATGTATAAACTAAACTAGATTGACATTTAGCTTCACCTCTTGGGAGTATTGTTAACCTGACGTCTGCTGTTGGCCATCATCACTCAGATTCCCCATTCCCTTGGACTTACTTCATTCAGATCCATTCATCCAAGAGTATTCTGAACCCAGCACAAGTTCTCCCAGAGTACCCGAGTCTCATTCCGCAAGATATGGAAGTGTGGGTGAGTCAGAGAAAACCTTAGCTGCAAAACTACACGGGAAACCTTTAACCAAGACCAAGATTCCAGAACCAGCTTTGCTCGCTAACAAAGAAGTCAAGTTTTGGAATGCTTCAGAGTATCTCTGATAGAGACATGCAAAAATCATTAAAAGTAAATGATATTTTACATGATTAAAATATGAAAAATAAATATCTAAGGCATTTAAAAACAACTGAATAATTAAATATGTTACAGGAAAAACAAATAATTAAAAATAGCATTACCTTTCCTCTGAGTACTGGCCCAAGTCAAAGCTGATTTAGGTCACTGAGCAGATTCTTCAGCAAAGGATCTGGCACCAGGGTTTACTGTTAAGAATCTGGGAGTAAATTCAGGACTCCCTCTTTGCATATGCATATATAAGTGCTGGCTGTTCGCCACCAACTGTTGTCTTGTGCCAGTGATGTTCATTCCAATGAGACTGCCTTTCAGAACCCTGAAGCTCATGTGAAGGCACTTATAAGTAAACCAATTTCCTATAACAAGAGCAGCTCAGTGCTATCGTCCCTCTCACTATTGAATTGTGAGGGGAAGACCAGAAATAGTTCTCCAAAAGAAAGTACCAGAAAGGGGTTTTCCAGGACAACTTGACACTTTTAGGTCACTTTGAGCCAATGTGCTCATTTATTACTTAATAGTGGGTAAAGCAGCAGTGCATTAAAAACAATATACTAGGTTATCATAAGGTGCAATAGAACTATAACATTAGAAATGTTTTTTTCTGAATTATACAGCATTTTTAGGAAAAATGAGTTGAGCTGCTGAAGGGTCTGAGACTTTAAGCTACCTCCATGATACTCATGAGGTTTCTGCGAACTTTTAAAATGTTCTTTTATTTTAGCTATTCAGTATTTACAGTGGATTTTGATTCTAATCATTAGAACCAAATTATTTAATATTTCTGCATGGATATTCAAGAAGTGCAGTCACATATAAACCCAGCCTTCCTCTCTGCAATTTAGAATTATATCGATTCAGTAACATTATCTGAAAAATGTAAACAGAATCTTCTTTGTTCTTTTCAACTTACATAATTTGTGTTGTTCATACCTTACCCATCAGTGAGAGAATACAAATCTATTAAGAAGTTTAAATTCTTGCAAGTAACTAATTCTAAGCCATTACTTTATTCTGAGAATTCATTAGTCACATCCATGTCAGACAGAGAACTGGTGTCAGATGGTTTTTAGAAGAAAGCACACCAGGACAGGTATGGAACTCATCAGTCTGGGTCAGAGTTCAGTCTCATTAAAGAGCTGAAATGAAAACCTGGAGTGTCTATCGTAGAGCTCACAGGCTAATCTGCACACTGACCCCAGCCCCCATGCCTCATCCTTCATACTTGAACAGTCAAATAAGCAGGCCACCTCCCAGACAGACAAACGAGATCAAGAGGAAAGGATACTGGCCTGTCTGTCCTAGCCAGTGCAAAGTAACAAAACCAAATGTGAAAACTGTCTTGTGTGCCATTCAGTAAAGATAAATGTGCGTATTAGTCAAAAAATGAAAAAAGGTTGTATTAAAGTTAGCTGGGTTTTATTCAGTTTCCTTACACTCTTGTCCAGGAGGAGTTAAATGTAGAGCATTGGCTCAGCCAGCCACTTCCTGACCACCTGGGAGGTCAGTGTTTGCAGAAGAGAGGAAAGTTACCACACAGCAGCACTTGTCTGGGAATCGCTCATGAGCTATGCTGTGACAGCATGTTTGTGGGAATTTGAAACATGCCGAGATAAGAGTCGGAGGGAGGCCATGGAAATGCGGGATGAACGTATGTCAAACCCGGCATAGGCGCATTAAGATAGGTGTGAGTCAACTACAGTTATTTAGCCCCTCTCTCTAATGCACTATTAGACAACCAGTGCACGTGTTCTCTGAACATAGTTGCCTGCAGTGGCTGAGAGCGAGTGGCTGTGACTTTTGTAACACTATTCCAGAGCTTTGAGGGATTTTGGCTTCATTTTCCCTCATCCGGTGAAAAATTGAAAATCATAATTAGCTGTCTCCATCTATTTTTGTGATCCTCTGACCAGCTGCTCTAATAATAAGATTGAAGCCTGTCAATTAACAGCATCTCCTTCCTGTGCCTTGTTTCAACTTCCAGCAGTTTAGGGAGTGGCATGAATTGAGATTCCTGAGCTGAGTTCAAAGCACATTCAAGTGTGAGAGCTAACCGAGGCCTTTTGCAGATTATTTTATAGGTTGTAACACAACGTATATCTCCCTTATAGAGCAAATATAATTTTAAAACTACCTGAGATTCTGAGGAAATGGATATTAGCATTAAGATGAATAGTTATTTCAAGGGATAGTCAGTAAACTACATGCAATAATTGACTGTTTCCTGGGGAGATTCTTATTAGAATTTAAAAAGGTCCAACCATCTCACACCCCCACCCCCTGCCAGAGAAGTATGATAAGCACTATTGTGTTTCTCATTACTACTGACAGATCACTAATCAGAACTGATGATGCCCTTTTGCCTTCTGCAGGCCACCATACTATGAGTTACTTGAGGCAGATGTAACAGATTGGACAGAAAGTGAAGAAATCAGGAAATGTTTAGTTCTTAGGAAATCAGAAACTGTTGAGAGTGAGTGGCTGTGACATATTCTCCCTAAATGCTCCACATAGTCAACTACCTTTGACTGTTAATAACACTCTTGTCTCTGTTTTAAATCACAATAAAGAGATCTGTGCATAAAGCTCTAAACTGACACTCAGAAGAGGGAATACTGCATGTCAGAAGCAGTAACTTTTGAATTCTAATTGGACAAAAAGGCCATTCAGCCCGATCAGTCTATAATGACATTTGTGCCACTGATCTGTTAAATAAGGACCCTGGCTGATCTCACAAATGAATGTGAAAGATCCCATGGTATTTTATTTTTAAAACAAACCACAAGTCCTATTAAATAATTATCCTTCAATCAGTATTCCTACTGCAGATTTTTTATTATTTTGGTACCGGTTATGAGTGCTTGCTATATTGTTAGCTACATTACACTAGCAAATATTCTCCTTTGGCTGAAAAGAATATGAAAGCGGTTATTAAAATGCAAGTTGTTCTTCTGTCCATTATGTTCATTTATTGCATCGTTACCTCAGTTCTATGGTTAAAAACTGAAAAGCTGGGGAAAATCCAGAAAAGTTTTGTTTTTACATCTTTGAGTCAAACCCATTACTCTACAAAATTCTAAATGTCCAGGGATGAGATATTGGAACAGGACGCAGAGAAAAACCACCTTGTGCTGCTGGAATCAATGTGGCATAACCCTAAACCGAACAGACCACTAGATGTTGAGTGTGGCCCACTCCTTGCCAAAATCCACTAAACAGATGGCTGATGGCATTCCATAAAATTACAACTGCAGTGGTACTGTAATATTGCTTAAGCCCAGCTTCCGCATGAATGCCAGGATCCGGCAGCCATAGAGACACCACGTATGATTCAGGGCCAGGGGTGAAACTTCTCACAGAACTTTAATTCTGCTTCTGCTCAAGTCTCTGGAAAGCTGCTGATCTTACTGCTCTTGCTGACAGCAGTTTGGCGATTGGCAGTTTTACTCTAATATATATATATATATGAAGTGCTGCTTCCTCCAGACTGACCAATACC
Organism: Hypanus sabinus; assembly: GCF_030144855.1. NCBI lineage: Eukaryota > Metazoa > Chordata > Chondrichthyes > Myliobatiformes > Dasyatidae > Hypanus > Hypanus sabinus. The sequence goes on from NC_082707.1 coordinate 33,092,708, forward strand.
TACCCGAGGAAGGATTTCTCGCTCTTATCCCCAGAGAAAACCCTGTCTCCAATGTGGAAATAAAACTGAGCCTAAGAGGTGCTATTGTCTGTCTTTTTATCATCTGCTCAGCTTTCTTCCCCAGCCATTAGGAAGAAGGTGACTGGATAATAAAACTGAGATCCCAGCTTTCCAGCTCCATATATTGCTTGTTGTCCGAATGGGAAAAGATCTGATCTATAAAATATCCAGAGCACATCGCGAAACAGAGAATGGCTTTATACTAAGATGCTGAAGAGCTGCTTCAAGCTAGGTTCCCGAAACCATGCCATTTATTGCATTTTTATTCCTTTATCACATATCTTAAAATGTAGCTCTCGCTGTTTTCAATTGTCTTCTGTTTTCTGAGGCATAAATAATGAGGGAATAGCTGAAATCTTTAAGTCCATCATCCCAAAAGCATTAAGTTTGGTTCCTTCTCCACAGGTGCTGCCAGGGACCTGCTGAAGATTTTCAGCATTCTCTGTTTCCAGCAGGAGTTCTGACCACAACATATAGACATATATTCTTACTTATTGTAACTCCCCTTATGATCCATGTGGCTCCTTCTCTCCAGTAACTTCTCTTTGATTATTTTGCCAATTGTCTCCATGAACAGAGTCACTTGGAGCAACCAATTAATGGAATGCCCATTTTTGGGATATGGGAGGTAACCAGAGCACCTGGGGGAAACTAATTGGGGAAACAGTACTTGAAGTCAGGATGAATGTAAAATCTCAATGACAGTCATGCAGTATGGGAACAGGTCATTTGGCCCATCAAGTCCACACTGACCACGAGGCGCCCAGTTACAGTAATATCATTTTATTCTCCTCACATGCCCATCAGTATTGTACCACTCACCTACACATTAGGAACAATCTAGAGTGATCATTTCCTGTTTAGTCAGGGCATCAAAGAACATGGTGAAAATGCAGGTATATGGGTTTGAGTGGGATCCAGGATCAGCCATGATGGAATGGCGGAGCAGATTCGATGGGCTAAATGGCTTAATTCTGACTCTGTCATCTTATGGTCTTATGATGTAAAAACCGAGGCAGTGCCAAGGCAGATAAGTGCCCTAGTGAGTGGCTAGTGTTTGGTTTGAATGGGCAGCAAACTCTGGTTGATCTGCAGTCTGCCACGGTTATGGTTACAACCTCAAGACCATTGTGGATGAATTTAGTGAGAAGTTGCCATTGTCTCTATGATGTCTGACAATGGCTGTTTGTTCTGCCATTTATAATTTTTTTGGGGGGGTGCGGGCAGAAAAATCAGCTGTGTTATGCAGGACTCAATTTTCAATACTAACCAGGGCTTTTATTGGGAATTTTATTGCTGCATATTAATTTGCTCCCCACATAAATTAAACCCATCACCAGTAATGTTACATAAGAAAAATGTCAAAGTTTAAGTTAATTATTTGTCAAATGTCAGCACATATTGATATTGTTGCTATTTTGGAAGCAACAATTAGAGGGTGCTATGGCAGTTACTGTGAGATTATTACAGCTCAGGGTGATCCGGAGTTCAGAGTTCATTTCCAGCACTACCCATAAGGAGTGAACAAACAGCCCGTTCTCCCCATGAACTGCATGGGTTTCCTCCAGAGTGCTCCAGTCTCCCCCCACAATCCAAAGGCATACCGATTAGTGGTCATTGTAAATTGCCCTAGTGTTAAATAGGTGCGTTGCTAGGCAATGTGGCTCATTGGGCTGGAAGGGCCACTGCATCTCTAAATAAATAACTAACCAAATAAATAAGTAAATAAAAGACGCTTTCAGAACAACAAATCCTGTATTATTGTTCAATGTAATAACATGTAGTGTATACTGGATGCAAATCTCTTGTTTTGGATGAGAGCTAACACTTGGTATTGCTGATACTGAGCCAGAGCCATACTAGGAAGCTAGGTGATTCATAGAGTGTTGGTGCAGTTCTCCGAAGACAGGATATTGTACAATATTCCTTATGATTGCCCAGGAAAACAGTTAACCTCTGGCGCTGCAACAATTAATTGGCAGCTGGTTGTGTATTTTCATTACGTTCTTTAATTTGGTTGAGTTTTCCTTGAAATTCTATTACACATTTTATTGAAGTGATCTAACATCATGCCTCTTTCACAATTTAATCTATTTTATTAATGCAACAATAGTAATGGAAATGATGTCTTTAATAATGGAATCTGATGGAAGTTATATTGATGGAATGTGGATATTTACTGATTAGGATGTGCTGTGAAAGGTGCAGAATTGTTTCACATAAATGTCCTTCATTTAATTATTTAACTTGCATTTGTTTTTGCTTTTTTAGCTTATGTGTTAATCACCATAAAACTTTCAATTTGCTTCCTGCTGTTTAAACATTTCCAAGTAATTACATATCAGTCTATGATTGTTAGTTTTCTGGACTAACAATGATTCGGCAAAACCTTTTGTCACGTAATTCCTTCACTCACCTGCCAGGCTGTCACTCACTAACTGCTGAACCAGCACATCCTGAATGTGAATCTGTGATTGATGTATTTGGCCTAGAACTTCCTTAATATACACGGAGGAAGCAGGAGGACTGAAGAGATAGTGTTCTGCTTTCTTTCTCAGTCCCTGTTTCTTAACTCTAATCACCTTCTGCTGTGGGAAAGAGATGCGATGTGGCCTAGAAACAGATCATTGTCCGCCTCCTAGATTAATGTAGAGAATGCAGTATTGTCCACTCAATGGATAAACCTTCCTGCTGTCAGTCACAACCTAAACTCAACGCTACTTCATTTCTAAGAGGCTTATCTTCCTTGAATGGGCCCTTGCAGCTCAAGTAAGAGGCGATGTAATGAAGCGTGTTTTCTAAAGTGAGAGACCTGCTGAAAAGAAGTTTGGTTGTGGGGGGGGGGGGGGGGTGTATGGGTTGCGTGGGTGTAAAGACCTGTGCAGCTGTTGTTACAGGGGATCTTTGCAGACTCTTGAAAGAATGATCTATCTTGGAAAAAAAATTGAGAAGCAAAATCAACAAAAGGGCATCTAGCAACAAAAGTTCAAATCGGCCCATCTGCACCACTTTGTATGTGAGTGTGGAATCACACTTACTTGTTAATGACAGCGAATGGGTTGAATGTGAAAGTGAGCACAAGTGCTTGTTGTGCACGCAGGAGGTAATGGGGGAATCTGCATGTATGGCTGCGAGTGTGTGTGTGCACTTGTACAAACAAGGGAGAGAACTGGTCATTTTTTTTTCTGTGTGCTCACGCAAGTGCAGGGAAAGAGGTCGATGTATGTGTATCTGGTTGAGTTAGTGCTATAACAGAGGCACGATAAGATTGCAAACCTGAAGACACACACTCAACGTGTTTGGAACAGATTCCTCCCCTCCTCTTTCGGATTTCCAAATGGACAATGCACCCAAAAATACCCTCAATATTTTTGCTCTCTCTTTATTTAACTTATTTTTCATATACATTTCTCATTGCAATTTATAGTATTTTTTACATATTGCACTGTACTGCTGCCAGGAAACCACAAATATCGTGACATATGTCAGTGTAATAAACATGCTTCTGACCTTGAAGTACTTTGCTGACCTCATGTTTTACCAATTAAGTCCAATGAAGCCTCTGAATGATAACTTGTGCAAGGAATCTCTGCTATTTACAGGACACCTGCACTACACATCTTTACCCTGGAATAGGAGAAGCATAACAACCTTCTCTTTGCATTTTTCTTGTTCATATTGTCTGTCATTTATAATATGCTACCAGATTTCCAAATTCCATGCATGTGTACCTTTATTGTTGATCTGCAGCACTTAAATTGCCATTGGCTACTCAATGCTTTATGGCAAGCTTTTGCAAGCTAATATTATATCTCAAGATCTTCGGAGGCTGAAGTCTTTAATTCCATGTTAACACTGTCAAAGCAAAGTGGGGGGCAGATACACTGTTTCAGAAGGTACTGCCGACAAAGATATTGTTTCTCCAAAGCTAAACTGTGAGGCACGCTCATAATGAACATGGTGTTACCCCTGACATAAGAGGTTAATTGGTAATTAGTAGGACACTATTTCATTAATCCAGCCAAAAATGACAACAACAATGTTTCAGTTTAATAATGCTCTGGTTTAGTAAAGACAGCTCGGGCATTGTCCATATTACACAATTGCTCAATAATGATTTCCCCCATTAAATTCCTTGGAGAGAACGTGGAACTGATCTATTTCTGTGATTCATTTGTTCATTATGTGCCATGTCATAAAATGTCATATGTCTTTCCCTGGCCAGGACTGTCCTTGGCAAATTTTTCTACAGAAGTAGTTTTCCATCCTGGCAGTGGTCTTTATAAGGTGGGTGAGCCATCCATTGTCGATCTCTAAAGAGCCTCAGTTAGTCACATGACCAGGACTTGTGCTGTACCTGAACTCTCATACGACTATCCACCACCTGCTCCCAAGGCTTCACATAACCCTGATTTGGGGGGACTGAGCAGATGCGACACCACTCCCAAGTGTGACCTGTAACTAGCAGAGGAAAGGAGCACCTTACATCTCTTTTGGTAGAGACACATATTCACCACTCCACCCTATCTTTGTGATACACTGTTAAAAAAACACTTGCCACCAAGAAATTAATTTGAGCAATTCTGGGGAAATTGAGATTTATAATTAAATTATTATTTTTTTAAATCTTTCTTTTTTTATCATCATGGAATAATAATCTCTAACATGTCCTTCTGTTTCTCTATCACTGATTTTCAAGCTTATTGATAGAATCTGGAGAAAGAAATTATTTCAGCTAACTGTTCCTCCTCTTTCCCATCAAAAGGTACATTTCACTTTTCCGAAGTCTTAAAGCATGTGACTGGTACTGTACAACTTGAGCAACTAAGACTTTAAAGTGCATATTTAGAGTTGCATGACACACAATGTGCTGGAGGAATTTGGCAGGTCAGGAAGCATCATGGAAGGGAATTGTACAGACGATGGTTTTTGGCCTAGATCAGTGCCCCCGGACCACTGGACCGCGGACTGTTACTGGGCCGCAAAGTACGTGCTACTGGGCCGCGAGGGAACAATATGATTTGGTGGTATGAAATGATATGAGTCAGCTGCAGTGCTCGGAGGTTGGTGAGCCACTGGCCTAGATCATCAGGATTGGAAATAAAGAGGGTAGACTCCAGAATAAAAAAGATGGGGAGGAGTACAAGCTGGCAGGTGACTCCAGGTGAGAGAGAGAAGTTAGGTAAGTGGGGGAAGGGTGAGTTGAGTTGATGTGAGAAGCTGGAAGAGGTGAAAGGCTTAATGAGATGGAATCTGAAGGAATTCCAGTGAACTATGGAATAAAGGTAAGGAGGTGGGGGAACAACAGGGAGGATGGAAGGTAGGTTGTGAGGGTGGGGGAGGAGAAAGAGAAGGGGAATAGAAAAATAGATGTTGATGCTGTCCGGTTCATGAATACAAAAACACATTATGAGGTGTTATTACTTTAATTGCATGTAGCCGCATCTTGCCAGTAGAGGAGACCATGGACAGGCGTGTCAGTATGGGAATGGGAGATGGCCACCAGGAGATCCTGGCTGTTACAGTGATTGGATGAAGATGCTCAATAACGTGATCCCCCAGTCTGGGTCAGTTCACACCAATGCAGAGGAGACCACACTGGGTGTACCAGATGCAATAAATGACACCAATGGATTCATATGTGAAGTGATGACTCACCTGGAGGACTATTTGGAGCCCTGAATGATGGTGATGGAGGAAATGTAGGGGCAGGTGCAACATTTGCAGGAATACGTACCTAGAGGGAATCATGGGGAGGAGAGGGTGGACAGGTGAGTGGTGGAGAAAGTAATCCCTGTGAAAAGTGGAGAGGTAATGAGAGGGCAAGATGTACCTAGTAATGGGATCCTGTGAAACGTAATGCTGGGGAGAATGAAATGTTGAATGCAGAGGCTCAAGGAAGGTGAGTGAGGATGAGGGGAATCTTATCCCTGTTTTATCATGGGGGGATGTGGTGAGGGCAGATATGTGAGAAGTGGAGGGGAAACAGGTAAGTAGATAGAATGATAACAGTGAAGAGGAAACCCACTTTCAGAAAAAAAAGAGGACATTTCAGACATATAACATATAACAACTACAGCACGGAAACAGGCCATGTGAGCCCTTCTAGTCCGTGCCGAACGCTTAGTCTCACCTAGTCCCACCGACCTGCACTCAGCCCATAACCCTCCATTCCTTTCCTGTCCATATACCTATCCAATTTTTTTTTTTTAATGACAATATTGAACCTCCTGGAATAGAAAGCCTCGTCATGGGAACAGATGCAGAGGAGTCGAAGGAACTGAGAGAAAGGTAAAGGATCCTTGAAAGTGACAGGCCTGGAAGAGTTGTGGGAGTCAGTGGATTTAATAGATAATCTGACTCTGGAGGTGTAGACAGAGAGATTGAAAAAGGGGAGAAATGGAAATGGACCAAGTGCATTTAAGAGCGAGTGAAAGGTGGTGGCAAAGTTGATCTTTTGCATGGGTGCAGGAAGCAACATCAATGTAATTGTCAATATATTGGAAAAGAGTTAAGAAGCATTGTCAGTGTAGGTTTGGAATATCGATAGCTCCACATAGCTGATGAAAAGGCAGGCATAACTAAGACCCATACAAGTATACCTTGGGTTTAGAGAAATTGGAAGGAGCCAAAAGAATTGTTCGGGTTGCGGGCCTGTTCTACCAGGTGGAACAGGGTGGTGTTGGAGGCAGATTTTGTTGGGTCCGTCATCAAGAAGGAAGCAGTGAGCCTTGGACCCTTCCAGGTGGGGATGGATGTGTACAGGGACTAGACATCCACAGTGAAAAAGTAAGGTGGGCAGGACTAGGGAACCGAAAGTTGTTGAAATGATGGAGAGCACGCAAAGCATCACAAATGTAGGTGGGAAGGAACTGAGCCAGAGTGGACAAAATGAAATCGGGGTATAAGGACACAAGTTCATTGGGGAGGGAGCAGACAGAAACAATAGGCCTATGGGGCAGTTGGGTTTGTAAATCTTGGGCAGAAGGTAGAAATGGACATAACAGAGATGGGAAACAAAGAGAGTGGAGGCTGTAGAGGGGAGATCTCTGGTGCCAATGAGGTCGGTGATGGTGTGGGAGCAGTGGCTTTTCAGTAGTTTCCTGATACCCCAGAACTGCCATCTGATCTCAACAAAGTAGAGGTCACTCACCAGACTTCAAAAGCAGCACCCTTGTCTGTGGGTTTGACGCTGGGATTGGGATTGGTGCGGAGGGAGTGGGCGGCAGTGCATTCAGGGCGGCTGGGGTTGGAAACATGAGGGGAATGTTGAATGAGTGAAATGTCCCATTGGTAATTAGAGGTGAAAAGATCCAGAACAGGCAGAAAGCCCGAGAGGGGTGTCCGCAAGAAGGAAGGGGAAAGGGCTTAAGACAGGCATTGCATGTGAGGAAGAGGATGATGGGAGATGGCACCATGTGGAGAGGGAGGGAGAGATGGAGTTAAACATAAAAGATGAAACATGGAAACAACAAAGGTCTGCAGATTCTAGAATCAGTTAAGTAGGAAAGGTAATAAGTGGGACCAGATAAGGGAGGGATGATGGTCAGATGGAACTAGTGGGGAAATGGGTAGGAGGCCTGGTGCATCGAGCCAGATGGGGGAGGGGCAAGAAACTAGGTAATGGGGCACAGGAGCCGGCAAGTTTGAAAAGGAAGGAATTAAGAAACCCGGTGGTTAAAAAGAGATGGGGAGGGGGTGGAGGGGAAACATATTTTGCCCCAGAACATGAAAAATTCAGTTTTCATCCTATTGGGTTGTATCTGCTCATGTAGAACATGAAACACTGTTCTTCCAGATTCTGCAATCTGCAATCTTTAGTGTTTCCTTGGAATAAGATATGGGAGCTTTGTTGCTGCACTCTATCACATGCTGCCTTGATGTCAAAGCCAATCATGTTTGCCTGTGGCATTCAGCTCCTCGGTCCATTTTAGACCAAGGCCTGTGATGAGGTCTGGAGCTAAGAGGTCATAAAGTGCAAAATTAATGGAATAGTTGACAGTGAATAAAGTTTGAAAGTTGAGCAGAATGGTGGCAGGCAAATATGAATCAATATGTTTTGAGTCATCAAATCCAACCAAGGCATGCTGTATATGTACAGGAGAAATGTTTCAGTAAATACACATGGATAGAAGAAAAATGCAGAATTATGGACTGTGTAAGAAGGAAGGGTTATATTAATTGCTGAGTAAGTTTAAAGTACTAGCGACCCAAATTCATTTTCCACCGCTGTCTGTAATGCATTTGTACATTCTCCCCGTGGCTGCATTGGTTTCCTCCAGATGCTCCGGTTTCCTTCATATTCCAAAGACGTACCGGCTGGTAGGTTAATTGGCCATCGTAAATTGTCCTGTGATTAGGCTAGGGATAAACTGGGAGTAGCAGGTACTACAGCTCAAAGGGCCTATACTGCACTGTATCTCAATACCTGAATAAATAAAGAACAACATCGTGCGCTGAAGGTCCTGTCCCATTCTGTACTCTTCTGTTCGAGAGCTGGAAGGTAACATAATGTAAATCCATCAGTCTATTTCCTGTGCTGCCAAACAGTTCAACATGGGTTTCACTACTTTCTCACAATTACAGCTGTCATCACCAAAATGAAAGCTAAGAATACTGGAAATACTCAGCAGGTGAGGCAATGTCAGTTGAGAGAGCAGGACTTGTTAACTTCACAGATGTTACCTGACCTACTGATCATTTTAATTTTCTTTTTCATTTCGGACTTCCAGCACCTCAATTATTTTGCTTTTGTATTACTAGCATCTCCAACTGGAATTTGATTGCTGATTCCCTCCCATTTAAAAGCACTATAAAGTCGAGAGGGTGGCGCGGTGGAGATACGTCTCCACCAAAGGAGGTGTAAGGTGCTCCTTCCCTCTGCTCAGCTGTAGCTCATCCTTGGGCAAGGTGTAGCACTTGCTTATCCCCCGATTAGGGTCAAGTGAAACCATGGGAGCTGGTGGTGGATGGTTGTATGAGCAGGTGGTACACATCACAAGTCCTGGTTATGCGACCACTGGCACCAGGCAGACAACATCTGAAGAGTATTGATAATGGCTGGAGTCACCCGTCTTGTAAAGACACTGCCCAGAAAAAGGCAATGGTGCACCTGCACCACTTCTGTAGAAAAATTTGCCAAGAACAATCATGGCAGAAAGACCATGATCGTCCACATCATTTGACATGACACATTATGAGTGAAAAAATCAAGAGACAGCTTTATAGGAGAGTCACGTTAATATATTCATCTTCTCTCATGCTGGAGTACTTATTGCCCATGCAAACATGGCATCCATTCTGGAAGTCTGCCAGAGAAACCATTACGTATCCTGACTGGGCTTTAATTACATTATTTGAGCTGCACTCCTTGCATAAGCTTATATTTGTCTTGAATCTGTATCTAATCCAGTGGGGATTCCTACTTACCTATCTTCCTCATTCTTGGATACTTTCATATATCTCTTAGGGCATTAGTATCCTTCAAAGCTCTTCATTGCTTCATTCCTGTGAACCTCTGTAATGTATTTCCCTTTTTCTATAATGAATTTTCTTCTATTTGCATTACTCTGCCATAAGTAGCCCAATAACCTAACAGGATGGGAGAGACCTGCCTGGGTGCTTCTCCACTGTGGGGAATAATTTGTACTATATGATTCCCAATATAGTATTGTGGAGATGCGGACTGTCGATTAGGACCAGGAAGAATGTTGGCACACTCACTGGAAATATTGTTGACCTCATCTGAAGTCGCAGGATCAGTTAAGCAGGGTGTTCTAGGAAATGAAAAGGCAGTGGCTGACGACAATGCTTTTTATGTTTTTTAAAAATTTTACATTTCCTTTGAATGTCTTGAGAATCTACCTCACCGATATGACCTTCTTTCAGCACCCCTAACCTTATTCCTTTTATAGTTTCAGTCTGATATCCAACCATGATGCACTAGGGTTTCACTATTGACTGTTCTAAATTGGAAGCCAACACCAGCTGTTATTAGGAGGACTCATTTGGTCCAGTAAACCATTTTTTGATCTATCAACTCTGTTAAAAAGAAATGCAGCTGTGAAGGTTGGAAAAAAAATGCACTGTGGCAAAATCTTTTTGAGTTCTCCCAATCCAGTGTTGCATCACCTGGAAAGGAACAACATTTAAAGAGTTATTATTGTATCATCATGCCATGTGTCTTCATTCCAATGACATCTACCTCACCATTTTGATTGCAACCCTGCCATTGTCTGTGGATTCCTGCATCCTCATCACCATCTAGCCTCATCGCTGGCATTTGAGGACCTAATTTTCCATTCCGGAACACCAACACACCACCCTGACTGCCTGTTCCTTCCCCGTCACGGGTCAGAATCCTGACCACAATGGTTCATGCCAACTTCAAGTTCCAGGCCCCATTTGTTTCAACGTAACCACCCAAGAGGTCACACTATTGGCAATGGTACAACGTAGGCAGCACAGTAGAACAGCAGTTAGCACAATGCTTTACAGTGCCAGCTGTACGATTGAGGTTTAGTTCCTGCCACTCTCTGTAAGGAGCTTGTAAGTTTTCCTTGCGATCACCTAAGTTTCCTCCCACATTCCAAAGACGTATGAATTAGGGCTGGTAAGTTGTGGGAATGCAATTCATTTGTAGGCTGCCCCCAGCACCGCCTCAACACAAACAATGCATTTCTCTCTATGTTTCAAATGAAAAAATGAAGCTAACCTTTATAAAGCTAATTTCTACTCTTCCTAACAGCATTATGGGTATACACATGGCGGAAAGACTGCACCAGCTCTTACGGGCAGTGCAATACCACTTTCTCAAGGGGGAAATGGGATGGGCAACTAAGTATAGGCTCAGCCTATGAAACCCACATCCCTTCAATGGATGTACAGTATATAAACAAAACAACACAACTGTCACCCCATCTCCTAATTTGGTTTGGTTCAAAGTACTCACTAACTACTTACAGGCTATCTACTACTCAGGAAGAGTGCAGGGATTTAGATTATTGCTTTGGTGGCTTTCAAAGAGGAGAGCCTGACCCCAGAGCAGACTGCACAATGTTGAAGAAACCTCAATGTCTCTCCTTCTTTAAATAAATACCATTCTGCAGACTGGAGAGCTTTCTCCTGTTGGGCAGTATGGGTAAACCATTTGGTTAAAGTCAATTGCCTGAAAAAAATTGAAAGTTACTGATGTAACATTAGGAGGGACTTCTTCACACACAGAGTTTTGGGAGTGTGGAATGAGCTGCAAGATGAAGTGGTAAATGTGGGCTCACTTTCAACATTTTTAGAAAAACTTGGACAGGTACATGGATGAGAGGTATATGGAGGGATATGGGCCAGGTGCAGGTCAGTGGGACTAGGCAGAAAAATGGTTTGGCAGGGCCAAAAGGCATGTTTCTGTGCTCTAATGTTCTATGGTTCTATGTATCACATCCCTTTGCATGAATTGAAATTCGTATACTGCAATTTGTCTAACTTGCAATGCCAAATCTGTACCAAATCAATTTTAATGATGATATCAGTATGCACAGGCACATACATTACGAGCTGTGATAGAACTAACCAGAGGCTGTCCAAACAATGCTTCTAGACAAGCTGTACTTGGCAGAATTGGTGATGAGATAGCTGGTAAACACAAGGAAATCTGCAAATGCTGGAAATTCAAACAACACACACAAAATGCTGGTGGAATACAGCAGGCCAGGCAGCATCCTGATGAAGGGTCTTGGCCCGAAACATTGACAATGCTTCTACTTATAGATGCTACCTGGCCTGCTGTGTTCCACCAGCATTTTATGAGATAGATGATGATCTGTTCTACATTATTGCTATCTCCAAAGGGGCAGCACACCATCAGGAATGGACAGAAGGGGCAGCAGGTCGAAGAGGAAGAGAGGAGGCAGCCTGTGCACCCGATTACCATCCACAAACTCCTTATCAGGGTGAAATACAGGTTTCTTTTCTTTATTTTCCATGTTTCTCCACCTTACCTTTCCCCAGTCACCAAACATCAGAGTATCTGCATAGGTATCACGAAGAAGTAAAAGCTACCACAACTGAAACATTATAAAGTCACATTTATGAGTCCTCTTTATTCACCCCCCTTTATGCCTTTTCTTCCTAGACCATGTGCTCATTATTGCCCCTAGAACCGTAGCCCCCACAGGCAGCATTCTGGCTCATGGAAAGCTGTTCACCTTCAGTAGATGAGATTGCAGATGACTTTAAAGAGACACCTTAAGCTGGAATGGGACACAGGGCACAGAAGTGATTTTGTACAGTGGGTTAACCAACAACACTAAGGGCAATGGTAGTCCAATACAAATTCTATCAGTCCAGGAGAGGACAGTTTTTCACAGTCCATGCACCCAGTGCAGTTCACTTTCAGCAAACCCTGTAATCTATTGGAGGCCTGAATGAGAAACTCCGTTTGACCACAGAGACATGCAGCCAAGGTGGCCACACTCTGAGCTAACACAGAGCTGAATGATTCTCTGAGTTCCTACTTGAGCACATCTGGTCCTGGAACAACGTTGAAAGCTGGAAGATCAGACAAATTTGCTGATCTGTCAAATGTGAAGAGTTGTTTATCACTTCTGTGCCAGCAAAGCAGGACTCCAGGCCACATGTGGTGAGGCATTGGCCACAAGTTGCTGCTGAATTCCTCCATGCACTGTGACATCGAATACAGATGAATCCTTAGACCTCCCAATGTTCCAAGCATTTTATCCTACACACCCATCTGGGTCTTTTGTCTGCAGTCCCATCAATGAACGCATTAGAGCCGTCCACTGTAGAACTTGTAAATTCAGTGCCCACTTTATTTGGTATACCTGCTTATTGATACAAATATCTAATCAGCCAATCACACGTCAGCAACTCAGTGCATAAAAGTCTTCAGTTGTTCAGACCAAACATCAGAATAGGGAAGAAATGTGAACCAAGTGATTTTGACCATGGAATAATTGCTGATGCCAGAGGAAGTGGTTTGAATATCTTAGAAACTGTTGACCTCTTTGGGATTTTCATGCACAGCAGTCTCTAGAACTTACAGAGAATGGTGTGCAAAACAACAACAGTTCTGTGGGCAAAAATGCCTTGTTAATGAGAGAGACCAGACTGGTTCAAGCTGACAGGAATGCAACAGTAATTCAAGTAACCACGCTTTACAACAGTGCTAAAAGAGCTTCTCTGAATGCAAAACACATTGAACCTTGAAGTGGATGGGCTCCACCAGCAGAAGACCAGTAATATGCACCCCGTGGCCACTTTATTAGGCACAGAAGATAACTAATGAAGTGGCGAACAGAATGTACATTCTTGCCCTCAAACAAGTTGGCCTTGAAATATTTCTGCTCTATGAACTGACCACGGGCTATATTCCCAGTCTCTGAACTCATGCCCATTGGCTTGGTCTGAACAGTTCGCCTCTCCTTGAAGTGATATGCCATGCCACTAGCTGAACTGATGATGTCTATGCCTTCATCCTCTCCTTCCTGTTACATCATTGCCAGGTGTCTGAAATAAGAAAAACACATGGGTTAAGGTTTCAGGATTCAAATTTACTTATCATATGTACATCAAAACATACAGAAAAATGAGTCATTTGTGTTATCAACCAACACACTTGAGGTGTGCAGGGGACAGCCCTCAAATGTTCCAGTGTCAACAGAGCTTACCCACAATGCTTGGTAAACAACACAGAATAAAATAAGCAACAAGACAATGGCAGAAAAAACAAGCCCCGTTTCTCCCTCCGGCTGACACACCGACACAGACCATTAACCCCAGGATAGGTGTCTAGCCTCCAGCGGACACGGACTTGCAAGTGTTGGTAAAGGAGTGGGAAAAAATAAAAAATCTGTGCTAACACCACTTACATTAGTAAATCAGAACTGACGACAAAATGAGGTTAAGGTGAAATGAGAGGATATCAGGATATCTTCAGCCCTGCCACTGGCCATATCCTTAGCTAGGGCTTTGTTGACCCAGTAGTGGCCTGACCATTCACTCTTTGGTGATTTGGTCAGCAGTAGCCATACTATTCACTCTATGCCTGGTCTTAACTCTTCCATTTTTTTTTGCAATAGAGTGGCTCATACATCAGTAAAAATTCTTTGGGTGAAATGGTCGCTGTAGTTGATCAGCTGATAATGTGTACAGATGGAGTTGAGCAGTCCTGGTTGTGCCACAGTAGGGAAGTACACCAGTGCTGGGCATGTATCAAGTAGATGAGTGATGTGGCTCCACAGTACTTGGGCAAGATGAGTAGAGCCTCACAGCACAGAAAGACACCTTTCAGCCTACCTAGTCTGGCTGAACTGTTATTCAGTCTAGTCCCATTGACCAGCATCTGTCCACAACCCTCCACACCCCTCCCATCCATGTATGTATCCAAACTTCTCTTAAATGTTGAAATCGAACCTGCATCCACCACTTCTGCTGGCAGCCTGTTCCACACTTACCCCACCCTCTGAGTGAAGAATTTCCCCCTCAGGTTCCCCTTAAATATTTCACCTATAACGCAGAACCTATGACCTCTAGTTCTTGTTTCACGCAGCCTTAGTGGGAAAAGCCTGCTTGAATTTTCCCTGAGGATAATTTTGTGTACCTCTATCAACGCTGTACTCATTTTCCTACACTCCAGGGGAAAAAATGTCCTAACCTATTCAATATTTCCTATACTTCCGGTCCTCATTTCCCAGCAACATCCTAACAACTATAGCTTTTGGAAATCCATTGGAAGACTTGTACTGCTCACTTGTAATCATTTGCTGTTTTGTGAGACACTCAGGGTTGACTTGTGAAAACAGATTATGTGTCTACAGATCCAGGATACCTGTCCATGTGCTGTCCAGTAGTATATCCCTGAAGCTCACACTCTCCCATGGTTTGCCTTTCTTTATTGTTTCCCAAGTCAGACACACTTCACCCGCCACTCAAGCATCTGCTCACAAAAATATAAGTTGGCATGATATTAGCAAGTTACAATATTAGGACGCATATTGCTGATGGATGGTGCCCACGAGCAGCATGATTAGTGTAAGCTACAGAAGCAATTGCTTGGGAGCATGAACGAGTGTGAATATCGTATGTTGTCTACCTTTTATCAATGACTGTTTATATGAGGAGTGTTTGGGCCTGTACTCGCTGGAGTTTAGGAGAATGGGGGGGGGGGGGATCTCATTAAAACCTGTCAAATATTGGAAGGCCTACAAAGACTGGGAGAGTCTAGGACCAGAAGACACAGACTCAGAACAAAAAGATGTCTCTTTTGAGGAAGAATTTCTTTAGCCAGAGGATGGTGAATCTGTGGATTTAATGTCCATAGATAGCTGTGGCCACCATGTCAGTGGGTATATTTAAAGTGGAGTTTGATAAGTTCTTGATTATTGAAAGCATTCAAGGTTATGGGGAGAGGGCAGGAGAATGAGATTGACAGGAATAATAAATCAACCATGATGGAATGGCAGATGAGTCTCCCATGTCTCATGGTTTTATAATCCCTGCTATAACGTATGACCTACTTTGGCTTCTGGGAGTCTGTTAAGAAATAAGATAAGCTCTACATCCAAAGGGAGTGTCACATGTAGTAACCTTTGTGTTCCATATTTAAGATATCATTGTCAGTATCTCTAAGGTACAGAGGAGAAGTCAGGGGTAAGTTTTTTACACCGACAGCAGTGAGTGCGTGGAATGGGCTGCCGCCGACGGTGGTGGAGGTGGATACGATAGGGTCTTTTAAGAAACTCGGGGATAGGTACATGGAGTTTAGAAAAATAGAGGCCTATGCGTAACCCTAGGTAATTTCTAAGGTAAGGACATGTTTGATACAGCTTTGTGGGCTGAAGGGCCTGTATTGTGCTGTAGGTTTTCTATGTTTCTAAGCAATCTTCATGATTATATTAGTGGGTTGTTTTCTGCCTCAGAAGTTCAGTCATTTGAAGTCAATATATTGTATTTTGGAGGCAGAGTTTTGGATGGTACTTAGTGGGTCTACCAATAACATCTTGGAATGATCTTGTAAGCAAATTTGGGCAACAGATGTAAATATATTTTCTTAAGAGGAAAAGAAAATCGAATGGATTAGGAGTGCAATTTATTCTATAAGTGACAAATTAAATTCCTAAAACACACACAAAATGCTGGTGGAACACAACAGGCCAGGCAGCATCTATGAGGAGAAGCACTGTCAACGTTTCGGGCCGAGACCCTTCATCAGGACTGAAATTCCTGTTCATTTTAGGCCCTTCTCTATTGTTTCTTTTTTGTTTTAAGTTCAAAGGTTATGTGTTTAGGCCCCACCTCAGAAACTTGAGCAGGTGCTCCCGATGCAGTACCGAGAGAATGGTGCACAGTCAGACGTGCCTCTGTTTAGATTAGAAATTAAACCTAAGGCTTTGTCAGTATTCTCAGGTGGATATGAAAGATTCCATGGCTTGAACTGAAGAGTATGAAGTAAAGGAACATTGGTTCCCAAGGTCAAAATTTACCCCCAGAACCATATCAACTAAGAAGTATTTGCTTTTATAACCTACAAGTGTGATTTTATAATAAAGCTTCCATGCAGCTGAACTGTAGCAACAAAGTTCAATATGTATAATCCTGTGTGGCATGTTTACTTCATATGACTTATTTTACGCCCTAGATTCGACTTGTCAGCACATTGCTGTTAGTGGGACATTCCTTACATTACCACAATGGCCACACTTCAACATGAACTTGATTGACTAAAAAGCACTTTGGACACCCTAGAAAGCATTGTGGAAGGCAGTGTAGAAATGCAAATTCATTCACCTTTCTTACTTAATGCCTACCTTATAGATTTAAGAGGACATTGATTCATCTTTACCTTGTAACACTGAAGTTCATATTTTTCACATTACCATGACTAATGTCATGTCCAGACCTCCAGATACTAAATCCCTGAAGCTTTCACTCTCACATACTTTACCATTCTTTACTATCCCCCAGATCAGACACAGGTGGTTTATTTCTCCTATCATTTCGCATTTCCCCCTCCCCCCCCCCCCACTACTTTCAAATCTCTTACTATCTTTCCTTTCGGTTAGTCCTGACAAAGGGTCTCAGCCCGAAACGTCAACAGCGCTTCTCCTTATAGATGCTGCCTGACCTGCTGTGTTCTACCAGCATTTTGGGTGTTGTTTGAATTTCCAGCATCTGCAGATTTCCTCGTGTTTGCACAATATAGTTTATTCTGCTTTCACGTTCGGTGTCTGGTTTGGGACAAGCAAGTAGAAGGTTTTTCTCAGAGCAATTTTGGGTGTGAACTAACAAAAGTGAATGTTAGGGTACTTATTCCAGTATTGCCCAATCCAATGGCAATCCATATTTTGATACATGCAAATGCTAATACAGAAACAAATCACTTTATTCTAAATGTATTTGGACTCTTTTTGCAACAATGCGCTGAATTCTCAGTTAAGAAATGCCTTTTTCATCTTGTGGACTGCTGCCTCAGTGTCAATGATTTTAAGATCCTGTGCTGTACACATAGCAGCTTGAAAGAATAGAATATGCAGAGCAACGGTCCTGGAAGTTTAAGGAGTATTTTCTGCCAAAGCCAAAGTTTCACCTCTCCAGCTGGATAAGTATCTAGTTACCTCCATTTACTCTACCAGTTTGCCGTTGACAGTACTGCTGTAGTTGGCAGTGAACAGGTAATGTAATATCTCTAGTGTACTGGAAAGCGGAGGCAGTCCCGTACCACCAAAGTTGATGGTTTCCACCCTCGCGCTTTTGACAGCAGGACTGGTTTTACCTTGAAGAAAGGCATTGACATTTCAAGTTGATATTAAAGTGTCAGAACACTTAACTGTGACCATCAAAAGCCTGCCATTTTAGCAGAGACAAATTGGCTTGGTAAAATAAGTTGATTAATTCTGCAGCAAAAAATTGGTAGGGAAAGATGTTTTAAATAATCGTGTCTGTATGATTCTTAACACCATACAGGTCTCTGTTTAGAAACACGAAGTGCTAAACAACTAATTTTTTCCCCTTTTCACTCCTGCAATCTGAGCAAAGGTGACGTAGCTTCATTTGGCATTGGCAAGGAAGCAAGGGCACTTCAGCCAGCTGTCTTGGTGGCAGCCATGTTTGCTAATATAGATTAGACTGGTGAGGGTGGACGGTTAAAGACAAACAAATGGTGATGGAATTATGCCTTGACGTAGGATAATAAACAGCTGAGAATACATTTTATATTCTGTCCCTACCACAGAAGAAGAAATCCTTGCTTTCAGTAAGTTCACAAGAACGTCTAAATGTTTGTGCAATTAGTGTGAGTGGAAGTATAAAGGGAAGTCTCATCTCTTTGCTAACCCAGCGATCAAGGCTTGCCTAAAGCACAATATTCTCATCAGTTCCTTATTCTGCTCTGCAGGGTGTCATTATTCCTTCCTGAAATGCTTGGTGCTAACATTCCCCCAATCTCACCCACTCTGCAGCTACCCCCACAGACACAGCAATAGATTATGCTTTTTTCCACCTCTCTTTTTTTTAATACATTTTCCTTTAGCTGTCTTCTCAGCAGATTCACTTGATGAATGTGACATGTTTTGTGTTTAGCCCTCCCTCATTGAATTTGAAAGTTTGGCAAATGCAAAACAAGGAGGGACTTAAGACAGTATTTCAATAGATGTTAAATCTTTCAAGGTTAGGACTTAACCTCCGTTCCTCTTAATTCATCTCCAAAACTTTAGTGCAAAGCCAATCAAGAATATCAGATGATAGTTAACAATGAAGGATTTCTGATATTCAGGTACAGCTTTATTTCAATGGGATTGCAAATGCTTTGTGCAGTGAGAGTCGGTTTTACTCTAAAGTACTGTCACAAAAAAGTGAAATTACCATTTGCTTCGAATGATGCCATTCATCATTGTCAGAATACTAAGCATTGTAAGTAGCTAGGGCCTCTCCAAATTAATGCCTTGTTTTGCATCAGCTAAATTTCCCAAATCCAGGCGGATGGGTGATACGATAACACATCTCACTTGTCTTATTTCTCAATAGAATGTGAAATGCATGGGGAAGATTTGGAGGCGAAGAAGCTTCACATGAGCCTGTTTTTTTTTATTATTCTGATTTATTTTGAAAATAAGATAAATCTTTTACTAAAACAATTGAATTTTTTTGTTTCTACAATGGGCTTTAGACTTTATTATATGTTGGCTGGGGGAATCAAGAATTTGAAAATTGTAAATTTAATACCGAACTTGCTGAGCTGCAGAACAAAAGTAACTGATACTGAATGAGACTGGCAACGAGGTGACATTTTGTTCAACTTGCGCTAGTTTCTGCTTTCATTATCAGATTTGTGAAAAAACTGTCCTTTATTATTACTAGTCACACATTGAAGTGCAGCTCGGTTTGAGGCAAACTTCTCTCTGCTGAGCATCAGTGAACTGATTGTACACAACAGACCAAACACAATTTCACCATCTCCTTGGCAATTCTACAATAATAAGGCCGCAAAGGTTGTGACTTGGCACTATACTGATGTCATTTGGCACCACACACGCCTCCTGTTAGTCATAGTAATCCCTAAAACAACTACAATGTCAGTAACAATACTCGCAACAAAATTTCAGATGCATAATATGCTGTGCTTAAATAGATAATTGCCTTGCTGTGAGGATAATGCTGGTTGATATTGTACTGGGATTTGAAATATGTTATCAGTAACCTTTTATAAATTTCAAACACTGCAGAAGTTACATCTTGGAAAATCACAGTGAGTAATGGTTCTACTTATCACCAGTGATTTCTATAAAAGATGCAGAAGGTGTCCTGCCAGGGCTTTTTCTTGATCAGGCACATTGAAGATGAACTTTCATGGTGTAGATGGACAACCAGATTTTCAAACCTCCTACAATGTGCATTTTCTCATCTTTTGATAGTCATTGGAATGACGGTGGAAGACAATAATGATCGCAGAAATGGAATATCTGTTTCAGCTGTGGAAACATACTGTATGTTGAAATATTTTCACTGTAGGACGTTGCTTGAACCAATTAAGTGATTTTAAATAAGAGCAGAGTTATTTTTAAACAATGCAGTGGAATTTAGTTTTCTTTGGTGTAATGAGGTAGCATACAAATTTGACAGAAATGGGTTTCTAATGTCAGCCAAGGTGACTGATTGATGCATTGGAGAACAGTGGCAACGTGTATTTTACCCATAAGTACAGGTTGGCTCCCACCAGCTTACTCTTTGCTAATCAGCTCTTTGCACAAAGGTATTTTAACATAACAGCAAGGGAGCAGTGACATGGCCTCCAAACAACATTAACAATATTAACACCTTGTATTTATATAACTAATAACACTAATGATGGCCCAAGATATTTTGTGCATTGAGAAGGAATAAAATTGCCATTTTACAGAAACAAGTTGAAGGTATTTATGGAGAAAGGGAGAGAAAATGTAAAATTGGGGAACAAAACCTTGAAAATTGGACATAAAATTAAATTATTTCAAAGTAAAATCGAGTTAAAAGGAATTGGATGTTTTCCCAAAATACCAACAAATTTGGTCTGAAAATCTTCTGATCCAAAATGTGTGATCCTCAGTACTCACAAAGAAATATTTCATCCTGAAAGATCTTTTTCATGGAGGCTTTTCTCTTTTGCCTGAAGTGCTGATGGACTTAAACTCTGCCAGCTGTTTGACCAAGAAATCTAGGATATCATCTCTTTGAGGTTGACAGATATTTAAGGGACTAACTTCAGTAATGTTTTAATGTTACTGGCAACTGTGTTTTTTAAGTGTAGAAGTTCTCCAAAAATAACAAGAACTGGAGTTAGAAGTAAGCCCACTCCTCCCAATCTTTACTGTCACTTTTTATGCATTATGCGAAAAGTTTTGATTGAAATCTTTTCTTAAACCTACATCACAAAAACTTGGTCTCTTTCATGCTGATGCGAGTGATGTCTTTTGCAACATTGCCCGATTGAAGAAGTGAGATGAAGTTTTCACTTCTTTCTTCCTAAACCTGGTTTTCAAAACATCTTTTATTTCTTTTAAGACCACCATTAGTCAAGAGCACTATTTTCAGCAACAAGGCACAATAATCCAAAGGGAGCCAATAATTCTACAGCAATGCAGAGTTAGCTGCAACGTCCCCTCCTTCTTCTTAATAAGTTACATGAAGAAGGACTAGCTACATCTGTGTGAGTGGGTGCTGCATGACATGAGATAATTCCAGCATCATTCTCTTTTCACTCCCTCTCCGTCTGTAATACATAACCCCAGAAGGAGATAAATATTTGTTCAGGTGTTTACCTCATGCGTCAGAAATCAAGATACGGTGAGGGTGCTTGAATTCCATTCCGGTTGCCTCTGAGATCTTCCTTAATAACAATTAGGAACTGAACCACATACCACTGTTATTGGAAGTTTGAAGATTCCTGCAATTCTGGACAAGGATTCTCAGCTTCTGTATGCAACCTTGGCTGAACAGAGGAGCGCTTTCAGTAATAGACAATGTCAAATGCGCTTCTCCAAAATGGGTCAGTCTTACCTTCAGTCATTAGGCTCTAGAATGAGTCAACCTGTAGCTGGGGAAGTGATGACCCCCTTCTGTTAGACTGTTATTAACTTCTGTTTACCAAACCCTGTTAATGTGGACACCCTGTGCAATATTATGCAATACTACCATCACTTCTTATCTGGATGGTGTGAATGTGCACCCATTACTGTAAAATATTAGGGGATTTCACTAACATCTTATAAATGTGAATTTGGAAATCCTGTAAATTTTGTTTTATTTGATTTGAAAGTCTTATGCATCTTATTTTTTAAGGTCACTTTTTATTTTTTCTTACTTCTAATATTTGTATATCTGTGCACTTGTAATGCTACAATGACACTAATTTTCTTTGGGATCAATAAAGTATCTGTCTACCTAAAGGCAAATTGAATTGGTATTCTGTTTACCTCACAATCATTCCTCTGTAAGTGTCCTACCTATAAGATGGTTGTGATGGATGTTATCTTTCCAGGGCCTGAGAAGCTTATTGCTTACCTCAGCTTTCTAGCAGAGAAGCATGACCTTGCCAAAGGGTCATAGCTGTTTTTGACAAAGTTAAATTTCTAACCAATATTCTTTGCTCAACTTCCTGTTGTAAGCAAATAAACAGTGAGGTTTTGTAGCCCCATGTTTAATCACTGTAAGACAATGGGGATATGTTAATTGGCCTGCATAAAACCAGACAACACTGGCTAAACTGTTTAATCCATTGTGACTGCATTCACAAAAGCTTGCAGACAAGATTGATTTTGTCACTTAGCACATCAAACGTGGTCATAGGTGTAGCTGATCAATCCATGGTTGGGAAATTTGTGCACTCAGAGAGACAGCGTTAATTTGGGGTATTGGGGAGCTCTGTTCCAAGAAGCTTTAAGAAAATTTGTGAAAATTACATTGTCTCAGCAAAGGTATCTGAAAAAAATCAAAGGCAAATAATGTCTACCAGTATCGAAACAGTATAAGTATTAGAAAAGATTGGGGATTGCTTGAAATGACAAAGAGAGTGACAGAAAGATGGAACAACAGAAAGAAGAACTAGAATTTTTTTCCTCATTCTTTTGTTTCTGTGTGGACAGCTCCTTCAATAGCTGGACGTATCTCCTCCTTGATAAGGAGGGGGAACCCACCACTCAAACAGTGTGTATTGGCAGCGAGACCTTGCTGCAGAGACTAAACAGGGAAGTAAGCTAGATCTTGAAGAGTAAGTTAATACATTATAACCTCCCATAGTGAGAGTACCCATAGATACCTAGATCTGATAGGGATTAAAAACTTCTTTTGAGTTTAGGGAACAATGAACCAAATACCATCATAAGATAATGAATGACATTGCATGGGGAAGGTATTTCATTATATGCAGAGAAAGTTAATGAATTATTTAAAAGTAAAGGGTGGTAGATTGACTGTGAGGACTTTTCTTTATTTTCCAGATGACATTACATAGTCAGAAACGGAATAATTTAATCCACAGTGGTACTGGTTGGTCTATGGATGCACAAATAAGTTCCAGATATGATCATATGGTTTTTAATTATTTCTCATTGCCACAAAACTTATTAAGCTCATCTCAAAATATATAGCGAAGGAGAGGACAGAGCATTATTAAAGCTTGCCTCCTTTAGTAAATATAAAGAACTTTTCAAGTAATTATAGAGCAAGTTTAATAAATTATTATTCAAAATAAAAATAATAAGATATTTCTGGTGATAGCCACTTGCCTGTTTGTTTTCAAACTACAGCTGTGAAATGAGTAGAACCAGGAAGTGGATTGGCCCCTATCACACTCAGAGCTCTCAGTACATGTCTGAGTGTAACAGGCTGTGCTGTGTCCTTATCAGGTACAGAAATCTGAACAAAAAACTTACATGCAGGAGTGAATAATTCCAACATCCACTGTATTGCACTGGTTGATGGGGAAAGTTTGATTAAAGGTTATGATAGAGTGGAGGGAGGGAAACTATTTCCTCTGATGGTGCCAGTCCAGAACAAAGGGATAAACTCATAAGGTTAAGACTAAGCTGTTCAAATATAATTTCCTCACTCAATAGGAAGTGGAAATTTGGCACTGTCACCAAAAAAAAAAGGTCATGAGGCTAGAAAGACTGGAAACTTAAAAACTGAGGTGAATATCTTTTTTGTTAAGAGTCAGGGCACTAAGCTGGTTATAATTTGTTAAGATATAGATCAGCCACGATCTAATTGAATGATGGAAGAGGCTCAAGGGATTGAAAGTCCTCTTCCTCCTCTTGTGAGATCTTTCCAGTGTTTAAGTCTGGTGAAAGTTCATAGTGTCTTCAGTTACAGCCAACTCAGCTCCTCACCTTGAAATGATTGAAATGTTCAAGAAGAAACCTTCTGTCTAAATGCTCTATGAAATATGTAAACAGCAATGAATCAAAATGATTTATAATAGGGCGGGGTTCAATTCAAATATTTATTTCTGAAAAGCATGTGGTTACGCAATATATAACTCTTACCCTGTTGAATAAACTATACTCAATATATTTACACAGTTGAACTTTAGTCCAAGTCTTAATCTTTCATGACATAAAATTTCATTTTAGCCTCAACAAGTTTTTAAAAAAATGGACCATCTCAAAATTTTGGCTTATTTCAAAGCAAGTCTTAGCCCACGTGAACTTACTGACCTTTGTGGGAAACATGGAGAATAACACACAAATATGTATATACAGGATTTCTCTCTGGCAGTCTTGTGAGAGCTAATGTCAACTGGTTGGCCTTAGTTTGTAATTGATGGCTGCTTGAGGCTTGATCTATTCCAAATGAGTGGAGACGGGTGTACAATAAACAATGGGTTGTGTGCACTGTCCCAGAGCTTAGAACAGAGCAATTTGTTCAGGAACATGATTTAAAATAGTGTGTGTTTGCAATACCTGTAAGTAACAGCATAGAAACAATAAGGACCATTGATTGTAAAAATGACCAAAACTGCAGCCCTGGTTAGAAGCATCTTGTTTAAGGGGCATGACTCATGCAGGTAGATCTCACTGACAGTAGGTAGAAGGGAAAGATAAGACACCTTCTGAACTAAGGCAGCAACTGCAGATAATGGACTGCTTTCATGCAATGCGTTGGGCAATTGCATCCTCCAAACCTTCAGTTTCACTGTAACATTCAAGATAATTGTCGATACTTTCAAGTTTTTTGTGTTCCCAACTTGATGGAGTAGTGAAATCGTTTCATTTTCAATCCCTACCATTTCTGGCATCTTCAAGCTTGAATGCTTCAAGTGAGCAAAACAGTTCTGAATTGTCTTAATGCTTATTTCTCAACGGTCAGTGACAAAATCACTGCTTTTGAACACAAACACATACAACTGACACTATTTAAAAACTGTTCAGTCTAAGCATGGTGGAGTGTCTAACAGTCATACAAGTTCACATGACTGACGCTAGTTAGAAACTGTCAGCAACAGTGTCCTGTTCTAATTAAGCATCATACTGTAGCAAATAAATGAAGGGAATCCCAGCTATTTTTTTCAGTTAGTTTTTGTTCTGTAAATGTTGTCCCACATAAATGGTTGCCCCGATTAATTGATGTCCCAATTAACTGGAATTGTCTTTATTTGCATTTTAAATACTGCCTTTGGGTTTCTTATAACCAACAGGACAATTTAATATTTGAATCCAAAGCTAAAACCATATTCATATTCATGAAACCAATTTCATTGAAATACCTGAAGGACTTGGTTGTAATTGAAACTAAAGTGTCTTGATTCCAGGACAAGAATAGAGTCATAAAGCTGTACAGCACAGAAACAGGCCTTACACACCAATTTGTCTATATCACACAAAGTCCTCTCCTGCTTCCATCTGCCTGCATTTTGTCCATATCCTTAAAGACCTTTCCCATCCACAGAGATCTCCAAAACTGCTGTTAACTGAAGCAGTTTGCTTGCATTGAGGAATGGCAGCGACCAGATAAATTGAAATTTGGGATTCAACATTTTGAAATTATGAAAATCATTCGAGTTATGTTAGAAATAGGAATTTCAATAAAAAGTAAGTATATGTACTTTAGATTTCAATGTGGAACATTGTCTCCCTGCAGACAATGTGAGATTTATCAATGATGGGTACATGGAAACATGGCTAGTCCATTGCAAAAATCAGGGGTTCTCAAGCTGGGGTCCACGGACCCCTTGATTAATTGGAGGGGTCCATGACATAAAAGGGGTTGGGAACCTCTGGCAGCAACCAATGGGTATAAAGTGAAGAGATTTCCCACTGCCTGCTCTAAACTGCATTGTACCCCTTTACCCCATTGGTTAACCAAATAGCTGTGCTTTGACCTTGCAAGGTGGACACTCTTATTTTGCATCATGCAAGACCACTAGAGGGAGAAGAGAAAGGAATGAAACAAAACACCAGGAAATAATGTTTCATCAGATTTAGTCAATATTTGTGATATTCTGCTCATGTATCTTAAATGTTGGTTCCATAAGGACTGCACTCAGTAACGAGATCCTCCAATTTTACTGGGATCAGGTTTCAGAGCTGCTCCTTTATTCCATTCACATTTAGTATATTCTTCATATTTGCATGAACTGACAGTTTTTTCGTTAACCATACTAAATAGAATCTATTTTTAGAATATGTTAATCTTTTAGTCTATTGGCATTCGTCTTATTTTTCTAATAAGTTTCACATCAGTAACAAATTTATCAACATTTATGATTCCAACTTCTCTAATTCTGCATAATTTCTCTAATTCAAGTCTTAACTGATTTCATTCCGCTGGAATTCAGCAGAATATTTCCCAGATGATTTTGTTTTTATTCTTTACCCCCAATGAGTTAAACCTACTTCAGCAGATGCTCATTGTAACATATTAGTGCTATTACGATTACATGAATTATGTAACTGTCTTCGCCAAACTTGTATAAAAGGGCTGGTGTTCAGAATTCTGGCTCTCAAACAGTGTGTACCTTGTCAAACTACATAACCTCAGAATCATGCTTAAGGTAACATGGTTTCTGCACTTTAGGAACATCTCCAGTAGTGTGCTTTGCCTTTATGTTAAGGCAGGTTAATTTAACCAAATTAATTGCTACAATTGATTAAGTTATTCTCAATTTCTTACAGAATAAACAGGAAGATATATTTGCAAAGCTATTGCCTTCCAAGGCTGAAACTAAATTAGATTCAGAAAAAAGGAATCTTAAAAAATACTTCCAAGAATTTTGTTAGAAGATGCTTCTATAAAACCACTACATTTTCTGTGTAAACCATAAGATGAAACTTGCTGCTTAGTTTTGATAACTTTCCAAAATGAAATAAACAACATTTCAGTTACCAGACTGAAATAAGTAGATCCACATTTTGCTTTTCATGGTTGTTGGCCTACGGTTATGCAGTGAGCTTCTCCGCTGAATTAAGTAATAAATAAGCAACTTTGCCACTACTGAACAGGATATTTTCAAAAGGGAATACTGTCAGAAAGGTAGTGGACAGCAGAAGTTTGCACCCAGGATTAATATGGCAAGATCCTTGTTGTAATTGCATTGCTCGATCTTTAATACTTTTATATCTATGAGGGAAAAAGGCCTGTGAGGCACTTTTGCTGGTAAGTATGTGCAAACAATCCATATTTATTAAACCATGATGAGTGATATTGTCTGAGTTCCTGGATGATAAGTACAGCACCAAGGCAACTTAAAACACCAAATGAGATATGAAATTATGTTATGCTAATTTGCTACTTTAACCACTATTAAAGAACAACTTGATCTTCCTAAATGACTGTGCTTCATCACTAACAGGTGGTGGAGAGTGGAAAACAAACCAAAAGTTATAGGTCCACATTCTACACAGAAAACCAAAAAAAAGTAATGTATATAATTAAGTGGCTAATAATTTACAAAAGGAGTAATAAAATATTATTAAAATATTTACAGTTTCAGTCTGAGATAGGTGTTCTGAGATTGTGGGGAGAAGTGAAAGGGATTGAACCATTTTTAATTGATCATACAATCAAGTGGTGAATGTAAGGGGTAAAAAAAAGTCAAGCGAAAAAGAGGGTCTCGGCCCAAAATGTCGCCTGTACTCTTTTCCATAGACGCTGCCTGGCCTGCTGAGTTCCTCCAGCATTTTGTGTGTTGCTCAAGCCTGAGATAGTTATTGAGGAGAATCGCTGTCATTAATGCAAAATGACACTGATATCTTATTAAATTTGTGAAGTAGATGAAGGGTAAGCCGACTGTTGTGTTAGATTGTATAATGTTTTCTACATAACGTGCTCTTGTTTGGTGAAGATGATGGAAACTAAGCTTAGGTGCTGTTGCCCAATATAACAGCTCTGTGCTGATGTACTGTAAATCAGCACCTCGAACACTCACTCCATTTCCCTCACTGCAGATGCTGCCTGACTTGCTGGGTATTTCCTCTGTTTTCAGTACATTTCTGATTTACAGCAATCACATTGCTTTACTTAGAGATGTCATTGTTCTTTGCCTTATGTACACATCTGGTTTGGTTTGAAAGTTTGCAGGAATGGACATCATTTAATGTGACATTAAACCTTCCTTCAACATCTATTGATAACGTAAAAGAATTGCCTTTATATTGCTCTGAATCATGTTGAGCAGAGTCAACCTGCCTCAGCTGGATGCCATGTTTCTCTTTTCAGAACAATTGAGTGCAGACATGTAAGAGAGAGAGGCAGGAAAGTTTAGGAACAGAAGTTTGTGCTTTAGACCTTGGCAATTGAAGGCATGGCTGACAGTGTTAGAGCGATTAAAACAACTTGCAAATCCAAAAAGATCTAGCTCTAAAAGTATGCATTTTGCCATGTGGCTATATGAATTGGTATATTACACAATTAGGCAAATCTGAATTGCAATCAAAGAAAATTGACTTAGGATATGTAACTGACAAATTTAGGAGTTGTTTGTCTGATGAGTCAAACAGTAATAATATTATAACGACTTCCATGGAATTGTCTATGCTCTCAGATATCTCCCAGTATGCTGTGGATCCAACTGGATCAGCATCTTTTAACAATTATTACTGTCTTCCAACTTAATAGAATAGTCAAAACATTCCACCTTTATCAGCCAAAAGTTCCAGCTGAAACACGTTAGCTGAAGTGCAAAAGAGTCTTCTTGATAGTCATGTTTAATCTCGAAGTACAACGTAAAGTTGTGGAATTGTACAGCATGGAAACAAGCCTTTGGCCCAATTTGTCCACATGAGCCAGTGGGCAAATATATTAGTCCCAGCTTCCAGCACTTTTTCTACTGCTTTCTATTGCTGGATGATTCAAGTGCAACCTTGACATTTCCTAAATGTGGCCACTGACCCAGCTTTATCCACTTTGTAAGGTAGCGCATGCTAGGAAATTTTATCCCCTTTGGGTGAAGAAATACCCCTTAATATCCTCTCTAAATTTCTTCCTCTTATTTTCATCTATGTCATCTAGTTTTATTGACTTCTGGTATATGGAAACATTTCCCATGCCTCTCTCTACCCATCAGAATTTTATACATCTTAGTCATCTTCTCTCTGCCTCCTCTGCTCCAATGAGGATAAACCTTGATTTTCTAGTACCTCCTCATAATTGAGCTGCTCTGTCTCTGGCAAAGTGGTGGAGAATCTCTTCTTTACCATCTCCAATGATGTTACATTCCAAATGAGTGAGTGAGGGAGGGTCTCTGTCACTCAGAGTTGACCATGGATGTTGCATCCAGCTCTCTCGATACTCAAGCCTGGGCAGTATGATATGGAGAGCAAGCTGTTGCCCATGCAGCAAGCTCCCCCTCTCCACACATCTGATGAACGCAAAGAACTGGCAGAGACCGACAGAGTTCGGTACCAGGAGTGTCACAGGAGTTGACAGTCAGCATTGAACTCAATGTGGGACTGCCTTAGGGACTCCAGCTCTGGATTTTTCCCTTGACATTTACTCCCGATGCCTTCCCCATGAGTGGGTATAGCCACAAGGCAGTGGAGCTTTGAGATCAGAGTTTTCCTTCTTCTAGATGAGCTGCCAACCAAGGCTGATGAGCCCCATCTGTCCAAAGTGAGTGGTTTTAAGGCACTAGTAACCCACCCTTGCTCCTTCTTTTGTCAGTAGAAATGGTTCCGCTGGGCTTAGTAGCTAAGCCATATGTGAAGGCCAGGAGCTGGATTGGTTGTCAGAGGCTATTTGAGACACACACCATTGGGAACATTTAATAGGCAGTGGTAGCTTGTCCCCTGTTACCACCACTGGCTATAAAAACCTTAAGGAATCAGTTACATTTCAACTATGACATGACAATCAGAGCTGCATCAGAGGTCTGAAAGAAGCTTTATAAAGTGGAGCATTCTGTACTCAAGACTCCAATTAATGAAGGTGCCCTCCTAACTCTGTTACCTCTCTGTGTTGCCACATCCGAGGATCTATGGAGTTTTACTCCAGGTTCCTTCTGTTTCTCAAGACCCACTATTCATGGTATATGTCCTAACCTTGTATATATTCCCAAATGTACCACCTCACAGTTGCCTGAGCTGCAGCCATCTACCATTTCACCAACACACAGATCTCTCTCTACACTCAGCAAACTGTCAACAACACTCATTTGGCATTTATTCCACATGTAGAATCTTCGAAGTTCAAAGTAAATCTATTGTCAAAGAACACATATGTCACCATATACAACCCTGAGATTCATTCTCTTGTGGACAATCACAGTAAGACCACACCCAACAGGGCGGACAACAACCAATATGCAAAAAAAAACCAACAAACTGTGACATATACGTATGTACTTTGATAATAAATCTACTTTGAATTTGAACTTTGAAATAGAAAAAGAAAGGAAAGAAAAAATGAGCAATAAATATTGAGAGCATGGGATAAAGAGTCCTTAAAGGTGAGTCTATAGATTGCTGTAGAAAAAAAATGTATTCAATGCTTCACATGTAGCAGTCTTAGCTACATAGTATAATAAAAATCTATCTGACGTCAAGGAAACAGGATGTTATAAAAGCATGTATAAAATATAATTAGTATTATAATTGCTGGAAAACCATACATTTTGGCAAGTTGGAAAATACCAATCTCTGTGTCCGCACTTTAAGAGGAAATGCATATGTGGTTCAAAAACTGCATGTAATTTGGTGTAATATCTTTATTACTCGATTCATGAATAACAGTTCTGAACTATTTCCCAATCCATTCGTTGAAAGCTTCTCTAATCCAAGAGCTGGAGATAGGGTTGGTGGATGGTATTATAGGGAAGATACCAGCATGGATAAGAGAGCATCTTAGACTTGCAGGTGGTCCACAGCAGGGGTGATTGATTAAGTTTGTGGCCTAAGGTAGAAGGAGCTCTCATTAGATGCACATGCAGTTCAATTCTTTGAGTGATTATGCAGAAAGTTTGAAATTAATAACTCATCTCCTTCTACCATAGACCATGAACTTATCAATCACCCCATGCTGTGGACCACTTCTGGAGGTCCAAGGCGCCGGCTTCTACAAAGAAGGGATCCGTATGGTTCACGACCGCTGGACTAAGTGTGTAAATGTAGGAAAAATAAATGTGCTAGGTTTTCTAAAATTGACTCCTTCTACTTGGGCCACAAAACTTATCAATCACCCCTTGTATATCTTATGGTCTTACAGTATGTATGAATGAATAATGTTGAGATCAGCCTTTCAATGTTCAGCTTTTATAAATTCAAAGTATAGTACCCTGAGATTCATTTTCTTCTGGGCATTCTCGGTAGGACAAAGAAAATATAATAGAACCAATGAGAAATTACACAAAGACTCACAAACAAGTAAAGTGCAAAAGAAGACAAACTGTACAAATACAATAAAAACCAACAAATTATAAATAAAGTAATCATAAAGTAAATGTATAACATTGAGAACGTCGGTTCAACAGTACTTCAAAGTGAGTTCATGGGTTGTGGTATCAGTTCATTATTCAGATGAGTGAAATTATCCACGATGTTTCAGGGACCTAGGGTTGAAGGGTAATAACTGTTTTTGAACTTGCTAGCATGGCCTTTCAGTTTCAATACCCTAAAGCAGAAGAAATTCAAGGAAAATAAAAGTTCAGACTCACTTTAAGGCATTAAGGTATTTGCTGACATAAATTCCTGGTTTTGAAGAACTTACAGAAGATCCAAGAAGAAATTACAACTGTCTCATAGATGCTGTACATGTAAGAAAAACACAGGAATGTGTGGGGATGTGCACTCAAGTGATTGGTGAAACTGGGTGAACAGTCCAGTGAGGACAGGGTTAGAGAATTAAAAGGTTAGTGGTTATCTCAGGCATGCCGATGGGATACTTTACTGCAGTTTAAAAATGCCACAGGTGGATTGTAACTTGTGGTTCAACTCACGTTTAACCAGCTCATGAAATTTTTAAGGTTGTTTTCCACCAGGGGGCTGCAGAGCTTTCTGCAGGTAAGATGAATCCTGAAGGATTTCTTGTAAAACAATTGTACAAATTTTGTATTTATCTGATATCAGGTGTTTCATCCTCATACTCTATTGTAGTTTTGGCAGGCTCTGAGTAAAAAGAACTTGGAAAATACACTTATTGGCCACTTTATTAGCAACTTCCTGTACCTAATAAAATGGTCACTGAGTGTACTTTCATGGTGCTCTGCTGATTTAGCCCATCCACTTCAAGATTCTAAGTGGCTGGTATGCAGAAGAGCATTCAGAAATAATCTTCTGTACACCACTGCTGTAACACGTGGTTATTTAAGTTACTGTCACCTTCCTGTCAACTTGAACCAGTCTGGCCATTCTCTTCTGCCCTCTTGCATTAACAAGGCATTTTTGCCCACAGAACTGCCACTCACTGGATATTACTTTTATCGCACCATTTTCTGTGCATGAAAATCACAGGAGATCAAGAGATAGTCAAACCACCTCAACTGGCATCAACAATCATTCCACGGTCAAAGTCATTTAGATCACATTTCTTCCCCATTCTGATGTGGTCAGAAAAACAACTGAACCTCTTGTCCATGTCTGCATGCTTTTATGAATTGAGTTGCTGACACATGGTTGACTGATTTGATATTTTCATTAATAAGCAGATGTACAGGTGTACTTAATAAAGTGGTCACTGAGTGTATATCCTGTTAAATACATCTTTGCCTAATATCACAAGAATGACAGCATAATAAGGTAATAGCATTAAAATTAGTGAAGTGTAGGTTAGAGTTGGCTGCTTGGCCCTTACTATGACTGGAGAATAAATGCTTCAATCTGTAACTCACAAAAGCTATTCAGAATTGCAAAGGATCCAAACAGGTTGTTTTCACTCTAACTCCCAAACAAGGTTTCTACCTCTGGGGAATTTGTCAGGAATCTCTAGCCAGGGAATTGTTTCATTCTGCTCTGTTGACATGGGCTGGTTTCTGATAACAATCCTGGCTGCCTGAGGCTACCTAGTTGTGGAAGTCTGGCCTCATTCACTTGAGACCAGTGCACCACTCATCATCTCCAAAAGCTCCGCTCTTTGCTTCAGGCTACCAGGTTTGACCGGTACCTGCAGAGACATCCTGGGAGACAGGCTGAGATCTACTAGATCATGAGATTTTGAATTGAATTGACTTTATTTCTTACATCTGCACATACATAAGGAGTAAAAATCTTTATGTTACATCTCTGTCTATGTGCAAGAAATGTGCAATCATAGTAATTTATAATAAATACAACAGTCAATGTAACATAGAAATACACACAAATCAGCATGACTTAAGCAGTCAGATGACCTGGTGGAAGAAACTGTCCCGGAGCCTGTTGGTTCTGACTTTTAAGCCGCGGCACTGTTTCCCAGACGGTAGCTGCTGGAAAAGATTGTGATTGGGGTGACTTAGATCCCCAATGAACCTTCGGGCCCTTTTCTTACACCTGACTTTGCAAATGTCCTGAATCATAGGAAGTTCACAACTATAGATGTGTTGGGCTGTCTGCACCACTGTCTGCAGAATCCTGTGATTAAGGGAGGTACAGTTCCCATACCGGGCAGTGATGCAGCCAATCAGGATGCTCTCAACTGTGCCCCTGTAGAAAGTTCATAGGATTTGGGGGCCCATACCGAACTTACTCAACTATCTGAGGTGAAAGAGGCGTTGTTGTGCCTTTTTGGTTGGAACGTTGACCGGAAGAAAAGGGATGAACAGATGACTGGGGAAAGAACAGAGGAGGTGCAAGTATAAAGGCTTCATATAGCAATACAGAATTATTACAAAATATATGTAGGCTATTTTGTTTATCAAATCTATGCAGGCTATTTGCAATGGTAATGCAATCAGACGTATTTCCTTGTCTTCATGTATATTTTTTCTTCTCAAACACCTATTTAATTCCCTTGTGACCATCAGATTTATTTTATTAAGATACAGCATGAAATCGACAATTCTGGCCCTCAGAAATCCCCCAATTTAATATGCCCTGATTTAATCCAAGCCGCATCACAAGATAATTTACAATGATCAACTAACCTACCAACTGATACATCTTTGGATCTTTGGAGGAAACCAGAGCACAAGGAGGGAACACTCACAGTCACGGGGTGAACATATAAACTCCTTACAGGCAGCAATGGGAATTGAACTTGGATCGATGGTGCTGTAAAGCGTTGTGCTAACCACTAGTCTACCGTGATGTCCTACCTCTGTTGTTATTTGAGTCAGCAGGTTCCTGTTGATGACAGTGTATTGCATGAACAAGGGTTTCTTTGCATTTGGCTCTTTGTCTCTATTGAATAATTTCTCTTTATTTGCTTTGGTCAGAGCCTTATTGATTTTGAGTACATTTCTGAATGTACCTCTTGGTTAGAAGCCAGTGACAGTCCTTCATGGATTACTGGCCAGGCTGCACACAAGACATGTATACCTCCTGCAGATGACCAATGTTCAAAGAAAGACAATGTAAAGTTCTATTCCGAAACATCACACAACAGTACAATTCCCTTCATGCCCATAGCACAGAACAAAGAAGTGAGAGGACAACTATCTGCAGCAACTTGAAATCACCCACGCCCATCACTCTAAAGTTAATCCTGCAAATTAGTAATAAATTAAAAAAAAATCTTCTGCACATTAATACTTCAGGGAGACATATAGAAACCGGAGTCTGATTTTGGAATTCAAGAACTCGGTATATAGTTCACTGCAGAGTCCGTAACTTAACTGTAACAAACTCCGTAGACCAACGCAGGTCACCTTTGTCATCAACCATGAATTACAGCTCTTCACTCTCGCCCATTTGGCTCATATCACTGATTATATGGTAATTTACCTGTTGTAATTGGGAACACTCTGATCATTAAAAGCAGGTGGGTTTATTTTGGTAGAAGTACTTCTTCTAACCTGTTTTATTTGTAAAACTTGTGCACTATAGCTGAAGTTCTGAAGAACAATATTGCTTGAAAACAGTACCAGTGCTTTAAAATGATCCAACACAAAATACACTGTGGTTGTGCCACTGTTTTGCAATGGCAAGACAAATGGTGTGTGCAGACTGGTCTTCCGGTTCTTTCTGTGGTACTAACTTGGTAATAAGAGCCAGCTGTTTCACCTCTCATCGTGGTTTGGACTTTTAGCTATTTCACTGCTGCTTACCTCACTCCAGTAGATTCAGCTGACCTTTGCACCCTGGTTCTCCATTTCCTGCCCCATTACTCACTATTAATGAGCAGCAGTCACTCGTCCACAGCCTCTGAATGTTGTAACAACCTGTTATTAAAAGGTGGGAAGTGGAATGAGCTGTCACATCCTCTTACTCTGGTCACAGAACTTTAGTATTTACTATTTGAAAAAAAATTGCATTCCAAACTAACAAAGGCCTAACCAATGAGGTTATAAGTGGATAAGTGAGAAGGAGAACTATTATGTGGGAAATCTTTAGTTATCCTATTGAAGAAATGTTTACAGAGGAAATATTTAACGAGTTTTCTATTCAGATGCTAGAGTTTATTCTACAAGGATGGCTCACCTAATTGGGTGTAGCAGTTAGCTACAGCACCAGCAACCTGGATTCCATTTCCCCCGTACTGCTTGTGAGACGTACAGTACATACATTCTCCCCGTAGCCATGTAGGTTTCTTCCGAGTGTTCTGGTTTCCTCCCGCATTCCAAGGACGAACAGTTAACTGGAGGCATGGTTGTAATTGGGTGGAAATGGCTCAGTGGGCCAGAATGGCCTGTTGCCGAGCTGCAGCTTGAAGTAAAAATAAAATAATTCTTTGGAGGTTTTGCTTCATTAAAGCAGGTATATAAATAGAATTAACAGGAGAGATTCTGCTAATGTTAGAAATCCAGAGTAACACACCAAGGTACAAATAGAAAACTGTTGTTAGAACGGTATAAACATAATACTAACCCATTTTGGATTCATCTGTACCACCAAAGGAGGGAATTCTGCAGGAAGATTATGGTTTGGGATCAGAACTTCTATTTCATTGGAGAAACCCCTGTGGTTTCTGAAGGTGGACGTGATTTCCCATCCTCAGAATTCTTTATGTATGTAATTCCTAGAACTCAGGTGTTCAAGTCATAACTCTGTTCCGCTGAGGTGCTTAGCTAAAGAGAAGTAAGCCTCCTAAGGTGCAAGATAGGATAGGTCCAGAGGTAGATCTGGCTGCAATGTAGGTTCTCAACTTCATCCATAAAAATGGCATTGAAGTACCATAAATTATTATAACTCTGATATATTTGGCTTAGAAACTATGATTTATAGCCAGGATTTTCCAATCAGGATTTGCTTTTCCAATTGAATTTATTTATGGTGAAATCATGTGTCGACAAGATTAGAAGCAGAAAATCCTGGCTCTCATTTTCCAGTCTGTTACAGATCGGAATTTACTAGGGAGTTAGTCTATAAGACATAGGGCCCATTGAATCTGCTCTGCCATGCAATCATTTCAATGTTCAAAGTCCAGAGTAAATTTATTATCAAAGTACTTGTATGTCACCATCTATAATCCTGAGATTTGTTTTTCTTGTGGGTATCACAATAGATACAAGATGCATAATAGAATCAATGAAAGACTACAAACAGTAAGATGGACAAACTACCAATGTGAAAAAAACAAGAAACTGTGCAAATACACTGTAAAAGAAATAATATTAATAAATAAGCAATAAATATCGAGAACATGATATGAAGAATCCTTGAAAGTGAGTTCATAGGCTGCAGGAACAGTACAGTGTTCGGGTGAGTGAAGTTGAATGAAATTATCCCCTTTGGTCCAAGAGCCTGGTGATTTATCTCCTACCCTCTCCCCATAACTATTGACACCCTTGCTAATTAAGTACTTAAAAACCTGTTTTAAATATTCCAAATAACTTTGCCTCCACAACCATCTGTGAAAATGAATTCCACAGATTCACCACCCTCTGGCTAAAGAAACTTTTCCTCATCTCTGTTCTAAGGATACATTTCTATTCTGGTCCCAGACTCTCCCATTATTGGAAACATCCCCTGTACATCCACGGTATCTATGCCTTTCAATATTCAGTAGGTTTCAATGAGATTCACCCTCATTCTTCTTAACTCCAGTGAATTCAGGCCCAGGGCCATCAAATGCGCCTCATCTGTTAACCCTTTTATTCCTGAGATCTGTTTTGTGAGTCTCCTCTGGACCTTCTGCAATGCCAACACATATGGGAACCAAAACTGCTCATTATACGCTTTCTAAATGGGTTCTACCAACTGTAGTTTTCAGCTTCAGTGGAAAATGCCAGAAATCCTGTACTGAATGACTAACCTGGCATTAAATCCAGGTGTAGCCTTACCCAATTCAGCCTTCCAGTGATGTTTCTAAGCTTTGAATGTTTAGTTTACCTCTTTCTCCTTGAATCAGAATGTATCAGAAAAAAAACCAGAAATAATGTATATGAAAAAAAGAGTGAGGTAGTGTCCAAAGATTCAATGTCCATTTAGGAATCGGATGGCAGTGGGGGAGAAGCTGTTCCTGAAACACAGAGTGTGTGCCTTCAGACTTCTGTACCTCCTCCCTGATGGTAACAGTGAGAAAAGGGCATGTCCTGGGTGCTGGAGGTCCTTAATAACGGACATTGCCTTTCTGAGACACCGCTCCCTAAGGATGTCCTGGGTACTTTGTAGGCTAGTGCCCAAGATGGAGCTGACTAGATTTACAGCTTTCTGTAGCTTCTTTCGGTCCTGTGCAGTAGCCCCTCCATACCAGACAGTGATGCAGCCTGTCAGAATGCTCTCCATGATAAAACTATAGAAGTTTTTGAGCATATTTGTTGACTTGCCAAATCTCTTCAAACCCCTAATAAAGTGTAGCTGCTATCTTGTCTTCTTTATGACTACATTGATATGTTGGGACCAGGTTAGATCCTCAGAGATCTTGACACCCAGGAACTTGAAATTGCTCACTCTCTCCACTTCTTTCTTTCTTTTTTAATATTTTTATTAATTTTTAAACAAACATAAATGAAACATGAATACAGAGAGTTTGAGAGTACATACATAGTTAATAGTATAAATAAACATTCAAATAGATGATAATCAATGTATAATAACCTCACAAACTCATAGTAATTATGAACAAAAGAAGTAAAAAAAACCCAAAAAAGAGAAAAAAAACAACTAACCAACATGGGCCATTGCATTATGTCAAATATATACAGTAGTGCCAATAACTCCGTACCTCCATCCAAATAATTAAGGATAATAAAAGTGAGCTTTAGGTAAAGACAATTTAACTCATATGAAAATGTTGAACAAATGGTCTCCAAGTTTCTTCAGATTTAACTGAAGTATTCTTCTAATTTTTTCTAAGCTCAAACAAGAGATAGTTTGAGAAAACCACTAAAATATAGTTGGAGGATTAATTTCTTTCCAATTCAATAGAATAGATCTTCTAGCCATTAATGTAACAAATGCAATCATCCGTCGACCTGAGGGGGATAAGCAAATATTATCCACCATTGGTAAACCGAAAATTGCAGTAATAGGATGCGGTTGATATTCAGAACTGTTGAAATAATACCGAAAATATCTTTCCAGTAATTTTGCAAACAAGGGCAAGACCAAAACATGTGGGTCAATGAAGCAATTTCAGAAAGACATATGTCACAGGTTGGATTAACATAAGAATAAAATCGAGCAAGTTTATCCTTAGACAGATGAGCTCTATGTACATCCTTAAATTGTATTAGGGCATGTTTAGCACAAATAGAAGAATAGATTAATTGTAAAGTTTTCTCCCACTGCTCAGTGGGTATAAGACAATGAAGTTCTTTTTCCCATTCCTTCTTAATTTTTTCTGATACTTCTGTCTGTATTTTCATGATCATATTATAAATGGTGGCTACTAAACCCTACTGACAAGGATTCAGAGCCAAAAAAATTTCCTGTATGTCCGATGGACATAATTTCAGAAAAGACTGTAACTCATTATTCAAAAAATTTCGCACTTGCAAATATCTAAAAAAATGAGTTTTAGGTAAATTATATTTATTAGATAGCTGTTCAAAGGACATAAAACTATTATCTAAAAATAGATCACGAAAACATGTTATACCTTTTGTTTTCCATAAAACAAAGGCTTGATCCATAAAAGAGGGCCGAAAAAGAAAGTTAGATATTATTGGGCTTGATAAGATAAACTTATTCAAGCCAAAAAATTTACAAAATTGAAACCATATTCGCAATGTATGTTTAACTATGGGATTAGTTATTTGTTAATTCAATTTAGATAAAGAAAAAGGAAGCGAAAATCCTAAAATTGAAAACAATGAAAAGTCTTGTACAGATTTACATTCCAAATTTATCCTCCACTTCTGATCCCTCTGTGAGGATTGGTATGTGTTCCTTCGTCTTACCCTTCCTGAAGTCCACAATCAGCTCTTTCGTCTTACTGACGTTGAGTGCCAGGTTGTTGCGGCACCATTCCGCTAGTTGGCATATCTCACTCCTGTACACCCTCTCATCACCACCTGAGATTCTACCAACAATGGTTGTATTGTCAGCAGATTTATAGATGGTATTTGTGCTATGCCTAGCCACACAGTCATGTGTATATGGAGAGTAGAGCAATGGGCTAAGCACACACCCCTGAGGTGTGCCAGTGTTGATCATCAGCGAGGTGGATACGTTATCACCAGTCCGCACAGATTGTGGTCTTCTCGTTAGGAAGTCGAGGATCCAATTGCAGAGGGAGGTACAGAGGCCCAGGTTCTGCAACTTCTCAATCAGGACTGTGGGAATGATGGTATTAAATGCTGAGCTATAGTCGATGAACAGCATCCTGACATAGGTGTCTAAAGCCATGTGGAGAGCCATTGAGATTGCATCTGCTGTTGACCTATTGTGGCGACAGGCAAATTGCTCTGTGGTTCAGTATTCAGAGCAGTTGTTAAACTGTTTCTTGTGCTTCAGGTCAGCATTAATGATCCTGTGACAACATTGGATGAAGTTCAGAAAGTTCTCCCACTATTCTGGCTAGTAATCCTTATGGCAAGAATCACCCAACAGTTATCTGCAGAGTTGAGGTTTTGCTTTGGGCATATTTGCTGATGTGATCATTCCTGATACAATTGACAAAGCACCTTCTAATTTATGAAGTAGTTCAGGATATTGCTTAGAAGTGTCATTAGGTGCTATATAAATTCATCTTTAACATCTCATTTGCAAAAATATTTAGGATGCAAATATAATTTCTATTCCTAAACACAAGAGATTCTGCAGATGCTGGAAATATTGAGCAACACACTAAATGCTGCAGGAATTCAGGAGGCCAGGCAGCATCTATGGAGAACAATAATTTGTCAATATTTCAGGCTGAGAGTCTTCATTGGGATGGAGAGGAAGAGGACAGAAGCCAGAATAAGTATAAACACCTCAGCCCAAAATATTGACTATTTATACCCCTCCATAGCCTGATTTGCTGAGACCCTGCAGAATTTCTTATGTGTTGCACGT
Organism: Hypanus sabinus; assembly: GCF_030144855.1. Taxonomy (NCBI): domain Eukaryota; kingdom Metazoa; phylum Chordata; class Chondrichthyes; order Myliobatiformes; family Dasyatidae; genus Hypanus; species Hypanus sabinus. The sequence goes on from NC_082707.1 coordinate 33,133,258, forward strand.
AATTTCTATCCCTATAGTTAATCACGGATGGGAATTCACCATGAAGGGTAACTTACAAATAATAGAACAGATAAACATTTGAGTGTGGATGCCACTCTCAGCTATGGAAGCTAGATTTGCCAGTGAAGGTGTAATGAACATAGACTCCTTTCACTGATCCCACTGTCCTGACTGCATTTATCTTCCGTTCCCTCTGTGCAGAGATACAGAATGGAGACCTGTAGAAAAGGTGCTTTATTGCTACATGACATTTTCAACGTCCAATTTTTAATATTAATGCAATGATATGAGTATTGATCCTCTGGACCTAGAAATTTGTCTACTCTTTCTCTGGCATTAAAACATCATAAACAACCTCCCTAATCCTATCTTAAAAGTGCTTAAAAATCTTTAGTGCATCTTTCAAAGCAGCATGAATGGGGTTATTTACAGAAAACAAAATACTGTTTTAGGAAGAAAGGGAAGTAAGGGTAACATTTACGACACTGCTGGCAATATCCATTTACTCGAGAAAGCAAAAGGTCGCAACATAAAGAAACAGAACTTTTGGCACAGAATGAGTAGGTGTTATGCTGAAGGGAGGAGTGGAGGAAGAGATCTCTGCCACTCTGGGAGTAAAGGCCTCTGAACAACAGTCCATACAGAGACAGTTTCCTTCTGTGTGATGTTCATGGAAGGAGGTTGCCAGCAATGTTTCTGAGTGCCTTTTGCGAATGCTTGTACATTTGGGAACTCCACAAGGCAGCCAACTGACCTTCCAGTTCTGAATGAAAATGTTGTATTTATCAAAATGGGAAGGCCTCACTTTGCCAGTAGATCATTTGCTGACTTCTGCAAATTGCTGGTGTGTAGCAAAGCATCATTCGTGGCGTATCTCAGCAAAGATGGCATACAAGCACCCTGACGTAAATTTCAGTGAATGGTCATGACTGTGACTATTAATTCAGGGGCAACCCTTGCATGTGATCTTAACTTGCTGTCTAATAAATACTCAGGTAATATAACAACAACCATGGAGTTATTGGAAAGACATTTTACATATTTCATATTTTACAACATAAGAATTCATAGCCCATCAAATCTATACTAGCTCTTAGAATAATCTTACCAGCCTCTTTCCCCAAATTATTTCCCCTTGCCTAACATGTCCGTCAATTCCTTCCAGTTTTCTTGCCACCCACCTATATTAGGGGCAATTTACAATCACATGTTAGCCAACCAGCATATTTTTGGGATATGGGAAGAAGAGGGGTGTATAGTGGACCTTCTATAGTCGCAGGGAGAATGTGCAAACTCTTCAAAGAGTCTGAAGTCAGGATCACTGGAGTTGTGCAGCGGGAATAACAACTGTGATGCTGTCTGAGTTCACTTCTCCTGCCTTGCCTGTGGACCTGTGGAAACTGACATTGTGCTAGTGGTTTCTAACACTGAGTGGTTAAATTCATATGTTGGAGTATAAATAACCAAGAATGGAGTTTTGTGGTGGGCTAGGATAACTAAAGGTTATGAAAGAGAAATGTTGAAGCTGTTCCTGCTACATTGGAAGAAGGAGTTATATTGTATAGTGTAGGTCCAACAGAAAGGAAAGGTAGTCAACCATCATATTGAGTAAAGTCACATGAGACAAAAGTATTTCTAAAAAACTCTCCAAAAGATAATATAGTAACCTGCAAAGGTGCAGACACAGAGTGTGACCTTTTCAACAAGAAGTCTTTTGTAAGGTTGAGAATAGTGAGTATGGCACACTTGCAGTGGTATAAATCTGGTAAACCCGGGGCTGAAATGAGAAGGTAGGAGAATGAACTAATTTTTCAGATACATGAGTGGTTCGCAATGATGAGACATTCAGATCTGGGTGCACAATGTTTGGAATAGTACTTTTCTCATCCAAGAAAAAGCACCATAAAGAATGATCGAAGAAAAGTAGAAGTGCTCACAATAAATTCAGAAGAGAAAATCCTCATCCCAGAGCTGCATTAGATTGCATTCAAATTGATATCAGGGGGAAGTGTGATTCTTGAAGAAACCTATGTATTCATTCCTTATTCCAATGTTCAATGGTACGGACATCCATAAAGTTATATGGAAAACCATGTGCCATCTTGTAAAAGAAAATACAACTAGTAAACAAATGTATTTAGGTATTCCAGGACTTTAAACTTCACCTCCTCTGTTGGAACCCTTGGTGTCTATTCGATCAATAACTTGATTGACTTTAAGAGGCAAAGGAGATTTGGATACAGTATTTGACCAAGAATACTGCACAATAAGGAGACTTGTGAGTTCTTGCCTGGCTGTTTTCCTCATGATGCAGAAATATTCACTATTAATCATAAAATAGACAGGAACCGACACTGGATATATCCAGGACAGCTTTGAAAATTTCTTCAAGTTTGAGATTGGAGTCACCAATATTTGAAACATGATCTGCTCCCAGTAAAAGAGGACTTCCTTAAAAGGGAATGGTTTTCCTTCTCGCCCTCCACAACCACAGGGTCAGCAAGGTATGATGGTTCTCTTTTGAGTTTGTGGTTAACTCCAGAGATGATGATTCATATTCTGGAGTTAATTCAACTCTTAAATGTTTTCAAAATCAAATTTATCCAGTTGGCAATGCATGGGAGATATTAGATGAACAAAAATAATACTTAGAGTAACATTAGGTTTCTGTTTCAAAAGCAGAATTACCTCAATGATATTAACTATATTGCCAACAGTTTGTGTTCAGCCTAGTCTCTCAGTTGCTTTGGCTTTCTTTAATGTGGAGAGGATTGCTCTTTATTGTGTCACCTTTTACAAAATGATACAACTGTTATGAAATGCACACTAATAGCTGAATGTCATCAAACCCTGGTGCAGGATTTCCCTTTGAGGTAGACCTGACAGAGACCTGAAAAGATCAAAGCAAAAGGCAGTGGCCTACGATAGTAAGAGTGTGCCCATAACCTGGAGGCTAGAGGGCAATGCTTTTAGTAGATGAAATCCAGTACATTTCCTTGTTCATCTGTTGCAAAGTGGTGGGACAGATAACTACTGTAATACTTCAGGGTCAAACAACAAGTGTTTTCTATTCTCAGAGGTAACAGATTCTGCTGAATTTCTGTCCTTCCTTGATAAACATAGCCAGTTACATGGAAAGGACTCAATCTATTTGGTTAATAGTACTGGATGGATTTGTACAAATAGGAGTGCTCCTGAGGAATGTTTTTTTTCTCTTTCTAATTCTCTTTTGGCCAGTGCTACAAATGGAAAAGGTTGGCGGTACAATCTAGAATCTCGACCCAACTATTCCATGCTATTTGTGCATGAGTGGCAGGGGTGCCCTTGCATTGTTGTCGCTTTTTCTTTTGATTTGAACTATAATCAGGTAGAGGACCAATAATTTAAACTAAACTTTAAACGCTTAATGACATTTAGGGTGAAAATTGTCAAACTGTATGAAATGTAGTGGAGCAAGCCTAATTTATGGATTGGGTGTGGAGGCTCTTTGCACTGGCCAGGCAAGTGATAACTCACTGAAAAAAGGAACACTGTAAACGACCTCGTTGAATTATCCTCAACGGTCATCAGTGTGCAGTGTTCCAGAACTAATTCAAACACAACCCCAAAGACGAAATATCTGAGCATTGTCGAGAGTTTCCAGCTACTAGTCCTGAGAGGGATCACTCATTGTTCATTCCCCTTAAAATGTCCCAATCAATAATGTTTGATGCCATTTAGTTTTGGGGTGCATTTTGCAGAGTGAATTCGATTTTAACTAGGGATTGCATTTTAAGTGTTATTGGCTCACCTTTCCTTCTCTTCCCTTTCCCCCCTACCACCCACCCAAACCCCCCAACACACTAGCAGTTTTATTTGAACCTTTCAACGTCTAGGTCACTAGGCCATTTTATTGGCTTTACCTAGCACCCAAACACAATTACTATATTGTTAACCAACCTAATTTCTTTTAAAAATTCTAAAACAAACAGATTGAAGTGTTTTATATTTATATACGTAATGCATGAATGCCAGTATATAAATATTCTGTGAATTGGGCATTCATTTAGTCATCCTACATGTAACCTGAACTTTATCCCTCACGTTTTGAGAATAAAAGCTCAATTCATGTCTTTTCGTCTTGAAAGAGTTGATCTTCTTAAAGGAGTACCACACTATTAAACAAAATCAAGAGTGTTAGAAAGAGAGTAGCTAGATAACTTACTGGTTGCATCTTGTCTGGCAACTCTGAAAGTCTGCTCTATAGTTGGTGTGACAGGCATTTCTCACGTGCATTAACGGAAAGAATCATAATTCATCTCAGTTTAAATATCAATGTATTTCTTTCTTTCTTGGGATGGAGGGTCATGACTTCCCATGAAGTTGATGCCTGCTTTTCCTGTCCTTTAATTGCTTGATTTCCTCCATGCTGCGAAATATACTGCTGCTCAGTTCTCTTGTGATGTCTAGGGGCAGCAGAGAACCATATTGCTCATTCATACCTACTTAAAACTGTGTGCAAGGCTCTTGCAAAACATTTCCCACAGCCAGATTACTTGGGTGAGCATTTAGCCTACCAAAGTTCATTGTTTTGGCTTTTCCGTGACTCTGATTCCTCTCATCACATATGGTCTTAGTATTACTCACCTTACTGTTATTTTTTTTCATATCTTCTTGGAGAGCAGGGGTCGACGTTAGTGTGTTCTGAATATCAGAGTGTTAAATCACTAGTATTTAAACCAACGTCAAAGTTCAAAGGGAATTTATTATCAAAGTGCGTATACTACCCTGAGATTCATTTTCTTCCAGGCATTTACAGTAGATTCAAAGAAAGACAAGAGAATCAATGAAACATTCTAAGATGGGCAAACGGTATCAAATGTTACACAAGCACGTCTGTCTTGCGTGTTTTTGGAGGGTGCGAAGAAAATTAGAGAATAATGCAGTATTAGAATATTGCTGCAATTGCATTGTGGAGATCACATCTAGAATAGTTCATATAGTCTGATCTCCTTATCGAAAGAAGGATATCATGTGCTCATATGTTCTGTAACAAGTCTTCGCTGGGAAGAGGAAAAGTGCACTAGGAGAGGTTGAACCAATGAGGCCTGTGGCATTTTGCTTTCTCATTGTGAGAAATGTGAGAAATCTCAATTTATTTTGAAGGAAGATCAAGGGATTTATCCTTAATGTCTAAGTCAATACTTATTCCTCAATTAACAGATTGTCTAGTTAACATCATATTTGCTTGTGGATGCTTGCAGTTTGTAAATTGTCTGCATGTTTCCTGCATTATAACAGTGACCTTATTAAAATCCAGCATCAACAGCATTTCACTTTTTAATTAGTTATTAAATTTAATTAATGCTTAATTAAAATTTTAAATAATGTTGATGCTAGAATTCAGGAATTGAAACAGAGCATACTGGAAATAGTCCATGGGTTTTTAAAGAGGTGTCCTCTGAAAATGACAGAAAAATTTGATTGGGTTTTAAGAAGGCACATGACATGCCTGCCTTTATTGGTCGAAGTACTGAGGCCAGGGGTCTCAAAGGTATATTGCAGTTTTACAAAACTCTGATTAGGCTGCATCTGGAGTATTGCCTTTAATTCTGGTCACTTCATTAAAGGACAAAATGTAGAGGTTATTGAGAGGGTGCAGAGGAGGTTTACCAAGATGCTGCTTGGATTAGAGGGTATGTGCAATGAGAAGGAGTTGGCCAAACTTGGATTGTGTTTTTCTGTAGAGGCAGAGACTGAGGGGAGGGCTGATGGAAATTTATAGTATTTATGAGGGGCATAGTTAGACAGCCGGTATCTTTTTCCCAAGGTCAACATGTCTAATACTAGAGGGCATGCATATAAGGTGAAAGGGAATAAGTTCAAAGGAAATGTGCAGGGCAAGTTTTTTTTACATAGTGAAAGGTGGGTGCTTAGCATGTGGTACCAGAGCTGGTGGTGGAGACAAATATGATAGAGGCTCTCAAAGGATTCTCGGATAGGCACATGAGTTTGCAGGGAATTGGGGGATATGGACTTGTATAGACAGAAGGGGTTGATTTAATAAGCTTTTAGTTACTATTCTAATTAGTTCAGAATAATATCATTGGCCAAAGGGCCTCTTTCTATCTATGCCGGTCTATTTTTGAGATCAAGTAGCATGTGCATAGAGAGAAACCATAATAGTATTTCAGATCAATGAGGCAGGACTGATGATATGTCATCAATTTCAAAATATCGTCACTTTTTCTCTCTGCACAGTTGCTGCCTGGTCTATGGAATCTTTCCAGCACTTTTTTGTTATTACTAAGTCAAAATCCTGTAACTCTTTTTTCCAATTGTTTGACAATACAATGATAAGACACAGGACAGAATTAGGCCATTTGGCCTAGTGAGTCTGCTCTGACATTTGATCATGGTTGATTTACTTTTCCTCTCAAACCTATTCTTCTGCCCTCTGACGCCCTCCCCAGTAACTTTTGACACTCCTTCTAATCAACAACCTATCAACTTCCGCTTTAAATAGGCAAAGTGGCTGGGCCTCCATAACCCTTTGAATTCTCCAGGTTCACCAGCCGATGACTGAAGAAGTTCCTCCTCATCTGTTCTAAAGGGACATCCTTCTATTCTGAGTCTGTGCCCTCTGGTCCTCAACACTCTCTCTCTTGATTGGAAAAATCCTCTCCACGTCCAATCTATCTAGGCCCTTCAGTGTTCAGCAGCTTTCAAAGAAATCCGCCTCATTCTTCTAAATTCAATCAAATACAGGCTTAGGGCCATCAAATGCTCCTCGTACATTAACCATTTCATTTCCAGGATCATTCACATGATTCTCCTCCGAATCCAGCACATTCTCTCTTAGATGAGGGGCCCAGAATTGCTCAGAACAGTCCAAGTGCAGTCTGACCAGTGCCTTATTAAGCCTCAGCATTACACCCTTGCTTTTATATTCTAGTTGTCTGGAAATTAATGCAAACATTGCATTTGTCTTCCTTAAAATGAAACGTATACCTTCTTGTTCAAAAGTTCCTTTTGGTTCTTTTCTGTTAAAGATCTTCAGATGTGCTGAAAGTATTTTTATGATATTTCAGTATTGAAGACAGAATATAGTATTAATGGTAAGACTCTTGGCATTGTGGAGGATCAGAGAGATTTTAGGGTCTGTGTCCACAGGACACTCAAAACTGCTGCTCAATCATCAATCATGCAATTGAGTTCAAGAGCAGTGAGATAATATTACAGCTATATAAGACTTTAGTCAGACTCCACTTAGAGTATTGTGTTCATTTCTGGTCACCTCACCTACAGGAAGGATGTGGATACTATAGAAGGAGTGGAGAGGAGATTTACAAGGATGCTGTCTGGATTGGAGAGCATGCCTTATAAGAATAGGTTGAGTGAACTTGTCCTTGGAGCAACAGAGAATGAGAGGTGACCTAATAGAGGTGTATATGATGATTAGAGGCATTAATCGTGTGGATAGCCAGAGGCTTTTTCCCATGAGGTGGCATAGTTTTAAAGTGCTTGGAAGTAGCTCCAGAGGGGATGTCAGGAGTAAGTTTTTCACACTGTGGGTTTGTGGAAGGCAATGCCAGCTACGGTGGTTGAGGCAGATAAAACGGGGTCTTTTAAGAGACTCTTACATAGATACATGGAGCTTAGAAAATAAAGGGCTACATGGAAGGGTAAATCTAGGTAGTTTCGAGAGTAGGTTACATGGTCAGCACAATATTGTGGGCTGAAGGGTCTGTAATGTGCTGTAGATTTCTATGTTCTATGTTAAGTTTTGTTAATGTTGATTTGTCTACTATCACACTGGCCTGGAGGAGGGAGTTGGAGAATTATAAAACTTCTGAATCTGTCTTCTACATTCTAATTGTTTCTGTCAAGATCATTGGCAGTGGTTGTTTCTTTTCAAAGGTTAACTTTATCTGTCACAGTTATATCAAAACATACAGTGAAATGTGTCTAAAACGACTAAATGACTAAAACGATCTGAGGATGTGCTGGGCCAATCCTCAAAGGATGCTACGCTTCCAACATCAACATAGCATGCCCACCACTTGCTGACCCAAACCTGTATGCGTTTGGAATACAGGAGGAAACTAGAGCACCTAGAGGAAACTGACTTGATCAGGGGGTGAACGTACAAACTGCTTACAGGCAGCAACGGGAATCAAACCCTGACTGGTGTAAATTAATTATGCTAATTTGGGTCTCCTATTCAGGTAGATCATTCTTTTTTGAATTTTCATTATTGGCATTCCCTAACAACCAATATGTCAGCTACCCTTTAAGGAAAAAACACCAGGCCACGTATTTATTGATACAGCACTCTACCAGCCAGCTGTGGAAGAAGAAGGTGGGGATAATTGGACTATGGCTGAGGTGAACTGTCAAGTTAGAGTAATGGAAAGTCTATTGTGTAAACCTAGGATTGCATGGGGAGAGATTGCTGTGAACAAAATGGAGAACTGAGCAGGACATCAGACAAGGGAAGGATATCACAGGTTTGAGAGGAGTTTAATTAATCTATCTTTTGGGACTATGGTATTGCTCTTGAATTGAGTGCATTGCTGGACTTTTTCAGTTGACATTTCTTAGTTTAATATGTTGTGGTTTGGAGTCCCATGGAAGCCCAAATGGGTAAAAGCAGTAGATTTACTCATCTGAAGGACATATCTGAAGCAGAAGGTTTTACAGCGATCTGGTAATATTGTGGTCATTATTACTTAGATTAGATTTTCTATGAATTCTCCGATTATTAGCTGGATTTAAATTCCATATCTGACATGTGAAACATATCCATGCCTTTGGGTTATTAATTCTGTGATTTGACCATCAAGTCAAGACATTCCCAATAAGCACCTGCAATCTATGATTAATAGCAAAGAGAGAGTGAGATATTAGTAGAGAGCTGATGGGTTTTTTTTAATAATAGGATTTCAACTGTGCTTTTGTAGCTTTCTATGAGATTTCAGCTGTATTTCATCAAATGGTTCAGGAGCCAGGCAGAAGTAGCAAGGTTAGGAGAGCATTCGGGGAGTTTAGCTTCAGGTTCTTAATGCTGCATGCACTTTACCAACTAAACTTAATAATTCATGATATGTGTATGAAATAGGGTGCAAGGAAAAAACAGAAATACATTTCCCGGGAAGGCTGGCATGGCATGTGACAGGTGATTTCATGATCGTCTCAAGGCTAAACCTGATGTTAAACATTGAATTTTGCATTGTAATATGATTTGATAGCTTAAGTGAATATTAATTTTTGGCAGCACTATTCTCATTCCAATTGTGAGTATAGTGATAAAAAAATAGTTTGAATCACCTATCGAGTCTACTTTTGTTTACTTTTGAGTCATTCCAGCTCATGGTGCCATATGGATCAGTTCCATTGTAATTCAGACACTCACTGCACCAACATCTGCTTGTTGATTTAACAGTGAGAATTCAGATATGTCAACAACAGTTCTTTGGTATTTTCACTAATGCAGATTATAATTTGGCACTTGAAAACATAACGTGCACCTGCGAAGTGAAAGATCCATCAGCCAGAATCAGACCACCCATTCCGTCAACTTCCATTACCCTCCTCTTGACTTTTTTTAATAATACTGCTGTTGCCTTTATTTGATTTTTGTCCAACCCATAAATCAGCCACTCTTTAAAGAAAAACACGAGGCTGTGTATTTATAGAAAAATTCATTGACCAATTGTGAATGGAGGATTGGGATAACAGGAACATGGCTGAGGAGAACTGCTGCACAATGGTGGGGGAATGGCCATTGGCTCAGTCTGGAATCAAAGATCCTTACAAAAGAACAACGTTGATAATGGAGGAACTCAGAAGACCAGGCAGCATCTAGGGAAAGGAGTAAATAGTCTACGTTTCAGGCCAAGAACCATCAGGGTCCTGATGAATGGTTTTGGCCCAAGATGTCAACTGTTTACTCTTTTTCACAGATGCTGCCTGGCCTGCAGAGTTCCTCCGCATTTTCTGTGTGTTTGCTTTGGATTTACAGCACCTGCAGATTTGCTGGTGTTTGAACTTTGATGCTAACCTTTCTAACCTTGATATCATCAGTCAGATAACTCCAGTCTCTTTGTTTAAAAAAACAAATGTCTAAAAATGTTCTCAAGATGCTGTTGGTATTGCTGCAGCCACACTTCCTGCCCAGCCCCTGCTTGTCTTGAGATGGTATTGGTGCATCATCTTGAGTCTTTAGTAGTTCAGTTTACAACTGAAAACCTTACTTGTATTTCTCAAAGGGAAAAGTAAGTGAACCACGTAAAGTATAGTGAAATGCAGCTCAGAATTAGCAAGGATAGCACATCCCTTCTCAAACCAGCTGAGGCTTACACCAGTCTGTAGTTTCCATAGTCTAACTTATCTGATTAGTTGAATTCAATTTCATGTTGAGTCATTCATGCATTTCAATTCCAGCAAAAACTCAAGTGCTTTGTGGAATATAAGGATTACATGGAATTTATATCAACTGATTGTAAAAAAAAGGAAATTCTTGGCGCTAACCTTTAGATCTTTAGATTACTGGTGCAGTAATATTATAATTATACTGTCATAATACTATAGGTTGCCACCATTAATTTCCTAACATTTAACATTAGGCATATCCTTCCTTTTTACCTGACCAAGGCTGCAACATTCTTCTTGTAATTAGCTGATTCAATCTATCCATAAATACAGTAATTATAGAGTGTAAGCATTGCCTTATGCTGCAACAATGCAACGTTTATTGGTCAGTGCGTCTTCCTACTGATTTTCCAACATTCCAATTTGTCCTTTTGTTTTCCTGCAGATAAATATTTTCCTAATGACTCCATGAATGTATTCACACAGGACTGATTCATGTTTTCCTTTGAGTCTTTAGAGTTGCATGAATTAAATTTTCACTTCTCCACTTTGAACCATATCAGTTACCTGTTGGCTCAGCTGCCCAAACTGACGCAGACTGTATCTTTTTGAATTTCTTGTACCTCTTTGTAGCTTTGGAAACTTTAAGTTAGCATGATTGTCATTATTTGCAAATGACTGCTCAAGGTGCTGGTGAAACATTGTTATGCTATTTTTAAATGGAAATTGTTCTACTTACTTCACTTAGCCAATGCTTCTTTTACATAGCAATGGTATGGAATAATCAAACAATAATATCAATGGAATATTAATCTAGTCTGTAAGAAAATGAGGTAATATATTGAGAGACATAACAGGCTATCATCAATCAAGATAGGGAGTACTCAGAAGCAGCCGATTGATTCTAAGTGTATACATATTGCATTAGTTGAGAAGAAAATCAGTATCCAAAAATAGTCTAACAGTATTTTGGAAAAGGCAATGTTAGTTTTTTGATGATCTTTCGGGCCAGCTGCACCTCACGAGAACAGTCCATAAACTATCTGTGGAAAATACAACGTTCCCCCAATTTATAGTGGCCTCCTATCCCATATGAAAAGGCGGCATAAAGATTGCAAGCAATTCATCTTTATCAAAATTTAATTGAATAAATGCCTCTGAAGGAATTGCAAATTAGCAATGTATTGTGCAGTGAGGCATAATGTCCTCAAATTAAAGAAACTGGGGAGCAAGCTCTTGTGGAGCTTTCCAAATAAAACGATTGTTTGCATGCATTGACAAGAAGCCACTAAAATAAGTATGTTTGTGTTCTGCTTAGTCAACCTTAAGATAAACAAAAAGCTGCCAAGCTTGGTAGGGCAGCGCAGTCTAAGGTTGAAGTTGCATTTTCTCTAGTGGGTTTGATACTAACAACTTGATCAACACAAATTTTTCAAAATGACAGCCTTGACAGTGAAGCTTTCTCGCTCTGCGCCCAGGTGCAGACTATAGTGTTCCTCAGTGTATAAACCTCAATTGTACCAGATCAGAAGGGTATGCAATAGCTTTTTAAGTGTTTTTTGTAATATTAATAGTATCGCTAAATGAATGTGAAATGGCTTTTTTTTCCTATATTTATCACGTATTGCATAGTACTACTACCACATATGTCAGTGATATTAAACCTGATTCAGATTCTAAGAACGTGTGCTGCATTTTGCATTGGTAACCATCAATAAACAACAAAGACAAGTTGTTTGCAAACAGACATGCTTGGTAAATACAAATTCCTTTTTTTTCCTCTCAGTTTGGGGGAGAATTTAAGCTTCAATGTCGAGCATTTAAAAATAACTCGATCTAAAGTTTAATTTGACTAGATACTCAGCAAAGTGAGTGATGCCAGAGTCAGGAATTGAATACTTTCCAATGAGGCTACATTTGGTCAGTATAAAGAAATCACAGGCCAGCTGGAATATAAGTTGGTCATTTGCCTAAAATTGAAAATATATCAAAATCCTTGTTACCTGATATTTTTTGATGTGCAGATGGGAAAATTTGATGGGTTTTCTAACTAGTAATGAACAGTTTTAGACTCCGCTGTGTTGGGAAGAAGACTGTATCCTATCAGCCTTGTATGTCAGTCCCGATGAAAGATCTTGACCCAAAATATCGAATGTTTGATTATTTATTTATTTATTGAGATACAGAGCAGAATAGGCCCTTTGGGCCCCTCAAGCCACGTCGCCAATAATCCTCCAATTTAATACTTACCTAATCACAGGACATTTGACAATGACCAACTAACCTACCAACCAGTACATCTTTGGACTGTGGGAAGAAACAAGAACCCCCAGGGGAAACCCAAACGGTCAAGGAGAGAACGTACAAACTCCTTACAAACAGCACAGAATTGTACCTGGGTCACCTGTACTGTAAAGTGTTGTGCTAACCACAATGCCACCCATTTCCACAGACGCTGACTGACCTCCTGAGTTCCTCCAGCATTTTGTGTATGTTGCTCTAGATTCTAGCATCTGTGGATTCTTTTTTATTTATGAACAGTAAAATATAGACATTCATGTTTCTCTGCCTCCAGAACTGTTTTTTCTGCATATGATGGCAGAACAGCCACATTGAAGCAACCTGTTCTGATTCACATGCAAATGATATATTGGAACAATTTGATTCATGATTGCAATAGCATTCAGATTTAATACAGATCAAAAATATTTCTTCACATTTTCAATTTAAATGGATATGGAGGAGGAGAGCCAGGGAAGGGGTATAAAATGTCTCTTTCAGCAAGGTGGAAGTGTTCAGATTTTGGTGCACAATAATGTGGGTAAATCCCTGGGGCCCAATGGGAGCTTTTCCAGGATGTCATGGAAGCAAGGGAGGAGCTCTGACAGAAGTTTTTGCATCTTCATTAGCTTTGGCCGACGTACAAAATTACTGGAAGACAGAAAATGTTGTTCCCTATTCAAAAGTGCAGCAGGTTTAAACTGGGAAACTACAGGCCAGTGAACCCTCACATCAGTGGTAGGATAATTATTGGAAAAAAGAATTTCCAAGGGATAGAATTTATGTTTATTTGAAAAAGCAGAGAATAATTAGAGTAACTCAGCATAGTTTTATGCAGGGGAAATCCTGCCTTACAAATATGCTTGAGTTGTCAGAGGTGGTAGCTAAGATAACAAATGAAGACAGACCAATAAATGTGGCATACATAGACCTTGCAAGGATGTTAACAAGATCCTCCACCTTGGTGAAGAAGATCAAAGTACATAGAACATGAGGTGCATTGGCAAACAGGATTCAAAATTGCCTGTGTAATAAGAGGTAGAGGTTAGCAGCAGGAGATTTTTAGGGTTGGTGTGGAGCCACGTCCTTTGTTGTTTGTCATACATTAAATAAAAATGTAGATGGTCTGATTAGTAAGTTTGTAGATGGAATGAAAATTGCTGGAGCTGAACATAGTGAAGAAGCTTATCTAAGGATCTAGAGGGGCATACTGTAGATCTGATGGAAAGTTTGGCTGAACTGTAACAGATGGAACTTAATCCAGACAAGTGTGAGGTAATGCATTCTGTCAAGCACTGCCAGTATATATCCAGCAAATGGCAGGGGCCTTAGGGTACAAGCTCATAGTTCCTTGAAAAATGAGATAAAGTAATAAGGAACGTAATGAGGAATGAGTCTGTGACTCTGTGACTCATTTGGTATGGTTGCCTTCATAGGATGAGGCACTGAATTGGGATGTCATGTGTAATATCAAACATTGGTTAAGCTGTACTTGGTTTATTGCATACAGTTTTGGACATCACTGGTAGAATGTGCTAACATTAGAAAGAGTGCAGAAGAGATTCACCAGGATGTTGCCTGAAATGGAGGGCTTGTGTATAATGAGAAATTCATAGTCTGAATTTATTCTCACTCGAACGTAGGAGGCTGATGGGTGACTTTATAGGCACCAGTACAATTTTGGCAGACATAAATAGGATAGAGTCTTCTTCCCAGGTCTAAATCTCGGGTGCATAAGTTTAAGGTGAGAGGAGAGAAATTTAAAGGTGATCTGAGTGGTAAATTTTCATACATAGGGTGGTGTAGAGAGGAATGATATAACTATAGCATCTGAACAGCATTGGTCAGGTACCTTGATAAAAATGGAGTACCGAGATATGGCCTAATGTGGGCAGATGGGATCAGTGTAGATAGGCATCATGGTGGGCATGGACAAGATGGCCAAAGGGCCTATTATTGTTCTATTCCTCTCTATAACTATGTTTATAAATCTCTTACTGTTTTCTCTATTCCCCTTTTAGGTCTTTTTTTTTACTATCTGGAGACATTGTGTTCACTGCTATTGAGATGTTTAAGTCCAATAGCTACTTGCTTGGCTGTGACTAAGAACAAATTCATTGTTTAAAGTGCCAATGAAGAATAAGCAACACAATTTACTATCCCATCTGTTGAAGATGTGGCAGTATTTCTACAGTTTGAGAGCAGCATCAAGTGACATAATTTTAATTTTGTTTGTTAATACATCATTAGTTATTAAAATAGTGGAAAGTTGAAGGTTGAGGATTGAATTTGATATTTGTGAGTCTCATAGATGAATAGATACAACACAGAAATAAACCTTTCAGTCTACAAAGTCATCACCGACAATCAATCACAAATCCCATTTGTGCTCTTCCCACATCCTCAACAACTCCATTAGGTTCATTAGGAATGATTTTTACCCTCTGGACCTGCATGCCTTTGTTTTGACCAGGCTGTTATTGTACAGAACATCTTATGAAAGTTTAGTTACACATTTTTTTGCATTAATGCAGATTTGGGGTCCATGAAATTAACTGAAAAGATATTTGGAAAAGCATTATGTTGACATTTGTCTGGAAAATTACACTATAACAATGCAGGGCCACAATCAAATAATCTGCCTAGACTTGGTTGGTAAATCCCAGTGCTGAGGTGCTGAGGTGCCATTTTTACCAATAAAGCTAAAGTTCCTGAACTTATTCCTTTATGAGTGTAAAACCTCTGTGATATCGCTGTTGCTATGATATCACAGATATCATTTGCACACTGATCTGAGAGGGGGAATTGACGTTACAGGCACAGTCCCTATGGCAACAAGGCAGCAACAACACAGACAATGGCTGCCATGGAGGAATGGAAAGCTGCATTCTCTCAGAGGGAGAACATGCCGTGGGTCAGAGGTTTAGACCAACCCATTTGAGATGAAACAAAAAAAATGGTTTTCTACTTTTTTTAAACAAAAGCTGGTTGGGTGAACATCAGATCACTGAGGAGAATTGCATCAAACCACGTCAATAATTGGATCAGATGGTCAAGTCTTGTTGGCTTATTATCAGTGAAGGTGGACCTGTGAAACAGTAACTGAAGGATTATTGTGTCATCTGGGTTCCTTGCCTGGATATCGGTGAGCTATGCTATTGGCCAATGAAATATGTAGGGAAGGCCACTTGTCTCGCGTTAGGGACTGTGATATTGAGAGCTCCTTAAGAGAAACCTTTCTCTGTCAAAGACTCAAGACAGCACAGTGGCACAGATGCTCAGAGGTCCAGTGGCTCAGGTTCAGTGTTAACTTCCAATGCTAACTATGTAGAGTTCTTCAATAACTCGATGAATGACTTCTGGCATGCTTCCGTTTCCTCCCCTGTTCTAGAGATGTGCAGGTTGGTGCCATTGTCCACTGCCAGTTGTCCTATTGTGTAGATCAGTGATGGTATGTGGGTGGTGGGGGGGTGGTTCATGGGAATGTTAGAAGAATAAAATGCGATTAGTGTAGGAATGCAGCAAATGGATGTTGATAACTGGTGCAGACTCAATGGGCCAAAGGGCCTGTCTTTATGTATGTACAACTCTATGATTCCAGATAGAGTGGACGTGGAGAGGATGTTTCCTATAGTGCAAGAGTCTAAGACCAGACAGCACAGACTCAGAAGACAAGGTTGTCTTTTTAGAACAGAGATGAGGAGGAATTTCTTGAGCCAGGGGGTGGTGAATCTGTGGGAAATTATTCCCACGGGTGGCTATGGAGGCCAGGTCATTGAAAGTATATAAAATGGAATTTGATATGTTCATAATTAGTGAGCATGTCATGGTTTATGGGAAGAAGGCAGGAGGATGGTGTTGACAGTGAAAATATATCATCCATGATGGAATGGTGGAGAAGACTTGACTGGTCAAATAGCCTAATTCAGCTCCTATGTCTTAAGGTCTTAAGATTCCATTCTCTTGAATCCTGTGTAAGCAACGCCTGCATCATTCACTCAGCTGGGAGATGAGGCTGTGGATTTAGTGCAGGGACATGTCCCAGATTGCTCCCCTTGCTCCCGTGGCTCTGAAAGCGCAGGATACTGACTTGGCCCAAAACGTCGATTCTTTACTCCTTTTCACAGCTGCTGCCTGGCTTGCTGACTTCCTCTAGCATATTGCAGACGTGCAGAGTAAGGTTTTTATACAGACAGTAGCTGGTGCCATGTTGCCAGGGGGTGATGGTGGAAGCAGACACACTAGTGGCACTTAAAAGGCACCTAGTCATATGAACGTGCAGGGAGTGAGGATATGGATCATGTGTAGACAAATGGGTTTGGTTTAATTTGGCATCAATTTGGTTAAATTTTGGCACTTACTTTGGGTTAATGTGAGGTGGTTCATGAAAGGGTGACACTTGCATCAATTCAGTACAACTCAAATCAATTCAAGATTGATCTTTGTCATTCCTCAGTTCATAAGTTAAAAGAAAACAAAATGAGTGTTACTCTGGATCCAAGGTAGCATATAAAAAAAATGGGCAGAGGTGTTGATCAGCCTGATGGCTTGGGGAAGTGACTGTTTAATCCTAAAAGGTTCCAATGGCATTTATATGGTAAATCTAGGTTACTTGGATTACAAGTGATTTAGTGACAACAGAGGCACTCCAGGACACAACCAGCACTTCTGTAGGCTACAGCAACAGGTACAGAATGTGAATCCTCAGTCCAGTAGTTTGGAGATAATCTGGCATATCACCCTTCAAAGGTAATAACCAGAGCCATTTTAGAGATAGAGGTATCTGCTCGGTTTATTAGGTACACCTGTACACCTGCTTGTTAATGCAAATATCTAATCAGCCAATCAATGGCAGTAACTCAATGCATAAAAACATGCAGACATGGCCAGGAGGTTCAATTCTTGTTCCGACCCAACATCAGAATGGGCAAGAAATATGATGTAAGTGACTTAGACCGTGGAATGATTGCTGGTGCCTGACAGGGTGATTTGAATACCTCAGAAACTGCTGATTCCTGGGATTTTCATGCATAACAGTCTCTAGAGTTTACAGACAATGGTGCAAAAAAAAACAACCAGTGAGCAGTATTCCTGCAGGCAAAGACACCTTGTTACTGAGAGGATAGAGGAGAATGGCCAGACTGGTTCAAGTTGACAGGAAGGTGACAATAACTCAAATAACCACACGTTACAACAATGGTGTGAAGAAGAGCATCTTTGGATGCACAGCATGTCGAACCTTAAAGTGGGTTGGCTGCAGCAGCAATACACTATGAACATGTACTCAGTGGCCACTTTATTAGTACAGGAGGTACCTACAGTAATAAAGTTCCCACTGAGTGCAGAATGATATAGTAAAGAGGAAGCCATTCAGCCCTCACTCTGTGATAGGATGCCCATTCTTTTCTCTTGTTTGGGTGTGAAAAGAAGCCAGGGAGTTTCTTGTTCCTCTGTTTGCTGCCTTTTCTTCTGATCTGATCGAGTAATTAATGGGAGAAGACAGGAAAATGACGATGCAGTAAGAAGTAAAGAATACCCAATTCCCCCTGCACTGATTGTCACTTCTCCTTTCAACTCAAAATGCATAGATCCATTTTGTTTTAAGTGAGTGACGTGATTGACACACGCAAACATCTAAATTTCAGAAATGATCCTTGTTTTAGGCTCTGCTCTCAAACAGTGTAATCCAGTCTCCATTTGGTTTTCCAGCAATCGAAACAAAAATGTTTGTTTAATGTTTTTTTCTGAAAATGAGATCAGAAATTTTCATGTTGCACTGGTCAGTATGAAGGCAAACATCTGCCATTGATTTTGTTGGGTAATGATAGTTAAGTCACTAATACTCCATGCGCCGTAAGTTTATTTTTGCAATAATTGTCTTTTCAAATTACTTGTCTAAATGTTTCAAGCTATTAGGAGATTGTTTGGATTGTATGAACAGAGTGACTAGCTGGAGTATTTCAATTTGAACTGCCTTCTGACACACAATTAATCACTAACGTAGAAGAGTTTGTGCGTTTGACGTTGGATCTGGCAGTCTAAGAGCTCTCATTTCATGGATTTTTCTTAGACTACAGAAGGATGGAGTGACAGCCAGTTTCCTTGATGTTTCCAAGTACAATTGCTTTTATGGAACCAAGCCTTACTCTTGGTGTCAAAGAAACACAGTGATATGATGGCTGCACTTTCAATGAATACCATACAAAATACATTTATTTGCTACATGGGTCTTTTATTTCCCTAGGGAGCAAAACTGCAGCAGATGGTATGTCTAGGTAGCCTCTCATTCAAGTACTTGACAGGCTTGAGTCTGTTTGATGGTGCTTATGGAGAGAAAAGCAAGATCATCATATGAAGCAGGTAGAGCCAACGCTCACTGAAGTTTGCAGCAAGGAATAGTGATCTTAAAATGTGTGGGATTCTGGGTGCTTCATTTCTTCTCTCAAGCAGCAGGAATTCTCTATCCACCGGGATTCTAAAAGATGTCTCATTAATTAAATTCAAGGCTGTGGTTGACAGGTATTTGGTCTACAAAGATTGTGGTCACCCAGAAAGAAGATTGAGTTCAAGCCAAGAACAAAGCAGCCAGCATTTTATTCGATGGCAGCACAAGCTCAAAGGGCAATATGGACTGCTCCTGTTCCTGTTGACATTTTCCCTTGTGTACCTCTGGACCATTGCTCCCATAGACCAGCACCAAAGTGTGTCATTTCCGATCCAATCCTGTTGTTGTGTCATAGGGCTCTTCTCTCCGAAGGTTGAAAGGACTAGATAGGGTGGATGTGGAGAGGATGTTTTCTATGATGGGAGTATCCAGAACTAGAGAGCACAGCCTCAAAACTGAGGGGCAACCCATTAAAAAATCTTTTTAGCCCGAGAGTAGTGAATCTGTGGGATGCTCTGCCACAGACTGTGGTGCAGGCCAAGTCCGTGCGTATATTTAAGGTGGAAGTTGATCGTTTCCTGATTTTCCAATGAGGTCAGGGCCTCAAAGGATGGCAATAAGGCAGTTGTGTAGGGTTGAGTGGGATCTGGGATCAGCCATGGCAGAGCAGACTCTATGATCTGAATGGCCTAATTCTGCTCTTATGTCTTATGGTCTCTCTCTTTCAAGGCCATAAAAAATCAATTTGACTGGGGCTGATGGGAGCATCAATATAACCAATCTCTTTTCCAGTTGCAATATTTGGTTCAATTGCCTTAATTGAGTGCTAGTTGCCTTAAGATGTATAGGTCTCTGAACATGTGCTTGTTCTGTTACTTAGACCCAGTCCCTAATCTTGTGCCTTTTTAAAGCTCTACAATTAAAGTCAATAAAGCACTGAAAATAAAAGCAACCCAGAGCATCATCTGCTACAGAGCAGTGGCCAAAAACAAAATTAGATGGGAAGTGGGAGTGGAAATGATACCTTTTCCGTTTGATGACTTACTGTCTGGGGAATTTGCTTGAATCACATCTCCAGTTCTTGAACACAGGGACTTCAAAGATCAAAGGTCAGGATTGTCAGCTTTGGCACAGAGAATGATATACTGAAAAGGAGAAATGCTGACACTCAAACTGGCAAAACGAGCTACAGCTGAAACATGCCAAATCTCGGAATTATTCTTGCAGTTAAGTTGTGTCTATATTTACACTGGCATTTTCATATACATCCATGCAGAAGTATCTATTTTTGTCTTTAAGCTTTTTTGGAGCTGAGGGTGGTGGTGGGTGAGAGCAAACATTGAAAACATATGGAGATAATTGAGAACTTCTAGTCAAAATATGTGTGAACTAAAGGGGAAAACCAAATGAAGGAGTAACTCACAGATCTGGCCATTCCCATCTTCTGTTACAACTCAACTCTAATTCATTCATTAAAGGGAAAAAGTAATAACTTGCTTACAGGCAGAAATCTTATTTACATTGAATTAAGGAACTGCTCACATTCCAATTCTTGTACCACAGCTTTTGACTTCCCCATGCTTTAGTGATTAGTAGTGACCAAATTCTGCAGTAAATCTGTCACTATCCCATTTTGGGATGAAGTTGCTTCACTGCATCAGTAATTCCAAAACCACTCTGAAATAGTAACAAACAACTATGCTGGTGAGTAGTGGGGACAAGATGAGACATGACTGCTGATATTTTAATGCACAATAGTACTATAGCAGAGAAGTACTTAGAGTTACAATTTTATCAACATAATAAAATCATTGTCAGATTCTTGGCAAGCAAGAAGAGCAGAAAACCATGGATCTGAAAATGTTTGTCACTAATTTTGCCATTTAATGTTTAAGGCATTTATATAAAACTCTTTGTTCTGTTATTTTGACTGTGATATCAAGGCCTTCATTTTATGCAATAAAATTCACACATTTTGGGCTCAAAGTTATAAAACAAACAGGCATACTTTCTCAGCCAGAAATATAGTTTAGCTTCTGAAATAAGAAAAGTAAAGATTGTTATTTCAATAAAACACCAATTTGCATTGGCCTATCTCCATTAATGTGGTAAAACATGCCAGACGTTTCTCCGAAGTATTATCAAATAAAATTAGACATTGCATCACTTCAGGAAATGGTGACCAAAATCCTGGTGGAAGAGGTAAGTTTTAAGGAGCATCTTAAGGGGGAAGAGAGGCTAGACAGTTCAAAAGAGTAACTGCCAATACTGGAGAGCTAATGAAACAGAATTGGAACAGAGATCTTGGAGGGCAGTGTGGCTGGAGGAGATTACAGAAATGAAGAATGGCCTAGCTATTGGGCAACTTCAAAATGATGCTTAGAATTCTAAAATTGAAAAAATTTGAGTTGTCGCTAGAAACAATCAATGAGTGCCATTGGGTTGTCTCAGGATACAGATGGCAGAGTTTTGGATGGAAATTTGCAGAGGAGGGAAGAGCCCAGGAAAACCCTGGCATGGTGAAGACCAGGGGATAAGGGTTTCAGCTGTTGCTGGTCTGAGACAGGGAGAAACCCAGGCAATGTGATGCAGATGGAGGTAGGTAGTTCTGACCGCAATATGTAGGCTCAGATATGACAGTCAGATTGTGATTAATCAGGTTAGATGAAGGATAGAGTTGAGATTTCATAAACAGCCATTCCCACATCATACTAGAGAATTACTTTGCTTCAATCAATAGCTGTACTATACTTTGTTATGAATTGAAAATCAGATTAGTTGAAAACATGGTGATTTATAATGATCATAAAAAGCTGCTGGGTGACTGATATTGAAGTTAATTATTCCTCCTCTTCAACCACCCACAATACTTGCGCATTGCTTTTAGTACACCCAGTTAATCTTTCACCTCAAACCGGCAAAGAATATAATTACACAATTGCACATTTCACGATTTGTATTTTGATTGGCGTTGAATCAGTTTTCCAAAACACGCTCCAGCTACAATTCTAGCCCACTAACGATGAAAGCAGATGACATGTTCCTGAGACACTGGATGTGTGAGAGTGCAAGATTGTCAAAGCTGGCCCATTCTACAACAGTGCGTCTGTCAGGGAGTTGTTAGTTCCACTGATCACTAGGATTAAGAGTCCATTGTTCAACTGTTTTGACAGCACTCGTTGTCATAAAGAATCTTTACACTTCAAGAATTAAATCTAGCCTCTTTGTGACAAACTGGAAAGGATTAATCACAACAATTAAGCTCATGCATCAACATTTAGCGCTTTCTATCGACTGACTCTGAGGGAAAGGCCTAGTTAAAGACTTCATTATGATCTGAGCTCTTTAAACCTAACACTCCCCAATGCACATGGAGCCAAATTAAAATGATGGAAGTAAACAAAGCATCACACTGGCCTATACAAACTCCATTCGAAGCCAGAAAGTGCCCATGGGTATTGTTTTGCACTGATTCTACTTCCATTAGAATGTTATTGTCAAGAAGAGTGGCTGTCTGCTAACATGAAAACCAGCTCTCTACAAAACCTGGCTGCACACCATCACTTTGGTGAGAGAGGCTGGATGACTAATCTGTTTCTTATGAGAATACAGTGACCAAACAGTAAATTTAACACAGAAAATGTAGGTCTCTTGCTATCCGCGAGATTTCACTTTTAAAGAGGGAAACATTTTGTCTGATTTCATTTTTCACGGTTTGCTCCTAGCAAGCCAAGTATTTCACTGAGTATACTCATGGACTAACACTTCAATGTTCTTATCGGAGTCCCATGCACAAGGATTCACATATCACCTCTCCCTATGGGATCTTGGCAGTTACACAGCACTTTCCCACTGCTCTGCCAGGCCACTCATGCACATGAGGATATCCCCTGCCTGTGTGAATTATGTGGTGCCAGTATCCAGCTGCTGGCTGTGAGTGCCATATTAAGTGATGATATTTCTTTATTGTTTCTATCACCATCTGTGTTTCAGATCTAACCTCTTGAAAAGAAATGCCAAAGAGTAAGATTGTGGAACAGAGAGCGGTGGTTTAGTAAGGGTATATGTATATAGTGTATCATCTGCAGTTTGTAATTCAGAAGAGGAGGTACGGGAAAATGAATATCAGCTTTCTTTTCAGCACCAAATTCATTCCTGGCCTCAGTACTGACGACTCCAGTTGTGGCCGGTACAATCTTCTCTGCATATCACGTGGCCACTCAGTAGTTACTGATGTGTAACTATTTCTGTGTTGCCTTGCCCAATAGCTGTTAACACAACCTGTCTGCTGAATCTCTAATTTAGTGCCAGCTGGGATATGTGGATGTGGAGTTTGCCACAGTATTGGAGGTCAGGGGGAGAGAGCAAAGTGAATCCGGGACTGTTAGGCATGATTTCCAAAATGCCATAAGTGGATGAGTAATGAAAGGACCTGGAATTGAGACATTGGTATCTTTTAGACAGTGCACAGTACAGTTAATGAGAAATTAGTGGAGTGAGTAAATATTCCAAGTACTTGATAGCAATGGTTATCAAATGGGCCACGTTGTCCAGTTAGGAGCTGATGTGGACTTAGCCGAAAACAATGGTCGCCAATTTACTCTCCCTGGTTCCTGCCAGAGACTCTTGTAATTTTCCCTTCTCCAATTTAATACTCTTGTAGAAGCCATACTTATCCTTACTTTTACCAGTCTTAGCAGTTGTGATCACTCTTCCCTATGTTGTTCCTTTCTGCACCTTGTGGGCATCAGGTGGAAACTTTTCCATTTCTTTAGCATCCGAGTTGCTAGCCCAACACTCAAACTAGCATGGATGGAAGGTGTCCAATCATAAACAAAAGAAAACATGCTGATGCTGGAAATCTGAGCAACATGTATAAAATGCTGGAGGAACTCAGCAGGCCAGGCAGCATCTGTGGAAAACCGGTACGGTCGATGTTTCAGCAAGCCTGGAGGAGAAAAAGCTGAGGAGTAGATTTAAAAGGTGGGGGGAGAGGAGAGAGAAACACAGGGTGATGGGTGATACCAGGAAGGGAAGGGTTGAAATAAAGAGCTGGGAAGTCGATTGTTGAAAGAGACAGAGGGCCATGGAAGAAAGAAAAGGGGGAGGAGCACCAGAAGGAGGTGATGGGCAGGGAAGGAAATAAGCTGAGAGAGGGAAATGGGGCTGGGAAATGGTGAAGGAGAAGGGGTTGGGATGCATTACTGGAAGTTGGAGATATCGATGTTCATGCTATCAGGTTGGAGATTACCCAAACAGAATATAAGGTGTTTTTCCTGCAATCTGAGTGTGGCCTCATCATGACAGTGGAGAAGGCCATGGATAGACATATCAGAATGGGATTGGGAAGTGGAATTAAAATGAGTGGCCACTGGGAGATCCCATTTTTTCTGGTGGACAGAGCATAGGTGCTCAACGAAGCAGTCTCCCACTCTACGTTCAGTCTCACCGCTATACAGGAGGCCACACTATGAGCACCGGACACAGTATATGACCCCAACGGACTTCCAGGTGAAGTGTCGCCTCATCTGGAAGGACTGTTTGGGGCCCTGAATGGTAATGAGGGAGGAGGTGTAGGGGCAGGTGTAGCACTTGTTTGGCTTGCAAGGGTAAGTGCCAGGAGGGCGATCAGTGGGGAAGGATGAAAGGACAAGGGAGTTGCGTAGGGAGCGAACCCTGCGGAAAAAGAAAGTGGGCGGGAGGGAAGGATGTGCTTGGTGATGGGATCCTGTTGGAAATGGAGGAAGTTTTGGAGAACTATGTGCTGGACGCGGAGGTAGGTGGTAGGTGAGGACAAAAGGAACCTTATCCCTGTTAGGGCGGCAGGAGGATGGGGTAAGAGCAGACATGCGTGAAATGGAAGAGATGCGGTTGAGAGTAGCATTGATGGTGGAGGAAAGAAAGCCCCTTTCTTTGAAAAAGGAAGACATCTCCTTTATTCTAGTATGAAAAGCCTCACCCTGAGAGCAGATGCGCAGAGACAGAGGAATTGAGAGAAGGGGATGGCGTTTTTACAAGTTATTGGGTGGGAAGAGGTATAGTCCAGGTAGCTGAGTGAGTCTGTAGGTTTATAATAAACATCAGGGGATAAGCTGTCTGAAGATGGAGACAGTGAGATCGAGAAAAGGGAGGGAGGTGCTGGAAGAGGACCTGGCAAATTTGAGGTCAGGGTAGAAGTTGGAGGCAAAGTTGTTGAAGTCGATAAGTTCAGCCTGGGTGCAGGAAACAACACCGATGTAGTCATTGATGTAACATAGGAAAAGTGAAGGACGGTCACCAGTGTGGGCTTGGAAAATAGACTGTTCCGTGTAGCCAACAAACAGACAGGCATAACTGGGACCCATGTAAGTGTCCATGGCTACACCTTTTGTTTGAAGGAAGTGGGAGGAGCTGAAGGAGAAATTATTAAGAGTGAGGCAAGTTTCACTAGACAGAGGAGAGTGGTGGTGGAGGGGAACTGGTTAGATCAGGTGTCCAGAAATAAACAAAGAGCTTTGAAGCCTTTCTGGTGGGGGATGGAGGTGTAGAGGGACTGGACATCCATAGTAAAAATAAGATGATGGGAGTCAGGGAACCTGAAATCATTGAAAAGATCCAGAGTGTGTGAAATATCATGGATGTAGGTAGAAAAGGACTGAAACAATGGATCTGCCTGGATGTGCGGGTTTGTGGATCTTGTGTAGAAGATAGAAACAGGAGGTGCGGGATGCAGGAACTATGAGGTTGATGGCAGTGGATGGAAGATCCCCAGAGTCAATAAGGTTGGTGATGGTGTGGGAGACAATCTCCTGGTGCTCCTTAGTGGGGTCTTGTTCGAGGGGTAAGTAAGAGGAGATGTCTGAGAGTTGTCCCTAAGTCTCAGCAAGGTAGAGGTCAGTACACCAGAATACTACAGCACCTCCCTTATCTACAGGTTTGATGGTGAGGTTAGGATTGGTGTGGAGGGAGTAGAGAGCCAATCATTTGGAAGGAGTGAGTTTGGAGTAGGAGAGAAGAGTGTTGAAGTCTAGACGGTTGATGTCCCTATGGCAGTTGGCAATGAGGAGGTCCAGAGCAGGCAGAAGACTAGGGTGAGGTGACCAGGATGAGGAGGAGAGTTGAAGATGGAAGAAGGGGTCATCGGTGTGGGGTGAAGAATCCATACCAAGGGAATGGTGAAGACCCAGCATGGACGAGAGTTGGGATTGGAGGGGGGAAGACGGTTGTGTCTGAGGAGAAAGGAGGTTTGGGTTGGTGGGTTGAGAGGAAGATGGAGTCTCCGAGGGCCCAAGAGCTGGTGGAGGGTGACCTGAGAGACACGGGATTGCGGAGTGGTGGGAAGGGGAGATGAGGGTTCCAGTGGCAGAAAAAGTAGGATCACCCACTGGCTATCCATTTTAATTCCACTTCCCATCCCCATTCCAATATGTCTATCCATGGCCTCTTCCACTGTTGTGATGAGGCAACACTTAGGTTGGAGGGACAACACCTTATATTCCTTTTGGGTTGCCTCCAATCTGATGGCATGAAAATCGATTTCTCAAACTTCCAGTAATGCCCCCCACTCCCCTCCTTCCCCATTTCCCATCCCCCTTTCCCTCTCTCAGCTTATCTCCTCGCCTATCCATCGCCTTCCTCTGGTGCTCCTCCCCCCTTTTCTTTCTTCCATGGCCCTCTGTCTCCCAACTGTTCACTTCATCCCTCCCCTTAAGGTTTCACCTATCACCTGGTGTTTCTCTCTCCCCACCCCACACCTTTTAAATCTGCTCCTCAGCTTTTTTCCTTCCAGTCCTGCCGAAGGGTTTTGGCCCGAAACGCTACCTGCACTCTTTTCCACAGCTGCTGCCTGGCTTGCTGAGTTCCTCCAGCATTTTGTGAGTGTGTTGGATGGAAAGCATGCAAGAAGCCGGCCGGGTTTGAACCCTGGACCACTTGCCTCAAAGTCTGGTGCAGATGCCACGGCACCACCAGCTGGTACATCTTCCCTATGGATCACTACAGGTTGATGTCAGAAATCCTCCTGGATGTACCAAGCAAATTCTGTCCATTCTAAACCTCTTGCATCAAGGAGTCTACATTAGGGAAGATGAAGTTCACATTGCAACAATCCTCTTGTTTTTACACCTTTCCTGAATCTGCCTGCATATCTGTTCCTTATTGGCGTCCGACGGCAGCATCATTAAGAGACACTAGGTTCAGAAATGAGGTTGTGTAATAAAATAACAGCATCTCTCAAGGGAGATAAGATAGGACTTATTCCACATTATCCTCCTGCTCATTCAAAATTACTTAAATTATATTCATAGTCTGCTTGAAAAACTATACAGTCTTTAATCCAATTGCTTAATTTAAATTACTGTGCTATTTAGAAGACAAAAGAATAACTGAATTAATAGGATTGAACTGTAGGGAGCACAAAGAAATAAATTGCTTCAAAAAGATAAGCATTGATCAAGTATAAATTAATCAGTTGGAGTTTTCCAAAGTTTTGGTTTTGCAGGTCCTTTTGACATGAAAGGACTTCCGTCAATTAAACATCAATTTTTAAGTCAAAGGATAAAAATTACTGAGCCAAAGTAATTAAGTCAGGTAAAATTTAGGCAGATCTTCAAATCTGTCTTCCCAGTCTGGCTCTTGATTTTGATGAACAGATTCATAGTCTAATTAAAATAAAGCTCTGTTGTTCCATAGTCAAATCAGGGTTAACAGTCGGGTCGCCCCTGACTGCTATCTGCTATATGACAATCAATTACTATGACAATCATTGAAAAACCTTTTCATTCCATCCCTAACACCATGGTTTTCCTATTGCTATAAGGTGTGAAGCTAGAATATGACACTTGTTTATTTGCTTGTATGAAAGTGAAGATGAGGTATTCTAATCATTGAAAAAAATCTTCACATTAGCTTCATAAAATAATTTCTATCTCTTGTAAATACTTTGTATCATGGCCCCTTTTTCCAGTGAGTGGAAAAGGGAGTGTTGGAACTAGCAGGGGTGGATGGTGGGAACAAGGCATTAAATGCACATTTAAATGGTTTTGAAATGTGTTGGACAGGGAGATCCAAAAGTGACAAGAGGAATTTCTTTTAGCCTGAGCGCAGTACAGAAAGTTATTTCTTGTTCTGGTGAGGAATTGTACAATGACCAATTGAATGCTTTATGTGGATGCAATCACATGAGCTGTGAGGGTTATTCATGTTTTAGCACCTCATGTGAGTACAAGGACTGTGCATTACACATCATAAATCTGTCACCATTTCAGGCCCTTGGTTGCTGAGCAAACAACAACTTATCTGTCAGTAGAAATGCAGAAATCATCTGTACATTGTGAAAGACACAGGGGCTGCAAAGTGGCAGCACTTAACACCAAATAAAAGGAATCACAAACTAAGCAAGTAATAACAGAACCTTGATATTACAGGATTGTTGCACTACAATAGTACACCCAATAGTTATAACCCGTACTCTTAAACTGTGCTCAGGTATAAGAATATCAGTGGGGCAGGCAGATAGGAAAAGGTGGAGGGGCAAAGTTGATAATATTTATTTATTTGTTGAGCTACAGCACAGAAAAGGCCCCTCCAGCCCTTCGAGCTGCACCACCCACCCATCCCTCAACTTAATCCTAGCCTAATCACGGGACAATTTACAATGACCAATTAACTTGCCAACTAAGGATGTGAGACTCCTCATGGAACTCTAGTCTTTCGCCAGATGTAATTTTTTTCCAATTCAACAAATCATAGTTATCCTTATAACGAATAATTAATCACATGGTACTTTTGTCTAGTGATTGATCTTTGATAAAAAATAGTTACAGAGTAAATCACTGAGAGACTTTATCTGCCCATACATTTTACCCAACCATAGGTGATCAGATTATAATCATGGTCCACATTTGTAAAGTTAAGAGATAATAGAGAGGATATTTATAGCAGATAGCCAATAATAAATATATCATTGCTGTTGACTGTGGAGAGCCTATCTGATATTGGTTTGGCCACTATTTTATGCCTGAGCAATATCTTCACCATGTAACTTTTTTTTTTGGAGCATATAATCTTGAAGATGACTGTTGTTTCTACAGAAGACAGATACTACTGATGTTGGAAATTGGATTGAGGGAAATACTCAGGATTCCAGGTAGCTTCTGTAGAGAGATAAACTGTTAATTAATGTTTCAGGTCTGACTATTGTAAGATATAAGACATGAGATATATGATGCAGAGAAATGGGTAGGGCAGAACAGAAGGGAAAAGTAGTGATGGGGTGGAAGGGAGGAGAAATAATGGACTGAATCAATATGACTGGCAGGCATGTCTGCTTAGGAAAATGAATTTGAAATCAGATGCCAGTGATTCTGCCCTCATGCTCCACCTTTGGATTCACCATGCAACTTGTGTCAGAGAGCAGTACACATAAAACGCTAGATGAATTTATCAATTCATGCAGTGTCTATGGAGCAAATTAACAGTTGATATTTCGGGGCCAAGAGCTTTCACCAGGACCTGATGAAAGTTCTCGGAACAAAATATCAACAGTTTATTTCCCTCTATTAATGCTGCATGAACTGATAAATCCCTCCAGCATTTTGTGTGGGTTGCTCAAGATTTCCATTACCTGCAGGACCTCTTGCGTCAGTGTTAGAAAATGGGATTTGATACACATTACCTTCAATCCCTTAGCTGTATTCCAGGGCTGGGAGTGTGAATAATTTCAAAATGCACAAGTCTATTTTAATTATTTGGGACGTCTTCCACCTTTAAATTAACTGCAACTATTTATATGTATGAAGTTACCAACCCTGTCGAAAAAATATGCCCAAGTAATGTCAGTAATCTATTTCATTCATTTCACTTTACTTTCTAAATTATTTCTTAGTACTTTTGTTTTCAAGATAGAATTTTAAATATATCTAATTAAGGGGATGTAAGGCGCTCCTTCCCTCCTCTAGCCTGCAGGTCAACCTTAGGAACGGTGCAGCACCTGCTTAGCCCACTGACAAGGGTCATATGAAGCTATGGAAGCAGGGTATGGTTGGTTAGTTGTAAGAGCAGCCGGTGCATATCACAAGCCTTGGTTATGCAACCACTGACACCATGCAGACAATCTCTGTAGAGTATTGATAATGGCTAGGGTCTCCAATCTTGTAAAGCCAATACCCAGAAGAAGGTAATGGCCAACCACTTTTGTAGAAAAATTTGCCATGAACAATCATGGTCGTGAAAACCATGACTGCCTTCTTCATACTATGCAACACATAAAGATGATGATCTAATTAAATAGTCGTGCAATGTCTCTTACTATCAGAGACATTTAGAAACAGTTCAAAAGACAGCAAAATTCTGGGAAGGATCTTCAGTTGTACAACACCTTCTAGATGCAAAGAGTCTCTCTGCCACTATCAAAGCTAAGAGCAGGTAAATAAGTGCTGTGAATGGTGAACTCAGCTGACAGGACAAGTCCAACGTGACCCAACATGGAACGCTGGCTTATACCAGTCAGTCCATGAGGTGGTGAGTGATGGGACAAGGTCATTAGTGGAAGGAGGATGTTTTCATTGGTGAATAATTTCTGAGAATTGAGCAAGATAAAGAAAATTACAGAAGAAGTGGAGGCAATGGCAGTCTTTGGAAAAAAAAGAGCAAGTCTAGAGTGAAACATTCTTCCAGGAGGAATGTCAAGATAACATATATCTTAGAATATGTTTCTTCTATGTTTATACAGGGAGAAAATTGTAATGAAACAGCCAGTGACTCACCAGCCCTTTTCCCCACACAGATTATTTTTCTCCTTTTACGGTTTCAAATCATCTTGTAGTCCATCATGCTGATTCTGCTGCTAAAATATCTAGAGTAGGGTTACCA
This sequence comes from Hypanus sabinus, assembly GCF_030144855.1. Lineage (NCBI taxonomy): Eukaryota > Metazoa > Chordata > Chondrichthyes > Myliobatiformes > Dasyatidae > Hypanus > Hypanus sabinus. The sequence goes on from NC_082707.1 coordinate 33,164,126, forward strand.
GGACAGAGTCTGGCCCACACTCCATCATATTGTAACTGCGCTCATTTCAAAACGGCTGTTGACATTGTGTCAGAGAATTTCCAGGCCAAGCTCATTGAAACAACTGGGAATGCTTTGTTGTAAAAGATCTTGTTTCAAATCATTATACTGGCCGCAGCTATGGCTTGAGGAAAATAAGAACAACTGCATTTGATTTTGCCAGTAAACTTTTGCTTTCTTTTTTAAACACAAGCAACATTTCATGTTTACCAACATCTGGTAGCATAATATTGTTACTGGACAACCCTTTAATGTTCCAGTTTATTTAAAGCTGAAAAAAAAATCTTAGAAATTTGAACAGACTTCGTACGTTTTTGAAAACATTACTGGCTGGGATGATTGCAGCAGTATGAACTGAATGTTGCACCAATCTGTCTACAAAAACACCATGATTATCATTATTCCTGAACAAACAGTCTTGTGTTATTCTTTGAAACAAGTATCTGGACTTTCCTTTCTCATGATGCACGCTTTTTGTTAGTTTTGGATGGAAGTATTGGGTGATCCTAATTAGTTGTCATTCTGCTATCACTCATGGGCTAAAGCACCCTTTCCTGAGGATATTGCCATTCAGTTTTATGTGGTACCAACATACCACCAATCGCGCCTACTTTTTGCTGGGGTCAACAATGGATGTTGCATCTCAACTGCCTACATGATACGCAAGCAAGGGCAGTATGATGTGGAGAGCAAGCCGTTGCCCATGTAGCAGGCTACTTGGGCAACAGCTCTGTGATCAGAACTTTTCTTCTCCTACGTGAGCTGCCAACCATGGCTGACGAGCCCAATCTGTCCAAAGTGATTGGTCTTAAGGCACTAGTAACCCACTTTTACCCCTTTGCCTGTCAGTAGAAACAGTTCCACTGGGCTTAGTAGCTAAAAGCTGTGAGGGTCAAGAGCTGAACTTAGTTGTCTGAGGGTATTTGAGATGTACCCCATTTGGAACATTTAATAGGTAGTGGGATAGCATCCCCACTACCATCCTTGGCCATGACAATGTTGAAGAAACACCACCAATAAAAGAAGGAAAATGGAGCATGCTCCACAAGGCAGCTAGGCCTTTATCATTAAGGTTCCTTCCCCAGAACACAGTCATCAATGGCTTTCAAGTTGCTGTTAAATGTCTCTGATAGTGAGAAACACTTAACAGCTATTCTTAGAAGTTTGATCTGAATGCTGCTCATCACAGTATTTACCGCATCTGCCTACAATGTTACCACTAGTGCTTCTATTAATGCCATGGTCGTTGATGAATCAGAATCAGGTTTGTTATCATAGATCCATATTGTGAAATATGTTGTTTTGTGGCAGCAGTACAGTGCAAGTCCTAAACAAGTTGCTACAAATAAATAAGTAGTGCAAAAGAGAATAGTGAGGCAGTGTCCGTGGACCATTCAGAAATCTGATTGTACAGGAGTAAATGCTGTTCCTAAAATGTTGAGAATGGGTCTCCAGGCTCCTGTACCTCCTCCCTAATGGAAGTAATGAGCGCATGTTCCAGATGCTTAAGGTCCTCAATAATGGATGGATGCTGTGGATACTGAGGTACTGCCTTTTGAAGATGTGCATCAAAAGCAAATAATTGCCAGCATTCTGCATCCTATACATTTTGCTTGGTTTCATTGCACTTTAAAATCCCCCAAACATGATTGGTTGGAGTTACATCACTGAATCGGCTTCGCCAGAGTTGTTTAGAACTGTAAGGTGATATGAAGTGTTGCTTAAAATGCACCATGCTCTTGAGATGGTGGTATTATAACTGATACGACAGGCTGCATTGTGATAATCAGACCTAATTAGCAAGAGACAAGAGGAAAAATGGACTCTTCTGTCAAATATAGGATAGGGTCTCAAGGTGCACCAGCACAACCCCAGGTCTTGGAGAAAAACTAATAGCAAAAGAAACCAAATCACTAAAGACAGGACCCTTCTGGATAAGCCAGAGCTACCCGGCAGTAACTGAGAAGTGGTAGCTTGGGTGCCGTGATAAGGTTGGCACTACCACTGTGCGATGACCATCAGGACTATTAATCTATCAGCTACTGGTGATGTCGTGATAGTCCTGAATCTGGGCAATGCTTGTGAGACAACCCTACCATTGATACCTTGCAAAACACAAAATGCTGGCAGAACTCAGCAGGCCAGACAGCATCAATGGGAGGAGGTAGTGACGATGTTTCGGGCCGAAACCCTTCATCAGGAGTGAAGTAACATGGGATGGTCGAGGGGGGATAAAAAGTGGGGGGAGGGATAAAGTAGAGAGCTGAGAAGTAATAGACTGGATGGAAATGGGCTGGGGGAAGGTGGAGAATTATGGGAAATAAAAGAGAAAGAAAGGTAGGGCTGGGGGGAGAGATTATAGTGAGGGGGGAAAAAGAGAGAGAAAGAGAACCAGACTCAAATAATAGATAGGGATGGGGGTGAGGGGAGGGGTATCAACGGAGGTCAGTGAGTTGGATGTTCATGCCGGCAGGAAGGAGGCTACCTAGGCGGGAGATAAGGTATTGCTCCATCGACCTGCGTGTGGCCTCATCTTGACGGTAGAGGAGGCCATGGACAGACATGTCAGAGTGGGAGTGGTCTGTGGAATTGAAGTGTGTGGCCACAGGGAGATCCCGCCACTGCTGGAGGACTGAGCGCCGGTGTTTGGCGAAACGGTCTCCCAGTCTGCAGCGGGTCTCCCCAATGTATAAATGGCCACATCGGGAGCGCCGGATACAGTATATCACCACAGGTGACTCGCAGGTGAAGTGGTGCCTCACCTGAAAGGACTGTCTGGGGCCTGGGATGGTGGTAAGGGAAGAAGTGTGGGGGCAGGTGTAGCACTTCTTCCATTTGCAGAATTGAGTGCCCGGAGGGAGGTCCGTGAGGAGGGATGGGGGGGGGATGAATGGACAAGCGAGTCGCGTAGGGAGCGATCCCTGCGGAAAGCCAAGAGTGCGGGGGAGGAGAAGATGTGGTTAGTGGTGGGATCATGTAGGAGGTGGCGGAAGTTACGGAGGATTATACATTGGATCTGTAGGCTGGTAGGGTGATAGGTGAGGACCAGAGGGACTCTATCCCTGGTGGGCTGGTGGGGGTATGGGCTGAGGGCAGAGGTGCGTGAAATACGGGAGACACGATGGAGGGCAGAGTTGATAGTGGACGAAGGGAAGCCCCTTTCTTTAAAAAGGAAGACCTCTCCTTTGTCCTAGAATGAAAGTCCCTTTCTCTCAATTCCTCTGCCTCCGCCGCATCTGGTCTCAGGATGAGGCCTTTCATTCTAGGAAAATTTTACTATTCATATTTGTAAATCTGCTGGCTTGAAGTATATTTGTATTCATTGAAGTTCCCTCTCAGGGATTTTTGCACAGTACAACATGAAACCAAGCAGTTGTAATGTGCACTTGAAATTGAGAATCAGAGAGATGTATGAAGAGTAATTGGCATAGCACGATCCTATATACAAAATCACTCAAATAATTGCTACCAACCACACACCAGCTTCTTACAGTTATCCAGACTTCAGTGATGTCCGTCTGAGATATTGCACATTTTGTCTTTTTTTAGACAATGCAGTTTATTGCCACTCAAAATTTTGAGTTCTAAACATTGGTTTAGGACATTAACTGAAGCCCAGGTTCCTTTGTTCCTTATGAAAGATGCCAGCAAAATGGCAATCAGTCAAGCAGTGAGCAGATGACCTGACAACCAATATTATTTTAAATATGAGTTATAACTGTGCTTAGCTATAAAGTGTCTGTACTGTTAATTTGATTTAATCAACACTTCAACTGGAAGTGGACTTTATCTGGGCTAATTTGTTAACATAATCACTGTTGACTTGCCCTAAGAGCTGAATAACCGTAATAAAGAGTTATAGACAAAATCAAGAGATGCTTTCATTTATGAGATTCTAAAATGGAATTTTATTTTGATTTGATTTCTTTTCGTAGCTCAGTGCTAGTTACAATACAGATTGACAGATTACAGAATGAATGTGCGTTAAACCATTAGATGAGGGAATGGGTAAAGAAGAGTTTTCTTTCATCTATACTCTTAGACAAAATCGAGAGAACTACTTGCCAGTTGCTCTCATTCCTAACGTTTGTTTGATCGCTCTTCCCAAACTTGCAATCTTTATTCCCTGGAAGGATAAAAGTAGCTGGGAATACCACTTACAGCTTTCTCTCTTCCCCTCATCAGCCCTTCTTCAGTTTGGAAATGTAATCAACTTTTCTTCAGCACTTCCAGTTCCAAATACTGGAACTCCCAACCCAACAGCACTGCCGACATATGTCACCAAAGATGCTAGAAAATTTCTGTAGATGTGCCGAGGACAATGTTCTGACTGGTTGCATCGTAACCCAGTGAAAAGGGTCACAGGAAGCTGCAGAGAGTTAACACATGCACAACTCCCACGACCATCAGGACATCTTCAAGAGGCCGAGCTTCAAGAAGGTGGCATCCATCACTAAGAGGCCTCACCACCCAGGATATGCACTCGCTTTGTTTCTACATTGGAGAGGAGAAACAAGAGACAGACCACTCACACTCGGTGATTTAGGAACAGCTTCCCCCACCATCAGATTTAGGAATTCATGAATGCTATTTTATACTCACTTTCCTTGAACAGTTTGCTTACTGATTTATTTATCTATTCAGTAATTTATAGCAATGTTATGTCTTGCATGTTATTGCTGCTGCAAAAGTACACATTTCATGAAAAATAATTTCAGAGATAATAAACAGATTCTGATTCAATAAGAAGGTAGAGTTCTAAGATAAAGGGTGCAAAGTAAATAGAAAGAGTCACCAAGAAAGCAAGTACAGAATAAAAAATAATCAAAGCTTTGCTCAACCAAGAGTATGGCAGCTTAGAACAATTTAAAGGAGAGCTAAGCAGGCAATTTAGGCCAGTTCACCTCTGGCAACTAACAAAGGGATGCCAAACAATTAATTAATGACTATTTACAACATGAAAACAGAGGGAAAAGTGGCATGCCCTCAACCTTTACTGCATGTGGAAACGATCTTACTCTGTTTCTGTCAGTGTAATGCTGTTCTGATTCATTAAATCTCTTTCTTTCACATAAAGTTACCAAACATCATAGCAAGCAATTGACATGAGACTCCCATTGCCATGTATTTTTGTGAAAGTCAAATATTTTATTTAAATTCTTTGCCCATGCTCAGCTTGAGGTCATTGTCTGAGACTTGTATTTGGAATGTTAGATAAGAACACTTAATTGGGACCTCGTTGTGAGGGTTGTGTCAGAGTTAACGTGTCTGTCTGCAAGAAGGCTGGACTATATATATTTCCTTCAAAATTACTGGATAAATGAAGTGTGCTGGATCAAACACTGCTCAGAGATTGTTCAACCCAGCAATTTATTTCACTGGCATGAATGACTATGTGAGTTTCATTTTGTGAGACTCTGATTTTGATTATGTAATTTTAAATTAAGCTAATAGTGATTCCCACAATAACTTACATTTTTGGAATTATTAATTTTATCAAGTAATTCCTTCACCACTTGGGGTCCAAAAAGTGAAGTGTGGATAGTTTCACTAACTTCAACTCCGAACTGGTTCCTCAACCTATGGACTCACTTTCAAGAACTCTACAACTCATGTTCTCAGCGTTATTTTGTTTAATTAATTTTTTTTTGTATTTACATGTGGACTATTTGTCAGCCTTGTGTGCAGTTTTTTGTTGATTCTATAGTATTTCTTTGTTCTACTGTGAATGCCTGCAAGAAAATGAGACAGTATATGGTGATATTTACGTACTTCAACAATAAACTTACTTTGAACTTGTGGTTCAAACTTTGCTTTGAAGCTTGTGGTTCAAATCACTCCAGTGAATTAAAAGAACATCTAGCATGGCTAAATTTAAATTACAGTATTATTATTAAGGTTATAACATAACTTCGTTAATGGTACGAAACCCCAGGGTCAATTCGAAGTCAAGCCCTCCTCTGATAATAGAGCCTAGCATGAGGCTGCTTCCAGAAGACTGCTCTCTTCAGAGAGCCTTCAATTGTTGCTGTAGGATGGGGATTTATTTCATAATCTCATAGTGTCACTATGGGGAATTGATGCTGCAGGTTAATGGGGACCCGCTGCAAGATGTATGCATTCAGTGCAATCATTTAGTGGCATAAATGTTACCAATAATTTTAAAACATGTTGAAGAAATAAAATGCCAATGGCTTTGATTTGAAATACAAGTTCTGATACAGAGCAAAAGGAGCAAGCTCATATTAGTCAGAAGGAAAACTTGGCAGATACAACAGTGGCCCAACAGTGAGAAATGTTCAGACAAAAGTAGGAACCAGACATAGTTCCAACAGAAACAGACGAGTGATGCAAACATTGTTCCTCTGAGGGATTGTAAAAAAAATTCAAGTGAAAGAGACTTTGAGCTATGTGTAATCTTGTATTAATATTAAAGAAAATAATGTGGGTAGTAGAAAGTAACAAGGAAGCAAAACAAGGTGATGAGAATAACAAAGAGATAGTTGCTGACTAGAGGATATAAATTTAAGCATGCACAGAAAGAATAATATGAAGTTCTTTTACACTCAAGATGCAGGTTGCTCCTCAGAAACAATGGTGGGAACAACACCCAAAACAATTTTTAAAGGGGCAGCAAATGAATCTGCGGTCTTGTGAAAGGGAAGGGGCTGGGATTAAATAGTTAAAGGGTTGGTCTATACATGCCAGGGCAAATTGCCTCCTTCAGAGATATAAAGTGCTCTGACTTCTAGCAATGCATTTCCCTGTGCATGTCTATTGGAAAAATAAGATATCTAGTTTCTTGGATCTAAATATAAATAAGTTTGTTGGCATGTTGAGAGATTGTTTCTCTGGAGGATAGCTGAAACCTTCTCATTCACTCAGCTCAGCACCATTTCTGAAGACAGAAACCATTGACAGATTCTCTGCTCAACATCTTCAGAACCATCTCCCTGATGAGCTGAGCGGGCCAGCCATTATCAGTATGGATTATAAGGGATTGTAATACAGCAATGATTTTCATAATTAGCAAAATAAAACTCTTCAGTGCATATCAACTGACCCTTTTACCTTCTAGTCCTCCTGAACACTAAAACTGTACACCAAATATTCAAGAGAAGGGCAGAAAATGTATAAATTTCCCCATTCTGCTGTACAGGTTCGCCAGAGTATAAAACATGACTGAATTAATCAAGTTCCTATTACTTTAACAACTCAAGATAGTTTAATGTCATTTCCAGTATACAAGTGTAAAGAGAAAAGAAAATTAACGCTTTGGATCTGATGCAGCACAAAATAAAGAATAATGATAAAAAACAATAATAAAAACACAATAAATATAAACACATAAGATAGCTTATATACATAGATTATATGTTCATAAAGTGGCACTAGGCACTGGGGTGTCTGTACATAAGGTGAATCTGACAGGAAATGAAAAATTGGTGGTTGTGGGATCCGTTAATAGGTGGAGGTATTGATCAGCCTTACTGCTTGGGGGAAGGAACTGACATTGAGTCTGGTCATCCTGGTGTGGATGTTACATAGCCTCCTCCGTAATGGGAGTAAACCAAACAGTTCGTGAGCATGGTGGGTAGGATCCTTGATGTTACTGGTTCTTTTCTGGCATCTTTCTGTATATACGTCCTTGGTGATGGGTAGTCAGGTGCCCATGATGCATTGGGCAGTTTTGACTACCCGTTGCTGAGCTTTCCTGTCAGCCACAGTGCAGTTTCCATAGCATACATTTGCTATAATGTCTTTCTATAGCCTGATGACTGTCACCTCACTTAAAGAACTCTGATTTTTGTGTGAAAATATTTAATCATTCCCATAATGTAAATGTAAAGAGTAGCATGCTCATCGTATTGATGTATCCTGTCCGATTGTAATTATTTTTCTCAGACATTCTCCCTTGAGAGGCCTCTGCAAGGGGAGACTTCCTGATAGGTTCCTCCTGTAGTAATGTCATCAGACTCCTGGCCACTTGATTAGCTCTTGCATGACTTTTGGAGTTATTGTGAGTACTATATGCCTTTCTTCTGCAGCCTTAGTCTTCTTCCTGGCATCCGAAGTCTGTTGGCACTGTGTGGCTGCCATATCTTGTGTGTTTTAGAGTGCCCTCATAACCGTCCACCCATTCTAACTGGAGCGGTTTGCAACAAAATCTGCTCGACAATCTTCATCAGCTTGGCTGCATCACAAAGCTGTGTGCTTAGCTGCCACCTCCACTCGCTTTACAGTTCTGACTGTGAAGCTAAGCACAGCTCCATTGCCGTACTTAGCTGGTTGACAATACCACTGTCAAAGGCAGAATAAAAGGTGGTGATGAGTCAGCCTATAGGAGGGAGACTGAGAATCTGGCTGAGTGGTGACACAACAAGAACCTCTCACTCAATGTCAGCTGATTATTTGCTTCAGGGAAAGGAAAGCGGAGGTCCATGATCCAGTCCTCATTACGGGATCAGAGCTGGAGAGGGTCAGCAACTTTAAATTTGTTGGTGTTATCATTTCAGAGGTCCTGTCCTGTAAGTGCAATTAGGAAGAAAGCATGGCAGCGCCTCTACTTCCTTAGATGTTTGTGAAGGTTTGGCATTACTTCGAAAACTTTGACAAGCTTCTATGGATGTGTGGTATATTGACTGGCTGCAACATAGCTTAGTATGGAAACACCAATGCTCTTGAATGGAAAATCCTACAAAAAGTAGTGGATATGGTCCAGTCCATCATGGGTAAAGCCCTCTCCACCATTGATCACATCTACATGGAGTGATGTCACAGAAAAACAGCAGTCATTATGAGGGACTTCGTTGCTGCCCTAAACACCAACTATGGAGCAAGCAGTAATTAAGTAAGTGTCAACATGGATCCCCACCAGCCAAGTAGAATTGCTGCTGCCATTAGGTAGAAGGCACAGGAGCCTCAGGACTCACATCACCAGGTTCTACAACAATTATTATCCCTCAACCACTAAGATATACTCAGAGCATGAATGAATGAGGAAAATTTATCCCCCCTCTCCCGGGACCAGAGGAGATAACTTCACTCACCCCATCACTGAACTGTTCCCAAAACCACCAGACTCAATTTCAAGGACACTTTATGTCATGTTCTCGATATTTATTGTTTATTTATTATCATTATTTATTCCTTTTTGTCTTTCTTTTTGTATTTGCACTCTTTGTTGAATTTTGTACACTGGTTGTTCATCCTGCTGGAGCAGTCTTTCACTGATTCTATTATGGCTACTGAATTTATTGAGTATTTCTGCAATAAAATAAATCTCTGGTTGTATATGGTGGCATGTGTACTTTGAGAATGGGTTTACTTTCAGCTTTGAACCTTAATTGTCAGATAATCCATGAAATTGGATGAGTAATTGCATATTTCAATTTAGTACTTCCTTCTGCATGTAAATCTGGATTCTGAACAGTTCTGTAATTTTTAGAGGGTAAGTACCCAACTGGACATTGGTGCTAAAGCACACCAGGTTTCAGCTCATCAAAAATGGGTGCACTCCAGTTTCTGTTTAATTCCTGAAGTGAAAGTACATTATAAAATACATCTAACCTACTAAAACAGATAAATTGAGAATAATTGTTACAAATAACGGTGTAATAACATAAGCTGATTATCAATCTATGCTGGGACTGGTATTGTTTTTATTGATTATAGGCCATTAATGTTATCTCAATCCTGATCGGGATCGGTCAGATAAAGAAATTCAGAGAAATAGGTCAAATACCATTACCCAATTTTTTGGACTAGTTGCTACAGACAGATAACATCATCCTTGTGACACGACCCTGACCTTTGACAACCTTCAGATAGGCCTCATCTGAAGCCAGGCCGAGTGTTTGTAAACAGGATGTAATTAAGCCTGGGAACTGACAGTGTCTGACAGTAAGACAATGCAAAGCTGGCAGAGAGTAGTCTGTCAGATGTCAGCTCACATTGTGTCCTAAGTGCCTTCTTAATAATTAGTGTCCTCTCTCTGAAGGAAGTGCACTCAGTGTGGATTAATCTGTCACTGTGTGGAAACCATCCTTGTGAATGCAAGTGTTTCCTCTGATAAACTTTTGGGGGGGAAAGGAATGTTGGAAAGAAGGCGAAACATTCCAATCAAAAACCGCAAATGTCCAGAGTGAAGTAACAGGTGTTGACTGACAATCAGGAACAGGATGCTCAGGAAGAATAATTTCCAGAGAAAAATGCTTATCAATAACATGGATGGTAGATAAAAAACTAAAGTTTGGCTGAGCAAAGAGGTTTTGTTTGTTTTAAGAAAATCAGGACAATGTTGTTTTGAGCAGGATGCTCCATAAATGGTATTTCTAATCAGAAAATGTAACTTCAAGAAAAATATATTTCTTTAAACTGACATTTTGAAAATCTTGCCAGTTTATAAAAATGTTTTTGCAAGGTTTATTTTTGTAATGTTATTTATTTTTTATTTAGAGATTCAGCACGCTCACATGGCCTAAATGAGCCCATGCCGCCCGGTTACCAATTAACCTGCTAACTTGTACATCTTTGGAATGTGGGAGGAAACCAGAGCACTTGGAGGAAGCCCACATGGTCATAGGGAGATCATACAAACTCCTTACAGACAGCAGCAGGAATTGAACCCTAAATACTGTCGCTGTAAAGTGACAGGCAAACTGCTATGTTACGGTGTCGTCCAAAGTGTTTTCTTAATCTGCTGGCATCAAATGAAAAGTACTTTTGTAAAAGAAAAACAGGGTTCCTCTACTCTTTTCCCTGTTGTTGAGATTCTTGTATATGTCAGACTGATTCAGGATTTTGTTCATTATAAGATGTGTATTAAAAAGCAGAGATCATTATACCGTTTTATTGCATAGGACACCTGATTAGGCATATCATATCAACATGAAGAATGTTAAATTGTCTTACCACAATAAACTATTTACATAAGGGGCGCAGGAGTAGAGAAACATGTTGAAAGTGTTGGTAGGCTCAGCTGGCAATTTTAATATTATTTTGCATATTACATTCTCTGAGAACACTATTTATTAGCACTAATATTTTGGTGTCATTTTAATGCCCGAAGATTATTAATGTAAATTAATGGATTTTAAATGGTTCTCAATACCAATTAGTGCTGTGTGGTGTTGGGTGCAATAAATCCTCATTGCCGCCAGTTGTAGCTGACCAGATTTAGACTTCCAGCATCCGCCAAAGATGTGGATATAAAGATGAGTATTACAATAACAACTAATTATAATTGCACCTTTAGCACAAAATATGTACCTCTGTGTATCTTTCAGGAGCAATGATGTAAAAAGCATTTTGCAATAAGGGTTGAGAGGTTACCCAATAGTGGGAGTTGGGGGGGGGGTTGTGGTTTAATGTTCTCACAGTTCTCCTGATTTGTTTTTACGCATGGGTGGTGGTTGGTAGGTTGATGCTCTTGTTGCCGTTGCACAATTTAATTTGAAGTGATTTGTAAGTTTTTTTGTGTGTAGGGAGGTTTGATGCTTTTCTTTGAATGACCTCCTTGGTTTTCTTTGTTTTGTGACTACCTGGAGAAGATAAATCTCGGAGTTGTATACTGCATACTTACTTTGATAATAAATGAACCTTTGAACATGTTTGGCCCATAGAGTCACATGGTATAGAAATTGCCCCTTTGACTCCAAAATAGCTGTGCAACTACTAAACACTCATCTACCTTAAGTGCAGTTTCCTCAATCATCCCCAGTATGGGCTTGAGCAGAATGAAGCTATACTTTCAGTGGCTGCTTTATTAGGTATCTACTGTTATTAGGTATTGTCTTCTGATGCTGTAGCCCATCCACTTCAAGATTTGATATGCTATGTGTTCAGAAATGCTCTTCTGCACACCACTATTGTAACGCGTAGTTATTTGAGTTACTGTTGCCTTCCTGTTAGCTTAAGCCAGCTAACTAGCTATTCACAAACATGTCAAAATCTGTAGCAACCCACACAAAATTCTGGAGGAAATCGGCTAGCTAGGCAGCATCTCGGAAAAGAGTACAGTCAACGTTTTGGGCCAAAACCTCGGCCGTTCTCCTTTGACCTCTCTCATTAACAGGGCTTTTCACCCATAGAACTGCTGCTCACATAATTTTCACACATTTCTCTGTAAACTTTAGAGACAGTTGCATGTAAAAATCCCAGAAGAACAGCTGTTTCTGTGATATTGAAATCACCCCATCCTGCGCCAACAATTATTTTAGTCAACGTCACTTGCATCACATTTCTTCCCCATTCTGATATTTATTCTCTATCCCAATCTCCTGCCTTCTCCCCATATCCACTCATGCCCTGACCAGTCAAGAACCCATCAACCTCTGCCTTAAATATACATAAAGATGTTGCCTCCACAGCTGTCTGTGGCAAAGAATTCCACAGATTTACCTCTCTCTGGCTAAAGAAATACCTCCTCATCTCCATTCTAAAGGGACGACCCTGTAGTAACTGAGGTTGTGTCCTCTGGTCTTAGACTCTCCCACCACAGGAAACACCCTCTTCAATTCCACTCTATCAAGGCCTTTCACCTTTCAATGAAATCAACCCTCATTCTTCGGAATTCTGTGGAATACAGGCCCAGAGCCATAGCATGCTCTTCATACGACAAGCCGTTCAATCCTGGAATTATTTTCTTACATGGCCTTTGAACCTTAAGGATCCAAAACTGCTCAAAATACTCCGAGTGAGTCCTCGCCAGTGCTTTATAAAGTTTCAACAGTACATCCTTGCTTTTACATTCCTGTCCTTTTGAAATTAATGCTAACATTGCATTTACCTTCCTTACCACAGACTCAACCTGTAAATTAATCTTTAGGGAATCCTGCACAAAGACTTCTAAGTCCCTTTGTGCCTCAGTTTTTGTATCTTCTCTCCATTTAGAAAATAGTCAGCCCTTTTGTTTCTTCTACCAAATTGCATGACCATACACTTCCGGACACTGTATTCCATCTGCCACTTATTTTCCCATTCTCATAATCTAAGTCCTTCTGTAGCTTCTCTATTTCCTAAAAATTACCTGCTCCTCCACCTCTCTTCATATCATCTGCAAACTTTGCACCAAAGCCATCAATTCTGTCATATAAATCATTGACATATAACATAAAAAGAATTGGTCCCAACACAGACCCCTGTGGAACACCACTGGACACTGGGGGCCAGACAGAATAGGCTCCCTTTATTCCCACTCTTTGCCTCCTGCCAATCAGCCATGCTTGAATTTTTTAGTTAATACCATGTAACTTGTTAAGCAGCCTCATGTGTGGCACTTTGTCAAAGGCCTTCTGAAAATCCAAGCACACAACATCAACCGATTCTCCTTTGTCTATCCTGCTTGTTATTTCTTCAAAGAATTCCAACAGATTTGTCAGGCAAGGTTTCCCCTTAAGGAAACCATGCTCTGACTACAGGCTATTTTACCACGTGCCTCCAAGTACCCTGAGACCTCATCCTAATAACCGACTGCAACACCTTTATCTCACCATGGGGGGGGGGGGGGGGAGCGTGGAGGTGAAGAAATACTCAACGGCTAGTGCTATTCTCCTTTTTCCACAATAGGGTCAGTGGAGGGTGTTGGGTCCTTTGCAGATGAATATGGAATGTGGAGAATAAATTGATATCACAGCCCCAGAAAATTTGAAAGTCACCAGATGAAGCTAGAGTTTGGGACTCCCTTGGTCAATAATCAGATGGGCTTCTAACTCCTTGGTTTGATTTTCTGTCTTCACACAAGTGCTCAGGTATAGCAGGGTATATTTAGCATCTGAAGACTACGTGTGCAGGAAGTGTGTCCAGCTGCCGCTCCTGATAGACACATGGTGGCACTGAAGCTGCACATGGACTCACTTTGGAGCATCCGAGATGCTGAGAATGTTGTGGATAGCACATTTAGTGAGTTGGTCACACTGCAGTTTAAGGATCTAAGGAAAGATAGAGAATGAGTGACCAACAGGAAGAGTAGCAGCAGGAAGGTAGTACAGGAGGCTCCTGCGGTCATCTCCCTTCAAAACAGATATACCGCTCAGGAGTCTGTTGGGGGAGATGGCTCATCAGATGAAGGCAACAGTAGCCAGGATCATGGCACCGCAGGTGGCTCTACTGCACATGAGGAGATGGAAAAGAGTGGCGGAGCTGTTGTGGTAGGGGATTCCATGGTACGGGGAATAGAGAGGAGCTTCTGTGGCTGCAAACAGGACTCCCGTATAGGGTGTTGCCTCCCGGGTGCAAGGGTCAGAGATGTCTCGGAGAGGCTGCAGGGCATTCTGAAAGGGGAGGGTGAGCAGCCAGCTGTTGTGGTGCATATAGGTACTAATGATATAGGAAGAAAGCGGGATGAGGTCCTACAAGCTGAATTTAGGGAGCTGGGAGGTAAATTAAAGAGTAGGACCTCAAAGGTAATAATCTCAGGATTATTACTGGTGCCACATGATAGCCAGAGTTGGAATAGCAGGATAGCTAGAATGAATATGTGGGTTGAGGGGTGGTGCAGGAGGGAGGGTTTCAGATTCTTGGGGCATTGGAACCGCTTCTGGTGGAGGTGGGACCAGTACCATCTGGACGGTCTACATCTGGACAGAGTCGGGATCAATGTCCTAGGGAGATTGTTAGTGCTTTTGGGGAGTCTTTAAACTAATATGGCAGGGGGATGGAAACCCACACAGAAAAGAAGAGGGAAGTGATGCAGAGACCAAAGCTAGAGTTAGTGAAGAAAAAAGTAAGAGTAGAGTGCATAAAAATAAAAAGCAAAAATCGCATAGGTCACTTGATTCTAAAAGGACAATGAGTATAAGGGCCACTTTATCTAAATGCCCATAGTATTAGAAACGAGGTTAGTGAACATGTGGCACAGATCAGTACAAAGGAGTATGATTTAGTGGCCATTACAGAAACCTGGTTGCAAGATGGAGATGACTGGGAATTAAATATCCAAGGGTATCAGGTAATACGGAAAGATAGGTGGGAAGGCAAAGGAGGTGGAGTGGCGCTCTTGATTAGGGATGAGATCCGGGCGATTGTGAGAGACGATATAAGATCTACAGAGCAGACTGTTGAGTCCATCTGGGTAGAGATTTAGAACAGTAAAGGGAAAAAGTCACTGGTGGGAGTTGACTACAGGCCACCTAATCAAAATACTGCAGTGGCAGAGGCGATTAATGGAGAAATAACTGAGGCTTGTAAGAAAAGAACAGCAGTTGTCATGGGGGATTTTAACTTCCACACAGATTGGGTGAATCAGGTTGGTCAAGGAATTCTTGAGGAGGACTTCATAGAATGCATCTGTGATGGCTTTCTTGAGCAGCATGTTAGTGAACCTGCAAGGGAAAATGCTATCTTAGATCTAGTACTGTGCAATGAGACAGGTAAGATTAACGATCTTGTAGTCAGGGATCCTCGAGGAAAGAGTGATCATAGTATGACTGAAATTCGCACGCAGATGGAGGATGAAATAGTTAGATCTAAAACTGGTGTACTATGCTTGAACAAGGGAGACTACAACAGGATGAGGGAGGAGCTGGCTAATGTGAATTGGGAGCACAGGCTATTTGGTGGGACAGTTGAGGAACAGTGGAATACTTTCAAAGAGATTTTTCACAGTGCTCAACAAAATTATATTCCAGTCAAAAGTAAGGACAGTAAGTGTGGGGAGAGCCAGCCTTGGATAACTAAGGAAATAAAAGATAGTATCAAATTAAAAGCTCGCGTACAAAGTCGCAAAGAATAGTGGGAGACTGCAGGATTGGGACAACTTTTAAAAGCAACAAAGAAGAACCAAACCAGAAATAAGGACAGGGAAGATAGAGTATGAAAGTAAATTAGCACAAAGTATAAAAACAGATAGCAAAAGCTTTATAAATATATAAGGCAGAAAAGGGTGGCTAAAGTCAACGTAGGTCCCTTGGAAGATGAGAAGGGGAAATTGATATTGGGTGATAAGGAAATGGCTGAGGCATTGAACGACTATTTTGTGTCAGTCTTCATGCTGGAGGACACATCTAATATGCCAAAAAATGATGTTATGGACGAAATGGGAGGTGAGGACCTCGATAACATCACTGTCACTAAAGAGTTAGTGATGAGCAAACTAGAGGGCCTGAAGATAGATAAGTCCCCAGGTCCTGATGGGAAGCATCCCAGGGTGCTGAAGGAATTGGCGGAGGTTATAGTAGACGTGTTGATATTCATTTCGCAAAATTCTCTAGACTCTGGGTAGGTCCCGGCAGTTTGGAAGATAGCAAATTTCACGCCACTTTAAAAAAAAGATGTAGGCAATAGACAGGCAACAATAGGCCAGTTAGCTTAACATCTGTAGTCAGGATAATGCTTGATGCTGTCATTAAGGAAGAAATAGTGAAACATTTAGAAAGGAATGGTTCCATTAGACAGATGCAGCATGGATTCAGAAAGGGCAGGTCCTGTTTGACAAATATACTGGAGTTCTTTGAGGACATAATGAGTGCAGTGGATAGAGGGGAACAGGTGGATCTCATATACTTGGATTTCCAGAAGTTGTTCGATAAGGCGCCGCACAAGAGACTTATAAATAAGATGCGGATGCATGGATTTAGAGAAAGTGTATTGACATGAATAGTGGATTGGTTAACCAATAGAAGGCAGAGAGTTGGTATAAATGGGTGTTTCTCCTGTTGGCAGTCAGTGGTGAGTGGGGTGCTGCAGGGGTTGGTGCTGGGTCTGCAGCTGTTTACCATTTACATTGATGATTTGGAAGAGGGGACTGAGTGTAGTACAGCAAAATTTGCTGATGATACTAAACTGAGTGGAAAAGCCAATTGTACAGAGGATGTGGAGGGTCTGCAGAGGGATATAGATAGGTTAAGTGAGTGGGCCAAGGTCCGGCAGATGGAATACAATGTTGGTAAATGTGAGATCATCCACTTTGGAAGGAATAATAGAAGAGCAGCTTATTATTTAAATGGTGAAAGATTGCAGCATGCTGCTGTGCAGAAGAACTTGGGAGTGCTTGTGCATGAATCGCATAAAGTTGACTTGCAGGTATAACAGGTTATTAAGAAGGCAAATGGAATATTGGCCTTCATTGATAGAGGGGTTGAATTCAAGAGCAGGAAGGTTATGCTGCAACTATACAGGGAACTGGTGAGACCACACCTGGAGTACTGTGTGCAGTTCCGGTCTCCATACTTGAGGAAGGATATACTGGCTTTGGAGGCAGTGCAGAGGAGGTTCACCAGGTTGATTCCAGAGATGAAGGGGTTAACTGTTGAGGAGAGATTGAGTCACCTGGGACTATATACTCTGGAATTCAGAAGAATGAGAGGGGATCTTATAGAAACATACAAAAATTTTGAAAGGGATAGATAAGATAGAAGTAGGAAAGTTGTTTCCGTTGGTAGGTGAGACTAGAATTAGGGGAGGTTGCCTCAAGATTCAGGGGAGAAGATTTAGGATGGAGATGAGGAGAAACTGTTTTCCCCAGAGAGTGGTGAATCTGTGGAATTCTCTGCCCAGGGAAGCAGTTGAGGCTTCTTCACTAAATATATTTAAGATACAGTTAGATAGATTTTTACATAGTCGGGGAATTAAGGGTTATGGGGAAAAGGCAGGTAGATGGAGCTGAATTTACAGACAGATCAGCCATGATCTTATTGAATGGTGGGGCAGGCTCAATGGGCAGGATGGCCTACTCCTGCTCCTATTTCTGATGTTCTTATCTGATAGTGGTTGGAAAATTGAGCAAAAGTTGATCTTGATGCATGTCCTTCAATTTACATTTGGACAAAGATAGTAACACAGAATTTATAGTCATAATATTCAAGTTAAGTTTATTGTCCTCTGCACTATGTGGTGTGGGATAGGTACACTGCAAAGCTTGATAGCAAAGCTCGATGGGCTGAATGGGCTCCTATGCCTTATAGTCAAATAACGATATCACAATCTTGCTGTGTAAAGTTAAGGACAACTGGTCAATTTGATTTGAACACAGAAATGAAGTGAATACTTAGAATTTGCTCCTCTGTACAGTTTCAGTACCTACAAATCCAATCAACTGAATCAAGCTGAACTTCATGCACTTATGCCCTATCTTCAATACCATTGAAAATACTGAACCTTGCTGATAACAAAAATTGTGTGAATGTAATTTAACAATGAAATAATTTCTGAGCAACTTCTTTGTCCCTGAGAAACCAACTTTGCATGTTGACCCTTATTCCCTCAGAAAGATATTTGAAAATCCATGTTTTAAAACCTCTTCCCTGTTACTTCTCAACTTGCCTTGCTTCATGGAAAGCAGGCCCAGTTGATCCAATTGCACCCTATAACTCAAACCCTCCAATCAAGGCAACATCCTATGAACAAGAGAAAATCTGCCGATGCTGGAAATCCCAGTAGTACACACAAAATGCTTGAGGAACTCAGTAGGCCAGGCAGCATCTATGGAAAAAAGTATAGTTAATGTTTTAGGCCGAAACCCTTCTGCAGGACTGGAGTGCAGCAGGGATCACAAAGAGGGAGCAGTGAGAGAGAGTTTCAGTGAACTCTTGTTGAAGGGAAGATTTAAACTTCTTCAGGGTAGGCATCCCTGGAAGAGACTTCACAGAGTAGTAATCAAATCACAAACAAGAGAAAATCTGCAAATGCTGGAAGTCCAAGGAACACAAAATATTGGAGGAACTTAGTAGGCCAGGCAGCATCTATGGAAAAAAAGTAGTCGATGTTTCGGGCCAAAACTCTTCGGCAGGACTGATGAATCCTTATGACTATTTTCTGCACCCCTATTAAGTTTAATCACACCTTTCCAGTAGAGTAGAAATCAGAATTGCACCCACTCATTCAAGCAGCCTAGCTTATATTTTGTACAACTGTAATGTAATTGCCCAATTCTGAATACTCAGTGCCTCCACCGATCAACGCAAGTGTGACTTGTGCTGCCTTCATTCATCCCACCGTCTGCCTGTGGTGCCACTTTCAGAAAACCATGTACTTGTATCCCTCAGCTCCTCTTCCACAACACTTATCAGGGTCCTGCAGTCTTCGTGTGTGTGTTGCTTTGGTTCAACTTTCCAAAGTGCAACCCCTTGTACTTATCTGGTTTAAATTCCATCTGCCATTCTGTTGCCCATTTTCCAATTGATCAATATCCTATTGTAATCTCAGACAACCTTCTTCACCATACACCGTAGCACCAGCTTTACTGCTGACAGAAACATTTTTAATCATGCCATCAACATTCTCATCCAAATCATTATTACTAATAATGAACAACAGAGGACTCAGCAGTAATCCTAGTAGAAAGCCACTGCTCACAGGCTTCCATTCTGAGAAGCAGCTCTCTACTATCATCCTCTGGGCTCTCACGTGGCTGATGAGGCCACGGTTGGAACTACAGACTTTTCCACAGATGGTGGCTAATGTGGCTGGTGTATGAATAGATAGTGAGGTAGTTTGCTCCTTCTGTCACCTACGTCCTGCATATTTCCTAAATATGCGTTTAGTTTTCAATACCATTCCAAATGTTTTTCCTCCATTTTGAGCAATCATGGGTCACAGATTCCCGGGAGTCAGTGAGAATGCCAAGAAAGCTTTAAGCACTTCCTTGATTTTTTTTCCCCCTCTGTTTGCCTGGTAAACACTTTGCATGGCAGAGCTTGGAATAGGGTATCCTTTTCAGGAGCCTGATGTCAGGCATGTAAATGATGTGCCCTGCCCAACTGAAGGTGACCAGGGCCTCGCTACTGGGGATGTTGGACTTGGGAAATGAATATTGGTGAATGAATCCTTCCTTTGGAGGACTTTGGACAAGCTTAATGGCTGAAAGAAGACAATGATCAATGTGACCTGGGCTGACAATACAGGGCTGTGTTTTAAAAGTGAGTATCTGAAAGTGGAAATATTATTCTCAGTTTCAGCCCGAAACATCGACTGTTTACTCTTTTCCATAGATGCTGCCAGGCCTGCTGATTTACTCCAGCATTTTACTTATTGAGATACACCGTGGATACACCAGCTGGCCCTTTAAGCCAAACAATCCCCAAATTTAATCCTAGCCTAAACACAGGACAATTTACAACGACCAATTAGCTTACAAATCGGTACGTCTTTGGAGTGTGGGAGGAAACTGGAGCAGCTGGACAAAACCCACGCATCACGGGGAGAGTGTAAAATGCCTTAAAGATAGCAGAGGGAATTTTGTGTGTGTTGCTTTGGATTTCCAGCATCTCCAGGCTTTCATGTTTGTTTATATTATTGTCCATATTAATTTTTATTTAATATATTTTTCAGCTATTACTATTATATTCTTGAAGGACTTTCCAATGGGTTGCTGCCTTATTTGTATTCTTTAGTCAATGCTGACACAGGGAAAACTGTCCACAGATTGTCAGATGTGGCTGCTTTACAAAGAGAGCGGAATGTGTTGAGGATCGAGCTCCAGCCAAATTCCACCAAGGGAACGGCACTGCCAAGTGTTGTCACTGTTACCACAGCCTTGAACTTTCAGGCAAGTGGTTAATTCCAAATGGTTACTAGGACAGTAGTAAATAGATGGAAAACCAATGCACTTTATTGCAGGACTATGTAGTTTCCTTATGGGCACATTAGAAGTACAGTCAGACCACTGCACATTTTTGTTATGGAGGTAGACTCCAAAAGTTTTACATTTTTATAGAGAGATTAATACGCTTCCAGAGATTTTAAACCCCAAGGCGAGTTTGTCACAATCGAGCTGATCACTAACATGACATCAATAAATATCTGCTTTCAGTCATGCTGTGCTTAAGGCAATCAACAATGCCCAGTTATTTGCTGGATGAAGCAAACAAGAAGGGAAGTTCCAGAGGACCTTGGGTACTTTTATCCAGCCCAAGTCTTAACACTTCCATAATCACCTGAGTGTAAAGCCCAGATATGGAACCCAAACAGCACCACTTTAATTTACTGAATTGTGCTATTATCTTGAAGTTCTAAAGCAGATGCATTGGCAGATCAAGTGAACAAACTACGTACACACGTTCAAAGACTTTACTACTCATGTTCTCAGTATTATTTATTTAGTTATTTGTGTGTCTGTCTATCTACTTACTTTTTAGTATTTGCAATTCCTCTTTTGAACTTTGTTTTTTTTATCAGTTTGTGTGTGAGTGTGTACATTTTTCATTAATTTCATTCTATTTCTTTATTCTGTGAATGCTGTCAAGAAAGTGCATTTCTGGTGACGTATACATTCTTTGACAGTAAATTTATATTGAACTTTGAATATTCGACTTCATGGAAATCTGGTGCGCTGGTGGCCGCGCGCGCACACACATTGTTGTTGTGTATAATGATGATTAAGATGAGATAGCAATAAGACCTTGATGAGTGATTATGTCTGTTGTTGTCATTGGTTGTATTGATTATCAGTGTTCTAGCCTAGATGGCACAGATCTATATTGACTTCCTATTGATATCAAGTCAGTTTATCACAAGTTAATGCATGGCTATGCCCCTTTCTTGTAACTGTGAAACAGAGAGCAACGTCTATTTACAATCAAGAAATCTATCATTAGTACAAAATTCAGCTGGAAAACTCAAAGCTACATGAGAATTTAGGTATATTGCCCCGGAATAAGCAGCATGCACTGATCTTTCTAAACTTTATATCTGAAAACCTGAACTTTTGACCTTCAAACCTTTTGGTTTACTTGCTCCCATTTCTGACCATGGTAAACCATTACAACCCTTCTCCACTATCTCTTTCCTCTTTTCCCTTCCACCCCTTCATTTCCTAACCCTGGCCCCTATCCCTGTTCTGCGTGGTTCCAATAGATATAAAGCTGCATGTGGTGAAAATGCTTGTACCAGTCAGACTAGACATGGCTATAATTACTTTGTCAATCAAGCTTGGTGATTACACTGTGGGAAGTGTCTGGGAGTGATCTTTGAATATAGTTTATGTACAGCTATCCTCCACTCATTGCATGTTCCTGTATTAATAACTCTACTTCTATTGGGAGAAATTGCTATTGATCCTATTTCCTCTGTATTGATTTTTGAGTAATCTGACTTCCCTTAGAAAACAACAGTCTGTTGACTATGAATCATATACCTCAACCTACCTCCAACTCTTCTGATGAGGCAGCATTGCTAATGAGACTGAGATTCGAATTTGCCGAGTCTACCTTTGGATTTAGTGTATTATGTTACATTTGTTTTCAACTCCTAACATCAGTCCTACCTCCTTGATACGCTAGAGAAAGTGACATTTGGTCCCAATCCACTTCTACCCTGTTTTATAAATCGAAACTCCTCAGTATCATTATCCCATGCTAATTCTTGACTTTTACGGACGTTAACATATGAACGTTATTTTAATTTAAAGAGAATAAAACTGTACTTACCTGAATTGGCCAGCGTGTGTCATTCAAAATCTGATCTGCTGTGATGCAGAGAGATTTGAATATAGCAAACTTAATCATTCTGAACCAAATATCCTGGATTTTATTCCTAGCAAAACTCAAAGGACGATCTCTGCAAAACACCACACATCAGGATTAATACGTGAATAATTATATAATTTGTTTATCATTCAAATGAGTTAGCAGGTGCATTTGAATGGAGGGAGTTGAATGGTCTTCAACAATAGAATTAAGGACAAGTTGGAGGGTGGGTGAAACTCCTTCTCCCTTGAATTTCTCCTTAGTGCTGTGAAATATGGCCAGTCATTAAGCTCACAGTCTGTGGGCCTTCCAGACTTTAAAGAGCTGTTAAGAAAGGACTGCTTATCTGAGACAGGCCAATTACCCGGAATGATGAAGTCAAGAGGAAAGTAGCTAAATTTCTTTACTTGAGTGATCACAACCATCAGAATGTGATTAGTCCCTTCAGCACCAGCAGGAATGGCGGAAGGACACTCAAACAGACATTCTCTAAGTTAAAATAAAACCTGCCTGGACCAGCCGGACTCTTGCTTAATC
This sequence comes from Hypanus sabinus, assembly GCF_030144855.1. Lineage (NCBI taxonomy): Eukaryota > Metazoa > Chordata > Chondrichthyes > Myliobatiformes > Dasyatidae > Hypanus > Hypanus sabinus. Next base: position 33,187,105 of record NC_082707.1, read on the forward strand.
TGAGTTGGGCATTTGAGGATTTTGGTTCAGATACTCACCACGGCCAAAAGAAATGTTTGTTTTCCCCACTGATTTGTTGATTAAAACCCATAGTCTCTGGCTGCAGCTTATCGGCATGCAACTAGCTGTTTCTTTTAATTAAAAGGGAGCCACCTCAAGTGAGCAATTAACAGCTAGTAATTACTTTACTCTTCAGAACTGTAACATTCTGCCTTTCATTTCAATTATATAATGGGCAAGTGGTTGTTTGATCTACAAATTAGTGAGTTCTTGTAGTATTTGTTTAGTGGGAGATTTGGAAGGTTAATGATGGCCTGTGGTGGCACTGGTTTCAATGATTGATGTAAAACAAGAAAAAAGGATATTAAAACTGTAACAGTCGATCAAGAAATGCAAATTCCACCTTCATGTTAATGAACATGAGACTCACAAAGGCCTTAATATGCAGACTGTTACACTCCATGAAACGACCATCCTCTATGCTAATAATTGATTAATAAATTGAAACCTTAAGAGTTTAATTTAGCAATGTTTTAAAACAGTTGCCTAAAATGCTGTGATACCATGTAGTGGCTGATACCTCGTAGTGGCTGATACCTCATGCAGCTCCACTTTGATGCATGTAATGCTTGACAGAAGTAAAAGGGGCTTTAAAGCTCCCTCCATACGCCTCCCAAGGGACACCCTCGTTTTTTAGTAGAATCTTTTTCCACTCCTTATCATATTTACTAAATGACCAGCCTGCTGCCACTGAGATCAACGGCCCTTTCTGCTGCTGCTCGTCCCAGTCATGCCATTTTAATTAATATCGATTTGCTTCACTTTGCAAAATTGTGCTCATGCATGGGTTTGCAGTGAATGAATGGCCATTATGTGTATTGAAAACAGTATGGTCATAGTTAAATATTCTGCATGTGAAGGGAAGTAAAGGAAAAGGCAAGAGTAGTCACTGGTATAAGCTAAGAGCAGGACCATGAATATATTTTTTACTGAAGGAGATAACAAATGGTAACTGTGCTGTGTGCCAAAGACACTTTTGCCACAGCTAAGTTCAGCAACACATGATGCCTCAGGCTGATTGGCTCCAATGTAATCCCCTTTCCCATTTTGGAGCTTGCTGTGGAAATATCAGGTAAGGCCCAGCCTGGTATCAATCCAGTGTGGTCAAATGGGAAGCAGTCCGAGAGACAAGAATGTTGGTGTTCTAGGTTGGGGGCATGAGGTCAGGAGTATGCTTGAGAGTTGGGGCCAGACCTGAGAAAGCCAAGGGTCATAAAGCCCAGAATCAGGCCCTTTGGCCCTTTAGTCCATTAACTACCATCTATGATCATCTCATATAGTTAACTGTGGAGACAAAGTCACAGGGTATATTTAGAGTGGTGGTAGACAGGTTCTTGATTAGTAAGGGTGTCAAAGGTTATGGGGAGAAGCGGGAGAGGGGGAAAAATCAGAATGATGGCGCTGATTCAACACGCCAAATAAGCTAATTCTGTTCCTATGCCCTCTGGCCTTTATTTGCCTGCACTTGGTCAGTGTGATCTTGCAGCTTGATGGTAATAATAGACTCAGGGTGTCCTAGAGTCAAGGGCAAGTCTGATGGCTCGAGGCCAGAACCTGGGGTGAAATAGAGAGAGCAGCAGATTGACTGGGGATCCAAGGCACTGCAAATCAGTAGAGGGCAGTCAAAGAGTAAGATTGATGGATAGGTAACAAAGGACAGGAGTTAATTAAGAAAGCCCTCAATGAGAAGTGCTGCGGCTGCAGACGTGGACCAGCTCAAGGAAACATGCCATTAAAACCTGGTGGTTGTTAAGGTATTGAACATCAGGCAGTGTTTGGAACAGGGCCTATTTTCTCAGGCCATGTTCTAAGAAAGCATTGTTCTGGTAATTCCATCATTCTGTATGTGTCTGATGCAGAAATCAAGCACTTGGCACAAATGCAGTCTGCGAACAGTAGTGTCCAGTTGTTTTTCCACAGTAGTGCGATTCAGCCTGGAAATGATCACCACTACACTGACTCTGGAAATAACTGATTTTCATATGCATCTTGCTGAGAAACCAGCGGTGTGTGGTGGAACTTCCAGTAGGATATGAAATAGAATTTCAGGATTTGAAGAAATATTTAACTATTTCCCTTAATGTAGCCCTTTGCACGTACTGCAGAATAGTTCCAGCCTTTTAAGATACTTCTGAAATTTAGTCTCTGTTCTAGCAATGGAAACATAGAAACATAGAAAACCTACAGCACAATACAGGCCCTTCAGCCCACTACGTTGTGCCGAACATGTCCCTACCTTAGAAATTTCTTGGCTTACATATAGCCCTCTATTTTTCTAAGCTCCATGTACCGGTCCAAAAGTCTCTTAAAAGAACCTATCATATCCGCCTCCACCACTGTTGCCGGCAGCCCATTCCATTCACTCACCACTCTCTGAGTAAAAAACATACCCCTGACATCTCCTCTGTACCTACTCCCCTGCACCTTAAACTTGTGTCCTCTTGTGGCAACCATTTCAGCCCTGGAATAAAGTCTCTGACTATCCACATGATCAATGCCTCTCATCATCTTATACACATCTATCAGGTCACCTTTCGTACTCCATCACTCCAAGGAGAAAAGGTCGAGTTCACTCAATCTATTCTTGTAAGGCATGCTCACCGATCCAGGCAACATCCTTGAAACACAGCAACTGATCTGAAAGAATAGACAGAAGATCCCTTTTGCAGTAAAATCTTAATATACCGATTATCTATTGAGTGGGGGATGATATGATAATTGCCTACCTCTTACTTAAATTAGATGTACCAGGCATTTGAGAGTGCCCTGTTTAGAGAGTCATCTAAAGAAGACCATAGGACAAAGGAACAGAATTAGACCATTCAGCCCAGTGAGACTACTCCATCATTTGATCATGGCTGCGCCATTTCCTTCTCAACTCCGTTCTCCAGCCTTCTCTCCATAACTTTTAACACTTTCGACAGTGCAGTTGGCCTGAAGCTCTGAACTGAAACATCAGCCTAAATTTTTTCTGTAATGGCCTGGAACTGGAACCTTTTGAAAAAAGAGACAAGAATGGAAATAACTGATCCGGAGGTGTCATTGTGTTTTATGTATAGTAAGGTGTCAAAAGCAGTAAAATCTAACAGTTAATGATAAACATCATTAGACCATAAGATATAGGAAAAGAATTGGGCCACTCAGACAATTGCTTCTGCTCTACCTTTCAATTATGGCTCATTTAGTGTAACATAGTGCTTTGATACACTCTTTTTTTTAGGTTTAGTAGTGTTAGATATTTCACTTGTTCTTGTACTTTGCATCATGAACATAGAACATAGAATAGTACAGCACATTACAGGCCCTTCAGCCCACAATATTGTGCCGACACTCAAACCCTGCCTCCCATATAACCCCCCACCTTAAACTCATCCATATACTTGTCTAGTAGTCTCTTAAACTTCACTAGTGTATCTGCCTCCACCACCAACTCAGGCAGTGCATTCCACGCACCAACCACTCTCTGAGTGAAAAGCCTTCCTCTAATATCCCCCTTAATATCTGGCCTGCTGAGTTCCTCCAGCATTTTGTGTATGTGGCTCGGATTTCCAGCATCTGCAGATATTCCCTTCTTTGTGATTGGAAATATATAGTAGAGTGACGTCATAGAGCTGTGCTACCTAGAGGTAGGCCCTTCAGCCCAACTTGCCTATGCTAACCAGAAAAAGTCCCCTCTATTCCCACACTTTGCCTTCTACCAGTCAGCCAGTCATAAAGTCAACGTGTGCTGCAGCGCAAAAACAGATCCTTTGGCCTGACTAGTCCATTCTGACTTGTTTTTCTGCCTAGTGCATCTGGCCATATCCTCCCATACCTCTCTCGTTCATGTACCTATCTAAACTTCTCTCAAATATTGCAATCTGACCCAAATCCGGCTCTTCCACTGGCAGCTTATTCTACACTCACCACCCTCTGAGTGGTTCCCCCTCAGATTCCCCTTAAATATTCACCTCTCGCCCTAAACCTATGACCTCCAGTTCTAGTCGCACCCACCCTCCGAGGAAAAAGCCTACTTACCCTGTCTGCAGTGTATTCAGCGTATCATCATTCACCTAGAAAAATAGACAGTATGCTTTGCATAGTGATTGACTGAAGTTTATGGGTATTCAGGGGCACTCTTGGACACCAATACTTGTCACTTTCACTTCTGGTGTTCAGAGGGTTCCTTGAACACAAATCACTGAATGTTTACAGTTGGTACAGCTACCAACAAAGAAAAAACAGATATGGTAATTTTTACTGCAAGAGGATATCACTTCAAGATTAGACACATGTTGTTCCGATTACGTTGTGTGGCTGATTTGAAATGTTATGGATAGCTCTGCCCTCACTACTTGAAGAAGGATATAGTTGTGATAGAGGAATACAATGAGTGTTCACTAGATTGATTTTGGACTGCTGAGTATGTTGTATAAGAAGAGATCAAGTGGACTGGGTCTACTTTTCCTCAGTTTAGAAGACTGAGAAGTGATCTTATAGAAATTTTTCTGGGTCTTGCAAAGGTAGACGCAGGGATATTGTAAACCCTGTCAGATGAATCTAAACCCATGGGCTGCATTCTCAAAATATTAGGGGCTTAAATTTCTTCAGTCTGAGGAGAGTCAATCATCGAAATTTTTTACTCTACCCAAGAGGGCCATGGAGGGTCAGTCACTATGTGCATTCAACACAAGTAGTTATTCAGTACAATAGATGTACTCCTCATCTCACAATCAACATTACGATGATCTTGCACCTTATGGTCTACATGCTCTGTTCTTTCTGTTACACTTTATTCTGAATTCTATTATTGTTTCACCTTAAATTACCTCAATGGTCTGTGTAATAAATTAATAAATTGATCTGTATGAATAGCATGCTTTCCAGTCTACCTTATTATGTTTGGCAATGACAATAATAAACCAATTCCAAATGCCAGTTGATATTTAGATATCAAGGAACTCAAGGGATGTGGGAATGTGCCACTGAGGTTCTTATTGAATGGCACGGGAGCAACCTGTTTTTGCTTCTCAATCTTACTTTTATATGTGCTATTATACACATGCATGCAGACACATCCCCATTGTTAAATATAGTATTCAGTGATGCCACATGAACTATAGGAAGGATGTTCTTGTATCAGCCTAAAATTTAAACAGGATATGGCAAAGATCCATGAAAAGACCAGAAAGAAGAAGTGAATCATTTTTTAAAAAGAGTTTGGACAAGCATATGGACTCTATAATTCGAGGCTGTCTACCAAAAAAAAAATTACAGAAATTTTTTTGCCAAGTAAACAAACCCATTTTGAAGTTATTCTCTATTTCACATAATATTTTTAATGTGGCACCAAATGATTTCTTCAAACAAGGAGGAGTCAAAGTCTTTGTAGACTAGAGCAGGGGTTCCCAACCTTTTTTTTATGTCAATGGTCCCTACCATTAACCAAAGGGTCGGTGAATCTCAGGTTGATAAACCCCCTGGCCCTGAGTATCTGATGTGTATGATAGAGCCCCCGTGTGGATTTCACCATGCACTTATCAAAATGAATGCCCAGCGATAAAATTTACAATGCACATACACATTCTGTCAACTTTCATAATTTATCATTCTTTTAAAAAGATAGCCTAAGGTTATATGTAAAAATTTGACAAGAAAAAATATTCGCACATTTTGCAGCTCTGTTTATATGTGAATATGTTATGGTTCAGTTATATAGTGAATAATTATCCATTATTCATACATCTGGATTTTTCAAACAACTGGAAAAATTTGTTTTTATGAAAATAAGCTAAAACAGTGAATTTTATTTCAAATGTTAAGCAAAATAAGTATGGAAAGACTTTATTTATCTTTTACATAAAGGCTGATTAACATATAAACATATCATCCTCTTTGAGGATCTGGCAATTCATGTGATAGTGAGTTCAGTCATTCATTTGAGTCAATTTTGCTGTATTTTACAATGAACTGATTAGCCTTAAAATATAGAATTGCTGTGTGAAATACAGTTATTTAAAAGGATATGGAGATGACATAAGGTCTGGCAGATTATTGAAAGGTTTATGCATCAAATGTGTGAAATACAAGATTTTTTGAGCAATTCCCATGCAACTGGTAGTCCTCATTCCTCGTGGATGTCAGACGGATGAGAATGTATTGATATCATCTGGGAGAAGTACATAAATATGTATGTAAATATTATATATATAGATATACAGTCGATACACAGATAGGCATAAATAAAGCATATTGGCCAGTAACTTAAAATATACTGGATTAGGAAACATGGGCAAATCTTATTTTAGACTGATGTTAAGTGCTACTGTGTTTCCTTGATGTTTAGTGGAGGTTTCAGAGATCTGCTGTCTCACATTAACACAAGTTTTCCCATCAGTTTTTTTTGTCTTTCAAATCCTCAGCACATTCTCATTGTCCACCTGTATTTGTTAATTATTATTTCGATTTCCTTCAAATAATTCCATAATGGAATTTACACTGTATTTTCTATAGTTTAGGTGCTGGCTTTCCACAAAATTATATACAGCAAGAAACTGATGAAAAATGTTCATTTATCTTATACTGAGCCCATGAGGTTTATTGTAGGTACGTGAAAGTTTGGTGGCTGCAAACTTTCATTTGCACTGATAAATTGTGATCAAAAAATAACACTGCAGAACTTTGATATTTTCCTTGCAGAATAAGATTCTGTGCTGATTTATATTTATAGTTAGGTTTTGGTTAATGGGACTAATTGCAAACTTTGCTGTTTGCTTCAGTCAACACAATTCCCAGAATGAACATTATTTGATTTGCACCAATCCAGTTCTATCCAGACTAAGCTTAACATTGCCATCTGGCAGGATGATGTGGATACAACCAATCAGACTACACTAGTTGTCAATCACTCTGGTGGGGCATTCTTCCATAAACTTCTACTTGTTCTTCCATGAAATAAAACCATCAAAACTTTTTTTGTGCAACTAACTTAGCTTTCTTACTTAACAGAGGTCTCCAAACACATTAATTCTCTGCCCAAAGGAAACAGGGCCACCCCTGACTGTAATTGTGTGTAGATGCTGGAAGATCATCACAGAACAGCCTAACCTAGCTCGGTTGGCCCCTTTTCCTCAGTGACTAAGTGGGTAGAGGATGCCTGTGAGCGCAGTATTGCGTTGGACAGAGTACACACATATCACAACAATGAGCAAAAAAACTCATGAGTATCCACTTGGCAGTGGAAAAAATGCAGAAAAATTGCCAAGAAATTATTCTTAAAATATCGAATCAATTTACTTTGCAGTTTAAGTAATATTCACAAGTAATTTCCTAATAAATCTGGATGTCCATTATTTGTGGGCATAAACATAATTGAGCACCATACATCCATAAATCATGTGTGAACTGTTCATGGCTTTTTTGATTATTTTAATGAAATTCCTGCCTAATTGAGGTGGATGCACTCTGCTTCATTTTCCCCTCCTATCTTGTGAAATGTAAATGCTTGAGGATCTGAAAAGTCAGAACATTTTTAATGGAATTTAAGCTGTAATGAACTTGAAAGCTGATTGATAAAACACTGACACATGTGTCTAATTGTGGTTAATAGGGCATGACTGTTAACAAGTGACAGGGGATGATGTTAGACTGTCATTCTCTGATGGTGCCATCTGTCACAAGTCGACGATGTCAACACCAGCTCTTTATCTGTGTTTTTTTAATCTCTCCTTCATTACCGTGGTTTTCATTGGTTAATGTTATCTTTTCTGTCCTTTTGCATAATCACGTTCCTCCCCATCTTCCTAAGCCCAGGCAGATTTCAATAGGGCAGTAAAGCTGCCTGCAGTATAACCACTGACTCAGTTCATGGATGGCTGATCCATTTTTGATCCGTTTGAGATATTCTGTGCATTCTCCTGATCTACTTTTTCAGAATAGAAACTCACTGTGTGCAAGTGGATAATGACTATCTACCTTGGCATTGCATAAACTCACTGGGATGCTGACAGAAGGAGTGGAAAGTAATAAATATCACTAGCCCTGAAAAGCAATGAAGACTGGCCAAATCTAACATTCCTGACACAGTCCAATTATTATAAAATATTTCCCTGTATTAAATGTATGTCCCTCTTCTTAACAGGTTACTAAAGCTCAAGTACTTGAGAGATATTATAGTTTAAGAGTAACATGTTACACTGATGTCTTTCTAGGAAGGAAATTTAGCAGCCTGCTGATCTGGATTGTATGCAAGTCCAAAGCTATCACTGTGGGGGAGATTTAACTACCTCCTCAGTCCAATTTATAAAGATTAGTATTATTTATCACACGTACATGAAAACATGCAACAAAATGTGAAATGCATCAATGACCAACACAGTCCAAGAATTGTGCAGGGGTAGCCCACATTGTCATCAAGCTTCTGGTATTAAGATAGCATGTCCACAACTCACCAACCATAAGCGTACAGTACGTCTTTATAATATGGGAGGAAACCAGAGCACCAGGAGGAAACTCACACAGTCACAGGGAGAGCATTCAAAATTTTTCCACCCTTCTTGATCTGGAAATATGCAACTCCAAAGCCACCATCGTAGTGGAGTACTTACTACCTCTTCAGTGCAATTTAGAAAGATTAACATTAGCTAGATTAAACCTTAAAGTGCGAATTGGTGATTGCTGCCACTGTAAAGTGATAGCTCTGATCGCCAAGCAAACGTCCACCCTCTGCACTAGCGTGCCACCTTAATGATGGACAATACATGCTAGCATTGCCAACAGAGCCCAGAAATACAGGAAGGAACACTTTCAAGTTATTCCAAAGTCCTTTATAGCGACAACATGTTTGTGAAATATTTCAAGTGTAACGTAGAAAGAAGGGACAAGCTGAAAAACGCCATCAGGCATGCTGGGGTCTCAGTCTCCAGTTTCACCACCTGAGGTCTGTTGACCAGTTGTGGCCCACTTCGCCTCGTGGAAGGGTTAAGCAGTAGAAGCCTCCATCACAAACCATCCAGCGGATAGGTAAAGCTAAGTGATTAAGTGTGGGATCCAAGAGCAGGCAACAGGTTGAATCCATCACATTTGGTCCACTGAAGGAGGAATAAATATGTTCCAATGCATGGGATCTTTTGCATCTAATTAAAAAATACAATATATGGGATTCATTTAATATATAATAATTAGTGTGGCATTCCCTCAGTACTGCACTGGGGTTTGAACTTCTGGGATGGGAAGTGAAACAAATCATTTGATTCAGGAGCTGGAGTGTTGTGCAAAGATCTAGGCTGGCATGATCGACGGTAAGATCATGGTCATATACATTTGGAATTCTTCAAACATAAATATACAAGAAAATATTTGCCTTTTAACAGCACATTAGACAGTCCTACAGCAAGTTTGGAAAACATAGATAATCTATCAGAAATAAATGATGGGATTAGGATACAATAATGTATTACATTGGCAGCTTTTGAAATGCAGAGGATCAGTGCTTCAGACATCTCATTTTGTTTAGACCTACAAAAAAGCATAGCGGCTGGCATTGAGAAAGTAATTATATTTTGACAACTGCTACAGCGCTGCTGTATCTTTAATAAATGTTGCATTGAGTTATCCTTGTGTTCCTGATCCACAAATTCCTGGCCAATATTGTGATCCATCGAGGTATATTTATTTCCATCTGTAGCTTTTTTTTAACAATCTAAACACAAATGGCATATTCCCTGAGCCTGTGAATATGTTCATCAGTGTTAGCATTCTGTATGGGTAGCATAGCTTTGCAAGAAATGTGATAACACTGTTGAGGCTGCAACCTTGTTTGTCTGTTCAAGTGGAGTCTTGTAAGAAAAAGAGCAGAATGGTTTGTATGGAAATTGGTATGGAGCTTAATTCTGCTTGAACTCTAGTTGATATCAAGACTGCAGTCATTTGGTGTGTGTTTTTCTTTGACAGACCTATGGTATCATTTAATCTTATGATTGCATCTGTCTGCATTTCTTGCATAGCGTGTCATATAATAATATTTGTGAGAGAGCAAAATGAAGCAATTCAGCAAAAACTAGGCATTTCCGCACTTCATTGGGTAAAATTGGAATGAGGACCACATCCAGTCGCTCTTTTACTCTATTACAAGGCTGCTCATGAAGTCCCCTCATTTTCTTTACTGTATTAATTCCACTGTTCGATCCAAGTGAGTGCTCAAAACACTATTGAATTGACAATATGTTGGCATCAACCAAACAGCACTACAAACATTAAGGTATACAAGAAATTCTTACCTTTCCTCAGGATTAAATGAGGCATTGCATATATTCAAAATCGCTAATTTTTTCCCCTTCTCTATAAACTAGTCTTTTTGCAAATGCTGATAAAGTGGCCGTGTTTTTTACAGATTTCTAACATCTGTGTTGTTTTTTTTCCGCATGTCCAAAAGCCACATTTTGACATTAAAGCATAATGGAAACGTAAGCCAGCCAACTCCTTGCCATAAAATTTTATGAATGGGCTTCAGTAATTTATTTAAACATTAGTGGAGATAAATTGTGTTCCAGTAGTTAGTACTGAGATGGTAACTGTGAAAATCTATCCATCACTTAGTTGTTCCCTGTACATAATAATCAGAGTAACCTCTGTCAGTCTTTATATTCCAAGCATGGCATCATCTCATGATAAAAATATAGAGCAAATCTTGTAAGTATCCAGGAACATAGCTTCTTTTATTTCTCCCACTCCTCCCTTGTTTTTACTCCCACTCAATACTCTGTGACAGTTGGAAGTAGCTCATTTTGATTCTACAGAGTTTCCTCTGTTTAAATTAAAATTACAGGTGGCTCATAACTTCATCTTGCAATGATGGAACTTTAGATTTAAGATTCTGGAGTAAGTATTTAACTGTTTTATGACATTCACAAACTTGCAGCACATAGTCTCTTGCCAGGAGAGTGAATGTTATTCCAAGAGCCTGCTATTCTGCTAATTAAAGTTGAGCCCAGCAAATTTGTGGATGAGGCATTGAGGGATTGTAAGGGGAGGGGTGGGTAGGAAAGGACTACCTCCTCTGCACCCTTCTCCACCTTCCCCTTGCTCTCTCTATTTTTTGTCCTGTTCACCAAAGTAATCTTCTGTTGCTGGAGGAACTCAGCAGGCCAGGCAACATCTATGGAAATGAATAAATAGTTGACGTTTTGGGCCGAGACCCTACTTCAGTCCTGAAGAGGGTCTCGGCCCAAAACATCACTTGCTTATTCATTTTCATAGACGCTGCCTGGCCTGCTGAGTTCTTCCAGAATTTTGTGTGTGTGTTGTTTTGGATATTGATAGAAAAAATATCAATGATTTAAGCAGATCCTTGTATCTGTTATGTTCAGTATATAAAAGGACGGTTGATAATGGTTCAGGGAGGAAACATTTCCATTTATTCTGATATAATTTAAAGTCATCAGTGTTGTATGAATTGCACAGAGAGATAAATAGAAATCACAATACACCAACAAGCCAAATGTCCTAACCAGCCTACATTGGTACTTGTTACCTAAAAATCCCTTCAGTCAACTCAGCTCCAATGTTCCTTCACCCTACTTTTCATTAATTCATCCGAACCAGATCTATCATCTGACATATGACATGGTTTGTTGTTTTGCAGCAGCAGTACAGTGGGTAACGGGATGGAGATGCACTTCCGTCCCTCCGCTAGCCTGCAGGTCACCCTTGAGCTAAGCAGGTGCTACACCATACCCCCACCCACCCCCGATCAGGGTCAAGTGAAGCCACGGGAGCAGGTGGTATCAGCAACTAGTGCATGTCACAATTTTGGGTTATTCGGCCACTGACTTCAAGCAGAAATCTCTGAAGAGTATTGATAATGGCTGGGGTTACCCATCTTGTAAAGACATTGCCCAGAAGAAAGCACTTCTGTAGAAAAATTTGCAAAGAATATCATAGCCATGGGACCATGATTGCCTACATTATATGGCACAGCATAATAATGATAATGAATACAGTGCAAAGACATACAGAAATATATAGATTATAAAAGTAAAATAAATAGTGCAAGAATAAAAGAATAATGAGGTAGTGTTCATGGATCCATGAAGTCTGATGATGGAGGGAAAGAAGTTGTTCCCCTGAGTATGAATCTTCAGGTTCGTGTGTCTTGTTCTTGATACTACTAATGAGGCAAAGGCCAGATGGTGAATGTCCTTAATTAGGATGCAATCTTCTTCAGGCACTGCCTCTAGGAGACATACTCGATGGTGGAGATGTTTGGGCCCAAGATGGAGCTGCCAGATTCTATAGGCCGCTGCAGCCTGTCGTGATCCATTGTGTTGGAGGCTCCACGCCAGGCAGTGATGCAACCAGTTAGAATTCTCTCCACTGTCATCTATAGAAATTTGAAAGCGTCTTTGGTGACAAACCAAATCTTCTAACAAAGTAGAGCTGCTGGCATGCCTTCTGTGTGATTGCTTTGATACGTTCCAAGAATAGATTCTCTGAGATGCTGACGACTCCTTCCACTGCTGACCCGTCAATGAGAATTCCAGTTTGTTCTCAGAACTTCCCCTTCCTGAAGTCCACATTCAGTTTTTGGTCTTGCTGATGTTGAATGTGAGTTTGTTGTTCTGACACCAATTAATGAGTTGAGTTATCTTGTTCCTGTAAGTCTCTTTCGGATTCTACAAACAAAAGTGATGCCAACGGTGAATTTTTAGAAGGGGTTTGAAATGTGCTTGGCTGCATAGTCATAAGTGTAGAGAGAACAGAGCAGCGGGCTATACTTGCATCCTTGAGGTATGTGTTGATTGACAGTGAAGATTATTACTAATCTGCAGACTGTGGTCTCCCAATAAGGGAGTTGCGAATCCAGGCTTTGAAACTTGGTTATTAGCGTTATGTTCATATTGAATAAAAGCACACATGTCAGGGGTTTATGTTAGAACATGTTATTACTGAACTGCTGCTCAACACAAAGCACACATGACCAGCTCACCATTGCAGCTTCCAGTTCCGTGTGAACCCCTTGCGTTGCCACTGGGAAATGAATTTCTTTCTTAACATAATAACACCATTAGTATTGAGAGAATGATGTTGTTGAACACTGAGCTGTAATTGATGATCAGTAGCCTGATGTATGTCTTGCAGTTGTCTATGTGCTCCAGAGTGAAGTGGAGAGCTGGTGACATCATGTCCACTGTCAACCTATTGGTAGGTGAATTTTAGCATCTGCAGGTCCTTTTTCAGGCAGGAGCCAATTCCAGCCATAACCAACTTCTTGAAACAGTTAGTTACAGAGGATGCAGTGCTGCTGGGAGACAGTAATTTGGGAAATCCACCTTAACTCTTCTTGGCAGTGGAATAATAGCTAACCTTTTGAAACAGGTGGAAACTTCAGACCATAGCAGATACCCTGGAACAGTTCAGCCAGGATTACTGCTTGAAGTCTAAAGTTCAATGGTTTACTGTACCTGGCCAAATACACTGTCAGGCCTGACACCTTGTGAGGGTTCAGCCTCTTGAAAGATGCTCAGACATCGGTCTCCAAGACAAAATCACTAAGTTGTTGGTTACTGTGGAGATATGCCCAGGTGTAGGGTTACTCTCCCCTTCATTACCTAACATTCTTAAATCTTGACATGGTCTCTGGTTCATTCACTAACTTAGTTGATGCATTCAAAAGCTTTATAATTCTGTGAATAAAAATATCTTTCCTGTTCTAAATCTCATGTATGTGTGTGTTCTTGTTCTGGGAACTTCAGTTACTCAAATTAGCTATTCACTTCTTTTGTGGTTTGAAACAAATTCAAACTACAATCAACAATGTCCAAATATTTATTTGCATTTATATCATGTTACTCTGGCCAACTAACATTATAAAACAGGTGGTCTCCTACTGATTACAAACTCTACCTTTTCTTGCACTCCATCTCCTTCTGGTGAGGAGACATAAATTGTTCACAGCATTCCAACTGTGATCATACTAAGATTTTATACAGATTCACCATTACATTATGAGTTTTACATTCCATACCCCATGTCATAAAATCCAGAATTCCATTAGATTTTTTATGGCTTTATGTATGTTGAGTTGCTGTTTGCAATGTCTCGTGGACCTAAACCCCTAAATCTCTCTAATCTTCCACATCAGTCAGCTTTTTTCCATTCAGGTTATGATTATTATTTCCTCTCTCTTTACCAAAATGTAGCACTTCACATTTTTTGACATTGAATTTCATCTTCCACTTACTTTTGTCCATTCCACCATTCTTATCAATGTTGCCTTGAGCTTTTCTTGGTTTTCAGATTGATTTATTCTGACTCATACTTTCTCTTTCTTCACCTATAATCAGCTTTTAATTCAATTTTCTTTCCCACCCCTAACTATATAACACTTAGCCTTTTACAATAGTCCCTCATCTGCTGCTTTGTCAAAGGCTTTCTGAAAGTTGTGTGATATATAACTGATGCTTCTCTCCAATCCATCATATCTGATGCATCCTTTAAGAATTTGATTGAGGTCTGTTATCATGTGGAAGCCCGTGTCAAACTGAATGAAACTATTGTGCATCATGAAAAAGGATTTGTTCATATTTCAAAGACAGAATTCACAAGAACAACAAAAAGTACATCATTCCTCCCTTTTTTATGCAAGGTGCTGTTTGCTGCAGATCAAGATTATCTCAGGGAGTAGCTAAAACACAAGACGAGACAAATGATTCATGTTCTGTCTCTATCTATACTATATTTATGTTCCGTCTCTATCTTATTATAATCCATTTTGATCTTTTTAGGAATTTTATCTGACCTGTGTATTAACCATATGTTATACGGCCATTGATGCAGCTGTGTCTGTGCTAATTCTTGTTGGAGCCATCTACATTTAATCCATTGCCCTGCCTATTCCCCTGCATCATTCTCAAATATTTATAGTGTTTCCCTTTAAAGGATCATTTTCTCAACTACACTCTGAGACAAATTAAAACATGCATGAATAAAAAAGCAAAATACTGTGGATGTTGCACATCAGAAACTAAAAATGCTGGAAGCAAGAAGCAGGTCAAGCAACATCTGTGAAAGGAAAATCAGACTTAAAGCTTCATGTTTCTAATCCAGGGCTGAGATGATTTAATAGCTTTTAGATGTATTTCCTGTTGAGAGACAATTTATCATGTTTGTGAATCTCTAGATCTTTCATTCAGTTCAATGCTTTCCATGTTAAATTGGATCTGCCAACATTCCAGAATTTTCCAAAAGAGCTTAAAAGTCTTTCGTCAAGTTTGCCTGATTTCCAATGCTTTTGCCACTATTAATCATTGGAATTTATTCCCCCTGGTCAATTATATATAAAACCAACATCCTTTGCGTGTGTGTGCGTACAACACTTTCAACTCCAGGCATTCATCATTTCATATGTTCTTGAGACATGAATGATATTGGCAAAGCTATATTCATTGTTCTTGGGATATTATCAACCTAAGATACACCAGGCCAAATCCCATTATTAGGTCACTTCCTAAAGAAAGAAAGTGGTGATTTTCTTTTCAATAATCCAACATCCTTCTAGCTTGTGACTGTATTCAAAATATCAAACTTATTGAACTAACTTACTGTATTGGGATTTGAACTCTTCATCCATATTAAGTAAATATTACTCATTCCTTTTAACCATTAATTGCTTCTTCAAATGATTTCTACTAAATTTGTTGAATGTATCTTGCCTTTAACAAATTCATCTTGGATGTCCTTGATTGGCTATATGCAATTTGTTTTGATTTTGAACTAACAATTCTGATAGTTTTCTGTACTAGAACCTGGACTAAATGATCCACAGTTTAACCATCACAAACAAGAGAAAATTTGCAGATGCTGGAAATCCAGCTGAAGGATCTCGATCCGAAATTTTGACTGTACTCTTTTCCATAGTTGCTGCCTGGTCTACTGAGTTCCTCCAGCATTTTGTGTAGCACAGTTAAACCATTTCTTCTTCTTTCTATTTTTTTAATAAAGGTGCCATACCAGGCCTCTCTGACGCCACAACACAGTATACCTATTCTTTCAGCAGTTGTTTGTATATTCTATCAATGTCTGGTGTATCCGGCTGAGTTTGGCCAGGTTATGTCAGGCAGTCGTTTTCCAACATAACACACGCAACATGCTGGAGGAACTCAGCAGGCCAGGCAGCATCTATGAAGAAGAGTAAATAGTCGACATTTCGGACTGAGTCCTGATGAAGGCTCTCAGCCCAAAAAGTCAACTGGTTACTCTTTTCCATAAACACTGCCTGGCCTGCAAAGTTCCTCCAGCATTTTGGATGTGTTGCTTGGGATTTCCAGCACCTGCATATTTTGTTGTGTTCTCATAAAGCCTTCACTCCTTTTTATTCACCAACATTTTATTAACATTTTAAAAATAAAGCTGCAGACTCATTTGATGAAAATTTCTTGGAACAAAGAGGCCTCTGAGCAACATTAAGCACAATAGGCAATCAGAGAAACACTCGTTTCATTTGTCCAACAAAGATTTAATTAGCCAATAGAACCTAGAGGAGGGCTGCCGATCATAGATGCAAAACCCATTTTATCCTTTATTAAAATGAATAACTAGCATCCAAGAAGCACTTAGCTATAGTTTTAAAACCAGTTCAGAACTTTCAATTTGTTTCCTGTCTGGCAATCGCTTAACTCAATAACTAATTTCTCTGCTGAATTGTTTTACTCAATTTGAAGTTTCATCAGTCAAGACTCAGCTGTAGCTTCAACTGTTAGTCTCCATTCCCAAAGTACCTAACCTTTGCCTTCCAGGAGCTAGAATATAATGATCCTCTTAAACAGCTAACATTCTATTTCAAAGTAATTTAATAATACAAAATGGTATTTTGAAATTATTGAAAAGGAGAAGCATCACATGTTTTTCATGTAAAGAGCTTCATTGTAACATGTTCCTAACCTTATCATTTAAAGCCACCTTTCTCCCTAACTGTAATAAAGACTGAAGTTTCTCCATCTGGAATTTCTCTGACCCTAAGACTACCATTAATAATTCAGCAATTATGGATTTGAGGCATTATATTGATTTAATTGCTAAGATTCTATAGGGGAGGTGGGAGTCTCCATGCAGGCCGCACACCCAAAAGTTGTGAAGGTAGCGAAGTGAAGCCACGCTTCTTTTAATATTAATTTGTATTTGAATTCAGTGACGTAATAATGTCAAAGCTGACAAGAGAGGAATGATAAACATGAGGAAATCTGCAGGTGCTGGAAATTCAAGCAACACACACAAAATGCTAGTGGAACGCAGCAGGCCAGGCAGCATCTATAAGGAGAAGCGCTGTCGACGTTTGGGGCCGATGATCCCTGGCATAAGGGCTGAAGAGTTTGTTCCCAGCATAGTTAGGGAGAGCAAAAGCCAGTAAGGAGAAAGTTCTTAGGTAAGCTTGACAGAGGGCACCCCTACTCCACCCTAAGTTCTCATTAAATATCCTACTGTGGCACAGAACAAAGATATCACTGGGTTATGACTTTAGCATTTCCCTTTATTCCTGCTTTCGACAAAGAGGGAACATTACCAAGGAGGAATAGAATCACAATGAATTGTAACCCCTCTCTTGCACTGTCTCTGCATAACCTCCAAAATGTTGCCCCTTTTTAAAAAATGTTCCTTCTTGCCATTGTGTATTAAGTTATTTGTGGATTAAGGAAGGACATGGTAGGGCTGCAGCCAAATTTTCACCAAGGCATTTTGCAATCCAGAACACATTTGACAGTCTCAAAAAACTTGGATTTATATGGTAGCTTTTATGTTTTGCTGCCAGTGATGTACTTTGAAGTAGAATTACTATTGTAATGTAATAAATGCAGCGCCTTCCTTGGTCATTACAAAGCCCCATATACAACAAGGTAAGAAAGTTATTATAAAAGATGCTGGCTGTGGAGTTAAAGAGGCAGAATCCTTTTTCCCTTTTACGGAACAGAGCCAGTTGAAATTTCACATCCCCATTTAAGAGGCAGGCAGGGCATTGGTTAAATATCCTACCTGAAAGACAGCAGTTTTGTCAGAGCAGTATGCCCTCAATACTGTCCACGTCTGTTGACCTACATTTGGTCCTTATGTTGGAGTGAGAAATGAACCTGCAACCATGTGACATGGGTTTATCAGTGGCATATTTATTGTTTGAATGTACCATCTTTGTCAACAATTGTGTTGTGCGTCATTGAGTTGTCATTTTCGTGGCAGGTACTGCTGTTGCCCAGATTGGGACCGGGCCAGATTTAAACTCAGGACTATTCAGCTCGAAGTCCGGTGGTGATGCCACTGCACCACTGTCTGGCCCATTATTAATGACTACTGAATGTAAACTAAACACAATGACCACAATGTGTGCATACTATCCAATGAACAAAGTGATCTGCTAGCTATTGCGACCAGTGTAGTTTGGGGATGTGCTGGGGCAGCTGGCAGTATTGCCATGCTTCCAGCACCATCTTAGCATGCTCACAACTTACTAACTCTAACCCATGCATCTTCTGACTGTGGGAAGAACGCAGAGCACCCAGAGGAAACCCACGTGGCCATAGGGAAGAAGGCACAAACTCTTTTCAGGCAGCGGTGGGAACTGAACTCCAATTGCTGGTGTTGTAAAGTGTATGCTAACCTTTCTGGAGCCTCTCTAATTCCTGCATAATATTGGTGAGCAGAATTAAAAATAATACTCCAGTTAAGGATTGAACATAGTTTATAGAAATGGACTCTTATAGGCTAACCCATCCATGCCAATTGTATTTCAAGACCGTTTAATGTAACTTAACTGCTTTTACACTCTGCACCTCTACTAATGAAGCCCATAGTTGTAAATGCCTTATTAACCACTTATTCATCCTACCCCAATACATCCATTGACTTTTACATACGTAACCCTAGTTCCCTCTGATCTTATTTACCTATTAGTTGAGATACAGTGCAGAATAGGCCCTTCTGCCATTTCAAGTCACGTTGCTCTAATTCAATCCGAGCCTAATCATAGAACACAGAACAGTACACCACAGTACAGGCCATTCAGCCCACAATGTTGTGCCGACCCTTAAACCCTGCCTCCCATATAACCCCCACCTTAACTTCCTCCATATTCCTGTCTAGTAGTCTCTTAAATTTCACTCATGTATCTGCCTCCACCACTGACTCAGGCAGAGCATTGCATGCACCAACCACACTGAGTGAAAAACCTTCCTCTAACATCCCCCTTGAACTTCCCACCCCCTTACCTTAAAGCCATGTCCTCTTGTACTGAGCAGTGGTGCCCTGGGGAAGAGGCACTGGCTGTCCACTCTATCTATTCCTCTTAATATCTTGTACACCTCTATCATGTCTCCTCTCATCCTCCTTCTCTCCAGAGAGTAAAGCCCTAGTTGCCTTAATCTCTAATCATGATGGATACAGTATCCTGGTAAATCTCCTCTGTACCCTTTCCAATTCTTCCACACCCTTCCTATTGTGAGGCAACCAGAAAAGGACACAGTACTCCAAGTATTATAGAGCTGCATCATTACCTCGCGACTCTTAAACTCTATCCCTTGACTTATGAAAGCTAACACCCCATAAACTTTCCTTACTACCCTATCTACCTGTGAGGTAATTTTCAGCGATCTGTGGACATGTACCCCCAGATCCCTCTGCTCCTCCACACTACAACTATCCTTTTGGCTGTTCCCCTGTGGAAGTCTCCGGGTCTGTAATGAAGGAACAGAGACAAGGACAAGGGGAAACACTGACACAGGTCATCACAATGAAACGGGAGTTCAGGGAATGGGAGACTGGGACAATTTACAGTAAATTTAAAGAAAAAAATAACAAAAAGAATAAAAATAAAAAAGCCAACGAGAGAAAGACAAAATACACGAATCATGCAAACAATTGATGTGAGTGACATTCCAAACCAAAATGTGCCATTTTTGTTGTAAAATCTCCTTGCAATGCGCGTGGCTGGTGATATAAGTGGGAACAGTGTGATGACTAATCTTACTCAGTCACCTTGTGTATGCTTTCCTGGCATTTCTTGCCTGTGGTCCTACTAGGCTTTATCATTTGTTTTGTTCCATTAGGAAAGAATCACAGAGATGCTGAAAGTCACTTTAAAACCTACAATATCATATCATTTCAGCATTGACTTTGGGCCCTGTTATCTTGTTTCTCACCCTCATTTACAATTCAGCCACGGCACTGTCATGCTGCTCTCATTCATCTTCTGTTCAAAGTATTTTACAATCTACCTCACCATTATTCTAACCCTTTCACACCTTATTTCCATCACACACATAGTCAGGAGCGTTCCCTCGGATGTCGTTATCTAAAGAACTTGCCCGTGCACGATTGCTACACCACCACTCTCTGTCCTTCTCAACACACCCCAATTCATCAAACTTCGCTTCTTGTTCAAGGGTGGACTTGAACACACTTGTGCTGCAGTACTAAAAATTAATTATTACTCATTTCCAATAATTGTCTTTTACTCCGTGACAGTACATTGTTTACTGCAGCTTGTGGAAATAAATGCAACTTTAATTTAAACCGGTAGACTTGTTCCCAATGGAGTAAAGATATACTATAAAATGGCAAGTAAAAGTTCAACATCTTCTATGGGGCTTTCTAATTCTAAGTGAAATAAACCCTGCAATGAATAAGATCATCAGAGAAAAAAATTAAATCCATTTCCCCAACACAGATTTCTTCGCTCACTGTCTTCCTCGTTTTCATGCCTTGTTTGAAGCACACTATCTATGATTTAGTCTTGAAACGATCCTCATCAGCAAGAGTTAATGCATTTCAATGCCAAAATTTAATATGAACTATCTTTGGAGTTTTACCTTATCTGTCACTTTGACTAGTTTGGTCTCCAGGATATTGTCTCATTTTCAAACATCCTGTGTACCAGACATTTAAAACTTATGATTATGTATCTATCCAGGGCATCAGCATGCAGGTATTCATTTGGACTGCTGTGCTGATGGTCTCCCTCTGAGGGTTAATAGTATCATTTTGGTATAGAAGAGGCCAATTAACCCAACGACTCTGTGCTGGTTCAAAAGAGAGCTATCTTATCAGTTTTCCTCATTCTGCAAGTTAATTAGCAAATTCCAAAAAGTCCAAAGTTCTGTTTCAACTACTTTTGCAGGCAGTGAATTTTGTTTTTGGTAGGGCTACAAGAAGGGTAGTGGTAGTATAAGGGGTATAGATAGGGTAAATGCAGGCTTTTTCCCCTGCTGTTAAGTGAGATTAGAACTAGAGGTCATGGGTGAAATGCTTAGGGCAGGGGTCGGCAACGTTTACCACTGAAAGAGCCAATATGGACCCATTTCCCACAGAAAAGAAAACACTGGGAGCCACAAAACCCGTTTGACATTTAAAATGAAATAACACTGCATACAACGGGTTTTTTTTTTGCCTTTATGCTATGTATAAACAAATTATAATGTGTTACATTTATGAAATTGATGAACTCCTGCAGAGAAAACGAAATTACATTTCTGCATGCAACAAAAACATTTTGAACTCCGAAAAAAAGACGTTGGGTTGAAGGTTACTCCATAGTTAGCCTACCTTGGATCAAAGAATTAAAAGAAAGCACGCACTGGCGGGTGTCAGGCATTGGCAGTGGTGATGTATATTAATAGTGATAAAAAACACGTTGTAGTGGTGTGCTACACGCAGCGCTAAAATAAAGACACTGCAGTCAAAGGTAACTTTATTCGAACTAAACAGCCTTGCTTTAAAGCCTCCCTCAACCCGTCCCTGTGGGCGTGGATGCTCCAAAAGACACGTACTCACAAACCCCCATAGGCTATCTCCCTTAGCTGGAACGGTGGCTAATTGTGAGCCGGTTCGGATGTGCCAGGAAATGGGGTCTCCACAACGTTTTTTAGATTGTACAAGATCACCATAATCTTCAAATTTCGAATTACATTTCAAAAACTAACAAACCACGGGGAGCCGTAGCACAGAGATGAAAGAGTCGCATGCGGCTCCGGAGCTGCGGGTTGCCGACCCCTGGCTTAGGGGGACATATTCACTCAGTGAATGGGGAGAGTGTAGAATGAGCCGCCTGCCAAAGTGGTGAATGTGGGTTTGATTTCAGCAGATAAGAGACATTTAGTTAAGTACCTGAATGGGAATGATATGAAGGCCTATGTTCTAGGTGCAGGTCATTAGAATGGGGCAGGATAATAGTATGGCATGGACTAGAATCAGAAACAGGTTTAATATCACCAGCATGTGTCGTGAAATTTGTTAACTTAGCAGCAGCAGTTCAATGCAATACATGATAATATAGAAAGAAACTAAATCACAGTAAGTATATATCAATAGCTAAATTAAGCAGTGCAAACACAGAAATAATAAAAGTGAGGTAATGTTCATGGGTTCAATGTCCATTTAGGAATTGGATGACTGGGATGAAGAAGCTGTTCCTGAATTGCTGAGTGTGTGCCTTCAGGCTTCTGTACCTCCACCCTGACAGTAAATGGCTTGTTGCTCTGCTGCAGCGCTCTATGACTGTATGATTAAACATGAGTTTTTTCACACATCCCTCTTGAATCTCTAGCCCAAAGCTTTTAATTTGTACTCCTTGTCCCTAAATTATGCACTAATGGAAAATACTTCATGCTCAGTCATGTCTCTTAGGTGCACACAACACTCCTTTAAGATTTTGCCATATTACTGTGTTGTGCCTATGTACAGTTTGTCTCCAAGGTAAAGCCATGCTGGCGGCCACCCTTGATATTTGTCAATTCATTCATTCTGTCATAAATGTTGAGCTTTTTTTTTTAAGTTCCTTCTCAAAATCTGTTAAACCAGATTCCCTCCCAGAATCTGTGACACCATTAAACCAGCTGTCTTTGCTGCTGATTTCTAAGACACATGCTTTACACTCAGGACTTCTGTAACTTGTTTCCTTGCTTTTACTTGTAAACTCATGGGCCCTAGCAAGTTCTGAAATTTACTGTGATTCGGAATAGAATATGAAATGGGACAAATGATACCTTCATTTTCATGAGATGATTATTCATGGTGAGAGTGAAGTAATTCACTGCAGGATCAGTGGATTGAGCCACAATTAAGGATTCATCTTTGTATCTGAATGAATATGGCCTCATCTTGGTACTACCATCAGCAAGGAGCAGTAGGGGCCTAATATGGAAACTCAGTATTTTAGGAACAGATTCTTCCCTGCTGAATGGTCCATTAACTCATGAACGTGGCCTCATTATTCCTCTTTGGTACTATTTATCTAATATTTTTTTCTTGTAACTTATACTAATACTTCGGTGTCTGGCACAATAATGCTACCACAAAACAACAAACTTTATGACCTGTGTCTATGATTACAACCCTGATTCTGATTCTGAATGCGTACAGTATTTCATTTATTTTACATCATTAGTCTTTCCCCTTTGTTCCTAATGCAACAGGCTCAGTGCATCACAGCTTTCCCTAACGTATCATACAAGGAATGTTTGTACTCACTAGAATTTAGAAGAATGAGGGGGATCTCATTGAAACCTTTTGAATGTTGAAAAGCAGAGTGGATATGGAAAGAATGTTTCCCATGGTGGGGGAGTCTAGGACAAAAGGGCACAGCCTCAGAATAGAGGGGCATCCAATTAAAACGGAGATGCGGAGATATTTTGTTAGCCAGATGGTGGTGAATTTGTAGAATTTGTTACCGAGGCAACTGTGGAGGCCAGGTCATTGGGTGTATTTGAGACAAAGCTGGATAGGTTTTTGTTTGGACATTGCATCAAACGTTATGGGGAGAAAGCCAGGCAGTGGGGCTGAGGAGAAGAATAAAGGATCAGTCATGATTGAATAGCAGAGCAGACTTGATTCTGCTAATTCTGCTCCTTTATCTAATGGTCTTATCGACAATCATATACCATAGCTGAAATGTGTGAATCAAACAGAATAGAGAAGGGCTGGAATTCAGATTCCAATAGGCTTCATCTTTCTTTTTGATTCAGGAAGGGTTGAAAGAATCATTGTATTACCTTGTACCCTTGTCCTGCTTGGCAAACGACCTCCTCCATGTCTCTGCTGCTGCAACATTAAATCAAGAGCTATGTTTTGCAAGAGATAGTTATCTTCTGCATAGTGTTGCTGCTGAGCGTGCAAGCGAAGTAATGTGAGGCTCAGGACACCAGCTCAAATCCCAGGTATTATTTTGCTGTCTTCACTGTGGTTAGCTGATCACAAGTAGGAACATAAAGTTCAAGCCAAATAGAGACATTCTGTGATAATTTATATTGTTGTTAATGACTGGTATATCTCTGCAGTAATTATCCTTGTGACAAACTTATTTTATTAATGACATTATTGGATGCCATTGTAACCATGAAAATAATGAGTTACTTTTTGGTTCTTTCAATGTTGCAAATTTAAGAAAAAGACCACAAGCTCATTATATAATTGTGCAATATATACATAGGTTGTGATTTAATAGTTGACTCTTGTTTTAAATTGCTGAATAAATCACTTAATGGAAGTGGCTAGTTTCAGAGTTACATTGCCAAGTTCAGGTTCAAAGGTTCAGCCTGTTCCATCATGGGTACTAGCCTCTCCATCAACAAGGGCATCATCAAAAGGTGGTGCCTCAAGAAGATGCCATCCATCACGGGGGCCCTCAGCATCCAGGCTGTGCCCTACATGGCTTCTGGGCGAGCCTGTCTGCATATTTCTCAAATGTTTTCATTGTGGATGTTATTGCTCTCTCTAATATGCGATCCATACAAGATAGTCTATAATTATGAATGTTGTAGGGACAACATCCTGCTTATTTGCCACCAAGAAAACAGTATGGTATATAAGGAGGAAGGAGAAATGATCCACGCTTCATCCACTGTATTAGTAACTTGCTAGCTAGTGAAAATTACACCCATTGAATGTTCTGGTTCTCCCCCAACAATCATTCTTTCTGAAGCAGGAATCCTTCACTTCATTATAAAAAAGAATTTCAATTTTTTTTTAGATTTCTACAACTATATTTGCATGATACTGTATAAGGAGGGGTCTGTTCCACGGGATGGCATTTTCCTTTTCTCCCTGTGAATTAGTGATCCCAGTTAAGGTGGAGCTGAGGATGTCACCAAAGCTCAGGTGAGTTAAGGTCTGAATCGCTTTGCCTGTCGCTGACTGCTTTCCTGGAAGGAAAGAGAGAGTCCTTCAGATTATCTAGCATGGTCATTAATATCAAGCCTGATCCAAAGCAGGGAGCAGCCCACCGCTCATGTTTGATGTAGATACTGTAAGATCTTTCTCAACAATTATTTCTAATGATGGACTTGATTGGATATTTAATGCCAAGCATTTATATTGTCCCATTGTACATTTTAATGATAAAAGTACACCAATTTGATTTTATTTGGCAAAAATTGCTTGATCTGAGGTCTATAGGTACTGTATATCTTTTTAAAATGACATCTCGGTTTAATAAACTAATCAGTTGATGTAAGTATTTGATAATTCGTATTGATAACATTTTTCAGGGTTTGATCATCAATATTATACCGCGAATTTCTATCCCGTACAAAAGATTAGGATTGAGAAAGAAAGGCAGAATACTAGGAAATGAATGGGTCTGGCCTGCCTTAGTGCAGGACATCATTCAACTTCAATGCAGTATATTGTAAACGTAATGGAAACCCACAGTCTTGTTGCAAGTTAGGCAATCGCCTCAGTGTTCCAAAGTGTTTAACGCCAATGCAGTGAGTTCATCAGAAATGTGAAATAACATCCAACAGCATGCAATGCGCACACCGGTAGAATTGTGTTTATTTTCTCATGCATGTGAGGCCCACAGATTGCGTGGAAGTGGGCTATCCCAATGGCCTGCATCAGCGTTATTTAAAGGGAACCTGCTTCAACTTATAGAGTCCACTGTTAGAAATCAAGCTCCAGAAAGTCACAATGATATTTCCAGTTCTTCCCTGGGGCTCCCACTACCTCACCTACTCTCACACTCACCCCTAGCAACAGCATTTCATCCAACAGCTCCATCTCCACCAACGTGCTGACCCAGCTCCTCATAACCATTCAGTCCTCAGTAGTCGGATTAATTCCCAACAATACTCCCAACTCTTCTTCTTTTCGCCCAGCCCAGCCCCTTTTCAGGTGTTGTTAGTATTCTCCCCACCTATCCACTTTACTGATCACAGCCAGCCCTTTTATCTCTGAATTCTTGACACTATTCCCAATCTTGGATATCTCATGATGGAGACCCATATTAATTCCTAGTAACAGATCCTTGAACAACAATTTTTAGTCCTCCATGAGCCAGCTATTAAATGTGCTTCATCAATTCCTTTACAATTGCTAGACTATACTGGTTTTAATAATTATGCCAAACTGACCTGAAATATATATTCAAGAAGACTCATGGGATAAAAATCTTTGCAGTTCAAATATAACTTGCACACCATTAAAACCTTTGCCTTTATTTGCATTTTTATCAAAAGTGTATAGAATCCATTGGAAATGGAAATTAGAATTCAATATTAATTGCTAATTGTAGGGCGAAGGAGTGTTGAATGCAGAGTTTTCCAACATAAAGTCAAAAGTACTGTTCCTTTACTAATCATTATGTCTTATTCATTCACATATGGAAATATGGATTGGCAGATAGGCAGATGTAATGAGGCATACTGGACATGTCTATGCTATTTTATTTTAAGATGAGATTACGTAGGCATATCCAGGGCCTTCTGTCTATCGGCTCTGATCTCAGAGTATGGGAAGATGAGGGACCTGCAGCTATATTAAAGTTTTTCCTGCCACCTGTGCCAGTGTTAGACTCCATCAGAGAGTATTATATGTCGGTGCCTTGTGGTCACACAAATTGGGAGGAAAAAACTGATTACCCTCTGGCACTTGGACAGGGGTAGTACATATTTGGTGGTTGGATCAATGGAAGCAAACGCTCTACTCTCTGTACTCTCGCCCTTTGACTGTAACAGTGCAATCAGGTTTTGAAGTCCATGGAGGTGATTGTAGATTTTTGTAGGGATGTCAGATGGGCACCTTTGGATAGGTTGAAAATCAAAAGAGGTTTATGACAGTCCGTTGGTCCATTGTCTGCCATTTTATGTTACTACTAAAAACTAATAAGCTTCCCCTCTCTCCTCATATTACTTACATAAAAAAACAACATTTACAGAACTGCAAATTTGAACCAATTGTGCAAGTATTTAGAGATACTTAGATATGATTGTTCATTGTTAATGGGAGTTAGCTGAGCCAAGAGCCTTTATTCCCAATGAGCCTATTATGACTTCACATTTTTAGCATCTGTCTTTGTTGGTGTTGTGTCTCTCCGGTCCTGTTTCGTACAATTTCCAATTGGTAATTTATATTTTGCACTATATATTCTTCAGCAGCACTGCTGGACATCTGATATTCTTTGTTCTCAAGTTTACTTATCGTGAAGAAATGGATAGAGGTTGGTACTTAAGCTTGAAGTTTGTTTTAAAAAAGTTTTTGTTATCATTGGTCACATGCCACTGATGTTCCAGCAAAGTTTATACTGGAGTTGTAGAACTTGAGCAGATGATAGCATTCAGATGTATCTCACATGTTAATCAGTATTCTGTCCCTTCTCCCAGCCAAAGACATATTGAAATGTTTACGATAACCACACATTAATATTCATTAAAAATCACTCAATTTTGCATTTTTATTTTTGCCCAGTTATTCAACACAAGAAGTCACACATATTCTTATAATGCTGAGGTTTTCCTAAAAAGAAAAACCATCGTTTGTTCATTCTCTCTTCAAAAATTAATTCTGCATTCCAAACAATGGTTTCTGGATACCGCATATCCTGGTGATTTGGGGGTAAGGGAGGCATCCAATTCATTTTTTACTTGGCAAGGAGAGTTTGCTAAGGAGCAGACGTGCAGGAACGTTTTCCCTCTTAGTTCCAGCGAGTCGGCTAACAGACATTTTTGGCAGCTTCTCCAATGACTTGGATTTCGAGAGGAGAGATTCTGCTGTTCCGTAAAATTGGAGGGTATTGTTGGTCTAAACAATACCGTCTGATTTAAGATAGAAAGTGCTTAAGTTGGTAATATCCAAATGGCAACGGAGAAAGAGATAGTAATGAAGTAATAAAGATCCATGTGCTATGCACATGTACTGTTGGTAATTATTGACACACAAACAAACAGATCTCATGTATTTTTAAATGGCTTCATTAAGACATTGTGTATTAACCATTTATGCAATTGGTCTTAATTTGCCTGTGAAGATGGCTGTATGGGTTAATTTTGGGTTGGAAAATTAACCCCATTTATCCTAATTAGCCTCAAGAAAATATATCTATTGGCATGTAGTTAGGGAAAAGAAGATTATGGGTAAACCCCATCAAAACTAATTAAGTGGAAATAAGGGTAGAAACACCATCTTGGGCGGCATCACATTATGGCAGTATTGCATCTGTTGCCCATTATGTGTCCTGTTTAATAGTCTTTTCTATTGAAATCAGTATTGGTCTGAATATTACTGGTCCCAGATGTGATACTGCACATTTTGAGCTCATCCAAGTAAGCAGTCAATGTTTACCCTGTTCTTTTGTTTTTCTTCAATACTGGTTAATCAGATAGTTAAATTGAAGCATGGAATTCGAACCAGTGTTAAATCCTTACATGGGCTTCTATCAGCCTGAGAGGAAGTGATTTGCTGGCATCAATGCCAAGTCAAGGGGAAACTGTAAGGAGAGAGAGCGAAAACTGAGTTTTCTCTATATGCTGAAGGAAACTTACCAGCCACTGAATTGAACAGTGGCATCAATCTTGTCTATAAAAACCAGGGGCAAATTGGTTTGCATTTTTGACAAAAAAGCAAGTTTTCTTTTTCCCAGTTGAAACACCGTGCTATTAAAGGAAAAAGAAGATTCGCAGATACAAATATCATATTTGCTGAGATATGGCATACTTGATTCTCCAAATATCAGAAATTAACATCATAATTTTAGTTCCTGTAAAGCCAATAGCTGAGATTTGTTTTTGGAAGTGGCAGCTGGTATTGCATAACTCTCAAATTAAAAGACTCCAAAGAGAAACATGCCAAACACCCTTAAACAGTGTGTCCTCAAGTTACAGCCACTGTGAATGTCTCTTTCTCTCTCTCTCTCACTCTCTCTCTCGGAGTCAGATGCCACAATGTCAGGCTGAAAGCCATTTGTCATCCATGAATTTCATTATCTCCCCCTTCCCTTTCCTTCAGCCTCACTTTACTAGGACATTTGTTCACCGTTGACCCCCTTGACAAATAATACACCTTAATTATGTCTGCAAGGGGGGATGTGTCATTCGCAGGCTCCTGTAATTGTCTGTGCAGGCAAGCTGCACTGTGCCAAATGCATCTTCCACCGCCATTTTAATCAGCCCCGAAACTTCTCTTCAGCTCCTTGTCTTACAGCAGACAGTGCCTAGATGGGGCATTAGTACCAGGGGAGGTGTGGGCCAAGGTGACTAACGATCCCTCTATCAGAAGAACAAACTCTATCTGCATCAAACATTGAGACAGATGAGGCCAATTTCACACAGTAAATTTCTTCTCCATGATTGATGTGACAGCGCTGGTAAATGTGAGCAAGCGCTCTCTGCAACTGTCAGACACCCAGCAGACAGGGATCTATCAAACTGTTATTGATGACTTTACACTGTACTCTGCAAATAAAATCTAATGGGCTAACTGGAACATAGATCTGAGTGATGTTACTTATATATTAAATATGTCACATCTCCAGAACAAATGGTGGTTAGATAAGAGTTATCATCGTAGGGGCTCAATAAATATTTTATCAAACATAATGGAAATTGTCAAATCAATCTAATTGTGTAATACATTATGAAGACATCAAAATTAAACAAAGCACATATGCTATCATTTCATTTTATTAGTGGTCTGCCAATGTGCCCAGGAGGTTCCACAGAGCTTAGAGACTGGCAGAGTTAATATTATAAATATGTTTCCCTACAATCCCTGTGCTACTTATGGAATCAGCAAGATATTTCATTGAAGTATTAATTTCTCAAATGCAGACAACTTCAAGGCATAATTAGATTAGGGAAAGGAGGTTGAAAAGGAAAAAAAAATGGCACAAAGCCACATCTCCACTTTAACTGTAGTCCGGGCTGGAGCTGCGAATGAGCTTGAATTCTTTAATTTAGCAACCCGTTGGCTGGGCAGAACTATTGAACTGATTGCATCTTAAGGGACTTGACCAAAATAGTGGGTTTTCTGTATGTGTGGTGTTGGAATTGGCTCACTGTACTGTGGTTAATTGGGACATCTCTTTTATGGGGGTTGTCCTCCAGGCTCAGACTTCAATTGATCCTCAAAGTATTAATGACAATAGTTTGGGCTAAATTGTGTCAGTCAAATTAATGGAGTGATTTCAACCACACAAGGAGTTCCCAATTACCAGCTTTCCTCTGTTTTTCTTGGACTTAATAACTTCATGAATACCTGTACAGGATCAAATTACTGCTTCCTCCTCCTTGCAGATCACCTTCTTTATTCAATTTTGATTACCTCAACCAATTCCATAAAACAGGTGTCATCAGTCGCTGAATATTAGACGGTTCTTCCTCTGACATTAATAATTGCTTTTACTTTTTACCAACTAATGTATTTTGGGAAAAGTAATACAGAGTTAACCACTGAATTGCTGAAATTTAGTGGGCCTTTTTACAATTTATAGTGTTGTTCATTTAAATATATTGATCTACTCATGGTCTGCTCTAAGTCCTGTGCCTTTCCTGTGCTATAATGTTCTATGTTAGGTGAACATTGTTGGGAATTAATACTAATGTGTTTTCTGTAGTCAAGCAGCTTTGAGATTAAATGCCGAATTGATAAAGGGTTCCCCTGCTAGTAAATATTGTTTGCAATTTGAAGATACAGATTTATATCCAGAAACAGATTTTGAGCAACAGGTCAAAAAATCAGACATCACCTTGTTGTTACCACATCATTAATATTTCATATTTAATATAAAGGTCAGTTCAGGGATCTGATGGATTTTTAAAATGTAAATGACCTGTAAAGGCATTATTTATGATCAGGGTATAGTAGTAAGGAGATCCAAGGAGTTAAAAGAGCTGAAGGTTGAAAATAAAACAAAATAACTGCAGGTGCTTTGTGAACAAAGGCCACACAAAAGCAAACAAATAAACTGCAAACATAGACTGACAAGCAAACTCCTGGTTGTGATTGGTTATGGATGGGACAACGAGTATATGATGAAATTAATGACCCACTGTCAACTTTTTAGATCTCAGTTTTAAACAGAAAGGACCAAAAATCAATAGCCCCCAAAACAGCATCGCTCAAATAAAGCAGTGTTTCATTTATCTTGCTGTTGGCACTAAGATAGAAAAAGCAGTCAAGCAAGGCCATACAAGTTTCATTGGAGGGTCAATGGCACCTGTGATGTTTAAACACTGGGAGAAAGATCAAAGGGTGTTAGGCAGACTTTGAGGGAATAAACTTAAGACCAAGAAAATATAGTATTATTCATTGTATTTGCATGAGCACATGCATGAAGGTGCATGTGTGTGCATGAGAGAGAGAGAGGGGCAGGGGAAGACGGACAAAAAAATGTTTAATTTAATATTTAATTGCTAAACTGTGACCAAAATAGTTTATTTTCATTTTGACATACTTTTTGTTTGAAATCTTCAGAATACAAATAATCAGAATATGAGGTTAAAAACAGAAATTTGCTCCACTGCTATATATACTGAGGTGATCATTGTTTTACAGTAATTTCTAACAATATATTATAATTAAAATCAATAGATAATGCTGCAATTATCATAGGAACAATGATGGCACTGTGTGTGCACAGGTGAGTAGACAAAGATCTCAAAAGTACTAGGTCACTCACTAGCTGGAAAATGGATAAACTGCATTGTACAATCTTCGTCTCCTTTCATGTTAGTTAGCAAACCTGTCTCAAAAGAGCTAAAGAATTGATTTGAAGACTGTTAGCTTAACTATTTCACCACGTTACTAATTGGCCTCCCTTTAGCTACCCATTATAAATTCTGCTGTCCTATGTACCATTCACCCATCTTCCTTACCAGAAGTGACTTACATTGAATTCCTGTTAAGCAGTGCCTCACCTTTACAACTCCAGGACATGTTTTCAAAACCATCACATTGCACTTTTTCCTACCTCCATAATTTTGGCCTACATTTAAGAAATCTGAGGCATTTACTTCTGACCTTTTGACTATCTTTAAAAAAAAATCCTTCCATTACTGGTGGCTAAAATCTCAAACTATATATTTTTCTACACGAACCTGTCCTCCACATAATCTCTCTTTTAAAATCTCCTTTAGCAACGCTCTCTCTGACCAGTTTTTCATTATGCTTCCAAAGATCTCCTTATGTGGCTGCCGTGAAGCATCTTACTATTTTATATTCTATGAATGAAAGCTCATATTAGAGTCGCAAATAAAATAATTTTTGGCAACTTTAATCCATTATGCTAATAAATCCACAGTATAGCATGGTATGATTTAATGAAGACTGTGAGGGACTGTGACTGATTGGTAAACACTGCAATAGAATTGGTTTGCCAATGTTGGAATGAGATAAAATATAGGAAAAAATCTATTATCAAAGTCATGATATATCTGACAGGTAAATTCTTGACACTGTGTTAAAAGGAAGCAAAATACCTCATACCTATCTTTAAAATTGCTTTGCAAACAGCTTAGAAGGATATGCCATCCAGATTGCAACCTCACCACAGTTCTACTCTCATATGGTTGCAGAGTTGAAAGACTGAGTTACATGGTGTGCATAACGATAAGTCTGAAGAATAAAGCATTTACAGCTGTGTAACACAAGGCTTTGCATTTTTATTATCTTTGCTGTTACAGGGCAGTGCCTTGAGTTTATTCTAGACATGGTCTCTGCATATTTATTAAGTACCTTACAAGTTAATGTTTACACTACCGGGTCATCCTGTGCATGTACTGTCATAATAAATAAGCAAGCCTTTTAAATAGAAAATAGTTTGTTGGTATTAATATTGTATTGTGTGCAAGGATTCAAAGTCTTCGTAATAACCTTAGCAAGGTTAATGCCACTTCTATGTGAGGAATGAATTAAGTTTACTTCTTATAATGCCCATTAGTTAAGGTCTCATTTGAGTTATGATTATACTCCATTGCCTTTCCAGGACCTATAATTGTTGAATGTGAATTGCAGCCAAAGAGACTGGAGTTATACTAAAAACTATGACAACAGTTCTGGTAGAAGTTTGTGGTTAGTCACATATATCGGATGCAGAAAGCAATAATAGTTCTCTGTAATGGATATTAATTTTCAGAGCAGATCAGAATATGCAGACAATATTAAATAGCAATCCATTCTTCATGAATGTATAAATCTGTTTAGTCTTAAAATTGGTGTATTCTGTGTGGTTTGGATAGTAGGATTCTTTTCTCCCTTCGGATTTCAAGCCCCAATCCAAAATATTGCTTGAATACAAAATCTAGGCCACACCTTGTACAATTTACCCAATGTTACACTTCTGAAGGTGCCATCCTCCACTAAAGATTTCCCAGGAGAGTGTTAATGAACTCAGACCCTTCTTAAAAATGAACTTCGATCTTACCAATTGCCAATACTGATGGGACCACACAAACATAGTAGCAGAGGAAAGGATCAACCTATTTAGACACTTAAACCTGTTCAAACATTCAAAATGACCATGCCTAATCTCTAGCCTAACTCCATATTTTGCCTTTTCTCCAGTTAATTTTAACTTTAATTCTCAATAATCTGTCCATCTCAGAATTATCGAGTACCAGTTGCCATTTGTTAATTAGTGTTCTAAATACCTTGCACCCTCTGCATGTACATGTGTTTCCTAAGTTCGGTCCCAAGAGGCCTGGCTCTAATTTTTAAGCAATATATTCCACTGTTATTAGAGCAGCCCCACCATCATCTTGACCTCTCCAAAGCTTCAATCAGCATAATAATCTCTTCCCTTCCTATCAATTTTACATATCTTGACAGCTTCAAACAAATGCAAGTTTTTTTTGTAGCCTGCCCCTGTGAGTCCAGATATCATTCTCTCAAGGAGTGTAACTAAAACATTGTCAAATTGTTAACATTTGTTTTTGCAGTAGCCCGGTCTGTGCAAATTGGTTGCTGTAATTCTGACTACATTCAAGAATTATTTAATTGCTTATAAAAGACGAGAACATCCAGAGGCAATGGAGGGGGGAAAACAAGGCTTCTTTCACTTTAAGACCAACTAGGTGAAAATGAACATATTTTAAGTCTATCTTGGTGCTTGTCTGGCAGTTATGCTATTAACTAGAAGGGAAAGCATAGATTTTCATGATTTGATAAGTGATGTTACAACATGCATACACAGAGGTTCCTGAAAGCACTGTATATCAGAACCTCAGGCACTGGGAAAGATAAGTTCCAGGTGAAGTGGGAAAATAAAGCAGGTCAATAGCTTGCAATTACTTCTATCATTCATCGTTTCTTTATATTTTCCACTGCAGCTAATCCTTTGGATCTTGCTGAAGCTTCAGGTTATTGCTGTGATAAGCTCCTTCACTATAATAATGCAGCACTTTATATTTCTTTTCACCATTGATTTCTTTTGGTTAAAGTTCAAGTGGCTGTTTTTGACCAGTGAAAAGTTAATTTAGGTGAGTTTGAAAAATGTCCCACTTAGCAAGTATTGAGTAACTTCGGAAACATTCTTCTAATACTGAGAGAAATGACATGCAGAATTTCTCATGTGGGAGTGTTTTTTTTTATAAAGAAAGGAACTCAGAAAATACTCACATTAGCTACTGGAATATACTGCAGGTATGAAGAAAATGAAGATGTATTTAAATGGTATTGTTATTATAAATCTTCATTTTCACCAACACTGCATTCAGGAAACAAAAACCCCGAGACCTAGCTAGTAACCCCACTGTTAAAACTGATGTCCTCCCCATTAGGCCCTGTAAACTCATTAGCAGCCTGCAATTTATCCTCTTTTATTTCTTCTCAATTACCCTATCATCCATTGTCTGGATCTGATTACCCTGTGCAGGAGTCAAACATTATCTTGTAAATCATTTGCTTTAAGTCTAAGTCTGCCATTGCGATTCCTCAGACTTGCTTAAGCAGCTAATAAATCAATTAGAATTAAACACATAGCTCTATCAATATTATTGCTGGGAAGAAAATGCCTTAAAGCTTTCCTCGGGTAGCTCCGATTATTCTATTGTCTTTATGGGCTGTGTCACAGATGGTTTGATGGGCTGCTAGAATCTGGAAGGCAAGATTATTTGGCTGTGAAAATCCTTATTCACACAACTATAACTTGATTTATGTTGTCAATAAGGTTGTTTAATACCATAACAATTCAACTGAGGGGTAGAGTTTGCAAAATTGATTTCAGCAGGTTATTAGAGGAGAAGATTAGATATGGTTCATTGTGGAATCAGCTGGTCTCTAAAAGGCAATGCCACTTGCCTCACACTGGATTCAAAACAAGTATGGCCAGCTGCAATTACGAGTTCACCCAAAACCTCCATTTTGGGTTCTACTTCTATGTGTGAAACACATAACGGTGACAATTGCTTCTGAAAAAAAGTCTCAGGTATAATATCTTGGATTTTCACCAAGAATGCAAACCCTTTCAGAAAATTCTATTCTGAAAGCCTCCATCCATGCAATTTGTTTAATCATAAGGATTTTATAGTAGTTTGCACAGCTTATCCTGAAGACAGTTGAAAATTGGTTGAGTCCTGATAAAGGATCTCAGCCCAAAACTGTTCATTCCTCTCCATAGATACTGTCTGACTGTTTATTCCTCTCGATAGATGCTACCTGAATATTTATTCTCCATAGATGCTACCTGATATTTATTCCTCTCCATAAATGTTGCCTGATCTCCAGAATTTTTTTTTGGATTTCTAACATCTTCAGATCTTTTGTGTTTATGAGGAAAATACTTCTTTTCATACGGAGCACATAAAACATATCCAGTCTTTGTAAGGAGTTATTTCCATGGTCTGGACAAAAGCAGTATCTGTTCTTTGTATAGACTATTTGACAAAGAACGTTGTCTCATGGACCTTTAGAGAATAAGGAAACAAAAAAGGAAATAGGCACTAAACATATGTACAGATCTAGAAGTGAAATTTCATAACATTATTTTTCCATTGTTACGTGATTCCAAGTTGAGCATGAGGGAAATGTGGTAGCAACCATTTATAGTAGTTCTACACTAATCCAGAAATTTGATTGATCACTCCCTAAAATGCTTTGCCTGCACTCACCTGGTGCTGGTTCCACATCAGTTTGACATTGGATAACATCATACCCCTTCAGTGCTAGTAAATTTGATCAGATTTTCCTGCAATTATTTGCCGTTAGTGCTCCTCAGACAAGAAAGATTTAGTCATGCATCACAGTATTGGAACCCCTGAAACATTAGTTCTTTACTCACATTTGGTCATTTAGGATCTGCTCCCCAGTCACATGAGACTAAGCACTAATCTCAAAATTCCCACTTGCTTCAAAAAGGCAACAGTAATACCAGTGCCCAAGAATAATAATGTGGGCTGCTTTAACGACTATCGCCCGGTGGCACTCACATCGACAGTGATGAAATGCTTTGAGAGGTTGGTCATGATGAGACTGAACTCTTGCCTCAACAAGGACCTGGACCCATTGCAATTTGCCTATCGCCACAATAGGTCAATGGCAGATGCAATCCCAATGGCTCTGCACACGGCTTTAGATCACCTGGACAACACAGACTCTTACGTCAGGATGCTGTTCATCGACGATTGCTCACCATTTAATACCATCATTCCCACAATCCTGATTGAGAAGTTGCAGAACCTGGGCCTCTGTACCTCCCTCTGCAATTGGATCCTCAACTTCCAAACCAGAAAACCACAATCTGTGTGGATTGGTGATAATATCTCCTCCTTGCAGACGAGCAACACTGGCACACCTCAAGGGTGTGTGTTAGCCCACTGCTCTACTCTCTGTATACACATGACTGTGTGGCTACGCATAGCTCAATCTATAAGTTTGCTGATGATACAATCATTGTTGGTAGAACCTCAGGTGGTGATAAGAGGTTGTACAGGAGTGAGATATGCCAGCTAGTGGAGTGGTGCCACAGCAACGACCTGGCACTTAACATCAGTAAGATGATAAAGCTGATTGTGGACTTCAGGTAGGGTAAGACAAAGGGGCACATACCAATCTTCATAGAGAGATCAGGAGTGGAGAGAGTGAACAGCTTCAAGTTCCTGGGTGTCAAGATCTCTGAGGATCTAACCTGATTCCAACATATCAATGTAGTTATAAAGAAAGCAAGACAGCAGCTATGCTTTATTAGGAGTTTGAAGAGATTTGGCATGTCAACAAATACACTCAAAAACCTCTATAGTTGTACCTTGGATAGTATTCTGATAGGCTGCATCACTGTCTGGTATGGAGGGGCTACTGCACAGGACCAAAAGAAGCTGCAGAAGGTTGTAAATCTAGTCAGCTCTATCTTGGGTACTAGCCTACAAAGTACCCAGGACAGCTTTAGGGAGCGGTGTCTCAGAAAGGCAGCATCCATTATTAAGGATGTCCAGCACCCAGGACATGCCCTTTTCTCACTGTAGGAGGTACAGAAGCCTGAAGGCACACACATAACGACTGAGGAACAGCTTCTTCCCCTCCACCATCTGATTCCTAAATGGACATTGAATCTTTGGACACTACCTCATTTCTTTTTAATACACAATATTTCTGTTTTTGCATGCCTTTTAAAAAATCTATTCAATATATGTAATTGATTTACTTGTTTATTTATTATTATTATTAATTTTATTTTATTTGTTATTTTTTCTCTCTGCTAGATTATGTATTATATTGAACTGCTGCTGCTAAGTTAACAAACTTCACGTCACATGCCA
The DNA here is from genome assembly GCF_030144855.1 of Hypanus sabinus. Taxonomy (NCBI): domain Eukaryota; kingdom Metazoa; phylum Chordata; class Chondrichthyes; order Myliobatiformes; family Dasyatidae; genus Hypanus; species Hypanus sabinus. Next base: position 33,225,138 of record NC_082707.1, read on the forward strand.
GTGATAATAAACCTGATTCTGATTCTGGATTCTAATAGACAGCTATGAAGGGTATATTTAAAGCAAAGGTTAATGATTTCTTGATTAGTAAAGAGATCTAAAGTTACAGGGAGAAAGCAGGAGAAGTAGGTTGAAAATGTAAGTTAGTCATGGTAGAATGGCAGAGTCGACTCAATGGACTGAATGAATTAATTCTGTTCCTATGTCTTATGGTCTAATTTTTCAAATCTCTGGCTTCTCATTCTGTACTTCATCAATAGTTTTGAGGTCAAGGCCCTTGGGATCCAATTCTTCTGTCAGACTCATCCTAGCCAACAATCTGCCTTGTTCACTGACTTCCTTCTAAGGCCCACTTGAGTCGAAATTGCCGGCTCCTCTCCCTACAAGTCCTATCTGCCTCCTCATCTCAGGGCCTTAGCCTTGGACCAGTCACCACTTTGGAGAAGTTTAACCCACCTGGTCTTGGGAAATTTGCATCAACAATCCCATAACCAAATAACCAAAATCCTATAACAAAACTATAACCCTTGTTATTCATCTAGTGATCAAATTCTTTAGCATGCTCCTTATAATTACAAAGTTAAGGAGGAAATAATTATGGTGAGGTAGTGGAACTCAAACTATTAGAGCTTAGATTAATGAAAAGATGTTCGTGAATGAATCTAAAGACTAACTAATCAGGTAAAGATTATATTAAATAAACAATGGGTTCATTTTTTTTCTTTTTAATGGAAGTTTAATTAAATTGGAAACAGGTCAGTTTCTTTATATGTAGATTTTCTTTTATTATCAAATGAGTGCTTTTATATAAACACATTATTTCTTATACAAGTGCCCTAGCATCTGCTGAAGACATAGGCATTTATTTCAGCTAAATTGCTTACATTAGCTAAATTGCATCTATTTTGTAAAATAATATTTCAAGTCTGATGTAAAAATAGAAAGATGTCGTGGCTTTTGTTGAGGTATGATAAATACCTCTAGTCATTAGACCTGACTATAACTTATTGGTTGATGTACTCATCAGATCTTGCTACTGACGGCGACAGATATAGTTATTAATAGTATTTCAAATATTGAAAGAAAGATCTTTTTAGCTTGGATTGATGCCATGATGGTACTGGGAACATTAATCCTTATTTTTACCAGCTATAGTGGAGTTTTCAGCCAAACAGACAGACAATTCACTCCCCCAAGAACACACTACATTCTTTACAGTGATCTGATGAGCTATATGTGTTATCTGATCCGGGGTCCTTGGCAATAAAATGGACTTCAGTTTCAAACTTTCACTCCTAGCTCTTTTTTAAACCTTTTCCAACAACTTTCTGTTTTTACTCCGTCTTCTCAAACAATTCAGTTGCTATTTTCCTGAAAGAAAATAAAGAGCTTCAAATGAAAATAGCACTGAAGTTTGTCTGCAGTGCATTCCACATTCCCACTAAACCCCTCCACTTGTTCTGCTCCTCTCCTGAGGATACTCACATTCAAGTATGGACCGTGCATGTTTGGCCATGGGAGCATTCCTATTACCAAATACTACCCTTACTAGAGAAGGAGTGCCAAGAATGTCAGTTACTAAAAATAACAGTTATTTTCTCAATAATGATTTATCTTCGATACTTTCCAGAATCTTTTATATTTGCACAGACAGAATGGGCTGAGAGGAGAACTTTCTTTGCAGTAATTCAGATTTGCACACAGTAAAATTTATTTCAACTGAGTCAGACAAAAAGCAGAAATGTACAACATGAGAAAGGTTGAGCTGCACTCACCAATGCTGGAGGAACTCAGCAGGTCAAGCAGCATCTGTGACATGAAATAAATAGTCAACCGTTTATTCCTTTCCATAGATGCTGCTTGATATGCAGAGTTCCTCCAGAATTGCTGTGTGTTGCTTAAGATTTCCAGCATTTGCATTGCCTATGATTTAGATGATCACACTTGACTCCATATGCTGATCCACCAAAGGAATTTGAAAGCATGTAGGGAGAACTTCCAGTTTCCTTCCACTTTCCAGACTTAGGAATTAGGGCTAGTAAATTGTGGGCAGGTGATGGTGTCAGAAGTGTGGTGACACTTGCAGGCTGAGTCTGACTCATCCTAGATGCAAACAACTCAATTCACTGTTTTGGAGTAGACGTGACAAATGAAGTTAATCTAATCAATGCAAGAAATCTAATTCTAGAGACAATAGACTAGTAGTAGCTCCTGACACTTGCTAACCAGTTGCAAAATAGCTAGAAATTCACTTCTTTGAAATGAAAGAGTCAGGGAAACTTTAACGGGCACAACAAATGGTTTGTCTGGAATCAGCTGTGCAATCCAATAGTGGCTTGAAGGGTTGAAGTGACTCTTTGCTTATTAATTGATCTGTATAATACAGAGCACTCTGTAAGCCACAGTCACAGTGCCATGTGGCAAAGTGGGATGGAGGAATGTTGCTATTAAAGCAGCAATTAATTGAATGAGCATGAATGAAAACAAGCCACTGGGCAGGTTTGTACTAAAAGATGTGATGGAAATAACTTTCAAGATTATCTGGACAGAAGTTTGAAACCACATTATTATTCTTGTTTTGACTTACTGTATATTTACTTTGTTTACTTAAAATTTACAAAATGGTTGCATGAAAACTTTATTTTCAGAGGTCACCACATTGCACTTGTATTTCATTGGTCGTACAATGAAATACATGGCCTCTACTGGAATAAACATTCGATACACTAAGGAATTTGTGGAAAAGTAGAAGTTTCTGAATCTCTTGCTGCTAGGTCAATTTGCTGTCCCATTCAAAAGCCTGGTAATCCATCAACACTGAAGTCTTTACTGATGAAAATGCTCATCCCAACACCAGATGGATCAAACCAGATTACCGTTGACTTAATTCCTAAGTGTTGTCATCTTTTTTACATGCCAACTGTATCTCCTCTACCTATTTCCTCCCAGCTTCTCACATCCCCTCTCTTCCTCCCACACTCTTTACCTGGTTTCACCTATCACCAGCCAGCCTGTGCTCTACTCTTATCCCTATTTCTTCTCATTCTGGCTTCTGCCCCTTTCCTTTCCACTCCTGATGAATGGCCTTGCCCCAAACGCCAGCTGGTTATTTCCTTCTAAAGGTGCTGACTTGCTATCTTCCTTCAGCATTTTGTCTGTGTAGCTAGAGGATAATTTTCTTTGGTTGCTCTAATACCCAAAGAAAGAGCACAATGGTGCTCCAGCATCTTAAAAGCATGAAACAAGCTTAGATTGAAAGAACAGGAATGTATCAATAAAGTCATGAAAATATATGTTAAAATCAATTCTTCATATTGAACCCATTGATCATGTTGCTCACATGTTGAAATAAATCATTTTAGAAATTTACAGCACTCACAGTCATAAAGAATTGGACATTTTAATAAGTATTAAATGAAAAGTAGGGACATTTGCAAATGACTTGAATTCACTTGCTGTAGAACTAGCACTAATGTAAACTTAGCTCGAATTGTTAGGATGCAGCTCAAATAATAGTTTCAGAAATAAGAAGGGAGATTGGCGACTCTACCTTGTAGCTGCAAGGTAAACTCACAAATAAAGAAATGGGAAAGTGAAAGTGTTTTGGCATTTGCTTCCCCTGTTTAGAGAATCATTAATGATAATGAACTGCCATTTTCACCCACAGCTATGCAAAGCAAGCCAGATGCTCCATGTGTGTTATTGATTATGGCTTAACCCCAATTTACTGAAGGCCTACTTTACTTTTTGCTAATCAGAATTTACAGTACAAATTTTCAAAATATGTCCTCAATGTCACACCATATTTCATTACCAGAGCGGGTGACACAAGCCAAAACAGACTGGTTGCTGATGTCTTTGTGGCCAGCATCCCAGACTTGGACAGATCTTTCCCTGTGGGGTTCCTCTCCTACAGTTTTCATCCTCTGATTCAACAACATACATCTTTATCAACTGCCTCTTGTCAGACAGCATTAGATAATTAATAGCCCATTTGTCAGACCTGCACAAAACATGTTAAAATTCCCAAAACACAATCAGGATAAATATAGCTGCCTTCTCTCTGAAGGCTTTTGTTCTGTCACACAGCCATCGCAGGCAGAAATTTACTAATAAACGAGACTGATTATTAATCACAACTACTGTTAATTAACTTACTGCAAGGATCCAGAGCTGTGTGTTTCTTTGCATTTTAACCAACTGCTAGGGAGAGTCCACCAGTTTACTGGGGATTGACCCTTTCTTGACAGAAAGAGATTGGAATAGCGGTCAGATATGATGCACAAGCGAAGCTGAGAGGTAGTGATGGAGGTGGAAAGACAATAATTTATCATTTATTCTGTGTTTATGACACCCTCATTTATTCTTTTTTTTCTAATGTCTGCATCTGAAACACTGTAAATGTTATAAATTCAAAATAGAAGTAGGCTTCATGTTTCAACAACTTACTACAAGATGGTCTCCCCTATCCTTATCATTAGTTGGTCGGATTAATGCTATTAAAATGATGATTTTACCGAAATTTTTATATTTATTTCAAGCTTTACCAATTTTTATTCCTAAATCTTTTTTTGATAACATTGATTCAAAAATTTCCTCATTTGTGTGGCAAAATAAAAACCCCAGGTTAAGTAAAAGGTAATTACAAAAATCTAAAAAAGATGGTGGTTTAGCTTTACCTAACTTTAGATTTTACTATTGGGCAAATAATATTCGTAACCTAATATATTGGAAGTTAGATTTGGATTCACCATTGTGCCCACAGTGGGTAAATTTAGAATGCAATGAGGCACAGGGATATTCTCTATTTTCCGTTCTTGGTTCTTCTCTTCCTGCTGATTTAGTTAAATTCAATAAACAGATATCCAATCCTGTTGTCAAACATACATTACGAATTTGGTTTCAATATCGTAAGTTTTTTACTCTGAAAAACTTTGTTCTTGATAGCCCTATTTTACTTAATTTTTTTTTCAAACCTTCTTTGACTGATCAAGCTTTTAGCATATGGAAAAGGAAAGGTATAAAATGTTTTCGTGATCTTTTTTTTGAAGGTAGTTTGATGTCTTTCGACCAACTTTCCAACAAATTTAAGTTACCTAAATCTAATTTTTTTAGATATTTACAAATCAGAAATTTTTTACATAAAGTTCTACCATCTTTCCCCAATTCAACTTCAGTGGATTTCTCAGATTTGATTTTTACCTTAAATCCTTGTCAGAAGGGATTAGTGGCTTTTATTTATAATATGATTATGAAGATACAACCAGAAATATCAGGTAGAATTAAACAAAAATGGGAAAAAGAACTTCAATATAATATATCAACAGAAAAATGGGAAAAAATTTTACAAATGGTTAATTCTTCTTCTATATGTGCTAAACATGCTTTAATACAATTTAAAATTGTACATAGAGCTCATATGTCTAAAGATAAGCTTGCTCGATTCTATTCTCATATTAACCCTCAATGTGACAGGTGTCATTCAGATGTGGCTTCATTGACCCACATGTTTTGGTCATGTCCCACTTTACATAACTATTGGAAGGACATATTTACTACCATTTCCTCAATTTGGAATATCGATTTACAACCTCATTTTATTACTGCAATTTTTGGTATACCAAATGAGGATGGTAATCGGTTTTCCCCTTCAATTAGACGAATGATTGCTTTTGTAACATTAATGGCCAGAAGGTCTATATTACAAAATTGGAAAGAAGTAAATCCTCCTACCACGTTTCAGTGGTTCTCTCAAACTATTTCTTATCTGAGTTTGGAAAAAATTAGAAGCACTATTTTTGACTCATCAATTAAATTTGAAGAAACTTGGGGACCATTCATTCGACATTTTCATATGAATTAATTTGGCCTCTTCCAGACCTTCTCTCTGCTTATTCTTGTTCAGGTATGGAGTTCCGGAGTTTTTGACACTATCATATACATATAAACTGTTATTATTGCCCATGTTAGTTTAGTTTAGTGTTTTTTTTTCTCAATATATATTTTTTCTTGTATTTTTATTTTTTTTCCTTTTGATGATCATTTTTATTTTTTTCATATATAATTATTATAGGCTTGATTGATTAATGTACTTTTTTGTTGATATTTTAATAGGATATTATTATCTTATTATTAATGTAATTTCAAGTCTATTGCACTTATAACCTATTCATTATTATGTTATGTTTTTTTTTATATATGAAACTCAATAAAAGAAAGAAGTAGGCTTCAGGTTACAGAAATTTACCCTTACAGAAGTCACAAAACAACACCCAAATATTTGAGTCGTGGAATAAAATTTTCTCTCATTTGATTTGCTTGAAAAGAAATAAATCAACACTATTATTTTTTCTTTGACGCACGTTTCTTGATGCATTTGCAGATATGTCCTTGCATTATGGAAAATTGCCATACAAACTGTTCTTTTCTGTAAGATGGGGGATGCCTGTAGAGTTGAAATCACATTTTGGAAAACTGGCTCATTTCTGTCTTCGTTTCATAAACCACCTTGATTCTGAAGCTTTCTGCATCTATTTAGCTCAAAGGTCTACATTTTGTGCATCATTAATAGATTCTGCCAATGACTCAAACTAAGGAAAATTGGACATCATTAGTCACCCAAAATAAGCGGAAATGTTTTGACATGAGTGAGAACCAGACTAATAATGGGAAGCTCAGAGGGAAAGCAAAGAGGCAGCATGTGAAAAGAGCATAAGCCAAGATAAAAGGAAAGTAAAAGTATGCTATAGACATCTATATCAATGATCTGGATGATAGTGTGGTAAATTGGATTTGAAAATTTGCAGCAATACCAAGATTGAGGAGGTGTGGTGGACAGTGAGGATCTGGACTGGACTGCCTGAAGAAGGGCAGATGGAATTTAAAGCAGGTAAGTGTGAGGTGTTGCACTTTAGGAGGGCAAAGCAGGGTAACACTTACAAATTGAGCAGAATGGCACTGAGGAATGTGGTAGGATAGAAGGATCTGGGAATACAGATCACAATTCCTTGAAAGTGGTGTCACGGTCGATAGAGTCATAAAGAAAGCTTTTGGCACATTGGGCTTCATAAATCAAAGTACTGAGTGCAAGAGTTGGGACTTTATGTTGAAGCTGCATAAAATGTTGGAGAGGCATAATCTGAAATATTCTGTGTAGTTTTGCTCACCCACCTACTAGAAAGATGTCAATGAGATTGACAGAGCACAGAGAAAATTTACAAGGATGTTGCAAGGACCTGTGGACCAGAGTAATCAAGAAAGATGGAATGGGTGAGGACTTTATTCCCTAGAGCATAGAAAAATGAGTGGAGATTTGATAGAAGTCTACAAAATTATGAGTGGTACAGATAAAATAAATGCAAGCAGTCTTTTCCTATTGACGTTAGGTGAGACTAGAGGTTAAGGGTTAATGGTGAAAGGTGAAATATTTAAGGGGAACACGAGGGGGAACTTCTTCACTCAGAGGGTGGTAAGAGCGTGGAATGAGCTGCCAGTGGAAATGATGGATATGGGTTTGATTTCAATATTTAAGAGAAATTTGGATAGATACATGGATGGGAGATGTATGGAGAGCCACAGGCATGGTACAGGTCACTGGTACTAGGCAGATGAATCGTTTGACACATGCTGAAGGGCCTGTTCTCTGCTGTAGTGTTCTATGACATGTGAACAGGAGGGTGAAAAGAAAGGTTAGTCCTGGAGGGAAATGACAGGGCTTAGATTAGATATGGAGTTCAAGATCAAAGAAGTCATGTTAATACATATTATTTTAACCATAACAGCATATTATGCATGATTTGCATCAGCCTTCCCCAACCAATGAGACTTACTTGAGTCTGAAAAATGGAAAATGAAATTCAGATTCTCAGTGGGCTAATTATTAATTATGTGAAGATACCAGTAAAGCAAATAACTCTTTTAGATAATTCACCTGTCATTGGTGGGATGCATCCTTGGATACTGAAGGAAGTGAATGAGGAAATTGTACAAACCCTGACCATTCTACTCCAAATGATTATAGGGTGAAAGGGTGCCTCGGGACTGTAAAATAGCAAATGTGTTTCGAAGAGAATGTAAGAATAAATGCATTAACAGTAACAGGCCTTTAAAGTCAAGGTAAAAGTTAAAGAAAAATGTATTATCAAAGTATGTATACTGTATATTACCATATACCACCTTAAGGTTCATTTTCTTGCAGGCATTTGCAGGAGTTTTACACTCAGCCTTGGAGGGTGGAAAACTTCTCAAAGCCATGATTAGAAATTGAAGTAAAGTGGATTAGTTCATGAAATCCAGCATTAATTTTTTCAAAACAAATCAAATCTAACCACATAGCTTCATTTTGATGAAGAAAGAGAAAATGTCTGTGAGGAAACTACAACTGATGTGGTTTATATTGGTTTTCATTATATTTAGAAAGATTTGTCATCAAGGTTGTGACTGAAAAGTGAACATTAAAATATTCCCAAGTAATGAGAAACAGAGAAGGGAAGTGTAAAGTGGACTCCCCGGCACTGAATAGAAGTATATACCATTGTTCTGATGGATTTGGATGTATAGGACATACATTCCGAATCTACAGATAATCTGGATTTCAAGGAAACATGGAATGGGAAGGCTGGTGCAGATGAAGTTTAAAGTTGGAAAATATGAACTGTTACAATTTGGAAGGAAGAACGGTAAGAGGCAATATAAATCAGAGGGTTTTCTAAATGTGGTTATAATGTCAATTGGGGTCCTAGGCTTTATAAACTTAAGGTATGGCTTTATAAATAAAGTACAAGACCAAGGATGTCACGTACCATAATAATGACTATTTTAGCCACTATCGGCATATCATACATGACTTCATGACCTTTGAAAGCAAGTTTTAGAAAAAAATGTGAAATCTTTGGAGAAGGTGCAAAGGAGATTTGCCCAAATGATTCCAGAGTACAGGGCAACAGTTATGTGGATGGGCTGGAGGAACTGGGTTTGTCTTCAATGGAACAGGGGAGATTAGGGGAAGGTGTGATTGAGGTATCTAAGATGTTTTAGGAGTATATGGATATAGGTTAAAAAAGAGAGTTCAGACTTAATTTTGTTCATTGGCACATTAGAAGAGGGATATAAGTGGACCTAACTCTAATAATGACAGATTTCACAAATCTGATCGTTGACATTGTGGCTAATGAGTAAGTTGGCACAACGTTTGTAAGCTAACTCCTGTGACAAATAGGCAGTACTATCAAACTCAGACATCTTTCTTCCAACCACTCCTGTTGTTCCCATTTGACAGCCTTACTAGTTTACTTACAAATTCAGGGAAATGCTAAGTTTTTCAAGCCCTGGAGTATCTTCCATTCACAACAAAATGCCAAGATTCTTTCTGTTTCCTTTACTATGTTTAACTAGTAAAAGCCTCTCAATCTCAGATTTCAGTTTATTGCTTGAACTATCTGGCATCTATTAACTTGCAGCAAGTTACACACTACACTTACCATTTTGTGAGTAGGTATTTCTTAACTCCTAATGAACATTCTCAGAATCTCGTCCTGTCCACAGGAGATGAATTAATCAGATCAATACTCAGTGTACTGGAGCAAGTTGTTTGTTCTACCTTTATTTTGAAGCAATCCAATGCAAAATTTGAACTTGAGTCATCTTCGTGATTCACAGAGATGTCGCTGGGTGATGACTCTGTTGTGGAACGAACAAGAACACACACACACACACACACACACACACACACACACACACACACACACACACACACACACACACACACAATTTGTCCTCCACAAGAAGCTCTTGTACCTCATCTGGTAAATTAATACATTTGTTTATCTTTGTCATGTGTAATGTGGAAAGTTGGGTTTGCATACTGTTCATACAGATCCAGATATAGATAGCAAACACTAGATACTTATCTTGGTATTTAAGCAAATGTCTGGAGCCTGAAGGAACACACTCAACAGTTCAGGAACAGCTTCTTCTCCTCTGCCATCTGATTCCTAAATGGACATTGAACCCATGAATGCTACCTCATAACTTTTAAAGATTTTTTTCCACTATTTATTTAATTATATTTTTATAGGTATTCATACTGTTATTCACAGGCTTTTTTCTCAATTTTTGTGAATTGCATTGTACTGTTGCCACAAAGTCAAAACATTTTACGATATATGCCGGTGATATTAAACCTGATTCTGAGAGTATCCAATCAAACGATTGCATGTCTATACATCTTCACTGGTGTCTTTTCTTCCAGCTGTTGTTTTTTTCACAATCATCTGGTCACACTGCAGGTTTTGGCTTCATGGAAAGAGGAAATTAGTAAGGCGAATGATGCAAACGATGGGTGGTATCTACGCTTACACTATCTGTGTCTGATAAATCAGTGGCTGTTAACTGAGGAAGATGCAGGATCTTAAAGACAAATTAAGTATGAGGGCACCATTAGCTTGGACACTGACCATAACCTTGGCTGATGCTGCTTCAGTGACGTGTAAGCGAACGGCAATCTCTCTGATGATGATGTTGCTGTCATTGTGGAAGAGCGAGCTGAGTGTGGTAGCTGGGGGATGTGAGAATAAAGCCTACAGTTGGGTTTCAATGCCTGAGAATGGTTGAACCTCGGAATATCCTGAGATTGCCCATTTTTGCTGCTGGCAGTGACAGATGGCATCAGCACATTGAGGTGCGCAACCAGTTTTTAATACAGTTGATAATGATTGCATACACCAACCACTAGCAGACAGCACAAAACTGCTTGCTTCTGAACTGTTGTGCCTGGGTCAATCATGTTCTGTGATTCATATGCTTGTTTTCACGGTCTATCCAACTTGGCTTCCTTTGGATTGCATAGCACGTTACACAAAAGAACATCTTTGACCACATTGCCATGAATTTATAGTGAAGGGACATGGAGAGTTATTGAATCACTGATTTTTAAGAGTTTTGAAGGCTTGGGAGATGGAAGCAACAGAGCACTGGATAATCTCCACAGGAGGGGAATCAGATATTCACCTTTTTCACTTTAGAAGGGCAAGAGAGCCATGTCCAAGGCTTGCCCCTGTGTCTTGTCACAAGGTTTAAAATCATTTTATAAATGAATAACATTTTTGGATTCCACCATCTTTGATTAAAAAGAACACTCATTTCCCTTGTGGCCAGCAAACTCACTGTTGTAAAGTAAGTTGTAAATAGTGTCAATCATCTAATTTATGAAGAAAAATAACTCACAGATTACATTGAGAAATCATAATCCTTTACAAAAAATAGGTCTTTTCTCATTCAATCCTGTCATAAGATTAACAGAATCTGCTTTTATATAAATTGTGCCAGAAAATCTAAAGAACAGAAACTTATAATATTTTTGTTTTCTTTTATTGACCCTACTCCTTCTTGAATATTTTATTTCACTGTCATTTATTAATGGGATATTACATGCAGTCAAGTTTTAAAAATATATTTATAGTAGGAAGAACCTATTCTAAACAGCTGTGGTCCCTTTCGCATTCCTTTGAATAAAGATATGTTTCCGGTTTGGATTTTATTTAAGTGGGAACGTGAGTGCACTGAGCCATTAATTACTTTTATGATTTAGTTTGTTCATTGTGGTGATACTGCTTATCTCCCACTAAAGTACAGAGTCATACAATCAGAGAGCACTAACATCACAAAATCAGAACTTTTGGCCCATCTATTCCATGGCAAACTATTACTCAGCCTGGACCCATCAACCTCTCATCTACGATTCAGATTCAGTTTGTTGTCACTTAGAAACCACAAATGCAATGCAATTAAAAAATGAGACAACGTTCCCCCAGAACGATATCACAAAAGCATATGACAAAACAGACTACACCAGAAAATCCACATAATGTTTGGCAATCCCCAATCCAGAGTCCGGAGAGGCTGCTGCGTATTAATATTGCGCTACTTTCTTAGCGTGTTCCCCGGAAAAGAGCTTCAAATCCACCAGACAAACATGACTATGTATTTCTGTTTCAATGTGTTTCTTATTTTCTGTTCTGTCTGTAACTGCTCGTTTAAAAATAATTGTGACTTTGACAACTTTGATGGGTACACAATGAGACACACTACCTCTATTGCTCCACACCTCCTGCTCTGTGCAATTTAAAACATGCTGAATAAAAACAAAAAAAAAACTGGAAAGCCTTAGCAGGTCAGACAGCACTTGTGGAAAATGACATAATGTTCCATCAGAAACATGTTTATTTTCTCACGTTTCTGCTTCTGATTTAGAGCTCTTGACTTGAATGTTCAGTTCTGTCTCTTTCCCCACAGATGCTGCTTAACAAGTTGAGCGGCTCTAACATTCTCTGTTTTAGTTTTGGACTTCCATTTTTTCTTCTTCTTCCTCTTTGCATGATTGTGATCCTTTGGGTGAAGTGCTGACCCGGTGTCCATGAGGAAAAAGTGATGAATGTCAAGTCACGATGTAATTTGTAGTGTGCCAGTATTGCATTCGTCCTTCTAGATGTTGATAGCCACAGATTTGGAACATCCTGCAAAAAGAAGCCTGAGTAAGTTGCAGAGTTATGTGTTGAGCACATATGTAAAGCCTTTGGTGGATTTTAAATTTGGAGAAGATGTTGAGATTCTATAAATCATCTGATAACGTGCATTATAAAAGGCTATTGTGGAAAGGTCGTGCATTAGGAAATAATAAATTGGCATGTATAGAAGACTGGTTAGCAAACAGGAAAGAAAGTGTAGACATACTCTATGTGTGTCTTTTCTAGTTGGCTAACTGAAAAAATAAAGGTGTGACACAGGGTTCAGCTCGGGGACCTCAGCTAGAAATATCCTGGATGAAGGGATCAGGGGTATGGTTTCTAAAGTTGCTAATCGTAGAAAAGGAAGTGGAAAAGCAAGCTGTGAAGGGGGCAAAAGGTGGTTATAGAGGGATATAGATGGGTTAAGTCAGTCGGCCAAGGTCTGATAAATGGAGTATGGGTGATCCCTGGAGTTATGCAAGGGTTTCATTTCCAAGACTCTCTGTAAGCCTACTTCTCCGTAAGCAGAATATCTATTTTGTACACCTAGCCATATTGTATTGCTTTACAAATGCTTCTTTGATTTCATTGAATATTTACTCTAACACTACCCACAATTAAACCAACAGAATATAACCGTATCCATCATTAATGAATGCCAAGAAACATATTATTATTATTGGCTTGATAAATGCTTTAAAATGTATAGGAGAATTCCTGTAAAATTGAATTTCCACAAGACAAGTTATTCATAACACTCTGATATGGGAGAATGTGAAATTGTCCATTTTGACAGGAAAAATGTAAAAAGTTCATCTTAACTAATTTATGTGAGATTGTGGAGTTCTCAGATATAGAGGGTTTTGGGTATCTGTGGTTATAATCCTGAAAAAAAAGACAAGTATGCAAGTTAAAGAAGCAATTAGGAAAGGAGCTGAATATGAAAATGTGGGAGTTATGCTTCATTAAAACAGGGCATTGGAGAAACCACTTTCTGAGTACTGTGTGGAGTATTGTCTCCTATCATCAGGTGGTAATTGTGTTTACAACAGTTTGGAGAACATTCACTGGACCATTTCCTGAAATGGGCAGGTTGTCATATGGCAACAGATCAGAAAAATATTAGATTCCATTGGGATTTAACAGGGTATAAGTGGTGAGGGTGTTTCTTCCCGTGGAGTCTATAACCAGGGCCGCAGGTTGTAAGGGCATGTGCATTTACAGCAGATATGAGACAAGTTATTTTTATTAAGAAGGTCATGAGTCAGTGCTTCAAAAAGTACTGGAAATAGAAAGTATCTTCAATACGGAAGTAGATGACAACCAGAGGTCAAGAGTTAAGGGTGAAAGGTAAAAAGTTTAATGGGAACATGAGGGGAAGCTTCTTCATTCAGTGGGTCATGAGACTGTGGAATGAGCTGCCAGTGCAAGTAGTCCATGCAAGCTCAATTTCAAAGTTTAATAGAAGTTTTGACAGGTAAATGGATGGTAGTGATTTGGAGGCCTACGGTCCCGGAGCAGGTCGACGGGAATAGGCTGTTTAAATGGTTTTAGGATGGACTAGATGGGCCGAAGGGCCTGTTAGTGTGCTGTACTTCTCTATGACTCTAGAAGGATTTATGGGAAGTAGGGTTGGGAGGGGTGGCGGTGGGGAGAAGGTTACTACAGGTAGACAGGAATGTGGGGACGAGTGTACAATCAGATCGGCCTTGACCTTATTAAATGATTGAGTGTGCTTAAGAGGCTGGGTGGCTCACTGCTGATCTTTATTCATATGTGCATTACAACTTTCCCCATCCAGCCTGTGCATGCATCACACTCCTGACTTGTGCATTGTCAGTGTTTGAGACACTTTGGGAATCAAGAAATCTGGCCACGGAGAACAAATATCATGTAGGGTGAAAAACTGACCCAAAAGCTACGTTTGGAATAATGTTGCATTTCATTTCATTGAGGTACAAATAATAGTGATATTATTTGCCCTGTAACAACTTGCCTAGATATTCACAAGTAAGTCTTTAATAGACTCTGCAATTATGTCGGAGAAAAATTACTAACCAGATCCGTTCATTAAGATTGCTGCCTACACTATCGAGGGCCTTTCATTTTTTGTAATGATTAATCGATCATTTATGTCCATAGTTAAGCTTAAAACAACACCCCCATCCAAATTAGATAAATAGTCACATCGGTTTAATTGATTTAATTAGTGGGGTATTAACTGCTTTTGATGGTTAAAACATGGTAAAAAAAATCTCTTCTAATTTCTAGGGCCACTTGAGACTGGGCAATTTGTTCTTATGCCCTCTCGTTCTGTAATTACAGTTTAAATTAAATGATTTGCTTACATCCTGATTACCCTCTCTGTTCAGCATTTTACAGATCTCAATGGTGTATTTCTTCTCAGTCATCCAACAACAATGTACTCCTTTTCTTTTTGCAAAATGGACATATGCCTCACCAGAAACAAAAAAAACACAATTGAATTGCTGTGAGATTTGCATTCACTAATGCCTAAAGGCTATATTGGATACCTTTGAGGAGATTAGATTTTTCAGTAAAATTTGTTTGTTATTGATAAGAATCCCTTTGGATCCTACATATTAATGAAGACCAAATTCCATAAATTACTTCAGCAAAGGTTGATTTCAGTCTATAAACTCCAGTAGCAGAGCATTTCAGGACAGCATTAGCATTATGGTCCTCCAGGCTCTTGTCATGGGAGAATTCAACATGTCTATCAACCTAAAAATCCATTTCAGTTCATGCATGGACTCTCCTGACACTGACAACACTATAAACAAGAGTGATCACTTTCTTTTCAGTCTTCTTCCCTCAGAATCCTATACTAAACTAATCGCGATACATAAAATTTGATTTAATGGTGACAAATTCCATGATACCATTTCCTATAATTTTGCATATATACAACCAATTTTATTCTTTTATTATTAGAGCTACAGCATGGTCTAGGCCCTTCCATCCTGACTACCCGTGCTGCCCAGCAACCCACTTATTTAGCACATGTCTAATCGAAAGACAATTTACAATGACTAACTAACCTACATGTCTTTGGACTGTGGGAGGAAACTGGAGCACCGAGAGAAACCCACATGGTCACGACCAGAGCGTACAAACTCCTTACAGACGGCGACAGATCTGAACTCAGAACTACCAAGCTGTAGTAGCATTACTAACCGCTGAGCTACCGTGGCACCTTATATTTTATATACGTATTTTACAAATTTGTGAAGAAGGTCAATTTGCCAGCTTACATCATATCAAGTGGTCAGGATTGGTGAGTTTCCATTCAGACTCTAGAAAGCTACTCAATTTATATTGGAGCAAACACACCTTCATTCAGCCAGAGTGCTGAAGAGGCAAATACTCTTAGCTGGCCTCTGCTTAGCATACCATCAAAGCTGAAGGAGAAATTTCATGTGGTGGATTTTTACAGACCCTTCAGCCCACCACACCAATATTAACCATCATACCAATCCTACTTGCATGCATTAATTTCATATCTCTCTTTGCCTCGTTCATCAAATATCTGACCAGATGCCTCTTAAATCTTGTTACTGTTCTTACATCCAACACCTCCTTTGGAAGCTCATTCCAGATACCATCTACTCTTTCTCTAGAAGATTTTTACTCCTCATCCCATGTGAATCTCCTTCCTCTCACCTTGAACCAATGCCTTCTAGTTTTAGACCCCTGTCATGAGAATCTTCTGTATCTACAATATGCTTCTCATTATTTAATGTGTATGTCTCTGTAATACAACTTAGCCTCTTTTGCTCCATAGAAAACAGACACAGACTATCCAAACTCTCCTTATAACTCAAGCCCTCCAATGCAGTCAACATCCTTGTTTCAGTTGTGCCTAGCTTTTGGAGTAGACCAAGAGTGTCCTATTGGAAAAGGTCCACTCGCTGAATGAGTGGATTCAACAATTTGAATGAAAGTCAGAGTAAAGCAGTTAAGTAGAAGGATAATGATAAGGATAATTTGAAATTTGAAAAAAAAAGACTTCCTTTGCATTGGAGTATGTTCATTAGGTACAGCTTTGGCTTCTCTGTTAGACGGCTGAGGGTTCAAGCCCCACTCGAAGCTTACGCTCATAAACTCGGCTGGACGAGGCGCTCAAACCAGTGTTACAGAAATACTCCACTGTCAGCTGTCAGATTAACCCAAATGTCATTGCCTTTCATGTGACATGAAAGATCCCACAACATTACTTTGAAGAACAACAACGGCAAGCCGTGCCATTTTAAAAATACAGGCCAGATGATTCTTCTCCGTTTTGTCACTATTTCTGAAGGTTCTATGCACAATATGGTGGCAACAGTATTCTGCTGACCTTGAATTGTTCTAGACCAACCTTAAACATTGAAAGGTGATAAATAAATTCTCCTCTTCTGTAATAATAATTAAACATGTTGAAAGGTAAAAGGCAAATTGGATGAGCAGTTTAATTTTTGCAACATGGCAATTACGGGACATGTCTACTCATACGTGACACCCTGGTGCGCGTAAAAATATAAAGTTCACCTGAAGTGTGAACCTGTGTTATCTCTATATAAAAAATGACTAAAGTACTGCATTTCCTATTTATATTCCCTATAGCTGTGTTTCTTATATATTTAATTTATTATATATTATATATAAATCTGACATCTGTTTTGCGTTAATATCATACCTACAAAGGTTTTTCTGACATCTAAATACCATTATCATTAATACTTATTGTTTGTTACAAAGTAGCTGCCCTTTAGAAGTAAGGGCAGTAGTCTTTAGGAAAAATGCAAGGTGGATCTTTATATTTGATAAAAAGCTTTGGTAAAACCCTTTAACATATGTATTAAGATTGGTGAAGTAAAGTAGTTCCTTAAGTCAGACAATAACCTCTGCCGTGCTTGGGTGCAATGATAGAAAAACCAAGCCTGTTTGTATTCTCTACACACCGTTGAATAGCAAACCAGCAAAACTTAAGTTTCTACAAATGTAGCCAATCAATTTGATATCCATATCTTATCTAGTATGGAAACCTGAGAGTAATGAGCTGCAGCTCCCTCCTAAAATAATTCCAGCCTGATTTATGTGAGAGACTAGCTACTGTTTTGGACTGGAGCCCATTATGAATATTTTACTTGCATAACATGGGAGGTGCTATAGCTATTTCTTTTAAAATCAAAAAAAGATTCTGTGAATGTGGTGATTTTCCCCCTGCTGTAGGGAGTGCAAGATCATTCTTCCCTTATCAGATTTACCTACAGACTTTGTTGCATTAAGGTGAATAATCATCACATTTAATTACACCCAGTGCTCTGAAATGAAGGCTCTTTGAAGTGTCAAAGGTCGCCATCCTTTATTGTACTTTCAACTGTGCATATGTTACAGGAAGCAATGGGATCGCCCCCATTGGCCGAAGTCGTTATCTACTTCTAGTAGCACAGTACCATAAATGTGTGATAGAAAAACAAACATTTCCTCCAACGCAGAATGTAACTTCCCCGCTGTCTGACTGAACCTCCTTTGTCATCTGTTGTTTTTATCTTAAGCTGCTGTTGTCTGGAGGGGAGAAAGAGGTTTTCCTCAGGATGTTAATTTCAAGGCTGACTAGTTTCTAGTCACAGGGCCTTGCTGGAGGTATCATTCATGGCATGCCTAACAGCAGCAGGGGACCATTTATCTCACCTGCAGGCTATATGGCTCCAGCAATAGGACCAAGGGTTTTAGGAATCCAAAAACTGCACCTGTGACTCCTGACATCTCTTTTGCTTGTGTGCTCATTTCATTTATTTTGAGGATCAAAACCTTGAATACTAAAAATGCACCGTAACCTTCACTCTTATACCCTAGACCATCAAAGAAAGTTGCGATAACTCCAATGTCATTTTAGCTCAATTATAAATCCAATTCATTGTACATCCATTATTACTTATAGAGCAGTGCCATTTCAATGATGTATTTAAAAAGAGAATGAAATGGGGAATGTGGGATCAGTCAGAGTTGTCTGCGAGCAAATGAATATATATTTAAATATGTAAATGATATCCATATTTGATTGAGTAGTAAAACATCACAGTATATGTGCTGTGCATTCCCCTTGCTTAAATCTCTTGGTGACCTTTACATTAAATTGCAAATTATGCTTGAGGCAGAGTTTTGCCTGCTAGGTACTAATGAAAAGCTACTTACTTTCATTGATAAAAATACAGCATTTAAAAATGTTCACTGATGCAATAAGGTTATTAAAATATTTTATCATTGGATCTTAAATAGCATTGAAAATTAATGTGTTTTACTTCCTGTAGAAACAGGTGCAATCTCATAGTTGTCCTCTCTGTCTGAGAGAGTGTGTGTGTGTGTGTGTGTGTGTGTGTGTTGTGCACATGCTATGCTCTATTCTTCATTGTAACACAATCTTCATGGTTTGTGATAAGGAAGTTTTATTACATATCATGGTGTCAGATTTAGAAGACAGCAACAAACCATTTGGTCTAACGAGCCTACACCACGAAGCGATTAATGCTAAAGTGCAGGGAGCCCAATCCTTTAGGATGAAGTGCATATGCATTAGGGCTGAGGGACCTTTGTCAAGTTTAGGTTTAAAGTGGGATTACACAGAAGCATATTGGTGACACTTGGGTTCTTGCACTTCTGGGATCCAATTTTGAATCCAGTTGTGAGTTGAAAGACATGGAATGTATGCAGATAAGTAGTCATGGCTTGGTAGACATTGGCATTCTGTGTTCAGCCTCACTTGCACATCATATAAAGATTCTCGTGCAGGAAATGGAACCATGCACCTTGGAGAAAGATAAAATGGGGTGCTGCATGATCTTTGAGTGAAGGTACATTGTCGGGTATTATCTCTCCTTATCCATATTACAACTTACCTTCATGAAGTATTCTTGACTGATACAGATGGCCAAAAACAGTAGAAATGTTTCAATGCTTGGGCCAACTATTCCTTGCTTTACTGATAACCACAAGAAAATCCATCAAAGACGTACCAAAGACCTATGGGTTTGTAGGTTACTTGGTCAGAATCACATCAGAATCAGGTTTCATGTTGAAGGCATATGTTGTGAAATTTGTTGCCTTTGTGGCAGCAGTACTATGCAATACATAATAATAGAGGAAAAACAGTGAATTACAGTAAATAAAAATATTACTTAAATTAACTAAGTAGCTCAAAAATTTCAAATAAATGTCTCCCAGGACTGAAATGGTTGCCACAAAAGGACACAGGTTTAAGGGGCTGGAGAGCAGATACAGAGGAGATGTCAGAGGTAAGTTTTTTTACTCAGAGAGTGGTGAGTGCATGGAATGGGCTGCTGGTAACGGTGGTGGAGGTAGATACGATAGGTCTTTTGAGAGGCTTTTGGATAAGTACATGGAGCTTAGAAAAATAGAGGGATATAGGTAAGCCTAGTAACTTCTAAGGTAGGGACGTGTTTGGAACAACTTTGAGTTAGGGCCAGTATTGTGCTGTAGGCTTTCTATGTTTCTAAATAAATGAATTTAATGAATAAGTAGCTATATATCTAGAAAGATAAATAAGTAGTGATGTAGTGCTCAAGGGATCATTGTCCATTCAGAAATTGGATGGCAGAGGGGAAGAAGCTTCTGTACCTCCTTTCTGATGGTAGCAATGAGAGCAGAGCTTGTCCTGGTGATGGGCAGGGTGGAGGGGGCATGCTTAATGATGGATGCCACCTTTTTGAGACATTGCTCTTTGAAGATGTCTTAGATGCTGTAGAGCCTAGTCCCAATAATGGAGCTGACTGTGTTCACAAGTGTTTGCAGCTTATTCTGAGCCTGTGCAGTAGCCCCCTCTGCCTCCCCTCCATGCCAGAGAAAGATGCAGCAGTTAGCGTGCTCTTCATGGTACATCTGCAGAGATTTCAAAGTCTAATCATATGGGTGTAATTGGATGGTGTGGGCTTGCTGAGACAGAAGGTCTTGTCATCATGCAGTATCTCTAAAATAAAAATAAGAAGATGAACTATAATAAAGATAAGTCAACAGCCATCAGTGTGCCTCAGTTGTGAGTTAGCGATCGGGCTCATAAAATGGTGTGGAATGTGTGAGATTAGATGAGGATCATAACAACCAATTTGTCGATCCATTTTAAGCACAAGCAGGGGGTGCCCAGATAAAGCTTGAATCTCATTGTAGCAAACTTGCCTCAGTGCTAATGATTCCTTACTGAATCGATGATGGCAGAGTGCCACGTAACAGAAAACAATCTCCATCGAGTGGAGCGAAAAACAGAACAAATTGCATTTAATGACCAAAAAAATTACTTCAGACTCTTAACACTCACCTCGTTGGAAACTCTTAGCCCTTCCCTATTAATATGCACACTGCCAGTGACACAGGAGATTAGTGAGAGGGCCATTGGCTGCACATTCCAGATGCAAATCTCCAGCTATCGCTTGTTGAAAATGAGATCACCATAACTAGATCCTGACAGATCCCATTCAACAAAAAGATGAATGACGAGGGACTGGAAACACTGGTAGAAATACCGCTTTAGAATCAGCAAGCTGGAGTATAGCTTCAGGATTTAATTAGTATAAGGCTCGCGTGGATCTTGGGCTGCACTGAGATTTCCGTTTGGAGGGGGGGGGGGGGGGGTAGTGGGTTTAAGTTTAGTCTCTAAATGCCAATGGTTGTAACGGATCTCAGTGGTTTCAGGATTAGTGTTAGCATCAAGGCGTGGCTGCTGTGTGGAGCTTACTTACATCTCATAAATTATGGTTCTAATGAAGTAGCCCATTTATTCTCAGTTGATGATGAATTGCTTGCCCTAAGAGGAACCATGGAATAGGCAAGTAGATCATTTTCATATTTGGTGAGAGCAATATTAAGCATTGAGACCTTTGTGATTGCTTTAATAAATGAATAATCTGAGGTGAGGGGCCCAGAAGTCAGTGTAAAAAATAACCCCGGCTTTCCCGCACATTTGTCAACGTTTGCGCACCAGAGTGCATCTTGGGTAAATGAGCAGTTAATGAGGACCTGTGTTATGGTTGAGATATTTCGGAGAGATTTATCATACAAAATGTCTGGTTCATTCAGGACCTTAAGGCTTATGACTCTAAGGTAGAACTCTGAGCAAGTGTGATTAATGTTTAGCAAGCAACCAGCTTCAATCAATAAACAGGCCTTCATAAAACAGGTGAAAGCAATATCTTGTATGGAATGTTTAATAATACAAAATAAAAAGGAACACTAAGATATGAAGCATATTACAAATGATAAAAAATATATTGGCAAGCTATTCAAATCCAATCCACTATTTTATATAAGTTGGTGAAACATTGCTCCTTTAAATGAACATATTTAATTCCATGCACTTAATCTTGCCTCAGCTCAGTAAATCAAACACTGTGCCATTTGTGAATTAAGTAAATGAAAAGGCATAGGAAATTCCATAGAATTTTTAAAAAATTATAATAATTAAAAGTCTGGACTCAGAAGGGTTATTAATTGAACACAATTGCTCTTTTCTCATAAAAGCAGTCTCTTAGTAAAAAAAAATCAATATTTATTGCTCAATAAAAATAAATTTTATATGCATGTACGTTATGGATATAAAATAAACAGATATTTTAGGACAGGAGAAACAAACAGTGACATTAATTGCTGGAAGGGCAATTTCACAGACATTGTCGGAACCGCATTGAAATACTAAATAATATATTTAAGGGAATTCTCCCAGCTCTATTCCTGAGGTGGACTATTTCGGTAAAAAACATATGTTTCCATTTTCTCCCTCCGCCTCCACTCGGGTCCCCAGACTCTGCTGGGGTCACAGAAACATTAAGGCTTTTGTCACTGTGATTAATAGTGCTTTAGATCATCCCTAATTCACTCACTAATGACTGAGGGTCTTTCTGCTCTCCAAGTAATCGGGTGATGTATGAGCTGATAGTACACCTTATGGCAGAGGTGAAAATCATTTCAACGATGCAAATATTGTCACGGGAACAAATGTTTTCGCTGTTAATAAAAATTAATGAATATTTCTCAGGAGGCGAGTGAGTGAGTCAGTAACTGACGATAGAGCAGAGATTGGCCCTTTAGAGCCTGGTGGCATTTACAGGTTCACCTTCTTTGCTTATGCTGCTGTTTCATATAGCCGGGTCCTTAGAAATATGCTTTATTGAGAGTGGCAATGATAAGAGACAGAAGGACTTACTGTTGAAACAATAGAAACCTGAAATTGGTATTATTTTCTTGGAGGGGTATAAGCTACAATGTGCCAAGCTCACATCCCAAATTGATTTTAAAATATTCACTGGAAGTTAGTGCATGTATGTTATGAAAGCATTTCCATGAAATAAAATTTGTCATTCCTGCAATCCATGTTAAGTAGTATAATCTAAATATGTGCCGTTAAAAAGGGTGTGAAATGGAGTGATGCATCTCTCATCCGCAAGTAAATTTAGTTGAATAATCGATGAGGTCTGGAGTGTTTCAGGAAATTCATAACCGTTTCTGAAATTCCTTTGGAAAGTCCTTCAAAAAAATGGAATTTGCGGGCACCTCTCATGCATGAAGAACTTTGTCCATGAGAGGAAAAGACCATTCAGCTTCTCAAGCCTATTTTGTCCGGTTCCTGCAATGGACTCCCACCACCAGCAGCACCTTAACCATCATTGCTCACCCATGCAGAAGGGCACCTCTTAAATAGCCATTGGATTGCGATGGAAAAAAGGATCATGGGAAAGCAAGGTGAACATGACGTCAACAGACACATTCATGTGATTAAGCATGTAAGCGATGCTTGCAGAAAGTGACAAGAGTACCATGGGAGTTTCTTCTGGAATGCAAAGACTTTTCTGGCATTGCTCCAGTCAATTTCAGCCTCCTGAAGATACTCTGTTGTGCTGTTTGTTGGGTATATACAATATAGAGGGAAACATTCCACCCTAGCTGAAAAGAGAAGTTTGATGACAGCACCCCCTCCTGCCATTCCAATTGCAGAGCAGATAAGAGTACTGTCTCTAGAGAGTCTCCCAAATCCACTGGATGTGTGTGTTATATATATAACGCACATAGTTATATTCACTAATTACACCCAGATGGCTCCATTGGGTAGGTCATGTTATTTGTATCTCTCCATCATACTCTCAGAGAAGGCAAGTGATTAGCAATGATACAGAGAACTTTATTTAAGGATGTTCCCAAAGCCTCCTCGAAAAATTTCTGACTCCTGGGAATGTCTGTCTCAAAGTGGAAAAGAAGCATCAATTGTAGCTGAAAAGTTGTGCCTCTTGGCTGGGCGTACAAAGAAACACAGCAAAAGCAGCCTCAGCACCAGCATTTCCCAAGCAACCCATCTGCCCGCCTGTTAAGTGGAGCTCTGACTGGGCCACAGCTCGAGTGCTGTGTTCAATTCTTGTTGCTCCATTGAGGGAGAGATTTGTGGGGTGGAGGGGGGATGGTGGCTTTGGCAACCATGCGGAGGAGATTTGCCAGGATGCTGCCTGGATTGGAGGTGTGTTCCATGAGGGGAGTTGTTTTTCTCTGAGGTGACAGAGACCTGATAGGGGTTTGTGAGATAACAGGAGGCATGCATGCAGACAGCCATCATGCTCCCAGGGTCGGGATGAAAAATAGTAGAGAGCATACATTTGGGGTGAAAGGGGATAAGTTCTAAGGAGATGTGTGGGACAACTACATCTTACACAGGGAATAGTGGGTGCCTGGAATGTGCTCTCAGGGGTGGCAGTGGAGGCAGATGTGATGGATGTGTTTGGAAGGCTCCTGGATAGGCAGACAAATATACTGGCAATGGAGGTATGTAGACAGAAGAGATTAATATAGGTAGGCATTTAATTACAAACAAGAGAAAATTTGCAGATGCTAGAAATCTGAGCAACACAGACAAAATGCCAGAGGGAGGTGATGAGTGGGCAAGGAGATAACATAGAGAGGGGAAAGGGGATGGGAAATGGTGAAGGGGAGGTGGGAGGCATTACTGGAAGTTTGAGAAATCAACGTTCATGCCATCAAGTTGGAGGCTACAGAATACAAGGTGTTGTTTCTCCAACCTCAGTGTGGCCTTATCACATCAGTGGAGGAGTTTCTCCAACTGAGCATCTACACTCTGTCCGCAGGACCAAGCGGGATCTCCCAGTAGCCACCCATTTTAACTCCACTTCCCATTCCCATTCCGATATGTCCATCCATGGCCTCCTCCACTGTCGTGATAAGGCTACACTTAGGTTGGAGGAACAACACCTTATATTCTGTTTGGGTAGCCTCCAACCTGATGGAATGAAGATCAATTCCTCAAACTCACCCCCCCCCCCCAACTCCACTTCAACATTTCCCATCCCTTTTTCCCACTCTCATGTTATCTCCTTGCCTGCCCATCACCTCCCTCTGGTGCTCCTCCCCTCTACTCCTCAGCTTTTTTTTTCTGCAGTTTGGCCAGAAATGTCAACTGTGCTTTTTTCATAAATGCTGCTTAGCCTGCTGAGTTCGACCAGCATCTTGTGTGTATTGCTAAGTGTTTAATTAGTTCAGCACAACATCATGGGCTGAAAAACCTTTTCCTGTGCTGCACTGTTGTATGATGGCTCGATGGCAGGAAGCAGAGGGTGATGGTCAAAGGTTGTTTCTCATTCTGGAGGCCTTTGAATAGCGGTGAGCCTCAGGGTTTGGCGCTGGGACCGTTGCTGTTCATTATCTGAGTAAAGAATTAGGATAAAAATGTACAAAGTGGGGTAATAAGGTTGCAGATGACACCACCAAGATAAATGCTGTCAAAGACTGTGAGAAAGCAGACAATGTGCAAAGGAAAATCATGAATCAAAAATTAACAGGGGAATCTTGGTAAGTGGGCTGAAGAGTAGCAAAAGGATTTAAAATTGGATCTTTTTGATGTGTTGCATTTTATGGAAGCTAAACCAAGGTAACACTTTTGAAGTGAACAGGCGAGCCCTGGACAGTGTTGTAGAACAGAGGGATCTTGGCGTACAAGTATATGCTTAATTGAAAGTGAAGTCACAGGTAGACAGAAAGGTGAAGGTCATGTTTGGAATGCTGAGTTTTGTCATTTGGGAGGTCATGATTTAATAGGGACTAGAGGGGCAACTTCTTCACACAGAGGGTGTCTATAAAATGAGCTTACCAGGGAGAGTGACCGAGACAAATACAGTAACGGCATTTCAAGCTCATTTGGATAACAGAGAGATATGGGCCAAACATGGGCAAATCAGACTAGTTCAGTGGGCACCATGGTAAGAATGAATGAGTTGGGCTGAAGGGCTTACTTCTGTGCTGTATTATTCTATCTCTGTGACTCCTAATCCTCACTCTAACCCACATGTGACTGAGTCTGAAGATTCCATATTGATCTCATTAGGCACCTCAAAACCCACAGAACCATAAGGAAAACAGTCAACTATGACCCCAAGGGGCCAACCCTAAGAAGACATTAAGTAAATGACTGATTAGATGGCCATGCTGGGAGTTTATTGCTGCAGATTGTATTGGGAAAAGGTTAAATTGCAGTCTCTCTAAAAATGCAATCATGTAAACAGACATGTTTGTAGTTTCTGCTTTCGATGCAATCAATGCAAATAAATCCCAAAATTACTCTAGTTTTCAGAAGTGTTTCACTTAAATTGACTTAGCATTAGATGTAAGATCTGACATTGATCAATGCAAGCAGTCAAAACTTCGGAAGATAATTTTAAAAATATTTTTACCATAATGTTTCTCATTTTGATTGATAAGACTGTCACAAAATCAAATCTCTTCATTCATGATGTCTTATCAGTCACCTGTGAATAAACTATCAGTAAATAAAAAACAGTTTAAAAATATGATTTGCAGCAAGTAGTCTCTTGGGTTTTTTTAAGTTAATATTCAAAAATACATAGGAGTACTTCCACATTCATGTTGTGCAACATCCTTCTTTAGAAATATACAAAAATATATCTTTACCAGAAAGACTTCGATGTTTCAGGAGATGTCTGTCCACCACCGTTTCAAGGGCTTTTAGTGGAGGATTGTTAATGTTGGCCCATCAATAAATCAAAAGAATAAGTACAAAACTCAAAAAAAGTGCAAAGGGATGCAATTAGAGAAAAATTAGTATGGTGTGTGGAACTAGCTATTTGTCCAATGTGTTTTAGACTGATGCAGACTCTCACTCTCTGCTGGACAAAAAATGCACTTGAAAATCTAAAAAAAAAATTTTGAGCAGACTGCGAATATTGGAAATCTGGCATAAACCTAGAAAATGCTGAAAACAGTCGGAAGGTCAAGCAGAAATTGTGAAAACAGAATAAAGAGAAATGATTAAACTTTTAGATCTGAGACCACGAATCTGAATCAGGAAAGAGTTCTGTTTTTATTTATGGTTTGCCTTTGGATTCTAAGATTCCTTTAGCACGTTTGCTTGATTTCATGTGAATTATGTTGAGAAATGCAAACATAATGGTAGCATCATGCCCCTCATATTTTATCAATGGCAGTGTAGACCACAGAGTGAAAATCATGGACCAGATTGCTGTACTTGGCCTTCAGTGATTCTGAATGAAGGAAGGGGAGTGATGTAAATTAACCTGCAAGTTATGCTGTAAATTGTTACTTGTGAATAATATAAATCATGTTTCTGGTGAACTAACGTAATGAAGCAGAGAAGATCAAAAGTTTATTCAATGTGAAATATGATGCCTGTATGTAGTGTTAAGGCTCAATGTAAAGTTTAAACGGAAGCTGTAGACCAGAATGAGACCTATCCTCATCTTTATTGATGGGATGAGATACAGCCAGCAGGAGCGGGTGACAAAACAGTGAAAATCACAAGAAGGGAGCATGGAAAGGATATTGAAGTTACCATAATAGGCAGGATTACATTGAACTTAGTCTGTGCCTTCTGATTATTTCACCTTCAGTCTGTAATCTTCATGCTGCACATTTCTCAGAGTAATACTGTACTGGTAACTCTGCCCTGCTCCTTCTGGAAGGTTAGAGAAGGGAAACTGTTGAATTTTGGGCCAATCAACTCGATATCAGTTGTTGACAAATGACTGCAGTGCAGAGTGAGATTGAAAATTTTCACCTAATCCAAGAATAAGGGCGCTGATTTGAAACCCAGATCACGCTTGTTAAACCCATTTTTAAAGTTAACTATTGGAGTGTAGTAATAATGTTACTCATATGGACTCCCCAAAAGCTTTTGATGAAGTCCTTCCTCAGAGATTGTGATCTATAGTTAAAGCTTGTGGAAACCAAGGCAAATTATTAACCTGTTTAAGGAAACTGGTTTGCCGCGGAGTTGGATTAATGAGCAATTACTCAAATTGGTGGGATGTGACTTGTGGTCCTGCAAGGAATTGTGTTAGGACCATAACATTCCACTGTATTTATAAGCAACTGAAATGAAATGATGCAAAGCCACATATCTAAGTTTGCCAATGATAGGAAAACAGGCCACACTGTGAGCAGAATTGATGGAAGCTTTGAATGTAAAAAGAGATTAATAGATAGAGCAATTCATCAAAATGTTAACAAATAGATTTTAAATAGTTAAATGTGAGGTTAGCCACTTTGCACTTAAAAGGCATAGGAAAGAGTATATTATAATATGAGAGAACACCCTGAAGCATCGGAGATCCAAAAAACAAATGCAGTGACCTGTGCAAGGTCATTAAAATATCGAGGAGCTTTAAACAAAAAGGTTGAGAACTATTCTGTATACAAAGACCTAGTTAGACTACAGCAGGATATTGTGTTTCATTGTAGGCACCAACTTTTAGGTTTTGGAGAAAGGCAACAAAAGTTGGCCAGACTGATACCTGGCCTTCAAAGATTAAATTTATGAGAGAAATTGAGTAAGCTATATTCCCTGGAATTTTGAAATGCTAAGGCAAAATTTGATCATGATTTTCAAAACATTAACGAGGGAGATATGGAAAAAGCATGGAAAATATTACCACTTATGGGTATATTGATGACTGGTGGACAGAGTCCATAAGCTAAATCCAGGCTTTTCAGACACATTTCCAAATGGTCAAAGTTTGGAAATCTTTTCTGCAACAATATTTGATGCCAGTTTATCCATTTCATATTTGGCTCCTAGATTTTTGTTTGTCAGGGTTAATCAGGAATATGCCTTGAAGATGAATAAATGGAGTTGTCACAGGATCAAGTATAATTTAAATAAATGGTGAAACAGGTTCAAGATGTATCTTTGAAAGAAGTAGCCTTGGATATGGAAGAGAATGTGCGAATGGGGAAAATTCTGAACCTCAAACATATTGCTGGAAAAGTGATGAGACATTTGTCTTTACTTGTTAATTATTGTGCCATCCTTTTGGAATCCATGACTGGAATTCTGGCATAATGAAATCATTATCATGGCAATGTAGGAAACCATTAAAACATGACAGGATGGTGTCCTGCTGTGAATCCCCACACTGTTGTCCTATATTTTTAATGTGAGTATGAGGATAAGTAATTCTTATTGCTAAATGGGGGGGATCCATTCTAACCACATTCACCTCAGCAACAATAACCTTCTCTATGTTACTCACCTGCAAAAAAGCAAGAAAGTGAGTTTCCAACATGACATTATTACCAAAGAAATTCCACACAAAAACATCAGACATACCTACAGCATCTTCCAAATTCTTCCCTGTATTCTTTGTTTCAATATTTTAACTTCATCCTCCAAAGAAAAATCCCTCCAAAAATTTAGAACTGAAACAAAACAAATAATCCATGTTCATGTTTTATTGTGTATGCAATCTCCAACCACTTAAATCTAAATAACAATTACATCAGTAAAATGTTACTTCAAAAAGATTAAGCTCAGAACACGTTTGAAGTTAGTTCTGAAGATTTTCTGCTTTTCAGCTATGTTGTTGAACACTTTAATCTCCCATCTTTATCCACAGATTTTTAAAAATTTATTTTTCTCCATTGTGAGGTCACCTTCCATCAGTCCTTATCTACTGAAAGACATATTTCAGGAAGAAATAAATAATGTTATTTGCATCAGAATTATTTATGTTCCTCAAAATGGCCACTGAGAATTGGTCTCCTTCAATCACTTTCAGTAAGAGGACCTGTTATCACATGATTGGTGTTAGACATTTGTTATAAATCTTTCAGTCTGCTCTGCTCTCTGCAACAAAAGAACCAAAGGGAAAAGAAAATCGATGGAGAGTAGTTGGAAGCAAATAGTCAATCTTGGACAGTCACACTATATAAAACAAATAGAGTTGCAAACTCCTGTAACTGAAAATGGAGTCCTGCGAATTGTTGAAGACGTACGAAAGACATAGAAAGCGAAGGAAGAGAGAAGGGGATAGTTTGACCCCTATTTTGTTCCTCTGGAAGTAAAATAGAATCTCAGGTTTACTGTGATGTATGTGCAAGTGGTAACCAACTAGCAAATTGATTATAAAGAGATTGATTCTATTCATTTTGGACCTGAGGCTTTTTTTGTTTTGGGGGACATATTTTGGTGGATTTAGTTAGTGTGAGAGAGGATTTTTTTCATTATTTTGATATTCATTCCAGCAATAATTCCTTTATAAGCCAAGCTTGGCCTGCTGTGTGACATAGTCATCACATTTGGCGCAAAACAGATGGCTCACTTTCCTTGTAATGAAGTACTTCAGTTATAGTGAAGTGTGTGAGTCTGAAAATTATGAGATTTCTTTTTGTTTTTACACGGGAATATTTTTATCCTGGAAAGAGGTGACTATTGAAGATTATTTTGAACTGAATTGCAGTTTCTAAATACTCAGTTTTAGAGTTCTGAAAAAATAATTAATGGGGAAAGAAAATGAAATTAACCCTTTCCTACCATAATTTATAAAGCTAAATTGTGCCAATGAAAATGAAATGCATTTAGTTCAACTTATTAAACCTGTTTGGTATACCTGATTTGTCTTACATCCTAGTTTTGATATGTCCACACATAATTTCATTGTTCTGCAAGCTATCAGCTAATAATAAGTTTTGAGATAATGAATTACCTTGCACTGCTCTCATAAGATCCAAAGCTCATAATCAGCCTTTCATCAAGGAGAAATACATATTCAATCCAATCCATAGTTGTCTCTTTTCACCATTTCGCATCTTCACCCATTTCAGACATGGGTCATACAGGGGAAGCAGGAGGAAACTCTGAATGAAGGAGGGAAGAAACTCAAGTGTGGCCAAGGTGCCACATAAGAGTGCAGCGCATAAGTTAAGCGTCTTCCCTGTATGAGACATGTCCGAAATGGGTGAAGATACCAGGTGCTGGAAGAAGGATGGAAAGAATGCAGATCTTTGCTGCAGTTAATACCATCAGGCCTACGAACAGAATTAGGCCATTCAGCCCATTGAATCCACTCTGTCATTCCATCGTGACTAACTTACTCTCTAAACCTACTCTCCTGCCTTCTCCCTGTAACCTTTCATGCACTTGCTAATCAAGAACCCATCAACTTTTGCTTCAAATGTACCCAAAGACTTGGCTTCCACAGCCATCTGTGGCAAGGAATTTCACAGATTCACCACCCTCTGACTAAAGAAATTCCTCCTCATCTCTGTTCTAAAGAGACATCCTTCTATTCTGAGTCTGTGCCCTCAGGTCCTAGACTCACTCACTATAGGAAACATTCTGTTCATGTCCACTCTACCTAAGACTTAAAATATTTGATAGGTTTCAACGAGGGAGCTGATGAGACCACAAATGTGTACAGAACCAAAGCAGAAACGTTGATGTTTTGGAGGCAGCCCAAAGAAGATGCACCAGGCTAATTCCTGGGCTGAGAAGGTTGTCCTATCAACAGAGGCTAGATAGTTTGAATATGTTCCTTGAAGAATGGGAGATGACTTTATTCAAGCATCTAACACCCTTGACAGGATAGATTTTGAAATGTTTTCACAAATTAGGGAATCATAAACAAAAGAACATGGCAACAAAATAAGAAGCCTGTCATCTCAGACTCAGGTGCAAAGAAATTTCATCTCTCAGGGTGTGCTATATATCTGAAATTCTCTGCAGCAAGTGTGGTGAAGGTTAGATCATTAGAAATATTTAAGCTGTAGATACATAAGTATTTGAAAGATCAGGAAACTGAAGGTTGCAGGTAAGTGACAAAGAAGAGCCCAACATTGATCAGCTATGATCGATGTTGAGCAGCGCAGTAGCATAGCGATTAGCACAATGCTTTATAGTACCAACAACCTAGGTTCAATTCCTGCCGCTGTCTGTCAGGAGTTTGCATTTTCTCCCCCTGACCATGTGGGTTTCCTCTGGGTGCTCCAAGTTTCTCCCAGAGTCCAAAAACATACTGGTTGGTAGGTTAATTGGTCATTATAAATTTTCCCGCAATTAGGCTAGGGTTAAATTGGGCATTAGAAGCATAGAAACATAGAAAATATACTGCACAATACAGCCCCTTCGACCCACAAAGCTGTGCTGAACACGTCCCTACCTTAGAACTACCTAAGCTTTACCCATAGCCTTCTATTTTTCTAAGCTCCATGTAGCCATCCAGGAGTCTCTTAAAAGACCCTATCGTTTCAAACTCCACCACTGCCGCCGGCAGCCCATTCCACGCACTTACCACTCTCTGGGTAAAAAAAATTACCCCGACATCTCCTCTATACCTACTTCCAAGCACCTTAAAACTCTTGTGCTAGCCATTTCAACTCTGTGGAAAAGCCTCTGATTATCCACATGATCAATGCTTCTCATTATCTTCTACACCTCTATCAGGTCACCTCTCATCCCCCATCGCTGCAAGGAGATAAGGCCAAGTTCACTCAACCTATTCTCATAAGGTATACTCCTCAATCCAGGCAATCTCCTCTGAGATTTCCATGTCCTTCTTATAGTGAGGCGGCCAGAACTGAGCACAGTACTCCAAGTGGGGTCTGACCAGGGTCCTATATAGCTGCATTGGGCTCAAGGAGCCATAAGGGTCTCCTCTGTGCTGTATCTCAGTATACAAAATACAATGATCATATGACTGACAAGGCCTGTCGATCCTGTTGGTCCTCTCCTACTCCTATTTTCTTGTGTTCTTCAAAGAAGGCATATTTTCCTGAAATGCTCAAGCAAACATTTAGTTAAGTCAGAGTACTCAAGAAGTGTAAAGTGGGTGCAATAGAGAGAAAGAAAATAAAGGCACAACATATCAAGCATTTGGGAACTAAGGCTCAATTACAGTTCAATTTTCACACCAGCCATTAGGAAACTTGAATAATCATCCATTATTCAAGCTGAGATGGTAATTGATTTCAATGCCAGTCACAGCAGGTAAGGCTGGGGTTTTTGATTACTATAGGTGAATTTCATCAGATGGACATTGATCGCTGGTCGACGGTAACAAGAGGGGATAGAGTCTGAGATGTTGATTATAACTGATGCAACTGTGTTGCCAATTACGTTGAGTACGATTAGGTTGTTCAGAATGCAACAGTAGGAGAAAGGCATAACTGAGAAGATTCAAGATGTGGGACTGAAAGGGAAAATGGCCAATGGTAAGAGCAATTTATCCCAGAAGTGGTTGATCCACAAAGATGAAGGGAAATTTGTCATCCATGTTTCACATTCATGTATCTATCTAAAGCCTTTTAAACTCCATCAATCTGCTTGATTTCACTATTACCCCAGTAAACGATCTCAGCACCACAAAAAAAAAAATTGCCTGCCACGTCACATTGATACTTCTCCTGTCTAACATGTTCTTTGATGTTTGAAATTTCCACCTTGGGGGAAAAAGTTCTGACTGTCTACCCTATCTATTCCTTTATCAGGTCTTCCCTCAGCTTCCAACACTGAGCAGAACCACAAATTTCGTCCATTCTTTCCTTACAGCTCATACCCAGCATTCTGGCAGGCTTCTTCTACACTCTTTGATTGTCTCTGTATCCTTTGTTTTTATAATTGAGTGACTATAACTGCACACAATACTGCAAGTGGCATCTGAATATACAACGTTTTATATAGCTCAGTATTACTCCCCTACTCCAATACTCAGTGCCCCTATCAATGAACTCTGGATATGAACCCAAAGATCCCTTTATATGTCTATTCTATTATGAGGCCTACAATTAACTGTATAGTTTCTCTTTCATTTGGCCTCCTAAGATGCAACACCTCAAGCTTGACTGGAGTAAACTTCATCTGCCACTTTTCTACCCACATCTGTAGCTGAACTATATCCGATTGTATTCTTTGATAGTGCTTTACACTGTCCACAACTCCACTAATATTACTGTCACCCACAAACTATCCACCCGCCTACATTTTATTTAGATTATCAATATATATCACAAACAACAGAGGTCCCAGCACCATTTTTTTTCAGAACGCCATTGGTAACAAGCCTCCAGCCGGATTAGTAGTCTTCTATCCATACTCTTTGTCTTCTATCGGAAAGCTGTTCGAAATCCATAGTTGCAATTCACCCTTGATCCAATGTATTTTCAGCTTCTAAATCAACCTACCACAAGAGGCCTTAAGTCCATGTAGATAATGTCTCCTGTCTTACACTCAACAAGCAACTTTGTCAACTTCTCAAAAAACTCAGTCAAAGTTGTCAGACATAACTTGCCTCGGAAAAAATCTCAAGATACTTTTCTATGTTATGAAGTGGGAGAAAAAACAAGCTTTTGCATATAATTAATTCTATATTTAAGAAAAGAATTAATGTTGAGACTACACTTTGCCTGAAAACATTTTCATCAATATGTTATTAACATTGTGACAGAAAAAGTAAACTACTTGTTACATTGCTGACAATTGCAAAATCAATTTGACTATTTTTCCTACATGATATTGTAGCCCCAGCAGCTCCTGGCCCTGCCACATAAACGGAAAACCCTCAGGAAAAAAATACATAAAGCAATGCCGAGCTAAACAATGGGGCAACCTTGTTGTCTAGTCGCTGTATGCAAGTTTTGGCATTGTCGCAACTTTGCTTTGGCATCCTGGCATTCTGGCAAGGGTTGTGTTGCTAAGGAACAGAAGTTTTCACACTTTAGCTGACCTTTTGCATGCAGTGACAAGACCATTAATTAGGGTGAACTCAAGAAACAGCAATTGTAAAGACGCATACACCTTCAGAATGTGTTTAGTTATAATGTGAATCAAAATAATCTTTTTAATAACACACGCACACATACATCAGACAGATGTTTGTGAATAATTCAAAGCAATGCAACAAAAACATACTAATTTTAATCTGTCTAGGAGATTAAGGAAGGAACATGGCTAATATATTGCAATCAAATAGCAATAATATAATGTTTAGGGTGATCCAATGGCCAGGGAAGAATATCATTGTTAATACCTGGCAGAACATAAGGATAATCAGAGTTTATGTTGATATCTCAAGCTCTGACCATGTGTTTCTTCTTTCACTAGGAAACAATGGCAATAGCAAACTATCAAATGCTTTTTGCTAAAAATCATACAGGAAAATATTTGTTGTGAAACCAGTCATATCCTTATTTATATTTGCCATATCAAAATACAATCACCCAAACCCTTTGCTAAGTTGCCTTTGGATTGACGAATAGTCTAGGGCCGCCAATGCAGGTAAACATGCACCGTAGCATAAATTAGCGAACATCCTTTCAAGCTAACTCACCCCAGCATAAGCATACAAGTACATGTCAAAGCACGTGAGATGATAACAGGCGTTAGCCAACCTGTTTCTTAAAATTCCCAGAGTTACAAGATCATATGTAGAAATGTTTAGTATCCCTGCCCCAGCTTTTAGGAATTTCAGTGCATCCTTTGAAATCAGTGGTGTGCTTTGATTCAGATTATGAGGAGAAAGACTTTAAATAAATCAATACTTTCTACATTGAACTCACTAAACTCTGTAGTCCATTTGTTTTCTGAATCCCCAAATATTTGAAGCCTCTCAAAACATGGTCAAATCCTGGTAAGAAAATGATTGCATTGAATTGTTTTCATGACATTAGGACATCCCAATATATTTCACAAGTTATTCAGTGATTTGGAAGAGTGTGCCTTTTGGATTGCGAAAAACAAAGCACCAGAAATATGGAGGTCCCACAAACCAAGAGGAGTTGAATGGCCAGGTCTGATTTTTATGCAGTGTCTATTGGATGAGCTTTAGTAGATGAAGTGCTACCACTTCAAGTTGATTTTCATGAATTGTGTTTACAAGTCCAACAAAACAACACATTACTGCCACCTCAGTGAAATAAACTCTAATTAGAAGCAATTCACCAAAGCAATGAAAGACCGGGGGAAAGTTTTTCAGTTCCTGATGACCTATTCACCAATCAATTAATGCATGGTTTACAATAGTTGACTCACTTCTTCTCTATGTAGCATAATTCCTTGAAAAACTTCTCTGACTAAAAGTATCCATTTTAGCCTCAATAACTATCATTCTTCCCTTTGTGGCCATGAGCCTCAAGTCTATGCTATCTTTTCTAGAAACAGTCCTGACAGGACCTTGCCCATTTTGTTCTCCTATCAGAGGAGTATTTTCTCCCAGTCTTCTTGAATTCCATTATTAATTTCAGAACATCAATGGATCTCTTTAAAGACCTAGTTCTTGTATTAAGGGGCATGTTTTATGAGGATAGTTTGAGCGACCTGGGGATTTTCTCACTGCAGTGAACGAAGATGAGCTGTCACTGGATAGAGGTGTTCAGGATGATAAGAAGCGTGGATTGATAGGATTGCAAGAGACTTTTTTCCCCAGGGCAAAAATGATTAATATGAGGGGGGCAGAATTTTAACATGATTGGAGGAAAGTATGTGGGTTTTAAACAAGGAGGGAACTTCCTGCTAAGGTTGGTGACAGAGGCAGATACATAAGGAGCATTTAAGAAACTCTTAGGTAAGCACATGGATGATAGTAAAATAGAGGGATGTATAGGTGGGAAGAGTTAGATTGATCTTGCAGTTAGCTTGTTAAAAGATTAGCACAACACTATAGGCCAGAAGGCCTATACTGTACTGTAATGTTTATTTTTTATTTATTTAGTGATACAGCATGGAGCCGACCCTTCTGGCTCTTCATTCTATGCCACCCCAAAAATCCCACATCCCTGATTAACACTAACCTAATCATGTGACAATCTACAATGACCAAGTAACATACCTTGTACGTCTTTGGACTGTGAACACCCAGGAAAACTCAGGCATTCCATGAGGAGGTCATACAGAGAATTCCTTACAGAATAGCACTGGAATTAAACTCTGGAATGCCCTGAGCTGTAATCTCATCGTACTAACTTCTACACTACCATGGTTCCCATGTTCTAAGTTCAATATACTATTCTGATAAACTGAACTGGTTTATGTGAGATTAGGTCCAGGTGATATATAAACTGAAGTATCATTTTCTCACTCTTCTAATTCAGCCTGAGATAACCTTCCTAAGGATTTTGGATGCTTCATTTAAACCCAGTGGTAATGTTCTGAGGTAAGTAATGAGACAAATATGGCAAGAGTACTGTAGACTCTTTCATACATTGGGCAAGAAATAGCTGATAGGTTTGTGCGGTTTCTGAAGTACTGTAAGTGCTCTCTCAGCTGCTTACACAGACTTCTGTGCACTTTCTGTGCATGGTCAAAGTTCTAACACTATCCCAAATAGTCCTTCTCTACTTTGAACACTTAGGAGTCAGATTCCTTCGAGTCAGTGAAAGGCTTTGTTTCTTCAAATAGGCTTTGAAAACGCCCTAGCATCTTTTTCCTCTTTATTCACTTGGTAATCCATTTACAAAATAGATCTCAAAACAGAGCATCTGTTTTGGGAGGCTGATGTTCTGAGATAGAGGTGACCAGCCCAAAATAGTCAATGATTGTGACCTGGAAGCTCAATGATGTTGGCCTGGGAGAGTACACTGATGTTGTTTCATTCATCCTTCCCGAGGATTTAGAGGATTTTGCAGAGACAGCACAGGTGATATTTTTACAGTATGTTGAAGTCCCTGCTGTATGTAATCCAGGTCTCAGAAGCATATGGGAGGGCAGAGATCACTGCTGCTCAGTGGACCATGAGTTTTATGCAACGTCTGAAATCCTGTTTTTCAAATACCCTTTCCCTCAACCAGAAGCTGTGCTGGTGCATTGAAGGTGGTGGAGAATTCTATTATTGATGTCTGCCTTCCCTGACAGCTTGCCCCTAAAATATAGGAAGTGGTCTAAGTTTATTCAGATCTTGCTGAAAACATGTATAGTTGGAGAACAGATGATACAGTGGGACAGGATATCATATCATGCTGATTATGAAGCCTATTCTTTCATATGCTTCGGTCAGCCATTCCACAATGGTTTGTGGCTCAGCCTCTGAGCATGAGAAAATCCAAGTGTCGTCTGCATACTAAAACCCAAATACTGATGTACAGGTGACCTCAATTCAGGAAAACACTTGCTGTTGGTCGAGCAGTTTTCCATCAGATTTTAAGATTGGGTTCAAGCCCTTAGGATGTTTATTGGAGGTGAGTTGTACTTTGTCATAGAGTCAGAGTCAGTCTATGCAACATTGAGACAGGCTCTTTGGCCAGCTATGTCTATGCCCACCATCTTGCTTACCTATACTAATCCAACTTGCCTGGATTGGTCCATATGCCTTGTAATTCATGAATCTGTCCCATAGTCCTTGCTGACGATCTCTTCCTCATTGACATTCAATACTGGTGCACCTCAGGGATTTGTGCTTAGCCCCCTGCTCTACTCTCTCTACACCCACAACAGTGTGTCTAGGTATAGCTCAAATACCATCTATAAATTTGCTGATGATACAACCATTGTTGGTAGAATCCCAGATGGAGATGAGAGTATGCGCAGGAACAAGATATGTCAGCTAGTTGAGTGGTGTCCCAGGAACAGTATCAGTAAGTCCAAAGAGTTGATTATGGACTTCAAGAAGGGTAAGAGGAGGGAATGTGAACCAATCCCCCTAGAAAGATCAGAAATGGAGAGAGAGAGAGCAATTTCAAGTCCCTGGGTATCAAGATCAAGATCTCTGAGGCTCTAAGCTGGTCCTAAGAAATTGTTGCAGCTACAATGAAAGCAAGACAGTGGCTATATTTCATTAGTAGTCAAAGAGATTTGGTTTGTCACCTAAAAATACACAAAACGTCTATTGATGTATCGTGGAGAGCATTCTGACTTTCTGCATCACTGTCTGGTATGGGGGGGTGGGTACGTGGAGGGCTATGGCAGAGGACCAAAAGAAGCAACAGAAAGTTGTAAAATTAGTCATCTCCATCTTGGGCACTAGTATCCAAGACACCTTCAAGGTGTGGTGCCTCAGACATCCATTATTAAGGATCCCCATCACCCAGGACGTGCCCTCTTCTCATTCCTGTTACCATCAGGAAGGAGGTAGAGAAGTCTGAAGGCACACACTCAGTGATTCAGGAACAGCTTCTTCCTATCTGCTGTCTGATTCCTAAATGGGCATTGAATCCTTGGACACTACCTCACTTTCTTTTAAATATATATTATTTCTGTTTGGAACAATTTTCAGTCTATCCAATTTTGTGTGTGTTGTTGTTTGAATTTCCAGCATCTGCAGATTTCCACGTGTTTGCTCGATACACAAACATACTTACTGAATCGATTTTCTTGTTTATATATTTATTTATTTCTTCTTTCTATATTATCATAAATTGCATTGCACTGCCTCTGCTAAGTTAACAAATTTAATGACACATGCCAGTGATAATATACCTGATTCTGATTCTGAGTCTGAATCAGTAGTCTTTTGGGTGTCATTATGGTTCCTGTGTCCACCACCTCCTCTGGCAGCACGTTCCAGATATCAACTGCTTTCTGTCACTTCTCAGCTTCCTGTGCTGCAGGGAAAGCAAACCCAGCCAATGGAATTTTTTGTTAACGTATTTGTGGTAACATTACTTCATGG
Source organism: Hypanus sabinus (assembly GCF_030144855.1). Classification (NCBI taxonomy): domain Eukaryota; kingdom Metazoa; phylum Chordata; class Chondrichthyes; order Myliobatiformes; family Dasyatidae; genus Hypanus; species Hypanus sabinus. The sequence goes on from NC_082707.1 coordinate 33,264,556, forward strand.
GTTGTGTGTGAGTTTTATGTACTGTGTTGTGCTCCTTGGTCCACAAGAACGTTGTTTCGTTTGGTGGTAAACATGTATATGGTTGAATGACAAGAAACTTGAATTTGAACCCGACACATCTCTCCTTCTAACACTAGACTTTCAATCCAGCTAACATCATTTTGAATCTTGTTTGCACTTTCTCCAGTTTTATCACATCGTTCCTGCTGTGTGGCAATAGGAGCGATACACAATCCTCCAAGTACAGCCTAGCCAGTGGCTTGTATAGTTACAACATGACATCCCAACTCGTGTATTCAGTGCTGTATTTAAGGAAGGCAAGTGCACCATAAGCCTTCTTCATCACCCTGTATAACCATTTTGAGATATTTAGGGAACTATGTACTTGCACTTGTCTCTTTGTTCAGCAATACTCTCCAGGGTCTTGTATTATGTTGTGTATCTCCTTCCCTGGTTTAACTTCCCAAAATGAATCAGTTCACACTTGAGTTAACAGTTTACAGTCTGTTAAATTCCATACTCAATTCTTTTGTTCATTTTTCTATTTGATCAATATCCTTCAGTAACCTTAAACTATCTTCACTGTTCTGTTGTCATCTACAAACTTACTTATCATGCCACCTAGATACTCATTCAAACCATTAATATACATCACAATCAGTGGACTCAGCATCAAACCCTGTGACACACTATTGGCTACAGGCTAAAACTACAAGTATGTTTTATTTACAGTTCGGTTGTTCCTATCCATCCTGCAGAGATAGACCAAATATCTTAACTCTGTACAATAACTCAAAATAAAGAAAAAGAGTATCCTTTAATTTGTAATTTCTCAACTCATTCTGCTTTCTTCCAAGTGACACTGCAATAGATGGATGTGACAGACCATCTGCACTCTGGTCTGGCTGGAGCAGATGGAGCATATCATGCTTTGATCTCATCTGCTAACATTACCTACCTACCTAGGTCATGCAGAAAGGTAATGAGAAACTACAAGTTCTATTCGCCAAACCTTGCCACCCTTCATTTCTAGCAACCAGTGTAAGAATCTCTCTGTTTCTGCTTCATTGACTCCATTCTGACTAAATTGCTGACCACTATGCCTCCCTTTCTGGATCCCACATTAGTTTACCTTGTGAAGACTTGCTTCAAACCAACTATTATCCCAAGACCCCTGTAAAACTCAACCTTGATCCTTTCAACCTTTTAAGGTATTCTCTAATCCATTTATCCATTTCTTTATCCATTCACAAATCCATCCCTAGCTTACTTGGAATTTACTTACTCTGATACAATAGGAGGCAATTGAGTCAATTACTTTCATTTAAGCTCCCAGCAAAATGACTCTGTCAACACAATTTCCTCTTTCCTTATTTCCCTGTTAAATTAATCCAATCAGGTTTCTGCCCTGCAATAGGACCTCAAGACTGATAGTATCTGAAGTAATAAAAATGATTTTGGTAGACTTTGCCACAGTGAACCACAATCTCTTGGTTCTATTTGGTGATAGTCAAACAACCAACAACACTGGCATCTTTTCCCATGGCTCTACCATTATCTCTAGAACTCGTCAAGAACTCATCTAGATTCCCTTGCATTTCTCATTGATACACAGCCTCCAGATCAAATAATCTGAAAAAAAATTCCCTTTTCTGTTGGTGATACCCATCTCTACCCAGCACCAATTCCCTTGATGACTCCACTTTACCAAATTGTCAATCAGCTTGTGCAATGTCCATTGTTGGGTGAGGATAAACTTCCTCCAGCTAGCTATCTAAAAGACTGAAACTATCATCATTGGTCCTTGATACCAGTTTCATTCCCTATGACTGCTTCCGTCCTGAAAAAGAATCAAAGTTCACAGCACAATTTCATATATAATTAGGAGAAGAACCTGAGACCAAAAATCCTCATGTAAGCAAAAACCATACTTGGAATTTTGTGTTCACTTCTGGTTATCTCATTATAAGAAGGACATGGAAGCTTTAGTGAGGACAGAGAAAATTTACCAAGATGTTGCTGGCATTAGAGAGAATGTCTTGTGAGGATAGGTTGAGTGAACTACGGCTTTTCTCTTTGAAGCAAAGGAAGATGTGAGGTTAATTAATCAAGGAGTACAAGATGATAAGATTCATAGGTTGACTGAACATCAACCATCTTTTCCCCAGGGTAGAAATGGCCAGTACGAGAGGCCATTAAGGTGATTGGAGTAAAATATGGGAAAATGTCGGAGGTAAATTTTTTACCCAGTGAGTGGTGAGTGTGAGGAACTGCCTTCCAGGGTTGGTGGTAGAGGCAGATAGATTAAGGACATTTATGAGACTCTTCGGTAGCTAGGCAGGAGGGAATGATTAGACTGATCTTAGAGTAGCTTAAAATGTTGGCACAGCATCGTGGACTGAAGGGTCTGTATTGTACTGTAGTGTTCTATAATCTATGTTCGATAATCTACTAACACTTTAGATTTCCGTAAAATCACTCCATCCACCCTGTTCTTATCCGATACTGAAATATTATTCTTGACTTTGTTACTAAAAAACATGAAAGTTCCATTGCATTTCCTGTGTCTATACCCAAATCATCCAATTCTCTACACTTCATGTCCTAACTTGCATCAAAAGTCCCATTCATTCATCCTCATTATGCTTGCTGGCCTACATCAGCTGTCAGTTAGGCAGTAGTTCAGTTTTAAACCTTTCTGGTTTAATTCTGTTATGTTGAATCATCAAATCTGAGATAAATGTGTTGATCATGATCCAATTGTTCTTATGGGAAACAATGTTCACCAGGAGCCATTTAGGGAAATTGTAGGTGCATGATTCACAATTTTCCTTCTGTGGAAGATTGTGGGCAATTTTCCAAGAAACATTCCTTGAAATTTCATGAAGATTGTGCAGAACTCTCAGCTTTAATAGAATGCACAGAAAAGGTCAGATTTATAGTGATTCCAAAAGGAATAATCTGACATTGTATGATTTGGAATCCTCTTCGGATTCTTGGATGAGATCCCCTGATGCTGGGAATTTCTAATTCCACAGTTAGGAAAGGAGGTCGAGAATGATAGGTCAAAATAGAGAAGATGTGCCATTTCAAAGTCAATGAAGTAACTGACTTAAGAAAGGATATATTGGAATTAGAAGCAGAAATAGAACACTCAGCCTTTCCACAGGAACCATTCTGTACCCTTTTCTAGTAATGCAAAGAGGTTAATTTTCCAGATGAACTACTGTAATCTGATTAGCACCACAGATGTGCCCTCTGGACTGCAGATACCCTATCCCCAGTATAAGGCAAAGCCCATAAATTCTGCCACTGTAAACATCAATGTGAGTGATTTCAGAATCACCTCAGGATCTCAGACATTTTTCTTCTGACTGCATTAACAAGGAATGATTTTAAGCAAACAAAAGTATGCAGGACCAGGCAGAGAGCAATTTAAACCATTCTCCTTTCACATTTTGGTGTCGATTGGAATGCAGGCCATCAGGACCATAAAAATTTCCTGCGTCGGTAACTGGAGTGGTGTCCTCATACTTGTATTATGATGAAATGGCATCAACAGAAATAACTACCGGAAGCCTCAATGTCATCTTCTAATGATTTTCATTTGGAAATTAATTCTAATTCAGCTCAGGCCAGTGGAATAAAAGTTTCTCTGGAGTCTGTGAGAATCTCAATTGCAAAACTGTTTGACATATCGCAGTTTGGCTTTCAGTAAGAGTGATTTCACACAGACACCAAAACAGACTGACTGACTAGGCTGTTCTTTTCAGGGATACCAATCTGTTCACCGCTTGTAGTGAAATCACAATCACTTTTTATGCACCAGTTTATAATTTTACAACAAATTGTGGCAGGGACCATCTCCCACCTACCTTCCCCCCACCCCCAAAGAATAGCTATTGCAGGAAATGAAATGTCAAGTGAAGTACTAGGTCTGCTCTCCTGTGAATGGCTTGTTATTGGAATAAAATAGAAAGGGCTTCAACAGCTTTGAAATATCCCAGACTATATTTGCTAAAATGAGAGGACTGATTTTTAAGGTGATTGGAGGAAGCTATTGGGGAGGGGGAGAAATATCATAGAAAGTATTTTATGATGGGTGGTTGATAAGTTCGTGGCCTGATGTTTGAGGTTAATAACTCATTAGGGGTGATTGATAGGTCTGTGGCCTGAGGTAGAAGGAGATGAGTTATTAACTTCAAACTTTCTGCCTAATCACTCAAAGAGTTAAACTGCATTTGCATGTAACGAGAGCTGTATAACTCATCTCCTTCTACCTTAGGCCACGAACCTATCAATCACCCATCTGCGGACACTTTCTGGAGATCCAAGATCCGTATGCTCCATGACCGCTGGACTAAGTGTATAAATGTAGCTGGGGACTATGTTGAAAAATAAATGTTCTAGGCTTTCTAAAATTGACTCCTTCTACCTTAGGCCACGAACGTATCAATCACCTCTTGTATTTACACAGAGTTGTGGGTATGTGGAATGCCCTACCAGGGGTGGTGGTAAAGGCAGATATAAAAGTTGTATTTAAGAAACTCTTTGATAGACATATGGATTATAGAAATACATAGATGATAGGAGTTAATGGCTGATGATTAATGATCTTAGAGTAGGTTAAATGGTCACCACAACACTTGAACTGAAGGGCCTCTACCACGCTGTGATGTTGTATTTTCTATATCTGTCCCAATTAATTTGTGATACTCTACAACAAAGCTAAGTTGTTTCATTCTTTGCCAATAGTGTTCTCCACATTTTATAAGCTCAAAGTTGCATTCACTTTTTGTACATTTTGAATATTAAATTGCTGTTTAAGCATATATTTAAATTAAAACTGTATCAAAGTAATTTCTTGAATCTGAAATCAGAGGAGTTTAACCCTGGGGTGGAGAGGACCAAAATATTGAAAGTTTCACTTTGTTTGTTGCATGACACTTTATTTACTGTGTACATTTAATGCTACTAAATTTATAGTGTAAATCCACACCAGTTTATTGTGCACCTCTGTCAGAGACAAAATGATTTTAGGTCCTGATCTCACAAATCTATCAAATAAAAGGTTGGGCTAGAAGGTATTTTTGCAGGAACAGGGTTTATTGGAAGATTGAAACTCAGAGCCCACGAACACACAACATTGCTAATAAGGCCCTTATTTTAAAATTCTTTATGTCACTGAAGTAGGCTACCCTTACTTTGACCTGATCCCTGGAGAGTTAAACGCAAGCACATTCTCCGGACAAGAAACTGGCAGCAGGAGAGCATAAGCTATTAGGTAATGATTATTCAGTCAATAAATATTTAATGGAGTATTGGTGCCACTGATATGAACTAAATAATAGAATCATAACATACGACTCAATAGATACACGGCATTGAGAATGTTAGAACAATGTTAAAGCAGTTTTTATCTTGCCAGGAAAGTAAGCTAGTGAACAAGAATTAAACTATCTAACCACTTGCGTCAAAGATGAAATTTATAAATATCTGAACTGGGAATAAATCCAAAATACCATTGTATTGGAAATGTCATATTCACTGTCACATTCACATTAATACGCAATTCTATTTTTTTTACGCAGATCAGTGCTGATATGTAGGCTTTAAGGGTGTCACTAGACCACAGTTTTCATTATTCATTTATTTTTCAAGATTTGGATATTGTTGCTTAGCTCAGCATTCACTGTCCGTCATTAATAATCCTTCAGAAAGCAGGACTGAGCAAACTTCTTGAATCTCTGCAAACCCTCTGCTGCCGGGTAGCGAAATTATCTGGAGATAGAGCACGGAGCAGGCCCTTCTGTCCCAAAGAGCTGCTCAGCATCCAACCTATTCAACACTAGCCCAATCACAGGACAATTTCAATGAGCAAATAACTTACTAACCAGTACGTCCTTGGACTGTGGAAGGAAACCGGAGCACCCACAGACAACCCACACAGTCAAGGGAAGAACGTACAAATTCCTCACAGATGGCGGCAGAATTGAACTCCAAACTCCAACACCTCGAACCATAATAGTGTCACGCAACCCGCTACGCTACTGTGGCGCCCCATTTCTAGCATTTAAGTCAAATGACGATGAAGGAATGGTACACATTTCCAAATCAAGGTAGAGCATGACTTTGAGGAAAATCCCTGCAAATGATCGAGTTCTCTTGATTTAGAAGTGTAGTGGACTTGGGTAGCCTTGGTTAGTAAATACAATGCTTTCTTGTGATTGTTTGTATATACTAGCACCACAATACACTGGGAGTGAAAGGAAAGAATGTTTAGACTATGTCCAGAGTTAATCATCTGGAAGTAGTAAAAAATATTAAACATATCAATTGCTTTTATTGCTTTGCATTAACCTGATATTTGAAACATTATCCTGAATCCTAAAACCACAGTATAATGATTCATATTGTTTGAAATAAGGGAATGCTAAACATAGACCATTTTAGCATATCGGAACATATATTGCATCAAACTTTCAGTAAATATTATTTCCAGCATTCAAATGTTTCTCTCTCTTTATAGTTTCTATTACTATCATTTTTCCAATTGTTCTTCCCTTTTTTCTACATTCGTGCTGTTGGTTTCTTTCCTACTTTTATACTTTCCTTCACATTGCAGCACTTGGCAATTACCCTGATTATCGTCTTCACTTTTAACATCCTTTCAACTATTTAATATCAGGCAGACTTTTTCCAAATAATATCATATTTAAAACACACAGATATGGTTAAAAATTTATTTGTGGCTCTCGGGAGCAAAGTCGGTGCCGTATTAAACCTCATATGTGCCATATTGTATTGGAGAAAACACTTTGTGTCTCATGTAGCGTTGGTACAATTATTCTGTGGAAATCAGCCAGAACTCCAAGTCATAAACCTCTCCAAGGGCTTGTCCAGGATGCCAATGTCAGGAAGGATTAATGATTTGTATTCTCTGATCTACAGTCCTGAGCTCTGCAGCTTGATAACATCATTCTGGTCTGTTGGAAGCTTTTGGGCTCCTGTTGTGATGGCGACTGAAGCGGATGTTGCCAGACATCACCTGCTGAGGATGAGTTGCTGAAGTCCACCACCAGCACCCATCCTCTGCTGGACTAATTACCCCTCAGAAGGCAGACCTTGCCCACACTCACGTGTTCATGCTGCGTTTTAAAGCTGTGTCCCTCCTGCCATCTGGAGCAAATTCCCACTGAGAAGTTTTAAACTTCACTAGGAAAGCTGAATATTAAGGCAAGTTGTTGTTGCATGGTGAGTGGGGTGAGAGGCACTTCAGGGTTGTTAATCGCTCATCAGCAGAAAAAAAATTCCTTAATGCTGAAATCCTCCAGATCTCCAGCTACCGCATTAATGATGGTTGAAAGGGTTGCTATCTGTTTTCTCTTTACTTGTTAGTGTTGTCCAAGACTCGTCAGTAACAATACCACTCACAGCATATCAGGTAAACATTTTTTGAGCAGACAGTTGAGGGAGTTTTTATCTTACCAGGAAAGTAAGCTGGTAAACTTAATACTTAAAACTTAATGAAGGCGCATTTAGAAACTCTTCACCCTGATGCATCTACTTCCATAGCATATTCCCGAAAGATAATATTATTACACAGTATATCAGATACCTAAATTAATCACATGTAGCAAAAGGCTTCTCCTGATTGTGAAAACAAAGAAATAGCAACTCTAACATGGAAGTATGCATAGACACATGTGCATTCATATACACACAGGTGCAGCCGCGCGTGTGCGCACACACACACACACACACACACACACACACACACACACACACTCACTTATTCACTCACTCTACCTTTCTCAACATAAATCTTACGCTGCAATCATAGCAATTTCCTGTAACACTTGGATGTTTGGATGTGATATATTTTATTTTACAGTTGATTCTGAATGGAGCATTTTATACTGACACATCTGAATGATTTTTATATTAGTTTGTAAAAGATTTAGGGGCTTAGGTGGGTAACCAAATTTCTAAGCCAGAGGTTCCAGGAAGTGTTGGCATTTTCCCCCCTGCCAAGAAAGGGAAATGATTTACAATGTAATTGAACTCCAAAATCCCTGCTGGAGAAGCAAGTAGGATTGGGATCAGGCTTGTTTGTGATGCCCTCCATGGTAAAATAGCCCATTGAAGAATAATGAAATGATTAGATTCCAGTGCTGAATTCAGAGCTTGATAATATCATTCTAGTCTCTCATCTCAAAGAGAATGAGATTCCCGAGAGAAACCACAGGAGCAGAAAACCTTGATAAATGGTTGTACAAGTTTTGCACCACTTGGAGAAACTTAGCTATAAATCTGTAAGGAACTGAATCAATGTCCCCAGAAATTCAAACAGGTAGATAATGTGAAGCTTGGATAGAATTTTTTGTTGTGACCAACATGATCACTTCAGAGGAGAGGAGCAATAAAAGCAAAAAAGAGACTACACAAGAAATAAAGTTAATAAGAGTGTCTCAGAAATTACTAATTAGGGATCACTTTGACAGCCTTTAGTAATGAATTTTAATTGTGAGGGTCAGAGTGCGTATTATGTTTTGCAACTTCCAAACATGAAACTAATTTAAAGGAAGACTCGGGAGTCTGAAATGTTAGTCTAATTTCATGTTAGGTGTACACATATCGTGCGGTGGCGTGATGATGTAGGCAATTCACGTATTGTTACATAGAACCCATTATGAATTATTTAAATAAACAAGCATGCCTAATCAAACAATATTTTTGCAAAATTTTTCAAATCTTCTTGAGACATTAAATACACAACAGTGAGCATATTTAAATTTCATGCTGCAGGTCCTGCTTCATGACCGCAGGAAACTGGGAGTGGCTGCCATAATGTTCCAAGCATCAAAGTAAATGATTGAATAATCATGCACATTTCTCCCTCCAAATTTCCAATGAGCATCCCTGGTAATAGAGAACGTTGACTGGATAAACGAATCAGACCCCATTGGTCAACGACGCAAAGCAGACACTAAATTTTACTTTTGGACTGTTGCATCAGTGAAATTGAAACAAGCTCATGAAAAGGCACTTGAGACCTCTTTGCTCACTTATTGAAACCACAGGACCTGATGGTGTGAGTTTTGACAAAGTACTCCACCACATCATTTGTGTGTGGCATGGCCTTTCTGTCAAAACAATAGGAGCCAAATAATTTCAGTCCGAGCCAGTATTTCCTTATAGCTACCCAACACAGGAGAAAAATGTAGTGGTTTAATGACAGATATGATCATTTAAACATTCAGAAGAAGAGAGGAAATTTGTTTTGTTTAGGAAACTAATATCTGCTAAATATTTCCTAATAATGTTGATGTTATTTAAACACTCCTGTAACAATCTGCCTGGCCTCCAATAAGTTTATCACAGTAGATGCTGACAAGTTGCTTGTAGCTGAAGATCAAAGCTGCTGAAGCACAACTGGTTGATTGGCTGGTAGCTGGTTCAGCAGAAGTCAGGCAAAGATCCAGTTTGCCATCTGCATCTGTCCGCGCTGGTAGATACTTCACCGAAAGGCTGGACTGAGCATTCTTTTGAAGTTGAACTTGTAATTATAGGGAAGAGGGAAAAGCAGTGAAGGAAAGCCTTCGCACATTACTGAACGCCTGCAGATGGTGAAAATGTCATGATGATGATGTCACCACCCTGCCTGTATTGGTCATGGCACTTTAACCTGAAATGAAGTATGCAGGGAATGAAATCATAAACAAGAAAGCTATAAAAATGTGAAACTCTTTTGTAAGTATTATGATAAATTTGATACGATGAGGTTGACACGGTAGTGCAGTGGCTAACGTAATGCTGTTACAATCCCAGCGATCAGTGCTCAGGATTCAACTCCCCCCACTGTCCGTCTGAACTGGCAGGAGAATTGACTGATAACTTTAACCTCTCGCTTCGGCAATCTGAGACACCAACCTGCTTCAAGCAGGCTTCAATTATACTGGTGCCTAAGAAAGTGGTAACCTGCCTTAAAGACCATCATCCAAAAGCACTTACATCCATAGTGATAAAGTGTTTTGAGAGGTTGGTGATGAAGTATATCAACTCCTGCCTGAGAGGTGACTTGGATCTGCTCCAATTTGACTACCATCATGACAAGTCAACACAGATGCCATTTTATTGGTTCCTCACTCTACCCTGGGACATCTGGACAATGAAGATGCATACTGTAGGAGAGGATGTTGTTCATTAACTACATCTCCACATTAAATAACATCATCCCCTCGAAACTAATCAATCATCTTCAAGACCTTGGCCTCAATACTCCTTGTGCAACTGGATCCTTGACTTCCTCACTTGCAGATGTCAGTCAGCTTGGATTGGCAACAACATCTCTTCCGCAATCACCATCGACACAGGTGCACCACAAAGTTGGATCCTCAGACCCCTGTTCAACTTACTTTCTACTTATGACTGTGTATCTAAGCACAATTCCAGTGCCATATTTAAGTTTGCCGGTAAGACCATTCATTGTCTTTGGCCAAATCAAAGGTAGCAGCAAATCCGCATTTAGGAGGTAATTTGAAAATCTGGCTGAATGCTGTCACACCAACAATCTCTTATGCAAGACCAAGGAGCTGATTATTGACTTCAGGAACAGGAAACTGGAGCTCCATTGGCCAATCCTCACCAGGGGTCAGAGGTGGAGAGGGTCAGCAACTTTAAATTCCTTGGTGTTATCATTTCAGAGGATCTGTCCTGGGCCTGGAACTTAAGGGCCATTTTAAAGAAAGCACAGCAGTGCTTCTACTTTCTTAGAAGATTGCAAGCATTCGGGATGACATCCATCAACTTTGATTATGCAGTGGGGAGTATATAGACTGGATGCACTATAGACTGGTATGGAAACACCAGTGCCCGTGAATGGATAAGCCTACAAGAAGTACTGCATACATCCCAGTCCATCAGAGGTACACCCCTTCCCAACACTGAGCCCTCCCCATACTTGGAGCGCAGCTGAAGGAAAACAGTATACATCTTCAATGACCCCTACCATTGGCATCAGGCAGAAGGTACGGGCCCCATAACAGTTATTCTCGCTCACCATCAGGTCCCTAAATCAGTGAGATAACTTCACTCCACTCATTCCATCCCTGAGCTGTTCCCACAAAATTGGAGCTCACTTTCAAGGAATCTACATCTCATGTTCTCAATACTTATTGTTTATTTATTATTATTATTATTATTATTAATAAGTTTTTCTTCCATTTTGTATTGCACAGTTTGTTGGCTATGGCACATTGGTCATTTGTCCATTCTGTTGGGCGTGGTCTGTCATTGATTCTATTGTGTTTCTTGTATTTACTGTGAATGCCCACAAGAAAATGAATCTCAGAGTTGTATATGGTAGCATTGAACTTTGAACTTTGAACTTTGATCGAGTTTGTACATTCTCCCCATAACCACATACGTTTCCTCCGACTGCTTTGGTTTTCTCCCACATTCCAAAGACATATGGGTTTGGATGAGTAAGTTGCAGCAATTCCATGTAAACTGTGGAAGCATGGAGTCATTTGTGGGCTGCCCCCGGCAAATATATAAACCTGTTGTGCAAATGATGCATTTCTCTGTAAGTTTCAATCTTTCGATGTACATGTGACAAATCAAACTAATCTTTATCTTTTAAAATCATCGCAGAACATTTGGAAGGATTAATTCTCACCAATTCTAAATTAAGTATGTTAAAAATATGGAGCTTAAATGGAACTTTGAGTATGGTTAGGAGAATGGTTTTAAAGCACGGCGAGAGTGAAAAGCATTCTTGGTGCATTAATTGGGCTTTTAGCATTACCGCAGCTAGTGTTCAATGAAAATAATTTTAACTGAGAATCTTTTAACAGCACTAAAACAAATCTTCCGAATGGCTTAACAAAAGAGTTTCTGGGGAACGTTGGGATAATTGAAACTTAGCTTCACTGTCACATAAAGGAGAAAATAATATGGATGACTTTCGTCCTGGGAATAGAATTGTGAATTTAGACTTTTAAATTATACATTGGAAGCAGCAGCTGATAGCACTTGTGGGTCATGGGGGTCATTGATGATACCAATGATGATGACTGACGCTGATTTCTGTAACTTCGCTGATGGGAAATGGACCAATAGGGTGTCTAATAGAAAAGATTTATATTTTCTGTGCTCAGATATGAAAGTGGGAGAGAATATGAAAACATCACCTTTTCAGGAAATTCAACTGGCAGGGAAACTGCTGCTTTACCAAAGCAAAACAGTAGCCATCTCAGACAAAGAAATAATACGACATTGCCTCAGATTCAAATTTCACTTTGACGTGGAAATACTGGCAAGGTATCCTTTACCTTTGTACAGAACTTAATATGCTCTGATTGATGTTTAATAACATTAACCAGCAGAATAATGCAGAGGGTAGGTTTTTATAAGCCCCTACGTTCTAAATGTGAATATTCTCATGCTTTACAATACTTTGAGAGCTGATGAGCTTTTGCTGTGAGAGGATAATGAGAAAGCAATCAGAGAATAAGAATGATGATTACGCCTGACATACTTACCCAAGTTGTGATTTAATAAGGCCTTTCCTGGATTAGTCAGCCTGTTATACCTTACAAAATAGTTCAATTACGGAGGCAATATTTGAGACTTTTATTCAGTCAATTATCAGGAGATGTTATCACACAACACTGGTACTGCCACTGTGAGAGTCACTTATTTTGCTGATACATAATACATGATTTTATAACATATATGGTGAAGCTTAGAATGCTAGAATATTGAGTTTATTAATATTTTATGAATTATTAATCTAAAAGATGACAAGCAAGATATTTTCCTCCCTTTTTCTACTATTTCCAGTCACTATAGCCAATTTCAAGTTAAGTTTCTATCCACAGATTCCCCAGTTTAGATCCATGGAGTGACTCAATCATGTTTCAATGTTGATGCCCATATATTCAAAGTGATTTTGATTCTCTCCTTTTGTCCCATGTTTCTTCCATTTCTCTTAACGATCCCAATTTTTCACTTCAGGCCCAGATTTTGTTTGATACTGTGAATGACAATTCTCCAACATTGGCAGTGATGCTCTCAATTTTCTAGACTGCTTATAATATCTTTATTTCGCTAGAGATTGAATAAAATATCAGTCAGAAATTGTACCATAATCCTTGGATTGGTGTCACTACACCTTTCTAATTCTCTATTTCTAATTCATCTTTCTAATTAGGTGATGACAGCCTGTATGATGAGTACTCAGCTACAGCAGCAGAAGAGGAACCGAATGCTGATGAAGAGACGGGACATCTGTCCCTCAGTGCCCACGATCTGTCCTCACCTGCCACATCCAATGAAGACTTTACACCAAAGGATGGATCTCCTTATAAAGCTCCCATCTACATTCCTGATGACATACCCATTCCACTAGAATTTGAACTGCGCGAGTCAAGCATTCCAGGCGCCGGATTAGGAATATGGACTAAGAGAAAGATGGAAGTGGGTGAGAAGCTTGGTCCTTATGTTGGAGAAGAGCTGTCAAGCTTGAAGGACCCCTTTCAAGGCTGGGAAGTAAGTCCATAATCTATATCAGTTTCAAGTGTCTATTATCAAAAGGCATTTGTTATTTGGAGAAGCTTCTGGTTTGGAATATGTATGAATGTTTCTGATGTGATTAACAAAAATATCCAAGAAGTGATTAGGTTTTGGGTGTTGTCATTCTCTTGGGGTACTGAACAGCTAGTTCTCTCCCAATACAAACAAAGCAGAAAACGTGAAGTTAGTACTTTGTGTGTAAGCATGTCTGTCTGACAGGGAGTTGATCATGAACAGTTCATGCAAATGTACGACTAAACTTGCAAATTGACTCCCCTTATAGTATCTGCCCATATTGTTCCCATCAGTACTTTGTATCTCTGCTCTATGGAAATCAGTCAAAATGTGAGTCAAATCATATTGAGAAGAAAAATCAGAAACATTTACATCCATATCTCACCTTGCATGACCATACAAAGGACTTCACTGCTGCTGGAGTTATGATCAACTGATACTGTAACAACAGTTATATGGCAAGATGAAAATTTATTTCTACTAACTTCTGATGTATTGAGTCCTTTAATGCACTGGGTAAGAGGTTCCCAGTGCAAATAATTCTTGAAAGGAGTCCATGAGTAAAAGTCCTCCTTCAGAATCCCTTTGGAAGTAATGGTGAGGAGGTGTTTCACTAAATCACAACAAACCTCAAGGCACATCTTGATTTAATTTCACTTTTTTCCCCGATTTCACTTCATATCTAGTTCCTCCACTATCAGCAATGCCGATTAACTGATCGGAATCCTAAAAACTATTGGGTGGATTTGGTGCAAGTTTGCTGATGTACAAAGAACATTTCCTGAAATGTTTATAGTTGTGTAATTAATAATTTTGTAGCAGTGGATCTGTTAGTACATTATACCATAGTGGCTAGTTAAATAATTTAAGAATTCATAATGAAGTTTGGAGGTATAAATAACATACTGCATGTCAAATGCAAGAATTTTTATTTTCATATACATGTTATACTTTCCAATTTGAAATGCAGCCTCTTTGCAAATTTTCCTGATTGTCAAATGTTATCAACACATCGACAAAGAATATGGCTTTATCACCCTTATTGGCTCGGATGGTATTGCACTACAGCTGATGGTTCTGGAGAGGACCATAGGCTAACAATCCTTCTCGGGTCAGTGTTAACCTTCTTGCATGTCTCATTGTAGGGCAGAGATCAGTATAATTGATCTCTAGTTCCATTGTAGAGTTCAGTACTGATTCCTGGGACGGTGCTCAGTCCTGCAGAGTGAGGGTCAGAATGTAGCCATTATCTGAACCTCCACTTCATGCCAGCAAGGGCATTGTAGCCTCATTCACTTCAATAACATCAACAAACTATAATTGGAAAGGTAAGTGAAATGTTAATTTAATTAACATTGATGACATTATATTAATTTCACGTGTTCTTGAAATGATAGCATCTTATTTGAAATTGCTATCAGCATTGATTAATGGAAAAGGCCTTTGAATTCACAGATTGCCAAAAGGTTATTAGTGTGGTCTTTGGATGGAACGTCAGGTCTCTTACTGAGGCTTAGTTGCTACTTGTTGACCACTATACTTGGTAAAAATGCTCAGCCTGTGAAGCCTGAAGAGCAATTTGTCCCATGGAGCCCCAGAAGGTTAGCAGAGCTAAGAAGAGGTATATGGGGGAGGGGTGATGTGAATACAAGTTAAGCCACAAAGCTACCCATTATTTCTTGCAATATTAGAAATCCTTTTCATAAGGAACTTAAATAGAATAGTGTATAGAACGTAGCTTTGAAGATGAAGCATCGCAGCCTTTACAACCTGACACAAGCTGCTCTGTGTTTCAAGTCAGATTGACCATTGTTTACATGCAGGGTCAATAACAGATTTTATGCTCTGCAGTCACATCCTACTATGCTTGTGTTGTTACGAAGAATTTACAAATGCAGAACCTCTAACAGCCTTATAATTCTTCTGTAATCAGAAAACTGATTTTATATTTCATGCATTAACACTACAACTTAAGTTATTAACATTTATTAAGAAGGTTGTACTAATATACAGTATGCTATTATAATATTGGTGTTATGGATAAATAGACAAAAAATAAAAAATATTGAAAGATGCAAATAATGGTAACAATAGCAGCTTTTATATTTAAAGCCGCACATGAGGCTGCTTAGCAAGATAAGAGCCCATGGAATTACCGGGAAGTTATTGTTAAGAGCATTGTTTGATTGCCAGAAAACAGAGATTGGGAATAAAGGAATCCTATTCGGGCTGGTCACCGGTTACCAGTGGAGTTCCGCAGGGGTTGGTGACCGCTGCTTTTTACAATGTATGTCGATGATTTGGACTTGTGACTAAGTTTGCTGATGATATGAAGATAGGTGGAGGAGCAGACAGTGTTGAGGAAACAGAGAGCCTGTAGAGAGACTTAGATAGTTTAGGGAAAAGGGCAAAGAAGTGGCAACTGAAAGACAATGCTGGAAAGTGTATGGTCATGCACTTTGGTGGAAGAAATAAACAGGCAGACCATTATTTGATGGGGAGAGAATTCAAAATGCAGAGATGCAAAGGGACTTAGGAGTCCTTGTGCAGGATACCCTAAAGGTTAACCTCCAGGTTGAGTCAGTGGTGACAAAGATGAATGCAATGTTGGCATTCATTTCTAGAGGTATAGAATAAATGTGCAGGGATGTGATGTTGAGGCACTATAAAGCACTTGGAGTATTGTGTGCAGTTTTGGGCTCCTTATTTTAGAAAGGATATACTGACATTGGAGAGGGTTCAGAGAATGTTCAGAAGAATGATTCCAGGAATGAAAGGGTTACCGTATGAGGAACGTCTGGCATCTCTTGGGCTGTATTCCCTGGAGTTCAGGAGAATGAGGGGGATCTCATTGAAACATTCCAAATGTTAAAAGGCATGAACAGATTAGATATAGCAAAGTTATTTCCCATGGTAGGGGTGTCTAGGACAAGAGGGCACGACTTCATGTTTGAAGGTCGTCCATTTAGAACAGAATTGCGGAGAAATTACTTTAGTCAGAGGGTGGTAAATCTGTGGAATTTGTTGCCACAAGCGGCTGTGGAGGCCAAGTCCATTTAAGGCAGAGAGAGATAGGTTTTTGATTAGCCAGGGCATTAAAGGGTATGGGGAGAAGGCAAGGGAGTGGGGATGACTGTCAAAATTGGATCAACCCGTGACTGAATGGCACAGCAGACTCAGTGGGCCGAATGGCCTACTTCTGCTCCTATATCTTATGATCTTATATTTATACAGCATCTATAATCAATGCAAAATGTCCCAAAATACTTTGTAAGTGTACAATGAAACAAAAATGGACATTTACTTAAAGATGACTGTACATTTTCAGGAATATTTTAATGGTGAAAAGAGAAGTAGGTAGACTAAGAGGGTTAGAAAGATAATTCCAGTATTTAATGCAAGGAACAGCCCACCACTGAGGGAGTAGTACATGGGAGGCGATCATGATACTGGAACTGGAAAGGCATAACTATCTTGGATGGTTAAGAGTGTAAAGTGTTTAAAAAAAGAGGCTGAATCAGAGAAGCAGGGCTCGGAACCAAGAGCGCATTGAAGCAGCAGGGTCTGAGAGCAAGGAATGGCCCGATGACTGGATGATTTAAGTGCCAGGCCAGATTGAAAAGATCAGGGATGTGTTGATTCAGCTCACTGCTCTGGGAGGTTTACTCTTCTCTGCACTGAGCTGAGGCTGTGGCCTTCAACTAACAGGCTTCTACATCGGTGTGGAATCATGAACTTCAGTTCTGAATGCTACTTGCCTACTTCTATTGTTTGCATAATTTGTTTATTTTCTCTCTGCACATCAGTTGTTTGATGGCCTTCTTTTGTTTTAACGGGTTCTATTAGGTTTCTTTGTTTTGTAGCTGCCTGTAAGGAGGCAAATCTCAAGGTTGTATAAAGTATACATGCTTAAATATACTTTGAATTGAAGACCCACAACCATCTGAATATCCCTCTCAAGATTATTTGGAATTATGCAAAAAATACTTTATCATAAATCCACTTCAATGTTCTTCTCAGTCTTCTCTACAAAATGTAACCTGTACTGAAGATTCCAAGATATTGAAGAATTTGAGAAATTACTTTTTCGTGCATTTAAGTGCCATTCAGGAATGTGGATGTACAGCTCTCTGTTAGAGAGTGTGTTGCCAGAATTGTAATGTGTTGCCCTTCTGCTGTCCAACTAGCATTAGTTTGATGTTGTTTATTGGTGAGATAATCATTGTATAAATATGTTACATGAAGATTCAAGACGAATTTTTTTTGAAGGTAATAAAGCCAGAAAGAGAAAAGACATTTTATTTTAAGTAAGCATTCCAGCATAACTGAGGCCATGTTGGTTCACCATAATGCATTCTCAGCAAGTGCCTGGCTGAAGAAGGAAACATCACAATTGGAAAATGGTATCTTCAACAATTGTATTCATCTCTTGTGAACTGAACATGGAGGAACTCTGCAGACAAATTAACCCTCAGCAATTAAAGAAGAAACAAAACGAGAAACATAACAGTGAACTGAGTAGGAAAGATCTTACCAGATATGTCCTCATCCATTTGCAATATGCATCCAATATTGGTGCCATTTTCCTTGAGGGAACAGAGGCAGGCACCTTCCTGTCATGACAGTGCCTGTCTCCTTTCTCTCAAAGAAAATGGCACCAGTATAGGATGTATATGATCTCAACATGCCTTGCACCCTTAGATTTTAAAATCAAATTGACAAACCTTTGCTCATCACATTGTATTTATTTATTTAAGGATACAGCGCAGAACAGTTCTTTCCAGCCCCCATGAACAGCGCCAACCAGCAACCCACTTATTTAACACTAGCCTAATCACAGGACAATTTACAATGACTAACTAACCTACTAAACGGTAGGTCCTTGGACTGTGAAATGAAGCTGGAGCACCTGACGAATCCCATGCTGTTCAAGGGGAGAACATACAAACTCCTTACTGATGGTGTCAGAATTGAACACTGAATCCTGGAACACCCTGAAAAGCATCATGATAACTGCTCCACTACCA
The DNA here is from genome assembly GCF_030144855.1 of Hypanus sabinus. Classification (NCBI taxonomy): domain Eukaryota; kingdom Metazoa; phylum Chordata; class Chondrichthyes; order Myliobatiformes; family Dasyatidae; genus Hypanus; species Hypanus sabinus. The sequence goes on from NC_082707.1 coordinate 33,283,176, forward strand.
CGGAGCCCTAATTGCAATAAAGTAATTCAGCCTTTAGAGCAGGGATTACCAACCTGGGGTCGCCAGGTCCCTGCTTAATGGTACTGGCTCATGGGATAAAAAAGGTACCCCTACTAGAGAGTCAATTTGACATTTTCAAAGAGAAAGTAGAATAGAGATGACATGCATCATTTCTTATAGCAAGGGCATCATAGTTTACAAAGCAAACTAGTGCCATTTTCCGATTGTGACATCCTCCAACTACATGATGTTGATGTGACGCAGGACATTCCATGGTATATTGACAGAGATATTGGCGAAGTAGGATTCATCAATAACCTTCACTGCTGCTGCTCCCTCTTTAAATAATTACTATTAGCATGAAATTGCTTCAGCAATCACAGTGGGATTTTGGATCATTTAATTAATCTGTGATTTAAATATGTGATTTGTATGGGTAAAGTGATTACAAATGGAAGTCACATTCCAGTAGCAAGGAACAATCTGCAATCAAATGACCTGGATATATTTTTAATAACAAGCACATTTATTAACATGGGCTTTCCTTTTAAAAAGCAAACTGTTTTTATTTAATCTGTTCCATCTAGAGAGAAACAGCACTGCACATCAGGAAAGGCAAAGCAAAACCAAATCTGCTTATGTGCCGAGGGAGGGAAATTTCTATGTCACAATCTCAAAGTGCACTCCCTTGTTCTATTATCATTGTACACCTTCTTCTGAATCCACAACAGTCTGCAGTGAACCCAACTGGAAAGCAGGCTACATTGTTTACAATAGCTGGTTGCACAATAATATTATCTAATCACTTGATTGACCCAGAAATGAGACTCTGACAGCAGTGCAAAGTTGGTGAAATTTGGAAATGAAAATGGGAGGCATGAGCCAACAGGGAATCGGTTGAACGTGATTAGAGTGCACTTGCCTTATTCTGGCCTTGCAGTCATAAATTTAACCTTTCATCCCATTTTTTAAGACCAACACGAAGCATTATCTAATCAGGTATTTGTTAGTTGAAGTACAAATTGAACAAGAAGGTCTTGGTAGGGTCATAGGACAAGGGCAAAGAGGTCAAGACATTTTTCAGTTTGTCGTGTGGTGTGGGTGGTGGGGGTGGGGTTGGTAACAGTGGATATGTTGAGGTCTGAGTACAGATACACTGTGTATCCCACTGACTGAAGAAATAAATTGACCAGAACAACCAACAAGAGAGGAGAAAAGGACTGAATAACCATGATGACAGAACTTCCAGTAATACGTACTTGCAACAGGTTGATGGTATTCATTATATCTTTATCCCTCCTGGCTTATCACAGCTTGTATTAACTGTTCCCAATATTTGCCAAGTTTAGGGCTTCTAAACATTGAAGCAATGGATTCATGTTGCTTGGTTAACTGTATTAGTACACAGGTTCATTGAATGTGAGTGTATAATCATAAATGTCCAAGCGATCATTTTGAATCTTCCACATTATCTGTTTTGATTGGAAAATGGTGACACAGAGGCCCAGGCAAATGTTCTAACTACACTACCTTAGAGGATTTTGTTTTGATAGGAATATCAAATAGGATATGACAAAAAACAATTTATTAAAACTAATATATTTCAAATATTAATGAAGTGTAGGTGGACTAAGTCTTAATCTATTGGTCTGGACTGATGTATTCAAATAAAAATATCAGAGTCAGCAATGTCAACAAAACTAATGGATTTTCGTATAAAACCTTCAAATTCAAAAACATCCTTAAGAGAAGGAAATCTGTCATCTTTATTCAGTTTAGCTTACATGGGAATCCAGACTGGTAAGCTCTTAATTACCCTCTGAAATGATCAGGTTGCTGATGAGTTCTGGTGCACAAGTAAGTGTATGCCCAACTGCAATGACAGCCTTATTTGCAGCAATATCACATGCACCTAGCTTCATAGGACAGCATTCACACAAAAAGGCATAAGTTCTACACATTTTTTTACAAGAAAGAAATAATCAGAACAACACAAAAGACTATTTTAATGCAAAGTGATTGGAATGGTTATATCGTTGCTAAACTAGTGATTTGAGTTTTGCTAGTTGCTTCAAGAACCCAAATGGTTAAAGGGAAGTAGCAGTTCTTGACTCATAGACAGTGCTTTGTACTTAATGCAATACAGTACCATACACACAATATACTGTGTATGCTGAGAGCTCAGTAGGTTAGGCAGAAGGGTCTCAGCCCGAAATGTCGACTGTTCATTACTTTCCATAGCTGCTGCATGACCTGCTGAGCTCCTCCGGTACATTGTGCCGATTGCTCTAGATTTCCAGTATCTTTTGTGCCTTGTACCTAAATCCCAATTCGAGCTCAGCTCTGTTGTAATTCTGCTGGGTCAGGAGAGAGCATTGAGTAAAGCAATGTACTGTATACACATGGCAGAAATTTGCTCTGGATATGAACTCTTTAACTTTTTTGAAAGAATATAAATTTGCAACAACTTGAGTTATTTCCGGGTAAGCTACATTTAACTATCTGATTTGAGATCACTTCAAACTGGTGCTAATTACCTGATGTCTATTATTTTAACCCCAAAGGCTGTGGATTTTGTGGTCACCATTTGCTTCCGAACTTGTGGATAGCCTCCATTTGAATCAAATGTCTTCTGTACCATGACTTCACTTTGTAGTGTCAGCGGTGTCTCTCCCTTATGCCACAGGGTCAAGCGGTTCTTGTTTTAGCTTCTCCTCTTTTGACTTGAACAAAAAAATGGTGCTTGATTCTTGAGGACTGAGGCAGAATCATTTGGTCAAAGGTGTTTCATCTTTCAGATGGGACATAAACAAAGAACTGCTGCTCTCTTGTGTTGATGTAAAAAGTTCCACGGCAGCACTTAAAGGAAGTAGCAAGAAAGTCGTAGGAGAAAACTCTGAGGGACAGAATGGAAATTCATTCGGAAAAGCAGGGATTAATCAAAGATAATTGAAGAGTGAAAATATTAAATAAGAACATATAATGTTGAAACATCCAACACCTAAGGCAGCAGCTGAAGAAAGAGAAACAGTAAATGTTTCAGGGCCTAGATCTTCCAGCTTTCTTCCTTTCATTATCAGAACTAGTCATTTCTGCCTGTCGTCATCATCTTGGCTCAGTCTTTTCTGTTTCTATTTGTTTAGAGTCACTTGCTGGACATGTTCTATAATTTGTTATTAGCAGACAACACTAAAAAAAAGCATAAAAGCATAACAGAGCATACAGTTGCTACTTCAAGTCTTTTGGTCTTCCCTTTATTCTACCCTTCTCTTTCAAACCTTCAATGTTACTAAAAATTAACTTGTTTTTTTTCTCTCACAGATAACATAAAAACATGCAGATGCTGGAGATCTCAAATAAAGGCAGAGAATGGTGGAGGCCTTTAGCAGTGTAGTAGCATCTGTGGAAACAGAAACAATTCACATTTCAGATCAAGAACACTTCATCAGTACCGTTCTGAAATGTGAACAGACTATATTATTTTCCTTCTTTCCAAATTTTGATGCAGGAAACCCTGCACTAAATGGGACTGGTTTGGTCCTTGATGGGACCAGGCCAATTGACCACAGCCTCCAACAGTTTGCTGGCCAATAATGCAAGAAGTGATTCAACCCTTACAGGCACAGTCCTCTTGGTAGCCTGACATGAGCAACACACATAATAACTATCACTGACGTAGTTGAGCAGAGGGTCAGGGCAGCCAGGTTTACTCAAAGCTCATATCAGAGGAATAAATATCAGGAGGAAGGTGAAGATATGATAGCAATGCATAAGTAAATTTCATGTCTTCAAAAGTTACATCAGGATGAGCTGCATATCTTTTAAAATACTTACAGTATGTTCAATTCAAAAATTAGATTCATACAGTCATTGTGTTAGGCAACATAGAAGCAGGTCTTTCAGCCACACACAATGCACTCAATGGCCAATTTATTACATACACTGTACATCAAATTAAGTTTATTAACAAAGTACATATGTATATATCACTATATGGAACCCTGAAATTCATTTCTTGTGATTACAAAGTAAATACAAAGAAACAAATATCAAACAACAATATTAAATAATTCAACAATAAATACTGAGAGCATAAGATGAAGCTTTCTTGAAAGTGAGTCCATGGGTTATGGGAAAGGTTCAGTATTTGGGGTGAGTGAAGTTATATCCACAGGTTCCAGAGCCTGATAGTTGACTGTTCCTGAAGCTGGTGGTGTGGGTCCTGAGGCTCCTACACCTCATTCTTGATGGCAGCAGTGAGAAGAAGGCATGGTCTGGATAGTGGAGGTCCTTGGAGATGGATGCTGCTTTCCTGCAACAGCATTTCATATAGAAGTTTTCATTGATTAGGAAGGCTTAACCCCATGATGCACTGGACTGTATCCACTACATTTTGGGAATCTTTCTGTTCAAGAGCATTGGTGTTTCCATAACAGGTCATGATGCAACCAGTCAAAACACTCTTCACTGTACATCAAAAGAAGTCAAAGTTTTAGAGGTCATGCTGAATCTTTGTACACTTCTAAGAAAGTAGGGACACTACTATTCTTTCTTTGTTATGGCACTTACATGCTGGACCCAGAATAGATCCTCTGAAATGGTAACACCAAAGAGTTTAAAGTTGCTGACCCTCTCCACCTCTGATACCCGATGAGGACTGGCTCATAGATCTCTGGTTTCCTCTTCCTATAGTCAATAATCAGTTCCTTGCTCTTGCAGACACTAAGTGAGAGACTGTTATTGTGGCACTACGCAACCAGATTTTAAATTTCCCTCCTATATGCTGACTCATCACCATCTTTGATGCAGCCAATGACACGGGTGCCTTCAGAAACTTCAGTATGGCATTGTAGCTGTGCTTATCCTTACAGTCATGTGAATAAAGCGAGTAGCCCAGGGGTAAAGCACGCAGCCCAGTCAGTTCAGATTGGCAACAATATCCCTCCCACATAGTTTAATGATAATAGAGCCAGTAGAAAAGGCATTGAGCTCATCTGGGAGCAAAACCTTGTTGTCACCTATGTTGGTGGTTCTCACTTTGTAGGAAGTTATAAATTCAACCCGTATATTTTCAGGGATTCAAATTTGTTTTTGATGGCTTCCTGAGGTCATACATGGACCTCTTGTATATTTCTTGGTCACTGATCTGGCAGATTGTGGATCTTTTGGTTCATCTAAGGTTTCTGGTTGTAGAATACTCTGAAAGATTTTGAGGGACACATTCATCTACAAAGGTTTTTATAAAGTCCATGACAAACTGGCTTATTCATTCAGGTCCTCTGAAGAGAACTTGAGCGCAGCCCAGTCTACTGACTTGAAGCAATCCTATAGCTTCTCCTGTGCCTTCCATAACCATCTCTTTATTGTCCTTATCTCTGGAATCTCTATCTTTAGCCTCTGCCTGTATGCAGATAGGAGGGGGACAGCTAGATGATCAGATTTCCTGACGTGTAGTCTAGGGATGGAACAGTAGACATTCCTAGTCATAGGATAACAGGGCTCAGGTGTGTTCAGACCCCTTATGCCACAAGTGATATAGTGATCATAACTGAATTGAATTGACTTTACTTCTTACATCCTTCACATACATGAGGAGTAAAAATCTTTATGTTACGTCTCTGTCTAAATGCGCAATCATAGTAATTTATAATAATTTATAATAAATAGAGCAGTTAATGTAACATAGAAATACACTCAAATCAGCATGAGTTAATCAGTTTCATGGCCTGGTGGAAGAAGCTATCCTAGATTTTATGCTGCAGTACTGTTTCCCGGATGGTAGCAGCTGGAATAGATTGTGGTTGGGGTGACTAGAGTCCCCTATAATCTTTTGGGCCCTTTTCTCACACCTGTCTTTGTACATGTCCTGAATCATGGGAAGTTCACAACTAAAGATGCACTGGGCTGTCCACACCACTCTCTGCAGAGTGCTGAGATTAAGGGAGGTACAGCTGGGCAGAGATTTCTTCAAACAAGCCTGATGGCAGTCCCCAACAATGATTTGGAAGGTGTCGGGTTAGGCTATTTCTTGTTTGCTAACCACTACACTCAATACCTCGAGTGCTTGCTTAACATTGGCCCTTGGCAGTATGTACATTGTAGTCAAGATCATGAAAGAAAACTCTTTTGGTAAGTTGAATGGTCAGCACTTTCTCATTAGATGTTCCAGGTCAGGGGAAGAAGAGTGTGACAAGGCTGCTATTTCCACGAAACACAGGCCCCTACCTTTTGCCCTCTTCAAGTCAGCAGTCTAGTTCATCTGGAGTATTGAGAAGCTCTTGGGTCCTAATGACATATCAAGCATGTCTAAGGTGAGCCATGTCTCCATGAAATACAGAATACAGCAGTTCTTCATTTCCCTCCATGCAGCAATCTTGCCCTTAGGTTCTCAGTCTTATTTTCCAGAGACTGTACATTTGCTAACAAGGTACTGGGTAGAGGAAGTTTTACACTTTGCCGTTTTAGTCTGGCTTGGAGTTCTCCCCTCCTCCCTCTTCTCCAGCCATGGTGATGTACTTTTGTCCACTTATGCTGTCCCTGCATTCCTGAGAGTTAGGTCTGCCAGCTCCTTCAGAAGATCGTGAAATCACTAGTTCATTAAGACAGTTCAAAAGTGCATTACTTAAAAGGAAACTACAGGCTGCTGAATGCAATGAGAGTAGTTCAGAAGAAGTACATTTAAAAGGTTTGCAAGCTGCCAGCAAAATTTCACTGTGTTTCACCAACAGCATCTTGTGCACCTACTCATTAGTGCAAATATCTAATCCAATCACATAGCAGTGACTCACTGCATAAAAGTATATAGACATGGTCAAGACTTTCAGTTGTTATTCAGACCAAACATCAGAATGAGGAGGAAACTTGATTCAAGTGACTTTGGCTTTGCAATGATTGTTGGTGCCCAATGGTGTGTTTGGGTATCTCACAAACTTCTGATCTCCTGGGAGTTCCATGTACAACAGTCTTTGGAGTTTACAGAGAATGGTGTGAAAAGCAAAAAAAAACCTCCAGTGAGTGTCAGTTCTGTGGAGAAATAAGCCTTGTTAATGAGAGAGGTCAGAGGAGAATGGCCAGACTGGTTCAAACTGACAGGAAGGCAGCAGTAATTCAAGTAACCACTCTGCACAGCAAAGGTGTGCAGAACGCCATCTCTGAATGCACAGCACATTGAACTTTGAAGTGGATGGGTTACAGCAGCAGAAGACTGTACCACGTTCTATTCCTGTGGCCACTTTATTAGGTAAACTCCAGTACCTAAAGAAGAGGCCATTGAGTGTATATTAGGTTGGGATTAAGTCATACGATATTGCTATGCAAACAGTGTCCTGGACAGGAGCTCTGGGCCAGCTGTAGATGGAAGCCTGTCTCATGATCAGGTCAGGAATCAGAGTATCAACATTATCATTTATTATTATTGTATTTTTGTTTTTTTCTCAGCTCAAGCTGGTAAAACCTAAGGTCTGGGTATAGCTAAATACACAAACACATTCAATTCTCAATTGCTAAGAACTTTGATACTATTTGTGTGGTATTTAGTATTGTGGCTTTCTGGAGATTTACACATATACTGCTGAGTAGGCCTAATTGTTTAATGCTATTGTGTAATGACTTAGGGATGATACCAGTAGATATTACTAGATATTATCTATTAGTAGATATTACTATTAGGACAATGTATACCCTGTTCATGTTCCATAGTCTTTCAATTTCTTCTTTTAATTCAGCCTATTTCAGGTGTTTTTCACTTAATATTTGCTGTATGTTATGTGTGTTTGGAATGGCTATATCTATTAAGTACATTTTTCTTGCTTATCCTGATGGTTATTATGAATCGTCCTATCTGTAATAATGGATTGGTCATAATGTAATTCGTGCGACTCTGTCTCTAAAGTTGGATCAGGTTTGTATTTGTGGTCAGATACGGTTTCTTTTATGAGTTTGTATTTTAAAGCAAGATTTTGATGAACGATTTTTGTCACTTGATTGTGCCTGCGAAAGTAATCAGATTGAGTTAAACTGCTTAAGGATCCTGTAATGTATTGAATTGTTTCTGGTCTGTCTCGGCACTTTCTGTATTTATCGTCCTGAACTCGCTGGCCTTCTATTATGTATTTTTGTTTTTTTGTGTGTTTTAACCGCCTGGTTCTGTATTGCCACAAGGAATCCTCTGATTCTGTGCTTTCACTTAAGTTTACTGCTGTGTACTTCTTTTTAGAATCGCATATGCTCGTGTGAAGCGCTGAATGTTTTCGTGGATGAAAATATATCCTTAGAAGTTTTATTTGACTGTTGTGTATATTTTATTATGTCTGTTATTTCTCTTCCTCCTTCTGTCCTAGGTAGTGTTAATCTAAGTATGTTTGTGTGTGCATAGAGTTTTCCAAAATTTCTCATTTCATTTCTCAATTTTCTTTGTAAATTTTTCAGATCAGTTTTTAGACCAAGATATCATGCCAAAATAATGTGTTAATATAGGTATAGCGAAAGTGTTTATTGCCTTTGTATTTTTTTTACTGCTGAGCTCTGTTTGGCAGATTTTCTTAAGGCTTGAAGTAAGTTATGTTGAAAGGTTTCCCTTTATCTCACTATGATCTATTTTCTTTGCTATTATTGCGGGGTTTTTTTCTCAGCTCAGAGTGCTAAAACCTGGAAAATGAGCATAGCCAAGCAATTTCTCAATTACTATGAATTTCTAGACTGTTCTCGTAGTGTTTAGTATTGTGGCTTTCTGGAGATTTACCTAAGTATTGTTGTTAATGCTGTTGGTTAATGCTATCTGGTTAATGCTGTTGTTGCTATTATTATTATTATTGTTATTCAAAAAGTGGGGAGATAAGATACTGCAGATGCTGGAAAATGGAGCAACAAACAAACTGCTGATGATCCAATGAGTGGATTTAAATTAACATTTAAAATGTACCCAATAAGTAAATAAGTGGTTTCATGGTTGGTTGTTATGTAGAGTGTGTTAAGTCAATGGAATTTTATATCAAACAGTATATATAAAAAGTTAACCAGTATTTCTTAAGTTGGATTTTTGTCCTGAAGTGTTTGTACTTTTGCAGTAGTATTAAGCAATGAACCAACTTTGAGGTTAAGTGATTACTTAACAGAAAAAAAAGTCTGGGAGGAAGAGAACGTAAAGACAAGTGCAAAGTAGAAGTTCCAGGTAAAAAGCCCATAGACATTAAAAGCCTTCTATTTTTGACATCTGGAATGTCTTTAATATATGTGCAAAACTAAAATTATGCAGATGTTATGACATAAGAATCAGAATCCTGGAAACACTTTGCATATCAGGCAGTATCTGTGGCAAGAGAAATAGAGTTAACATTTCAGAACAGTTGTCAGTTCTGGTGAAAACTTATTCTTATGAAGCATTATCAGTGCTTCCTTCTTCCTCACGTGATAGTGTATTGCATGACCTGATAGTGTATTCCATCATTTTCTCACCTAATATGCTAATGCAGCATAATGAAACACACGTTGGTCTGGAGAATGTGGTTCCATTGAAAAATGTTGGAATATAACTTCTTTGCTCAGAGTGCTAGAAATCTGGAATTCGTCACTGCTGGGATTGTTAAAAGCAAATATTTCAGGTACATTAAAATGAGCTTATATAACCAAATGAAGGAAAAGAGATCAGCAATGTTGATAAGAGTTAGATGGGGAAGGAAAGGTTCAATGAGATATTACAGTTAGGATGGAATAGTTTAACCAAATGATGTTTTTCTAAGCATCTTTTTTTAAAGGCTGGAGTATACAGGAGAGAGAGAGAGATGAGGAAGGTAAAACAATGGGAAAGTTGCTTTGATACAAATTTGAAATGGTATTTCAAAATGTACTGCTGATTAAAGTGAATGTTTTATAGTTTAATTCCTCTATGATTGTGAAATCCTAATTCTTTTAATTTTTATCATTCAGCATAGCAGGGAATCTACTGGGATTTCAATGAAGTAATTATTTGCCAAAAACAATTCCTACCCTAGTGTAATTTTAAATCCAAGTGCATCGATATGTACACACCAGTGTGTTGACCCTGCCCTTTCATTTCTAGTTATCTCAATGTGTTTAGTACTCAGCTGTCATCCGATTACTTTGTTTATAACTTACTGTCCTAGGAATGAAAATGACTTTAAAAAAATTTTATAGATGCATTAATTTATGGTAACTTTACTTCAATGCACTTAGAGCAGTTATGAGACATTGGTCCCATGGGAGGAAGAGAAGAGATAAATATATTTTAGACTAAAGGAGGAGGAAGAAAGATAAGAACTCCAAAAGTCCTCAAAATGTTTAATTGCTGACAGGGAGCCATAATTCCTTCCATTAAGTAAATACGTTGTAAAAAAATTTATTATGAAATGCCTCATTATGCAAGGTTAATATTCAAAGAAGACTCTTCTTCCAGGCACTAAACGCAGTGGGTTCCATTAACACAAACTGTCAATATGCCACCAACTCTGGACCTGTAAAATTAAATTGATTTCGTAAATGTAAGCAAGATAGATCTGTTTGCTTTCATCATCAATTTCAGATGGGAGAACAGGTGATGTCACCAACCTGGGAGTGATAAAGATGATAGGCCATCTGGAAGACTGGGTGATAGATAGCTGCAGAGTTGGGGGTACATGGTGATACTGTGTTGCAGGCCACAAGGGATACCAGCGTTAATAACTTTTCAATAATGTCTTGATAAATTTCTCTACTTTAATAATATAGAAATGGTGAGTTATTACCCTGATTGCCAATATAAATAATCTGTGTTTCAGCTGTTGAGACATTTATCCTGGCAGGATTTATTTTAATAATACACAATAATAACAGATCATTCAGAATTGTCAATGTATTTCACAAAGTACAATATGTACTTTCTGAGTAAACCATCTCTACCCCAACCCCCACCGAAAAGGAAAAAAAATATATTGACATTCATTTGTGTAATTGCAGTTCTATCCAGTCTCAACTCACAAAATGGACTGCAGCCATGGGCAGAAAGTCAAAAATGGTTGAGAGCTCAGAATGATATTGTAGTTAATGTGGCCAGAAGTCAGAAAGGGCTGATTGGATCATTTGTTGATATAATGAAGATTTCATTGTGTGTTTGTATAACATGTCACCTTTCAGAGGAGCACTGCCAATTTTGAATAATGCCTTAGTATTTACAATTCCCTTTCCCTTCTCCACCCGATGCCTGCTATGCCTTTATCCTCATGCAATGTTCTTAATGGAACTATCGCCCTCCAGGCATTGTTCTACCATCATGTTATTCATCAACACCAATATCAGTAACCATAAAGTGTGTAATGCATATGGTCTGAAGATGTAAATAACTTTTCTGAGCCAATTCAGAGATGCAAGAGAAAAAGAAAAATGATTGCATCTCAAAGGTGAGAAATGAAGATAACCAGACTTTCCAAAGAACAGCTAATGCTCCAGTGAAGAACACACTGATTGCTATACTACTGAAGGTGGCATCTTTTCAATGAGACAGTATACCAAGCTCATACTTGTTCTGTCAGATGTTATTTCAGAGAGAATGGAGGGTTATTGGGTAGTGTGGGTTTAGTACTTTTTTTTAAGGATTATATGGGTCGGCACAACATGGAGGGCTGAAGGGCCTGTACTGTGCTGTAGTGTTCTATGGTTCTATGGTTCTAAAATCAAGAGAGCCAGTCAGTGGTATCCCAGTCAGTATTTATGCCTCAGTCTACATTTGTATGTCAGTCTATCTAGTTATTCTTATTTCATTGCACTTCGTCTGCAATCCTCATGCCAAAAAGCAGCCAGCACAATCAAAGCCCCTCCCCTTTCACCAATGAGGCGGAAGATAGAAAAACATGAAAGCTCCTACCACAAGGCTCAGGGACAGCTGTTATCTCACTGTTATTCAAGTATTGAACAGTTCCCTAGTATGATAAGATGGATTCTTGACCCACCTCGTTATGATCCTGCATTTCACTTTCTCTGTAACACATTATTCTGCACTTTGTTATTGCTTGACATTGCCCTGTCACAATGATGCTTGCTTTGCTTACTTTTATTGTTGGCACGATTTGTTTTTTTCCCTGCACATTGCATGTTTGACAGTCGTCTTTTTTTACTGGGTTCTATTGGGTTTCTTCGTTTTGTGGCTGCCTGTACGTAGACAATTCTCAAGGGTGTATGTAATATACACACTTTGACCCATATGAACAGTATGAAAAGCAAGATTTTCGTGTACTTTGTTACATGTGGCACTAGCAGGCAGTGACTAATGGGGTACCACAAGGCTCAGTGCTGGGACTCCAGTTGTTTACAATATATATTAATGCAGCATCTCCACGTTTGTGGATGACACGAAGCTGGGCGGCGGTGTTAGTTGTGAGAAGGATGATAAGAGGATGCAGGGTGACTTGGATAGGTTAGATGAGTGGGCAAATTCATGGCAGATGCAATTTAATGTGGATAAATGTGAGGTTATCTACTTTGATTGCAAGAACAAGAAAACAGATTATTATCTGAACGTGGCCGATTAGGAAAAGGGGAGGTGCAACGAAACCTGGGTGTCATTGTACACCAGTCATTGAAAGTGGGCATGCAGGTACAGCAGGCAGTGAAAAAGGCAAATGGTATGTTGGCATTCATAGCAAAAGGATTCAAATACAAGAGCAGGGAGTTTCTACTGCAGTTGTACAAGGCCTTAGTGAGACCGCACCTAGAGTATTGTGTGCAGTTTTGGTCCCCTAATCTGAGGAAAGACATTCTTCCCATAGAGGGAGTACAGAGAAGGTTCACCAGATTGATTCCTGGGATGGCAGGATTTTCATATGAAGAAAGACTGGATCGACTAGGCTTATAGATGCAGGAAGATTGTTTCTGATGTTGGAGAAGTCCAGAACGAGGGGTCACAGTTTAAGGATAAAGTGGAAGCCTTTTAAAACCAAGATGAGGAAAACTTCTTCACACAGAGAGTGGTGAATCTGTGGAATTCTCTGCCACAAGAAACAGTTGAGGCCATTTCATTGGCTATATTTAAGAGGGAGTTAGATAAGGCCCTTGTGGCTAAAGGGTTCAGAGGGTATGGAGAGAAAGCAGGTACAGGGTTGTGAGTTGGATGATCAGCCATGATCATACTGAATGGCAGCGCAGGCTTGAAGGGCTGAATGGCCTACTCCTGCACCTATTTTCCATGTTCCTATGTTTTTAGTAAACCTGTTCACCAATTTATTGCTTAAGGGTGCTTGTTAAATAAAAATGACTGCCATGCTTCCCACATTAAAATAATAACAAAATCATTTCATTTATTGTGAAATGATTTGAGACATTCTGAAAATATTTCTATTTAAAAGCAGTGAATATTCAACAAATAAATCTTCATTTTGGAGATAAAATTTTCATGAGGCTAGGAGCCCTTCAATAATGCGGATTCAATGGGGAAAATATTAATTGGGCTGATGTGCTGAGTTAATGATGAAGGAAGAGTATGTGTATGTTAAGTGGTTTCCACAACACCTCACAACCTGTTCGTTATTTTTGTTCATTAAGGTAGGTGCTGCTGAGGTGTGAGTGATTTACACGCTTTAGCACAGCCTAGACTGTGTGCTCTGATGGAGTTGAACCTTCAACATCCTGATCCAACAGTGAGAAGACAACCACTGAGCTGAGCGAATACATTGTACTAGGTCAAGCTCTCAGTAAAGCCGCTTTCAAAATCCTTGCAGAAATACAACATTTTCTTATTTTGATAATGATATTTCAGATGCTATCTGAAGACACGTATGTTCCCTAAGATACAGTTTTCCTCACAGCTTTAAGCTAAGGGTTAGTAGGTTCTTCCTAGTGCCAATAGTTTGTTTCTACTCAGTGGAACACTTGTTCAAAACTAGTTTGGAGCTAATGCACAATGTGCATTTCCTCTTTCTTTTCACCAATAAAGTTGTAATTTTTAAAATTTCTGTGATATGTTATAGTCATAGTGCTTACAAATTTCATGGACCAAACAATAGCAGCTGAAATGAATGAGTTCATTTCTGTTTCATTCATTTATTTATAAACTACGTTTTAAATATCTACTCAAAAAACTTCCCTTATACTAATCAGTAATCTCCCTCCTATACACTGATACATCCAACAACAGTGGTATCATCAGCAAAATTAAATACCACATTCGAGCTGTGGTTGGCCAATCAATCACTGGTATAAAATAAGCAAACACGGTGAAGCACAGTTCCTGGTGGAGCACCTTTGCTGATGGTGATTGTCGAGGAGATTGTTGTTGCCAATCTGAACTGACTGGGATGTGCAAGTGAGGAAACTGAGCACAGAGAGGTATCAAGGCCAGGTCTGGAAGCTTAGAGATGATTTTTGAGGGGTTGATAGTATTGAATGCTGAGCGGTAATCAATGAAGAGCAACTGACATATTCATTGTTCCTTGTTCATAGTTCAGATATTCCAGAGCTGAGTGAAGAGTCAATGAAATGGCATCCGCTGTTGATCTGTTGTGATGACAGGCAAACTGGAGTGGATCCAGACCACTCCTCAGGTGGGAATTGAAATGCTTCATGACCAACGTCACAGTAAGATGTATGTGTTACTAGATGATAGTCATTAAGGCAAGTCACCATATTCTTCTGAGGCACCAGTATGATTGAATCCTGCTTAACACAGGTGGGTACCTCAGGCTGCTGAAGCAGGAGAGTGCAGATGTCTGTAAGTACTCCAGCCAGTTTAGTAGCACAGCTATACTGTTTGAACCAGTTGTTTTCCATGGATTCACCCTCCTGAAGGATGCTGTCATGTTGGACTCAAGGTGGTTGGGGGCTGTGGGGGTTTATGAAATTGTCCCCAGGTCAGGGTGAGTGTTAAAGGCATTGCGCTCATCTGGAAGCAAAACCTTGTTATGTTAAAAAGCACTTATGTCAAGAGACATTTGGACAACAATGTGGATGAGCAAAGCTGAGAGGGATATGTGCAAAACATAGGGAAATGGGTTTAAATTAGATAGGAATCTTGATTGGCAAGTACCAGTTTGGCCAAAGGGTCAGTTTCTATTCTCTATGACTCTGTGATAGTCTATTGTCCTCATGAAAACTGAATTTAAAAATATTTATTATCAGATGTAGGTGCTACTTTGCAAAATTAACATTGAAGCCAATAATAAATATCGAAAATTGATTCCTCTAAGATATTTTTAAACAAAAAAGTCTATTTAAAGATCTCTCTCTTTGTTTTTATGAGCTACATTAGTGTTACTTCCTCTGGTGATTTATATCTTCCAGTTCTCTGTGCAACAGACTGTAACTTCCATCAGACTGATACTATAATGTTATCTTCTATCTGCCAATAAAACAGAACTACAAACTTAATTATTTGGTAACAATTAATGCAAAGAGAATCATCAAAGCAGAATTTGGAATGCAACAGGCTGATTTAATGACATTCTTGATCTCGGTGTGTGCCAAATTCCATTGCATGTTGATTATTTCTGGAAATTAAGATCATGATTCATGATAAACTGATCAGATTTTTTAATAAAACAATACAGAGCCCACCATGAAATTCTGAAAAAAAGAGCAGCCTTGTAATAATAAGTCATTCCAAAAGCAGATATGAACTCAATGGGTGCTGAAATTAATTTGTGTAAGATATTTCATCGTGCCTGCACTTCATAATCTGAAAGCATTACTAACCTATTAACAGATCTCAAGAGAAAGGGAAATAGTAGATAAGGTAACTTTCAAATCACGGCGTAAAATTAGCTACAGAATAATTTCTTTTTTCTTCTCTTCTGGGAAAGTGGTGGATTGGGGCCATCTTTCAGTCTAATAAAGGGAGGGGCCACAAACACTTATGAACCAAAGCAAGAGCTTGACAAACAGTAGGGCCTTCCTGGATAAATTCCATTGCTTTTCGATTCAGATTCCTGTCTTTCAACACACAGCTGTGTCAGGCTTTTCAATTAACTGTCTCTCTAATGCCTCTGTTCTTAGTGAAAAGGGATTCAGCAGTCTATTAACCAGCAGGGAAAAAAAGCTTCAGGAAGCCAAAGACTAGTTTGAGGAGTCAAAGGTCAAAACTGTAGCTACAGATTGGTGAAGAAGACAAAGGTGTGGCTTAATGACTGAGCAAGCAGTATGAGGGAATACCGTACACTGTAGGAAAAGCATGTCACAGCTAAATGCAAAGAATCCTTTAAGAGGCTAGCTTGCATTGTAGTCCGCAAGTCATTTAAGGAAACTTTAACAGTATATTAAGTTGTGAGTTCCAGAATAAATAAAGGTAGTCCAGTTTATTTTTCTGAGTTTCTAAGTTCTGACTGAATGGATTTAGACCATAAGACCGTTAAATATAGGAGTTGAATTAGGCCATTTGGCCCATTGAGTCTGCTTCACCATTCCATCATGGCCGATTCTCCTGCCTTCTCCCCATGACATTTGAAGCCCTAACGAATCAAAAATATAGCTACCCCTGCTTTAAATATGCCCAGTGACTTTGCCTCCACAACCATCTGTGGCAATGAATTCTACAGATTCACTACCCTCTAAAAAAAGAAATTCCTCCTCAGCTCTGTTCAAAATGGATAGCCCTCAACGTTGAGGCAGTGCACTTTGGTACTAGACTCCTCCACTATCTGAGACATCCTCTCTACATTCACTCTGTCTAGGCCTTTCAGTATTCGATAAGTTTCAGTGAGATCACCCCTCATTCTTCTAAACTCAAGTGAGTACAGGCCAAGAGCCACCAACAATTCCTCATGCATTAACCCTTTCATTCCCAGAACTATCAAGAATGAGCAGAAATACACTACTTAGCCAGAACTCGACAAGATCATTCAGATTCAACAACACTTGACAGTGAAATTTGTTTCTTTTATCCAATTAGTCAAAAGGATGTCCTGTAAAATATGCTAAATGAAATCCCTGTAGTTTCCTAGAAGACAGATGAAATGGATTATAAGTAGGAACAGCAATCCTCTCAGTCATTCATCTTACCTTTTGGCCAGCAATAGGCTTCTGTGAAACAACCTTACAAAGAAACTGATTGCTTGGAGAGAGAAGTTTGGAACTGATTCAGGAATAGTGTCTTCAATCATATCAGACCTCTTTGAAAGTTATTTAAAATAGATTTATTGTTATACACATGGGCACTGATTCATTCCGAAGCCTAACAATTCAGCTTTGATCTGAAAATTCACAAGGATGTGGAAGTCATGACGGAAAATCAACTACATCACATTTAATGTAGATCTTCTTAAGAGGTTGAAAATGACTGGCATGTTCTCCACTCTTCCTCATTCCAGCGGTCATCACATTAAGAGATTACATTGTCAACAATGAGTGCAGTGCCCTAAACTGGTTTACAAAACTTCAGCATGTATTATTAACTCAATGTGTCACTCTCCACATATGTTGCTGGACCAGTTGGTATTTCCATATGTTTTTTTAAAATTCTGATTTGCAACAAGCGTTCTTTGTCTCACAATACCAGCAATTCTTCTCTCTATATATTTATCTATCTGTCTATCTCTAATCTTCATTTTCTCCCTGTCCCCCTCTCTCTATCTCTCTCTCCCCCCTCTCTCTGTCTCAAAGTAAGGATTTCTACCTTTTCCTTGTCTTGAAAGTTCATCAATTCTTTTTGACTATGACTCGCTCCCAAAGCTGCTGTTTGACCTGTTGAGTATCTTCAGAGTTTTTGTTGCATCGGTCTGAGAAGGATAAGTACTTTCAATTGCACACAATAGAATCTGAGAATATCTGACATAGAGGAAGTCATTCAATTCATAGAATTTTGCTGGGCAAAAAATAGGCCAAGTTAAAGTATACCCATGTAGCAGTTATCTTGTTAGTTAACGCTCTTTATAAGCTCAGCCAGGTATTTTATTTTAATATGATGAAAATTTCTACCTCTAATGCCAATCAGTTTTAAGCCCTTGCTACATATAAGATGAAAGAATCTTTTAAATTTGATCATGACCTTTCAACAGATTATCTGAAGCCTAAACATATCTGCTAAAAGAAATATGTCCTCCCTGTTCATCCTACTTGGAAATCAAAAGATTTCTAGATTGTTAAGAAACCATGGAATATGGAGACAGAACTGAAAAATGGTGCTGTGGTTGAAGATCAGCCATGATTTTAATGAATAGTAGAGAGTTTCAATGGCTCGATGCCCTATTTCCACTCCTGTTTGGTAGGTATCTCTAATTAGATCATAAGACCACAAGATATAGGAGCTGAATTAGGCCAATTGGCCCATTGAGTCTGCTCTGCCATTCCATCATGGCTGATTTGTGGAATGAGCTTCCTGTAGAAGTAGTGGAGGCCAGTTCAATTGTGTCATTTAAGGTAAAATTGGATAAGTATATGGACAGAAAAAGAATGAAGGGTTTTGGGCTGAGTGCGGGTAGGTGGGACTAAGTGAGATTAAGAGTTCAGCACGGACTAGGAGGGCCGAGATGGCCTGTTTCCATGCTGTGATTGTTACATGGTTATATGATTTATTATCCCCTTGAATCCCATTCTCCTGCCTTTTCCCCATAACCATTGACACTCTTACTAATCAAGAACCTATCAACCTCCACATTAAATATACCAAAGATACCCAATGAGCTGGCCTCCACAGCCATACATGGCAATGAATTCTGCAGACTCATCACTCTCTGGCTCAAGAAATTCCTCTTCATCTCTGTTCTAAAGGAACATCCTTCTATTCAGATGCTTTGCCTTCTGAGCCTAAGCACTCCCCATTGAGAAAACATCCTCTCTATGTCTACTCCATCTTGGCTTCTCGATATTCTCCTATTCAAGTAACATTCTTGAGGATGAACTGTTGGGGAATAACAGACAATCGCTTATTGTCTAGTAAGGGTTTTTGCATTCTAGTATTGGCTATGAACAAATAGCTGTTGATAATATAATATCTCAGTGCAGTCATTTTCCTAGCCTTCAAGGAATGGTTCTGAACATATTGATAACTGAAGGAAGATACAAGGAAGGATGATATGTATAGCACTTTAAAGCTGTTCATGAGCAGCCTCCCCCTTTCTGTTAATTGAAAGATTAGGGGTTTCACGTTTAGAAAACATTGGTGGAAGTTAAAGGAATGTTAAAGCGGCACAGATGATCATCAGTCAGTTGTTCCCTACAACCCCCCTCCCGCCGCCCCCACAACCCCACCCATTGGGATGAGACAGAGTTCAAAGTCATCTATAATTCACGGCTGAAGTGCAGACAATCACCTGTAGAATAGGAGGAAGAAAACCAGAAGTCATCCCTGGAGCTAACATAGATTAACAAATCAGAAGGAGGCTCTTACTCTGATGAAAGCTAAAGAGGATTAAGATGAAAACAAAAGTTCCTCACTCCTATACTGTCACACAGAGTTTAGAACTAATCATCAAATGAAAGGTCAATGTCACTAATAGGGTCCATTGCTGCAAGTGAGATTGATCCCATCGTTCTCCGTGGTACAGTGATATACAAACAGATATGGCACATGCTGTTAGTTGACTGGCTAGTGTGCTCATAAGCAGCTGTGAGCCAATACAATTGGCTTCAGTGGTCACTTTGCAATGAAAAGGTTTAGCCTGTACCAAATTTCCCCCAAACATCTCCTATTCAAGGCACTAGTGGAGGTATTCATGTTTCTTTGTCAGATCCTTCTATAATGTCTTAAGAGATTAACAGTGAGCATGAATGAAGGCCCACGGATTAAACAACAAAAGCCAGCCTCTCTACATTGCTGTTTTAATTTTTTTGTCCTTCACCTAGTAGCTCGAAGTGAGAATTAATGCATCCAGGAGCTTCAAAAGTTTGAAACAATTATTTGAATCCTTTGAAAAATTATCTTCCTCTTTTATTTCCCACCCCTGTACTTCCTTACATCTACCATTCCACAATGCCTCTTTGGAGGAGATTGAAAAAGCAGTCTGTAGCTCTTATAGAATCCCCATGTGACTGTTCACATGGAGGCGCCTGTGAAGAAGGTGAGTCAAATTGCACCCTCTCACCCCAAAGGAGCAACACTTTCACCTCCTTTACCCATCCCGCATTTAGATTAAAAATTACAGAAAGCTAATTCATGGTTTCTCTGCTCCCTGCATTGGTGTATAGCTATATAAGTACTTGGCTTTGGAGCTTCCTGTTGATTATAACCAGTTAAAGCATTTTCCCTCTGAATATAATAGAGGTCTTTGTAGACCCTACTGATATTTGTTTATCTTGCTGTTGTCTCCTTTTGACTGCCTTGCATGAACTGTTTTGCTGTCCTCGGATATGCATTTCAGAACCTGCCAGTTGGGAGTAAATGCAGACACAGCTCCCAGCGTCGTCTCGGATGCAGAGTAGCTGAACTGTGACCAGCTTTCAGCAATGTGACACTGCACTGATTTGGTGAAAGACTATCCCAGCAGTTTTATTGTGTTGTGCGTCCCATGTTGATTTCCCAAGTAAAATCTTTCAGTAAATCAACCCGTACTGTCCATCTCTTTAATCCCTCGGAAACCCAATCCATGCAACTCATTTCTTCAATAGGCAGTTTGGAGACAGATAATGCCTGTTTTCTGTGGTAATCCCAACTAGCCTAGGAAGGCCTTGGCATTGAAACCTCAATGTTAGATCATTCTTCAACTTGATTTTTAAGAATAGAATAGTAAGCAATAACTTGGTTAATAAAGCATATGTTAAGGAAATGCATATATTAATTTATTAATACACACACAGGTGCGGGCAACATAAATCTTGTAGAGCGCAGTACAGGCCCTTCGGCCCATGGTGTTGTGCTAACCATTTAACGACCTGAGCTTCCCTCCTACATAGCCCTCCATTTTTCTTTCATCCGTGTGCCTATATAAAAGCCCCTTAGAAATTTCTCTACCACCACCCCTGGTAGTAGTCCACACACCCACCCCTCTGTGTCAATAAGCTTCTTTTGACACCCACCCCGATACTTCCCTCCATTTACTTTGAAAATTATGATCTCTCATGTTAGCCACTGCTGTGTTGGGAAAAGGGTATTGGCTAGCCACTCTATCATTGCCTCTTATCATCTTATACACCTCTATGAAGTCTCCTCTCATCATCCTCCTTCTCTCCAGAGAAAAAGGTCCTGGCTCGCTCAACCTTTCCTCATTAACCTTACTCTGTGTTCCAGGCAACATCCTGCCAAATCTCCTCTGCACCTTCTTTAAAGCTTCCACATTCTTCCTTTAATGAGGTGACCAGAATGGAAAACAGCTCTCCAAGTGTGATCTAACCACAATTTTATAGTGGTGCAAAATTACCTCGTCACCATTTAACCCAATACCTGATTAAAGAGGGCTAAGACATCATATGCCTTCTTCATCACCCTATTGATTTGTGTGGCAATTTCGAAGGATCTATGGATGTGAACCCCAAGTTACCCTCTGTTTTCCACACTGCTCGGAAACCTGCCATTAACCCTGTACTCCGCTTTCAAATCCAAGAAGTAGGATCTCTTTCCCTTGGTAAAGAGGTAACAGGACATAGATTTAAGCTTATTGTTAAAAGGGTTAGAGTTGAAGAAAGGAATGTTGGGATTCTGGAATGCTTTGCCTGAAGTGCTGGTGGAGACAGAAAACCCAAATGCATTTACAAGTTATATAAACTTATATAAAGTATGGATGAGTACTATGACCTAAAACCTAGCTTTTACTGCCTTCCTTTTCATTGTCCTGATGAAGGGGCTTGTCTCAAAAGATCAATTGTGTATTCCCCTCCATAGATTCTGCCTGACCTTTTAAACTGCTCCAGAATTTTGTGCATGTTACTTTGAGTTAGGCCCTGTAGGGCTTTAGACCAAGAACTGGGGAGTGAGAGTAATGTAGGCAACTCCATTTTGAGCTGGCATGGGTACAGCAGGGTAAATGGCCTGCAACTCTGCATAGATTTCTGAAATTCTATGACAGCACAACTCCCCGTATGGATGCAATCTTGCCTGAACTGCAACTTGCACTCGTGATTGTGATGCAGCCGACCAACAAATACGATGGTAGAGCATTCCTACCAAATGAAGGAGCAGGTGACAGAGTGCATAACTTCCATCCAATTGCATATCGCAAGCTCCTTTTCTACTTCCACTGAATACCAACCTTTCAATTGCTGCACAGGATCCATTTTTAAGGTCAAGCGAGTGGCTCTGATGTATCAGAAGAGAATGCATTGAATTGCTTGTACAGGGAATGTAGAGAACTAATCAAGTCGGACACGGCAGCCTTGAAGAAGAGTTTATTGAGTGTATTCGGGATGGGTTCCTTGAACAATACGTTACTGAGCCGACAAGGGGGCAAGCTGTCTTAGATCTGGTCCTGTGTAATGAGACAGGACTAATAAAAAATGTCCTAGTAAAGGATCCCCTTGGAATGAGTGACCATAACATGGTCGAATTCCATAATCAATTAGAGGATGAGAGGGTTGGATCTCAAACAAGTGTACTGAGCTTAAATAAAGAAGACTATGATAGTATGAGAGCAGAATTGCTTAAGATGGATTGGGAAAATAGATTAAAGGGTAGATTGGTACTTGATCAGTGGTGTATATTTAAGGAGTTATTTTACAACTATCAAGAAAAATATATTCCACTGAAGAAAAAAGGGTGTAAAAGAAAAAATAGTTATCCGTGGCTAAGTAAAGAAATAAAGCAAAGTATATGACTAAAAAGAAAGTTATATAAGGTAGCTAAATCTAGTGGGAAGATTGAAGATCGAGAAGCTTTTAAAGATCAGCAGCAAATAACAAAAAGATTGATTAAGAAGGGGAAGATAGATTATGAAAGTAAATTGGCGAAAAACATAAAAGCAGATAGTAAGAGTTTTTATAGTTACATAAAAAGAAAAAAGGTGGCTAAAGTAAATGTTGGTCCTCTAGAAGATGAGACCGGGAAATTAATGGTAGGGGACATGGAGATGGTGGAAACGCTGAACAAATACTTTGTATCAGTTTTTACAGTAGAGGACACTCAAAATATCCCAACACTGGATAAACAGGGGGCTCTAGGGGGAGAGAAGCTAACTATGATTCAAATCACCAAGGAAATGGTACTTGATAAATTAATGGGACTGAAGGTGGATAAATTCCCTGGACCGGATGGCTTGCATCCTTGGGTCTTAAGGGAAGTGGCGGTCAGGATTGTGGATGCATTAGTGATAATTTTTCAAAACTCGCTGGACTCGGCAATGGTCTCGGCAGATTGTGAAAATGATAATAACTCCTTTATTTAAAAAGGGCAATAGACAGAAGGCTGGGGATTATAGGCCAGTTAGCCTAACATCTGTGGTTGGCAAAATGTTGGAATCGATAATTAAGGAAACAGTAACAGGGCATTTGGATAAACATAGCTTAATAGGACAAAGTCAGCATGGCTTTACTAAAGGGAAGTCATGTTTGACAAATTTGTTGGAGTTCTTTGAGGACATAACATATAGGGTAGATAAAAGGGAACCAGTGGATGTGGTGTATTTGGACTTCCAAAAGGCATTTGACAAGGTGCCACACCAAAGATTATTACTTAAAGTAAAAAATCATGGGATTGGGGATAATATTCTGGCATAGGTGGAGGATTGGCTTTCTAACAGAAAACAGAGAGTTGGGATAAATGGTTTATTCTCAGACTGGCAGTTAGCGACTAGTGGTGATCTTCAGGGGTTAGTGTTGGGACCCCAACTCTTTACAATTTATATTAATGATTTGGAGAAAGGGTCTAAGTGCAATGTATCGAAGTTTGCTGATGACACAAAGATGGGAGGGAGTGTAATGAGTGCGGACGACATTGAAACCCTGCAGGGGGACATAGATAGGCTGAGTGATTGGGCAGACATTTGGCAGATGAAATATAATACTGACAAGTGTGAGGTCTTGCACTTTGGCAGGAAAAATAATAGAGCAAGTTATTATCTAAATGGAGAGAAATTGGAAAGTGCTTCTATGCAAAGGAATCGGGGGGTCCTGGTGCAGAAAACACAAAAAGTTAGTATGCAAGTGCAGCAGGTGGTCAAGAAGGCCAATGGAATGCTGGCTTTTATTGCTAGGGGGATGGAGTATAAGAACAGGGACGTCTTACTACAGTTGTACCGGGTATTGGTGAGACCACACCTGGAGTACTACGTGCAGTTCTGGTGTCCATATTTAAGAAAGGACATACTGGCTCTCGAGGCAGTGCAGAGAAGGTTCACTAGGTTAATTCCGGGGATGGGTGGGTTGATGTATGATGAGAGGTTGAGTAGATTGGGACTCTTCTCATTGGAGTTCCAAAGAATGAGAGGCGATCTTATTGAAACATACAAGATTGTGAAGGGGCTTGATCGGGTGGATGCGGGGAGAATGTTCCCAATGATGGGTGAAACTAGGACTAGGGGGCATAATCTTAAAATAAGGGGATGCCGTTCCAGGACTGAGATGAGAAGAAATTTCTTCACTCAGAGGGTAGCGGGGCTGTGTAATTTACTGCCCCAGAGAGCCATGGAAGCTACTACACTCAATAAATTCAAAACGTAGATAGACATTTTCCTGGATAAAAATGGCATTAGGGGATACGGTGAGCGAGCAGGTAAGTGGACATGAGGCTAGGTTTAGATCAGCCATGTGATCTCCTGGACCAGTTTTCGATAGCCTGGATGGGTCGGAGAGGAATTTTCCAGATTTTTTCTCCTCAATTGGCAAATCGGTTTTTTTCTCCCCGGGTGATCACATGGGTTTGGGCGGGATGAATAATAAAATAAAATGGGCGGCATGATGCCCTGTTGGTTGGCACCGTTGCCTTGTGGGATTCGGTGATAACTAGAGTTAAGATTGGATCAGCCATGATCTTGTTGAATGGCGGAGCAGGCTTGAGGGGCCAATTGGCCTACTCCTGCTCCTATCTCTTATGTTCTTATGTAGAAGGCAAGTCACAATTGTATTTACTGAATCATTCGTTTGTTAATGTGCCATGTCGTATGATATGGGCGATCATGGTCTTTCCATGGCCAGGATTGTTCTTGGCAAATGTTTCTAGAGAAGTGGTTTGCCACTGCCTTCTTCCAGGAAGTATCGTTACAAGTTGGGTGACCCCAGCCATTATCAAACTCTTCAGAGATTGTCTGCCTGGTGTCAGTGGTCGCATAACCAGGACTTCTGATAAACACAAGCTGATCTTACGATCATCCACCACCTTATACCATGACTTCACATGATTCTAAATGGGGGCTAAGGAGGCACTGCACCTTGCCCAAGGGTGGCCTGCAGGCTAGCAGAGTGATGGAGCACTTTACACCTCCTTTGGTAGATACATATCTCCACCCTGCAACCTGTATTTACTGTATGGGTATAGATATAGATATATATTGAATAAAGTCTGTTTTTGAATAATCAAACTCATATCTCCCCCCATTTTTCTCATTTCACATGTCAAGGAAGAAGACAATTGGAAGCAATTAGTAGATTATGTGTGTTTACAGTACTCTAGTGACATATGTCAAAGTTACTGATTTGTGCTGTTGAAAGTCTGTTGCTTTTAACAAGTAAAAAGGATTATAGAAGTAATTTTGGCCAAATGTTGAAACCAACTGTTAATGGGACACTATGAAATTAAGGCACCGCATTTAAAGATTTGTATTTAGCACAGTTTCAGTCCAAACCGAACCGCCTACAGATTTGACGCCAAGATACCCAATAGGTGTAAGCTTTAGAGAGCTGTTTATGTGCACTCTTCACACTACTTCAACTGAAGCTGTGTATTTAGTTGGCACACAGAGCATATTGCAAGGTGGCACAGTAATTACTACAATGAAGTCCCTGTGATATTACTTCTTACAGCACGGTGAGGCTTCTGGCTCAGAGCACCAGGGAGCTGGGTTCATTTCTCTCTTCTAACGCTATCCGTGTGTGGTTTGTATGTTCTCCTTTTTACTCCAGGAGTGCTCAAGTTTCACCTCAGATCTTCGGGAGTGGGTTGAAAGTTTATTTCCACTGTAAATTTCTTTTTTGATAGTAAGTTAGTTGTAGAACTTGGGGATGCAGGGAGGATCAAATGGGGTTAATTTAGGACTTGCGTAAATGGGCTGAGGATTGCCAGAGACCTAGTGGCCTAATTGACCAGGTTCGGTGCCCTAAGACACTCTGTTTACCCGCTGATGTGATGTTTGCTCTTTGTCATTTGTCAGTTGCAAGAAGGGTTTCTGTGGGTGAAAGCCAAGAGTCTGGGAATCAAAGAATCATTTATGTGCAGGACTTCTTGGTAAATTGATAAATTGGTTTATTATTGTCAGGCTCTGAGGTAAGTGCATACCATTCATGCGCATCAATCCATTACAACCGCACATTGAAGTTGTCCAGGGTAAGACAGTAACAGTGTTGAATCAAGTGTTAGATTAGATTAGTTAGATTAGATTAGATTATGAGGACACTCAGTCCTCGTTTATTGTCATTTAGTAATGTATGCATTAAGAAATGATACAATGTTCCTCCTGTATGATATCACAAAAACACAAGACAGACCAAGACTAACTGACAAAAACCACATAATTGTAACATATAGTTACAACAGTGCAAAGCAACGCTGTAATTTGATAAGAGTAGACCATGGGCACGGTAAAAAAAAAGTCTCAAAGTCCCCGATAGCCCATCATTTCACGCAGACGGCAGAAGTAAGAAAAACTCTTCCTGCCATGAACCTCCAATGCGGCAAAACTTCCTGATGCAGCCTCTGGAAGCATCCGATCACAGCCAACTGTGAGTCCGTCCGAAAACTTCCAGCCTCTGACCAGCCTTCCGACACCGAGCACCATCTCTGCTGAGTGCTTTGACCCCAGCCCCGGCCGCCAAGCAAAAGGCAAAGCCTTTCAGAGAAAGTACAGTGAAGGTAGACAATAAGATGCAAGGTCACAGAAAGGTAGATTATGAGGGCAAGAGTCCCTCTCATCATATTAAGGAACTCTTTTTTAGTCTAACATCAGTGGGATTAAGCTTGCATTGGGCATGAAGGTATATGCTTTCAAGCTTCTGTATATTCTGTCCACTGAGGGGTGGGGAGGGGGCAGAAAGAAAATGTCTAGAGTTGGTGGAGTTAGATTATTGTTTGTTGATCACAGCTCGGTGTTCAATACAATTGTTGCTTCAGTATTAATTACAGAACTTCTGAAACTGGGCCTCTGTATTTCCTTTGCAACTGAATCTCCAACTTCCTCATCAGGATACCGCAGTCAGTGTGGATTAACATAACATCTCCTCCTCACTGACAATCAGCACAGATGCATCAAAAGGATGTATGTTTAGCTACAGCTCTACTCTCTATATACTTATACCTGTGTGGCTAATCACCAGTCAGAAGCCATCTGTAAATACCCACATGAGACCTCTGTAGTAAGAATCTCAGATGGCAATCAGGAGACATACAGGTGTGAAATAGATGGTGAGAGATGCCACAACAACTAATTCACAATCAAATTCATCAAGGCTAAGGAATTGATGAATGGAGGGAAATTCAGGAGAACCCTCAACAGTCCTCATTGACGGGTCAACAGTAGAAAGGGTGAGCAGCTTTAGGTTCCTGGGTGTCAATGCCTCGGAGGATCTGTCCTAGGCCCAATAGATTGATCCAATCACAAAGAAGGCATGTTTGAAGCTCCACTTCGTTAGGAGTTTGAAGAGATAAGGCATATCACCAAAGACTCTTACGGATTTCTATAGATGGAAATCATTCTAACTGGTTGCAATTACGCCCTTGGTAGAAAGGCTCCAATGCATAAGATCACAGGAGAGTGTCAGAATCAGAATCAGGATTAATATCAGAGAGTGCAGGGAGTTGTAGACACAACTCTCCCTACCATTGAGGGCATCTTCAAGAAGCAGTGCCTCAGGAAGACAGCATCCATTCTTAAGAATGTCACCATCCAGGGCATGTCCTTCTCATAACTACTGTCAAGAGGGGGCATAGGAGCCTGAAGACCCACACTCAAAGATTCAGCAACAGCTTCTCTCCTTCACCATCAAATTTCTGAGCAGTCAATGAACCCATGAGTGCTATCCCATATTCCTTTCTTGCAATATTTAACTATTCTGTTATTTATTTATTTATTGCACTATATATTTATTTTTTCATTCTTTATAGGGTACTGCTGCTTCAAAATAACACATTTTTAGTGATAACACATCTGAACTTGATTCGGCTGGGTGCTTTACAAGGCAGCATTAAGTATAGGCAGAATCTATGGAGCGGAGGCTGGTTTCCGCTGTGCCCATAACGCTCTGTGATTTCTTGTGGTCATGGGCCATATCAAGCTGTGATGTATCCAGATAGCGTGTTTTCAGTGGCGCTTTGATAAAAAAACTGGTGAAGTCCAAAGGAAGCATGACAAATCTCTTTGAACTCCTGAGGATGTAAAGGTGCTGGTGATCTTCCTTGCAAGTGAAGGAAGGTTTGACCAGCACAGGTTATTAGTGATGTTCATAACTAGGAGCATGAAGCTCTCAACACAGTTGACATAGTCAGGAGTATGGGCATTGACCCACTACTAAAGTTAATGACCAAGTCTTTTGTTTTGCTGATACTAATGGAAGCGTTATCATGACACCGTATCATTAGAATCTCTACCTTTTTCCTGTACTCATCATTATTTGAGATATGGCCCACTATGGTCGAATCCTCCAAGCACTGTGGAGACTATGCCACTGATGCCATAACACTCATCTCATCAGCAACAGAAGACAAATTTCTAGTTCAATGTTTTTTTTTCAGAAATAGTATCATAGAAAACCACAGCACAGAAACAGGCTCAATGGCCCATCCATTCTATGACGAACCATTTTATTACCTAGTCCCATCCAACTGCACTCAGTCCATAGCCCTCCCATCCATGTACCTATCCAAACCTCTCTTACACATTGAAATCAAACTCACATCCATCACTTGCACTGACAGCTCATTCCACTCTCTCATGACCCTCGCAGTGAAGAAAAAAAAGGAATCAAAGCTAGGGTAAAATATTCAAAGTTTATGTACAAAATTACATTAAATAACTGAAAATTTGTTCTCTTTACTTTCAAATTTCATTGAAAGTATCATAGAGATCTTATAATTTATGTATTCATCACTAACTAAAATTATTTTTACTGTTCTTGAGAACCTCCATCTCCATCCTCAGAGTCCTTGGATTCTTCCGTCTCTTCAAACTTCTGGAGGATGGAAATGGATCTACTGAACTTAGGCTCAGCTTATTTCAGTGAGATTCTGATACCTGATACTATTCAACTTCACCTCAGAAAAATGACGAGTATTAAAGCTTCATGTGCAAAATTGTTGACTGGTGCAAAATTAAATAATGCCAGCTGCTGGAGAGGGAGTATTGTTTGCCTCAAACCAACTGATTTTATGTGGAAAAAATAGAAGTGTTGCTTGTGGTAAACTTTGAGATACAAAAGGGGAGGCTCCACGTCAACTCGCGTCAAAGTGGTGTATTTCTATCAGGTAAAATTAATATTAGCAAATTTTTCATTATTGAGATAATCTCAGTAGCTAAAGAAGAAACAGTATTTGTTTGTAATGATGATTCTCACAGTTTTGAATAGGGTCTAATGCCAGATGGAAACAGCAAAGGTCATTTATTTAGAGCATAGCCAGTAAACAACACTTCAGGCAAAGCTGGACTACCATCCCAGTCTCAAATTATTCTGCTAATCGAAATGTTATAATTATGGCCTGTTGAGAAGAAGCCAAATGTTCTTCAAAGAAGTTGGTCTCCTCTTCAAAGGAATTGCAGGGCTGAATCTGAGCAGTTGCTTTGGTAAGGTATACTTATTCAGTTCAACCTGCAATCCACATCACAGTCATGAATCAGAACTCTGTGGGCACTCAAAATGTGCTTATGTTAAAAAAAAATCAACAAGTTCATGGCCTTATGCAGTATAAAAGATTAACACTTTACTCATAATGCCTATACAGACCTTTTTATAAGGTTGATCCAATTAATGCCATTCCTCTATTGTTTCTTCAAATGTATTATTCCTCCTTAAGTACTCATCCATATCCCTGTTGAACCAGCTTCCACCATCATTTAGGGCAATTTACTCCATGTCATAATAATTTACTGCTTGAAGATGTCCCTCCTTACCTCACCTGTAGTTCTTTTGATACTCAACTAAAAGTTGTGCCACCTAGTAATGGTCACTTCCATCTGTGCAAGCTGTTGTTCCCAATGTACTCCATCAAAGCCTTTCAAAATCAAAATCACTCCTTAACCTTCAAATTCGTAATTAATCTTAGCTTACTTTAAAGATGACTAGAAATTTATGGCTGTCAACTATAAAACAGTCTAGAAACATAGAAAACCTAACAGCACAATACAGGCCCTTCAGCCCACAAAGCTGTGCCGAACATGTCCTTACCTTAGAAATTACCTAGGGTTATCCTTAGCCCTCTATTTTTCTAAGCTCCATGTACCTATCTAAAAGTCTCTTAAAAGACTCTATTGTATTCGCCTCCACCACCATCGCTGGTAGCCCATTCCACGTACGCACCAGTCTCTGTGTAAAAAACATACCCCTGGCATCTCCTCTGTACGTACTTCCAAGCACCTTTAAACAGTGCCCTCTCAGGCTAGCCATTTCAGCCCTGGGAAAAAGCCTCTGACTATCCACACGATCAATGCCTCTTATCATCTTATACACCTCTATCATGTCACCTCTCGGGTCATCCTCTGTCGCACCAAAGAAAAAAGACGAGTTCACTCAACCTGTTCTCATCAGGCAACATCCTTGTAAGTCTCTAAGTCTAAGACACATTATGTAAGTATAAGGCCCTGGAAATATGATGAGCCTTTGACTCCTGGATCATGGTTGCTCTCTGGCCTTGAGGAAGATGAGATACAAGTCTGTTCTATCTTCTGGTTGCAAGACTCCTGTGCTAACCGAGCTTTGACAGTTTCAGTGCACTTGCATTTGAAAGGAGAGACTCTTTGTAACGACAGTAGTTATAATTATGAATATTGTTATTGTTTTTGTTCTGAATATTGTTTATCATTGTAAATTTTCACTAACACGTGACAAAATTAAGACACTTGCTAAAACACCTGCAACATAAAAGAACAGCAAAATGCTGGACGAATTCAATGATTGAAGCCGCATCCTTGGAAGCAAAAGGTGTAGATCAATGTATCTTGACGCAGGGTCTTGACCTGAAATGGCAGCTTACACCCTCTGCCTCCACAGATGTTGCTTGACTTAAATGAACTCTTCCTGTATTCTGTTTTTTATTCTAGATTCCATCATCTGCAGTCATGTTTATCTTCAGATTTGCAACATTCTTCGGTACTAATTGGGAATATGAATGAGATAAGTCAACTGAGGACTCAATACTCAGTATTCAACCTTACAATATTTGATTGTTTTCCATAAGATCCCCCTCATTCTTCTAAACTCTAGCAAGTACAGGCCCAGAAACATCAAACTCTCATTATGCATTAACCTTTCATTCCCCCTGGATCCTCTCCAATACCTGCACACCTTTTCTTAGATAAGAGGCCCAAAACTGTTTGCAATTCTCTAAATGTAGTCTGACCAGTGCCTTATGAAGCCTCAGCATTAGGTCTTGATTTTATATTCTAGTCTTCTCAAAATGAACATTAACATTGCATATGCCTTCCTTACCACTGACTCAACCTGCAAGTTAACCTTTAGGGAATCCTGCACAAGGATTGGAAAGTGTATGGTTATCCACTTTGGGGTAGAAGAAATAAAGGGGCTGACTTATTGTTTAAATGGGGAGAGAATTCAAAGTTCTGAGATGCAGTGGGACTTGGGAGTCCTCGTGCAGGATACCCTTAAGGTTAACCTCCAGGTTGAGTTGGTGGTGAAGAAGGCGAATGCAATGTTGGCATTCATTTCTAGAGGAATAGAGTATAGGAGCAGGGATGTGATGTTGAGGCTCTATAAGGCACTGGTAAGACCTCACTTGGAGTACTGTGTGCAGTTTCGGGTTCTTTATTTAAGAAAGAATGAGCTGACATTGGAGAGAGTTCAGAGCAGATTCACTAGAATGATTTCAGAAATGAAAGGGTTAACATTTGAGGAACATTTGACCGCTGTTGGACTGCACTCCTTGGGGTTTGGAAGAATGACAGGGGACCTCATAGAAACATTTCAAATGTTGGAAGGCATGGACAGAGTGGATGTGGCAAAGCTGTATCCCATGGTGGGGGAGTCTAGTACAAGAGGGCATGACTTAAGAATTGAAGGGCACCCATTCAGTTCAGAGGTGTGAACAAATTTTTTTAGCCAGAGGGTGATGAATCTGTGGAATTTGTTGCCACGGGCAGCAGTGGAGGTCAAGTCATTGGGTGTATTTAAGGCAGAGATTGATAGATATCTGAGTAACCAGGGCATCAAGGGTTATGGTGAGAAGGCGGGGGAGTGGGACTAAATGGGAGACTAGATCAGCTCATGATAAAATGGCCGACTTCTGCTCCTTTGTCTTATGGACTCCCAAGTCCCTTTGCGCTTCTGATTTTTGAATTTTTTTCCACATTTGAAAAATAGTTGCCTTTATTCCTTTTGCCAAAGTATATGATCTTACACATCCATACACTATATTCCATCTGCCACTTCTTGCCCATTCTTCTAATCAATCTATGTTCTTTGTAGATTCCTTGTTTTCTCAACATTACCAGTCCCTCCACCAGTCTTTGTATCATCCACAAACTTAGCCACAAAGCCATTAATTCCTTCATCCAAATCATTGATATCTAACTTGAAAAGAAGCTGCCCAACACCGACCCCTTTAGGACAACTCTTGTCACCGGCAGCCAATCAGAAAAGGCCCCCTTTATTCCCAGTTTTTGCCTTCTGCCAGCCAACCAATCTTCTATCGATGCTAGTATATTTCCTATAATTCCCTGGGCTCTTATCTTGCTCAGCAGCCTCATACTCAGCAGCCTTCTGAAAATCCAAGTAAACAACATCCACTGATTCTCCTTTGTCTATCCTGCCTGCTATTTCCTCAAAGAGTTCCAACAGATTTGTCAAGCAAGATTTCCCCTTAAGAAAACCATGCTGACTTTAGCCTATTTTATTGTGCCTTAAAGTACCCGGAAATCCCATCCTTAATAATGGACTCCAACATTTTCACAACCACTGAATTCAGGCTAACTGGCGTATAATTTCCTTTTTGCTGCCTCAGTCCCTTCTTAAATAGTGGCGTGACATTTGCGAGGGGAGAAGCGTGACATTCATTTTCAGCTAAAGTGACTGAGATAAGTGCCTTTAGAGAGATGTATTCTTCAATAAGAAGAGGTGAATATATAATGAATGGGAACAATGTTTGGAACACTTGAAGTAAGGGGGAATAAGGGGCGAGAAGAAAGTGAGAAAAATAAAACACAAGTAGAAAACAAAATTGCTACTATAAAATATAACTCACCAGGTCAGGCAGCATCTGTGGAGAAGAAAAGAAAGTGAATACTTCAAGGTATTGACCTGTGTTGCTTTCTTTCATGGAGCTAATATGTTACACCAGATATTCGAGATTGTTTAAATTTATTCTTCAATACATGAGTATAAAGGAGAATGAAATGATTCTCAATAAGCATAAAAAACATAATAAATATAAAAATAATCCTATAAAGCACAATATACAAGCATCTATTGAGAGTGGCCATATATACATAGACTGATTGTAAGTACATATGTGACATTCGATGCAGGAGTATTTGAACATAAGGTGACTCTGACAGGAAATGTGACAGAGAGACTCTTGGCAAGACACTTGGGTGTTTCCAGTGAGATCATAATGAGATCACACATAAAACACTCAGCAGGTCAGTCACGTTAACTGTTTCTCTTTCTACAAATGCTGTCTGACCTGTTGATTGTTTTGAGCATTTTTGACTTCTATTTTAGAATTCCAGCATCTGTTTTTTTTTAGAATAGCAGGATTTAAATAGCAAAGCAATCGTAAGGGACAATGCAGCCTCTTCCTGATCATAATTTGTGTGTTTGGATATACTGATGCCTGAACTGCACATCCTGTAAATTGCTTTGATAAAATAGCATGTAGGGAGGGAAAGAGTAAGAGTTACTCTGATGTTAGTGAAGACCAAATGCTAGGGACTTAAAGACTACGGTACTTGGAGTTAATACAGGTTCGTGCAAGAGATGTGGAGTAAATCCCATTATTGTATATTGGAGGGAGGAGACAGGTTCGCAGGAAAATTACAACAGAAAATCAGGATTAATTCAAAAGAAATTACTGACCAACACGTTTGCATGTCCATATCCATTTCCTTGTCTGAATGTTGTGAACTTCTACAATTCACATCTTAACCAGAGGCTTTGGAAAGAAAAGTAGACTATGATAAAAATGTTAAGCAATCCCCATGAGTATCAACAACAATCATTTCCACCACAAAGAGAAGAATTCAGATAGTAAGAAAGGCAAAGAAAGAGACATTAGAACAAGCAGTGAGACAAGAAAGAAAGAAATCTCAAGCTGCAGCCGAGTATTAAAATCTCCTTAGGTAGTAATTCGGCATCAATCTGAAAACCTTGATGTAATTGGCTGAATATAGGGCGACTGCCTGACTTTTGTTTGTCTTGTCACAAGTTCAGGGGTGTGGTGGATGAATCAGACTCTCTAGTTGAATGGAAGAGCTGCAAGGGGCTCTCTTGCTCCTTTAGTTTGTCAGCACAGAGATGATTTTCTCATTCTATGTCCCTGGCTATCCTCTCTTTATTGTGTCAATAAAACAGAGTTCTATACAATTAGTTTAATCAGCTTAGAGAACTGACTGAGCAAGCTGGGGTGCCCTTAGCGCCTAGATACAAGTGGATCCTCACAGGGGGTATCTACTGAAAGCCCATAATTGTGTATCTTGGAAAGAATGCAGAATTCCAGATCATTTTTCTGATTTTAGAAGATTCATGATCTTAAAGACTGAATATTACCATTTAGAGAATACAAAGGCATGTGTTACATTGAAGTCATAAACACAAGAGATTGTTGTGTTTGTGTTTGTGTTCTTGTCGGCACCAAGGAAGACTAGTGTGGTCAGCACAACTCTATTAAATCTCGGGGCACTGGAGTTTGTATGGAAAGCGTGGGTTTTCTCTGGGTGCTCCTGTTTCCACTCACTATCAAAAGATGTACCAGTTAGTAGGTTAATTGGTCATTGTTAATTGTTCTGTGATCAGACTTGGGTTAAATCATGGGGTTGTTGGCAACACAGGCTTGAATGGCCAGAAGACCCTATTCCTTGTCGTATTGCTAAATCTGTAGACGCAAGGAATTATT
This sequence comes from Hypanus sabinus, assembly GCF_030144855.1. NCBI lineage: Eukaryota > Metazoa > Chordata > Chondrichthyes > Myliobatiformes > Dasyatidae > Hypanus > Hypanus sabinus. The sequence continues at coordinate 33,318,433 of NC_082707.1, forward strand.
GAAGCCTCTGCCCTATCAAAATAATCCCTGAAATACGGGTTAAATGCAGTAATTTGTGTAATGTAGGAGTGATCTTGTGCAAAATAGTATTGCCTTTGAAATCCATATATGAAATAAGAAAATGATCCAGAAATTCCAGTCCATCCAAATGGCTTTTGATAAATACTTCAAGAACACTATGTCTTTTCATTATTAAACCAAACTAGCTTTAACCCTTACATACAGTTCATATTCTATACCTTCACAGTATGGTCTGGGTCCATTTTGACCCGGCCCATGAATCACCTCATAACAAGTGTCTATACCAAATTTTGAACCACAGATCTAATTAGAATGTATAAATAGCCTATCTGACATTAATAAATGGGTGTTTAATCCTTAATTAATGTTTCAGAGATGTAAAATCCATTTCAGTAGATACAGATCAAATTTGACCCAGAACAACCTCAATGTACATTAATCCTTAATTAATGTTTCAGAGATTTAATATTCATTTCAAGATATGGGTCAAGTTTGACCTGGAACAGCCTCAGTGTACAAAAATTTGTAGCACCTGTACAAAAGTATAATATTTTCAAATATTTTCATTTTTGCGTATTTTGGGTCACTTAAGGAAAAGTCATCAAATTCCGGCTAAAAAAAATGGCATTTAGGGTGTTCTTACTGCTGTCAAATGTCAAAACAGGTCAAGGGCATGCGTAAGGGTTAAGGGCATCAGAAATCTGTAAGAGTCGGTAGGCAGTGGGATGGAGTGGGTCTGAAGGGATTGAGAGCTTGATGGGATGACTGGGGTATTATTGTAGGCTATGAAGAGCCCAGAAGCAGCGCCTGGAATGTAAGCGGTGAGGGTGTGAATGAGAGCAAGTCTGTTTGGGATCATGAAACAAAACCAGAAGATTGGGATTAATCATAATCAGAGGGGCAGGTTATCTGCTTATGATAAAGAATGGGTTCACAGTCAGAACAATGACCGGAAAGGGTAGTTAGGGGCATGTGGAGAGCAGGAGAGGATTAGTCCTTTATCATTCAGCCTATGTTTCAAAGGGTTAGGAGTGAAATCTGGGAGCTGGAAACAAGCTTAGGGATGGGGGGAAACTGAGTTTTGTTGGAGTTGGGACAGACCCAGTTTTCATGGGGCCCTTGATATTTCTTTTCATGACCTCTGCGTTATGAGCTAGGCCAGCATTTATTACATATTGCTAAGTGCCCCCTGACAAGGTGAACTATCTCCTTGAACAGAGTCCTTCTGGTGAAGATAGTCCTGGAGTCCTGTGAAATGGAGAGATCCAAGATTTAGTGATCATTTCCCAGTTAGAATGGTGTGTGACTCTGAGTAGAGCCAATGGCTATTACTCCCTGGATGATGGTGATCGCCATTTCCTGCACAGCTCCAATGAGTGACTGGACAGAGAATGCTATTGTTATGAAATTATAACAGTGGATGAAGACCCAGAGATGCCCAGTGATGAGAAACTTGCAGGAAATGCTTATTAGGATGCTTTAATCTGAGAAAATTTGATTTTAAGTGTCTTACTGCTGTCATTCAATCATATTTCAATGCATATAATGTACAACCACTCAGAAGAAGGATGAAGAAACCAGAATTTGGATTGGAGTTCGGTTGATTTAGTTTTGAACCAGAAAATAAATTCATTAAATTATAACTCCTTAATAAAAATTCACATTTATCTTGAGATAATGTTCTGGATATCAGGAAGATGTTTAGGTGATCATTATCATTTTACAATATGTTCTGCATCCCGATATTTTAGACCATCTATATCTTCCCAAGTGGCCAATCCTGTTACAATTACCCTGAAGTTAGTTAATACTCATATTTCAATGTTATCACCACTTGACATGGTGTGAGGAGATTATCAAATAGTTTACACAACAGGCCAAAATCGGAAGGAAGACCGTAACCTCTAAGGCAGATTTGTGTGTCTGGTAACATAGAGGTTGACTATTTATTCAGATCAGTTAAAATTTTATTTAACAGTCGTTGTGGTAGCTTGAGCCAAAGTCTGAAACAGCCAAAGTGACTCAGTTGTAAATTTAATAAAAATAACAACCTCAGCTTCATGCTAGCTCTCATGGACAGGAAGTGCAAGATAAGAGCTGCATTAATGAAATATTCTACTCCTGTTGATAATTAGCTTACCAAAATAATATGTGCTTGAATAAGGATTTCTATAAACTTAGAATTAAAAACACAGCCAATTTGCAATCTCGATCTGACAGTTCACATAATGAGTCATAACTAAAATATGCTGGTGAAAACAAAGGAAGACCCTGTTGATCTTGAAATCCTCCTTTAACTTTTGTATGTCTTTGCAATATCAGTAATCATGAGGTGATGATAGGCATTTCCACCCATCTGGAAGGGACAATGAATTAGCCCTTCGTTATTTCTTCCCTTATTCTGCCACCTTTTTCAGTCCTGGAGAAGGGTCTCTGCTTATTTCTCTCCATGCCACAGATGCTGCCAGAACGTCTAAATTCCCCCAGCATTTTGTGTGAGTGTGGCTGATCTTGGTTAGTACGAATTTTTATGTAGAAGGATGACTTGGATGGGAATGATATTTATCCTCACAGCAGTCACTTAATTATCATCAATAGGAAAAGCCTGGGATAAACATGTCTCCAGCTAATCACAGGCCAATAAGATCAAACACAGAAGGAAAAAAGTGTTGGGTCTTTATTGTGACATTCAATTCTTAAGTGTTTTTTTGCCAATTAATTGTTTTATTTTTGTATACTCTCTCCCTTACAGTTGTGGCTAATTTGCAACAGCAAGGCTCCACAAAACAATAGTAAGGTAATGGAAGTAATGACTAGCTGATCATCATTGATGATGTGGGTTTAGAGCCAATTGTTCAAGAAAGTGGAACAAATCTTGTCCAAATGACCTGATTTTTAAAAATCTAGTGTTTTAGCTTTTTTTAATATATTTTTTAATGTGGTTTCCACTTTTTTGTGTGGTTCATCAATGCTTTTTCAGTTTTTCATTCATCTTAAACTAACTCAAGTGACACACACACACACACACACAAAATGCTGGTGGAACACAGCAGGCCAGGCAGCATCTATAGGGAGAAGCACAGTTGGCTTTTCGGACTGAGACCCTTCGTGGACTAACTGAAAGAAAAGATAGTATGAAATTTGAAAGTGGGAGGGGGAGAGAGACCAGCATTTTTTATGTGTTGCTTGAATTTCCAGCATCTGCAGATTTCTTCGTGTTAAGTAACAGCAGCTTTATTACTTGGTGGCTACTGGTTAGGACCATGTGCTTAGAAATTACATTTCAAGTACTTTTACCTCTGCAAAAATGGGTGTTGCATTTAGTGGATCCACAAAAATGTTAAATTGTGGCATTCACCCTTAAAAACTATTTGGATGATTTGTACCCATTTTTCTTTAATAATGCCCAGCCTGCACATTTCCAAAGTCACTTTTCATTTCTGCGCACACAATATGCTGGAGGAACTCAGCAGGTTAGGCAACAACAATGGAGAGGAATAAACAGTTGATGTTTCAGGCGGAGTCATTTCTGTGCTGACTTTCCATTAATTCAATTTTTAACTTTGATAACTGATGAACAGTTCCCAGCTCAAGTGTCCTGTCTTCCATCAAAAAGATTCCTCAAGCCAAAATAACAGACAGATCATGCTGAAACTCTACAGGAAGATGTCAATCTGAGTGTGCTGGAGATTTTTTTTTAAAAAGGCCAAGATTTTTTAAATGTTGAATGACTACCAAAGTACTCAGAGATAATTGCAAGATATAATAGACTCTCAGGGCTCAAGTTTAATGAGGCTGTCAACAGCCAATAAATCTGCTTTGGGAGGGAGACAAAAGCAAGTCTGGTTAGAATGCAGCGAGCAAAACAAAAGGAAATTAGATTCCTAATGGAACATCCTCAGATTGTATTGAGAAGCAAAATATACTGGAGCATTAAATGTATGTGATGACTATTGAGGCACAAAGGGAAATGCTAATTAAGACAAAGCTGAATGATTAGATGTGTCAATGACTTAGGAACTTGCAAGACTATATGAGGCCCTCCATTGGTTTAAGTTGATCATGGATATTACATCCTAGCCGTCTACGTGATACCCAAGCCGATACACAAGCCAAGGTAGTAAGGTATGGACAGCAAACTGTTGAGAGCAAGACAATATAGCACCAAATTCCCTTTAGTTTTCCTGATACCAGTAAGGTCACGTGACACGATGATAATTTGTTTTTATTTATTTATTGAGATATAGTGCTGAATAGGCCCTTCTGGCCCTTTGAGCCGTGCTGCCCATCAATCCCCCGATTTAATCCTGGCCTAATCACAGCACGATTTACAATGACCAATTAACCTACCAACTGGTACATCTTTGGACCGTGGGAGGAAATCAGAGCACCCAGAGGAAACCCATGTGGTCTCGGGGAGAACATGTGGCACAGCAGCCAATGTCTGTCACTTTATCTATTATCCTAGTTGCCGTTCATAGGGTTTACATCTGTACAGGAAAAACAATGATTTGCTTATTGGGTGTTGTCAATACAATAGTGATCTCAACTAGTAATTATCAAACAACAGAGGACTTCCCCTTACCTGGAATTTGACCTCCATGGGTGCACCTGAGGGTCAATCAGCATCTGTGGAGGCAACATTTTATGCTGACGTTTTAAGATGAGGTTCACTCTTTGTGAAGTGAAGAGATCAGGAACAAGAGTTCCTCCGAGGAAACTATGGTTTTGAGCCTTCAGATTTCTGCATTTTAGTACATTGCTCTTTAATAAAAGTGGAGGAAATTGAGTAGGAAAAAACAAGTTTACAATCATAAGCACAGGTGACTCTGCAAACGCTGGAAATTGTGAGCAACACACATAAACTGTTTGAGGAACTCAACAAGTCAGGCAGCATCTATGGAGGGGAATAACCAGTTGACATTTTGGGCCAAGACCTTTGTGGATTTGCCCATAATACAATTCCTTAAAGTAGTATATTGCACATCCAACATTCTAGCCTCCTTAGCAACGGAGCTGCTGATGAAATAAAGTTCCATCCAGAATGTGCATCATGAGAAGTGAAAAAAATCAGTATCAGTCCCATGAATTTGGGAAACATGGACTGCTTGTTCCGTATGAGTTGGTACACTGAACCCATCATATATATGCATTGACTACAAAGGCAACTACCTTCTCTCATTGTTATAAATACGAATTTTAGGCTTCAGGTATGTTGCTCCTGGTGAAACCAGTTATATGGAGAATGTATCAGTAAAGATCAATGACAAGCAGACAAGGTAGCTGGATTGGTGGCTTACATCATAGACTCTAAAAGAGTGACTAAAAGCAATTATTGTCACGATTCTAGTACAGTTACAGTGGGTGGAATGGCAGTATTATTTAAGAAAGAAGGAAGAGAGTAATAACAAATGGGCCAATTCCCTCTCTTCCAAATCTACAACTTAATAACCAATTGTATTTTGCAGACAATACAAAGGTAGGTGGGACAGACAGCTATAAGGAGAATGCAAAGAAGCTGTGAAGGGATATGAATGAGTCAAGTCACAAGGAAAAAGCTGGTCTTCATCAGTCAGGACATTAAGTACAGAAGTTGGGATGTCATGTTACAGCTGTACAAGATATTGGTGAGGCTGCATTTGGAATATTATCACAAACAAGAGAAAATCTGCAGATGCTGGAAATCTGAGCAAAACCCACAAAATGCTGGAGAAACTCAGCAGGCCGAAACATCAACTGTATTTTTTTCCATGGGGTCCTGATGAGGTCCTCCAGCATTTTGTATGTGTTACTGTTATCTGGAATATTATGTTCACATTTAGTCACTGTGCAGTAGGAAAGGTGTCAATCAGCTGTAAAGCGTGCAAAAGTGGAGCATAGGAAATGTGGGCTGATCTTATAGAGGTGTATAAAAACATGAAGGCAATAGGTATGTTCCTTGCAATCTGATTTTTGGAGAATTAAGAGCTAGAGGGCATAGGTTTAAATGAGAAGGAGGAGATCTGATAGGAAGCTGAGGGGCAACATTTTAACCCAGCGGGTGGTCGGTATATGGGATGAGTTGACTAAATAAGTGGCTGAAGAAGGTACAGTAACAGCGTACACAAGGTACTGCAACAGGTACTTTGATAGGAAAGCTTTAAAGGGATATGGGCCAAACATAGACAAGTGGGACTAGCTTAAGTAGAAATCTTGGTTGGCATGGGCCAGTCTCAACCCAGAGACAATATGTTACAACATACAGTGGTGCTAAAAAGTTTGCAAACCCTTTAGAATTTTCTCTATTTCTGCATAAATATAACCTAAAATGTGATCAGATCTTCACATGTCCTAAAACTAGATAAAGAGACCCCAATTAAATAAATAATACAAAAACATTATATTTTTTAATTTATGTATTGAGAAAAATGATCCAATATTACATGTATTTGTTGGACAAAGTATGTGAACCTTTGCTTTCTGGTGTGACCCCCGTTATTCAGTAATAACTTCAACCAAAAGTTTCCAGTAGCTGTTGATCAGTTCTGCACATCAGCTTGAAGGAATTTTAGGCCATTCCTCCATACAAAACTGCTTCAGTTCATCAATATTTTTGGGATACTTTCAGGTCATGCCACAGCATCATGATTGGGTTAAGGTCAGGACTCTGACTTGGCCATTTCAAAACACAAATTATCTTCATTTTAAAACATTCTGTCATTGATTTACTCTTGTGTTTCAGATCATTGTCTTGTTGCATCATGCAGCTCCTATTAAGCTTCAGGTGACTGACCACTACCCTGATATCCTCCTGTAAAATGTCCTGTTGCAGTTTTGTATTTGTTGTTCCCTCAACAATTGCAAGCTGTCCAGGCCCTGAGGCAGCAAATCACCCCAAAACCATGATGCTCCTTCCACCATGCTCTATAGTTGTTATGTTTTGATGTTGGTGTACAGTGCCTTTTTTCCTCCAAACATAGCAGTGTGCATTTTTTTCCAAGAAGTTCAATTATTGTCTCATCTGTCCACAGAACACAGAAGCAGTGTGGAACATTCAGGTAGTCTTTCTAAACTTGAGACATGCAGCAAAGTTTTTTTTTGGAGAGCACTGGTTTCCTCCATGCTGTCCTTCCATGAACACCTTTCTTGTCCAATGCTTTCCTTATAGTTGAAACATAAATAGAGACCCTAACAAGTTCTAGAGATTTCTGCAAGTCTTTTGTTGTTACCCCTGAGTTCTTTGTCACCTCCTTCAGCAATACATGTCGTGCTGTTGGTGTGATCTTTGCAGGACACTCACTCCTAGGGAGAGTAGCAACAGTACTGAATTTCCTCCATTTGGAGACAATTTCTCTTACTATGGTCTAATGAACTCTCAGGTCTTTAGAAATGCTGTTGTAGCCTTTTCCAGCTAGATGCATCTCTACAATTCTTCTAAGGTCCTCTGAAAGTTGTTTTGATCAATGAATGGTGCGCATAAACAGATCTTTCTTGAGAAGTGCAGTCCCTGTCAATAACCTGACTTTAGTGTCATTTTTTTTAAAAGGGCAGGACACCTCTACAACACGCACCTTCAATCTCATCTCATTGATTGGAACACCTGACTCCAAATAGTTTTTGTAAAAGGCATTACCTCAGAGGTTCACATACGTTTTTGAACCTAGACTGCGATGTTTAAATGGTGTACTACATATTGACGAGAAGATCAATTGTTTTTTTGTTATTAGTTTAGGCAGATTGTGTTTGTCTATTATTGTGACTTAGATTGAAGATTAGACAATATTTTATGAGTAATTAATGCAGAAAACTAGGTAATTGCAAAGGGTTCACACATTTTGTCTTGCAACTGTAGAAGAAAAAAATTCAGCCTATTTGCGTCCATGCTGACTCCCAGCAAAGCAATTCCATCTTCATTTGCCAATTAACCTACCTCACTTTATTGAGATGTGGGAAGAAAATGGAGCAAGCAGAGGAAACATGCATAGTCAGAGAATGTGACAGCTCATGTCATTGAAGCTGTGATGCAACAGTGCAATCTGCAGTTTACTATATTGACCCTGGGATGAGAGGGTCTTTTTATTGAGCGATATGGAACAGATCTATAATTCCTAAAGATCAGATGAATTAGTGCAGATTTCATTAAAATTGATAAGATGGAGCAGGTGCTTGAAAAAGCACTCATGGAAAAGTTGTGTTCCTTGACTGGAAAGTCTAGGGCTAGGGGTAAGGTCTTAGGACAAGGGATCAGACATCAAAAGGCATTCCTTCACTCAGGAGACTGTATAATTTTGGAATCCTCTACAGCCAAAGGCTGTGAATACTCAGTCATTTAGTGTGTTCAAAACAGGTATCAATAGATTTATAGGATCCAGAGAAATCAAAGGCTATGCCCTTATTCCTCATGTTCTGACCTCTCACTTCTGTGCCTGCTGAGTCAATTGAAGCCTTCAAGACTAGGGCTGATAGATTTTTGCTAGGGCATGGATTGTTACGGCATAAAGAATAAAGGCAAAAAAACTAAGTGAAAACAAAATGAACAATGATCTAATTCATTGATTAAATGGAATTGAGGAGGCTGTAAGTACTAATATTGTTCCTTTTTTCCTGTGAAACCATCTACAACATTCTCATCAGGTGATGAAGGGTCTTGGCCCAAATCAGTGACTGTTTATTCATTTCCATAGATACCTGTCTGACCTGCTGAGTTCCTCCAACATTTTGTGTTTTCATATGTTTTTGTGCTGCATTTCATTGTGACATTTTATACTGTTTTGATGTAGTATTATCAACTTTTGTTTCACCGCATACTGCAGAAATTGTATCCATTCTGCTAATCACAGTGAGTTCAAATCCTGAGCAAGGCCAGAAGAGATGGAACATCCTCAGAATGATAAAGCTCTTCTGGGAAGAATGGCTGCCAGCTTGGTTCAGACATGGCCTGTCTCCCAGCCCTGCTCCATTTTCATTCACCACAGTAAACATTTCTCTAGGCTAACAAGGTTCAGTGTAATCAGAAACATGCTAACTTAGGGGAAAATGCCTACAAAAAAAAAAGAAGCTTGAAGCATATTCAGGAAACAAATGTGATCAATTATCCAAGTGTGTGATTTGCAAATACCTTATCTCTGGACTCCTTGTAAATAAGTGCTTGATTGTTACCAAATGTAGGTTTGGAAATTGAAACATTCTTTAGCACACATGATTCGATTGGCTTGAGATGAGGGAATTGTTACCCAGCCTTTATTTTGCTAACAAAGTCACAGAAGTGGTTAATACTGAGTCGCATTTCATTACTTGGGCAGTAAATTTAAGTATGGACATTGTCTAATGTTATAACTTTAAGATTATCATACAAAACCACTGCAACTATTTGTGGTTAGCAAAGATAAATAACATGAAACGACTCAGAATCTTTACTCATTTATCTCCACTTCCAATATATGTATTTTTCTCATAATACTATATATTACTTTTAAATTGCATTGTGAATGAGCTGCTGTTTGCTGAGTATGAACTGACATCCAAATGGAATTTAAGAGATTAATTCACATTTGACCTACTTCAGCTCCAGTGATAATGAGGGGTGCAGGGACACAGAATTAATCTCTCTCAATTTGTGGCTCTCAGGGGTGCTTGTAAGACTGCAAGTACTTGGATTGTAAAAGTCTCCTGTAGTGTGAAGGAGCTTCTGTTAGCATTCTGTTGAACTCTTCAGTTATGGAGTGCAACACTGACTTGATCTAACCAAGACCGCTAATTAACTCCTTGATTGCTGTGCTGGTGTCTTTGGGTGCTGCTTGTTACCTAGTTACATTCATTTTTTTTCTTGTCCACAATAGTTCTTCAGCTGAATATAATTTTCCCTGCATAAATCCTAAAGATTAACTACTCCAGTTTGTATAAACTAAAATAAAAAAATGTACATACGGCAGTTTGTATTTAGATTTGCATTAGTTTATTGCCATATACTCTAGGGTGCAATGAAATAATTTGTTTGCAGAAATCTCACAGAGTAAATGGTATACATTGGTAATCAACAATAAATAAGATGAAGATAAAACAGCAGTATAGTGCAAAGATTGCAGTGCTTTAAATAAAATGAGGAAATGCTGGAAATCCTGAACAGGCAAAATATGTGAAGAAAGAACAGAGTTAACATTTCATGTCAATGACTGTCAGAACTCAACTATGCAAACATGTGATAATATTTATTTGACATAGCAACGAGTTTGGAGCTGTACGTGTGACTGGAGAAGTATGGAACTGTGTAAGTACCAGCCAGTAAATAGCAGGAAGTTAAAGACTCGGTTACAAGTGTTTACGGATATGATGCCCAAGTAGATGAGGTTTATAGTGCTAGTAGAACCATAGAACACTACAGGATAGAAATCAGGCTACTTGGCCCTTCTAGCCTGTGCCGAAACTTTATTCCGCTAGTCCCATCAGCCTGCACCCAGTCCATAACCCTCTAGACCTCTCCCATCCATGTATCTATCCAATTTATTCTTAACACTTAAGAGTGAGCCAGCACTTACCCTATCAGATGGCAGCTCGTTCCACACTGCCACCACTCTCTGAGTGAAGAAGTTCCCCCAAACCTTTCCCCTTTCATGTCCTCTCGCATTTATCTCACCTAATCTAAGTAGAAAGAGCCTACTCGCATCTACTCTGTCTATACCACTAATAATTTTGTAAACCTCTATCAAATCCCCCCCTTATTCTTCTACGCTCCAAGGAATAAAGTCCTAACCTGTTCAATCTTTCCCTGTAACTCAACTCCTGAAAACCTGGCAGCATCCTAGTAAATCTTCTCTGCACTCTTTCAATCTTACTGATATCCTTCCTATAGTTAGGTGACCAGAACTGCACACAACACTCCAAATTTGGTGGCCAGTGTGTGAGTGCAGGGTAGGAGTGGAGCTTTGAGGCTTTGGCTCGAGAGGCTTCGGCAAGCAGAGGCAGAGGACAAGCTTGCTCCCAGTGAGGTAAGGGCAGGTAAGTTCCTTTAATTAATTTAATTAACTTAGGAGTAGGTAATGGAAGCAGCAGTTAGGGCAGTCAAGTGCTCCGTTTGCAGTATGTGGGAAGTCAGGGCGAGCACAATTGTCCCTGATGACTGCACCTGTAAAAGGAGCATCGAGCTGCAGCTCCTGACAAACCGTGTTAGGGAACTGGAGCTGGGTGAACTTTGGATCATTTGTGAGGCAGAGGCAGAAATAGACAGGAGTTTCAGGGAGACAGTCACCCCTAAACGTCAAGAGGCAGGTAGCTGGGTGACTGTCAGGAGAAGGAAGGGGAATAGTCAGAATGAGCAGAGCACCCCTGTGGCCGTTCCCGTCAACAATTGGATATTGTTGGTGGGGATGACCTACAGGGACAAGTTGTAGTGGTCGTGTCTCTGGGACCGAGACTGGACCCTCAGCACAGAAAGCAAGGAGGGAAAAGAGGAGAGCAGTAGTGATAGGGGATTCGATAGGAGGACAGATAAGAGGTTCTGTGGGAGAGATCAAGAATCCCAGATGGTTTGTTGTCTTCCTGGTGCCAGGGTCCATGATATCTTGGATCGAGTTCTCGGTATTCTCAGGAGGGAGGGTGAGCAGCCAGATGTCGTGGTCCATGTAGGGACTGATGACATAGATAGGAAAGAGGAGGAGGTCCTGCTAAGAGAGTTTAGGGAGTTAGGTGCAAAGTTGAAGGACAGGACCTCCAGGGTTGCAATCTCAGGATTGCTACCCGTGTTACACACGGCTAGAAATAGGACAATAATGCAGCTAAATACATGGCTAAGGAGTTGGTGCAGGAGGGAGGGCTTCTTGTTTCTGGACAAATGGGCTTTGTTCCAGGGAAGATGGGACCTGTTCCAACAGAATGGTTTGCACCTGAACTGGAAGGGGACTAACATCTTTGCGGTAGATTTGCTAGTGCTGCTCCGGGGGTGGGGGGGAGGGGGCGTTTAAACTAGATCTGCAGGGGGAGGGGAGCCAGAGTGTTAGAGCAGATAGTGAGGTGGAAGAGGATAATGGTCATGCGAGAACTGCATGTATAGACAGAAATCAAAGGCTTGTATGTGACAGAAATGTTCTCAGGTGCATCTATTTCAATGCAATGAACATTGTAGGTAAGGTAGATGAGCTTAAGATGTGGATTGGAACGTGGGATTACAACATTATTGCCATTAGTGAGACTTGGTTGCAGGAGGGGCAGGACTGGCAGCTTAATATTCCGGGGTTCCGTTGTTTCAGAACGTGATAGAGGGGGAGGGATGAAAGGGGAAGGAGTGGCATTACTAGTATTGGCGATCTGGTTAAGAAAAAGAGAGAGGTGTTTAGCAGGTATAGGTAACAAGGAACAAATGAGGTACTTGAAGAGTGTAGAAAATGTAAGAAAATATTAAAGAAGGAAATCAGGAAGGCAAAAAGAAGACATGAGGTTGATTTGGCAGATAATGTGAAGGTAAACCCGAAGGGTTTCTACAAGTATATTAAGAGTAAAAGGATAGTAAGGGACAAAATTGGTCCCCTAGAAGATCAGAGTGGTTGTCTGTGTGTGGAGCCTCACGAGATGGGGAGATCTTAAACAGCTTTTTTGCATCAGTATTTACTCAGGAAACTGGCATAGCGTATATGGAAGGAAGGGAAACAAGCAGTGGTGTCATGGAACATACAGAGATTAAAGAGGAGGAGGCACTTGCTGCCTAACAGCAAATAAAAGAAGATAGATTCCCCCCGGGCCTGACATGATAATTCTTCAGACTTTGAGAGAGACTAGTGTAGAAATTGCAGGGGCCCTGGCAGAAATATTTAAAATGTCCTTAGCCACAGGTGCGGTGCCGGAGGATCGGAGGTTAGCTCATGTTGTTCCCTTGTTTAAAAAAAGGCTCCAAAGGTAATCCAGGTAATTACAGGCCGGTGAGCCTGACATCAGTAGTAGATAAATTAGTTCTAAGAGATCGGATATACAAGTATTTGGACAGCTAAGGGCTGATTAAGGATAGTCAGCATGGCTTTGTGTGGTTAGATCATGTCTAACGAATCTTATAGAGTTTTTCAAGGAGGCTACCAAGAAAGTAGATGAAGGAAAGGCTGTGGATGTTGTCTACATGGACTTTAGTAAGGCCTTTGACAAGGTCCCACATGGGAGGTTAGTTCAGAAGGTTCTGACACTAGGTATCCATGGAGAGGTTGTAAACTGGATTTGAAATTGGCTGTGTGGGAGAAGACAGAGAGTGGTAGTGGATGATTGCTTCTGAGACTGGAGGCCTATGACTAGTGCCGCAGAGATCTGTGCTGGGACCATTGTTGTTTGTTGTCGATATCAATGATTGAGATGATAATGTGGTAAATTGGATCAGCAAGTTTGCTGATGACACTAAGATTGGAGGCATTGTGGACAGTGAGGAAGGCTTACAAAGTGTATTCCAAAATGGCAGTATAAGCACAGAAAGTGCCTTTTCCTCCTTTCTTTGTGCAACATCAAGGGAGAGAGTTCAGGCCTATCCTCCTGGCCACCACATTGTAGTCACATCCCAGGAAGGGCAAGAAGCATACAGTAAAGGTTCTGGGGGCTCCAAAATAAAGGAATGAACTTGTAGCCAAGTTCTAAAATTAGTGCCACTGAAGATCTGTTATAACTTGACTATTAACATTTCTGAAGCATTATAAAGCCCCTCACCACCAGCTCCAGTGCAGCAGAACTGCCAGCATTGACTAATCGCACCTGGGTAGGTTCTTTTCAAAGCCAGTATAATTCTAGTCAGAACCTTGCATACAATCAGAATGGTCTTTGTCTCAGAAATCAGACCAGGAAAGGGCAGATCTAATATACTATCTCTGATCAAAGGGGGGACCTCAACTTCATCTCCAGGGGGACTTTTACAAGTAACCCACCTTATTGGTATATTTCTCCTCTGAGCAAGCATCTGCTCAATATATTTTCCTTAGAGTCAATTACAACATTTACTTAGGAATTTGATTTTCTGCTCAGCACCATTTGCCCTTCTTTACACTGTTCTTAGAGGCCATACCCAAACTTTTTAGTACTTTCCAATAGAAAATCACCCAAGCACAGATGTGAGTTTAATCCATCCACCTAGACAAGCAAGCATGTTATTTATTTTGTGTATGCTTTCCCTCCTTTTACTGTCAGCCATGAATTATTTCATATTCTCTTCTTTCTAATTCTTGAGGCTGTAGGATTAACCGCTACTGGAAATGTGTGAGTGCAAAATTTGATGGGACTGCAATAAGAAAGGGATGTATTGCTGGAGGGAATGAAACTCAAAACGGGATATATATTGTATCTTCAGAAAAGATCCAGTTCGGGTCATCACACTTTAGGGTGTATTAGAAGGTCTGAGAGAGGGTGCAGAAAAAAAGAAATACCAGAATGACTACAAGGATAAAGGATTTTAGCTGCAGAATGTTCTACCAATCCACTCTATTCTGTGGGAGAAGCTTACTTTTCAGATCCCCTTTAAGTTAGAATTAGAATCAGAATCAGTTTTATGATCGCTGGCATGTCCTGAAATTTGATAACTTAGTAGCCGCCGTTCAATGCAGTACATAATATAGAAGAAAAAAATGTAAATCAATTTCAGTATACGCATATTGCACAGATTAAAAATCATGCAAAAACAGAAAAATATATATCAATAAGTGAGGTAGTGTTCAAGGGTTCAATGTCCATTTAGGAATCAGATGGCAGAGGGGAAGAAGCTGTTCCTGAATCGCTGAGTGTGTGCCTTCAGGCTTCTGTACTTCCTACCTGATGGTAACAGTGAGAAAAGGGCATGCCCTGGGTGCTGGAGGTCCTTAATAATGGACGCTCATTCCCCCTCACACCTTAAATCATTCCTAGCTCATTTTAATGCTCTTATCATGATTACAGATTGATTACAGCTCGGCGTTTAACACCATTATCTTCTCAAAACTAATCAGTAAACTCCAAGACCTGGGCCTCACTACCCCCTTGTGCAATTGGATCCTGAATTTTCTCACTTGGAGGCCCCAGTCAGTTTGGATTGGCAAAAGTATCTCTTCCACACACTCCAACAGCACAGGAACACCACAGGGATGTGTCCTTAGCCCCCGCTCTTCTTGCTTTTCGCCTATGATTGTGTGGCTAACTACAGCTCCAACACCATAAACTTTGCTGAAGACATCACTGTTATGGGCTGTATCAAAGGCGGTGATGAATCAGCATACAGAAGGGAGACTGAAAATTTGGCTGAGTGGTGTAATAATGACAACTTCTCACTCGATGTCAATAAGACCAAGGTATTGATTGTAGAAACCAGAACTCCATGAGGCGGTACTCGTCAGAAGATCAGAGGTGGAGAGAGTCAGTAACCATAAATTCCTATCTCAGGAGACCTGTCCTGGACCCATCATATAATTATTATGGTGAAGAAAGCACGCCAATGCCCCTACTTCCTCAGGAATCTGCAGAGGTTTGGCATGTCATCGAAAACATTGGCCAGCTTCTATAGATGTGTGGTAGAGTCAGTACTGCCTGGTATGGGAACACCAATGCGTTTGAGCGGAAAATCCTTCAAAAGGTAGCGGATCCGGCCCAGTACATCATGGGTAAAACTCTCCCAACCACTGAGTACATTTACATGAAACATTGCAGTAGAAAAGCAGCATCCATCATCAAAGATCCTCACAGCCCCCACCCCCCCAGCAATGCTCTTTTCTCGCTGCTGCCAGCAGGGGGTACAGGTGTCTCAGGACTCGTACCAACAGGGTCAAGAACAGTTATTACCCTCAGACATCAGGCTCTTGAACAAAAGGGGATAACTGCACTCATTTAAGGACTCTTTATCTTGTTATGCTTGTTATTTATTTATATCTGCATTTGCACAGTCTGTTGTCCATTGATCCTGTTTACAGTTATTGTTCTATAGATTTGCTAAGTGTGCCTACAGAAGAAGAATCTCAGAGTTGTATGCAGTGACTTTTGCGTATTCTGATAATATATTTTTACTTTGAACTTTGATCATGACAAGGTAATGAGAAAGAGCAGAAATCAGAATCAGGTTTAATATCACCTGCATATGTTGTGAAACTTGTTGATTTTGCAGCAGCGGTACAATACAATACACAATAATAGAGGAAAAAACTGTAAATAACAGTAAGTATAGATGTGATGGATGCCACCTTTTTGTGGCGTCGCTCCTTGAAGAACGAAAATGACTATTTTATCTATCAATCTATCTATCCACCTATGTAGAAATGCAGAATGGTAACAGCTCCTTCTAGCTGATTGAGCTCACGCTGCCCTATTACACCCATGTGACCAATTAACCCGCTAGCCTGTACATCTTTGGAATGTGGGAGAAAACTAGAGCACCTGGACGAAGCCCGGCGTAGTCACAGGAGAATGCAGAAACTCGGTGGAATTGAACCTGGTTGCTGGCACTGTAATACTTTTATGTTAATCGCACCCAACACAGATCTAATGATCTAAATGGACTTCTTCAGTGCATTATATAAAGGGAAATGGGAAGAAATTTGTTTCCTATGACGGATAGTTCAAGGACCAGGGAAGATAGATTGAACTCCGTAGCAAAAGATAGAGGGAATTTGAGGAAACATTTCCTTGCTGAGGAAGTGGTGGTTCAAGCAGGGGAAATAAGGTGCATTAAAACATAAATGGACACGTACGAGGAGAAATAATTGCAGGACGACGGGGAGAAAAGCAAAACAATGGATCTGAATAGTCAGCTGTTCAAAGAGCAGTGAAAACATGAATGGACCAAATGGTCATTTCATTTCTGTAGTAATTCCAATTAATCAATAATTCTTTTTCAAGTGAGGTGTTAAACAATGATTGATAACTGCTCTCTTAGGTAACCACTCAAGATCCCATGGCACTATTTTGAAGCACAATAGGAGAGTTATTCCTTGTAACTTGGAAAATGTCTATCCATCCAAAAACCTCTTTAAAACAGAACACAACGTATCTGGTCGTTGTCTAATACTGGATAAAAGTTGGCAATCACAGATAATATTAGCACTTTGTAAAATGTTCCATTGGATGGAAGGATACTTTGGAGTAGACTCATATTATGATAGGTACTATATCAATGCAATTCTTCCTTCATTTTTAAACAATTGAAAATCTGAATTAAACTTTTAATTTACTTCAAAACTTCATCACATCTTTCCAATCACAGTGGGTGTAACTTTTCTCTCGAGCGATGAATGTCAGATAACAGCTGATAAAATAATTGACTCAGTCTGTGGTTAGTATAAATTACTCTCTTATGGTATGTTTCCTTTAGACAATCATCCCACCGCTTTCTTCAGTTGAGTTGAACATAACTTGATAATTTAACCTGATGGTAAACTGGATTTTAATCGACTATTCCTAAGAAATTAATTTGCACCACTGAAGCTATGCTCAAATCCCCTTTTAGTAATTATCATCTTTAGTAATGCAGGTAATAAAAGCTCAAAATGCTTGTAATATTTATAAGGTCAAACATTGAATGTTGAGTATAAGAGTTATATTTCAGGTCAAGAACATTCCATTAGATTTTAATAGTAATGCAGTTTGTGAGAAGGTGTAAGCATCCTTTCTAGAACAGTAACATGATTATATATAAAATAAAGAAATTTAAACTTAACAAAAGGCCAATGGGTTAACCATATGGACATCATTACTTTTCAAAAGGGCCAAATATGAATAATATTATTACAGTGAATACTGTCTGGAAGATAAGTGTACCAGTAAGATCAGGGGTGCCAACATGCAATGACAATAGTTGTCCCAGCTTTGTTTCAGAATTCTGTCTTGACTTTAATTGCAAGTTTGTCCCTGCAATTTTATCATAAATACTTATATGGGAAACGTGTACTCACTGCTCTAACACTGAAGAAGACACACATTCAAAAGCTAGAAAAGGAACTGAATTATAAACGATAATGTAGCACATGGAGTCAGCAGGCTCTGAGCATGTATGCTTGCATTCTGTTGCATCGTTACTACTGATTTACGTATTTCATTGTTACCCACTATGCCTACTAAAGCCTACCGGTGTATCCCTGTACCATTTTTACGGCACAGTAATGAGCAAATCATCCTAATCAGTCCACCTATTCATAAACAGGTATCTCAAAGCATGCACATCATGATGTCTGATGCTGGGCTATCAGTGAGGTCCAAAAGCACCAAGATGGAGCCCTGCTGTTTTACAGAGAGTTTCCCAGGATGCCTGCTCTGTTGATACCTCTGCAATTTCCTCAAACTTGAGGAATCTGCAACAGTTGTGTGTAAGGCTTTCCAGCATATTTACTAATTCAAAAAAAAAACTGGCTGAAGAATTCCCAATGCAAGGGAGATGAACTAACAGCTACCATAGGGTTGTAACTCCATGTGTGAATTTCTGCTTTTTTGGGGCTTTTTTTTGTGAAACACATCTTTGTGCGCAGTCATTGAAGAGTAAGTCTGGATCAGTAAAGCCGAGCATGCTTTGATCCTTATCCATCCTGCTGAATTAAAGAATTGACATGCATTCACCTCATAGAACAGATGGATGATTCAAACAAGCAAGTGGTTCAGAATTATTTTCTGTTTTTAGGGTTCAGTGAAGGGTGATGACGTTTGGAACAGTACAGTTTATTTTTCAGGTCATTTAATCTCAGAGGTGGCTTCTCTCCTTGAGAAGATGTGAATGTCATACTGCCTGAGGACTTGTGTATTTTCTCTGTTTAATCATGTTCCCATTGTTCATCAGTAAAGCTCCCTTGCACGTTTACCTGTGATTATTTGCCCCTCAGTTGTATTCTAATATATGCTTTCTGCTGAAAAGGGCCTATTTTGTGCTGATCAAAATAAGATCTATCAGTGATGAAAAACACACTGTTTTTCCATCTCTTCTCTCATTGTGTCAGCATCAAGGTAGTCTGACGTCGACCACAAATGATCCTGATCTGTAATACAGTTCCTTAGTACTTCACTGCAAAAAAAAAGTCTGCTTTTTTGAGTAGAAATTAAATATGCTCTCTTATGGGTTTTATCTAAATAATGCTCTGAGGAACTTTGCATGAAAGTAATAAGCAACAGATTGCTGAAGCATTGATCCCAAATGGCTTTTGAGATAACCTCAGACATTCCATCAGCATTGTACCTTTACCTGACTTTCACCAAGCTAAGTATGCAAAATATGACCTTCCATGCAGTTATTTTGAACAAATCGTGAAACCCATGATTATCAGGCCTCATGATTTGTATGTGATAGCATCTGCTGTCTGCATGATAGGCCCATTGGCTACTGTATATATATAAAAATATGAGCAAATGATCGTCAGGTTTATATACATTTCGAATGTGCCAGTAGTCAGCAGCAGATCTTGAGGCTGAGATGACATTGATAAAATGTTCGAGCTTTGTTCTCGTGGGCTATTACATCATCTCAGCAGCTCGGTGTGCCAGTTCCCTGTAGCATTCTGCTGACTGTGTCAGTCTATCTTTAGTGCCAGTTTCTGGGCAGCTCCACTCTTTGGGAGAAGGCCCATTTGGTTCTTGGTCAAATACATTTCACTTTCAACACTGGCAGCCATCAGAGAGATGAGGTCTTCTGGATTCAAATTCAGGTTCCAGATGAGAAAGGGTAGTGTGTAAATACTCTCATCTTTTCTGTTCCTTAGATTTGAGGCTAGACATTAATTCCTTTGGCCTATATTGGATTCAAGACTAAAATCCAAGATGCGTATTAACAGAATATACAGCTTATCATTTTTTCGTGTGTTCTATGACCACGAACACACAAAAGATCAAAAGACCATTCAAGAAGTTATTGAGAATAATATCCTATAATCCCTAATTAAATTGTTTAAATCCAGGAGATAAAAGTTTGTCTTCTCTAAAATTGTATTTTTCCAAGACAATTCAGTTCAGATAATCTCATACCAAATGCACAGTACTGGATCATCAGATGAAGTCACATAGGATTTAAATGTAAGGTTTAGACCACAAAACCATAAGACATAGGAACTGAATCAGGCCATCTGGCCCATTGAGTCTGCTCTGCCATTCAATCATGGCTGATCTTTTTTTCTATCTCTTTCTTCTGCCCATAACTTTGATGCCATGTCCAATCAAGAATCTATCAGCCTCTGACTTAAATGCACTCAAAGACCTGGCCTCCACAGCTGCATGTGACAAGAATTTCCACAAGTACACCATCCTTTGGCTAAAGAAATATCTCTGCATCTCTGTTTTGAAAGGGCACTCCTCTACCCTGAGCCTGTGCCCTCTTGTCCTAGACTCTCCCACTATGGGAGACATCCTTTCCACATCTACTCTGCCTAGGCCTTTCAACATGTGAAAGGTTTCAATGAGATCCCCTTCATCCTTCTGATTTCCAGCGGGGACAGACCCAGAGCCATCAAATGTTCCTTGCATGATAACCCATTCATTCCTGACATCATCCTTGTGACCCTCCTCTAGACCCTCTCCAATGCCAACACATCTTTTTCAAGATAAGGGGCCAAAAATTGTTCACAATACTCAAGGTGAGGTCTCACCAGTGCCTTTTAAAGCCTCAGCATCACATCCCTGTTCTTGTATTCTAGACCTCTTGAAATGAATGCTAACATGGTATTTGCCTTCCTCACCAACTCAACCTGCAAGTTAACCTTTAGGGTGTTCTGCCCAAGGACTCTCAAGTCCTTTTGCATCTCAGATTTTTGGATTTTCTCCCCATTTAGAAAATAGTCCGCACATTTATTTCTACGACCAAAGTGCATGACCATAAATCATTTTTATGGAATGATTTTCATGTCCAGAAGAGGACATAAGAAGTGTAAGTCCATATTTTATTTACTGAAATAAAAAGTAGGATAGTAAACATGTGTGTGAGGGGGAATAGTGTTTTGGTGTTTATCACTTTGCATACCTTAATATGAAGTTGTCTTTCATACAGTCAAGGCAAAATTAGAATAGGGAAACCTTAATAACTCATGTTTCATCCACAAATTTCCCTTTCTTAATAAGTTCACTAATGTTTTATTTCTGCAATACTAGCAGTATTCCTTTTGAATGAGATGTTATGGACACATCAATAGAGTTCTTGCTGGCTTTGAAAGAACACAATTTGGAGCAATAGCAGAAATGGCTTGGCTGATATTCATTCCTCAACCAATACAACCAAAGTCATATTGTCTGTTGAAAGGGGAGGTAAGGGGAGGAAAATGCCTGCTAGGGAACCCATGGGGGACATTACCACAATGTCAGGGGATCACTCTGACATACCTTCATTTTTTTTAAAATTAAAGGTATTTTCTGATTTGGGGCAATTTTCTCTGAAATGCGGTAGTCTGTCCTGATGCAAAGGGAACTTTCCTAGATGCATCCGATTTTCCCATTCCCATCCAGTTCGACCTGAACATATGTGAAAATTTCAATGTTTTTTCCACAGAACACAAATAAGGAGCAAAAAAATGTTCAAAGTGAAATTTATAGGGATGTGCAAAATTAAAAAGTGTTGGTTCGCTTTTTTAAAATATTTGAATGACTCAGAAGAAACCAGAACTATTAGGCTGAAGAAGAAAGGGACTAAATAAGGGAAGGGGAAAGGGGGCCAAAGGGTCAGGTGTTGAGTATCAAGCAGTCTCATACTTAACTAATTATTTATGATATGGAAGTGATCATGCAATGGGACAGTTATTTAGGAAGTTTCTCTCTCTGTCACTTCATAATGCCAGTCCCACGAGGCTAGCAAAGCAACCAGAAGTGATTTGGAAGTGATCAGATGTGCCAACAGCACATATACTTGAAGCAGACTGTAAGCTCTGAGTCCAGTTCTTCGTGTGAAGTAGGTTCAGTATGCTTGTTGGCAGATAGGTTGTTGGCAAGGCTTGTGCAGTGGCTTTTTGGCTGGTGTAGTCAATCAAGACTTGATTGTTGTTCATCACCCAGGCATGCGATTTAATTTAGAGCCACTGAACGCACATGACAGAAGTGCTTCCAAGTCCAAATGCCAGTGTTGTGCCAATAGGTCTGTTGCATTATTGCCCATTGGGAAGAAGAACCCCAAAATACATTAATCATTTGTCACAGTTGCCCTGCGACCACACACGTGTTGAACATGGAATTCAGCTCATCTGCCTGACATACCCATTTGACCTGCAAGACATCTCGTGTTGGAAAACTCCTGTTAACAATGCTAGTATTGGAAGAAATTAGGTTAGATTATTGACACGAAGACTCATGGAATCCCACAGCCAGCAGAATTTAAAACATACACCTGTGCCCATTCTACAGCCACCACTAAAGTGTGTGCACCCCACAGAGTAACCCTCCAGTCAGTCACATCCTCAAACTAACATTTAAAAGAAACCCTCACCTTTTTCAGCCCCCTGCTAAACTGTGTCACTTAAAATGGATGGCAATTAGCATGACTGAAGCCGTTCTGCTGATGCTGATCAACCATTCTGAAAAATTCCCATCAGCTTTCCTCCTTGCGTGGATTCCGTGTGAGAAGCATCAGCCTATGACAACAAGAATATTAAGATGAAGAGCTTACAGAAGTGAACTTGAAGTAATCCCTCTTTTTTTCCCTCTCTTATTGTTCATAGTCTAATTTGTCATTCGTGGTATTACTGCACAACCTTTTGGAGCTAAAGCTGCAGTGTTCCTTTTACCTTTCATTTCATATTTAAACAATGGAGGTTACACATTGTGGCTGGCTCCTGTGACCTTTGACATGGGACTAAGTGAAGTGAACCTTCAATGCGGGGTCACATGAGGAATTCTTGGGCCTCTGGTAGTTAGCAACACTTGGCAGCCCCTGTACATGACAATACTTGATCACTTCTCCACCTTTCAAAACTCCACACAAATGTAAAACATAAGTATATTAAATGACAGACATATAATAAAATCCATGAAGTGAAAGTCCTGTGGAATGATTGCTTGTGGATTAGCAATAAATCAAATTCTATCACAGAATAATCAAATGAAAATGCTTTTTTTTAAGCAAGGGTAAAAATCAGAATCAAGTTTAATATGACTGGCGTATGTTGAGAAAATTGTTGTCACGTGACAGCAGTACAATGCAATACATAATAAAAATTATACATTACAATAAGATATATACATACACACATTACAATAATATATATACATATGCATTACAATAAGAAATATATATATATTTAAATTAAATGAGTGGTGCCAAAAGCGAGGAAGGAAAAAAAGTGAGGTAGTTATCATGGATTCATTGTCCATTCAGAAATCTGATGAGGAAAGGGAAGAAGCTGTTTCTGAAACATTGAGTATGTGTCTTCAGGCTCCTGTACTGACATGTCCTTAATGATGGATGCTGCCTTTCTAAGGCATTATGTTTTGAAAGTCCCTTGCTGCTGGGGAGTCGAGTGCCCATGATGGAGCAGGCTGAGTTTACAACTTTCTGCAGCTTTTTTCAATCCTGTGCAGAGGCCCCTCCATAGCACATGGTGATGCAACCGGTTAGCAAGCTCTTCACGGTACATCTCTAGAAACTTGCAAGTGTCTTTAGTGACATATCAAGTCTCCTCAAACTCCTAATAAAATATAGCCAGTGCCATGCCTTTGTAATTGCATCAACATGTTGGGCCCAGGATAGATCTTCAGAGGTCTTAATACCCAAGAACGTGGAACTGCTCACACTTTCCACTGCTGATCCCTCAATAAGGACTGGTGTGTGTCCCCTTGAATTCCACTTCCTGGAGTCCACAATCAATTCCTTGGTCTGGCTGATGTCGAGTGCAAGGTTATTGGTGTGACCCTACTCAAGCAACTGATGCCTCTCAGCTGCTGTATACCTCCTCATCACCGTCTGAAATTCTGCCAACAATAGCTGTGTCATTGGCAAGTTTTTTGATGATGTTCGAGCTGTGCCTAGCCACACAATCACGGGCGTAAGAGTAGAGCAGTGGGCTAAGTACGCATCCTTCAGGTTTGCCAGTGTTGATTGTCAGCGAGGAGGAGAAACCACCTTTCTTTAAGGGAAAATTATACTTTCACCAAACGTAATTCTTCGGTTTGAAACAAAAACTCTGCATTCAAGGTGGAATACTGCTGCAAAGAAGACCTCAAACAAATGTGAAGGCTTACACTTGCATATGTAAATTCCTAATGCTTGCTTCCAGTTTAGAACGTGAAAACTAAGGAGATAAAATTAATAGTTCCCAAATAGGTGCTGGGACTGCGATAAACAATTAACCCATATTGTTCAAGGAATTCCAAGTGAGACATAACACTCCATGCTGGCTGTGAACTCTAAAGCACGTGGTATCCAGCTAGCATTAACTGTTAGATGGCTGGTCATTGCAGTGGGAGGTCAAGGTAATGAGTCACTAGCAGCATTTAAAGCAGGCTTTAAAGGGGAGCCATGTTGTGGCTGAAGTAAGTGCCATCTGGAATTCTACAAATAGTCTGATGGAAAGAATGAAAAGTAAGTCAGTGGTATCCCTAGTTTTCAGGAATTGCCCAGAGAGAAAAGGCTTTCTCAATGAAATTCCATTCTTAAGTGCATTGTGGTCAGGCCTGAGCAAATAGTGCATGTCACTCAGGGGTCAACCTTCGGTCTCCTGTGGATGTGCACATGTGTCTGACAAAGTAGATTACTGAGGAATGAAGTTGGTTATGGCCAACGTGTTGGAAACATAAAAAGCATAGTCTGCAGGTTTTGGTCACACAACATGTGGCCATTCAAAGAGTAGAATTCCTTCTGGGCAAGTAGCAAATTCAAGATGATTTGGTACCTGCACAATAAATAGGGAAGCCTGCAATCAATTTCAAGTTTATTGTCATCTGTCTGTACATATATAAACAAATGAAACAACTTTCCTCTGAAACAGGGTGCACCCACAAAACATGTAACACACAAAGCATGTAAACCAAAATGTTAGCATAAATATATTAATAAAATATGATTCAAAATGCATGCAGCACAGGTAAATGGCAAACAGTAGAGTATACAGTAAACAGCACGCTGACCTAGTGAGAAGGTCTCTCTGGTGGCAGCGTTTTCATTAGTCTCACAGCCTGAGGGAAGAAGCTGTTACAGAGTCTGGCAGTTCTAGTCCTGATGCTCCTGTACCTCCTTACTGATGGTGGGGGTCCTCAACAATGCTGTGGGCCCTTCATCTGCAACACTCCTGGTAAATGTCACAAATATTGGGGGAGGGAGACCCTGTCGATCCTCTCGGTGGTATGAAGTATCCTCTGTGGGGTCCTGTGGTTAGATGACTTGCAGAATCCGTACTACACAATGATGCAGACAGACAGGACACTCTCAGCGGTGCTCCTGCAGAAAGTTGTTAGAACGGGGATAGAGAGCCTAGCATGTCTCAGTGTATTCACTGCTGTGCCTTCATTACGAGTGAGGAAGCATTGTGGGTTTGGGTTAGATTGTCCATTATGTACATACCACGGAACTTTGTGCTCTTCACTCTCTCCACAGCAAATGATTTACAATGGAGGATGGTCAACCTGCACATTCCTGAAGTCCACAAGTTGTTCACGTTAAGACTCAAGTTGTTATTCTTACACTATTTGACAAGCCGCTCTACCCTCTGTCTGCATGTTGACTCATTATTGTTGCTGTTGTATCATCACTAAATGATGGTGTGGTTTGAGTTGACTCTGGCAGTGCAGCCGTGAGTCAGCAGTATGACCAGCAGCAGGCTGAGCACACAGCCCTGCGTGGGGGTGGGGGGCGGCGCTCAGCGTGATGGGGCTCGAGTTGTTGGTGCCTGCTCGGACAAACAGGAGACTTTCTGTTAAGAAGTTCAAGATCCAGCTACAGGGAGCGGCGTTGAGTCGCAACAAGAACAGTTTAACCACCCTTTGAGGGATGATCATGTTAAATGCTGAGCTGAACTCGATGAACAACATCTCTTATATGAGGCAACGTTTTCTAGATGGGACAGGACGGAGTGGAGGGCCGATGCTATGGCATCATGAGTGCACCAGTCTGAGTGGTAGGCAAACACAAAAGGGTCCAGTGTAGCTAGAAGGTGGCATTTTATATGATCCATTGCCAGCTGCTAAAGCACTTCATGATTGTTGAAGTCAGTGCCACTGGGTGGTAATCATTGCTTTCTTGGGCACCGGAATGATAGTGGCTGCCTTGAAGCCTGCTGGTACAGTGGACTGCTTTAAAGAGTTAAAGACCTCTGTTAGCTGTTACCATAGTCTCTCAGTTGTTATCCAGGCCCTCAGCTTTGCTTGTTTTACCCTGCTAGGGTCCCCCTCACCTCTGCTGCAGCCAGACAGGGTCACTCTTCCTCAGGTGGAGAGGGGGCTTCCCTCAATGTCACATCTTTCAATGCATCAAATTGTGTGTAGGAGGCATTCAGCCTTTCAGAAAGGGAGGCATCGCTTGCAACGATAGAAGCCTTCTTTGCCTATAGAATAGAAGATGTCAGAGTTTCTATGCCCTCTTAGTCTGTAGTGGATGTCAAGCTTAGAGATGTTGGGAAGTATCTCCACCACCCACCTGGAAGAAACTTCCAGGTTTCCACGTTCCATGAACGTTTTCCAGTCACCTTCATAGCTAAAGGCAGTCCAGTCCTTGCCCTGCTCTGAGCTTGCTTTTGTGGTTCTGACAAATGACAGAAATGCCTCACACTTTGTGGAGATCCTTCATGAACATTACAGGCTACTGAAGGCCATTTCTGAGAACCTTCCTTGTCCTGCAGCAGCCCAGTGCCCTCTGTGAGCCTTCAGTTTGTTACTTGCGTTGTTCGGTGAAAATGGTGGCAATGCTTTGTTGGCATCGGACTGTGTGGCACCACTTGCAGGCTGCCCCCTCCCCTGAACATCCTTAGGTTGGGTTGGTTCTTAAAGCAAACAACATATGTTGTTTAGGTGTACATGTGATAAATAAATTAATCTGAGTCTGCTTGATCTCCCAGCCATATCATACTGCAATGGATGCCCATAAATGTACCATGTCTGAGTATAACTGGCTTTTGCAGTAGGTAGAAGTAAGAATCTTGGCATCTGCCATACGCTCTCAGTAAAATTATGCAGTTTGGTCCATCTTTAAGAGCACCGGACTCACAGCAACTGCGGGAGGAATTCAGTCAATCATAGAAATGTTATGGTAAAGGTGGCCATTCAGCCCATTGACTCCACACCATCTCTTAGATAGAGAACCTCATCACTGCCATTTTCAAATTCTTTGCCTTGAGCCATTTAATTTATCCTCCATTAAATCTATCCTGCATTCCAATTTCCAGCAAAACATTGATTCTACTTGTATCACCACAACAGGCAGTAAATAGTCCTGGATGCCAAGTTGTTGGGTATATTTAAAGTGGAGGTTAATAGTGAAGGTTCTTGATTTGTCTGGGTGTCAAAGATTATGGTGAGAATACAGGAGAGTGGGGTTGAGAGGAATAATGAATTAATCATGATCGAGTGGTGTAGAGAACTCAACGGGCTGCATGGCCTGATTCTGATCCCATGTCTTACAGTTGTGTGGACTAAACAACAGATCATTAACAGTTTTAACATTAAAAATTCTTCTTATTGCTCTTGCGTCTTTTGGCTAAAATTTTAAATCTCCTTTGAACTTTCTTTGTGTGAAGGAGAACTCCAGATACTCAAATCTAATCTAACAGCTGAAAGGGCATTGGATAAAATAGTGGTAGTTTCCATTAGTTACCATTTAGACATGTTTGTTTAAGAGAGGATCTTTAGCTGGAGCATTCAGCTTCAAATAGCAGTACTGATATCAAACCAGAGAGGGCTATTATGGTACATGCTGTAATATTCTAACCATCATGATGTTTTTAGTGACTTTGTCCGTGATATGCATGCGAGTCACAGGTGTCGCTTTGAACCTGAAAGTGAACAACTGGGTCCCATTTTCACCCTCCCATTTTTGTCAATACCAATATAAGATCCTGAACCAGTGCTTCCTGTCAACTATATCAGAAACATACTGTAGGTGCTCATTTAGTGAATTGAAAAAAGGCACACATCATTGATTTTGTAGGCACCAGCAGTTTCTAAGTGTAGCTTTATTCGGAGCCATGTGTTGTTAGAAATGCTCTGCTTTCTGCATCAAAGGAGTTTTATCACATAAAATGAACAGAAGTTTCACATGACACATTGGGGAGGACATTCAGTCTGACATCTCTTTTTCACAGATCATGAAACATGCCTTCAACACATAATCCCGAGAAAGCTTATTCTCAGTCTCACAGCGTTCTATAAGCCTGGATAGTAATGGTTCTTGCAGCATTCAAAATGAAAGAGTTAAATATATTTTCTTTCCCATTTGGGTCATCCTGTGTTGTAGGTACAGCAGTATAATTATTTATATCTTTTGAGACATTTTCAAAAAGCCTAATCAGCTCCTTAGGCAGTCTCTGTTTATTTTGGGGCAGAGGATACTTTCTGATTCCGAGCTGCTCCACTGTACATATTTGAAGAGTTAATGTATCTGGCTCTGTATTCTCAGGATTCTGAGGGAGTAGCAGGGCTCAGTTCTCCTAAAGCAGCTGCCAACCTTGTCAGCACCAATCTGTCAGAAAGGATTTCTCCTGGCAAAAACTTTGCGCCTCCTTTCTGACATGTCGAACAAACTAATTGTTGTCTCCTGCCTCCCGGAGCCCTCTGAAGTCCTAACAACTTAGCGTCTTCTCAAGAGATGAGAAAGGAACTCACAAAATCAATTTATCAGGCTATTACATTATCATCAGTCAAAACAAAAACCTACTAAAGACAGGAGAAAAAGTGCAAGAAATGGGTCTCTGAGAAAAGGTTACAGAACATCCATCTTCTCCCCTCTTCTGATTGTTCCCTTTCTTCCTCTGTTCTCATACCCATTTCCCTTCGCTCAAAGACACTTTATGACAGGCATTGTAATCGCTAAAGGACGAAGGGGAACCTCCTGATTTAGGACAGAATCTTTGCAGCCTGTGAGTGACAGCGGGAAGGGGTCCAAGTGCCACAGAGGACACTAAGCAATAAATCATCCCCCCTGGCATCAGCTGGCCGTGGCTGATCCCTACTTCCTGAGTGGCTACCATCGTCTGCGTTTGTGTGCATGACAAAACAGGCATTGTCAGGACCGGGCAGCCTCTTTATGGTTTAAGTGTCCAAGGGGTTGGGAAGGGATGAGATGATAGAGATCAAAAAGTAATCAAACCAGGGGACAAGAAAGGAAGGTGGCTTGTGAGAGATAATAGTCTGGTAGAAGAGCAGTGGGAGAGGGAAGCGAATAAAAGACCCTGGGATTGAGAGAAAAGAGAGAGCGTGTGCCAAGAATGCATGTAAATGAGAAGTTGCAAATATTAAAAGGGAAATGTGAGACTCAAGTGAGACTCATTTTCACGTGAAGTAATAATGTGTGAAGGGGGAGATTTCACTGGATTCATACTCAGTTTTACAGAATATCCACAGCACATAAATAGAACATGGCATCAAAAATATAGTATTTCCCAGTGAAAATAATCCCACCATGAAACTCCAAACATGCAAACAAAATGTCAAATACAGATACAGTTAATGAATATGATGGCTTATTTGATTTGTAAGAAAATCGCATCTGATAAAAATCTGCAGTGCTTTCTAATATTGTGTAATGTAAAATGAGTACTTAGAAACAATTTATTTTTGTCAATTTCTCCATATAAATTGCTTGTGAACACAGTTTGGATTAAAACACAGACTTCTTCTAGACATCACCTGTATTGATGTCCATTATCTTCTTCTAAAAGCAATTTAATATTATCATTAGATTTTTCTACATTATAAATGTGGAACAAATCAATGCATGCTTTCTAAAAGCATTCATTCTTGTTGTTTGGGAGCAAGAATCTGGCTGTGTCCTTTTGAAATGTCTTTCATCATTTTGCACTGTGCCAGATGGAGTACTTTCGCGTGGAAAACTGCATTTAAATCTGATGGAAATTAATTGATAGCCCTAAGATTTAGGTAGTTTGATTTCTATTCAGATGTCTGAGGTTCACACCATTTTCTATGTAGCAGGAGTCATGTTAAAATGCCATCTTGTTCTCTGTAAACGCTTGGAAGCATTTTTTATACTTTGAAACAACACTCAGGGTTATGCAAAATTAGGTCGAGCGTAAAAATAAATGACTCCCAATTGTAAATATCAGCTTATTCTAGCTGGATAATGTATATGTTAGCAAGGAACTTAAGTTACTGGACTAGTATCCAGAGGCTTGAATTCATGACCCAGGAAAATGAGTTTGAATTCCAGCATATTTGTATTATTTTATGGCACAGAAGGAGGCCATTTTGGCCATCATCAGTGCCTGCTCTCCGATCATTCCCATCTGTCCCATCCACATCCCTCCCATTATTTTTCCTGTAAACAATTTTCTCTTAGTCTCTTTTCTGATTCTCCTAAAACTATCACACACTATGGGCAACTTGCAGCAGCTATGTAACTCACCAACACACATTTGGAACGTGGGCAAAACTGAGGAATGTGAACATCTGAGTTTGGGTATGAACCTTGTTTGATAGATCGGTGCAAAAGCAGTACTACCTCCTCTGCCCCATACCACATGGCAGCCAGGGAACCTAAATGTGAAGACAAGCAAGAAGAAAACAGAATCAGCAGTCCTGACAATGACGCAAACAGATTGCTGTAAAAAGACATTGGGCTCACTCATGTTGTTTAGGGAATGAAAATTACCATCCTTAATTAGATTGAACCATACGTGACTCCACACAGCAAAAATGTCATCAGCTCAGAAACACTGGGAATGTGCAAAAAATGCCTGCCTTGTCCACATCCTGTAAACAAAGGAAAGAAAAATCTATTCTGGCTCCAGCTATACAAAAAAACATGGATCTTGGCATCAATTTGTATCCTTTATTTTAAGGTTAGTGGTATTGCGGATAGCAAGAAAGATTGTTGAAGGTTAAAGCAAGATGTGGATCAGATGGAATGTTAGGAATGGCATTTGCAGATGGAATATAATCCTGATTACGTCATGCATCTTGGAAAGTCAAATTGGGTAAAACATACCATAAATAGGAGAGTGTTTACGGATGTTGATGAATAGAGATCTTGGGGTTCGAGTCCATAATTCCCTGAAAGTGGTAACTGGAGTAGATAAAGATGATGAATACAGCATACAGCATTGTTACCTTTGTTGGATCCAGAGGTTCTTGTGATCCAAAGGTTCTTTGGAATTTAAGAATGAGTCATAGAGCTTGTTGTTCACGACTGTTTGTTAAATGTTACAAGACTGAGGAGTAGGATGGTAAGGGACAGAAAAAAAAGGGAGCAAACAGAAAAAGGGAAGAGCAAGGTAAGAAATATTTGCATGTATATAGATGACTATATATACATACAAACAAGCATAAGAAAGTTAAACCACAAGAAAAAAATAACTAACCTCCAATCCGATCCAATGCCTTCGTATATTGGGCACAAATATAAAACTGAAACATAACATTGCAACTTTACAACACACTGCTTTGATCAAACTTTTATTATTATGTGCAGTTCTGGTCATTATAGCACATGAGGCGTGCTGCTCTGCTAAAGAGGGTGCATAGGAGAATCACTGGGGTATCGCTTGGATTGGAGGACTCTAGACCCCTGGTGAGATTGAGTAGTGTTGGGCTTGTTTTTCCTGGAGTGAAGGAGTCTAGGGAGTGACTTGATAGATACACAAAAATTATAAGAAGCATAGATAAGTTAGATAGTCAGAGTATTTTGCCATGGTAGGGAGATGAAAAACAAGAGGCCACAGCGAGAGGAAGTCATTTTAAAAGGGAGTTGATGGCTATGTTTTGACACAGAGAGTGATTAATATCTGGAATTCACTGCCAGAGGAGTTGGTAGAATCAGAAACAATCATTCTGTTTAAGAGCTGTTTAGACAGAAACATAGACACATATGGACATAATGTGGAAATAGGATTAGTGTCGATGGGCAGAAAGGTCAGTATGGACATGATGGGCTGTAGGGCCGTTTCTGTGCTGCACAACCCGATGTCTCTATGAGTGAGCAGTCATCGGTGGAAGTGCCCCATTCTCTCTGATTATGCTGTACCAATGGTTTATTTGAGTAAAGCATTGGTACGATACTATGCAGTGGTATAGTGGTTAGCTTGGGCCGTGGGAGTTCAGAGTTCAGTTCCAGTCACCTCTATAAGGAGACTCTGTACGTGGAATGTGTGGGTTTCCAGTTTCTTCCCACAGTCCAAGGATGTACAATGCTAATTGGACGTTGTAAATTTTCCCGTGATTAGGTGAGAGTTAAATTGGGGTTGTTGGGGGTTGCTGGGATAGCACAGTTCAAAGGGCAAGAAGGACCACTCTGCGCTGTATCACTAAATTAAATAAATCAATCAATCTAGTCTCGATGTCCTCTTCTCTCACTGACAGCTGATGACTTTTTCTGTGAAGGCATCTATTAGGTGTATTAATCCTGAGGATTCTGCAAAATCACATATTAAACAAAATAACAGCTAAAGCAGACAATTTGTGATTATAATAACCCATTATAATCTTTGTTTTGATTGGCAGTAATTAAGGTTGAGTGACAGAATGGCAAAAGGAGTCCAAACAACCTGCTCCTGTCACATATGAATGCGTGCTCACGTGCGCGCACAAGCACTTTAGGTCCGTTTTATGTCTATTTTGAACTTAATCAAAATTGTAAGCATAACATAAGAATAACATTCAATAAGACTTACTGACAGCAAACTTCAATAGACCTGTCTCTGGCAGTCTTCAGAGAAAGACAGGCTCAAACTGTTGGTTCAGTTCTAGATCATTAACATATTGTGGGGACCGTCACTGGATGGAGAATGTGAGCAGGTGGTCTCTCCTTCTTGATGTTTCTCTCTCAGTGTGTGGCCTTTCTTGAACATATTTCAACTGACTGCAGGTCTAACTCTTCTTGTAGTCCTACGCTAGCCCCTTCAAGTAATTTCTTCTTGCAAATGCCACTCCACAACCACAAACTGATTCACAAATCCACTTCCAGCCCAGTTCCACTGCCACTGCCTTTCACCCACTTAACTTGTTATCAACACAATCCCAAACTCCAGTCCTTTGTGAACATTTGCATTCTCTCTCTCCCCTCCCCTTCATCCCCTTCTCCCCTTCCCCTCTCTCCCCTTCTCCCTTTCCCCCTCTCCCCTTCCCCCTTCTTCCCCTTCCCCTCCCCCTCTCCTTCCCTTCCCCCTCTCTCCTTCCCCTCTCCCCTCCACCCTTCTTCCCCTCCCCTCCTCTCTATTCTCTCTCTCCCCTCCCCTTCATCCCCTTCTCCCCTTCCCCTCTCTCCCCTCCCTTTCCCCCTCTCCCCTTCCCCCTTCTTCCCCTTCCCCTTCCCCTCCCCCTCTCCTTCCCTTCCCCCTCTCTCCTTCCCCTCTCCTCTCCACCCTTCTTCCCCTCCCCTCCTCTCTATTCTCTCTCTCCCCTCCCCTTCATCCCCTTCTCCCCTTCCCCTCTCTCCCCTCCCTTTCCCCCTCTCCCCTTCCCCCTTCTTCCCCTTCCCCTTCCCCTCCCCCTCTCCTTCCCTTCCCCCTCTCTCCTTCCCCTCTCCCCTCCACCCTTCTTCCCCTCCCCTCCTCTCTATTCTCTCTCTCCCCTCCCCTTCATCCCCTTCTCCCCTTCCCCTCTCATCTCTCTCTCTCTCTCTCTTCTCTCTCTCAATTCTCTTCCCCCTCCCCTTGATCTTGGAGAAAAACAATAATCCTGGGCACTACTGAAATTTGTGGCGAGGGGCTCACAACTGCACAGTTGAGTGTACTGACCATCAGGTGGCCTTGAGACGTGTAGCCATGTGTCCTGACATATGGGCGATCCAAGCCAGATAGGAAATTTGATTACACAGTGATCCTAGTGGAAGCCTGTACACTAACAGAATCAGTCACTGTCCTACAGAGCCACCTCATTCAGTCTATCCAATAGTCAAATGGAATTTGGCGAACCCTGGCCTCATTTGAGAACACAAGACAAATAAACCAAGTACTCAACGGTAATAAAAGAGTAAATAATATTACACTGCTTAAAATAAAAATGTATCTATTATTTACAACAGTATGTGTTCTCCCATATGTGATGACATTGATACATTGCACACTGAGGATATGATGGATGCAAATGAGATAAAAATGGTTATTGCCTGAATCCCACTGGAAAGTGTAAACACCGATCAATACAGTAAAATGAATGGGATGAAGTTGCCCCTGTCACTCAGGGAGTGCACTGTCAAACCATTAAATAAGATGTTTTGGAAAAAAAAATTCTACCCCCTTTTCAGAATTCCATGCAAAACCCCTAATTATTGGTACTGACAAATAACAAAAATCACAGAGAAATTCAACTGCAATTGTGCCACATAGAAGCATCAAAACACAGAACTGTTTCCAGAATTCAGACCTCTGACACTAATCTGCCTCAGCTCTCCTTTGGTGAAGTTCAGGAAATTCTAAATTGTCAGTATATCACAAAAATAAACACAGTAAAAGCAGAACGGTATAAACTAAATTTGACAGCTTTTAAAGCAGATGTCAGAACAGAGAGGCAAACATTTGAAGGAAATAGGAACACTTTTGATTTACATATAAAAAAACAAAGACTTGAATGATGAAGACTCAGAATGTAAAAGGAAGGCAAACCTTTATGAAACACTATATAGGCCCTTTCTCAGTGTCTATGGATCAGAATCAGGCCCTATCTCAGAATACCGTTGATATCTTCTTCTGGGAATACAAGTATAACCAGTTTTAATTCAAACTTCCGGCATCTGTAGAGTGTGTCCCCCAATGCGCAGAGGAAATTTGACGGAGGTGTTCATATTCAGGTTTCTTACGGAGAAGATGCGGGGAATTCTTTTTAAAAATGCAACATGATAACAGGGCCAATGAGCCCATGCCACACAATCATACCCATGTGATGAACTAAGCTAGTAATCTGTACATCTTTGGAACGTGGAGGAAACTGAAGCAGCTTGAGAAAACCCACGCAGTCATGCTGAGAACATAACAAACTCCTTACAGACAGCAGCAGAGCTCAACCTGGCCACTGGCACTATAATAGCAGTTAGCTAACAGCTATGCTACCGTCCCTTCCTCCTAGTTACCGTGCTGTCCTTGATTCCATTGGCAGAAAAGATTTACCAGGATTTTACCTAGACTTTGGGGCCAGAGTTACAAGGAGAGGTTGGGTAGACTAGGACATTATT
Organism: Hypanus sabinus; assembly: GCF_030144855.1. Taxonomy (NCBI): domain Eukaryota; kingdom Metazoa; phylum Chordata; class Chondrichthyes; order Myliobatiformes; family Dasyatidae; genus Hypanus; species Hypanus sabinus. The sequence goes on from NC_082707.1 coordinate 33,353,621, forward strand.
GACAGAAACACAGAAGATTGAGAGGTGATCCGATGGAGGTATAAAATATCTCATACTCTTCTCATCAGGGAGGGTGTACTAAAAACAAGAGGACATATGTTTAAGATCAGAGGCAGACGCTGTTCATCAGGGACAGTTTCATCATTTGAAGCATGTTGCATATTTGGAATAAGATAGCAGAAGTAGTGGTTGAGGCAGGAAAAGTTGTGAAGTTTAAAAGCCATTGAGATAAGAACATGGAGAGGAGAGGTATAGAGGACTATGGGCCAAACAAGGGCAAGTGGGACCAGCTCACTGAGTAACATGGCATGAGCAAGTTGGGCGAAGAGGACTGCTTCCATGCTTTTAACTCTAAATTATGAAAACCAGTGAACACAGATATAAGGACTTGAAAAAGAACAAAGATTTTATTGTTCACAACATGTTGCCACCTGGCAGATCCTGCCCGAAAGATGAAGCCAGATTCAATTGTAACTTTTAAGTAGGCTATTGAAGGTAAAAGCATTGCCAAAAGAAAATGGTTGTGCTTAGAAAGCTCTGACAAGAACTGATAGGCTGAATGGCCTCCTGCACTGCCTAATTGTATTGTTCTGAAAGTAATATGATTTACTCATCAAATGATAATTAATAGTTCCAAAGGACTGGTTCATTAACAGTTTACTTTGAAGCTAGCTTTTGACAAATGAAGACCTATTGATGCTCAGATAGGTTTGCAACAGCTCTAATTTCTGCCACTGAGCTGTCAGTTAGTGGCTCCTGCTTTCTTTCTCCCTTCACGCAAATCAAGAGGTGGGGAAGAGTGAAAAAGCAAGAAGCTAGCTAGAGTCCAGCCACAGTCATTGCCCTGGCCAGGACCGCAATCGATACTGTTGATGAAGGACTGGCTCTTTGAAGCATATAAGGTCAACAATCATGACAGATTCACAGTCAGGATTTAGGAGCTCTTCATCACATTCTAAAAAGCAAAATTACTGTGCTTTTGTATGGCAAGACATGGATGATATACTCGGCAATCTTCTTCCTCCCCTGCCTTTAAACACATCCCTTTTCTGTAAATATCCAGTTTTCTCATTTCAAACAAATCTGCAAAACAATTTGGCATTTATATTTCACTCTCAAATCACCCATTGATGTTGAACTGTGGAAGGGGATGAAGTGGGTTGTTAGAGTGAAGGGCAGAAGCGGGGAGATACATCCTTCCATAATAGGAACTAACAACCCTTGTCTAGCACCAAACAGTTGTCTTAGCACGATCAGTATGCATTTTGATATTTTGAAGTGTTCTCTTAACCTACATCAGCACTTTGTGTCCACAGTGAAAAATAACTTCCCTGCCCTCATCACATCTCGACTTGTGACATTATTACATCAGCATGATATATTCTGCAGATGATGCAAACCGAACTTCTTAAAACTCTGAACTTTAAAATGAAGTAGAACTCAGGCAGTTTAACTTGGCTGTTCTCTACTACTCTGTATCTGGTCAGTAGTCAGACCTGCACAAGTTCATTGGAATACACATTGCATAATACCCTGTTGGTCCTAACATGAACAGTTTGTATAAACATGTTTGCTATAAGTGCTACTCCCTCACTGTATTCCATACTTGCCTTGATTACGTACCATCTGGCACAGAGGAGATATCATTGGGCATAACGAAGGTGATTGGAGGTAAGTATGGGGGGTGGGGTGTCAGAGGCAGTTCTTCACACAGAGAATGGTGGATGCATGGAATGACCTGGCACATGGACACACGGATGATAGAAAAATAGAGGGTTGTATAGGAGGGAAGGGATAATTGGACTTAGAGTAGGTTGGTGGTTGTGGACTCACTTTTGTGAACTTTAGTTCTGTTATTTATTTACTTTTTATTGTTTGCCTGATTTGTTTGTTTCTTCATACAATAGGTTTCTGACGATCCTTTTTAATAGGTTCCATTGGGTTTCTTTGTCTTTGTGGCTGCCTGTAAGAAGACAAAATTCAACGTTGTATATAACTTACATACTTTGATACTAAATATACATAAAACTTTGACAAGGCGGCACAACACTGTGGGCCGAAGGGCTTATTCTGTTCTGTAATATTCTATGTTCTATCGAGGTTTGTGAGCAGGCACACGGCAGCCCCACTTGTTTATGGACTATTGAAGTGCAAGATTGCAAAAGCATTCCATGCTGAAAGAATGCACAATGTGTCATGGAAGGTTAGTAAGTAATTAAGGTTGAAGTGACAGTGAAAATGTTTACTGAAAGTGGCAGGGAGACAATGCTTGGATACAACTAGAGAACCACTTAAGTCCGGAGAGTATTTGTTTGTCCACCTTGATGGATCCCTGATCTTAATTGCAACAAGGGTTTAAAAATGAGAATAATGTTGAAGGATACACTCAAGCAGCAATATTGCCTTTTAGCATGATTTATTTTAAATATAGGTTACTTTGTGGAAATTCCATTATGTCCCTGCATATCTCAGAAATAAAAGCTTCTTTTATTGAAGATGTTTGTCAGCACCTTTTCAGAGTTAATTGTCTTCCTCGTAGTGCATCGGCTAATACCCCACAAAGCATTGCTGAGGTCGGACTCCGTACAATCACTTACCTTACACTTAAGAAGTACATGCAAACCAGGGGCTGAGAGAAATGGAACAGCAGAGCACAAGTATACGGGGTTCTCAATCAACAGAAGCTCACTATACTTCAGCTGAATTTTAAAGAGAGCCATCAAATATAATTCAGCTACAAGAAGGGAAGAGGGGAAAACACAGAGGTATAAATTATACCAATTTTGATAAATGTGATTTTATTACTGCAAAATAAATCCAGTTCAAATTCTACAAGCAGGAATTGCAGTGTTGTATTCTGATTAGCCTACAAATTACTGAGTTACAGTTCCCCTCTAAAGTTTCTACTAAACTCACATTAATTTTCCCTTTTTAGAATCAGAATCAGATTTAATACCATCAGCACATATTGTGAAATTCATTAACGTAACAGCAGCAGTACAATGCAATACATGATAATATGGGAAAAAAATAAGTAAATTAATTACTCTGTGTGTGTGTATGTGTGTGTGAAATTAAAAAATAGTGCAAAAACAGAAATATTAAAAGTGAGGTAGTATTCATGGGTTCAATGTTCATTTAGGAATCAGATGTCAGAGGGGAAGAAACTGTTCCTGAACCATTGAGTGTGTGCCTTCCGGCTTCTGTACTCCTTCCTGAGTGTAACGATGAGAAGAGGGCATGTTCTGGGTGGTGGGAGTCCTTAATGATGGACACTCTATCCAAGGCACTGCTGCTTGAAGAAGTCTTGGATACTACAGAGGCTAGTACCCAAAATGGAATGGACTAATTTTACAACTTTCCGTAGCTTCTTTTGATCCTGTGCAGTAGCTCCACCCCCCTCCCCCACCCCATAACAGATAGTGATGCAGCCTGTCAGAGTGGACACATGTTCTCAAAGTGCATGCTTCCCATTTTCTGTGGGAGGACACTTAATGTTTAAGAGATCAATAGTACTATTTTCATCAGCAAGTGATGTCATTTGACTAAATGTCACTAGTTCTTCCACATAAGACTGTTCCAATGAAGGAAATTGCTATTAAGTGTTATCATTAGAGAGAGGCGTTTATGAATAAACAAGGAGCAGATTAATGTGGTTTAGTAATAACTCTGCATTCTCAAAAGTGAAAAAGAAATTTTTGGTGTATCTATAGTTTTCCACTGCCTGATAGACCGTTTCCAGTATATATCTTATACAGTATATCAATATATCTATACCTACATCTATATATAGATGTAGTATACAGTATTGTTTAAAAGTCTTGGGCACATATATATCGCTAGGGCATCTAAAACTTTTGCACAGTACTGTAGTAATTTTATGTATTGCACTGTACTGCTGCCATGAAAAAAAAATTTCATGACATATGTGAGTGATGATAAACCTGATATGGGTGTCTATTGTGGACTGAGAGCAGGAAGGGGTCAGGGAGAGGGGAATCATGTTTGGGAAGAGGGCAAGGGAAAGGGGAGGGAGTGGAAAGCATCAGAGAGACATCCTGTAATGATCAATAAACCAATTGTTTGGAATCAAATGACCTTGCTTGGTGTAACACCCACAAAATGCTGGTGGAACGCAGCAGGCCAGGCAGCATCTATAGGGAGAAGCGCTGTTGACGTTTCGGGCCGAGACCCTTCGTTAGGACTGACTGTGTTCCACCAGCATTTTGTGTGTGTTGCTTGAATTTCCAGCATCTGCAGATTTCCTTGTGTTTACCTTGCTTGGTATCTCAGGGCTGGGTGTGTCTGCACCCTCACCACCCCCCCAACCCTTGGCACTTCTTCTTTACCACCCCTCCCATGGCGCTCCCCCCTCGCCATTCCCAACTTCCTTTGCTCCCGCCAGATTTACAAAATCACAATACGCTCCATGTATGTAATACACTGAAACATGTTTTATGTTGAATTGCAACAGAAGATGTAGAAATTATGGAAATTGACAGCAAAGAAAATATAAAGCCTTAATCTTATCTCTCAGAAACAATTCAAAGCTTTATCTGGAGGATATAGATTTAGGGTGAGAGATAAGACATTTAGAGGGAAACTTTATACCCAAGAGGTAGATGGAATCTGGAACACATTGTATGAAAGTGGGTGAGGAGTGGAGACAGGGATCTGGTGGGTGTTGGAGACTCTCATAATATTTAACAAACATTGAAACAAGTACTCAAATGACCAAGGCAAGGAAAGCTATAGACTAACAGTTGGTAAACGGCATTAATATAGACGATTCTTTGATGGTCAGCATGGATATGTGGGCTGAATGGCCTGTTTCAGTACAGTATGAATTTATGACTGTGAGCTCATGACTCCATGGCCACAATTTAGCTTTAAACATGAATCATTGTTGTGTGTTAAATTGAGGTGTCCCATTAGGGAGCTTCTGTGTCTTTTTACTCTGCTTCATTAAAGGATAATTGGAGGTCTGCATTCCACAGTGAATTTTTTTAAAGATAGGCTTGAGTCTCAATCAGTGCTTTCAGATCCAGTGAATAGTAAAGTTGCCACCTTCATATTCTTTTACTTCTACCTCTGGAATAGTGGTTGATGAAAGTCTGAGTCATCGTACAGCCCAAGGAGAAAGATGTTGAAAGATGTGAACCACAGAGAATCATGTTATTTGCTGTACTTTCTTGGACCATTATAAATTGAGTTACCAAATTGTCCACTGTTGTGAATGTTATATAGAATGGTTTACATAAACCTAGCACTTCCTCAGTGGATATTCATTCCCAGTTCCATTAAAGGAAGAGGATATTCATTCCCAGTTCCATTAAAGGAAGGGTTCACAACTTTTCTTATGCCATGAACCCTACCATTAACCAAGGGATCCATGGATACCAAGTTGGGACCCCCTAATTTAAAGGTGCAGCAGTTGCAATATTTTTGGTTCAATATCCTCCAGGCGTACTTCTGATTTGTTGAACTATTTTGTATTAAATAGCAATTAATACAGTATTTAGTGTTACTGGCACATTGGATAATAAGTATTTTGTTTGCAAAAATGGTAGGAAATAAGTGTATCGATGTGAATAGGAACAGAAATAAAATATGTCCTTACCGTTAACTTTGTCAAGATCATTCACTAGTTATATCTCTTCAGTTAAATCTCCTTTCAGCTTTCTTTGTTCCAAAGAAAACAATCCAGCATGGATGGCCGCATAGCTAAAATTCTCCAGCCTGGGAACATCCTCATGAATCTCCTCTTGACCCATTCTAGTGCAAACACATCCTTCCTGTAGCGTGGTGAAAAAACTGTAAACAGTTCCTAGTTGTGGCCCAAGTAATATCTTAACAGTTGACCAGCACACACAAAGTGCTGGAGGAACCCAGCAGGCCAAGCAGTGTCTATGGAGAGGAATAAACAGCCAATGTTTTGGGCTGAGACACTTCAGCAAGACTGGAAAAGAAGGGGGAAAAATGCCAGAATAAAAAGGTAGGGAGAGGGAAAGGAATACAAGCTAGATGGTGATAGGTGAAGCCAAGTAGGTGGGGTGGGATGGGGTGGTGAAGATGAAGTAAAGAGCTGGGATGTGACAGATGGAAAAGGCTGGAGAAGAATTTATCTCATAGAAGGGGAGGGTGGACCGTGGGAGAAGGAGAAACCAGAAGGAGGTGATTTGCAGGTGAGGGGGAGAAAAGGGATGCGAGGGTAACCAGAATTGGGAATGGGAAAAGAGAGGAGGAGGATGGAGGAGCAACTAGAGAAATCAATATACATGCCTTCAGGCTGGAGGCTGCCCAGATGGAATATGAGGTGTTGATCCTTTGACCTAAGAGAGGCCTCATCAAGGCAGTGGAGGGGGTCATGAACTGACAGGTCAAAATGGGAATGGAAAGGTGAATTGAAATAGGTGGCACTGGGAATCCCACCTTTTGTGGCCAATAGTGAAGGTGCTCGACAAATCAGTTGCTCCAAATGTGGTGGGTGTCACCGATGTAAAGAATGCTTCACAGGCTGATGATCACAACAGACTCACAGGGTAAGTGTCACCTCACCTAGATGGACGGTCCGGGGCCCAGAATGGTTGTGAAGGAGGAGAGTAGATGCAGGTGTGACACTTGTCTTGCTGCAGGGATAAGTGGTCTTGTGTTAAAAAGCTGGACAGTATTAAGCAGTGTGCTTAATGAAGGTGAGAGAGGAGAGGCGGGTCCATTAAAGGATCAGTAATTTAGTGGCCCTGTATTTGTAATGTCATTACAATTACACTGCAGCAAATTGAGAACTTCAAGTTAATTAAAGCAAAATGTGAAAATATAAAAGAGTCTATTAAAAGTGACCGAGATCGACTATGTTCACTTTGAATGATGAGGCAGACTTGAAGGGCCGGGAGGCTCCTGTTTCCTGCGTTCAGCTAGTGTTCCCTTGTGTGAAGCTGTCAGGTAATTCTCAAAACCCTACAAAGAGAAAGAATCTGCCATCCTTTCCCAGTTTATCGCTCCAGTTTATTCAAACCTCCTTTGATATGTTCTAGTGAGCCTCTAATCAGCAACAGCATCTTCTCAACACTACTGCGAAAGACCCAAATAAGTGACAGAAGTGTCCACAACCCATCCTTCATTTTGTGTTACATTTGTTGAATAGAAAAGTTCCCTAAATAGTGAGATAGGTTTTGAAAAGGGCAAATGTGGGGGAAACAGGAACAATTGAGATAAGGGATTATAAGAATTAGAATTAAAATTTTATTTCTTACATCCATCTCACAACATGAGGGAGTAAAAATCTATATGTTGCATCTCCATCACAATGTATAAGCAATAAGGAAGGGAAATGTGGGAGGATATTGCCTGAACAGTAAGACTGAATACATAATTGCTCTGTATACATGTATATACAGTGATATATGCAATCAGATCAATGTGTATTGATCAATCTGATGGCCTGGTGAAAGAAGCTGTTCGGGAGCCTGTTGGTCCTGGTCTTAATGCTGCTGTACTGTTTGGCAGATGGAAACAGCTAAAGCAGTTTGTGGTTGGGACGACTGGAGTCCCTGTTGATCCCCCGGGCCCTTTTTATGCACCTGCTGCTGTAAATGTCCCGAACGGAGGAAAGTTCACATCCACAGATTCGCTGGAGTTGTCCACACCACTCTCTGCAGTGTCCTGTGACTGAGGGTAGTACAGTTCCCATACCAGGCGGTGACACAGCCAGTCAGGATGCTCTCAATGGTGTCCCTGTAGAAAGTCCTGAAGATTTGGAGACTCATGCCAAACTGCTTCAGCCGTCTGAGGTGAAAGAGGTGCTGTTGTGCTTTTTTCACCACACAGCTCATTTGTATAGACCAGGTGAGATTCTCGGTGATGTGTATACCAAGGAACTTGAAACTACTCACCTTCTCAACTACAGCCTATTAATGTCAATAGGGGCTATCCTGTCTCCATTTCTCCTGTAATCCACAATCAACTCCTTCATTTTTGATGATGTCTTATATTCTGTCTGGGTACCCTCCGGTGAACTAATTTCCCTTCCTCTTTTCCTCTATTCCTCACTCTGACCTTTCTCTGTTTCCTCACATGCCTATAACTTCCCTCCAGGTCCCGTCCTTCCCTTTCTCCTATGGTTCCCTCTCCACTCCTATCAGATTCTTCCTTCTCCAGCCCCTTGACCTTTCCCACCCACCTGGCTTCACCTTTCACCTTCTAGCTAGCCTCCTTCCCCTCTCCCACCTTTTTATTCTGCCATCTTTCCCCTTCTATTTCAGTTCTGAAGAAGGGTCTCGACCCGAAACATTGATTTCATTGATTTCTCTTTTCCATAGATGCTGCCTGACCTGCTGAGTTCCTCCAGCATTTTGTGTGTGTTGCTTTGGATTTCCAGCATCTGTGTCTTTCTCATGTTTGTGATTTTTCTATTTTCTGTGCCTGGTAGACACTAGCATACAGTCAGCTGTCGTTCTATACATTTTCAGTGTATAATAACTGTCAGAACAGACACATGCTTTAACATCCCATCAAAAGAACATCCTCTTATACTTTGCTACACTTATTCAGTCCTGTAATGAAATGTCAGTATAGATTAGGAGCTCAGAACTAGAAAGAAGGTTTAAACCTGTGACTAGCTCTTGAGCAAAGTTGACACCTTATTAGCCATGTCTGTGTACACTCAGGATTCTTAAGGAGCAGGCTAGATGAGGATTTTCTAGACTATTTAGGTGTGAACACAGCGAGCAGGTCTACAGGTGGACACTAATAGAAATTTGGGATTCACCTCTACAGACCTCAGTTGGAATCAGGTCAGTTTGAGGTCAGCAGATATTGGTTAATCCAGAGTACTAATGATATGAAGAATAGTGTAGTCAGGAAAGAGCCATCGTCTTATTAATAGTAGAATGTGTTTAAGAGGCTAAATAGCATACCCTGCTCCCATGTACTCCAAATACTAATTTTTGCTTTCAAAAGCAAAGAGGCTTTTATCTGAGAATGAGAGTGTACCTCTGTCACCCAAGAAGCAGACAAATTGAAATGTAAACATATTGGTTAATTAAAACGGTGTAGTATTACCACTTTAAAGTACGATGAATCAGAGAATGGTTCGGGCTTTATAATTAGCCGTGTACAGCACATTGTGCATCATTTGCAATGAAAAGGAAGCTCGACAGGTTCTCTCGTGGTTATCCACAGCCTGAAACACCGGGCAGTGTTTCCACGGAGAAACATCTGATCCAGCTTGGAACTCTCAGCAGCAAGAAGAAATAAATCCAACTAGTACCTCAGCCTTGTAACCTAACGGCCATAATAAATAATGAGAACCTATTTGAAGGAGGAAGATGGGGAATTAGAAGCTATTTACACTACTGGAGTGATGCTATCGATCAGGAGCAGCAACCTGCAGATAGACCTTCATCTATGATGTCATTGTTATTTATGATTAGACACTGACAGTATTGCAGCAAAAGTCTTCTCCCTCAGACAGCTTGATTCATTTATGATTATGATGTATTCAGCAGTTAAAGAAATAATCAGCAGTAGTAGGGAGTAGAAGGTGAGCATGGACAGAAGAGATTTCATAATAGATGTGGCTTCATAACACATTCATAGAGCATTGAGTGGACACCACCTAAAGGCAATTAATTGATAAAAATAATCTGCAATGTCCGCTGCTCAGAGATTTGAGTGATAGGTTGCCAAATGATGCTGGATAATCAACATTCTTACAGTTTTCAACTTATTCAATGAGCTCTTTTTCTTCCTGAATCAGATAGTAAAATTTTGTATCAATATCTCTTTAGCTAAAGTGCTCTTCCAAAAGCAACTACATTTATTTCTTTTTATAGTAACTGGTAATGTTTGAAGCAGGGAGCACTGGATAACATTTGGTTAAGACTTGTCCAATTAGTATATAAGAAATGCATTTTTGGCAGCCACTGTTATACTAAAGAGCACAAAACACCTCAGCCAATGTCAGTACTTCTACGTGTCATTCCAGTGAGCAGTTAACACCATGGCTCGGACTGCATGGACAAAAACCAGTCTGCAGAAAACTGCTATGTGCCCAAAATATTTAAAAGACTCGAATTTGTATAACACCTTCCTTAGTCATTGGGCAGTTTGCAGCAATTTAGAACCAATGAAGTACTCTGAAAATGGAGTCTGCTATATTCTAACTTTGTTCAGGTTTACCCCATTTGCAACCAGTCTCCCACGACAAGGTGATGAGAATTTTGCTGATGGTGTTGGTGACGAGTCAGCCATTCTGCAAAAGTGTCCCTCTGTGCTGTAAATCCAATTAGGTTTATCCTATTAATCATGAGCAAGTAATAATTCCAAATGCAGGTGAGAATAGTAATATCGCTCACAAGATTGCCTGTCTCCTTTTATGGTATACGATGTCAGCCCAAACCTGAGATCAGCTCTTTTGGTAGGACTTCAACCCTCAGACCTTTTAACTTAGACATGTGTGTTTCCACTGAGAAATTCCTGGGTATACTGCTAAAGCTATCATGCTTTATTGAGAAAAATAATTCATTGGCTTTTTCGCACACAGATTTGTTTCACACCTTGACACTTAGAGCACCGTTTCATTCATAAAATACTGTAATGTGCACAGCTTGATGTCCTTCCATAACCTACCTGCTATCGATATTATACATTTCAGTAGCACTATTTCTCAAGAACAAGATTGTATAGAAAATTGATTGCAACTGGATTGATATATTACTCCTTAATAAGTTGGTAAAGAGTTATACCTAAACTTCAAATCAGGAGATGCAGGACCATAATAATTAACCCTCTCTGAGGCTGCCAGTATAAACTGATGCCTTTCTCTCCGAAACACATATTCTGAAAGGGTTGATGCAAAATATAATAGCATTAAGAACTGCATGTGTGGAGAATATTATGACGCTAAATGGGCTAAGTAAATTTATTTTGATGGCATTAAAAGTTTGAGAGCCACATTTTTCAATATGTTTGCTTTTAATGTCGCAGTTTTATTACAGAAACACTAACTGCTGAGTCAGTGGCAGGAGCAGAATGGCCACAACACATGAAAGCAGCAGCTACTTGTCTTGGCTGCTGGCTGTTCTAGAATTCAGTTTTACTTTCACCACCCTTTCCGTGAGGAACGACATTTTTTTAAAATGATGTGTGTGGCATGTGCATTAAAAATGAAGGAAACAATGAAACAAAGAAATAAAGATCAACTGGAGCTTCAATTTAAATTAAAAAGGAATAACCCAAAATAAGGATTTTTGGAAGGTCAATAATAAGCTTACCACATAATTAGAATAATTTATTTTCAACAAGAGAGATATGTTCCCTATGTGTTCGTGTTGATACAGAAATAATAATGTCTTTTACTTTAAAGGATTAATGATCGGAGTGTCTCATTTATAGTTACAGTTTAGGGTTATATGGTACTACAGCTCTGAAACAGGCCCTTCAGCCCATCAAGTCCATGCCAAACTTTTATTCTACTTAGTCCTATCAACCTGCACCTGGATCATAGTCCTCTGTACCCTTTCCATCCATATACTTATCCAAACTTCTCTTAAATTGAAATTGAACCTGCATCCATCACTTCCGTAAGCAGCTCATTCCACACTCTTTTTTTTAAGAATTGCCGGTCCTTACTGAAAGCTAATTCTAAGCAACCAGAGCATAATTCTGTTAGGTTAGGTTAATGTTAGTGTAAATGAAAGGAAGGTTTTTCACTGAATGAGGATTTTGAAATTAACGACATTGTTGGAGAGGATAAATTATTGTTTTGAGAGACGAGCCGCTTTCGGAAGGGCTGCAGGTTTTGGTTTTGTGGTTCAAAGTATTTTCTTTCTACCCGAAAGATATAACTTCAGTCAGGGGCCTATCCCAAGTTGTAAGAAGCATTTCGGAAAAAAAATCTACCATTGAAAAGTGATATTTGACAATAATAATTGACATTTTGTAAATAGCATTACCTACAAAATGCAGCAGGCAAATTTATGAATGACAGTTTGAACACCAGAAATACTTACATATAATATTTCATATTGGCTAATATTAGCATTATCCTGTAGGTCCTGTTGAAAACCAGCTAAGATTGTTACTCAGCCATCAACTATCTTGCTCCTGGGGCGAGGGGGTGCGCTTGCAGGTGCATCACTCTCTCTCACCTACTTTGACTGGGGAAAGTGAAGATACATCATTTGGTGGGACCCAGTCCCTGAAGCTGCTCCAACCTAATTACTGACCGCACCGCAATGTGGGTGGATTGACTCTCTGAAACATCACAGTCAGTCACCCTATTTCCCATTCTCTGATGGTCACTGATCCCTGAGCACTAATTCATGGCCTGCATATGCTGACCACTGCATGCCTTTCTCATTCATGCCTCAGCAGCTGTTCGCTGCCATACTCCCTCTCTCTCTCTCAGTATCTCTATCTCTCTCCCTCTCTCACTAGCTCTCTGTATCTTTCTTTCTCTATCTCGCTCACCCTCTCTCACTAGATCTCTGTGTTTTGCTCTCTCACTATCTTTCTCTCCCTTTCTTGCTAGCTCTCTCTCCCACTTTCTAGCTCTCTCTCCCACTTTCTAGCTATCTCTCCCTCTTCTGAGAGCGCTCTCTCTCTCTCTATCTTGCTATCCTCTCTCCCTCTCTTGCTACCCCTTTCTCTCTCTTGCTCTCTCTCTTTTGTTACCTCTCTCTTACTATCTTTCACTCTCACTATCCCTCTCCTTGCTAGCCTTCTCTCTTGTTATCTCTCTCACTATCTCTCTCTCTTGCTCCCTTGCTATCTCCCTCTTTTCTGTCCCACCTTTTTACTTGGCCAACTGGGACAGTGATATGCAAGACAGTGAATACCACAGAACTTGACCTTGACACAGATGACTCAGGCACAGCCATTGTACTTGAGGCTTCGTTTGTGGGCTCTGCAGTTTCTGTAATATCCCTATTCACTTGGATCCTTTACTGCAGGAAATTCTGCTTTTATATTAGTCTAGAGTTAGCTGGTACTCATGTGACCCCCACCTCAATCGCTACAGCTTGAATTGTCTTAACGGAATACATGATACAAAGCAATACATGAAAGATATTCAGTCAGTTTCCTGAATCAAATACCTACAGTTACTTTAATAGTTAATCCAACAACTATTTTCCTTGAGCAACTTTTGTGATGACTATACTCGTACAAATATTTATCATTGATTTCTCAACATAACACATGCGATTCCCATTTCTCCATTGGAAACAATAAGAGGACACACACCTGTCCATGAAACAATGTATTTCCTGTAGCAGTGGACTTCCTGCATGGCTCCAGGACAATCCCCAACTGCATCATCACAGCTAAAGGAATGCTCTCTTCTGACAGAACATCTTCCAATAAAGTTCAGCAGGTTGATAAACAAGAGGAAAGAGCCATTACATGATTAGGCAATGCTGATGTTGATACATTCCAGATTGTCAGATTGTGCTTGTTGTCACCAGTTTTCTATTTTAGGCCAAGATTCCATGGCAATGAAAGAGGTCATTTATTTTAAGTACCACAGAATTTCTGTTCTGTAGGAGATGGACTGCTCCAAATGAAGCTTTCCATGACAACCAGTACTGAAGACGAGCTTTTAGAGAGGACCACTCACTGCTGACTGCTACTTAAACTAAACCTACATAATAACACAAAAGCATTTTGCTTTAATACAGAATGCAGAGCACTACTGGGAAAGAGCAAGCAGTCAAAAGATAAAATGGAAAATGCCAGGGATGTTCTGATGATCGGGCAGCTGCTATGGAGAGGGATTCTGGGGATGAAATTTGTCTCTGGTCAATGGCACTGAACAAATGTGAGAAAGTTGTTCACTTCTACACACTCACCATGTACAATACATCTCCAGTGAGGTCAGTGGTAGGAGGTGATTACGACAATCTCTCACCCTCCAAAGACAAACTTGGCCCCATTGAGTTACTTTGCATGTACTACTGGAAAGAACTAGAATTTGACATTTTCACACAAAGAGAGAATGGATTTTTTGAAGGCTGTAGAAGAAGATCCATGATAGAGTGGAGTGTTGGTGAGTAAACCACCAAGTGGATGATACCACAGCAAAAAACGAGCAATGGCACAAAAGATGACTCCAACTGAAATGTAAGTAGTTGCTGCAGATTAACTTCCATCAGTCATTCACGCTTCAGATTTGTATTGTCCACGTACTTGGGATTTCATGTAGATCCAACAATGTCCACTGGACTCACTATAGAACAGAGGGGCTACTGCCCAGTCAAGAGGTCACTTCAATTTTACCTGAAAATTCAAGGTTTTCTCACATTTTACTTTGGCACTTTCATACCTTGCAACTGTTCCAATCTCAAAATTGAAAAATTAAATCTTACTCTATCAGCAAAACTCTTAATATAAATCTGCTTCTTATGTCAGGATCCTTTATTGTGTTTATTGAGATGAAGGTAATTTAAGCTGATATATAGATATATTTTCCAATTGTGTGAGAAGGAAATACTTCACAGGAAGATTAAATGCAGACTAAAGTTCTCCCTGGCCTGTCTCCATTATGTGGCTTATTTATGACTTTCTGAAGATAACTTCTCACTGGACCACAGAGGAAATTCCATTATAAATAAAATCAGAAAGTACTGTGATATTCAAATGATAAGGTAGCATCTGTGGAGAGAGAAGCAGAATTAATATTTCATTTGACCGATGTTTCAGCAGAATTTCCTTTGCTGATATTGTTCATTTTTGTGACGTGCTGGGAATGTTTTAAACTGCATTTAATTTCACATGCAGCGGAACTTGATTCAGGGAGACCCATGCTATGATCATGTTTGGAATGCTGGAGTCTGGAGCAACACACATAAAGCTGGAGGAAGTCAGCAGGTCAGGAAGCATCTATGGAGGGAAATGGACAGTTAAAGTAAGCTTATGTGCAATGGTTTCAGCCAACATGAGGCTTCTGTTCTTCAGAAATCAATTTTTTAAAAACTGCAGAATAAACTCTGTCACTATCACCAAGAATCACTGACTTGGGCCATGATAGCATGACTAATAGCTCAGAGACTTGAACTTGTAATCTGAAGATTTGAACTAAATCCCACAATGTCAGCTAAGGAATGTAATTTCAGCTACTTAAATAAACCTGGGATTAAACACACATCTGTAATGATGACTATTAAATTACCGCATTGCAGTAAAAGAGTTGATCCATTAGTGTCCTTTGCACAGAGAAATCTGCCATCTAAATGTGACCCCAGATCCATGGGTGGGTGTACCTTAGTTACCATTTGAAATTGCTGAACAATCAGCTAAGTTATTTCAGACTGCCCTGAAGTTCAAAGAGGTGGCTCACTATCACCTCATCAAGGTGTTTAAGCACAAGCGTTTATTTCTGCCTTTACTAAAAATGTCTACATCCCACAGGTGATGAAAACTGTTGTTTGCTATGGAATTGGATTTGTGGTGTCTAGGTACCTTGTGCCCCTCAGTATTGCTAATGTTTTCCTGCATCAACACTGGCAAAGTAACCAGATACTACAGATACCCAACTCCCAATGAGATATTCGTGCAGGATTTCTTTTCTTTTAATAAAGGTTGTTGGAGAAATCAAAAAAATGATATAAATGTTTTGTAAAATTATACCACATTATCAAGGCTTAAGAAGTTAGATGAACAAACACTATTTGTCACCATGATTATAATCCAAAACAAAGCTAGAACAGATCGTACCATTACTCAATGGAGAGGTAATCTTTATACTGAGTATTCAACCTTTAATTGCTGTCTTGCGCAATTTCAAACCACACACTTAGGACACCCAAAGTGATAGTTAATCACTATGTTTAGAAAATTTTCTTTCGTTATTTTCTGGATGGTGACATGGCAGAGTTGAGTGCGTTTGCAGTGTTGTTCTACAAAACAACATCTGCTGCTCTATTGTAGCTACTCGATGAGAAAGAAATCCCAGATCTGAAACAGAGTCATAGAACACTCCACACAGAAACAGGCCCTTTCAGTCCATGCCAAACTGTTATTCTGCTTAGTCCCATCAACTAGTACATGGACCATAGCCATCCATTCTCCTCCCATCCATGCATTTACACAAACCTCTCCTAAATGTTGCACTCAAACCCATATCCACCGCTTCTGCTTGTTTCAGACTTGCATCACCCTCTGAATGTAGAAGTCTCCTTAACTATTTCACCTTTCACCCTTAACCTATAGCCTCTATTTCTAGGGCCTCAGTGGAAAAAACCTGCTTGCATTATCCTATCTTATTATGGCCCTATATCCCTCAAATATGACCACTGGTTTGCAGAATCACTTAGGTAGCAGGCCAAATGGAACTTAAGAGTAGATCAAAGCAATCTTCCTCCATTACCTCTCCAACTCCGAGTACATATTCTAGGATCGCTCGGGTCCAATGAAAATTCTTTTCAGTTGGAAGCAACAACGATAGACCTATATTCTACCCATCTATCGCTGCTGATTTATTATTTTATAGTGAATTATAAAGTCAGGCTGAATGAATATTTCTGCTCCTATTAACTTAATGTTGACTTGGATCATGAATGGAGTCTTAAATGGTGGCCTATAGTTCCACTGAGATGAGTGCTTAAACCTGAAGTTGCTCAGGTGGTGTGCATGCCTGCAGCTGCACTTACACAGTGGGTGCTGTACATTGAATGTGTGATCCCCAAATGACTGCAGCTACAAGACTCTGTCAGCAGCAAGAATAATTCCCACAGATGGTGGCAGAAGTTGATTAATTATCTGTGTGAACCCTAAGTTGGTGTGTGCTCTGTTTAAGGATGAAGACCAATTACAAGCAAGCCCTTTGTTCCCAAGGAGGATATGAAATGAATAAAAATGGAATTTTTATTGGAATATTTCTTTCTTCTGAAAACACTTTTGAATTCTTAATGGCTGAAGCACAGATGTCTGTCTATTGCATTATTTTAACAAAATGAATCTAACTGCAGATTAGTCTGCAAGCATCTATTTTTATTGCTATTGCCTTTGTCTTTTTGATGTTCTGGGACTTCTTCTTTGTTCTGTGTTTGCATGTTCATATCAATAAAATTTGCCTCAGCATGGATAGAGAGATGGTGGTATTTTCTTGCAGTTACATATTTTTTGAAATCATGCAATGTGAAGTAGAAACATTGAGACTAATTCCAATCCTCTGAGCTTCCCAAGGGCAGAAAATAACTGATTAATTCAACCTCAAAGAATATAAGCTGAGAAATGATCACTGTCATATTGTCCTGCCAAAACAAAGGCAGGGTGCTTAAATAAACCTTTTACCATTGTTAGATGTGTCATCCCAATTCACAGAAACATTATCAAATAAAACCTGACACCAATCCATACGAGGTGATCTTTATGGTTGGTTAGTTTTAAGGGAGATCATACAGGGGCAAAAGAAAGCAGCTGAATGCAGTGAAAGTCCTGTAGTAGCGTTTGTGGAATGAGCTGCCAGATGAAGTGGTAAATGTGGGCTCACTTTTAATATTTAAGAAAAACTTGGACAGGTACATGGATGAGAGGTGTATGGAGGGATATTGGCCACGTGCAGGTCAGTGGGACTGGACAGAAAAATGGTTCGGCACAGCCAAGAAAGGCCAAAAGGCCTGTTTCTGTACTGTAATGTTCTATGATTCTATAGTGGTGGCTCATTTCTCTGTCAAAGTTAAGACCATTGTTTTGATCATTAATGGTGATGAATCTGACAAAATATTTTATTTTCAAATAGATGTGAACGTGAAGAAGTTATCCATTTGGTAATCCACAGAAGAATAGCCAAACAGGCAGTTTATTTATCACTCTCATATAAAACCAAAAGCTTCAGTCATTTTCTCCCAGTGGAACCAAATCCTTACTTCAGCTGATTTTGCCTTGTATATCACTGGTTACACTTGTTTGCAAACTTGCTTTACACTTTAATTCTTCCTAAATTGATAATTTTAAGTCAACAATATAAACTTAAAGATCATCTATTTATATTTATATAAACATTGAAGATGACTGCATATTGGAAAACAGCTTGAGCAGTTGTGTGTGCATTTGTGTGAATACTGGTGGGCCCCTTAAATTCTTAATCATGCTACTATCAGGTCATCAGTCCAATTATTTCTAAGTTGAAGGGACAACTCGGAAAAATGGTAGCCACATTGTTTTTGATGTGTTCGAGCTATGATTACGTACTTCTCTGAATGCTTATGATGATTGTGAATTAGCATAAGCAATGAACATTACAGCACAGTAGAGGTTAGGAGTTCCCAGCCATATTTATGCTGTGGACCCCTACTATAACTGAGGGACCCTTGATATAGGCCCTTGGACTCACAATGGTGTGCAGAAGTTTCAAAAGACCCAAAACAATTGAATCCCAAAATTAATTGTACAATCCATGCCAAGCCCTCTGCAAATTCCAGAGAGCATGATACATTTGCGAGGATAGATCAGGTCTTGGTGTTCTAGCCAACGTTAATTCGTCTACCAGTGTCTCCTAAGAAGCAGCAAGAGATTGACCCTTTGCCTTGTTGCTGGAAGTTGGACTTTGCTGTGTACTAAATGACTGCCTTTTTAGCTCAAAGTAATTCATTGGTTGGAAAGCTCTTCATGACATTCTGAATTTCCAGATTAATTTCCTTGTTAGAATGGGATGAAGAAACATTGAAACCCAGAAGACATCAGCAGCCCATTAACCCCTTAAGTCCATTCTACCATGTAATGATCTTGGCAAAAATGTACAATTCTAGAAACAGATGGCACACATAGCTGTTATAAATGGAGCTATCTTCCACTTCTCCTCTCCTGGTCTGTGATCTTGTATGTTGCAGATCCACAGGGCTCAAACAGGTACACACTAATTGGGATGAAGTTTTCTGTTTCCACCATCCCATTGAGCAGACTCTCACTATTCTGAATAAAAGATGTCTTCCTCCACTCCTCCCTGTTTCCTTATTAATTAACCCAAATTCATAGCCCGTATCTATCAATCATGTCACACTAAGCCAATCAACCTAGTCACTTTCCCTTAAATCCCATGGCTATTTCCTTTCCATACCTGAACAACTTTGATTCAGATCTCTTGACTGAAAAAAAAAAGCGCTGTCTTGAAAGTTTCAGTCCCGAATAGATTTCCAGCACTGAATCAGAAAGCACGGCACGGCCATCTGATTGAGCCACAGGGCCATCTGACATAGGAGCAAAATTAGGTCACTGAGCCCATCAAGTCTGCTCTCCCATTCCATCACGGCTGATCCATCATCACTCTCAATCCCGTTTTCCAGCCTTCTCCCCATAACCTTGACTAACTGAGAAACTACCAACCTCTGCTTTAAATATATTAAGCTGCCCATAGCAATAATTTCCACAGGTTCACCACCCTCTAGCTAAAGAAATCCCTTCTCGTAACTGTTCTAAATGCACATCCCACTGTTCTGAGATTGTGCCTTTCTGAGATTCACCTCCAAGTATCTAAAAACCTCATCCTTAACAATAGACTCCAACATCTTCCTAATTTCTGAAGTCAGGCTAACTGTTCTTTCATTTCTTTTCTTCTTCCTTGCTCCTTAAAGAGTGGAGTGGCACTTGCAATTTTCCGGTCCTCAGGAACCATTACAGAATATAATGATTCTTGAAAGATCAAAAACCTGTAATGCCTCCACAACCTCTTCAGCTACTGTTTTCAGAGCCTTGGGGTGTAGTCTGTCTTGTCCAGGTGATATGTCTACCTTCAGACCTTTGACCTTTCAGCTTCCCAAGCACTTTCTCCTTAGTAGTAGTAACTGCACTCACTTCTGACACTCAGACCTCTGGTATACTGCTGGTGTCTTCCATTATGAAGATTGATGCAAAATACTTACTAAGTTCATCTGCCATTTCTTTGTCCCCCATTTCTACCTCTCCAACAACATTTCCCATTAATTTTTGCTCCATTATATACTCTCTCTTTTGCTTTTATGCTGTCTTTGACTTTCTTTGTCACCCACAGTTGCCTCATCCTGCCCTTAGAATGCTACTTCATCTTTGGGATGTTTCTATCCTGTACCTTCTGAATTGCCTCTAGAATTTCCAGCCATTTCTATTCTGCCACCATTCTTGCCAGAGACCGCTTCCAATCAACTTTGGCCATCTCTTTGGCCATCTCCATTGTAAAACCTGGTACATTTATCCTCTTCCTCTCAAATGACAAGATGAATTCTATCATATTATGATCACTGACTCCTAATGGGTCGTTTACCTTAAGCTCCTTAATGAAATCTGGTTCATTTCACAACACAAAATCCAGAAATGTTTTTCCCCTAGTGGGGCCAACCACAAGCTGCTCTACAAAGCCATCTCCTAGGTATTCTACAAATTCCATCTCTTGGGATACAGCACCAACCTAATTTTCCCAACCGACCGGCAAATTGAAATGCCTCATGACTATCATAACCTTGCCCTTGTTATTTGTCTTTTCTATTCCCGTTGAAATTTATATCCAAGATCTTGCTACTGTTCAGGGGCCTGTATATAATTCCTATCAAGGTCTTTTTACCCATGCAGTCCATAACTCTACCCATAGGGATTCTACATCTTCCTAACCTATGTCACCTCTTTTTAATGATTTGATTTAATTTATTACCAACAGAGCCACCCCACCACACCTGCCTACCTGCCTGTCCTTTCGATATAATGTGTGTCCCTGGGTGTTAAGCACCTAACTATGATTTCTTTCAGCCAGGTCTCAGTGATGCTCACAACATCATACCTGTCAATCTCAAAGTGCACTACAAGATCATCTACCTTATTCTGTGTACTGCATACATTCAAATAAAATTCCTTCAGTCCTGTATTCATCACTTTTTTTTTGATTTTGCTCCCACGTTACCCTTCAACTCATCCCCCGACTCCAATTTTATCCTGACATCTGCCTGTCCGTACTCATAGTCTCATTACACATTGCATCAACTGCCCCATCGTCAGCCCTATCACTCTGGATTCCATTCTCTGCCCGTCCCCTGCTGCTCGAGCAAACCTGCCCATGAGGATATTGGTCTCCCATGAGCTCAGGTGTAATCCTTCCTTTCTGTCCAGGTCAATTCTTCCCCAGAAGAGATTCTAATGATACAGAAATCCGAAACCCTGTCCCCTGCACCTCTTCCTCAGCCACACATTCAGCTGCACATTGTCCTGTTCCTGTCCTGACCAGCATGTGGCACTGGGAGTGGTAGTAGTCCTTCAGATTCGAAGTAGACGTGCTAATTTGCAGATGGCCGGAGGCCTCTCCTGCTGCAGTGGATGACCAGGATGTCTAAGTGTCTTGTCGTGCTCTTAGTGCTCCACAACGCCTGCTGGGCCTGCCTTCTTGACCGTTGCACCATAAATCGGTCTCCTCCACTCAATCTGCCAGGGCCAGAGTTCACACGCTGATATGGACAGACCCCCTCCTCTCGAAGACCCAACGGCTGCCCTCACCTGATTTGGCCCGTCTGCCGAGTCGGTTTACCGGGGTGTGGCCACTGCATGTGTTACAGCTACTTGGAGCCACAGGTGAGAGCTGAGCACCAGGTGGGGACCAAAGGTGGACGAGCTGCCCTGAAAAAGGGCACGGCAGGCCCCCCCCCCCACCAGAGGTGCTACCCCTCCCTAGACATCCCATACACCCTGTCACTGGGAATAATCCAGAGAGAACTATCTTTAAGGTCCTGTTCTTCAGCCACTCCCCTAACTCTGTACACTCATTGTGCAGGACCTCTTCCCCCTTTCTACCAATGTCATTGGTACCAATGTGCACCAGGACCTCTGGCTACTCACTCTCCCTCTTGAGAATCTTCTGCAGCTGCTCTTTGACATCCTGGACCCTAACACCTGGGAGGCAACACTCCATCCTGAATTCTCTTTCACTGCCACAGAATCTCCTGTCCATCCTCTTAGCTATCGAGTCTGTTATCACTATCACTCTGCCTGACTTTACCCTTCCCTGCTGAACCTCAAAGCCAGCCACAGGGCCATTGGTCTGGCTGCCAGCTGCAGAGCACTGATGGGTCATCTCTGCCACCCACTTTGGGTAATGAATTCCAGACCCCCACCAACTGTGAAAAATATCTTCCTCTAATCTGTCTACTAACTAATTTAAATACACACCCATTATACTCATATATATCTCTTCCACTGAGTCAGCTTTGAATCTAACTTGTCATTTTCCTCTGGACCCTATCACCTTTACTTTCTTAATCAATCTATCTTTTAAGATTTTGCCAAATGTCCTGCTACTATCTATCTGTCTATCTATTTATTTATTTTGATACAGCACTGAGTATACACTTCCTCCCCTTTGAGCCACACTACTCAGAAACCCCTAATTTAACCCTAGCCTAATCATGGGACAATTTACAATGACCTACCAGCCTGTGTGTGGTTGGACTGTGGGAGGAAACCGGAGCACCTGGAGAAAACCCGAGCAGTCACGGGGAGAACGCACAAACTCCTTACTGACAGTGGCGGGAATTGAACCCGGGTTGCTGGTACTCTAAAGCGTTGTGCTAACCACTACTGTACTGTGCCACCCCTATCAGATAGACACTATAAACTTACTTCTATTTTCACATGGCTGTCACTTAGCAGTGTACATATGTTTAAACAATGAAAAGGTAATTTTTAACAATGGATTGGTTAAAGACAGGTAACGGGATCAAGTGAAGTGAATGCTCTTTCAGAGAATTAACTCAGACATGGTGGAATCGAGCAACTGCCTGTGTAAGAGCTTTGAACAGAGCTTGGAGTTCATTCAATCAGTGTAGAAATGGCCTCCAACTCTATTCACACAGTTGTGGACTCATTAATGTTGCAGTAGCCTATGCTCACTGTCACACATCCCATTACATCAAAGACAGTTGCTACCCAACCATTGGATGCTGCTCTGGATTTTCAGATGCGAATGCATTATAACATGCAGATTGGCTTGTTGGTTAGAAAGGTGCAAAAATGGATTAGGCATCTCCCTGAGGGAGGGAAAGTGGAACAAGAACCTGCTGCCCTCTTTTAACACGTCCGCATTCATCTTCCAGTCTCTTCCTTGCTTCTTTACCCTTGCCCTTGCTTTGTCTTTCAGCTAGCCAACCGTTCTGCTTTCATCAGTACCCAGATGACACAGGGACGCCCTTTAAAACTGAGATGAGAAGCAATTCCTTAAGCTGGAGGATACTGAACCTGTGGAATTCGTTGCCACAGTGTGCTGTGGAGGACAAGTCACTGGGTGTATTTAAGGCAGAGATTGATAGGCTCTTGATTGCTGAGTTATAGGGAGAAGGAAGGAGAACAAGGTTGGGAAAAATGTCTGTCCTGTTTGAATGATGGAGCATTCACAATGGGCTGAATGGCCTAACTCTGCTCCTATATCTTAAAGTCTTATGGTCTAAGCTGTAACAAAGCCTTCAAGATCAAGTAGTCCTCTATGCTATCCTCTAAATTCAGGTGTGGTCCCCACTGCTGAAAACCAGCAATCTTCTAAACACTGGAGCCGTTAGAGTTGTGTAGGAGTATTCATATATGCAAAGACACATAGAAGACAAGGAATGAAAGTGTGAACAAGGAACATTATTTGTGTGCACTCCTTAATTTGTTGGAATACTATACAGTGTCATACAGAGGCAAGGCAATGAGGTTTTTGCTTTTACTGCTTTCATACGGGCAATCAGCAAGGAGTGGCCCAGTTTACTGCCTCCTTATTTATTTCATTTAGAGATACAGCACAGTAAAAGCACTTCCAGCCCAATGAGCTGAAACTGGAGCACCGGGAGGAAACCCATGCAGTAACGGGGAGAACATACAAACTTCTTACAGACAGTGATGGGAATTGAAATCAGGTTGTTGGTGCTTTAATAGTGTTATGCTAATCACTATGCTACCAATCCACCCTCTTTTCTCTTTCCTTATCCACCAATTCCTTTTACTCTTTCTTCTGCTCAGGATCCTCTGCTGTTCCCCATATGGTTGCTGGCAAGAAGCATCTACTCAGTATGGTCCAGCATGTAGCAGACTTATAAGTCTTTTGACAAGATATGTCAGCTGTGCAGTTTAGACACAATAAACTAATTTTCTGTGAAAAGAACCGACTTTCAAAAACACTCAGTGCTTGTAGGATTGTAATAATGACAAGCAATGGAATTTAAATTCAATGAATCTGGAATTAAACACTATAATAGTAATGGTGGCCTTGAAACTACTTCATTGCTAGAAATGCCCATATGCTTCAATAGTTATATTCAGAGTTGCAGAGCAGATAGAGGAAACGGACCCTTTGGTCCATCAAGTTCCTGCCAACCTTCAAAAACCCCTTCCATTAACCCTGTTCCAGTACAATTTTATTCTCATCAAATTCTCATTAAGTTCTCAGATTTTATCATTCACTTAAACACCAGAGGCAAGTTACAGTGACCAGTTTAACAACTCAAACATCTTTGCGATTTTGGAGGAAGCAGGTGCCCCCAAAAGAAACCCATTCAGTCACAGGGAGAACTTCTTTTGTTGTTCTGGTGCATATGCAACTCCAGTTCCACCCACACCATCTCTCATCAGCCTCTAAAATGGCCCAGTAACAGAGAACTACTCTGTTCAGGAACAATTAGGAGCGGGCAAGAAATTCTGGCCTTGCCAAAAGCAACCACATCCTATGAACAAGCAACTAACTTGTATGCAAGGGATAGTCTCCTTAAGTAGCGAGCACATTGCTTCTTCAGCTATGTGCAACAAAGAGGTTTCTACATGAAGCACTGAGCCCTGAAATGGCATTGGTGATGACAAATAGTTTATGACTAATACACTGATTGTCATTGAGGTGTGTCTGCCCTGTATACTTTCAGTCGGCCTTCCTTAGGGACTAGTTGATGGCCTCACCACACACAAAATCCTGAAGGAATTTAGCAGATCAGGCTGCATCTATGAGGGGAAATGAGCAGTCGATGAATCTGCCCAAAAGCCTTCATCAGGACTGGAAAGGAACGGTGCAGAAGCCAGAATAACAAGGGGTGAGTTCCTCCAGCATTTTGGGGATGTTGCTATTTCCAGCATTTGGAGAATCACCTGTGTCTATGATGGCCTCACCAATATGGTGTCCAATGCACATGTTCCAGCTGCCATCTTGCACTTTCAAAGGCTGTTTTAACGCTTAAATAAAGGTATTACAGAATGTGGTGTCTCCTTCCCATGTCCCATCAATATTAAACATAGCCTTTCCCAATATTTTTTGTTTTTCTTCTGGTGATCTTAAATTTTTATCTCATGGATCAGGACAGAGGACTGAGGAGGAGATCATTTGGTCCATCAAGTCTTTGACAGCTTTCTTGACAAAGCTGCGTGGATACCAAAATCTTGCAAGACAAGTGAGATGAGTTTGGTATTTCTAGATAGTTTGATCCTCTATGGGCACATATCTCTTTCCCAGTGGACCTTCAAAGTATGAGCTCTTTTGTGTCCAATTCACTTCACAAAACCCTGCTTGATTCTGTTTTCACCAATCTTACTAGCTGTGTATCCCAGACCCGAACTATGCCTGGTGTGTAAAAAACAGGTTTTCCTCACACATCCCTGTACAGTCACATGGACTGACTCCCATCCAGTCAGCCCCGACATTAGATATGTGTGTGTTTACCAGGGACTGTGAACATTGTCAACTAAGGCTGGAAGAAGTGAGGTTAATAAATGAAGACTGGATGAGATGGAAAACAAAGCAGGGATTAATCCAGAGGTAAACACAATTCCAAAAACATATGCTGAAGTAGTGCGACAACTACATAAAATTGAATGTGCAATTGGACATTTTCCACAGTCAGCAGCAGCCGTCTGAACGCTGCCCATTCAGATGGGTTTCGGGCAATTCTGGTGGGTGGTTTCTCCGATACCACAGTTGATTACAGGGTTTAGAAGTTGTGTGGTTCTTTAATACTGAGGTCTGTGGTGTTGTATTACTGGTCTGGATTGCCAGCATGGTATGTGGCTAATTGGTGTGTTCAAAAGCAATAAAAGATTATTCTGAGCCCATTAGACAATGTCAACAGAGACAGGTGAAAACTATCACCCCAGTAACAGAGTGCAATTCAGGGGGTGGGGCTGGGAAAGTGCTACAAGACAACAAAAGGATTCTAGGGAAAAGATTTAGAGCCTTTTGACGATGTAGTGAAGTGGAAGCAGTATTAGCCAGCCAGACTCACATGGTTCAGAGGGGTCATTGAAAGTGCAGGAACTGTCATAACTTCCTAGCATTCAACACTTAGAATGCCTGAAAGAGATAAGGAATATAAAGAGAAAAGAGAGCTGTGGGGAACCTGATATTAACACTGAGGCAAAAGTTGCATTCAACATCAAGAAGGCCGTGTGTGTTTGTGTAACAGTTGAAAAATTGGCGAGCTACCAAGTAAACCTTAAAAGATTTCACCATCATTACCTATTCTTTGACCCTTAGGCAATATAGTAACGGGTAGATATTGAAAGAATCTGAACTGGAAACAACTCAAAACACTTCAGAGAAAACAGTTTAGAAGTGGAGCTGCCATTACAGGGGGAAACACAACAGCCAGTGTTTGCACAGCAAGACCTCAAGAACAGTGAATAGATGTGATTGGTGCATTTGGACAACTCGTGTGCGCTAACCTGACCTTGAAAAGACCGACACAGGAGTGAAATGGAATGTAATGTGCTTGCCCCGAGGCATTTTTCAATAAGAAAGATGATGCGCAAATACAAATAAAAACACAAAATGCTGGCAGAACTCAGCAGGCCAGACAGCATCTACGGGAGGAGGTAGTGACAACGTTTCAGGCCTGATGAACTCTCCTGATGAAAGGTTTCAGCCCGAAACGTCGTCACTACCTCCTCCCATAGATGCTGTCTGGCCTGCTGAGTTCTACCAACAGTTTGTGTTTTTATTTATTTCCAGCATCTGCAGATTCACTCAATGTGCAAATGCAAATTGTTATAGTTATTATTATTGCTGTTTTTAAAATAGGAAAATGATGCCGAGCCTTGCTTTTAACCTGTGTTATATTTAATAACAACCTCAGTGCTCTCTTGTAAGTTTTCACTGTTGCTTGACTGTTAGCACTCCTCTAGATATATATTCATCACAGAAGAAATATATAGAGAATATATTCAGTGGTCACTTAATTAGGTACATTTGTTCACCTGCTAGCGAATCCAAGTATCTAATCAACCAATCGTAGCAACAACTCAATGTATAAAAGCATGCAGACATGGTCAAGAGGTTCAGTTGTCGTTTCGACCAACCATCAGAATTGGAAAGCAATGTGATCTAAGTGACTTTGACTGTGGAATGATTGTTGGTGCCACATATATAAAGAGATAAAAGTGGATATCAGACCACTGGAAAATGAAGATGGAGAGGTAGTAATGGGGGACAAAGAAATGATGGATTTTGCATTGCTCTTCACTGCAGAAGACTCTAGCTGTATGCCAGAATTTCAAGAGTGTCAGTGGGTCAGTGAGTGTCATTGATATTGCTCAGGTGAAGGTGCTTGTGAAGCTGAAAAGTCTGAAGGTTAATAAGTCATTTGGACCAGTTGGACTACACCTCGGGGTTCTGAAAAAGGTAGCGGAAGAGATTGTGGAGGAATTAATAATGATCTTTCAAGAATCACTAGATTCTGCAGTGGTTCCAGAGGACCAGCAAATTACAAATGTCACTCCATTCTTCAAGGATAGAGGGAGGCAGAAGGAAATAAATTATTGGCCAGTCACTGAGACTTCAATAGCTGGAAAAAGGTCAGACTATTATTAAGGATGTGGTTTTGAGGTATTTGGAGGCACATGATAAAATAGGCCAAAGTCAGCATGTTTTTTTTCCATGGGAAAATCTTGCCTGACAAATCTGTTGGAATTCTTGAGGAAACAGTAGACAGGATAGATAAAGGAGAGGTAGTACATGTAGCTTAGGTGGATTTTCAGAAGGCCTTTGATAAGGCACCGCACTTGAGACTGCTTAAGAAGATAAGAAACTAAGGTATTTTAGAAAAGGTACTAGTATGCATAGAAGGAGATTGGCTGACTGGCAGCAGGCAAAGAGTGGGAATAAAAGGGGCCTTTTCTGCTTTGCTGCCAGAGATCCGTGGTGTGCTGCAGGGGTCAGTGTTGGGACCGCTTTTCTCATATATCTCAAAGATTTGGATGAAGGAATTGATGGCTTTCTGGCTAACATGCAATAGGTGGAGGGGCAGGTAGTGTTGAGGAAGCAGGGTGTCTACAGAAGGACTTAGACAGATTGGGAAATGGTCAAAGAAGTGGGGAATAGAATATAGTGTAGGGAAATGCAAGGTCATGTCTTTAGCAGAAGGAATTTAGGTGTGGACTGTTTTCTAAATGGTGAGAAAATTCAAAAACCAGAGGTGCATGGGCACTTGGGAGTCCTTGTGCAAGATTCCTGAAGAGTTAACTTGCAGGCTGAGTCAGTTGTAAGGAAGGCAAATGTGATGTAACATTAATTTTGAAGGGATTAGAATACAGAAGTGAGGATGTGATGTTGAGGCTTTATAAGGCATAGGTCAGACCACGAATGGAATATTGTGAGCTGTTTTGGGCCCCTTATCTAAGAAGAGGTGTGTTGGCAATGGAGAGGGCCTAGAGGAGGTTCACAAGAATGATCCCAGGAATGAAAGGGTTAATGTATGAGCAGAGTTTGATAGCTCTGACCCTGTACTCACTGGAGTTTAGAAGAATGAAGGGGGATCTCATTGAAAACTATCGAATATGGAAAGGCCTAGATAGAGTGATGTGGAGAGGATGCTTCCTATGGTCGGTGAGTCTAGGACCAGAGGGCACAGCTTCAAAATAGAGGGGCATCCATTTAGACACAGAGATGAGGAAAAAGTTCTTTAGCCAGAGAGTGGTGAATCTGTGGAATTCATTGCCACTAACAGCTGTGGAGGCCAGTTCACTGGGTGTACTTTAGGTTGAAGTCGATAGGTTCTTAATTAATGAGGGCATTAAAAGTTACAGGGAGAAGCCGGAAGAATAGTGTTGAGAGGGATAACATATCAGCCATGATGGTATGGTAGAGCATCCCAATGAGCCAAATACCTAATTCTGCTGTCCTGTCTAATGGTCTTATTGTCGAAGAGTATCTCTGAATGCATAATATGTCAAACTTTGAAGTGAATGGGCTACTTCAAAGACTATGAACATATACTCAGGAGGTATCTAATAAAGTGGCCACTGAATGTACCTTCCCTTGAGCAATTCCATTCCAATTGCCCCAACAAATTTTCTTCCATGCTCCATTCAGCTTAGCATTCACCTACCTTGTACTTCCTGAAATTTAAAAACACTCCCAACCACTCACCCCTGGGTAACTCATAATAGTTGGAACAAGTATCAGACTGGCATGGTTAAGGTTATGTGAAGCACCTGTTTACACTGAATATTTTGTGACATGATCTGTACCTGCATTTATACACCTTTATGGGAGACAAGCAAGAAAACTGGAGAATATATAAATTGGTTTATCCTTGCCACACGTATTGATGTGCAGGGAAACGATCCGTCTTGCTTGCTGTTCATGCAGATCAATTCATTACAGCATTGCACTGAGGAAACCCAAGTTAAAGCAATAACAGAGTGCTAAGTGTAATGAAGTCTTCAGATGCTAGAAATCTGAGCAATACACATGAAATGCTGAAGGAACAGGCAGCATCTATGGAAAAGAGTACAGTCGACATTTTGGACTGAGACCCTTTGGCAAGACTGGAGAAAAGTAGCTGAGGAGTAGACTTGAAAGGCTGCAAAGTATTACAGTTACTGAGAAAGGGCAGTTCAGGTAAGTAGTAAGATGCTAGGTCATAATGAAGTAAATTGTGAGATCAAGTATCACATCCCTAGAAATGTTGGATTGCATGAACAAAGCTTGTATAAAAACCATATGATCTGAAGCACAAACCTTGGTAACAACATAGAATCCGGCTCAAATGTATAAATAAAAAGAATAATTCCATTTAAGCAGTTATCAGAATATTGGTATTGGTTTACTGTTGGCACAGGTACAAAGGATATAGTGGAAAGCTTTTGTCTGCATGACATGCAGGCTGATCATGCCATACAGAGGAATGTGAAGGAAGTAAAAAGTAAAAACAGAAATGTAGACTATAATGTTACATCTACATAAAAAAACGCAGTGCAGGTACACAAATAAAGTGCAAAGGTCAAGCCAAGGTAGATCAGGAGATCAAGAGTTCATCGTTAGTGTATGAGAGGTCCATTCAAGAGCCCGGTAACAGTAGGGTAGGAGCTGCTCTTGAGTCTGGGGATGTGGGTTTCCAGAGCTTTTGCCTGGCAGGATAGGAGAGAAGAGAGAATAATTGTGATTGGCAAGATGGGAAGGGTCCTTAATCCTGCTGGCTGCTTTCCCAAGGCAAAATGAGGTGTACATGAAATCAATAGATGGAAGCTGGCTTGCATGATGGACTGAGCTGTGTTCACAACTTTCTGTAATACCACACTGTGATACATTTTACTAGGATGCTTTCTATGGTGCATCTGCAAAAAACAAATTGTAAGAGTCATTGGGGACACATTGAATTTCCTTAGTCTTGAGGAAGTAGAGCTGCTGTTGTACTTTGTTGGCCATAGCATCAGTGTGGCTGGACCAGATCGTTTACACCGAGGAACTTGAAGCTCTCAACCAACCATCTCCACCTCAGTACTCCTTAATGCTTCCTGGAGCATGCACTCCACTACACTTCCTGAGGCCAATGGCCAGGTTTTTTGCTTTGCTGTCCATCTCGGCATTGTTTGAGATCTGGCCCACAACAGTGGTGTCATCTGAAAACCCGTAGTGGAGCTAAAGCAGAATTTGGCCACATATGTGTGAGTGCATAGGAAGAACAGTAAGGGGCTATAGTAAGGAAAGAGAGGCCCAGAAGTTATTTACATTCAGAATAGTTGAATGTATTCTTCTTGGTCTTTGTAGAATGCACAACTATGACTTGTACAGAGGTTGTTACGCACGTCACCGAAAGCCAACATTTGTTTACTTGCTTAGCTATACAACACAGTGAAGGGCCATTCTGGTCCTTTGAGCCATGCTGCCTTAGCAACCCCACAACCCTGCTTAAGCCTAACCTAATCACAGGACAACTTGCAATGACCAATTAACCTACTAGGCATCTCTTTGGACTGTGGGGGAAACCCGATGACCCAAAAAAAGCCCAGGCATTCCACAGAACGACATCAGAATTAAACTCTGAACTCTAGAATGCCCTGAGCTATAATAGCATCATGCTAACTGTTACATTACCACGGCACCCAGCGTGCAGGAGCAACAATGGTTGGAGAGGTAAACTGAATGAATGTTGGCCTTTATTGCATTCGGGGTTGAATATAGAAAAGATGTCTGACTACAATTATATAGGGTCATGGTGAAACTGAACACCGTGCATTGTGTTTAACTTTGGTCTCATAATCTCTTAAGGGACTGCAGCAAAAATTCATTCTAGTGGATCTAGGGGGTGGCTGGTTTGGTGTACAGGAGAGAGTGAGTGAGCTTGGCCTGTTTGTCGAGTCCTTGGAAGAATGCAAGGAGAATTCCTATTGTCTGTCATTATCTTTGCTATCCCTCAAGGTCGAGGATGATGGTCTTCGTTCCATTGATCTATCACAGAGTGAAGATGCCTGTGCGTGTACTTGTTTAACGTGTACTTGATGTTGCACTCCATGAAGCACAGGATACTTCACAAATCAACCAACTGATTCCAATGGCATGGAAACCACGATGATTGGAGTTAATGGATTTGTTGCAGCCTTCATCTGCCTTCACAGCCGTTGAGTTCATAGTAACTTCATCCACCTGTTCCACCATCGAGGACTTGGTTGGTTTGTTCTTTGTCAGGGACCTCACTCTCGACCTTACCGCCATGGGTGACCCTACCAGGAGCATAGCTCCAGACGGCATCGCTCTCGGGATCTCAGGACCACACAAGCTTCTCCACCACGACAAAGCGACAATCCATGGAGAATATTGTCCTAAGCAGCAGGATGTGTGTGTGTGTGGGTGAGGTTGGAGGATGTGGATTCTGGAACTGAGGGTTTCAGAGTATGGGGTAATCCATTTAGAATTGAGGTGAGGAAACTTTCTTCAACCATTCATTCTGATGCCTGATTTCCAGCATCTGCAGACTCTCTTGTGTTTATCCATTCACTGAATTTGTGCAGTTCTGTAGCCCAGAGAGCTGTGGATTCATTCAGTGGGTTCATTTAAAATTTCAATTAGTAGATTTTTGCATTTCACACCTGCCCATCACCTCCTTCTCGTTCCCCTCCTCCTTCCCTTTTTTCCATGGTCCACTATCCTCTCCTATTAGATTCCTTCTTCTTCAGACATTTACCTTTCCACCTGTCACCTCCCAGTTTCAAACTTCATCCCCTCCCCCTTCGACTCACCCAGCCACCTTCCCCCTCACTTGTTCTCACCTGTCACCTGTCAGCTTGCGAACCTTCCCCTCCCCTCCGTCATCTCATTCTAGCTTCTGTCCCTTTCCAGGTCTAATGAAGGGCCCCAGCCCAAAAACTCGACTGTTTCTCTACATTGATGTTACCTGACTTGTTGAGTTCCTCCAACATTCTATGTGTGTTGCTCAAGATTTCCAGCATCTGCAGCTTCTCTTCTGTTTCTTCACTCACTAAATCTTTGGAGTTCTGTAGCCCAGAGAGCTGTGTATTCAGTCAGTGGGTTCATTTAATACTGAACTCAGTAGGTTTGTGCATTTAAGAGAAATTAAGGAATATAGCTTTAGTTCTAGAAAATTGCACTGAGGAAGATCACCTCTGATCTTAAAGTGGCACACTTTGCCCTCTAGCACCTTTTTCAGAATGTTCTTTATTCTAGGCATTAATATTTGGAAGTAACATGAATTTATTAAACCAGAGTTAACAACTATCAAAAATTCCTTCGTGTTCCTCATTAATATTGCAACATTAGGTTTCAAAACTGTATTTAAACTACCTATTATTATGTGTATATAGAAAATGTTCATTCTGAACATGTTGTTAATAAGATAAGCAACCATTCTAGTACCCCTGAGATCATGCTAGCTTTAACCTCTACTTAGAGCTGATTTCCTGTTGCTAACACATTAACCCATGGAGTACAATTACAGTGTTTGAAGTTACATACAGGCTAATTGCATTTCCTATATTCCCCAGTGCAATGAGGAATCCATCAACTTTTCATATGAATTGTTACCCAACTAAACAAGAGAGGCACAAATAACACTTATTTACTGCTGATATCTTTAAATTTAACAAATGTCTCACTTTACGTCTGAATGTAAGAAACATGGCTGCAGTCTTCAATGACATTAGAGCATCATCTCCCAGATCATAAGATTGTTTTACTTGTGCATTTGAAAAGTTTCCATGTTAATGTTTTCAAAACAAATAGGCAGCATCATCTGGGTGAAGTATAGCATGACCTTTCACTTTTACCCCCTGACCCCACCTCCAGCTTCCCTACTCTAGCTGACCTTGGGAATGGAGGCTAAGTGCCCTGGCCTTGTGATGGATGTATCTAAAGATTCGTGTCTCTGACCTCAGACTGGGGCTCAGCTACTGGGGTCACTGAAGTTGCTTCCTGGCCCCAGGCTCATGTCATTAAGTTCACTGATTACCTCAGCTTTTTCCAGCTCTTCTCCTCAATCCCATTATCTTCCAGTGTTCAGGGAATACAGATGTTTCTAACAAGTGACTTATAATTAATTAACAATCGTTTAAAATGAGAAAGTCCTCTTGTTGGGCCATTAATGTGTCAGACTAGTGTTTTCAACAAGTTTTACCTAGTCCTTTAAATATTGATGTATTACAGGCACAACTTGAAATATTGTTTTAAACATGATTCCTTTCAAAATTGGCAGAACCCAGAAAACTACTGCTTTGCCCCCAGAGTAGCATTTCAATAGAGCAGACACTTCCTGTTCTCTCCCTCTGTACAGAATTCCCAATCCTTACATAACAATTAAATGCAAACTCCTGGCTTAAGTGTAAAATATTCCCTAATTATCCTTTATTTAGTGTCCAGCCTCACTCAATCAGTTGCCAAATGTTGCTGGAGACAGTGCCATGTTGCCCGCATCTGCTGGTCTGGACAGTATCTGCTTGTCTTCAGTCTTTGACTGCAGCTGTGTAATTAAGTTTGTGTCTGCAATTCATAGAAGTTCTTATTTATACACATAAAAATATACGGCATGAATGTCTTGTGGAAATAAATTAGATTGCATTGGTGCTGGGAAGGGTATCAGCAGGATCAATAACTGTCCCTTCTCATCTGTGACCTGACCTGTGTTGGCGTGTATGTGAAACCGATCCCATCAATAACAATTTAAACAACCCTGTGAAATGAGGAACCTGATACATAACACAAACGTATAGGCTTCCAAACTAAGTTGTACACCAGGAACTTCACACGTCGAGAGATGTAATTCTTGTAGCAGCCTTGTACATTGAGAACTCAGATAACAGATTCACACAGCATTAGTACAGACCTGTTTAAAGGGATTCGTCAACTAGCAGCTTGCATTTATATGGCATCTTTAATATAACCATTTTACAGGACTGTTGTCAAACAATGTTTTATGATCAGTCACATATGGAGAGATATTAGATGAGATTATCTAAACTTAGTCATAAATAAAAGGTTTTAAGTAATGGCATAGTGGTAACAAGTCAAGGGGTCTGCAGAGGAATGCCCAGACATAGGGACTACTTAGCCAGATGCATGATGATCACTGCTGGAGTGAAGTAAACAGCAACACAAGTGACCATTGAATGGAAAGGTCTTTAATCAGAAGCGACAACACACAAGATACTGGAGGAATGGCATCTCTGAAGCAAAATGCACAGTCAATGCTTCAGGTCAGATCCTTCATCTGAACTGAAGGGTCTCAACCTGAAGCTTCAATCTACTCCTCATCTTTTTTTCTCCAGTCCTGCTGAAGGGTCTCGGCACGAAATGTCAACTGTTTATTCATTTCCATAGATGCTGCCTGGCCTGCTGAGTTCCTCCTGCATTTTGTGTGTGTCGCTTGGATTTCCAGCATCCGGGGGTTTTCTATTGTTTCTGAAGTGTCAATTGTATATTTTCTTCCATAGGTGCTGCCTGATCCACTGAGTTCCTTCAGTTTTATGTGTGCAGCTCGAGATCTTAGCATCTGTCTTCTTAAAGCAGAAGTGATATAGAGTTAAGGATGTATGAGACCATTGAGGGGTTTGAAAACAAGAGTGACAATATTAAAACTGAGGTGTAACTGAACTGGGAGTCACTGTGAGTTAGAGAAGTCAGGGTGATGGATGAACTGGCTTGGTATGAGAAAGGATACCGAGAGGCAAACCCACAACTGATATGTAAACCAGGAGAAGGCTGAAGTAGAGAAGCGTAACTGGTGAAAATCGCATGGATAAAGCACATCAAAGCTCACTGTGAATATGAGAACTGCACAGAATACAAACTTGCACTGTTGTGTTAGATTCACAGATAGAAAGCATTAACCCAGGATAAGAAATTCACAAATTGAGAACATCGACTTTTCTGTAACACACTCACAATACAGACTTGCTTTAAATATTCTTCATTAATTTATTGAATTTGAACCCACCGTTTTGTGTGATCTGAATGTTTAGACTTCTTACAAGATTAATTCCATTATAATTACATAATAAAATTGGAGAAATCTTCATTTTCTCCCATGGGAATTGGCCTAGCCTGAAACCAAAATTCTGGAGTACTGGAAAACTGCAAATGTCACTCCAATCTCTAAGAAGGGATAGATGTGGAAGAAAGGAAATTCTAGGCCAGTTAGCCTGACTTCCGTGGTAGGAAAGATGTTGAAGTCCATTATTAAGGATGTGGTTTCAGAATACTTGGAGGCACAAAACAAAATAAGCAGAGGTCAACATGTTATGTTTTAGGAGAAATTTTGCCTGATAAATCTGTTGTAATTTTTTGAGGAAATAACAGGTAGGATAGACAAAGGTGAGTCGGTGAATGTTGTTTATCTGGATTTTCATAAGGACTTTGACAAGGTGCACATGGTATTACAGGAAAGATGCTAGCATGGATAGAAGATTGTCTGACTGGCAGGAGGGAAAGAGTAGGAATAAGCGGAGCCTCTTTGGTTGCCATGCTGGTGACTAGTGGTGTTCCACAGTGGTCTGTGTTGGGACCACTTCTTTTCATGTTACATGTCTATGATTTGGATGAAGGAATTGATGACTTTGTGGCCAGGTTTATGGATGATACAAAGATAGATTTAGGGGCAATCTATCTGTTGAGGAAGCATGAAAACTGCAGAAGGACTTAGACAGATTGGGAAAATGGGCAAAGATGTGGCAGATGGAATACAGTATTGGGAAGTGTTTAGTCAAGTACTTGGTAGAGGCAATAAAGGCATAAACTATTTTCTAAACGGGGCAAAAATTCAAAAATCAGAAGTGCAATGTTAACTTGGACATTGAGTAGATGTTAAGGAAGGGGACATGTATGTAATGCTGAGGCATTATGAAGCATGGGTCAGACCACATTGAATATTGTGAGCAGTTTTGCGCCCCTTATCTAAGAAAAGATGTGCTGGCATTGGAGAGGGTAAGGAGGTGGTTCATGAAAATGATTTTGGGAATGAAAGAGATAACATATGAGGAGCATTTGGTGACTCTGGGCCTGTACTCGCTGGAGTTTAGAAGAACGAGGGTGGATCTCATTGAAACCTATCGATTATTGAAAGGCCTAGGTAGGGTAAATGTGAAGAGGTTGTGTCACAACCACAGATTTGGCAGCGCAGTAGGTACGGCAATTGTGCTTGTGAATTTGCATTTGTCAGCTAATTATTATTTAATCGTGATAGTAGTTAACTCCATACTTCTTGTTGTAGTGCTTGTCGAGACTTGGACAGAGCACAGCAACACCGCTGTCTGTTTGCTTTCAGCCTTCCCTAAGAAATTGGACTCTGACTCTGAAGACTAGCAGTATTCGTTTAATGTTTCGACTTTCTTTTCAGCTGCAGTGTAGGCTTCATTTCCCATTTGAGAGTTTTAGTTAATGGCCCTATTTGGCCTAGCGTTTATTGTTTATTTTCTCTTTAATACTGTTCACATTAAAATTTGTGAACTGTCTATCTGCTTCGGTGTCTCTCACTCTGCACTTGGGCCATATCCAGTTATTTGTCTTATATTTGGAGGCTTGTAGTATTTGACTTGAAGATATTTCAAATTCCACCATGACAAATGAAAAATTTTATTCATGTAGGTAAAAACCTGGAATTAAAATCATGGTGATGGAGTATCCTAAAATTGTTGCATTCTGTGCTTCATGGAGGGAAATCAGAAATTGCTGTGTTCTGCATTTCACAGAGATGTGGCTCACTCCGGACATGCAGTATATGTCACTCAGGTTTGAGGCTTCCTCAAAACACAGGATGGATTGGACTAAGAAGGCAAATGTTTGGGGTCTGTGTTTCATGATAAACTCTTTGTGATGCTCAGAGACAGCAGTCTTGTTGCACTCTTGTTCCTTCAACCTGGAACTTCTTATGATTAAGTGCCAACTTTTCCGCTTACCAAGAGTTCTGTTCCGTGATCCTGATTCCGTGATTCTGTTTACATATCTTCAAAGAGAGATGTTAAACAGGCACTCAAAGTATTGAATGCTGCGAACAGCAAACAAGAAACAGCCTACCCTGATGCCTTTCAAATCATTGTCAGGGACTTCAATCTGGCTTATTTAACGAAATTTCTGCACCATTATCATCAACATTTAACCTGCAGCACTAGGGGTCCCAACACACCATACCACTGCTTTACTGCAATTAGGAATACCTACCTTTCCGTCCCTAGACTGCGTTTCAGGAAATGTCATCACTTGGCTGTTTCCTTCTACCTACATACAAAGGCTAAAGAACAAGACTTCAGAGATAGGGACAGCAAAAAGGTCATTAGAGAAGGCAGAGGAACAGCTACAGGATTGCTTCAAGGCAATAGATTGGTCCATGTTAAGGGATTTATCAGAGGATATGAACAAATACACCATGGTTGTCAGGGACCTTATAAAAACAGTTGTAGAAGAGTGTGTCTCCACAAAATCACTCAGTCTTCCCCTAACAAGAGCCTTAAATGAACAATGAGATCTGTAATCTGCTGCTGACCGACCAGATCATTGCCATTCATGTCTCTGAGGTTGATTTAAGAGCTTCATTCAAGAGGGTGAACCCATGGAAAGCATCTGACCCAGATGGAGTACTCAGCTGAGTACAAAGGCCTGTGCTGATTGACTGGCAGGCGTTTGAGGCACGCAGCTGCTTCAAGAAGGCTTCAATTATACCGGTGCCTAAGAACAAGGTGGTAACCTGTCTCAATGACAATTGGCCAGTAGCTCTTATCTCCATCATGACTAATGCTTTGAGAGGTTGGTGAAGAAACATCAACTCCTGCCTGAGAAGAAACTTGGATCCATTTCAATTTGCCTACCAGAGCAACAAGTCCACAATATATGCCGTTTCATTGGCTCTTCACTCAACCCTTGAACATCTGGGTAGTGAAGGTGCATACATCAGGATGTTCTTCATCAACTAGAGCTCAGCATTCAATACTATCATCCCCTCAAAACTAATTGATAAGCTTCAGGACTTTAGCCTCAATACCTTTCTGCGTTATTGTGTCTTTGATTTCCTCACTTCAGTCTATTCAGATTTGTAAGAAAATCTCTTCCACAATCTCCATCAGCACAGGTGCACCACAAGGCAGTGTGCTTAGCCCCATGCTCTACTTGCTTTACACTTATGACTGTGAAGCAAAGCTCAGCACCAAGGCTGTATTTAAGTTTGCTCTCAACATAACTGTCATTGGCCACATCAAAGGTGGTGACAAATCAGAATATAGGAGGGAGATTGAAAACCTGGCGGCGCGCTGCTGTAACAGTGACCGCTCACTAAATGTCAGCAAGACCAAAGAGCTGATTATTGACTTCATGTGTAGGAAATGGGAGGTGCATGAGCCAGTCCTCATCAGTGGATCAGAGGTGGAGAGTGTCAGCAACTTGAAATTCCTTGGTGTTATCATTTCGTAGGATCTCTCCTGGTTCCAGCAGGACTGAGCCTCTCCTTCATTAGAAGTATGTAAAGATTTGGCATGACATCTGACACTCTGACACACTTCTATAGATGTGTGGTAGAAAATCCTACAAAAAGTAATGGATATGGCCCAGTCCATCATGGGTAAAGCCTTCTCCACCACTGAGTACATCAAGTACCTCTACCCTACAGGCCTTGCCCTCTTCTTGCTGCTGCCATCAGGAAGGTGGTACAGGAGCCTCAAGACCCACCCCACCAGGTTTAGGAACAGTTGTCACCCCTCAACCATCAGACTCTTGAACCAGAGGTGATAACTTCTCTCACTTTCACTTGCCCCATCATGGAACCATTCCCACAACCTATATATTTGCCCAATTTGTTGTCTTCTGCACATTGGCTGTTCATCTGTTCTGTTAGGTGCGGTCTATCAATGATTCTGTTGTGTTTCTTTGATCTACTGTGTGTGCCTGCAAGCAAATCACTCAGGTTGTATATGGTGACATATATGCAACTTGATAATAAACTTACTTTGAACTTGGAAATTTTGGTTTATCATTGGTCTTCAAGGAAGGATATCTGTCACCTTTAACCAATATGGCCTTTGAGTTGCTTTACAAACCCTAAAACCAACTAAACTTTAATGCCCTCCTGGATTGGTCTCACAAGTCACTCCAGAATGGATAATAAACGGTGCCTTGCCAGCTACATACACATCTCATGGACAAAAAAATTAAGAAAACCTGTGGGCGGGCGGGATGCGGTCTGAAGCAAGGTCCAGCAAATCAAAGAAGCGGAGGAGATGCCGAGCCCCGTGGGTCAGCAGGAATACAACAATTTCTGAATGAGACCTGTGGCCTACTCAGACAGCTGACCAACAAGCACGTGGAATGGTGGCTGCTTGGATGCTCACAGGCGTGCTGCCAAAGACATTAAGGAAAATACAGTTGTGTTGTGATAATTTGAAGATAACAGTGCTGACAATTTTGGAAGATGGGGTTAGAGATATATACACATCTCACACACAAAGATCATTACCATTAAGCCCCTCCACAAAGAACTAAAGACCTAGTGGAGAATGCTTCTGGGAGAAGCAGGTATACAACATAAGGAGTTGGAGAGGAGTATCCATTGACTCCTACACCTATATAACTAAGCGAAGTAAAGCATGCAGAGACTGGAAAGCTTTTGAATGTTTTGTCTTTTCTGGTTTTTTTCCTTTCATTGTTAAAAGAAACATGGAATATTTGTGATATAAGTAAAATTATTTTGCAAATAATAATGTTTTAATATTAACACCCCTTTATTCATAGTGTCATGTGAACAAATGAGTAGAGATTGTGTCATGTGTTTGTGCTTGCAAAAGGTGTGCATAGGGTTTCAGAGGCAGTCTGTTAACTATGAACTATTCTCCAGTATCTTAAAGTATGGATGGGTGAAATATTAAAAGAACATTATTAGATGGATATGGGATTTCAGCTGACCAGCTGGTGGTATATTTTTTAAGTTAGGCTAATGAGTGATTTGGTGAAGAGCCTGTAGATGGCAGTGTCCCAGTGCGCCTGCTGACCTAGTCCTTCTTGATGGTCGAGATCATGGGCTTGAGAGGTGCTGTCTATATAGTCTGGACCAGTGAGAACAGCACACTGCAGCCTTACTGGGGACAATAATAGAGAGTACAAATATTTGGAGAGGTTGATAGGGGGTCACTAAAGCAGTTTGGGTTGTCCTAGGCTGCACACATCCAAGTAAGTGGGGAAAGCTCTGTCACTCTGCTGGTTTGTGCCACACTGATGGTGGAAGGGCTCTGGAGCGGCAGAGGGTGAGTCACTCACCACAAGGTAACCACCCTCCGGCCACTCTCACAGCCAAAGTATTTTTGTGAGTATTCCAATTGAGTTTCTGGATAATTCAGAAAGTGTGGTCCATACTGCAGAACTGAGAACTGAAGAGGAAGGACTGATTTTAATTCCTCTATGAAAACTGTATGTTTGTCTTTTCTTGGCTCAGTATTGGAATATTCTCCCACTGCAGAGACTTGAGCATAACAAACTGTACTGGTGCCCCTGAATAATAACCAAGTATGCCACAGCCAGAGGTGGAATCTTATGAAAAGATCCTCTGTATTCTATCTTGGGGTCATAGGGGTCCTGAGACACTATTTCAAAGCGGGACGGGTAAATAAATTTACCTGTGCTCCACCACGCAGAAGACACTATGGAATTCCAGAATGATCAGATTTGTCACCACATGTGCATGCCTTGTGTGCGTATAACTTAAGACCAACCTACCCTATTATCACACCGTTTACCGCAGCTTACCACGTGCAAGTTTTAAAGTGACTACTTTGTCAATGTACGTCATCCAATATAATGCACAACTGTTTTTTGTCAATGTTCATACCCCATCAGCTGACACAGTAGTCAGTGTACAGACCCCAATACAGAGACACTGCTGCTGTAGTGATTAGCAGCTGCAATCAGAAAGATTGGGGGTTATTTACTCTAACACTGTGATGCTGAGCATCAGTGGGTTCTGTGTTTGGATAGGACTGGAGGGTCGTAGCCTTGCGTTTTGACAGTTGGACGTCCAGAGGTAGAACGGCAGAAAGAGATAATATGCACTGGTGATCTCATGTGAGTTCATTACTTTTCTATTCACCTCTTGTTCCCTCTCACAGATTACTCTGATCGTGGCATGGGAAAATGTCTGGGTGCAATAGGTTGTGGAGGAGGCTGAACTTTTCACCCTGTGACGTGATCATTCATCACAGAGAATTGACAATGCTCCGTGGGCTTCGGACTCATCCTCCTCTGAGAAGCAGCCACCTCCGGACAGTTCAACTTGTTGCACTCTAAACGTGGGGAGGATTCTGCCTTATGAGTAACATCAGAGCCATTGCATTTGGAATAACTGAGAAATCAAAAATTTGTCTGGGATGTTCTGAATTTACAGTGCCCATCACCACACAATGCAGTTATGTGTGTAGCACACTGATGAATCCTTCATCGTCCATATATGCAGAGGTTCTGCAAGGCACATCACACCAGATGCAGCTTTTTAATTCATAATAATGGTGCTGATTTCACTCTCGTTTATTTTAATAATATTTAGGTTTGGGTGGCTGATATGGAGATGCAAAGGGGGAACCTTTGCACCTGAGAGCCTCAGAACAATGAGCCTTGGCTGATTAGACAACTAGGGAAGTACAGACAGGAGAATCTGGAATGTGGGGGTGGTGTGCCGAAGCTGGGGTTCCCCAGAGGAAGGGAGAGGAAATCACCTCACTTTTTTTTTAATGCTCTTCAAGCAATGCCAGAGTGAGATCTCCACAATCTTTCAAGATGTATTTGAAAGAGTGGAATTAATGTTACCCCCCCCCTCCCCCAAGGAAGAGCTGCCAAATGACCCCAGGTTTTTTATAGGTGTCAGCCTTCACTGGAGCTCAAAACTTCTTAATTTTGAAACTGAAAAAAAAAACTGATATTTGATTATTTGGAATCTGGACATTTAGAGGATATATAGATGACTGCAACAGTATAGATTGTGTTGAACTCACTGGAACTGACATCATTTATCTACATGCAACTCACCAGAAGCTGTTTATTCTTCCTAAATAACCCATTAGAGCCTTCAATGAATGTCTCTGATCACATTTCACTGGACACAGTCTTTATCATCCTATAGGTAACTCGCTGACAGCTGTCTATTATCTTGTAAGTAACTCAGAGGCAGTTATCTGTAATCATCAGTATAATTCAGTACTGGCTGTTTATTATCATCTGCGTAACTCACTGCTACTTGTGTATTACTGTGCCTGTCATTTATTATCTTGGCACCATCAGCCATTTAACACCCATTAAAATTCATTGCCGTATTCCTATGCTACTGAAGGAATAATGTCTTGTCCATCAGCTCCACGTGACGTGTGCATCGATAGTGCTCTTTTAACATCTACTGAGGAGCAAGTTTGTTTTAAACTGTAGTCTGTAATACTTACCACATTAAACTGGATGAGCAATAGAAGCAAAAATTATTTTTCAGTTTTCCGGATCTGGGAATTATTAGCAAGACCAGCATTTGTTCGTCATTGCTAAAGGCCCTTGAGAAGGTCGTGGTAAGGTGCCTTCTCAAATCACTGAAATCCTTCCTGTGGAAGTATTCCCACAATGCTCTGAGTTAACAGTCCAACAAGGCAATGAGTTAAACTGTGGGTAATGAATGGCAGGCAATGTATTTATTTCCAAATCAAAATGTTGTGTGGCTTGGGGAAACATTCAAGTATTGGTCTGCTATCCTTGTCAGAATTGGTGGGAACGGTTGTAGGTCAGAGTAGCCTTGGTGAATGGCATTCTATAACAGGGGCTCCCAAACTGGGGTCCAAGAATTCCTCAGTTTTAGTGTTAGGTGTCCATGGCACTAAAATGGTTGGGAACCCCTGATTCAATAGGTAATGTACTTCTCAGGCTTTGTGAGCATTTTTGGTGGTTGATAGGGTGCCAGTTAAACATATCACTTGTCCTTGATGGTGTTAACTTCCAGGTTTGCGTAACTTTGAAATGGATCACATTTACCGTAGTGATTTTATATCTGTAATGTTCATGCTTGTTGTTGTTCCTTTCCATGCCTTGTGATGCATCGG
The DNA here is from genome assembly GCF_030144855.1 of Hypanus sabinus. Taxonomy (NCBI): domain Eukaryota; kingdom Metazoa; phylum Chordata; class Chondrichthyes; order Myliobatiformes; family Dasyatidae; genus Hypanus; species Hypanus sabinus. Next base: position 33,397,349 of record NC_082707.1, read on the forward strand.
ATGGCAACCGTGCCATTCCTCTAGCAATTGTCTGTTTTTTTCAAGGTCGAGCTGGTAGCTCGATGCTCAACCCAGAAAGCGTGCAAATAGCTGTCTGGATTCAAACCCAGGACCACATGCCTTGAGATCCAGAGTGGGTGCCACTATACCACAGCCAGCAATGTTCACTCTGTGGGAATCCTGTTGTCATATTACTGGAGTGAGCAAATGGAAATCATGTTTATGTTTTAATTACAGAGCAAGGAAGCCAGATGTTCTTCATGAATGGAACAGAATGGTTTATAGGGAAATATCAAGGTGAAATGATGGGATGGTGTCATAAATCCAACAAATTAAGATCAAAGAAAGCTATTATTAACATTTATTGAAAGGAAGTTTACAAATGATGTACAATTGTCAAGGAATATTCTCATGGTTGTTTTGCTTAGAGAAATCAGAGAGTGGTAGTCAGTTGGAACATTTCCTTTATAACACTTGAATAACACTTGAAACTAAATTGAATTCACTTCAGACTAATGAGCTGAAAGTGATTTTTTGTTAGCTGTTGGCCAGATTCAGCCAAGTTCTAAGAGAATTTGGAAATCTAAAGCACAAAAGGCTTGTAATTCAGAATTAATTACTGCTGAATTGGCAATCTGTTTCCTCAACATTGATACACTTCACAAACAACATAACCATCTTAAATACGTTATATCAGAACAGTTATTTTAGTTGATGAGGAATTTCCAAATGATTGAAAAAAATTACGAAGGAAATCCCACAAAAGGAAGCATCAACAAGTTCAAAAACAATGCTGCATGTGCACATTAATATCTGGAAAGATCATAAGTTATAAGGTCCGGTGCAACTCAGCTCAGAAACGGCAGTAGGTGCTGCTGGTGTTTATTACATTCTAATAAAATAGCATAAACTTCACTTTTTGTGCCTATGGTTTTCTTCCTCATCCCATATTATAATTGTATCAGTGTCAGCTCTGTGGTAAATGTCCAAGACTCATAAATGACAGCAAGGCTTCCAGCTTTTGATGGTCACAGCATAAAGTGTGCCCAAATCTGGGCAACTTTCCAGGCTATTTTTCCCTAAAGTTTCCACTCACAACATTTAAATATTACAGAATGTGAAGTTTACTCTAAAATAGTGCAAAGAGGCAGAGTTATCAATTTGTTTAAAAAAACAAATTACACTAGAATGATTTGTGCAACTAGGGAGTGGTCTAGAGTAATTACAGAATCAGAATCAGGTTTATTATCGTTGGCATGTGACATAAAATTTGTTAACTTAGCAGCCGCAGTTCAATGCAATACATTACATAGAAGAAAAATAATAATAATATATAAGTAAGTAAATCAATTACAGTATACGTATATTGAATAGATTAAAATTGTGCCTAAAATAGATATAATATATATTAAGAAAGTGAGGTACTGTTCATGGGTTCAATGTCCATTTAGGAATCAGATGGCAGAGGGAAAGAAGCTGTTCCTGAATCGCAGAGTGTGTGCCTTCAGGCTTCTGTACCTTCTGCCTGAAGGTAACAGTAAGAAAAGGGCATGCTCTGGGTGCTGGAGGTCCTTAATAATGAATGTGGCCTTTCTGAGACACCGCTCCTTGAAGATGTCCTGGGTACTTTATAGGCTAATACCCAAGATGGAGCCATCTAAATTTACAACCCTTTGCAGCTTCTTTCAGTCCTGTGCAGTAGCACCCCCCACCTTAGCAGACAGTGATGTAGCCTGTCAGAATGCTCTCCACAGTACATCTATTAAATTTTTGAGTGTATTTGTTGACATACCAAATCTCTTCAAACTCCTAATGAAGTAAAGTCACTGTCTTGACTTGTTTATAACTGCATCAATATGCTGGGACCAGGTTAGATCCTCAGAGATCTTGACACCCAGGAACTTGAAATTGCTCACTCTCTCCACTTCTGATCCCTCTATGAGGATCGGTATGTGTTCCTTCGTTTTACCCTTCCTGAAGTCCACAATCAGCTCTTTCGTCTTACTGACGTTGAATGTTAGGATTTGTTGCTGCGACACCACTCCAGCAGTTGGCCTATCTCACTCCTGTACACCTGGTGATATCTGACCAGTAATATCAGAATCAGATTTATTATCATGGACATATGACATAAAATTTGTGATTTGTCAGAAGCAGTACAGCTCAAAGACATAACATTGCCTTAAATTACAAACAAAAGTGCAAAAACAAAGGAACTAAAGCAAGGAAGAGGTAGTATTTAAAAATTTTTTAAAAAACACAAAATGCTGGCAGAACTCAGCAGGCCAGACAGCATCTATGGGAGGAGGTAGTGACGACGTTTCAGGCCGAAACCCTTCATCAGGAGTGAAGTAACATGGGATGGTCGAGGGGGGATAAGAAGTGGGGGGAGGGATAAAGTAGAGAGCTGAGAAGTGATAGGCTGGAGGGAAATGGGCTAGGGGAAGTGGAGAATTATGGGAAATAAAAGAGAAAGAAAGGTAGGGCTGGGGGGAGATTATAGTGAGGGGGGAAAGAGAGAGAAAGAGAACCAGACTAAAATAATAGATAGGGATGGGGGTATCAATGGAGGTCTGTGAGTTGAATGTTCATGCCGGTAAGTAGGAGGCTACCTAGGCGGGAGATAAGGTATTGCTCCATCGACCTGCGTGTGGCCTCATCTTGACGGTAGAGGAGGCCATGGACAGACATGTCAGAGTGGGAGTGGTCTATGGAATTGAAGTGTGTGGCCACAGGCCACATTCAACTCACAGACCTCCGTTGATACCCCTGCCCCCCCCCCTTACCACCATCCCTATCTATTATTTTAGTCTGGTTCTCTTTCTCTTTTTCCCCCCTCACTATAATCTCCCCCCAGCCCTACCTTTCTTTCTCTTTTATTTCCCATAATTCTCCACTTCCCCCTAGCCCATTTCCCTCCAGCCTATCACTTCTCAGCTCTCTACTTCATCCCTCCCCCCACTTCTTATCCCCCCTCGACCATCCCATGTTACTTCACTCCTGATGAAGGGTTTCAGCCCGAAACGTCGTCACTACCTCCTCCCATAGATGCTGTCTGGCCTGCTGAGTTCTGCCAGCATTTTGTGTTTTTTTTATTTATTTCCAGCATCTGCAGATTCGCTTGTGTTGCCTTTGAAGAGATAGTATTCATGGGTTGATGGATCATTCAGAAAACCAGTGGAGATGGGAGAAAGCTGTTTCTGAATCGTATGTGCATCACCCACTCTTATGCCTAGCCACTGATGGTGATGATGAGAAAAATGTATGGCTCCTGGTGAGGGCCCTTCATGACGGATGCTGCCTTCTTGATGCATTCTGTCTTGAAAGCGCCTTCCATGACGTAGAGGGTTTTGCCCACGATGCAGCGGGCTGAGTCTACCTATCTCCTCCACATTCTCTTCCAATCCTGTTCATTGGAGCCTCCATACCAGACCGTGCTTTCATACCACACTGACCCTTCAGTGAAGATTGGTGCATGGCCTTCTGACCTCCATTCCTAAAGCCTGCAATTAATTCCTTAGACTTGCTGATACTGAGTGTGAGGTTGGTGCTTTGAGAACATTCAACCATCTATCTCACTCCTCTATGCCTTCTTGTCACCTTATAAGAAATGAACAACAACAGTAGTGTCATCTGTGAAATAATAGATGGCACTACTGAGCTATGCTTAGCCACACAGCCATGTGTGTAGAGAGAACAGAACAATGGCCTCGGCCCCAATGTTCCCTTTAAGGTGTGTGCAGGTATGCGCGCACACATCTTTTGTCACGAGCGCACATAAGAACTTAAACCTCACACAAAAGGTTGTCACCTCTACCTCATTGGCTTCTTAAGTATATTCCACAATCGTACCCAATCTCATTTCCTTTTCTGGTTTCTGATGCAGACAGTGTTGACAATGTGGAGTGTGCTATGACTTGTCTGCCAGTTTTAGAACTGGCTTATTTCTACTAATTTAATAGAAGAAATTATTAATGTCAAATTCCGAAGAAGCAAAGGCTGTGAAGTGCAAGAGAACTGCTAGTTCATCTAAAGCGGAATGGCTTAATGAAACAGTATAAACTGCTACACTGAAAGCTCATGAGGTCAGGAACGTATAGCTACATTTATGTACACTACAGAAATTGGTTTCACCTGTGTGCATTATCACGATGCAACAGCTGCTGAAGAATTTGCAAGTGGGAAGAAAAGGAAACTCTTCTTTGTTTGAGAACTTGATTTTTTGATGTGTCATTTAACAAGCAAAAGTTCTGGGGAGAAAATCCTTCATTATTGGCTATAGTCTGCTCTGTATGTTTTGTGAGAGTGCAGATGAACAAAAGCGAAAAAGATCAAACCCAGAAGAGATCAAAGTTCTTACTGATATTGTTTTGCTAGCTGTTAAAATGAATACCTTTATATGTAAAATTCAGTGCACACATGTTGTTGTCACTGGGCAAAAAATTGCACAGCACAAGATTTTTGTGCACATTAGTCAATACAAATCACACAATAAAAATTACAAATTACATAGTTATAAATTACATAATATTATATAGTGCAAAAAGAGCAAAAACAAGAAAAAAGTGAGGTAGTATGCATAGGTTCATTGTCCATTCAGAAATCTGATGTTGGAGGGGAAGAATCTGTTCCCAAAACATTAAGTGTGTGTCTTCAGGCTCATGTACCTCCTCCTTTGATGTTGACAACGACAAGAGGGCACGTCCTGGGTTATGGAGGTCCTTGATGATGGATACAACCTTTTTGGGGAATTTCCTTTTGAAGATGTGCCCAAAGCTGGGGAGGCCGGTGCCTATGATGGGGCTAGCAGAGCTTGCAACTTTCTGCAACTTGTTCCAATCCTGTGCCGTGGTCCCTCCATACCAGATTGTGATACAACCAGTTAGAATGCTCTCCACGGTTCATCTCTAAAAATTCACTATATAGTCTTTGGTGACTTATCTAGTCCCCTCAAACTCTTAATGAAATATAACCACTGTTGTGCCTACTTCTTAATTATATCAATATGTTGGACCCAGGATACGTCCTTGGAGATGTTGATGCCCAGGAACTTGAAACTGCTCACTACTTCCACTGCCGATCCCTCGATGAGGACTGGTATGGCTTCCCTAAGCTTTCCTTTCCTAAAGTCCACAATCAATTCCTTGAACTGGCTGATGTTGAGTTCAAGGTTGTTGTGATGCCATGAAACCAGCTGATCTATCTCGGTCCTGTGTGCCTCTGCAATACCATCTGAAGTTCTGCCAACAATAGTTCAGCCATTGGCAGATTTATAGATGGCATTTGGGCTGTGCCTATCCACGCAGCTCAGGGTGGAGAGAGATTAGAAGAGTGGGCTCAGCATGCATCGTCGAGGTGTTGATTGTCAGCAAGGAGGAGGTGTAATTCTGATCTGCACTGATGGTAGTCTCCTGATGAGGAAGCCAAGGATCCAGTTGCAGAGCAAGGTCAGAGGCCCAGGTTTTGGAGCTTGCTGATTAGTACTGAAGGTAGGATGGTTTCGAACACTGACCTGTAATCATGAAACAGCAGCCTGTTGGAGCTGTTGTTGATGTCCAGGTGATCCAAGGCTGAGTGGGGAGCCAGTGAGATTGAATCCACTGTAGACCTGTTGCGGCAATTGGCAAACTGCAGTGAGTCCAATTCCTTGTTTAGGCAGGAGCTGATTCTGGCCATGACCAACCTCTCAAAGCACTTCATCACAATAGATATGAGTGCAATTGGATCGTTGAGGTAGATTGTCGCCCTTTGGAAGCAGGTGGGAACCTCTGATTGCAACAATGAGAGATTGAAGATGTCCTTGAACTCTCCTGACAGTTGGTTGGCACAGGTTTACAGTGCCCTACCAGGTACACAATCAGGGCCTGATGTCTTGCAAGGGTTTGCCCTCTTGAAGGATGTTCTGACATTGGCCTCGAAACAGAGATCACAAAGTCAACAAATACTGTGGAGATTCAAACAGGTTTAATATTATTCTCCCTTTCAAATTATGCATAGAATAGCTGAAATGGAGTTTATCACAAAAAGTAAACAGAGTGCCTAATCCACAAGTTTAGAAGAATACAACAAAAAATAACTTTTAAACTCAATATGGAGTAATTTCATCATTTAATTGGTGACTAATTTGTTGTGGGAGCTGTGTCTTTTTGTGTAGAGTGTATGACCAGCTTTGTGGACTGGGCTGTCATGAAGTTTAATGGCTTTTTAAAGTACTGTAAAGAATCACTAACTCAATTTGTGCTGGACATAATTTGAAATTTCCCTGGTCAGGACATCTGTAAGTAAATTCAGTTCAAAAAGTCCGCTCTCTTCTGAGAAACCCGAGACTGCAGTATTAGGCCAACAAGAATGGTGTCATATGAGGTTTTAGCTTCCGTTATAAAGATTAGCAGATCCCATAAAACCAGTATCATGTATTCCAAAGTTCAAAGTGTTCCAATATAATTCAACTCCACCCAGAAGCCTTAATGGAAGATCATGATTATGACCTCGCACATTGACATACATCAATGCCAATAAATGCATCAGTCATGTTTCACCCTTTTCTTAACCTCAGTACTTTGCCCATGGAGAACCTGTAAGTTTAAAGCCTCCTTTGCTCTGATACTTAATTCTTGGTAGACCCACTCACCATGAATAGGGTGAGTATGACAAATTCCCTAATGTGTGTAGTTTATTATCCAAAACACCCAACATTAAAAGAAAATATTACACATCTTTGCTTTTTCCTTTCAAAGTATGCTTGTTTACTTTTCTTTCTGTGGCTTTTTAAAAAAATATATTTTTCTACAAGTTTGTCATCAGAAATGACATTATTGCCTACAGCAGGTCACACCCATAATTCATCCTGTCCACATCTGGTCCATTATCCTGACTAAGCAATGTTGGTAATTCTACCAACGGGAAAACAAAGGAAGGATATTTACACCCCTGCCTCTGTGCAGGTGGATGAGTCAGCGAGGCAGTCGGGACATGCTGTGCGCCACAGTTTTCGAGGAGATGTTTGATTGTGTAGCAAGGGAGAGAGTTCAAAAGAAGCAAGTGGGGACATGGAGACATGGTGCGAACCCCAGTTCCCAAGGAGAAGTTGAATTGTGCATAATTAGGCACTTGGCAAGGGCCAATAAAAAGAAGTTACATTGAAGCGGCGTGGCCTTTGGAGGAACAACCATTGTGGGAATGAGTCAGCTCAGGCTTTGACTCATAGAGGCTTCGGCAAGAAAAGGCAAAGGCTGTAGCTGGATTTTTTTTTGGGTTAAATTTTCTTTCTTTCTTTCTGCACACTTAGAGCAGTGGGGATGCCAGGCAGTATAGTGGAATGCTCCTCCTGCAGGATGTAGGAAGGCAGGGAGATCTCCAGCATTCTTGTCAATCAAATCTGCAAGCTGTGGCTTCTTGCAGACCATGTTAAGGAACTAGAACTGGAAATGAACTCCGGATCATTCAGGAGGCAGAGGGGTTGATTGACAGGACATACAGGAAGGCAGTTACACTCAAGGTGCAAAACACAGGTAACTCGGTGACTGTTAGGAGGGCTCAGGAAAGGGGATAAGCAGCCAGTGCAGTGTATACCTCAACAACAGGTATATCACTTTGGATACTGTTAGGGGCTGGGTGGATGGCCTAGCAGAGAAAGCCACAGCAGTCAGTTCTCTGGCTCTAGGTCAGGTATGTGGCTTAGAAAGGTGGGGAAGGGAAGAGGAGTGTGGTAGAATCAGAATCAGGTTTACTATCACCAGCATGTGGCGTGAAATGTGTTAGCTTAGCAGCAGCAGTTCAATGCAATACATAATCTAGCAAAGAGACAAAAATAATAATAATAAATAAAACATAATAATAAAATAGACAAGTAAATCAATTACATATGTTGAATAGATTTTTTAAAAAGTCAAAAACAGAAATACTGTATATTAGTAAAAAGTGAGGCAGTGTCCAAAGCTTCAATGTCCATTTAGGAATTGGATGTCAGAGGGGAAGAGGCTGCTCTTGAATTGCTGAGTGTGCACCTCCTACCTGATGGTAACAGTGAGAAAAGGGCATGCCCTGGGTGCAGGAGGTCCTTAATAATGGATGCTGCCTTTCTAAGACACCGCTCCCTAAAGATGTCCTGGGTAGAGATAGGTGCAGGATAGATACGTCCCAAAGATGAATAAGTATTCTAGAAGGAGGATGGCATAACTGTGGCTGACAAGGCATGTCAAAGACAGCATAAAAGCAAAAGAGAGACAAAAAGTAGTGGTAAATAATTAGAGGATTTAGAAACTCTTAAAAACCAACAGAGAGCAACTAAAATGGCCATAAGGAGAGCAAAGATGAAATTTGAAAGTAAGCTAGCCAATAATATAAAAGAAAATACTAACTTTTTTTTCAAGTACATAAAGAAGCAAAAGTGGATATCAGACTGCTGGAAAATGAAACTGGATAAGTAGTAATGAGGGAGAAAGAACTAGCAGATGAACTTTAGTATTTTGTGTCAGTCTTCACTGTGGAAGACAGTAAATTCAAGAGTGTTAGAGACAGTTGCTATAACTAAGGAGAAGGTGCTTGGGAAACTGAAGGTAGATAAGTAACCTGCACCTGATGGACCACACCCTATTGTTCTGAATTCACAATCTAATGATTGTGGAGGCATTACTAATGATCTTTCACGAATCACTAGATCCTGGAATGGTTCTGGAGGACAGGAATATTGCACAGGTCACTCCACTCTTTAAGAAGAATATGCCAGTTAGCCTGACTTGAGTAGTTGTGAAGGTTTTGGTGTCCATTATTAAGTTTGAGGTTTCATGGCACTCGGAGGCACATGATGAAGTAGGCCAAAGTTAGCATGGTTTCCTTAACAAAAATTGCCTGTTGGAATTCTTTGAGGAAATAACAGGCAGCAGACACAAAGGAGAGTCAGTGGATGTTGTTTGTTCGGATCTTCAGAAGGCATTTGACAAGATTTCGCACATGAAGGATTTAACAAGATAAGAGCCCATGATATTACAGGAAATATATTACTGGATAGAAGATTGGCTGACCAGCAGGAGGCAAACAGTGTGAATAAAGGGAGCCTTTTCTGGCTGGCTGCAATGATGTAGTGTTCTTTCATTTTTTTTAAAGTATATTAACAGGATTGTTACAATTGAGACAAATTAGGCCTCAATTAGTCTATCTCCATCATTTCTTCTAAAAGTTTTTTGATGTACAAATTAATGAAAAGTTTTTTTTTACTGAAGATTTCAGTCTAGCAGTAGCTTAAAGACAGTAAAGGTATGAAACTAGCGTCCCTGCTGTCACCTACCTCATTTTGCACTGCATGTGGATATGAAAATGTGAAAATATAGCCAAGAAGAGATGTTAATGATAGGGGTAAAATATGAAAATTTTCCCTTTTAAGTAGCTGAGACATGGTATTAATTCTGATTTGCACCAACGTTTTTTTTTCATTTCAACCCAGTTTCCCGCTCCCATTTATCCTATAATAACAAAAAGCTATTAATTCAGGACTTCTGGCCATCCAAAGAGACATTCCATATAGCCCTGAAAACTGTACACTGGAAGCTGTCCGAGAGTTGTTTTTTCTCTCTAATAAAACTGGTTGATACCCCAGCATGTTGGACTTGATAGCCAGAAATACAATTTAGGCTGCAGTACTGCTGTTTCTATCAGCATTGGTGAAATGCATATTCTGATTTTAATTGTCTATCTGTATGATAATAGAAAATCTCAGCTATATATTCTCATTAGCTATATATATGCTTATTATATATTCTGTATTATAATATTTAGTTTTAAGTCTCATAAGCAATCCGTCAATCTATTTATACTCTGTATCTCAGATATTCAAGCAAATGAAAATTATTGTTAGTACAAGTGTCAAGGTCTGATAAGGTTTCTAACAAATACAATGTCTAATAGTTCAGAATCCTATAAAAGTGAAAAAGGTCATGTCATTTCATTTTTGGACATATGATGCCTATATAATTTATGTTGATAGGTTTTCGGTAACTTGCAAATCTAGTAACAATTTAGATGCATTGCTATCCAGACATTTCTTCTGAGCAACAAGATGCAAAGAATGGATGTAGACAAATCCACTGTCTCCTAGACTACTGACTACCTTGCAGATAGACCCCAGTTTGTACAGCTGAGTAGTTCTCTGTCTGAGATAGTGGTGAGTGGTACTGGAGCACCACAAGGGACTGTCCTGTCTCCATTTCGGTTCACACTGTACACCTCAGATTTTCAGTACAACTCTGAGTCTTGTCACTTGCAGAAGTTCTCTGATGACTCTGCGGTCGTTGGGGGTATCAGAGATGGGCAGGGCTCGGAGTACAGAGGACTGGGGGACAAGTTTGTGGAGTGGTGTGAGAGGAATCATCTGCTCCTGGAAGTGGCCAAAACCAGGGAGGTGCTGATTTTAAGAGGAAGAGGACTATGATGAGTCCTGCATTCATTCTGGGAGAAGAAGTTGTGGTGGTGGAGGAGTGCAAACACTTGGGTGTTCACATCAACAACAGTCTTGACTGGAAAACCAACACCAAGGCTGTTTACAAACAGGGGATGAGCAGATTCTATTTTCTAAGGAAGCTGAAATCCTTCAACATATGCAGCAGGGTGCTGGAGATCTTTTACCAGTCTGTTGTAGCGAGTGCAGTCTTTGCAACTTCATGTTAGAGGAGCAGCATCAGTGCTGGTGATGCAAAAAGACTCTTCAAAAAGACTGGATCTGTCCTTGGATGCAACCTGAACTCTTTTGAGTTGGTGGTGGAGAGGTGGTCACTAAGCAAACTGTTATCCATTAGGGACAATCTGCTAAATAAGCACCTGTTTGAACTGACTCATTCAGCTCCACTGTCACAAGGATCGTTACAGAAAATCTGTCCGACTAAATGCAATAAGCTTATACAACAGTTCATCTCTATGCGACAGGAGAACACATATCATAGTACAATAGTCTCTGTTTTATTATTTCGTAAAATATTATTACACATTATTGCACATTGGTAAGTTATTATTGTGTATATTCTTATTCTGTACTTCATTATTCATTAAGTTTGCACACTACTAAGTGTGTTTTTAAATGTTGCTGTTGTAACAAAAGAATTTCCCACTGGGGATCCCATGAAGTATTTGTTATTATTATTGTTATTATTAGTAGTATTTTAAGGATAAGTGATAAAATTTGGATGGTAAATATTGATGCATTACTTAAACTTTACATAAGCTAGTGATCTCTCAGTCTATAAGTGTTCTACCCTTCCTCACAAAATTGAAGTATCTATAATTCTTTAGGGAACACATTCAAATGATATATTATACTCTTTTCTCTTTATGTGATGCATTCTATCTACTTTCTTTTCCATTATATTTTCTAACAACAATCATCTATAGAATATACTTTATGTATCGTGATTGTCTGTCATGTCCAATGTTGACCAGGTATCTGTGCGGGAGAGTTTTTAAAGTGACAAAGCATTTGCACTGGGGCAGTTCTAATCTCTTGACTTCAGAAGTCTGGGTCCAGCAGTACAAACAAGCGTCAGAAACTAGGATCTTCCTTGGTTGCAGTGGATAACTATGACGGCTTTTGTGCCTTGTCATTTCCATTGTTATCCATGGACTGCCTTCCTGGCCATGAGATCTCACTGTAGATCTCATCTGCCCAGTCTCCTTGAGCTTACTTCTCATGTTAGGATAGACATGTCCCTATTTCACCAGGGTATGAGATTTTTATCTATTTATACATTTGTATACAATATTTATGTATAATGGAATATTTGTTTTTAAATGGTGAAATCCTTGAAGCAACAAAGAAACTTGGAAAGCCCATGCATATTAAAATATTGTTGGCGCCACAAAAAAATAATAAGAAAGTCTAATGGAATGTCTGTCTATGGACTGAAGAACAAGCAAACAGAATTTACAAACAAAATTGTGGTTATACCACACCTAAAGTAAGCAGTTCCAAATACATCGTCTCAGGAAATATGAGTTCAAGAAGGCACAGATGTATCAGAATAACATCTTAATTTGAAGGGTAAAATTACACAGATTAACCTTACATGAAAAAGGGTTGTCTTTCTTGGAATGTCGGAGGATAGAGATAACTTCTTTCAACTTTGAAAAATGTGAAGAAATGACTGAGTGGATGATCAAAAACAACTTCCACTTGCAGTTTAAGATGAAAGGGCATAGTTAACAAATCAGAAGCTATGCCTTTCAGGATAATAGGAAATAGCTATGTATGCTCATTATGGTTATAATTTTGAACTCTATTCTACTAATAGCAATTGATTCTTGGCCGATTGTTAATTTCAAAATCCCTATTGATAATTTCTTTATTTACTATAGGTGTTCAGAGACATGGGGCAAGGTCAGGCAATTGCAGTAGGTTATAGATTTGGAATGATATCATTGATTGACAGTACCAGTTAAAGGACTAAATTTTCAGATTTATGCAGTATTCCTTGTGGACTTGGAAGACAGAGATCTCCAGATTATTCCCACTGCTATGTGCTAGCAAGATCAGAAATAGAAGTTCAGGCCATCTGAATTTGTGACTTAGGAGCTGGTGCACGAGGCAGGGATTCAGGTTCCTGAACAACTGGGATCCTTTCTGGGATAGAAGCAACCTGTACAAGAGGGATGGATAGTACTTGAACTAGATGGGATCAATATCCTTTAAGGGAAATTTGGTAGTGGGAGGGTTTAAGCTAGGCTGGTGGGGTGATGGGGACTCTAAGCACGTGGGATAAAGCAGTAGCCAGTGAGAGCAAGTCCAGTACTCAGGATAACTAGAGATACAGTAAAGGCAAGGGAAACAAATAATCATTTAAACTGCATTTATGTCAAGTAGACAAACTCAGAGCATGGATTAGCTCTGAGGAATTATATGTTATTGCCATAAGACAAGGGTAGCTCAGTATTCCATGATACAAATGCTACAGGCATGATATAATACAGGTAAGTGAGGAAGGGGCGTAACATTTTGATAACAACGACTTCCATTCTTAGAGGTGACGTTTGGGGGGTGAATCATCCATATGGGTAAAATTTAGAAAGAGAAGAGGAGGGTAAATCCAGTGGGGGTTGTATTATAGGCCCATAGCGTGAACTTGGGAAGCAGCTGAGCAGGGAAATTGCTCAGATTTGTAAGAATAGTAGGATTGTATTAGTGGGAGATTTTAATTTTGCTAGTATTGAATGGGCCATACAAAGTGTTAAGGGCCTGGATGGGTGGAATTTGTGAATGATGTCTAGGAAAGTTTTCTGAGTCAATACATAGAGTGCCTTACTCAGTAGGGTACACTACTGGAACACTTTCTAGGGAAAAAGGCAAGGCAAGTAATTGAAGGGAGCACTATCATCCAGGAGCACTTGCACCCACAGTGATGAAGTGTTTCGAGAAGCTGATGATGAAACATATCAACTCCTTCCTGAGAAGTGTCTTCAATCCGTCCCAGTTTGCCTACCAGAGCAACAAGTCCACAGCATATACCATCCCATCAGCTCTTCACTCAACCCTGGAATGTCTTGACAGCAGAGATGCATACATCATGATGCTCTTTATCAATTTCTCTTTATCAGCACTTAATATTATCATCCCCTCAAAACTAATCAATAAGCTTCAAGACCTAAGTTTTGTGGAATTGGTCCAGTCGATTAGAATTGGCAAAAACATCTTCTCAAGAATCTCTAATAGCACAGCTGCACGACAAATCTATGTGCTTAGCTGCCTACTCAGCTCCAATGCCATATGTAAGTTTGCAGATGATACCACTGTCATAGGCCAAATCAAAGATGGTATAGAAGGAAAACTGAAAATCTGGCTGAGTGGAGTAGCAACAGCAACTTCTCACTCAATGTCAGAAAGACCAAGGAGCTGATTATTGACTTTGGGAGGAGTAAACCAGGGGTCCATGTGCCAATACTCATCAGGGATCAGAGGTGGAGTGGGTCAGCAACTTTAAATTCCTCAGTGTTATCCTGTCCTGAGCCCAGCATGTATTTGCAATTATAAAGTAAGCAGAACAGTGTCTCTACTTCCCTGGGAGTTTACCAAGATTTGACATGACACTGAACTACAGGGGATAACTACACCCACCTACACTTACCACATCTCTGAACTATTACCACAACCTATGGACTCACTTTCAAGGATTCTTCATCTCATGTTCTCGATATTTATTGCTTATTTATTGATTTACTTTATTAACTCTAGTGATCATAATCCTATTAATCTTAAGATAATGAGGGAAAGGAAAGGTCAAGTCCACAGGTTTGGCTTCTGACTGGAGCAAAGTAATTACGATATAGCAGAGGTTTATTAGGTGAGTCTATTTGGTGGGAAAGGAATAATTAGCAAGTGAAAGGCTTTTATGAGTGTGATATCAAGTGTCCAGGAGCAGCCTGTTCCTGTTAGATTAAACCTGGAAAGTTCAGGGAACTTTAACTGATGAGAGTTATTGAGGCTCAAAGCTCAGTGTAAATCTATTATTAAAGTACATATATGTCACCATATTCAACCCTGAAGTTCATTTTCTTGTGGGCATACACTATAAATCCAATAACCATAATAGAATCAATGAAAGACTGCACCAACAGGTCAGATAACCAGTGTACAAAAGATAATAAGAAAGAAAAAAATATAATAATAAAAACCGAGAACATGAGGTCATGAGTTCTTGAAAATGAGTTCATAAATTGTGGAAACATTTCAGTGATGGGGGCGAGCGAAGTTGAGTGAAGTTATCCCCTTTTCTTCAAGGGCATGATGGTTGGAGGTAACAATTGTTCCTGAAACTGATGGTATGAGTGCTGAGGCCCCCTTTCTTTCATCCTGTTGGCAGCAGTGCGAAGAGAGCATGGCCAGGGTGGAGGGGGTCCCTGATGATCAATGCTGTTTTCCTGCAACAGCACTCCATGTAGATGTGCACAATGGTGGGGAGGGCTCTACCCATGATGGACAGGGCCATTTCCACTACTTTTTCTAGGTTTTTCCATTCAAGGGCGCTGGTATTTCCATACCAGGCTGTAATGCAACCAGTCAATATACTCTCCACTGCACATCTATAAGAATCTTTGCAAACTTTCAGGAAATACGGGCACTGTTGTGCTTTCTTTGTAATGACTGACCCAGGACAGGCGGCCTGAAGTGATAACACCAAGGAATTAAAAGTTGCTGACCCTCTCCCACTCTGATCCCCTGATGAGGACTGGCTCATGGACCTCTGGATTCCTCCTCCTGACGTCAATAATCAGCTCCTTGGTCTTGCTGATGTTGAGTGAAAATTTGTTGTGGAACCACTCAGCCAGATTTTCATTCTCCCTCCTAAATCTGATTCATCAACACCTTTGATTCAGTCTACAACAGAGGTATTGTCAGTAAACTTAAATATTATCAACAAAAAGAAGAAAGCATGCACCGGGTTCAGGAAGTCAGGATCAAGCAAATCCCTTGATGACTATAAGAAGGCTATGAATATTTTTAAGGGGAAAATCAGGAGGTCAAAGAGAGGATATGAAATCAATTTGGCAGATGAGGTTAAGGAAAATTCCAGGAGGTTCTATAGCTATATTGAGAGTAAAAGGGCATCTAGGGAGAGTGTACTTTATGCCCCTTAGAGATCAGCAGGGCCACTTAAGTCTTGAGCCACAGGAGGTATGATTATTTTTCCTCCATATTTCTGAGGGGGAAACTCATGGCTGCTCAAGTTACAAAGAAAACAACTGGAGATATTTCAGAGGACCTTCAGATTACTGAGAAGGAGGTATTGGCAGCCTTACAGTGCACTACGGAAAATAAATCCTCAATGCCTTACAGTGTGCATCCTTAGACTTTATGAAGGGTTAGAAAGAAAATTATGGACATCCTTATAGAGATATTCCCTTTATTGTTAGCCAGTCATGAAGTTCAAGAAGACTAGAAGGTGGCTAATATTGTTCTATTATTTAAAAAGGGTAGCAAGGACAAGCCAGGGAACTACAGAGCGGTCAGCCTAACATCAGCAATGGGAAAGTTACTGGAGAGAATTCTGAGGGGCAGGAGTCTAATCAGGAGGAAGTTGGCATGGTTTTGTCTGGGGGAAGTCATGTTTGTCAAATCTTTTAGACTTTTTTGAAGAGTTAATTTAAAAAGTCAATGAGGGTAGGGCAGATGATGTTGTCTATTTGGACTTCAGCAAAGCCTTTGGCAAGATCCTGTATGATAGTCTGGTCTGGAAGTTTAGGTCCCATAAATCTAGGAAGAATGGATTCAAATTAGTTTGGAAATATGAAGCAGAGTGTGGTGGTTTCTCAACATGAAGGCCAGTGTGCACCAGGTTCAGTGTTGGAATCATTGTTATTTGTAAGTTCTATAAATTATTTGGATGAAAATGCACAAGGTTTGATTGCAAGATTGCAGGTGACATGAAGTTAGGGCTGTTGTTGATAGTGAAGATGGTTATCGTCGATTACTTCATCAGTTGGGGAAGTGGGCTAAGAGGTGGCAAGTAGATTTCAATGCAGCCTAGTGTGAGGTGATACATTTTGCAAAGTCAAACCTGTTTAGCATTTGTACTATGAATGGTAGGGCACTAAGGAGTGTAATGGAACAGAGGCACCGAGGATACAAGTGGCAGAAGGACCTTGGGTCCACTGAAAGCAGCATTGTAAGATGATGAAAAGGGTGTTTAACATACCGGCCTTCACTCAAGGTACTGAATATACGAGTTGCGATGAATTGAGCATTGCAGTTGTGTAAGCCATTGGTGCAGTCACACTTGGAGATATAGATTATGTGGAGAGGTTGGCCAAGCTAAATCTTTATTCTTTGGGATGTTGGAGAATGAGTGGTAGTTTTACAGAAGTGTTTATAATTATGGAATTATAGATAAGGTGGATGGCAGGTCTTTTTCGCAGGAGAGGGGAGTCCAGAACTAGAGGGCATATAGATATAGCATGAGGGGAAATGGGAAAAATTTTAAAGGGACCTGAGGGCCAACTTTTTCACACAGAAGGTGGTGAGTATATGGAACAAGCTGGCAGAAGCAGTAATACAGGCAAATATAACAGTATCATTTAAGAAGCACTTAAATAGGTACATGGAGGGGTGGAGCTGAGAAAGATATGGGCCAGACAGGAATCTGGGATTGGTTAGGTGGGCAACATGTTCAGCATGGACTTGTTGGGCCAAAGGGCCTCTATCTATGTTGTATTACTTTATGAATCTATTCAAAATATTTGTAATCATTTATGAATTCTACAGCACAGATAATGTATGTTTTGAAATTATGAAATGTATTAGGTAAAAGATTAATAAATAAAAAATCTAGATGAGCTAATTTTAATCAGAACCTTCTATTGTACCTTGTTACATACAAGTTCAATGTTCCATACATTTAAATATAACCACCTGCATTAGATGAAGGTGATCATTAACAGATGTGTAAATGGTCTGCACTTGATCAAATCGCCTATGAACTGGTCACAGGTTTATAATTCCTCTTAAAGACAAAGCAAACCATACACAATCTTTCTTTCCTCCCATTTAAAGTACATTGTTCTCACACATAGTTCTTGTGAACTTGGTGTTTAATTGCAACTGGGATTTGGCCAAATTGAACTCACAGAAGCAAAAATGTTGCTCTGTGGTTTCTTCCGCGCTCTGCCAAATGCTGCACACGTCATTATTTATTTAGCTTTCAAGTCTGCCCAGTAGTTACAGCACTGGAAACTGGACTCTCAAAGACTGAAGTCCAAGCATCAGTGGGATGCTTGGTTGTTGCAGCTCTGTGGCCTCCCCTGTGCCCCTCCCCCCATATTCAAATTGCAATCTCAAAGAGTTTGCACAAATCATTATAAATACTGATGCATTCAATCTTTTGCAGAGAGAATCAGATTTTTGGCAAGTTCTGTACCATGACCATTGCCCTTGGATTTCTGACTGGAGCAAAAGCTTAAACCCATAATACAAAATGTCAGGAATTCTGGTTTTTCCCAAGAACTATTATCACATGACAGCCAGTCTCTGATAAATCTATCCCTGTAAATCACTGTTGGCCACATAACAGGTCCTTACCATCATCACCCCTCAACCAATTGGAGAGTGAATGGAATCATTTTTTAACTGAATAGAACTGGGGTTACCAATCCTAGTTTTATGACATGGATACCTACCATTAACCAAGGTTAGGAGCCCCTGAAATAGGGGATTCAGTTATAAATCGCCTTAGTCTCATCTGAAGTGTTTTCATAATCAGGCAAAAAGGAATTAAAACACTGTTTTATATTTCCTGGATTGCACAAAGCATGGATCACATAAAGCTTTTTCTTTGAGAATGATCCTTAATTCTTGGAACATCAAGACTGATTGTTGGCAAGCTGAGCTGCCTGTCCAAAAATCAGCTAAGCTGGGAAATAAATATACCTCTGTCAACTCAAAATAGTAGCTGTTAGAAGTGCACCATGGATCAATCAATATTTGAAAGATGAAAGTTGCCTTTAATAGAACCATGGTAAAAGCTAATTGTGTGCTGTGAAATCGCCTGGAGACCTAGACCAACACAAATGCCAATTACAGCCATTAGCTGCCACCAGTACAGACAAACACCATCCTAAAACTGCAGAAAATAAAGACAAATAGGTTGGACCAACATCATGCTACGACATTTGTGCTTTAGAATGCCAATTCTGGTTTATCCTTAAATGTTCAGTGGAATTTGTGAAATCAATAGGGCACCCACACAAAAAAAACAAATGTGTGAAATGCTATCTTTCATTATTAAGGATCTTGAATTACAACTCTCCCTTTTTGAACAATTATTGTTTTTAATTCGATGGTTAAAGAAAAAATAGTTATCACCTACGGGCTATAAATCATTTTAAAAGCTGAGAATGTAATTGAGGAAAAATTTTCATGATCACGTCCTGTAATTAACAATGACATTTACAGTATAACTGTTCTTTCTCAAATCTGCTTGCCAGATAGGTATGTCAGAATTATGGAAAGTAAGTCTGGCACTCTACAGAACGGCGTTCTTCCTGATACATTCTGTCAGGTTGCTGTCAGTAATACTGGTTCATTCTGTTCCCATTCTGTTCCCACTTTGGTAAATGGAGATCTGCAGACTATCTTAATGACTTCTTTATTGAAGAGCCCTTGATCTGTGCACTTTGTGCAAATTAGTGGTTTTGGTTCATCGTAACATGATGCAAAACTCATTCATCACTTGCCTGACAAACGTTTTAACCTCCCCAGGCAATGATATAAGGCATCTATCTGACAGAACAACGTTATATAGTGCATGACAAGCCTTTTGACACAAGGAGAACTCCTTTGAAAGTTTCACCTTACTTGTGAATGTAGGTCCACGTTTTACAGTGCAGTTGGATGTGGGTCTGTTGTATGGCAGAAGTTGATATTTCCAGATCATTGAATAGTTTTCTGCATGAAAAGACTGCTATTTCAGTCAGGAATATCACCTGAGACAGATTAAGTGTCACAAACAGTAAAATCTGCAGATGCTGGAAATCTAAAACAACTGACACAAAATGCAGGAGGAACTAGGCTGCATCTATGGAAGGAGTCATGAATGTTCTCAGCCTGAAATATCAAATGTCTGCTCTTATCCATAGATATTGCCCAGTCTGCTGAGTTCCTCCAGAGTAAGTATCATACTGAGAATTTTAAGCAGTAACTGAGGAGGTAGTGCCTAATGTTGTGAGCATGGGGAGACTGTACATTCAGTGTTCTATTATTATATTTACTATATGATTGACAATTCTATAAACACTTTAATATGATACAGGGAAAATAATATGCTCCAATTCTAGCACAAGTTCCACTTTTTGGTATCCTGTGCCACAGATCTCGGTCCATATTACATCATCTAAAATACTAAAGTCAGAACAACACGAGGAAACCCCTTAGCTATATTTAAACCAGCTTGATCCACCCTGTCCTCTCTTTGCAGAGTAGATTGATGCATCAAGGACATGTTGTATATGGGCATGCTTACCTGTGGAGCTTCAGTACTGGCCAAGTAAATTGTCAAAAGTTCGAACAACAAGGATTGTCAAATATGCACAGCATTTTCATCTGGTGTCAATACAAAGTAAAAGAAAAAAGTCCAGAAAAGTCATCAGTATGATTGACTGAAAAAGGCACTGGATCACCTTGAACTTCGCACAAACAGTTCATGACGGTTAAGGAGCCCTGTGTGTTCATATGAGCAATGGCGTCTCACTGTCCACACACAACAAATGCTACTTCAGCATCTTTTCGTTTTAGATTGGGAACTTCATCCTAATTTTGGCAGGGAACTCTTATTGTGAATAACCCCACTTAACTTTTTGGAGTCCCCATAATTACCTACAACCAAGGAAAAATTGTACCGCTTGTGAGGTGTGTTAATGTTTATCTGCAATTTAATATATTTACAAACTCTTTACCCTCAATCAAAAGACTGTGGACTGAATTCGCTTCCATCACTCTGAATAGTTACTCCACGTTGACAATAATAAAACAAGTAGCAAGACAACTGTAATACTGGCAGAAAGAGTAGATTCATTCTTGGTTGAAAGCCTTTTTGAGAGTGGCACTGCCTTTTTGGCCTTCATAAATCAAAGTATTGAGTACAAAAGTTGGGATGTTCAAGTTGTTTCAGACATTGGCAGATCTGAGGTATTGAGTGTGCAGTTCTTGTCACCTCCCTACAGGAAAGATATCAATAAGTTCAAAATCAAAATCAAGTTTATTATCACCGGCATGTGACGTGAAATTTGTTAACTTAGTAGCAGTAGTTCAATTTAATACATAATATGGAAGAGAAAAAAATAATAAATAAAACAAACAACAAATAAATAAATTACAGTATACAGTACATATATTGAATAGATTTTAAAAAGTGGGAAAAACAGAAATACTGTATGAAAAAAAGTGAGGTAGTGTCCAAGAGTTCAATGTGCATTTAGGAATCAGATGGCAGAGGGGAAGAAGCTGTTCCTGAATCGCTGAGTATGTGCCTTCAGGCTTCTGTACCTCCTACCTGATGGTAACAGTGAGAAAAGGGCACGCCCTGGGTGCTGGAGGTCCTTAATAATGGACGCTGCCTTTCTGAGACACCACTCCCTGAAGATGTCCTGGGTACTTTGTGGGCTAGTACTCAAGATGGAGCTGACTAGAGTTACAACCCTCTGCAGCTTTTTTTGATCTTGTGCAATAGCCCCCACCCACCCCCCCCCCATACCAGACAGTGATGCAGTCTGTCAGAATGCTCTCCACGGTACATCTATAGAAGTTTTTGAATGTGTTTATTGACATGACAAATATCTTAAAACTCCCAATGAAGTATCACTGCTGTTTTGCCTTCTTTATAACTACATCAATATGTTGGAACCAGGTTAGATCCTCAGAGATCTTGACACCCAGGAACTTGAAACTGCTCTCTCTCTCCACTTCTGATCCCTCTGTGAGGATTGGTATGTGTTCCTTCATCTTACCCTTCCTGAAGTCCACAATCAGCTCTTTTGTTTCACTGACGTTGAGTGCCAGGTTGTTGCTGTGGCACCACTCCACTAGTCGGCATTCCACACTCCTGTACGCCCTTTCGTTGCCACCTGAGATTCTATCAACAGTGGTTGTATCATCATCAAATTTATCGATGGTATTTGATCTGTGCCTGGCCAGACAATCACGTGTATATAGAGAGTAGAGCAGTGGGCTAAGCACACACCCCCGAGGTGCACCAGTGTTGATAGTCAGTGAGGAGGAAATGTTATCATGCAATCCACACAGATCGTGGTCTTCCGGATAGGAAGTCAAGGATCCAATTGCAGAGGGAGATACAGAGGCCCAGGTTCTGCAACTTTTCAATCAGGATTGTGAGAATAATGGTATTAAATGCTGAACTATAGTCGATGAACAGCATCCTGACGTAGGTGCTTGTGTGTTCCAGATGGTCTAAAGCCGTGTGGAGAGCCATTGAGATTATATCTGCCATTGACCTATTGTGGTGATAGGCAAATTGCAATGGTCCAGGTCTTTGCTGAGGCAGCAGTTCATTCTGGTCATGACCAACCTGTCAAAGCATTTCATCACTGTTGATGTGACCTCACGTGGTCTGTACACACCAGCTGTGTGGTGAAAAAGGCACAACAGCACCTCTTTCACCTCAGACAGTTGAGGAAGTTTGGTATGGGCCCCCAATCCTAAGAACTTCCTACAGGGGTACAATTGAGAGCATCCTGACTGGCTGCATCACTGCTCGGTATGGGAACTGTACCTCCCTTAATCACAGGACTCTGCAGAGAGTGGTGCAGACAGTGCATCTTTAGTTGTAAACTTCCCATGATTCAGGACATTTACAAGGACAGGTGTGTAAAAAGAGCCCATAGGATCATTGGGGACACAAGTCATCCCAGCCACAATCTATTCCAGCTGCTACCATCTGGGAAGCGGTACCACAGCATAAAAGCCAGGACCAACAGGATCCGGGACAGCTTCTTCCACCAGGCCATCAGACTGATTAATTCATGCTGATTTGAGTGTACTCTATATTACATTGACTGTTCTATTTATTATAAATTACTATGATTGCACATGGCACATTTAGATGGAGACATAACGTAAAAATTTTTACTCCTCATGTATGTGAAGGATGTAAGAAATAAAGTCAATTCAATTCAATGTGAGTGCTACCGGGCGATAGTCATTAAGACAGCTCACATTATTCCTCTTAGGCACTAGTATAATTGTTGCTCTTTTGAAGGAAGTGGGAACTTCCGCCCGTAGCAGTGAGAGACTGAAAATATTCTTGAATAATCCCACTAGTTGGTTGGCACAGGTTTTCAGAGCCTTACCAGGTACTCCATTGGGACTTTCCAACTTCATTCTCTTTACAGAGCGTCTAACAACAGCCTCTGAGACAGAGATCACAGGGTCATCAGGTGCAGCAGGAACACAGCTGTAGTTGTGTTCTCCTGTCCAAAGCAAGCATAGAAAGCATTGAGTTCTTCTGGTAGTGAAGAATCACAGCAGTTCTTTGAAAAAGTACTGTGAGGAATTTTACAAGGGACTTGAGGACCTGAGTTATGAGGAAAGGATGAATAGGTTAGGAGTTTATTCCCTGGATTGTTGAAGAATGAGGGGAGATTTGATAGACGTATGCAAAAATTATAAGGGGTATAGATAGGGTCAATGCAAATAGGACTTTCCACTGAGTTTGGGTGGGTCTAAAACCAAAGGTCATGGGTTAAGGGTAAAACGTGAAATTTTAAGGGGAACATGGGGAGGAACATGAAGACTGGTTGGCAGATAGAAAGCAAAGGGTAGCAGTGAATGGGTGTTTCTTGGACTGGCTGGAGGTGACTAGTGGGGTACCACAGGGTTCTGTATTGGGAGCACAGCTCTTTACAATTTATGTCAATGATTTAGATGAGGGCATTGAGAACTATATCAGCAAGTTTGCTGACGATACTAAACTGGGTGGCAGTGTGACATGCGAAGAGGACATTAGGAGAATACAGGGAGACTTGGATAGGCTGGGTGAGTGGGCAGATACTTGGCAGATGTCATTCAATGTGAATAAATGTGAAGTTATCCACTTTGGAAGCAGGAACAAGAGGGCAGAGTATTGTCTGAACGATGTAGAGTTAGGTAAGGGAGAAATGCAAAGAGACCTAGGAGTCCTAGTTCATCAATCAATGAAGGTGAATGAGCAAGTGCAACAGGCAGTGAAGAGGGCAAATGGAATGTTGGCCTTTATTACAAGGGGAATTGAGTACAAGAGCAAGGATGTCCTTTTGCATTTGTACAGGGCCCTGGTGAGACCACACCTGGAATATTGTGTACAGTTTTGGTCTCCAGGTTTAAGGAAGGACATTCTGGCAATTGAGGAAGTGCAGCGTAGATTCACTAGGTTGATTCCTGGGATGACAGGCTGTCTTACACAGAGAGATTGGAGAGATTGGGCTTGTACACACCAGAATTGAGGAGATTGAGAGGGGATCTGATTGAAACGTTTAAGATAATTAAAGGATTTGATAGGATTGAGGCAGGAAATATGTTCCAGATGTTGGGAGAGTCCAGTACCAGAGGGCATGGATTGAGAATAAGAGGTCAGTTATTTAAAACAGAGTTGAGGAAAAACTTCTTCTCCCAGAGAGTTGTGGAGGTGTGGAATGCACTGCCTCGGAAGATGGTGGAGGCCAATTCTCTGGATGCTTTCAAGAAGGAGCTAGATAGATATCTGATGGATTGGGGAATCAAGGGATATGGGGACAAGGCAGGGATCGGGTATTGATAGTGAATGATCAGCCATGATCTCAGAATGGCGGTGCAGACTCGAGGGGCCGAATGGTCTACTTCTGCACCTATTGTCTATTGTCTATTGAACATCTTCACTCAGAGGGTATTTAGAGTGCAGAATGTGCTGGAAGCAGAAGCAGTGGATGTGCGTTCAATTTTATCATTGAAGAGAAGTTTGGATGGGAGGGGTATGGAGGGCAATGGTTCAGGTGCAGGTCGGGGGGATTAGGCAGAATAATAGTTGATTCAGCATCAACTAAATGGACAGAAGGGCTTGCTTCTGTGCTGAAGTGTTCTATGACTCTATGACAACATTTCCAATATCAATTCCATTAATTCAATTTTCACTAAATTACTGAAACAGGATGCATCCACTCACACTTTCATAGAATGCACTTGACATGTAAAACAAGGACAAAGTTCTGTGGCATTATCTTTCAGAAGAGACGAAGAGTTAAAGTCCCAGCTTTCTTCTCAAGTGGATTAAGAAAAAAATCCCACTGCATGCACTTGAAGTAGAGCAGAGGTTTTCTCCCCTGCCTCCACCGGTCTCCCTTAAACTCTAACTCTGACTTCCATCACTGAAAGAAAACAACCTGGCCATTATTTCATTATTGCTTGTCGGCCCTTGATGAATGTCACTTGCCTGATGCACCCCCTACATCTCACAATTTCAAAAAGTATTCATTTGCTGTAAAATCCCTTGGGAGATGCTAGGATAGTGAAAAGCAATACTTTGTACCTGCATTTTTTGTTTAGTTTACCTTTGCAGGTGATTTTACTGATGTATGTATCTATCAAATAAAGTCATACACCAGAATTTGAAAACAATTGCAGATTCTTGTAGAATCTCAGTTACAGAAGAGGCAATGAGGAACATGGGGAGAAAAGACACTCACCTGCAGGGCAGAGAAAGAATGGGAGAACATTTTGCCATTGGCATGCTCACATTGTTGGTGGTAACAGACCTTTGCACGAACAGTCTTGCACAACTTTAATCTTCTGTTTACTTGTATGATGGACACCTGATTTGCTGCTGTCCACTTACATCGGTGATGATGTCAGGGAATACACGGTAGCGTAGTGGTTGGCGTAACACTGCACGGCATCAGATCGATCCTCAATGGGTTAATCCCCATTGCTGTCTGTAAGGAGTTTATACGTTCTCCCCACGACCACATGGGTTTCCTCAAGTGCTCTGTTTTGCTTGCACATTCCAAAGGCTCATGGGCCAGCAGCTTAATTGGTCACCTGGCGGTAACTGGGCGCCATCGGGTTGCTGGACTAGAAGGGCCTGTTACCATGCTGCATCTCTAAATAAAAATAAAATTAATTGCAGTAAATGTGCTAAAGGACTTAACAATCACTGGGTAGAAAATAACAATGACCATCCCGCGTTTGTAATTTCATGGTTATTTAATTAATTGCTCTTAGATTCCTTCTCTTCTGCAGTAGGATACGATCATATATATACCCGGGTCTTTAATCTTTGTTAGACCTGCAATTTAATCACTCTACTTCCAGCTCCAGGACTGGAATTGAGAAGCTAGTAGCAGTAAAGGTGAATTACTTGAATGTCATAAAAGCTCAAGTGGTTCACTACTGCCCTTGAGGGAAGGAACGCTGCCATCCTTACTGCAGCTCAGCTTTAAGAGTGGTTTGGACTTCATAACGTGGCTGAATCTTTAAACGGCGTCTGAAGTGACCTTCAAGTAACTGACGTGGTTCAAGGGCAATTAGTGCTTGGCACAAAATGCTGGTCTTGCCAACAACAGCCGCAGCCCATGAATAAATACATTTAAAAATATTCTCCTTTTGTATCATACTCAGGTAGCAATTTGTCCTCTGTTGCACGCAGTTCAAGTCAGCGCATCAAATTTCAATAGAAGAGCTCAGTGCACATTCCTTACTATATTAATCAGTTGTTCGTACTGGAAAAAGGAGGAATTTCTAACTTTCAGATTGATTAAGTGTTGTTCTGAAAGCTTGAGTTTATTAACAAGACCTTCATTTGCCATGTGTTATTTTTAAATTCCAGATTAATCTTTGTTCCCACGTCAAACAATTTTGCTTGTTTAGTACAAGTCGTAAAGCTAGTATTCAGTGTAAACAAACTTACAGAAATGATACTGCAACTTACATTCTGACCACAACGTGTGGCAGAGAGAAATAGCTTAAGTTTGTAGATGCCTTTTTGTATTTTCAGGATGTCGGGAGCTCTTCATGGCCAATGCAATGCCCCTGCAGAGCAGTCACATAGAGAAATATAGTAAAAATGCAAGGAAATCCTTCCCCTCCCCCACCAATCTTCTTTTCAGTGAAATTGCAGTTTTTCTTTGCAACCACCAGAGAGAGATTAGAAAGAGTCTAAGTTTCTCAGTTCATGCAAAACACGGCAACTCCAGCAGAGCCGAACTCTCTCCTTACTGTGCACAAAAGTCAGCCTGAATGGCTTGTTCATATCATAGAAGGAGGGGTATTTTAATCAACAGCCCCAGAAACAACATTTTCACCAATGAACCAAGGCTGACTCTTCACAGTTTGATAAAACATCACTAGATTCTAGATTACTAGAAAAAGCACCAGATCCTTTTTCAAAAATTCACTGATTTCACTCCTGGAAAATATTTTTGCACTGTATTCCAAAATGTACAGTGTCAAATCACTTAGCACATCAACTATGTACTAGTGTTTGTCCACATATGAATAACCTGGCCTAATCCACTCTCCTGTTTGACCCATTAGTATTCTCTCTTTCACACAACTATCACTTAGCCTTTCAAAAGAACTTTGAAACTTTGCCTTAGGTTTGAGAATTCCTAGTGAAGCAGTGTTATAACCTTTTATTCTTAATGGCAGAAGAAAACTAATTTTAAAATGTAGAATGGACAGATGAAGTAATAGGTTGAGGAAACAGAATGTAAATTAGCTGCTAATGTAAATGGCCTGTTCTGCTTATCTAATATTTTCTTAAATTTATTGGCAAGGTTTTGGAGTCTGCAGAATCGCTAAGGCTGATAACTCCTGCCTGAGCACTATTCAGTGTTGGGGTTGAATGTTTGTGCTGCTGTGGTTTTTTCTTAGCCAGATCCATTCAAAGAAAAACCAGTTTACTTGTTCTTGGCTGCTTTGCATGACAGCCAGGGAGCCTCACACTGCTTCCGTTTGGGATCGCAAAAGGAAACATAAATCAGATACAAGATGTGGGATTGTGGCATCCAGCAAGTGGAGGCTCAACAAATTCTCCACAACGCAGAGCAGTCAGGGGGTACAGGTGACCATCTATCAGAGGACCTTTCATAGCAATGATTCCATTGCAATGTCTGGACTAATCAGGGGTCAGAGCCAAGAATAATATACACATTTTTTTCCAGGCTATTTTGCTTTTGTGTCGAGGGACACTGCCTTTGCTGAAAATGGCACTCAAATTAACATTTTCACAATTCCCATTTTGCTATTTTAAAAAATGAAACTTTTAAGTTTGAGTGCCAAATTTGTAAATCCTGCCTTTTCTTTATGAGCAGGGTTATTGTGCTTATCTTAAGTATTTAATCCACATGGCTGGAATACCACCTCTCTTTCAATTCAGCAGTCAACAATGAAGCATTCTCTTTTTGACAGTCAGTCACATTGAGTTGGGAAACAGATTTTGATAGTAGTGATTGTCCTCACAGGGGGACTGTCCTTTACGAAATAAAGTGTAATCCTCTCATATGTGACGAGTTGGAGTGAATAGAAACAGGTGCACACAAGTAGAAGTATCTTTGTGGCTTAGAGACATCCTATATTGTGAAGAGTTAGCTGCAATTATCAATATTAGTTGTAGTTTCCTCAATCTTGCTTAATTGCTGTCAAGGGTTAAAGAGGAATTCTTATATCAATCTGAAGCTCTTGGTCTCTCTGTTTCTCCCGTGCAATTGCATTGCTGAATCACCACTGGAGTGTGATAGACCCACTGATATTCTTGGAAATCAAAAAACTGCAGGTGCTATAAATTTGAAATAAAGCAAAGAAAGTACTGGAATCAATACACACAAAATGCTGGATGAACTCGGCAGGTCAGGTAGCATCTACGGAGAGGAATAAAGCCGAGACCCTTCATCAGGCCTGAAGCATCGACTTTTATTCCTCTTCATAGATGCTGCCTGATCTGCTAAGTACCTTTAGCATTTTTGTCAGTGTTACTCTGGATTTCCAGCATCTGCAGAATCTCGTTTGTGTGTGTATATATATATATTGCTAGAAACAATATCTTTATGTTATATCAGTCATGGGATGGTTTAATATGTTGGAGGTAATCAAATGATGTCCATTAGGTGAAAGAAGCTAGTAATATGCCTCTCCAGTATTGGGACAAAGCCATCACTGCAATGGAGACCTATATACACAATCATTACTGGAGCACACAGTGAATACTGAATATACTCAGCAGGTCAGTCTGCTCTGTGCAATAATGCACAGTTAAGGGTTTTGGGTTAATAACCTTTCATCAGGAAAAATATTTAAAATATGACAGATTTTAAGAGCCAAGGAAAGTGGGAAAGGAGGAAAGAAAAACAAAAGGGGAAGCAGAAGAAATTACATGATTAAATGGATAATGGTGTAAAGCCAAAGGTGATGGAAAAGAGGCAAGGAAAGAGGAAAACATTTACTGTAAAAGAGAAGTATAGCTAGGAATGGCAAAGTCATTACCTACAGCTATAATCTTAAAGAACTGAGACCAAAAATATGATCTGACATTGTTAATATGATTTTGGATTCAAATACCTGAAAAGTCTCCAATCAGCTGCTGTTCTTCTAATTAACTTTGAACTTCATTGGAAGGCATAGAGTGCCGAGGACAGAAAAATTCAGATACACATGGGGAAGATGCTCAGACTGACTGATGGAACGGGGGTTTTCTGGAAAGTGAACACTCAATCTCAAAGTTCAAGTTGTAACATGTTTTCCAGTTTAGAGAACACAAACAAATTCAGTATGCTAAACTGAAGGAAGTGCAAGGGAATTATTGTCTTACTTGCACAAACTGTTTGGAGCAAGGGGTAGCTTACAAGTACTATTGGAAGCAAAGGGAGAGATGTTAGCTGTTCTCTGGCTGCATGAGAATGAGCACTCAGAATGGGAGATTTTGATTAGGCTGTTGTGGGCAGCGAAAGTAATTCACAAAGAAAGACTCAGGGAAAGTTGACTCTACTTAATTTGAATTTCTTTTGAACTTTGAAACTAAATCTGAGTTCAAGTTCAAGTTTGATTGTCATTCAACAGCACATGAACACCCATGAGTACAGCCAAACGAAACAGCGTTACTCCGGGGCCGAGGTGCAAAACACAGTACCAACAGTCACACACAGCACAGGGCACATGTAGCACACATCAGCGAGCAAGCACATACTGTATAACTTGTCAGTAAAATCACAAAAAAGGGCACACAAAATGCCAGAGGAACTCAGAAGGCCAGGCAGAATCTACAGAAGAGAGGACAGTCTATGTTCTGGGCCGAGACCCCAGCAGGATTAGACCGATCAACTTCACAGATCTTTACTTTATCCCTCCCCCTTCAGGTTTCACCTATCACCTTGTGTTTCTCTCTCCCCTCCCTCCACCTTTTAAATCTACTCGTCAGCTTTTTTTTCTCCAGGCCTGCCGAAGGGTCTTGGCCCGAAACGTCGACTGTGCTCTTTTCCATAGATGCTGCCTGGCCTGCTGAGTTCCTCCAGCATTCTGTGTGTCTGTTGCTTCAGTTTCCAGCATCTGCAGATTTTCTCTTGTTTATAGTCCAAGACAGTGTGCTTATGAATGTTGCAGTCAAGCATAATACAGCTTCCGGTAAGATGGTGGCATGTTCGATCACAGCAGCTTCTACAGGGTCAACCAGAGGCATTATTGTCTGTCTTTTATAGATGTATCTGAGGGAAATATGTATTTGTTTACTGCAATACATTAGAAATGACAGAAGCAGCAAAAATAACCCATGGATCATGAAGGCCAGTAAGTTGGATGGTCAGAAAGAACCATATCCTAATTCCGGGAGTGAGCCCATCCAGGAACAATTGGCAGCCCTCTCCTGTGTAATGGAGGAGAATACTTGACAGAGAGGGAAGAGGACATAACAGAAATATTGGCATGGAAAATAGCATTGTGGGAGCAGAAGCAATACAGATAGGGAAACTGAGAGAATGGAACCCTTAAGCAAAAATGAAATACAGTCAAGGTGGGGATCAGTGGGCATACAGTGGACACTGGTTAATAGTTTAAATGGAAATGGAGAAGTCAAAAGAGGGCAGAGTTGAAAATGAATCATCAGAAAAGCGAAGACAATAGACAGTAGGTGCAGGAGTAGGCCATTTGGCCCTTCTAGCCAGCACCGCCATTCACTGTGATCATGGCTGATCATACACAATCAGTACCCCGTTCCTGCCCTCTCCCCATATCCCTTGACCCCGCTATCTATAAGAGCTCTATCTAACTCTCTCTTGAATGCATCCAGAGACTTGGCCTCCACTGCCTTCTGGGGCAGAGCATTCCACATATCCACCACTCTCTGGGTGAAAAAGTTTCTCCGCATCTCTGTTCTAAATGGCCTACCCCTTATTCTTAAATAAGAGAATATTCTTTATTCTTAAATAAAGAAGAGAAGTAGAGATTGGAAGGCTAACAGATAAAAACATTCCAGCTTTGAGAGAATAGAATGCCTTCTCAGTCCTACAATAGCCCTCAACCATTCAGCCCATTGTTTTTGTTCTGACCTTTTGTGTACACAACCTGAAACAATGCATTGGCTCCCATCATAGCTCTGTGCCTTTTGATGCCTGAAACATCTGTTCACTTTTCCCTCAGAAGTTGTGATTGTATACAGTTTTGCCAGGCTTTGCCAATTCCTGAAGACCCATTTCCCAGGCTAGTATTTCTTCTTGTGACATCGAGGAAGAAGAATAGAGATAAGAGCAAATACTGTATCACAAAATGCGGCATATTAAATGAAATTAGTTCTAAAATAAAAACCCATTCCAGTTTTTATTTCCTGTGATTCTGCAACACTAGTTCTGCATTCCAGTTGGACTAGTCAAGCCCCTCCCATGACTAGAAGTTAAATCTGGATAATCAGCTAGTTTGAAAATAATTTATTTCTTAATGCATGGCTGCAAGTAGGTACATTTACATTGTATAAGCTATAGTACATCAACCACTGAGAAAGTGACTACAGAGCAGACATAAGTTTTCTTAAATATTAGGATTTTAAACCTTTGTGATTTAATTTAATTAGTTTATTTATTTGAGATACAGCACCGATTTGGCACCTGGCCCTGCAATTCACACAATTTAACCCTCGCCTAATCATAGGGCAATTTACAATGACCAATTAACCTACCAACCGGTATGTCTTTGGACCATGGGAGGAAACCGGAGCACCTGGAGGAAACCCACACAGTCACAGGGAAAACGCAAAAAACGCCTTACAGGCAGCCACAGGAATTCAACCTGGGTCACCAGTACCATAAATGTTGTGCTAACCACCCCATTACTGTGCCCCTCAACTACACTACCATGCCATGGAATTTAGGCAGTGGAATGATTAAAAAAGTTTCCTTTGCATTAAAGCTATTTTTGCTGCATTACTAATATTTAACGTGTTGTATTATTCTAATTCTGATTCCCTTTCCATATATTTAATAGGAAAATTTCCCTGATTATTTCAAATATCCTGGTTAAAATAGTCGATGTAGCAATACCATACAGAAGTGTTAACCACCAAATGCTGAAATTTCCTACAATAAATTTTAGGAGTTGCTTACTGGAGGAAAGAAAAGTGTTTACTTTGTAAGTACACAAAAAGTGACAGAATCTGATTGCTTGTGATCTCACCCTTGAGGCAAACGTTACATGATTTCTGATCCACAAACTCAGTTGTGATTTGATAAATTGATAAATCTCAGTGTGAAATCTCATAAATGCAATACTTCCTTCCCACCTCCTCTTCTGCAGGCGCCCTGCGTCTCGGCTGAACTAGAAGAATGTCTTATTATTACTGTTCGTTGATACCGTTTTAGAACCAGCTTCCAGAAAATGTGCAAGACTGCCCTCCTGGCCTCCTCACTCCAAACTCACCCATTACCACCCACCGATGGGGGGTGGAGTTCATTCCTTTGACACAGTACAGACACCTCAGACAGTTCGACTTCGTGAGCCAACCACACGGGGGAGCACACATTCTGCTGCCCAGTGGGACATTGCGATTTAATCCAGCATCATACTGTGCCATCAAATCGCCACCCGTCAACATTTGCTTGTTTGAACACCAGAAATCTCCTTAGCATAACGAGAGTCTGTTCCTCAGTAGATGTCACAACGGTATAAACCATCATCCCCACAAGTCTGTAACCAGAAATGATTCAGCTTTAAGAATCCAGTTGCAGGATTAAAAGCTGCACCTGATTTAGAGATTCAATTGCTGCTTAGTGATCGTTTACTATTGAAAGGATAGGAAACAATTCTGGTTGAATAAATGGGTTGTGTGCTTTGCTGATCATCTCATTTCCCCATGCTCTATCTGATCTGCCCTTTCATTGTCCAGTCCACAAAGGGAATGAGCTGCTCCTAAGTCATTTAAATGTCACTAAAGATTGTTTTATAGCTGTGGCTTCAAGCGACATCATAGCTAATCAAATCAGTAAATGTAGTATGCACTGTGCTTAGTTAATGATTGCTGAGAATAAAATCACAAGGTCCTTCTTAATAATAGGAAAGGCAGCGTTCTGCTTGGGATCACAGTAGCAGTATCAATACTAAACTAGTCACACAGAGGAGGATATTAGGGAGTGATAAAGCATGGTATTTAGATTCTGGCTGGGTGCCAGTAGGTAATCTTTTGTTTGTATTTATATGTTTCACAGAGTTGCACCTGCTCTGATCTTTATTATCTGTGGTTTAATTCCTTCATATCAATCAAACTTTTCTTAATGTATGTCATGTTTGTCAAGGTGGGATAGATTTACACCTCACAGACGAAAGAGCGATAAATTAAAATTTTCTCACATTTGCACACTCCTTTGTACCAGCGAGCTAAAGTCTGATAATCAAGAGAAGATCATTGCAGCAGAATGTACTGATAATGTTAACCTACCTGAGTATTACTCACTTATTGCAACACACAAATAATGGCTTTATGGTTTGCTAGGATAATATTTAAGGTATATTATCTATTCAAAATTTTATCAAGTTATGAACTCTACCTCCACTTCACACAAAGGACAGAATCTTAAATGTCAAACATTTCATTAAAGTGTAAGAAAAGAACACACGTACATGTGAAAGGAGAGAGTGAGGATAACATGTCTTTGATTTCCAGCTCACGTTAGAAAATGCCCACACAGACTCGTGGTACATTATAGTACAGAATCGGGCCATTTGGCCCATTTAGTCCATGTCAAACCATTAATATGCCTAATCCCATTGACCTGCACCTGGACCATAGTCCTCCACACCCTTCCCATCCACGTACCTATCCAAATTTCTCTGAACTGCTGAGATCAGCTCCACATCCACCACTTGCACTGGCAGCTCATTTCACACTCTCACCAACCTCTGAGTAAAGACACACCCCTGAACCATTTCACCTTTTCAACTTTAGTTCTAGTCCCACCCAACCTCAGTGGAAAAAGCTTGCTTGCATTTGCCCTATCTATACCCTGCATAATTTTGTAAACCCCTATCAAATTTCTCCTCAGTCTTCCATGTCCGAGGGAATAAAGTCCTAACCTAGTCAACCTTTCCCTGTAACTCAGGTCTTCAAGTTCCGGTAACATCCACGTAAACTTTCTCTGGACTCTTTCAATCTTATTTGCATCTTTTCTGTAGGTAGGTGACCAAAACTGGACACAGTACACTAAATTAGGTTTCACCAATGTCTAACACAATTTCAACATGAGCTCCTAACACCAGTACTCAATACAATGATTTATGAAGGCCTATGTGCCAAAAGCCTTTACAAACCTATCTACCTGTGACACCACTTTCAAGGTCTGTATAGTCATGTTAACTACCCCTACACAAACTTCTGTTACCTGCCCTGTCTCATTCCCTAATAGGAGATCTAGCATCACACTCTCTCTAGTTAGGACTTCTATGTACTGATTAAGGAAAATTTCCTAAACACATTTTTGACAAACTCTTTTCAATCCAGCCCTTTTACAGTATGGCAGTCCCAGTCAAACTGTGGAAAGTTAAAGTCACCTACTATCATAACCTTATGTTTCTTGCAACTTTCTGCGATCTCTCTACAAATTTTTCTCCTCTAGATCCTGCATGTTGTTGGATGGTCCATAATATAATCCCATTAATGTCATCATACCTTTCTTATTCCTCATTTCTACCCACAAAGCTTCACTAGTTGAGCTCTCCTGTCTGTCCAGACTTAGCACTGCTGTAACATTTTCCCTGACCAGTAATGCCACGCGGTTAACCATGTGGCACATGGCAAAGTGGTTAAGGTGTTGGTCTAGTGATCTGAAGGTCACTAGTTTGAGCCTCAGCTAAGGCAGCATACTTGAGCAAGGTACTTAACCACACAGTACTCTGACGACGACACCGGTGCCCTTCCCTTGGACAACCTCAGAGGCATGGAGAGGGGAGACTTGCAGTATGGGCAGCTGCCAGTCTCCCATACAACCCTGCCCAGGCCTGCATCCCGAAAACTTTCCAAGGTGCAAATCCATGGCCTCTCAAGACTAACGGATGCCTATTATTATAATACCACCCTCCACCTTTTATCCCTCCCACTCTAAAACAATGAAAATCCAAAACATTGAGCTGCCAGTCCTATCCCTCCTGCAACAAAGTCTCACTTACGACTATAATGTCATCATTTCACATGCTGATCTATGCCCAAAGCTATCCACCTTTCTTAATATTCCTTGCATTAAAATATATGTAGCTCAGAACATTAGTCCCATCATGTTTGATCTTTTGATTCCTGACTTTGTATGTAGGCTTAACATCTTTCGCCTTAACTACTCCACTGTCTGTTCTCGAACTCTGTTTTCCGTGCCCCTACAACTCTAGTTTAAACTCCACCATGCAGCACTAGCAAACCTTCCCACTAGGATATTAAACCCCCTCCAGTTCAGGTGAAAACTGTCCCTTCTGTACAGGTTTCACCTGGAAGAGAGCCCAATGATATAAAAATCTGAATTCCTCCCTCCTGCACCAGCTCCTTAGCCATGTGTTAAACTGTGTGATCTTCTGATTTCTGGCCTGGTTAGAATGTGGCCAGGTAGCAATCTTGACATCACATCCCTGGAGTTCCTGTCCTTTAACTTAGCACCTAACTCCCTGAACTCAATTTCCAGGACCTCTTCACCCCTCCTACCTATGTCATTGGTACCAACATGGACCACGACCACTGGCTACTCACCCTTACACTTAAGAATGCTGTGGACTTGATCCCAGATGGCTCTAATCCTGGCGCCCAGAACATACCATACTGGAATCTCATTCCCATCCACAGAATCTCCTTTCTGTTCCCTAACTAATGAATCTCCTATCACTACAGCTCACCTCTTGTCCCTTCTTCCTGTCTGAGCCACAGAGCTAGACTCAGTGCTGAAGACCTGACCACTGAGGCTCTCTGATGGGTCATTCCCTCTAATAGTATTTAAAGTGGTATACAGTACCTGTTGTTGAGGAGAATGGCCACAGGGGTACTCTGCACTGCCTGCCAATCCCCTTTTCCGTCTTGATGGTCACCCAGTTACATGTGGCCTGCATCTTAGGTGTAACTACCTCCCTGTATGTTCTGTTTATCAACCCCTCAGCCTCCTGAATTAATTTGGTTCCAGCTCCAACTCTTTAACACAGCTTAGTAGAAGAAGCAGCTGGATGCACTTCCTGGAGCTGAGGTTATCAGGAACACAGGAGGTGTCACTACCTTCCCACATCCTGTAGGAGGAGCATTTCAGTGTCTTGCCTGGCATCCCCACTGCTCTAAAAGTGCAATAACTAATAACAAAAGAATAAAAGAGAAAAACTTAATAATCTAACTATGGCCAATGCCTTTTCTCCCTGAAGCCTCAACTCCTCACTCCAAAACTGGCCCACTCACACAATTGCCACTCCATTTAAACCTAACTTCTTTTTACTGGTCCTTGCGAAATGCATAATTTTGCACAATCCAATGTCATCTTGGGACTGTGGCTCACAAGGTGTGCCAACTGCCCCCACTTGCTTCTTCATAACTCTCTCTCCCTCCAAGCAATCCAATGCCCCCTTGGGACTGTGGCATGCAAACTTATGATAGAAATGTCTCCTTAATTGTCTTCACTCAACAGGCAGCATTTCCATATACCTATTTTGAATTATAATTTGAAATACAGCTCCAATGCTCAAAGGAAGAACATTCTGCCTCCTCTTTCATTACTTGGCTTCTATCTAACCCTTTTTTTTGTAAAAGACACTTCCACTGCCAATCATTTAGTCTGTTTATCTATTTCGCAACAAAGCCATTGCTAATTTGGAAATAATCCACACATTCTATATGTCTGTAATTCCCACATTCCACATGTTTGCAAGTAAGTGTGAGAACTCTAATCAAGCCTTGACATGTTATTACATCTTATTCACAAACCCTCTGGTGCTGATCTTACTAGAAACACTAACTGATAACCCCTGGCATAAGCATGAGACTATTAAATCCCGGAGAGTGTTATACCTCTCAAAGCAGACGTTGAAGACTAGGGTTTCTGGACAGTATAGTTCAGGATACTTTTGGCTATTTTTCCAGAAAGGAATTGAAGAAAAATGGTTTGGTTTTAAACAGTGTGTGTAAACCCAGGAACATAAAGGGTAAGTGTTAAAAATTGCAGTATGTATATTCAGGCTATACATTGATACAACTGGGAGTATTGGAGGTGTTGTTTCAAGTGAGGAGCTCCCATAGGAATCAAGCCTGAGCTTCTTGATATTACATAGTTTGATTCAGAGTGGGTTGGAGTTAGGAGTGGTGATCGGTGGAATAGAGACTAAAACCCCTTTGATCAGCACAACTGCAGATTCATACAGTATGTAAGCAGGTCTTTCAGCCCAAATGGTCCATGCCCATCAAGATGTCCGTCCTTTTGCTGCTATTTGTCCCAAATTCCACTAAATCTTTCCTGCCCATGTACCTGTCCACTGAAGAGGAGGTGAGCCCCCAATTTCCTATGAGGGCAGGAAGAAGGAGGAATAGGGTTCACGTGCTTGGGGTAAAATTTTCTGAAGGGGAAAGCTGGATATGTCTGAATTGAGAGTAGAAGTTGCAGCTGAAGGTCACAAGTCAATAAGATGATTTATTGATCTTTGGAGAGTAGTATGTAGTTTATATTGAATCTGTAGACTACAGTATTTATACTGACATAAGGAAGAGAAGGTCACGATAGCTGTCAGTGAATATGATTACCTTACTGTGAAATAATACTGCCTAATGACTTGTATTAAGTTTTGCTTTACTTCATGTTAATTAATTCCATCTTCAAGTATGTTGTAATAATAGGCCTTTCCAATACAGAAGGGAATTTTGGATTATTCCCAGATAATAACACAAATAAAGTTCAATTTCTATGAAGATAAATGACTCAGATCATTTATAGAATTGGCTGACTTAACCCATAAATGATCTGTTGTAAGCCCCTTTCATTTGCACGGACATAGCTAGGATCTTAAACTGATTGTGTGTACTGTTCCTTGTGCACTAAGTCAGTAATCAAGTCCAAGTATGCTCCATGGTGTCACAGTATGTCCAGGTTTTAAATAATTTGGAGAGGAACGTCATTAGTTACTTTTGTCCAGGAAGAGGGAAAATGAGTTCAAATTTCTGTAAAAACATTAAAAGTGTTTGCATTGTCTGTTGCTACTGCTTGCCTGGGGCTTCAAAAACATGCTGTGTAGTCATACTGTTTATTCTTTCACATTCCACATTGTGAGAAATCACAATAGGGGCTGTGTCATGTTTTGTAGGTTAAATGCCACGACAAGGGTTTCTGTTAATTTCCTCATTTTGATCTATCATCTCCTATTGCCCAACTGAAGTCTCTTTATAGTTGGTTGGAAGAAAGTTACATCCCAGATCGGAAGGGATATACTTAGTGAAAGGCCAAGATTAACCCCCACCTGTTGTATTTCATTGTAAAGCCATATAGTTTGATTTACTAGACATGCCACTGTTCGGTAATTGAGTCATTTTACTTGGATATCATATTCTTCAGAATTTCACTGCCTTGTGGAAATTTAACTTCACACTTTTATCTTTGACCCGTGCAGGATTTCATTCCACTAGGAAGAACCTGAATAACCGATTCTTCTGTAGTGTTTTCTGGAAGATACAATGTTTTATTTCTTAATTCGAATGGGAATCACAAACTAACAGGAGAACTATAATCCAACACAAATACTGTTAAAATGGGAAACTGATGTTAGGCTTCCAATGTTAGGGCCAAATTGCATGAAAGTGGAAAGCTACCAAGTACATGTGGGTTATTTGCCCATTTTTATTCCGGACAAATCTGTGACACAGATCAAATTTGATAATGGGGTGAAAAGATGTCACACACAGACAAGATCGCCTGGGGATGAGGGATGGGCGGGGTGAATATCTCAGCAAGGGTTTTGTGTTTCCGGTAGGAGTTTAACTTCAGTTATACCACAGGTTGATAGGAAAAAGAATCCCCTTAGGAAGAGCAGGAAAACATTGTGGTGCAAGCCATATCTTTTGGACTATCTTGTACAGGGGAGGAAAATCAAGAAAAAGTAAACAAAATTGAAGGTTATGATGAGGTGAGAGGAATTTGGAAGATGAGGCAGTGGTTTATATTATGAATCAATTTCCAAAACAATGGAGTTCATAATCTCCCCCTAGATTGACATCTGGATGAAACACCTCCTTAAAATGTAATTCTATGCTTATACCTTAATATGGTGTACTTTTCAGATTTCTGTTGGAAAACTTGTATCTAAGCAGTAGCATATGCTGATCTAAAAGTCTGTGTGGACCTTAAGTGACACCATTTTATAAAATAATACTCATTTCTCTGCTCTCTTAGCTTTATATCATCAGCAAAGGAGTATGAGACAGAGTTTCACATCAGCTCGGGATTTGTTGGGGCTCTGATAAATAAAATGTAAATGTAACAGACGAAACTGGATAATTCAAACTGATGACAATGGAAGCTGTCATACATCACAGGCTTCTGAATACAAACTCCTGGTGCAACATCAACAATGGCGAAACTGTTTGTTATGCAAGCATGTTAATACAATAATGAGATGCATGGAGCAAAGAGCCTCATCCATATAAATAGGTAATTAAACTAATGAAGGAGGAGGAAGGATGTGGCTCAGTGTCAGCATTGATTAATTAGTACATAAAAAAACAAACCAGCCTTATAACACTCATGGTCTTTCACGCCAGGATTGTCTGAATAAGTTTTCAATGAGGCTTACTGCAATGAAGAAAGGAGTTAGAGACTGTTCTTAAAAACATTCTTAGAAACCAGATTTACCTTGAATAATCCATTGTGACTGCACCATTCGTTTGTCAACCAATGGTAAATATCCCAAAGGTTTATGATAAAAAGCTACTGTGAGACTGATGCCTATACTTCAACAAGGACACATTACTCCTCACCCTTCTCCTCTTCAATTTCATTTGAGTCAACTAGCACTCTTGGCTTTGAATCAAAAGATCATGAGTTCAAGCTCACTGCAAACATTTGAGTTCTTAATCTAAAACTGACACTCAGTGATGTACTGAGTGGGGTGACACATTGCCAAGGGTTTCTAAATTATAACACATGGGTTAAACTGCAGGATTGCTTTCTCCTTCATGTAAATGTCAAAAGTTCCACTGAACTACCTGGGGAAGAGTTGAAGAGTTATGCTGGGATTATAACCAGCCAATGAGAAATAATTGATTCATCTAATTTTATACTCTTGAACACAAGAGATTCTGCAGATGCTGGAAATCTAGAATAACAAACATA
The DNA here is from genome assembly GCF_030144855.1 of Hypanus sabinus. Taxonomy (NCBI): domain Eukaryota; kingdom Metazoa; phylum Chordata; class Chondrichthyes; order Myliobatiformes; family Dasyatidae; genus Hypanus; species Hypanus sabinus. The sequence continues at coordinate 33,437,633 of NC_082707.1, forward strand.
ATATTCTGGAGGAACTCAGCAGGTCAGGTAGCATTTATATAGAGAAATAAAGAGCCAACATTTCAGACCAAAGTTCTGACACAGATGGTTCCAAGCCTGGCTGCAAAAGGAGGAGGTTTGGGCATTGGCTTTACAACCCAATCCCGTAAAAACCTAGAGCTACAGAAATGTCAACAGAAATTTCAAACACCTTATCACAGAGGGAGGAAGGATCTTCACCCCGAAGACCAGACACACCCGGGGACAACTTGAAAGAGTGGCCCAGTCCAGAGAACTCTAGTGAGATGCTGTCACAGCCTATGCCCAGTAGGGGTGATGGGCTTAAGTAATTTCAGGCCGAGACCCTACACCAGGACACCTTGTGATGCCACGCTAAATCTCATGCACTTGAAACTTCCTTTCTTTTTCAATATTTTTATTAATTTTCACATAGAAGAATACAGAGTACATGAGGATACATATTATGAATCAAAAAATAGGGTAGTACCGAAGACATTATATTAAATCACACTTGCAATCGCAGTACCCTATATTCATAATCAAGCACGTACATTAATAACCATATAACCATATAACAATCACAGCACGGAAACAGGCCATCTGGGCCCTCCTAGTCCATGCCGAACTCTTAATCTCACCTAGAACCACCTACCCGCACTCAGCCCATAACCCTCCACTCCTTTCCTGTCCATATACCTATCCAATTTTACCTTAAATGACACAACTGAACTGGCCTCTACTACTTCTACAGGAAGCTCATTCCACACAGCTATCACTCTCTGAGTAAAGAAATATCCCCTCGTGTTTCCCTTAAACTTCTGCCCCCTAACTCTCAAATCATGTCCTCTCGTTTGAATCTCCCCTACTCTCAATGGAAACAGCCTATTCACGTCAACTCTATCTATCCCTCTCAAAACTTTAAATACCTCGATCAAATCCCCCCCTCAACCTTCTATGCTTCAATGAATAGAGACCCAACTTGTTCAACCTTTCTCTGTAACTTAAGTGCTGAAACCCAGGTAACATCCTAGTAAATCGTCTCTGCACTCTCTCTAATTTAATGATATCAATTGATTAATTAAATTGCAATTTGAATTATAATAATTTTATTATTAAAAAAATCTAAACCCAGGAGCAAACACGAGGAAATCTGCAGATGCTGGAAATTCAAGCAACAGACAAAATGCTAGTCCTGACATAGGGTCTCGGCCCGAAACATCGACAGTGCTTCTCCTTATAGATGCTGCCTGGTCCACCAGCATTTTGTCTGTGTTGTCTAAACCCAGGAACTTCCGAAAGAGTTTTATAGTTAATGAAGTCTTACTGAAGTGTAATCACTCTGTGCACAGTATTTTTCTATTAGAATAATGACAAGATAACCTGTTGTTCCCCCTTAGTGCAATATTCAGCTGCTGTAAGATGCCACAAGGTCCCCTGAGAATGTGAAAAGTGCTGATGAAATTCAAACTGCACACTCTGCATCTGTCCCTAGCTCTATCCAAAAATGTTCTGGGGAAACAGTTGCAAAACTGGAACAAGAGTCCTACAATTTCCACTCAATAATTTGAACAATACATTTGATTCTGCAAACAAGGTGAATGATCGACAGTTATCCAGTTATTTGTCCTTTGTCCAGTCAATAATAGTTTTGATCATGCAAGCAAGTTGGGCAGTTATACATTCCTATCCTTTGCCCCTATATCTCCGTTTATTCTTTCCAAGCCTTCACAATTCTTTATCATTTAAACTTGGTGAGCCATTACTCCTAAATTGTGCTAGCTCACTGTGGCCATGGATTACCAATCATGGTATAGATCATTGGCCAGCTACTTCAAACATCAGGAATTGGGAGGAGGTTCAGGTTCAAGGCTTGATGAAAGAATCAGAAGGTGAGGCATGGTCACGTCTTGGGGCCATGTGGAGAAAGGCAATGGATTAATGAGTAGTAGCTGGGGGCCTGGTGCATAAAAGATAAACGTTTGCATTAATGGCATCCTGTTTTTATGCTACACTGCAAAGATGGATTTATCTGATGAATGCTCAACAATAAACACTTCCAGAACAACATAGTCTAATTTCCTTAACATGCCTCACAAGGACAGCATTAATTGATTTGAGTCATGTGTAGAAATAATCAGAAACACCTCTGATGAATTTCCAGAGGGATATTAAATGTCATGGGAATGTTTGTTATTATAGTTCACTTGATGGTAAGTCCATCTTTAGTCACATAAGGTGTCATGTGATAAGAATCTTGTACGTCCTATCCTTTAATAGTAGTCCTTGTGCTCTGGCATCCGATTAGTCTCCCAAAGACGTATTTTTTTCCAGATTGAATGCTGACTGAGAAAACAGTGAAGTAAAATTGCTTCTTAGCTTTGGGAGTAGCAAAATCAGTGGATTTTTCAACATGTCCTGATGATTGTGTTTTATCAGTAACAGGGAGTTGTCAGAGTGGCTTGTACTTCACCTACCCTCTCAGTTATCAAACTATTTTAAAAATAAAGGGAATAATGAAGCAAATAGGCCTAAAAATATGCAGAAGTTAGTGAGTCAGAATCAAGATAATGCTTAGAGATTGAAAAGTAGCTAATGAATGCACAGACATTGTTTGTACAATCAAAAAATCAGAGAATAGAGTGTTTTCTTTCATTTTAAAAGCAAACCTTCCACAGGAAATTCTCTCCATCTGCTTTATTATAAAATAAATATCTTGAAAATTTGAAATGAAATCAAGGTTATCAATCATGTTTACAGTTTAATTACTCAGGTTAATATCGTTCAATGTATAATACGCTATTTTGGTGTGTATCACATTTGGCCTCAGGATAGCCTTGCCTGTCAGAGCAATAGACTACAAGGCAATTTGTGCAACTGTTGTGGTTGGAGGTTCAGGATGTGAATGGGGATAAAGCCGCAACCCCGTGCCTCCAATTTAGACCTGCTCTGTTCCCACATTGCCTGGGGCCTTTACCTGTTTGATTCTCTGTAATCTCTGTTGCCACAGCAAAACTATGCCTTGTAAAAGCAACCAAGCATGAAAGAGATGTTGGAAGGATCAAGCGGAGGAGGGAAATGTGATACTTTCCAACATCAGGCAGCCCATAGAAACTGGAGCCTATGTGTTGAGATTGAACATTTAGTGTAAATTGTGGACAAGAGCTGTGAAGATTTACTCTCATTTACTTGGAGGGAGAGGATACGAGGGCAACACTAAGGATAACCTGATTGTTTAACCAGATGGCCCATGAATCATGCAGAACTATACAGCAGGGATTTTTCTTCAGTATTTCAATCAACTCATTGCTAACAACAAAAATAAAAATACTGCTAAGGCTATGTTTCAAAGTTGATGATGTATATAGTTATTCCTTAATTGGCCCTGAAAATATTTTTTTTACATTTTGAAAATATGAAAATATTTAACATAACTTGCGGCAGCAAAAGCATTTAAGAAAATTGATTTTTACAAAACAAAACTTAAAGCCTTAAGGTAAAAGAATTTTTTTGTCACACTAACAGTCATCACACCTCTGATTTGAATGAAGAAATGATCATGTATAGAAACAGTTTATGTTCTCTAAATTATTCAGGGTGTGTATGCTTTGGAAATGTAACTAACTGATGGTCATTATAACACAATTGGTGTTTGCTCCTTTACAAAGAGCAGTCGAAATAATGATTTTAACCCCAAAAATGCTGGAGCTCTAATCTTTTTGAAAATATCCTTACTCTGACACACTACAAGTTTATATCCCATGTGCACTGTGGAGTCCGGTATTACAGCAGACAAACTGGAAAGGCATGATTGCCAAGTTGGCACTATTGCTAATCTAGAAACTACATAGGTCCTAGGCTTTCAGCTGATTTTCTGGCAGAACTGAACAAAAGTCATCAGAACTGGCTGTGTGGATGGCAGAAGTAACCGCAGATATTTACACAAAGTGGAATCTGTGCAACAGCTCTCAAAACGCACTCATCCAGAATATTTAACATCAGTAGTTTATCAAGTGTTAAGCCCTTATTCTTTGCCACAGAATGTAGCAGATCCTCACAACCTACCACAAGCTTCAGCATCTTGTTTGGTATCATTCTGTTTAGAAATGATTGGAAGGTTTACTTTCAGACTTACTTTCAAGGACTTGACAATACAGACTCACTCTCAAGGACTCTATAATTCATATTATCATTATTATGATGTTTGTATTTTTATTTGTGCTGTTTGTCGCCTTGTTGTCAGTCTTTGTTTATGTATATTTCTTAATAAATTCTACCAAATTTATTTATTTTCCTGTAAATGCCCGGAAGAAAATGAATCTTAAGATACTCTGTAGTGACACATACATAGAAGAGTACAGCACCATTCAGCCCACAATATTGTGTTGAACCAAACAAATTAGTGATCAAGTGGCCAATTAAACTAATCCCTTATGCCTACACAATGTTCACATCCTTCTGTTTTCCTATCTAAATGTCTCTTAAAAGTCTCTAGTGTGTCTACCTCTACCACTACCCCAGGCAGGGCATTCCAGGTACCCACCAGTCTGTGTGAAAACCTCCTTGAAATTACCCCTCTCATCTTAAATGCGTGCCCTGTGATATGAGACATTTCAACTTGCGGGGGAATGATTCTGACTGTTCACTCTATCTATGCCTTACATAATCTTATGAACCTCTGTCTGATCTCCGCTCAGTCTCTACCACTTCAGCAAAAACAGCCCAAGCTTGTCCAGCCTCTCATTATGGCGTATGCCCCTTTAATCCAGGCAGCATCCTGGTAAATGTCTTCTGTGCCCTCTCCGAAGCCTTGACAGCCTACCTTTAATGAGTGACCAGAGCTGTATGCAATACTCTAGAAGTGGCTGAACTAAAGTTTTATAAAACAGCAGCATAACTTCCTGACTTTTGAACATAATGCCTTCACTGGTAAAGGCAAGCATGCCATATGCCTTTTTAACCACCCTATCAATCTGCATAGCCACTTTCAGAGAGCTATGAATTCCAACCCCAAGATCCCTCTACTCATCAGCACTGTTAATAGACTTGTCCTTAACCATATACTAGCTCTTTACATTTGATCTATCAAGGTGCAGCACTTCACATTTAGCCAAGTTAAACTCTATATAATATTTATCTGTCCATATCTACAAGTGATCTATATCCCACTGTATCCTTTGCCATTCATCTGTGCTATGCACAACACCACCCAACTACATACCTTAACACCAAATTTACTGTGACTTTGAGTAACTCTCGACACCAATTTCAGTGGTTTATTTCTGAGCCATGGCACAAGACAGCCACAAATGAAATAATAACAATAATAATAATAATAATAATAATAATAATAATAGAAAACCTCTCTTGTTGGTTCAAGTGAAGAGATAAGACACAGTGACAATCTCTATGAAGATCTCAGATCAATTGTTGAGCTTTGTTGAGCTTCCAGTCTCAGCTAAGAATACGAATAAATGAATCTGGAGCAAAGGGGGGATCACTCAGTTCTTCGAGCGAGTTCTGCCAGTAAATAAGATTATGAATAATCTATTTGTAACTTGAATTTTACATTCCTGTTTTGTACCCTTTGTTAATCAATAATCTTGCATCCACATAGTCCTCATATTTTCTCTTGTCCATGTGCCTAAATGTTTCTTAAATGTCCCTAATGTATCTGCCACTACCACCACCCGTGGGAGGGCATTCTACACATCCACCACCTGCTGTGTAAAAAACGTATCTATGAGACATCCCCCCCCCCCCATACTTTCCACCAATCATCATAAAATTATGCCATGTCATCATGTCATATTAGCCGTTTCTATCCCGGGAAAAAGCCTCTGGGTAGCCACTTAATGTATCCCTTTTATCATCCTGTACACCACCATCAAGTCAATTCTCACTCCTCCTCATTCCACAGAGCAAACCCCTAGCTTGCTTAATCTAGCCTCATAAGACATGATCTCTAATCCAAGCAGCAGCCTAGTAAATTTCTTCTGCACCATTTCTAAAGCTTATACATCCTTACTATAATGAGGTGACCAGAAATAAATACAATATTTCACCTGTGGTCTAACTAGAGTTTTACAGAGCTACAACATTACCTCGAGGCTCTTGAACTTGATTCCCCACCTAATGAAGTCCTGCATAGCATAAGCCTTCTTAACCACCTTATCAATGTGTATGTTCTAATTCCCTTTCCTTCCCAGAGATAAATCCTCTTTGGTTCCATCTCTACAGTTTAAAACATTCTCTGACTGTTAACTACAATTTTTTCAGTGCTGGTCAAATCTGGAACGGGTAGCATGTAGAATTGATCAAAACAGATTATTCAACATCAAATCCTGTCGTTCATTTCTACAGGTCCAATTCGCTGCCCTTTTGCACTGTTTATAAAGATGCTGAAATAGCTGACTTCTAATTCTCCAGTGCAATGTTTCCATTCCTATATGGGTACAGTTGCCACACATCTGCATCATGTTCACCGGTCCCTTTTGTCAGCAAATCTTACTGCTTCTCCTGGACTTTCCTGATGATTATTGGCACCCTTTGCTGTGAATGTGCAGGGAGGTTGGTAGTAAATGAGTTAAACCTGTAAATTAAACACTGACTGCAGTTTGCAACCTGCTGGGTCTTGGTGGGCCTTTTGGGGGGGAAAACATCAAAGTGAATTGCAACCCCCAGCAAAATTGATACATTAAGATACTTTGAACAATGGCAAATTAATTCAATTGTCAACATTAAAGACAAAAAACATTTTGATGTGCTACAAATTCTCAATCGATTTTTCTCTGCATGTTTTGGCAATCTAATTGTACTGATAAGACAGTGACAAATATGTTATGGTGCTACCTCCATTCAGTCTCTTCCTTTCTCCTGCATCTATCTACTTCTGTTGATGAGACCATTAAAGACTGAAACAATTCTATTAAATACTTTGTGATAATGTGAACCTGGATTCCTGCCAGCTACTCAATACAAGTGAGAATGTTAAAAGCTCTCAGGTTTTGCTCTGTTGAATTTGTCTTTGTTATTGATGATGAATGCACGAATTCAAGGAAGCAAAACAAAAATGGCAACTGAGACTCCTATTTTCTTATGAACTGGAGATTTCCACTCAGAGAGAAACCAGCAACAGATCGGAGCAGAACAGAGCAGAGGCTGATCATGAAAAGCTGCCATCAAATGGATGGGCTGTAGAGACCCAGTCATGCCAGCCCCTTGTGAGGCTTCTTTGTCTATATGATGTCTGGTTCCTCTCCTTGTCTTCGCCCCAATATTGTGAAAATAAAGTGGGTGGAGGAGATGAGAGATGAAGACCATAAAACAGGAGCAGAATTAGGCTATTTGGCCCATTGAGTGCTCCGCCATTTGATCGTGGCTGGTTTATTATCCCTCCCCCTCTTAAGCCCATTCTTTTACATTTCCCCTGTAACCTTTAATGCCCTGACTAATCAAGACCCAATCAACCTCTGCTTTAAATATATCCAATGGCTTGGCCTCCATAGGCAATGAATTCCAGATTCTGGCATCCTCCCCCTTCCTTTCCAGTCCTGAAGAAGGGCCTCAGCCTGAAACCTCAACTGCTTATTCATTTTCATTGATGCTGCCCGACCTGCTGAGTGTCTCCAGCATTTTGCATATGTTGCAATGAATTCTACAGATACACCACCCTCAGACTAAAGAAGTTCCTCTTCACCTCTGTTCTAAATAGATGTCCTTTTATTTTGATGCTGTGCCCTCTGGTCCTAGACCCCCCCACATCCTCTCCTCATCCACTCTATTTAGCCCCTTCAATATTCAATAGGTTTCAATGAGATCCCCATTCTTCTAAATTCTTGGCAAGTTATCAAATGCTCCTCATATGTTTACCCTTTTATTCCCAGGATCATTCTCATGTACCTCCTCTAGAACCTCCACAGTACCAGCACGTCCTTTCTTAGGTAAAGGGCCAAAAACTACCCACAATGCTCCAAATGTGGTCTGTCCTGTGCCTTATAAAGCCTCAGCTTTACATTCTAGAGGCATAGAGAGAGGTGGGTGAATGTGTAAACATTATCAAAGCTGGAAGATATGTCATTTTTAATAGTGGCACACATCAAAAAAGTACAAATTTCAAAGTAAATATATTATCAAACTACATATATATCATCATATACAACCTGGAGGTTTGTTTTCTTTTGGGCATACTCAAGAAATCCAATAACCATAATAGAGACAATGTAAGACAACATCCAACAGGGCAGACAACCAGTGTGAAAATGACAACAAACTGCGCAAATGCAAAAGAAAACATAATAATCATAATATTAAATAAGCAATAAATATCGAGAACATGAGATGGAGTCCTTGAAAGTGAATCCATAGTTGGGAAGAATTCAGTGATGGGGCAAGTAAAGGTATCCCCTCTGGTCCAAGAGCCCAATGGCTGAGGGGTATTATTAACTGCTCCTGAACCTGGTGGTGTGAGTTCTGAGTCTCTTGTACCTTCTTTCTCATGGCAGCAGCGAGAAGAGAGTATGACCTGGATGGCAGGGGTCCCTGATGATAAATGCTGCTTTCTCGTGACAGTGTTCTGTGTAGATATGCTCAATAGTGGGGAAGGCCTTACGCATGATGGGCTGGGCCACATCCACTACCTTTTGTAGGATTTTCCATTCAAGAGCATTGGTGTTCCCATACCATGCTATGATGCAGCTATCCATATATTCTACACAACACATCTATCGAAGTTTGTTGAAGTTTTAGATATCATGTCGAATCTTCTAAGGAAGTAGAGGGGCTACCATGCCTTCTTTCTAATTTCACATATGTGCTGGGTGCAGGATAGGGTCTCTGAGATGAAAAGCAATGAATCCCTGTTAAAAACTTCTAAAACACTCATTACGTCTGAGATGGAGTATTATGTCTGGATTCACAATTTTAGGATGATGTAGGGGAGATTTATAGGACGAATTCAATCAATGCTAGCTTCAACCCTTTTGTTCTGGAGCAAGCTGGGCTATTGGGGGTGAGGGGTATAAGAGTAGCCATAGTGAAAATGTGCACTGAGGAAAGAAAAAACTCAACTCCAGCTGAAGTACTGTCATTTAAGACTTTCTGAGGTATATCAAATGCTTAGATTAGATGGAGAAGAAATTAATTAAAATGTCACCCAGAGATAAATAGATTCGATTTCTGTGGAGACTGGAAAACGTCTATTTGCCTTGGAGTAAGAAGATTGAGAAACCTAAGATAAAATTATTCATAACCATGAAGGGATTCTTGTATCGGGGAATTGGCAACTAAAGTACGCCGGTGTAAAGTGATTGGCAAAAGGTTCAGGATCAACATTCTTTACTCATTGAGGTACTGCGATCCAAAAAGTGGTGCCAGTAAGGGTAGAGGAACAAGATCAATGGTAATTTTTCAAAGGAAAATCGATTAAATACTTGAAACAAAAACATCTGAAGTTTCATGGAAAAAGGGAGGGGCAACGGGATAAGCTGGATCAAAGAAATGGAATGGACAGAATGGCTTTCTTCTCTCCATTAATGTCCGCCATTCCCCAATCTACCTGCTGATATTTCCCCCCTTTTTTTTCTAGACATGAACTAGTATGTTGGCACATTTTGGGAACTTGCAGAAAGCAGAACTGTATCGGGTGACCAACAAATCATCAGCACAATATTCTGTTGCTGTGACCACTCCTATTTCTTTTAGCAGTTGGCTTCTTGATCATATACAGTACATTGCTTTCACTATTGTCTCATATAAGCACCAATAATATACGGTACATTACACTACCTTCATTAATATTTTCTGATAGTTTCCCACTTTTTATCATTTCCTGTCAGAGTCACCATATGTCAGGCCCTCCTGTACCTAGTGTATGTACATACAATCAATCTATATGTGTGTGTGTATATATATTACACACATTTGTTATATAGTTATGTGTGTGTGTTATAGTTATATTTATTGAGATTTATTAATCTTGTGTTCCTTATCTCATTGTGTTTTTTTGTCCTACATCAGATCAGGAGTAACAGTTATTACATTTTCCTTTTCACTTGTGTACTGGAAATGACATTAAACAATCTTGAATATTTAACCTTGAATCTAATAATTATTTGTCATGCGCCTTACAAGAGCATGGGTTAGAAGGCTGAAGTAATTGCAACAGGTATATGCAGATTAAAAAAAGATACCTTTAAAGAGAAGCTGTCTAAAATTTAGGGACGCATTTTTAACCTGGAAGTTTGATGTGATCACATACCTTTGCTATATACATGATTATAAGTCATCCATTATAACATCATCCATGACACAGAATAGTCCTTCACCTAACATTATCCAGCATTCCTAAGATCATTCAGTTACATCTAGCTTATTATAGAAACATAGAAAATAGGTGCAGGAGTAGGCCATTCAGCCCTTCGAGCCTGCACCACCACTCAGTATGATCATGGCTTATCATCCAACTCAGAACCCTGTACCTGCTTTCTCTCCATACCCCCTGATCCCTTTAGCCACAAGGGCCATATCTAACTTCCTCTTAAATATAGCCAATGAACCAGCCCCAACTGTTTACTGTGGCAGAGAATTCCACAGATTCACCTCTCTCTGTGTGAAGAAGTTTTTCCTCATCTCGGTCCTAAAAGGCTTCCCCTTTATCCTTAAACTGTGACCCCTCGTTCTGGACTTCCCCAATTATGTTACATTCAAGCCCCATTTTGTCAGGATCTCTCATTATGATTCTTCATGATATTCACTATCACACTTTCTAAGGTAATTTGCACTTTCACCTTGCTAATATAGATTATAAATGAAAAAAAAATTGCTTCCAGAAAATTATTTGTCAGGAGATATGATTGATTGCATGGCAGAAATACACAATGTGTTGAACATACCTATTGTAACCTTGGCAACTCCTGTCAGAAGAACCTATCTGCTCACAGAAGGGCAAGCATTCAACATAATAGTTTAAATATCTTAATAGTTAGGACAAATATTTGATCTATTGATCTTAAAGTCCACTGTCTCCATAGTTGATTATGAATCATAATGACTTTGCAGAGTTGCAAAGTTAAAGGGCTTATCTGTGTACACAGTGTGACATGTTGATCTCTCTCAGGTGTGAACTTGTAACTTTCTTCTCTACTGGGTGAAGAAATATTATTACTTCAAGGAGACAATGTCAACAAAGTCACTCCCATTTGAAACCTCATCATTTGTATAGCTGATGCGTGGTTTTAGATTGGCAAAACATTAATCAAATTCAGGAATTCAGCTGCTGTTTATAAAGCCAAGGAAAACAATTTAACTCATAAATGTTCAAGGCTTCCTGCAGGAATTAAGCATGAAAGAGGCTCCAAGTTGGATGTGCTGCTTGGGAGTTTGAACCATAGCCAGATTTTCCTCTCAGGGAGGCATTCGGGAGCTTCTATCCTTGTTGTTAGCAAGTGTGAGTTTCCTTGGAATATTACTGTTTTATTATTGTCAAATGCACTACGACACAGTGAAAAGCTTGCCTTGCCTACTGTTCATACAGATCAAATCATTACACATTGCATCGAGGTAAACCAATAATAGTTTGCAGAATAAAGTATAACAGCTGCAGTAAAAGTGCAGTGCAGGTTAGTAGTAAGCTGTCAGTTCGCAACAAGGTAAATTGTGAGGTCAAGAGTCCATCTAGGAAGATCGTAGAAGGAAGATAAAATAATAACAGCCCTAGACATGGTTGGTTGTATGAACAAAGCATATATAAAAATTGTATGATCTGAAGTATTAACCTTGGTCCATCTTATTGTACTGGGGAGCCATTCAGTGCCCTTATAACGGAAGGGTAGAAGCTGTCCTTGAGCTTGGTGGAACTTGCTTTCAGTCTTTTGCTTCTCTTGTCCGGTGGAAGAGGGAAAAGAGAGAATGTCCATTGTGCATGCGGCCCTTCATGTTACTTAACCAGTACTGCTAAAATCGTTGAGTCAATATTGACATGGGGACCTTACTTTTCAAAATCATACTGCCATATTTGGCTGCATACAAATTAAAAGCTAAATGCTGAATGTTAATTTTTGAGAGTAATACCTTTTGAATAATAATTGAGGACAATAATTTAGAGATTTCATAGAAAAATTGACATTCAATGAATTTGACACCCACAACTGCTGTACAAAGACTAAATTTCAAGATTGTACTATTTGTAAAGGAATGACAATGGCATCATTATACTGTATCCTACGTGGTCAGAAACATTCTGTCAGATCAAACAGTATATTGTCCGACTAGCCATGTGCAATGCCACAAGAACTCTGCTATCAACTACAAAGTGCTTTTAAATATCCAAAAGCAATGGAATGAATATTGAAGATGAAGTGCAGCATGTAAGTGCTTCAATAAGTCTTTCTAACTGGACATGAATTTTGAGGCCTTTTTTAAATGTTTCCCTTCAACATTTGAATAATATTTTCCAAAAGCATTCCTCCTCTGAGAGTAATATTGTTTCTGGAATTTTCTGTTTAAACATTGCAGTTACGCTTAATCATTGTCCAAAGCTTCCACTTTTAATTTGGTCACATTTTGTTATTTATCTTTGAAGTAAGCAGATTTCTAACAGGAGATAAGTTTTGTGATACAGTGCATTGTTTGACTGATGTGGTGATGTTGATCAGGTGGTACGAGAATTTTGCTGTGTGATATCTTAACAAGGGTGCAGTGCCTATTTAGATCAGATCTAATATCACCAGCATATGCTGTGAAATTTGTTAAAAGCAATCATTCTCTTCAGTTAGTGACAGAGATACTTTTTCACGATACTTAGGTGAATGTGCAGCAAATTTTACATGCACCAGTTTCTCTATAACCTGAAGGCCAAAACAAATAAAATTTAGTCACTCATATTATGCGAGTCAGGGACACTGACAGAACAATAATTGTTTATAAAGAGAATAGAAAATTACTATTATCACAGAAAGGCATTCAAATAATGGGCGATATATTTCAATTTTCCTGTAGAATTAATAACTGAAAACTTGTGAAACACACCCAAGAACTATCTCATCAATCTAAAAATCTGTTTGTTCTTCCCAATAAAAATGCTTTTATTCATATTTTAGTGTCCTTCATGTGACCCCCTTCAGAGTGATACCACAGGCGTTCAATAACTCCAAAACCATCTGGCACCAAGGTCTGGTGAAATCTAATGGCTTTAGGTTAGTGGGACAGTGTATTGGATGCCTGGTGTTAGGGGGTTGCTTTACTGCCACAGAGGTCAGGCAGGGAACTGATAGATTATTTCACAGGTCTGGCATGGTTTTGCTTTTCCCAGCCATATCCTTATACTTCGGCAGTTCAGCTACAGTTATTATTATTTTAGTGTGGTTTCTAGATGGGCTGAGAGCAAACGCAACATTTATATTGATGGCAAACTAAATTAATTAGGTAAGCTGCTCAGTTCTCCATACAAATGCTGCATTTGGAATGGAAACTTGCAAGATATTTTAGTGGTAATTTAACAAGGAAGTTGTCAGAGCCAACCTGAATTTAAATTTAAATTTTGTAAAATAAAACACAAACCTTGCTCATCAGACTCCAATTTAATCCTGGACCATTAAGATGGGCCGGAGAATCGATTGGTGATTCTAATCAGCGTTTTTATATCCCAATCAATCAGTAACGAACATTGACTGGTGTCAGCAAGGACATGGCTGCCAGGTTAGCAAAGCAAAACACAAAAGTGCTTTCCTTGAGACAGACATTCCTATGTAATGTTCCAAAATTGGCAGCAACTATTCCGAAATGTAGCTGACAAATTGGCCCTGGGTATATAAATCTGTTGTGATTCACTTTGAAGCAAGTGTTTTAGACTTAACAGTCAAAAGAATCTGTTTGCTTTGTGCAACAGGTTTGTTCATTGCCTTTCCTTACTTTCTAGCTTCTCTCTGGCTAGTTCTTTGTTTTTTTTCTCTCAGCACAAGTATATTGGCTTTCTTACAGAAATGTTTAGTTCATCCTGTCATTTTCACTTATTTCTGACCTCCAGCATGTTGAGGAAGGAGACTGCCGTCTTTTAAAAGCCTGATATAAAAGTTGCAAAGAATGCTTTTGACTTGTTTGCTCTGTCACTCCAGGAGGGCTTGTCAAACAGCTATTCAATAGTATTTGAGAGCAAAAGATATCTTATGTCAAAAGAAGACAAAGATACTGGCCTATGCAGAAATAGTATTCTAGATAACACTTTACAAAAGTTTGGTATTGGTTAAACATTAAACAAGCAGAGATAATGAACTCTATTTGACTCTAGAGTCTCAAGTTGAGAGTTCTTTGTGCTTATGAGTGCATGTTACACCCAAACTTACCTGATACTTGCCAGAAGGTTGAATTATGATGTCTCATACTTATGTGGTGCAGCCTTGAAACTGCAGTTTGTCACTGAATCCTAGCACTTTTTAAAGTATGGGGCAGTATATGTTAATTTGACATGGCGTGATCATAATCCATGCAAGAAGTTAAGGTAGACACTCATATACACTAAGCTCTCTTGCATGTAATCAAAATGTCCTCACGATTAGTGGCAAGACCTTGTTGATGATTTAATGCCAGAAATCTTTTTTTTGATTAAATCAGTAACTCCCACCTGGATATGAAAGTGTGATTTAGTTATCTATTGCCTGAGAGATAATGGGGTTTACATTTATGTGGATGGCAGTCACGTTGAGAATGAGTCCTGGTTTCAATTATGTAGATCTTTGGAAACTGGCTACAACTGCCATCTGCTGGTATCTGGTATTGCATGCATGGCCATTAATAAATGACTGATATTCCTTCTTACAGTTCGGTAAAGGAGTTTGTTCAGATTTCCAAAGGGGCTCCAAAGTGACCCTCAGTTTCCAGAATCCTTTCGGGGGGGGGGGGGTTAACTCCAATTAATGATAGAGTCAGATTTGCACATGCCAGACGAACTTATGTCATAGGAAGAATCAAACCTAATGCTCACTCTAGTCCTTGTATATGTTTTGAAATGTTAAAAGTTTATTTCAGTTAGTAACGTAACTGCTTGCAGTGACTGCTGTTTGTTTTTATACTTATTGCAAAACAGTGGACAACAATCAAACATGTGTGAATCTGAGAAGAATCAAGTAGGTTTTCACTGCTGATGATCAACAGTCAAAGAGTGTGCCTGCATACATGGGAAAGTACATGTTTTGCAGATAAACAACACTACAATGTAAGTCTATTTTTAAAGGAAGGTGGTGTTGAGTATTGTCAGTGATCAGGACCAGGAGCATGGGAAATATATGGACAGTGCAATTACCACTTTCATCAAAGTGATTCGGAGTCTGTCCATAACTGCTCACAGTTTACGTGAGCATGGCTCTGCAAGGACCCCTGAAAGACTGATTATTTAGTAGTTACTGGGTTAAGACCAGTAGCCACGGAATCAGTTCCAGCTCAGCAGTGCCTAGTTTATGACCCTAACTATAATTCTGTGTGCAGAGCAGAACTCCAGTCCCTCATAATGAAAGTAGCATATTCTGAGCGTGCCTACATTCTCAAAACCTTTGAAGTTATGCAAACTGGAGACAGAGTGACCAAGTGCTCAGGCAAGTGAAAAAATAGACTGTAAGTACCTAAATGGAAACGTGCGAAGTTAAGAATGACCTACCTGGAAGTCTTTACTGTGGTTGATGGGTGGGTAATGGCTGATGAACAGGCATATGATAAGATTCTATCTGAGAAATGAAAATGCTTGGGGCTGAAGCTAGCTTTGTGAGGTGGGTGAACAATAGATTGGAAGGTAGGAGACAGGGGTAAAGGAGGTAATTTTTGGATGACAGGATGTAATGAGCAGACCCTCCTGAGATTTATAGTGGAGTCTTAGATATTTATTTAAAATGAATAATCATTAATTTATATTATAACATCCAACTTTTCCAGATAAGCAGCAAGTTTGGGGACACAGAATGAATGAATGCCAGAAGTTGTATAGGTATATGGACAGGAAAGGAGTGGAGGGTTATGGGCTGAGTGCAGGTAGGTGGGACTAGGTGAGATTAAGGGTTCGGCACGGACTAGGAGGGCCGAGATGGCCTGTTTCCGTGCTGTGATTGTTGGCTATATGGTTATTGTAAGGGTCAGTGGACTATGTCTTGTGGTCTTATTGAACATAGTTTTAATAATTCAGCAAATGAGTGGCAGATGGAGTTCAATGTGGCAAAGCCCTTCCTCACTGGACCAGAGAGACAAAAGAGAATTTTCTTGGGGATATAGACTGAAGGCCGAAATGCATAAAATTAAAATTAAAATGACGGCCTGTGGAAGCCCCATGATATCTTGATGTACAGCCACTGTGGAGTGATTTCTGCCCATACAAAATCACAGGACTGCAGTTTTGAGTGCTGTACATTCACTACCTTCTGCATGACAACAATCCCATATAAATGCAGCAGGTGTGTGTTGGTTGCATTATAGCCTGAGTGTTGTACAGATATGGTTGGTCCATTGTCAATGGAAGATTTTCATTGAACTTACTGCTGGAAAAACTGGACTACCGTGACATGGCCTAATTATAAGAATGCCACGGCAAACATGAGCGAATCGGTCGGGGAACATGAAGAACCCAAATGGGATGGGATGGTGGTCGGAGAATTGAGTGGTGGGGAGGGGATCCCTAGAGAGAAGAATTTAGGACTCACTTGTAAATAGTTCAGAAATCGGTCCATCAAATATCATCTGCAGCAGATTCCCCTGTAGCAATGTAAAGAAGGCCTACTCTTTAAGAGGCACTCAAGCAGTGCCTCCTTCTAGAAGGGCTTTCTTTCATGTTCATAGCCCACTAGGCTCCTTCATGCCTCCAGCCTACAATGTTTCAGTGTCAAAGTCCAAAGTGCATTTCCTGCCAAGCTAAGTCACTGCTTCATACCCGGTATCTCGCGTGCAGAAGTCAATGACAGGCACATAAGCACATGGTTCAAAGTCAAACCATGCATGTTTAAAAGGACCCAAATTACATCCTGCCATCATTTTATATCTCTATTAAAGCATGTACTGTATAAAAAAAACATGTGCCGCGCTATTGAATTCCTCAACCTGGGAACTGTAAAGTAACCAAAGGTATATTTTCCTGACTTTTATTTCCATCTACCAGTAAAGATCTCAGAAAAGATTTGAACTGTTTTCCTTTTACACTATAGCACCACGTCATGGTGTAATCTGCCCGTGTAAACTGGAAGCAGGCTCAAGCCCGGTCTGCATATAGGTGTATTGATTATATCACCAGATCACTGAAATTCAATAACCTGCCTTGAAAAGAGCCCTGCCTTCCCCATTCCAACATGAAAAGGGTCATGAAAGGGAGCCGAACAATCTCTGTGTGCTGAATTCTAATTTTAAAAATATATATTATTTTGGAATAAATTCTTGGAGTGGAGGCAGTCCATATGATTTGGAAACTGTAAAGCAGGCTGCTTCCAAAAGAAAACAAGATAAATCATTGATTTTTATGAACCACTTTCAAAACATAAAACACATTAAGTGAAAGTATGCCTTCTTCTATAAAGGTCATGCCCTAAACCAAAGATCAATAAGAAAAATTATAAACTAATCCTAAAGCATCTTTCATAAGTAATTATTTCTTTATCGCCCTTCTGTTGTCCCCTTAGAGGGTGTGCTGGTTTGATTGTAAGGCAATGTAATGTGATCACGAGAGGCAGTGCTATGTAACGATGCAGATTGATCTGCAATAATGATTAACCTATGTGATACTTCATTACACATAATTGAGTATCATGGTGGGGGGAGAAGGAAAGGGGGAAGGAAAACTCAATTTAATGATAAGAGTAGATGGCTTTTA
This sequence comes from Hypanus sabinus, assembly GCF_030144855.1. Lineage (NCBI taxonomy): Eukaryota > Metazoa > Chordata > Chondrichthyes > Myliobatiformes > Dasyatidae > Hypanus > Hypanus sabinus. Next base: position 33,455,463 of record NC_082707.1, read on the forward strand.
TGTCCCGATGCACTTACATGAAATAAGTGGAAGATAGCAACAGACAATAATAGATGAGCTTACGGCAGCTTGAGCCATGTGGGCAGATGTAGGCTCACTGGGCAGCCTCAAGTGAGTTGCTGCTGTTTCCACAGACTTAAACACGAACAATGAAACTATTTGCAAACAATTTAGGGGAGCCAAGGATATTTGCCAGCGTGCCAACATATTTCCTCTAGCGGATTAGCTCGAACAATAAGAACAGCTTGTCATTGCTCAAGTGAAATTAATAAAACCAACAGAAATAAAGATGTATGACTTGTTGTGAGAAGCATTGACATCTGAAAGACCAGTTAAAGTAAATCTTTGGCTTTAATTCTTAACACGAAGCCTTTTAAAGATTTGCAGGTAACCAATATCTTTCTAATATTCTTTAAGTATAATAAGTACCGTGGATTCTGGTTAATTGGCTCATCAGTTAATTGGGGCCAGCCACTTATTTGGGACAATTCTTAAAGAACAAAACAAATTGAGAAAATATCTGGGATTCCCTTCATTTATCTGGGACACCATGCCGCTTAATTGGGGCAGGAGGCTATTCCTGAACATTTTCTAACTAGCATCAGTCTTGTGTACACCACAGTTGCATGTGTTTATGTTCAAAAAGCAGTGATTTTTGTCACTGATATATTGGCGGGAAAGAAGCAGTAGGACAATTCAAGCCAGGACAGAAAATGGAATGACTTCACTACTTCAACAAGTAGAATTTGAAGAGATCAACAATCATCTTGAACATTACTCTTGGTCTCCACCGGACTCTCAGTTCTCCCCTGTGACTCTAAATAGCTGTTTTGATGTGACAGTGGCCATACACCAGTACACCACTTCAACAGGAGGGCTAAACCAGGTGAGGGTAACCAGCAGGTCTCATACCCCGGTGAGATAGGGACATACCTGGCCTAGCATCTGAAGCCAGCTCCAGTGGACTGGCTGGATGAGATCCAATGGCTAGGAAGGCAGTTCTGCAGTGGTACGCAGAGAGAAAATGGCATGACAAGGCCCATCCACTACAATAACATGACAAGGCCCATCCACTACAATAACATGTCAAGGTCATCCACTACAACTAGGGAAATTCCCAGTTCCCGGGTTACAGTGGCAGTACTTGTCACACTGCACCTGGACTTCCGAGGTTGAGAGAACGGAACTGCCCCTGTGCCATTGCTTTTCCACTTTAAAAACTCTCCTGCACTGTTTTCCTGTCATCATCGGATATGATGGACAACCACCTGTAGTATTGGAGTGTTCTAACTTGTTCTGTGTTTTATTTAAGTACATAATTTGTTGCTCAGTTAAATGGTAGTTTTCTTTCTTTATAACTTTTTAACTATTTCCGTGAAAGATCACTAATTGGACCAAAATCTATTGGTCCCAATGTGTTGTTATTAACCGGAATCCACCGTATTTTAATTTTTTTTATTCGTATCGATCCTATGGTCCTGTTCTCAACAGGCTGCAGTACTGTAGTAATGCAATCAATAGAATCTCAATTAATAAGATATATTAACACAACAAACCATTTCAAAGAGCTTTACAGGAAAAGCAGTCAGAAATAAAATAGGAAATGGCCAAGTGCTTGGTAGGGATTAAAGAAGCAAAGGAGAGAGGGATAAAAAGGTCTGGTTTGGGGAGAGAATTCCATAGCTTAGGGCTCGCATAATTAAAGCCAATGATCGCAGACTGATTCACCCCAGAAGAAGCCCCTTGACTATCAAGCATCCATTTACACTAACCTCATGCAAATTTAATTTCATTCTCCCCTATTCTAATTAATGACCCCCAAATTCTACCACTCACCCACAAGCTAGATACGGTTTAAAGCAGCCAAATAAATGAACGACCATCTTTGAATGTGGGAGGAGAATGGAACACCCCCTGTGGTCCAAAGGGAGAACGTGTAGTCCACACACAGGGTGCACCAGAGGTCAGGATCAAACCTGATTCTCTGGAATATTGGGGCAGCAGCTCTATGGGCTGAACCTCTCCGCTGCCTGCTTGGTATTTTATTAGCTTTTTGAAATTTGTATGCCCACGTAGGCTAATGACTGTTGCACATCTCCCATTACACTGGAGTGAGAAGTTGGTACGAGTAGTGGTGGACAACATGGTAGCATAGTGCTTGGTGCATCACTATACATCGCAAGCAATCACTGAGCAAAGTTCAATTCCCACCACTGCCTGTAAGAAATTTATCTGTTTTCCCCATGACTGCATGGGTTTCCTTCAGGTGCTCCAACTTCCTCCCACATCCCAAAGATGTACCAATAGGGTTAGCGAGTTTTGGGTATGGAATGTTGGCACCAGAAAAGCAGTGACATCTACAAACTGCCCAGAACAACCTTCGGTGATTTGATTTGACGCAACTGATACATTTCACTGTATGTTTCGATATACGCCTGACAAGTATCAAATCTAATCTGAATTGTTATCTTTAAATCTAATCTGAATTGTTATGGTCCTCTGAAACCAGGAGAGCTCTTTCCAGGGTGTGCCTTTTGACTTTCAGTCTTCATCTGAATTAATAAATGGATCTCAGCTTAATGCCACAGCTAAAGAAGGCAGATCTGGCAATGTAGTGTTCCTCCACCACTTCACCTAAGTGCCAACATAGATTATGAACTTAGTTGTACAGATCAGCTTTGAACCCACTACTTACTAGTAACTAACTGAGCCAATTCAATGCTATGTAGCAGGCGTCTTCATAAGCAACTGGGACTTTAGTCATCAGTGCCATGAAGTTGAAGATATGAAATCATGAGTTGAAAGGGTGATTAGCTTCCTGTAGAGGCTATAGCTTCTGAGCAAAAGGAAAAATAAAAGTAAACATAAACTATTTTATGTTTAAATGACATTGTTGTTAATTGTAAATATTCACTTTTCAGTAATGATTCTGAATCCATGGCTTGTACCCATAACAATACAATGAGATCATTTCTATACAAACTGAAAGCTACTATATAGTCACAATAGTTACAGGAGGTTCAATCTGGCACAAGCTGTTTATTTCAAAATTAAATATTTCCGTAGGAATTAATTTGAAATTTTCAGACATGTTCTAGCTATCTTGTACAAGAATCTTAACATTTCCTTGCATACAGCTTGTAACTTAATTATTCCACTGATAAGTTTAAAATAATATTATGAAATATGGGAATAATATCTCTTAAGATCATAACTGTAAAATCCTGAGGCTCTAAACAAGGCGAAGTACTGCCTGAGTTTAGAAACAGAGGATCTTCATTTGAAAGGTTGGCACTTCTAAATGTGACTTTGAAGCCATCAGGAATGGTAAAAGGTAATTGAAAGCACTTCTATGTTATTAAAATCAAAATGCATTTTTTTCAAAAGAAGAGTGCATTGTTTTCTTTCTTCTCTGTGCCTTTACAAGCTCCAATGGCCTAACCTGGCATTAATGCTTTGAGATATTTACTTTCTGTTCCTCTGTTACTTAAAATTGCTGTACCTAGTAAAAATCCAGGATGGAGAGTTACCATGTGTCCAATACAATATATTTTCACAGCTGTGTCCACAAACAGCTTTTAGATTGCACTTTTTCTACCAGAGGTGCACAGCTCACTAAGATAATGAGTGTCCATTTCCCACAGCAACTCCATGCAAGTAAATATCAATCTGAGACGATTTGATAGTGAATCTAGAACTCGTATATAAATGAATGAGCAGACAAATAATTGGTTGCAGTTATATACCGTAGTCCCTCAATATTGCTCCCCGCTAAATAAGATAGTGTCTTATTTGAATATAACCTCAATTCAGGGATCAACAAGTTCATTAAATTCTTATTTCAGATTGAGTTAGCAGCAATATGACAGTGTTGTGGCAATGTAGTCTTGTTGCTATAACCCAGAATGTCAGAGGACCCCATTTCTGTCAACATCCCATTTTCTTAAGAAATGTTGACACTGATTCCCCAAGTGTTGGAACTGTTTTCTATTATTATTTTTTTTTTAATTAATCATTCTTATTTATTTCTCATTTAGGTTACACAGTTGCTCCCTTTACCCGTCTCTCACTCACATTCTTCTCAATTCTGGGTTCTCTTTCTTTCTGCTATGTTGCACCAGAGAGTACTGGATACTTGTGGGTTTATTCCAGGAAATTTAGGATGACGTCTCCTGTAGGCAGAACAAATTAAAGAGCATGTACTGGTTTAAGGTTTGGAGTTTTGAAATTATTTTACTATGCGCAATTCAACTTGAGAATTTGATTAAATCTTCCTTTGATGTGACTTGAAGTATTGAGCCATATTCTGCATGTGAGTCTTTAAGCTGAAAGAATATCTTGACAGTTGTTATTGATTAGTCCTCTCTATGAAATACAAGACTACACTGGGGAGGTGATTTTAATTAACTCGTATCTTAAATGTTTCAGCTAATAGCTTAACGCTGATCCAAAACTGTTGGTTTGTTTGTTGTTTTAGAAGCATAATTACAGTTAGATTAACAAATTACAAAAAGAGGCAACAACTGGACTCTTTGAAGAGTTTAATGCCAAGAGTCTCAACCAGATGCCAGAGGACATGTTGAAAGTTTACAAAAGTGAAAAAAAAATTAAGGTGAATTGGCTGCTGGTACCAGAAGTCAATTGACAAAGACTACGGGTCATTAATTTTGTGTCCTTTGTTATGTCAGTTTGTTTTCATGGGGCCTAGTAGAGAAAGTGAATGCAGCCAAGCTGAAAATTGTCTGCTCTGTGGTCTGTTTTCCTTCCCAGCATGCACTGACCCAAGGGAGTGGGCTTCAGGTCAGCATCCTCCATTTCCTCCAGCACTTGGAAGATTGATAACAGATAGGCCTTTTTCTTACTGAGTCTGTATTATACTCAAGCTCAGGCAAAAATTGCCGTGGAGTTTTATCTCAGCCCCTTTACTATTTTAAAGTGAAATCATCATCAAAATTTTTAAAAATCCAAACTTATTCAAAATTTCCTGCCAGTTAAGTTAGCTTTGTGAAAGGATATTTTCCCTCTCATCCCAGGTCATAAGTGAACTGGTTGAATGGAAGTGGAATATGCTAGTCCAGTTTTAAAGGTCATTGTGTGTGAGTGGTCAGCACATTTTATTTCAAATAGGGCAACAGTTCTGCACTGCACAAACTAGCAACAGCTGGGGCACCATGCCAGGGTTTTATTAGAGCAATCTTTTGTGTGAGACTACAAAGCATAACTACAGAATCTTTAAAAATAGAAATACTCTTATCTCAACGCCTGGTATAATATCTTCTGATTTCAGAAGGGTAATTTTCTCTGCACCATTGTATGGAATAGGCTATATTGAAGAGACAGCCTGTTATTTCGGTCCTGGTTTTTATTCTCTCTTAATTCAAATCAATGATATCATCTTGTACAAATATGACTACCAAAACTCTCAAGAGTTGCTGCCTATTCTTTCATAAATTTTAATGACTTATGTGAAGAGAGGTATGTTACCAATTCTTTTAACACAGGCTAATATAGAAACATACGGAAATAAATTTATTGGGAAAATATATTATACACAGTTAATTCCTCTCATGAATTTTCAGCAAACACAAGACCAGAAGATACTAGATTTTATTGGTGAGCCCTGGTTGAAGCAGTAAGATGAGCAGTATCCAGATCAGGAACTTCCCTTTGACTTATTTACTGTTTCATCAAATTCAGTTGCCACGTATGCAGGATCTGTTGCACTGACCGTTAGGCAGCAATTAACTCTCATCGGAATTTCCCCAAAGGTATTCGGAAAAAATCTGATAGTTGTCCAGAAACTACTGTTCAAACTTTCTGGTGAACACTTACAGATTAACATTGATAGCTGTTTGGGCTGACCATCTTTCCTTGCTGTGCAATTAGTGGTACAGGGTAAACAAGGAGAGGAAAGTAGACAAATATAGATGTCTTCTGCAGCATCTAGAAGAAGTCATTGGCTGCCGTCCACCATCACTGCAGGACTTGTATGTTTCCAGGGCAAAGTAACGGTCAGAAAAAAATGATTGCAGACACTACCCACTCTGGAAACTTCTATTCCAAAATCACAGTTCTGAAAAGCGCTATAGGGCTATTAAAACAAAAACTTCATGTCTTGTTAAAAGTTTCTTCCTCCAGAGAGTTAAGCTGATCAACCACTTTAGTAAGCCCTCCCATCCCCTCTATCAATTACCTCTGTCACAGTAAAACACTTTAGATCACTTTTTTATAATAGTTTTCATTGTAAATATATGCTGGTATATTTATTTATGCACATTTTGTTCTATATCTGCATTTCTAACTTTAATTTATAATTATCTGCAGTGTTGAATGTTGCGGTTTATTTTGCAACACACCACAGCAATTTCTTAATACATATATGTACTGTATATGACAAATAAAGTTGAACCTTGACCTAAAGTTGATCTGTGATCTGGAAAGCATGATGAGTTTGCCAATGGAGGGGTTTACACCAATTTTGCGGGCTACTCCCTGGAGTTAATTTCCAAGTGTCAAGACCTTTCCTCCTCTGCTTTCCCGATTACTGAGAATATCTGGTAGTTCATAAATCACAAGGGAGAGTGGGCAAGGTTGTGGATGAAACCATTCATAAAGTTATGTGGAGACCGTGATAGGGAGGATTGGGGCCAGAGATTTTGTATACACCACTGGTGAAAGAAAATACCAGGGTTCAAGGGGTTCAGGTAGGAAGTTGGGGGAGTGGACCACTAGCTATGCACGGGAGCCTTGGGGATACCAATGGCAAGAGGTTGAGGAGATGTTGGCTGGGAGCCAAATAATACCAAAAAAAGGGGTACTTTAAAGACTCTGTACAACGGTGAGTTTTAATGCCCTTTAACCTAATGAAGAAGCAGACCTCAACGGTTACAGTTTAAGCAAGTTTCAGCTGTGATGTCTGCAGCATTGAACGTGCAAAAGTATTTTGTACTTGTGAAGGACGAAATATACTATACATCGTTCACAGCATGGCGCGACACCTGCAGTGAGAAGCCAATCACATTTACTATTTGGGCTTTGGATATGACCCTGCACTTGGCAAGTGAAATTTATGTCATAGTTAAGTAAACCGGTGGTTGCTTTGAGTGGCAATATCTCACCCAACCTACTCCTACCTTCAGCTCTTGTCAATATGGGAATTTATTTCCTTACAGATGGTGGGGATAGGGTAGGCAGGTGCAGGGGAAATGGTAAACAAACTTATACATGTTTGGATATTAATCTAAAGCAGGGATACCCAACTGTTCTTATGCCATAGACCCCTGCCATTGATTGGGGGTCTGTGGGCCCCAGGAGGGGAAGCCCTGATTTAAAGGATAGGCTAGATGAGATGGCACATCCTTATTCCCATTTTCATTATGCTTCAGTACATCAGCAGACTGTGAAATTGTGTGTTGTGCCAGTTGAGTTAACAACTCTAAACCAGAAATGTAAATAAAGATGGACTTTCCAGTAAGGAAATTTGTTATTTTTCCATCACCTTATTTTCAATATCAGTTTTACACGTTTAATGTCTTAAGGCAGAATATCTCGAGGGATACTTGGCTTGATGGTTCATCCTTGTTATCAACAGAATATGCTGTAATATTCTTGGAGTAGCTAGCTCATGTGATGCTATACTGAATGCCAGACCATGTTCATACTAGAGCTGCATTGGAAATCCAGGCCAAGTGGAGCAAGCCAACTTGAAATTCTGCTGTCCAATGATGCCAGCCAAAATTGCACCAATGCCAATACACTAAACATCTGTTCCTTATTTTTGAGATAGAACTCGTGAAAGCCAGAACCGGAACAACAGAGATGAAAATGCGTGTAAGTGGATATGCATTCAATGGCCATTTTATTAGGTACAGGGAAGGCCTTCTCCTGTTACAAGCCATCCATTTCCATGTCTGAAGAGTTGTGTATTCAGTGATGCTTTTCTACGCACCGCTACTGTAATACATGCTTATTTGAGTGCTGTCACCTTCCTGTCAACTTGAAGCAGTCTGGCCATTCTCCTCCGACCTCTCTCATTAATAAAGCATTTTCACCTGCAGATCTGCCACTCACTGGATGCTTTTTGTTCATCACACCATTCTCTTTAAATGCTCAGAATCCTTCTGCTTTGAAGTCCAGGAGATCAGCAGTTTCTGAGATACTCAAACCACCCCATCTGGCACCGACAGTCATTAGATGGTCAAACTCACTGAGATCACATTTCATCCCCATTCTGATGTTTGGTTTGAGCACCACCTGAACCTCTTGCCCATGTGTGCATGCTTTGATGCATTGAGTTGCAGACACATGACTGGCTGATTAGATATTTGTATTAACAAGCAAGTGTACAGCTCTACCTAATTAAGTGGCCACTGAGTGTATATTTGAAAATAGAAAAACTGATAGATTGATAGAATGGTTTTATTTGTTATATCTACATTGAAACATACAGTGAAATGCATTGTTTTGCTTCAACAACCAACACAACCCAAGCTGTGCTGGAGACAGCCCACAAGTATTGCCTTGCTCCTGGTGCCAACATAGCATCCACACATCTTACTATCCCTAATCCATATAGTAGGGCTCTGGGGAAAGAACATGGGTGAAACTAATTGGTTTCCTTTGAAGTGTTTTTTGTTGGATAATGATGGCACGTTTAGTGCAATGTAAAGATACACCAGACAGTCTGAAGACTTGCACTTAAGTCTTTGTGGATTCATAGCCATGCCTTTAGTTTGTTAAGGTGTACATCGATTGATGGGACAATGGATAGCTGCTTAAAGCGACTCATTGGAATTGTGCAGAATAGGAAGCGTCTATGACACCAATGAATCTATCACGAATGTTGCCTCATTATCGTTGTACGTTCACACACCAGCTCCATATTGAGCATGCACACACACCTCCAGGATGACACAAAGAACTTTTGGAATAACCCAACTGCATTATTGAAAATGCTGCAGTCTAGGCAAAGCCTCATTCCATTACCATAGTGACAGGGTAGAATGACATGGTTTCAGCTCTCCTTGAGTAATGAGTATAACCTCCAGGTGTAGTGTACCAGGTGTAGTGCTCAGGGGAAATGCTGCAAGTATTCCCAGCTGCCGTCTGGGTAGAGCTCACTGTCTGGAAGGTCGTAGCCACCAAGCTCCTGACGTCCATTGGCAAATGTAGTTGGAACATGTGGCATATTTCTTGTGGACCTTCTCCAGTATGAATTTCCGGCTCATCAGACACTGTCACCAACTGAGACAGAGAGAGGAGAATTCTCCCAGAAGACCCTTGATGGAAGTGGCCATTTCCCTTCCTTCTGTTCAACCACCTTCTTCTTGTCTTGCCCTTAGGTGCGTTCTCCGATCTTTCTTGCACAAGGAATAACAACTAAAATTCCTTGTGTGGGAATAATTGTGCTTTAATCAGTGTCAAAGTCTGCACAAACACACTGAGTTCCAGACACACGTCTGCCTGAAATCATGAAGGTCTGGAGGAACCAATCATTTATAAAAGTTAGTGATTAATCAGCAAAAATTGACAACAAATCTCTCAGTAATCGGTGATTCCTTTAAGTTTTGCAGTATGCTGTTAACTCAGCATTGGGTGCTGTTGATATCTGTCCTATTTGCACAGTACAGCTCAGAGTGCCCTACATGCAAGCACCTGTATGCAACATGCCTTGCTCTACTTTTTTTCTCTCTTCTTCCTCTTTTTCTTTTTTTCTTCCTCTTTTTTATTCAACCCTTCCCCCTCCCCTTAACCCCTCCCCCCTAACATATCCCTGTAGACGGAGAAAAAAAAAGAGAAAAAAAAGAAAGAAAGAAAGAAAGAATGCCTGGATATCGGAAGATCCCCACATGCTCCATGGAGCTCATAATAGCTTTAGTACATATATTCATTTCTTTCCCCAAATAATCAATCATTTTATCTTCAGAACACCTATATATTTAATCCTATCTTTTGTAAATAAGGATGCCAAATTTTCAGAAATATTTCATATTTATCTCTTAAATTATAAGTAATTTTTTCAAATGGAATGCAGCTAAAAGCTATATCTATTTTCATTTTCTTAATGTATGGAAAAATTCTTTTTCTTTACGCTGGTCCATTAAGCCCATTAACATTAAAACTTTAAAAATTCAGTAAATTATTCATTATTTTTAACAGGGTTACTCCAGTCTATAGTAATACCTAACTTTTCAACTTTCGTAGTACCTTGGGGAATCTTTTTAAAATTCTCTGTGTTGCTATGTGTCTCCCCCTCGATTGTCCAGGCAAAGAAAGAAAGATTAAAGAAAAATAGATTATAAAAGAAAAAAATAACAAAATACCCCCCTACTAATGTTGTGAATTAAAAAAAACACAACATTACCCCCCTCCGTTGTACAGGTTTTGGCAATCGCCATGATTACACACATGAATCCCATTGCAATCGATCCAAAGTTCCCCCAGCTCCCCCGTAACAGAAAAAAGTATATATAAGAGAAGAAAAAATAATATCAATACTCTCGATTAATATTTCTCAAATTTTTACCTTTCTCCCTCTGTATCATATAATTAAGAATATATTTAAATATTCTTCTGTCCTTAAACATCCATCAACTCCATCCACTGTCCATGTCTTCATCTTTAATTCGTTTCACTTTTAAATCTTTGGCTGTGGTGAGCAAATATTTGGGAGTTCTTGTGCAAATTCTTCCGCCTCCCGTTAATCAGTAAAAGATCTTCTTTTTCTGTCATCCAAAAAAATGATCAGGGTTGCTGGATGGCGCAATATAAATTTATACCCCTTTTCCCATAAAACATTTTTCGCTGGGTTAAATTCCTACTTTCTCTTCAAAAGGTCATAACTTATATCAGGATAGAAAAGAATTGTTTTCCCTTCTATCATCAATGGCCCGTTTCTCTTTCTGGCACGTTGGGCATCCACCTTCAGGATCTTTTCTTTATCTTGATATCTTAAGCATTTTATTAAGATTGATCGTGGGTTTTGATCAACTTGAGGTCTTGATCTTAAGGCTCTGTGAGCCCTTTCAATTTCAATTAACTGGGTTCCTTCTTCCATTTCCAAAATTTCTGGAATCCATTTTTGAAAAAAAATTATTGGATCCTCTCCCTCTATACCTTCTTTAAGTCCAACAATCTTAATATTATTTTGTCTGCTAAAATTTTCAAGTACATCCACTTTTTCCATCAACCGTTTTCTTTCTGACGTCCAGGCAGAAATATTATCTTCCATTTTATTTACTCTATCAATGGTGTCTCTCGTTGTTTCTTCCAAGTTTTTAATTTTCTTGTCCATTTTGTCCTGTCTTTTCATCATTTTATCAAACATAATCTTCATATTTTAATATCTTTTTTATTACTTTTAATGGTTTTAATTCATGCATTATTTGCACCAAAGATTTTTTTATGTCTTCAATATCACCTCCAACCTCCTCCTGTTGCTCTTCTTTGTTTGCCTCTTCATCTTCATCTGATTTATCCAGAGAATCTGATTCCACCTCATATTCACTTTTACTTTCAGTTCCGATCATAGCTGGGATTTGTAGTTTGGGTTGCTCGTGTTTGCGCATGCACCTTCCTTCACGCATGCGCAATTCATGTTGCTCTTTTTTTTTTGGAAACGGTTGATGTTGCCACAATTTCCTGTTTTGTATCGCTGGAGGTAAAATGCACTTGAGCCCGAGGCTCTTTCATGGCGGCCGGCCTTGATTCTTTTCCAACTTGTGTTGTCTTCAAAGTAGTAGTTTTCTTCTGCTTCTGTTTAGGAGACATATCTTAAGACAATACTGAGTAGTTTATAAGTAATCTTTTAAAAGTATTTACTAACTTTTCTTCAATTAAACATTATTTTATTTTTTATGGGAGAGCTGGATTTCCACGTCTCGATCCTACGTCATCACGTGATGTCCCCCATGCCTTGCTCATCAAAGACAGCACATCATCCATTAAATTGACACCAATAGTGTCAAAACAAGTGCAATGCAGTATAAAATCCTGTGCAGAGGTGAACCAACCTGTGCACATACCAGCAAATGTGGTCAGTCTACTCTATAGGTGGGGGGAAGCAGAGAGTGATTTGCACAAATGTTAACAGGACTGAAAGGATTGTCACAAGTGGCACAGATATGAATGTTTGCATATTTCTTCAAACGATTTTGTTTCATTTCACATTCTCCTATGTTGGGACATCAGACACAAATTTTTGCAAACCTGAATTCAGTCAGAGCTGCAGAAATGCCCAAAATAGTAATTGCTTTAACTCCATCTCATTAGTCATCTTGAGATTGAAAATGCTGGTTTCACAAACGAAAGGCATGTGCTCAGTAGATGACTGTTGAGGACCTGATCGGGAGGCACAAGACACTGCTGAATGAGCTGTGTATGCACATGAACCATTTCAGTTGATGGGAAGGATTTATCCTGATATGGTTGAAAACCTTCAAGCTGGAAAATCCTTTAAAAAGAAAGCCCCCAGAAGAGGAATATCAACTCATCTCATGCTGTCAATACTTATTGCTTACTTTATTTTCTTTTTGCATTTACACAGCTTGAACGCCCATTTGGTGCAATCTTTCATTGATGCTGTTATGGTTATTATTCTATTAAGTCTGTCTGCATGAAAATGATTGTTGGGATTGTATATGTACTTTGATAATAAATTAACTTTGAACTTTGAACTGTGTTCAAACTCAGGTTATCCACATTTACTGCTTAATCTATTGCTATTATCTGTGTGTTATTCAAGAAAACAATGACTGCAATTTCTACCATTCTTAAATAAAACCAAACATGCTGGAAAAGAAAGGGAGGGCAAGGCGTCTGGTGGAAATTCAGTTTTTTTCATGGTGGTTTCAGATAATTATTCTGCTTCACATATGTTTACACCGGATCAAGTGCAAAGTTTGTTCTTCGCTAATCCTTTTACCATCCTGTTTCACTACGTACTACCACTCCTTTTAGTCACTTATTCTCTTTGGCCCTCTTCACAGAGCTTCGCTTCTGCTCTCTTCCCCACCTCCAATCCTGACCATTTTCTCTGCATCTTCAATCCTGGTTCCTGTCTGAATTCTGACAAGTCTAATGGAAGGTCATCACCTTGAAACATTACCTTCTCTCTCCATGCACCCTTCATGAGCTTTTAAGTATTCCCAGCACTTCCTGTTTTATTTTGTTTATTTCAATGTTGACAGAGTGACTACCAATGCCAAGCAAAGAACGTTGAAGGAATTGGGTGATATGTCACCTTGCTGGAATGTGACTGGCTAATTAAAGTTGGCCACTTTTTCTCACCAGTAATACTTGTGGTGTTTTTACCAAGTGATTTTCAATTGCAGAAAGTAGAATATAATTATTTTACTTTTGCAACCAAAGGCTGAAAGGCCATATTGACTTTCCAAAAATGTACATTTTGAGGTACAGAGAAGGGTAGGGCTGTGATCCAGTTTAATTTCCTGATATTCACTCACGTGAAAAATAGTGCTGAAAAAACAAGAACAGGCCGTCACTGAGGCCAGTTTTGTTTGGCTGTTGTTGATGGAAAATGCCACACTTCTATGAACCAATTTATATCTCAGTTTTGCAGGGAGACAATGAAACTGGTGAAATTTAAAAGCCTAGCTTCCTCTGTCTGCTCCTTTCGTCCTCATGCTAACTGTGGGCTCTTTCTGTCTCACGCAGGATTTAGTTCAAATCCTTAAATCTATTCCTAGTTTAAAACCCAAAAGATCACCCAGGCATACTGCCAGTGGTGAATAGATCTGGCCGAGGCATGAAGCAAGGCTTAAGGCCAGCACACTAATAAACATTATAGTGACATAACGTCTTTCAAACAGCTAGACAGTACTGCACAAAGTACCACAGAAATTTAATGGAAAAACTCAAAAGTGGAAACAAGTGTCTGGAAAGAGTGCTTATAGAATACTTGATGAGTTCCCATCGAAGAAGATACTGCAGTGACGCACAGCAATTTGTTTAGGATCCTTGAAGTGAAAAGTGTTAAAGAATAAAGTGTGTTGTGTTTTAAAAAGGTACATCAATGACAATGTTGCTATTTAGTTTGCGTTAGCAGCAACAAAAGGGGAACCGATAGCATAAGCTTAAAGTAACAGCGGTTGACATGTCAAGTGATGTATCTGAAGCTATTGTCCATTTAATGTGGATGCAGTTAAGAACTTGCTTTTCAATAGACTTGTGTTCCGCTTAAACAAAGATTGTCTTTATTCTTTTCACTCAATATTCTTAACGATAGCTGGCAGCATGAGCAAGAGAGCACAATTTTAAAAACTGAACAAGAACGGAGAGGTATATATGCATAGGCTACAGTACTGAAAGTGCAAGAGAAGTTGAGAAAGCAAACTGAACCTTGTATTTTATAACCGGAGACGTGGATTACAAGAGCAATGAAGTCATGATGAAAAGCAGAAAAGAAATTGCAACTGCTGAATATCCTGAAATAAAAACAGCAAATGCCCCAAACATTTAACATATTGACGATGAAGGGTCTTTGACACAATACATTAATTCTTTCCACAGATGCTGCCTAACCTGAGGAGTGTTTGCAGAATTTTCTGTTTTTACTTCATGATGAACCTTTAATGAACACAGGTTTGTCGATAACTGAAGAGTTGTGTCCAGTTCTGTATGCTGTACTTTTGGAGAAAGGGCAGAAAAAATTTGCCAGATTGATTGTAGGGATGAAGGACTTTACTGATATTAATGACTGAGAAGCTGGGGTTGTTCTTAGAATAGATGATCTCATGGAAGATATATAAATTGATGAAGGCAGATTCATGTTCTTCTCATCAGCAAAGTGACTGATAAAAGAACCAAAAATAACACAAAGATTATTCTTTTATGTGGAAACAATTTGAAGTATAAGACGAAAAGGAAAATAGGAGCAAAAGGAGGCCACCTGACACCATAAGCCACCTTGCCGTTCAACATGACCATGGCTGGCCTACCACATCTCTTCCATGCCGATGTACTTTGTCACTTACACGTTGATCTACCCACCTTTTCTTTGCAGGTATTGTATATCTCATCTCTTCTGTGCCATTCCCCAACATTTCTTAATTCCACGACCTTTCAAAAGCATTGTCTATCTCTACATTAAATAATTCTAGTGATCTAACTACCACAACCTCCCAGGATAGAGAATTCACAGAGATTCACCACTGTTCTGTGTGAATTAATTTCTTTATTTTAAGTTTTCTTTATTTTTCAAAATTTGTTCTCTTGTTCAAAACTATCCCACTCATGGAAATGCTAGTTAGGGCATGGAATATACAGAAATGCCAAGGACAAATAGAGGGGGCAGATTCAATTGCTGAAGGGAGTTTGTTAAATATCCAAAGAAGAATTAGCAGGTCTATGGGGAGATGGCAGGGACTGTGACTTGCTGAAACTGACTGAATACTCGTTTTCCCCGTCATACTACTAAACAAAGGATGGCCTGTACTCCTTGCTCCTGAATCAGAGCATTGGTTTTAACAAGCAAGGAAAAGAAAGAGGATTCCGAGGTGAAATTTTCCAGGCATATAAAATGAGCATGTGTGGGAACAATCCTCACTGTCACTTCCAAGGACACCACTGGGTAAGAGCATGTTTTATGGAATGCATTGCAATTATAGTGGTAAATATTTGCTTTGAATAGATGATGAAGACTCTTTCCTGACATTTTTATGTACCCCTGCAGCGTGGTCTTAATTATGTTGAGGGAGTTCTATGCAGTGCTTCCATTGCAATAAGGATTTTCAGTTTTGCAAATCAGAATGAGAATCAGGTTTATTCTCACTGACATACATTGTAAGATTTGTTGTTGTGTGGCAGCAGTACAAGGCAATACATTTAAAATATATATTACTATCAGTTACAATAAGAAATATATAAAAAAATTAGAAATTGTTCAAGAAGAGACCAAACTAGTGAAGTCGTGTTTATCCCATGGGGTGCTACAGTAGCACAGCCATTAGCATGACTCTATTACATCTCCTAGCATTCTAGAGTTTGAAGTTCAAACCTGGTACTGTCTGTAAGTAGTCTGTATGTCCTCGCCGTGGAATGTACGGGTTTTCCATGGGTGCTCCAGTTTCCTCCCACTGTCCAAAAACACGCCGACTTGTTTAATAGAAAATTATAAATTGTCCCATGATTAGGTGAGGGTTAATTGGGGTTGTTGGGGGTTGCTGCAGTGGTGTGGCTCAAAGGGGCGAAAGGGCAATATATCGCTAAGCAAATAAGTAGGAAATAAGAAATTTAATGGCAAAGGGGAAGAAGCCGTTGCTAAAATGTTGAACTGGTGTCTTCAGGTTCCAGTAACCCCTCCATGACAGTAGTAATGAGAAAAGGGCAGGTTCTATATATGTTGAGGATCTTGAATGATGGATGCTGCCTTCTTGAGGCATTGACTTTTGAAGATGCCCTCGATGGTGGGATGGTTAGTCCTTATGATGGACAAGCCTCTGCAACTTTTTCAGATCCTGCATATTGCCACGTTGGTTGAGTAAGCACTTTGATTCAAATTGGCAGGATAATTCATGATTCCACTGCCCATTTTGCCTCAGAAATAAACAAAAACACAAAGACGAATTTATCTCCAACCGACAAAATTATTCATCTCTTATTTTTTTAACTATACTCCTGCAGAACTTGTTTTCAGTGGATTAAAAATACATTAATACTGCAGTAACAATAACCTGTATTTGTATGTCTAACATAGCAGAATGTTCCAAGTTGCTTCATGCAATTGCTATCTAATATACCAAATACATATGTGGAAATTTTACCAATGGAAACAGAAACTTTTACAAAAACTCATAATATCAGTCATCATCTAAAAAATTCATGTTAATGATGAAAGTCCATCAACCTGAAATGTTAACTTCTGTTTCTCTCTCCATAAAAAGCTGCCTGGCCAACTAAGCTCATGCCAACAAACATGAGAAAATCTGCAGATGCTGAAAATCCAAATCAACTGACACAAAAGGCTGGAGGAACTCAGCAGGTCAACATCTATGGAAAAGAGTAAACACTCGGCGTTTCGAGCTGAGTCCTGATGAAGGGTCTCGACTGTTTACTCTTTTCCATAGATGCCGCCTGACATACTGAGTTCCTCCGGCATTTTGTACGTGTTGCTCTGGCCAACTAAGTATTTTGAGATTTTTGTTGGGTTTTGTTCATTTTCCAGCATCTGCAGTTGTGTGCTAAGGAACTATTAGAACAGATTATGAAATTCTATTTTAAAGAACTTCTTAAAGAAGGAGAAGGGGATGGAGTGGCACAAAAAAGAAATAGAAATAAGAAATAGAAAATAAGAAATAGAAGCAGGAGTTGGCCTTTTAGCCCATCAAGCCTTTGCAGCCATTCAGTAAGATTATGGCTGATCTGGCCATGGACTCAGGTCCACATTACCTTCCTTTTCCCCATACCCTTTAATTTCCCCTGCTGTGCAAACATCTATCTGTCTTAAATATATTTAATGAGGTAGCTTCTACTGTTTCCCTGGGCAGAGAATTCCATAGATTCATTGCTCTCTTGGAAGTGCCGTTTCTCCTCACCTCTGTCCTAAATCTATTCCCCCAAATCTTGAAGCTACGTTCTCTAGTTCTAGTCTCACTTAGCAGTGAAAACAATTTTCCTACCTTTGTCTTATCTATACCACTCTAAGATCCCCTCTCATTCTTCTGCATTCCAATGAGTATAGTCCCAGACAATTTAATCGCTTCTCATAAATTAACCTACTCATCTCCAGAATCAATCTGGTGAACCTCCACTGCACCACCTCCAAAGTCAATATGTCTTTCCTCAAGTAAGGAGACCGGAAATGCACACAGTACTCCAGGTGTGGCCTCACTTGTACCTGTATAGTTGCAGCATAACCTCCCTGTTCTTAAATTCAATCCCTATAGCAATGAAGACCAACTTTCCATTTGTCTACCTGATAACCTGTTATACTTGTAAATAAACCTTGTGTGATACATGCACAAGCACTCCTACATCACTCAGCCTACCAACATACTGGAATCTTTTCCCATAACAGGAATCTGATCTTCTATTTTCCCTTCCAAAATGGATGACCTCACATTTACCAACATCATACTCCATCTGCCAACCCTTGTCCACTCACTTAATTTATCCATATCTCTCTGCATGCTCAGCTCTATTTGTTGTTGTGCCAGAAATGAATGATTTAAAGACCACAAGCAAAAAATTTACTCTTGAGAAATTCATTCCAAATCACACAGCGCAGTCCGACTCAGCCATGCCATTCAAGACATTTAAGGGTTGGAATTTCAGAACCAAGGGCCTTGAACAACAAAAGCAGAGACAAATGTGGTGGAACCCTTAAGTTTGGAGATAATTAGCAGCCTGAAGTTAGAAGAATGCAGTCATTGGTTTTGTTCATATCAAATCAAATCTTTCAGAGTTAATCTTAAAGTTCTCTTATTTGTTTATAAAGCTCTCAATAGAATTACTTTTATTCTATAATCCTGCTCGAGCTTTCAGATCTTCTTCTGCCAGTCTCTTAAATTTAAATAATCTCCTTCAAAGAAAATTGGCAGGTCAGCTTTTGTTTTAACTATGCTCCTTAATTGTGGAACTCAAAACCCCAAACTATAAAGGATTCAGACTCAGTTGACACTCCTAAACACCAACTCAAAACCCATTCACTTAAACTTGCTCTAAACTAACATGATTTAGTCTTTTATTTTCATGTTTGTAATTTATCCCCTGTAAAGCACTTTAAACTATATCATTTGTATGAAAAGTGCTTTATAAATAAGTAATAAATAATTATTGCTATTATTATTATTATTATCATTTCTGGGAGTTATTGGAACAGAGTAAGTTTAAGGATAGAGATCATGAAGGGATTTGTAAACAAGGGTGAACATTTAAAATAGCAGCATCCTTATCAATGTGTCATTGGAGATCAGTGCATAGAACAGAAGCTGATGTCGGTTATGAGGGGCCGTGCAACAGCATACTAGATCAGCTGGTTGAGTTGTGCTGAAACAGCAATCTTGCACTCAACGTCAGTAAGATCAAGGAATTGACTGTGAACTTCAGGGAGAGGAAATTCAGAGAACACTCATAAGAACTCATTGAGGGGTCAGAAATGGAAAGGGTGAGCCCTTTTATGTTTCTGGGTGGCATTATCTGTGAAGATCTATCCTGGGCTAAACATATTGATGCAATTGCAAAGAACGACAATTGTAGCACCACAGCGGCTATCTTTCATTAGGAGTTTGTAGAAATTTGTATGTCACCAAAGCCACGCGCAAATTTCTGCAGATGTACCATGGAGAGCATTCTAGCTGGTTGTATCACTGTCTGATGTGGACTGGCCACTGCACAGGATCATAAAGAGCTGCAGAAACGTGTAAACTCCGCCAACCCTATCATGGGTTTTAGGCCTCCCCAGCATCACGGACACACTTGAAAGGCGATGCGTCAAAAATGCAGCATCCATTATTAAGGACCCCCATTACTCAGAACATGCCCTCTCCTCAGTGCTACCATCAAGGAGGAGGTACAGGAGCATGAAGGCACACACTGAACAATTCAGGAACAGTGCCCTCCTCTTCACCATCCATTTTCTGAATAGACAATGGATTCATGAACTTTGCCTCACTATTTTCTTCTTTTCTCTCTTTTTGCACTATTTATTTAATTTAGTTTTCACATATACTTATTGTAATTTATAATTTTTTTTATTAATATATATTACAATGTACTGCTACCACAATCCTACAAATTTGATGCTATATGCCAGTGATATTAAACTTAATTCTGATTCTGTAAGTTTAACGTAGACAGTAACTTCAAATTTCCAGAGAGTAGAACAAGTGAAGTCAGCCACGAGTACATTAGAAAGTCAAGTTCAGAGGTAACAGATGTATTGGTGACAATCGAAATGGCACCAAATTAGGAAAGAAGTGTCAGAATGAGATTATTAGTCACTTGTTACCCAAAATAATCGAACTGGTGTGATCACTAGTCAGCATAAGCATCAAGTTTAATGTGAGCATTAATCAACTACTTCATTGAAAGTGCAGTCATTGGGCAGTGAGATCATTAGACATGTGCAATCAACAGTCATTAAGCACACTGAGTTGGTTTGAACACCAGTCAATGTCATTTTTAATTGATTAATCATTTTCAAAAAATTGTTGTATCTTTACCATGAAGTTGTTAACTAAAACATACACTCATAATTTTGTGGAACTGATCTTTCCAGTGATTTTTACACAAATTAAATTGAAGGAATGGATCTTATATCTTGCGGTATTCGAAAGTCTTCAAAATTACTGAACAGAATGTTTACAGAAAGCTACTGTTGGCAGAATTATCACACTCCAAACATTTTCTAATAAAAGCGAACTTGTACAATAGCATCATGTTAACTGATCCGCCTACAAATACAATCTGCGTTTGTAAACAAGCAAATTATGTTTCCTGTTCCTTTCCTACTCGTCTGAGTTTTGAAAATGATATTTGAAAGATAAAGTTTTCCACAAATTGGCTGTAATATAATGTGTATTTTTTGTGGCTGAGTCATTGATTAAAAAAACATTCTGATGGTGGCTAATGTTTTGTAAATAAAACAACCAGGAAATAGTGACTTCTGGTAGTTAGCAGAGTCACCACAGATAGAGCTTCATTAAAGAGCTAGTTCAAAGTCTATTTCTCTAAGTAGCAATAGCTTATACTGCAACAAGAAGGTATTTTCATAACTCTTCTTCAAGCATAATGGAGAAGACAGCAGAATGTGCTTCTCCTCAGTAATTCCAGTTATCCTGGTGAACAGACGATTGCTTCTGCTTTAAGTTGATCTAATGTTATTCATTACAACCTTTTACTGCATCAGAGGTATTGGGAACAGGCAAGAAATGTTATCACCTCCTCCCAGTTTATCCAGCCCTAATGATAATTTAGCAAGGAAAAACAACCTTCTGCATTCTAAACCTTTATTGCCTCCTTTACCAAAAGAATTTAGATTTCTTTAGCTCTTACCCACCCATTCTATTCACTGCTGTAGTGTTGTATGGTGGATTATTCAACCATCAGGAATGGTCTGCTATTCCCTTAAATGATACCTACTTTGCACTGCACTTTAACTGTGCGAGGAAATGGAGCCAGACTGCACAATTCAAGATTCCACATAGGTAATAACGTAGATTTTCCATGGGAAAAATTTGGTGATCTGTATGAGTTACACATCAAATTGCAACAACTGTCAAATGAAGCTTTGGTCAGATTCTCTGTCAAGATCACACACACTGTATATTGTATATTCATTGATGAACCACAGAATACTACCTTGTTGTTCCTTCATTTAAACTATTTATCTGTTTTTGTAACTTGTGATCATATCGAATTCCTGCATTACTGCTGCCTCAAAACAACAAATTTCAAGTCAAATATCAGTGATAATAAGTCAGATTCTGATTCTGAACTCATACAATTGGACAAAGATTTAGAATGAAATTGTTGCATTTCGAAGTTCAAAATAAAATTTATCATCAGAGTCCGTACACGTCACCACATACAACATTGAGATTCATTTCCTGCAGGCATACTTAGCATATCTATAGAACAGTAACTGTAAACAGGATCAATGAACAAACTGTGCAAATGCAAATAGAAATAAATAGCAATAAATAATGAGCATGAAATAACAAGGTAAAGAGTTCTTAAAGTGAGACCGTTGGCTATGGCAGCACCAGAGATAGAATGAGTGTATTTATCCCCTTTTGTTCAAGAGCCTGATGGTTGAGGGGTAGTAACTGTTCCTGAACCTGGTGGAGCGAGTCCTGATGGCAGTGGTGAGAAAGGAGCCTGGCCTGGATGGTGAGGATCTTTGATGTTGGATGCTGCTTTTCTATGGCAATGTTTCATGTAGATGTATTTGTTCTTTTTTTATATTAAAAATATTTACTATATTTAATTTTAAGAGTACAGACTTTGTGAGTTTTACTTAAAGAAACAAAAAAGATCGTAGCACAATGAATCAGTTATTTCACATACCTTTGGCCTGCAATTTAGGAATAAACTCATTCTTAAATAGACTTTACACAGTGATAGAGTGAAGATGACTAGAGAAGGCCATTGTCAATCAATCTTAATTATCACACTGTTGTGGTGGTTCATGAATTGTTTTAAACGAATAATCTCTATGTAACTATCCGTCACTGACTGCAATTTTCTGAAAAAAATCACCTTGCTTTAGAAGGCAGAAGATGATAATGCAGTTTATTTCCTCTGTTCTTTAACTATTCAGTTAACTGAGTAACTTGACTGTTGCATATGAGAAGAGGCTGCCACCTTTAATTAAATTTTTAGAAGCTGAATGGAAAGTTGAGTGGGGTGAAGTCATTTCATTTTTACCCTTGATGAAGGATGAAAATGGAACTGGAGGAATAGATTGCAAGAAGCCTTCTGTCTCATAAAAGTAAGTAACCATGGAGAAACTATTCATTAGTAAACAGGAGGTAGAGACATTCAGTTATGCAGCAAGATTAATTTTGCTTCTGCTTTGTAAAAATGTTGTTCTTTTTTACAGTAGCTACATCAAATGAAAAGGATTCCCCCTTTTTCAAGAGTCAAGTGGCTTCCACAGAAAGCATTGCCCCTCCTGTTCATTTTGCTTATTGGTGTGTGTTATTTGACAAAAATAACACCAACCCTGTCAAGCTAATGTCCTTAATAAAGACCCTGTTGCTTTGAGCCATGGGTGTACACAGAAGGAGAGCTAACAAGAAAGGCGATGAACAGATTAATACCTACACCATTCAACGAACTGCATTTAAGTTGGTTTTGAGGTGAAAGAGCCTTGAGCATTTGCTAGGACCATTTTGTTAAGTGAATACGCAAAAGAGACAGAAATACGTGTGCCTGGTACACGGGCTAAGTTGGTGATAAACAGAACCTGAAGCAGGAGAATACCTTTGCTCCACTGCTGATATAAACCAGATGGAGGCTAGCTTTTTTTAACAACCACCTGAAAAAAGAAGTCATAATGGTCACCATCTTGGGAGTGCCAAGAGTATAGATGTAGAAGAAAAAAGAACTAAAGAAATGATTTGTAAGTTTTTATCATGCTCTAACATCAGCATTGGAAATGCTATTTAAAGTTTTCCAAGTAACGATAATTATTCAATGTCCTGGCATAATGATATCATCAAATTAATGTCACTTGATTAATTCCATACATCTTATATAAACATTATACAGCATAACCTTGGATCTAAATCCATGTGTGGAGCTAACCTCCAGAACCCAAACCTCATGCTGTAATTACAACACTTCAACAATGTATCTATTATATCACACATGTAAAACTGGTACTTTAGTGCATATTTGTGACTCTTTAATTCATTTTTATATTTTAATTGGCTTTAGTGACAAATATTTTAAACTTCACGGCCTTGCTGCAAACGAGCGCTTCAAGTTAAATCAGGTGGTGCCCAGTAAAAACATTTACTATTCAGAAAAAATATTTTCATTTGAAAAGTAGTTACTAATCATTTCTCTGGTTTCCTCGGCTCCGAAATGTGTGCTTGCTGATCCCAGTGTTCACACTTCACACTCTCAAAATAAATCAGGCCTATAAAGTCAAACAAACAACTTTCTGATGTGTTCAGGCCCCGTACTGGAACCAGCGGAAAAAGAGGCAGAGATTTATTTAGTGACAGGTTGGAGCATTTTATGTTTCAGTTTTTTTCCCCCCTCTCCCTCTGTTTATTAAAGAAATGTTCAGAGTCTCCAGAACACATAAGGTATGCCTGGACAGAAACCCCTACTGCTAAGGGTGCAGAGGTCTCTCAGAAATTTAGTAAGTGAGAAAGAGAACAAAGATTCTTAGTTGGGAAAAAATTGGATAGCCTGTGGCTGAGAAGCTTGATTGGGACAGGTAGGCTCAGTGGGGCACAGGATAATGAGGCACATAGTAAATGTGAAGCACAGATGTTAAGCCAACTGTAGCTGCGGTTCCAGGAGTTGTGCTCATGCCACAGCGCTATGCCTCCGGGCTATGTCTGCAGCAGAACATTTGGAGCAGTAAACTGGGGCGACATTAGGTTCAAATTAATCCATTATTTCTTAGCTGTGAAGTGTTAGGTGCTTGTTTTGGAATTACATTGCCTCTGGGTAACTGTTTTAGGGAGATTTTAATGCATACTCATGGCTCACAGGGCAGCTTAAAGAGGGGAAGGGAAATTAGAATAGTTTAAGAGAGTAGTAGAGGTGCATAATTCTGCTGGAGATGGATGAAAAAAGAGGTAGGTTTCCACAGACGGGCCTGGTGTGCCTGTGACTGCCCGCTGTGTAAGAAATGTCACACGCTGTATTGAATGGGGAGTAGCAGAAGTCTTGTAAATACCACAGAATCACACTGGGGAAGGTAGACAAAGGCAACAGCTATCTCTCCCTCCCCCTCTCTGCCTCCAGCTCCCCTTCTCGGAAAACCCGGCATAACTGGCCATCAGTCAGCCGGACAGCCTTTGCTAATGCTTGGTAACTGTTATTGAACAGGAAAGTGAAAGCACGGCACTGATCAGGTCCAGCTTAGACAGGAGCCATCTGAAAGTACAGACCAAGCACACCTTGCACGGCCTTTCACTACAGCAATATGAGGCAGGCCATTTCCCTTTACCCTTTGTCACTGCCCCTGTCACTTTAAAGGTCCAAGAAACTAGGCAGAATTCATCCTAGGTTCTGAGATGGAGGGTCCAATTGATCACCTATAAGATTAAGATGCTGTAAAAATCCAACTGTTCCTGGTAACTATTATCTGTTTGCATTGGGTAGTGTTATTACAGCAGACAAAAACCTGAGTCGGGCTTGGCAGAAATGGAAAGTTTTATTTGGTTTAATTGTCGGAATATGCAGGCACAGTGAAAAGTCAATAAAGCTCTCAGAATAGAGTTTATAGGAGTGTCTGTATACATAATTAAATCCTGCAGGCTCTTTAAAAAAATCTGGAAAAATAAATGGTTATGTAAGAATTGCCTGCTGAGAGATAGAAGTGCTTGTATCAGCTTTAAGCAGCTGTTAAGAGCTGGATGCTGTTGAGTTAGAATGGCAGTGCTGCTGGGAGGATGGGGGACTGTGCAAGGAAGTGGACAGATTGCACATTTACCGATACTTAGGGGAATACTTTATGATGGCTGACAAGGCTAATATATAACACGTTTTCTGTCTGCAAAAGTCAATCACCTTCTTTCTCCCGTGTCTGTCTCTGCATGCAGCTCTGCTGTGGGAGACAGTATTGTTATTTGAGAGGGTAATGTATCAATATTCTGCTGTAGGCAGTGGGCATGAATTATGGCATGATTACATTGAAGTAACTTTCTTGACTTCTGATTGGCTGGCATTTCCAACTTTCCTATAAATTAAGGAAGCCCCTTACAATTACACCTTAAAAGTAAAGAAAAGGGGTTGGCATGACAGAAGGCAATAAATGCGAAATAATAAATCTTTTAGGGTTACTGATAATCTCATGAGAATATTTTTATAATGTGCTAGATTTATGATATTTTCATGGAGAATTGGCAGCCTTATTAAATATAACATTATGCAATTTAATTAGCATCAATAGCAATAACAACCAACATTTACATAGAGTCTTTAATGTAATAAAATAACCCAAATACTTAACAGGCATTGAAACTGAAGGTACTAAAAGAAGTGATCAAAAAGCTTATTCAATGATGTTGGTTTCAAAGAGCATCTTAAAGGAGGAGAGACTTGTGGAGATGAGGGGTTTAAGTGAAGGAATTTCCAACCTTATTTAAGGCAGTGGAAAGTTGTGTCTGCCTAGGGTGGAATGATGCAAATCAGGAAAAAATCAGGGAATAGGCATCTGTGGGTTGGTAGCCTGGTGGTTAAGTTACTGGCTTAGCATCAAGAGGCCTGGAATATTGAATAAGACTTTTGAATTCTAATCCCACCACAGCAATTGAGGAATCTGAATTCAAGCAATAAAAAGGATTTTTCTTCTTCAAGTAAAAACGGATGAGAGGAAATTTGTAAGATGTGTATAATCTATCATTAGTTCAGAAAGGATAATTAGAAAGGAGCTGTTCCTCTTCATGAATGATTCAGGTGTCCAAGGGGGTAGGCACATTGAATATTTGAGGAAAGATTTGAGGAAAATTAAGTCTTACATGAAGAGCAAATATGATCTGGAACTTGGACTCTGCAGAGATGGTGCAAAATTGGATCAACCAGGGTTTTCAGAAGCTCTTTAGATAGGTTCCTGAGTGAAAATAGCTCACAAGGCTGGGGGGGGGGGAGAAGAGTGGGGGTGCATATTACTGACTAGATTACTCTTCTAGAAACAAGAGTAATTCAAAGGTACACAAAACCTCTGCCTATGTTCTGACATTTTTTTTATAATTCCTTGAAGCATCCTGATTCAGGGTTTGATCTGGAACATCAACAATTCCTACCACAAATGCTGCTCAACCTGCTGAGTTTCACCACAGATTACTTGTTACTACAGTGGCTAGTTGAAACTATGGATGAAGATTTTGGAAGTGAATCTTGCCAGAATGGAAGGATGTGAAGGACAACAATGGCTTGTCTCCTATCACGTGTTTTCTCTTCGAGCTCTTGCCCTCAGAGATGAGCTGCTAAACCCATTAAGATATCACTGGTTGCATTTTGAGTGTCAGGTCTCAGGAGGACTGTAACTTTCTGGGTTTCTGATATAGTTTTTAAATATTTAGATATTGCTTCCTTTCCAAAGTAAAATCATTTGCCATCATTGTGCAAAACACAGAATATTGGGAGATTCCATCCTTAATCCAAGCACCTATCATTATTGAAATAAGCCATGTACTGTTGTTAATCAATATCATCACCTTGTAACACAACACTGACTCAAACTATAAGTTAACCTTCAGGGAATCCTGTACTGGGATTCCCGTGTCCCTTTGTACCTCCAATTTTTGAATTCATTTCTCATTTAGAAAATAGTCTACTCCCCTATTCCTTCAACCAAAGTGCACTTCACTGCGCTGTATTCCATCTGCCATTTCTTTGTCCTTTCACCAAATCTGTCCTTATAAGTCCTTCTGCAAACTTCTGCTTCCTCAACAATAACTGCCCCTCCATTGATCTTTGTATCATCCACAAAGCCACCTATCATCCAGATCATCAACATATAATATGAAAATTACAGACCCAAGATCAGTCCAACAGACCACCATTAGTCATTATTAGGGTCTCTTTTTAGCAGTTACATCTCCTTTCCCACACCACAGAGACACTTCTTATTTGTTAATGCCTGCCAAAAAACTATTTGATATTTACCCATTTCAAAAGAAAAAAATTAGAGATGTCCTCAAGGAAACTAACTTGTTTGGTGTGTATTGACAGCAGTATGAAGTTGTGATTTAAAGGGAAAATGTGCAACCAATGATCAGTCCCCAGCTTGCTCTATAAAGTTACAACAGAGCCTTTTGAATGCACTGAGAACATGCCAATCCCACTCATGTTAATAAATGGCTGCCATGAGAATAGAGCACTCACTACACATGCAAACACAGGTGCAGAACTTCTTTCTGCAAGGGTGAGTGTAATACAGGCCAGAAAGCTGGCTTATCTTTCCATATTCCAGTTATGAGCCAATAGTGGGATATAACAAAAGAGAGAGACTCCCTAGAGACACAGTAACAGACGTTATTAATTTTCTTTTACTTTTTAAATGCTGTTCATTGAATCTATTAATATACACATTTAATTTCAGCCATGTGACATATTTATCTCTGAGGTGCCATATTTTAAATGAGATGTTAAATGCTGTTAACCCTCTCAGGCTGACAGGAGAGATCAAACAAAGCTGTTCTGAAGAAGAACTGGTGTTCTTCTCTCCAGTGACCTGTTGAACTTTTATCTTGAAACCAACATTACCTCATAGAATATCTGGCCATTATCATGTTTTTGTTTCAGGGAGCTTGCTGGGAACAAATTGGCTGACAGGTCTGTACACTGCAAAGATATCAAACAGAGAAAAATATTCTATTAGCTGTAAAACAGTTTGGGACATTTTACGGTTGTGACAGGCACTGTGCAAATGAAGTCATTCCTTCTTTCCCTGGTTGTGTAAAACCTTGTTTGCTAACTTAAGTTTTCATTCCTTGTTTTCCAATTCCTCTCTTGGCTTCAGCTCTCTGTTTCCACAATCACTTCCCACCTGCACTCCTTCAATACTGTGTTGGGTTATCCCTGGGTTAATAGGTCACTCTCCTTCATTTACCAAGTCCCCAGAATAATGTTCTAAATCCTCCACCTCTGATCTTCTTAGTCCTCTGAATATTCACCTGATTCAAGTCTTTTGTTATTTCTCTTGCTACTTCCTCGCATCAATTTTTTTTTGTCAACACTCCTGGAAATAGTCTTAAGATTTTATTTTTGGTGATAAGAGCCAAAAGTAAGTACACTATTAAGAGAGTGGCCAATGCAAACTTTGGGATACAACCAATACTGGTAAGAAATATCCATGGCTGTTCCTAAAAAAAATGAAGGGACTTTCACTCCTGGTTAAGGCTGCAAAATCAGTGTTGATTGCACCTAGCATTAGAGCTGCAGTATTAGGCCACTTTTTACCTACCTGGGAATGAAGGCAGAGTCAATGCCATACCTGTTTTCCACTTTATTTAATTGATGCAAATGTCTCCTCACTGATGAGCAGATAAAGTGTGCAGCAATGTTGAATCCAGCAAACTTTGATCTTTTAGTAAAAGTTCTCTTGTGTAAGAGGCATAGGTGCACTGAACTATAAAATCATGCATGAACAGAGTCCTTACTTCCATTTACAAGCAACTACATTGTGCAAGGATTCCCATATCCAGTGGTAAATCAACAAGCTGTATTTAATGCCATTCCTTCACAAGCCCAAATGAAGGAGAGAGCATACATCGGGCTATCATTAATGTTAGGGAATATTCTGGAGTTATGTGAATATCGCAGATATAAATTCAAGCAAGAACCAGACTTCAGTGCTTATTATAATTGTAAATATGTTTTGGAAGCTTGCAAATCAGCCTTCAGTTTTTATTGTGAATTTCAAACAGTAAACTGAAGTTAAAAGCCCACAGACTAAGAGATATGGTTTGCAGAATTATGACATTAAGACATTTACATCTGCATGAGTCAAATGCTAAAACAATGGGATTGTGTTAATTGGCCTGCACAAATCAGGCAACATTATAAGTTACTTGCACTATTGTGACATGAATTCAAGATGGCAGTCCAGACAGATGTTGTCACTTAGCATATCAAGCATGGTCACAGGTATAGGCAATCAATAGTTTTTGTGTTCTTACCACATATACTCAGAGACTGCCCTGACAACATTAATTTTGGGAGTCTGGCTCTCCGTCATCAGAAGTTTTTAGAATACCTGGCTAATTATTTTCTCCCGATAAAGGCATCTGAATCTTCAGAGGGGTTTTATCAATTATAATGTATTTCCACTGTGAAATATGTACTTCGAAGAACCGTTTTCCAACCAGTTTCATTGTAACTATTAAAATTGTATTGAATCACCTACTGTTAATTTGATCATACAGATATAAAAATGTGATGAATTTCTGGGTTTCTGAGCCTCTGCTAGAGTGTCTCCAGAATGATGCCTGCTTGTGATGAATAACGGCTTCTATATCTCCAGCTTCACTGTCTCTCCAGTGACTTCATTCACAATCACTACATTTGGGGGGCTTGTCTGGGATACATTTATGACCCACTGTGCCGTCATCAATTTAAGCAGTT
This sequence comes from Hypanus sabinus, assembly GCF_030144855.1. Lineage (NCBI taxonomy): Eukaryota > Metazoa > Chordata > Chondrichthyes > Myliobatiformes > Dasyatidae > Hypanus > Hypanus sabinus. The sequence goes on from NC_082707.1 coordinate 33,485,238, forward strand.
TAAGGGGGTGAATAACTTTAACGTGGCTTAGATCTGTTCAGATCAAGGGGGTGTGTGTGTGTGTGTGTGTGCGTGTGTGTGTGTGTGTGTGTGTGTGTAGGACCAGGCATTTTTTGAGTAGTTTGTTGAGACAGTGTCACCAGTTGCAAAAAGTGGTTACATTCAGGTTGCCATGTCTACTCATTTGGGGAACTGCATAGTAGCATACTTGCTTGGGAGTGTGTTTGTGTGTTTTATGAATAGTGTTTCAAACCTTGGTAGAAGATTTTTAAAAGAAAGGGATACAACAGGCACCATGAGTTCAGTGAGCAGCACAGAATTGAATGATTGCAGAGTACATACTTTGTGGTTTTAAATACATACTATTTAATTTTTACCCATCCCTAATATTTTGCATATTAGGGGAATTAGTTAGGAGATATTTGAAAGTGAGGTTATGTCCAGGTAAATTTGTTGGGATGGCACTTATTGAGGCAACTGCAAGTCGAGAATCCTGAAGAGCCAAGCCATCTGATTGCTGTCATTCATAAGTGCTTCAGCTCTGAGGAGAAGCAAAACATTTTCTCCAAGCTGCCGTCGCTTCACGTCACTTGTGGGATTCAGAGTTCTGGCGTAAGCTTGAAGAAATGAATGAAATTCATGAAAAGATATAAACATGTTGGTTAAACGGAAATGGCTGAGGAATATGTTGGACTATCCGGCTCAGGGAGTGCGGGATGGTACCGGGACAACTTCCGGGAACACTGGTAATGAGGAGAGATATCGCTTCTTTAAGAGCGAGGTGAAGCAGAGACTGGAGGAGATGAGAGTAACTGGGGAATGATAATGTCAGTGGTTCAGAGAGTTGATGAGCCAGCCATGGACTCTGCAGAGCATTAAGTATCAAGCTTATGAGGAATATTTAAGGTTGGACAGTCCAGGGAGGGATGATCCAGTCTTCCTGAAAATGCTAAAGAAAGGTCTGAGCTCAGCCCACCGGGAAGCTTCAGACATGGGACTGCAGTGGGATCATCCCACCCAGTGACAGTATCATGGGCTGGGGAGACAGACTAGAGAAGTCAGAAGAGAAGTTGTAGAGCATCCGTAGTAAATGGAGCTTCTATGATGACTTGCTGTGTGTGCTAGCAAACGGGGCACTTAGCAAGGATAATGGACGTAGATCTGTTGCAGCTGCGGTCTAATAGGCCATAGTCGGAGGCAACGTCCTAATAAGGGAGGGAGGTGTGAGAAATTTCACGTTGCATGCCGGTGATAATAAACCTGATTCTGAACCACTCACCAAAACAGACAGAAATAGAGCAATGCCCTCTCTCTCCAATCTGACTGCTGACCAAATATTCGAGGTGGAGAAGGCAGCATCCAGGTTAGACAGACAGTTGATGGCAGCATCCATTGCTAGTAGTGGTCACAGACGGATCTATACACATTGTTTATTAGGGAGACAGCAATATGATATGACACAGGGTTGTCAGTATCAATAACTGATCTACCCTTGCCTATGGCTGGAGAGGTTATTTACATTACCAGTGCTGGGGGTGAAACAATGCGGGCGAGAGGTCAGCATCAGCTACTTGAGATTGAAGCAGTGCAGCTTCCTGTAGATTCCTGAATGTGCCCAAACAATTAGGGAACTGTCCTGGAGATAGACACACTAAGTAGGGCAGGTGCTATCATAGACTCAAGAAAGGGAGAAGTAACATGGGCAAGATAGGGACAGAAAACATGTGTGATCCCCAGAGCAGACAACATGGCCCACAGAGACACAGCAGCCCCTGGCAGGGACAAGAGACTGGGCTATGTGTGGGAATAATGTCAGGAAGTTCCAAGGGTAGGGGGCAAACATAGACAAGAAGTGTGGAAGTAGTGTAGCTGCCTTTAGAGGTAGCAACAATTGAAGTGAAGACACGCCAGAAAGTGGGGGAGTAATGAGTAAAAAGGGAATGAATGTGCACACCAAGGGGCAAACAGAGCAACAGAGATGACAAAAATTTGAGCATGTAGTGAAAGAAACTGCAAATGACAATTTAGTAAGATTAGTTGCAGATACTCAGGATACATTGCAACCAGCTTAAGGCGTTGAGGAGCCGACAAAACAGCAGCAACATATTACCGACCAGAGAGAGCCTGAAGGAGAGAAGGTAGTACTCCCACCAGGTGACTGCATCATGTTAAGGGAGCCACCTGGAAAGGCAAGGTTCACTCCCAGGTGGATAGGACCACAGGTGGTACTCTGAACAAATGACATCTGTGCAGACCCGATGAGGCAGCCAGTGGAAACACTGGACTCGGGCCAAACTGTATGACTCAAGTTCTCAACTTGTTGTCGCCCTCACAGGCAGTACCTGGGGCCATGTCTACCCAATGACTGTGTCAATACAGAGAACATGAGTGATGAACAGCAGCCGGTGATATCTCATGATGGAAGCAGACCTATGGATGACAGTAATGAGAATGCAAATACAGAAGCCACAGAGAGAACAAGCCTTTATAATGTGTTAAAGAATAGTGATAACTGAACTTTCTATTGAAGGCTAGTGCTGGGAGGTACAGCAAATGATCAGTTATATAGATCAGAATAGAAAGATGTTGGAAAAATAGGTGGGAGGTGTCCAAGCTATGGCAGTGACATCAGATTCCACCCTCGTTCATTCCACAAGCTCAATAGCAAGAAAGACTGAGTAAAAGAATAAACTGCACGGGGCATCTGAAGGCAGCCACCCAGCCTGAATGGGGAGTGAACACAAATGAGCTGGGCCCTTTCATTGATTGGGCCAGGAGGGGGTGCCATCAGGGTGAGGTCCTTGCAGTTATTCAAGTAGAGACCACCCCAAACCCTCTTGTAGGTCGATCTAAGCGACTGAGAGGCTTGTTGTTAGATTAATCTTCTGTCGTGGCATGGAATGTGAACGGTTGCCTGTGAAGCTGAAACAAAGTTACTTTGCTGGTGCCCCCTGCCCACAGAGTAACTACTGACAGCAATGTCTGACGGTTTTAGTTAGGGGCGAAAATAAAGATCTGATTAAATTGCAATTGGCCAGCAGGAAAAGAGACAACGAGCACAGATGACAATGCTGCATTTTAAAAACTATTGGAATTGAGAAAGACGAAGTATCCAAGAAGAGGATGTGGTCAAATTTCTGGAACATTTTATTGCCATCTCTGCTTAGTCTTGTAGATAGGCACTTAGAGATGACAGATAGTGTAGCTGCAGATACGTAAGGTTATTATGATAGGTTATTAATTGGAGAAGGGATCTAAAGTGACGGGCATTTTTGCTGCCCTACTTAATTAGATCCTCCTTAAAGTTTGAGCATCCTGGGACAGATTTCTGTCCAGGGGCCAAGAGCAGAGTACGGTTGGGAGCATTCTGGTGTCATGCAAATATAGGAGATATTAATTCCAACAAGAACCAGTCTTCAGTTCTTAGTGGTAGCTAAGGAAGCTTGCGATTAATCTTCCATTTTGTAAATTATAAATTGCAAGCAGTTAAAAGCCCACATACTAAGATATATGGTTTGTAAAATGGTGACCTTGATACATGTGCATATGCATGAGTCAAATGCTAAGACACTAAGGGTTATGCTAATTGGCTTGCATCAAACCAGACAACATGCCTAAATTATTTGCACCATTGTGACTTGAGTTCAAGCTGGCAGATCGAACAGACGTTATCACTTAGCATATCAAACATGGTCACTGGTATAGGCAATCAATAGATTTTTGTGTACTCAGGATATTTGTGTACTCAGAGACAGCCCTGACAACACTAATTTTGAGAGTCTGCCTCTCTGCTGCTAGAAGTTTTGAGAATATCTGTTCTAAATATTTTCTCCCAACAAAGGCCCTTGAACATTTTGAGGTGTCTTATGAATTACAATGTACTTTCAATGTAAATATGTACCTCAAAGGAACCCTTTCGTCAACCCAAAGTATTGAAGTAAACAATGTCATTGTGTCGATTGAAATTGTATTGAATCACCTATTGTTAACTTTGACCTTAAGGGTATAAAAGTGTGATGCACCTTTGGCTTGGTGAGCCTCTACCAACAGTGTCTCCAGAATGATGCTTACTTATTGTACTTCTATATCCCCATATTCAGTGACTCTCCAATCACAGTCAAAACAGTTAATATAGGCAACGAATGTTTGACAATGAATCCTTGACAATGAGCGACTGAAACAGAGAGCATTAGGATCTCCCTGCATCCCTGCATGCCTGAAGCAGGTAAACCATCCCTGGCTCCCCTTGAAATTCCGGAGATGTCAACGAGTTGGTTTTGAGTTCCTGCTGGCTGCTTGTAGTTGAACTGAGTAAGCCTTATCTGTGAACGGACTAGGTAAAAATGATTGAAGTGAAGTCAGCCATATCTAAACATCTTCCGGGTATGAGGCTGAGTGAATGAGCCGCACTGAATACCCTCTTGGTGCAGGCAATGAAGGTGAATCAATAATCTGGACCCTGTGTGCACAAGTGGCTGAGGCAAGTTGGAGCACCTGAATAGAAACAACTTAAAAAAGAGAATAAGACATATCTGAGTGCACTATGGCCCAATATGAACATTACTTAATATCAACTTGATTTAAAGTAATTAGGCACTATCATCATGACTGAAACTGAACTTTGAATCTTCTAAATTTTAAATAAATTCTGCAATCAGTATCTTTAGTAACTTGTGATAAGAACAGGGGAAGAAGCAGTGAGCTATCAGAAAGCAATTTATTTTAATACAGTTCAGCCTGTGCAGTGGTTAAATATTTAACCCATTTTGCCTGTGCTGACATGAACATGCGTAAACTTCTGAATCAATAAAATAACATAGCTTAATTACTTAAATAGGATCTTGCTTCAGTGTTGGATTTCATTGTGCCTCAGGGATTGGGATGCGAAGGGATAGAGCATGAGGGGGTGGGGGAGGAAAGTGATGGGGTTTATTAAAAGGAAGACATGTTAGAGGAAGGAGAAAGCATAATGAACGTAACCAATAGAATGCTCCGAGGTTTGTCTCTCACTGGCCTTAGAGTTATGATAAATGATAGCAGAAGGGAAAGATAACCCACCATGAGACTGGGATCACTAAGGCCAAATACTGAAACTCCCAGCTGACTACCCTAAACACTGCAGTCTCTGTTCATGTTTATTTTTTCTACTCACTCTTGGTTTCGTCAATCAGTATGATAGACGATAACTCCTGACTACCAGTGCCTGCGTCCTGCTCTCTCACGGTGGGTAACATGTAGTGGTTGGCGCCGTGGAGTCGGAAGATCACCCGCATCAGAAGTAACAGGGGATGAGGTCCGCTGCAGTTCTCCAGCAGCTCCAGTCCTTGGAGAATAGCAGCCAATGGTCTTATCAGTGCAGAGCTGCCTTGCCGAAGGAAAAAAAAGCCAACCGCACATTAGATACTTTGTTTGGGTTGAGGCTGGGGCATTTTTCATTAAGGACAAAGCAATCTATTAAATCATCCTTGTTTTAAGTGTGTTGAAAGGTAACCTATTCACAAACTGATGCAGAAAGCGTTTGTGGTTCGCCAGCATTTCCAACTCTTTCTTAAATGCTGAAATGCATTTTTGTTTGTTTCTCCAATGTGTATGCACCAGTATCACAAACGGAATGTGTTCCTAATAGTGTGGTTGGTTTCTAATTACCCAGCTAATTAACTTGTTCAATGTCTTATTTCAAGTGTGTTTAAATAATGGGTTTACAGCAAATTTGGAGTTTATAGCTAGCAGATGACATATGAATCAGTGGGCTGTGTGCTAACAGCCCATCGGACTGTTGGAATTTCCTGAACAGCATCCACTAATCACCACTGCTCATAATCCATACAGGCGCAAAGTTCCTCAAAATAATGAGAGATCCCTAATCTGGCTACTTGTCAGCAAGTTACTTCCTCACCAGATGCATTATCCTATTTCACTTTGCAGCAAGAATGCCTTTTTTTTATCTAAAAGCTAAACAAATAAAAGTTTTAGTTTCAAGGATGTAAGTTGCTATCAATTCTTTCAAAAACCTTAAACTGTCAAAATGCAGTAAACTCTTTTAAAAGCACACCAACCACCTCCTGAGAATAAAATGTTTTTTCTTAAAATGCACCCAAAATTATCTGGTGTGTCCCACACTGACATTCTTTGCTTTTCCTTCAGGTTGCTCCACATATGCACAACTGCTGGTAACTGCTTCGGACCCCCACTTACTCCCCCCCCCCAACCTAAGCAACACCTGATATGACACTGGATTTATGCCTCTGTGCCAAAAGGAACTCAAGTACAGCCAAAGGAAAGTTCACTTCAGAATCATTTTATTCTAAATGTGGCAGTCACCCTTTTAATATTTTGTTACTGCAGTTGGGGGAAATAGAAGTTAATGTGTTACTGGGTCCAATCAGAATAAGTAGCAGAAGTACATTTTGCCATACAGTAGATACAGCTTAAAATCCATCCCAATCAGTTCCTAGGCCTACTCCCTGATCTGTTTCTAGTTATCGTGCCCTGTGTTCTACCTAGGGGGTTCTCCATTTCGCACAGCTACTCGCCCTAGCAACCTTAATAACCCATAGTTTCCCTTTCGTCCTAAATAGAAACCAAGTGACTCCCTCCTGCAAAAAAAGATTGAAAGCTTATTCAGTTACATGCTTGTCACACAGTGTGTCTTGTAATTTTTTGAATGGATTCCCGCCCAGCACATAATTATTGCTGCATGATAGCTGAGATCCAGCCTTGGGTGCTGGTGGAGAGGAATTTGATTTGTTGGGTTGTTAATGCAAAACAGACTGGCAGCAAGAAACAGCAGTTCCACTGTTAATATTCCAACACTTTTAAAGGCTTTCATTAAAGAAACACACACCTGCAAAACTTTGAAGTGCAGCTAAGGCTTGGAAATTGGAGATGAAACAGGGCACCACACAATACCAACAAAAATGACAAGTGGTCACTGTTTTGCATTTAATTTAAAGATAATAATACAAGCTAGACCAAGAACAAATCAAATATGAATACATTGACTCATCCAAAACCATTGTCAGTTTAATGAAAACTCAAATCCAGTTTCTTGATAATTGAAAGTTATCCTTGCTAGCTTCGCTAAAGGAGCTTTTAAAGGGACTTTTACTCCCTTAATAAGGTTCTACGAGCTACTCCATTAAGTGTACTTTTCTAGTGCGAGTGGTTCAATGCAAAAGCCTTCCAGATTTTATTGCACATTATTTACTTACAAGCCCATCACCCCTACTGGGTCATAAGCCACCAACAGCAGCTTGCCAGAGCTCTCCGCCCTGGGCCAGATTTTCAAGTTATCCCAAGTGTAGCCCATCTTCTCCATACTCTTCAAGTCAAGTCACTTTTATTGTCATTTCAACCATAACTGCTGGTACAGTGCACAGTAAAAATGAGACAATGTTTTTCAGGACCATGGTGTTACATGACACAGACAGAACTATGTAAAAAACAACACAGAAAAAAAACTACACTAGACTACAGACCTACCCAGGACTGCATAAAGTGCACAAAACAGTGCAGGTATTACAATAAATAATAAACAGGACAATAGGGCAGTAAGGTGTCAGTCCAGGCTTCGGGTATTGAGGAGTCTGATAGCTTGGGGGAAGAAACTGTTACATAGTCTGGTTGCGAGAGCCCCAATGCTTTGGTGCCTTTTCTCAGACAGCAGGAGAGATGGTAGATTGTATGAGGGGTGCGTGGGGTCCTTCATAATGCTGTTTGCTTTGCAGATGCAGTGTGTAGTGTAAATGTGCATGATGGCGGGAAGAGAGACCCCGATGGTCTTCTCAGCTGACCTCTCTATCAGTTGCAGGGTCTTGTGATCCGAGATGGTGCAATTTCTGAACCAGGCAGTGATGCAGCTGCTCAGGATGCTCTCAGTACAACCCCTGTAGAATGTGATGAGGATGGGGGGTGGGAGATGGACTTTCCTCAGCCTTCGCAGAAAGTAGAGACGCTGCTGGGCTTTCTTTGCTATGGCGCCGGTGTTGAGGAATCTCGGTGAGATTCTCCGTCAGGTGAACACCAAGAAATTTGGTGCTCTTAACGATCTCTACCGAGGAGCTGTCGACGTTCAGCGGGGAGTGGTGGCTCCGTGCCCTCCTGTAGTCAACAACCATTTCTTTTGTTTTGTTCACATTCAGAGACAGGTTGTTGGCTCTGCACCAGTCCGTTAGCCACTGCACCTCCTCTCTGTAAGCTGACTCGTCGTTCTTCCCTCTTCCAGGGATGAGGTCTTTGGAGCTTCTGTTGGCATTTCTGGAGCACTGGATTTTTACAGAATGGGTTTGCTAGCCCTATGCCTAACCTTCCTCCATTCTCAGCTGAGCTGGGGGCCATCCATTGTGGAGCTTATTGCCCATTAAACTCCCAGATATATTTCCTAACCCCTTTCCCCTTAACAGACTCATAGAATGAAACAGAACAGAAATGATCCCTTTGGCCTCACATGTCTATGCAAACCAAGATGTACATACAGTTCATACCAGCTAGATCCACTTCCAAATCTAACTTTACCACATCAACCCCCCACCCCTACCTCCAAATGTTGTCTATTCATTTTACATAACCTGATAAATCTTAATCTTGCAATTGTTTGGTGAATTGATACTGTAACTCCATATATAACAAGGATTTTAGGGGCCTGTTGAATTCTCTGTGTGCAATAAATTCAAAATATTTATAGACCAACAAATTATAGCATTCCCTGTTCAGATTGAATCTCATCTGTTTGTTTGCAATTGTCTAAAACTTCTGGTTTTTGTCAGTAAGAGAAAGGAATTCTTGCAGTATTATTAGTTTTGGAAATCAGTGAAAAATCATTTTGTCAAATGTACAGAATTTTTCCATTTTTGCCTGAACAATATCTGGCTAGAATTATCACATATCTTATAGAATTAAGGCACAGCAAAGTCAAAATTGGAACTGGAACAACACTGCAATTGGAATTCTTTCCTAGCTTTGTGCAATTCAGACCCCACCAAGAGGATGCTTCTTATTTGATGGTGGAAAAGCAGTACTCCTGCCTCACAAATGTTTATATGGGGCAGACTGACCAGGACTTGGCCTGGTGCCCATGGTGCCCAACTGCCCTCACTTACCCATTCCAGAGGCGGAAGACTGAGCAAGATAATTCGAACTGCAAACCCAGGAGGCATGCATCGAGGCAGATTAGGCTCAAAGCAGTGTTGAGGCTTCCAGCAGTGTACCAGTAAGGACCCACCCTGACAGCTATTGGCAATGCCCCCCTAGCTTGACAACCAACTGAATTCTTTGAATACGTCTGTGATAGCAAGCACAGTTAATAGCTATTTAAATAGACATACATATTTGTGTTTAAGCGACTAAATCATCAAGGCATAGACACTAAGAACTAAATGCGCCTGAATGAGATTAATTTAGCTTTTATTTATTTATTGTGACAAAGCATGGGATAGGCCCTTCCAGCCCTTTGAGCCTAAAAGCTCCATATAATACAAATTATTTTAAAAACATTGAACATTTCTTACATATACAGTACATATTTTCATTGAGATGGCAACTTCATTCAAATAAATGCCTTTCATCCTTGGCATAAAGCAAAGGGACCAGGCACAAAGTGCGCCCAGTCTCTCTCCAGCACAAGAAGAACCATTATGAGCAAAAGGTTCAATGTGCTGGCATCTGATCATCAGGTTATCTTGGACATTTGTGTTCAGCTGAACAGATATAGTATCAAGGAAATGAGTCAACACTTTCCATTAGACTGTCTTGCTGCCACGTTGATCTTGCCCAATAGTTTTAACCTGCCTTTGAAATGTCATACAAAAGAAAATCTGCTGATGCTGGAAATCCAAGCAACACGCAGAAAGTGCTGGAGAAACTCGGCAGGCCCGGGAGAAGCTATGGAAAAAAGTATCGTCGACGTTTTGAGCCAAAACCCTTCAGCAGAACTCTGTTCATTCATCTCCATAGATGCTGCCTGACCTGCTGAGTTCCTCTGGCATGTTGTGTGTGTTGTTTTGAAATGATTAATCCTGTTGCTTTCTCTCTGACTAACCTGATGAGCCTGAATATCCTTCAGTTCATTGTCAAAGCCATGGTGCCCATAAATAGTTAAATCACCCCATAGCCTTACAGAGGCAACAACGTTAACAAGTAACAGTAGTCCAGACTGATTTGAGACAAATGGCATCTTGTTACACTGAAACCAGTGATTCATTGACTGCAATAAAAGCATTTAGATATAGGCACAGGAGGGAAGCGTTGCTTTACCCTTTTTAGTGCTAATTCCAAACAGCTTTTGGCTCTTAAGCTGTAATATGCCTCACATCCATGTTAGCTGGCTCAGAAATGGCTGCCATTATTTGCACTCAGTACTCCAGGGTAACTAGGTAACCAGTAAAAGGCTTGTGAAGTGGTCAGAACATCCTGTGCTGTTGTCAATGTTTCTTTACAACAGACAACAGCTCTTTACATTCAAGAACATGAACACAGAAAAACTGTAATTACTCACTATCCCACATGCACATACAGTATCTGAGCCCTATTGCAAAATAGGTGGACCTGCAATTCATTAGGTAACCTTGGTGAAGTACTTAAACATAAGTAAACATCCTCTTTCAGCAGCTTAGTCAGGTGGTGGAAAAGAAGAGTGAATTTCTATAGAAGAAAGACTAAGAACGCAGTCCAAGTAATCCTATTCTGAAAAATTAGAGAATAACGGAAAGCTGTTGACTAATTCTATTGTGCATAATTGTATGATGATCGGCTAAACTGAGTGGAGTGGGAGAAAGCATGCAAGGAAGAAAGACCAGGTGAACTATATAGCCTTTCTTAGTAAAGTCTTAGGCACATATATATACCTGGGATGCCTAAGACTTCTACACGGTACTGTATTTGTCAATATGGGGCAAAGAACAAGTTTGTAAATCTGGTGGAAGGAAAGGATGGCAGGAATGGGAGGGGTGTGGGACAGGTGGCAGAGAAGGAGTGCCAAGGGTGGGGGGGTGGTGGGTTGGTGTGAGTGTAGACACCAGCCAAGGTCACTTGAGTCCAAACAATTGGTTTATTGATCATTACAGAATATCCCTCTGGTGCTACCCGCTCCCTCCCCTCTCCCTTCCCCCTTTCCCAACCATGACTCCCCTCTCCCTGCCCCCTTCCCACTCTCAGTCCACAATAGAGGCCCATATCAGAATCAGGTTTATCCTCAGATGTTCTACAACTCAATGGTGGCCAGCATTCTGTTCCATGCTGTAGTCTGCGGGGGCAGTAGAGTGAGAGCCCCTGATGCCAAAAATATGGATAAGCTTGTCAGAAAGACTGGTTCTGTTCTGGAGGTGGAACTGGAATCCCTGTTGGTTCTGCCTGAGAGGAGGATGCCGCTAAAGCTACAGAGCATTATGAACAATCCCTCCATGACATACTGAACTAACAGAGCAGCACCTTTTGTAACAGACTGATTCCATTAAGGTGCACCACTGAACGGCACAGGAGATCCTTTCTCCCTGCGGCTATAAGACTCTACAACTCCTCCTCCTCAAGTATATCAGTACATGGTTTCATTGCACATCTGTATTCTGCACTATTACTTTTTAATACACAGTTTGTATTCTTTTTCATACCTCAAAGTTTTTATTTTGTATTTTAAAGTATATATTTCTGACTGAACAAACTTGCAACAATAATTACCTCAGGATAAGTAAAGTTTCATCTGATCTTATCTTACCTTATTCACAAATATCATGAAATTAGCTTTTTTGTGGCAGCAGTACAGGCCTAAATATAAAATTACTACAGTACTGTGCACCCCGATATATATATATATATATATATATGTAACTAAGACTTTTGCACAGTACTGTAAATTGCAGGCTACAATCAACGGATGAACCCTGCTGACTTGTCCTTCTGTTACAAACACTTCATATATAGTAACTAGTAACTTAGAAGTCCTGTCAACATTATGTTGGTAAGCAATTGATTTTTACAAAACAAACCACACAATAGCACGGTGATGAATTGGTGCTCTGGGGAGGAATGTTAGTCAGTTCACAACTAGAACACCCAACCCTAAGGATCATTCAGGACTTTCTGTTCCAATTTTTTAACTGCAGTTCTCTTTTGCTAGTACATTGGAAAGAGAGGTATATCTTGTACTTGGCAATGAGAGTTGGTTATGAATCATAGGGAAATCTGCTTCCAACTGAGCCAAGTTGACATATTCCAGCAGATACCTTATACAAAGGAAGTAACATCTTGGGGCAATCACAGGGGTTGTGGTACTGAGCAATTGTAGAACGTATTGGCTAACAACCCAGGATCTTGATGGACTGCACCCTCAGGTCTTATTTAGTGAGATAGTTGATATCCATTATTTTTAATTTTTCAGAATCCCTTGGTACAGGGAAGTTTCATTTGACTGGAACATAGCAAAATAACTCCTTTATTCATAAAGTAAACCAGAAATTGGAAAATTATAGGTCTGTTGGCTTTACATCTGTCAATGGGAAAGTGTTAGAAGTTATTATAAGAGAGCATTGCAAAACTAAAAATATTCCTGGCAGTCGAGTGAAGATTTGTGTGAAGGGGAAACCATGTTGACAAATTTATTAAAGTTCTTTGAGGAAATTAGCTGAGTTGTGGGTAAGGAGGAACAGGTGGATATATTGTACCTAGATTTTCGGAAGGTATTTGATAAGGTGCCACGTCTTCCTGTCGCTGCAGAAAACCTCGTGGTGTGGGAAGCAATGTACTGGTGTAGATAAAAGATTGGCTGATTGACAGAAATTCAAGAGTAAAAATAAATAGGTTGACTCACCTAGCTTCACCTAACACCTTCCCTCCCCCAACTCCTTATTCTGGCCTCTTCCCCCTTCCTTTCCAGTCCTGATGAAGGGCATGAAACGTCAAATGTTAATTTCCATAGATGCAGCCTGACCTGCTGAGCTCCTCCAGCATTTTGAGTGTGTTGCTGCTTCTAAATAGGTCTAACTTTTGTTGGCAAGATATACTGAGAGAGAGCCACAGGAATTAGTGCTGAGGCCTTATATTTTTACATGGAGCATAGAATGGTACAGCACTCTTTAAAATTGATATAAATGACTTGCTTAAAGGCAACAAAGGCCTGGTTACTAAATTAGTGAAGATACTAAAATAGATAGGAGAGTAAGCAGGAAGGGTATTTAAGGAGGTAACAAAGGGATATACATAGCTCGGTTCAATGATTGTACAAAGGTATGACAAATGAAGAAATGTGAGATGGCCTATTTTGGAGGCATTGCTTTACATGTCATTATTTAAATAGTGAGAAGTTGTGGAGCTCTGAGGAGCAGAGCAATTTGGTTTTCCTGGTGCACAATCTGCAAAAAATAGTATTCAGGCACCGTGAATGATTGGGTAGGACCACTCAAGGATGCAGAGGATGGGTGTGAAGTTCTTAATGAGTACTTTACCAAGGAGAAGGACATGGAGGACAGGGAGATCAATGCTGAGAGTTTATATGCGAAGGCATTTCAAAGTAGAAGAGAAATTATTGTTGTGTCTCTTAAAGGGCATTAAGGTGAATACATCACCAGGACCTGATGGGGTATACCCCAGGTTGTTGAGAGATGCAATTAAAGAGTTTTCTGGGGCCTTACCAATAACTTTGTGTCCTCTCTAGCCGCAGGCAGGTTCATGGAGGGATGGTGAGTAGCTAATGTTGTTCCATTGATCAAGAAGGGAACCTGGGATAATAGACCAGTGATATCACATCACTGGAAGAAAAGTCATTGAAGAAATTTCAGAGGGATAGGATTTATGAGCATTTGCAAAACCATGGCCTAATGAGGGAGAGCCTGCATGGTTTTGTGTGAAGCTAGTCTTGTATTACTAAATTGGTTGAGTTTTATGCTAAGGTAACAAGGGTGATTAATGAAGGTAGAGCTACGGATTTTGTCTACGTAGATTTTGGTAAGGCATTTGACAAGGTCCATCAATTGGAGGCTCATCTGGAAGATTAAGATACATGGGATCAATGGTGAATTGACTGATTGGATTCAGAAATGGCTTGCCATAGAAGATAGGGGGTAGTAATTGAAGGGATCTTTCTAGCTGGAGGTCTGTGATTAGTGAAGATCTGCAGGTATCTGAACTGGAACCTCTTCTAATTGTGATGTGTATAAATGACCTGAATGAAAATGTAGATGAGTGCATTAGTGTTTTCAGATGATACAAAGATTGTTGGTGTTGGGGATAGTGCAGATAACTGGTAAAATACTGCATACAGTGGGATATAGATCATTTGCAGATATGAGCAGAGAAATGGCAGATGGAGTTCAACACATTCAAATGTGAAGTGTGACGCCTTGATAGGTCAAATGTAAAGAGACAGTACTCTGTTCAGGGCAAGACCCTTAAGAGTGTTGAGGACTAGAAGATTTTGAGATCTAAGTTCGTAGTATCAGAATCAGAATCAGAATCAGGTTTATTATCACTGGCATGTGACGTGAAATCTGTTAACTTAACAGCAGCCATTCAATGCAATACATAATCTAGCAGATAGAAAAATAATAATAATAAATAAACAAGTAAATCAGTTACATATTGAATAGATTTTAAAAACGTGCCAAAACAGAAATACTGTATATTAAAAAAAAGTGAGGTTGTGTCCAAAGCTTCAATGCCATTTAGGAATGCGATGGCAGAGGGGAAGAAGCTGTTTTTGAATCACTGAGTGTGTGCCTTCAGGCTGCTGTACCTCCTACTTGATGGTAACAGTGAGAAAAGGGCATGCCCTAGATGCCGGGGGTCCTTAATAATGGACGTTGCCTTTCTGAGACACCGCTCCCTAAAGATGTCCTAGGTACTTTGTAGACTAGTACCCAAGCTGGAGCTGACTAGATTTACAACCTTCTGCAGCTTCCTTCGGTCCTGTGCAGTAGCCCGTCCATACCAGACAGTGATGCAGCCTGTCAGAATGCTCTCCACGGTACAACGGTGGAAGCTTTTGAGTGTATTTGTTGACATAACAAATCTCTTCAGACTCCTAATAAAGTATATCAGCTGTCTTGCCATCTTTATAACTACATTGATATGTTGTGACCAGGTTAGATCCTCAGAGATCTTGACACCCAGGAACTTGAAGTTCCTTACTCTCTCCAGTTCTGATCAATCTATGAGGATTGGTATGTGTTCCTTCGTCTTACCCTTCCTGAAGTCCACAATCAGCTGTTTTGTCTTATTGACTTGAACTCCCTGAAAGTGGCTACATAGGTTGATAGGGTAGTTAAAAAAGCATATGGCATGCCTGCCTTTATTAGAAGTGGCACTGAATTCAAAAGCCAGCAAGCTATGCTATAGTTTTCTAAACCTCTAGTTCAGCTGCATCTGGAGTATTGCATATGGTCGTCCCATTAGAGGAAGGATGTCCAGGCTTTGGAGAGGATGCAGAAGAGGTTTAGCAGGATGCTGCTTGGATTAGAGACCGTACACTATAACAAGAGGATGCTCAATCTTGGGTTGTTTACTTCGGAGCGGCAGAGTCTGAGGGGAGATCTGATAGAGTTTATAAAATTATGAATGACATAGATAGAGTAGACAGACAGTACCTTTTTCTCAGGGTTGACATATTTAAAAGCAGAGGACATGCATTTAAGATGAGAGGGGGGAATTTCAAAGGAGATGTGAGGGGCAAGTTTTTGTAAACAGAGAGTGATAGCCGTCTGGAATGTGCTGCCTTTGGTGGTGGCAGAGGCAGATACGTTAGAGACTGTCAACATTGGCACATGAATGTGAGAACATGGAGGGTTGTGTAGGCAGAATGAACTAGCTTAGATGGCCATTTGATTCTTAATTTATTTGGTTCAGAAAATTGTCCAAAGTGCTTGTTACTGTGTTATACTGTTCTATAACTAACAAAATATTATTGTTTATTACTTAGGTTATTGATAGGGTAAATGATACTGTCTGTCTACTCTATCTATGTCACTCATAATACAAAATACATCACTGTTCTACCGCGCGTTGGGCTTCCGAACCAACAGTCCTCAGATCGTCAGGATACACAACTGCTCCTCTCTCCCCATCAGCCTCAATACAAGTACCCATCGGGGCTCTGTACAGAGCCCATTGCCGTACACTCTGCTCCCAGATCACTACACAGTCAAACACCCAAGAAATCACATTGTCGAGTTCACCAGGGGGACAACTGTAGTGTGGCTCTCTGCTCCATGTTGACAAATACAGTACTGTTCAAAAGTTTTAGGCATCCTAGCTATATATATGTACCTTAGACTTTTGCACAGTACTGTATATAAGCAATCTTACATATTTATATTTATTGTCTTTATTTTATTGTTAGTGTGTTCTTTATCTTATTGTGCTGAATCAGACCCAGAGTAACAATTATTTCATTGTCCTTTACACTTGTGTACTGGAGATGACTTTAAACATTCTTGAATCTGGAAAAGTAGGGCAGTTATACAGGATATGGCGAGACCACGTATGGAGTACTGTGAATAGTACTGGGCTTTTTAATTAAGGAATGCATTAGAATCAGCTCAAAGAAGGTTTACCTGGAATAGTCAGGTTGCCACAAGAGGAAAGATGGTTTGTATCTGTAGCAATTCTGAGGAGTGGGGGGGGGGGGGGAATGAACTAATGAAAAAAAATAACATCCTGAGGTGTTTTGGTCCATAAAGCGCAACCTATCCGGAGCACCACAGCGTGGTATAGCAACTGCCCAGGACTGCAAGAAATTGCTGTAAGTAGTGAACACAGCCCAGCCTGTCATGCAAATCAGTCTTCCCTACACTGATTCTATTTTTCCTGTTGCCATGAGAAAACAGCCAACATAATAAATAACCCTTCCCACCCCAGTCATTTTCTCTTCTATGTAACCTCCTCCCCCCACTTATCTTCCATTTGATAGCAGATACAAAATCTTGAGAACATGTACCATTTGGCTCAAGGACAGGTTCCATCCTGCTGTTAAAAGACTTTTAAATGGACTGTGATCAAGAGCTCTTGATCTCACACTCTACCTTGTCATAGTCATTGCAACCTACTTGATCATCTACACTGCACTTATTCTGTAACTTGGCACTAAATTCTGCATTCTGTTAAACACACACAAAATGGTGCTTGTCCTGCTGAGTTCCTCCAGTATTTTGTGTGTGTTGCTCAGATTTCCAGCATCTGCAGATTTTCTCTTGTTTCTGCATTCAGTTAGTTTTATTTTTCCCTTTCATACTACCTCAATATACCTATTTATGGATGATCTACCTGGATAGCAATCAAGGTTTCTCACCTCAGCTCTTTACAAGAGATTCTGCAGACGTTGGAAATCTGGAGTAACGCACACAAAATGCTGAGAAACCCAGCAGGTCAGGCAGCATCTATGAAAAGGAATATGAGAGGTCTCAGCCCAAAACATTAATTCTTTATTCCTTTCCATAGATGCTGCCCCACCTGCTGAGTTCCTCTGGCATTTTAAGTGTTGTGTCTCAGTACGTGTGACAATAATAAACTAGCTAAGAATTACCAGTTGACAGGGTGGATGTGGAGAAAATCTTGCCTCTAGTGGGAAAATCTACAACTACCAACAAGAGTTCACTGAAAGAAGACAGATGAAACAAAATGTTTCTATCAGAGGATCGTGAGCTTTTGGAACTTTGTAAAAATCGAAATAGAAGCTGTGGTGCTTTGCAAATGTTATCTGACCAGCAAGTGCAAGAGCAATCTTGAAATTATTCCTACTATCTATTTTTCAATAATTATTCAATTTATTTTGATTGCAAACTTGAGTAGCTCAAGTATTTTTAGTGTCCACCTACTGTACTGTATTTTTACTGGTTGAAGTTAAAATTCTCCATAGTCTTATGAATCACAAGCTCCTTGGGCTGAAGCTCTTTGCCACCTACTGTGGGTTATCCAGCAAAGATAAAAACACCACTACACTATCCTGACCAGGTTCCCACCTGAGATAAGAAAGCCGTGAGCAATAGAATTGAGTACCAAAGTGAAACTTGGCTATTTATTTGCAGGTTACATGCATAATGTTATCTAAAACTATCCAATGTGAAGTATTAGTTGCTTATCTACTTTTTTGTGTACTTATGCGCCTATTAAACTGAGACATTGCGAGAATGGAGCATTTCTATTTGATAGACTTATTGTAAGGATACAAATACACACCCCGATCAGAAAGGACAATGACCAGACGAAGTGTAAAGTTCACCTTTTACAAAATAACTCTGCTCCTTCCACTATTCTGAATCAAACTCTTACAGAAAATGAAAAATATCAATGTGTATTTGTGTACATACAGTGCCTATAAGAAGTATTAACCCCCCCCCCCAGAAATTTTTATGTTTTGTTGTTTTACAGCACTCAACCACAGTGGATTTAATTATTTAATTTGGCATTTTTGATACTGATCAACAGAAAAGAGTATTTTGTGTCACAGTTATTAAACACAAAAAATTGATTGCATAATTTCTCACCCCCTTCAAGTTAGTATTTAGTAGCTGCACCTTTGGCAGCAATTACTGCCTTAAGTCTGTGTGGATAGGTCTCTATCAGCTTTGCAAATCTGGACACTGCAATTTTTCCCCATTCTTGTTGTATAAGGCATGGTGAGGTTGTATAAGGCATTGGTGAGGCCAAATTTGGAGTATTGTGTGCAGTTTTGGTCACTGAATTACAGGAAGGATATTAATAAGGTTGAAAGAGTGCAGAGAAGGTTTACAAGGTTTAAGGAACTGTGTTACAGAGAAAGGTTGAATAGGTTAGGACTTTATTCCCTGGAGCGTAGAAGAATGAGGGGAGATTTGATAGAGGTATATAAAATTATGATGGGTATAGATAGAGCGAATGCAAGCAGGCTTTTTTCACTGAGGCCAGCGGAGAAAAAAACAGAGGACATGGGTTAAGGGTGAAGGGAGAAAAAGTTTAAAGGGAACATTAAGGGAGGTTTCTTCACACAGAGTGGTGGGAGTGCGGAATGAGCTGCCAGATGAAGTGGTAAATGTGGGCTCACTATTAACATTTAAGAAAAACTTGGACAGGTACATGGATGAGAGGTGTATGGAGCGATATGGGCCAGGTGCAGGTCAGTGGGAATAGGCTCAGCCTAATGGTTCGGCACAGCCAAGAAGGGCCAAAAGAACTGTTTCTGTGCTGTAATGTTCCATGGTTCCATGTTTCTTCTTTACAAAGCTGCTCAATCTCTCAGATTGCTTTGGGATTGTGAGTAGACAGCCCTTTTCAAGTCCAGCCACAAATTTTCAATTGGATTGAGGTCTGGGCTCTGATTTGGCCACTTCAGGACATTAACTTTGTTGTTTTTAAGACATTCCTTTGGTTTTACATTTGGGGTCGTTGTCTTTCTGGAAAATAAATCATCTCCCAAGCTGCAGTTCTCTTGCAGATTGCATCAGCTTTTCCTCCAGGATTTCCCTGTATTTTGCTGCATTCATTTTACCCTCTACTTTCACAAGCATTCCAGGGCCTGCTGCAGTGAAACCACCACCATGCTTCATTGTAAGGAATGATGTGCAGTGTTTGGTCTGATGGTCAAAAAGCCCAATTTTGGATTCATCAGACCATAGAATCTGTTGACTTCCAGTTGACTTCAGAGACTCCCATATGCCTACTGATAAATTCTAGCTGCGATTTCATGTGATTTTTTTTTTTCACCCATGGCTTTCTCTTTGCCAGTCTTCCATAAAGCTGTGACTGGTGAAGTACCCGGGCAACAGTTGTACATATGTGCAGTCTGTCCCATCTCAGCCACTGAAGCTTGTAACTCCTTCAAAGATGTCATAGGTCTCTTGGTGGCCTGCCTCGCTAGTCCCGTTCTTGTATGGTTACTCAGTTTTTAAGAGTGGCCTGCTCTAGGCAGATTTACAGCTGTGCCATATTCTTTCCATTTCTTGATAATTGACTTAACTGTACTCCAAGGGATATTCAGGGACTTGGAAATTTTCTTGTACCCATCTCCTGGCTTGTGCTTTCCAATAATCTTTTTGTGGAGTTGCTTGTAGTGTCCTTTTGTTTCATGGTGTAGTTTTTGCCAGGATACTGACTCGCCAACAATTGTACCTTCCAGATACAGGTGTATTTTTACAACAATCAATTGAAACACCTTGACTGCACACGGGGATCTCCATTTAATTAATTATATAACTTTTAGAACCAATTGGCTGCACCAATGATGATTTGGTGTGTAATACTAAAGGGGGTAAATACTTAGACAATCAAATATTTTGTGTTTTATATTTGTAATTAATTTGGATCACTTTGTAGAGATCTGTTTTTACTTTGAAGTGAAAGAGTCTTTTTCTGTTGATCAGTGTCAAAAAAGCCAATTTAAATAGACAATAGACAATAGGTGCAGAAGTAGACCATTCGGCCCCTCGAGTCTGCACCGCCATTCTGAGATCATGGCTGATCATTCACTATCAATACCCAGTCCCTGCCTTGTCCCCATATCCCTTGATTCCCCTATCCATCAGATATCTATCTAGCTCCTTCTTGAAAGCATCCAGAGAATTGGCCTCCACCATCTTCCGAGGCAGTGCATTCCACACCTCCACAACTCTCTGGGAGAAGAAGTTTTTCCTCAACTCTGTTTTAAATAACTGACCTCTTATTCTCAATCCATGCCCTCTGGTACTGGACTCTCCCAACATCTGGAACATATTTCCTGCCTCAATCCTATCAAATCCTTTAATTATCTTAAACGTTTCAATCAGATCCCCTCTCAATCTCCTCAATTCCGGTGTGTACAAGCCCAATCTCTCCAATCTCTCTGCGTAAGACAGCCCTGTCATCCCAGGAATCAACCTAGTGAATCTACGCTGCACTTCCTCAATTGCCAGAATGTCCTTCCTTAAACCTGGAGACCAAAACTGTACACAATATTCCAGGTGTGGTCTCACCAGGGCCCTGTACAGATGCAAAAGAACATCCTTGCTCTTATATTCAATTCCCCTTGTAACAAAGGCCAACATTCCATTTGCCCTCTTCACTGCCTGTTGCACTTGCTCATTCACCTTCATTGACTGATGAACTAGGACTCCTAGGTCTCTGCATTTCTCCCTTACCTAACTCTACACCGTTCAGACAATACTCTGCCCTCTTGTTCCTGCTTCCAAAGTCTACAGTGATTCAATGCTGTAAAACAATAAAACATAAAAACTTCCAATGGGGATGAACATTTTTATAGACACTGTATAAATATCCAGAGTATATTTTGTCCATTTTATACTCTCAATGAGTGTATATTCATGGTCTTCAGCTGTTGTAGCCCATCCACTTCAACTTAAATGTCTCGTGCATTCTTCAGCACACTGCTGTTGTAACCCAAGGTTATTTGAGTTACTGTCACCTGTCTGCTTGAAATGGTCTTTCCATTCTCTTCTTATCTTTCTCATGATAAGACATTTTTGCTGACAGAACTGCCGCTCCCTGGATTTTTTTTTTTTGCTTTTTGTACCATTCTTTGTAAATTCTAGAGACAGTTTTGCATGAAAATCTCAGGAGATCAGCAGTTTCTGAAATACTCAAACCACCCCATCTGGCACCAACAATCATTCCACAGTCAAATGACTTAGATCGCATTTCTTCTCCTTTCTGACTTTGGTCTGAAAAATAATTGACATCTTGTCCATGTCTGCATGCCTTTGTATATTGAGTTGCTGCCACATGATTAACTGATTAGATATTTGCATTACTGAACAGGTGTAATAAAGTGGCCACTGAATGTAATTGTAATGGTGGTGGAGCAATGCAATTGAGCATTTAATTGTTATCAATAGACATATAATTTCAATGAACCTAAAATGGAAAGCTATTTTCATAATTCAATCTAAAAAGTAAATTGATCTTATACATTTCCAATACTTCCACGCATTCGTTTCACCTAATCTACTTCTCCTAAAGAAGCCCTACCTGGAAAATTAGTTAAGTTGATACAAAATTACGCAGAATACATTTTTTGTTCCTATCAAACCCAGAATGATACCTGACTACTATGAGAAGGCCTCTTTCCTTGTTGTAAGAGTGAGATCAAAGCCAATAGAAAATGTATATTCTGTGCATCAAAGTTTCAAATTTCATTTATTATCGAAGTACATATACAGTATGTCACCAATTATTACCCTGAAATTCACTTTCTTGGGGGCATTCACAGTAAATACTAAGAAACACAATAAAATCAATGAAAAACTGCAAAGACAGACAAACAACTAATGTGCAAAATACATCGAACGGCGCAAATGCCAAAGAAGAAAATGATCTTAATAAATGAACAGGCGGATAAATAAATAAATAAAATGACAAATAGACAGATAATTAAATAGATAGATAAAATGGTAGTGAGAACATGAGTTGTAGAGTCCTTACAAGAGAGTCCATATGTTCTCTTGTCATTCCATTAGCTTGGAACAAAAATAATAGAGGCAATTAAGGTTGCCACAAGAAATTCAATGTTGAAAGTCTCATGGATTGGTCTTCCTATTCAGAGACAACCTGATGACTTTCAACCAATAGGAGCAAGTGGTTATCGGCAGTGTCTGGACCCCCTTCTTGAAGTCTATCATAATTAGCACCTGTATAGAAACTTTTTACAGAGCTTTTTTGGTGAGAGGGAACAGAAGATCCTGTACAAACACGAGACACTGTAGATCAGAACTCCATGCTTCAATGGAGAAAAATAGTTCTATAGCACCTGAAGGCCAAGGTCCAACAAAAATGCACTGACCTAATGAAGGGGTGCAGAGGGTGGGAAGTTCAGAGGATGTCTGTTATCATATGGATTCTTCAGTGCTGCAAAGGTGATTCATATCTTAAAAATATAAAGATCTGCAATCCAAAAAACAGAGAAAGGCTATCAGTGCCCACTGAAATAAGTATGTTTCAGAACTGCTTCATAACTCTCTTTCTGGTGCTAGTGTCCTCATTTCCATAGCTCATTATCTGATAAAGTTTCTCTCGCAGTCCAGACTGAAAAAACAAAATATTACGTTTGTAAAAGAACGAGGTGCTAAGTTCGGTCTCCCCACTAAAGTCCTAGAATTGGTGAAAAGTAAGTTCAATCAAAGAGCACAGTGTAATCTCGCAAATCTTGACAAAGGAGAATGTGCCAAGGTACTTTGAGAACTCCATTAATAGTATCCATCTTTCCTTTTCAAGAAAGGAGAAAAGTTTGATTCCAGTAACTCCAGAGGATCTCCTTGTAGTCTGCCTGTGGGAACATCATTGGCAGAATTCTCCTCAGCCAGCACTTCTGAGTGCATGCCTTATCCACTGTAACTGGGTGGTTTCTCACCCTCGCTAATTATGTTTAAATATCTCTTCCTCCACTATTTATTCAACCTCTCCATTCTCTATTACTAATGATTCTGCTGTTGACTAGTTCTGTTTAGATTACATGCTACAGTGAGCAAGGTGGCTAGCATATCCACAGTTTACCTTCGCCATTCAAACAGCAGTCAGGTTCTTGTTTTCGTTCCTTTGAAGATCTTCATCACTTCACAAGCACACAGGGAATTTAATTTGACTACTTTCAGTGGGACAGACAAAGCATTCTTTGTACAGATACAAGTTATTAGCATGCATTAAAATTATTGCTGTTGGGCTGATCCCACTGTCAAACCATGCCACTTCCTTATACATAACTCTGAATAAAACCAAGAAATATTGCCTCATTTGATGATTCCCCCTTAAGTATTTCTTCATCAAAAGTCATTTTTAACTTTTCTTGATGTTCTATGACCTCATATAGGAGTCCCGCAACTCCTAAGATACCAAGCTACTGTAAAGGTTGGATCTTTTACACCCGGATTTCCCTTCCTCACAATAAATATTAAAGCAATATAAGAGATGGGTTTGGACCAAGATTTGAATCCTGCTTCTGCCTGTGAGAAAATTAATCTAACACGGTATAATTTATTCAATGGAATTTAAGAAAAAGATTGCCTTCCAAGAGATCAATTCCCTACCTCCAGATTTTCTTCTATTTCAGCATTTCTCCTCTCCCCACTGCCCCATTCATTAATTCAAAAACACTAGGAAATTCCTTGTTCGTCCCAAAACTACCTGGCATTGAAGGTGTAAATGAGGCATCAAAAATTGAAATTCCCAAAACAATTTCAGCATTCTCTTCAACTGTTGGACCTTGTTTGACTTCTCTATCATATCGTATATTTCATCACACATTAGGTTTATGAAGTGAAACAAAATAATTGAAAGAGTAACATTTTGTTCTTGTATTCATTCACTTCACCCTTTGATAACAAGATGTTGCGCTAACTCAGAAGCAAAATATTTGGCCACTCATCATTTTGGGGGGCATCCAAAGAATTAACCAAGATCTTCATTTCCCCATTGCCTGCCATTTATAAAAGTTCCTATTGAATCTGTTGCTATCATCCCCTCAAGCAACACATGAACACAATACCTTTCTACATTAAAAAAAAATCTACACCTTCTCCTCCATCTGGGTAGCCTCCAACCTGATGCAAGAACATTGATTTCTTTAACTTCCAGTCAGGCCCCCACCCCTTTTTACTATTCCGCATTCCCTTTGCCCTCTCTCACCTTATCTCCTTGCCTGCCCGTCACCTCCCTTTGAAGCTCCTCCCCTTTTCTTTCTTCCATGGCCTTCTGTCTTCTCCTATCAGACGCCCCCTTTTCCAGCCCTACATCTCTTTTACTGATCAACTTCCCAGCTCTTTCCTTCACTCATGAATCACCTTGTGTTTCTTTCCCCCCTCCCCGCCCCACCTTCTAACTCTGACTCCTTATCCTTTTTCCTCCAGTCCTGGTGAAGGGTCTCATCTCAAAACGTCGACTATACTCTTTTCTACAGATACTGCCTGGCCTGCTGAGTTCCTCCAGCATTTGGTATGTGTTACTTGGAATTTCAGCATCCGCAGATTTTCTCTTGTTTAAAAAAAAATCTCACATTTATTACTATGAAACTATGCAATCTCCTTATCAATCCCTCAGTCAGGAAAAATAATGTCTCCTTGCCTAGCCTCTCACAATTTTCCAAGAATGGAAAAGCTGAGCCTGTTTTGCTTAGGTAGAAAAGTTTGTTTGAACACGTTAACATTTTGAGAAGGCTTCCCCACTTTGACTGCTGAACAAAAGCCCTCATTTGTACTATCAGTCTAGTAATGCTCTTCCCAAGCCTACACCCAAGCTTTCTAAATTAATCGTAAGTATCTTCACCCGCCTGCAAATCTGTTGCAGAATAATTCAACATTCAAAGTGTTACCAAACATTACTACTTTTAATGATCCATTCAGACAAAGTAATATTTTCAGGAGAAGGGGGAAAATGAAAATAAGCTACAGGAATTAGCTAGTGGCACAAAAGTGGATAAGTCAATCCATTTTTGACATCAGTCATTTTTAAATGCAACAAATCTATCCCCTATGCATGTGGTATCTCGAATTACATTGAGCGAGGTGTGAAAAGTATTTGTTAATGTTCATGTAGATCAAGCAATAGGCAGTATGAATCAAATGTGCATGTGGTTGGGCATTACTGATGCCACCATGTAAGAAATTCCACTCAACTCTGTGTGTGAACAATTCGCAGAAGACATCTTATTGGCAAAAATAATAAAACCAATCAAGTTCAGGCTCAGTGGATATTCTCCTCAAGGTGATGTTTTCGCAGTTGTCATACTCTGTTGGAGAACTGAGCACTTTTTCTCTTCCACGTTGGTACCTGCACCCAATTCATCCCCATACTGACACTCCATCCAGGTTCCTGCCTCTTGACTCTATGCTTATCACAATGGTCTGACTGCAGACCATTGCTGTATTTTACACCAACTCCTCCAACAGAAACTTGAATGCCTTGGATCCAGCTCTCTCCCATGTTGTGTTGTTTGTGAGGGTGGATTCTCCCCCCACACACCAACCAACCAACCACAAATCATCTCCTGCTTAAGGCTCAAACTAGAAGAACTACAACACTTCAAGTTTAGCTTGGGTAGCCTACAATGCAATGGTACGAACACAAAAATATCCAATTTCTTGCTCTCCCACAGTACCATATTCCTTTCCCACTCCTACCAGTTTACCTGGCTTCTCTTTCACTTTGTTCAGCTTTTCCATCAACCTTCCTGCTCTATTACCAAGGTGAATTACTCTTTCCTACCTGGATCCATCTGCCAGTCAACCCTCCTGTGTCTGTTTCCACCTGACACTGTTAGCCACCAGCCTGCCTCAACACTCCCCGTCTTCCTCCATTCCCCCCAAAGGCTCTGTCCTGCCTCTACCTCGCACCACCTCTCACTTCTTTATACTGATTATATTCCCTCTTCACTCTCATTGAAGATCCCAACCAAAAAATATCCAACATTGCTTATCCTCTATGGATGCTGTTTGACCCTTTGAATTTTTCCATTTTCCATAAACTCTCCAGGTTTGTTATCACTGACATACCGGTTGTCAGTAAATGTGTTGTTTTGCAGCAGCAGAACAGTCAATACATTAAAAAGCTACAAATTACAAATATATATTGAATATATTTCTTATTGTAAAAGAAAGCAAACAAAAAACAGTGAGATAGTGTTCAGCAGATGGTTCATCTGATGGCAAAGTGGAAGGTGCAGTTTCTAAAACATTGAGAGTGTGTCTTTGAGCTCCTGAGCCTCCTTCCTGATGGTAGCAATGAGAAGAGGGCACATTCTGGGCGATAGAGGTCCTTAATTATGGATGCCACCTTTTTGAGGCATCATATTTTGAATACATCTTCAAGAGGTGCCCCAGATACTCTTCTGGGGTGGGGGCGATCTGTACAAGAGGGATGGGTTGCACCTAAATTGGAGGGGACTGTTATCTTGGCTGGGAGATTTGCCAGTGCTACTCAGGAAGATTTAAACTAGTTTGGCAAGGGGATGGGAACCAGCACAGCAAGTCAGAAAGTGAAGGGATGGAGAGGATGTTAGATGTCAGGGCCAATAAAAATAGACAGGAGCACAGCAATAGATAATGATGGGACGGGTAGTTTGTAGTATATGCATTTTTAATGCCAGGACTATTAAGGTGCATGAGATCCATGGTGAATTGCCCATTTGGATTCAGAGCAGGCTTGCCCACAGAAGACAGGGAGTAGTGGTCGAATGGACTTATTCTAGCTGGAGGTCTATGATTAGCGGTGTTCCACAGGGGTCTGTACAGGGACCTCTGCTGGTTGTGATGTACATCAATGACCTGGATGAAAATGTAGATGGGTGGGTAGTAAATTTACAGATGATATGAATATGATTATTGTTGGTGTTGTGGATGGTGTACTACACTGAAGAAGAATACAGGGGGATATAGATCAGTTGGCGATATGAGCAGAGAAATGGCAGATGGAGTTTAACCCAGCCAAATGTTAAGTGTTGCATCTTCATAAACAGATTGCACTGTTAAATGCAAGACCCTCAACAGCATTGAGGAGCAGGGGGATCTTGGGATCCAAGTTCATAGGTCCCTTAAAGTAGCCACACCGGTGATAGGGTAGTTTAGAAGGCAAATTGCATGCTTGCCTTTATTAGTTGAGGCACTGAGTTCAAAGGTCAGAAAGTTATGTTGCAGTTTTATAAACTGGCTAGACTGCATCTGAAGTATTGCATACCATTCTGGTCACTCCATTATAGAAAGGAAGTCAAGGATTTGGACAGGGTGTAGAAGAGGTTTACAGGATGCTCCCTGGGTTAGAAAGCATGTGCTGTGTTGGCTTGTTTTTGCTGGAGTGGCTGAGGAGAGATCTGATATAGTTTATAAAGCTATGATGACAGATAGAGTAGGCAGACTGTATCTTCTTCACGGGGCTGAAATGTTTACTATCAGAGGGTTTGCATTTAAGGTGAGAGAGGGTAATTTCCAATGAGATGTGAGGGGTGAGTTATTTTATATATAAAGTGGTGGCACTGCCAGGGGTGGTGGTAGAAGCAGGTAGTTTACATTAGGGACTTTTTAAAAGATATTTACATAGACACATAAATGAAAGGGAAATGGAGGGATATGGACATTATGTAAACATAAGGGATTTGTTTCATTGGCCATTTGATTACTAGTTTTATTGGTTCAGCACAATATTGTGGGCCCGTGCCTGTCCTGTACTTTTATATGTTCTATGTCCTCATTACTGGGGAAGGCTAGTGCCCATGATGGAGCTGGCTCACTTTCAGCCCTCTGCAGCTTTTTCTGAACCTGTGCAGTGGCTCCTCCATACCAGATGGTGATACATCCAGTTAGAATGCTCTCCGTGGTACATCTGTAGAAATTTGTTGAAGTCTTTGGTGACATACCAAATCTCCTCAAACTCCTAATGAAATATAGCTGCAAACGTGCCATCTTAGTAATTGCATCAATATGTTGGGCCTGAGGTAGAAATTCAGAGATGTTGACACCCAGGAACTTGAAAATGCTCACCCTTTGCACAGCTGATCCCTCGATGAGGACTGGTACGTGTTCCCTTGACTTCCCCTTCCTGAAGTCCACAAGCAAAGCAGTTTTTTTTTAAGCTCTGGGTCCCACCATCTGCAGTCTCTTTTGTCTCCTGCATAAGAAGTGCAGATTTAATTTAATTGGTGCTTCCCTATTTATAACACTGGATCCCTAATGAGATATACCACCAGCTCACAGTGTGGTGCATGTTGGCTTCCTACAGAAACCCCTATAGTGTTAAACACAGGCAATTCTGCAGGTGGTGGAAATCCAGAGCAGCGTGCACAAAATGCTACAGGAACTCAGCAGGTCAGGCAACATCTATAAAAATGAATACACAGTCAATGTTTCAGCTTCAGGCTGAGGCCCTTCATCAGGACTGGAAAGGAAGGGGAAAGGTGCCAGAATAAATGGTGGGTGTGGTGTCAGGGTCGGGGGAGTTGTTCATACATTTTCATAGATCCTGCTGAGTTCCTGTAGCATTTTGTGTGTGTTACCCTTGTAATGAGCAGCATAAAGTTGACAGGCGTGCAATGCAAACAATAGAGAGGAGGGGTCTAATTACACAACGCTTTACTCAAAACTATTTTGTGGCTATTGTACTGCACTCACCCCCATGCATTTACGTCATGATATGTGCTCTGAAGATACATTGAAGACATTTGGTCAAATAGTCCCTCACAACACATAGGGATATCTTTCAAATAAACTGGCTAATGGAATCAGAAAGCTCCAATGGTGCTTGCCTCTAGTGTCTGTCTCCTCACTTCTGTATTTCCCCCTGTTCCCAGAGGCATGGGGATGGCAAAAGGCTCCACTGAATGATGCATGAAAGAACCTTTGAATGAAAATGGCCTTGGCCTGCAGTAGTCAGACTGATAAATGATGCGCGGAAATCGAGAATGTTTCCGACTGCCAAGGGCTGTGGTCAGCCTGTTGCAGGACTGAACAGCTGAGAGCTCTGTGGTGATCAAGAGCCTGAAGTCACACTCCCATCAGCCTTTCATCACTCTGGGCCAAGCAAGGTCAAGTCAAAGGGTCAGGCAGATTGTCGGAGGCATACAATGACAATGAACAAGATGGTTGACAATGGAAACAAGATTAATGTTCTTCCACATACCCCACGAATTGCTTTTTATTTGTAACTCTATTTAATGTTAGCAAATATTTACAAGTAGATCTTCTTGAAAGAACTGCAAAGGAATGTGTTCATTTAAGCATGGTGCTGAGCTTAGATTTAAACAGATTTGTACCTGCTTTGTTCTACAGTTGTTTTTGGCCCTTTTTCTTTGTGGGTTATTTTGTTCTTGTCATTGCCCACACCACCTAGCTGAGAGTCTATTGGGCAAATTGTTTCAGGCGTTTCCAAATACAGTCCCTGTGATAAGCTTCAGGAAGGTGGCCAACTGATTGCAGAGTTTTCTTGCCCACTGATACTTCCCAGGAGTAAGTATCACCACAATATGATATCTTACCTCCTTGTCCCCATATGTACTTACTGTGAAAGTGATTAATATTTCTAAATCATACAATACTGTTTCTTGGCAGCTCATTTTACATGTAACAGCCAAGTTATTTTTTTTAAGATTTGCCTCTTTAGAAATACTCTATTTAAAACATCCAGTTTAAAGTTAATACAGCATTGAAAGTGGCTATTCAATGTATTGCACTTGTTCTTGGGAAAATAATTCTCAGCACTTGAAACATAAACTTCCAATTAACCTGAAACCCACCTCCTGCCTCTTCTTACATCCTGCTATCAAGACCCAATACTTTTTGCTCAAGAACGGTGTAACGACACTACAGCCTCACAGTTCCATAAGCAACCAAGCAAGTCCACCAGTGTCTCTTCTTCCTTCTGATGTCCCCTTCGATCCTCACCATTTTTATCAATGCACCATAAAAAGCATCCTATCCAGAGGTATCACAGCTGAGCATGGCAACTGCTCTGCCTGAAACCATAGAAACTACACAGTGGTGGACACATTTCAGCACACCACAGGAAGCAGCCTCTCCTCCATAGGCTCTGCCTACACTTCTTCCTTCCTCAGTAAATCAGGAACCCACCCACCCTGGACAGTTTTTCTTCTCCCTCCCATCGGGTAGAAGATAAAAAGCCTGACTACCGAATGGTTCCCTGGTATGACAAGATGGACTCTTGACCTCACAATCTACACAATGAAGTGTTTTCCTGCACTGCACTTTCCTTCCACCTGTAACACTTTATTCTGCACACTTATTGTTCTACCTTGTAATGATTTGATCGATATGAAAGGTGTGCAAGACAAGTTTTCATCGTACTTCAGCACATGAAAATAATGAACCAGTTTACCTATTTAGAATGGAAACAAGATTAATATTCTTCCACATAGCCCATAAATTGCCTTTTATTTGTAGCTCTATTTAGTTCAGCAAATATTTACAATTATTTTTTCTTGAAAAATGTAAAGGAATGTGTTCCATTATGCTGAGCTTAGATCTGAACTGATTAAAATTTGCTTTATCCTACAACTCTTTTTGGCCTTTATCTTTGTGGGTCATTTTGTTCTTGTCATTGCAAGCACCGCCTAGTGGGAGTCTATTGGGTGAATTGTTGCAGGCATTTCCAAATACTGTCCCTGCAACAAGTGTTTGGTCCTAAACTCAGATGTGTAGAGTTTGCAAGTTCCTCTGCACACTACAGTTCCATCTCACATTCCTTAGATGTGCTGGTAGGGTTACTGTCTACTATATGTTCAAAGTTCAAAGCAAATATATTATCAAAGTACATATATGTCACAATATACAATACCGAGATTCATTTTCTTCTGGGCATATGTAATAAATCCTTAATAGAATAATAACAACAATAGAATCAATGAAAGACTGCAACTTGGGCGTACAACCCCCAAAAGACAACAACTGTGCAAGTACAAAAAGAAACAAATAATAATAATAATAAATAAGCAACAATTATCAAGAAATGAGATGAAGAATCCTTAAGAGCAAGTCCATAGGTTGTGAGAATATTTCAGTAATGGGGCAATTGAAGTTGAATGAAGTTATCCCCATTGGTTCAACAGCC
Source organism: Hypanus sabinus (assembly GCF_030144855.1). Lineage (NCBI taxonomy): Eukaryota > Metazoa > Chordata > Chondrichthyes > Myliobatiformes > Dasyatidae > Hypanus > Hypanus sabinus. Next base: position 33,516,723 of record NC_082707.1, read on the forward strand.
TGATTGCTTCGAGTTTATCCCTTAGTTTGGGTTAATGGCAATCAAGAACCAAGAGGAGTTTCCTAGCATGTGGCAGAAAGAATCATTTACAGGGTGCAAAGAATTGAGGAGATTGGGAATCGGACAGATGGCATTGCTCCTCTGGGTGCTGGCATGGTCTTGCATGACATGATTACTGAGATTGTCTGGAAATGGTGGGTAACGGAAATAAAATTTCAATTTGCTGCCTGAATAAAAACTGGTGTTGCAGATTGCCCAAGCTGGGCTGTTTCACTTACAGATGGATGATCCGCAATGATAGCTAGTGGAAATGTTGAAAATCCAACAGAAATATTGGATTGTAGATAGATTAAAAATCCTGAATGGTTGTGTGCATGACCATATATCTCGGAGACCATGAGCCAGAGGAGCAGAATTAGGCTATTTGACCCTTCGAGTCTGCTCTGCCATTCCATCATGGCTGATTTATTATCCCTCTCATCCCCATTTCCTGGACTTTCTTCCTGTAACCTGTGTCACCCTTACTAATCAAGATCCTATCAACCTCTGCTTTAAATATACCCAATGATTTGGCCTTCACAGCCACCTGTAGCAATGAATTCCACATATTTACCACCTTCAGGCTAAAGAAATTTGTTAGACTACATACACAACGCTGGAAGAACTCAGCAGGTCAGGCAGCATCCGTGAGAAAAGAGTAGCCAACGTTTCGGGCCGAGACCCTTCATCTACATTTGTTCTTATCTATGTTATAAAGAGGTGTCCCACTATTGAGGCTGAGCCCTCTGGTCCTAGACTTCCACACTATAGGAAACATCCTCTCCATATCCACTCTATTTAGTCCATTCAATATTCGATAGGTTTCAATGAGATTCCCCCTCCGTTCTTCAACACTGTTGTGAGTATAGGCACAGGGCTATTTAATGCTCCTCATTCATTACCCTTTCATTCCCAGATCATTCTCATAAACCTCTTCTGATCACCTTCTCTTTATAGAACAGTGTAAAATTAGAACAGCAGTACATTTCATCATTATATGACTGTTATGGGGAGAGATAGGACAAACAATATACACAAGTTTAGTCACAAGGACAAAAATGCTTTTATTTTTAATTGCTGATTCCTCAAATGATTTGGAAAAAGATTTTAGAAAAATATCCTAAACTGAAGGCTCCAAGTGCTTAGTCTATTTCCCCTAATACACAAACTCCTTTCATCCATCTACTACTGTATGGAGCCTGATCATTTTTATTTAAAACTTGCTCCTGAAAGGAACAAAGCTCTTAAACACAAAGCTGAGATTTATAAATTTATAATTTCAAGAATCACTGAACAAGCAAAATTCAAAGAAGATTCTGGACAATTTAACTCTGAGGATTTTGCTTTCCTGCACATTGACGGATTTCCATCTTCGTGCCAAGTCTGACACTTTCTTTATTAAGAAATGATTTGTATTCTGGGTCAAGAAGTTTGAATCCTAAAGTCATCAAGTTCTTCTGTTGGCTTTATTTTAAACAAATTCTGTTTGTTTCTTTAACATTGTCCACTATCTATCTACACTGTTGTTCTCAACCTAGATAATGTAGAGTGAATGAAGGACATATACATCATGAGCACGACACAGCTTCTGACTTGATCCATGTTTGATCCATGTACAATAATAAACAGACAGATCGCTCATTGCCATACTTGGACTCCTCCTGAGTGGGCACTTGCAACATAGAGGTAATTTATTTTCAGATCTCAGTTGTGAAACTAGAATCAGAAACCAACATTTAACATACGAGCATGCCCTCTTGATGCTCAAACTCATTTAACAAACATCTTGTTGCACCTTCAAAAGTTCTACAGCTAAGTATCACAATTGACCTTTGAAAATTAAAGAGAAAGTCTGAGAGTATAGACTGCAAGTTGCTAACTGATCAGTATGCAGGATTTTCAGCTTCTATAATTAAATAGAGAACCTTCTAGTAAATCTCAGTGTGACTGAATGATCTCCTCTGTCTCCCTTCCATCATGGCAACAGCTTTGAAAATTAGCAATACTTCATTCCTCCAACGTCATGGTTGGAGGGAAACAATGATATTATTATCAATCTAGTTCATTAAACTTTAACATCTCAAATATTAGTGTATTTCCAGTAGAGTGTGACTTTTCTTCCACCAAATATAATACCGTGCCTGGCATTGTGATCCGAGCCTCTCTAAAATAAGTAGCAGGAATTCAGGAATTCCTCGGAATTCTTTAAATATTTGGATCTTAACATTTGATCATTGAACACAAAATTGGACATCTCTTATGCAAACAGTAAAAGTGTTAATAGACCAGAATACCCAAAAATATGAACCATACCCATGTACAAATAAGAGACTGGACGCAAATTGTGTTTTGGAATAGTTATCCCTACAAATTGCAAATAACCAAAAGCTGGGAGCCAATTATTGGTGCTCATCTGTTAGATTCATGGAAATGATAAATCATCCTTAGTTTCAGGATAATTTCCACAAAGTTGCCAGGTTTACATATTACCTCCTATTAAACTCACCAGAGAAATTTGATTCCAGTAAATAATTATATTACAACTTATTTTTGGCGATTTCTAATGGCTGCCAATCAACATGTTTTGCCCAGAATGTGAATAATTTGAATTGGGGATTCTCATTCCTTCAAGCTGCATATTATTTTTGAAGGTTTTTCAAATGTCTGTTTTTAAAGGTTTTCCCACAGGGTTTCTTTTTGTTCTCCTTCTCAGTCAAACTTCCTATCATCATTTTATTTCTCTTTCAGTGCCTACTCTAATTCACTCTCTCAGTCCTTCTTCTGTTTACGGCTGGCCTGTTCATTTCACTGATTAAGAAGATGTACAACTCTTATCCCCGTGAACACCAATGTTCCAAACTCCCAAATTTCTCCCTCAACATTATCCACCTAGCACGATCAGCAATTTTATGGGCAAAATAGTTAAAAATGCACAATCAAGCTAACAAGGCACATCACTAGAATCCTTGCTCTAGTACAAGCTGGCTCATTATAATAATATGGCTCTTTAGGCCAGCTGCCAAAATACTTCATTAGGAATTTAGCATCTGGTTATTTTCTGGCTTTCAGAGTCATTCTTTTGTGAATATCCAATGTACTGGAAGCCTTGCAATGTTATAAATTTAATATTATCTAATGAGATTCAGAAGCACATTGAAAGAAAATACTGCCCAAGCTTGTTTTATGCACTTGCATTTAATCATTTTTTTCAAAATTCTTCATGGAGTGCTGATTGATATCAAAATAGCACACAACGCCATAAAAAAGTACATGTAGATAACATCGTAGTGAGAACAAAGGCCTTCTTATTTTGGCAAAGTGCAATCTGACCCAGAATGCTCCAGTACATGCAGACACCTGGGTTGACTGAGAGCCACTTATTTTTGTTTTTTTTAAACTTTACAACTTTTATTCATGTTAAAAGGAGAATTATCAAATGCCATTGTTTCAAGCTAACCCATTTACAGAACTTGTGATTGTTCCTAATTGCGTTTAAGAATCCTGCACCTCCTGCATTTAATTTGGAAAGGTCCAGCTGAAAGACGGAAGCAAAAGAAACAAATTGCCCCAAAATGGTTCTAATTGTGCAAATGAAGATAGTGGACATATCAATCATTAGTTATTTAGGAATCTTATCTACCACAGATTATTCTGACAAGGTGGTGATGGATGGAAAGATGGAGGCACACAGCTTCTGTCATCTCTTACAAAATGGAACTAAAAAATCCAGTATTGTTTATTTGCACAGTTTCCTGGATGCACGTCCTGAACAGACTGTGTATATGCAATTGCATTTCATTCTATTTTCCCTCAGAAGGTACCTAACTCCACAGGACTAAAGCTAAACCATACTAACACTCCTGGGAACAAAGGAGGGCCAAATCAGGTGGGGTGATCTACTACTGTGCACCCTATCCCATTAATTTATGACAAATGTGTTGATTTAAAATTGACCCTTGTTTCTGTATGTTGTGTCTGTCTTCGTCTTTGTCTGTGTTCAGTGGGGGGCTGGAAGAGGAACACTATGCGTGCAGGTCCATTGTAACAAAAGAGCTGATTTGCTAAAAATATGACAGGATTTGTTCAAACACAATAGTGAGAAAGGAATGGCATCATGGCCTTGCTCTTGGGTGTAGTAACAGTGATATCACAAGCTTGATAAATGTATTAAGGAAGTAATTTGGGAATACAATGTGTGGGTGTTTTTTTTTCTTGGACGTCTGGAGATTTGGAACAAATTTTAAGATTTATTTTGAAAGGTTGCAATTAATTTGAGCCACTGTCTGGCTGATTAAGTGGTAGCGCAGAATTGCTGTGAAGCACAGTGTCATCGCAATCTCCTGCAAGTCAGCAGAAAAAGCTGACTTTGTGTGACTGGACCATTATGTCCCATGATCCAATATGCCCAAAGGTCTTTGTCACAAGCAGTAGTTCACTCCTCAGGACGTCAGCTGCCAAACATTCGTAAGCAATAGCTTACTTAACAATGTTTGGTTTTCAAGTATTCTCACTATTTACATGTAGAAAAATGACCAAATAACATTGTCACTTCAAGGTTGTTCATAAAACAATTATATTAAAGTTTGTGTATGCCTTTGTAAATCCAAAATTATGTACTTATAAGTTTTCATCCTTTTCTCTGTGTTATAAAATGAAATTAAACTTGGCATCATCTAGAGTTCAGACATATAACTTTACTATTGTCACCCAATCTTTTATTACTGTGATTCTGGTAACAACCAGTGAAAATGAAACAAGAGTGGGTCTACAGATCTGTTAGATCTCAGCTCAGCTGATCTTGGACTCACCTCTAATTGTCCATTCCTTACCCTTAGCCCGTGATTCTCCAGTAGTCTGAAAACTCTCACCTGTCTTGAAAACATTCAATGACTCAGCTGCCTGGGGAAGGAGACCCCAAAGATTCATTACTCTCAGAGGAAGGTTCTTCTCATCTCCATCTTAAAAGAATAGTCCTTTTTTTTTAACTTTACCCCACCCACAGTTCTAGATTCCCCTTTGAGGGATAAAAAGCTTACAACTTGCCAACCTAAGAATGACTATTATTTCAGTTGAACGACCTTCCATCTCTATCAAGTACAGAGGCACCTGAACATAAGAAACAGGAGCAACAGAAAACCCTCCAACCCTTGAGCCTGTTCCACCATTCACTAAGATTATAGTTGCTCTGCTACCTTGGTACCACATTCCTCTACTATCCCTATCCTTATATTCCTTCATTCACTTGAAGTCCAGAAATCCATGAATCAATGTTTGATTGAACTCAGTGACCGAGCCTCCAATGTCCTCTGGAGTAAAAGAATTCCATGGAGTTATTACATTCTGAGTGAAGAAATTTTTCCTCACTTCGATTCTGTGATGCTGACCTTTGATTCTAGACTCTGACCTGGAAAGGACTTTTTCCCCTGCAATCAGAATGTATTTAAGAATGTTATAATTTAAAAAGAAATCTCTTCGTTTTAAACTCGAGACAATACAGATCTAGTCCACTCAATCTCTCCCGCACTTCAAAACTCCCTGTCACTGGAATCAGTTTAGTGAATCTTTGTTGCACTTCCTCTTTGACAAGCAGTCCAAAACTGTACAGTACTCCAGGCACTAAGACACCAAAAGATTATAGTAAAACTCTCTTACTTCTCCATTCAATTCCTTTTGCAATAAAGGCTAAATAACATTAGTCTTCCTAATCAACTGTTGTATCCGTTAGCTTTCAATATTTCATACGTGAGCAGATTTAGATTCTTTTGAATATCAATACTACCCAACACCTTGTTATTTTAAAAAAGTATCTTTAAAGTAGATTTCTGAATGGACAATTAACCCATGAATACGAACTCACTATCTTTTGTTCTCTTTACACTACTTTTTAAATGTAAATTATATATGTTATTTAGTATATCATCAGCAAACTTTCAAATATGACACTTAGTTTATTTAGTAAAATCATTAATACAGATTGTTAATAGCTGGCACTCAAGCACCACTATAGTGGTATCCCACTAGCCACAGCTTGCCAACTTGAGAAGCATCCATACTTACTCCCAGAACCACGAGTTCTTGCGTTATCATTGCCTTTACCCTGTATCTCCTTATTAAATTTAGTAAGGAAATACAAAAGTAATATATCTTTCAGACCCTTCCTCTATGTTCACTATTATAATCTCTATGAACCCTTATAATTGTTTAATGTTACAGTGTTTTCATTTAAACCATGATAACTCTGCTTTAACTCCCTGATGTTTTTTTTTTGATGTTTTACTACCTTGTCCTGGATGAAAGATTCCAACACTTTTCTAATATCAGACATCGCAGTGGCTCTCTGTATCCATCTTTTCTTGAATAGAGTTGTTTACATTAGTAGCTTTCCCATTTTATGACCGTTGCAGAGTTTAAGAAATGCATCCATTATCTTTGTAACCAGGACATGGGCCATCAGGTCCAGGGAACTCTTCAGCTTTTCTCCTTTTTTGTTATTCAGTTGTCAGGATAAGGATATCATTCATCCTCAAATCTACATTTGGCAATTTGACTTGCCTAATTTAAGTACTAATTAAAGTTACTCACAATTATTGTAGAATTTTCTTACAGGACCCCATTATTTATTGATGATTAATCTGATCTGTAGAGTCTTTAGGGGCAAAAAACATCTTGCCATTTGACCTGACATTAATATGTTGTGAACAGATGAAAGCCCGATATTTGTGCCATCTACCAAACTGAAAAATGTTATTCCCCTTCCTGTTTATTAACCAATTCTCTCTCCACAATAATATGTCATCTCATAGTTCCCTATCCCTTATTATATGTGATAACATTCTATGTACCTTACCAAATAATCACTTGTTACATCCTCAACAAAATCTATTAGATTTGTCAAACTCAATTTCCCTTTTCATAAAACCATAATAAGCCTGCCTAGCTCTGTAACAATTTTCTGTGTAATTGTTTATCAAATGGAGCCTAGTATTTGCCCTTCAAAGTATGTCAAGAAAAGTTCCATGTTCCTCTCTCCTTCCTTACTTGATGTTATATTTGTTAGCTCCATATTCTTAGGCCTGTTCCAGAATCTCTATGGGCATTTCTCTCAGAAACTAGAATGCAAGGAATCAAGTCTGGCTTTCAGTTTTTGAAGAGTCATTGAGCCAACACAGAAAGAGGCCCTTCAACCCTTGAAGTCTGGACCAACTAGCTTATACTGCTTTATACTAACTCTACGTTAATCCTTTTATTCTTGCATATTCTCAAGTTTAAGTTCAAATTCACTTCATTGTCATTCAACTGTACACATGTAATCAATGTTCCTCCGGATCAAGGTGCACAACAGTGTACATAAAATTCGCACACACAACACATAGTAAAATTGCCATAAATAAATCTGCAAATATGCTGCACATACATACAAGTTATAAAGTAAACATTATCATGCTACTGGCTCTTCATACATGTTGAGAATTGGGTGTTGGGGGCGAGTTAAGTAGTCTTCTAGCCTGGGGGAGGAAGCTGTTTTCCATCCTAACAGATATTTCCTAATGCTATGATATCTCCTGTCTGATGGTAGGGCGTCAAAGAGATGGTAGGGCTCCCACCAAATTCTATCATTCACCTATACACTAAGGGAATTCATAAAAATAAATCACTAAACTGCATGACTTTGCGATGTGGGAGGAAACTGAAGAACGTAGCAGAAGTCCAAGCATTCATGAGGAGAACCTTCCAACAGACAGCACCCAAGGCCAGGACTGAACCTGGGTCTCTGGCACTGTGAGGCAGAAGCTCTACCAGCTGTATCGCTGTGTAACTCCATTCTGTTTTCTCTAATGGCTCCTCCAGTGTAATATAGAAGTGGATATAGAAGTTGGCTGGCCAGTGATTCTGTAGGGAATTGTCAGCCAAATGCATGTTCCATGTAACTGTAGTCTGCAGTGGGAAAAATAGAACATACGAGAGGTCAGATTCCTTTGTCAAAGAGCAACTCCACTTGATCCAGTTCAGTTGATGACCTTTTCAAAAAAGGTAAGCATTTGGGATTGGTTTACTATAGTCACATGAACCGAGATACAGTGAAAAGTTTGTCTTGCACATTGTTTGTACAGATCAAATCATTACACAGTGCATTGAGGTAGAATGAGGTAAAGCAATAACATAAAGCAGAGTAAAGTGCAACGTTTACAGAGAAAGTGCAATGCAAGTGAAGAATAAGGTGCAGGATCATAATGAGATAGATGGTGATGTCGATACATTTTATCATACTAGGGAACATCCAATAGTTTTATAGCAGTGGGGTAGAAGCTGTTTTGAGCCTGGTGATACGTGCTATGAGGCTTTTGTATCTTCTGCCCAATAGGAGAAAACAGAAGAGGGAATGGGTGGAGTCTGATTATATTGGCTGCTTTACCATGGCAGTGAGAGGTATAAACAGGGCTCTTGGAGCAGAGGTCGGTTTCAATGACATGCTAAGTTGTGTACACAACTCTGCAGTTTCTTTCAGTCATGGGCAGGGCAGTTACCACACCAGCCCCTGATGGAACCAGCTGGGATGCTTTCTACAACGTATCAATAAATATTTGGTAAGGGTAGATGTGGACATACCGCATTTATTTCTGAATTCAAACATTTCTTTTTCAATTCCCTTCCTTAGTGAAGCCAGTTGTTTGTTGTTTTATTTTAATTGACACAGTTAATTTATGTTGTTTTGAGTTTATTGTGATACTTATTGTTTTAATGTTAGAATAGTTAATAAATTTCACTGAAACATTTAGAAAGACTGTTATAGACATCAACAAAACAGATAGATTATCATCTCAATCATGAGCACATTCAATATTACTGCACTCCTTCCTTCTCCCTATTGTACTAAGGTGTCATTCTAAGTTATGGAGTTGGTAGTACTCTCACTACCTTCTTTCCTAGGTGTGAGTAATAGAAATCAATTAGTAAAATCATTGGATAATGTTGGAGAACGTGCATCATATTCTGTGAGCTTAAAAGACTGTGCTCTAAGTTAATTGATTACTAGGGCCAGGCTGAATTTAAGCAGACTATTTGTGAAAGGGCTTGGTAAGATAGATGCCCAAAGATACAAGGTTGCATCACCAGCTCGTACAGAGGGGCCACTGCACAGGATCGGAAAAAGCTGCAGATAGTTGCAGAGACAGCCAGCTCCATCGTGGGCACCAGCCTCCCCAGCACTGAAGGCACCTTCAGAGGGTAATGCCTCAAAAAAGCTGCATCAATCATTAATGACCCCCATCACCCAGGCCATGCCCTCTTCTCATTGATGCCATCAAAGAGGAGATACAGGAGCCTGAAGACACGGTCAACATTTTTGGAACAGCTTTTCCCTCTCTGCCATCCAATTTCTGAAAGGATAATGAACCTATGTACACCATAGGTTAATTGGGACAGATTGGGACCAGTTCATTTTGGTCCATTTAAAAAGTTGCCCCAATTAGCCAAAGTTTCATGGAAACAATTAAAAGGTATAAAATGACTAACTACTGTTTAATTGAGTAACAAATTAGGCACTCAAATGAAATGAAAACATAACCAATACTACTGTGTATGGATTCCTAATAGTTACCAATGGAGGAATTCATTGATTGTAAGCTGCCTTGAACATTTATTTGATTGACTGTAAATGAACAAATTGGTGCTGACACCTAGTATAGAGAATGAACTGCTTTCATACAGTGCTATCAATGATCACCTCCTCCAAATCTTCACTTTTAGGGTAACATTCAAGATGGTTGTTGATACCTTCAAATCTTTTGTAGTTCCTAACTTGTTGAAGTAGTGAAATCATTTCAATTTCACTCCCGGCTGTTTCTGGCATCTCCAAGCCTGAATGCTTGAAACTACAGGGAGAAAAACAGCTATGATCTGTCTTACTGCTTATTTCTTGTCAACTATCAGTGATTAAAAATAACTGCTTTTGAACACAAACACACACAACTGACACTATCTAAAAACTGTTTGCTCTAAGTACAGCTTAACAGCCACGCAAGTGCATATGTCTGATGTAGATAGAAACTGTTCGGCAACAGTATCCTGCCCAATTAAGCTGCATAGTGTCCCAAATAAATGAAGGGAATCCCGGCTATTTTCTCAATGTGTTTTTGTTCTTTAAGAGTTGTCCCAAGTAAGTGGCTGCCTCGATTAACCAATGGCCCAATTAACCAGAATCCATTGTATATATTTTCTTATTGTAATTCTTCGTTTTCCATTGTTATTTATTGCATTATACTGCTTTCACTAAACCACTAATTTCACAACACGTGCCAGTGATATTAAATCTGCTTCTGATTGCTTTTCCTGGTGGAGGAATCCAGAAAAAAAGAGTGGCATTTTAAGATAAAGTATCAGCCACTTAGACTGATGTTACTTGGAACATTGTGGAATACCATAGCATGGTAGTGTTGCAGTTAACCCAATGCTTTACAGCACCAGCTAAGAGACTGGCGTTCAGTTCCTGCCACCATTTGTAAGGAATTTGTACGTTCTCCCTATGACCACATGGATTTCCTCTGAGTGCTCCAGTTTCATCCCATACTCCACAGACACAAGGGTTAGGATTAGTACATTGTGGGCATTCCACGTTGGCCACACTGGAGGGCTGCCCCCAGCATATAGTCAGACTGTGTTGGTCGTTGACGCAGAATGATGCATTTCACTGTATGACAAACAAGAAAAAATCCAGGTTGTCTATGGGCTATCAGAATGGCTGTGGGCAGAATTCCAGTTTGCATCACCTGAAGACTGCTTGGCACTGATAGTTCACTCCACCTTGCAGAATAGCTGGTTTATTGAGGACATTCGGCTTCAAACCTAAGTGGAAATGCAGTGATCACACAGGAGGTAGATACAAGGTAAGGAGAGAATTGTGGATGATCTGATTCATCAAATTCCTCATATAATCTTAGGAAACAAAAATACTAGCATTTATTTTGTTACTTTGGAAAGGTAGTTGCTGGGACTAAACTTGTTGACAATGATAAGACCATAAGACACGGAGCAGATTTAGGCCATTTGGACCAATGATTCTGCTCCACCATTCAATCATGGCTGATCCTTAATTTTGTCACCCATCCTCAGCCCCACTCCCTGGCTTTCTCCCCATAACCTTTGATGCCAAGGCCAATCAAGAACCAGACTTAAATTCTCCACCTTAAACACACCCAGCAACCTGGCTTCCACAGCCACTTGTGGTAACAAATACACCATCTTCTGGCCAAAAAAATTTATCCGCATCTGTTTAAATGGATGCCCCTCTATCCTGAGGCAGTGCCCTCTTGTCCTAGACTCCTCCACCATGGGAAATATCCTTTCCACATCTACTCTGTCTAGGGTTTTCAACATTTGAAAGTCATCAATGCTCACTGCTAAAATGCAGGAAAACTACCTTATGCAGATCTACTGATTAAATTTAATTCCTGGATCCTAAATGTTTCCAGTTTTTTTTCACAGCTTCATCTTTTTTCATATTTGGAAAACACTTTTTTGTCAAAAGAGTTTACAATAAGTAAATAACTCCAGTGTCCCAGGTTTGATCCTGACCTCCAATATTGAATGTGGGGAGTTTGCTCTTTCTCCCTGCGACTATGTGAGTTGACCTGATGCTCCAGTATCCTCCCATATCCAAAAGGCATGGAGGCTGGTAGGTTAATTAACCACTCTAAGTTGCCAAGAATAGAACCTTGAAGGAAGGGGGTGTTGTTGGGAAATTGAAGAGAATAAGTAGTGAAACATAGTTAGGGGAATAGGGCTGTTGTCCACATACCCAATGGGATAAAGTGGCCTTTGAGTTCTGATGGAAATATGGACCATGAAACAGAACTAAAAATTCCCAAAAAATTCAGGGAAACTAACTGGATATTCAAAGAGAGGCAGAAGTCATCCATTGGACGAAGAGTTCCTAACCTAAGGTCCAGTCTTCAGTTAATGGTAGGGATGCATGACATAAAAAGGTTGGGAACCTCTGCGTTAAACTATCAAAGCCTTCCAAGTTCTGGATCCTCTGGGAATTTCAGCTGGCAAATTCCAACATTGCAGCACCATTTCTCAAGCAACTAAACTGAGAATCAAGAATTAAGTGAAACAAGTTGTGATAGTTTCCAATTAATTTCAAAACTGAATGGGTTAATTGAATGAATTTTCCAGTTGACATAACATACAATCTAATGGAGGAACCTAGCAGGTCCTGCAGCACCTGTGGAAGGAAATGAATTATTGATGTTTCAGGTTGAAACCTGACATCAGGACTGAAAGTGCAGAGGCAAGTCCTGATACAGGGTATTGACTTGAAATGTTGACATTTCCATTGCTTCCACAGTTGCTGATCAACCTGCTGAGTTCTTCCAGCAGATTGCTTGTTGCTCAAGATTCCAGTATCTTGTGTCTTCCCAGTAGACACATTGGTGGGTCATAAGTGGGAGTGAGGAAGCACTGTTTCAACCTTTATTGCGCCTTGTGGATGGCAACTATGTGGATAATTGGGATGTAATCTTGAAGTTGTGAGGCCAAATTTAGAGTACTGTTTGCAGATATGGTCACCTTCCTACAGGAAAGGTATCAATAAGATTGAAAGAATGCAGAGAAAATTTACAAGGGTGTTGCTGGGACTTGAGGACCTGAGTTATAGTGGAAAGTTGGATAGATTAGACTTTATTCCCTGGAGCATAGGAAAAGGAGGGGAGATTTGGTGGAGGTATACAGAATAATAAGGGGTATAGACAGGGTAAACGCCAGCAGGTTTTTTCCACTGAGATTAGATGAAACTAGAACTAGAAGTCATGGGTTTAGGGAGAAAGGTGAAATGCTTAAGGGAGAACATGAGGGGAACTTCTTCACGCAGAGGCTGTTGAGAAAGCAGAAAGAGCTGCCAGCACAAGTGATGGATGCAGTTTTGATTTCAACATTCAGGAGAAATTTGGTTAGTATATGGATGGCAAGGATATGGAGGGTATGGTTCAGGTGCAGGTTGATGGGACTAGGCAGATTAACCATTTAGCACAGACTAGATGGGCCAAAGGGCCTGTTTCTGTGCTGTAGAGCTCTATGACTCTATGCACTTTACAAAGTCTGAGGGTTGGTTTTCAGCAGGGCCACTTGAGTGTAAAGAGCCCGTCTCTAGAGCCTAACCTTCACAAAAGAAAAGCTGAAATAAACAGGAGCTGGGGTGTGATTGACGCCAACATCAGAATGCTTTTCAGTAGCCCCACCCGTTGAAATGAATGAAAGTAACTGACAGCGTTGAATGGATCTGATGAACACAATCCTTAGAGGCTGCCTCCAACCCCCACATATTACCCTTCCGTTGAAATTAACATCTCATAAATCTGTATTCATATGTTTTTGTGATACTGCAAATAATTTCAGAAATCGTAATTTGGCACTTCCATCACCCCAATGATAAATGCACAATCTACTAGCTAGAAAGTAATTCAAGCAAAACTCTAGAAGATTTTACATCATCCCTTAAGTATCTGAGATAAACTGCTTTTCAATAGCATCATGTTGCTGTGGTGTCAAAAACACCTTTTACTTCAAATGCAATGGCATTGGGATGGGAATAATATAATAACTGTGAGCAATTGAACAGATCATACCAAAGATCTTATTCAGACTCTCTGTGATCTATTCAACATTTCATCTTAGAAAATAGAGAGACAGATGTGAAGAGATTGAGCGAAAAAGAAGTCTTGTGACATTGAGGGAAACACTATAACGAGAAGTTATGTAGAATGCATACAGGACACAGCTGGGAGCATTTCCCATATTTTGGCTGCACATCATTCAAAGCTGGATAAGTGTCATTTCAACACGTCCTTTTGTTATCATTATTCCTTAGAAACCCTTCAAAACACTAAAAGCAAAAAGGCTATTTTGTTCAAAGTCCAAATAATCATGATTCATTTCAAGATAACAACTGGAAGATTTATTCTCTCTCTGTTGAGCAGCAAGCAGAGAAAGAATGATGAAAGGTGGACATCTGTGATGTGGACATGGTAGAGATGGTACAAAGATAATGGGCTCATCCTTTGGCGTGTGTTTGGTGTTGACTTTTGTGCTCATGATTAGCCTTATTCATGTCCATTCAGTGCTAGCATCCATGCATGTGCTAAAATACAACACAGGCCTGCACAGATCATTATATTTTGTTTCACGCAATGAATTAAACCTTGCACCAAACAAATTCCTCACCAAAGTAAGATCCAATTAACAGGGAAAGGGTGGTTGACTGAAAAAAGATTCAGTGATTTACACACCTGTGCCTTCCAGTACTAAACCAACAATAATCAACTTTTTCTTTAGCTGCAAAGCTTTGAAGGCAGTTTTATTCACATATTGAAAGGAATGTATTGACTTTATTTGATACTAGCCACACTAAAGCACTGATAAGAGATTCAAGAGGAAGATTTAAATTCTCCATAGTGTGGAGTATAATTGCATATGATTCCATTCCTTTTAAATTTTAATTATAGGAGCGGCACTGTTTTTGGTTTATATGTCCAAATACCAGAGGTCCCATGTTACATAGATAGAAACAATAAATCAAATTTACAGTAAAATGGCAAATGAAGTATTTCTGGAGAAGAACATAATAATCTTATCTAAAAGCTAAAAGGGCATGATGAGAGGTGTGAGTAAAATTTTTGAGGGTCTTTAGAAGAACAGTATGTGAAAGTCCCAGACTAATATTCATTATTTTAATATATATACACAAGAGAAATTCCTGAGGGAAACTGGTCTGTAGATGATTAAAATGAGCTGAAGACTTAGCTACATGAAACCCAGTAGTTCCAATTTTCTAACCAGCCAAGAAGGACTCTTGTCAAAAATACAATTTTAACAGGAGGCATTTGTTAAGTATCCTGGTGGCCTAATAATCTAGTAGCGAGCGTACTTGGGGTCCAAAGGATCATAGAGAGGCTTTCAGTGATCCTGGGTGCTTTGTGATATCAAGAAAAGCAAGCCTTCAAGAAATGTTGAGACCTCCACTGTGAAGAGCACTACCTTATTTCTACAAGGGCTTCTGAATATCTTCTTCATCCTATTTCATCTGTCCCAGCAGCAACAGCCTTCAATGCTTGAAACTAAAATGGCAGTAAGATTATAAGTAATCATTGAAACATTGAATAGGGGAAAAGAAACCATTTGGCCCTTCATACCAATTCCATCTCTTTGAATGAACTTTTTTGATTAGTTTCTATCATCTTGGCCCTACAAGTTCTGCCATTATATAAACTTAAAAGTCAATATCTAAGTTCTTATACTTCTGAAATCAAGACGAATTGATGTACAATGGTTCCTGACCCAAGAATAATTCACAACAAGGGCTTCAATTTCTATGTGGAGGTTAGTCTGTATACAATTGTCAAGGTCTGAGGTACAACAAAGGGTGATAATCTTCATACTACATAAGTGATAATCTTTTGGATACTCATCAAAACATAGTGAATTACCAGGAATTGTTAGGGCAATAGATATCTTAAGTGTAACAGACTCAATCGAATCTATTTACTTCAGTCTTTTGAAGCAGAATGGTAGAGGAAAATAGTTGATTTGAAAAAAAAATTAAAAGGACCTACTGCCAATGGTCTTCCAACGGTTGTTCATAGATGTCCAAGCATTCCTTAAAATGAGCAGCAAATATGCCTATCTTGCCAGATGGGATCCTTACTCACTGCAGCGGTATGATCAATGCATCCAGCAGAACTGGAGGGCAAAGCAGCCAAGCCAAAAGGACAGTTAGCAAAACCCATTCAGAAAAGCTGCGATGTTTGGTTTGATGTGAGAAGAGAAACATCCTTGCCTCACATGGTCAGTGAGTTCCTGTAGCCAAACACCCCAGGATTCCACTCCTTCCCTCAATGATCTTTCAAAAGCTCACTCCCAGCTCTGCTCCACCTAGGAGCTGCCAGATATCTTGCTCCTCCTCCTGTTCAGCATTCAAATAAAACTCAGGGTTTCTTGCTTGAGCCATTGTGAGTGAATCATGGTTAGTCTCTTAATAATTGACTCTCCCGCCCACCCACCCCCTCCCGCTATTCCTTCGCAAGTACAGGGAACTAGTTGGTGGCTTTCCATCTGAAAGCTGGGCCAGCAACAATGAAAGTTCATGTGAGGGGAGGTGCTGATGAGAGGCTGTGGTGCAGGAGTAGGGAGCAGGTCCCCATGCCATTGACATCAGCCAATCATCCTGGGCAGGGTAGTGCAGATGGGTATTTAGTAATTGGTTTATTATTGTTACATTTACCGATATACACTGAAAGGATTGTTTGTATGTCATCCAAATAAACCATTCCATACAGTATACATGTACATCAAGGTGGTAGCTGGAAGGAGGTTGTTTAAACACGGAAGTCTGAGTGCTCCACGAGATCCCAATTACATTCCCCCCCCCCCCATTTGCAGTTGAAATGAGCACTAAGCAGCCAAGCCAGTAGTCCTCAGGAGCCATGGTCTCTTAGCTCCATCAAGTGTCCTTCCTTCCAGTATTTTAGCTGAAGGACAAGAAAAACAGGAGTTTGCTGCTGTGATCAAGTTCCGCACTTCATAGCAGGTATGATTTCTTAATAGAAAATGTCCAGGCAGCTTTTAGAAGCATTGTTAATTTCCCATGGCCATGCATTCCTCCAGATTGCACTCACTATGCCAGTTTTCCTCAAAGTTATTTATACATAGTACAGTATCCAGTTTCTGAAACTCCTCTACATTGCTCCTGTCTCTTGTCCTTTCCCCACATTCCTTTTCCATTTTTAACACAATTTATTTACTGGCTAATCAGTATTACATAGTTTATTCCATACTGTATCCACTTTGAGCACACTGAGATGATAAAGGCCCATTACAAAACTCATAAAAAGAATTTCATGTTCTCCTCTCAAATACTTCACAAACATTAACCGCGCACCATGTGAAATTTGATTGGCAAGCTATGTACTTGGCTTCCTCTCTCCTTTTTGCGCTGAATAATGGAAATGTATATCAATGTGTGAGACGTCCAAGAGAAGCTGACAGCTGCGGGGCAGAATGAAGGATTACACCACACTGACCCCTGTCATCCTGCTCTGACATACAGGTTACCCCCAAAACTCTGCAACTCAACAGCATTCACAGGCTTCTGTCACAACATGCTAAACTTCAGGGAAGGTTAATGGTGCTGTAAATCTAACAGGCTATTTTAGTGCCAGTGTGTGGATATAAAATATCATGTGACAGGGCAGAAGATCAGACGTTAAGGAATGGGACACGATTGAAAACCTTGACTAAAATGGAGCTTTAAAAATCAAATGCTTGTTTGATTGGCTGGCAGCTTCATGGAAGTGCACAATACCATTTCAAAACTAATTGCAGGATTCCTTTGAGCGGGGTGAGGTCTGCGGTAAATTATTTTGAATTCGCTCCAGTAAAGCAAAATTTTCTGATTCCTTTAGTACATTTTACTGTTTTCTGATTCATAACATTCTTGTGGCTTGTGGTACCAGTGCATTGGCATTAACAGACTTAACCACAATTGCAACCTGAGATGTGGCTGTGGCATGGCTAATGTCACCCTGCTGACAGTTCTCTGCCTTCTAAATTAGCTCAACTTGATTTTATTGCTTGCGTTCCAAAAGTAACGGAGCAATAACTCTTTCTAAGTGGATGTTTTCCCCCTGAAGAAGGAAGGGACGATTGGGTGACACAGAAGGAGGCCAAATGGCCTGGAAGATTGATCTGATCAATTTCAGAAGAGATGGGACTGAAGTGGGCAGGTCAATATATCTTGAAATAGTCTTAACCTGAATGCTGTTAGCTAATTTATTTCTCATCTTTGAATCGGCTTCTCAATATTACACTCAGTTTTTAATTTGCAAGCTATGGTCTCAAGTATGACTTCCACCATATCAAGGGATTAAGGGATTACTATTTACCACAAGTCAGGAGGCTTTCAACGGTCAGTAAGAGCACATAGCTGATTCGAAAAATACCACTGATTCATGGAGACACAAGACGCTGCAGAAACTGGATCTGAGTGGCAAAACAACCTGCTGGAAGAACTCAGTGTTTGAGCAGTATGTGTGGAGGGAAAGGAGTTGTTGACATCCGGGCCAGACTGCTGCAGGGCTTTGACCTGAGATGTCAATAATTCCTTCCCCCCTCCCCCATTCTGCTTGACCTACAGCATTGCTCCTGCGTGCTTTCTGTACTGCCTATACTAGGTTGTGATTTGGGGAGGAATTGATGACATTGCCGGCAACAGTGCTGGAGGCAGATACGAAGGGGTCTTTTAAGCGACTCCTGGATAGGTACATGGAGCTTAGAAAAAGAGAGGGTATGGATAACCCTAGGTGATTTCTAAGGTAAGGATATATTTGGCATAGCTTTGTGCTGCAGGTTTTCTATGTTTCTATGATACCCAGTGGCATGTGGAAGAATAGAAAGTGATCACATATAATTGAGACATATAATATTCTGAGAGTGAATAGCAGGATAGATTTTAGGAATGTTCCTAGGATGCCAATTTCCTTTACAGGATATCAGAGAGAGCATCCTTTTTAAAAGGGAGGGACTGCTCTTCCTCCACCATTGATGCAGCCTTCACCCACATCTCTTCTATTTCCACAACATCTGCTCTCACCCCATCTTCCTGCTGCCTTAACAGTGATCGAGTTTCTCTTGTCCTTACCTATCACCACATTAGCCTCCACATCCAACACATGATTCTCTGCAAGTTCCACCACCTCCAAAGGGATCCTACCACCAAACATATCTTTAGTGCCCCCTCTGTCCACTTTTCAATAGTGATCGCTCCCTCAATGATTCTCTTGTCCTTTTGTCCCTCCCCACCAATCTTCCTCCCAGCACTTACCCTTTTAAGCGGTCAAAGTACTTCACCTGTCCTTTCACCTCCTCCCTCACCTCCATTCAGGGACCCAGACAGTCATTCCAGGTGAAGCAACACTTCACCAGAAAATCTTCTGGATCATCGATTGTGTCCGGTGCTCTCAATGTGGCCTCCTCTACATTGGTGGGACCATCAGAAATTGAGGGATCGCTTCATCGAGCTTCTCTGCTCCATCTGCCAAAAGTGGAACTTCCCAGAGGCCAATCATTTTAAATCCGATTCCCATTCTGTCATGTTGGTCCATGACCTCTTCTTGTGCCATGATGAGGCCACCCTCTGGGTGGAAGGGCAACATTTTATATTCCGTCTGGGTAGCCTCCAACCTAATGGCAGGAATATCAATTTCTCAATCTGGTAAAAAAAAATCCCTTTCCCTCACCTATTCCCTATGCTGGCCTCTTACCTCTTTTCATCTGCCTAACACCTCTACCTGGGTCCCCCTTTCCTTCCCTTTCTCCTATGGTTCCACCCACCAGATTCCTTCCTCTCCAGCCATCCAGCTTTCCTACCCACCTAGCCATCTTCCTTGGCCTACCCACCTTCCCTCCTCCTTTCCAATCCTGAGGCGAGGTCTCAGCCTGAAACATCGACTCTTTATTCATTTCCATCGACGCTGCCTGACCTGCTGAGTTCCTCCAGCATTTTGTGTATGTTGCATTTCAGAAGCTGTAGCCTCATACTGAAGTATAAAGGATAGGGTGTAGAACCTCAGATAAAGATGTGGACCATCTAAGATTAACATGATAAGAAAGTTCTTCACACACAAAATTGAAAATTCAAAATTCTTTTGGGTGTTAAAATTAACCTGAGCTGGAGCATCTTCTTGAATTCAGGAACAGGCTTGGTCAGTGGTGCGTTTTGTCCTGCTTTTTTTAAAATTGTTTAACTATTTAAGATAAAAGAAAAGCATTCACCCAGCTTCTTTCAATCTAATGGTTGACATACAGTACCTGCTGCAATTTTTAATTCTAAAAGGACTGGTTAACAGATCAACTTTGAAATCAGAAGGTGCAATCATCATACACATGGGAAAACAAATCATAACAAAGCTCTCTATTTTGGGCAGGGAATCCCAAAATATTCTGCGCCTGATTACCGGAAACAATGGTGATAAAGCGGCTTGTGTTCCACACGCAGACAATTATACTGTTGGCTGAGTAATCCCGATAGAATGCGTGTCAGTTGCAGATGAGCAGATGGTATTGAGGCTATTGTTTAGACCAGGAAGGATCAACCAGAGATGTTGGAAGTAACTCCTTACATGGATCTAAATTGAGAGCAAGTTCCCTTACAGCTGCAGAATTGGAAAGCTGAGTTCAGCGAACATACAAAAGTGACGATCATGCCATATTTATAGGCTGCAGAAGACATCTGTATTTTATTTTTGACCCACTTTTCCGTACATTTTTCATTGTTTATTGTTTACCATAGAATCACGGCCTTTATTATAAAAAGGAAAAGATTATCTCAACATTTGAGGTGGAAACTATTACGTGCTGTCTGTCTTCAGCAGCACCTGTGCATCCTGTGGTTGACAGGCAGGACGGGTTGAGTTTATTGCTGTCAAGGAGGAAAGGCATATCCTAATGTGCCCATAATAAACAACAGAGAATCCATCAGAGTGTGGGTGAAAATAGGTGACTAGGAAGTAGATTTTAAAATTAGGAATTAAATTTGTGCTGTTTGCTGCATGCAAACAACATAAAGGCAGTTTGAGGAGATTTGGTTTGTCACCAAAGCGCTAGCAAATTTCTATAGATGTGATGTGGAGAGCATTTTGACTGGTTGTATCACCATCTGGTATTGGGAGGCCACTGCACAGGATCAAAAAAAGCTGCAGAGGGTTGTACTCAGCCCTCTCCATCATGGGCATTGGTCCTCGGTGGTGGGGAAGCATCCTCAATAGGTGATTCCTCAAGAAAGCAGTATCCATCACTAAGGACACCCACCACTCAGGGCATGCTCTCTTCTTATTGCTACCATCAGGGAGGAAATACAGAAGGCTAAAGACACATACTTAGCATTTTAAGAACAACTTCTTCCCCTCCATCGTCAGATTTCTTTACAGACCATGAACATCACTTCCCCTTGTGTTCTTTTTGTGCACAGATTATTTATTTTTTACATATTTCTTATAGTAATTTGTATTACTTTTCATCTGTTGCACTGTACTGCTGCTGCAAAACAAAACATTTTAGAATCAGTGATAATACCACTGATTGTGATTCACCTGCAGAAAGTCCTAAAGAACAGGCTGGTGATCTACAAAAAAAAGTGATTTTTGTGAAATTCAGCACATTATAAATAAAAGGACATGATATTCACCCAAATTCCTGTCTTAAAAATTTACGAAGGTGACTGCAGTCAGAGCTCACAGCTGTATTGACCTTGCAGCATTGACCACTCAGACGTTAGACTTTATAAAACAAAACTCTGTGGTGGTCACTGAAAATCTCAAGAAATGGCTTGGCGTAGAAGTGAGGGAAAATGCAGTAAGGGCAGTAAACAATCTCTCGTGTTTGGGTAAAGCTTGTGCAACCCAATGGAGTGATGCTGTGGGGAGTGCAGGTGTATCACAGCTCTGGAAATCTGAGTTTAGTTCTGACCTCTGGTACTCTCCGTGTTTCTTGCACACTCTCACTGGGACTGTGTGGATATTGCCCAGGTGCCTCAATTTCTTCCTACACCCTAAAAACCTCCTGATTTTCTACTGTACAAACAGCTAGTGAAAGAATCAGCGAGAGGGGTGGTATTAATGGGTATGTGCGAGAGAATAAATTACAGAGAAATAAGTGGGGGGGGAATGCTTTATTCTGAGATATGATTTGATTGGGCCAAACCGTTCTCAGGGTTGTACATGGTGACATATAGGTTCTTTGATAATAACTATACCTTGAAGTTTGAAATGGCATCCTTCTCTGTCATAGGAAAAGTTACAAAATCCTGTTGGTCCTTGCTGATGAGCTCAAAAGACATTTTAACGTCTTGCGCCAGTGCAATGGAAAGGTTGTGATCATCACAGAAACACACAAGGATGTTTTGGTGTCTGTGCTGTGTAATAAAAAATGAGCCCAGCAGATCCCAAGATAAATATCAATGTCACTTTGGTGAACGTTAAGTTCATATCTCTTTGTCAATCTACTGGGGGGCGGAGGGTTGCTGCTGTTTTTTGATAAATGATAAACCAAGGTCTAGATTGCATGTTTATCCACCACCAAAATGATTGCTACACAGCTGAGACACTATTAGGTACACAAGTGATGCCAGGCCATTGTCAGCTAAGCCATGAAAAGAGAGAAGCCAGTGGGCACTACATAATCAGAAATAATTGATCCAATCTAACTTTGAAAATCAATTCCTTGATGCAGTTTGTACTTAAAAATGTGTGTGCAAGTGACTCCAAATATAAATTTAGAAGGAAACTGGAGGCAAGTTTAATTGTGCAGAATGGCATCCAATTGTGTTTGGTGTCAGTTAGACTTGCCCCTGTACCCTACTGCTCAACAAAAAAAAACCCAGAATGTATAGCTGCTGAACACTCACAGCAAGAGATTCAGCATCCTGGACCAAAGTTAATGGGGGAATCCAACAGGATATCTCCTTAGCCAAGGCCATTTATGAACTGAAAAGTGAACTACAGAGAAACCTGAAAAGAAAGGAGAATTAGAAAGTGAACTCAATGTTAAATCAGGTAAAGAAGTAGAAACAAAGACCGAATAAGTATAACTGCCTTTACAAAAGAGGAGAACGGTTACAGAGAGAAGGCAGGAGAATGGGTTAAGAGAGAAAATAAATCAGCCGTGATCAAGTGGCAAAGAGTTGACAGAGCAAATAGCCTGATTCTGCTGTTCTTGTGAAAAGAGACAGAAAATAACATAGCTAAGGAGAAAACTGATACTCCTTTAAAATTTTCCATAGCTATTTCTTGTGTGAATATACAAGACTCCACAGTTACACCAGTTAGAGTTTTGATTAAAAAGATACTTAAAATATGTAATTACTAACCCTAAATATTTATGATAATTGAGCTTACAGCTACCAGGCAGCAGTCTTCACCATTCAATGCCATTCAGTGGTGATAACAAATTACAAAACATCATTTGCTCAAAATCAGTGATGGAATAGCACAATCTCAGTGGGGTTAGGAGAATTCTGCATCTCACTAAAGGTATCCAGAATATTTGAGCAAACATAAAGCTGAATATCATTAGCCCTACTGCTGTCAGACAGCAAAAATTGGTCAATTTCTTGCATTGGAACAGACATCTTTTAAAACAAATGACATGCTATTTCTCACTAAGTTTCGTTTTCTCATTCCAGTATGTTGAGCTCAAAGTCCCTCCCCCATGATCCCCAAGGATTACACACAATAATGTCTGCTTGTCTAGGGTCTGGTTCCGAAGATGGATGAGTGACTCCCTCATAACTTTCTTTCTCACTGCTGAACTGTCTGTCAGGAAGCTCCCAGGGCTCTGAACATGCTTGTGTGTGAGTCTGTGTGTACACATTGAAGATGGTAAGAAACCAAGGTTGTTCATTATTCCAATTTTATTTCCCTCTTGATGAAAGGGAGCCTCAACCCTGTAGCCATGCTCCTTACCTTGCATTCAGTGATGTGAGATTGAAACATACCCACTTCTCAAATTGAACAGAAGTAGCAAGATTTACCCATCTTCACATCAAACTTGATATGAAAATATTTTTCAGGGCGCCTGATTGGATGGCTACTTAAACTGAACTGTTTAAGAGAGCTGTCCTTCTGTAATGGATTGCAGAATATTTACAGTAACTTTAACTTAAAACTAATTTTGTATTGGCCAAATTGGAATGCAGCTTACATGATATACAATATCTGCCATCACATCATGCATTGAAAAATATACCGTATCACATCATACGCACAATTCCTCCTGCGCTCTCATTTGATATCGCTCAATGGCCAAATTAAATCAGAACTAACCAGTCTTGCAAAAGGCCATAGACCTGCAACACCAACTCAGTTTTTTTTTCTATCTTGGCAGGTACTATTTGACATACTGAACTACTCCAGTTGTTCTGGCCTTCCATTTTATTCCAGGTTTCCATTAACTGCAGTGTTCTGTAAGTCAAGGCTCCTGATTTTTACTCTCTCTTTTTCTCAGTCATCTACTTCTACTTAGATATCTTCCAAACAATTACATCTAACATATCATCTTGTCCGGCTTCTGTCAACCTTCACTGTCACCTTTTGTGTCCTTCAGCCCCTCAAGCCTGTCACAGATACTTACTCTATCTTCTCCATTTACCTGGTGTTCTCTGCAAACTAAAACATGTGCACTTTCTAACTTCATAGGTGACAGTTCATCAACTAGAAACATTAATATGTTTCTCTCTCCATTGATGCTGCCTGACTTGTTGTCTAACTCCAGCATGTTCTCCTTTTATTTCACATTTTCAGCATTTTCTTTTGCTTTTTTGATCACTGGGATCTGTACAAATGCTACTTCTGAATGACTAAAGGGTACAATATAGCACTGAGAGTATTGTGAGTTAGAGGAATAATCTCTGAGATTCCAAAACTTATGTTTTTACAGAAATAGGTGATGTATAGTGAATGAGATTTGTCACTTTTCTGCAGGATGGCTTTAAGAAGCTTATTCTCTGGGGTAGTCAGAACCCTCTTAGAGAGAGTAAGAGCTGAGTATTTTTACTCTCATTAGATTGGGTAGGGAGTACTACATTGCTGTTTCTCAGTCTGTCCTATTCATCAGTATTTCGTAATGGGGTGTGTTCATATTGCGTGAAGGCTGCGTGAGTCTGCATTACTGTTGGGGTGATCCTCTTGGGGAGCACTGGCGTGATGATGACCTCTTCTTAGGGTTGGTGAAGCCACTCAGACCAATTTGCATTATTTTTAATTTATTCACTTTGTAGATGGGAAAGCCACTGAAGAGTAAACCTCACTGATGGGTCTGAAATCACATCCAAATTAGACTTGATAAACTTTACAGATTTCCTTTTCAGATGGACATTAATCAATCATGAAGGCTTTATCAATAGTGTGAACAGCTTTGTAAAAGAAAATCCAGATTTATTCCTCAATTATGATGGTGGGTTTCAAACACACATCTCTGAATCAATGACCTGGCCTGCTAGCTAGTCCAGACAGTTAGCTTTATACTATTGTATTTTAAGTTCTTGTTTCTAGGTGTATAATGTTTCTCTGATTTCCATTTTTTTCTGTGTTATGATCCTACTTTCTGCATAATTTCATCCAATTATTAAATTAGCTTTCACTGCAAATTTTCTTTAAAATTCTTCTGGAGTCTTTTGGAGGGCATTATTAATTCTCCATTAGACGCAATTGATTTTATATATCATGTTGTCCTTTATATTTTAGGTAGTTTTGTTTGCCTTAATTTATGGGATGACATGGTTCATGAGAACACAAAAAAGTGGGGCAAACTTTAAACAGTACATTAACCAAAAATATCCAGATTTGACACTGGAACCTATAGTATAAAACATTAATCATTGTCAGGATAGAAAGCTAATAAACTTAATTCTACAGTTTGGTTACACGCCAGTGTTGCCACCCAACTTAACTACAAAGTACAAGGTATCTCTAAGTCCAACGTACAAGTTTTCAAACACTAGACACAGCAGTAATGCCAAATGGATCAAGTCAAGTCAAGTTGCTTTTTATTGTTATTTCGACCATACTTGCTGGTACAGTACGCAGTAAAAATGAGATAACGTTTTTCAGGACCATGGTGCTATACGAACAATACAAAAACTATACTGAACTACATAAACCAACAAAAAACTACACTAGACTACAGACCTACCCTGCATAAAGTACACAGAACAGAACATTACAATAAATAATAAACAAGACAATAGGCACAGCAGAGGTCAGTAGTTTGGTAGTCCGATGGCTTGGGGGAATATCTGTTACATAAATAATCAGCTGAATGGTGGCATCCAGGATTCCGTCCATTTCTGTACTCCCGCCGAGTATTTCGTTGCCACAGATGTAGTCAATTTAATGTCCATTTGAGAGCAGAATGGACTGGAGGGCCAGCCAGCTAGGGCTTGCTTTTTGCCTGGCACGAACTCCTGCCCACTCGCCTCGCTTCCACTTCCTCGCACGCCACTTATGCTGTCCCCACCTCCACCCCCCGGCATGAGGTGACTCTGAGGACTGCAGGCCTGATTCCCTCAGCAGGGGTAACTTTAATGGGTACTCCAGACTCAGCATGCAGTAAACTCCGAAAGATGCCATTCTTGTTCATACGGATATCTTGTACTGCAGTGTGCATTGCCATCCTGACTGTTCTCCAGCTTGCTCTTGCTGAGCCTCAATAACTCAATGCATCAAGAAGGGAATTAAACCAATCCATTGGGATTACCGACCAACTCTTAACTATGTTGTATGAGTAACCACACCTTAAGAAAAAATTAATTGGCTGTACAGCAACTTAAACCATCCTATGGTTATGAAAGGCAAAGTATAAATGCAAGAAATTTAGTTAGTCTTTTATTTATATAGAGATTATCTGTCGATGATAAAGAGTATTATGGCATTGTTTTTCTTCCAATTCAGGAATTCTTATTCGCAATACGACCACAAAACAATATTCATCCATCAATATATAAGAAATAGTTCTATCTACTAAAAATATACAGATATTTTCTGTACCCATCCATCAATATGAACTACAATCTCCAATCTCGTGGTTTTGATGAATTTAAAAATTATTTCTATATTACACCTCGAAGTTCCACTATAAACAAGGTATATATAGTGTTAGCAATTCATGAGTTTCCTAAGATGACATCTGCTGAATTCAATAATGGAAATACGTACTTTAAGAAAAAAGAAACACGATGGTTACTGGTACCTTATAGAACAATGGAAAAGGTAATGTTAAAATGCAGTGAATGACTTATGGCATCAGTGTCCTGATAACTGCAGGAAAAAAGTAGCAGATTTCCAGAGGTGTGGATATTGACCTCCTCTTGCTCCTCTCCTTAAAGTGCTCAGCATACATTTTCACTTCACTTGTTTTGCTGTGAACTTAAAGCACTATTGTTAACTACTAAAACAAAAGATAAATTCTTGTGGTTAGACAGCCTATGAAGGAAGACAGAAGGAATTTACTGATTGAGCTGTTAAACTGCTCCATCTTTCCATAAGCAATGGATGTACTGTGGACTATCTCATCTAGAAATAGACTAGCTCCATCTTAAGTGGAAAAGTCATATTATGAAGCTGCCAAATTGATTTCCAATACCTCACCCAAACCTCCACTGTTCATAAGTGATCCTGAGCAGTGAGTGTTAGCAGTTAGTCAATTATGTTTGGCATCACAGCTAAGCTAACTTATGTTTTCATTTATATGGGAAAATTATACAAGCAGAAGGTCACCACATAGCAACAAGAACATTTGTACTAGCT
This sequence comes from Hypanus sabinus, assembly GCF_030144855.1. NCBI lineage: Eukaryota > Metazoa > Chordata > Chondrichthyes > Myliobatiformes > Dasyatidae > Hypanus > Hypanus sabinus. Next base: position 33,544,109 of record NC_082707.1, read on the forward strand.
GATCAATGCTTTTCTCAACTTCTGTTGATTTGATGTAATGCCATAATTAGAAAATGAAGAGAAACAATTAATGCTTTATAATTGCATGGCATTAATCAGCACTGGTTTGATTAAACTTAGGGTTAAAAATCACAGTGGACAGGGGCACAATATTGTTGAAAGCTTTTTATATTTTGCCTGGTTTGCCTTCAGAGTCTTTTCAACATTGCAACATTTTGAAATGTCCTAATGTCCTAACGCAAGTGTTTTGTTTCCTTAATGGAAGAGAATGTTGGACGGTACTTATAATAAAGCCACAGAAGCATTCATGGAAATCGACCATTTGGCCCAACATGTCCATGCTGACCAGTGGCCTCCCAATACTGTATTTGGCTTCAGCAATTCAAGTGCTCATCCAGCAACTTCTTAAATGATGTGAGTCATCCACCTTCACCCACCCTCAAAGACAGCTCATTCCAGGTACTCACCACACTTCAGTTGGAAAGCTCCCTTCATGTCCCAACAGAATCTCTGTCTCGCTCTTCTCATGTTATCTATCTTGAATATGGAGTCAAGGTTCCCTACTGTACACCCTATCTATACCCTTCATAATTTTATAGTCCTCAATCATGGCCCTTCTTGACAGTCACTGCTCCAGGGAGAACAGACTTTGTTTCTCCAGTCAATAGACAATAGGCAATAGGTGCAGGAGTAGGCCATTTGGCCCTTCGAGCCAGCACCGCCATTCAATGTGATCATGGCTGATCATCCACAGTCAGTACCCCATTCCTGCCTTCTCCCCATATCCCTTGACTCTGCTATCTTTAAGAGCTCTATCTAACTCTTTCTTGAAAGCATCCAGAGAATTGGCCTCCACTGCCTTCTGAGGCAGAGCATTCATAGATCCACAACTCTCTAGGTGAAAAAGTTTTTCTTGAACTCTGTTCTAAATGGCCTACCACTTATTCTTAAACTGTGGCCTCTGGTTCTGGACTCCCCCAACATCAGGAACATGCTTCCTGCCTCTAGCATGTCCAATCCCTTAATAATCTTATATGTTTCAATCAGATCCCCTCTCATCTTTCTAAATTCCAGTGTATACAAGCCCAGTCACTCCAATCTTTCAACATATGACAGTCCTGCCATCCCAGGAATCACTCCTCAAATGTTCCATCCCAGGCAACGTTTCTGTAGTCTCTCCAGCACTATCTCTTTTTTCCTGTAGTGTGGCACATAGAGCCAATGCCCCAGGTGAGACCTAACCAAAGTTTTACAAAATTGAAAGATAATCTCCCTGCTTTTGTATTCAATGCCTCATTTAATGAAGGCTGGAATCCCAGTTGCTTTCTTAACCAGGTTATCTATTCATACTGCCGCCTTCAGGGATCTTTGTACTTATACTTCAAGGTCCTTCTGTTCATTTCTACTTCCCTAGATGCTACCATTCATGGTGTATATCCAGGCCTCAGCAGTACTCCCAAAATGTATCACCTCACTTTTATCTGGATGAATTCTATCAGTCATTTTAGCCCATTTCACCAACACATCAAGAACACTCTGTAGCCTAAGACTATACTCCACATCATCCATGGCTCTGCCAACCTTCATATCATCTGCAAATTTATTGATTATGGCTTTTACATCCACTTTCAAATCAATTGTGTGATTTACAAACAGCAGAAGTCCTTGCATCAAAACCAATCACTAGTAAAATCATCCAATCACTGAAACAACCCTCTAACGTTACCTTCTGTGTCCTATTGTGAGCCAATTTCGATTTAGTTGTTTTGAATCCCATGGGTTCTAACCTTTTGGACTTGTCAAAAGCCTTAGTGTGGTCCATGTAAACCATATTTTGGCTCCGCCACACTGTTTGTTACCTCTTCAAAATAAAATTCAGTCAGAACGGTCAGACAGGATCTGCCCCTGACAAAGACATGCTGCCTGTCTCTGATTAGACGCTGTCATTCCAAGTGATCATTAATCCTGTCTCTCAGCATAATCCTGTCTGCCAGATAATAGCTGCCAGGTCCCTGGTGTCCATTACACTGCAGGCCAAGTCAATATCACCCTTGTTCTCTACCTCACCCAACATTAGACCACTCAGTGCTCCCTGTAGTTTCCCTGAGTGAGCCTAGATGCCCTGGTTTTAATTGCGTAATGAGACCTTTGTGCAAACTTTCATCTCATTCAGGGGATTAGACACTTTGATCTTCTCCTATGTGGTCCTATATTGCACAATTTATTTATTTTGTAATTTATAGCAATTTTATGTCTTTGCACTATACTGCCGCTGTGAAACAACAAATTTCACATCATATAAGACGATGATTACAAACCTGATTCTGATTATTCAAGGGGTGGGACAAACAATGGAATTTTTCAGCCAACACACACAAAATTTTGGAGGAACTCGCAGAGTAGGCAGCATCTATGGAAAAAAGGTACAGTCAACATTTTAGGCCAAAACTCTTTAGCCAAACTGGAGAAAAAAGGCTGAGGAATAGATTTGAAAGGTGGAGAGAGGGGAAAGAGAAACACCAGGTGATAGGTGAAACTTGGAGGGGGAGGGATGAAGCAAAGAGCCAGGAAGTTGACAGGTGAAAGAGACAGAAGGCCATGGAAGAAAGAAGAAAAGGGGGGAGGAGCACCAGAGGGAGGCGATGGGTGGGCAAGGATATAACGAGAGAGGGAAAGGGGATGGGAAACAGTGAAGGGGGTGGGTGGAGGTATTACTAGAAGTTTGAGAAATCGATGTTGATGCCATCAGATTGGAGGCTACCCAAACAGAATATAAGGTGTTTTTCCTGCAACACAGGTATGGCCTTATCCTGACAGTGGAGGGGTAATCTCCTCTCCCTCTGATGCCCCCCATCCCTTTTCTTCTTTCTTCCATGGCCTTCTGTCTCTTTCACCTATCAACTTCTTAGTTCTTTGCTTCATCCCTCCCCGTCTAAGTTTTACCCATCACCTGGCGTTTTTCTCTCTCTCCTCCCAGATCCACCTTTCAAATCTACCCCTCAACTTTTTTCTCCAGTCCTGCTGAAGCGTTTCGACCCGAAAAGTAAACTGTACTTTTATCCACAGATGCTGCCTGGCCTGCTGAGTTCCTCCAGCATTAAGCGTGTGTTGCTTTGATTTCCAGCATCTACAGATGTTCTCTTGTTTGTGAATTTTTCAGCCACTCTAACTTATGTGACAAATTTGCCAGAGTGTGGTTGAGGCAGGTACACTAATAACATATGCAAAGTACTCAGACAGGTCCATGGATAGGAAAGGCCTTGAGAGATATGGGCCAAATATAAGCAAATGAGACCAGCATAGATGGGAATCTTGATCATCATGGATCAGTTGGGCCAAAGGGCCTGTTTTGCAGCTGACAAACTATGAAAACTCTTGCAGTTATAAGCAGAGTTTAAGAATAACAAGAGCTGTCAGATCATGGAAGCTTAACCCAAAAGGCTATGAACGCCCTTTACATTACACTCACTCTCCTCTGCCTTATCTCTGTACCCAAGGGCATCCAGTCACTAATGTGTATTGCCATTTAATGAGGGAAAGTTGGTGGCAAAATAACTTAGTGGAAGTAGGCGAGGCAGTAAAAACACCAATTATCCCTTAATTGTCAATAAACAATTAAGCTACATAAAAGCAGAGCTCCTATCCCTACTCCCCATATCAGACAATAAAAGTGCTGAGTGTCCACATGGCACTGGACAAACAAGCCTGCAGGGAGCCTCTACAACAAGTCTTGTGTGTAAATAAACCTTTCACTCCTCAGTTCAAACAGATAACAAGACAGCTGGATAGAACTATTGAAAGACAAGGGATGGTGGTGGATTTAAAATGCAAACACGAGGAAATCTGCAGATGTGGGTGGTGGATTGAAAGTTTGTTTTGTGTACTGTTAATTGCATTGCTAGATTAAACAATATATTGATCCCATGCAATCCTCCATATGTTGGTCAATTGCATAGTGTTAGTGCGAGGGTCATAAACTTTAACAGAAAAAATTGCTCACAATTAAATTCTGAATTTAGCTAGTGTTCCTAGGAGTAGTCAATTCAAGCAGAGGAACCAGATTCTCTACATTTAAATAAATAGAGAATTAGATCTATCAATCCTATTTAGCTCTGGAATACTCCAGGAATGATTCAGTAAGTGACGGCTTTGCAATTTGGAGTTCTTTTTTTGTGTGTGACAAAAAGGGAAAAAATAAATAACACGAGTGAAGGACTTTGCAATGTTAAATGACTAACACGGTAGAGAGAACCAACGGAAATTTCCTTTGAATTGCCTAATGTTTCATGAAAAGAAATAGAAAATAAACCTTTAAATTAATGAACAGATAGAATCCAGTCCTTGTATTCCAATAATACAGATGATGAGTGAACATCCATCAGGATATGTCCATTTATTTTTGACAGAAAGCTAACCTCTGCACACTTATTAAACTCTATGAGACAAATGATAATGTGATATTGGGTTGCAAACAGAATGACCTGTCACCTAAAAACTGTTCCACAAATCATCAATCCTTTTTAAGCCACATGTGGATGATAAAAACCAGCCTTTCAGGAAGAGAATATGCCAGTCCTTTTACCTGAGATGATGGGTTTCCCAAGCAGAAACAAAAAAAAAACACATTTTGAATTTACTTTCATCTAAACGAGAGAAGAACGGGGAAAAAAGGAAATTAGTATTTGAGAAACAAGACCTGCTTGTGAGGAATGGACATTTATACTACACCAGATGTGATGGGCAGACTTAGTTACAAAGATTTATCTTAGTTCTGACATAGTTTTACTCCTGACAAAGTAAGACAGCTGCTTTTAGCAGGATTCTGTCTTTATCAGACTTTAATGCATGGGTTTTTAAATCTTGTGGCCTAGCTGGCAAAAATGTGAAAATACAGTATATGATTTTGACTTTTACAGTATAATTATAAGGGAAACCAAAAGTTGCACAAGCCTTCATTATGCCCGTGCTCAGTAATGGTCTCCAATTAACATTAAACATTTAACTGCAAGATATTTAATGTTAGAATAAATGTCAGCTGTTGACTCTTGGAACCTGTTGTCTTCCCAAGTTCAAATTTCTTCTCTTTTCCCCAGTTCAGTTGTTTTCGTTTCCTCACCAACAAACTCCCCAATTTGAGAAGGCCCAGCTGCAGATAGAAATTTGACCTGAAGGAAATCATGGCCATAAATGTGCTTCCTTCATTCCTTGTTGCAGCATACTATTATTCACGTAGGTAATGCTGTTAGACTGCACAGGGAGATTCACTTACTCTGAGCTGAGCCCAAAAAGATGTAGTCCATTTTTTACTGTCTAGATCCTTGTTGGTGCATTAAGATGGCTCGAGAGCTTTCTTTAACTGGAACCTCTTCAAGCTTCATGGATTTTAGGCTTTAAAGACTAGACATCAGAACATCAATCTAAATTTCACCTTAAGGCTAAAAGAAAGCTAATGAAAGCTCAGCTACTTTAAAACTTCCTTGAATCACCAAAAATAGGAAATGGTATCCAGGAGGAGGAGGAAGAATTAAGGTAGTTGTTCTTTCAGGATTTGATAATAAAATGATTAAACACAACATTATATTCTTATCTATATGAAAGAGAAAATTAGCAAGAAGAATGGAAGGTGATATTTGCAGTATTAAACTGTTCCATTTTTGTATGTAAGTTCCTACTTTAATCATTTGTCCTACCTTTAAAAGCTTTGAATAACAATCCACCAGCCTTAGCTTTATTCCTATAATATTAAAGTTTTAATTTTTGTGCATGAGTGCATTCTTGAGTTAGCACCCAGGCCCAAAAGGACAGCTTGTCCCCTATTGGATCTGTGTCAGCATAAAATGTTAGAGGGTTGAAGATACCAGATTGGGGTGCATGATATATTAACAAAAGAACTCCATTCTATTGTCTACTTCTCTATCTGTTACATTTGCTCCATTCGAATGCAGAACAAAACAGAACAAGAACAGGGCCTTCAGCTCACAAAGTTGTGCTGCTTCATCTAAGTTAGTTATTAAATCAGCAAACTAATTGAAACCCTTTGCTGACACAGTGCCCTTATCCTTCCAATTTCCTAGATTTATGTATCTATCTCAGAAACTTCAAAGTTTCTAATATACCTGCATCTACTACCGTACCGGGCAGCATATTACAGGCAATCACCAATCTCTGTGTAACAAAGCACTTGCCTCTCACATCTCCTTTAGAATTACCCCCTCTCACCTTAAATGCATACATTCTGGAACTAGACATTTCAACTCTGAGAAAAAGATACTGTCTGCCTACTCTACCTGTACCTCTCACACTCTTAAAAACCTCTATCAGATCTCCCCTCAGCCTCCGCCACTTCAGAGAAAACAACCCGTTTGTCCAATCTCTAGTTATAGCACATGGCTCATCACCCAGACAGCATCCTGGTAATCCTCTTCTGCACCCTCCCAAAGCCTTGCCATCCTTTCTATAATGGGGCGACCAGACCTGGATGTAATACTCCAGATGCAGTCTAACCAGAGTTTTATAAAGCTGCAATTCAACTTCCTAAATTTTGAATTCAATCCTTCAATTAATAAGGACAAACATACCATATGCCTTCTTAAGTACCCTGCCAATCTGTGCAGCCACTTTTAAGAAGCTATGAACTTAGACCTCAAGATCACACTGCTCATAATCTTGCCCTTAACAGCATACTTTCTTATTACATTTGACCAAGCAAAGCACAAAATTTCACACTTGCCTGGGTTAAGCTCCATCTGCCATTTCTCTACCCACATCTGCAACTGATCTATATGCCTCCACATTCTTTGCCGGTCTTTTACGCTATCCACAACGCCACCAACCTTCGTATCATCTGCAAATTTACTAGCCCACCCAAGTACACTAACAATCTCTTACTTTGCCATTCTTGCCCTTCCTTCTCACAAACAAGAGAAAACCAAATGCAAGCAATACACACAAAATGCTGGAGGAACTCAGTAGGTCAGGCAGCACCTGGGAAAGAGTAAACAATCTCAACATTTTGCCCAAGACTCTTCTTCAGGACTGGAATGGTGGGGGGAGGGAAAGAAGAAGTACAGGGTGGCAGGTGATAGGTGAAACCAGGAGGGGAGGAGGGGGTGAAGTAAAGATCCAGAAAGTTGATTGATGAAAGAGATAAAGGGCTAGAGAAAAGGGGGAATCTGATAGGAGAGGATAGAAGACCATGGAAGAAAGGGAAGGGGGAGGAGTACAAGAGGGAGGTGATGACAAGGCGATAAGGTGACAGAGGGAAACAGGAATGGGAAACGTTGAAGGAGAAGGAGAAGTGGGGGGGGGAGGGGGTTGGAGGAGTTGGCAATTACCAGAAGTTCAAGAAATCGAAGTTCATGCCATCAGGTTGGAGGCTACTCAGACAGAATACAAGTTGTTGCTCCTCCAACCTCAGTGTGACCTCATCGTGGCAGGGGAGAAGGCCATGGACTGACATGTCGGTATGGGGATGGGAAATAGTATTGGAATGGGTGGCCACCAGGAGATCCTGCTTTATGTGGCAGGCAGAGTGAAGGTGTTCAGAGAAGTGGTCTCCCAATCTGGGAGATCCTGGACCTGAAATTCTATCAGCTTATTTTTCCACAGAAGCTCCTAACCAACTATGTGCTTCCGGTAGTTTGTGTCACCCCAATGCGTCAGCTCTACCTTCAGTTACAGCTGATTTATTTTCTCCCTGAACCCATTCTCCTGCCTTCTCCCTGAAACCTTTAATGCCCTTGTTAATCAATAACCTGTCAACACCTTCTTTAAATATACCCAATAACTTGACCTTCACAGCTGTCATAGAGAAATGCAATGCAGAAACAGAGTCTCCACTGATCATGACCATTTACACTTATCTCACCCAAATCCTATTTTTATTCTCTCCACATTCTCATTAACTCCTTGCTCAATCTCCCCACTTGGCCTTCACCTATACAGCTGGACCACTTTACTGAGACTAGCTATTCCACCAATCTGGTCATGGTTGGGACGTGGAAGGAAACTGGAGGAAACCTATACAAGAACATGGAAGCTTGCATAGACGGCACCCGAGGTCAAGACCGAGCCCAGGTTTTTCCATTGTGAACCAGTGCCTCTAGTGATCGCTCCACTCCCCATAAAGGGAATCACTACAAACTGTAGTGGTACAGCTGACCGGGCTAGTCAATTGTTCAGTGCATGCAATCAAAATATCATTTGATGTGTATATGTTAAATAAGATAATATTATTCAGATTGTAAGATAGTTATACAACTTCTTTTGTGCTACGCAACCGTAGCTATGGAACAAGACAAAGACATTCAATAAGAATAAAATGATATACCTACTGAATGGCAGGGTGGAATTACGATTCTGCTATAGGAGGTGTAAGGCCCTTCTTCCCTCTGCTACCCTGCTGGACCCCTTGGGCAATATGCAATGCCTGCTTAGCCCCTCGATCCAGGTCATGTGAAGCCATGGGAGCAGGTGGTGGATGCTTGTATGAGCAGCTGGTACATATCACAAGTCCTGGTTATGCGACCACTGATGCCAGGTAGACAACCTCTGAAAAGTATTGATAGTAGCTGGGGTCACCTGTCTTGTAAAGACACAGCCCTGAAGAAGGCAATGGCAAACCACTTCCATAGAAAATTTTGCCAAAAACTATCATGGTCATGGAAAGACCATAATTGCCCATGTCACATGACACAGCACATAATGGATGGTATACATACTTCATCAAGGTCAAGATTGAGTGATATGGTCAATTAACAATGCTTTAAATACATTTCTTCCTTGTGGTTGTACTCAACTTTGAAATAACAGCTTCATATTGTCACTGTGTATTTGTAATTGACACGATATATAAATTAAGAATATATGTAAGAACAGTGCCATGAATACAGGATTTTTCCTGTCTTCAGGTGCTAACTTTGTAAGTTCCTCTTTTTACTTTGAGGGATTTTCTCTGGGTGCTGCAGTTCCCTTCCACACCTAGATCACATGGATTTCCCCCAGTGAAAGTGGTTGAATTTGGGGGGAAGTGAATGGAAATCTGGGGAGAATAGAAAACCGGAGAGCAGCAGAAATCAGAGGAGGAGCAGTGAGGGAAAATAGATCTCAGTGAACTCCCATTTTAGAGAAGATTCATTCTTCTGGGTTAGCATGTCTTGATGAGACTGTGCAGTGGAGCAGTAAGTCAGAAAACACAAGAGATCCCACAGGTGTTGGATATCTTCAACAACACACACAAAGTGTTGGAGGAACTCTACAATTCAGGTATCATTCATGGAGGGTCAACTTTTCGGGCCAAGATTCTACATCAGGATTGGAAAAAGCTGATTTGCTGTTTCACTGTGAGGTCCCTTCAAGGTACATATGCCTAACCTGCAGTAGCTAACTATTGTGTTCTGATCAATGCCTCCAGTCAATCTCTAATTTAGTGGGAGCACTCTTACCTTTGAATGAGGAGTTCCAATTCAGGCAACTCTCCTGAATAGGGTCTACACAGCTAGGAATTGTATACAGACAGAGCGACAGTTCCAGTATGTCTCCTTCTCAAGATTGAAAAGTTAATTTTGGGCTCCATTTCAAGAAGCCCAAGCAAGTGAAAAACCAGAGCTCTCACTCCAGTTGCCATTACTTCCAGTACCTCTTTCTGTAACCCATCCAGTGCACACAAAGCAGTTTAGTCTTGGTGGCATCACAACTAAGAAAAAGAATTTTAAAGTTAACAATCATCAGGAATACAAACGCAACCCTGGATAGTTGCTTGAGCATTTTCTGAGTGGTACACTGGTTACTATCATCCCTAGAGTGATACATAACTGATAGATTGACTATGTGCTTAAATTTGGATGAAATTGCTTTTCATATGCAATTAACAAGAACGTTACTTATTCTGCATCATTAACTGATGGAAACAAACACTTGTAAGAAAACAACAACACACACAAAACACTGGTGGAACACAGCAGGCCAGGTAGCATCTACAGGGAGAAGCGCTGTTGACGTTTCGGGCCGAGACCCTTCGTCAGGACTAACCAAAAGGAAAGATAGTAAGAGATCTGTAAGTAGTGGGGGGAGGGGAAAATGCAAAATGATAGGAGAAGACCAGAGGGGGTGGGATGAAGCTAAGAGCTGGAAAGGTGATTGGCGAAAGTGATACAGAGCTGGAGAAGGGAAAGGATCATGGGACGGGAGGCCTCAGGAGAAAGAAAGGAGGGGGGGAGCACCAGAGGGATATGGAGAACAGGCAAACAACTAAATATTGTCAGGGATGGGGTAAGAAGGGGAGGAGGGGCATTAACAGAAGTTAGAGAAGTCAATGTTCATGCCATCAGGTTGGAGACTACCCAGCCGGTATATAAGGTGTTGTTCCTCCAACCTGAGTTTGGATTCATTTTGACAATAGAGGAGGCCATGGATAGACATATCAGAATGGGAATGGGACGTGGAATTAAAATGTGTGGCCACTGGGAGATCCTGCTTTCTCTGGCAGACCGAGCTTAGGTGTTCAGTGAAACGGTCTCCCAGTCTGTGTCGGGTCTCACCAATATATAAAAGGCCACACCAGGAGCACCGGACGCAGTATACCAGACCAGCCGACTCACAGGTGAAGTGTCGCCTCACCTGGAAGGACTGTCTGGGGCCCTGTTGTAAGTAGTGATTATATATGTAGTGATTACAGTTGTAAGTGAGATTACATATGGACTAAATATTTAAAAATACAGAAGTTTCAAACAACATGAGCATTCGTAATTACCGGGTGAATTTCTTAAATTAGTTGTGAATTTCATTGTGCTTCATAGTTTTGTGGCATTTGAGTTACCTGTCATGCCAATATAATCGACAAAGCCCATTACATGCTTTGAGTGAGTGACTCAATGGATCCTATGTAATTCTAATGGAAAGGGTTGTCATTGTGCACTTGTATCCGACTGAATATTTTACTTCCCATCCATATAATATTGACAACGTTTGTTGTTTTTTCATATTTACTTTAGAGTTCTCATAAATTGGTACATGTAACTGATACTATACTTAAGGTTTGGAAGGCTTTTTTTCACGTAACATTCCATATTCAAGTGCTTGAAATTGGTCACCCTCATTACTCTGTAGTTGCCACGGACAGAAGTTGCCTGATTTTGTTCTTGTAATTGATAGACATCATAATGACTTGTTCTATACTTGTAATGGACAGTAATTAGTAAGTACATTCTTGGTATAATGCATCTTGTTATAACATTTTAATTGACAGTTTATTTTTTTATATATAATAATCAAATTATTATACATACAACTAACACAAGTTGCTGTTTTCAGTGTAATTGAATTGATGAGATTGTTATCATCTACTTGCGATAAGCAAAGTTGATAATACTATCAGTTTTAAGCATCACATGCCTGTAATTAACAGGATTTAGTACTAATAGCTCAGATGAATGCACTTGTTTATACTTTCTACATAATTGACTGCACGTTTGCAGTTGCCTCGATCTCTACTTTTAATGGATAAACACTCAGAAGTATGACTCTCATGCAGTTGTAGGACTTTTATTTGAGATGATTTTGACATGCATGCTTTCATTTTTTAAATCCAAATTCATTCTTTGCTGCACACTTGTACGTCATGTGATCGATTATACATTGCATTTATGTTCCAGTAATCAATAAAGATTCTTGCAAATTGTATTGTACACTTGTAATTAGTTAGACTGCTTTCCTTTCTACTTGCATTTGGCAGACGGTGTACACACTATATAAATAATTGGTCATTGTGAATGGAGGAAATCTACTTTAGACAAATGCTTGTTGCTTTTATTGTGTTACAGTAGTTCGTTTGCTTTATAGAATGTTTTATTTGAGTGGATTAGTGATGAAATATTATAAGGTGCTTGTTTAAACAGGTATGTGGTGGGCCACCTTACTGCTGACAAGAGGTTGTGACTATGTAAATCACATACACAAAATTAAAATGTTGGCTAACCTATGATCATAAACATGGTTGCTGTTGCTGCTGAAACCTTTACTACTTTTATGGGTTGCTGTACTGAAACAAAATGTCTGCGTCAAAAATAAAACAGTATGGAAAAAATACTAGAAAAACTCAGTTGGTCAGCCAGAGTCCATGGAGAAATACAAGTCCATTGGTCAATACTTCAATTCAAATACTCAACACCAAAGAAAGGTCTGAAGCATTGGCCTGACTAACAGTTGCCGCCAGATCTATTGTTCCTTTTCTTTTTAAACTGGCAATTGCTGATGCTCAGTTGAAACCCACCAGCGCTGTACACTTTCCAGGATCTGTTCCAGATGTAATTTTTTGCTCATGAACTAGTCAGTAAATATTGAGACGCTACACCTTCATTGCAAATGGATGCCACAATTTGTTCCTGTCCTAACACAGAGCACGGCATTAGAAACAATATGGTTTTAAATGAGATTAATCCCCCACCTTGGTCAATCCCAATTTAAGTACATGGTGCATAATTAACACTGCTAATTACAAGTGCACATTAAGCATGGCAGCTAAGTAGCCCTCGCAATTACAAGTACTTAAGTACAGTAAATAGTTTTTTCAATTACGTGGGCATACTCGGTACATTATGCTGGCAAACATAATTACAATGCACACTGAGTGCAGCAACAGTCATGAATTAGCAATCAGGTCTTGAATCTTGGTTGCTTTTTCCTTCAACAGCCATTGCTCACTAAGGCCTCAACAGTACTTACATTAGCTAAGCCAATACAAATCAAAGGACCGGGTCAGGATGCAGACCTTGATATCTAGGTGTGCAGTGTGTAAACCCACACCACAAGCAAGAAATTAACCAGTAATGCATTACTTTTCTTCACTTAGGAGACATCCAAAAGCACTTCACACACAACAATGATCCTTTAAAATTAAGTCATTGTTATAATACATGATAGTCAATTCACATTGTGCTCAATTCTGGTCACCTACCTACAGGAAAAGTAATAATACAATTGAAAGAATACAGAGAAAATTTACAAGGATGTTGTTGGGACTTGTTGACCTGAGTTATAGGGAAAGGTTAGGACTTTATTCCTGGGAGCATAGGAGAAAGAGAGGAGATTTGATATTCAAAATTATGAGAGGTATCGATAGGGTAAATGTAAGCAAGTTTTTTTCCACTGAGGTTGGGGTGAGACTAGAACTAGAGGCCAGAGGTTAGGCGTGAAAGTTGAAATATTTAAGGGGAACCTGAGGAGAAACCTCTTCACTCAGAGGGTGGTGAGAGTGTGGAATGAGCTGCCAGCGGAAGAGGTAAGTAAGAATTCGAGTGCAACATGCAAGGGAAGATTGAATAAGTACATGGATGGGAGGGGTATGGAAGGCAATGGTTCAGGTACAAGTCAATAAGACTGGGCAGGATAGCAGTTCAGCACAGACTAGATGGGCTGAAGGGCGTGGTTCTATGCTATCGCAACCTATGACTGTATATGCTGTAAAATCAACTGTGAATACAGTGAGATTATCAGCCTTGTGATGTGTGACACATAAATATTTAACAGAAAGCAAAATTTACATGAGACATGAATGGCCACTTGTAAATCAAAGCAGTGGTTGACATCATTTAACATACTATGACTCAAATCATGTGCTTAGAAGCTTCACATCATGCAGGCCAATAACTGCACAGTTCTGCAGACTCACATTCAAGGATTCTATATATTCTCAGTGTCTTTTTATTTGCACATTTCATCTTCTTTTGTACATTGATTGTCAGTCTTTGTCTGATTATGCATAGTTGTTTGCAAATTCTATTCTATTTCTTTTTTTCCCTGTAAATAAATGCCTGCAATAAGATGAATCTCAAAGTTGTATACACTTTGATAATAGATTTACTTTGAACTTTTAGTCAGAGGGTCATACAACAGGGATACAGGCACTTCATAAACATGAGATTCTCTAGATCCTGGACTCCTTGAGCAACGCACACACAACATGTTGGAAGAACTCAGCAAGCCAGGCAGCACCCATGGAGAGGAATAAACAATTCCCATTTTGGGCCAAGCATGTTTATCAGGATTTGAAAGGAAGGGAGTTGAAGCCAGAGTAAGAAGGTGGGAGGAGGGGAAGGAATATAACTTCGCAGATGACAGGTGGTGGTGGGGGGGTAGTGTGGGTGAGTGAGTGGGGGATGAAGAAGTAATAAGAATGCAAGGTGTTGTTCCTCCAACCTGATTTTGGGCATTTTCTCCGTTCTGTCCTGTACTCTGTGCAGTTGGTCTTTAAACACCTTCTACATTCTGGATGTTCCTAATTATCTCCCCTAGTTCCTGCCCAATGCACTCCTAATTTGCCCCGCAACCATTTAATACTCTCCCACAAGGCCCATACTTACCTTATCCATAGGTATCTTAACGTTTAAGGAATTGTGGCCACTGTTCCCCAATTGCTCATCCACTGAAAGTCCCCATCTCTCCTTTCCCACTCCCCATTCCAGTTACCCTCTCTTCCCTTCTCTTCTTCTCACATAGTCACCACCTCGTACTGGTCCCCCTCCACGCTCCCTACTCCCATGGTTCATTTCTTCTCCTATTTGATTCCATTTTCTTCTGCCCTTTACCATTACCACCTATCACCTCCCAGCCGCTTGCTTCAAACCACTTCTCCACCCATAATCCGCCATGCCTGTAACGACCTAGTGAGTTGCTCCAGCATTTTGTGTGTCTGTTCAGCAGCAGGCCATTCAGCCCACTGAGGTCACACTGAACATTCAGCATCCAGATGAACTGAGAGCTTGGATACATACATGGAATTATGATGTAGTGGCCATTACGGAGACTTGGCTGGCACCAGGGCAGGAATGGATTCTCAATATTCCTGATTTCAGTGCTTTAAAAGGGATAGAGAGGGGGTAAACAGGGGAGGAGGGGTGGCATTACTGGTCAGGGATACTATTTCAGCTACAGAAAGGGTGGATAATGTAGCAGGATCCTCTTCTGAGTCAGTATGGGTGGAAGTCAGGAACAGGAAGGGAGCAGTTACTCTACTGGGGGTATTCTGTAGGCCCCCTGGTAGCAGCAGAGATACTGAGGAGCAGATTGGGAGGCAGATTTTGGAAAGGTGCAAAAATAACAGGGTTGTTATCATGTGTGACTTTAACTTCCCTAATATTGATTGGCACTTGATTAGTTCCAAGGGTTTAGATGGGGCAGAGTTTGTTAAGAGTGTCCAGGATGGATTCCTGTCACAGTATGTTGACAGGCCGACTAGGGGTAATGCCATACTAGATCTAGTATTAGGTAACGAACCGGGTCAGGTCACTGATCTGTCAGTGGGTGAGCATCTGGGGGACCGCTCCCTGACCTTTAGCATTATCATGGGAAAGGATAGAATCAGAGAGGACAGGAAAATTTTTAATTGGGGGAGGGCAAATTATGAGGCTATAAGGCTAGAACTTACGGGCGTGAATTGGGATGATGTTTTTGCTGGGAAATGTACTATGGACATGTGGTCGATGTTTAAGGATCTCTTGCAGGATGTTAGGGATAAATTTGTCCTGGTGAGGAAAATAAAGAATGGTAGGGTGAAGGAACCATGGGTGACAAGTGAGGTGGAAAATCTAATCAGGTGTAAGAAGGCAGCATACATGAGGTTTAGGAAGCAAGGATCAGATGGGTCTATTGAGGAATATCAGGTAGCAAGAAAGGAGCTTAAGAAGGGGCTGAGAAGAGCAAGAAGGGGGCATGAGAAGGCCTTGGCGAGTAGGGTAAAGGAAAATCCCAAGGCATTCTTCAATTATGTGAAGATCAAAAAGATGGCAGGAGTGAACGTAGGACCGATTAGAGATAAAAGTGTGAAGATGTGCCTGGAGGCTGTGGAAGTGAGCGAGGTCCTCAATGAATACTTCTCTTCGGTATTCACCAATGAGGGGGAACTTGATGATGGTGAGGACAATATAAGTGAGATTGATGTTCTGGAGCATGTTGATATTAAGGGAGAGGAGGTGTTGGAGTTGTTAAAATACATTAGGACGGATGTCCCCAGGACCTGACAGAATATTCCCCAGGCTGCTCCATGAGGTGAGGGAAGAGATTGCTGAGCCTCTGGCTAGGATCTTGATGTCCTCGTTGTCCACGGGAATGGTACCGGAGGATTGGAGGGAGGCGAATGTTGTCCTCTTATTCAAAAAAGGTAGTAGGGATAGTACAGGTAATTATAGACCAGTGAGCCTTATGTCTGTGGTGGGAAAGCTGTTGGAAAAGATTCTTAGAGATAGGATCTATGGGCATTTAGAGAATCGTGGTCTGATGAGGGACAGTCAGCATTGCTTTGTGAAGGGCAGATTGTGTCTAACAAGCCTGATAGAGTTCTTTGAGGAGATGACCAGGCATATAGATGAAGGTAGTGCAGTGGATGTGATCTACGTGGATTTTAGTAAGGCATTTGACAAGGTTCCACACAGTGGTCTTATTCAGAAAGTCAGAAGGCAAGGGATCCAGGGAAGTTTAGCCAGGTGGATTTAGAATTGGCTTGCCTGCAGAAGGCAGAGGGTCATGGTGGAGGGAGTACATTCAGATTGGAGGGTTGTGACTAGTGGTGTCCCACAAGGATCTGTTCTGGGACCTCTACTTTTCGTGATTTTTATTAACAACCTGGATGTGGGGGTAGAAGGGTGAGTTGGCAAGTTTGCAGATGACACAAAGGTTGGTGGTGTTGTAGATAGTGTAGAGGATTGTCGAAGATTGCAAAGAGACATTGATAGGATGCAGAAGTGGGCTGAGAAGTGGCAGATGGAGTTCAACCCGGAGAAGTGTGAGGTGATACACTTTGCCTTGACAAACTCCAAGGCAGAGTACAAAGTAAATGGCAGGATACTTGGTAGTGTGGAGGAGCAGAGGGATCTGGGGGTACATGTCCACAGATCCCTGAAAGTTGCCTCATAGGTAAATAGGGTAGTTAAGAAAGCTTATGGGGTGTTAGCTTTCATAAGTCGAGGGATGGAGTTTAAGAGATGTGACGTAATGATGCAGCTCTATAAAACTCTGGTTAGGCCACACTTGGAGTACTGTGTCCAGTTCTGGTTGCCTCAGTATAGGAAGGATGTGGAAAATTGGAAAGGGTACAGAGGAGATTTACCAGGATGCTACCTGGTTTAGAGAGTATGCATTATGATCAGAGATTAAGGGAGCTAGGGCTTTACTCTTTGGAGAGAAGGAGGAGGAGAGGAGAGATGATAGAGGTGTACAAGATATTAAGAGGAATAGACAGAGTGGACAGCCAGCGCCTCTTCCCCAGGGTGTCACTTCTCAGTACAAGAGGACGTGGCTTTAAGGTAAGGGGAAGGAAGTTCAAGGGGGATATTAGAGGAAGGTTTTTCACTCAGAGAGTGGTTGGTGTGTGGAATGCACTGCCTGAGTCAGTGGTGGAGGCAGATACACTAGTGAAGTTTACGAGACTACTAGACAGGTATATGAAGGAATTTAAGTTGGGGGCAGGTTATATGGGAGGCAGGGTTTGAGGGTCGGCATAACATTGTGGGCCGAAGAGCCTGTAATATGCTGTACTATTCTATGTTCTATGTTCTATCCTTTTATACTAATCCTTCATTCATCCCCATTTTAGTCTCCCCATTTTCCCATCAATTTCCCCATTTCCACAACTTGCCTAAGCTCTAGAAATAATTCACAGTAACACATACAAAATGCTGGGCAAAGTCAGGAGGTCAAGCCCCATCTATGAAAAGGAATAAACAGTTGATTTTCCAGGCTGTGACTCTTCATCAGAATTAGAAAGGGGGGGGGGGGAGGCGGAGAGAAGCAATTTACAGTTGCCAATTCACCAACCAATCTACATAACTTTTAACAACATGCTGCATTTCTCTCTGCTATTAAAATGAAAACATCAGACACCTTTTTTTAAAGTAACCTCTGCTAATATATGGTAAAGAGGAATTGGACAAAACTGTACCAAGTATTCATATAGTATAATATTTGTAATAAATCTTATATTTATTAAATGTAATAGCCTTCAAATTTATTTCCTTTTCCTGGAAACAATTACAGGAAAGGAGGCAATAGGCAGGGATGAGGGTGTTTTTCAGTGTCATTCTAGCTGGTGGATTTACAAAGTTTGTTCCCTTGTTTCAGGGGAAGCACCTGGATCTCATTTAACACCTTTGCATAGAGATTTGGTTGAGATTGGCAATTAACCCTTGCTCCAATTAACACTTCATCATGCATTGCCCCCAAATACCAACACATTATGTTGTTACCAGAATGCTCAAACTTCAAATGACGTTCTCTGATTCCACTCTGCCCATTCTTCAGATTCCGTCAAAGTATCTGAAGTCAGAACAGAGACTGCAAACTTGAGCTTTGTGATGATTTGGTGGATTGGAGTTAAGTATCACGTGCTATGTGTAAGGGATCATATTTCACTATGACCAAGATAACTTCTTGCCTAATTTTTAACAAATTCCAATAAAAATGCAGTAAATCTGCTGTTTCTTCTTGACACTGAAATCCTTCCTATCTCATATCAAAGTTGTACCTTCCTCACTCCTTCATCTTACTATATGCCTTACCAAGCAAATCAAGGATCAATTATATTTGTGGTATAGATTTACATGTATTGGGAATTTGCTTGGATGTTGACACAACATGCAACAACAAACAGCAACATTCAACAATTATGAAGAATAGAGAATTATACAAAGTATAGACTTAAAGATCTAAGTGCAGATATGGAATCAAATGTGCATAAATACATAAATGCCAGCATGTATTTACAATGTAAAGGCATTATAAAAAGTGGTTTAGATTGTTGACAGTACAGTGCAGTGATGGTGGGGAGTAGAAAGAGGGGGTGGGGGAGCTAACTAGAGTGGTTGATCAGATTAGCTGCCTGGGGGAAAAACTTGGAAGATGATGTGAAGGTTTATTAAAAATCACCCTATAGTGCTTTCCATAAGGGAAAGTTTGGAAGAGACAGTTTTCTGGGTGTGCAGTGTCCATAAAATTTCATAATCATCAGTATAGTCCACAGCCAGAAATTCCCAATATGGGGTCCATGAACCCTTTGCTTAATGCTATCGGTCCATTGCATAAAAAATGGTCCACAGAAAACAAATGCCTCTGTACTAGCATTTGCCCAGAAACCTTTAGTGTAGCTTTAATGCTGGTTCCAGTGTGATATGCACTTTGAGGGCTTCTTGAATCTTTGTGATCAAGGCAGTAGCAACATGATTTCTCAACTGATTGACTGAAGAAGCCTTGTTGCGGAGTCTAAGCCAGGAAATATAGATCACCATGGTCAATTCAATATCAACCACATATACAGAGGATTGACAAATAATTGGGATTAACAAGGGAGGTGAAACATCTCCAAGGATTATAGTCAAGAAGTGTGCAACTCTGCACATGAAAAATGAAAATGCCAGTGTTGCAGTAGCTATTTGGGAATAAGTTGTACATGTCACATTATTTAAAAAATAATTTACGCTTAAAAGTTGAAGGTCTAACAACTTCCAATGTGCCCGGTGGTAATGACCTCAACTTTATGCCTTTATTGAGTCACAGAGAGATGCAGCACAGAAACCAGTCCATCAGACCAGTGAGTCAATATCAATCATCTACCATCCAGTTAAACTAATCCTACCGTCATCCTTTTCCTAAATTCTCCCATATTCTCAACAACTAAACCCAATTCCTACTGCCCAGCCACAAACAAGGGGCAATTTACAGTCGCCAATTAATCTAACATTTTTGGTGTGGGAGGAAACCAGAACTTCTGGAGGCATTCCACACAATCATGTGGAGAACATGCAAACTCCACATGGAAAATGCCCAAGATCGTAGTGCACTATAATGCAGATTCTCTACAAGCTGAACCAACGTGTGGTCATTAACCAGCCAAGTCAAGTAAAGTCACCAATTCATGCATGTGGATAGTATAACACCATTACAGCTCAGGGTGTCAGAATTCGGAGTTCAATTCCAGCGCCATCTGTAGGGAATCACTGTACATCCCCCCCATGGAAATCATGGGTTTTCCCCAGGTGCTACAGTTTCCCCCCACAGTCCAAAGATGTACAGGGTAGGTTAATTGGTATTTGTAAATTGTCCCAGGATTAGTTGTGGTTAATCGGGGTTGCCAGGGGTTCCTGGGGCAGCATGGATCAAAGGGCACAAAGGGCCTACTCTGTGCTGTTATCACTAAATTTAAAAAAATGAATAAATATGTGAAACCCACGCTGACCTAGGGAGAATGTGCAAACTCCATGCACGCGATGCCCAAGATCAGGACTGAACCTGGGTTTCTGGCCCTGTGAAGCTGTGGCTCCAGTAGCTGTGCCACAGTGATGCCGCCTATTTAATTTTCAGGATGTGGGCTTTCCAGAAAAAGCCGTTGTTCCTTGTCCGCCCCAAATTATTCATGAGAAGATGGTGATGAAAGAACTTATCGGACTGCTGATTGGGTAAGGAGTCTGAGGGTTTATTTCTAAATCAGGATTGTACATGACACAGAAGGGCTGGAAATGGCATCCTCGTGAACAGGTGTACAGCTGTGAGACATGCCAGCTAGTCGAGTGGTGTCGCAGCAACAACGTCAGGAAGACGAAAGAGCTGATTGTGGACTTCAGGAAGGATAAGACGAAGGAACCCATTCTTATAGAGGGATCAGAAGTGGAGAGAGTGAGCAGCTTCAGGTGCCTGGGTGTCAAGATCTCTGAGGATCTAATCTGGTCGCAACATATCGATGCAGTTTTAAAGAAGGCAACATAGTGCCTATACCTCGTTAGGAGTTTTGAAGAGATTTGATATGTCAATAAAAACACTCAAAAACTTCTATAGATGTACTGTGGAGAGCACTTGAGAGGTTGCATCACTATCTGGTATCGGGGGGGGGGGGTCTACAGCACAGGATCAAAAGAAGCTGCAGAGAGTCATAAATTTAGTCGGATCCATCTTAGGTACTAGCCTACAAAGTACACAGGACATCTTCAGGGAGTGGTGTCTCAGAAAGGCAGTGTCCATTATTAAGGACCTCCAGCACCCAGGCCATGCCCTTTTCTCACTGTTACCATCAGGTAGGAGGTACAGAAGCCTGAGGGCACACACTCAGCAATTCAGGAACAGCCTATTCCCCTCTGCCATTGGATTCCTAAATGGAACATTGAACCTTTGGACACTATCTCACTCTTCTAATATATGGTATTTCTGTTTTTGCTCCATTTTTAATCTACTCAATATACGTACAGTATACCATAATTGATTGATTTATTTTTAATTATTATTTTATTTTGTTTTTTTTTCTTCTATATTATGTACTGTATTGAACTGCAGCTGTTCAGTTAACAAATTTCACGACACATGCCGGTGATTATGATTTTTATTCTGCTGTCCTTGGAGGTTCTGGATTTAGAAGGTGCTGATGGGTTTGCCTGGGAGAGTAGGTGTTGTGCTTTTTATTGATGGCAAACACCCCAGCTACTGCCTGTGGAGGAATGAACATTTCAGTTGGTGGATGGGTTGCTGATCATACAGGCTACGTTTTTTTTTAAACTGCCCAATCTTCTCCAGTGTTTCAACTGAATGAATTCCACAAATCTCAGTGAGATACAAGTGTAACAAAATCTGTATACAATAAGTCAAGTTGGAGAATGACTTAGTGGTTTCCATGTTTAACTCCGTGTGAGGACATTGAAAGGTGATGTTTAATTTACTCCTTAATATTGCTGAAGGCTAATAGCCTTAACCTCAAACCCTGGGCCACAGAGTCACCGTACCACTTCAAAAATGGGGACACAGAATAACCATTTGGCAGATGTGAAGGCTTATATTTAATCAATATCAGATGTCGATCATGCTTGATGTAATGATTCCTTATGAAAGTGAGTCACTAATTGATGGCTTTATAGCTGGAGCATTTATCAAGAGACATTCCTCTCTCGTTGTTGCTAGGACTGTTTTTGAACTTTGGCTAAGTTAGTAACAGAAATGGAAGAATGCACTAGCATAATGCATTCATTTTGTGAGCTAACCTGAAGCTGAAGTTTGATTGACTCTTCGAATCAGTAAAGCCCATGTTACATCCTGACTGGAGTTCAGTTGCCCTGGGTGCAAGCTGACATTGGTTAATATGGAACCCATATGTACGCAACCATGAAAATGGCTTAACTCAGTTACTTTTTTTTAATTCCAATATAATTAATCTCGTCAAAATTAGATTATCTATTTAATCCAAGAGATTTAGGTAGTTGGAAACAGCTTTGGATATATGAAATGTGATGCCAGGTCAAACATATCTTTAGATTTCCCGTGAACTGTTTCTCTTAAGTTACACTATAATGTGGTCAACGGCTGACATAACACATCTTTTCTTGTGATATCTAATATTTTCTTTATCTGGAAATGGTTCCAAATTTGAAAATAGTTTTTTTTTCGCAGCCAATATTCTGATCTGTGTCAATGGCGGTTGATTGCTGCAGAAGAATTTGACATTTATAGGGTTAAGAATATTTGTCACTGGCCTGAAAGCTTATTACACCTTTCCCAGATAACCCTAAGCAGCATCTTAATGAATCCCATATCGCAGGATTTACAGGAAGGATTTGTTAAGATGTCAATGTGCCAGAGTCTCTGAAATGGACCAGCTGTCTCCTAATGGTGAACAGCTTGAAGTGGTCACTTCTATTTCCATCTTACCAGCTCAGCAGTCAACAGTAGTGTTGATTAAGCAGGCCAGAGTCCAAGGCCTGTGTAAAACATAACAAAGAGAGACTTCTACCAGGGAAAAATAACAAACGTCTGCTGTAGAGTGGGCTGATGCCTAAGTGAGCCCTTTTTCACTCAGCTCTCTCTCCACAAAGCGTAATTCTAACAAGGCTATCACATCAAGCGATTCAAGGGCAATGTTGTGAAGTCCCTTTGCCCTCATCCTTCATCAAAAGGAATATTTTTTTAAAATCTTACTTTTGAGCAGAACTTGTGGTGTGTACTGCTCTACAATCACGGCAAAGCAAAGAGTTCACTGATTTGATTGGCCTCAGGGTAGCAGTTCAACCTCAGGAGAAATGGCCTTTAACTATATTCTGATTGAAATTTGTGTGTCCTTTCAACGATTGTTTTCCTTAAAATGTAAAATTTATTCTTTCTGTGAAAAATATTGTGGCTTTAGTGGGGGTGGATGGAGGGAGGTGAGGAGAGGGGAAGAGAGAGACGTTCAAATGAATAAACAGAGAGACTGGGAGAGAAAGAAAGGTGACTTATTTCTGATTTGCTTCTATCAGAAAAATATAAAATGTGAAGACAAATCTGATTTAAGACAATTGGGTGAGCAGGAAGTAAGAAAGCCCACTAAGTTCAGCTTGTTTTTTTCCAAGCGGGGAATCCTAGTTAAATCCAGGGATTTAGTCTCAGCCCATATTGGTTCCAGCAGAGCCTGGTAAAGTTAATTAAGGGTGAGTAATGGAGCATTTTCTCTCCAATGATATCTGTGACAGAACAAAGCTGTCTGAGTCTTGTGAAGCAAAATTTGAGCTGAATGAGTATTTATGTGATCAGCTCTGAAGGGGCAGCTCACGACAGAGCGGAGATTCATCAATCAATCTTACTGCCGATGCAGCTCTGGGAAATTGGTCTATCAAGAGGACTATGCCCCCCTCCCCCATTTTCTTTCTATTCAATCATCCCTCAGGCTGAAATGCTTCTCTTTAACTTTGCCTCCAAACACCTTAAGGGTCAGCAAAAAAAAAGTACCATCAAGAGCTTGAAAGCCTTTAAAAACACTGAGACACGATGCCTGCGTAGGATATTACTCTTCATTGATAACCTCTTAAGTGTATGCATAAACAAAGCATTAATACCTGTCGTCAAATTAATATATTCTTAACAGGAGATTATACTATAGACCTGGCTGTCTAATAAGTCCACCAAGAAACAAATTGAAGTGTGGATTTTTGCACAGGATTCTAACTTGATCACATGCAGTGGTCTCTGTGTCTGTCTGAATGGGAGAAAGAAGCCAGAGGGGAAAGGGAAGAAAATTGTGAGGCACTGCAACCAACATGACTATTATGTAGCCTACAGCCACATACTTCGAGAACAGTAGCAAACAAAAGTACATATTTCTGTACAAAAATAAATAAATGCATTTGTACAAATTGTAGCTCTTCAGATGGAATTGTATTTTAAACATTTAGTCTCAGCATGTTTTTATTATTCATTGTTCCTGCATTTTGAACTTTGCATCTATACGGGTCCTCCTCAGGTTATGCAAGCCAGACCACTTTACAGGTAGGAAATGTGGCCACAAACTGAATTCTGGCAAGAAAGATGCCTGAAGCCCTGCAATAGTCAGCAGATCCCTCCTATCAGTTTCCCAAATGATCATTCATATGTGAAGGCTATCAATTAGTTGGGCATTCATAAGCTGCAGAGGACATATAAAGTATAGTCAACTAAAGCTGTTACACTCAAAAGAAAACTGTTTTGAGAGCATAGGTAATTTTTCAGAGTGTTTCTTACTCTGCAGAAGGATGGAATGAGTTTAAATGACAATGCATTATTGATGATCTATATGCTGCAATAACCAAAGCTTAATACAGTGTGAAGGCAAAGTTCATACACTTAAGAGTTCATATACATTGTAATGTATACAGTTTAGTAGAACCACATAGCACAAGTGCTGATGAAAGTGGTGATATACACAGGCACAAATTATTCACTTAGGTAAATATATCCAAGATGTTTACCAAACCCTTTGTTCTACTCAGTATGATCTGGTCTGTAATCCTAGAATGAGTAAATTCTGTTTGACATTTCCTACATCTTTTATCAGATATTTGCCACAAAGTTGGGATATTGATTATTATATTATCACTAAAAGTATGTCACTGCTTTTTCCCATATAATTGAGGATGTGCAGACCAAGATAAGAGTGAATATGTGCCCAGAGATCACAGAGAGTTGATTTGAAGACTTGTCATTGAGCTTTTCTGTAAGATGTGCTCACACCTGGCTGTCCTCAGCCAGTGACAGGCCTGTTACTTCTCTGTATACTTAGAAGCCAGCAGGACATACTTTCTCTTCCAATTTTCATTTCCTCCTCTTTTTAAATTGCCCCTCCCCTTGCGCCACACACAGGCACCTCATCATGCTCACAGGTCTCTGCAGCTTGTTAACCGTGTCTTGTCAGATGCTGATGAATTCTCCCTCACCCCCTGTAAAGGAGCAACCATCCTAATTTGATACAGCATTTCTCTGAATGGCCTCTGGCAAAAGTCAGGGAATAAACTTGTGGACAATCATGGCTCCATATCCTGTACTGAAGACCATGCACCTTCAGCTAAAATACTAGAACTTTCTATTTGATTTCAATATGTATGTGTCTGATCGTGAACGTCTGTAACAAGTTATGGATATAGATGGTATCAATGGCTTGAATTTTGTACAGTAACTTTTAATGACATCACATTGTCTATTAGTGAGTTGGGGGTGGAGCACCACAAGCAAACTTTCATAAAGCAAACAAAGCCAATAGACTTGGAATAAAAAGATTGAAAAGCACTGATACTTGCTGCAAAATACATGGCAATGTATTCTTGACTCCCACTGCAGCAAAGAAGGAAGGCCTATCCTGAATGGTCTTACCTCCTATTCTGCCCTTGAACTCATTCCTGAGTTGAGGTTGTTCCATAATTTACTGAGTTAAGTGACCAGATGGACCTCATACCTGATATCTTAGCCTGGTGGCAGCCTTAGCTGACCCATCAAGATCAGCCCAGTCATTCCAGTCAAGAATGGGTTGCCTAGATTATGGAGCACGTGCTTCCAAATTGGATTAGTATAGATGGGTACGACATGGGCAGAGTGACTTCTATGATCCTGAGTGGCCACTGCAAGGAGTTGAGCAGAATCTATCTATTCCAATTCAATGCCTAATAAAAGAGTTGGAGGAAATAGTAACTAAAACATATTCTCCCAATAAAAGCAGGGTATTTTTTCAAAGAGAATAAGTTATATTCAAAGAAATCTCTTCTCAGTCACAAACAGCAGTGTGGATGCTAAGCTTGATTTTCAGAGGAGTTAGCCAATCATCTCCACTCTTTGCAGTCACTATATACATATTATAGTTATTTTCTCTTGTTATTTTAATTAAATTCATTACAATTGATTTATTTATTTATTGAGATACAATGCAGAATAGGCCCTTCTGGCCCTTCGAGCCAAACTGCCCAGCAATCTTCCCAGTTTAATCTCTACCTAGTCACGAGACAATTTACAAAGACCAACTAACCTAACAACTGTTTCGTCTTTGGAGTGTGAGAGGAAGCCAGAGCACCCAGAAAAAACCCATGCAATCACAGGGAGAATGTACAAGCTCCTTACAGGCAGCGACGGGAATTGAACCTGGGTCGCCTGTACTGCAAGGCACTGTGGTAACCGTTCTGTTACTGCGTCACTACCGTACTTATGGAATATGGAATCACTAAACAGCTCAACAAGTAACATATCCTGAGCCACACTATCTGAATTTGAAAATACACCACTGTCCCTTCACAGACTCTGAGTCTAAAATCTAAAATTATACCTTCATTACAGTGACTGACATTAGTTTCACTTAACAATAACATTTTCTAACATCATTTCTTTGGAACATCGGATACAAAAAGAATTTTGCCGTTATAAATACATAATTCTCAAGTAATTAATACCAAAAATAGTGCATTCTGTGATGGTGCTCCCTTAAGTGCTATGATCCACATGTTGATGTGACGTATACCTAACAGGGTTAATGAGCACTTCAAAATTAAAAAGTTTGCAACTTAGAGCATGAAACTGAGCCTAAGATGTATGAGTGTTGCACTCAGTGAATTCCACCACTTAGCTGACAAATTCTTTCTTATTTCACAGAGCACTCTGCGTGTTCTTATCCTTGATTTATTTTATTTCGTACTTACTGTCTCAACTCAAGATTTGTTATGAATAGTAAAGTTACACAAATGCCCAAGTTAGCCAATTCGTTTATATGCATTTTTACCTCAGCTCTTAAGAGCATGGGCAGTAACATCAGCTAGGTCTTAACCTATGCATTAATAAATTGACTGTTTCCTGTATGACTGAAAGAGGCAGAGGAATCCTGTCAAACAATTCGAAATCTAATACAATCTGCTCTATCAGACTGTCCATTTTATGTACACACTCTTGAGGCATGAAGTTTGAGAGGCTTCACTCTCTATAAACAATCTGATGTGAATGGTGAAATTACTTGCAGATTCATCCCTTTGAGGAAAGGCTAAGCTGAGAAGGAAGGGGAAAAAGTTGAATTTTCAGGCTTAAACCATCATGTAGGTTTCTTGCCAGTAAGGAATGCTTTAAGTTAGGACTTTGTTTGGCCTCAGGGAGCAGCACCAACAACAAACTGCATTTATGTAATGTCTTCTCATGAACCCAATAATCAGTGGTCCATAAACAGAGTGAATGCTTGGGTGGAAATGTAGTTCCAAAGCTTAACACGTTACATCCACAAGAAATCAAAAATATACAGAAGGGAAATTCATCTCAAAGCTGTAGTGTATTTAATACTTCAGTAATATTTAAGTAATTGTCTAAATATATTGTTTGATTAAGCATTCTTTATTGTTTATATAATTCATTATGGTTACATGTAAAAACATGTGAATTGCATACGTCATGACACTACTATGTGATAGATGCGCACCTCGCTTATATTAAAAACTGAAGCTAGACTCATATTTTGAACTCTCTATAGTTTCCTTTAAATTAGGTCAATGTTTTAGGGTTACAAACCATAACGACAGTCACGCATCGCTAAAAATGGAATGACCAGGCAGATTGGGTGAATGAGTGCTCTCCCTCTCAGCTAAACCATCCAGATATAAAGCAGTTTCGGTAGGAAAATGTACTTCCCCCAATTAATGTAAGAGACTGACCTACAAATCCAGGACTAAGCAGATGGAGTACGTAACCTGCATGTCCAAGTTCCTTGACTTAGGAAATGAACAGGTAATAACAGGCCATCAGGAACACAGGGGGAGGCAGCTTACACACAGTCATGGAAATATTTACATTTTATTTTCATTGGCTCAAATGACATGAGAATGATACAGACCTTTAGGCTCTTTTTTGAAGACCCTGTTGATTGCCTGCCTCCTACCCCCCAAACATGCCTGTCATATCATCAGTGGATGTGAGTGAGCACATTCCTAGACCTAACAATGTGCACAAAGCCAGGACTAGGAGTTGCTGTTTAGCAACAGTAGTCCACCAGAAATCTTTAATAGAGGCCCTACGTCAAAAACTAGTTCAATACTACTGATGGTCACTGCTCAGTGTTACACCTATTTTAGACAGCTATCCCCTTTTCTCATTCATGTTCAATGTCAAACAATGCCTCTTTTTCTCACATTTATACCTCTTCTGTCAGGTTCTCACCACCCTCCTTTTTATCTGTCTCTCCTATTTCAGATTCGCCTTCCCTCCCTCTTCCTTTTCTCTCGCCCTTCAAATACCTTCTTCTTCCTCCTGTTCCCCTTTGTCCTCTCCTCTGCATTCCTGCTTTGCTTTGCCTCTTTGAATGTTGCTTTCCCTCTCGCGTTCTCTCTTTTCATGTGCCCACCCCACACGTTCCCCTTCACTTGATTTACAGTGTGCTGGCACCCTGAAACACAATTTACTGTGCCCAACATGTACCCTGGACTCCAGTGCAAAAGTGTAGACCAGAAGCCTTTCGAAAGGAAGTAAGACAGCCGGCCTGATTCAGAAATTGATTTAAAATTTTAAAAAACATTTTTTTGAGGAACAAGTTGCAAAACACAGGATGGGGGTGATGGGGGAGGGGTGGAATTTGCATATTTGGTTGTTGTTTGACAATTCCTGAGTGATGTTGTTGAATGTGATTGAAACTTTGGCCCACAAATGCAGATATAGGGCAAGAGATGAATTAGGGGGAGTAAGGAAGTGGCCCAGACTGGTTTCGCATCAGAGTGCTGCAGAAACAGTTTAGCTGCCTGTTCAAATAAGCCCCTAATCAGCAGCACCTGCTTTGAAAGAGCCCTCTACAATCCCCTGTGCCTACATTGCTACATTGCCCGTGTTCACTGAATGTCGTTCAGTCTTGTGAGGAAATTGTATTGTGAGGAAACAGTCTTGTGTAGAGATGAGCACTCACAATAGCTTGTCTGCAGCCTCTTCTACTTTTCAGCATCATCTAAGAGCCTGAGGTTTCTGCATATATACTGCAGATCATTTTAAACCATATTGTGAGAACTGGAAGGCTGCACTGTTTAAATAGGAAGGATTGACTTGAAATCTGTTATCATTCAAGATAGAGAATCAAAATCAGGTTTAAGATCATCAGTATATGTCATGAAATTTGTTAACTTAGCAGCAGTACAATGCAATACATGATAAATATATACAAAATAAATTAATCAAATTACATAAAGTATATGTACGTATATCAGATAGTTAAATTAAAATGTGAGGTAGTATTCATGGGTTCAATGCCCATTTAGAAACTAGATGGCAGAAGGGAAGAAACTGTTCCTGAATTGCTGAGAGTGTCCCTACAAGTTTCTGTACCTCCATCCTGATGGTAACAATGAGAAGAGGGCATGTCCTAGATGATGAAGGTCCTTAATAAATGGACACTGTTTTTCTGAAGCAAAACTCCTTAAAGGCTAATTTTACAACTTTCTGTTGCTTATTACAACCACCTCATACCAGACAAAAACATACCAGAGACCACAAACAAAAAAACTCAAACATAATATGACTTTTTTGGAAAGAAATCACCAGGTATGTGCAAATTATGGTGCAATTTATCCCACAAACCAGCTTGTTAAAATTTAAATTGTCTTTGATAAAATTTCATCTAGTCCAAGAAACTTTCCTATCCATAGAGTTTTGCAATCAATTCTCTCCCTGTCCAATAGGCCAGTGTGCAGCTGGTTAGCCAGTGCACTGAAATGTTTGTTCTTTACGAGACAAATCGAGGATAATTCACCATCCCAACAGCAGTGTTTCCTTAAAACAAAACTGACAGGAATGACTGATGGAAAAAGCAAACGAAAGATATCTTTTGTGTGGATTCGTTTGAACTCTTTATGCCAGAGATGGAACTTGGGGAAGGAAGAGCTTCCACTTCAGGGGCCAGATGACATCCTGATGTTTTCTCAGGAAAATGTAGCATGATTCCAAATAGGATGAAACTGCTGTTACTCCATTTGCCTGAGGTGTTCTCCGTCAGTCTCAAAAGAAAATCTTTTGCTCTATGAGTATCATATCAGTTATTTCCATTCTTATTAAGGTGGTTAGAAAATCAGACAAAACAGCAATAAGTGTACTTGCATGGCACCTTTTACATCCCAAAGTGAAAGACAGGGAAGAACTCTTCTTGATATATGTTCGCACAAGGTTGCACAAACAGCAAAGAAACTAATGTCCAGTTGATCAGATTTTGCTGTTGGGTAATTTGAAGGATATCATATAGTCCAACATAAGGAGAAAACCCTTGCTTTATTTGAACAGTGCACTAGAACATTTTGATATCCCTGGAAGAGATTTTTTCTGAAAAAATGTTATTTCTAATAATGCGAGAGTTTTTCTTTTTTTTTGTTTTGAAGTATTAGAATAAATTATAGGTGCAAATTCTGGAGTACTAATTTAAAAGTGATTTTCTGAATTTATCTTTCAGTAACATAAAATTTGTAAAGCTAAATTTTATGTTATTCTGGATGGGTATGTGTGAAAGGATACCACTCAGATAGTTCATTCATATTAGCTTCATCAAAGAGCATTACTTTAAGTCCTATATCCTCTTTTCGAACAACTATGCAAAATATTAGTTTTACTATAAATATCCAATTGTTCTCAGAAAGTTCACTACTGACTGTTTTCATCATCTGACCAGGATCACGATAAGTTGCTGCATTAATAATACTTATCTCCCATCTTGTTCTGCATTGCTGTAACAACAATGCTTATTTACAGACAATGTGCCAGAGGAGTTCAGCTACTCAGGCAGCATTTATATTTGGGAAAGAACAGTGGACATTTTGGGCCCAATGAAGGGTCTCAGCCTGAAGTATCAACTTTTCATTCCCATCCTGACAAGCTGAGCTCCTCCAGCACGTTGTGTGTATGGGTATTGATCTAGATTTCCCGCATCTGCAGTATCTCTGGTGTCTGTGCTCACTTACATAGATGGTTTCACGTCCCTAGACAAATCCCAGGAATGTTACCAAATGACCTTTGATGCAAAGATGGAGGAATGGTTGTGACATAAGAGAAGGAAAAGAGATTCAGTAGATGGCATTTTACAGAGGCTCTAGGAAAAGAGGAGGCCAATCCAGTGTGTTTTGGTAAAATTATGCCTGGAGGAAGGAAGGGGCTGGATGAGCTGAGCTGAGACTATGTTACGGCATAGTTAAAGTGGAGGTTGATGGATACATAATTAGTAAGGGCAACAACTGCTCTGGGGAGAAGGCAGGAAAGTGGGATTGAGAGGAAAAATAAATCAGCCCTGATTGAATGGTGGTGCAGCTTCAATGGGCAAAATTGTCGAATTCTGTTCCTGTATCTTACAGTCTTACACCCTATCATGTAAACAAAAGGGTATGTGGCGCAAAGTACTTCTCAAGGTCAAACTTGACATCAAGCTCATAAAATACACTAAAGGGCTAGATGAGAAGACAAATGGACAACTGCTAATTGTCCTAACAGATCTATAATAAGAGGATTTTACTGTAGACAAAGGTAAGGTCATACACTTTGGAAAAAAAGAACTGAAACCATGGGCTTTCTTAATATTGAAGAATCCGGAAGAACTGTGGCACGGGTGGTTTGGGCATCCATGTACTAATTATTATTGAAGTGTTGCCCAGAGGTACAGAAGGTAATCTGGAAGGCCAGTGGAATGAAAAGTGAGAGGATACCAGAATAATGTTATTCTGCAGCTACAAACCCCTGAATAGATTGAACATTTGAAAACGACACATTTTAGGAAAATACAGTGCTCGTTCAGGGCATGCAGGATATGTTTTCTGGGTTAACAAATAGACTTCAAGGGTTAAATTATACAAACCAGGTTTGTATTTCCCTGAATGTAAAAGCTTGAGGATGAATTAACTGAATTTTCTGAAGTACTAAGACAAATGGATAGGATGCAAAGAAACACACTATTTCTGCTGGTTACAACACACAAAATGCTGGTGGAACCTTCGTCAGGACTCATCGACAGTGCTTCTCCTATAGATGCTGCCTGGCCTATTGTGTTCCACCAGCATTTTGTGTGTGTTGTTTGAATTTCCAGCATCTGCAGGTTTCCTCAGTTCTGCTGGTTGGAGCGTTTGGGATCCTGTTCAATCCAAGCCTTTGAGAAGCGAGGCAAAGAAATATTTCTGCAGACAGAGGGTGGTGGAAGCTTAGGACTGATTTTTGCAATCACCATTTGAAACTGGCTGATTCATTTCTTCTGAAATCAATTAGACTTTTGGTAATTCAAGGTAATAAGGGACACAGAGCTAAATACAAATATAGGCCATAGATCACTCATGACTGGCCTAAGTGAATGGCGGAGTGAGCACGGGATAAGGTGTTTGTTCCTTTTTCTGTACTTACTGCCCATTATGCTGCTGGCATTTCGGACAGCAGTGAAGGTCCTCCATCCCTGGCAGTGTTCAGAACTTCCTTCATCATGTCAGCAGCTTCCTCTTGGATTTCATTGCTGTCAGTCATGCAAGTCTTGGGTGGAGACTGAGGAATACCGTCACACTCAGTTGAAGAGCATTCTTCATTGTTGCTTCCATAACAATTTTGTTTCCTGAGTCAGGGTTGTTAGCTCTGAGCTGAACCCCTGAACCTGGAGGACCAGTGGACCACTCTTAGCCTGGCTTTTGTCCTTTGACCTCTTTGGCATGGGTGACCCTACCAAGAGTCAAAGCATAAAGCCCTGACTCCAGCCAACATAGCTCTCCAGGTTATTGAGGAATGCAAGCCTCCAAACCACGACATGGTTGTGGTCCTCTTGGACGTTCCTTTCTCTGTAAGGCAGAATAATTTATCCTGTTGTTCATGAGTTACAGAAATCACATTTCCGATGATTAATTTGTATCTACATGAGACATCATTATATTGGTCAAATATTTTGTTATTACCAAATATCATACAAATTTTTATAAAAGTAAACTTTAATCCATTATATCTGTCTCAAAGTTATGCAAAGTTTCACTCTTACACTCTTCATTAGAATCTAAATCCAGCCAGAGGACAATAATGATATTATTTGGTTTTCATCCTTGCTCTACAAAATTGTAATATATTAATAGTAAGCTTCAACAAAATCCTACTTGCTTCATATAAAAAAGTCACTTACTGATGATGAGCTCCAATGTGAACAGTTACCAAATACTAACTTGCTAAATTTCCTGCAAAGACAAAGCTCTTTAAAACACTTCTATTAGTTTCAATATGGTAGCAGAAGGTCCATTTACCAAACAGTTATTTCTGTTAGCGTGATGGAATTCAGCCATGATCATACTGAATGGCGGTGCAGGCTCGAAGGGCTGAATGGCCTACTCCTGGACCTATTTTCTTTGTTTCTAAAAGACTAATCCTGCTTTAAAAACATCCCAAATTAGATTTTTACATTGTGTTGATGGTTATCAAAGGCACCCACATCACATTCAACAGAATGATTTAAAGGCCTGTACAATATGATATCTTACTCTGAGACAGAAGAGAGATCAGTGTGAGAGATGGGGTTGCCATGTCCTTAGCTTCACACTGGATGATACAGCTTTTGGAAGTCTCTGAAGCCTATGCTGGGCCACAAAAGCTTGAGTTTTGTTAGAGGAACAATGCACATTAGGACATTAAGTAATTTTTCACTGTCTGCTAAAATATCTGAACTTCAGCTGCAGTCCCACCCTTTACCTGTCCTTACCTGTTTACATTTCATTAGCAGTTTACAACATTGAACATTGCTGTGCCACTCTTCTTTACTTTTCTGTTTGCTTGTAGTAACATGGTGGAACTTGTGACCCATGTGTCCCAACACAATTACCCAAATGGGAGAGAATTGCCATCTGCTTTGTAGAAATGCCTATGATAAAGGAGATAGTTTGACCAAGGAACTTGATAGGAATTGTCCTTTGTTAGTTTTATTGCATTATTTTTAAAGATAAATGTTAACACAAGAGCTATCTTTACCATTGATTAGAAAATGTCTTAAAATAACAGTCTTAATTCTAACACATGAAAAAATTGGTGTTTTGTTTTGATATCACACTTGAGGTTAGTAATCATCTATTCAATCACCTTGCGAAACTTTCT
Source organism: Hypanus sabinus (assembly GCF_030144855.1). Classification (NCBI taxonomy): domain Eukaryota; kingdom Metazoa; phylum Chordata; class Chondrichthyes; order Myliobatiformes; family Dasyatidae; genus Hypanus; species Hypanus sabinus. The sequence continues at coordinate 33,578,429 of NC_082707.1, forward strand.
AGGGTCTATAAGTCTCTCAGTGGGTCAGTAGGAGCAATAGGACCAGTTAATATTATATCTGAGATTGTAGCGACTTATCAGCATTAAACTGGAAACTCCTTTTCCTGACATGTCACATTTTTTTATGAAGTTAAGGAACATTGAGGACAAAACTTTACATAAACAATGGGCTTGGAATGGATTAGACCAAATGTATAACCTTAAACAGGATTTCTTCCTTTCTCGCTTCCCCACTCAGGGAAGCTGAGGCTACTGTTGCAATCTCCAGCCAAGCCCTGGCTCCAGCTGTGGTTAGCTAAGCCAGCACAGGCTAAAGATCGAAGCAGAGACATTAGGGCTGTGGTTATTGATTCGGTACTGACCCAAGCTTTGTACCAAAAACATGTGGTTCAGTACTGTCCCAAGTTTTGTATTGGCCTCCTAAATTGTGCGGTATTTTTCTTCTTCAAGTTCAGTTGTTTTCTGCTAATACTAAGTATTATTTCCTGTATCTGTAATTCTCCTGAGTCTGGACCCTAGTAAAAAACTTCCGTTGTGGCATAGTGAGACAGAATTTCCTGAGAAATGAGGAAAGCCCAGGAATGGTAAAGAATGTGATGATTCTCCTTGTGGGTCCCAATGTCTGGGACGTATCATATCTCACAATACATTTTATACTCCACAGCCAAATGTTTCTACTTGTGCTTATCCAACTTTGTCGTTAATTGAGTCACATAAATAACTGTGATTTACATCAGCTCCCTGTAACTTAGAAGCTCGAACTAGTAATTGAATTTCAACTCATATATATGGTACTGTTCTGTTTCTTTTTCCTGTAATTTGACACAGATTGTCAAAAGATTTGTACTAGTGAATTATGAAGAAGTTGCAAACTTTTGTCAATGTCATTATATTAAATACATCATGGATGAAATCGCTGTCTATCAACATGTAAACAATTTAAAATTAAACGGTCTCAATATTCGCAACTAAATTGTTAGAATAATTGGAAGGAAATTTTGCTGGTAAGGTTTTAAGCTGACAATCAGATCAGAGGTATTTAGTATAACATAATATGGAACTGTTGGAGATATATTATTCAGGATGTATAATGAGGAAGTGGTTAAGATTGGCTGATAAAATATTCCAAGTAATACACTGTATATTAGTTTAATAAAGTTTAGAACAACTTTAATAATAATTTATGTGCAGTAACAGAGTAATTGTTTGCAGTAACAATCTGCAATTGTTGTGGAATAGTTTAATAACTTGGAAGCAGATAGGAAACTACTCGTAAGTTTACAGGACAATCATTGAAAATTAATACATGCAATGTTCTGATGTGGAGTAGTTTCATATGGAATTATTTAGTATATCTGGGAATTGTTTCAAGTAGCTTGGAAATTGGAAAATACTGATATGAAATTTAATACATTTTATGTATTTGTTTGAACATACTGATACAAGTATTTTAAAAAATATATATAATTCATTGTATGTTTTAATAGAGAGTTGATTGAGCAATACTTTATTTTGCAGAAAATATGAGATTATTTGATTTGAAATAGTTTTATATGGAATACTTTGACAGCAAATGTTCTCCTGCTAATTCATTGAATCTTGTTACAGAATAGCTGGATTAAATTATAGTTCAGGTTCAGAATTATTGTTTAATCAGTAGAAAAGTTCACATCAGTAGAAAAGTTTATTGGAAAATAATTTAAGTATTTGTATAAGATTCATTTGAACTCTCATTATTGTTATAAGAAGTACTTGATAGAAACATTCACTAAATTATTGGAAAGTCTGGAAAATGTCTGCAGAGATTCTTTTCAATGATTTAGAAGTTAAATGTGGAATGAATTAATAAGAAATTACTTGATCAGAAACTCTCAGAGATGTCCTAAATATAATTTCTGACAATAAATTGTTTTGTAATTAAATTATTCTGAGGTAGGGAATTGTTTACAAGGAACTATTTTAATAAGAATTTGCAAATTACTTGGAATGTGCTCAGTGGGAATTATATTGTGTTTTTTAATCTAATTTATCTGAGTGCTTCATCATAAAATGTTTGTTGGAGAATAATTTTCTGGAGGGAATTATTCAAACACTGTGTCTGCAGTGGAACAGTTAAAATTGTTGATCAAGAGTCATTGCACAGAGAATTGCACGAGAAGGAATTGCCAAAGAATTCTTTAATGGGGGATTATTTTAGTGTTTGATTGTTAATTGTAGAATAGTTTGATGAGGAAATCTTTGAATTGGGAACTGCTGGAATAGGGTTGATGTGAAGTTGTTTAATAGGGAATCGTTTGTAAACAATTACAAAAAGCTGTTTAATATGCCAGAATAGATTCATTCAAAACATTTGATGTTGAATAATTTCACATGAAATTATTTTTCTAGGTAATTGTTTAGATCGTTTGCAGATAATTGTTCTACAAGCTGATGTGTTGGTTTCTTTGGTGTTTATATGGAATATTTTGCAAAGATTTGTTTGGAAGATAAATTATCAGATATAGGACTGTGTAATAGGCAGCAGAGAAATAGAATATTGATGGGAGGGTGGTGTTGTTTGCTAAGATCTGAGTTTGTTTAGAATTGTTCAATGAACAAATTATGTTATGCATTTGCTCAATTTTCTTTGTCAATTTGGTATAATTTAATATGATTAGATACATTCCTAGGGAATTATATGCTCCAAAAATATTTAAACTAATTTGGAGTAGTTGGGTAATTTAATTAATTGTGTATTTTAGAATTCTTTGATAGGAAATAAATTAGAATAATTTGATATTCCTTTACTTAGATTAGATGATAATCCAACACATTCTAAAGAGTTTTTGATAAGTTTGTTAGTGTTTTCTTAAAGAGGATACATTCAAAATAATTTGTTAAGAAATAGTTTTAAGAGATTACAAAGGAATTGTTAGACCAGTGCAAATATTTCAAATGGATTAATGCAGGGTATTCAGGATGATCTTATATAAATGGTCTAATATGGTTTGCCTGCAATTGTTTCAAAGGATTAAAAACAAATGTAATTTGTTTAGAACCAATGTTCAAAATTAATAAATTAGTTGTAACTTAAATCAATTTGAACATGGAATTATTTGCTATATATGAAAGTAAATTAGAATATATTTTAATTCAATGGCTATTTGGATATATCTGTATTAATAATCCTGTTCCAAAATATCTTCCCTTTACTTGCCAGAAATCTTAGAACCTGTTGATAAATTTACACTGGAAAGATTTATTAATAAATTCAACTGAAACTTTATTATTTCAAAATAAGTTGAAAGGAAAGAGTTGAGAATAATCTAACAAGAGCTTGTTCAGTTATAGCAATTTAAAGCTGAATTGTCTAACCAATCAGATATACAGCAATTGTTCAATTTGGAAATATTGGGTATGAGATACAATCCTTTGTAAATGTTATTAGTTTATTCATTATCCGCCCTGCAATTTCGAATCATTTGGAATTATCAGTAAAATATAATGCATAGACAAATTTCAGTGTTTTGATCTGGATGAATAAAAAATTTGGAAATACCAATGAATTGGGTGTAATATACATACCAAAGGCAAGAATTAACAATAACTTTGGAATAATTATTTCCATATTCATCTGAAGTAGAATTTGATTTCATTTTTAATTTGAAATCAAATGATGTGGCACTGCATTCATTCATCTGGGATAATAGGTGTTATTTTTGGATGTTGAATTAATTCAGAACTGAATGAGTTTTAGAATCTTATGTTGTGCAATTCATTGTAACTATGGAATAAGTGGTGTATAATTGAAATGGATTGTTGAGCTTATCGTGCTGACTTAAAGTTGAATATGGAATTAATACACCAGTGTAAATGGATTTGGCGTTTTTTAACCTAGGATGATGAAATATGGACTATAAATAATTTTTGGAGTGTTTTGAATTGCCAGTTCAATTTAGAATTGTTATCTTATCATTTTAGAATCATAAAGACAGTAACTTCAAACTCTCTGCTAATTTCATACTTCCTTGACAAAATCCATTCTCTTTTCCATGTTAAATAATTACAAACTCTGAATTCAGTTCTGAATTCACCTCTCAACCCACATAAAAATACCACAAAAACAGGATTTTCATTTTATTGTATGTAGGAACTTATTGTGTGCAAATATCTGCCTATTAATAGTGACAACTCTTCAAGATTAAATGCCTGTGAAATGTTTTAGAACAAAGGTGCTATATCTTTCCACAGTAGTTCTTATTTGGACATTATGCTTGGTGGAGTTTAACATGAATTATCACCAAGTTTGAACAGATATATGCATAATTAATTAATGCTGTCTTTGGATTTCTTTAATGAGAAATAGTTGGTGAATTTATAATAGTACGATCTAAATATGTTAGATGCAAAAGAAGTTACTGTGTTCAGAAACCTTTAATGTTAAACTGTTGGTGGCTTTGGAGTTATTTCGTGTGGAGATACCTTTCAAAACATGAAGGTGATGGGTTTTGATCTGTTTGGTACCGACTTGCTTAAAGTCGGTAAAGTTTGATCGTAGAATCACGCCACATATTTTGGTAAGTGGCTATTACTATGTTTAGATTAATTGATAATGAAACAAACACCCAAGACGTTTAATTAGTTTGGCTTAGATATCTGACTGGATCATGTCCAATCTTTAAAGTTATCACCTTGGAAATGGATTTATAGTTGTTCTGCTTGCTATTGTTAAATTGAAATTATATAAGAAAATTTAAAAATGTAGAAAATGCTATAAATGCACAGCTGGTTCATCAGCATGTAAATGAATAAAACTTAGTTACAGTTTTGAGATTGCAGTCATTTGTAAAAATGTTGATGAAAAAGCTTTAAGCTCTCTGGATAAAAATAATTTTCAGTCAAATTCTGCACTTTTTATTTGAAACTCATGGGATCGAAAATAGCGACAAAGAAGTCTTTGTGAATATCTTGTTGATTAGAATCTTCTCCAGTGTTTAACTTTGACATTTAAATTGTTTATTTTTACCAATGATTAAATGAGGTAAGTAATCATTATAGAAAAATGAGAATTGCTCCTCCTTGATGTGAATGTAATCAGATTGGTGCAACTGTTGACACTAATGGGAGACGACATTTGTGGAATGGTTCCCCCTGAGGCCCATACTGTAGTTGTTAGGCCAATTAGAATAACTGGTTGTGGTTTCAGTTAATAGAAAACGAGATTTCTTTTCATTTGAAATGTTCAAATCAGTGTACCAATCTGCTAGGTATAATAAAACTTGAGGATAAAGTCAGAGTCAGAAGATTCAGTTGACAATTAAGTGTTATGTGTAACAAAATCAATGTTTTTAAGGGTTAATATCAGAACCTTATTTACATCTTATCCTGTCAGATGATGAACATGTAGGTTCTGTTTTTATTTCTTAAGTTAAAAACGACTTGCATTAGTATATAGCCTTTCCCTACACAACCTATAAAAATGTGTCTAGGTCAACTAATTACAGAAAAATGCTGCAGTCAATTTGTACGTGTTAACATCTTGTAAATGGCAATAGATAACAATAAGGTTCTTTTGGAGTTGTTGGCCAGAACCTTAGAGGAACTCACTCACTTTTCGTTGTACTGAGCTTTTGTATATAGGCTCTCTTTCATTCAACTGAGAGGGCAGACAGAAGTGCAAATTAGCTTTTCGATCAAAGTCAAATTTATTGTCATATGCACAAGTGTATGTAAGTACAGGAACAATGAAAAACCTATCTGAAGCAGCATCCCAGACACACAGCAACAGAGACATAGTGCTCACATGAAAAATATACATTTACATAAATTATGAAAAACTTAATAAGAACTAAAAAGTCCATTGGAGTGCAAAAATGATCAAAGTGTTGCTGTTAGGGTTGTGCAAGTTGATTCAAGAAGCAAATGGTTGACGTGAAGTGGTTGTATTGTGGGATATCAGACTCCTGTACCTTCTGCCCCATGGTAGCTGCAAGAAGATGGCATGATCGGGATGGTGGCAATTTTTTTATGATAGATGTTGCCTTCTTGAGGCAGAGTCTTTGTGGATACTTTCTATGGTGGGGAGGGATGTGCCCATGACATTCTGGGTTGAGCTCACTACTACTCTCTGTGGCTTTGAATTATTCACCCCAATACCGCTCTGACCTCTCTGTCCCCAGTCTCCGAACGAAGCTCTCGAAAACCTGAAGAGTAGCACTTGCCCAAACAGTGAGCTCAATGGTTTCAGGCCATTACCACTGCCCTGTCTGTTTTTATTTTCAGACAGTAACTGCTAATAGTGGTCCTGTTATTTTATCTCCTTTGACCATTCCCTTTTGCCTTGCCACATCCAATCAATGACTGTAATCTGAATATTGAAGGCTGAAGCAGAAGTTTCAATGGAAATAATTAGTTGAATTATTAAAGTACAATGTATATACAGTATTATATGAGAACTTCTGTTACAATCACTCAGCTAAGCGAATTCTCACTGGAGTTTAGAAGAATGTTCAATTCAATTCAATATTGAAAGGCCTAGATGGAGTGGATGTGGAGAGGGTGTTTCTCAAAGTGGGAGGGTCTAGGACTGGAGGGCATAGCCTCAGAATGCAAGGATGTCCCTTTAGAATAGAAATGATGAGAAATATCCTTCGCCAGAGGATAGCGACTCTTTGGAAGTCATTGCTACAGACATTTGTGGAGGCCAAGCTCCTAGGTATATTTACAGTGGAAGCTGATAGGTTCTTGATTAGGAAGGGCATCAAAGGTTACAGGGAGAAGACAGGAGAATAGGGTTGAGAGGGATAGTGTATCAGCCATGATGAAATGGCAGGGAACACTCGGTGGGTCAAAAGGCCTACTTCTGCTCCTATTTCTTTTGGTCTTGTGGTTTAAGATAGGGTGTACAGTTTATAGGATGAGAGCCTGCAGTAAAAAAAAACATGTCAGTTAGGCTGCTTGTTTGGTCTCATGGGAAACAGAAGGGCCAATCAGAGTGATTGTTACCATTTGAAAAGTCATCCAGCGGTACGTGCAGGTGATCATTTGGGAAATACAATGGGAGGTCTAACCCGAGAGATGGGACTGGTCAACATGCCTGCAATGAAGTTTTTATTATTTTTGTGATGCAACCCAGTCCCTAAACAAAAACAATTTTCTGCTACCTTTTGTTCCCTGCTTCTTAACCAATGAAATCTCTTGAGCATAAACCTACTGATGGTGATTTTACTGAACTGGCAGCAGTGGGGTAAGAGGCTCCCAGTGCATCAATGACACTCATCCCTGTGCTTCGCCAATTCAAAATGTATTTTAAAATCAAGTCAGACCAATGCCTCAGGCAGCAATGGGGGTAAAAAGCAATAGGTTGGAGTATCAGGGATAAGTCTCCCAATTTGATTATAATAAAAAATTCACATTGAATTTTCAGCAGACAAAGGAAGTTTAAATCAGTGTGAACACTTCCACAATCCAGCTAATGTTCTTGTGACACGGAGTGATTGAGTTGCAATAAAAAGAATGAACAGGATACGAGGACATAATCCTGGGCTAGAGGGAGGTTCCAAGCCTTCCTTTCCTCTACTTCAATTTGATCCAGCCTCCAGAATTGGAAAAGCTCTTCACTCATGAGGAGTTGTGAGGGAAGATCAGTTTACACCTGCTTGTGCCTCTGCTTTGACACATCTGATTTTTTCTAAAATCCATTTCAGCAACACATGCACTCAAAATGCTCAATTCTACCTGTCCCATGCTCCCCCATACTGTTGGCCTACCATCCAATGTTCGATGGGCGAAAATGTGCTCCAGTTGAATGCCCAGTGGACAAGAAGCCATTATATTTAGTCCTTGTCACAAACCTAGTTTCAGAGTCAATGACTCCAACCCCTGCCTGGTACTTGTCCCAAAAATGAACCAAACTTGACATTGATGTCATACTTGCCCCAGAGAGAAACTTTTGGTCTATTTGCAACATCATTTGCAGGTTTGTATTGAGCTCTTCTCTAAGACCATCAATGATATCTCCTGCTCAAACTCTCATTAATTCCATAATTAGAATGTCTAGGCTTAAATAACTGTTAATAAACGAGATTATCTAGTTCTTCTGACTGGGCATGAACACGCATTGGTTCTTCCTCATCGTCTCCCTTGTACTTACTTACCAACATTGCCTTTCATTTATTCAACACCTTTATAAGGAACAAGAGCAAGATTAGGCCAATTGGTCCTTCAAGTCCTTCAAGCCTGCTTCACCATTCAGTAAGGTCATAGTTCATCTGTTTTAAAATTCTCAGTGGAGTTTTCAAATCTTCAGTCCAGTTCGTCCATCCAACTTCTGTAAACTCTTCTTCACTTCCAAGATCTCTCTGCTTCTCCAATGCTGGCTTCCTGTTTATCCCTGCCTAAGGAAGGGTACATGGCAATTGCAAAGGTTTCACCAGATTGACTTCTGTGAGGACTGGTTAAGGAGACTGGGGCTATACTCAAGTGAGTTTGGGAAATTCAGAAGTGGTCTCATTGAGATCTATTTGATTCTTCTGGAGATTGATGGAGTACACACAGGGCTGGCATTTCCCCTAACTGAAATGTTTGCAGCCAGTCGTACCACCCCAAAATAAAGGAATAAGGGACGTCGTTATGCTTTAATGTATGGTATATGTGATAAATGAATGAATGATTCTGAATCTGGTGTTTTAGTAATGTGATGAGAAGAAATCTCTTCACCCAGATACAAGGAATCTTTGCAATGCTAGAGGGCTGAGGAGACTCAGTCACTGAGTATATTCAAAGCAGAGATCCATAACTTTCTGTATGTTGAAGGAATTGAAAGACATTGGGATAGAGCAGGAAAATGGCATTTGAGGTAGAACAAAGATAAGAAAATGTGCAGATGCTGGAAATCCAAGCAACATGCAAAAAATGATAAAGGGTCTCACCTGTTTACTCTTTCCCATGGATTCTGCCTGGCCTGCTGAGTTCTTCCAGCATTTTATGTGTGTTGTTTGAGGTAGAAGATCAGTTGTACTCAGGATTAATAACAGGGCAGGCTCAGGGCGCTGAATTACACTGTTCTCATTTATCAGCTTCTTAACAGGGACCAATGTAAGAAAAGTGACTCTGACCTCCCCTTACCTTATGGAGTGATGGAACAGATTTAAGTAACCCAATGGCTGAATCGCACCTCATTTTCTTATATTCGTAATGTGATAATACCATGGCTAGTATAACACTTCACCTTTGTGCTGCCTGTTAGGGGTTTGCATGTACTCCCTGTGACCGTGTAGGTTTCCTCTGAGTGCTCCAGCTTACTTCCACACTCCAAAATTGTACAGATTATTAAGAGTTCATAAATCGTGGGCATGCTATGAGAAACATGGTGACGCCTGTGGGTTGCCCCCCTCGGACTGTGTTGGTCATTGACGTAAACAATGCATTTCACTATACATTTCTATTTTTCAGTGTGCATATGAGAAATAAAGTTCATCTTTAACCATCAGGGTTCTATGTTCTGGAATTCCCTCACTGTTTTCCACTTTTATCTTACAAGATTTTTCTTAAAAACATGCCTCTTTTGGTCACCTCAGCATTATCTCATGTTGCAGCTTGGTATCAGTTTGTGTTATATGCTTCTGCAATGTGGCTTGGAATATTTGAATGATTTATAAGTGCAGTTGAAATAAATTTTTGGATGCCTAACTTCTCACCCTTATGTTAACTTTACTTCCAAAATTTGATTCCATTTTCTTTAAATTTGAGAAACGGAATTCACATGTGGAGATTTCCACATCACTTTGCTTTAGTTCCTGCAGTTGAGGACTTATTTATCCCCAGGTTAATGTTTTGTTGTTAATTTATTGTTATAAGTGACTGCCCAATCCCTCTTCGATGATCATTTAAAGCAACCTTCCATGGCACAACAGCGGACCTGCACTTTGGGCTCTTTTATTCAAATAAATTAATTTTGCCGAATATTCCTACCATTGGCACGATGGGTGGTACAGCTCCAGAGTTCCCCAAAATCCAGCCCCTGATCTTGTGTTTCTGGATTTTAATCCTATGCTCAAGCTCAGTTGCGCTTACCTCTAAAGTGGCTGTATGCCTACTTTGCCTCGCCGTTGTCCCCTCACTTTGTTGTTTTGTCAAATGTTTTTAACAAAAGAAAGTATGATGATATGATTATGTTCTTTTGAATTGGGAAACTGATTAAACAACCTTAATTAATCTCATTTTACCTGTGTATGATGTATCCAAAATCACAAGATCACATGAACTTGTTCAAATTGCTATAGGTTTGTGTTCAGTGTTAACTAAATTAGTTCTTCAGTCATACATTGACTGATCCTAGACTTCGCATGCACTTGAACAATATAATTATTACTATACACTTAATTTTAGAAATATCATAACTTGAAACCAAGTTTCCAGCTAATTGTTGAGTATTCTCTTCACTGGATGCACTTGTCAAGTAAGCTATCTCTCAGTGTGACTCTAACAGTGCCTCCCTTTATTCTGTTCGTGTTTATTAGCTTGGCTTGGTTCTGCAGATTTCAGATTTACAGTAAAGATATATCACAGGCTGACTCTAGAGGTCACTGCCGATTCTGTTTTGTTCATATGGCTTCTTTAAATGCTCCACTTGATAGGGACTTTTCAGTCTTCAATCATAACTCGCATGTGGGCTGAGAGGTAGACGGGTGTCTGTTGGAGATACTGAGTATTTGTCAATGTGAGTCAAATGGCACACTTGGCCATAACATATCTGAGGTCATAGTGAATTATTGCCCACAAAAGTGAATAATTACAAAATTAGTAAGGTTTGTCGCTTCCATCGTCCCCTCACTTTGATGCGCTTGTCACTTAACAACTTTCATGTTGCTGTCTAAAGTTAAATATCTGAAATGCCATCATTGTCAAATTTACTAAAAGACAAAGATGTATGATTAGTAGGTTAATTGTCCCGTGAATAGACCTGTGAATTGTCCCGTGAATAGACTATGGTTAAATCGGGGGTAGTTGGGTGGTCCAGAAAGACCTATCCCAAACTATAACTTAATGAAATAAAATATCAACAAAAATATCAGAATTGGAAACTATATCCATATTGTTGAAATATAGAAGGCAGACTGCAGAATGTGGGCTGTGATGAGTAGAGTGGGATAACAAAAATGTGAGTGCAGAATATATAATAGAAACTGATTTGAAGTTAATATCACCTGGGTAATTAAATTATCATGTTCTCCTTGAAGATTTTTGCTATGTATAGATGAACTTCCAATGGTACATTTTGAACTACAATGCCAAATAAGTTCTGAGGATAATGACATGAGTACACAGGGGCCTCTTTATTAAGTACATCCTGAACCTAACGAAGTGGCTACTGAGTATACGTTCATGGTCTTCTGATGTCCCATATCCTCTTCATAGTTTGACGTGTTGTGCGTTCAGAGATGCTCTTCTGCATCTGTTGTAATGTGTGGTCATTTGAGTTACTGTTCCCTTCCTGTCAGTTTGCACCATTTTGTCCATTCTCCTCTGACCTCCTCATTGACAAGGTCTTTTCACCTACAGAACTGCTGCTCACTGGGATTTTTTTTTTGTTTCCATACCATTCTCTATAATCTCCAGAGACTGTTGTGCATCAAAATCCCAGAAAATCAGCAGTTTCTGTGATACTCAAACCGCCCCATCGAGCACTAGCAATCATTCCAAGGTCAAAGTCACTTTGATCATATTTCCTTCCCATTCTGATGTTTGGTCTGAATAATACCTGAACCTTTTGACCATGTCTCCATGCTTTTATGCATCGAGTTGCTGCCACATGATTGGCTGGATAGATATTGACATTTAATGGGTAGGTGTACAGGTGTAGCCAATAAAGTGATCACTGAATATATGCTATGACTTTTGGCACACAGACCTATACTATTTCGTGTGTTCAAATATACAGTTGAACTTGCTGCTATAAATGATTTGGAAGTCCACAAAGTAAAGTTCTTCTCATCAAGGTATGGGTTCTGTACTGAACCATTCCTGATGATAATCATACTTTTATCACTTGTACTTGGGGGTAGGAGGAAGCCAATGGGGAAGAAGAACTTTGTAATCCAGGTCTGTAATTCAGGACCCTATTGTTTGTAGCTGCTATCATATGTTTAGTGATTTCATTTTTATATTTAAGTTAGCAATGATATTGGTTTAAAACTATGAATGAATGTTTTATGAAATGCACAATGTTACTGCAGCGGAGAGTATTATAATTTCTGTACTTAGATTCTCACATGAGGGTTAGTTGATCTTTATCAGCTTTACCTAATGGGCTGTAGAGCTTCTTCCTTATGTGGAGGTGGAGAATCCCCGATGCGACTTATTGCAGAACGTGGAATATGCAGTGGGATGTTGGCATTGTTTCCTTGACAATAGTATCCATTCTGAGGCATGGGAAAGACCTGAAATGGATGAGTAACTTAAAAAAAAGCTTGCATGGTACATGCCGGTGAAAGTGGAAGCCCGAAGGCACATACTCAGCGATTCAGGAACAGCTTCTTCCCCTCCGACTCCTAAATGGACAATGAACCCGTGAAACCTACCTCACTTTAAAAAAATAATATTATTTCTGTTTTTGCATGATTTTTAATTTATTCATTAAACACGTACTGTAATTGATTTATTAATTATTATTAATAATTTCCCCATATTATGTATTGCATTGAACTGCTGCTGCTAAGTTAAGTTACACGACACATGCCGGTGATAATAAACCTGGTTCTGATTCTGATTTTGATAAACTGCCCGGGACTTCTGGAATATAGCAATAATCACAATGTAAAATCTATAAAAAGCATCCTTTAATTCTAAATTGCAAATCTATTCTCATTAGGGGTGTGTGTGTGTGTGTGTGTCAGTGTGGTAATGTTCTTGTAATTTAATTAATTTTTGGGAATAGGCAAACTTGGACACATGGGAGATAATTTCCATTAAGTGGTCGGAGAGATGATTTTTTTAAAAAAAAGCTTGTAATACCTTCCTGAATTAACAAAGCCACCTCTTTTATCTATGCCTTCAAGATATTTTGACTTTTGTCATTTGATTTGGGAAATCTTCCTCGAGGCTATGAAGCCATGTTGTGAGATTGTACACATGTCACAAGACATAGTAGTTGGTCTAGTTTTTAAGCAAAACAAAACAAAATCCAGATGCAAAGGTGATAGAAAGAGCTCCATTTACTGAGGCAATATGAGCAAACAAGTTCAAGTTCAGTTTAGTGTCATTCAACCATGCACATGTATATCACCAAATGAAACAACACTCCTCCAGACCAAGATGCACAACACAGTACATATAGTTCACACACATATCACATACAGTAATATTACCACAAATAAATTAACAAATAATAAGGTGCATTTATGACACAAGTTAAAAAGTAAATAGTATAACGCTACTGGCGCTTCATACATGATGAGACCTGGATAGTGGTAGGAAGTTTAGTAGTCTTACGATCTTGGTATGAAGCTGTTTCCCATTCTACCAGTTCTCATCCTAATGCTACGGTACCTCCTGCCTGATGGTAGGGGGTCAAAGAGATTGTTTGACAGATGGGAGGGATCATTGACAATGCTAAGGGCCCTGTGTATGCAAAGCTCCTGACAAATATCAGTAATAGGAGGAAGCAAGACTCTAACAATCCTATCAGCAGACCCCGCAATCCTTTGTAAGGACTTGTGGTCAGATGCCTTGCAATTCCGTCCCAGACAGAGATGCAGCTGCTAAGGATACACTTAATGGTGTTCCTGTAAGAATTGGTTAAAATGAGGGGCAGGGAGCCTCATGCACCTCAGTCTCCTCAGTATTGCTGCTGCCTACCAAATGCTTAGATGTGTGATAGTAAGAGAATTTTTAAAAAATAAGTGTTTTTTTAAGTCAATCTTTTCCTCATTTGCAACAGAAAAAAATAGATACAGAAAGTGCAGAAGCCGTCAGTAGGTCAGATTGTATCCATGGAAAGGAAATGGTCAGTCTTTCAGATCAAGAACCCTCCATCAGAACTCAAAGTGAGAAAACAAATGAACTTTAAGTTTTAGAAAAGGGAGAACAGAGGGAATAATTGTGATAGAATACAGACTAATGATGTAAAGATAGCTATTAGGAGTATGAAAGAGAAAAGAATGCATTGAAATGAAAAGTATTTAGCAACATGTATTGTTTGACCTATAATCCCACAATTACCTGTAATTGTTTAATTCCGTATCAAGTTTCAAATCCTCAAAATTGCCCAGAACAAAGGTGAGGTACTTTTTCTTGAGTTTGTACTAAGAAAGATCATGGTAGGAAATCGAAGACATTGATCAAAGTGGAGAGATAAGGACAATTAAAGTAAAGAGGGATTTGAAATTCAGCATCATCCTTGCAATCTGAACACAAGTGTTCTGCAAGGCAACATTGCGATTTACCACCTCAGATTTGCATCTTTACATTGACACCACAAGGTCACTTAAGCTAATGAAATGATGTAGGCAAAGATATCTCCATTTTTCCATTTAAAGATTTGTCCATAGAAAGTCTGCCTACGTTCCCACAAGGCTTTGGAAGAAGATGGAGGTTCTTTAAATCTGATATCCCCTGATTATTTTCAGTAGGAAGATGGAGGACAAGGGACAGAGGGTTCTTTAATGCTCACTACAACAAATTGTGAGCTGTCTGTCTCCATAAGCAAGCCTTCTCTGAGTGTCTAAAATGTTGATTATAACTGCAGGGGGTTCCAGTGAGTTCTAGTCTGGGTTTAGTCCAGGAACTAGTCTGGGCTTATTTTGTCTTCTGTCTCAGATGGAACTGTCCTGAAGGCAGTGACAGAGTGGCTGCATCTTCTCCAATACTCCCTGATTACATCAAACAAGAGAAAGCAGGAAAGGAAGGGACCTCCCATATGATGCTGGCAAGTACTTGGCATGTTTGAAAAAAGTTGGGCCTAACATTCCTAATATAGTATCTGCCTGAGTGCTGTGGATATTTTCTTCATTAATTCTATCCAAAAGAAACAAGAATAAATGATAAATTTCCCATTCGTGATTACACAGAAATTGAATCATTCCTGCCGTTTCTCAGCTGTTCAGAAATCTCTGGAAGTGTAGCAGGTCCAACACCATCTGAACATAACAGATTTACTTCAATGATCCAAAGGGACAATAGTTTCATTTGTAAAGTTAAACCTTTCTGCAATTAATCCAATTGAAGTTAGATTTAATACATAGAGGTATTTTTTTTTCTTGGTTACTTGCCAGCCATGTGATAAAGTAGCACACAAGCAATTTTCTCTGTTTTAGAAATACAGTTTTGCTTATTAATTACAGCAATCCAAAATTGTGATGTAGATCTTAACATATACACACTGCTTAACATGGTCAATTAAGGATGACCATGTTTAGTTACCCTTCATGCTAACCAAAAAAAGAATGCATTTATTTCCTTATTTTGGAAGTAAGATTTTCTAATCTTATTTTAGATGTGTAAATCTAATTGTGTTCATATTTTAAACTAAAGTTATTGTTTCTTATTAAAAATTTAATTTGCTCACAAAGATAAGGGTACTGCTGATAGGGGATTTCTTCATTTTGATTCAACTTGGAACCAAGCAGATATATTTTGTTGATTGAATCTATAAGAGTAAAACTCTCAATTCACTGCCCCTAAGCATATTTAACTCAAGGCTTCGAAGATCACCTTCAAAGATGACGTATTCACTTCAAATGCTTCCTTATAATCTGTGAAAAAAATGCAATTCAGAGTCGAATTAAACTCAGCTTGTGCTATATATTAATTAACTGAGGACTAGGGATGAAATTTTACAAAATTCCTTGCTGTTAAAGTGCCTGAATGACAAAAGGGAGAAAACTATATTTGCATAGTCTTGCTGGACTTGAAAGCAGGTTGGGGAAAAGAAAGCCAAACACAATTCCAGCTCTCTCTGCCTAAGTTTAAAATGGCTGAATTAACTGGAACGTTGGTTTATTTTTCCTGCAGTTGTAACATAATAACTTTAGATTTATTCACCAGCTTTACAGATCCATACTCTAACTAGATCCTTGTAAAATTTACTTTTTATGTAAAACTTCAAAACACCATCCTTCTTGTCTCCTGATAGTTGTCTCCTCAGAAACTAAATCAGAAAATGCTGGAAATACTGTATCGGTCAATAGCGTCTGTAGGGAAGGAAACTCAATTAGTGTTTCAAATTAATGATCTGTCATTCTCAAATTCAGTGTTAATAATTTAAGTTATATGCACCAGTTTGATATTCCTTAACCATTTGCAAGTGATTCAAGCAGGTGTTCCAAGAATAAACTTGTAATAATAAATATGTCACCACATGTCTCAACTTGCTGTAGAAAATATTAAATATAAATTCTTAACTAAACTTTTAATTGATCTTTTGTTGGTCAGTCATTACAATTGTTCTATTTCATTGGCCATCATCAGTTAATACTCCCTTATTGGTTCTAATTTGCCTCTGTGAAAATGTTCCTCCACTCAATTTTCTGATGTTTCATAATGACAATCACAAACTTAATAAAGGTAAGTGCCACCAAAGGTTTTCAGCAATTAAACCACAATGTTGGCTTCAACCATAATAGACTATTTCAACCATAAGTTTGGTTCATTTTATGAAAGCACTATTCTGTTATTTTAGCATTGAAACCATGTTGTGTTCAAATACACACCTTAATAAATGTTACTATAAGCTGCAATAAGATAAACCTTCCTTCATCTTGTTCCGTTCTCTCTTGAAGACCAATGGTGATGTCCAGCTATAGTTTATCTGATTCCACTAATTTTCTTTTAAGAGACTCTTGGACTCTTAGGTAGACAGACTCTTAGATAGGTACATGGAGCTCAGAAAAATAGAAGGCCATTCAGTAGGGTAATTCTGGGCAGTTTCTAGAGTAGGTTACATGGTCAGCACGACATTGTGGGCCAAAAATCCTGTAATGTGCTGTAGATTTCTATGTTCTATGTGTGAAAATAGATCTAGTTAGTTGCAGTAGGATATGTCCAAAATCTCTCAGATGATTCGCTTTATCGTTCATCAGAATCAGAATCAGGTTTATTATCACTGGCATGTGACGTGAAATTTGTTAACTTATCAGCAGCATTTCAATGCAATACATAATCTAGCAGAGAGAGAAATTATAATAATAAATAAAATTAAACATAATAATGAATAAACAAGTAAATCAATTACATATATTGAATAGATTTTTTTAAATGAGCAAAAACAAAACCACTGTATATTGAAAAAGGTGAGGTAGTGCCCAAAGCTTCAATGTCCATTTAGGAACTGGATGGCAGAGGGGAAGAAGCTGTTCCTGAATCACTGAGTGTATGCCTTCAGGCTTCTGTATCTCCTACCTGATGGTAACAGTGAGAAAAGGGCATGCCCTGGGTGCTGAAGGTCCTTAATAATGGATGTTGCCTTTCTGAGACACCACTCCCTAAAGATGTCCTGGGTACTTTGTAGGCTAGTGCCCAAGATGGAGCTGACTAGATTTACAACCTTCTGCAGCTTCTTTTGGTCCTGTGCAGTAGCCCCTCCATACCAGACAGTGATGCAGCCTGTCAGACTACTCTCCACGGTACAATTATAGAAGATTCTGAGTGTATTTGTTGACATACCAAATCTGTTCAAACTCCTAATAAAGTATAGTCGCTGTCTTGCCTTCTTTATGACTACATCAATATGTTGGGACCAGGTAAAAACCTCAGAGATCTTGACACCCAGGAACTTGAAGCTGCTCCCTCTCTCCACTTCTGATCACTCTGTGAGGATTGGTATGTGTTCCTTCATCTTACCCTTCCTGAAGTCCACAATCAGTTCTTTTGTCTTACTGACGTTGTGCCAGGTTGTTGCTGTGGCACCACTCCACTAGTCTGCATTCCACACTTCTGTACACCTTCTCGTCACCACCTGAGATTCTACCAACAATGGTTGTATCGTCAGCAAGTTTGTAGATGGTACTTGTACTACGCCTAGCCACACAGTCATGTGTATACAGAGAGTAGGGCAGTAGGCTAAGCACACACCCCAAGGTGCACCGGTGTTGATCGTCAGTGAGGAGGAGATGTTATCACCAATCCGCACAGACTGTAGTCAAGAATCCAATTGCAGAGGGAGGTACAGAGGCCCAGGTTCTGAAACTTCTCAATCAGGATTGTGGGAATGATGGTATTAAATGCTGAGCTATAGTCGATGAACAGCATCCTGACATAGGTGTTTGTGTTGTCCAGGTGGTCTAAAGCCAATTGGAGAGCCATTGAGATTGCAGCTGCTGTTGATCTATTGTGACGATAGGCAAATTGCATTAGGTCCAGGTCCTTGCTGAGGCAGGAGTTCAGTCTTGTCATAACCAACCAGTCAAAGCATTTCATCACTGTCGATGTGAGCGCTACTGGGCACTAGTCATTAAGCCAACCCACATTATTCTTCTTAGGCACTGGTATAATTGTTGCCTTTTTGAAGCAAGTGGGAACCTGCTTGTAGCAGTGAGAGGTTGAAAATGTCTTTGAATACACCCGCTAGTTGGTCAGCACAGGTTTTCAGAGCCTTACCAGGTACTCCATCAGGACCTTCTGCCTTGCAAGGGTTCACTCTCTTTAAAGACAGTCTAACATCAGCCTCTGAGACTGAGATCACAGGGTCATCAGGTGCAGCGGAAACAGCTGTGTTCTCCCTTTTATAGCGTGCATTGAAGGCAGTGCGTTCATCTGATAGTGAAGCATCGCTTCCATACATACTATTGGGTTTTACTTTGTAGAAAGTAACGTTGCAGACCCTGCCAGAGTTGCCGTGCATCTGATATTACCTCCAAACTCATTCAAAATTGTCTTTTCTCCCTTGAAATAGGCCTCCGCAAATCATACCTGGTTTTCTGGTACAGGCCTGGGTTGCCAGACTTGAATGCCACAGATCTAGCCTTCAGCAGACGATGTACCTGCTGGTTCACCCATGGCTTTTGGTTTGGGAATGTACAGTAAGTCTTTGTAGGCACACACTCGTCCACACAGGTTTTAATGAAGTCAGTAACAACTGCAGCATACTCATCCAGATTCGAAGATGAATCCCTGAATATAGTCCAGTCTACCGATTCAAAGCAGTCCTGTAGGCGCTCCTGTGCTTCCCTTGTCCAGACTTTCTTGGTCCTCACTACTGGTGTTGCAGTCTTCAGTCACTGCCTATAGTCGCAGAGATCAGACATCCCGAAGTGAGGGCATGGAATAGCACGGTAGGCATTCTTGATGGTGGTGTAGTAATGGTCCAGTGTGTTGTTTCCTCTGGTATTGCAAGTGCTCTGTTGACAGTAAATGCTTAGTGATTTTTTTTCAGACTGGCTTTGCTAAAATCTCCCAAAATGATGGTGAAGGCGTTAGGGTGCACTGTTTTGTGCATGTTCATCCCATTGCTTGCATCAATAACCAACACAGAGCCCAAGCATTGTGTTGCCACCCTCCTGGCAGCAACATTGCACACCCTCAATTCACTAACTTTAACTCTAACCATACTTCCTTAGAATATGGGAGCAAACCAGAGCAACCAGAGGAAATCCACATGGTCACAGGGAGAACATACAAACTCATTTCATTTAACAGCAGGAATTGAACCCAGATTGGAGATTGTTGGTGCAGTAAAGCAATGCATTAACCATTATGCTCCTGCACTCTATCTGCATGAGTTTTCGATGCTTTTGTTTTCACAACCCATTAAAACAATACAATAAATTGTAATTTCAGCTAATTAGACATAGAGTGGGGAGTTGTAGCCCAGAGTGCACTCTATTGTAGCTTCCCAGTCTGCGTCATATTGCAATGGATATAAACTATGCTGACAAGGTCATGAAACTGGTAACATGAAAGGATGCAGAAGCAGTTTGAAGATCTAAAAGTGATTGCTTTGTTTGATGTTCATCCCATAACTAAAGGACAATGGAGAGCCTTTGGTGAATGACCAAGATAGCTGCATGTTCTTTTTACCAACTATTAATTCAGGATCCACCTCAAATCTGACAACACATCTTCAATAAATAGAGATGTTTCAAAGTCTGTTGTTACCTTGCAGATCTTCCTGTATTTCCACATTTCTAACTTTTGTTGAAGCCTTAATGTATCTTTGGTCAATTCTGATATGTTCAATTATAAATCTGTACAGAGAATTGAACTGAACTGATCAATGTATTTATTTATTTGAGGTAAATTATCTCTACTAAAGTCGAGCAAGTAATTTCCATGCCTTTAGAGTGAATTAAAATCTTTGATCTACACAGTTGTTTTTGTTGTAAATTCAGGATAATAAGTAGATCAGATAGCTCCTACTCCAGGGTATAACAGCTTTTCTTTCAGTAAACTATTTACTGAGAAATGTTTCCAATAATTCTTTATAAAAGGAAGTTGTATGCAATCTGGGAAATGAAATGTCAGCCTTCCACATTGCTGAGTAAAGTGCAATTTCTTGAGAGCCAAGACCTTGTAGTGAGAAGCAACTGCTCGACTGCACATGAAATAGTTGGCTGGTGAGGCAGCTCCTAGATCTGGCTTTTCATGAGTATTCCCAATTTATTAACAGAAAGAAGAATGGTGGGTTTTTTTCTTTTGAAAAATCTCCAAAAAATTAATTTGACATCTTTGAATTAGCAGTAATATATTTCATTTTAGTCTCGCTGATAAAATTCACAACTATACTCTGAGGAAGTTGCAGAACATGAAAGGAAGGAAGAAAAGCAGAAAGAAGTGAGAAAGGAGAGAAAATGATTATATGTTAAAAGTGGAACTTTGATGTAACAACTCAAGCATGTGTATTGTTAACCCCTTCAATAAAGCTGTGAGTTCACGTTTCACTTGAGTACATGGTGCTGACTGCTTCAGGTGACACAAGAAATCTCCAAAACAATCAGAAATTACTCCTTATTGTCTTATTGGCTGTGAAGACCCTTACGTGCAAAGGGGTTTTACATGCAAAGTTCAAAGTTCAATTGAATTTATTATCGAAGTATATTTATGTCACCAAGTACACCCTGAGATTTGTTTTCATGCGGGCATACTCAGTAGGTCCAAGAATCATAATAAAATTAATGGAAGAACGCACCCAAAAGGCTGGGCAAACTGTGCAAATGCAAAATAAAACTAGAAATAATAATAATAAATAAATAAGCAATAAGAATCATGAAGTTGAGATGAACTGTCCTTGAAAGAGAGCCTGACAGTTGAGGGGTAAGAACTGTTCCTGAGCCTGGTGGTGTTAGTCCTGAGGCGATGGCAGCAGTAAGAAGAGAGCATGGTGGGTGTCCTTGATGATGGATGATGCTTTCTTTTGACAGCACTATGTGCAGTTATGCACAATGGTGGGGAGGGCTTTACTCATGATGGACTGGGCCATATCCATTGCTTTTTGTAGGATTTTCCATTCAAGGGCATTTGTGTTTCCATTCCAGGCTGTGATGTAACCAGTCAATATACTCTCCACCACACACCTATAGAAGATGGTCATGTCGAATCTTTTCAAATCCCTAAAGAAGCAGAGGTGCTGCTGTGTTTTATTTATAAATGCACTAACTTAAACAGATTTAATGCACACTTCAAGAATATGTATAATTTATGAAATGCTTTGGGCGACAGTTTATTTCAATGTTTGAATGCAGGACTTATCATCGGTCACATTTTCATAACTTGAAAAACATCTCAGTGCGTTGCAAACCCTTTTACAGAACTGACCAGTATTGCAAATCACTTGTTATAAACAACACCATGATTTTATGGAAGATCAAGTGCTTCAGTGTTTTAGAGAATGATCTTTTCAACCATTCTTAAACTAGTTCACCTGAGCACAATTTTTTGTCTTTAGAAGAACCTCAACTTAATATAAATTAACTATCTAATAAAGATAATTTATCTACTCCTGCTCGTGTACTCTGATAACCATTTTGCAAATGCCTATTTTTTAATCTGTAATATAAATGCTAAATTCACTGTTATTCAACTAGTATAAAATTAATCATATGTTATCTAACCGGTTGTATTTAATTAACCAACATTTGATAAGTTTTTGTGGATTCACAGAAGACTTGTCGTTACTCAAGGACTTACTCAAGGGTTTGATCCAGCAATCAAAACTATGCAGCATCCTATACAGAGTGACTGGACTTGTGTATCACTGCAACCAATTAGTCTGCAGAATCATTAAGGAGCAGCACTGAGCCCAAACCAAGAAGAATTAAATCTAGCCCCTCATACCCCTCCCATCCATTTACCTATCCAAACTTCTCCTAAATGTTGAAATAATTTTAGTATGATTATTTCAATATTTTTATAAGTAGAGAAGCAAAAAAATAACACCTTCCAGATTGTCATGCTTAACCTAACACACTAACCTGGTATTACAGTTAAATTTTTGCTATTAGCCTCATTCTTACATTCACAGTAGGTCAAGCCCAATATGCCCACTGCTTGCCCCACATTCACAAAGTTCAAACTAAGCAGAAGACGACCAGATTGATCTGTGCTTTATTTTTATGACTGAACACGCTGATCCATGGAAAATAATTCACTCGACAAGTGCCAGAGTTTCAAAATGCATGTTTAACCCACTTCACTCCCAGTCAAGAAAGGATACCAAGTGATGTTCCATTGGTCAAAGCAGCAACTTACATGGTGTCAGAGCAATGCATTTTCAACGACACTTATGTTCAGAGATTGACATATCTATTTATAATCCAGCGCAGCTACTTATTGTCTCAAACGTTCAATTGGAAGTCAGACTTTTATACTTGCTACTAATTTACAACAAAAGAATTGAAAAGTCGTTTTCTGTTGCATTGTAGTCTCCGAAGTATAAAGGCCAGCTCTGATGTTTTACGCTTTTGAAAAATCCAGAGCCTCGTCACACATTGCTGCAGTTTGCCACAAGTTAATTATTAGTCAGTTTCAATGAATATAATGATTGTGAACCCTATCCTTACAAACTATAACCGTACGACCTCATTAATTATAGCATGTTCTCTTCAAGGTGATACTTACATCCATCTGTAAAGCAGTTTGTTCTCTCCATGGATTTGCATTATGTGCCCCCACCAGAATGAAATGCCCTTTGTTAGCTGACCAAGTACGTTTTGTCAGTACTGTTGTGAACATGGTCCGCAAAATGTTGATAATTACTTTCTGACTGAGTGCTTTAGATTTTTCTCATGGAATGCAGAGGGTGGGGATATCAAGGACATCTCATTGGTATCTGGAGTTCGGGTTAGCTGTCCCAGCTGTTTTCCCATTGTATTAACTGGAGAACCAAACGTATGTCCTTCACATAAATATTCAATTTCATGATGTCCCTTTTTTTTTCATTT
Source organism: Hypanus sabinus (assembly GCF_030144855.1). NCBI lineage: Eukaryota > Metazoa > Chordata > Chondrichthyes > Myliobatiformes > Dasyatidae > Hypanus > Hypanus sabinus. Next base: position 33,601,780 of record NC_082707.1, read on the forward strand.
GACCTCCCTTGTTCAATGCAGCTCTCGGACCATCATCTGTGTGTGTGATACATAGGGTCCATATAATGTATCAGGATCAGGTTTAATATCACCAGCAGATGTTATGAAGTGTGTTAACTTTGTGGCAGCAGTGCAATGCAATACATTATAAATATTTTTAAAAACTGAATTACATTAATTATATATGTGTATATTAACTAGTTAAGTTGAAATAAGTTGTGCAAAACCAGAAATTTTAAATAAGTTCTGTGGTAGTGTTCATGGTTTCAATGTCCATTTAGAAAACTGATGGCAGAGGAGAAGAAGCTGTTCCAGAATCACTGTGTGTGTTTTCAGACTCCAGTACCTCCTTCCTGATGCTAACAAAGAGAATAGGGTATGTCCTGGGCAGTGGGGATCCATCTGAGACACTGACTATTTTTACAACTTTCAGCAATTTCGATCCTGTGCTGTAGCTCACCCCTCCCCACCAGACAGTGATGCAGCCAGTCAGAATTATATATAGACACACACACACAAACCCCATAGTGCTACCTATGGGGTATAACATCTGCCACTCCCTTGATTACCCTTCAAAATTTTTTCCTTTCACTGGTATGCATTCCTCTTACATTCCTTGCCATGATTTATATTCAGGGCTTAAAAACAACAATAATTCATCATGGGATATTTCTTTAAAGTTTGGCTGCTGTAAGTATTTTGAATGGCTATTTAAATAAAGAGTTACGAAATGTATCTTTGGCCCACAGCTTTAAGCACATTATAATCCATTGCCAATAATAAACCAGATAATGCTGGAATAAGTCTGCCCACATTTACCTGTTGGTTGTAGAGGGTCTGACTCGGAGGCCTGCTGCACTCTGGAGTCTAGAGGTGAAGTGTGGGTGATAGCCAGCAGTGGGTGTAAACTCTCTTCTGAAACATCCTAAACAAAAGGCCAAGCTAAAGGAAGAGATTTGCCGTCTGTTAAATCGGTTACAATTTTTAAAAATATTTCCAATATTCTGCGACAATTAAAAGCTACTAAAATTGTAAGCAATGAAAGATTATTTAAAATTTAAATTAAAAAATGAAGTTAATTGAAATCATAAAAGATAAAAAATAGATAATAAGTAACTAGATAATTACAAAACATAATTGAAAAGTCATTGTAAACTTTAATTTCTTCTAACCTGCAGGATTAGAATCCCTACTGAAATCAGTGGGGTTTCTGATCCCAGGCCAGCTCTGATCTGGCAAAGGATCCAAGGGACAATTCCCCAGCAATTTCCCAGCATTCCAAATCTGTCAACAAGATCAAGACTAACAGTGCAAGTGTCTAAGTCTGGGATGTACTTCAGTTTGAATGGCCGAATGCCAGAACTGCTGGCCACAGCCAGCAAGTTTCAGCCTATTCATTTCTATTGATGTTAGTATCTGGAGGGATGTATAACAGGCATCCTGTGCACCCATTTAGTATTACCCATTAAAGACATATTTCTACCCACTACATTCCTTTTCACTCAGCAATTTTCCCCTCAGCTGCATTAATGCCTGTTTTACTTGCTGCCTGTTGCTATTTAAGAATTTTTAAATAAGTTCTTCATCCTTCTTTAAAAGTTACCTAAGAAATAAGAAAATAAATTCCATTACTATATTCAAACACACCACCACAAAAAATTAAATGCAGTAGGGCCATTCTACCCCAGTCAAAACCAACCTTGCACACAGGCAAGACCATCTTCTGAGTATAGCAAAAAGCAAAATTAAAAGAGTTTCAGGAACTCTTTCATAAATTCCTCTCTGGCATCTGTAAGAAGCTAAGCTACGTCTAGGCTCATCATCAATTGCAGTCTAAATTTATAACCAGCTGATCCCCCTCAATGCAGAAATGCCATCTTCTCTTCGAAACCTGTCCATGTTTTTTTCCACATGTCTTGGCAGTGTACAAAAATAATTATTTCTTGTCATCTAGTCTAAGCCCAACTAAAAGTTTGCAGTGCTGCGCATATTCCGCATACTTCGAATCAATCAATGAGTTGGATGTGGGTGGGCTTGTGATTCACAGCAAACAGTCTATAGTTTGCCAATATAGACTGTAGACTGTCTATAGTCTATATTATCAAATATAGGCTATTTTGCCAATATTCAACACTGTATTTTTAAAGCAGGGGCGGGGTGAAATGTAATAGAAATTGCAATACATTTTTTCTAATAAAAGCAAGTAACTTATTCAGGAAAAGACAATGACATAAATTATGCATTTTAAATCAATCTCAGTCACTTACAGCGATAATTGACAGGGGAACTATCCAATACCCTCCACTCCGACTGGTTGCAGCAATGTTATCATAAGCAGCTGAAAATTATACATCTGTTTCCACTAATTTTAGCTTTATTTTACATTGAAAGTGGTTTAACTGTTTTTACCTTTATTTCAAGGGGAATGTGGTATATAAGTAAGGATGTTTGACTGCAAATTTATGTTTCATGAGTGAGACCTTCCCTGGAATGTGTTGCAAGATTTTGGTCCCCTTACTTAAAGAAGGACATGCTTCCCATATGGAAAGTGAAGAGCCGATTCACAAAATTAAAGGTAGGAAGGTATTACCCAATGATTCAAGATTAGGCAGACTGGGTTTGTACACTTCAAAGTTTAGAAAACGATCTTTCTGAAGGATGACAAAATCTTGCAGGAACTTGACAGAGTTTGAGGATTAAAAAAAAAATGTCCTGTTGAGATCAATATGAAGAGGAATTTCTTTCATCAGAGATTCGTGAAATATGGGAATCTCTAACTAGGATTCTGTACGGAATGAGTCACTATATTCAAAGCTGAATCGATTTCAAGTTGATAGACAGCAAAATGAAAGAGGACGGTTAGAAGTGTGTTGGTATAGTTACACTTGGAAGTAATTTTGGCACAAGTGAGACCTTGAGCAGGAGATTCATTAAATGGATATAGAGTCAAGTATTACCACAAAGCTGCAAAGGTACAGCTTTAAGGATGGTGCAAACACATAGTCCTGAGTTTGTTTTCACTGGTATGATACCAGTGTAGAGTAGGTTCAATCAGACAGAAGCCAGGTAGGGAGGTGGCTCTAGAATGAAGTTTGTTACAGTGACTAAAGACAGTGTCACCAGTATTGAAATTTACTTCGCATGTGGTTAATTCATGCAAATTTATTGAGAAGTACAAAAAAAATGAGCCAAGATGGCAAGGTAAATATAAAATATCTGTAGTCAGTAATAGAGAAACAAATAGTCAAAGTTCAAAGTAAATTTATTATCAAAGTAAATATATCATCACCAAATACAACCCTGAGATTCATTTTCTTGCAGGTATTCTCAGTATCTACAAAGAAACAACATAGAATCAATGAAATGCTGCACCCGACAGACAAGCTAGTGTGCAAAAGACAACAATGTACAAATACAAAAAGCAAAAAAAAAGAAAGAAAGAAATAGACAGATAGATAAGAAATAAATATCAAGAACATGAGGTGAAGGATCCTTGAAAGTGAGTCCATTGGTTATGGAAACAATTCAATGTCGAGGTTAGTGACGTTGAGTCAAGTTATCCCCTCTGGTTCAAGAGCCTCATGGTTGACAGGTAATAACTGCTCTTGAACTTAGTGGTACCAGTTCTGAGGATCCTCTATCTCCTTCATGATGGCAGTGGTGAGAAGAAAGCATGGCCTGGACAGTGGAGGTCCTTGATGATAGATGCTGATTTACTGCAACACCGCTGTGTTCAATGGTGGGAGGGCTTTATCTGTCATAGACTGGGCTGCATCTACCACTTTTTGTAAGCTTTTCAGTTCAAAGGCATTGGTGTTTCCATACCAGACCATGATGCAACCAGTCAGTATACTACCCACTGTACATCTATAGAAGTTTATCAAAGTTTTACAGTGTTGCTGGAAAGTTTGTGAACCCTTAGAATTTTCTCTATTTCTGCATAAATATTACCAAAAATATGATCAGATCTTTATCTGTCCTAAAACTAGATAAAGAGAACCCAATTCAATAAATAACACAAAAAACATTATACTTTTTATTTATTTATTGAGAAAAATGATCCAATATTACAAGTATTTGTTGGAAACAGTATGTGATCCTTTGCTTTCAGTAACTGGTGTAACCCCCTTGTACTGAAATAACTTCAATCAAACAATTCCAGTAACCATTGATCAGTCCTACACATTGGTTTGGAGGAATTTTAGCACTCATCCATGACTGACTTGCTAAATGTCTAGTATTTTCTAAATTTAAGGTTAAAATATGACTTACTTACAGAATAACATAAAATACTTCCTACTAAAAATTCAAAGTAATGATTTCCTCAACACAAATATTGTAATAGCTGCAAGAATTATAAATCATTATATATATTTTAGGTAATCAGTGCATGAAATCTTGTAAATGGTTTTAAGTTTGTAAGTTGTATTTGTGTGTTGAAATTTATTGAGCATTTTCTAATACCACAAATAGCTATGTAAGGAAGTACAAGTTGTGAATAAGTCTGCACTGAGTACTGCTTGGAGCTTTTTAATGGCTAAATACCGCTACTTTGCCCACAGAATGAGAAAATACTTGCAGGGTAAGCATGTAAAGATAAGAAAGAACATGAAGATAATACATTTCTTCATCTGCAGTTACAAATATCATAAAGTTGAAAAATTATTTGGAATCAGTGGAGGGTCAAGTGGTGAGGTAATGGAGAGCACAAGGAAAGGAAATATCTTGTTCATATCATTTCAATTCCAAAGAATAAAAAAAAGAATCCATTGTATTTTTTCATTTCATAAACGCTGTAATTTTGGCGTTAGAACTGCTTTATTATTAAAGATTGCTTTGCATACTGTTCGTACAGATCAAATCTGTGCATTGAGGTAATAAAAGGTAAAACAATAGCAGAGTGCAGAATGAAGTGTAGCATCCGCAGAGAAAGTGCAGTGCAGGTAAACAGTAAGGTGCAAGATCATAAAGGGATAGATAGTGAGGTCAAGAGTTAATCTTATACCCTTTAATAACTTTATAACAGTTGGGTAGAAGCTGTGCTTGAGCTTGCTGGTAGGTGCTTTTGGGTTTTGTACATTCTGCCCAATGGAACGGGAACAGGGAGAATGTCCAGCGTGGATGGGGTGTCTTTGATTATACTGACTGCTAACTGATGTAGTGAAAAGTATAGACAGAGTCCATGGACAGGAGGATGGCTTCTGTGATGTGCTAATCAGTATCTACAACACATCTTAAAATGCTGTTCAGAAGTATATAACTGAAAAAAAGTAGATGCATGTCAGTATAATATGCTTCACCTCTTCAGTACATAATTGGTTTTTGGACAAGCTGTTTGGCCATGGCACCATTTTATCATGATAAGTCTGGCTTGGCAGAGGGCACCTACGAAATGTCTTGGATAAGAAGCTGAATATGGCAGAAAGGGAAGAGCAGAGATGAGTCAATGCTGGAATAAAACAATTATTTGAACAGAGATGTAAACAGAATTTAGTTGGAATAAACAATTACATTAAAACAATTCCACAGGTAATGAAGATTTCCTCTTCTATTTGCCTGTATAAAAGTATAAAGGTATCACAAAATAATGAATACAGAATTTGACTAAAATTAGAATGTATACCATTAGTTTCATTGTACCTACAACATATACTAAAGGAGCTGTTTGTGCAATGTTTAATGATTAAGATTCTTATTGTATGCAATCACATTTCACATTAATTTTAAAGATTTTTTGTTTAAATATCTTATATCCAATTCTGGATATGCAGACATGATTGAAAGTAGGTATCTGTGAAGTTTCTAATTCGCTTCTTAGAGATTCTTCCAAGAACAGCTCCAGCAAACAGAATCAAAGAGTAAAATATTGTAGGTTATTTGCATAGTCGCCTCCAAGTAAAATTCAATCTCCAATGTATTCCAAAAACATGGGTGAATTTTATGAACATCATTACAAAACTACTGCAAGCTTGAACACATGCTTAAACATTTATTTCTCGAACTCTACACTCAAGCTGCATAGAACCCAATTTAAATAATAATTTCTGCGCCCAACCCAGTTATTACCCCACTCCCCTGCTCTATCCCAAAGACTTTCACCCCCACCCCCTTCCAGAACTTATTCAATTCCCTTATGAAAATAGTTAAACCGGTATTTTCAAGCAATGGATTCCAGGTCATAAAACCTCCCAGTTCATTTCTTTTCATCTCCTGTTTAGTTTAGAATCACCTTATAGATTGACAGGGTAATGAGTAACCAAGGGATACAAATTTAAGGTGATGGCAGAAATGTTCTCCCTATTTACCCTATAAAATTCCTGAATTTTGAATAGCTCCACTTACCTGCTGTGTCTTGGAGAATTATCTCAACATCTATAGTCTTTCCACATCACTGGAATCCCTCAGTCTTGCTGCCATTCTGGAAAATCTGAAGTATTAACATTGTTTCTAATGTATAAACTGAGTAAAGTTCTCCAGCTAATGCCTACACAGTAATTTATTAAGGTGTAATGAATTCTTCAAACCTTTTGTAATGGATTTACAGAATAGTGCATCTTGTGTCCCCTTTAAAATGTGAATCTCAAATGCTTTTGAATATACTGTATAATTTACAAATAAGATAATTTATTGAAATAGATGAAAATGGATAATTGTGGAGTGGGGGCTGATGTGAGGTAGGGAGGTGGCGCTGGAGATTTATGGTAAGGGTAGGCATTAGTGATCAGTAGCAAGACAGTAAAGTTGGTCCACAAGACCAATTATGGGCACAGATACAAATGGCTTCCAATGCCATAAAGGTCTATCACTCATTGTTTTGAATCTTCTCCTTTGAAACCTTAAGTTGTCTCTGAGTTTACATTACCATTGCTAACTACTGTAGTCGTAACTTATCTAATCAGAGAGATACACCTCAGGTTACACTCTTATTGTAAAGATCTATCTGTGATTGATTGGCATCCTTGGGTAACAAAGTAGTTTGGAGAGAGATCCTGCTGAAGTTTGGCCATTGATCTTCCTCATTGAATTTTGTTTCAAATGGCTATTAGGATCAGCATCACAGTCCTGCCCTTGTATTCTAGACCTCTTGAAATGAACGTTGACATTGCATTTGCCTTCCTTACCTCCGACTCAAACCTGCAAGTTCAAGTCAAGTCAAGTCAAGTCAAGACAAGTCACTTTTATTGTCATTTCGACCATAATTGCTGGTACAGTACATAGTAAAAATGAGACAACGTTTTTCAGGACCATGGTGTTACATGACACAGTACAAAAACTAGACTGAACTATGTAAAACAAAACAACACAGAGAAAGCTACACTAGATGACAGACCCACACAGGACTACATAAAGTGCACAAAAACAGTGCAGGCATTACAATAAATAATAAACAGGACAATAGGGCAAGGTGTCAGTCAAGGTATTGAGGAGTCTGATAGTTTGGGGGAAGAAACTATTACATAGTCTGGCCGTGAGAGCCCGAATGCTTCGGAGCCTTTTCCCAGATGGCAGGAGGGAGAAGAGATGAAGATAACCTTCAGAATGTTCTGCACAAGGACTCCCTAAGTCCCATTGCATCTCATATTTTTGGTTTTTATCCGTGTTTAGAAAATAGTCTGCACATTTATTTCTTCTACCAAAGTGCATTTTCTAACATTATATTTTATTTGCCATTTTCTTGCCCATTCTCCTAATCTGTCTAAGTCCTTCAGCAACCTTCCTGTTTTCTCAACACTACCTGCCCCTTCCCAACTACTGAGGTCAGGCTAACTGGACTATAATTTTATTTCTGGTGCCACCCTCCTTTCTTAAAGAGTGGAGTGACATTTGCAATTTTCCAGTCCTCCAGAACCACGCCAGAGTCCAATGATTCTTCAAAGATCATTACTAATGCCTCCACAATCTCTGCCTCTACCTCTTTCAGAACCCGAGGGTGCAGTTCATCTTGTCTGGGTAACTTATGTACCTTTTGGTCTTTCAGCTTTTTGAGCACCTTCTCCCTTGTAACAGTAACTGCACTCACTTCTCTTCCTTCACACTCTTCAACATCTGGCACAGTGCTGGTGTCCTCTACAGTGAAGACTGATGCAAAATTCTCATTTAGTTCATCAGCCATCTCCTTGTCCCCCATTATTAATTCTCCAGCCTCATTTTCTTGCAGTTCTGTCTCCACTCTCATCTCTCTTTCATCTTCTATACATTATATACTGGAAAAAGCTTTTTCTATCCACTTTGATATTGTTTTCTAGCTTGCTTTCATATTTCATCTTTTTCCTTCAAATGATTCTTTTATTTGCTCTCTGTAGGCTGTTAAAAGTTTCCCAATCCTTTATCTTCCAGTTAATTCTTGCTTTGTTATTTGTCCTCTGTTTTACTTTTACGTTAGCTTTGACGTCCCTTGTCAGCCAGTTGTACTATTCTGCCATTTGAATATTTCTTTGTTTTTCAAATACATTTATCCCACGCCTTCCTCATTTTTCCCAGAACCTCATGCCATTGTTGTTCTGCTGACATCCCTGCTAGCATCTCTTTCCAATTTACTTTGGCCAACTCCTCTCTCTTACCACTGTCAATTCCTTTACTCCACTGAAATACCACTGCATCAGACTTTAATTTCTCCCTATCTAATTTCAAGTTGAACTCAGTCATATTGTGATCACGGACTTCTAATAGTTCCTTTTTTTAGTTAATTTTTATGCATTTCTACAAACCAACTACAAACAAAAAAACCCAACAACAAAGTGAAGATTAATTCAGTACAAAATAAGTGTCTCAATTATGTAACTCATAACAATAAGGAAACAGCACCCAGAATAAAATCATATAAAGTTAGTATCCTCCCTAACCTCCCACTTTGAAGCTCCAGGCCAACCATTACAATATGTAAAAAAAATAATCAGAGCTTACGACCCCACAGAGCTGTCAATATAAATTTTTAAAAAGAATAATAATGCTTACTACCAAAACTATAATGTAATTTCCATCAAAAAGAAACCATAAAATTTACAGAGAGAAAAAAAGCTGAAAGTAAGGGATTAAAAAGAATAAATTTAATCTAAAGGGGAGTTATGAAAGTATTCGTAAAGGTCCCCACACCTGTTGAAACTTTATGTCTGAATTGAGTAGTCAATAATGATTTTTTCAAGGTCTAAACAGGACATAATATCATTAAGTCATTGAGCATAAGTGGGTGGGGCAACATCTGTCCACCTAAGGAGAACTATGCGTCTAGCCAAAAGAGAGGCAAAAGATAATGTTCAACATTTAGTCAGACTCAAATGCGTGTCTGCCTCACCCAAGGTACCTAAAAGAGCAATCAGAGGATTAAGTTCAAAGTGGCAATTAAGAACATGGGATAAAGTTTTAAAAATCTTCTCTCCAGATAGTTCCTTTACCTTAAGCTCCCTAATCACCTCCATTTCAATACATTACACCCTATCCAGTATAGCTGATCCCCTAGTAGGCTCAATGACAAACTGCTCTAAAAAGCCATCTCATTGCCATTAAACAACCTCCACTCTTTTGAGATCCATTACCAACCTGGACTTCCCAATCAACCTGCATGTTAAAATCTCCCATGACTATCATAATATTGCCCTCTTGACACACCATTTCTATTTCCTTTTGTAACCTGTGGTCCACATCCCAGCCTTTCTCAGGAGGCCTGTATATAACCACCACCAGGGTCCTTTCACACTTGCAGTTTCTTAACGCACAAGGATTCAACATCTTCCGATCCTATGTCACATTTTTCTAATGATTCGATGGCATTCTTTACCAGCAGAGCCACGCCACTCCCTCTGCCTACCATTCTATCCCTCTGATATCACTGGAAATGACAAAATTTATTGTGAATTCCCAACTGCCCCTGATCTGATGGATTGACCATCAGTTCAGGGGCAATTAGATTGAGATTCATTCATAGGGCCAGACTGAATACAGATGACTGATTTCCTTCCCTGAATCTATAACTTGCATCAGCAATTTTAGTAAGGATATTTATATATAGTACATATACATACATAAATTTGTATATAAATAATAAAATTCGGCAACACCGACACACATACACACACGCATACTGTAGATATATAACTATACAGTGGCTTGTCTTAAGCCCTTCTGCCTTACTGGGGCTGGGGCTTAGGCTTCTGACAGCATCTTGCCAGAGACCCCTGTCCTGAGCCTGTTTTTCAAGTTGTCCCCAGGTGTAAGCCAACTTCGGATATCCTTCCTCTTCCAGGGATGAGCTCTTTGGAGCTTCTGTTGGCATTTCTGTATCTCTGGGGTTCTTACAGGGTGGGAGAAATAGTTAAAAGGGTATAAAATGGACAAACTACCATTTAGCTGAATAACAAATGATGAATTTAAATGAAATGCAGAACAAACTAGAACACAACTATTGAGAGACAAATTCACCGAACGTATGCTGCTGTGTGGGTGGTGTCCAGGTAGGGGTAGCACCGCAGCTGAAGGGGCTTGTTGTGTCCATTCTGAGCAGCTCACTCAACTTTTGTCTCCACTGGACACTCAGCTCTCACCTGTTGCTCCAGGTAGCTGTTTGCGTGCCGCAACAACCACACCCCATTACACTGCTTCGACAGACAGGCTAGACCAGGTAGCCAGCAGACCTCATGTCCCAGTGAGACAGGGACATGGCTGTCCTAACATATGAAATCACCTCCAGTGGACTGGGCATAAGAGATCAACAGAGAGATCCAACGGTCAAGAAGGCAGTTCTGCAACATTTTGGGGAGAGCAAAGGGCATGACAAGGCACAGAAGAAGTCAAGGTCATCCACTGCAACCAAGGAAGACCCAGTTTGTGATGACTACTCATACCACTGGACCTGGACTTCCAAGGTCGAGGGAGTGGAACTGTCCCAGTGTCATGGTTATTCCACTCTAACAACAGTCCTACACAAGTATTAATGTCATTGTCAGATACAACAGATAACCAACATACTGCCACGTCTTTTTGATTAACTACTAGAATGTTACCTGGGTTTCAGCACCTAAGTTACAGAGAAAGGTTGAACAAGTTAGGTCTTTATTCCTTGGAGCGTAGAAGGTTGAGAGGGGACTTGATAGAGGTATTTTAAATTATGAGGGGGATAGATAGAATTGGCGTGGATAGGCCATTGAGAGTAGGGGAGATTCAAACAAGAGGACATGAGTTGAGAGTTAGGGTGCAAAAGTTTAGGGGTAACATTAGGGGGAATTTCTTTACTCAGAGAGTGGTAGCTGTGTGAAACGAGCTTCCAGTAGAAGTGGTAGAGGCAGGTTCGATATTGTCATTTAAAGTAAAATTGGATAGGTATATGGACAGGAAAGGAATGGAGGGTTATGGGCTGAGTGCAGGTAGGTGGGACTAGGTGGGAGTAAGTGTTTGGCATGGACTAGAAGGGCTGAGATGGCCTGTTTTCGTGCTGTAATTGTTATATGGTTATATGGTTACTGTAAATGAGAGTTAGTGCAGACATCTAGTGCAAATAATGGACTACCTTCATACAATGCTTTTAATAGTTGCATTCTCCAAATTTTCATTTTCATTATAATATTCAAGTTAATTGTTAATACCTCAAATTCAACTTGTTGGAGACTGAAATCATTTCATTTTTCACTCCCGTCCATTTCTGGCATATCCAAGCTTGAACACTTGAAATCGCAGTGAACAAAACAATTCTAAATCATCTTACTGCTTACTTCTCAACAACTATCATTGACAAAAATCACTGCTTTTAGAACGAGCACATGCAATTGATGCTATTTAAAAATTGCACACCCTGAGCACAGTCACACAAGTACACATAACTGACTTGTTAGATATAAATGCTCACATAACACTTATTCGAAACTGTTCAGCGACAATCTCCTGTTGTAACTAAGTGGCATGGTGTTCCAAAAAAAATTAAGGGAATCCTGGCTATTTTCTCCATGAGCTTTTGTTCTTTAAGAGTTGTCCTAAATAAGTGGCTGCCAATGGACTAATTAACTGGAATATAATGGATGAAGTGTGTGTGTGTGTGTGTGTGTGTGTGTGTGTGTGTGTGTGTGTGTGTATATATATATACACACACACATACAGGTATAAATTTAATAAATTAGATGTTTTATTAACTTTTTCTTGGAACAATGATATTCAATGGTTTTTCCAATGCTGCCCTTTTTTTCTCTACATAAAGCTTGTTTATGTATTTGGCATTTTGCTGTGTTCATAGGTAGTTCTATTCTATCACTCTGGATTTTCACTTTTACCCATACAGTGTATAGGCTCATTTCCATGAATTGTTGTGCTAAAGGATGTCCTGGTGCAATATTATAGAGTTAAAAGGATTATGCGTACAAAATGTGTGCGTGTGTTTTTTTTATATAGAAAATTCATATGCACTGTAAAGGAGATAATGAGCCAATGCTTTTTATAAAGTATTGGTGAAGCTGGTTGGTATTTATTGTCAAATAATATAACACAGCATTATACAAGAAACAGATGCATGGTTAAACTGAACTAGTTCTCAGTATTATTTTTATCTGGACAGTTTGTCTTCTTTTGCACATTGATGGTTTGTTGGTCTTTGTTTATGTTTAGTTTTTAATAAACTCCCATTTCATTTCTGTTTTCGCTGTAAATGTCAGCAAGAAAATGAATCTCAAGTTAATATATGCTAACATGCATGTCCTTTGTTAGTAGATTTTGGACTGGGACCCTTCATCAGGACTGGAAAAGAAGGGGGAACAATTCAGAATAAGAAGGTGTGGGGAGGGGAAACAGTACAAGCCAGAAGATAATAGGTGATGTCAGGTGAGCCAGGAAGTGGGTGGGTGGGGAGGGGATGAAGAGAGAAGCTGCGAAGTGCTACATGGAAAAGGCTGAGGAAGAAGGAATCTGATAAGAATGGAGAGTGGATTGGGGGAGAAATGGAAGGAGGAGGGAATCAGGGATGGGGGTGATAGGCAGGTGAGAAGATAAGGGGTAAGAGGGGAGCCATAGTGGTGAATGGAACAAATGTGGATGGGGAGGGGAAAGAAATTACCAGAAGTTCAAGAAATTGATGATCATGCCATCAGGTTGGATGCTACACAGACAGAATATGAGCTGTTTCTCCTCCGGTCTGAAAGTAGCCTCATCGTGGCAGTTCAGGTGGCCATGGACCAATATGTTGGAATGAGAATGGCAGTGGAATTAAAATAGTTCTCCCGAACCACGCCACCACCAATTTTGTCAAAATGCTATCCTACTGTCTACTCCTTGCTGTATTCTACATCAAATGGTATGATATTGTGGTGTTTCCAAAGTAGGCATAAACTAAACTTAACACAGGAAAATAAGTCTTGTCTATTTTCACTTGTGCATCCTTTCAATGGCCTGCAAGGTGTTTATTGTTCCCAAACAGCAATACCAAAACTTAGTTATTACAACTGGTGCATATTATCCCTTTAGGTTTTACTTGTTTCTGGAGATTTTAAAAAAGCTATTTTTTTTACATTTAAAATCTATTTTTGCCTTTATGTGCTCTCTTTCTCTCATTAATATAATTTTATTGCATTCCCTTTATTCGTCTTTCTGCACCTGATTCAGACATGAAATCGTTCAGTCTACTTTCGATTTCCTTCTCTGTCCTTGCACTGTTAAATCCACAATCTTTCGAGCAAGAGTTTAATGGCAGACACCGTTGCTTACTCTTCTGCTGATTCTCAGCCACACAGTTTTCCTCATTGTATTGTGGTCAGATAGCATTCTCAAAACTTTGCCTCACAACAGCATTTAAACTGAACATGCCCACAGTATGAATAGTTAATGGCAAAATTATTTCCTGGTACTACAAAATCCAGGCCAATACTTAACACTCACAGCAAATGCTGCACATTTTTCATGTTAATAATACAACTGGGACTCACTTTGTTATCCTCATCATCAGTGCCTTATTTGAACTGGAACATTTACATTGTTCTTTCAAGACTGCATTAACAAATACTTCACCTGCAAATCTGCTGAGGTCATCTATTGTATCCGGTGCACCCGATGTGGGCTCCCCTACACTGGTGAGGCACGTCATAAATTGGAGGATTGCTTCGTCGAGTACCTCCACTCCACCTATCTAAAGCAGAACTTCCTGCTGGCCTAATATTTTAATTCCAATTCCCATTCCTGTTCCCACATGGCCCCTTCTTGTGGCATGATGTGGCCACCCTCAGATTGGAGGTGCAGTGCCTTAAGTTCCGTCTGGGTAGCCGTCAAACTGAAGGCGTGAGTATTGACTTCTTCCTGTTAAAAAAAGAGTACTCCCCCCTCCCCTCTTCTCCTACTGTCCATTTTGGCCTCTTACCTCTTCTCACCGGCCTATCACCTCCCCCTGGTGCCCGTCCTTCTTTTTGTGCTCCTGTGGTCCAGTCCCCTCTCCTATCAGAGTCCTTTACATTTTCTACCTACCTATTACACTCTAGCTATCCGCCATCCCCACCCCCAACCCTTTTATTCTGGCATCTTTCCCCTTCCTTTCCAGTCCTGTGGAAGGAACTTGGCCCGAAATGTTGGCTATTTATTCATTTCCATGGATGCTGCCAGACATGCTGAATTCCTCTAATATTTTGTCTGTGCTGCATGAGCATTTTGTTGTTTGGTTATTAATATATGTCAGGGATTGTTTGCTTGTCTGTGTATACAGTACTAACACGATGAGGATGGTGAAGGGGATCACTTTTCTGATGGGTGCATTTCTGTAGTTGATTTTTAAATGTTCAAAGTTTGTAAAATTATATCACCTTTAACAATTTGACATTCAATTTGCTGGGGAAAATTTCTTAGCAATTAAATTAAAGTCTATAAATCATATACCACAACTGATACTATAATTGAATACGGTACTTAGATTCGGTGTTTGGAAGGTAAAAATGGAAAGCCTTCTCTGAAGAAAGGAACTGTGTATTTTCAGTAGTATTAGCTAATACACAATAGGGTACAAGCAAATATATTATAATATTACCCAAATTTATTATGTGCAGTACTGACTTGAATTACACTGCCAACTGTGAATTCTAGGAAGGCCACCCACATGGAGGTCTGTGCATGTGTTATGCTCAGCTACATTGGTGGTTAGTCTTGAGATGCTGAAAAGTAAGTTTAAGAAATGCCCAGCTAATCTCTTAAGCCAGAAATAGGCAAAATAATGGGATCTGGCCACCTAGCAAAAGTGAATGAAGGTATCTCTTTTCCCCAATTCTACTTATCAAAGCAAGCGCTAATTCCTGACCAAACCCCACTTTTCATTGTCAATAGAAGAGGTAAAAATTTCATTTTAACGATGAATGTAAAAACTGAATCCCACTATGGAAAATACTTGGTTGAATATTTCAATATTGCTTGCCAACAATAATGTCCTTCTTGGTGCCGAATTACATTGATATATACCAGCATTACTAAGGTAAAGACTGAGTTTTAGAATACATCACTCTCTTACTTGTTCAAGTGATTATTGCAAAGATCCCAGTTCATCAGGGCTTCTTTAGCAAAAATAATCTTTGCTGAGTATGACAAAAGATGTTCTTTGACCTGATGTAATATGAATTACTGATCAGAATCAATTGATTTGACAAATCTTTTATTGACACGATTCATTGTGGAAAAAAATGAGCACCTCAGGGGCTTTGTTATCACATTCTTACGGTTAACACGTTAAACAAGCCAAAGAATAGTTAGCAAAGCTCCATTGGAAGAATGGTATTATATGGATTTTCAGTGATTCTAATAAGATTCTTCATTCGCTACGTTCAGTGGCACAGATGGAGGCTTCTGCAGTTATGGTAGGAGGCAGGTTCTAAGTGTGACACTGGGATGGATTTCTAAGCTGTATGACAAACAGTATATGGGCAGGGAATTACAATGACTGATAATAGACAATAGCTGCAGGAGTAGGCCATTCAGCCCTTCAAGCTGAATGAGCTCAGTTTGTGTGGGTCTCCTGTTGAAGGATAGTGAAGGTTGGGACGCTGGTAAAAACTAATAATCTTTCTCAGAATCAATGGGCTGAAAATGGAGGGTGGGAGAGAATGGTCTTGTGAAATATGTGGCCATCGCTGCTGCACAGACACAAATATTTCACCCTGAGTACATGGACATCTAGAATTCAATATCAGTGAGTGTGATATAAACTGGGAAGTGAAATAAAATAAGAACATTTCAAAAGGTACATTTAATGTCAGAGAAATGTATACAATATACATCTTAAAATTCTTTTTCCTATCTCACGCCCCACACCTAAACTGGAAGGGACAGTAATTGCATGCAACACACACAAGATGCTGGAGGAACTCAGAAGGCCAGGCAGCATCTAGGAAAAGAGTACAGTCGATGTTTCACGCCGAAACCCTTCAGCCCAAGCAGTGTGTGTTGCTGGGATTTCCAGCATCTGCAGAGATTCTCTTAACAGTAATTGCATGAATGGCCTCCTTTGAAATGCAGGTGCACACTCAGAATATTCATTTCTGGTTAGCGCATTAGAGAGGTTGCTGAGGAGATTTACCTGGATTAAAGAGCATTGAATTATGAGGAAAGTTTGAGCAGGCTAGGGCTTTCTCTTTGGGGTGAGGTGAATGAGAGAGGGGAAACAAAATGATAAAAGGCATAGATTGGGTGGGTAGCCAGAGACGTTTTCTCAGGGTGGAAATGGAAAGGGTATAATTTTAACGGAATTGATTAAATGTTTAGGGAGATGTCAGATGTAAGTTTTTAAACACAAAGAGTGGTGGGTGCATGGAACAGCTGACCGGGAAGAGTGGCAGGCAGAAACATGAAAGACAATAGCAACTCTTTTTAGATAGGTACGTGAATAATAGAAAAATGGAAGGCTATGTTACGGGGAAGGATTAGATAAATCTTAGAATAGATTATAAATTCTGCAAAACATCGTAGGCCAAAGAGCATGTACCATGCTGTTCTATGGTCTATGTAATTCTATTCAATCCTTAAAATGGACGTCAATACCTTTGAGCTCCAGATTTAGGGCGTCATCTTGTTGATGCAACAACACCGGTATGTAACTACGTTCCAGGGGTAACTCTATGCGGGGTGACCAGCTCTCTCCCGGCCTGGGCTGGGTTGAATCCTATTCTAACCCCGCAGCGGGTCACCAATATTGAACCAAATTACCCAAGTGTAAAGGCACCACCCGCGGGGCTGTGCGGGGAGGGAGGCAACGTTCTCCAGATTATTTTCTTCACGTGTAACAGGCCGAAAACAATGCTGGGAGACGCAGCGCCTCAGAAGGCATTTTTTTTTACATAAAAGTGAGGCTTTCAAGGAATTATTTTTGGGAAACAAAAGGTAAACAAGCGAGTAACAACATGAGTCCAGCCGACCGCGGGAGAATAATATCTCGCAAATAATTGGTTTACTTATCGAATTGTTTTCAGGACGTGTGCTCGTCCCTGGAATTAAAAGTGTATGAATCGCCGACAACTCATTAAATCACCAAGCTCTGGATGGAGAAAGTAAAATACAGCGTGGTTTGTGTGTTCGGCCCTCAGTCCTTCCATCCCAGGTTCAAGTGCTTGCCTTAAGTAATCTAATAACAAATGTAAAATATTCATTGGTTAACGAAACGGGAGGGGAAAGGAAGTTAATGTGCAAACCCACATCAAATATAAATAAGATGACCTGACAATCTAACCGTTGCTAATGACATTAAAAATCTGTCAGGCTCTAGTGTGCTGACACTGGAGGGGTTGTTCTCTGGAGTTTTGAAGTGAGCTCTCTCGCTGCATAACACAATATTCTATTAGTGCGTCTCCGGTGTAAAATAATAAAGCTTTCTGCTTCATTAAAGGAGAAGAGAGGGACTACTATGCGTCTGCTAAAGGACAGTCTCCCGTCCTGGTTTCCTGTTTACAGTATACCACAAGAAGGAGGCAGAATAATCGGTGCTAATTCTAAAAAACACACCATTCAGTCCCTCAAAGGCATGGAATTTGTAGTAAATCAGCCCTGCAGCAACACTGGCAACAGAGCTGACCCCCAACAAATGAAAATAATCAAAAGTAATTAGAGGCGTGCTGGACTGCTCCTCAGAGATCTGTGCTGGAGAATAAACATGCCTTAGTGTGCAGAAACTCTGCAAAGACCTGTGTCTGAGCTGTTAGGTGCCCTGACCTTGTCCATATAAAGATGTGATTTATGAAGTGCAGGGCATTGCGGCAAGGCTTCTGTCTTTTTCAAGAAAACTGTTTTACTGTGGCGGAATGTAGCAGTCTCTCA
Organism: Hypanus sabinus; assembly: GCF_030144855.1. NCBI lineage: Eukaryota > Metazoa > Chordata > Chondrichthyes > Myliobatiformes > Dasyatidae > Hypanus > Hypanus sabinus. The sequence goes on from NC_082707.1 coordinate 33,620,026, forward strand.
GTTATGTGCCTGTATCCAGGAGAGAGCTGCGAGCCATTCTATATAACTCTACCTGGCAAGCTGCAATGTAATTTTGGAGGGGGGGTGGGTGGGGAGAAAGTAAATGGACTACTTCGTCAAGGGAAATATTAAAAGCAATTTAAATATCACTCGGAAGTGGACTGACATATCCATATCATCTTTTAACAAAAGGGTTTACGCCTTCTAAGCACGTGCTCCTGAAATTATATTTCCTACAAAATCAATCTCTTAACTAGCAATATTATCCAATAGTCGTTTCAAACCTAATTCGTTTAGAATGCCTGGCAGACATCTCTAAAACTATTAATTCGTTTCAACTTGCTACCATAGCGCAATGGGAGTTTGTCTCTTCGCATCACATTCCGGATATATGTTATTGGCTCTTGTGATTCCTCGCGTAGAAATTAATACTAAAGGCAATATAAATGAGAGAAAATGGATTTTGGCAATATTTGACTAATTACCAGTTAAAACGGTTTTTTTTAAGAGAAATAATTGATTGTGTTTCAACTAGCCGGCGATTTGGACCAGAGCTTCGAAACTCCTCCTTCTATTATTTGCACGATGAAGCAAATTGGCGGTAATACATGTAGGAACCTATGTAGGGTAACTAAATCAAATAAAACGGACCATGAAGTGATAGTCTCACTACAAGAGAAACGTGTATTTGGTTTATTAGATGAAAGGGCAACTGTCCGTTCAGCACATTAGATATAAACTCCAGTCGATCGGCCCTTCCAGAGGAACCCCTGGATCACTGCAGAATGTATGTAGCGGTGAATCGCGACTGATAATACGTACGAAATAAAACAAGTTCTTAATGATGTGTTGGAATGCACCCTGGGCACGGGGAAGCCATTAGCACAGCACATGTGAGAGGATTTTGACCACCTCAAGACCTTCTGTTTTACTCCTGGTTAGACTGTGAAAATTACCCTTTAAAGGTGTCCATTTACATCCTTGAGGGAGTATCTATCTTACCGTAATACTAACTCCGCCACACTCTTGAGTACAAGATTGGCCTCTTTTTTTAAAAAAAAGATAAATGCATCTTTCATTTGGCTGCAATCAGAAAGTTACGAGCTGAAGAACACGGTGTTGAGGAAACACTGCTGACGCTTTGTGTTAAATCGTTGTGTAAGACGCTTCCTTGGATGGACTGTTGTAAAAGTCGGCACACATGCTGATTTGTGTTTCCGTTGTCCAGAACAGTCAGCTATCACATCCAGCTTCCATTACCAGTACAACAAATTCCTTCTAAATTTATGAATATTTTTATTTCCAGTTTATTTTTTGAGGAGGTGGGTGGTAGCGTGTGTCTGTATGTTGAATATATTTTAGCGGGGCTGTTGTAGAACCGGTTGAGAAGCTGGGGAATAGGGAAAGGAAGAGGGATCTTGTGTTTTTCTTCACTTGCAACTTAACTTACAGTTTGAACGAGAAATTATTATTTACCTTAAAGGCCTTCGGGTAAAACCCTAGGACTGAATCTGCCCCTCGTTCTGAGATGTTGCTATTTCAATATTAAACAAGTAGTATTCTTGCATATAATGGTTAAAATACAGCCACTGTTTCCACTTCTGAACGGCCTGCAAGGTCGTTTTTTTGATGGGGGGAAAATCGTTTTAACTAGTTCGTCTAATGTGCGAAGTGTAAATGCCAGATCCTGCGTTTTGCAGGTGTTAACAGGCTGGGGCTTTGTAAATTGGTCCCAATCATTCAATTCAGAACCAGCGATTGTTTATATGAACTTCATGATGTGTAACGTTGGACACAAATGCGGTTTTTTTTCTGTTGGGGTGTGTCTAAATTTTTAAACTGATCTGCAGAGGTGATAATGTGGACTGTCCAGATTATTAATATCCTCTTGCAATGACAAATAGTATTAATCGTTAAAATTCATCTATTCAACGCAAAGCAGGTGAATGGATGAGAAATCAGAAGATATAAGTACACTGATTCGCTATTCTTGCTGCATCTTGAAGATAATCGGAATGAATGGTTTCTTGAAAGAGAAAAAGATGTCAACCACTAAAAGCGCAATCTGCACCCGAAACGATGGAGCTTGAAGAGGCAGAGCCCAGAACTGGAATACCTTTGGTTGTACTTAGGCTAAACTGTCGCAGATAAAAATAATCCAGCACAATTAGAATCAATTGTTTAAGTTAAATTACACATTCAACAGCTGAAATCGAAGTGTAATGCCTTAACTTTATGAAATATATTTTCGTAATCATGGTGTGAGCGTTAGCAGTTTTCTTTCTAGGAGACAGACGAATTAAAGTGACCTGTAGCATTTACGTCTGATTATTTCGGTCTCTAGAAGCCAATCACTATAAATAAATTGATTAGTCAATTTGACGAATGTGAAAGTTTTAAAACCCATTTTTGTAAAGAAATTTGATTATAGTTTTTAAATCTTCACATCGCAGGATTGTGCATCACGTTTTCCATTTGAAGGGATGTGATGCAGCACCTGGCTATCACAATTAGGGTTGTTGTTAATCCCAGGGACAAATTTTAGATTACGCGGGCAGTTTGCAGAAACCATTGGATTAATACATAATACGACGGATACCGAACAACATCATTTGCAACAGCAAATCTCATTTACATCTAATTTAAATAATTAGACTACATTAGGTCTTGTTTCAAGGAAAAACTTCAACGCATTCAATCTTCCCTTAATGTTGAACATTCCTTTTTTTAACATCTGGTCGTCGCTCTCTGAATAACTTTGACAAGGAAAATGTTGTTTCCTCTTTAATATTTTCTAGGAACTAGACACACAAAGTAACGTCGTGGACTCAAAAGTGGCAGTTTTCCTTTGTTTAGCGTTATATGTTGATTGAGTCCAGTTGGTAAGGGGTATCAATGGAGGAAACGGGCGTGAAAAGCTGATGTCGCACACATCATTTTGGGAACTTACACTGAAGACTGGCTCTCTCTCCCCGTGTGTTTCCCATTCCGCCACGGTTAAACAGCAGTTTTCATTTTAAATCTCTCAAGGCCTTTTATTTGTAATTTGGCTTAAAACTGGCTTTTTATTACAAATAATAATTATTTTTTCAGCTCAGAGATAAAACAGCAATGTGATCCAGTACGTTAAAGTTTCTTTACTGATAGTTATATAATATTTCAATGCTTTAACTTGCTATAACCTCCCCCGTCGCAAAATGTGCACTGGAAGGTTGGATTTGTCGAAGCCAGTCTTTCATCCAATCCAAAGGCGCCGAATGAGAAGTTCCCGGACTTCATCCGTGAATTTAAATCGATATCCGAACCTACTAAAATGTCTAAACAAGTAAAATGCTGAATTAGGGAGTGAAACCCGCAATGAGTGTTTGAGGAAGATTAGTAATATATAATATCTCTCTATATAAAAGGATTCCCCGCCTAGAGCAATAAACACATCACTGATACCAACCTCTCGACGGCCTCCTTCAAGTCCAGAACCCTTTTGAAGTCAGAACAAGCGATTAGCGAAACTTGTCCCTCTGTGCGTTTGACACTTCGGGGGAAGTAAAACCGAAATCACGGCAGGCATTCGGGGTCAACAAAGAGAAAAAAAGAAATCTAAGGGAAAGAAAGCTTTTAAAATTAAAAAAAAAATCTAGATTTAAATAATGAGTGAAATGCTTGAATAAAGGTCCCGGAAAAGACTTGCTCGGTTTTCCATTTGGTTTCCCATTGAACACAACGATCGTTCCCAGTTCCTAGGCTCGGTGTTTCCTGCTTAATCGGAGAAGGTGTCGTTTTAATGAAGCGAACGGAGAAAGTTGATGAAGTATAACGGTGGAGAGCTCTGGTAATCGTGAGAGTGATTAATGGCAATCAAATCACACCGACACAACAAGCGAGGCCAACAAATATCTTGGAAAAGAATCGCGGGGGGGAAACAAGCAAACACTGAAGAAGCGGCCGTAGTAACTGAAGAAATAATGTCACAATATTGACAGCACGTAAACACAGATCCAGACAAATGGAGCACTTTCTGCATTAAATTGATTTAATATAACCTGGTTCTTAAACAACCACAAATCGAAACGTAGAGAATGCAAACGAGAGAATGTGTAACCCTGCTAAGAATTTCCCCCTTTGTATCCACATTCTTATCCAATTGGATAAACATGCCGTTCAGTGGAAGCGAAGTGAATGTAGAGAGATGTAGGCAGTTAACTTCGCGATGCTGTTTACCTCAAAGGTAATTATTCTACAATCTAATTAACAATCTTTTCCTCTGTGAATATTTTGATTAATATTTTGAGAGAGAGGGAGGTTCATAGTTCTATTCAAACTTATTTCTAGCACAATAAGCTCGCATTATTCACCGTGGAACGTGCGAGTGGGCAATTAAAAGTAGGTCCAGTGCCTGGAATTCCCTCCAGCAATCCTTGCGAATTGGTGTTCGCTTCCTCGTAGCTGGAGCTCCGGGATTCGAGTGAGATTCAAAGTGTTTGATAAATTAAATCAACTAGATAGAAAGAAAGCGTAACTCTCCCGGCAGTATGCTTTGGTTGCAGGGAAACTCTCCGGACAGTAAGTTGATCATCCAAAGCAGCAGGGTCCCAGCAACGGTTGTACGCCTGGCACCAACAGATTCCATTAATTAAACGTCGGTACACATGTAAATAATTAAGTCAAAGTCGAAGTAAATTTATTGTCAAAGTACATATATGTCACTACACACAGTCCTGAGATTCATTTTCTTGCGGGCATGCACAGTAAATTAAAGAGAAACAATAGATTCAATGAAAGGCCGCGCCCAACAGGACAACGTGCGAAATTTTTTAAAAAAGTGCAAATACAAAAGAAAATGATAATAATAAGTAGGCAATACATATCGAGAACATGAGATAAAAGTCCTTGAGAGTGAGCCCAGGGGTTGCAGGAACAGTTCAGCAATGGGGCGAGTGACGTTGGGTGAAGTTATCCCCTCTGGTTCAAGACCCTGATGGCTGAGGGTCAATAACTGTTCCTGAACCTCCTGGTGTGGGTCTTAAGGGTCTTATGCCTTCTTCCCGATGGCAGCAGCGAGAAGAGAGCGTGTCCTTGGTGGTAGATGCTGCTTTCCTGTGACAGCGCTCCGTGTAGATGTGCTCAATGATGGGGAGGGCTTCGCCCGTGAAGGACTGGGCCGTATCCATTATTTTATGTCAGATTTTCCATACCAGGCCGCGATACAACCAGTCAATACTCTCTCCGCCACACATCCATTGAAATTTGGCAATGTTTTAGATGTCATGTGGAATATTCGCAAACTTCTAAGGAAGCAGAGGCACTGCCGTGCTTTCTTCATAATAGCACTTAATTGCTGGAACCAGGACAGATCCGCTGAAAGGATAACATCGAGGAATTTAAAGTCGCTGACTCCCTGCACCATCGATTCCACCATGAGCACTGGCTCATGGATCTCCGGTCCGTGTCCAGCTTGATTAGAATTTTTAAAACGGTCATTATATAATATAGAGTCCACATTATTTACACATATACTGATGTAATGACGCATATGTCCTTAAATGTAATGTCAGCATTTCGGCGTCTACAGCCTCACAAAATCCACATGCATATTATTTATTATTAACAATCTCATTTAAAAAGGAAAACGGTTCGAATATCGGCCTTATTCTAACCCTGACCAAATAAATATTATTTTACATTTTTCATTAATGAAAAATATTAATTATATTTCAACTTTAATTTATTGATGGATGCTTTCACGTTATGTAAATATTATTAAATACATTGACCTGTCGGGATTTTTCACCTATCTCATAAACCGACTTCATTGGATGTAGTGACTATGGTCAGAGAATACCATCAACTTCAGATTGGAGGCGGCAGTCTGAATGCCCAGTGGCCAGCAGCCTTGAATCAACATTTACGTTCATCCATTATCACTGTTACCCTCTTGTAAAACCTTACATTGTAAGGAACGGCAGATTTGTTTATATAATTTCAGGAAGATTTTTTCATAGGCGCGTTTCTAAGGCACCATGTAATAAAATGCACGGTCTGGTCGGTTGGCACTGGACAGTTCCCAGCAGGTTGTTGCTTGCCTACCCCGACTCTGATTAACAAATTACCTCCTTGCATAGGGAATGAAAAAAAAATGTCCGCTTGAGACGAAGCTGTATGAGGAAAGGGCGTTCTAATTCCCCTTTCTGTTAGAATGGGAACGTGGCGAATCAATGATCTTCTGCAAATAGCCGATTGGAGAAGCGTGAAACGAATATGGAAACTCCTTTTGCTGAAAGTGGCAATGAGAGGACAGGATCGGCCTCACGAGATTCCACGTTGTGTCCCATTACATGTCTGAGTCACTAGACCCACTCATCCTGGTCCATGCCTCAGGTGAGTGCTGGTGTCAGAGATTATCAAATCCGGCGCAAATATCAAAGTCGAAATGCCGGGGCTGGAATTCAGAATGGAATGCTTCAAACTACAAGTGAAAGGTCAATGTCCGAGCTTCCATGTCGTAAGCACATCTAAGCGTTATTCAAAGATACACGACAGATACATACAAAGTTAGACTCAAATACTCAAAGATTGTAGGCAGGTATATACGTGACCACTGAAATACGGACATGTGGCGTGGCGCTATATAAATCACATGCTATAATTCCAGAAAGCCATGCTTCAGGATAGACAACAGGTCACCAAACAGTTCTAAACCCAACATGAATTGTAATCTACATAATTATTTTTATTTAATGAGTGAATAAATGAATCTGATCAAATACTATCTCTTTAGCAAGACTCTCGTTGCTGTAGTGGCAGTCCCAGTCCCTCTACTACGCTGCCGGCCGGTTGGTTATGGTTCAGAATGTGTAGTTTGTTGACGACGTCTGTTTTTTTTTAAGTTGAAAGGAAATGAACGCAGGTTCTCTGCCGTGGTCGTTTAAAATCACTTCACCTCTCCAGCGTTTCACTTTCACTGCGCCGTGTGGATCTGGGCGACTGGTTATTGGAAGGATATTGTTACCTTTGAGAGAACATAGAGGTTTATTATTCTACTGGCACTCATTTAGTCCGATTTTGGGAAGCCGGCACCCATCGGTTACCTCCTGGGACTTACTGTGGGTCATGCACGGGAACCGGAATAGAACAGGTGGAGTTAATGGGGTTGAGCAAAGGGAGACCAACTCAGAACCCCGTTTCCCAGAAATCAGACTGTCCCCTGATATAGGATCTGACAACTATTCGGATTAAAATTATTTTTTCAGGCCCTTTTCCCCTAGGATGTGAGGAGAGGGTTTATTGTAGGCTTTGGTGTATTGTGGATGGGAAGAGATGAGTCGTGAAGATTCTGGCGAAAAATAATTTTCTGAGATGTTTCAAGCAAAGTCTGCACCGATGTAAAGAATGGGAATACCAGAGGTGTGTTAGAATTACATCAGGGAGTACAGTTTCAACGAATATAATTCAAGATGCTTAATAAAGATTCAGAGAATAGCATTCATCAAACAGGACTGGAACGAGATTAGGAGTAAAGACGGAAGGTGCCAGATCTTTGAAATGGTCCATATTCTCAGACCATTCGCCTACCATACTTTCGAATCCCACCATGACAGCTTGGAAACTGAAACTGAAGTTTAGTCACAGAGCCATGGAGTTGTATAGCATGGAAACCGGCATTTCGGCCCGTCGCTTCCATGCCAACCGCTTTACCAACGGCGGCATTCATCCATTGACCCGCACGAGATCCGCATTTTAGTAGCCAAGTAAACTCACAATTCAAGAAATTCCGTATTATTTGTGGTAACCATTGTTTGATTGGTATACAGGTATATATAGTACTGCCACCAATTCAAGGAAGGAAATCTGTCACTTTTATGTGTCTCCGGCAATGTCTGTGCTTGAATGGCGATTCAGTTAAAGAGGGGCGATGGAGCAGGTGAGGGCGTTCGAAAAAAAGAATTCCAACGAACCAAATTGAAGAGAGCGGCAAGGAAAATCTCACAGAATGATGGGCTCAAATGAGCAAAATTAGGAATGGCGAAGGAAGCTGAGAAATTGGGCATTTTTACCCAAGGCATAATAGATTCAAGGAATGTTATTAAGGAAGACCAGTGGTGCGGAGAATGAAAAGAGGATAAGGAAATAATTGACCAATGGGGAGAAGGTGATATTCACCGTTGTTACTTCCACCCCTCTCCTCCCACATAATAATAGCCCCTTCTTCAACTTTACATCTCCTCTCATGCCATTAATTCCTCTTAGTCAGATAATTAACTTACCATTTGTTGTGGACTCCATCAACTGCTTCAGCGCAGTTCCCCCTGGGACAGCCCCTCTTGACCATTCAGTATATCTTTTAGAATTTTCTAAAAAAAACATCTTTAAGTCATGCCTTCTGTTGCTCGTCCTAATCGCCCCTTTCAGCTTTTAGTATACCATACAATGAAACACAGAAAGAGGCGATTTGGCCCATCTGGCCCATGCCAGCACCTAGGTGAACATTCCTTGTGTCCTATTGCCGCTCTCACCGTTTCGCCGCACCTTCGTAACGCACTCTCGCACACATGCCCAACAATTCCCCACTGACCTATGGCTCAATATCGATTTATTTATTTCAGCCCCGTCAAGTCTCTCGGGACATTGCCTACCTTAAAACTACTATATTTATGATTGTCACTCTCCAACAAAAAAAATGGTATTCAGGACTACTGGCCTTTTCCTGTTCCAAATTTCTCTGGTATTCTTGCATATTTTCAGGAAATGTCTGCCAAGGGGTTGTTTAAAAAGGAAAGCTCTTATTAAAAAAAAAAATCCCAGTAAATTTTTAAACGGGAGAGCACACGTGTCAATATAACATTTTGTACAAAAGAAATTACTTAAAACTTAGTTATATTATTTGCACAACGGGATCAAAAGGCCAAAGAAGTCATTTTAAGTATGCATTTCATTATATTTTCAATATGTACTGCATATCTCCACAAACATCTATTATTACCAGTCTGTGCGCAAGGTTTAAATGCTAATTACTTATGTGTTGGAATTTACAGGTTTGTCTGTTTTGGTGGGTGTTTGGTGTATTTTATGTGTTGCTTGAGTCTAGGAGCATTTTGCAGTTTACTTCCATAAGAGTGACTACCTGTGTACTTATGCTGCCCATGTCTATGCACGAGGGAGAACGGCTATTTAGCGAATTGTATTTATTGTTATATATTTTGTTTCTGGTGTGTTTGTACTGTACGTGTCTAAGTATCCTACTACATCCTCATTCTGTCCCTTAATGTGAAGCTATTTCAGATGTTGAAGTGCAATCAACAGCTTAAGAGGCATGAGGTGATATGAGAGACACATATTGATGTAAAGAACATCTCAAGTAGGCCCCATGGATATTGGCATGCGTTGCAAATTTAGTTTTGTGCGTTTGAATCCTAGAAAATAAATCTTTCTTTTTGTGTGGCTGCTATTTAAAGGTATCCAGAATTGAGTCAATAGCTGGGTATAATCACTGAGGTGGTATGTCCTGCAGTGTATTATATTAACTGCCCCCGAGCCAGTGCAACTGTTGCAGATGAGTGTAATAAAGTGCCCTTGTCACTGTGAAAACGTCTGTGTTTGTATGTTTCTGTTTGTGCCTGTATTTCTCCCCCGTTCAGTAGTTTTTCTTCACTGTTTCCTAAATCCGCAGGGAGTCGGAAAAGGACTTGGGCAGTAAGGCAGCATTGGCAACAGGAAATTGGTAGACTGTTTCAGCAAATTCATTCCTGTTCAATAGAAAGAAGTGGAAAAGAAAACCAAGTGTAAGCTTGACTGCTTGTTCGCTGCCGTACAAGTAATACTGATTCCCACCGTTGTGCTCATCCTACCCTTGAATCCTGAAGAGTGCAGTTTCACTAATTTACTCCACCTAGTCATTCGCAATATACGAGCTTCGAGAATAGGTGTCAACGGCCTGCTTACTGCACAGATCGCCACGCTATGCATCAAACTTCCTCGCCCAGTTTTGACACAAACATGCTTTCCATTAAGAGATATCACTAAGTAACAAACAGGCTTCGAAACTCTCCATCCCCAAGTTAGAGACCACGAGTTAAAATGTGGTCCCGAGTTTGAGATCAGGGTACAATGTTATACAGGATGTCTTCATCCAGTAGGCCATTGCCACGGAAAGCGAGCGGATGTCTCCTCTGGGATTGTATTATTTTCCCAGTCTGTGTATGAGCTTCCCTCTGCATGTTTGTGGGCGTGTTTCTCTCCAGCCGAATATGTCCACGCATCGATCTGAGCGCGTGTGTGTTTGTGTAAATTACTTCATATAAATGCGCGTGTGCCTTTCTGACAAAGTGCAAGTGTAATAATCTAACACCGGCAATTATCCTTCAGGACGAAACCTTCATTTGTGATTAATTATTGTCCATTTTAATCTTCCAGACCACTCTCCCTTTAAAAGTTACCACCGGACCGAGATATTTTCATTAACATGACTGCATGGTATAAATTATTATTAAGTCATTTCCTGGTTTCTCTGACTTTTCCGCTAAGTGCATGATATTACAGCTAATTGTCCAGTAACCCCTTGATTACTTGCCTTTATCCTCAAGTAACGCTGGTATTGTTATGCGTATTTTTGGGTTCAATTGGATAGAATCGATTTCTGGATAATAGCATTGAAAAGGGGACTCCAGACCCAGGAATTTAACTGAAAAGCGTCCGAAAGCTATGATATTTTCCCCAACGTCAGCAGTTAAAGCGACAACAATTTAGAGTAATGCGGCGATGAGCAGATTGGCTATGTGCGAAACAAACTATATATTGGCTAAAACCCGAAAACTAATGTCAGATCATTTTACTACCGATTGCGATTGCCATCTGCTGGTTGGTTTCTGACATTGACGCGCCATGAAACCCAGTCCAGCTCCCAGTCTCAGCCTTATCAATATAAAGCTAATTTGCCCAGGACGTGCTCCTGATACTCGACGCTTTTGTTTACTCAGAAACATTTCCTGCTTTTCAGAGAACTGCACTCTTTAAAAAAAACAGCTCTATATCAGAAAAGCAGAACAACTCCTCAGAATAGTAATCAGTTTCCCAGCTCACTGCTGCTTCTATTTAACACACAATGCATCATAAAACAAATCCCTCATCCTGACAGGAAGAAAATAGAACAGCTCATAGGCCCAGCTTGCCCAATTTATTGCTAAATTAAAAAGCTCCAACAATGGACATCTTGAGGAACGACAGGAAACTGGCGGTCAGCAACCGGGGTTTAGTGAAGGTTCTCAGAGCTGCGAGACTATGGGAATCTCCAGCCAGGTTTTGGTGCTATTTACAAAGGAGTCCCGGAGTTTATCCGGCAGTACCTGGCGTCGCAGTTCAAGCCGCACGTCAGTAATATTCACACACAACAAAACAACATGAAAATATAATAAAGAACAGTTTTCCGTATGCACAGCAGACGCACGCTTCGCCCTGTCAGAGGCAGCGACTTCGTTAGATTAATAAAAGTAAATATAAGTAATTTGGCGGTGTTCTTTGGGTTATTTTGGCACGGTTTATATTGTCCCGGTATGAGGATTCTCTCGGCAGAAAACTTACTAAGCTTGAGGTAATTAATACCACCACACAAGGTGCAGTAGCAGTAGTAGATGCTAGAAGCCTCTCCGACATTCACATTATGAATGAACGTAAAATAAATCGGTAATTGTGTCTTCCTTTCTTAAAAAAAAAGCGTGATGGAAGATTTTGAGAGTGTTTTGGAAAGTGCCCAGAACTTTACTTATTGCATCACCGACAGAGTACCTCTCATTAAATGTTTAACATCAATCCGAAAAAGGTTTGGAAACTTGTTGTAGCCACTGCGGAAAGAAACCCTTTAAACAATAGCAATTAAAAAGAATCTTTTATTTTACGAAATGACATGAAGGCAATTTTATAAATGCCTCCCGGGAGTCAGCACCAGAAAGATGATCTGAGGACTTGAGGTAGCAGAGTGATGGAGGGACTTTGGTTCGGAGAGAACAGGGAAGGGAAAAGCCTCGGCGTTTGAGTTCCTTGTTAAATGTTGAGTAACTCAATTAGTAGATAGTTGGACTCTCTCCCCAGGGCTATCATATTGAAGAAATTGGAATATCTTCAGTGCGGATAAACGGGGCGAAAGCGGACAGGAATACCACAGCCACTGACTGATCATGGGACATCCTTTTCCTATTTGCGATCTCTCATCTATTCTTCCTGCTTATCCTGAAATTAGTTTATTTTCTGAGGAGAAACCTGTAATCGAGCTTGCATCTGTGAAACACTGAGTGTGTGGCTCTGTACGTAAATCTCTCGAGTGTATGCATCGGTCTGTACCTGAATGTTTGTATTTTGTGAGTGCTCGTTGAAGTTATTTTAACAATCCTCGTTCAAGGGTATGTACATATAATATTTAATATGTATGGATAAATAATATTCAGTGCAACTGTTAACAGTTTTTAAAAACAGATCACGCCATGTTCAATTATTGTACACGTGTTTGTCGTTTTTTAAACAATTATAATATTTTCAACCTAAAATTATCCGTCTCAAAATCGCCTGGCACTCCTATAGCGAAAAGTTTACAAAAGTATTTTGCGTCTATGCGCTGGTGATGTGTTCCCGGGGGCAAAAGGAAAATGGCCCCCAGCCTGTCCTGACCTATTCACTTTGGCAGCTTTCGTTAGGGAGTTTTCCAAGACAGCGTCAAAGTTACATCAGTGGGAACGGATCCCACTTATTACTGAATAAAAACGCGTCGAAATGTACAGAGGGGATAATGGCAGCACTGGCGATTAATATTCTGTGCAATTCACCTTCAGGCAACTGTATTGTTATCTCCCGGAGAAAGACCTCTTCACATGATGAGATCTTTAAGTAAAAGTGGGAATCGAGATGGCCCTGTGTGGGCATAGATCCGATTTCAGCAAGTGATTTATGTAAACACGAGTCTTGTGGAGCTGGTTTCGGGAGCGGGAGAAAACAACCATAAAACAAATTATAATACATCTCCGCGAAATTATTGTCGACGCCACCGCACGAATGGCTTATAACATGTTTATCTGACTTAAATATAAACGTTTTTAAAGAGATTTTAGTGTCTACTTTCGTTTTAAAGCAAACTTTAATCCCAAGTGTAACAGTTCTTCAATGTAAATAGGCTAGTAAATTGTTCAAATTGGGCCTGTATTTTTTTCTGATTAGTTATTGATCTTCATTGTGTTAACTCAATAATGCTTCACCGGTAGAGTGTAGCGACAGCAGCGTCGAATTCGCCAGTCCGAGCTAATGTTGCTTACTGATGGGCGCGTTATTAAATCGGAGCTTTCACTACATGCTTACTTCTAGCCGAAGGTATTGCAATAGAGAGAAAGTGAGAGAGAGAGAGAGAGAGAGAGAGAGAGAGAGAGAGAGAGAGAGAGAGAGAGAGAGATGCGAGCGAGCGAGTGATTGTGAGAGAGAAGAGAGAGAGAGAGAGAGAGAGATGCGAGCGAGCGAGTGATTGTGAGAGAGAAGAGAGAGAGAGAGAGAGAGAGAGATGCGAGCGAGCGAGTGATTGTGAGAGAGAGAGAGAGAGAGAGAGCGAGAGAGAGAGAGAGAGAGAGAGAGAGAGAGAGAGAGAGAGACAGGACGCTGTCTCTTTAAATCCAGCCCATGTTAGCCGGTCACCGGGTTACTGTCTTTTTAATGAGCTCTCCAGGAGATCTCTCTCCAATAACGACCTTTCGCTGACCTCGGCGATCGAGGACGCATCTGACACTTCATCAGAGCGAGAAGAAAGGAAGAGACAGACAGAGAGACAGGGAAGGGAAAGGGAAAGGGCGCTTTAGGTCCAGGGAAAGCCGCGTGTTTGCGTGCATCGGTTCCTTTACTCACCCGGGAGCAGGTCCTAGAGGCTGAGCAGCGGTTCTGTACTCGCCGCCCTGCCCCCCCTCCATCATTTCAACCACCCCTCCTTACCCCACCCGAGCGGGTCAGTAAGGGGATCGACCACCCCCACAGGAGTTGCTACCCTCCCCCTGCGATTTTTCACAACTTGATGGCCTTGACCGAGCTGGGCAAATAAACTAACCCGGAGTGTTAGAGAGAGAGAGAGAGAGAGAGAGAGAAAGAGAGAGAGACTGGGCTCAGCCCCCGTAACTAGGAGTGAGGGCCTTCTGAGGTTGGGGGGAGAGAGATCAGCCGGGAGTAAAGCCCCCGGCCGGCCGCACCAACTGGATTTGGATTTGTTTTTAACGGCAGTTGAAGCAGGGTGGTGGCTGTTTGCAGCGGGTGACCGTCCTGTCCCGTCCCGTCCCGTCCTGAAGGTAAGCGAGTTCCCCCCACGCCCTGGCTGGCTGTGGGCTACAGCCTCTGCCCTCGCTCCATGCTGGCTCCCTTCAACCTCTTTCTCTCCCACCCCCCTCTCTCTCCCTCTTTGTGCCCCTTGCAGGTAAGTGGCTGGGTTACCCGTCTCGTTCACTGTTAACCAGCCGATGAACTCGGAGAAAGTTACTCTTCCTTTAAGTTTCCTGCTCAAACTTTAAATACCGTCGCCTATCCAGTGTTATAACACCACGCTCTCTCACTAAACACACACACACACACACACCTCCCGGTATCACCGTGGCCCAGGCCGTGGAGAAGGTTCCGGCTGTACGGGGCACTCGCGATCGGCGATCTGAAGCCTTCAAACACCGTAAACTCCCTGAAGCCTGGGACCCCTATAATAGCAACCTCCCCTTCAAACAAAACGTTCATCGCATCAATGCAGAAATAAAGTGCATCAATGCATAATTCCCGCGAGTTCTTGCATCTTTACCGGAACATTTGGCTGCCCTTCTCCACTCGTCCTGAAAGCGGGGGCACCGGATCTGTAAAGGGATTTCTCTCTTCATGAGACCAGAGGCAGCCGGAATAGGCATATACTTTATTTTTAAATCGCTTTCTAATCGAGGTCCTTCCAGTAATTGGTCTTAAAACGGCACCTGCAGAACGTGCCGCACTTTAAGTGAGTGTGCTCCCCAGAAAGAGTGATAGAGGAAGTTTTGAATGGCCCAGTCGCAGTGCGTTTGGTTACCCGGTTTCGACTTCTTTCTCTGTGCTAATTATATCTAATTCTTGACAAGAGAGTACAAGCACGATCGCCAGCAGGACAAAACCTTTGTATTTTCATTTCTACTTCCCGTGTGCCCCTAAGTGGCGAGAAGCGAGTCGGTACCGATGAGTCGATTCTCGCTTCAGGTGTTTACCGAGAATGACCAGGAGATGCAGATTAAACAAAATACTGTTTGTTTTCCTTCAGTGCGCGATAATCAGAAATTCACAATGTTTTAGAAACACGGAGGGTGTATAATTTTTATACATGGTTTGAAATATACCTGCTTAAAATTAATAAATATTTGGAAAAGGCGCGACTCAAAACTCGCGCGGTCGGCGATAGCTTTCCCTGCCATCTGTATGTCGGGAAAGTAAGGTGAGCTGGCGCTGCTACTCCGCACGCCGAGTGTTACAGGCCGCGATTATTTTATCTACGAACTGACTGAAGGGCTGCAGTTCCTGGTGTTCCACAGCTGCCCTCCCTGTATATAGTTTCATTAACGGTGAAGTAATTGGGCGCAACTGAGAAAAGAGGAGGCCGTTTACCCCGCTAAGATGAATCTAACAGCACCTTACAGTACAGTAGTGCGTCCCTGAAAGTTATTGCAAGTTAATGACCTGGAGCAGCTCCCGTAGAGGCTGTCTGATTTGCTAGTTATAGTACTTGAAGGTTAAGTAAACAGAGACTAGCCTCTTAACCTTCAGTCGTTACTAGATAAAGCCAGTTCCTCCAACGAAATGCAAATAGATTTTATGAAAATAATATTTCTGGGGAAGGAGATATTTTAAGTAAACTAATTGTCTCAACTAATTGTATCGCTTAATCATTGATGGGCGCAGGATACTTTCGTTTTCAGTTGTCTCTTCTAGGTTTTAATAATTGCTCCTCCTTCTAATTTGTAGTCCGAAACTGTACTTTGTTGTAGTAATCTTCCAAATTTCAATGAATATATGGTAGTTGGGGTTATTGTATGTTAACCTATTAAACTTACTGGACAATTACTTTGGCATTTGTCATTCCGTTCTTCCCAGTTTTTATTAAAATGTGTGGGTGTTTTCATGATAAAGAATAATTTTCTCAATTCAAACACACAGCGTTCATTGTCTGCACTTACCCACCTCTTGATATTTACAGTATCTCAAGCCTGATTCACAGTTAGATAGTGAAAGTTTTGAAGGTTACATATTATAAAATGGTTTTGTTCAGTAGCTGTTTCCATTGAAGGTGTAAAGAGTAGCTGTGAATGGTATATAATAAATGTTGCTCACTGGGTGGGTGGATGTGCAACTGTGTATGTTTACACATGTAGGCATAAGTTTTGTACTTTTTTATATACTAAGAGCTACAGTAAATCTGTAGGTGTGTTCTCGTGCCCAGTGACTAATGTGTGCACAAAGATCGAATGTGTAAATGACAAGCAAGTGTCATTACTGTTATATCAAGTTCAGTTTTTCCCATATGCAATTATTGTCAAATACAAGGAAAAACTCATCGTCCTTTTAATGCTTTATTATTGGTTAGTGTTTCTGCTTTAACCCCATAAACAATATAGTTGTTCATTGTTATTTAATCTAATTAACGTAATCATGCTGATGGAAGCTGTTGGCACAACAGCAACCTCTTATGTAAATCAATGGATAGACATTGCAATAAGTTGTCATTGCAAACCCACCATTATCACTGTGTTTTCAATGAACTTAGTGTATTTTTCAGTGGATGTTCAGGCAATCAAACATCTGTTCATGTGAAATTAGTGCTGAAGTTAATCCTTTGCTGAAAGTGTTTTTTTAATCACAACAATGACATAGTAGTTATAAATGGTTGCTGCATAGAGATGAAACCTCTGCATCATAGGCATTGACTTCTTGGGGGGAAATTAGGGGAGTGAGATCGTAACCTTAGAGAATAAAAGTCAGGGTTATATTCCACCATAAGGGAAAGAGGTGAATTATGATTCCTTTTCCACTCCCCTCTAATCAGGAAATGTGTAGAAAATGCTGCCCTAACTCTAAAACAGTATTCAGTTAAAGGGATTAATTATATGTTCCCTGTTAAGTATGCCTACTGTAACAACATGTATGCATTTATGTGCACATGTATGAGAGAGCCACTTTTTGAATTAACGATGTGTGAGGTACATAGTTTATTTCTAGATTCCATTGTGACTCAATCTATACTGATCTTATCTCAACATTTTTCTTCCAGGTTTTGGATGAGTTAGGCAATGTGAAGTTCTGCATCGATGCCAGTCAGCCTGATATAGGGAGCTGGCTCAAATACATCAGGTTTGGACGAAGCTATGATCACAACCTAGTCGCATGCCAGATAAATGATCAGGTATGTTGAAAATACTTGTTGGGCTTTATCACCTGGGGTTTCAAAGGCTATTGCAAAGCTTTAAGGAGAGCATAGGATTAGAAACTGATAGCAAAGCTACTGTAGATCCTTATGTCCTGTTTGCTCTTGTGTTAAGTGCCATAAGGCAGATGTGAAGCACAGATTACACGGGTTTCTTCTCACAGTCTGGCAGTTATTTTTCTTGTTGTTGTCCAGTGTTGTCATCTCCTGTCTGTTTGTTATTTTATGATTTTTGTGAAAACACACGAATCATTTTGACTGCCTCCCTTACACAGAAACAGCTCAGACCCAATCACATGCAAAATACTAGTGGAAGGAAACAATAGATATTAGCAAAGAACTCAGTTACCAAAGCTAAGCAACAGAACCTCACTTTTTAATTGGAGCTAAAATGACCTGGTTTTAAAAATATTCTTATATACTGTCCAATTATGTAAGCTACATGAGTATGGTTACATTGGTGATGCAAATCGAATATAGTACCAGTAGAAAATGGGACTAATATAAAGATTACATTGTAAGGAATTTATATTGATTTTAATTGCCTTTCTCTTCTACAAATAAAGGAGAATAGATCACTTCCTGCTATTTAGTAATGGTCCTGTTCCCATATTTTATGTTTAGATATGTTAATTAGTTACTTGATATCAGAAGGTGACATAGTGAAGTTCACACCCGGTGGCACCAGGACTGATGTTTCTTCTCAATGTGTAATGTCACTGCAAGGAATTTGTACACAGATCTTTGAAGGACAATATTTTTTTTGAATCTGTGCAAGGGGCAGATTAGGATTCAATGACTGTTAGCAACAATAGGAGTGACGGGAGAGTGAGACTCAGTGCATGATACAAGTAGTGGACAGAGGCCAATCCGTCAGAAGAGAAGCCTCTCCACCATTAAGCACATCTACATGGAGTGCCCTCGCAGCAAAGCAGCATCACTACCCAGGCCATGCCTCCTTCCCACTGCTGCCATCAGAAAGGAGGTACAGGAGGTTTGGGTCCCACACCACCAGGTTCAGGAATAGTTATTACCCTACAACCATCAGGCTCCTAAACCAGTGTGGACAACTTCACTCATCTCAGCACTGAACTGATTTCACAGCCAGCTTTCAAGGAGTTTGTACCTCATGTTTTCAATATTATTTATTTACTTGTTTTTTTTACATTTGCACAGTTTGTGTTCTTTTGCACTTCGGTTGCTTGTTAGTTAGTATTGGCTTTTTATTGATTCTGTTGCGTTTCTTCGCTCTACTGTGAATGCCCACAAAAAGGTGAATCCAGAATAGCACTTGGTGTCATATACGTAATTTGATAATAAATTTACTTTGAACTTTGAAGGCAGATGTCCTGAAATCTTGAATGGGTTGGATTTCAGGAAGGATGAATGGGTGGAAAGTGTTGCTGTACTTGAGTCAAGGGGTTTCAAGTTCATGAGTGAGAATTTAAGTGCCAAATGTCTTAAGTTACGGGTGGACTGGGATGTGGAACTGAGCAGCACTTATGAGAGTGGATATGCGTGCAAAAGCTTGTGATGTAACTGTAACTGAAATAGTGACCGTTTGTTTCAGCTTGAGGTAATGATAGGGATGCAGTTGGTGAAGATAAGACTTAACTGGAGGAAATGCTAGAATTGAGAGAAATCAATCTGAGGGCATAGACTAGTGAAATGGTTGAGAGGCCAATGTTAAATAGAGTTTGAGCTGCTCTCATGTTCAAACAGATCTCTTTTCTTGTAATGGTGACTCCAAAGGGATGCACATAGGTTGGACAGAGGAGTGGAACTCCAAAACCTAGGAATATCACAGAGGTGGGAAATAAAGCTACCAGTACATTGACTGTGCATGTAACTGATCAGTAAAAGAAGCAAGTGAGACAGGTCCCTCTCATGTGAAATGAGGCACCTTAGTCATCATCTGAGATTTTTCCCCACTTTCTTAAAAATCTGATCATTGGTGTTTTGGGAAGACAGATTTGGATGTACAAAGGAAAACAGGTCTGATATGACAGGAAACTAAAGCATTGCAGACCAGAATCCTGAAGCAAAAGAAGAACGCTCTTAAAATACTTGTCTATTCAGGCAGCATCCGTGCAGAGAGAAACAGAATTGGCATTTCAGTTTTGCTAGGGGAGATGGGTGGAGATTGGAATTTGGAAGAAAAATGTGATAATGGTTGTCATAACAACGCTGTTCATTGTGTACAAAGCTTGATTATAAATAGAGTAATCACAGTTCATCAGATTTCACTACATGTTAAAGTCGGGTTGGTTGTGTTATTCAGCCAACAGAAACAGTTAACAAAATAATTGCAACATCTCTTAAAGTGACATCCTCCAGTCAGGATTACCATAAAGACTTTGAAAAGAGATGGTAGCTAAGAAAAAGGACCACTTCCTGAGTCCAAAATATACTGCTGTGGATGCTGGAAATCTAAGGTAAACTCAGAAACTCCTACTTCTGATGTGGCCTGACTTGCTGCACCATTCAGAATTATTACTTAAGGAGAGGACCTGGCAGCAAAACTGGGCTGGCAGTTAAGTGGGCGCAGATTTGAGTGTAATCGATTGATCCTGTAATTAAGATAAGGTTGGAAAGGTCCATATGTCATAGAAGTTAGGCAAACTAGATGCTCTAGCAGGTTGTGAAGAAGATCAGGAATGGTACAAATGAAAGAAAATAACAAAATAATGAATAATACAGAATGCCACAGGCAAAATAAACAATGCATTTTGTAGGTTTTGCATATAAGTGACTGCATTTCAGCTTCAAATATTTAAGACCATTTCCAGGAAGCCATAGATCTATTAGAATCTTTTATATTACACACTAGGTGGGAGTGACATTGAAAACTGGGATCAGAAATCTTTTTTCCCCTCCTTAAAATGTATATTAATTCATCATGAGATCTGCTTATTCTTGTTCTGATCAGTGTTCATTCAAAAATGTTGATTCTATTTTATTGCAGTAATGTAATTACTGATGGCTTTGTTGGTAAATCAGGCTAAGTACAAAGTGATGGTTGTCCTGATAGATGAATGAATGAAAGTGACCTGAAATTGATCACTGCAAAAAGGGGCAGGATCTGAGGGTAGGCATTAATAATGCTGCAAGGCCTAGCATGGATTTACTAATTATGTTTTTTTTCGGAACTTCTTTTATCCATGGGACTTCTTTAAACAATTGTTTTGTTAAGTAGTAGAATATGGTTACCACATTCAATGTATGTGAATTAGGTAAGGAGTGAGATTGCATCATATGATTATTGCAGAGGCAAGTCATTACCTTAAAGGAGTGGACAAAGGAATTTCCTTCTAAAGTCCTCATGCATTTGTATGTTAATATAGCACAGTATGGCTTCACCCTTTAAAGAGGGAGTCTCGACATCAGGTCTCTTTTAAAAGATGAAATTTTGCAATGATTCTGATTAATCCTCACAATGAGTCTTTATCTTCAGAAGTTTATTAATAAACAGAAGTTTTGAAATTACCATGTATAAATAGTAGCATAAGAATAGTTAATTTGTTGGTATTGTATTTCGCTGTTTCATATTCTAATGAAAATGTTAATCTATTAATTCTAAGTGGGTTATCTAAATAGCAGTCAAGGGAATTTCATATGAATCCCTTAAGCATTCTTATGCTAATATTTGCACAATGTATTTCAAGGCCAGAGATCTCACACACATACAAGCACAAAACACACGCTCTGGCCCAGGGCTTCCCGGGGTTTCCATTAGGTTGAATGTGCTCTCTAAGCAATAAAATAAGCCACTGCATTGCAAAAGATTGCACAATTTTAAGCACATTTTTTTTTAGTTCAAATCCAGTTTCTGCAATAATCTACCCTAATTTCAAAGTAAAAACCATGGTGGAACGTGGCTGTGCCCATAAAAGTGGGCAAATTATTGAACCAGGTTATTCATCACAGCAAGTAAATGCTATTTGTGCCTATTTGTGGCTCTTCCAGAACGGTCTTAAAATGAAGCTTCTTTTGTGAGGGCAAGGACACTAAAAAGCATGTTTTGAAAGCTTTTGAATGCACATAATTTACGTATAATTTACCAAGAAATGGGCCACTATAACCAGCAAGTGTGTAGGTTTTATGATCTTTTCAGTTATTTGAAGCCAGGTTACTTGCAGACAGTGAAAGGGACAATCTCATTTAAAAACATTTCCTTGTTTCTGTTGAACCTATTTTCAGGAGAATTAATCAAAATCATAAATATGTGAAGAATGTACTTTAAGCCAAATCATCTAAGAGTATATTATTGGTGAATTATCCTGGTTCTTCATTGATATAATATTTAGTGATATGTAAATAAATTTCTGGAACTTTGAAG
Organism: Hypanus sabinus; assembly: GCF_030144855.1. NCBI lineage: Eukaryota > Metazoa > Chordata > Chondrichthyes > Myliobatiformes > Dasyatidae > Hypanus > Hypanus sabinus. Next base: position 33,641,793 of record NC_082707.1, read on the forward strand.
GAAAATAAATCCAAACTTAGCTTGATCATGAATGCAGATATTTTTGGGATCATCAAAGTTCAAAACAAATTTATCAAAATATACCTTATACTACTCTGAGATTCGTGTTCTTAGGGCATTCACAATAAATATAAGAAACACAATAGAATCAATGAAAAATTGCACACAGCAAGACAGCCAATCACCCAATGTGCAAGACAACAAACAGTGCAAATACAGAAAAAGACTCAAATAATAATAATAATGAATAAGTAATACATAATGAGAACATGAGATGAAGAGTCCTTGAAGGTGAGTTCATAGGTTGTAGGAATGGTTCAGTGATGAAGTTATCCCCTCTGGTTCAAGAGCCTGACAGTTGAGGGGTAACATCCGTTCCTGAGCATGGTGGTGGGGATCCTGAGACTCCTGTACCTTCTTCCTAATGGCAGCAGCAAGAAGAAAGCTTGGTCTGGGTGGTGAGTGTCGTTGATGATGGATTCTGCTTTCCTGCAGCAATGCTCCTTGTAGAGAAAAACACCAGTTGCAGAAACTCCATAACCTGAAGAATATGGAAAAAGTAACCAATCACTATGAATCATTGTGAATCTAGCTCACTTCATCACCTGAGTTTGTTCATAATTGGTTATGAAAGAAGTTAGTTCGCTTACATTCTTTATTCACTTTTTGAGGTCAACATCTTTGATACAAAGAGTCAAAGATTGTAATAGTATGTTAATTAATCCTATGAGGGGCATTACATAAATGCACTATAATTGTCCACATGTATAATCTAACAATTTTGTCTTTTTTATATTTTTGTAAGGAATTTTAGATAGAAGTTGAAGAGTTATGAATTTTTAGAGCAACCATAAAGTGATAGTTTTTACCTCTTTCCCAAATTAGAATGTCCCTTTTTTCTGCTTCTCAATATTTATAGTTGATTGTCACTCAGTCAGACAACTATTTTCATTTAATAAAAAAGGATCTAGTGCTTTCCCTGCATATACAATGAATAAACTCTTCTTGGGCTTCCAGCTAGGTTAAGATATCGTTTATAACTGGCATTTCAATGATAAGCTCTGCCATCCTCTTCGGAGATGATGCCCGGGTATGTCTACTCTGCTGGTATTCATACCCCTGTGGTCCGGCTCTCCTGTATTTATCAAAGACGAACGTGTCGCTCTAAATGAGAATGGGAATTCGATTGTAAGCAAGGTGGGAGAATGGAAACCTGATTGGATGAGGACTAACCAGTCAGGATGGACAGACTACTGGGGTATAAATGCCACCAGACTAGACATATCCTGATGAAGATGGCAGAGTTTGTCATCTAAACATCAGTTAGAATCGATACCTGTACCTAGCTGGAAGCCTGAGAAGAGTTTATTCATAACTATTTTCATACTTTATAAACAGATAGCACACACTTGTGGTCTATGTTTTAATTGACAGAAACACAACACTGAATTGAATCAGACTATCCTCTAGACAGCAATGCAATGCTTATTTACACCTCTGACGTCCTGTTAATGAAATACTCCGGTGAATTACTGGCATGACTCTAGTGATGACAATCAGTCACTTTTCACTACTTCATCATTGGAAAAGCACAAATTAGCCAAACCCCCTAGTTTAATTTTACATTAATTCAGACTATTAGTCAAAGACAACATAATTTCTTATTCTTCAAATGTTGTTTATCCAATCTTTTTGGATGGTAAAATGAAATAGAATCGCTGCGTTGGCTGGAGTAATGATTGTGGGTCATACTTTGTTTGACTCAACTGTTCCCACCTATAACTACTTTTGAAGTTAAACCTGACTGATCATGTCCCAGATGAGTCAAAGACCTACATACTGGCTACTTAGTAAGGAAAAAAATCAACAAATGCTAGGTTTCACAATTAGGAATGTGCCTTCAGATGCCCTGCGACTTTCTGGACTAATCACTAACATATAACTCTGTTTTCCCTTTCAATCCCAAGGTTGGATTTCAACAATGAGTCAGTTTTCAAATTTGCCCCTTGAATATGTGAACAATTGCTCACTTATGCTTCCACTATTTCCTTGCCTTGTCCCAGTGAAATTGTGATCTCCTTTCTATGTCATCCTGACTGCCAGCACCATCGAGACAATCCAGAATCCTTGAACTGATTCCCCTTGCACACAACTGAGCACATTAACTGTGCATGTGTTTGTTCGACTATATTTTTATTGTACTTAGCCAATCAATCTCTTTTTGACCTTGGGGTCCACATTTTAAAACCCTTATCTCAATTTCACTTACAGTGTGGCGGTGGGGTGGGGAATTCTAAAATCTTCAGTGAGGCTTGTTTTTGGTCCACTGTTCTCGACATTCAAAGGTTGCCCTTGAACCACCTTCACTCAAATGTGCTTTCACAACACCTTCACATTTCTGCATATTATTTAAGATATTGACTTCAATCACCCTTCCAGTCTTGTTCTCCTCCAAATTCCTTTACCTCTTTCCTATATCAAAGTCTCTTCTGATTTTAAAAAAAAGTCTGTTATGCCTTATCATGAAGAATATTGTGTGAGGACTATCTTCCTGACTGCATGTCGGTGTTGAGAGGGAGTACCAGGGCTTGTTTTGCTGTCGTTGTTTTGTTGTTGTTGTCCTGTGAACATGCTGGGCATGTTGCAATGTGTGGTGACACTTGTGGGCTGCCCTTAGCACACATCCAGATTGTGTTGGTTGTTAATGCAAACAGCACAGATCACTGTATGTTTTCATGTGCATGTGATAACTTTGACAAACTGCTGTTGATGTGATGTGGATGGTGCCGTACTTTGACTGGTTGCATCACAGCCTGGTATGAAAACATCAATGCCCCTGAAAGGAAAATCGTACAAAACGTAGTGGATACGGTCCAGTCATTACGGGTAATGCCCTCCCCACCTTTGAGCAGATTGACATGGAGCGTTGTCATGCATTCTTCTTGCTGCTCCCATCAGGAAGAAGGTACAAGAGCCTCAGGACTCACACATCAGATTCAGGAACATTTATTACTCCTCAACTATCAGGCTGTTGAGCCAGAGTGGATAACTTCACTCAACTTCACTTGCCCTAACATTGAACTGTTCTCACAACCTATGGACTCACTTTCAAGGACTACTCGTATCATGATCTTGATATTTATTGCTCATTTATTTATTTATTTTTCCTTTGTATTTACACAGTTTGTTCTCTTTTGCACACAGTTTATCTGCACTGTTGGGTGCCGTCTTTCATTGATTCTCTTTTGGTTATTGGATTTATTGAGTATGCCCACAAGACATGAATCTCAGGGTTGTACATGGTGACATATATGTACTTCGATAATAAATTTACTTTGAACTTTGAAATAGATCTGAATCTGAAAATTGTTGATTTTATCACCAAGACATGGTCAGAAAGTAGGCAAGGCAAGCCTCATTCTTCTGGAAGTATGCTCAGTGAATCAAAATAAAATCATTGTCTTGTCAAAATGTTATACCTCAGTCTTGGCAAATTATTAGATACTGGTCTAAAGTGTTTAATATCCTTTTTTTTCACACCCAAGTATTGTTTTGGGACACCAGGTGTAATTTACCCTTCAAATTTTAGGCTGTGCAACTTTTCCTAACTCTTCAAGTTGTTTTTGGCTGTCACTTAGCATCCAAACAGTTAGTTATATTAATCAGTATGAAGGTAATTCATTAGCTCAGCTGGGATAGTCTGCCCACAATGTTTATAATAGTGGGTGGCACTTCACAACGTCAACACAGGACAACTTTACAATGCAGCTTGGCATGGTGGAGGGTGGAATAGGAAATCTTTGGCTGTTCTGCCACAATGCTACATGACTCATATGACACAAATCAAAGATTGTAACATTGAACTAGATAATATCTCTGGACATATGGCCATCAATTATCATAAGGTACACCATGTTATTAATGTCTTTGGTTGGACAGGCTATTAACATAATAGATCTTACTACAATTTTTAGACATGGTTATCAGGATGCTAAAATGGTAGTTCTAGTAAAACTATTTGTTTGCATGTATCTTAGGTTAAATTTCTGTAAGAATGTTCACACCAGAAATTATCTCCTCAAGGTTCCAAATAGATTTATTTCACCTGACTTATATTTTGCTTAGTTTATTTAAATAAAAATGTCAAACTTTTATTGGGCTTGTTTCAGTGCTTCAGTGACAAAATCATAATGTATCTCAGAGCATATTTTAATGCTTGTGTTGTTAAGCGAACTCGGTAGGCATGCCATTTTGGCGCTGGAATGCGTGGTGACGCTGTAGGCCACCTCCAGCACATTCTTAGGTTGTGTTGGTTGATTTATAGCAGCCAATCAGTAACTCTATTTGCATTGATAATTAGAGCCATCACCTTAATCCTATTCAATTTATTTTTGTTTACCTGCAGCAGGGGAATCTGAAGTTCTAATTAAAATAAAATGGGGCGCCACAGTAACGCAGCAGTTAGCTCAATCACTTTACAGCAGTAGTAATCACCGATCAGGGTTCGATTCTCACTGCTGTGCGTAAGGAGTCTGTCCGTTCTCCCCAGGACCTCATGGGTTTCCTTCGAGAGCTCCAGTTTCCTCCCACATTCCAAAGGCATATGGGTCAGTTAACTGTGGGAAAACTGTGTTGGCACTGGAAATGTGGCAACGATTGTACACTGCCCCCAGCACAATCCTCGCTGATTTGATTTGATGCAAAACCACGCATTTCACTGTATGTTTCGATGTACCTGTGACAAAGGAAGCTAAAGCTAATCTTAATTTTTCAAGCACTCATCCACCTCTCTTTTTAACTTCCATTATGAATTTTCCTTCTGCTGCTTTTGCCAGCAATTCAACGTAATCCATTTTCGGTGTGACTAACATAAGAAAAAGTGAAGCTTAATGTTTTAGAACATGGACATAGAACATAGAATAGTACAGCCCTTTACAGGCCCTTCGGCCCACAATGTGGTGGCGGCCCTCAAACCCTCCTCCCATATAACCCCCCACCTTAAATTCCTCCATATACCTTTCTAGTAGTCTCTTAAACTTCACTTCCCTTTAAGAAATGTTTTTCTTTGGCACTTGAAAGCATTTTGTTTTCAATTTGAGGTCAAGGTGCGCATTCAGTAACGTTAAAGAGCACCCACCCAGATAGCCACGGTGAAAAGGGAAAATGCGACCACCGCAGCAAGAGAGGGGTAGAGAATAAAGTGTGGTGGAAAGAAATGGAGGCAGGGAAGAGATAAACAAGGCAGTTTGAGGTAATGTGGATACTGCACTGTATCTGAGCCCCAGTCAGCGTTATTGTTGGTGCTACAGAATACACCTACTGTCAATGTGGGTGAGCCAGCAAAAATACAAACCACCGTCCCACCGTTCGTTTATTTTGTGTGATATATTCTAAAATTTACTGTGAGTGAACCACAATGGTCAGAGGTCACGAACGTTTGATGCAGTTTCTGTACATAGGTCAAGACTGTGTATGATATATGGTGGAGAAGTGGCACCCTTGGTTGTGAGTCACGACTGGAAGTTAGTGATCTAGACAGGAATTGCACCAGAAATCATAACAACCATTTAAAGTTACATGTAGCATTATTTTACTGCATGATCTACAGTATATGCAATAAAAGCAGATAAGTGTTTTTTTACACACCTCATCCAGTTTCTCATGTCCTAACAGCCCAAAGGATATTTACAAAAGCTTAGCATGTTCCTTCAGTTTTTCAGTGATATTAAATTTATAACATTCGGTTGGTTGATTTATTATACCAACACATTCTATCTTAATAGATTTTACTATTAGATCACCTAATTTTGGTTGGAATTGAAACAGACCTCCATTTCTCTCAGTATCCTTGTTCCTTTAATTATGTTTTGTATTTCTTATTTGCACTTGCCGATGTGTAAGATATTATAAAATAACAAAAATATCTTCCCACTGGCATGACAAGCCATGCACTTAAGGAAATACCTCACTACTGAAAGAGGAGATTCGTTAACTTGCATGTTTACTGTTAGCTGACTGATGTGTCTTCTGTGACTTAGGTTGCAATAGAGAATCTGGTTTGGGATGCATTATATCAGTCTGCATTGCGGGACAATATTAACATTCACGGCAATACTTAATCAAATCAGAATAATTTTCATCACTTTTGCATTCCAGAACAAAACAAGAGAACTTAATAAATAACATCCTCATTATGAATGATTAATAATGCACACATTGAACACTGGAGCCAGGAAAATGAATGTAATCTAGTCCTGTTAATTATCTTGATCACCAGTTGCCAGACCATTTTAATTCCATGTTAAAGTATTCCATGTACAATATTGATTATTGGGACATCTACAGTAATTAAAAATAAACATTGGAAACATCAACACTATAAGATTCTTACAGCACCTTTGAAGGTTATGCATGCTAAACACAAATAAAGTTTTGACTATTATTTTACATTTAAATGTGTTTTTTTAAGTTATACTATAGTTTATGGGCGTGAGTTAGCTAGTCTGTTTTACACACTGAATTCCTCTGTCAGCAGCTTCAGAGTTGGTGTGTTGATAAAAGATAGAGCCAAGTATTCAGAGAATTACATTGGACATAGAAACAATCACTCAACCCAATTTGATATGTCTGTTTTAGCAACACACACAAAATGCTGGAGAAACTCAGCAGGCCAGGCAGAATCTAAGGAAAAGAGTAAACAGTTGATGTTTCGGGACAAGTACCTTCACCAGTCCTGATGCTGCCTGATCTTCTGAGTTCCTCCAGCATATTGTCTGTGTAGCTTTGGATTTCCAGCAACTGCAGACTTTCTCATGTTTGTGATGTCTGCTTTAGGGCTCATCTTGACAGTAGAGAGTTTCAGGGTTTATACCGAGCAATATTGAAGGGCTTGAGATGCATTTCCAAATCAGGATTGTGTGTTAGTTGAAGGAAACGTAAAAACTGGTGGAAAAAGACGAAGATTCTATAAACAAGCTGGTCTTAGTGAACAATCTGAACTCACAACCTGATTATATTTGCTTTTAAAAAACTATAAATGGCATAATCAGTTGTGAAGACCAACCCACACTAATTGATAACTAATTAATTTAAAAGCAGATTTCAGCTGGGACGCCCAGTACTTAAAATTGTGCAATGCCAAATTCTGATTGGTTTCAGTATAGCAGTGGTGTTATGAATGAACTCACTCAGGACATTTAATCAATCCATGAGAGAGTGCTGAAAGGAAGGTATCTGTTGTAATTTTAAGAATATTTTCATTATTTCATAAAGTTAGAAAAGTATATTTGAAGAGTGAACAGTTTATAGCACAGAAGTAAATAAGCTAATATCAGAATCAGATTTTTTATCACTACATTGGCTGACATGAAATGTGTTGTTTAGCAGCAGCAGCAGTACAATGCAAATTCATAAAATATCATAAACCACAGAATAAATAAATTGCACAATCAAAAGGAATAGCGAAGTATTTCATGGACCATTCAGAATTCTGATGGTGGAGTGGAAGAAGTTGTTTCTGAATTATTCAGTGTGGGTCTTCAGGCTCTGGTATCTCTTCCCTGATGGTGGAAAGGAGAAAGGGGCATACCTTCTTGGATGCATCATTTAAGACACCATACAGTGTCGTAATTTCTTGTCTATGTCTGAATGGAGCCCTTGGACACATTTCCTTTTTATTTAATTGAGGTTCTCTTTGGTGTCATTACTTATTTCAAATATTTATCGAAGCAAAATTGGAGTAATTGAGAGCTAATCAATAGTACTAATGTCAGGCATTCCAGTGTGGAAAATTGCCAGTTTAACTCCATTGTTACCACTGTGTGACAGTATTAAGGAATCATCCTGAATGCTGTGCTTCACTTCTGTGATCTTTATTTATTTCAGGGTGCAGTGCTGAGAGGAAGTGTCCCTCACAGTGAACTTTGTGGGAGGATTAGGAAACTTGACAGCTCATTTGTAAAATAGTTTTGCGGTACAATGATCATATAAGATGTCAAACCAATTCAGATGAAAACCTCATCTAATTTGTGTTGCCCATCAGGTCCACAGGCCTGATCCAAATCACAAAATAGGTGCCTCTGGGGTGAGTTGCAAAAATATGAATGGCCCCTTGTTGATTTGGGCTTGTGTGATAGAGTGGGCAAATTGTACTGATTTTTATAATGGTTAACCCTCTGCTCTCTCAACTGTCTTGAAAGTTTATTTTCTTGTTGTATTTCTTGTGTAGAAGATCACAGTTGTAGCAGAATTGTAAATCTCTGAGGAGAGGGTTGTAGAATTGTGCCTCTTTATTTTTGATGTACAGGTGATACCAAAGCTGTAAACACTGTGGGAAACATGAACTCGAGCAGAATAATGAACTATATGTGAGAGTTGCAGAGTAATTATAATGTCTGATGCCAAGAGATACAGAAGGAATGCTGAAAGAAAGCCAGGAATGGAATATTTAATAGTTGACTATAGCAGAGTGAACACTGATCGTTTTTGACTGGAGGGAGTTTTCTGAAGTGCCCGCTGCCGAGGAACTGACTCAAGTGCCCCTGGCAGTTTCCTTTTCTCTGCCTCTTCTATCTGGGGCAAAGAAATGGCAAAGAATTGAATGAGCACCACTCGTTACCCACTGAACGACTCCTTTGTGTAAGGGCAGTCTTTCAGTATCAAGACCGAAACAGAGACACTCGATCAGTGGTGATTGTTAGCCTTTAATTATAATTACATGAGCTTGCCTGTTAAATTCAACACCATGCATTCGTGTCTTAAAGTAGAGGGGTGCGGCTGCTTGGGAGGACTCTTGGTAAGGTTGAGCCTAGCATAGATTTATGTTACCAAGTATCCTGCTGGACCAAGGCCAGAAGTAAGCCTCTTGTATGCACTCACACACACAGACAGCTGCAAGTAGGAGGTCTTCAGATAAGGCTTGGAAATATTTGATAGTTATCTGAGGATAGTGTAGAGCTGTATTATTCCTTTGCAGCTGTGAGGTGATAAAAGCAAGCGATGGCACTTTGTGTGAGGCTGGGATTGGACGTTAGCTTTCAATCTGATTTTAGTCACCTATGTCTTGCTTTTGAAAAGGAGCAATCTCTCCCTGATCCAGGGAGAAAAATCTTTCTTATGAATGTAGGACAAAGCCAGAATAGTACCCTTTTGTATTCCAGAATAAACACTGGTCTCCTTACCTACCTTTCACACCTCCAGTTTTAAAGAAAAATAGAATCAAAGAAAAGTTTTAGTTCTCTGGAAGCCTGGCAACCTTCATTCAATGCAAACAGTATTGTCTTTTTTTCTCCCTTCCGTGAAAATCGCTTGGTATTTTCTGTTTGCATTTGGCGAGCACTTTCAGATTCTTTTAATGAAAATCAATTCAGTTATGATTATTTTTTGGTTGCAATTATTTCAGCAATGTAACAGAGGTACAGCTATGGAAACAAGAAATAAAGGCAGAAAATGCTCAGTGTGTCAGACAGCAAGTGTGAGGTGAAAAAATAGAAACAAGAATTAAATCCAAAATTCGGGCAATCATCTACTGCACAACACCATATCAATTAAGGTGTCATTAACTACTTTCTCCGTGCTTACAAAGCAATAGCTGCAGCTTTGTTTAATGGTAGTCCTTGCATAGCTTTAATGCCTCCCAGTGTCACTTGCTGGGATACATTGGTTGCCATGTTAATATAGTTCTGATTTGACAGCATATAGTGTTCCTTGTTGGTCACTATGAAGTTAATGGAGAGTTATATTTAGGAGAATATAGACGAGGTAGACAACCCAATATTTTCCATTTTCAGCATCGCTGATGTTAAAACAGCCATTTGGATTTTTCCCCTGCAGCAGGTTCAATTTTTAAATATCCCTTACCCCGAGCAAACTGGGGGAGAGGGTGGTGTAAGTTAAGTGTTGTCTCCATTCGCAGTCTGACTGATGGCACTTTCCAGCACCAGGCGTGCTCACAGCGTCGTCCTTAACTGTGAGTCAGTGCTATAATTGGGACCCATTCTATAGTTTAACCTGAGATGGTGGTTGGAAGCGGTGACTTCCCTGTCACTCATTGTTTCACATCCCCAAATTTGCAGTCACTGAATAGTTCTATTGACCGGAATTTTCAGTCACTGTATTGTTCTGCTGGCTGGAGTCTGTAACTATTGAAATGTCCCACTAACCAGCAAGCACACTGACCACTGCCCGCATTAATCACTATTGTGATGTGACATAGTCCTGTTTACAATAGAGACTTCCATAACTTCTCATGTTTTTTTTTAAGAAACCATGTTCTATAGGTTTCAAAATGCCTCCTTTGGTTTTGGTGTCTCCATTGCCACCTGGTCTGAATCAGACCTTTCACATTTCTGTCTCCTTCCTTTGGGAAGCAATTGTTTGGCCTGCTGACAGTTTTATGACAATTGTTACATTGTCTCTCGCTCTAGGAAAAGCACTCCGATTAAGGATGTCATGATCAAACAATACGCAATTCATCAAATAATAATGAATGCATGATAATCCCACAGCCCTTTTCCCATTTTATGATATGGTAATTATAAACACTGATTATTCAAAGAAACAATGTTGAGAATCTCCCCTCATAGCCACTATAAGCAGAAGCCCAGTCTGTTTTTAGGATCTAGCTGACTTAAGATAAACCTATAGCTGATTCAAGGATAATTGTATCCAAGTATAAAATTCCAGTGGAGCAAACCACATCCCATGCACTCCCATTGTATGGAATTCTGAATCCAAGCAAAACATTTCATTGCAAAATCTGAACGGCACCTTTTCAAAGTTGTGAAACTTTAAAAAAAAAATCATCAATACCAAATTTAATCTCTCCAGTGCCTGGTTTTGGGAACACAGGTTGGGTTGACCATTCTGACTTTAACTAGCTGTTTGCAGTATTTCATATTGCCGATGTTCAGGTAGAGAGCTGAGAGGAAAATCTGACAGCAGCAAACGTATTTTGCAATGGACTGGGCACTGAACTTGAATACTTGAAGCTGAGTAGAGGGCTGATCCTGTGATGGAATAGTCTTGAGTTTACCTGGCGGAGTCTGATGCTGAAGATCTGGTAACACTCTAGTACAAGCAGATCACAAGCGACATGTGTCCTATATCTTACACATACAGTACTGTGATTGTTATCCATGTGCTTAGGTTGTCTGCACATAACCCTGCTCAAAATATGTTCTGTTGCTAGCAGGGCAGTAAAGTCAGACTTCTAAAAATTGCCTCTGTAATAACGTTTGATAATATTATACCTATAAAATTAGCAAAAAGCTGCATGTTAGAAGTTAATCTACTCTGTAGGGATGCATCTTTAATAAACTTTTTTATGCAAAGACCAATTCAGACATGTAATACACTCAATAATCGTACATAACTATATCATACTGAGTAAGTGGGCTCCACATGATTTCTATTATTGGAATCCAGGCATAAGGCCAAAAGCCCAGTTAAGCATTGAGATTAGATTTCTAGTGAAAAACCTAAAATGTGCCTCATTTTAGTTTCATTCAATGTAAAGCAAACTGAAAATGAAATCAGAAGATCTTCCTGTGAAGGAGCGTTATTCCTAGACTAAGTGTGATTATTAAGACCATAAGATATAGGAGCAGAATTAGACCATTTGCCCATTGATTCTGCTCCACCATTTCATCACGGCTGATCCAACTTTCCTCTCAGCTGCATTCTCCTGCCTTCTCCCCAAAATCTCTTCCATGCCCTGTCCAATCAAGAATCTATCAACCTCTGCCTTAAATATCCATAAAGATTTGGCCTCCACAGCTGCTTGTGGCAACAAATTCCACAGATTCACCACTCTCTGGCTAAAGAAATCCCTCTCATTTCTTTTCTAAAAGGACACTCACCTATTCTGAGGATGTGTCCTCTGGTCTTAGACTCTCCCACCATAGGAAACATCCTGTCCACACCCACTCTATCAAGGTCTTTCACCATTCAATAGCTTTCATTGAGGTCACCTCTCATTCTTCTTAATTCCATTGATTACAGGCCCCAAGGTATCAAATGTTTTTTATTTGACCAACCAAAGGATTAACATAATTAAAATTTCAGTAAATATTCATTCATGATACACCAATTTTGGAAAACGGATTCCAGAGTAGAAATAAGTAACATTGAGATTCTGTACAAAGCCTTGTTCACTTCAGTCAATCAACAACCACTGATTTTAGTTTTGATAATTGGGTATACACATTAAAAGGTATTTCTCTTTAAAATGAGATATTTACATTTTCCAATCTTTTTGTTTTAATGTTAGAATAATTAGGCTGAGTCTGGAGAACGTTGTAGTCAGCTTTTACCTAGTTTATGTCCTGAGAAACTAGTAGAATTCTGCACAATATTTTTTTTGCAATCCTGCTGAATTTTATCTGCCAGGCAACATAGGATAAAATTACTTTCATAGTGAATATGTGTCTGGATATTGGTGAGATCCTTTGAGTGTGCAAATTATTTGTGTGTGTATCAATTATGATATGCACTATGTTTTATGCTCTTGTCTATTTAATGTTTGTTCATGTATGCTTACTTTACATTGTATTGTTTATTTTGTACTGTAGTTTACTGAATATTCTGTCTATTTTATGTATATAGTTTATTTCATATAATTGAATTTGCATATTATATATCACACTTTGATACAGATTTTTTTTTCTCTGTTGGCATACTGTGTGGATAATGCACATCCACCCAATATAGGACTTCCTTATTGAAATATAAGGAAGTCCTTACATTGGACTTCAAAACTTTTTCTATAGCTTTGATTACATATGTGCAGTGTACTACTAGCCTTTTTGTCTGTCAATGATTTTGTGGCCAACACAAATATGGGCTGTTAGCTGATGTTAGCACATGCTATCTGACCTTGGTGGGACTACCAACTGAACCATATGCAATTGGCAGTTCTGTAGGTCTACAGAGACACTGTCTTACACTGTAAATCCTTTTCCACGTACGCCACCTCTTCCTACAACCCATTCCTTGTCCCTTCACATGCATGCCTTCTCACAAACGCGTGTATGTGAACATGCGACTTTCCGGTGCTGGCTCTTATACAGAATGTACGTACATTATCATCTGTGCACTTGCATTGAGGGTTTACATCGTGATCTCTCTGAATCCCATGCACCCTCACTCCATACCATGGGCTTGGCCCAAGTCACATGATGTCTGATACAGATATATCTTGAGATGAACTATGAGATTCAATGTTAATTTAATATCAAAGTACATACTGTATATGTCACCATGTACAACCCTGAGATTCATTTTCCTGTGGGTATACACAGCAAATGCAAATAACACAGTAGAATCAGCAAAAGACTGCACCCAACAGGACAGATAGCAACCAATGTGTAAAAGCCAGCAAACTGTGTAATTACAAAAGACAATAGAAATAATAATAATAAATAAGCAACAAATATTGAGAACATGAGATGAAGAGTCATTGAAAGTGAGTACATAGGTCAGTGATGGGACAAGTGAAGTTGAGTGAAGTTATCCTCAATGGTTCAAGAACCTGATGGCTGAGAAGTAATAAATGTTCCTGAACATGCTGGTGTGAGTCTTGAAGCTCCAGTACCTTCTTCCTGATGGCAACAGTGAGAAAAGATCATGGCTGGGTGGTGGGAGTCCTTGATGATGGATGCTGCTTTCCTGCGGCAACACTCCATGCAAATATGCTCAAAGGTGGGAAGGGCTTTACCTGTAATGGAATGGGCCATATCCACTAGTGTTTGTAGGATTTTCCTTTAAGTGGCATTGGTACTTCCATACCAGGCCACGATACAACCATTCAATATACTGTCCACCACACATCTATCGAAGTTTATCAAAGTTTTAGATGACATGCCATGCTTTCTTCATTCATAAAGGAGCAAAGTCCCAGCCTTCCAACGATCATGTTATCCCACATTGTGTCCAAGACTTGGTAGTTGAAGAGTCGTTCCAAATGCAAACTATTCTAGAGTTCTTCATAGCCCACAAAGTCAGCAATGTCTTATGCTTCTCACCTTCTCCCTGTTCCCAGATTATTTTCAGTATTTAAGACAGGGAAAGTAGGACATTAACATTACTACACAACTCTGACCAATCCCTAACTCAGGCCAGTCTCTGATTGGAGGAGGTGGGCTTTGGACTTCTAAACTGCTGGCACTAATCAAAATACTGCCATTTCTGACGAGGACTCGTTGGCACGTTCACAATATGATCGGCTTGGCTACTTATTTGCGCTATTGCTGGCTAACCATAAAACCCGAGAGACATTTTGTTTCACTAGTCTTGAGCGGTACTCATGCTCATTGAATTAAATGCAACAGTTGCCCACTGGCTTGTTGCCACGGTTTCACAATCAGCAAACTGTCCGCGTCACACAATACGTGTCAAGGTTGCTCGTTATTTAACCAGTCAGGCCACCCATCTGCAAACCTGTCTTGTGACTTTAAATTGGAGGCTGTAATGATTCGTGAGGTACTCACATATTTATGTCTGTAAATTTCTCCACCGACAGCTAGATAACCAAGACGGCCTTATTAACTCCATGCACATATCAATATATTCAGGCTTTTGTAAACTTCACTAATTGAAGTGATGGAGATACTTGTCTCTCTACATCGCCAATGACTTTGAAGTTAGTAAGAAACTTCTATTGCGTTGGGTGTTTCTGATGCACTGCCTCTCTGAGAATGGTTGGAGGGATGGTGTATGGTTCAACGTGGGTTTTATTTATTTTTCTGATTAGATATACAGCATGGCAATAGGCCCACAAAACAAGAGAAAGTGTGCAGTTGCTGGAAATCCAAGCAACACACATAATGCTGGAAGGACTCGGCATGTCAGGCTGCATCTACAGAGAGGAATAAACAGTCAATACTTTGAGCCCTGATGAAGGGTCTTGGCCCAAAATGTTTATTGTCATTTCCCTCCACAGATGCTGCTTGACCTGCTGAGTTCCTCCAGAATTTTGCATGTGTGTTGCTCTGCGTTTTCAGAAACTTTTCCATTCTTCAAGCTACTCTGCATGAAATTCTGTTCTTATTACACTTTGAATAATATCCTGTGACCCTATGCTAGGTGTACAGAGCTTTTGCCAATGTATAACACAGTACAATATTTGTATTCTCACACCCTCTGACTACATTTTTATGGCTTAAGCATTATATTGTATATTGGAAAATAATAAATCACCTAGTATCCACAGCTGCTGCAGAGGCACTTCCTGCCTCTAGAATTAAAACTGCTCTTGATTTTCTGAATGCCCAACACCTCCCAAGGAGACTATTGTCGTTTACTTGTATAAGTGAGAAGAGCATATGTTTAGTTATCACCAGTGATGAAAGTTGCAACAAGTGCAATTCTATAATAAACATCCACACTTTAAATTTTTGAAAAGCTCTATTCCTGTTGTGGTTGATCCATCTCTGAGTACTTGAAGATGGAGAACATTTGAGTTGCGGGGAGTATATGGGAGTTTGGGGATAGTGGATATGGGAGAAGTTACATGGAGTTGAAGACGGTCAGCTATTTTCTTATTGATTGAGATTGCAAATGTGAGGAACAATGTCATCTACTATTCATATCAACGTATTTAATTCCATAGCCAGATAAGCTGTTGCGAGTCCAGCAAGGGAGCAAGCCACAAAGTCAAACTTGAGTTTGATAGAATAAACCCAAGCCTGGCTTTCCAGCATTGAGTAACCACTCAAAACCCAGTGCAGCATAAGATACACTCCTCATCCCAGTGAGTGCCTCGAATGAAATCCGTAGATCATTGGATATATTGTGTCACTTAATGAGGCAGATTCTGATTGAACAAAAGGCTAAATATTGTGTTACGTCCCATCTTTCATTTCACTTGGGATACAAAGATGAAAGGGGGTTCATATTGGATAAGTCTAAGGGAATTTTTTTTTTGGATTTGGGAACAACGTTTAGGCAAGGAAACAAGTGCTTTACTGAAGACTACGGTATCATCACGTTTGTTATGTGTCCTGGGCAGTTGTGAGATGGGTACGAGAAGTGGAAGGGGTGTAAGTGTTCGGGTCACTGCTGTCATCCACGTGAAAGAAGATTTTTGGTGCCCTCGCCAAGGCATCAGCTGAGTAAAGATTCAGGACTCTGTGAGTGAAATGACTCGATTGGTAATCATTAGGAACAATAGTCCTCGAGTTCCGTTCGTATTATCCCAGCTAACTTCCTGGAAAGTTGAAAGGTCTGCAGTTATTCATTACATATGTCAGCACATGAGCTCAGCCACATTTATTTGTAGAACTGGTCACTGACATTTCCAAACACAGAAATTATATATTAGATAAAACTTATCTAGTTAATTCTGGGTGCGGGGAAACTATTAAAAACTCATCACCAGGATGACTACATCATGTCCAAAACCAACATCTATTGCCCATCCCTGTAACATGGCAGCTTGAAGGGCATGTGAAAGGCAGGTTCATTACCAATGATTTAAGGCTTGATCAAGTCAGGATAGCAAGTTCCTTCCTTTGAAGCCAATGGTTTTATTATAAATTAGCAACTTTATTACTACTTTGAATGATAACCAGCTTTAAATTTTAGATTTTATTAAATTATATTCAAATTTTCAAGCTAGCAAGATGGGATTTGAACTCTTGATTTCCAGATTATTACTCCAAACCCCTGACTTGCAGTTCCAGTGACATTGAATTACATTGTTGTACCAATTCATTTTAAAGCTTTCAGAGTACTGAGAGATGCCTTCCATTTTCAGGGTTTAGTGCCTCATTAAGAAGAACATTATTTTTGTTTTGCTCCTCTTTTTACATTGCATTGCACAGTCCGACATCACCTGTCCACTGCACAAAACAAAGACATTCAGAGTTTTGAAAGGAAATGTAGAGAAAATAGCGCAGTGAACTGTGGAAGAAAGACCTTCATGAAGGTTCTTAACAATGCTCAACACTCCCACCATGGGTATTGATCAAATTTAACACACATCAAATTCCACTGCTGATCCTAGTTTCTACTCTGTCTGCAGATGACTCTCATCCCATTGGATTTCATACGTACTGACGGAAAACGGGCAGATGTGTATGAGGCCGTGTAGCAGCACAGATGGGCAGCCAGTAGAGCAGTTAAAGTGAACTGGTTCAATTCTGACCTCTGTGTGGACTTTGTACACTCTCCCTGGGGCCTTGTTGGTTTCCTCAACATGCTGTGGTTTCTTCCCACATTCCAAACATTGTTTGGGTGGGTAGGTTAATTGGCTACTGTAAATTGACCCCAGTGAGTGGTAGAAGCTAGAGGGGTTGATGGGGATATGGAGAGAATGAAGTGGGGTTAGTATAATTGGGTGCTTGATGTTCGCCATAGACTGAGCTGACAGGCCAGTTTCTGTGCTGCGTAATTCTGTGGTGCTTCCTTTCTGTTGTTAAACAACATGTAGCATTTTAACCTTTTGAGAGCCCCAGTTGCTGTATTCATAACACTGAGAAATTGATGAGAAAGTGATGATAAGACATAGGAGCAGAATTAGACCATTTAGACCATCCAGTCTTCTCCGCCATTCCATCATGGCTAATTTATTAACTCTCTCAAGCCCATTCTCCTGCTTTCTCCCTGCAACCTTTGGCAACCTTACTAATGAAGAATCAAGCAACATCTGCTTTAAATATACCTGTGACTTGGCCTGCATAACCGTCTGTGGCAATGAATTCCACAGATTGGCTGTTCCCTGGCTAAATGATGGTGGGATTGAGGTAGAGGAAAGTAAACCAAAGAATTCTGTCAAGAGGGAAATTGCATTATCGTCCATTCAAAAGTCCTGTTTCTTTATCAGTAGAATAACTTTGGAAAATTGCACAAGAGAATTTTCTTTGATCCTTCCTCAGGAGCTTTACCTTTCGAGATGTGACCTTGTTTGCACAACTCCATTCCTCATTTCATTTCCATGTCAGTGCAGATTTATTACATATTTCAGTTTAAGCATTAACACAACACTGGAGAGGAAAATCCGTGTCTGAAAAAGAGACTAGATTTACCGAGTGTTCGAACTAGACAATGGAGTCCATTGAGCTCTTATTAAATGGAAGTCCAGCTTTCTCAACCCTATTAGAAATAGTTTTCCATAGAGATGTAGATGGGGAAAGAAAGGGTGTTTTCTTAGCTGTTCTCAGATAAAGTAGCTAAACCAAATCTGCATCTGTCTTGAGATAAGGAAAAGAGCCTATTAAAAGTTTTGTAGCTTTTGGTTTTCAGTCAGCAGGCACTCGGTGGATGCTAAGTGATCTCTGGGTGTCAGGAGCCACCTGGTGGTAAAATGCACTAACTTCACTTTTTCATTCCCACCATGACTGGATGGAGCTATTGATAAAGTTCCCATTCCAATGGGGGAAAATGGCTAGATCAGACTGTTTCTGTTTGCCAATCTTTGAACAAGTGCTATTCCAAAGCTTCCCTCTCCCTCATGGCACAGGTTTTCGATGGACACTCTATTTGGAACTGCTGTTCTGCCGCTTCTCAATTTTATTTCAAAGTTTCCAAATTAAGCCAGGGTTGGGGATTACTCAGAGTGTTGGGGAGTTGGTTGCTGTTTCACAGAAATTAACACGTCATGGAGTAAAGATACGATCATATCACTGCTGTTATTTCTGTGTTTATTTGTTAAACCCAGTAAAATAAATTAGTGTGCGGCTGGTAACTCCCTGGTGATTATAATCCTTTAAGAATGCAAATTCTTACTGGTCAGCAGTTCCAGAGTGAATCAGATTTGCAGCATATCCTCATGTACAAAATGTTCAGATTGCCCTAGATCTGTGTGCTTTGATTGCAGAAATATTTTTTCACCTTTTTGTCATTATTTATAACACATTTCATACAAGCAGCTTCACTTTACAATGTAGGGACAAAAAGAGTAGAATTGAGTTTCGTGTAAAATTGACTTCATTTGAAACTCATAGCTAAACTATTTACCCAATCAAGATTTGGGTGAATATCGTTAGTTCTTTTATCATAACTGGAAATGAACTGCTCAGTTGGTATTAGATGTTTCCAACACTGCAGATTATTGTTTATGGGAGGGAGCATTTGAAAGTGTTTGCAAGGATGGTGTGGGGAGTTAGTGGACTCTCAAGTCTGTTGTATTGTCCTAGAGAAAGTTCATTTGAGGAGCACAGCCCACAGTGACAGCTAATTTTGGGGTACCTGTACAATGATAAGACATTAGGAAAAAAAAAACAGCCTGCTGTCTTCCCTCCTCATATCTGCACTTGGTAAAAGCAGATGACATCATTATACCTTGATATATCAGTAAATTTAGGCAGCATCCATGCACATTCCTGTCAATAACTTCTACCAGAGTGCAGCAACTTCTAGTTAGGGGAGCCCCACACTTGCCTCGTCTTAAAAATCAACCTAATTCACCTGCTTTTCCATTGGATTCTTCGGGCCATTCAGGAATGAGAGCACGTTCTGACCCTTGAATGATCCATTACTAGGCTGGCAGAGGACTAGCATGCAGATGTGGCATCTAAACTTACTGAGCAACAAAGCTAACCGTCACTCTAGCATATCCATAATATGTTAAAAGACTGGGGTCTGCCAAATAAGCATTTACTTTCAATGATATTTCAGATACATTTCAGCACGAAAACTTCCCATTTGAATTAACCAGACCATGTCATTGTGAGCAAACATTTCTAATCACATCTACACATGCTGTTCCCAGTTCTCTTCAACTTATTTTCCTACATCCATCTACCCTATCTGATCTCGACAGGGTGATAAAGTTTCTGGTCTAACCATTAACTCTTTAAATGGATTCCAGAACCTCATGATTCTCCAAGTGAAGAAGTTTATTCCACTCACAGCGTGGTAGCATGGTGGTTAGCACAACACTTTGCAGTTCAGGCGATCCAGGTTCATTTCCCTCAGCTGCCTGTAAGGAGTTGGTACCTTTTCCCTGTGATCACGTGGGTTTCCTCCTGGTGCTCCGGTTTCCCCCCACAATACAAAGGCATACCAGTTGGTAGGTTAATTGTAAATTGTCCCGCGATTAGGCTAGGATTAAAGTGGGGGAATGGGGAGGGGTGCGGTGTGGCTCAAAGGACTGGAATGGTTGTATCCCAATAAATAAATAAACATTTTTCACAGGAGTCTTGCGCTGATGAATAAAACTTCCATTTATCTCATTCATTCTTCCAGAAAGTTAAGACCTCTCATGATTCATTATCTAACTTGCTATGTTAAGTTCAATATATGTTTCAGTTCCACAAGAACTTATTCCATGAAACTGCCTTATACCCATATCGTGTTGATGAGAAGATCATGCTGATTTCACACAGCAGAGATCACCTTTCCGAACTCATCCATCACTGATTCTAATGCCGGCTCAGCATTCCTGCTCCTTCTCCTAGATGTTACATTGCGATATTCTGCATTCGAGTTCTTGTTTTGGATGTGTCATGAAGCATTGTGGAATAGACTTTTGTGGAATCTGCTATTCAGATGCAAATCTGACATTGTAAATCTGCCTGTTGAGAAGCAATAAAGATAAGGGCCTGATATCAGAACTGAAAATCTGCGGGCAGGGGTGGTGTTGTGCTGGTGCTGGTGAGGAATCAGTTTTTGATAACAGGCAGCAAAACAACAAAAAGCACTTGGCATCTGACCATCGGTGTCCCAGGCTAGTGAGAAGCAGAGGAGAACAGTGGCAGATTGGCATCACTACCTCCTCCAGACAGCCACATAATTCTCTTCTTCATACTTACTGCAACCTGTCTTTTTTATTCTCCAGATTTTTTACAGAATTATACGAGACATTAGCCCAGGAGAGGAGCTCTTGGTGTTGATGAAGAGTGGAGGCTACCCTCAAGAAACAATGGCTCCAGAGATACTTGGTGAGCAACAATTGCATCAAGACAGATTCCTGCACCTGCTGCCAGTGCGGTTATAGTTTAACATTTCCTGGCTTGTTGGGTGTTTTTACCTGATCCCCTGTCAGAAATGTTGGGCATTGAGAGGAACTATCATTGTATAATTATAAAAACAGAGAAGTGGTTTACAAATGATATTAATTTCATGACTTTAGAACACAGTAAAGATGACAACATTGCTGGTTGCAGCAACATTGTGGCCGTGATGAATTTGGAATATTCGGCTCCCGTTCTTGTATCTAAATTTTATTCATGCATTATTCCCTGTGTGAGTGATTTTCTTCAGTTCTTCCTTGGTCATTTTGGGAACTTTGAGGTAGATTGAAGCTAAATGCTTCTTTGTTATTGTCCATTTACTTTAATGGATTTTGGTACAGTTCCAGAGTAACTTGCTACCGTGTCTGCTTTTACTTGTGCTTCCTTTGTACCAGTACTGGTTAAAAATATTTTGCAAACAAAATAACAGCATTTGTTGCAAACTTATGAGATGCAGAGAAGTTCCAGTGGTCTAGAAGAGTTGGCATTAGTGAAAGGAAGAGGAAGCACTTCAGAGTTGACATCAAGTTACTCACCCACTCTGACGCAAAAGGGTGTGAACGCTTCTGCTCTTGTCGTAGCTATGGCAGAACATCTTGTCCTCTGTAGCATGATTTTGATTGTGTGGAAAGAGCACACAATGCTGCTGCCAGTTGTAGCTACTTTCCTTCTTTGTTCTCCCAGTAGCTAGGAATGCCTGCCCCTTTTGAAGTAGCATGCGGTTGGATTAAAATATTACTCTTGAGCCTGAAGTTGCATTTTAAATACCCTGTGCACCATGGATGAAAACAGACGATTAATTATCAAGTATTTGGCAGTTTGTGCACATTGCTGACACAATGCACTCAGTTGGTCTATTCTCTTCTTCATAAGAAACATTCTTGAAGATATTAAAGGACCATGAGCCATTGATCCTGGCAATGAATGCCTGTTTTGTAAATCACTGTGTATAAAAAATTGACTTCCTTCCCATTGTTACCGTATGAAGTCTATGTTATCTTATTAGATGTGCTTTTTCTCTTGAAGCCGGTCAAATTAATATCTTATTGTGTAAGAAAATGTCTTTGGAATATCACTTTGAAAGAAAAAGCGCATTGACCATGAAAGAACAAACAAAACCTCTGCAGCAAATACACTTATTTTAACTATATATCGTATACCCTCAACCCCCAAATCTGTTTATAATTGCGTCTTTGCAAAGAAGATGTCATTAGAGTCTGTTTCGGTAAGGCAATGGATGGGTGGCACAGTTTGCTGAGATGTTGCTCAGAATAATCGGCTCTCTTCCCTGTTGAGGTGTCTGCATCTGAACCAGGGAGATATAATGAAAATACCATCTTAAAATAATGGGATGACCCATTAGTACTGAGACAAGGAGAAATTCCTTTGCATAGATGTTGTAAATCTTAGGAATTTTCTACATCCAAGGCTCTGGATGTTCTGTAACTGAGCATATATGATGCTGAGATTTATGGGCTGTTAAGGAATTAAAGGAAATGGGACCGAAGAGTGGCAGAGTGTTCAGCTGAATGATCAGCCATGATTTTATTGGAGGATGGAATGGACTCCAGAGCCAAAATAGTTCACTCCTTCAGTTTTTTTTTAATGTCCTCTTGTTTTAGGAATGCAAGGATCAAAGAGAAACAAGCTCTGACATTAGACATAAATTTAAATTGTAAAGACAGTTGGCCGCTTCCAGTGGATAATTCCAATTTGACTGATAGAGCTGGCCAGCAGAACCAGGATTTTAGAAAGGATTGAGCTGGGTCATTGGAAGTCAAAATTCTAACTTGAGATTAACATCTATTGAGGAGAAGATGCAGGAATTGTCGAGTGAGTCCAGCACGTTTAGTGTGTGATATATTTACCTGTAATTTATGGTTGGAGAGCATTAACAAATAGAATAGAGAGACAGTTAGCCTTCAATAATGTCATTGGTCCTCTGGCGTGTTTTAATGCATTCACAAGCTCTATTAGGGCATCTTGAAGTGTTTCCTATGCCTTTAACTATGTTTGCTATATGTAGGCATGTGAACACTGGTCCCTTGAAGCATTTCAGTATTTCTTCTTGAACTGCACATATCTGCCTTGTGGCTGTATTTATGCTGCTGCTCATTTAGATTAAGTTACATTCAAACCATATGAAGGAACCAACTGACACATACTAAAAGAATAACTTGATTATAGAACAAGCTCCCCTAAAAAGAAGACATAAGTATTTTCCATTCATTTTGTACCAGGCCAGGTATTAGAAACTCTAAAATGAGTGTTTGTCCACTTTAAAGTGTGAAAAGGAAAAGTCAAGGGTATGCTGTTGATGATAACCTGAACTTGTGAGAACTGGTTGAGTAGACCATGAACTATGCAGTTCTGATACCCATTATTATTCATAGACTACTGTAATTGGTTATTGACTCATGCCATATAAAACCTATATCATGTGATGTCATTAGCTAGCTCTCCTAACAGCAAGGTGGACTTTAACATATTTAGCACTGATAATAAATAATTAGAGTTATTAAGTCTTAAAGTTCAGTTCAATCTGGTTTCGAGATTATGAAGTGGTATTTCATTGCTGCAGAGGAGCGTGAGTATCGTTGCGATGAGTGCAATAAGCTCTTTGAGTGCAAAGCAGAGCTGCTGGACCACCAGAAGTTCACTTGCAGCAGTTCTCCCACTGCATTCTCTATGGTAGATGAAGACTTCAAACCGAAGCTGAATGGTGAAGATGAACTTCACGAGTGTAAGGAGTGTGACGGAGTCTACCCAGACGCTCAAAGGTAGGTGCTGCCTACTTAATGCAGGTTCTGTTTTGTAGGCAGATACTGTACTTCCTAATGTCAATAAGCTGAAGGGAAAACGTTGTCGTAATTAAGCTCTGCCCCCTGAGTGACCCCAGCAAATGTTACTATCTCTCTATAATGTGTGACAAAAAAAAGCCACAAAGTCCTGTCTTGTTGCAGGTGTTGTGAGTGAAATGTGCAGGAAAAGAGAGCTTTGGAATTTTCAACCTTCAAACAAACGTCATACTTCAGGATTATATTTCATATGGTGTGTGTGTGTGTGTGTGTGTGTGTGTGTGTGTGTGTGTGTGTGTGTGTGTGTGTGTGTGTGTGTGTGTGTGTGTGTGTGTGTGTGTGTGTGTGTGTGTGTGTGTGTGTGTGTCTGTGTGTGTGTGAGAGAGAAACAGGATGAAAGTACAATAGTACGGTGAACCAGATAAATTATAAGCCTCAATTATCACCAGTAAAGGTTTTGTCTGATTCATTACTTCTTCCAGTTTAATTATTATTAGTAAGTTAACTAATTTGAAAGCTGCCTTTTTTTCAATCACATTATTGATTGCTTCTAAAATGATTGGATGAAATATTCTGATCTCTAATGTCATACCTAATTTTGCAAAAAGTCCAGTGCTTTTGATGGCTCAACATTAAATTCAGACTTGGCCTTTCCTTATTTTCATTTTGAGCCTTTGTCTATTGCCCCTCAGCCAAAGCAATCTATTTTCAGTTCTGCCTGCTAGCTTTGAGCTACAGGAACATTGAGTAAGTTGTTTCACTTTTTAACTTGTCAGTCACAGTGTGGGCATGACCAGGCTCAGTTTCTGCTGATAGGAGGCAGGAAGGGCCTACCCATAGTGACAATGTTAACTGACAGCTCTTAATTTATGCTAATACTTTAATTGGCATCCATTCCCTGGGAATGGTTCAATTATGTTTCTTTCTTTAATATTTAGTAGAGCTCGTTCGAAAAGGTGCACCCCAAAGCTAGATTCTTGTAAAATTAAAGTATATAATGCTCTCAATGGTCAGTCTTGCTCAACGGTACAACTCCCCTCATACTCTGCACTCCAATGAAAATGACGGTTCCCTGATCCACCTCCCCTCCGCCGTGCTTCTGGCATTCCATTCTCCGATGTCCATCCCGCTCCTCTATACACAACTCTCAACTGTTTCTGATTCTCCAGATATTGGCGTTCAGAAAGACTATCACTTCAGAAGACAACACACTTGTGGTTTTAATAATAAGCAGCACCCTCTTGTTCTAACTCTGACAACCGACAAAGTTTTCAAAGAGGGCTGGTGGCCAAAAGGCCATTGACATGTCACTATTGCTGCCATCCATTAGGATGCGCTCAGATTTCTGAGGAAAACTCTCAGGGAAAGATAGACTATTAGAGAATCAGTGAAGTTGTCTGAGATTGTCATAAATATAACCATTTGGAAGAGCTGTGTCTGACTGGTGAAAGGACGTTATCACTTAATTAGTTTAGGCAGCCCACAACCCAGTCGACTTCCTATTTGTCAAATTGATGCTTGATTGAAACTTATAGTGACTATGTGAAGATGTGAAATATACATGTCCTTGTGAGATGTCCATGCACTTGCAGAATGCATGCATGTTCAGCAATATGTGGCTTGATGTTACCATACATTGATCAGAAAGAGAACTACTGAGATTCATTGGGGATATGCTACAACCGGCCTTGCATTGGATAAAGCCAGGATCTGCCCACAACTTTCATCAGTGACTCCTGCCAGAAAATCTCCAGGTACAAAATTGGGTTAGACAAGATTAGGCTTGGCAACTGAGTTTTCCAACATGCATCTCAACTGATC
Source organism: Hypanus sabinus (assembly GCF_030144855.1). Taxonomy (NCBI): domain Eukaryota; kingdom Metazoa; phylum Chordata; class Chondrichthyes; order Myliobatiformes; family Dasyatidae; genus Hypanus; species Hypanus sabinus. The sequence continues at coordinate 33,667,363 of NC_082707.1, forward strand.
TTATGAATCATGAAAGGGTGCTTTGGCATTGTGCTTTAAGCTGTCAGGGTGCATTAAGCCAGAACCCCATTATAAGCCAACAATCTTGAAGAAGGGCATGGAATTGAGGAAAATATTACTTGTAGAACACTGCAGCCCCAGCTGATTTTTTTAAAGCTGGCGCGTTACCCGTTTTAGACTGGGAATGATAATGAACTCATAGCATTGGTCCAAGTAAGGCACAGGCTGTCCTAGAGAGAATGAGAATAATGGGCTCTCTCTTACTGACTCGGCAGCCTGGACAGACATCTGATGACACATACGGAGGAGAGAGAATATAAGTGCGACCAGTGCCCTAAAGCCTTCAACTGGAAGTCGAATCTCATTCGTCACCAGATGTCACATGACAGTGGCAAGCACTATGAATGTGAAAACTGCGCCAAGGTATGGTGAAGGGTTTCATTTCCTCATAACTGGGCAGGGAAAAGGAGGACTGGAAGATTTATAAAAAACATGACTTTTCGGAATCCAATTATAATTCTTAAATTGTTTCGGAAAGTTGGAAGTAAAAATCACTTCATTTTCCCAATTCCAGCACACTTTGTCTCAACCCTAAAATGAAGAGTAGTTTTCAGCACCCAACCTACAAAAGACTAGTGGTGCTCACCATAAGTGTTTGTGGGAGACGGCAGCCCAAATTATATCTCCTTTGATTTGAAACATGAATGAATGACCCGGAATGGAAAAGGTTATAGAAGGTGGTAGATAGAGTTTAGTCCTTCAGAGGCAAAGCCCTACCCACCAGTGAGAACATTTCATGGAGTGCTGCCTCAAGAAAACAGCATTCGTCTTCAAAGACCTCCACTGTCCTGGCCAAGGGTTCTTGGTTCTATGCTGTGGACCCCTACCATTAACTGAGGGGTCTGTGGACCCCAGGTTGGATATTCCTAATCTAGGCCTTGCCATCTCTCTATAACCATCAGACAGAAGGGACCAAAGACTTGCCAGGTTCAGGAAGTTATTACTCTACAACCATAAGGTTTCAATCACGACTACTGTGAACTGACTCTATGTTCTACAGACTCACTGTCAGGGACTCCTTATAACTCTTGTTCTCAGTATTATATCTTATTTGCACAGTTTGTCTTCTTTTACATATTGGTTATTTCTCTGTCTTTGTTTATGTGTAGTTTGTAATGAAATTCTGTTGTTTTATTTTTCTATAAATGCCTGCAAGAAAATAGATCTCAAGGTAGTATAGTATAATATATGTGTACTTTGAAAATAAATTTATTTATTTTGAGCTTTGAAGAGAGAGAGGGGGGAAAGAGCAGGAGAGAGAGAGAAGAGAGTGGCGAAGCCAGGGGGCGAGAAGGAGAGAGAGAGGCAGAAAGAGATGTCACGTACTGGCTGATTCACAGTCACCAATTCCAATCTTTCTAAGTGTGTTTTATTGGGCATAAAATTTAGCTTCAATCAATTATATTCCATCCCTATAATGATTGTTCTTTTCTTTTGGAATATGCCATCAATGCTTTTCATTTCTACCGAGCTGAGCTGGTGGCCATTTAGGCCACCTGGCACGTACACTTTTGCCGCTATGGAGAAAGGGCTGAACACGGGAAAACAGGGTCTCATACCACAAGATTTCCTGGATTATGCCATTTTCATTAGTTGCAGGGGCTTTTGGATCAATGAGGACCACCAAAAAATAAAAAAAATTCTGTTCTCCCAGTCATAAGAGGCAGTGTCTAGTGCATCGTTGAAAATCAAAGATGGGGCTTGTAGCTTTATGTGCTGTTAGTGTGGAATCAACTCTCAGATGAAGATAGACTGGATGGTACAGTATATAAAATCCAGTTATTTTTAAAGTTTTATGCTTTAAACCCAATTCCTTCATGATTTTTTAGATAAAACCTGATATAAAATGATCTGTGCATCTGGATCAGTTACTGAGATAAACATTCTTGGAGCCATAGTATAGAGTAGGTCAAACAATAGACAGGAAAACTAAATAAAGTTTGAAGATTAAGTCAAGTTAATGGTAAAATAAAGCATTCCTTGTAGAAACTAGCTTCTGTGTGTGATTGAAAAACTGTACCTTGATCTCTGTATTTCATCTCCCTGCATCAGATTTCTTTACTGTTTCCCAGCAGGTTTTTACAGACCCCAGCAATCTGCAGAGACACATTCGCTCACAGCATGTCGGTGCTCGAGCGCATGCCTGTCCGGAATGTGGAAAGACATTCGCCACTTCCTCAGGTCTCAAGCAACACAAGCACATCCACAGCAGTGTCAAGCCATTCATCTGTGAGTCATCCTGTTTGCTCTCACCGTTAGCTAGGGTAGCTGTGATCTTCACCACAGAGAGGATGGACAGGAGGATGCACATGAACCTGTTTGTGTACTTGGTTCATTTAGCTAAAATATTGTCGCTAATACTCTGAAAACCCAACAGCTTCGTGGTTCAGCAAATGAGTCTCATTTACAGTGCTTCTTCCATCTGTGGTAGCTGAGGTTGACGGCAATGAAGTCAACAATGGAGGTTCTTTGAGTTCCTAGGTTTTAGAAGAGGCCTAGATTTAATATTTTTTTGTGCACATGGATCTAAAAGAAACTTCTCAGAAAAAGATTAAAGGTGCTCTCTGAGACAGTAAATGCTGCTGTTCCCTGATTTAATCCACCCTCCACTTCTCTGGGATGAACCATTTGAGATCCTCCCTTTAGATGTTAATAAGCCAGAAGCTTCAAGTATACAAAGCCTCGTTGCAATTGTATAATAATTGGGGACACTAAACCTGGGGTAATATGTGCCGTGTTTGTCTCTATGTATGAAAAAGTGAAGGATTTACCATGGACACAGTGCAGTTATGGTTTATTGAATGGATTCCTGGGAAAAGAGGACTGACATAGAGGGAAATATTAGGTAGAGTGAGCCCATATGATCTGAGGTTTTAAAGAATGAGGTGTATCTCACTGAAACATAAGATGTTGGAGATGCTGAGATTGTTTCTGGTGGATTCCAGTGGAGGGGGTACAGTCTCAGAGCATGATGGCAGATGTACAGCACTGAGGTCAGGTTGAACGTTCTCCATTCAGAAAATAGTAAATCTTTGGGATTCTCTACCTAAGAAGGCTGTTGCATATATTCAATGCTGAGGTAAATCTTTGGAATACAGTGGAAGTGAGGGGTGTGGATGGAGGAGGTCGTGAGGACGAAGTTCTGGCATGATCTTGTCACATGTTAGTGCACATTACAAGGGCCGTAGGACTTGTTCTGTTACTACTACTTGCCTTCTGTTTAAGGCTCCACTGCAGATTTTCATGATCATCAGTAAAGTCCCTTTGCTTAGCCAGAATCTGGGGATGAACAAACCTGTTTCACCACATGTCCTTTTTTACTGCCAACTAAACATTTGATGTATAAGATGATGAGAGGCATTGATCATGTGGATAGTCAGACGCTTTTTCCCCAGGCTGAAATGGTTGCCACAAGAGGACACAGGTTTAAGGTGCTGGGGATCAGGTACAGAGGAGATGTCAGTGGTGAGTTTTTTACTAAGAAAGTGGTGAGTGCGTGGAATGGTCTGCCGGCAACAGATACGATAGGATCTTTTAAGAGACATTTGGATAGGTACATGGAGCTTAGAAAAACTAGAGGGCTATGGGTAAGCCTAGTAATTTCTAAGGTAAGGACATGTTCGGCACAACTTTGTGGGCTGAAGGGCCTGTATTGTGCTGTAGGTTTTCTATGTTTCTGTTTGTCCTCAGATAGCCTCTGGAAGACTGATCTATAATATCAGATCTATAACATCAGCTATTTACATATCATCCAGTATTAGTCTTTCAATTATTCCAAGACATTCTAGCTGGCATTCTGCATTATATTTGCCCATTAACATTGCTTTGCAAAAACTCTTGTGTCCTGTTCCAGACATAATGATATCTTCCCTCATGCTACTTCTTGTCAACTACTTGTTGACAACGACTTCTTTACTTGTTTTATGCTTTCCATAGCCTTCCATTTCCACAATATTCCCAATCCATTTGAATCCTTTTCTAACTCTTCCTCTGGCCCTAGAAATCTGCGTTTGCACTTCTCCTCTTCCCCTCCCCAATCTTTTCCACTGTTAGTGCCCATGTCTACAGCCACCAATGGAATTTCTCCAAATATTTTTGCTTTTCCTTCTGTCCCTGCTCCTTCACGTTCTTTTTAAAGGCACACGCTCTGACCAAGCATTTGGCCACTGCTCCTGACCTGCATTCTTCCCATAGCTCCCTGTGAAGTAGTGCAAGAAGTTTTTCTTGCGTTGAAAGCACTTACAAATATGAGCAGTTCCCGGTTCTGCTGCTGTGGCAGAGATCTGGAGAAACGAACAGTTGCATGTCCCCTCACTGAGACTTATGAATTGTCAATGCACGCGTGCAAACCCATGCTTCTGTTGTCAGTACAACTTATGATATAACAACAATGTAATTAGGTTATTAGAATGCCTACTGGGCACAGGTTATGTGATCAAGTTACTGGTAGAACCACATGAGGCAGAATTATGGTCAGGTACCTGTGGAACACCGTGTGCACATTGGATTGCTCAAACCCTGCACAACACCCCATGAAGAAAAGGGAACCTTTTTACTGAATGTCTATTTCTAGCCACAGGATGGATGGAGAGGACTGTGTGAACCTGGATAGTAGCTCGAAGCAGTTGATATTAGATTGGTGGTTTCATATCAAGGAAAAATGTGGAAATCAGGACAAACCAACCCAGCAGCTGGTAGACCAAATCAGTCTCATGGGAATTTCTCTTAATGAAACTTGTGCAAGTTAAACTATTTATTAAACAGGTTTTTGTTATTTTATACATTAACTTTCTCCGCAATATGCAACCTTTCTTCTCTGGACCTTGGGCTCATACTTAGGCATAATACTTTACTGTCCCTACCTAAGTAACTACTCATGCTTGAGTCCATCTGGTGAGTGTTACCAGGCTTTTTAATTGCGGACAATGCCATAGTCAGATCCTACCTTCACCTGATAACTGCATGTTTGCTTTTCAGTATAAATTTGAACTTTATTCCCTCTCTCCTCAATAACAAAGATACAGAGATAGCCGATGTAGTTTTGTTTTGTTAATCTCTCAGTTAAGATCGGCTAATCAAGCTAAAAACAGTTTTTCTAATGACCTGCAGCAAGGCTTGGGCAATCCCTGCTTAGGGGCTCAGAAATGGATATTAAGCAAGCTTGAGCACCATTCACTCTCCGATCTTATTGCCGATTAATTATTTGATTTTGCTCACATTTGCTCACATTTGTAAGTGCTTTCAACGCAAGAAAAACTTCTTGCACTACTTCACAGGGAGCTATGGAAAGTACAGAAATAGGAATATTTTCAACAAATTATTACACCTTTTACAGCATTTGATCTTTTTTCTGTACTTTTGAGAGACTAAACCTGTGTTAATCTCTTTTCTTTTTGCATGGTAAAGCTATCAAATGATATTGCAATTGATTTTTCGTTGTTCACTGCCAGGTAATGATCTTACAAATTGTTTGGTAATCCAGCTGTACCGAGTGGAGTTATATTGTTCGAGCATTGTATTGTGTTACCTGCTCTCCTCGACTTCATCCATAGTCATTTATTTAAAAGGCCCACACACGCACACTCGGTTTATCCTCCTGCTAGGCCTGTTCTCAGCAACTGTCTCTTATTACTGCATCCTGCCTTAGCTAAACAGAAAAAAATCCTTAACTATAATAAAACAAAAAAAGTAATTACTAGCTTGTTCAAAAAAAAGTCGAGCCACTGAATGGAAACCACATGGATGTATAGGCCAAAACGAATTCAAAATAGAACTTAATTTGTTTTAATAAGCAACAAATATGCAGCCCCTGAGTACTGCCTAATTACTATGTTCTCAGAAAATTACTTCACAAAGCACACTGGCATCAGATGGACCTGATAGTACAAAGTGGTTTGTGGTTTGCGGTACGCTCACAGCATTTGAAAGTGATGAAAAGCTTGTCAGGTGGTAATGCCTGGAACATTTAGAAATTAGTGGGGGGGGGGGTGTAAATGGGGAGCAGTTTGACTGAAACAATGAAGTGTGAAACTGAAAGACTACACGGAGCTGAGAGCTGCGAGCTTTCTCATATTATCCCCACATGTGACTCTGGCAAACCACACACTGCCTGAACACTGTGGAATCTGACAGACACTTAAATATCTGAATTGCCAAAATGTACATCAGAAGAAAGGAAAATTGATTTTAGAATTGATATGAGTTCCTAATTCTTTATAGAGATATGTATTATTCACTACAGTATATGATAGTTAATAGGACTCCATTAAATAAAGCAGGCAAGCTTTACTGCTCATAAACGGAAAGCTGTCCTTTTACTGTGCTGCCATCTTCCAGTTGGCCCTCACATAATTAAATGGATGATACTGGTGTCACTTAACTCACTATCAGTTCGATTAAGAAAGAGTCATGGAGGGATGATGCACAGAAAGTGGCTCTACAGCCGACTAATTCTGTACAGACTATCAGTCATCGATATACACTAAACCTACCCTAGTTCGTTTTATTCTCTCCACATTCCTATCAAGTCTTCCCTAGGTGCTATGTTTATCCAACCAATTGACGGTAGCCAGTTAGGAAAGCAGATTAGCCAGATGAAACTTCTGTCTCACAGGGCAAATGCACAAACTCCACCTGGTCAGTATCTGAAGTCAGAAATGAATCCAGGTCACTGTAGTTGTGAGACTGCGACTCCACTTGCTGTGCCACTGTGCCTCTCTAGGACGCTGAGTTAGAAATAAAAACAGAAATTGCTGGAGGCTCTCAGTAGGGCAGTCAGCATCTGCAGAAAGAAACAGGGATGGTGGTTTCAGATAGCCTTCACAATGATTAGCTTTACTCCAGAGAGAAAAAAAATCTTTGAAATCAATTATTTTAGCAAAGTTCCTATTGGCTTATTTAGGACTTTTGGGAAAGAAATAAATTCATGGGCTCAGGACGCCCAAAAACAGTTCACAGCCAGAGGAGCACTGCTGAAATCCATGGCCCTCCATTGGTCTGGTCTCACCATGGGTGTTGCGTCCCAACTGCCTAGATGATACACAAGCCAGGGCAGAATGATATGGAGAGCAAGCTCTTGCCCATGTAGCAGGCTCCCCCTCTCCACACAGCTGATGAATGCAAAGGAATGGTAGGGACTGATACAGTTTGGCACCAACAGCATCTCCAGTCAGCATTGAACTCAACGTAGGCCTGCCTTAGTGATGGCAGCTCTGGGTTTTTCCTCAGGGTTTACTCCCAAAGCCTTCCCCATGAGTGGGTGGAGCTGCAAGGTAGTGGAGGTTTGAGATCAGAGTTTTCCTTCTAGATGAGCTGCCAACCACAGCCGATGAGACCCCATCTGCCCGAAGCAGCTGGTTTTAAGGTGCCGGTAACCTATCTTTCACAGTTTTCCTGTCAGTAGAAATAGTTCCACTGGGCTTAGTTGCTAAGCCACACAGGGGCTGGAGGTGTTCTTGGTTGTCAGAGTCTATTTAAGGTGCATTCCATTGCAAACATTTAATAGGTAATGAGATCTTATCCCCACCATCATATCTGACTATAACAAACTTAAGGAATCTGAAATGCAGACATTGTTGTAAATGTAAGCAATTCAACAGCCAATTTGGGCACAGAGCATTTCCAAATTGTGTGAGTGTATGAATACTATCCTTTAAGTAGTTGTATTTCTGACTGAATCTTTAGTCATTATGCCTCCTTGCCGATTGTATCTCCTGAGGAAAGTGGGGGCAGAAATTGAGAGATGCGGGTGAGGATTATATGAACAACATTCATGCAGGTGAGGAGTAATACAGGAATAATAAAGATTGGGTGTTGATTGTAACCCCAGAGTCTGTCCAAATGCTACTTTAAAATGATTGCTCTGTGGTGTATCTGGCTGATAACCAACTACTCTGGGCAGTACACTCAGTGCCACTTCATTCGGTACACCTGCTTGTTGATGAAAATAACTAATCAGTCAATCACGTGGCAGCAACTTAATGCATAAAAGCATGTGGATATGGTCAAGAGGTTCCTTTGCTGTTCATATCAAACATAAGAATGGAATCTAAGTGACTTTGACTGTGGAATGATTGTCAGTACCAGACGGGGTAGTTTGAGTATCTCAGAAGCTGCTTCTCTCATACAACTGTCTTGGGCATTCACAGAGAATGGTGTAAAAAACAAATAAAAAATCCAGTCGGCGGAGGTTTTCTGGACAAAAATGCCTTGTTAATGAGAGATCTCAGATGAGGATGGCCTTACTGGTTCTAGCTGACAGGAAGGCGACAGTAATTCAAGTAACCACATTTCACAACAGTGGTGTACAGGCATCTCCGAATGCACAACATGCTGAACTTTGACGTGGGTGGGCAGCAGATGTCCCCGAACCCACACTCAGTGGCCACTTTATTAGGTTTAGAAGGCTACTGAGTATATTTTTCATTTATTTATTCGCTATTATTTATTGGCAGCATGGAGTAGGCCTTCTAGCCCTTTGAGCACTCCACTCAGCAGTCCCCCAGTTTAATGTTAGCCTAATCTAGGACCGATTAACATACCAACCAGTGCATCTTTGGACTGTGGGAGGAAACCAGAGCACCTGGAGGAAACCATGCAGTCACAGGAAGAACGTACAAACTTCTTACGTGCAGCAGCAGGAATTGAACCCAGGTCGCTAGTACTGTAAGGCTTTGTGCTAACCATTGCACTGCCGTGCCGCCTTTAATTTGCACGTTTTAATAGTTTTTAGTCCACATGACAGTAATTTTTGCCATCAATTTTGAGAAATAGAAATCGAATAATAATATTTTAAAAGAAATACACCTGCATAACCGTTCAAGCTTTAACTGTCTAAGTACATACATAATGGGCAGAGAAGTTGAAAGGTTTGGAATTCCAGTTCTGGGTTATAAAGTTACATTTGAACTCTTGAGTTAATGTAAATGAGATAAATCACTGCTATAGAAACATTTTCCATTAAGTGTTGATCAGCACAATAACCTTGCAATGATTTATTTTAATTAATTGCGCTGAACATTTTAGATGCATCATTTGATAAACAAAGACATTTTTTAAAGCATCCTACTTTTAATGCAGTAGAGATAGGAAAAGGGTTAACTTCTGTTGACATTGTTGTATGTATGAATACCTGCTGTGGTTGTACCAAATTCATAACTTGCCAAGTTAATACTGACAAAAGGTATTGAAGCAGAAGGGGTTTTTGATATAATCCATTTAGAGCATTAGAATGATCATTCCTGGCTATATTACTATATTTTAATTCCAATTACTATTGACAAATCATATATACCTATTTGTATTCAGGAGTTAATGGAATACTTGCTCTTACTGTGCTAGGATAAAGTCATGAAAACATGCAGCACAGAAACATGCCTTTCAGCCCAATGTTCACACCGATCATCAACTAACCAATTAAATTAATTATACAATAATCCCATTTTTTATTCTCCTTATATTTTTATCAGGCCCAGTTTATTCCTCCTGCTCATATTCCATCATTAAGCTCCACAGTAGGGGCAAATTACAATGGCAAATTAACCTACTGATGCATGGATTCTTTGGGATGTGGAAGGAAACGTAGAGAACCCAAGTCTCTGGCCTTGTGAAGCAGTGACTGTAATAATGTGAAGGGACAAAAGAACACAGGATGTATATGTAGGAGCAGGTCACATGGTATTGGACCCCACTCTACCATACAATAATTACAATCCTGGCTGAGTCTGTTTGTGCTACACATTGCCTGAAGACTTCATTGTTCAAGAACCTTGACAAATTATTGCTGATCCCAGTAAAAAGTTGGGCTCACTTGCATCAGTGCAATCAGTTCTTATATATTTGACCAAAATGCTTATTACTTTATTGCAAGGTGAGTTTGTGGAATTACAGTTCCTATGGTGTTGGCTTGACAGCAGAGAGAGATGGCAAGTCATGGAACTGTATTGACTAGGTCTGCTTATTTTGTGGCTGTCAATAGGAGATAGATTGGTGAAAACCCAATGGTTCATTGAAGCCCTGCACCACCCCTATCCAATCTGGACAGTATGTGAATCCAGTCCTACTCCATGTGATTATCAGAATCAGGGAGCGCAGAAGCCCATGGAGGTTAACTTCAGCTGGTTCAATGTCTTGCATTCTCACAAGAAATCAAGAAAAGAGGAGGAGCAGGTCAGCTGGATCCTTAAGCCTGCCCTCCCTTTCAATATGACCATGGCTGATCTACCACACGCCCATAAGGCTCTAAATTTCCTTTTGATGTTTCAAGTGTAGTGACCTAATTTTCAGTACTTCTGATGATCTAACCTCTGTAATTACCTGGGTTAAAGAATTCTAGAGGTTCTTCCACCCTGATCTGGCTCCGAACACTGAACCCATACATTGCTTACCCCAATTTGTTGCTTTTCATTTAGGAAGGTCAAGATCCATAAAGTTATAACAATTGTAGGGCATTTTCATATCTCGTAAATATTTCCATCATTTGGATGAGAGTTTTGGCTCTTCACATGGGTGTGTGACGTCCCGTGGCACTGTTTGAAAGGTTTGGGGATTTCCTCCACATCCTGAGCCATGAACGTTTCGTAAATAACACTGCTGAAATAAATGATCAGGAGCCTGTTCTTGGAATCTACAGTAACTGTGTGTGAATTATCTGCATCATTTGCCTAGTTTATGACAGTGTCCAGACAACTAAATGACCATCAGGTTCAAGTTCAAGTTTAGTTGTCATTCAACTATACATGAATACAGCCAAATTAAACAGTGTTACATGGTCGCAAGATATTATGGGGAATCCTGAGGTTATAAAAATTTCCCTACAAATGTAGGTTTTTCTTTTATTTTAGTAAAATTGTGTTTTAAATTGATTACTGAATGCAATGTTACTGATCGAGCATTTCCCTTAACACAGAAAGTGGTTTGCCATGAATAAACCCCCCCCCCCCCAAGGCTTGATCCCTCTGTATAAGTAAGTGTTGGAGAATTACAACACAGGAACAGGCCATTTGGCCCATCTACTCATGTGTTTGGCCTTGTTTCTGGTTGTAAAAGACAAATGGTTATCATGTGATAAAGGGCAAGTAATCTTTCATCGGTGAATCTAGTTCAGATATAGTGTTTGGAATCTTGCATGCATTCAATTCTATTACACATTTTATCATTATATTTCCTTTGTTCACATTCTGTAAAGATTCAGTGGATATTAACTGTCGATCACCTGTTCACTGAAACTCCGACCTTTACATTTACTTCCTGCTGACCTTTCTGGCTAACAGGTTCAAAACTTGCATATTATCAGAGTATCTCAAACCACTTTGCAACGTACTCCAAAATATAAACATAATTGCTTTTGAGACAAACTTGGCCTTCAGTTTCTACAAATCCACCAGCTATAATCAATCATTTTTTGGTGCTGATGATCAAACAGTGGCACTACATCCTTTTTGTTTCACAGTAATAGTACGAGAACCTTAGGTGTAGGATCTCAATCAACAATTTGGCACCTCAGGTGGTGCAGTACTATCTCAGATGTCTAGCATTGAGATTCAATTCATGATCTTCAGAAGCAAAAGTAAGGATGAAGGTGCTAAACAGGTGACAATTAGCAAGCGATGGTAGAGGTCAGATAATTAGTTCAGTAGTTCCTTCCTTGTCTCTGTTATATTGTTGTCCAACAAATCTATAATTGGCAAGTGCAGCTTTACTAAATCTTCCTTAATACTTAGAAGCATTTCTTATTGAAAGCCAACACACCCTGAAGCAGGGTGAAACAACTGGCCTGACTGCATTAGACTGTCAACTTAACAAAACAGTATTAGACTTCATTTTGGATTGACCCCCCCTCCCCCCACTATGAAGCTGGCTAATGTTTGTCTCCATTTATTCAAACATTACATGTGTGAATTGACACTGGACATCAACATTAATGGATGGCAGAGTAGCATGTTGGATTCCCATTTGCTTATAATATCAAACACGAGGACATCTTGGAGCAGTGACGTACTTTGAAGGATGAACAAGTGGTATTTCCCTTAAATTATGGAAAATAAATTGGCAAGTTTTTTAATTATCAAGGTGTATAACAGGAGGATTATCTGAGATAACAGTAAAATCCCCAGATAAAGTTAATAAACCATTTCCAAACAAAAAAATAGCCTTGACAGGGTAGATACAGTAGTGATAATTCCTTGGAGGAGGTGTTCAGAACATGACTGAGATGAGAAGATAATTCTTTTCCGAGAAAGTAGAGGACCTTTGGAACCAAAGACGGCTATGAAAGTCCAGTTGCCGGTTTTATTGAGGAAAGAAAGCAGTGGATTTCAGCATATCAAGAGATTTGGAATCAATATAGGAATGTAACACTGAATTTCAAAAGTCTTATGGAACGGTGGAGTAAGATGAGTGACCAACTGATCTACCCTGCAATTTCTTATGTTTTCATAGTCACTAGACTAGTGACACTTTTCCTAAAGGACTAAAACAGGAATATATTCACTTTTTAATCGTAGTCTTTATTTTTAAAATCTCTGTGACTGGATGTATAAGAAAATAGGCAAGTACAGGGTACAATAGGAAAAGACATGAGTTTGCTCTGGCCAAGCTTTCATTTTAATGCCAATTAATTTAATTCATCAAGAGTGTTTGTTTTACTCTATTGTACTTTAGAATTTTAAGTTAATGATCAATGGTTAATGTGTTATTTTACAAGCATTATCTCTGTTTCCTAAATTTGGGAATATCAATTTGGAATCAAGAAAGAATAAGATTAATCATAATATTAATATTAATAATATATGGAATTTAAGGTGGGGGGGTTATATGTGAGGCAGGGTCTGAGGGTCAGCACAACATTGTGGGCTGAATGGCCTGTAATGTGCTGTACCATTCTATGTTCTATAGTAAAAATAGAAGCCACTGGAAACATTTAGCAATTTGGGCAACATTTGTGGAAAGATGCAGTGAAAGACCAAAGCTCCTTTCTCAGATGCGGAAGAGAAAACAAGTTAATTATAAGTTGTAGAGGGTGGGTAGTGATAGATAGGATAAGCAGAGTATCTCTTATAGTGTGAGGCCAGAGTTAACCAGGTAATTTCACATTTTGCTGTGAGAGAAGTATCAATTTACTGTCAATTAAATAACTTCTGTTCCACCAGCCTCTGCATTTAATTGGTCACCTTTTGCAATTTCCACCACATTTAACATTAACCATTTTAAAATGGTAAATGTAACTCCTTTCTTCACACTCAAGTTAAGTAGGATGTTCTCAGTCCAGATGCTAACCAGCCTTACATGCACTCCTTGCATATGGCAAGGAAATGAGGAGTAACATTTGTTCCAGAATTGCACCAGTCCTGTACACTATAGAACAGAATCATTGTGTGTTTGGGTTATGCTCCATCACTTTAAAAATTGTTTCAATGGCATTGTAATGAAATGTTTTTTGGCCTTTATGCAGGAACTATTAAAACCAGGAAAAGTACCTACACTTATTATATAGAGGTTCAGCATCCACTTAATGGGTTGCTTTCACACATTACAAGCCACATGTTCCAGGTTCTTGTCATCTTACACAATATTTTAACCCACTTCAGAAGTTTACTATCAACGATCAGTCTGGTGATAATGGTTGAGTTGGAACTCCAATTCCACCTAGTATATGGCTGTTTGCATATATACCAGCAGTTACATGAATCAGCTTAGTTCAGTATCATTAATTAATAACTTAACTTTCATGTTGCTGACAAACTTTTGCAAAGTGCAAGTATTTAGCAATCGGGCAAAGGGAAGTAATGTTATGTAACTGTGGAGTTTATTGATAGTTTGCTCTGTAATGGTCATCAGAAGATAGGAAGTAATGCTTTAATGGAAGGTACATAACATTTTGCAACCCATTTCAGTGTATCATTGGCATTATTGAAACACTTCAGTGCTTTCTATTTATCTTGTAGTGTTTAATGTGAATGGCTAAGGTTAGAGAAACATTCAAATGCAGGAAGGCTACCATCAGGAACAGTAAGAGGGGAAGTAGAGGACGTGATTGTAGGACCATGGGAACTTGGAGTGCAGGATGGGATACATTCAATTGAGCTTCCTTCTTTTCTGCTTAAAATAGCGATGGGATCATTGCATTGTGATACTTTGTCAGTTTTTTCCAAATGTTAAAAAAAAGTTGTTGACAAGTCATTCAGAGCACTCAATACCCATTGTTTTCCTGCTTTGATGTGCAAAGGATGAGTATGACTACAGCAACAATTCATTATTAACAAGTGCAGATCCCAAGATACCATCTGAGGCTCCAGTGTTCTTAGAAGAATAACATCTGGTTCCATTCAAAAACTGTACTTACTGCATAATGGGAATTCAGAGCAAAGTACTGTTCTAACTGTTCTAATTAGTCAGTTTCACATGCATAGAAGGGAAAAGTCATTGCCTTATATATAACTTTCCTTAGGCAACAGCATTAGTTGAAATCTTGGCCATACAATTAGACTTAATGACCTCCAAACTGATCTGCTCAAATCAAACAAAGCCTGCACAAGAACACTCAAGCAGACTAAGCCACTACAGTAACTGCTGGTACAGGTATATACTGAGTAGAATGGGAGTTTCAACTCAACCCAAATAGAGAAAATGACTTGTTAAAATGCATACCAGAAATGGGTTAAAATCTCATATTTAGAGCTGCTAGGAATTGGGTGGTGCACTGGATGAAATCTACCGACTCAGGGACTTGGGTCCAATACGGTACATAGCAGCCATGGCATTATAATTCAGGTGAAGTAGCAAGCCATTGTCTTGTTTGTCCTCTTAAACCAGAGGTCCCCAACCTTTTTTATTCCATGGACCCCTACCATTAATCGTGGGATTCATGGGATCTGTGGACCCTACACTGGGAACCCCTGTCTTAGAATGATGTAAAAAATACTGAAGCATTGAAGATAAAGAGAGTTGTCCCTGGTTTCTTAGCCAATGTATATATCTCAGGCATTACCTTCATAGAACATTACATAGACAATATCACACTTCTGATTTGAATCTGCTCAGTTCAAAGTACCTGCTGAATTTCTACATTACCATACAGTCTACTCATCAAAAAACCTTATCAGTTGTAAGGTGCTCTGGGTTGATCTGAGGCTGTTTAAGTGCAAGTGTTGATTTTTTTAAAACCCAGTGGTACAGGATATTTTTGATTCCTCTCAGTTACTTACTTACTGCCTGTAATGGCGCTTCCACTTAGGGCAGCACCGAAGGTCCTCCGTCTCTGGGTGTTCAGGGTTGCTTCATCATGTCGGTAGCTTCCTCTGGGTTTTCACTACTGTCAGTCATGCAGGTGCAGGGTGGAGATTCGGGAATGCCTTTGCACTCAGAGCAAAAGGATTCTTGATTGCCGTCTCCGTTACAATTTTCTTTCATCACTCAGGGTTGTTAACCTGGAGCTGAACCCCCAAACCTGGAGGAGTGGTGAAACACTCTTAACCTATCCTGTACCCTTTGATCTGTTTGGCATAGGTGACCCTACCAAGAGCCAAAACATAAAGCCGACTCCAGCCAACACCACTCTCTGGGTCATCGGTGCACACAAGCCTTCAAACCCAATGACAAAGTTACAGTCTTCTTGGAGGTTCTCTCAGTTATACCTAAAATAAATTTGTCATTTTGGTTCAGTTCCCAGTGGGAATGGAGAGCGTGAAAACCCGCTTTAATTTGAATCAATTTAAATTAAAATACTCATCCTCCTTAGAAGCCATTAAATGTCAAGTGCATTGCTGAGGAAGTGTATTCTGCATTTGACTCTGCCACTTGATGACGGCAGTATATCTGAAATTAAACTGTTTCACTTTCCATTTACAACTTCTCCTACAATTCCGTCAACACCAATATTAATGCTCTATTTATCTTGGTTATTCTACCTAAATCTATCACCCAGCCAATTTTAAAATGGAACAGCATTCTCATCAGGGTTTACAAAAGAAGCAAATCTTGGGTTTCCTAGTTACAATGAAACAGCATGTTTAAGTTATAAGTGTGATATTTTATCAGGAATTTTTCAGGTACTTATTGGCTATGGTGGACCATAAAGTTGTTGGGATACAATGTATATTTTACTGAAATGCTCACATCTCTAGCAGATAATCTTTGTGGAGGGGATGCTCTAAACATATTGCTCCAATGTTCTCACTGCTACAGCTGTAGAGATATGTGGTGATTAACTTGTTTCCATTTTTTTCCATCTGCAGGTGAAGTTTGTCACAAATCATACACACAGTTTTCTAACTTGTGCCGCCATAAAAGAATGCACGCAGATTGCAGAACACAGATCAAGTGCAAGGACTGCGGTCAAATGTTCAGCACGACCTCATCATTAAACAAGCATCGACGATTTTGTGAAGGGAAGAACCATTTCACCACAGGGGGCTTATTCGGTCAAGGCATTACCCTTGCAAATGCTCCAACTTTGGAGAAGTCCAGCTTGGTGAACTTGAATCATAGCAATCCTGGCCTTGCTGACTATTTTGGTGCAAATAGGCACGCGGCTGGACTAACTTTCCCAGCAGCCCCTGGCTTTCCATTTAGCTTTCCTGGTCTGTTTCCCTCAGGGCTTTATCACAGGCCTCAATTGATACCTGCTAGCTCACCAGTAAAAGGGCTGTCAAGCAACGAGCAGAACACCAAACATCAAAGCCAGTTGTTGCCATCATCCCAAATGCTGCCTAACACACCGGACGCTTTGAAGGCAGCAAATCGGCAGTCTCCTTCAGATGAAGTTCGACCCCTGGGGGTCCCATCTGAGAAGACTTCTCAGGAGAAGCCACGGGGCAAAACCAGTGACCAATCAGAAAGCAGTGACCTCGATGATGTCAGTACACCCAGTGGCAGTGACTTAGAGACGACCTCTGGATCTGATCTGGAAAGCGACATTGAAAGTGACAAAGAGAAAAACAAAGAAAATGGCAAAACTACAGCAGAGAGTGCAAATAGCCCTCAGAAAGCAGTCCCTACAAACACCAATAAGAGAGAATTTTCCAATCACTCACTTTTATCCCCTCCACTGGATGAACAGATTGCAGTGACAGGAGCTGTTAATGACTCTATTAAGGCTATTGCTTCTATCGCTGAGAAGTACTTTGGTTCTACTGGACTTGTAGGCATGCAAGACAAAAAAGTAGGACCCTTGCCATACCCTTCCATGTTCCCTTTTCAATTTTTCCCTGCCTTTTCTCAATCAATGTACCCATTCCCAGATAGAGACTTAAGCGGTGTACCCTTAAAAATAGAACCCCAGTCACCCAGCGAGCTGAAGAAGCTGAGGAATGCAAGTTCCGAATCACCCTTTGATCTCACCACCAAACGTAAGGAGGAGAAGCCAATTCCACCCGTGACCTTAAAGCCACTGAGTTCTCATTATGCAAGTGAAGAGCAGCCTCTGGATCTGAGCATGAGCAGCAGGAGTCGGGCCAACGCAGGCACCGTGTTAGAACCCCGGAAGAATCACGTGTTTGGGGAGCGGAGGATCTCCAGTGTTGAGCAAGCCAAGAGCTCAGATCATTCTCTGCAGCATGCCAAACCAACACCTTTCTTCATGGATCCAATATACAGGTAAGGCAACATGTTGCTTCTGTCTTGGCATCTTATCTAGAGTTAAGGGCACATGTACACATCATTGTTGCAACGGATCTCAGAATATGTTCCCATAGTGTAATGTGTCCTTCAAAACTACACACTTCCCAACTTGACAGTATTCACACCTTTTCAAGGATCAACTTTATTCACAAAAATACATTTACATGTACAGTGGATTCTGGATAATTGGGACATGTTGTCACCAGTACGTTTTCGTCCGTTTAAGCAGTTGCCCCTATTAGCTGAAATTTCATGGAAATAGTTAAAATGGTGCAAAAAAGATAAACTACTATTTAACGAAGTAACAACTTATATATTTAAATGAATAACAGAACAAATTAGAACACTACAAATATTACTGATATGGAATATAAAAATGTGTATTTGTTCCCAATAGTTATCACCGGAGGAATTCATCCAGTGTAGGCTGGTGCGTTCTTTTGATTGACTGTAAATGAGCAAAATCAGTGCAGACACCTAGTGTAGATAATGAACTGCCGTCGTACAGTGCTGCCAATGAATGCATTCTTCAAATCTTCATTTTCATTATAATTGTCAATACCTTCAAATTCTTTATATTCCTAACTTGTTGAAGTTGTAAAATCGTTTCATTTTCACTGTGGTGTGTTGGACATGCAACAAAAAGCAAAAATATTCAACAATTATAAAGAACAAAGAACTTTATAATAATAAATGTAGAGGTTAATGTGATAAGAATAAAATGTGTATAAATACACAAGTACCAGCATATATTTGCATTTCAAACAGCATTATAAAATATGATTTAAAGTGTTTGCAGTGTGTGTGGTAATACATAAAGGAGGATGGAGGGGAGCCTAACTAGAATGGTTGATCACAACTGCTTGGAGAAAGAAACCATTAGAATGACATGAAGTTTTGGTTTTCATAGCCCTATAATGCTTTCTGGAAGAGAGCTTTTGGAAAAGGCAGTTTTCTGGGTGGGTCATGTCTGCAAAGTTTTTTTTTCCCTTGCCTGCTTCTTTGTCCTGGATACATATTTACCTTGTACCATATACCATATACCATATATACCTTGTACCATATACCATATACCTTGTATTAAAAAAATAACCCAGTGAAACAGTTCCTTGCCATGTTATCCTTAAATAAGTGCTGTAAACTGCAATAGGATGTAGCAGAACTTGATAAATTATGTTATTGCCATCATTTATTTCTCCATGTTCATTTCTCTAAGCTATCCAGCTATCCAGTCATCTTGCCTTCCTCTTGCCAAAAGCATCTTTAAAGATATGCTGGTTTATGACTGAATAGCTTTATTTTAATTTTTTTATTCCCTATTTTAAAATAGTGGTCTTTCCCATACTTACATAATATGAGTTGATAATAGTTCATCGCAGAGAAGGACAAGCAACTTGTTACCTGCTTCTGACAAAACAACTCTGAATTAACCGATTGGATCAGAGCAAATCTGCACCCTCTGTAAGCTTTATCTTTATGCTCATACAATGACAGATTTGTCACTTGTTCCAATTAACTGTATCTGAAGCCAAGACTGACAGAAAATCACAGAGCCAAAAGTGATCTCGTGAGGAATAAAACTTCACTTTGTCTGATACTAGCTAGTTAGTTCAGGCCATAAACTGAAAACTGTTTAGTTTCCTCATTGCTTTATTCCAACCAAGATTAATATTGTCAATTTTGTTCATATTTTGTCAAAGTAGAGTGGAAAAAAGGAAACTTTCTGACCCAGTAGAAGGACTGAAGGAGAAGTACATGAAGCCTACTCCAAATTTCTTATTCCATCCACAGGTAACTCGATTTCCCTGTTCATTGGCACCATTTCAGAAATGCTAATAGTGTTTTTATCAGATTGAAGTAACAGTGTATTTTCATTTACAGCATGTAAGAATGTTAAGTAACACAGTGTGTCATTAATTCCTGTAACAGTGCTATATCCTCAGCAGCACAATATGTTTGTTATTTGTATTGGGATCAGATCAAGTTGTTTTATTTATGATGCGCCTGAAATATTGTGTTCCAGTTGCACAGTGTAGCTTTTGTACAATTACATAGGAACACAAACCAGGTAGGTCATTTGGATTACTGTGTTTTATATATAAATTTTAAACTCCATGAGCTAATTAATTTTAATTGTAGAAATATGAAACCTGTAATGAGTGCATTTCTAATTAAATGCACATGGTTTATAACAAGCTACACTTGAATTTACTGACTTTTTCATATAGGAGTATCGCATACATTAGACCAGTGTGTTTTTATTGGAACCATTAGAACAGCACATTTTCTATTATATGTAGGCATAATATTTCCTGCAGTATACTATTTACTAGATCCATTAGAATTTACCATACCTAAACTATCATAAACAGATATTATATTTTCATGCAGGTATATTGCACTGCATCATTGACAATGGCAGCTTAAAATATGAAGTAGGTTCTCCCTTCATTTTGTCCTATTGGAAACAGGTATCAGTCAAGAAGAATTAGGTGTTTTGCATAACAATGTAATTATGTAGTTGGATATTCCCCACCAACTCTGACACTAGCAACTGTATCCCCCTTCTGCTGTGGATCATAAGTAACATTCAAACTTGTCTCTCGGTTTAATCCACATGTGGCTTTAGTGTTCATTGAGTTGGCATCAGGTTGGGAAGGAAGGGGATGCAAGTTCATGACATTCCCAGCATCTTGAAGGTTAGTAGAGTGGTGGTGGGCGTAATTTTAGCTTATCACCCTGACATGGGGCAGATCTTTGACAACACTTTTAGGACAGCACACTTACCTTCCTCAAAGGATGCCTCTGACCTGGGAAGCATCTGACAATGAAGTACTTCATTAGATCCTTTCAAAGGGTAGATTTTTAACCCAGAGAGCTATATGTATGAGGAATGAGAGGCTGGAGGAGGTGGTTGAGACTGAGATTAAAACTTTTAATAGATAGTGGCAGATACATGGATGGGAAAGGTTTAGAAGGATATGGGTTATGCAGTCAAATGGGACTAACTTGGATGGACATTTTTGTTTGTCATGGACAAGTTGGGCAGAGGGGCCTGTTTTCATGCTGTACGCAGTTAAGAGAATCTGAAACAGGAGTCACATGTAAATCAGACCAGGTAAGGGCAGAAAATGTCCCTCCTTGAAGAACACTTCTGGTCCATGTGAGTTTTCATGATAATTTGATATTATATAGCCAGTGACATGCCCACTCTGCACCAATACTCTTCTGATAGGATAATAGCAATTTAATTTTCCTAGAAGCCAAATTGTAAATGTCTGCCATAGCATTTTGAATTTGCACAGCTGTTATAACAACTGAATTGAACTGATCTGAATTCAGTTGTCAAGGAGCAGTACAATATGTCGCTGGACCAGTAATCAAGAAGTCTTAACTACAATTACAGCCAGTTGTTTCAGCTGAATTTGTATCTCCTTTGGGTAGTTACTTCCTTAAGATCAGGGAGTTGGTGTCCAGAAAAACAGGGCAAATTTCCAAAATGATATGTTTTTGATCAACCTTCTACACAAAAGTGGCCAGAATTTAATTTCCATTAAGAATTTACAACTTGTAATCCTCTCATATTATGGTACATTTTATTCCTATAGTCCTTTTAAATAGGCACAGAATCTTGGCTTTTTCCTGACTTGACAACCATTTTTTTGCCAATTGGACAGAACTGAAAGGCTTTAGCTGTATTTAACTAAAAAGGCTCTCTTCCACATGATTACAGTATTAAAATAAGCTATGGAAACGAGTCTATCAAGTCCACTCTAATCATAAAGCACCTACCCACACCCATCCACTTTATTGTCTCCACATTTCCTTCAACTCCACTCAGGTTCTTCTGTTCACCAACACCCTAGGGGCAATTAGTCTACCGACTTCCACGTGATTGGGAAGCGGGAGTAAAGTGGCACATTCAGAGAAAACCCATCTGGTCACAGGGAGAACATGAGAATTCCCTGCACTAGCTCCAAAGGTCAGGATTGAACATAAATCAAAACAGCTGTGAGGCATCAGCATGATTGGCTGGATCACCATCCTACCCAAACCCTCTTTCCACCTGGAGCCATCTCTGTAGCATGAGTGAACAACTCTTGTTCACCTCTGTTGAAGCTCAGTTCTTGAAGAACGTTATGCTGCATGATAGTTCTCCATGTAGAGTGATATGTAGGAAGGTCTTCCAGCTATGAGTATGTCCCCTATCTATGGTTTCCTCTCTCCATTGTTTCCTTCAAGCTACAAAGTAGAGTTTTACTATATTATCAAGGAAGGAGAGCAATTTATATTCTTATAGTGCTTTTGATGTGATAAAATATCTCAAGATATTTGGAAGCACAGTACAAACTTCTGCTGATTAATAAGATGGGACACCTCTTGTCAGGATGACTTAGAATGAGATGTCCATGTCAGCCATTTCAATAATGCCTACTTTGTCAACACTGATGATCAGAAAAGAAAATCTGAAACAAAAGTAAAATATTGATCTTTGGTCCCATGAACCTGTGTTCAAATCTGTTCCAATAAATCTATTCCATTTTGGGCACTGTTTGGCCTGTTTTCACTGGACCAGCCACTAGACCTGTTAGCCAACCAGATAATGAGTGTCTGCAGGCAATCCAGGAAAGGCATTTGCATGCTTTCTCCTAACACTCGAAGAAGAAACAGAAATGGTAGTAAAATCAAGTTTTAAATGTCTTTTAAAAACGTGTTTTGAGGGTAAGAAATGTCGAAACGGCGATTCACGATTCCCCTATCTCATGTATAAGACTGCAAGACTATAATGATAATATTTCTGTCCCTCAGATGTTGACCATTTCATTAGGGTAGCCTGCTGTGATATCACTTACTCAAAAACCCTAAATAGAAACAAAATATACCATGGTAAATGCATTTGTTCACATTACAGTGTAAGGGTATTCTAACTATAGCAATAAGAAACAGATGAGAAATAGTTATTTGCAGACATTAAATGGAGAGAGAAGCTAATGATAGGAAAGGATTAAATCCCTGGTGCTTAGATCACGTTTGAAATAAAGATTCTTTGCACTCAGTCATTTAGGAGAGTTTGAACTGGTGACGTCTAATAAGCCATATAATTCCAAGTCATGCATTTATACTGCAATGCTGCCGATCGGCTTCCTGCAAGTTGCTTCAGTATTGTTTTCCAGCCCCAGTGCAGTAGGACCTGTTATATTTACAGTATATTCCAGGACAAGTTCCATGACAACTGGTTCCACTTTAAGACATCTGTAATGCATAAGCCTGTGCAGATCCAATTGTTTTGAAATCACTGTTCACAGCTATTTAACTGGTAGTAGTGCCTTCCTCAACCAGTGGCGAAGGTCAGTGCAGGCCAGTGAGTGAGGAAACCACTTTGCTGTCTTAATACAGTTTGCAATGACTGTTTCAGCTACTCAGACCACTGACAATTAAGAAACACAATTCCTACTTAAATTAAAGAAGGAATTGAGACCATGTTTGGTCCAACCTTCCAAATGAAATCACCCCATCTAATTGCATTTATTCCTCTCTCGATATTTACAGAATTTTGAATCATTAGACTTCACCCCTCATTTTCCTTTTCTTTTCACACTTGTGTGGGATTCAGTTAGCATTTTGTGTGTAACTGACCCTGGTCACTCCCATAATTGTCTGAATATCTTATGTTTGAGCGCATATCCATACTGCACAATATCCAGTTATCCAATTCAGAGTTTATTACTAGGATTCATTTATGATGTAAACCAGCACTAGGTTTTTCTACATATCTCTCCATTTTATTTCAGGTGCAAAGCGCTAAAAGAAATTAGATAAGCCTTCATCTGCATGAATTCATAGACAGTAAATAAACTTGCTGTATTAAAGTTCAGCTGTACCCTCCAACTTCTGATCCTTCTTTCCCCCTCTAATGTATTGGATAGGAGCTGGGAATATTTGTGTCCCCTTCATTCTGTGCTGCCAATGGGGTCACCAGGAAATGAGCCCAAGTTACAACCAGAAGCAACCTTCTAAAGCAGTGACATACAACAAGATTTCCCATATTTTAATGTAAAATGGAATATAGGGCTCTGTTGACTTGAAGCAGACATCTTTTCTGGTTTGATATCATTATGAGTTTGCCTGTAACTGTGTGCTCTAAATAAAACTAGCCCTTTTGCATTAATCTATCCCCATTTGTCGGGTGGTCAAAAAAAACGCCTGTCCCGGCTGATCAGCATCAACATCAGTCACATCTTTCATATTTTGTACTAAACAATTAACTAACAGTTCAGGGCCCAGTAAATGGCCCAAATTTACAGCAAAGCAGGTTAGACACATTTACTTATTCAATACATTCGCTCTCAGCCATTGATCTTCCAGCCCAGTCTCAGTTTGCGGATCCAGGTTCCTGAGTCTGAAATAGTTAATCCTGCTGCAGCCCCTACATTTGAAATGTTCATGGTATTTTACCACTGCACATTTGTCCAAACAGATTGATCACCAGCTAGCAAAAAGAATTGCTGGAGCTGTGGTGGAATTTTGAGCTGGGTAAATTTCATGTTAATTCCCTTTCACAGCTAAACATAAATGGAGTGGTAACAAATGAAGTGGTGCATTCTATTGATTGCAAAATGACCACTGGATTGCAGCCTTGTCGTTCTTTAGACACTTCTGTGAATTGAAAGAATGGGTATTGAAATTCTTTCTGATTTATGTGGAATAATTTAGAGCCAAAGTAATATTGTTATTTAGGTTCCTAAAACATCTGGTGTGACAGCTCGTTCAGTTTTGACTAACATGTTTCACTGATCATGTGTTTAAGATTAAAGGTCACTGGCAAAAATTGTGATATTTAACATGGATATAATCATTATTAATCAAATTGCTAACTATAATTAGAATGTGAATATAAGAGCTGTGGAAACTTTTTTTAATATAATGATGCAGGGTTTAAGCTGCCATAAACGAAAATGGACGAATGCTATGTCATTGTTTGGTAAAGGCTGATTAGTTCCACCTTAGTTAAATGTCCAGATGCCCCTTCAGCTCTACTGCATACATTGTTATTAAATTTCTTTAGGTACTATTTTAAAATCATTGGAACTTTTTGTTGAGGATTAGCCTAATGCACGGTTTTATTTGGTACAGACATTAATCTATAATCATTAAAGGTATAGTGGGTTCTTATCAGTTTTGTGGAATAAGGTAAAAATCAGAATTATTAGATTTACTTCCTTGAAATCCCATTGTCAGTGTCAATCACATGTTTTATATGGCATTAGTTATGCTTTAACACTCACCTGTAAGTAATGTTCTTGGCTGGTAGAGATTACATTGCTAGCTCCTCTATGAATGAGCACCACTAAAACTGGGCTGGATTTATGCAGCCTCACCTTTATGAGTGGGGTCTCATCTTCGGCAGAGTTGTTCACTACCTCCCCTCTTCTTTAAACACAGTAAAAAAAAGAGAAGGTCAATAGATTTTCCTGCAGCATTTTGATGAGGGCATCACTTACATCATCTTCCAGGATGATATTTGCTTTCTTGGTTGTTTATAGAACCAAGTTTTCCTTTAATCACCAATTCTTGCTACTTTTACAAGAATACTAATTAATAGCAAGATACCATTTAAAGACACTCAATATTCAAGACTTCTGATTCCAGGTCACTTATATTGGACCCATTAGTTTCTAATGCATTTTAAAATAAATTTAAGAAAGCAAATTTTGCTGCTTTATTACTCAAGACAAAAGAAGACATATTCTAAACAATTCATATCTAATTGATAACTTTTAATTATCTGAAATCTTGAGCCCAACTCTTCAGTAATAAAAAGCTCTGATGCTGTTATCGTATATTTAACACTCATTAAAGTTGTGAATTAGGCTGGGCAGTTCATGGAAAGGGAGAGCAAATGTTGTAAATACTTGGATTTATGCTGTCGCTTTGATTCTAATGACCTATTTACAAGGTTAATACTTATCATGTCAGAATTTTCAAGGTTAAATTACTTTATGATTTAATTTTTAAATCAAAATATTCATGTTTATTGCAGTCACTGTTCTTCATTTATACAGCTTAATGATATTGGATACCTTAACAAGGGATCTATTATTAGTAATTTAAACATAGAATATAGAACACAACTACACAGTACATGCCCTTTGGTTCACAGTGGTGTGCCAACCTATATTAACCTCATCCAAGATTAATCTAGCCCTTACCTCCATAGCCCAGAACCCTTCTTTTTTCTCTCAATCATGTGCCTATCGAAGAATGCCCTAAACTTCCATATTGCATCAGATTTTATTGCCACCCTCGAGAGTACATTCTAAGCAGCCACCACTCTCCTGTGTAAAAAAAACTCCTACTCTGACAATTCCCCTAAACTTTCCACCGTTCACCTTAAATGGATGTCCTCTGGTAATTGGCCTTTGCTTCCCAGAGAAAAAGATGCTTGCTGACCATTCTGTCTATGCCTCTATCAAATCAACTCCCATTTCTCCATCACCCCAAAGGGAAAGGCCTAGTTCCCTCAACTTACCTTCACAGGACATGCCCTCTACTCCAATCTCCTCTGCACCCTTTCTAAAGCTTCGACATTTTTACTCTACAATGAGGCAACCAGAACTGAACGCAATACTCCAAACATGGTCTAATTAGAGATTTCTGATGCTGCAACATTATCTCACAGCTCTTGAATTCAATCACACAATTAATGAGGGCCAACATAACATATGCCTTCTTAACTATCCTATCAACTTGTACAATAACTTTGAGGGATCTATGTACTTGGAATCTAAGATCTCTCTGTTCCTCCACACTGCTAAGAATCCTCCCATTAACCTTGCACTCTACCTTCAAGTTCAATTTTCGAAAGTGTATCACTGTATACTTTTCCAGATTGAACTTTATCTGCCCAGCTCTGCATCCTATCTAAGTCGTGCTGTAACCTATGACAATTTTCTTCATTATCCACAACACTAACAACCTACATATCATCTGCAGGTTTACTAACCCACTCTTCCAACTCCTTATCTGAGTCATTTATAAAAAATCACTAAGAGTGGTGGTGGGGGTGGGGGTGGGGGGATGTCCCAGAACAGTTTCCTGTGGAACATCGCCAGTCACTAGCATTGACCTCCAGGCAGAATGTGCTCCGTCTACTCCCCCCCCCCCCTTCTGTGGGCGAACCTATTCCAAATCCATGCAGCCAAGCTTCATGACTTTCTGAAAGAGCCTATTACAGGGAATTTTGTCAAACAGCTTACCAAAATACACATATGTAACATCCACTGGTCTACCTTCATCAACTTGTATTGACACCTCCTCCAGAAATTCAGTCAGGCTCACGGGGTACACCCTGTGCTTCACAAAGCTATGCTCACTATCCATAATAAGACTATGCTTCTCCAAATGCTCATAAATCCTGTCCCCAAGAATCCTCTCCATGACTTTGCCCACCACTGATGTAGGACCTACTGGTCTATAATTCCCTATTAACTTTCTTGAACAAAGGAATAACATTTTCCGCCATCCAATCATCTGCTACTACTTTGAGTGTGGATGTAAAGATCATCGCCCAAAATGTAGCATTTTCTTCGCTCACTTCCCATTGTAACCTGGGAATATCCCATCTGGTCCTGGGGACTTAACTAACTAAATGTTTTTCAAAAGTCCAGCACATCCCCTTTCATAACGTTGACAAGCCCCATCATATTAGCCTGTACCAAGCTGACTTTCACATTTGTCAAAATCCCTCTCCTTGGTAAACAACAAAGAAAAGTATTTTTTTAAAGACTCTCATTCCTCCCCTGCCTCCAAGCATATTTCCCCCTCTAGTCATTCTTCTGTTCTTCACATATATGTAGAACACTTGAGGTTTTTGGGAATCCTACTCAGCAGGTCTTCTGATCTCCCCTTCTAACTTTCCTAGGTCCCTTCTTAGGACCCTTCCTGGTGACCTTATAACTCTCAGGAGCTCTAAGATTGACCATCCAGAAGATTGATCATGGGAGGGGATCCACAGAGTCAATGAAAATTTTAAAAAATGTGGAGGCTAGAACTCTGAAATGAAAACAAAATAGAAAATGCTTGAAGTACTAAGCAAGTTAGGTGAAGTTTCAGATCTGAGAACATTTGTCAATTGAAGGGCCTCAGTCCTGAAACTTGAGTTGTTTCTCTTTTCACAGATGTTGTTTGGCATGTTAAACACTTACAGCATTTTCTGTTCTTAATCCACTGGTCAATGTGTGGAAAAATTTCAATGTTCATAGAAGCATCGAGCACTAAAGCTACACAGTAAGGAAACAGACCCATTTAGTCCATGCTAATCATCATGAAAATACTTATATTAACATTATACTAACCCCATTTTATTCTCTCTATATTTTTATCAGTTTCTCCCCTTCCCCAGACCTTACTACATACTTGGTGCAAGCATCATTTAACTTAGCAACCAGCAAGTCTTTGGGATGTGGGAGGAAACAGGCACACATGGAGAAAACCCGCAGGGTCACAGGGACAATGTGCGAAGTCCACACCAATAACACCAGAGGCCAGGATCAAGCCAGGGTCACTGCAGCTGTGAGACAGTAGCTCTGCTAGCTGCACCACTGTGTTCGCATTTTCTCTTTGGAACAATACCTCGGCCTTACTCAGTAAATTCAGTAAATATTAGCAACTGTGACTTCAAAAATATACAGTGACTAAGTCTGATAAGGTTAGTTGATATTTCAAACATCAACAGTATAGGGTTGATGATAAACATTAAAAAAGAGTAATACAGATTCCTGACTGATATCTGGATCCCAGTTAGGTCATCAGAACAAGGGGCTCAGATCACCAAAATAAACAGAAATAGTGATGTTTCAGAATCTAGCTATCCTGCACGTTATTTATTTGACATTGCACCTAGGCTCATATTGGGAAGAATGGTACAAACTCGGACTCCTGATCTAAAATCTAAAGCACATTGTAAAGAATTGATTTGAGACCACTTAATAACTGGTATTTATGCTTTTGGGGAAAGAAAATCTCATCAGAGGCCAATGCAAACAATATCATTTGTCATTTGTAAACAATTATGGCAGCTGAAAGAGTCACAATTTGTGGATTGTAATTTATTTTTGTATTTTGGTCCTACTCCCTAGTTCCGCTTGCCAGATCAAAGAATTTGGGTAAGTTCCTCTGCTTATAATTCCAAACCATAATTCATAAGGATCAAAATGAAAGGTTTATTAATTGGTGCATAACTCAGGATGATTTAAAATCTCCCACACTCCCTTCTCTTCCTTTCCCTCCTCTAAATAAAAGTGTAAATGTTTGCCATTTTACTTCAGGATCAGATTGCATTACCATAATCACAAGCAGTATTTAAGTAATTCACACAGTAGACTGAGTTCTAAATCACTCCATCTGGTAACTGAACCGATATCAGGGCCTCTCAAAACCCACTTGTATTTATTTCTGTCACCTATAGATTAGAGCCAGTGAATAGCAGAGTCTGTGATAATTGCTTAGTCTATTGTTGATCATATCTTTGCTTTCACAAAAAAAGTTTATAAATATTTGCTTTTGTCCAATAATGGCGTCGTCTGCATACTTGATTTGTGCTGGGAATAGAGTTAAATACTGGATTGCATCAGTACAAGGTTAACAGCCTCAATGGGATTAGGAGGGAGTGGCATTATTTCCTTATTCAGACATCTGGCTGGAGATAAGATCAGTGATTGTGAGAAAGTAAATCACAAATTATTCAGCTGCTAAGTAATACTGCCATTTACTGATATTAAGTATGTCTTACATCTGTATAGCTTTGTAACTGCTAAGAGTTTGTTCCCTTTAAAAGAAAATTAAGCTTTTTTGTACCAATTGTTTTTATCAAATTAATGCTTTAGAAAGGTAATATTTTCTTCTAATGTCAATAACTTATTTTAGGAATTTGATAAGCAATTAAAGCCTGATCGTATCATATTGATTGATATAATTAATCACTTTGTATTTAAAAATACAAAGCATCCTAAATTATTCTTCATCTACAATGGTCTAGATGAGACAAGGCTGGTGGGAATGCTTCATTTTCCAGTTTTGTGGTGGTCAGTGAAATGATCCAAGGTCCTGTAATGAGATGAATGAGTTTGAAAGTATATTAATTAGATCAGTTCAGCTTCACCCAGGTACCGAGAATAGTCCTTATCCTTTTCCAGAACTGTTTAAGATTATCTTCCCTCTGCTAAAGCGTAAGACATTCTTTCTACTCAGGACTATTGATTGAATGGTAGTGTTATTATGTTTATTCTATACACAAAGCAGAAAGAATGTGTTTACAAGTTTCGCCATATTGACTGACCAGAATATTCCTTCCTCCTGCAATACCTGATAGATAAAAAATAGTCACATTATTTTGGGGTGAACATTTGTTATGATCACTTTTAAAATTATTATCTCCGATTTTCCAAATAGTAACTATGGCACATGAACCTGCAGTGAGAACTGCAGGCACACACAGATGGTAAATATTAAATGTAATTTTGCCCAAATACTTCATCTTTTTGAAGTGTAACAGTCTTTTCTAATTCTATTTGGACCTAGCAGTAGTTACTAAATTATTTCTTCTATTACTTTGATTGGTTTTGACTATAATAGCAATCAGTTGATTTTTAATTTATGGAACAAATGATGACAGAAATACTGCATCAAATTTAAAGCAGTTTTTAAGCATTAATAACTACAGAATATTGGTTAAATTAAGAGACTTCACAGACATTTCCAACAAGGATTATTGAACAGATCCCAGTTTCTCACATGATGTAATACCTGCTGCCTAAATATCTGCCTCCCATCAACCTTCTCCTGAACCCAAGCAATTGTATTAAAGTTAAATCCCCTTCTCAGTCGATGGATATTACCCTGCTAAAATGGGTAGGCATAGTAACAACCTATCTTATTTAGGTGAAAAAAAACTGTTCTGGTTCTTAGAATCATTTATTTCAAAACCATTTTCCCGAAGCTGCTTCTGATGATGAATTAATAATAAAATAACTTCCTGTGTTCTCATTATCCTTTCACTTAACTAGTAAGTGTAAGACCTTTCCACCTTTGTCCCATAAGTAGATATCATAACTTAAAGGCTTCATCTCATTTCTTAATCTCTAATCAGTTATCCTAATTTTATTGAAAATTTTAGTGTATTTTTGTTAAAACATGGTTTGCACAGAACCTAGAAAGCAATATTTTATTTAAAATTACACACAGCACAAATATATATATTTGCTTATACTGTATATGTATCTGTACAGATTGATAAAAGATTGGCTGGTGGTGGGAAGAATTCCCTTGTAGCACACAGCAGCATCATTATTACCTATGTCTGCCCTTTGATCTGTGATGTCAGTATCATTCATATTGACAAATGTGCTGTCCAGTTGCATTGTGCAGGGAATGTTTTAGCAGCTATGAATGATTATGAATAAAGCTTGAGCACAGGCAGACCCCAGTGCCTTCCAGTGCTTTCATATATGCTGTGTGACAAGTAAATGCATCTAGACTTTCCTTAGAGATTTTCAAATGTTTGATGAAAGACATTTTGCAAATTGGCAGAGGTGCCTTGTACAATGCAATTTGTAACTAGGGCCGAGACATATAGTGTGAAAGAAGAGAGTGGGCGGCTGGATCAGTCGGCAGAATAAAGGTATTTACTATAAATGCAAGCAATTAATTGGGGGGAGAATAACTAGATCAGCTACTCCCTGAGAGAAAGTGGAGCAAAATTTTAAAGAAACATCACTGATAAATCCCCAACAAAGAAGACAGCTTCCCCACATGCAGTGAAAGAACAGACAAAGCTGTTGAGGTTTACTTATGAACAATAAAGTTACTTTTTATGTTTAAATATTTTGAAAAAGTGTTAGTATGTATTTTGTCTTGGAAGCCTCAATATAATTAACCAAGATGTGAGAACAAATATTTGTGTATTCAATTTAGGTGAAACTCTTGATAAAATGTAATTTCTTTTCTCTCTCCCTTCCATTTCTTTCCCTGCACGTCAGATGTCAGCAATTGAGAACATGGCAGAGAAGCTGGAAGGTTTCAGTTCATTGAAGCCAGAAGCCAATGACCTCCTCCGGTCTGTCCCCTCAATGTTTGATTTTAGGGCACCCCCGTCCGTCATTCCAGAAAGCCTGCTGCGAAAGGGCAAGGAACGGTACACCTGCAGGTAATTACATTCTCCTCAAATTGAGAATCACGCTAGCAGCAATGCTAAATTTTCACTGCGTTTTCTTCTGCAAATTGCCATTATGAAATAATGAGAATGGCAGCCATTTTTCCTCATACCTAGGGAAAATATAATACAATTGAGATTCAGAATGATTCTTAGCTATTCGAAGCCAGACCTCAATGAACTCTCGCTAAGGTTATGTTGAATTATAGGAAACCAAATTGGATCACTCAACAATGAACTGGAGCTGAGTCTTATCAGCTAGATTTGACTGACAGTTGGTTACTTTATTTGTGGAAAACTTCCTGACTTCTCTTGTGCCCCATTTAAGGAGAATGCTTTACTCTTAGATCAAACTTGATCCCACCAGCTTCACAGCATGGCAGCCATTTGCTGTATGCCTGTTTACTAGGCACAGTAGCTACGACCTAGTAAATGAGCTTTTGTTCTAATGACTTAATGGGAGTTATTTTGATTCCAGATATTAATCGGGAATCTGTATTACTTATTTCAACACTTATCATCTAGTACAACCCTATCTTCATCTTGACTTGGAGAATGAATGGGCTATTGAACTTATTGGCTAATTAGTCTACTCTTTCACCATAATGATCCATGATTTGAACTTGGGCAATCTTTGGTGTGTTTATGTATTAGACAAATTGTAACTCTTTGGTTTAAGTGGAATATATGATTTTTCACTTGGGCAATAACTGTACAGCAGATTACTTATCATCATTATTTGCACCACTTTTAATAGTTAATAAAACTGGGTGTATTCTCAAGAAGGAAATTTTGCAGAGAAACAGAGTTGGGCAGAGATGTAAGGGTCAAAGGGATTGGACTATTGGAATAACTGAACATTCAAGCAACATTCCTGGGATTAAAGGCAACACACACACACACACACACACACACACACACACACACACACACACACACACACACACACACACACACACACACACACACACACACACAAAGGCTGGAGGAGCTCAACAATTCAGGAGGCTTCTCGCTTAAGTGTCCAATAATAATCAGCCAGTATTAATGGATTCCAGTTGCCCTGATACCGTTTCTCCTTGACCACAATGTCCTGGTGAAACCTTTCACTGTGTTCATCACCGACAGTGCCAAGATGTTCGGAGAAGAATTCTGAATGGAAAATGAATCTTTAGTAACATGTTGCATTTCATGGTTTTGTATGCTTGAAGCATGTTGCGAACCATTTGTACATCGTTTGATGCTTTGTAGTTGCCAAGAAAATTTTCAACAATGTCCTTGAATGCCTTCCATGCAATTTTCTCCAGTCTCACTAGAAATTATTCAAACTGTCTGTAATTGATGACTTATTGGATTTGTCGACCAACCAAAATGCCTTCCTTAATCTTGGTATCAGTTATACTGATAAATTATGAATTGAAGTAATAAATAGAGGTGATTTCAAATAAAAAGTGCAGGATGGGGAATTTTCACAGTGATTTTCATGATCAGCAGCTCAAAATCCATAATATACAACCAAGGTTGTTCAGGAAGCAATATCTCTATTGTCAGTGTAATCCATTCTGAGTATCGCTGTATCACTACATCACTACTCCATTCTGGGTAGTGCTGTACTCAGTGGAGATCTCAGTCTGACTAGTTCTGTGCTTAATGAAAATACTCTGATCAAGAAAATCCGGTACTGGATAGAGTCTCTCCAGTCTGACCAATAGTTTACAATTGGAGACTTTCCAACCTGGCCAGTGTTCACTCTGCTTGTCTGGTACTATAGCCAGTGAATGTTGGGAAACTATTTGGTCTGGCTTATTTGTTCATGGCTAATTTTATCATTTGCGTATTGTGTACTTGGATAAAAATCAAAAGTAATTTTGGGTTTGTTGTGTCTATAGTTGATTATATCGTTTTGGAACACAAATATTCTCCATATGTGATTCACAAGGGGAGCACAAAGGCATCGGAGAACTGACAGCTATGTCACAGTGATAAAATGGGTTGTGTATATAGTAAGTTACCACTCTCCACTTTGCAGTCAAGACAAAGTGCTGAGCTGAACCCAATGTCTCTCCAAAGAGAGGAAGGGAAAATCAAACAGAGGAACACCCAGACCATTCTTAAGTATACAAGGGAACAATTAGAGATCTGGAGAAGATCACCATTTAATCCAGAGATGATACAGATGGAGGGAGGCCAAGAATGCCAGAGAGTTCAAAGTAAGCAGCCTGAGATAAAGAGGTATTTCAGCAGAAAAATTTTAACAACTGAAGGTGACCACTGTGTGCTCCTAATAAACAGGGAGCCTTGGCACTGCTAAAAAAAATCCCTTTTGCTCCTGATTTCAGAAGATGACAGCCAAACTACATAGCTGCCAGGAAAGGCTCTTTTCTGTTTCCTGTGTAATGTTCAGATTGCTTTAATTAGAAAAAGAGGTTTCCTTTCAAGATGAAATTAACCATTCGAATCATTATTTATAACAAATGCCATTAAAAAAAAATCTTTTCCTATTCCCTGTGCACCAAACCGAAGCATTTCAGTATGAATTCCATGACTGCTCCTTGTAGCAATCCATCTGACCTTGTTTCTCTCCTCTCAATAGATACTGCGGCAAGATTTTTCCAAGATCTGCAAACCTGACCCGGCACCTTCGGACACACACTGGAGAGCAACCTTACAGGTTAGAGAAAACCGTGTTAATGGGAAATACCCTGCCCATAAATCATACCTGTGTCGAAGTTGCTACTCTGGCAAAATGTTTCATTTGAAAGGAAATGATCCCCTCAAAAGTAAAGTCCATGTAAATACATCTGATTTTTATAGCCTATCTCACAGCACATACTCAGAAGTAGGTGGATTGTTTACATATCAGGCTTTCAAGGAGATTTTATACCTTGGTATATTTAATAAAAAATAGCGCTTCTCAATTTAGCCCCATTATAAATAAACATTTTAAAAGGCAGTATGAAATCCCATGTTGGAACATAATTTTGTAAACAAAAATGTTATAAAACACACTCAGTGCGCTGAAGGTTACTTGATGCCTTTACTTGTAGATCACAACTCTCTTTCTTGCTGGGTCCTCATGCCCCAAATGGAATTTTGGACTGCTTCCCTAAATCATATCTGGTGGTCAGGACCATTTGGTTTTGCACTTTCTGACACATTGTGTGGATGGCTTTTACCTCTTTGAAGATCTCTGTAATGATCACCACTAATTGGACCAGAACCCAAATACTCTCAAAGGCGCTCTCAGAAGACAATCTCTCATTCCAATAAATGGAGCAGAAAGTGTTGAAATGTGAACAGCCCAGCTTTTTCACACGAAGCCAGTGACCCAGCTTATTGATAACTGTGTCACAGAACACAGCTCTGTTCTTTTCATAAATGCAATAAATTGTGCTTTGCTACCCAGAGAATAATCTCAACTAATTTAACTGCATTTTGTGCAGTAATTTTTTTCCCTCATGTCCTTAGAAACACCTAGATTATATAAAAATAAGCAAAGCTTCTTATGCCATGAAGTGAGCAAGTTCAGCTCATCAGGCCTGTCTTGGTCAAAAAGTGCATATTTAGTCTAAACCCACTTCCCAGTTCTTAGTTCAAAGCCAAGTATAATACCACATAGTTACAATACATATTAAATGTTATCTTCAAAGATGTGCAGTGTCTTAGATACGCTTGAAGTTGATGGACAGCAAAAGATCAGTCTCTGTAGCTCGGGCACGTTACTCCAAGAACAGACACTTCTTAACACTGTCTCCAACTGCCACTTCAAAACTACTATTTAATGCCTCAAAATACATAAAAGTCCAGAGTGACTCTGAACAAGGAAGCAAAAATATTCCCAGATATCAGTGTCTGATCCCTTCAGCTGAGCAAAAACAGACCAGCAGACCACACAGACCAGGTGTTATCTGTTAACCCACTTATCTTCCCAAAAGAAGTTTAATACTGTACAGTTTCAGTGAGCAGCATAACCAGGAACACAAGTGCAAATGCAACAAACAAATTGAGGTATGGTTTCAACATGACCCCCGGCATCACACTGTCATTTGTACATCAGCAAATAAAACAGAAACAGCCTGGTTTTCAATTCCTCTCATTTCGATGGCAATCATCTATAAAATCTGCAATGTTGGTTTATAGCTGAAAATCTGCCACCTTATTTCTCGGTATATGAAATACTTAACCAATGCAGAACACATAAGTCTCTAATCGTTTTCCGCCTCAAACTTCCATATCCTCACCCAGTCTTCGAAAGTACAGCAGGGTTTGGCGGTACCCATATCTGTACATATAATGTAATAGTTAAGATTGCTTATGAGAACTCCAGCCAAGGACAGCCCAAGGGTAATGACTGTAGAGATTTTTGTAACAGTAGAAAGACTCTAAAATAGTGTGCAATCCAAATTGTAGGCTGTGCAATCAGCAAACAGAAGATTGTCAGTGATAAAGAAGGAGCAGAATAATTCGGGACATTCTACATGGCATTTCCCCAAGCCCCTGCTGTTCCTGAGTGTGTGTGGCTAGACTGTAGCATCCATGATTTATATGTCACAGTAAGCATCATGCAGATTGTATGGTTTTTACTGCTTTAAGAGACTGAAACAATTAGTATCATATTAAACAATTTTCACATTGAAAAATTGCCAAACATCATTATGTGACAGATGTATGTTTTCTGAAGTTATTGAGGGGAAGCAAGATAAAAAAAAAATAAGGGTGATGAAGACTATCATCATTTGCCATAAACAGCAGTCAGAATAATTATTTTATGTCTGTAGAACAGTGTACGGAGAAATACGACCAAGGCCCAAGGGATTCTAAATGACTACAGGGTATGAAAGCTGATGCCTGTCCTACCAGCTTGATAGACTAAACTGCTCACATTGGCACAGTATTAAACATTTACTTTGTTTATTGTAATCTTTCTTGGAAGATAACAGAGCTTCCTTTGGGACTGGCAATTGAGTAGGCTAATCGTGGAAGAAGAAAAGATGTAATCACTGGACATAATTTTGCATGAAAAATCTTGGCCAAGTTTGTCATTCTTTAGAAGCTGCAACACATGGGATAGAGCAAGCTAAGAACTTAATACGTGTGTCTCGTTGCCAAAGGCATTGAACCATAGATGGCCTACGTATGCAAACGTGTAAAAGAGAAGGAATATGTAGATGTGGGCCAAGTGGCGCGATCGGCATAACTTCCATGCTGCAGACAATGGAGCAAGTTACTTGTCAGGGCAGCGTAAAGCTGTAGGACTCAGTGCCTTGTACCGAGGCTTTAATCACAGAGTACCATAGAGTACTCAGCACAATATACAGCCATTTGGTCCATCTGGTCCATCAGTGTTCATGATCCACTTAAACTCTACTTCAACTAAGATAATCTTACAAAGCCCCTTTTGTTTTGAGTTATGACCAGACTGGGTCCATTGCTCAAGGTCTCTGATTTCAGATCCAACACTAAGCAACTCTGCCATTCAGAAGGAACTATTAAATTGAAGTAACTAAACACATAAATGATTACATAAATTATTTTTCTTTAAATATTTTAAAGTTATATTCCCTTTGCTTCTTATTCCACATGATTACAATTGCTACTGAAATAAGTGGGATCTAGAATCCCCTCACCAGGACTGGGTTCCATGTGGAGTGCAGTAGTGATCAAGCTGACAGATTTGCCCTCTGAATTATTCGATGAGTTCTGACATCTGCATTTCTCAGCACATAGGTGGAAGTATGGCACCGAGGGCTGTTTCATGATGGTTCTATTTGGAACCACTGGCAAAACCCAACCCAAGTCAGCTATTGTGTCAAGTTTGTAGATGACACACCAGTGGTTGGCCTTATCGAGAACAATGACGAGACAGAGTATAGAGAGGAAGTGGAGTGGCTGGTGGAGAAAACATAAGCCTGAATGTGGAGAAGGCTTGTGGATTTCAGGAAGGTGCAGATGAACCATCCCCCTCTGTGAATTTATGGTTCTTCCATAGAGAGAGTTAAGTGGACCACGTTCCTGGGAGCTCACATCACGGATGACCACACTTGGTCCCTTAATATCACCTCCCTGAACAAGAAGTCACAGCAGTGTTTCTACTCCCTAAGAAGATTGAGGCAAGCAAAACTCTCCCATCTTAACTGCGTTTTACAGGAGCAGCATTGAGAGCGTCCTGACAAGTTGCATTCCCATCGTGTATGGAAGCAGTCTAGCATCGGGCCAGAAGTCCTTACAAAGGACTGTGAGAACAGCTGAGAGGATCATAGGAGTCTCCCTGTAGAGGACATTTATCGGGAGTGCTGCGTATGCAGGGCCTCTAGTATTATTAAAGATCCCACCCTTCCATCCAGCATCCTCTTTGATTTTCTGCCATCAGGCAAGAGACTATGATATATAAAAACAAGAATGGTCAGGATAAGAAACAGCTTCTTGCCCCGGGCCATTAGGCATCTGAATTCTCTGCCACATGGTATTCAAAGTGTCACTGTACCTTACAATATCTCATCTATACCTTACAATATTTTAAATTAATGCACGTTAGTTTGTTATTTATGTGTGATGCACCTGTAGATTTTATTCATACTTTCATAAATTATCATATGTTTTATGTACTACTGTGTTCTTCACCCTGGTTCAGAGAAACATTGTCTCATTTCTATAGGTTATATATATATATAGTTAAATAACAATAAACTTGACTTGACTATTTCATCATCTTATTCCTCCTCTTGCATTACAGTGAAAAAGGGAGGGATTCAAAGATTCAGAGTACATATATTATCAAAGTATGTATGGAGTATATAACCCTGAAATTTGCCCTTCCAACAAGCAGTCACAAAACAATTAAGAACCAACCCATTCAAAGAATAACATGCAAACTGCAACAGAAAAATGGACGAAAACACAGAATATAAAACATAAGATCAAAAGGCATATTTCGGTTCCGTTCAGTTCAGTGTTCGTTATTTGCAGGCTGCCCAGGATGAAAAATCACCCAGAGGTAGTAACAAAATCATGTTGATTCTTCTTGTTCAGTAGGTACAGATTGTATTAGTTGGGAACTACTGATGTGCTCAGCAAGGCACCCCTCCCAGAAGTGGAAGGGAAGTTGGAAAATAAATAAACAGCTTTTCCACAATTTGTGTTCAACT
Organism: Hypanus sabinus; assembly: GCF_030144855.1. Classification (NCBI taxonomy): domain Eukaryota; kingdom Metazoa; phylum Chordata; class Chondrichthyes; order Myliobatiformes; family Dasyatidae; genus Hypanus; species Hypanus sabinus. Next base: position 33,706,393 of record NC_082707.1, read on the forward strand.
CATTAGAGACGTAATTATCAAAAATTTAAGAAAGACCAGGTGTATTTGAGTGAAGAATAAAAATACACTTGTTTCGTTGGAAATTCTTTTGGTATATATGGGTCAGATCATTAATCCACTAATTAAAATTATTTCCTTTAACATCCTTTAAGCACATTTAACTTCTCAAAAGTAATACCAGTGAGTCACCTGTGATATTTTAGAATCAGAATCAGGTTTATTATTACAGATGTACTCTATGTTGTGAAATATGTACAATGCAATATTGCAGTAGTACAATGTAATACATAAATTATACTATTAATTACAATAAGAAATATATATAAAATTTAATAAATAGTACAAAAAGAGAACACAATATACTTCTTAAAAAGTCAAAATAGAAAATGCACCAAGGGTTTAAAAGAAGGAAAAGTATAATCTTTGATATCTACTTTTCCCCCAAAAGGTGTAAATACTGTGACCGCTCATTCAGTATCTCCTCCAATTTGCAACGGCATGTACGCAACATTCACAACAAGGAAAAACCATTCAAGTGCCACCTCTGTGACAGGTGCTTTGGTCAGCAAACGAATCTGGACAGACATCTGAAGAAGCATGAGAATGGAAACATGTCAGGTAAGCAGCCCCAGCTGACTTTAAGATAGGACTTTGAAATTTTGGACAGTAGCATTCCTGCTGTGTCTTAAAATAGTTTGATAGATTAAACTTCAGCTTCCACATTAATCAAGAAATCCCAATATGAAGCTGATCATTTTCCACACGAGCCAGGAAAGGGAAAAGAATGGCACGAATTACCCTATACTTGCAGGTTGAGCAGCTCAAGCAGGAACATGGAAACTGATTGCCAGAACATCCCTGTCCTCTTTAATGAAGAAGTGGTATGGTGCTATTGGACGTTCCAAAAAGGGAAACAATTGCTTTCGACAATAATAGAAGCACTTATTTGGATACTTAGTGGGAGTGATTGCAGCTACAAGGTTAGATTGGAAGAAATGAAATTGTTCTTCTTGGAGCAAAGAAGGTTGCAAAGGAATTTGATGGGGATGGACGACGTCATGACTGGATTTAGGTGGGTTGCTGGAGGAAAAACTGCCCTATTTGGTGGAATATCCATGGACTGGGAATGACCATTTAAAAATTTTGAACATTGGATATTAGGAGGTTCAGAGCGACTAAACCTGACACTCACTGATTATGGGAAAAAGTCAATTAGCACTTTCAAAAGGGAATTGCTTGGGCACTTGATAGAGAATAATTTATAAGGTTGGGGGAAATTGTTGAGTGTTACGACTGTTTAGATAGCTTGCCTATGAGATGATAAAATAACTTTCTCAAGTGTCATAATGAATCCATCACGTGGAATATATTACAATGAAAATCACTGAGGTGCAATCTTTTAAATCTTTGCTTTGAGAAATTTGAAAAGATGTTTTAAAAATTGGGAAAATGTTCTGATATGGAACAGCAATGAAAAAGGTCCAAATAAGGATTTATGACTAAAGGAATTCGAGAGAGGTCCTGTGTCAGACAATTAAACATTGGGAAAATAATTTTACATTTGGAAGTTGAGGTCTGTGGGTGGTCAACAAATGGACCAACAATTGGAGGTGCTTATGTTAATGGAAGGTGGCTCAGCATGCATTAAAATTCTGACAGCTGAGAGTGGCCGAGCTGATAATGTGGACTTACAGAACTTGTGGCCCTTTGCAGATCAGATGGCCTACTCATTGGTGCATTGGAAGCTCCAGAAAGGTCTTGTGGAAGGGAATGAGAGTTACCGGGAATGTAGGAACGAATGAGATTTTTTACAGAGATTCACTCCTCACCCCATGCATTTGCCAATGACTGCATCTTAGGGATTCCTAAACTGTCGTTGCCTGGCACATAGAGGATTTTTTTCAAGTTAAAATCCTTTCAGTATCACTCAGGATTAGGATACATTGAGGTGCTTCCTGCCTATGTTAAGTGGCAACAATAGCCACTAAATGGCAGTGAGTAGTTATGGTGGCGATCGTTGTACTGCCACAGAATGAAGCAGGTAGGCCAAAGAGTCTTTTCTACAGGTCTTGCTGCCCTTTGTTCAAACTCCGGCTCCGTCCTCTCAATTTCCAAATGCTTGTTTTGTGGACTCAGCAGAGCAAGTCAGCATTGCTCAATGTGACTGTCAAGTTGGCTTGACATTTTACTGAAAAATATCAAAGACTTGGCCCATAGCAATTATTGCCACACCATCACACACAAGTAAATGGCAGATCAAAATGCAGCTTTTGTTTTCAAGATACAGCAAGAGGAGTGTTCCTTGTGTGTGTGAGCAAGGCCTGTTGAACTCCAAGAATAAAGAAGACCATTGCAGTTTATTTTGGCGGAATGTCTTTACAGACCACATTTTCTGAAAGCTATGTATTTCACAAGAGGGGTAACTGGACCTCAGACAATTTGGTTTAGTTAAAGAGGTGTTGTACAAGTAAACTATCAGCTAGTGTTTTTAGTTGCATTTTTTTTTCTGTCCTTTCTGGCTCTTAATAATGATAAACAAGGGAAATACTTGTCAGTGAAGCAATACTTATGATGAAAGTCCAACTACCAGGGAAATGAACAGTAAATTGGACTCTGACAAGGCTGTGGTTAATGCTGATGAAGTCCTAGAGGAGTTGTTGTTACCATATCAAAGATTTGAGCCATATTCTATTCTTGGAACAGACAAGAACTGTCTCATCCAAAATTGTAATTAGAGGCTTCAAGTTATCGCAATTTTTTTTGTTCTAATGCATTTTCTTCAGCTTAATTTTTAGCTATAATTTTAATTTGCTGAGATTTAATGGCATACCTGATTGAATCACTGTACAGTACATTGCCTGTAAACAGAGAACCGTACTCCTGTTTTAACAGAACTTTGGAGTCCGTATTTCAATTTGTAATTAGCAATTAGTGGACTCAATGTCCTGAAGGAAAAGGGCATTATTGTCATCCAAGCACATTATGGCAGCCAAGATGTTACTTCACTTACAATATATGAATTTATGCCTCTTCCCAAAAATAATGGGGAGTCTTATCTTGAGTGATTATGATTAAGAATCAGGCCCCTCTTTCTGACTTCAGAACTCTTTTATTTCAGCATTATTGGTATTTTTGCCTCATTTTTATGAGCACATCACACATAAAATGCTTTATTCCATTTTTGAAGTGTTTTCTTGTTAAAATCAACACATTGGATTATACTTTTCCTGTCAGGCTTCACTCTAACATGGGTTTCATATGCCTATTATGTTTCACACATGCCAATACAATCTGAAAGCATGTCTTGTTTTAGGAACATAACAACAAAAGTTTCATTCAAAATTCTCTAACTTTGGAATCCCATATTTCAACAGCACTCCTCTCCCCCTCCTGATCCACAGAGGCAAATTCAGCCCCGAAGACCTGGTCTTTGTACTTCCCCTGCTAGGTTGTCCCCTCCCAAGAGTATCTAAAGAGGTATACTTATTATTGAGGGGAATGGCTACAGGAGCACTCTGCAATGGCTGCCCACCTCCTTTCCTTTCCCTGACAGTCACCCAGCTACCTGTCTGTCGCAGCTTTGAGGTGACTAACCCCCTATAGCTCATTCTCTGATCCCATGCCTAAACACATTTCCCTGCACAATTACCATGTTTCATTATCACCATAGCATCCAAAAATCTTTCCATTCACTGAGGATCCACAATACTAAAAGCTCATAACCATCAAGAAATTTTTCCATCAAAAATGAAAGAACCCTGGACCTGACGCGATGCCCTAATTTTGCCTTTATCTCCCTGTTTTAGCAGTGGTGTAAATGATAGACATAACTTGCCAAAATTAATTTCCAGATTTTAACAGCATCAAAGATTTGATTTGATAATTTCATTGGGATGGTAAGTCTACCAACCATTGCTTTTTGTGAGAAATTCAGAAAATCTCTCACTTGATACGCAGTCCCACAATCACACTGGATGTTCATTCCTTGCATCACTGGCACATTGTGATTACAGCATGTACAAATATAATATAGGAACTCGCCCAGGCAACCTTGACAGCATCTCCCAAATGTCTGACCTCAACGAGCAAAGACAGCAAATCCACACGAACAACACCATCCAACGTCATTTGGCCAGTCGTTCATCAAAGCTAGGTTCAAATCATGGAATGCTCTCCCAAGCAACATCATGGGCGTGCATCAACATTGAAAAACTGCATTGTTTTAAGATGGTAGCTCACCACCTCTCTCATAGGCAAGAAGGATTGGGCAATAAACGTTAGTTTTGCCAGGAATGCTTACATCCCTGCAAAATCAATAAATAGAAAGAATAATTTGCCAAGAAATCAAACTGTTGCTGCTCCAACTGCCTTAAAAAGTCAGTTATGAATGGGCATGGATTCTGGCTGATCCACAAGAAGTAACTGAATGTACATTTTTCACATCCACCAACTTATTAAACCCTTTTGTCCAGTTCCCCAGACTTTAGTCATAATGCTGTATGTTACCAATTTGTTTTCCAGGAACTGCAACATCTTCACCTCATTCAGAAATAGACAGTAGCAGTGCCATTCTGGATGATAAGGAAGATGCCTACTTTACTGAAATTCGGAATTTCATTGGAAATAGTAACCACACTGAATGTTCACCAGGGCACATAGAGGAGAGGTGAGTGATGTGCCAAGCATGTCTTCTTCTTGATAAAGAAATAAAAGTTTTATTGATTTTTTTTGTATAAATTTTGTCATCACTTCAAGTCAATCAAAATATCAAAGTGACACAATGAATTAATTATTACCCTTCAACCAAAGAAGGTTGAGAGGAGATTTGTTAGATGTTTATAAGATAATGCAAACACGAGGACATCTGTGGACGCTGGAAATTCAAGCAACACAGACAAAATGCTGGTGGAATGTAGCAGGTCAGGCAGCATCTATAGGAAGAAGTACAGTCAACATTTTGGGCGGAGACCTTTCATCAGGACTAACCGAAAGGAGAGATAGTGAGAGATTTGAAAGTGGGAAGGGGAGGGGGAGATCCGAAATGATAAGAGAAGACAGGATGGGGAGGGATGAAGTTAAGAGCTGGAAAGTTGATTGGCACAGGGGATACAGAGCTGGAGAAGGGAGAGGATCATGGGACGGGAGGCCTAGGGAGAAAGAAAGTGGGAGGGGAGCACCAGAGGGAGATGGAGAGAAGGCAGAGTGATTGTGAGAGGGCCAGAGAGAGAGAAAAAAAAGGGGGGGAGGGGAGAGAAATAATAAATAAATAAATAAATAAATAAATAAATAAATAAATAAATAAATAGATAGATAGATAAATAAATAAATAGATGGGTTGATAGATAAATATATAGATAGACAAACAAACAAACAAATAATTAAACAAATAAATAAGGGATAGGGTAAGAAGGGGAGGAGGGACATTAACGGAAGTTAGAGAAATCAATGTTCATGCCATCAGGTTGGAGGCTACCCAGACAGAATATAAAATGTTGTTCCTCCAACCTGAGTGTGGCTTCATCTTGACAGCAGAGGAAGCCATGGATTGACATATCAGAATGGGAATGGGACGTGGAAGTAAAATGTGTACCTTAATGTTCATGGCACTTTTCACGCTCTGAATTTTTTCAATGATTTTAAGTTCCCTGGCCCCCACTGCCTTATTTTCACCATGGATGTCCAGTCCCTATATACCTCCATCCCCCACCAGGAAGGTCTCAAAGCTCTCTGCTTCTTTTTGGATTCCAGACTTAACCAGTTCCCCTCTACCAGTACTCTCATCCATCTAGCAGAATTAGTTCTTACTCTTAATAATTTCTCCTTTGCCTCCTCCCACTTCCTCCAAACTAAAGGTGTAGCCAAGGGCACCCGTAGGGTCCCAGTTATGCCTGCCTTTTTGTTGGCTTTGTGGAACAGTCCATGTTCCAAGCCTATACTGGTATCCATCCCCCGTCTTTTCTTTCACTACATCGATGACTGCACTGGCGCTGCTTCCTGCACCCATGCTAAGCTGGTTGACGTTATTAACTTTGCCTCCAACTTTCACCCTGCCCTCAAATTTACCTGGTCCATTTCCGCCATCTCCCACCCCTTTCTTGATCTTTCTGTCTCTGTCTCTGGAGACAGTTTATCTACTGATAAGCTTACAGACTCTCACAGCTGCCTGGACTATTCCTCTTCCCACCCTGTCTCCTGCAAAAATGCCATCCCCATCTCGCAATTCCTCCGTCTCCACCACATCTGCTCTCAGGATGAGGCTTTTCATTCCAGGACGAAGGAGATGTCTTCCCTTTTTAAAGAATGGGGCTTCCCTTCCTCCACCATCAACTCTGCTCTCAAACGCATCTCTCCCATTTCACGTAATCTGCTTTCACCACATCCTCCCGCAACCCCACTAGGGATAGGGTTCCCCTTGTCCTCACCTACTACCCTACCAGCCTCTGGATCCAACATATAATTCTCCATAACTTCTGCCACCTCCAATGGGATCCCACCATCAAGCACAACTTCCCCCCCCCCTTTCTGCTTTCTACAGGGATCGCTCCCTACGTGACTCCCTTGTCCATTCGCTCCCCCCACCCCCCCCCCCCCAATCCCTTCCCACCGATCTCCCTCCTGGCACTTATCCTTGTAAACGGAACAAGTGCTACACCTGCCCTTACACTTCCTCCCTCACCACCATTCAGGGCCCCAGACAGTCCTCCCAGGTGAGGCGACACTTCACCTGTGAGTCAGCTGATGTGATATACTGTGTCCGGTGCTCCCAGTGCGTCCTTCTATATATTGGAGAGACCTGACTCAGACTGGGAGACCGTTTCACTGAACACCTGTGCTCTGTCCATCAGACAGAGCAGGATCTCCCAGTGGCCACACATTTTAATTCCACATCCCGTTCCCATTCTGGTATGTCTATCCATGGCCTCCTCTACTGTAAAGATGAAGCCACATTCAGGTTGGAGGAACAACACCTTATATTCTGTCTGGGTAGCCTCCAACCTTATGGCATGAACATTGATTTCTCTAACTTCCATTAATGTCCCTCCTCCCCTTCTTACCCCATCCCTTATTTATTTATTTATTATTTCCCCCTTTTTTTTCTTTCTCTGTCCCTCTTACAATCACTCCTTGCCTGTTCTCCATCTTCCTCTGGTGCTTCCCTCACCCTTTCTTTCTCCCCAGGCATCTTGCCCTATGATCCTCTCCCTTCTCCAGCTCTGAATCTCTTTTTCCAATCAACTTCCCAGCTCTGAGCTTCATCCCTCCCTGTCCTGTCTTCTCCTATCATTTTGGATCTCCCCCTCCCCCTCCCACTTTAAAATCTCTTACTATCTCTTCTTTCAGTAAGTCCTGACGAAGGTTCTCGGCCGGAAACGTGGACTGTACTTCTTCCTATAGTTGCTGCCTGGCCTGCTGCGTTCCACCAGCATTTTGTATAAGATATTGACTTGTGTGGATAGGCTGGATGAACAGGACTGTTCCCATATCCAAAAACCAGGACAAAAAGACAGAATGTGAATGTAAGGAGATCCTTTTTCACTTGGAGAATAGTTGGGATGTGGAATTCATTGCATCTAAGAGTGGTAGAAACAATATTAGTCAGTACCTGCAGAGGAGAACTGGATAGGTACTTGAAAGGTGGAGATTGGGACTTGATGGTATTACTGTATTGGAAGCCAAAGTACACTTAGTGGGCCACATGACTTCCTTCCGTCTCGTAACAATCCTATGATTCTAAGGACTTTTGAAGGGTTTCTGATGCCTTAGGAGACTGAGATCTGTGAATGTAATTAATTTTGGAAAATAAAAGCATTGTGAATCTCAAGGTGCAGTAGATGCATTGGCCTGAGTAATGTTTACCACCTGGATTTCCTGTTGTCCTTACTTACCCAGTTTAGACCATAAATTTCTGGTCAAGACTGTCCCTTCACCCAATAAGCAATGCCTTGCTGGCAACAAAGGCCACCCCATTAGTAATCGGGCTATATTGGTGGGCTGGAATAAACCCACCCATAGAACTGCTGAGAAATCCTTTTTACCAACAGCAATGGCTAGTACCAGTCAAACTCACCAATGTTTTGTACTGCTTCTGATATTTTCAAATATGCAAAATCTATATAAAAACAAAATAAACAATGTTTAATAAAAGTTTTCATAAAAATCAAAATAAATCCACTATTGAAAAGACTAAGAGTACCGGAAAAGCAAAGTAGTTTACCGTCCCTCACAGCTGTAAAATGGAAAGGTCTGGCGGATTCCGAGTCAGTGGGAAGAACTGCCATTGTAAGTGCTGGGTAACTTTCCCTAGATTGTGCCCTGCCTTTGGATTTCCAGGCAGTGCCAAGCAGCAGAGCACACTGACCAATTCACCAGATGGAACAAATCCACCAACTGATGACTTCCTCAGAAGCACTGAAGTCCCAGTCTTGCAATAAATGCGAGCACTTCACTGCAGAACAGCCAGCATTTGCCAGCAAGATTCAGTCAAGTTTATTTGGAATAGTGCAGAGTTTGAACTGAAACTGCGCATCTGCCAAAAATTGGGCTGGACTTGCAAGCAATATCCAAACAGCGAAACAGTCCTGCTTTGTTCTGAATGAAGGAAATGTATTCTGGTGCTCACAAAGATGAGGGGACAAGAAGGAAAATTGGGTAAAGGTAGCCTGCAATCCTTTGGAGAGAAAATAATACCTGTACTTGAACAAAAATTGGGCTCTGTGCATTCGCTGTAGGTCACCTTGGCTTGGCTACAAAGTTCATCCAGCAAAAAGATTTGGCCTTTTCCTGTGGGGATTACTTCAGTCCTTAGTCACTCAACACACAATTAGCTTGCAGCAGTCAAACAGCAATTTTAATAAATCTGTGGCCTGGCCTCTGCTTTGCAGATGTGACGTGCTGTCTGGCTCTTGAGTTACAGAACTGAGAACAGGCACTGAAAAGGATACTCCCTTTTTAATCATCTACACCTGTAACTCATTAAGAAAACCAGAATCAAAAGAATAATTTTGGCACCATTGTAACAACAAAATCTTTGTTATTTTAATTTATTGGCTTCCACGATGCAACATGTAAGAGAATCAGATCCATAGTCACTCGTATGTAATGTGTGCTTAAATGTCATTAAGGAGGTTAACTTAGCTTTTTAGTTTTTCCTTTTTGAAAACAGTTTCCAGTGAGAACTGAATACATCCATATTATGATTCTAAATCTACCCAAGAGTACACAAACTTACAGTTCTTAAGTGGCACAATGTAAATGGTGAATAGTGTAATTTCCACCATTAATTTTATAAAGTTACAAATACTACATATTAACAAAAATACCAAGCAAGGAATGATTAATAAGTTTGTATACTCAGTGAAGTAGGTGGTAGGGCTACAAATGTTGGTGTACTGTTGATAACAAGAAAGTTTGTATTGTAGTTGGGCAAATATGGACATGATGGGCCCATTTATATGCTATACAATTCTATGACTCCATGATTTGGCATAACCGCTGGATAAATATAAGACTACTTTAAAGGGTAGTCAGTTGTTAGTGTCAACTCAGGGTCTTTTCCATGCATTATCCAAGGCCACATATTGCTGCCATCAAAAACTGATTGTACTGCAGTTGTTCACAGGTCAGTAGATGCACTGAATCTTTTTAGATCATCTTATGATCAGCAAAGCCCAATATCGTTTGAGTTTTTCCGAAGTCCATCATCTAGAAGACTGTAATGGTAATGGCGTTGGGCTGCAAGCTTCATATCATTTTTCACAGGTTTCCTTTCTGGTCAAGTTGTCCCAGAAATATACATCTGTTTTACATATTGGTGAAGCATGTTAAGAAGAATTGCAGGAATTAAAAGACCATAGGGATTCATGGAAAGAACCAAGTAACGTTGTAACATGCTTTGAGGATGCAAGTAAGGAAATTAGGCACAAGGCTGGTTCGTGTTTCTGGGTGCTTCATATTTACAGATCATATCACTTCCACAAATATAAACACAAAATGAGTTAAAGCTTTGGACAGCTGACTTTGACTAAAACAAAATAGCAAAATTCCTCAGGAGATTTCATCAAAATGTATTTACACTTATCTTTCATTTAGAGCCGTAGATCCACTTGGAGCTATCAGATCTTTACTGACCTGTACTGGCAATGCTTGGGATTCACTAACATTTGCTGATGTCCACCCAGCCAAATACAGGTCTCAGTGTACTCCACGGGTGTCCAGAGATTAGCATTTCCTCAGATTTTCCTACACTTAAGATTGGGAAATCTGAGCCAGGTTAAATATGATCAATTGATTTTAATTTAAAGTCTGCACTGTCTTTGAGCCTAAGGATAGATCCTTTCCAGCTATTATAGGTATTCTGGGCATGGAGCTTGCCACACGACTTGAAACTGCCTTCCCACAGAGACCCAGTGCAAGAAGGAGAGTGTCTTTGGGTTTAGACTGCCCACCAGTCAGTGGAAGGTTTGACCACGACCCCTGCTTTCACCTTGTCACCAGCTCCACCCACATACACATTTATGAAGATGCTGCAGAAGCTCTACCAGAATATCTCATAATTCCATTAAAATATACATTCTGCAACTCTTGGTATTTGAGATATATCGAATCGGAATCAGAATCAGATTAAATATCACCCACGGATCCTACCCACCCTTCCACATCTGGGCACAGAGGCAGCAGTAAGTGTCCACAGCAGCACTACCCCTTGCCCCATCCCATGGAATTTGTTGCATTGTGGCAGCAGCACTTCATTAAAGTACATCATATTAAAAAGAAACTGTAAATTTCAATAAGATATATATAAAAAAAGTAAATACCAGACAGTGATGCAACCAATTAGAATGCTGTCTACGGTACACCTGTAGAAATCTCCGATGAATTTTGATTCAAATCTCTTTGGCTCCAAGTGACATTAACTCTTCCTGATTATTATGAATGTTGTGCGCATTTAGATACAATTCCTTCAATTTTCTCACTTTTGGCTTTGGTTTTGTTTAAGGTTGCTTTATTAGCATTATGCTCTGCAGTGCAGAAACTCATCCTTAGTTGGCAGTTCACAAAATAGAGGCAATAGCATTTTGTACTGCACCTTTCAGATTTGTTTGGTTGGTGTCTATTGAAAGGCAGAGAAAGAGTTCAATGCACTGCCAATATAAGGGAGAAATTTCTAAGCATTTCCATCTTTCACAATAGATTTGATCTTTCCCTTTCAATCTATATTCCTCGATTGTGCTCTTACGATTGTGCTCTTCATCATTATTTTTGAAAAAATGTTGTAAAATTTCTAACAACTTCTCCTTTTGTAAGTTATAATTCCAGTGCTGTTCATGGCTAGACATTATTCTGGACCTCAAGGGATTCAGCATTAAACTTACATCATGTGGGGAACCAACTTGAGATCCTCCAACATATTAGTGCACTCCACACTGATCTCCCTATACTCTACATGCTTTACTTTGATAAATAGTGTTGCAAAGTACTCATTTAGAACCTCACCCACATCCTGCACTTCCAAGCATATTCCCTCGTTTATCTTGGAGTGTCCTACCCAGCTATCCTCTTGCTCTTGACGTAGGAGTGCAATGCCTAGGGATTCTCTTTATCCTACTTGCCAAGTATTTTTAATGGCCCCTGCTGGCTTACATAATTCCTTTCTTGAGTTCATTTCTTGTTTCTTTATAATCCTCAAGGGCACTACTTGACTTCAGCTTTCTAAGCCTTATGTACTTTTCCTTTACTTCCTGACTCAATTCACCACCTCTCTTGATATCCAGGATTCCCTGACCTTACCATCCTTGTCCTTCCTTCTTACTGGAACCCCCATGTCCTGAACTTTGTATATGTGCTCTTTCAGCAACCTTCAAATGTCAGCTAACTTGCCCAAACCCAGCAATTTCCAATTAACTCTCTGTAGTTCTTGCTTAATAATCTCATAATTTTCCCTGCTCCAATTAAATACTCATCTGCAAGATCTTACTTATCCTTTATAGCAATCTGAAAACTTAAGGAGTCGTGATCACTTCTCATTAATTATTCTCCCTCTGAAAGGTCAGCAACCTGGCCAGGTTCACTATCCAACACCAGGTCCAGTATGGCCCCTCTTCTTTCAAAGGTTTCAAGGTTTCAAAGGTACATTTAATGTCAGAGAAATGTATACAACATACATCCTGAAATGCTCGTTGGACTATCTACATACTGATTTAAGAAACTCTGCTGGATACACCTAAGAAATTCTGCCCCATCTAAACATCTTGCACTAAAGCAATCCCAGTCTATATTAGGGAAAATTAAATCACCCACAACAACAATCTTATTGATATTACACCTTTCCCAAATCTGCCCAAATATTTATTCCTCAATGTCTCAGAGGCTATGGGGGTTGTGTGGTTCTGTAGTATAATCCCTGTGTAGTTTTATTGACCTGCAACTAAGCCATAGTCCTCTCTACCCCTCCTATTTATGTATATATCTAAACTTCCTTTAAATGTTACAATTAAAACTAAATCCACTGACATCTTGTTCCACACATGCACTAACCTCTGAGTGAAGGTGATCTTCCTCAGGTTCCACTTAAAATTTTCACCTTTCACCCTGAAGTTAAGACCTCTAGTTCTAGTCTCACCCAACCTCAGTGGAAAAAAAGCTTGCTTACATTAACCCTGTCTATATCCCTCATAATTTTGTGTACTCTACATGTGGAAAAAGTGTATTCAACTGCTGATGGCATGGCATTTATGATCACTGCTCTTGTGGTATTCAGATCCTAATCAAGTTTATGGTTCACTTGAAGTGAAAGAGCAACATTTCATTTGCATGGCACCTTTCACCTTGACTTATTGGCTGTATAATTCTTTTGGACATAAGTAACTTTTACTTTTGAAGTGAAAACATTTGTAAATAAATGGGTTTCAGTTTGAAGTTGATGAAGTCCCATGAGGAGAAATAAAGTAAATGCAGAGCTGATGCATTTTTATACATTACAGGCTACTATTGTTCAACAGAGTAGCAGAAAGCCACGGTCATCACAGAGTCCTACACCATAGATCCCTCACCCAGCATGCCAACCATCAAGTACTAATTCCAGATACAAGCACTTGGTCAACACTCTTCACATAATATGAATAGGTTTCTTTTTTTAAAGTCCAACTGAGCATGCAAAATAGACCTGGATTTGACACCTCATCTGGAATTTCCCTTTGAATTATCCAGTGCTTCCTCAGTACTACACTGACGTGTTACTTTCGATAATGCTGCTTAAATGCTTTGGGCTTCGACCCACAAGCTCTGATTCAGAGGTGCGAAGGCTTCCTGGGTGTACTATTTCAGATCATTGTTTATGATACCTGAGGCTCCCATCACTGCAAGTAAAAGGCAGGGCGTGAATATATCTGCTGACGTTCTGTTCTGATTATTGGTATCAAACAAAAATCAAACTTAATAATGGAAATTCGGAGTGAATTCTCCCAACTGAGGTCAGAATCAGAATCAGGTTTAACATCACTGGCATATGCTGTGAAGTTTGTTGACTCTGTGGCAGCAGTACAATGCAATGCATGATAATATAGGGAAAAAACTGTAAATAATAGTAAGTATATATATCAAATAGTTAAATTAAAGAAGTAGTGCAAAAATCGGAAATAGAAAACTACTGAGGTCGTTGAAGGGTTTAGTGTCTATTCAGAAATCAGATGGCAGAGAAAAGACTGTTACTGAGTGGCTGACTGTTTGCCTCCATGCTTGATTCCTCGTGGTAACAATGGTGTGTACAGGGTGGTGGGGTACCTTAATGATGGGTACTGTCTTTCTGAGGCATTGCTCTTTGAAGATGTCTTGGATACAATGGAGGCTAGTGCTGGCACAAGTTGGGTGCTCTGCCCAACCAGAATTGCATTCACCAATATGCTTAGCAATGTGCAGACTAAGTTCTTCAGCTGTGTCAAGTAACACGTTATTGAACCATACAGTTTGATGATGGATTACTCCATGGCCTTAAGATTTGATACTGAACCTTTTTGTTCCTCTTAAATTGTTTTCCATTACTTTTCTTGAAAGGAATTTTTTTTTAAAGTTTTTTTTGACTCAGTTTCATTAACCTCCAGAGCAATGTTTAAATCTAAGATTAGGTACACATTTATTTTTTGTTTTTGTTAATTTTGCATAACATTTTTAAACATCACAGAGATTACAGAGATAAAAATCTTCCCAGGTCACTTCAGCTTTCCCCCCTCTTTGTAATGGTAACAGGAATGATAGAAATATCAAAGCTGAAATATGCAAGATAAAATTTGATTAAATTAACATTAAATGCACATTAAGACTTCTTGGTGATCCTGCCTTTTTTTGCCAACATCTGGCCTCAACATGTAACAATGCAGGAAGTTGGTAAAGAAAGTTGAGGTCAGAAGGTCATATAATGTTTCCTTTCCAACTCCTGCACTTTCAGCTGCTTTTGATGGATATTTTATCCTCTGCAAATTGCTGCATTTGAAAGTGTAATTAGTGATTTTGTTTTCTTAATCATCTAGCCTTATACTTTTGGTTTAGAGCCAGTTCTACATCGTTTATGACAGACCTGCAAGCTGGCAGCTTGAACTGTGCTCAATCTCACCCCCTTCATGTCTGTCCAATTCTCATTATTGTCATACATTGATAAGGAGAGACTAAATACAACATTATTTTCTCAGCAGATCTAATGCAAAAATAAATAACAAGGAATTTTTCTTTCCCCACTTTCCTATTCTTGTTAAAGTTACTGCCTCACTGACTTCCATTTGATATAGTTGCAGTCTGATTATTGAAGGAGATACTGAACAGACAGGAAATACAATAGAGAGCAGTTACATGAAGTGAAACAAAGGCAATAATGAGATAGATAAGCAAGGGAAAATGAATAATATGGAGAGTATATAGTGAATAATCTTTGGAAATTGTAGTTTTTAACCTTGGGAACATGTAGATATGAAGGCAGGGTACAAGTTTGAACATATAGATGATAACAGAAAATATGCCCCATTACAAGTGTATGGTGGTGTAGTGGCATCAGCACTGGACTTCAAGGCAGATGGTCCTGAGCTGGCCAGGTCGCAAACTGTGTGGAAGAAAAGCCTGGCAATCTCCTTCTGTATCTTGCCGCGAAAACCCTGTGGACATCCCTACTATATGTGTGTTGATGATGACTTGACAGCACTCAACAACAACAAGCAAGTGTATAGCATTGAAACTCATACAAACAAAATAATCCACACATTAAGTACTTTCTTGGGTGTAAGAGAATGGTACTGCTCAATTACACCTTCTTACTGAATCTAAAAATTCTTCTTTTAGAGTGACATCTGCAAAATTGCCAGTTTACATTTATATTCACAATTTCCCATTTCTATAATCTGCTCTGACATTATTATCAACCATTACGACCTTTTAAGGATTATTGCAGTAGCACACAGTTTCTTATCTTTAAGGTCTTACAAGTCAGATTGATTTCAGTATAATTCTGCAACTCGTTTGCAGAGAAGAATTGTGCAGAAGTAATATGAAGAACCTTTCTCCATTAGAACAGAGTAGAACCGCCTCAATTATATTGGCTGTCTGAGTATAATTAGCGAGATCAGTAATGAGTTAGGGTGAGGAATCACAGAAGAGCAGCATAACTTAATTACAGAAATTATTGGGGAACAAGAGACTCATCTCCAGCTCTATCACCAGTGACATGTTTCCAAATGTAAACTAGTCAAGATAGCTCCCTTGCTATTTCTTTGCCAGGAACCAATCATATTTATAATTAGCCTTCTTTGGATGAGTTAGGGTGACCATTCCAATGGCAGTATATAATTCTCAAACTAAGCAATGAGTTTGGCTTCTTTTGCATATTGCTCATATAACGTCAAATATTTTAGGTTTAGAAATCCACAGTAACTGACCCTCTTGTCCCATTTCAGAAGGGTAGCTCATTGACAAGGTTATTAGTTTAACTTGAATACAATGCAGCTTGCACTTAATTTGTTCAATTTACATTAAATTTTGGCTAATACTGCTAAATGCTAAGATAATCTAGGTGTACCTTCATTACAAATTTTTCCACCGTAAAATACAAAAATTCTCTCCAGAATGAAAACAGTCCTTTCCTTCTTCCAGTAAAACAATGAATGAATGAGCATTTTGGAAAAAAAATCACCAATATTACAAATAAAATTTATCTCTGTTTTTAAGCTTGTTGATCACCCTCTGTGAATGAATGTCAGAGTCAGAAACAGAATTAGAACTACTATCAGTAACATATGCCATGTAATTTGTTGTTTGCAATAATACACACACATACATTAATATATAATAAATTAAATGATATTAGTAGTGCAAAAAGCGAAGAAAATTAGTGAGTTAGTGCTCACGGGTTCATTGTCCATTTAGAAATCTGATGGCGGTTGGGAAGAAGCTGTTTCTAAAACTCTGAGGGTGTGTCTTCAGGTTCCTGTACCCCCTTCCTGAAAGCAGCAATGAGAAGAGGTTATACCCTGTGTGATGGAGGTCGTTAATGATGGATGCCACTTTTTGAAGATGTCCTTGATGCAGAGGAGGCTATTGCACATGATGGAGCTGACTGAGTTTACGGGGTTTATTTCCTGTGCTGAGGCCTCTCCATACCAGATGTTGATGCAACCAGTTAGAATGCTCTCCAAGGCATATCTGTAGAAATTTCCAGAATCTGTAGAAATTTGGAGAAAAAGATCTGTAGAATATAATCGGTATGTAAAAAAAAAATAAAACAAATCCTTCGGTTCTTGGAGAATATTTAAACAATGAACTCAAGTGAGGTTAATTATCATGAATTGGATGATCTTGTCAATATTAGAATTGCTGCTGGGAACAATTCTAACCTGTGCATAAAGTTAACAATTATCCGGAGTTTTATCATACAGAGTACACATGTTGCACATGGCTTATATCATAACAGACAGGCATTAGGCCAAATGCCTGGTCTCCATATTCACACAGGCTGACTCCAGTAATTAATCTTCTCCATTCTACTGCATTACTTTAATTTTGCCTTCACAAATTGTTGGATAAATCATTTATTTTTATTATTTTTGCAAAAAGATCATTTCCTGTCTTTTGTACCAGGCCTAATCTGTAAACCAATTATTGTAATTGTTTTTGTGGTTGGGAGAGAAAGACTGATGTTATGGAGATTCAGGACTCAACTGGTGTTACAAGACTGACATAAAAACACGTCTTGGACTGCAATCAGTGAATCATTTGTCCTTACGGTTTCAGACGATTTACCAAATAATGCTTTTCCTGCAGAACTGATAACGGCTGATGTCATTGCGATTTCTGCAAGCTACACCACATTCTGCTGGCCTGTTGCCCTGGGCTATTTAGGTTAGATCTCACCAGAAAATATATTTATATCTGACTATAAATGGTCGATGGAATTTCCCCAATGCTTCTCAGCATTTGCCTTTCTATTATAAAAATGAAGATATTCCAGATATTTGCTTGTGCATTGCAAGATCTTGACTTTGTTAATTTCAGCCTGTCTGCTTTCTTTGTAAGGATGTTTACAGATTAAAAAGGCTGTTTAAGCAAGCTAAATTTTCCTGTTCCCTCTTTTACTTTGTGCTTCCCAACAAAATGAAGCCTTCTCCCAAACCATTCAGACATGCAAGCAACTTCCTGGCACTATGGTTAAGTCAGTTCTCATATGATGGTTGTCTTCCAATATCCTTTCTGGGGAGAGTGCACCAGCATCCTCTTTGTGGCTGCAGTTCCTGCAACACAAAATAAAAAATGTGGGATGAAAAAAAAATATTTATACTGTTCCATTTTCAGTCTTGGATATTTTCAAAGTGTGTTACAACTGGTGAAGAACTGTCACTACAATGCTTCAAATGCAATAGAAATAGGATTTCAGAACTCCACTACAACCCAGCTGTTCACCTCTGACTATCAGTACATACTGACCACATGACAAACCTCAGCCATTATTCCAAAGTATGCTTTCACAGTTCTATACCCACTTAAAGCTTTTTTCAGTATCCTGAATCGTTATTTCTACAAATGTACCATAAAGAGCATTCGAGCTGGTTGCATCCTCACCTGGTAAGGAGCTGCTACACAGCATCGGAAAAAGCCGCAGGAAGTTGTAACTCAGCCAGCTCCATCATGGGCGTTGGGCATCTCCAAAAGCGATGCCCTCTTCTACTTGCTGCCATCAAGGAAGGGGTGCAAGAACCTGAAGACATACTCTCAACATTTCAGCAACAGCTTCGTCCCTTCTGGTATCAGATTTCTGAATGGACAAAGAACCCATGAATACTACCTCAGTGCTTTTCCCTCTCTTTTTGCACTACTTATTTAATTTAGTTTTGTTATATATAATTCTTATTGTAATTTATAGTTTTTATTATCATGTATTGTGAAGTTCAGCTGCCGAAAAGCAACAAATTTCACCACATGTACCGATAATATTAAACCTGATTCTGATTCTGATAATGTTTTTCATGGTCAGCATTCAAGTTGAATAAGAATATAAGATAAAAATAGGCTATATAGTCCTTCAAACCTGTCCCCACAAGGTTGTGGGCTCAACTCTGTTTTCCTGCCATATTCCCCACAACATTTGACTGCTCTTAATTGTGACTGCTCTGAACCCAGCCTCAAAAGTATTCAATGATTTAGCATCATGGGCATAATGCTGAATATCTGGGACCTGTAAATGGGAGAAGGCTCACAATAAGGCAAACAAACAATGGCAAATCGCTATATTTATTGAAAACCTGAAATAAAAGAGAATTTCTAATAGGTCAGTCAGTTTCAATGAAGAGAGAGAAAACTGATTTAAGTATGCAGATTGGTGATCTTTCATCAGTCATGGTCAGCCCTGACACAAACTTGTTTTCTGAAATTCTTGAATTCAGTGCTGAGTCTATGGGACTGTAACGTGTCCAACTGGAAGATGAGATGAAAGTTCCTTGAGTCTATGTCAGGCTTCTTTGGGACAATGTAAAGGGCTGAAGGAGAAGTCATAGTAGGATTTGAATGGAGAATAACAGGAAACTGGAAGCTCAGAATCTCATTTGTGGGCTGAGCAGAGGTGTTGTGCATAGTCGTCACCCAATCTGCATTTGGTTTTCGTAGTGGAGAGGAGACCACCTCATGAGTACTGAATGCAATTCCAGAAATTGGAAGAATTACACGTGAATCTCTGCTTCACCTGGAAGGAGTTTGGAACTCCAGCTAGTGGGAAAGGAGGAGGTAAAAAATGCAGGTATGGCACCTTCTGCAGTTGCATGGGAAAATGCTGTGAGAACAGTAGTTGGGTATTTCTGCAGACAGAGACCAAATGTTGAAAGGGGAAGGGAAAAGGTTGTTGCATTATGTAGAAGGTAGGCAGACATTATAAAGAATGACTTATTGACGGTGAAGGCTGGGAGGGTGGAAGATGAGGACGAGGTGAATTCTATCATTACTGTAGGTGAGAGATGTGGGGTTGAGGGCAGAACTGTGGGAAATGAATTCAGGTGACTGCTCGTTTCATGGTGATGGAACAAAAGCTGCAATTAAGAAAAAAAAAATCTTAGAAATTGACCGTGATTTCATCTCTACACAAAGGGTGAACCTTGGGAGACTAACAAATGAAATGGAACCAATATTTGAAGCAAAATTCATGTTTCCTATGGCAAGGGAGTCCAAGATCACAGGACAGCACCTCAGAGTAGATGGACATCCATTTAGAATGGAGCTAAGGAGGAATTTCTTTAGCCAGAGAGCAGTGAATCTGTGGAATTTGTTGCCACAGGCAGCTGTGGAGGCTAAGTCTTCATGTATAGTTTCTTGATCAGTCAGTACATGGAGGGATACAGGGAGAAGGCAGGAGTTTGGGACTGAGAGGAAAGTTGGATCAGCCATGATGAAATGCTGGACCAAGCTCAATGGGCCAAATGGTCCAATTCTGCCTCTACATCTTAAGGTCTTCTGGTCTTAAGACAGAAAAAAGTGCTGGGATAGCCATGAGAGTCTGTGGGCTTATACTGGATATTGGTGACTACGTTGTTCTTTGGCAAGAAGGTAGAGAAGTTGAGCAGAAGTAGACAAAGAGCTGGATAGAAGCAAAGCTGATGTACCTTCCAAGCCCATTGAGAGAAAGCACCAACACCACAGTCATGAATATATCAAAGCAAGAGATGAACTTGGGTCCTGAGTGGAACTCAAACGAGCACAGCTTCATGTATCCCACCAAGAGACTAGATTAGCTGGGGCTCATATAATGTTCAATAGCTACAATCTGGAAAAAAATCAAGAAGAGCTGAAAGAGAAGTTCTTCAATGTAAAAATGAATTCAGCCAGGGAAAGGAGGGAGGCAGTAAAAAGGGCTAGTTGAATTTCTGTTCAGGGAAGAATTGAGCATAGAAGATTCTGGTGTGGGGTGTAAGTATAGAGGGAGTGAAGATTCCCAGTGAAAGGGAGCCACTTGCACCCTGAAAAAAAGGACACTGTCAAAAGGGTAGAGAGTTTTACAGGCTTACGTGGAAAGAGATTGGACCAAGTAAGAAAGAATACAGTCAGGGTAGAAGAAAGTACATGCTGTGGGACAGGGACAGGTTGAAATGATGGGTTCACTAGAACAATCCTATTTATGGATCTTGGGGAGGGCTAGGAATGGTAAATCACAGTAGAGAATCTGGAGGAAAAGTCTCCAGAGGAAACGAGATCGGGGATAGAAAGGCCTGAAGTTCAATGGCACGGTGATAGTCTAGAGAGAGATCTGAGAAGGTGTCAGATACTCCCAGTACTATTCTTATCATGTTATTTTACAATGTTTCCCAATGCATACATGTCAGCAAGGTATGTATAATGTATACATTTCATCAAGAATCCTCCATTTTCCCATTGGCAAAGGTTTACTCCTATAACAGAATCATTAGAGTGAGTGTTAATTAACAACCCATGCTTTCTGATTTGACAACATCAGTATGTAAGTAATCCGATCGTGGTCGGGAGAGTCAAGAAAATAGATGTTGATTACTGCACTCAACATTGCACGAATTTCAGGTCAGAAGGGGTGAATCTACTGACCATAAAATAGGCAAAGGCATGATCTTTTGGCAGAGGCATAATCTCGGAGTTCACAGTGGAACTAAGAAGCCTATTTAAGGCTATTGCAAATAACTTGATTCTCTAAAAGCCGTAATAAGGTGCTTTTATGTTACTGCTAAGGTCCCAGGAGAGTCATACTCAAATGATTTATTTTGCAAACTGCCGTTGTTCTTAAGGGAGGCCCGTGTCTAAATCGAAGCCTGAACATTGCATCACAACATATATTAAGTGGAAAAGAAATGGCTTTTTGTTTCTCCTTAATTATTACCATTCTGCTGAGTTTCCACTAGCCATAATTTCCTTTCCTGCCACCTATGCAGTAGAAAAATTGGCCTAGGACCCCTGAAGCAGAGTGCAAGCAATCTGTTCAGTACTGTTGTACAGTCATATTTTAACGGGTTGAGATTTATGATATCTCCATGAATTAAGATGTTTGCTCTGACATTTGTCTTTACCCAGTATTGGGATCCATGGAATCACAGCAGTCTGCCAGGGAAACAATTACCACTGAGATTGTTATCTAACAAACCATGCTTCATGAATAGGTACATTTAATGTAAAAAGGAATTAACATTATTGCAACTAAAATGGGTTATAGTATTCCATGTGGCTGACTGTCCTGAATGCTAACCAGTTTCTGGATTAATAATCAGCTCTTAGTTTACTCAACAGATTCTGGAATTCCACCCAAACTGGGAGATGTGTGTGCCCAATAAATCACGATGTGAATCTGCTGGTTAATTGTGCGTGTGTGTGGATTTGCATAATCTATTTATAATAATGGCTATATCTTCCAAGAGTCAGTAACACAGCTCACAGTCCCCACTCACTTTGGCTGGAAGAGCATTTCCCCTGCTCTCTGAACCCAGGGTGAAGACTGGAGCATTAACCCCTTCTGATGTCAATTCCCGAGGCTTCATCCCCAGATTGTTCCCTACTGGCTTTAACAGAAACCAAAGCTGCTGGTAGAGCTTTGTCTCCTGTGAAAGCTCTGAGTTTTTTCAGAAGTTTAAAATGCATTGACATTCATTAAGAGCATATTACAATACCTAGGAATCACCAGCATTAAAAAGACCATTAAAAATCTATTCCATAGGCTGAAAAACCTCATTAAAATCAATATTTTTCTAAACCCATTATAGGGTTAGGTTTGGAGCCAGGACCCATCGTAATGTGGGAGGCCCATTTACTCAATTACTGGGATCCCATTAGTGGTCTCCATCACTCAGTAATTCCTGTATACAGGTCTGCTGTTCAATTGCATGTGAATGGTTGAACTCCAGAGGTCCCAAGGTAGTTAAGAACACTCTCGTAGTTTGTATATATACCCAAATGTCACTAGTTCTCATAATTACACTTGAATATAATGTTTAAAAAATTACTGTATTGTGTATATTCAAATCCTGCCTGTACATTGTTATGTGCAAATATCTTAATTATATCATATCTGCTTTTGTATACATCGAAGTATGTATGCGTACTCTGAATTAACGTCTGTGTTATTTAAAGCAAATGTTGACCTTTGTTAAGTGACAGAATGACTTGTTTAGATATATGTAGAAGTATAAGTCTCATCTATTTACATTTCATACACTTTAAAAATAATTTACTGCGGCAATTATATTGGCTGAAGAATGTAAATTGGAAGGTATTGCTGCCCATGAACATGTGTTTGCCCTAAAGGTGAACTGCAGTTGGAAATTGCAATATCTGTGCAATTGTGAATGCATGCTTTTGTTTATGTACAATGCATGCTTTGGTTTTGTGTGTGGATGCCTGTGTAAGTGAAAGTGAGAATGTTTGTCTCATTCTCTGTTATTGTACCTACACCTGGTAACAGTTAGTGTGATTTTAATGAATCCTCAGAACACTGGGCTGGAGCATAAATTCTCTTAAGTATATTGGATCCTTTGTATTCTCTTAAATGAGAGTCGGTGTAATGATTTCTTGAGTAAGATCCAAACATGTGCCTGCAATCATATTGAAACTGTTTTATCTATTTGTGTTTTTTTTTGTAAACCCAGCTACAGAATGATAGCTGGGAAATGAATAAAAAATCTTGGAGTTAGTACCTTGACAGATACTTCAGCTGGTAAATAATTGTGGCAGGAACTTACATTTATATAGCTGAAAGAATACAATAGCTATCAGAAAGGAAAGGAGTCAAGGGATCGAAGCACATGAAACTGGGACGGCACATGACGTCAAATGACAATTTTACTAAGGCTCACTGCCACAGATACTGCAGTTTCAAGCTGTACTTCACCTACAGAGAAGCACACAGATATCCAAACACAATGTTTTATCAATATCATATCTGCAGCTATTTATAATAAATATATATGAAAAGTAATTTAATTTGCACCTTTTCTATGAAAAGCATGAGCGCTTTTATTATAAAGGTGGGCTGGAGAAGCCAGTGTTGTTCATAGAGCACAAAATGTTGAGAGGAAATTTAATAGAAGGCCATGACTGGTTTAGACAGAGTAATCAGAGTAAAGCTGTTCCATTGCAAGCTGATTCGAGGACCAAGTGACACCAGTTTAAAAAATTGTACAAATACTGCAAGGGATACATAAGGAAAAAAAAACTTTGTTTACTCATAGAGTAATTTAAATTTGGAATTCACTGTTTATAGATGAAATAGAAATAGAATCAATCAGGGCTTTCAGAAAGACACAAGGTGACAAATTGGCCATCTTCGTGGATTAAACAATTCTACGGTTCTGTGTTCCTTTTTACAACATGTCACTGGTCACTCACTCACTCATCTCAGTAATTCCTCCTCATATTTCCCATTGCTAAATGATGCAGCCCAAAACCATCCCTCAAAGGACACCTGACAAGACATTTATTAGAGTAATAAGAGTTATACAACACACAGTCTTCTTGGCCCAGCTCATCCATGCTGACCAAGATGCCTATCTAAATTAGTCACATAACACTTCCATAAATCACATTGCTCAATCAGTCTGGTGGACTGAAACTTTTTTAGAAAGATCAGAGTTATTAGACAAAACAGCAGAAATGTCAACTTTAGAAAACCAAAAAAGGGAAATCAATATTGAAGGTATAGTCTCTGAAAAAAATCAGAACAATATGAAAATCAATGTGTAAACTTAAAAGGATATATTTTGTGATTTTATTTTGATTTGAGTAACACAATTTCCCTGAGGTAATAAACAAAAATATCTTGATTCTGTTTTAACCAATCAACTGCTGAAAATGCTCACCTAATGATAGTTGTTTAGCATAGCTAGTGATATTTAAATAGCTGATTATTAAACAGTAGGATCACGATCAGACTTGAAGAAATATCAGCTTTTGCAATTAAGCTTTTTTTAACTGTTGATGCCAGTTTTCAACAGGATCAAGTACCAGGAATGAACTGAATCAAAGGCATTTGATAAACCACTAGGTGAAAGATTTCTGTGAGGCTTCTGACATTGAATATATCCAAATCAGAATTTAATAGATTCTCGGATATTATGGGAACTAAAGCATATGGACTTAGTTCAGGAAAGTGGCTGTAAGGTAAAATATTATTGGTGATACCACTGAACGGCAGAGCAGGTGTGATGGGCTGGATATTCTATTCCTCATTCTGTCTCTTAAGAACAGGAACATAGGGTATCACCTGGCTTCAAATGGGCAGAGATGTGAAACCAGAATGTGGTCATCTCATTTACCCGCAACAGAAGAAATGTTTGGCTTACTATTAAGAAAGGACACATATACACTGTGTATTTGCCAAGTAAAAAGAACATCATAGAGACATGAGCTGAAGTTTCAATTCATAGCTTTGGTACTATCATAACTTTGTTAGTTTGTTATCATCTTCTCTGGAATGGAAGTGTATGCTGCAGCCCACCTGATATGCTATGCAAAACACTGGAAAGAATCAGCATCTGTGAAAAGAGGATCAGTGAACTAACCAGGGTTTCAGACCTGAACTATTAATTATTTCTCTCTCTGTAAAGGCTGCCTGACCTGCTGGGCGTTCTCAGCAATTTTTGTTTTTAATTTTCCAGCATTGCAATTTTTGCTTTTCAACCTGATAAGCCACCAAGGAAGTAGTCTGAGGCTGACTGAGACACCACAGATAATTCACCACCTCCTTTCAGTGCTGCTCTTATCTCACTGTCTGACGACACACTCTTAACCATTTTAAAATATTTTGCTCCTCAAGAAATCATTTGTATTACATTGATGATTTCAGGAATCAATTTTGAAGGTGGATTTAATCATACTTTTAATTTTTACATAAAAATGTTTAGCACAGTTTCCTTTTTTTAATATTCTACTCTTCAATCCTTTTTACTAATTAATTGTCCAGTAGACACGGTCTTTCATTTTTTGATCATTTTAATATGCTTTTAGACATTTATTCACAAGTACAGTAATATGATGTTATTCTTTCCAACTCTCTCATCACAACCCATGATATAACTTCCAGGAAAATTATATTTTTCATGGACATCAATATTTTACGTAGCAAGAACTATAAAATAATACACTATATTAATCATGCAATATGAGCTAAATTGTCTTGATCAGAGTCAACACTACAGTATATTTTAAAGAGTATTACATATAAAACAAATATCCCAACTGCTGCACTTTTAATCTACTGACAATCTCACTATGAAAGAGCTCTCTGTACGAGGGGTGATTGATAAGTTTGAGGCCTAAGCTAGAAGGAGTAAATTTTAGAAAACCTAGCACATTTATTTTTCAACATAGTCCCCCCCTACATTTACACACTTAGTCCAGCAGTTGTGGAGCATACCGATCTTGGACCTCCAAAAAGAGTCCACAGTAGTAGTGATTGATAAGTTTGTAGCCTAAGGTAGAAGGAGATGAGTTATACAGCTCTCGTTACGTGCACATGCAGTTTGACTCTTTGAGTGATTATGCAGAAAGTTTGAAGTTAATAACTCATCGGGGTGATTAATAAGTTTGTGCCCTAAGGTAGAAGGAGATGAGTTACTAATTTCAAACTTCCTGCATGTGTATGTAACGACAGCTGTATAACTCATCTCCTTCTACCTTAGGCCATAAACTTATCAATCACCCATCTGTGGACACTTTCTGGGGGTCCAAGATCCGTATGCTCCACGACCGCTGGACTAAGTGTGTAAATGTAGGAGGGGACTATGTTGAAAAATAAATCTGCTAGTTTTCAAAAACTGATTCCTTCTACTTTTGGCCACAAACTTATCAATCACCCCTCATATATCTTCACCTAGATTTGTCTGAATTTTCAACACACCTACCCATTCCCATAAACCATCAATATCAAATATAATTTCATGCCGTCTCATTTACCATGACCTTTAATTTGGTAACATCGGCAAATCCTATCTCTATCCTCAAATCAGTTTCATCAATGGACAAAGCAAATCCTAAAACTGATTCCTGGAATGTGTTACCTTCTTACATTTGCACAAGTAGTGCATTATTTGATCTTATTTTTGACTTTCTCTCCATTAACTACTCTTCTTTCCATTCTGCCACTATCATGCATCTTAATCATTTTAAGAAATTTCTATTTTTGTATTTTATCAATAGCTTCTATATTTTTGTATACTGTATACCTTCCCATTGATTAATATCCCCAGTGAGATGTTCTAATGATCAAAATGGAAAAAGAAACAAACAATGTTTGTACAAAGGAACCCCTTCAGTTCACAGAACTCTCACCATCAGTCCTTGGGTACGATTGCCCTTATTAACTGTGACCAAGCATCAAAGATCAGAATGAAGTCCCTCACCTCTTGCTGTTCTCACTCTCTAGAATCAATGGGAGTCATTATGAGGAGAAAAGTCTCGTGACCAGTCAGAAAATTCGTGAACTGGACGATGATGATGATGATGGAGAAGATGATGTGGAGCTGGAGGAAGACGAAGGAGTCTGTAACCCAATAAGAAAACTAACCAATGATCCAGTTGTTTGTAAGATGGATGGAGGAAATCAAGAACATTCTGAATTTGAGGCGAGGGAGACAGAGCAAGACAGCAAGGAATCTCCTAGCAGGTTGGTCTGTACCACAAGTAGCATTAACAGCGTAATAACAACTAGCACAATCACCTTCAAAGTCCTGCAAACATTAAGTCTCGATATTGAATTGAATTGATTTTATTTCTATAATCCTTCACATACATGAGGAGTAAAAATCTAAATGTTCAATGTGCAATCATAGTTATTTATAATAAATAGAACAGTCAATGTAGTATAGAATATACCCAAGTCAGTGTGAGTTCATCAGTCTGATGGCCTGGTGGAAGAAACTGTCCCCGGAGCCTGTTGGCCCTGGATTTTATGCTGCGGTATTGCTTCCCGGATGGTAGCAGCTGGAATAGATTGTGGTGGGGATGGTTTGGGTCCCCAATGATCCTACGAGCCCTTTTTACACACCTGTCCTTATAAATGTCCTGAAGCACGGGGAGTTCACAACTACAGACGTGCTGGGCTGTCTGCACCACTCTCTGCAGGGTCCTTCGATTGAGGGAAATACAGTTCCCATATCGGGCAGTGATGCAGCTTGTCAGGATGTTCTCAATTGTACCCCTATAGAAAGTTCTTTAGGAATTGGGGGCCCATACTAAACTTCTTCAACTGTCTGAGGTGAAAGAGGTGCTGCTCTGCCTTTTTCACCACACAGCTGGTGTGCACAGACCACGTGAGGGCCTTGGTGATGTTGATGCCAAGGAACTTGAAGCTTTTCACCCTCTCAACCCCAGATCCATTGTCGTCAATAAGGATTAGCCTGTCTCCATTCCTCCTGTAATCCACAACCAGCTCCTTTGTTTCTGTGACATTGAGGGAGAGGTTGTTTTCTTGACACCACTGTGTCAGAGAGATGACTTCTTCCCTGTAGGCCACCTCGTTATTGTTTGAGGTAAGGCCAATCAATGTAGTGTCATCAGCAAATTTATTTAGCAGGTCGGAGCTGTGGGTGGCGACACAGTCATAGGTATACAGGGAGTAAAGTTTAAGTAGTTCCTTGGCATCTATTAGTTGAAAACTAGGTAAGGACAAACAGGCCCATATTTAGATACAGAAGAAACATAAACCGTAGTCTAAAGCTCTTGTAATTAAATATTATACTTGGCTGTTGATTTTTAGTCCCCATTCATACAGCTACTTAGAGAGTGCATTAACTTAATGCTTTGGCTCCAGAATGTGTGTAGAGGTATCAGCTTCAGAAACACATAACAAATTTAATTTTTGGATCTTGTAAACCAAGTAATCATGTTATATATAGAAATATTATGAAGAGATTGGATGGATTTTAATCTACATCCCTTGCTGACTATCTGACTTTACACCCAACTAGAGTGATTTAATTCTCCATTGATGTTAGTTGAACATGAGGGTGGGCAAACTGAAAACTCAAGTGAAAACCCAGTCCATTCTGATTTGTGAGAGTTATAGACAGGAGGCTGTGAGCAGGTCATGTAGATTTTGTTCTCTACCCTGTGGCTCGGAAGAAGCCTCCTCATTCCACATCTCATCAAGCACATTGCAGTTTTCTTTGGAAACATCAGGCTTTAATATCATGACTAACAATCAACTCAGTTTGTTTCGTTCTGGAGAAAATATGGACTGAAATGATTGTGCCAGAGTTACTTGGTATTGTTTGCATATGCACATCGTACAACCAATCTGTTCTTCTTTGAAGTTATAAAGCAGATGATGTGAGACTTGAAAACAAGAGCAGTCTTTCCGCCCTAGAACATATCCGGCACTTCACAGACAGCCTCAACGCAAGGAAAGCTGAGAACAGTCAATTCGTTGAGGCCGATCTGAACACATACAGCACTACCCATCTGTCAGAGGATCTGAAGCAGCCCTTATACAGGAAATCAAAGTCACAGGTGAGACACATGAGAGGACGGTGTTCACTTTATGACATGAGGTTAATTAGCTAAAGAATTGGGTGAATTGGATGAGTGTTCATCCTGTCTATTGACGTGTATCATTGAGTCATAGAGATACAGCATGGGAAATCACACTTTGGCCCACCAAGTCTGAAATTAATCCTCAATTTACACTAATCTAATATTATTTCCATTCTCCCAGCCTTCAAAACCAGCTTATATCACTCACCTGTACAGCAAGGTCTACTCACTAATTAACCTAAAGACCTGCATGTCTTTGGGGTGTAGGGAAAACCCACGTAGTAACAGGGAGAAATCCACAGGACTGAACCTTTGTCTCTGGCATTGTGAAGCAGTGGCTTCAACTGCATCACCCACGCTGCCCGACAGTAATAGCATTCCCACAGCAAGTTTTATCGGCCAATGGAATTAATCAAGTTTGGTGCCGACCGGGTATACTGGATAAAACACTAACAATGAAATGAACCAGAATTAGCCCATGGAGCCTTTTCACCGGTTTGTGTCTGTGTTCATTGGCAAAAGAAAATCCTGTTTGTAGGGCTCCAGCAACTACCAACATCTGCAACCAAGTATAGCAGCAACATGGGCATTTACCTGATATTGTGGAAAATTGATAGAATATCCTATCCACACACATAAAAAATAGATTAAATTCAATCTATTCAGCTACCAGCCTGGTATCACATTCGGTTATTAACAGAGGGACGGAAGGGGCAGTCACCTCCAACAATCCTTCTTTGTGTAATGTATCAGTGGATCAAGATCCTGGACAACCCTGCCAGAACAGTATGGAAGTGCCCCAAGCAAAAGAATTGCAGTGACTTCAGGCAGAGGGTGCCATGTTCTTCTCAAGAATGATTAAGAATGGCCTTTCCTGACAACAGCCACAAAGTGCAAATAAATGAAAAATAACAAACCACGGGTCCCTAGGGAAGCTAATTTTCCAACTGAGTTAGTATTTCCCATTCAGCAACCCACAAGAAGCCTGTACCGTAGGGTTCCTTCCAAAGTGTCATGTTAATTAGATTTAGAAAGAGGGTTTCCAGTACAGAGTCATGAAATCTGATCTCTCTGTCCAACAATGCAACTTCTCCTGGACATGTTACTTAGATTTGTACCTCTTGGTTCTATGACATGATGTTTTACCACTTTGTTTTCCATAAGTTCAAGTATTTATTGTTGTGTACACACAACCTGGTCAATAGGAGGATGCTCTAGCTCTTGAATCAGCACAGACCTATTTATTTATTGAGATACAGAGTGGAATAGTCCCCTTCACTTCGAGCTGCGCTGCCCAGTAATCCTTGATTTAATTGATTTAATCACAGGACAATTTACAAAGACCAATTAACCAACCAACTAGTACATCTTTGGACCGCGGGAGGAAACGGGAGCCTCTGGAGGAAACCTGCGCGGTCATGGGGAGAACGTACAAACTGCTTGCAGACAGTGGCGGGAATTGAACCGACGTCGCTGGTACTGTGAAGTGTTGCGCTGGCCACTGCGCTACCATTCCACCCTCGACTGGTGGGAAGATGGTTGTTGGTTGGACGGGAATAATAACTAAATTAAAAGCATGCTGCAGCACATACTGTAATTTTTCTTCTTTTATCTTAACTCTTCTTTTGCTTTCCTTGCTAGGCCTATGCCATGATGCTCTCTCTGTCCGACAAGGAACCCATTCACTCCGCATCGCACAGTGGCCCCAACATGTGGCACAGTCTGCCAAGAGCTGCAACAGAGCCCAGCACCCTGCAATCTGTTAGCCATGTATGACACTTCGCAATAACCAGATGGGACCAAGTCCAGCGTCGTACATAGCATGACCTTTGGAATTTTTGATTCTTTTATTTTTACCCTTTCCTTTCGTGTCTATTTATAGAGAGAGACTCCTGAGCAGAAAGCCTTAGAAATCTGCTGGGTCACCCCAATCGGAATTTTGTGACCTTAAACTGACAGTTTAAAAAAAAAAGAATTGTATTTATTCTCCTAGTATTTTGTTTTGCACAGCGAAGGCAGCTGCGTTGTGAGGATCAATGCAACTCAAAGTAGTTCAACTAGGAACTGGGTGCTCACGTCTCCGTGGCCCAGGAGAGCGTCTTCCATTGTACTCACTGGGAGAGGGTTAGACCATTTTCAATGTATCTGAGAATTCGATTTGTTGAAAACTAAATCATTTGTATAAAATTCATTTTAATGGGGAGTTTGGGCAACATTGTCTCTTCCTGTACAAACCTATTATTTGCATTATTTTTCAGTTCTTTTAAGCACAAATCAAGATGACTTTTATTATTGTGTAATCAAACTCTGTTTCATAAAACAAAGACAACACTGAAGATCTCCAATCTGCATTCAGAAATAAATGTTTCTTCCCCCACCCCCCGGAAAACTTCCAAATTAACTTTAATTTTAGACAATCATTTGTGTAATTTTTGTTAACGATGTGTGTGCGGCACTGTGCTATTTATTTGGTTACTTAGCAATATCACACTGTTCAGTTCACACACAAGCATACACACATACTGACAGGTGCTTCATATCACAGGTTGAGATCTTTGATCCCAAGTCTGGGGCAGGGAGGGTGAGGGTGGGGATAGGGAGGGGAGGGGTAAGGCAGCGGATATACATGAGTGCCAAATAGTGTTGGGGGAAAAAAACACAAAAAAATCAATCTTATGCGTTTTAATGAATCTGCCTAATGAATAGACTTTACTTAGTTTGTTTTGTTTAATACAATGAGCTGATTCGATTGTATGAACAGTTATGACTCCTTCATTACAGCATGATTCTCCTAATTAGACCTGTACCTGATATTTTAAGCTATTTGTCTGCTTGTGTGGTGTTTTGTTCCAGTAACCCTATTCAGTGGCAGCAGTTAAGGTATAAATGTGCCAAACTTATGTTTGAAAAAAACAAAAAAACAGATTGTATTTCTTATATTTCGCCGTTCATGGCGAGCAGATTCGTCTTTTTTTTGTTTATATCTGATTTTGAATAGCCAGCAAACTGAGGTACTTTCTCTAAATGCTTTGTACAATGTATCTGTTATGCATTTAAATAAAAATATAATGAGAGGAACAGCTAATAAAAATAAAAGCAAACCCAAGGTCTGCTTGTGCATGTATGTTCAGACACCAAGATCTTGAATGAGTGGTTTCCATCTCTCTATCTTCTCCCTTTTTTCCACTCCCCCTTTTGGCCCCCTCTTACCATTTCTCTTCCTCTCACCTGCCCATCACCTTCTTCTGCCAGCCATCCTGCTTCCTTTTCTCCCATGGTCCACCCTCCTCTCCTATCAGATTCCCTCTTCTTCAACCTATCACCTCCCAACTTTTTACTTCGTTCCTCCCTCCCCAAGCACATACCTTCTGACCCTCACCTTCTTTCACCTGTCATTTGCCAGTTTATACTCCTCCCTCCCCCCCCCCAATTCTGGCTTCTATCCCCCCCTCCTTTTCAGTCCTGATGAAGGGTCTTGGCCCAAAACATTGACTGTTTAATCCCCTCTGTAGATGCTGCCTGACCTGTTGAGTCCGGGTGCATTTTGCATTTGTTGCTCTGGGTTCAGCAGTGCTGGAAATGGGTGAAAGTGTGCAATGTGGGCAAAGCACCAGCCCAGCTTTCCCAGTCTGCCAACAGTGGATGCTTAGCCATTTCCTGAGCCAAAGATGGGGATAGCAAAATACAAAATACAACTTGGGTTAGTAAATTTGCTGATGACACAAAGGTTGGGGGTGTTGTGGAGGGCTGTCAGAGGTTACAACAGGACATTGATAGGATGCAAAACAGCTGAGAAGTGGCAGATGGAGTTCAACTCAGGTAAGTGTGAAGTGGTCCATTTTGGTAGGTCAAATATGATGGCAAAATATAACATTAATGGTAAGACTCTTGGCAGTGTAGAGGATCAAAGGGATCTTGGGGTCCAAGTCCATAGGACACTCAAAGCTGCTACGCCGGTTGACTCTGTAGTTAAGAAGGCAAACGGTGCATTGGCCTTCATCAACTGTGGGATTGAGTTTAAGAGCCGAGAGGTAATGTTGCAGATTTATAGAACCCTAGTCAGACCCCACTTGGAGAACTGTGCTCAATTCCGGTCACCTCACTACAGTACAGGAAGGACGTGGAAGCCATAGAAAGGGTGCAGAGGAGATTCACAAGGATGTTGCCTTGGTTGGGGAGCATGCCTTATGAGAATAGGTTGAGTGAACTCGGCCTTTACTCCTTGGAGTGACGAAGTATGAGAGGTGACCTGATAGAGGTGTACAAAATAATGAGAGGCATTGATCATGTGAATAGTCAGAGGATTTTCCCCAGGGCTGAAATGGCTAGCTCGAGAGGGCATAGTTTTAAGGTGCTATGAAGTAGGTACAGAGGAGATGTCAGGAGATGTTTTTTTATGCAGAGAATGGTGAGTGTGTGGAATGGGCTGTCGGCAGCAGAGATGGAGGCGGAAACAATAGGGTCTTTTAAGAGACTCCTGGATGATTGCATGGAGCTTAGAAAAATGGATGGCTATGGGTAAAGCCTAGGTAGTTCTAAGGCAGGGACATGCTCGGCACAGCTTTGTGGGCTGAAGGGCCTGTATTGTGCTGTATGTTGTCTGTGTTTCTATGTAACTACTACCAGAATTAAGTGGCATTTATGAAGGGGAATGGACCATTTGAGTTTATGTGAATATAATAAAGATGATATGACTGAGATAATGGGTGTTTTAAAAGTAAATTGTTTTTCATAGAGGTAGCTAAAGAGAATAAGGATTTCATTTAATGATTTCCTGACTGGCATGGTGAACACTCAGCTGCCACCTATCCTGCACCACGTCACTGAAGAGCAGGCAGATGTGGAATGTACACACATGCAGAGGAATATGTAACACACATACACTGACACAAACAGGTAAATATACAGTACATTTATACACACACAGAGATGAAGAGCATAGACATACAGAGACAAATGTAGTACAAACACACATACACATGTGCTAAATATTTAAAATGGTAACCTGCTTAAACAGGGCCATGACAGCTGAGTTGGAAAGTCATTTAGATCTTCAATTGAGCTAAAGCACAACTAAAGTTTTCAATTCTCGGAGCAAGGAGAGGTGACCAATAACTGGTTACTTTCCTTCTAAAATGGGCATCATCATCTGGTTATTCGCTGCCTTCTCAGACATACTGCAACCCTGCTTCTGGCCAGCTTGGGCAGCTGCGACAGCAAGCCTCCACTCCACCTCTAAGATTTCCCTACAGTGGCTATGGAACTGAGACAGCAGTGGCAGCAGCATTTTCTGCTGACGCAGGAGGCAAGTATCCAGGCTGAGACACGGTTATCTCCGTGGCTTGTCTTTTTCCACAGTTCTGCTTCCTGTCAACGGCACTCTGGAAGAAAGTCCACTCAATCGATTTCACCAACCTGAATTTACGTGCTGATTCTTAAGATATGTTTTCCTTCAAATATCATTTTATGATCCAATGTCATTAAGCCATAAACTCTCTGGAGCCACAAGTGATGATGATCCAGAGCAGATGGACCTAAATTGTGGTTCAGACACACTGTGTATAAATATGCTCCTAATTGCAATTTTAAATCTCAGTTAACTCAGATTTACTTCCACTTTTATTTCTTCATTTCTGGTTTGATCCGGTCACACATGTTAGTATTTTGAGAGCCTTGCTCTTTTGTCAATTCATTGGCATTTCTAGACCAATGGAACACAAGAATGATTAGAACAAACACCAAAGATAAGAGGCAAGGGTTCATGAAGTGGCATAGAATGCACAGATGCCCCACCAGGAAAGACTGCTGATAGTCCTTTGAACCAAAGAGCACTGGGTGACGTTACAAGCATGAATATGGCATTCCAGTCACTACTGATGTGAACGCTCAGCATACGATGCCAACTTCTATATGTTACCACTAACCTTACAAAGAAGATAATGGAAAATTTGACCAATGTGTATCTGAGTCAAAGGATGATGTGTTCAAACCACTTTCCCAAAACTTAATGAAATTTTAGCACTGTACTGGTGCTATGCCATTGGACGTGCCATTTTACAAATGAGTTGTTATGATTGTGGATGAAGGTAAAAGAATCCAAGGTAACGACAGAGCTTCTGCCTCACTGCTCCATTGATCTGGGTTCAGTCCAAACCTCTGGTGCTGTTTGTATAGTTTGTACGTTCCCTTTGGGACCAGGTGGGTTTTCCTCTGTGTGCCTCTGTTTATTCCCACTGTAATACTGACTTTAGCTTCTCTCTCTCTCAAATTGCCAGGTGCAATCGATCTTATTATCATCACTGATTCCTAAGGGTTCCTTTACCTTAAGCTCCTTAATCAAATTTGGTTCATTACACAACACCCAATCCAGAATAGCCTATCCATTCATGGGTTGAACCACAGGCTGCTCTAAAAGGTCATCTCATAGACATTTTATAAATTCTCTTTCTTGGAATACAGCACCAACCTGATTTTCCTGATCTACTTGCATATTGAAATCCTCCATGACTATCATAACACTGCCTATACCCAAATTAAAGTGTAGGTCTTATGAGGATAGATTAAGTGAGCTCGGGTTTTTCATTTTGGAGTGAAACAAGTTGAGAAGCAACTTGATTGAGGTATACAAGATCATAAAAGGCATATATCAAGTGGATAGCCAGAGATTTTTCCCTGTGCGGAAATGCTAATGTGAGGGGGCATAATTTTAAGCTGGTTGGAGGAAAGTATAGTGTGGATGAGGTATTTTACAGTGAGTGTAGGGGTGTGTTGAATGCCCTGCCAGAGATGGTGGTAAAGACAAATACATTAGGGACATTTAAGAAACTCTTCATTAGGCACATGGATGATAGGAAAGTGGAG
Organism: Hypanus sabinus; assembly: GCF_030144855.1. Classification (NCBI taxonomy): domain Eukaryota; kingdom Metazoa; phylum Chordata; class Chondrichthyes; order Myliobatiformes; family Dasyatidae; genus Hypanus; species Hypanus sabinus. The sequence continues at coordinate 33,742,249 of NC_082707.1, forward strand.
GGATGGCTAAGATTGATCTGAGCATATGTTAAAAGATCAGCACAACATCATTGGGCTGAATGGCCTGTATTGTGCTGTAGTATTCTATGTCCCATTACATAATACCTGCATTGGTGTCCTATGCTCTCTGTTCTATGTGGTAACACGTACAAGGACAGATTAGGACCTGTATCTGGAATTAGTTTATTATTGTTACATGTACTGAGATACAGTGAAAAGCATTGAGCTAGTATAAGGTAAAACAAAAACGGAATGGAGAATAAGTGCAACAACTACAGAGAAAGTGCAATGCAGGTAGACAATAAGGTGCAAGATAATAACAAGGAAGATTGTGAGGTCAAGAGTCTACCTTATAATTTGAACCATTCTACAGTTTATTAACAGCCAGGTAGAAGCTATCCTTTAGCCTGGTGATTTGTGCTTTCAGGCTTTTTTATCTTCTGTTCAATGGAAGTGGGGAGAAGGGAGAATATCAGTGATCAGCTTGTGATCTTTGATTGTTTGCTGCTTTACTGAGGCAATGAGAATTATAGACAGGTCCATAGAGGGGAGGTTGGATCCTGTAATATGTTGAGCTATGTCCACAGCTCTCTGTAGTTTCTTTCAATCACAGACAGAACAGTTATCATACCAAGCCTTGATGCATCTGGATAGGATGGTTTCTATGGTGTAGCAACAAACATTGCTAAGGATTGAGGGAGTTGTGCCAAATTTCTTTAGCCTCTCGAGGAATTAGAGGTTGTGGCATCTGCATGGTTGGACCAGATCAGACTATTGGTGATGTCCACTCCTAGCATTCTGAAGCTCTCCTCAATCTCTCAACCTCAACATCTTTTATGTAGGCAACAGAATGTGCATTTCTCTCCCTGTCCAGAAGCCAACAACCATCTTTTTTGTTTTACTGTCATTGATCGAAAGGTTGTTTTCATGACACCATTTTAATAAGCTCTCTACTCCTTCCTGTACTCCGACTCATCCTTATTTGAGATATGGCCCATCAATGGCAGTATCATCTACAAACTTGTAGGTGGAGTTAATCTGGCCACACAGTCATGAGTGTATAAAGAGTAGAGAAGATGGCTGAAGACACAGACTTGTGGAACACCAGGTGAAGTTAAGAAGAATGAAAAGTGACTTGACTGAAATCTGAAACAAGAGAAAATTTGGAGATGCTGGCAATCCAAGCAACACATACAAAATGCTGGAGGAACTCAGCAGGACAGGCAACATCTATGGAAAAGTGTCCTGATGAAGGGCCTCTGCCCGAAATGTTAACTGCATTCTTTTCTATAGATGCTGCCTGACTTACTGAGTTCCTCCACTATTTTGTGTGTGTTGACTGAAATCTGAAGAGTTTTGATAGGAGTTTGACAAGAGTTTTGGAGAGAAAGCTTCCTGTCATGAAAAAATTAGTGTCAGGGGTTACTGCTTAAAAAGTAAGGGATTATCCTTTTATATAAAAATGAGAATAACTTTGAGGGAACAACTAAAAATAATGGAGACTTTAAAGGTTTTTTATAAAACAGAGGTAAATGGATACTTAGTAAGCAAGGGCTAAAAGGTGGCTGTGGGTGGACAAGTATACTGACTTGAGCTTACAGTTAATTTAGCCATGATCTTGTCACATGCCAACAAGCCTGCTCCTATTGTTTGTTTGTACTATAATAATTAGAAGAAAAACATAAAAATATAATTCTTGATTCTTGTATTGAAAAGAATCAACAGAAGTTCCTTGCAGAAATATATTATAAAAGGTTAAGGGCTTTGAATCTTCAAAGCTCTCCACTGATTACCAACCTTCTCTGGATATTGGTGCTGATGGCTGGTTTTATTTAAGTCCACTGTAACCTCTAAGAGAAGCATGGCATCCATTTTAGTGAAAACCCTATCAGCTTGGTTCAAGAAGCCTGCTGGAACGTTGTGCTTGGCAACAAAATGCAGATCTGCCTCTCCCAGGCGGAGCCAGGTTTTCCGAACACCCTCGTTCCCCTCCTTTGCCACTGGCCATAGCAATGGGAAAGTGTGCCTTTAATTACTTATGTGAGACAGTGCCCGAGGGAATCTTCACAACACATGCACTCTGTTCCTGAGTGCAGTCATCCTATCACAAATAAATCAGAGTTTTAAAGTAAGGCTTCCAGTTCCATCTCACCACCAGGCTCGTTCATGTTAGATTCATTGTTTTATAATCACTTCGTACTAATCTAATAATTTATAAATACTCTTCAGCATTTCTACCTGCATTTGTATGAATCCCCTGCCTTTGTCCATAAAACTGGGGAAATTGTTTGGCTAATTATGTTTGCAATTAATACATTTAATTAATAAATAAAAAAGCTGTCTTGAAATTAGTTGTAATCAATTCTTAGCTGTACAAATTATTCATTCTTTAGTATTGTAATTGACGATTTTATTGGAAAGACCTCCATTAAGTTACAAGTATTACAATTCCCTTCTTAAACAAACACTTTCCAGTGTTTATGAGTTTTAATGGATGAATGAGATTTACTCCAGCCAGAATTGCTCAAATCAAAATTTCACTGCAAAAACAGTTATATTTTTAATACCATTGTCTTCAAATGAAGACTCAGTCTGAAATGTAGGCACAACAGACTAAGGAGGATCAATAGTTCTTTGTTTGGAAGGGTCTGTTTGCCACTGAGTAAGAGGAGGGCAGGCTCATTTTGACAGGGGCTGATTCTCAGTCTGGTAAGGACACTATCACTGTGGGATTTGACAGGTTGTTTGCAAGGAACTGCCTCAGTAGGGCCAGCTTTGCGGAGTCATTAATACATTGATCATTTTACAGGGAATTCATAGACTCTGGCGCATGAATTTTCAGAAGGCCCATGACATGAGGCTGTTTAACAAGATAGGAGTCCATGGTATTGCAGGAAATATACTAGCATGGAAAGAGAATTAGCTAATTGGCGGGAGGCATGGACTGAGAGTAATGGGAGCATTTTCTTGTTGGCTGCCGATGACTGGTGGTGTTCTGCAGGGGTCAGTGTTGGGACCCCTTACTTTTACGACATTTGTCAATGATTTGGATCATCTACTTGATGGCTTTGATGTTAAGTTTGCAGACAATGGCGAGGATAGGTGGAGGGACAGATAATGTTGAGGAAGCAGGGAAGCTGCAGAAGGGCTAAGACAGAGTAGGAAGATGTGCAAGAAATGGTGGATGTAATGCAGTAGCAGGAAGTCTATGGTCATGCAATTTGGTAGAAGGAACAAAAGCATGGACTATTTTTGAAAGAGATAGAAAATTCAAAAATCCAAGGTGCAAAAGGACCTGGGTGACCTCACGCTGGGTTCCTAAAAGTTAGTTTGCAGGTTGAATTGGTGGTGAGGAAGGCAAATACAACGTTGAGAGGACTGGAATGTCATGCTGACGATTAAAAAAGCATTGGTGAGGCCGCAGAAAACCATAAGATATAGAAGCAGAATTAGGCCATTTGGACCATCCAGTCTGCTCCACTATTTCATCATCACTGATCCAGTTTTCCTCTCAGCCCCAATCTCTTGCTTTCTCCTCATGTCCTTTCATGCTCTGACCAATCAAGAATCTTTGTATGAACCTCTGCCTTAAGTACAATATGCATAAAGACTTGGACTCCACAGAAGCCTGATGCAAAGAATTCCACTGAATCACCACTCTCTGGCTAAAGAAATTCCACCTCATCTCTGTTGTAAAAGGACACCCTTTTATTCTGAGGCTGTGTCCTCTGGTCTTAGACTCTCCTACCAAATAAAACATCCTCTGCACATCCACTGTAAAAGACCTTTCACTATTCAATAGGTTTCAATTAAGTCACCACTCATTCTTCTGAACCCAGTGCTGTCAAATACTCTCCATATGGCAAGTCATTCAATCCTGGAACAATTTCTGTGAACCTCCTTTGAACCCTCTCCAGTTTCAGCACATCCTTTCTAAGATAAGTGGCCCTAACTGCTCACAATACTCCAAAGTGGGGCCTCACCAGTGCTTTATAAAGACTCAACATTTCACCGTTGCTTTTATGTTCTAGTCCTCATGAAATTAATGCTAATATTGCATTTACCTTCCTAAGCACTGACGTTATCTGCAAACTAACCTTTAGGGAATCCTGCACAAGGGCTCCCAAGTCCCTTTGCACCTCAGTTTTTTTTTTGTATTTTCTCTTCATTTACAAAACAGCCTGCTCTTTCATTTCTTTTAACCAAGTGCATGGCTATACAGCTGCCACTTATTTGCCCATTCTCCTAATCAGTCTCTCCTTCCTCTCAACTACCTGCCCCCCCCACCTATTTTCATAGTATCTATAAACTTTCAATTTCATCAATTTCATCATCAAACCATTGACATATAACATAAAAAGAATCGAACCCAACACAGACCCCTGTGGAACACCACTAGTCACCAGGAGCCAGCCAGAAAAGCTCCCTTTATTCCCACTCTTTCCCTCCTGGCAATCAGCCACTGTTTTATCCATGTTAGGATCTTTCCAGTAATACCATGGGCTTGTAACTTGTTAAGCAGCCTCATGTGTGGCACCTTGTCAAAGGTTTTCTGAAAATCCAAGTCTACAATATCAACTAATTCTCCTTTGTCTATACTGCTTGTTATTTCTTCAAATAATTCCAGAAGATTTGTCAGGCAAGATTTTCCCTTGAGGAAACCATGCCAACTATGGCCTATTTTATTATGTGCCTCCAAGCACGTTGAGGCCTCATTCTTAATAATCAACTCCAACATTTTTCCAACCATTGAGGTCAGACTAACTGGTCTATAGTTTCCCTTCTCCTACCTCTTTCCCTTTTTGAATAGTGGAATCACATTTGCAACTTTCCAGTCTTCCAGAATCATTGCAGAACCTAGTGGTTCTTGAAAGATCATTACTAATGCCTCCACAATCTCTTCAGCCACCTCTTTCAGAACTCTGGGGTGTACACTATCTGATCCAGGTGACTTATCTAACTTCAGACCTTCCAGTTTCCTAAGAAACTTCTCTCTAGTAATGGTAGCTTCACACACTTCATAACCCCTGATACCTGGAACTTCCACCATACTGCTAGTGTCCTCCACAGTGAAGTCTGCTGCAAAATACTTATCCAGTTCATCTGCCATTTCTTTGTCCCCCATTACTACCTCTCCTGCTTCATTTTCCAGCGATTGATATCCACTCTCATCTCTCTTTTACACTTTATATATCTGAAAAACATTATTTAACATTATCCCTTTCTTGAACAGAGGAATTACATTAGCCACATTCCAGTCATCTAGTATTACTTTTCTAGCCAATGGGGTGCAAAGATCATCGCCAAAGGCAAAACAATTTTTTCCCTCACTTCCCATAGTAACCTGGTAGATATCCCACCTGGCCACGAGGCATTGTCTATCGCAATCTTTTTCAGAAGTTCCAGCACATCTCATTTCTTAACATCGGCATGCTTTCGCATATCAGCCTGCTTTATTCTGTGCTCACAAAGGTTAAGTTTCCTCTCACTGGTTAATACTGAAGCAAAGTATTCATTAAGGACTTAACCTACCTCTTCCAATGGATTTTTCTTCTATCCCTGATTGTTCCTACTGTTGCTCGGGTCATCCTCCTGCTCTTCACTGATGTGTTGAATGCCTTAATCCTGATCACCAAAACATTCTCCTGCCTCCTGTTCTATGTTCTATCGGAGTCTGCGAACTATAGTTCTTCACAAGCGGTGCATTTTTGGACCAGCTGAATGACCTGGTACTACACAATCTACAGAACGTTAGGGAGCAGCCCCATAGACATCCCAGCTCTTCACCGATTTCACTGACTGATGCGTCACGGGAGACTGAAACACGGAAGCAGTGTGTGTTGCATTGGAAGAAGGCTTCTGTTCTTGAACCATGTCTTTCTCTCTCTTTTGATGGAGAGAGCCTATCAATCCTTGGAGAAGCAACGTGGATGGTTGTAACATTGGCACAACAAGTTGTCGGTCTCCACTCTCATTGTTGCAGGAGAGCGACCTTGCTTTCCCTCAATGCAGAGAGAGCCTGCGTGAGATACTGATGTGCTGAGTTATGGATTGCAGATTTTGATGGACTCCAGATCAAGATTTCTGAGGGCCATTGCTACCGTTTGCATGGTGGGCAGGTTTGGAGGGGGGGCTCGGTGCTTCTGCTGACGCAAATGGGGGGAGAGTTGATGCTTCTGCTGCTGCTTGTGTGATGGGAGGGGGAAATGGGGCTTCAGGGTACTGACCTTTCTATCATTCATTCTATGGGGTTTATTGTTTTGTGGAAGTCTGCAAAGAGGAAGAATTTCAGGTTGTATACTGTATACATTCTTTGTTATTAAACTGAACCATTTTCCAGGTCACATAAGTCCATTCTTCAGCTAAATCCTTGTATTTCTCTAGAAACCTCTCTGATCATTGTTTCCTAAACTTTAAGTAAGTTTCTTTCTTCCTCATGACTAGATGTTCCACATCTCTTGTCACTCATGGTTCCTTTACCCTAGCATCCTTTCCCTGCCTCATTGGGACGTACATATCAAGAATTCCTATCAAGAATACCCTGAACAACCTCCACATTTACATTGTGCATTTGCCTGAGTACATCCATTCTAAATCTAGTGGATTATGTACAGTTCTGGTCACCTAACGACAGGAACGATATCTGTAAGGTTGAATGAGTGCAGAGAAGATTTACTAGGATGTTGCCGGGTCTTCAGGAGTTGCATTACAGGGAAAGATTGAACAGGTTAGGACTTTATTCCTTGGAGTGTCAAAGAATAAGGGAGGATTTGATAGAGGTTTACAAAATTATGAGGTGTATAGACAGAGTAAATGCGAGTAGGCGCTTTCCACTTAGATTAGAAGAGATAAATATGAGAGGACATGGCTTTAGAGTGAAAGTGGAAAGGTTTAGGGGGAACTTCTTCACTCAGAGAGTGGTGGGAGTGTGTAAAGAGCTGCTATCTGACGTGGTAAATGCAGACTCACTCTTAAGTTTTAAGAATAAATTGGATAGATACATGGATGGGAGAGGTCTGGAGGGTTATGGACTGGTTGCAGGTCAATGGGACTAGCAGAATAAAGTTTTGACACAGACTAGAAGGGCTGAATGGCCTGTGTTCTGTGCTCTAGTGTTTCTATGGTTCTATGGTTCTATGGATTGGTCCATTGGTTAATTGGCCAGCCACTTGTTTGTGACAAGTCTTAAAGAACTAAAATTTGTCAAATAAATAGCCGTGATTCCCTTTGTTTATTTGGGACACTCTGTCACTTAATTGTGACAGGAGACTGCTTTTGAACAGTTTCTAACTAGTGTCGGATGCGTGTGACTGTTAGACTCCACATCTTGCTTAGAGCGAACAGTTCTTAAATAGTGACAGTTACATGCTCTTCTGTTCAAAAGGCAGTGATTTTTGTCACCAATAGTTGGTGAGAAACAGGGAGCAAGACAAATCAGAACTAATTTGCTCTCTATCGTTTCAGGCATATGGGCTTGGAGCTGCCAAAAATGGTCAGGTGTGAAAATGAAATAATTTCACTGCTTCAACAAGTTAGAAAATATGAAGAATTTGAAGGTATCGACAAGCAATTTGAACATTACAATGAAAATGAAGATTTGAAGGATGCAATTGTCAATTGTATTTTATTAGCAATCCATTATCTACACCAGGTGTCTGCACTGATTTTGTTCATTTACGGTCAATCTAAAGAACTTGAACACTGAAGGAATTCCTCGGTCGATAACTATTAGGAACTAATACACAGTTTTATGGTCCCTATTAGTAGTATTTAATTTGTTCTATATTTCATTTAACTACATAATTTGTTACTCTTTTAAATGGTAGCTTGTCTTTTTTTACACTTCTTAAATTATTTTCATGAAACTTCAGTTAATTGGGCCAAAATGTATAATGCTGATATATCCCAATTAACCAGAAACCACTATATACAGTATACTCAGAAGTTCCTCTGTAATAGCATCATAATTTCTCCCTTCCCCAATTAAATATTTTCCCATACCATCTGCTCCTATCCCTTTATCCCTATCCAAGGCTATGGTAAAGGTCAGGGAGTTGTGGTTATTCTCTTCGAAATGCTTACCCATCGAGTGATCTGACACCTGACCTGGTTCATTGCCTAACACCAGATCCAGTATGGCCACTCCTCTACATATTGTGTCAGGAATCCTTTCTGGAGACACCTAACAAATAATGCCCCATCTAAGCATTTCTGTACTGAGGAGATCTCAATCATTATTAGTGAAGTTGAAGTCACTCATGACGACAACCCTGTTATTTTTGGACCTTTCCAAAACCTGCCTCATGATCTATTCCTTGGTGTCTCTGTTGCTCCTGGAGGGGTCTATAGAATACTCCCAATGGAGTGATGGCCCCCCTCCCAGTTTCTAACTTCCACAGACAACCCCTCCATGAAAACTTCCATTTCTGCAATTGTGATTCAATCCCTGATTAGCAATGCCAGTCCCTCGCCTCTTTTACCTCCTTCCCTGTCCCTCTTGAAACATCTAAACCCCAGAACATCCAGCAGCCATTCCTGCGCTTGTGACAGCCAAGTCTCCCTAATGGCCACAAAGTCATATTTCCATGCATTGACCTATGCTCTAAGTCTATCACCCTTGTTTCTGATACTTCTTGCATTAACAAGACACACTTCAATCTATCCCACTGACTGCAATTTTGCCCTATCAACTATACATTCTTTCTCATGGTCTCCCTGTACACTGAATCTACTGTAGGCTAACGGCCCCTGTCTCTGACTTATCACTCTGATTCCCATTAATTAATAAACTTTCTCTGAACTGCTTCAAACACATTAACGTCCCTCCTTAATAGCATATTAATGTTTACATGCAACTTAAGTTAGTCTCACATTGTTTCCCAATTCACTGCAAAATTTTGCCTGAAGAGTTTCCAGGACAATATTATGACCAGAAGAACTGAAATGGGAAAAGTTAAGATGTTTTACAGAACTCAGTCTTTGAAACTAGTTGATCAATGTAGCACCCAAGTGACAAATCAATAGGCTAATATAAAATAAATGATCTCACTTGATGTGTGCATCAGGCAAGTATCAGGAGAGCTGAAGGGTGTTTATCCAGTATTGTCATGCGAAGTGACACTGAAGAACCTCAAGAAGGAAGAAAGACTATGACAGAGGATGTGCAAGTGATTACCATGGAGAAAATGAAGCATAATGTCATCAGGAAAATGTTAAAAGACCATAGAAGTATTAGCTATAGGAGCAGAATTAGGCTCTTTGACCCATTGAGTCTGCTCCATCGATTCCATCAAGGCTGATTTATTCCCTCTCTCAACCCCAATCACCCGCCTTCTCACTGTAACCTTTGACACCTTTACTAAACCAGTAGTAAAATGGAAAGGTGTTTGCAAGGAAAACTGGAAGAACACTTGGGAAAAAAATTCCAAAATTGTGTTGAGAGGAATAAAAGAAATTGAGAGCTAGAAGACAAAATTGATTGATTCTGTGAGGAGAAACAAAAAGAAACAAAATAAAAAGAAAGAAAGAATACGTACACAATGCTGGAAGAATCAGGAATGATTCCTGATGAAGGGTCTCAGCCTGAAACGTTGGCTACTCTTTTCTCACGGATGCTGCCTGGCCCACTGAGTTCTTCCAGCGTTATGTACGTATTGTTTGATCCACAGCATCTGCAGTTGTATTTTTTGTGTTTTAAAAAGAAAGAAATATGTCTAAATGAAATCAATGAATAGATGAAGTCCAAAACAAGACAACAGAGTGAAATGAGCTCTGATACAATACTTGGTTGAAGAGACTTAACCTAATTTCCAACGTAAATAAGGGTCAAGGACTGCCCAATGCCACCACATCAAAGTAGAATCACTGACAGGAGGCATCCTAGGTATGGGGATCAATATGTTACTGTAAATCATGAAGAGACAATGGTTTTATGTGTCCATTACAAAAGTATGGAATAAAGTCCTTTGACATTTATGGAAGTGAAATGAGTTGAATGTAAATATAGAACAGGTTAGTAAGAAATGCTGTGTGCCAGGCATATTTGAACAATGCACCTGGCAAACTGTAATGTGTAATTTCTTGCAGTATCCTGAGTTCTTTAGCAGCTGTTTCTATGTAAATGGAACATATAAATTGTTTAACCAAGGGGCACGCTGAATTCTTTATATGCAGAGAGGAGTAATGAAATGGAGATTCAATAATGTTGAACTGTTGTTGGATAGATAAAACAAATACAGTACATGTTATGCTCTGGGAGTTTCAGAAGTCACTTGGTAACATTTCTCATAATGGTTGTCAGAAAAAAATAGACAAATAAGAGAAAATATAGCAATATGGATATTGCAGAGGAGTGCAAAGAAGATTTACCTGTGTCACGCACTGTAAGGATTCACTGCTGATGTAATGGCTTCTCTGTAATGTTCACTGCTGAGATAATGGTTTCTCTGTAGCAGCAATGCTTGTGTTATGGCTGGAAATAACAGGACTGTGGTATGCAGGTTAGCCAATCAGAGATTGTTGCACTGCCTTGTGTATCTGGAAGGATGTTTTCTCACGGTCTTTTATCGAGGAAAGATGAAGAGAGAAGATACGCGTGGAGAGGGCTGGTAGACCACCGGACGGAGTAGACTGGGATCTGAGGGTCTGAAGGTCAGCAACACTCGGAGGAGACCGATGGTGGAAGAATGACTACTGAGTTATCTCCAACCTGAGCTTTCGACTTTTCTTTGAATTGGGCCCTTTTAAAATTTTCATTACTAACCTTATGTTCAGATTAAGATTCATAATGTTCAATCATTTAATTGCATACGAAGTATTGTCTGATGTTTTGCATTGTGGGTCTGTAACTGTGTAAGTTACACAGTATCCACACAAATGTGATTTCCCAGTCTGGCAGGGCCAAAGGCTGTTTTCCCCTAAATGAACAAGAGCTGGGCGAGCCTGAGGGATACACCTGGATACCGCCTGGATTAGAGAACTCGTCTTATGAGGACAGATTGAGTGAGCTAGGTCCTTTTTCTTTGGAGTATGAATGGTGACTTGATAGTGGTGCTCAAGATCAGAATCAGAATCATAGATAGAGTGGACAGCCAGAGACTTAAGGTGATTAGAGGAAAAATATTGAGACATCAAGACAAATGTGAAAGGCGAGTGAGAGTTCAGCACCGACTGCTTTCCTTTTGATCGTTGCCGGAAAAGGAATCTGTGGGTGGCCTATTGCTGTGTGGCTTGCTGTGCCAGGTGGGTAGGCCTCTCTGCCTCATGTGGTGTCCTTCTCTTTTGTTGAATGTCCGTGATATCGTAAGGTGGTATTGTGGTTAATACGTTTATGAACTGTGGCCGTTTCTCAGACTTACGTTTTTATAATAATTTGTATTCTGTGTTTTTTCAAATGCCGGTTCCTTTTCTGTTCTGTTGGGACTTGATGTTCTGTTGTGTTGTGAGCTTTTTTTGTGTGGGGGGACAAGTTGTTTTTAGGGTCAATGTTCTCGTTCTGTTTTGTGCAGGGGGAGGTGGGTTTCTGGGAGTTGATGATCAGGATGTCATTTCTTTTTGTGCAGGGGGAGGTGGGTTTCATGTATCTCTCCGAAAGGCTTTCATGTTCTTTCTTTGCTTCGTGACTATCTGGAGAAGATGAATTTCAGAGTTGCATATGCACACATGCTTTGATAATAAATGAACATTTGAAACTTTGACTAAAAGGATGTCAGAGTGAGGTTTTTTTTTACAAAGGAGTGGCAGGTGTTTGAATAGAGTAGGCTAAAGATTCAGCACAACATCATGGGCGGAAGCAACTGGATTGTACTGTACCTTTCTGTGTTCTATGTTCTATCTCTACAGTTCTCTTGGGTGGAAAATTTAAACATTTACAACCCTTTGAGAGGCAGAAATCATCCTCATATCTCTCTTAAATGGGGAACACCAATGTTTGAAATTATGCCTTCTAACTTTAGATCAACCCACTGGGGGGATCACCTTCTGTGATGAAACTCAAAGGAAGTCAGAAATTTATTCAGAAAGTCAACAGAGAATCCAGGGAAACTTGGCTGTATGGATAGAGAATTGGATTGCCCATGAAAGGCAGAGGGTGTTGGTCAATGACGAGTATTCTGCCTGGAGGTTAGTGCCCTCTGGTGTTCCACAGGGATCTTTTCTGGAACCCCTGATCTTTGTGTTTTTTTTATATAAATGACTTGGATGATGAAGAGGAAGGGTGGGTTAGTAAGTTTATAGATGACCAGAATGTCGGTGGTGTTGTAGATAATATGGAAGGTTGTTGTTGGTTACAATAGGACATTGACAGGATGCAGAGCTGGGCTAAGAAGTGGCAGATGAAGTTCAACCTGGAGAAGTATGAAGTGATTCATTTTAGAAGGTCAAACTTTTAAGACAGAATACATGGTTAATGGCAAGATTCTTAGTAATGTTGAGGACCAGAGTGATATTGGGGTCCATGTTCATAGAACTCTCTAAGTTGCCATGCAAGTTCATTGGGTTGCTCAGAATGTGTATGCTGTGATGGCCTTTATTTGTTGGGGGTTTGAGTTTGAGAGGCCACGAGGCAATGTTACAGCTCAACAAAACTCTGGTTAGACCACACTTGGAAAATTCTGCTCAGTTTTATTCACCTCATTATAGGAAGGATGTACAGAGGAGGTTTACCAGGATGTCTTATCAAGATAGGTTTAGCAACCTAGGACTTTTCTCTTTGGAGTGAAGGAGGATGAAAGGTGATTTCATAGAGGTGTACAAGATGTTAAGAGGCATAGACAAAGTGGATAGCCAAAGACTTTTCTGAGAGCAGAAGTGGCTAATAGAAGGGGCTTTGTAAGAGGAAGGGTTAGATTGATCTTAGAGTTAAAAAGTCGGCATGACATCGTGGGCTGAAGGGCCTATATTACGATGTAATATTTTATGTTTCATGTTCTGTGAAAGGTTATGAGGAATTTCTTTAAGCAAAGAATGCCAGAGCATGAGATGTCATGGCTTGGATAACTAAAGCAGACGTTATTGCAATTCTAACATAAAATAGAAATCAAATAAGATCAAATCAAACAAATTCAAATAAGAAGTGTATAAGATGAGAGATATTGATTGTGTGAATAGTCAGAGGCCTTTTTTCCAGGGCTGAAATGGCTAACATGAGAGGACACAGTTTTAAGGTGGTGGGAAGTAGGTACAGAGGTGTCAGGGGTGTTTTTTTTATGCAGAGAAACGTATCTCTGCTAGTTGAAATTGCATGATTTAGTTAGAGCAATCACCACCAGCCACTGTACATGAATCCAATTGCTACAAAATAAATCTCAAAGATGTGCATAAAAATGCCCTTCTTCCTCATGATTCATGGTGTGAATATTAAAAGGGAATAGGTGACCTCGCCTCAAGTTCAAGTTCAAATTTATTGCAGACAAAACAATGTTTCCCAGACTAAGTTGCACAGTTACCACAAATAAATTAACAAAGAGTAAAATATATTCCAGAAGATTGACATGTAGCGCAAAGTGTTTTCACACACAAGTTAAAAAGTAAACATTATAATCCTACAGGCACTTCATACATGGGTGGTGGCAGAGAATTCAGAAGTCTCATGGTCTGGGTAAGAAGATGTTTCCCATCGTAGCAGACCTTATTCTAACACTATGGTACCTCATTCCTGATAGAAGGGGGGGGGGGGGGTCAAAGAGATTGTGGGGCAAATGGGAGGGATCCTTCACAATGCAAAGGGCCCTGTGTACAGAGCACTTGTGATAAATATCTCAGATGGGTGGAAGGAAGACTGCGATGATCTTCTTAGCAGTTCTCGCAATCCTCTCTAGGGTCTTGCAGTCAGATGCCTTGCAGACAGTGATGTAACTGGTTAGGGCACTTCCAATGGTGCTCAATTAGTTAGATGGTAGAGTGGGGGGGGTGGTTTGGGGTTGGAGCCTCACTTGCCTCGGTCTCCTCAGGAAGTGGAGACTGCTGTGCTTTCTTAACTAAAGAGGTGGTGTTGGGGGACCAGTAGAGATTGTCCTCTATGCGCACTCCCAGTAACTATGTGGTTCTAATTCCCTCCATGAAGGGGCCATGTATGTGCAATGAGGAGAGGTCAGCCTGCGCCTTCCCAAAGTCCACAATCATCCATTTAGTCTTGTAAACACTGAGATTCAGTTGTTGTTCTCGCTCCATTATACCAGCTTCTCTCTGTATGCTGTCATGCCATCGTTGTTGATGAGCCCATTGACTGTTGTGTCATCAGTGAACTTGATGATCCAGTTTGAATTGGATCCAGTAGCACCATCATGCATCAGTGCTGTACACGTAGCACTGGGGGTGCTGGTGCTTGGCGTGATGGGGCTGCCAACACGGAATGACTGCCTGTGATCTTTCTGTCAAGAAGTCCAAAATCCAGTTACAGAGAGAGGTGTGGCCACCCATTAACTTCTGGTATACTATTGTATTATATGTTCATATTGATAGTATCAATAGATACAGATTGAGAGTGAAATATGGATGAGACAGAAAAGGCCATTTTCACTTCTTCAGCCTAATTCTCTTGAGGATAGGCCAGAAGGATTAATAGATCACAATTCATTAATTACATATTATAATCTCCACCAGACTACATCTGAATGAAATGCAGGGAGCAGCAACTGCATGGCCTTGTTCAACCTCACTAAAACCTCTCACTACACAAATCAGAAGGCACTGTGGGATAGTCTCCTCAAATTTGGTTGACCTTCGTATTCATCAGATGAATTCTATTTGGCCCATTGAGGCTGCCTTGGCATCCTAACATAGCTGCTTTATTTCCCCCTCAACCCCATTCTCCTGCCTTCTCCCTGTAACCTTTGATACCTTTGATATGAATCTAGCAAACTCTACTTCAAATCTACCCAAATGAATCTACCACAGCCTTCTGTAGCAATGCATTCCACAGATCCACCACCCACTGGCTAAAGAAATTCCTCCTCATCTCAGTTCTAAAGGGACATCCTCATATTCTGAGGCTGTGCCCACTGGTCTTATGGAGAAACATCCTCTCCATGTACACTCTATCTAGGCCATTCAATATTTGTTTGATTTCAATGAGATTTCCCCCTTGACCCAAATTTTTCTAAACTCTGGAAAGTATAGGCTCAGAGCAATCAACCATTCCTTATAGGTTATCCCTTTCATTTTCAGCATCATTCTTGTGAGTGTCCTCTGGACCCATTGTAGTCTTGCTCTACAAAGGTTTGCAAGCCGTAATAGTAACCACCAGGTTTACAGCAGAACCAATCTCAAAGAAGACCATTATGAAACAAGGCTTTTTGCTCCACATTAGATATGCGATATTGCATCCTCACTTCTACACATTTCCTGAGGGATTGGAGCTAATTTCAGAACTGATGGGACACAGTTCAAGCTAAGGTATCTTACAAATGACCAATTGCACTATAGACCCAATATAGTCCATACCTCAGTTGTCAGGCTGCCAAATACAGATGATACCATTGTTTTTGGCTTCCTCAGAGGCTAGGCTTTAAGATATTGTTAACTCATTTACTGAAGTTTATGAGAAGGTGAGTGTTACATTCAACATCCACAAGACCAAGGTGTAGACCCCACCAGCATGTGCCCACAGTGCCATACTGTCTACCAACAACAATCTTAAAAAGACTTGGTACAACATGTACAGTATCCCATATCTCTGGAACCTCCTCACATTAAAGACAGACACCAGTGATGAAATTCACTGTCACTTTCAGTACATCAGTACTATGATTGACTGAGGAAAAGAGTATTTGAATATCAAGACCTCAGGCCTAGCCGAAACCTCAATATCTATTATGCCTTCTATATAATTTGAGACATGGACTTTGCACAACCCCAGAGGAATCTCAAGATTTGAGATGCCAGAGAGTAGTGGTGGATAACTGTTTGTCAGGTTGGAGGTCAGTGACTAGTGGTGTGCCTCAGGGACCTGTACTGGGTCCAATGTTGTTTGTCATATACATTAATGATCTGGATGATGGGGTGGTAAATTGGATTAGTAAGTATGCAGATGATACTAAGATAGGTGGCGTTGTGGATAATGAAGCAGGATTTCAAAGCTTGCAGAGAGATTTGGGCCAGTTAGAAGAGTGGGCTGAAAGATGGCAGATGGAGTTTAATGCTGATAAGTGTAAGGTGCTACATTTTGGTAGGACTAATCAAAATAGGACATACATGGTAAATGGTAGGGCATTGAAGAATGCAGTAGAACAGAGTGATCTAGGAATAATGGTGCATAGTTCCCTGAAGGTGGAATCTCATTGGATTGGGTGGTGAAGAAAGCTTTTGATATGCTGGCCTTGAGTACTGAATATAGGAGTTGGGATGTAATGTTAAAATTGTACAAGGCATTGGTGAGGCCAAATTTGGAGTATTGTGTACAGTTCTGGTCACTGAATTATGGGAAAGATGTCAACAAAATAGAGAGAGTACAGAGAAGATTTACTAGAATGTTACCTGGGTTTCAGCACCTAGGTTACAGAGAAAGGTTGAACAACTTAGGTCTTTATTCTTTGGAGTGTAGAAGGTTGAGGGGGAACTTCTTTACTCAGAGAGTGGTAGCTGAGTAGAACGAGCTTCCAGTAGAAGTGGTAGAGGCAGGTTTGATATTGTCATTAAAAAAAAATTGGATAAGTATATGGACTGGAAAGGAATGGGGGGTTATGGGCTGAGTGCAGGTCGATGGGGCTAGGTGAGAGTAAGCGTTTGGCACGGACTAGAAGGGCTGAGATGGCCTGTTTCCGTGCTGTAATTGTTATATGGTTATATTTGGAAAATGCCAGCAATACTTTGTAAGATGCTTCAAATTTACTAGAATGCAAAACAAACCACTCTCAGCATCCTCCTTGAGCATTAAATCCCAAGATAATCTCAGTAAATTTGTTGGGGCGACTACATTGTTTGCATGCTCAAAACCAGGCACTTGAAGCATGATACTTGTGGTAGGGTGAGGTTACCATGGGGAGAAAACGCTTCAGGGATGTGCTCAGAACTTCTGTGAAAAATGTGTAACTTCCCACTGATCGCTGGAGAACTCCGACCCATAGCCAAATAAAGTAGGGGGTAAATATTCAGGATGGTAGTACAAATCTCAAGGGCACTTCTGAATTGGACTGCCAACTGGCATTTAAAGTCAGAAGAAGAACAAATCACAGAAGTCCCAGGTAGGTGGCAAAAATAGTGCATCAACTCACAATTTAAAGCTTCTCACACTGGCCTTATCATTAAACTACAGTGGTCTTTGAAGAAAAGGAGAATTATATAACATTATCAGTTTTCTACAATACCAATTACTCCTTCTCAGCTTTGCCTTATAATTACTGCGCAATTAGATCCACATTGCAATACTTTTAATGCAGCTACACCTCATTGCTCTTCATTGAATTTCGACATTAAACTGGCCCATTTTCACTCGGTATTCCAATTGTTTCGATCTGCATTTGCAGCTCCTCATGATGCTTCCCAGGTTTTGATTATCTTTGTTACCAATGGCCTCAGACTTATTGGACAATTTAAGTAAATAGACAATAATGACTACAAAGTATTTTTTCTTATTTTATCTTTGCAAACAAAATGTCCAGCAACTGAGGACACATGTTTTATATTTGCTACATTAGCATGCATTATAGAAATGCGTCTTTTTCATTTCCCATCTGCCAGTACTTAATCCAGTTTCATAATTTATCTTGATGCCCTAAATGTTATCCATCTTTCCTACGTATTACCTGGTCACAAAGCTCAGTGTTATTATCATAGCTGATATTGTTCCCTTTACCCTTTCCACATCATTTATGAATAGAACAAATAGGAGAGGGACCAAAACGCGCTCCTGGGAAAACTCCGCCAATCACCGCCCTCCAGTCAGATTCACATCTATTTATCACTGTTTTCTGCTTTCTATTACCTGACCAATTTTCAATCCAGCTGGCTAATTTTTCTTTAATTCTATACACATATATCTTAACCAATAGTCTCAAACTTTGAATCTTTATCACATGCCTATTTTGTCTGCTGATTATCCATGAGTAATCTCATTATAAGACTATAAGACCATAAGACATAGGTGCTGCATTAGGCCCATCAGCCCATCAAGCCTGCTCTGCCATTCTATCACGGTTGATCCCGGATCCCACTCAATCCCATGCACCTGCCTTCTCGCCATATCCTTGAATGCCCTGACCGATTAGAAACTATCAACTTCCGCCTTAAATATACCCATGGACTTGGCCTCCACTGCAGTCCGTGGCAGAGCATAGCACAGATTAACTACTCTCTGACTCAAAAAAATCGTTCTTGCAACATTTGGTACGTTTCATTAAAATAATTCCACTGGATATGATGTATACCTTTCACACGCTGCCCCTGCAGTACTGTGCAAAGCTCTGAGGCACATATATGCAGCTTGTGTGCCTAAGTCTTTTGCACAATACTTTAATGGCTTTATATATTGAACTGTTCTGCTCCAAAAAAAAATCATGACATATGTGAGTGATGATAAACTTGATTCTGATATGGATCTCTCTTGTGGACCGAGAGTGGGAAGGAGGGAAGGAAAGGGGAATCATGGTTGGGAAAAGGTGAAGGGAGAGGGGAGGGAGTGGGAAGCACCAGAGAGGCATTTTGTAATGATCAATAAACCAATTGTTTGGAATCAAATTACCCTGCCTGGTATTTCAGGTGCTGAGTGTGTCTGCACCTGCTCCACCTCCCACCTCTGGCACTCCCTCTCTACAACGTGTCCTACACCCCTCCCACGGCGCTCCACCCTCACCATTCCCAAAATCCTTTGCTCTCGCCAGATTTACAAACTTGCTCCACATTGAAAAATACAGTACTGTTTAAAAGTTTTAGACACCCTAGCTATTTATGTGTGAGCTTAAGACTTTTGTACAGTGACATATATATTTTTGAAACATCTGTAAGTACCTTTCTAATTATACTTGAGAAGACCTTTTCTTGCTGCTATCTTGGATGAATCGATCTGTAATTCTGGATTCCATTACACCTATTTTTAAATAATTAAGATCACATGAGCTGTTCACCAGTTATCCACTTTCTTTTTTATCGTACTTGTCAGCATCTAATGCTTGAAAGACTTCAGTTCTGTACTCTTGAATTTTCACACTTATTGCTTAATACTTTTTCTTATTGCTCATCTTTTCAAGCTGGGGAAGTGGTGGGGTGGGGGGGTTGTTCACATCCCTTTTTTGGATCTGCATATCCTTTATGACAACATTAGAAGTGGAGTGAAATGGTGCAAATCAATTGGCCTACTTCTAGAGTTAATATAGAATGATAACATATGTTACAATTAACAAGGATTCAATTTGGTGATGGATGGTTTCTGGTTTTCATTAGTGGGTCAAAACCACGAGTGAAGCCAATTATAAAGGAGATCCTCTCAATTTATATTGTAGTCTATATACTGTTATTGAAAATAAAGCTAACACCTCTTGCGTTACCAATGCCTAGGAAATTGAGTAAGATGAATGAAATGGGGGATCTGCAAGGTGAATGATATGGTGCTCTACTAATAAGAGGAAAGTTTCTACTCACACCTCACCTTGGGAAAGGGTTCACAGACCAAGATAAATTATCGAACATCTGTTAGAAAAGCAGGATCTAAAGAAATCAGCAAGATCAGATCTGATCTGAGCAGAATGAGGGGTCCTCAGTGGTTCCATCTGCTCTTGTCTATAGCTGTTAAATTGATAACAGCTGTAAATGTCTTTGTTATGGCACCAGGGGCAATTCAATTGGCATGAGTCAGAAGGCAACGTCCACCGATAGTCAAAGTATGATTGATGTTGTGTTCTGGAGACAAGCAGGTTCATTCATTTTCCTAGAGCTCCTAAGAGAGCACCAGCTAAATAGTAAAGCCTTATGCAATTTCATGATTTATCAGACTGCTGGATTGGTAACTTGTACCCATATGGAGATGTGGCCATTGTTAATCAGTTGAAATGCAAATGTCTACTGTAACACATTTACACTCTGAGTGTTCCAGTGAACCAGAATCACAAAAAAAACAGGAACAGGAGCAGGCCTTTAACTAATCAAGTCTACTTCTCCACTCATTGAGATCATTGCTAATTTCTAACTGAAATATTCACTTTCTTCCATCGTTTTTAATATCATTGGAAAATAAAAATTATCAACCACAATTGATTGACATCTTTCTTATTTGTGGAAAGACATTCAAAACTTCAACTTGCTTTTGTTAACAGGTGCTTCACAAGGACCTGGCTTTAATTTTAAGCCCCGTCCCCTAGCTCCAGGTGCACAACCAGTAGAAATACTGCAGACACCCAGTGTAACCAGGAAGAACAGCACCTTACATTCTATCTGGGTGGTCCACACACCAATGGCATAACAACTAAGCTTTTTAGTCCCCAATCCCACACACACCACCGCCCTCCTTCTGCCATCTTCATCCACTACCCCTCCTAGTTCCATCCACAGGTATTTCAAGCTTTTCCCACCCCTGTCCCATTCTGGTTTCAACTGTTGTTCATCTCTCCCTTAATGGTTCCCATTCTCTCCTCCTTTATTTATCAGAATTCATCACAGGTAGTATGGTGTATTCCTGCATATCTCTTTCCAGCAG
Organism: Hypanus sabinus; assembly: GCF_030144855.1. Classification (NCBI taxonomy): domain Eukaryota; kingdom Metazoa; phylum Chordata; class Chondrichthyes; order Myliobatiformes; family Dasyatidae; genus Hypanus; species Hypanus sabinus. The sequence continues at coordinate 33,762,872 of NC_082707.1, forward strand.
CTGTGCCTGATCATTACCATCCTTTATCCCCAGTTTTTGTTCTTCTTCTAGATGCTACTTATTTGCTGCTCTGTGATGTTTTTCATTGCGCCTGTGCATGCATGAACTTGTGAATTTGACAATAAACAACTTTGACTTCGCCTAACTTTTCTACCTTCATAATATTATCTAACTAGCCGGTATGGTCTCTCTCAATATCTTTGCATCACTACTACAAAAATATCTACCTTCTCATAAGCTGCCTTAATATTGAATGTCTATTGAGTCTCATTAGTCTTCTGAACACTAGTGGTCTAAGAACAAACTTCTGATTTTTTTTTTGTAACTTTAGCTCATCACCTTAGACACTTACCCTTCATCTTTAATTCTTCGCTTGCACACTTTTTATTATAATTTTCATAATGGGAGAGCAATACTGTGTACAACATTCTAATTATTGCTCATGTGAGGACCACATTACCTCAATGCCTTCACGTCATGCTCTTCCAGATGAAAATAGGTATACTACCATACATCTTCATTTAACTTATGGACAAATTAATTGTGACAATTAAAGAATACTTCTGAAGAATAAACAATTCTTGTTTATTAACATTTATGTAAAGCATATGTTTGTTGAATGCAATATATCCTATTGCAATCATCAGCCCAAACCATCACAAGATGATATTTAAAGGCCCAAAGATTTTAACTTAAGCACAATCACCAATGTTTAATTCAGAAGCAAAAAAAAAAGATGAGAACTATGTTTTATCTTGTAGCAAGTTATACATGTTATTCAAGTCTGAGAGCACATAGGTAAAATGTAATTAAGCCAAAAAGATTCACATGGACATTACTGGGACTGGAAAGCTCGAATTATAAGGACTGACTTGAGTAACTAGGGCTTTTTTCCCAGAGCACAGGAGGATAAGAGAGGATTAACATAGATAAACCAAAAAATCATAATCTTTTTCCTAGGCTAGGGGTCTAAAGGTAGAGGGCATAGGTTTAAAGGGAACCTGTGAAGCAACCTTTCCACACAGGAGGAGGAGGGTAGGCGAATCAAGCTGCCAGCAGAAGTGGTAGAGTCAGGTACAATTACAATGTTTAAAAGACATTTGGATAAGGAAGGTCTAAAGGCATATGAACCAGAGTAGCTCAGTTATGTAACTTGGGCCAAAGGCCTGGTACCATGCCATGTAACTCTTTGATTTCATGACTATCTCTGCAAATACAGCCTTAAAGGGAACAATCAGAAATTACGTCTTCCAAACTTCAATACAACGATACATGATAAAACCTAAGGCACCACGAACTTTGCTGGCTTAAAGGAGAACAGCTAACAACTATATACATTAAATTATGCATATTACTCCATAAATTATATATTTTACTATATTTCACTCCCACCCCTCACCATTAAGGTATTTCAACATTTCACAGAATCTGTCAAACAGTCCAGAAAGCTTTTGATCGACACTTGGGACAGTACACAATCTTTTGTGCACAACTCATAGGCATAGTGTCCAGATAATCTATCATTAATAATTGAACCTGACACTGGAATATGTCTGAAAACATTGCATTTTCTTGCTATTTCTGGCTTGGAAAAGATAGTACATTTATGTGCTGTCAAGATTACAGCCCGTCTTTGAACTCATGGGGAAACTATTTGAGACACTGGCTTCAGTTTATGACAAGGGAAATCAGGGGTTTATAATTTGTGTAAACAATATCCATAAATGTGCTTATAGAATCACTGTACCCAAACATGATGGCTAAGTCTTCTTTGTCCATTTGAGAATAGTTTGTGTGCGTGTGTGCTGCTGTCAGTTCTTTGAGCATAAGATCCTAACAGCCTTTCAAACTTTCTTCCAACTAATGAGTCAACACAACACCAACAAAATATGGAGATGTAATACCAGATGAGGTTAACTCTCTCTCTCTACTTAGTGATTTAGTGGACTAACATATCAGCGCTCTATAGCAATTCTTTGAAATGTACAAAACTGTTATAGAACTTCATACACCTACAGCTTATATACTTGCAGCAATGGGTGCAGTAAAGCTAAGGGCTAAATATAGCAAAAATTTATTGTAAAACATCATCAATCTCATATATGTCTTCAGCTCAGTTTTATAAATTTACTTATTGACATATAGTGCAGAATAGGCCTTCCACCTTTTCCAAGCCCTGCTGCCCAGCAATCCCCCAATTTCATTCTAGCCAAATCACCAGACAATTTACAATGACCGATTAACCTACCAACTGGTATATCTTTGGACTGTGGGATGAAACCTAAATAGTCATGGGGAGAACATAAAAACTCCTTACAGACAGCAGCAAGAATTGAACCAGGGTCACCGGTACTAAAATGCGTTGTGCTACAGTTACATTAAGTATTGTGTTCAGTTCTGATTGCCTTATTATAGGAAAAAGATAGAAGCTTATGAATGGGTACAGAGGAGATTTACCAAGATGCTGCCTGAATTAGAAAGCATGTCTTATGAGAGAAGTTTGAGTGAGCTACGACTTTCCTGCTTTGGAGTGAAGGGGGATGAGTGGCAACTTGATAGTGGTGTATAAGATAATGACAGGCATAGATAGAGAGGACAGCAAGCACTTTTTTCTGAGGATGGAAATGGCCAAAATGAGAGAGCATAGCTTTAAAATTATTGGAGGAAAGTATAGGAGGGTTGCCAGAAGTAGTGTTTTTTTTTTTAAATTCAGCAAGTGGTATGTCTGTGGAACGAACTGCCAGGGTAATAGTAGAAGCAGATACATTAGAGACACTTAAGAGACTCTAAAATAGGTACATAGATGGAAGCTGAATATAGGCCGCATGGATGGGAAGGGTTCGATTGATTTTGGAATAGGTTAAAGATTGGCATATCATCGGGGTCTGAAGGGACTGCATGCACTCTTCTACCTGTGTTCTTTGTTCTGTGATTTAAAATAGGAGCACTGATAATAACTTTTACCTTCCTTGAACTGTATGTGTCGCATCTAAACTATGCTAGAAGAACTGCACTTCTTTTGTCAAAAACACACATTTACTTTTCTTTATGTGGGCCTGTTTTTATCCAGTCCACAATGCTTCTGCCAGATTCTGCAGGTGTTTGTCTCTTAAGGCTTCCTTAACCAAGATATTATCAGAGTAAATAGCAGCCTTGGGAATGCCATGCAGCACCCTTCCATGGTTGTCTGCAAGGCAGCAGATGGAGCTGAAATTTCACTGAACAACAGTAATACTGTATATCAGAATAAGAATCTGGATCAGATTCAAAATGATCGACATACGTCGTGGAATTTGTTAAGTTTGCAGCAGCAGTACAATGCATAACAGTGTGTTGTGCTAACAACTATGCTACAGTTACATAATACACAATAATAGAAAAAAACAGAATTACAGTAAGTGTGTGTGTGTGTGTGTGTGTGTGTATATATATATATAAAATAGAAATAAAAAAGTAGTGAGGTACTGTTCATGGGTTCAAAGTCCATTCAGAAATCGGATGACAGAGGGGAAGAAGCTGTTCTTGTATCACTGAGTGTGTGTCTTCACACTTCTGTACCTCCTACTTGATGGTAGCATTGAGAACAAGGCATGATCTGGGTGATGGGGATCTTTAATGATAGATGCCACCTTTTTGAGGTGTTATGAATGTACCACAGCTCTGAGGGGCGGAAGGGGCGGGAGCAGCCCCCTCCTTCCGGAGAATCGCAAGATCACTATTAATTCGGGTCTCGGACCCAGGAAATGAGAGACAATACAACGGTTTTGGCCATTGTTCTTAGAGACACCTGTGTGAAGTGCACGTCCCTGCTACGTGACAGCCACCATGGATATGGACACCCTCGGGCAATGTGGGGGTGGGGATTGCATCACCCTACTTTGATGGACATCTACAACTCTGCAAGTCAAGATAAAAGGGGACTGCAGGAGGCAGTACCCCAGCGACGCACCAGAAGGACACCATCGCTCAGCGCTCCCTTGCTAGTGGGAAGCCATACAAAGCCACGTGCGTTCCGCCTCTCCTTTGCCTGGGGAGCGGGTGGCTGATAACACCAAAAAGGACTTTGAACTAACAACGGGGAACCAACGCTCCCCTGATTCAACGGAGTTGCTTCATAAAGACCCGGGCAAGTTTTTTCCTTTCCTCACCAATCTCTCTAAAACACGTGAAACCCAGCGATTCCCCAAAAGGCTGAAGCCTGCAGACTTCTGAGTGACTTTTATATCTCCAACGGACAATATATTATCCCCTAGACAACAGTCGAGACTATTTCTTAAGGATGCTTATTACTATACACGGCCTCTAGATTGAGTATTGACGACGTGCATTGTCTGAATGTTTGTATCAACCTTACTTTTGTGCCCCTTTATAAATAAAACCGTTTGAAAATTGTGCCATCAGACTTCAACGGACCTCTCTATCTTTGCTGGTAAGTTATCCAGTTACGGGATATGTAACAGAGGCATCGCTCATTGAAGATGTCCTGGATGCTATGGAGGCTAGTGCCCATGATGGTACCAACTAATTTTATAATTCTCTGCAGCATTCTTTGATCCTCTGCAGTAGCCTCCCCCACAATACTAGAGGGTGATGCAACCAGTTATAATGCTCTCCATGGTATATCTGTAGAAAATGTGTGTGTTTTTGGTGACATACCAAATCTCCTCAAACTCCTAATGAAATAATGAAACAATTGATCATCAATTACTTATTAGATTGTTTCTAAAACATTATCTCATATCCAATTTATTGTATTTCAACTTCCAAACAAATGGATATGGTTCTTCCATTTTAGGAACAGGTTACTGATCCAGTGATGAAATTCATGTCAATTGGTGCTGTCCATTTAGAGTACTTAAAAGACTTAGTTATTCTCTCTATAAATTCCTGTCATTCTTCTCCTCAAATGTTCATTCCTTCCATAAGGTGCTGACCTTGTCTTGAAGAACTAGAGTGCAGAATTAGGATTAACAAGAATTTTGGCTTGGCTGCTTTACAACATACTTGGATGATTTCTGAAGGCCTTTTCAGCTCTCCATTACAGTGAGAACTGGTGTATTCCAGTCCTACTCATCATAATGTGATGAATTTTCCTCTAAATCCAGGAGAATTTTGTTTAGTAAATATCTTCCCAGCAGGTTTAGTTCAGACCCTTCAATAAAGGCTAGTGGTAAACTTTTAACACATCTTTGGTCAAACTACTTCAATGCTTTTACCTTCATAAGCTTTCAGAATTTGCCGTGTTATTTTAAGAGTTTCCTAACCAGTTGAATATTCAATGTGATTCATCAGAGAAACATGGCACCTAACGTCAAATTAAAACATCATAACTCTGTCATTCACATTCATGACAACAAACAGAGGCTCTACTTCTGTTAAGCCAGCCCATTTTTCATTAGGCACCACGAGCACTCCCTCTTCAAATGCTTTCCTTATGTGGGGAAAATAGTGGAAAAATCTACCTTTAATTTCTTAATTTTGTATTGTTCATTCAACTTTATTTTGTGTTTAGTCTTACACGGTCTTGTGATGTGGCCTTTTAAATCATATAGTGGCAGTTTTCTTGCCTCAACCATTATTGAGACACATGTATTTCTCTATTTCCCTCGACAGTGGTAACAGCCTTTGTTGACTTTTTAAAAATAACGTTCTGTTTGCTTTGAATTATATGGTTTCCCTCTTCTCCACCAGTCTCAATATTACATGAAACAGCTGGTTTCACTTGCTAGTCTTGCATGTTTTTCCTTGCCAATTCTGTAGGCTGAGCAGTTTTCAGTGCGTTCTCAAAGGTCAAGTTCACCTCTGAATCCAAAGATCATTGATTCCACAAACTAACCTGCATCTTAGCACCTGTGGGAGTGTGCTGGCATAATTACATTCTTGTGTTCTTGTGAAAACTTTCTCTGTTCAGCTACAATCTCAAACTCTATGTTTCCTTAAACATGAATCACACCTAAAGCATTTCACCATCTCACTTGGCAACAAATCCAACAATTCTTTAGTTTATTTTTTAGTTTATTACTGCCATTCTCTGGGCCCAGCAGCTTTTCTACTAAACTATGGGGCAGTCTCCACATTAATTAGAGCAGTCCTCTGTTCACTTTCATTGTCAATGCCATTTGCAGCAAAGTTTATTATTTTTTATTCTTTTTGTGGTTGTACAGTAATGCAACCAGTAGGGTTGCTACATCGCAGTTACAGCAGCCTGGGTTCAACCCTGACCACTGTTGCTCATGGAGTGTGCATAAGTTTCCTTCCACATCCACGCGATAGGTAACTGTCCACTCTAGGTTGCCCTGTCTGTGTAGATGAGTTGGGGTGAGGGGGAAGGTGAGGACAATTAATTGGAACCAGTGAAAGGTTAATGTAAATGGTCTCATGGACTCAGTGGGCCAAAAGACCATGTACTGTGCTGTTTGACTCCATGACGATATATTGCAATGTTGTTCCATTAAATGTTGTTATTGACTCTAATGTTGTGCCCACTTCCCTTTTCTCATTATTTTCTTTATTAAATCAGATAGCAGACAGATTTTCCTTCCTTCTACCTATTTTAATACTTAATATTTTTAATTTTATTTTTTATTGAAACGAAAGGAAAAGAATTTTATCAAAGACAATGGTCTTGCTCTAAGTAAAGACTAGAATTTAATTGTAAACAAGATGGGAGAATGGAAACCTGATTGAACCAGGAGGATTGGATTATGGGGGTGTAAATACCACTGGTCTAGACCAAACCCATGCATCATTCCTGAAGAAGATGGCAGAGTTTGTTATTGAAATGTGGGTTATAATCAATACTTGTAACCTGCTGGAAGCCCAAGAAGAGTTTATTTGAAAATTTATTTATTTGAGGTAAAAAAACAGCTTCTCTTTAGCCCTAAGTATTTTTGGAAATAAGGTCTGTCATTATAAAATGTCATAGTAACAAAGTCAAAGACAAAGTAGATTTATTATCAAAGTACATATATGTCACCTTATACAAACCTGAGGTTTGTCTTTTGTGGGCAAACTCTATAAATCCTTGGCCAATGTTGAACTGCAGGCAAGCAGAGGGGAGGAACCCCTTTAACCTTCTTCAGTTGTGCTGTATCTCCACCCACCCATATATAACTCAAGAGCATTGATGTTTCTATACCAGTCTGTGATGCAGCCAGTCTACACACTCACAATCTTTAGTAGTTCGTCAAAACTTTAGATGTCATGCCAAATCTTCACAAATCTCTAAGAAAGTAGAGGCACTGTCATTCTTTCTTCGTAATTGCACTTACATGCTGAGCCCAGGACATTTCCTTCGAAACACTTAGGAATTTGAAATTGCTGACCTTCTCTACCTCTGATTTGCCAATGAGGACTGGCTCATGGACTGCTGGTTTCCTTCTCCTAGTCAATAATCAGCTCCATGGTCATTCTGACATTGAGTAAGAGGTTGTTGTTATGGCACCAGTCAGCCAAGATTTTCAGTCTCCCTTACCATCTTTGTTTCTGCCTGCAACTGTGGCATTGTCAGCAGGCTTGAACATGCCATTTAAGCTGTGTTTAGCCACACAGTCGTATGTGTAAAGCGAATAGAGCCGGGGGCTAAGCACGCTGCCTTGTGGTGTACTTGTGCGGATGGTGATTGTGGAAGAGATGATTAGGTTCTGCAAGTGAGGAAATTGAGTATCTAATTGCACAAGGAGGTATTGGGGTGAAGATCTTGAAGCTTATTGATTAGATTTGAGGGGATGATGGTATTGAATGCTGAGCTGTAGTTGATAACGAGTATTGTTACATACACACCATTGCTGTCCAGATGTTCCATGGTTGAGTGAAGAGCCAGTGAGAAGGCTTTTGCTGTGGTTCTGTTGCTCTCGTAGGCAAAATGGAGCAGATCCAAGTTGCTTCTCAGGCGGGAGTTGATATGTTTCATTATCACCCTCTCAAAACATTTCATCACTGTGATTGTAAGTGCTACTGAACAATAGTAATTGAGGCAGGTTACCACATTCTTCTTAGGCACTGGTTTAAATCAAGCGAACTTGAAAAAGGAAGGTGCCTCTGACTACTGAAGGAAGACATACATAAATAGTCGAAGGCTGTATCTCTTCCTTTGGTGGGTGCATCTATGTTCTTCAAGTATGCTGAGTTCTCATGTCAACAAGTGCAGCCCTCAGAGAACAACCAAAAAGTGGTCTGCTGAAGAACATAACAGTGCCTTAAATCAAGCCCCCAAAGCACCATGACTCTTACCATTTTGGTTAAGAATAGAGGCTGTGGGTGTTCTGCTTTAGGAAGATCCATTTACTGTAGTAACACAAGTAGGAATAGCTATTTAAGGTACTATTGGAGCTTGGGAGACCTTTAAGTTCAAGGTAGGTTAATGAGGGGAGATAAATTAACCCATTAGATCCCTCACTACTATTAAGTTCAGAAACTTGTAGCATGCACATGGTAAAACAAAATTACGTCGGGAGGAGACACTGAGATTGGAGCTAATAATACAAGACATATTCTTCTTTTTTTATTCTGAAAGAAGTTGCATGTACTTGCTTAAGGTTACTACACCCAGTGGCCATTTTATTAGGTACACATGCTGATTAATGCAAATATCTAATCATCCTACCTTGTGCTATCGACTCAAACCATAAAAGCATGCAGGCATGGTCTTGAGGTTCAGTTGTTCTTCGGACAAAACAACAGAATGGGGAAGAAATTTGATCTAAGTGACTTTGACCATGTAATGATTGTTGGTGCCAGACAGAGTGGCTTGAGTATCTCAGAAACTGCTGATCTCCTGCGATTTTCACACCCAACACCTACAATCTATAACGAATGGTGCGAAAACCAAAAAAAAAAACACCCAGTCCAGTGAGCAGTAGTTCTGTAGGCAAATGTGCCTTGTTAATGAGAGAGGTCAGAGGAGAATGGCCAGACTGATTCAAGCTGACAGGAAGGCGACAGCAACTTAAGTAACCACACATTACAACAGTGGTGTGCAGAAGAGCATCTCTGAATACACAACACACTGAACCTCAAAGTGGATGGGCTGCTGTGGCCCAAGACCACAAGCATACAGAAATACTTTCAGTCAGTGTAAACTGAGTCTTCCAAATTGCTTTGGAAAAGAGGTTTCCAAATTGCAAACCTCTAGTTTGCCAATAGTAACATGCTGATTTACTTCTGACCTGATAAAATGTATGTCTGGTGTAAATACTTTCACTTACTTTAATGGCAGGTCAAGGAATAAAATAGAATTAAGCCCCAAAAATATTAGCCCTATCGTAGGATTTTGCAAGTTGTTATGGCAACAGAGTCGATGCCTAACGGTGTTTCATGTCACTCTACAATGACAGTGACCAGGTCCTGCTGAAATCTATCCATTCTATTCATGACAGCTACAGGATCAGATCACAAAGGGCTGGAAACAGAAGGCAGCTGTTCATGAATGCACAGGGAATATGATATCTCCCAGGTCACTCTCCAACACCAGACAGTTCATTTGTGGTTTGGGTATTTTGGAATGAGATAAACTGTGTTATCCTGTTAAACCTGGGCTTCTCATAATAGCAGGACAGAAGCTTGATTGTGACAGGGAATAAAGGACACTGATGAACAACAGGCCATGTCACAACACGATATTCTGTTTAATATCAAACACATAAAACAGAAAAATCTACAGGACCACACAGAAATTAAAGCAGAAGCTCTCCGGCATGGATTTTGCCAAAAGCTTTAGGTCAAAATTTCAAATACTTTAATTCAGAATTTTAACAGCTGATTGTGAATATGTTCTAATTAAGCCTTGAGTTTCAAGAACACAAACAACTTCCTATTCACTCCCATAAAACTGAACTTCTGCCCCAAGCATGAAAATTGATATAAAACACAAAAACAAAATCTCTTCTAATTGACCACCTTGTTAATGTTCAATCTAGTAATTTACAGAAATCACAGCTGCATTTTGAATTTTCCTTTGAGGGTGCTAGGAGGCAGAGCTGGGGTAGAGGGTGCATTCCCCGGTAATCCAACTGCGAATGGCAAAACAACAAGGAGCTAAATGGTTGTGTTGGAAAATGCAGAATCACTGAGTTCTCCAGTCCTCTTTCCCATTGTTGCCATCTAGGCAAGCCTAAGGCACTGTCTGAATCCAACTGCTTAAATAATTGAAATAAATACAAAAGAAGCAAAAAAAATCTAGCATTTGGGATGTCCAAATTACAGATAATTCTTCTATAGATGCACAGTGGACAATATTCTGACTGGTTGTATCAGGGTCCTGGTATGGAAACACCACTGCCCAGAAATGGAAAAAAGCACTGCCACAAGAAAGCAGCATCCATCATCACCAACTAAGCTATTCTCTCTTCATGCTGCTGCCTTCAGTGGGGTAGTACAGGAACCTTAGGTCCCACATCACCAGCTTCAGCTACAGCTATTACTCTTCAACCATCAAGCTCTTGAACCAGAGTGGATAAGTTCACTCACCCCAACATTGAACTGCTTCCACAACTTATGGACTCACTCTCAAGGATTATACATCCCATGTCATCAGTTTTATCTATCTTTCTATAAGACCGAAAGACCATAAGAGATAGGAGCAGAATTAGGTCATTCAGCCAATTGAGTCTTCTCTGCCATTTCATCATGTCTGATCCATTTTTCCTCTCAACCCCATTCTTCTGCCTTTCAACAATAGCCTTTCACACCCTGACTAATCAAGAACCTATCAACCTCTGCTTTAAAATATACTCTATGACCTGACCTCCACAGCTGCCCATGGCAACAAGTTCCACAGATTCATCACCCTCTAAAGAAATTCCTCCTCATCTCTGTTCTAAATGAACTTTCTATTCTGAGGCTGTGCCCTCTGGTCCTGGACTACCCCACCACAGGAAACATCCAGACAACACCCACTCTGTCTAGGCCTTTCAAAATTCAATAGGTTTCAATGAGATTCCACCCCCCCCCACCCCCCGGCTTTTCTAAATTCCAGCAACTGAGTCATCCAAATGTCCTCATATGATAACCTTTTCATTCCTGGAATCATTCTCACGAACCTTTTCTGAATCCTCTGCAAAGTCAACACATCCTTTCTTAGGTAGGCAGCCCAGACTCCAAGTGAAGTCTCACCAGTGCCTTAAAATGCCTCAAAATTCTGTTCTTGCTTTAACCAGCTACCAAATCATCGATCTATTTATTTATTTATTGGTTTATCTGTGTCCATTTATTTATTTATTTATTTGCAGAGTTTATCTTCTTTTGAGCATTGGTTGTTTATCAGTCTTTCTCTGGGTAGTTTTTCACTGATTCTATTGTATTTCTCTGTTCTACTGTGAATGCCTACAAGGAAATTAATGTTAAGGAGTTATAATTTAATAATGTTATAAGTTAATACTATCATTCCCACAATTCGGATTGAGAAGTTGCAGAGCCTGGGCCTCTGTACCTCCCTCTGCAAGCAAGGAACCATCAAGTCCTCTATGCTCTGGCAGAGGAACCCTGTAAAACACCCTCAAACAGCTGCCAAACACCATTGCAGTAGGCTGCTACCACTGGTGCCGTGACCGGGTGCTGAAGGCTGTGGCAAAAAAATCTCTCAGCCATTAACAACAGTACACACGTCGACCAACACAGAAAGCTCGTAGACTTGGTCAAAGCTGGAGACCAACTATAGCACCAGCCCAGGTCACCATCAGGCTTGCTTGCCACAGCATCTGACTGGCAACTGAAGGTCGATCATGGCTCATAATTAAAGATCCCCGACTTCATCACATCACCAAGGCCTGACATAGTTGTTCTGTCAGAAACCTCGAAGCTGGTGGTCAGCGTAGAACTGACAGTGCTTGAGAAGATTGGATTGAGGAGATGTTTGAGTGTAGGAAGGCCAAATACAGGAGCTGGCAGAGCAGTGCCAGAGACAGGGGTGGAGGCCACAGTGTGAGCCAGTAGGTGTGGGTTGCTGGCCACTCGCTCTGCAGAACCTACACTTGGCATTTTGGGGGCGGCAAAGAGAAGAGCCAACAGGACCTTCACAGAAGGTGCTGAGTGAGCTTCCAGATGGCTACAGATCAAAAGGTGTGACTACCGGACCAACGCTGCTGGGACACAAGACAGGCTCTGATCAACCCTGGCTGGGTCGCACGGGCAAGGGTGTCTGATGTTGGAAGATGTGAAACACCCGATGACCCCAGGTTATATCACTGATGATGTGTCACAGTGCTTCCTAGGATGTATCTCAGCATCATTACTTTACCTGGTGGTTTATTCTAAATGTTGAACAATAACATTTGATTCAGGAACCCTGAAAGAAGTGGATACATTACTATTATTGTAATGAACATTGCCACCACTTACAGCTCACCACTATATACATTTTTCCTGATGTATTCTGGAGTAATTCCTATGAATGTTTCCAGTCAAGCATTGGAATTCCTACAAAAATGCTAAATGTCCAATATGGCTTCCACTCAGTATCTGCCAGTGTCAGCACCCATAAGGTGTGCTGTTAGAACTGGCTACTTATCACAAACAGGAACAGACACAATCCATTTTCTGTACAGACCCCAATGGTCCTCAGTGCTCTCTGATACTGCAGGCCTGACAGTACACCAAACACTTTCTTATGCATTCTCAGCAGTCTTACTATTTGGTCTGCAGTATGGAAATCTTTCGCTACATTTTTGCAGCACAACTCTGTTCCTGAGGTGTTCTGGACCCTATGCTGCTCTTTTCCCACTGGGCTGCCAGTGTGGAAAAGAAATGCCAGTGCGAATCTGAGTGATGGCATGCTCTTAGCGTTTCCTTGCCGCTCTGGATGTCTTAAAGGAGATAGGTGCAAGAGTAAGGGAATATTAAGGGGGAGTCTGATAGAAGAAGACAGAAGGCCATGGAAGAAAGAACACGGGGAAGGATATCTATCCATGGCCTCCTCCATTGTCGTGATGAGGCCACACTTGGGATGGAGGAACACTTTATGTTCTGTCTGGGTACCCTCCAACCTGCTGGCATGAACATCGATTTCTCAAACTTCCGGCAATTCCCCACTCTCTCCTTCACCTTTCCCCTTCCCCTTCTCTCACCTTATCTCCTTTCCTGCCCGTTGCATCCCCCTGTAATTTTTTTTGGCCTTCTGTTCTCTTCTATCAGACTCCCACTTCTCCAGCCCTGTATCTCGTTTACTAATCAAATTCCCAGCTCTTTATTTCATCCCTCCCCCCCCCCAGTTTCCCCTTTCACTTTGTGTTTCTCCCTCCCCTCCCCCACTTTTAAAATCTACTCCTCAGCTTTATTTCTCCAGTACTGACGAGAGGTCTTGGCCCGAAATGTCGGCTGTACTTTTATCCATAGATGCTGCCTGGCCTGCTGAATTCCTCCAGCATTTTGTGTGTGTGTTGCTTGGATTTCCAGCATCTGTAGATTTTTCTTTTATTTTTAACCTATCAAGCCTTTGCCACAAGGCAAAATCACCCAGATTGTTAAAAATCTATTCTAATAGCTGTATGCACTTACACTATTGCTAGCACATAAAAACAAAGAATGCTGTCAAATCCCAACAGTCAGAAAGAGAAAGAGAGATATTGTTTCATGGAACATTATAATGCAGTACAGGTGAGGGTAATGAGCTTTCATCAGAATTACTTGTTAACTGCTTTTGAATTCAGGAGCTGTAGAAATAAATCCAAACATTTTCATTGTACTTTAAATATTATATGGCTGGCAATATTTGTTTTTATTCTATTTTTGCATTTTTAATAATGATAGATATCTAAGATTGTGGAACTAATTATTGTGCATCTCTAATTAGTCCAGAGAAGGCGGTTATGAGCTGTTTTTCTGAATCACTGCGTTCTTGCTCAATATACTTCGGAAGAGCTGGAGGGGAAGAGCAAGCAGCATCAAGATTTAGACTGTGGTTCTGAAGGGATAACAATACATTTCCAAGGCTGATTGATGTAGGAAGTGGGAGGTGGAATTACTAGCCCAGGAACACACTACTTCAGGTGTACTTGCTGCCTTTATCCTTCTGGGAATAGCGATTGTTCCATGTACTGTCTGCCTGTATTGTATTTCTGTTTCACATCCTCACTCAGGGTTAAGGGAATTTCTCACACGGGTTTAGGCGGCGGTTAGCGGGCAGTGCATGGTGTGGGTGGTGGTTAACAAATACTGTCACCCGTTCACCTCCATGTAGGCATAGAGCGGAAATGAGTAGGGAGTGCATATCTTTTGTTGACTGCTTATTCTCGTTCAAGTTTCATCTAATTATGGTCATCACACTCATCTTGCTCGTCTTTGTTTTACGTGAATTACGGAAGAGTCGGACAATTTAATGTTGGTTTGTAATAACGGATTAAACACACTTTTTGACTTGAAATTCAGTTAGTTGGAACCGTGGTACAGGTTTTTAAAAATAAATGGCAGAGATGTTTTAAGTTTATGGGAAACCGTAACAGAAAATAAAGAGCAATGAAAAGAACTTCACATCATTATGCCATCATCAGACCAGCCTCTTAACGTGAACGTGAATCAATGTCAGTGGTTGTGAATTATGCACATTTCCACTTACCCTACACTGACCGCCTTCCCACACCTCCCCCAGAATTCACTAAAACCGACATCATCAGTCTGTCCAGAGCTCAAATAAGCCGCCCAGCTCGGGTCCAATGTTCCGTGGATGGAGTAACAGCAGGGGACTCCGGTTTGTCCAGAGATGCATTGAAATGTTCAGGGTCATGGTAGCGAAAAGCTCCAAATTTTGGTCAGCCGGTTTAAGGCAATCTATCAAAATAAATTCAGGTTTACCCTCCCCATCTATGATAAAAGTCTTTCCTCTCCATTCCAAAACGTAGAACAGCCCATCATAAAGGGGGTAAGGGGACGTTGTTGTGCATTATGGTGGACAAAAATAAATGCGGCGGAGTGTAGGACAACAGGAAACCAATGCTGTACGTCATGATCGGAGATAGGAATATGTGCAAAGAAAATTAATATACTGAGGAGGATGGAATGCTGTTGAGCGGCCGACCACTCATAACAGCTGTCCGTTATACTGTTACATACCCCGTGGGTACCTTGTGACTGTCACATGATGTAATTGAGTCTCTGCTGAGTGAAATGTAATGGTCTTGAATTGGTGGAGTGATGTAATTTTCCCCCCAGTGTGAGGTCATGTGATGGCCTGTCTCAACAGGTATAAAAGAGGAAAGCCTTGCTGTGACGTAGGCCAGTTCGTGGGTTAATTCGTCAGTGACTCCGTTATGTTACGTGTTCGTTTCATGACACAGTTTTGTTATAAAGTGGAGTTTTACTTTCTGCCTTAAGTCTCAAAGGTTATTGCCTGCAGTCTCACCAAACACTGCCAGTTTAGTCCAGTGGGAGAGTGAAGAGTTATGGGAGTACAGAGACCTGAAAGATCGAGTGAAGTTGGTGTCGTCATTGGTAATACAGGATCGACCTTATTGAATCCTCATTCAGAGGGTAGTGGCCTGCATCTGAGATAGTCTCTGCTATAAGGTCAGAAAGGGCTGGAGCGGGGTTATTCGCCAAGGAGAAGGTCAGTGCCTTTAAGCCGTTTTATTTTCTTCGTCGTAAATCCTTCTGGCAAGGCATATTTCGCTTGGGATCAGCAGTAACGTCATGAGGTCAAGGAATTCATTACTTCAGGGAAGTTTTTCCTAATTGACTGTGTAAATCATTTGGACTTTTGCATTAAGAACTGTGTTTGCCTTTATCACTTTAAGAACTGTTCAAGTTGCCGTATAGCAGTTAACATCCGGTTAAGTTAGTTGTTTGTTTACTTTTCATTTTTTATTGAGCAGTGTTTAATAAATGTTTTATCTGTTTATAAAAAAACCTGTCTCACTTCTATATTCATTGTTGCCGTATCGTAACAATACCAGCTGAGCCAGAAACAACTGCAGGTTCACTTTTGGAAGTGTTCTGAGCCCCAGCAGGACCCACGGGAGTCGATCATGCTAACACTCATCCACCAGGGAAGCTCTCAGAGCAGCCTTTAAGGATTGGTGAAGATACTTGGATTGGCCAGTGGACTGTGGGTCATATGGTGTGTTGTGATGTAACCTAACGCCAAGATTCTGGCCCATTGCAGCGATCTGAAAGGAGAGGAAACAGAGCTAAAAAGAGCAAACCAGGTGCTGATGAACCCCCAGGTCACGAATGCGACCATCATCGATCTTAGAGGGACGACTTCTGGCAATGCTGGAGACATCATGCAGGAGAGAAACCCTAGCTTCCCCTAACTTAATATTAGCCAGCCGCTGGCCCATGACTGCTGTTCAGTAAGCCTGGACCTCTTGGATAGTAACTTGGTTGCTGCCATGCCGACATAGTCAACTCCTATGTGTATGGCCTCCATGGTTGGCCATGAGAAGCAATCAGCCATGGCATTACTTCTCCCCTTGATGCACTGTATGCCAGTTGTGAACCCTGATATGTAGGCCAGATGGCATTGCTGCCGTACAGACCAAGGGATGATATTTTGTCCATCGTGTGCACAAGGGGTTTGTGGTCACCGAATGCTGTGACATGGCGACTCTCTAGAAGAAAACAAAACTGGCAGCCAGCCAGCAGGAGACCGAGAAGCTCACAGTCGAATGCGTTGTACTTCCTTTTGGGGGCACAGAGTTGCCAGGGGAAGAAGGTGAGCGGCTACCACACGCCTCCGACCAACTGTTCGTGCACAGCATTGTCTGAAGCGTCAGTATTAATGGCTACAGGTGTGTTGGGAAGCAGGTGCACCAGTACAGTTGCATTGGAAAGAGCTAGTTTGGTGTCATCAAATGTTCTGGCCATATCTGCTGATCAGTCAATCATGTGATTAAGGGTATTGCCTTTAAGGGCATTATACAGGGAGAGTGTAAATTCAGCAGCTCATAGAATGATGTATCACCACAGCTAAAAACTCCTGTAGTTTATTAGTAGTGTAGGGCGGTGGGAAATCCATAATAGCAGCTAATTTTGATGGGAGGGGTTTCACACCTTCTGCAGAAATGTGATAGATGAGAAAGTCAATGGTTGACAACCCAGACTGGCACTTGGCAGGGTTAACAGTCAACCCATGTGGTCTTAAGCACTCGAAAAGAGTGCAGAGATTAGATAAGTGTTGAGATTTGAGTGCAGTGGCAACAAGTATGTCATCCACGTAAACAAAAAGAAAATCTAAGACTTTTAATACAGAGCCTATCAACCTTTGGAAAGTCTGTGCTGCATTTTTCAGCCCAAGTGGCATGCACAGAAACTCAGAGAGTCCAAACTGGGCTATCACAGCCATTTCGGGACTGTCCTCTGAGCATACTGGCTCTTGATGATAGCCCTTAGCTAAATTAACTTTAGAAAAATATTAACTTTCCTGCTAAACGTGCCAAAAAGTCTTGGATGTGTGGGACAGGGTTAAAAAAAAAAATCAGAGATGGTGAGCTCATTAAGGCATCAGAAATCATCACATGGACGGCAACCACCACTGGATTTGGAGACCATATGGAGAGGCAAAGCTCAGGGGATATTCAACCTGTGTACAATGCCAAGCCTTTCCACGTTGGCAAACTCAGCCTTCACGGTTGCCAGCTTTTTGGGGCATGGACCGACAGGACAGTTGAGGAAATGTGCTGTTTGCCCCCATGTTTTGTGACTGTAGTTGAGAATGTGGGCTTGGTGAGGTTTGGGAATTTTCTCAGCAGTTGAGTGAATTCATTTGCCGTGGTGTATGCCCTTGACAGAGGTGTTGTGGGGGATTTTCTGGGAAAACAGGGTAACAACACACCGTCCTTGATGTCCACAAGCCAACAGTTCTTAAGATCAACTAACAGTCTTTGGGCACACAGAAAATCCATGCCAAGCAGAGGTTCTGCCACTTTAGCCAGGACAAAGTCCCATGTCTAATGTCACCCACTGAAGCAGAGGATCACCCATCATGTCCCATTAGTCTGGATCCTGCTGCCATTGGCAGCCTCCAGCAATGTTTCATTGTTCTTTGTCTTCTGATCAATAGGTGATGCTGGCAGCACACTCATTTTAGCAAGCCCCCGATAGCCCATCGCAGGAGCATTTGCCAGGACAGTGCAAACTTGATCAGGCATTTGCTGCATGAAGGGTTCTTTAAAAATAAAACAAGAATGGTGATTTCCCAGGAGAGACAGGATGTGGTCCATAAGCTCCGATGGCCTAGCATATTCCTGGCCAGGCAAGGACAGCGACTGTTTGACGTGCTCAGATTCTGATAGTCTAAAAGTCTGTAAAGGGGAGTTTTCAGCGATCAATGTTTATTGTATTCAGGCGGGTGTTCAGGCAGACTCATCACTCTCACTACCATAGAGCTACTACATGTAAAATCTGATGTCGTCTGTGGAGATTTCTTGCAGCGCAGATTAGGCCTTGGCTTGTACAAACTAAGCGACAGCATTTTGTTCCCAAAACTCTAGAAGTTTGAAAGCGGCTGCAATGGCCGAAATGTTGAATAACTCTGCAATTGTCCTAGTCCATCAGGAACATCAATTTTCATAAATAAAATGGCAGAGGCATTTTAAGTTTAAGGGAACGATCCCCTTATTGTCCTCCAAACACAGAACACAAAGAGCAATAAAAACACTTCATGTACTTGTGCCCTCACGTCAGACCAGCCTCTTAAAGTGAACCCCAACTCAATATCAGTGGTTGAGAATTATGCACAGTGTATGCTTCCAACCATTACATTACCTTTCAGTGTCATGCAATGCAATACTCCCTCACTTAGCCCTTGGCAATTTTTAGCTTGTTTTCAAGTATTCACTACATTTTGTCAACAAAAACATGCCTCACCTTCCAACAGATAATGTTTCTCAAGTTCCAATGCATGTTATGATTCTAGATATAACAGATGACATACATAATGATGTAAAGCCAAGTGACAGTGTGTCAAATGTTAAAAGCTGAAAGAAGCTTATAGAGCTCTGCAACAGGAAAAGAAATTTCTGTATCAACTACCTTCTCTCTACGCATTAAAAGAGGCTGATTTAGCTGCATTAACGATTATTGAAGGACACACACATGCTGGAAGTGCAAAAGGAACAGCTACAGAAAAGGAAGGAACAGCTTAAGTTGGAAGACGAAATTGTTGCACATATTGGCTGAAGCTAAGGGACAGCGTCCAGGGTGTTGGGTGCTAAAAGTGCTCCAGCGGGGCAGTCCAATTCAGAAATTGAAATGGCACAAAGAAAAACAAAAACATCCAATGTAAATGCTGATTTATTCATTCCTTGTGTCTGTGAAACATGAACCAAACCCCCAAGAGTTAGCTCAAGGTGCTTATTCTCAGTCTGTACTATTGATGTACTCTGAATCTATGCCACATCCAGCAAAGTGCTCATGAGAGCATTCACTTAGAGAAGTCAAACACTCTTGTTTCAGATGATAGAGATCCAAACTGTCTTTATGATATTATGAGGAAGCAAAATGAAAGAACAACCTTACTGGCACGTTTTTCATCTTTGCCTAAAAGAGAAATCCAAACCTTCAATGGTGATCCACGGCAGTAGCACGCATTCATGAAGGCTTTTGAAAACAGTGTTGGAAGCATGAATGATAGCTATAGTGACTGTCTCTATTAGCTTGAACAGAACACTAGGGGTCACCCTGGGAAATTTGTTAGAAGTTGATCCTAAGCGAGGATTTATCAAGGCTAAGGCTCCACTACGGGAACATTTTGGTATTGAACAGAAAATTGCATCTGCCTACGTGGAAAAGGCCCTTTTTCTTAAAGGCCGTTTCAATGGCATGGAAGCAGTTCAGTACCTGTGTGAGAAGGATATGCTGCCAACCTGTTGACTACTATAAAGAAAATGCCCCCTAAGCGTAAGGATGGATGGAGAACCGTGGTACATACCCTGCAAGAAAGGCACAACCATAGGGCTACTCTCACTGACATTGCCAATTTTATTAAAAGACAAGTAAAGATTGCAACAGACCCAATGACTGGGAATATACAGGATGTTCCATCACTGACAATGAGCAAAGGTGCAAACAAAACTAAGTCACAGCTTCATTCTAGATCTAAAGGCAGCAGCTTTGCCACTACTGAGAACCACTGTGGGAAGTAAAGCTAAAACTGAACCTGAAACTAAAGGAAGGGAAGTGGTCTCATCAGCCTAAAGGCTTTGTCCTTTTCATGGGGGGTAGACACACACATTGGATTTGCGACCTCAGCTGGTTTAAAGAACCGTGAGAACCATGAGAAGATTGTTTTCCTAAAGGAAAATGGTGTCTGCTCTGGCTCTTTGTGTAGAGGACACATCAGCAAAGATTGCAGGAAGCGTCTTTCATGCAAGATATGTAGTGTTAAGCATCCCAGCATTCTTGATATCTACTCAGAGGGAAGCTGAGTCAGAACAAGCCATGAAAGATCAGACACAGCAGCGAGTAGTTCCCTTCTCTCTAATAGCCTTACAAGGGCTGGCAATCATGATTGTAAACTTCTCATGGCTCCAGTGAAGTCTAAGAAGGGTATCAAGGCAATAGTTATTAAGTTTTCTTAGAGCAAAGGAGTACAGCAGTGTCCTGCACAGTGGGCCTCATAAACAAGCTCTCAACCTCACAGGAAATAGGACACACATTCTCTTATTCACTATGGGTCAAGAGAAGTTGTGAGTAGCTATATTATTTCAGGATTGGAAGTGGCTGGCTTAGGCGATGAAAATTATTGTGATCTACTTAACGTCTATACACAGGAAAGTATGCCTGCCAACAGGGGGAACATTCAATGACAGAGAGATTTCTAGGGATGGTCTCACGTGAAACGTCCATTTGCCAGAGATTGATTCTGAACTTGAGCTGCTGACGGGGATTAATGTGCCTAAAGAACTGGAGCCGTTGCAGGTGATTTGCAGTATTAATAATGGTCCATATGCAATTAGGACAATGTTGGGTATGACTGTAAGGAGACAATAATGATGGGAAAGATTGTGCACAGCCTGAGCTGACAGTTAACAGGATCTCAGTTTTGAACTTGGATGAGCTTTGTCAGCGGCAGTTCAAGGCAGACTTCCCTGAATGTATTCAGGATGTAGCCTGGGTTGTCAAGAAAATACCACAAGTTCATGGAACTGGTTGCAGATTCTGAAAAACTGATGGATGGCCATGACCAGATTAGTTTACCTTTCAGAAAGAATGAGGCTAACATGCAAATAATAAGAAGATTGTGGGACCATGTACTCTAAATCTAAGGAGAAGGTTTAAAAGGGATTTTTTATTTCGCTTTGACTACACAGCTTTCATGAATGATGTCATCTCCGAAGATTATGCCAAAAGAGTGCCTGTGGAAGATTTGGAATGCAGTGATGGGAAAGACTGGGAATATTCCACATCATGGTGTTTACCATCCTGGAAAAATGAAACAGTGTCGTGTTCAACTTTGAGAGAACATCATTTAACGCTCAGCTCTTAAAGGGACCAGATTTTACTAGCTGACTGATTGGAGTCATGACCTGATTCAGAAAGGAATAAGTGCTGATCATGGCAGATGCTGAATCAATATTTTATCAGGTTAAAGTACCAGCGGACGATGCAGATCTGCTGAGGGGTGTCTGGTTGCCTGTCCATGACCACAGCCAAGATACGGTAGACTACAGAATAGTGGTACAGTACTGTACATTTCTTTGGAGCAACTTCATCACCAAGCTGTGCCAAATTTGCCCTTAAGACATGCACAGGAGACAATGAAGAACAGTTCAGCTAAGAGATGGTGGAAAAGGTTTGACGTTGCTTCTACGTTGATGGCCACTTGTCCTCTGAGGAGGGAGAGGTGTCTCTCTACTATAACTGTGTATACATTTGCGCTAAAGGCAGCTTTCAACTCACAAGGTGTTTAAGCAACAGACATAATGTGCTAGCTGTGATGCCAGAGGAGCATAAAGCAAAAGACATAAAGAATTTGGAGCTAGATCGGGATATACCTTCTGTGGAGGGAATACTGGGTATTCAGTCTGGCTTTCAAATTTAATATCACAATCAATGATACATCACTCATGAGAAGGAGGATCCTTCCACAGTTAGCTCCATCAATAATCCTTTAGGAATATACAGTCAAGTGGAAGATTCCTCAAGGTACATACAAGAAAGAGCTAGAAGAACATGTTACTTATGAATGAACAAGCTGTTTGGGAGAACTCTGCCAGTTGGAAGACTTCAAGGTTGTTAAATGTTTTAAGCACCTGGATTTTGGAGAAGTTACTGCTGCACAGTAATACCGGTTTACAGATACAAGCGTAGATGTCTATGGAGCAGTGACCTGCCTATTGTTGCACAACACACTGTCTCAGGTGCACAGGTTTTGTTTCATGGGAAAATCTACGATAGCTCCATTGAAGTCAGTTTCCATCCCTCGTATGGAGCTCAATGCTGCTACAGTGGCAAGCTGTCTGGACACATTGTGGAGGAAGGGGTTGCACTTGCAGCTCCAAGACTTAGTGTTTTGGACTGATAGTACTTCTGTGTTGAAGTGTGGAAAGAATGAAACTTCCTGGTTCTGAATCTTCATTGCAAATGGGATTCAGAGACTCTAAAGGTCTCGCAAGCTTCCCAATGGAGAGCATGTAAACACTTCAAGCCACCCAGCAGAGGTGGCCTCTAGCTGTTTGAAGGTGGAAGCATCCCTAAAGAATAAAACATGGGTGTCAGGGTCTTAGTATCTTCTTCAGCCTGACAGAGAATGGCCTGTGAATCCTGATTGATCTGAAGAACTTCTGCTAGCTAATCTGGAAGTCTAGAGGAGAGTTACAATGAATGCCGTGCAGTCTGAAGAGGAGATGGATGCAGTAACACGTATAGCACATCAATTCCCATCTTGGGCCCATCTGAGGAACACACTGGCCTGGATTTTCAGATTTAATAACCTGCTCTTGTTTCTTGTTTGGTCTGACGTGGATGAAGAACAAAAAAGGTATTCTTTGGAGACAGACATGGAAAGGTTTAAAATCAGATGTCAGTGGTGGAGATCAGTAAGACTGAAATGGAGAGAGATTTCCATATGAAATCTCAAGTTTGCAAAGGGGAGAAAATGTGAAAGGAAATAGTGATATTTTCAAGCTCAATCCAGTACTTAAAGATGGTGTCTTGTGAATTGGTAGACGGCTTAGTAGGGCAATTATACTGGTAAAGGGTCTTCATATTGCAGACCTCATTCTAAGATATGTACATCAAGAGGGCAGACATGGTGACTGTAATCATATTGTTATCCAGATTGTGCCACAAATCCTGGATTCCTGGTGTTGGAACAGCAATAAGAAGAATCCGGTCTGTGTGTAATTTGTCGATGGTTGCACACAGCTCCAGGGTGCCAGCACATGGCAGTTCTATCTCTGGACAGGGTCTCTCCAGATGAACCTCCGTTTATATGTGTAGGAGTGGACTGCTTTGGGGCTTTTGAGGTGAAGAGCAGAAGGAGTACAGTGAAGACGTATGGGGCTCATATTTACCTGTCTATCTATACAAGCTGCTCACACTGAAGAGTCATCTTCATTGGCTCAGATTCCTTTGTTAATGCATTTGCACACTTTACAGCAAAACAAGGACAGTTTCGTGAACTGTGCCTGATGTTGAGGTGGCAGGTAGCATAATGGTTACCACAATTCTTTATGGTACCTACAACCCAGGTTTGATTCCCGCTGCTGTCTTTAAGGAGTTTGTACGTTCTCCCATGACCTTGTGAGTTGCCTCCACGTGCTCCAGTTTCCTCCCACATTCCAAAGACTGATTGGTAGGTTAATTAGTCATTGTAAATTGTCCTCTGATTAGGTTAGGATTAAATCAGAGGTTGCTGGGTAGTGCAGCTCAAAGAGTCGGAAGAAGATAGTACTTATATCTTCGTAGACAAATAAGAATAAAGAAATAATATGACAAACTTTGTTGGAGCTGAACATGAGTTAACAGAAGTCATTGAGAAGTGGAACCACTTGTAAATCAGAGAGGAATTAAGTAGATTTTTAACCTCCCAGCTGGCTCACATCATGGGGGAACATTGATGAGATTGATCAGTCCTGTGCAAAAGGTCTTCACTTCCACTATAAACGTATAGAACCTTGACGAAGAGGGTTTTCACACAGTCTTTTCAAAGTAGAGGTTATTATCAATGCTCATCCTATTACTAAGGCATCCTCTGATCCCAATTACTGGGAAGCACTAACACCCAATCATCTGCCGCTCCTGAAAATTTCACCGTCACTATCAACAGGAGAGTACCAAAAGGAAGGCACTTATGCTTGTCATGGATGGAAGCAGATCCAATAATTGTCAAACTTGCTTTGGGAACTTTGGGTCGAGGAGTACTTACCACAGTTACAGGGACATCCAAAATGGTCAGGTATAAAGCACAATTTCCTCTCAGGAGACATTGTGTTTATAGTTGATGGTGCAGGGCCTTGTAACTCATGGGAAGAGTTATTCAGCCCTTTCCAGACAGAAGAGGATTTGTGTAGTAGGTGTGCATCAAAACCAAGACCAGTTGTCTGGTCTGGCCTTCAACAGGAGACAGAGGTTTGAGAAGCTACAGCTACAACCACTTACTTTGGTTGTTTGACTTCATTGATCTACTGAATTGACAAGGATTAAGTGTACTATTGACTTGGAATTCAGTTATTTGGAGGCGAGTCAGGGAGTGTGATATTCCCTCCTGAGTAGTCGCTGCCATGGGTATGGCAGTTATTGCTAGAACAGGCTTTGCAAGTTGTAGTTGCATATATTCTCAAAATTTCTAAATACATAGACAAAGACCTTTGGGTTCATCAAGTCATCAAGGCTTTCGAAACAATTCCATTGATTTAATTTCCTCTCTTATTTTTCTGTAAGGTAATCTCTGTCACATATTCATCAATTTCACCCTGACTCTCCGAACACCTTCCTGCACTTGAGGTGATTTACAGTGGACAGTTAATCTACCAACCAGCATTTCCTTGGAACTTGGGAAGAGACAGCTAGTCGAGCTGTGAAGATAATGGAACACCTCTATATGAGGTGTTGCCTGGTTGAGAAAGATTTTTTATTTTATTTATTTATTAAGATACTTCACAGAATAGGCCCATCTGGCCCTTTCTGCCACATCATCCATCAATCCCCCAATTTAACCCTAGCCTAATAACAGGACAATTTACAATGATAGATTACCCTACCAACTTTGGACTGTGGGAGGAAACTCAGACGAAACCTACGTGGTCATGGGGAAATCGTACAAACTCTTTACAGATAGCAGAGGGAAGTTCAGGCCCCATAGAGACATCAACTCATAGTTCCTGGTTTACAAGCTCTAACCTCTAAGCTACAGAGCTACTGGTAAATTTGATGAATGATGCAAACTGCAGCGGTGGTGAGCCAGTAGTGACCAGAATGAATTTTAGTGGATTGAATGCCAGTTAAGCAGACTGTCGCTTTCATGGAAGATGCCAAATTTCTTGATTATTGTTGTAGCAGTGATCATCCAGACAAGTGCGGAGTATTCAATAGCTCCTAATTGTGTCTTGTTAACAATGAAAACTCTTCAGGGAGTTAAGAGGTGAGCGACTATTCTATAAAGTCTTTACTGTTCAATAAATTTGTAATGATGAAAATCCATCTTATTCTTCTAATGGCTGTTACTCCTCTGATAAATGAGGTACTTACATATTAGAAACTAACCAGCACTTATGTTATTTTGTTATTCATTGACAGAAATATTATGAGGCATCTCAGAACTGGATACCACCAGTGATCTGGATATCCATTTGAAAGGACAGACTTTATTGCTTCTTTAAGATCATTAAAATAATTGATCAGTTTGCATGAATCAACATTTATTAAAACAATGGACTATGGATAATAAATATGTTGACACTTACTTTACTGATATGTTAAATACCATCTACTGTTATTCACTGGCTTTTGCAACCTAGCCCAATGCCTTTTGACAGAGCTTTATCAATATAAATTTGTCCTATATACTTGATAGCATCTAGTCATACCTTTACAGCTTAATCACCATTATTATATTCAAAAGGGATAATCCTTCATATACATCATGAGTAATGAATGTGGTTTGTGGTGTATTTCAATTCTGCCAGCATGACCATACATAAACTGATAATTACTTTCACAAGAAAACATTAAAGGGTTTGTCGACCTGGGCATATCACTTCTCGTAATCTGTCAATTAGCTTGATGCATTGATGACTGCTTGACATTAATCATCATCAACTATTTACTGCAGTGTAGCCTGTAATATCTGGCTGTAATACATCTAATGAACTGTTTATTGGTCTGATGAAATCCACAAGACTTTTAAAGCAGCTTCTCCTTGAGCAGATTCTTCCATTTCTTACTCTTGCGATTGTCAAGCCAAGTATTACGCTCTAATATTTTTAAGCACAATTAAGCTGGCAACATTAGCCAAGGTGAGTTCATTTGAGGTATTCAAAAGGAATTAAGGAACTTACCTCTTGTCATGGGATAGTGTGGACTTTATTGATAATAAACCAGGTGGAGTCCAGGCTTCCAGTCTCTGACTTTGATCTGACACAAATCTGAATTTTGCCTTCTCTTGGCTATTTTCTCATACAGCCTATATTTGGTTAATTGCTGGTACTTCAGTCTTAACCAGATTAATTGTGCTCAGTTATCCAATTTGCAGGATCACCTCTGTCAGCTGAACCAGTTTTATTCACTGTGAAATGGCAAATGCCAGTGTCTATGGAACCAGTGTAATGTCCACTGGCCACCCCTGTTACATTAACATCCCAGCACCCTGCATTACAAACAGTTCATCTGGTTCATCAGATACCAGCTGCATTTGTTTCTATAATTAACTTGCTAGCAAACAGCTTAACTGTAGCAATCTAGTCAATTTGGTATAGGTTATAGTCAACCAACCCAAAATGGATTGCTAAGAAAATGGAGAGTAAAAAGAAGCAAAAACTTATGAGAGATAGAATGCTAAAACACTGCACTGTAAGTCTTAAAGCAAATTATAGATTTGCTCTCACATACTTAATGGTGGTGGCAATCTCTTTTGCATTCCTTATTGGATTATCTTTGGCCTCCTGACTTGATGGAGCACTAGATTGCAAATCAGGATAAAAAAATAATTTCATTGCAATGAAAGGTACACACTGCCTAGGTTTTGAATTTACATCCTTCCTGTAACGAGGTGACCAGAAATTAACACAGTACACCAAGTGGGGTCTAACTATGGTCTTATATAGCTGTAACATTACCTCATGGCTTTTGAACTCAATCCCTTGATGAAGCCCAACACGCCATACACCTTCTTAACAATACTGTCAACCTGCACAGCAGCTTTGATTGTCCTATGGACATGCACCCCAAGGTCTTGCTGATCCTCCACACTGCCAAGAGTCTTAGCATTAGTATTATATTCTGACTTCAAATTTGACCTACTGAAATGAACCACTTCACACTCCATCTGCCACTTCTCAGCCCAGTTCTGTGCCCTATTGCTGTCCCGCTGTAACCTTTGACAACCCTCCAGATTATCCACAACACCCCCAAATTTTGTGTCATCAGCAAACTTTCTAACCCACCCTTCTACTTCCTCATCCAGGTCATTTATAAAAGTCACAAAGAGGAGGGGTCCAAGAACAGATCGCTGCAGAGCACCACTGGTCACTGTTTTCCAGACAGAATATGAACCATCGACAACCACCCTTTGCCTTCTGTGGTCAGGCCAATTCTGGTCAAGCCTTGGATCCCATACCTCATTACTTTCTGAATGAGCCTCACATGGGGAACCTTATCATATTCCTTACTGAAATCCTTATCCACTACATCCACTGCTCTACCTTCATCAATGTGTTTTGTCACATCCTTGAAGAATTCAACAAAGTTCGTAAGGCATGACCTGCTCTTGACAAGGCCATGCTGATTTATCCCTAATCAGATTATGTCTCTCCAGATGCTCATAAATCCTGCCTCTCGGGATCTTCTCCAACAACTTGCCCACCATTGCAGTAAGACTCACTGGTCTATAGCCAGTCATTTGAGATGTGTCTATTTTAATGCAAGGAGAAATACGAGCAAGGCAGATGAAGCTAGAGCATGGATCAAAACGTGGAAGTATGATGTTGTGGCCATTGAAGAGACTTGGGTGTCTTAGGGGCAGGAATGGCTGCTGAGTGTGCTGGGCTTTAGATGTTTCAAAAAGGACAGGGAGGGATGTAAAAGAGGTGGGACAGTGATACTGCTCATGGAGATAGAGTCACGGCTGCAGAAAAGGAGAAAGTCATGGAGGGGTTTTCTATTGAGTTATTGTGGGAGGAAGTCATAAACAGGAAGGGGTCAATAATTCTGCTGAGTTTTTTATAGACCCCCAATAGTAACAGGGATATCAAGGAGCAGATAGGGAGGCAGATTCTGGAAGGGTGCAATAATAACCGGGCTGTTGTAATGGGAGATTTTAACCTTCCTAATATTGACTGGCATCTCCTTAGAGCAAGGGGTTTAGATGGGGTGGGGTTTGTTAGGTGTGTACAGGAAGATTTCCTGATGCAATATGTAGTTAAGACAACTCGAGGAGAGGCTATACTTGATCTGGTATTGGGAAATCAACCTGGTCAGGTGTCAGATCTCTTGGTGGGAGAACATTTTGGAGGTAGTGATCCACAACTCTATCTCTTTTACCATTGCACTGGAGAAGAATAGGAGCAGAAAATTTGGGAAAACTTTTAATTGGGGTAGGAGGAAATAAGATGCTATTAAGCAGGAACTTGGAAACGTAAACTGGGAGCAGATATTCTCAGGGAAGTACATGGCAGAAATGCAGCAAATGTTCAGAGAACATTTGCATGAAGTTCTGCATAGGTATGTTCCATTGAGGCAGGGAAAGGATGGTAGGGTAACAGAACCATGGTGTACAAAGAACGTAGAAAATCTAGTTAAGGAGAAAAGAAAAGCTTACGAAAGGTTCAGGAAACTCAGTACTGTTAGAGCTCTAGAAAATTACAAGAGTGCCAGGAAAGAATGAAATTAGGAGATCCAGAAGGGGCCATGAGAAGGCTATGGTGAGCAGGATTAATTATTCTTGTTCATTTATTTATTGAAAAAAATTATCCAATATTATTTGTATTCATTAGAAAAAGTATGTGTACCTCTGGGGCAATGCCTCCTACAAAAGCTATTTGGAGTCAGGTGTACCAATCAATGACATGAGATTGGAGGAATGGCTTGGAGAGGTGTCCTGCCCTATAAAAAAGGCACACAAAGTCAGGTTACTGACAGAGCCTGCTCTTTTCAAGAAAGATCTATTTATGTATACTGTACCTCGATCAAAACAACTTTCAGAGGACCTTAGAAAAGAATCGTAAAGATGCATGAAGCTGGACAAGGCTACAAACGCATGTCTAAAGATCTGAGTGTTGATCAGTCCACAGTAAGAGAAACTGTCTACAAATGGAGGAAACTCAGTATTGTTGCTACTCTCTCTAGGAATAGGCATCTTGCAAAGATCACGCCTAGAGCACAATGAGCAATGCTGAAGGAGGTGAAAAAGAACCCAAGGGTAACAGCAAAAGATCAGCAGAAATCTCTAGAACTTGCTAAAGTCTCTGTTCATATGTCCACTATAAGAAAAGCACTGAACAAGAATGGTGTTCATGAAAGGACACCACTGCTCTCCAAAAAAAAAAATCATTGCTGCACGTCTCAAGTTTGCAAAAGACCACCTGGATGTTCTACAACACTACTGGGACAATGTTCGGAGGACAGATGAGACAGAAGTTTAACTTCCTGGCAGGAATGCATGTTGCTATGTTTGGTGAAAAAGAGGGCACTGCACACCAACACTAGAACCTCAACCGAACTGTGAAGCATGATGGAAGGAGCATTATGGTTTGGGGTTGCTTTGCTGCCTCAAGGCCTGGACGGCTTGTAATCATTGAGGTAACAGTGAATTCAGAATTGTATCAAGATATTTTACAGGAGAATGTCAGGGTAGCTGTCTGTCACTGGAAGTTCAATAGAAGCTGGATAATGCAACAAGACAATGATCCAAAAGACAAGAGTAATTCAACATCTGAATGGTTTAAAAAGAAGAAAATTTGTGTTTTGGAATGGTTGACTCAAAGTCTTGAACTAAATCCTATAGGAATGTTGTGGAAGGACCTGAAGCAAGCCCACCAACATCCTGTTGAAGCAGTTTTGTAAAGAGGAATGGCCTAAAATTCTTCCAAGTCGATGTGCAGGACTGATCAACAGTTACAGGAAATATTTGGCTGAAGTTATTGCTGTACAAGGTGGTCACATCATTTACTGAAAGCAAAGGTTCACATGATTTCTCCAACAACTACATGTAATATTGGATCATTTTTCTCAATAAATAAATGAACAAGTATAATGCTTTTGGTGTTATTTATTTGATTGGGTTCTCTTTATCAAATTTTAGGACTTAAGTGAAGATCTGATCACATTTTAGATCATATTTAGACAGGAATAAAGAAAATTCTACAGGGTTCACAAACTGTTTAGCACCACTGTACAAACCTGAAATTCATTTTCTTCCAGGCACTCTCTATAAATCCAAAATAAACTAATAACCATAATAGAATCAATGGAAGACCACACTAAGTTGGGTGTTCAACCAGTGTGCAAAAGACAAAAAACTGTGCAAATACAAGAAAAAAGCAATAATAATTGTAATCAACAAATAAGCAATAAATATCAAGAACATGAAAAGAAGAGTTCCTGAATTGATTTCATAGGTTGTGTGAACATCTCAATGATGGGGCAAATGTAGATGAGTGGTTATCACCTTTGGTTCAAGACCCTGATGGTTGATGGGTAATTACTGTTTCTGATCCTAGCAGTGTGAGTCCTGAACCTTCTGTACCTTCTTCCTGACAGCAGCAGTGAGAAGAGAGCATGTCCCGGGTGGTGTGAGTCCCTGATGCTGCTTTCCTGTGAAATAGTCATGTCGATGTGCTCAATAATGGGAGGGCTTTACCCATGATGGACTGGGCTGTATCCACCATATTTTATAGGACTTTCCATTCAAGGGCATTGGTGTTTCCATGCCAGGCTGTGACGCAGCCAGTCAATAAACACTCCACTACACACCAACCTAAGTTTGTCAAAGTTTTAGATGTCATGTTGAATCTTCGCAAACTCCTATAGAAGCAGAGACGCTGCTGTGCTTTCCTCGCAATTGAACTTAAATGCTGGACCCCGGACAGATTCTCTAAAATAATAACACCAAGGAATTTAAAGTTGTTGACCTTCTCCAGCTCTAATCCTCCAGTGAGGCTCTGCTTTCCTCCTTCTGAAGTCTATAATCAGGTCCTTGGTCTTGCTGACATTAAGTAAGAGGTTATTGTTATGGCATCACTCAGCCAGATTTTCAATCGCCCTCCTGCATATTGATTTGGCCTACAGTGGTGGTGTCATCAGCAAACTTGAATATGGCATTGGAGCTGTGCTTTGTTAAACAGTCATAAGCGTAAATCGAGTAGAGCACACAGTCTTGTGCTGCACCTGTGCTGATGGAGTCTGTGGAGAAGATGCTGTTGCCAATCCGATCTGACTGTTGTCTGCAACTGAGGAAATCAAGTATCCAATTGCACAAGGAGTTACTGAAGCCAAGGTCTTAAAGCTTATTGATTAGTTTTGAGGGGATAATGGTATTGAGCGCTGAGCAGTAGATAAAGTGCATCCTGATAGCTTTGCTGTCTAGATGTTTCAGGGTTGAGTGAAAAGCCAATGAGGTGGCATCTGATGTAAACCTGTTCCTCCGGGAGGCGAATTGGAGCAGATCCAAGTCACCTCTGTGGCAGGATATGATTCATCACCAGCCTCTCAAAACATTGTGGACTGTGGGTGTTCATGATGGTTCCTCCATGCTTTGATGGTCAAAGTGAGCATTGAGGCCATTGAGTTCATCTGGAAGTGAAGTCCTGTTGTCACCCATGTTTCTTGATTTAACTTCATAAGCATCCTTCGTTGATTCAAGTTTATTCCAGAATTTCCACCTCATCTGTGAGAAGGCTTGGAAAATGCATGGTCAGGCACTTTGGCAGTAGAAATAAATGTGCAGACAATTTTCTAAATGGGAGAAAATCCAAAAATCTGAGATGCAAAGGGATTTGAGAGTCCTTGTGCAGAACACCCTCAAAGTTAACTTGTAGGTGAAGTCAGTGGTGAGAAAGGCAAATGCCATGTTAGCATTCATTTCAAAAGGTCCAGAGTATAAAGGCAGGAATGTAATGCTGAGGCTTTATAAGGCACTGGTGAGGCCTCACCTTGAGTATCATTTACATTTCTGGGCTTCTCATATTAGAAGAGATGTGCTGGCATTGGAGAGGGTCCAGAGGAGGTTCACAAGGATGATTCCAGGAATGAAAGGGTTATCATACGAGGAACGTTTGATGGCTCTGGGTCTGTACTCGCTGGAATTTAGAAGGATGAGGGAGGATCTCATTGAAACCTTTCAAATGTTGAAAGGGCTAGACATAGTAGACGTCTAAAGGATGTTTTCCATGGTGGAAGAGTCTAGGACAAGAGAGCACAACCTCAGGTTAGAGGGGTGTCCTTTCAAAACACAGATGTGGAGAAATTTCTTCAGCCAGAGGGTGGTGAATTTGTGAATTTTGTTGCCACATGCAGCCAGGGATGCCGAGTCATTGGGTGTATATAAGGCAGTGATTGATAGGTTCTTGATCGAACATGGCGTCAAAGGTTACAGGGAGAAGGCCGGGAAATGGGGTTGAAGAGGAGGAAAAAAAGGATCAGTCATGGTTAAATGGTGGAGCAGAGTCGATAGGCCGAAAGGCCTAATTCTGCTCTTATATCTTATGAAATCTATATTCCCAAATGCCTCTGAGCTACCACATTCCTCAGGGTCCTACCACTTATTGTATTAGCCCTACCCTGATTTGTTCTTCCAAAGTGCAAGACCTCACATTTGTCTGCCTTAAATTCCATACTTAAGTCCATGTTGACAACATCCACTAACTTTCCTTCACCAAACTTTCTGATAATTTCTTTAAAAAACTCTATAAGATTGGCTGGACGTGACCTATCACACACAAGACCGTGTTGTTGTCCTCTAATCAGTCCTTCTCAATCTAAATACTTACATAGCCAGTCCTTTAGAATACCTTCCAATAACTTACCCACTACTCACATCAGGCTAACCAGTCTATAATTGCCCATTTTATTCTTAGAGCCTTTCTTAAACAGTGGAAACACCTTTGCTCTTAACTGGCACCTCACCCATGGCAAGGAACACTTAAAAAAACCTTTTCTGGGGCCGATACAGTTTCTGCCCGAGCCTCCCACAAGGTCCAAGGGAACACCTTGTCAAGTCCTGGGGATTTATTCACTTTAATTTGCCTCAACAGCAAACCCCTCCTTCTCTGTAATCTGCATATGGTCCATGACTTCACAGCTGCTTTTCCCCATTTCTATAGACCCTGTGTCTGCCTCCCAAATAAATACAAATGCAAGAAATCCATTTAGGATCTCCCCCATCTCTTCCAACTCCATGCATAGATCATCATGCTGATCTTCAAGATTTGTCCCTTGCTATCTTTTTGCTCTTAGTATATCTCTGGAAACTTTCATTTTATCAGCTGGAGCAACCTCATACCTTCTTTTACATCCTCTGATTCCTTCTTAAGTATTCCATTTGTTATGCTTTGTAACTTCAAAACATTAATCTAATTGCAAAGAAGACAGGGTAGTCCGAAATTTTGGGTCTAACTTAGTGTTTACTTTAAGTGAGGTGCAAATATTTCATGTGGTACTGTGATGGTGCATGCAATTAACAGAACCCTGGTCAGACCCCGCTTGGAGTACTGTGCTCAGTTCTGGTCGCCTCACTACAGGAAGGATGTGGAAGCCATAGAACGGGTGGAGGGGAGATTTACAAGGATGTTGCCTGGATTGGGGAGCATGCCTTATGAAAACAGGTTGAGTGAATTCAGCCTTTTCTCCTTAGAGCGACGGAGGATGAGAGGTGATCTGATAGAGATATATAAGATGATGAGAGGCATTGATCATGTGGATAGTCAGAGGCTTTTTCCCCAGGGCTGAAATGGTTGCCACAAGAGGACACAGGTTTAAGGTACAGAGGAGATGTTAGGGGTAAGATTTTTTACTCAGAGAGTGATGAGTGCGTGGCATGGGCTGCCGGCAACTGTGGTAGAGGTGGATACGGTAGGGTCTTTTAAGAGACTTTTGGATAGGTACATGGAGCTTAGAAAAATAGAGGGCTATGGGGAAGTCTAGTAATTTCTAAGTTAGGGACATGTTCGGTACAACTTTGTGGGCTGAAGGACCTGTATTGTGCTGTAGGTTTTCTATGTTTCTATTTATACATATAACCCATAATGAATTATTAAAATGAGCAAGAATGCTTAATGAAATAATACACATACAAGCTCACTCAAATATTATTGAAATATTAAATACTCAACAGCTTAGCTGTAAACTTCAACTCAATAGAGAATACATCTCAACTATATACACAGAATATTATATAACACATCTACTATATACAGACATCCGCAACATTGTAAATTTCAAATTGTTCCATTCAGCTCTAAAGTTTTAATTGTTGTGCAAGATCTCTTACTCTTGTGGGGTAATGTCTTTCCTGATGAGGAGGATCACTCAGCTTAGCAGGTGAGGCTTCTGACTGTGAAAACAATTTCAGGCTCTAGGGCTTCCTCCATGGTGGTTGTAGGAGTTGACTCTGAGACTGAAGGAAGTGGTTCTGACAGCTCTGGACACCTTTCTTCTCCTTTCTTTGTCTTCTTCTAGCTTGTGCATCTTGATCAGGGAAGGTGCGTTTAGTTCACTGGAGTATTTTCTTATTAATCCTTCTATTGCTCCCTTTACGATCTGACCTTTCCCCTTGGTTTCCTCATCCACAACATCATCTGACGAATCCTCTGTTTTTGTCCCTCCATTGACTCCTCTCTTTTTGCCCTCCCATTCATCCAGCTGGGCTTTTGTCTTTCCATTTACTTTCATAAGCAGCCTCTTGTCTCCCATTTGAAGTTTGTGCAATAACCTTAATGCATACACAGTAGGTTCTGACTCTTTATACTCACAAAATCCAAATGCTCGCAACTTTTCCTATAGCTCCTTGAACTGTCTTCCAGCTTAAAAACAAGCCACATTTCACAAGTAACTGACTGGTTAGTATATCAGAAGTTTTCTAAATATGTTTCCAACAAAAGCTGTTGTAGTCACTGCTTTTGTCACCTTCATGCGTCCTCTGAGAAGCATGGTCCTCCCTTGGTCCAATACCAGAGATACAGAGGTTGGCACCATCATCTCCATTAGGCAACAGTTCATGGTGTTTTATATAGAGACAGCTGGTGCATCATCCAGTATCTTTCTGAATTCATTTTCAGTTGACTTTATTGTAGGGGATCTACACAAAGTCCTCAAGCCAGCAAAACGACAATACAGGGACAAGATCCAGGCACAACTCTCCACCAACAACATGTGCAGCTTATGGCAAGGTCTGCACACCATTGCAGACTTCAAAGCCACGTGCAGTGGCACTACAAAGATCGCTGCCTCTCTCCCAGATGAGCTAAATCTTTTTCATGCTCGGTTTGATGTCACCAACACTGAGCCCCCGCGGAGAGCTGCCGAAGCGGCCTGCACCTTGGTCATCTCTGATGCTGAAGTACGCAAGTGCTTCCAGTGAGTGGACAGTCACAAGGACATGGGACTGGGCGGGATCCCAGGGTGAGTAATCAGGATGTGCACGGCACAACTGGCAGGTGTGTTTACAGAGATTTTTAATCTCTCCCTCTCCCAGTGTAGAGTGCCCTCCTGCTTCGTAACATCCACCATTGTTCCTGTACCTAAAAAGACCAAGGTAACATGTCTGAATGATTGGTGTCCTGTCGCACTCACCTCAATAATAAGCAAATGCTTTGAGAGGCTGGTCAAGGACTACACCTGCAGCTTGCTACCACCCACACTGGACCCCCTACAATTCACCTACTGACACAACCAATCAACAGATGTTGCAATAGCCACAGCTCTACACACCCTCCTTACACATCTGGAGAAGAAGGATGCTTATGTGAGAATTCTGTTCTTCGACTACAGTTCAGCATTCAACACCATAATTCCCTTTAGACTCAACAAGAAAATAAGAGACCTCAGAGTTCACCCTGCCTTGTGCAGTTGGATCTGGGACTTCCTGTCAGATCACCAGCAGATGGTAAGTGTGGGCTCCGTCACCTCTGACCCTCTGACCCTCAACAAAGGAGCCCCTCAGGGCTGTGTCCTAACCCCCTTCCTTTACTCTCTGTATACCCATGACTGTATCACTAGCCACAGCTCCAATCTGCCAATTAAATTTGCTGATGACACTACATTGATTGGCTTAATCTGAAATAATAATGAGGCAGTCTACAGAGAGGAAGTCATCACCTTGACAATGTTGCAAAAACAAAGGAGCTGGTTGGACTACAGGAGGAATGGAGACAGCCTAACCCTTATTGATGTCAATGGATCTGGGATTGAGAGGGTGTACGGCTTTAAGTTCCTTGGCATACACGTCACTGAGGATCTCATGTGTTCTGTACATACCGTCTCTATGGTGAAAAAAAGCACATCAGTGCCTCTTTCACCTCAGATGTTGAAGAAGTTTGGCAAGAGAAGGACTTTGTACAAAGGCACAATTGAGATCATCCTGGCTGGCTGCATCACTGCCTGGTATGGGAACTGTACTTCCCTCAATCGCAGGACTCTGCAGAGAGTGGTGCAGACAGCCCAGCGCATTTGTGGATGTGAACTTCCCACTATTCAGGATATTTACAGACATAGACATGTAAAAAGGGCCTGAAGGATCATTGGGGACCCAAGACACCCCAACCACAAACTGTTCCAGCTGCTACCATCTCGGAAATGGTACCAGGCTGTCAGACTGATTAATTCATGCTGATACAATTGTATTTCTACGCTGTATTGACTGTCCTGTTGTACATACTATTTACTACAAATAATTATAAATTGCAGGTTTAGATGTAATGTAAAGATTTTTACTCTTCATGTATGTGAAGGATATAAGAAATAAAACTAACTCAATGTAAATTGTGGTTGGATCTCCAATCAAGTTGTAGTTGTGACAGCTAATCACATCTTTGCAATGCTGATCCTCCTGTTTTTACCACATACAAGCTCAATGTGGCTTGTTGGTTGTTGCATTTCACTGCTATGGATGTCATTCCCACAGGAGTGATCTTTCTCCAGTGTAAGTTCTTAGTTGGATATCTTCAGGATTCAGTTCAGTATCAGTTTAGAAATCAGTTTATTCAGTTTAGAAATGCTTCTCAATCTCATTTTGTGGAATGACTAAAACAACTGAACCAATGTCTAATTCCATTTTAATTACTTTGCCATTCACTTCTGGTGTACACTATTTTGCTTGTCTATTGTTAGTTTTCATATTGTAGATCTCAAAGCTACACAGTTCTTGTCACTCTCATCATTATCAATTTTTTCATTAACAGCATGCAAATTAGTGTTCTTTTTGAAACTGCAACTTGACCTTTTTGCTTTTTCTCTTCCCTGTGCATTCCATTCAATTTTGTCTGCCCTACATGTTTTTTCTATGTATTCTACTTTGTTGCATTTTCTAGAAGTTTCACCTCTAAACCTGCATTGATCTGGTGTGTGTGAGCCCCTGCCACAATGATAACACAATTTGTTCAGCCAGGCTGGTTTCTGTTAAGAAGCAGCTATTTTGTTCACACTCACTTTCATTCCTGACTGCAACTCAATTACATCTCCAGTTGCGGTTTCCATTGAAACAGTGACTTCAACTTCTCTTTTAAATGTAAGTTGTGTTTCAGTTTGGAGCCATTTTTGAATGCTTTCTTGTAAGATTCCAAAAACTAAATGATTTCTCAGTGCATCATTAAGCCCATTACCAACATGACAATACTCAGACAATCTCTTCAATTCAGCCACATATGCTGAAATGGACGTCCCTTTGTTTTGATTCCAATATGAAACCTAAAGCGGTCTGCAATCAACAATTACTTCAACTCAGGGACGTCACGTGATGACATAGGATCGAGACACTGGAACCCAGCTCTCCCGTAAAAAATCAATAAATTAATGTTTAAGTGAAGAAAAGTTAGTCAATACTTTCTAAAAGTTACTTATAAACTACTCCGGATTATTTCAAGTTATGCCTCACAAACAGAAGATGAAGAAAACTACTACCATGAAGACAACACAAGTTGGAAGAGAATCAAGGCTCACTTCTGCCAAAGAACCGTGGGCTCAGGCACATTATACCACCAGCGATACAGAACAGGAAACTGTGGCAACATCAACCATTTCTAAAGAAAAAGACCAACGAGAACTGCGCAAACGTGAAGGAAGGAGCATGCGCAAATGGGAGCAACCAGAACTACAAATCCCAGTTACGACTGAAACCAAAAGTGAAAGTGAATCTGAGAGTGACTCAGATTCTCTGGAAAAATCAGACAAAGATGGAGGTAAAAGTTTTTCTGGAAATATTGAAAAGACTTTGATGCAAATAATGCATAAATTAGAAAAATTAAATGCATTAAAAGTAATCAAAAAAGTGATAAATATGGAGATTGTGTTTGATAAAATAACAAAAAGACAGGAAAAAATGGTAAAGAGAATTATAGATTTGGAAACTACAACGGAAGACATGGTTGAAAGAATGAAAAAAATGGAAGATGATATTACTGCCTGGACATCAGAAAGAAAACAATTCATGGAAAAAATTGATAAGCTTGAAAATTTTAGTAGACAAAACAATATTAAAATTGTTGGACTTAAAGAAGATATAGAAGGAGAAGATCCAATAAATTGTTTTCAAAAATGGATCCCTGAAAAATTGGAAATGGAAGGAGAAACTCTAATTGAGATTGAAAGGGCTCATAGAGCCTTAAGGTCAAGACCTCAGGCTGATCAAAATCTACGATCAATTTTGATAAAATGCTTAAGATACCAAGATAAAGAAAAGATCCTGAAGGCAGCTGCCCAATGTACCAAAAAGAGAAACGGGCCATTGATGATAGCAGGGAAGGCAGTTCTTTTTTATCCTGATATAAGTTATAACCTTTTGACGAGAAAGAAGGAATTTAACCCAGCAAAAAAAGTTTTATGGGAAAAGGGTTATCAATTTATAATGCGTCACCCGGCAACACTGATAATTTTTTTGGAGGAGGGAAAAGAAGATTTTTTATCGATTATCGAGAAGCGGAGGAGTTCGCACAAAATCTTCCATCTATTCGCTAATTACACATAGAGATTTCCAAGCATAATGGATTAAAGATGAAGACAGAGACAGTGAATGGAAGTGATGGAATTTAAGGATGATACAGGGGAGAAAAGCAAAATTTCAGAAATACTAATTGAGAATAGTATTTTTTTCTTCTTGTATATCTATATATATATACTTTTTTATGTTGTGGGGGGCTGGGGAGCTTTGGATCGATTACTACGGGATTCACGTGTGTAATCATGGTGATTGCCATGACCCGTACAATAGAGGAGGGTAATGTTGTGTTCTTTTTTTTCACAACATTAGTAGGGGGGTATTTTGTTTTTTTCTTTATACTCTATTTTTCTTCTATCTTTCCACCTTGATGATCGGTGGGGACACACATAGCAACATGGAGAATCTTAAAAAGATTTCCCAAGATACCATGAAAGTTGAAAGATTAGGTATTTTTATAGATTGGAGTAACATAATTAAAATAATGACTAATTTACTGAATTTTTTAAGTTTTAATGTTAATGGGCTTAATGAAAAAGAATTTTAACATATTTTAAAAAAATGAAAACAGATATAGCTTTTTTACAAGAAACACATTTAACAGACATAGAACATTAGAGATTAAAAAGAAACTGGGTTGGAAATGTTATTGCAGCTTCATTTAATTCAAAGGCGAGAGGAGTTGCAATTTTGGTTAATAAAAATTTACCAATTAAAATACAAAACGTATTAATTGATTCGGCGGGGAGATACGTAATTATACATTGTCAAATTTTTTCAGAACCTTGGACTCTTATGAATATTGATGCACCAAATGAAAATGATGCAAAATTTATACAAGAGGTCTTTTTGAATTCGGCTAACGCACATGACAAAATATTAATAGGTGGAGATTTTAACTTTTGTCTAGATCCAGTTTTAGATAGACCAACAAAGGTTGTCACAAAATCAACGTAGTAAAATTAACTCTATCATTGATGAAAGACTTAAATTTGATTGATATATGGAGAAGAATTAATCCAAAAGAAAGAGATTATTCATTTTATTCAAATAGACATAAAACATATTCAAGGATAGATTTTTTCCTATTATCAACGAATATTCAGAGTGAAAAATATGGAATATAAAGCGAGAATATTGTCAGATCATTCTCCTTTGATAATGACAATGCCAATGATAGATAAAGAGGAATCAATTTATAGATGGAGATTTAATTCAATATTACTAAAACATCAAGATTTTTGTGATTTTATGGAAAAGCAGATTCAGTTCTTTTTAGATACAAATTCACATTCATTTGATGATAAATTTATATTGTGGGAAGCAATGAAGGCATATTTGAGAGGTCAGATAATAAGTTATACTTCTAAAATTAAGAAGGAATATATGATAGAAATAGATCAATTGGAAAAAGAGATTACAAAATTAGAAAAAGAATCTCAAAGAAATATGACAGAAGAAAAATGAAGACAAATTATTAATAAGAAGTTACAATATAATACACTTCAGACATTTCGAACAGAAAAAACAATTATGAGAACTAAACAGAGGTATTATGAACTAGGTGAAAGATCACATAAGGTCCTTGCATGGCAGTTAAAAACAGACCAGACTTTTAAAACAATAAATGCAATTCGAACAAGAGTAAATAAAATTACTTATAAACCTTTAGAAATTAATGAAATTTTTAAGACTTTTTATTCTGAGTTGTATAAATCAGAATCACAAAATGATAATGTCAAGATAGAAAGGTTTTTATCACAAATAACTCTTCCAAAATTAAATACGGAAGAACAGAAGGGATTAGATATGCCTTTTACATTGAAGGAAGTTGAAGAAGCTTTGGGATCACTTCAAAGTAATAAATCTCCAGGAGAAGATGGTTTTCCGCCTGAATTTTATAAAAAGTTTAAAGATTTATTAATTCTTCCTTTTATGGAGTTAATACATCAAGTGGAAAGAACGCATAAACTTCAAGAATCTTTTTCGACAGCTATTTTAATAGTATTGCCAAAAAAAGATAGAGATCTTTTAAAGCCAGCATCATATAGACCTATTTCTTTATTAATATGTACATATGGATCAAACAGGATTTATTAAAAATAGACAATCAGCAGATAATGTAACTCGGTTATTTAGTATAATTCATTTGGCACAAAAGGAGGAAATGAGTGTGGCAGTTGCTTTAGATGCAGAAAAAGCATTTGATAGATTGGAATGGGATTTTTTATTTAAGGTATTGGAAAAATATGGATTAGGAGTATCTTTTATAAAATGGATTAAAACCTTAAATACTAATCCCAAAGCTAAAGTAGTGACAAATGGTCAAATTTCAACAACAATTCAGTTAACAAGGTCAACTAGGCAAGGTTGTCCATTATCACCTGCTTTATTTGTGTTGGCGATAGAACCATTAGCTGAATTAATTAGAATGGACCCAGATATTAAGGGTTTCAGAGTTAATCAGGAAGAATACAAGATTAACTTATTTGCTGATGATGTTCTGCTTTATTTAACAACCCCATCACACTCATTGCATAAATTATCCTATAGATTAGAAGAATATGGAAAAATATCAGGTTATAAAATAAATTGGGATAAAAGTGAAATTTTACTTCTTACTAAAGGAGATTATAGTCGATGTCGATTAATAACTCAATTTAGATGGCCGGCAAATGGTATAAAATATTTAGGTATAAGAGTTGATAATGATATAAAGAACTTATACAAATTAAATTACTTACCATTATTGAAAAAAATTCAAGAAGATCTTAATAAATGGATGGTATTACCAATAACATTAGTAGGTAGAGTAAATACCATAAAAATGAATATATTCCATAGACTACAATATGTATCTCAATCACTACCAATACAACTACCCCAGAAGTTTTTTCAAGAGTTAAATAAATATGTGAGGAAGTTTCTTTGGAAAGGTAAGATGTCAAGAATATCATTGGAAAAATTGACATGGAAATTTGATCTAGGAGGGTTACAACTTCCAAATTTTAAGAATTATTATAAAGTAAATCAACTTAGATTTATTGCATCCTTTTTTTGAGAGAGATAGACCGGCATGGATTAGAATAGAACTAGATAAAATAGGAGAAAATACACCAGAAGATTTTATATATAAATGAGAATCTAAATGAATATGAGAAAAGAAAGAACCTCCTATATTAAAGCATTTGATTGACTTATGGAATAAGATAAAAGTTGATGATGAGACAAAGAAATCTTTATTAGCAAAGAGATCTTTAATTCAAAATAGACTTATTCCTTTTACAATGGATAATCAACTTTTATATAATTGGTTTCAAAAAGGGATTAGATATATAGGAGATGGTTTTGAAGGAAGTATATTAATGTCATTTGATCAATTAAAGAATAAATATAAAGTATCAAACAACATTTTTTTTGTTACTTCCAATTAAGGGCTTATCTAAGAGAAAAATTAGGTCAAACAATGTTATTGCCGAAATCTAATGAAATAGAAACTTTAATTCAAAAAGGAAAGACTAAAAAATTTATTTCTTGTATGTATAGCTTGATTCAAAAACAGGCAATTAAACAAGGAGTCCATAAGTCAAGACAAAAATGGGAAAGTGACTTGAATATTAAAATTGAAGAAACAAATGGT
Organism: Hypanus sabinus; assembly: GCF_030144855.1. Classification (NCBI taxonomy): domain Eukaryota; kingdom Metazoa; phylum Chordata; class Chondrichthyes; order Myliobatiformes; family Dasyatidae; genus Hypanus; species Hypanus sabinus. The sequence continues at coordinate 33,805,744 of NC_082707.1, forward strand.
CAAGACTATGTCTTGATAGTATGACAAATACAATAAATGTCCGGTTAAGATTAGTGTAATATAATATTTAAAAAAATTATATATTACACCACAAAAAATAAATAAATTAAACCCAAATTTATCCGATCAGTGTTTCCGATGTAAACAAGAAATTGGTACTTTTTTACATTCTACTTGGTCTTCTTCTAAAATTCAATCTTTTTGGACAAATTTAAGAGTTTTATTGGAACAAATTATTGGAACACAACTTCCACATAATCCAATATTATTTTTATTAGGTGACATTGAAGGGATAAAATCGAAACCCAAATTGAATAAATATCAGAAAGAATTTATAAAAATTGCACTGGCAGTAGCCAAAAAGGCTATTGCAGTTACTTGTAAATCGGATGCATACTTAAGTATAGATCGTTGGAAGAATGAAATTTACAGCTGTATTCCACTTGAAAAAAATTACTTATAATTTAAGAGATAAATATGAAACATTTTTGAAAATTTGGCACCCTTATTTACAAAAGACAGGATTAAATATATAGGTTCTCCGAAGATAAAATAATTGGTTATTTGAGGAAAGAAATAAATGTATATACTAAAGTTATTACGAACTCCATGGAGCATGTAGGGATCTCCCGATATCCAGGCCCTCTTTCTTTTTTTTCTTTATTTCTTTCTTTTTTTCTATAGGGATGTTAGGGGGGAGGGGTTAAGGGGAGGGGGTAGGATATATATTTTTTTACATATTTTCTTTTTCTTTCTGTAATTATTTGAAAATTCAATAAAAAAGTTTAAAAAAAAACAATTACTTCAACCCTAAATATTCCTGCAATGTTTTGACAGTATCAGCAAAGCTAATTTATGTTGGTTTCGTTGGAGCAGTTAAATGTCAAAACAAACTTCATGCCATTAAATCAATGCACTCAAAAAAATTGGTACTTGTTTCTCATTGGTTATTACATTTGCTTCAAAATACAGTTCAATTTGCTCAGTATATAAAATCCAGTTATCTGTTGTATAATCAAGCTTGTCTATCTTTCCAATGTAACCTGCCATATCTGCTCTCTTTTAATATTATTATTATTATTATCACCTGATACTCTCTCTTTATGATGCTGTGAACTATTCTGTTTTCTGCCTTTTTTTACTCAACAGGTTCTGCACATGCTGGGCTGCATTTTTTTACTCACCGATCCTCGCTGCATTTTTAAAAAAATTTGTATTTCTCACTACAGTTCAACAGGTTGATAGTTGTCTCTGGTTTGTTTTAAAAAATACCTCATTGCCAATGTTATGTTTTGTAACTTCAAAATATTAAACCAATTAAAAGGAAGATTGGGGAGTTTGAAATTTCAGGTCTAACTGTATTTATTTCAAGCGAGGTATGCATGTATCATGTGGTAGCACGCTGATGTATTCAATTCATGTATTTATACTTATAACCTGTAATGAATTATTTAAATGACTAAGAATGATTAATCAAGCAATATATATACAAGGTGACTTAAATATTAAATACATAACACTATTATATTCCTTATAGTCCTCAATTCCCCTATTTGTTCCTTCCTGCCAATACCTGTAATGCACCTCCTTGTTCTTCTTATCCAGGACCTCAATATCTCTGCTCAAACACGTTCCTTGAAATGTTCCTCTTTGACTGAATTTTCAGTTGTGCAGATCTCTTTGTGTGAATCATGTCTACCGTGGGGCAGCAGAATCACCGTACCATTGATATTGCTATTGAGTGTAGGAAGTTAGGAGCTTTGTACTTTCAGCTCTTTGAGTTCTTTAAGTTAAAGCGCTAGTTAGACAAGATGAAAAAATAGGCAGCTGGCAAGGGTTACGGCTTGGGAAAATTGACCTTTGGAGTCTGATACGGTCCAAAGAATGTGCAGCCCTGGGATTAAATGGAGACAAGCATTTCAGTTGAGGAGCTAGGCACGCGTGGTGCCATCTAGTGGGGGCAATAATACTTTGTTTCTGTAAAAGTTTTCTTGTCATTAATTTCTTAATTCACCACTGTTGAGTAAATGACTCATTTTCAAGAAAAGTATATGGGCTTTTAACTATTTCTGTTGTACAAGCCTACTACTAACAAAAATATGAGAGGTTACAACTCAAATACATTTGTTCATCAAAGGAAGGACAATGTGCAGCAAAAGTTTCCCAGACTGATGCTTGTGACTGTTGTATGAGGAATAATTTCATCAACAAGGCCTGCGATAGCTACAATCAAAGAAAATCAAAGGGGATCTTATTGAAAGAGACAATATTCAAATAGGTCAGTGAGACTGGATGGGGGGAGAATTATTTCCCTTGCCTGAGTGGTGGTTGGGTGGGGGTCGGTTCAGAATGAAGGTCACAAGGTCAAGATACTGGGAATAAAATGAAGGAGCTGGGAATTGGTTTATTATTATCACTCTTATTGAGACACAAGGAAAAACCTTTCATCTTTTTGCCTGATGGAAGAGGGTAACAGAGAAGATGTCTGGGATGGGGATAAAGGCCTTCCAGGGAGAAAGAAGTGTAGACAGAATCTATGGAGGGGTGGCCAGTTTTTGTGTTGGACTTAATTATGTCCAGAACTCTCTGCAATTTCTTGCAGTCTTGGACAGAGCCATTGCATCCAGATAGAATGCTTTAGAAATATAGAAACATAGAAAACCTTCAGCACCATACAGGCCTTTCAGCCCACAATGCTGTGCTGAACTTGCACTTACTTTAGAAATTACCTCGGGTTACCCACAGCCCTCTATTTTTCTAAGCTCCATGTATCGATCCATGAGTCTCTTAAAAGACCCTATCATATTTGCCTTCACCACCGTTGCCAGCAATCCATTCCACACACTCATCACTCTCTGTGTAAAAAATTTACCCCACAAAACTCCTCAACCTATTCTCATAAGGCATGCTCCCCAATCCAGGCAACATCCTTGTGAATCTCCTCTGCACCCTTTCTAAAGTTTCCATATCCTTCCTGTAGTGAGGTGATCAGAACTGAGCACAGTACTCCAAGTGGTCTTTCGAATGTGCATCTGTAAAACTTTGCAAGGGTTAATGAGAACATGCCAAATATCATTAGCTACTTTCCTTAGGAAGCAGAAGCACTGGTGTGCTTTCTTGCCATATCATCTACATGGTTGGGCCAAGACAAGCTATTAAAGATTCTCATAGCTAGGAACTTAAAGTTCTCAACTATGTCTACCACAGCACCATTGGTACATACAGAGGCACATGCTCCACCGCACTTTCCGAAGACAATGACCAGCTCTTTCTTCAATCAGAGGATGGAACATCTGTGGAATCCTGCTCCTCACCTTGCACTGCATCACCCTCCAGAGAAGGAATGGATCGATGAGGTAGTTGTTGATGGAGATGCATACATTTCAAAGCAAAGTTAATCATCATCTTGGTCCTAATGCAGGGCTTTGGGCCAAAACATCAACTTACGTCTTTTGCCTCCACTGATGCTGTCTTATTATTGAGTTCTTACAGTGTCCTACTCCTGCTAATATGCTCTGTTTCATATTTTAAGCCATTGATTTCTTTGGAACTCAAAACTTGAATTTTTTTGTTTGAATACTAACACTTCATGGTGTGTGAGGGCGGGCAGTGCAGGTGATATAGGCGAGAAATAGAAGAATCAATTTGGTTTCATTGAACAGTACAAGGGTAGATTTTTCCTCAGTGATTCTCAGTACAGCAGCTGCCACTGCCAATGTGCTTTCGCTGCTATACATAGTGAGATCCTTCTCACCTGTCTACTGTTCTAGTTAGGACCCCCAAGTGAGGCTTCACATATTCCATAGGCCAGTTGCAGGAAGACTAGTGTGCAACAGAGAAGGTACATCCCCTGCCGGTTCTGATTAATTTACAAAAAAAAACCTTCAGGGAAAATATCTATTTTTTTCAAGGAGAGGTGTTTCCCTTTAAGAATAAATTCACCTGATTTTATTTTATTTATTTATTTAGAGATATAGCACGAAATTGGCTCCTTGTGCCACACTACAACCCCTGACAACCCCAATTTAACCCTCACCTAATCATGGGACAATTTACAATGAACCATTACCCTACCCAGCACAACTTTGTGATGTAAATTGTAATGGCTAAGTAACTCATGCAGGTCTGTTGATACAGTAACACCTTGGCTTGAGTGATCAGTCATGCAATATATTTTTGTTACAACTTACATTGAATTTTTGGGTAATGAAGGTGGAAAAATATTTCACAAAGGAGCTTTTACTTACAGAGAAGCGTTTTTATAGAAGGTTTATCAAAGCTTTGGTCCCTCCAATTCCCACCAACCCCCCCAATCACCCACCCCCATCTCCCACTCATTCATTCTCTTACAATATCAGGATTTCCTTCCATTCTTAAACAAAACTCTATTTTTCTGCTGAGAAATATTTGTAATCTTAATTGCATATTATCCATTCTAGATATTTGCAGCGTTGTTTACAGCAACAATGGTGAAAATTAGCATTCACATTGGTGGAAAAGAGGGAGATAAACAGAAACTGCCAGGTGGTTTTTCTTTTCTACACTCTCCCCATAAAGGGGAAATGAAATGCATAATGAAACTTTTTGAACAATTTGCTGTTGTTTATTTAATAATTTTTAAGAGAAATATGTATCCGTTTTCCCCTCAAAAGTTTAACTTAATACAATGAAGGAGCAGCAGTATTCTTTGGCGCAGAACCTATTCAATCTATGCATTTTGTTGTAATTCCTAAATTAGCTTGTTTATTCTCAGCTTTGGTGGGAGAGTGGTGCACAGGAGTACAGGCTTGCCAGAAAATACCAGTCCATCTTCCAAAATAGCATCTGGTCTTGTTAAGTGGGCTGAAATTCTGTGTTTCCTGCCACGTACTGCATATCAGAAGACATGCAAAATCAAAAATTAATCAAATCAAATTCAAGCTTAATTATCATTCAACCGTACACGAATACAGCCGAATGAAACAACATTCCTCTGGGGCTAAGATGCAAATCATACACTTTACCGTAGCAGCGACCCCCCTTCAATTCCTGACTGACACTGCCTGTAAAGAGTTTGTACTTTCTCCACTTGACTATGTGGGTTTCCTCTGGGTGATCTGATTTCCTTCCATGCTCCAAAGATGTACCCCCAGTAGGCTAACTGCTCTTTGTAAATTGTCCTGTGATTCGGCTCAGATAAGATCAGGAGATTGCTGGGTGGCACAGCTCAAAGGGCCTATTCCGTGCCGTATTTCAGTAAAATAAAAAATTAAATTAAAAAAATACACAGCGCGTTCAAAATAGTGAGGGAAAACATAGTCATGCCAACAAACATATATATAAAACATACATATAAATGTAATCAGCAGGAAAAAAGTAATGTAAGAGCAGGAAATTGTGGAAGATTGTTATGCCATTCCCATTTGGAGGAAAAGGATAAATAAAAGTTCTCTATCTAAGTCAAATTAAATATGCCTACTATTTTGATTATACCAAATATTTTCCTGGAGATATTTATAAACAAAAGAAAATTAATTTAGTCCCTTCAGTCTCACACTCTTGGAGTAAATTAGGAACACCTTGGCACTGATAAGACATTGCCTTCTCTTGATTGCATAATTGCTTTGAACATTCTTTTAGAGATAAATCAATAAAAGTAAGCAATGCGTAATATTTAATTAAAAATTACCCTACATTCTCTAGAATCATAAAGGAAGTAGTTACATGAAACAGAAAAAGTGCAAGTTAGGCAGATAGCAGTAAAGTTGTTCATATATTTTGCATCATATCATAATGTTACCTGAAGTCATGTCTTTCTGCAAATTTGTATCCTCCAAGGAAATATATAACTGTGAATGTAGCAGCAGGGTCCATTGGTGTTCAAACAGATCATTTGGCCTGCCTGCTTTGGAACCACCTGAGTAACTAAATAAAGTTAAACTGAGAGAAGAGCAGTTTGTGGGATTCTTCAGCACCTCTCCTTGTCAGTTCCCAGAAGCACTGTCCAGGAAGGCTTCTGATCATGTTTATCATGGAGCTAATTATCAGGAAAGGCAGAAAGAGAGAGAACGCACACAGTCTTCTTTCCCAAGGTTGGGAACCAAGAATTAGAAAGCATAGGTTAAAGACAAGTGGGAAAAGATTTAATACAGACCTGATGGGCAACTTTTTCACACAGGCATTGGTATGTATGCCGAACAAGCTGCCAGAGGAAGTGGCTGAGGCAGGGAAAATAACAACTTTTTAAGAGCTTTTGGATAAGTATGTGGATAGGAAAGGTTCAGAGGGATGTGCATCAAATGAGGACTTCTTAGTCGGTGTGGACAAATTGGGCTTAAGGGTCTTTTCCTCTATGATTCCATTAAATCTACAAACTCAGTTATATTATGGAAGAACTTTTGCAAAAATATTTGCAATTCAGAAAATGAGCGGCACCCATCCACTGTACTAAAGGCAATTCTACAAAGTTTGTACGTATATGTAGCACCCATAACACTTCACAAGAATAACAGCCAGATATTAGGAGACCAGAGCAACTAAATGTGGCATGTTATGCTGTTATTTTATCCTTTTTGAGAACGAGGAGCATATTTCCCTTTTAAGATACCTGTAGAGTCTGAGCAGGTGCAGAGGCTTACAGGAGGAAGCAATGAGGAATCCATTTAATGAGGTAGTGAAACGTATGTTCTATCTTTAATATATGTAGACTAAAATTGCCACAGTTCATTATGACAAACGATATAGGTTTTATGATTCAAGATTCTTTAATATCATTGCCAGTACCCAAGGATAAAGGAAAATGAAATAATTATTCCTCAGAATCCAATGCAGCACCAAAAATCAGAGTAAGATACATAACACAATAATAAAAAACACAATAAATGTAAATACATAAGATAGCTTATACTCATAGGTTGATTGAACGTCCATAAAGTGACACTAGGCACAGAGATGCCTGTAAATAAGTTAACCGACAGGAAATGACAAAGTAGCAGTGGTTGGCGTGTGGAGGAGTGGGTTAGTGGGTGGAGCTGTTGATCAGCCTTACAGCTTGAGGAAATTAATTGTTTTTGAGTCTGGGTGGTCCTGGTGTGGATACTACATAGCCTCCTCCCTGATGGGATTGGGACGACCAGTCCATGAGCAAGGTGAGTGGGACCCTCCATGGCATTACTCCAGCACATTCCTGTATATGCAGTAGGTCTTTGATAGTGATTAATCTGATGCCAGTGATGCACGGGGCAGTTTTGACTACCTGTTATAGAGCCTCTTTCCTGCCTGCCGCAGTGCAGTTTCCGTACCATGCAGAGATGCAGCTTGTCAGGATGCTCTCTACTGCATGTCTGTGAAGTGATGTAAGTATTGATGTGCGTAGCCCAGCTCTCTTCAACCTCCTGGAAACTAGGCACTTTCCTGATTGTGTAAGATGTGCTCTGGGACCAGGAGAGGTTGTGCAAGATGTGCTGTCCCAGAAGCTTGAAAATGCTCGCAGTTTTCATTGCTAATGCACCAATGTAAAGAGGGGTGTGAGTGGTCCGAGTTCTCATGAAATTGATAACAATCTCCTTTGACTGGTTGACATTGAGGATGAGACCATGTGCCTGGCAGAACTCAAGCTCTTCCACCTTCTCTCTGTAAGCCATCTCATTGTTGTTGGTGATGAGCCCCATCGCCGTCATCAACAATCTTGACAATGTGATTACTCAGGTGTTTGGCCATGTAGTCGTATGTGAGTGGAGTGTACAACAGTAGGCTCAGCGCACAGCCCTAGTGGGCTACCATGTTGAGGATGAGGGGTAGAGGGGAGCGGCTGTGCGCCCTGACTCTCTGAGATCTGTTGGTTAGGAAGTCCAGCACCCAGTTGCACAATGGTGTATTTAGACCGAGGAGTAGGAGTTTGTTCATCAAGGTCTGTGGGACAATAGTGTTGAATGCCAAAATGAAATCCAGAAACAGCAATCTGACACAAGTGCCCTTGTTTTCTAGGTGTATCAGAGCCAGCTGCATGACAGATCCTATGACATCGATCATAGAATGGTTCTGTAAGCATATCGGTGAGTGTCCAGAGCGGCAGGAATGGAGTTTTTGATGTATTGCGTTACCAGCCATTCAAAGCAGTTCATGATGATTGGCCACCAAACGGTAGTCATTCAGTTCTGAGGGTTCAGAGTTCCTTGGTACGGGGATGATGGTGGCTGACTTCCAGCATATGGGGACAGCAGCCTGGATGAATGAAGTGTTGAAGATGTCTGTGGAGATGTCAGTGCACACTCCCTAAATACTCAGCCTGGGATGATGTCTGGCTCAGCTGCCTTTATGAGGGCTAACTCTCTGCTAAGTCCTTCTCACGTCTCCTGCTGTCACAGACAGTGGCTGCTCACCTGGGAGGAGGGTTGCTCTCATGGTCATTGTTGTGTTCCATGCCTCAAAGTGAGCATAAAAATTGGTAAGGGTGCCAGGGAGAGAGATGCCACTTTATTAGGTACACGTTCATGCAAATATCCAATCAGTCAATTCAATGCATTAAAACACGTAGACATGGTCAAGGGGTTCAGTTGTCACTCAGACCAAACATCAGAATGGGGAACAAACATGATCCAACTGACTTTGACCGTGGAATGGTTGTTGGTGCCAGACGGGGTTGCTTGAGTATCTCGGAAACTACAGATCTCCTTGGATTTTCATGCACAGCAATCTCCAGAGCTAACAGAGAATGGTGTGATTATTGACTTTGGGAGGAGGAAACCCAAGGTCCATGAGCCAAACCTCATCAGAGGATCAGAGGCGGAGAGGGTCAGGTGCTTTAAATTCCTTGATGTTATTATTTTGTCCTGGGTCCAGTATGTAAAGCCAATTGTGAAGAATGCATGGCTGCTCCTCGACTTCCTTAGGTGTTTATGAAGATTTGGCATGACAAATTTCTTTAGATGCACAGTGGAGAGTATATTGACTAGATGCATCGCAGCCTGGTATGGAATCACAAATGCCCTTGAACAGAAAACCTATCAAAAAGTAATGGATATGGCCCACAGTTAAAGCCCTCCTCACCACCGAGCACATCCACACAAAGAATTGTCACAGGAAAGCAGGATCCATCATCAGGGACTCCTACCACCCAGGACATGTGTCCTTCTGACTGCTGCCATTGGAAGGAAGGTACAGGAAACTCAGGTCTCACACCACTAAGTTCAGGAACTCCTCAACCATCAGGCTCTTGAACCAAAGGGGAAAAGCACTCAACTTCACTTGCCCCATCGTTGAAATGTTTCCACAGCCTATGGACCCACTTTCAAGGACTTTTCATCTCATGTTCTCAATACTTATTATTCATTTATTTCTCTTTGTATTTGCACAATTTGTTGTCGTTTGCACTCTGGTTGAACACACGTTGGTGCGTTTTTTTCCTTTATTTTTATTGTGGTTATTATTCTGCTATGGAGTTATTAAGCATGCCTGCAAGAAAATGAATCTGTGTACTTTGATAATAAATCTATAACCATATAACAATTACAGCACGGAAGCAGGTCATCTCAGCTTTCTAGTTTCTTACTCTCACATCTACTTTGAACTTTTGAAAACAAAAAAACATACAGTGTACTGTGGGTGAAAGCATGAGTGAGATCAGAGGAGAATGGCCAGACTGTTTCCAGCTGATAGGAAGGTGACAGTAAATCAAATAATCACACTTATTTGAGTACGACAGTGGTGTGCAGAAGAGTATCTCTGAATGCATAACATGTTAAACCTTGGAGTGAATGGGCTACAGCAGAACTTCCACTTCCAACAAAGTGACAACTGAGTGCACAGCATCCCTGTATTGCTTTCTTATTTACTTCAACCACAGTCCCAGATTTTCTTTTTGCACTCAGTTCTGTTTAAGAAATCTTAGAGCAACCATTATAGGTGTAGTACTCTACCCTATGTTGTGATGCTAGTGTGGTGAACTACATATACCTGTCTGGACACGCCCCTTGCTGACTGCTCCTGTGGCCCCTCCCACTGACCGTGGCTCCTCCCACAGACCCCGGTATAAAGGCGATTGAGGCTTGAGCCCGGCCCTCAGTCTCCAGGATGTAGTATGGTGGTCAACTACTGCTTGTTCCTTCTTCCAGTCAATAAAAGCCGATATCTCGCCTTTACGTCTCAGAGTGAGTTATTGATGGTGCATCAATTTTATTGACTGGAAGTTTTAAAACATGGAAACCGTTTTACATCCGGAAAGATTGGATTTGGACCCCCAAGACCCTGACGCAGCTCTTGCCTTTGAAATCTGGCTTGCATGCTTCCAATCATACTTGGAGGAGGTTCGTGCAACTGAATCCGCTGTTATGCACAGAATTCTCCTCTCGAGGGTCGCCCCAAAAGTTTATTCATTTATCAGGGACCTGTTGACCTACGGAGGGGCACTGGATGCCCTCAAAAGACAGTACCTGCGGCCAGTGAACACCGTCTATGCAAGACATCGCTTAGCTACACGACGACAGTGGCCTGGAGAGTCAAGCGCCCTACAGACACTCGTCCGAACTTGTGACTGCAAAACGCTCACGGCAGAACAACATGCAGAGCTGCTAGTACGAGATGCCTTTGTTACAGGACTGAGGTCAGTGTACGTGCGTCAGCGGTTGCTGGAAAATGCCGATCTTACCTTACGCTCGGCGATCGAGACGGCTGACAAGCTGGAGGCTGCTCTGCACAACACTGACGCTGTCCAGTCGCACGATCCCCTGCCAGTTCCTTGGACGCCTCAGACCCCGCCGCTGCCGGTTCCCATGAGCGAATTCACCAACGCCGCTGCCAGTCGTGATGCCACGAACTCCCCGAATCTGACCACGGCTGCGGCCAGGCGAAAGCCTGAGTTGTGTTATTTCTGCGGACTCGAAAAGCACCCCTGAAAATGCTGCCCGGCCCGAGAAGTGACCTGCTCTAGCTGCGGGAAGAAGGGCCATTTCGCCAGGGTCTGTAAGTCTAAACTACGAGCGGAGTCAGGCAGCGCTGCGTGTGAGACATGGGGGCCACCATCTTGCATGCCCGGATGTGGGCGGCCATCTTTGTCGGCGTCAACATGCCCCACCCCGACCCGTGTGAGACATGGGAGTCACCATCTTGCATGTCCGGATGTGGGCGACCATTTTTGTCGGCATCAACATCCCCTGCCCCCGATCCGCCGGTGTTTACCGGGCACCAAGACGGCGGTTCAACTCTGGCCACCGTGACCCTCGACCAAAGCGCCCCACACCAGCTTGCAAGGTCAATGACAGACATCCTGGTGGAGGGGCACAGGACTAGCTGCCTGTTTGACACAGGCAGCACTGAGAGTTTTATTGACCCAGACACGGTGCAATGCTGCGGACTCGTGACAAGGCCGGTAAGCCAGAGGGTCACCATGGCTTCTGGGTCGCATTCCACAGACATCCGGGTGGGTTGTGTAGTGACATTGGTGGTGCAGGGCACAGAATATCGGAACTTTGCGCTACTGGTCATGCCTCAACTGTGCGCACCTGTGCTATTGGGGCTGGACTTCCAGAGCCACCTCGAAAGTGTGACTATGGCATATAACGGGCCCCTCCCACCACTCACTGTCAGGAATCCTCAGTTTGGTGGGACTTTGCCATATACCCCGCTACTGACCACGCACACACACCGACCCACACATCCCACCCAGCACCATGCCGACAGCTGCGCTACTGACACCACTTGCAGCCTCTCCACCCTCAAGATCCCTCCCCCATCGCTGTTCGCCAACCTGACCCCCGACTGTAAACCGGTGGCAACTAAAAGCAGGAGGTACAGCGCGGGGGACAGGGCCTTCATTCAGTCAGAGGTGCAGCGGCTGCTCGGGGAGGGGATCATTGAGCCAAGCACAAGCCCTTGGAGGGCCCAGGTGGTTGTTGTTCGGACTGGGCAGAAAAATAGGATGGTGGTGGACTATAGTCAAACCATCAATAGGTTCACGCAGCTTGACGTGTACCCACTACCCCGCGTCGTGGATATGGTCAACCAGATAGCTCAGTACAAGGTGTACTCGACCATAGATCTGAAATCCGCTTATCACCAGCTCCCCATCCGCCCAGAGGACTGCCCCTACACCGCCTTCGAGGTGGGCAGCAGGCTCTATCACTTCCTGCGCGTCCCTTTTGCTGTCACGAATGGTGTCTCGGTCTTCCAGAGGGAAATGGACCGAATGGTGGACTAGTACCAACTGAAGGCCACATTTCCCTATCTGGATAACATCACCATCTGTGGTCACGACTGGCCGGATCACAACGCCAACCTCCAACGATTTCTCCAAGTGGCTGAAGCCCTGAACCTTACTTATAACAGGGGCAAGTGTGTGTTCAAAACCACCCAACTTGCTATCCTTGGGTATGTCGTGGAAAACGGGGTCATTGGCCCTGATCCCGACCATAAGCGCCCCCTGTTAGAACTCCCTCTTCCCACCACCCTCAGAGCCCTCAGACGGTGCCTGGGCTTCTTTTCCTATTACACCCAATGGGTCCCCCATTACGCAGACAAAGCCCGCCCCCTGGTCAAGTCTACCACATTTCCCCTCTCTGCCGAGGCCTGCGCGGCCTTCAGCTGCATTAAAGGGGACATTGCCAAAGCTACGATGCATGAGGTGGACGAGACCATTCTCTTCCAAGTAGAGAGTGATGCCTCCGATTTCATGCTTGCTGCTACCCTCAATCAGGCAGGCAGGCCGGTAGCATTCTTTTCTCGTACCCTTCAAGGCTCTGAAATTCGGCACTCCGCGGTACAGAAAGAAGCCCAGGCCATAGTGGAAGCTATTAGGCACTGGAGGCACTATCTCGCCAGCAGAAGGTTCACCTTGCTGACCGACCAGCACTCGGTTGCGTTCATGTTCAGCAACCAACAGCGGGGCAAAATCAAAAATGATAAAATTTTGTGGTGGAGAATAGAACTCTCCACTTACAACTTTGACATCCTGTACTGGCCTGGCAGACTCAATGAGCCTCCTGATGCCCTATCCCGGGGAGCGTGTGCTAGCACACAGCTTGACCAGCTATACGCCCTTCATGCACATCTTTGCCATCTGGGGGTCACCCGATTTTACCTTTTCGTGAAAGTCCGGAACCTGCCGTACTCCCGGAGACCATCAGGACGATGACCAGGGACTGCCAAATCTGCACTGAGTGCAAACCGCACTTCTACTGTCCTAAAACGGCACAACTTGTCAAGGCCACCCGCCCCTTTGAGCGACTGAGTGTTGACTTTAAGGGCCCCCTTCCCTCCACCAACTGCAATGTCTATTTTCTCAATATTATCGACAAATACTCACGGTTACCCTTTGCCATTCCCTGCCCCGACACCAGTACCACGACCATCATAAAAGCCCTGCGCCAGCTCTTCACTCTGTTTGGATATCCCTGCTATATCCACAGTGATAGAGGGTCCTCCTTTATGAGTGACGAGCTGTGTCGGTACCTGCTAGCTAGGGGCATTGCTACTAGTCGGACCACGAGCTATAATCCCCGGGGAAATGGACAGGTGGAGAGGGAGAATGCCACAGTGTGGAAGGCTACACTTTTAGCCCTTAAGTCAAAAGGGTTGCCCGTCTCTCGATGGCAGGAGGTCCTCCCTGAGGCACTCCACTCTATCCGCTTCCTGTTATGTACATCCACCAATGCCACCCCTCACGAGCGCCTATTCTCTTTTCCCAGGAAGTCTGTCACTGGGACCACCCTACCAGTTTGGCTGACGACCCCAGGGCCAGTGCTGCTCTGGAAACATGTGAGGAGTAATAAATACTCCCCGCTGGTCGAGAGGGTTCACCTTTTACATGCAAACCCCCAGTATGCCTATATGGTCTTACCTGATGGGCGGGAGGACACGGTCTCCGTCCGCGATCTGGCGCCCGCAGAAGCAGCAGACCACTACCCTGAACACTCCCCAGTAACTATGAACCCTGTACCCGAGGCGACACCGCGCACACCAGGCCCTACACAGACTCCAGACTCCTCACGACACTCATATACCAGGCGTTTCGTACGCGTATATACCAGGCACCTTGCACATGCATGAGGGATCACTGACGCCTAGTGGGCTGACACCTCCAGTTAGGCCGGGACCAGCACAACCACCATCTCTGGTGCAATCACAGCCGGTGCTACGTAGATCGCAGCGACAGATTCGACCACCTGATAGACTTAACCTGTAAGAAACTTCGCCACATGGGGACTCTTTCTAAAACAAAGTGGGGGGGGGGGTGAATGTGGTGAACTACATAGACCTGTCTGGACACGCCCCCTGCTGACTGCTCATGTGGCCCCTCCCACTGACCGTGGCTCCTCCCACAGACCCCGGTATAAAGGCAATTGAGGCCTGAGCCCGGCCTCTCAGTCTCCAGGATGTAGTATGGTGGTCAACCACTGCTTGTTCCTTCTTCCAGTCAATAAAAGCCGATATCTCACCTTTACGTCTCAGAGTGAGTTATTGATGGCGCAGCAGCTAGTTTAAACCATGCAACTTAATAAGAGTTAAAATATGCTCCAATGACATTTGCTCAGCTAAGTTTTATGTTCGGCAATGTAATAAGGAGTTTAAAAATACTAAAAACCAGATTTAAAATGGAATCTGAAAGCATGCAGCTAATTTTCCAAGAATTCAATCTGATCTGATATAAACTGAGTTTTTTTTTGGTATTTTTCCTCTTTACTTCCATTGCTTGGTGATGAGAAACTCCTCTTGTGCTTTTTAATTGCATTCCTTGGAGTCTGAGGCCAAACTAGAGACTAATTTCCACTCTAACACCCTGTGAGATGGATCAAATCCCTTTACCTGTCAGTCAAAGGATTAAGTCAAAAATCTCAGAATGCAATTAAAGGGCATTAATGGAGATTAATGTATTACATAACATGGTGATTGAGTTTTGCTCGACAGCTGATGAATGCCCAAGGCAAACCAGGAGTCATGTAACAAGCACACTCCAGTGACACACTTAACACTAAGAAAAACTGTTGAAATGCGGGGAATACTTAGTGTAAACGGAAGCCTTCCTGTATTGCCATATGGTCGTCGGTTTCAAACGAGAGTTAAAATGTGCAGCTTCAGTCCTTATAAGGAGATTAGTCTTTCATCACAATATTAACTCAGCCTCTCACCACCTTGAAGTAGCTGGAGAACATTAGAGCTCTGCAGAACACTTACAGCAACTTAGGTGATGAAAGAAATCCTTTCAGACAGAAAGGCGCAGCCTTCCTCTTCAAAACCTCGGTCGATAAGGCCTTTGTAGCCAAGGTCCAACTGGTAATTAAATCAGTGAATGCAAGAGAGATGGGTGTTTGTGGGGGGAAGTTGTCCTCCATGACTGTTAAGCAACTTAGTATTTGTCATGAGGTTGCTGTTAGTGACCCTTGCCAAAGCGACATTTTTCTGAAATCGATTTAAGTTGCAGCCTGACGGTGCAACACATCATGGAACATGTCACAGGCGAGGTCGGAAACCAGCCAGCCCATGCTAGTCCCGTCTCATTAATTCCAGATTACAGTTGTGCCATGGGGAGAGTAAGAACTGCCAATGCACTTCCTGCTGGGAAAAGCGAGGGAAGAAAGGAGGAAGTTCAAGATGGATGTGGATCACCTGAACAACCCCAGTGCACCTGCTCAGACTGGAGAGTCGGTGGGCTGGAAGAGTTCTGGTTAGGAGAAATTCAGAGTGAAAGTGAAAAGATAGGGTGATTGTGCAACACTTGGGTGGTGATAACTAGAAAGGATAGCACATACAAAACATATACATCCAATGATGCTCTTCCAGGGTTAGAAGTTAAATCCATTTCCTTCAGTTCTCTGCAAATGGGATGGTGTCACATTGAAAAGCCAATCCAAATTTGACTCATTTCAGAATCAGAATGAGAATCATTTTTAACATCATATGGATGTCATGAAATGTGTTATTTTTGTGGCAGCAGTACAATGCAATACATAATAATAAAAACTGTAAATTACATAAAATAGTTAAATTAAATAAGTAGTGCAAAAATTTAATTTAACTATAAAATAGTTAAATTAAACAAGTCATGCAAAAAGTAGTGAGGTAGTGTTCATGGGTTCAATATCCATTCAGAAATCTGATGACAGAGGGGAAGAGGCTGTTCCTAAATTTGTGAGTGTGTGTCTCCAGGCTCCTGTAACTCCTTCTTTATGGTACAATAAGACGAGGGCATGTTCTGTTTGACAGGACTCCTTAATGGTGGATGCTGCCTCTTTAAGGCATGACATTCCAAATCTCCTCAAAATGCTCATGAAATATAGCTGCTGTGGTGCCTTCTTAGTAACTGCATTGATATGTTGGGTCCAGCATAGATCCTCTAAAATGTTGACATCCAGAAGCTTGAAATAGCTCACCCTTTCCACTTCTGATCCCTTTGAAGACTGGTGTGTTTTCCCTCATCTTACCCTTTCTGAAGCCCACAATCAGTTCTTAAATCTTACTGATGTTGAGTGCAAGTTTGTTGCGGCGACACCACTCAACCAGCTGATATATCTCATTCCTGTACACTTTCTCGTCACCATCTGAAACTCTGCCAATGTTAGTTGCACCATCAACAAATTTATAGATAGCATTTGAGCTAGGCCGAGCCACACGGTCATGGGTGTAGAAGGAGCAGAACAGTAGGCTAAGCACGCATCCTTGAGGCACACCAGTGTTGATTATCAGCAAGGTGGAGATGTTAGTTCTGTGGTATTCTGGTGAGTAAGTCAAGGATCCAGTTGCAGAGGGAGGTACAAAGGCATAGGATTTAGAGCTTTGACTTGCCAGAATCAGAATCTAGTTTAATATCATTAGCATACTGTACTATGCAAATGTCTTAGACACATATATGTAGCTAGAGCACCTAAGAGTTTTGCACAGTACTATATATTATGTCTTTCCAGTTACCAAATAACACTTCATACCAATGAGCTACTACGAAGCTAGCTCTTATTTCTGTTTCACAACCACCTTCCTATCTTAACCAATATACAGTAGTGTGCAAAAGTCTATAGGCACCCTAGCAATATATAGATACCTATGACTTTTACACTGTATTGTATGTCATGAATATTTTTTGATTCGCAGCAGCAGTATATATATTTTAAAAACTATAAATTAACTATGTTACACGAAGAAATATACATGTAAATTAAATTAAATAAGTGCAAAAAGAGAGCAAAAAATAGATTTTTGGGTTCATTGTCTATTCAGAAATCTTAAGGTAGAAGGGAAGAAGCTGTTCTTGAAATGTGGAGTGTGTGTCTTCAGGCTCCTGTACCTCCTGCTTGATAGTAGCAATGAGAAGAGGACGTGCCCTGGGTGAACAGGGTCCGTAATGACGGATGCTAACTTTTTGAGGCATCACCTTGTAGAAATTCGCGAGTCTTTGGTGACACACTAAATCTCCTCAGACTCCTAATGAAATATAGTTGCTGTTGTGCCTTTTTTGTAATTACATCAATATGTTGGGCCCTGGAAAGAGCTTCAGAGATGTTGACACCCAGGAACCTGAAACTTCTCACCGTTTCCACTGCTGATCCCTCAATGAGGCTGATGTGTGCTCCCTCAAACTTTGCTTTCTGAAGTCTACCATCCATTCCTTGGTCTTACTAACATAAGTCCGAGATTGTTGTTGCAACACCACTCAACCAGCTGATCTATCATGCTCCTGTACTCCTCCTCACCATCTAAAATTTTGGTAACGTTACTTATGTCGTTGGCAAATTTATAGATAGCATTTGAGCTGTCCCTAGCCACACAGTTAAGGGTGTACAGAGGATAGAGCAGTGGACTAAGCACACATCCTGGGGGAGCACCAGCGTCAATTGTCAGTGAGGAGGAGATGTTACTTCCAAGCCACACTGACAGTGTCTCCCAATGAGGAAGTCAAGGATCCATTTGCAGAGGGAGGTACAGAGGCCCATGTTCTGGACCTTGTTGATTGTAACTATGATTGTGTTGAATGCTGAGCATTCCCCATAGAACACAGACCCTGCCAGAGCATCAATAAACAGCAGCCTGACATTATCCAGGTGATCCAAGGCCGGATGCAGAGCCAGTGAGGTTGTATCCTCTGTAGACCTATTGTGGCAAAAGGGAAATTGCAGCTTGTCCTGGTCCTTGCTTAGGCAGGTGTTGATTCTGGCCATGACCAAGCTCTCAAAGCACTTCATCACAATAGACGTGAGTGCAACTGGGCGATGGTCTCACACTGCTCTTCCTGAGGTCTGGTATGATTGTTGCCCTTTTGAAGCGGGCGGGAAACTCTAACTGCAGCAGTGAGAGATTGAAGATCGAACACTCCCGCCGGTTGGTTGGCTGGCAGGCACAGGTTTTCAGTGTCCTCCCGGGTACACCATCGGGGTCTGACACCTTACGAGGATTCACCCTCTTGAAAAACGTTCTGACGTCGGTCCTCTGAGACAAAGACCACGGTCACTGGATGTTGTAGGGATTCATAAAGGTATAGTTTTATTCTACGTACGTGGAAGGCACTGAGCTCTCCCGTGAGTGAAGCATCACAACCATTCATGATGTTAGGTTTCGCCTTGTAGGAAGTAACGGCCTGCAAACCCCGCCAGAGCTGACGTGCGTCCGATTCCATATCTAACTTCAATCAGAGCTATTTTTTTCATTCTTAAAAATGCTTTCATATGTCGAACCTGGACTTCTTATAAATTCTGGATCATCGATCTTGAATGGCACAGATCTGGTCCTCGGCAGACTGTGAATCTCCAGGTAGCCCACAGGTTTTAGTTTGGACATGCCCAATATACTCTTGAAGGCACACATTCATCCACACAACTCGATGTGGCAGCAGCTGGACTGCGGATTACTGCGTTATCATTTCCATTTTCCACTTCAATTGTGTAGCATCCTCGTTATTGATACAGAGCCAATCTGGCACAGAAGAGCATGTAATTGATTGCTCCTGTCAACCTGTAGAAGGAGTTCACTCCCCACGTGTCCCATGGCAAAGCCTCACCTCATGTATTTCAAAGTCTTAACCGAGGCCTCTCGATAGCTCTTATTACCATCCTAACAGTCTGCTTTTCCGAGTGCCATTAAGCCTTTCAGTGCAGTTAGATTGGTCTTAAGAGTGACACGTTGTTTCTTTTGTCACTATAAAACATAGCTACTTCCCCATTAATTTTGTCTGCTAGACCTTAAGAACAGGTAAGGTGAGCTAACTTCCTAATTTATTGCTGCTGCTCAGTGAACATAAGGGAACGTTACTTAGTCCAGTACACTGGTCATTGGTGAGACCGACGGCAGGGACTCGCGTTGCCTGGGTTGCGGCCAGGACTAGGCCTAGGCCATGGGGTCACCTGTAGCAGTTAGCCAGCGGAAGAGATGTCAAGGTGATGTGGGAGAGGCCTCTGTGCACATGCTGGAATCCATTCCGGGTTAGGGACTAGATTCTCCTGTCAGTACTTCGCGCCAGTGTTTGCTCAGTGGAAGAACAAGCTGGACCAGAACACCTTACTAAGCTATGTCAGTCACTCGTGGGCTATGATCTTTTTGTGCCTTGTGACTATGTTTTTCTGAAATCATAATCATAAGTGCTATTTGTGCTATATACAGTGTGCTGTGTGCTGCTGGTAATGTGTTTGCAACTTAGCCCTGGAGGAACATGTTTCATTTGGACTATGTTCATGTATGGTTGAATGACAATTAAACTTGAATTGTATTGTCTGTTATCTCATGCTGCACTAGTTCATCCGATGATTTATCATTTCTGGAGATTCAATGCATCAATTAAATTGTCATCAATCTCTTTGCTTATATTTTCTTGATGTTCTAAGAGACCATCATCAGACTGAAAGCACTGCTTACTCTCCCATTCTGGGATGGTTGTTTTTAATCTTCAAAATGCCCACATTCCCTACCCCAACCACCCACTAGGGTGAATTCAAAGAGTGTAAGGGGAATGATTTACTAGATCAGTATATTGAGGAAGTAATGAGGGAATAGGCTTTTGTTGATCTAATACGGTACCACAAGAGGAAGTTAACAGACGATCTGGTAGTTTTGGGTCCTTTACTGACTAAAGCAAACCATTATATCATGGAGCATCGGTTGGCTGCAATGGCTTTGAAAACTTCTAAAACGCAGCATTAAACAAGCCATGGTTAACAGTTACAGAATTTATACCTACGTTATTTATAAAAAATCTAACATATGTTTGGCTAATACTATTCGGAGAAGTTAAATCAGTGATTTAGTGATTAAATCAGTGGTTTATTAAGCTGTCAAGAGATCACAGTAAGCCTGCACATTTTGGGATTCGGCCGAGAAGGACTGCTGTGTTAATATGTATAAAATAGCAGTCTAGCAAAAATTGTAAAAGAAAATGTAAAAACTTTAGAAGATATATAAAAATAGATCAGCTAAAGTTAATGTGGCTCCCTTACAGAATGAGGCAGAGGTTGTTGTTGTTGCTGCTTGTGTTGTTCTGTTGAACATTGTGGACATGCTATTTTGGCCCCAGAATGTGTGGACACTTGCAGGCTGCACACGAAATATCCATAGGTGTGTTCATTGTTAAAACAAACAGCACATTACATGGTATGTTTTGATATAGATGTAATAAATAAATCCAAGTTAGAAATTCTATTGGGGAAATGATAAAATGGCAGAGAAATTACACATGCATTTTCTATCAGTTTTCGTGGAGGAAAGCACAAACAAAACTCCCAGAAATCATATACATAGGAAGAACTCTGACTGATGAAATCCATCTGAGTTTTAGCACACTGGAAGAAAAGACAGGCTGTTCTTTTAAAATAAAGACTGTTGAACTAACTAGAAAAATGACTGAAGTACATCCAGAAATGACCTAACATTGAAAAAACCAAAAGCCAGTTGACAAGCATTGTAGAGTTCCGGTTGTATAATGCCAAAATAGAACCTCACCTTTCAAACCCTTGAAGGTACAAGAACAAAGAAGACTCATTAGATTTATTGCTACATTGAGTGTAAATTGCTCAATCTTGAAGGGGAAAATAAAAATGGATCATACAAAGCAATAAATAGAGCCATGCTCTCTACCTGTTGCTGCTGTTGGGAAGGAGGTATGGGAGCTTTAGATCCCACACCACCAGGTTCAGCAACAATTATTACCCTCCAACCATCAGGCTCCTCAACCAGCATGGATAACTTCACTCATCTCAACACTGAATTGTTTTCAGAACCTATGGACTCCTTTTCAAGGACTCACAACTCATGATCTCAATATTTATTTATTTATTTATTTATTTATTTGCTTTCTTGTTTGTTGATTTATTGTGTTTTTGTATTTACACAGTTTGTCTTTTTTTTTGCACATTGGTTGTTTGCCAGTCTTTGTGTATAGTTTTTTTTCTTTGTATTTCTTTGTCCTAGTGTGAATGCCTGTAAGGAAACGTATCTCAGGATAGCATATGGTGGAATATACATACTTTGATAATAAATTTACCTTGAACTTTGAGTTAGACTTAACCATTACAAGCGCATTTATATTAAACCCATCGATTATGACCAACTTGGAAGTGCAGCAAGTACTCCTAAACTGAAAGAGACAAGTTACTGGAATGGTCTTCTGAGTAGGGTAATGACATAGTCAAGAGGCAAATCAGAAGCAGAATGAGAATCAGAATCGGAATCAGGTTTATTATCACCAGCATGTGTCGTGACATTTGTTAACTTAGCAGCAGCAGTTCAATGCAATACATAATATAGAAGAAGAAAAATAATTTTAAATCATGCAAAAATAGAAATTATACTAAAAAAGTGAGGTAATGTTCATGGTTTTAATGTCCATTTAGTAATCAGATGGCAGAGGGGAAGAAGCTGCTCCTGATTCACTGATTGTGTGCCTTCAGGCTTCTGTACCTCCTACCTGATGGTAACAGTGAGAAAAGGTAACAGTGAGCATGCCCTGGGTGCGGGAGATCCTTAATAATGGACACTGCCTTTCTGAGACACCGCTCCTTGAAGATGTCCGGGGTAGGACCCAAGATGGAACTGGATAAATTTATATCCCTCTGCAGCTTCTTTTGGGAGGGAACAAAAGGATTCCAGCTTCTCTCCCCTTCCTTTCCATTCTGGTTGAAGGGTCTCAGTCTGAAACATCAACTGTTTTATTCCCTCCATAATGTTGTCTGACATGTTGAGTTTGTTCAGCACTTTGTGTGTGTTGTTCAAGAGGCCGTGAGACGAGCAAATGAAAAACAGCTTTCAACAGCCAGATAAATTGTACGGAGTGAGTTGAATCTCTGATACGTTGTAGCCAATAGCTCACAAAGCTCAGCTGCATTGAAATTAAAGCAATCAAATGTATGACAAGAGTAATTGGTTAAAATGACATTGAACACAGCAGGTGGCCAAGATGACAACCATTGGTATCTGAGGCAAATCGAACATGATCAAAAACAGCCATTTACTCTGCCAAATGAACACTTATGTGCTAGGTAAGAAGTGATGATCCAATAACCCTGAACTCCTTTCCAATACTCATTGTCAGGATGAAGTACAAATCAAGTTTAATGTCATGTTCACAGGTACAATGAGATACAGATACAATAGACAAACTTACCTACCTATTGTGTCAGGAATACCTGTATCTTTTCAGCATCTACACAATGGATGATCTAAGTTATTATAGCCTAGAGTTTCCTGCAGTTGGAAGTATATTGGAGGTATACTGGAAGGCGGGGAGAGCAAAAGGGCACTAATTGCCACAAGATCTTTTCTGGCTGCTTCTCTTTCATTTAGTGGAATATAAAGGCATGTGGTTCTTGTTTTTGTGCTTTTCCAGTATACCTCTGTTGGCAAAGGAGGTGAACTACTAAATCAGAAGCTTTGTCTTCATTAATAACTCAGATGTGTGTGCAGGCCAGGGCAACAGGACCACATTAGCATTCTGATGGATAGAAAATCCCATGTCATACAGGAATATTGCAGCACAGATGTTAAGTGACTGAATCAGTAATCAGGAGCCTAGATTGTACATCTAGCAGCATTGGTTCAAATCCCACCAAAGCATGAGCAACTTAATTCTAGTAATTTAGAAAAATTATTCTGGAATATATTACTATGAATGATGGTGATGCCATAAAGTTATTGAATTGTTCTAAAAGCTCTATCGGTTTATTAGTATTTTTCAGGGAAGAAAAGTTATTGCACTTACTCTGATTGTGATTCATTTAATTCTTACTCATTCTCTGAAATTGCCTATGAACCTAGCAAATTCAACAGGCATTGGGGCTGGAGACAAAATGCTGGCATTTACAGTGTTATCCATATTCTGTGATCACATGTTTAATGCTGAATGAATATCATTTTATTTCACTGAAGTATCTTCTGGCAGAGTTGTAGTGTTTTATTGGATTAGTAAGTTTATTTCTAAGGAACTATTTGTATCAGCCTCATAAACCACCATTAAGGTAAAAGAGCCCTCAGGAGGCAGTGATCACAATATGATTGAGTTCAACTTGAAATTTGATAGGGAGAAAGTAAAGTCTGACGTAGCAGTACTTCGGTGGAGAAAAGCAAATTACAGTGATATGAGAGAGGAGCTGGCCAAAGTAAATTGTAGGGAGATGCTGGCAGGGATGACAGCAGAACAGCAGTGGTGAGAGTTTCTGAGAAAAGTGAGGAAGCTGCAGGATAGATGTATTCCAAAGATGAATAAATACTCAAACAGCAAAATAGCACAACCGTGGCTGACAAGCGTGTCAAAGCTAATGTAAAAACTTAAAAACAAAACAAAGCAAAACTTAGCAGGAAGATAGAGGATTGGGAAGCTTTTAAAAGCCTACAGAGAGCAACCAAAAGAATCATTAGGAGGAAAAAGGTGAAACATGAAAGCAATCTAGCAAACAATATCAAAGTGGATAGTAACAGCTTGTTCAAGTATGTAAAAAATAAAAGAGAGACGAGAGTGGATATAGGACCGATAGAAGATGAAGCTGGAGAAATAATAATGGGGTCAAGGAGATGGCAGATGAACTAATAGAGTATTTTGCATCAGTCTTCTCTGTGGAAGACAATAGCAGTGTGCCAGATGTTGAAGGGTCTGAGGGAACAGAAGTGAGTGCAGTTACTATTACAAGAGAGAGGGTGGTCAAAAAGCTGAAAGAATTAAGGGTACGTAGGTCATCTGGACCAGATGAACTGTGCCCCGAGGTTTTGAAAGAAGTAGTGGTAGAGATTGTGGAGGCATTAGTAAAAATCTTTCAAATTCATTGGACTCTGGCATGGTGCCAGAGGACTGTAAAATTGCAAATGTTACTCCACCCTTTAAGAAAGGAGGAAGGCAGCAGAAATGAAATTATAGACCAGTTAGCCTGACCTCAGCGGCTGAGAAGATGGAGTCAATTTTCAAGGATGAGGTTATGGAGTACTTGGCGACACAGGGCAGGATAGGCCAAAGTCAGCATGCTTGCCTTAAGGGAAAATCCTGCCTGATGAACCTGTTGGAATTATTTGAGATTACAGGAAGAACAGATAAAGGGGATTCTGTGGATGTTGTACATTCAGACTTTCAGAAGGCCTTTGACAAGGTCAGACACATGAGGCTGCTTGCCAAGTTAAACACCCATAATATTACAGGAAAGTTACTGGCATAGTTAGAGCATTGGCTAATTGATAGGAGGCAGTGAATGGGAATACAAGAATCCTTTTCTAGTTGGCTGCCAGTGACTAGTGGTGTTTCGCAGGTATCGGTGATGGGACCGCTTCTTTTTATGCTGTATATCAATAAATTAGATGATGGAATAGATGGTCTTGTTGCCAAGTTTGCAGATGAAGGGGCAGGTAGTGTTGAGGAAACAGGTAGGCTGCAGAAGGAATTAGACAGATTAGGAGAATCTGGCAAATAAAAATGGCAAATGAAACACAATGTTGGACAATGCATGGTCATTCATTTTATTAGTAGAAATAAATATGTAGACAATTTTCAAAAGGGAAGAAAATCCAAAAATCTGAGATTTAAAGGGTCTTAGGAGTCCTTGTGCAGAACACTTGCAGGTTTGAGTCGGTGGTGAGGAAGGCAAATGCAATGTTAGCATTCATTTCAAGAGGTCTTGAGTACAAGAGCAGGGATGTGATGCTGAGGCTTTATAAGGCAGTAGTGAGACCTCACTTTGAGTATTATGAACAGTTTAGGGCTCTTCTTCAGATTCAGAATCAGAATCAGGTTTATTATCACCAGCATATGATGTAAAATTTGTTAACTTAGCAGCAACAGTTCAATGCAGAAGATAATCTAGCAGAGAAAAAAATAATAATAAGTAAACAAGTAAATCAATTACATATATTGAAGAGATTAAAAATGTGCAAAAATAGAAATATTGTATATTAAAAAAGTGAGGTAGTGTCCAAAGATTCAATGTCCATTTAGGAATTGGATGGCAGAAGGGAAGAAGCTGTTCCTGAATCGCTGAGTTTGTGCCTTTAGGCTTCTGTACCTCCTACCTAATGGTAACAGTGAGAAAAGGGCTTGCCCTGGGTGCTGGAGGTCTTTAATAATGGACACTACCTTTCTGAGACACTGTTCCCTGAAGATGTCCGGGGTACTTTGTAGGCTAGTATCTAAGATGGAGCTGACTAGATTTACAACCTTCTGCAGCTTCTTTTGGCCCCTCCATACCAGACAGTGATGCAGCTTGTCAGAATGCTCTCCATGATACAACTATAGAAGATTTTGAGTGTATTTGTTGACATGCCAAATCTCTTCAAACTCCTAATAAGGTATAGCTGCTGTCTTGCCTTCTTTATAACTACATCAATATGTTGGGACCAGGTTAGATCCTCAGAGATCTTGACACCCAGGAACTTGAAACTGCTCACTCTCTCCACTTCTGATCCCTCTATGAGGATTGGTATGTGTTTCTTATTCTTACTGTTCCTGAACTCCACAATCAGTTCTTTCGTCTTACTGATGTAGAGTGCTAGATTGTTGCTGCGACACCACTCCACTAGTTGGCATATCTCACTCCTGTACGCCCTCTTATTACCACCTGCGATTCAACCAACAATGATTGTATCATCAGCAAATTTATAGATGGTATTTGAGCTCTGCCTAACCACCCAGTCATGTGTATATAGAGAGTAGATCAGTGGGCTAAGCACACATCCTGAGGTGCACCAGCATTGATAGTCAGTGAGGAGGATACATTATCACCAATCCATACAGATTGTCATCTTCTGGTTAGGAAGCTGAGGATCTAATTGCAGAGGGAGGTACAGAGACCCAGGTTCTGTAACTTCTCAATCAGGATTGTGGGAATGATGGTATTAAATGCTGAACTATAGTTGATGAACAACATCCTGACATAGGTGTTTGTGTTGTCCAGGTGGTCTAAAGCTGTGTGGAGAGACATTGAGATTGTATCTGCTGTTGACCTATTGTGGCAGTTGGCAAATTGCAACGGGTCCAGGTCCTTGCTGAACAGGAGATCAGTCTAGTCATGACCAATCTCTCAAAGCATTTCATCACTGTCAATATGAGTGCTTCTGGATGATAGTCATTAAGGCAACCCACATTATTCTACTTTGGCACTGTTATAATTGTTGCCTTTTTGAAGCAAGTGGGAAGTTCTGCCCGTAGCAGTGAGAGGGTGAAAATGTCCTCGAATACTCACACTAGCTGGTTAGCACAGGTCTTCAGAGCCTTACCAGATACTCCATCGGGACCATCCGCCTTACGAGGGTTCACTCTCTTTAAAGACAGCCTAACATCGGCCTCTGCGACAGAGATCACAGGGTCATCAGGTGCAGCAGGGATCTTCACAGCTGTAGTTGTGCTCCCCCTTTCAAAGCGGGCATTAAAGGTGTTGAGTTCATCTGGTAGTGAAGCATCACTGACATTCATGCTATTTCTGAACATCTATTAATTCATTTTGAAATGCCTCAGAGGATACAAATTGCTTACTTAATTTCAGCTAATGCCAAAATAAATTGACTCTTCTTCTAAGAAAAGAAGAGCTGGCATTGGAAAGGGTTCAGAGGAGGTTTACAAAGATGATTCCAGGAATGAAATGGTTATCGTACGAGGAACGTTTGATGGCTCTGGGATCTGTACGTGCTGGAATTTAGAAGGAAGTTGCAGTTCTCATTGATGTTAAAAGGCCTAGACAGAGTAGACATGGGAAAGGATATTTCCCATGGTAAAGGAGTCTAGGACATGAGGGCAGAGAAGTTTCTTCTGCCAGAGGGTGGTGAATTTGTGGAATTCATTACCACAGGCTGATGTGGATGCCAGGTCATTGAGCTTATTTAAGGCAGAGATTGATAGGTTCTTGATTGGACACATCATCAAAGAGAAGGCCAGGGAGTGGAGCAGAGGAGAGGAAAAAGGATCAGCCATGATTGAATAGTGGAGCAGACTCAATGGGCCAAATGGCCTAATTCTGCTCCTAGGTCTTATGGCCTTATTATGCAGCTTTTGAAAGAAAAATCGTTGCTTTGCATACAATACAACATATTTCACTCCCAAGTTTAGCCCTTGAATGTCCTGCTCAATTTATTTTGGCATTGGCTGAAAATATGTAAACATTTTGTACCCTTTGAGCCATTTCACAATGAATTAATAAATGATCAGAAACAACACTCCTTGAATGCCATCCAATTTCACAGAAGAACACAATGTATACTTTTGAAAAGATAAATAAGTGGCTTGTCAAGTAGTACATAGGAAAATAATGGCACAGGATACTTCATTCCTCACTGAGATGAACCTCATAAGGGATTGATAAATGCAAATCATTGGACTGCTACATATAATTTCTTCTTCTATTCCACCCAGAGTAAATGTGAGAAGGAACATGTAACTCATGCAGAAACATGTCACAATTTATAAACACAATGTTTCTTAAGATGTTTAACTCCATAACTAAAGTGACAAGAGACTTCATAAAACACAAGGAAGTTTAACCACACCTGCATAAAATTAGTGAATGAAGCAGTCTGTGTGTTGGAGAAAGTTTGAGAAAGACTTTACTGTCATCAAAGCTACCATAAATACTATCAGGTACTCTACTATTCAATGCTGTTACAGTTAGTTTTGATGATTTTGAGTACAGGATCCTTGGGCAGCTGAGAAAGACTCGTTGATACAAACAATTCACAGTAACACACACAAAATGCTGGAGGAGCTCAGCAGGTCAGGAAACATCTATGGAAAGGAATAAAGAGTCAACATTTCAGGCTGAGACCCTTTATCAGGACTGGAAAAGAAGGGAGAAGAAGCCAGAATAAGAAGGCTGGGTGGGGTGGGGGAGGATATGCTGGAAGGTGACAGGAGAAGGCAGATGAGGGGGAAGGTAGGTGAGTCAAGGAGGGAGGATGAAATGAGAAGCATGAAGGTGATAGGTGAATGGGCTGACGAGGAAGAAATCTGGTGGGAGAGGAGAGTAGACCATGGGAGAGAGGGTAGGTGGAAGACAACCAAAGGGACGTGAT
This sequence comes from Hypanus sabinus, assembly GCF_030144855.1. Classification (NCBI taxonomy): domain Eukaryota; kingdom Metazoa; phylum Chordata; class Chondrichthyes; order Myliobatiformes; family Dasyatidae; genus Hypanus; species Hypanus sabinus. The sequence goes on from NC_082707.1 coordinate 33,834,160, forward strand.
AGGCAACTGAGATGAGGAGGGTAAGACGGAGCCAGAATGAGGAGTGGAAAATGAGCGGAAGGGGAGGTGGCGGTGGGGGGGGAATCTCTCCACAGCTTGAACAATTCTAAAAACATGGTCTGTTATATCTGCTGGAGGGAGTGCATTTTCACACATATCATCAATGTGTCTAGTATTAATTTGTTTCGCATTAACAGAACCTTTCCTGTTTAGGGACTGTTCAAATACGGGTTATTTCTTCAGCTTGGAAGTTGCTATGCCAAACTACCCATGTCAAATTATAGGCACCAGCAATATAGGTGCAGGTTGATCCTTCAACCTAGTTTGAATTGACTGAAAAATTCAAACACTAGACAATAGTTTCAGAAATATATTTATGTAATTTGGAAATACCTTTCCTAAACCCCCCTGAACTAATAAAATAAAATCAGTGGATTTGAATCTAGCCAGTTCGACACTGTGTAAGTCTGGCATTATCAGTATCAAAGGGAAATATGCTCTGGACAGCATTACTAAAACCAGTAGGCAAGAGTTGGTATTTTATTAACTTGCTTTAAAATAGGTTAAAAGCATTTGTGTTTTATATCAACTTCAGGTTACAGATTAATAAAATTGCCCATTTAGATGCCAGTCTTAAACCACAATCAGAGAGCACAGACATGCCCAGGCAAAGCCTTGAATACCCAACAACAATTGACTATCTTACCCAGATTGAATACAGTAGCACATAGATCAGAGTATGCTGGTAAACTGTGAAACTGAGCAGATATAAAACATGCAATTAATTTATCTGTTCTGTCCTGGACTATTTATATTTTTATACCTGGTTTGTGATTTATCAAGTGCAACATGAAAAAGGTTTGCAATATGAGTGCTGACAGGCAGCATGTTTAATGAAGACAAGCTTGGATAAGCTAACACTAAGGCTGAGACTGAAGGAAGAGAAGGCCCAACTAAGGGCTGTGACTTGTAGAGCTGTTCTACTAAAATTACCTCAGAAATGATCCAGGTTACAAATGAAGGGTGTTCCTGTAACCCCTTTTAAAACAAATGGTTAAGGCAAGAGTGTCATATGTTGAGCATATGTACAAGGATCACTGCTACAAGAAAGCAGCATCCATCATCAAGGGCCCCCATCAACTAGGCCATGCTCTCCATCAGGCAGGAGATGCAGGAGCCACAGGTCCCACACTACTTCTCTATTTTTTGTATTTGCAGTTTCTCTTCTTTTACACATTCATTGTCAGTCTTAGTGTGCAGATTTTCATTGATTCTATTGTACTTCTTTGTTCTACTATGAATGCCTGCAAGAAAATGAATCTCAGGATAGTATATGGTGGCATGTATGTACATAGATAATAAGTTTACTTTGAACTTTGACAGAGATTTGAGCAGTATGCACAAACACCCATTTACAGTCCAGATAGGCAAGAGGGAAATCTGATTGTTCTATGAAGTTATTTCTCAGTATAGCTATGCTGAATCAGTTCAACTGCTTCCCTTCTGGTAACACTATCTTAAATTTGGATCTGTTTAGGAACAAAATTGTAATGGTGTAATAAATTCAAAATACTCTCCACAATCACTGAAGACAATGATAGTGACTCCAGAAAAATACTGTACAAATAAACCCAGAAAAAATCTACGTGGGAGAATGGAATGATAACAATTATCCTGTTTCCAAATCCATGCTTTTGGCTACAGAACAGCTAATTGCCAAGAACTTTTGTATTCATTGAACATTTAACTTCATTGTCAATTGAAACCTTATTGAGCAGAACAGACATGCTGCAAAGCATAATCCATTTCCTGTAACCACTCACACTCAACCCATGTTTACAGAGTTGGCTGCACCTCTAGAAATTTACTACTGTATACTTATGAACTGAAACCTTGACATTAGAGCACTCAATATTCTACCTTACATTATAATCTTTAATAATTGTTTAGGAATGTTGAAATGAACTAAGATATAACTTTTTTTCCTAACACTGTGAATAATGACAATCCACCTCACAGAATCCAAGTAGTTCAGTTCTGTTTTCACCTTAACTCTGAGCTTCATGCCTGGCCTGCTTGGAAATGGCTGTTGCTAATTGTTGCTGGAACTTCATATGAGGTTGGATTGTAAAAAATCGAGTCAAAGGGAAACGCTGGATGCATAGTGGAATTACATGCACATAAATAAGATTTAAAGGTAGCAGGTATCCACTGGATGTGTTTAAATAAGGGACTTCTTTAGCAAGGGGGTGGCAAATCTGTGGAATTCATTGCCACAGACAACTGTGAAGGCTAAGCCATTGGGTATATTTAAAGAAGAGGTTGATAGGTTCTTGATTAGAAAGGGTGTCAAAGGGTATGGGGAGTATGCAGGAGAATGGAGTTGAGAGAGACAATAAATCAGCCAGGACGAAATGGTGGAGCAAACGTGATGGGTCAAATGGTCCAATTCTGCTCTTAGATCTTACAACCCCACACTGTATAACCTTCCTGCATAAAAAATACAGTTCTCACATCTGTATGTTACAGCAATTGCTCCCAGCCAGTGTCACAATAGTGACACCTGAATTTGTTGTTTCAAATGAATATGAAGTTCAAGTTTATTGTCACCTGACTATACATAAATACAATCAAACGAAACAATGTTCCTCTGAACCACACTGCATCCACAAAACATATATCACACACAGCACATAAAACAAAATATCACCACAAATAAGTTAATATAAAAATAATGTTAAATAGCAGATTGCACATTAGGAATATGAAGGATTATGAAAGTAAGAAAGGTAATTTTTTCATTAATCTTAAGCAACACTGTCATAGTCTCCCATGGCCTTGCACATTCACTTGTCAGAGCAGGAAGAGAAGTTTCAATGAAAAAAAAATTATTATTCACCCATGACAGGCTACACTCAGTGGGTAATAGCCTCTTAAGTCCATGCCTTGGACATGCAGTGTTTTAATCCATTCATTAGATGAGGTTGTTGCTGGTAAAGCCAGCATTTCAGAATCAGGATCAGAATCAGGTTTATTATCACTGGCATGTGGCATGAAATTTGTTAACTTGGCCGCAGCAGTTCAATGCAATACATAATCTAGAAGAGAAAAAAATAGAAATAAAATAAAAATAATAATAAGTAAAGAAGTAAATCAATTACAGTATACATTGCATAGATTTCTAAAAAACATGCGAAGACAGAAATATGTATATTAAAAAAGTGAGGTAGTGTCCAAGGATTCAATGTCCATTTAGGAAATAGGTGACAGAAGGGAAGAAGCTCTGAGTCGCTGAGTGTGTGATGCACCATCAATAACTCACTCTGAGATGTAAAGGCGAGATATCGGCTTTTATTGACTGGAAGAAGGAACCAGCAGTGAGTGACCACCATACTACATCCTGGAGACTGAGAGGCCAGGCTCAGGCCTCGATCGCCTTTATACAGGGGTCTGTGGGAGGAGCCACAGGAGCAGTCAGCAGGGGGCGTGTCCAGACAGGTATATGTAGTTCACCACAGTGTGTATCTCCTACCTGATGGTAACAGTGAGAAAAGGGCATGCCCTGGGTGCTGGAGGTCCTTAATAATGGACACTGCCTTTCTGAGACGGTGCTCCCTGAATATGTTCTGGGCACTTTGTAGCCTAGTGCCCAAGATGGAGATGACTAGATTTACAACCCTCTGCAGATTCTTTTGGTCCTGTGCAGTAGCAACAGCCTCCATACCAGACAGTGATGCAGCCTGTCAGAATGCTCTCCATGGTACAACTATAGAAACTTTTGAGTGTATTTGTTGTCCTGCCAAATCTCTTCAAACTCCTAATGAAGTATGGCTGCATTCCCATTTATTGTCCCATTCCCATTTTCCACCGAAATGGCAGCAGTAAGTTGCTGCAATTCATCAGTTGAAAGTACTCCCATCATGTTGATGGGAAAAAAAGTTCCTTTTTGACCCAGAGCTAATGAAAAACGTGATAAAATATTTCTAAGGCTGGGTGTGTGTGACTCATAGAAACGGGTCTGGGAGATTGACAAAGTCATGTCAGGGTGGAAGAGTGGCTACTAATCCAATGAATCTTGTGGGTAGTGTTGTGTGTCAGTGAAAGAGTAAATGTTCAGTTGGTGGATTAGATGGAAGTCAAGCAGGACTCCCTGTCCTGCAAAGTGTAGAAATTCTTCAGTGTTGTTGGAGCTGTATTCATCTTGTGCAGGTAGTTCCCTGGTTATATAAAAGTTCCCCTTCATTGTAAGTCAAAAATATCCACTTTCCACTTCCCCTGTATCATAGTGCTCTATACACACTTGCTATCATTTTAAAAAGATCATCAAATATTCACCCTAATAATATCATAATTACCAATCATTTCTTTCTTCAACCACTGGCACAACTTCTATCACTAGAGTTTAGTGACACTATGATTACTTTGCACTCAAATTGACTTCCTTTTTCATTTTAGCTCTGTTTTCTCTTTAACTTTTGTGTATATTTCTGTATAAGCTCATGTTTATATTGGTTTTGTGGATGTTGCATATATGATGCCACACGCCTGTGATGCTGCTGCAGGCACGTCTTGTACACATGCACTTGTGAATATGACAATAAACTCAATGTTGACTTTGACTTTGAATAAATAGATAGAGATAGATAGATAGATGTTCTATTGATCCCTCAGGAAAATTCAGTGTCACAATGGCGTTACAAGTGCACAGATACATAAATATTAGAAGAGAAGTAAGTAATAAAAATTAAGTCACCTCAAACAGTCTAATAGGAAGGGATCATCACTTCCCTGGCTATAGGTTGACTCATTTAATGACCAAGGTTAAGAATGACCTCATATAGCACTCTTTGGAGCAGCACAGTTGTCTTAGTCTATCACTAAAAATGCTCCTCCATTCAGCCAAGGTGGCATGCAGAAGGTGAGAAGCATTGTCCAAGTATCCGTTTTCCTGTCTTCCCCAGTTTTCTTCTTTGATCCAATGGACTATCAAAGGTTTAATTTAATATCGTGTATACAGTATACAACCTGAAAGTCTTACTCTTCCCAGACACGACACTGTTGGGAAAATCTATCCTTCAAAGCTTTGAACAACGCAGAAGTGGCACTCATGGGATCGTTTAAGCACTATTTCCTTTTTTTATTTGCAGATTGGCTCTATCCTAAAACTGGATGGGAAACCATTCACTGTGCAATAATACCCTGGCATTCAACAGACCAGTAGTGGGAGAAATCATAATTCTTAAAACATCAAAGGCTCCTTTTCCACTTCATCTGCAGAAAGATCTTGTGTTGCAAGTCCACAGCCCCCTGAATGTGGCTGACAAGTTGACTGGATGGTAAGGAAGGAACACGTCCCACTTACCTTTATTAGTTGGGGCTTTGAGTTCAAGACTTGGGAAGTTATGTGGCAGCTTCAACTGTTGCATTCAGTTCTGGTTACCACATTATAGAAAGAAGGTGGGGGTTTTGGAGAAGAGGTTTAAAAGGATACTGTCTAGATTAGAGGCATGTGATATAAAGAGAGGCTGGAAGAACTAGCACTGTTTTCTCTGAAGGGAGACCTGGTAGGAAATGAAGAGAGGAATAGGGTAGAGAGCCACTATCTTTCTCCCAGAGTCAAAATCTGGAGGGCATGTATTCAAGATGAAAGAGGGTAAGTCCAAAGGAGATGTGTGGGACAAGTCTTTGATACAGAGAGCAGTGAGGGCCCAGAATGTGCTACTAGGAGTGATTGTTGAGGTAGATATGTGAGAGGTGTTTAAGAGCCTTTTAAATGGGCACACGAATATGTAGAGAATGGAGTGATATGAACCATGTACGGGCAGAAAGAGTTAGTTTAATTAGGTGCTATTAGCTTAATTCAGTACAACATCATGGGATGAAGGGTCTTTTCCTGTGCTGTACTAGTATATGTTAATTATAGTCATAACAGAGATGCGTGTCAGCTCCTTTAAAAGTGTGGATTAGGCATATTGTACTTCAAAGTTCAAAAGGCATCAACATCCTTGCTAACATTCAGAATGGTTCTTCCACAAACCTGGATAATTCAATTATTTCTGATTTGTATTTTGCAGTCACTAACCTGCTGGGGGATGGAAGCATCCCAGTTTTACAGTTGTGGAGTTAGAAAAGCCTCACTATGGACACTCAATCAAAAACTTTCATCCTGAGTGAATTTTTCAAGTGTTGTTGAACTTCACGGCTGTGCTGTAATGAGAAACATACTGCACATTTGAAATGATCGTGTGCTTAACTCCTCCCAAAAAGATAGCAGCAGGACTTCCCATTGTGAAAACTTGCAGTACCTCTTTCACCCTTCTCTCTGGAGGATAGATTTGGTGCAGGGATGTGTAGGTCAGCCTGTGCACATTGATGTCAGACGGACAAGGACTACTGACCGTTCCTGTCCTGTCTTAGTGAAACAGAGTGCAGAACAGAGTGTTAGTTCAGTTCTTTAAAACGTGCTCACAGATACTTAGATAGCCTTGTGTCTTTGTGTTATTCTAAGCAATGTTTAATTAAATCAATGCATCATTACTGAGATGCTTATTGTCAAACACAGAATTCACTTTAATCTGTCTGTGTGCTGTTTTAAATCTTCCTTTCTCTATACAGGGCATTTTTTAATGCTTTGAATAAGACAACATCAGCAAGCTTCTTTGTGCCACGGTTGGCTGTGCCCACTCATTCAAGTCACACATGATTTATCTGTAGAGAGCACTGAGAAAGTCAATGTTTTGCACGGAGTAGGAGATCAGCAGACTGTGGGTCTGTGGCCTGGCTTGACAGATTGATGGAATGCAGAGTCCAGATAGCTGTTGACAAGCATCATTAACAGATGCAGACAGCCATAACCTTGTGTTCTTCCCGCCTCGTGTCAGTACCTGAATTGCAAGTTTGAAAGCCTGGAGAGAAAGCAATAGAGCTGTGGCCCGGTCGTTTTTTTAAAAAACTGGTTGAACAGTTAGCCTACACTTTCACTCTCATTTGGCTCTCTTGACAACTGTGGCAGCTTCTGTTTGTCAGTTAATGGGTTTCATTTGTCCAGTCAGAGGTTGTGACAGCTCAGAAGACATTTCCAACTCTTTTATGTGAGTGCTTGTTTGTAGAAGTCAATGCGTATTAGGCTGTAAATTGGGGAGCGTGAGATGCACCCAGACTGAAGGACACATCCAATAGATAAGCAATGGTAAAATTCTAAAGGAACATAGTCCCAATTATCAAAAAATGTACATACCATGAGGAATAAAAACTCCAAAGGGAACATGGCTGAATGGCAAAATATTTTGTTCATTCACAGGCACATATGTTCACTGGCAAGAAAAGCACTTATTGTCTGTTGTTAATTGTCCATGAAGAGAGAGTACTGTTCAGAGTCAGCACTTAATAGTCAGCCGTTTTGGATCTAGAAAAATATATAGGCTGGACTTGAAACGGATGGCAGGCTTCCTATTCTGAATAATATGACTAAATCAAATGAGTTATATGTCAATCTCTGACAATGGGTCATGGTCTGAAGCATTGACTGTTTATTCCCCTCCAGAGATGCTGTCTGAGTTGCTGAGTTCCTCCAGCATTTTCTGCATGTTGTTCAGGATTTCCAGCATCTGCTAAATCACTCATATATTGTACGTGGCCTATCACGGCATTAAAAGAGCTCTACCAAGAGGAATTTCTTGCAAGTCAGGGGCGGTTATTTAAAAAGGGAACTTCGAGAGTGTTTGTCCATTGTACATGGCCATTCAGTGGTGTCAACAGAGCTCTACGAACTAAACAAAAGTACAGAAGAGATAAGCGGAGTGGCCATTGTTGGGAGTAGGCCAGCAGTGAGAGTAGAAGCGACAGGCTTTGGCTCAAAGGAGGCTTCGGTTAGGAAGAGGCGTCAGCTCTGTGTAAAGCGCCTGTTAAGGTTTTCTTTTTGTTTTGTTTTTCCTCTCTTACCGTACCATTTAAATGGCTGTGGTGTGCTCTTCGTGCCGGATGTTGGAGAACTGGGAGATCCAGAGTCTCTTGGGGAACTACATCTGGGTGAAGTGCAACTGGCTGCAGCTCCTTGAAGACCGTGTTAGGGATGTGAAGCAGCAACTGGATGACCTTCGGCTTGCATTGGAGAGTGAGGATATAACTGATCAAAGTTACAGGGAAGTAGTCACCCTGAAGTTGTAGGAGGCGAGTAGATGGGTGACTGTGAGAAGAAATGGACCAGGCAGCTAGAGCTGAGCATCCCTGTGGCCACTCTCCTCAAAAATAAGTACAACAAACCACTTTGGATACTTTTGTGGGGGATGGCCTCCCAGGAGAATGCAATGGCAACCAGGTTACATGGTGCAGAAGGGAAAGAGGGAGAAGAAGGAAGTGGTAGTAATAGGGGACTCAATAATGAGGGTAACAGACAGGAGATTCTGTGGAAGTGATCAGGACACCAGGATGGTATGTTGCCTCCCAGGTGCCAAGTTCAGGGATATCTCAAATCTTGCTCACTACGTTTTGGAGAGGGAGGGCGAGCAGCCAGATATATTGGTACATATTGGTACCAGTGACATAGGAAGCAAAAGCAATGAGGTCCTGAGAAAAGAATATAGAGAGCTAGGTAGAAAGCTGAGAAGCAGGACCTCCAGGGTAGTAATTTCTGGATTGCTGCCTGTGCCACACACCAGTGAGGGTAGAAACAGGATGATTTGGCAGATAAATGCGTGGCTGAGAAGCTGGTGCAGGGCTTCAGGTTCTTGAATAATTGGGGGAGGTATGACCTATTCAAAAGTGAGGGTTTGCACCTGAACCCAAGGGGGACCAATATTTTCACGGACAGGTTTGTTAGAGCTGTTGGGGAGAGTTTAAACTAATTTGGCAGGGGTGTGGGAACCGGAGTGAAGGGACTCAGGGAAGGACAGACGGAAAAAAAAGTAACAATAGCATGCAGTCAGATTGTCAGCAAGGGCAGGCAGGTGATGGGACTCAGTTGTAGCCAACAGGCTGAGTATCAAATCTTTAGAGATGCAGAGTCGGAAAGGATTGCAAATATGGTACTGAGGGTGTTGTATCTAAACGTGCATAGTATAAGAACTAAGATGGATGATCTTGTTGCAATATTACAGATTGCCATGTATGATGTTGTGACCATCACTGAATCATGGCTGAAGGATGGTTGTAGTTGGGAGCTGAATGTCCAAGGTTACATGTTATATTGGAGGGATAGGAAGGTAGGCAGAGGGGGTGGTGTGGCTCTGCTGGTAAAGAATGGCATCAAATTAGTAGAATGATGTGACTTAGGATCAGAAGATGTTGAATCGTTGTGGGTTGAGTTAAGAAACTGCAAGGGCAAAATGACATTGATGACATTATATACAGGCCTCCCAACAGTGGCTGGGAAGTGGACCACAGGTTACAACAGGAAATAGAAAAGGCGAGTCAAAAGGGTAATGTTAAGGTAGTCATGGGGGATTGTAACATGCGATTGGGAAAATCAGGTTGGAAATGGACCTCAAGAGAGTGAGTTTGTTGAATGGCCTAAGAGACAGCTTTTTCGCTGACCCTACTAGGGGATCAGCTATACTAGATTGGGCGTTATGTAATGAACCGGAGGTGATTAGGGAGCTAAAGGTAAAAGAACTTCAAAGATTGTGTTCGATTTCAAATTTGATAGGGAGAAAGTAAAGTGTTATGTAGCAGTATTGCAGTGGAGTAAGGGAAATTACAGTGGTTTGAGAGAGGAGTTGGCCAAAGTAAATTGGAAGGAGCTGCTGGCAGGGATGTCAGCAGAGCAGTGATGGGGTGTGTTTCTGGGAAAAATGAGGAAAGTGCAGGACGTCTGTATTCCAAAAATGAATAAATACTCAAATGGTAAGATAGTACAACCATGGCTAACAAGGTAAGTCAAAGCTATTATAAAAGCAAAAGAGAGGGCATACAAAAAAGCAAATATTCGTGGGAAGACAGAGGACTGGGAAGTTTTTAAAAACCTACTTAGAGAAAGTAAAAAAAATCATCAGAAGGGAAAAGATGAAATATGAAAGCAAGCTAGCAAATAATATCAAAGTGGACAGTAAAAGTTTTTTTCAAGTATGTTAAAAATAAAAGAGAAATGAGAGTGGATATAGGACCACTAGAAAATGAGGCAGGAGAAATAATAACAGGGGACAAAGGAAATGACTGATGAACTAAGTGAGTATTTTATGTCAGTCTTCACTGTAGAAGACACTGGCAGTGTGCCTGATGTTGTAGTGTGTGAAGGAAGAGAAGTGGGTGCAGTTACTGTTACAAGAGAGAAGGTGCTCAAAAAGCTAAAAGACCTAAAGAATCATAAGTCACTCGGACCAGAGGGTTCAGAAAGTGATAGTGTTAGAGATTGTGCTGGCATTAGAAATGATTTTCCTAAAATCATTGGACTCTGGCATGGTGCCAGAGGACTGGGAAATTGCAAATGTTACTGCACTCTTTAAGAAAGGAGGAAGACAGCAGAAAGGACATTAAACCAGTTAGCCTGACCTCAGTGGTTGGGAAGATGTTGTATGTTTTTATGCTGTATGTAAATGATTTAGATGATGGAATAGATGGCTTTGTTGCTAAGTTTGCACTTGATATGAAGATTGGTGGAGTGGTAGGTAGTGTTGAGGAAACAGGTAGGACATAGAAGAAAGATTAGGAGAATGGGAAAGAAAGTGGCAAATGAACTACAATGTTGGAAAATGCATGGTCTTGCACTTTGGTAGTAGAAATAAATGTGTGGACTATCTTCTAAGTGGAGAGAAAATACAGGAATCTGAGATGCAGAGGGACTTGGGAGACCTTGTGCAGAACACCCTGAAGGTTAACTTGCAGGTTGAGTTAATGGTGAGGAAGACAAAAACCATTTTAGCATTCATTTCAAGAGGTCTAGAATACCAGAGCAAGGCTTTATAAGTCACGACCAAGGCTTCACCTTGACTATTGTGAACAGTTTTGAGCCCCTCAACCTAGAAAAGATGTGCTGGCCTTGGACAGGGTCCAGAGGAGGTTCATGAGGATGATTCCAGGAATGAATGGGTTATCATACAAGGAACTTTTTGATGTCTGTACTCACTGGAATTCAGAAAGATGAGAGAGTGATCTCATTTAAACCTTTCGAACGTTGAAAGGCCTAGACAGAGTAGATGTGGAAAGGATGTTTCCCATGGGTGGGAGAGTCTAAAACAAGAGGCACAGCCTCAGGATAGAGGGACGCCCTTTCAAAACAGACATGCGGAGCAATTTCTTTAGCTAAAGAGTGGTGAATTTGTGAAATTTGTTGCCACATGCAGCTGTGGAGGCCAGGTCGTTGGGTATATTTAAGGCAGAGATTGATAGGTTCTTGACTGGACATGGCATCAAAGGTTACGGGGAGAAGGCTGGGAACAGGGGTTGAGGAGGAGATAGAAAAAAAAGATCAGCCATGATTGAATGGCGGAGCAGACTCGATGGGCCAGATGGCCTAATTCTGCTCCTGTGACTTATGGTCTTATTTTCTATGCCAATCAGTAGTTCTTTATAGCCTTTAATTCCAGATTTTTGTTCCAGGTTATTAACTATAATAAACTATTCACTAGGCACCAGATCAATAGGCCAGGTTTCAGGAATTCTAATCCAGTAGCATAACTTCACTTTAGCATTTTCTATTTCTTTAAAAGGGCTTAAAATGCTGTCAAAGCGAATAGCAGGCTAATTGATTGGAAAAATGTTATAGAAAGCACTGGCTGGTCAAAGACTGATAAGGATGAAGAAAATAATAAGCTTTCAGAAAATCTAAGAGGAAGGTACAGGTTTAGAGTAAGTGATTTAGAGGTGATTGGAGGAAGACTTTTTTCTTCTCCCAGACCATAGTTATAGTGCCTGAGAGGTTGGTGAAAGCAGGCAGTTTAGTAGTATTTAGATGAGCACTGCAATTAAGATGCAGGGGATCCATGGAGATTTCATGCATCATAACTGCAGTACCATCTATCATATCACTGACTCGAACTTCCAATTCTATCATTCCAGCCATAATCTTACTGAAGTGCAGTGCAGACCCGAGGCCCCCATTTGATAAACTGTCAGTTTGGTTATCTACCAAGGCCATCTCTGTCAATCATATTCTGTAGATCATTGCAATAACTGATTCAGTTACATGAAATAAGTTCTCTATGACTGAAATAGTTGGTCGGTACAAACAAGTGCACATTGAGGGAATTCAGTATGGTTGCTGGAGCAGACATGGAAATGATTCAAAACTGCAGAACTGAGGCGAGGCAGAGTCGAGATGGCAGGAGCAAGCCGAGGACTGACTTATTTAAGCACTGGGCCGAATTGGAAAGGTCAGGTATGGACTGCATCCGGGCAGCGTGTGCCAGACCCAAGAGTGTATCGAAACAGCAGGGCCCAGGTCTGATTGAAGCACCAGGCCAGGTTGAAAAGGTCGTGGTGTGGGGACTGGAGGTGAGAGACAGGCCAGTGTTCAGCTCGCTGCTCGGAGCCATTTACTCGTCTTTGTGCTGAACTGAGGCTGTGGCCTACAACTAGCGGGCTCCTGGATTGGTTGTGATTGGTTTCGTGGCTGTGGACTGACTTCTGTGAACTTCTGAATTCTACTTCTGAATGCTACTTACTTACTTTTACTGTTTGTATGATTTTTTTTTTAATCCCCCTGCACATTAGGTGTTTGATGGTCTTTCTTTAATGAGTTCTATTGGGTTTCTTTGTTTTTGTGGCTGCCTGTAAGAAGATGAATCTCAAGGCAATATATAGAATGCATACTTTTATAATAAAGCTAGCCTGAACTTTGAGAGAAAATTGCATCTATTTTAATGAAATGACAATAGTAGTAATGCAGCTGAACACAAAGGATTTGGGGGACAACAATATTGCTGCCACCACTGAGCCATGGTTGAAAGACAGGCAGAACTGCAGCTCAGGATATGGAAATTTCAGCTGGGGGGCACTTAAAGTGGAGGAGATATTACACTTTAGTCAAAGGACACATTACTTCAGTACTGAATTGGGGGTTATCCCAGATGCTTCCTCAAATGAAGACATATGGGTTGACATAAGGCACAAAAAGAAGTCACTTTTCTGAGGGTGTATTACAGATACCCCCACCGCCCTCCACCTACACTCAACATGAGAAGGAAGAACAGATATCAAAGACATACAAGAAAAATAGGGATATTGGACTGGAGGAGGGGTTCAATTTCCCAAATATTAACCAGAATTGTCTTTGGCAATTATGCCATTGGTTTGTTACGTGCCGTGTCATATGATGTGGGCAATCATAGTCTTTCCAGGACCATGATTGTTCGTGGCAAATTTTTCTACAGAAGTGGTTTGCCATTGTCTTCTCCTGGGCAGTGTCTGTAAAAGATGGGTGACCCCAGCAGTTATCAATACACTTCAGAGATCATCTGCCTGGGATCAATTGTCACATAACCAGGACTTGCGATTATGCACCATCTGCTCATATGACCATCCACCACCTGCTCCCATAGCTTCATGTGACCCTGAATGGGGGGAGAGGGGGAAGAGGGTTCGAAGCAGGTGCTACACCTTGCCCAGGGTGACCTGCTGTTAGCAGAAGAAAGGAGGGCCTTACACCTCCTTTTGTAGAGACATATCTCTACCCCACCACACAATGGTAGACCATTGATGAAAGGGCCCTATCTGAGGAATTCAAGTTAGTGGTAAATTGGATTAGTAAGTATGCAGATGATACTAAGATAGGTGGCATTGTGGATAATGAAGTAGGTTTTCAAAGCTTTAGGCCAGTTAGAAGAGTGGGCAGAAAGATGGCAGATAGAGTTTAATGCTGATAATTGTGAGGTGCTACATTTTGGTAGGACTAATCAAAATAGGACATACATTGTACATGGTAGGGCATTGAGGAATGCAGCAGAACAGAGTGATCTAAGAATAATGATGCATAGTTCCCTGAAGGTGGAATCTCATGTGGATAGGGTGGTGAAGAAAGCTTTTGGTATGTTGGCCTTTATAAATCAGAACATTGAGTATAGGAGTTGGGATGTAATGTTAAAATTGTACAAGGCATTGGTAAGGCCGAATTTGGAGTATTGTGTACAGTTCTGGTCACCGAATTATAGGAAAGATGTCAACAAAGTAGAGAGAGTACAGAGAAGATTTACTAGAATGTTACCTGGGTTTCAGCACCTAAGTTGCAGAGAAAGGTTGAACAAGTTAGGTCTTTATTCTTTGGAGTGTAGAAGGTTGAGTGGGGACTTGATAGAGGTATTTAAAATTATGAGGGGGTAGATAGAGTTGACGTGGATAGGCTTTTTCCATTGAGAGTAGGGAAGATTCAAACAAGAGGACATGAGTTGAGAGTTAGGGGGCAAAAGTTTAGGGGTAACATGAGGGGGAACTTCTTTACTCAGAGAGTGGTAGCTGAGTAGAACAAGCTTCCAGTAGAAGTGGTAGAGGCAGGTTTGATATTGTCATTTAAAAAAAAATTGGATAAGTATATGGACTGGAAAGGAATGGGGGGTTATGGGCTGAGTGCAGGTCGATGGGGCTAGGTGAGAGTAAGCGTTTGGCACAGACTAGAAGGGCTGAGATGGCCTGTTTCCGTGCTGTAATTGTTATATGGTTATATTTGGAAAATGCCAGCAATACTTTGTAAGATGCTTCAAATTTACTAGAATGCAAAACAATCCACTCTCAGCATCCTCCTTGGGCAGCGGAGTCCGTGGAAGCAGAGTCCTGGGCTTTGGCTAAGTGGGCTTCGGCGTAAGGTGACTTCGGTAAGCTTGTGTGATTGCTCGCTGAGGGGAAGAAGGTAAGGTTGCTAGGTGCTTTTTAGACTTATTCTATTAATCCAGTTCAGGTATGGGGGAGACAGTCAGAGCAGTGGTGTGCTCCGTATACAGTATGTGGGAGGTCAGGGTCAACACAGTTGTCCCTGATGACCACACCTGCAAAAGGTGCGTCCAGCTGCAGCTCCTATCAGACCGAGTTAGGGAGTTGGAGCTGGAGCTGGAGCTGGATGAACTACGGATCATTCGGGA
Organism: Hypanus sabinus; assembly: GCF_030144855.1. NCBI lineage: Eukaryota > Metazoa > Chordata > Chondrichthyes > Myliobatiformes > Dasyatidae > Hypanus > Hypanus sabinus. The sequence continues at coordinate 33,849,162 of NC_082707.1, forward strand.
GGCAGAGGCAGAGATAGATAGGAGTTATCAGGAGGTAGTCACACCAAAAAACCAAGAAGTAGGCAGATGGGTGACGGTCCAGAGAGGCAGGGGGAGCAGGCAGAGAGAGCAGAGCACCCCTGCGGCCATTCCCATTAACAATAAGTATACCGTACTGGATACTGTTGATGGGGATGACCTACCAGGAATGAGTTGTAGTGGTCCTGCCTCTGGCACAGAGGTTGAACCCTCAACTAGAAAGGGGAGGAGGGAAGAGAATAAAGCGATAGTTTTAGGGGACTCTATAGTTAGGGGGGCAGATAGGAGATTTTGTGGGGCAGATCGGGAGTCTCGGATGGTATGTTGCCTCCCTGGTTCCAGGGTCCGGGACATCTCAGATCGGGTGCAGGCTATTCTTGAGAGTGAGGGCATGAACCCAGATGTAGTGGTCCATGTAGGGACCAATGATGTAGGTAAGGTGAGTGAGGGGGTCCTGCTTAGACAGTTCAGGGAGTTAGGAGTGAAGCTGAAAGGCAGGACCTCCAGGGTGACAATCTCGGGATTGCTACCTGTGCCACGTGCGAGTGAGGCGAAGAATAGAATGATTATGCACATTAATATGAGGCTGAGAGCATGGTGCAGGAAGGAAGGGTTCAGGTTTTTGGATAATTGGTTTTTGTTCCAGGGACATTGGGATCTGTTTCGAAGGGATGGTCTACATCTGAACCGAAGGGGTACTAACATTCTTGCAGGAGTATTTGCCAGTGCTGCTCGGGGGGGGTTTAAACTAGATGTGCAGGGGGCAGGGATCCAGATCCAGAGGGTTGGTCAGAAGGTGCATGGGGTTAAATGTGTACAAGGTTTGGGTGATCTTGAGAAGGTCATCAAAATTCAGGGTGCAATTTGCCCGATGCAAGTTCAAGGAGCTGGGTTAGGTACAGTAGACAGTGTTTTAAGCAAAGAGAGGAGGAATGGGCTAAGAATTCTATACTTGAATGCGCGTAGTGTCAGAAATAAGACAGATGAACTTGAAGCTCAGATGAAAATGGGGAACTACAATATTGTTGGGATAACGGAGACATGGCTGCAAGGGGATCAGGCCTGGGAATTGAGTGTACCAGGGTATACGTGCTATCGTAGAGACAGAAATATGGGAAGAGGGGGTGGGGTGGCCCTGTTGGTGAGGAATGAGATTCAGTCCTTAGCAAGAGGTGACTTGGGAACAGGGGAAGTAGAGTCTGTGTGGATTGAGCTGAGGAACAGTAAGGGTAAAAAGACCCTAATGGGTGTTGTGTACAGGCCCCCAAACAGTAGCGTGGATATTGGGTACAAGTTGATTAGGGAGTTAACATTGGCATGTGCTAAAGGTAATGCAGTCGTTATGGGAGATTTCAACATGCAGGTGGACTGGGAGAATCAGGTAGGTGCTGGACCCCAGGATAGGGAGTTTGTGGAGTGTCTAAGGGATGTATTTTTGGAACAGCTTGTGCTTGAGCCAACCAGGAACGAGGCTATTTTGGACTTGGTGATGTGTAATGAACAGGAATTGATAAGTGATCTTGAAGTAAAGGAGCCATTAGGAAGTAGTGATCATAACATGATAAGTTTTTATCTACAATTTGAGAGGGATAGGGGCAGATCAGAGGTGTCAGTGTTGCAATTAAATAAAGGAGACTACGGAGCCTTGAGGGATGAGCTGGCCAAAGTTAAATGGGCGGATGCCCTGGCAGGAAAGACAGTGGATCAGCAGTGGCAGATATTCTTGGGCATAATACAAAAGATGCAAATGCAGTTCATTCCAATGAGAAGGAAGGATTCAAAGAGGGGGAAGGGGCCACAGTGGTTGACAAAGGAAGTCAGAGATTGTATAGCATTAAAGAAAAAGAAGTATGACAGGGTTAAGATGAGTGGGAATACAGATGATTGGGAAAGTTTTAAGGAACAGCAGATCTTAACTAAAAAAGCAATACGGAGAGAAAAAATCAGGTATGAGCTCAGTCTAGCCAGGAATATAAAAGGGGATAGCAAAAGCTTTTTTAGCTATGTGAAGAGAAAGAAGATAGTTAAGAACAATGTTGGCCCCTTGAAGAATGAATTGGGAGAAATTGTTATGGGAAACAGGGAAATGGCAACAGAATTTAATGTGTACTTTAGATCTGGCTTCACCAGGGAGGACACAAGCAATCTCCCAGATGTATGGATGGGCCAGTGTCAGAGGATATCAGAGGAATTGAGACAGATTGACATTAGGAAAGAAACTGTGATGAGTAGACTGGTAGGACTGAAGGCTAATAAATCCCCGGGTCCAGATGGTCTGCATCCGAGGGTTCTAAAAGAGGTGGCTCAGGAAATTGCGGATGCATTGGTAATCATTTTCCAATGTTCCTTAGATTCAGGATCAGTTCCTGAAGATTGGAGAGTGGCTAATGTTGTCCCACTTTTCAAGAAGGGAGGGAAGGAGAAAACGGAGAACTATCGCCCTGTTAGCCTAACGTCAGTCATGGGGAAGATGCTTGAGTCCATTATTAAGGACGAAATAGTGGCACATCTAGATGGCAGAAATAGGATTAGGCCGAGCCAGCATGGATTTACCAAGGGCAAATCATGCTTGACTAATCTGTTGGAGTTTTTTGAGGGTGTAACAAGGATGTTAGACGAGGGTAAGCCAGTAGATGTTGTGTACCTAGATTTTCAGAAGGCATTCGATAAGGTGCCACATAGGAGATTGGTGAGTAAAATTAGAGCTCATGGCATTGGGGGCAGGGTTTCAACATGGATAGAAAACTGGTTGGCAGATAGAAAGCAAAGGGTAGCAGTGAATGGGTGTTTCTCGGACTGGCTGGAGGTGACTAGTGGGGTACCACAGGGCTCTGTATTGGGACCATAGCTCTTTACGATTTATGTCAATGATTTAGATGAGGGCATTGAAAACTATATCAGCAAGTTTGCTGACGATACTAAACTGGGTGGCAGTGTGACATGCGAAGAGGACGTTAGGAGAATACAGGGAGACTTGGATAGGCTGAGTGAGTGGGCAGATACTTGGCAGATGTCATTCAATGTGAATAAATGTGAAGTTATCCACTTTGGAAGCAGGAACAAGAGGGCAGAGTATTGTCTGAACGGTGTCGAGTTAGGTAAGGGAGAAATGCAAAGAGACCTAGGAGTCCTAGTTCACCAGTCAATGAAGGTGAATGAGCAAGTGCAACAGGCAGTGAAGAGGGCAAATGGAATGTTGGCCTTTGTTACAAGGGGAATTGAATACAAGAGCAAGGATGTTCTTTTGCATTTGTACAGGGCCCTGGTGAGACCACACCTGGAATATTGTGTACAGTTTTGGTCTCCAGGTTTAAGAAAGGACATTCTGGCAATTGAGGAAGTACAGCGTAGTTTCACTAGGTTGATTCCTGGGATGGCAGGGCTGTCTTACGCAGAGAGATTGGAGAGATTGGGCTTGTACACGCTGGAATTGAGGAGATTGAGAGGGGATCTGATTGAAACGTTTAAGATAATTAAAGGATTTGATAGGATTGAGGCAGGAAATATGTTCCAGATGTTGGGAGAGTCCAGTACCAGAGGGCATGGATTGAGAATAAGAGGTCAGTTATTTAAAACAGAGTTGAGGAAGAGCTTCTTCTCCCAGAGAGTTGTGGAGGTGTGGAATGCACTGCCTCGGAAGACAGTGGAGGCCAATTCTCTGGATGCTTTCAAGAAGGAGCTGGATAGATATCTGATGGATAGGGGAATCAAGGGATATGGGGACAAGGCAGGGACTGGGTATTGATAGTGAATGATCAGCCATGATCTCAGAATGGCGGTGCAGACTCGAGGGGCCAAATGGTCTACTTCTGCACCTATTGTCTATTGTCTAATGTCTATAAATCCCAAGATAATCTCAGTAAATTTGTTGGGGCGACTACATTGTTTGCATGCTCAAAACCAGGCACTTGAAGTATACTTGTGGTAGGGTGAGGTTACCATGGGGAGAAAACACTTCAGGGATGTGCTCAGAACTTCTGTGAAAAATGTGTAACTTCCCACTGATCGCTGGAGAACTCCGACCCATAGCCAAATAAAGTAGGGGGTAAATATTCAGGATGGTAGTACAAATCTCAAGGTCTTGCACAGGTTTCCATCAATAAAGAGGAGTTTATTGATGCCTTAAGTGTATAAATCCACAGTACCAGAAGGGGATTTATCCTAGGCTTTTATGGGAGGGAAGGGGAACAATTGCAAGGGCTTTGTTAAAACACTGGTGGGCACAATTGAGTTACCAGTTGACTAAAGGAGAGAGAGAACAGAGAGTTATGGTAGAAGTTCTCTTTTTTATGAATGGATGCCTGTGATTAGTGATGTCACACAGGGATCTGGGTGACACCCTTGCTGTTAGTAACACACATGAATGCCTTGGACATGGCTGTGGGAGGCATCATCAATGAGTTTGCTGACGTCATGAAAATTGGCAGAGCTGTTGACAGCGCGGAAAGCAGTCAGCCTGCGGGGGGGTGGGGGTGGTTGATGTGCTGATTGAATAGGCTAAAAGCTGGCAGATGGAATTTAATGCAGACAAATATGAGGTGATGTGTTGTGGGAGCACTATTGAGGTTAATCATAAGCTATGAATGGTAGGGTCAGTGAATACTGAGAAACAGAGTGGTTGTGGTGTACAAGTGGCAATACAAATAGATAATATGGTTTGAATGGCACTAGAGATACTGGCTCTATTAGCCATAAAATCTAATTCAGAAGTAAGGAAACTGTGCTCCAATTTTCCAAGAACTAAGTCAGGTCTCATCTGCAGTACTGCATGCAGTTCTGGTCAACATGCCATTGGAAGGATGTGATAGCGCTGGGGAGGGTGTAGAGGAAATACGCCAGGATGTTGCCTTGGATAGAGCTATTCAGTTAGGAGGACAGATTGGGGGAGCTAGGTCTGTTCTGATTGGACAGAGGTAGTTAGGAGGAGACATGACTGAGGTGTATAAAATTATATGGGGGTATGGTTGGGTAGATCACCTATATTTATAGGCAGAAAACCTTTCAGAGGAAATTAAAACTAGAAGACATAGATTTAGAATAAGGGGGAAAAGATTTAAGGTGGATATGAGGGAACCTTCTTCACCAAGGAAATTACAAGAACCCAGAATATATTGCCTGCCCAGAGTGGTAGAAGAGGATCACTGACTGCATTGAGAAACATCTCGATGAGCACTTGAATTGCCTATACAAAGAGGGCTGTAGATAAAGTTCTGGACAATGGAGATAATACAACAGGGTGCCCTGTAGTCAGCTTCTACTGAATGTTCTACATCTATGCTGTACAATTCTAACTATTTAACTGGCTGTGTGTGAGTGTGAGGGGAAAAAATAGTTGTGGTTGCAGTTGCAAGGCTACTCACAAGGTGGAGACATTATCCAAATATTTTGTGTGGACTTGGTTGCATTTATGCTTGGTTGTGAACTTTAAGACAAGCCTTTGAAATGCCATCCAGTTTTCGTTTTGCATTCTCCGTGTTTTATTTTCTCCTCCATTCCCATATTCTCATAAGTCTTGATGCAGAATACAAGGCTGTGGCAAATATTGTCAAAGTATCAGGACAACTCGTATCATTTTTGTGTTTAAAGATCTATAGCAGGTTGCTGTGTCAGTGTAAATCACCGGCATAAAATAAATCCTCTGCATTGGCACTGTTTAGGACGTGAGCTCTCTCTCTCGCACCAGTGTCATCGCTGTCTGAGGAAATCTGCAACCCACAAGTTTCGAATAAACGAGGCACTGCCGCTTGGTTCCTTAAGGTTGTTATAGACAGGGTGGGAGTGATAGTGGGGACAAGCTCACACTGCCTACGAAATGCTCCCAATGGTGTGCATCTCAAATAGCCTCTGGCCTTCACATGCAGCTTGTCCCGCTTGGTGGTGCAATATTATCAGCGCCAGACTCTGGAGTGAAGGCCCCCGAGTTCGAATTGTCAGGTTCAGCATTGAGCTATTAATTCGGCCTCATAAAAAGAAGAATAGGTTGCTATGGAAATACCGCCATGACGGTGCCCTGGTGACTCCACTGCTGAATTAAGGGCAATTCTTCTCTTCTCTTCTTCACAGGGACCTTAGCTACAAAGCCCAGCAGAACCATTTCTAGTGACAGGAGAAGGGGCAAACGTGGGTTACACGTGCCTTAAAACCAGTCGCTTCAGGTAGATGGGGCTTGTCATTTGTGGTTGGTAAGTCATCTAGAAGGAAAACTGATCTCAAACCTCCGCTGACTTGCTGCTATGGCCACTCGTGGCGAAGGCTTTGGGCATAAACCTTGAGAAAATAAATCTGATGCTGCTGTCTCTAAGGCAGTCCTACATTGAGTTCAACACTGACTGGCAACTACTACATGCCGTTGGTGCCAAGCTGTATCAGTCCCTGATCTTCCTTTGGATTTATCAGTTGCAAGGAAAGGTGGAGAACGCTGCATGATCAACAACTTGCTCTCCATATTATACTGTCTGGGCTTGAGAATCATGTAGACAGCTGGGATGCAATATCCATGATCAACTGTGACAAACTGAGAGCCTCAATTAACACTGTGAAACATTTTTGCACCTGTCTTCACTGTGGAGGACACAAACAGTATAGTGGAAGTTCAAGGTCTAAGGACAATGAAGCCTATGAAGTTACCATAACTAGAATCAGAATCAGAATTGGGTTTATTATCACTGGCATGTGATGTAAAATATGTTAACTTAGCAGTAGCAGTTCAATGCAATACATAATCCAGCAGAGAGAGAAAAAAATAATAAATAAAATAAAATAAAACTTAATAATAAATAAACAAGTAAATCAAATTGCATATATTGAATAGAGTTATAAAATGTGCAAAAACAGAAATACTGTATATTAATAAAAAGGGAGGTAGTGTCCAAAGCTTCAATGTTCATTTAGGAATCGGATGGAAGAAGCTGTTCCTGAATTTGTGCCTTCGGGCTTTAGTACCTCTTACCTGATGGTAACAATGAGAAAAGGGCATGCCCTGAGAGTTGGAGGTCCTTAACAATGGATCTGCCTTTCTGAAGCACCGGTCCCTAAAGATGTCCTGGGTACTTTGTAGGCTCGTGCCCAAGATGGAGCTGACTAGATTTATAACCTTCTGCAGCTTCTTTCGGTCCTGTGCAGTAGCCCCTCCATACCAGACAGTAGTGCAGCCTGTCAGAATGCTCTCCATGGTACAACTATAGAAGGTTTTGAATGTATTTGTTGACGTGCTGAATCTCTTCAAACTTCTAATAAGGTATAGCCTCTTTATAACTACATCAATATGTTGGGACCAGGTTAGATCCTCAGAGATCTCGACACCAAGGAACCTGAAGTTGCTTGCTCTCTCCACTTCTGATCCCTCTATGAGGATTGGTATGTGCTCGTTTGTCTTACCCTTCCTGAAGTCCACAATCAGCTCTTTTGTCTTACTGATGTTGAGTGCCAGGTTGTTGCTACTGAGAAGGTGCTTGGGGAACTGAAAGGTCTAAAGGTAGATAAGTCACTTGGACCAGATGATATACACCCCAGGGTTATGAAAAGGCTGGCTGAAGAGATTGTGGAGGCATCTGTAATGAACTTCCAAGAATCACAAGAATCTGCAATGAATCTGGAAGACTAGAATGTTGCAAATGTCACTCCACTCTTCAAGAAGGGAGAGAGGCAGAAGAAAGGAAACTATAGGCTGGTTTGTCTGACCACAGTGGGTGGGAAGACATTGGAGTCAGTTATTAAGGATGAGTTCTCAGAATACTTGGAGGCACATGATAAAATAAGCTGTGGTCAGCATGGATTCCTCAAGGGAAAATCTTGTCTGACGAATCAGTTGAAATTCTTCGAAGAAATAGCAAGAAGGATAGACAAAGGAGAATTGGTTGATGTTGTACACTTGGATTTTCAGAAGGCCTTTGACAAGATGTCGCACATGAGGCTGCTTAACAAGCTATGAGTCCTTGGTATTACAGGAAAGGTTTAGCGTGGATAAAGCAGTAGCTGATTGGCAGGAGGCAAAGAGTGGGAATGAAGGGAGCCTTTTCTGGCTGTCTGCTGGTGACTAGTAGTGTTCCACTGGGGTCTGAGTTGGGTCTCATTCTTTTTACATTATAGGTCAATGATTTGGATGATGGAATTGATGGCTTTGTAACAAAGTTTGCAGACGATATGAAGATAGGTGGAGGGACAGGTAGTTTTGAGGATGTAGACAGACTACAAAATGAGTTAGACAGTTTAGGAGAATAGGCAAATAAATGGCAGATGGAATACAATGTTGGGAAGTGTATGGTCATGTACTTTTAGTAGAATAAATGAAAGGCATGATTATTTTCTAAATGGAGAGAAAATAAAATAAATAGGGGTGTAATGGGATGGGAGTCCTTGAGCAGGATTCTGTTAAGGTTAATTTACAGGTTGAGTTTATAGTGCAGAAGGCAAATGCAATGTTAGCATTCATTTCAAGAGGACTAGAATATAAACGCAAGGATGTAATGGGTTTTATTCACTAGAATTCAGAAAAATGAGGGGTGACCTCATTGAAACCTATCAAATGGTTTGATAGAGTGGATGTGGAGAGATGTTTCCAATGGTGGGAGAGGCTAAGAGCAGAGGACACAGCCTTAGAGTAGAGGGGTATCCTCTAGAACAAAGGTGAGGAGGAATTACTTTAGCCAGAGGATAGTGAATTGGTGGAATTCTTTACCACCATCAGCTGTGGAAGCCAAGTCTTTATGTATAGTTAAGGCAGAGGTTGATAGATTCTTGATTGGTTAGGGCATAAAGGGATATGGGGAGAGGACAGCAGGGATTGGGGCTGAGAGGAAAATTGGATCAGCGATGATGAAGTGGCAGAGCAGACACATTGGGCCTATATCTTATGGTCTTATGGTAATCCAACTCCTCATTTATGGTTGATCTGATGTTTGTTGCAGGAATAAATAGGGATTTGTAAATATTATTTTCAAATTGTATTTACTGTGCTGTCTGAAGCAGTACGTCCTGCATTGCAAACATACAGTGTGTTTCTCCACAGTTTTTGACCAGTAGTCTGAACGTATTAACCACTTCACCAGAGGGATGAGGAATCCAATAATGCCCCCACTATTGAGACACTACACTCAATTCAGAATCTGAACCAGGTTTATTATCACTGACCTATGTCATGAAGTTTGCTGGTTTATGCCAGCAATACTGTGCAAGATATTTTAAATCTACTTTAAGTTACAATCCAAAATTAAATAACTAAATAAAAGAGGTGTCTGTTCATGAGTAGTTCATGGATGGCTCAATAATATGATGGCAGAGGGGAAAAAACTTTCTAAAACTTTGTGCTAGGTCTTCAGACTCCGGTACCTCTTCCCTGATGGTAATAAAGAGAAGACAGCGTGTCCTGGATGGTGAGGGTCCTTGATGATGGACACTGCCTTCTTGAGGCATCACCTCTTGAAGATCTCCTCAATGGTGGGGACTTAGCTTAGTTAGCTAAGCTTAGCTTAGTTGGCCAGTTCACATCTTTTAGATGCCCAATGCAGTCTCCCAGAACACTCGGTGCTGAAGGAAGATATTATCAGATGGACAGAGGGAACCATTCAAACTCATTGGCTTCTGAGAAACTCTGAGCCCTGACTGCTTGAATTAAGGAGCATTGTGATGGTTTTCAGAACTGAATCAAAACAGCAGGAGCGAATAGAAGCCCTGAGATGATTCGAATTGTCAATACAGTAGCTTCTCTTCTCCCGATTGCCCATCCCCACTGATGATGAGCAGTCTGTCGAGTTCCTCCAGTGGTTGGAAACCCCACAAACCATTCACCCTGTCCCATCAGCTGCCTTCTCCCCCCACATCTGATAGCGGTTACCTACACGAACCCTCATTGATAACCTCAGAATCCACAAAGCAAGACATCCTCAACCCAGTGGTACACAATCACATCGCTAACATCAGTCAAAACAAATAATTCTTCCCACTTCTTTCTGAAGGAGCTTGTGCAGTGCAAATGTGCAGCCACGCTTCACCCCATGACCATGTTGGTTTCCTCCAAGTGATCTGGTTTCCTCACTCACTCCAAAGACACAAGCATCAACTATGTTGGCAGCAGAAGCATGGCAACACTCCCCCAGCACAATCGTAAGACTGTTAGTCCTTGATGCAAAGAACTTCCAAATGCATGTTCTGCTGTTTTGATGTTTAGGTGACAAATAAAGCTAATCTTAATCTAATGAATAGAAGAGTATAAATGCAAACCTTTTTTTAAATCACATTTAATGTGGTGTGAAGGCAATACGTATCTGGTATCTTCTATTTTAGAGAAACAAGGAGTTAAACATATTCATGAGAGATCCTGCAGATGCTGGAAATCCAAAGCAACACACACAAAATGCTGGAGGAACTCAGCAGGTTAGGCAGGGTCCATGGAAATGAATAAACTGTGAACATTTTAAGCTGAGACTCCTCTTAAGGACTGGAACTGAAGAATGAAGGCATGAGAATAAATAGGTGGGAGGTGGGAGGAGAAGGGAAGGGGATAGCTGGAAGGTGATAGGTGAAGCCAGGTGCTTAGCATAGATAAAGGACTGAAGAGAAAGGAATCTGATGAGAGTTGGGACTGGACCATAGGAGAAAGAGAAGGAGCTGGGACACCAGGGGAAAGGTGATGAGCGGGTGAGAAGAGGTAAGAGGCCAGAATGGGGAATAGAAGTTGTTGCCGGGGGGGGGGGGGGGGAGTTTTTTTCAGTTAAACAAAGTTAAACATATTTATCTTTTTGAAAACACAAGTTATCATTTTATTTATAGTTTATAAAAAATAGCACCAAGTTCAGTACAAATTATACTTAACAGTAAAAAGCATTATTCATTTCAAAAGACAAGTCATAATAGGTCAGAGATAATGTGGAAATAATGTCCAATACCAGTAGAGGAGTATAAACAGCCATTCTGGACTGTCTACACTTCCATTACACATCAGACTGCAGAGTCTGGCTGCATCCATTTGATACCCAGGTTTCTCCAAACCTTGTAAGGAGCCCCAGTTAGAACTGGAGATTTGCAACTCAACCCTCACTGATGATATTGTAAGCGGCCAATATTCACTGCTGCACGGGTCAGAGTCAGTATCCCACTTTATAAACATGATCATAGCCTGGGTATTGGTAAAATTTGTACATCAGTGATGTTACAAGCCATATTGATTTATCCAAGGTTTGGTTAGTGGTACAAACCCCAGCAACAGCAGTAAATTTAATGGAAAGTAGAACTGATCAGGAAGGCTAAAGTTTGGTGCTCTAAGCTGCTGTTACATTGCATCTTAGTCAAGATTTCAATAGCTGTTCTAATCAGACTCCATATTTGCATTTGTAACCTTCCCCTTTCTTGCCTCCCACTGCTCATTTTTCATGATTTCTGCTGCTATTTTATCAACAAAAATTAATGTAATATTTGTGAAAATGTCACTACTGAAATAAGTAAAAGATGTAATTTTTACGAGATCCTGCTAAAGACACCTTATGCAGAACCTCAGCTCACATGTTGTTTTAAATGTCAAGCCCTGTAGCAGCAAATTACAACCATGAGCTGAGCATGTTATTGTCTGCTCTCAATGTACTTATCAGGATTTCAGATACCACTTTCCTTCATCAACAGAGAGACAACATTTTGTCAAATACATTTAATTTCCTGCTTCTCTGATAACACTGTTGTAAAAGTAACACCAACAATCATCACTGGTTGGTACGCTTACCTCTGATGCAGACAGTGAATATTAGCAAAAAGTGGATTTAAAAGTAGTAAAGAGAACAAGGTTTGGGTAAATTCTCCAGTTGAAAGCAGCCAGCTATCCCACAGAGGTTCAAAGTTCAAAGTAAATCTATGTCCCCATATCTAACACTGAGATTCATTTTCCTGCTGGCATACTCAATAAATTTGTAGAATAATAACCATAACAGAATCAATGAAAGATTGCAACAACTTGGGCATTCAATCAGTTTGCAAAGGACAACAAACTGTGCAAGTACAAAGAGAAAGAAATAATATTAATAATAAATACATAAACAATAAATATTGAGAACATGACGTGAAGTGTCCTGGGTGGTGGAGATCCATGATGATGGATGCAACTTTCTTGCACCAGGTGGACTGGGCTGTAACCAATTCTTTTTGTAGGATTTTCCATTCAAGGACATTGGTGCTTCCATACCAGCAGGTGATGCAGCCAGTAAATATATTCACAACCACACATCTATAGAAGTTTGTCAAAGTTTAAGATGTCATGCCAAATCTTCACAAATTCTTAACTTGGAAGGAGAGGCACTGCTGTGCTTTCATTATGAAGCAGTTATTTGCATATGTAGATGGTAAAATCGGAGAAATAAACCAAAAATACAGACGAAATTCTGAGAAATTTGTTCTAAATTTCTAACTGGAATGTTGCACAGCTTTTCAATTTCCTGATAGGACAGAAGCAATATATTCAGAGAAACAAGCAAACTGTTGGAGGAACTGCTGCAAGTCAAGCAGCAGTTTGAGGAAGAGAGGAAGGAAATTGTTAATGTTGCAGGTCGAAGCCCTGCATGAGTACTGAGAGTATAGTGGTGAGATGGCCACTATAAAGAGAAGGGGAGCAGTGAGACAGGGTTCGGAGGTGATTGGTAGACTGAGGACAGGTGTCAGATGATGGGCAGGTTTCACTATATAGGGGAGGGAGAGTAGATATGGAGTTAGGAGACAATAGTGGTTGGATGATAGACAGAGGTAGGAAAAGAAAGAGAAAACATGAGAAGCATATTCCCCAGTCCTTTCCTTTCTCCTCACAAGCCTTTGCTTCCAGCTTATCATCTTTTTTTGCCATTGCAACAAGATCCTCACTTTCTCCTTCCTGAGTCACCCCTTCATCCCTTTCTACTTTCTATGGGATCCACTCTTTTCATGGCTTCCTCGCCATTCATCCTTCTCCACCTATCCATCCCTGCCAATTTAGGAGCTGCAACATTTGTCTTTGAGCTCCTCCCTCACCCTCATCTTCACCTTCCACGTCCCCACTCCCTTCCAGTCCTCCCAGTTTTGTCCCCTCTCCTTCAACTTCCACTCATCCTTCTGTTTCCATTATCCCACTACACTCAGTTCACCTACTGACTCCCTTTTGTCTCACTCCACCTACTTATCAGATTCAGCCCCAGCACTGGTAGCTTTTTGTATTCCTGGTTATCTCAACTATCTCCAACCTTCATGCTGTCCCTGTGAAATGTCCCACTCCCTCCCACATGCCCAGCCCAACATCTGTCATGTCTGCCTCCTTCCATCATTTGCCTGCCAGTATCTCCTGATTCCACCTCCCCGCTCTGCCAGCAGATCGCCTGTTGCTCCACATTCCAGCATCTACAGACTCCTTTGTCTCCACATTCAGACAATAAATTGGGCTCAAAGTCATTGAACAGTCTTATTAAGATTAGGGAAGTTACAAGTAGGGAAAGGCTGATGGAGCAGATTTCACCTTACTTTCTTCTGACACATATCATAAGATCATAAGGCATAGGAGCAGAGCTAGGCTGTTCAGCCCATTGAGTCTATTCCTCCATTTGATCACAGCTGATTTATTTCTCTCTCAACGTCCATACTTGCTAGCTCCTCTTAAACTTCGCATGTATAGATTGTGTGCTAATTAGTCACAGTGCAGTGAAACAAGCATGTCCAATAACATTCTCCACTTATGGAAGGGTGACTACTCATTGGCTATCTCCAGAGATGCTCCATGGAAGATCCTTCTCCTAGGACTGACTTACTCCAACTCAAAATATTACGGCTTCTTGAAACTCATCAAAGAACAAATTAAAAGCCCAGTGTTAGTAATGAGAATGTGTTTCTGTATCCTCTAAGTATTTTCCCCCATGTCAGAAATGATTAGATAAATATGCAAAATATTTATGAGAATAGGCTCTTTTTTCCTGTTTTTCTTAATAATGATGAGACAATCATTTTGTGTTTCTAAGACCAATAAAAAGGAAAAGCTCTTCAATGGCATTCTTCAATACAGTGAGGAATGTGGATTCTCTGTGACCTGAAGAATTTAAGCCTTCTTAAATTAAGTATTTAAGGTATATTGCCATGGCTGATAGAAAGGGAAGAGGGGAGGACTCTAAGCCCAATTGAAACAAGGGGGTATTAAACTTCCTCACCTATTATCTTGTTAGCAAAAGTACAGGTGCAGGAGAACAAGCTGAGGTCCTAAGGGTAAGATTTCTGTATCAGAAAGAAATTAGTAATTGCCACATTCTGTGTTTCATGGAGACATGGCTCAATCCAGACACAACAGATTTAGTGATTAGACCAGAGGGCTTCTCAATACACAGGATGGACTGGACTGCTGATTCAGAGAAGACAAAAGGAGGGTGTCAGTGCTTCATGATAACCTCTTTGTGGTGCTCAGATAGCTCACTCTCTTGCCTCACTCCCACTCCCTGACATGGAACATCTAATGATTAAGTTCGGACTGCTCCATTGACCAATAGAGTTCTATTCCGTGATCCCGACTGCAGTTTACATACCACCAAAGGCCAGTGTTAAGCAGCCATTCGAGGTACTGAGTGCCAGCATCAGCAAATGAGAAACAGCCTACCCTGATGCATTTAAATCATTGTCAGGAACTTCAGTCAGGCTTGACAATCTGTCCAATTATCATCAACATATCACCTGCAGCACCAGGGGTCTCAACACACTCAACTAATGCTATATTACAATTAAGAATGCCTACCATTCCATCTCTTGACTGCATTTCAGGAAATCTGATCATCTGGCTGTCCTCCTCCTACCTGCACACAGGCAAAGGCTTAAGATCAGGCTCCAGAAGTAAGGACATCAAATAGGTGGTATCAGGAGGCAGAGAGGCAGCTGCAAACCGGTGGACTGGGCGGTGATCTGACGAATACACCACAGTTGTCACGGACTGTATTAATAGAGTCGTAGATGAATGAGCCTCCACAAAGTAATTCAGAGTCTTCCCTAACCAGGAGCCCTGGATGAACCTTAAGACCCACAATCTGCTGAGAGCCTGATCAGTAGTATTCAGGTTGAACAAGCAAGTAAAATACAAGCGGTCTAGGCACAATCTCTGGAAACCATCTCATGGACCAAACTTATAACATTGGAGGATGCTCAACATTTGTGGCAGGGCTTGAGTGCTATCACCTTTTACCAAGTGAAAACAAATTACATAGGTTAGAGAGAGGTTTCACTCCCAAATGAGTTCAATGCCTTTTATGCTTACATTGACTGTCATAGAGGCACCTTCACAAACTCCCACAACCCTCGATAACCCTGTGATTTCAGTTTCTGGGGTGGTCTTGAGAACATCCTTCAGGTGGGTGAACACACACAAAGCAATAGCCAAGATAGGGTTCCTGGCCAAGTACTAAAGATATCTGGCTAGAATGTCTACCAATATCTTTAACCTCTTGCTTCAGCAGTCTGAGGTACCCACCAGCTTCAATTATACCGGAGCATGAAAAGAAATTGGTAATCTGGCTCAATGACTATTGTCCAGTAGCACTTACATCCACTGTGATGAAGTACTTTGGGAGGTTGGTGATGAAACTTATCAACTGCCTGAAAAGCAAGTAGGATCTGCTCCAATTTGCCTACCGCCACAACAAGTCAACAGCAGATGCCATTTCATTGGCTCTTCATTCAACATTGGAACATACGGATAGTGAAGATGCCTACATCAGGATGCTCTTCATTGACTACAGTTTGACATTCAACACTATCATTCTCTCAAAACTAATCAATAAGCTTCAAGACCTAAGTCTCAATACTTCTTTGTGCAATTGGATCCTTGACTTTCTCAGTTGCAGACTTCAGTCAGTTCAGATTGACAAAAACGTCTCCTCCACAATCTCCATCATCACAGGGTGCACTTCAAAGCTGTGTGCTTAGCCCCTGCTCTACTCATTTTACACATATGACTGTATCTAAGCATTACTCCAATACCATATTTAAGTTTGCGACTGATACCACTGTCACAGGCCAAATCAAGGAGCATGTAGAATAGAGATTGAAAATCTGGCTGCATGGCGCAGCAACAACAACCTCTTACTCAATGTCAGCAAGACCAAGTATTATTGACTTCAGGACAAGGAAACCAAAAGTCCACGTGCCCGTCCTCGGGGGAGGGGTGGGGGCGGAAATCAGAGATGGAGAGGGTCAGCAACTTTAAATCTTCAGCACCATAATCTCAGAGGATATGTCCTGGGTGTACCATGCAAATTCCATTATAAAGAAACCCTGTTAGCACCTCTATTACATGTATGCGTGGATTCTGTATGCCATCTAAACCTTTGACAAACTTCTATAGATGAGCTGTGAAGAGTATACTGACTGGTTGCATCACAGCCTCGTATGGAAACATTAATGCCCTTTAACAGAAAGGCCTACAGGAAGTACTGTAGTAGATGCAGACAGTCCATTATAGGTAAATCTTGCCCCACTATTGAGCTCATCTACATGGAGCACTGTCATAGGAAGGCAGAGTCCATCATGAAGGACCCCACCATGCAGGCCATGCTCTCTTGTTGGTGCTGCCATTAGAAAAGAGGTACAGGAACCTCAGAATCCACACCACCAGGTTCACTTACCCTTTTCCTGAACTGTTACCACAAATTATGGACTCATTTTCAAGGACCCTTCATCTCATGCTCTCGATACTTATTACTTATTTGTTTATTATTATTATTTCTTTTTTCCTCTTTTTTAATTTGCACAGCTTGTTGTCTTTTGCATATTGGTTGTTTGTCCCTCCTGTTTTGTGTGACATTTCATTAATTCTACTGTGTTTCTTGTATTTACTGTGAGTGCCCACAAGAAAATAAAGCTCAGGGTTGTATATGGTGACATACTGCATATGTACTTTGATAATAAATTTATTTTGAATTTTGAATGTTGCAAACAATGAAATTGAGGTAATTTACAAAATTCCACTGGTAGGTACAGTAATCTTCTTAATTGCAGAATGATACCTTCTCTCCATCACTCAGTGTAAAACTCGCTGCAAAGTGAAACTATGTACTGAGAAGGTGAGGGTGGAAACACAACATTCAAACAGCACCAAGGAGCAGAAGTAGAACAATGTGCCCTGATCAAGTTAGGTGAGAAAGAACCTACTGGAGGGAAAATAAAATAGATTATGCTTTTGACAAATAGAAATACATGATCACAAATGTATGTACATGGTGGTAGTTGAACTTATTCTTATGGGAGAATACCTTTTTATCCTTTGAAACAGAGCAGCCCCCTCCATAACATGACCAAGCTCTCAGCCACAAAACACACCCACCAGCTTTTGCCAGTCTGCTGACATTAACAGACTTGGGATATTTGGCCAAGTCACCAAGATTCAAGATTAGACATGAAGATTCTTGGAGTAATTCTTAAGACATCTGAAAAGGACTTAATAGATCAGGATTAAACCAATTTTTGCCACGATTGCAAAGTGGTTGAGGTACAGGGATTGGACAGAGAAATGGTACATATAATTAACTAGATATGTTGTATTAATTTAGAATTGTTTTGTCCAATTATCTAGATAATCTAATCCTCACAATTAATCACTGGAATGTCTTTTTATGTGTTATTTTTAGTGTAGCTAATTACAGAGGTATTTGAAAGCACCAGCGGCTAACCAGCTCTCCACATGTACAGTATCTTCCCAAAGAATTCCTTGCAGCATCAAGTTGCTCCAGATTACAATCAGAATCACTGCGAGATATCATACAGCCCAAGAAATAACATGAGTACCCTTTGGTTCTTCCGTGAGAGACTCTTCAAAGGATGTGAAGATAAATTCAGGTCTGTTACTCCATAGTTTATAACATTTCCTGATGATTTGAGTAAATCTTCTGATATAATTAAATTCAGCCTGGTTTGAAGACAAAATCCTGGAGTAAACTAAGAGCGACGGACCCCTCTCTGCAGATGGCGCATGTGTGACCGTACCCTCTGATAGGATTTCATTGGCCGAGGAGGACCACCTGGAAAAAGCAGCAAAGGGATTTCCTGGTTTAGATTTCAGATCTGTGATTACAGCTCTACCATTACCACCTGACCTATGGGCAACCGTGATGAGAGGTCAGTGGGATGGATGCAGGTGAACACACCAACTGCTGTAAGGCTGCAGGCATCTTCTGCCACGTGGGAGCAGAACACTTTCACATGCCTCCCCCACCTTGCCACTAAGTTGTAATGATCTGGGGCTGGGCTGAGCTGAGCCAAGTGGAGCTGAGCAGACTCAAACGGTCACTCAATGAGCCAAGAGGCCGTTTTACACCCATTCCTCTTGCACCTGCTCACTCTCCTGTCGGTGCAGTTTCCATGGCACTCTCACACACACTGTTTAAGTTCACTTCTGGCTGACGAACAGTTCTCAAGATTGGAACCAACTCATTTCCTGGGACTGACTGAATCTGGTGAAACAAAAGCCACGTCACCTGGATGAAGTAATACTGGGCAATGGGGAAATGGCCGGAGATTTGAACAACTATTTTGCGCTGGTCTTCACAGTAGGGAACATGACTAACATGGCAAAGAGAGATGTTATGGATGCAATGGGAGGTGAGGTCCTTGATACAACATTATTATCACTAAAGAGTTAGGCCAAAAGATAAACAGTCTCTTGATCCTGATGGAATGCATCCCAGAAAAGGTGCAAATTACAGCAGAGCAATTTGTGAAGATTTATCAAAATTCTCTGGACTCTGGGCAAGTCACAGTGGATTGGAAGACAGCGAATGTCACGCGACTGTTTAAAAAAGGATGCAGGCAAATAGCAGGTAACTATAGGCCAGTTAGCTTAACATCTGTAGTTTGGAAATGCTTGAAGCTAGCATTGAGGAAGAAATAGTGATACATCTGGATAGCAATGGTTCCATCAAGCAGATATAGCGTGGGGTCAAGAAGGGCAGATCCGGTTTGACATACTTACTAGAGTTCTTTGAGGATATAACATAGATAGAGGGGGTCAGGAAGAAGGTGTGTATTTGGATTTTCAGGCTGTATTCAATAACGTGCTACATAAAAGACCTATCCATAAAATATTGATGCATGGAGTTGATGGTAATGCGTTTTGTTTCATCAGCAAACTTATGTGTACTACACTTGGTCCTCTCTTCCACATTGTTAAGGTTTGTGAACAATTGTGGACCCAACACCGACTGCTGCAGCACTCTGTTCACCACTTATTGCTAACTGGAGAAACACCTATTTACTCCAAATCTTTGGCTTCTATTGGTTAACCAATCCTCTTTCCATATTAATATATTACTACCAACTCCATGTATTGTTATCTTATGGATATGTCTTTTATGCAGCACCTTATCAAACACCTTCTGGAAATTCAATGACAACATAAGAAACCACATTTATTTGTAAAAACAAAAACACAAAATGCTGGCAGAACTCAGCAGGTCAGACAGCATCTATGGGAGGAGGTAGTGACAACGTTTCAGGCCTGATGAACTCTCCTGATGAAAGGTTTCAGCCCGAAACGTCGTCACTACCTCCTCCCATAGATGCTGTCTGACCTGCTGAGTTCTGCCAGCATTTTGTGTTTTTATTTATTTCCAGCATCTGCCGATTCACTCGTGAAACCACATTTATTTGTCTTAGTTTCCTAACATCTGGCCAGTATTGCATAGAACAGTAGAGCACAGTACAGGCCCTTTGGGCCACGATGCTGTGCTAACTCTACGCTAAAATCATTCTAGCCCTTCCCTCCCAAGTAATCTCCACTTTTCTCTCATCCATATGCCTAAGAGTCCTTTAAATGTCCCTAACACATCTAGCTCTACTACCACCCCTGGCAGGGTGTTCCATTCATTCATTGTTCTCTGTGTAAAAAAAAAACTACCTATACTTTCCTTTGATCACCTGAAAATTATGCCCACATATTAGCCATTCCCACTCTGGGAAAAAAGTCATCTAATACACCTCTATTAAGTTACCGAACAATCCCTTGCTCCAAGGAAAATAGTCCTAGTTCGCTCAACCTATCCACATAAGATATGCTCTCCAATCCAGGCAGCTTTGTGGTAAATCTCCTTTGCACCCTCTCCAAAGCTTCGACATCCTTCCCACAATGAGACAACCATAACTGAACACAATATTCCAGGTATGGTCTAACCAGAGTTTTATAGAGCTGCAACATTACCTCGTGGCTCCTGAACTCAATTTCCCAACTAACAAAGGGAATATTACCAGGCACCTTCTTAACCCTATCAACTTGCACAGAGAGGTTGAAGCCCGAGATTGCTCTGTTCCTCCACACTGCTAAGATCCGGCCATTAACCCAGTATTCTGCCTTCAAATTTGACCTTCGATTTGAATCACATTCCATTTTTCCAGGTTGAACTCAAACCATACTTCGGTTCCTCTCTATAAACCTGTTCATTATTATCTCAAAGAATGCTAATGTACAGTGGATCCTGGTTAATTGGGACACATCGGGACAAATACATTTTGGCCCAACTAAACAGCTGCCCCAATTAGCTGAAGTTTCATGGAAATATTTAAAAAGGTATAAGAAAGTCAAACCACCATTTAACTGAGTAACAAATTATGTATTTAACATACAAGAGCATTACCTATACTACTACAGTACTATAAAACCATGTAATAGTTCCTAATAGTTATTGTTCGAGGAATTCATCCGGTGTATGCTGGCATGTTCTTATGATTGACTATAAATGAGCAAGATCAGCACAGACACCTAGTGCAGATAATGGACTGCCTTTATACAATGCTTTCAAAGATTGCATCCTCCAAATTTTCATTTTCATTGTAACATTCAAGATGATTGTTGATACTGTCAAATTCTTTGTAGTTCCAAAGCTTTTGGATGTTTCTGACATCTCCGAGCCTGAGTGCATGAAACCGCAGTGAGAAAAACGGTTCTGAATTGTCGTACTGCTTTTTTCTCACCAACTATCAGTGACCAAAATCACTACTTTTGAGTACAAGCACATGCAGCTGACGCCATTTTAAAAACTGTACACTCTAAGCACAGTGCAGTGTCTAACAGCGATGCAAATACATGTGTGTGATGCTAGTTAGAGACTATCCAGCAACAGTCCCCTGACCCAATTAAGCAGCATAGTGTCCCAAATAAACAAAGGGAATTCAAGCTAGTTTCTCAATTAGTTTTTGTTCTTTAAGGTTTGTCCCAAATAAGTGGCTGCCCGATTAACTGATGGCCCAATTAGCCGGAATCCACTGTATTAGTGTACCATTGTAAGATATAAGACGTAGGAGCAGAATTATGAGTTATGATTAGATGAAAGGGATTTTATCTGTTTCCTTTGAGATTGATCAAGCTACTGTCACGTTACTCCTGACTTTGACTGTACCTTCTTCACACGTTGGACCCATCCATTGGAAAGGACATGCACAATTCCCATTTCGAGGGTTACAGTGAGCTTTGTGCGCACAGTGGCACACCAAGGAGCAGTTAGGTCCATATCTATTCATTCGACATTCTGGAAGGAAACAAAATAAATATATATTATAAAGGTTGGGGGTGTTGTGGATAGCCTGGAGGGTTGTTGAAGGTTACAGCGGGACACTGATATGATGCAAAACTGGGTTGAGAAGTGGCAGATGGAACTCAACCCAGATAAGCGTGAGGTGGTTCATTTTGGTAGGTCAAATATGATGACAGAATATAGTATTAATAGTAAGACTCTTAGAAGTGTGGAGGATCAGAGTGTCCAAGTCCATAGGACACTCAAAGCTGCTGCGCAGGTTGGCTCTGTGGTTAAGAAGGCATATGGTGGATTGGCCTTCATCAATGTGGGATTGAGTTTAAGAGCCGAGGGGTAATGCTGCAGCTATATAGAACCCTGGTCAGACCACACTTGGAGTACTGTGCTTAATTCTGGTCACCTCACTACAGGAAGGATGTGGAAACTGTAGAAAGGGTGCAGAGGAGATTTTCAAGGATGTTGCCTGGATTGGGGAACATGCCTTATGAGAACAAGTTGAGTGAACTCAGCCTTTCCTCCTTGGAGCGAAGGAGGATGAGCGGTTACCTGATAGAGATGTACAAGACGATGAGAGGCATTGATCGTGTGGATAGTCAGAGGCTTTTTCCCAGGGCTGAAATGGCTAGCATGAGAGGGCACAGTTTTAAGGTGCTTGGAAGTAGGTACAGAGGAGATGTCAGGGGTAAGTTTTTTTGTTTTTTTTTTACGCAGAAAGTGGGGAGTGCATGGAACGGGCTGCCAGTGGCTGAGGTGGAGGTGGAAATGATAGGGTCTTTTAAAAGACTCCTGGATAGGTACATAGAGCTTAGAAAAATAGAGGTCTATGGGTAACTCTAGGTAATTTCTAAGGTAGGGACATGTTCGGTACAGCTTTGTGGGCCGAAGGGCCTGTATTGTACTGCAGGTTTTCTATGTTATATATATTGTAAAAAGTGTTTGTAAATACTTATTGATACAGGCGGTCCAATTTCTTTCACATTTCAACAACTAGACTGCTGATGGTAATCAGAAGAAAGTTGTTTGACATGTCAGTGTTACAGATAACAAAGAATAATTTTGTGGAAAAATGTTGGTGTTCTTTGAATGCAAAATGAACGTTTCCAAACATGCTTTATGATTCAAAAGTCCTAATACTGTAGCTGGGGGAAGCTGGGTTACTCTCACATCTGTAATCCATTAACACTATATATTACAACTTTAAGATTGCTTCCCAGTACCTTTAATATGTAAGAATGGTTTCTACCTTCCTTCATCTTTTAGGCAGCCCAACTTCGAGGGGGTGGAATTTTTTTTTCCTGACAGATTAGCGGCTAGCCAAAAACAAGAGAAAACTAACTCACACAGCAATGCAACTGAAGCCAAAACACTACATGGAGATTCAATTACACTTTTATCTTCCCAGTGTTGAACTGAGTCTGAGATTCAATGATGATCTTGCAGTATGGCAATTCATTAGATTATTGCCAATATAGTTGAGTTCAAGTGGACATAGCTTGGATTTAAGCCATAGCCCATTAAATAATGAGAATAGCTGGAATTTTCCTAACAAAATTCAATCTTCTTACTTATAGATACATCCTGATTTTCCTCTGTTTGTCTGCTAAGTGAAATTTGCTGCCTTCTACCACTCGACCATTCCAGAATGGCAGTATAACATTTGGGCATTTCAACACTTAGTCTCTGCAGAAAGCGGTTCAGATTCCCTGTCACAGGAAATAACGGAGCAAGTATCTGCCGTGAAAGCTAATGAGCATTTTAAAAAAGGGTTCATTCCTATCCATTGGGCCATTGAAAATCTTTTCAAGAACATGCTGTAGTACTTCCCCCATACTAAAATTAAATCGCCCTGTACACTGGTGAACTACAGAGAAATGAGTGGTATAATCTAGTTTATTATTTAGATAAAATGTAGGAAAAAAATGAATATACAGAATCAACATCACCTGTATCGCATCGATCTCCAGTTCTCCCTGGTGGGCAGAAGCACTTTCCTGTTATAGGATGACATGCTGTGATGCCTTCACAGTCACAAGTCTTCAGACATCTGTCCCCAAAGTATCCAGTGTCACAGACTACAAACAGAGTAACAGTTACACAGTAGCACATAGCATGTTGATGAAACCACCTCTGCCCTTTGCCCCGCTCCCATCAGACTTTTAATGGCATTCTGTTTGAGACTTTAAAAGCACAAGAGTGTGGATCATGAAGGAAGCATTCTCCCTTTAAAAAAGCACAGCCCTCAGCATAAAATACTATCAAAAACTAGCCTGGCTTTGACTTTGCTACTATCTTTCTGTATTTTGCGAGATAGTTTTGTCTGTATGTGTTCATATCGAGAGAAGGAGAGAGGATGGGTGTGATTGAGTTTGGGAATCTGTAAAATGGTGAAATGGAGGAGTGAGGAAAAATGGAGCCAAAGGCTTATGCAGACACCTGTGACTTCTTCCATTTGAATAACTTCTTCCAGTTGGGTACAGATATTGATTTTAACTGACATTTCGATGATCTCCTCTGGTTTCATTCCTGATGATGATGGCAGAGTTTGTCATTGAAACATTGGTTAAAGTTGACACCTGTATCTGGCTGGAAGCCTGAGAAGAGCTTATTCATCATATACAGTATGCCGGAATAGCATTAGATCCTTCTTCCAGTACGTCCATGAAACAGCTTATTCTTCATAACTGATGTTAACTTTTCTTTTCTAGTGGTTGGGGCTCTGTCGGAGCCCACGATCGACTGTTCAAATCGTGGTCCTCTGCAATGTGCAGCCTGGCGCTTTGCTATTTCCAGGAGCGGCCAGAAAGTCATGTAGTTTTGGGGAGTGGTCCCATAGATGACCTGATCCCTCATTTATTTCACTGACTTAAGTGTCGTGGGAGACTGAAACATCAGCCGGGCTGTGCTGCTTTGAAGAGGCCTCTGTACTCGAGCGATCCCCCTCTCTCTCCTGATGAAGGGTGAGAGCCCGCCAGTCCCCGAATTGGAGGGCTTGGGGAAGCGACGTGGATGATTGTAATATTGGAACAGCGAGTTGCTGGTCCGCTCTCGTTGTCGCAGGAGAGCGACCTCGCTTTCCCTCAGTGGAGAGAGAGAGCCTGTTTGAGATACCAAAGTGCTGAGTTACAGTCTGTATTTCTAACGGATTCTAGATCAAGGTCTCTTTGGGGAGATTTTGCTGTTGTTTGCATGGTGGGGTGGGGAAGGGAAGGGTCAGTACTTCTGCTGGCGCAAGTGGAGGGTGGGTTGATGCTTCTGTTGATGTTTGTACATGGGAGGGAGGAAGAGGGCTTTGGGGTTCTGATGGTTCATTCTGTGGGGCTTCTTATTTTGTGGAATCTGCAAAAAGTAAGAATTTCAGGTTGTATACGATCTCTGATATTAAATTAAACCATCTGAATCATTCAGCATGGACTAGATGGGCCGAAGGGCCTGTTTCTGTGCCATGTTTCTCTATCACTCTGCGACAAATGCAAAGCAAGGAAATGAGAAAGGAAGTAAGCAAATGATAAATGATTTAAAAGATACTAAAAATCATTAAAAATAGATTGTTAATCTACAATTCACCAAAATCCATTCAGCAAACCAATATACCACTCCCAGTTAAAAGGTAAGGTTTGTTCTTCATAGCCAGACCGTGGGACAGCTCTAACAGAGCTTGCATTGAAATCAAAGGACTGAGAAAACGGATGCATAAATTAAGAATATTTATTCATCCCAGCTCAGGTACTGCCAGATAATACAATGTTCGAAAATGCATGGTCATGCACTTTGGTAGTAGAAATATATGTGTGGACTATTTTCCAAAGGGGGAGAAAATCCAGGAAGCTGAGATGTAAAGGGACTTTGGAATCCTTGTGCAGAACACCCTGAAGGTTAACTTGCAGGTTGAGTCGGTGGTGAGGAAGGCAAATGCAATATTAGCATTAATTTCAAGAGGTCTGGAATACAAGAACAAGGATGTGATACTAAGGCTTTATAAGGCACTGGTGAGGCCTCACCTTGAGTATTGTGAACAGTTTTGAGCCCCTCATTTTAAAAAAGATGTGCCAGCATTGGAAAAGGTCCAGAGGAGGTTCACAAGGATGATTCCAGGAATGAAAGGTTTATCATACGAGGAACGTTTGATGGCTCTGGGTCTGTACTCACTGGAATTCAGAAGGATGGTGGGGGGGGGGGGGATCTCATTGAAACCTTTCAAATGTTGAAAGGCCTGGACAGTGCAGATGTGGAAAGGATGTTTCCCATAGTGGGAGAGTCTAGGACAAGAGGGCACAGCCTCAGGATAGAGGGGTGCCCTTTCAAAACAGAGATGCAGAGAAATCAGAGAAATCTCTTCAGCCAAAAGGTGGTGACTTTTTGGAATTCATTGTCACATGCAGCTGTGGATGCCAGGTCATTGTGTGTATTTAAGGCAGAAATTGACAGTTCTTGATTAGACATGACATCAAAGCTTACGGGGAGAAGGCCAGGAACTGGGGTTGAGGAGGCGATAAAATAAAGGACCACCCATAACCGAATGGCGAAGCAGACTCGACGGGCCAGATGGTCTAATTCTGCTCCTATGTCTTATGCTGTTATGATCTCATAAGAACCAACCATAAAAATCAATTGTTAGAATTGTACAGTAGAGTGAAGCCTGTATCTCATTCTCCAGATATCCTCAGGATCATATGGCAGAAACAAATAAACCAAATCCCCTGGTTAATTTGCTTTCTCTCACCTTCCCTCACGTTATTATTGGACATATTGCCCTACTTAAACCCTGTTCCCCATGACATTAGAGGTTCATCTCAATGCCTGATCAGCAGTGGTAAGAGAGAAGAGTCATAAGAGTCATTACCTTTTTCACAGAAGTCACCTTGGTAACCAGGGGGGCAGATGCAATGGCCTGTGATAGGTTCACAGGCAGCACCATTTTTACAGTCACAGGTGTGATCACAGGACAAGCCATAAAAGCCCAGAGGACAACCTAGGAAAAAATAAACCAAAGGAATGCCGAGTTCCAAATTATTCTCAACCTTTACTGAACCTTTTTACATCCTCAGTTTACTACGATGCATGAAGTAATAATATGAATTGCTTCATAAACTCAGCATTTTATCATGGGCACTCTGATTTAGTGGGTGACTGGGTGGAGATACGCCTCTACCAAAGGAAATGTAAGGGGCTCCTTCCCTCTGCTAACCCACAGGTTCCCTTTGAGCAAGGTGTAGCATCTGCTTAGCCCCTTGATCAGGGTCATGTGAGACCATGGGAGCAGATAGCGGATGGCTGTATGATGCATATCACAAGTCCTAGTTATACAACCACTGAGGCCAGGCAGACAATCTCTGAAGAGTATTGATAATGCCTGGGGTAACCTGCCTTGTAAAGACACTGCCCAAAAGAAGGCAATGGGAAACCACTTCTGTCGAAAATTTTGCCAAGAATAGTCATGGTCATAGAAAAAAAAATAACAGCCCACATCATCAACACGGCACATAACGAAAAAAATTCTAGTTTGTCCTAACTTAGGACAAATCACTGTGCAATTGCTTGCCAAATTCCTTTTAACAATTTAATTGAAGTCATGATCACAGCAAGCTGTTTGGGTCAAAGTTTACTTTGATGATTAATGTTATAAAGATGAACAAGTGCTTAACCTATATTAAAGAAAATAGTTTTAACTGCATCTATCTGCCAATTTTGTTTCATATTATGATACTAATATGAAAACTAAAAGAATAACTTCTTATGATTTTTATGGCACAGATCATAAGCTAACCATTTCTACATCACCTTGCAGGTTCACACAGATGTTATCGTACATCAGAACACTTTCTCAAATGAAACTTTTGTAAAACATTCTTTTTACATAATGTACATTGGCTGCTGGTATAAATGATGTAAAAGGTGAGTCTACTCACTGTGTTCACACAGAGGACCATAGAAACCTCCCAGACACCGACAGCTGCCTGTGAACCTATCGCAGGTTCCGTTATTCAAACACAAACATTCCAGCTGGCAGTTAGCTCCATATTTTCCAGCACGACATTCTGTCACACACAAAAAAATGACTCTTTACTAAACAGTCTTTCAATATCTTTGTTGAACCCCTGCCTTCTATCATATAAAGCCCCAGCTATGCTTTCAGGGTTACTTCCTTTATCACCCACCATCCTTGGAACACCAGACTTGCTCAGAACTGCTCATTCCCAATATCTCTCAATGTTCCCAGGACTGCTAATCATTCCCAAAAGGTCCCATCTTTTCCAGCCTGGCATAATATCCCTGGCAAAGTGCTTTAAAGTGCAAATCCTTTCAGCATTGCTCCATACCTCACATAATGCAGACCCTGCAGATGAACCTTGCATGTTTCAGTGCAGACACATCACCCCTAAACAGTAATTGTTACACTTACTTCCCTCCGCACTGTACTATTCTCTGAAACCTACACAACATTCTTTAATAGAACATTGATCATCAGTTTCCAAGTGACTCCTTTGTCCACATGTTCCTTCCTACTAATTCCCCTCCTGGTACTTACCCCTGCAAGCAGGGCAAATGCTACGTACGCCTGCTCCTACACCCTCTCCCTCAAATGGTTCCAGTTTAATTAGAGATCACCAACATTCACAGCTTCAAACAGTTCTTACAGGTGAAGCGGATCTTTTGGGGTCATCTATGGTATCTGGTGCACTCAGTGTGGGCTCTACATCGGTGAGATTTAACAGAGTTTGGGAGACCGCTTCGTTGAGCACCACCACAAGAGGTGGGGTTTCCCAGTGGCCACCCATTTCAATTCCACTGCCTTTTCCTATTCCAATATATCAAACCATGGCCTTGTCTGCTGCCATGATGGGGACACACTCAGGTTGGAGAAGCAACTAGATGGCATGAATATTGATTTCTTTAATTTCTGATAATTAGCTCCCCCCACTCTCATTTTCCCTTCCTCATTTTGGCTTCCTTCTCACCCTTTCTCCTCTGGCCATCATCTCCCTCTAGGGACCCTCCTTTCACTTCTCCCATGGTCCACTGTCTTCTCCTTTCAGATTCCTGCTTCTTCAGCCGCTTACATGTTCCACTGTCAACTCCCAGCCACTTCCATCAGCCTCCTTCCCCCATGATATTCATGAATCTGGAATTCTATGTAACTCCTGTAATCATTGAGTATACCTTTCTCACAATGGGTACCAGTCCATCCTAGTCCACAGGAACATGTTCCATCTTCTGGGTTACAGACTCCGCTGTTCTGACAGGCACAGGTATGCAAACAGCTTTGTCCGAATCGCCCCTTTGGACAAACTGCACAAGATCAATAGCAAAGATAGTATTACAAAACAATCCACCACAGGGGGCAGAAATTTGAAATATTAACAGGAAGATGCTGAAAATACTTAGCTAGTCAAACAGAAACTGTGGGGGAACGCATACCACACGTGCAGAGAATAACTTCTTAGTCTCTGTACCTAACCTGCTGAGGACTTCCAGCATTTTGTTTACTTTAATTCTGAAGAATTCAGTCATGAACAATTAAAGTATCTGAATGTCAAGTTTCATGTTCAATGTAAAAACCGTCCTTATATTTTTTCAGTATAGAATCTCCCTCATGTTTTCCTGGATTTTAAAGGCATTTAAGGGGCTCAAATACAAGGCAACCTCATTGTTCAAACAAACCCATGTTGGTAAACAGAAAAATTCAAGGATAACAATCAAGCACACAGAAACCAAACAACTGTCTACAATATAAGACAGACCTTGAAAAATTAGAGTGCATTGAAAAATTATTCTTTAAGAGGAAGTATCAAGTAATGTCAAAATAAATAAATTACTCATATACCATATTAGATTAAGCTTTCAAACATTTTCCCAATTAAGAAGATGCAAAAATTCAAACGATATTGCACACTAATAACTTATGACTTATTTTAAGCCTCATGGTACCTTGGTGACAAGTGGGGTCCAGTACACCAGACGGACACACGCATTTTCCTGTCACAGGGTCACATCGACGTTCATCACCACATTGACATAGATTCATACAGTCCTTCCCATAGTAACCTTCTGGACAAACTGTATGGGAAAACAACCTTGTCACTGAAAATGTACATTATGAAATTTAGCCATTAACATAAGCATGTGTGCAATAATGTCAGCATATTCACCATATTAGTTCAGAGTGATCAGTGATCAACCCAATCAAACATTGCGGAAGACTCTAAACATAGAAACATAGAAAATCTCCAACACAATACAGACCCTTTGGCCCACAATGCTGTGCTGAACATGTACTTACTTTAGAAATTACCTAGCTACCCATAGCTCCCTATTTTTCTAATTTCCATGTACCTAACCAGGAGTCTCTTAAAAGACCCTATTTTATCCGCCTCCAGCACTATTGCAGGCAGCCCATTCCATGCACTCACCATCCTCTGTGTAAAAAAAAACTTTACCCCCGACATTACCTCTGTACCTACTTCCAAGCACCTTAAAACTGTGCCATCTCATGCTAGCCATTTCAGCTCTGGGAAAAACCTCTGACTATCCACACAATCAATGCCTCTCATCATCTTATACACCTCTATAAGATCACCTCTCATCCTCCGTCGCTCCAAGGAGAAAAGGCCAAAGTCACTCAACCTATTCTCATAAGGCATGCTCCCCAATCCAGGCAACATCCTTGTAAATCTCCTCTGCACCCTTTCTATGGTTTCCATATCCTTCCTGTAGTGAGGTGACCAGAACTGAGCACAGTACTCCAAATGGGGTCTGATCAGGTTCCTGTATAGCTGTAACATTACCTCTTGGCTCTTAAACTCAATCCCAAGGTTGATGCAGGCTGATGCACTGTATGTCATCTAAAACAGCAGCTTTCAGTGTCCTATGGACTTAGACCCCAAGGTCCCTCTGAACTTCCACACTGCCAAGAGCCTTACCATTAGTATTATATTCTGCCATCATATTTGACCTACCAAAATGAAGCACTTTACACTTATCTGGGTTGAACTCCATCTGTCATTTCTCAGCCCTGTTTTGCATCCTATCAATGTCCCGCTGTAACCTCTGACAGTCCTCCACACTATCCACAACACCTTCAACCTTTGTGTCATCAGCATATTTACTGAACCATCCCTCCACTTCTTCATCCAGGTCATTTATAAAAATCACAAAGAGTAAGGGTCCCAGAACAGATTCCTGAGGCATACTACTGGTCATCGACCTCCATGCAGAATATGACCCCTCTACAACCACTTTTTGCTTTCTGTGGGCAAGCCAATTCTGGATCCCCTTGGATCCCATGCTTCCTTACTTTCTCAATAAGCTTTGCATGGGGTCCCTTATCAAATGCCTTGCTGAAATCCATATACACTACTTCTGCTGTTCTAACTTCATCAATGTGTTTATAGTCACATCCTCAAAAAATTCAGTCAGGCTCATGTGGCAGGCCTGCCCTTGACAAAGCCATGCTGACTGTTCCTAATCATATTATACCCCTCCAAATGTTCATAAATCCTGCCTCTCAGGATCTTTTCCATCAGCTTACCAACCACTGAAGTAAGAATCACTGATCTATAATTTTCTGGGCTATCTCTACTCCCTTTTTTGAACAAGGGAAGAACATCCGCAACCCTCCAATCCTCTGGAACCTCTCCCGTCCTCATTGATGATGCAAAGATCATTGCCAGAGGCTCAGCAATCTCCTCCCTCACCTCCCACAGTAGCCTGGGGTATATTTCATCCAGTCCCGGTGACTTATCCAACTTGATGCTTTCCAAAAGCTCCAGCACATCCTCTTCCTT
The DNA here is from genome assembly GCF_030144855.1 of Hypanus sabinus. NCBI lineage: Eukaryota > Metazoa > Chordata > Chondrichthyes > Myliobatiformes > Dasyatidae > Hypanus > Hypanus sabinus. Next base: position 33,880,453 of record NC_082707.1, read on the forward strand.
AATATCTACATGCTCAAGCTTTTCAGTCCACTGTAAGTCATCCCTACAATCACCAAGATCCTTTTCCATAGTGAATACTGAACCAAAGTATTTAATAAGCACCTCTGCTATGTTCTCCGGTTCCATACACACTTTTCCACTGTCACACTTGAATGGTCATATTCTCTCTACTCCCAGACTAAAGGCATTGGGAGGGTCACAAGTGAACTATTCATGAGATGCATCACTTTCCAGCAAGGTGCCAGCAGCCAATCTTCAAAATGTTTCCTTAAATCTATACAACCAATTAACCTATATCAGTCCCAGCTTTTTAAAAAAATAGCTCATTATCACTTCAGAAATGTGTCTCACAGCCAGTGAAGTGCTCTTAAGATCATAAATAATGGTTTAATCTGGGCAATGGCAGGATCCAGTTTGGATACAACAAGGCTTCATAAATGGTAATGATCAGACAATTTGCTCTAATGACACTGGTTAAGCAGTAAATATTGATTAGGAGAACAAGCAAGCTCACTGCCCACTCTTTGTAATGGCCAGCTGAGAGGGCAGGAAAACAAATAGGCCAATTAATTACTTAACTGACAGTATGGCACCCTCCCAGTGAGATGTCAGGACAGAATCTGTGCACGAGTCTTGAGGGAGGTTTCATCCTGATGAAGAATGCTACAACTGAGCCAAAACTGACAAGCAGAACAGGTGAGATAATGGTAGGTGTTTTGGAAGACACCAAATGTATGGTCATGCACGTAGGAGTAAAGGTATGGACTATTTTTGAAACGGGGAGAAAACTCAGAAATAAGAGGTGCTAAGGAACTTGGGAGTCCACGTGCAGGGTTCCCTAAAAGTGAACTTGCAGGTTGAGTTGGTAGTAAGAAAGGCAAATGCAATGTTCAAAGTTCAAATACATATGTCATCATCCACAACTCTTGAGATTCACTTTCTCGTGGGCATTCATAGTGAATACAAGAAACACAATAGAATCAGTGATAGACTGCACTTAACAGATTGACAAGCAACCTATGTGCAAAAGCCAACAAACTGTGCAAATACAAAAAGAAAGAGAAATAATAAGTAATAGTAATAATAAATAAGCAATAAATGTCGAGAACATGAGATGAAGAGTCTATGAAAGTGAGTTCATAGGTATTGGGAACAGTTCATTGATGGGGTGAGTTAAGTTATCCTCTCTGGTTCAAGAGTCTGATGGTTGAGGGGTAATAATTGTTCCTGAACCTGGTGGTGAACATCCTGGGGCTGCTGTACATTCTTCCTGATGGCAGCAATGACAAGAGAGCATGGCCTGGATGGCTGGGGTCCTTGAAGATGGATGCTGTATTCCTGCGACAGCACTCCATGTAAATGTGCTCAAATGTGGGGAGAGCTTTACTTGTCGGGCTTTATTAGTGGTGTCTACTAATGGGCTGTATCCACTACATTTTGAAGGCTTTTCCAGTTGGAATTTGTGTTTCCATACCAGGTTGTGATGCAGTCAGTTAATTTACTTGCCACTGCACATCTATAGAAGTTCGTCAATGTTTCAGATGACATGCGGAATCTTCGTAAACTCCTAAGAGAGACTCATTCATATTGAGAGAACTAGTACTTGAAAGCAAAGATGTAATGTTGAGGCTTTATAAGGCATTGGCCAGACATCACTTACAGTATTGTGAGCAGTTTTGGGCTAGGAATTGATGGGCAGGAATTATTGAGGGTACAGAGGAGGTTCACAAGAATTATCTTGAGAATGAAAGGGTTAACATATGAGGAGCATTCGATAGCTTTGGGACTGTACTAACTGGAGTTTAGAAGAATCATGGAAGGTCTAATTAAAACCTATCAAGTATTGAAAGGCCTAGATAGAGTGGATGTAGAGAGTGTGTTTCCTACCATGGTGGAATCTAGGACCAGAGGGCATAGCCTTAGAATAGCAGGACGTCCCTTTAGAAAGGACATGAGGAGAATTTTCTCTAGCCAGAGGGTAGCAAATCTGTGGAATGAATTGCTACAGGCTGCTATGGAGGCCAATTGATTGGGTATATTTAAGGCGCCATTTGATTAGTAAGGATGTCCAAGTTTATTTACTTGGTGATACAGTGCGGAACAGGCCCTTCTCACCCTTCAAGCTGTGTTGCCCAGCAACCCACTGATTTATGGGACAATTTACAATGACCAGTTAACCTATACCACTACATCTTTGGATTGTGGGAATAAACCGGAGCACCCAGAGGAAACTGACACACATACTCGAAGGAACATTGGAATTGAAATCTAATGCTCTGAGCTGTAAAAGTGGGTTGAGAGGAATTATGAATCAGCCATGATTGAATGGTGGAGCAGACTCAATCGGCAGAATGGCCTAATTCTGCTCCTATTCTATGGAAGATACAAGATGGATGTAGTTATCAAAATTAGCTAACTTACTGGGGAAGCAAAGTTTGAAGAACAAGTTAGAGTCATACCGGGTGAAAAGGAGGCCTCTAAGTTCACTAAGGCCACCCTAACCACTTGGCACCCAGTTACACTAGTCCTACTCTGATCCAGTGTGGTTTTCCTCCCATATTTCCATCGTCCTTTTAGATTCTACCATTCACAATTTGGAGGCCAATTAACCAACCCGCACATCTTTGGGCTGTGGGAGGATACCAGAGTGCCTGAAGGGAATTCATGTGGCCACAGGCACAATATATAAATTCTACACAGCATTTGGGAGCATTGAGCTCAACTTTGTACTTGCAATACTATAGCTCTGCTCACTATCGATTAGCAACTGAGAAAGGAAGAGAGAAAGCCCTTTGATGGATATTGTGTTCCATTGGGCAGAACTGAACTCAAGTTGCCACAGGAAATTTTTGAAGCAATCCACCAGTAATTTTCATTTACAAATTGATCCTTCCCGCTTCACGAGGAGAAGGACAGCCAGTGCCTGGGAACACCACAACAAGCAGGCTCCCCTCCAAGACCAATAATGTCCTAACTTTAAAATACTGTACATCACCATTCTTAAACCATCACCAGGTATACATGCTGGACAGCACCACACAAGAGCATTCACTAGAAGGGCTGTTGTGGTTTGGGAGCTGCCTCATCATCACCTGTTCAAGGCCAGAGAGAAATGAGGGATGAGAAAGAGATGCTGCTTTGGACTGCAGTTTACACTTCCCTTAATGAATAAACATAGAATTATGAAGCAATACATTGCAGAAATAGACCAGCCTAGTGGCAGCAGGGACCACCAAGCACATACGTTTACACCAATCCTGCCCAGGCCCATTTTATTCTCCCCAAAAACTCCCTCCAGACTCTATCACTCACATATAGAGGCAAATTAACCTCTTGATTTTGAGACAGATGTGGAGAACTGAGCACCTGAAGGAAACCCACATGGTTACAGGGAAAACAGAAACTCCACAAAGACCGCATCAGAAGACAGGACTAAACTCAGTTCACGGGAGCTGTGAAGTCATGTCACTCCAAATCAGTGGTTCCCAACCTGGGGTCCACGGACCTGACAGTTACTGGTAAGGCTCCATGGCATAAAAAAATGTTGGGAAGTCCTGCTCTAAATTAACTTGAATTTTTGCTGAGTTATGAAACAGCCTGGAATCTGTGGTTGTAATGACAGCAAAACCATCAAAACTCTTGGCCGTAACTGCATACAACTGATAACCTCCATTTCCAGAAATTTGACCTATAATTTTCCTAGAAAAGCAGCTTCATTTGTAAAAGATTGAGTTAGTGAAAGGGGAACTGGTTCAGCTGTTCACGTGTCAGTCGTGCACTGAAATTCATTTTAAGACACAGCACAGTGTCACAGAAACTTTGTAAAATCTAGCATCATATCACAGAGTGATTGGAAACAAGATGGCAATGAAAAGATGCACATTGAGTCTTGCTCACGGGATCTGCCAACCTCAATTTCAATTAGACCGGGGGTCGGCAACCCGCAGCTCCGGAGCCACATGTGGCTCTTTTACGTCTGTGCTGCAGCTCCCTGTTGCTTTGGGAAATAATTGGTCGGTATTTAATTAAAATGTATTTTATGTTAGTTTGTTAGTTTTTGAAATGTAATTCTAAATTTGAAGATTATGGTGATCTTGTACAATCTAAATAAGACGTTGTGGCGACCCATTTCCTGACACATCCGAACCGGCTCACAATTAGCCAGCGTTCAGGCTAAGGGAGATAGCCTACGGGGGTTTGTGAGTACGTGTCTTTTGCAGCATCCACGCCCATGGGGGGCGGGTTGAGGGAGGCTTAAAAGCAAGGCTGTTTAGTTCGAATAAAGCTATCTTTGACTGCAGTTTACTGACTGCGTGTAGCACACCGCTACAACGTGTTTTTATCGCTGGCTGTCCAGAGGGGAGGTGCTGAAACGCTTTGTCGTGTGTCTGGAAGAAGTGAAAACTTTCCTGGGCAGCAAAGGGCTCACCTTTCCTGAGCTGGAACAGCCAGAGTGGCTGGAAAAGCTACACTTCATGGTAGACATGACAGCGCACCTGAACACGCTGAACACAGCTCTTCAGGGGTAAGGACGTACAGCCCTGCACATGTTGGAGGATGTTTTGGCATTCGAGCGCAAGTTGACAGTGCTTGCCAGAGATTTACAGAAAGGCACATTGTCTCACTTCCCCAATTTGAGAGAGTTCAAACAAGGTCACGACATGATAAATTCGGAGTATTTACATTCTGCAATCATCGCAATGCAAACATCGTTTGGGAAACGCTTCTGTGAGTTCAGAGAGGAAAAAAACACATTATCCTTCCCGGTCACTCCTCTAAGCATCGATCCATCCCTACTGAATACGACTGCATTGTCAGGTGTGAGTCAACCTGACCAAGTATGATAAATATTTTAATTGCCTATTATTTTACGTATATTCATATGTTTTCATTGTTCAGTGAAATAGTCCTTTTATTTTTCAGGTTGACAGCTGGCTGACGTTATTTTTGGTTTGCTGCTGGCGGCAAATTTAAGTTTGTCGTTTTTCATAAATACAAGAAGGACTCAAATAGACGTTGAGTATTTTACTTAAAAGTAACCTTCAACCCAACGTCTTTTTTTCGGAGTTCAAAATGTTTTTGTTGCATGCAGAAATGTAATTTCGTTTTCTCTGCAGGAGTTCATCAATTTCATAAATGCAACACATTATAGTTTGTTTATACATAGCATAAAGGCAAAACAAAACGTTGTATGCAGTGTTATTTCATTTTAAATGTCAAACGGGTTTTGCGGCTCCCAGTGTTTTCTTTTCTGTGGGAAACGGGTCCAAGTGGCTCTTTCAGTGGTAAAGGTTGCTGACCCCTGAATTAGACCATAAGACTATAAGGTACAGGAGCTGAATTAAGCCATTTGGCTCTTCATGTCTGCTCTGTCATTTCATCATGGCTGATCCATTTTCCCTCTTAGCCCCAAGTTCTTGCTTCCCTTCACCCCCCATATCCTTTCATGCCCTGACCAATCAAGAATTTATCAACCTCTGCCTTTAATATAAGACCATAACATATAGGAGCAGAATTAGGCCATCTGGCCCATCGAGGTGGCTCTGCCATTCAATCATGGCTGGTCTTTTTTTTTTCTCCTCCTCAGCTCCACTCCCCGACCTTCTCCCTGTAACCTTTGATGCCATGTCCAATCAAGAACCTATCAATCTCTGCCTTAAATACACCCAACGTTCTGGCCTCCACAGCTGCATGTGGCAAAGAAGTCCACAGATTCACCATACTCTGGCTAAAGAAATTCCTCCTCAGCCCCAGTCTAAAAGGATACCCCTCAATTCTGAGGCTGTGTCCTCTGTTCTAAAAAGCCATCTTGTAGGCAGTCTAGAAATTCCCCTTCTTGGAATCCAGCACAACCCTGATTTTCCCAAACTACCCACATATTGAAGTCCCTCATGGCTATAGTAACATTGCCATTTTGGCATGCATTTTCTAAATCCTGTTGTAACCTGTAGACCACATCCTTACTACTGTTTGTGGTTCTGTATGTATCTCCCATCAGGGTCTTTTTACTCTGGCAGTACCTTAGCTCTGCCCACAATGACTCAATACCTTCTGACCCTGTGTCACCTCTTTCTAATGATTTAATTCATTTTTTACTAACAAAGCCACACCACCCGCTCTGCCTACCTTTCTCTCCTTTTGATATTCTTGGACTTTAATCTCCCAGCTATAATCTTCTTTCAGCCATAATTCAGTAATGCCTACAACATCATACATGACAATCTGTAACCGTGCTACAAGTTCATCGACCTTATTCCGAACACTATGTGCATTCAACTATAAAACCTTCAGTCCTGTATCCACCTTTTACCTTGCAACTCATCCCGTTGACTGCAACTTTGCCCTAGCATCAGTCTCTCCTTGCTGGGAGTCTCACTACACATTGCCTCTGTTTGTAAACTGACTACCTCTTCTTCAGCATTATCACTGGTTCCCATCCCCCTGCCAAATTAGTATAAACCCACCCAAAAAACTCTAGCTAACCTGCCCAAAGGATATTGGTCCCCCTTGGGTTCAGGTGTAACCCATCCCTCTTGTACAAGTTGTACCTTCTCCAGAAGAAATCACGATTCATAAGTCTGAAACCCTGCCTCCTCCACCAGTCACACATTCAGCTGCCAAATCATCCTGTTCTTATTCTCACTGGCAAGTGGCACAGGCAGCAATCCAGAGATTACTACCCTGGAAGTGCTGTTTCTCAGCTTTCTACCCAGCTCCTAAAATCTCTCTTCAGGACTTCCTCACCTTGTCTATCTATGTCATTGGTGCCATTGTGCACCAAGACTTCTGGCTGCTCACCCTTGCCCTTGAGAATGCCATGGATCTGATCCAAGACATCCCTGATCCTGGAACCAAGGAGGCAACGTACCATCCGGGTGCCTCGATCGCGCCCACAGAACCTTGTCTCTGTTCCTCTGACTAAGGAATCTCCCATCAACACTGCAGTCCTCTTCACCTTTCTGCTCTTTTGAGTCACAGCACCAGACACGGTGCCAGAGACCCAGTCACTGTGGTTCCCCCCATTAGGTCATTCCTCTCAATTGTATCTAAAGTTTCTTTTTGAGGAGACAGCCTCAGGAGTACTCTGCACTAGCTGTGCATTTCCTCTCCTCTCCTGACGGTCACCCAGTTACTCGTCTCCCGCAACCTCTGGGTAACTACCACCCAGTATCTATCCCGTATGAGTCGAAGGTCATCAAGCTGCAGCTACAGTTCCTGAATACGTTCTCTCAGGAGCTGCAACTCTGTGCACCTAGTACAGATGTGTTTATCTGGGAGACTGGAGATCTCCCAGACTTCCCACATCCCACACAGAATAGAAGATAGTACTCCTGGAGCCATTCTCAGTGAACTACTATGCCCTAATAGTTGAGGAACAAACAAATAGGTACAGAGAAAGAGTAACTTACAAGACAATATACCTCGCACCCAAGTCTGATGTCACCTAAACCTGATGAGCCAAAGCCACTCTAAAGAGTGACCCCACTCCACTTGCACTTGAATTATTTTTATTGGCCCTTTCTAATGAATCCCTCTTGCTGATTGGTCGTTCCTCAACTCAGAGAAACTGCTGCGAAACTCTGCCTTTAAAAATTCAATTACCGTCCTGATTAAAAAGTAGTTCTTTTTACACATTCCTAATGTGGATTGTCCAACTCTGAGGAAACTGCCTCGAAGCTCTGCTTTTTAAATCTTGAGCACGGACCCGACTGAAAGGTAGCTCTTTTCACACACTGCCTCTTGCTGATTGGTTGCACTTCAACCAAGAGTAACTGTCGAGAAACTCTGCCTTTAAAATCTCTGTCACCTTCCTGATCAAAAAGTAGCACTTTTTACACAACCCTGATGTGGGTTGTCCAACTCATTGTCCAATTGGTTAAATATGAACGATGCTTCAGTGGTACTCCCTTTACTGATTACGACACCTTTTTTAAAGTCAATTCTGAGGTGCCTTCTGCAACAACCAGCCCATCGAGCAGCCTGCAACAATGAGGTCACCTCGGTCAGACCACTGCATAGTGGAATGTCAGACAGAGGGCAGAGTGTCTTTCCCACCTACTGCACATTTTCCCTCATTCCATGACTACCTTTTCTGCAGCTATACTGTAGCTGCCTTGGGGGGATCATACCAATATCTCTAAACCTCTTTTCTGTGACTAACACAGCAACCACATGGTAGTTGGGACTGCCCGTGTGTCTCTTAGTGGGGAGCACACAGTTACCATTTTACTACATGCAGATCACGTGCTGCTGTTGTTACCAGATCATTGGCACAATTTTACATCTTGGCTGGGAGATTCAAGCGGTCAAAGGCACCCTAGGCAGCACATGGTCAGAGGACCAAAGGAAGATGTAATCTTCTTGAGACTCATGTCCAGACATGGGGACTTCCATTCAGTGACACCATGCCTCTCCACAAGATGTACTGTCGCAATTTTTCCAGGGGCAATCCACACAGATTCAGTGATTTAATTATAAACTTTAACGCTCTATGTAGTCTGAATAGCTTAACGCAGTTCCTTTGTCGTGTGCTCTTACCTCCAAACTCTGAGAACTGGAAATAGAAGCAAGTCATTCTCACTCCAAGGGACCCCTACAAAGCAGCTATCTTTACATTCTTTTCAGCAACATAATTTGAACACATTCTTAATCATTTTTAAAATCCAACTTTTATGTTTACTTATTTTTCAGATGAACTGATGCTGCTACTGTGCTGAATTTCCTGAAGATGGCACCAAATACAAAGACAAGTCCGAATATGGGACAATCAATGCTCCAGTGACTTCACCATTGCAGACAGCTTTTATTCTGACTCAGTGTTAAGCGAATTGTTAAGTAATGTAATGCTAACTCCAGGCCACGGGTACTTCAGCAGCTGGGTTGAATTCACCTCATGATGCTAGACTGGAATTCTCTAACACATGATGTCTGTACAGGTTTTATTAATATGAGTCCAGCAGATAACCCTGAGCAGATAGATTATTACACTGTGCTATTTTTGGGCACAGAATATCATATCTAATAATGAATTTAACATATTATCTCAGATTTTGCAAGGAAGTATCTTCATACCCCCACATAATTGGGGAGAGTTTCTCATATAGTTGTGACCAACTTTCAGATATTTACGCAGATGTAAAGATCCTAACATTGCTGTCATTTACTGCATTCTGTTATCCCAGCACGATTCCAAGACAAGGAGTACAAGGAGTACAAACTTACTGTTATTCTCCACTATACATCCCTGCCATATAGAACTAGACCTGGAGAAGGGAAGATAATCCCTTGTACTCTAAGCAAAGGAGATAGGTATTGTGGGAATTAAATTCCATTGGATTTTAATCTGCTGGAGTACTTCCATGGTGGATGGTTGATATGAGTTTGATTTCAACATTGTAGGGAAATTTGGATGGGTACGTGGATGGGAGAGGTATGGAGGGTTATGATCTAAATGCAGGTCATTGGAAATAGGCAGATTAATAGTTTGGCATGGATTGTATGGGTTGAAGGGACAGTTTCTTTGCTATAGTGTTCTATGACTCTATAAATGTTGTTAAACGTAGTTTATCTTCAATTTTTTAAAAGAAGTTTTATTGGTTTCTGATTGGTTCTGAAAGTCAAACTTGTTCAAAGTTGCCGACAACCTTGACAGTTGTGAGTGGATAAGGGGCTATGGTTTCACTGGTGGGCAGTTGTGACTTCTTCTGCATCAACTGTCTCTCATACTTCTACCCATTCCCCACATCATTTCTGTGGTTAACCTTTGCTGAACCTCTCAGCTGAAGTCTCCTGCCTTCTCCCCATATCCCTTCATGTTCACTCAAGAATCTATCAACCTCTGCCTTAAATATACATAAAGAAATAGCTTCCATGGCTGCCAGTGGCAAAGATTTCCACAGATTCACCACTCCCTGGTTAAAGAAATTCCTCCTATTCTACTCTCCATTCTATTCTGAGGCTGTGTCCTCTGGTCTTAGACTGTCCCACCTTAGGAAACATCCACTCCACATCCGCTCTATCAAGGCCTTTCACCAATTGATGGGTATCAATTAGGTCACACCTCATTTCTTCTGAATTCCAGGGAATGCAGGCCGAAAGCCATCAAACGTTCTTCATATGACAAGCCATTCAATCCTGGAATCATGTTTTTGTGAATCTCCTTTGAACCCTCTCCAGTTTCAGCATATCCTTTCTAAGATAGGGGCCCAAAACTTTCACAATATTCTAAGTGAGGCCTCACCAGTGCCTTATAAAGTCTCAGCATTACATTCTTGCTTATACATATATTCTAGTCCTCTAGAAATGAATGCTAACATTGCATTTGCCTTCCTCACCACAGACTCAACCTGCAAATTAACCTTTACAGAATGCTGCACGAGGACTCCCAAGTCCCTTTGAACCTCAGTTTTTTGTATTTTCTCTCCATTTAGGAAATAGTTAATGCTTTCATTTATTTTATCAAAGTGCATGACCATCATTTCCCGGCACTGTTTTCCATCAAACACTTTGTTGCCCATTCTCCTAATCTGCCTAAGTCCTCTGTAGGTTCTCTACTTCCTCTAAACTACCTGCTCCTTCACCTATCTTCATATTGTCTGCAAGCCTTGCAACAAAGCCATCAATTCCATCATCCAAATCATTGATATAGGACATAAAAAGATCAGTCCCAACACAGACCCCCGCGAAACACTACTAGTCACTGGCAGCCAACCCACTCTTTGCCACCTGCCAATCAACCACTGCTTTATCCATGCTAAAATCTTTCCTATAATACCATGGGCTCATAGCTTGTTAAACAGCTTCATGTGTGGCACGTTGTGAAAGGCCTTCTGAAAATCCAAGTACATAACATCAACCAATTCTCCATTATTATCCTGCTTGTTATTTCTTCAGAGAATTCTAACAGATTTGGCGGACAAGATTTTTCCTTGAGGAAACAATGCTGACTACAACCTATTTTATCATGTGGTCCAATTACCCTGAGACCTCATCCTTAATGATCAACTGCAACATCTTTCTAACCACTGAGGTTGGACTAACTGGCCTATAAACTTTCCCTTCTTTTGCTTCTCTCCCTTCTTGAAGAATGGAAAGACATTTGCAATTTGCCAGTCTTCTGAAACCATTTCAGAATCTTGTGATTCTTGAAAGATTATTACCAGTGCCTCCACAATCTCTTCAGCCATCTCTTTCAGAACCCTGGGGCGTACACTATCTGATCCAGGTGACTTATCTACCTTCAGATCTTGCAGTTTCCCAAGAACCTTCTCTCTGGTCATGAAAACTTCACGCATTTCATGACCCCTGACAACTGGAACTTCTATCATACTACTAGTGCCTTCCACAGTGAAGACTAATGCAAAATACTTATTCAGTTCTTTCACCATTTTGTAGTCCTTCATTACTAACTCTCCAGCATCATTTTCCAGCAGTCACTTCTCTTTTACACTTTATGTATTTGAAGAATCTTTTGGTATCCTCTTTAGTATTATCGGTTAGCTTACTTCTGTATTCCATCTCTACCTTCTTAATGGCTTTTTTAGTTGTCTTCTGTTGGTTTTTAATAGCTTCCCAATCCTTTAACTTCCTATTATTTTTTGCTCTATTATATGCTCCCTCTTTGGCTTTTATGTTGCCTTTGACTTCTCTTGTCAGCCACAATTGTGTCATCTTTCCTTTAGAACATTTCTTCCTCTTTGGGATGTATCTATCCTGTGCCTTCCAAATTGCTTCCAGAAATTCCAGCTGTTGCTACTTTGCCATCATCTCTGCCACTGTTCTTTCCAATGAATTCTGGTAAAAAGCTCACTGGACATTACACAGAGGAAAATTTACCCTGTGTCCAGTCAATATTATATTCAATTTGAACCTCCTAAGGGCATCAACACAGAGATAGCTTCACAAGTTATGTAAAATATGAGATGTCAGGATATTTGATGTTGCAATGGATACCTTAAATAAACATACCTTGGCTCAATCAATACATCAATGGAATGTTTTCACTATAGCACAATTACTTACCAAAAAAAAAAAGTTCTGGTTTAATTTCAGCCACTTGCTATTCTCCTAAGTGATTTTTCAATGATGCTTAGGGCTTGTATAACTCACCAATCATGCAATCAGCTCCAATAAGTCCAGGTGGACAGCTGCAGGTTCCAGTTACAGTGTCACACCGGCCTTCGTTCTGGCACTTGCATCTCTCTCGGCAGTATGGGCCATAGGTTCCCTCTGGACATTCTGAAGGGCAAAAGGTTTAATTTCCCTTTTCTTAGACACATTCAAAAAATAAATGCAGCACAAACAAGAAGCTGGAGGAACGCAGCAGATCAGGCAGCATCCATGGAAATGAACCAACAGTCGACATTTCAGACCGAGTGTCCTGAAGAAGGGTCTCAAGGTTCAAAAGGTCGAAGTCCAAAGTACATTCATTATCAAATTATGTATACTATATACAACCTTGAGATTCATCTCCTTACAGGCAGCAAAGAAACCATATAGAGCCCAGTCAAGAGAGACCGCCAGACACCCAAAGTGCAGAAAAATAAGAACAAATTTTGCAAACAATAACAGTAAACAAATAACACTCAGAACTGAAGTTCACAGCCACAAACCCAGTACATCACCACAGCCAGTCCAGGAGCCTATTAGATGCAGCCATAGTCTCGGTTCAGCATAGAAGCAAGTAAACCTTGTGACCAGTGAGCTGAACACCAGCCCAAAATGTCGAATATTTGTTCACTTCCATAGATGCTGCCTGACCTGTTGAGTTCCTCTAGCATATTATGTATATTGTTTTGGATTTCCAGCATCTGCAGAATTTCTTGTGTTTTCAATAAATAAATCCTGCTCCTGCTGGCTATTTTGTGAGTCACTAAATTATCTTCAATAATGATGACTCCAATATCTCAAACTGGATGTGGAATTACAGCTCAAATAAATTAGCTGTACAGTGATCACAAATTAGTTTTCCCCTAAGGCATACTCAACACTCTGTAAACGTTTGTAGCTGGCCTGAGAACTTTTTACCCAATAAAAATATGTAAAAGACATTAAAGGAAAGGCTTCTATAGTGATTGGTTTATAACGAATGCTGGACAGCCGCAGACAGACGTTATATAGCTGATCATTAGGTGTCTATTCAAATGAGTTTTACAAATACAAAATTACTAATGAGAGTGTTAACACACAGAATTAATAACTATATTAGCTATTTAAAATGGTCTGTTTATTTTAAGTTAATATTTTCTTAAAAAGTAATTTATAAAATACTAGAGCGATATATAAGAATGAAAATTCTCTTTGGGTGGATTATTATAAGAATGAACACTTAATGCCTTCATTTTAATGATTTTGCAAGCTGATTTTTACAATCTAAAGCAAGACCAGAGGATGCAGAAACTGACAGGTTCCTGCAAAGCAGCGATGAATTCTGCAAATAGATTGAATACATACGAAGATCACATTGGGCCCCATGGTAGCCAGGAAGGCAGGTGCATCGGCCAGTGACAGGGTGGCACTCCTCATTCACTCCTGAGCACTGGCACACCTGGTTGCAGTCCTGTCCATAGGTGCCTGGAGGACAACCTGGAAGTCAATACAGAGGAAGGTCAAAGTTCAAAGTAAATTTGATATCGAAGTATGTCACCAAACTCTACCTCGTGATTCATTCCTTGCAGGCATTCACAGTAGAACAAAGATATACAATAGAATCAATGATAAACTACAAATAAACAAAAATCAACTATTGCACAAAAGACAAACTGTGTAAATAAAAACAATAATAATAAAAATAAGTAAATAAATACTGAGAACAGGAATTGTAGTGTCTTTGTAAATTAGCCCATTGGTTGTGGAACCAGTGCAGAATTGAGGTGAGTGAGGTTATTCACTCTGATTCAGGAGCCTGATGGTTGTATGGTAATAACTGCTCCTGAACCTGGAGGCGTGGGACCGCTCCTGTATCTCTTTCCTGGTGGCAGCAGCAGGAAGACAGTATGGCCTGGATAGTGGGGGTCCTTGATAATGGATATACAATAGTGCTCTTTAGAGATGTGTCCAATGGTGTGGAGGGCTTTGCCTGTGATGGACTGTTGGAAATGCTCTCATGTTCTTTATAAAACATCAGCATTAGTAAGAGATTGGCTAGCAGAGGGTCAGCCATAGTCATATTAAAAAGCAGAGCAAGACGGAAGAGCCTAGGGGCCTACTGCGATAGCTTGTGTCCTTGTAACAAAAAGGAGTCATAGTGTCCAAATAGAAAGCACCCAGAATCATCATTCTCTGAAAACTGAGTGCATAGCAGATGGGAAATATGAGGTAGATGATGGTAAGTATTACTCACCAAATGCATTAGGTTGCAGCCAGACGTGGGAATAAGTTGAGAATTGTCTAGTTAGTGGGTGAGCTGCAGAGTCTTAAGTGGATTTTACACTGCTCTACAGTTTTGGTGGCTAGTCATTGACTGCATGTTCTGGGCAAAATGTCAACTACTGTCCAATGTTAGAGGGACAATTAGTGAAAATTTAAATATTAGGAAGATACAGATAAAGGTTAAATGTACATATATAGAAAATAGCCCTTTAAGCTTATTCCACCATTCAAAGTAATCAGTTCTGATCCTTTATTTCAATACCCCATTCCCATACACTCCCTGTACTCCTTGATGTCTTCCGTGTATAGCAATCTATCTCCCTTCTTTTTAAATATGCTCAGTGACCTGAACTCCACCACATTCAGTGGTAAAGAATTCCACAAGCTCCCCGTCTTTTAAGCGACAACATTTCTTTTCATTTCTGTCGTACAGATCCTCAGAGTGTGACCCCCCATTCTAGAGATCACCAGCTAGGGAAAACAACTTCCCTCTAATCCTGTTTTTTTAGCACTGTAGGAATCTTTTTTACATTTCAGTGGGATTCCCTCTCGTCCTCGATCTAATTTCTCTTCAAATGGGAATCCAGCCATCCCAGGAATCAGTCTGGAGAACCCCTAGGGCTGGTATATCTTTATTACACAAGTAAATAAGAACACAAGACTCTACTTCCACAGGAAGAAAACTGAATTTGGGATGAAACATTTGACCCTCACCAGTTTTTATTGATGCCCCATAGGAAACATCCTGCCTGAATCCCCATCATGAATTGGTATGGCAGCTGCTCTGCGGGAGACCACAAGAAACTGAGGAGAGTTGTGGACATCACAGAAACCAGCCTCCCCTCTGTGTACTCTGTCTGCACCTCTTGCTCCCTTAGTAAAAGTAGCCAGCATAATCAAAGAACAGTATACCTTCATCCCCCACCCAGATGGCCTCGAAGCTCTTCGCTTCTTTTTGGATTCCAGACCTAACCAATTCCCCTCTACCACCACTCTCCTCCATCTAGCGGAATTAGTTCTTACTCTCGATAATTTCTCCTTTGGCTCCTCCCACTTCCTCCAAACCAAGGGTGTAGCCATGGGCACCCATATGGGTCCCAGTTATGCCTGCCTTTTTGTTGGCTTTGTGGAACAGTCCATGCTCCAAGTCTATACAGGTATCCGTCCCACTCTTTTCCTTCGCTACATCGACGACTGCATTGGTGTTGCCTCTTGCATGCGTGCTGAGCTTGTCGACTTCATTAACTTTGCCTCCAACTTTCACCCTGCCCTCAAATTTACCTGGTCCAATTCCGACACCTCCCTCCCCTTTCTTGATGTTTCTGTCTCCATCTCTGGAGACGGCCTATCTACTGATATCTACTATAAGCCTACAGACTCTCACAGCTACCTGGACTATTCCTCTTCCCACCCTGTCTCTTGCAAAAATGCCATCCCCTTCTCGCAATTCCTCCGTCTCCGCCGCATCTGCTCTCAGGATGAGGCTTTTTTTTTCCAGGACAAAGGAGATGTCTTCCTTTTTTAAACAAAGGGGCTTCCCTTCGTCCACCATCAACTCTGCTCTCAAACGCATCTCTCCCATTTCCCACACATCTGCCCTCACCCCATCCACCTGCCAGCCCACTCGGAATAGGGTTCCCCTTGTCCTTACCTACCACCCCACCAGTCTCCAGGTCCAACATATAATTCTCTGTAACTTCCGCCACCTCCAATGGGATCCCACTACCAAATGCATTTTTCCCTCCCCACCTTTCTGCTTTTCGCAGGGATCGCTCCCTACGCAACTCCCTTGTCCACTCGTGTCCCCCCCCCCCCATCCCTTCCCACCGATCTCCCTCCTGGAACTTATCCTTGTAAACGGAACAAGTGCTACACCTGCCCTTACACTTCCTCCATCACCACCATTCAGGGCCCTAGACAGTCCTCCCAGGTGAGGCGACACTTCACCTGTGAGTTGGCTGGTGTGGTATACTGCGTTCAGTGCTCCCGGTGTGGCCTTTTATATATTGGCGAGACCCGACACAGACTGGGAGACCGTTTCGTGGAACACCTACGCTCAGTCCACCAGAAAAAGCAGGATCTCCCAGCGGCCACACATTTTAATTCCACGTCCCATTCCCATTCTGATATGTCTATCTGTGGCCTCCTCTACTATCAAAATGAATCCAAACTCAGGTTGGAGGAACAACACCTTATCT
The DNA here is from genome assembly GCF_030144855.1 of Hypanus sabinus. Classification (NCBI taxonomy): domain Eukaryota; kingdom Metazoa; phylum Chordata; class Chondrichthyes; order Myliobatiformes; family Dasyatidae; genus Hypanus; species Hypanus sabinus. The sequence goes on from NC_082707.1 coordinate 33,897,021, forward strand.
ACCGGCTGGGTAGCCTCCAACCTGATGGCATGAACATTGACTTAACTTCCATTAATGTCCCTCCTCCCCTTCTTACCCCATCCCTGACATATTTAGTTGTTTGCCTGTTCTCCATCTCCCTCTGGTGCTTCCCCACCCCCCTTCTTTCTCCTGAGGCCTCCTGTCCCATGATCCTTTCCCTTCTCCAGCTCAGTATCACTTTCGCCAATTACCTTTATAGCTCTTAGCTTCATCCCACCCCCTCCGGTCTTCTCCTATCATTTCGCATTTCCCCCTCCCTGCACTACTTTCAAATCTCTTACTGTCTTTCCTTTCAGTTAGTCCTGACAAAGGGTCTCGGCCTGAAATGTCGACAGTGCTTCTCCCTATAGATGCTGCCTGGGCTACTGTGTTCCACCAGCATTTTGTGTGTGTTGTTTGAATTTCCAGCATCTGCAGATTTCTTCGTGTTTGCTCAAAGAACAGTAACTCTCGCTCCTCCCACCCATCACACCAGACATTCTCTCTCCTCTCCTCTCCCATTGGGCAAAAGATATAAAATCCTGAAAGCATGTACAACCAAACTCAATGACAGCTGCTAGCCTGCTGTTGTAAGACTACCGAATAGACCTCTAGTATGATAAGTTAGACTCTTGACCTCACAATCTACCTTGTCATAGCCTTGCACCTTTATGTCTTCCTGCACTGCACTTTCTCTGTAAATGTACATGATATTCTGCATTTTCAAATTGCTCTTGCCTTGTATTACCTCAATATACTGATGTGATGAAATGATCAAAACGTATGACACGCAAAACAAAGTTTTCACTGTATTTGATACAATAATAAGCCAATTTACCAATTTCATATATGTCCTGTAGGTGAATGCTGCTTACAGGGTGCCATGTGCCTGTGATGCTGCTGTAAATAAGCTTTTCATTACTCCTGTGTATACATATACTTGTTCCTCTGTAAGGAATTTGTACATTCTCCCTGTGTGATTTCTCTGGGAGCTCCAGTCTCTTCCCACGTTCCAAACAGACATATGGGTTAGTAGGTTAATTTTTCACATGGTGTAATTCCGCAGTATGGACTCATTGGGCTGGAAGAGCCTGTTACCGTGTTAAATATGACAATGAACTTGACTTTGATTTGTAGTAAGGAATCTTTGCTTCGGTACTGAATGTTTTGCAATGAAGATCAACATGCTTTTTGCTGTTTTAACTGCTTGCTGCATCTGGATATGTGCTTTCACTGACAGATGCACAAGGGCATGCAAACCATTGAATATAATTTTCCAATCCATCATTGTTTAAATAATATTTTGCTTTTCCGGTTTTGCATCTGATGTTGATGACCACATTTATCCATATTACACTGTATTGGCCAAATATTTGTTCAGTCACTCAGCTTCTCAAAATCACCTCAAAGAGCCTATACCTCACTCAGAGAACCAGTTAACTTCTCCAATACAATTTGTTGAATACTCTTTTCTTCAAATCTTCCTTCTCATTTGACTGCTTGTCCTCTGGTATTTCTGGGAATTTATTTGTGAATTTGTTTAATTACTCTGCCAATGTGAGTGGGGTAAGGAAAGAAGGGAGAGCCTTAGGCATTTTCACTGATGTAGAATTCAGGAATTGCCACCATCCATGACACCTTGGGTACTGGGTCCACTCTGAATGCCACATTACAGGGAAGACGTAATTGCACTGGAGAGGTTGTGGAGGTATATGAAAATATTGCCAGGATTCAACTGGGAATGATTGGATCACCAAAGATTGTTTTAGTTTACACTACATGGGGCTCTTGTGATCTTATATAATTTAATACAATGGGGTATAAAATTATGAGGGATTGTGGCATGTTGTAAAGAGGAATGATATATTTCCCTTTGCAGAGGAATTCAAAATGGGCAAAACAGAATTACATTACTTCTACATTCCAGTAGAAGTGGTAGAGGCAGGTTCGGTATTATCATTTAAAGTAAAATTGGATAGGTATATGGACAGGAAAGGAATGGAGGGTTATGGGCTGAGTGCGGGTCAGTGGGACTAAGTGAGAGTAAGCGTTCGGCATGGACTAGAAGGGCCGAGATGGCCTGTTCCCGTGCTGTAATTGTTATATGGTTATATTGTTATAAATGTACCACAGCTCTGAGGGGCCGAAGGAGCGGGAGCAGCCCCCTCCTTCTGGAGAATCGCAAGATCGCTATTAATTCAGGTCTCGGAAGTGAGAGACAATGCAACGTTTTTGGCCATTGTTCTTAGAGGCACCTGTGTGACGTGCATGTCCCTGCTACGTGACAGCTACCATGGATATGGACACCCTCGGGCAATGCGGGGGTGGAGATTGCATCACCCTACTTTGATGGACATCTACAACTCTGCAAGTAAAGATAAAATCGGACGGCAGGAGGCGTTACCGTAGCGATGCACCAGAAGGACACCCTCGCTCAGTGCTCCCGGGAGAGCTGGAAGCCACTCAACGCCACGTGTGCTCCTAACTCCTTTTCCTGGGGAGCGGGTGGCTGATACTACCGAGAAGGACTTCGAACTAACAACGGGGCAACAACGTTCCCCTGATTTTACGGAGTGGCTTCATAAAGACCCAGGCAAGTTTTTTTTCATTTTTCACCGATCCCTCTAAAACACGTGAAACCCAGCGATTCCCCGAAAGGCTAAAGTCTGCAGACTTCTGAATGACTTTTATATTTCCAACGGACAATATATTATCCCCTAGACAACAGCCGAGATTACTTCTTAATGATGATTATTACTATACCCGCGCTTTAGATTGAGTATTGGTGATGTGCATTATCTGAATGTTTGTATTAACCTTACTTTTGTGCCCCTTTATAAATAAAAACATTTGAAAATAGTGACATCAGACTTCAACGGACCTCTCTATCTTTGCTGGTAAGTTATCCAGTTATGGGATATGTAACAATATGGTTAATTAAAAAGATTAGAGAAGAGATAAGGAAATATCTTTTCATTTATAAAGTCTTGAACTCATAGTCCACAGGGTGGGAAAGGCTAAATCACTTATCACATTTGGACATACTTGGATGAGTACAGTGATCTACAGGGTTACAGAACTCGTGATAGAATGTGAATTTGACTGGGTATTTCTTTTTCAACGAGCGCAAGAAATGCCAAATGCCCTCTGATTATTTTTTTGCTGTATATTTTCTACAAAGTTTACAATATCTGTATCGAGGAGTGAAAAATTTGGCTTTCAGCTGTTTGGATTAAATTCTTACTTTCTTCACAACCATTGCCTGTGAATCCGACAGGGCAACCGCACTCTCCAGTCACATGGTTACACGCAACGCCTGATGGGCAGTCACATCTCTGGTCACAGTTGTCTCCATAGTAACCAGGCAAGCAGGCTGCAGGAGACATAAGACATGTGTTAGAGGATCTCTACTGAATCAGAAACTTTTATCCTTTAGTAAGTAACTTCAAAAGGTTCGTAGCTATTGATACGACAGCTGCAAAATGAAGTAAGTTCATTTCAAGCCACTAAGCATTGGGATTTTTAGGCTTTTAAAAACACAGATAGATGAGGAACAGAGTGTACCTTCCTTTAAAAATCAGGGATCCTCATGAAAAACCACTCCCTACTGGATTTTTTCTTCTTGCATTGTAAATGGGCATGCCACAGAAAATTTCAGCAGTGAAACAATGGCATTTACTGATGAGTTGGAAGAAAGCCACCCGTTTCCCACCTCCCTTCACTAATGTCAGTGGCCAGGACTCGTTATGAAAGGATTCCTGCTTTCAAGCAAAAGGCACCAAAATAAGGAGTAAAAATTCCAAGTTCTAGTTATTATTATCAATAATTTACAAAGGATGAGTAAACAATTGAAACCTCTTGCTCATCGTCAGCAAAACTAGAGAGCTGATTGTTAACTTCAAAAAGGGGAAGGAGGCAAGCATGCACCAGTCCTCGCTCGGACAGAGAATCAGCAGCTTTAAATTCCTGGGTATTAATAGACAGGATGAACTGTCTTGAGCCAGCACACAAAGGTAATCATAAGGAAAGCTCACTAGTGTCCTTACTTTCCGAGGTTACAGAGGTTCAGCTGGACACTGAACACTCTGACAAACATTGGCAGAAAGTATTCCGATTGGCTACATCATGGTCTGGGTTGACAATTTGAATATGAGGAGCATTTGATGGCCCTGGGCCTGTACTCACTGGAGTTTAGAAGAGTGATGGGGATTTACATTGAGCCCTACCAAATATTGAAAGACCCAGGTAGAGTGGAAATAGAGAGAACGTTTCCAGCAGTGGAAGAGTTTAAAACCAGAGGCACAGCCTCGAAATTGTAGGATGTTTCTTTCGAACTGCGAGGAGGAGGATTTCTTTTCACCAGAGGGCGGTAAATCTGTGGAATTGATTCTGCATTTGGCTGTGGATGCCAAGTCACTGGGTACATTTGAAACAGAAATTTGATCGGCTGTTGATTAGTAATGGTGTTAAAGGTTATGGAGAGAAGGCAGGAAAATGGGGTTGAGGGATAATAAGTCAGCCATGATCAGATGGCAGAGCAAACTCGACGGGTCAATTCTGCTCTTATGTCTTACGATCTTATGGAATGCACAGGACTGTAAGAAGCTGCAGAGAATAGTGATTCTACCCAACACATCAAGGGAACGTCTCTCCCTGGGTATTATACTGTTTCAGGGAGGCAACACATCTATTATCAAAGATCCTCACCATCTTTTTGAAGCTACCATTAGCCAGGAGTTACAGAAATCTGTATTACCAAATGACTAGGTTCAAGAACAATGATTTCCCTTCAAACATTCAGAACCTGGCCAACCGTGATGCTGCTGCAAGGAAGTTTTTTGTCGCACCTGTGTATACATGTTCCTGTGCATACGACAATAAACTCAACTTAAGACAGGCAAGATTAAAATAAAAAACATGAAATTTCACTAACATGATTGAAATAATATGCTGGTGTCTTAAAACACCTTTACATTTCAAGATAATTGTTTAACGAAGCTATGATGTACGCAGGGCCAGAGAACTTGCTGTATGTTAATTCTAGCTTGTCCATTACAAACTTAAGCTCTTTTTTTTAGGCATCCGTTAGTCTCAAGAGACCATAGAATTGCGCCTTGGAAAGTTTCCAGGATGCAGGCCTGGGCAGTGTTGTATGGGAGAATGGCAGTTGCCCATGCTGCAAGTCTCCCCTCTCCATGCCAGTGATGTTGTCCAAGGGAAGGGCAAGGGCCGATACGGCTTGGCACCAGCGTTGTCGCAGAGCAATGTGTGATTAAGTGTGTTGCTCAAGGACACAACATGCTGTCTTAGCTGAGGCTTGAACCAGCGACCTTCAGATCACTAGACCAATGCCTTAACCACTTGGCCACGCACCAACACAAAACTCAACTACACACAGAAAAAAATTCATTTTCTAGATGAAATATAGTGAGAATAGTTCATGAACATATAACCTTCAATCAGTTTACTGATTACCTGATGATGAGAGGCATAAATAGAGTGGACAACCAGTGTCTTTTTTCACACAGCAATGCTAATACATGACAAGTATAATTTTAAGATGATTGGGGAAAGCATGCAAAGATATCAGAGACAGGTGCTAATGTGCATAGAGCACACTGCTAGGATGGTAGTAGAGGCAGACACATTAGGGAGATTTAAGAGACTTAGATAGATACATGAAAGAAAGAAAAATGGCCAAAGGTTCTGTGCTGTTCTATGTTCTCTTGTCAGCATTGGAGAAAGTTACGGAATTGAATAGCCCATGGAGAAGCACTGAACTATTGACAGAAACCTCAGCATTTCCACATCCAACTATGTAGGCACAAAAATCCCAAAGATGGTGCCAGCTCCATTGTGCAATGGTAGGAAAAGCCAATAGCATCATAATGATAAAATCCAGCTCTGTACTGTATATGACATGGTAATGACAGCATCTTAGATTGTGTTCACTAACAGATCTTGGTGTTTGGATTGTGTACTTCGTCACTAACAGGCTAATATTACCAAGAGCAGTTGTTGTAAACCATAACCACCATACTATGACCGCATATCCAGTCACACTCTCTGTGGCCTAGACAAACATTGCTCTATTGTGAATGTTGCTCTGTAATTTGGTAACTGGGTCTCACACTCTGCGAAGACCCGAAGTCAGTACTTACGTTTGTCACATCTCTTCCCCCGCCAGCCTTGGGTGCATTGGCAGGCTGCTGTCTCATGATGACAGGAAATGGCATTTTCACACTCGCATCTTTCCTCACAGTGTTCTCCATGGAATCCTGCTGGGCAAGCTAGAAGGCCAAGCCAGATATTGGTTCATGAACAGTGGAGACAAAGCAGTTTCAATATTAGCACCACAATACATCAGAGGTTAATTCCATTTAGGCATAGGAACAACGTGTTGAATTGGTGATACTACATACAGTATGTACTCCCCACACACTGCTCTTGAACCTGGTGGTATGGGACCCAAGGCTCTTATGCCTCCTGTCAGACAGCAGCAGTGAGAAGCGGATGTAGCCTGGACCATGTAAAATTTTATACAAGCTGCTGAATTCACATGTGTCAGTCTGCTATTGCCTCCTAGGCTGAGCTATACTATAAAAGGAAATGAAGAGTCCAAGTCCCAAGGAAGCCTGATGGAGAAACTGAACCCCAAACGAATTGAAGCCTGGCATGTGTTGTAAAGGGCCACTGGAAGCAGATGCACAACCAGAACTGCCAATGATATCACTCAGTATCACCAGTTGTCAGGCAGGCTGACCCACCTGAATCCACAGCTGGCTTTTACTGCCTGTAGGGGTGGCCAAAGTATTTCCAGCACATGATAAGGGCAAGATGGCTGGGGAAGAGTCAATCATGGTGTTAATCCCATCACAGGTGGTCGAAGACTTAGTGAATGAGATGAATACAAGTTTCCCTAGTACAGAAAATGGACACTAATGGGAACTAACCTCTCCTTCATTGACTCTCTCTACTTTTCCTGCTGTCTTGAAAAAGTACTTAACATAATCAAAGATAATTTACATAACCCCACCCCAAGCATTCTCTTCTTCTCCCTTCTCCCGTCAGAGAGATATAACAACCTGAGATCATGAACCACCAGACTCAAAGACTGCCTTTATACCATTGTGCTCAGACTTTTCAATGGACCTCATGTACTTAAAGATAAACTTCTCATCTCTCAGTCTACCTCATTGTGGCCCTTGTACTTCATTTGCCGAGCTGCACTGCACTTTGTCTGTATCAGTGTATTCTGCATTCTGCTTTTTTCCTTTTGTGCTGCCTCGGATACTTACGTATGGAATAATCAATTGGACGGCATGCAGATAGAAGTTTTTCACTGTCTCCCCATATATGTGTCAATAATAAACCAGTTACCAAGTATTGTGTAGGCCGGGAAGATTTAGGAGCACAGAAATAAAGAACTGCTCAGTTAAAGAGTGTGCGGATTTAGATTAAGGGAATCAGCATAGTACGCAGACTGAAGGGAGATTGTTAAGAGTGACTGAAGTTAGTGTTATTGAGAAATTCCTTGATAAGAAGTAGGACATTTTGCTGAGGAAACTGCCAGTTAGTGTGACAAAGCTGCAGAGAAAGAGGACTTTTAAGGAGAGCTGCATGGGTCCATTGGACTACCGGTTACCAGTTGTGCAATAGAGCCTTTAATCTGTCCAGTCAAGATTCAAGATTGTTTAATGCCACTTCCTGTGCACAGTGGTAAGGAGGACAAAGTAATTGTTACTCTGGATCTGATGCAGCGCAAAAAGAAAGATAAAGAACATGATAATAACAAAAAACACAGACAATAAATATAAATACATGAGATAGCTTATTTGCATAGATTGACTGTGTGTCCGTAAGGTGACACTAGGATGTACATAAAGTGACTGACAGGAAATAATAAAGTAGTGGTGCAGGTAGTGGGTGGAGGTGTTGGTCAGCCTTACTGTTTTTGAGTCTGGTGGTCCTGGTGTCAATGCTACCTCCCTGATGGGAGTGGGGCAAACAATCCATGAGCAGGGTGGGTGAGATCCTTCATAATGTTACTGGCTCTTTTCCAGCACCCTTGTTGATGGAGGGTAGGCTGGTGCCAGTGATGGACTGGGCGGTTTTGATTACCTGCTGTAGGATCTTCCTGTCCGCCTCACTGCAATTTCCATACCAAGCAGTGAGGCATCTTGTTAGGATGCTCGACTGCGCATCTGTAGAAAGGCATCAGTATGAGTGTACAAAATCTAGCTCCTTAGAAAATAGAAGCATTAGAGAATTGTTTTCACTGTGCAAGATGTGGTTTGGGACACTGAAAGTGATGAGTCCTGGCGAAGGGTCTCGGCCCGAAACGTCAACTGCACTCTTTTCCAAAGACGCTGCCTGGCCTGCTGAGTTCCTCCAGCATTTTGTTGACTGTGATTCGCAGGGGTTTGAAACTGCTGCAGTTTCCATAGCTATGCCGCCAGTGTAAAGAGGAGTGTGAGTTCTCCTGAAGTTGATAACTATCTCCTTTGTCTTGTTGACATACTGAAAAGGATATTTGCCTGGCACTAGGCCTCGAGCTCTTTACCCTCCTCTCTGTAGGCCGTCTCATTGTCGTTGGTGATGAATCTCTCCACTGTCGTGTCATTGGCAAACATGATGGTGTGATTGCTTGAGTGTTTGGCCATGCAGTCATGTGTGAGCAGAGTGTACATCAGCAAAAGCCTTTTTTTTCTTTTACAAGCAAGTGCTTTGGAATCTTTATCACCTACACAACAGAGGAGCTCACTCTGGAGCTAGCAAAAATAGTGAAAGCTTCTTTATTTAATGCAACCTTCTAATAAATTGAAAAACAATTCACATAGTTGCACTAGGTAGGTGATGCTTTCATGGTCCTTTCAGAATCACCAACAGTTCAAAAACCAGCGGGAGATCAGGAAGAGAAATTTGAAAGAAAAAGAAAGCAAGTCCAGTTACAAACTAGCCTTGATAGGAACCCAGCACAAATCTTTCAATGGGTGGCACTTGCTTTCATCCCTGGTCTAGCATAACAATAAGAAACCATAACTTTTACTTACGAGTCTGACATTTTTCTCCAATCCAGCCGGGTCTGCAAGTGCATTTTCCAGAGTGTCGGTCACAGGTTCCCCCGTTCCTGCAGCTACACTGTTGCTGACAGCCTTCACCAAACCGTCCTTCTTCACACTCTGAATAGCAAGCGGAATGCTGGATTGGTACATAGGCCCTCACAACGAACAATACTTTTCCATTGCTTTCACTCCCGGTTCATCTATGATCACACACTCACCCAGCTCACAAGCGATTCCGGTCCAGCCTTTGGGGCAGGCGCAAGTTCCGCTCACGGGGTCACACTGGGCCGAGTCCCTGCAGACACACGGCTGCAAGCAGTTCATTCCATAGAACCCGGTAGGGCACCCTATCAGGAGGGAAAAATACACAACTCGGTAAGGTGGAAAGCTTCGGCAACATTCTTCTTTTTAATTATCTGGGTAACGGTGGAGCAGAGACAATGCAAATCCAGTACAACGAAAGGAATAGAACTTCCCTCAGATCCATTAAGCTGTCAGCAGAATCACTGACGTATCTTACATTATTTATTATTAATTATTAGAGATACAGCACAGCAACAGTTTCAATAAACCTGTACTATCCAATTACGTCCATGTTACTAGTTAGCCTACTGCCCTGTACATCTTTGGAATGTGGGAAGAAGCAAATGTGGTCAAGAGGAGAATGTACAAAATCCTTACAGACTGCTGTGGGAAATGAACCTGGGTCACCGGTGCTGTTGAGGTATTACCATTTAGTGTGGTGGCTAAACCCATGATGGAGCTGCCTGAATCTAGGGGAGTATGACCCAATCTTGATTCTTGTCCAGTGGACATAAATTGAAACAGCAAAACTGCCAGTTGCTTATATGGTTGATTTTACAATGGAGGCAGAAAGCTGGAGAAGGTCAAATCGTTTAAACAAAATTAAATCTATTTAGGTAGCCTTATAAGATAAAGTTAATTTGAAGGTGTTGTTCAGAACTCCAATTGCTTATTAAGCTATTATCTATGATGAATAAATTCTTCTCGGGCTTCAAGCCGGGTACAGGTATCGATTATAGCCAATATTTCGATGACACCCTGAAGAATATAGCAGTATGAGCCAGAAAAGCTCTAGATCCTTTTTTAATTGTCAATGATGCTGAAAACATTTATCTAGTATGATAAGTTGGAGTCTTGACCTTACAATCTACCTCATGATCTTACACCTTATTGTTTATCTCCACTGCACTTTCTCAGTAGCTGTTACACACTTTTCCTGCATTGTTATTGTTTTAGCATGTTCTTCCTCAATGTGTCATGTACTAATTTGAACTGAATGAACAGAATGCGACAAAAGCTTTTCTCTGTATCTTAGTATGTGTGACAATGATAAACTAAAACCAATATAATTGAAAAGCAACTTAAAGGCACTGCCATATTTCCCCTTCCTCATCCAGGAAAGGGCATAAAAGGTAGCAAAAGTGAGTGGGAAGTTGGATGATTGAGAAGCTTTTAAAATCCAACAAAAGGCAACTAAAAAAGCTATAAGGAGGAAAAAGATTAAATATGAGGGCAAGCTAGCTAATTATATAAAACAGGATACTAAAAGCTTTTTTCCAGCTATATAAAGAGTAAAAGGAGGTGAGAGTTGATGTTGGACCACCAGAAAATGATGCTGGTGAGTTAGTAATGGGGGACAAAGAACTGGCAGAAGAACAAAATGGGTACTTTGTATCTGTCTTCACTGTGGAAGACACCAGCAGTGTGCCAGAGATCGTGAGTGTCAAGCAGCCAGTGTGAGTGCTTATTAAGCTATTATCTATGATGAATAAATTCTTCTCGGGCTTCAAGCCAGGTACAGGTATCGAATATAACCAATAACCAATAAAAGGAAAATAAGCCAGGCAAACTCAATGGTCTTAAGGGGGCTAAGTCACCTGGACCAGATAGACTACATCCCAGAGACATGAGAGAGACTGCTGAAGAAATAACTGATGCATTGGTCATGATCTTTCAAGAATCATTTGATTCTAGCATGGTTCTGGAGGACTGGAAGATTGCAAATGTCACTCCACTCTTTAATAAGGGAGGAAGGCAAAAGACAGGAAATTATCGGCCAGTTAGCCTAACTGCAGTGGTTGGAAAGTGTTGGAGTCTTGTATTAAGGATGAGATTTCAGGGTACTTGGAGACTAATGATAAAATAAGTCAAAGTCAGCATGGTTTATGTAAAGGGAAATATTGTCCGACAAATTTGTCAGAGTCCTTCGAGGAAGTAACAAGCAGGGTGGACAAAGGAGAGGCAGTGGATGCCATTAACTTGGATTTTCAGAAGTTGTTTGATAAGGTACCACACATGAGGTTTCTTAACAAGAAAAAAATCCTTAGGCATTTCAGGAAAGAAACTGGCAAGGATGGAGGAATGCTGACAAGCAGGAGACAGTAAGTGGGAATAAAGGGGGACTTTCTGGTTGGTTTCCAGTGACTAGTGGTGTTCAGACTGTTACTTTGCACATTGTTTGTCAATGATTTAGATAATGGAAGAAATTTTGTGGAAGATGCGAAGATAGGTGGAGGGGTAGGAAGTGCTGAGGAAGCAATGCAATTGCAGCAGGACTTAGACAAATTGGAAGAATGGGCACAAAAGTGGCAGATGGAATAGTGTTGGGAAATGTACGATAATGCATTTTGGCAAAAGGAACAATAGTGCAGACTATTATCTAAATGGGGAGTAGGTTCAAACATCAGAAGAGCAGAGTGACCTAGGAGTCCTCGTGCAAGACACCCAGAGGGTTATTTACAGGTTGAGTCTGTGGTAAAGAAGGCAAATGCATTGTTGGCATTTATTTCAATAGAATATAAAAGCAAGGAGGTAATGTTGATGCTTTATTAGACACTAGTCAAGCCACACTTGGAGTATTGTCAACAGTTTTGGGCCCCATGTCTCAGAAAGGATGTGTTGTCATTGGAGAGGGTCCAGAGGAGGTTCACAAGGATGATTCCAGGAATGAAGGGGTTACCATATGAGGAGCCTTTGGCAGCTTTGGGCCTGAACTCACTGGAAATTAGAAGAATGTGGGGGGGGGCATCTAATTGAAACCTACCAAATTTTGAAAGGACCAGATAGGGTGGATGTGGAAAGGATGTTTCTTCTGGTAGAGGTATCAAAAACTAGAGGGAACAGCCTCAAAATTGCAGGGTGACCTTTTAGAACAGAGGTAAGGAGGAATTTTTTTAGCCAGAGATCAGTGAATCTGTGGAATGCTCTGCCACAGACTGCGGTGGAGGCCAAGTCCGTGGGTATATTTAAGGCAGAAGTTGATAGAGTCCTGATTGGTCAGGGCATCAAAGGAATCGGTGAGAAGGCAGGGATGAGTGGGATTCGGGATCAGCCATGATGGAATGGCAGAGCAGACTTGATGGGCTGAATGGCCCAATTCTACTCCTACGTCTTGAGGTCTTATGGTCTTATCACTACCAGTCAACAAATGCAAAAATATTCACAATCCCCCCCCCCCCCACACCTACCCCCATACTCACCAGACATCAATTTTATGGTGTCGAGAGTTAGTTGGGGAATGGTTTCCAGAGCAACACAACCTTTGAATGACTCTTGCTATGAAAGAAGTCATGGATCGCTAATGAGACTGAAGCATTCAGTCTTTGATATACTAGTCACGATACCCACAATCAGGTCAATGTGGGCATTCTGTATTGTCAATGGGTCCAAAAGCCAACTTCCCCTTACCGCTCTTGTTTACAATTACTTACGCTGTTGGCACATGGTTCCTATCCATCCAGGAGCACAGCGACACTGGCCAGTCACATGATCACATGCCGCACTATTGTAGCAATCACAATGTTGGCTGCAGCCCTCTCCGTATCGCTGATCAGGACAGGCTGTGGAAAGAGATGACCAGAATACAGTGCAGCATTTAGTCATTCAGCAGCAAGTGTCAACCGAACAGCACAAAGTTGTTTTGCAGCGGAAACAAATGCAACACATAACAATCTGATAAGTGGTTATCCTGCTGATCAATGGTTGTAATGGATGTTTTAATAATAAAATCATCCTATTGTATGAGATATTTCCATACAAATTCTATGAATATATTCTGGAGAGAATGGATGAGTTAACTAAAACCACTAGTACACTGCAAATCTTAAATAAAAACAGAAAAAAAGTCTGAAAGTAGACAGTGTCTGTGGACAAGGAAGCGGAGGTATATCCTAGACCTGAAGCTTAGTTGGCAAATGTTAGGATATAAACTTGCTTTAAGTTGTAGAGAAAGGGGAGGGAATGGATGAACAGAGGAAACTTCTGCAAGAGGTTACAACCTCAAGAGACTAAACGTGGTTTTGGCATCAGTTGTGAGAGGACTGCCAGGAATTGTTCATCACATTTGATCTGTGTGGAGGAGGTACAGATAAATAGAAAGAGATGAATGCGACAGAGGAGTGAAGAATGAACAACCAACAAACAACCAAAATCCAAAATAATCCAAATCCAAAATAAAAGAGACTGCTGAACATACTCAAAAAAGGGTAGCTCGGTAGTTAGTGAAAGTGAGCTTTCAAAGATGCTTTGATAATGTGTCACATAATAGACCATGAAATTAAATTGACAGGGGTTCAGGTGGAAATAAAAGGTCAATATTCCACTTGCAAAGTACTGTATCAGAGAAGTGTTGCTTTCCAGATTAGAGGGAAGCCAGGGTCAAGTCACAGAGTCAGAGAAAATTACAGGCCTTTCAGCCCATCTAGTGCATGATGAACCATTTAAACTGGCTACTCCCATCCTGTACCGGGACCATATCCCTCCTCCCTCCTACCCTCCATCTACGTATCCAAACTTTTTTTACCATTGAAATTGAACATATGCACCACACTCTCCCCTCTTGTTCCCCTTAAAGTTTTCACTTTCCATTCTTAACCCATGACCTCTAGTTGTAATCCCACCCAACCTCAGTGGAAGAATAGTATTACACTTGCAGTCTGATTTATAAAAATGTATCCCAGTGGGATTTACTAGAATGGTGCCAGGGATGAGCAACTTCACGCATGAAGAGGGAAGTTTCATTGACCTTGAATGTTAATGTTGTTTCTCGCTTCACAGATGCTGAATGATCTGCTGAATATTTCCAGTACTTTGTTTTGATTTCCAGAATTAGCAAACTTTTACTTTCGTATGAAGTAGAAGCTCCTCAATGAGAGTCTGATTGTTTTGTGACTGCTGAGACATTTTCAAAGCTTGCAGAATATTGACGCTCAGAAATAAATCAACCAGTGAAGACGATGGTAACAGCCTCAAGGAAGACTTGTGCAGAACGGTGAAAAGGACAGAGACACAGAGATAAAATTTAACACAGTTGCTTCAAAATTCTACTGCACCTAAGATGCATTTAATATGAGACATAACAGGGTGCCAACAATTGTTTCCAAAATTGCCTTCACCATGCACCAACGACCCATCGCCCTGCCAAAATCCCCCCTCCCACCTGGGTAAGCTTACCTTGCTTGCACTGAGGTCCCAGCCAGCCAGGGGGACAGTGACACGTTCCAGTCACAGGATCACATCTGGCACCATTTCTGCAGTTGCACATCTGCTGACAGTCAAGGCCATGAAATCCATCAGGGCAAGCTGAAAAGGAGAAAGTGGACGTGTGTTAGGGGCTGGGGAGATGGGGGAACCACCAATAACAGATCCCAAGGTACAAAGTAGATCACAAGCCCCAACTGCTGCAGAAACAGAAGATGGCGGTATAGTAAAAGAACAAAATAAATACAGGTTAATTCAGTCAGTTTTAGAGTTAGATTTAAGACCATACACACCAGGGTGAAATGAAATTCCTTGCAAAGTAAAGCTTATAGCATACATGATGACAATAAATACAGCAAAAAGCATGAATGGAATGGTGCAAAGTATAGTTGTGCAAACCGAGGGATGCACAATGAAATGTTAAAGTGACCACAACAGAGGCAAATTAAAGGTCTAAGAATCTGACAGCACTGCTGGGAAGGTGATGTGATTGGTTCAGAGGTGTGTGACATGCGATGCTCCCAGTGAGTACCATATTGGGAGTTGGACAGTAGAATATGGTACGACATCATCTTAATGGATATTGAAAGGAGAGGGGCTGACCAGGAATGCATTGATTCTATGTGGATTCTAGCTGGCAGAGCACAGGTGAACAAGACACCTTACAATTGCAGAAATTCACTGGAAACACCAGTTCTCCTATGGCTGCTGGGTCACAAGCTAAAAGGCCCAAAGATTGTCAACATCAAAGCACACCTTGTCAGCCTTTCTGCTTCCACATTCCGTTAAGTTAATGCCACTCAAACTTCTACTGACCCTCTCTTAGTTCTCACCTCATCTCATTCACCCAGCCACCTGTACACGTTGGCCTACAGTGAAACAAATCCACAGGCTTATAATTCTCATCCTTATTTTCAAATCCACCCAACAATATTGTCATTATGTATTTCTATTACCTTCCCTGGCTCGTTCATAAACAAGAAAGCTAAGTTCACTTACTCCAGCTGTTGTCTCTCTCCCGCATCCACAATTTTAAAGCTCAGCTTTATTTGTCGCATGTATGTTGAAACATAAAACTGCATTGTTCGTGTCAATGGCCAGTGCAGTCCGAGATGTGCCTGAGGCAGCCCACAATTGTCACTGTGCTTCCAGCACCAACACAGCATGCCCATAGCGAAATAACCCTAACTCCTACATCTTTGGAATGTGAGAGGAAACCAGAGCATATGGAGTTAACCATGCATTCACTGGGAAAACATACAAACTCTTACAGACATCGATGAGAATTGAACCCCAATCTTACAGCTGGCACTGTAAAGCATTATGGCAACCTGTGCACCCATCATAATATTATTTGTCCTAACACAGCAAGCCGTGCATTCAGTTTCAAAGGCCTTGCATTGTTAACCTCATATACATGTCCACTTTCCACAGATTTCACTGAGCTTCTGACCACCCACTTCAATTCCTTCAATGTGGCTCCAAGTCATGTTTTATTAGTTGATGTTCCAGTGAAGCACTAGTTAACTCTTGGGTTGAGGGATTGTCCTATCATGAATGGTTTAAAAAAAAGTCATGGTTTATTAGTTGATGTTCCAGTAAAGCATTAGTTAACTCGTGGGTTGAGGGATTGTCCTATCATGAATGATCTCTGTCTCAGAGGCCGATGCTAGGCTATCTTTAAAGAGAGTGAACTCTTGCAAGGCGGAAGGTCCCGAAGGAGTACCCGGTAGACTCCGAAAACCTGTGCCAATCAACTGGCGGGAGTATTCAAAGACATTTTCAACCTCTCATTGCTGCGGGAAGAAGTTTCCACTTGCTTCAAAAAGGCAAAAATTATACCAGTGCTTAAGAAGAATAAAGTGAGCTGCCCTAATGACTATCACCCGGTAGCACTCACATCGACAGTGATGAAATGCTTTGAGAGGTTGGTCATGACTAGACTGAACTCCTGCCTCAGCAAGGACCTGCACCCATTGCAGTTTGCCTAGTTCCACAATAGATCAATGGCAGACACAATCTCAATGGCTCTCCTCATGGCTTTAGACCACCTGGACAATATAAACACCTACGTCAGGAAGTTGTTCATCGACTATAGCTCAGCATTTAATACCATCATTCCCACAATCCTGATTGAGAAGTTGCAGAACCTGGGCCTCTGTACCTCCCTCTGCAATTGGATCCTTGACTACAGTCTTCGCGGATTGGTGATAACATCTCCTTGCTGATGAATAACGCTGGTGCACCTCAGGGGTGTGTGCTTAGCCCACTGCTCTACCCTCTATATACCCATGACTGTGTGGCTAGGTATAGCTCAAACACCATGATACAACCAATTGTTGGTAAAATCTCAGGTGGTAATAAGAGGTCGTACAGGAGTGAGATATGTCAGCTAGTGGAGTGGTATCACAGCAACAACCTAACACTCAACGTCAGTAAGATGAAAGAGCTGATTGTGGACTTCAGGAAAGGTAAGACGAAGGAACACATACCAATCCTCATAGAGGGATCAGAAGTGGAGAGAGTGAGCAGTTTCAAATTCCTGTGTGTCAAGATCTCTGAGGATCTAACCTGGTCCTGACATATCAAGTCAGTTATAAAGAAGGCAAGACAGCAGCTATACTTCATTAGGAGTTTGAAGAGATTTGGTATGTCAATAAATACACTCAAAAACTTCCATAGTTGTACCTTGGAGAGCATTCTGTCAGGCTGCATCACTGTCTGGTCTGGGGGTGGGGGGTGGGAGGGGGCTACAGCACAAGACCGGAAAAAGCTGCCAAGGTTTGCAAATTTAGTCAGCTCCATCTTGGGTACTAGCCTACAAAGTACCCAGGACATCTTCAAGGAGTGTTGTCTCAGAAAGGCAATGTCCATTTTTAAGGATATCCAACACACAGGGCATGCCCTTTTCTCACTGTTACCATCAGGTAGGAGGTACAGAAGCCTGAAGGCACGCACTCAGCGATTCAGCAACAACTTCTTCCCCTCTCTCATTTGATTCCTAAATGCAACATTGAACCTTTGGACACTACCTACGCCACTTTTTTAATATATGTTATTTGTTTTTTGCACGATTTAAAATCTATTCAATATATGTATACTGTAATTGATTGATTTATTTATTATTATTTTATTTTGTTTATTTTCTTCTATGTTATGTATTGCACTGAACTGCTGCTGCTAATTTAACAAATTTCATGACACATACCGGTGATAATAAACCTGATTCCGATTCTGATTTTAAAAAGTCATGGTTTATTAGTTGATGCTCCAGAGAAGCATTAGTTAACTCCTTGGATGTGAGTGTTGTCCTATCATGCATTAGAAAAGGATACCTCTGTTTTTATGGAGTTTAGAAGACTGAGGTTTGATCACATCGAAATGTAAAAGATCCTGAAGAGGCTGACAGGATAGAGGTTGAGATGTTTATGTGACTGGGAGAGTCTTGAACAACAGGGATATAGTTACAAGATGAGGGGGAAGTCTTTTAAAACCTAAGCAGGTAATAATTTCTTCTCAAAAACTGTGGTAAATGTTAGCAAAATATAGCATTAATGGTAAGACTCTTGGCAGTGTGGAGGATCAGAGGGATCTTGACGAAGGTGCATCAACCATGTTCGAAGGTTCGTCAACTTCATCAACCATGGGATTGAGTTTAAGAGCCGAGAGGTAATGTTGCAGCTATATAGGACCCTGGTCAGACCCCACTTGGAGTACTGTGCTCCATTCTGGTTGCCTCACTAGAGGATGGAAGTAGAAACCATAGAAAGGGTGCAGAAGAGATCTACAAGGATGTTGCCTGGATTGGGGAGCATGTCTTGTGAGAATAGGCTGAGTGAACTCAGCCTTTTTTCCTTGGAGCGATGGAGGATAAGAGGTGACTTGATAGAGGTGTATAAGATGATGAGAGGCATTGATTGTGTGGATAGTCAGAGGTTTTTCCCCAGGGCTGAAATGGCTAGCATGAGATGGCACAGTTTTAAGGTGCTTGGAAGCAGGTACAGAGGAGATGTCAGGGGTAAGTTTTTTTTACACAGAGAGTGGTGAGTGTGTGGAATGGGCTGCCAGCGATGGTGGTGGAGGCGGAAACGATAGGGTCTTTTAAGAGACTCCTGGATTGGTACATGGAACTTAGAAAAATAGAGGGCTATGGGTAAGCCTAAGTAAGGACATGTTTGGCACAGCTTTGTGGGCTGAAGGGCCTGTATTGTGCTGTACATTTTCTATGTTTCTATGTTTAAATACCTGGAATTCTTGAAGTGATGTGGCGGTTGCCTCATGGGAGGTAGTTAAAGAGGAGAAAGACCAGTTTTAGAACACTGGAAAGTTGACAGTTCAGGGTAACAGAAGAGAATGTGAAACCAGGGCAATTCAGGCATGGTCACATTGAATGGCAGGCAAGCTTGGGAAGGCAGGTGGCCTACACCCTACTCCTCTTTTCTGTGGAACATTCTGCCATGTTGAAGGGACTGCATAAATGTCCTTAATTCTGCTTTATATTACCAGCCAGTCAGGGCACAATTCTTCCCACAAGGAGGCCATGAAGAAAATCCAGCGGTTTCCAGCCTTCTGAAATATCCTCCATATGGAAACATGACAGAAACATGTTTGATAATTGCTTACCATTTGTTCAGTATACTGTTATATAACTTGGAATATTAATCACCTAAAAGGACACGGGAACACATTAGTTCATACTTCTCAGTAAAAGAAGAACATTTTCCAGGGTATTTCAAAGTAAATCTGTTATCAAAGTACATATATAGAAAATAGAAATACAATAGAATCAATAAAATACAACACCTAAATAAAGTGACAAATAGCAAAAGAGCAAAAGAAGTCAAAACTGTGAAAATAATAAATAATTAAATAAACAATTAGACCGAGTACTTGTAAGTGAGTGCGTAGGTTGTGGGTACATTGTGGAGGTGAGTGAAGTTATCACGCTGGTTCAGCAGCCTAATGGTTGAAGAATGATAACTGTGATATTTCATATACTTCAAAAGTAATAACCAGTAAAGTAGGAACAAACTAACACATATGCAGTTTATATATACTGTACATCCACAAGGGTGTTATAAAACTGGTTAGGATAAAGCAAAGCTTATGCCAGTAGGACTAAGACTTTTGGAATGAGATGCTGGAGAAATAATTACAGTATATTGCCAATAATCAGAATAAAAGGTTTAATGGGACAAGTTAGGATGAAAAGTATATTATTGGAATGGAACAAACTCTTTGAGGAAGGGAAGAACGTGATAGAATGGACAGCAGGGCTGAATACAAAGCCTAATGTAAGACCTGTAACTGTGTAAATTTGGGAGCCCCATGAGTCTGCCTTGTATGACGTCCTGTGTATTGTGGGACTCGTGGGTTTTGGAAACACCATTTTAGGAAACTGTCATGTTAATACTCAAATCCTCTGAGTTGATTCTGAACAAATGTTAAAATCCACTAGTGAATAAATATAATTCCTGAAATACTTAAAATATTTTCCAAAAATTAAATACATTCTGCTCAGCTCATGTGAGTACATGTCTAAAAATTTCCCAGAACTTCAATTGAATTTCCATTTCAAATATAAAGTTCTGTTCCAAATTTGACAGATAACTCCTCATCTGTGTCCATGTGTTTATAAGCTTGGAGCATTATACTGCACACGCAGTCAGAGAGCACTGGAGGGCACTATCTACCAAGGTTCTTAAACAAACCATCACAGTGACACTGGTCACTTCTCTACCTCTAAAACTAGGAGGAAATAAATCAGTGCTCAGAGAAATCATATCTCGTTTCCATCCCACAATTGTCATATTCACTTCTGGCAACTGAGCAATTTGGAATGAGCAATTTATGATCATATGGATACCTTGAGTAATCTGGACAATTTGGAGCCACTA
Organism: Hypanus sabinus; assembly: GCF_030144855.1. NCBI lineage: Eukaryota > Metazoa > Chordata > Chondrichthyes > Myliobatiformes > Dasyatidae > Hypanus > Hypanus sabinus. Next base: position 33,917,485 of record NC_082707.1, read on the forward strand.
TAATCTATCGGAATACGCTTGGAGTTATAACAAAGTTCAAACTACATTATCAAAGTATGTATACATTATGCAATCTTGAGATTCATCTACTGAATCTAATCTAATATTCTTAAACACTTTACAGTCAATTAAATGAACTATTATTCTATCACAGGCAAAGGCATCATTATCATTGAGCATATCTGCATGAAACACTGCCACAAGAAAGCAGCATCCATCATCAAGGACCCCCATCCAAGGCAAGCTCTCTGCTCACTACAGCCATCGGGCAGGAGGTACAAGTGCCTTTAGTCCTACATCACTAGGCTCAAGAACGGTTTTTACCCTTCAGCTATCAGGCTCCTGAATTAGTGTGGATAACATCTTACACCTAAATGCTGAACTCATTTCCACAACCTATGGACTGACTTTCAAGGGCTCTACAATGCATGTTGACAGTATTATTTATTTACTTGTGTTTATTATTTGTCTTGCTTTGCATGTTTGTTGTTTTGTTAATCTTTGTTTTTTATAAATTCTATTCTACTTCTTTATTTTCCTGTAAATGCCCACAAGAAAATGTATCTCATCATAGTATGTAGTGACATATATGTACTTTGGTAATAAAGTTAATTTGAACTTCCATCACAGTTGCCTTGTTAAAAGCAAACCAGATATTTTCCCCTCTGCAAGATACCACAAACCACACAATGCAAGTGTAAGCAAGGCTGGTGGAGAAACAGTGACACTACTCTTTGCTGTATAGGGTTGTGGCACCTTTTATATCTGCATAGGAGGATAGTTATAGCCATGCTTCTCTGTTTCATCCCAAAGAACACAGCACTCCATCAATAGTACTGTGGAATTTCACTTTACAATGCGTTATTGTAATCTACAACTGACACCAGTAAAAGACTGAAAAGCTTGCGTCACAACTCGAACTCGCCCTGATTTCGAGGTGTGGAATGTCGCACTTAAGCAACATTGAACTGGGGAATATTACAGACGGGTACTTCTGCAGCAGAGCTGTAACTGTAATTTGTAACTGAGACAAACACATTCCCCAGCATTCCTGAACACGTGTTGACAATTGACAAGTCAACATGGACCTGGAAGGGTAGATCTGCATTGTGGAAATGGATCCCTCTCGAGAGACTCCAGATGAGGCAAAGGACTAAATCATAAGCAGATTGCAGTCACAAACCAGGTGAGCAGCAAGATGTAAACCAGCCAAACTAGGAGATTTTATCCAAGTTTAGGTTACTTAGCAAGCAGTCAAATTTAGCTGGGGTAAGCTGTTCATAATTAGTTACTAAGAGGTACTTTATAGGCAACTTTACTGTTCTTTTCCATCAAACTAACCAGGAACAACTACAACGGACAGTATTGACTCTCGTATCCATGAACTATCTCACTACTTTTGCTCTCTTTTTGTACTATATATAAAACTTATAATAATTTATAGAATATTTTATATATTGCACTGTACTGCTACGTTTCATGACATATGATACTGATAATAAACCTGATTCTGACCCAGACAGTCACAGGGAGAAGGTGCAAACTCCACACAGACAGAAGCAGAGCTGGTGATTGACATGGATCACTGGAGCTGTGAGACAGTGACAGTGCTATGCACTGGATAATAATGACTCTGAAACAAGATCTATCCTCAAGAAGGAATTCTGAGGTCTACATCAGCATCAGGCAAATTAGTCAACTGATGGGCTGAGATTTTAAAACCAGAGGATACCCCACATCCCCTTTAAGTGCCATATGCAAGACTGGCAGAATGGTGCCCAGATAAATGAGTGCAAATAGTATATCTCTCACCGTTACTCACCAGCTGTACAATATTGTCTAATCCCACAACCACTTTCTCAAATCACAGCTTCTCTGACTCTGCAGCATTTTTCTTGTCCTACTGTTTGAGTGAATTCCTTGTTATAAACTTCTAGTTAAACCCCCTTTTTTACCTCCAACACTCAGTACCTTCCTGGCCTTCTGTGAGGAACCTGAGGACAAAATGGGCCAAAGCTTGAGCCTTGGTGGGAAATGCCAGCAGTACCATGGTGAATCACTGAATTGTGGCTGGCTGTAGTTGGGAGCTGAATGTCCAGGGCTACACTTCGTATCCGAGGGATAGAAAGGTACACAGAGCGGGTGGTGTGGACCTACTGCTAAAGAATGGCATCAAATCAGTAGAAAGATGGGACATAGAATCGGAAGATGTTGAACCTGTGGGTTGAGTTAAGAAACTGCAAGTGTAAAAGGACGTTGATGGCAATTATATACAGGCCTCCCAACAGTGGCTGGGATGTGGAACACAGGTTACAACAGGAAAGAGAAAAGGCAAGTCAAAAGGGGAATATTATGAGACGCAGAGAAATACCTTTAGCCAGAGGGTGGTGAATTTGTGGAATTTGTTGTCACGTGTAGCAGTGGAAGTCAGGTCACTGGATGTATTTAAGGCAGAGAATGGTAGCTTCTTGATTGGACATGGCATCAAAGGTTACAGGGAGAAGGCTGGGAACTGGGGTTGAGGAGGAGATGAGAAAAAAGAGGACCAGCCATGATTGAATAGCGGAGCAGACTCAGTGGGCCAAATAGCCTAATTTTGCTCCTACGTCTTATGGTCTAACAGCCAGTATTTATTCACATAAATAAAATTTCATGACCTCTGCTGATAGATCGCTGCCAGCAAATTTATATGTACAGTCTACCTCAAAACTCTGCACTGCAGCTTTGCAGCATAGACGTGTTCATGGTTACACTTGGAAAAGTATGCAGTGATCTTTCTCCAGGTTATTTTAGGTTTATTGCTGGAAGGAACATACAGAATGATACAAAATCCTAATGAAATATGGTCACTGGTATCCCCTCATTGTAATTGCATCAAATGCTGGACACATGGTAGAACTTCAAAGCTTCTGAGTGTCAACATCTCTGAAGTTCTATCCTAGGCCCAACGTATAGATGCACTTATATTTCATTAGGCATTGAGGAGACTTGGAACGTCACCAAAGGTTCTTGCAAATTTCTACAGATGTACCATGGAGAGGATTCTAACTTGTCACATCACCATGATATGAAAGCACCGATACACAGGACCAGTAAGGGCTGAGGGTTGTGAACCTGGCCAGCTCCATCTTGGACACTAGCCTCCCCAGCACAGAGGAAATCTTCTAAAGGCGATGCCTCAGAAAGGCAGCATCCATCATTACGGACACTCACCACCCAGGACAAGCCTTCTTCTCATTACCACCATCAGGGAGGTGGGTACAAGGGTCCGAAGACAGACACTCTACGTTTTAGGACCAGCTTCTCCCACTCCACCATCAGATTTCTGAACAATCTATGAACCCAGGAACAGCATGTAATGAAGATGATGATTTATTTTTTATATAATTCTTATTGTAATATAGTAATTTTTAGTGTATTGCACTGTACTGCTGACACAAACCAGCAAATTTCAGATTATGTTTGTTACAATAAACCTGTTTCTGATTCATCTGAACTTGCTGTAACATTTTTAATTGCTTATATGTCTTCAAGATTCTTTTCAATTGTTTGTAAGTCATCTTGATCTTTTTTGTTCTTTTATTCATTTTTAATGGTCTTGAATGCTTTTGTATGTTGTGAACATTCCCTCCAGCAGGAAGTTCAGGCTGAGGATCTGAACTAGGGAGAAGGGGAACTAATGAGATATCCACTCGGCCAAGTCCAGGCCAAATTCCAATCAAAGAAGCTGCTTGCAGCACTGTCATCAGCATCACCAATGGAGGTCTGAGCAGGGGCTCCACAGCTCTCCATCCTTGCTCCTCACTGCCTTAAGGGTGCTGTTTATTCCCACGTCATTTGCAGTACAACAGGGACGCTTCAATAAAAAGGAAGTGAGAAGTACAAAGTCACAGCTTACGTCTTTCACAGAAGGTTCCCATCCAACCAGCTGCGCAGGTGCACGCCCCGCTGATGTGATCGCAAGTTGCTCCATTTTTACACCGGCAGATGGATTCACATCGTGGACCGTAGCTTCCAACAGGGCACTCTGCACACAAGGACGAGAGCGTGAGGACCGATTCTAGTTACACAGACCAATGAGCTGCTCTACCACAATCAGTCACTGAACCCCACCCCCTCAATACCCCACCCCCATAAACATCTTTCAGTAAACAGTTAATTAATATTCTTGCAATAGTCCGTTTAATGCCCCCATAAGCATTCGTGACAAGTCCACCAACTCTTTGGAAAGCTCCATGGCATTAGGGGGAGATGGGGGTGGCGTTGGGGAGAAACTCTCTTTCTCTGCTGTCACCTGTAGTCTCCTCAAAACATTCAATTTCACAGACTTTTGATTTAAGCAATAAGCAAAATGCTGGAAGGACTCAGCAGGTCAGGCGGTCAATGTTCTGGAATGAGACCCTTCATCTGGACTGAAAGGGATAAGGGAGATAGACAGTATAAAAAGGAACGAGAAGGGACGAAGTAAGTTTTCCTTCCACAGATGCTGCCTGACCTACAGAATTCATCTAGCGCTGTCACAACGTGTGCTGGCAATGTCAGAACCCAAATGTGGAGGAAAGGCAGACTCCGATGTAGAGACGGCGAACAGTTTATTCACAAGGATTCCAACAGCACATCGGTGGCTCAGCTTTCTGTCTGGAGGCCTGTGGCTAGTAGTGTGCCACGGGGATCAGTGCTGGGTCTATATTGTTCTATGCCATCTATATCAGTCATCTAGGTGATAATATGGTAAACTGGATCAGCAAATGTGCAAATGACACCAAGACTGGGGGTGTAGTGGGCAGCGAAGAAGATTATCAAAGCCTGCAATGGGATTTGGAACCAGTTGGTGAAATGGGCTGAGAAACGGCAGATGGAATTTAATGCAAGATGTTGCAATATGGTAGGACCAGCCAGGGTAGGAGTGCAGTAGAACAAAGGGATCTGAGAATATAGATCCATAGTTCCTTGAAAGTGACATGACAAATAAATAGAATCATAAAGAAAGCTTTTGGCACATTGGCCTTTATAAGTCAATGTATTGAGTACAGATGATGGGAAGTTATGTTGAAATTGTTGAATTGTTGGTGAAGCGAATTTGGAGTGTTGTGTGCAACTTTGGTCACCTACCTATAGAAAATATGTAAATAAGATTGAATGAGTGCAGAGAAAATTTATAAGGATGTTGCTGGGATTTGAGAACCAAAGTTATAGGGAAAGGTTGAATAGGTTAGAACTTTATTCCCGAGAGCGTAGAAGATTGAGGGGAGATCTGACAGCAGTGTACAAAACTATGAGCAGAATAGATAGGGTAAATATAAGCGAGCTTTTTTCACTGAGGTTGGGTGAGTCTGTAACTAGAAGTCAGGGGTTAAGGGTGAAAGGTGAAATGCTTAAGAGAAACATGAGGAAGAACTCAGAGGGTGGTGAGAGTGTGACACAAGTGGTGGATGCAGGGTCGATTTCAACATTTAAGAGAAATTTGTATAGGTACATGGATGGAAGGGGTATGGAGGGCAATGGTCTGGGTGCAGGTGGTGACACAAGGCAGATTAATAATTCAGCATAGACTAGATGGGCTGAAGAGCCTTTTTATGTATTGTAGTGTTCTATAACTCTGAGACAAGTGCAGCACAATAGAGACCTGTCAGCCAAAGATGATGTGCCAAACCGTTAACCTACTCCAAGATCAATTTAATCTTTCTGTCCCATAACCCTCCATTTTTCTTTTGTCCATGTCCCTAATGTCGCTAATAAATCTGCCTCCACCACTATCCCAATAGGGTGTTCCCATGCATTTACCACTTCTATGTAAAAAAATATCTACCTCTGATAACCCACTATACTATAAATAAACATTTCTCTTTTTTTCCCATTTTCCAGTGCCTGGGCATCACTGGAAATGCCAGCCTTTACTGCCCAGAGCTAAAACGTCTTTGAGAAGGTAGTGGTGAACTAACTTATTAAACTGCTATAGTATTTCTGATGAAGGAATTCACAAAGCACAACTGGTTGGGGAGTCCTGCGAGTTGGATCCAACAATAATAAAGGACAAGTAATGTATTTCCAAGCCGGGATAACAGACAACATGGGGATGATGGTTTTTCCTTGATCCTGCTATCCATTGCTGCTTGGTAAAAGAGATTGTGGAGCAGAATGTATGAAGGTTGGTGTAAAGGACAACTAATGCCACACATCTACAACAGGTTGTTAGCCAAGGGTTAATGTCCTCACCAATTTCTCTAATTTATAACAATCTGTTACCTTCCTTTCAACAGCGTCTACATCACCCTGTAGGGAGGGTTGTTTCTAACAATGTGAGCTGGCAGAGGCAGCACGGTAAAGGCTGAGTGAGCTGGAAGAGGACCGAGTTAGAACTGTAAAGCAGCTGAGCAGGGCATTAGTCCAATAACACCAGGAAATCCCCAAAGACGTGACTAACTTCAGCATCATCACTCACCTCTGCTGGGATTTAAGATATTTTAAGCATGACTATGCCTATCACTGACAAGCTGTTGATGTTTAACAAATTTCAGTTGCCTTGCATTTGCTTCCTACTTATGTCACACCCCTTGTAGAGGAACAATACAGGGTCCCAAATACATGCAGCACTCAATCCAAGGGCCAATGTTATGCCGTGCACCCAGCCACGCCGACCTCCGAGGTTGAGACGCCCTAACACTCTGGAATACGGATAGCTGGCGCGAGAGTTCAGGACCATCATGCTAATAAGCAATCATCCTTTGGCCACCAAGAATTGAGTGTTTGAAGAGCATCTGGACAGATCTCCAGTGCTCAATCGTAAACCCAACCAGAGATATCACCTGGTGTTTTGTGCTCAGTTCTCAATACAGTTTTATCGGGCGTCTTGATCCTAGTCTTGGGTACTCCAACCATCCTCATCAAGGACTTTCATCACAGTATGATTAGGCCAGTATGAGCCCAAAGGGGTATCAGAATCCTTCATCCGCTGTGACCAGCCACAGCGAGATTTTGGACACAGCCTGGAGATACACAAGCTCCAGCTGGCCGTTTATCAGCCTTCACAAGGAGGAAGCCAGAGTCACTTGGGAGAGCCGGTTGGTCACTCCACAGAGCCGGTCCATCTTCCAACACTGGAGAGGTTGGTTGGTGACCCGGGCTCTTGCCGGGGCTTCCTCACTCAGTGCTCGTTAGTGTTCAAACCCAGCTGTCCCTGTCACTTCAGAGCGCAGAAAGGTGGCCTTCATTATCTCTCTTCAGACTGGAATAGTCCTGGCCTGGACCACTGCGCATTAGGAATGAAGGTTAGAAGTTTGCTCAGATTCAGAGAAATTCATGGCCACCATGAGGAACGTGTTTCATCACTGCTAGAGCCAGCAACAGAGTGTGGTTTTTCAGATGAAGTTAGGGGATCATGTGGAAGACATTAGCTTCTACATTACTGGCTCTCCACTCACACTCCTGGTCCTCAGGCACCCTTGGCTGTCTCAGCATAACCCATCTGTGGACTGGAGGGAGGGCAGAATCATTGCATGGACCAGTCATTGTAAAAGGGTATGTTTGTGGCGTGGTGTTCCGACCCCTAGACACTCCCGAGATCAACAACCAACAAGGGAGTGGCCTTCAGTGTGAAGACCTAAGGTCTTCTGGAGAACTAGTCCTGCCCTCAAGGACAGACAGGCTGGTACTGGCCAATGGGATTGTGTGTATCCTGACCCTGTCTAGATGGGACTGCACTGGAACTAAGGAAAGTGAATGTCTTATTCAGGAGAAGACCAAGAAGATGCCCAAGCAGCTAAGCCAAAGGAATCCAGCTGCCAGATCTTGGGGAACAAAAAGTCTCCTCTGCGCCAATTCTTGCAGCTTTATCCAGGGGGCCAAGGACCATCTGTAACACCTTGCTGCTGTCGCCCGAGGATACAGACTGAGATATGGATTCTGAGTTGGCCACAGTTTCTATGAATGAGTTTTGTGAACCTCGGGAAGGGACTCAGAGGCTTGTCAATCACCCCTGTTGTCCTCAAAGGAAGGTCCGGAGGAGATTCCAACACTCAAGCTAGTTGAAATCCCTTCCATCTACAAGGGCTTGGAAGTGGTCTTCTGCAAGGGAGAGACCTCGACTTTCACTGCACCAACCCTACGACTGTGCTATAGGCCTGCTGCCTGGTACTTGTCCCCTGCAGGGTCAATTGTGCACAATCTCAGGCCCAGAAAGAAGCACAATGGAGGGTTATATAGAGGAGGCTCTTGCCATGGGCTTCATTTGGTTCTTCACCTCACCAGCTGGTGACGCCTTCTTCGTAAAAACAGGTGGGAGCCTGCAGCCATACATTGATTATAGGGGGTTTTAGCACTAATGGCCAGGAACTGTTTTCCCCTTCCACTCATGAATACGGCTTTCGAGATGTTTGAGCAGGCAAGCCCATTCACAAAGCTGGACCTGCAGAGTGCATACAATCTGGTCCATATAAGGAAAGATGAGTGGAAGACCATATTTAATACACCATTGGAGCACTATGAGTACCTGGTTATGCCCTTCAGTCTTGTGAACATTCCAGCAGTTCTTCAGGCCTTAATAAACGATGTTCTCCGGGATAATCTCCATAAGCATGCTTTCGTCTACTTGGTTAATATCCTAACCACTCAAAGTCCGTGGACGAGTATGTCACTCACGTCAGGGACATTTTGAAGAGGCTTCTAGACCATGGACTTTATGTTAAGCCGGAGAAGTCTGAATTTCACATGATGACTGTTTCATCTTTGGGTTTCATCATTTCCAATGGCAAACTCAAAATGGACCCTACCAAGGCCCAGACTGGCCACAATCATCCAGCATCAAACAAGTCCAATGATTCCCATGGTTTGTAAACTTTTACTGGAATTTCATCAGGAACTTCAGCTCAGTGGCAGCTCCACTGAAAGCGCTAACTAAGAAACCCATGAGCCCTTTTATCTGGACTACCGAAGTGGAGGCTGCTGTTTCAGAGAAACAAAGGTTCGCATCAGCTCCCATTTTGGTTTCACCTAACCCTGACCTTCCCTTCATCTTGGAGGTGGATGCCTCAAACATTGAGTGGGTACAATGTTGTCTCAACAATCACCTTTCAACGGTAAACTGTACCCATGTGCATTCTTCTCCAGGCAGCTATCCCCGGCAGAGAAAAACTATAACATCGAGAACTGAGAGCTTCTCATGGTTAAGCTAGCTTTGGAGGAATGGCGTCACTGGCTACAGGGAGCCAAGAACCCTTTTATCTTTTGGACAGACCACAAGAACCTGGCTTGTATTCAGAAGGCCAAGAAATTGAATTCCAGAGAGGCCAGGTCGTCTTTGTTCTTTAACTGCTTTAATTTCATCCTGAATAAAAAACAGAAACCAAACCCTTTGTCCCATCCATTTGATGAATCCATACAAGAGGAGCAGCCTACCACCATTTTGCCCCAAGCCAAGGGTAGCACCAATTTGATGGGGAATCAATGGTCTTATCCACAAGTCCCAATTTCAAGGGGAGACTCCTAGAACAGTCCTTCAGGTTGGCTGTTCACCCCAAGTTCTGTCCAGTTCCAGGTGTTCCAATGCAGACACTTGTCAAGAATGACAAATGACAAGTGACCCAGGGATCTCTAGGACCCTCGAGTTTATCAAGAGAAGATACTGGTTGCCCAGAATGATGAAAGAGATTCAGCAGTACGTGCAGACATGTGAGGTGTGTGCCCGGTACAAGGAGTCCTGGATCCAACTGCAAGACTCCTCCAACTAACAGGAGTCACCTCCACCCATTTCCAACTCATCGCCTGCAGCCCATTTAAACCCATCTCTGATCCACAGCATGTGACCCAGTTGCTCTCAGCCTACAGTCACTTTGTTGCCTTGTCATGTTAAGTATCCATTTTCTCTTGTTTATGGCTCCTCATGGCTTGTTATTTTGCTGTTTATTATTAAACTGATCACTCACCACTAAATCATCTCTGTTGCTTTGCAATTGGGTCAAGCCTTCTATCACCTAGTAATAATTTGATCTGTATGAACAGTATATAAGACAAACTTTTCACTGTTTCTTGGTACATGTGACAATAATAAACTAATACCAATACCAAGGCACACTGAACACATGGGGGGCTTTGACGTGCCATTCCCTTTGAGGCTACTTTCATCTAAACAACATTGGTCTCAGCATAATGCCAGGGAAAGGATCTATCCTTACCCTTTAACCATTCACTACTAAGATGTGCTGGATTAATAAATATTTTGTCTTATACATGTTAAAATGTGTATTTTGAATGTATTTTCTGGATTTGTACTATGGTGATTTGTAGTTTCTCAGAGACAGCAGAGATTGAGGTCTACGCAAACTCCTGAAGCTTACTGTTTTCACAATGGTCCCCATTATAACCCGCCTCACACAGACAGTGGCCAGTCACAGGATTACAGCTCCCGTCAGTACTGTTGCAGTCACACAGATTCTTGCAGCCTTGTCCCCATCGGCCCACGTCACAAGCTGTGGAAGAGAAAGAAGTTATGGTGAGAAAGTGGCCATGTGAGATGGAGGGCCCGGCAGCATTGCACTGGCTGGCAGGAGGCAGCCTCAGGCCTCAGCCGAGTGACATGCATACTCATCATCCATGTTCTAGAGAAGGTATTGCCAAAGTAAATTACAGTCTTCCCGTGGTTCAAACTTGACCCCATTAGTCTTTCATAAGCTTTTGATCACTTTCATTCTTTTATTTTGGAGATCTGCTCACCACTGACAAGGCAACAAGCCAATTGTCCATCAGGTGATCGGCTTGCTAGGCCGTTTCAGAAGATGTTTAAGAGTCAGTTCATTTGTGGTCTGGACCCAGTTGCATTAGGGTGTAGAATTGTTATTTTGTTGTAGTTTAACTTCCCCATGCTTGCTTTTATTTTTATATAATCTCCTTTATACGGGCAATTGTTGTAATAACCCTTTAACCTAATCTGAGATAAACCTAACCTTTCCCTCCCACAATGCCCCCCCATTTTCCTTTCATCTATTGCCAATCTAAGAGACCCTTAATGTATCTGTCTCTACCTCCACTCCAGCAATACTTTCTATTCACCTACCACTTTCCGTGTAAAAAGCCTACCCCTGATATCCCCACTATACTTTCTTCCAAGCACCTTAAGAACATGTCGCTTTGAATTAGCCATAAGACACAAGGACAATCTATGGTTAGAATGAAGCATGTTGTCATAGCCTGAAGCAGATCTTTTAGAACATTGTTCCTTATTCTTCCCGCCTCTTGGCTGGTTCAAACACACATTAAAAGTACACACACAATCTGTGTCAGGACCAGATGAAGGGTCTCAGCCCGAAACGGCGACAGCGCTTCTCCTTATAGATGCTGCCTGGCCTGTTGTGTCCCACCCGCATTTTGTGTGTGTTGTTTGAATTTCCAGCATCTGCAGATTTCCTCGTGTTTACACATTAGAAGTACATGTGTGCACACAGACAGCCCCTTTCCCAGCCCTTTATTCTTACAGAGAGTACTGGGCTCACACTGTTTAAAATTGCCAGTCAGCAAATTGCAGCTTGGAATAGGGGCCTCATCAAATATCCAAGGCTCTTCCAATAATAACAACCTCAATATCTGATATCATCATTTCACAGTAACACCCACAGCCCACATCAGCAGAGACACAAGAAAGCCCTGAGGAGATTTTCATCTTTTTGAAAAATCAAATGTGTTTCAGTTATGAGCCTCTGAATTCAGCATTTGGCACAAATACAAGTGACATCTAGTGAACCTTCCTAAATCTAATGATACATTTCATGCAACATTCATTCTTCCAAAGGATAAAATGAAATGTCCACAATATAACAAAGTAAGGAGATTGTGCACCCAATTCTATAGCTTCCATATGTGTAACAATCCCACTAATGGCCACTGCCAATTTATCTCTCCTAATGAAAGTTAATTTCAGCTCCATAATGACACTCTTGTAGATGAGATTTCTAACAGGCTTTTACATTATCTGTTGGAGAGTGGAGTCAGTAATTCCAGTGGTGTAACATACCTGCTTTGCAGTCAGGCCCCATCCAACCAGGACCACAGATACAGTCGCCAGTTACACTGTTACACAGGACGCCATTTTCACAGTGGCACTGATGCTGACAAGCCGGTCCATAATAACCAGGAGAGCAAGCTGAGAGTAAACCAAGACAAGACTAGATTGTAAAATTTGAGAACTCCGTTGGCTGTGGCACATTCACACATCTATTGTTTTATGCCAGCTGTGTGCTAATTTCCAGAGTTCTAATATTTCATTATTTTGCAAGGTTAAGTTAATTCTTGTATCTTATGATTTTAAGCAATGTGGTAAAAAATACATCATCTTTCACAGTCCTAAGCTCCTGGTTGACTAGTCAATGTTGTCAAACGGGAGATGTGTTGATGGATGCAGATTGCCTAGGGTTTGGGGATTACACCAGGGCATAATGTGGCATTTAACATAATGTATTTTAGCACCAGTGATCACCAGTTGGAGTTTGATTCCCAGCTATCTGAAAGGAGTTTGTATGTTCTCCTCGTGACTGTGTGGGTTTTCTCTGCATTTTTCGGTTTCCTCCAGTATTCTAAAGATATGCAGTTAAAAGTTAAGATTAGGAAGTTGTGGACATGCTACGCTGACACTGGAAGCATTGTGACACTTGAGGGCTGCTCCCAGCATAATCCTTGGATTGTGTCGGTCATTGACTTGAAAAAACAAATTTCACTGCATGTTTCAATGTTCCGATACACTGTACATGTGACAGATAAAGCTAATCTTTTCTTCTTCTTTGAATGGTCCTATGGATTCGTTGATGTCTGCTTGAGAGCGCAGGCAGGTCCTGGGTTTAAGATCCCATCAGAAGGAGACTGCAGCATTCCCTCCAGGTTTTCATTTATTGAGTTAAAGCATGAAATAGGCCCTTCAAGCCCTTCGAACTGCACTGCCCAGCAACCCCTGATTTAACCCTAGCCTAATCGCAGGACAATTTGCAACAACCGGTTAGCCTACCAACCGGTACATCTGTGGGATGGAACTGGAGCACCCGGTGAAAATCCACATAGCCATGGGGAGAATGTACAAACTCCTTACAGACAGCAGCGGGAATGGAACCCGGGTCGCTGGTACTGTAAAACATTGTGCTAACCACTTCGCTACCAGTGCCAGGTTAGTTTATGCTGTTTAACTTTCTGGAAGTATATCTGAACTCATATTCTCCTAACTCAGTAAAAGGAGTACTCCCTCTGATCTGAGAGAGCTAGTTAACCCATTTTGGATGCAATGGTGGATAACAACAGATGAGTATCTGAAGTACCCAGCCACAGATAGCAGCAATTTGGATGCTGGCTAGTTGCAGTTGCACCAGTTGTTGGTGCATGAGATCTGACCTCAGCCTCTTTGGGTCAGGGAAGAAGTGAAACCAAATCAGTGGCTGTCCCTGCACACATTGTGCTATAAAGGGGATGAGTATGCTGGCTGAGTAGTTTCAACTGCACCTCCAATGTGATGGTTGCCTGAAGGAAATTTGTGAAGCAAATCTCACCATCTGAGTCAACAAAAAGCTGCAAGTACCCATGAACCAATATTGCAGAATGAAAAGGAAGATTATGATTGTTCAAGATGGTTTGACAATTGGCCCACTGGATGCTGATTCCTCTGCTCTCCCTGATGCACACACTAAGGCCCCAAATATATATATATATATCTCTCTCTCTCTCTCTCTCTCTCTCTCTTCCCCCCCCCCCAAATCCTACACTTCCTCATACATACACACCCACCAAGGCACTAAATCCCACACTGCCAGACAACACACACACAAAGGCCCCAAATCCCACACTCACTGACAAAAACATACACACACACGCTCACCCCAAATTCCACACTCGATCATACATCCCACACTCCGACACATACAGATACTGTACTCATGCGCGCGCGTGCGCGCGCACACACACACACACACACACACACACACAGCCCCCCCCCCCAGAGGCCCCAATCCCACACTCCCACTCACACCCACACACACACATTCTGAGGCCACAGATCCAAGGTCACTTTCACACACCAGTTCTGTTGCTGACCATTCCCTGAAACTCTCCTTTCTATTAACCTTGGCCCATTTTAAAAGTAACAGGACCGTGTTTCTCTCACTTCCTTTAAACTTAACTGGATTCAGTGTAAAGTTAACCGTTCTATTCTGTAACATCTGAAAAAAGTGAAATAAAAATGTTTTGCTCTATTTACAGGAGTAACAACCAATTGCCTGAAAAACCCATTCACCCGGCACCATCAAAATTTCAAGCCAGTTTAACAGAGTTCATTGTTAACTATTTTAAGTTAGAGAGAACTGCTCAATGGAAAGGCCAATATTAATTCAAAAAAAATGGAAAGTACAACTAGATGTGTCCATGTTACACAGATTACTGGTTTAAAAGCAGTAATAATGAACCAAAGCACCTCAACTGAACAAACAAATTGCAGAGATACTGTACACTGATGCCCACCATCCTGGCACATTGCTCCAGTGAATCCCGCCGGACAGTCACAGGTTCCCGATTCCTTGTTGCAAACACCTCCATTTTCACAGACTTGACAAGGGAACTGGCAGTTTAGGCCCCAGTAGCCAGTTGGGCATTCTGGGGTAATCAAAAGAAAAGGCATATTTGATATTCATGCTATAAATATTGTCAAAGTGTTCACTATAATAACTTGCACCTGATATGCCCAGTATTCAGTCACACCATGGTAGCTCTCCAGGAAGGGACAAAAACCAGTGGAAAAATTGGTTACATGCTACTACCATTGGACAGGAGGTATGGGAGCCTGAGGTCCCACATCACTAGGTTCAGAAATAATTATTACCCTTCAACCATCAGGGTCCTGAATCAGCAACTTCACTCACCTCAGCACTGAACTGATTCCATAAACTATTGACTTCAATGACTCTGCAACTCATGTTCTCAATATTATTTATTTAAAATTTTATTTATTATCATCGTGATTTGTCCTCTTTTCTACATTAGATTTTTGTTAGTCATTGTTAAGTATTGTTTATCATAAACTATTATGTTTCTTTTTCCTGTAAATGTCTGCAGGAAAACAAATTTCAAAGTCATATATGGTGACTACTGTATGTGTAATTTACTAATAAATTTACTTTGAACTGGAAATTGCCAGTTTTTCCATTGATATTTGCCAAAGAGGGGTGCAAGGTGAAAACATTACCTTACACTAGACATGCTTTATATACCCAATGTACAGAAGTGAGTGATACATGTGTTGTATTGTTGTGTTTTGTGCTTGTGGCAGGCATGCTGGGTTCATGGGTGTTGCAATATTCCCTAAAAATACGTTAGAGGAGGAACGTTAATCATGGTTTAAATGAACCTTGTACTCCTCTCTAACAGCATTTTATTTCAATGTTAAGTTCAAGTTTATTGTCATCTGATTGTACATATATACAGCCAAATGAAACCATGTTCCTCTAGACCATGATGCACCCATTAAAAAATATGTCACACACCCCACACATAAAACTATATGTTAATAGGGTATAATTCAAAGTGGGTGTAGGGCACGGCACAGATAAACAGCTCGCTGTCCGAGTCATGAAACCTCAGTGGTGGCAGGGTATTCATTAGTCTCACAGCCTGAGGGAAGAAGTTGTTACCCAGTCTGGCAGTCCGAGACCTGACACTCCTGTAACTCCTTCCTGATGTCTGGTAGGGAACCTCAACAAAGCTTCAGGCCCTTTGTGTACAATGCTCCCAGCAAGTGTCACAAACGGGGAGAGTAAGACCCCAGTGATCCTCTCTGTGGTTTTTACTGTCCTGTGGTTCGATACTTTGCAGCTTCTGCAGCACACAATGATGCAGCCAGTCAGGACACTCTCGAGAGCGATCTGTAGAAAGTTGTTACAATCGGGAGCCTTGCACGCCTCAAAAAGTGTAGACGATACTGTGCCATCATGACTAATGAGGAAGTGTTGTGGGTCCAGGTTGGATCAACTGTCAGGAGCACACCAAGAAACTACGTGCTCTTCACTCTCTCCACAGCAGAGCCATTGATCTGCATGGAGTGCAGTTGTCCTGTGCCTTCCTGAAGTCCACAATCATTTACAAACATAGAAACCTACAGCACAATACAGGCCCTTCGGCCCACAAAGTTGGGCTGAACATGTCCTTACCTTAGAAATTACCAAGGATTATCCATAGCCCACTATTTTTCTGAGCTCCACATACCTGTCCAAAAGTTTCTTAAAAGACCCTATCTTATCCACCTCCACTACCGTCGCCGGCAGCCCATTCCATGTATTCACAACTCTCTGCATAAAAAACTTACCCCGATACCTCCTCTGTACTTACTTCCAAGCACTAAAACTGTGCTCTCTCATGCTAGCCATTTCAGCACCGGGAAAAAGCCTCTGACTATCCACATGATCAATGCTTCTCATAATCTTATACACCTCCATCAGGTCATCTCTCATCCTCCATCACTCCAAGGAAAAAAGACCAAGTTCACTCAACCTATTCTCATAAGGCATGTTCCCCAATCCAGGCAACATCCTTCTAAATCTCCTCTGCACCCATTATATGGTTTCCACGTCCTTCTTGTAGTGATGCTACCAGAATGGAGCACAGTACTCCAAGTGGGGTCTGACCAGGGTCCTATATCGCTACAACACTACCTCTTGGCTCCTAGATTCAATCCCACGATGGATGAAGGCCAATGCACCGTATGCTTTCTTAACCACAGTCAACCAGCACAGCAGCTTTGAGTATCCTATGGACTTAGACTCCAAGATCCTCCACATTGCCAGGAGTCTCACCATTAATACGATATCCTATCATCATATTTGACCTACCAAAATGAACCACCTCACACTTATCTGAGTTGAACTCCATCTGCCACTTCTCAGCCCAGTTTTGGATCACATCAATGTTCCATTGTAACCTCTGACAGCCTTCCACATGATCCATAACAGCCCCAACTTTTGTGTCATCAGCAAATTTACTAACCCATCCCTCCACTTCCTCATCCAGGTCATTTATAAAAATCACGAAAAGACCACAAAACAGATCCCTGAGGCACACCACTGGTTACCGACCTCCATGCAGAATATGACCCATCTACAACCACTCTTTACCTTCTGCGGGTAAGCCAATTCTCGATCCACTAAGCAATGCCCTCTTGGATCCCCTGCCTCCTTACTTTCTCAGTAAGTCTTTAATGGGGTACCTTATCAAATGCCTTGCTGAAATCCATATACACTACATCTACTGCTGTTCCTTCATCAATGCATTTAGGCACAATCTCAAAATATTCAATCAGGTTCGTAAGGCACGACCTGCCCTTGACAAAGCCATGCTGACTATTTTTAATCATATTATGTTTCTCCAAATGTTCATAAATCCTGCCTCTCAGGATCTTCCCCATCAACTTACAACCACTGAAGTAAGACTCACTGGTCTATAATTTCCTAGGCTATCTCCACTCCCGTTCTTGAAAAAAATAACAACATCTGCAACCCTTCAATCCTCAAGAACCTCTCCCGTCCCCATTGATGATGCAAAGATCATTGCTAGAGGCTCCGCAATCTCCTCCCTCGCCTCCCACAGTAGCCTGGGGTATATCCTGTCTGGTCCCGGTGACTTATCCAACTTGATGCTTTCTAAAAGCTCTAGGGCATCCTCTTTCTTGATATCTACTCACTCAAGCTTTTCAGTCCCTGTAAGTCATCTCTACAATTCCTTTTCCGTAGTGAATACTGAAGCAATGTACCCATTAAGTACCTCTGCTATCTCCTCCGGTTCCATACACACTTTTCCACTGTCACCCTTGATTGGTCCTATTCTCTCACGTCTTATCCTCTTGCTCTTCACATACTTGTAGACTGCCTAGGGGTTTTCCTTAATCCTGTCCGCCAAGGCCTTCACAAGGCTTCTTCTGGCTCTCCTAATTACTTTCTTAAGCTCCTTCTTGCTAGTCCTTGTCCATGTTGAGACTCAAGCTGTTATTCTCACACCCTTTCACAAGCCTATCTAACTTCTCTCTGCATGCAAACTCATCATTGTTGCTGATGAAGCCAGCCACTGTTGGATCTTCAGAGAACCTGATGAGTCGGTTTGAGCTGAATCTGGCAGTGCAGTCATTAGTCCCTCACACAAATGGTACATCAGAAACACAAGAGACAACAGATGCTGGAACCTGGAGTAACAAACAATCCGCAGGAGGAACTCAGCATAGCAGGAACCATTTGTGTAGAGAAAGGAAGTGAAGACGTTTCAGGTCTACATCTTGCATTAGAACCTGAACCAGATCTTCTCTGGACCAGCTGAATTCCTCCAGCAGACTGATGAGACATAGTCTTGTTTTGGCTTGATCCAGACATTGGAATTGGAGAAACTGAGGCTTCAGTGCACAGGGAACAGAAGTAATTAATGTTTCATCAAAAATTAGGAATTGTCTTCTTAATTTTACTGTTTCAGTTATTCCAAAGAAGTCTGCACAATGCATAGCTCACCTGAAAACTGCACTCTTACCTCCTATGCTCCAAATAAAGTCACCATTTAATAAGCCTCGAAGAAACACATAAAGCAAAAGATTGAACACACAGAGAATTACACTGAGGTAGATGGGACAGAACCAACAACAAAGTCAAACTTGAGTTTATTGTCATATGCGCATGTACATGAAAGACTAGGTGTTAACTGCATTTAAAAAAACCTATTTACAGCAGCATTACAAGCACACAGTCTCACATAAGGAGCGTTCACAACAAAAGCATAAATGTAACATAAATCATACACAATTTTTACAAGGAAGTATACAATTAGAATTATAAAAAGCTTATTGTAGTCCAAAGTGGTCAAAGTTTTCATACTGTTGCTAAACTGCAGTGGTTATGTCCATGATGTATTGGGATGTGTCCACTACTCTTGCAGCTTCTTACAGCCCTGTCCATTTGAATTGGATTGCTAGACCACAATGCAACCAGTAGAAGTTTGTTGGATAAGCCGAATATCCCTAAGCTCCTAAGAAAGTAAAGACACTGATGTGCTTCCTTTATGATTGTATTAATGGGTGTCCATACAGGATTTTCCCCATGTGAGAAATTCAGAATCTGTGTTGTCCAATTAGAATTATATGAGGTTGGGGGGAGGGGAGCATAAAATTAGAGCCAGGAACAACTCCAGAATTACATTTGATTGCCTTAAGTTCAAGTTCAAGTTTATTGTCATTCTACTGTACACATGTACATCTCCAAACAAGCCAAAGTTCCTGTGGACCAAAGTGCAAAACACAGTACATATAACTCACACGCATAGCACATAAAGTAATATTACCACGTAAATTAGCGAATAATAAGGTGCATATACAAGTTTAAAAGTAAACAGTATAACGCTACTGGCACTTCATACATGATGAGACTTAGGTTGTGGCAGGGAGTTCATTAGTCTTATGGCCTGGGGGAATTTAAAGCCCTTAAATGCCAGTTATGAATCCTTCTTATTCCCCTTGTCAAATGATCCCTAAAACAGGTCTACATCCTTTTCTTTATCATCAGTGAAGAAAGTGCATTGCTTCATTATATTCAATGACTGGGTTAATCAGAACTATGTGTGAGGAATCATGAACTCCACTTCCTTCCTCAATCATCTGCCCAATCCCCACCGATACTTTGAAATGAAATAGAAAATGATGGGAAAGATCATCAGCTCAGGCAGAAACTATTGAACAGTTATGGTTTGGTTCAAAACACTGTCCATTTCTCCAGCATTTTTTCAGCTTTATTTTCCACAGGATGCCTCAGGGGTGGAGGCAATCACTGAATGGGCTTAATTCCCGCCACAGTCTGGAAGAAATTTTTACGTTCTCCCCATGATGTTGTGGATTTTCTCTGGGTGTGCCTGTTGCCTTGCACACTCCAAAGATGTACTGGTTAGAGCAAGTGAGTTGTGGACTATATTGGTGCTGGAAGTGTGGTGACACTTGAGGACTGCCCCAGCACAATCCTAGGACTGTGTTGCTCGATGACTCAATAATGACACATTTCACTGCATGATTTGATGTTTTATTGCCCATGTGATAAATAAAGCTAATCTTTTTCTCTGATTTTCCCACTGAAACTCTTTGCCTGGCCACCCCGACCTTCTCCACAACCATTTTTATCCTTCTGGCACATCCCCCCTTCCCTCTCCCCCTCCCCCCCAAGCATGCTGACCCTGACCAACCCTTTCAACACAATATCTCTCGGAGATACTTTGCATACCACACCTTGGGAACTCTGCACTAAAGCAACCAGTCATGCCTTTGAATGGCCTTACCTGTTTCACACCTCAGTCCCATTTTACCAGCAGGGCAGATGCACTGCCCAGTTCTTGAGTTGCAAGGGGCCCCTCCACAGTCACAATTCTCTCTGCAATTAGTCCCAAATCTTCCAGAATCACAAGCTGGTAATAAGAAGAGTTAACAAGAGTATAGAGTTTTCCAATAACAGATCAAAAATAATTCCCAAGCACTCTGGGTTAGCCACAAATAAACCTTTTGGATTCATCTCCTTCAAAGAGGGTGCACAGGTAAAAATGGACTAGATATGCGAGAGGAATCGAATGAAATTTCAATCTGACTTTGACCATTTATTTCGCAGCTGCTGCTGAGTACTCCAGCGTTTTCTGATTTAAATCTCAGATCTCCAGCATCTGCAGTATCGTGCTTTTTGAAACATTATTGTGCATATGGCATGCTTGCTTTTGTAGGTTAGGGCACAGAATACAAAATATGGGACAAATGCAACTTTGTGAACACCAGATTGGGGTACAGTTGAGGTATTGTGTACAATTCTAGTTGCCACCCTGTAAGAAGAATGTGGTTGCACTGGAGAGAGTGCAGAGGAGATTCACCAGGACTTTGCCTGAATTAGAGCACTTTAATTATGGAGAGGGATTCGATATACTAGATTTGCTTTCACTGGGGCAAAAGAGACTAGGGGATAATTTATATAAATTAAGTAGTGTAAGTAGTCCGAATATCTCTTCTCAAAAAATATGAGGGTTAGTGTTACATACCCGTGGGTATCTTGTGACTGTCCCATGACCATGATGTAATTGAGGCTCTGCTGGGCATGATGTAATGGTCTTGTGATGGTGGAGTGATGTAATTTTCCTGCCAGTGAGGGGTCATGTGATGGCCTCTTTCAACAAGGTCAGTTTGTGGTTGAATTCATCAGTGACTCCGTTCTGCTGTGTATTTGATTTTATGACGCAGTTTCATTTTACAAGTGGAGTTTTAATTTCTACTGTAAGAATTGTTATGCCCGCAGTTCTGAAAATTGCAGCCAGTTAAAGTCCAGTCGGAGAGTGAAGAGTTATCGAAGTTCGTGAACCCAAAGGATCGAGAAAAGTTGGTGTTATCAGTGGTAAAACAGGTTCGACCTTATTTAATCCTCATTCGAAAGGAATTAGTAACCTGCAATCCAAGATAGCTCCTGCAATGCTAAAAGAGCAGAAAAAGCTGGATGCAGAGTTTCGCCAAGGAAAGGTCAGTGCCTTTAAGCCGTTTTATTTCTTTCATCGTAAATCCTTTGAGCAAGGCATACTTCGGCTAGGATCAGCGGTAACATCACGTAAGAGAATTTATTACTTTGAGGAAAGTCTCTCCTAACTGACAGTGTAAATCATTTTGACTTTTGCATCTACTACTTTAAAGAACTGATTTTGCATTTCTCGTTTTAAGAATTGTTCGAGCTGTCGTATAGCAGCTGACTTCCGGTTAAGTTAGTTGTTTGTTTACTTTTGGGGGTTTTTTGAGCAGTGTTTAATAAATGTTTTATTTGTTATAAAAAACCTGTCTCAATTCTATATTCATTGTTGCTGGATCATAACTATTGGGGGCTTGTGTGATATGTGCCATTTTTGCGTTTAAATGCTTGTCTAATTATCAATCGGTGTTTTGGAAAAGGGGAATACCCGATTCTTTTGTTTGATTGGCTTGTGAGTGGTATTCGGCAACAATGAATATTGACGACTTCCTAGCATCGCCAGATCCGGAGTTATTAGCGAAGGCGAAAAAGAGTGATATATCTGAGATTGCTAGCAGGTTGGAACTTAAAGGTATTTTGAAGGTTACAACAAAGGCTGTAATTCAGAGGAAAATCGCGAACACTATATAGATTCGGGTGTGTTTGATGTATCAATTTTAGATTAGTTCCCTGTAAGTAAAGCAGCAATTCAGTTACACTTGGAACAAGTAGCGTTAGAAAAGCTTTGAATAGAAGCTGAATTAAAACAGAAACAATTGGAAGCTAACTTGGAACTAAGTCAGTTAGAAGCTGAAAATAAAAAGAGGAAATTTGAACTTGCGATGGCAGAATTAAGGTCCGAGAATCAGTCCACTGGTTCTAGAAAAACGTTTGTTGTTAGTCAGGAAATTAAATTGATCCCTCCATTTAGTGAAACAGAAGTACAGAAATATTTGAGGTGAAGAAGTTTTAAAGCAGATTTGAGGGGAAAGATCTACTTTCAAAAGCACAGGGTGGCTGAAACTTGGAAATGCTAGTGACAGTGGACTCTGATACATTCACAACATTTAAGAAATAGTTAGAGGAGGACGTCACATGATGACATAGGATCAAGATGTGGAAATCCAGCTCTCCTGTAAAAAACCAGTAAAATAATGTTTAAGTGAAGAAAAGTTAGTAAATACTTTTAAAAGATTACTTATAAACTACTCAGGATTGTCTTAAGATATGTCTCCTAAACAGAAGCAGAAGAAAACTACTACTTTGAAGACAACACAATTTGGAAAAGAATCAAGGCCGGCAGCCATGAAAGAGCCTCGGGCTCAAGTGCATTTTACTTCTGGTGATACAGAACAGGAAACTGCGGCAACATCAACCGTTTCCAAAAAAAAGAGCAACAGGAATTGCGCATGCGTGAAGGAAGGGGCATGCGCAAACACGAGCAACCCAAACTACAAATCCCAGCTATGATCGGAACTGAAAGTGAAAGTGAATATGAGGTGGAATCAGATTCTCTGGATAAATCAGATGAAGATGAAGAGGCAAACAAAGAAGAGCAACAGGAAGAGGTTGGAGGTGATATTGGAGACATAAAAAAATCTTTGGTGCAAATAATGCATGAATTAAAAGTAATAAAAAAGATATTAAAATATGAAGATTATGTTTGATAAAATGATGAAAAGACAGGACAAAATGGACAAGAAAATTAAAAACTTGGAAGAAATAATGGGAGACACCACTGATAGAGTGAATAAAATGAAAGATAATATTTCTGCCTGGAAATCAGAAAGAAAACGGTTGTTGGAAAAAGTGGATGTACTTGAAAATTTTAACAGACAAAATAATAGTAAGATTGTTGGACTTAAAGAAGGTATAGAGGGAGAGGATCCAATAATTTTTTTTCAAAAATGGATTCCAGAAATTTTGGAAATGGAAGAAGGAAACCAGTTAATTGAAATTGAAAGGGCTCACAGAGCCTGAAGATCAAGACCTCAAGTTGATCAAAACCCACAATCAATCCTGATAAAATGCTTAAGATATCAAGATAAAGAAAAGATCTTGAAGGCGGCTGACCAACGTGCCAGAAAGAGAAACGGGCCATTGATGATAGAAGGGAAAACAATTCTTTTCTATCCTGATATAAGTTATGACCTTTTGAAGAGAAAGAAGGAATTTAACCCAGCGAAAAAAGTTTTATGGGAAAAGGGTTATAAATTTATATTGCGCCACCCGGCAACCCTGATTATTTTTTTGGATGATGGAAAAAGAAGATCTTTTACTGATTATCGGGATGCCAAAGAATTTGCACAAGAACTCCCAAATATTCGCTAACCACAGCCAAAGATTTAAAAGTGAAATGGATTAAAGATGAAGACATGGACAGTGAATGGAGTTGATGGATGTTTAAGGACAGAAGAATATTTAATTATATGATACAGGGGGATAAAGGTAAAAATTTGAGAAATATTAATTGAGAGTAGTGATATTATTTTTTCTTCTCTTATATATACGTTTTTATGTTACGGGGGAGCTGGGGGAACTTTGGATCGATTGCTACAGGATTCACGTGTGTAATCATGGCGATTGCCAAAACCCGTACAACGGAGGGGGGTAATGTTGTGTTTTTTCTTTATTCCAAACATTAGTAGGGGGTATTTTGTTATTATTTTCCTTTATAATCTATTTTTCTTTAATCTTTCTTTCTTCGCCTGGACAATCGAGGGGGGGGGGGAGACACATAGCAACATAGAGAATTTTAAAAAGATTGCCCAAGGTACTATGAAAGTTGAAAAGTTAGGTATTACTATAGACTGGAGTAACCCTCTTAAAAATAATGACTAATTTACTGAATTTTTAAAGTTTTAATGTTAATGGGCTTAATGGACCGGTGAAAAGAAAAAGAATTTTAACATACATTAAGAAAATGAAAATAGATATAGCTTTTAGCTGCATTCCATTTGAAAAAATTACTTATAATTTAAGAGATAAATATGAAATATTTCTGAAAATTTGACGCCCTTATTTACAAAAGATAGAATTAAATACATAGGTGCTCCGAAGATAAAATTATTGGTTATTTGGGGAAAGAAATGAATATATGTACTAAAGCTATTATGAACTCCATGGAGCATGTCGGGATCTTCCGATATCCAGGCATTCTTTCTTTCTTTCTTTCTTTTTTCTCTTTCTACAGGGATATGTTAGGAGGGAGTGGGGAAGGGTTGATAATTCTTTTTTTCCTTCTGTAACCATTTGAAAATTCAATTAAAAAATTTATAAAAAAAGTAACATTTAGAAAGACACTTATACAAGCAAACCATAGAAGGACACAGACTGAATGCAGGCAATGGGATTAATATAGATAGGCAAAAGGTTCATGTTTGATATGGTGGCAGAAGATTGGCTTCTGTGCTGAATAACTATGATATAGCAAGCAAGCTTAAATTTAAAAGTTAAGTATTATTTTGCTCCTCCATTTCCTCTCCTCTTCAGCATCTCTTTCCTGTCAGTATCACTGCTTACTGTTACTCTGTCTGATAATGATCTGATCTCAATGAACAGTGTGAAAATAATAAACTGATTTCAATGTCCAAGAGATTTATGAGACCGTGAAAAATTCAAGAGTGAAAGAGAGCATGAAAGAGTGAGATTGAATGAGCGAGATTATGAGAGAGCATGAGAGAATGAGAAAGAGAGCGAGAGAGATAGAGAACGCAAGAGAGCAAGACAGCACAAGAGAGAGCGAAAGAGATAGAGATGGCGAGACAGAGAGGGATAGAGAGAGCGAGAGAGATAGAGATACTGTGAGAGTGAGAGAGATGGAGGGAGTGTGAGAGAGCGCAAGACAGAGATAGTGAGAGAGCACAAGAGGGAGTGAGAGAAATAGAGAGAAAGAGAGATAGAGATAGAGAGTGAGAGAGTGAGAGATAAAGTAATAGAGAGCGTGAGAGAGAGCGAGAGAGACAGAGAGAGAGAGTGAGCGAGAGAAAGAAATGCAATATTAGGGTGATAAGGTGGAGGAGTGGGGAATGGCTCTACCAGAAGCCTGCTGTGATTAAATGGGCTGCATACCCAATGGAATAATAATTTGGAAGTCTTGTCGAATTGTATGACTTTGTTATACTTCAGCCTAACACATGAACTCAAACACCTACTCAACAGACATCCTTCTCCTTGGAACCCTGGTGGACACTGGTGTTGACACTTGCCAGTCTCTTTGTCACATGGCACACCAACTGCACAGTCACACTGGAACTTACAACCAGCACCATAGAAACCAGGGTTGCAATCTGGAAGAAACAGAAATGAATGGTTTTAAAAACAGGGAAATGTTTTCTGATTTTCAATCAATACCATTATCCCAATTCCTGAATCATAGAGGCTGGAATTTCCTTTCTTGTTTCACATTTGATACTTGTTTCTCTTCCACGGTCATTCAGCTTGAGCTAGCACCATGGCACTTAGGAATGGGTGACTCTGGGATGATACAACCTCAATGTGCTTCCTCTATATCAAGAGTACAGAGTTACAACATAATAAACCCATGTGCCATGGTGCTTATTCAAACTGAACTTACACTGTTTTATACATTACTTTGGTGAAAAGTTTTGAAATCAAAGCGACAGTATCCAATTGTTGCTAATAAAAATATGACAAAAAATTCTCCAAATAATCTGCTTACTGTGATCAATATTAAACACAAGTAATTGTTACCAAAAATAAATAGATTTTCTCAAATGTCACTTTTCCCTTCTCCCCATGCAACATTCCAGCAGAATGAGATGATACTTAACTGACCTTCTTTGTAGTCTCTGCTGGTGGGACAACTTAGCTCAGATAGTTAAAGTGAGATTAAAGATGCAGGTTTGATCTCTGTGTGGGCCACTGCTTCTATGAGTACCTGAAATGAGCTGCCAGAAGCAGTGGCTGAGGCAGGTACAATAGTGCATTTTAAGAAGCACTTGCATAGGTACGTGGTGGGGATGAGCCTGGAGGGATGTGGGCCAAATGCGGAACATTGGGGCTAGCTAGATGGACAACACGGTTGACATGAACTTGTTGGACCAATGGGCCTGTATCCTGCTGTAGACTCTATGCTAGGAGATGTATGGAGCAGAGTTAAACACCCAGAGAAGGGCTGCAGAGGGGGCAATGCAGTGTCTCTGTGGAAGATGTATACAACTAATAATAAGAGCTGGAGAAAGGCAATTCCAGATGCATTAGCGTTGTGAAGCATTGATAAATAGGCAGATTGTGGGATGGTGGCACATCTCATGCAGCCGCTATCTAGTATCATTGCTGGAAGATATTGTGAAGCATTGAAAAATAAGCAGACAGTGGTACGGTAATGTAATGGTTAGTGTAACACTGTAAAAGCACCAGCAACCCAAGTCCAATTCCACCACTGTCGGTAAGGAGATTATACATTCTCTCCATGACAACAAGGGTTCACTTGGAGTGTTCCAGTTTCCTCCTACATTCCACCATGGGTCAGAAGGTTAATTGCACACATGGTGTAGTTGAGCAGTGTGGGATTGTGGGGCTGGAAAGGCCTATTACCATGCTGTACCTCTAAATAAATAACTGGAGAAACCAGAGATCCAGGTCCAATCCTGACCTCCGCTGTTCTCACTAGAGTTTTGAACATTCTCTCTGTGAACTTGTGCAGGATTCTACTGTTCCAGTTTCTTTTCACATCCTAAAGATGTGCAGGATGGTTGGTTAATTGGCCATTGTGAATGGCTCTTCGCATATAGATAGGGAGTGCTGGAACCTGAGAGGAGCTGACGAGAAATGGGAAAGGATAAAAACTGTAATTAATGTAGGATTAATGTAAAAAGTCATAGTTGATGTGGAGCTGAATCGTCTGTTTCCATGATGTACCTCTCTGTGACTATGAGAAAGATCATTGCGGCACAATGCCATGAATGCATGTAGTTACGTGGGAGCAGTGATGAACCGTCAGTGTAATACATTATTTCTACTGCAAGTAAAATCAAAGTACTATTCCTTGTACTTGAGACAAGAGCTGCTCATCACACTCATATGGTTAGCTACACGAAGATGTGACTAAACACATTGATGGAGCAGTAGATGCAGTGTATATGGATTTCAGCAAGGCATTTGATAAGGTACCCCATGCAAGGCTTATTGAGAAAGTAAGGAGGCATGGGATCCAAAGGGACATTGCTTTGTAGATCCAGAACTGGCTTGCCCACAGAAGGCAAAGAGTAGTTGTAGACAGGTCATATTCTGCTGGAGGTTGGTAACCAGTGCTATGCCTCAGGGATCTGTTCTGGGACACCTACTCTTTGTGATTCTTATAAATGACCTGGATGAGGAAGTGGAGGGATGGTTCAGTAAATTTGCTGATGATACAAAGGTTAGGGGTGTTGTGGATAGTGTGGAGGACTGTCAGAGGTTACAGCAGGACATTGATAGGATGCAAAACTGGGCTGAGAAGTGGCAGATGGAGTTCAACCCAGATAAGTGTGAGGTAGTTCATTTTGGTAGGTCAAATATGATGGCAGGATATAGTATTAATGGTAAGACTCTTGGCAGTGTGGAGGATCAGAGGGATCTTGGGGTCCAAATCCATAGGACACTCAAAGCTATTGCGTAGGTTGACTCTGTGATTAAGAAGGCATACGGCGCGTTAGCCTTCATCAATATTGGGATTGTGTTTAAGAACCGAGAGGTAAGGTTGCAGCTCTATAGGATCCTGGTCAGACCCCACTTGGAGTACTGTGTTCAGTTCTGGTCACCTCACTGCAGGAAGGATGTGGAATCCATAGAAAGGGTGCAGAGGAGATTTACAATGGTGTCTGAATTGGGAGGCATGCCTTATGAGAATAGGTTGAGTGAACTCAGCCTTCACTCCTTGGAGCAAAGAAGGATGAGGGGTGACCTGATAGAGGTGTACAAGATGATGAGAGACATCGATCGTGTGGATAGACAGAGGCTTTTTCCCAGGGCTGAAATAGCTAATGCGAGAGGGCACGGTTTTAAGATGCTTGGAAATAGGTACAGAAGATGATGTCAGGGGTAAGTTTTTTTACGCAAAGAGTGGTGAGTACAAGGAATGGGCTGCCAAGCGACAGTGATGGAAGTGAATACTATAGGGTCTTTTAAGAGACTCCTGGATATGTACATGGAGCTTCCAAAAATAGAGGGCTATGGGTAACTCAAGGTAACTTCTAAAGTAAGTACATGTTCGGCACAACCTGTATCGTACTGTAAGCTTTCTATGTTTCTATGAGATGCTACTTCAAAACGGCAACATTTATCATCAAGTTCCCCACTATCTGGGCCATGACATCTCACAGCTTCAAGTGGACAGAAGACACAGAGCTCGAGTTCCCACACTACCAGGTTCAAAAACAGCTACTGTACTTCCTTTCAAACATTTGGTTCTTGAACCAACCTGCACAACTGCATTCACTAACTCAGCAGTTCAGCACATTGATTACTTTGCACTACGATGTCTTTTTAGTTCAAATTTTGTTCTTCCTTGTAAAAATTGTGCATAATTTATGCTTATTTTACATTTTTCTTGTGTGCTGCTTATCTGATGCTCTGTGGCTGCGATGCTGCTACCAGTAAGTTTTTCATTGTGCCTTTCCATGCATGTGATAATAAACTTAACTCTGACATACCCTCTGCACATCCAAGACCCTGGAAACCTGGTTTGCAAATACAGGTGCCATTTTTGGGGTCACAGCCAGTTGCATGTGCCTGCACACATTGACATTCCATGGAACAACCAGGTCCAAATGCCCACTTGGGACACGCTGTGAACAAACAGAAATACTTGTGAATTTCTTAGCAAAATTGAGAAAAAGTAATTATAACAGAATCAGAATCAGAATCAGGTTTATTATCACTGTCGTGTGTCATGGAATTTGTTAAATTAGCAGCAGCAGTTCAATGCAATACATAATATAGAATAAATAAATAAATCAATCAATCTATCAATCAATTATAGTATACATATATTGAATGGATTAAAAATTCAATATAATAAACCAAAATAATATATTAAAAAAGTGAGATAGTGCTCACGGGTTCAATGTCCATTTAGGAATCGGATGGCAGAGGGGAAGAAGCCGTTTTAAATTGCTGAGTGTGTGCCTTCAGGCTTCTGTACCTCCTCCCTGATGTAAACAGGGAGAAAAGGGCATGCCCTGGGTACTGGGGATCCTTAATAATTGACATTGCCTTTCTGAGACACCGTTCCTGGAAGACATCCTGGGTACTTTGTAGGCTAGAATCCGAGATGGAGCTGACTAAATTTATGACCCCCTGCAGCATTTTATGGTCCTGTGCGATAGACCACCAACCACCCCCCCCCCCATACCAAACAGTGATGCAGTCTGTCAGAATGCTCTCCACAGTACATCTACAGAAGTTTTTAAGTGTTTTTGTTGACATACCAAATCTCTTCAAACTCTTAATGAAGTATAGTCACTGTCTTGCCTTCTTTAGAACTGTATCAATATGTTGGGACCAGGTTAGATCCTCAGAGATCCTGACCCCCAGGAACTTGAAACTGCTCTCTCTCTCCACTTCTGATCCCTCTATGAGGATTAGTATGTGTTCCTTCATCTTACATTTCCTGAAATCCCCAATCAGCTCTTTTGTCTTACTGACATTAAGTAAAAGGTTGTTGCTGCGACACCACTCCACTAGTTGACATTATCTCACTCTTTACACCCTCTCATCTCCATCTAAAATTCTACCAACAATGGTTGGATCATCAGCAAATTTATAGATGGCATTCGAGCTATGCCTAGGCACACTGTCATGGGACAGAGAGAGTATAGCAGTGGGCTAAGCACACACCCCTGAGGTGCACTGGTGTTGATCATCAGCGAGGAGGAAATGTTGTCATCAGTTCGTACAGATTGTGGTCTTCCTGTTAGGAAGTCAAGGATCCAATTGCAGAGGGATGTACAGAGGCCCAGGTTCTGTAACTTCTCAATCAGGATTGTAGAAATGATGGTGTAAATGCTGAGCTATAGTCG
Source organism: Hypanus sabinus (assembly GCF_030144855.1). NCBI lineage: Eukaryota > Metazoa > Chordata > Chondrichthyes > Myliobatiformes > Dasyatidae > Hypanus > Hypanus sabinus. The sequence goes on from NC_082707.1 coordinate 33,948,005, forward strand.
AACAGAATCCTGACATAGGTGTTTGTATTGTCCAGGTAGTCTAAGGCCATGTGAAGAGCCATTGAGATTGCATCTGCTGTTGACCTATTGTGGTGACAGGCAGTGTCCCATCAGGCCACCACTTATCCTGTCCTCTGTTGTTTGCAAGCAGAAAGGAGGTAAATATGAATGACATCATGAGGACACCACTGTAGTAGGGGAATGAAATGAAAGTATCACAAGTCACACTTAAACCAATCCTTCTGCACTGAGATCTCCACAGTTGCACCAATCTTTGGAGGTCCTATGAGTTTGATTAAGCCAAAGGCAAGGTTGCTATGGATACCCCTTAAACAGATGCAATTTGCAAGCTATAATTAGGTCTCAGGCAGCAGACCCTGAGGCCTCTCCTCTGAATTACTCTCATGGCCTTTTGACAGCTGGCTTTGTTTACTACAGTCGTCCCTCAGTACCCGCGGGGGATTGGTTCCAAGACCCCTCATGGATATCAAAATGCGCGGATGCTCAGGTCCCTTATACTTATAATACCTAATACAATGTCAATGCCATGTAAATAGTTGTTGTACTGCATTGTTTAGGGAATAATGACAAGAAAAAAAAGTCTGTACGTGTTCAGTACAGACACAACCATCGTAGCTCTTCTGGGAATGCTGATGCTGCCTTGGCATCAGCTGGTGCCGATTCTCCCGTGATCTTTAAGTTCTTGAGGCTGTAGCGCTTTACACAGTTAGTCAGCCATCCCTTACTAGCCTTAAACTCCTCCCTCTCGCACACAACACAAGTAGCGAACAAACGAGATGTGAGGTGAACAATGCTCTAACGACGAGTGCTGGAGAGAGACTGAGGATCTGTGAATTGTTGGGAGGCTACAGCAGGGTATGCCAACACATCACTTCACTCGTGTGGATTTAGCGTAGTGCTCGGCGTGCGACAAATTCAAGTTTTGCTTTTTGGAACTTCCTGGATTTTTTTTTGAATATTTTCGATCCGCGGTTGGTTGAATCCATGGATGCAGAAACCACGGATATGGAGGGCTGACTGTATTTCTAAATATACGTAATAATCAGATATTTTAAAGCAGATCAGAAGGGTTTGTAGAAAACTATTTTAAAAAAAGCACGATTGCTGATTTAAGTTAATTGAAAATATTAATATTAAAGCAACCAACCAGATTTCATTGCCTCCAGACTGTTGACCCCATTCATATGAATGGGGACTGCTCTACGTATATCAGTCATCACCTGCACAAAGCTAACAGGCTGAATAAAAAGTGCATTAACTCCTCAGCAGGTACAAACGTTTGACAGGACTGAAGCAAAAATGCTGTGCCGTTTAGAGGGTTTCAGCGCTGCTTCACTTCCAAGTGGCAAGCACTTCCACTTGTTCCAGAAATGCTTCTGCAGTACCAATCAAAACAAGGGGTTCTCTCCCTCTGTCTACGACCAGATCCCTGACTTCATATGCGATTTACAAATCGCTGATAACGCAACTGAATCTCAGAGGGTGATGAGGAAGTGTAAGATAGATGGTCTGTTTGAGTGGTGTCACAACAATAATCTAGCACTCAACATCAGTAAGACAAAGGAATTGATTGTGGACTTCAGGAAGGGGAAGTTGAAAGAAAACACCCTGATCTTCATCCGGGGTCAGCACCTTCAACTTCCTAGGCATCAACATCTTAGAGGATCTATCCCATGGCCAAAATATTGATGCAATCATGAAAAAGGCATGCTAGCAGTTACATTCCATTATGAGTTTGAGGAGATTCGTACAAGACACTAGCAAATTTCTACAGATGTAATGTGGAGAGCATTCTAACTGGTTGCATCACTGCTTGACATACAGGCTCCGATGCATAGGATTAAGAAAAAGCTGCCAAGGGTTGTAGGTTCAGCCAGCTCCATCATGGGCACTAGCCTCCCTAGCATTGAGGGCATCTTTCATATAGTGACGTTTCAAGAGGCAGCATCCATCAGGAAAGGCTCCTCACCAATCCTCCTTTCATTACTAGCATCAGGTACAGGAGCCCGAAGGTGCACACTCAATGTTTTATTAACAGCTTCTTCCCCTCCACCATCAGATTTCTGAACAGTCCATCAACTCTACTTCACTATTTTGCTCTCTTTTTGCATGATTTATTTATTGTAATAGTTTATGCATTGAAGTCTACCGCTGCAATTTCATGACCTATGTCAGTGATTCTGAATCTGAGGAGTATGAAGACCAAAGGGAAAGAGCTCTGGAGAGAGCACAATGCTGTGAGTACTGCAGTCTTGTGGGGCTCAGCTGTGGAGAAGCTTAGGATGGTCATGATAAAGAAGGAAGTAAGAGCCTGCAGTTAAGGCTGATTTATTCATAGTGTGAAGCAACGGTAAGGAATTGCTGGCTAACAGATTTCTTACAGTGGCTTGTCTGTTTTCAGAGTGTTCCGACAATTCTTAGTCACTTTGACCCGAGACGAACCTTCTTTATAAAGCGGGAAACTCATCCAGGAAAGGCAGATGAGATGCTCCCGAAGGGTCACAAGCTAACAGGGTGGCACAGTCACATAGTGGTTTGCACAATGCTTTACAGTACCAGCGACATGGGTTCAATTCCCGCTGCTGTCTGTAAGGAGTTTGCACTTCCTCCCCGTGACTGTGTGGGTTTCCTCCGGGTGCTTTGGTTTCCTCCCACAGTCCAAAGACGTACTGGTTGGTAGGCTAGTTGGTCATTGTAAATTGTCCTGTGATTAGGCATGGGTTAAATCAGGAGTGGCTGGGCGACGAAGCTTGACGGGCCGGAAAGGCCTGTTCCATGTTGTATCTCAATAAACAAATAGATAACTAAATAAAACCTGGAGGAAGAGTCTGTCATTTGAATTCCCTTTGTTGTTGGGCAAAGAAGAGATAATAAAGTGGTGCCAGAAAACCACGGTGACGTGCTGCAGGCTGCTTACAAAACTTCTAAATATACCCCTTTTGAATTACTCTCACTGCAATCTGCAGACCTGCAATTTCCCTTTAAGCAATATACTTTTGAACCATCTTAATGAAGTAGTGATTCCACAGTCTTCTGAAGGACTTGATGGACTTAACTCTCAAGTGTGCAGGTACGGCACCTCTAAGCGGAGGAAGATACATCACCATTACTGCAAGAGAGAGAGGAGGGGAGGAGTCCAAACCAGGCTGAAGTGCAGAGGAATGGGACTCCCTCTACCCAGCATCTTGTTAGCAAATGTAGAGTCGCTGGAGAGCAAGACTGAAGACCCAAGGGCAAGATTACTATATTGGATATCTATTGCTTATTTCATTTATTTATTTTTATTATTTCTCTTTTTTTCTTTTGTATTTGTAGTTTGCTGTCTTTTGCACATTGGTTGCTTGCCCTGTTGGTTGGAGTCTTACATTGATTCTATTATGTTTCTTGGATTTCCCTCAAGAAAATGAATCTCAGGGTTGTAGGTGGTGACATCCATGTACTTTGACAATAAATTTACTTTGGACTTTGAGGCAAAGATGCTGCTCCATCTGGTGGGTGCAAGGAGTACTGCACTCTGCCCTTAAAAGCAGGGGAAGTGGGGCAAATGTTTAAAATATCAAGCAACACACACAAAATTCTGGAAGAACTCAGCAAGTCAGGGAGCATCTATGGAAGGAAATAAAGAGTCAAATTTTGAGCTAAGACCCTTCACTAAGTGCAGTAGAACTGATGGTTCAGCTCTCCAATGCCTCTGAAATACATACAACTTTGGTCAGAATGGCTCAAGGACAGAATGCTTAAAGAGGTAATAGAAGTGCTACTCTACACAAGTATGAGACTTTTATCTATTGCCTGTTAAAAGAAGCAAAGGTCCATTGCACGGAATTCCAATCTGTTAATGTGAGGAGTGCAAAAATCTGGAGGAAATTGTGATTAGATGAGGAGGGCAAAGACAATGGCTTTTAGAACTGTTTACGCTGCACTTAAACTCTAAGTGCTCAGTGCTAACACTTCCTTGTCTTAACACCTCTCCCTGACAATAAAACGTGCTAAGTAATTGTGACCAACTCCAAGCAACTACCATTCATGAGCGGTGAAAATCCTATATTCAAATTAATGTATACATACGTAAATGGCAGAAACGTCCATACAGTCCAGGGTCACACAAACAAGCCCCATAGGAACGGTGACAGTAGCCATTGCCAGCACAGTTACACTGCCTGTTACAGTTCTTTCCAAAGAATCCTTTAGGACAGCCTAAAAACAAAGAGAATCACAAAGAGTTTCCCTGGTGTATAGCACTGATGATACTACATACACCCCTTCATGCAGCCTGGTTCCAATGACATGGGGTATAAAGGTGTCCAATTTAAACACTCAGAATGGACTTGTTACATTCGTGCTGGAGCCATAGCTTTTCCCAATCCAATCCAATGTGAATGTTAACATTGGGGTGGTTCTTGGGATAAACAGGGTCTGGATGGGTAACCACATAAATTAACAGAATAATTAAACAACTTGACGACTTGTAAGAGAGGAAACATAAAGATAATGAAAGAAGAGAAAAGTTAAAAGTTGAAGAGAGCCTATTTGCAGAAGGTTCTGAGACCAGGAAAGTCTCTATTAATCAATGAAGCAGGCATTGTTGGGCCTGTCAAATGCTATAGAAATGGCATCCAAGTAGGCATTGGATGAAATGGTACATCTCTGGCACCTGCTTGTGTTAGGGCATTACATATGTGGAAAGAAAGTCACTGATTTACAGTTTAAGCAAGATGCCCTGATTTCCATCAATACAATGTTTCTTTTCAGAAATTCAGATGTGTAGTACATATACTACTATAGAAAAGCAAAGCCACAATATATTAGAATAATAGGAAAAATATTGGACTTTTATTTTAAGCCAGGATATATTGAGTAGTCTGCCTCATTTGATCTGATTGGTGCTAATTTCCTCTAAAGAAATAGTGCAAAAAGACTTAGAAGGGAACATTGTCCTGGACAGAGAGAGGGATACAAAACACGGTACCAAGCTGGGACGAGGATAGGAACAGACTGAATTGGGAGAAGGGAATAAAGATGTATTGTGAAAGGGTAGCTTTTCCAGTATTGACCTTGATTACATTTGATTGCTTGGGCTTTGCAAACAACATAGGGCAAATCAAGTGAGTTTCCTCCCTTCTGACCAATTTGCCGACAAGCACTGCGTTCTGGGAATCCATTATGTACATATTCAGAAAACTATATCCCAGAGATATGTAAATAAAAGTAAAGAAAAATATCCAGGAATTGGCAGAATAAGGGACACTGGAAATGAGATGCATTACATTGTAGAGGCTCTGTCTAAGTTAAACATATTATTAAAGCAAGAGGGATACCAACCATTTTCACAAAACTCTCCTCCAATTCCAGGCGGGCAAAGGCATGTCCCTGTGACTGCATCACATGATCCTCCGTTCTGACACTTGCAGATGCTATTGCAGTCCATCCCATAGGTACCTTGGGGACAGGCTAAGGAATGTAAAAAAACAACAGACAACAAGTCAAAGTTTGTTTATGTCACTGCCTACTGTCAAGTGATCTCAGTGAGCCGCTAGAAAGGGAGGGCATAAAATCCCGTGGGCATGGGGGCAGCATGGCAGTATAGCGGTTAGCACATCGCTTTACAGCGCCGGACAGCGATCACCAATCAAGGTTCAATTCCCTTTGCTACCTGTTTGATCCCCATGATCGTGTGGATTTCCTCTGGGTACTCCGATTTCCCCCACATTCCTAAGACATAAGGTTAGTGTCAGGATTAGTGAGTTGTAGGCACCAGTGGCATGGTGACACCTGTGAATTGCCCGGCACAATCCTCGCTGATCTGATTTGACGCAAACAACACTCTTCACTCTATGTTTCAATGTGCATGAGACACACAAAGATCATTTTTTATTCTTTATCTTTTTTATTGTTTTTCCAGTGGGCTATCATCCACACAATTAGTTATGATTCATTGCACCTATTTCTATACCAGCACACTATTTCCTGACTGCAAATTGCACATATCCTTCAATCATCATATTTTAGCAGTAAAGGCATACATTAGCCACTTCAATGGAAAGAATCACAAAATAATCCGTTGAAAATTTCTTCAAAGCTCCTCCACCCACTCCGGCACTAATTTGTGTGAGTTACAGGAATTGATATTACTAATCCATGGAAATTTGAACGACAAGTTTGGAGTTTGCAGGGAAAACAACAGAGCAAGCGAGAACCATTATTCACAGATCTTTCACAGAGCAGGTGGTGAATACAGGAAATGAGGATGTGATAGAGTTGGGTACAATTATCATTTACACAGGTTCATGGATAGAAAAGATTCAGAAGGATATGTGCCCAATGGTGGTAAATGGGATTAACTCAGAAAGCCATATTGGCTAGCATGGACAAGTTGGACCAAAGGGCCTGTTTCCATACATAATGCTGGGAATACTGTGAATAATTCTACAAACACACTTTGGCGATCTGGAATCATGATTGTTTCTCTTCACTAATCTTGGGACAGAGGTCTGAAAACAAGGACTTCCCTTGGAAAAGATGAGAACGGGAGACAGGGATCAGTAGCAATAGAAACACGCAATTGCAGAGAACCTGTGGGAGTTGTGGTAAGGCAAGGTTTAAAGACAACGTCCAGGCGAGGATGACTGCAGGTGACAAGGGAGACCTTTGAAATGAGACTGCCAGAGATACATATGCTTACTACAGATGAGATAGGCTGAGGGGTGGGGGAGGGGTTGTACTCAAGCTAGCCAAGTGAGGCGTTTAAAGTGAGTCTTTTCTAGAAAGATCTTCATAGAACATAGCTTCCTTTTCCTCAATAGGGGGTGCCAGAATCAGACGAGATAGGAGTAATGGAAGGATATGAAGCACATCCAACAACTGAAGGACAATTGCTTTATTAACTTCAAAGTGTCATCGACTGTCAGCTTAAAGTTTTAATTGAATTTTAATACTTCTCTTGCGATTGGCGATCAATCTTGCAAGTAAGGAATTCAACATACACATTTTACCAAATGGCCAATATCCATAATTGATAAGCCAATTCTGTATAAAAACAATATTATTCTGTTCAGACTTTAGAACAGTGTGGTGACAGGGACCACATTTTTCTCCTCGTGCACAAGTAAAATAAAGTGTGGTTGAGTCATAATGGTGCGTGGATTCAGGATCCACTTATTTTATTTTATTATTGGCGATGACAAACTTGCACAGAGAAATTGGCCTTTTGGCCAGAGATGCTCCACACTAATTGCCACTCTATGTGCTTCATCTTGTCATATAACATAATTGGTATGCAATAAAAGGATAATTAAAAGCTCATATCACATTAATAGAATTCAAAGTTCAAAAGTAAATTCATTATCAAGGCACATATACGTCACCATACACTATCTTGAGATTCATTTTCCTGCAGGCATTTACAAGAAAATAAAGAAATACAATAGAATTTATCGAAAACTATACATAAACAATGACTGACAAACAACACGCAAAAGAAGACAACTTGCGCAAATAATAAAAATAGAAAATAAATAATACTGAGCATGTGTCTTAGAGTCCTTGAAAGTGAGTCTATAGGTTGTGGGATCAGTTCGGCATTCCGGTGAGTGAAGTTATCCACGCTGGTTCAGGAGCCTGATGGTTCCTGACGACAAGTAGCTCTGATCTGTAGGCTGATTCCAATGCTGCATGGCGTGGTTATGCTGGCCGAGCTCTGAGCTTCCCCAGTAGGAATCATTAGTCAGACCGTGTGGATTGTCAGTATTCAGTGTGGGGTGGAGGAGTGTGGTTTGAGTCAGGGAGTATGTTTAACTGAAAAGTGCATGAGTCCTGGGGCCTTGATGATGGGAGCTTCCTGTAACTGATACCCTGGTACATGGATGAATTGGAGTTCTGAAAAACAGCTAACTCAGCAGCTTTAACACAGCTGCCCGCATGGTTCAGTTCACAGACCCTGACTATAAAGCCATTCATTATGAGCAATGAATACAAGTGGATGGGAAAGGTCTCATCATTATCTCACCTGTAATTAGATTATCTGTATCTTCAAGAGTAAAGACATGGCTTACCTTCAGTACTGAGCTGATTTCACATGGAGAGTACAACTATTCATTTCATCACATCAGTGTATGAAGATATGCCTGCTACAACTTCAGTAATGTATCATGTTGCATTGGTTCACTTTTAGCTCGGGTCCTGTTTGTGTCACACTCCAGCACTCACGCCAAGTGGCAACTGTTTTTATCTCCTCTAATACTCTGTGCCTAAATTGTCTTCTTTGACAACTTCCTCTCTGTATTATTTGACCAACAAATTTGACCTGTTTACCTTGGTACCATTCTCCCTTTTTTGTCATCTATTATTTATGGCATCCACTGTTTAAACAAGTTGGCATAAGCCTATTATGTCTCGTTGCATCTCACCTGCTAGGTTGTGTCTGAAGAAAGTGTCCTCAATGCTGATGATACTTAAACAGCAAGGAACTGACTTCCAAAATGATGTGCAAAATAATCCACACCCAAATATTAGCGATCCTCCAGAAGATCTAAATCAACTTGAATATAATCCCAACCATAAACCCTATTTTCTTTCACATTTGGGAAAAATGAAAGGAAATTATATAGAGAGAGCCCTGTTAAACAGCAGGCCAGAAACTGATGGGGATTGCAGTGCCATCATGTTTGGACCCAATCTTGTTCAGGGAATCCAGAGGTAGAATGAAAACATATGCTAATTTGAAAGGGCTAATGCTGTGTAACCTGCACGATAAACTGTGCACACCAAGCTATTCATTCTAAGAGGGTCTGTTGTGAGAAGCCTTGGTATAATGTAATTCAGAAGACTTCTATAAAGTTCAAAGTATCTTTATTCTCTAAGTATGTATGATAATATTTAATGACATATGCATATGTCTAATTAAATATGTTTATGTGGATCATGTTCCAATTGGCTATAAGTTATCTTAAGCATCCCACTTCATTAAAATCTTTTTTTTTAAGTGAATTAGTCATTTTAATGATATGAATTTTTTTCAAATTTTAAAGGGGAATGATTTAACGAGAGTTCGATGGAAATGATTTAGATGGTCAAATTCTTTCCACACAGGGGGCGGTTGGTAGACAGAACAAACTACAGAGGAAGAGGTGAAGGGGAACATAATTACAGATTTAGATTGTACATGCACAGGGACACAGATAGGAAAGGATATGGAAGTATATGGATCAAACACAGGTAATGGGACGAGTTCATATAAGCACCCTGGTCAGCATGGAAGGGCTTCTTTCCATGCTGTGTAATTCTTTAACTTAGCCAGTTGTCAAAACTTTTTAAGCCATTTCTAGCCCTTCCTCCAATAGCAATCCACATTTTACAGCTGCCTTATTAAGCAGGGTCTTGCCATTCAGGCTCGGATTGTACCTACCACTTGGGTCACCAGGGAGTAGCACCACTAATGCACTAACACTACAGCATGCTATGGGGGGGGGGGGTTAAATTTTCTTGCTTAGTGCAACCTCATTATGTACTGAACATCAGTTGTCTGACATTATAAGTTAAAAGAATCCTTAGGGGCAAGTGGTCATAATATGATCAAATTCACCCTGAAATTTGAGAAGCAGAAGCTAAAATCAGATCTATCAGTACTACAATGGTGTACAGGGAATTGCAGAGGCATGAGAGAGGAGTCGGCCAGAATTGATTGGAAAACAACACTGGCAGGGATAGTGGTAGAGCAGCAATGGCTGGAAATTCTGACAGCAATTCAGAAGGCACAGGATATATACATCCCAAAGAGGAATTAGTATTCTAAAGGAGAGAAGACACAACAGTGGCTAACAAGAGAAGTCAACCCCAACATAAAAAACAAAGAGAGGGCATATAATACATCAAAAACTAGTGGGAAGTTAGATGATTGGGAACATTTTAATAACCAACAGAAGGCAACTAAAAAAGTCATGAAGAAGGAAAAGATGGAATACAAAAGTAAGCTAGCCAATAATATTAAAAAAGATACCAAAAGTTTCTTCAGACACATAAAGTGTAAAAGAGTGGCGAGAGTGGATATCAGACAGCTGGAAAGTAATGCTGAAGAGGTCGTAATGGGGGACAACAAAATGGTAGGTGAACTGAATAAGTACTTTGCATCAGTCTTCACTGTGGAAGACACGAGCAGAATGGTTGAAGTTCATCAGGGGTTGTGAAGTGTGTGAAGTTACCATAACCAGAGAGAAGGTTCTTGGGAAACTGAAAGGTCTGAAGGTACAGTACCTTTGAAAAGTATTCACCCTCCTTGGAAGATTTCATGTTTTGCTGTTCTGCAACATTGAATCAGAGTGGATTTATTTTGTTTTTTTTTAAATACTGATCAACAGAAAAAGACACTTCCGTGTCAGTGAAAACATCTCTACAAAGTGATCTAAATTAATTATAAATATAAAACACAAATAATTAATTTCTTAAGGATTCATCACCCTTTAATATGATACACCAAATTATCACTGGTGCAGCCAATTGGTTTTAGAAGTCGCATAATTAGTTAAATGGAGATCTATTTTTGGATACTTCTGTGCAGTCAAGGAGTTTTGAATGATTGTAGTAAAAACACACCTGTATCTGGAAAGTCCGCTGCTGGTGAGCCAGTATTATGGCAGAAACTACACCATGAAGACAGAATAACACTCCAAGCAACTCCACAAAAAGATTGTTTAAAAGCACACGTCAATCACCAAGAAATGGAAAGAATATGGCACCACTTTAAATCTATCTACAGCAGGCCATCCTCAAAAGCCAAGTGACAGTGCAAGAAGGCGACTCATGACGGAGGCCAACAAGAGACCTACGACAACTCTAGAGGAGTTACAAGCTTCAGTGGCTGAGATGGGAGTGACTGTGCATACAACAAACTGTTGCCTGGGTGCTTTACCAGTTGCAGCTTTATGGGAGAGTGGCAAAGAGAAACCCACTGTTGAAAACAACTCACATTAAATCTCGCTTGATTTTTCCAGAAGGCATATGGGAGGCTCTGAAGTCAGCTGGAAGAAGGTTCTATGGTCTGATGAAACCAAATCGAGTTGTTTGGCCATCAGACTAAAGGATATATTTGGCATAAGCCAAACACCAGACCACATCAAAAACACACCATCCCTACCATTAAGCATGGTGGTAGTTGCATCATGCTATGGGGATGCTTCACTGCAGCAGATGCTGCAAGTATTGTGAACGTAGAGGGTGAAATAAAGGCAGCAAAATACAGGGAGATCCTAGAGGAAAACCTGATGCAGTTTGCAAGAGAACTGCGATTTGGGAGGAGATTTGTTTTCCAGCAAGACAATGTCCCCAACCATAAAGCCAAGGCGATGCAGGACTGGCTTAAAAACAATAAAGTTAATGTCCTGGAGTGGAAGACTTCAATCCAATTGAGAATTTGTGGCTGGAATTGAAAAGGGCTGTTCATCCACAATCCGCATGCAATCTGACAGAGTCACAGCAGTTTTGGAAAGAAGAATGGGGAAAAATTGCAATGTCCAGATGTGCAAAGCTGATAGAGATCTATCTACACAGACTCAAGGCTGTAATTGCTGCCAAAGGTGCATCTACTAAATACTGACTTGAAAGGGGTGAATACGTAAGTAAGCAATAATTTTGTGTTTTATATGTAATTAATTTGAATCACCTTGTAGAGATCTGTTTTCACTTTAATATGAAAGAGTCGTTTTCTGTTGATCAGTGTCAAAAAAGCTTAATTAAATTCACTGTGATCCAATGTTGTGAAATAATAAAACATGAAAACTTCCAAGTGAAGTGATTACTTTTTATAGGCACTGTAGAAAAGACTCCTGGACCAGATGGTGTACACCCCAGAGTTCTGAGAGAGGTGGCTGAAGAGATCATGGAGGCATCAGTAATGATCCTTCACGAATCACTAGATTCAGGAATGGTTCTGGAAGACTGGAAAATTTCAAATGTTATTCTGCTCTTCAAGAAGGGAGAGAGGCAGAAGAAAGGATATTATAGGCCAGTTAGTCTGACCACAGTGGTTAGGAAGATGTTGGAGTCAATTATTAAGGATGAGATCTCAGGGTACCTGGAGGCACATGATAAAATGGCCATAGTCAGATTGGTTTCCTCAAGGGATAATCTAGCCAGACAAATCTGTTGGAATTCTTCAAAGAAATAGTAAGCAGGATTGACAAAGAATAATCAGTTGATGCTGTGGACTTGGATTTTCAGAAGGCCTTTGACACAGCGCCATACTTGAAGCTGTTTAACAAGCTGTGAGCCCATGATATTATTTAGCATTGATAAAGCAGTGGCTGATTGGCAGGAGGGAAAGAGTGGGAATAATGGGTGCCTTTCTAGCTGTCTACTGGTGACTAGTGTTACACAGGGGTCTGCACTGGGACCACTTCTTTTAACATGATATGTTAATAATTTGAGGGCTTTGTGGCCAGGTTTGAGGCTGCAGAAGGATGTAGACAGATTAGGGGAAAGGGCAAAGAAATGACAGGTGGAATACAGTGTTGGGAAGTGCATGGTCATGCACTTTGATAGAAGAAATGAAAGTGTTGACTAATTTCTAAATGGAGAGAAAATACAAAAAACAGAGGTGGAAAGAGACTTGGTAGTCCTCATGCAGGATTCGCTAAAGGTAATTTGCAGGTTAACCAGAGAGCAGTGAATCTGTGGAATTCTTTACCATAGGCAGCCAAGTCTTTTTGGATAAGTAAGGCAGAGGTTGATGGACTCTTAATTGGTCAGGATCTGAAGGGATTTGTGAAAGAAGGCAGAAGTTTGGGCTGAGAGGAAAATTGGATCAGCCATGATGAAATGGCAGAGCAGACTCAATGGGTCAAATGCCTAAGCCTGCTCCTATATTTTATGGTCTTATAGTCTTATTATCAAGTCAGACCCATGTAAATCTTCAATACAGCTTGCCCAGGAAACTGTTGAAATGACTTGCAGATAATTGCCTTTGCTTTGTAGTCATTTATGCTGTCTGATATAATGCATAGGAAATGCACTTATATGGATTTTCTTATTTAGAGTAGCCTGGAGTAAAAATTTGAAGAGATTATTACTCATTCCACATGTGGATATCAGAATAATTTTCAATTTCAAATGATTTAGCAAGGGCAGCTCATCACACATAATTAAAATCTCATACACAAACAAATATACTGAATTGATCTTTGAAGAACTGAGTTAGCTTTTAGTAATTTATCTCAGGATTTTCAAAGGCAATTATAGGTGTAGTACTTATAAACCGTGCAATTGAACCCAGTCATTTACATATTGGCAATTAAATATAACAAAATCCTCATGTTTATCCAAATACATTTGAAGTGGTCTTAAAATACAAGGCAAGGCAATTAGTCTGTGATTTTGTCTCTGTCTGTGGAGGCAAATTATATATCCCTGGTGTTTTCCAAGTTCAGTCACTTAAAACAGGTTTATACAATGGAGGCAGTTTGCCGCAGGTTAATTGATAGGCTGCCTTCGGAGTTTAACTCGTGTCTATCATCTGACAGTCAACACTAAGCCATGATATAGTCTTTGAGCTGCAGAACCATTAATGACTTCATTTCTCTCAACACTAAACTGATTTTACAACTTCCAAGTTAATTCACAAGAACTCATGTTCTTGATATTATATATTACTTATTTATTTATTGTTAATTTTTTTTGTGTTATACTTGTTGGCTTTTCTCACATTGAGTGTTTGTCAGTCTTTGTGTGGAGTTTTTTTCATTGATTCCATTGTATTTACTTGTATCTAGTGTGAATGCCCACAAGGAAATGAATCTCAGGGTAATATACAGAGACATATACAGATTTTGGTAATAAATTTACTTTGAACTTTGAAATTATATTTGGATGGAAGATTAACAAAAGATGATAAAATGAGATGATGAGTTTCAATTGGATATTAACTTACTGGAAACAAAAGTTATGCTTTTAAGAACTTCTTAACTACTTTTCATTTATATGTGGGATTTTTTTCTCCATATCTAAAGAAAGATACACCATTTGGTGAAAAGTCCAACATAGGTTAACCAAATTGACTTCAGAGATGGTGGGTTCGTTCTGAGAGAAGTCTTGGCCTATGGTCTCTTTAGAAGAATGAAAGGTGATCACCAGGCTCTCGAGTGTGGATGTAAATTTGGTATTTCCATTGGCTGGAGTGTTTGGCACTAAATTTTCAGAATACGGAGTTGACCACTAGTGTCTGACAGACCTTTTTCACCCAGAGGTGGAATCTGGAATGCAGTGCCTTGTGGGCAGTAAAAGCAAGTACTCTCACAACATTAAATAAGGATCTAGGCAATAACCTGTATTGCCAAGACATAGAAGTCTGGGAAGGCAAGGTTATTTAGATAGGTACTTGATGGTTGGTATTGAATAGTGGGACAAGGGGGTTGTTTCTCTTCTGTATGAAGTGAGATACTTCTTCATCTAGACAGTAGTTATTCTTTGGAAATGTCCATCTGAGAAAGCTAAGGATACTCAGTCACTGAGTATACTCCTGACAGAAATCAGTGAAGTTCTGCATTTTATGGGAATTAAAGAATATGAATTGGCATCCCTTACTATTGGAAAGTTGCCCTGAGGTAAGAAGTTATCATGTGTCAGAGCAGGCAAAGAGAGGCTGACTGGCCTACTCCTGGATCCGTTTCTAATTATTTGAGCAGCTCAGAGATTGTGTCAGGCTAATTTTAACATCAGAGGTTATTGATCACTGCATAATTGGTATATTTTTCAAGTAATAATGATTAATGCTGGTTGAACAGGGAATAATCTACAAATACCCTAAATCCAAGCAACAATCAATTGTAAAGTGTATATTTGTCCATTATAGATGAGTCATGCAGCACAAAAGAACAGGCATTTCAGCCCACTAAGACCCTGGCAATCATCAATCAGCCATTTACTCAAATCCTAAACTGGGAAGAGGCAGAGTGGAGTAATGATGGCGCTAAACAGCAACTCCTTTGCTTGCATCTTCAAAAACAGTGCTACTTCCTTCTTTAATATCTTTATTTTTCCCTTTCAGGGTTCTTTGGAAGACCCTGACCTGGAGTTACACACTGACTTTGGTTCTTTGTGGGAATGGGACCTGCTCTCTGGGTTTCATAACCGACCGTCGTTGTTCGGCATGCCAAGGGCTCGGCCTAAGAGTCCAGCTCGGCTTTAGAAGCCTAGGATCTCGGGGCACTGGAGATGGGTGGATCGAGGGTAGGTTTCATGGCAGGAGACCTGTGTGTCATCAGGGAAGTTGGGATATCTACTGTGTGCCCGAAGACCCAAGATCCTTGAGATCTTCTGGCACAGAGCTCGAATAAAGTGACATAATGTAAAGCAGCGAGTTTTTTGTTATGTCTCCCCGCTCGCTAGGAAAACGGAGACACTTCGTTCTCCCCTTTTTAGGGAGAGAGAAAGCTTATGGTATGTCATATACCGGGTGAAATGCAAAGTCTTTGGGGTAACTGCAAGTCTGTGTCTTTGCTATTGCTTTGCTCATGCTTGAGTACTCAGTGGCAGGTGCCATTGCTTTTTTTGTCGGTGGAGGGAGGGGGAATTGTTGCTTACGCATGGAAGGGAGGGGAACTGGGGGTGTACTTTGAAGTTCTAACGTTCAACTGTAGTTCATTCTTTGGGGCACATCTCTGTTTCCCAAACAGATGGTTGTGAAGAGAAGGCATTTCAGGATGTATATTGTATACATTTCTCTGACATTAAATTGGACCTTTGAACCTTTAATCACTTTCATTCTCCCTGTGAGCAGCTTCAAACTATGAGGAGGAGGAGGATGACTTGATTTCACAATTGTGCAGATGTAGGTTGTTCTGCTGGGTGCAATAGAAGGAATAAATGCTAGAGAAGAATTCACTTACTTTCATTGCAGATGAGACCTGCCCACCCTGCAGGGCAGCTGCAGCCATCTCCCTGGGCTTTGCAGAGGCCGCCATTCACACAGTCAGCACAGGTCAGGCTGCAGTCATTGCCAAAGGTGTTGTCCAAGCAAACTACAAGTGGAAGAAACAGCATTGGGACAAGACAGGGAGAAAAGTTAAGGGGGAACAAAGGACAGAGGTAAACCACAATCACTTTCTATTTGAAATATTACAAAAAAAATTAACAAGAGACTAAGAGGGCATAGTTAAGCTATGCAGTTACTGCCACAGATCACCAAGACTGTTTCAACAGATGTGCAAAGGAGACTGGTCGTGAGTTAGAGAAGGAGGGAGAAAATTTCAGGAAGAAGATGAGAGTGAGAGATGAAGAGGAAGTCAAAAAATACTGAGACTTAGGAAGGTGGCAGAGAGCGGGACTATGTGTAATTATTTTTCACTTTCAGTAAGTAACTAATTAATGGATGACACATACTGATTTTATGCACTAGTCTGAGTTCACTCCTCAAATCCTCCTGATACAAGGGTGTCAGTGAGGGGTTGTAGTGAAGAAGCTGTGGGGGTCCCCTCAACAGCATTTCCTGGAATCTGACCAGTTCTATTTCTTCCTCTTCATCAAAATCTTCAAATTCATCTTCAAGATCTGCAATATAAAAGTATCTTGTCAACTAAAAGGGAGGTTAGAAAAACAATTTATTGTTTAAATCTGACTGAACACATTTCTGGATCACGTTAAGCAATTCCAGTGGTAATACAGCTCATCAATCATTTAGTGATAAAAACAAGAGATTCTGCAGATACTGAAAATCTTAAGCACACACGAAATGCTGAAGGAATTCTGCAGATCTGGCAGCATTTATGGAGGAGATTGAGCAGTTGATGTTTTAGGCCAAGACTTTTCACCAGGTCTCAGAAACACATTGACTGTTTATTTTCTTTCATGGGTATTGCCTGACCTGCTGAGTTCCTCCAGCATTTGGAGTGTATTGTTCAATCATTCAGCTGCTCTGACTCAGCTCACTGCTGATGGTATACTGTGGTAGCTTATGATTGTTATGTAGTATCAATCAGATACATCCCAATGAGAGGGAGCATTCAACAACTACATCATATAACAATTACAGCACAGAAACAGGCCATCTCGGCCCTGCTAGTCCGTGCCGACTGTTTACTCTCACCTAGTCCCACTGGCCCGCACTCAGCCCATAACCCTCCATTCCTTTCCTGTCCATATACCTATCCGATTTTACTTTAAAGGACAATACCGAACCTGCCTCTACCACTTCTACTAGAAGCTCGTTCCACACAGCTACCACTCTCTGAGTAAAGAAATTTCCCCTCATGTTACCCTTAAACTTTTGCCCCTTAACTCTCAACTCATGTCCTCTTGTTTGAATCTCCCCTACTCTCAATGGAAAAAGCCTATCCACGTCAAATCAATCTAACCCCGTCATAACTTTAAATACCTCTATCAAGTTCCCCCTCAATCTTCTACGCTCCAAAGAATAAAGACCTAACTTGTTCAATCTTTCCCTGTAACTTAGGTGCTGAAACCCAGGTAACATTCTAGTAAATCTTCTCTATACTCTCTCGATGTACTATCACAATGAAAAGCCTGGTCAAAAGAACTAGTTTCAAGGAGGACCATAATTGAGATGTAAGAGGTGGAGAGGTTCAGGAAGAGAATTCCAGTGTTAGCTCTTCAGCTACTGATAGTATTAATTTAAAATTTTAAATCAAATACTTAGAAAGAAGTAACATTGGATTGGAAAACATAGGGTCTCTGTAGGTAGAGTTTGGAAACTGCAAGGGTAAGAAGATCCTAATGGGAGTTACATACAGGCCTCCAAACAGTAGCCAGGATGCTGGATACGAATTACATAGTGAGATAGAAAAGACATGTAAGAAGAGCAATGTCACAATAGACATGGGGATATCAACATGCCGGTAGATTGGGAAAATCAGGGTGGTGCTGGATTCCAAGAGAAGGAATTTGTAGAATGCCTATGAGATTGATTTTTAGAGCAGACTGTGAGCCCACTAGTAGAAAGGCAATTCTGGAATTAGTGTAATGAAGCAGATTTGATTAGGGAGCTTAAGGTAAAGGAACCTTTAGGGGACAGTGAACATAATATGGTAGAATTCATACTGCATTTTGAGAGTGAGAAGATAAAGTCAGATGTATCAGAACTGCCATGGAATAAGGAAAATTACAGCGGCATGTGAAAAGAGCTGGCCAAAGCTAATTGGAAGGGGACACTAGCAGGAACGGTGGTAGAACAGCAATGGCTGAAGTTTCTGGGAGCAATTCTAAAAGTGCAGGAAAGATACATCCCAAAGATGAAGAGGTATTCTAAAGAAAGGATGAGATAACAGTGGCTGACAAGGGAAGTCGAAGACAGCGTAAAAGCAAAAGAGAGGACATACAATATAACAAAAGCTAGTGGGAAGTTAGAAGATTGGGAAGCTTTTAAAAACCAACAGAATGCAATAAGAAAGCCATAAGGAGAGAAAAGATGAAATTTGATGGTAAGCTAACCAATAATATAAAAAAGGATACCAAAATTTTTTTCACATATATAAAGTGTAAAAGAGTGGTGAGAGTGGATAACAAATGCTGTAAGATGAAGCCCGAGAAGCAGTAATAGGGGCAAAGAAATGGCAGATGAATCTGTTAAGCATTTTGCATCAGTCTTCGCTGTGGAAACACTAACAGAAATTCAAGAGTTCCAGGGGCAGAAGTAAATGTTGTTGCTATTACTAAGGAGAAGATGTTGGAAAGGTCAAATGTCTGAAGGTCCATAAGCCCCATGGACCAGATGTAATACACCCCAGGTTTCTGATGGGGGTAGCTGAACAGATTGTGGAGGCATTAGTAATGATGTTTTAAGAATCACTAGATCCTGTAGTGGTTCCGCAGGACTAGAAAACTGCAAATGTCACTCCACTCTTTAAGAGGGGCAGGATATAAGAAATTATAGGCCAGTTAGCTTGACTTCAGTGGCTCAGAAGATGTTGGACTCTATTATCAAGGATGAGATTTTGGGATATTTGGAGGCACATGATAAAATAGGCAAAATCAGAAGGGGAAATCTTGCCTGACAAATCTGTAGGAATTCTTTGAGGAAATAACAGGCAGGATAAACAAAGGAGTGTCAGTGGATATTGCATACCTCAATTTTCAGAAGGCCTTTGACACAATGCCAGACATGAGGCTGCTTAACAGGATAAGAGCCCGTGGTATTATGGGAAAGATACTAGCATGGATAGAAGATTGGCTGACTGGCAGGAGACAAAGAGTGGGAATAAAGAGGGCTTTTTCTGATTGGTTTTACACTGGGGTCAGTGTTGGAACTGTTTCTTTTCATGTGGTATGTCAATGATTTGGATGACAGAATTGATGCATTTGTGACCAAGTTTGCAGATGATACAAAGATAGGTGGAGGGGCAAGTAGTGGTGAAGAAGCGGGGGTCTGCAGAGGATTTAGACAGAAGAGGCAAATGGAATATAGTGTAGGGAAGGGTATGGTCATGCACTGGTAGAAGGAATAAAGATGTGGACTATTTTCTAACAGTGAGAAAAATATAAAATCAGAGGTGCAAAGGTCCTGGGTGTCCTTATGCAGAATTCCTTAAAGGTTAACTTGCAGGTTGAGTCAGTGCTAACAAAGGCAAATGCAATGTTAGCATTCATTTCTTGAGATCTAGAGGGTTAGAATACAACAGCAAGGATGTAATACTGAAGTTTTATAAGGCATTGGTCAGAGTGCACTTGGAGAATCGTGAGTAGTTTTGGGGCTTTACCGAGGAAAAGATATGCTGGCATTGGAGAAGG
Source organism: Hypanus sabinus (assembly GCF_030144855.1). Lineage (NCBI taxonomy): Eukaryota > Metazoa > Chordata > Chondrichthyes > Myliobatiformes > Dasyatidae > Hypanus > Hypanus sabinus. The sequence goes on from NC_082707.1 coordinate 33,967,751, forward strand.
TCCAGAGGAGGTACATGAGAATGATTCTAGGAATGAAAGGGTTAATGTACGAGAAGCATTTGATGACTCTGGGCCTGGACTTGTTAAGAGTTTAGAAGAATGGTGGTGGGGAGGGGGGGGGGGTCTGATTGAAATCTATCAGATATTGAAATACCAAGATAGAGTGGAAGTGGAGAGAATGTTTCCTATAGTGGGTGAGTTTATGACCAGACGACAGAGCCTCAGAGTAGAGGGATGTCCATTAGGAAAGAGAAGAGGTGGAATTTTTTTTTGGCCAGAGGGAAATGAATCTGTGGAATTCATTGCCACAAATGGCTGTGAAAGTCAAGTCATTGAGAATATCGAAAGTGGATATTGATTAGTTGGGGCATCAAAGGTTCTGGGTAATAAATCAGCCATAATAGAATGGTGCAGCAGACTCCATGAGTTGAATGGCTTAATTCTGTTCCTATATTTTATGGTCTAACTCTTATTGGGGAGCCTAAGCCTGGGGATACCAGTTCAGTAAGACAACCATTATAATACCATAACCCATCAGTTAACTCATGAGATTTTTAAAAAGCTAACTATGAAATAACCAGACTGTTAAAAGAAACAATGCAGACTTTCAGGGAAGGGAATGTGCTGCTTTATCCAGCTGTGCAGAAATTGGATCACACCTGTTCCCAATACTCTGAATGATTATTGCATTTAAACACTAAAGCCAGAGGATTCACTGCCTAAGATTTCCAAAGTTGGCTAAAATCCAAAAGCAAAAGAGCATGAGGACCCTTTACAACCAGAAACAGTCCCAAAAACAGGGCCTCTGTGTCTCCCAATTGCAACACACTCAATTTAACACGACTCTTGACAACCTGTATGGGATTGACCGAGGCACAGCAATCAGAGTAACACATCCACCTCAGTCAACCTTGCAGACTCCACCTTACAAACATCTGTGTGGTGATATATATCAATCACCAAGCAGGGTGATGAGAAGCCTTTTGAGAGCACCACCACCTGCAGGTTCCCTTCCAAGTTACACACCGGCCTGTTTAGGAAATACTATTCCACTCCCTCATCATTGCTGGATCTTCATTCTGAAGCTCTCTACTGGTCACCAGTGTGGGATACCCTTCACCACAAACACAGGAGGGCTTTGAGAAGATGACTCACCTCCACCTTCTTCAAATTTTTAGGAGCGGGAAACAAAGTTCCCTCTATTTCTTCTTACAGCTACATGGACTGACCATTGCTCTGAACAGGAAATTTTTACGCAGCCTGAAAACTGTGGCACTTTAATAAAATATTATATAAAAGAAAATTCCAGCTGTGCAGCAACAAAGGCTATGTGCATGGGAGCATTTAAGTTACTGCACAGTTTAGAACAAACTGTGGTGGGAAATCAACTCTCACAACCTACATCCTCCAAGTAAATGAAAAGAAACTCCTGCACATTAGTTCGTTATTTCAAATATCCTGTCTGAATTTTCCCAAAATCACATTTTGTTTCTTCTGATTTTGGCCATGAGAAAGAACATTTCAGACCATGTTTTACCATGTTTATGTGAATTGTTAAACCAGTTCAAACATTCAACAGAAATCCTGTCAACAAGACACACGGAAGCTAGAGGCTTAAGAGTAAATACCTATTATAAAACTTGTAACATCCACAGCTTGAGACTTCTAACAATGTATTCTCAGAAATCACAGTTTAATGTTTTCTGTAACCCGCATGTTTTGGCTGTCTTTACTCACAAATACAGCTCTTCCTGTCTGTATCCAGCTTATATCCTTCCTGGCATGTGCACTGAAAGGATCCACGGATGTTTATACACAGATATTCACAACCAGCATTGTCTGCTGAGCACTCATTCACATCTGGAAACAAAAATCAAGACAGAATTTAACTGACATGCTAACTGATTTTTGGGATCAGATACAACCTACGTAGAAGCGCCAACTAGAATAACAGCATAAGAAATAGCAACAGAAGCAGGCCCTTCGGGGTCAAAATCTCCCAAAGTTCATCACCCACTGAGTGAAGAAACTTCTCTTTTTATTTTAGACCTAAATAGCCTTCCCATGAATCTGAAACTGTAGACCCTGGTCCCAAAGGAGAAACACCCTCCCTTGAGCACATTGAGTTCTTTAAGAATTTTGAAAGCCCCAATGAGATTCCTATTCTTTGAAGTATTAAAGATATAGTCACAATTTGGTGAATCTCTCTTCAAATAGCAAATTCACTATACTCCATTCACTATACTCCTGTTTTTTTTTGACAAGTACACCTCTTCTATGGAATAATGAGTTGCTGAGTAATAATTAAACAAAATCAAGAAAAAACTGAAATAATATTGGTTGGTCCCAAAGCCAAAATGAGGTGAACTTCTTGATAAACTTGGCTCTCCTTGTAAAATCAGAAGTAACAACCATGGGTTTCATCCTTGATTCAGATTTGAATTTCAAATCCCATATAAAGAAAGTGACCAGAGCAGCATTTTTGTACTAAACAAATATTGCAAAGATACATCGCTTCTGTCACATAATGATGCTGAAAAATTAATTCACACCTTTATATCGAATAGACTAGATTACTGCAATGCAATTTTTACTGGGCTTCTAAAGCAATCTATTGACAAACTCCAGCTCATTCAGAAAGCCACTGCAAGACTCTTAAACAGGACCAAGATAGGGGAACATATCACTCTTATACTAGCTACTCTGTGTTGGAGGGGTTCCCAACCTGGGGACCATGGACATCGCGGTTAATGGCAGGGACTCATGACATAAAAAGTTTGGGAACACCTGCTGCATTGCTTTAACAGTGGTCAATCGGATTTTGGAAGTTTCACCCAGGTCGAGGAGGAGAGAGCTTTAAAATCAGCTCTTCATAGCTGTTTTCTTTTGGAGCTCGAACAGCAGGATTCATTAGCAAGGTCAAATAAAAAGAAGGCAGGGTCAAGCTGATTGGCCACTGTTGGAGTGGGACAGTATTAGAGTGCAGAGACTTTTGGTTTTGGCGTGGGCAAGTTAAGTCTCTAGTAAGCTTTTTCTTGCTCGTTCTTCAAGTGCAAGTGCATAGATAGGACAGTAAGAGTGACTCTAGTGGCTATGTTTTGTCCTCTGTGTCAAATGGGGGAATTCTGGGAGACCTCCAGCCTCCCGGATTAACGCCTCTGCACCAGGTGCACTGAGCTGTAGCTCCTCAGAGAACATGTTAAAGAGCTGGAGCTGCAACTCAATGACTTTTGGCTCACAAGGGAAACTGAGGATCTGATGGACAGGAACTACAGGGAGGTGGTTACCTCTAGGTTGCAGGAAGCAGATGAATGGGAGACTGCCATGAGAAGAAAGGGGAATAGGAAGCCAGTGCAGAGTACTCCTGTGGCCATTCCCCTCAATAACTGGTATACAGTTTTGGATACTGTGGGGGTGGATGAAATAATGGGGGGGGGGGGAGAGCCACAGCAACCAAGTCTCCAGCACTACCTAGAACTGTGGCTCAGAAAGGAAAGGGGGCTGAGGAGGAATGCAGAGATAATAAGAGATTCTATAGTTAGAGGAGTAGATAGGAGAGTCTGTGGGCGCGAGAGAGAGACCCAGATGGTATGTTGCCTCCCAGGTGCCATAGGAAGGAGAAGCAGACAATGGGCAGAATTGTAGTCAGTGGGATGAGATGCAGTGTAAAATGGGGACAAAATTGAAAAGAGTGACATATACAGGACTGAAGGTGTTATATTTCAATGCACGCAGTATATAAGGTAGGTGAAATAAGGTAGAGATTGGCAGGTATGACATTGCGGACGGAGTCATGGCTGAAAGATTGTAGGTGGGAAATTCATTTCCAAGGATATACAATCTATCAAAAGGACAGGCAGGTAGGCAGAGGAGAAGGAGTGGCTCTGCAGATAAAAAATGAAATCAAATCTTTTGAAAGAGGTGACATTGGATTGGATGATGCAGAACCCTTATGGGTAGAGTTAAGAAACTGCAAGGGTAAGAAGACAAGGATGTGCTGTATAGATTACAGGGGGAAAGAGAAAATGCATGTCAAAAAGGCAATGTTACATTAGTCATGGCGGGGTTTCAATATGCAGATAGATTAGGAAAATCAAGCTGATGATGGAGCCCATAAGCAAGAATTTGTGGAATGCCCCAAGGTGGCTTTTTGGTGCAGCTTGTGATTGAGCCCCCGATGGGATTGGGCATTGTGTAGTGAACTGGATATGATTAGGACTATTAAGGTAAAGAAACACTTGGGAAGCATGATAGAATTCATCCTGCAATTTGAGAGGGAGAAGCTCAAGTCAGATGTACAGTATCAGTATTACAGCGGAATAAAAGGAATTACAGAGGCAGGAGAGAGGAGCTAGCCAAAGTTGATTGGAAGGGGACACTATCTAGGATGATGCCAAAGCAGCAATGGCTGGAATTTCTAGGAGCAATCTGGAAGGTCTAAAGAAGAGGAAGTATTCTCAAATCAGGATGACACAACTGTAGCTGACAACAAAGTCAAAACAAACATAGAAGCAAAAAGGAGCGGACACATAATACAGTAAAAATTAGTGGAAAGTTAGATGATTAGTAAAATTTTAAAACTCACGGAAAACAATTAAAAAAACATATGGGTGGGGGGGAAGATGGAGTATAAAGCTAGCCAATAATATCAAAAATGATACCAAAAGCTTTTTTAGAGATAAAAAGAGTAAAAGAGTGGCAAGAGTAGATAATGGACCGCTGGAAAATGATACGGGAGAGATCGGAATAGGGACAAGGAAGTGGTGCATGAACTAAGTAAGTATTTTGTCTTATTCTTCACTGTGGAAGACATTAGTTGTATGCCAAACATTTGAGTGTGTCAAGAGACAGAAGTGAGTGCAGTTGCTAATTCTAAGGAGAAGGTGCTTGGGAAGTTTATAGGTCTGAAGGTAGATAAGTCATCCGGAACTGATGGACTACACCCCAAGGTTCTGAAAGAGGTAGTTGAAGAGATCGTGGAAGTAATGATCTTTCAAGAGCTCCAAAAGACTGGAAAATTGCAAATGTCACTCCACTCTTCCAGAAGGGAGGGATGCAGAAGAAAGGAAATTATAGGCCATTGAGCCTGATCTTAATGGTTGTTAAGATGTTGGAGTTGATTATTAAAGGATCTGGTTTTGGAGTACTTGAAGGCACATGACAAAATAGGCCAAAGTCAGCATGATTTCCGTTAGCAAAAATCTTGCTTGACAAGTCTGCTGGAACTCTTTGAAGACATAACAAGCAGATAGATAAAGGAGAATCAGTGGATGTTGTGTACTTGGATTTTGAGAAGGCCTTTGACAAGGTGCTACAAATGAGGTTGCTAAACAAAATAAGAACCCAGGCTATTACAGGAAAATACTAGTATGATAGGGCATTGGCTGATTGGCAGGAGGCAAAGAGTGGGAATAAAAGGAGCCTTTTCTGGTTGGCTTCAGCGGTCTGTGTTGGAACCACTTCTTTTTATGTTGTATGCCAATGAATTTGATGATGGAATTGATAACTTTGTGGCCAAGTTTGCAGATGATATGAAGATAGGTAGAGGGGCAGGTAGTGCTGAGGAAGCAGAGAGGCTGCAGAAGTATTTAGACAGATTAGTAGAATGGGCAAGGAGATGGCTGATGGAATACAGTTTTGGGAAGAGTATGGTCATGCACTTTTTTAGAAGGAATAAAAGCATGGACTATCTTCCAAGCAGAGAGAAAATTCAAATATCCCAAATGCAAAGGGATTTAGGAATCCTCATGCAGGATTAACTTGCAGCTTGAATGGGTGGTGAGGAAGGCAAATGCACCATCAGCGTTCATTTCAAAAGGACCAGAATATAAAAACAAGATTTAATGCTGAGGCTGTACAAGGCATTGATGAGTTCTCACTTGGAGCACTGCCAGCAGCTTTGGGCCCCTTTTGTAAGAAGGGGTGTGCTGACATGGGAAAGGATTCGCCTGTACTCACTGGAATTTAGAAGAATGAAAATGATCTCACTGAGACCTATTGAATGTTGAAAGACCTAGATAGAGTGGACGTGAAGAGGATGTCTTCTTTGATGGAGGAGTCTAGGACCAGACAACACAGCCTCAAAATAGAGGGACATCCTTTTAGAATAGAGATGAGAATGGATTGCTTCAGCCAGAGGGTGGTGAATCTGTGGAATTCATTACCACAGGCAGCTGTGGAGGGCAGGTCACTGGATCAACTTCAGACGGAGGCTGACAGGTTCTTGATTAGTCAAGGTGTGAAAGGTTATGGGGTGAAGGCAGGAGAATGGGGCTCAGAGGGAAATGGATCAGTCATCATCAGAATTGATGTACCGAGTAGCCTCATTCTGCTCCTATGTCTTATGGTCTAAAAGGAAAGCCTACAGCCACTGAAAATAAAGAGAAGAAAACTGGAAAAACTCAGCAAGTCAGGCAGCAACTGTGGAAAGAGAAACGGTCAACATTACAAGTCCACAACCCTTTGTCAGAATGTTCATCCTCCAGGTTATTACAGCACACTTTTTATTAGTCCCTGTGTAGGTTAAAATCTCCTATGTTACTTATATTGCACCAATCTTGAATTTCCTGATTTATACAGTGTTTCAATTATTTGGTAGCCTTTGATAAACTATGTTTTTACTTTATTTTGCCCGTCACTATTTCTTAGATCAACACAATTTGATTCTAGTTCTTCATCATGATTTGTCGTGCCAAAGTCATAAGATAATAAAACCTGTGAGAAGAATAAGGCCATTCAGCCCATAGAGTTGGCACCACCATTCAATCATGGCTGATTTATTGTCCCTCTCCACCTCATTCTTCTACCTTCTCATCTCATTTTCAACTGAGAAGTTATACTCCTGTACCTAATAGAATGACTACTGAGTGTATGCTTGGGGTCTCCTCCACTTCAATGTTTGACAAGTTGTGCATTCTGAGATGCTTTTCTGCCTACCACTGATGTAAGGCATGGTTACGTGAGTTGCTGTCACCTTCCTGTCAATTTGAACCAGTCTGGCCATTCTCCTTTCACCTCTCTCATCAACAAGGCATCTTCACCCACAGAACTGTCACTCAAATTCTCTTTAAGCTCCAAGAGACTGTTGTGCATGAAAATCCTAGGAGATCAGCATTTTTTTTTACAATATTCAAACTGCGCTGACTGACACCAACAATCGTTCCAACATCAAAGTCACTTTGATCACATTTCTTCCCCATTCTGATGTTTGGTCTGAACAACAACTGAACCTCTTGACCATGTCTGAATGCTTTTGTGTATTCAGCTGCTGCCACATGATCGGCTGATTCGATTTTTGTCTTAACAGGCAGGTGCACAGGTGTACCTAATAAAGTAGCCACTGAGTATATAATGTCAGCAACAAAGAAATTTTTTAAAAAATACTGTTTATCATCTGAACAAGTATTCAGAAAACATACAGTCGATAACATGGCAAACTCTCATGCTCAAAAAGCCTCTGAGTCAAGATATATTACTTAATTTCCTTCTTTTTATCTACTATAGCTATAAGTTAATGACATATTGTCAGTAAAATGTTAACAGCAAAATAGAATACTAGAAGCTAATATAGCAGTGGTCTGTGTGGAAGTATATTTAAAATGAAGCCCCTTGTTTTCAGAGTCTGGGATTCCAGAAATTCTTAGCAGCCGCAATGTACAGTGTATTATAATTAAAATCAGAAAGAGCTCCCTAGTGTTGAACAACAGTAATAAGTCACACTGTTGCACTAATCTCTTTGCTTACTAATAGTGCTCAGCGCCCTCTTTTCCACTTGGCTGGTCCTTCCCAAACGTCAAATGCCCTGGAATATTCTGTTCACTGCTTTGGTCACAAGCTGCGTTATCTGAATCATGGAAAAACCAGAAGCAATCCACCAAAGAGTAGTTTCTTCTCCCATTTCTTCTGGAGCATACATTTAGGATGAGAATCAAGAGGAATCTGCTTGGCATTCTCTACCCCAGAAAAGTGTGGTTGCTCTGTCATTGAGTAATCCAAAGCTAGGAATGATAGATTCTTGGAAAACATGCAGCAAGCAGTTACATGAAGATCAGGTGAGAAAATAGTTTTGAGAGGGAATATCAACCATTATCAAATGATAAAACAGGGGTCTTCGGTTCACATCACTTCTTCATGCTCCTGTTTCTTACATGATATGGTTATGCAGCCTGTTCCTACAACTAACCATTCGTAATCCATCCTATCATGGGTTCAATCCCATTCACTGAATGCCCCCAGTGAGATTTTTATACTAAACCAGAAAGATCATCAAGATAATTGCAATGTGTTCATCCAAAAATATTAATTTTCGTTTTAAAATCTGGCTGACTCTCCATACTTCACACTTTGAGACTACAGGAACTTTGTGTTCCGCATTCCGCAATGCATATTTGCTTTGTTCACTTGGCTGCTTCCCTTCCACTCCAAGGCAGTTTCTTTAATGTTTCCTTAGCGTATATTTTTTTAAGTATGTTTGATTTTGAAAGGTACATTGAATCTGTTAAATATATACTGTACTTTTGTATGAACGTTTTCCTTTAAGACTCCTCAACAGGAAAGACATGGTAGCAATTGATCTGAACCCCTGGCATTTGAAATCTCATGCAACTAGCATAGCAGCAAGGTAACACCAGAGTATCTTCTGCAGAGTATCCTCAAGGCAGAGCTAACACACATAATTTTTAGTGGAGAAGTATGGGAAGATTTAATGAGTGAAAGAAAGATTACTTTGAGTAAACTGTCATGATTTGAGTAGCATGTTATTAGTCAAAGTTTTAATAGTAATGCAAGTTTCCACAGGGGATTGTCTATCTAGTTTTCCAGAACCACATGCTGAATACATTATTCCCACAGGATGACCACCAAATGGATAAACAGGAGGTGGCAGACAACGAGCTATGTACAGATGTCCCAGTAGGTGGCTGAGCCATTCCCCTGGTTTTTTGTCATTCTACATTGACCAGATTTACTTTCAGTTCTATTACCACATAAATCCAGTCTGGGGTTGACCTGGGAAAGATCAGTGCATGTGCACACACTACATTCTTTCAACAGACTCTCCAAAGCTCGAGGAAGTTTGATAGGTAAAGCAGTAGTTTTTTTACAAGGCTGGTAACATCTACACAAAAACTCCTCTTCCCAGTCAAGGGATTTTTTTTTACTCACTGAAATATGGACATTCCTGATTTAATGAGCATGTGTTGGTTTCAGAGCTGACCAGGGTTTGGCTATATGGCGCAAGTCCTTACATAATGTGTGTAAGATTATAAAAGGCACAGATAGAGTGCATAGCCAGCACCTTTTTTCACGGGGTGACAGTGGCTAATACCAGAGGGCATCCTTTTAAAGTGAGTTCAGGGATGTTAAGGGGAGATGTCAGAGATAGTTTCTTTTTGCACAGAGAGCAGGAAGTGCCTGGAATTTATTGCTAGAGGTGGTGAGAGAGGCTGATACAAAAGGGACATTTAAAAAGAATCTTAGATCGGCAAGTGGAGTTATAGACCATGTGAAGGGAAGGATTGGGTTGATTGCGCACAAAGTTAAAAGGTCAGCACAATATCATGGGCTGAAGGACCTGTACTGCTTTACGTTCTATGTTCTAATGCAAAACCTCGGGAGATAAGGGAAGTAGACAGACTGTTTAGAAATATCTGCAATGGTACTCTGAAAGTATGTATTTCCAATCTTAGATGCAGAGGGAAGTGCTCTGGAATGTGCATATCACTGTCACTGTACCATCACAGCTGCATCCATCGATGTTCAGCCGGTATCCTGCTCGACAGCTGCACTCGTAGCCTCCAGGATTGTTAATACAATCTTGTGCACAGCAAGCTGTGTCAGTCTCGCACTCATTGGAATCTGTGACCAAAAGGAAAATCAAACTCCGTTAACCTCAGAGCAATTGAAAATCCGTCTAACAGGGAGCACAGCAAATAGAGAGTTAGTTATCAAAATCAAAGTGCAAGTTTCTTCAAGGTCTGCTTTTTCTTGAGTCATGTTCATCGAACAATGTTAGGCTCCACTATGATACTAGCTGGCTATGCAAGAGCGCTTGAGAGGTATAGAGATTCAGTATTAAAACTAGTCCTTCAGCCTACTATGTCGACAACAATCTTCAGCTGACCATTTATATTAACCCACAGTAGTTCCATTTTGTTATTCCCTCCAGTTTCTCAGCAACTCCTCCCCCACTGCCCCACCATCCCCACAATTCTATCATTCCCCTGCACACCAGGGCAATTAACCCAACATCCTGCTCATGTTTGAGACATCATAGTCACAGAGGGAACATGCAAACTCTGAATGGCACCTAAGCTCAGAATAGAACTCAGGTCTCTGATGCTCTTCTAATGTGCCACCTGGCTGTACTTTCAGAAAGATCAACATAATATTTCAAAACTCACCATTGCAAAGTCAGCCACCCACAGTTACCAAAAGCATAAGAATATAAAGTGGCCATTTGGCTCATTTAATTTTCGGCTGTAAAATCAAAATACTCTTTCATTTAAGTTTGAAGGTAGGACCATGTGGCATAAGGACAAAGTTTAAAATTAATTGGGTGCAAGCTTTTGCTCAAATGGAAATTAATAGGCAGAATGGTGTATGTTAGATAACTCCGCCTCAAACTGTGTGAGAAATTTCAAGACTCTGTCCCTCCCAAGTTACAGAACTTGGTTGTTTTCTTTGCACTTCCCAAACAGAATTGAAGACAAGATCAAATATACTACTACAATGTAACAGTTCTACTTATATATTTTATACAAATGCAAAACTATGTTCAGATTCAGTATCGTGTTATGCTTTCAATTGTATCTCATACACAAACTAAATAACTCAGTACACAGACTGTCACTCTCTCAAGCTCCAGTTGTGTTACAGATGAAGATTTATTTATCAAAATAAAATTCATATGGGTTTAATTAAGATTAATAAACGCTGCAGTTACCAAGACACGTGTGCCCGTCGGAGTCCAGGACATATCCCTGATTACAGGAGCAGGAAGGCCCTGTGGTTGTGTGTTCACAGTGGTGAGAACACCCACCATTGTTCCTCTCACAGCTGTTCACAATCTCCATTTCAATGCCTGTTGATAAAATGATAATTCTGTATTTATCTTCTATAAACCATGCATCCAACATTCAAAATTAAACATCTGAAAATCCATAAATATTGTGCTGACATCCTTTCATAGTTTTTTTACACAACATGTAGGGGAGTTACACCAGCTCTGAAGGAATTTCTAATTTCACCTGCAAGGACTGAAGATAATGCCTGCTCATACAGAAAAATAATATGTTGGAGGAACTCAGCAGGCCAGGAGGGAAATAAGCAGTTGATATTTTGGGCCAATACCCTTCATCTGGACTGGGGGGGGGGGGTGGAGGGGGTAGTGGAAGAAGTAGTACATGCTGGCAGGGGATGATAGGTGAGACCAGGTAAGGGGAAAGGTGGGTGAGTTGGGGAGGGGAGGATGAAATAAGAAGCTGGGAGGCGATAGGTGGAAGAGGAAAAGGGTTGAAGTAAAAGGAATCTGATAGGAGAGGAGAGTGGACCATGGGAGAAAGGAAAGGAGGAGGATGCTAGAGATGTTATCTTAGATCCAGGTTCAGGGGTGGGAGATTCTCTCAGCAGGGAATCCCCACTTCACAATAACAGGACCTGTGATTTATATGACAACTCTTTATCAGCTGCACAATTTTGTCCAGGCCAAGCAAACAGTCCAGTTATACAAAAAAAATTCAACCCATATAGAGTATAGACAATAGACAATAGGTGCAGAAGTAGACCATTCGGCCCCTCGAGTCTGCACCGCCATTCTGAGATCATGGCTGATCATTCACTATCAATACCCAGTCCCTGCCTTGTCCCCATATCCCTTGATTCCCCTATCCATCAGATATCTATCCAGCTCCTTCTTGAAAGCATCCAGAGAATTGGCCTCCACCGTCTTCCGAGGCAGTGCATTCCACACCTCCACAACTCTCTGGGAGAAGAAGCTCTTCCTCAACTCTGTTTTAAATAACTGACCTCTTATTCTCAATCCATGCCCTCTGGTACTGGACTGTCCCAACATCTGGCACATATTTCCTGCCTCAATCCTATCAAATCCAGTATACCAGTAATTATAATCGCGGTTTAATTTTTGGAATGTTAATACAAGAAATGGGAAGTCCTCTATTGATTTTCAGCAAGCACAAGTTCAGGTTTTATATAAGAAAGGCCACTCCAATTATGTGGCAGGGAAATTCTATTCACTGTACTTATCATGGAAATCCACGTCCTGTCAGCTTTATCAACAGTGGTTTCCAACAGCTTGGTACATGTGAAATTCACCAGGATTTTAAAAAAATGATGATGCAGAGCTTTCATGATAGGAATTTTACGGTGCTAACTGCTGTAGGATGGATCTGCACATTGAAACGGACAAAACCTTTTCAGGTATAGACGGATTGGATGAAGGGTTACTTCCTAAAGAGGAGAAAATCTAGAACCAGGGATCACAGTCTCAGAACAAAAGTTTGATGTTTATGATGAAGAGGAGAAGAAAACTTTTCCATTCGAAAGTTGGTTAATCTTTGGATTTTCCACCTGGGAAGCTATGATTGTTTAATCATGGAGTTCATTCAAATAAAAGGACTAATTGGTTTCTTATTTTAAAGAGAATTCAGGGATATGGGGTTAGTGAAGGAAAATGGAACTCAGGTAGAACAGCCATGATCTTGATGCAGAGGAGACTTAAAGGACCAAAAGACTATTTCATTTTCTATTAATTCTCCTCTTCATTGATGGTCCTTTGGAATTGAGGATAACTTTGAGACGCGGAAGTTGCCCATGGACTTAACTGCTGGTCCATTATTAAAGAGATCACGTTGTATGCAGAGACATCTCCTTCCTACACATCTCCCCATCACTTGACGTTCTCCATTACATTCCCCCTCTCTCCATTCCACAGTTACTGTATGTCCTCCTTTCCTGCCTCCTCCCTCACCCTCTATCTCTCAGCTCCAACACCTCCCCTTTTATTTCCCTACCACTTTCCTTTCTCTCTCAATTCTCTTATCTTGCCCATACCAAGCCCTGGGTTCTACCTTCTCCCCGCTCTTCACCAGCTGGCTGTGTGATGTCTCTCCCCTTCCCCCAAGTGAGGAAGTACCCCAGCTTGCATTCTTCAGGACTGCTTCCTGCAATCTCCCTCCCTCCCACTTGAATCCAGAAGCCCCACCACTCATAGACAACAGCTCAGCCTAGGCCTCCCAATCCACAACTAGAAATCCTCAGGAGAACCTTCAGCAGTTCTGTCATTGGTGGTTCCTGATGTGAACTTTCCAATAGGCAAATGGTACTCGAGTTAGTAGGCAAAAAGGATGACATAGACATGGTGGGCGATATGCCTGGTTTCTATGGTGTACAACTGTGACTTGAGTAGAGGCATGCTGCAGGAGGTGAAAAAAGGCCAGCAATATCATGAAGAATCCCGCCAACCTTGCTAACGGATGGATTAAGGAAGAGGCTACGCACATCAGGACCAAAGTACTGAAAAAAAGCTACTTCCCCCAAGCCAACAGGCTGATCAACACCTCCACCCATTAACCCAGCCAGCCTCACTATATATGGTACATCACCCAATGTCACTTTATGGACGTGCAGTCAGTCTATGTAGTAACTGCTTGTACATTGTGTTTTATAGGATTGCTTTTTATATTAATATTTATATCGTTTTTTGTTTGTGTCCTTTCTGCTTATTGTGTGGTTTTATGCTGCATCGGATTTGGAGTAACAACCGCTTTGGTCTTCCTTACACTTGTGTACTGAACAATGACAGTAAACTATCTTGAATCTTTGAATGCTGAGTGTGAACACTTCGGGGCTTTCACCTTCACCAAGCACATGTCAAGCTTCAGGCGACCGCTGCACTGCCTCAGCTGTCTGTTCGTAATCCACGCCTTGTGCTTACCTTATCCATGCAATAGAATTAAGAGCTCACAAATACAGCTGCTACTTATTGCCACCGCACGACAACTCAATAGCTGTGGCTCAGAGTGGTAACCTCATACCTGAATCAGAAACCTGTAATCTCAAGTGACACTTCAAAGGCTTAAGCATAACATTTAGATTGAAAGCCTGGTGCACTACCTGTATTGTCAAATGTATAATCTGTGAGTTGAAAAACTGATGACGCAAGCCAGATTGGAATAAAATATCCTATGTCACTATTTCGATGATGAACACAGGTGATCCTTCCCATGGTCTGACCAACATTGATTCCTCAAACAGTATTAAGAAAGGTCATTCAGAGATTATAGTTACTGTTTGGCTCAGTTGTGCATCTGTGATACAGCAGTGAATGTATTGTAAAGGTACTCCCTTCACTTAGAGATGTTCTGAGATGTTCAAAATGGGATATAAAATGTACTATGTCCATGCAAGGTCCTTCAAATCTTGCTGGATCATCATAGTCCAGAGAGCTGATCTTTCATAAGGTTCAGAGTGAAGTACATGAAATCAGTCAATTGTTGCAGAATGCCACCTCTTATTGCATGTGGATTGCCTCTGCCCAGCTAGAAGGTGGTACTTACGATAACACTGTTTTCCGTCAGCTCCCAGTTCAAATCCAGGGTTACAGAGACAGCTAAATGATCCCAGGATATTGACGCAGCGATGAGCACACATTGCAATTCCTGTGGTGCACTCATTGATGTCTGCAAAGAGAAAACAGTAAGGTACGCATCATTCACAACAGCATTGCTAGCCACATGGGAAGATCACCAGAAAAATACACCAACAACTCTAAGAAGCCCTTCAGTTCATCACATACTCTGTTAGTTCCATTCCAAGTGCTAGATTTTCATTTTAAAAATAACCTGGAAAAACATAAATTGATCTTCAGAACTCTCTGATGATGACAGACTGTGCAAAGTTTTGTGGCTTCAAGATACTATCAACTTTTTCAAAGATTCCATGTCTATTGGTGAGATAAAGGTGAAAGGCATGAAAAATGATTGAAATCTAATATGGTCTTCTTCCGAGGAAAGATAAAATAAATAATGAAGAAATGTTGAGCAGAATGTAACTTGATACATTTCTGTAGTATACGGAGGTGGGGGGGGGGGGGTTGAATCAAAGAAGGCAATAAAAATCAGTGTCATAAATTAACTTTAGACCTCAACAGAGGAGTTTCCTGTAGACATCATCATTATTCACTAGAAGAAGACAACTGAAGGCATGCCCTTGACCAAGAGAAAAATGGGCTGTTAAATTCTACCTTTTATTTGACAAGTGCAAGGCGAAGAGCAGCCAGACCACTGATTCAGCAAATTCGAACAGCTGCTGCAGGAAGTGGTGATTTAAGGGGATGCTCGGGCCAATACAACTGTGGAATTTGTGCATTACTCTGAGGCTCTCAAAGACTAATCACGAAGTTTAAGTGACTCCTCACAACTCCCAATTCTTAATAAAAATGGAAGTGGTAATACAATCATTCAATAGATCTGTAAACATGAACAGACCACCGTGTAGCCACTGGTGGGCTTAGGATGCTGATGCTGATGAGCTGCGGGTAAACATGGTGGCACAAGACAGAATGAAGAGCTCCATTACTTTAATCTTTTACCAGTTACTCCAATATGCATCTCCTATTGTGCAGGAACTATTCAGGCAATATCTCTTCTAGTTTGCCATTCAACAGAAGAATTCAAGTTCCTTGGAAAAATTAGAACCTTCTCCATGGCAGAATAGTTGAGATTCTATTGAACCTACTCTGGATCCCTGTTTTGAAAGAACACATCTAACAATTGAACATTCCTTTCACCGAAGTGCAGGGAGCTGAGGGTTGATCATAAGCAGGTATATAAATTCATGAGGGGCATAGTGAATGCTTGCTGTCTTTTTTCCAAAGGTAGGGGAATCAGAAACTAAAGAGCAAGGATTAAGGTGAGAGGAGAAAGATTTAAAGTGTTCCAGAGGGGAAACTTTTTCAGAGTGCGGTGGGTATATAGAACAGGCTGCTAGAAGAAGTGATGGAGTTACAATTGCAAAGTTTTTGAAAAAACGTGGACAGGTGCATGTATTCAAAAGGTTGAAAGGGAATATGAACCAAATGCAGACAAGTGGGTCTAGATCAAGTAGACAACTTGGCATGGACGAGTTGTGTTAAAGACCCTGTTTCCTTCTGTATAACTCTATGACCAGATGACACTAACTCACTTAGCCAACAGAAAACGACAGTCAGGATCTTAAACCATGAATGAGAGGCACTGACTAAGTTGGGTCTAGAGTTTCATGGGATACTCTTACAAATTAAAAAAAAGTGACATGAATAACATGCTTGTTGAGTTTTGTTCTGTGGAGAAAAGAAATAATGTCAGAGCAGCAGACTAAACCTGAGCTGAAGTTTAAGTTATTGGCTCTCCAAGATCACTAGGAACCACTGAATTTCCAACTCTAGCTTTATTATAGTCCAATGCTTACCTCAAAGTAATACACAGCAGCACAATTGAAACTGTAATGTCATAACACAAAGAAACCATAACTGTTATCAATTCAATAAATTGTTTTAAAGAACAAAGCACTCATTACTGTAATTGCTGAAAAATTAACTACAAGTTGCAAAATTAAAGATCACGGATTAAGGATTAACTTCAAATGTATTTACTGTGGTGCACTAGGCAGGAAGTGGATGCAACCAAAAATACAACATTCAAAAATTATAAAGAATAAAGAAGTATATAAAAATAAAGTTAGAGGTTAAAGTACAGATATGGAATAAAATGTTCATAAATTTGAGATTTTACTATTGGTTGCAATGGTACAGATGCTAACTGGGTTAACTTTGGAATTTGTTAAAAGTAAAGATCTAGTTGATGGTCCAAGCAGGGGTTGAATCACTCTCTGTGACCTTATTTTGCTATTATTCTGCATTTCCATACCTTCACAGTTCTTTCCATTCACCGACAGCAGATATCCAGGATTGCATTCACACCGCACAGTTCCAGCTTCGTTGTGGCATATGTGGCTACAGCCACCATTTCTCTCACGACACGGATCTTTCACTAGTGATGATCAAAACAGCAATCTCTAACCATGTTACTCAGCTCCCCAGAAGCTTACTTCAACATACAGAGAGGCGGTGTGCAGAAACATCCATGACTACCCACACCAGAATATATCAGGATAACAATGCTACTGTTCCATGATAGACCCAGCTTTGTTTGTCTAATTGAGGGTACAGATTATTCATCTGCTTATAGTATCAAATAGGGAATATTTTCACCTTTGTACTTACAGAGTGAGTAAGTATCTGCCTTGTCACATTACATACATTGGTCACCCAAAAATTTAAGTGTGAGTTCTCAGTACTTAGTCAACACCAGTAAGGCTGGTGTTATTCTGATAAAATGCAAATAAGTCTCCTTCACCTCTTGAAGTTCATGCTTCCACAATAAACTGTAGATTCATAGATCTGGGTCCAACAGAAGCAAAGGAAAGTAAATCTAGTTCTTAGCTGGGATGGCAGTGTACTTGGAGGAGGATATGAGGAAGCAAGATGTGTCAATAAGTCACAGCTCTGTTTTTTTATTAGTTATCCCATAGTTGCTGGAAATTTCAGGCCATATCAAAAGCCATCTCCAGGGCTATTGACAATCATGAAGTATGGTATTTGGTTGCATGTTAGTCAAAGCTGGCCAGGATGAATTTCCACCGCGTCTGGTAGAAGGTCGCTTGTTCATTGACTGCAGGGTTCCTATGTGACTCATAACTATCACAGTTAGCTTTGCCTTCAAACCTTTCGTCTCAGTGCAAAGCTCAGGAATAAATATTATCTAAACATTTTCAAAGGTACAGGACTATGTAATGTCAGCAGTGTGCACACTGCCCCATCCCTGCTAGAATTACAACCATCCCACATTTATCTACTACATGCTCAAGGTGGATATCTGCATTGCTTACGTTCACAGTGTTTCCCGTCTGCCGTCAGTCGGTAGTTCCATCGGCACTTGCACTGATAGTGGTTTTCACTGATCTGCACACACTCATGTTCACAACCGCCATTGTTCATGGAACAGGAGTTGATAGCTAACAGGTTCCAAAAGAGAAGACAAAAATTTGGTAATCGCACAAGACCCGAGAATTATCTAACCTTCAGGCAATATGACTGAGAATAATTAAACTTTCTTCTATTTACAACGTCTGGACATTTCCTTTTGGGGCATTTAGACTTTCTTCAGTCACTAGCCCAGTCAGTGATTAGGAAAGAGGAACATTAGCCATTGTGGCACATGTGGCCCGTTTTATTCACTGCGATGCCTACTTTCTGTCCGAAGACTGTGGTCCAGGAGGGCACCCAGGCTGTGCTACAGGAACTTTGCTGCCTTCTCCACCCTGATCCTCTGACAGGCAAGGGGGTCAGCAGAAGGAACAAAGAGCAACTTAGCTGACCCTTCTGAGCATGCATCCCGAAAACAAACTGGTAAATGAGCTCAGATAGTCGGAACTGCTCATTCCCAACTCAGTTAAATTGGCTCTGCCTGTTGTGGACTCAACTCCAATCAGAAAAGTAGTGTGGGTCATATTTTTTGTCTATCATGTACAGTAAATAGAGCGGCATGAGAGCTCAAGAGCCAGGGGATCTATTCTCCTGATTCCCATTTCAAAATGCTAAGAGCACAAAAATCAATTCTATATGATTATTATTAAAAAATTGATGGGATCAAGGGATTCCAGAATAACTGCTTGCGTCAAAATTTAAAGAGGTTCAAAATACCACCATAAATGACTTCCCTTAAATTGTCACTGGAGACAAGGTGACTGTAAATGTGGATTCAACGTGCCTACATCATTACAGGCAGGAGTAATCCCACTAATCACAGGACCTCTTAACCTTTAGGTTTATCTGAAAGTTGGTCATCTTCTTGAAGACTTGAATATCCACTCAAAGTGGTCACGCTGAGGTGCAATCAAGGAGAAACTGCATCAAATAACAACAGTTTCACTTTAATGCCAGCTTTGTCTTTAATAAGTCTGACCTTTTAGCTTCAAAGTGCTGCTGGTTTAATGAGGTGGAAAATCCAGGATTTGCTCCCTCCCCACCCGACTGCCTGAGGTAAGGTTCCTTATTCTTCCTACCCTCTGATTCCTTTCAAAAGAAAGGCTTTCCCAGCAAACACCATCTCCAACCTCCTGAATGGGAGGATAGACACCAATACTGCATTTTGCACCTGCCAGTCAAATTAACCCACGTCCATCAACAGTTGTAATAGGGATCAAAGCATTAGGGACTCTGCAAGTAAAACACAGAAAGTCCAAAAGGCATAAGTAAATCAAACCTAGGATTGCTCAGTTATGGTTTTGTCTTGAAGCTTATAGAGGACTAACCTCATCTCCCATATGTGCTCCGTGTGGATTGTTCAATACCGTAAGATGGCAGTGATTGGATTTCACTGGGACACACAATACGGCTCAGTTTTCTCAGTAGCTTCCCAGTAAAATGAATGGGTCGCTCTGCACATTACAACTGGAAACCTTCAGCCTTTTGTGTTTAACTTCCACTGTTCTCAATTCAAGTTTTTGCACAGGATTCAGGGTTTTAACAGTGGTTTTCTCATGAAAAGCAACAGAAGACTTAAAACATGTGCAAAAGTTTAACATGCACAAGAATTAAAATGCTCACTCAGCAATCTTGCTGCCAGCAGGACCAAAGTAAATGTTGGTATAAGGTACTGATCTTTAATATATTACTGTCCTCATTACCTTTCAGATTATAGCCTCACCATGGGCAAACAGTAGGTAGCAAAGTACTCAAGATACTAATGAGAGATTACCAAGCCTAGTTATATGGAAAAAGTAATTGTAGACCTTGATAACAGCCAGCAGGACAGTATCATGGTGACTGATGAACTGCCATTAGAAATTAGTAGTAGGGTTGAGTTGAGAAATCTTTGGTAAAGTTTGAAAATTTAAGGGGATCTGGCACCTGCTTTTTATACAGGAGTCATGCATAAATATCACGCTATATATCTGCTGAAGTAGTATGGTCCCAGAGGACTGAAAGAAGCAAATGTCACTCCACTCTTTAAGAAGGGAGGAAGACAGAAAAAAATAGAAATTATCGGCCAGTTAGCCTAACCTCAATGGTTGGGAAAGTGTTGGAGTCTATTGTTAATTATGAGGTTTCGAGGTACTTGGAGACTAATGATAAAATAAGTCAGAGTCAGCATGGTTTCTGTAAAGGGAAATCTTACCTGACAAACCTGGTAGACTTCTTTGAGGAAGTAACTAACAGGGTGGACAAAGGAGAGGCAGTGGATGCCATTTACTTGGATTTTCAAAAGGCATTGGATAAGGTGCCACTCATGAGGTTGCTTAACAAGATAAAATCTTAAGGTGGTACAGGATAGATACTGGCATAGATAGTGGAGTGGCTGACAGATAAGAGGCAGTGAGTAGGAATAAAAGGGGCCTTTTCTGGTTGGCTGCCAGTAACTAGTGGTGTTCCTCAGGGGTCAGTATTGGAACTGCTACTTTTAACATTGTTTATCAATGATTTAGTTAATGGATTTGATGGCTTTGTGGCAAAGTTTGTGGATGATACAAAGGTAGGTGGAGGAGTAGGCTGTGTTGAGGAAGCAATGTGATTACAGCAGGATTTAGACAAATCGGAAGAATGGGCAAAAAAATACAGTGTTGGGAAATGTATGATAATGCATTTTGGTAAAAGGAGCAGTAGTGTAGACTATTATTTAAATAGGGAGAAGGTTCAAATATCAGAGGTGCAGAGGGACTTGTGTTCAAGATGCCAGAAGGCGAATTTACAGGTTGAGTCTGTGGTAAAGAAGGCAAATGCAATGTTGGCATTTATTTCAAGGGGAATAGAATATAAAGGCAATGAGATAATGCTGAGCCTTTATAAGACTCTAGTCAGGCTGCACTTGGAGTATTGTCAACAGTTTTGGGCCCTGCATCTTAAAAAGAATGTGTTGTCATTGGAGAGAGTGCCAAAGAGGTTCACGAGGACAATTGAAGGAATGAAGGGGTTAACGTATGAGGGGCATTTGGCAGCTTTGGGTCTGTACTCACTGAAATTTAGAAGAACGTGAGGAGATCTCATTGAAAGCTACTGAATGTTGAAAGGGATGTTGAAGGATGTGGAGAGGGTGTTTCCTATGGTGACAGCATCCAGAACCAGAGGGCACAGCTCAAAATTGAGAGGTGGAACAGAGATAAGGAGGGATTTTTTTTAGCAAGAGAGAAGTAAATCTGTGGAATGCTCTGCCACAGACTGTGGTGGAAGCCAATTTAAGGCGGTATTTGATCATTTTCTGATCAGTCAGAGCATCAAAGAATATGGCGAGAAGGCAGGTATATGGGGTTGAGTGGGATCCAGGATCAGCCCTGATGGAATGGCGGAGCAGACTCAATGGGCTGAATCGCCTAATTCTGCTCCTGTGTCTTAAGACCATAAGTGCTTAGTTCTGCTTCTAGTTTAAGTCTTGGCCGGTGGACCAGTACTTCTGATTGCATTCACCTTAGTGTGAGTGCCACTTGCCCATTATTGTCTGTGCACGTGGTGATGTCAACAATGTTCATTATGTCCCTTTTGACAAAAATTGGAGCAAACATTCAAACCAATGGCATTCAATTTTCATTGTCAATGTGTAATAGGAACCATGCATGAATAATAGGGCCCCAGATGAAAATTGATTTAGCAGTGACCACACCAGCATTTCAATTATCATTTTCACCATGCCACAAGGAACTGAACTTTAGACCACAAGTTTTCCAGCACCATGAATCTCACTGAAATAGGCTACTATCCATGCCCCCAATAATCCAGCTCCTTGCAGTGGTTTAGGTCCATGAGCACTGCACCACTTCACAACACATGGGATGTCTCGGGGGCGGGCGGGGGGGGGGGGTTTCTAGGGTGACATTTCCTCCCTTTTCCCCAACTCCACCTCCTCCTTTCTCCTGGCTTCCTTCTCCCATCCACTTCTATTATCCCTTGCTTCAATGACATCTTTCTGGCTCGATCGGACAGGACAATTTGACTGAGATGATACAAGCAATACAACAGCCATGAGCTCCGTAAACAAGTGCTACTGCATCATTCTGTTGCTTCTTCGTAAGAAGGAAGCATAATAACAATTTCTTGATCTTTTTCGGTGTGCCACAGTTTGATGTTAATAACCATTTAGTGCACCAAAAATGGGTAAAATCCATTTTCTAGGCTAGGCTCCTCAAACTTGTCGTATATGTGAGATGATATTTCACAGGAAAGGATTCTATTGTTGTTGGTAATTACAAGAAATCTGCCAATTGTTAAGATGTAACAAGAAATCATTGCTTCTGGTGAGTGATTAGCTTTCATATGAAAGATGACCACTTTAGCATTTAATACCTTTAAACCAGCATGTGTGCCTTTGCTGTAGGAATGGTTTGATCACAAAAACTTTCAAACGTCCTGCCATAATCTCCTACAAAGTGATACCAATGCCATTGAGAGGAAAATCCTACAAAAGATAGTGGATTTAGCCCAGTACATCATGGGTAAAGCCCTCCCAACCACTGAGCACATCTACATGAAACATTGTCATAGGAAAGCAGCATCCATCATCAGAGATCCTCACCACCCAGGCCATGTTCTTTTCTCGCTGCTGCCATCAGGTAGAAGGTACAAAAGCCTCAGGACATGTACTGCTAGATTCAGGGACAATTACTACCTCAGTCACCCGGCTCTTGAACAAAGGGGATAAGTACACTCATTTGCCCATCCATCATTTTAACGTTGTATCTTGATATCTCATGTTCTCATTATGCTATTTATTTATATCTGCATTTACATTGTTTGTTGTCTTCTGCACTCTAGTTAATCATTCACTGATCCCTTTGTAGTTATTATTCTATAGATTCGTTGAGTATGCCTGCAGGAAGATGAATTGCAGGATTCAATATGGTAACATCTAAGTACTTTGATTATAAATTTACTTCGAACTTTTCTACACTCTTGAAATGCATCAGATATCTCTATTGTAATTTTTTTTTTCTGTTTTCTTTAAACTTTATTTGTTTTGGCAAAAAGTAAAGTGTTTCTTCTCCTCTACCAGTATCATAGACCAGATACTGCCAAGTGGAAGCACTTTGGAGCAATTAGCAAGTAGACAGTCAATCTGATTCCTACATGTGAAAAAGGAGTTACAACAGTTCACTTTGCCAGTCAAACTTACTGATGCATGTGCGACCATCTGCATGGATCTTGTAGCCGGGCTCACATTCACAGTAGAAAGAGCTCTTGGTGTTGATACAACTTTGTTGGCAGCCTCCATTAACCACAGAACATTCATCAACATCTACAAAGGGAAAAGAAAACAAATTCAGGCATAGACAAAGATAGTTAATGACCTTTGAATGAAAAAGTAGTGTACTAAATGTAAATAAACTTATAAAATAACTGGTAACCATCTGTAAAGCTTTAAGAAACTAACAAAATGGTCACTACTCAATAGAGTCTCTGTCCACATTGAAGACAGAACAAATCAGAAAGAAGTTGTGCACACATTGATTTTAGGCGCATTCGTGATGGCTTTTGTGTGTAATTGGAACATAAAAACTGTTTTGTACACATTAGATTCTGCTCGTGATTATTCTGTTGATCAGTGACCATTGGAAAATGGGGCATTTCCGGGCTTGCTTCACCTCGACACATTGTCCAGTGTCTGATATGCATCTACTGGCATTGATCAGTGTGCAGCAACTATTTCCATAGTTGCCAACAGGAATTGAAGCTTAAACATGTTGGCCTACAACTTTCCTTTCTGCTCACTGTAAAACAAGGAAAAAAAACCTGGTGAGTTGTCAATAGAATGCAAATAAAAGATCCCCACTGGTACTTCAAAGCTTTGCCCATAACGTCCACTACGCTCTGCACTCTGCACTTCACATTTGTCCACAAGTATCACTGATAGCTCATTTTTTTATGGCACAAAAGGAGGCCATTCTGCCCATTGAGTGTATGCCAGAGTCCCCTAGGGGAGGCATAAGCAATCACAAGGAGAACCTGCAAATTCCACACCAGCATTCTTGGAGGTTCAATGGAAATCTAGATCACTGGAGGTATGAAAAAGCAACACTCCCTGCAGTAAAACTGTGCTGCTCCTAAACACAAGATGCTGCATTCATTGCCCCTTGATGTGCCCACACCTCAGAGTGCCTTTGGGAGCATTTATTGAGCATCATACAAAGAGACACAGAGGAAAATGATGTATCCTCCACTCATATGACTATTTGCCTTCTCCTTCACAGCATCTTTTTATGCCACCACATTGTGAAAGTCATGAACAATATTCCTTCAGATTATTCACCTACTTCCCAACAACCTCCAGACACCAGGTGTGGACACTGGACCAATAAGTGAACCAAAAGATAGGTGAGCTCCAGTTTTGAGACCTTACAAAGCAGCTAGCTACAGACCTTGAAATAATCCACCACCTCTTCCTGTTACCAGAAAACTATGTAATGCAGAGACAGATTACAAGGATGCATGGCTTCAAGGTGCACTAAGCAAAACGTATGAATACATTTAATTTCAAAAGTATTAGATTGTCGATTTAAAGACATCTGCAAAGAGAGTGGGAGAGAAATGCATCCCGAGATTAGTAGTTCTAAATGTGCAGTTATACAAGCATCTTTGTAATAAAATCCACTTCCAAATTTTTATTCAACTGACTTCAAATGGGTCTGAATTTTGAAAGCAGAGTACAATACACAGACATTACCGTATTGCACATTTACTTCTATTGATCCATGTACAGATTTGCATTCCTGTTATGCAGGCCATTTAAAAGCCAGAACGCATCACCAATCAAGCTAAGTACATTGTAGAGGAAAATGTAGGCATCTGTAAACTTAATCTAAGTTCATTGCAGTGTTTTTCCATTAAAAAGTGAACCTTAAACTTCATGGCTTAAATGCAGATTTCAAAGTATTTATATGCGGAATCAGTGAATATGCATTAAATCCAAGCTCACAGTTCTGCACAGTGTAGTACTGCTTATTACAGTTCAGAACTCAGGAAAACTGTATAAATAGCAGAAGATTTTTTTGTGAACATATTTATAAGAAAATGAGAGATAAGGCAGGAGTCAGTTAGTAGTCTGGAACATCTTCAATAGTACAATGCAAAGTCTTAGGCACATGTATATAGTTAGGGTGCCTAAGACTTTTGCACAGTACTATAGCAATTTTATGTATTGCATTGTACAGCTGTCACAAAAAAAATCATGACATATTTGAGTGATGATAAACATGATTCTGATATGGGTCTCTCATGAACTGAGAAAGGGAAGAAGGCAGGCAGGGGGAATCAAGGTTAGGAAAAGGGGAAGGGAGTGGTGAGCAAACAACAAGCAGCAGAGAGATATTCTATAATGATCAATAAAACCTGGATGTGTCTGCACCCAAGCCAACCACCACCCATCCCCAGCACTTCTTCTCTGCCACCTGTCCCACACACCTCCCGTGTCATTCCACCCTGTCATTCCCAACATCCTTTGCTTCCACCTTATTTACAACTGGCTCTGCACTCCATGTTGAGAAATACACCACTGTGCAGAAGTCTTAGGCTCCAGTGTGTGTAAAACAATGAGCATTGAAGCCTACGTCATCAAGAACCAACTAAGATGGTGAGGTCATGTGGGTCGGATGAAAGACAGACGTCTGCAGAAACAAATCTTCTACTCCCAGCTTAAAGAATGCAAACGTAAAAGAGGGGGACAACAGAAGAGATTCAAATATGTCTTAAAAGCCAACACGAAGAGATGTAACATTAACATCAACAATTGGAAACCAATGCCAAGGACAGGAAACTCTGGCAAACCATCACCCGAGCAGGAACAGCAACTTTCGAAGCCAACAGATGTGCAGAATTAGAAGAAAAGAGAAGAAAATGCAAAGAGAGGCAGCAACAGCCAAAGCCCGATCTGCCGTCTGGAACTACCTGTCCTGAATGCAGAAGAACTTTCAAAGCCAAGATTGGACTCATCAGCCACTTGAGAGCCCATGAATAGATCAACAGAATGAAGACCATTATCTTCGACCTACACACACACACACGCATGCACTTAAGACTTTTGCACAGTATTGTTCAGTTCCATTATCCTATGTCAAATGCAGAAATAGCAAATATGAGGGAACATAGCTCTAATGTGATAGAGGGAAACTTTAAAGGATGTGCGTAGGGTAAGTTTTCATTTTTCCAGGGATTCACAGGTAGTGGGAACTTGGTGCCAGTGGTAGTGGTGAAAACAAGCGTGACAGTGTCATTTAAGAAACGTTTTTGACAGACATGTTAACATGCAGGGAATGGAAGGATATGGATCATGTACAGACAGAAGGGATTTCATTTAATTTGCCATAATTGCAGCATAGACTAGGTGGGCTGAAAGGCCTGTTCCCTTGACATACTATTTGGTGATTCTATGTTCTATAGCCATCTCCCTTTATTCCATGACCTCAAAGAGCTGCAGTTGTTAAGCTCAACCATCCCCGTTTTGAATGAGTCAGGGTAGAGAATTCCAAAGATTCACCAGCCTCACAGTGAAATAATTTCACCTCATCCCTGAGGATAGAGCTATGGGTGTTGTCTACATGAATTTTAGTAAGGCATTTGACAAGACCCCACATGATAGGTTCATTCAAATGATTGTGTTGCATGGTATCCATGTTCAGTTGCCATTTGAATTCAGAATTGGCTTGTCATAGTTAACAGTAGATAACGGTCAATAGTTGATGGGACTTCTTTCGACTGGAGGTCCGTGACATGGTGTTTAGCAGGGATCCATACTGTGAATTCTCCTGTTTGTGTTATATACACTGTTTGTGATAAGTGGCCATTGAATGTACGTTCATGGTCTTCTGAAACCCATCCACTTTAAGGTTCAGTGTGTTGTGCATTCAGAGAACTTCATCTACACAGCACTGTTGTACTGCATGATTTTTTGAGTTACTGTCATTTTCCTGCCAGCTTGAACCAGTCTGGCCATTCTCCTCAAAACTCTCTCATTAACAAGGCACTTTTGCCCACAGAATTCCAGTGCACTGGATGTTTTTTGTTTTTCGCTCCATTCTCTATAAACTCTAGTGGCTGTTGTGCATGAAAATCCCAGTCAGTAGTTCTGAGATACTCAAACCACACTGTCCAGCACCACCAATCATTCCACCACAGTCAAAGTCACTTCAGTCACATTTCTTCCTCACCCTGATGTTTGGTCTAAACAAGTGAACCTCTTGATCTCTGCATGTTTTTATGCACTGTGTTGCTGCCAAATGATTGGCTAATTAGATGTTTCCATTAGTGAGCAGGTATAAACATCTACCTAATAAAGTGGCCACTGGGTATATGTCATGAAGGAGCGGCATGGCAGCAAGTAGTTAGAACAGTGCTTTACAGTACCAGTGACTCAGGTTCAGTTCTCATCACTGCCTTTAAGGTGGTTGTATGTTTTCCCTGTGACTGCTTGGGTTTCCCCGGGGTGCTCTGGTCTCCTCCCACAGTCAAAAGATGGACTGTTTCATAGGTTAATTAGACATTGTAAGTTGTCCCTGATCAGGCTAAGATTAAATTGGCTTTTTTGCAAAGTTTGCAGACGATATGAAGGTAGGTTGTGGGGAAGGTAGCTTTGATGAAGTAAAGAGGCTACAGAAGGACTTAGACAGATTAAGAGAATGGGCAAAGAACTGGCAAATGGATAATAGTCTTGGGAAGTGGAAGGTCATGAACTTTGGTAGAAGAAATAAAAGAGTTAACTATTTTCGAAATGGAGAGAAAATACAAAAATCTGAGACAAAAAGGGATTTATGAGCCCTTGTTTAAGAAACATAGAAATATAGAAGCATAGAAAACATAAAGCACAATTTTGGCCCTTCAGCCCACGATGCTGTGACGAACATGTAGTTATTTTAGAAATTACCTAGGGTTACCCACAGCCCTCTATTATTCTAAGCTCCATGTACCTATCCCGGAGTGTCTGAAAAGACCTTATCTTATCAGCATCCACCACCATTGCTGGCAGCCCATTCCATGCCCTCACCACCCTCTGTGTAAAAAACTTACCCCTGACATCTTCTCTGTACGTACTTCCAAGCACTTTAAAACTGTGCCCTCTCATGTTAGCCATTTCAGCCCTGGGGAAAAGCCTCTGAATATCCACATGATCAATACCTCTCATCATCTTACACACCTCTATCAAGTCACCGCTCATCTTCCGTCGCTCCAAGGAGAAAAAGCTGAGTTCACTCAACCCATTTTCATAGGGCATGCAGCCCAATCAAGGCAACATCCTTGTAAATCTCCACTGCACCCTTCCTATGGCTTTCACATCCTTCCTGTAGTGAGGTGACCAGAACTGAGCACAGTACTCCAAGTAGGGTCTGACCAGTGTCCTATATAGCTGTAACATTAACTCTCAGCTCTTAAACTCAATTCCATGGTTGATGAAGGCCAATACACTGTACGCCTTCTTAACCACAGAGTCAACCTGAGCAGCAGCTTTGAGCGTCCTATGGAGTCCGACCCCAAGATTCTTCTGATCCTCCACACTGGCAAGTGTCTTACCATTAATTTTATATTCTGCCATCATATCTAACCTACCAAAATGAACCACCTCACACTTATCTGGGTTGAACTCCATCTGCCCCTACTCAGCCCAGTTTTGCATCCTATCGATGTCCTGCTATAACCTCTGACAGCCCTCTGCACTATCCACAACACCCCAACCTTTGTGCCATCAGCAAATTTACTAACCCATCTCTCGACTTACTCATCCTGGTCATTTATAAAAATCACGAAGAGAAGTGGTCCCGGAACAAATCCCTGAGGCATACCACTCAGCACCAACCTCCATGCAGAACCACTCTTTGCCTTCTGTGGGCAAGCTAATTCTGGATCCATAAAGCAAGGTTCCCTTGGATCCCATGCCTCCTTACATTCCCAATAAGTTTTGCATGGTGTATCTCATCAAATGCCTTGCTGAAATCCACATACACTACGTCTACTACTCTACCTTCATCAATGTGTTTAGTCACATCCTCAAAAAATTCAATCAGGCTCATAAGGCACGTCCTGCCTTTGACAGAGCCATGCTGACTATTCCTAACCATATTATGCCTCCTCAAAAGTTCATAAATCCTGCCTCTCAGGCTCTTCTCCATCAACTTACCAACCACTGAAGTAAGACTTACTGTTCTATAATTTCCTGGACTATATCTACTCCCTTTTTTGAATAAGGGAACAACATCTGCAACCCTCCAATCCTTCGGAACCTCCCCCATAACCATTGATGATGCAAAGATATTGCCAACGGCTCAGCAATCTCCTCCCTCACCTCCCACAGTAGCCTGGGGTATATTACATCAAGTCCTGGTGACTTATCCAACGATGTTTTCCAAAAGCTCAAGCACATCCTCTTTCTTAATGTCTATATGCTTAAGCTTTTCAGTCCGCTGTAGTCATCCCTACAATCGCCAAGGTCCTTTTCCATAGTGAATACTGAAGCAAAGCATTCATTAAGTACTTTCTCTATCTCCTCTGGTTCCATAAACACTTTTCCACTGTCACACTTGATTGGTGCTATTATCTCACATCTTATCCTCTTGCTCTTCACATACTTGTAGAAAGCCTTGGCGTTTTCCTTAATCCTGCTCGCCAAAGCCTTCTCAAGGCCCCTTCTGGCTCTCCTAATTTAATTCTTAAGTTCCTTCCTAATAGCCTTATAATTTTCTAGATCTCTATTATTACTTAGTTTTTTGAACCTTTCATAAGCTTTTCTCTCCTTCTTGACTAGATTTTCAACAGCCTTTGTATATCATGGTTCCTGTACCCTACCATTCTTTCGCTGTCTCATTGGAACATATCTATGCAGAACTCCATGCAAGTATCCCAAGAACATTTGCCATATGTCTGCTGTACATCTGTTCCCAATTTATACTTCCAAGTTCCTGCCTGATAGCTTTATATTTCCCCTTACTCCAATTAAATACTTTCCTAACTTGTCTGTTCCTATCCCTCTCCAATGCTATGGTAAGGGAGATAGAATTGTGATCACTATCTCCAAAATGCTCTCCCACTGAGAGATCTGACACCTAACCAGGTTCATTTCACAATACCAGATCAAGTACAGCCTCTCCTCTTGTAGTCTTTATCTACATATTGTTCCTAAACACACCTAATAAACTCCATCCCATCTAAACCCCTTGCTTTAGGAAGATACCTATCAATACTTAAGAAGATGCCAAACAATATTTGGGAAATTAAACTCTCCCACCACTACAACGCTGTTATTATTACACCTTTCCAAGACTCCCTAAAGATTAATTTGCAGATTGAGACTGAGGTGACGATAACAAATACATGTTAGAATTCAATTCAAGAGGACTAGTATATGAAAGCAAGGATATAGTGCTGAGGCTTTATAAAGCACTGGTGAACCCTCACTTGGAGTATTGTGTGTAGTTTTGGGCCCCGTATCTTAGAAAGAATGTGCAGAAACTGGAGTGGGTCAAACAAGGTTCATGAAAATGATTCCAGGATTGAATGGTTTGTCATATGAAGAGCATTTGGTGGCTCTGGGCCTGTATTCACTAGAGTTTAGAAGAATGAAGGGTGTCCAAATTGAAACCTTTTGAACGGTGAAAGGCCTTGATAGAGTGGATGTGGAGAGGATGTTTCCTATGGTAGGAGAGTCTAAGACCAGAGGGGACATCCTCAGAATAAAGAGGTATCCTTTTAAAACAGAGATGAGGAGGAATTTCTTTCATCAGAGAGTGGCGAATCTGTGGACCTCATTGCCACAGGCAGCTGTGGAGATCAAGTCTTTATATCTTTTAATGCAGAAATTGATAGATTCTTAATTGATCAGGGCATGAAGACATACGAAGAGAAGGCAGAAAATGGATCAGTCATGATGAAATGGCAGAGCAGACTTGATGGGTCAAATGGCCTAATTTTGCTCCTATATTTTATGAACCACAACTTGACATTCAATACTATCATCTCCTGAAAACTAATCAATAAGCATTAAAACCTTGGCCTCAATACTTCCTGTGCAATTGGACCCTTGATTTCCTCACTTGCAGATCCCAATCAATCTGATTTGGCAACAACATCTCCTCCACATTCTCCAACAGCACAGGTGTACAACATGGCCTCTGCTCTACTCGCTTTACACTTATGACTATGAAGCTAAGCACAGCTCCAATGCCATATTCAAGTTTGCTGATGACACCACTGTCATTGACCAAATTTAAGGTGGTGGCTAATCAGAATAGAGGAGTGAGATTGAAAATCTGGCTGAGTGTTGCCACAACAACCATATCTCAACTCAATGTCAGCAAAACCAAGGAGCTGATTTTGGACTTCAGGAGGAGGAAACTGGTTATATGAGCCAGTCCTCATTGGGGGATCAACGATGGAGAGGACCAGCAACTTTAGCCTCCTCAGTATCATCCTTCCAGTGGACCTGTCCTGGGATCAGCACATAAGTGTAATTGGGAAGAAAATATTGCAACACCTCTACTTCCTTAGAAGTTTAAAAAGTTTTGGCATGACATCTAATACTTTGACAAACTTCTATAGATATGTGGTGGAGAGTATATTGTCTCGTTGCATCACAGCCTGGTATGGAAGCACCAATGCCCTTGAATGGAAATTCTTACAAAATGTAGTGGATATGGCTCAGTCCATCATTGGTAATGCCCTCCCGCCATTGAGCACATCTACATGGAGCACTATCGCAGGAAAGCAGCATCTTCATCACGGATCCATACCACTCAGGTCATGCTCCCTTCTCCCTGCTACCACCAGGAAGTGTGAGCCTCAGGACTCACACTACCAGGTTACCTCTCAACCATCAGGCTCTCAACCAGTGAGGGTATTCAACGTCACTTGCCCCATCACTCAACAGTTCCCACAAACTATGGACTCTATTTCAAAGACTTTTCATCTCATTTTCTCAATATTTTAAAAAATTTATTTATTCATTCATTCATTCTCTTTTGTATTTCCAGTCTGTTGTTTTTTGTGCATTGATTGTTTATCCGCCCTGTTGGATGTGGCCTTTCACTGATTCTGTTATAGTTCTTGGGTTTACTGAGTATGCCCTCAAGTAAATGAATCTCAGGGTTGTATATGGTGATGTGCTGTATTTGTACTTCGATAACAAATTTATTTTGAACTTTGAACTTTTGAATAATAATAAAAATAATTTACTTATAGAGCATTTTTCATAAAAGTTCTGTAGTTCAAAGTGTTTTATAATGGGATAAACTGCAAACATGAAAATAAAATAGAAGATAAAAATAAACATGAAAATAAAAGAAAAAATATATTAGTTAAAAGCAAAGTTAAATAGGTTTTGAACTGGTGCTTAAAAGTATTGACTAGGTCTACATCCCTTATAGTTTTAGAATAGGTATTGAATGCCACAGTTCAGAAGGTTCATTCAGAAAAGATGACCTTCCAATAATCAAACTCCTAAACTGTGGAAGTAGAGCTGAGAGCTCAAGCAGGGATTATAAAACGAAAAATATTCTGTGAGGTACTCCAGTCCCAAACCATTAAGAGCTTTAAAACAATTAAAAGAAATTTAAAATCATTTCCATAATGTACAGGAGGTTATTGCAGAGTAGCTAAGACAGGTGTGATATGTTTCCTCTTCATGGTTTTGCCTAAAAATTTAGCAGTAGTGTTCAGAATGAGAGGAAGTTTATCAGTCGATTGCTTTGAAAGCCTCGGAAGAAGTGCATTGCAGTAATCTAGTCTATCAGTATAAAGACGTAAATTAGTTTCTCAGCATCACTACATGACAGTAACAGATGTACTTTTGCACTTTTTCTGAATCAGGGATAACACCCAGGCTAGTTGCTTCTGATTTTACAAGGGTAGCCAAGTTCTCAAGTTTATCTCTTTAGCCTTTGGGACCAATTAAAAGTATTTCAATTTGATCTTCATTTAGTTTTAGGTAATTATTTCTAATCCCTGTGTGTATTGCAGCCATAGCAGAAGTCAAAGATTGTCAGGCTGAACCGAGTTGTACAATTGCATGTCATCTGCATCACTGCTTGCTAATGATGTCTCCTAAGGGAGCATGCATAAGGAGACAAAGACAGCTTCCTTGAGCAACACCAAAAGATACAAAATTCATCTTCATGACAGACTAAAGTTTTCTTTCCAAGATATATGAATGAAACCAAAGAGGCCAACCCAGTTCTCAGGGCAATCTTGGAGGATATTGTGGTCAATAATGCTGAAGGCAGCACTGAGAACTGCGGACACTGTTGGCACCAGTGCTAAATCTAAGGTCACTGACAGTTTTGGTACAGCCATATCCATGTTGCAGTTTGCTCTGAAACCTGACTGAAACGTTCCTAGAATATCGTTGTCATTCAGGAAGTTATTGAGTTGGTTGAAAATGACTTTCTCAAGCATCTTGTCCAGGGAAGGAAGGTTTGATAAAGCCCTGTAGTTAGCTGGTACCTCACCATCGAGGTTTGGCTTTTTAAAATCGTGGTTTCACAGCTGCAATTTCCAAGGCATTGTACCAAACTCCAGTTTCAGGGGATGTGTTAAGATTTTCTCCTAACAGAATTGGGAAAAAAAAGCTATTAAAAGAGTCCTTAAGAAGTCAACATAGCAAGTAAACGGTTTACTCTGTTACAATCGTATTGCATTCTGAATCGGAAACATGTGAAAATTTTGACAAAGCTGATGTCTTTTTATGAGGTTAGCTATATGGAATTTACCAATATCTGTGGTTATACTCTCCCTAATCAAAGTAATTTTGTTGATTAAAAAATTACTAATTATTCACATTTTGTGGCAGATGTTTGACTGAGGTTGGGACAGGGTTCAATAGTTGGTTTATAGTTGAGAACAATATTCTTGAATCACTGCTATTCTCTGTCATAATCTTGGGGAAAATGGGCCTTTAATGCTAGGTTAATAAGTTAGGCACTACATGATGGACCAAAGGACCTGTTCCTATGATGGACTATTCTATGAGAAACATGGCCAAACTCGGATCCTGAAACTGTGATCCTTGGTTCTACACTTGGACTAGGAAACAGCTGGGAGCAACAAATAGTAAATCCCCAAAAGCTGCTAACTCCGGTCTCCATTTTGATTGGGAGGAAACTGACAAAAGCTCTGAGAGAAAAGCCCCAAGGAGCACTATGCTTAACTTAAACAAACAGAAGGGAAAAGGAAGTTACCTTTATGAAAACAAATCCTGGAGAGTCAAATAAATATTTGGACACTTCTCTGCTTAGTAACACAAATTATGTGAAACAATTCATCTGCTCGAGAAGGGAGGACAGTTAGAACAGAGATGAAGAGGAATTTCTTTGGCCAGATGGTGGTCAATCTGTGGAACTCATTGTCATAGATGGCTATGGAGGCCAAGTCACTGGATATATTTTGGTTGTGGGGAGAAGGCAAAAGAATGGGGTTGAAAGGTATGATAAATCAACCATGAACAAAAGGTGGAGCAATTTGATGGGCTGAATGGCCTAATTCTGCTCCTATGTCTTATTGTCTCATGCAGAATTTGAAGCACACACAACCCTTCCCTTCTGCTATTATTTTACTAACTCAACATGTATTGCTGATCTGCTATGTGCTGTATGCTTACTTTACCATGTTTCTGAGTGACTTGGTTTTCAAATGTTTATGAATATCAATGGAACTAGATTCCTCTCGCGACATACAACCACCCTCCATTGGAAGTACCAAATTCACCTTTTAGTGCTTCCCATTGTGCATGTAAAGGTTCTGTCCAAAACAGGTCAAGTGAGTGTAGATAACTTCTACATTCAGAAGTATCAACCAGACTGATCTGAAGCAGAAATATGACTGATTACTTCCCTCAGGGCACCAAAGCTACCTATATTCCCAGCATCAACTCACAAACCCTGAATTCCTGTAAAAGTTGCAGCACAGGGACAAAATAGATGCAGGTGATCAGGTGCATTATAAACTGTCTGGAACCCTTGTATGTTATCAGTTGCTGTGGTGACAGAATGCAGGACAGCACTTGACTGACTACTGGGATTATCATTCATTCTTCTCTCCTTGTTCAGTTGTATGCAGAAACAAAATTGCTGCTGTGCTAGGATCAGATCTCACTTCCCCTTGCCCTTTTCACAGAAGGAACAGGTGCAGTGAAAGGCCAGAGAATGGACACAGTTACCCGGAGGTTATGTACATCTGAACAATAATTGTTGGTTTGACCACATCCCATGAACTACTTCATAAAAACTAAACATTGAATATCATTACATTACATTTTTTCTTCCTTTTGAACAGATTGACAAGGATAAAAAGAAGTTCTTGAGAATTTTACCAAGCCCACATTTTTTCCTGAAAGTTCAGTAAACAGCAACTATTAATCTCCTAATTGAGGATTACACTTTAGTGCAGCAGAGAGGGCTCCATTTCTGGAGGTGCTCTCTGTCAGATGAAACACTGTCTTGTCAGAATGATAGAGTCAGCAAATTGATAAATTGCATTTGCAGATTTCAAACAAACAAAAAATCAGCAGATGCTGGAAATCACATAAAATGCTGGAGGAACTCAGCAGGCATCTATGGACAAGAGTTAACAGTTAGCATTTTGGGCTGAGATCCTTCATCAGGACTGTAGAAAAAAAAGAGGATTTTCCTGACTGGTTGGCTCTAGGGCATAAAAGTTCCTCCAAAGAGATGTGTACAGAACACAATGTGTTAGGGTGGTTTGAGTAACTGGAATGTGTCCTTATAGAGTTCACAGATCACTACTAAAATTTTAAGATATGAAATAATATTAACTCTCAATGAATTTATGTGGAAAAACATAAAATAAACTTTTTTTTAGTTTGTGTTCTATGACGCATCAACAGGTGATGTGGCTTTGTAAAGCAGAAAATCGCACTACCGACTCTTTTCTAGAAATGCAACCACCACCCCCCAACACCTTAGAATGTGGAGACCACACAGTTAATGATCATTCACTTGCAAATACTTTGGTAACTTTGACAAACTTCTACAGATAAGTGATTGAGTGGATATTGACTGGTTGTATCATGGCCTGGTATGGAAACACTAATGCCCTTGTACAGGAAAGCCTACTAATAGTGAATATGGCCCAGTCCATCATGGGTAAAGCCTTCAGCATCGTTGAGCTCTTCTACACAAAGCACTGTCATAGGAAAGCAACATGCTCTCTTTTTGCTGCTGGCATTAGGAATGGAGTACAGGAGCCTTAGAACTCACACCACCAGGTTTAGGAACAGTTATTAACCCTCAACCATTAAGCTTTTAAACCAAAACGGATAACTTCACGCAACTTCCATCTGCCCCACACTGAACTAGACTTTTTATCTCTTTCCTTTTGTATTTGCAGTTTCCTTTTGTTTGCAATGTGGCTGTTGTCTGTCCAGTTGGATATGGTCTGCCATTGATTCTATTGTGTTTCTTGTGAACGCCCACAGGGGAAGGAATCTCAGGATCATATATAGTGACATATATGTACTTTGATAATAAATTTATTTTGAACTTTGAAAAACTCCATTGTGCAATTCCATTCCACTCTTGACAGCAGTTTAGATACACTTTGCTATTTCTATAAGTGATAAAAATTTACAGATCTTAAGGCAACTTGAAGTGTGGGCTCCTCTTGCTGACCCTGCCAATCAGACCTTCCGCAATTGCTTTTAATGGCAAGTACAGGCTTTTTTTTTTCTGGACAATTAATTGTATATCCAGACTCAGTTAACTCTTATTCCTGCCATTTGATTCCTCTGTGGATCAAAATACCCTGCTCGGTAAGTTTGGAAAATTAGTCTGAAAATTCAAGCTTGTTGGACATAAGCTGGATCCCTTTGGGAAGATTTTGCTGAATAATCATTATGTAACTGTCAAACCGGAATACACACAATCTGTTCAAGAATTTACTTCATTCAGTAAAACAGACTGAGCCAAAAAGATAAAACCAACGTTCCCTTCATTTTCACAGGATCTGTGAAGTTCATATTGAAACTCAGATGTCAGCTATTCATGGCGAGGGCCACAAAAGTCCTCACTTATAATGAAACAGATACTAAACTCTAGAAAGTTAACAAGCTCCATAAATGAAAACTAAAATAGAATATTTCTTCTGCCAGTCATTCCTCTGCAATATTGGTTCAGTTTTCCATCTCTATAAGTGAACCCTGTTCTGCTATTTGCAACAAATCACACTTTCATATCACCTTCCAATTGCCCACATTAATCCTCATAGTAATATTGCCCAGCCCAATCTCCTTTCCCTTTCTCCTGTCCATTCCATTCTTCCAGCTTCTCTGCAACTTAATATTTTCTTTCACAGCTCTAACGAAGGATTGTTGACCTAAAACTTTAACTCCATTTTTCTTTCCACAAACATTATCTGACTAGCTAAATATTTCCTGCTCTCATCAGCCTGCACCAGGACCACAGCCCTCCAAACCTCTACCCTCCATGTACCTTTCCAGACTTCCCTTAAACATTGAAATCAAGAGTGCATGCACCACTTGTGCTGGCAGGCCATTCCACTCTCTCACGACCCTCTGAGTGAAGAAGCTTTCCCTCATGTCCCCCTTAAACTTTTCACCTTTCATCTTCAACCCATGACCCCTGGTTGTTGTCTCAGCCAACCTCAGTGGAAAAAGCCTGCTTGCATTTGCCCTATCTATACCCCTCATAATTTTTGTATATCAAATCTCCTCTCAAACATCTGTATTCTAAAAAATGAAGTCCTAACCTATTCAATCTTTCCTTGTAACTCAGGTCCTCCAGACCTGGCAACATTCTTATAAGTTTTCTCTATACTCTTTCAATCTTATTTCTATCTTTCCTTTAGATAGGTGAGAAAAAATTCACACAATACTCTCAATCAGGCCTCACCAAGTCTTGTACAACTTGAACATAGCATCCCATCTCCTATACTCAATATATTGATTTATGAAGGACAATGCCAGATGTTTTCTTTATGACCCCCATCTCCCTGTGATGCCATATTCAATGAAATATGGATCTGTATGCCAGATCCCTCTGTTTTATCACACTCCTCAGTGCTCTACCGTTCACTGTGTAAGACCTACCCTGGTTGGCTCCAATGAAGTGTAACACCTTGCACGACTGCAATAAATTCCATCTGCCATTTTTCAGCCTATTTTTCCAGCTGATGCAGATTCCTCTGCAAACGGGAGGGCGCAGCTTAGTTATGATGGTGCTAAACGGCGACTCCTTCACTTGCATCTTCTGAAATAGCTTTATTTCTATCCTTGATATCTCCTTTTCCCTTTGAAGCTTCTCGTGAAGACCCTGAACTGGAGTGACACACTGACTTTAGTTCTTTGCAGGAGTGGGACCCGCTCTCAGTGCTTCACAACCGGCTACTTTTCGATAACCCAAGGACGTATCCTGGAAGACCAGCATGCCTTCATGGCTCTGGAGACGGGCTGATTCAAGGATGCTGCCAACTGAGGCGTCGTGGGAGTACACGGCAGATCGGAAGCAGCAGGCTTGCTGCTGGCTGTTTGCCCAGAGACCCGAGTCCTTTGGGCACAGAGCTTGGAAAAAGCGATGCAACAGACTTTTAACACCATAAATCAGCGACATAATCAGTTTGTTATGTCTCACCTCTTACTGTGAAACAGGGAACTTCTTCTTTCCCTCATTAGGGAGAGAGAGAGAGAGAGAGCCTGTGGTATGTTGAATTATTGGGGGAACAAGTAGTCTTTGGGGTACAGCTTTGTTGCACGTGTGGGTACTCAGTGGGGGGGCCCTGATGCTTCTTTGCTGGTGGGGGGTCATTGTGTTGCTACTGCTTGTGTGTGGGAGGGGGAGCTGGTGGGGGCTTTGGGGTTCTAACATATAACCATCATTCATTCTCCGGGGCACTCCTCTGCTTTCATGGATGGTTGCAAAGAAAAGGCATTTCAGGATGTATATTGTATACATTTCTCTGACATTAAATGAACCAATTGAAACCTACTGAAGCCATGATAGCCTCCCTCACTATCCACCACATCCCCAATCTTGGTGTCATCCACAAATGTGCTGATGCAGTTAACCTCATTATCATCCAGATCATTTGTATGGATGACAAACAACAACAGATCCAGCGCTGATCCCACGGCACACCACTAGCCACAGGCCTCCAGTCAAAGAAGCAGTCATCTACTTCCACACACAAAACGGTGGAAGAACTCAGCAGGCCAGGCAACATCTATGGAAATGAGTATAGTTGACATTTACAGGACTGCTGAAGGGTCTCAGCCCGAAATGTCATCTGTACTTTCCTCCTAGATGCCGCCTAGCCTGCTGAGTTCCTCCAGCACTTTTTGTGTGTTGCTTGGATTTCCAGCATCTGCAGATTTTCTCTTGTTTATGATTGGACATCTACTACCACTTTGGCTTCTCCCACAAAAACAATGTCTAATTCAATTTACTACTTCATCTTAAAAGCCGAGTGACTGAATCTTCTTGACCAATGTCCCATACGGGGTCTTGTCAAATGCCATGCTAAGGTCCATATAAACAACATCTACTGCCTTGCCTACATCCACTTTCCTGGTAACTTCCTTGAAAAACTCTATAAGATTGGTTAGACATGACCTACCACACACAAAGCCAAGCTGACTACCCTAAATCAGTCCATGTCTATCCAAATGCTGATACATCCGGTCCCTTAGAACACCTTCCAATAACTTTCCTACAATTGATGTCAGACTCACAGGCCTAAATTTCCTGGTTTATGTTCAGAGCCTTTCAAAAACAGTAATCCAACACTGGCTATCCTCCAGCCCTCTGGTATCTCTCCTGTTGTTAAGGATGATTTAAATATTTCTGCTAAGGCCCCAGCAATTTTTGCATTCACCTTCTGTAGGGTCCAAGGGAACACCTTGTCAGGTCCTGGGGATTTATCCACCCTGATTTGCCTCAGGAAAGCAAACGGCTCTTTTTGTGCAATCTGTACAGGGTCCATGAAGTTGATGCCACTTTGCCTCAACTCTATAGACTCTGTATCCATTTCCTGAGTAAATACAAATGCAAAATATTCATTTAAGATTTCCCACATCTCTTTTGGCTCCATGCATAGATTACCACTCTGATCTTCCAAAGGACCAATTTTGTCCCTTGCAATTATTTTGCTATTCACATATCTGCAGAATCCCTTAGGATTCTCTTTCACCTTGTCTGCTAGAGTAACGTCATGCCTTCTTTTAGCCTTCCTGATTTCTTTATTTAGTGTTCTCCTGCATTTCTTTACTCCATAAGCCCCTCATTTGTTTCTACTTGCCTATACCTGCTCTGCACCTCGTTTTTCTCTCTTAACCAGGGCCTCAGTATCGCTTCAAAACCAAGGTTGCCTACACTTGTTATCTTTACCTTTTATTCTGACAGGCACATACAAGCTCCATACTCTCAAAATTTCATTTTTGAAGGCATCCCACTTACCAACCACACCTTTAGGTTAGATGCTGCAGTGTATTCTGTATTCAGACTGCAGCAATATTATGGCAATGGTGGACTGCATGTGTTCAAAGTTGAGGTTGATATGCATACAGGCAAGAAGAATACCCACAGCTACTTGGGACATATGACCAAGAACATCCCAAAATGGTTTCCAAGCAAAGAAGTATTTCCTCTCTGGCTGAATGTATCTAAATCGACTTGAAGACTTTTTGCATTTTCCTAACCAACCCACCCAGTTTCATGGAATCTCAGCTCCCAACAAGAAGCCTCACTAGCAAGGAAAGCAGCTGGAAATGGCTGGCTCACTGATGGATGGGCTAAACCACTCATGCGACCAACTCCAGATTGAAAACAAAGGTCAGATAAACTTTAATGCCAACATTATGTGTCCGGGATTATCTAGTCAGTTCATAGACCAGATAACCCTGAAGCCTCAGAGACCCTGAACAGTCAGAAGTTCCTCCCACTGGTGACTGATGCAGCAACTTCAATGCTGCACAAGGAAGATTACATGGCTGATGCTCACACGTGCTAATAATGTTTCAGATTCAGATTGCAATTTATTTATCACATACACATTGAAACATACAGCGATTTATTTTCCTGAGCAACCAACACAGCTGACCATGCTGGGGCAGCCCGTAAGTGTCACCACACATTCCAGCAGCAGCATAACATCCCAGAAAGCTCACAGAACATAACAACATGGAACACAAAGGCAACAACAGCAAAGCACGTCCAATTCCTACCCTCCATCCACACACGTACACCGACCTCTAACCCCAGACGGGCCATGTTTGGTCTCCAACCTCCAGTGAACTCATGGATTTGCAGACGTTGGACCTTTGATTTCCCCAGCAGGCTTGTGGTAATTCACAGACTTGGGAGATGGACATGGGATGCATGATGATAATGATCAGTTGTTGAATTGGGCAGAGACTTAGGAGAAAGAATAAAGATAGGACCTCAACATTTTAAACATTACACTTAAAATCACACCTCCTTCAACAGCTGCTCTTTCCAACTTCACAGCTTGAGTTCACTGCATGAACATTCTCAAAGAACTTGCTGTTCACAAACTCCCAAAAGATGTGGTGGAAGTGACAGTAATGAGCACAGTGAATTACAGAGAGGGAAATCTCATAAAGAACTTGGCATATGATGCATGTATTCAGTTAAGTGTCCAGACCCATGCATGCAAATAAAATAACCAAATGCACAGTCCTCTGCAAGACAAGGCAAGATCTGAGAAGCAATGTGTTTTGTCATTTTCCCTTCAAAGTTTTCAAGTCAAGTCAACTTTTATTGTCATTTCGACCATAACTGCTGGTACAGTACATAGTAAAAATGAGACAACGTTTTTCAGGACCATGGTTTACATGACACAGTACAAAAACTAGGCTGAACTACGTAATAAAAAAAAATAGAGAGAAAGCTACACAAGACTACAGACCTACACTGGACTGCATAAAGTGCACAAAAATAGTGCAGGGATTACAATAGATAATAAACAGGACAGTAGGGCAAGGTGTCAGTCCAGGCTTCGGGCATTGAGGAGTCTGATAGCTTGGGGGAAGAAACTGTTACATAGTTCGGTTGTGAGAGCCCAAATGCTTCAGAGCCTTTTCCCAGACAGCAGGAGGGAGAAGAGATTGTATGAGGGGTGCATGGGGTCCTTCATAATGCTGTTTGCTTTGCGGCTGCAGCGTGTAGTATAAATGTCCGTGATGGCGGGAAGAGAGACCCCAATGCTCTTCTCAGCTGACCTCACTATACGCTGCATGGTCTTGCGATCCGAGATGGTGTTATTTCCCAACCAGGCACTGATGCAGCTGCTCAGGATGCTCTCAGTACAACCCCTGTAGAATGTGATGAGGATGTGGGGTGGGAGATGGACTTTCCTCAGCCTTTGCAAAAAGAAGAGATGCTGCTAGGCTTTCTTTGCTATGGAGCTGGTGTTGAGGGACCAGGTGAGATTCTCCGTCAGGTGAACACCAAGAAATTTGATGCTCTTAATGATCTCTACCGAGGAGCCGTCGATGTTCAGTGGGGAGTGGTCGTTCCGTGCCCTCCTGAAGTCAACAACCATCTCTCTTGCTTTGTTCACATTCAGAGACAGGTTGTTGGCTCTGCACCAGTCCGCTAGCCGCTGCACCTCCTCTCTGTAAGCTGACTCGTCATTCTTGCTGATGAGACCCACCACGGTCATGTTATCGGCGAACTTG
The DNA here is from genome assembly GCF_030144855.1 of Hypanus sabinus. Classification (NCBI taxonomy): domain Eukaryota; kingdom Metazoa; phylum Chordata; class Chondrichthyes; order Myliobatiformes; family Dasyatidae; genus Hypanus; species Hypanus sabinus. The sequence continues at coordinate 34,010,491 of NC_082707.1, forward strand.
ATGATGTGGTTCGAGCTGTGTGTTGCAGCACAGTCGTTGTTCGGCAGAGTGAACAGCAGTGGACTGAGCACACAGTCCTGGGGAGCCCCCGTGCTCAGTGTGATGGTGTTGGAGATGCTGCTCCCGATCCAGACTGACTGAGGTCTCCCAGTCAGGAAGTCTAGGATCCAGTTGCAGAGGGAGATGTTCAAGCCCAGTAGGCTCAGCTTTCCAATCAGTTTCTGAGGGATGATTGTGTTGAATGCTGAACTGAAGTCTACGAACAGCATCCGAACGTATGTGTCTTTTTGTCCAGGTGGGTTAGGGCCAGGTGGAGGGTGGTGGCAATGGCATCATCTGTTGAGCGGTTGTGACAGTATGCAAACTGCAGGGGGTCCAGTGAGGGGGGCAGCAGGGTCTTGATATGCCTCATGACGAGCCTCTCGAAACACTTCATGATGATGGATGTGAGTGCAACGAGATGGTAGTCATTTAGGCAGGACACTGAAGACTTCTTCGGCACGGGGACGATGGTGGCGGCCTTGAAGCACGTTGGAACGGTGGCGCTGCTCAGGGAGATGTTGAAGATGTCAGTGAGAACATCTGCCAGCTGGTCTGCACATCCTCTGAGCACTCTACCAGGGATGTTGTCTAGTCCAGCAGCCTTCCATGGGTTGACCCTGCACAGGGTTCTTCTCATGCTCTCTTTGTGAAGTTTGCACTCATTCTCCTTCTCTGTCTCGATCTCTCACTCTCTCCCATCATGCGGGCTACCTCTGAGTGTTCATTTCAGTTCTAATTCGAAGGTTTATGGGTTAATAGCTTAATTAGGTGAGACGACACTTCACCTGTGAGTCGGCTGGTGTGGTATACTGCATCCAGTGCTCTCGGTATGGCCTTTTATATATTGGTGAGGCCTGACGCAGACTGGGAGACCATTTTGCTGAACACCTACGCTCTGTCCATCAGAGAAAGCAGGAACTCCCAGTGGCCACACATTTTAATTCCACGTCCCATTCCCATTCTGATATGACTATCTACGGCCTCCTCTGCTGTCAAGATGAAGCCACACTCAGGTTGGAGGAACAACACCTTATATTCCGCCTGGGTAGCCTCCAACCTGATGGCATGAACATTGATTTCTCTAACTTCCATTAATGCCCCTCCTCCCCTACTTACCCCATCCTTTATTTACTTATTTATCTATCTATCTATCTATTTATTTATTTATTTATTATTCTCATTCTCTCTCTCTCCCCCCCCCCCCCACTTTCTCTTTTTTTCCCCTCTCTCTCTACCTCTCTCACAATCACTCCTTGCCTGTTCACCATCTCCCTCCGGTGCTCCCCTCCCCCTTTCTTTCTCCTTAGGCCTCCCGTCCCATGATCCTTTCCCTTCTCCAGCTCTGTATCCCTTTTGCCAATCAATTTTCCAGCTCTTAGCTTCATCCCAACCCCCTCCTGTTTTCTCCTATCATTTCGGATTTCCCTCTCCCCCTCCCACTTTCAGATCTCTTATTCTCTCTTCTTTCAGTTAGACCTGATGAAGGGTCTCGGCCTGCGACGTCAACTGTACTTCTTCCTATAGATGGTGCCTGGCCTGCTGCGTTCCATCAGCATTTTGTGTGTGTTGCTTAATTAGCTCTCTGGATTGTCCTTAATAGGTAGGTCTGTGGTACAAATGAGGGGGTCTGATGGGAATGTGGGGAGATTAAAATCAGAAGAGTGCAAACAGGTATCTGTTTGTAGAGTTATAGAATGCTAAAGCACAGAAACAGGACTTTTCACCCATCTATTCCATGTGAACTATTTATCTGCCTCACCCTATCAATCTGCACCCTGAACATAACCCCCGTACCCCCATCCATACCCTTCCCTTTCATGTGCCTCACCAAATCTCCTGTAAATGCTGAAATTGAACCAGCATCCACCACTTCCACTAGCAGCTCATTTCACACTCTCATGACCCTCTAAATGAGGAAATTCCATAAGATATCAGAATCAGAATCAGGTTTATTATCACCGGCATGTGACGTGAAATTTGTTAACTTAGCAGCAGCAGTTCAATGTAATGCATAATCTAGCAGAGATTAAAAAAATAAATAAAATAAAACATAATAATACATAAACAAGTAAATCAATTACATATTTTGAACAGATTATTAACAAATGTGTGAAAACAGAAATATTGTATATTAAAAAAGTGAGGTAGTGTCCAAAGCTCCAAAGTCCATTTAGGAATCAGATGGCAGAGGGGAAGAAGCTGTTCCTGAATCACTGAGTGTATGCCTTAAGGCTTCAGTACCTCCTACCTGATGGTAACAAATAGAAAAGGGCATGCCCTGGGTGCTGGAGGTCTTTAATAATGGACATTGCCCTTTTGAGACACCGGTCCCTAAAGGTGTCCAGGGTACTTTGTAGGCTAGTACCCAAGATGGAGCTGACTACATTTATAACCTTCTGGAGCTTCTTTCGGTCCTGTACAGTAGCCCCTCCAGACCAGACAGTGATGCAGCCTGTCAGAATGCTCTCCATGGTACAACTATAAAAGCTTTTGAGTGCATTTGTTGACATGCCAAATCTCTTCAAACTCTTAATAAAGTATAGCCACTGTCTTGCCTTCTTTATAATTACATCGAAATGTTGGGGCCAGGTTAGATCCTCAGAGATCTTGACACCCAGGAACATGAAGCTGCTCACTCTCTCCACTTCTGATCCCTGTATGAGGATTGGTAGGTGTTCCTTATTCTTACCCTTCCTGAAGTCTACAATCACCTCCTTCGTCTTACTGACGTTGAGTGCCAGGTTGTTGCTGCAGCACCATTCCACTAGTTGGCATATCTCACTCTCTATTCCTCAAAAAATGCAAGGAAAATATAAAGTCCACTTACCTCGCTGAAGCCCACTTTCACTAAAGCCCAAATGAACCAAAACCCTACCACTGACTCAGACCACTCCCATGATGACCGCTTCATTGGAGAACACTCCAAGAGACAGTGTCTCTCTTTAATGCTGGAAAAAACCTTCCCTGCTCTCCAACTCATGATTGGTGCATTGGTTGTAGCCTCCCTCTCATGCTCCTCTTAACATTTTACTTTTTACTCTTAACCCATGACCTCTAGTTCCAGTATTTTGTGGAAAAAGCTTACGTGCATTTACCCTGTTTATACCCCTCATGAATTTGTATCTCCCCTTGTTCCTTTTCACTCCAGGGTATAAAGTTCTAATCCATTCAAAACTTCCCTGCAACTCAAAGTTTCAATTCCTGGCAAAGCCCCTGCAAATGTTCTCTGCACTCTTTCTATTGCAATGACATGTTTCAGTTGCAGCAGTGTGGCTCATTAGACCAGAAGGGCCTACGCTGTGCTGTAACCCAAAACAAAGTAAATAAATAAGTTCAACAAGTTAGGAACTATGAAGAATTTGAAGGTGTCGACAATCATCTAGAATGTTACAATGAAAATGAAGATTTGTAGGACACCATGATCGAGGGGATTGTATGAAGACAGTCCATTATCCACACGAGGTGTCTGCACTGATTTTGTTCATTTACAGTCAATAAATAGAATGTGGAACCGTACACTGTATGAATTCCTCTGTCATTAACTGATGCACAGCTTTATAGTAATGTAGAATGATTGACAGTGTTCTAATTTGTTCTGTATTTAAAACATAATTTGATAGTTAAATAGTAGTTTGTTTTTTTAATGTAACTTTGGCAAATTGGGGCAGCTGCTTAATTGAACCAAAATGTACTGGTCCCGGTAAATCCCAATTAATTGGAATCCGCTGTACTTCCTACAATACACTAAGTGGTCATACTGCATGATTTTACTCATTTTGGGTCAAGAAGCCAATCAGACCTCTAGCTGGTCATAGTGTCTGATTATATAACAGGCTAACAACAGCCTTAAAACTACATCCCTTCACAAAATTTAAACATATAACCATTCAGGCACTCTATTCATCAATAAAAGAATTCCTTAAGTTCCTAATACCACAGACACCTTTAATCAGATGAGTCAAATGGATATCTATCAAATTTCTGCCTATATTGCTTTTTAACAATCATCATACATAATAAATAGTTCAGCAGTATTCCCCAAACCCTCAGGATTATAGCACATTATAACTTTAAATGGAAACACTTTAGGCAGGGAAGGAAACAGAGAGCAAATTGCCAAATAGGTTTATTATTATCATATGTACAGAGTTACTGTGAAAAATTTGTCTTGCATACCATCCATATAGATCAAATCGTCACCTTGGTGCACTGAGGTACTAATAATAAAGAGCAGAATAAAGTGTTACAATTGTAGAGAAACTGCAGTGCAGGTGGACTGCAGGATGCCATGTCACAGGAAGGTAGACTGTGAGGTTACAATTACATTTTATAATACTAGAGAACAATTCAGCAGCCTTATTACAGCAAGATAGAAGTGCTCCTTGAACTGGTGGCACTTGTTTTTAGTCTTTAGCATCTTCTGCCCAATGCTAGGGAATAAAAGAGAGAATGGCTAAAGTGGGTAGAATCTTTGATTAAGATGGCTCCTTTACAATGTCCTCGGGCACAGCAGTTACCACATCAAGCCATGGTGTGGCTTGATGGGATGTTTTCTATGGTGCATTGATAAAAATCAGTGAGGGTCAAAGTAGACATATCAAATTTCTTTAGTCTCAAGGAAGTAGAGGCACGGGTGAGCTTTATTGGCCATGGTGTCCACATGCCTGGACCAGGATGGACTATTGATGAAGTTCACTCTTTGGAGCTTGAAGCACTCAACCCTCTTGACCTCAGCACTATAGAGTAGCTATAGATCTCGTAACGCTCATTTCTAAACTGGTCTACAAGCCTCATGTGGGCTCAGAAACAAAAGCCTGCCATTCTCTATTGTAGGAAGAACTGCTTTGGAACAGAGGGCTGTAATTATATGGAGAGTTTGGATGGGCTGGATCTATTCTCACTGGGATATAGAAGACTGAAGAGTGATCTTATGGAGATTTATGACTTAATGAGGGCCATAGATAGGATCATCAGTATCATTTTTCCCAGCAAAGGGGAGTCAAGAACTCGAGGGCACAGGGTTTATGGTGAGAGGAGAGATAGCTAAAAGAGATCTTCAGGGTAGGTTTTTTGCGCAGAGGGTGGTGAATATCTAGGAAGAGTTGCTAATGGTGGTAGTGGAGGCAAGTACAATTACAATATTTCACAGGCATTTGGACACTTACTTGAATGCAAAAGGATTGAAATATGGGCCAAATGCAGGCAATTGGGATTATTGTAGATAGGCAGCACAGTCAGAATGGGCAAGCTAGGCCAAAAGGGCCTGTTCTAAGCTGTATAGTTCTATGTTTCTATGAAGTGGTAATAATTTCTCTTATACTTTAAATTCCATTGGGTTTTCTGATATAATCCTTCAGCACATCTTGCCACTCATATCAAAAACAGTGTGTAATAGGGAAATTTCATGGTGAGTTTCATAATCAGCAGCCCAAAATCCTTAAGATATACCCAAAAGTATTCAGGAAGCAAAATCTTTGTTGTCCAGTGTAATAAGTGGAAATTCATAGGCAATATCCTCTGATATACACAGCTGGTGGGCAAAGTGCTGTGCAAGACTTTGCATCGGCTATATTTTCTACCTCTAACCAACGAACAGCTACATAAAGTAAAATATACACACTAAAGGAGTTCCCATGGCCACCCCATATCCAGGCCCCATACAAGTCCCAGATTCAGATACCAGGTCTCACTCAGCCAGAAATCCTCAGATATTCAGCAGGCCAGCTGCTATGGAAATGGTAGTGTAGCTCGGATCATTGACAAAGAATACTGCCTACAGGATCTCGGATCAGAAATGCTGGGTCCCAGCATTGTGCAAGGGTCTAATTTCACTGGTGAGATCTTGCTGGTGAGCAACTGCTTAAAGTTTGGCAATCTGCAAAAGGGTGAAGTGAAGGGAAATATCAGCAGTTATGACATCAACTGTCATTTGGCAAGATGTTGGATAGCTTGTTTGCATTATTCCCAAAGAGTATCACTCAGACATTGCTGCTGTGATCCAGCTTTAGTGATCCAGGTTTGTTTCTGGTCTGTGTGGAATTTCCATGCTCTTTGTAACCACGTGGACTTCCCCCTGGTGCTCTGACTGCCTCCCAAATTCTTAGGATGTGCTGGCAGGTTAAATGGCTGCTTTGCCCCTGGGGTAGGTGAGATGAGCAGAAGGGGGGAGTTGATGGATATATAATCAACTTTTTTGTTCTAATTGTGTTCTTTCTTGTAAAAATTCTGTGTAACTGTGTAAGCTTTTCTTGTTAAGATTACTTATACAATGCCATGAACCTGTGATGCTGCTGCAGATTTTTCATTGCCTCTGTGCATACACATCCTTGTACAAATGAAAATAAACTCCACTTTGAGAATAGGTCACAGGGAAGTAATTGGAGAATGAATCCAGTGGGAATGCTCTGACAGCCGGAGCAGATTTGATGGGCTAAAAAGTTTCCTCCTGTATCATTCACAGAAGTGTTTTTTTTTAAAAAATGAATCAACTCACCTTCACAATATTTCCCATTAGCTTCTAGTCTCTGTCCTGTTGGACATTTGCAGTAATAACTACCAATGGTGTTACAGCACTGGTCTTGACACCCTCCATTATCATTGGCACATTCGTTCACATCTGTCAGTTGTAGGAGAGGGAGAAAAATGAAACAGCAGTTATAAATAAATCTGGTATGAAATCTATTTGAATTAACTGCATGAGGAAAATCTCTCCAAATTAAGAAATCTTTAAACTGCCAGTTTCCACAGATGGGCAATTCAACAAGGGAAGGAAGATAAAACAGAATTTATAAAGCAGGCACATTGATGGACAAATTATCTGTGAACGCTGTGCTTTGTATTGTCTGCGATCACTAGTTTCTGCAGTCCAGGTTGTGACTGATCTCAGTAACTGGAGAGACATTAAAACTGATGATATTGGAGTCTTTGTTCATCAGAACAAATAGACCCTTTCAGTAAAGTCCCACAAACTCAAAAGTACATCAGTTTTTATACCCTTAAGATCAAAGATAAGGGTGGATGATTTAATATAATTTGAATAGTTACAATAACATCATTTAGTTCAGTATTTAGGATTGACAATGCTTTCTTTGAATTAAATATCTCTAGTGGGAGACTCCTCTGAATATTCAAACACCTTAGGACAAAGTAACTCACAGAAATATTCTAAAAGCTTCAGGGGACAGGGATCCCAGACACCCAAATTTAAGGTCAAAGGATTCAAAGTCAAACTATATTTATTATCAAAGTATGTATGCAGTATCCAACCCTAAGATTCATCTTCTCCACAGGCAACCAGGAAAACCATGGAGGCCATTCAAAGAAAAACATCATCACCCCCACCCCCCAATGAGTGAAAACGTACAGAATATTTTTAAAAAACTAAATCAAAAGAGTCCATGGTCAGTTCAGCTCAGTGTTTATTATTTGCAGGCCACCCTGATTCAAAGTCACCCAAATAGCAACAGAAAAATTAGTGAACTACTGTTTAATCCCCAAACCACAGACCCAGAACTTCAGTACCATCCTCTGACAGCATCAAGGGAGACAGTGATCATTTGTACGCAGGGACCTTCCCTCAGGAGCAGCAACTGAGGGGGGGGGGGGGAGAGAGAGAGAGAGAGAGAGAGAGAGAGAGAGAGTCACAAGCAGACATCTTCCTTCAGCAGCGACGAGCGAGAGGCATGGAACATTCGCTCACCTTGATGTTTCAATCTTCCTTGATGCTTTCACTGAGAAATGGAGTCAATCATGGGCTCACACCCCATCTCGAAGCTCTGGGGCAGCCCATGTTTCACAGACAGTATTCTTTATTTACAAAGATGGGTTTTAAACATCAAGGAACTGCTTGAAATTTACAGTCTACATTAAGAACTGAAAACTGGTTCTTGTTTGAACTAATATCCGCTATATTCACATAACTCCAAAATACTCCCTAACACCAGGCATCTAAGTATAAAGCTGGGAATAATCAGAATCAGGTTTAATATCACCAGCACATGTCCTGAATCATTGCTAGCCATTGCTCAATATGAACTTTGTGCATGCATGATGTGTATGTATACGCTTTTTATGTTATGCTTCCGAACTCTACACATCCTTGACCCCAAAAATATGTCAACATGCCCCGATAGATAACACTGTCATAGAAGTACATCACAAGAATTATCATCAGAATCATGACTAAGCAAAGTGCATAACCATGCATTTTCCAACATTATATTTCATTTGCCACTGTTGCCTATTCTCCTAATCTGTTAAGTGTGAAGTGGTTAATTTTGTTAGGTCAAATTCAAAGAAAGAATATAATTTTAATGGTAAGACTCTTGGCAGAGTGGAGGATCAGCAAGGTCTTGGGGTCCGTGTCCGTGGAACACTCAAAGCTGCTACTCAGGTTGACAGTGTTGTTAAGATGTGTATGGTGCGTTGGCCTTCATCAGCCATGGGACTGAGTTCAAGAGCCGTGAGGTAATGTTACAGCAATACCAGACCTTACTTAGATTCTACTTAGAGTACTATGTTCAGTCTGGTCACCTCACTGCAGGAAGGATGTGGATTCTATAGAGAGAGTGCAGAGGAGATTTACAAGATGTTGTCTGGATTGGGGAGCATGCCTTATGAGAATGGGTTGAGTGAAATTGGCCTTTTCTCCTTTGGGCAACAGAAGATGAGAGGTGACCTGATAGAGGTGTATAAGATGATGAGAAGCACTGAATGTGTGGTTAGTGTTACGTATTCAGGCAACAATAAATATATGAGTTAGGGAAGGGTTTATATAACAAATAACACGTTTATTAAACACTGAAAACACACCCCCCAAAAGTAAACAAACACTAACGTAACCGGAAGTCAGCTGCTGTGCGGCAGCTTGAACAGTTCTTAAAGCGATGCAGCTCAAACAGTTCTTAAAGCAATGTTGCAAAAACAGTTCTTTAAAGTAATATTGCCAAAAGTTCAAAATGCTCACAGTCCATTTAAAGGAGAGACTTTCTAAGACGATTTAAATTCTCTTTCACGTCATTTTGCTTCGATCCCTGATGTTGAACTTCTCCCACAAAGAATTTACGAAACGAAATGAAACGGCTTAAAGGCACCGACCTTTCCTTTACCACACTGTCCTCAATCTTTTCTGCTATCCCGCAGAGATTAACATGAGAACAGTCAACGAATTCCTTCCGAATAAGGATCAAACAAGGTCGAACCTGTTTCACCGTCAAAAATCGATTCTCCTCGATCTTTAACTCCCGAACTCCGATCTTCACTCTCCACTGATTCTCAACTAGCAGTATTGTAAAGAAACTGCTGGCAATGACCTTTCAAACTTTAGGCATTAGATTAAAAACTTCATCCTTCAACTAAACTGCGTCATCACATTAAATCACGCAGCAGCATGAAGTCAACATGGCAAATCCCGCCACGAACTGCCCCTCCTCACAGGGTGGGGTCTTCCTTTTATAACCTGTAAAAAAAACCTGTCACATGATCTCTACTGGCGGGAAAATGACATCACTCCTCCATCACAAGACCATTACCTCAAGTCCAGTACAGCTTCAACCCCAGTCACGTGACAAGGGTACCATTGTCATGAGTCACGAGCACGGAACAATAGCCAGAGGCTTTTTCCCAGGGCTGAAATGGCTAACACGAGGGGGCATAGTTTTAAGGTGCTTGGAAGTAGGTACAAGGGGGACGTCAGAGGTAAGTTTTTCCACACAGAGTGGTGGGTGCATGGAATGCACTGCCGGTGACAGTGGTAGAGGCAGATGCAGTCGGGTCTTTTAAGAGATTCTTAGATAGGTATGTGGAGCTTACAAAAATACAGGACTATGCAGTAGAGAAATTCTAGACAGTTTCTAGAGCAGGTCACGCAGTCAGCACAACATTGTGGGACGAAGGGCCGGTAATATACTGTAGATTTCTATGTTCTATCTCTCTAATATATCACAGGATCTCAAGTGAAAGCTCATCTGTATTATAATACTTCAAATTTAGTGAGAGAACAAAATGCAGTGTGAGAAAGTGCGTATAAGGTTTCTTTGTATTTCCTATTCTAATTTTGTTTCTCTTTAAAAACATTTTTTCCCATAATTCTTCAAAGACAACCTCAACACACAAAGGTGCAATACTTCCATGAATGCAATGTGACACAGATACATTTATCCAATTAATATTTAGCTCCAAGAAGTTCCCTTGACTAACTTATATGTTGAATCTCTAAATTGTTGGTACAGATCACATGCTTCAAAGTTCAAAGTAAATTTATTATCAGAGCACATATATGTCATCACTTACAACACTGAGATTCTTTTTCCTGCAGATATACTCTGCAAATCTATAGAATAGTTTCTGCAAACAGGATCAATGTAAGAACAAGCAGAGCCTAGAAGGCAACAAACTGTGCAAATGCAATTCTAAATAAGTTGCAATAAATAATGAGAGCATGAAATAACAAGGTAAAGTATCCTTAAAGTGAAATCATTGATTGTGGTAACATCTCAGTAGATGAGAGCAGTTATCCCCTTTTGTTCAAGTGCCTGATGGTTGAGGGGCAGTAACTGCTCTTGATCCTGGTGGTGTGAATCCTTAGGCATCTGTACTCTCTACCTGATGGCAGCAGTGAGAAAAAAAGCATGGCCTGGGTGGTGAGGATCTATATGATGGATGCTGCTTCTCTACAGCAATGTTTCATGTAGGTGTGCTCAATGGTTGCAAGGGCTTTACCCAAGATGTACTGGGCCAAATCCACTACCTTCTGAAGAATTTTCAATTGGTGTTCCCATACCAGGCCGTAATGCAGCCAGTCAATACACTTTCCACCACACATCTATAGAGGTTTGTCAAGGTTTTTGATGTCATGCAGAATCTCCTCAGACTCCTGAGGAAGCAGAGGTGCTGTTGTGATTTCTTTGCAGTTACACTTATATGTGTCCAGGACAGGTCCTAAGAGATAGTAACACCCAGGAATTTAAAGTTACTGACCCTCTCCACCTTTGATCCTCTGAGGAGGACCGGCTCAAGGACGTCTGGTTTCCCTCTCCTGAAGTCTTCAATCAGTTCCTTGGTGTTGCTGACATTGAGTGACACCACTCAGCCAAATTTTCGATGTCCCTCCTGTATGCTGATTCATCATCACCTTTGAGATGGCCCCCAATAGTGGTGTCGTCAGCAAACTTGAATATGGTGTTGGAACAGTACTTAGCCACAAAATAATAGGTGTAAAGCGAGTAGAGCAGGGGACTAAGCACACAGGCCTGTGGTGCTCCAGTGCTGATGGAAATAGTAGAGGAGACGCTTTTGCCGAACTGAAATAATGGAGGTCAGCAAGTGAGGAAATCCAGGATCCATTTGTACAACAGGGTATTGAGGCCCAGGTCCTGGAGTACCAATCAGTTTTGAGGAGTCAATGGTATTACAATTGTTATGTCCGCAGCCCCCTCCTTTGTGAGAATCGCAAGAGCACTAGTTGAGAGGGGGGGGGGGTTCAGTAGACCCAGGAAATGGGAGAGAGAGACATGCCAAATGCCTCGTTCCACAGTGATGCAAAATAATGTGACATTGACCATTGTCTCCTGGAGACCACGTTTGTGGATTGGGGACTATGCTACGTGCAAGCCCTCGGGCAAAGTGGGCTGGTTGAGAAAGAGATCGCATCATCCCAACCTGAATGACATCTGAGACCCCGTGAGGAAGTATAAAAGAGGGTCTGGGGGAACAACCCCTTCAGATCCACCAGAAGAAACGCTAACGATCCCGTAGTAGCGGGAAGCCATTTGAAGGAAGTCACGCGCGTTCGATTCTGTGGCTGGAATCGGTGACTGGAACCACGGAAACCAGCTTTTAGCTAACAATGGGGAAGCCTGCTCCCCTGATTCAACGGAATTGCTTCATAAAAGACCCGGGCAAGTTTCTTTTCTCACCAATCTCTCTCTCTCTCCAACAAGTGAAAACACAGCGGTCCCCAAAAGGCTGAAGCCTGCAGGAACTGAGTGACTCTTATATTTCAATCGGACAATATATTATCCCCTAGACAAACGATCGAGCTGTTTCCTATTGATGGTTATTATTAGACCCACGCTTTTAGATTGAGTAGTGATGATGTATATTATCTGAATGTTTGTATTAATCTTATTTTTGTGCCCCTTTATAAATAAAGACTTTAAAAAATAGTACCATCAGACTTCGACGGACCTCTCTATCTTTGCTGGTAAGTGATCCAGTTACGGGATTTCATAACACAATATATACATATCTAACCAATGAATCTGGTCATAGATGCAAATAAAATGGAATGTTAATGTGGTTGCAAATGATTTCAGATGGCTGCAATAAAAATTAAAAATTATTGGAGACCTGTATCTTTGTATGGACAGTAAAAATAAAGTAAGGTCCTAAGTCAATGGACGAGTTTAAGTGCCTCTTACCTGTTCCCAATTTAGGAGGTTACAATTTCCACACTGAACACCCTAAAAGTAAAATGCCTTTTGCCAGGAGCAGCCATTACTTACATATACAAATACTACATGAAGTACACACATAATAAATTAAACTAATCTGACTGCAGCAAGTTGATGGTGTTGGCAGGCAGGGGGACAGAGGTAATTTTTGGAAAATCTGTGGTAAATCGAGGGAAACTTTCTGGTGTGGTTGTCGAACATCCAAGGATATAAAAATTAACCAGAAGAGTCAGAATATTATCAAAACTTAGATCCTTATATGCCCAGATAAATAAACACACACGATGTTGAAGAGATTAAAAATTACTTCCTTAAGATTAATTAAGGATAATTCCATTTTATTCATTTTGATGCTATTTTAAAATGAGGTTATCCTAGTAAGAAAAAATCTGTTTTCTGTTACAATTGCATCAAATGTTTGATTGGTACCATCAAGTTCCATTTCATTATCTGCCAAACCACAAAGGATCAGAACAATAATCACACTGTGTGCATTAGACAAGAAACAGACATGGAGCCTCAACTATTTTCCAGATATTGTACATTGAGAAAATTGAAATCTATTGAGTTAGCATCAATATAAAGCATTCCAATTTCTGATTAAACATTCTAAATTCAGGAGCATGTAAATCAAATGTATTATTCAAGGAAGCTTGCCAACAAAAATAGAACACAGTTGTACCAATGACAGGCTTACAAGCTGAGAAACCCTCAGCTGAGGACAGATAACACAGGATTGAAATGTCTACCAACACAGATGAGGTATTGGCACAGTGACTGACCTAGCAACAGGAAGCATCTCATACATCTTTCCTTAATTAGAATAGATTAATGAGTCATATCTATAAAATGCTAAATTAATGCCAACATTAGTAACTTACAGCTGAAGAAACACATTAAACCTTAAGTCTTCACAAGATACTTCATGGATTGTAGACCCCAGTAATCAGTTCAGCAAGTGAAATGGAAAATGAACTTAGAGCCACAGAACGCACATGATAATGGTTACATAAACAATGCTAGCAAGAGTGCAGTAGGGACTTTCGTACATCCAGGCTTGGACTGAATCTTATTTTCCAATGAAAATTGCCATCTTCAATAGTAACTCTATATCCCCATTGGAGTTTGCAAACTAAACGCCGTCCTCTTACATTATTTTGGCTCATCTGGTAACATTCTTACCCCTGAATAAAAGGTTCAAATTTTACTCCAGTGTAGAACAACAAACTGCCAGAACTCAGCATTTCAAGCAGCATCTGTGAATGCAGAAGAATGATCGATGATTCACGTTAATACTCTGTACATTTGATGAAGTGTCTCAACTCAATACACAGACCATCCTTCTGCTTCCACAGATGCTACCTAATACACTGAGCTCCTCCAGCAGTTTGTTGTTTGCTCCAGATAACAGCAACTACAGGTTCTTATGTCTCCAAGTTTCTCCTTACTCCCCAAGCCAAATAAAAAAAGATCCATTGGGCCAGGCCAGGGAAAATAGTGATGGGCAAAATCGAAGTACCAGGTATGATGGGTCAGTTAGTTTGAAGTGTGTATATTTTATTGCTAGGAGTATTCTGGGTAAAGGTGATGAACTTAAAGCATTTATCAGTACATGGAACTATGATGTAATGACCATTACTGAAACTCTGCTAAGAGAGGGGCAGGAATGGATGATTAATGTACCAGATTTCCAAAGTTCTAGAAAAGATCGAAAAGGAGTTAAAATGAGGAGGAGGGGGGTGTTGCACTACTAATTAGGGACAATATCACAGCTGCACTCAGGGGAGACATAATGGAGGGGGTCAGACACCGAGTCCATTTGGATGGGTCTCATAAAGGGTGCAATCACATCGATGGGATTTACTACAGACCCCCTAACAGCCACCTGGGATATTGAGGAACAGATATGTAATCAGATTAAGGAAATATGTTAAAATAGTAGGGTTGTTGTAATGGGGGATTCAGCTTCCCTAATATAAACTGGGACCTTCTTAGTCCAAAGGGTTTAGATGGGGCAGAGTTTGTTAAGTGTATCCAGGAAAGTTTCTTAAATCAATATGTGGACAGTCCAATGGGAGGAGGGGCTATACTGAATCTGGTAGTGGGTAATGATCCTAGCCAGATGACTGACCTATCAGTGGGTGAACAGTTAGGGAACAGTTATCACCACTCCTTAACGTTCAGGATAGCCATAAATAAGGATAGGTATGGTCATAGCAGGAGAGTATTAAATTAGATTAGGGCAAATTATGAGGGCATTTGGCAGATGGATTTAATCCAGATAAATGTGAGTTGTCGCACCTCGGTAGGGCAAATGCAAGGAGACAGCACTGTTAAAGGCAAGCTCTTTTAACAGCATTGCTAAGCAGAGCTATCTTGGGAACCATATTCATAGCTCCCTGAAAGTGGCTATGCAGGTTTATAAAGTGGTTAAGAAGGCTTATGGAATGCTTGCTCTTATTGGTCGAAGCACTGAGTTCAAAAGTCAAGAGGTTATGTTGCAACTTTATAAAACTCTGGTTAGGCCACATCTAGAGTAATGCACACAATTCTGGCCGCCCGACTATAGGAAGGATATTGAGCCTTTGGAGAAGGTGCAGAAGAGGTATACCAGGAGGCTGCCTGGCTTAAAGGGCATATGATATCATGAAAGGCTGGATAAACTTGGGCCGATTTCTCTGGAGTGCCAGTGACTAAGGGGAGATCTGATAGAGGTTTACAAGTTTATGAGAGCCATAGATGGAGTAGACAGGGGGTATCTGTTTCCCAGGATAAAATGTCTAATGCCAGACAGCATGCATTGAAGGTGAGAGGGGTTAGGTTTAAAGGGGATGTGAAGGGTAAGCTTTTTTACTCAAGAATGGTGGATGCCTGAAATGCGCTGCCTGGTATGGTGGTAAAGACAAATACATTACAGGCTTTTAAGAGATGTTTAGAGAGGCATGTGAATATGAGGAAGATGGAGGGACACGGATATTGTGTAGTCATAACGGATTAGTATTTGAGTGTTTTTGATCTGCTTTTTAGCTGGATTGGCACAACACTGCAGCCAAAAGGACTGCTTCTGTGCTGTACAACATGTTTCTATGTTCAAGGAAATCACATATAGCACAATGCTTCACAGTACCAGTGAGTCAGGTGCATTTCCAACCCATGCCTGTAAGGAGTTTGTATGTTCTCCCAGTGACTGAATGAGTTTCCTCCGGGAGCTCCAGTTTCCAAAGACGTACCTGGTATTAGGTTAATCAGCCATTGTAAATCGTACCGTGATTAGACTAGGATTAAATCGGGAGATTGCTGGGCAGCACAGATCGAAGGGCCAGAAGGTCCTATTCTGTGCTGTATCTCAATAAGAAAAAGGGGTATTTGATTTTCAAAGCCAATGTTTATCGCCAAGCAACACCACCAAAAAATGCACTAAATGCTAGAACCAGTGAAGGGTCTCGGCCTAAAAAGTCAATTGTTCACTTTTTTCCCCCAAAGATGCTGCCTGGCCTGCTGAGCTCTTCCAGCACTTTGTGTATGTTGCTTGGATGGATCACTAGCATCTGCAGATGTTCCCATGTTTGGATTACTAAAAAATGATTTGGTTATTATCACACTGTTGCCCATGGCTGTTACTTTTTACATATTGCAACAGCGACTATAGTTCAACACTACTTCACTGTAATGAACAGCATTTTGAGATGTCATGAAAAATATAATAGGAAGGACAATTTATCCTGTGTAAACCTGCCTGTGCCTTTTCTAGTTACTGCTAGGTCTAGAGGTTGACGTAGATCCAATAGTGAGTGCATGTTCTTCCCTGTACCTCCTCCAGAGGAGTTTGCCATACACTGTGCTTCTCACTAACATAGGGGTCCAGTAGATTTTAAATACAAAAGTTGACAAATACAGCTAGGGCCTCAGGTCAGCTGATTCACCACTACTATCATTGTGTCACCATGGTAATTGAAAACTAAACAAGACAGGACTCCCAACACCTCAGAACAAGAGATAATGCAGCAAGTGTATATTGAGAGAGAGTGAACTGTAATTCATGGGAGATCACAGTTTCTCATATTTAGCTAGTTAATCATATTTAAGCTAATGCAATTTGGCAGGGATGCAGGGGGAACCATAACTTTAAAAAAAATCATTCAGTTTAACTGCTCCATTTGCCTGACTTTTGGCTTTATAAGATCGATTTTTTTAAATTTAATGTGATGAGATTTTCCCATCACCAACTGTAAACCTCTTCCATACAGAGATCATATAGCCTCCGACAAGATCCCAGCAGGTGCAGAAAATTATGTTTTGTTCCTCAGTAAATTAACTTCCTCACTCAGTGAAGATAGGAATTCCTGATGTGGAAAATGGGAAAGTACACATTGATGCACCATAAAAAACAAAAAATGCTGGCAGAACTCAGCAGGCCAGACAGCATCTATGGGAGGAGGTAGTGACGATGTTTCGGGCTGAAACCCTTCATCAGGAGCACCATAGATGTTTTAAAGTTTCAGTCTGGGTGTTTCATTGAAGTTAAAAGTAGAATGTCTGAAATTCTTTAAAGATTCCATAAGAATGAAGTTAAAAGCTACTTCCACATCAACACCTCTCTGTACTTCCAAAAAAAAAGCTGCAATGCACAATATGAACTTTAAAGTTCTCCACTTACTTCCTACAGGCAATACAATCTTCTAATTGTAGTGTTTCCAAGCCAAGCTACTCGAGAACAATAGTAAAATCTTTATTTTCCATGTTCTTGTTCCACATGCATTCCATACACTTGCCAAGTTTCTCCTGAAAGGCTAAAATTAGCAAAAACAACTGAAGAAAAAGGAAATTAGTCTTCCTGATCTTTCAGTTAATAATAATTTAAGACTGGAATTTGATCTTGGAACACAGAGTGCTGCCAATCCATCAGCAAATTCCTGGTGAATACGGCCGGGTTTGCAAAATGTATCATGGATAGTAGTTAGCTTGCTACTCAGTAGCTTTATCTAAAGTGTCAATTTAATGGCACTGGGCAGGCAAAGGCTTGTTAGCATCAAATAGCATTTCCAGCCCTTCATTATTTTGGGTATTTAATTTTGTCCACAGCCTGTTCACAAATGTCAGTGTTTGAACCAACTGCTCTCGGTTTCATCCATAACTCAAGGAAAATTGTGCTTTTTGATTGGGTCATCGCCAATTCTGATCTCCAACTGAAAAAAAAACAAAATAATAAGACACACTGCAACTTCAGGTTACAATAATAACCAATACTAAAAATGGTTTTAATATGTTGATCCACATCAGCGTTCACACCCATACATCAGTACTTACTGCCTTCAATAGATGTGCAGGTGAGAGTATCCAAACATGTTGAATCACTGTGAGATACGAAAACTACAGGGCAGCAAACAGGACGGCTCTGCAGCTGCCCCACACATCACCATCATGGACATACATAGATTGAGGTGCTGGAAAAAGGCCAGCACAATCATGAACCTACTCCACCAACCCTGCTCATGGACTGGTTGTCCCACTCCCGACAGGGAAGGGCATCCAACCTAGGACCACTAAGCCTACCATCTGTACAAACTCACAAAACACTCCTAAAATTTGAATGTCTCTGATATTTGGATTTTATTGCCTCTTAATGGTCAGCCGAATATACATGGCTATTCATGGGATAAGTGAAAAGGACAGAAATAAAATTGGCTCAAAATTGTAATTTAAAAAACATATATTGATTTTAGATATTTTCTCCATGTCATATGATGAACAAATCAGCATGTTTAACAGCTGTTTACATCCTATTGACCAGGGGTGTTAATGGAATAGATTGCTTTAGATCCAATCAGTAAACAAACTTCCAATAATTCAAGAGCAAGTGTTGCATCTTTCCTGAGTGCTTGTTACACAAATGGCTTCATTCAGTATGCAGCACACAGTCTCATTCATTCCTGAGCCAGCTGCGACTGAGGGGGCCAAACCACAAAGTTCTCATACAGAAGCTGGATTATCACATTGTCTTCTGCACACAGAAACGTTCATCGGAAACTTTGCACAGATGGTGTGCTTTGTTCATCCCTTGCTACACTTCCCACAGGGACTTTTAACCTCCTACCTGCTCCCTGGGATTTTTTTAAAGCAATGTAAACATCATATTTTACTTCTTACAGTTACAAAGTAATACTGCAGAAATTTGTATCTCCCATTCAAGCATGCACTGAATCTCAATTTATTTACGTGCAAGGCAAAATATGAATGCTGAAATATCTAGAAAATGTTTATTCAATTAGATCATGTCTGATCAACACTTCTATTTACTTGGCTCTACTCCATATCCCATTAATTATTACTTAATTATGGTTTAAGACTTTCAAAGGGTGAAGGAAATGTGGCAGCTATCTGTTCAAGATGGTCAATTATTCTCTCATCGTGCCTACTTTTAAAAATAACTCTGTGTCTTGGGATCAATATTTTATGGCTCCATTTCCTAAGTACTGAGAATTGAAATACTTATACTGATGACACTCTGTTGACTCATCAATTATAATGCTTGAATAGTCTTATTTTACCCCCAACTGGTCAGATGCTACACACAATAACAAAACTAGTCTTTGATAAGGCAGTCTGGATTTCATTATTGTTGTCAGATTAGCTGTAGGTGTAATTTGAGTGATAACCCAAAAAAAAAATCACAGAAATGCTCACTCTGAGTGAATCAGTTGTTGGGGCTCATTATCCTCACCTCCATATTAGGTTGAGGGGTGGATTTGCTTCCAGGAAGATTATCCGAGCATAAGGGAATCTTCATCAGAGGAGAAGGAGAAATTGTGAGGAGAAATGTGAAATACCGATTGAATACAATTGGAAATATATTTTTGCTCAAAAATGTGGACTGTCAAATAGATTAAGTGATATAAAACAACAAAGTTGGAAAACAAGAGTTTGAATGATATTTATAGCAATGCCAATTGCCTTGTGCAAATTTGAAGCAGGTGATAGAAAGAGAAAATGTCTGAAATATTCAGCAGTTCAGGAGCCATCTGTTTAGAGATTCAGCACGGAAACAGGGCTTTCCAGCCCAATGAGCCCACGCCACCAATTTCACCCATGTGACCCATTAAACTACTAACCTGTACTTCTTTACAATGAGCGAGCAAACTGGAACACTGTACAGAATTCCACGTACTCAGAGGGTAAACGTATAAACTCCTTACAGACTGTGGCAGAACTGCCATGCTACCATGTCACCATTAATCATAATCAGTGCACTTTGATTAACTAATACCAAGCTAATTCTCTACAGCTGCTATGAATGTGCTGTGAACTTCCAGCCTTTGTTGATTTTAATTCCGATTTCCAGCTTTGACACTGTTTTGCGCTTGAATCAGAAAGTAGCTTATAATAACACTGGAAGTATTAAGTCAAAGATTTAGGTCTTCACAAACGAACGTTAAAATTGTGAGAATCAAAACTGGCCTCTGAAATGACTTGCTCTGTTTTGCCTTCCCGACAAGCTGGACAGTGCTGTATGAACTGCATCATTCTTTGCTCTCCAGAGAGATGGCAGTCATGATGCTTGTTAGCATTCAACAGCATCTTCAAGCTGTTAATTCATGGTCACTGTGACATATTGCCTTCGCACTGGGCAGAAAGACTGACTGAGGCTGCACAATCCAGCTTCACACAAATGTTCCACACGTAATTGTTAAACAACACATAATAACCAACTTTTTACTCAAATACATAACTGCAGGGGAGCTGCTCATGGTACAGAAAATTAAGATTCCAACTGAATGAACTCACAAGTCCATTTAAGCAAAACAAAGACATTGGCACAGCACCATAAGACATTAGTCCTGGCTACATACACTCAGTGGCTACTTTATTAAGTAGAGGAGTGGAATCTGATGCGGCCATCTCCTGCTGAAGCCCATCCACTTCAAGGTTTAATATGTTGTGCATTCAACACACCATTGTGGTAAAGCACGGTAATCTGAGTTACTATCGTCTTCCTGTCAGCTTGAACCAGTCTAGCTGTTCTCCTCTGATCTCTCTCATCAGCTAAGTGTTTCTGCCTACACAGCTACCGCTCACTAGATGTTTCATGTTTATTATACCACTCTCTGCAAATGCTACAGTCTGCTGTGCTTGAAAATCCCAGAAGATCAACAGTTTCTAAGATACTCAAACCACCCCATCTGGCACCAACAATCCTTCCACTCTCAGACTCACTGAGATCACATTTCTTCCCCATTCTAATGCTTGGTCTGAACAACAAATTAACTTCAGTGCTTTTATGCACTGAGTTGCTGCCACACGATTGGCTGATTAAATATTTGCATTAACAAACAAGTGTACAGGTGGCCATTGAGTGTAAATCAAAGCAATTCGGATGGCATGGATAACTGCAGCCAAACTGCAACTTTGAACATAAAGGAATATTTATGTTAACTTTTCAAGAATGTGTAGATTTTTTGCTTTTGGGTTTATGTAGATTTTGTTTCCTGATTTCTTTTTCCACATCAGAAAATCTGAATATGTTCAGTCACTCTATATCTAATTATTAACCAGATAAAGTTAAAATTAAACTTTCCTCACAAAATATAATCTTAATATCATTACTTTCCTAGACTTTGGATGGAGAGGCTGTGGAGGTACTATCAATTTAAATCCGAAATTAAGCTGACCAAAGAGTAACAAAACAAAACTTTCCTGCTGAGAATAAACAATATAAGGCCATAAGACATAGGAGCAGAATTAGGCTATTTGGCCCATTAAATCTGCTTTGCCATTTCATCATGGCTGATCCAATTTTCCTCTCAGCTCCAATCACTGGCCTTCACCCCATATCCCCTCAAGCTTTGACCAATCAACAATCTCTTTACCTCTTTATCTCTTTAAATATACATGAATTCTGTGCTTCCACACCTGCCTATGTCAAAGAATTCCACAAATTCACCACTCTCTAACTGAAGAAATTCCTCCTCATCTCTGTTCTAAAAGGATGCCTTCTACTCTGAGGCTGTGTCCTCTGGTCTTAAGAAACATCCTCTCCACATCTACTCTATGAAGTCCTTTCACCTCTTGATAGGATTCAATCAGGTCACCCTCATTCTTCTGAATTCTAGTGAAGACAAGCCCAGAGCCATCAAAAACTCTTCATATGACAACCCCGTCAATCCTGGAATCATTTTTGTTAACTTCCTTTGAGGCCTCACCAGTGCTTTGTAAAGTCAAAACATTACATCTTTGCAATATACTGGAAGAACTGATTGGAACAAGCACCATTTGTGCGATTAAGGGAAGCATTACTGGTTGAAACTCCGCATCGGGACTGTGAGCAGCGAGTATAAAGAGGAGAAGAGAAGCACTAAGAAAAAGGCCCAATGTTGTATTCAGCTCTTGACCAGTTTATACAACACCTGGCAGCTTGTATTCCTTCCCACCACCACCTGCTTATTCTGGCTTCTTCACACTTCCTCTCCAGACTAGTGAAGGGTCTTGGCCAGCAACACCATCTGTTTATTCTTCTCTACAGATGCTGCCTGATCTGCTGAGTTTTTCCAGCATTCTGTGTGTCTTACAAAGGGTCCAAGGTGATTGGTGAATGGAGGAGGGGTGTAAGATGGCAGACTGCTTGTGCTGGGTAGGGGAGAGGAGGGAAGGTGGAGTTGGGAATGATTGATACCAGCAAAGAGAGAAGGGAAAGAGGAAAAAATGACAAAAAGTGGAGGGAGGATGGAGCAATTGCACTGTGCCCATTGAGGATGGTAGTGAAAGAGCAGCTTTACCATACAGAATATTAAAAGCCAAGACCATAGAACTTAGAGAAATGAGTTAACTCTTTGAATTAGAGGGAACTGAATTGGTCTTGAAAAATGGCAAGACACAGGATAAATTCTGGGTTGCTCTATTAAAAAGCTGGATCGGCTGGATAGCATCATTCAGTGCTATTAGTGAAGGAAGGATTTAGTTCGACCTGTAACTGTCTGAGTTGTGTAACCTCAGTTGATGGGCAGTGGCAGTCGGTTGAGAGTACTCCCCCTTTAACAAGAAAGGGCACTGAAACACCTCAGAATTGTACAGTTCTGGCATGAGTTAATTCTATTGCCTGACATGCTTACAGATCATTTAAAGAAATTTTCCGGATACTTTTCAGCATTACAGTGTGCAGTTGGCTTTCAGTCAGACTTTATATTCTCTTCACTTTTTACTATTTCTTCTAAAAGATTTTAATATTCTCAGGATCTCTTTAAAACATACAACTGATTTTCCACATTTATAACATTTTTATTATATGATGATTGGAAATCTACATAAAGAATGCTGAAATCCACATGAGAATTTAGTTGGAAGTCTGTTTTATACTTCTAATAATAGGTCTATTTCAAAATGCTTCAAGTACTGTGATACTTACAATGTCTAGACACATGATAGATGGAAAATGAACACCAATATTCACACTGTACTAATGAAGTGTTGACTGCAAAACTCTGCATTATGTAGAAATTTCCTGTACTGTTGTGTGGTGAATAGAAACTGGACCATGTTCAGACTAATTGGTGTGACTTGTGTGAATTGGGAGAAGCAATGCACTAAATCATTCATTTCAAAGAGCTAGAGTTGAAATACTGCCCAAGATGTTGGAAGGAACACCCCCTCTCAGTGCCAGTTGTAAAGATCCTAAGTGAAGTGATTTTGGACAGAATAAAACTAGTCTTTGCTAGGTATGTCTGCTCTTTAAATTTGTGGTGTCAATTCACCAAGTTGTAGGAAGTCTGGTTTTCTGAAGTACTCCAGGCACAAGCACAGCTCAAGTTAAAAGGGAAGAAACTATGCATAATCACAATATTTCACTAACAATAAATTATAAATTAACTTTCAGTCAGAGCCCATGTGTAGGCTGCTCAATTTGTGTGCTGCACTGTTCAATAAAGAGCCCTGAAATGAACTATCAGTGAAAATGCAGTTTTGAAGAATAAAAGTCGGATGAAAATGTGAGGTGCTGGATTTTTTTTTTTGTGGTCATGCTGCACACAGGAGCACCATCAACTGCGGCAGATAACAGGGTTAGGGCCAGATCTCAAATAGATATTTCCATTAAATTTCAAAATTGTAAGTTGTTTTATTATCATGGCAGGTACTGAAGTACAGTGAAACACTTGTCTTGCATGCTGTTCTTACAGATCAATTTATTACAACAGCGCTTTGAGGTAAAGCAAGAATCAAATGTGTTACAATTACAAGAGAGTGCAGTGCAAGGCCATAACAAGGTGGAACTTGAAGTCAATAATTCATCTTATCATTACTTGGGATAATTCGGTAATTATGTAACAGCAGGATAGAAGCTATCCTTGAGCTTGGTGGTACGTATTTTCATGCTTTTGCATCTGCTACACAATTGGAGGGGATGGGGGGAGAAGATAGCCTGTCCTAGATGGGGGATTACATTTGAATATGCTGTTTTACCGAGGCAATAAGTGCAGGCGGACTCCATAAAGTGGAGGCTAATATCCATGATCTGCTGAGCAGTGTCCACAACCTTCTGCAGTTTCTTGTGGCCACTTGCAGAGCAGTTGCCACACAAAATGATGATGATTCTATATCGGATGTTTTCTACGGTATTTTGATAAGAAATGGTGAGGGTCAAAAGGGGCATGTCCGATTTCTTCAGACTCCTGAGGAAGTAGAGTCTTTGTAGCTATGGCATCCATGTGGTTGGACCATGGCATTGTTAATCCGCAAGACAATAAGATATAAGAGCAGAATTAGGCCATTTGGCCCATCAAGTCTCTTCTGTATTTGCATCATGGCTGTTCCAATATTCCTCTCAACCCCAATCTCCTGCCTTCCACCCGTATCACTTCATACCCTGATCAATCAAGAATCTATCAACCTCTGCCTCAAATATACATAAAGAATTGGCCTCCACTGCTGCCTGTGGCAAAAAATTCACAGATTCACCACCTTCTGGCTAAAGAAATTCCTTCTCATCTCAGTTCTAAAACAATGCCCTCTATTCTGAAGCTGTGCCTTCTGGTCTCAGACTCTCCCACCTAGGGGCGTATCTACGGAAAATAGCACCAATGGCAAGCACTGAAATTGCACCCCTGTCCAAACATCTGACACCCATCTTTTAGATAACTTTACCATAATATCAGCTCAAAAATACAAGTCAAGCTTGTTAATCTTTTAATTAACAAATTATGGCACTACATGAAAATTATAACTGCACCTTCCTTGCTTTCACTGATGCAAATATGTCTATGATGTGATCACAGTCAGTTTTTTCAGTTCCTTCTCTTTCTACACTCAGCAGGGCAAGATCACAGAGTCTGCCTTGACCCATGGAGGCTCTCAAATACAGAAGTATTAATTTTAACTTGCTGAATTATCTCTCACAGCTGGCGATGGAAACTGCGATGGTTAGCATTATCTGAATAGCAATGCAAAGATTGGGGAAGACAATCTCATCTCCATACTGAACAATCAATTCTAGAAGCTCTTCAGGTCTTGATATTTTCATGTTGACCCACCTTGATAGCTACAATCCAAAATTTCTTCATATGGCTGCTGTCCATCAATATCAGAGCTGTACAATTCACCCAAACTTTTGCACTTCTTCTTTAGGTCGCTACTGGCGGTGCCATAAAACAATCCCTCGACATCGAGAAGGAACCCAAACTTGGCGTCAGTGTCATGCAAATGAGCAAACCTTTCATCTATTTCTCTGTGACAGTCAAGTGTTCCCTTCATAACTCTTTCCATTTCCTCCTAGCTGTTAACCCAGTGTCTCTTGAATTTTCATCAGCCATTCGTTTCTTTTGTCTCTGACGTCTTTCAACTTCAATATTCCATTCTTGACAGAGACTAACTCCTTCGAGTGACTCACTGACCAACACTTTCATCATAAAAATGATCTCGGAGGGCTTTCAAATCCAGGGCAGCATCGTGGAAGTTCACACTAGGATCTTGCAGCCACTTTTGAATACGGTCAATGCAAATAAGTACTTTGTTCCAAAATCCTAGCAAAATCAGAAAATTGTAACTCAACATGCAGCTGTACAACTGCCTTGCATCACTTCTTGTTTCACTGGTCTTGTCTTCATTGTCTATCATGTCCTGGAGAACTTGAAGAATCTCCTCAAGGTACTTGTTTACGGGCTTCATGCTTCTGTCCTTGCACTCCACCTGGTTTTGGACTCCAACTTAACAACCACAGGCACAGCATTTTTGAGTTTTTGAGCACTGTGTTGAACAAGAGAAAAACACGTAGAGAGCTTCGATGGTTTCAAAAAAACATGACAATCATTGTATCCTGCTTGGCTGCATGTACACCCACCACTTTGAGTGAGTGATTGTTGTAATCCACAAACACTGCCAGGTTGTTTTTCTTGCTTATTCTTTGATGAACACCACTTCTGTGTCCAGCCACCACAGCAGCGTTGTCACAGCACTGTGACCGACAATCTTGTAGCTCCATTTCGTCCTTCTCTAGCTGTTTCAACCAAGCTTCAACCAAGCTCTCAGCATCCTTCTGGCTTATCTGGATAAAACCAAGGAAGAAGGACTCTCTAACACAGACTGTTTTCCTCTCAGAATCAACTTCCACATACCTCACTACTTCTGACATCTGCTCACAGTGTGTCTGATCAGGAGTCAAGTTGAACATGAGACCATAGTACTTGGCTTTACGAAAGCTTCTCAGTGAACTCTGGCGAACAGGGGATGCCATCATGTGGATGAATTCGTTCTGGACACCGGGTGAAAGATAAGCCGTGGATCCAGCATGACTTACCAAATGAGTGAGGTGTTCTTTTATGACAGGGTCAAAGATAGCCAGTAGTTTCAGTAAGTCAAGGAAATTTCCCACATTGGAATCATCGTCCAGGTTAAGTGACTCCCTGTGTCCTCACAAAGCCAGGTTCTGAGTCGCAAGGAATGTTATGCAGTGAAGGATTTTCGTCAAGATATCACGCCCATTCTGCTTTTCCTTCTCAATCTGTGACTAAAATACCGTGTTGTTACGTCCGTAGCCCCCTCCTTTGTGTGAATCGCAAGATCACTGTTGGGTTGGGTCAAGGGGCCCAGGAAATGAGAGAAGAGACGTGCAGAATGTCTCATTTCCCCGGCAATGTAAAGCTACGGGACATGTCCATTGTCTCCGGAAGGCGACGTTGTGGATTGGAGACTATGCTACGTGAACGCCCTCAGACAAAGTGGGCTGGTTGAGGGAGAGAGTGCACACCCCAACCTGATTGACATCTACGACCCTGCGAGTCAGGATAAAAGAGGGTCTGTAGGAACAGCCCCTCAGACGCACCAGAAGAAACGTTAAGCAACCACGTAACAGCAGGAAGTCATCTAAAGGAGGCCACGTGCGTTCAGTTCCGTTGCTGGAATTGGTGGCTGGAACCACGGAAAACGGCTTTTAGCTAACAACGGGGAAACCCACTCTCCTGACTCAATGGATTGGCATCATAAAAGACCTGGGCAAGTTTTAAACCGCCGCTCTCTTAAACCCAAAACGCTGCAGCGTGAACGAACTAACAGTGACTGTTATCTTTCCATCGGACAATACACTGTACCCTAGACAACAATAGAGCTATTTCTTATTGGTTATTATTATACCCGCGCTTTAGATTTAGTATTGACGACGTATATTATCTGTATGTTTGCATTAATCTTATTTTTGTGCCACTTTATCAATAAATACTTTTAAAAATAGTACCATCAGACTTCAACGGACCTCTCTATCTTTGCTGGTAAGTGACCTAGTTACGGGGTTCCATAACAGCGTCAATAACTCCTCTGTTTCCAGCTAATTTCTTTCCATTGCTTTCCACTGTGTAAAGCATTCCCAATGATTTTTGGCATTTTCATGAACACTAATCCTTTCAGGTGCTTTCCACTGGTTGAATCCACTTTCCTGCTCCAATGAGGACTGATGGTCTGACCAGGAATAGAGACGACAACAGATACAAAATGCAGACTTTTTAGAAGGGGAATAGACCAGCCATGAGCGAGTCACTTCCTCACCACGACCATTTCCCAATTTCCTCTTGAACCAAGTGTTGTAGCCCGGGGAAAAGTACACACTCAGGACAACAAATAGTTTTTTGGGTATTAATTCCTTTATCTGTTTTAGATGTTAAGTGCCAGAAGAAGGTCTTAAAACAAAACAAATGACTTTACAATCCGGTCTCCGTTTAACCTTCGATCCACACACTCATGCAAATGAGTACTTTGTTCCAAAATCCTAGCGTATGGAACAACTTGTGCATATGCAGTTTAAAAATACAAAGAAAACTGCACCAAACTAATATAGTATTAATACGGTCGTGGCAATTCTAAAGGAACGCAATACTGTTACGAACCCCGTAACTGGGTGTCTTACCAGCAAAGATAGGAGTAGCCGTTGAAGTCTGATGATACTATTTTTAACAATATTTATTAGTAAAAATACACAAAAATAATATCAATGCAAATATACAGATAATATATGACATCAATACTAAACCTAAAAGCGCAGGTATAATAATCATCAATAAGAAATAAGCTCTATCGTTGTCTAGGGGATAATGAATTGTCCAATGGAAATATAAAGTTCGTTTCAGTTCACACAGGCTCCAGTGTTTGTTTGTCGCTGTGTTGCGATTGTTGGAAAGAGAAAGAGATAGAAGAATGGGAACAGATATCGCTATTGTTTTTGCCAACCTTCCCTTATGATTTTGATCCATCAGTGTCTCATTGTTGTGGCCGTTCAAGTATGACCTCTCCTTTAGCTAAACCGTTCTTCCGTGATGAGCCCGCCACCCAGGCAAGGGAGGACAAACACGAGCTCTCACCGGCTTTCGCTATAAAATGCTGTCACTGGATTTCTAGCATTTCTCCTGGTGCGTCTGAGGGGTGTTTCCCCAGACCCTACTTTTATCCCTACTCACGGGGTCTCAGATGTCAATCAGGTTGGGATGATGCAATCCCTCACCAGACCACTCTGGTTGCCCCGAGGGGTTTCAATGAATAGTACAGTACTCAATACACAATTCCTCCTTCAAGAGACAATAGCAGTAATCTCTCTCTTTGTCAAACAGGAGACATTCCACCTTGTGTATTCTGCATTGTCTCTCTCATCACTGACATGATGTGTATCTCTCTCATTTCCTGGGTATCAGACCCGAAATAATAGCGATCTTGCGATTCTCAAAAAGGGGCAGGCAGGCATTGGTGATTCTGTACCCTTCTGCCCATCAGGCTTGCTCCTCATTCGTAACAATACAAACAACATTAGAATCCCCCCAACCCTGTATCTTATACATAGCAATGAAAAATGTAAGCAAGTACATCTGAACTAAGATGTCTACTACTTTTTAGTACACACGTGCTGAACCCCCAAACGGAGACTAAATGAATGAATGAATGATCTGAATGAATGAATGATTTTTATTGTCATTATACATTGGTACAATGAAACTCTGTTTGGCTTCCTCTCAGGCAATTAAGTAAAGTGGTAGATAAAAACAAGACAGTAATAAAAACAGTATTAAATAGATAAGTAGCAAAAAATAAGTTGCAGCAGCACCAGAATATCACAATAATGCACAACATGCCATTAGTGCAAGTATTTGAGTCCTTGTGTGTGCTCACAGTTTCAGTCATTGTTCTGTGGGAGTGGTGTGATGGAGGCCACAGATCTGGGATAGAAGCTGTGCTTCAGTCTATTTGTTCTGGCTTTTAGTGTCCTGAACCTTTTGCTGGACGGCAGCAAATCAAACAGAGAGTGACCAGGGTGTGTGATGCCTCTGGTTATGCTGATTGCTTTCCTCCTGAGTCTGCTGGAATAGATGGTGTCCAGTCCTGGGAGCTCCATCCTGACGATTCGCTGGGCTGCCTTCACCACGCAATGCAGGTCTTGTCGCTCAGTGGTTGTGTAGCTGGCACACCACACTGTGGCATTGTTGGTCAGGATGGCTTCAATTGCACTTCTGTAGAAGTTAAGCAACAGCTTTTGTGGGAGTTTGGCCTGTTTCAGCTTTCTCAGGAAGAAGTGTCTTTGTTGTGCCTTGTTTACAAGCAGTGAGGTGTTGGTGGTCCATGTCAGCTGTTTTGACAACTTAACTCCAACGAACTTTAGATTTTCCACACTTTCCACTACCTCTCCATGTATATGGAGTGGGGTGTGTACTCTGTCTTTTGATCTCCTGAAGTCAATGATCATCTCTTTTGTTTAAGAAGTATTAAGGACCAGGTCGTTATCCTTACACCACTCCGTCAGATGATGCACCTTGAGCCTGTAGGCTGTTTCATCCTCGTCCGAGATCAGACCAACCATTGTGGTATCGTCCACAAATTTAATTGTGGAGTTGGAGGTGTAGATGGGGGTGCAGTCATGTGTGAAGAGTGTGTAGAGCATAGGGCTCAGCACACAGTCCTGCGGGGTACCTGTTTTTAAGATGAGGGTGGTGGAGGTGTGTTTACCAACTCTGACTTGCTGTGATCGGTCTGTGAGAAAGTCCATGACCCATGAGCACAGGGAGGAACCAAGGCCAAGAGTGTTCAGTTTGCTGACCAGTTTATGGGGGATGACAGTGTTAAATGCAGAACTGAAATCCACAAATAACATCCTCACATAAGTGTTCTGTTCCTCTAAGTGAGTCAGAGCAATATGGAGGGCTGTTGTGATTGCATCTTCTGTGGAGTAGTTTGCCCAGTAGGCAAACTAGTATCTGTCCAGATCAGGTGGGATTGTAGCCTTAATATGTGAGAGCACAAGTCTCTCAAAGCACTTCATGGCTATGGGGGTCAGTGCTACAGGGCGATAGTCATTCAGGCACTTCACAGCTGATTTTTTGGGCACTGGGATGATGGTGGAGGTTTTAAGGCATGTTGGAACAGCAGCTTGTTGCAGTGAGAGGTTAAATATACTTGTAAACACCTCAGCAAGCTGGTCGGCACATGCTTTCAGTACCCAGTCGGGCACTCCGTCTGGGCCAGCTGCCTTACTCGCATTCACTTTCCTCAGGGTGGACCTCACCTGATGTTGCTTAAAGACCAGTGTGGAGTCATCGTCAGGTGGGTTGATGAGTGGAACAGCCTCCTCCCTCTGAGTATCAAAGCGCGCAAAGAACTGGTTTAGGACATCAGGCAGTGTGGCGTCATCATCTGGCAGCAGATTATTGCTTTTGTAGTCTGTCAGCACCTTGATGCCTTTCCACATACTGCGGGGGTTGTTGTTATCAAACAGATTTTCAATGTGCAATTTGTATTTGCGCTTTGCATCCCTGATGCCCCTGCGGAGATTCCCCCATGCTTCACTGTAGGCTTGTTTGTCTCCTGACCTGACATTCACGTTACGCGGTCACATGCACAATCAGTCATGATACAATGAAGTTAGACAAAAGGTACGCTTCGGCACAACTTTTACAAGATATTGCCTGGTAGTTAAATTACAGGAAGACTGACCGACTTGGCCGGTGAGGAACTTTGCAAGCCACGCTATCCAGTGTCGAGTTCTTTACTCGTGAAATTCTAAAGCATCCACATGTAAAACATGTCAAATTACCGATATTCTTGATTCGCCAACAAGCATAAACAAATTCACATGGATATTGTAAATTAATGCTCACCTTTCCTCACCAACTTGATTCCAACACCCCAACAGCTTCGTCAGCAGAAAACAAAATGGTCTCCCCACTATCCCACGTGTACGTAATGACATCACCATCTCCACTTAAAGGCACAGACACCTATTCTAGCATTACCCGGATGAATGCCTAAGTACACTTTTAACAATACTGAATAGCATTCGATAGTCACTCGGTTACACAAGTTTTGTTCATTGAGTGGTTATTTGCTGGTAGGAAAGGCACCTCACTGTTCTGGAAATACTTTGAATCCAGCTTTATTATTTCTGTTCTCAACACGTCAGGCAGAATTGCTTTTCCAGTATCCTTGTCGAACTTCAGAAGACCAATGTCATGCTGTTCAATCACTTCTGGTTCGAGGCTCTTTGACACCATCCAGTTCACTCGGTTCAGTGTCGTCAGGCTCAATCTCAACAGGTAAAATCTCATCAATAAACTCAACATCACTCCTGCCACCATCATCTTCCCCTCCTGTCCTGTCCACGTTCTCTGTGGCAGTCTCACTCTTAACCTCATCATACTCGGATTTACCTGACTTGACTTCCTCCTCAGCTTGTGACGCATTTGTACTTGATCCACCTTCGTATTCTAACAAACTTGTAGCAGGTGCAGGCGACTCCATGGAACGTGTCAAGCTACTTGTTCCAGGCTTTTCAAACAACGATATGAAGGACTTGCTCGACTTCTTGGTTTCCTCCACCTACAACTTTCATCTCTTCCATCCTTCAGCTCCACTTACCTTCTTCATGAAGAAACGTTTCATGGTCTTCTTACACAATGCTCTTAAATAAGGCCATCCTCATGCTTCTCACCCATGATAATCAAAGACAGATCATACATCTGAAGAAAATCCTTATTTCACTATCCGAGGATGGCTTGTCTGAATTTAATAGAAACTGCTTCGTGGCACCCCCCTTCAAGTGGCACCCAGGACACGTGCCATACCTTAGATATGCCACTGCTCCCACCATAGGAAACATCCTCTCCATATCCACTCTATCAAGTCTTTCACCATTCAATAGGTTTCAATGAGGTCACCGTTCATTCTTCTGAATTCCAGTGAATACAGGCCTCGAGCAATCAAGCACTCTCCATATGGCAGCCATTCGATGCTGGAATCATTTTCGTGAACCTCCTTTGAACTCTCTCCAGTTTCAGCACATCCTTTCTAGGATAAGGGGCTGAAAACTGCTCACATTACTCCAAGTGAGGCCTCACCAGTGCTTTATGAAGTCTCAACATTACATCCTTGCTTTTATATCCCAGTCCTTTTGAAATCAATGCTAAGATCCCATTTGCCTTCCTCACCACAGACTCAACCTGCAAATTAACCTTTAGGGAATCCTGCACAAGGACTCCCAAGTCCCTGTGCATTTCTTTTTTTTTGTATTTTCTCTCCATTTAGAAAATAGTCAACCCTTTCATTTCTTCCACCAAAGCGCATGAACATACACTTCCCAACACAGTATTCCATCTGCCATTTCTTTGTCCATTCTCCTAATCTGTCTAAATCCTTCTGTAGCCTCTCTACTCCCTCAAAACAAGCTGCCCCTCCACCTATCTTCATATCATCAGCAAGCTTTGCAACAAAGCCATCAATTCCATCACCTAAATAATAGACATTCCTTGGAACATGAAACTCTGAACCTTCCTGATCTCAGTACCATTAATGTAAACAATCTTCCTGAAATCACTGGCCAGCTTTTTCATTTTGCTGACTCCGAGGGAAGGATTGTTGCCATAACATTTTGTCATCCAGCTCTCTCTCCTTCCTGTACTCTGACTCATCCTAATCTGAAGTATGGCCCACTAGAGTGGCATCACTTGCAGTTACAGCAGAATTAAGCCACACAGTAGTGAGAATAATCATGACAGAGGCGTTTCAGCATATCCTTATGGATCGCAATCAGTTGGTCAGAAAATCATGGATCCAGTCCTAGGAATTTGGAGATGAGTTTACTTGGAATTGAAGGCTGTGTTGTAGTCAATGAACGAATATTTTACATTCGGTATTTTATAACTTATAACAATAGACAGAGAACTGGAATACTAAAGCAAGTAAGTAATTCTAAGGATATATAAGACATTGGTCAGACCATATTTAGAGTAATGAGAGCAGTTTTGGGCCCATATCTAAGAAAGAATGGGCTGATATTGGTGAGGGTCTAGCGGAGTTTTATGAGAATGTCCC
Organism: Hypanus sabinus; assembly: GCF_030144855.1. Classification (NCBI taxonomy): domain Eukaryota; kingdom Metazoa; phylum Chordata; class Chondrichthyes; order Myliobatiformes; family Dasyatidae; genus Hypanus; species Hypanus sabinus. The sequence continues at coordinate 34,043,799 of NC_082707.1, forward strand.
CGGGAATGAAAGGGTCAATGCATGAGGAGCATTTGATACTCTGGACCTGAAATCAATGGATCTCAGAAGATTGGTGGGGGTGATCTTACTGAAACCTACCAAATATTGAGAGGATATTTTCAATAGTTGGAGAGCCTAGGATCAGGGAACACAGTCTTAAAACAGCCAGAGGCTGTTGAATCTGTGGAATTCATTACAAAAGACATTTATGGAGGCTTTGGGTATACTTAAAGCAGAGTTTGATAGATTTTAGATTAGTAAGGGTATCAAAAGTTACTGGGAGAAGGAGGTTGAGAGGGAAAATAAACCAGCAATGATCAAATGGAAGACTTGATGGGGCAAATGGCCTAATTCTGATCCTATGTCTTATGGACTTAACAAAGGGTCAAGGAGATGGCATCTGCCATAGACCTGTTTCAGCAGTAGCTGAAGTGCAGTGGATTAAAGTTACCTTGTGATACTCTCACATGTGATGGCAAAATCTGGCCAGCCGAAGTAGTAATCCTGCAGTAGTCAAATGGATAATTATCAATGTCTCTTAGTATATTTGCCAAATCATCTCTAGGCTTTCAACAATAAGCTCAGTTCAATGATATTATGGATGCAGAGAGTAGACAAGAGATGTAATAAGCATCCAACATATCCCTGATGCTTATTCAGTAGTTAAAGAATAATCATTGGTTCTACTTACATGTTGAGATAGTTATCCAAGATAAATAAAGTATAGACAGGCATTAGGTGATGCCTGATCAAGAACAGAAATCCCACAGTAGGGCTTTCATCTGTCTGCCCAGTTTTTTTCAACAACATAGGCAGTTAGTCGGAGATGATAGGAGTACAATAGCATCTGGGAAGTAAATGTTATCTAGGAGCCAGACCCATACAGTGAGACGAGGCACAGATTATCACAAGGAATATGTCAACACAGCAACAAAATGGCCACCGCATGCACAATTTCAGTTACTTGGTGATAGGGCATCAACCTATCCTCAAACCCTGAAAATAAATGTGGTGCTAGCAGATAACAATCTATGTTCTATTAAAAAACAGATTTCAGAGGCAAACAGTGCTATAAAATCTGTTGTCGACATCCATTCATATCAGTACAATCTCTGGCAAGATTCTTGGTCCTGTGGCTCTGAGTAAAACTTCTTGTCGTCTTATGTTGCTTGAATGCCATTCAGCATGTTGTAATTTTAAGCTGCAAAGAGACCCAAATTATTATTAGGAGCAACTTCAACACAGCTGGGCTGGAAAGGCTACCACGAGAGGGCACAGTTTTAAGGTGCTTGGAAGTAGTTACAGAGAAATCAGGGGTAAGTTTTTTTATGCAGAGAGTGGTGAGTGTGTGGAATGGGCTGCCAGTGACAGTGGTGGAGGCGGATATGACCGGTCTTTTAAGAGACTCCTGTATAGGTATATGGAGCTCAGAAAAATAGAGGGCTATGGGTAATTTCTCAGGTAAGGTCATGTTCGGCACAGCTTTGTGGGCCGAAGGGTCTGCATTGTGCTGTAGGAGTTCTATGTTTCTATTTCTTTGTGTTCTTCATGTGAACACATAAGTGTTCTTCTTATGTCACTTATAAAAGCTAACCATGTATTTCTTATGGATCAGTGAGGAAGATTCAATGCACACTGCGTGATAAAGTCAGTACTCTCGGAGTGTGGGTTTCATTAAGAAGCAAAAGTTGCACATAGTATTGAATCCCATTATACAGTACAGTCAATGCAAATGAGCAATACAAAATTGACTCACTAAATATATACATGTGTCTCGACAAAATGGAGCAGGGGTTCCCAATCTTTATGCCATGGAGGAATACCAATAAGCAAGGGGTCCATGGACCCCAGTTTGAAACCCTATTCTTCAGCAAATGCTGCAGGTAATGGTCTTTTTCTTATTTCAGTATTTGAAGTGTGCAACTATGAAGTCAATTGCCATTTCTCAAAGCTGTGATTCAATGTTCAGAAATCCAAACTCAGTGACTTTCATTTTTACTAAATGCTACTGGACTGAATTGCAGTGTAAAGTTGATTGTTAAATGCAATCTGTGCCACACAACACAAAATGCACAAGGAGACTTGGATAACACTGTTCCATATTTGTAATGAGCAGGCATCCAGTGCATCTGCATCAGTCCCTGCAATATTCACGTAGCTGGTGCAGATACCTTTACTGTCTAGCCTCACACAGGAAGAGTCTCAGGCAGCAGCCCTGCTTGAATGACACTTACAGTTACTCACATCTTTTCTGGGAATCTAGCTTCATTGGTAGAGAAAGCCTAGCTGCAACAACCAAACAAGTTTTTGTTCTGCATTCAGGTGTTGCCTCATACTTCTTTTTTGGGGGAGATTGGGCAGCTCCAGTACTCTGTCAAGTGGTCCACGTCCAGCACCAATAACTCAGAGTAATTGCTGGAGAAGCAATGCCCCAATCATTGCTTTATCAGCTGTGTTACTTCCAGACATGATTATTCCCATCAAGTTTCTCATTCTTTAAGCTTCAGGTCATCCATAATGCTAACTGATACTATGTTCAGTTCACCTAAACAACACTGCTTGCTAGCTTTGGAAGTGTCTAAGGCACAATGGCATGGGTTTAAGGTGTGAGGTTTAATGAAGTTTAGAGGGGATCTGAGGAAGATTCTTTTTTCATCAGGGGTGATGGAATGTACTACCCTAGAAGATGGTGCAAGCAGGTTTTCTCATAACATTCAAAAAACATTTCATCACAATTTAATCTATAGCCTGCTTTGGCAATTCAAGTGCTTAAAAGCATAGGTGTGTACCTACCTGACCAACTCACTTCTGAGCTATATGACTCTAAGACTATAAATTAAACCTACGTACGTCAGGAGTAGGTTTATGCCATGTACCAACACCATTCGGCAAGGAGCCCGTGGATCCCAGGTCTGGAAACCCTGTTCTAAGTTAAAGGATGTTTACATTGTAAACTCCTTTTTTACTTTTCAAATACATTCATGTTTTAACCCCTGTAATCTCCTTTCCGAATGCCCCAAAGCACATTACAGAGTGCTTAGGAACTCTGATGTTATATTGAATATGTAGCTATCGATATGCATACAACAAACTTCCAAGAAAGCAAGGTGACAATCACCAGAAATCTGCTTGAGTTATGCCTGTTAAGAGATAAATAGATCACGAGGAAGAGATCCTTCTTTTGTTGAAAATATCACCATGGGTTCTTTTACATCTATCTAAGAGAGCTGATCTCTGTTTGACCACTCATTTGAAAAACTTTGTCTCTGAGGGTGGAGTATTCCCTTAGTTATGCACTGAAGTTCCAACCTAGGTTTCTAATGCTCATTTCTGGAGTTGAATGAACTCTGAATCTGCTGCTTCAGGGACAAGAATGCTACCAACCAATCTAGTGTTAAAAATTGATCCTGTCAGGATACCTTTTAATTCTGGCCCTTTTCTTTTCCCAAATGTAATTACCTCGATGTCATTGACAATAGCCTCATTTGTAAAGACCCAGAGCTCTGAAATTCCCTAAGTAAACCTCACTGTCTCTCTTCTTCTCTTCCTTCAGGCTTTTTTCACTTCTAATCCTACAAAGTGGCTTGGGCTATGCTCCTAAATTCAAGATTAGTAATGTTTCACAGCAATTGATTAAGTTTTAAACCAATTAACCCAAAAGAGTTTGCTGTTAAATTTGACTGGATATGTCCATGCAAAGCATTTTGGTTTTTTTTACTGCATTGACATGGCTACACATGAATATTTCATATCATTGTCATTCCTAATTTTGTAGGTATGATTCTATGTTTAAACTGCCCATTCAACACTTGCATGGCTGTGATTCAGGAGTTCAGCCTACTCTCATAAACTTAAGGCTTAAAACTTTCCAATTATAACTCAGGTTACAAAAAAAAGAAAAATGTTCTGTGGTGTCCAGTACTGGCATGCTTCACCTTGATAAAAACAACAGTTCACGAAATAAAAATGTGAAAGTGCTTCTCCATTACATGTTCAGAAAGGTAAACATGTGGTTGAATGTTGATAACTTACCCTTTCAACTCAGCTCTTTGAGAGATTTTTGCAATTACCCTTAATAAAGACAAACTTCCTTGTAATTCATCACAAACCATGTTGCCCAAAACTGCTCAAATAAAAATGAGTCATATGTTTAAAACTCAGAAGAGTATTAGAAAAACCAAACATTGTGGGCACAGGCAAATGTCTGAGTGCTGAGGTCACATTCCCTCTTCGCATTTAGCTGCGACCTCATAAATTATGTTGAAATATTGAGATTTAACAGAGGAAATTTGCCAAGAAATACCTAGGTTAAAGCAAGATTTTTTTATAATGTCAAGGCCACTAATTTGTGATTTGATTTCAAAGGCTTTCAACGATAAATACATGTGTAGAAGTTAGCAATTTTTACACAACAACTCTACTTCTGGTTATCAATAGTGTTAATAATTTCCCTCAGAGAAAATAATCTATGCACATACATTTTTACACAAACTTGCACATATACACACATACAGACACACTTTTCCATGCCTGGGTACTGCAAAGGCAGAGGTGATATGCTGTGTGTTTTTCTTTGCCCTTTGCCATAAGATCTAGTTATTAGAAGCTTTTAAGAGAAGCCTTTGCCCTAGGCATACTGTCAGAAGAACATCAAAGTACACCTGAATCTACTGCCTGAGATCTTGTCACTGCTTGAGGGCCTTTTGTTTAATGGAAAGCCAAGGCCTCATGTCCATTGCTTTCACAGAGCCTCAATGAGCTAAGTACAGTCATGAGCAAAGCCTGGACAGCCGATCCTTCAGAAGAGAAATTCAATATTCTCATCCCTAGCTTTTATACTTCCACACAAAGTATACATCACCATGATGTATACTCCCATCATTATTACTATCATCTGCATCAAATGCCTGTTATGCTGCTGGCGATTAGGGGAGCAATGAAGGCCCTCCATCTCTGTCCGTCCTTAGTCATCTTCTCTTTTGTGCCCTAGGTGTGGTTCAGGGCCATCAGCTTGGTAAAAATTTCAAGACTAAATAGTTCTGAATGAAGAATGTTATTAATTAAACTGCCTTAAAATCCGACCCTTGGATTGACTCATATTGCATGCAAACCACTCCTTTGGAGGAGCAACACCTTATATTCCACCTTGGTACCCTCCAACCTGATGGCATGAATATCGATTTCCCCTTCCAGTTAACAAAGCTCTTCCCCACCCTTTGTCTATTCTCTACCCAGACCTTTTACTTCTTCTCACCTGCCTATTACTTCCCCCGGGTCCCATTCTCCAATGGTCCACTCTCCTCTCCTATCCCACCCACCTGGCTTCACCTATCGTCTGCCAGCCAGCCTTTTTTTGCCTTCCCACAGATTTTACCTCCGTCACCTTCCCCTTCCCTTCTCAGTCCTGAAGAAGGGTCTTGGCCCAAAACTTTGAATATCTATTCACTTCCATAGATGCTGCCTGACCTGCTGAGTTCCTCCAGCATTTTGTGTGTGTTGCTTTGGATCTCCAGTATCTGCAGACTTTCTCATGTTTATGAGTTCCTCTGGCCGATCAAATCCATGCTCACCCACATTTGAACTCCACACAGACAGCACTAAAACTCAAGAGTGATCTCAACCGTCAATAGCGTACAATATTTTAAAACTTGTTTAACATTTCCCTCACTGTCAGAAAAAGATATTAGTTGATAAACTGCATGTCTATTAGGTTCTGAGAGATTGCAGTGAGGGCCAGAGATTGCATTTACAGCTGGCATATCTGAAATTAATACCGGTTGGCAGTTTTCCCAATCCTCGATGGTGCAGACACCAGCTACTTCCACAATCAGGTTCACAGGACGGTGCTGACCTCGCTACAAAAATGGTTTTTAAATTAGAAATGATTTGGTGTCATTCCCTCTCTCTTGCAGAGGGTGTTGCTGCCGCACCGGAACATCTGTAATTATGCAGCATCAGTTTTCATAGCCCAATGCCACCCCAAAACATTTCCCAACTAATTTTAAGTGCAATTAGAGAGAATGTAGGATGTTCAGCAGTGATGATGGGAAATGCATGTTACAACACAAGCATCACAACGGCTATCTGTTTGAGTGACAGGGGTATTGTATTGAGAACAAAGTCACCGGAGAGTTACTGAAGTTAAAGGACAGAGAAGTGTTTTATTAAACAAGTAGCCGGCATCATCCATTGAGACACTCGGAGAAAAAAGCCTCCTGTCCCAATATTACATGACATTTTTATATGAAAAGATCAAAGGTAACAGCAGGACAATTTTATAGTCACAATGTATCCACAATGCTTCCTTTGAATTATATATAGTTTTCACACTTCCTTCTTTGCACCCACACTCCAAACACCCAAAATGAATATTAATCAGCATTGTCCCGTTTGCAATCAACTCCATTCGACAACTCCAGAAAAACAATTGTTCAGGTTGCATTTTAAATTCAATCTGCAATCCACATTCTTGTCTGAAAATTGTTTGCTGGTGAAGTTAATATTTGCTATATACCTTAATTCTCCAGCATGCCCTCGCAATGGGTGAGGTGTAATATTTCCTAGAAGAGTGGATTAATACCTGGGATGACAATTATTCAAATACATAGCCTAGTCTCATCCAGCAGGTGAATCCTGTGACACTGAAGCATGCTTTCAGTACTGAAGAATCAGTTTTTTATTTAGTTCCACCCTCTGGATTGGAACTCAGATATATAAACTTCTGGCTTCAGAACTGGGAGAGTGAATGTAATAAAACAGCAACCATCAGATCTCCTCAGCACCATGGAAATGTTTAAATACCTGTATCAATTCTGTCAGTAAAGGAGCTGTGGGTGAGAAGTTGTTGTGGAAGATTATGAACAAAAACCATAGATTGCATAGATTGTTCAATTTACAATAAGAAACAGCGTTCTGAAATAGGCGTCCTTGTTTTCCAGTGGGTATCAAAGCCAGGTGCATGACAGATGTGGTGGCCTCTTTCACCTCAGATGGCTGAGGAAGTTTGGTATGGGCCCCCAAATCCTAAGAACTTTCTACGGGCGCACAAAAGAGAGCATCCTGACCAGCTGCATCACTGCCTGGTATCGGAATCGCGGGACTCTGTAGAGAGTGGTGCGGACAGCCCAACACATCTGTAGTTGTGAACTTCCCATGATTCAGCACATTTAGAAGGGCCCATTGGATCATTGGGGACCTGAGTCACCCCAACCACAATCTATTCCAGCTGCTACCATCTGGGAAATGGTAGCACAACATAACAACCAGGACCAACAAGCTCCGAGACAGCTTCTTCCACCAGGCTTTCAGAGTGATTAACTCACACTGATTTGAGTGTACTCTATATTACATTGACTGTTCTATTTATTTTAAATTACTATGATTGCACATTGCACATTTAGACAGCAACATAATGTAAAGTTTTTTACTCTGCATGTATGTGAAGGATGTAAGAAATAAAGTCAATTCAATTCATATTGGTGAGTGTCCAATGTGGCAGAAATGGAGTTTTTGATATAGACAATAGGTGCAGGAATAGGCCATTCGGCCTTTCTAGCCAGCACCACCATTCACTGTGATCATGGCTGATCATACACAATCAGTGCCCTGTTTCTGCCCTCTCCCCATATCCCTTGACCCCGCTATCTATAAGAGCTCTATCTAACTCTCTCTTAAATGCATCCAGAGACTTGGCCTCCACTGTCTTCTGGGGCAGAGCATTCCACGTATCCACCACTCTCTGGGTGAAAAAGTTTTTGCGCATCTCTGTTCTAAATGGCCTATCCCTTATTCTTAAACTGTGGCCTCTAGTTCTGGACTCACCCATCAGCAGGAACATGCTTCCTGCCTCCAGCATGTCCAATCCCTTAATAATCTTATATGTTTCAATCAGATCCCCTCTCATCCTTCTAAATTCCAGTGTATACAAGCCCAGTCGCCCCAATCTTTCAACATATGACAGTCCTGCCATTCCGGTAATTAACCTTGTGAACCTACGCTGCACTCCCTCAATAGCAAGAATGTCCTTCCTCAAATTTGGAGACCAAAACTGCACACAGTACTCCAGGTGGGGTCTCACCAGGGCCCTGTACAGCTGCAGAAGGACCTCTTTACTCCTATACTCAATTCCTCTTCTTATAAAGGCCAGCATGCCATTAGCTTTCTTCACTGCCTGCTGTACCTGCATGTTTGCTTTCATTGACTGATGTACAATAACACCTAGATCTCGTTGTGTTCCATTTAGATAGTAATCAAAATGACTCCATTTAGATAGTAATCTGCCTTCCTGTTCTTGCCACCAAAGTGGATAATCTCACATTTATTCACATTAAAATGCATCTGCCATACATTTGCCCACTCACCCAACCTGTCCAAGTCACCCTGCATTCTCATAACACCTTCTTGACATTTCACTCTGCCACCCAGCTTTGTGTCATCAGCAAATTTGCTAATGTTACTTTTAATCCCTTCATCTAAATCATTAACGTATATTGTAAACAGCTGCGGTCCCAGCACCGAACCTTGCGGTACCCCACTGGTCACAGCCTGACATTCCGAAAGGGACCTGTTAATCGCTACTCTTTGTTTCCTGTCAGCCAGCCAATTTTCAATCCATGTCAGTACTCTGTCCCCAATACCATGTGCCCTAATTTTGCCCACTAATCTCCTATGTGGGACTTTATCAAAAACTTTCTGGAAGTCCAGGTACACTACATCCACTGGCTCTCCCTTGTCCATTTTCATAGTTACATCCTCAAAAAAACTCCAGAAGATTAGTCAAACATGATTTTTCCTTCATAAATCCATGCTGACTCAGACTGATCCTTCTACTGCTATCCAAATGTGTCATAATTTCCTCTTTTATAATTGACTCCAGCATCTTTCCCATCACGGACGTCAGGCTAACCGGTCTATAATTCCTTGTTTTCTCTCTCCCTCCTTTCTTGAAAAGTGGGACAACATTAGCCACCCTCCAATCAGCAGGAACTGTTCCTGAATCTATAGAACATTGGAAAATGATTACCAATGCATCCATGATTTCTAGAGCCACCTCTTTAAGTACCCTAGGATGCAGATCATCAGGTCCCGAGGACTTATCAGCCTTCAGACTCAACAGTCTATCCATCACCTTTTCTTGCCTAATATAAATTTCCTTCAGTTCATCCTTTACCCTAGTTCCTTTGACCACTATTACATCTGGGAGATTGTTTGTGTCTTCCCTAGTGAAGACAGATCCAAAGTACTTGTTCAACTCATCCGCCATTTCCTTGTTCCCCATAATAAATTCACCCGTTTCTGTCTTCAATGGTCCAATTTTGGTCTTAACTATTTTTTTGCTATTCACATACCTAAAGAAGCTTTTACTATCCTCCTTTATATTCTTGGCTAGTTTACCTTCGTACCTCATTTTTTCTTGGCGTATTGCCTTTTTTGTTACCTTCTGTTGCTCTTTAAAAGCTTCCCAGTCCTCCGGTTTCCTGCTCATCTTTGCTATGTTATACTTCTTCTCTTTTATTTTTATACTGCCCTTCACTTCCCTCGTCAGCCATGGCCGCTCTTTACTCCCCTTAGGATCTTTCTTCCTCTTTGGAATGAACCAATCCTGCACCTTCTGCATTATTCCCAGAAATACCTGCCATTGTTGTTCCACTGTCTTCCCTGCTAGGGTATTGTTCCATTGAACTTTGGCTAGCTCCTCCCTCATAGCTCCATAGTTCCCTTTGTTCAACTGTATTACTGACACATCTGATTTTCTCTTCTCCTTCTCAAATTGTAGGTTAAAATATATCATATTATGGTCACTACCTCCTAATGGTTCCTTTCCCTCCGAGTCTCTGATCAAATCCGGTTCATCGCACAACTCTAAATCTAGAATTGCCTTCTCCCTGGTAGGCTCCAGTACAAGCTGTTCTAAGAATCCATCTCGGAGGCACACCACAAACTCCCTTTCTTGGGGTCCAGTACCATTCTGATTCTCCCAGTCTACCTGCAAGTTGAAATCCCTCATGACAACTGTATCATTACCTTTGCAACATGCCAATTTTAACTCTTCATTCAACTTACACCCTACATCCAGACTGCTGTTTGGGGGCCTGTAGATAACTCCCATTAGGGTCTTTCTACCCTTAGAATTTATCAGTTCTATCCATACTGACTCTACATCCCCTGATTCTATGTCCCCCCTCGCAAGGGACTGAATATCATTCCTCACCACCAGAGCCACCCTACCCCCTCTACCAGTCAGTCTGTCCTTTCGATAAGATGTATATCCTTGAATATTCATTTCCCAGGCCCTGTCCACTTGAAGCCATGACTGTTAATCCCACAATATCGTACTTGACAATTTCCAACTGAGCCTCAAGCTCATCTACTTTATTCCTTGTACTTCGTGCATTCATATATTATACTTTTAATTCGTTATTCCTCTCTCTTTTCATATCAATTCCTATTTCACTTGGCCATACTGTATGATCTCTTCTTAAGCTTTCTACTCCATTGATTCTGTTGTCCTTTTTAACTTTTCTTATTTTCACTTTCCCTTTAACTCCATCCTTATATTTCCAGTTCATCCCTTCCCACTACTTAGTTTAAACACATCCGTGCTGCAGTGGCAAACCTGTCTGCCAGAATGCTGGTCCCCCACCTATTAAGGTGCAACCCGTCCCTTTTGTACAATTCATCCCTACCCCAAAACAGATCCCAGTGGTCCAAGAATGTAAATCCTTGCTTCCTGCACCAGTTCCTCAGCCACACATTCAGATCCATTATCTCCCTGTTCCTGCCCTCTCCAGCACAAGGAACTGGAAGCAAACCAGAGATAACCACCCTGGAAGTCCTGCTTTTCAGCCTTCTTCCAAGTTCTTTGAAGTCCCGCTGCAGAATGTCCTTCCTCTTCTTCCCGATGTCATTTGTGCTGACATGTACTACCACTTCCGGCTGTTCACCTTCACCCTTGAGGATTCCCTGCAATCGGTCCGATATGTGACATTACCAGCCATTCAAAGTACTTCATGGTGATTTCTGTCAGTGCCTCAGAAGGGTAGTCATTTAGTTCAGAGGAAGTCGCGTTCCTAGGTACTGGGATGGCGATGACCGATTTGAAGAATGTATGGACAGCAGTGTGGATGAGTGAAGTATTGAAGATGTCCGTGCAGACGTCAGTAATCTGGTGTGCACACTCCCCGAGTACTCACCCTGAGATGTCATCTGGCCCAGCCAGCCATCTTACAGGGCTTGACTCTCTGCAGGGTCCTTCACACACCTGCTGCTGTTACCGACGGTAGCTGCTCACCTAGGAGGTGGGAGTGGGTGAGACCTTTCATGGCTGGCATTGTGTTACATGCCTCAGTGCATTCATAAAGTTACTTACAACATCAGGGAGGGATACACCACTTTTTAGATACACCTGTACACCTGCTCTTTAATGCAAATAACTAATCAGCCTATCATGTGGCAGCAACTCAATGCATAAAAACATGCAGACATGGTCAGTTGTTCACCAAACATCAAAATGGGGAAGACGTGTAATCCAAGTGACTTTAACTGTGGATTGATTTTTGGTGGCATATGGGGTGGTTTGAGTATCTCAGAAAATGGCAGCTCTCTTGGGATTTTCACACACAACAATCTCTAGTGTTTACAGAGAATGGTGTAACAAACAAAAATACTTCCAGTGAGCAGCAGTTGTTTGGGTGAAAATACCAAGTTAATGAGAGGTCAGAGGAGAATGGCCAGACTGATTCAAACTGACAGGAAGGCAACAGTAACTCAAATAATCAGGTGTGACAACAATGATGTGCGGAAGAGCATCTCTGAAAGCACAGCACATTCAGCCTGGATGAGAAGAGCAATAATGTATACTCAGTGGCCATTTTTTAAGGCACAAAAGGTGCCTAACACAGTGGCCACTGAATGCACATCATTACGTTTTATTGGAATCTACCACTTCTGTGCATGCACTCAAATCACCTTATTGTCTATAATAAAAAGAGAGGGTTGGAAAATATTCTGCAGGTCAAACAGCATCCATGGAAAGAGAAAGAGAATTAACATTCCAGATCAAAGAACCTTTATCCGAACTACAATCAGCAGTGAAGTAACATATTGGTTTTCAGCTGCAGAGAAGGTAGAGCAGGGACAAAGGCAGTATAGCTGACAGAGGTGAGGCCAGACTGCTAGGCCACTGCTGAAGACAGTTGATGGCTAGGTTAATGAGAAGAGAGGGGGAACACAAACAATAGGTCATATAAAGAGCTGTTGAATATGTCCAACACATCAGGCTATCTGGGGGAAGAAAGAAAATCTGAATCAATATTATTAGTTCTCTTACAGCAGAACTAGTCAGTTCTGATACAGACAACGCAAGGGAATTAAAGTTTCTGAATTCAACATGGAGAAGAGTTTCATTTTCATTCTCAGCTGAAAACTCTGCCTCCAGAGCATTGCTTGATTCCTATCCCCGCATTTCATAAATGTGAATATCTCCTCTGTATTTCCTGTCATTGTAACAAAAATACTGGTTCTCCAACATGTCCTGTTACTCTAATAACTGTTCTCCAAATCCTTTTCCAGCTCAGTTGCATTGTTAATGCCATGTAGATTCTAAGATGGTACATAATAATCTAGCTAGAAGATAACCAAATCTTTATATAAAGGTGGGATTAATTCCTTTGATCTACTCTTTAATAGTTTCTCATGGAAGTTAGTATCCCATGAGTTGGCAGAGTGATGAGCTCTGGCTGACCTGCAGGTTTACAATTTCTCTGTTCCATTCACCAACTTCCACTCTTACTTTACCACTGTTCACAACAGCCCTCAAACCTGGCATGCCATTTTAAAGTTAATAATGAGTTAATCAATGCACTTGTTCATCTTCTACTGATCATGAAGTGTCATCAAAATCCAACTTCCTTAATTACACAGCTCTTAAGTAATCAGAGGTGAAATTGTGCTCTTCCCTCAGGTTTACAGTGGTAATAAACTTGATAACGATAAGGAAGGATGCCTTGATGCACAACAGGAGTCTAAATAATCAATCTGCCAGAGTATCCGACAGAATCAGCAAACTTGTAAACACTAAGATCATGATTCCAAGTTCAAATGTAGAGCTTAACCTAAAGCCCAAACAAATAATAGAAAATACTCGCGTGTTTTTGGCTTCATGGGGAGTGACATGCCATTTGGAAACATTTTGTGAGTAAGTGTCCAACAAATCAATGTCAGAGGTGCACATGTGCTTGAGCATGTCGTCGGTGCTTAAATAGGAACATTTGGCACTGCACAAAAGCACTCATCCATAGCACGACTGAAAGGAACTGTGGCTGCAATTCTGATGACCATTTCCCCAAAACATATATTTCTTACTGTGAGTGATACCAACACCTCATAAAAGGTATATACTGAATGAATACTTGAGAAAACAAATCACTTGACTAAAGATAGAAAAATAATTCTCTGAATAGAATTGCTGACGATACTTAGCCTGTGACAATGAACCAATGCACACTGCTTCACTTTTTATGCTCTCTTTTTGCACTATACTAAATATATAATAGTAATTTCTAGGTGTTTTATGCATTGCACTATACTGCTGCCACAAAAGATCAAATTTCATGACATATTAAACTTAATTCTGAATCTGATTCTATGATGTTAATGCAATGGCTATAATATGATGGGTAAATGACAAGGGACAGCATTGGCTGAGATTTCAATATACCACTTCAATGTACAAAGACTCAAAGGTTAGGGAGAAGCAAAGTTTTGGTAAATAATCCTACTAATTTCACTTCCTGCTGTCAGTTTGAGTTGCTTCATTATCTCAGAAATCGTGAATGGAGCTGGTTACTGTAAAACACATCAGCAAGTAATTTCACATCTGGGATTTCAATGGAATGAAAGTCATTGAAGCATTGAAAAATGATTTCGTTGTGAAAAATGTACAATGTGACTTTGCCAAGTATAGATTGGAGGAAATGTTATTAAGTAGAAAGTCCAAATGACTATTGTTGCATGTGTCAAGAAAGGGTAGATGATCCTATGCTGTCCAAAATTATGAATAGATTCGAGGGAGTAAACTAACTGAACTGTATTTCCATAGGTCAGTTAACACAATCTTCAAGGTGGTAATGGTAGTGTGGCAGTTACTATAACACCATACAGTGCCAGCAAGCAGAGTTCAGTTCTGTCATAGTCTGTAATGAGTTTGTATGTTCTCCTCATGAATACGTGGGTCCCGTTGCCTCCCATATTCCAAAACCACTGTATGGGTTAGTGGGTTAATTGGGTGGGGCTTGTTGGGCCAGAAGGGCCTATATCTCTAAATAAATAAATAAAAAGTTGAGGGAGATTAAGCACCATCATTCCAGTGGAATAAAATATTTCTCACTACCCTTACCTGAGCATTTTCTGTTTTTAGTTCAGTTTTCCAGTATCTGTAGTATTTAACTTTTACGTTACTAGAATATATTGGCTAAGAAGACAACTGAACTTCTACAATTTACATGAGTTACGTGAGCATTTGGAACTGGAAACAGTATGAGGAAACAGCAGGGGAAAGTGATGACAGTAGGGAAGCAGCAGTGGCACTTACAAGTGCGGGCCAAAGCTTTTCGTCCAGATGTGCTTCTAAGATTGTATGATTTGTTTAACAGCCTCCCAATCCATAGAGTGTTCACCGCTGTGTTTTGTGTGCAAGTTATTACCGCAGGTTCACAGTTTCTCAGTTAAGCACAAGGAAAACGCTAGCAAGTTTTACATCAGCAGTGTAACGTAAAAGTAACCATAAGAACACAGTGTGACTAATAGTCTCAACCAGTATAACTCATGAAAGTCCGAATACATTGAACGAAGACTTTAGCATACAAAATTCAGTTAGATTTTTCGTTAGTCATTCCAACGTCATGAATAATGGACACACACACACACACACACACACACACACACACACACACACACACACACACACACACACACACACACACACACACACACACACACACACACACACACACACACACACACACAGCCATCAATCAGATGAAAATTGTGATCTCAGGAAAATTTACAATTTAACTCAAATCTATTCCTCACTATTTCATCTCTGTTTGGATCTTCTACTTACCTCTCATTTATTCTTATGTCAGATCTGGTCATGATTGTGTAGAAACAAGTTCAAGGATTTCTACTACTGCAACCCTGAACTTCCTTCCTCAATGCTTGTTTCTAAGTTTTATGGATATGACATCACAAAATGTGCCCAGTTTCATAAAAATTACGCTGGAAGCAGGATAACAAAAGTATGACCCTGATGCAGGGTCTCATCCAGAACCGTTAACCATCCTTCTGTCTCCATGCCTGACCAGTAGGTTGTTTTTTTTTAATCTTTTCTATCCTTTGCTACCTGGTATGTTTTAGTAGCCAGCATTTTAAAGTCATCAGAAGTTGAAGGGGAGAGTGCAAGAACTGAAGATGTATCCTGTTGTTCACCAGGGATATTAAGGCACATTATTTTCTCTGTATGATCTATTTCCTCTCATTTCACTTGCTATATCCGGCCCCAGTGCTTTGGAACACAATCTTTGTTTTACAGTATATAGTTATTCTTTCATTGTCGAGTTCAGCATTTAGGAACTAGCACCATGGAACAGTTGAGGGGAAAAACAGATTCTTCTAATTCTTGAGCAACATTAGTTGATTCAAAGAATATAATGAAGCAGACCTCTATTGAAATGTTTATGTCCAGATATACAAATGCCATTTCCAGAAAAGTTGGGATATTTTCCAAAATGCAATAAAAACAAAAATCTGTGATATGTTAATTCATGTGAACCTTTATTTAACTGACAAAAGTACAAAGAAAAGATTTTCAATAGTTTTACTGACCAACTTAATTGTATTTTGTAAATATACGCAAATTTAGAATTTGATGGCTGCAACACACTCAACAAAAGTTGGAACAGAGTTAAAATAAGATTGAAAAGTACACAGAATATTCAAGTAACACCGGGTTGGAAGACTCCACATTAAGCAGGCTAATTGGTAGCAGGTGAGGTATCATGACTGGGTATAAAAGTAGCTTCCATCAAAGGTTCAGTCTTTGCAAGCAAGGATGGGTTGTGGCTCACCCCTTTGTGCCAAAATTCGTGAGAGAATTGTTAGTCAGCTCAAAAGGAACATTTTCCAACACCAGATTGCAGAGAATTTAGGTCTTTCAACATCTACAGTACATAATATTGTGAAAAGATTCAGAGAATTCAGAGACATCTCAGTGCGTAAAGGGCAAGGTCGGAAACCACTGTTGAATGCGCGTGAGCTTCGAGCCCTCAGGCGGCACTGCCTAAGAAACCGTCATGCTACTGTGACAATTATAGCCACCTGGCTTGGGAGTACTTCGGAAAACCATTGTCACTTAACACAGTCCGTCGCTGCATCCAGAAATGCAACTTGAAACTGTATCACACAAGGAGGAAGCCATACATCAACTCTATGCAGAAATGCTGGTGAGTTCTCTCGGCCCGAGCTGATCTCAGATGGACCGAAAGACTGTGGAACCGTGTGCTGTGGTCAGATGAGTCCACATTTCAGCTAGATTTCGGAAAAAACAGGCGTTGAGTTCTCCGTGCCAAAGATGAAAACGACCATCCTGATTGTTATCAGCGAAAGGTGCAAAAGCCAGCATCTGTGATGGCATGGGGTGCATCAGTGCCCACGGCATGGGTGAGTTGCATGTATGTGAAGGTACCATTGACTCTGAGGCATATAATAGGATTTTAGAGAGACATATGTTGCCATCAAGGTGACGTCTCTTCCCAGGACATCCATGCTTATTTCAGCAGGGACAATGCCAGATCACATTCTGCACGGGCTACAACAGCGTGGCTTTGTAGACACAGAGTACGTGTGCTTGAGTGGCCTGCTGCCAGTCCAGATCTATCTCCTATTGAAAATGTATGGCACATCATGAAGAGGAGAATCAGACAACGGAGACCACGGACTGCTGAGCAGCTGAAGTCTTATATCAAGCAAGAATGGACAAAATTTCCAATTGAAATTCTACTACAATTAGTATCCTCAGTTCCAAAATGATTAAAAAGTGTTATTAAAAGGAAAGGAGATGTAACACAATGGTAAACATGCCTCTGTCCCAACTTTTGTTGAGTGTGTTGCAGCCATCAAATTCTAAATTTGTGTATATTTACAAAATACAATTAAGTTGGTCAGTAAAACTATTGATACTCTTTTCTTTGTACTTTTGTCAGTTAAATAAAGGTTCACATGAATTAACATCTCACAGATTTTTGTTTTTATTGCATTTTGGAAAATATCCCAACTTTTCTGGAAATGGGGTTTGTAGTTGGGAAACTCATCCTAATTTATATCTGCAAAGCTATTAATGTCCTGTCAAGATGCTGGAGTAGAGATCCAATCGCAGACCCAGTGCTATGCACACAGTGATATGAGTAACAAATCCCGAGGTGTAAACAAAGCTGGCATCAAAGTTCAGGCAGAGATCAAGACATCCAGAGAAATCCAAAAACCAGAATCGGGAAACAGGCAGAGTCGATATTCAGACGGACAGAGTACAGATATGAATGTTGGAAAGGCTCAGGAAAATTCACTAGTGTAATCTGGCAACCAACAGGTGGAAACACAGGACTGAAATACACTGAGCAATAAACAGCGAGACAGGTGATAGGTAGAGCACAATGAGACACAGGTGGCAGCAATACAGGTAAATACAGGTAATAACAAGAAACAGATGAGAGATGAAGTACTCAGTGATACAGGGGCCAGAGTCGAGCAGGAACGGGCACAGAAACACATGGCAATACAAAACCACAGACTGACAGCTAGGGGGAAACACACAAAAAGACAGAGTTCAACTGAAGGTACTGACATGTCCATAACATAAAGCTAATGGTGTTCATTTATGTTTCAGCTTGTGAACTAAAATGATGGTTAGGGATAGTTTTAGGTTACAAAACTATTCTTTAGTATATTTGGTCCTGAAATGTCAATGGATCATTCCCTCCATAGATGCTCCCTGACTTGTGAGTTCCTTCAGCATTTTGTGTGTGTGTTGATTTAGTAGATGTTTATGCTGTTAAATCTAGTTTACCAGTCTTTGGAAATTCATTCACACTTTTGTTTAAATGCCACCCAAACAACTGTATTTCCTTTATTGTTCTTCATATTTCTCATAGTTTCTTGATGAGCTCATATAAGCTGGACATGCTTAATGGCTTTGTTCTATGTCAATCCAAGAGTAATTCCATTAATCACATTTCCCACCTCTATTACAAGCTGTCAATGTCTTGCTTTACTGGGCAATTTTCACAAACCAATTAACCAAATGAGCAGCATACCTTTGAGAAGTAGGAGGAAGCAAAAGCATCTGGGGGTGGTGGGAATCCATGTGGTCACAGAAAACATACAACCTCCACACAGATCAGAATTGAACCTCGGTTTCTGGAGGTGTGAGACAGCAACTCCACACGCTGTACTATTTTAGCACCCAGGAAATCTCAGACAAAATATTTTTAAATCGGTGCTCTGCTTAAACTGGAAGAGGCAAATTTTAGCTGTGATTACAATGAAGCTTAAGATTAGGGGTTGTTTTTAATGACAAATAGTCTTGATGCAAACACAAATCAATTGCCTTTGCCATCAGTTACCCTGTTGCTCAGAGGTTAAAATATCCTGCAATGGGTTAAATATAATAGATTTCATGTAATGTAAATATAGAATAAAAACAATAATTTTAGCGGACAGAGAAATATGGTATGTCAGAAGACTCAGATTTAATTAAATTTAAGCCAAAAATCTAGAATGGGTCAGTAACACACAGAATAAAAGTAAAAATACTTAAATATTAATTGTGTAATTTGCAGTGGTGACTATGAAACTCTCTGATGTGATACAAATCAGTCAGAATCACTATTGTGCTTTGGAGAATGATACCTGCTGTACCTACCTCACCTAGGCAAACTGAATAATGTGGATGATTATTAACCATTTTTTGAAATAGTCTGACAAACAATTCTGTTTAAAGTCACTTTGGGATGAAGGTAAGTGCGGGAGGAATCAAAATCTAGCGCATGAATAAGGTAACTGAGATCTGACCATATAATCTGGTGAAAAAGAAATTGAAGGATAACACATGACCCCATTAGCTTCAGCATTCAATAAGATCATCGTTGATCCATATCGTCAACCAATCTCCATATCCCCTCCATTTTTAGTATGCAAAGAGTACATCATGCATTGCGAGAACATTCATTGTCAAGTTAAAAATGTTGATCGTGGCTGAAGAATTAAATCAACATATAAACAACTTTAACAACAAGGTGGCTTTTCAGCTCTGACATATGAACGTGTAAATGTGTTTAAAGATCTGGATAGCAAGTGATGAACCTAGCACCTTGAAGCAGATATTGCAATTTCTTTTGCTTGATGAACGTGTGTGATAACTAGTTGTAACAAAGGTACATGTTCTTCAGAGTAAAGCCATCAAATCAGTACCCTATCATTCCATGCAAAGGAGCTAGAAGCGGTCTAATACATCATGAATGGTTTTCTTAAAGCAAATTTGCAAACAAAATCTTAGGACTAACCTTGGACTAAGAATGCTGAATGTAACATTCTGTAGAGATGCTTTCTCATTTGTTATGAATAAAATTATAGTTTTAATTTTTAAAGTAATCAAGTAGGCTGAGGGCCAAGAAAACAAAATAAAAGTAACTTTATTTCTTACATCTTTCACATACAAGAGGAGTAGATGAAAACAATTCATGGTTGTGTGTGTGTGTGTGTGTGTGTGTGTGTGTGTGTGTGTGTGTGTGTGTGTGTGTGTATGTGTGTGTGTGTGTGTGTTTATGAACTGAAAATCATCGAGCCATTGGAAATGGAATCATTGAAATAAAATGAAAAGAGTCAATTGATATAAAGAAGTCTAAGACTTTGTTACGCATAAGAAAAAGAGATTTTTCTCCAAGATGCACATTAAGAAGCAGTTTGTGATTGGGGACTGCACATGGTGCAGTTAAAGATTAACCATGTTCCAGTGCATTGACAGAACCTTGTAGACCAGAAATGAAGTAATCGTACTAGCTACCGGGACTTAGAGTACTATTTTTTAACATACCAATAAGAAGGATGTGCAAGCTTTGCTGAGTGCAAAAGATAGAAGTTTGACTACTCCTACTGATATCATGAAGGTAATACAGCAACGTATAGAATCAAAGCCATTGTTGACTGCAAAACACTTCAGGCTTTAAGAGCGGAATCAAAAGTAAAGGGAATTCATTTCAGCATGTGCGGCTGAATTGAAGAGAGTTAGCATTGTTAGTTCAGTGATGGGCTCACTGATGTTTTGAGAGATCATTTATTCACAGAATTTTACAAGAAAGCATTCAAAAATCGCTCCTAAATGAAGCACAAATTACATTTAAGAGAGCAGTTGAAATAGCTGTATCAGTGGGAACAGAAGACAGAGATGCAATTGAATTGCAGTCAGGAATGAAAGTGTGTTCTTCTGTTATGTTCATTCTTTTTATTTTACTTTCCTTCAGCAGGGTTAGGATTAACATTTAATTTGTCATCTTTATTTTTATAAAGGGTTCAAAAAGAAACTTCTCCATTTAAATTATCAAAACTTACAGCATTCCAGAAGCAGCGTATTAATCTGAACGACGTGACAGTTATAGCTCAACTGGTAACACTCAAAGTTATCAACTTGCTCTAAAGGCTATCACACAAAAATAAATACTGACACCAACAAACTGAGAGAATGTTACATTATCAAGGGCACATCTTTGAGATGGGACATTAATCCATGACCCGGTCTATTTGCACAGATGGACATAAAAAGAGAAGAGAGGAATTATATCCAGTCTACTAGCTAATATTTATAACTCAACATCACAACCAGGTTGTCTGATCATGCTCACTTTTGCTATTTGTGACACTTTGTTTAATCTAAATTTTATTAAGGCTGCCACACTTCCTACCTTAAACAGTGACTACACTTTAAAAAAAAATGTTGCAATGTTAACTTTTAAGTGGCTTTCAGTACTTGAAAGACATTGCGTAAATGCAACTCTTCCATCCTGAGTGAAGTATGGTACTTTATGGAGCGTTACATTAACCAGCTCTTAGCAAGTCAGATCTCATGAAGGCCAACCCAGAGATCCATTGGGAATCAGAGGTACTTTGGATCAAAATTGCAAGCTCAAATCTACTGAAACTTAACTAAATTCATCAAGAATCTCTCTTCAAGACAAGTTTTATGCAAATATCTTTCATTTCCATGCTCGTCTAGAAAAGCTAAAGAACAAGATAAGGAACTTTAAAAGTGTACAGATAAGTACCAACAAGCATGTCAGGAGTTATTCTCAATTGTTGGTGACAGCTATTCAGATTTGGTATTCCCTTTTAGCTAAATTCATCTTAACAAAGAGAAGAGACTTAAAGAAGTAGAAGAAAAACAACTGATTACCCGATGCATGAGGGAGAGAGGCTCAATAGTTGGCAGACTATGCATTTCCATTCAGAAGAGAATGAATCACCGAGCCTTTCACTGCCCCAAACGGAAACCATTCACTAATTAAATTAGATTACTGAGCTACTTAGAATTTTCATTGGCTTTGCTTCAAATGAGTCAAAAGTTCAATGTTCAAAGTAAATTTATTATGTGACATGGAATACAACCCTAAGGTTCACTTTCTTGTGGGCATACAGAATAAATCCAAGAAAAACAATAAAATCAATGAAAGACTGAACTCAACAGTATGGACAAACAACCAAAGTGAAAAAGCCAACAAGCTCTGCAAATACAAACGAGAAAAAAATATATAATAATAAAAATAAGGAATAAATATCAAGCACATGAGATGAAGAGTCCTTGAAAGTGAGTCCACTGGTTGTGGGAACAGTTCAGTGTTGGTGTGTGAAGTTGAGTGAATTTGTCCCCTTTGGTTCAAGAGCCTGATGGTTGAGGGTCAATAACTGTTCTTGAACCTGATGGTGTGGGTCCTGACACTCCTGTACCTTCTTCCTGATGGCAGCAGGAAGAGGAGAGCGTGACTTACGTACTGTGGGTCCTTGATGATGGATACTGCTTTCCTGTGGCAGTGTTCCATGTAAATGTACTCAACGGTGGGGAAGGTTTTACCCATGATGGACTGGGCTGTATCCATTACATTTTGTAAGATTTTCCATTCAAGAGCATTGTTTCCTTACCAGGCTGTGATGTATATACTCTCCACCACACATCTATATATATTTATCAAAGATTTAGATAACATGCCACATCTTCGCCAACTTCTAATTAGAGGCACTGCTGTGCTTTCTTTGTAATGGCACTTATGTGCTGGGCCCAGGATAGTTCCTCTAAAATGATAATACCAAGGAATTTAAAGTTGCTGAGGTTATTGACCCTCTCTATCTCTGACCCTCCAATGAGGACTGGCTCATAAACTTCAGCCCGAAAAGTCAACAGCTTACATGGATGTTCCCTGGCCCGCCGAGTTCCTCCGGCAGTTTATGTGTGTTGGTATCTATAATCAGAGCCTTTGCACAACCCCCTCCCCCTCCCAAGGCAGGGAAGTCTAGAACTACAGATTTATAGTCAGGGACAAATTTGAAGGAGATCTGAAGGATAGGCTTTTCTACCTAGAAGGAGATGAATACTTGAAATGAGCTGCCAGAGGATATAGAGGAGACAGATGCAATGTTTAAGAAATATTTCAACAGATACATTTGGCCCAATGTATGCAATTAGGATTAATACAGATGGACATCACCAACCACATAGACCAGATGAGTTATAAGGATCTGTTTCTGTACTTCATATTTCTACGATGCCAAAACCTTAAAAGGACACTTTGCCTACAACAGAATATTGGCCTCGGAAAGAAATACACCAGGCTGTCTTAACCTATCACTTTCCAGCTATCCACCTTCCCTGCCCCCACCTTTCTATTCTAGCACCTTGCCCCTTCCTTTTCCAGTCTGGCAGAAACAACAACTGTGTGTTCATTTCCATGATGCTGTCTGACTTGCTGAGTTCCTCCAGCATCTCGTGTGTTTTTCTTTGAATACCAGCTTGCATGCTTGGGAAACCAGGAAATCATTAGCTATAATGTCACAATGACTGCACTGTTCAATGGGCTAATACTTTATTAAGGGATAGAGTGTTGTAAAAATAACCATCTTTGGATCTGGAAATACAACAGTAATAAAAAAAAATAGTTGGCATTCAAAAAGCAATGATACACTAACTTCAGCTCAAATTAGGGAAATCAACCAGCTTCTATGAACCTGCTCAACAGGAAGCTCAGAGACGTCAGCCTTGACCCTGACTTGTGCAGCTGGATCCTGGACCCTTTCAGGTCACTGGCAGGTGGAAAGAGTGGGCTCACTCACCTCCACCCCTCTGACTCTCAACACAGGAGGCCCTCAGGGCTGTGTACTAAGTCCCCTCCTTTACTCCATGTATACCCATGACTGTGTCACCACCCACAGCTCTTATCTGATAAGATTAGAGCTCAAATTAAATTTGTCAATGACACTACATTGATTGGCCTAATCTCAACGAATAACAAGGTGGCCTACAGGGAAGAAGTCATCTCTCTGACACAGTGGTATTAAGAAAACAACGTCTCCCTTAAAGTCGCAAAAACAAAGGAGGTGGTTGGGGACTACAGGAGGAATGTAGATTGGCTAACTCCTATTAACATCAATGGATCTCTGGCTGAGAGGGTAAAAAGCTTTAAGTTGCACAGGTTGGAATAATTTTCAAAATGACATTTCTTCACCCTCATGCCCTGCTGTAAATGTAGTAACCCATCATTTGAAGACAGTCACTCAAAGCCCAGGAAACCAAGTATGGGTCGCCTGTTTGTAAATCATTGGACTCACCCAAGCTTGATTTCTGGAGCCTGAGGATTTAATCTGCTCATTGAAAGTAATGTCACCATTGAGCTTCATTTTAATGTTAAGCATACAAGTTATTGTAAGAAAAGGGCCCATCAAAACAAGAAGACATGCCACGGAAACATGGCTTTTCAAATTTTTTATATGCAGCCAGCCCACACCCTCAATTAGAATGGCAGTGGCCACTCTTGTTCCCTCTCACCCAGAAACAAACAGAAATTTGAACCACTCCTTTACCATTTCTCCTTCCGCCCCCCCCCCCCCCCCCCACTGTCTCCCAACAATTTAGCAAAAGTCAAAGAATTGGCCTGGAAACTTCCTTCATGTAGGGCTGAAGTAGTACAATTATACCTGGAGTATTGAAGAAATTTCCCCTTAATTACAACAGAATTATTCGAGAGCAGATAATTAGCAAATAGCATTAGAAGGATCAGAGAAAGAGAAATAATTTTTTTAAATGGCCATCCTTGATACTTGTGTTTAGAAGTTATCTTTCCTACGCAAGGCTGTAGCTCACACAGTTGTTTGTCTCTAGGCAATCAAAATCCATGCTCCAGAGATCTTATAAACAAAGGCAGATTCCCATAAACCAAGGCCAGACTTTATGTCCCCATGACTGTCTGGGAGCAGCCCTACAAATAGGTAACTGTATGTTCATCAACATTGTCAGGCCAGCTGAAACAGAAGGATTTTACTGACAAAGATTCAACCAAAGTAATGCCCTTTATGAAGAAATAGTAACTGGAGGATTGCGACTGAGGATCAAAGCCAATCTTCCACATAATGCTGTGCATTGTTCCTTAAAAATTATGTTTGCAATTGCTGGACAAATTAGTGAAAGCAAAGAGTACGGATCAGAACATCAGCAACCACTTCCTGGAATTTCTGGAGAACTGTACTCTCATTCATATCCATGAAATTGTATAATACTGTTTCCACTTCTCATTACAATACTTTGTCTTTTGGGTTTTGATTTCAAAGATCTAAATTTACTTCTAATTTTACCTTTAGAACAAAATAATAATATTTATTAACAAATGTCTGCTGCAGTATGGACGTTTCAATCTGTGCTGTATTCCCAAAAATTCAGCCTGCACGTAATCCACTGGGTCCATTGTCTGTCATCGATTTTAATGATTTGGATGATAATGTGGTAAACTGAATTAGAAAATTGATGCATGACTACAAGACTGGGGGCATAATGTTGTGATGGAAATACACTGTGCAGACACCCTTTTTGGCAAGCTCAGCTTTCTAACACAGCAGCTAACACTTCTAGAGATGTAAGTGATATATATTTGAGCAAGCTATGCTTCCAGCCAATATTATTTTTTCAGCTTCTTGTCATAAGTGGCAACCAGTCTTCAGTTCTAAATGTAAATAGCAAGCAATAATCAGTCTACAGTAAAAAAGGACAACTTTGGAAACAAACAGCACGTCTATAGAACACAGACTGCTGGCCCACAGCGTAGGGATGACTGCTCAAGAGACACAGTGCAAAACAATGGGGTTATGTTAATTGACCTGCATCAAACCAAACACTGGCTGCCTACAATTCCTAGATGACTCATTCATCTGCAAATTATTGGTGTGTATTTTTATCCTAAAGAATTTATCCACAATTATTTTTATACTTGAGCTTTGGAAATCATTTGTAACTTGGAAAGTGGAAAACCTCTGTGAATTTTAAATTGGATAAAACTTACTGTCTTTGTTTGTGTTCAGAACTTCGCAGGCGACAAGCATGCCATTACAATGTACAGTAAGGAAGTCTATCAAAGCTTGCAACAGGATTTGAACCAGATGGAAAAACGGGCTGAAAATGTCAGATGGAATTTAATGCAGACGGGTGTGGGGTGTTGCACTTTGGAATATCTAACTAGGGTCAGTCTTACAGATTGAGCGATAGAGCACTGAGGAGCACAATAGAACAAGGGGATCAAGGAATACAGATTCATGATTCCTTGGAAGTGGTGTCACAGGTAGTTAAGGTCATAAAGAGAGCTTTTAGCTTATTGGCCTTCATAAATCAATGCATTTAGTACAAGAGTGGGGATATTATGTTGTAATAGATGTTGATGAGGCCAAATGTGGAGTATTCTGTGCACTTCTGGTCAGGCACCTACAGGAAAAGTATGAATGATTGAAAGAGTACAGAGAAAATTTACAACGATGCTATCAGGAGTTGATGACTTCAATTGTAGGGAAAGGTAGAATAGGTTAGGACTTTGAGCATTGGGAACAAGGGAAGATCTAATAAAGATAAGTGAAATTATGAGGAGTACAAATGCAAGGAGGATTTTTCCACCACGGTTGGGTGATATTGGAACTAAAGGTCGTAGGTTAAGGGTGAAAAATGAAATATCTAAGGGGAACCTGAGGTGGAACTTCACTCAGAGGGTGGTCCAGTTGTGGATCAAACTGCCAGCAGAAGTGATGGATGTGGTTTCAGTTTCAATACATAAGTGTGTGTTTGTTTATTTGGAGACACAGTATGGAATAGGACCTTCCAGTTCTACGAGCCACACCACCCAGCAACCCACAGTCAACACCAGCCCAATCACAGGACAATTTACAATGACCAATTCACCTACCAACTGGTATGTCTTTGGACTGTGGGCGGAAACCAGCGCACCCAGAAGAAACTGGTCCAGATCCTGCTGCAAGCTTTGATAGCGTTCCTCACTATACATCGTGATGGTATTGGGCTCATCAGGAAAAGGTACTAATTCCTTACATTCAGTGCCAGAATTGAACTCCAAGCTCAGGAACACCCCAAGCTCTAATTATGTTATCCTCACCACTAAGTTTCTGTGGTGCCCACTAAGTCTGAACGTGCATGGATGGGGAGGGTATTAAGAGTTATGGTCCACATATTGGTCAATGGGACTAGGCCAAATAACAACTTGGCACAGACTAAATGGGCTGAAGGGCTTGTATCTGTGTTGCAGGCCTCGTTGACTCTAGGACATAATCTAAGTTTCAAAAATGGGTATGATTGCTTTATTCTTTTGTGTGACCTTGTTTTGCTGGCAACCGTACATTTTTGTCCATATCTAACTGTCCGAGAACTGAGGTAAGTTGAGAGTCAGCATCACAATGAGAAAATGGCTGAACTTACAAGATTCTACTTCCATAACATTCCATCTTTCAACAACTTAACCAACTTTCAACACAAGGTCTGTAATTCCTTCACTACTATTGCAAAGATGAATTCAAGTCAAAGTATTGTAACGACAATGCAGCTAATTTTTAGACACATAAATACTAGAGTTTATAGCTTGACTCTAAAATGAAGTATTCAGGGGTGGTTTGAATTAGGACTTAATCACTATACCGGTTTAAAATTTGAAATAAATACATGACGTTGAAGTTAAGAAGTGGGTATTCACAGTTATAGACAGATACACCATGGAAACTTGCCTATTGGCCCAAGTGCAAGCTATCAACCACCCATGTGCATTAATTAATTAACCCCATTTTTATTCTTCCTCACATTCCCTTGAATTCCCCATAGATTCTACTGCAGGTTGAGTACCCCTTATCAAATGCTGAGAACTGGAAACTATTTGGATTTCAGATTTTTTGTGATTTTGGAATATATAATGAGGTAACTTTGGATCGCCATCATTTCCCACTCTGAATTTATGCGCTACTGGTAAGCAGTCATTGTCTTACACTTATCACACATTTGCACTGATGCAGCCATTTGGCATGCTAGATTTTCATCAATACTATTTTTTGCAAACTCATCAATGAATTTCTCTGCAATTTCATGTTCAGTGGATGCTTTATCATGAAAAATCTTTAAAAATTTAATACCAAGCCTTTTCTTAAATTTTTGCAACCAGCCTGCGAAATATTAACAATTATACTGAATTTTCCGTTTGTAATGAAAGATCTTTGTGTGCTTCATGATCAGCATACTGTTAAGTGGCATGTGTTCACTCTGACATTGATGAAACCATTATTTTAATGCACATCAAGACCTTTATTTTTCACGTCATGCAATGTTTTTCAATGTTTCATTAACTTCTGTTCATTACATATATGAGGTCAGTTCTCAGGACTGGTCTGTGGTACACAGAGACCTTGGCATCTCCTGGTAACCTTCCAGTCACTTGTGGAATTTTCCATTTCGACATGTCAGCGTTCAACATTTCAGATTTGGAGATTTTCGGAATTCGGATAAAGAGCATTTAACCTGCATACTGACTTTTCAAAATCACAATGGATGAAGATGGAGAACAAGAACTGATGAATGAGCATAGAGATTGTTAAGATGAAAAAGAAGGTGAAAAGAAAGTTTAAGGAATAAAACAAAGGAACAAAAAGAAAACATTTTGATTGAACAATGCCAAATAGCATATGTTAGAGAGGCATCTGGAACACATAAAAAGGAAACTATGAGAAAATAAGGCAGAGTGATCTGGTTTAGTTAGTCTGCAGATTGATACAAGTTCTTATTTAGATATATTATTTAATGTAAAAGTGAACTTCTGCACAAAATGGTGTACATTCTATGAATGGAAACTTGATCAAGCACATAACAGTCAGGCTCACTTAACTTGAGATACTTGCCTGAAAGTAACACAGTATGCCACCACAAACCGACCAGCGCTCCACAAGACAGGAAGAACCATACAGCCAATCTACAAGTTCCATTTTAACTTACTAATGTGCTTTTAAGAAAGTTCGGTGGAATGGCTGCAGTGGGGGAAAAAAGTCTCCCATCTCCT
This sequence comes from Hypanus sabinus, assembly GCF_030144855.1. Classification (NCBI taxonomy): domain Eukaryota; kingdom Metazoa; phylum Chordata; class Chondrichthyes; order Myliobatiformes; family Dasyatidae; genus Hypanus; species Hypanus sabinus. The sequence goes on from NC_082707.1 coordinate 34,072,472, forward strand.
TGAAGACAGTGGATTTGCTAAGGGGATATAGAGACAGATGCAAAGTTCCTTGTCTTGGTTTATCCCTAGCAACTACATAATGGAGGACACTGATTTACAGTCTGTTTCCAGCGACACGCACCAGCACAGACATCAAGTGCTGTTGAAGGTCATAAACTTGGGAAGGGCCACCCTCTGATCAGATCAAAGCCTGTTGGTCTCCCATCGCAGTGAGATGTCTGTGAGGGAATGCTGAATCCAGTCTATAGGTGTAGGTAATGAAGCTCAGTATAGACAATGCTAAGTCTCGGTGGGGAAGGAGGTTCCTTCCACTACCACACTTGGAGGAGTGGGAATTGAATGGAGAAGCCCCTCAAAGAGTGGAAAGGGAACCACCTCAGGGAACTAAGTGATGACATTAGAGCTATGGTTTGTGTATATTTTTTTTTCTCTGTCTCTCTCTCTCTCTCTCTCTCTCTTTAAAGCTTTACACAACTGAAAATGAATGTAAAGTTTTTTTGCAAGTTCTTCCTCGTGTATTTTTTTTATCATGAATAAAGTCTAATTCGGGGGAATAAAAGTTGAAACGTTGCTTACATTTTCAATTTCATTGTCAAAACCCTCGTCCATCTTAAGGTACAAAATTACCTGATATACAATCCATAAGATTCACAATTTGACTTATCCAAAGCCTCCTAGCTATCCCGACTGGCTCAACCCCTCATCAGTTGCTGTTGCTCCTATTCTAGTCCAGTTCATTAATCACATGCAGCATGCTGCAGGTTTCAAAACTTCCCATTTATCCTGTAGTCATTTCACAATCCTTGCCATTTAAAACCTGTTTATGATCCACCTCAGTGCAGTGAGTGCCTCATGTTTGTGATCCTGTATGCTTTTCCTCTTCCATTATCATCTGCTCACCTGATTTTTACCGCTTTGCGCATATTAGTTTACAAAGCCGAAAAGAAAAGGCTTGCTATGCGTATCAGCCATTACTCCTCATCCTACAATTTCCATCAGCGGAGTGTAGGCAAGTACAGTCCCGTGAGACTTTCCTAAAGGAAGGACCTCCAATTTGAAACCATGACATACCCTTCCTCTTTGCAGGGCATCCTCTGAAAACCACCTCCAGGAGGCTGGAAGAGTTAGTACTTGACTACAAAGGAGCTATGTATTGAAATTTTCTTTAGATTTGTAGAGAAAAAACTCCTTCCTTATTCAAAAATACAAATAGTGCTAAAAATACTAAAGATCAGCACTGGAACTGAAGTTTTTATTGAGTACTAGATGAAGTTAGACGAGTGATTTAAACGGTGACTGAAAACTGCACACAGCAGAATGTCTGAAAGAAGGGCCAAACCAAGTTTGTGACAGCAACAAAATGTCTCCATTCACTGAGTGATGGATGAGTAGTTACATGACAAATACTTAGCTAAAACCAATTACTGCCAAATGTGAACAGCGACCGAAAACAATGAGAATAACATTGCACGCATCAAGATAACCCTGTTGGGTAAAACAGAAACAAACTGAAACCAACCTTTATTAAAGGGAGTTTAGAAAATATTTCACATTGGATCTGTAGCCTATTTTTACCTCCTGCATTACCTATCATATGCCTATATGTTCAAGAGCAGTCAATCAATCAAAAGTCCAAAGAAATGGTTAATCAGTAAATGGTATAACATAAGACAATTGCAAAAGAATCCACTTATTCCCCACCCCCATGAAGTCATTATTCTTTCCACATTTATCTTATTCATCAGGAGAGCCTGAAAAGAAAGAGAAAGACAGAGGTCACAGTTCAATACTATGAAACGTTAGTTAACTTTACAGAGTTTGACGATACAACTGTCGTTATAAAATGAGAACAGAGGTAATTCCAATCCACACTTCCTCTCTAATAACTTTTTATTCATGCCACAGTAATCACCTACTTGGCATTTTAACAAGCAGCCTGAGAATGGGGCTTGAGAGTAAAACAGAATAGAGTCAGGGCCCAGGTCAGGAAATGGAAGAAGCTATTGAACACAACACTTAACCAAAACTGAAAGACTTAAGAGCAGGATCTGGTTTGACCACCTAATTTTTGATCAAAAGTACAAAGCAGCACAATTTGGAATTAGTTTAAACAAATACAGTAAAGCACTGCCATTCCACACAAGACTGAACAACTACCATATGAAGACACAGATATTAGTGTATTAATTCTGTTCAAAAATGCCATTGATATGATCAAGGAGCCAACAATGTTGCAGTGCACCTCAGTACTCAACCATTCGCTGTGTAAGTCCTGCACTGGTTTGTCCTCCCAAAGTGTAACACCTCACACTTGTCAACCTTAAATTCCATTTGCCATTTTTCCAGTTGGTCCATATCCAGTTGCTCATTTTGATAGCCCTCCTCACTGTCCAATACACCCCCAATCTTGGTGTCATTCACAAATTAGCTGATTTACTTTAAGATATCATAATCCAAATCCGTCTCATTGGCAAAGTGGCAACTCCGAACCAAATTTGAATCACTGAAGGGTGCTCAGCAGTTGTGGGAAGGCTTCAATGCTCTTAGCTCTTACAATGTGACACCATGTGACATAGGTGACAACAAGGCTTCATTCCCAGATGAGCTCAATGCCTTCTATGCTCAATTTGACTGTCAAACTACAGAGGCACCTTCATGAACTCCCACAGCCACTTCCTGACTCTGTGAATACAGTCTCTAAGGCCAATATGAAAGCATCCTTCAGATTAGTGAACCCAACCAAACCATCCAACCCAGTTAGGGTACCCGGCCAAGTACTGAAGACCGCTGCTGATGAGCTGGTTGGAGAGTCACGGATATCTTTAACTCCTCACTTCGACAGTCTGAGGTACCCACCTGCTTTAAGCAGGTTTCAATTATGCCAATGCCTCAGAAGAACATGGTTACCTGCCTCAGTGACTATTGTTCAGTAACACATACATCCACTGTGATGAAGTACTTTAAGAGGTTGGCAATGAAACATATCAACACAGACTGAGAATCAAATGAATCCATTCCATTTTGCCTACCATCACAACATGTCTACAACACATACCATTTCCTTGGCTCTTCACTCAATCATGGAACATCAGAATGATGAAGATGCATACATCAGGATGCTCTTCATTGAATACAGCTTGACATTCAATACTATCATTCCTTCAAAACTGTCAGTATCAATATCAGATTTAATATCACTGGCATTTGTCATGAACTATGGCAGCAGTACAATGAAATACATGATAATGTAGAAAAAGATCAATTACATTAAGTACATATGTATATTAAATAGTTAAATTAAAAGTAGTGCAAAAACAGAAATAATATAAATGAGGTAGAGTTCTTGGATTCAATGTCCAGATAGAAACCATATGACAGACAGGAAGAAACTGTTCCTGAATCACTGAGTATGTGCCTTTAGGCTTCTGTATCTTTTTCCTGATGGTAACAAGAGAAGGCATGCCCTGGGTGATGGGGGTCCTTTGTAATGGATGCCACCTTTCTGAGGCACAACTCCTTGAAGATGTCTGGATACTATATAGACTAGCACCAAGGATGGAGCTGACTAATTTTACAACTAATCAATAAGCTTCAAGTCCTAGGTCCCTCTAATTCCTTGTGCAACAGGATCCTCAATTTCTTCAATTGCAGACCCCGGACAGTTTGAACTGGCAACACCTCCTCCACAATCTCCCTCAGCACAGGTACACCATAAGGCAGTGAGCTTAGCCCCCTGCTCTACTTGCTTTATAATTATGACTGTGAGGCCGAGCACAGTTCCAATACCATATTTATGTTTGCTCATGACAGCACTGTTGTAGACCGAATCAAATACAGTAACAAATCAGCACGTAGGAAGGAGATTGAAAATCTGGCTGAGTGGTGCCTCAACAGCAACATCTCACTCAACATCAGCAAGATTAAGGAGCAATTATTGACTTCAGGGGGAGGAAACCAGAGGTTCATGAGCCAGCCCTCATTGGAGGATCAGAGGTGGACAGGGTCAACAAACTTTAAATTCCTCAGTGTTATCATTTCAGAGAACTTGTCCTGGGTGCAGCACATAAGTGCCATTATGAAGAAAGCACTACAGCACCTCTACTTGCTTAGAAGTTTGCAAAGATTCAGCATGTCATCTAAAACTTGGACAAATCTCTAAAGGTATGTGGTGGAAAGTATGTTGACTGGTTGCATCATGGCCTGGGATGGAAACACCAATGCCCTTGAATGGAAAATCCTATAGAAAGTAGTGGATACAGTACAATCCATCATGGGTAAAACTCTCTCCACTACTGAGCACATCTACACAGAGAGCTGTCACAGGAAAGGAGCATCCATCATCAAGAACCCCCGCTATCCAGGCCATGCTCTTTTCTCACTGCTGTCATCTGGTAAAAGGTACTGAAGCCTTAGGTTCAGGAACAGTTATTATCCATTGTTACGACTGTGCCCCAACTCTGAGGGGCCGAAGGGTACAAAGTAGCCCCCTGCTTTTTGAGAATCGCAAGATCGCTATTAATTCAGGTCAGGAGACCCAGGAAACGAGAGAAAGACACGCAGAATCCAGGTTTGGAATGTCCTGGTCTCTCAGCGATACAAAGCCACGGGAAACGGCCATTGTCTCTTGGAGACGGAATTGTGTATTGAGTACTGTACTATTTATTTGAAGCCCTCAGGGGAATGACCAAAGTGGGCTGGGTTGAGGGATTGCACCATCCCAACCGGATTGACATCTGAGACCCCGTGAGTAAGGATGAACTAAAGTGACTTTTATATTTCCACCAGACAATACATTATCCCCTAGACAATGATAGAGCTATTTCTTAGTGATTATTATTATACCCACACTTTTAGATTTAGCGTTGATGACGTATATTATCTGTACGTTTGCATTGATATTATTTTTGCGTATTTTTATCAATAAATACCGTTAAAAATAGTACCATCAGACTTCAACGGACCTCTCTATCTTTGCTGGTAAGTGACCCAGTTACGGGGTATGTAACACCATCAACCATCAAGCTATTGAACCAGAGGGGATAGCTTCACTCAACTTCACTTGCCCCAACACTGAACCTATGGACTTACTTTGAAGGACTGTCCATCTCATGTTCTCAATATTTATTGCTTATTTTGTTATTATTTTTACTTTTTTTCCTTTGAACGTGTGCAGTTTGTTACCTTTTGTACATTAGCTGTTTGTCCGTCCTGTTGGGTGTGGTCTCTCATTGATACTACCACGTTTCTTGGATTTAGTGTGAATGCCCACAAGAGAGTGAATCTCAGTGTTGTATACAGTGACATACATGTACTTTGATAATAAAATGTACTTTGAAATTTGAACTTCAAACTTATTATAGATGACAAACAACATCACACCCAGCATCAATCCCTGCGGCACACCACTAGTCACAGATCTCAATTCAGAGAGGAAACCATTCACCGCAAATCTATGATTCTCATGAAGTCAATACAAATTCAATTTACTACATCATCCTGAATGCCAAGTTTTTGAACCTTCTTGAACAGCCTGCCAAGATGGACTTTGTCTTACATGTAGACCATCTTTTCTTCCATCAACTTTCCTAGTAACCTTCTCAAAAAACTCTGAGACCAGTTAGGCATGATCTACCAAGCACAAATTTATCCATTATGAGGTCCTATTTATCCAAGTACTTTCATATCCTGCCCGTAAGAATACTGATGTCAGGCTCGCTGGTCTATAATTTCCTGACTTACTTTTGAACAACAGAAGAACATTAGCTATTATCACCCAAGAGTAAGGACATTCTAAATACCTCTGCCAGGGCCCCTGCCATTTCTACACTAACCCCCAGCAAGGTGCAAGGGGGCACCTTGACAGGCCCTGGGAATTTGTACACCAAAATGTGCCTCAAGACAGCAAGCACCAGTCAAGATGGCACCTATATGCAATGCTCCCTTGGTCGACATTTCTGGCTGGACCAAGAAACTATTTATTTCACTTCCTTTACGTCCATTTTTTGAACTACTGTAAATGTGTTTCTGAAACTGTTAGAGCCTGTGATTTACAGCTTGGAGATTTATAGTGTGATCCAGCACTCTGATGTCTCCAAGAAGTTTCCACACTCCCAAGTTTGAACCTCTGAGGTCTTGAGGTGAAGAAACTTTGAGAAAGAACACAAGCTGATGATCGACTCCATCTTGCCATTCAATTCAGCATGCGAGAGTTCAGTGCAGGCTACATGTCTTTTGATCCCTCTGCTGCCGGAGCTGCCCGTGTGGCCTATCAGTGTGCCTGTACCTCTCTTTCTTTCATGTTCGAGGATGTTACCAAGGTTCTGTGTTTATGGATTTGAACTACGTACTTTTTCAGTCTTATGGATCTTATATTCTGTGTTTTTGCCCATTCTGTCTCATTGTTTTTGCCCATTCTTTTTTCTGGTGCAAGGGGAGGGTGTTTGGGGGCTGCTGTTCCTGTTGCGGTTACGTTAGTTTATTTTGTGCAAGGGAAGGGGTTGATGCTCTTACTGCATTTTTGTGCAGGGGGAGGTGGGGTTTGAGGGGTTGATGATCGTTTTGACATTCTTTTTTTCCGTGGGGGTGGGGGTTTTGCTGTTTCTCCTTGAACTGACTATGATTTTTCTGTTTCGTGGCTAACTGTAGAAGAATCTCAGAGTTGTATACTGCACATATACTGTGATAATAAATTAACCTTTGAACCTCCTCTTCTGTAGTCCAAATACAGTCCATGATTTCACTATCCTCTGAATAACAGTTAAGGCAAGTCATTCATTACAGTTAAGGCAAGTCATTCATTGCAGCAAAAAGGAGGCGTTCTGATGACACCAAGTGGCTGCCTCTTTGAGCTCATCTGTGAAAATCAGTTTAATTCCATTTTTTTTTGCCTTTTCAACATGGCTAGGGTTCTGTTGAGGCCCTGATCTGCAAATGGCACTCATACTGCATTTCCCGACATTCTTCGACACTGCTTGGTAGATGGTGTCTCCGGGCTGCAGCCTGTAGATGACTGATTTCAGGCCAATGACGCTGACTGAAACTGAAATTGTGGGAGATGGAATATTAAGATTTTGCTGCGGCGGATGTACGGTAAATCAATGCGGCAGACTGTAATATCGTAACATTGACTCCCCTTTTGCTGTGAATAAGGGAGATGTTTCTCTGTGCCTTGTTAGTGACAGGGAAAGCCTGTGGCATGTAAACAGTTTTTGTAAACAGTAGTTGTTGTCGACTGCAAACCATGGTCTCTCACAGGATGCTTTGCAGTTGCTTGGTGGGTGCTGAGTATGGGAACTGGACTTCCCTCAATCTCAGGACTCTGCGGAGAGTGGTGCAGACAGCCCAGCACATCTGTAGATGTGAACTTCCCACTATTTAGGACATTTACAAAGACAGGTGTGTAAAAAGGGCCCGAAGGATCATTGGAGACCGAGTCATCCCAACCACAAACTCTTCCAGCTGCTACCATCCGGGAAACAGTACCACAGCATAAAAGCCAGGACCGACAAGCTCTGGGACAGCTCCTTCCACCAGGCCCTCAGACAGTTTTATGTCATATTGACTAACATGTTGTACATAATATTTATTATAAATTACTATAATTGCACATTTGAACAGAGACGTAACGGAAAGATTTATATTCCTCGTGTATACGAAGGATGTCAATTCAACTCAACTCATTAAAGCAGGTGCAGGGGATGTGGGAAGTTGTTGCGTTGAAGCTTGCTGCTGCTTGTGCGGGGGAGGGAGAGAGGAAGCTTTGGGGTTCTAACATTTTTCTATAGCATTCCTTTGGGGTTCTTCTGTTTTTCGCGGATGTCTGTGAGGAGAAGTATTTCAATTTGTATACTGTGTACATACTCTGATAATAAACTGAACCATTTGAAAATATAAAGTGTAAGATGTCAGCCTCTTTCTTTCTCTCAGTCAGTAAATACAGTACTGCTACACACTTGCCTTTCCCCTGATACCATGTGCCAAGTATGCTAAAGTTCCATGGAAAATGGGCTAATACTGCCCATTGAATGCACAGATTTTTACTCACTGCAACAAACATTGACATTTCTAGAGAAGCATTCACTTGCCCAACTTAGTAGTAGAACAAGCAGAAGTACTATTTCCACTGTTCACAGGGGACTGTTACACTTGGTATCATTACATATGGTAATACATTTACCATATGGTCAATCAGACTGTTGCATGAATCCTTGTAAGATACTGCACATGACTTTCCTGAAGAGAAGCCAAAAGGCACGAGATGACTGCAGCTGCATCTTTCCTTTCCTTGAAATGATTTTTCACTATCAGCTTTGAAATTGGTAGTTTTAACCATAACAGGGACAATGAATCCAACATGAGTGAATGAGATTTAAGTCTCAGATTAGAATTCATCTTGAGAGAGGGAAATCCAAACTTTAACTCCCTTTTTGCAGTTAGCGATTGAAATCAGTGTTTGCAAACAACGACAATGTAGTTGGCTATAAATTATGACTCAAATTCTGGTAGGATCAAACAAAATTTTTGCTTTAACTCCTATGCAACTTATTTCTATCAAATGCAAAATCTCACAAGATTAAAGCTTAAAATCTCTAGCTGACTGTTAAACCTATTTATTATCTTTATCATTTTATGATCGCATGTGTGTCTCAGAAAGCAGCGTTCATTATTAAAGACCTCCAGCACCCAGGACATGCCCATTTCTCACTGTTACCATCAGGTAGGACAGACAGACAGACATACTTAAAATGTTGGTGGAACACAGCAGGCCAGGCAGCATCTTTAGGGAGAAACACTGTCGACGTTTCGGGCCGAGACCGTTCGACAGCATTTTGTGTGTTGTTTGAATTTCCAGCATCTGCAGATTTCCTCGTGTTTGCTGAGGCATACCTCATTGATCCCAAGGGAAACTAGGTTTCGTTACAGTCGCACAAACCAAGAATAGTGTAGAAATATAGCAATATAAAACAATAATTAAATAATAATAAGTAAATAATGCCAAGTGGAAATTAGTCCAGGACCAGCCTATTGGCTCAGGGTGTCTGACATTCCGAGAGAGGAATTGTAAAGTTTGATGGCCACTGATGCACTATCAATAACTCTCGGAGATGGGAGGCAAATGATAGCCTTTTATTAGCTGCAAGAAACCACCACACAACATCCTGGAGACTGAGGGAGGAGCAGTGCCTCCAATCGCCTTTATACAGGGGTCTGTGGAAGGAGCCACAGGAGCAGTCAGCAGAGGGGCATGTCCAGACAGATACAGATAGTTCACCACAGCCACAGGCAGGAATGACTTCCTATGACGCTCAGTGTTGCATCTCAGTGGAATGAGTCTCTGGCTGAAGGTACTCCTGTGCCTAACCAGTACATTATGGAGTCGATGGGAGACATTGTCCAAGATGGACAGCATCCTCTTTTCAGACACCACCATCAGAGAGTCCAGTTCCACACCCACAACATCACTGCCCTTACAAATGAGTTTTTGATTCTGTTGGTGTCTGCTACACTCAGCCTGCTGCCCCAACACACAACAGCAAACATGATAGCACTGGCCACCACAGACTTGCAGAACATCCTCAGCATCATCCGGCAGATGCTAAGGGACCTCAGTCTCCTCAGGAAATAGAGACGGCTCTGACCCTTCTTGTAGACAGCCTCAGTGTTCTTTGACCAGTCCAGTTTATTGTCAATTCGTATCCCCAGGTGTCTGTAATCCTCCACCATGTCCACACTGACCCCTTGGATGGAAACAGGGGTCACCGGTGCCTTAGCCCTCCTCAGGTCCACCACCAGCTCCTTAGTCTTTTTCACATTAAGCTGCAGATGATTCTGCTCACACCATGTGACAAAGTTTCCCACCGTAGCCCTGTACTCAGCTTCATCTCCCTTGCTGATGCATCCAACTATGGCAGAGTCATCAGAAAACTTCTGAAGATGGCAAGACTCTGTGCAGTAGTTGAAGTCCGAGGTGTAGATGGTGAAGAGAAAGGGAGACAGGACAGTCCCCTGTGGAGCCCCATTGCTGCTTACCACTCAGTCTGACACACAGTGTGACACACAGGAGGTACAGAAGCCTGAAGGCACACACTCAGTGATTCAGGAACACTCTGCCATCCAATTCCTAAATGGACATTGAAGCTTTGGCCACTACTTCATATTTTCTAATATAACATACAGTATTTCTGTTTTTGCATTTTTTTAACCTATTCAATATACATCATTGATTTACTTGTTAATTTAATATTATTGTTTTATTTATGTATTATTATTTATTTTTCTCTCTCTGCTAGATTATGTATTTCATTTAACTGCTGGGGCTAAGTTAACAAATCTCACGTCACATGCCAGTGATAATAAACCTGACTCTGATTCTGAAATTCAACACGTCAAAGCTTTTGTGGAGTACCTTGGAATATTTTAAAACTTTACCTGCAAATTGCTGATGGTATCAATCGGAGGATCATAGAAGCAAGAAGAGTAGAGTATGAAGCCAAACAGCTCACCCTATCCGTGCCACCTTCTGATATTACCACAGAGTCAATGCTTTTTTCCACACGATAACATTGCCCAGCTACACTGCTGCTTCTGTCATCTGCTGAGGAAACCTTACTTGCACCTCAGTGTTCTCCAGATTTGACGATTCTCAAGACCTGCTAACTGGTATTTTTAATTGTAAACAAGGTCATCTTAATCACAGATAGCTTTATCCTAGCTGGCTCTAGTTTAACTTCACATATTACGCCATGGAACTGTCTGCCAACACAGACTACCATTTAAAGAAGGTCTGAACATCTCATACCAGTCTTCAAATCTCTCCATGACTTGGCTCTACCTATCTCTAAACTCCATCAATATGGCAACCTTCTGAGGTATCTCACTTCTCCAAGTCCGAGCTGTCGATCACCCAGCATTTTAATCATGTTCACTATTGACGATCATATCTTCAGTTGCCATCCAAAGCTCTGAAACTCTCCACATGAACATCAGAACCTTTCCAGCTTTCTCTCCTTCTTTAAAGACTTCCAGAACTAGAAGTTATAGTTTAGGGTGAAAAGTTGAGGGGAAGATTCTGCACTCAGAGGGTGGTGCAAATGTGGAACAAGCTGCCAGTGGACCTGGGAGAGCAGGTGGGTTCAATTGTAATATTTATGAGAAGTTTGGGTATGTACAATACTTGGATAGGATGGGCTATGTCGAGGTGTAGGCAAATGAAATGAGGCATGAGATCAGGTTGGAATAGACTAGATTCACTGAAGGGTCTTCTTCCAAGCTGGGGTGCTCTTTCACTCTATGACACATCTTTCTGACCAGGTTTTTGATGCTCTTGTTGTCAGTAAGACCAAGGAATTGTTTGTGGACTTTAGGGAGGGGAAGTCGAAGGAATGCACACCAGTCCTCATTGATGGATCAGCAGAGGAAGGGGTGAGCAATTTCAAGCTACTGGGGATCAACACCTCTGAAGACCTATCTTGCGTGCAACCTTGATGCAGTTACATCGAAGGCATGTCAGCAACTACTGTATATTTAAGAGTTTGAAGAGACTTTGTATGTTAACAAAGACGATCTCAAATTGCTACAGATGTATTGTGGAGAGTATACTAATTGGTAGTATCACCATCTGGCATGGAGGGGCCCCTGCACAGGACTGGAAAAAGCTGCCAGAAGTTCTAAACTCTGCAGCTCCATCATCAGCAGCCGGCACACTTTCAAAAGGGTGGCATCCATTATCAAGGACCCCCATTCCCTCTTCTCATTGCTACCATCAAGAAAGAGGTACGGGTACCTGAAGACACAGACACAATGTATCAGAAACAGCTTGTTCCCCTCAGCCTCCAGATATCTGAATTGACAGTGAGCCCATGTACGCTACCTCACTACATTTTCTGTTCACTTTTTGCATTTCTTATTGCGTATATATATTTCTTATTGGAAATGAGTTTTTTTTTCATTATGTACTGTTGTTGCAAAACAACACATTTCAAGACATAACAGGAGGTCAGTGATATAAAGCCTGATTCTGAACATCTCACAAGATGATAATTGTTATTTTAATAAGCTCCTGTGAAGCACTAAGGGATATTCTGCTGCAATACAGCTGTTTGATAAATACAAATTACTTCCAACTTTTGGAAGGGCTATCTAATTCGTCCATCCCACTTGAACACCTTTATTAAATTTCATCTTTACTACTTGCTTCCAAATGTTTAAGATGAATAAACACCAGTCTATATAAATGAACAAGTTCAGCCTAGATCTAATCAAATTAATTGGTAAATAAAAAAGAAATCCTCAACATGTCAGACAGTAACCACATGATAATTTAAATACATTCTTGTTTGCCTAATCAAATTAATTTAATCTGTTTGCACGTTGCTACTTCACTTTTGCCTTTATGTCACATGATGGATAATCCTCATCCTGTGGGGAACTGGATCACAGCAGGAATATGCATGTCACGGCAGATAGTGAGTCAACTGATTTATCTCAAAGGGAGTAAAGAAACAGAAACCACAGAGTCAACACATTACCAAAGCGTTGACTGAAGTCATCATATTTAAACAGGTGCAGATGTGTTATTTTTCTCTGAAGGCTTTGCAGAAGCCTCCACAGCTCATTTCCTGCCTCATGGACAGGCAAGTTTCTTTGGTAGCTACAGCATCTATTGGATCTTACACATACCTGAAGTACCCTTTCTATTCAATCATCATTCTACTGAGTGCTTGCAGTTTATGTCCAGATAGTGAAGAACAACATAAAGTCAGTTCCGACCCTGCTTCAAGTACTCTCCTCACTTTCACAGTGCCCATAATTGCCCAACAACAGGCCCGTGACATCTAAACCTGTAAACCTGTACAGAATTAGAAATAAGTAATAAAACTGCACTTCCTCTGGAATGCCCAAATGTCACCAAAATCTTTCATTGGAGATCTTTGTTTCTATTATAATCTTAGAGAAATATTCCAATGTTAGCATTGAAACAACTTCATCTGCCTACAGATGTACATGGATACTCATCCTTCAGGTGTTCTCTTTGGGGTAAAGCTTGCTTATTTTGCCTTAATCTTCTAATTCTGGGATTTCTACATACTTCGATCCATTTCAGATTTATAACAGCAGGGCAGTCAATACTATGTGGTGGTATAAATGGTCCAACCACATGGACATCACAGCCCAGCCAAGAAAACTTATCAATATCTCTTCTCCCTCAGGAGGCTAGAGAAAAGTGGCACATCCCCATTGACTCTGACCAATTTTTATTGCTGCACCATCCTATCTGGATGCATAATGACTTGGAGTAGAACTGCTCTCCACAGGGCCACAAGAAACTGCAGAATTGGGTACCACTCAGCAGGTCACCGAAACCAGCTACCCCCCGCGTGGATCCTGCATATACTTCCCACTGCCTCAGTAAAACAGCTGGCATAATCAAAGATCCTACCCACCACAATCATTCTCTCTTCTCCCCTATTCCATTGGGAAAAACATTCAACAGCCTGAAAACATCTACCACAAGGTTCAAGGACAGCTTCTACCCTGTTGTTTTAAGAATATTAAATAGTTTCCTATACGATAAGATGGACTCTTGATCTCACTATCTATCTCATTATGATCTTGTACCTTATTGTTTATATGCACTGCACTATTACATTTTATTCTGCATTGTTATTGTTATACTTTGTTCTACCTCACTACATTGTGTAACAATTTAATCTATATGAACAGTATGCAGGGTGGGCTATTCACTGGATCTTTGTACACATGACAATAAAAATCCAATCCCAATAATCCAAATCATGCCAGTGAGCATTTAACAAATACTGTATGTACACTGTTAAAATGCTCAATGTACAATCAATTGAAAGACATCCACTAGTGGCTCTGCGCGCGTTTGACAAACCTGCTTGAAATTAAACGAGAAGTCTGTTCTGGCCTAAACTAACTTTTGTGGTCAGAAACCTTGAAAAGCAGTGATTACAGAGTCCATTTTGCTCTCCACTGAATCAAGAAATAAAAGTGTGCTTTCATAGTAAGTAAATTCATCTTGATTGTTCCAAGACCCATTCCAATAATTTCTCACCATTATATTCAGGACATTTAACCCTTTCTTAAAATACTTCCAATTATGTTCCCTCTCCAGACATTCATTTTGATTTCAATAGACATGGGTGCTTGGATATTTTCCTTTCCTCATGAGGTTAGCTAAGTATGACAGTGTTGATTATTGGAGAAGCAACTGCAATGAGGCTCCAAACGTAGCCATAGCCGAAGGGTGGTAGTGGGGACGAGCTCCCACTGCTAAACAAATGCTCTTCATGGCGTGTGTCTCAGACAGCCTCTGACAACCAAGTCCAGCTCCTGGCCTTCACGTGTGGCATAGTTCTTATGCCCGGTGGAGCTGTTCTCACTGACAGGAGAAGGGGCAAAGGCGGGCCACTGGCGCCTTAAAACCAGTTGCTCCTGGCAAATGGGGCTCGTTAACCACGGATGGTAGCTCATCTAGGAGAGGGAAAACTCCGATTTCAAACCTCTGCCGCCTTGTGGCTATACCTACTCACAGGAAAGGCGTTGGGAGTAAACTCTGAGGAAAAATCCGGAGTCGGAGTCCCAAAGGCGGCTGACTGCTGTACCCAGCATCGGCACGGCAACTCCCGCGATGCTACTCGCACCAAACTGTACCGACTTCCGTCGTTCCTCTGGACCTGTCGTCAGCATGGAGAGGGGGGTCCCACTGCACGGGCAACAGGCGGATCTCCACATCAACTCTGCCCTGGCTTGCGCCCTGGAGAGGCCACTCCAGTGACAACCAGAGACAGTATCCATGGTCGACCACGACCGTCAGAGGCCACACACACACACACCGCAATGACATCATTTCTCACTGTTGCACCATTTCCTCTGGAGTCAACCATGAATATATTCCCAATCCTATAACTCCCAAAATTATGCAAAAATGTAAAGAGGTGTAATTTGATCTGGTCACTCAGGGTAGAGAAGCCAAATTACAAAATTCATCTCTGAAGTAAATACATGTACATATATGTCACCATATACAAGTCTGAGACACATTTTCCTGTGGGCAATCGCAGCAAATCACAGGAAGAAGATGGTACCAGTGAACAACACGACCAAGAGCGAGATCCTCCAGGTGGTTCACGAAACCACTTCTTTCACTTCTTTTTCTTTCAATTGTGGTTCTTCTACTGTCGGAGCCTGTGATCTACATTTTGCTGGTGTGTTTTCAGGCTGATTGAACAACCTGGCACCTGGCTGTCTCCAGGAAGATTCTGTGAGCCTTCAAGCAAAACGTGTGGCCACAAGACCAAGAAGCCCGGAAGCTGGTTGCAAGACCACAATCGACTCGGTTTCTCTCCAGTCTCGACAATTAAAGCACTGAGGAACATTGAAATCATTGAGGCGAGCGCGGTCTCTCCCTCTCATTCACTTCTCCCAAAGGAAAGTCCCTGCATTCAAATAGTCACGTTCTCTGTGTTATCAGAGGATGGTGCCAGAGACTGAGTCTTGGGCAAGGTTTAGTTGATACGGTTAGTGGATTGGACTCCGTAGTTCATGGTATGATGTGCCTTTGGCTTCTGTTCGATCCTTTTTTGTTGCTATTTTGGGCATTTTTTAAAAATAAGAGCAGCCTACAGATAACAAATACTGAGCTGAACTGAAATAAGCCTGGACTCTTTCAATTCTGTGTTTTTTTGTTGCATTTGTGTGATTTGTGTGATTTGTTTCTTTTGCACACAGGGGTGGTTGATGTTTTTCTTCGAATGCTTTCCACGTTTTCTTTCATGTCTGTCTGTGGGCAAGATGAAGTTTACTGCATACGTACTTCAATAATAATGAAATCTCAGTCTTCGAAACACAATAGAATCAATGCAAGACTGCATGCAACAGGACAGACAAAAACCAGTCTGCAAAAGGTAAACAACAAACTGTGCAGATAGAAAAAGGAGAAAACATTGACATAGTAATACTAATAAATTAATAAACAATAAATATCAAGAACATGAGATGAAGAATCCTTAAAAGTGAGTCCACAGGTTGTGGGAATAGTTCAGTGATGGGGCAAATGAAGTTGAGTGAAGTTATCGCCTCTGGTCCAAGAGCCTGAGGGGTAATAATTATTCCTGAACCTGTGGTCCACTGAGGCTCCTGTACCTTCTCCCTGATGGGAGCAGTGACAAGAGAGCATGGCCTGGATGGCGAGGGTCCTTGATGATGGATGCTACTTTCCTGCGTCAGTGCTTCATGTAGATGTGTTCAATGTTGGCAATTGTTTTACCCGTGACAGACTGTGCTGTATCCACTACTTTTTGTAGGATTTTCATACAAGGGCATTGTTGTTTCCATTCCAGATTGTGACGAGACCAGTCAATATACTCTCCACCACACACCTATAGAAGCTTGTCAAAGTATTATATGTCAGGCCAAACCTCTAAGGAAGCTGAGGCACTGTTGTGCTTTCTTTACGTAATACTCCTTACATGCAAGGCACAGGACAGGTCCTCTGAAATGATAACACCGAGGAATTTAAAGTTCCTGACCCTCTCCACCTCCGATCCCCCAATAAGCACTGGATCATAGATCTCCAGTTTCCTCCCCCTGAAGTCAATAATTAGCTCCTTGGGGATGCTGACATTGAGTGAGAGGTTGTTGTAACACCACTCAGCCAGATTTTCAATCTCCCTTCTATATGCTGATTTGTCACCACCTTTGACACCGCCAACAACAGTGGTGTTTTTGACAAACTTAATTACGACATTGGAACTGTGCTTAGCCTCATCGTCATTAGTATAAAGTGGGTAGAGAAGTCACTTGGATCCACTCCAGGAGTTGTTATGTTTTATCACCAACCTCTCAAAGCAATTCGTCACTGTGGATGTACGTGCTGTGGAAAACTGCCCAGCGTTTTACTGACACCCAATTGCCCACTATTGAGAACATCTTCTTTTCCCTCACTTTTCTTGCTTAGTAGGGTTTTTTTAATTCACAAAAATTTTCAATCTTTAAGTTAATTTCTTTTTTGAGGCATTGTAAGTGTTGTTACTTCAATGTACTTGTACTATTTTTGAATAATAATAATAATAATAATAATAATAAAAAGATTTGAAAAGAGAACATCTACCATAAACGCTGTCTGGGCAGGACAAAAAGCATCATCAAGGATGCATCTCACCCTAACCATGGACTTTTTACTCTCCTCCCATCCGGTAGGTGCTTCAGGAGCCTCCACTCCCACACCAGCAGGCTCAGGAAGAGCTTCTTCCCTGAGGCTGTGATCCTACTGAACCTCACATCACAGCGCTAAGCAGTATTGCACCCATATTGGACCGGCTCAGTACTTTTATATTTGTGTGCTGTAGCACCTACTCTTTATTTGTGGTTATTTTGTAAATAACACTATTTGCATTTCTGGTAAGATGCTAACTGCATTTCATTTGGCTTTGTATCTGTACTGGGCACAATGACAAGAAAATTGAATCTAATCTAGTCTACTGGACAACAGTTATTGAGGCAGGTTACCGCATACTTCTCAGGCACCAGTATAATTGAAGCCTGCTTGAAGCAGGTGGCTACCTCAGACTACTGAGGCCAGAGCTTAAAGATATTGGTGAATTCTCCAACCGCCTGATCAGCACTTAGCATATCAATAACCAATATATTAATAAGTTGGAAGGTTTCTGTATTTACAGAAGATAGTTTTAAAGCATTATTTGTGGTAGCTGGGATCTATAACACCAAAAAGCTTTTAGGCCATTTCTGTAAAAAGGGCATCTGAGTAAAGATATATGTGTGATGTGATGTCACCCAAGTGGCAAGAAAACTATATAAATGTAGAGAATGGTTCAGGCTTATTAGGAATAGGCTAATGAATATCAAGAAGCATGAAAGGAACACGGTGTGAACTAGAATTTATTTCTCTGGCTTTGATTTTTGCAACACATGATTCATTCAGCTGCATCACTCGTATGCCTTTTTTAGTTTATAGGATTGTCACTGTAGAACATAGAACAGTACAGCACATTACTGGCCCACAATGTTGTGCCGACCCTCAAACCCTGCCTCCCATATAACCCCCCACCTTAAATTCCTCCATATACCTGTCTAGTAGTCTCTTAAACTTCACTAGTGTAAACTGTATTTTGGAAATGTTTTATGTTTTAGAAGTGGCTTGTGATTTGGTAATAATTAAGATAGAAATCCTCCCCATATTCTCCACAAAGAATAAACAAGGAAGTGAACTAGTCCTTGATGCATGGATAATTACAGTATAATCTCCCTTTAATGTGGATATTTTTGGCTATTTATTTCCAATAGGGCTTAAAGTCTTTGTTTGAGCTTGGAACTTTATGTTCAGCAAACCCAATGCCATCATAGTTGACACCCAACATGGTCACGTTATACCAAAAGTATTATTTCAGGAAGAATTATTATTTAGCTGCAGTGCAACTCTGAGCACACTTGAGCTCACGTGGCACTCCACCTACTGCTATAAAATGGTCTACAATCTGGTTTCCAGCAGTTGCATTGGCAAAAGCTGGTCAATGTTATGAACGTGTTAATAATATATCAGAAATACAGGACAAACTGGACTGCTCCTCAAATTAACATGATCAATAATTTATCCTTCGAGTCAGGGACTGGAATGATGAAGGGATAGAACATGAATTTGGATGCAGATTAGACAGACCTAACACGCTGTATCACCTGCTGCATTCAGATATCACACTTTGTAACAGATCCCAACAAAGTAGCAATAATTCATACCTGACATCAACAATTTGGCTGCTTTTTAGATGGAAACCAGGCACGCCAGAGGGAACCATATGCTTATGTGCTAGGATCTGATGACCCATATTTTGCTCTCGATGTATGCGGATATTGTGTATTCCTTTTAAAAGCAGGCACACATGAGGTAGTGTCCACAACAGTTAACCCTGGAGCCTTGAGAACAGATGCTTGGAAATGTGTACTAGAATTACTAAAAAAAAAAAATTGACCGTAGCTAGTAAAAGAATAATACAGGGGTAGGTTCCTGTACAGGGAGCCACTGCAGTTTCCCCAGTACAAACTTCTCATCGAGTTTTTGGTCTTTTGACTATTAGAATTTGCAGGCAGTTTGCGCCATGCCTCCAGCTGATGCTGAAGGAAATCTGAAGTAGCTACTTCAGAATGCCGGGAGGTTACAGGCCTTCTGGGCCAGTAACATTCAGCAATTCATTAACACCTTATCTCCCGCCTAAGTAGCCTCCTTCCTGCCGGCATGAACATCCAACTCACTGACCTCCGTTAATAGCTCTGCCTCCCACCCTGATGCGCCATCAATAACTCACTCTGAGACGTAAAGGTGAGATATCGGCTTTGATTGACTGGAAGAAGGAACAAGCAGTGGTTGACCACCATACTACATCCTGGAGACTGAGAGGCCGGGCTCAGGCCTCAATCGCCTTTATACAGGGGTCTGCGTGAGGAGCCACAGGAGCAGTCAGAAGGGGGCGTGTCCAGACAGGTATATGTAGTTCACCACACTCCCTTAACCCCATCTCTATCTATTATTTTAGTCTGGTTCTCTTTCTCTCTCTTTTCCCCCCCTCACTATAAACACTCCCCCCAGCCCTACCTTTCTTTCTCTTTTATTTCCCATAATTCTCCAATTTCCCCCTAGCCCATTTCCCTCCAGCCTATCACTTCTCAGCTCTCTACTTCATCCCTCCCCCCACTTCTTATCCCCTCTCCACCAACCCATGTTACTTCACTCCTGATGAAGGGTTTTGGCCCGAAACGTCGTTATTACCTCCTCCCATAGATGCTGTCTGGCCTGCTGAGTTCTGCCAGCATTTTGTGTTTTTTATTCAACAAATCATTAATGTTATTTCCCATTGCCTTGGTATCACCTCAGCATAAATGTGGAAATGCATCGCAGATATATGTGCAGATCTATAAACGAATTAATGGTGTGGATGTACGAGCAGGACTGAGTACTACATTGAATAAAACAGTCGAAAGCCATGGCTTAATAACAGATTAGGAGATAAGAGAATAAATGACAAAGGCAGACCAGGACCTAGTTCATTCTGTAATGTTACCCCTTTATCCTAATGAAAGCCTCAGCACAATGTGCGGTGTAGCCCTAATCAACGTCCGATACATGGAAGACTTCAGGCTGTTGAAAAGATCCTGTGCCCCCACATGGTGGCAGCAGGATTACCCCTCATTCTCACACAAGGGCAACAAGAGTCCTCCCCTTTTCCTTCTGAAGGGAACGTAGGGTCAGCAACAAAGTCATCAAACCAACCTGATTCCTTAAATCAGTTGCATTCACAGCATTCTCCTACACCAGCCCCTCTGCAGGGAAGATGTAATCAACAAACCTGACAGCTTCCCTGGAGACCTGCTGTTGGTGGAGAAATATTCACCCACAACCTAGATAGCTAGACACTCTGTATAGACCACAACCTTTAGCTCTTCCCCTTTCTTTGCAGAAAAAGGTCTTAGATCAAGATCACCTTCCAGGACAGAGGGAACATACAGAGGTCCACCTCATCCTTCACTCTCCAAATATACATAGGACCAGGACCCATCCCAAATGTCCACTCCCTCCCCTGCAGCTCAGGAAGAACAAAATGTAAAGGGGAAGGCCAACGTGCAGCTAATAAAAATGACATGGCAGAATTTCAGCAACAACTCTGCTCAAAATGCTCGATCTGACAGATAGGATAAGGGCATACTAGTCTCACCTTTCCGTATTTTTGGCAAAACTCGATCCTGCTGTTTTGATACAAGTGCTAACATTTCGATGCTAAATTCTAATATTTTTCAAGCTGATAAACTAGGGGAACTGAGAGGGAAAATTAAAATTCTAGCCATACATTGAAATGTGGTAGAGTGCCTAATTTATGATGTTTCAAACAGATATATGGGATTAAACAATGCTGGTTGGCAACTACTACGATGCTGCTGAGACCAAACTGCATTGGTCTCTGCCGTTCCTGTGGCTTTATCAGATGCGTGGAGAAGGGGAGCTTGCTCCATGGGCAACAGCTTGCTCTCCATATGGTACTGCCCAGGCGTGGGTATCCAGACAGCTAGGCCACAACAACCATGGTCAACCCTAACCAACGGAGGCCTCACTCAGAAGTATCCAAAAAAAAAGGAAAACCTTTCGTTTTAACCCCACAATATTATGACGCACCTAGAGACACTGATAAATACAGCTCAGCAAGCAGAAGACCTTCAGAAAAGAGACTTTAAAAAATCTCTCATTCTGCAAATTCATGCTTCTCCAAAAACCACTGTAATCGTCTGCTATAAAGAGCCCCTATACACTATGCCTCATTTAATCTCACCCCAACAGAACAGAAATTTACTGATTTAGAACAACGTCTTACTGTGGTATTGCAGTAAGACCACTGCAAGGGGCCAAACCAATTATATACAAACAAAATTTGTGACTTTTAAAAATGATAGCAAATTACCAAGAAATGAACAGAGAGCTGCCATAACTGGATATGGGAAATGGCAAATAATTTTACAAGACAACACCTTAAAGTGGGAATACCCTTCTAAGACCTATCATTTACAGTCCATACCTGTCATGGAAGATGCAGAACCATCTTCTCCATGACCTAATGTAGTGCAATTTCCTTTTTTTTTATTGGAACTGAATTTGAATCAGATGATTTGGAAGCACATCCTTCAAGGAATCCAACAGCTCAATTTGCAGAGGTTAAAGCTCTAGAATTACGTCTTAAACAAGTAAATAAAAGAGAACCAGTCTTAATATGTACTGACTCTAATTATGTTGGGAATATAGCAGAAAAAAATCTTCTCATCTGGTCAACTACCAGATGGAGAACACACAGAATAAACTGCTTCCACATTTGTCCGTGTGGAAGAATATTTATGAATTATTATTGACTACTAGACCATTAGCACAGATGTTACACATCCCAGCACATTCTGCAGGCCTCTTGCACACCTCTGGTAATAAACAAGCAAAGCAAGCTGTTGGGATGGGCCTTACTACAATAAGGAAGGCTAGGGTTTTGGTAGTATCTAAGCAACAAATAAAAAATAACCAGAATGATGCTTTAAGAGTTCTCCTAGATACAACTAAACCTATTTCCAAAGGGTTTCCAACACAATACAAATATGATGTTGATGGAGAAGGTAAGGTTTGGGTATGCCGCCCTAAAAATAAGAAGCTCCTACCTGCTGCCCACAAACAGGATGCACTGAATTGAGAGACCCACCAGCGATTCAGATACAATCACAGCGACAGACAAGCCACTCATGTGAAATTAGCCACGCTATATTGGCAGCCTTTCATGCTGAGTGACTGTAAGTGGCTCATTCCAAATAATAAAGAAAATCTGGCCTATTATAAAGGAGCAAGAACATCCCCTGTAAGACAAACAGGGGGTGCACCATTGCAGGTGTGTAAATGGATTATGTAGACCTATTTCTGGTATCTCAAGGCATCCCACTTTTTGGGAACCTAATAAGTATATTCTTGTGATAATTGATCTTTGTATGTATTATTTTCAGAATTATTGGTGTCCTTATGAATTAAGTTATATTTCTGATAGACTTCAACCACAAGTTGAAAATGGGGAAAACAAGCCTATAACAAATATTGCTGTTGGAGATCAATGAATATAGCTAAGTGTTGGGGTCACCCCTTAACATTATTCCCTAGACAGACAATATTACATATATTGACAAGCCTTCAATTATTTCTGTGCACTCAGTTACGTAGTGTTATTGATTTCCTCAATTATTATTGATTTCTAGGCAGATCAGATTGGCGACAACATCTCATTCACAATCTCCATCAGCACAGGTGTACCACAAGGCTGTGTGTTTAGCCCCCTGCTCTACTCACTTTCAACTTATGACTGTGTGGCTAGCACAGCTCCAATGCCAAATTCAAATTTGCTAATGACTCCACTGTTATAGGCCGTCAGTGGTGGTGACGAATCTTCACATAGGAGGGAGATTGAACAACCTCCTACGCAATGCCAGCAAGACCAAAGAGCTGATTACTGACTTCAGGAGGAGAAAATCAGAGATTCATGAGCCAGTCCTCGTCAGCGGATCAGAGGTGGAGAGAGCCAGCAACTTTAAATTCCTCAGTGTTGTCATTTTGGAGGACTTGTCCTAGGCCCAGCAGGTAAGTGTAATTACAAAGAAAGCACTGCAGCATCCCAAATTCCTTTGGGATTTGCACCGATTTGGCATGGCATCTAAAACTCTGACAAACTTCTCTAGATGCGTGGTGGAGAGTATATTGACTGGCTGCATCACAGCCTGATATAGAAACACCAATGCCCTCGAATGGAAAATTCCGCAAAAAGTAGAGGGAACGGCTCAGTGCATCACAGGAAAAGCCCTCCCCATCACTGAGCACATCTACATGGAGTGTTGTCACGGGAAGGCAGCATCCATCATCAGGGACCTCCACTATCAAGGTTATGCTCTCTTCTTACTGCTGCCATCAGGACAAAGGTACTGGAGCCTTAGGACTTTCACCACCAGGTCAGGAACAGAATATCAAGTTACAACACATCAATGGGTGTTCACCCCCATGGGAGGGACGTAACCAACCACTGTGGTCCGACATCTTTTTCTGGGAGCCTAGAATTAAAGGTATAGACAGAATACTCAACAGAACAACTGTATTCTTCCTTAATTTTGAAGATGTTTCACCTTTTATGTATATTATTATATTATAAAAAATGTAAGTGATGGATACGATTTTCAATAACTAAAAAGTGAGATTACTAATTCTTAGGCAAAAGAAGACAGTAAGACACAATCACTAACTTGTTTACAAGACTTGTTTTCAGGAAACCTGAGTGAGGTGGTGCACCACATTGAAACCTTCAGCTTTATGAGAGACATCACCAGCTGACCTGATGAACTGACAGCGACAGAGACAGTGATTCAAACTTGCATCCAGGAAATATCAAGAACTGTTTGTGGGGAAGGAGATATTAAAGATGGACTAATATGGACATAATATGGACATTGATGCAATTGTTGTCATGTGTTGATGGAAAATTATAATAGTGACATTCCTCTGGATCTAGGAAATGTGTGCAGCAGAGGATGAGAAAGTGAACAGACTAGCCAGAAAAGCACACAGAAACCCTTATATTGGAAAATACTCAATGTTCTTTGAGCATCAGAATTTTGCAGTGAGCAAACCAATCACAGGGTTGTGAAAAAAGCACTTAGCATGCTATCCTTCAACAAACAAGGCTCTGAGTTGGGACATCATTTTGTATTCGTACAAGACACTGGTGACCCTGCACTTGGAATACTGTATGCAATTGCCATACAATAAGAAGGATGTGAATATGCTAGAGAGAATCTAGAAGACATTCACTAGGATACTGCTGGGAGTGGAGGCTTGAATTAAAAAGAATTTGGATAAGTTAGGACTGTTTTCCAGAGGTTTATAAAATCATGAGGGGCAGAGATAAAGAAGGTAGTGACACCCTTTTTTCCCAGGGTAGAGGATTCTAAAAAAGCAGGCATGGATTTAACATAAACAGGGAAGGATATGAAGGGGATTTGAGGGGCTAGTTTTCACACAGAGTGTGTTAGGTATTTGGACTAAACTCCTGAAACAGTGTAGAGGTGGGAAAGTGAGTGAAGTCTCCATCGGTCATAGTCAACCATGGATGTTGCATCCCAGCCTTCTATGTGATACACAAGCCTGGGCTGTACGATATGAAGAGCCATCTGTTGCCCATCTAACAAGCTCCCCCGCGCCACACATCTAATTGAACCCAAAGGAACATCAGAGACCAATGCAGCTTGGTACCAACAGCATTGCAGGAATTGCCAGTCAGTGCTGAACTCAATGTAGGCCTGCCTAGGGGACAAAGTTTTTCCTCTCCTGGATGAGCAGCCAACCACGGGTGATGAGCCCCATCTGTCTAAAATGACTGGTTTAAGGTACCAGTAACCTGCCTTTTTCCCTTCTCCCGCAGTAGTAATGGTTCCACCAGGTTTGGTAGCTACGCCACATGTGAAGGCCAGGAGTTGGACTTGGTTGTTAAAGGCTATTTGAGGTGCATGCCATTGAAAGCATTTAATAGGTAGTGGGAGCTTCTCCCCATTACCTCCCCCAGCTATAGCAACCTTAAGGAAGTGGATATAATTACAACATTTAAAAAATCATTTAAATAGTTATATGGAAAGGTATTGAAGGATATGGGACAAAATTCAGCCAAAATATGACTAACTTAGGTAATTACCTTGGTTAGAATTAAGGCAATGGGCCAAAACTCCATTTCAGATTTCAAACACCTATAGTATTTTGCTTTTAAACATTCTCAAGAGGCATCTTGACAACAGCTCCCTGGATTCATCAGGTCAACCACTAAGGAGAAATGCAGTTGATTGCCCTGATCACATCGGTCATCAGCCCCCTGGAGAAGCCATCTTAGCTTCCAGTTACCAACAGCTTCAGAGCAAAAGCCCACAGGAGGACTACACAGGTGCAAATGGAGCAAATGGCATTAGTCTGCCACCCACCCAAGATCTGGGAGTGTGAGTGTGAGTGTGTGTGATAGTTACACACACATTGCAAAGTACAAGAAATACCAATATAAGAGAGATGCTTCTGTTACAAGTATGACAACTGCTCATCCAAATGAAACAGGAGTAGGTGAAAAATAAAACAATTTTTAGAACTCTACACTTACTGGTTCACAAAGATAACAAATGTGAGAAAACAAGAAATCTTATTTGTTTTAATTTAATCAAATACTGGATAAGTTCCCAAGATTGTTTTAAGAGTTATTCAGTAAGCCACAGCTCTGAAGCTGCTCCATAAAATCTGACAAAACTGCATTTATATCAGAGAGCAAATCCAAGAACAACACAAATACTTTGTATATAATAAGGAATCGTATGGATAACATTCCACTGAAGTATGATGGTCTAAGCATTGACTAGGTGTTTCAGACTGCAGAGCAAGCTAGTTTGGGACCATTCCCTGAGGGACAATCATCTGTATCATTCTGCTCAATTATCCTTGTCTCATTGTTTGAGACGCTTCACTGAGTTAGCCTCCAGATGTAGCTGGAGCTGACACAGAGTTCAGCTAAGCGGAGCATTAAGGTCAGAACCCCTGCAGCACTCAAACACCGTGCCAGCTGTATGAAAATCAAGTGATGCGATAATTTACGCGATACAGAGAAACAAAGCACACAAAACTGAGAGGCTATATAGCCAGCGTCTTTTTCATCATGGTCAGGGGATAGGTCAGAGGGAGCAGGTTCATAGGAATTTGGGAGTAGATCTTTTACACTAAGAGTAGTTGGTATCTGGAATAAGTTGCCAGAGGAGGTGGTGGAAGCAGGAACAATGACTTGACTGATAGTTAACTGAGCAAGGAACAGTGGGATATGGAATTGATGCAGGCAAGTTAAATTAGTCTAAATAGGCACAATGGTCAGCACAGATATGACTGGTCGAACACCATGACATGGCGTTCCTACGTATGACTCCATGACTCAAAGGGACTTGGACAATCATGTTAAAAAAAATTTATGAATATAAAACAGTGAAATGAGATCAAACAAATATCTTCATTACATGATGGTCTGAAATGATTGGAAAGCTTCAATTTGACGTCCAACGGTAAGGTGGCAAAAGTAGCAAGGGGAGGCTGGCAGACTTGGGAACCCATATGTTGACAACTGTGCCAAAGTCCACAGCACCAACTATCCAATCTTGATGTAGGGTCCTCATCACTTTACCCTGACAGATGATACTTGAGCCAAGGGTCCCACCAGCAGTTTGTTTTTTGCTACATGACTAAAGGTTGTCCAAGCTAAAATGGTATCCTTCTCATCCAGATCATCTACAGAATATCACAACAAAACAATTTATAAGTGCAGGCTGTTGGAGATTGAAATTTTCCAATGTTTATCAGTCTGAAACTACCGTAAACACCTTGTAATTTGAACACTTCTTTCCCTAGTTTTGATTTCTCATGAATTGTGGAGCCAAATTATTGAAATTCTGTTAACTTATAAAGAACTTTAAAGACATCAGAAGTGCAGAGATTGCATGATTATTTCAAGTTAAACCAATGCTAAAATGCTCAGTGAAGCTCCGCAAGCTCTGTCCTTAATGCTGGGCTGCTGCATGTTATTATTACTCAGATTCTGTTTTCCAGTTAGAGTCATGGAGTCATCAAACACTATCACAGAAACAGACCCCAAGGCCCATCTATTCTGTGCCAAACCATAATCTGCCTATTCTCATCAGCCCGCACACAGACCATAGCCCTCTATACCCCTACTATTCATGTAACTACCCATATTTCTCTTGAATGTTGAAATCGACCCCTCATCCACCACTTGTGCTGGCAGTTCATTCTGCACTCTTACCACCCTCTGAGTGAAGAAATTCCCCTCATCATTTCATCTTTCACCCTTAACCCATGACCTCTATCTGTGGTCTCACTCAACCTCAGTTGAAATAGCTTTACCCTATCTAAATCCCTCAATTTTATATAGCTGTATCAAATCTTCCCTCAATCTTCTACTTTCTAAGGAATAAAGTCCTACCTTATTTCAACTTTTCCCTATAACTGAGGTTCACAAGTCCCGGCAACGCCCCCATAATTTTTTCTGATCTCTTTCAATTTTATTTACATCTTTTCTACATATAGGTGATCAAAACTGGACACAATACTCAAAATTAGGCCTCACTAACATCTTACACAATTTCAACATAACTCCCCAACTCCTGTACTCAATATATTGATTTATGAAGGCCAATATGCCAAAAGCTTTCTTAATGATCTTATTCACCAATGATGCCACCTTCAAGGAATCATGGACCTGTATTCCCAGATTCCTCTGCTCTACCGCACTTCTCAGTGCCTTACCATTTACTGTGTAAGACCGACCCTGATTAGTCTTCCCAAAGTGCAACATCTCACACTTATCTACATTAAGTTCCATCTGCTATTTTCCAGCCCATTTTTCCAGCTGGTCCTGATTCTGATGCAAGCTTTGAAAGTTTTCCTCACAATCCACTATACCCCCAATCTTGGTGTCATCCACAAATTTGCTGAACCAGTTTATTACATTATCATCCAGAACATTGATATAGATGACAAACAATGAAGAACCCAGCACCGATCCCTGCAGCACTCCACTAGTCACGAGCCTCCAGTCAGAGAGGCAACTATCTACAATCAATCTTTAGCTTCTCCGCAAAGCCAATGTCTAATCATATTTACTGCCTCATCTTGAATGCCAAGTGACTGAAACTTTTTGAGCAACGTCCCACGTGGACCTTACCAAAGGACTTGCTAAAGTTCATTTCAACAACTTCAAAGCCCTCATCAATGCTCCTGGTAACTTATTCAAAATACTCTATGAATTGGTTAGAAACAATTTACCACTGCACTAAGCCATATGGACTATCTCTAACCGGTTCTTCTCTATCCAAATATTTACAGAGTACATATCCGGTCCCTTAGAATACATTTCACTAATTTTCCCACTACTGCTGACAGGCTCACTGGCCTATAATTTCCTGGCTTATTCTTAGAGCCTTTCTTAAACAATGCAACAACATTAGCTATCCTCCAAACATCCGACAAATCAGACATGGCTAAGAATGCTTAAAATACCTCTGCTAGGGCTCTTGCAATTTCTGCACTAGCCTCCCACAGGGTCTGAGGAAACACATTGTCAGGCCCCGGGGATTTAACCATCCTAATTTGTCTCAAGATAGCAAACACCTCCTCCTGTGTAATCTCTATGGAGTCCATGACCTCACTGCTGCATTGCCTCACATCTATAGACTCTATGTTCATCTCCCAAGCAAAAACAATGCAAATAAATCTATTTAAGATCTCCCCCATCTCTTCCAGCTCCGTGTACAGATTATCACTCTGATCTTCCAGAGGACTAACTTTGTCCCTTGATAGAGTTTTTCTCTTAATATGTATATAAAAGCCCAAGACTTTCCTTCACCTTGTCTTCTAGAGCAAACTCATGTCATCTTTAAGCCCTCCTGATTTCTTTCTTAAATGTTTCTTGCATTTCTTATACTTCTCCAGTACCTCATTTGTTTCTATCTGCCTATACCTGCTCTGCCACTATTTTCTTTCTCTTAACCAGAGCCTCAATACCTCTTGAAAACCAAGGTTCCTTAAACCTGTCATCCTCTCTTTTTTTTTCTGGACAGGAACATACAAAATATGTCTCGTAAAATTTTTCTTCTGAAGGTCTTCCATTTAACAAGAACATTTTTGCCAGAAGACAATCTATCCCACTCCACACTTGCCAGAACCTTTCTGATACCGTGTAAATTGGCCTTTCTCTGATTGAGAACCACAGCCTGAGGACCAGACCTATCCGTTTCAATAATTACCTTCAAACTAATGGAATTATGATCACTAGGTGCAAAATGTTCCCCTAAACAAACTTCTGTTACCTGTCCTGTCTCATTCCATAATAGGAGATCTAATATCTACTTGGGACTTCTATGTGCTGAGTAAGGAAACTTTTCTGAACAGATTTGACAAACTCTTTCCTATCCAGCCCTTTTACAGTTTGGGTGTCCCAGTCAATATGTTGAAAGTTAAAATCACTTACTATCACAACCTTGTGTTTCCTGCAACAGTCTGTGGTTCCTCTACAAATTTGCTCCTCTAAATCCCGTGGACTGTTGGGTGCTCTATAATATAATCCCATTACCATGGTCATACTTTTCTTATTGCTCAGTACTACCCATAATGCCTCACTAGTAGAGCTCTCCTGAGTGCCCTGATGAGCAGTCCCATGACATTTTCCCTGACTATTAACACCCCTCCCCCTTTAATCCCTCCCACTCTATCACATCTAAAACAACAGAACCCCAAAACGTTAAGCTGCCAGTCCTACAAATCAAGTCTTACTAATGGCTACAATGTCATAATTCCATGTGCTGATCCATGCCTTAAGCTCATCTGCCTTTCTTGCAATACTCATTGAATTGAAATATACACAGCTCGGAAAATTAATCACACCATGCTAAACCTTTTGATACCCGACCTTATATGTTGGCTTAATAATATCTCTCTCAACAACCACTCTACTATCTGTTCCAATTTTAATTTAAACTCCCTTCCCAGTAGGATACTAGTCTCCCTCCAGCTCAGGTACAAGCCACCCATTGGTTCCTCATTTCCTGAAAGAGAGCCCAATGATTGAAAATTCTGAAGCCTTCCCTCCTTCACCAACTCCTTAGCCACATGTTAAACTGCATAATCCTATATCTGGCTTCACCAGCACACAGCACAGATAGCAATCCAGATATCAAAATCCCGGAGGTTCCATCCTTTAACTCATTGAACTCACTTTGCAGGACCTCATCACCCATTCTACCCCCTGCTATTGGTATCAATGTGGACCACAATGCCTGGCTACTCACTCTCCTGCTTAAGAACAACATGGACTCAATCGGCAATGAGCCTGACCCTGGCACCCGGGAGAAAATAAACTATCCGGGAAGCTCATTCTTATCGACAAAACCTCCTTCCTGTTCCTTCAATGAACAAATCCCCTATCACTACTCCTCCCCACAGAGTCAGACTCACTACAAGAGACCTACCAGCTGCAGCTACCCCCTGCCCCACCCACCACACTATCTAAAGCGATATACATATTATTGAGGGGAATAGCCACAGGAGTACTCTGCACTGGCTGCCTATTCTCTTTCCCTCCCCTTACCTGCCTCCAGCCACTAAGGGATTACTACCTCCCTGTAGCTCCTTTCTATCACCTCCTCATTCTCCATATGAGCTGATGGTCATCGAGCTGCAGCTCGAGTCCCTCAACACAGTCTCTAAGGGGGCTGCAAATTGTTGCACTTCATGCAGATGTAGTTATCAAGGAGACTGAAGGGATCTCCCACACCTCACACAAGAAACATAGTACTAAGTCTGGACCCCTCTCAGTGCACTAGCTATGTTCTAATGAGAAAATAACTTACTGGAAACATGCTCTCACCCAAGCCTGTTGTGCCAAAGCCAGACCACTCTAACACTCGTTATCACAATCACCGGCGTTTCAGTATTACCGCCAAAGTACACTTGCACCTTCTATTAGCTTATTTTCAAAGATCCTAAATGATCTTGAATAGAAATTAAGCTCTGAAAAATGCTACCGCTCAGTCTTCTGTGAAACCCAAGCACAACTTACCTGAATTAACTAGTCCTAAGAGACTTGATGGCAAACTACGGCTGATTATCAGACCTATGAAGCTTCATTGGACATTTTAACAAGTTAAAGGTGGTGTATGCTGATGAATATAAATTAGTTTTTTTGTTAAACTTTAATGTGTTCAGTCTTACTCAGAAAACAAGACAGGCAGTAAAACAGACAGTAAAGGATCAGATTTATCCCAGTTTGAGATCTCTTCTTTATTGAAAAATGTTCAGATCTCTCCTTACAAACAGGAAACTCTCTGATCATTCTCAGCTGTGCCTTAGTGATAAGGCAAAAGCAGAGACTTACTAATTAGTGTCAGTTGTCTGCCACAGAGAGAGAGAGACAAACATTGAGAAACAAATTTTAGCTTTCATAAATGTTTTGAAAACATAATTTGTCAGATTTAAGAACCAACAAATGTATATCTGTGCCAAGGTCTACATCATCAAATTTTCATCACTATTAATCCACCGTTCGCTCACACTTGGCCTGATCTACTGCCTCTTTACTCTTCCTTTCAAGGTTTGCCCTGACGATTGTGATTAAATGTCAAATCAACCCTAAGCTACTAAAACTGGAGACTCTATGCCCCAACCCCAGCTTCCATCACTGCCCCAAGCCGGGACTTTGACCCCCACAACAGTGCCCAATGCCAGGTCCGCTCTCACATACACAGCTCAGGAATGGGATCTCTCCCCCACCCCCCCTCCCCAGTACTACCCAACGGCATGACCACTCCCACATACACAGACAAAATCTGAGACATCTTCCCCCCAATACTGCC
This sequence comes from Hypanus sabinus, assembly GCF_030144855.1. NCBI lineage: Eukaryota > Metazoa > Chordata > Chondrichthyes > Myliobatiformes > Dasyatidae > Hypanus > Hypanus sabinus. The sequence continues at coordinate 34,104,500 of NC_082707.1, forward strand.
CAACATCGGAACACCACCCAATGCCTGGACCTTTCGGCCCAAAACTGCCTGGCACCAAGATGCCGTCCACAAATCTAGGACCTCTTCCCCGAAGACTGCTCGACTCCGAGGATGAACCAGAATACCACCAAATTCAAAGGGAACATTTTAGTTTTGTCCCCTCAGTGCTATTGAATTGTATAAAATATCCAGTGGACCTGACTCCTGCCAATCCACAGCATTAGTTATGAACTTTAATCCAACTGGCATGCATCACATAACATTTACAAGGGAATAAAATGGGTGATAAAACAGTCCATTACCTATAGAAATATGAACGGCTCCTTTGTTTCCATGGTATTATGAATAGAAGCACAGAACTCAATTCACAAATAAACTGAAGAGTCTGATAAAGCGAGCTCAGACCTTATAATTATTTACACACCGTGTAACTTTACATGGAATAACACACCCATTGGTGATTATGACTAATGACCGTATGTTTAGAAAATGAAGCATTAATTTCTGCAATTATATTTGATGTCACAGGTTATTATGTAATGCCAGGAGGCTCCTATCATGGTATCAATAGATACATGACTCTGACTGTATTACCCTGGAGTTTCATTTCATTTAATAACTAAATAACAAAAAATATGTCTCATACGTTATATCGGTATGGACTTACTTTTAAGTCGTTTTGGCAAGAAGGAAAGTGAAAAAACAAAGCATCCCTTCATGGATGTTAGAATTTTCTTTCCCACCAATAACCATTGCTTTAAGAACTTTACCTTCATCAGAATGAATAAAACTGGTAATTTCCAAAATGTGCTTCAGGAGAATCTCACTAGATTATCAGCAGATATCTATATAGTTCTCTCAAAATATAATAAATTAAACTTAGACCATAAGACAGAGGAACAGAATTTGTTCCATCACGTCTGCTCCACCATTCCATCATGGCTGATTTTTTTTCTCTTTCAGCCTTCTCCTCATATCCCTTCATGTGCTGACCAATCAGGAATCTATCAACCAATTATCTTTATGTCTAATAAGTGTAATCAACAATAGCATAACTTCTTCATTACTTTCAACTGGGACAAGGCATGGTAGCAGGAGTACAATCTGAGGTGGACAAGACACAAGGAGACTAGTCATGTATTGTCAAAATATCACACACGTGCGCTCTAGCCATTCAAGACCACGTTCAGACAATGCATGCTCTTCTTGCAGAAATCACATAGACAATTAACACAGCAAGCAAAGTGAATAAAATTTCAGTTAGACTTAATTAGTTCTCTGACCTTTCCTTGACTTCACTAAGATTATTTTGCATTGTGAATTTTCTAATTTTATTTCTTTCCATTTACTTTATTTCTATTCCTTCTGATTTTGAGTGATTGCCCACTTCAATCCCAGTAAATAGGCTGGTGCCCCGAACAAAAACGTTGACAGAGAAAGCTCACCAACCCCTCTATCAATGATCAGGACTTTAAAAGACAGCTGAAATTAACTGCAACCATACTTCATTCCACAGAGAAAAAGAATAGTTCAGTCTGCAGACCTCCAGTGTTGTCGAGGTCAGGACCATGATAATTTGCAAATTTTCATCCCAACTCCCAAAGCACATATCAAACAGGTTCTTCAGATGCAGAGCTTTGCCTGCTGCTTCTGTGCATTAACATTTCATGAACCATGTGTGATTAAGGGTCAAATGCCACCAACATTTACCTCCTTCTGGAGAAGCTGGCCATGTGGATTTTGACCTATTGTTAATACATCTTCATTATGTTAAAATAATCTTTGTAATTTGTTGAAGGTTGGCGTAGGGTAAGGGATCGTAGCTATCATTAATATGGCATTGTTTTGTTAAAAGAATCTTTGTAACTTTGTTTAAGGTGGGGGTTGGCTTTAATGCTCATGAACAGTCGTGTTTAAGAATACACAGGGTGCTAAATTATATAAGAGCACCTAGAGTTCAATGCCAATCTGCTCGCTTCTGCATTAACTAAGTGCCTCAGATGCAATCGAGGAACTAGCCCTATGGAAAGGGAGGCTGACAATTTCAATATGGGGATCATTCACCATCAGCTCTGGCAACTGGCCTTGGGCTTTTAATTTAGTGCGGAAGGGTTTCCCCAAATTTCCTGGAAGTCACCAGCCAAAGTAACAGAATTGTAGCTTTGGACAGGAACTGAAAAGCTGAAAGCAAATCTGACAAATTCTGCAAACTTATAGCCAAGGGTCTTGAGTGAGTATACAAATTGTGCAGTGAGCTTGCTTAGGAAATGGAGATGTAAGTTTGTTGTTCACTTTCCAAACTTTCGAGGCTCCAACTGGGTCCATGCACTTTGCAGCTTCCCACTGAGGTGCTGCTTCTAATGTGCTCCTGGGAGTCAGATATGGAACATGTCATATGACACCAAGAGCTTCAGGATCACCAGCCATCCTCCTTACATGTTTTCAGCTGTATGAGAGTGAGGGGATTACCAGATAGGGTTTAGAGACAGAGGCTCTTCATTGGCACGTCTGAACACTAGTTGCTAATGAGACTCAGGATATCACAATAAAAGGGGAAGAATTTAGTTGCTGCCTAATGGAATAAGTCCTGGAATATTCAGTAGATGCAACCTACCTATAGCTCCACCAACAGATTGTGTGTGCCAAATATAACTTGCTGCAAAATACTCTTGAGGTTTGACAATCCTTACACGGAGAGGTGCAGACAAAAAACAAAGCAGTTGGGTTTCAGAAGCAAAGAGGAATGGTGCACAGAGAAAAGAAAGTGACTCCAAAACTTCCTTTTTCATTTATGTGACATGGACATTACTGGCAAGAGCAGGATTTATTTCTGCATTCCTAATTGTTCTCCAGTCGAGTGGTCATTTCAGATGGCAATTTATGGATCACATTTTGGTGGGTGTTCAACGTTCAAAGTAAATTTATTATCGAAGAACATATATCTCACCATATGCAACCCTGAGATGCGTTTTCTTGTGAGCATTCACAGTAAAGACAGAAAACTCAATAGAATCAATGAAAGACCACAGCTGACAGGCCAAAAAGCCAATGTGCAAAAGACAACAAACTGTGCAGATACAAAAAGAAAGAAAAATAAATAAATATAGAAACAAACAATAAATATCGAGAACGACTTGAAGAGTCCTTGAAAATGAGTCCATAGATTGAGAAAATAGTTCAGCGATGGGGCGAGTAATGGTGAGTGAAATTATCCCTTCTGGTTTGAGCCTGATGGCTAAAGGGAAATAACTGTTCCTGAACTGGGTGGTCTTGGTCCCGAGGCTTCTATAACTTCTTCCTGGTAGCAGCAGCAAGGGGAAAGCATAGCCTGGATGGTGAGGGTCCTTGATGGTGGATGCTGCTTTCCAATGACATGTAGACATGTTCAATGGTGGGAGGGCACCACAAATCTCTGCAAATTTCAAAGAAAGTAGAGGTACTACTCTGCTTTCTTATGTGCTGGATCCAGGACAGATCCCCTGAAATTATAACACCAAGGAATTTAAAGTTGCTGACTATCTCCACTTCTGATCCCGCGACGAGGACTGGCTCATGGACCTCCCGTTTCCTCCTCCTGAAGTCAATAACAAACTCCTTGGTCTTGAGTGAGAGAATGCTATTGTGGCACCACTCAGCCAGATTTTCAGACTTTCTCTCTCCTATATCTATTCATCACCACCGCTGATTCGGCCAATGATAGTGGTGTCATCAGCAAATTTAAGTCTGGCATGGGAGCTGTCCTTAGCCACACAGTCATAAGTGAAAAGGAACTAGGGGGCTAACTAAACAGCACTGTGGTGCACCCCTGCTGATGGATATTGTGGAGGAGATGTTGGTGCCAATCCAAACTGAATGCGGTCAATCGCATAAGGAAGTATTTAGGTTCAGGTTTTGAAGCTTGTATCTTAGCTTTGAGAGGATAATAGTCTCAAATGCCAAGCTGTAGTCAATGAAAAGCATCCTGATGTAAGCACGTTTGCTGTTCAGATGCTCCAGGGTTGAGTGAAGAGCCAATGGAACAGCATCAACTGTTGACTTGCTGTGACAGTTGACAAATTGGAGTGGATCCAAGTGTTGTGAAGAAAGAACAATAGTCTACAAATCAGTGAATTTGAATGAATCAAGGACAGTAGAAGCAAACAGATAGCCTAATTGTCTTAGTTCTTGCTGCATTCTTGGGGATGGAGACTGCAATTTTGTGAAGACGCTCTGTTCTCCATTTTTGTGAGCTTGACATGCTCGGCATGATCAATGATTTAAAGAAGACACAGGTAATCCGCTGGACTGGAGATCATTTCCAAATAAGAAGTTATTTATGAGATGTTCTTCAGGTAACATGCAGGTATATGAATTATATGAATGTTGGGGTTGGTGCCTGCCTGGAGTGATTCGAGCTCGTTGCTGATTGAGAACAAAGAGACATAAATTATTGACTGTCACTTGATGGGAAGAGGGCAATAAATGGATGCTGGCTTGGAGCAGAGCCAATAACAAGGTGTTAAAGGTCAGATACATGACCTGTGGCCAAGGACACTGGAATGCAATATTTGAATTAATAAGGAATGGATATAAAAGTGGAGGCTTCGGGTGTGCCGGCAGCAGTAACTTCAAAGATTGACCATCACAAACACAAGCATGAGCAACCCTGCATGGAGCACATGACGAGTGAACCGGGCCTACGAGGAATACCTGGCCAGCGTAGGCTCCTTTGCCCGGGTAATACCTTTGCTATTCTTTGACTATTCAGGACAGTCAGGGATACTTAGCGGGTGTGCACACAAAGTATTTAGTGTATGAATTCACACACTTGCTAATTTAAACAATAGAGGTACTAGTTGGTAAATACAGATCTATCTGTGCCTCACTGATCATTGTTATAAGAGGTAATTCTAACAACACAAGTTTCTTCTCAGGAATGAGCTGGCATGCACCATCACCAACCTCTTAAAGCACTTCACAGTGGATAAAAAATGCTTCTGAACGATAGTCATCGAAGCAGCTCACCACATTCTTCTTAGGCACCAGTATAATTGAAGCCTATTTGAAACAAGCGTACGCCTCAAACTAGAGGTTAAAGATATCGGTGAACAGCCATTTAATCAGCACAGGTCTTTAGTACTCAGCCAAGAACCTTGTCTGGGTCAGGTGCTTTCCGTGGGTTCACTCTCCTGAAGAATGCTCTCAGGTTGTAAAACTTGTGTGGAGTAACTCATGGCACAGAGGGTAGATCTCCTTCCCTGGATTTTGTTTTCCTTTATGAACCCAATTTACTTCTCTAGTATCCAGAGACCTGGATTAGGGAGGTAGAGGCTTGAGGCTGAATTGCACAATGGCACTTGGTAATCTTAGATTCAATTAAATAAACCCAGTTTTACCAAGTGAAGTTCATTGCAAATCTGCTCTTTATGAACCAGAGTAATTTTGCTGTATAATTTACCTGATAGAACTGGGTTTACTTAATTGAATTTAAATTTACCATCTGCCATGGTAGAATTCATCCACAAATCTCCACCTCCATCACCCAGGATACCAGAGCAGTAAATTAACCATTGCACTTCTCTAACTTTAAAGAACTGTATTTGTTGAAAAATCAATAGAGTTCAGTCCCACTTAGCCAAGTTCGTCACATATACTACAGTGTTTGCTGGCGATACTGTTCACAGAGTAATACATTGGAGATGGGAAATAAAATTACTTGAAGCAGTAACACTCTTACTTAATGGCGCCAGATGTTTTTGCGAACCTTGGAGATTTCTTCGAGTTCATCTGCAAAACAGTTTAAATTTCCTGTTCTCAGGTCTCTTTATTCCCTTTCAAGGAGGGTGGGGCCCTATCAGAGCCCAGGATCCACAGCTGCTCTCAAACAGCATTCTTCACCGACGGTGGTTTCGCGCTCTTCGGAACTTGCCGAGTGGCCTGCGCTTCAGTATCTCCAGGAGCGGCTCGGAAGACGCGCAGCTTCCAGGTACAGCCTTGTGCGGCCCTATGAACTACCCGCTTCCCTCCCAATGTCGCCAACTGAAGCGTCGCGAGTGATCGAAACGTCGACACAGCGGGCACAGCTGTCGGAGGCCTCTGCACTTGAGCGATCACTGTCTATCTCTCGATGGTGAGAGACATTTGCTGATTCTCGAGCTGGGGGAGCTCGAAAGGCGACACTGCAGACTGTAACATTGAAACAGAGAGTTGTTGGTCTCTCCTCTCGCTGTGGCAGGACCGATAACTCTCTTTCCCTTATTAGTGAGTGAGAGAGCCCGTAGTGATGTTAGGATGGACAGTAGTTTTTGCTGGACTTTTAGATCATGGTCTCGGTGAGATTACAATTGCATGATGGGTGGTGGGGATCTGATGCTTGGTGAAGTAAGGGGGAGGGTTGCTGCTTTTGCTGCAGTTTGAGTGTTTTTCAGTCATTCATTGTTCGGGCTTCCTTTCTCTGTTTCATGAACATCTGTGAAGAGTAAGAATTTCAGTTTGCATACTATGTACATCCTCTGATATTAAAAGGAACCATGGAAATTGAAACATTGGTTGCTCAGGCATCTCTTTTGTCAGAAGCAAATGAGACGCAAGTACACTTTAACAAACAAAAGAGTCTGAAAAAGTTATTACAGGAAATTGTGCTTTTTTTAATAAGTGGACTTAATATGAAGACGTGGCCCCTCAGTTTGATAAATAGCATCTTCATTTCAGGTAGCTAACAAAGAAATTCAATTTCAGTTCCCTTGTCTTGTAAGCACAAAACTAAAGAAAGCTTTCTTAATGAGGCCCTATATAAATATTTTTAAATGTTACTGGATAGATTAGAATGTGAGTTTTATTCGTGTTACCTAGTAAACTTGGCAATAATAACAAAACATTTTACAGCAAGAAGAAATCCTCAACTCAATTTAGTAGCTGTCACTGGTTGGGCAGTAAAACTTGAACAAAACTCCCACTGGAATCAACTGGTAAATTGTGATACCTCGGTCTTTAACGTAGCTGACCATCAAAGACAACAAAACGCAAATAAATGAACAAACGTCACACATTGTCAGGACTTGCTATTTAGACTTTCCAGCTTGGTGTCAAGCATGCAAAACAAACACTCTATTCCAAACTCTTTTGTGGGAAGAGATTACTAAATGGACAAAGGAAAAGATTCAAGGCGGCACACAAAACATTCTTTAAATAAAATGCAGCACTGCCACTAAATCCTGCGAAGCCAAGGCCGAGGAACACTCAGAGTTTAATATGATTCAGTAAATCTCAGGTCCAATCACACAGAGTAGAAAGAGTGAACCCACCGCATCTCCCTTTGGGCTTCTCCTGCCCCATCTGTGGCACAGCATGTGACTTTGTCACTGGCTTCATCTGCTGCCTCAGAACACACAGAACCAAAGTGAAAACAAATCATTCTCAGGCCAGAGGAACTGCCTTTGATGATGAAAAGGGTATAGGTTCAAACAATGACAAAGGTTTTTTATCAATTTTACCAGAGGCCACCAGCATTGAGCAGTACAAAAGTACAAAGTACATGTATTATCAAAGTATGCATACTATATAGAACCTAGAGACTTGTTTCCAAACAGGCAGCCACAAAACAAAACAATAGAATCCATTTTAAAAAAGACCTTCAAGCCCCCAATATGCAGAAAAAATAACAAATCATGTATATGACAAAAGCAAGCAAACAACTAAAGTTCATGAAAGTGTGCCCACAGCAGTGAGGCCAGTCAGCACTGCAAACCAGTCCAGTAGCCAGTTATTTGCAGGCCACAGCCTCAGTTCGACAGAGTGACAAGTAAGCCTCACATGGCACCGAGTTGGACCATCCCATCCCTCGCCTCTGGCCCAAACATCCTGATCTTTTCAATCTGGTCTGGCGCTTAAATCATCCAAACCGCAGGTCTTTCCTTGCTCTCAGACCCAGGCCCCATCACTTCACTACACTCTTGGGCCTGGGCCCCACCACCTCAATTTGGCCTGTAGCTGACATTTCCAATTCAGCCCGGTGTTTATACTGATCAAACCTTGGGATGTTACTTGCTCTCAAACCAGGCCCTACCACTTTGCTACACTCTCAGGCCTGAGCCCTGGTGCCCTGATTAGCCCATATCTGACCTTTCCAATTCATCCCATACTTAAATCGATAAAACATTGGGTCTTTCCTTGCTCTCAGGACTGAACCCAGCCCTGCCGCCTCAACCATGCCTTGCCTCAGTTCTGCCACATCGAATTGCCTCCAAGTCAGCTCCAAGAATGGCCAGACGTAGGCTCATTCCCCGCTCTCGGGCCAGGCCCTGTCATTTCGATTCAATCCATACACACCACAGCTGAACTGTCCTGTACCTTTGGGAGTTCAGTTCACGCTGCAAAATTGCCAGGTCCCGATACATCAGCTTCTTTAAAACGTTATTCGGATTCTTGAAAAAAGTATGTTAAATTCACAAGAAATTGAAACCAAGTTCCCAGTATATTAAACACTTTCTCATTATTCATTAATGCTAACATTTTAATCAACCTGAATTTAAACTTTGATATCTCAAATAATGTGGCAAACTACCAAGGAAACCACTCATATTTTATTCAACTCTTCCACTTGCTTACTTTTTAAAATAGTTTATTTTCAAGAGTTGTTTGATTACCCCACAACATAGAATGCAGAACATTACAGCACTGTCCAGGCCCTTTGGCCCACAATGTCATGCTAACCTTTCAACCCAGTCGAAGGTCCACTTAACCCTTACCACTTAGATAGCCCTCCATCTTCTATCATCCATCCACCTACCTAAGAATTTCTTAAATCCCCTTAAAATATCTGCCTCTGTCACCACACCGGCTGGACGTTCCACACACCCATCACTCTCTGTGTACAGAAATTACCTCTGACATCACCTCCATACTTGCCTGCAATAATAAAAGAAACATCACAGTTAGTGACAGATAACTTGAGCCAATTCTGCTTTTCACCAGATCAAATACTCTCCAATCAGTGCTGCTGAAATCAATGCCATGAGCAACAGCAATGCTAGCAAAGCTGGACCTCGAATGGGCTCTGTTGCAATTAAATTTTTCATTGCACCTGTGCATACATGCAGTTATGCATTTGACAATGAACTCAACTTTGACTTTAGTTAAGTGGAGGCTGGGCAAGGATTATTGGCAATAAGGTGCTGGCCTGCACATTATAAAGATAATTTCTGATATACCCTCAAACAGAATACAACACTACTATGCTGAATTTGACCATCTCTGTAGTGTTTCTTATCAGAACTGGAAAGCAGCAATCACACAATAAGCAACACACACAAAATGCTGGAGGAACTCAGCAGGCCAGGCAGCATCTATGGAAATGAGTAAATAGTAAATGTTTCGGTCTGAGACCCAGTCCTGATGAAAAGTCTCAGCCTGAAACGACAACTGTTTGCTCTTTTCCATAGATGCTGCCTGACCTGCTGAGTTCAACCAGCATTTTGTGTGTGTTGCTTTGGATTTTTAATGTCTGCAGAATCTCTCATGTTTGTGAACCTCACAATAGGGTCACATCAATGGATATTCTGACAGTGTCTGAACAAATGACTTGTTTTTGACCTTGACTTTTGAAATATCACCATTCCACCCTCTTCTGGAGGCAATTATACATGAATGTGATTAACAAAGACTGGCTGTATGAAATTTGAGTTGGGTAATCAGGGTGCATTCTAATTAGCCCCTTAAATTAACTACCAGCAGGCACTACATTAAGTAATGATCATTATTTCACCATTGCATGAAAAAGAAGTTTCTGTGACTCTCATAATTTATTTAGTTGACAATGTTGGAGTTATTGCCATAGAAAACATTCATTACAATAGATAATCATTCTTACTTTGAATGATGAATCCAAGAGATTTGCATAGTCAAGGATGAAGTAGGAATAACTATCACTATCAAACTAGCAAGAACATAAATCAAATATGAATTACTTTTCTAATGGAGCTTACAATTACATATTTTGCACAGGTTATTGGCAGCAAAGTAGCATAGTGGTTTGTGTAATGCTGTTTCAGTGCCATCAATCACTGATCAGGGTTCAATTCCCACCGCTGCCTGTAAGGAATTTGTGCGTTCTCCCATGACCATGGGGTTTCCCCTGGGTCCAAAAATGTATCGCTAGGGTTAGTAAGTTGTAGGCACAGCTACACAGAAAACGTACAGCACAATACAGGCCCTTCGGCCTACAAAGCTGTGCCAAACATACCCTTACCTTAGAAATTACCGAGGCGTACCCATAGCCCTCTATTTCTCTTAACTTCAATGCACCTGTCCAGGAGACTCGTAAAAGACCTTATTGTATCCACCTCCACCACCATCGCTGGCAGCCCATTCCACGTTCTCACCACTCTCTGCGTAAAAAACTTGCCTCTGACATCTCCTCTGTACCTACTTCCAAGCACCTTAAAACCGTGCCATCTCTTGCTAGCCATTTCAGCACTGGGAAAAAGCCTCTGACTATCCACACAATTAATGCCTCTCATCATCTAATACACCTCTATCAGGTCACCTCTTATCCTCAGTTGCTCCACGGAAAAAACGCTGAGTTCACTCAACCTATTCTCACAAGACATTCTACCCAATCCAGGCAACATCTTTGTAAATCTCCTCTGCACCCTTTCTATGGCTTCCACATCCTTCCTGTAGTGAGGCAACCAGAACTGAGCACAGTACTCCATGTGGGGTCTGACCAGGGTCTTATATAGCTGCAACATTACCTCTCGGCTCCTAAACTCAGTCCCACAATTGATGAAGACCAATGCACCATATGCTTTCTCAACCAGAGAGTCAACCTGCACAGCAGCTTTGAAGGTCTATGGACTCAGATCCCAAAGATCCCTCTGATCCTCTGCATAGTCAAGAGTCTTACCATTAATACTAAATTCTCGCATTATATTTGACCTGCCAAAATGAAGCACCTCACATTTATCTGATTTGAACTCCATCTGCCACTTCTCAGCCCAGTTTTGTATCCCATCAATGTCCCATTGTAACCTCAAAGAACCCTCCACACTATCCACAAAACTCCCAACCTTTGTGTCATCAGCAAATTTACTAATCCATCTCTCCACTTTTTCATCCAGGTCATTTATAAAAATCACGAAGAGTACGGGTCCCAGAACAGATCCCTGAGGCACTCCACTGGTGACCCACCTCCATGCAGAATATGACCCGTCTACAACCACTCTTTGCCTTCTGTGGGAAAGCCAGTTCTAGGTCCACAAAGCAATGTCCCCTTGGAACCCACGTCTTATTTTCTCAATAAGCCTTTCATTTGGTACCTTGTCAAATGTCTTGCTAAAATCCATATACACTACATCTACAGCTCTACCTTCATCAATGTGTTTAGACACATCCTCAAAAATTTCCATCAGTCTCACAAAACACAACATGCCTTTCACAAAGCCATGCTGACTATTCCTAATCATATTATGCCTCTCCAAATGTTCACAAATCCTGCCTCTCAGGATCTTCTCCATCAACATAGCAACCACTAAATTAAGACTCACTGGTCTACAATTTCCTGGGCTATCTCTACTCCCTTTCTTGAATAAGGGAATAACATTCACAATTCTCCAATCCTCCAGAACCTCTCCCATCCCCATTGTTGATGCAAAGATCATCGCCAGAGGCTCAGCAATCTCCTCCCTCACCTCCCACAGTAGCCTGGGGTATATCCTGTCTGGTCCCAGTGACTTACCCGACTTGATTCTTTCCAAAAGCTCCAGCGCATCCTCTTTCTTAATATCTACATGCTCAAGCTTTTCAGTCCACTGTAAGTCATCCCTACAATCACCAAGATCCTTTTGTGTAGAGAATACTGAAGCAAAGTACTTTACTCATTAAGTATCTCTGCTATCTCATCCAGTTCCATACACACTTTTCCACTGTCACACTCGATTGGTCCTATTCTCTCACGTCTTATCCTCTTGCTCTTCACATACTTGTAGAATACCTTGGGGTTTTCCTTATTCCTGTCACCAATGTCTCCTCATGGCCCCTTATGGCTCTCCAAATTTCATTCTTAACCCCATTCCTGCTAGCCTTATAATCTTCTAGATCTCTGTCATTACTTAGTTTTTGAACCTTTTGTAAGCTCTTCCTTTCTTCTTGACTGGATTTGATGCAATTGACACAGTTCACTGTATATTTCGATGTATATGTTACAAATAAAGCTAATCTTTTTCCTAAACATTTATGAGCCAACAGGGATAAATAGGAGAAGTGTCAGAAAGCATGGCGAAGGACTTTTTTGTACTAACCTTTCTTAAACTGCAAGAACAGCAAGTTGTACATTGACAGGAATTCTCATTTGACTCTCATTGCTAAAGATGGCTTACACTTTAGTGTCAGTACCAAGACAAAGTCAACAATGGCTGCATGCCAAAGTGGAGATTTTTTAACCTTGTAGGTCAAAGGTCACATAGCAGCCCTTTGTAGTATACCAGACACCAAAGCCTCAACAACACATGAAAAGATCTGTTAAAACACCAGAGTTGAAAGAAAGCGCAAGATCTATGTGGTCTTTACCTTTGCAAGAGCTGTCAACAAGATTGATGCACCATCCGTCTAACTGTTGATTCAGCAGCATTCAGGAAAACAAAACACAAAAAGTCTCATGAGGAATTTAGACATCTTCTCTAGATTTTCACAACTTGTCTCCTACAGGAATAATAATAACAACAACAACAACCACCTTATTTGTGGAACACTTTTCATACCAACAATGTCATTCAACAGGATAAAGTCCAAACATGAAAATGAAAATAAGCATGGAAGGAAAAAAAAAATGATGTTATTTAAAAACAAGGTTAAGTAAGTAGGTCTTGAGCTGGCACTTATAACAGTCAGTTGAGTTTACATCCCTTGAATTCCACAGTCATTCAAAAAAGCAGATGACCTGCAAATTATCTTTTGAGAGAGATAGTTGAAATTTAAGAAACTGGCAGAAGAAAGCCTGAGAGCTTGATCAACATTTCCTATCTTCTTCGTCACTCCCTTCTTGAAGAGTGGAATGCAAATATCACTCTACTCTTCAAGAAAGGAGGGAAGCACAAGAAAGGAAATTATAGGCCAGTTAGCCTGAGCTCAGAGGTTGGGAAGATGTTTAAGTGATTGTTAAGGAAGAGGTCTCAGGGTATTTGGAGACATATGATAAGATAGGTCATAGTCGGCATGGTTTCCTCAAGGGAAAATCTTGCCTGACAAATCTATTGGAATTCTTTGAGGAAATAACAAGTAGGATAGACAAAGGAGAACTGATGGAGGTTGCATACTTGGATTTTTGGAAGGTCTTTGATGAGGTGCTGTCATGAGGCTGCTTAACAAGTTAAGAACTCATGGTATTAAAGGGAATTGCTGATTGGCAGGACTCAAAAAGTGAGAATAAAGAGAACCTTTTATGGTTGGCTATGGGTGACAAGTGGTGTTCTGTAGGGCTCGGTGTTTGCACCACGTCTTTTTATGTTAAGTGTCAGTGATTTGGATGATGGTATTGATGTGTATAATTCCAAGTTTGTGGACAACACAAAGATAGGTGGAGAGACAAATGAGATTGACGAAGCACGAAGGCTGCAGAAGAATTTAAACAGATTAGCAGAACGGGCAAATAAGTGGCAGATGGAATACAGTATCAGGAATTGTATGGTCATGCACTTGGGTAGGAGGAACAAGAGCACAGACTATTTTCCAAACAGGCAGAGAATTCAAAACTCCGAGGTGCAAAGGGACATGGGAGTCCTTGTGCAGAATCCCTTTAAGGTCATTGGTGTTTCCATACCAGGCTGTAATGTAGGCTCAATTATACACTCTTTTACACACCTATAGAAGCTTGTCAAAGTTCTAGACGTCATGCAAATCTCTGCAAACTCCTGAGGAAGTAGAGGTGCTGCCGTGTTTTCATTGTAATTTCACTAGTGTGCCGGACGTCTAGATTTTCAATCACCCTCCTATATGCTAATAAGATTTGGTCTATGATAATGGTGTCATCAGCAAATTTGAATATGGCTTTGGAGTTCTACTTAGTCATACAGTCATAAATGTAAAGCAAGTAGAGCAAGGGGCTAAGCACACAGCCCTGTGGTGCATCTGTGCTGATGGAGATTATGGAGGAGATGTTGCCAATCTAACCTGACTGGGGTCTGCAAGTGAGGAAATCCAGGATCCAATTGTACAAGGAGCTATCAAGGCCAAGGTCTTGGCGCTTATTGATTAGTTTTGAGGGTGTGATGGCATTGAATAATGAGCTGTAGTTGATAAAGAGCATCCTGGTGTTTGTATTTTGCTGTCCAGATGTTCCAGGATTGAGTGAAGAGCCAATGATCTGGCATCTGCTGTGGATCTTTTTCTCCAATAGGCAAACTGGAGCGGATCTAAGTTGCTCCTCAGGCAGGAGTTGATATGGCTCATCACCAACCACTCACTGTGGATGCATGTGCTACTGGAGGACAGTTATTGAAGCACCGATATAACTGAAGCCTGCTTGAAGCAGCTGTGTACTTCAAATTGTCAAAGTGGGATTCTAAAGATCTCAGTGATCTCTATGATCTTTAGTGATCTTTATGATCTCTAGCCAGTTGATCAGCACAGTTCTTTGGTGCTCGGCCAGTTACCCCGTTGAGGCCGGGTGCTTTTTGTGGGGTTCATCCTCCTGAAGGCCACTCTCACATTGGCCTCTGACACTGAAATGATAGGATCATGGGGGGCTATGGAAGTTCATGATAGTTCCTCTATGTTTGATGGTCAAAGTGAGCACAGAAGGCAGTAAGTTCATCTGGAAGCGAAACCCTGCTGTCGCTTGGTTTAACTTTACAAAAGGTGATAGCTAGAATCCACCACTGAATGGAGGAACCACCAGGGTTGACAAACAAGGCTGAAGCAGGTCTGAAGCTGGATAAAAGCCTCTGACTATCCACACAATCACTGCCTCTCATTATCTTGCACACCTCTGTCAGGTCACCTCCAATCATCCGTCGCTCCAAGGTGAAAAGGCCGAGTGCACTCAACCTGTTCTCATGAGGCATGCTCCCCAATCCAGGCAACATCCTTGTAAACCTCCTCTTCAAGAATGCTAGTTGCAGGGGGCCTGGGAACTTGAGTGCCAGAAGGGTAGAGAGGTTTTGGAGGCAGATGTTGCTAAGACCTCAGACAAAGTTAGGAATCAAAAGGGTGAGTATGTTGTACCTAGTGTCCTGAGCTACATATATTTCAAAGTAAAATTATCGCAGGAAATGTGGAGGAGCTCAGGGCATGGATCAGTACCTGGAATTATAATGTTGTAACTGTTAGTGAGATTTGGTTGCAGGGGAGGCAGGACTGGCAGCTCAATATTCCAGGGGTCCATTGCTTCAGATGTGACAGAATAGGAGGGGTGGCATTACTAGTCAGGGAAAATGTCACAGCAGACAGGAGAACTCATCTTGTGAGGCATCATGGGTGGAACTGAGTAATAAGAAAAGGTACAACCGCATTAATAGGGCTACAATATAGGCCACCGAATAGTCCGAGGAATTTAGAGAAACAAATTTATAGTGAGATTGCAGACTGTTGCAAGTAGCATGTTACAACACGCACCCATTTGTGTCAGCCTCCGAGGATTAGGCGCACTAATTCCCTGGAGTATGGATAGCTGGCACAGATAAAATTCGGAACAGTCCCGCTAATTGGCAACCATGTTCTGGGCGCCAAAGACTGAGCGTTTAAGGAGCACCTGAACTGAGGTTTGGTGTTGAACCATAAGCCTACCTGTGATTTCAGCTAGTGTTTGTTTTGCGTTCGGATTCTCAGCCTGGTTTGAAGCTGTGTCTTGATCCTTGCCACGGATATTCCAGCGTTTGGGTTCAAGCCATCCTTGTCAAGCTCCCGTGCACGATTTCCATCCATGCTGGGTTGGGTGTCGAGCTAGCAACTTGACCTCGTAAAAAAAGAAATTGCTGCTACAGAAACATCAACAGCAAAGAGCTTGACGGCCTATGCTCTCTCGTGAGTTGAAAGGTGATTTCTCTTTTCTCTTTCATCCTCATCAAGGACTATCATCACAGTACGATTGAGCCAGTATGGACCCAGTGGGGTATCAGATTATTTTGCCCGCTATGACTAGCCACAGTGAAGATATTTCCTGACAGAGCCTGGAGATACATGACTTCCAGGTAGCCATGAGTCAGTTTTTCCAGGCAAGAGGCCAGAGTCACTTTGGCAGATCAGTCAGTACTGCTCTGGAGCCAGTTATATCTTTCAACCCCGGAGAGATTCAGCAGTGACCCAGGTTCTTACTGCAGCTTCCTCATCCAATGGGTGACTATGTGATTGAATTTTAGACATTGGCCTAGGAGAGTGGTTGGAACCGGGAGGACTTGGCCACTCTATACCACCTGGGACTCCAAGATACGCCCTCCCTTTGGGAGAGCCAGCAGAGAACTTGGAGGTTCTCATGGACCAGTCCATCTGTCTCGGTAATCGCAAGTGGGATTACATCGTGAAGTCGAGGTGGTCTAGCCCGAGCCCAGGTTCAATGCATCGTTGTTCCACTCCCCAACCTCAGACAACGACCAGCCCGTCACCTGCTCAGGATCCAGTTGAACCCATGCAGATTGGTTGCACTAGACTCTCCATCAATGAGAGGTCCCAGCGATGGAGACAAGGTTGCTGCTTTTACTGCGGGCTGAATGTCCAAACCTGCAGCCAGCTGGGATCAACATCGGGAAAACCATAATGGTAGCGGCTACTACTCCAAACCCACAGATTCTGGTTTCGTGCTGAAGGCAGGGTTTAGCTAGGGTAAGAACCTGAGGCAGTTAAAGGCTTTTGTGGGCAGCAGGTAACTTTCTGGACAGGGGAACCACACGTCAGTTTGACATACTGCTGCGAGAGTCCTTGCCCGCAACCGTCTTGGACGGCCGCCCACTGGGTTCTGGGCAGGTCCAGTAACAGACTGTGGTGTTGCAGATCAGGATCAGGGATCATGTGGAAGCTAAGAGTTTCTACATTATTGACTCTCCACTCATACCTCATGAACCTCGGGTACCCTTGGCTGTCTCAGCATAACCCACCAGTGGACCGAAAGGAGGGGAGAATCACTGCTTGCTCCAGCCACTGTAAGAGGGTTTGTTTCTGCCCTGGTATTCCAATGTGTAGACTCTCCCGAGACCAACAGCCAATGAGGGGAGAGACTTCCACTCTGAGTAACCTGAAGCCTTCAGGAAACCCATTTCTACCTTCAAGGGAAGACAAGCCAGCGACAGCCAATAGGCCCATGCAAGTCCTGACCCAGTTGAGTCAGGGGTGTGCTGGAATGAGATCTCCAGTTCCGAAGCAAACCAAGGAGGTGCCCCAGCAGTCTGGACCTCGAGCAGCTTAGCCAAGAGGCTCGAGTTGCCTGGTCCCTTCTCAGGGGAAGGTTATGCGACAGAGATCCTTGGAACCTAGTCCCAGGTGCACAAGGACTGTTAGTCGCACCTCGTTGCTGACATCTGAGGAGACAGACAAGGATTTGGACTGTTATTTAGCTTCCGTTTTCACTAAAGACTCTTGTAGACATATGGAGGACACTCTGGGGTCTGCTGAAGCACCCCTGCTACTGACAGAGTGTCAGAAATCATCCACAGAGGAAGGTTTAGGGGGTAATTGCATTACCAAAGCTGGTAGAAATCCCTTTCGTACAATGATTTGGAAGGGGTCTTCAAGTAAGGCAAAGGCTTCGACTCTTCCACCACACTAACTCTACAACTGTGCAATAGATCTACTGCCAGGTATGTGTCCTCTGCACTCACAGGCCTGGAGAGAAGCTCTATATTGTATATTAAGGAGGTTCTTGCCCTGGGATTCATTCAACTCACCGCCTCTCCAACCGGTGCTGGCTTCTTCTTTGTACAGAAGGATGGGAGTCTGTGGCCTTGCATTGATTACAGAGGACGGAATCGCATAATGGTGAAGAATCATTACCCTCTTCCACTCATGAACACCGCTTTCGAGATTCTCCAAGGGGCAAAGATATTCTCAAAGCTGGACTTGTGGAATGCATACAGCCTGGCTCGCATAAATGAGGGTGACGATTGGAAGACTACATTTAACACACCAGCAGGGCACTATGAGTAACTGGCCATGACCTTCAGCCTTGTGAATGTGCCAGCAGTTTTGCAAGCCTTTATAAACTGATGCTTCCCATAAGTATACCTTAGTCTACTTGGATGACATCCTAATTTTCTTGAAGTCCATGATGGAGCATGTCGCTCACATCAGAGATATCCTAAAGAGGCAGAAAAGAGATCATGGACTTTGTCAAGATGGAGAAGTCGGAATTTCACGTAACCACCGTTTCTTTTTTTGGGTTTCATCATCTCTAATGGCAATCTCAAGATGGACCCTGGTAAGACAGAGACTAACCAACACCATCCAGTTGAAGCAAGCCCAGCAATTCCTGGGATTTACTAACTTTCATCGAAAGTTTATCAGAAATTTCAGTTCAGTGGTGGCTCCGCTGACGACACTAACCAAGAAATCTACTGGCCCTTTTGTTTGGACTATGAGGTGGAGGCTGCTTTCGCACAGCTCAAACAGCAGTTCATGACAATTCTCATTTTGGCTGCACCTAAACCAGACCTTCCCTTCATTCTGGAAGTGGATGCTTCATACATCGGAGTAGGTGCAGTGTTGTCACAACAGACACCTTCAGACAATAAACTGCACCCCTGGGCGTTCTTTTCCAGGTGACTATCCCCGGCAGTGGTGGATTACGACATTGGGAATAGAGAGCTGCCTGTCGTCAAAGTGGCTCTTGAGGAATGACATCACTAGCTCGAAGGGACCAAGAACCCTTTTATCATATGGAAGGACCACAAGAACCTGGCTTGTATTTTGGAGGCCAAGAGACTGAATTCCAGGCAGGCCATGTGGTCCATTTTCTTTAACCATTTTAATTTCACTTGACCTATCCACCAGGATCTAAGAAACAGAAGCCAGATGTCTTGTCCTGTCAGTTCGACAAACCCAAACAAGAAAAGCAGTCTACCACCATTTTGCCACAAACCTAGGTGATAGCACCAATTCATTGGGGTTTGGCCCTCTTGCCTGCAAGGCTCAGACACAAGGGGAGATTCCTCAGCATGGCTGTCAGGGTCGGCTGTTCGTTCCTAGTCCTGTCCAGTCTCAGGTTCTTCAATGGGGACATGCATCAAGAATGACATCTCACCCAGGGATTGCTAGGACCCTCGAGTTCATTAAGAGAAGATATTGGTAGTCTGGAATGGCGAGGGAGGTCCATCAATATGTGCTGGAATGTGAGTTGTACGCCCAGAACAAGGAGCCCCTCACCCAACCGCAACGGCTCCTCCACACTGCTTGTTCCAGACAGACCACGGGCTCACATCTTCATGGACTTAGTCATGGCTCTTCCTACTTCCAAGTGGAAGACCATTATCATAGTAATCTTCGAAGGCATGCAAATTCATCACTCTGGACAGACTTCCATCTGTGGTGGAGATGGCTGAGATTGTCCTGCAGCAAGTCTTCAGGATCCATGGTTTTTTGGTGGACATTGTGGTTAGATCACAATCTGCAATTCGCATCACATTTCTGGAGGGTGTTTTGCAAACTGGTTGGAGCAACAGAGAAACTTCCTTCTGGTGTTTACCTACAGTCCAACGGCCAGTCAGAGTGGGTGAACAAAGACATGGAATGTACCCTATGATGCCTGACCTCTGAAAGACCGAATGAGTGGAGTGACCATTTGATGTGGGCAGAGGTCACCCACAACACTTTGTGGCTTTCGGCGCAAGGGATGTCTCCTTTCGAATGCCATTTTGAGCAGGAGGCAGAGGTTGGGGTGAAAGATGAAAAGTTTAAGGGGAGTAGGAGGGGAAACTTCTTCACTCAGAAGGTCATGAGCGTGTGCTGCCAGCACAAGAGGTGCATGCAAGCTTAGTTTCAACATTTAAGCAAAGTTTTGGATAGGAACATGGATAGTTCTGGTATGGAGGGCTATGGTCCCAGTGCAGATCGAAGGGAGTAGGCAGCTTAAATGGTTTTGGCACAGACAAGATGGACCAAAAGGCCTGTTTCTGTGCTGTACTTTTCTATGAATCAATGGGATCTCTAATTTGCACTGATACAATAGAGTACAGCCTGTGCAGCATTATGTATTTTGATTAGCAATCTGTTTCTTTTGGCTCAGTTTAACAAGAGCAGGTCATATTTCTTTTCCTTAAGAGAGAAACTTTCACAGTAAAATTTTTAAAAGACACACACACACTGCTGATGCTGGGACCTACAGTGAAACAAGAAACAAACTGGTGCAATTCTCTGGGTTAGGCAACATCTGTTGAGGTAAAGAAACAGTCAATGTTTTGGGTCGATATCTTGTATCAAGACTGAGAGTATCTTTATATTAGCTGATTTGATGCGGACCATGATACTACTTCAAGCCACAGTGTCGCCTGCTTGCAGCTGCCCAGGGGAGGCATCAGAGTTGGGTGCTCCAAATGCAGCGTGGTGCAGTGTCCATGCTGGAGTTGCTGCTGCTTCCCAGTGTTCACCTGCAGAAGACAAGCTATATTGTGTTCAACTGCAGACTGCTGTAACAGTCAGGGACTCAGGGACTTGGAATATATTTTTTTGTGTGACTATATTTTACTGCCATCTTATATGTGCTTGCTATTTTACTTGTGCAACATGTACCTTGTGCTGTGTATGACTGTTGGTACTGTGTGCACCTTGGCCCCAGAGTAATTCTGTTTCGGTTGGCTGTATTCATGTATGGTCAAATGAGAATTAAACTTGAATGAGCCATCTTCCCTGTACACTCTCAATCACTTTACAGTGTCTTGACCCAGCAATTCCTTCCCCTCCTCCCCCCACAGATACAGATTGACCTGCTGAATTCCTCTACCAGCTTGTGAAATGTACAATTCTCCATTACTTTGAAACCTGATGAATCCAAATATTCAGCTCCAGCATAAATTCAAGAAACAATAGAGACCTCAGGAGCAGTCCTGTATATTTACTTCACTCTGGTGGCAAGGCAGGAATTGCCATCAGTTTACCTTGGAATGATTATAGTCAGATATTTTGCCCTGTTAGTTTTACATTGTTCTAAATGCATGTATAAATCATGATCCTTGAAGTGGTGGTCTGAAATATAAAGCATTTTCAGAATTTATTTTCGTAGTTATTACCCATATGGATTCTGCGTTAACACAGCCCCCAATGCACACTTACAATCTAGTAGTGCAGTGGAGCTCCTCACTCTCAGCCCACCATCCCCTTCACTGCATAATTTCTCACTAAATGCCACTGTTCTGCACGTTACGTTCACAGTACCATGCAAGTTAAGCAAACTCTCTTTTTATAACAATTATCTTTTCATGACCCTGAATTCACATCCCCCACCTCACAACTCTTTTTTTACAACCACACTCACAGTTGAAAATTTTGCCAACTGTAAACTATTTTTTGGAAAAAAAGTTCTTACTTGTTTTAAATCTCTCTTATCTCCACTTACTGCGTGTTTTTGTTTCATCAGTGATTGCATTTCTCACTATTTAAAAAAAGCCTTTTGCTTAATTCTAACAGGCTACTAAGCTCATTCTCCCTCACTGTTTTGATTATAGGTAGGGGCAACCCTGATGGGTTTTTTCAATCTTTAAGATAATTTCTTTGTTTTTTGAGGCATTGTAAGTGTTGTTACTTCGATGTAGTGTTATTTCTGAATAATAATAATAAGATTTGAAAAGGAAAAAAAATCCTGATGATTTGAATCTAGACTTTCCCAACCCACTGATGTAGATCTTTATTCTCTCTGCTCCACTTAACCTCGCTACACGGCAGTTCTTGTGAAGGCTGAGACACCCTTCACTTCCCAAATTTTCCAATAAGACTTAAGATTGTGAGCTTTCAATCCTGTTTCAACCTTACAGCTACAAATTCTTAGTGTTCTCGCTGTTGATGTTTTCAGAATGCAACTGAGTGTTCGTGCCTTAATTCCTTATATTCTGACTACAACCTATCCAAATCAGGGGTTCTCCCGCTTGGGTAGTTGAACTCTTCAGCTAATGGTAGAGATCCATGGCATAAAATCTGATTAGGGACCCTTGACGTAAATGTTTCAGTCATGCACCAGGGCGTTTGGGTGCAGACTTACCTTAGCAAGTGATTGCTCAATGTTCTGCCATGTTCAGAATGCCGGCTTCAAAAAGGCAATGTAATATCTGAGAATCTCACTCATTATGACAGAAATAGAGGCTCTGGTGAGAGAATCTCCACCCCATCACTTACGTATTCTTAAAGTCTATCAGCCTTTCAGCAGAAGGGTCATTAGCCCCACAGTGATGATCCTTCGCAGGGTTTGAACAGTAATTTTAACAATTGCCTAGGCTTTGATCAAATAACAAGGCTTCCCTAACCACCACTCTGCTACTTCGTTTTACTATCAACATGTTCAGGAAATCATTCACATACTGTAAACAATCCACTCCATGAAACGTTTAATACAGAAAGCCCTGCCACTTTTTGAAGCTGCTTAGTGTAAGCAACTGATCTCTGAGCTCAGATATCCCCTGCTCTGCAAACTTCCTTTTCTAATGATCGACAAAGGCATGTTGGCACTCATTCACTGAGGATTCACAATTCCAGCATTCCCTTTGTGTGCATCTTAAATGCTGATAACATCAGTCCAAAAAATAACAAATTTTCAATAATAAAACTCTCTCCTTGCCACAAGTACAATATTTTGGAGAGAAGATGTATCTCCATTCAACAGTACTTCAATCTCTATTCCTGATATTGAAAACCTTCTGCTGCTGCTATATAACTCTATCATGGACTTTGCATCCTGTGATGAATTCTAATTTCAGGATCATTCAGATCATACCAAACTATGAACCTGGTTTAGGATTATCACTGCTGACACAAACCAAGTTAAAATTTACATTTGAGGGTAAAGTGCTAATGGAGTAATGCCGCACCTTCCCCAAGATGTACTTTGATAAACAATTGAAAGAGTATTTTCAACAGGTGAGAATCAGGCTGCTATTTGAAGTGTTCTTTCTGACCACAGTGAAACAACGACAGACCTTTGAAATTATAGTTGGTGACTAACTGATCAATTCAAAATTCAGCACTATTCATACATCATTATTCTTCCAGGGTTTAGTTAACAACTGGAGTCTACAGGTGAACTCCTTCCTATTGGAGTTTCAGCACTGTTTGCTTAGCTGGGAAATGGATCAACTTTTCAATAAAAGGGGCATTTTTAAGACAGAAGCCATTATCCAGCCTTGAAAAGAACAAACTGAATCAGCATAAAAACAAGGCTATTTAAACAAGGTTACACAAATACCAGGGCATGACTTCTTACAAATTCTTAACCAGTTGCATTGTATCTCTACCAAGTCATTTTATGGCTTAATTTACATCTTCTTTTATAGATGAATAAAAGTGAAAGTTAAATAATTATGTAACCAAGTCATCTGATGCAAAAACTGCAGGAATTACAACAAAATGCCAATAATTATCACCAGATGAATTCATAAAGTGTAGTTCAATAAAGGCTGTTCCTCAGGGACTTACTGCAATAATACAAATTGCCCTAAAGCTACTATAAGAATGATGGAAAGTTATACCATTCGCAGTGGCCTGAACACACATTGGCTCAGTTACTGGTCCCAGGCCTATTATTAATGTTAAAAGGTCAGATCCAACTGTGATATCAGTAGTGAGGCATAGTCCTTCACAGTTTCTGGCTTACTTTTAAATGAATCATTATTACTGAAAAATTTTGCACTTAGGTTGAAGAGAGAAATCAGTCATTTGTTTCAACTGGAGTTTAATGCAATTGGAAGTAACTAAAACAACCTACGATCCCTTCGTGGCCAAAAGGGCACATTACAGCAGCACTGTTCCGAGCCCCACATGATTTAGTTATTACGCAATGCCCCATTGCATAGATGGGAGCAGTAGCTGCCTCCACTGTCAGGATAACACTTTATATTTGTTGGTCCTTGGGATCCCTGACCAATTTTTCAGATCCTGTACTTCCCTTGTGACAAATGTCTCACATTCATTACTCTGATGTAGCAAAACAGTCAATGTTCAAGAGTAATGAAAACAATTTTGCATTTTTCCAATGGTCAACAGTAAACTGATGAATGGAACTGTGTTCATAGAACTTCTCAGTGAAGTTTTATGATGGTAGGTAGCTTTATTAAAAAAAGGAGCCGTAGTTTTGTCAATCTTGATTAATCATCTTCCAGTTTACCTAGATTGGTTTCCTGCCTTGCTGTGCCTCAAAGCAAACAGGCCATAGTATTTATCAAAATAGTGTCAACACAAGAGGACTTCGCTAACCAGAAGAACAAACAAGAACAACAAAATTTATGATTGCAAAAGATGAGAATGACTGCTCTTTAAGTGAGTACAATTCAGCACCTCTTTCAACAGGGTACCAGGCTTTGAAAAATTGCTAATTTGCTGTTGGATGTACTTGTCTCTGCTTGCACTGTTAGACTTTAAAATCAATCTACGTATACAACACCAGGGAATACGCACCTCTCTGTCCATTCCTTTTGATCCATATTTTCACGGCATTTGTTTCTGGGTTATTCTCCCCAAGGAGTAAACATTCCAAATTCTATATGTACAGGGATTATTCATGTGGGAATAAAAATAGTCTGGTCTGAAATGTTTGAGGTCGGTAGAAAGCCAGCATAACCCTTCCCAATTAAGATGAATGTCATGACAGGAAAGGACCAGGGAGGAAGATAAAGTTGCTCATTGATATAAAAATTTCAAGAAAGCAGTGACTTATGTTAAGCTGTGCCAACAACCTAAAGATTAATTCCAGCTAATTTTGAACTTTGTATGTATACCAGATGTGTATATATCTATCAGCAGTTCACCAGTGAGCAAATTACATAACTCATATACACTCAGAATGAAGCAAGCATCAAAATTCTGTTGTATGTGTGAAATGAATGGAGACAATGAAACCAATTTCAGAAGCGTTCAGTGTGCATATATTATTACAAGCATAAATACATCACGTTTTACTTAAAGAAGATTCTCCTTGCCTCGCCTCACTTTTTGACACAATGTAGATTCAGCAGGCTCCATCACAGGCACAAGCCTCCCCACCTTCAAGGACCCCCTCAAGAGGTGATGCCTCAAGAAGGAAACATCGATCATTAACGACTCTCACCATCAGGGACATACCCTCTTCTCATTAATACCGTTAGGGAGGAGGTACAGGAGCCTGAAGTCCCACACTCAGCAAATTAGGAACAGCTTCTTCACTTCTGTCATCAGATTTCTGAATAGGCCATGAACTAATAAACACTACCTCACTATTCCTCCTTTTTCACTATTTTATTTTTAATTGTAACTCATAGTACTTTTTAAGTTTTGCACTATACTGCTGGCAGAAAAAAAAATCTAGTTTCATGATGTATGTCAGTGATAATATTAAACCGATTGAAATACTGAATTTCTTTTTCCCCATCTTACCATGACTGGAAACACACCAATTTTTCCTATTGGTATCTGTTATGCCTCATATAAAGGAAAACAGTGTTTTGCCTATAGGGACTTGGCCAGCACTGAGAACATAGAAGTTAAATTAAGGTCCTGAAAACAACATGCATACCAGAAAATGATAGGTAAACTGTTTATATTTTGTCATGGGGAAAACAAGTAAATTATGTGTTATCCATGAGCCTCCATTTTAAGATGAAAGATCTGCACTGTAAAAGGAAACAGCTGTAGGAATGAGCCATCAAGTGATTTCTTTAGTTCCGAATGGGAAAGCACCTGGCCTCTATTTTTCAGCCCGACAGCAAGATGGTGAACTTTCCTTGTTGCAAATTACAAGGTTGATCATGTATTCTCCAATTTTCAGAACAATGAGTACCAGTAAATATTGCCACAAAATTACATTGCGGTATACAGTATATCTATTAATCAACTAAATGAACATTTAAGGGTTCTGCATCAGCAGATCTCATCCCACATTGGATCAGCATCAAAGAGCATAGACTGTGAAGTGTAGCAGAAAGGTCACCGTCAGCTGCTGACAGTAGATAAACAGCGCCACTGGATAGTATGCTGAATGCAGAGATGTTTTTCAGATGTGTTGAGCTTTGGTGACCCAGTAAGCAGAGCCCACCACAAGTTTCACAGTTGCTCATTTCTGACCAAAACTGTTTCAGGGTTCGCTTCAACTCAAAAAGAAACAAGGAGCCATTTCCAAACCTTGCACGGGGAAAGGGAGGGAAGTCAGGAAAAATGGAACACTATTTATTTATCTCTGAATACAGCATCAATAGAGCTCCAAACTGTGATCAAGAAAAGAAAATTAGACAACAAGAAAGAAAACATTTTAACAAGGCATTGTTCCCCTCTCCCTGCAAACCAGGTTAATGGAACAGAATAAAAGTCACTCCAATACCACATGAACACTGGCATGCAAAGACTGAAAAGCAAAAATTTCCAATTTTAACTAATAAAATCTCACTTAGTAAAATTCAAAAACTTCTGTCAATTGAGTGTAAAGCACTGAATGTCAGTGCAAAACCAACTGATGACATTGCCTGGAGGAAGAGCTTCTGAGAAAAGGCTTCTATGTTCAAGTGGGCTCTGTCTCTCTCCCCCTCAATGCTGCTGGAGGATATTACCGCAGTTTTGCAATTTATGGATTGAACCAGCCTACTTCAGTTTTATGTTTTTTTACATTCTGTGCTTTTGCTCATTCTTTCTTGGTGCCTTTTGGTACAATTTGTTAGATATTTTTGTGCAATGGGGTTGGAGTTAAGGGGTTTGATGCTCTTGCCACTTACACAATTGGTTTTTCTGCACGCGGGGAACATTGATGTTCTTGTTGTCATTTGCACAATTTTTTTGCATGGGGGTGTGTTAATGTTTTACTTTCACCAGCTTCCATGGTTTTCTTTGTTTCATGGCTATCTGGAGAAGACGAATCTCGGAGTTGTAATACTAATTTGAACATGAGAGCAGATATGGAAGATTGCCATCTCCTGAGCCGAGGGTTTTGACTATTTGAGAACAATGCCAGAGAGACTATCCTTCCGCAAAATCTCAATTATATTCTGTCGGATGGACTCCAACCCAAACCACCCAAAATATAAAGAAGCTGTTCATTTGAAACAAGCCTGTAAACAAAATGATGAGGAACAAAGGATTCCATGCCTAGCAAGAGGCACAATCCAGTGGAGCACACTCCTAATAATTCTAGAGATGACATGCACATCTCAGATATCTGTAGGTCTGAGAAAGAGTACTTCATATAGAGAAGTGAACTCCCCGCTGAACATTGACGGCTCCTCAGCAGAGATCGTTAAGAGCACAAAATTTCTTGGTGTTCACCTGGTGAAGAATCTCACCCGGTCACTCAACACCAGCTCCATAGCAAAGAAAGGCCAGCAGCGTGTCTACTTTCTGCAAAGGCTGAGGAAAGTCCATCTCCCACCCCCCATCCTCATCACATTCTACAGGGGTTGTATTGAGAGCATCCTGAGCAGCTGCATCACTGTCTGGTTCGGAAATTGCACCATCTCGGATTGCAAGACCCTGCAGCGGATAGTGAGGTCAGCTGAGAAGATCATCGGGGTCTCTCTTCCTGCCATTACAGACATTTACACTACACGCTGCATCTGCAAAGCAAACAGCATTAGGAAGGACCCCACACACCCCTCATACAAACTCTTCTCCCTCCTGCCATCTGGGAAAAGGCACTGAAGCATTTGGGCTCTCACGACCAGACTATGTAACAGTTTCTTCCCCCCAAGCCATCAGACTCCTCAATACCCAGAGTCTGGACTGACACCAACCTGCTGCTCTCTACTGTGCCTATTGTCTTGTTTATTATCTATTGTAATGCCTGCACTGTTTTGTGCACTTTATGCAGTCCTGGGTAGGTCTGTAGTCTAGTGTGGTTTTTTTTTCTGTGTTGTTTTTACGTAGTTCAGTGTAGTTTTTGTGATGTTTCATGTAGCACCATGGTCCTGAAAAACATTGTCTCATTTTTACTGTGTGCTGTACCAGCAGTTATGGTCAAAGTGACAATAAAAAAATGACTTGCCGACTTGACTTGACTTGACTTGAAATAAATATACATAAGAAGATCCTGAGGATGCTAAAGAAAAAGAGAAAAGAGACAAGATTCTACAGCAATTACCTACAATTCTATTCCTAGATTTTTTTTTGTTATTTCCTGTCTCCTTAAATATATTAGCAGATGTACATTCATTTATGAAGAAAATAATGAGGGCTGTTGAAAACATCATAAAAGAATGAGGAATTATTTCAGTGTATTTCTTTAAAATTATAAAATTGTTTGGAAAATGTAGTACTTTGATATGATTTTCATGCCAATTCCTGAGTCATACTGCTTAATCAGTTTCATTTTTCTTTTAGTGACTTTACAGTGACCAACTTCTATATAGAGAAGAGGTGGAGACAATGTTTCCTATAATGGTAGAGGGCACAGCTTCAGAGTAGAAGGATGAACCTTTAGAACTGAAATGAGGAGGGATTTCTTGAGCCACAGGCTGGTGAATCTATGGAATTCATTTCCACAAACAGCTATGGAGGTGAAGTCATTGGGTATATTTAAAATAGAGCTTGATAAATTCTTTATTAGTAAGGGTGTCAAAGGTTACAGGGAGAATGCAGAAGAATGGGGTTGAGAAGGAAAATAAATCATCTATGATCAAGTGGTAGAGCAGACTTGATAGGCCAAATGGC
This sequence comes from Hypanus sabinus, assembly GCF_030144855.1. NCBI lineage: Eukaryota > Metazoa > Chordata > Chondrichthyes > Myliobatiformes > Dasyatidae > Hypanus > Hypanus sabinus. The sequence goes on from NC_082707.1 coordinate 34,133,258, forward strand.
TGAATTCTGTTCTGATGTCTCATAGCATTATGACCTTAAAACCTTAATAGTTTAATCTTTAGTTACTTGGGTTGAAGGGGTCAATTGTTCTCAAAAGATAAAAGCTGAAAGGGGTGATGGAGTTGGGTTGGGAATATCTGATGCTGATTATTTTCCCGCTCCACATCATAACCCACCCTTAATTCTCCCATGACTCAGCAATATGCTATGAAAATGTGCCACGCACCATGTAGATCCAGCCTAAGGAATTTACTGAGGAAGGTGCCAGGATCTCCACCTTCCCCATCTTTTCCAATGGAGGATCGACCTTGGCTACTTGCTGGCCATGTCTACTTTCCACAACTGTAAACATTTACAACATGTGAAATCGCAGGATTATAGATACATTCAAATCTTCTGTGAGAAAATAAGAATGGGGCTTTAAATAGTTAACCTGTCTTGACAAAAGCAGCAGCAAAGATAGTTGAGCTGTGGATCACTCTTTTGGAAGATTACTGGGACCACAGAAGGCACTGTATCTTAATAGGACGGCAAAATTATATTCTATAGAACACAGATGGCACATCAGACCAAAAGTAACCATCACTGAGCTTATATATTCACCACAATCATGGAAGTGATCCAGATTTTTCCATTTGCTGCACTTCATTACAATATTAGAGACAGATGGGAAGAATGAGAAAATAAGCTCACACGTTGAACCACAATTCCATTTCCATCATCACATAGCCATCAAGAACACCACTTGAATTCCAACCAACCCCCACCTCCACCACCCAACCATTTGGAATTACCTACATTCAACAGATAAAATGAATAACAGCTGACAAAGAAAACCGAGTTAATGTTTCACCTCAATCAACTAGATTCAATTTCAAGAGCAATGAGGAAAGTCATGAAGGATTTTTTAAATATATTTGTAAGATGGATATTTTCCTTCACTGAGTTGAAATAATTCCCTTTGACAGAATAAAGCCTTTCTCTGAGCTGTTGCCAAGAGCCAAGCTCTAGCAAGAACCGTCAAGTGCAGCAGGCTGCCAAGGTCTACCCGCTCTTCCCCTCCTAGTATCTAGCATCGCTCACAGACAACTAACCCTCATTGTGCTATAATTGCAGTTACTGTAGAGGGGCGAAGAACTGCACCATGCTTACTTGCACCAGCTGACACTGTGGAGAACCATTGGCTTCTCCCCTTTGCACTTTATGTGTTGCCCACAGAAGTCAGAGACAAGTGCTCATCGAAGGCCAGCACATATGACCTTCCATTCTAACAAAGTTCATCATACGTGGCCCCTTTCTTGTAGTAGTTAAGATCACTTGAGTATGATGTTCTCCTAAAGAGTTGTCAGTTGGTGGGTCCTCAGGTGACTGAAGAGGCAGGCCAACCTTCTCCCATGACACACACTGTGACTGCCATAAGACTGGGGTCACCAACTGTAAGCAAAACACAAGCGCAAGTGAATGGATTTGTTACTGATCTTCATGTCTTAGGTCATTTCGGCTACTTCAAGATGTTTTGAAGTAAGTACGCATTAAGCCTTTTAAAATTAGTCACGTCTGTTTGGAGGGGTTTAAATGTCTTTTATTGTCAAAGTTAATTAAAAACAGCTCAAATGTCTTTGACAGCAGTGATCCAGAAACAGATTCTGTGCCTGCTGCCTGAAGCCTATTTGCCAAGACTCAAATGCATTTATCATGTGTGCGTCAAAACATATAGTGAAATGTGTCAGGGGCAATAACAAGCAAAGGGGCACTGGGGTGGTTGGGAGCCCGCAAGTGTTGCCACGCATACTGGCACCAGCATACTGTAGCAAGCTAATAATGCTTCGCAGAACAACACAGAATACAACAAATAACAGCAAAACAAGTCCTGTTCTCCCTCTCACCCATGCATATACACAGTCCATATATGGACAGGCCATCTTCAGCCTCCAGCCTCCAGCCGACTCTGAGCCACCCACAGCTCGCTGGCTCTCAGGGATGGAAGCTCAACCTAGCCAACCCTCAGCTTCAGCAAGGGTTAGTGTGGCTCCCATGAGATTCTGTCCATGTTTTATAATCGGCGTCAAATGCAGATGTGCCAAGTCTCCACCAGCGATGGAAAACATTATTAATTGCTTTGTGACAAAAGTGACATCTTTCAAAATCAATGCCACTGGAAAGTGCTACTCAGGTCCACAATAAGTGTTGTAATCATTGCTTATTTCATTATTACAGGTAGAGCTACTAGGTCTTGATGTTTCAATCCCAATGATAAAGTCAGCACTCTTGATGTTGGCAGTAGGCTTGGAGTGGTGATGAGGAGGGTAGCTACTTCATTGGGGTCATCAGGTGGGCACCCTCCTTCTTTGACATTTTGTTGATAAGCCCACAATGTCTCCAGAGGGCTCAACGGTGTTAACTGGTGTCCCAGATACACCCCCCTCAGTTCCGTACCCTCCTGGCTTCATCTTGCAGCCCAGTTGTTGTCTTTCCTTTTAATCCAAATCCAATTGCTGCTTTCCTCTGCTGCATTTGACAAGGACTTGATTACTTGTTGGAGGGAGACGCCCCTCACCCCCACCTTCTTCAATAGACTGGTCGTAGATGTAGCCACGAATCCCCTGCACCCCACTTCTACAGGGTAAATCTTGGTCTTCCAGCCGTTCTGAGCAGCTTCAGTTGCCAGTTCAGAGTACTTGGTCTTTTTCCTCTCATAAGCTTCTTCAACGCCATCTTCCTATGGTACTGTCAATTCCACAACATATGCCAGCTTCGCTGTTGTGGACTATAGTGCAGAAATACACCCATCAGCCAACCTTTCTACCCATCTGCACTAATACCTTTTGCCCTCATGGTGACCACATCCTTCTGTCCCTTGCCAATGTAAAAGTCCCTCTAAATGATTCTTAAACATAGCAATTGCATTACCTGCCCTGGAAGCATGTTCCAGATATCAACCAGCCTGCATGAAAATACTTACACCTCTGAACACTTTAAAATTATGCCCTCTTGTTTTTGATACGTTTAACATGGGGAAGAGATGTTGACCATACACCCTGACTATAATGTTATACACTTCTGTCAGGTCATTCCTCAGATTCCGTTGCTAGCCTTTCCAATCTCTCTACAGAAGTTCACCAATCCAGGTAATATCCCGGTGAACCCCTGCACCCTTTACTGTACAACTGATATCAGGTTATCAGTGACATCAAGAATGTCAAGACCTCTATGTACAGTCTACATTCAACAGTCTTAAGACTGGCTTCTGAAGATGGTGCACAAAAGACACACCTTGGTATTTTGTGCACCCCAAGTTCAGCATCTCCCCACACATTCACGTGGTGTAACCACTCTCTGCTCACCACTTCTTTCTTGCAGTTCAATCCTGGTTTATATCTTTTCAGCATCAAGGACAGCCTCTCTAACTGGGGAAGGAGCTAAGAGTGACTAAATTTAAAGCTCAAAACTGAACTGCTCTTTCAATCACCACAAGTCCTGGGTTTCTGAGCATGTGCACATTTCAAAGACTTGCTGAGTGACAGGTATTGATGCATCTATCACCATTCTCTGTCGCTAGCCTCCACTTGAAGTCTAATGACAGAGCCCCACGTTGATAGGAATTCTCAACATTACAATAGGTATTTGCTTTCCTCAGTCTGGGACAACCTTAGAATCAGATTCAGATTTATTTATCACATGTACATCGAAACAGAACAGTGAAATGTGTCGTTTGCTTTAACAACTACACAACCTAGGGATGTGCTGAAGCAGCCCGCAAGTGTCACCACACATTCCAGGGCTAATACAGCATGCCCGCAATGCTCAGCCAAACAATGCAGAGCACAAAACAAAACAGTAAGAGCAAAACAAGTTCCTTTCTTCCCTCCTACCCACCCACACACCCATCCTCCAACTACAAGACAAACTTTGACAATCTGTCCAAGGAAGTGACAGAGGCAGGTATCCTCATGATACTTAAGAAGTAGGATCCTCCCCATCTTACGGATACCTGATTTCTGTACAGCCCGTACATTGAAACGTGCGTTCAGGGAGCTGGTGGTATGGATTTAGCAGCTTCTTCAGGCTGCAGGCATTTTCTGCCGGGTGGAAACTCAGTTCATGGCCACGTTTCTGACTAGTGAACAGTTTGGGTTGCATACCTCTCTCTGTTTAAAAAAAACAAAGCCCACCCTGCACATCAAAACTTCTCTCCTCGCACCATAAAGCTTGGCCCTCCAGTATTTGACATGCCTACTTTGGTTTAACCTGCATCTATAGGAGTACGGGAATTGCCAAGGCACGGAAGGCTATCGACGAAGTGCAATTAGTATAGGTGTGTGGTTGGTAGTTGGCATGGACACAGGGGACCAAGGGGACTGTTTTGTGCTGTACGACTAACCCAGGGGCATCTGGGTGTCGCAGTGCAAGATTTGGAAAAAGTAATAAACTGGTGAGCAGATGCAGCAAGTAGTTATGAACGCTAACAAAGTATTATCATTTCCACTGAACTGAATATAAAAGTGTGAAAGTTATGCTATAGTGATACCACATATGGAGTACCATGTGCTGCATCAGTTGTTTCATTTATGGACAGATGTAAATGCTCTCATTCTGAGATGGTAAAGAGACCAAAACCATCTCTGCTACCCTCAAGAAGTGAACAAAGACAAAGAACAAAGTTTGGAAATACAAAAACTTAAAATGAAAAGTAAACTGATAGCTACTTGCCTGATTCCCAAGAACTCAGCTATGCAAACAGCGGATATGAACACAGATATAACCAATGAACTGGAACTCTACTGGCAATTCAGTAACACCTGAAAAAAATAGTGGCCCTTCTGAAGTGCAGATTATGTACTCAGTGAGAGCAGGTTAAAATGATCTAAATCTGTTCTACATCCAGTCCGATAAGGCTCTTTTCTATCTAGTCACTCGTGAGCTGAAGACGGCATTATAAAACCCTAGATAACAGTCTGAGCTTTGAATTAACCCACATCATTGTATGGGCCTGCAAACCATTGCCAAAGTGTAATCATTCAATGAAATGTTCTGCTTCTCATTATGCTTGTGTAATCACTCCATCATGGTCCTGGGGGAACAAAAACATAGGGCAGTTCATAAGGGTCACAGGCTGAGAAATTTGTCTTCTCTCATCAGGTCTAGGTAAACTCAGGAACATTGGCTGCCAGTTGTACTCACCTCCATTAAAGTTAAATCACTTTCAGTCCTTGTGCCTAAGGAATCTCCGTGATGCTTACAAGCTCTAAGCATTACAGCTTTATTTTTATTGACAAATTGTTGATTAAAAAATATGCTTGACTGCTGCCTCACTGGCTTACGTTAGCTGACAAAACAAAGGAGCCTGCAAAAGGATGAGTCCAAGTCTTCACTTCCAATACCTCCTCAGGCCAAAGACAATTTTGCAATGTTAATTATTGCACAATGTTAAATTTTAATCCAATTACGTTCTTCCAAAGGCTGGAGCTTGTTCAGGTGCCTGCAGCTTTTTTCAGTTTCCTGCCAGATTAAAGCAATTAAACATGTGGAACGGAGATGACTGATGGCTGGATAGAGCTCTCTAATGCATCAGAAATACAAACTGGTGACGAATTTACGAAGGGAAAAATGTGGGTGTAGATAAAATCCTATCAATACCACAGGGACAAAGTTCAAAGTAGAACAAAAAACAACGGAGCATGAAATAGGTGGGGAGAATGTTAAAGTGGCTGTTACTGAACCAACTCTTTAGCGGAGGCAAAGCAGCAAGGCTCCGAAGATTAGGAAGCAAAGTGGTGGTCACGGGAGGAACAGGAGCAGCTACAAGATCGCTCTAAGTCGGTGGACTGGGCTATGCTCAAGGACTCATCTGTGGATCTGAATGGATGTCATGGTGTCACGGATTTCATTAAAACAGTTGCAGATGAGTTCAAAGTTCAAAGTAAAATGCATTATCAGAGTACATACATGTCACCACGTACAGCCCTGAGCTTCTTTTTCTGCTGGCATACTTAGCAAATCTATAGAACACTAGCTGTAACCAGGATCTGTAAACATTAGGAACTGTAAACTGTAAACAAACTGTGAAAATGCAGATAATAAACAAATAGCAATAAATAACGAGCATGAAATAACAAGAGTCCTTAAGTGAGTGTAGTTATCCCCTTTTGTTCAAGAGCCTGATGGATGAGGGGTAGTAACTGTCCCTGAACCTGGTGGTGTGAGTCCTAAGGCATCTGTACCTTCTACCTGATGGTAGTAACAACAAAAAGAGCATTGCCTGGGTGGTGAGCATCTATGATGATGGATGCTGCTTTTCTATGACTGCGTTTCATGTAGATGTGCTCAACCGTTGGGAGGGTTTTACTTGTGACATACTGGGCCAAATCCATGACCTTGTGGGAAATTTCCTGCTCAAAAGCACTGGCATACCCATACCATGCCATAATGCAGCCAGCCACCACACCTCAATAGAAGTTTGCTAAGGTTTTTGATGACATGGCGGACCTCCACAGGCTGCTGAGGAAGTAGAGGCACTATTGCACTTCCATCGCAATTATATTTATATGATGGGTCCAGGACAGGTCCTCTGAGATAGTGACACCCAGGAATATAAAATTGCTGACCCTCTCCATCTCTGATCCTCACAAGATCGTTCAGATGTTTACCCAACCAGAAGCCCTGGATGAACCACGAGTTTCTCAATCTGCTGACGGCCAGATCAATGGCCTTCCAGTCTGGTGACCAAGAAAGTTACAGGAGGTACAGGTACAATTTCTGAAAGGCCTGGGTGAAGTGGCAATTCCGGACAATACACATCAACGAAAAATGTTCAACAGTTGTGGCAGGGCTTGGATACTATCACTTCTTATAAAGTAAAATCAAGCGACATAGGTGATAAAAGGGCTTCACTTCTCAATGAGCTCAATGCCTTCTATCCCTGCTTTGACCATCAAAACATAGAGGAACCATCAAGAACTCCCACAGCCCATGATGACCCTGTGTTTTCACTCTCCAACACCTTCAGGAGGGTGAACCCGCAAAATACATTCAGCCCAGACAGGGTACCTAGGCAGGTACTAAAAACCTGTGCTGATAAACTGGCTGAAGTGTTCACTGAGTTCTTTAACCTCTTGGTTTGGCAGGCTGAGGGATCATTCTGCTTCAAGAGGGCTTCAATTATATCAGTGACTAAGAAGAACGTGGTAACCCTCCTCAATGATCATCATCCAGTAGCACTTAAATCCAAAGTGATGAAGTGCCTTGAGAGGTTGGTGATGAAACATATCAACTCCTGCCTGAGAAGTGACTTGAATCTGCTCCATTTTGCTTACTTGAGCAGCAGGTCCACAGCAGATGCTATCTCATTGGTTCTTCACTCAACCCTGGAACATCTGGAACAGAGTATCGAGGAGCATTTCAACTCCTCAGACCCCCAGCGCATGTGGCACAGCAAACAGATTATTACAGACTTCAGACCAACTAGAACTGTGCCCCCTTCCAGCTCTGCTTCCCTCCCTGATGAGCTCAATTACTTCTACGCTCGCTTTGACCGAGACAACAAGGAGGTCACCCTCAAAGTGGATCTCCCACCTGGTGAACTGCCTCTCTCACTTCCCACCTCCAATGTTTGCGCCACCCTGAGCAGGGTGAATGTACGGAAGGCAGCTGGTCCGGATGGAATACCTGGCTGTGAGCTCAGAGTCTGTGCAGGGCAGTTGGCCGGGGTTTTCACAAACATTTTCAATCTGTCCCTGGCCCAGGCAGTTGTCCCCACAAGATTCAAGATCACCACCATTGTGCCAGATCTGAAGCATTCCACTGCCACGGGCCTGAATGACTTCCACACATTTGCACTCCCCCCCCCCCCCCCCATCATTGCAAAGTGCTTTGAGAGACTGGTTCTATCATATGTGAAATCCTATCTGCCCACTACTCTGGACCCCCATCAAAATTTGCCTATCGCACCCAGAGGTCAGTGGATGGCATCTCCACAGCACTTCACTCTGCCCTGACCCACCTGGACAGCCCCAATTCTTATGTCAGAATGCTGTTCATTGATTTTAGTTCAGCATTCAATACTGTGATCCCCTCAGGCGGATCACCAAACTTTGCCAGCTTGGGATCAGCTCATTCCTCTGCAATTGAACCTTAGACTTTCTGACTAACAGGCCCCAATCTGTTAAGTTAGACAAACTAGCAGCCACACTCATGTCCCCATCTACATCAACAGAGCTGTAGTGGAGTGTATATGAAGCTTCAATTCCTTAGTGTCCACATTTCTGATTATCTCACCTGGTCAGGCAATTAGCTCATGTACACTGAGATATTGGAAAAGTACTTTGAGGCAAATGATATAGCCAATGAAAAGCAAGTACCAACTCTACTAAGTGCATCGAGTTCAAAGACATAAGTTTGCTTCAAGGTTTGACTGCTCCAATCAAACCTGTAGAAATGAGCTTTGCACAACTTGTAAAAATATTGTAGGAACACTTAGAAACAACAGCATTGGTGATTACAGAACACTTTAGGGTCATAAACAGAATCAAAAGGAAGGGGAGTCCATTTCAGTGTATGTAGCTGAATTGAAGAGATCGTCTGACATTGTCAGTTCAGTCATGGGCATAATGATACACTGAGAGATCACTCAGTTTGAGAAATCTTAAAAGAAAGCATTCAGATTTGCCTTCTCCAGCCCTTAACCTCTTTCACCAATCAGCTTCCCAGCTCTTTACTTCACCCCTCCCCTCTCCCGGTTTCACCTATCACCTACCAGCTTGTACCTCTACCTCCCCTCCCCCCGCTTCCTTACTCTGACTTCTAATCTCTTTTTCTCCAGTCTTGATGAAGGGTCTTGGCCCAAAACATCAATTGTTTACTCTCTTTCAAAGATGCTGGCTGCCCTGCTGAGTTGCTCCAGTATTTTGAGTGTACTGCTTTGATTTACAGCATCTGCAGATCTTCTTTTGTTTGTGATTCAAAAACAGCTCCTAGCTGAAGCACAGCTTACATTCAAATGAGCAATGAAAGTCATTGTTTCAATGGAAACCAAGACAAAGACGTAAGTGGGTTGCAGTCAGAAATGAAAGTGAGCATGAAGAAAATTGCACCGTCTAAACAGAAACCAGCCTGGCCAAACCAATTGTGGCAAGGGCTCACATACACCATACAATTTAAAGATGAAACTTGCAGAAAAGGCAATGAAGTGGGATGCATTCAAACAGCATGTTGGGTAGATAAAAATAAAAGATATGTACAGGGAAAAGAAAGCTAAAAACGCAAGTTGCAGTTTCAAAAAGCACTAATCTGGATTCTGTTGATGAAATGCCTGATAATGATAAGAGCAGCACAGGACTTGTTTAAAGCGTGAAAATTAACAATAGACAGGTAATATGGCTTACGACAGAAGGGAACAGTAAATTAATTAAAATGCAATTGGACACTGGTTCAGCTGGTTCAGTTATTCCATAAAATGATTTGAACTGTATTTCAAAGATAAAGAAATGAAGCCTGCAGTTACCCAACTAAGAAATTATACTTGAGAAAAAGTAGCTCCTGTGGGAATGACATCTGTAACTGTGAGACACGACAATCAGCAAACCACATTGAGCTTGCAGACAGTAAATAGAAGGACCAACATTATAGGGGTGTGATTGGCTGAGAGAAAGACTACCTGATTGGAGATCCATCCACTATTTGCAAGCCACATCCCTTCAATGAAGCCAACTGAAAGTAAATTAAGAAAGGTACTGGGTGATGCCACAGCTGTCTCCATGCCAAACACTACAAACTATTGCCCAGAGGACTAACAGGTATTGGTACCAAACGTTGTGCCTTTGGTTGGAGAGCATATTAGACCAAGGAAGGACCATGGTGCTCAGAGGAATCAGGAAAGTGGTCCAACTGCAATCATTTTGGGGGGAAAACAAATCTGAGAAAGCTTCTAGTATGTTCATTGGGCAGTTACAGTACTAGCCAAGTGGGGTTTAGTTTTAAGCTGGAAGAGAATTCAAGGAGATTCGGTAAAGTTGCAAGTATTCAGCTTTTGTGAGTATAAAGAATCATAACCTACTCTGTGTCCATTGTTATTGTGCAGAGTTCAAGTGGGAGTCAAAAACCTGCTTGTAAAAGTAAATTCAAGGACCAAGTCCCCACTGGATAAATGAAAGTCAAAAAGAAAGAAACCACTGGAAATACGAAAACAGACGATTCGTCAGATGATGTTGTGGATGAGGAAACACAGAGAGATCAGATCGTAAAGGGAGCAATAGAAGGGTTAGTAACAGAATACTCTGGTGAACTGAGTGGGTTTTTCCAAGATCAAGGTGCACAAACCAAAAAATGAAAAAAAAGAGGTAAGAGATGGAGAGAAGGAATGTGAATGAGAAAGAGAATGGTGTAAAATAGAGAAGGAACGTGAGAAAGAAAAAGAAAGGGATCAAAGTTGATCCAGAGAAAAGGAAAAGAAGGGGTTCAGGTCTATCAGAACTACTTCCTGCAGTCTCAGAGTCAACCACAACCACCACAGAGGAGGACTCAGTACCTGAGATTGTCTTCAAAGTCACAAGTCTCACCTGTCAGGCAGAGTAATCCCCTTGCCAGGAAAGATGTTACCCACAAGAGTAAGAAATCCTCCACAGCAATTAAAACTTCCAGACTAAGTGGGACAATTTAAAATGTACTATGCTGTAGATGTTTGTATATAGTAGTTGCATTATATCATATACTGTTACATAGTTGTGATGCATTCAATATTGAGATGGAGTTTATAGCTAAGCAGGGAGGAGTGTTGTGTACTTAATATTTCAATAATATTTGAGTAATCTTGTATATATATTAGTTGATTCAACATTAATGATTCTTTAAATTATTACAGATTATATGTAAAAGTAATTTAATTGCATACGTAATCACAGGCCAAATGATATACACACATCTCACTTAAAGACTAAGCCAGATCCGTGTTCCTGGACTCCCATGTTTGCCTTTGAATTAGTTCAATGCTTTGAAGTTGCAAAACATAATATTTTCCACCTATTGACTCCTAGCTTCTTACTTCAACTGCTCCCCCCCCCCAACACCCGCCTGGTTTCACCCATCACCCTCTGGCTTGTACTCCTTCCCCTCCCCCACCTTCCTTTCCAGTTTATTCACTTCCATAGACGGAAATGCCTCACCTGTTGAGTTCCTCCAATATTTTGTGTGTCCTGATATGGCATGCACGTAGTCATAGGCAGGGCACAGAATACGAGGGTTGGGAGAGTATGTTGCATCTTTACAAAACTTGCACTTGAAGTACTGTGTGCATTTCAGCTTGCCATGGCTAGGGAAAGATGTGGTTGCATTTGAGAGTGCATGGGAAACTCACCTGGATGTGCCGAGATTGGCAGACTTTACCCATGGGGAGAGATTGAATAGACTGGGCTTGTTTTCTCAGGAGTCAAAGAGAATGAGGAGGTGACCTGACAGATAAGAAGCATAGATAGTGCAGTTAGGCAAAATCTCTTTCCCATAAATCAAAGCTAAGGGGACATGGTTTTATGGTGAGAGAGAGGAGATTTAAATGAGACTATCCCTTAAACATACAGAGCGAGTGATATTGTGAAGCTGCTGCCACTGGCGATAGGGGAATCAAATAGGGATATTATGGTTACGAGTTATTTAGACAAGACATAAATAGGTTTAATGTAGATGGGCAGAAGGTTTGGCATGGACACTATACGACAAAGGACCTGTTTCTGTGCCAAACAATTCTCTGACTATTAAGCCATATCCAAAGTGAATGTTATATAACTGGTTCAATTTTTTTTCCCCAACCCAACACACTGTTCTAATATGAAACAAATCTGAGACTAATTACTTCCCATCTTCCACAAAGAAAAGCACTTGTGTAGTTCTGATCAACCACAATGCGTCCTCTGGGCACAGTACATTAGGATTTAAAAAACAAAGTACAGTCACCATTTCATCAGTGAAATAGAGAATGAATACCACAGTGCTTCACAACACAGATTAGGACTAGAAGTTCTATCCAGTGTAAATGGATGGGTAAAGAGACCCTTGTGCCCACTTCATCACACAGTAAGCGAAGTGAATTTGGGTGATCTTGGTTTATTTCCAAATGGTATGGGTCCACAATATAAAGCTGGTTTTAATTCAGAACAAGTTGATGGTGGCCAAGTAGCTTCAATCAGAGGATCCTTTATTTATGTTTCTTTTGACCTTATGTTTCATAAAGCCACTAGAAAACAGTAGATGTAGTTAAACCAAGAATTAGATAAAAATAATCAAAAAGTATATGCTAACTTGTGAAGTATTTACTTTGCTTTATTTAGAGATACAGCATAGAGCAGGCCATTCTGGTCCAATGAGCCTTGCTGCCCAGCAACCCATCTACTTAACCCTGGCCTAATCACAGGACAATTTACAATGACCAATTTACCTACTAACCTGTATGTCTTTGCACTGTGGAAGGAAACTGGAACGCCCAGGGAGAAACCCATGTGTTCACAAAGAGAGCATGCAAACTCCTTATAAATAGCACCAAAAATTGAACTCTGAACTCCTGAACACTCTGACCTGTAATGATGTCACACCAGTTGCTACACAACTGCTGTGTCCTGTCTTGAGACGTTACTATCTCGTTCTCTATTTTAGTTGCAATGACTCCATTTACACAAGTGGAGATATTAAACAGGAATCATGCAGAAGAATTCAAATTTTCAAGGTGTCAAATAGAGTGAATTGGAATTGATTCATTAGTGTCACATGTTACCTAATTCCCTCGGGATCAATAAAGTATGTCTGTCTGTCTGTCTGTTACCATGATACAGTGGAAAGTTATCCCTAACAATTGCTTTGAAACCTGAGTACATTGAGGTAATACAACAGCAAACAATATCCAAATGCAGAAAAGGTGTAGATGTTAATAAGATTTAAAATAAGATTGTTAATTATTCTTGAAGACTTAGAATTTAGATTTCAAAGATTAGAATTATTACAATAGATGTAATCAATAAATCGGTTGGGAGCTGGGAATCAATAATGTGTGAAAATAGTTAAAATAATTACAATAGGATTTTCTTTAAATGGAGTTGTATTGAAAACCATAGGACATATAAGATTTACCTTATGGAGTAGGAGACTTAGAGGCCATTTGTGGAAGTTTTTTTTTCATCCAGAAGATGTTTTAGACCCGGAATGCAACGTCTTAATATACAGAGGATGACAGGTGAGCTGATAGAGGTGTACAAGATAAGGCATTGATACAGTGAATAGTCAGAGATCTTTTCCCAGAGCAGAGATGGTTAATGAAAGGAGGCATAATTTAAAGGTGACTGCAGAAAAGGCATATGAATGATAGAAAAATCGAGGCTTATGTAGGAAGAAAGGGTTAAATTGATTGTAGAGTAGGTTTAAAGGCTGACACATTGTGGGCCAAAAGGGCCTTTACTGTGCTGTACTATTCTGTGTTTGATGTTCTAAAGACACTTGAATCATTATGGTGTTCAAGGCATATCAGTGAGCACTGAAAAATTATTTCAGTATAGCTGGTACTTGATAACAGGCATGGGCACAGTGGGCCAAAGGAGCAAGATGGAACTTGTTTCTTGAGAGGATCATGAACCTTGGGAATTCTCTTCCCCAGAGACAGGTGCAAGCTAACTCATTAAGTACATTCAAAGCTGAGGCAGAAAGAACTTTGGTCTATAGCGGGGGTCGGCAACCCGCAGCTCCGGAGCCACATGTGGCTCTTTTACGTCTGTGCTGCAGCTCCCTGTTGCTTTGGGAAATAATTGGTCGGTATTTAATTAAAATGTATTTTATGTTAGTTTGTTAGTTTTTGAAATGTAATTCTAAATTTGAAGATTATGGTGATCTTGTACAATCTAAATAAGACGTTGTGGCGACCCATTTCCTGACACATCCGAACCGGCTCACAATTAGCCAGCGTTCAGGCTAAGGGAGATAGCCTACGGGGGTTTGTGAGTACGTGTCTTTTGCAGCATCCACGCCCATGGGGGGCGGGTTGAGGGAGGCTTAAAAGCAAGGCTGTTTAGTTCGAATAAAGCTATCTTTGACTGCAGTTTACTGACTGCGTGTAGCACACCGCTACAACGTGTTTTTATCGCTGGCTGTCCAGAGGGGAGGTGCTGAAACGCTTTGTCGTGTGTCTGGAAGAAGTGAAAACTTTCCTGGGCAGCAAAGGGCTCACCTTTCCTGAGCTGGAACAGCCAGAGTGGCTGGAAAAGCTACACTTCATGGTAGACATGACAGCGCACCTGAACACGCTGAACACAGCTCTTCAGGGGTAAGGACGTAGAGCCCTGCACATGTTGGAGGATGTTTTGGCATTCGAGCGCAAGTTGACAGTGCTTGCCAGAGATTTACAGAAAGGCACATTGTCTCACTTCCCCAATTTGAGAGAGTTCAAACAAGGTCACGACATGATAAATTCGGAGTATTTACATTCTGCAATCATCACAATGCAAACATCGTTTGGGAAACGCTTCTGTGAGTTCAGAGAGGAAAAAAACACATTATCCTTCCCGGTCACTCCTCTAAGCATCGATCCATCCCTACTGAATACGACTGCATTGTCAGGTGTGAGTCAACCTGACCAAGTATGATAAATATTTTAATTGCCTATTATTTTACGTATATTCATATGTTTTCATTGTTCAGTGAAATAGTCCTTTTATTTTTCAGGTTGACAGCTGGCTGACGTTATTTTTGGTTTGCTGCTGGCGGCAAATTTAAGTTTGGCGTTTTTCATAAATACAAGAAGGACTCAAATAGACGTTGAGTATTTTACTTAAAAGTAACCTTCAACCCAACGTCTTTTTTTCGGAGTTCAAAATGTTTTTGTTGCATGCAGAAATGTAATTTCGTTTTCTCTGCAGGAGTTCATCAATTTCATAAATGCAACACATTATAGTTTGTTTATACATAGCATAAAGGCAAAACAAAACGTTGTATGCAGTGTTATTTCATTTTAAATGTCAAACGGGTTTTGCGGCTCCCAGTGTTTTCTTTTCTGTGGGAAACGGGTCCAAGTGGCTCTTTCAGTGGTAAAGGTTGCTGACCCCTGGTCTATAGTGAAGTCAAAGGTTATGAGGCACAGGCACAGAACCGGAACCAAGGCCAAGATCAAATCAGTTTTGATCTTAGCGAATGGCACAATAGACTCAAGGGATCATCTGATCTACTCCTGTTTATACTTCTTAATGGTCTAAAGAGTTTAAAGAGGAATAAATTCCAACAGCTAAAGATTGAACAACTAGGCGCTACACATTTTAAGGTAATTGCTGAAACAAAAATCACAGGGTACATAAGAAAACATTTCTTACAGGACTTGGAAAGCTTCGCTGTTATAACAGTTGGTTCAGAACCAATTGTCACCTTAACAAATAAATTGAAAGAGAAAAATGCAGACATTGGTGAAAGCTGACACAGACTTGAATGGCTTAACAATACCTTCCTGTGGTGTAATATTCCAGGCATGCTTTTCCAATGAGATTGAAAGTCCAAACTGTAAATGTGACTTCTACCTTAAAACTGGACTCGGGCTTGGACAAGGAATCAGGGTAATAGTTTGTGCAGTTCAATGAGAATTCCAAGATTACAAGTTAATTCATCAATCATATCTGAATTGTTTAGTTAATTCCACCTCCCCACTCCCAAGCTCAGTGAGAAAATATGTATTACCAAAGAGCTAACAGCAGAATCCAGGTGACCACACTAACAGGTATACATTGGAAGCTCTGTCCATTAGGAAATAAAAAATGAAAGCCTGTAACATTATGGATTGATTCTGCCTCTTCAATTTCAGTCTCTGCGGATTGTTCGCTCTCTCATAACTGATGACAATAACAGACACAATACACTTCACTTTTCATGTGGCTTCTACTGACAAAAACACCGAGTATTCCCAAATAAAAAGAATAGCAGGTACAGAAATATCATAAGTTTATTAATAGCTTTGGGAGCAAATGTCAGGATGTGGAACACAACCAAAATTACCTGGATGTTGCAACGTTCGTTCTGCATGCTGGATTGTGAGCTAACACGTGCAAAAGAATGTGGGAGATGTAGATCTTTAAAAGGAAGTTAAAATTAGTCTTGGAACTTGGATGAAGACATCACAGCAGTTTACAAACTTTAAGACATCATGGCAGCTTTCAATCAATTAATCAATTAATTTGCTCTTATGGAGTTGTAACTAAAATATAGTATTCCCTGCTTTTTCCCTTTAAATACAACTTTCCTTGTCAGACCATTGGTTCTAGGTAAGACATTCTATCAGATATTGCAGTGTTCTTCAAACTCACAATGTATTTATCCTCAATCTTGCAACACTCTCTAACCTGGAAGTGCTTTGTGTTGCACAGTCTAGGTCACACTAGATGGCTGTACAACTCTCACATCCTTCTGATTATATTTGTTCAAGGGTACTCTGATTTCAGCATTGAATATAATTAAAATTCTATATTCATGGTGTTCCAATGAACCCAGATAAATTTACTTCCATACATTCAGCCATTATATTTCCCATCTCTGTCACATAGATATCATTTTAATTTAAGCTACAGATAGGGAAGGTATAGAGGAACCCACATAGATAGGCATTACAGATTTGCTCATTCATATGTTAGGTGCCATCTCTTATGACATGGACGATCATGACCATGATTGTTCTTGGCAAATTTTCTACAGAAGTGGCTTGCAATTGCCTTCTTCATGGCAGAGTCCTTACAAATCGGGTGTCTATCAGTTCTATCCACTATCCCCAGTCACGGTCAATACTCTGCAGAGTCTGTCTGCCTGCCTCAACAGTCACATAACCAGGACTTGCAAAAGACACCAGCTGCTCATACCACCATCCACCACCTGCCCCCATGGCTTCCTGTGACCCTGATCGGGGGGCTAAGTAGGTGTTACACCTTGGCGAGGGTGACCTGCAGGTCAGCAGAGGAAAGGGGTGTCTTAAACTTCCTTCAGTAGAGACTATCTCCACCCCACCACCCATCATGGATTAGATGAGCTGAAAGGGCCCATTTGTGTCCTGTGCATTTCTATCATATTAACATATGTAGAAAACAGAAGAATTTAAGCATTTATTTTTATATATCTCAAGGCTTTTGTGCTTTATCTTATAAATTATAAAATGCAAACATACAAGCTCAACACAGGACACACTCACACACAGATTGTTATTAAAAGGTAAGAAAAATTTTACCATTTACTGCACAATATACCTCAAGCTACATTCATGACTCCGAGATTGCAAATCAAAAATAGTTTTCTCATTGAATAGGCAAAATGAACAATAAAGACTTTGCCAAGGTAGCTGCCTCGATCCCTGCCACTCTGCACTCCGTTGCTGAGCTGAACAATAATAAAACGGATTGCCAAAGAGTCCTGTGACACCAAATTTCTTTGATTTGTTTTTATGCTATAGCAGATGAGCATGGATGATACTGTCCAGCCGATTTTCTTCAGAATAAAGTCAAAGAAATCCACAAGCCATGTTTTTGGTAACTGGTAACTGACAATTGAATAACAACAGTAAAAGTTTGTTGATGGCCAGGATTTATTTTTCCAAATAAATATCTGCAGCTGAATTTCAGTACCACAGAGTAATGAGGTGTGTTCGCCCTTGAGTGGAAAATGCATAGAACAGACTTGGCCTTGCAACAAATGTTCTACTGTTATCACATCAAGCTAAAATAGCTCAGATAGAATACTTCCACAACTCATTAGGGGCCAGACATGCGGCAAGACAGAAAACCAGAAGATGGATTTTTTTTCTCCTACTTGGAAGCGTTCTTGATTCTAGTTGCAGCTGTTAGAAACTGGAGATAAAGCTGAATTTCTGTATTTTATTGTAAAAGTAGACTCTCATCAAGCCAATATTTCATCTTACACCATGAATTATTGTCTTCAAATGACAGGCAAATTCAGAAAGTGTAGTGTCACTGATAAAAATATTATCCACATATTTCCACATGGGCTTCTCAATGTCTCTCAGAGTTGGTTTAGGGTACCTGGTAATTAGATGGACCAAATCTGCAGATGTTGGTAATCCAAATCGACTCACACAAAAAGCTGGAGGAACTCAGCAGGTCGGGCGGCCTCCGTGGAAATGAGCTGTCAACGTTTCCGGCGGAGACCCTAACAGAATGGTGACAACTTGCCAAAAGCTCTCTCTCTGCCTCCAGCCCAACAGGTTCAAGCAACTCCCCAGCCAACAAATTTAGGACTTTCAGAGGAATCCCAAATATACTGGCACTTGGGCAGAATAACAAGCAGCAGTATGCTCCAGTCCATTACTCTAGATCAGGGGCCCCCAACCATTTTTATGCCATGGACCAGTACCATTAAGCAAGGGGTCCATGGGCCCCAGGTCGGGAACTCCTGTTCAGAAGAGTGATGAGAATGAAAGATCATTGTAAATACAAGAGAGTCTGTAGATGTCAGAAATCTAGAGTAACACATGAAATTGTGGAGGAACTCAGCAGATCAGGCAGCATCTACAGAAAATAATGTTTCAGCCCGAGACCCTAGGATCTTGGCCCAAATGTCAACTCCTTACTTCTTTCCATTGATACTGCCTGACCTACTGAGTTCCTCCACCATTTTGTGTGTGTTAGCCTGAAAAGATCATTGAAAGAGGTAGGAAGCAGGTGGACGATGTTCACAGAACTAAGAAAAGTACAGCATTGAACAGGCCATTCACCTTATAATGTTGTGCCAATATTGATGCCAGCTAAATGTTCTCCTCCTGTGCATCATCCAAATCCTTCCATTCCCTTAATTTTCATCAATAAGCCTCTTAAATACCACCAAAGTGCCCATTACAATTATGCAAGTTGAAACCCTTCCCCAGTCAGTCACTAAGCACATTATAATTTAGTAAGAACAGAATACCCTATGCATCCTCTGATATTGCAAATCTAGCACTGCTGTCTGAGGACAAATTACTATACTCCTTAGATTCCACTTACTCCATCCGAAATTAATTAAAAGACATGTAAATAAATCAATCCAATCCACCATAAAGCAAGAAAATCTTCAGCTAATCTATCTGCCTTTTATTAACTCTCATGGAAAGCATTTAGAAAAAAATCTGCTTCATATTGAGTGACAAAATATTTATTTTCTCAATCCAAATGTGGTTATGATTGCAATCCTAGAAACTTTCAAACTCTAATATAATTTTCCTATGTGCCTGCACCACGTTATAGATCCTTAAGTTACCATGGCTCATGTGTTTGTATTTGTCTAAAACAAGGGTTCCCAACCATTTTTCGTGCCATGGACCAATACCATTCAGCAAGGGGTCGTGAATCCCAGGTCTAAAATGTAACTGCTGATCAGCAAGATAGCTTGCCATTAAAAGGATACAAGCTATTCACAATGTCCCTATATCATGCAAGTTGTTATTGCCAAATTGGACAGACAAATAACCATCACAAAAAGAAACAATTTTTTTTAAGACTTGAAGCAGCAGCTCATCTAAAATCCTCCTAAGGGACTACAACCTTGTCGTAGGGTTTGAAGACTTGCTTGCCTCAATGACCCAGAGACTGTTGTTGACTGGATTCAGGGTAATATATTTTGACTCTTGGTGGTCTCACCCATGCCAAACAGGTCAAAGGGTTGAGGACAGACTAAGAGTGGACCAGCAGTCCTCCAGGTTCGGGGGCTCAGCTCAGGGCTAACAACCCTGACTAGTAAAACAAAATTGTTATGGAAACAGCAATATGGAATCCTTCTACATCTGAGTGCAACAGTATTCCTGAGTCTCCACCCAGGACAGTAGTGAAAACTAAGAGGAAGCTACTGACGTGACAAAGGAAGCCCTGAACACCATGAGAGATGGAGAACTTTCATTGCTACCCTAAACTCCAGTGGTGTAATGGGCAGTAAAAAAAACATCTAAAATGCTGCATGTGATCACTGCTGGAAAACATATTTGTGAAAGGAATCAATGCTAGTTTTTGATATCTTGCTTTCAATACAAGATCCACAATGCTTGCTGTTCCATCTTTATTCCAAATTACATAAATAAAGTTGACAGCTTTTTCCACGGTGTTATTTAAGCATCTCTCTTTGTTCAGCTTTTCCTTCCATAATGCTACAAAATGAACACTATTAAACATGATGAAGGCCCTTCCCAAAATTGCAAATATGCCACTGGAGACATCATGGTCAGGTTAAGAAAATAATTAACCTAAATACTTACAGTGAAATCGTTATTCATTTGAGATACAGAGTGGATTAGGTCCGTCCAGCCACTAAGAGCAGTGCCATCCAGCAACCCTTAATTTAGCCCTAGCTTAATATTTTACAACTACCAATTAACCTACTAAATGGTGCGTCTTTAGACTGAGGGAGGAAACCAGAGCACCTGGAGGAAACCCACGTAGTCACGGGGAGAATGTACAAACTCCTTACAGACAATGGTGGGAATACCTACAACTAAAACTGGAATTGGAAATGGGTTTGTCTTATTATTGTCACGTATACAGTGAATAGCTTGACTTGCATATCGTTCATACATATTAACTCATTCCACAGTGCATTGAGGTAGAACAAGGTAAAACAGTAACAACAGAGAATGTGTAACAGCCACAGAGAAAGTGTACTGCAGGTAAGCAATAAGGTGCAAGATCATAACGAGGCAGATTATGAGGTCAAGAGTCCATCTTATCATACTAGGGAAACTTTTAGTTGTCTTCTTACAGTTGGGTGGAAGCTATCCTTGAGCCTGTTAGTACATACTTCCAGGCTTTTGTACTTTCTGCCTAATTGAAGAGAGGAGAAGAGAGAATGTCTGGAGTGGGTGAGCTCTTAGAATTGATGGATGGGAGGCTGGTTTCCAGGAAGTGCTGAGTTGTGTCTACAAATGACTGCAATTCCTTATGGTCATGTGCAGAGCAGTTCCATCGAGGTAGGATGGATTCTATGGTCATTGATGAAGCTGTTAAGAGTCAACAGGGACATGCCAAATTTCTTTAGCCTCCTAAGGAAGTTGAAGGGGTAGTGAGCTTTCTTGACCTTGAAGTCAATGTGGTTGGACCGGATTATCCAAAGTAGGAAAGGAGTCACTGCACCAAGGATCTCGGTTGACTTTGTTGTGGCAAGGAAGAATATAGAAGAGTACAGCAAAGTACAGACCCTTCAGTCCACGATGTTACAACAGCCTAAGCCTTTCCTCCCACATAACCCTCCATTTTTCAGAGAGCAACCAACACATCACCTTGTATCACAGCAGGAGCCTTTCAATGTCTGTATTGCACAGGTCTCTCTGTATATTAAGATTAAATGCATGGAGAAAGCTTCTCCCAGCACTTTGTAGTCTCATTTGATAAGGAGGTCACTTTTAAATTCTTTGGAACAGGAGTCAAACTTCACAGGATCAAGTCTCAAATGGATGTCAAGTAGCGTCTGGATTGCATCTCAAACAGACACAGCTTCCAGCTTGAGAGACTGGGATACAAAACTACGGTTTTCAGGGAGTTCTTCATCATCCGCATTCTGCGATCTAGCAGAGTCGTTGAGCTGCAAGCCCACAAGAATCACAGCAGCTCAATAGGTCGAAAGAAACACGAGACCAGCTCAAATAAGGTTGCACTCCACCTCCAAAGTTCAAAAAGTTGAATGACAAACTTATTTTTAAAAAGAGCTTAACAAGATAGAAACAAAAGAACTATTTTGTTCTTTTTGTAATGGTCCCTGAGGAGTGAAAAATTGCAAATGTCCTTCTGCTCTTCAAGAAGGGAGGGAGACACAGAAGTTATAGGCCAGTTAGTCTGACTTCAGTGGTTGGAAAGATGTTGGTGTCTATTTTGAAGGATGAGGATTCAGAGTACTTGGAGGCACATGTTAAAATAGGCCAAGGTCAGCATGGCTTTTAAAGGGCTACAGTCTTGTCTTGTCTTGTCTGACAAATCTATTATAATTCTTTGAGGAATTAACAGCTGGGATAGACAAAGGAGACACAGTAGATGTAGCTTATTTGAATTTTTGGAAGGCCTTTGACAAGGTGCCGTACATGAGCTTGCTTAACAAGATCTCATGCTATTACAGGAATGGTACTGACATTGTTAGAAGATTGAATGTCCGGCAAAAGGCAAAGAGTGGAAATAAACAGGCTTTTACTTGTTGGCTGCTAGTAATTTATGGTGTGTGAGGTCACTGTTGGGTCCATTTCATGTTATATGTCAATGACTTGGGTAAAGAAATTGATGGCCTTATAACCAAATTTGTGGACGATATGAAGATAGATGGAGGTGCAGGTAGTGTGGAGGAAGCAGGGTGCCTGTAGAAAGACTTAGACACATTGAGGGAATGGACAAAAGAGTGACAAATGGAATATAGTGTAGGGAAGTATATGGTCATGCGCTTTGACAAAAGGTATAAAGGCATGGACTATTTTTCTAAATGGTGAGAATATTCAAAAGTCAGAGGTGCAAAGAGACTTGGGAGTCCTTGTGCAGGATTCCCTAAAGGTTATGGAACAGGCATGAGAGAAGAGCTGGCCAATATTGATTGGTAAGAAACACTAGCAGGGACAATGACAGAACAGCAATGGCAGGAATTTCCGGGAGCAATTCAGAAGGTGTATACATCCCAAAGAGGAACAAGTATTTCAAAGACAGGATGGCACAACCATGCTAACAAGAGAAGGCAAAGCCAACAGAAAAGTCAAAGTGAGGGCAGATGATAGAGCAAGAAAATAGTGGGAAGTTAGAGGATGAGGAAGCTTTTAAAAAACTGAAGGCAACTAAAAATTCTGAGTTGCAAAGGGACTTGGGAGTCCTCATGCAGAATTTCCTAAGGGTTAATTTGGTGGTGAGGAAGTGTAAATGTAACATTAGCATTCATTTCAAGAGGACTAGAATATAAAAGCAAGAATGTAATGTTGAGGCTTTATAAAGGGAACATTTGGAGTATTGAGAGCAGTTTTGGTCCCTTATCTAAGAAAGCATGTGCTGACATTGGTGAGGGTTCAAAGGAGGTGCACAAAAATGATTATGGGATTGAAAGGCTTGTCATGCAAGGTCCATCTGATGGCTCTGGGGCTCTGCTCACTGGAAATCAGAAAGCTATCGAATGCTGAAAGGCCTCAATAGAGTCGATGTGGAAATAATATTTCTGAGGATGGGGGACTCTAAGGCCAGAGGATGCCGCCTCAGTATAGAGGAGCATCATTTTAGAATGGAGATGAGGAAGAATTTCTTGAGTCAGAGGGTGGAGATGTTGACCATTTGTCAATGGAACTAGGTTAGGAAACTCACTACACAACTCATAATCAAAGCTCACACTTTATTGTCTCGCACAAACAACAACATTACTATGTTGACCCCGGGCCAACAACTTAGAACATGAATTCTACTGTTCCCTTCGTACCAATACTCACCAAGACTGCTTTTCTAATTTATAACACCAAAATAGGGGATCTCCATTGGCAGACACTGGCATGGGGGTGCTTTCTTGCAATGGTAATTCTCTGGAGTTATCACTGATAGCGTAATTGATGTTGACTTTTATATTCGCTCCTTATCAACTCAAACGTATCATTCAGTGTCATTGGATAAACACCACTTGATTGATCCTCAAAACCTTTTTGTTGGCTCTGGTTCAGGGCTAACAAAACTGTTCTATGGTTTCTGCCCCCCAAACTCATGTCTTTGTTCCTTTCAACTCTGACTGGTTTAAACCAGTCAAATGAGTCAACCCAGACACCAAGTCTAATGAGATTACAGGTGGCTTCGCTTATTATTTACATAACAAATAGCTACTCATCTGAGAATGGGCACAGGTCATTATTAGCAGGTCATTACCTGAAGTTTCTTGGGTCCACATTCAATTGCTCCATTTAGATTATCCCAGAGCAAGAATCAGTTCAGTGTCAACAACAAGAGATGGATTTGCTAGGCCGGTCTCACATAATGGGTATCTCCACCCCACTGTCCTTACCACATTCCAGGTCAACGTTTTCTTCCATATTCTAAATCCGCCATGGCCAACAGTAAATCTATGGAATTCATTTCACAGTTGGCTGTGGAGGCCAAGTGACTGGGTTTATTTAAGGCAGAGGTTAATAGATTCTTCATTGGTCAGGGTATGAAGGGATGGCTGGGGTATGGAAGGAGATTGGGGGTGAGAGGGAAAGTAGATCAGCCATGTTGAAATGGCAGAGCAGACTACATGACCCAAATCACCTAATTCTCAGAATCAGAATTAGGTTTATTATCACCAGCATGTGTCGTGAAATTTGTTAACTTAGCAGCAGCAGTTCAATGCAATACATGATAATATAGAAGGAAAAAAATAAGTAAATCAATTACAGTAAATCTATATTGAATAGATTAAAATCGTGCAAAAACAGAAATAATGTATATTAAGTGAGGTAGTGTCCAAGGATTCAATGTCCATTTAGGAATCAGATGACAGAGGGGAAGAAGCTGTTCCTGAATCGCTGAGTGTGTGCCTTCAGGCTTCTGTACCTCCTTCCTGATGGTAACAGTGAGAAAAGGGCATGCCCTGGGTGGTGGGGATCCTTAATAATGGACACTGCCTTTCTGAGACACTGTTCCTGGAAGATATCCTGGGTACTTGGTAGGCTAATACTAAAAGATGGAGCCGTTTAAATTTATGATCCTCTGCAGCATTTTACGGTCCTGTGCAGTAGACCCCACAACCACCCTCCCTCCCCCATACCAGACAGTGATGCAGCCTGTCAGAATGCTCTCCACGGTACATCCATAGAAGTTTTTGAATGTTTTTGTTGACATACCAAATCTCTTCAAACTCCTAACGAAGTGTAGTCACTGTCTTGCCTTTTTTACAAATACCTCGATATGTTGGGACCAGGTTCAGTCCTCAGAGATCTTGACACCCAGGAACTTGAAACTGCTCACTCTCTCCACTTCTGATCCCTCTATGATCAGATACCTGGTTTTCTGGTACAGCCTCTTGCTCCTATAACTCCTGGCTCTGCTTCTATGTGTTATGGTTTTAACTTGCAGGTTGAGTTGGTGGTAAGGAAAGCAAATGCAATCTTAGCATTCATTTTGAGAGGACTAAATTACATAATCAAGGATGTAATGAGGCTTTATAAAGCATTAGTCTGACTGCACCTGGACCATTGTGAACACTTTTGGACTTCTTATCAAGGAAAAGATCTGCTGACATCAGAGAGACTCTGGAGGAGGTCCATGATAATGATTCTGGAAATGAAAGGGTTAACATATGAGGAGCATTTAATAGCTCTCGACTTGTACTCACTGGAGTTCAGAAGAATGAGGGGGTATCTGATCGAAACCTACAAATACTGAAAAACTTACACAGAGAAGATGTGGAGAGGATGTTTCCTGTAGTGGGGAAGTCTAGCAACAGAAGGCATAGCCTCAGGGATAGCCATTTATAACTGAAATGAAGAAAAATTACTTTAGTCAGGTGGGTGGTGAACCGGTGGAATTCACTGTCACAGAGAGGTGTGCATACTATATTTAAGGTGGAGGTTCATGGGCTTTTGATCAATCAGGACATCAAAAGTTACAGGGAGATGGCAGGACTGGAGTTGAGAGGGAAAATGGATCAGTCATGATGGAATGGCAGAGTAGACTCAATGGGCCGAATGGCCTAATTTTGGCCCTATATCTTATAGCCTTATTTCTCTAGTTACGAAAACCCAATCAGAAAGGCATAATCTTAGTTATTCAAGTTGTCTTTTGAGGCATAATATTCTCTTGTCATGTAATATTCAGGAAGGTTCTGAAACTAGCTCTCGAACAGGCTGAGTCATGGATCAACTAATTGATATCAAAAGATTTGGTCAGAATTTCGAGTGATGTGGAAATAAAGTACTGAAACTGAATACTGGGAAAATACTACAAAGCCCATTTCGTAAAAGGAACCAAAGCATCAAATCTATCCAGTTGTTCGGAATTTTGAAGGCAGAGCAAGGTGTTAACATTATCCTTGTAAATGCTGATAATTATTATTTCCCCCTCATATCAGTAAAACAAAATCAGCCAATGCTCCACCCATGGTAGTAACTTCCCTGTAATGCCATGGGCTCTTATCTTGCTCAGCAGCCTCATGTGCGGCACCTTGTCAAAGGCCTTCAGAAAATCCAAGTACATCACATCTACTACATCTCTTTTGTGTACCCTGCTTGTAATTTCCTCTAAAAAATTGCAGTAGGTTAGTCAGGCAGGATTTTCCTTTCAGGAAACAATGCTGGCTTTGGCCTATTGTACCATGTGCCTCCAGGTACTCTGTAATCTCATCCAATCAATTTCAACAACTTCCCAACCACTGATGTCAAGCTAACAGGACTATAGTTTCCTTTCTGCTGCCTCCCACCCTTCTTAAATGGCCAAGGAAAATTTCCTGCTTTGGTAGTCCTTCCTTAGCATAACATTTAGACACAACATCAGCAATGAGAAACTACATGCTGCCTGGTGAGTTTTATGTGCAAAGCAAAATTCCTAAGACCTTATCAAAATTTTGCTAATAAATGTGTCAAAAGTTATACATTTGATACGCATCCCTTTCTTGCTGTATTTCATATAGTTGTGTCATAGCATTACCACAGGATTGATTGAAACGAGTCAACAGTCAGAAACTAATGTGGGGATGCAAAGAAATAACAAATTGGCAGACTATAGAAAAGGCAGAGTTATTAATCACAGCCACACATTTCAAATACAGAAAATACCATGCCCAGAGTAAGTAATTCTTTGAAGACTTTTCATCTGAAGGCTTTGAGTGACCTTTTGTCATGCTTTTGAAGAGGTCATACTAAAAGCAGTTTCTTGCCACCAAACTTAATCAGACATTGGGATAGATTGAATTCATTCTGTCAAAGAAACTGAAGAAATCACCAGAGCAGCTCATGAGCAATGTTACTTAAGAATGTGAGGGCCCAATAGGGGATCTGTGGTGGTGGAATAGTTTGGAGGGAGGGAGGAAATCAAGACTGGGGCGTCCATGCTCTTGAACACTGGAGACCTAAGATTCAGCTGGAAAATGAGCTAATGGCAGTAAAAATACATTATTTCTGACAATTTCCACAACTAAGAGTGATGGAGAAGCTTGAAACTAATGAGGTATGAACACTGCGGGAAATTGCCCCTCTATTAAATAGCAAAGGAACTACAAGTGCCTTACATTCAACCAAGTCAAGATGTGATACAATCTGAAATTTTGGCAGAAAATGAGCTTGAATTGCATTAAACTAAGTTGGGCAGTCTAAGACAACAACAAGACAGGGTAAACGAATTATCTATAATCCCGGATTTAGTCAGGAATAGACCTGTCACAGGCAGAATCTCAAGTGACATTTGGCCAGTCCAAAGCCTGCTCTCAATGTACAAACATCCACAACTTAAAACTACCCTCAAGAATAACACATGATCTTCCCACACAAAATAAATTCTAGGACCTTGCAAGCTCATATTGATGCCATTATTCTGTCCATAATGTACGCTCTCCCAGTGACCACGCAGAGTTTCTGCAGGTGCTCTGAGTTCTTCACCAATCCCAAAAACGAACAGGTTTTATTTAGAGGTACAGTGTGGACTAGATCCTTACAGCCCTTCAAACCACACCACCAAGCAACCTCCGACAACCTCGATTTAACCCTAATCTAACCACAGGACAATTAACAATGGCCAATTACCCCATCTAGTATGTTTTGGAACTTGGGGGGGGGGGAAACTGGAGGGCCCAGAGAAAACCCACACGTTCTATGGGGACTATGTACAGGGACTCCTTACACAGAATGCTAGGGTTGAACTTCAAACCCTGTCACCCCAAACTCCGTAGCGTCAAGCCACACCACTGTGGCTTAGTTGGGTCGGAAGAGTATTTAAATTGCTGTATCTCCAAATAAAAATCAAAACAATTACTGAATGGGGAGTGAGGGTGTAATGGCAGAGGGCAAGAGTTTGGAGGGAAAGAAAGGAGAGATCTGTACTTACAATTGAACATGACAAAGACATTTAAAACCAATGGAGGTAATTTGAAAGTGCCTACAATAAATTCCAACCAAATGCATCAGCTAGTCTGAAGAAAGCAACACTACAGATAGCAACAAAATAAATGGACAGATAATGTTTTTAAGTGCTGCTGGCTGGTTGACTAATGTGGACAAGTGAACTGTTAATCAGCATCTCTAAAACATAACTCATGCTAAAATGGATTTATCCTGCCAGGTATTCCGGATGTGGAAAGATTGAGCACACCAGACCTCTATTTTCTAGACTTCAGAAAAATAGAGGAGTCCTCAATGAAATGAAGCACTTGTGGGTTGACAAATTGAATGAAGGCAGGATAATGTTTCCCCAGTTGAGGAATATAAAACTAGAGGTCATAACGTGCCAACGAGGAAATTTTGGATTGAGATGAGGAAAAATTCTTCAGAACGGGAGATGAATCTTCAGAAAATTTTCTACCCAGAATAGCTGCAAAAGATTATTCAAGCTTATTCATGCAAAATAGACATCAAGAAATTTAGGGATATTACCAAAATCAAAGAAATGAGGATATAGTTAGGAAGTGGAATTAAGATACTAGACTAATAATAATCTGGGCAGGTGGGCAGGTTTAAAGGCTCAAGTTTTGAGAAGAGACTGCTAACTACTGAAAATACATGATTGCATTTTTACACTTCTTTATTCTCAGGACGTTCCAAAGTGTTTCACAAAATATTAAGTAATTTTGAATAGCCTTCGTTGGAAGGTAGTGTTGGAGACAATCTGCTTTGGATTGTCTGGAGAAAGAGCCCCCACAAATAGCACAATGACAAAGATACTAATCTAGAATTTGGATTGGAAAGAAAAGACACATTTTATTAATAAATAAAGCATGTGCTTTTTGACCATTTTTTGAAGTATTGATGACCATGTTTTATTGAAAACCTACTCAGCAGAAAATTAGATTAGGGTTGCTGTCACAACTTATCCTCATTTCAAATCACTCGATTTGGACCATATAATGATATCAACCACCTGTGCAACACCCAATAGTTAATTTCTGACAGAAACTAGCTTACATAAAAAAATATATATTATGACTTTGTAAGTGTTAGATCAGGGTCCACTTATTTCCCTTGTGTTTGCTTTTTTAGTTTTAGTTTTCTTTACACTTGCATGTATAATCACATGTGTTTCTGTAAAATTTTGGAAATTTGTATATTTGGCTATATACTTCCATATTTTCCTTGTCTGAAGTGTCCCTTAGACAATACCCATTCACAACCTATATCAGAGGATTCCCTTGTCTAACCAATTCAGATTGGTTTGCAGTATAATCAGAATCAGAATCAGACTTTAATCGTCAAGTACCTGTGCACATACAAGGAATTTACTTCCGGCAGATGTTGTCTCTCTGCTCATAACAATAATAATGATAAATATAAATGAAAATATAGATTATACATACAAGTAGTGCAATCCAAGTAATAGTTAGCCAGCAGTTAACCGGCAGTTAACTGTTCAGCAAAGTGACCGCAGTAGGGAAAAAACTTCTCCAGTGCCAATTAGTCTTAGTCTGGAGGGATCTGAAGTGCCTACCAGACGGAAGCAGTTCAAACAGTCCGTGCGCAGGATGGAAGGAGTCCTTTATGATGTTCCCCGCCCTCTTCTTCAACCTGGAAGAGTACAGGTCCACAATAGAGGGCAGGGAGGCTCCAATGATGCGCTCGGCAGTCCTCACTGTGCGCTGTAGTCTGGTTCTATCCTGCTTGGTGGCGGCTCCAAACCACACAGTGATGGAGGTGCACAGGACAGACTCAATGACTGCAGTATAGAACTGCAGCAGCAATTCCTGAGGCAGACCATATTTCCTCAAGAGCCAGGAGAGCACAAAGACAGGTTCTTTGTTATATTGCTTCTTTTGCCTTCCTTGCTGGTACAATCTGACACTATCAGACCAGATGGACATCCATCGAAGTAGATGCAATCATAAGATTCAGGACTTTATTGACTTCTGAAGAACCTTCTAGAGAACATCATCATTTGTTAGATCATCCAGATCTAACAAAATGTGGATTAGCAAGGAGTAGAATACATCAAAAATATCAAATTCTACATTTTTAATGTATGCCAAAAGATATCATTATTGCATGTTGCAACCTCATTCCCAGTCATTTTTATTCCAACAAACATTGTTGCTGGCAGTTCTCAGTACAGAGTAAAGTTTCTATGAACTGTTAGCTCTTGTTTTTTTTGAACTACTGCTGCCAGTGAATAGGTGGCTTGGCTAAAGAGTGCTGTCTGTCCACTCCATGCTCTAGGTTCTAGAAGGAAGGAGAGAGAGAAAGAGATTTTCACCTTTGCTACTTCCCATTCCCGATCTGCTGTGAACTCCTCCCCCAATCGCACCCAATGGGATCAGATGTTAGATTTTGAAGAGAGTAAACACGATGACAATTGCATGGTGCAAGGACGTTCCATTTTCACAGTTTGTCAGTGTGTCTTCTGTTGTGTGTTTAATATTTCAGTAATATACAAGTAATATAGTAAATATATTGTTGATTAAGTATCCTGTTTAAATTATTTTTTACAGGTCATATGTAAAATTATGTGAATACCATATGTTATTATGGTCCAAAATAATAGTTTTCACTAAAAGTAAAAACTAACACATAAACAAGTTATTCCTGGTTCTATGTTTTCCTTTCAATTATTTTGGAGTTACCAAAATAACAGTGGCAACAAGGAAGTCTTAAATGACCCCAAGGTGACTACCTACCTGAGGAAATGCAGCAACAGGTTTTTTAAAAAATGAAACAAGAAAAATGATCAACTCAAAAAAAAACAGAGCATTTTTTATCTTTGCAAGCAAGCAAGTTTATTTGTGTAACACTTTACAAACGCAAGGCAATTTATCGTGCTTTACATAGAATAAGATATAAAAATCAAACATTAAATTTTGGACAATATACAAGTAAATAAAATCACACAAAGATGGATATGATAAATAGACAAGGGAACAATGACAAGGGGAATTAAAAAAGACAGGAAATGGAAAAGTTCAGGGTATATAAACATTGAGTACCATGTGGTAATAACAATAAGCTTAAAGATGGAAATGGCTGGCAAGATCAGAACAGTAAACACTATTGATTGCACAAAAGATAACTGGTGTATATATATATATACACACACTGAGTATTGAGCAGTACTTTGAAGCAAATGAAAAAGCCAATAAGAAGCAAGTACGTTTTGCTGAGTGCTTTAGAGAAAAAGGCAGTTTGCCAAGAAATTTGAATGCTCCAACCACATCAGCCAAAATGAGCTTTACTGATATCATGAAAGTAATGCAAACATATAGAATCATAACCACCATTGATTGCAAAATGCTTTAAGTTTTATAAACAGAATCAAAAGGAAGAAGAGTCCATTTCAGCATTTGTGGCTGAATTGCAGAGATTGAGCATTGTTACTTCAGTGATCGGCTCAGTGACGCTTTGAGAAATTTTTAAATTTATGGAACTTTACAAGACAGCATTCAAAAATGGCTCCTAAATGAAGCACAAATTACATTTAAGGGAGCAGTTGAAATTGCTGTATCAATGGAAACAGCAGACAAAAATGCAATTGAGTTGCAGTCGGGAATGAAGGTATGCATGAACAAAATTGCAATGTCTAAACAGAAACCTGCCTGGCTGAAACAATTGTGTTACTGTTGTAGCAAGGGTTCACAAATGCCAAACAAATGCATATTTAAAAGTGAAGCTTGCACAAAATGCAATAAAATAGGACTCATGTTGGGCAAACAAAAATAAATAGACTGCACAGGGAACAGAAAAAGATAAAAAGTCAAGTTGCAGTTTCAAAAGGAACACCGGTGATGCCAACAAGTGCAATAAACTGATTACAAAGGCTGGCTCTGTTATAGGAGTCAAACTGGTCGCACTGGAGGCTGTGGTAGAACAAAGGACCCGACAGAAAATCCTGGACAACGTTTCTCACACTGTGGATTGCACCTTGGCTGAACAGAGAAGTACTTTCCGTAACAAACGAAAATAACAGCACTATTGTGCTGTAGAACCATAGAACACTACAGCACTGTACAGGCCCTTCAGCCCTCCATGTTGTGCCAACCCATATAATCCTTTTAAAAAAGTACTAAGCCCACACTACCCCATAACCCTCCATTTTTCTTTCATCCATGTGCCTGTCCAAGAGACTCTTAAATACCCCTAATGTTTTAGCCTCCACCACCATCTCTGGCAAGTCATTCCAGGCACTCACAACCCTCTGTGTAAAAAACTTACCCCTGATGTCTCCCCTAAACTTCCCTCCCTTAATTGTGTACATATGCTCTCTGGTGTTTGCTATTGGTACCCTGGGAAACTGGAACTGACTATCCACCCTATCTATGCCTCTCATAATCTTGTAGTCCTCTACCAAGTCCCCTCTCATTCTTCTATGCTCCAAAGAGAAAAGTCCCAGCTCTGCTAACCTTGCTTCATATGACTTGTTCTCCAATTCAGGCAACATCCTGGTAAATCTCCTCTGCACCCTCTCCATAGCTTCCACATCCTTCCTATAATGAGATGACCAGAATTGAACACAATACTCTAAGTGCGATCTCACCAGAGATTTGTAGAGTTGCAACATGACCTCTCTGTGATGGTCTGGAATCTCAGTGTTAGGATGCATCGTACCATGGCATATCACCCACAGTCCAATGGCCTAAGGGATCATTCTTATCGTCAGCTTTAGGTTCTATAATAAGTCAACCTATAGCCAGGGAAGGGATGATCCCTCCTGTTAGACTGTTTGTGGTAGCTTATTTTTTTACTCTTTCTACTTCTTTTCTAATATTTACATCTGTGTACTTGTAACGCTACTGTGACACTAATTTCCTTTGGAATCATGAGAGTATCTGTCTATCTAATCTGCATGCTGTTGATGAAAAATCTGGCAATGAGGAGTGTGACAGAGGCAATACGCACAAAAAGCCGGAGGAACTCAGCATCTGTGGAGAAGAGTACAGTCTCGTTTCGGGGTGGGGGGAGCTGCCGAGGTATGCAGATACAAGTTCAGTGGGGCAGGAACAAGTAGAAACAATGGGTCTACCTGGACAGGCAGGTTTGTGAATAAAATCACCTGACACCCGTAATGGCTGCCCATATACCAGTTCAGCCGCAGACAGCTGCAGAACCTCCTTTGAAGCTGTTCTGAGCCCCAACATGACCCATGGGAGCCAATCATGCCAACACCCATCGGTCAGGGAAGCCCTCAGAGCAGCCTTTAAGTAGCAGTGAAACCATTTGCATAGGCCATTGGACTGTGGGTGATATACCATGAGGCGATGCATCCTGACACTGAGATTCCAGACTATCACAGCCCAGAGGTCAGAAAGAAATTGGGGAGCGTGGTTAGAGGTAATATATCAGGTGAGGTGCCAAACTGAGCAGCTCAGGTGCTGGTGAACGCCCAAGTCACATCTGCGACCTTTGTTGATGTTACAGGGATGACCGCTGGCCACCTGGTGTCCACCTGCAGTCCACCCTGGTAAGAAGGTGTGTGAAACCACAGGGGGGATGGAGACGGGAAAGAGGACCAACAAGGTCCAGGGTGCCAATAGGTCATTTTTGCCCACTGGCACTCTACACAGGTTGCCATGCAATCAAGCACGTCCTTTCTGAGGCCGTGCCAAATAAACTTTAGTGCGACTAGTTTCTGTGAGGCTTTCAATCCTGCATGCAAGAGGCCAGGTACAGTGTCAAAAACAAACCATTTCCAGTTTGTGGGCATGATGGATTGAAGGCAACCGGTTGAGGCATCGCACAGGAGAGAAACCCTGGCTTCCCAAACTCAAGGTCAGCCAACCACAGGACCGGAGCTACTGTTCGTTGAGCCTGAATCTCTGGGTCAATAACTTGGTCAGCTACCGGGCTGGTGTAATCTACTCCTCCGTGTACAGCCTCAATGGCAGTATTTTTCCCTTTGCTGCAACATACCAGTTGTGAACTCAGAAATGTAGGCCAGGTGGCATTGTGACCAATGAACCTCGTGAAATGACAAACCTCCAGAAGGAAACAGAGGTGGTGGACAGCCAGAGAGAGACCGAGAAGCTCGCTGTCAAATGTACGGGACTTTCGTTTAAGGGGGACAGAGCTGCTGATTGAAGAAGGCGAGAGGCTGCCACATGCCTCTGTCCAGCTGTTCGTGCACAGCACCCAGAGCATCAGCTGTAATGGCTATTGGAAGTGGGTGCACCAGTCAGGTCACATTAGAAAGCTCATTTTGTGTAATAAAATGCCCTGGTCATGTCCACTGAACTGACCAATCAAGCACTTGATTATGGGTATTGCCTTTAAACACACTATACGGGGGAGAACAGGTTCAGCAGCTTGTAGAATGAAGCGGTAACAGAAATTCACCATGGCTCAAAACACCTATGGTTTTTTTTGTTTAGTAGTGTGGGGCGATGGGAAATCCATAATAGCGGCTTCTTTTGATGGGAGAGGTTTCACACCTTCTGCGGGGATGCGATCGTCGAGAAAGTCAGTACTTGACAACCCAGAATGGCATTTAGCAGGGTTAATAATCAGCCCGTGTCAGCTTAGGTGCTCAAAAAGTGTGCAGAGATGAGATATGTGCTCAGATTTGGACTCGCTAGTAACAAGTATGTCATCCTGGTAAACTTAAAGAAAATCTGTCTTTTAATGGAGTCCATCAGCCGTTGGAGAGCTTGTGCTGCATTTTTCAGCCTAAGCGGCATTGAGAGAAACTCAAAAAGGTCCAATGGGGTTATCACAGCTGTCCTGGGAATGTCCTCTGAACACACAGACACCTAATAGAAGCCCCTAACGAGATCGACTTTGGAAAAAATTAACTTTCCGGCTAAAGGTGCCAAAAAGACTTGAATGCGGGGGACCAAGTAAGGGGGTGGTGGCCTTGTTAAGGCTTCAGTAATTACCATTTTGGCAGCAGCCACCATCAGGCTTAGGGACCATATGGAGGGGTGAAGCCCAGGGGCTCTTTGACTGGAGTACAATTCCAAGTCTTTGCACATTGGCAAACTCAGCCTTCACACTGCCAGCTTTTCTCTGTCCAGTCTATGCACGTGGGCAGTTGTGGAAATGTGATGCTGGACCCCATGTTCTCAATCATAGTGGAAAATGTGTGCTTGATAATGTCCGGGAATTCACCCAGCAGTTGAGTAAACTCACATGCAGGGGTGCATGCACGTGACAGAGTCGTTGTGGGGAACTTACTAGAGCAGCAGGGTAATGTGCCAACATCCTTGGCATCCATAAGCTGGCAGTTGTTAACCGACAGTCCTTGGGTACAGGAAATATGCACCGAGCAGAGGTCTGGCCACTTCAGCCAGACCAAAGTCCCGTGCATAACATTGCCCATTGAAGGCCGTCACCTGTCATGTCCCATACATCGGGATCTTGCAGCTGTTGGCAGCCTCCAGTGAGGTTTCATGGCTCTTTGCCTTCACATCAATAGGCAATGCCAGCAGCGTTGACTTGAGCACCTGAGTCACACAGAAAATGTCGCCCTGAAAGGGTGTCAGTGGTAAACGGTAGATGTACCTGACAGCTGGAGCCCGCGGTGTTCACAGACCTCTGATGTCCCGATGCGCTGGCACTGCTGAAGCTGCAAGGCAAAAGGCACTTTCTAGTGCGGTAAAAACAGGTCCAGCAATGTCTGTTTCAAAGCCACAGCCGCCCTTATTGGAGGCTTGCTGACCGGGCTTATTGAGGTAGAGAAAGGGGCAGCTATTTTACCAAGCTCCCTATAGTCACCACAGGTACATTAGTGAGGGCTACGCGAACTGGATCAGGCATTTGCTGCATGAAGGGCTCTTTAAAAAGAAAACAAGGATAGTTATTTTCCATCAGAGATAACATGTGGTCCATTACCTCTGACGGCTTACCATCACTGAGACCAGGTAAGGAAAGCAACTGTTTGGCACACTCAGCTCCGACAGTCCAAAAGTCTGTAAAAGGTGGGTTTTCAGAGATCAGTATTTATCATGCTCAGGCAGAATCACCACTCTCACTGCCAGGGAAATGCTGAGCAGTGCTACCACATAAAATATTTGGTGTTGTCGGCACAGATTTCTCGCAGGGCGAACTGGGCCTCAGCTTGTATGAGCCAGATGACAGCATTTTGTTCCCAAAACTCACCAAAGGACACCAGCTTCGATGCACACCGGCTCCTCCCCTGCTGACTGTCAGCAGGCGACAGCTTGGCTTGAGGTTTAAGCCTCACTGCAACCGAGCCCACGCAGCTCCCCCACCATCGGCCCCTGATGTCCACCAATAAGTCAATGAATCGGACTTGCAGCATTCCACATTAACAATGTCCAAAAGAGTCTTGCGATCACAAGAAAAGTGACTAAGACGGTCACTCACTATTAGACTGCACGCCTTCTTCAAGTGCCGACTCCTCTGAAGCAAGCAGAGGGACAATCTGTACCATCACCAAGTCAGGCCTCGTGGACTATAATGCTGACTATTGTCTCCATCACTGAGAATATTTGTAAATAAGTACGTGTAATATTCAAAACTTGAATGGGACAATTCAGTAAGTCCAGGAAAAGCAACCCACAAGGCCATGAATCCACAGGAGACAGATTCAGACGTTGGGAGTCGATGCTTCCCTCTGCAACTGGATGGTTGACTTTCTAACCAATAGGCTACAATCAGCAAAGATGGCCGCCAAACATCGGCCATGGATATTCCACTGGTGCTGCGTAAGGTTGCATACCTGATCCTCAACTCTACATCCTGTATCATCATGACTGGGTGGCCAGGTTGTGCTCCCATTCCATCTACAAGTTTGCAGATGATACCACCATAGTGGGCTGCATCTCGCAGAGCGAGGAGCAAAAGGAGTTAGTGGCTGGATGTCATATCAACAGCCTTTACCTTAATATCAACAAAACAAAGGCACAGGGCATTGACTTCAGAAAGATGCAGACACTCCAGCTCAGAGTTCAGTTCTGACATCCTCTGTAAGGAGTTTGTACATCCTTCACGTGAATGTGTGGGTTTCCTCTGGGTGCTCCAGTTTCCTCCCACAGTCCAAAGATATACTGGTTACTAGGTTAATTGGTCATTGTAAATTCTCCTGTGACTAGGCTGGGGTTGAATTGGGGATTGTCAGAAGGGCCTTTTCCACCCTGTATCTCTAAATAAATAGAATTAAAAGAGAGCTCAGCAATACTTCTACTTGCTTAGGAGGAGGCTACAACAACGCAGCGTGTCCCTGTCAACTCTAACCAATTGTTATCAATGTATTCTGTCTGGATGCACAACAGCTTAACATGGCAACTGCCCTTCACATTGAAACTGTAGAGAGTTGTGGACGTGCTTCAGGACCTCACAGGAACCAGCCTACCCTCTATCGACTCTGTCTATACTTCTGACTGCATGAATAAAGCAGACAGCATCACTAAAGACCCTCCCTGTCCAAGACATTCTCTCTCCCATCAGGAAGAAGCTGCAAAGGTCTGAAAGCATGTACCCACTGGTGTCAGATTCTCCCTGACCAGACCCTTGTAAAGTATAATGGACACTTACGATCTTGCACTGAGCAGCTGCATCACTGCCTGGTTCGGGAATTGCACCATCTCGGATCGCAAGACCCTGCTGTGGATAGTGAGGTCAGCTGAGAAGATCATCGGGGTCTCTCTTCCCGCCATTACAGACATTTACACCACACGCTGCACCCGCAAAGCTAACAGCATTGTGAAGGACCCCATGCACCCCTCATACAAACTCTTCTCCCTCCTGCCATCTGGCAAAAGGTACCGAAGCATTCAGGCTCTCACGACCAGACTGTGCAACAGTTTCTTCCCCCAAGTCATCAGACTCCTCAATACCCAGAGTCAAGACTGACATCTACCTCATTTATTATTATATTGAAATTTTTCCTCTACTGCGCCTATTGTCTTGTTTATTAATTGTTTATTAATTAATTATTGTACTGCCCTGCACTGTTTTGTGAACTTTATGTAGTCCTGTGTAGGTCTGCAGTCTAGTGTAGCTTTTGTGTTGTTTTACGCAGTCTAGTGTAGCCTTGAGTTGTCTCACATAGTCTAGTGTAGTTTTGTGTTGTTTCATGTAGCACCCGGAGTGTCCTGGAGGAACGTTATTTCATTTTTACTGTGTACTGTACCAGCAGTTTATGGCCGAAATGACAATAAAAAGTATCTTGACTTGACTTGTTTACCTGCACTGCACTTTTCCAGTAGCTATTACATTATATTCTGCATTGTTATTGTTTTATCTCATTCTATCTCAATGCACCATGTAACGATTTGATCAGTGTAAACAATATGCAACACAAGCTTTTCACTGGATCTTGAAACATGTGATGTTAATAAACCAATAACAATAGATCGCTACAGGAAATGCCTATAAACAAAACAAATAGCATTAGAGGGTTCTATTAAACCCAATTCTCTCTGTTTACACAGAGGGTGATGGGTGCGTGGAATGCACTGCTGGCGGTGGTGGTGGAAGAGGATACAATAGGGTCTTTTAAGAGGCTCTTAGACAGGTACATGGAGCTCAGAAAAATAGAGGGCTATGCGCTAGGGAAATACTAGGCTGTTTCTAGAGTAGGTTACATGGTCAACACAACATTATGAGCCAAAGGGCCTGTAATGTGTTGTAGATTTCCATTTTCTAACTAATTTAGCAACCACCTTTAAAAATATATACTGATATAAAGTTCTCAACCTACAGTTTTGCTGGTTGATGTCTTTGCATTTTCAGACAGATAAATCCATGTAATCATTGCCATTGACCTGAGTTAGAAAAACATTTCTACAATAGATTCGTGACAAAGGCAAATAATTTAGTTTGTGCATTTGCACTTCTGCTCCCTTACGCTGTCAGGATTGGTTTGCCATGTTCTACAATAATCAAAAGCTGCACATGCTAAATTACTGTTAGGTCAGGAAAAGAGTGGGATTTATGGAGAGACCCCACCCCCACACACAGAAACAGGTTATTTTGGGAAATTCAGGCTCCTTACGGATCCTTTTTCCATTAGCTTTGTTTCGACTCCTTTCTCGGTCCCTAGTTTAGCAGCAGCTGGAGAAATCATTTCAAAGTGCACTTTATTTAGAGATAAACCTAGCACACTTTGGCATGTCAGCTGCTTGGGCGGGCTAAATCTCAAACAGTCTGAATTATTTATGAACAAGTTGGGAGTTTAAGGTATGAAAGTGTGGCTTTATAGAGAGAAACAACAGCAAAAGATAATGTTCCCAGGAAAGGGAATCCAAAAGGAGAACATCTAAGACCAGAAGACATAGGAACAGATTTAGGCCACTCAGTCCATCGAGTTTGCTCTGCCATTCCATTATGGCTGATATATTAGTTGTTTCAATCCCAATCTCCGGCCTTCTCCCTGTAACTTTTCAGGCTCTGACTAACCAAGAAAATCCTCTTCAAATATACTCAATAACTTGCTCTCCATAGCTGTCAGTGGTAATGAATTCCAGAGGTTCACCACACTTTGGCTAAAGAAGTTCCTCTACATCTCTGTTCTAAATGGATGTCCCTCTATTCTGAATCTATGACTTTATTCCTTCTACCAACGTGCATTACCATACAACCCCCTGCATTACATTCCATCTGAAACTTCTTTGCCTATTGTGCCAATCTGTCCAGGTCCTTCTGAAGACTCCCTGCTTCCTCAGTACTATGTGCTCATCCACCTATCTTTCTATCATCTGCAAACTTTGCCACAAAGACATAAATTCTGTCATCTAAATCATGTACGTATAACATGAAAAGAAGCAGCCCCAATACTGACCCTTATGAAACACCACTAGGCACTTACAATCAACTAGAACAGGCCACCTCTCTTCCCACTCTTTGCCTCGTATTGGTCAGCCACTCTTCGATCAATCTTTCCTGTAATACCATGGGCTGTTATCTTGTTAAGCTGCTTCATGTGTGGAACATTGTCAAAGGCCTTCTGAAAATCCAAGTAAACAACATCCACTGACTTTCATTTGTCTATCTGCCTGTTATTTCCTCAAAGAATTCCAACTGATTGTCTGAAAGATTTCCCCTTGAGGAAACCATGCTGACTTGGGCCTACTTTATCATATGCCTCCAAGTACCTCAAAATCTCATTCTCAATGATGGACTTCAACATCTTCCCAGTAAAGATGACACCAGCAAACAACAGTTCCTCAGGTGATATCTTCCAGATACTCAATCACTTCATCAATAGGGACAGGAGAAATATCAGAGGATTGGAGAGTTGCAAATGTTGCTCCCTTATTCAAGAAAGGGAGTAGAGATAACCCACAAAATTATAGACCAGTGAGTCTGTCTTCAGTGCTGGGCAAGTTGTTGGAGAAGATCCTGAGAGGCAGAATTTATGAGCATTTGGAGAGATAATCTGATTAGGGATAGTCAGCATGGCTTTGTCAAGGGCAGGTCAAGATTTACGAGGCTGATTAAATTCCTCAAAGATGTAACAAAACACATTGA
The DNA here is from genome assembly GCF_030144855.1 of Hypanus sabinus. Lineage (NCBI taxonomy): Eukaryota > Metazoa > Chordata > Chondrichthyes > Myliobatiformes > Dasyatidae > Hypanus > Hypanus sabinus. Next base: position 34,173,753 of record NC_082707.1, read on the forward strand.
TGAAGATAGAACAGTGGATGTGGTGTATATAGATTTCAATAAGGCATTTTATAAGGTTGCCCATGCCAGGCTCCTCCAGAAAGTAAGGAGGCATGGGATGCAAGGAGACCCTGCTTTGTGGATCCAGAATTGGCTTGCCCACAGAAGGCAAAGTGTGGCTGTAGATGATTTGTATTCTGAATGGAGGTTGGTGACCAGTGGTGCTCCGCAGGGAGCTGATTTGGGAACTCCTCTTTGTGATTTTTTAATAAATGACCTGGATGAAGTACTAGAGGGGTGGGTTAGTAAGTTTGCTGGTGACACAAAGGTTGGGGGTGTCTGGAGGGTTGTCAGAAGTTACAGCGGGTCATCGATAGGATGCAACCTGGGCTGAGAAGTGGCAGATGGAGTTCAACCCAGATAAATGTGATGTGATTCATTTTGGTAGGTCCATTTTGAAGACAGAATATAATATGAATGGTAAAACTCTTGGAAGTGTGGAGGATCTGAGAGATCTTAGGGTCCGTGTCAACAGGACACTCAGAGCTGCTGCGTAGGTTGACAGTGTTGTTAAAATGTTGTATGGTGTGTTGGTATTTAGCAACCATGGGATTGAGTTCAACAGTTTCACCACAGTGACTTATATACCAATTGCCCTATCCTCAGCCCTATTACTGCAGCTCCCATCCCCCTGCAAAGTTAGCTTAAATCCTTCCCTACAGTTCTAGCAAACCTGCCTGCAAGGACATTGGTCTCCCCCAGGTTCAGGTGCAACCCCTCAGTTTTGTACAGGTCATCACTTCTCCAAAAGAGATCCTAATGATCCAGAAATCTGAAGCCCTGCCTCCTGTACCACTTCCTCAGCCACTCATTCCTCTGCACTATCATCCTGTTCCTGCCCTGTCTACCACATAGAAGTGGGAATAATTCAATCTTGAAGGTCTTCTTCTTCAGCCTCTTTCCTAACTCCCTATATTCACTGCACAGGACCTCTTCCCCATTTCTACCTAAATCATTGGTGCCAATGATGACCTCCAGTTGCTCATCCTCTCTCTTGAGAATCTTCTGGGACATCTCTGGGACATCCTGGACCCTAGCACCTTAGCACCTGGAAGGCAACACACCATCCTGGCATCTTTCATGGGCACAGAATCTCCTTTGTATTTCCCTCAGTATCGAGTCTCCTAACACTAACGCTCTGCCTGACTTTACCCTTCCCTGTTGAGACTCAGAGCAAGCCTCAGTGCCACTGGTCTAGCTGCTGCTGCCTTGCCCTGATAGGTCTCAACAGTAACCAAAGGCATATACTTAATTCTGAGGAGAATACACACAGGGGAGCCATCATTGACGCTTACTCCTGTAACGTCTCCTGGTGCTCACCCATCTACTATCTGAAGCCAGCACTCTGGGTGCGACCAACTCAGTAAAAAGTCTCATCTGCAAGTTTTTCAGTCTCAGATGATTCTGAGAACATCCGGCTCCAGTTCCTTGACCTTGTCAGGCAGGAGCTGACATTAGGTTAACTTCCTGCAGAAGTAGTCATCATTATATACCCTGAAATCCCACATCTCAGGATTCATTGACAAAGCAAGTCTTTTAATATCCATACCTAATTATTGGCTTTGTCATTTCAGAGGGCAGCCAAGAGTTAACCAAGTCATAAGTGGGTCAAACTATGTAGGAATGGTCAATTTCCTTCCCTGCAGGCATCAGTGAACCAAATGGGGTTTTACATCAAAAAACAGCTCAATGCTGTTCACTGTTATTAATATTTGGTTTATAATTTCCAATTTATTAAATCATTTGAACTTAAATTTTCTAACTACCATGCTAAGAGGTTTGAATCCACATCAGAATACAGTACTATTCAATATTCTGGATAATAACCTGGTAACATAATACAGCAGTAAAATTGTACCTTAAGATCTTAAAATTTTGCCTAATGGCACTGGCTCACATCAGATTTTGCCTTGATTATGCATAAACAATTTGAGCAGAAGTTCACTGTTCTGAAAACCAGCCTAATTTTGAGTGTAACTTGTACCTGAATCACTGACAGTGCCCTTGGTTAAAACTATACTCCAGATAAATGAGATCATTGCAAATACACAGACATGGGCATGAAAATCACTTTTTGGATGTAGTAAAGTAAATCACTGGATTGACTTTGATTGGTATATCCTGCACCATTTGTAAAACTCACAACCCCATAAAAACATATCAACTTTTCAATTCAAAAATATCATTATATTACAAAAATCAACATAGTACATTCTTCAAATTATGAAGGTGGCCATAATAAGATCACAAAATGTCTGATTTCATCCAACTATACAGCTTATAGTTTCTAAATTGCTATTTAATGAGATAGCATGTCAGGGGGAAAATTGTCAGAACGTAATCCTGGTGACCCTGCTATTCTAAACAGCCACGGAGTTATTAAAAACCAATTAACTGAAATAAATTCCCCAAAGAAAAATTCCTTTCAACTCAATAGAAACATTTCCAAATTCCATAAGTTCACTGGGACATACTAAAGTAATCCTTACATCAATATGAAATAATCAGCATTTATACCACAGTTTGATTAAAGCCAGTTAGCTGTGGGAGATAAACTACATGTACAAAGCAGTTCTCTTGAATACTAGATGTAATGAAAGTCTAATAGCAATTTTAGATGCAAATTGTTGAACATATACAACCACCGAGGTTGCACACAGACTTAGCATTATTTCAATTGGTTATTTCCTCGTCCTTGTAAAGATTTAATATGAGCTCACTGACCACTTTATCAGGTATGTCTACACACCTGTTTGTTAATCCAAAGATTTAATCATCCAATCATTTGGCAGCAACTCAACACATAAAAGTATGCAGACCTGATTGAGCAGTTCCTTTGCTGAGCAGACTGAACAACAGAACGGGGAAGAAATGTGATCGAAGTGAATTTGATTATGAAATAATTATTGGTGCCAGACAGGCTGGTTGGCGTATTTCAAAACTGGCTGATCTCCTGGGATTTTCACACACAACAGTCTCCAGAGTTTACAGAGCATGATGCAAAATACAAAAAAAAACATCCAGTGAGCAACATACAAATTTCTGGGAGAACTCAGCAGGCTAGGCAGCACCTATGGAAAAATAGTCGATGTTTCAGACCAAAAACCCTTCTTCAGGACTAGATAAAAAAAGATTAGAAATCAGAGTAAGAAGGTGGGGGGGGGGGGGGGGGAAGGGAGAAAGAAGTACAAGGTGGCAGGTGATAGGTGAAACCGGGAGGGGTAGGGGTGAAATATAGAGCTGGTAAGTTGAATGGTGACAGAGATAAAGGGCTGGAGAAGGGGAAATCTTATAGGAGAAGACAGACAACCATGGAAGAAAGGGAAGGGGGAGGAGCACCAGAGAGAGATGAGGGGCAGGTAGGGAGATGAGGGCCAAGTAAGGAGATATAAGGTGTGAGAGAAGAAACTGGAATGAAGAATGGTGAACGTGGGAGGTGGGGGGGGGGGGAAGAGAGGAGCATTACCAGAAGTTCAAAAGATCGATATCCATGCCATCAGGTTGGTGACTACCCAGATGGATTATAAGGTGGTGTTTCTCCAACCTGAGTGTGGCCTCATCTTGGCAGTAGATGAGGTCATGTACTGACATATCTGAATGAGAATGGAGCTGAAATGGGTGGTATTGTGTCTTTACAACTGCATATCGATTAAATAACAGCACACTGGTGTTTTCACACTGCAGCAAAAGAGAGAGCAATGCGTATGCACAAACATCAGATTAATGTGCATGTGCAAACAACAGATCAATATGCATGCATAGACAACCGATCATGCGTGGTGCTAAGGGGAGTCATTGCTCTAAAAGAAATAGATCCATACATTATACTTCCTCCCCTTTAGATTAGTGTCACATAAAACTGTATACTGTATGTACAAAACATTCAATCTTCCCTTTACAAACCATATTCAGATAACTTGCTTTCCCAATAACAGTCCATAGCTAACATCACTATGCTAAAGATTCAGTCTTCTGAGTGGCGTTCTGTTTCTTTCAGGATAGTGCCTCGGGACCTAGGAAATGGCATTAGGTTTGGTAGGTATCTTGTCTAAGACAATGTTCTCGGTTGCTGGTGTCACATTACTGTCAGTGACAGGATCATCACTGAGACACAAATCTGATAACTGTAAAGTGTCTATCTTGTTGGATGCAATCAACTCAATTGTGTTCTTCGGTTGCACATCCACAATCTTGTCCACAAGGCATCTCCATGTCTGATCTCCAACATCCACTGTGTACGTCAGCAGTCTAGTTCTTGTAGCTACATGAGCAGGTGTCCACTTGTAATCATTTGCTAGGACTTCATGTCCAATCTCAAAGCTCCTTGCTGCTTCACTTGGCAACTGGCTGAACTGTTTATTCTGCACTTCCCTCCATAGATCTAGTTTCAGGAGGTCTATGCAAGATCTCAGATTCATGCTCATGATCTGAGTTCCAATACACATAAAGGAAGTTGTCCTCCTTGTGCTGTAGAGAAATGTCCTCCTTGTCCATCGCTTTAATGGACTTCTTGAAGGTTTGGTTAAACCTTTCAGCTAACCCATTCAATGTTGGGTGGTGAGGAGCTGGTCCCTTCTCAAACACCATCTCATTAGCATTAAACAGCTGCGCCATTCTCTGGTTAGTGCTACCATTCAGGCTGCAGTTTCCAATTGATGACACATTGAGAGCTTAATTGTGTGCCAGTCTAGTTGGATTTTTTCTCAACCATTCACGTTTGACAAGTGCACTTTTCAACACATAAAGCTGTAACTGCTGTGTTTGGTCTCCATACGTCACACTTATTTCAGTTTGCCTCTGGGAGACATTTTGTTCTACCTGTGTAGGTCTGTGCATTGCTGAAGGTTTTTTTCTAAGCAGTCTGATTTAGTCAGCCTCTGAAATTATAGACAAAGCTGACCCTGTATCCAGCTGCATTTTCAGTTTTACACCAGACACATCTGTTGTGGTCCAAATGACTTTGTGATCTACTTCAGTAATAGTACACATTTCTAGGCATGACAGCTCACTTTTGTCAGACTCAGTGTTGTCAGTTTCGCATTCGGTCACTATATGCATTTGCTTAGTTTTGTGTGTGAAACTTTTCACTCGGTGTGGTTTTTCTCTTTGTTTGTGCTTTTTATCTGATTTGCACACTCTCTATGTAACCTTGTCTGTGACACTTTCTGCAAACATTTTCCTTGAACCAACAGTAACTTGCATCATGGGAGGATTTGACACATCGATAACACGGTCTTTTTGCCCAGTCCCGTTTATCTGCGACCATACCCTCCATGTGCCTAGCCAATCTCCTCTCAAATGCTGCAATTGAATCCATGTCCACCATTTCCACTGCAGGTTGTCCCACACTCGCACCACCCTCCAAGTTCCCCGTCAGGCCATCGAGGTAAGTAACACAAATTCAAAATACTGGAGAAACTCAGCAGGTCAGGCAGCATCTATGGAGGGGAATAAACAGTCCACACTTCAGGCCGAGACACTTCACCAGGACTGGAAGGGTCGAGGCAAGAAGTCCTTAAGGCAACTGTTACCAACACTGTAATTAAAAATTAAGTGACCAGATAATGACTCAGTAGAGGGTCAGGAATGTTTTACTGCAGAATGGCCAGTACTTCTAACACAATACTATTGACTAATTTGACAAAGAGTCGCTCGATATCAGCAACCATTGTTAGACAAACACAATTCAGTATCTCCTATCTCCAGCTACTGGGAGGCACGATTCTCTTCAATATGGCTGTGCTAGACATTCCTGAGGATAGACAGCATGTTCTTGGGTTTACCTCAGATCAGCGGCAGAGACGATATACGCTCAGTGGCCTCCTTCTTAGGTAGATTTGCTCGCTATTAAAGTGGCCAGTGAGGGTATCTTTGCAGACTGTACCTTGAAAAACAAATAAGCACCTTCTCCTGTGGGCAGGTGGGGAAGCGGGTGATGCCTGGCCTGTTGATTTTCCCAAGGGTGGGAGGTGACATCTACCTGAAGATGCAGAATTATCCCAAAGAGGAACGGCTGAAAGTGACCAAATCTCAGAAGTGTTCAGGGGACACCTTTTATACATCCTTCAAGAAAGTGAGGGCTAAAACATAAATCTCTGTTCTTGGGCAGTTTTGTTTGCAGCAAAATATGTAAAGGTCCAACAATGGATCAGTATTCAGAGGAAGTTGTAAGAGTGGAGGGGAGGGGGTGGAGTGCAGCATGGCTAAGACAGCAGGCTGATAATGAAAGAACATTCCAGATCTCACTGGAAATGAAATACGTATTTCACCCACCATTGGCGTAATCTGGGCAAGCCAGATGCTGAAAAATTACTATGAGAATACAAGAAAATCCTATGTTAAAATGGCTGCACTAGGTTAATGAATGGTGGCAAGACACTTAACATTAACCTGATTTAGCAACACCAGTTTATACGTGTTATGCACCATCAATAACTCTTGGAGACGTGAGGTGAGATATAGGCTTTTACTGGCTAGAAGAAAGAACAAGCAGCAACTGACCACCACAAAACATCCTGGAGACTGAGGCCGGGGTGGTGTCTCCAATCGCCTTTATACCGGGGTCTGTGGGAGGAGCCACAGGAGCAGTCAGCGGGGGGTGGGGGGGCATGTCCAGACAGGTATATGTAGTTCACCACATTCACCCCCACTTTGTTTTAAAAGAGAGTCCCCATGGGGCAAAGTTTCTAACAAGTATATTTACAGGTTAAGTCTATCAGGTGGTCGGATCTGTCGCTACGATCTACGTAGCACCGGCTGTGATTGCACCGGAGACGGTGACTGTGCTGGTTCCGGCCTGACTGGAGGTGTCAGCACAGGCATCAGTGATCCCTCATGCGTGTGCGAGGCGCCTGGTATATGCGCGTGCGAGACACCCAGTATAGGAGTGTCGTGAGGAGTCTGTAAGCCCAAAGCATTTGTGCCATCTCTGATAGAGTCCTAAAAAATGTATCTCTCACAATCAAAGTATTTCTAGACCAAATGGGTAATTTATAGCGGCCTGTTCACTGGGTATAGGCAGCACTCAGGCAGTTGGTGTGAAGCTCTATTTTATATTGCTATGAAGAAATATTACAACAATTCTGGACAAGTGCCATTATTTGTCACAGAATAAGTGTCATTTGACTTTAATTCACAATAATCATCAAGACAGCTGTACCACTTTCTAGTTCATTAGCAGGTCTCCAACAGGTGCAGTTTACTGGCAAAATGCTTTTGTGGGTTTCTCGATTACATATGGACAATAACAAAAAAGAACATTGTTACAAAGCTGCTATGAAGCCATTAGTAAAGACAGAGTTAAATGAATAAAAATTAAAATGCAGCTACTGGAGATCTGAAATAAAAAACATGAAATGCTGCAAATACTCAATAGGTCACATCACAACCAATTAGAGACCAAGTTGGGAGATGTGAGATGTGGTTTCAGATTGGACAATGGGCATTGAAGTTACAGGAAAATACATTCAGTATTCAAATCATTTTAAAAATGTAAGTAAAAATTTATGTTGGATATATGTTACAAAATACTGAAGAAGCAAGCAGTCAGGGAGGAGAAAATGTTCTTGTTTAGATTTGCTTGTTAGACATACACTTTAATTCTAAAACTGTGAGGTCTACGTGTGGTCTCACAATAAGATATGGTAATAATCATCGTTATCTTATTGACCAGTTATTGTGAGGAATGCATGCATCCTAACATCCTGATTAGTTAAATCATCTAAAGTAATAAAAAAAATCAGTAATGATGATTGTGGAACTATCAAACTATCGCAAATAAACTTCTAGTTTACTAAAGGAGAATAAACTCTGTTATCCTTGCCCATTCTGGTGTATATACAACTCCATAACTATGTGGATGATTCTTAATTATGTTAAAGGATAATTAGGAAAGAAATGTAAGTCCTGGCTTTAGCAGTAATCATTCCATCCAAAGGAAGAATACAAAATGGCCATCAGACTGTATCATATTTCCTGCTTGCTCTTAAATCTACAACCCATTGTTTTCTAATTCAATAACTTTATATGAAAAATATCTTTCAGATTAAAATTTCCACATTCAGCAAAATAAGAATGATCTTTAAAAAAGCCTGTCAGCACTTAAGCATTCTTCACTTTATCTTGTGGGGAGTCCAAAAAGAATGCCTGTTGGGACAGCATTCCTCTTTGGATAACATTTTACCTCCAATCAGCACTTGGCCAGCCATTCCTACATGCCTTAGCTAAGAGCCGTTGTTATAATCCAGTGACAGTATCCCAAGGCTGGATCATATTGCTTATCAATTCATGAAATAAAAATAACAATATCAGGAGATATTTCAAAAGTTCAATTAAGTTCCAAACATGTATGAGAAAAATCTTAACTAAGCATTTTTTGAGCTTTCTTTTGGATATCACTTAAAATTAATTAGAATCACAGTTTTTTATGCCATTAGTTTTAATTCTGATCACTATTTCATCTGATTATATAATTTATTCAGTATAGCAGAGGTGGGAGGGGTGGGCTTGGGTTTGTTTCAAAACTTTACAAGTTTGTTCTTTCTACTCAATGCCAGCATACCTGGCCTGGGGGTGAAAATATCTCCCATAGTCTGTACTTCTTTACTACTGAATGCATGACACTTGGTAACTTGAAATACTGTAGACACCTCCTAAACGTCTAAAATAAAAATGTGTAATGTGACCGATGCACAAGAAGAATTCTTTATGAATATGCAGGATTAAAAATTATTAGTATATATATCTGTTACTTGACATAACAAATTTCAAAATTATTCACTATTTTTCCCTTCATTTTTCTTTCCCTTCTGAAGTTTGGTAACCCATTGTCAGGGTCCGGTCCGGTCCGGAATCCGCATTCCTAACACCCATTGTCCCGTCTCAGTCAGACTCACCAATTCCCTTGATCTCCCCAAGTGACCCCATAATCAACAGGGCTCACGTTACATAATAGCAAATTCAGACTTGCCTCTAGTGCTGACCCTGCCATAAAACACTGACTTCATTTTTATATTTACTGGGTCCATTATGTACAATATATGTAAAAAGTGCAGGTAAAGTATAAGATCATAATGAGGTAGATTATAAAGTCACAAGTCTATCTTGTCGTACTGGGGAACTATTTACTTGTTTTATAACAGCAGCATAGAAGCTATTCTTAAACTTGATGGTGCACGCTTTCAGGCTTTTGCATCTTCTGCCCGATGAAAGATGTACAGGTTAGGTGGGGTCTCTGATTATGCTTTGCGTTTGACTCTGTGCAGCTCCCATGTGATACAAGAACAAAAAATCAGACAGGGATGGAGCCAGAGAGTGCGTGGAATGAGCTGCCGGTGACAGCGGTGGAGACAGATACGATAGGGTCTTTTAAGAGAGTCCTGGATAAGTACATGGAGCTTAGAAAAACAGAGGGCTATGGGTAACCTGAGGTAATTTCTAAGGTAAAGACATGTTCGGCACAGCTTTGTGAGCTGAAGGGCCTGTATTGTGCTGTAGGTTTTCAAATGTTTCTATTTTTACCGATGAAGGCTTATCAGGAGCCTAGAATTATCTAACCGTAATAGCTGCAGACTGCAGGTGCAGGAGCTGTGTACGTGCAAGATGGAATTACTTGCCTTCTGTGCACGGCTAGGTTTTCTGATATTTTTAATTTTACATGAACTCTGGTAGCTTCACTCAATTGATTGGGCACAAAATCTCCAACTATTTCTAGTGAGCAGCGTAACATTTTGAGGTGAGCGTTCGGTGAGCCTTGCTGATGGTACGGAAAGGTGCACTTGCATATACAGGGGGAATCTGTACATTATTTGGAGGGAGGTGATGGTAGTCTCGCAGGGCATCTCAAACATATCCAGGTGTCATTCACTCCGTCCCATTCTAGAGATGCTGGTACTTTCCCCTCCTGGAGCATCCTTCGAGTTGTCAGGCCTGTCGTTACCTTGCATTCTCTCTCTCAAACAACTGAGGTATCTGCAATCATCCACTCTCATATAAAGAGATCACAGCTAACATCTATTCACATTTTTTCATCTTATTTTAATAGTCCAGGATAGGAATGATCAGATCCTGAATATTTGTTGTCCGTGTAAATATATTTGAACATACATTTCTCCCTACTTCCAATAATCTGTGACCCATGACACACTCAAAAATCTATGCTGATCCTAGTAAATAGATAAAAGGTCAGCCACTGAAATTAAACATGGAAGTCCCACTTCAGTATGCACAAACCTTGTGCAAACTGAAGTGAGATGTCCATGCTTAACACGGAAGATCTTTGATATTGCAAGTTCTCACACTGAACATATGATGGCCACTGAAGCATCTTGAAGTAATAAATACAGTTACTGATACTGAGCCAGGATGTTTTGGTGTGACTGACTGTGGTATAAATACTACCAGGGCCCCAGAAGAATCTGCTTTCTTTCCATTAAATATTGTGTCACATCACTCAAAATTGAATACATTTCCTCTCATAACACCAGCAAAATATCATGTTGTGCAGTGGAAAATAGGTTAAACCAGAATAGAGGAAACTTTCACACATTTCTGGGCCTATGCACACCTGTCAGAAAAATTGACCCCCAGCATTCTGGCAGGAATTTTATAAGCACTAAAAACTATTTTTTCCCACCAGAGAACATCCCCAAATGATGTCAACACCTCTACAATGCCTAAACACTATCTACTCTGTCATTGTTTTAATCTTACTGACCTTAAGACCAATAGTTCTAATTTACACACGAAGCAACCAGCTTCTGCTTAAATTGCCCACCTAAAGAATAAAAATGTAAGTTGCATCAATAAACACAAGAGATTCTGCAGATTCTGGAAATCCAGAGAAAGAAACACAAAATGCTGTTAGAATACAGCAAATCAAGCAGCATCTATGGAGGGAATAAACAGCTGATGTTTTAAGCCAAGGTCCTTCATCAGAACTGAAAAGGAAGGGAGAAGAAGTGAGAATCAATTATCTTCATAAGCCCTGTGACCTTACATGGGCTCAGACACAACTTAACATTGTTTCAATAGCTTTGTCTGTGGAGTTCAAGGCCATGGTTATCCTCAAGTTTTCTTGCCCCAGGATCATTCTGGGATGTTGTCACTGTTTTCTGCTTCACCTAACAGTTTGCTGTTCCCTGTAGCAACAGTGAGGTTATCCAAATACCACATACAACAAGTGAGGACTTAATCTTATGATTCTTTCAATTTACATGAGGCAGCAGATCAAATTTGGGGATTTGCTATCTTCCACAAAGTTCAGAGTTCACAAATAGCACTTGCGTGGTATTATTCTCTGGAAATCCCATTGCTACTGTAACCTTGAAGTGTTTCCATAACTTTTTAGTACAACAGGTGTGCTCCTTGGGTGTGCTAGCCTTCATTAATACCCCCGAAGGTACCTCCATAATTGCAACAACCTTTCTTAAAGCAGCAGCACTCCCCTGTGTCCTCTATATTATGTGCAAGTCTCTTTAGCAGACATCTACAGGGATTGCAAATGTAGTGAAACCTGAAACAGTCAATGGAGTAATGCCCATTTTAATACAGAATAATCCAATGACTGTGTTCTGGGAACCCCTCAACAGAAGGTCACAAACCTCATGGAACATTTAAAGACAGTGTGATACACAATGGTGCTTTAACAAGTAAAAGAGAGAAAAAAAAATTCTAGCCTACAATCTCTCATTAATTCTACTTAGTAAGAGTTAAGAGCTGCCATTGAACAAAAGCCAAGGAATGGACAGATTAACATTGATTCACCATTCCCAACCCCCACCCTGCAAACGAACAAGTACAATATTCTCAATGAGAAAGGGTCTGTATTGCTCTGTGGCTTTGCTTCCTCATATTAGAATCCCACAGGCATAGAAAGAACCTTGTTAAAAACTAACCATATCAAAACGTAACCGCACGGAAATCCTGCAACTGTAATTATTACAGGAACCCAGTTATACAATCAGGGGTAATGGATCTCCAGGGTTTCACTTGAGCAGACAACAGGCATCCTGGCCATCGTCAAATTCCTGTCCTCATTTCCACATCAGTATGTGGATTAACAATACTGTTGGTGACAGATGTTAATTTGAGCAACTGAGCTCAAAGTTTGCTCTAAGTAAGATGTCTGTTACCCGGATTATACCCAGCCTTCTGCTACTAATTCAAGGCACCGTTGTGTAAAGATTAGGAGAACCTGAACTATTTCTGGGTTTCTTAAACTGAAAGCCAGACAAAAATAAGAAAGCAGAACAGATTTAAAAGGCTATCGTCTTAATTTAGTTTTACTTCATCTCTCCTGCAGGATTGGTGATTTAAAGACACATTTTGATTTTGTTGTTATGTATCCTTGAGGCAGGAACTGAACTTCTTTTAGGAAAATATTTACATTAGTATACATTAATTTATCAGATCAACATTCACAGGGTAGAATGTTAAAAGACAAAAATATTCAAAAAATAACTATTTCAACATCATTCCATCTTTACATGGGAAAGCAGCAAGTCAAGCATCTAGCACAACCTTATCCTTAAAGTTGAGATGGTACAAAAGAACTAGTGGAGTTAAATAATCAAAGCACAACATTCTCAAAACATATCAGGTATATTTGTAAAACTTGTAGGAGAGCCACATGATGCAAAACAGAGAGAACATAAACTGCAGCAGATATCTTAAGGCACCATAAAAGCCACGATATATTGTAATGCTGTACAGGTAGTCCCCGAATTACGAATGTCTGACTTACGGACAACTCATACTTATGAACCAAGGAAGGAGAACGCTATCCGCCATTTTAAGTTGTTGCCGTTGACACTGTGTTGAGTGTTTAACTTTGTATTTGGCTTAACTTTTTCTTAGTAAGATTCACCCTGACCCCCACCCACACCCCCTCCCCCGTTCTGGTCGGCTGGTGGTGCAGTGTGATCAGCGCCAGGCTGGAGAACAGAGTTTCCTGAGTTCGATCCAGTGATAGACCCTTCCTGTGCCAGGTTGATGACGATCCAGTGACTCCGTACCATCCATGCTGGGTTGATGTCGAGCTTGCAACTCGACTTCGTAAAAAAAACACTGCCACCTGCAGCTTAAGTTCCCACGCAGAATATTGTGGATGATCAAATACCCAAACCCAGCACAGCCCCCACTTGTCCCATTTAGCCTGTCTCAATGTGGTGGTCCTTAGGACCCAGCGGACCTCGGGAGCCGGCAAAGCTCGGGGGCCGCCGCCCGCAGTACTTCTGTTCCATTGATAGGAAGCAATCGCAATTGAAAATAAAGTGGAAATAATAAAGCATTTGGAAAGAGGTGAAACGCCATCGGTCATTGGAAAAGCGTTAGGCTACAGTCAGTCAATGATCTGATCAATTTTAAAGGATAACGGATAAAGTGAGAATAATGGAGCATGCGAAAGGCGCTGCCCCGATGAAAGCTACAATTATTACTAAGCAACACAGTGGTTTAATTATTGGAATACATACATTTCTTAAGTGTTTTATATGCATGGAAAGATAAAATATATACTATATACTAAGACAAACGTTTAACTAACTGACACTAAATAATATTGGATGTACTTGTTCCGACTTCCGTACAAATCCGACTTAAAGATGGACTCAGGAACGGAACTCGTACGTAACCCGGGGACAGCCTGTATATTATGTAATAACAACATTGAAATACTGTATTACTTAATGTTATCTTCAGTGTAAACCACATTCCAACAGCAGAAATAAATGTGGCAATGTTAAGATTACCAGACCTTGTCTGAGAACATATTATTATTTTTGTCTACTATCAGGTCAAGTCCCAAAAACCCTGTAAAGACTTTTGTAGAAGTATTTCAAAGTTTCAGAAAATAAATGCTTCTTAGCCATTACCTGAAACATAAAATTTTACTGATGCTTGGGAGAAGCGACATCAAGAAGCGAGATTCTGCAGATGTAAGAATTCCAAAACAATGCACACAAAATGCTGGAGGAACTCAGTAGATCAGGCAGATCTATGGAAATGAATAGATAGTCTACGTTTTGGGCTGAGACTCTTCTTCAGGACTGAGAAGAAAGAGGGGCGATGCCAGGATAAAAAGGTGGGGGTGGGGTGGGGAAAGGAAGCTCGCTGGAAGGTGATAGGTGAAGTCAGTTGGGTGGGAAAGATCAAGGACTGAAATCTGCTAGGAGAAGAAACCAGGGCTTCTGTACCTCCCTCTGCAACTGGATTTTTCAGTGGGCTGAAATCAGTGCAAAAGGGTGCTCATTGACACAGCACAAGGTTTAATAAGAGCTCGAGAACTTTTAGCTTCTCTTTGGCAGGTGGCAATTAGTGCAGGGCCAATAAAAAGAAAGGAGGAGTAAGTGGAGTGGCCATTGTTAGAGAAGACTGGCTTTGGCTCAACAGGATTGGGAATGCACAAACAGGGGTTCAAAATATGGAAGTAAAGTTTTTAGTAACTTTTTTTTCTATTATCACATAGCTAATGTGCTGAGAATGGGTCTGTTGATGTGTTCCTTGTGTGAGAAGTGGGAAATTGGCAAGATCTCTAGTCTCCCTGCTAACTACATCTGCACAAAGTGCGTCGAGCTTCAGCTCCTTAAGAGACCATGTTAAGGAACTAGAGCTGCAGCTGGATGACCTTCGGCTCATACAAGAACATGAGGAGGTTATAGATAGGAGCTAGAGGGAGGTAGTCACCCCTAAGTTGCAGGAGGCAGGTAACAGGGTGACCATCAGGAGAAGGAAAGGGAATAGGCAGCTAGTTCAGAGTACCCCTGTGGCAGTTCCCCTCAATAATAAGGATAACATTTTGGACACTGTTAGGGGGATGATCTACCAGGGGAAGCCACAGCGACCAGGTCTCTGGCACCGAGTCTGGCCCTGTGGCTCAGAGGTAAAGGGGGGAGAAGAGGAATGCCCTAGAGATAGGGGATTCCATAATTAGAGAAGCAGAAAGCAGATACTGTGGAAGTGAAAGAGACTCCTGGTGCTGATATATCTCATATGGGGTCCACAGTATTCCAAAGGGTGGAGGCTGAAAAGCCACAAGGTGTGGTGCAGATCAGTACCAATGGTATAGGTAGGAAAAGGGAGGAGATTCTGCAAACAGAACATAGGGAGTTGGGGATAAAGCTGAGAAGCAGGACCTCCTGGATTACTGCCTGTGCCAGGTGTCAGTGAGGACAATTTAGCAAATTCATGCATTGCTGAGGAATTAGTGCTGGGGCTGGATTTCAGATTTGTAGATCATTGCAATCTCTTCTGGGGTACGTATGAACCGTATACAAAGAATGGGATACACCTGAACCCAAAGGGGGACCACTAGAGCTGTGGGGGAGGGTTTAAACTAATTTGGCAGGGGGCTGGGAACTGGAATGATAGGGTTGAGAATGGGTAGTTGGTATGCAAGTAGATACAGTAGACTGTGAGAAAGGAGAGGCAAGTGATAGGGCAAAACTGCAGTCAGTGGGATGAGTTAAAGTGTAATGGAGACAAAATCAAATATGGATATCAAATAGATTATCTTGCGGCACAGTTAGAGATTGGCAGGTATGGTGTTGTAGGCATCTCTGTGTCAAGGCTGAAAGAAGATCATCGTTAGCAGCCTAACATCCAAGGATATACATTGTAACAAAAGGACAAGCAGATAGGCAGGGGGGTGGGCTGGATCTGTAGGTAAAAAATCAAATCATTAGAAAGTGCTGACGGAGGATCAGGAGATGTAGAATCCTTGTGGATGGAGTTGAAAAACTACAAGGGTAAAAACATCCTGATAGGGGTTATATAAGGCCTCCGAACTGTGGCCAGGAGTGAACTGTTGTGATAATCAAGGGGGATTTCAATATGCAAGTAGATTGGGAAAATCCAGTTGGTGCTGGATCCCAAGAGAGGGAATTTGTAGAATGCCAACAAGATGGCTTTTTAGAGCAGCTTGTGGTTGAGCCCACCAGGGGAACAGCAGTTCTGTCCTGGGTGTTGTGTAATGACCCAGAGTAACCCTTAAGGGCCAGTGATCGTGACATGATAGAATTCATCCTGCAGTTTGAGAAGGAGAGGGTAAAGTCAGATGAATCAGTATCACAGTGGAGTAAAGAAGCATGAGAGAGCAGGTAACCAAAGTTGATTGGAAGGAGACAGTAGAAAGGATGACGGCAGAATGGCAATGGCAGGTATTTCTGGAGGAATTCTGGAAAGATACATCCCACGAATGTAATCTAAAAGGAGGATGAGGCAAACATGACTGACAAGGAAAGTCAAAGACAGCATAAAAATAAAAGAGAGGGAATATAACATAGCGAAAATTAGTGGGAAGGTAGAGGATTGGGAAGCTTTTAAAAACCAACAAAAGGCAACAAAAAAGCCATAAAGAAGGAAAATATGAAATATGAAGAGAAGCTAGCCAGTAATATAGTAGAGGATACAAAAAGTTTTTCAAACACATAAAAGTAAAGGAGAAATGAGAGTGGATATCGGACCACTTGAAATTGACAGTGGAGAGATAGTAACCAGGACGAAGAAATGGTGAACGAATCTAATCAGTATCTTGCACCTGTCTTGTCTGTGGAAGACACAAGCAGAATGCTAGAAGTTCAAGAGCGCCAAGGGGCAGAGATAAGTGTCATTGCTATTAACAAATGAGAAGTTGCTTGGAAAGCTGAAGAGCCTTAAAGTACTGTAGATAGGTCACCTGGACCAGATGGACTCCATCCCTGGGTTCTGAAAGAGGTAGCTGAAGAGGTTTTAGTAGCAATAACTTCCACTGGCACCCTTAAAACTGCCACTCTTGCGAGCAAAACTGTTGGAAATCTTCAAATATTTCTGCTATAGATTACAGTACTACAGTTGAAATCCAAAACTACAGCCAATGGACAATTAACAACATCGGCTTAAGGCATCCAAAAAAATCTATCACTACTCAAAGGCAATAAATCTTGGACGGCAGTCTCCTGTCGCAAATGACAGCGGAAAAGAGGATGCTCCACTAGATTATAAGTTTGCTTAAGAAGAAGAGGATTCCGACTAACACTACTCTCTATCCTTCTGACAAACGTACGTAAAATTGAAGACCTCAGAGCAAGATTGCTGTACCAGAGGGACATCAGGGACTGGTATGATTTTGCTTTATGGAGTCTAGGCTATCTCAGCAATACAGCTAGCTGGCTTCACAATTCACTGCCAAGATAGGACTGCTGAGTATTTCAAAGGATGAGCAGGTGGAGTATACTATATGATTAACTCCTCATGGTGCACAACATGGCAGTCCTACCCCAGTCCTGCTCACACAACCTGGAACATCAAGTGATCAAGTGTCGTCCATTTTATCTGCTGCAGCGGTTTTCAGTCATCATCTTGGTAGGACTGCACATTCCACCTCAGGCCCAGGTCAAACAGCTCTGCTCTAGAGTCTAGATGAATTGAGCAATGTAATCAACAGACATGAAACAGAACACCCTGATGTCTTCCCCATCATTTCGGGGGATTTTAACCTGGCCAGCTTAAAAAATTCGCTAAATAATTATCACCGACATTTCACTTGTGGAACCAATGGAGCCAACACACTGGGCCACTAGGATATCATTAAGAGTGCATACTGTGCCATCTCATGCCCAATTTGGAAACGACTGATCACCTGGCTGTACTTCTCCTCCTAGAGACAGGCACAGACTGAGGTCCACAGCACCAGTATAGAGGACCAAGAAGGTATGGGCAAGGGTGGCGCAGGAGCACCTACAGGACCGCTTTGAGTCGGTGGACTAGACTATATTCAGGGATTTAATTCTGAATGAATATGCCACAGATGTCACTTACTTCATTAAAATCTTTATGAATGAGCATGTGTGCCTACGAGAACATACCACACATACCCAAATCAAAAGCAGTGGATCAAACAGGAGATTCATAGTCTGCTAAGGGCTAGATCTGTGGTATTCAAGTCCAAGATTATACAACAAGGCCAGGTACGACTTAAGAAGAGCTATCTAAAGAGCAAAAGAAGAATTCTGATTGAGGTTGGAGGTGGAATCAGATGTACGTCAACTCTAGCAAGGGTTGCAGGCCACAACTTCTTACAAAGCAAAACACAGCATCATGAACGGCAGTGATGCTTCTCTCCCAGATGAGCTCAATGTCTTTTATGCTCACTTTGAAAGGGAGAATAAAATTAAAGCAATGGAGATCCCTGTAGCACCTGGTAACCCTGCGATCTCTGTCTTGGAGGCCGACTTCTGAACATCCTTCAAGAGGGTGGTTCAGTACCTGCTAGGGCTCTGAAAACCTGTGCCAACCAGCTGCTGGGTGTATTCAAAGTCATTTTCAGTCTCTCATTGCTACAGTCAGAAGGTCCCACCTGCTTCAAAAGGGCGACA
Source organism: Hypanus sabinus (assembly GCF_030144855.1). Lineage (NCBI taxonomy): Eukaryota > Metazoa > Chordata > Chondrichthyes > Myliobatiformes > Dasyatidae > Hypanus > Hypanus sabinus. Next base: position 34,192,142 of record NC_082707.1, read on the forward strand.
ATCCTACCAGTGCCCAAGAAGAGCAGGGCGAGCTACCTTAATGACTACCATCCAGTTGCATTCACATATACAGTGATGAAGTGCTTTGATAAATAGGGTATGGCTATAAACAGCTTCACCTAAATAGGGTAAATAGGGTACGGCAATAAACAGCTTCGCCTAAACATGGACCTGTACCCTCTGCAATTTGTCCATTGCCACAATAAGTGTACAGCGGATGGAATCCCATTGGCTCTTCATGTGCCTTGGATTACCTGGACAGTACTAATACTTACATCAGGCTGCTGTTCATTGACTACAGCTGAGCATTTAACACAATCATTCCTACCGTTCTGATGAAAAAGCTCCTCCTCAGAAGACTCCAGTCAACATATATTAGAAATAACATCTCCACTGGTGCACCTCAAGTGCTTTAGTCTCTGGACATTCATGACTGTGTGGCTAGGCAAAGTTCTATTGCCATCTTTAAATTTCCTGATGACACAACTATTGTTGGCAGAATTTCAGATGGCAACAAGAAAATGTAAGTCAGCTGGCTGACTGATGATGCAGCAACAACCTTGCTCTCAATATCAGTAAGAATAAAGAATTGATTGTGGGCTTCAGAAAGGGTAAGACGAGGGCATACACACCAGTCTTCATCAAGGGATCAAAAATGGAAAGGGGGGGGGGGCAGTTCCAAGTTTCTGGGTGTTAACATCTCTGAGGATCTATCCTGGGCCTAACATATTCATGCAGTTACAATGAAGGCATGACCGCGGCTAAATTTGATAAGGACTTTGAAGAGAATTGGTATGTCACCAAAGACACTCGCAAACTTCAGCAGATGTACTGAGAAGGACATTCAAACTGGTTGCATTACCAGCTACTGCACCGGATCGAAAAAAGCTGCAGAAAGTTGCAAACAAAGCCAGCTTCATCATTGACTCTAGCCTCCCCAACATCCAGGACACCCTTGAAAGGCAATGTCTCAAATAGGCGGTGTCCATCGTTACGGATCTCCATCATCCACGACATGCCCTCTTCTCACTGCTACCATCAAGGAGGAAACATAGAAAAGCTACAGCACATACAGACCCTTTGGCCCACAATACTGTGCTGAACATGTCCTTACTTTAGAAATTACCTAGGGTTACCCATAGCCCTCTATTTTTCTAAGGTCCATGTTCCTATCCAGGAATCTCTTAAAAAATCCTATCGTATCCACCTCCACCACCGTCACTGGCAGCCCATTCCACGCACTCACCACTCTCTGAGTAAAAAACTTACCCCTGACATCTCCTCTGTATCTACTTCCAAGCACCTTAAAACTGTGCCCTCTGGAGGTACAGGAGCCTGAAGACACACACTCAACATTTCAAGAACATCTTCTTCCCCTCTGTCATCAGATTTCTGAATGGATAATGAACCTAACAACCCACTGTCAGTGTACTTTCTATCAACCATAGCTAAAGCACCCTCACCCCTCTGCAGTTTCTTTTGTTTAGAAATAAAGTCCTAATTTGAAATGTAAATGTAATAGTTTTAATCTCAATAAAAAGTTCTATAATACTTCCCGGTGGCCAGCCATAACAATTCTACTTTTCATTTCCATTCCAATATGTCAGTCCATGACCTCCTCTACTGCCACAATGAAGCCACACTCAGGCTGGAGGAGCAACACCTTAAATTCCGTCTGGGTAGCCTCCAGCCTGGTGGTATGAGTATTGATTTCTCTAACTTCTGGTAATTATACCCCTCCTCTCCTTCGCTATTCCCCATTATTGTTTCCCTCTTACACCTTCTCTTCTTACCTGCCCATCACCTCTCCCTGGTGCTCCTCCTCCTCCCCTTCCTTCCATGATCTTCTGTCCTCTCTCATTAGATTCTCCCTCTCCTCCAGCCTTTTATCCTTTCCACCAATCAAATTCCCAGCTCTTTACTTCACCACATTCTCCTCGCCTGGTTTCACCTAACAAGTCAACTCGCTTTTTATTGTCGTTTCGACCATAACTGCTGGTACAGTACACAGTAAAAATGAGACAACGTTCTTAGGACCATGGTGCTTCATGAACAATATAAAAACTACACTGAACTACGTAAACCAACACAAAAACTACACTAGACTACAGACCTACCCAGGACTGCATAAAGTACACAGAACAGTGCAAGCAATACAATAAATAATAGACAAGACAATAGGCACAGCAGACGTCAGAAGGTTGTTAGTCCAATAGTGTGGGGGGAAATCTGTTACCTAAATAATCAGCTGACTGGTGGCGTCCGGGATTCCGTCTGTTTCTGTACTCACGCTGAGTATTTCATTGCCACAGATGTAGTCCAATTTAATGTCCATTGGAGAACAGAATGGACAGGAGAGCTGGCCGGCTAGGGCTTTTTTCCTGGCACGGACTCCTGCCCGCTCGCCTCGCTTCAGCTTCCTCGCACACCACTTACGACGTCCCCACCTCAGGCCACCAGCATCAGGTGACTCCAAGGACTGCAGGCCCGATTCCCTCAGCAAGCAGACATTGGAGAGCAGAATGGACGGGAGGGCCGGCCGGCTAGGGCTTTTTTCCTGGCACAGACTCCTGCCCGCTTGCCTCATTTCCACTTCCTCGCACACCACTTATGACGTCCCCAACTCCGGCCACCAAAATCAGGCAGCTTCGAGGACTGCAGGCCCAATTCCCCCAGCAAGCCGAGGTCACGCAATCTAACCAGTGGATTTTCATGAAAGTTTGTTTTTGGGTGATCTCTGTATTGTAGCAGTATCTGGCAACGGTAGATAGTTGCTCTGTTATCCATTGCCCTAATTGTGCCTTAAAATTAAATTAAAAAGTAAATTAAAGTAGCACCAGATCCAAATGGCTGCTGCTGCCGTGTGCCGCGCATGTTGTACTTCTTTTCCTCCCCTCCCTCCACCTTCCTATTCTGACTTATTCCTCCTTCCCGTCCAGTCCAGATGAAGGGTCTCAGCCTGAAACATCAACTGTTTATTCCATCCACAGATGCTGCCTGACCTGCTGAGCTCCTCCAGACCATTATGTGTATTGCTCTAGATTTCCAGCATCTGCAGTACCTCTTGTGTCTATCACATTATAATTGCATCATTAAAAATCCCATTACAACACGATTATTTATCAAACATTTCCTATTGCACAATACTGTATCCACCATTTCACAAATTTGTTCTCCAATAATTTCATTTAACCAGTCTACATGTAGGCTAAAGGCCCTCATGATTATTGTATTACCATTGTTACTTGCACCTCTAATTTCCACACTAGTTCATCATTCTCTTGACAGAAAACCACAAGTAACTGTTGGATTTTGGTGTTTAAATCCAAGGCTCTTTTAGAAGTCAGGAACGAGGCATAAAGCTCATTGCTTCATGGTCATTTTATTAAGAGTTGATTTAGAACAAAAGTAAGTTGAAACATACAGACACAGGAGCCTATTACTTGAAAGTGGAGAGAAACTAAAGAAGATGGTGCCTAGCATACAACAGCTATCTAGAGTCAGAGAAATACAGCACAGAAACAGACCCTTTGGCCCATCTAGTCCATGCCAAAACCATTTTCTCCCATCAACCTGCACCAGAACCATAGCCCTCCATACCCTGATAATCCATGTACCTATCCAAATTTCTCTAAAACATTGAAATAAAACTCACCTGTACCACTTGTGCTGGAAGCTCAGTCCAGACTCAACATTATGAGTGAAGAAGTTTCCCCTCATGTTCCCTTAAACTTCTAACCTTTCACCTTCAATCCATGACCTTTGGTTGTGGTCCCAGCAAACCTCAGTGGAAAAAGACTGCTTGTATTTACCCGAGGTATACAGCTAATCATTTTGTATGCCTCTATCAAATATCCCCTCAATCTTCGATGTTCGAAAGAGCACAATCCAAACCTAGTCAATCTTTCCTCTCAGCTCAGGTCCTCCAGACCTGGTTCCATCCTTGTAAGTTTTCTCTGCACTACTCCAATTTTTTTTTACATTTGTCCTGTGGGTAGGTGACCAAAACTGCACACAATAATCCAAATTAGGACTCACCACTGTCCTTCAACATAACGTCCCATCTCCTGTACTTAATACGTGAATTCATGAAAGCCAATGCTGCCAAAAGCTTTCTTTATGACTCTATCTACCTCTGACACCATTTTAACGAATTCTGGATCTGTATTCCCAGATCCCCTTTATCTACCACACTTCTCTGTGCCCTACCATTCACTCTGTAAGACTTACCTGGTTGGTCCTATCAAAGAGCAAAACTTTGCACTTAACTGCTTTAAAGTATTTTTCTATTTTTCAGCCCATTTTTCCAGCTGAAGCAGATCTCTCTGCAAGCCATGATAGCCTTACTCACTGTCCACTACACTTCCAGTCTTGGCGTAATCCGCAAATTTGCTGATCCAGATCATTGATATGAATGACAAACAGTAAAGAACCCAGCACCGATCCCTGCAGTACACCACTAGTTAGAGAGGAAACCATCTACTACCACTCTCTGGCTTCTCTCACTAAGCCAATGTCTAATCCAATTTACTGCCTCATCCTGAATACCAATAACTGAACCTTCTTGACCAGCCTCCACCTTATCAAATCCCTTACTAAAGTCCATGTGGAAAACATCCACTGGATTGCCTTCCTCCACTTTCCTGATAACTTCCTCAATATAGGGAGAAAATTGAGTCAAGATTCACAACAATTAACACTTATGACTTGTAGCAAGGGCTGCATACCATCGCAGACTTCAAAGCCAAATGTTCTGGTGCCACCAACATCATGGCCTCTCTCTCAAATGAGCTCAATCGATTTTATACTCAATTCAATGTCGCTAACTCTGAGCCTCCAAAGAAAGCCACCGCTGCAACCTGCAACCTGGTCATCTCTGAGGCTGAGGTACGCAGATGTTTCCAATGAGTGGACGGTTGCAAAGCTGCGGGACCAGACGGCATCCCAGGGCGAGTACTCAGGATGTGCACAGCACAACTGGTAGGTATGTTTACTGATATTTTTAATCTCTCCCTCTCCCAGTGTAGAGTGCCCTCATGCTTCAAATTATCCACTATTGTCCCTGTACCAAAAAAGACCAAGGTAACATGCCTGAACAACTGGTGTCCTGTTGTACTCACCTCAATAACAAGCAAATGCTTTGAGATGCTGGTCAAGGATTACATCTGCAGCTTGTTACCACCCAAACTGGACCCCCTACAGTTCACTTACCAACACAACCAATCAACAGATGACGCAATGGCCACTGTTCTACATATCATCCTTACACATCTGGAGAAGAAGGATGCTTATGTGAGAATGCTATTCTTGGACTACAGTTCAGCATTCAACACCAAAGTTCCATCAAGGCTCGACAAGAAGCTCAGAGACCTCGACCTTAACCCTGTCCCTGTCTTATGGAGCAGGATCCTGGACTTCCTGTCCAATCGCCAGCAGGTGGTAAGAGTGGGCTCCCTCACCACCAACCCTCTGACTCTCAATACAGGAGCTCCTCAGGGCTGCGTACTGAGTCCCCTCCTTTACTCCCTGTAGAGTCATGATGGTGTCGCCACCTACAGCTCCAATCTGTCAATTAAATTTGCCAACAACACTACATTGATTGGCCTTATCTCAAACAATAACGAGGTGGCCTACAGGGAAGAAGTCAATTCTCTGACACAGTGGCGTCAAGAAAACAACCTCTCCCTCTATGTCGCAAACACAAAGGAGCTGGTTATGGATTACAGGAGAAATGGAGACTGGCTAACCCCTATTGACATCAATGGATCTGGGGTTGAGAGGGTAAACAGCTTCAAGTTCCTCAGCATCCACATCACTGAGGACCTCACATGATCTGTTCACATCAGCCATGCAGTGAAAAAAAGCACAATAGCACCTCTTTCATCTCAGACAGTTGAGGAAGTTTGGTATGGGCCCCCAAATTCTAAGAGCTTTCTACAGGGGCACAATTGAGAGCATCCTGACTGGCTGCATCACTGCCTGGTATGGGAACTGCACCTCCCTGAATCAAAGGACTCTGCAGAGAGTGGTGCAGACAGCATCTGCAGTTGTGAACTTCCCACGATTCAGGACATTTACAAGGACAGGTGTGTATAAAGGGCCCATAGGATCACTGGGGACTGAAGTCATCCTAACCACAATCTATTCCAGCTGCTACCATCCGAAAAGCGGCACCACAGTATAAAAGCCAGGACCAACAGGCTCCGGGGCAGCTTCTTCCACCAGGCCGTCAGACTGATGAACTCACATTAATTTGTGCGTATTCTATGCTACATTGACTGTTCTATTTGTTATAAATTACTATAATTGCACATGACACGTTTAGATGGAGATGTAACATAAAGATTTTTATTCCTCATGTATGTGAAGGATGTAAGAAATAAAGTCAATTAAAAAAAAAACTATAAGACTGGTTAGACGTGAACTACCATGCACAAAACTATGCTGACTAGCTTTAATTGGTCCATGTCAATCCAAATACTTGCGTCTCCGGTCCCTTAGAACACATTCCAACAATGTTCCCACAACTGATGTCAGACTCATCGGCCTATGATTTCCTGGTTTCTGTTTAGAACTTTTTTCAAACAGCAGAAAAATCCTCTGGTAGCTCTCCTGTCACTAAGGATGTTTTAAGTATTTCTGTTCGGGCCACAACAATTTCTGTATTTGCTTTCTGTAGGGTCCGAGGGAACATGTTTCCAGGTCCTGGGTATTTATCCACCCTGATTTGCCTCAGGGTAGTAATCACCTCTTCCTCTGTAATCTGTACAGGGTCCATGAAGTTGATGCCGCTTTGCCTCACTTCCACAAACTCTATATCTGTCTCCTGGGTAAATACAAATGCAAAGAATTCATCTAAGAGCTCCCCCATCTGTTTTGGTTGCTGGTGTAGATTACCAGTCTGTTCTTCCAGAGGACCAGAGTCATCCCTTGTAATCCTTTTGCTTTTAACCTATGTGTAGAATCCCTTGAGATTTCTCTTCACCTTGTCTCCTGGAGCGAATTCATGCCTTCTTTTAGCCTTCAACACACACAAAATGCTGGTAGAACACAGCAAGCCAGGCAGCATCTATAGGGAGAAGCGCTGTCGACGTTTCGGGCCGAGACCCTTCGTCAGGACTAACCGAAAGGAAAGATAGTAAGAGATTTGAAAGTAGTGGGGAGAGGGGGAAATGCGAAATGATAGGAGAAGACCGGAGGGGGTGGGATGAAGCTAAGAGCTGGAAAGGTGATTGGCGAAAGTGATACTGAGCTGGAGAAGGGAAAGGATCATGGGACAGGAGGCCTCAGGAGAAAGAAAGGCGGGGGGAGCACCAGAGGAAGATGGAGAACAGGCAAACAACTAAATATGTCAGGGATGGGGTAAGAAGGGGAGGAGGGGCATTAATGGAAGTTAAGTCAATGTTCATGCCATCAGGTTGGAGGCTACCCAGCCGGTAGATAAGGTGTTGTTCCTCCAACCTGAGTTTGGATTCATTTTGATAGTAGAGGAGGCCACAGATAGACATATCAGAATGGGAATGGGACGTGGAATTAAAATGTGTGGCCGCTGGGAGATCCTGCTTTTTCTGGCAGACTGAGCGTAGGTGTTCCACGAAACGGTCTCCCAGTCTGTGTTGGGTCTCGCCAATATATAAAAGGCCACACCGGGAGCACCGGATGCAGTATACCACACCAGCCGACTCACAGGTGAAGTGTCGCCTCACCTGGGAGGACTGTCTGGGGCCCTGAATGGTGGTGATGGAGGAAGTTTAAGGGCAGGTGTAGCACTTGTTCCGTTTACAAGGATAAGTTCCAGGAGGGAGATCGGTGGGAAGGGATGGGGGGGGGGGGGGACACGAGTGGACAAGGGAGTTGCATAGGGAGCGATCCCTGCGAAAAGCAGAAAGGTGGGGAGGGAAAAATGCATTTGGTAGTGGGATCCCATTGGAGGTGGCGGAAGTTACGGAGAATTATATGTTGGACCTGGAGACTGGTGGGGTGGTAGGTAAGGACAAGGGGAACCCTATTCCGAGTGGGCTGGCAGGTGGATGGGGTGAGGGCAGATGTGTGGGAAATGGGAGAGATGCGTTTGAGAGCAGAGTTGATGGTGGACGAAGGGAAGCCCCTTTGTTTAAAAAAGGAAGACATCTCCTTCGTCCTGGAATGTAAAGCCTCATCCTGAAAGCAGATGCAGTGGAGATGGAAGAATTGTGAGAAAGCGAAGGCATTTTTGCAAGAGACAGGGTGGGAAGAGGAATAGTCCAGGTAGCTGTGAGAGTCTGTAGGCTTATAGTAGGTATCAGTAGATAGGCCGTCTCCAGAGATGGAGACAGAAACATCAAGAAAGGGGAGGGAGGTGTCAGAAATGGACCAGGTAAATTTGAGGGCAGGGTGAAAGTTGAAGGCAAAGTTAATGAAGTCGACGAGCTCAGCATGCGTGCAAGAGGCAGCGCCAATGCAGTCGTCGATGTAGCGAAGGAAAAGAGGGGGATGGATACCGGTATAGACTTGGAACATGGACTGTTCCACAAAGCCAACAAAAAGGCAGGCATAACTGGGACCCATACGGGTGCCCATAGCTACACCCTTGGTTTGGAGGAAGTGGGAGGAGCCAAAGGAGAAATTATTGAGAGTAAGAACTAATTCCGCTAGACGGAGGAGAGTGGTGGTAGAGGGGAATTGGTTAGGTCTGGAATCAAAAAACCGAAGAGCTTCGGGACCATCTCAGTGGGGGATGGAGTTATATAGGGACTGGACGTCCATGGTGAAAATAAGACAGAGGGGGCCAGGGAACTTAAAATCATTGAAAAAATTCAAAGCATGAGAAGTGTCACAAACGTAGGTGGGAAGAGATTGAACAAGGAGGGGATAAGACAGTGTCAAGGTATGCAGAAATGAGTTCAGTGGGGCAGGAGCAAGCTGAGACAATAGGTCTACCTGGACAGGCAGGTTTGTGGATCTTGGGTAGGAGGTAGAAATGGGAAGTGCGGGATGTGGGAACTATGAGGTTTGTGGCAGTGGATGGGAGATCCCCAGAGCTGATAAGGTTGGTGATCGTATAGGAGACAATGGCCTGGTGCTCCTTAGTGGGGTCATGATCAAGGGGTAAATAAGTGTTATCAGAGAGTTGTCGCTGTGCCTCGGCCAGGTAGAGGTCAGTACACCAGACAACAACAGCTCCCCCCTTATCAGTAGGTTTTATAGTGAGGTTGGGATTGGTGCAGAGGGAGCAAAGAGCAGAGCGTTTGGAAGGAGTGAGGTTGGAATTGGAACAGGGTGTGGTGAAGTCGAGACGGTTGATGACCCATCGGCAATTAGCAATAAAGAGATCCAGAGCAGGCAGAAGACCAGAGCGGGGTGTCCATGAAGAGGAGGAGGGTTGAAGACGGGAGAAGGGGTCATCGGTGGGTGTAAGAGAGTCCTTGTCAAAGAAGTAAGCTCGGACGGAGCCGGCAGAAGAAGAGTTCAGCGTCACGGCATACACAGAACTCACTGAGGTGTGGGCAAAGGGGGACAAAGGTGACGCCCTTAATGAGGACAGAGCGCTCTGCCTCAGAGAGTTGAAGACCCGGCACGGATGAGAGATGGGATCAGAGGGGGGAGGGAGGCTGGTAGTGTCAGTGGAGAGGGAAGGATTGGAGTGAGAGGAAGATGGAGCCTCTGAGGGCCCAGGAACTGACGATGAACTCCAGGCCGGGTCTTCACATGCCACAATTGTGACTCCCGTCTCCCCTTCCCACACCACCACTCTGCAATCCCCTCTCCCTCAGATCCCATCGTCAGCTCCTGGGCCCAATCCTACTGGTGGATTTATATTCTTGGAAATCATCTCAAGAAAGCTACCAATGAATTGTCAGAATTCTGGGATCTGTGACTTCCCATTTTTGCCATGTCAACCTCTAATATCTCCATCAGCTTGGCTTCAGGTCTGACCTCTAGTGCCACCCATGTGAAGCTCTATTGTAAATAACTAGCCAGCATTGCTAGATGATATAAGAATTAAGGTGGCATTACTGGGCATGAGAAAGAGAATAGATTGCAAGGAAATGTGGGAATGGAATTGCTCTGAAAGCTGGATTTGACTCAATGGGCCAAGTGGAAATAGAGAATTCCATCCCAAGAAAAGCTATGTTCCTAGCACAGTGGCAATTTTAATGGCTGGTATCACTGGAACAAGTCCATGTTCCATTTACGTCCTTCACTTTGTGATCTTCATGGGAAGAAACATTTACTTGAAATGCACTGTGGCTCTCTCTGTCAGTACCTCCACACAGCCACAAGCACAGAATCAGTGCTGTCACTGATCAGTCTAACACAAAGCATTCCACACCCAATCCCATCACCCAGAACAACAAACAAAAGGAAAATCAACCAACACCTTCCCTTAAATGGCAGGATTCCAAACTACTGGGGAAAGAAGCAGCAACAATTATCAAGTAACAACTCTCAAATTCACTGCAGAACTGAGATGGCGGGGTGAACTCTAAAATCTGACACATGCGTTTTAATAATCAAGCCCTTCAAATTTAAACAGAAAGCAAATTGTAGCCATATTTTCTATTTCAAAAATGAAATCAAATTTAAAGACAGGGTGATCTGGAACTGATGCTGATTTCTCTGACTTTAACCAGAGTGCTTAAGGGAAAGGAAATGGTTTATGTTTCAAGGGGCTGGGTTTGGAAAAGTGGGAGGGGCAGTTAATGGCAGTGGTTAAACATCAGGCATTCCCTCATTAACTGATAACCATTCAGTACCAAGTATTTTGTCACACACTTATCAGCTCGTACCTTGTTCTTGTGTTCAGGAAAGACATGATGAATGAGAAAGACAGAGGATAAGAATAATGAAACAGAAGATCTCATTTTAGACCCTAATGTCCAGAGCTCTGATGTATACTTTCTTATGACATACTCCTGTAGGCTTTCTGATCTTCATGGATGTACATCCTGTTGTCTGAGTCAATTTTGTGTTGAAAACATAAGCCTGGGGCTAAGATAGAAGAGGATTACTGAGTTTATCCCCACTCTTAAATCAGGACTGCCAATTTGACCCATGATGACTGACCCTATACTTTCGCATTTATTATTAGAATTCCAGCCTTCCACACCAATTTCACAAACAGTTTTAAAAGAAATGTTAAACTAAATTTATACGCAATTAAGGGGAAGGTTATGTAAATGCTGGCATGCACATTATTGCTGATCATAATGCATACATCTGAAATAATTCAGATAATGTGTATCTCGTGTGGTTGATGGCTGAGTTGAATTCTTTCTGTATTGGCAATTTACTTGCAAATGTTTCATCACCATACGAGGTGACATCAGCAGTGTGGAGTTGTGGAGTGTTCTAGGAGCTTGAATTTTGGTCATGCAGAGCCAACAGCAAAATTGGGGAGAGTACTCTGCAGACCAAAAGACCGAACCAAGCTATTGGACAAGACCAATGTGGTCTACACAATCAAAAGTGGGGTCTGCAGCAAATATTATGTTGGCCATACTGGGAGGAAGGTATTGACATGGATCCATGAAAACCAGCTGGTTGTAAAGTGGCATGAACAAATTTCCCTGGACTCTACCCATAAACATCAAAAGGGGCACAAATTTCACCGGGCACCAGTGAAAGTCATGGCCCAAGAAAACAAACGGCATGCTGGAGAATTCCTAGAAGCATGGTTTTCTGCGAACAATTCTATAAACAGACACATAGACCTCAAACTTATGTGGGCAAAATTCCAGACCACAAGGTGCAAGGTTTGCAATGCAACCAATCAATTTCAGGATTTCCTCCCTACATCACAATTAAGCCTCTGTAATAACATGCAAACAGCTGTTTGATAAGTATATAAAGGCAAAGCATTCAGAGAACACACCACAATTAACAACATATTGATGACATCTCCTCATATATTTGCAAATACATTGCCAAGTTCGGAGAAAAACTCAACACAATGCAGACATTTTTGGTACACTAAATATGCATTCGGATTTGCTTAAAGCGAAATAGGGTCAACAAACAAAAATGTCACAAAGTAAGAAACCAGTATCATGGTTTTCTGACATGGAAGAAACATTATTAGAACAGGAAGGTCGACAAGTGAACACTTTTGAGTACCCTTCTATTGTAACCACCCAGGCTGCCATGAAGATGAAGGGAACTGAAGAGAGGTAATAATGCCAGTGAAGATGAGAAACAGAGTGGATACTATTTTGAAATTACTATATTATTTGATGCAGGGAAAAGGAATGGAGAGTGTGTAACAGTGTCAGTTCAAACATTATACTGCAAGCTTCTGCATACTGGAATGTGGTAAAAAGTCAGTAATTTGGTGATTCAGTGCAGTGGAAATAAATAGGAAAAGGCTTAGTGCACACGAATTACTTGCTTTTTTATAATCAGGAGTATTAAAATGAAATGATAATGGACTCTTCACCACTAATAACAATGAAAATTAAACAAAAAAAACTGAACAGCTGGTATGCAGATGTAAAGAAATTAGGTAATGGAAACTCAAACGGTGAACTTTGACTTGAGCAGGTTATAAACCTGCTAAAGACATCCTGTGAGCTCTTATGTATCATAATTCTGTTACAATGAAATGGAGCACATAAGCAGCAATATATTGACAATCAGTTTTCATTTTTAAAATCCCAATGGAAATTGGTGGATGAGCTGTTACAGCATCCAAGCAACTTTGTGATATCATTGGAAACTAAGGACAATTTTAACCAGTGGCCAGAGGATAGAAGAATTGTGACTAGAAAAATAGTTCTGATTAGTTATTGCATATATTTTCTTTGAAAGGTCAGCAGTAACAGGAAATAAGCAAAGGACGTGATGGGTAAGAGTTTGGGAATGTGTTGAAGTCAGGGGCCTATTGATAATGCCAAAGTTAGCCATCGGTAAAGGTGAGACAGGTCTCTTTGGCAGATTGTTAAAAACATTCTTCTGACCTACAAGCATTCTTTTGCAAGCATTCTTAAGAAGGGTGGCTACTTAGGTAGTTGTGGTTGGGGTCAAGAGGCTGAGTACAGAAGAGTGGTGGACAACTTTGTAGAGTGTTGTGGGCGGAATCACCTGCTGCTTAACATCACCAAGACAAAGGAGTTGGTGGTGGACTTCAGGAAGGTGAAAACACCCTGCATTCCCATCACCATCAAGAGAACGGATGTGGAAGTTGTTCGGGACTACAAATACCAGGGAACTCACCTGGACAATAAACTTCACTGGACTAAAAATACAGAGGCTCTGTACAGGAAGGGTCAGAGCTGACTGTAATTTCTGAGGAGGCTCCAGTCATTCAACATCTGCAGTACTATGCTGCAGATGTTCTACGACTCAGTGGTAGCCAGCATGCTATTCTATGCTGTAGTCTGCTGGGACAGCAGGGTGAGAGCAGCTGACACCAAGAAGCTCGATAAGCTCGTCAGGAAGGCTGGTTCTGTTCTGGAGGTGGAACTAGATTCCCTGGTGGTTGTGTCTGAGAGGAGGATGCTGCAGAAGCTACAGAGCATAATCGACAATCCCTCCCACCCCCTCCATGACATACTGGACAAACAGAGCAGCACCTTTTGTAACAGACTGATTCTATTAAGGAGCACCACTGAATGCCACAGGAGATCCTTTCTCCCTGCAGCTATAAGACTCTACAACTCCTCCTCCTTCAGTATATCAGTAAATGGTTATATTACACATCTGTATTCTGCATTATTTTAATGCACATTTTGCATTTTTTTCATACCTCAATGCTTAAAGTATATACTTCTGGCTGTGCAACCTCACAACGATTATTTCCTTTGGGATAAGTAAAGTTTTATCTTCTCTTACTTTCCTTTTCCTGCCCATGTTTGAGCTTACAGTAAGCCTGGGGAGCAGTGGGCAAAGTGAAGGAAGGATTGGGGGGCTGATTTAAGTAGATTAATGAAGTAATAGATGTCACCTGGCAGTCGAAATGCATTTCCCCATCTTTCTTCAGGGTATCAACATTTGTACTTCTTTGGAACTGGAATTGAGTTGGTCTTTGATAGGGAATGATAAAGGGTGAGGAAGGAGAACTGGAATGGATGGTTGCTCACTAAAGTCTCTGACCATAGTGTGTGAGGGACCATGTTCTCTACCATTTTCTATTATAATTTCTTCACTTCTTAAGATTAATTTGTGGAAAACAAACAATTAAAACTAGTACTAATTTTAGATAGTACTCGCTTTCAGAACTAACTGTGTCCAAACAGAAACAGAAAATGTACAATTCCACTTCCAAAATTGTGGTCTGGCAAGTCACTTACATATGAAGCGAATGACTGTAAGGGACAAATGCACATTACAAGAATTCTATGCAATTCATTTTTCATTTTATCAAGTTGTTATTTACAAAACGTCTATCAGATTGCAACATTAAATATATGAGGGGTAATTGATAAGTTCGTGGCTTAAGGTCCATCTTTTCAGACAGTGTTTACTGGCAATTTTCAATTATCTGAAACAGAAATACCACAAAAGTTATTAACTTCAAACTTTCTGAATAATCACTGAAAGAGTTGAACTGCACGTGCATGTAGCGAGAGCTGTATTATCCATCTCCTTCTACCTTAGGCCACAAACTTATCAATCACCCCTTGTAGATATTTTGTCATTGTTTAAAAATAGCAAACTGATGTAGTTTGCAGTTATATTCAAAAAAACCCTTTGCTGTACCATGCTATACTTAGCACCTATATGACCTCATTGAGAGAGGTACTGTACTATACCCTGAAGTCATTCCACATTACAAATCAGCTGTCACCAATGAAGTGATCCCACATGTTTAAAGAATTAACCCTGTGGAATGGAGATAACAAAGGTACAAGGAGAATTTGTGAACAAATTATTGGAATACAACTTCCACATAATCCAACATTATTTTTACTAAGCGATATTGAAGGGAAAAATCGAAATCCAAATTGAATAAATATCTGAAAGAATTCATAAAAATTGCATTGGCAGTAGACAAAAAGGCTATTGCAGTTACTTGGAAATCGGATTCATACTTAAGTATTGATCGTTGGAAGAATGAAATTTTTAGCTGCATTCCACTTGAAAAAATTACTTATAATTTAAGAGATAAATATGAAATATTTCTGAAAATTTGGCACCCTTATTTACAAAAAATAGGATTAAATATACAGGTGCTCCGAAGATAAAATTATTGGTTATCTGGGGAAAGAAAGAAATATACATATTAAAGCTATTATGAACTCCATGGAGCATGTGGGGATCTTCCGATATCCAGGCATTCTTTCTTTCTTTCTTTTTTCTTTCTTCCTTTCTTTTTTCTTCTCTTTTTTTCTATAGGGATATGTTAGGGGGGAGGGTTGATAATTTTTTTTCTTTCTGTAACCTATTTGAAAATACAATTAAAATTTTTTTTTTGAAAAGGAGGATTTGTCATCAGTAATGTTTCACAGCAGCCGCACTCTCTCTCCATGAAGCAAAACATGGCAAAAGCATAACTGTTGCAGTTTCACTCTAAGATGAAAGGAGCAACTAGAAAGTTTCTATCCAGCAAAATTCTGACTGCAACAATCGACTGAACAAGATTTGCATCCTTCCAGCTTGGTCCCCAGAGTATTCCATAGGTTAGCTATCCAGCCCAGCAAAACTCCCACTCTATAGATTATAACTTCAATGACATGCACACAGCTATCAAAATCCCAGAAAAATAGCCGAACTATCCCAGTTGGAAGCATGCTGTCAGTCTACATCCAGTGTGAAGAGATAAATCCAATGAACTAAAGAATTCTCAAAAGTTCCAACTTCATCAAATGTAAGTATAATCTGAACAATGGTAGCACTGTCGAACAGTCTGAGTTATAAACCGAGGACAAACAGTAAAAAGGGCATGTGAGAAAGTGATGAGACTCTCTTTTCAGACAGTCATCCTGACACTGATGTATTGATTTTAAGTCTACATCAGGAAACAGTTCCCTCACAACTCCTCAGACCAATCTGTTGTGTGCTAGTAATTGCAAACAGTTGCTTCCCGAGTGTTTTTCAGGCAGACGGAATCCACAGAACAGCTTGTGAGGTCAAGAGCAAAATGTATTGAAATATGGTGGGAGCTCCCAGGAATTAGGCTATTCATCAAAGTGCTGGCAGTCACTCAGGAACTCACTCAACATTGCTCTTCAAACACTTAATAACAATGTAGTTTTTGAACAGTGAGATAAAACACACATGTTAAAAATAACACATACGCAATGCTAGAGCAGGTCAAGCAGCATCAATGGAAAGGAATAAAGAGTCGGCTATTCAGGCCGAGACCCTTCTACAGGACTGGAAAAAGCCAGAATTAAAATGTCAGGGAGGGGAAGGAGTACAAGCTGGAAGGTGATAGATGAGGCCAGGTGAAGGGGCAATGTACAAATGTCATAGACACATGTAAAACAAACCTGTAAAGAGAAGATGCTTTCAAAAATAATGAAAAGTTTCTAAATATCAAACAAATTACTATAAAAAGCAGTAAAAAGTAAAAGAAATCAATGTTTCATGTGACCAACTGGACCAACTACACTTTCGTGAAGTTTTAAAAGAAAATCAGTTGGTAGTTTGCTCCAATCATCTTGGAGCACTTGCTACAGTTTGTGTGCAGACATTTAGCTGTCTAGCTTGCTTCTATCTCTGCAGGTAATCCTATACAGCCTCGATGATGTGGAAATCTGAAACCACATAAAAAATCTAGGGTGCCTAAGACTTTTGCACAGTTCTGTAGGTGAGTGGGAAGGGAGGTATGAAGTGAGAAGCTGGGAGGTGATAGGAGGAAAAGGTAAAGGGCTAAAGAAGAAGGAATCTGATAGGAGAGGAGAGTGGGCTATGTAAGTTTTTCAGAACACGTCTTCCATTTAAAAAACATTTTCAAGAAACATTAGCACTGGAGAATGACATTCCGAAACGTGAAAACAAAATGTATCAGTGTAGTATCAAGACACTGAGATAATTTCATGGTTCTGTGCTTGTGATGGATATTCACTGACCCAGGCCTAGGGGACTTTTTCACCAAGCTCAGTTTTTAAACAAAGCAGCTGACTCTTCCAGGGGTCAAAGAGTTGTTTTTGAGTAGGTTAAACTCCCAACCAAAACTCCTTGATCTGCTTCTTGTAATAAATAAGAACCAATATGAAGTTAAAAGGGCAAGCTGCTAGCCCACAGCACATTAATTGGGCCTGCAACAAACCGAATAACACTGGCTAAGTTATTTAGTTCAAGGAAACTTGCAGACCAGACTGATACTGATACTATCACTTAGCACATTGAATAGTTGATTTATCAATAGTTGAGAAATTTGTGTGCTTAGAGAGTCAGCGCTCACAGTGTTAATTTTGGGTGTCTGGGATCACTTTCCCCAGAAGCTTTTAGACCATCTATGTGAATACCCCAGCAAAAGTATCTGAAAAATAACACATGCATGTGAAGTCACCAAATAAGCCAAAAAAATAATAAATATAAGAGCTGTCAGGCTTTTTAGGAATGATCCTGGAACATGAAGATAAATAACAGAAAGACGAGGGACTAGAATCCATTTTTCTGCCTTTGATTTCTGCGATGGAATTTTGCAATTCATTGGTAAGTCTTTTTAGATTATTAGAATTATACCTGTGTTTTAGAAATTGTTTATAATTTGGGAATCTTTTAAAAGATAGAAAACCTCTGAGAGTTTTAAATGTCTTTTATTAAGAATTTGGTCTAAATTTTAATGTGTATCACTAAAAATAAATGAGCTGTGTTTAAAATACTTTGTTATCTGGAAATATATCCTCCTTGGAAGGGTAGGTGGACCCACAGATCAAATAGTGGGCATTGGCCGCTAAATGTACCGTGGGAATGACAAACAGGGAAGAGAACCAGCCTTTGAAGAGTAGGTGGCTACAGTATGACCTCCCTTCAGTGATACAGATAGTTATTCATATCAGGTAGGGTTTAAGCTCTTTGCTTGAGCTCAGAATTTAATGGACAGGAAAACCAATATGATCTCGTTGTTGGCAGGGTCCTCACTCACCTACTGGCAATTGAAATTTATTATGTTATTCCTGAAAGAGGAACAGGTCTGCATGAGGCATGGCAGGATAAAGTTGTAGATGAGGAATTTACTTCAAAGTTCAAATAATTTTTATCAAAGTATATGTTATCATATACTACCTTGAGATTCATTTTCATGCAGGGAAAAAAAGAAATAAAATTGAATTTACAAAAAACTGGACATAATCAAAGACTGATAAATAATCAATATACAAAAGGAAACAAACTGCAAATAAAAGAAAGTTATGCTAAGAATATGAGTTATAAAGAGTCCTTGCAAGTGAGTCTGGAGATTGTGGACTTAGTTAAAAATAGTGGTGATTGAAGTCACCACTTCTGATCAATGTCAACTCTGTGCCAGAAGAATGCCTATGAATGCTAATTTGACAATCAGTAATCTCATGTAGTTTCATCTTATTTTTGAGTTTACTACAGCTCCAAAGTTGTGCTGTGAGCACAGTGGTGCCAGTGATTCAGAAAATGAAAGAAAATTCAAGAGCAGGAAAAATAATTTTAAGGTTGCATATGGGACATGTATTTACTTCCATAACAAATTTACTTTGAACTTTGAAAACACCGTCCACTCTGTAACAGAAGTGACATTGGTAAAATCGGGAATTCAAGGAAGGAGAGAAAAATTAATTTTATACCATGCACCTTGATGTTTCAAAATGTTAGATAAACTGTAAAAATATTTCATTGATTGAAGCCACAGTTCATCTTTGCTTCAGAGAGTGTGGTGGAAGTCTTTAAGCCAAACCGTGAAAGTCTATATTCCAATATGGTAATGACATTAGCATACTGCAGTCTGTGCATACAACCAGCCACCTCTATTTTATATCTGGTCCTCTGTCAACATATGCAACAGTCATCAGATTGGAGCCACACACTGCATTTTAAAAGAATCTATTAACATATTTTTGCTTCTAGCGAACAGAAAACATGTGGTTCAAATCAATGTTGAGTCTTAATCAGATGTGCTCCATGCAATTACCACAAAATGAAACCTAAGGCAGTTAACCAGAAGAACTTCCATTATCAGGCATGGTGCTGCATGGCTTTTCGGTCAGCAACTTAACCCCTGATCATGAAAAGCTTACATCTTAAATTCATCTGAAATGCAAGAAATGTTCTGTCCTTCAAATGCCTGGTAGTGTTAAAACACAGATAACAACTGACTAATGTGTCAATTCATCAAAGGAAAATGTTTCATCCTTTATTTGGCTTAAAAAGCATGATAATCTAAATTACTTGCAACACTTCTCCATTCAGTTCCAAAGGTGCTGTACAGCCAATCAAAAAGCCTTCATTTCACTTAAACTCGGCAAAATCAAAAGATTGAGTTTGCCAATGGATATCAATCCTGAAAACTATATTTAAAGTGAATATTAGATGTTATTAACTATAAATTACCATTAAATTAAAGTTCATGGTTAGGAATACTAGGAAATCCAGGGCAACATCGTTTAAGTTTAAGCTAACAGACTTCCTGATCAGTACAAATCATTTGTTGCGGGATAACTTATATAGATTTTTTCAAACATTTTAAAATAATTGGATGAATGTTTAATGCTCAATAAGCTCAACACAATTTGCCAAGTAGACATTCTGGCTCTAACTTTAATTAAATAGTACAATACAGCACTGAAACTGGCCCTTCAGCCCGACATGTCTTTGCTGTGCATAACACCACATTAAAATAATACCATTTGCCTCTTGTGGCCCATATCCCTGCATTTCCTGTCTGTTCATGGGCCTCCCTAAATGCCTGTTAAACATTGCTGTTATATGTGCTTCCTCCACATCCTCTGACAGCATATTCCAGGCATTTACGAATCTCTGTGTAAAAAACATTTACCTCGTAAATCTCCTTTAGACTTACCCCTTCTTGCATTAAAGCTATAAATCTTAATACATGTGTTTTTCGTATGTTTTATGCAGTTGAATCAACCTGTACAACTGATTGCAAAGTATAATTAGTACTTGCAAATATGCAGAGTAGTTTACCTGAATTTGAATCTGTGTGGCCAGGCATAGCTCAAATACCATCTATAAATTTGCTGAAGATACAACCATTGTTGGTAGAATCGCAGGTGATGACAAGAGGGCATACAGGAGTGAGATAATGCCAACTAGTAGAATGGTGCCACAGCAAAAACCTGGCACTCAATGTCAGTAAGACGAAAGAGCTGAATGTGGGCATCAGGAAGGGTAAGATGAAGGAACTTAAACCAATCCTCATACAGGGATCAGAATCGGTGAGAGTGAGCAGCTTCAAGTTCCTGGGTGTCAAGATCTCTGAAAATCTGACCTGGTCCCAACATATCGATGTAGTTATAAAGAAGGCAAGATAACAGCTATACTTTATTAGGAGTCTGAAGAGATTTGGCATGTCAACAAATAAAAACTTCTGTAGTTCCACAGTGGAGGGCTTTCTGACAGGTTGCATCACTGTCTGGTATGGAGGGGCTACTGAACAGGACTGAAAGAAGCTGCAGAAGATTGTAACTCTAGTCAGCTCCGTCTTGGGCACCAGCCTACAAAGTACACAGGACATCTTCAGTTCAGGGAGTGGTGTCTCAGAAAGGAAGCATCCGTTATTAAGGATCTCCAGCACCCAGGGCATGCCCTTTTCTCACTGTTACCATCGGGTAGGAGGTACAGAAGCCTGAAAGCACACACTCAGTGACTCAGGAACAGCTTCTTCCTTCTGCCATCCGATTCCTAAATGGACATTGAACCCTTGGACACTACCTCACCTTTTTTTAATATATAGTATTTCTGTTTCTGCACTTTTTAAAATCTATTCAATATAGGTAATTGTTTCACTTGTTTATTTATTCTTATTTTTATTTTATTTAATATTTATTTCTCTGCTAGATTATGCATTGCATTGACTGCTGCTGCTAATTTAACAAATTTCACGTCACATGCCGGTGATAATAAACCTGATTCTGACTCTGCACAGGTGACACCTGGCAAGAGGCAGTGACGTTTACCAGCGCACAAATTTTCACCATCAGAGTCTTAACATTTTTCTTGTTTATTAGATGTAGGCATTGCTGGAACTGTCCATCCCTAATGGCTAGACATTGTTATTACACCACTTCACGGTCAATCACTTTGCTGCTCAAGGATAGTGAGTTTCCTGACTAACATCGATAGCAGATTAATGAAGGGTATTGATTGAACTTGATGGATTTCTAAGAATAATACTCCTGTGACCACGGAAGGCAAAGTAAGTGCATATTATGAGATCAGCAACCCAGGTCCGCGAAACCTAGTTCAATCATTTTAATGCATCCTACCATTCCATACAGAAGTTCAATGCTTTTGGTACTTAAGCCACAAATGTATATACAATCACATAATTTAAGTAGGTGCAGTGGAAGATCTCAGCTCTGTCCATAGGATATGTCGTGTCAGCAAGACCAGCTTTCACTGCTTTGACCACCCTGCTGAGATTAGTCTCCCTGCATTTGTAGTCAGGTCAGGGTGTGCCCACGTTGCAGTTGCTGAAGTGATGTGCCCAATGAAGCATCGTCTCCAACTGACTTCCTCATTCCATTGACCCTGGCAGCCCAACCATCTGCTGCAGACCATGAACCCCAACTTGAGAACTTCCTTTTTACAAAACTATTAAAGGTTATTTGCACAACAAATGCACAAAGTACACCCACTCAGTATTACAAGACAGAGAATGAATTCAAATTAAAATATGATTAGAACAGTCTATAAAACAGACAATTCCTTGGGGGGCCCACCACTCCTAGGAATCTCCCACTGTACCCATTGTGACCACATGCTCCATCTCCAAGGACAGCAGGGCATGAACATATCCTCAGAATAAGGGTGGGCAATTGGCCCTGGTACAGCCCTTGACTTACTGCTGCCTAGACCCACAGATGGCCATCTTGGTGAGGCCCAGGAGCAAGCCCATTAGTCGATCCTCCTCGTGACCCACCCCTTTCGATACTGTCACAAAGGCTGGTGACCCCCACCCCCCTCACTATGTCACTGGATTTGGAGGTCTGTGTGAGTCTGGAGGATGAGACCTGAGGGTCTAGCCTATGATCAGTGAGTCTGGGGGTTCAGTCCCAAGGGTCTGCTGAGGTTGGATGAGATCTGGGGGGGGGGGGTGGGGAGGTCCAAAGCTGGCGTGAAGACTGTGACTCTGAGAGCCCTGGGCCAAGGATTGGAGGATTGGAGGCCCAAAGGCATTCTGTCCTGTGGATGGAAGTGTGTGTGTGTGTGTGTGTGTGTGTGTGTGTGTGTGTGTGAGAGAGAGAGAGAGAAATTGTTGGGTGGGCAAAGGGGGTGGGGTGGTAAAGGGGCTTCTTTTGCTGTTGGTGCCTTGTTTTGTTTTCGTTGTTGTTGCTGCTTGTGTTGTTCTGTTGTCTGCATGCGATGTTGGAGCCAGAATGTGTGGCAACACCTTAGGACTGGTCCCAGCACATCCTTTGGCGTGTTGGTTGTTAACAACACATTTCACTGTGTGCTTCGATGTACATGTGATAAATACATCTGAATCTGAATCCTCAAGCCACATTATGTCCAGTATTAAACAGAATTTTACTTTATATATTTAAGTGTGGTTGGCAGATGATCAGCAACTTACATAATACGACATATTGGGATATGGGAAATCCAAATATCCTCCACACCCTTAACCCTAAAAACTTTTGGACAGCTCCAAGATATTCTGTGAAACAGTACTTGATGATGTTTAATAATTATTTTTATTGGTTTTAAACTATTCTCCATTTAATCAGCAAAAGCAGTGACTGATAGAAATACTCAGCAGGTCGGGCAGCATTGGTGCAGGAAGAAATGATGTTAACATTTCAGGTTGATGATCTTTCACCCCAATGAGATAAAGTAGAAATCAAACCTGGTTTAATTATATGGAATGGGAGTGGATCTGTATGAACAATGTACAAGACAGCTTTTTCCCTCGATTTCTGTACATGTGACAAAAATATACCAATTCCAATTATGAACCACCCTTAAAGAATGTGCTACTCAATCAGCCAATGTTGACACAGTATTCTGAACCTCTTTGGAAGCTTTCCTCCCCAGCTCTTGAATGCAAGACAGGCCAGCGACAAGCCATGCATTTCTGCACCCCGCCCCACAGGGTTCAAAGTACCATCAGACAACCTCTCCATCATCTCCAACATTATTATCAGCAAAAGAAAATAAAATTGTTTCATTTCCTTTGACAGTCAGGTTATTTCCAAAGGCACTCAGAGGATTAGCGTTTGATTGCTGGAAGCTTCAGGAAAATCCCAGAAAGTCCTACCGAATTGGCAAGCCTTTTCCCTTGCTGGAACAGTTGAGCACTTCACTAATGGATATAAACAAGGCCCAGATGGCAAAGTAACCCTGACCCAGGAAGCATTTCTTCCTCACCTCGCCTTAGCAACCAAAGTTAAAATAGAGATCACGAATTGGTCTCAAATAAGGTTCAAAGGTTCTTTTATTATCAAATTAGACAACTCTGAAATTCTTCTTCTCCAGATAGCCACAAAACCAAGAAAGAAAAGAACCTCAGCAGAATCATCAACCCCCAAATCTCTCCTCCAAGCACAAAAGAATGAACAAAATGGAACAGGTACATTGACCCCAAAATCCCTCGTGCACACATATGTAAATGTAAACATATGTAGAAATTATCAGTCTTAAATCATGAATAATTCTACCTTTGACATAGTCCCAGCCACAGGAAGACCTCACAATTCAGTTAATAATTTATAAAGTACTATGTTGAAATACAAATTGAAATACAGACTGGCTGAGGATGAAAGATCGTCCCTAAAGGCCATTAGTTATCTAGATGGGATTTAGACAATCCAGAGAATGCATAGTAATCACTACAAATGACCAGCTTTACTTAAAGCTTCCCAGATTATGAACCCAATTTAAATTCCACAGCGTCCATGGAAAGATTTGAACATGTGGAAGTTTTTGGTTATTATGTGTGCATCA
The DNA here is from genome assembly GCF_030144855.1 of Hypanus sabinus. Taxonomy (NCBI): domain Eukaryota; kingdom Metazoa; phylum Chordata; class Chondrichthyes; order Myliobatiformes; family Dasyatidae; genus Hypanus; species Hypanus sabinus. The sequence goes on from NC_082707.1 coordinate 34,216,163, forward strand.
CCACTTCAGTAATTTAACTGCTATAACAGTACTATATGCAGATTATGTGTTAAATACTGTGCATTTATTCAAAAATCAAATTTACTCTGTACATTAGAGTATTAGAAAGTTTTTTGACAGGAACAGGCCATTCAGCCCAACAAAACCTGCCAGTTTCCTATTCACAGTGTATTAAAGGCACTTATCCCTGCAAACGGAAAAAGTGCTACATCTGCCCCCACACTTCCTCCCTCACCACCATTCTAGGCCCCAGACAGTCTTTTCAGGTGAGGCACCACTTCACCTGCGAGACAACTGGGGTGATATACTGTATCTGGTGCTCCCAATGTGGCCATTTATACACTGGGGAGACCCGCCGCAGACTGGGAGACCGTTTCGCTGAACACCGGCACTCGGTCCTCCAGCAGTGGCGGGATCTCCCTGTGGCCACACACTTCAATTCCACAGACCACTCCCACTCCGATATGTCTGTCCATGGCCTCCTCTACCGTCAAGATGAGGCCACACGCAGGTCGATGGAGCAATACCTTATCTCCCGCCTAAGTAGCCTCCTACCTGCCGGCATGAACATCCAACTCACAGACCTCCTGTGAGGGTTATTTGATACCCCTTACCCCATCCCTATCTATAATTTTAATCTGGTTCTCTTTCTCTCTCTTTCCCCCTCACTATAATCTCCCCCCAGCCCTACCTTTCCTTCACTTTTATTTCCCATAATTCTCCACCTTCCCCTAGCCCATTTCCCTCCAGCCTATCACTTCCCAGCTCTCTACTTCATCCCTCCCCCCACTTCTTATCCCCCCTCGACCATCCCATGCTACTTCATTCCTGATGAAGGGTTTCGGCCCGAAACGTCGTCACTACCTCCTCCCATAGATGCTGTCTGGCCTGCTGAGTTCTGCCAGCATTTTGTGTTTTTATTTATTTCCAGCATCTGCAGATTCACTCGTGTTGTATTAAAGTAACAATTGAATTTAGATTTGGGAGCCTCTAAGGTGCTACTTTCAACTACACAACTAGGTAGTTTGTTCCATGCGTCCACAACTCGCTGTGTAAAGAAATGCTTCCTGATGTTAGTCTGAAGTCTTCCTCTAACCTATGGTTCCGGGTCCGTGTTGATGGATTAACTTTGAAGTAGCAGCTTCCATCCACCGTACTTATCTCCTTAATGATTTTACCCTGCAGACCTGGAATGAATCTAGTCATTCTTCTCTGAACTCTCTCCTGTGCCTTCACATCCCTCACAAAATATGGAGACCAAAATCATACACAGTACCCAAGGTGTGCCTTCACAATCACGTTATACAACTTAAGGAGAACATCTCTCAACTTGAACTCCACTGAGTGCATTATATAGCCCAACATTAGTGATGTGTCTACCAGGATGCCCAAATCCTTCTCATACAGTGTACCGGGGTGATTGATAAGTTTGTGGCCGAAGGTAGGAGTACATTTTAGAAAACCTAGCACATTTATTTTTCAACATAGTCCCCTCCTACATTTACACACTTAGTCCAGCAGTCGTGGAGCATACAGATCCCTTCTTTGTAGAAGTCAGCATCTTGGACCTCCAGATGTGGCCCACAGCATGGGGTGATTGATAAGTTCGTGGCCTAAGGTAGGAGATGAGTTATACAGCTCTCGTTACACGTACATGCAGTGAAACTCTTTGAGTGATTATGCAGAAAGTTTGAAGTTAATGACTCATCTCCTTCTACCTTATGCAAAAAGAAACTGAAGGCAACAAGTGAAAGAAATGGTAAAGCCTCTGATTTTTGCAAATTTGCCACAGCGTCGTTCTTTGAACTGACTTGAATTGACTTTATTACTTACATCCTTCGTATACATGAGGAGTAAAAATCTTCATGTTATGTTTCTATCTAAACGTGCGATGTACAATTTATAATAATTTATAATAAATAGTATGTACAATAGGACAGTCAATATAGAAGTACAATTGTATCAGCATGAATTAATCAGCCTGATTGCCTGGTGGAAGAATCTGCCCCGGAGACTGGTGGTCCTGGCTTTCGTGCTGCAATACTGTTTCCCGGATGGTAGCAGCGGGAACAGTTTGTGGTTGGGGTGACAGGTCCCCAATGATCCTTCAGGCCCTTTTTACGCACCTGTCACAGTATTTGTCCTGAAGAGTGGTAAGTTCACATCTACATGTGTGCTGGGTTGTCCGCACCAATCTCTGCAGAGTCCTGCGATTCAGGGAAGTACAGCTCCCATACCAGGCAGTGATGCAGCTAGTCAGAATGCTCTTAATTTCATAGGATTTGGGGCCCCAAACCAAACTCCTTCAACCGTCTGAGGTGAAAGAGGCATTGTTGTGCTTTTCTCACCACACAGCCAGTATGTACAGACCACATGAGATCCTTGGTGATATGTATGTCGAGGAACTTAAAGGTGTTCACCCTCTCAACCCCAGATTCATTGACGTTAATAGGGGTTAGCCTGTCTCCATTCCTCCTGTAGTCCACAACCAGTTCTTTTGTTTTTGCGACATTGAGGGAGAGGTTGTTTACTTGACACCACTGTCAGAGAGATGACTTGCCCTCTGTAGGCTGCCTTGTTATTATTTGAAATTAGGCCAATCAATGTAGTGTCATCAGCAAATTTAATTAGCAGATTGGAGCTATGGGTGGTGATACAGTCATGGGTATAGAGAGAGGGGGCTTAGGACACAGCTCTGAGGGGCTCCTGTGTTGAGGGTCAGAGGGACAGAGGTGAGGGAGCCCACTCTTACCACCTGCTGGTGATCTGACAGAAAGTCCAGGAGCCGGCTGCACAAGGCAGGGTGAAGGCTGAGGTCTCGGAGCTTCTTGTTGAGCCTGGAGGGTATTATGTTGAATGCTGAACTGTAGTCCAAGAACAGTATTCTGACATAAGCATCCTTCTTCTCCAGATGTGTAAGGACAGTGTGTAGAGCTGTGCTATTGCGTCATCTGTCGATCGGGTGTATCAGTAGGCGAATCATAGGGAGTCCAGTGAGGGTAGCAGCAAGCTGCAGATATAGTCCTGACCAGCCTTTCAAAGCATTTACTTACTATTGAGGTGAGAGCGACAGGATGCCAGTCATTCAGACATGTCACTTTGGTCTTTTTAGGTACAGGAACAATGATGGATGTTTTGAGGCAAAAGGACGCTCTACACTGGAGGGGGAGAGATTTAAAATGTCTGTAAACACACCTGCCAGTTGTGCTGCACACACTCTGAGTACCCACCCTGGGATGCCATCAGTTCCTGCAGCTTTAAGAAAACACAGTAATGAAGCAAAACATGTAGAGAGGACAGAAAGTATGAACTGTAGTAAAGTCAACTTTCCCCAGATCAAAGGCCACACAAATTTCCAATCCATTCTGGTATCGTTCTAATATCATATCCTTCCAACTCTACCTCCCCCATTTACTTACAGTGAATGGTGTATGTCGAGAGTTCCACATTCTAAATGCACTCTGCAAGGAAGCTTCACCAAAATTGCCATGGGGATAAATAGTGACTATATCTTATCACTGACTTCTTATTTTTTTTCATCCTTGCCCCCTGAAGCAATGCTGCAGGATTGGAATTTGCTTTCACTGTGGCCCTGAAAGTTCTAAGGGGGCTAATGGAGGAATGGCAGTCTCTGCCACAGATGTAGCAGCAAGTGGGTGATGGAAAAGCAGGAAGATGGTATGTGAAGAGCTATGCTCTTTCTGCTGATGGCACAGGACTTCCTTGTGCTTTTGCTGCATGGCCGCCAGATTCTCAATACCATACCAAATGTTCTTCCTCTAACTCTGTGCCCACAGATAGCCGGGAGTCAATGGGAATGTTGCATGTCTTCAAGGAAACATTGAGCACATACACAAAGCTTTTTCTTTGCCCACCAAGTAAGTTGCTCCCACTACAGAATTCCTATTTCAGCGGTCTACCATCGGGAATGCTAGTGACATTGCCCACTGTGAGTAACCAAGCTCGAAACACTGGTTCTGTTCTACTAGGTCCCTAACACACTATTTCAGTCTCAAGAGCCTCTTAAGTCACTCCTTAGTTCAGATAAAAGATTCCCAGTCTGTACAATGTTTGCTGGCATCTCTATAGTTATGCTTGTATTCTAGTACATCTTTTGCACTTTCTCCATTTTCGCTTTTTGTACAGCACAAAGCAATTCTGAATGGGCAGTAGAAGGACTCTGCACAGCTGGAAGATTAATTTTGATAGTGAAATTATAAAAAAGTTTCCTATCCACCATAGTTTGCACAGGAAGCAGCATCTGCAAAAGGAGAGAATGAACAACCAAAGGACCAGTAACCACAGCTACAATTTACTCAAATCAACACTGCACCAGAACATATGGCTCCCAGATTGACCTCTACTGCCAATAGACAACCTCTTAGGAGAACATCTTACTTGACCTGAGTGATTGCACTCCTATATCAGAATACAGGTCATCTCCAAATTATTACAGTGTCCCCTTCCCATGGATTGATCAGTTTGCAAGTTGAAGACATGGTAATAGAAGATGCCTCCCACCCATCTGCCAAATGCTTGTTCAAAAACTGCATGCAAGTCAGGATTCGTAACCTGGGGAACACCTCATTTGCTATTTTTAATTGAGAAACTATCCAGGACGGCTATCTACAAGCCTTTGAAGTTGTCCTGCTCCATCTTTATCAAAGCTCAAACTTTGCGATTGAGTTTCCAAATCTCTATCGCTCACCCTCAGAAACAGTTGAGCTGGCCACTCAGTACAGCCAGGAAAACAAAATTATGGGAATAAATGAAAAAAAAAATCAACAAAGTTGTTCCAGTATTGCAGTTGTAACATTGCTAGTGTGCACAGAAAGATTTTCCACTGTATTAGAGAAAAATTACAGGAATATTCCTCATTATTCCCTATTTTCAACAATGTTTGTTCCCTTACAGCTAATTTGACTAAGTGAACGCACAGAACTCTTGCCAGTTAAGAACTTATGAATATAAGGTAAAAGCTGAGAAATTCTTCAAAAGCTGCTTCCCACTCTGCCGAACTAGGTTTTTCACTGAAAGGACTTAAAAGGCAGCACTCTGATGAAATTCCCATTTAATAACACATACCAGTATGAGACAGACTCAGAGAGCTTTAGTTATAATATATCCTGTAAAATCAAAAACATAATAGATTCTGCAGATGCTGTAAATCTACAGCAACACACACAAAATGCATGGAGGAACTCAGCAGGTCAGGCAGCATCTATGGAAATGAATAATCATTAAATGTTTCAGGCCATGACCTGATAAAGGTCTCGTCTGAAACATCAACTCCTCCAGCAGTTTGTGTGTGATACCCTGCAGATCAAGTTTTCATTTGAACAGTGCCCTAAATAAAGCTAAAACATTCATTCTAACACTGGTCAGAGAAAGGGGCATAGCAAATTTAAGAACAAAGAGATATTGAACAGATAAAACTTCCCCTTTCTTCCATAAGAAGAGCCACATTTATTCACCTTTCATTCTCACATTATCTCAACTAACTTTGAATCAATTTTTACAGTTAACATTTCCTCATTACCCATTGCTTTTTGTATACTCTGCTGTTGAGGAATCAGTTCTCCACAAATTCTTTTTTCTAAAGTCATGTCATTCAATTGTTATATCTCATACCAATAAGGTTACTTTGAACAGATTGACTTTCAAGTAATGAAAACTAATGAAAAATTGTTTTAAAACTGTTTTCCAAATGCCACACACAACAGGCAGGGTCTCCACATTTTCTCAAATCCACACAATTAGTACTGCTTACAGTGAAAATCCATTTTAATAAGGACTACCTATAGTGACCATTCTGCAGCAAACCAGAATGGAGTCAAGCAATTAAGCTTCCCAGTCAGTCGACTTTAATAAGCATTTAGCTGTAAGAGAGTGAGATTTGACCTTGCGTGCAAAATTAATATGTAATTATTATCCTCTTAATACACTTTTCTAGAAAAAAACACCCTGCTTTCATTGGAAAAGTTGTACTAGCTTTTGTTCCTTTATTCATTAATTAACTCATTAATTTAAATTGACATTATTTGCTACACAATAAACTGCCTGATGGGATGCTACCTATAAACCATCGGCCGAAGCAGTTGGTTTAATACATTACAAAATATTTTAATAAATGAGAAAATTAATACATTTTGGAAGACCTTACCATACTGACATCGTGGACCCTGGAATCCCTCTGGGCAGTGACACACTTGGGAGATGCTTTCCATACACTTGCCTCCATTAAAACATATGCCAACAGAGCATGTGGCTGGGGAAACAGTAAAAACACTCACTTTAAAACAGTGCAATACTTTTCAGGAATTCATGTAATTTTTCTTGCTTCTGAAGAAAATAAATTTTCCTCTCCTTTTGTGCTATTTTTTCCAGGTACGTTTGTACAGGGAAATTGAAAAGATTTATAACTTAAGAAGGAGAATCAAGGGAAATTCTCAGGGAAATTACAATCACCGGTGAAATAGTACTGAGCGGATTGTTGAGGTTGAAGGGTGACAAGTCCTTGACTCCTAATGTATTTGATCCCTGGAAGTGTGTGATAAGTTGGTTGATATGTTACCTTTAATTTTACAAAATTGCCTAAATTCAGGAAAGGTACCATTAGAATAGAAAATAGGAAATTTAACTTCTTTATTCAGAAGGAGAAAAAGTCATGAAGCAGGAAACTGGAGGTCATTTGGCTTAGCATCAATCACACTATTATTCAGAAGGTTATAGCAGGGCACTTGGAAGAATTCGAAAAAAGTCACCGGGTCCTGTGAAAGGAAAATTATGTTCAAAAATTTTATTAGAGTTCTTTGAAGAAGAAGCATGTGCAGTGGATAAAGGGATATTAATGGATGCATTATATTATATTTCCAAAAAAACATTAAAGTATGCTTACAGTGAAAGCATCCTGGCTCCTCGTCCTGTTGGTTCCATCCTATGCAGCATTTGTAGGTGGTCTGGAGCTCTAAACTGTACACCTGTCTATAGGCAGTGTAGTAACCAGTTCTGTAAGGAAATAACTTCATTAGGCAAACTAGACTTAAATTCAAATATACAGATAAGTTTAATTATTATAATGTTGAAGATATACTTTAATTATAATACTGAAATCCACATCAAGGGTTCAGAGGTGGAGAGGGCCAGTAAATTTAAATTCCTCAGCATTATCATTTCAGAGATCTGTCCTGAGTCCTTTGCAAAGAAGGCACAGTAGTGCCTCTACTTCTTTCAAAGTTTGCAAAGATTTGGCGTGTCATCTAAACCTTTAATGAACTTCTATAGATGCACGGTGAAGATTATTCTGGCTGGTTGCATGGAAACACCATGCCTTTGAATAGAAAAGCCTACAAAAAGTAGTGGTTGCAGCCCACACCATCACAGGGAAAGCCCTTCCCACAACTGAGCACATCTACAAGGAGTGCTGTTGCCGGAAAACAGCATCTATCATCAGGGACCTCCAGCATCCTGGCCATGCTCTCTTTTCACTGCTGCCATCAGGGAAGTACAAGAGCCTTAGGTCCCACACCACCAAATTCAGGAACAGTCAGGCTTCATCAATCAGGCTCTTAATACCAGAATGGACAACTTCCTATGGACTCGCTTTAAATTTTTTTTGTACTTGCACAATTTGTTGTCTTTTGCACATTGGTTGTTTGACGATCTTTGTGTGTAGCTTTCATTGATTCTATTGTGTTTCTTTGTATTTACCATGAATGCTCACAAGAAAATAAACCTTAGGGTAGTAAATGGTGACATATATAACAAACAAGCGAAGATCTGTTGATTTACTTCGAATTTTGAACTTGGAAAAGTTAAAGATGAATGCACATTCGAATTGGCGGTCGCTCTTCACGGGTCTGGCCAGAGGTCAGGAGGCCGTGTCAGGTAGGCGGTTATTCTTCACAAGTTGTGCCAGAGGTCGAGAGGCCACAGTCGGCGGATGAAGGGCATGGGTTGGCGGTTGCTCAAAACGTAAGAGCTGTCACTCTACACGGTGCTGACAGAGGATGTTTTTGAAATTCCAAGACAACGTGATTATTATTGTGGTCTGTAATTTATATTGGCTTCCTCCACCATTTCTGTGTTTTCTTTCTTGTAGCTGACTGGCGGATGGGCAATATGTTACTTTTTTAGGCGAGAGAGGGGTTGTGGATCTGAGGTCTAATGTACTTGTTGGTGTGTATCCATGTGAGCGGGCTGGTAGATTTTTGTGTATGAAGGAGGTTGGGGGTATGATGTTATTATCACTTTTTTTTGCTAGGGAGGGGCTTGTGAGTTAGGGGGTTGATGTTCTAGCTGCTACGTCCGGGTGGGTAATCTGCTAGTTTTTGTGCAAGGGAGGGCTTGGTGGGGTTTGGGGTTTGCAAGTTTTGTTTCTTTTCATTTTTCATGTGGGGGGGGGGTTGATGTCCTTTCTTTCAATGACTTTCATGTTATTTCTGTATTTCATGGCTATTCGAAGAAGACAAATCTCAGAGTTGTATTCTGCGTACATTCTTTGATAACAAGACGAACCTCTGAAACATTTAACTATCTTGAACTCATACAGATTATTTTATTTCCCTTTTTTATATATTAATTAAAATATATTTAATTTCTCCGTGAACCCAGAGACTTTGAAGGAACAGGAAGATATGCAAACAATCCACTTCCTGGCTTTGTCCAGAAACCCACCTGCATTCTTGGTCCCTGGTCTGGTCATACACCAGATTCCCAAATCTGACCACGTCCACAGCTTGTTCTCTGGACCCCAGCTCACATTCCAGACTATTGAGTGAGCAGCCAATCCACCAGGATTTGCAAACAAACTAATACCAGATTATTGGAGTTTTTTTCTGTATTTCTGGTTTTACTCTTTTCTACATTAAGTTACCTCATATCCAGATTTTATTCGGAACAAACTGCAAATTCTTTGGTAATTCATGTAGAGGACAAGGTTGATAAAAATCATCTTACCTTCTCTCATATCCAACGCACCACCGTTTTTGCGCAGTGCATCCCTGCTTCCACACTTTAACCATTCGTGTAAAGGCCTGCACACAAGGTTGTCGGTGTCCCACCATGGCCAGTATCTGCTCTGCACATACATGCGGCCTGCCAGAAAATGACCAAGATCAAAAGGCACTTTTTATAATATAATCTGTACTCTTCAACCAGTTTCTAGATGTTATTTCTTATCCCAATTAAAACTCTACCCCAGTATCCATGAAACTGCAAGCAAAGAATATGAATGGTACCATTTAGTTATAATCAGTAGTAGATATACAGGTACAGATTTTATTTTTACAATATTGATGATAGACAAATACAAGTATTTCCAAATATAATACATTAGGCTATTCACAAAAGGTATCAGCCTACAAAATGGATTCCATGGTTCCCCATTTTTAAGGTGTTACATTTTCAATTTTATCTCATTTCAATGCTATCATTTCTGGGTGAATTCATTCCAAATGCAAACTTGTGCAGGGAGCTTCCATGCATTGTTCATGTTAGCATGCTTGATGTCAGGCATGCACAACTGTGAAGTTCAAAGTAAATTTATTACCAAAGTACATGTATGACACCCCACACCACTATGAAATTTATTTTCTTGCATACTCAATAAATCCAAAAAATAGTAACCATAACAAAATTAATGGAAGACTGCACCAACTTGAGTATTCAGTCAGTGTGCAAAATGAAACAATCCATACGAATGCAAAATGAAAGAAATCATAATAATCAATAAATATCAAGAATGTGAGATGAAGAGTCCTTGAGTCATTGGTTGTGGAGCATGTCAATGATGGGGCAAGTGAAGTTGAATGAAGTTATCCGCTTTGGTTCAAGAGCCTGATGGATGAATGGCAATAACTATTCCTGAACCTGGTGATAAGTTATGAGGCTCTATTACCTCCTTCCTGATGGCAGCAGCAGCAAGAAGAGAGCATGTCCTGGGTGGAGGGGGTCCCGATGATGGACGTTTCTTCAGAATTCATAAAACACAGAATTGCATAAGTGGCAATATGGCATTGGTGAAACACAGCAACGTGTTGTGGGCAGCTTACAAAACTTCAAAATATACTTCTCCTGAACTACTCTCACTGCAGTCTACGGCCTGTAATCTCAACAAACTAGCAATTTAATGATCTTCTGAAGGACTCGATGTACTTAGCTCTGAAGCATGCAGGTATGGCACCTACAAGCAGACAAAGGTACATTGCCATGGCCAAAAGAGAGGGAAGAGTGGAGGACTGCCAGTCAGAGTAAAACTCCTCTACTCAGCATCTTGTTAGCAACTGGAGAACAAGCCTGAGGACCCAGGACAAGATTGTTATATCGGAGGGAAATGAGGAATTGCTGTGTTCTGTGTTACATGGAGACATAGCTCACTCCAGACACACGGAATACATTGTAAAGACCCAAGGGCTTGTCGATACACTGGATGGACCAAACTGCTGATTCAATTAAGGCAAAAGGAGGGGTTCTGTGTTTCATAATAAACTCACCATGGTGCTCAGACGCAACAGTGTTGTCACACTTTTGTTTCCCAGACATGGAACGTCTGATGATAAAGTCCCAACCATTCTCTTCACCAAGAGAATTCTCTTTTGTGATCTTGACTGCAGTTTACAAACCACCAAAGGCTGACGTTAAGCAGGCGCTCAAGGTACTGAGAACTGCCATCAGCAAACAGGAAACAGCCTAATCATTGCAAATCGTTGTTGGGGACTTCAATCGGGTCTGTTTGAAGAAATCTCTGCCCGATTATCACCAACATGAGTGTCACAGTAGTGTAGCAGTTAGCGCGATGCTATTACAGCTTGTGGCATTGGAGTTCAGAGTTCAACCCTGCCATCGTCTGTGAGGAGCCTGTACATCTTCCTGAAAAAGTAGTGGACTTGGCCCTGTACATCACAGGTAAAACCCTTCCAACCACTGAACATACTTACATGAAACATTTCTGGAGAAAAGCAGCAACGTTCCTCACAACCCAGGCCACTCTCCTCACTGCTGCCATCAGGAAGAAGGTACAGGTGCCTCAGGACTCACAACACCAGGTTCAAGAACAGTTACTACCCCTCATCAGGCTCTTGAACAAAAGGGAATAACTACACTTACTCCATTTCCAAGTTCCCACAACCGATGGTCTCACTTTCAGGACTCTTTATCTTGTTAATTCATGCTTGTTATTTATTGCTATTTATTTATATCTGCATTTGCACAGTTTGTTGTCCATTAGTCTTGTTGACAGCTACTGTTCTATAGACTTGCTAAGTATGCCCACAGGAAATGAATTTCAGAGTGATACGTGGTGACATGCATGTACGTGGATAATAAATTTTACCTGGAACTTTTGGAATGTGTGGTTTCCTCTGGATGCTCCAGTTTCTTCCCACAGTCCAAAGGCGTAACATTAAAAGGTTAGTTGATCATTGTAACTGCCCCGTGATTAGGCTAGTATGAAATCAGGGGTTGCTCAGTGGCATGGCTCTAAGGGCCAGAATGAACTATTCCATTCAGAAACTCGAAATAAGTAAATAAATAAACAAACAAACAGACATATCACCTGCAGCATCAGGTCCCAACATACTCAACCACTGCTATACTATGATAGGGATGTCTACTGTTCCACACCAAGACCACATTTCAGGAAATCCGATCACTTGATTGTCCTCCTATGCATACAGGCAGAAGCTAAACAGCAAGGCTCCAGAGACCAGGAAGACCAACGGGTGGTTGCGGGAGGCGAGGAGAAGCTATGGGGTTCCTTCGAGTCAGTGGAATGGACTATGTTCAAGGATTTATCAGAGGATCTGAACAAATACAGCACAGTTGTTACGGTCTTTATAAAATCAGTCATAGACGAGTGTGTCCCCACAAAGTCATTGAGTTTCCCAAACCAGAAGCGCTCGATGAACCAAGGTATCCACAATCTGCTAGTGAAATTCAGGTCTTGCAACCAAGTAAAATACAAGAGGTCCAAGTACGATCTCCAGAAAGTCATCTCACCTATAATCTGGCAATTCCGGACAAAACATGAATCACTGAGGGATGCTCAGGGCTTGAATGTTATCACTGCCTACAACGTGAAACCAAAGACACAGGGACAACAAGGCTTCACTCTCAGATGTGCTCAATGTCTTCTATGCTCACTTTGATCATCAAAACAGGAAGGAACCTTCACAAACTCCCACAGCCCCTGATGACCCTGTGATTTCAGGCTCTGAGGCCGATGTAAGAGCACCCTTCAGAAGGGTGAACCCAAGAAAAGCCCAGACCGGTTATCTGGCCAAGAACTAAGACTTGTGCTGGAGTTTTCACCAATATCCTCAACCTGTCATTTTGGCATTCTGAGATAACCACCTACTTCAAGCAAGCTTCATTTATACTGGTGTCTAAGAAGAACATGGTAAAGAGCTTCAATGACTATCATCTAGTAACACTTACATCCACTGTGATGAAATGCTCTGAGAGGTTGCTGATGAAACCTATCAACTGTGGCCTGACCAATTTGCTTACCGGCACAGCAGGTGCCATCCCATTGGCTCTTCACTCAACCCTGGAACATCTGGACAACAAAGATGCGTACGTCAGGATGCTCTTCATTGACTACAGCTCAGCATTCGATACTATCATCCCCTCAAAACTAATCAATAAGCTCCAAGACCTAGGCGTCAACACATCCTTGTTCAACTGGATCCTCGATTTACTCACTTGCAGACCCCACTCAGTTCGGATAGTCAACAACATCTCCTCCACAATCTCCATCAGCACAGGTGTACCACAAGGCTGTGTGCTTAGTCCTCTGCTCTACTTGCTTTACACTTACGACTGTGTGCTAAGCACAACTCCAATGCCATATTTCAGTTTGCTGACAACACCAAAATCTGGTGGAGTGGTGCCACAATAACCTCTCACTCAATGTCAACAAGACCAAGGAGATTATTATTGAGTTCAGGAGGAGGAAACTGAAAGTCCATGAGCCAGTCCTCATTGGGGTATCAGAGGTAGAAGGGCAGCAAATTTAAATTCCTCAATGTTATTATTTCAGAGGATCTGGCCTGGGTCCAACACATACATGTACGTACCATTATGAAGAAAGCACGGCAACGTTTCTACTTTCTTACAAGTTTGCAAAGATTCTGCATGTCACCTGAGAATTTGACATACTTCTAAAGATGAGTATATTGACTTGTTGCATCACGGCCTAGTATGGAAACACCAAAGACCTTGAATGGAAACATCTACCAAAAATAGCAGATACAGCACCACCCATCTGTGATCTGAATGGGAATATTTTCCACACATAGCATTGATAGAACACAAGAGATTCTGCAGATAAGGGAAATCCAGAGCAGCACATACATAATACTGCAGGAACTCAACAAGTGAGACAGCATCCATGGAGAGGAATGAAGAGCCAACACTTCGGGTGAGGACTCCATAAGGACTCTTCTTCACAAATCCTAATAAAGGGTCGCAGCCCAAAATTTCCTCGACAATGTAGTGATTCATCTTCTACTTCCTATACATAGATACTGCCTGACCTGCTGTGTTCCTCCAGCATTTTAAGTGAGTTACTGACCATGGACAGAGCATGGATTGCACTGCCTGAAGAAGCAGTGAAGACAGATAACATCACAACATTTGACAATTATCTTGTTAAGTTTTAGAATCAGCAAAGTACAGAAGGCTATGTTCTTACTTCAGCTAAATGGGATTAGAGTCAAGGAACAGCCTTGACATGTGGGCTCCTTGACAAGGAGCTTTCTTCCATTCTATACATTTCTACAATACTTGCTCTACATATAAACTATCTTGTGTCCACTTTCAAACTGAATGTTCTGATTTTTATTTGTGGAGCACTTGACTGGACACTAATGTTCAACACACTATGTTTCAATGTGCTAGCACTTGCTGGATTCCAGTTTGTACGTAATATATAAGAAATTTTATTCATTAAAGTTAGACTACGGATTCCCTTTCTACCAATTCCTTTGTACTTTTGGCTTATGGATTTGTGTTTTAGATAAAGTAAGCAGTTGATTTATAAACATTTATTATTTTCAACTTATCTTGGCACTTTTTCTTTCACATGATCTTTAAAAAGATTGTTTGCACTCAGAGGGAGCTTACATCTTTGAGGATGTCAGTGTTTTGCAAAGAAATTTAACTTTTTCTTGAGGAGGGTAGACAGGTAGCATAGTGGTTAGCACAATGCTTTACAGTACGGGCGACCAGGGTTCAAATCCTGCTGCAGTCTGTTAGGAGTTTGTACGTTCTCTCCATGACTGTATGGGTTTCCTCCGGGTGCTCCATTTCCTTTTCACATTCCAAAGATGTACCAGTTCATAGGTTAATTGGTTGTTGTATACCATTATGTGACTAGGCTCAGTTTAACTGGGGGATTGCTGGGTGGCATTAGTTTGAAGGGCAAGAAGGGCCTATTCCGCACTGTAATTCAATAAATAATACATGACAAGGTTACGTAAATGACTTAACTTCCAGTTGTACACCATTGTCACCTTAAAGTTAATTGACTACTTTATGGAATTACTGATAGATTCTACAGGACTTGAGACTGATAACTAGCTTGAATTATAATAATTTTGGTTCTCTGGAGGTTGGCATTACTGCCAGTTCATGAGAACATTGTATGCGGCTGCACCATCTAGTGGGGATGTTGGGCCTCACAAGCTTTGTTCACTATTCCATTTTAATGCCCTGTAAATCACTACAATCACAGCCTCAAGGCAGCCAACCTTGATGGCAAATAATGTCTCGGTACTTTATGAGAAATGCATGTATATTAGAAAGTACATCAAGAAAAGTATCAATTATCCTAAGGAACTGGAAGCAAATCCCTTCGACATACGAGATATGAAATCCACCATATGTTGGAAAATGCAAGTTAGTTGAGGAAACTATAAATTACCTGGGTCACTGATGTCAATTAAAGAAAAATTTGTCTTCATTACCTACCTCCCCTAATTTCTTAAAGACTTCAGGAAAAATAAAATTCCTTGTGAAATATAGTTATAACTCAAATTGTAACTCTAGAAAACAAAGAAGCTAATTTCAACAAGACTAGTTTTGAAAAACTACTTGAAGTTAATGGACTTGGTATTTTTATTAAGTGGTTCTGGTCATGTAATAAACTTCACCAAAATGCAGGGGAGCTTTCATTCAGAAAATGCCCCGGGATAATACCGGGAGCACATGAACTACAACCCAGACCAGATGAACTGTACATAAACCAGATGAATTGCACACGAACCAGATGAACTGCACCCTAGGGTTCTGAGTGGTAGAGATTGTGGAGGCATTAGTGATGATCTTTCAAAAGTCAGTGGACCCTGGCATACTGCCAGAGAACTGGAAAACTGCAAATGTCACTCCACTCTTTAAAAAGGGGAGGAATGCAGTAGAAAGGAAACTCTAGACCAAGCAACCCACACAAAATGTTGGAATCACTTGGCAGGCCAGGCACCATCTATGGAAAAAAGTACAGGCCACCTTTCGGGTCTTGGCTGCCTTTTGGGTCTACCTTTCGGGTCTGGAAATCTTAGATTTCCAGCGTCTGTTGTTCAAAATTTAGACCAGTTCGACCTTATTATGACCTCATTATGACAATTATGACCTCAGTGGTTCGGAAGATGTTGAAATCAATTGTTAAGGATGAGGTTATGGAGTACTTGGTGACAAAGGACAAGATAGGACAAAGTTAGTATGGTTTCCTTAAGGGAAAACCTTGCCTAGGAACCTTTTGGAATTCTTTGAGGAGATTATAAGTAGGATAGATAAAGGAGATGCAGTCAATGTTGTATATTTGGTCTTTCAGAAGGCCTTTGACAAGGTGCCACACATGAGGCTGTTTATCAAGTTAAGAGCTCATGGTTTTACATGCTACTGGTATGGTTAGAGCATTGGTTGATTGGTTGATTGGTAGATGGCAGCGAGTGGGAATAAAAGGATCCTTTTCTGGTTGGCTGCCAGTGACTAATGGCATTCCACAGAGGTCGGTGTTGGGACCACTTCTTTTTATGCTATATATAAATGACTTAGCTGATAGAATAGATGGCTTGTTGCTAAGTTTGCAAATAATACGAAGATTGTTGGAGGGGCATGTGGTATTGAGGAAACAGGTAGGCTGCAGAAGGAGATTTGGAGAATGGGCAAGAAAGTGGCAAATGAAATGCAATATTGAAAATGCATGGTCGTGCACTTTGGTAGTAGAAGTAAATGTGAGTATTTTCTAAATGAGAAAAAATCCAAAACTCTGAGATGTAAAGGGAGTTGGGAGTCCTCATGAAGAAAATCCTAAAGATTGAGTCTGTGGTGAGGAAGGCAAATGCAATGTTAGCATTCATTTCAAGAGGACTAGAACAAAAGAGCGGGGACATCATGCTGAGGCTTTATAAGACATTGGTGAGGCCTCATCTTGAGTACTGTGAACATTTTTTGGCTCCTCATCTAAAAAAAGATGCGCTGGCATTAGAGAGGGTTCAGAGGAAGTTCAAAAGGATGATTTTGGGAATGAAAGGTTTATCATACAAGGCCTTTGTGCCTGTACTCACTGGAAATTAGAAGGATGAGGAGGGATCTGATTGAAATCTATCGAATATTGAAAGGCCTAGACATGGTAGATGTGGCAAGGATGTTTCCCATGGTGGGGTAGTCTAGGACAAGAGGGCACAGCCTCAGGATAGAAGGGCGTTCATTTAAAACAGAGATGCGGAGAAATTTCTTTCAGACCAGACAGCAGAATGGGAAGAAATGTGATCTAAGTGACTTTGACTGTAGAATGATTGTTGGTGCCAGACGGGGTGGTTTGGGTATTTCAAAATCTGCCGATCTTCTAGGTCTTTTACATTCAACAGTCTCTAAAGTTTACAGAGAATTGTGCTGTATTTGTGGAATTTGTTACCCCAAGGAGCTGTGGAGGCAAATCGTTGGATGTATTTAAGGCAGAGATTGATACGTTCTTGACTGGACACAGCATCCAGGGTTGCAGGGAGAAGGTCGGAGAGCGAAGCTGAGGTGGGGAGAAAGAGATCAGCCATGATTGAATGGTGGAACAAACTCAATGGGCCAAATGGTCTAATTCTGCTCCTAAGTCTTATGGTTTTATGGTCTTAAGGTCTTATGGACAACTTAGAGTATGTTCACTTAAATACCCTTATTCAAAAGATGATGGCTGTGTACATTGTCATACCGCATATACTGTACACTTTGTGGACACCTTATTAGGTACCTCCTGTACTTAATAAAGTGGCCACTGAGAGTATGTTCATGATCTTCTGCTGCTGTAGCCCAACCACTTCCAGCTTTGCCATGTTACGCATTCAGAGAAGCTCTTCTGCAAACAACTGTTGTACCATGTGGTTATCTGAGTTACTGTCACCTCCCTGTCATGTTGAACCAGTCCCGTCATTCTCCTCTGACCTCTCTGATCAATGAGGCATCTTCACTCACCCACATAACTGCCACACCCTGAATGTTTCCTTTTTTTTGTTTGTACCATTCTCTGTAAACTCTAGAGACTGCTGAATGTCAAAGACCTAGAAGATCAGCAGATTTTGAAATACTCAAACAACCCTGTCTGGCACCAACAATCATTCTACAGCCAAAGTCACTTAGATCACATTTCTTCCCATTCTGCCTGATCTACAACTAAACCTCTTGACCATGTCTGCATGCTTTTATGCATTGCTTAGTGCCACATGATTGGCTGATTAGATATTTGCATTATTGAGGAGTTGTACCAAATAAAGTGGCCACCGAGTGTATTTGCTCAGCAACTAAACTACGGTGTAAAGTTGTTTGTTATTTGTAATCGGGCCTTGAATGAAAATATGAGAGATGTGCGCCAAGACACATGATACCCACACACATGCTAATGCCAATCATTGTGGTGGTGGAGGCTGACTTCCTTGCACTGTATGCTTATTGAAGATACCATTTGAAAAACAAGTTTTATGATTGGCACCAGGCTCACAATGTATCTACATGGCTACTGCAGAGTCAATAACAAATTACAGTGAGCTCAGTTCTGTTCATCAAGTGGCCAAACTGATTATTATTTGATGCAGCCATCTACATTTTGGCCCAAGGGAATAAAGTAAAGAGGCCCTGAACACTGCCATCCCAACCACAAATTTATATCCAACCTCCGAGAAGGAGGGTGGCAGATCACTTGTTCGTATCATCAATCTTCACAAAACCTCCCCATAACAGCAGCATTTCTAGCTGCGACCCACCAATTTAAGAATTGCATTGATTACAGGATGTATTACAAGTTATGCTTGCATATAACTCAATGCTTCTATATTCTGAGGAGGCTGAAGAGAACTAGACTATTACACATCAGTTATCGCAACCTACTACAGATGGCACCAAGGACATAGTATATATACGAAGGTGCCAGGAAAAGGCCAGCAATACATAGAAGGATCTTCCACCCACCCTACTCATGGACATTTGTCAAAGAAGAGGCTATGCAGCATCGAAGCTAAGAGATACAATGTACCTTTTGGCATTGCTCAGGGAAGCTGTCTTGCTCCCCAACTCCTCTCCTTAAACATGCTCCACTTAGCATTAGAAAGCATAAACCTGATCTCCACAGTTATACAGATGACAGGATTGTATGGCTTGGTTAAGCCTGAGGATGATGATAATACCCCCTCTCTTACTTCTTGTATGTCTGCAATAAACAGATGGATGAGCAATAATTTCCTAAAACTAAATAAAGGTAAAACTGAAATAGTTCTGGTTGACAACAAAGCCAAAAGAGATAAACCTGAATATCTTAGGAACTTGGCTTCCCTTTTATAATCAGAGGTAACTACCCTGAGTATTACCCTTGATTCAGATTAGAGTTTTAAATCCCACATAAAGAAAGTGACTAGAGCAGCATTTCTACACTTAATATTGCAAAGATATGTTCATTTCTGTCATGTAATGATGCTGAAAAACTAATTCATACCTTTATATCGAATAAACTGGATGACTGCAATGCACTTTCTACTGGCCTTCCAAAGCAATCTATTGACAAACTTCAACTCATTCAGAACGCCACTCCTAGACTTTTAACCAAAACCAGGATGAGGAAGCCTATCACTCCTGTTCTCGCTGCTCTGCATTGGCTTCCTGTATCTTTTAGATTTGATTTTAAATTTCTCTTATTAGTTTTAAAACTCTTAATGGTCTAGCTGTGTAGCAGAGTGGAGATACATGTCTACCAAAGGAGATGTAAAGCACTCCTTCCCTCTGCTATCCTGGAAGTCACCCTTGGGCAACGTACAGCACTTTCTTAGTTCCCCTGTCAGGGTCACAAAAGTCACGGGAGCAGCTGGTGCATAACACAAATCCTGGTTATGTAACCAATAATGCCAGGTAGACAATTTCTGAAGAGTATTGATAATGGCTGTCATCACCTGTCTTGTAAAGGCACGGCCCAGAAAAAAAAGCAATGGCAACCCACTTCTGTAGGAAAATTTGCCAAGAGCAATCGTGGTCACCATGATCACCTACATCATACAACATGGCAGATAATGATGATGGTTGGTCAAGGACTGAGTACATCACTGAATCATTTTCATGTTATGATCCTGCTCAAGCTCTCAGCCCTTCTTCCACTGGTTTCTTAAATTTAAACAATCTCCCTCAAAAATTAATTGGTAGGTCAGCTTTTTTGAACTACATTCCTAAACTGTGGAACTCAGTACCTGAAACTAAAAGAAATGTAGGTTCAATTGACACTTTCAAATGTCAACTCAAAACCCATTTATTTAATCTTGCTTTTAACTAACATCTTTTTGTCTTTTATTTTCATGTTTATTTTAATTTTATTTTATTTTATTTTCATGATTCACTAGGTTGATTCCTGGGATGGCAGGGCTGTCTTACGCAGAGAGATTGGAGAGATTGGGCTTGTACACGCTGGAATTGAGGAGATTGAGAGGGGATCTGATTGAAACGTTTAAGATAATTAAAGGATTTGATAGGATTGAGGCAGGAAATATGTTCCAGATGTTGGGAGAGTCCAGTACCAGAGGGCATGGATTGAGAATAAGAGGTCAGTTATTTAAAACAGAGTTGAGGAAGAGCTTCTTCTCCCAGAGAGTTGTGGAGGTGTGGAATGCACTGCCTCAGAAGACGGTGGAGGCCAATTCTCTGGATGCTTTCAAGAAGGAGCTGGATAGATATCTGATGGATAGGGGAATCAAGGGATATGGGGACAAGGCAGGGACTGGGTATTGATAGTGAATGATCAGCCATGATCTCAGAATGGCGGTGCAGACTCGAGGGGCCGAATGGTCTACTTCTGCACCTATTGTCTATTGTCTATTGTCTATGATTGTACTTCTATCCTATTGTAAAGCTCTTCAAACCACATTATCTATATGAAAAGTGCACAATGAATAAAGTTATTATTATTTATTGTTACATCTGCCTACAGAAAATTAGTCTCTGGTGGAGATGAATCAAACTGCTGCAAGTCTCCCCGGGGAATGATTTGTTCGTATTTTAAGCAAGAATGAATTTCTTTGCTTTTCTCATTTGAGAGGTATTCGGTCAGCAGCGCACAGAATTGTCAATCCAGATGATGTGCTCAAATTTACAACATTCAAAGTAAATATTATTAGCAAAGTATGTACTGTCACAATATACAACCCTGAGATCCATTTTCCTTTGGGCATACTAAGCAAATCTATAGAACAGTAACTACAACAGGATCAGTGAAAGGTCAACCAGCATGAAGAAGACAACAAACTGTGCAAATGCAAATTTAAATAAATAGCAATAAATAATGGGAACATGAGATAATGAGATTATTAAAGTTAGATTAAAGTCACTAAAAAGTCATTAAAGTCATTAAAGTTAGAACATTGGTTGTAGGAACATTTCAGTGATGGGGCAAGTGAGTGTAGTTATCCCTTTTTATTCAAGAGCCTGATGGTTGAGGGGAATTAACTGTTCTCACTGGTATGAGTCCCAAAGCTCTTGTACCTTTCTGATGGCAGTAGCGAGAAGACAGCATGACCTGGATGGTGAGGTTCTCTGATGATGGATGCTGCTTCTTGACGACATTCAATCTCACTGTTGATTATCACGTGGCCATTTCTCACTTATCTATCAGCCACAATCCAGGTCCAGGATATGCAGCCCTGTAAGTCCACATTGATGTTTATGTTCCATACAAGTCTTCCCAACTTCTCTCACATATTTCTCTGTCATGTAGTTTTCCGCAGTTCCCCTCAAACAGCACAGTAGCATAGCAGTTAGCATAATACTGTAAAGCGCTAGTGATCAATCCGAAGATCAGGGTTCAATTCCCGCCGCTGTCCGTAATACATTTGTATTTTCTCCCTGAAATCAAGTAGGTTTCCTCTGGATGCTCTGGTTTCCTCCCACATTCCAAAGGCAGGTTAGGGTTATTAAGTTGTAGGCAAGCTATGTTGGTACCGGAAGCATGGTGACACTTGCAGGCTGCCACAGAACGAGTCATTGACGGAAATTTCACTGTATGTTTTCTTGTTTTGATGTACGTCAGAAATAAGCTAGTTTTATCTTCAACTTTGTCAACAAAAGAGCAAGTCATTCACTTCAGAAAGGGTGATGCACATGCCCCGTCTACATGAAGGATGTTCAGTTTGACAGGATTGAGTGCTTCAAATTCTGAGGTGTGAACGTCACCAGTATCCTGTCCTAGCTCTGATGTCACAGCCAAGGAAGCTTACCAGCATTTCTACCTTCTCGTGGTTGGGTGGCCAGATTCTGCTCTTACTCCATCTACAAGTTTGCAAGTGATACCACTGTAGTGGGCCTTATCTCAAATAGGGATAAGCTGGAGTACAGATGGAGAGGAGATGGGAGACAGGATGTGGAGAGCTTAGTGACAGAATGCCATGGCAACAGCCTCTCTCTCTCTCTCAATGTCTACAGCTGGTCATTGATTTCAGAGAGGGAGGCAGTGCTCATGCTCCTGTCTATGTCAATGGTGCTGAGGATGAGAGGGTTGATAGCTTCAGGTTCCTAGGTATCTTGGTACAAACCCATGTAATAGCCTGGTTAAGAACATGTTTTATTGTATTACTACAGTTATGCTGTTGGGTAGTTTATTTGCTGCAGATTTTTGTAAAACGCAGTGTATTCAGTTAATCAAATGTTACAGTCCAGTGTTTCATTTCTGTTCAGATAATGAGTCATTTCATTAGCTTAGGAATGTTGTATCAGCTAATCAGGTTTGGCTTGATAACATTATGTCCAAAGGGATGCCATGGAATATTCGAGAAAGATGCAGGGCACCCAATTTCTAGGAGAATGTGGGTTTTTGGGTCTCTTTTGCCAGAGTTGAGGGAGAAGTGAGATGCAGAGAAGAGCATAACAGAAGGCACTCACAGAGCCCCACCCGAAGGACAGACACCATTGTAAGAAATTCCTTGAGCAGACAAATGGTACCACGGAGGAAGGGCCAATGATTTTGAGTTAGCCAGTTAGTACGCAACAGACTTTGAGGAAAGTTTGAATCATGGCTGATGCCTTTCATGCAAAATGTGGGTTCAGTGCTGTGAGTAATTAAAGAGAAGCACCCGACTACCCAGCAATGAGCTCCAACATTTATGCCCACGTTAAGAATGGTTTAACTGTAAGGGGCCCTTTTTTTGTAAATAAAGTTGAAACATTGGTAAATATACTTCCATTTTAAGCTTATGCAGGTTTAAGTTCTGTTTTTGCTAGGTGAACAATATCTCTTGCATGGGCAGTATTTATGCAGCATTCACCTTAATTTTCATTCCCTTAATGGAACATTCCAACATTCCTGTTTGTGTTGAACCTGAATCATACCGGCCCGAGACGTGTGTTGTTTATTGGACGTGGCTGTTTCACCGTTAACCCTTGCATTGCTGAGTCACATGGCTGTCAAACAAAGATGGCTAATGAAGCCAATTTGTTACAAGCCACAATGAGAAGGTCACACACATTAAAGTCACCCTCAAGAAAGCACACTAACGTCTCTACTTCCTCAGGAGGCTAATGAAATTCGGCATGTCCCATTGAGCCATCAATGAGACATGAGTCACCAAAGGGAGCATTTTGTCTGGATGCAATACAGCTTGGCATGGCAACTGTTCTGCATGCGACTGCAAGAAACTGTGTGGGCACAGCTCAGCATGTCATAAGAACCTGTCTCCCCTCTATGGACTCACTACCTCAATAAAGTAGCCAGCATAATTGAAGAGCCCAACCACCCTGGACATTCACTCTTTTCCCCTCTCCCACCAGGCAGAAAACACAAAAGTCTGAAAGCACATACCTCCAAGTTCAAGGACAGCTTCTATGTGACTTCTCAATGGACCGCTTGTAGAAGAAAATGGACCCTTGCCCTCTTAATCTACATTGTTATGACCTTTCAACTTACTGTTTACCAGCATTCCATTTTTTCTGAGGCTTTTACATTTTATTCTGCCTTCTTATTGTTTTTCTTGTTTCTAGCTTATTGCACTGGTAATAACTGGATTTGTACGAATAGCTAGCAAGACAAGCTTTTCACTGTACTTTGGTACATTTGACAATTATAAACCAATACCAACAGTTCCTCACAATAACATTCAATATTCTAAGCCTTTTGGGGGGGGAAGTAAGTCTCACCCTATTGTATATATTGTATCTATGCCTCCGAGTTCCAGTCTCCCAACTGAAATTATCTTCCTATTTTTACCCTGCTAAGTCCTTTAATAAGCTAGCAGTATGCATATAGTTAAATCTGCTTCTGATTAGCAATGGTGAAGGCCACAGTAAAGAAGGCTGTAGGAAGTCAGATCCTGGTTAAGATTTGATACAACTGTGTTGGATTATTTTGTGGTTTCACAAAGCAGGAATATGTAATTTAGCCAAAAAGAAGGCATATCAGTGACAATGGCTGACATTTACATGAACAGATGGAACCACTTAGGGGACTGGATGTAATTTATAATATTCTCAGACTTTTCAAACCTTCGGATCCTTGCTGAATCCAAGGACCTGGCTTTGAGCTTAGAACAAAAATTAATGAGAAGTTGGAGGATTGGGAAGTTTTCAAATACCAACAGAGGCAACTAAAAAAGGTAAAAATTGAATACGAAAATAAGCTAGTGAATAATATTAAAGAGGATACCAAAAGTTTTTTCAGATACATAAAGTGTAAAAAGGAGGTGAAAATGAATATTAAACCGCTGGAAAATGATGTGGGAGAGGTAGTATTGGGAGACAAGGAAATGTCGTATGAAATGAATAAATATTTTGTATCAGTGTGGAAGACAGTATGATGGAAGTTCCAGGAGTCAGGGGTCATGAAGTGTGTTAAGTTACCATTACTAGGGAGAAGCTTCTTGGGAAGCTGAAAGGTCTGAAGGTAACGTCACCTGGACCAAATGGTGTACTGAAGAGATTGTGGAGGCATTAGTAATGATCTTTCAAGAATCTTTAGATTCTAGAATGGTTCCTGAAGACTGGAAAGTTGCAAATGTCACTCCACTCTTCAAGAAGGAAAAGAGGCAGAAGAAAGGAAATGATAGGCCAGTTAGTCTGACCTCAGCGGCTGGGAAGAAGTTGGATTATTAAGGGTGTGGTTTTGGAATATTTGGAGGTACATGGTAAAATAGGCCATGGTCAGCATAATTTCTCAAGTGAAAATCTTGCCTGACAAATCTGTTGGAACGCTTTGAAGAAATAACAAGCAGGATAGGCAAAGGAGAATCAGTTGATATTGTGTACTTGGATTTTCAGAAGGTCTTTGACAAGGTGCCACACATGAGGCTGCTTAACAAGCTATGAACCCATGGTATTACAGGAAAGATTCTAGCATGGATAAAACAGTGGCTGACTGGTAGAAGGCCAAGGGTGGGAATGAAGGGTGCCTTTTCTGACTGGCTGATGGTGACTAATGATGTTCCACAGGGGTCTGTGTTAGGACCAATTCTTTTTACATTACACGTTAATGACTTGGATGATGGATTGATGGCTTTGTTGCAAAGTATGCAGATGACATGAAGATAGGTGGAGGGACGCGTAGTTTTGAGGAAGTAGAGAGGCTACAGAAAGACTAAGACAGATTAGGAGAATGAGCAAAGAAGTGGCAGATGGAAAACAGTGCCAGGAAGTGTACCGTCATGCACCTTGAAAGAAGAAATGAAAGGTTTGACTATTTTCTAAATGGAGAGAAAATACAAAAAACTGAGGGTTAAAGGGTCTTGGGAGTCCTTGTGCAGGATTCCCCAAAGGTTAATTTGCAGGTTGTCACATTTCAAGAGAACTAGCATATAAAAGCAAGGATGTAATGTTGAGACTTTATAAAGCCATGATGTGGCCTCACTTGAAGTATTGTGAGCAGTTTTGGGCTCCTTATCTTAGAAAGGATGGTGCTGAAACTGGAAAGGATTCAAAGGAGGTTAACAAAAATGGTGAAGCAACACACACAAAATACTGGTGGAACACAGCAGGCCAGGCAGCATCTATAGGAAAAAGCACTGTTGACGTTTTGGGCTCAGTCCAAACGAAGGGTCTTGGCCCGAAACGTCGACAGTGCTTCTTTCTATAGACGCTGCCTGGCTTGATGCGTTCCACCAGCATTTTGTGTTTGTTGCTTGAATTTCCAGCATCTGCAGATCTTCTTGTGTTTGCTTAACAAAAATGATTTCAGGTTTGTACAGCTTGTCATATAAAGAGCGTTTGGTGGCTCTGGGCCGATATTCACTGGAATTCAGAAGAATGAGGGATAACCTCATTGAAACCTATCGAACGGTGAAAAGCCTCGATAGAGTGGATGTGGAGAGGATGTTCCCTGTGGTGGGAGAGTCTAAGACCAAAGGACACAGCCTCAGAATAGAGGGGCATCCTTTTAGAATGGAGATGAGGACGAATTTCTTTAGCCAGAGAAAGACGAATCTGTGGAATTCTTTGCCACAGCAGCTGTGGAGGCCCAGTCTTAATTTACAGCTGAGGCAAAGGTTGATAGATCCTTGATTGATCAGGACAGGAAGGGATATGTGCAGAAGGCAGGGTATTGGGGATGAGAGGGAAAATGGATCAGCTATGTTGAAATGGAAAAGCAAAATTGAAGGGCCAAATGGCCTAATTCTGCATCTACGTTTTATGGTCTTGGTCATTGATTACACTCAGTAACCTCTATATTAGTGACCTCCTGCACTTATTAAATTCACCATTGTGTATACGTTTGTGGTCTCTTGCTACTGTAACCCATCCACTTCAAAGTTCAATGTGTTGTGCATTCAAAGATGCTCTTCTGCACACTACTGTTGTAACTTGTGGTTATTTGAGTTATGATTACTCTCCTGTTAGCTTGAACTACTCTGGCCATTTTCCTCAGACCTCTCTCATTAACAAAGCATTTCACCCACGGAGATGTCACTCCCTGGATTTTTTTGCATTATTCTCTACAAACTCTAGAGAGTTGTCCTGAAAATCCCAGGAAGTCAACAATTTCTGAGACACTCAAACTACCACACCTAGCACCAACAATCATTCGACAGTCAAAGTCAATGAGATCACATTTCTTCCAAGTTATAATGATTGGTCTGAACCCGCACCACGTCTGCATGCTTTTATACATTGAGCTGCTGTCACGTGATTGGCTGAATAGATATTTGCATTAACAAGCCAGTGTCCAAGTGTACCTAATAAAGTGGCTTCTAAATGTACTTATCCAGGCAAGCCTCATAACCTGGAGAGAGGTTTTAAGCCCCGCACTAGCAGCAGGGAATTTAATTAAAAGGAAAGGGAAGATTTTAAGAAGGGAAGGGAAGATTTTAAGAAGGGAAGATTTTAAGAAGGGAAGATTTTAAGAAGGGAAGGGAAGATTTTAAGATTAGCTTTATTTATATACATCGAAACATACAATGAAATTAATCATTTGTGTCAAATCAAATCAGTGAGGATTGTGCTAACAGCCTGCAAATTCTGCCACACTTCCAGCACCTACTGAGCTTGTCCACAACTCATTAGATCTGTTTGTCTTTGGAATGTGGGGTGGGGTGGGGTGGGGTGGGGTGGGGTGGGGGGTACTGGAGCACCTGGAAGACACCTACGTGGTCATGGGGAGAATGTACTGTACAACCTCCTTACACGCAGCTCCAGAGTGTGGATAACTTCATTCACCCACTATGCTGAAATAATTACACAACCTACAGACTTGTTTTCAAGGACCTCTTAACAATTCATGTTCTCAGTATTACACTTTGCACATTAGTTGTTTATCAGTCTTCATTCATGTACATGCTTTTTGTAAAATTCTATTGCATTTCTTTTTACTACTAAATTCCTGCAGGAAATGAATCTTCAGATAGTATATGCTAACAAAGGCAGTACATACTTTGTGAATAAATTTACTTTGAACTTTGAATCTGCCTCACTGCAGTTACAAGTAGCATCTAACCAATAACATGAAAAATAGTTTTGGTCTACCTGGTTTTCAAAAACTAGGTGAATGCCAAAGTGACCAATTTAGACTACCATCAAGATTATGGAGGGGGCTTTTGATCATTTTATCACACATGATCTCCACATTTACGCTCAGTTTGCTTCCCCCCACCCTCCCAGGACTCTTTGGTTGCATATATCGCTATGGAGCACAATTCCATCTGTGAGTATTCAGGCTTTAATTGACAGAGGGCAGTACTACTACAATTAAAATCCATGAGAACCAGTTAGCACCAGGGGCAAACGTAGAGATGCTCTACACAAGTTTCGATCATATCAAGCTCACAGAAAGTTTATCAGAAGGCCAGTTATTAGAACTTCACAATGTCGGAGTCTGAACCACCTTCAACTATTTCATCAGTCCTCCTTTTCATCACTATGCATAATGAGTGCAGTGTTCAATCACAATATACAACTGCTTAATTGATAAAGTAGTTATGTCTACATCAGCAAGATCCTGCCACTACCGAGGTTTGCATTTGGTAATTTACACACTAATAGGCGTGTGCAATGTTTGGTTTCAAGATGTACAATTCTGTATAAGTTTCAAGATTTATGTTTTTTTTCTCTTTCTGCAGGGATATGCTAGGGGGAGGGGTTAAGGGGAGGGGGGAAAGGTTGATAATTTTTTCAAATAATTTTTTTCCTTCTGTAACCTATTTGAAAATTCAATAAAAAATTTATTAAAGAAAGATGTACAATTCTAAATATTCATCTCAGGATTCAATAACAGAACTACCATCAAATTCCCTCACTATCAGAATAGAATAATTGGCAATCTACAACACAGGAAGATGCCAATTTGCCTATGGGATCTCTGCCAGCTTAAGAAGGTGGCTCAATATAATCCAATCCTCCAACATTTGATATATAGTCATACAGTTATAGAGCATTACAGCATAAAAACAGACCCTTCAGCCCATCTAATCCATGCCAAACTATTGTTCTACATAGTTCCATTGACCAGTACCTGTACCACAGCCCTCCATACCCCTGCCATCCATATACTTATCCTTTTCTTAAATGTTGTAATCAAACCTAAATCCACCACTTCCGCTAGCAGCTCGCCCTGAAGGTTATGTTGTGCCTGTATGTGACCTTCAAGTATAACTGGAGCCCAGTTGACTCTACACATGCATCATGATTCTGTTAAAGTACAACAGAACCTTTCCGCTACCAGCAAGAGATACAGAAAAATGCAACTTCAGTTGCACATAAATTAACTTCTCAAAATAGTCACGAACTTTTATCACATTAATAGCTTTTTTTCTGAAAGAGTGTGTGATGTTTCAGATGCCTATTACTTTGAGTTTTTCCTTCTTGAAAATCATTCATTAACAAGGCAATAATTTTGTCAAAGCAGCTGCCATAAGAAAAAAAATAAATGGAAATTAATTTCCTTTTGTCACTGAACTGATTAAAAAAATACTTAGTGATGATGCTCTCATTGAAGTCCTGAAAAAAATGACTCACAATCTTATTGAAAGATCGAAGATTTTGAGGTGGATGCTGAGAGGATATACTCCTTCGTGGGACAATCTAGACCAAGGAAGTATGACTTAAAAATAATGAGTTAGGCATTTAAAGAGGAATATTGCTTCTCAAAGACACAGAGTTATTAAATATATTCAAGGAGAACATTGACAATCAATTACTGGGGCACCAAAGAAAACAGAAAGGAAGTGGGAAAGTGTTGCTTAGAAGTAGACTAGATCAACTGCAAATTTATTGATTGGCCAGGCAGACTGGAGAGCCCAGTTGGCCTATGCATTCTACTGATGTCAAATTAATTTTATGGAACATATATTTTAATAAAAACGCTGCAAGAGATGCAAATAGAAGCACCACCCTCAACACACTATTCACTTTCTCGTCAAAGTATTACAAGCTTTCCAAATAAATGTTATTTCCCCAGCGGCCTTGCTATTTGACTTTCTAGCAACTAGCTGGGGGATGTCTGCCTTGGATGGTTTTTGGCACATTCTCTTTTTAATACCATAAATATTCTTATCCACACAGGCTGAAGTACATCTCCCATTCTAACTGCCTAAATTTAGCCTTGACCGAATTGCAAGTGCAAAGCTGTGGCCAGTAACTTCAAGGTGGTATGCGGGCGTAAGTAAACATTGTGGCATTTTATTGATATGGTGAATGATTTTTCTATGTTCTACATAATTCATGATAGCCATTTTCAACAAAGCACTAAATAATTTTAAAATGCCTGTGCTATTGGGCGTCATGTCAGCATACCGATTAGCATGACACTACAACAGCTCGGGATGTTCCATAGTTTGGAGTTCATTTCTGGCACCATTTTTAAAGGGTTTTCTCAAAGTGCTGCGATTTCCTCCCACAGTCCACAGACATACTGGTTAGTAGGTTAATTGGTCACCGTAAATTGTCCTTTGATTAGGCTAGTTTTAAATAGGTGGGTTTCTGGTAGTGTATTGGGTCGGAAGAGCCTGTTCTGCATTGTAACTGTAAATAAATAAATAAAGTTGTATTGAGACCATTTTGTGTCTAAGATATTGCCTGATACTTTGAAAATTATTGCAGTTATGCAACCACAGATTAACTGGATAACAAGTTAATAACTAACTATAGCTTTGTTATCCATCTAAACTTTAGGTTTCATCCTTTGAGAAACAAATATTTAATGAGAACATCTTTCATTATAGCCCTCTTTTGATCAGGTCACTCAATAACAACATGATGATGAGAGATCCTGATGAAGGGTCTCAGCCTGAAATGTCAGCTCTTTATTTCTCTCCATTGATGTCGCCTAACCTGTTGAGTTCCCAGGGCATTTTACTTTGGATTTCCAGCAGTTGCAGAATCTCTTGTGCTCACTCAATAACAAGTATTTTAGCATGGCCACAGGAGATATTGAAGAATTTCAGTTCTGCTAGGTAGCAATATGCTCTTGAGGCTTGAAGAATTCCTCAAACAGCATAAACAAATATGATGGAAAAGAGATGTTAAAGTGTTTGTTTTCCACTTTATTCTTGCAAGGAAAAGTTCACTTTGTCATGATTTTTCCCTCAAAAGGCATCGTTCTGCAATACTTCAGCCAGGAAGTCCTCAATTAATAAGATAATAACGTCAGGCATATAATTTCCTGCAATAGGAACTTTTTTTAAACAATCTAATAAGTGCTAATGGAGGTACTGAGAGACATTTTGCAAA
Source organism: Hypanus sabinus (assembly GCF_030144855.1). Taxonomy (NCBI): domain Eukaryota; kingdom Metazoa; phylum Chordata; class Chondrichthyes; order Myliobatiformes; family Dasyatidae; genus Hypanus; species Hypanus sabinus. Next base: position 34,246,817 of record NC_082707.1, read on the forward strand.
GAATATATTATTTATTAATCCAATGATTCTGTGTCTACCACAGCAGTCATGGGACTACTTCTCTCCATAATTTACATTCCTTTTTATGTTTGGAAAGTATTTGATAATTACTCACTACATCTCACATCCTCTCTGCACCAGGTGGCCTCCCTATTGCTGAGGAAACCAAGAGTACAGATCTATGTCCTTTCATACTTCAATACAATTTCTTTGTTACAGAAATTTAGCAGATGTACAGCCATGACTATAAATATTTTTGCAGCTGTTTTTAAAAATCTGTACACATCATGTCATATGCTGTATTAATCAATATTAATGGCCCAAAACCTTGCACAGATACATGCACTTTGACTGTATGTTAACCAACTATAACATGGAATTACATGAAATGAACACAGAGTCAGGGCACTGAATTCAGATGGTTTTAACCAACACTTATGCTCCACATGCACCCTCTCCCACTCTCTCCTAGCCAATTAGCATATTCCTTTCTCCTTCATACACTTAACTACCTCCCTCATTCTGCTCAACTATTCCACGGGGTAGCAAGCTTTATGCTTTAACTCCTCTTTGGGGAAAGTGCTAACCCTGATCCTTTACAGGGTGTTTTAGCAGGAATCTCACACTGTGGCCCTTGCTGTGAATTTTGCAAGAGGCCTGCATGTTACAGTCAGTAATTCTGACAAACCCTCATAAACGCCTCATCATCAAACTCTTTCTGACACATTGACTGATACCCAGAACATGAAAATGCAGCTTTTCAGTGCCCTTTCAAAAAAGGAGTATTATTTAATTTAATGGGTGCGAACATTTTCTTAAGACTACGTTGTGAGATCTGAGAGTAACACCAGGCCAGTGACATTAAAAGTGCCATCATAAAAACTAACCATAACTTTGTGACCAGCATTGATTTTCTGACAAGTGCAGATGTCTAACTTGCCTCTCTCATGAAGAATTAATTAACTAGCATAATATAATGCAAGGATTGAACCGAATTGAATTGACTTCATTACTTACATCCTTCTCATACATGAGGAGTAAAAATCTTTACATCATGTCTCCATCTAAATGTGCAATTTATAGTAATTTGTAATGAACAGCATGTACAACAGGATAGTCAATATAAGATAGAAATACAATTTTATCAGTGTGAGTTAATCAGCCTGATGGCCTGGTGGAAGAAGCTGTCCCAGAGCCTGTGGGTCCTGGCATCCCGTTTGGCAGCAGCTAAAACAGTTTGTGGTTGGGATGACACGGGTCCCCAATGATCCTGCAGGCCCTTTTTACACACCTGCCCTTGTAAATGTCCTGAATCATGGAAAGCTCACATCTACAGATGCGCTAGCTGTCCGCACCACTCTCTTCGGAGTCCTGCGATTGAGGGAAGCACAGTTCCCATACCAGGCAGTGATGCAGTTAATCAGGATTCTTTCAATCTTGCCCCTGTACAAAATCCTTAGGATTTGGGGACTCATACCAAACTTCTTCAACTGTTTCCCTTTTATGATTATTATCATTTTTTGCAAAGTTATCAGAACTCAGAGGGACTGACACCATGCCTTTGGTGCACCAAACTTAACAATCTTCTATTGTTATAACTTAATGGCAGAAAAGATAACAATTGTAACCACCCACTAAATCTAGATGTATCACTGAGAGGCTTCCCAACCAGAAGCCTGGATGAAGCTTGAGATCCACAATGTGCTCTGGGCCAGATCAGTGGCGTTCAGTTCTGGTGACCAGGCTAGATACAAGGTAGGTGGAAGGACAAGTAATTTTGAGGAGGTGGAGAGGCTACAGAAGGACTTATACAGATTAGGAGAATGGAAAAAGAAATGACAGCTGAAATACTCGGAAGTGTATGGTCATGCACTTCAGTAGAATGAAAGGGATAACTATTTTCTAAATGAAGAATACAAAAAACTGAGGTGCAAAGAGATTTGGGAGTCCTTGTGCGGGATTCCATAAAGGTTAATTTGAGTCTGTGGTGAAGAAGGGTAAATGCAATCTTAGCATTCATCTCAAGAGGACTAGAATATAAAAGCAAAGATGTAATGCTGAAACTTTATAAAGCACTGATGAGGACTTATTTGGAGTACTGTGAGCAGGTCTGGACTCCTTATCTTACAAAGGATGTGCTAAAAATGGTGAGAGTTCAAAGAAAGGTTACAAAAATGTTTCCAGAATTGAATGGCTTTTCATATGAAGAGCGTTTGATGGCTCTGGGGCCTTATTCACTAGAATTCAAAAGAATGAGGGGTGACATCACTGAAACCTATTGAATGGTGAAAGGCCTTGATAGAGTGAAAGTTAAGAGGAGGTTTCCTATGGTGGGAGAGTCTAAGACCAGAGGACACAGCCTCAGAATAGAGGGGTGTCCTTTTAGAACTGAAATGAGGAGGAATTTCTTTAGCTAGAGTGGTGAATCTGTGAAATTCTTTGCCACAGGCAGCTGTGGAGGACAAGTCATTATGTACATTTAAGACAGAGGTCAATAAGATTCTTGATTGTTCCGGGCATGAAGGCAGGAGATTGGGGCTGAGAGGAAAATTGGATCAGTCATGATGAACTGGTGGAGCGGATTCGATTGGGCCTTTCAAAAAAAAACATTGTTCAATTTAAAGGGTGCAAATATTTTCTTAAGACAACAATGGCCTAATCCTGCTCCTATATCTTGTGGTGTTATGGTCTAAAAAGTCCAAGTGTGACATCCAGAAAGCTATCTCACATGCGAAGTAGCAATTCCAGACCAAACTTGAATCAACTGTGGCAGGGTTTGAATGCTATAACCGCCTACAAAGTGAAACAAATCAACACAACTGACATTGTGTATTTAATATTTCAGTAATATTAGGGTAATATTGTAAATATATAGTTTGAATAAAGATTATTTTATGTTTACACAATTCATTATGGGTTACATGTAAAAGTACGTGAATGGCACATGTCATCATGGCACCACATCATATGTGCACTCCGCTCTACAGTAAACCAAAAGTAAAATTAGAGCGCCAAAAAAGAGAAAATCTGCAGATGCTGGAATATACACAAAGTGCTAGAAGAACTCAACAGGCCAAACAACGCCCATGGAAAAGAGAAAAACAGTTGACATTTTGGGCTGAGACTTTGTTTATCTGCAGGCTCCCGAGCATTTCTTTGATTATTTTTTGGAGCTTTAAAGCATAATACAGTAATGTCTACAATCTAATGATCATATTTATGATCTCAGGGCAAGGCTGCTGTATCAGACACAGGTACAACTGTTTGTTGCACTGAAACTTGGTTAAACGCAGATAAACAGATGCAGTGATATGACCAGAAGTTTTTACGATTTTCAGAATGGATCAAACCACAAACCCTCTGGTTAAGAAAAAGGTGATGGCATGAACTTTTTAGTCAATTCTTGTTGGCTCACCAACGTTGGGGTTAAGTCAAGTTCTTCTTCCCCTGACTGGGAACAATAAACGATTAAATATAGACCATTCTTTTTGACTCAGGAGTTCTTATCAATGATCCTGACTGCAGTTTACATACCACCAGCGGACAATTATAAGCAAGCACTCTCAAAACTACATGATGTTTGTTGGCTATAAACAAAAAAACAGCCCATCCTGATGCATTTCAAATTATAGTCAGTTACTTTAACCAGGCCTATTTGAAGAAAACCCTGCCCAGTTATCACCAGTAGACCACTGCTACACGACGCCTATCGTTCCTTCCCGAGTCTGCATTTTGGCAAGTCGGATCATTTGTCTGTAATCCTACTAACTGCATACAGGCAGAACCTAAAGAGCCGGTCTCTAGAGATCTAAACAACCAATTGGTGGTCACAAGAGGCTGAGGAATGGTTACGGGATTGCATTGAGTCGTGTTCAAGAACTCATAGACTTTATTAAAAGAGTTGTGGATGAGTGTTCCTTACATGTTTTCCCTAATCAGGAGCCCTGGATGAACAATGAAATCCAGAACCTGCTGAGAGCCAGATCAGAGGCATTCAACTCTGGAGGCGCAGGTATGATTTCCAGAAAGCCAACTCATGGACGAAGTGGAGATTCCAGACTCGACTGGAATCAACAAGGGACCCTCGACAACTGTGGCAGGGTTTGAATGCCATAACCCCTTATGAAGTTAAATCTTGCACATAGAGTTTCACCTCCAGATGAGCTCAATGCCTTCTAAGCTCGCTTTGATCACCAGAACAGGGAGGAACCATCATGCACCCCCATGTCTCCTGATGATCCTTTGGTGTCAGTATCTGAAGATGACATGCAGGCTGCCTTCCAAAGAGTGAATTCAAGAAAAGCATCCAGTCCAGATGGAGTACCTGGACAGGTACTGAAGACATGTGCTGACCAACTGGCTGGTGAATTCACAGATACTGTATGTTCAACCTCCCACTCCGGCCTTGTGTGGTACCCAACTGCTTCAAGCAGACTTCAATCATACCGGTGCCCAAGAAGAGTGTGGTAACATGTCTAAATGACTATCACCCACTGACACCTACATCTACAGCGCTGTAGTGTTTTGAGAAGCTGGTGTTGAAGCATATCAGCTCCTAAACTTGAATATCAGCTCAGCAACTTGAATACGCTCCAATTCACCTACTGGAGCAACAAGTCTATAGCAGAAGCTATCACATTGGCTCTTCACACAAAATATGGACAGAAAAGATGCATACACCAGGATGCTCTTTATCGATTACAGCTCAACAATTCACACCAATATCCCCTCAAAACTAATCAGTAAACTCCAAGACCTGGGACTCAGTACACTCTTGTGCAATTGGATCCTAGATTCCTCACTTGTAGACTCCAGTTAGTCTGAATTGGTAAAATCATCTCCTTCACAATCTCCATCAGCATTGGAGCACCACAGGGATGTGTGCTTAGCTCCCTGCTCTGCTCACTTTACAACTACGACTGTGTGGCTAAGTACAGCTTCATCACCATATTCAAGTCTGCTGATGACACCACTGTTGTGGGTCGTATCAAAGGTGGTGATGAATCAGCATACAAGAGGGAGATTGAAAATCTGGCTGAGTGGCTTAAGAATAACAACCTCTCACTCGATGTCAATAGGACCAAGAAACTGACTGTAGGCTTCAGGAGCCAGAGATCCATGAGCCAGTACTCATCAAAGAATCAGAGGTGGAGAGAGTCAGTAAATTTAAATTCCTGGGTGTCGCTATCTCAGAGGACCTGCCCTGAACCCATCATATAAATATAATTATGAAGAAAGCACAACAGCGTCTCTACTTCCTCATGAGTCTGCAGAGTCTGTCATCAAAAACTTTGGCAAACTTTGAAAGATGTGTGGTGGAAAATGTGCTGACTGGCCGCATTACAGCCTGGTTTGGGAACACCAAAGCATTTGAATGGAAAATCCTACAAAATGTAGCGGATATGGCCCAGTAAATCATGGATAAAACCCTCCCAAACATTGCGCACATCTACATGAAACATTGCTGTAGGAAAGCAGCATCCATCATCAGAGATTCTCACCACCCAGGCCATGCTCTTTTCTCGCTGCTGCTATCAGGTAGAAGGTGCAAATGTATCAGGACTTGTGCCACCAGGTTCAAGAACAATTACAGCCCTTCAATCATCAGGATCTTGCACAAAAGGCGATAACTACACTCTTTTCTTGTTATTTCATGTTCGGTATTTATTGCTATTTATTTATATTTGCATTTTCAGTTTGTTGTCCATTGATCCTGTTTAAGGTTATTGTTCCATAGATATGCTAAGAGTGCCCACAGAAAAAGAATCTCAGGGTTGTATGTGATGACATTTATGTATTCTGACAATAAATTTTACCCTGAACTTTAAACTTTTGAGGAGACTAGTGCATGCAAGGTTCCTTGCCCCTATTCTAACAATTTTCTACAGGACACCATTGACAGTGTCCTGTCTGACTGTATCATTGTGTTGTAACAGAGGCTGAAAGGCATCAAACGAGAAGGCCCTGCAGAATATAGTTAAAATCTAGAGCATCACCAGGGTCACCCTCCCCACTGTTTGTGACATTTACCAGGGTCATCACAGACGAAGGGCACAATATCTTGTTGAGGACACCCACCACCACTCACACCACAATTTATTTGACCCACTACGGTTAGGAAGGAGGTACAGAAGTATCATGACTAGGATTGCCAGAATGTGTAACAGCTTGTTCCCTCAAGCTGAGACTAATGATTACCCTGCCACCACCGAGGACGCCTCACTGCACCAGTTTGCTGTTTACTGTATACTGTTGATGCACTATCAATAACTCACACTGAGACGTAAGGCGAGATATCGGCTTTTATTGACTGGAAGAAGGAACCAGGAGTGAGTGTCCATCATACTATGTCCTGGAGACTGAGGCCGAGCGTCAGGCCTCAGATCGCCTTTATACAGGGGCCTGTGGGAGGAGCCACAGGAGCAGTCAGCAGGGGGGGTGTCCAGACAGGCACATAGTTCACCACAACCGTACTGCTTACTGCTTACCTGTGCTGCATGTATTTTATGTAAGAACATTAAAACCAATAAATAGGAACAGGAGTTGACCATCTGGCCCGTTGAGCCTGCTCTGCCATTCAATAAAATCATGGCTGACCTGACCATGGACCTCCACCTACCTATCTTTTCTCCGTAACTCTTAATTCCCCTACTATGCAAAAATCTATCCAACCTTGTCTTAAGTATACTTACTGAGGTAGCCTCCACTGCTTCATTGGGCAGAGAATTCCACAGATTCCACATTTTGAGTGATACTTCACTAACATATTTATAGTAATATTTTGGTTTATGTGTTGTGTGTGTAATATATTTTGTGGGTGCACAGTGGTCCAGAGGAACATTGTTTTGATTAGTTGTACGTGTATATATCACAATAGAACTTCATAGTGCCGATGAGAAAATCTTAAAGCAATCTCACGAAGACTACCTACCTGTTTGAAGCACAGTTTTTTTTCTTCAGAAGGGGGGAGAGAGACATTTGAGTTTTAAAATGAAGCACAGCATGTTTTTCTTTGCAAGGGGAGAAGGTGGTCAAGTTTTAAAAAAAGGCAGAAAACTGATGAAATTCACAGGTGAATTAACAATATATATTGAATATTGGGTGATAATAATAAAAATTTTGAAAAAAGCAGAAATGGCTGATTCGATCAGACTAATAGACATGACTGCTTGCATAATGGATAACTGGGTGATGTATACTGAACAAATTGAGCAGTATTTTGAAGTAAATAAAATAGCCAATGAAAAGCAAGTTCCAGTTTTGCTGAGTGTTAGAGGTGGAAAAACAAAGAAGTTTGTCTGTTCCAACCAAACCAACCAAAATTAGCTTTGCTGATATTGTGAAAGTAATGCAGGAACATTAAAACCAAAACCACTGTTGATTGCAGAATGCTTTAAGTTTCATAAGTACAATCAAATGAAGAGAAGTTCATTTTAGCTTACATGGCTGAATTGAAGAGATTGTCCAAGCACTCTTGGTTCAGTAATGGCTTAATGATGCACCGAGAACTCATTTAGTCTGTGGAATCTGACAAGAAAGCTTTCCAAAAGAGCTTCTAAATGAAGCAAAACCCAAATTCAAAAACGCAGTTGAAATTGATGGAAACAGCTTGCAGAGGTGCAAGTGAGTTTTAGTAAGGAATGAAAGTGAGTATGAACATAATTACAATATCTAAACAGAAACCTGCCTGCCAAAACAAAAAATGTATTACCATTGTGCCAGGGGCTCACGTACACCAGACCAATGCATATTTAAAGGCAAAACTTGTAGAATGCAATAAAGCAGGACATATATAAACAGTATGTCAGGCAGATAAAAATAAATGAACTGCACAGAGAAGAGAAACAGATAAAAAGTCAAGTTGCAGTTTCCAGTTGGTCCCAGTAGCCAAGAAGTATATCAATATCCTCTGCCCAGGATAGAGGATACCTTTGCAAACTTTCTGGAGGAAAACACTTCCACAAATGTCAATGAGCTATTAAACCCAATCAAACATGATAGAATTTTATCCAAAATGAAAAAAGAACAAGCCCATGTAGTATATTTACAGGAAATTTGTTTAAGTGATAATGAGCATAGAAAACTAAAGAGAATGGGCTTCACTAATTTGTTTTTCTCCTCATATAAATCAGGACATAGGAGAGGAGTTGCTATTCTTATCTCAAGTAAGCTAAATTTTGAAAAAATATTCAAAATGGGAGATGAAAAGGGCAGATATATTCTGGTAAGGGGAAATATAGACAGAAATTCAGTTACTCTATTGAATATATACGCACCTCCAGGAAGTGATATTGATTTCTTTAAAAAATTACTTATATCATGGTAACAGAAACAGAAGGTCTCCTGATATGTGGGGGGAGACTTAAATTTACAATTATAACCAAACTTAGTCTCTTCCAATAGAAAAACCTATGAAACAAAATCATTACATAATAAAGTTAATACACTTTTTGAGGATGGTGGTTTAATTGATATATGGAGGGACCTTTTCCCCGACAGAAGGGATTACACTCATTATTCTGCTCCCCATTCTGTATACACAAGAATAGACTATTTCATAACATTTGGAAAAGACAGACAAAATAAACACCTGTGGAATTGGGACAATAGATGTAAGTGACAATGCACCTATATATTTATTTGTTGATTTTGACCGACAACCAAAGAATACTATTTGGAAATTAAATTCAAGTCTACTTAATGATCCGTACTTTATGGAACAAATTAAAAAAGAAATTGGTCTCTACTTAGAATTTAATGATAATGGAGAGGTTTCTCCTCCTATTTTATGGGATATTCTGAAGGCGGTCTTAAGATGGGAAATTATAGTGATAGCTTCATATAAGAAAAAAAAGGAATAAAACATTAGAGGAATTACAAAATAGGCTGAAGGAACTAGAGAAAAAACACAAATTGAATTTGGCACAGGATACATTAGGGGAAATTGAAAGAATTAGGAATGAAATTAATAGTTTGACTACGCAAGAAATCAGGAAAACTTCAATGCTTCTGAAATAGAGACTATACGAAAGTGGATCAAAATCTATGAAAATACTGGCATGGAAACTGAAAAAAAAAAGATAGCAGAAAATACAATTCATAGAATTAGGGACCCAAGAATGAAAACGATAAAAAATAAGCTAAGTGAAATTCAAGAAGATTTTGAAGTGTTTTACAGAACTCTATATTCCAAAGTTCCAGGGGGAAGCATAACCCAAATTGACACCTTCTTGAATTCTCTAGAGTTACCCATTTTAAGTGAAGAACAAAATAGAACGATGACTGCTGACATAACTGAAGTTGAATTAAAAGCTGCGATTAGTAGGCTTAAATTAAGCAAGTCACCAAGATCAGATGGGTATATGGCAGAGTGGTACAAAGAATTTAAAAATGAGTTAATTCCTGTTTTACTCCCCACACTGAACAGGGCTCTAAAAAAGGCACAAATGCCACCCAGTTGGAAGGAAGCGATAATCTCAGCTATACCGAAAGAAGGTAAGGATAAAATGGAATGTGGGTCATTTAGACCAATATCCTTTCTTAATGTAGATTATAGATTATTTACCTCCATCATGGACAAACGATTAGAGGAGTTTCTACCCATACTGATACGTAACAATCAGACAGGTTTTATACGACAACGCCAAACACAAGACAATATACGAAGGACACTTCACATTACGGATCATATATAAAAAATAAAATCAAAGCAATAGTGATAAGTGTGGATGCTGAAAAGGCATTTGATTTGGTTAATTGGAATTTTCTTTACAGAATTTTACATAGATTTGGTTTCCAAGACACAATTATTAAAACTATACAGACATTATATGACAACCCTACTGCTGGGATTAAAATCAATGGATATTTATCAAATGGTCTTACTGTAGAAAGGGGCACGAGACTGGGTTGTGCATGGTCACTTCTACACTTCGCATTATATCTGGAACCATTAACTCAATACATCAGACAAAATGAAGATATCAGGGGAATTACTATTAAAGGGACAGAGCATAAATTGGCTTGTTACACGGATGACATTTTGATCTATCTAAGGCAACCAACATACTTTTTACCTAAATTGACGCAATCCTTTGAACAATATGGTCAATTATCAGGATACAAGATCAACATAGATAAAACCCAATTACTTTCATATTACTATAGCCCACCAAGAGAAATTGAAAGTAGATATCCCTGGGCATGGCACACAGAGTCTTTCAAATATTCGGGCATCATTATGCCAAAAGATTTGGCAAAATTATCAGAATGTAATTATCAGCCTTTATATTAAAAAATTAAGGAAGATATGGCAAGATGGAACCTGATTCCTTTTTTCAGTCTCAGTTCAAGGATTGAGTCTATTAAAATAAATATACTGCCCAGACTGTTATATCTCTTTCAGACCCTACCAATAGAGATTAATCAAAACCAATTCAATGAATGGAACAAGATGTTATCAAGGTATATTTGGCAGAGTTAAAGGCCTAGAGGTCGTCTCAAAACTTTGCAATTAGCAAAGGAAAAGAGGAAATGGGGCCTACCTTCTCTTAGAGATTATTATTTTGCAGCACACTTGAGAGCTGTGATATGTTGGTGCAACACATCATATGACGCTCAATGGAAAAACATTGAGGAGTGGGTACTTCCCATCCCCATACAAGCAATTTTGGTTGATAACAATCTGCAAAGGTACATAAATACTGTTGATAACCCATGGGTGAAATTGACTCTCAAAATATGAAAACTACTATAAAAGAATATAATCTAAAGGGAGATATTGCAATTCTTAAATGGTGTGCATATGACTCGGATTTTACACCAAATAAATTGGATATTAGATTTAAGGACTGGACAACTAAAGAAATAACAGTTCTTTGCAACATAATGAAAGAAGGAACACTGTTCAGTTTTGAAATGCTTCAAGAGAAACACTGATTAGAAAAACAAGATTTTTATCGGTATTTACAGATGTGACAATATGTTAATAAGATGCTTAAAAATGTAAGCAAGGCAAGTACATGCTTGATAGAGCTATTTAGAAAAGCATATAATTCAGATAACGGTAGTAGAATCATTTCAAGCATGTATAAGGGGTTGTCAAATCTTAAAACACATTTGACATCATACATTAAAACAAAATAGGAGAAGGAAGGAGGGATAATTATACCTGAGGAAGAATGGACAACAATATGGAGATATCAATGGAAGTGTACCAGTTCACAGAAATGGACGGAGTTTGGAAGGAAAAACTTGATAAGATATTTTATTACACCCTCTCGGAAATCCCATTATGATGGTAACCTCCCTGTTTGCTGGAGAAATTGTGGAAATCAAAATGCAAATCATTATCATATTTTTTGGGACTGCCCTGTTATCAAAACCACTGGAGGGGGGTAAACAATGCCCTATAAGACATCTTTAAATGTGAAATACCCTTATGTGAAATGTACCTTGTGAAATGTGAAATATACCTTATATTTTGGATATATACTTCAAGAATGGTTGAAAGGAGATAAATATTTAATGAATATACTGTTGGTGGCTGGTAAAAAGACTCTTACTAGGAAATGACTATCACAGGAGAGCCCAACTTTAAATGCATGGATGGAAATTACAATAGACATTTACAAAATGGAGAAGATAACAACATCTGTTAATCATAAGCTGGAACAATTTGATTCATACTGGGAAAAATTGTTTAACTACATAATGCCTCATAGGCCTGATTTTATTCTCACAAATCAATGAATATGTTGTAAAAAAAAAGATCTCTCCTTAGTTGTACATAGTTCTTTCCTTTTGCTTGTTTTTTTTCTTTCCGCTCTTTTCTATAAGTGTATAACTCAGATAAATACTTTGTGGAGATTTGTGATATATATAATTATATGATATATATGTACAATATCTGAAATACATCTTATGGAAATGTTTGTTTAATGATGAAGTTCAATAAAAAAATAAATTACAAATAAGAGAATAATGGTAGCAGAACACACTACACAGATGCTGAATCAACAGCTCACCAAATTCCTGCTTGCATATCGCAATGCAGCACACTCCACAACCAACAGCCTACCAGCTATGCTGCTCCTGGGTCATCCCTTGCATTCACGCCTGGCTCCTCAAACCCAACCTCTAAAGAAGTACACAGGACAAACAGCTGAGACAAATTGGCGCTTTTCAAAGAAGGAGGTTCGATGTTTTACTTCTGGACAAGCAGTCTTGGTGAGGGTACTTAGAAAGGTTAAGGGCAGAACTGGACCACTCTCCTACAAATGGAGATTGCAGCTAATGTCATCTGGAGATGACACATCAGTTGGCTGAGGGGAGCAGAGTGTATTGTTGAAGAAAGAATTCTAGATCTGTCACAACCATTTCCTGAAGTCCCAGAGTCAACTCATACAGCCCCCACTGAGAAGGCCCCAGAACCTGAGATTGTTTCACCACCACAAGTCTTACCTGACAAGCAGAGTGACCCTTTTAGTCTGGAAAGATGCTATCCCAGAAGAGTAAGAAATCCATTAGGCCTGAATGTGACAATATGTATGAATGTATGTATGTGTGTGTGTGTGTGTGTGTGTGTGTGTGTGTGTGTGTGTGTGTGTGTGTGTGTGTGTGTGTGTGTGTGTGTGTGTGTGTGTGTGTGTGTGTGTGTGTCTATATATATATACATACACATACACATATACAAGCTGAGTTGCATCCTATATTGAGTCAGAGTTTATTGCTATGCAAGGAGCAGTGTAGAGTATTTCAGTAATATTTGAGTAATATTGTAGATATATAGTTCGATTAAGCATTCTTTGGTGTTTACATAATTAATTACAGATTATATGTAAAAGTACGTGGATGCCATAGACCATCACACCATCAATCATATGTGCACACCTCGCTAAAATAAAACTTAGTAAAATTACAGTACATGTGTTTATCTCCGAACTCCCATGATTTTCTTCCAATTTGTTTTTGTTAAAGAAACATAATATGTGCCAACAAGGCTTCATTCCCAGATGACCTCAATGCTTTTTATGCTCCCTTTAATTGTCAAAACATTGAGACACCTTCGTGATCTCCCACTGTCCCCGATGACCCTGTGATTTCAGTCTCTGAGGCAAACAGGAAAGCATTCTTCAGGACAGCGAACCCACAGAAAGTGCCCAGCACAAATGGGGTATCTGGCCAAGTACTAAAGATTTGTGCTAATCAGCTGGCTGTAATGTTTAGCAATATCTTTAACAACTTGCTTCAGCAGTCTGAGGCACAAATCTTCTTCAAGCAGGCTTCAATTATACCAGCGCCTAAGAGGGTAGTATCCTGCCTCAATGACTATTGTCCAATATCACTTATTTCCATTGTGATGAAATTCTTTGAGAGGTCGTCGTTCCTCTCTGTGCCTTGTGACCCATCAGGCAGCAACCTCGCCATTTCTTTCACATTTGTCTGTTTTTTTTATGAGACAGAGTTGCTAGCTCGACACTCAACCCAGCACAGATAGAAAGCACGCAAGGAGCTGACCAGATTCAAACTCACCTCGAAGTCTGGTGCAGAAGCCACTATGCCACCAGCTGGCTTAAAGAGAGGCTGGTGATGAAACATATCAACTCCTGCCTGAGAAGTAACTTGGATTTGCTCCAATTTGCCTACCATCTAACCTTGGGCACCACACACGTCTGAAGAGCAGAGTGTAATGAAAATATCAGCTTAGTGCAGATCACACATCATCGTAGGAAATGGCAAAATCAGAAGCAAAGATCACAAACTTCTATCATAATCATTCATAAAGCTATAGATTATAAATCTGCAGCTTTAGGACATGGCTATTTGTGTCAATTTTGACAACAAAGTCCATCACAATAGGTAAACATTCATTCAACACATCTTCAGTGACTACAGCTTGGCAGTCAAAACTATCATGCCCTCAAAACTAATCCATAGTTTTCAAGTATATGGCCTCAATACCTCACTATGCAACTGGATCCTCTATCTCTTCACTTGCAGACCCCAGTCGGTTAGGATTGGCAACAACATCTCCTTCACAATCTCCATCAGCACAGGTGCACCACAAGGCTATGACCTTAGCCCCCTGCTCTACTCGCTTTACACTTATGACTGTGAGGCTAAGCATAGCTCCAACGCCATATTTAAGTCTGCTGACAACATCACTGTCACTGGCCAACTCAAAGGTAGTGATGAAACAACATATTGGAGAGGAACAGACTTCTATGATATGGAAACACTAATCCTCTTGAAAAGAAGTGCCCACAAAGTATTGGATACAGCCCAATCCATCATGGGTGAAGCACTTCCCACCACTGAGCACATCTGCATGGAGCACTGTCACAGGAAAGCAACATCCATCATCGAGGACTTCCACCATGCAGGCCATACTCTCTTCTCACTGCTACCATCAGGAAGAAGGTACAGGAGCCTCATGACCCATACCAAAAGGTTCAGAAACAGTTATTACCCCTCAACAATCAGGCTCTTGAACCAAAGAGGATAACTCTTCTCAACTTCACTCACACCTTAACTGAACTGTTCCCGCAATCTACAGACTCACTTTTGAGGACTCTTCATCTCACGTTCTCCATAATTATTGCTTAAATATTTATTATTATTTCTTTCTTTTCATATTTCCAGCTTGTTCACTTTTGTACATTAACATTTGTACAGAATTTGTCCATTCTGCTGGATGTGGTCTTTCATTGATGCTATCATATTTCTTGTATTTACTGTGATTGCCTGCAAGAAAATTAATCTCAGGGCTGTATGTGGTGACATTTTTGTACTTTGATAATAAGTTTATTTTGACCTTTGAACCTCCCACAAAGTAAGCCAAGTGACATATGTGACAACAAGGTTTTGCTCCCAGATGAGCTCAATGCCTTTTATGCTCACTTTGACTGTCAAAACATTGGGATATTTTCATGATCTCCCACATCCCTTAATGACCCTCTGATTTCAGAATCTGTGGCCAACATGAGAGTGCCCTTCATGTAGGTGAATCCACAGAAAGCCCAGAAGGAACACCTGGTACTGTATTAAAGAACATATGATATAGGAGCAGAATTAGGCTATTAGGCCATCAAGTCTACTCCGCCATTCAATCATGGCTGATTCTTTTTCTCCCCTCCTCACCTCCACTCCCCAGACCTCTCCATAACCTTTGATGCCACGTCCAATCAAGAAGCTGTCAAGCTCTGCCTTAAATACACCCAACAACCTGGTCTCCACAGCTGCTTGCGGTAATAAATTTCACAAATTCACCACCCTTTGGCTAAAGAAATTTCTCCACATCTTTGTTTAAATTGATGCCCCTCTATTCTGAAGCTGTGCCCTCTTGTCCTAGACTCCCTCACCATGGGAAACATCGTTTCCACATCTACTTTGTCCAGGCCTTTCAACATTTGAAAGATTTCAGTGAGATCCACTTTCATCCAGGGAGTGCAGACCCAAAGCTTTCAAACATTCCTCGTATAATAACCATTTCATTCAGGGAATCATCCTTGTGAGTCTCACAAAAACTGCTGATCAACTGGTTGGAGTGTTCACTGATATCTTTAACCTCTTGCTTCAGCAGACTGAGGAACCCACCTGCTTCATGCAGGCTTCTATTATGCCATTTTCCAGAAAGAACAGGAGCTTAGATCCACTTCAATTTGCCTAACATCACATCAGGTCCACAGCAGATGCCATTTCATTAGCTCTTCACTCAACCCTGCAACATCTGGAAAAAGATTCAAACATCAGTATGTTCTTCATTGACTACAGTTCAGCATTCAATACTATAATCGCCTCTAAACTAATCAATATGTTCCAAGACCTAAGCCTCAATACCTCCTCTTGCAACTGGATCCTCGATTTCCTCATTTTGCACACTCAAATCAGTTCAGAATGCCAACAATATCACTTTCACAATCTCTATTTACACAAGTGTTCTTGGCTGTGTACTTAGCTCCCTGCTCTACTTAAATAATGCCTGCAGTCTTCATTGCTCAATCAAGTCAAGGTAAGATTTATTATCAAAGTACATATACGCTCAGTGGTCAATTAAATAGGTACACCTGCACACCTGCTCATTAATGCAAATATCTAATCATGTGGCAACAACTCGGTGCATAAAAACATGAAGATATGGTGAAGAGGTTCAGCTTGTGTTCAGACCAAACATCAGAATTGAGTAATTTATGGGAGGTAGAAAATCAGCCACAACAGATGAACAATGAAGTAGATTCAAAGCATAGATGAGCCTACTCCTCCTAATCCAAATGTTTTTGTCTTGACCTCAACATTTCCCACATTTTCTTCACCATCCACCCCAAAGAAAATCACCTTTAATTCATACACTCAATGCCCACTTCATCTGATAGGCCCGCTTGTAAATGCAAATATCTAATCAACAAATCATGTGACAGTAACTTAATGAATAAAAGCATGAGGTGCAGTAGAGGGATCAAAAGTGCAGAAAGTGAGTAAATCTCAAGTTCCTGGGTGTCAATATTTCTGAGGGCCTAACCTGGACTCAACATATTGATGCAGCTATAACAAAGGCAAAACAGTGGCTATCTTTCATTAGGAGCTGAAGAGATTTGATAGGTATGTCACCTAGAACACTTGAAATTTTCTACAGATTTACTGTGGAGAGCATTTTTTTATTAGTTTTTTTATACATTTTCTACATAACTACAAATGAAAAAACCCCAGATCATTTTAACTTGCTGCATCACCGTATGGTATGGAGGGAGCTACTGTACAGGATTGAAGTAAGCTGCAGAGTTGTAAAATTAGCCATCTTCATCATGGGTACTAGCCTCTGTAGCATCCAGGTTATCTTCAAGAAGTGGTGTCTCCATCATTAAGGACCTTCACCATCCAGGACATGCACTCTTCTTATTCAAGTCAAGTCACTTTTATTGTCATTTCAACCATAACTGCTGGTACAGTACATAGTAAAAATGAGACATTTTTTCAGGACTATGGTGTTACATGACACAGTACAAAAACCATTATTGCTACCATTCGGAAAGTGGTACAGAACCCTGAAGGCACACACTCAGCGATTCAGGAACAGATTCTTCCCCTCTGCCATCTGATTTCTGAATGGACATTGAACCCATGAACACTACCTCACTACTCTTTTTTTACACTGTTTATGTAATTCAACTATTTACTTCCTGTAATTCAGTTTTCTTTTTTCTCTCTGTTATCATGTATTGCATTGTACTGCTGCAAAGTTAACAAATTTCACGATATACACCGGTGATATTAAAGCTAATTCTGTTGTTCAGACCAAACTTCAGAATGGAGAAGAAATGTGATCTGTATGACTTTGACAGCAGAATGATCGTTGGCGCCATATGGAGTGGTTTGAGTATCTCTAGAGTTCAGAGAATGGTGCAAAAACCAGAAAACATCTAGTGAGCAGCAATTCTGTGGACAAAGATACCTTATTATTGAGAGAGGTCAGAGGAGAATGCCCAGACTGGTTCAAGCTGACAGGAAGGTGACAATACTCAAATAACCACGTGCTAAAACAATGGTGTGCATAACAGCACAACATGTCAAACCTTGAAGTGGATGGACTACAGCAGCGGAAGACCACTCAGTGGCCACATTACAGGTACTTCCTGTACCACCATTAGGTGCTTCCATATTACTATCAGAGAAGAGACCCGAGAAAGCAGGCTACAGAACTGAGTGAGCTAGGCATGTGATTGACTGCTGGACACTCACTGAATGACCAACGACTTGGTGTTTATAAGCCTCACCCTCCAAAATAAAAACATAAATCAGTCCCTTAATCTCCAGTTTAACTAAAGCGGTGAACTCTGATGTTTCTAGGTTAGTTTTAAAAGAAACTCATTTACACCATAAAGTAACTAATCTCCTAGCAACATAGACAAAAATTAACATAAGAATGACTTGATGTTTTATGAGGGTAACAGCAGCGCTCCCACAACCCCCATAGGCCGTGCAGTGGCAGCCACTTTTAATGCTAAGAACATGCATTGTGTGTATGGCATCACCACCATGATGAATGGATAGACTGAGAACAACTTCAGCATTTTAGTACAGGGTATCCATGCACCAGACTCTTAGGGCCATTGAAACTATATGCCACCAAAATCAGTAATCTTTCAGGTGAATCGTTTGCTCGACAATTTCAATCAAACCAGACGATCTAACCAGTCCAGTAGCGCAGAAGAGCATTCTAGGAACATAAGTGATGATCCCCGAGCAACTCCACACAATGCAGCGCAGATAAAAACTTTGCATCCTGCCTTGTCCAGTTATGAGTGGCAGCGAAGCTTTCAAAGAGAATTGGAGATGAAGGTGACATCAGCAGTCTCATTGATGGTGGATCACTGCACAAGTATCAAATACAAGGTCAGAGCACGTGGAAACAAAAACCCTATCCAGCTATTTAACGTAACACACACAAAATGCTGGATGAACTCAGCAGGTCAGGCAGCATCTATGGAGAGGAATAAAGAGTCAATGTTCCAGGTCGAGACACTTCATCAGGACTGGAAAGGATGGAAGGAGAGCCTAGAATAAGAAGATGGAGGGAGGAGAGGGAGTACAAGCTGGAAGGTGATAGTTGAAGCCGGGTGAGGGAGAACGTAGGTGGGTGGGGTTGGGTCAATGATTTGAGAAGCTGAGAGGCAGTATGTGGAGGAAGTGAAGGACTGAAGAAGGAATCTGATAGGAATGGAGAGTGGGAGAAGGAAAATGCAGAGGGGGGCCAGAGGGAGGTGATCGGCAGGTGGGGAGAAGACAAGGATTAAGGGGGGAGCCAGAATTAGGAATGGAAAAGGACAGAAGGGGGAGGGGCAGGAGAAATTACTAGATGTTCGAGAAATTGATGCTCATGCTGTCAGGTTAAAGGCTACCCTAAAGGAATATGAGTTTTGCTCCTACAACCTGAGAATCACCAGCTACTTAACAAAGGTTTCTAGGTTTAGACACTACAAGGTCTTTAACTTTGAGATGTGCTTTCTACCACATTTCAAAGTCAAAGGATTTCAAAGTAAATTTATTACCAAAGTATGTTTATGATAACAAATACTACCCTGAGATTCATTTCTTGCAGGCATTCACAGTAAGAAATCACAGAAAGAATTAGTGAAAAACTATAAAGACTGACAAGCAACCAATGTGCAAAAGACAAATTGTGTGAATAATAAACAAATATAAATAAATAAAACTGAGAATGTGAGTTGTAGAGTTGCTGAAAGTGAATCCCTAGGTTGTGTTCAATGATCAGTTCAATATTATGGTGAGTTAAGTCATCTGTGCTGGTTCAGGTGCCTGGTGGTTGAACGGTAATACCTGTTCCTGAACTTGGTGGTCTGGGACCTAAGGCTCCTGTATCTCCATTTTGATGGTAACAGCAAAAACAGAGCATGGCCTGGATGGTGGTGGTCCTTGATGATGGACCTCCACTTGTGCTTTCTTGTGGCAGTGCTCTTTGCAACTCTGCTCCACGATATAGAGGGCTTTGTCCTGTGATGAACTGGGCTGCATCCATCACTTTTTACAGGCTTTTCTGGTCTTGGGCACTGCTGTTTCCATACCATGCTGTGCGTTAACAAGACAGGATACTCTGCACTGTGCATCTATAGAAGTTTCTCAAAGTTTTAGATGACATGCCAAATCTGTGCAAACTTCCAAGAAAGTAGAGGCACAGCATGCTTTCTTTAAAATGGCATTTATGTGCTGATCCCAGGCTAGATCCTCTCATATGATGCCTAGAAAGTTAAAGTTACTAACCTTCTCCACCTCTACTCCCCTAACGAGACCTGGCTCATGGACTTCCAGTTTCTGTAGTGCTGTAGTTAATAATCAGCTCTTTGGTTTTCCTGATGTTGAGTGAAAGGTTGTTGTTGTGGCACCATTCAGCCAGATTTTCAATCTCCCTCCTAGATGCTAATTTGTCATCACCTTTCATTCGACCATCAGCAAACTTAAATATGGCATCGGTGCTTGCTGTGCTCACAACATATGTATAAAGTGAGTAGAGCAGGGGGCTAAGCACACAGTCTTGTAGTGCACCTGTGCTGATGGTGATTGAGGAGGTGTTGTCTGTCGATATTGACTGGGGCTGCAAGTGAGGAAATTGAGGATCCAGTTACACAAGGAGGTGTTGGAGCCTAGGGCTTGGAGCTTATTGATTAGTTTTGAGGAATTTATAGTGTTAAATGTTGAGCTGTAGTCAATGAAAAACACCCTGATGTATGCACCTTCACTGTCCAGCTGTTCCAGAGCTCAGTGAAGAGCCAATGAAATGACATCTGCTGTTGACCTGCTGTGACAGTAGGCAAATTGCATCTGAGCTCCAAACTTCACTGCATCCTTAGAGCAAACATCACTAAAAGAACTGAATTCTACACATGAAATAAATTGAGGGCACTTGACATCAGGGCTCCTTGGGAATCAGTGAGAAAATTCACCATTGACTGCAGTCATACCCAGGTTTTGGTTGCTGAGGGACAATCACCTTAGTTCCACAGGAGATCTGTGGGACAACATTCAACCATCTCCGGCTGTTTCGTAAATGATCCTCAATCCGTTACGTGATCAGGATCAGGGATAGTTGCTGGTGATTGCTTAGCTCTATTTGTAATTCCTCAAGTAATGAAGCAGAGATTTTTCCAACCAGAAAGACCTGGACATTCCTACTTAGACTAGCAGTTGACAAGTCCCAAACACATACTAGGGAATGACAATCTTCAAAGAGAGAGCGTAGTCACTTTTTCTTGACTTTCAGTGACATCATTTCATCATCATAAGATGTAACACAACATCTTGGTGATCACCATTACTCAAAAGTGAAAGTGCATACTTGGCACTCTTCAGCAAGCATCTTCTCCAAAGCCTGTCCAGCATTTAAATGGCACAATTCAGGTATATGACTCATCACACCCTTGGGTGCGTTGGTTCTCAATGCAGACAAGATACTTCACTGTTTGTTACAATGTACACGTGCCAAATAAACTTGAATCAACAACAACAGAAGAAGCTTAACACTAGCCAAGATAAATAACTTACTTTAACAATGTCCTGCTCACTACCTTAAATGTTCATTCCTTCCACACAGACGTACCATGGAAGCAGATGTCACATTTACAGTATGCACTTAAGTAACCTTGCAAGACTTCTTTAGCACACCTACCAAACCTGCTACCTCAAACACCAAAATGGACACCAGAGGCAGGCTCATGTGTAGACTATCACCTCCCAATCACACACCGTTCTGAATGGCAGGTACACTGAAGGTTTATTATTGTTACTGTGTCAGATTGCTGGCTCTTTCTACCACACAGCACCCTCTGTATGCCTTTAGCACAATTCCTTGAGCAGGTCCAGAAAAGGGTCATTCAAAACTGAATGAATTCACAATAAATTTGATGCAGAAACAGAAGTAATTAATGGAACTTCTGGTGATTGGCTTTTTGTTTGTTTATTTATTTAGCGATACAGCACAGAAAGAGTAGGCCCTTGCAGCCCTCCAAGCCATGTCGCTCAAACAATCCCCAACAAACCCAATTTACCTTAACCTAGCCATCAGGCAACTTACAATTAACCTACACAGTATGCCTTTGAACTGTGTGAGGAAACCGGCAGAACCAGGGAAAACCCATGCTTTCCATGAGGAAATTTACAGAGAATTCTTAAAGAATGGCTCCGGAATTGAACTCTGAACTTGAGAACACCCAGAGCTGTGATATCATTCTGCTAACCACTACGCTACCATGCTGCCACAGCACTTTTTTAAGCGCTCTGTAGAACTCAATTTTCTTTCCTTGCATCTCAGTGTCGAATTTTATTTGTTAACACTCCTGTGAAATTTGGGACACCTTACACCATTGAAGATGCTGCATAAGTGAGAGTGGTCATTATTCTAGAATTATTACAGTGTTTCAAGCTTTCATGAGGACACACAACAAAACCTTATATATGTTTACAGAAGCAACCCCATTGCAGTTAAATGCAAACAAGCATGAAAATTAGAATAGGTTTAGACCAATTGCCCTTCAAACCTGTTCTGACATTTAATAGGAACACAGCTGATCTGATTTTAACTTCTGTATTCTTACACCTTTCATCCCCTTGTTTATCAAGTGTTGATCTTCCACTGTTTCAAAATATCTTATGATGCTCAGTCCCTTAACAGAGAAAAATGTCTCAAATCTGTCTTGAGTAGAAAACCCTTTATTTTTAAATGATTTTTAGATTCTCTCACAATTAAACATCTCCACATCTACCCTGTCAAGATTGTTTTAAGTTCCCTCTCACTTTCTAAACTCCAGCAGATAAAAGCATAGCAATACACACAAAATGCTGGAGGAACTCAGCAGGCCAGGCAGCATTTATGGAAAAAAAGAGCAGTCGACGTTTCGGCCCGAAACCCTCCAGCATTTTATGTGTGTTGCTCAGATTTCCAGCATCTGCAGATGAAAACATTGAATGGCCAACATAAAATAAACTACCCCTTCCAGGTATTGGATTCATGAAGTTTCTTCTGAACTGGTTCCAAAGCATTAGCATCTTTCTTTAAATAAGGAGACCAATTATGTGTAGAATATTCCAGATGTGAGCTAATTAATGCCATATCTGAAATATAAGGTCCATACTTTTGTATTTAATTCCCCAAGCAAAAAGTTGAAACGTTCTATTAACTTTCTCAATTACTTGCTTCATTAGTAGAAGACATTGGTACTTCAAGACTGGTCACCTCACGACCCGCCCAAAAGCCCAGCAGGGTGAACACTGAGGGGCACACCCCACTAACAGGCCGCCTTCAGGTCTTGTGACAGAACAGTTTTCAGAGCAGCCAGGCAAAATTTCACCTTTGGCATCAAGAGGGCTAAGACAGACTAGTGCTTTCCTGGTGTATATGGTGAATAAACTCTTCTTGGGCTACCAACCAGATACAGGCATTGATTTTAATCTCTTCTCTTCGGTTGTCCGTCGAAATCTGATGACAATGTCCACGCCTTTAAAGGTGAGATCTTTGATGACTATACAGTCCTATTCTGGACCCACAAGCTCTATTGCAGGAGGGACATGTATATGTGGTCGTGGTGGTCGTGACGGCAACCGTGGCTGCATTTCTCCTGGCTCTCTTCTGCTGTCTTCTGGTTGTTCTTTCCATTTCCAGAATACAAACCCCATCCCTAAACAGCTGTTGCCAAGTGTTACGGTCAGCTGCAACATCCTCCAGGTCCTCGGGTCTGATCTTGCACTTCATTAAATCATTCTTCATCTGATCCTTATAGCGCTTCTTCAGCCCTCCAGCTGAGCGTCGGCCATGATGTATCTGGCCGTATAACACTCTGCGGGGTAGCTGACATGGGGGCATCCTTATCCCGTGCCCCAGCCACTGCAGCTGACGTTGGGTGATCATGGCCTCAATACTTCTGCAGTTGGTCTTTACAAGTATTTCAGTATGAGGCACCTGCTCACGCCAAGTACTTCCCAGGATGTGCTGTAGGCAGCTTATGTGGAAGCGCTGCAAGGACTTGATGTGATGACTGTAGGTTACCCAAGCTTCACAGCCATAAAGGAGGGTGGTGACGCAGACCGCTTGGCATACAGCGACCTTTGTGGAGGGACGAAGGCTCCTTTTCTGAAAGACTCTATTCTGAAGTCTCGCAAAGGCAGCTGATGCCTGTTTAATGTGGCTCCGGATGTCGTTGTCAATGCCGCTATCCTCAGAGAGAATGCTCCCCAGATATTTGAAAGATGGCACTATTGACAGCCTTTCATCACCAACAGAGGGTGGGTGGGACACTAGTACTCATTGGCAAACCACTTCTGTCTTGGTGGTATTGACAGTCAGCCCCATCCTGCTGTATATTCTCACCACCACAACAAGGACAGTCTGAAGATCCTCCGGAGTATGGGCCACAGGAGCACAGTCATCTGCATACTGCAGCTCCAGGGCCCGCTCTCTATGGAGTTTGGTGGGTATGTATAGCCTCCTGATGTTAAAGAGGTTTAACCAATGTTTCATTGACAAACTCCACCATCTGCACTGGGGATGGTGCCTAAGCACGTCTAGTCCAATGGTATATATACCCCCATAGTCTGTCCCTCCTGATTGGTTGGTCTTCATCCAATAAACTTTCTGCTGTCCCACCTTGTTTACAATTGAATTCCAGTTCTTACTTACAGCGAGACTTTCATCTTTGTTAAAATACTTTTCCTCTAGTTTTATTTCAATGGCTTTCTTCACCAGATAGTCCCAAAGCCATTTACACAACGCAGTGGTATTGTGCTGTCAAAATCAATCCTATGGCCATTGCAAATGCTACGTTCTGCTACTGCTGATTTTTCTGGGTAACCCAAATGGATACACCTCCTACACTCCTTGTTGTGGGGTTCCACCATGCGCCCTGTCTGGCCGATATACACTGCTCTGCATTCACAGGGATAAGACTGCCTCTGTTCAAAATATTCAGGAACATCTATCCAATAACGATTCCCAATGTATATGGCTGGGCATCAAGAGCATTACTGACTATGCAAGGGAAAACAGCATTGACTGTACCAGTGACACCTCCCTCTCTGACGTTCTGGGCAATCAACAGCATGCTAGCCACGAAAGCTACAACTCTCCCAGGTGAGCAGCCGCTATCTGTAACAGTACCAGACATGAGGACTCTGCAGAGAGTCAACCCCTATGAGGCAGATGGGAGGGACAACCTCCCAGGCCAAGTACTTGGGGAGTGTGCACACCAGCTCACTGATGTCTTCGTACATATCTTCAGCACATCACTCGTATAGTCTGCTGACCCCACATGCTTCAAATCAGCCACTATCATCTCTCTACGAAAGAATTCTACACCTTCAGAACTAATCATCACCATGTGGGCTGGTGTTTAAATTGTCTAAACAGCGAATCGTACCTTGCCCTAGGACCCAACTGCAGCAAAAGGCCCCTAGCTCAGCAAGTGCTCCAGGCACAGATTTCGTCACCCAGCCAGAAGCCGCTCTGAAGCTCTTCAAATCAGCTCAGTGCCCAAAGCGACCCAACCTCGCACCTGCGCCAGTTAAATGAGCACTGTATCTTCTCTGCCCAGGCCCCAACTTTTCCTTTCGGTGCCCAGAGCAATCCAACCTCACACCCGGGCCAGCTGTACAGGCATCAGAACTCCGTTTGCAACGATTCTGCAACACAGCATCTCGGCTCGCCATCGCTCACCCCTTCACTGTTGGCAGCAATAACTTAACACAATTCACCTCAGAAACGGTAATTTTAGTGATATCTTTACTTCGATATCTTAGCTTTTTGACTACCAGAATTTGTTGCACGCATTCAGTAATGCTATCTTAACCAGAAGTTTATTTCAGTTCACCATTCAACACCATTGTCCCCCTGATCTTGGTGGACAAATTCGTATTCCTCGGACTAAATACACCACTGAGCAACTGGGTGTTGGACTTCATACTTGGCAGGCTTCAGATAGTTAGGATGCACAATCACTCCACCCTATCTATCAACCTCAGCGCGGGTGCCCCCCAGAGCTTTGTGCTGAGTCCATTGCTATACATGACAGCACAGCCAAGCACCTGAGTAATCCTACTGCCAAGTTCGCTGCATCAGATCTGGAGTAGCAATTATTTTGTTTTCCTTTATACTTGTGTACTGGAAATGGCATTAAACTATCCTGAATATTGAATCTTTGAACTTTATGCAAATCATGCACTAGGACCTAGAGATGCAGATGCAGGCACATTTCACAGTTGCACAATCTCTCAGCATTTCGATGACCTGTTTCCTTTTTACTTTTCCTGTCAAAATGGACAATTTCATATTTTCCCTCATTATTTTCTGTTGGACAGATTGTTTAACCATTCATTTATTTTCCTCCCTGACATTGTCATTTGCAAACATCTCCTCTGCGCCTTCATCCACATAGTTAATATTGTGAAAAATTGAGACCTCAGTACAAACCTTTGTAACATGTCAATCATTGCAAATTCTCAGCCGAGAAAAATAACGTTGATGCCTATTGCTATTAGTCAGCTACTTTATTTTATTGTTACTTCCTATACTGTTGTTTTCAATGTTGTTACAATCCTATGGTTTCATGCTTTAGAAACATAGAAAACCTACACAATACAGGCCCCACAGCCCACAATGCTGTGCTGTACAGGTACTTAGTTTAGAAATTACCCAGGGTAATAGCCCTTTATTTTTCTAAGCTCCATGTACCTATCCAGGAGTCTCTTAAAAGACCCTATTGTTTCTGCCTCCACCACCCATTCTGCCCATTCCATGCACTCACTACTCTCTGCGTAAAAAACTTACCCCTGACATTTCCTCTGTACCAACTTCCAAGCAACTTAAAAATATGCACTCTCGTGCTAGCCATTTCAGCCCTGGGGAAAAGCCTCTGACTATCCACATAATGAACGCCTCTCATTATCTTGTACACCTTTATCAGGTCACCTTTCATCTTCCGTCACTCCAAGGAAAAAAGGCCAAGTTCACTCAACCTATTCTCATAAGGCATGCTCCCCAATCCAGGCAACAACCTTGCAAATCTCCTCTGCACCCTTTCTATAGTTTCCACATCCTTCTTGTAGTGAGGTGACCAGAACTGAGCACAGTACTCCAAGAGGCATCTGACCAGGGTCCTACATAGCTGTAACATTACCACTTGGCTCTTGAAATCAGTCCCATGGTTGATGAAGGCCAATGCACTGTATGCCTTCTTAACCACATAGTCAACCTGCGCAACAGCTTCGAGTGTCCTATGGACTCGGACTCCAAGATTTATCTGATTCTTCACACTGCTAAGAGTCTTACCATTAATACCATATTCTGCCATCATATTTGACCTACCAAAATGAGCCAGCTCACACTTCTCTGGCTTGAACACCATCTGCCACTTCTCAGCCCAGTTTTGCATCCTATTAATGTCCCGCTGTAACCTCTGATAGCCCTCCACACTATCTACAATACCCCCAACCTTTGTGTCATCAACAAATTTACTAACTCATCCCTCCACTTCTTCATCCAGGTCATTTATAAAAATCACAAAGAGGAGGGGTCCCAGAACAGATTCCTGAGGGATAACACTGGTCATCAACCTCCATGCAGAATATGACCCATTTCAAACATACTTTGCCTTCTGTAGGCAAGCCAGTTCTAGATCCACAAAGCAAGGTTCCCTGGAACAATTGCCTCAATTCAACCTCAACTCATTTCTCAATAGGCTTTGCCTGTGGTACCTTATCAAATGCTTTGCAGAAATCCATATACACTACATCTACTGCTCTACTTTCATCAATGTGTTTAGTCACATCCTCAAAAAATTCAATCAGGCTCGTCAGGCACGACCTGCCTTTGACAAAGCCATGCTAAATAATTCTAATCATATTATGCCTCTCCAAATGTTCATAAATCCTGTCTCTCAGGATCTTCTCCATCAACTTACCAACCACTGAAGTAAGACTCACTGGTCTATAATTTCCTGAGCTATCTCTACTCCCTTTCTTAAATAAGAGAACAACATCTGCAACCCTCCAATCCTCCAGAACCTCTCCCATCTACATTGATAATGCAAAGATCATTGCCAATGGCTCAGCAATCTCCTTCCTCACCTACCACGGTAGCCTGGGATATATCTTGTCTGGTCCCAGTGTTTTATCCAACTTGATCCCTTCCAAAAGCTCCCACACAGCACAGCCTCTTTGTTAATGTCCATATGCTTAAGCTTTTCAGACTGTTGTGAATCATCCCTACAATCGCCAAGGTCCTTTTCCGTAGTGAATACTGAAGCAAAGTATTCATTAAATACCTTCGCTTCCTCCTCCTGTTCTTTACACATTTTTCCATTGTCACACTTGATTGGTCCTATTCTCTCACATCTTATTCTCTTGTTCTTCACATACTTGTAGAATGCCTTGGGGTTTTCCTTAATCCTGCTCGCCAAGGGCTTCTCATGTCCCCTTCTGGCTCTCATAATTTCATTCTTAAGCTCCTTCTTGCTAGCCTTATAATCTTCTAGATCTCTATCATTACCTAGTTTTTGAACCTTTC
This sequence comes from Hypanus sabinus, assembly GCF_030144855.1. Lineage (NCBI taxonomy): Eukaryota > Metazoa > Chordata > Chondrichthyes > Myliobatiformes > Dasyatidae > Hypanus > Hypanus sabinus. The sequence continues at coordinate 34,274,877 of NC_082707.1, forward strand.
ATAAGCTTTTCTTTTCTTCTTGACTAGATATTTCAACAGCCTTTGTACACCACAGTTCCCGTACCCTTTCCCTGTCTCATTGGAAAGTACCTGTGCAAAACGCCACACAAATATCCCTGAACATTTGCCACATTTCTGCCGTACATTTCCCCAAGAACATCTGTTCCCAATTTATGCTTCCAAGTTCCTGCCTGATAGCTTCATATTTTCCCCTTACTCCAATTAAACACTTCCCAAAAAGAAGTCAAAATATATTTGTTAGAAGTCTCATTAAGGTAAGTAATGTTTATTTTGTTTTTCTATGAAATCAATATATCACATAAAAATGCTAAATATGTCTATATTAACATATTTTTACAAGAATTGAATGAGGGTACAAGAGTTGCACGGCACATCTGAACTCATGCGTGAAAAAATTGACACATGGAATGTAAAAGGTTGTCCACCCCTGTTATAGGGAGATGCCAATCAGTACTGGGGAAATTAAATTCTCCCATCACGACAACCCTGTTATTATTGCACTGTTCCAGAATCTGTCTCCCTATCTGCTCCTCAATGTCCCTGTTACTATTGGTGGTCTATAAAAAACACTCAGTAGAGTTACTGACCCCCTTCTTGTTTCTATCTTCCACCCACAGAGGCTCAGCAGACAACCCTTCCATGACTTCCTCCTTTTCTGCAGCTGTGACACTATCTCTGATCAGCAGTGCTTTGCCTCCCTCCCTGTCCTTTCTGAAACATCTAAAGCCCGGCACTTGAAATAGCCACTCCTGCCGCTAGGCCATCCAAGTCTCTGTAATGGCCACCACATCATAACTCCAAGTACTGATTCACGCTCAAAGCTCATCCGCTTTATTCATGATACTCCTCGCATTAAAATAGACACATCTCAAACCATCGGACTGAACACATCCCTTCTCTATCACCTGCCTATCCTCTCTCTCACATTGTCTACAAGCTTTCTCGATTTCTGAGCCAACTGCCCCTTCCTCCATCTCTTCAGTCCGGTTCCTAACCCCCAGCAATTCTAGTTTAAACACTCCCCAATAGCAAACTTCCGTGCCAGGATATTGGTCCCTCTCGGATTCAAGTGCAACCCGTCCTTTTTGTTCAGGTCACACCTACCCCAAAAGAGGTCCCAATGATCCTGAAATCTGAATCCCTGCCCCCTGCTCTAATCCCTCAGCCACGCATTTATCCTCCACTTCACTCTATTCCTATACTCACTGTTGCGAGGCACAGACAGTAATCCTGAGATTACTACCTTTGTGGTCCTGCTTCTCAACTTCCTCCCTAACTCCCTGTAGTCTGTTTTCAGGACCACCTCCCTTTTCCTACCTATGTCGTTGGTACCAATATGTACCACAACCTTTGGCTGTTCACCTTCCCAACTCAGGATATCATTGACGTGACCAGAAACATCCCAGACCCTGGCACCTGGGAGGCAAACGACCATCCATGTTTCTTTCTTGCATCCACAGAATCGCCTGTCTTGACCCCTGACTGCTGCCACCCTCTTCCTTTCCCTACCCTTCTGAGCCACAGGGCCAGACTCTATGCCAGAGGTGCACCCACTGTTGTTTTCCCCAGGTAGGCCATCCCGCCCAGCAGTACTCAAGCAGGAGTTCTTATTGTTAAGGGGGACAGTCATAGGGGTACCCTCTAGTATCTGACTCTTGCCCTTCCCTCTCCTGACTGTTACCCACTTATCTGTCTCCCGAGGCTCTGGTGTGACTACTTGCCTTTAGCTCTTCTCTATCCCCTCACTTGCCCTGACCAGATGAAGGTCATCGAGCCGCATCTCCAATTCCTTAATGTGGTCCCTAAGGAGCTGCAGCTCAATACACCTGGCACCCATGTGGCCGTCCGGGAGTTTAGAAGTCTCCTGGATATCCACATCCAACACCCAGCAGAGAAGACCTTGCCCAACCCTATTGCAACCAAGTCTTTATCAAAAAGGAATTACATTTGCTGTTTCTTAGTCAAATAGAACACTACCTGACTTTAGGGAAATTAAAGCCCAAGACCATAAGATATAGGAGCAGAATCAAACCACTTGGCTAATTGAGTCTCCTTCTCCATTTCATCATAAACATGAGAAAGTCTGCAAATGCAGGAAATTGAAAGCAACACACACAGAATGCTGGAAGAACTCAACAGGTCAGCCAGCATCTATGGAAATGAGCAAAATGGTCAATGTTGCGGGCCAAGTCCCGAAGGAGGGTCTTGGCCCAAAACATCGACTGTTTACTCTTTTCCATAGATGCTGCCTGACTTGCTAATTCCTCCAGCATTTTGTGTGTGTTTCTCCATTTCATCATGGCTCATTTATTATCTCTCTCAATCCAATTCTCCTCCCATCTCCCTGTAACCTTTGACACCCTTACTAATCAAGAACTTATCACCCTCTGCATTATATATACCCATGACCCGGCTTCCACAGCTGTCTCTGGCAATGAATTCTGCAGATTTGACTAAAGAAATTCCTCTTCATCTCTGTTCAAAAGGGACAACTGTGTATTCTAAGACTTCATCCTCTGATCCTTGACTCCCCTACCAGAGAAAATATCCTCGCCATATCCACTCTATATAGGCCCTTCAATGTTCGATAGGTTTCAATGAGATTCCCTCCTCATTATTCTAAAATCCAGTGAGTACAGGCCCAGAGCTATCAAACTCTCCTCGTCCATTAACCATTTCACTCCTGGAATCATTCTCATGAACCTCCACTGGACCCTCTCAAATGCCAGTGCATCCTTTCTTAGATGACAGGTCCAAAACTGCTCACAACACTCTGAGTGCAATCTGACCATTGCCTTATAAAGACAATATATGAATTGTCTCATCAGCCACATCAAAATGAGGTCCAGCAGGAGCTAAAGGTTTGTCACCCCTTAGCTCCAAGAATTTGCTCAGTTCCACTTACCTGATGATAGTAGTTTTGCCAAATTCCTCCTGCTCTTCCAAATAATAATTTAGCTCCTTTTTTCAGAATACTTCTGTACAAAAGTAAAATCCTGGAAGCTACTTTAGTAGTGCCTTACATGGTAGATATGGAGAAAATTGCCCTTGGCTAATTAGTCCACAACATGGCTGGAGGCGGGTGGGGGGGCAGGGTTGTGATGTTATGTGATGTTAACATTCATTTCGGGATTAGTACAATGTAAAAGCAAGATGTAATGCTGAGGCTTAATAAAACAATAAAGCATTGGTCAGACTGTGCCTGGACTATTGTGAGCAGTTTTGGGCTCCTTAACAGAGAAAGGACATGCTGGATTTGGAGAGGGTCCAGAGCAATTTCATGAGAATGATCCCTGGAGTTTAGAAGAATGAGGGGGAATCTCATTGAAACCTACTGATTGAGTGGATGTGGAGAGGATGTTTCCAATAGTACAGGAGTCTAGGACCTGGGGAGCACAATCTCACAATACAAGGACATCTCTTTTTAACAGAGGGATAATAAATCAGCCAGGATTGAATGGTGGACCAGACTCCATACCTTCTATGGTTTATGGCCTTATGGTGTTGGTGGTGGTTTCACATTTCAAAATGTAGGGTAGGCCTCTTCACTCAAATGGTGATGAAACTTTGAAATTCTCTATCCCAGCATGCTGTGGAGAATCAATTATTAACTGTAATTAAAACAGAGACCAATGAATATCTGAACAAATGGATCAGATCATGGGTTATTGGGATAGGACAGCATGTGTGGGCTGATTGGCAGATTAGTCTCAAAGGGTGCTGCTGTTTCTTATGTTCCTCTATGATGGTGGCAGATTTGTGCAGCAGGCAGAACTGTCTCCCCCTGGTCCCAGTAAACCAGATTAAATCCTGACCTCTGGTAAAGTCACAGTGATGTGCACATTCCCCTTATGTGTTCTCCAGTTTCCTCCCACGTCCCAAAGATATGCTATTGGTAGGTAAATTGCCATCAGTGAGAGTTAATAGGCATGTGAGAGAGTTGAGATTTCCCGGAGAATAAATGGGGAATGGAATTGGTAGATTGCTCAGACAGCCAGCATTGGCTGGACACGCTGAGTGGTGTCCTACCACATTACAAATGAGTATTTTTAAAACTCGCATTAGATTTTTTAGTTTCACATCCCTCAATGAGAATTGTTAAATGAAGATCTATCAGACTTAAGTTTTAAAAAGCTTTAATTCCTGTTAAAGAACCTCTAAATATCTACCATTGTAGACTGGTGCGTTGTTTCAGCGCTGAAGGATTGACATTAATTTTGCAAAAAAAATCTATATTTGGTATCAAACTCTAAAAGGCCATAAGAGTTTCATTTTTTCTTTAACTGCAAAAAGGCCGTGCAGAAGGAAGGATTATTTTGGCTTGTGTCCGCTCCTGATGAAGGGCCATAGATGCTGCCTGACCTGCAGAGTTCCGCCAGCATTTTCTGGTATTGCTTGCAGAAGTTCTCAACTGACCCTCGGCGACAAACCCATGCCACTTTATTTCTGTGATTCGAATAATAATTCTGGCGCCTAGAAAGGCAACTTCCAGAAAGCGTTGAGATCGCCAACCGTGGCTATGTAATAAGTTAACCAATGCGCCGTAAACTGCGTTTCCTCTGAAGCGCCTGGTGCCCAGTTCACAAATCGTGCATCATTCAGCAAAGAGCAATTGTCCTTGATTGAGATGGATCGGATAGGGTTTGAAATAAAAAAAAATCCAGCGTCATAAATAAAAGCTTGACTAAAGTGAATTCTAGGTATGGTTTCAACTCTTGCTAAATCCAAACCAACCCTGCAACTTATTCTAACTGGGATATTTGCCTGTTGCTCATGACTGAACTCTCTCCACTTCCTTACGCAGATCTTATCCGACAATCAGGGCGCGTGGAACTACGAAAGGTTAAATAGAAACCGCTGCGACTCCCTCACGCGCCCCAGAAGCACTTTGTCAAGCCATTTAGTTGAGAGGCTTTCTGATATCAAAGTTTCACCCCAAACTCCAGTGATTTCCCGCCGAAGACAATTCCAGAACAAGAAAACAACCAAATTATCCTTGATCACAAGTCATCAGCTGAGAGGTTTCGTTCAGGTCTGTTAGTAAACCATACATTTACTTTCTGGATAATTGTCCAAGCGTGCAAGGATCATCTCACAACTTTGCCAAATATCACGAACTTACACATTTCTGACAACTGCGTCATTTTTCACAACAAACATTTCGAAATACCGAATACAACGGGCACATTTCTGCTGGGCACTAAAACTTGAGACACATCCACTTACATGTCAGGTTGTAGTTCCATTGCGAGCCCCAGTCGAATCGACAAGAGCTGAAGGCAGACCAGCGCACTATTTAGATCCATCCTTACCCAGCTTCAGTCTCCCAGGGTAAACTTCGGCAAAGGGTAACTCCAGAGACTCCGATTTGCCACCCTGTCCCGCTCGGTGAGCACTAAGGTGTGCTCCCTGTTAATTCACCCAAATGCCTCTCGCTTTCACCAGCCGCAAAACAATTGCCTGTTGATTTAGGACGTTCAGACAAGGAGTCTCCGAATTTTGGGGTCTTCTTGGATCACTTTTCGTCCCTCTCCCAACAGATGTTGTGACCTCTGCAGGCGGTGCCTCTTTCTTACTCCGCTGTTTTTCGCCCACTGCGAGACTCGCTGAATTACCCCCTGCCCACACCGGCTCCGATCGAGCACTAGCTCGCTCAGCCGCTCTCAAAACTCAAACCACACTTCCGCAAGCAACCCCCACCTCTCAACATGTGACCCTCAGGAGCCATGGTTACTGCACACATAACTCGGCGGGGTCTTTCCGGCTTTGCTGATCTGGGTTGCTCATTAATTTACAACATATAATCTGCGTGCCGCGAATGTGTTGTAACTTCTTTTGACACATCTCCGAATGTGTGTAATCACTCTAAATGATGCTGCCCCAGTGCCCGGAGTACTGGTGAAGGGGGGATGCAAGTCCTGGCATAGTCCCCAAGTCCGTCCTGTACAAAAGACTTGTACGGAGGTGCGCCTCTTGATCGTATCACTGCTTCCTCCGTAATTACTCACCTACTATTTTTGAACCGGTTTGTGCCGGCAATATTTCTCCCAAAGTAATTCTTGGAATTAGGACAACTCATGATGAAGTTTGTACTCAAACTAGATGCTCGTGTAGCCCATTTTCCCCAATTACCGCGCTATGAAAGTTCTTCATTCGGACATCCTGCAGGAGACGTGAAAGGGCCCAAAATATTGCAAGTTTTTGTTGTTACCTTTGTACTACCCTAATGTAATTATGATCTGCATGGATGGCACACAAACAAGCTTTGAACTGTGTTTCAGTAAGATCTTCTGACTGAAACATTTTCATTATCACAACTACAAACCTTTCACCAACAACTGATACACAGAGGAATAGAAAAAATAAGTTGGATTGTGGCGAAATTTGCAGATGAGACAAAGATAGGTGGAGGAGCAGGTAGTGATGAGGAAACAGAAAGACTGCAGAGAGACTTAGATGGTTTAGGGGAATGGGCAAAGAAGTGGCAAATGAAATACAATGTTGGAAAGTGTATGGTCATGCACTTTGGTGGAAGAAATAAATGGGTAGACTATTATTTAGATGGGAATTCAAAATGCAGAGATGCAAAGGGACTTGGGAGTCTTTGTGCAGGATACCCTAAAGGTTAACCTCCAGATTGAATTGGTGGTGAAGAAGGCAAATATAATGTTGGCATTCATTTCTAGAGGTATAGAATATAAGAGCAGGGATGTGATGTTGAGGCTCTATACGGCACTTGTGAGACCACACGGAGTATTGTATGCAGTTTTGGGTTCCTTATTTTAAAAAGGATATATAGACATTGGAGAGAGTTCAGAGAAGATTCATCAGAATGATTCCAGGAATTAAAGGGTTACCGTATGAGGAACGTCTGGCAGCTCTTGGGCTGTATTCCCTGGAGTTCAGGAGAATGAAGGGAGATCTTGTAGAAGCATTCCAAATGTTAAAAGGCATGAACAGATTAGATATGGTGAAGTTATTTCCCTTTGTAGGGGAGTCTAGGACAAGAGGGCACGACTTCAGGATTGTGGAATGTCCATTCAGAACTGAGATGCAGAGAAATTACTTTAGTCAGAGGGTGGAAAATCTGTGAAATTTGTTGCCACAAGTGGCTGTGAAGGCCAAGTCATTGGGTATGTTTAAGGCAGAGATAGCTAGGTTCTTGACTAGCCAGGGCATCAAAGGGTATGGGGAAAAGGCAGGGGAGTGCAGATGACTGGAAGAATTGGATCAGCACATGATTGAATGGTGGAGCAGACTCAATGGGCCGAATGGCCTATTTTTGCTTCTATATCTTATGGTCTTATGGATGATCTTGTTGCACTATTACAGATTACCAAGTATGATGTTCTGGCTATCACTGAATTGCAGCTGAAGGATGGCTGTAGTTGGGAGCTGAATGCCCAAGGTTACACATTGTATTGGAGGGCTAGGATAGTGGCGTGGCTCTGCTGAAAATGAGTGGCATCAAATCAGTAGAAATTTGTGACATAGGATCAGAAAATATTTAATCATTGTGGGTTGAGTTAAGAAACTGCAAGAGTAAAAGGACCCCGATCACAGTTATATATAGGCCTCCCAACAGTAGCTGGGATATAGACCACAGATTACAATGGAACATGTCAAAAGGGCAGTGTTATGATAGTCATGTGACATTTGAACATGCATGCAGATTGGGAAAATCAGGTTGGTAATGGATCTCAAGAGAGTGAGTTTCTAGAATGACGACAAGATGGCTTTTTAGAGCAATTCATCATTGAGACTACTAGGGAATCAACTATACTGGATTGGGTAAACATCTTAAGGTTAAAGAAAGTGGAAAGTGGCCAGTGAGTGAGTGGGCCAGTGAAGGAGTGGAGATTTGAGGCTTTGACTCGAGAGATTCTGGCAGTTTTGGCAGTTGGACTGTGTAATCAAGTCAATCAAGATTTGAATAGCTCAGCAGAAAGCCGCTGATGAGGCAATCAAGATTTGAAAAGCTCAGACTCAGCAGAAAGCAGCTGATTGGGCAATCGAGGTCAGGTGACCAAGCAGTTTGAAAAGCTCAAACAAATAAATAGAGGCTTACCTCAAGCGGAGCACCCTGTGGAAAGCGGCCAGTGAGTGAGTGGGCCAGTGAAGCCTCTTTGACTCGAGAGGCTTCGACGAGAAGAGGCTGAGGACGAGCTTCACTCCAAGTGAGGTAAGGCTGGGTAAGTTCCTTTCAAATGAGAAAGTTTCAAAAGTTGAGGCAAGTATTGGGTAGGTCATGGCAGCTGAGATTGGCCCCGTGTTTTGTTCATCCTGCAGCATGTGGGAAATCAGGGATACTTCCAGTGTCCCTGACGACTATGTGTGCAGGAAGTGTGTCCAACTGCAGCTTCTGGCAGACCGCATTGAGCGTCTAGAGCTGCAATTGGATTCATACTGGAGCATCCGCGATGCTGAGAAAGTCGTGAATAGCACGTTCAGTGAGTTGGCCACACTGCAGGTAAAGGCTACACAGGCAGAAAGGGAAGGGGTGGACACTAGACAGCGTAGCAGTAGGCAGGTAGTGCAGGAGTCCCCTGAGGTCATCTCCCTCCTAAACAGATAGACTGTTTTGGATACTGTTGGGGGAGATGTCTCATCAGGGGAAGGCAGCAGCAGCCGAGTTCATTGCACCATGGGTGGCTCTGCGGCAGAGGAGGGAAGGAAAAGGAGTGGGAGAGCTATAGTGATAGGGGATTCAATTGTAAGGGGATAAGCGTTTCTGTGGCCACAAACGAGACTCCAGGATGGTATGTTGCCTCCCTGGTGCAAGGGTCAAGGATGTCTCTGAGCGGCTGCAGGACATTCTGGAATGGGAGGTGAACAGCCAGTGGTTGTGGTGACTTAGGTACCAATGATATAGGTAAAAAACGGGATGAGATCCTACAAGGTGAATTTAGGGAGTTAGGAGATAAACTAAAAAGTAGGACTACAAAGGTAATAATCTCTGGATTACTACCAGTGCCATGTGCTAGTCAGAGTAGAAATAGGAGGATATTTCAGATGAATATGTGGCTTGAAAAATGGTGCAAGGGGGAGGGATTCAAATTTCTGGGGCATTGGAACCAGTTCTGGGGGAGGTGGGACCGGTATAAGCAGGACAGTCTGCACCTGGGCTGGACTGGAACCAATGTCCTAGGGGGAGCATTTGCTACTGCTGTTCAGGAGGCTTTAAACTAATGTGGCAGGAGGATGGGAACAAGTGCAGAGAGACAGAGGGGTGTAAAATGAGGGTAGAAGCAAAAAGTAGTAAGGTGAAAAGTAAAAGTGGCAGGCAGGCAAATCTAGGGCAAAAAAGCAAAAAGAGCCACTTTTCAACATAATTGTATAAGGGCTAAGAGTGTTGTAAAAACAAGGCTGAAGGCTTTGTGTGTCAATGCGAGGAGCATTCGTAACAAGGTGGATGAATTGAATGTGCAGATAGTTATTAATGAATATGATATAGTTGGAATCACAGAGACATGGCTCCAGGGTGACCAAGGATGGGAGCTCAACATCCAGGGATATTCAATATTCAGGTAGGATAGACAGGAAAGAAGAGGAGGTGGGGTAGCATTGCTGGTTAGAGAGGAGATTAACACAATAGAAAGGAAGGACATTAGCCTGGAGGATGTGGAATCGATATGGGTAGAGCTGCATAACACCAAGGGGCAGAAAACACTGGTGGGAGTTGTGTACAGGCCACCTAACAGTAGTAGTGAGGTTGGGGATGGCATTAAACAGGAAATTAGAAATGCATGCAATAAAGGAACAACAGTAGTAGAGGTTAGAGATGGCATTAAACAGGAAGTTAGAAATACGTGCAATAAAGGAACAGTAGTTATAATGGGTGACTTCAATCTACATATAGATTGGGTGAACCAAATTGGTAAGGGTGCTGAGGAAGAGGATTTCTTGGAATGTATGCGGGATGGTTTTCTGAACCAACTTGTCAAGGAACCAACTAGAAAGCAGGCCATTCTAGATTGGGTATTGAGCAATGAGGAAGGGTTAGTTAGCAATCTTGTCGTGCAAGGCCCCTTGGGTAAGAGTGACCATAATATGGTGGAATTCTTCATTAAGTTCGAGACTGACACAGTTAATTCAGAAACAAAGGTTCTGAACTTAAAGAAGGGTAACTTTGAAGGTGTGAGACGTGAATTAGCTAAGATAAACTGGCAAATGATACTTAAAGGGTTGACGGTGCATATGCAATGGCAAGCATTTAAAGATCACATGGATGAACTACAACAATTGTTCATCCCGGTTTGGCAAAAGAATAAACCAGGGAAGGTAGTGCACCCATGGCTGACAAGGGAAATTAGGGGTAGTATCAAGTCCAAAGAAGAAACATATAAATTAGCAAAAAAGAATGGCACACCTGAGGACTGGGAGAAATTCAGAGACCAGCAGAGGAGGACAAAGGGCTTAATTAGGAAAGAGAAAAAAGATTATGAGAGAAAGTTGGCAGGGAACATAAAAACTGACTGTAAAAGCTTTTATAGATACTTGAAAAGAAAAAGATTGGTCAAGACAAATGCAGGTCCTTTACAGTCAGAAACAGGTGAATTGATCATAGGGAACAAAGACATGGCAGACCAATTGAATAACTACTTTGGTTCTGTCTTCACTAAGGAGGACATAAATAATCTTCCGGAAATAGTAAGGGACCGAGGGTCTAGTGAGATGGAGGAACTGAGGGAAATACATGTTAGTAGGAAAGTGGTGTTGGGTAAATTGAAGGGATTAAAGGCAGATAAATCCCCAAGGCCAGATGGTCTGCATCCCAGAGTGCTTAAGGAAGTAGCCCAAGAAATAGCGGATGCATTAATGATTATTTTTCAAAACTCCTTAGATTCTGGATTAGTTCCTGAGGATTGGAGGGTGGCTAATGTAACCCCACTTTTTAAAAAAGGAGGGAGAGAGAAACCGGAGAATTATAGACTGGTTAGTCTGACATCGGTGGTGGGGAAAATGCTAGAGTCGATTATCAAAGATGTGATAACAGCACATTTGGAAAGAGGTGAAATCTTCAGACAAAGTCAGCATGGATTTGTGAAAGGAAAATCATGCCTGACGAATCTTATAGAGTTTTTTGAAAATGTAACTAGTAGAGTGGATGGGGAGAACCAGTGGATGTGGTATATTTAGATTTTCAAAAGGCTTTTGACAAGGTCCCACACAGGAGATTAGTGTGTAAACTTAAAGCACACGGTATTGGGGGTATGGTATTGATGTGGATAGAGAATTGGTTGTCAGACAGGAAGCAAAGAGTGGGAGTAAATGGGACCTTTTCAGAAAGGCAGGCAGTGACCAGTGGGGTACCGCAAGGCTCAGTGCTGGGACCCCAGTTGTTTGCAATATATATTAATGATTTAGACGAGGGAATTAAATGCAGCATCTCCAAGTTTGCGGATGACACGAAGCTGGGCGGCAGTGTTAGCTGTGAGGAGAATGCTAAGAGGATGCAGGGTGACTTGGATAGGTTAGGTGAGTGGGCAAATTCATGGCAGATGCAATTTAATGTGGATAAATGTGAGGTTATCCACTTTGGTTGCAAGAACAGGAAAACAGATTATTATCTGAATGGTGGCTGATTAGGAAAAGGGGAGATGCAACGAGACCTGGGTGTCATTGTACACCAGTCATTGAAGGTGGGCATGCAGGTACAGCAGGTGGTGAAAAAGGCAAATGGTATGTTGGCATTCATAGCAAAAGGATTTGAGTACAGGAGCAGGGAGGTTCTTCTGTAGTTGTACAAGGCCTTGGTGAGACTGCACCTAGTGTGCAGTTTTGGTCCCCTAATCTGAGGAAAGACATTTTTGCCATAGAGAGAGTACAGAGAAGGTTCACCAGATTGATTCCTGGGATGGCAGGATTTTCTTATGAAGAAAGACTGGATCGACTAGGCTTATACTCACTGGAATTTAGAAGATTGAGGGGGGATCTTACTGAAACGTATAAAATTTTAAAGGGATTGGACAGGCTAGATGCAGGAAGATTGTTTCCGATGTTGGGGAAGTCCAGAATGAGGGGTCACAGATTAAGGATAAAGGGGGAGCCTTTTAGGACTGAGATGAAGAAAAACTTCTTCACACAGAGAGTGGTGAATCTGTGGAATTCTCTGTCACAGGAAACAGTTGAGGCCAGTTCATTGGCTATATTTAAGAGGAAGTTAGATATGGCCCTTGTGGCTAAAGGGATCAGGGAGTATGGAGCGAAAGCAGGTACAGGGTTCTAAGTTGGATGATCAGCCATGATCATACTGAATGGTAGTGCAGGCTCGAAGGGCCGAATGGCCTACTCCTGCACCTATTTTCTATGTTTCTAACCTTTAGGAGACATGGTCACAACTTGATCAAATTCAACTGGAAATTTGATAGGGAGAAAGTAACGTCTAATGTAGCAGTATTTCAGTGGAGTAAGAGAATTACAATGGTATGAGAGAGGAGTTGGCCAAAGTAAGTTGAAAGGAGCTGCTGGCAGGAATGACAGCAGAGCAGCAATGCTGTGATTTTCTGGGAAAAATGAGGAAGGTGCAGGATGGACGTATTCCAAAAATAAAGAAATACTCAAATGGCAAAGTAGCTGACAAAACCGTGGCTGACAAGGGAATTCAAAGCTAATGTAAAAACAAAACTGAGTGCTTACAGCAATGAAAAAATTTGGTAAGTCAGAGGATTGAGAAGCTTTTAAAAACCTACAGAGAGTGACTAAAGGAATTATTAGGATGGAAAAGATGAAATTGGAAAGCAAGCTTGCAAAAATATAAAAGAATTTTCAATTATGTAAAAGATAAAAAAGAGATGAGAGTGGATATAGGACCGCTAGAAAATGAGGCCAGAGAAATAATAATGGGGACAAGGAGATGGCAGTTGAACTAAATGAGTATTTTATATCAGTCTAATGTGCCAGATGTTGAAGGGTCTGAGGGAAGAGAAGTGAGTGCAGTTACTATAACAAGGTAGAAGGTGCTCAACAAGCTGAAAGACCTAAGGGTTCACTTGTCACCTGGGCAGATGAACCGCACTCACGGGCTCTGAAAGAGGTTGTGGTAAATATTGTGGAGGATTGGTAAAGATATTTCAAAAACCATTGGACTCTGGCATGGTGCCAGATAACTGGAAAATTGTAAATGTCTCTCCACTCTTTAAGAAAGGAGGATGGCAGTAGAAAGAAAATTATAGAGCAGTTAGCCTGATCTCAGTGGTTGGGACAGGACAAAGTCTGCCTAGTTTCCTTAAAGGGTAAATCTTTTTGAGTAGATCACACAAAGGATAGATAAAGGGGATGTAGTGGATATTTGGACTTTTAGAAGGTCTTTGACAAGGCACCACATTTGAGGCTGTTTGCCAAGTTAAGAGCCCAATGCATTACAGGAAAGTTACTGGCATGGTTGATTGGTAGGAGGCAGTGAGTGGGGATAAAAGGATCCTTTTCTAGTTGGCTACCAGTGATCAGTGATGTTCCACAGGGGTTGGTGTCCAGACCACATCTTTTTATGTTGTATACCAATGATTTAGATGATGGTATAGATGGCTTTGTTGCCAAGTTTGCAGATGATACAAAGATTGATAAAGGAGCAGGTTGTGTTGAGGAAATATGTAGGCTGCAGAAGGACTTAGACAGATTAGGAGAATCGGCAAGAAAGTGGCAAATGAAATACAACATTGGAAAATACATGCCCATGTACTTTGGTAGAAGAAATAAATGCGCAGACAATTTTCTGAACAGGGAGAAAATCCAAAACTCTGATATGCAGAAGAACTTGGGAGTCCTTATGCAGAAGACCCTAAAGGTTAACTTGCAGGTTGAGTCGGTGGTGAAGAAGGCAAATGCAATATTAGCATTCATTTCAAGAGGTCTGGAATATAAAAGCAAGGATGTAATGTTGTGGTTTAATAAGGTATTGGTGAGGCTTCAGCTTGAGTATTGGGAACAGTTTTAGGCTCCTGATCTGACAAAAGATGTGTTCGCATTAGATAGGATTCAGAGGAGGTTCACAAGGATGATTCCAGGAATGAAAGGGTTATCATAAGACAGACATTTGATAGCTCTGGGTCTGCACTCGAAGGATGAGGAGGGATCTCACTGAAACCTTTCAAATGTTGAAAGGCCTAGGCAGAGTAGATGTGGAAAGGATGTTTCCCATGGTGGGGGAGTCTAGGACAAGAAGGCACAGCCTCAGGGTAGAGGTGTGTCCATTTAAATTTCTTCAGCCAGAGGGTGGTGAATTCGTGGAATTTGTTACCATAGGCAGCTGTAGGTGCCAGGTCATTAGGTGTCTTTAAGGCAGAGCTTGATCGGTTCTTGATTGAACACTGCATCAAAGGTTATGAGGAGAAGGCTGGGGAGTGGGGCTGAGTTGGGGATAAAATGGATCAACCATGATTGAATGGCAGAGCAGACTCTTTGGGGCCAAATGGCCTAATTATGCTCCTGTGTTTTGTGTTCTTATGGGCTGCTCAGTAGCTCAGTGCCTCATTGCTCTAGACACCCAGGTTTAAACCACACCTCTGGTGTCGTCTATGTGGAGTTTGCATACTCTCCCTGTAAACCTGAGGATTTCCTCCAGGTTCTGGGTTTCTCCCATAATCCAAAGATTCTTGGATTGGCAGGTAAACTATTCATTGTCAATCATCCCTGTGGTGTATTTGAGTGACACAGCCTTGGTGGAAAGAGGGTGGAGTTGATGGAAATGAGAGAATTAGGGTTAGTATGAATGATAGTTTGATAGTGATTGTTATGGAGGGGTTGACAGGGATTGTCCATGAAGCTCTGTAGCATCCTCCTCTCAGGACAGAACCACCAGGTACCTGTACTTTACTTTTAAGGATCTGTGGACATATACACAACGGTCCTTTTGCTCTTCCACATCAAGCAGTATCCTGCTATTTAATTTATATTCCCTTGTCTGCTGCACCTCCCCAAGGACATTGACTCACACTTCCTTGACTTCAATTCCATTTGCCACTTATTCCCAATGGACTAGAACATCTACTGTATATTCTCCTAAAATTTTCCTTCTCACTTTCAATTACATGCCTATTTTTTGTACAATTTGCAAACTTCTTTATTTACATTCCCTACATTGTAGTTTAAATCATTACTTTATATATAAATAAAAAATTAGTGAGCCCTGTGGAATTCCAGAGATAGCCTTCCAATCACAAAAAACACTCATCACACTTTATCTTTTTCTTCCTCTCACAGCACCAATGTTATGAACAACTCTTTCCCTTAGAACCCAAGCACCTTTACTTTTTTTTTAACCAGCATGGCATGTGGGACATTGTCATGAGGCTTGCTGAAGTCCATATAGACCATGACAAGCACACTGCCCTCCTCGTTACCTACTCAAATTTTTCAGTTGAGTTGATCTGACATGATCCTGAAGAATCCCATGCTGGCTGTCCTTGATTAATCTATGACTTTCTAAATGAACATCTATACCATGCCCTGGAATTATTTCAAACAATTTCTCCACTTCCAATGTTAAGCTAACTGAAGACAAAAGAGAGAGTGCAGATGCTGGAAATTCTGAGCAACACACATGAAAGTGCTGGAGGAAATCAGGCACATCAATGAAGAAAAATAAATAGTTGATATTTCAGGTGAAGATCCTTCATTGAAAGCTAGAATAAAAGGGTAGGGGAAAGGGAGAAGAGCAGGAGCTTGTAGGCAGTAGGTGAATTTGGGTAACAGAGTGTGTATCTCCCATTTGGTTAAGGAATTGCAATGGGCCTCACTAAGGAAAGTTGGGTTGTAATTGGCAACATAAAGCTGAAGTACTTTTGCTAAGGGTAGGTAGAATGTTAAATATGAAAGGCAAATAAAACTCAGATGTTGAAACCTGATTCATAAAAGGAAATGTTCTAATGAAGGGCTGTCATCCTCAATCATTTTCCTTTCCACAAATGCTGCTTGACTGGCTGAGTTTTGTTTCTGTTTCAGCGCTTTAAATCTGATATTTGGTAACCAAATCTGAATCTAAAAAGATAGAAACTCAAAGCTGATTTTTTGTTAAATAATACAAGGAACCCAATTTTCAGATTATGACTTCCCGACTCTGATATTACTCAGAGGTACATGGAAAGCCAGGAACCTAGTGGATCATGCAGAAAACAGACATTACATCTTTTAGATAAAGAAATCATAGTGCTGACTTTCATGGTAGATCATCAGTTGCATTCTTTAATTATACTATTCCTAATCCTCTGTGGCACATCCATCGATCCTGAGAAAAAACTATAAGATTCATACAAGCTTTCTCTTCCCCTCAGTTTGAATCTTCATGCCAGCCATGCCTGAGGATATACTTGCCTTCTAAGCTCTCAACCATCAAACTCTTGAACCAGAGGGGATAACTTCACTCGCCCCCATCACAAAATTATTCCCACAATCTATGGACTCACTTTTAATGAAAGGAATCTTCATCACATGTTCTTGATATTTATTGATTAATTACTATTATTAATATTTGTTTGTATTTGCACAGTTTATTATCTTTTACACATTGGCTGTTTGTCCTGTTGTGTGCAGTCTTTCATTGATATTATTGTCTTTCTTGGATTTACCGTGTATGACCCAAAAGAAAAGGAACCTTGGTAGAATATAGTGGCATGCAGTATAAGCACTTTGATATTAAATTTACTCTGAAGTTTCGATACTCTTGAAGTGCTGACTAGATACATTGAGAACCAAGACACAATTTACTCAAGCCAGCGGCTGTGAGTATTTGGTAACATCACATCACCCAATTCAGACTGGAAATTGATATGAGTGGCATTTTCCCTTGCTTCTCTGTATTGCATTTTAATCTTTTTTCAGAATACCACAAGCGTTTTTATTATCAACCCAACGTCGTGAAACAATAGAAATCCGATGTGAATAAACTGAACCAAAATACCAGCTGCAAACAAATCACTGCAAAGTAACAAACATGTTTTCTACTTAAATGTTTCATATTTTGCTTTCAAACCAAATCACATAGTTTGAATGTTTTCGAGGTAGAATAGATTTTAAAGTGCACTGAAAGTTTTATTTAATGTATATTTTCATAAGATGGAAGTTATATTATATGTTATATAATTGATAGACCATTATGATTCTGAAGGCAATGATGAAGCTGCAGTGACATGAATCAATGGTAATAGGATAAAAGGGATGAAAATGCAAAGGGATGGGATGAAAGGGATGAGAATGCAAGTAATAAGCATTAAGCCTAATTTGAAAGCCCTTCAAATGAGCTCAAAGCAAACTGCAGGAGAAATTCATCAGTCAGGTAGTACATGTGGAGGCAGAAGGATGAGGGATGCTCAACATTTCTGCTTCAAGCACTACTTCAGGACATCAAATATGCCAGCAATGTCACATTTCCTTTTTAATTCAAAATAAATCCTACAATAATGAAAAAACTGAATATTTCCTTCACTTAATAGTTATTTCCCATGTCATGTGTAATTTTCCCTAAGATCCTATTCCACATTCATTTCCTGGGACTAGATGGGACTAAGGGCTGTGGAAAAACTTATATGAAGCTTTAACAGCACAATGGACCTGTTTTTGTACAGTGAATGGATTTTCATTCTGCAATGACATCTCCATATTGTTCTCAATATTGATTTTTTATCACCCTAGTTTGAATAATTGAGTCACAGCGTATCGAAACATGCCTTCAGTCTACTAAGTCTGTGCTAACTCCCAGGAACCTATCTGAACAAAACTCTACGCTACCTTTCACACACAAGAATGTCTGCAAGTGCTGGAAATCCGAGGCAACACACACAAAATGCTGCAGGAGCTCAATAAGTCAGGCAGCATCATTGGAAGAAAACAAACAGTGGATGTTTTGGTCCAAGACACTTCTTTAAAACTTCCATAAATGCTGTCCAAAGCTCACCTACACACTACTTTCATTGACCAACCAACTAGTGTATCTTTGGAAGAGGAATGAAACTAGAATGCCTAGTGTCTCAGTGAACAAATGTAAATTCCACACAGACAGCACCAGAATTCACTCCTAATCATTGGTGCCATGAGGCAACAACTGTACAGTTGCTGTTCGCTGTCTGTCCATTGACATTTTGGTCACATTTTCATTTAAATGAGGCCTTTAATGTAAAATAAATCATAATTCCCATAGCATTTGTTATGCTATAATCCTCTGTGCCTTAAACTGATAAAAGTTTATTGTACATTGTATCCATTGGTCTTATTAAGAGCAATTATGACAATTTAAAAGGTGGGCCCATCAACTGATTTGTAGGCAAAAGGGTGAGAACATTTTAATGGGCATGAGCCATGAGCGATGTCCATTGTAACTTAAAAAAGTAATAGGCACTTGAATATATGGATAGTTCATTAAAGTTCAAAGTAAATTTACTATCAAACTACATATATAGTATGTGTCATATACAACCCTGAGATTAGTTTTTTTGTGGACATACTCAGTAAATCCAAGAACCATAATAAACTACCGTACCCAACAGGGCAGACAAGCAACCAATGTGCAAAAAGAAACTGTACAAATGCAAAAGGAAAAACACAATAATAATAATAATAATAATAATAATAATAAATAATGAGCAATAAAAATCACCAACATGAATGAAGAGTCATTGAAAGTGAGACCATAGGTTGTGAGAACAGTTCAGTGATGGGGCAAGTGAAGTTAACCCCTCTGGTTCAGGACCTTAATGGATGAGGAGTAATACTTGTTTGCAAACCTGGCGGTGAGAATCCTGAGGCACCTATACTTTCCTAAAGGCAGCAATGAGAAGAGAGCATGACCTAGGTAGTAGGGATCCTTGATAATGTTTGCTGCTTTGCTGTAACAATGTGTAAATGTGCTCAATGGTGGGCCGTGCTTTACCCGTGATGGACTGGCCGTATCCACTACTTTTTGTAGAATTTCCCCTTCAAGAGCAACAGGCTGCTTTGCAACCAGACATCCATAGAAGTTTGTCAAAGTTTTTGATGTCATGCCGAATCTTCATAAACTTCTAAGGAAGTAGCAGAGCTGCCAGTGCTTTCTTTGTAGTTGCACTTGTGTGCTGGGCCCAGGACAAGTTCTCTGAAATGATAACACTGAGGAATTTAAAATTGTTGTGGCACCACTCACCCCCCTCCCATTATAATTTCATCCAATCATGTTAAGATTATGCCTCATTGTATTAGCCATTTGCACTCCGGGAAATGACAGAAGTAAACTGATTGAGGGTAGAAAAGAATGTATTTTTCCAGCTTGGTATATTGCCAGAGTTACAGCAATGGTACCTTCCGGTTCTGCACATTCCTACGTTCCCAAGTTTAGAATGACAAAATGTGCTGAGAAGGGATCTCACTGATTTATGTTGTTTTAGTACATCTGCTATAATCTTTATCTGGGTGTTCCATCAGACAACACTGTAAAAGTGATTACTTAAACATAATCAATTTGTTTAACCTCTTTGATCTTATCAAAGAACATTTACTGCTGGTGCTCTTTCCTTGATTACACATTTCACCACCAGCTTTAACTGTTAATAACAGGCAGCTTTACAATTCCATGAAAACAACTGTTAAAAATATACTTATGTCCAATATACTTAGAATTGTAAATACTGGAAATGTAGTACTTATGGGTTGCAAAACTTGTGAACATTTTAACTAACAAAAGTTAGAGCACATGTCAGCTTCAAATGACTACATTGTCATGGAATAATTCACACTGTTTTGCGGATGTCTGCGGAAAGCAAGAATTTCAGGTTGTATATCGTATACATTTTCTGACATTAAATGGAACCATTTAGCATACTTTTCGAATTACTTAAAATATGTGTTAGTTGGAAGGAAACATAAAAAGATAATAAGGCTATAATCCCTGCCTACTTAGCTGGTGAAGGGCTTGAATCTGGAACACGTTATCAGGCAATCTTTCGTTATTGCTGCAGAGAATATGTCACCATACATACTATCTTGAAATCTGTTTTCTCACAGACACACAGTGTAAGCAAAGAAATACAATACAATCAATGAAAACCTACACATCAAGGCTGACAAACAAGCCACGAGCAAAAGATTACAAAGGATGCAAATGAAAAAATAAGTAAGCAAATAAATAACGCTGAGAACATGAGTTGTAGAGTCCCTGAAAGTGAGTCCATAGGTTGTAGAATCAGTTCAAAGTTGAGCTGAGTGAAGTTATCTTGCTGGTTCAGGAGCCTGATGGTTGAATTGATATAGCTGCTTAGAAACCTAAGGCTCCAGTACCTCCTTCCCAATGGCAGACAGGATACAGAATATTGTACACTGTAACAACTCTGTGCCTTTGTGGAGGCTGTAAATGTTGTACCAGTTAAGCAGGCTCCTGTGTTGTAGGGACTGATGAGATCCTTGACATGACAGAATGGGGGTGGGGCATTAAAGGAGGAGGAGTAGCGTTACTATTCAGGCAATGCTCCATCAGGACAGACTGGAGAACTTGAATAGTGAGGTGTTATTGATGGCACTGAGAAATAAGAAAGGTATGACCACATTAATAGGTCTACTGTATATTACAGACCACCCAACAGTCCTAGAAATTCAGATGAGCAAATTTGCAAAGAGATCTCAGACTTTCGCAAGAAACATAAATTTATTAAAGTAGGTGATTTTAAATTTCCACATATTCACTGGGAATCCTTTACTGTAAAAGGACTATATGGGATAGAGTTTGTCAAAAGTGATCAGGAAAGTTTCCTTCGTCAGTACATAGAAGTCACAATAAGAGTGTGCGATTTTGGCTCTGTTATTAGGGAATGAGACAGGACAAGTGACATATGTTATTGTAGGGGAACACTTTGCATACAGTGACCACAACGACATAACTTTCAAAGTTAATATGTAAGTCCTGATGAAGGGTCTCAGCTCCAAACGTCAACTTTTTCATAGATGCAGCTTGACCTGCTGAGTTCATCCAACATTTTGTGTGTATTACTTTGATTTCCAGCATTTGCAGATTTTCTCTTGTTTGTGATGCTCAAAGATATGGCTGGTCCACAGGTTGAGATTCTAAACTGGAGAAAGGCCAATCTTGATGGTCTCAGAAATTGTCTGGCAGGTGTGGATTGGGACAAGCTATTTTCTGGCAAAGGTGTACTGCGAAAGTCAAAATCCTTCAAAAATGAAATCTTGAGAGTACGGAGCTTGTATGTGCCTGTCAGAATAAAAGGTAAAGATAACAAGTGTAGGCAACCTTGGTTTTCAAGGGATACTGAGAAAAGGAGGCACGTAGCAGGTATAGGGAGGTAGGAACAAATGAGGTGCTTATGGAATACAGGAAATGAAAGAAAACACTTAAGGAAGAAATCAGGAAGGATAAAAGAAGGCATAAGGCAGCTCTAGCAGACAAGGTGAAGGCGAATCCTCAGCGATTCTACAGATAGGAGAACAGCAAGAGGATTGCAAAGGACTAAGTTGGCCCGCTGGAAGACCAGAATGGTAATCCATGTGTGTGGTGCCAAAACAGATGGGGGGAGATCTGCATTTACTCAGGAGATGGACACAGAGTCTATGGAAGTGAGGCAGAGTGGCATCAACTTCATGGACCCTGTACAGATTACAGAGGGGGAGGTGTTTGCTAACCCAAGGCAAATCAGAGTGAATAAATCCATAGGGCCTAACAAGGTGTTCCCTTGGACCCTACCTGAGGCAAGTGCAGAAACTGCCGGGGCCCTAGCAGAAATATTTTAATGACATCCTCAGTGACTGGAGAGGTACCAGAGGATTGGAGGATAGCCTATGTTGTTCCACTGTTTAAAGAAGGTTCTAAACACAAATCAGGACATTATTGGCTGGTGAGCCTGACATCAGTTGTGGGAAAGTTATTGGAAGGTATATTAAGAGACCAGATATATATGTATTTGGATAGGCATAGACTGATTAAGGATAGTCAGCATGGCTTTGTGAGTGGTAGGACATGTCTAACCAATCTTACAGAAATTTTCAAGGAAGTTGCAAGGAAAGCGGATGAAGGCAAGGCAGTGAATGTTGTCCACTGTCGCTCTACAATCAGGATGAGGTAGTAAGTTGGATTAGACATTGGCTTTGTGGGAGCAGACAGAGAGTGGTAGGAGCTGGTTGCCTTTCTGACTGGAAGCTCGTGACTATAGTGTTGTGCCACAGGGATCAGTGCTGGCTCCTTTGTTGTTTGTCGTCAACATGTACATCAATGATGCGGATGATAATGTGGTTAACTAGATCAGCAACTTTGCAGATGATACCAAGATTGGAGGTGTAGTGGACAGTGAAGAAGGCCATCATGGCTTGCAGAGGGATGTTCATCAACTGGGAAAATGGCAGATGGAATTTAATGCAGACAAGTGCAAGGTTGCTCTCGACCTTTTCATCTCCAACTGTCGCCGAGACATCAACCATCTCAATTTCACCACTCCTCTCTCCTATTCTAACCTCACTCCCTCTGAACGGACTGCCCTCCACTCTCTCCGCACTAACCCCAACCTCACCATCAAACCTGCAGACAAAGGTGGTGCCGTAGTAGTCTGGCGGATGGACCTCTACCTCACTGAGGCCAAACAGCAGCTCTCCAACACCTCCTCATACTTATCCCTGCCACAGGACCCCACCAAAAAACATCAATCCACTGTCTCCCGCACCATCTCCACCCTGATCAACTCCTAACACCTTCCTCCCTCAGCCAAAGAACCCATAATTCCCACACCCTGCACAGCTCGGTTTTACCTCCTCCCCAAGATCCACAAGCCTGACTGTCCTGGTAGACCCATAGTTTCAGCCTGCTCCTGCCCCACCGAACTTGTGTCTGCCTACCTGGACTCCATTTTATTCCATAGTTCAGTCTCTCCCCACCTACATCCAGGATACATCCCATGCCCTTCACCTCTTCAATAACTTCCAATTCCCAGACCCCGACCGCTTCATTTTTACCATGGATGTTCAATCCTTATACACCTCCATCCTACATCAAGAAGGCCTCAAAGCCCTCCGCTACTTTTTGGATAACAGACCCCACCAGTTCCCCAGCACCACCACACTTCTCCGGTTGGCAGAGCTTGTTCTAATTGTCAATAACTTCTCCTTTGGTTCTTCCCACTTTCTCCAGATCAAGGGCGTAGCCATGGGCACTCGTATGGGCCCCACTATGCCTGCCTCTTTGTGGGTTATGTGGAACAGTCTTTGCTCCAAATCTATTCTGGCACCACTCCCCAACTTTTCCTCTGCTACATTGACGACTACATTGGTGCTGCTTCCTGCACCCATGCTGAGCTCGTCAATTTCATCAACTTTGCCTCTAACTTTCACCCAGCCCTTAAATACACTTGGTCCATCTCGGACACTTCTCTCCCCTTTCTTGATCTCTCAGTCTCCATCTCTGGAGATGGACTATCCACTGACATCTTCTATAAACCCACTGACTTCCATAACTATCTTGACTATACCTCTTCCCACCCTGCCCAATGCAAAAATGCCATTCCCTATTCCCAGTTCCTCCGTCTCTGCCGCATCTGCTCCCAGGATGAGGCTTTCCATTCCAGGACTTCTCAAATGTCCTCTTTCTTTCAGGATCGTGGTTTCCCTTCTGGCGTCATCAAAGATGCCCTCACCCGCATCTCCTCCACTTCCCGCACCTCAGCCCTCAACCCATCCTCCCATCACTACAACAGGGATAGGGTTCCCCTTGTCCTCACCTACCACCCCACCAGCCTCTGTATCCAACACATTATCCTCCGCAACTTCTGCCACCTTCAACAGGACCCCACCACCAAGCACATCTTTCCCTCCCTACCCCTCTCAGCTTTTTGCAGGGATCGTTCCCTCCGCAACTACCTGGTCCACACGTCCCTCCCCACAGAACTCCCACCTGGCACTTATCCCTGCAAGCGCAAATGCTACACCTGTCCCCACACCTCCTCCCTTACCACCATTCCGGGCCCCAGGCAGTCCTTCCAGGTGAGGCAACACTTCACCTGCGAGTCTGCTGGAGTTGTCTATTGCATCCAGTGTTCCCGGTGCGGCCTCCTCTACATCGGCGAGACCCGACGCAGATTGGAGGACCACTTCGTTGAGCACCTACGCTCCGTCTGTCACAATAGACAGGACCTCCCAGTTGCCACCCACTTCAACTCTGCCTCTCATTCCAATCTAGATATGTCAATCAATACATGGCCTCCTCTACTGCCATGATGAGGCCAAACTCAGGTTGGAGGAGCAACACCTCATCTACCATCTGGGTAGCCTCCAGCCTGGTGGTACGAACATTGAATTCTCCAATTTCCAGTAATTCCCTCTCCCTCCCCCTTCCCCTATCCCAGGTCCCTCTCTGCCTCTCTCCCCTTTCAACTTTCTGCTTCTTTATCTCTACTGTTCTTTCATGCTTATCCCCTCCCCCTCCCCCCTTTATCTTTCCTCTGATTGGTTTTCCACCTGGCGCCTCTAGGCCCTACCCACTCCCCTATCTCTATTACTGAGCTTCAGCCCTCTCTTCCACCTCATTCCTGATGAATGGTCTCAGCCCGAAACATTGACTACTCTTTTCTCACGGATGCTGCCTGACCTCTGAGTTCTTCTAGCGTTGCGTTCATATTCTTTGATCCACAGCATCTGCAGTTGTATTTTTGAGGTTTTGTACTTCAGTAGCCCCAACCAGGGTAGGTCTTACACAGTGAATGGTAGGGCACTGGGGAGAGTGGTAGAACAAAGGGATCTGGGAATACAGGTCCATAATTTGTCAGAAGTGTCATCACAGGTAGATAGGGTTGTAAAGAAAGCTTTTGGTACATTGGCCTTCATAAATCATAAATCATTGAGTACAGGAGGTGTGACGTTATGTTGAAGTTGTATAAGATGGTGGTGAGACCTAATTTAGAGTATTGTGTGCCGTTTTGGACACCTTTTGTTGTTCAGTCGCTAAGTTGAGTCAGACTCTTCATGACCTCATGGACTCCTTCACACCAAGCCAAATTTCTTGCTGGAAACTGCCTCTCTAAGATTCCCCCAAGGTCATACGCATTGTCTGAGTGTATTATCTATCCACTGTAGCCTCTGTCATCCTCTCTTTCTTTTACCTTCTGTTTTACCTAACATTCGGTCTTCTCCAAGGAATCCTGTCACCTCATGATGTGGCCAAAATATTTGATCTTTTGTCTCCTAATCAAGCCTCCTAGTGAGCAGTCTGGCTGTATTTCTTCAAGTATTGACTTGTTGGATCTTCTTGCTGTCCAACGAACTCTTAACACATTCCTCCAAGTTCAAGTTCAAAGGCAATGATTCTTTTGTATTCAGCCTTACTAATAGTCCAGCTCGCACAGCCATACATTACAACTGGAAATACCATAGACTTGACTATACAGATCTTCGTAGACAATGTTATGTCTCTGCTCTTCAGTATTTTATCTAAATTTACCATTTCTATTCTCTCCAGAAGTAAGCGCCATTTATTTTCGTGGCTGCAGTTATTACCTATTGAAATCTTTGAACCGAGGAACCAACAATAGCCTTTAGAAAAGATCAGTTATATCCCAGTTTCCAAGAAGGGAAATGTAAAGGAATTTTCAAATTACTGAACTATTTCATTAATTTCACATGCTAGCAAGGTAATGCTAAAGATGATGTAAGCAAGACTCCAGCAGTATATAGAATGATAACTACCAGATGTACAAGATGGTTTTAGAAGAGGCAGAGGCACCAGAGAACAAATTGCTAACCTACACTGGAGACTGAAGAAATCAAGGCATTCCAGAAAAGTATTTATCTATGTTTTATTGACTACTCTTAAGCCTTCAACAGTGTGGACCACAATAAGCTATGGCAAATTCTTAAAGAAATGTGGGATACCTTGACACCTGATTTGCCTTATGAGAAACTTGTACAAAGATCAAGAAGCAACAGTTAGAATTGAACACGGAACAACAAATTGTTTCAAGAATGGGAAAGGAGTACAACAAGGCTGCATACTCTCACCCTACTTATTTCATCTATATGCTGAACACATCATGAAGAATGCTGGTCTAGAGGAATCAAATGTTGGATTCAAAGCTGCCAGACAAAATATTAACAACCTCATATATGCAGATGATACTACTCTAATGGCTGAAAGTGAGGGGGATCTGAGGAAGCTTCCAATTAAAGTGAAAGAAGAAAGGGCTGGCTTGTTTTCAATATCAGGAAAACCAAGATTATGTCAACCAGCCCTATTAACTCCATGGTAGTTAATGGAAAGGACGTGGAAGCAGTGATGGATCTTGCATTCATCGGTTTGGACACCTACCTGCAGGAAGGATGCAAATAAGGTTGAAAGAATACAGATGCTGGCAGGTCTGGAGGATCTGACTATAAGGAAAAGTTGAATAGGTTAGGACGGTATTCTTTAGAACATAGAAGATTGAGAGGAGATTTTTATAGAGGTATTCAAAATTATGAGGGGTATACATAGAGTAGATGCAAGTAGGTTTTTTCCACTGAGGTTCGGTGGGACAACAACCAGAGGTCATTGGTTAAGGGTGAAAGGTGAGATGTTTAAGGGGACCATAAGGGGAAACTTCTTCACTCAAAGAGAGTATGAAATGAGCTGCCAGCACAAGTGGTGCACACTTAAGAGAAGTTTGGATAGGTACGTGGATGATAGCGACATCAACGGCTATGGTGCAGATCGATGAGAGTAGGCAATTTAAATGGTTTTTGCATGGATTGAATGGGCTGAAGGGCCTATTTCTGTGCTGTACTTCTCCGTGACACTGTAACACAATGAGTCCACTCTGTTCAAGGTCAATACTGAGCTCAAGGTTTTCCCATTTAGTTCATTTTTTTTTAAATTTCCAACATGCTGCATACTTTTTCCACTATTTTGCCCATAGTTAGACTAAGTCTATAGCGTGGTCTGAATTTTATGCAGACTCTAAACTGAGTATGACCTGAGGGCACTGCTGATGACACCTTCAATCACTTCGTTCATGACTGACAGTTGAATGGAGTGTGATCATTCGTTCCCTAGAAATTCCTGTGCACTTCTGGGTGCAATCAAATATGAAATATTCTGAACACAATAAAACAGAATACTCCCTTGTCTCTATTGTAACTCAGTGTATCATCAAGAAAGACATACACATTTTACCTAATCAGGTGAAAAACAACACTCTATTGGGGTATTTACTGATTACTGACTTCAATTTGTGGAAATCTATAAGCTGAAGAGAGGATCTATATACAGAAAACATACATGTTCTGATATCAAGAACTCTGAAAAAATGTTTCTCATGGGCCAAGAGATCATATTCTTAAGATTTACCGTAAATAATGAAAGGAAATCCATTTTGGGGTTATACAGCATTAAGATTCAGGAAGCAAGGCTGGAAATAATCATTCTGTTCTATGGGGCAACTTACAAAATTCCACTCCTTAAACATAACGTTCAGGAGAGTATTCTTTATTACTTCACCATCATTCATAACAGAAGAATAAGCAAACTCAAAGCAATGTAATATATAAACATACAGCCGGGTTGATACTGGATTATAATATGGATTGCTGAATATCACAAGTGCTGATAGCAAAGTCAGACAGGTATAATGTAATACTGACAGAACTACAGGTGTCCCCCGCTTTACAAATGCTCACTTTATGCCATTTCGCTTTTACAAAAGACCTACATTAGTCACCTGTTTTCACATTACGAAGAGGATTTTCACTTTTACGAACATTTTTCCCATATACATTAACGGTTCTTTGCTTTACGCCTTTTTGGCTTAAGAGAGGTTTCATAGGAACGCTCTACCTTTGTAAGGGGAAGGACACCTGTACTTGGTCACAGTCAGGGTGATGACGAGTAGGAGACAAAGCACCTGCTCTGGATGATATTTTTAATTGCACCATAGACTCTTTTTATGACAATAAAATCAAAGAGGCAGGAGCAGAATTAAGTCATTCAGCCCATCAAGTCTGCTCTGCCATTCCATCGTGATTGATTGATCTTACCTGTCAACCCAGCTTCTTGTAATCTTTGATGCCCTTACTAATCAAGAACCCATCAACCATCTCTTTAAATATACCCAATGACTTGGCCTCAGCAACCGTCTGTGGCAATGAATTCCACAGATTCACCACCATCTCACTAAAGAAGTTCCTCCTTTTCGCTGTTCTAAATAAACGTCCTTATTTTATTGAACATGTGCCCTATGATCCTGGATTCCCCTACTATAGGAAAAATCCTTTACTCTATATAGGCCTTTCGATATTTGACAAGAGTGAAATCCCCCTCAATCTCCTCAACTATAGGTCCCTAGCCGCCAATGTTCTTCACGTGTTAACCCTTTCATTCCCAGAATCATTTTCACGAGCCTCCTCTGGACCTTCTCCAATGCCAGCACATCCTGAGTTTTTAAGACCAAAACTCAGGAGAAAAATTACTATTTCATCTCACACCACAATTCACGCGTAACCGTTTTAAAAATCCCGCTGTGAGGCTCTGATTTCTGCTGGGCGGATTGAAGAAAACACAGTGCAGATGTCAGCTCCTTCTAAACGAAAGGAAACTGATAATCAAAAGGCAAATGAAAATTCACACTTGCCAGTCAAAGTGGCTTTCTTGACAGATACTTGCACAGCTGCTTTGAATCTGTTCTCCCACCTGGAAGCTGATATTACACTGGAGAAGAAGAAAATAAGCAGAGGAGAAAAAGTTTAGAAAATGAACGATATTAAATAGGAGATCCGGAGGAAACTGAAATCTGTTCATGAACTAATGGGTCTGACATATTTAAGATTTGTTGAATTCTTATATATTACTTAACATTTATCTGGTGTTGAAAGGTTTATATGTAACTTGTTTTATTGAGAGACAAACTGTAACTTCAAGGCATAACCAGAAACCATCAGTAGAAAGACCAGTACATAGGTTGTTCTGGTTGGAAAGGTTAATAATAGATGCATTGTTCAATCTTAACACTTGTACAGCAAAACCTGTTGCACTAATGAAAGGGGTTTGCCAACTTGTGAGGGCCTAGCATCACTGCATGTCAAAGTTGTCATGAAATTAAGTGTTTATGATTATCTGCTCATAGACACAGAAGTGGCCACCTTATTAGATACACCTCTACTTATAATATAACCATATAACAATTACAGCACGGAAACAGGCCATCTCGGCCCTTCTAGTCCATGCCGAATGCTTACTCTCACCTAGTCCCACCAACCTGCACTCAGCCCATAACCCTCCATTCCTTTCCTGTCCATATACCTATCCAATTTTTTTTAAATGACAATATCAAACCTGCCTATACCACTTCTACTGGAAGCTCATTCCACACAGCTACCACTCTCTGAGTAAAGAAGTTCCCCCTCATGTTACCCCTAAACTTTTGCCCTTTAACTCTCAACTCATGTCCTCTTGTTCGAATCTCCACTACTCTCAATGAAAAAAGCCTAACCACGTCAACTCTATCTATCCCTCTCATAAGTTTAAATTCTTCTATCAAGTACCCCACTCAACCTTCTACGCTCCAAAGAATAAAGTCCTAACTTGTTCAACCTTTCTCTGTAACTTAGGTGCTGAAACCCAGGTAACATTCTAGTAAATCTCCTCTGTACTCTCTCTATTTTGTTGACACCTTTCCTATAATTCGGTGACCAGAACTGTACACAATACTCCAAATTTGTCCTCACCAAAGCCTTGTACAATTTTAACATTACATTCCCAACCCCTATACTCAATGCTCTGATTTATAAAGGCCAGCATAACAAAAGCTTTCTTCACCACACTATCCACATGAGATTCCACCTTCAGGGAACTATGCACCATTATTTCTAGATCACTCTGTTCTACTGCATTCCTCAATGCCCTACCATTTAACATGTATGTCCTATTTTGATTAGTCCTACCAAAATGTAGTACCTCACACTTAATAGCATTAAACTCCATCTGCCATCTTTCAGCCCACTCTTCTAACTGGCCTAAATCTCTCTGCAAGCTCTGAAAACCTACTTCATTATCCGCAACTCTACCTATCTTAGTATCATCTGCATACTTACTAATCCAATTTATCACTATATCATCCAGATCATTAATGTATATGACGAACAACACTGGACCCAGTACAGATCCCTGAGACACACCACTAGTCACCAGCCTCCAACCTGACAAACAGTTATCCACCACTACTCTCTGGCATCTCCCATCCAGCCACTGTTGAATCCATTTTAATCCTTCAATATTAATACCTAACGACTGAACCTTCCTAACTAACTTTCCATGTGGAACCTTGTCAAAGGCCTTACTGAAGTCCATATAGACAACATCCACTGCTTTACCCTCGTCAACTTTCCTAGTAAACTCTTCAAAAAATTCAATAAGATTTGTCAAACATGACCTTCCACACACAAATCCATGTTGACTGTTCCTAATCCAGATAATTATATATACCATCTCTAAGAATACTTTCCATTAATTTACCCACCACTGACATCACCACTTCTGCTCTTTAATGCAAATATCTAAATAGTCAATCATGTGACAGCAACTCAATTACTAAAAGCATGCATACAACGTCAAGAGGTTCAGGTGTTGTTCAGATCAAACGCAGATTGGGAAAGAAATGTGATATCAGTGACTTTGTCTGTAGAATGATTGTTGGTGCCAGACAGGGTGGTTTGAGTATCTCAGAAATTGCTGATCTCCTGGGATTTTCAGCACACAGCAGTCTCTAGAGTTTAAAGAGAATGGTGCAAAAACAAAAAAAAATCTAGTGAGCTACAGGTCTGTAGGTAAAAATGCCTTGTTAATGAGAGAAGTCAGAGAAGAATGGCCATAGTGGTTGAAGCTGATTGGAAGTCAATAATGACTTAATCTTCTGTTAACATATCCAATTGAAACTCAACTTCTTAAAGATAAAACTCAATTTTACATTCACGGAGATAAATCAGGCAAAGTATTGACCAACCATTTAAAAACTTCTATAGTTAAACGACAAATTAAAGAAATTTGCAAAACTAATGGTGATAGGACAACTGATCACTCTGAAATAAATGATACCTTTAGAGAATTCTATGCTGAACTTTATAGTTCTGATTCCCCTAAAGATAATACTGTAACAAATAATTTTCTAGATTAATTAAATATCCCTGCAGTTTCTTCAGGTAATTGTAAACAGATGGATCAACCCATTTCTTAAGAGGAAATTGCTGAGGCTATATGTACATTACACTCAGAGAAGGCTTCGGCTCCAGATGGATTTTCTGGAGAATTTTATAAGGCTTTTTCTTCCTTAATTATACTGCAGTTACACTTAGTCTTTTTGAATTCTTTCAAATTGGGTAGCTTGTCTCAATCTTTCTATGAAGCCTCTATTTCACTTATCCTAAAGAAAAACAAGGACCCAACTGAATGCTCTTCATATAGGCCAATTTCATTACTCAAATGTTGAAACTAAAATCCTTTCTAAAGTTCTGGCCCGTAGGATTGAAAATATTCTACCTTCTATTATTTCTGATAATCAGACTGGATATCTTAAAAACCAACATTCCCATTTTAATATACGCCGTGTATTTATTTACTGTCCCTCCCAGGAGAAATCGGAATGTGTGATATCCTTAGATGCTGAGAAGGCCTTCAATCAGGTTGAATGGAATTATTTATTTAAAACCTTAGAAAAATCTAATTTTGGACCAGATTATATTCAGTGGATTAAATTACTTTATCTATCTCCTTCTGCTCGGGTTTGTACTAATTTTCAAAATTCCAAACCATTTAAACTTCATCGCAGAACTAGACAAGGCTGTCCATTGAGCCCTTTGCTCTTTGATCTAGCTTTAGAACCCCTTGCCATTGTTTTTCAAGAATCTAATGATATCTGTGCTATTTTAAGGAGAAGTATTACTCACAAAATTTTGCTTTACACTGATGATATATTGCTGTTTATCTCTAATGTTGGGACCTTAGTACCTTGCGTACTTTCTTTACTCTCCCGTTTTAGCCAGTTTTCAGAATATAAATCGAACCTACATAAGAGTGAATTATTTTCTTTAAATAATTTGGTATCGATTAATACTAATCTCCCTTTT
The DNA here is from genome assembly GCF_030144855.1 of Hypanus sabinus. Taxonomy (NCBI): domain Eukaryota; kingdom Metazoa; phylum Chordata; class Chondrichthyes; order Myliobatiformes; family Dasyatidae; genus Hypanus; species Hypanus sabinus. The sequence goes on from NC_082707.1 coordinate 34,306,935, forward strand.
AGAGTTGTAAGGAATCAATTTACTTACTTGGGTGTAACAGTCACTAAGAATTACAAACACCTGTTTAAAGAAAACTTTACTTTATTGAATTATGTAAAAGGGATATCATTAAATTGGTCACCTCTTTCAATATCATTGATCTGATGAATTAATTCTATTAAAATGAATATTCTACCTAAATTTATATATCTTTTTCATGATTTACCCATTTTTATTCCTAAATCCTTTCTTGACTCTCTTGATTCTATTTTATCCTCTTATATATGGAAAAATAAGCGTCCTCATTTAAATAAAGTTCATCTTCAAAAATCTAAAAAATCTGGAGGTTTAGCCTTACCTAATTTTAGTTTTTATTACTGGGCAGTTAATATACAATATCTTACATTTTGGCTATATTATATTAATCGTGTAGACTGTCCGGTATGGGTCTCTTTAGAAGCTAACTCTGTTAATAAATTTTCTATTATTTCTCTTTGTGGATCCTCACTTCCTTTATTTGTAAGTAAACCAACTGATAATTTAATAGTTAAACATACTCTGAGGACCTGGATACAATTTAGAAAACACTTTGGTTTATTGAGATTTTCCCTTTCAAGTCCCATTTATTCTAATTTTTTTAAAACCCTTCATGATTGATTCTGTTTTTAAAGAATGGGACAGGTTGGGTATTAAATGTTTTTGGGATCTGTTTTTTGGAGGAAACCTTTTTTCATTTGAGCAATTGTCAGCTAAATCTAGCTTACCCAAAACTCACTTTTTTAGATATTTACAGAGACTTTTTAAGATCTCAATTATATACATTTCCTATAAGCTCAGATAAGAACTTACCAGACGTAATTTTTAGTTTGACACCTTTTCATAATGGTTCAATATCTAATATTTATGGTATGTTACTGGAGATGAGGAATGTTCCTTTAGACAAAATTAAGAATCTCTGGGAACAAAATTTCCAGACATCAATATCTGAGGAAACTTGGAATGAAATTTTTAAACTGGTTAATACTTCATCACTATGTGCTCGTCATTCCCTCATACAATTTAAGGTGGTACATAGAGCTCATATGACTAAGGATAAGCTATCTCATTTTTATTCGGATATATCTCCCTACTGTGACATATGTAATAATGGAGAAGCTTCATTAATTCATATGTTTTGGACAACCGAATCTTGAAAAATATTGGAAGTTTTTCAAATTTTTTCTTAACTTTTTAAAGTCAATTTTAAGCCTAACCCTCTGACTGCCCTATTCAGTATTGTTGCAGGACAAGATATTAAGCTGAAGGCATCTGATTTACTTATTTTGGCCTTTAGCTTTCTTATAGCTAGGAGGACGCTTTTGTTTAAATGGAAAGATGTTTTTCCTCCTACTCATGCTCAATGGTTATGTGACGTTATGTTATGTTTATATTTAGAGATTTGTTGTTCAATTTCTGAATCTTGTCAAGACTTTCAAACATTGTGGGGACCTTTTCTGAATTATTTTCAAAACCTTCAATTCGTTGTTTAAACTCAGATGTTGGCTATTATTAATTTTTATTATATGAGAAGGTATTTCACCTTCTTTTCTCCTTAATAAACAGCTTTGGTCTTGTTAGGGCTTAGATTCTTTTTTTTCTAATAAATTAGTATATTTCAATATAACTATTGATTAACTTACATGAATACGTGGTAATGAGATTGTTATTATGAATAGATATAATGTAATTGGTAGGTTTTAAACTATCTTTTAGATCTTTTATATACATTTTCTTGTACTCTGTATTCTTCTATGTAGAAACTATTAAAAGTATTGGAAAAAAAATACACTCAGTGCCCACTTTATTAGGTATAGATGTACCTAATTAAATGGTGGATGAGTGTAAATACACATCCTCTCCCCAGACATCCCACCCCCACATACAGCGCCTCCCTCATTTCTTAAAGAATGGAGTGGTATTTGCAATTTTCTAGTCCTCCAGAACCTTTCCCGATTCTAGCAATTCTTGAAAGATCATTACTAATGCCACCGCAATCTCTTCGCCTACCTCTTTAAGATCCTGTGATGTAGTCCATCTGGTCCAGGTGAGTTACCTAACTTCAGGCCTTTCACCTTCCCAAGCACATTCTGTTTATTAATAGCAACTAATCTCACTCTGCACCTGCCAATCATGAATTTCTAGCATATCACTAGAGTCTTCCACAGTGAAGACTGATACAAAATACTTATTAAGTTTGTTCGTCTTTTCTTTGTCCCCCATTACTACCTCTCCAGTGGCATATTCCGATGGTCTGTTATCCATCTTCATCTTTCTTTTACTCTTTGCTTATCTGAAAAAAAATTTATTCTCTCTCCTATATTAATGGCTAGCATACCTTTTTATTTCATCAGTTCTCTTTTTATGTTTTTTTTAGTTGTCTTCTGGTGTTTTTAGAGCTTCCAAATCCTCCAACTTTTCACTACTTTTTGCTATATCATATACCCTCTCCTTTATTTTTGGGCTTTTGCTTTGCTTGTCAGCCATGGTTGCCTTATCTTCCCTTTAGAATACCTCTTCATCTTTGGGATGCATCCTGTGCCTTCCAAATTGCCCCCAGACACTATAGCCATTGTTGTTCTGCTTTTATCCCCCCCTCCATCAACTTTAGACAGCTCCTCTCTCCTGCCTCTGTAATTCTCTTTACTCCACTGTAATACTGATAGATCTGACTTTATCTTCTCCCTCTCAAACTGCAGAGTGAAGTCTATCATATTAGGATCACTGCCTCCAAAGGGTTCCTTTACCTTAAGCTTCCTAATCAAATCTGGTTCATGACACAACAGCCTATTCACAATTCTTTTCCCTTAGTGAGCTCAACCACAAGCTGCTGTAAAAAGCCAGCTTGTAGGCATTCTATAAATTCCTTCTCTTGGGATCCAAAATCAACCTGATTATTCCAATCTACCTGCATACTGAATCCTCCATGATTATCATAACATTTCCCTTAATACATGCTTTGTCTTCTGTCTCCTGCTGTCATTTATATTCCGCGTCCCGGCTAATGTTCAGAGGCTTTTTACCATTAGGGTCTTTTTAATACTGCAGTTTCTTAACTCTACCCACAAGGATTCTATATTTTCCAATTCCATGTCACCCAAGGATTTGAGATTCAAAGGATCAAATTGTAAAGATTTGATTACATTTTTTACTTCCTGAGCCATCCTATCCCTTCTGCCTCCCCGACTGTACTTTCAATACCAGGTCCATCCTTGGATGTTTACTTCCCAACTATCATTTTCCTTCAGCCATGACTCAGTGGTGCTCACAACTTCATACATGCCAATATCTAACTATGCTACAAATTCATCTACCTTATCCTACATACAGCCTGCATTCAAATATAACACCTTCATTCCTGTATCTATCACCTATTTTGATTTTGCCTCCATGTTACACTTTAACTCATCCCACTGACTGCAATATTTGCTCTATCATCAGCTGGTCCTTGCTCACATTCTCATGACACATTGCATCGACTTAGAGTCATAGAGTCTTTGGAATGTACAGTGCAGAATCAGGCCCTTCAGCCCATCTAGTTCATGCTGAAACCATGTAAACTGCCTACTCGCATTGATCTGCACAGGGACCATAGCCCTCTATACCCCTACCATCCAAACTTCACTTAAATGTTGAAATTGGTCTCACGTGCATCACTTATGCTGGCAGCTCGTTCCACACTCTCATGACCGTCTGAGTGAAGAAGATTTGTCTCATTCCCCTTAAACTTTTCATCTTTCACTCTTATGCCATGACCTCTGGTTGTAGACCCGCACCACCTCAGTGGAAAAATCCTGCTTGCATTTATCCTATCATTACTCCTCATAACTGTGTATACCTCTATCAAATCTCCTCTCAACTTTCTACATTCTAAAGAATACAGTCCTAACCTAGTCAATCTTTCCTTACAGCTCAGGTCCACCGGGCCTGACATCATCCTTGTAAATTTTCTCTGTACTCTTTCAACATCCCATCTCCTGTATCAGTATTTTGATTTATGAAGGCCAATGTGCCAATATGTTTCTTTACAACCCTTTCTACCTGTGACGCCACTTTCAACAAATTATGGACGTGTGCTCCCAGATCCCCTTGATCTACAACACTCCACGGTGCCTTACTGTTCACTGTACAAGACCTACCTCGGTTAGTCTGACCAAAATGCAACACCTCACATTTGTCTGAATTAAATTCCATCTGCCATTTTTCAGCCTAGTTTTCCAGCTGATGCAGATCCCTCTGCAAGCCGTGATAGCCTTCCTCACTGTCCACTACATCCCCAGTCTTGATGCCATCCACAAATTGCCACTCCCTCAGCGCTATCACTCCAGTTCCCATTGCCCTGACTTACAGAGAAGGTGCAGTGTAGGCAAATCAAATGAAAGCTCCACAACAAAGTATACTGGGAGATCAAGGGTTCATTTTCAGCTTTAGCTTCATTAGGTACATGTATATCAAAACATCAAAACACACAGTAAAATGCATTGTTTGCATCAATGACCAGCACAGGCCTAGGGTGTGCTGGAGGCAGCCCGCAAATGTCACCATGATTCCTGTATTCTACACTTTATGATGCATAGGGACAGTGATAATTTATTCTGATCTTCCAGTTTTTCTGAGACCATATCATATTCCTACATTACTTGACAGCATAGTGATTGAAGGAAAATACAACTGCTGAAGCAGATTTCTCCTTCTGCAAAGCACAGTAAATAAGGCTAAATAAGGTTTTTTGTGCTTGATACATCTTTAAAATGTTTGAAAGGAAATCAGAATCAGCTCCATCTACCTCAGCAGCTTCTCTAGAACCAGGTGTATCTGCCTCAATACTGCGGAGATAGCATATTGAATGATTTTGTGCCCATATTTTCCTATTTTTGGGCAAAAGCAATGTATGGGCATGAATATGTCTATAGGAACACTCACGGAATGCTGGAGGGACTCAGCAGGTCAGGCAGCATCTGTGGAAATGAATAAACAGTTGATGTTTCAGGCTGAGACCCTTTATCAGGGCTGGAAAGGGAGGGAGAAGATGACAGAATAGAAAGGTGGGGTGGGGGGGAAAGGAGGAGGATAGCTAGAAGGTGAAGCCAGGTGGACGGAGAAGAAGGAATCTGATAAGAGAGGAGAGTGGGTCATAGGAGAAAGGGAAGGAGGGAACCCAGTGGGGGGAGGGCCATAGTCAGGTGAGAAGAGGTAAGGGGCCAGAGTGGAGAATAGAAGAAGAGGGGAGGGTGAGGAACAAGTACCAGAAGGAGAAATCAATGCTTATGCCATCAGGTTGGAGACTTCCCAGACTGGACATGAGGTGTTGCTCCTTTACTCTGATAGTGACCTCATCATGGCAAAAGAGGTGGCCATGAACGAGCATGTCGGAAAAGGATTGAGGATAGGAATTAAGATGGTTGGCCACTGGGAAATACCACTTTTGACTGAATAAGCAGAGGTGCTTGACAAAGCGGTCCCCCATTTTATGTCAGGTCTCACCAATGTAGAGGAGGATGCATCGGGAGCACCGAACAAAATAGAGGACCCCAGCAGATTCGCAGACAAGCTGTTGCCTCACCTGGAAGGACTGTCTAGGGCCCTGAACGAAGGCAAGGGTGAGGTGAATGGGCAAGGGTCGCAGTTCTGGCACTTGCAGGGATACAGTATGTACCAGAAGGAAGGTCAGCGGGGAGGGACAGATGGACAAAGGAATCATGGAAGGAGCAGTACCTTTGGAAGTGACAGAAGTTGCCCATGGGGTGGTAGGTAAGGTCAAGAGGAACTCTGTCGGTGAGCACAGACATTCCAAAAATGGAGGAGATATGGATGGGTTACGGCAGCATCAATGGTGGAGAAAGGGAAAACCCATTCTTTGAAAAGAAGGACATCTCAGATGTCCTGGATAGGAAAGTCACATCCTAGGAACACTCCACTCTGGAGGGCAGAGAAGTATAGACATATACATTAGACATATAGTACATTCCTCCCTTCAGTACCATAGTTCCAAGAACACTCATATCCAGATTTCTACATCTCGAACTTAACACCTCCCTTTGTAACAGGATACTTGATTTCCTTAACAACAGGGAATCCAATAAATCCAGGACAGAATCTGGCTCCACGCAGTAAATTCGCTGCAGAATCCCATCTGGTGCAGGGAATTGGGACTGGACCAGCGGAATGCATTAAGTGAATCCGCTGTATCATGGATAGGGCGAGAATCAATAATTTGCAATTACAATGAATCTGAAGCAAACCTCAGCATGGGAATCTGGTGGAAGCTACTTGAGGGCACAGATATTTATAGCTGGACCATTGATAGCAGAAATGGACTTTGTTTTCTAGAAGATTCCACTATTGAGAGTAGATTCCAACTACAAAATCCAATGGGACTCAAATGCATTTGCTGGGTTTTGGGCTGGCATTGGTATCAGAGAGAAAAAAAAACATGCCCACAGGTCCTGGTAAGGCTGAGATTGGCCACAGTTAAGTTGTGGTAACGTTGGGTTTTAATTTTCTATTTCAACAGCTCATCAGTAGAATCCAACACACAGATTGTCCAAACCTGCTGCACACAGGAAAGGGCTTTGCCAATCTTTGAGGGCCCATCCTCACTGCATGTCAAAGTTTTCATGAAATTAAGTGCAAACACAAGGAAATCTGCAGATGCTGGAAATTCAAACAACATACACAAAATGCTGGTGAAACACAGCAGGCCTGGCATTTTGTGTGTGAAATTAAGTGATGTGATTATCTGTTCATGAACATAGACATTCACTCAGTGGCTACTTTATTAGGTACTCCTGTTCATTAATGCAAATAGCTAAACAGCCAATCACGTGGCAGTGACTCAGTGGATAAAAGCATGCAGACATGGTCAAGAGGTTCAGTTGTTGGTCAGGCCAAACACCAGAATGGAAAAAAATATGATCTAAGTAACTTTGACTGTGGAGTAATGGATAGTAGCAGGCAGGATGGTTTGAATATCTCACAAACTGCCGATCTCCTGGGATCTTCACATACAACAGCCTTCAGAGTTTTAAGAGAATGGTGTGAAAAGCAAAAAAAAATAGATCCAGTGAGTGACAATTCTGTGGGTGAAAACGTCATGTTAATGAGAGCTGTCAGAGGAGAATGGCCAGACTGGGTTAAGCTGACTGAAAGTTGGCAGTGACCTAAATAACCACACATTATAACAGTGGTGTGCAGAAGAGCATCTTGGTTAAGTGAATGGGTACAGCAGCAGAAGACCACAAATATCAGAATCAGATTTAATATCACTGGCATATGTTGTGAAATTTGCAGCTTTTGTAGCAGCAGTATATTGCAAGATATAATCATTAAAATTGTGAATTACAGTATATATATATTTACTAAATTAAACAAGTAGTGCAAAAAAGTAGTGAGGTACTGTTCACGGGTTCCATGTCCATTCAGAAATCTGATGGCAGAGAAGATGCTGTTTCTGATTTGTCGAGTGTCTGCCTGCAGGCTCCTGTACCTCTTTCCTAATGGTAGCAATGAGGAAAGGGAATGTCCTGGGTGATGGGGTCTTTAATGATGGATGCTGCCTATTTAAGGCATTGCTCCTTGAAGATGTCCTGGTTGCTGGTGCCCATGATGGTGCTGACTGAGTTCACATCTTTCTGCAGCTTCTTTTCATCCCTTGCAGTAACAGCACCGCCTCCCCCCACCCAATACCAGACAGCAATGCAGATAGTTCGAATTCCCTCCAGGGTACATCTGTAGAAATCTGCAAGTGTCTTTGGTGACATGCCAAATCTCCTCAAACTCCTAATGAAATATAGCTGCTTATGTGCCTTCTTTGTAATTGCATCAGTATGTTGCTATCAGAGGCCACTTCATTATGTGAAGGAGGTAAATAAATGGCCACTGAGTGTAAATACACACGCTCTTCCTACCCCGCCCCCCCCCCACACATACACACACACACACACACACACTTAAAACACAAAGTTTAATTCACTCATTAGTAAGCTCCACTAACTTTCTCCAAAGAACCGATTTCCACTATTCGTTTGACGGGTACGCTGTCCTTGCACAAGATTTAACCTCGCTCTGCTTCTGTGGGTGGACGTGCTAACTTAGGAGTCAGTAAGAAATATTCTGATGGAAACCTGCGGCGAGGTAGAAGATGCCATCACCAACTTAAATTTTTAGCAACACTGGAAATTGGTCTGACTTTTGAAATTGTCATGTCATCAAAGCTGCACATTTGTCGCCCTCTATTGGCTTCCATGTCCTTTTCCTGTCCTCCCCACTGCATCTTGAAGGGGTAAGTACCCTAGTTTATCAAACAAATGGCATAAGGTGTGGGCAACTTGAAACTGATTTGCTCTTCTGAAAATCCAAATAATAACTTGCTTATTCTACATTGATTAAGCAGTTATTAATCACAAAATACCAAAGGTTTGAAAAGAATCAATAATGTTTTTGACACCTGCAGCTGAGCTGGGTAGCCTCTTGCCTGTGCAGAACATGGTTTTAATTTCAAAGGCCACTCCAGAAATCTGAGCATAGAAACAGAGGCTTACATTCAGACCATTCCTGGCAGTATGCTGCATGGCCAAGGGCCGCAAATCTTCAGACAAGACAGTAAACGGGGAGGAGGCAGGAGAATGGGGTAGAGAGGGATAGTTAATCAGCCACAACGAAATAGCGGAGAAGACTTGATAGGCTGAATGGCATAATTCTGCTCCTATGTCTTAAGGCCTTATGGTCTAAACATGAGCCCTGTGTCTCCTCAAATAACAGATATGATAGTATTACCTTTTAAAAAGCTACTAAGTTTAAAGCACAGGTCAATAGACAAAAGTTTCACCACAGGAGATGCAGCTCATAATTTATACATAGGTCCCAATACTCAACCAAAGCACAGGATGAATGTGCAGTACCTGAGACCTTTTTACTCCCATTCCAGCATTCCTTCCCAAACCCCTACAGTGGATTAGTACATAAATCAGCATAATACTTTGTTTTGACACAGAACATAAATGGTCTATTCTTACTACCCGATTACTGCAAAGTTAATTGTTCTCAGCTTTTGACGGTGTTACTTTTTGCTCGTTTCATCCTTCTGCATGTTGATATAGGAGAAGTAAATTAATGTTAAATCATTACATACATTATTATTACATTCCATCTATTTGCTAATGCCCCGGAAAATGAGCAGAGCAGTCAGGCTGCTCCAGCAGCATCTCACAATATACGATAACTACACAAGCAGTCACCTCAACAGAAAAGGTAATTGGCTGCAGTCTTCCATTACTGCAGGACTTATACGAGTCCAGGACAAAGCAGTGGGCAGGAAAACCGTTGCAGACACTACCCACCCTTTAATCCGCATTTTCCAAAAGCTCACTTCCTGCAAAGTGTTAAAGAGCTATTAAAACTAAAACATCTCTCCATCTTAAAAGTTCCTTCTCCTAGGCAGTAAATTTGATCAACCATTCTAGTTAGATCCCCCAACCCTCCTCTGATACCCCAGTTACCACACTGTGAACACTTTAAACCATTTTTTATAATGCTGTTCGCTTTGTAAATACATGCTGGCATTAATACATCTATGTACACTTTATTCCATATCCATACTTTGCTAACTATTTTAATAGAAATCTTTGTTCATTACAAATTTTTAATATTTTTATTGCACATCATAGCAAATTCCTAATACATGTAAAGGTTTATGGCAAATAAAGATTGATCCTTGGAGTGCAAGCCTCCAGCACATAATTCTCTTTAACTTCCGCCATGTCCAACAAGATCCCACCACCAGGCACATATTTCCCTCCCCCCCCCCCCCCCCCCACACTCTCTCCATTCATCCCTCCTGGCACTTATCCTTGCAAGCAGAACAAGTGCTACTACACCTGCCTCTATACCTCCAACCTCACTAGCATTTAGGGCTCCAAACAGTCCCTCCAGGTGAGGCAACACTTCACCTGTGAGTCTGTTGGAGTTATCTACTGAATCCAGTGCTCCTGGTGCGACCTCCTGTGTATTGGAGAGACCCAACATAGATTGGGAGACCGCTTCAGGGGATCTACCAGTGGTCAACTATTTCATTTCTACTTCCCATTCCCATTCTGACATGTCTGTTCATGGCCTCGTCTACTGTTGCAATGAGGCCACACTCAGGTTGGAGGAGCAACTCCTCATGTTCTGTCTGGATAGCTTCCAACTTGATGACCTGAACATGGATTTCTCAAACTTCTGGTAATTGCCCCCCCCCCCACTTCATCATTCCTATTTCCATCTCAAACCTTATCTCCTTACCCCCCCCCCAATCACCTCCCTCTGGTGCTCCTCCCCCTTCCCTGTCTTCCATGGCCTCTGTCCTCTCCTATCAGATTCCCCCTTCTCCAGCCCTTTTTCTCTTTCACCAATCAACTTCCCAGCTCTTTACTTCATCCCTCTCCCCACCCCCCGCTGGTTTCATCTATCACTTACTACCTTGCAATTCATACTTTCCTCCCCCCACCAGCTTACTATAATTTCCAATCTCTTATTTTCAATCCTGATGAAGAGTCTTGGCCTGAATCGATGACTCTTTACTCATTTCCATAGATGCTGCCTGGCCAGCTGAGATCCTCCAGCATTTTGTGTGTGTTGCTGTGTTTTCCAGCATCTGCTGATTTTCTCTTGGCAATGCAAGCCTTTGCTGAATTTTCCTTTATTCGTATTCCTCAGTTTTATTCTTTTTTCTCCAGGAGGACTATAACATTGTTGAAGGGAGGCTTATGTCCCTCAATAGCCCAGAGAGCTGTTTTGGCTAGAGTCAGGGTTTTATGCCTTCGCTCTTGGTAGGGTCACCTATGCCAAAAAGGTCAAAGGGTAGAGGCCAGACTAAGTGGTCCACAGGTCCTCCAAGTTCAGGGGCTCAGCTTAGGGCTAACAACCCTTACTGGTAAAATCATAATAGAAACAGCAATGAAGAATCCTTCTACATCTGAGTGTGACGGTATTCCTGAGTATACCTGGAACCTACATGACTGACAGTAGTGAAAACCGAGCTACTGAGACGATGAAGGAAGTCGTGAACAGCGCTGGAGATGGAGGACATTCTTTGCTCCCCTAAATGCTAGTGGCATGACTGGTACAGAGATATTTATTTTAAAAGTAACTGATGATACAGTATTGTGGATGACTTGTTTCAAGAACAGTTTTTCAGAAGGATAAACTGGATTAAGAGGTAGCAAATGTGTATCCTGCTGTTTCAGAAAGTAAAGAATAGGATTTTGGTACCACTGTCAAGGTTGGCATTTATTGAGCAACCATCATTAATTGCCCTTTGGAAGGTGGCAGTAAGCCACCTACCTTTGCTGCCACAGTCCTTCTGGTAGAGGTAATCGCACATTATTGAGTAGGAATTAATGGAGGCATAGAATTCCACAGCACAGAAAAAGGCCCTTTGGCCCATCTGGTTTGTGTGAAACTATTGATCTGCCTAATACCTTTTGCCAAGTTCCAGGAGTTCAATTCTTTAATGATGAATTTCTGCAAATATGCTTTTTCAATTAAGGGTGGTATGCTATTTGGAAGGGAAACTGCAAGTGGACATGTCCCCAATTACCTGCTGCCCTCATCCTTTTTAGAGGTAAAGAGCACAGGTGCAGGAGCTGCTGCTGTATTAGCCTGGGAGCTACTGCAGTGCACTTTGTAAAGAATGCAGGTGATAGTCTTTGTGAATCACTTAGTTTAGTGGCTGGAGTACCGAAAAGGCAGGCTGTTTTGTTCAAGCTTCTCGAGAGCAAATGGAAAGTACTCCATCATTGTCATGTTCCTTGTAGACAGAGGAAATTCTTTACGAGTATTTGTCACAGGGTACCCAGTCTCTGGTCAGCTTTTGCAGATGTAGTATTTATGTGGCTATACTAGTTTGTTGATGACTGACAGTGGAGGACTCAGGGATAATGATGCTATCGAATGTTAAGGGTAAGTAGTTAACTTTTTTGTTGTGGTCCGATAATTTTGTGAAGTGATTATCACTTGCCACTTATCAATCCATACCTAGAACCATAGAACATTACAGCACACTACAGGCCCTTCAGCCCTCCATGTTGTGCCAGCCCATATAATCCTTAAAAAAAAGTACTAAACCCACACTAGCCCATAATCCTCTATTTTTCTTTCATCCATGTGCCTGTCCAAGAGGCTCTTAAATACCCCTGTTTTAGCCTCCACCACCATCCCTGGCAAGTCACTCCAGGCACTCACAACCCTGTGTAAAAAAACTTACCTCTGATGTCTCTCCCAAACTTCCCTCCCTTAATTGTGTACATATGCCCTCTGGTGTTTGCTATTGGTGTCCTGGGAAATAGATACTGACGATCCCCCCCTATCTATGCCTCTCATAATCCTGTAGACCTCTATTAAGTCCCCTCCCATTCTTCTACCCTTCAAAGAGAAAAGTCCCAGCTCTTCTAACCTTGCTTCATGTGACTATTTTGGAGAAGGAAGTCAGAGGATCAGAACGGGAGTGCAGCGGGAGCCATTTTGATTTCTTATTCTCATCGGAGTTGAGAGGCAGGACTGCGCAGATGTGTGACGTTGGGCAATGAAGTGGGGAGGGTTTAAAAAGAACACAGCCTTAAACAGCGGGCAGTGGAGTGAGCCGGGAGCAGAGTGAGGGCTTAAGGGCTTTGGCTCAATGGGCAAGGCAAGGTAGGTTTTTTTCCTGTTATTTGAGGAAAGGGGAAGTATGAGATTGAGGGCAGCTTGTCATTCTCGGTGTCGGATGTGGGAGGTCCTGGAGTCTCCTAGCCTCCCGGACGTCTATATCTGCACCAGGTGCGTCAAGCTGCAGCTCCTAAGTGACTATGTTAGGGAACTGGAGCTGCAGCTCAATGACCTTTGTCTGGTCAGGGAGAATGAGAGTTGATAAGAGAGGAGTTACAGGCAGGTGATCACACTGGGGCCACGGGAGGCTGGGGCTGTTAGGAGGGACAAAGGGAAGAGTCAGGTACTAGAGAGTACCCCTGTGGCTGTACCCCTTGACAATATGTACTCCTGTTTGAGTACTGTTGGGGGGACAGCCTACCTGGAAACGACAGTGGCCATGCCTCTGGCACAGAGTCTGGCCCTGTGGCTCAGAAGGGTAGGGAAAGGAAGAGGAAGGCAGCAGTGATAGGGGACTCTATAGTCAGGGGTTTTGACAGGCGATTCTGTGGATGCAGGAAAGAAACTCGGATGGTAGTTTGCCTCCCAGGTGCCAGGATCCGCGATGTTTCTCATCGTGTCCAAGATATCCTGAAGTGGGAGGGTAAGGAGCCAGAGGTCGTGGTACATATAGGTACCAATGACATAGGTAGGAAAAGGGAAGAGGTCCTGAAAGGAGAATATAGGGAGTTAGGAAGGCAGTTGAGAAGGACCGCAAAGTTAGTAATCTCAGGATTACTGCCTGTGCCACGCAACAGAGAGAGTAGGAATGGAATGAGGTGGAGAATAAATGCATGACTGAGGGATTGGAGCAGGGATTCAAGTTTCTGGATCATTGGGACCTCTTTTGGGGCAGGTGTGACCTGTACAAAAATGACGGGTTACACTTGAATCCTAGGGGGACTAATATCCTGGCGGGAAGGTTTAATAGTGCTGTTAGGGAGGGTTTAAACTAATTTGGCAGGGGAATGGGAACCAGAATGATGGAACAGAGGAGAGGGAAAACAGAAATAGATCTAAGGTAGTGAGCAGTAAGGATGTCAGGAAGGACAAGCAGGTGATGGAGCAAATTTGCACCATTGGAATGAGTTGCAGTGCAATCAATGCAAAAAGTACCAAATACTGGACTTAAGGTGTTATACTTAAATACACGCAGCACAAGGAATAAGGTGGATGATCTTGTTGTACAGTTACAGATTGGCAGGTAGGATATTGTGGCCATCACTGAGACGTGGCTAAAGGATGCATGTCTCTGGGAGCTGAACATTCAAGGATACACGGTGTATTGGAAGGATAGGCAGGTAGGTAGAGGGGGTGGCGTGGCTTTATTGGTAAGAAATTATATTGAACCATTAGAAAGAGTTGACATCGGATTGGAAGGTACAGAATCTTTATGGGTTGAGCTAAGAAATCGCAGGAGTAAAAGGACCCTGATGGCAGTTATCTACAGGCCTCCAAACAGCTGCAGTGATGTGGACTACAAATTACAACAGGAAATAGAAAAGGCTTGCCAGAAGGGCAGTGTTATGATAATTGTAGGGGATTTTAACATGGGAGTGGATTGGGAAAATCAGGTCGAGACTGGATCACAAGAGAGAGAATTTGTAGAATGTCTACGAGATGGCTTTTTAGAACAGCTTGTTGTTGAGCCCACTAGGGTATTGACTGTACTGGATTGGGTATTGTGCAATGAACCAGAGGTGATTAGAGGGATGAAGTGAAGCAACCCTTAGGAGGCAGTGACCATAACATGATTGAGTTCACTGTGAAATTTGAAAAAGAGAAGCCAAAATCCGATGTGTCGATATTTCAGTGGAGTAAAGTAAATTACAGTGGCGTGAGAGAGGAACTGGCCGAGGTTGACTGGAAAGGGACACTAGTGGGAAGGACAGCAGAGTAGCAGTTGCTGGAGTTTATGCGAGAAGTGAGGAAGGTGCAAGACAGATATATTTCAAAGAAGAAGAAATTTTCAAAATGGAAAAAGGATGCAACAGTGGCTGACAAGAGAAGTCAAAGCCAAAGTAAAAGCAAAGGAGAGGCCATACAAGGAAGCAAAAATTAGTGGGAAGACAGAGGATTGGGAAGTTTTTAAAAGCTTACAAAAGGAAACTAAGGAGGTCATTAAGAGGGAAAAGAACTATGGCAAGAAGCTAGCAAATAATATCAAAGAGGATACTAAAAGCTTTTTCAAGTATATAAAGAGTAAAAGACAGATGAGAGTAGATATTGGACCGATAGAAAATGATGCTGGAGAATTTGTAATGGGAGATAAGGAGAAAGCAGAGGAACTGAATGAGTATTTTGCATCAGTCTTCACTGAGGAAGGCATCAGCAATATACCGGACATTCAAGGGTGTCAGAGAAGAGGAACATGCACAGTCACAATTACGACAGAGAAAGTATGCAGGAAGCTGAATAGTCTAAGGGTAGATAAATCTCCTGGACCAGAAGGAATGCACCCTCGTGTTCTGAAGCAGTGGAGATTACAGAGGCATTAGCAATGATCTTTCAAAAGTCGATAGATTCTGGCCTGGTTCCAGAGTACTAGAAGATTACAAATGCCACTCTGCTATTTAAGAAGGAGGCAAAGAAGCAAGAAGGAAATTATAGACCTGTCAGCTTGACATCAGTGGTTGGGAAGTTGTTGGAGTCGATTGTCAAGGATGAGGTTACGGAGTACCTGAAGGCATGTGACAAGATAGGCAGAACTCAGCATGGTTTCCTTAAAGGAAAATCCACCCTGACAAACCTAGTGCAATTTTTTTGTGGAAATTACAAGTAGGCTAGACAAGGGAGATGCAGTGGATGTTGTGTATTTGGATTTTCAGAAGGCCTTTGACAAGGTGTCACACATGAGGCTGTTAAATAAGAGCCCATGGAATTACAGGAAAGTTACATACATAGATAGAGCATTGGTTGATTGGCAGGGAACAGAGTGTAAATAAAGGGATCCCATTCTGGTTGGCTGCCAGTTACCAGGGGTCCGTGTTGGGGCCACTTCTTTTTACATTGTATATCAACGATTTGGATTATGGAATAGATGGCTCTGTGGCTAAGTTTCCTGATGGTACAAAGATAGGTGGAGGGGCTGGTAGTGCTGAGGAAACAGTCTGCAGAGAGACTTGGATAGATTAGGGGAATGGGCAAAGAAGTGGCAAATGAATTACATGTCATAAGGGGACAGGAGGCTGGACCCAAGTGCAGGACGCAGGCCCTGAAGTACTAGGGGCAGGACGGGAACAACTAAATGAGAGACAAGACATGGAGACCGTGGTGTGCATGAGGGATGTGACATTCAAGGTGATGCTGGGGTTCCAACAGAGTCTTAGAGTTCAGGCAGGCAGGAGGACCCCGGAGTTCAGGCAAGGCAGGCCGCTTAACTCCTGGGCAGGGCCCTGACCTCCCAGGCAGAAACACAGGGGCTTGAGCAGGTCACGGGGCACCTGGGTAGGTTGCAGGGCACAACCTGTCAGCAGCGAGGGATAGGTAGGGACAGAGACCTCTGGTCAGGCCACATAACTCCTAGGCAGGGCCCAGACCTCCCAGGCAGGAACCCAGTGGCCTGAGCAGGTCACAGGGCACCTGGGTAGGTTGCAGGGCACAACCCATCAGCAGCAAGGGATGGAAAGGGGTAGAATCCCCCACCAGGCAACAGCAGGCCAGCCAGGCATGCCCAACAGAGGCAAGGGATAGGAAAGGAACTAGGTTCAGGGTGACTGCCAGACTTACTCGAAGAACTCATCTTTAATGAGGGAAACTCCAAGCCAGGGCAACCAAAGGAACAGGATAAGCAGGACAACCCCCCCACTCAGTCTGAGAGTCCCCTATATACACCGCCAGCCGATGGGTATCAGATGCACCTCCTCAAGTCCAAACAAACCACGATGATCCAACAGGTCTGACTACTTGGGCTCCAGGGTGAAAGGAGGGATGGCTACAAGACCCGGAGTCCATGAGTCTGCAGACCGGATCATGACACAGAATGCAGGCCCCAGACCCGACCATAACATTACAATGTCAGAAAATGTATGGTCGTGCACTTTGGTAGAAGAAATAAACGGGCAGACTATTATTTAAATGAGAGAATTCAAAGTTCTGAGATGCAACGTGACTTGGGAGTCCTTAAGGTTAACCTCCAGGTTGAGTCAGTGGTGAAGAAGGCGAATGCAATGTTGGCATTCATTTCTAGAGGAAATGAGTATAGGAGCAGAGATGTGATGTTGAGGCTCTATTAGGCACTCGTGAGACCTCACTTGGAATACTGTGCGCAGTTTGGGCTCCTTATTTCAGAAAGGATGCGCTGACATTGGAGAGGGTTCAGAGAAGATACACTAGAATGATTCCAGGAATGAAAGGGTTAACATATGAGGAACATTTGACCGCTCTTGGACTGCACTCCTTGGAGTTTAGAAGAACGAGGGGGGACCTCATAGAAACATTTCGAATGTTGAAAGGCATGGACAGAGTGGATGTGGCAAAGTTGCTTCCCATGGTGGGGGAGTCCAGTACGAAAGGACATGACTTGAGGATTGCAGGGCACCCATTCAGAACAGAAATGCGAAAAAAAATTTTAGCCAGAGGGTGGCGAATCTATGGAATTTGTTGCCACGGGCGGCAGTGGAGGCCAAGTCATTGGGTGTATTTAAGGCAGAGATTGATAGGTATCTGAGTAGTCAGGGCATCAAAGGTTATGGTGAGAAGGTGGGGGAATGGGACTAAAGGGGAGATTGGATCAGCTCATGATGAAATGGCGGAGCGGACTCGATGGGCCAAACGGCCAATTTTTGCTTGTTCTCCAAACCAGGCAATATCCTGGTAAATCTCCTCTGCACCCTCTCCACAGCTTCCACATCCTTCCTATAATAGGTGCCCAGAATTGAACACAATACTCTTAAGTGCAGTCTCACCAGAGATTTGTAGAGTTGCAACATGACCTCTCTACTCTTGAACTCAATCCCCCTGTTAATGAAGCCTAGCATCCTTCTTAACTACCCTATCAACCTGCGCAGCGACCTGGAGGGATGTATGGATTTGAACCCCAAGGTCCCTTTGTTCATCCACACTCTTAAGTAACTGACCATTAACCCTGTACTCAGTTTTCTGGTTTGTCCTTCCAAAATGCATCACCTCACACTTATCCCGATTGAACTCCATCTGCCATTTTTCTGCCCAACTCTGCAGCCTGTCTAGATCCTCTTGTAACCTTCCACAACCTGCAGCTCCATCCACAACTCCTCTAATCTTCATGTCATCTACAAACTTACTCACCTATCCTTCTGTCTCTACATCCAGGTCATTTATAAAAATCACAAATAGCAGGGGTCCCAGGACAGATCCCCGCGGCACTCCGCTAGTTACCGACCTCCAGGCAGAATACTTTCCTTCCACAACTACCCTGTGCTTTCCTTTAAGCCAATTTTTTATCCAAACAGCCAAAATTCCACTTAACCCATGCCTCATGACTTTCTGGATCAGTATCTCATGAGGGACCTTGCTAAAGTCCATGTATACCACATCCACTGCCCTACCCTCATCAATTACCTGTCACCTCTTCAAAAAACTCAATCAGGCTCGTGAGGCACGATCTTCCTTTCACAAAGCCATGTTGACTATCCATGAGTAGACTGTACTTCTCCAAATGCTCGTACATCCTATCCTTAAGAATCCTTTCCAGTAGTTTGCAGAACACTGACTTGAGACTCACCGGTCCATAGTTCCCAGGTTTCTCCCTATTACCTTTTTTAAACAAGGGAACTACATTTGCCATTCTCCAGTCCTCCGGCACTTCCCCTGTAGCCAAAGAGGATTCCAAGAACATAGCTAATGCTCCAGCGATCTCTTCTCTCTATTCCTACAACAACCTGGGGTGTATCATATCCGGCCCTGGGGATTTATCAATCTGGATGCTTTTAAGAAGATCCAGCACTACTTCTTCCATAATCTCCGCATTGTCCAGCACACAGGCCTGCTCTATTTTGACCTCACTCTAATCACTCTTTATTCCTTTCCACTGATGCTGCCTTTCTGTGTTCTTCCAGCACTTTGTGTGTGTTACTCTGGATTTCCAGCCTCTGCAGAATCTCTTGGGTTTAAGATTTACCTTTGCTAGTTTACCCCTGGGATTATGTATGGAACTACTTCCAAGTCAACCTTATTGCTTTTGACTGTAATCAACTCCAAGGACAGGACTTTGCCATATTGATCTTAACCACATTTTTGTGTCTCTGCCAGCATTCACAGGAAATAAAAATATAATATCAGACATAAACACATTCAGATACATCAATAATTAAAACATTAAAGCAAAATTGTATTTCTTGGAAGAAATTTATTGTCCCCTTTGTGTCCTAAATATTTTATCTGAAATCAATGTGTCCTCCAACCCTGCACCAAGCAAACCAGGAAATTTGGTTTCAGCCCACTGCGAAGATAGAAATGGAGTGAAATTACCTCCCCAAATCTGGAATTCACTGAAAATCTTTCAACAGTGAAGTACCATCAGTTATGATCGGAACCAACAGCAAATCTGTCTCCTTCTATTGGTTCCAAATCATAAATACCACACCAAGAACATGAAGTTTGAAATGGCATCTAATTCATATTGAAAACAATAAACACGAGGAAGATAGAAAAAGGCACAATAATAACTTTACATTTCTATTGCTGAAAATATCACTTCATATTAAACTTCAGAAAGTCCCACACATTCAGTAAGTATCAATTCAAAGTTTAAGATAATTAAAGAACTGATAGTTAAGAGACTAAAAAACAGAATGACAGCAAAATCAACAAGACAGAGCAATTATTGCTCAGTGCTGTTCCCAGAACATGATTTTCCTGTCCATTAATATGAATTGCAGGTGGTGAAGTAAATAGGATATAATGATCGGAGGGACTCAGTAGGAGACCTTTACTCTTGTGCACAAACATACATGATGAGGTAACTTCATGCTCATCAGCATACTGAGTTAGTTATTCTGCTTATCTTGTGCTACTTTTTAAATTTAGAATTGCAGGCAAATTTTGAATGGTGACTTATTGGGAACGTCAGAATTGCTTTTAATTAAGTGTCCTTGAAGTTTACGATCATGCTTTGGAGGTGCTCAGTAGAAACTTGTGAAGTTTGCTGATAGGAAAGTTACGTTCAACTCATAACTCAATGAATGTGGTAGAATTCTGGCTGAATAAGTAGTATGATTTACAATGGAATAAACGAAAGACAAGTTGATTATTGATCTAGATTGATGTGTTAGTTTTCTTTTCAAACAGGTTCTGATCAGTACACTACAGTGCAATTATGCTGATCAGTTGGAACTAACTTAACATCGATATCAGATGCTATCAATATTTCATGCAGGTAATCAGTGACATTCTTTGGTAACTGCCGTTCCCTTCCCAAAATCCAGATATAATCATGGTGTGTTATAAGAGCACTGCTGCATGAGAGTACCAGAGAGTAAGATGTATAGTCGGTGGCCAATACCCAGTATGGCAGAACGAAGTGGTCTGCAAAAGCAAATATACATAACATTAATATAGAAAAGCTACCAGTCTTCTAAGGTAAAAGCAGCTACATAAAACTTTATAGATGCACTGGGCACACAAATTCCAAATGATAGATGTGGAAGTATCACTAAAAATATATTTTTGGACTCTCAGTACACCAAATTCTTGACCTCTGCCATCACTTCCAAACCCTGAAACTCCCCTACTCCGTCAATTTTATAGGTTGGTGTAAAGTCATGAGCCTCAAATAACGTTCAATTAAAGTATCAGAAGGTCAGCTCTTTTAGATTAACACAAAGGTTGGTGGGGAAACTCGGCTGGTATTCTGCCTCACCCACTTTACCCTCCAGTACCTTTGTGTGGCTTCAGATGCCAGCATCTGCAATCTCTGCTCTTTTAAATTCTTAAGATGACTCTGATATAGCTTTATCATATATTTTAATTGGAAAAAAAAGTCATAATGTACAAAAAAAGACACAAATTTCCCTTTGGCAGTGGAGTTGCCAGGGCAGCAGCCAATTGTTATAAACTGCCCATCAAAAGACATAATTGAAAAACAATGGACATTAAAACTAACAAGCACTAAGGCCTTCAAATGGAGTATTTTTGAACAGAGTTCAGCATCCCATTAAACTTGATACGGAATGCAAGATTAAAATGCTTGAATTTAGCATAATTAAACAAAACAGTCCATTTTTAGAGATACTTATGTTGCTAAAAATTTTTAAAAAAGTAGATCCTGGAAACTGGAAATAAAAGCAGAAAATCCTTTAAAAAACTTGACAAGTTAGACAATACCTGCAGAAAGAGAAACAGAGAAAAAGTTTCAAGTCACAAACCCTTCTTCAGAATGTTCAACATGAAACATTAAATGTTGCTCTTTGCACAGATGCTGCCAGACCTGTTGATTACAGCATTTTCTATTTTTGATTCAGATTTGTGTTGCTGCTTATCCTTCATGAGGAAGGAACCTTGAACTAGGATTCTTTATTTTATAGATCAGGGATGGCCAGCCTATGGTGCATTGGATGATTAGAAGTGGTGCATTGCACCCCAGTGATAATAATAAAGAAGTAAGCCTACTCATGCAAAAAGTATTAATCAAAAACCGATCTGTAGAAAAAAATCTGTAACAGGAATTCAGGAATTTCTAGCTTAGAGCTAGAAATGGGTTTTACTGAGAATAAATCTAAAAGTTAGCATTTACTTTTAGCAATTTTATTATTTTGTGGACATCTTTTGGCGAATGTTATCATCTTTCACATTAATCTGTTTTCAATTAAAACAATGTTCAATGAGTCAAACTAGGAAAGAAGGACTTTTGTTCTGCAGTTGTTCCATAAGTGTTCAATACACATTTGATACTAGTTTGATCCTGAGGCACCAGGCGTCTGCACCAGCGGTGCGTCGCAGGTTTTTTTCCAGTCGGCTTACAATTGACACTCGTGCGCTATGGAGTTGTGCTTTGTTTGTCCTTTGTGAAGATTTGCAGTTTTGTACTTATTCAAAAATTAAGCATTGTTTTTACATTCAGTTACCCATCACAGTGCAAAAGAAAATGAGCAAAAGAGAAACAGAAAGTGACAGTAAGCCTGAAATTCAATGAACAGTGGGAAAATTAGTTCTTATTTATAGTGGGTCTGTCAGGAAAACCGTTGTGCATTGTTTGTGAAAATACTTTCTCACATAGTAGAAGACATGAACTTTAAATACACACTATAAAACACAACATCAGGGTGAAATAGAAGGAAAACTGATGCTAGTGCTTGGGTCTGAGTTACGGAAAGAATATGTGATTAAGAAAAAAGAAATCAAAAGAAGACAAAATATATTTATTAAAGTCTCATTAAGGTAAGAAACATTTATCTTGTTCTTATATTAAATCAAAGTATCATGTAAATTGCTAAATATGTCTAGATTAACATTTTTACAAGAATTGAATGGGATACAAGAGTTGTATGGTGTGTGAAAAAATTGACGCATGGAATATAAAAGGTTGGCCACCCCTGTTATAGATCATGCTCTGGTCTCCACTTCCTGCAAGAAAGTACAGTACAACTTGCGTTCTGTCATACCGTATGTCATGGCTAATATCAAAGACAATTCTTATTTCATAATGCATATTAAAGATATTAATTGAAGACACTTACAAATTCTGCTGCCATTTTAAATCTTCTCATCCATTACCTGCTTAAATGAGTCTGGTTGTTATAGTAGTATTACCCAAGAAATCAGAAAGCAAAGAGTCCTTGGTTGACATAGCATACCAGCAAGAGACACAACATTAGCACAGGGCCATAACAGAGAGGTTAACTCCACACCCAATGACAAATTGCACTTATAGACAGTTTGAACCAAAGAAGCCATTGCAATGGTATCAGATGCAATGGTAGCAGATATCAGTTTCAACAATGAAACAAGCTATAAATGTTTGCTGTAACATCTGTGATAAGAGAAACAGTTGAAGTGACAGATCAAGGCACTCAGCAGAAATAGAAAATGTTGGAAAACTAGGTTTCAAGTAGAAAGATTGGCAAATGAGGATATGAACAAAAATAAAATAACATAGGGTGAGATTAAATGACAAAATTGATGCACCAGGGAGGACAAACAGAGGTTCTGTGACCACAATACAAAACACCGCTTTCAGTTGGTAAACAAAGTCCCAAACTTTTGATTGCCTGACACAATTTCTTGACTCCATTTCTATGAATAGTCCTACTTACCAAGTGAACCCCAGGCATAACTGCCCCACCGGTCGAATTCTGTTGAATAGCAAAATAATTTTTTAAATTTACAAACATTACTGCAAGAGCAGAAGACATCTAGATGTACTCAAAAGTAAGCACCTCCTACATATCAGGGCACTGTCAGTACTTTAATGGAGCCGCAGTCTGGGAAAAGTAGAAGTAAACCTGGAATTCACAGACTACAGACTGACAGCTGAGTTTGCACATAAAATGAGGGGTATAAAGGGGTAAATTGCAGGAGACCTTCCGCATAACAGAGACAAATAAAGGGAAAAAGGGCACAGAACATAGAAATCTGCAGCACATTACAGGCCCTTCGGCCCACAATGTTGTGAGGACCATGTAACCTACTCTAGAAACTGCCTAGATTTACCCTAACACAGAGCTTAGAAAAGATGTACTTATCTATGAATCTCTTCAAAGACCCTATTGTATCCGCCTCCACCATCAGCCCTGGCAATGTATTCCATGCACCCAGCACAGTGTGTGAAAAATTTACCTTTGACATCCCCCTTGTACCTACTTGCAAGCGCCATAAAATTATGCCACTGCAGGCCTGGGAAGAAGCCTCCGACTATCCACATGATCAATGCCTCTCATCATCTTAAGACACCTCTAACAGCTCACCTCTCATCTGCCGTCTCTCCAAGGAGAAAAGGCCAAGTTCATTCAACCTATTCTCATAAGGCATGCTCCCCAATCCAGGCAACATCCTTGTAAATCTCCTCTGCACCCTTTCTATAGTATCCACATCCCTCCTGCAGTGAGGTGACCAGAACTGGACTAAGTACTCCAGGTGGGCTCCGAGGTCGTTGTATAACTTGAACATTACCTCACGGCTCTTGAGCTCAGTCTCACAGTTGCTGAAGACCATCACACCATACACCTTCTTAACAACACCTTCAACCTGTGCAGCAGCTTTGAATATCCTATGGACACGGACCTCAAGATCTCACTGATCCTCCACGCTGCCAAGTGTGTTACTGTTAATATTATATTCTGTTTTCAAACTTAATCTATCGAAATGAACCACTTCACAATTATCTGGGTTGAATTCCATCTGTCACTTCTCAGCCCAGTTGTGCATCCTGTCGATGTCCCACTGTAACCTGTGACAACCCTCCACACTATCTACAACACCCGCAAATTTTGTGTCATCAGCAAAATAACTAACCCACCCTGCTACCTCATCCGCATCATTTATAAAAATCACAAAAAGGCGGGGTCACAGAACAGATCCTCACAGAACACCACTGCTCACCGACCTCCATGCAGAATGTGAACCATTTACAACCACCCTTTGACTTTTGTGGACAAGCTAATTCTGGATCCAAAAAACAAGGTTTCCTTCGAGACCGTGCCTCCTTACTTTTTGAATGAGCCTTATTGAATGCCTTACTGAAATCCATATCTACTACATCCACTGCTCTATCTTCATCAATGTGTTTTGTTACATCCTCAAAGAATTCAATCAGGCTCATAAAGCACCACCTCCCTTTGACAAAGCTATACTGACCATCCCTAATCAGATCATCTCTATCCAAATGCTCATAAACCCTGTCTCTCAGGATCTTCTCCAACAACTTGCCCACCATTGAAGAAAGACTCACTAGTCTATAATTTCCTGGATTATCTCTACTCCCTTTCTTGAACAACATTTGCAACCTTCCAATCCTCTGCTACTTCTCCCATCCTATCGATGATGCATTGGTATGCTCCAGCTTTCTTAATGTGATTACTGAAGCAATGTATTCATTAAGTACCTCTGCTGCCTCCTCCAACTCCATGCACACATTTCCACTATCACTCCTAATTGGTCCTATTCTCACACAGCTCAACCTCTTGCTCTTCACATACCTGTAGAATGTCTTGGGTCTTTCCTTAATCCTGCTCAACATGGCCTTCTCATGGCCCCTTCTAGCTCTCCTAATTTCATTCTTGAGTTCCTTCCTAGCACCCTTGTAATTTTCTAGAGCTATAACAGTACCAAGTTTCTTGAACCTCTCATAAGCTTTTCCTTTCTTCTTAACTAGATTTTCTCCATCTTTTGTACACCATGGTTCTTTTATCCTCCACTCCTTTCCCTGCCTCAATGGAACACATCAATGTAGAACACCATGCAAATATTCCCTGAACATTTGCCACATTTTTGCCATGTATTTGCCTGAGAACATCTGCTCCCAGTTTATGTTCCCAAGTTCCTGCCTAATAGCATCATATTTTTCCCTACCACAATTAAATGCTTTCCCGAATTGTCTGCTCCTACCCCTCTCCAGCACTATGGTAGAGGAGATAGAGTTGTGATCACTACCTCCATAATGCACTCCCACCGAGAGATCTGACACCTGACCAGGTTCATTTCCCAACAGATTTAGGGCAAGGGATAAGTGACTAGGAGAGGAATCCTCTGCCTAGAGATTGGCAAGTATCTAGAGTGCACTGACTGAGGAAGTGTTTGAAGGTGGGTTGTTGATAGCACTCAGTAGATGAACAACTGGATCTGCCCAGGGTGTAGAGAGCTAATGACCAAGTGCTGGGAAATGGCATAAATATGCAAGGGTGCCTACGAGTTGGCATGGACAACATAGGCTGATCAGCTCACTCTTACACTCTACTGTTCCCCGATTCCATTACTGCCTTTTCATTTCCAAAGTTGACTCTAGAGTACAAAAACAAAATGATGAATTACAGGACTACATGAATATATGCTTGTTGGCTCCCTGAGAAGCCCTCATCTTGGGTATTTTCAGAAAGAACAACTTGCTGGATGAAAGCCAGCTGGAATCTGTGCGGAGACCCACCAGTGTCTAATGAATGGCCCAGATAGAGCCGCACCCACAAAACCATTGACAGTTGCCAAAGCCACATTCACCTTGCAGTCATCTGACAAATTTTAACTGTTTCTAATTGCCTTAAAATGGAAATAACATTAAAAGCCATAAATACATTGTTAAAAAAATTAAGGTCACATGTAAACACAAAAATAGTCATAACTCGAGTGATTTTACAGAAATGGTAATATAACTTATAGAAAAAACATAGAAAACCTACAGCACAATAAAGTTGTGCTGAACATGTCCCCACCGCAGAGATTACTAGGCTTACCTATAGCCCTCTATTTTTCTAAGCTCCATGTACTTATCCAAAAGTCTCTTAAAAGACCCTATCGTTTTACCTCCACCACCATTGCTGGCAACCCATTCCACTCACTCACCACTCCTTCCCCTTCTTTCATGAAGCTATAAAATCTTGGTTGAAATGAATGAACTCCTATATTTTAAACCAATCCTAACCTGATACAGGACCTACAAGTACATTCCACAAAATAAGTGCTGGGGTATTTCGGCAAGTCAGCAAAGTCCAGCTATAAAGTATGGAGGCAGATTCAGTGAATCCGTCTGTTAGTTGCAGATTTAGGTGTGGACATGCTGAGATCTCATTTTTGTTGGCATAAACAGAGCTTGTTATGTGACTGCCATCAAATTCACTTAAAATTCAGGGCTTTTCCATTCTTCCAGTCCATCATAATCCTGTAACTTCATCCAATTCAGTTGCTAGGGTTTGAGGAACTGAGTTGCAGAGAAAGGTTGAATAGGTTAGAACATCATTCACAAGAGCATAGGAGAATGAGGAGAGATTTGATGGAGGTATATAAAGTATGAGGGGTATTGATAGGGTATATGAAAGTTGGCTTTTTCCCACTGAAATTAGCTGAGACTAGAGTTAGAGGTCATAGGTTAAAGGTGAAAGATGATATGTTTAAGGGGATCATGAGGGGAAACTTCTTTACTCAGAGCATGGTGGGAGTGTGGAGTGAACTGCCAGTGGATAGGTGGATATGGGTTTGATTTCAACATTTAAGAGAAATTTGGCTAGGTACATAGATAGAGGGGCTATGGTCTAAATGCAATGATCCTATGAATCAATTTTCTGAACAATTTCATCAACAGCCCTGTTAAATACATATCATCTATATCAAATTTTATGTTCACTTTGCTATAATTTGAGGTCAATAAAAGAAATGGAGTGTAGGAGCAGAGAGGACAGGGAAAAAAAATCTGTGGATGCAAGAAACATGGATGGTAGTTTGCCTCCCAGGTGCCAGGGTCTGGGATGTTTCTAATCGTGTCCACGATATCTTGAAGTGAGAAGGAGAACAGCCAGAGGTTGTAGTACATATTGGTACCAATGACATAGGTAGGAAAAGGGAGGAGGTCCTGAAAACAGACTACAGGGAGTTAGGGAGGAAGTTGAGAAGCAGGATTTCAGAGGTAGTAATCTCGGAATTACTGCCTGTGCCACGTGACAGTGAGTATAGGAATAGAATGATGTGGAAGATAAATGCTTGGCTGAGGGATTGGAGCAGGAGGGCAGGGATTCAGATTTCTGGATCTTTGGGACCTCTTCTGGGGCAGATGTGATCTGTACAAAAAGGACAGGTTGCACTTGAATCCCAGGGGGGACCAATATCCTGGCGGGAAGTTTTGCTAAGGCTATTGGGGAGAGTTTGAACTAGAATTGTTGTGGGGTGGGAACTGAACTGAAGTGATGAAGGAAAGGCAGGTTAGCTCACAAATAGTGCAAGTTTGGAGACAGTGCAAAAGGGAGGACAGGCAGGTGATAGAGGAGGAACATGCTCAGTCCGATGGTTTGAGACATGTCTATTTTAATGCGAGGAGTATCATGAATAAAGCAGATGAGCTGAGAGTGTGGATCAGCATTTGGAGATATGTTGGTCTGGCCATTAGAGACTTGGATAATGCAGGGGCAGGA
The DNA here is from genome assembly GCF_030144855.1 of Hypanus sabinus. Classification (NCBI taxonomy): domain Eukaryota; kingdom Metazoa; phylum Chordata; class Chondrichthyes; order Myliobatiformes; family Dasyatidae; genus Hypanus; species Hypanus sabinus. The sequence continues at coordinate 34,334,642 of NC_082707.1, forward strand.
ATGGCTACTTCAAGTGGCAGGCTGTAGATGTTTCAGAAAGGACAGAGAGGGAGGCAAAAAGAGGTGGGTGCGTGGCACTGTTGATCAGAGATAGTGTCACGGCTGCAGAAAAGGAGGAAGTCATGGAGGGGTTGTCTACGGAGACTCTGTGGGTGGAAGTTAGGAATAGGAAAGGGTCAATAACTCTACTGGGTGTTTTGTCATAGACCACCCAATAGTAACCGGGACATTGAGGAGCAGGTAGGGAGACACATTCTGGAAAGGATTAATAATAACAGGGTTGTTGTGCTGGGAGATTTTAATTTCCCAAATATTGATTGCATCTCCCTAGAGTGAGGGGTTTAGATGGGGTGGAGTTTGTTGGGTGTGTTCAGGAAGATTTCTTGACACAATATGTAGGTACGCCTACAAGAGGAGAGACTGTACCCGATCTGGTATTGGGAAATGAACCTGGTCAGGTGTCAGGTCTGCAGTGGGAGAGCATTTTGGAGATAGTGATCATAATTCTATCTCCTTTACCATAGCATTGGAGAGGGATAGGAACAGACAAGATAGGGAAACATTTAACTGAAATAAGGAGAACTATGAGGCTATTAGGCAGGAACTTGGAAGCATGAATTGGAAACAGATGTCCTCAGGGAAACGTACTGAAGAAATGTTCAGGGGATATTTGTGTGGGGTTCCAAGTAGGTATGTTCCAATGAGACATGGAAAGGATGGTAGGGTAAAAGATCCATTGTGCACAAAGGCTGTTGTAAATCTAGTCAAGAAGAAGAGTTTACAAAAGGTTCAAAAAAACTAGGTAATGATAGAGATCTACAAGATTATAAGGCTAGCAGGAAGGAGCTTAAGAACAAAATTAGGAGAGTCAGAGGAGGCCATGGGATGGCCTTGGTGGACAGGATTAAGGAAAACCCCATGGCATTCTACAAGTATGTGAAGAGCAAGAGGATAAGATGTAAGAGAATAGGACCAATCAAGCGTGACAATGGAAAGATGTGTATGGAACTGGAGGAAATAGCGGAGGTACTTAATGAATACTTTCCTTCAGTATTCACTACTGAAAAGGATCTTGGCGGTTGTAGGAATGACTTGCAGTGGACTGAAAAGATTGAGAATGTAGATATTAAGAAAGAGGATGTGCTGGAGCTTTTGGAAAACATCAAGTTGGATAATTCACTGTGACTGGATGGAATGTATCCCAGGCTACTGCGGGAGGTGCGGGAGGAGATTGCTGACCCTCTGGCAATGATCTTTGAATCATCAATGGGGATGGGAGAGGTTCTGGAGGATTTGAGGGTTGCGGATGTTGTTCCCTTATTCAAGAAAGGGAGTAGGGATAGCCAAGGAAATTATAGGCCAGTGAGTCTTACTTCGGTGGTTGGTAAGTTGATGGAGAAGATCCTGAGAGGCAGGATTTATGAACATTTGGAGAGGTATAATATGATTAGGAGTAGTCAGCATGGCTTTGTAAAGGGCAGGTCGTGCCTTACGAGCCTAATTGAATAATTTTGAGGATGTGACTAAATACATTGATGAAGGAAGAGCAGTAGATGTAGTGTGTATGGATTTCAGCAAGGCATTTGATAAGTTACCCCATGCAAGGCTTATTGAGAAAGCAGGGAGGCATGGGATCCAAGGGGACATTGCTTTGTGGATCCAGAACTGGCTTGCCCACAGAAGGCAAAGAGTGGGTGTACACAGGTCATATTCTGCCTGGAGGCTGGTGACCAGTGGTGTGCCTCAGGGATCTGTTCTGGGACCCCTACTCTTCGTGATTTTTACAAATTACCTGGATGAGGAAGTGAAGGGATGGGTTAGTAAATTTGATGATGACACAAAAGTTGGGTGTGTTGTGGATAGTGTAGAGGACTGTCAGAAGTTACAATGGGACATCCATAGGATGCAAAACTAGGCTGAGAAGTGGCAGATGGAAGTGGCAGGTAGAAGGAGATGAGTTATACAGCTCTCATTACATGCACATGCAGGTCAACTCTGTGTGATTGTGCAGAAAGTTAATATCTCAACTCTTCTACCCCTGCTGTCAACCACTTCTGGAGGTCCAAGGCACCACCTTCTACAAAGAAGGGATCCGTATGCCCACAACCGCTGGACTAAGTGTGTAAATGTAGGAGGGGTCTATGTTGAAAAATATGTGCTAGGTTTTCTAAAATAGTCTCCTTCTACCTTAGGCCACAAACTTATCAATCACCCCTCGTATGTTTCTATAACCTACTGCTGTCTGTTATACACAGGTGAGAGTGCAATGTGACTGCCTCTTCATTCCACTAGTATTTTCGATATATTCTTCAGGTTAAAAGATTATCCGCTCTGAGTATGCTACCCACACCAAGCAAAAACACCACAACTATTTGCCTACAAGTTCACCTCATGACATTGAAATTTAGTTTTTGTTATTGGCTAGCTACAACTATAAGCAAAGCAAATCCTGTGAAGCAGTGGGCAAGAAGGTAAGCAATCATTTTCACATACTTACCATTTGTAATTCTGAAGAAAAATTTGGCTTTACTTTTCTCATGCTGAGAGTAAAATATATCTCCTTTATGAATACTTAGAGTATCATCTTTCCTGCACAGATGAAAATAATGTTAAATGATTTGCCAAGTTCAATTAAAAATGTTGGGTTAACTAAAAGACTTAGTTTTATATTACTGAATAATTTATTTTTGAATCAATGATAGCACATCGTGGATAAAATTTGAAAATACATACTTGATTTTAAATATGTTATAATTAATTTTGAAAGTTTACTTTTAAAACCTTGCATATTTGTTGAATAATTTAATTAGTTTATCAATTAAAATATTTCCATGTTCTAAAAGTCCCTGCGCATCAGAGAAATTTGGAAACAGTGAAACTGCATTCTGACAGGTGAGGATCCATTAGAGGGCTAGAAGGGAGCTGCCGAAGCTGGGACTGCAGGTTGTGAAGTCCAGCCACCTAGCCACCATTTGGGCCAGTGCACCTTTGAAGAAAGCTGTGGAACTGAGGCCTCAAAGTCCAAGTTGCAATCAGTTAGTGCAGTTGCAGAATTAGCATTGAGTGGGCTGGGTTGTCAACCGCTAGTCAATGAATGGGCACATACTAGAGAAAGGACAATGTAGTAGTGGTGAACTCGGAAGGTGTTAGAAACATAGCACAGTGGTTAGCACAATGCCTTACAGTACAGGGGACCCAACCAGTTCCTGTGGCTGTCTGTAAGGAGCTTGCATTGGTCTGGTGAACTATATATACCTGTCTGGACATGCCCCCCAGCTGACTGCTCCCGTGGCTCTTCCCATGGACCCCAGTATAAAGGCAATTGGAGACACAGCCACAGCCTCAGTCTCCAGGATGTAGTGTGGTGGTCAATTGCTGCTTGTTCTTTCTTCCAGCCAATAAAAGCCTATATCTCACCTCACATCTCCGAGAGTTATTGATGGTGCATCAGTTGGTTTCCTTCGGATGCTCTGGTTTCCACCCACAGACCAAAAACATACCAGTCTTTGGTAGGTTAATTGGCCATTGTAAACTGTCCCGTGATTAGGCTTAGATTAAATAGAGGGATGTGTGGGCGGCACAGCTCAGAGGGCCAGAAGGGTCTAATCCACGCTGCAGCTCAATAATCTTTTTAAAAATATGACATTTTACATTTCTGTAAGTAACTTCTTGATAGTAGCAGGGAAGTATAAAGGCTGTTGGATTAAAACCTACAAGACTTGAATGACCAAGAAATTAAAAACAATAAAAGTTTCATTTCGATATATGCTCAAGGGCCAGTATGGTCATGGTTGAAGCCATTTTTAATAGCAGATACAACGTAAGCTAGTTAAAAGAAAGTCAGTTGGCTTAGTGCCTGTGGAAAGCAAATTTTCAAAACCTCTGATGTTGAAAATACCAGAGATCCAAATAAGTAATCAGTGGCAAGCAGCACCAGTTTTACTAAGGACATCAAATATGTGCAATTCTGGGATAATGGCGGTGGTAGGTAGGGGCACTGTAGTAGTTCTGTGGTATATACAGTTTCAGCAAAAAATAACCTAAATGGCAAATGACATGAAAAGATAAAGAATCAGGAATTACAGTGATGACAACAAAATGGGTTTTTAAATGGTTTTAAAGAAACAGTACAAAATGTGAAGCCGCTTTCTGAGCATTTGAATAAAAATATCTGAAAGTGAAGTTCTTCCGAATGCAGCTTTGTTCACTCTGCTTCTCAACAATTTGGATGTTGGTTAAATAAAAACGGGACACTCAGATTGCTTTATAAACATATAGGAAACTGCTCAGGAGTACTGATAAAATGCGAGAATTGGTTAAAATGGCAGATGCATCTAGGTGAAAGAATTTCTTTTTAGCCAAACAGAAAATCAACATGCGATTGGGGTCTTCTTCAATTTCACTGCAAACAGAATGGAGATTTAATCTAATAAAGAGCACAAATATAATCATCAGAATCAGATTTGTTATCACCAGCATTTTCAGCTCAGGGCATTCAATTTTGGCACCATTCTGTAAGGAGTCTTGGTATGTCCACCCCATGGAATGCATGTGTTTTCCCCAGGTGCTCTGGTTTCCTCACACAACTTCAAAGACATACCACTCAATCACTCTGTTTCCCCAAGTAAAAATTCACTCATGCTGTTGTTATATAAGAGAAATATTTACCGTTAACTTAAAGGAAATCTCTGGGGTACTTACTGCACATACTGTGTCAGGAGCTCAATCTTATTTTCGTCATCTACTGAGTATCTTTCCTTATTGCACCTGGTGTTGCTGTTAGTAGAACCAGATCGTTCAATTTCATACCAGGTTCCCAAATACTGAGAAATTAAATACATATTAGTATAGACAAATGATGCCGTTGAAGCAGATTAATCAGTACCAACAATGCACTATTCAAAATATCACTAGAAGGAAACTCCAGTTAAATGGTCCAGTGGTAGTGCAGGGATAACTTTACAACAATTATTACCAACAAAAACAAGTGACTTTGCTCTGTTTAAAGAAATGCAGGGAGAGTACGAGTGCATACTGGAACTTCCATTACTTAATGGTCACAAGTATTGAAGTCAGCAAGAAGGGAACAAAAGCCCATCTTTCCTGTCTAGTAGAAAATTAAGTTGAGGCTCTGGCAATTTTTCACATTACAGGGGAAAAATAATTAAATTCATGTGGTCATGTAGTGCTATTCTTCTCCAAGATATTTCAATGACTGGTTCAGCAAATGACATCAGTAAGATGAACATATACAGAAAATTAATAACCTGTTTCATTGTCATTCAAAAGCAAATGGACACGTCATGATTGGGATGGTAATGTTTTCTCAGATTGGTTTAGGAACACTTAAGAACCCCACTGTATGGGCTATCTAAAGAAAAAGGAATGAACAACAGATTAAGACTTAGAATACTCCTGTGCCAACAGTTTTATAAGCAAAAACTTGTTTTAGTATGTTGTCAAAAGCATAATAGCAAAAAAGCTATAGGATGGTAAAGAAAAATTTAATGAGCCAGGCGATGAAAAAGGCATTGAATGGATGAAAGGGAAGAGAAACGGTTCATTTATTTACTGAATTGGCCCTTCCGAACCTTCGAGCCACGCCACCCTGCAACTCTTGAATTAACCCTCACCTAGTCACAGGACAACTCTGCCTTTGGACTGTGGGAGGATACCGGAGCACTTAGAGGAAAATCATATTGTCAAGGGCATACGTTTTGAACCCAGACTGCTGGTACTGTAAAGCATTGTGCTAACCACTATGCTACCATGCTTCCCTAGTTGTACTGAAATAAAATTCAGTAGGATATTATCAGCTAGTATGGCAAAGACAAACTGGAAAGTCAATTCTTGTCCAAAGAGTATTCAACAAAAACCATGTAATTGCACTATCTCTAATTGATATCATTTAGAAAGCTCAACATACAGCGAGAGTAGGAAGGGAATTCAGGATCAGGTTACAGGAAGATCCATACCAAACTTTAAGCTTAAATAACATGCTAGAAACTAAGTTACAGTCTGCTAAAATAGAAGTAAAAAAAAAAATCAATGATTGCATGTCAATGAACACTCCACATTCATAGGTCAGTGGAAAAATCATTGCACCTCAGGAAATGAAACAACCCTTGGAAGTGTTTTTAACCTCAGACCAAAATTTCTTACATACTTTTGATATCCTGATCATCCCCATTTGTCTAAGAATTGTTTAGATAATACAAATGAGCTGTTATTCAAAAAGAAAAGCCTGATTGAGGATTTGGAAAATAAGTACCAAGCACACTTCTCCTAATCTCTCATTCATCCCATCGATGAAATGTTGAAACCACCACAGATGGTGGTTAACAGACTATTCCTTCCCACAAGTCCACATTGAACAGCCACAACCCTAGCCTGCTGATGTTATTTGCTGAACCAATTATAATTCAAAATGCTTCTTTACACAATTTGGATTGATTTCTCTGAAGCATCTCAAGTTATGGGGCGACTTCATAGAAGCTTATAAAATTACGCTCAGTGGCTGCTTTATTTGGTACAGCTTCTTATCGATACAAATACCTAATCAGACAATTATGAGGCCTCCACACCAGAATTCAGGATGAATGTTCCCAGGTTCGAATCTGGCTGGCTCCTTCCACACTTTTCATCTCTACCGGATTGAGCATCGAGCTAGCAACTCGGCCTCGTTGATAAACAGCTAAATGCTAAAGAAACGGCCAAGGTTGCCACCTAATGCATCACCGACAACAACTCAAGGCTTAAAAGCTTGCAGGCATGGTTACGAGGTTCAGTTATTGTTCAGACCAAATATAAGAATGGGGAAGAAATGTAATCTAAGTGACTTTGACCATGGAACGACGTTGGTACCGAGCAGGGTGGTTTGAATATCACAAATTGCTGATCTCCTGGAATTTGTATACACACCAGTCTCTAGAGATTACGAGAATGGTGCAAACCAAAAAAAAATCCAGTGAGCACCAGTTATTTGGCAAAAATGACTTGTTACTGAGAGAAGTCAGTGGAGACTGATTCAAGCTGACAGGAAGGCAACATCAACTCAAGTAACTTCAATGCAGAAGAACATCTCTAAATGCAAGCCAAAGACCACAAGCATACACCAGGCAGCCACTTTATTAGGTGCTGGAGGTACTAATAAAGTGGGCACTGCACTTATGAGAGAGGTGGAGAGGGTTGACAGTCAAAATCTCTCCCCCCTTCGAAAGTAGAAGAGTCAAACATTAGAGGACAAGCATTTTAAGCTGAGAGGAGGGAAAGTAGGAAGAAGATGTGCCAGGCAAGTTTTGTACATAGACTGCGGTAGGTATCAGGATTAATGGTGGAAGATTTTGGTAGTGACATTTGATAGACTGTCACACAGATAAACCAATATGCAGGGAATGAAGGGATATCGATCACACGTAAAAGGCAGAATGGATTTGGTTTAGTTTGGCATTGCCTTCAGTGCATGCATTATGGAATAAGCGCATGTTCCTTTGTTGTTCAATGTTCTGCATAAAAGAAAACTGGTCCACTACACATCTGCAAAAAGAGAATGTTGTCACTAACCTCAGACATGGTGAAATTTTCTTGAACTTTATGATTTTTACAAAGACCAAATTTTGCCGTTGCAATGGAACAAAATTGGGCAGTAAACAGCAACAACAGGGATAGCAGCTGCATCATATCGTCTAAAGGGACCCTGGAGCACAAGAGAGAGTTCTTAAAAGTCTGAATGCCAAGAAGCGTAGAAATTGAATTGACTTTACTTTTTGCATCCTTCCTTCACATACACGATGGGTAAAAATCTTTGTTACGTCTTCGTCTAAATGAGCAATGTGTAATTTATCGTAATTTGTAATAAACAGTATGTACAACAGTGCCCGTCAGTTTAAATAAGGCACTTCGCTCGCAGCAACTAATTCAACTGGTGTAAAGCTACAAGATTCACGTTACAAATATTGTGTTCGGTATTACTAGCCCCATTCTCCCACTAAGTTGCCCATTTCTGTAAAAATACCATGTTGTGGCGACCCATTTCCTAGCGTATCCGAACCGACTCACAATTTAGCGCTGCGTGTAGCACACCGCTACAATGTCTTGATTGCTCTTTCCTTGACTGAAAATAAGGCCACAGTTTCCCTTTCAAGTAAATGGGAGGTGGGGGGGGGGGCAACTTCAATATAACTGGTTTGAGTGAAGCACTGATTGATTATTTTTCAATTCCTTCCGATGCTAGAATCGACGCCCTTTAGCAGAGGCGCCAAAATGCTGGGCTGCAAGTTTCTCAAATCGAGTTCGCCGTTATACACGCCAGTACTGTGAGATCCAGGTACAATAATGAACTTGCTTGCGGCAGCATCACAGGTACGTAGGTACAGTTAAAGCACATAATATAAATTATATAATTTATATTATTTCATACTAGTTATAATAATTACATTAAATTTATTATTAATTATAATAATTTAGACTTAGTTTCTACATTTTGGCGGGCTTTATTTTACTGAAAATTCAATCTTTTAGCAAATTTGTAACTCTGCCTCGTAAAACAGATTTGAGGGCTGCAAGTGCCCCGTGATGACAGCCTTTCGAAACAGATGCGGGTATGTCCAAAAATCTCTTCGCTTGGGCGAATATATTTGGGCCTCAAGATTCAAATTGCAGAAGGCAGACGCAAACAGGGATTGTTCTGCACAGTGTTTTTTTTTGCAATATCCTGTATTCTCCGCTGCTCAATTTGTCGATGGTGCCAGCTAAAATGCTGGGTTACAGCCTTGCTCTGTGGTGCGCAGTTCCTGCCAACAATTCCAATTGCTAATGCTTTGTTAAAATGGTTGATTTCCGCTCAACTTGATCTCTGCACGTATCAAACAACTTTACCCCTTCAGCTTCATTTGCAAAATACACCAATTCACTCTCGACTTGTGTTTAAGCACTACCTGCAAGTTACCCGTGATAAGTTCACTCAGATCTCAGTCACTTTCCCGAGCCCTCCTCGTTTCAAGTTTTACACTTCGTCACCCGGCCTTTAATAGTCAACCCATGCGGTCAAATAAGCCTATCTCTCTATATATTAAAAATCTCTCTGAACGGGAGGCACCAACGAAAACCCACGTTCACACAAACCAGTTCCTAATACATGGCCGCGTCTGCAAAATAAAATAAACCAGTTTTCTTCATTTCCAGGAGAATTCAATTTATGTCGACGGATTTCTTCAAAGTCTGGCAAAACACAACTAGGCACTGACTCAATTCAAAACGTAGTACTTTACGCAGAATTATATATCATTAAAACGGAACGATATCACAGAAATCCCCTCGCTACATCGGCCCCTCCCCACAATGAATTACAAACCCTTTAAGTGTCAATAACCCCAATACCTTCGCGCAGAGCCAAACGAAGAGTGAGCGGCAGCGTGTTCTGGACTTGACCCCAACTGATATATACAGGTATCTGTTGCACCGCTCGAAAACGAATCCTTATATCAGCGCCAGCTGCCAAGAAACCACGAGATCAGTCCTGCCGAACAGAATGCGAAAGAGCGATCCCACCCCGTAATCCCACGGGAGTTCCCAGTGATGCACCAGTTTAGGTAACTGTGTTCGTCAGGTCAGGTGAAAATGCCTCCTTTCATCAAACACTTAAAAAAAATTCTCTTAAATCAACGCTCCCTACGTTACTGTTTCAACTAAAGTATAATGAAATATATCACTAAATCAAGACTCGATGCCAGGTCTTTGATTGAAGTGCTAGCCCACTTTGCAGTTAATAGAGTTGTAAGGCGCAGAAGCAGGCCGTTCGGTCCATCTGTTCATGCCATCAAAGATGCCTAACCAAGCAATTCCCATTTGCTTTCCTTTGGATCAGACTTCTAAACTTTTCCCATGCGTCCATCAAACATTGTAATTGTACACTGCCAGGGGGGTGTAGGACAGGTGGCAGAGAAAGAGTGCAGAGGTGGGGAGCGGTGCAGGTCCAGAACCACCCAGCCCTGAGATAGATAGCCAGCAAGGTCATTTGATTCCAAACAATTGGTTTATTGATCATTACAGAGTGTCTCTCCAATGCTTCCCACTCTCTCCCCTCTTCCCGAAGTTGATCCCCCTCTCCCTGCCACCTTCCCACTCTCAGTCCACAATAGAGACCCATATCAGGTTTAACATCACTCTCATATGTTATGAAATTTGTTTTTTGCAGCAGCGGAGCAACTGTAGTACTGTGCAAAAGTCGAAGGCATCCTAACTATATGTACGTACCACTGTGTGTCTACTCCTTACTCTAGTAGGCTCTTCACCCTTTGTACTAAAAAGTCTTCCATCTGATCTTGTTTAAATTTTTCCCCTCTCACAATTAACTTCTGCCACAGAGGTTTTAGACTTCCCAACCCTGTAAAAAAGACTATGACAATCAATCTTTCCTAAACACCTCATGATTTTATAAAATTCTAGAGATGTTCATCAGCCTCCTGTACTCCAATGAAAATATTCAGGCCTATAGAGTCTCTCTTTATAACATCATAAGACATAATAGCAGAATTAGACCATTTGGCCCATTGAGTCTGATTCTGATTTCACCATTTGATCATGGCTGTTTTATTTCTTAGAACCGTTTTCCTGCCTTCTTCCCATAACCTTTGATATCTTTACTTATCAATAACCTATCAATCTCCTTTTTAAATATACCCAATGATGGCCTGAACAACCACCTGTGGCAATAAAATGTGCTCTGACCATTACAGCCTGGCTTTTATGTTCTATACCTCTTGAAATTAATGCCAACATTGCATTTGCCTTCTTCCTCACCGACTCAACTTGCTGGTTAACCTTTAGGGAATTCTGCACAAGGACTCCCAAATATCTTTGCACCTCTGATTTCTGAATTTACTCCCTGTTTAGTAGATAGTCTATGCCTTTATTCCTTCTAAAGTGCATGATTATACACTACCTTACACTGATTCCATCTCCCACTTCTTTGCCCATTTCCCTAATCATTGCATTTGCAATTTTCCTGTTCTCCAGACCCATTACAGAACCTTGAAAGATTACTACCAATGCCTCCACAATCTCTTTAGCTACCTCTTTCAGAACCCTGGGTTGTAAACCATCTGGTCCAGGTGACTTATCTACCTTCAAGCCTTTCAGCTTCCCAAACACCTTCTCACACTTTTACTTCGGACACCCAAATTTTTGGCATGCTGCTGGTGTCTTTTACAGTGAAGACTTTTGCAATTTTCTTTTATATTATTGGCTAGCTTATCATCATATTTCATCTCTTCTCACCTTATTGTTTTTTTTTTAGTTGCTTTCTATTGTTTTTGTTTTTTCAAAAGCTTCTCAATCTGTTAGCTTCCCACTATTTTTTGCTAAATGGTATGCCCCCTTATTTGATTTTTGCTGTCTTTGGCTTCTAAGGCACAATTACCTTACTCTCCCTTTATAATGCTTCCTTTTCTTTTGGATAAACTGATCCTGTGTCTTCCAAATTACCCTGTGAAACTCCAGCTAAAGCTACTCTGTTGTCATCCCTGTTGGTGTACCCTTCCAATCAGCTCTGGCTAGCTCCCTCTTAAGTCTCTGTAATTACCTTTGCTCAATTGTGATACCAATACACCCAGTCTTAGCTTCTCCTTCTCAAACTACAAGGCTTTCAATATCATGGCAGTGAAGGAAGAATTTGATTTTAATATTGCCATTTTATCTGAATTACAAGTGTTTAAAAACTATTAATATGCAACTAAGTTCTGTGAATTATGTAATTAGATAGTGTACATCAACAATGTAAGACAAATGTCCAAATGGTATTAATGTCGCAGAGAACACTGGAAAAATCTGCTGTGATTTTTGTTTTGAAGAAGACTATAAGATCTTCATTATACTCCTGAGCCAAGAGATGCATCTCTAGTTTAGCAATTCCAGAAAGTATAGCATTCGTTTGTCCTATATTGATGACTACATTATGTTCTTGTAACTAAAATATAAATCTGTTACTGTTTTGTGAAAATTTATTTGGATAATGCAACCGAAAAATAATCCCCAATGTATGAGCCTTTCTTAGCACAAGGTAGAGAGAATCTAATTTTAGACAATATGAATGTACCTGTAGAGAAAAAGAGGAGGTAGAGAAGTCTGAAAGCACACACTCAGTGATTCAGGAACATCTTCTTCCCCTCTGCCATCCGATTCCTAAATGGACATTGAACCCTTGGACACTACCTCACTTATTTAATATATATTATTTCTGATTTCTGCATGTTTTTAATCTATTCAATATACATAAACTGTAATTGATTTATTTTTTAAATTATTATTTTCCTTCTTCTTCTATATTATGTATTGGATTGAACTGCTGCTGCTAAGTTAACAAATTTCATGACACATGCCGGTGATAATAAACCTTATTCTGACTCTTATTGTTTATGTCTACCAAATCAATAAGATCATGATAGCCGTAATCATAATCTTAAATCTACATTCCTGCCTAATACTCAAAACACTTGCCTCCTTCAGAATGCAAAATGCTTTGAATATATTCACTGACTCTGTATCCACAGTTCTCTAGGGTCGGAGAATCTAGAGATTCATGACCCTGATAAGCGATTTCTCCCTAATTCCGTATTAAATAATGACTCATCAAACAGCATTCACTGATTCTTGCTAAAAGTTGGAACGTCTTCCTAATGTCAGTCATGCTAAGCGCTTTTGCTATTATCTTCTGTGTTTTAACAAGGTTTCATTTTGTTCTTCCAAACTCCAGAGCATGTGTACGTGCTACTTTCATAAGGTGACCCCATCATGCTGGGGATTTTTCATGCAAGCCTTCTCTACACTGTCTCTATAACTACCACATCCTTCTCTAAGTAATGAAGTACACAGGGCTGAGGGCATTTCATATGAATTAACTGAAAGATCTTTCAATATATTTCATATTGAACTACCACGGTCAGTGAGGTTCACAGGATAGGGCCCTATGTTTTACCTAGCAATACCACAGAGAGCAGGCTTCCTCATATCACATACTGCTCCTTTACACAGAGAAAAGAGTGTTATTTATTCAAGTTCCTGGAAAATAAATGACATGTAAAGAACAGTAAGTTGTTTATTTTGACCAATGATCCCATTAACCCTAATTTTAAACTCTTCCCAGTCACATGAAGAGCTAAACCATCTATCAGTGAATATGGTGGCTGAGTGAACTATGCATCTTTGTCTTCTGCGGACAAATAGGATGTGGGCCTTTGTATCACAGGTGAAGTTGCTTGCCAGTTCTCATATAATTATCACCTCGTTGGTTGGGGTCCATGTGTATGGATAGAGTTATGGAAGGCATGGAAACAAGTCTTTCCCCCCATCTCCTCCATGTGAACCAAGATGCCTTTCTGAGCTGGTCACATTTGCCTGGGTTTGGCAATATACCTTTCCAAATGTTCTTTAAGCATTACAATTGTACCTGACTCTACAACTCCTCTGGCAGAGTGTTCCATGCACCCACCATGGTTTGTGTGAAAATAGGTCTTGGGTGCCTTTTAATTCTTTCACCTGAAGTCTATGTCATCTAATTTAAGGCTTCCCTACCCTGGGAAAAAGGCTGTGACCATCCACCTTATCTGTGCCCCTCCTGATTTTGTAAACCACCATAAGGTCACCCATTAGCCCCTTCATTCCAGGGGAAGATGTCCCAGCCTAACCACTCTTCTTATAACTCAAGCCTCCCCCAGTCCTAGTAACATCCTCCACATGGTTTCAGCACCCTTTCCAATTAATGACATCCTTCCTATAGCTGGGCAACCAGAACCAGATATTTGCTACTGCTCCACTATATGCTGGAATACCAAAACACTTTTCTCCAATATATTTATATCTTATGAAGCAACAAGTGAGATGTCACCTCATACCTGCCAGCAGAGCAAACCCCTCCTCCAAATGAGCAGGTGCTGTGTCTCACCGTGGCCAATGTGAAGAGAACCCTGTACAGGGTCAACCCATGGAAGGCTGCTGGACCAGACAATTTCCTGGCAGAGTGCTAAGAGGATGTGCAGACCAGTTAGCAGATGTTCTTACTGACACCTTCAACATCTCCCTGAGCAGCACCACCGTTCCAACGTGCTTCAAGGCCGCCACCATCGTCCCCATGCCGGGGAAGTCTTCAGTGACCTGCCTCAATGACTACCGTCCCGTTGCACTCACATTTATCATCATGAAGTGTTTCGAGAGGCTCGTCATGAGGCACATCAAGACCCTGCTGCCCCCCTCATTGGACCCTCTGCAGTTCGCGTACCGTCCCGACCACTCAACAGATGACGCCACTGCCGTCACCCTCCACCTGGCCCTAACCCACCTGGACAAATATGTTCAAATGCTGTTCATAGACTTCAGTTCAGAATTCAACACAATCAGTCCTCAGAAACTGATTGGAAAGCCGAGCCTACTGGGCCTGAACACCTCCCTCTGCAACTGGATCCTAGACTTCCTGACTGGGAGACGTCAGTCAGTCCAGATTGGGAGCAGCATCTCCAACACCATCACACTGAGCACGGGGGTCCCCCAGGGCTGTGTGCTCAGTCCACTGCTGTTCACTCTGCCGACCCACGACTGTGCTGCAACACACAGCTCGAAACACATCATCAAGTTCACAGATGACATGACTGTGGTGGGTCTCATCGGCAAGAACGATGAGTCAGCATACAGAGAGGAGGTGCAGTGGCTGACGGACTGGTGTAGAGCCAACAACCTGTCTCTGAATGTGAACAAAACAAAACAAGTGGCTGTTGAATTCAGGAGGGCATGGAGACCACTCTCTGCTGAATGTCGACGGCTCCTCCATAGAGATTGTTAAGAGCGCGTGACGTCAGCTAGTACAGCGCAAAAGGTTAAAAAAGAAGGCAGCCACATCCAGCAGGCAGCATTGGAGCGGGCAGCGGAGTGAGAGGCAGCAGAGTGGTAGGGCTTTGGCTCAACTGGCTTAGGCAGTAATGGGACGAGGCAAGGTCGGAAGTATATGTGTGAGGCCAGTTTTCTGTGCTCGGTATCAGATGTGGGGAGTCCTGGAGTCTCCCAGCCTCCCGGATGGCCATATCTGCACCAGGTGTGTCGAGCTGCAGCTCCTGAGGGACCGAGTTAGGGAACTGGAGATGCAGCTCGATGACCATCGCCTAGTCAGGGAAAGCAAGGAAGTGACAGAGAGGAGTTACAGGCAGGTGGTCACACCGGGGCCACAGGAGACAGACAAGTGGGTCACAGTCAGGAGGGGGAAGCTGAAGAGTCAGGTACTAGAGAGTACCCCTGTGGCTGTACCCCTCGACAATAAGTACTCCTGTTTGAGTACTGTTGGGAGGGAACAGCCTACCTGGGAAAGTGGCAGTGGCCGTGCCTCTGGCACAGAGTCCAGCCCTGTGGCTCGGAAGGGAAGAAGAAGTGATAGGGTCTCTATAGTTAGGGGATCAGACAGGCGATTCTGTGGACGCAGGAAAGCAACTCAGATGGTAGTTTGCCTCCCAGGTGTCAGGGTCCGGGATGTTTCGGAACGTGTCCAAGATATCCTGCAGTGGAAGGGAGAACAGCCAGAGGTTGTGGTACATATTGGTACAAATGACATAGGTAAGAAAAGGGAAGAGGTCCTGAAAAAAGACTACAGGGAGTTAGGAAGGAAGTTGAGAAACAGGACCACAAAGATAGTAATCTCAGGATTACTGCCTGTGCCACGCGACAGTGAGAATAGGAATAGGATGAGCTGGAGGATAAATCTGTGGCTGAGGGATTGGAGCAGGGGGCAGGGATTCTGATTTCTGGATCATTGAGACCTCTTTTGGTGCAGGTGTGACGTGTACAAAAAGGACTTGAATCCCAGGAGGACCATATCCTGGCGGGGAGGTTTGCTAAGGCTACTGGGGAGTTTAAACTAGAATTGTTGGTGGGTGGGAACTGAACTGAAGAGACTGGGGAAGAGGAGGTTGGCTCACAAATAGAGAAAGCTTGTAGACAGTGCAAGAGGGAGGATAGACAGGTGATAAAGAAGGGACGTGCTCAGACCGAAGCCTTGAGCTGTGTATTTTAATGCAAGGAATGTTGTAAACAAAGTGGATGAGCTTAGAGCGTGGATCAGCACTTGGAGCTATGATGTGGTGGCCATTACAGAGATTTGGATGGCAGAGGGACAGGATTGGTTACTTCAAGTGCTGGATTTTAAATGTTTCAGAAAGGACAGGGAGGGAGGCCAAAGAGGTGGGGGCTTGGCACTGTTGATCAGAGATAGTGTCACAGCTGCAAAAAAGGTGGATGCCATGGAGGGTTTGTCTACAGAGTCTCTGTGAGTGGAGGTTAGGAACAGGAAGGGGTCAATAACTTTACTGGGTGTTTTTTATAGGCCACCTAAAAGTAATGGGGATATCGAGGAGCAGATAGGAAAACAGATCCTGGAAAGGTGTAATAATAACAGAGTTGTTGTGATGGGAGATTTTAATTACCCAAATATCGATTGGCATCTCCCTAGAGAAAGGGGTTTATATGGGGTGGAGTTTGTTAGGTGTTTTCAGGAAGGTTTCTTGACACAATATGTAGATAAGCCTACAAGAGGAGAGGCTGTACTTGATTTGGTATTGGGAAACGAACCTGGTCAGGTGTCAGATCTCTCAGTGGGAGAGCATTTTGGAGATAGTGATCATAATTCTGTCTCCTTTACAATAGCATTGGAGAGAGATAGGAACAGACAAGTTAGAAAAGCATTTAATTGGAGTAAGGGGAATTATGAGGTGATCAGGCCGGAAATTAGAGGCTTAAAATGGAAACAGATGTTCTCAGGGAGAAGAATGTGGCAAATATTCAGGAGATATTTGTGTAGAACACTGTATAGGTACATTCCAATGATACAGGGAGGTTATGGTAGGGTACAGGAACCGTGGTGTACAAAGGCTGTAATAAATCTAGTCAAGAAGAAAAGAAAAGCTTACAAAAGGTTCAGAGAGCTAGGTAATGTTAGAGATCTACAAGATTATAAGGCTTCTAGAAGGAGCTTAAGAATGAAATTAGGAGAGCCAGAAGGGGCCATGAGAAGGCCTTGGCAGGCAGAATTAAGGAAAAACCCAAGGCATTCTACAAGTATGTGAAGAGCAAGAGGATAAGACGTGAAAGAATAGGACCAATCAAGCGTGACAGTGGGAGAGTGTGTATGGAACTGGAGGAAATAGCAGAGATACTTAATGAATTAGTATTCACTTCTGTATTCACTATGGAAAAGGACCTTAGTGATTGTAGTGATGACTTGTGGCAGACTGAAGAGCTTGAGCATGTAGATATTAAGAAAGAGGATGTGCTGGAGCTTTTGGAAAACTAAGCTACCAGGACCAGGGGAGATCTACTCCAGGCTACTGTGGGAGGTGAGGGAGGAGATTACTAAGCCTCTGATGATGATCTTTGCATCATCAATGGGGACGGGAGAGTTTCTGGAGGATTGGAGGGTTGCGGATATTGTTCCTTTATTCAACAAAGAGAGTAGAGATAGCCCGGGAAATTACAGACTAGTGAGTCTTATCTCAGTGGTTGGTAAGTTGACGGAGAATATCCTGAGAGGCAGGATTTATAAACATTTGGAGAGGTATAATATGATTAGGAGTAGTCAGCATGGCTTTGTCAAGGGCAGGTCGTGCCTTATGAGCCTGATTGAATTTTTTGAGGGTGTGACTAAACACATTGATGAAAGTACAGCAGTAGATGTAGTGTATATGGATTTCAACAAGGCATTTGATAAGGTACCCCCTGCAAGACTTATTGAGGAAATAAGGAGGCATGGGATCCAAGGGGACATTGCTTTGTGGATCCAGAACTGGCTTTCCCACTGAAGACAAAGAGTGGTTGTAGATGGGCCATATTCTGCATGGAGGTCGGTCACCAGTGGTGTGCCTCAGGGATCTGTTCTGGGATCATTACTCTTTATGATTTTTATAAATGACCTGGATGAGGAAGTGGAGGGATGGGTTAGTAAGTTTACTGATAACACAAAGGTTGTAGGTGTTGTGGATAGTGTTGAGGGCTGTTAGAGGTTACAGTTGGACATTGATAGGATGCAAAACTGGGCTGAGAAGTGGCAGATGAGGTTCAAACCAGACAAGTGCAAAGTGGTTTATTTTGGTAGGTCAAATACGATGGCAGAATATAGTATTAATGGTAAGACTCTTGACAGTGTGAAGGATCAGAAGGATCTTGGGGTCTGAGTCCATAGGACGTTCAAAGCAGCTGTGCAGGTTGACTCTGTGGTTAAGAAGGCGTATGGTGTACTGGCCTTCATCAATCATGGAATTGAATTTAGGAGCCAAGAGGCAATGTTGCAGCTATATAGGACCCTGGTTAGACCCCACTTAGAGTACTGTGCTCCATTCTGGTCCCCTCACTACAGGAAGGATGTGAAAGCCATAGAAAGGGTGCAGAGGAGATTTACAAGGATGTTGCCTGGATTGGGGAGCATGCCTTATGAAAACAGGTTGAGTGAACTTGGCCTTTCCTCCTTGGAGCGAAGGAGGATGAGAGGTGACCTGATAGATGTGTACAAGATAATGAGAGGCATTGATTATGTGGATAGTCGGAGGCTTTTTCCCAGGGCTGAAATGGTTGCCACAAGAGGTTTAAGGTGCTGGGAAGTAGGTACAAAGGAGATGTCAGGGGTAAGTTATTTACTCAGAGAGTGTTGAATGCATGGAATGGGCTGCCAGCAAAGGTGGTGGAGGCAGATATGATAGGGTCTTTTATGGGCTTTTAGATAGGTACATGGAGCTTAGTAAAATAGAGGGCTATAGGTAAGCCTAGTAATTTCTAAGGTAGGGACGTGTTGGACAGAACTTTGAGGGCCGAAGAGCCTGTAGTGTGCTGTAGGTTTTCTATGTTTCTAAATTTCTTGGTGCTCACCTGGTGGAGAATCTCATCTGGTCCCTCAACACCAGCTCCATAGCCAAGAAAGCCCAGCAGCGTCTCTACTTTCTGCGAAGTCTGAGGGAAGTCCATCTCCCACCCCCCATCCTCATCACATTCTTCAGGGTTTGTGTTGAGAGCATCCTGAGCAGCTGCATCACTGCCTGGTTCAGAAATTCCACTATCTCGGATCACAAGACCCTGCAGGGGATAGTGAGGTCAGCTGAGAAGATCATCGGGGTCTCTCTTCCGGCCATTACAGACATTTACACCACACACTGCATCCACAAAGCAAACAGCATTATGAAGGGCCCCACACACCCCTCAAACAAACTCTTCTCCCTCTTTCTATCTGGCAAAAGGCACCGAAGCATTCAGGCTCTCACGACCAGACTATGTAACAGTTTCTTCCCCCAGGCCATCAGACCTCTCAATACCCAGAGCCTGGACTGACACCAACTTACTGCCCTCTGTTGTGCCTGTTGTCTTGTTTATTATTTATTTTAATGCCTGCACTGTTTTGTGCACTTTATGCAGTCCTGTGTAGGTTTGTAGTCTAGTGTAGTTTCTGTGTTCTTTTACGTAGTTCAGTGTAGTTTTTGTATTGTTTCATTTAGCACCATAGTCCTGAAAAACATTGCCTCGTTTTTATTGTGTACTGTACCAGCAGCTATGGTCGAAATGACAATAAAAAGTGACTTGACTTGACTTGAATGCTCAATTCCTCCAGGTGTCACATGATGTGCTGGTACACAGGGAGCAGAAGGTGTGGTTACGTAAACAAAAACATCAATTTCTACATGAAAACACAAAATGCTGGCAGAACTCAGCAGGCCAGACAGCATCTATGGGAGGAGGTAGTGACAACATTTCGGGCCGAAACCCTTCATCAGGAGGGTTTCTACATGAACTTTTTTTTAAAGGACAATGACATTATCCACATTTTTCCTTAAGGTCTTCCCATGTCAAAATAGAAACCTACTGAATAAATTGCTGCTGTTAGTATTGGTCATAAATCTACTGAATAGTTATATAAATCAATAGATTCATTAAGCATGGAAATCTGCCGCCCTTACTTACAAAACTTTAGAATTGTGGAATTGTACAACACTGAAATGGACCATCTCATTTGTACCTAACATGCTGCCTTTCTAATGTATGTTCCTCACATTTGCCTGCATGAAGCCCATATTCATCTCCACCTTTCCTATCTAATTACCTGCTCAAATATCTCTTAAATATCGGACATGTACTTAAAATGTATTTGAAGGAAATCCAGTAAGCTTAACAACTATTATGGGAGTTATTTTTGAATGATGAAAGAGGGGGTTGGTTTGAGAATCATACATGTTGTTGGGTGTAAGCCAATGCTATGGCTGCAGACAGTTTGTGGCCCGATGTCTAGACATTTGTGTTTTGCTGCAACTGAGCATTTGAAAAAAAAATGCCACCTTTGTCCAGGCTTTAGTTCAAAATTGATCAATTACTCAAAAGTTACAGATTGGTTTCACTCTGAGAAACCACCTAGGACCACTAGACATAAAAGCAGAAGTAGGCCATTCAGCCCATCAAATCTGCTCTGCTATTCAATCATGGGCAGGTCCAATTCTTCCAGTCATCCCTACTCCTTCGCCATCTCCCTATAACCTTTGAGGCCCTGGCTAATCAAGAACCTATCTATCTCTGCCTTAAATGCACCCAATGACTTGGCCTCCACAGTTGCTCGTGGCAACAAATTCCACAGATTTACCACCCTGGAGTATACCTCGGCACAATATTCTGGCCATCATTCAGTTGGCTAGTTGTCCAAGGGAGCACTGATTTCATCGAAAACACTGAGAGTGGTGAATCTGTAGAATTCTCTGCCCAATGAAGCAATGGAGGCTACCTCAGTAAATATATTTTAGACAAGTTTGGATAGATTTTTGCATAGTTGGGGAATTACGAGTTATGGGGAAATGGCAGGTGGATGGAGAAGAGTCCAAGGCCAGATCAGCTATGATCTTATTGAATGGTGGAGCAGGCTCTATGGGCCAGATGCCCTACTCCTGCTCCTATTTCTTAATGTTCTCATGAATTCAAAGCATCAAATTGTAGGAACTGTTCAGACGTAATTGGATGGTCAGATTTTTGAAGTGTTTCTGCCTGGCATTGGTTAATGTTTTCAGAGGTACTTTCTAGTTTACAAATCATTGAGTTTGAAAAGGCTCTGTGATTGCTGAGATTTTAATGGGAACGACTGTATAAAACATTTTATCAAGTTATTCCATAATTTTTCACTCACCAGTCTACAATCACGCACTATTGTTAAAAAGGAGAGCGGTTAGCCATTGTAAACATGTAATAAACACTGTTACTCTCTTCTTCATTTGCCATTAAACATTTATTCAGTTCTAAATATATAAAATAAAGACTTGCATGAGTATTACCCTAACAAATCTCCGAGAGGATTAAGGGGCACAAGAACAATTAATATCTGTGGAAACCTAATTATAGTATCTCTGTTCTCAAACTGCCATAATATTTATTCTAACTTATCAAGATGTAATAGGTTCAGAGGCAAGCCAACAGTGGTCTACAATATAGAAGCCAAAGAAAAATGTACCCATGGGAATCATGTTTCATTTTTCTCCACAGAGTAGAGGTTAGGAGACATGCCTATGACGTCAGATTACTTATGAGCAGGAGCCTGAACACCTGTGATTACTTTCTAATTGTAAAGATAGGTAAATCATACTTGCTGGAACTATCTGAGGAAAAGTCTGTGAAGATCCATCTACTGCAGCTCACCTCTCATCAGCCCTAAGTAGGTGCAGTAATTCCAGTGACTGTCAATGTTCAATGTGACTTGGCAGATTCATGGTTCGGCACAGACTAGATGGGCTGAAGGTCCTGTTTCTGTGCCTTTGTGTTCTATGACTCTATGCTTGAACTATTTTAAGTTCATTCCATACTTTCTCAGGGGACCTCAGTAACACTAGTAATGAACAAAGAACACATGTGTTAAGCAGATGTCTTGAGTGTTTGCTTACCTAATGACATCACCGTCCCCATGGAATTTTGCAACAGCATCACAGGCTGTCATATTTATTCCAGATTTCAAGATTCATTCCAGCCTGGTGTAACAATGAGGAGTGCAAGCTCCTGCAGTTAAATGTGAAATAATAAACCACCCAAAATAACATGCTCTTCGTGCCCAACTACAGCTAATTGTTGCCCATCTACACAAGTCCAGGCTCAGTAGCTGTTAGAAATTTATTTAAAATAATCCACAGTAAGAGCATAAATTCAGCAGTTGAGAGACATCAACTGGGTAAGGAGCAGTATTAACATTACAGGTCAATGCCCTTCTGTACAAATGCAGACAACAGTTTTGTTACAAAATCTCAAATGTTACTGTTGGTCCTGCAGTGGTTGCAGCCATTTTAGCTGGCTCCGATAACAAGTCTCTGGGTGTTTGGATCCTTGTCCTCTGTAACTGAGGCAGGACACAAGGTAATATGCCAGCAAGCAGGCTCCTGCTTACCGTGCACCATAGTGACCTGTTATTTTTCATATTCCAATTTTGTTTATCAACAAGTACAACTTCTGAATCACCAGGGAAGATATACCTGAGATAGTCCCGTGAATGTTTGTGACAAAGGGCGGTAAGTGCAATGATCTGGAAACTTCCTCCCTGAGCTAGCCTCTGCTTACACGATATATTGGAAGAAAGAGATAAACATATTGCTTGAGATTTTTTCCCACTTGGAAGTGGGGGATATTTGGCAGGATATAATTTATTAGCCATGCATAGTTATCCTAAAATCATGCTGGAGCACATCCTCAGATTGCTGTAGTCTTTTGTTGTGATAATAGAGTTATTGAGAGATATAGCGCAGAAAAGCCGTTTCTTCAGCCTATCGAGTCTCTGCCAACCTCAACCATGTATATACATTGATCGTACATTAATCCTGTTTCTCAGTCACCCATTCTCATCAACTCAACCCTCACACCCTGCCATTTCAGCACTCACCTACACACTAGGAGAAATTTACAGTTGCCATTTAACCTACCAACCCGTATGTCTTTGGGGTGTGAGAGCGAACAGTGTCATGCACAGTCACGGGAATAACACACAAGCTCCGCACAGACCTGAACCCGAGGTCAGCGCTATATCTGGGTCTCTGGTGTTGTAAGGCAGCTGTGCCGCCATGCCGTGCAATATTGGGACTGCCTCTGCTATGACCTTTGACACTTCTTCTGAGCTGGTGTCAGTCACCCAGCTTGACGGCATTGGTAAAGTGAGGTGCAGGGCATGTCAGAACATGAAGTTACAGGTATTGATGGAATGCTATTCCACCGCTGTTGATGCAAAACACCACATCAGAGTGCCACCTGTGGCTCGGTTGGTAACACTCTGGATCAGAGCCTTGTGGATTCAGGGCTATAAAACAAGCAGTTACTTGGCATTCCTGCACTGTACTGAAGAGATGCCAGATGGCTGGAGGAAGTGATGCTTTGATAAAAGTTGAATAGAATCCACATCTCTGGTGATGAAAACAATCACATGGCATCATTTAATAGAACATAGAACAGTAAAGCACAAGAAGAGGCCATTCAGCCCACAAGGTTGTGCGAAACCAATTTAATTAGCAATCAGACTAATTTCTTCTGCCTACACAATGTCCATATCCTCCCATTTTCCTCACATTCACGTATCTATCTAAGTATTTCTTATGAGTTTCTAGTATTTCCACCTCTACCAGCACCCTAGGCAGTGCAGTCCAGGTGCCCACCACTCAGTGGATAAAAAATCTGCCCCTCTCATCTTAAATGCATGCCCTCTGGTATTAGATATTTCAACCCTTGGAAAAAGATATTGGCTGGTTACTCTGTCTCTGACTCTCATAATCCTATGAACCTCTAAATCCTACATCATATATCATATCTCTAAATCATAATCCTATAAATCAGATCTCCCCTCAGCCTTCACCGCTCCAGAGAAAACAACTTGTCTACCCTCTTGTTATAACACATGCCCTATAATCCAGGTAGCATCCTTGTAAACCTCTTCTGCACCCTCTCCAAAGCCTCAACATCCTTTTCGTAACGGGACAACCAGTACTGTATTCAATACTCCAGATGTGGCATAACTTGAGTTTTATGAGGCTGCAACATAACTTCCTAACTTTTGGACTCAATGTCTCAACTAATGCCACATGCCTTTTAACCACCCTGTCAATTTGTGTAGCCATTTTCACAGATCCATGAATCTGGATCCCAAGATTTCTCTGCACATCAACACTGTTAAGGATCTTGCTCTTAACAATGTACCGTGTCTTTTCATTTGACGTACACTTCACATTTGTCCAGGTTAAACACCATCACCATTTCTGCACCCATATCTGTGACTGACCTATGTCGTGTTGCTTTCTTTGTCAGTCTTCTATACTATCCACAACACCACCAACCTTCATATCATCTACGAACTTACTAACCTACCCATCTACATTTTCATCCAGGTCATCTACACACAGTACAAACAGCGTAAGTCCTAGTACAGATGACTGTGGAACACCACTAATCACAGACCTCCTAAGTCCCTTTGATCACTACTCTCTACCTCTATAGGCACACAATTCTAAATCCAAACAGCTAAATCATCATGCACCACAATTTTCTGGATGAAGGTGCCTCCCATGAGGAACCTTGTCAAACACCTTACTGAAATCCAAGTAGACAATATCTACAGCTCTACCTTCATCAATCACCTTCGTCATCTTGTCAAAAAACTCAGTCAAGTTAGTAAGACACGTCTTGCCACACACAAAGCTATGCTAGTTCTTCCTAATTAGGTCATGAATTCAAAATGCTCATTAATTCTATCCCTACAAATTCTCTCCAGTAACTTTCCTACCTCTGGCGTGAGACTTGCCAGTCTATAGTTTACAGGATTATCCCTGATTGCCTTCTTGAATAATGAAACAAAAGAAGAGAAGAAGAATTCCCCACAGTTAACTTGACCGTATTTATCTTACCATCAATGTTCCCTCTAAGGTGTGCATGTGCACGAAAGGTTCTCACCCTCATTGGCATGTTAAACATATTTCACGATCACACACAATCATATTTCCTTTTCCATTTTCTGATGCGGACAGTGTCGACAACATGGAGTTTGCAATGATTTGTTTGCAGGTTTTAGAACTGGCTTATTTATACTGCTCTATTGAAGAAATTATTGATTTACTATGTCGAATTCCAAAGAAGCAAAGGGTGTGAAGTGCAAAAGAACTGCGAGTTCTTCTAAAGTGGAATGACTTATTATCCTTAGAATAGCTTCTGGTTTATTTCCACTTAAAAATTCAGTGCGTCACTGGGCAAAAAAAAATTGCACAGCACAAGATTTTTGTGCACACTGGTCATTAAAATAGAGGGAAATTTGTCCAGCATCAATAGCTGGTTGTTCTTAATACTTTGCAACATATATAAAATGCTGGAGGAACTCAGCAAGTCAGGCAGCATCTATGGAAATGAATAAGTAGTTGACGTTTTGAGCTGGGACCCTTCTTCAGGAAAAGGGGAAAGACGCCAAAATAAAAAGGTGGGGAGAGAGGAAGGAGGATAGCTAGAAGCCTAGTGGTAGAAAAGATAAATGGTTGGAGAGAAAGGAATCTGATAGGAGATGAGAGTGAACCAGAGGAGAAGGGGAAAGAGGACCCAGTGGAGGTGATAAACAGGTGAGAAGAGGTAAGAGGCCAGAGTGGGGAATAAAAGAGGGGAGGGGGGTGGGAAAAACTTTTTTACTGGAAGGAGAAATCAATCTACCCAGATGGAAGATAAGTTGTTGTTCCACCACCCTGGGAGTAGCCTTACTTGGCACACGAGGAGATCATGGACCGAATGGGAATAGGAATTAAAATGTTTGGCTGCTGGGAAGGTCTACTTTTACTGGATGCAGCAAAGGTGATTGATGAAGCAGTCCCCAAATTTACAATGGGCCTTACCAATGTAGAGGAGGATGCATCGGGAGCACTGGACACAATAGACAATCCCAGTGAAGGACTGTTAGGAGGCCTGAATGGAGGTGTGGGAGGAGGTGAAAGGGCAGGGATAAGTGTTGGGAGGGAGATTAGTGGGGAGGGATGAATGGACATGGGAATTGTGAAGGGAGCAAACCCTGTGGAAAGTGGTGAGGAGGGAGGCAGGGGAAGGTTTGGTAGTTGGATTCCTTATGAGATGTTGGAAGTTGTGGAGAATTATGTTTTGGATGCAGGGGTTCTTGGGATGGTAGTAAAGACAAGAGGAACTCTCTCTCCTTAACTCCTGTTAAGACGGCAGGAAGATGGGATCAGTGTGGATATTCGGGAAATGGAGGAGATGCGGAAGAGGGCTGCTCAATGGTGGAGGAAAGGAAATCCTGTCCCTTGAAGAAGGAAGGCATTTGTGCTTCCTGAAAGGAAAGTCATATCCTGGGAACAGATGCGGCAGAGACAAATGAACTGAGAAAAAGTAATATTATTTTTGCAGGAGATAGGACGGAAAGAGCTATAGTCAAGATAACTGTGGGAATCAGTAGGTTTATGAAAGTTATCAGTCAACAGTTTGTCTCCTGAGATAGAAACAGGAAGATCAAGAAAAGAGAGGGAGATGGACCAAGTGAATTTAAAGGCAAGGTGGAAATTACAGGCAAAGTTGATGAAATTGAGAAGTGCAGCACAAGTGCATGAAGCAGCACCAATGCAGTCATCAGAGGAAGAGTTGGGAACATTACTGGGGAAGGTTAGGAACATGGACTGTTCTGCATAGCCAACGAAGAGGCAGGCATATCTGTGGTCCATATGGGTGCTCATGGCTACCACTCGAGTCTGGAGAAAAAGAGGAGCTGAAGGAAAAATTGTTGAGGGTGAGGACCAGTTCTGTCAGACAGAAGAGGATGGAGGGGAACTGGTTGGTTCTTTTATTGAGAAAGAAACAGAGAGCTTTAAGGCTTTTTTAATGGGGACAAAAGTGTATAAAGACTGGAGATCTGTGGTGAAAATTAGGCAGTCGGGACCAGGGAATTGAAAGTGACTGAGGAGGTCAGGAGCGTCAGAAGTGTCACAGATGTAGGTGTAAGTCCATGTGAGAGGCTGCCGTCCAGATTCCCGTCATATTAGAATGTCCATGAATCGGAAGCAACCATTCTTCTCCATCTCCATCGTAAATCAAATGTTTGGATGTATGTTGTTCAGATAGTCGTGGAACTGTTGGAGTGCCTGGAGTTCATGGGGCCACGCTACGAAGATGTCATCAATGTATCTGAAGAAGCATTTGGACGGTAAGGGCGATGAACTCAGCACCGTCTCCTCAGCGTCCTCCATGTAGAAATTAGCAACATCTGGTGACAAGGGCCACCCCAGACTTATTCCTCAACAATAACAGAAGCCATCACACCTCCCAACATAGAATGGTTCTTCCTGCTTTGATGAACTGTGCAAAAGCTATTTCAGACTCAGAGAGTCTCTACGAGGAAATAAGATGATTACACATGACATAACTACAGAATGGATACAAGGAGAAGGAAATCAATCGGGCCCTTATAAGGGCTGACAGAGAAACCACAAAACTTAACAACAAGGAGGAACTCTTCGGTACCAGCCGTCTTCCCTATATTTCCATGGTTTCTGGAAGGATCACCAGGATCCTGAAGAAATACTGCATTAATACCACCCACAAACCCACAAGGAAGCTCATATCACAGTTTATGTGGGTCAAAGGTGATCTAGGACTCAGGGTGCCTGGCAGTTACAGGATTCCCTGTGAATACTGACCAGCGTGTATTGGCCAGATGGGGTGCACAGTGGAAATCTGCATCAGGAAGCACAGGAGGTGTATCTGTTTGGGTTACCCAGAGAAATCAGCAGTAGCAGAACATAGCATTTGTAATGGCCTTAGGATAGATTTCAACAGCACAAAACTACTATGCTGTACCAATAGCTGTTGGGACTGCCTGCTAAAGGAAGACATTGAAAAAAAAAACTGGAGAAAAAGATTGTAAACAAGGTGGGACAGTGGAAACCTGATTGGATGAGAACTAACCAATCAGGAGGGACAGATGACGGGAGAGATATAAATATATACACATGTTCACTTGCCTATACATGCCTAGGCATCGTCCCCATTGAAGATGGTGGAATTGTCATCAAAATGTTTGTTAAAATCGGTACCTGTATCCAGCTGGATGCCCCTAGAAGAGTTTGATGGTGTTAGAGTGGAGAGTCCAGAGTGGGAGAGTGGGGCCCTCATCAAGGGGTAGGTATGAGGAGGTGTCAGTGAGGTACAGGTCAGTCCACCACACTACAACAGCATGCCCTTTTTCTTTGGAGTGGATGGTAAGGTTGGGGTTGGTGCAGAGAGAGTGGATAGGCAGTGCATTCAGAGGGGGGTCAGGTTCAAAGGGGAGAGTGGAGTGCTGAAGTTGAGATGGTTGATGTCTCGTCAGCAATTCAAGATGAAAACATCCAGAGCAGGCAGAGATCTAGAGCTGGGTGTCCAAGAAGAGGAGAAGGGTCGAAGACAGGAGAAGGGATCATCAGTGCGGGGTGTGGAATTCTTGCCAAAGAAGTGGGCTTCGAGACAGAGGCAACAGAAGAGGAGCTCAACGTCATGGCGGGTGTGGAACTCACTGAGGGAAGACAAAGACCCTTGCTGAGGACGGAACCTTCTGCCTCAGAGAGGGGAAGGTCAGAATAATAATGAAGATATGGCAAAGATTAGAGTCAAAAGGGGGAAGGGTGTTGATGACACCTGAGGAGAGAGGAGGGTTGGGGTGTGCAGGGAAGGTGGAGTGGGAGGAAGATGGTTAATACTTTCCCATTGTGTGGGGTTGCTGTGCACAAACATCTGAGTGACTAAATGTCAAAATACATTGTTTGCCATTATGAAATTATGCTATAAAAATACTCGTTTCTGTTTTCCCTTCGCAGAGACCCATATCTGTTTGAAAAGCACAAGGGTACATTTGAGTTAATAGTTAGAAGAGGTGGAGAGGTAAGGAGGAAGGGAAATGTGAAAGTCAGGGCTGGGTATAACATTGTTAACTTTTATAATTTCAGACCCAACACTGTCTTTACTTTCAATGATAGATGTTACAATTCCTTTTCCCCTGTAGGGAAAGACCCAGAGCTGTGCCTGTCCCAGGTCAGCTTTTTGCTTTTGCCTGAGATTAATTATAAAGTTGACCTGTAAGAGAGAGGGAAGAGTGCCAAGAGTGTCACATGCAGTGTGTCAGTGATATGCCTTGATAGAATAACAGACAACATGTTAGATGTGACGAGGAGGCTTGCAGCAGTGCCCAGTGTGTGAAGATAGGTCAGTTCCTGGAAAATGGAGACACAAGAAACTGCAAATGCTACAGAGATGTATGGTGAAGATGATGCTGAGCTGCCATCTCTGTCAAGATTGGCTCAGACTTGATGGATCTTTTTAAGTTCATGGGGATGGTCTATGGAGATAGAGAAGGGGGGTTAGCAGTCAGGTTATGGTTTAAGCTCAAGCATGTGGACAGGTGATAAAAGCTGTCTGAAGTCCGGGCCTCCACACCGCATTCGATTACCAGCAACATGAAGGACATCCATAGGATCGGATGTCAATCTGAGCAGGATGCATAAAGGGGCACAAGGGCCAATAGGTCAGCAAGCCTGGAGTTCAAGGCGAGGTGCTTGGTAGTAGCTGTCAGTAGCTGGTCTGGGAAGTCAATACTTAAGAAACAAGCTAGAAGTTTGGTTAGAAATCCAAAAGTCGAAACCCCATGACTAAAACCAATTGAGGCCAGTCAACGTTTGATAAGTTTCAATAAGATCCTCCCTCATTCTTCTGAATTCCAGTGAGTACAGGCCCAGCGTGATCAAACACTCTTCACATGATAAGCCTTTCAATCCCAGAATCATCTTGTGAACCTCTTTTGAGCCGTCTCCAATGTCAACACATCCTTTCTTAAAT
Organism: Hypanus sabinus; assembly: GCF_030144855.1. NCBI lineage: Eukaryota > Metazoa > Chordata > Chondrichthyes > Myliobatiformes > Dasyatidae > Hypanus > Hypanus sabinus. The sequence goes on from NC_082707.1 coordinate 34,364,495, forward strand.
AAGAGGCCCAAAACTGCTCACAATAGTCCAAGCGGGGCCTCACTAGTGCCTAATAAAGCATTAACATTACATTCTTGCTTTTATATTTTAATCCTCTCAAAATGAATGTTAACATTATATTTGCCTTCCTCAGCACCAACTCAACCTGCAAATTACTCTTTAGAAAACTCTGCATGAGGACTCCAAAGACCCTTTGCACCTCAGATTTATGAATTTTCTTTCCATTTAGAAAATAATCCATGCTTTTGTTTTTTTCTACCAGTGACTGACCATACACTTACTGACACTATTACATCTGTCACTTCTTTGCTTATTCTCCTAATTTTTCGAAGTCCTTCTTCAGGCTCTCTGCTTCCTCAAAACTACCTGCCTCTCCATCTCTCTTTGCGTCATTGCAGACTTGGCCACCAAGTCATTAGTTGCATTAATTTGCTCATCCAAATCATTGACATATAACAGAAAAATAATCGGTCCCAACACAGACCTCCGTGGAACACCTCTAGACACTGACAACCAACCAGTAAGGACTCCCTTTATTTCCACTCTTTGTCTCCTGCCAATCAGCCATGGCTTTAGTATCTTTCCTATATTACAATGGGCTCTTAACTTGCTAAGCAGCCTCATGTGGTATCTTGTCAAAGGCCTTCTGAAAATCCAAGTACACTACACCTACCTGTCTATCGTGCTTGCTATTTCTTCAAAGAATTCCCAGAGATTTGACAGGCAAGATTTTCCCTTGGTAAACCATGCTGATTTCAGCATTTTTTATTGTTTGCCCCCAAAACCACATCCTTAACAATCAACTCCAAAATATTCCCAACCACTGAAGCCGGACTAACTAGCCTATAATTTCTTTTCTGCCTCTGCATTCTCTTGAAAAGTAGACTGACATTTGCAATTTTCCTATCCTCCTCGAAGATCATTAGTCGTGCCTCCACAATCTCTTCAGCCACTCGTTGAACTTTAGAGTGTATTCCATCTGGTCCTGGAGATTTATCTACCTTCACACTTTTCAATTTCCCAAGTACTTTTTACCTAGTTATGGCAACTTCACTCACTTCGGTCCCTGATAATCTTGAACTTCCACCATACTGCTAGTGTATTCCATAGTGAAGACAGATGCAAAATACTTCTTCAGTTTATCCTTATTTTCCTTGTTCGCCATTACTATCTCTCCAACACCATTTTGAAGCAATCCATTATCTACTCTCACCTCTCTTTCACACTCCACGTGTAGTTTGGTATCCACTTTAATATTATTGGTTAGCTTACCATTGTATTCCATCTTTTCCTTCTTTATGAGTGTTTTTAAATTAAATTCTGTTGATTTTTAGAAATTTCCCAATCCCCTAACTTCCCACAAATTTTTGCTCTATTATATAGCCTTTCTTTGGCTTTTATGTTACCTGTGACTTTTCTTTGTCAGTCAGTTATATCATCCTACCTTTAGAATACGACTTCTTCCTGGGATGTATCTATCCTGCGCCTTCAAACTATTCCCAGTAACTACAGCCATTGTTGCTCTGCTATCATCCCTGCCAATGTTACCTTCCAATCAATTTTGGCCAATTCCTCTCTCATACCACTCTAATTCACTTTACTCTACTGTAATACTCAAATTGATCAATTCTCAAATTGCAGGGTGAATTCTATCATATTATGATCACTATCCCCTGAGGGTTCCTTTATCCTCACTTATTAACCAATTCTGGTTTATTTCACAACACCCAATCCAGAATAACTGATGCCCAGGGGGCTCAACTAGAAGCCACTCTAAAAATCATTTCATAGTCGTTCTACAAATTCGCCCTTAAGATCCATCACCAACCTAGTTTTCCCAATCTACCAACATATTTAAATTCCCTCATGTCAATTGTAACAGTGCCTTTTTGACATGCATTTTTCATCTCCCAACATTGCCTAGTATGGGAACTGTACTTCCCTCAATTGCAGGACTCTGCAGGATATTTACAAAGACAGGTGTGTAAAAAGGGCCCAAAGGATCATTGGGGACCCAAGTCACCCCAACTACAAACTGGTCCAGCTGCCACCATCCGGGAAACGGTACCACAGTATAAAAGCCAGGACCAATAGGCTCCAGGACAGCTTCTTCTACCAGGCCATCAGGCTGGTTAATTCATGCTGACACAATTGTATTTCTATGTTTTATTGACTGTCCTGTTGTACATACTATTTATTACAAATTATTATAAATTACACATTGCCTGGAGTATTGTGTGCAGTTTTGGTTCCCTAATCTGAGGAAAGACATTCGTGCCATAGAGGGAGTACAAAGAAAGTTCACCAGATTGATTCCTGGGATGGCAGGACTTTCATATGAAGAAAGACTGGATTGACTGGGTTTATACTCGCTGGAATTTAGAAGACTGAGGGGGGATCTTATTGAAACGTATAAAATTCTTAAGGGATTGGACAGGCTAGATGCAGGAAGATTGTTCCCGATGTTGGGGAAGTCCAGAACAAGGGGTCACAGTTTAAGGATAAAGGGGAAGCCTTTTAGGACTGAGATGAGGAGAAACTTCTTCACACAGAGAGTGGTGAATCTGCGGAGTTGTCTGCCACAGGAAACAGTTGAGTCCAGTTTATTGGCTATATTTAAGAGGGAGTTAGATATGGTCCTTGTGGCTAAAGGGATCAGGGGGTATGGAGAGAAGGCAGGTACAGGGTTCTGAGTTGGATGATCAGCCATGATCATACTGAATGACAGTGCAGGCTTGAAAGGCCAAATGGCCTACTCCTGCACCTATTTTCTATGTTTCTATTGCACATTTAGACAGAAATGTAATGTAAAGATTTTACTCCTCGTGTATATGAAGGATATAAGTAATAAAGTCAATTCAAGTCAATTCAATTCAATTTGTAAACCATATCCTGGCTGCTGTTTGAGAGTCTGTACATAACTCCCATCAGGCTCTTTTTAACTTTGCAGTTGCTTAGCTCAAGTCACAATGATTGTACATCTTCTGCTCCTATGTCACCTCTTTCTAATGACATGATTTCATTTTTTATCAAAAGAGCCACCTAAATCTCTCTTCAGGATCGCCTCACCTTTTCTACCTATGTCATGGTGCCAGTATCTACCAAGACTTATGGCTGCTCACCCCCCCCCCCACCCTTTAGAATCCTGTTGGCCTGACCCTGGCACCTGGGAGCCAACGTGCCATCTGGGTGTCTCTATCATATCCACAGAATCTTGTCTCTACTCCTCTAACTAATGTCCTGGAGAGGAAAGCTGCATCCTTGGACCAGATGTGGCAGAGACAAAGGGATCAAGGAATGAGAATAGCATTTTTACAAGAGACTGGCTGGGAAGAGTTATAGTCAAAAACAGCCATGGAAATCATAAGGTTTATAAAAGATGTTGGTTGAGAATTTGTCTCCAGAGTTGAAGACAAAGAGGTCAAGAAATGGGAGAGATGTGCCAGAAATGGATCAAGCGAATTAAGGGCAGGGTGGAAGTTGGAGGCAAAGTTGATGAAATTGAAAGCTCGGTGTGAGTGTGTAAAGCAAAAGCAATGCAGTCATCAATCCAGCAGAGGAAGAGTTGGGAAGCATTACTAGGGATGGCTTGGACTAGTCAGTTCTATATAGCCAACAAAAACACAAGCATAGCTTTACACCTTTGACTGTGTGGCCAAGTGCAGCTCCAATACCATATACAAGTTTGCTGATGACGCCGCTGTTGTTTGCTGTATCAAAGCTGGTGATGAATCAGCAAACAGGAGGGAGATTGAAAATTTGGCTGTGGTGTAATAACAACAACTTCCCACACAATGTCAACAAGACCAAAGACCTGATTGTAGATTTCAGGAGGGGGAAAACCAGAGGTCCATGAGCCAGTACTCACCAGAGGATCGGAGGTGGAGAGGGTCAGTAACTTTAAATTCCTGGGTGTTACCATCTCTTTGGACCTGATTTGGGCACATCATGTAAATGTAATTGCAAAGAAAACATGACACCACCTCTATTTTCTCAGGAGTCTGTGGCGATTTGGCATGTCATCAAAAATCTTGACAAACTTCTATGGATGTGTGGTGGAGAATGACTAGCTGCATTGCAGCCTGAGAGCAGAAAATCCTACAAAAGGTGGTAGATTTGATCCAGTACATCACGGGTAAAGCCCTCCCAACCATTGAGAACACTTATATGAAATGTTGCCGTAGAAAAGCAGCATCCATCATCAAAGATCCTCAGAGCCAGGCTCTTTTCTCCCAGCTGCCAACCGGTAGAAGGTACAAGTGCCTCAGGACTCACACCACCATGTTCAAGAACTGTTAATGCCCTTCAGCCATCACACACTTGAACAAAATGGGGTAACTACACTCATTCTATTTCTGGTGTTCCCACAAACAGTGGTCTCACTTTAAGGACTATGCCTTGTTAATTCATGCTCATTATTTATTGTTATTTAATTCTATTTGCATATGCACAGTTTGTTCATTGATTCTGCTTACAGTTACTGTTCTATAGATTTGCTAAGTACTGTATGCCCACAGGAAAAATAATCTCAGGTGTATGTAGTGACATGTATTCTGATAATAAATTTTACTTTGAGGTTCATTGCTTGCAAACATCGGAATGGGGAAGAAATGTGGTCCAAGTGACTTTGATCACAAAATGATTATCAGGTGCCAGACAGGGTGGTTTGAGTATCTCAGAAACAGCTGATCTCCTGGGATTTTCACACACAACAGTCTCTAGAGTTTACAGAGAATGGTATGAAAATCCAGTGTGCTGCAGTTCTGTGGGTGAAACTGCCTTGCTAATGTGAGAGCTCAGAGGAAAATAGCCAGACTGGTTCAAACTGACAGGAAGACAAGAGTAACTCAAATAATCAAACATTGGAACAATAGTGTGCAGAACAGCATCTCTGAGTGCACAACACATCAAACCTTGAAGTGGATATGCGACAGTAACAGAAGGCCACTAATATTCCCATCTCTATGCTAAAGAAAATCAACTCAGAACAGAAGTGGCACACAATGCTATATTGATAAAGATTTTGTGTGATTATTGTACAGATTATATAAAGTATAACACTTTCAGTGTGCTGGCTCTCATGCAAGATAGAGAATAAAACAAAGCCTTTCAGATTATACTATCAAAAAGCATGAAAAATGTATATTTTCTTGGAAGGCTTATCACTACCTAGAAAACTGATGTAGTATTTCACTTAGATTACATCTGTTTTACCAGATAGCCACTGATATCAGTGGGCCAAAACCATTCATTATCATTCAAACAGATTGAAACCAATAAGCATCTTGATAACTTTGTTTTCAAATGTTTATTACCAAATCTATTACTCAGTTCTGCAAGTTTCTGCATGGTCAAAGCATAGTTTCCACATGGAAGAAAGCTCGGCAGTGAATTAATGAGCTCTACACTTCATTAGCTATCATAAAATAATTGAAAAGCAAAAGCAAGGTTTTCCACTTTTTAGATTTTCCACTTGCTATCCATTAGGGCCAAAGTCTTGTAGCAGGGTTTGGAGGCTCGTAAGCCTCAGTGACTGGGGGAGCTATGTTGGCTGACGTCAGCACCTTGTGCTTTGATGCTTGGAAGGGTCAACCATGCCAAACAGCTCAGAGGGTAGAGAACAAACTAAAAATGACTCACCAGTCTTCCAGGTTCAAGAGTTCAGCTCAGGGCCAACAACCCTGATTGGTCAAACTAAATTGTTACGGAATCAACAATGAGCAATCCTATATCTGTGTGTGACAGTATTCCTGAGTCTCTGCCCAGGATTTGCATGACTGATGGTAGCAATTCCAAAATGCACCTGGGGTGCAATAGAGGTGATGACCAAGAACAGAAAGATGGAGGACCTCCATTACTGCCCCTGAACACCAGCAGCATAACAGGCAGCAACTAACTACTACTATCCAAGTGCATGATTGATGCTAAGGCTTCCTACCTTTTGGAGAAGCTATTTTATTTTATTTAAATTATGGAAGAATGAGTCAGCAAATGATGTACAGTGACTGCTTCACAACTGACCAGCAAGTTCAAAACTATTCCCAACCCAAAAACAAACTCATCAGGCCAGGCAACATCTATGGAAAAGAGTAAACAGTTGACATGTTGGGCCAGGACCAAAACGTTGACTGTTTACTCTTTTCCACAGGTGCTGCCTGGCCTGCTGAGTTCCTCCAACGTTTTTGTGTGTTGCTTGGATTTCCAGCATCTGCAGATTTTCTCTTTATTACAATTCCTATAATAAAAGAAACTGATTGGGGCTAATGCTCCAAACAAAAAAATTCCTTGTGTACTGTAGTCTGAAATCCTCAGGTACAGTATATTATTTTCACATATATCATCACCGTTCATCATCTTCATTGATCAAGTTGTTTTTAAAGCAGAAGTTCCTTTGAAATGTGGGAAAACCATTATCTTTATACACCTCGCAGATCAGCATTGTAATGATCACCACAGACGCAAAAAGGGCAAATGTTCACAACTGTCCATGTTTTGGAGATATTTATTATGGCCTACTTCTAGTAAAGTTACAGTCAGTTTATGATTAGTGTCACAAATTATATAATCCACATTACACTAAAGCAATTAAAATATAATGCAAACTAAAGATTACTCTTTTGCAGATTTGAGTTTGAATGTAATCTGATTATTGGTTTACATGTTTAGGGCAACCTTCTTGAACAGTTTTAACCATTTCTTCAGTCTTAATGTTATATGGTTTCAAGATCTCATGCAGATTGTCTGTGATATTTTCTGCTAGGTGCCGTTCTCTTGACAAAATCCAAACATATTGTACATGGTGCCATGCAGTGGGGATCTGTTGAAAGCAGCTGTATACCAATGAATAAGTTTCATAGTCGGTGGCTAATACCATGTACGGGACAAAAGAAAGCTCTGCAGATACAGAACACAAAAAGGGTTAATCAGGATTAAAGCAAGCAGTTTCTATTTTACTAACTTGTAGAATTATTTGCAAGATTAAAGTTAGAATAAATGGCAAATAACATGACATAATATTTGGCAATTGGTTTATTATCACCACACACAAAGATACAGTGCCTTCCAGAAAGACCTCCATATGCAAGTGTATACACGTAATGCAGAATATGATGCTACAGTTACAAAGGGAAGTGCAGGCAAGCAAATAAAGTGCAAGGGCCACAGTGAGGTAGACTGAGAACTCAAGACTCCATCTCTATCGTACAAGAGCTCCTTTTGAGAGTCTTATAACAGCAAGATAGAAGCTTCTTTGGCATGTGTTTTCCAGCTTTTGATTCTTCTACCCATTCATTGTGCCTCAGTACATGCAACAATAATTAACCATTTATGGGAGGGGGTGCAAAAGGCCCTTAATTATGTTGAGGCAGCAGGAAATGTAAGTTACTGAAAGGGAAGCTGGTTTCTGTGATGGATTGGTCTGGGTTCACAACTTTCGACCATGCCTTGCAGTGTTGGACTGACCATTTGCCTTACCAAGCTGTGACACAACCAGATAGGATGCTTTCTAGTTGTACAAATTGATGAGGATTTACAACAGATGAACACATGATTGCCAAGTCCACAAGTAATTTGGTCATCTTAATCTGTGTAAACACTTAACATGCAGACTCATTGCTGTCAAAATATTTTTAGAGCTGTGCAATAAATAGTTTGCTGATTACAAGACCATAAGACATAGGAGCAGAATTAGGCCATTTGGACCATCAAGTCTGCTCCACCATTTCATCATGGCTGATCCAATTTTTCCCCTCCTCAGCTCCACTTCCTGGCCTTCTCCCCATAACCTATTATGCTGTGTTCAATCAAAAATCTATCAAGCTCTGCTTTAATGCACCCAACGACCTGGCCTCCACAACGACCTGTGGTGACAAGTTGCACAAATTCACCACTCTCTGGCTAAAGAAATTCCTCCACATCTGTTTTTAAATGGATGTCCAACTATCCTGAGGCTGTGCCCTCATCCTGGACTCCCTCATCATGGGAAACATCCTTTCCACATCTTCTGTCTGGGCCTTTCAGCATTCAAAAGGTTTCAATGAGATCTCCTCTCATGCTTCAAAATTCCAGCAAGTACAGACTCAGCCATCAAACAGTCCTTGTATGATAACCCTTTCATTCCTGAAATCATCCTTGTGAACCTCATCTGAACCCCCTCCAATGCAAGCTCATCTTTTCCTAGAAGATGAGCCCAAAACTGTTCACAATACTCGAGGTGAGGCCTCACCAGTGCCTTATAAAGCCTCAGCATCACTTCCCTGCTCTTGTATTCTAGAATTCTTGAAATGAATGCTATATTTTCATTTGTCTTCCTCACCTCCGACTCAGGCGAGATTTTGTCTTAATGAAACCATGCCAACTTTCTCCCTCCTGTCCTGTGTCACTAAGTACACCATAACCTCACACTTAACAATTGACTCTTAACAGCTGTCCAACCACCGACGTCAGGCTAACTTGTCTATATTTTCTTTTCTGCTGCCTTCCCCCTTTCTTAAAGAGTGGAGTGACATTTGCAAATTTCCAGTCCTCTGGCACCATGCCAGAGTCCAATGATTTTTGAAAGATCATTACTAATATCTCCCCAATCTCTACCACTACCTAGTTCAGAACCCTAGGGTGCAGTTCATTCGGCCCCGGTGTCTTGTGTACCTTCGGGTCTTTCAGCTTTTTGAGCACACTTTTTCAAATAGTAACTGCACTCACTCATCTTTCCTCACACTCTTCAATATCTGGCACACTACTGGTGTCCTCCACAGTCAAGACTAATACAAACTACTCATTTAGTTAATCTGTTATCTCCTTACCCCTGTTATTTCTCTGGCCTCATTTTCTAGCAGTCCTAAAACCACTCATTTTTTTTAAAACCATAGTTGAAAAAGCTTTTACTATCCACTTTGAAATTGTTTGCTAGCTTTATCTCATCTTTTTCCTCCTAATGATTCTTTTAGTTGCTCTCTGTAGGTTTTTAAAATGCTTCCCAATGTTCCATCTTCCCACTAATTTTTGCTTTGTTATATGCCCCCTGTTTTGCTTTTACATTAGCTTTGGATTCCCTTGTCAGCCATGGTTGTACTATTTTGCTATTTGAGTATTTTTTTCATTTTTGGAATACATCTATCCTGAACCTTCCTAATTTTTCCCCAAAAACTCATACTATTGCACTCTGCTGTCATCCCTACCAGCATCTCCTTCCAATTTACTTTGGCCAGCTCTTCTCAAACCACTAATTTCCTTTACTCCCCTGAAATACAGCCATGTCAGACTTCACTTTCTCCCTATCTAATTTCAAGTTGAACTTCAATCATATTGTGATCACTGCCTCTTAAGGGTTCCCTTACCTTAGGCTCCCTAATCATCTTGAGTTCATTACCTAACACCGAATCCAGTACAGCTGATCTTCTAGTAGACTCAATGACAAACTGCTCTAAAAAACATCTCATGGGCATTCAGCAAACTCAGTCCTCTTGAGATCCATTTCCAGCTGGATTTTCCCCAAATTGCCCTGCCCTGCATGTTAAAATCTCCCATAACCATCATAACATTGACCTTTTCTATTTCCTGTCATAATCTGTGATCCACCTCCCAGGCACTGTAGGGAGGTGCCCATATATAACTGCCATCAAAGTCCTTTTACCCTTGCAGTTTCTCAAGAGAATCCATAAGGATTCAACATCTTCCAATTCTATGTCACATCTTTCTACTGATTTGATGCCATTCTTTACCAGCAGAGCCACACCACTTCCTCCATCTAGCTTCCCATCCCTCCAGTACAATGTGTAACCTTGGACATTCAGCTCCCATCTACAACCATCCCTTCAACCATGATTCAATGATGGCCACAACATCATACCTGGCAATCTGTAATACTGCAATAAGATCATCCATCTTATTTCTTATACTCCATGCATTGAGATATAACATTGAATACTGTAATTGCTACCTTTTTTGATTCTGCATCCCTAATGCACAGATACTCACCCTGCTGGCTGCAATTATGTCCTATCATCTGCCTGCCCTTCCTGACAGTTGGACCTACTATCTGATCTATCTTGAACCCCTCCACTCCAGTTCCCACCCTCCTGGCAAATAAGTCTAAACTCTTCCCAACAGCTGTAACAAACCTGCCCACGAGAATATTGGTCCCCCTCAGGTTCAGATGCAACCCGTCCCTTTTCTACAGGTCATACCTTCCCCAGAAGAGATCCCAATTATCTAAAAACTTGAAGCATTGCCCCCTGCACCAACTACTTAGCCTCACATTTATCTGCCAAACCATCCTGTTTCTACCCTTGCTGGCAGGTGGTACAGGCAACAATCCAGAAATTACTTCCCCGAAGGTCCTGCTTCTCTACTTTCCACCCAGCTCTCCAAATTCGCTCTTCAGGACCTCTGTTTTTCCTTCCAGTATCATTGGTACCAATATGGCTCTCCCTCCCCCTCCAAAATGTTGTGGATGGGATCTGAGATGTCCCTGACCCTGGGAAGCAACATACCATCTGGATGTCCCGTTCATATCCACAGAAACTCCTGTCTGTTCCCCTGACTATTGAGTCCCCTATCACTCCCACTCCCCCTTTCCCTTCTGCGCCACAGACCCATACTCAGTGCCAGTGACCCAGTCTCTGCAGCATTTCCCTGGAGGCCATCTCCCACACCAGAGACCAAAATGGTATACTTATTATTGAGGGGAATGGCCACAGGAGTGCTCGGCACTAACTGCCTATTCACATTTCCATTTCTCCTTAGAGTCACCCAGCTACTCGCCTCCTGCAGCTTCAGGGTGACTACTTCCCTGTAACTCTGATTGATTATCTCTCCTCTGTCTCCTGTACAAGCTGAAGACCATCCAGTTGAAGGTTATCCAGCAGCTGTTCCAGGTTCCCAACAGTCTTCAAGGTCCTGCAAGGATCCCAACACTGTCTTCAAGGATAATGTGCATTATGATCATGGACTTTCCATGATCATAATTGTTCTTGGGAAATTTTCTACAGAAGTCGTTTGCCATTGCCTTCTTCTGGGCAGTGTCTTTACAACCAGCCATTATCAATTCTCTTCAGAGATTACCGCCTGGTGTCAAAGGTCACCTATCCAGGGCTCATGATATACTCTAGTTGCTCATATGGCCAGCCACCTGCTCCTATGGCTGATCAGGGACTAAGCAGATGCTGTATTTTGCTTAAGCATGACCTGCAGACTAGCAAAGGGAAGGACAGCCTTATACCTCCTTGGTAGAGACACATCTCCACCCCACCACCCTGTGAGAACTATGCAAGTGTGAAATCAAACAACTTCTTTATTACTGGAGATGAGATTAATAACAGCATGGGATTGGGAAATGAAAGGAAATACAATACTGGATATCTGAAATAAAACAAAAACTGGAAATAGCAGCTAAAGCAGCATCTATGAAAGAGAAACAGCTAACATTTCGGTTCCATAACAATTCATTACTCAAGTGGAGCGGCCTGCGGAAAGCGGCCAGTGAGTGAGTGGAGATTTGAGGCTTTGACTCGAGAGGTTTTGGCAGTTGGACTGTGCAATCAAGTCAATCAAGATTTGAATGGCTCAGACTCAGCAGAAAACAGCTGATTCGGCAGTCAAGGTCAGGTGACCAAGCAGTTTGAAAAGCTCAAACAAGTATATAGGGGGTTACCTCAAGCGGAGCAGCCTGTGGAAAGTGGCCAGTGAAGGAGTGGAGATTTGAGGCTTTGATTCAAGAGGCTTCGACGAGAAGAGGCGGAGGACGAGCTTGTTCCCAGTTAGTCTTTACAATGCCTCCTGAGACGGTGATGTGCCTCTCCTGTGAGATGTGGCAGTCCTGGGGGAACTCCCCTCTCCCGCAGAGTCACATCTGCCAGAAGTGCTTGCGGCTGGGCAATCTGGAAGACCGTGTGAGGAATCTGGAGCAGCAGCTGGATGACCTTCGACTCATAAGGGAGAATGAGGCAGTCATAGATGAGAGCTACAGGGAGGTAGTCACACCTAGGCTGCCGGAAGCAGGTCGTTGGGTGACAGTCCGAGGGGGGAAAGCGAAGGAGAGTAGACAGGTAGTGCAGAGCACCACTGTAGCCATTCCCCTGAATAATAAGTTTACCGTCCTGGATGCTGTTGGTGAGGATGACTGACCAGGTGTGAGCCACGGTGGCAAGGCCTCTGGCACTGAGTCTGACCCTGTGGTGCAGAAGGATGGGACGGAGAAGAGGAGAGGGGTAGTCATTGGAGACTCTATAGTCGGGGGAGCAGAAAGGAGATTTTGTGGACGTGAGAAGGAAACCCGCATGGTTTGTTGCCTCCTGGGTGCCAGGGTCCGGGATGTCTCTGACCGGGTGCATGTCATCCTGGTACAAGAGGGAAAGCAACCAGAAGTCGTGATACATGTTGGGACCAATGACACAGGCAGGAAGAGGGATGAGGTCCTGAAGTGTGAGTTTCAGGAACTAAGCATAAGGCAGAAGAACAGGAACTCAAGGGTGGTGTTCTCAGGATTGCTGCCAGTACTACGTGATAGTGATGGTAAGAATTTGGCAATTGAATGCATGGCTGAGGAGTTGGTGCAGGGGGCAGGGTTTTAGATTTTTGGACCATTGGGATATCTTTTGGGGAAGGTGGGACCTGTACAGATTGAATGGGTTGCACCTGAACTCAAAGGGGAGCAATATCCTTGCAGGTAGGTTTGCTAGCGTGGGTTTGGGAGGGTTTAAACTAATTTGCAAGGGGGATGGGACCCGGAGTGATAAAGCAGTGAAAGAAGTGCATGGAATAAAGCCAGATCTAACATATAGATAGGCTTTGAGGAAAGAGCAGCAGAATAAAGGGTATAAAGGTAGTAAGGTAGAAGGGCTAATGTGTGTGTACTTCAATGCAAGAAGCATCAGGAACAAAGGTGATGAACTGAGAGCTTGGATACATACATGGAATTATAATGTAGTAGCCATTACGGAGACTTGGCACCACCAGGGCAGGAATGGTTTCTCAATATTCCTGGATTTCAGTGCTTTAAAAGGGATAGAGAGGGGGAAAAAGGGGAGGAGGGGTGGCATTATTGGTCTAGGATACTATTACAGCTGCAGAAAGGGTGGGTAATGTGGCAGGATCCTCTTTTGAGTCAGTACGGGTGGAAGTCAGGAACAGGAAGGGAGCAGTTACTCTACTGGGGGTATTCTTTAGGCCACCTGGTAGCAGCAGAGATACCGAGGAGCAGATTGGGAGGCAGATTTTGGAAAGGTGCAAAAATAACTGGGTTGTTATCATGGGTGACTTTAACTTCCCTAATATTGATTGGCACTTGATTAGTTCCAAGGGTTTAGATGGGGCAGAGTTTGTTAAGAGTGTCCAGGATGGATTCCTGTCACAGTATGTTGACAGGCCGACTAGGGGGAATGCCATACTAGATCTAGTATTGGGTAACAAACCGGGTCAGGTCACAGATTTGTCAATGGGTGAGCATCTGGGGGACAGTGATCACTGCTCCCTGACCTTTAGCATTATCATGGAAAAGGATAGAATCAGAGAGGATAGGAAAATTTTTAATTGGGGAAGGGCAAATTATGAGGCTATAAGGCTAGAACTTGCGGGTGTGAATTGGGATGATGTTTTTGCAGGGAAATGTACTATGGACATGTGGTCGATGTTTAAGGATCTCTTGCAGGATGTTAGGGATAAATTTGTCCCAGTGAGGAAGATAAAGAATGGTAGGGTGAAGGAACCATGGGTGACAAGTGAAGTGGAAAATCTAGTCAGGTGGAAGAAGACAGCATACATGAGGTTTAGGAAACAAGGATCAGATGGGTCTATTGAGGAATATAGGGTAGCAAGAAAGGAGCTTAGAAAGGGGCTGAGAAGAGCAAGAAGGTGGCATGAGAAGGCCTTGGCGAGTAGGGTAAAGGAAACCCCCAAGGCATTCTTCAATTATGTGAAGAACAAAAGGATGACAGGAGTGAAAGTAGGACCGATTAGAGATAAAAGTGGGAATATGTGCCTGGAGGCTGAGGAAGTGAGCGAGGTCCTCAATGAATACTTCTCTTCGGTATTCACCACTGAGAGGGAACTTGATGACAGTGAGGACAATATGAGTGAGGTTGATGTTCTGGAGCATGTTGATATTAAGAGAGAGGAGGTGTTGGAGTTGTTAAAATACATTAGGACAGATAAGTCCCCAGGGCCTGACAGAATATACCCCAGGCTGCTCCATGAGGCAAGGGAAAAAATTGCTGAACCTCTGGCTAGGATCTCTATGTCCTCGTTGTCCACGGGAATGATACCGGAGGACTGGAGGGAGGTGAATGTTGTCCCCTTGTTCAAAAAAAGGTAGTAAGGATAGTCCAGGTAATTATAGACCAGTGAGCCTTACCTCTGTGGTGGGAAAGCTGTTGGAAAAGATTTTAGAGATAGGATCTATGGGCATTTAGAGAATTATGGTCTGATCAGGGACAGTAAGCATGGTTTTGTGAAGAGCAGATCATGCCTAACAAGCCTGATAGTATTCTTTGAGGAGGTGACCAGGCATATAGATGAGGGTAGTGCAGTGGATGTGATCTACATGGATTTTAGTAAGGCATTTGACAAGGTTCCACACAGTAGGCTTATTCAGGAAGTCAGAAGGCATGGGATCCAGGGAAGTTTGGCCAGGTGGATTCAGAATTGGCTTGCCTGCAGAAGGCAGAGGGTCGCGGTGGAGTGAGTACATTCAGATTGGAGGGTTGTGACTAGTGGTGTCCCACAAGGATCTGTTCTGGGACCTCTACTTTTTGTGATTTTTATTAACGACCTGGATGTGGGGTTAGAAGGGTGGGTTGGCAAGTTTGCAGATGACACAAAGGTTGGTGGTGTTGTAGATAGTGTAGAGGATTGTCAAAGATTGCAGAGAGACATTGATAGGATGCAGAAGTGGGCTGAGAAGTGGCAGATGGAGTTCAACCCTGAGGAGTGTGAGGTGGTACACTTTGGAAGGACAAACTCCAAGGCAGAGTACAAAGTAAATGGCAGGATACTTGGTGGTGTGGAGGAGCAGAGGGACCTGGAGATACATGTCCACAGATCCCTGAAAGTTGCCTCACAGGTAGATAGGGTAGTTAAGAAAGCTTATGGGGTGTTAGCTTTCATAAGTCGAGGGACAGAGTTTAAGAGACACAATGTAATGATGCAGCTCTATAAAACTCTATTTAGGCCACACTTGGAGTACTGTGTCCAGTTCTGGTCACCTCAGTATAGGAAGGAAGTGGAAGCATTGGAAAGGGTACAGAGGAGATTTATCAGGATGCTGCCTGGTTTAGAGAGTATGGATTATGATCAGAGATTAAGGGAGCTAGGGCTTTACTCTTTGGAGAGAAGGAGGATGAGAGGAGACATGATAGAGGTATACAAGATATTAAGAGGAATAGACAGAGTGGACAGCCAGCGCCTCTTCCCCAGGGCACCACTGCTCAGTACAAGAGGACATGGCTTTAAGGTAAGGGGAGGGAAGTTCAAGGGGGATATTAGAGGAAAGTTTTTCACTCAGAGGGTGGTTGGTGCGTGGAATGCACTGCCTGAGTCAGTGGTGGAGGCAGATACACTAGTGAAATTTAAGAGACTATTAGACAGGTATATGAAGGAATTTAAGGTAGGGGGTTATATGGGAGGCAGGGTTTGAGGGTTGGCACAACATTGTGGGCCGAAGGGCCTGTACTGTGCTGTACTGTTCTATGTTCTATGTTCATTAGAAGTGGAGAGGAGTAAAAATTTACTTATCAATAGCAGAAAAGCCAGGGGCCACATGGTAGAACAATGGAAATATCTCCAATACAGTAGGACCAAATGACTCCAAAATGGCAAGTAGAAGTCAATAATGCTTTGCTTGTGAGATGTATGCTATGAAAAGATCCAAGACATGGACAGCTACTACTTGTAGGAAGAGTAAAGTGAGTCAAAATGGCGACAGGCATAAATAGCCAGTTGTGATACAGACAGAAAGAAAGTCATCTACAGTTGAAAATTTTGAAGTCAAGCCCCAAAAGCTATAGTATGCCCAGACACATTCTTTCAGCTTGTTTCAATGCAGCAGTACAGGGGCCAGAAACAGATCAGAGTGCAAGTGAGAGGAGAATTAAAGTATCAGGCAACAAAGATAGAGTGTAGACAGTTGTTGCACCAAATGATTACTCAGATTGCACTCGCTCCCCCCCACCACCAAGGAGACCACATTACACTAGCTTGGAAGTGCAGGTAAATTGCCACTTCACTTGCAAAGATTTGGACCACTGGGTCTTGCAACCACAGAAGATGCAAAGCCCATTTGCTTCTTCCTTTCCCATCATCTGAGGCTCAATGCTTGAAAATAATATATTTTACAGTACATACCTGCAATATCTGGCACTTGTTTGAATGGAAGTTTCACTAAATTAAACAAAAAAGACACATTAGCTTAAACAAACTGAAATAAAACAAAACTAGAAGAATATTCACATTTTTTAAAACAAAGGATCCAAAAATCAGAGTAAGTACATGCCACTCCGTCTCCAAGAAAACTGAGAAATGGCACGTAACTTTCCAGTTGAAGTTATCAAACAAGCCATTTTCCCAAAAGAAAATTTTAAAAACTGCCCATTTTAAATAAGAACAGACAATTGTAAGAATAACTTTCCAATGAAATGAGATTTTAATGCAACTTAAAATTACTTGGAAATTAGCTGCATTAACAATATACCCCGCAAAATGTTTAACACTTCCTTCCCTTATACTTTTTAATTTAACAAAAAAACATTCATTTACATATACTGCCTGTCCAGCATTAGATTGTTCATGTCCTTCAGATGAACAGGAGGCCAAAATTTCATTCACCACTATAAATGCCGCTCATTTAGACATTATTTTAAAAAGTCTATGAAAAACATTATCTTGCTCAGCCTACAACCTTGGGAGTGATCATCAATGTCACTGACTGCATGTAATTCAGTATTTGCCAGCTCATTTTCCCTAAACTATCCAGATCCCCATTTACCTAGCTTAGAGATGGCCAACCTATGGTGCATGCACCAGAAGTGGTGCATTGAATGACTAGAAGTGGTGCATTGCACCCCAGTGATAATAATAAAAAAGTAAGCCTACTCATGCAAAAAGTATTAACCAAAAACTGATTTGTAGAGAAAAAAAGCTAAAACAGGAATTTAAGTAGCTTAGAGCTAGAAATGGGTTCTACTGAGAATAAATCTAAAACTTAACAATTATTTTTAGCGATTTTATTATTTCATGCACATCTCTTGGTGAATGTTATCCTCTTTCGCATTAATCTGTTTTCAATTTTAAAAACGTTCAATGAGTCAAACTAGGAAAGAAGGACTGTTGTTCTGCAGTCATTCCATAACTGTTCAATACACATTTGATACTAGTTTGATCCTGAGGCGCCAGGTGTCTGCACCAGCGGTGCGTCGCAGGTTTTTGCCAGTCAGTTTACAATTAACACTCGTGCACTATGGAGTTGTACTTTGTTCAAACTTTGTGAACATCTGCAGTTTCGTACATTTTTGAAAATTAAGCCTTGTTTTTACATTCAGTTACCCATGACAGTGCAAAAGAAAATGAGCAAAAGAAAAGCAGAAAGAGATAGTAAGCATGAATTCAATGAACAGTGGGAAAATGAGTTCTTATTTATAGCGGGTCCGTCAGGAAAACCATTGTGCATTATTTGTGAAAACACTTTCTCACATAATAGAAGACATGATCTTAATAGACACTATAAAACACAACATCAGGCTGAAATAGAAGGAAAACTGAAGCTAGTGCTTGGGTCTGAGTTAGGGAACGAATATGTGATTAAGAAAAAGGAAGAAATCAAAAGACAACATATATTTGTTAAATTATGGTAAGTAATATTTATCTTTTTATATTAATTCAATATATCATGTAGAAATGCTAAATATGTCTATATGAACATATTTTTACAAGAATTGAATGGGGGTACAAGAGTTGTAAGGCGCATCTGAACTCGTACGTGAAAAAATTGAATCATGAAATGGAAAAGGTTGGCCACCCCTGACCTAGCTCAAACCCTCTGCCAATTTCACCTGCTATCAAATCAGCATTAATAGCAGCCGAAGTAAACAATTACTGCTAAAAAATGCCTGAATTTACATGGAGGTCAAGAAATATTCAGCACAAGCCTCCCGCTCCCACAAACTGCTTAATAACTTCTATTGCTTGGAAAGTTATCTGTTATTCCTCAATTTTCTTTAGAAATTGTGAGAGACTAGCACAAGGAAGACAGAAATGGTTAAAAGTTATAACCCGACTTTGAAGTCATGCATCCGATACTTAATTGCAACCCTGGAAAGTTTAATACTTAAGTTTTTTTTAAAAGCAGAAGCTTACTTACAAGCCTCTTAATAATGGGGCTTGTAATCATTGTTTGTGGAAACCAAAAAAGTCTTGGCATAATTGAAGACTAGGAACTTATCCATTTAGGCAGATGAAGGCAAGTCCTTCCTCGATGCAAGAATAGATAGTAACAGACTGCTGAATACAAATGTCCCAGTGTCCCTAATGGAGGGACCAGAGACTCTTCTATAGACAGGGCTCAGTGGATGGATGTTTTGTAAGGGTAGTGTACTCCTTCCAACACTTAGGGCTCCTGCATACTCCAACGAGGGCAAATTAATACAGTCCACAAATTATTCTTCACTACTTTGAGCAGTTATAGGGAAGAGCTTACCGGGGAGGTTACGATATTTTCCGACAGACAGAACAGAACATGGCATCTGCTGTCAGGTAATAACTTGTCTCCCGACAGAAGCAAAGGAAGAGAGAGGGAAAACATTATGCATCTTCAGGTGGTGTCACAGACTACATTCCAATGCCCCAGCCTACGCAAAACTGCTGTCAATTCCATTATATCCTTCATTTGGAGGTAGTTCATGAGAGCCCAAGGGAGATTAATGTAGAGGAGAACTGCAAAATTGTCAGCTAAAGTTTTGTCTACCTTTCAATACTTACATTGGTATTGAAGGTTGGCTGTTACATTCAGCTGTGTTGGAATAACATTTCCTTTATGAACTCTGAGGCTGCCATTCTTCCTGCAAAAAAAAGACATATTGGAAAAATTATTAATTTTTATCAAAACCATTTTTTGATGCCTCAGGTAGAGCAGGAGAAATAGGTTCTTCCTTTCCACCAGATTTCTGGACTGTTCATGAACACTATTTCATCGGTCCTATCTATTGCACTATAATATGCAATTTTGTGTTTATACACTGTGCTGCAAAATGATAAATTTCATTTCGTATAAGACAACGATGATAAACCTGACTGATTTCAAAGTCTGAGTCTATCAGCAAAAACAGGCAACTGGAGAACTCGCTCTCCATTCAGTCATCCATGTAACATTACAGGATTCACTTCATTCACTGTGACCAAAGGAAAACATTTTGGGAAATTTCTACAGAACAAAACTTACTGACCATGAAACAAAATTTACTTTAGTACTGTTTTCAAGAAAGATGGGGGCGGGGGAGTAAACAGCTTACTCTGCTAAGTAATTTTGGGAATAACTAAAAAAAATGAAAGGCAGTCCTTCTAAATTTATATAATGTTTCTAAATAAGTGGAAATACTTTGGAAACTATATTCCAATCTTTCACTGATATACAATCAAGAGAAAAGCTGCAGATGCCAGAAATCAAATTAACTCACAAAATGCTGAAGGAACTCAGCAGGCCAGGTACCATCTATGAAAAAAGAGTAAGCAGTCAATACTTCAGGCCAAAGCCCTTCAACAGGACTGGAAATAAAAGATGAGAAGTCAGAGTAAGAATGTGGGGGGAGGGGAAGAGGAGGAAAATTCTTGCCCCCCCCCCAGCTTCTTACTGTGACTTCTCATCTCTTTTTCCAGTCCTGATGAAGGGTTGCTGCCCGAAATGTTGACTGTTTACTCTTTTCCATAGATAGTACATGGCCTAAGCCCCTTCACCATTTTGTGTGCATTATTTCCACCGATGTATAGTCCTGTTTCTATTCAAATGAAAAGCATAGACTAACTTTCTTACCACCTTTATAAAAATAATCCATGTTGTTAATGAGTAATTGTTGTTATTACCATGGTTTTGTTTTTAAAATGTAGAATACTTTATTTAAAATTACACTGGACTACAAAGATTTTGCTTTCTTGATATGCTTGAGTGTATCTTATGGGTTTTGGGCTGCTGTTTATGAAAATCACCGTGAAATTTCGCTACCAAGCCACCCTTTTAGAATCACCTATATTTGTTATTTCAATTCACAATTCAAGTCTAATAAAATGTTGCCTATAATGTATGCTGAAAAAGTTTCTATCTTGCCCAGGCGTACCTCGGCGTGCTTTGGGTTGCAAGCATGACCCACAACAATAGAGTCTTTTTATTGATTCTTCAGTGAAAGCTGTGAAGCTACAAAACATGTCCATCCTTCATTAGCAATACATGAGTAAAAACTACTAAAACTTGGAAGTCTTGTTGAAACATACACAGTATCACAACTACAACTGGAATATCTGTGGTGATCTGAAAGTAGTCGCAGTGTTACTATGAATGAAGCTTGGATACACCAAGTACTGTTTTACTGGCAAATGTGACAACCATGCCAAGAACCTCATTATATTAGAAAGGATTGGCCACTTCTTAGCAGTCGGTAAGCAGCAGGGCAGAGAAGTGTGGCACGTAAGCCACCTGTAGACTCAAAGACATTTTGCCTGCTCCTCATACAAAACTGGGGCTTTGCAAAATTTTGTGAAAGCGATGAACAAGGAGGACTTTGATATTTGAGACTGGCATTTCCCAGAATAACTGATGGCAAGATTAAGAAAGACTTTTTTTTTAAAAGAGGTCCGCAAATCAAACAGACATTTCAAAAAACTTCTAGTATGATCTGAGAAAAATCCCATAAAAGGCAATGATGTTGTTGACAATTTTCTTGGCAACTACAGAACACCAAACTGCATGCAGCTTCTTGACATGCTTCAAGCATACAAAAGCATTAAGAGCAACATATCACTAAAGATTCATTTTCTGCATTCCCATTTAAACTTCTTTCCTGCACATCTTGGGTCTGTCAGTGATGAGCATGGTGAAAGGTTTCACCAGGACATTGTGGTCATGGAGAAACTGTATCATGGTAACTGGAATCCATCTATGCTGGCTGATTATTGTTGGACACTTAAGCGAGAAGCCTCAGACAGTGCGTACAAATGAAAATCAAAATATTTTTAGCTCTGTCAAACTATTGCGAAGCATCAGCACCATTACGTAGCTAACTGCATTGTATTCAATAAAAGTTAATTGCTTGCCTCTCTAAATTCCTACACAATACAAGTAGTCTGAAATTACATTTGTGTTCAAGGGCTCCAACATAACCAAAACAAAACTGAGGAAAGAAACACTTCCAAAAAAAATTGCTGTCCAGTGTAGTTGATTGAGTCAGCTGATACATTCAAAATGTGTTTGAACTCCTGGAATATGGAAATTTTAATCATACCAACTTCCCAGTTTAGCCCCCCAGACCTACTCGGGCAAGGTTGTAGACAAAGATCATTGTCAGCATTTTTCTATTGTACTGCCAGCTCAGTCGCCAGCTACAAAACGTTGTGTGTGTACTCAGTTTTACAAATCGGTTTATTCTGAGAACTGATTACAAAAATTTCAGATACTTTTCACACTGAAGTTCTGATGGCCAACAGAAATAAGAAAGGTGAGCAAGTAAAACCGGGAGCAAGGCCAACTCTACAAATGCCACTCTCTTCCTTTAATCAACAACTAAATTTAACTCTTCTGAATATACTGCAAGGACAATGGTCTGAAACTGGTGACATCCTGCTTATTGAAGTTAGATAGTGCCATCAGGACCCAGCTGGCCTGTTAATCAGTGAATCCCTCAAGGGTACAATTTGGTTTTCCCAGCTGGTGAAATTAGTTGAAAGAATAAAGGTCAGAGGACAAATACAGCCAATTGTAAATTTTCCTTATGGGGTTGGAAGGACAAATTTCACACACAAAACCAACAAAAAAATGTCTGGAGTTTTTGTATGGACAAGCAATACCCATTCTCCCTCAACTTCCCAGATGAAATCCCTTGCCCTTCTATTATCCAATTGTCAATAACCCATCCTATGGTCCTGAACAGTAACCACCCATCATTCTACTCCCATGTATTGGCTAATTTCCTTGTCACAAGACTAACATCCTTTGCATGCTTAAAGCAAAGGAGACTGAGGTGGATAAAAGATTAATCTCCAACACTGTGACTTAAAAATGCATTATAATTGGCATACTCAAAAAGGAGCTGATTTAGGATCAAAGGAAAAGGGCTCAAAAGAAGTTGACATAGGACTCAAAGGAAAAGGACTCAAGGCATTACTAAACTTTGCATTCTTGCTTTGTCATTGCACAACTTGATCACAATTTCTTACTGTTACTTTTAACTTTAATTATTCAACCATTACAATATTAAATGCTTCAATCTGATCACATTCTATTCAGACCCTTCAAATAATAATTCTCCACAATTCTCTCCATTCTGCAATTATTTTAATATAATTAAAATCCCCTGCAATTGCAACATTTTAATTGTTCTGTTCAAGCACCTCTTCACTTAATTTTTCTACTTGAAGAACAGCTACTTGTTAAAAATTATTTTAGTCCTTCATCTATACCATTGCCATTCTTTGCAGCTTCGAGTACCTTGGAACCCTCCTCAAAATGTATTTCCAAACATTTAGTTTCAGAGAGTTAGGGTTGTACAGCAGGCATAAAGGCCCATAAACCAATTGTATCCATGTTGATCTTTATGCCTATATACACCAATTCCATTTACCAATATTAGAACTAACTTTATATTGCCCTCTCAAGTGTTTGGCTAAATAACTAAATGCAGTGATTCCATACCTCTTGCAGAGCATTCCAGATATTAACCACACTAAAGGCAACTTCCTTTAAAACTCCAGACTCCCTTTTAAACTTTCTAACTTTGACCTGAAACCTATCATTGGAGAAACAATTACCACCAACTGCTTACACCATCTCTGCCTCCAATTTATTTAAGGGATCACTCCTCAGCCCTGAGAAAACAAGTCTAATCTAAAGATCACCAATCTAGGCAAATCTCCTGTGCACTCTCTCCAGCACAAGCCACATTCTTTCTAGAGTACATGCAATACTCCAACAAAACTTCTGCAAAGCTGCAACATAACATCCAAATTTTATGCCCCAACCTCCATAGGCATACAGTTTCTTCAGCACTTTGTTAACCAATCAGTGATTACCGACATGTTCTTTCACTTGGCTTTGGTTTTTTCCTTATTTCGTTTCTGTGGAGATATCAGGATCATTTTACAACATTAAATACAATTTAATGCTTTGTTGTTAATACTGGCTTAACCTGCATCATACAACTTATTGCCAAGTTTTCCTGAGAATGTTAGGTGCAAATATTTGGCTTTGACAGATCTCGACTAAACAATCAGAATTTATACCTGAGCAAGTTTACAGGTTAAGAAAAACTTTTTTAAAAAAAACAATATTATCTAGAACAGGGGTTCCCAGCCTTTCTTAATGCCATTCCAATACCATTACACAAGGGGTCTGTGGTCTCCAGGCTGGTAACCTCCGATAAAAAATATTTACTACGCTTTTGACATTTGTCTTGCTTTCCTTTCTGCCCATTTGTAGAATACTTACAGCTTCTCCTCAACTCTGAGGTCCACCCAACCATCGTTGACCAGGATGTATTCCTCTGAAATGCAATCACCAGAAGCAGTATGTGTGGGAAGATGTTCAATATCATACCATATCCCCATATACTATAGAAGAGAAATGCAAAAATATTAGTTAATTTTGGCCATTTATACAAATCATAATCCTGGGAAATAACTCAACAAAATACCAACAAATTTAGCCATTTTAGGAGCCTTCTTTTATTCAGACTGACCTCCACTCCAACCTCAAAGCACAGACTCAGATCATTTCAGTGGTTGAAAGGTAATCACTATCCTAGCAAATAACACTGTAAGGTATAGAAAACAAAGCAGCAAATAACCATATTTGATGATAATGATTATATTTATGAGGTACGACATTGGTGCTGGAGGGGTTGGGGTATTCAGAATTCATCCTCAAAAATATCCAATATAAAACTGTGCACTGAAAAGGTAGATGGATGAATGCTTTATTATTTCCATAAGACCATAAGGCATTGGAGCAGAATTAGGCCATTTAGCCATCAAATCTGCTCCATCATTCCATCATGGTTGATTTACTCTCCCCCTCAATCCCATTCCCTGCCCCTTTGTCACCCTAAACAGCATCTAAACAGCTGTCCTTGAGAAATGCAGTGCTCTCTCAGGCCTATATTGAAGTGGCAAAATAAATTGCATGTCCTGGCCCTTTTAGTTAATTTCATAACCAATGAGCCCAAGTTGACAAAATAGAAATGAATGATCTGACTTTTGCTTAAATCATTATTGTTCCACCCCACATCCATGCATGCATTCAGAGTCGGAAGGGTTCCATAAATGAAGCATATGTAATTCAAGGTTCATAGTTAAAGATAACAACATATTTCTTTGGATACTATTGCATCAGTAGTAATCAGTGCACTAAGATGGTGGCACACGCAGATGCAGTGGCTTCTCTGGATCCAACAAAAGGTGTAATTTTTTGTTCTTCATGCCTTTTTCGTGACTGCAGCACACCGGTGGATATCAAGAAGATCAAGTTCTGCAGGTCCACTCTACGAGCAAGATGTTTGATACTGTTGGAGCTGGACTTGTTGTGCATCTTGTTTCACCTACCCAGGGAAAACGTGGTCAGAGTTCAGTCCAACAGATGGTGTGGCAATTGTCTTGAACGTTTTTGTTGTGATTGCACGCCACTGTTGGATATTGGCAATGTAGAATACCGAGAGTCCGATTCACTGGTTCATTGGCGAAACGGACTGCTAGGAAGCTATGTTGCCTCAGTTGTTGCACGGACAAGATTGAGGGTGTGAGCCCAGTTAAGACTGAAATGAGGGCTTTCTATAGTTCCCAACAAACACACTGGTCCATCCACTTGGTCACAGCTGTATGTTTGACCTGGAGAAAGTGAATGGGTTGAGGAAGAGATTGCTCAGAATGAGAACAAGTTCAGCCAGGAAAATGACTGTAGTAGTGGAGCAGAAATGGTTAGACCTCAGCTTCCCCCAAAATACCAGAATGCTTAATTACCTCTAGGGAAAATATTTAAAGGTTTTCCAATGATCCAAACTACTTATTTTACCCTCATGGGCCATGCCTCCATAAATGTATAGAAGAGGATGGTATGTGGCTATTGGTTCTCATTCACCAGTCATCCACCCTGCTTGAAGTGCAAGACTATTAGTTTTTGGAAATGTTGATCATAGTTTTTATTTGTATAGCAAGTGTCATTTACAATTTTTTATATTTATACAAAAAAATAACCAATTAAAACAGTTCACAGTGAGAAAATGCAAAATATATTACCCAAGTATTCATTCAGCTGATTGAGATAAGTTAAAACAAGACATATTGGACAATCCAATATTCAACTATAAAAGGGTGTTAAGTGTGTTTTTAATCCTTCTGTTAAACTTAGAAATTTTATTAATTTCTGGTATATTAATAGAAGATCTTGAATCTCTAGGAAGGTGTTTGTATTCTGAATGTGACATGTAGAGCCCAAAAAATATTCTGCACTATATTTCCCAACACTTGTCCCAAAAAATTTGCTCCTTGGAATTTATGAAGATCATTTTCATTGATGCAATCAATGCCATTTTATCAAGAGCAGTAACCGGAATGAGGCAGCGGGAATGCTTTCCATTAATGCTTTGTTGTATTATCTAATAAAACTACCAAGAGGAAATAGTGAGTAATAAGTAGGTCATATACCCTCTGAAAATCCATGCATTGTCCATTCCACATAGGAAAGAAAAGCAGCAGAAAGCAGGGAGCTCAGCCCAATCTATCACAGGAACATCCCTCCCCACCACTGAAAGTATCAACATTAGGTGCTGCCTCAAGAAGGCAATGCCCATGAAAGACCCCCCCATCATCATCAGGCCAGCTCTATAAGCTCTGAAGTCCCACACCACCAGATTCATAAAACAACGACTTCTCTTCAGCCATTCAGTTCTCAAACCAACTGGTAAAAACCTAATCATTACTTTGGTATAGCAAAACAATGACCCCTTTGCATTACTATAGACTTAGTTCTTTATTGTAGTAGTGCACTTTCCTGGATAGTTTATGTTTTTGGGTGAATGTTGTCTCTAATGTTATATGCCTGTAATATTGTTGCAAGTAAATTTTTCATTGTTTTAATGTCATGAACTCCAAGTTGTACTTGTGCATATCAATTACAATGATGGGTAAAATTTGTACTGCGGCACTAATAAACTTTTAATACATTCACAAGATAAATCAGCACAGCTTGACTGTTAAATATATCAAGAGATACCACAGAATGTCCAGCAAGTTTGGGAAATCAATGAAAAATTATCCTACCATAACTGGTGTCCAAAACTGTTCGTTAATGATATAGCATTGTTTTCTCGATTCTTCCCTACCTCAGTTATCAACAACAATTGCTAATATTTTCTCTGCATAGCTTTTGACCAAAATAATTAAGATTGCCTGTTGTGGATATGTTTAAATTAATAATATATTTTTAAAGTATCCTTTTCATGCCAATAGTATGTTAACGTTCATCAAGGACGAGTTGCAGTGTTTGTTAATGAGACATTTACCAATCACGGACATAAAAATCTGGTTCTGCTGCATTCAAATAGCCATGCAATTGACTACTGATGTCCTTTAGAGTAATATTTTGATCTATCACTGACAAAACGGACTGTAGTTATTAGCCAGACAGCTGTAGCCAAAACCTTACAAACTTGTGACCTCCACTACCAAGAAGAACAAAGGTACATGTAAGTTATCCTCCAGATCACATACAAGTCATCTTAATTCAGGAATACATCACCAGTTCTTCATCACTGTTGGGTCTAGATGCTGGAACTTCCTATGCAATACTACTGTGCAAGTCTTTTCACCAGCAACTCTACAGCTGTTCAATGAGGTAACATGCCACCATTCGCTCAAGGGCAATTAGAGGTGAGCTAATCAAAGCTGACTCTCCATTGACAGTCTACACCCTGAAAATAAAGGGCTTCTCAAATATTTATCACAAATTAAATGGAAAAATCTTCTATAATTAACCATTTTTGATATCCATGATAGTCATGCTATTGGCCCTTCTCCTTTGTTGTCTGTTGTGAATAATGAACCAACACTGGGGCAAACATTGGATGTTTAAAACTTGTTTAAGCTAGGATTTCCTTTCCAGGCAATGGGGGGGAGGGGGTCCATTTTGATTGGGCTGATCAGAAATAACGACTAGAAGGTGAAAGAGCAACGTGAACAAACGGTGTACCATACTGTCGCTTCAGTTGGGCACTGCTCATTGACATCTATTGTGGCTGCAGGGAGTAACAAATGTCAAGACCTCATACAGCCGCACGATTCACTAACCTTCGTTAGGGAGAAATTTTCCTGTAATTTTACTTCGGGACATTGACCACGGCCATTTTTGCTGTTTGCTCCAGGCAGGCAGATGATCGAAAACACCAGCATTAGCAGCGGCCCCTGCATGTTAGCGTCTCAGGAGCCCCCTGAAAGATACAACAGGGTATTCGCTTCGTTCATTCGGAGGGTACAGAAATAGAAGAAAATTGAAATAAATAGGGGGTGGGTGGGTTAACTGAAGCATTTCTACATGGAGGAAGTACCTTCTTAAGCAACGCTGGTTCTCCGGGTACCTTGACTGAAAAAATGCAATTTCTTTTTTTGGAAGAGAGAATTTTCAGTTTGCAGGCTAATTCCATTTTAAAATAGATGGACTAACCTCGCTATTACTCTATCCCCAACTTCCTCCAGTTTGAAAACTTGCCCGCTGTGGCAAATTCTGACGTATTTTCTGCCCTTGCCATTTCCAAATTTTAATAAAAGGTGGTTGTAGATAACAACAATGTCACCCTAAGGTTCATTTGGCACATGCATTTTACCCCTTCGGTGCGTTAAATCTGGGATACAATTTGTCTTTTATTTATGAGATACAGCACAGAATAAACCCTTCGAGCTGCGCCGCTCAGCCGCCCCACATTTAATCCTAAACTAACCACGGGACAATTTACAGTGACCAGTTAACCTACTAAACAGGACATCTTTGGACTTTCAGCTCTTTGCTGAAGACAGAATCATCTTAATATCCGGAAGTCAAACAACAAATTGTGAGTAAAAATTGCTCCCGTCTTTCTTTAAGCTTTGTCTAATTGTAGAAATATTGATGAAAGTGTCCGCGCATTTAAATCGAACTCCTTCTGATCACTGCCTGTATTTAAGAATTTACTAGTTGAAGTAGTTACCATATTTAGAATATTAAAAAACATACACGTGTCTGAATTATTGAATTCCTGTTTCATATTCAGATTCTAGGGAGCGGCGCACTGTTCAGGTCGTTTCTGTTTAACGTAATGCACTTCGCCGTGTTTAATCTGGATGAGGACTGAATTTGGTGTATCCTCGATTTATCATTCTCCGGCTCTTTCGTCTAAGATTTCTTTAAAAAGCAATTATCAGACGAAGGATTTGAAACTTTTTTATAATAATCTGGGAACTATGTTGTAAACGTCTTTGACAATTAACTACAGATATTCCATCGTCCGGCACGTCCTTTCTCTTTCACGCACAGTTACTACTGTTGCTGCAGCATTCTCTCAGAACTGATAACGCAGCTCCCCGATAATCCGAACGCACTGGGGCTCCAAGCGGTATTTGTTCCTGTTTCTCTCGAGTCATCTCAATTTAATATAGACCGCTCGTTAAAAAGGGCACCCAGTCTATTCCGGCAAATAGTTTTACTTTACAAGTCAGGTCAATTCTTTCATCAGAATGACAAAACAAGACAGTTTATTTGGGGCTTTCATCTACGTGCTTTTTTTTGTTTTTGAAAGGCTACAATTTCCTCTCGAGTTCCCAAATTCTGATCGTCGGTTCCTTCAATCATACTTTATTAAAATTGACATAAAACAGGCAAAATATGGCATTTCAAATAAGGACCATTCATGTCCAAGAAACTTAATTACAACCACTTATATATTCTCCTCCCTCTGTATAACTTCCCAGTAGCTTACCTCAGAGCAAGCAGAAAGAGTGATGCGGTGTTCTGGAACTGACCCCCTCTGAGGTATAACGTTATCTACTACACCGCCCACAACCAACCCTATATCCGACCAACCAGCTTCAGGTAATAGGTCAGGTGAGAGCAGTCCCACCTGAAGCCCTAGGGAAGATTACAGTCATGCATACATCTGTAAAAGTGTGGTACCTGTTAAATACTGTGCTGGAGCTCTCCAAAATATTGAATGCTATATTGCACGTTGTTAATACTTGGTAAAATTAAGGCACTATTTACTTCATAGCGTGCTATTTTATGCACCAAAGAATCCCCATCGGTCAGCACTTGTTTTCCCCATTTACTCGAGATGCAATGGCGCGGCCCCCCAATTTGGGGAACAACAAACCTATACTGTACCAGAGATTTGAAAAATTTCAAACTTAACCTTGTTAAATCAGAAGTGTTTCGGACAAAATAGGTACACACAGCAAAATTCCTTAAACAGTAGCTAAGTAGCATCCGTTTAATGTTCTGGTAGGGGGAAGGGGATTGGCCTAAGCTTTTAGGCCAATGATACTTTATCAGAAATGATGGAAGATTATCAATCTGAAACATTAAAATGTGATTTTCCCTTTCTGCACATGTAGCTTGACCTTCTGAATATTTCCAGCACCTTTTTGATTGACAATTTTATTTTGGCTTTGAGTGCACTTTTTTTTTTGGTTTTGACAAAAGGCAATCCATTCAGGGCCCATATAACAATGACCAAGTTTATTGATGGCATATATCATTGCAAAGGTAGAAGCTTTAACCTTATGTTTAGAACCATGCTGGCAAACATCCACTCTTGAGCATCCTGGCAGCAAATCTCCCTTGCTCAGGTATCCAAGGAACCCAAAGATTTTGAGCCACATACTTCATGACACTGGGATGGAAGGTCCCCCTCCCCTCACCCCCAAGGTGAGTGCTCCAGCTTCTGGTTTAAATGACAGATTGCCCCTTCGTTTAGATACAGCAGAAGATCAGTGGTTATATCTAATGGTTGGGTGAGATGAGGGGGTGCCGATCTGCAGACTCAAGGTTATTGTTCCAGAGGTTGGTTGGTTAGTCAGGAAGAAATATTGAAAACATTGTTGTTCATGCAGGGGAGATGTCAAGCTTTTTTACTCAGAGAGTGGTGAGTGCATGGAATGGGCTGCCGACTGCGGAGGTGGAGGCGGAACTGATAGGGTCTTATAAGAGACTCCTGGATGGACACATGGAGCTTAGAGGGCTATAGGTAAGCCTAGGCAGTTCTAAGGTAGGGACATGTTCAGCACAGCTTTGTGGGCCGAAGGGCCTGTATTGTGCTGTAGGTTTTCTATGTTTCTATGAAATATTGAAGGCATTGTTGTCCTCCTGGGAGAGGAGAGGGGGAGAGCTGAGAATGACTGGCAAGTTTGCTGGCCTCATGAATATTGATAGGCATGGGGAGATCTAACGGAGGGAGCATCAGTAAAGATATTCATAGACTTTGGGGGAGCTGCTGAAATGTCAGCTGATTTATTGGGGACTCAGGTATGTTGTCTGAGGGTTTGAGGTTAGCTTTAAATTGTGGACTAGAGAACATCAGGTTCAGGAATACTGTATTTGCTGTGGATTAGAAGGAGGATTTTGGCAAATTGGAGATTTTTTGTTAATGCCGTCTAAAACTGTATTTTCTGAAAGCAATCAGGGAAAGGATCAGAAGCAGACACAAGGCTCCTCCTGGCATGTGTAAATATTCCTATGATATGTGTAAAGACACCTCTTGTCGGTCCTTTATGAAATTGACACTGTTGGTAATTTATATCAGAAACGTGCATGAACATCTATCTATTATTACAATCTAAGCCATGCGTATCTCAATCCCAAGATTACAGCAGTGAAAAAAGTCTTGAGGCCCATCATGTCCATGTTGGTTCTTACAAAGAGCAAACTGATTTAATCCCTAACTATATATTTTATTCATGTTCCAGCAAACTAGTTATTTTCAAATGCACATCCAATGGCGTGTTGGTGTCATTTGATTCAGCCACTGCATCAGCTGATGTTTTCACCTCAATCTATTGAAGGATGACTTCTTTCAAAAAGATGTATCACTCCCACTGACTCCTGGGAATTCCTGGGCCACGATTGCTCAAATGAACAAGGGTTATAGAAGATCCAATCACAAACAAGAGAAAATCTGCAGATGCTGGAAATCAAAGCAACACACACAGAATGCAGGAGGAACTCAGCAGGCCAGGCAGCATCTATGGAAAAGACTACAGTTGACGTTTCGGGCTGAGACCCTTCCACAGATGCTGCCTGGCCTACTGGGTACCTCTGACATTTTGTAGGAGTATCGGGGATGTTGGGTTTTACTTAAGCAGGAAATGAGGGAGGCAAAAAGAGATCATGAGACATCTCTGGCAGATAAAGTGAAAGAGAATCCCAAATAATCCTCCAAGTATACTGTATTAAGAGCAGAAGAGTTACTAGGGAGAATATAAAACCAAGGATGTAACGCTGAGGCTTTTTAAGGCACTGGTCAGACCACATGTGGAGTGCCTCATTTAAGAAAGGAAATGCTGACATTGGAGAGGTCCAAAGGTGCTTCATGAGAATGATCCCAGGAATTAAATGGTTAATGTACAATGAATGATTGATAGCCTTGGGCCTCTACATTCTGTACAACTCCTTGGCTGGAGTTTACAAGGATTTCATTGAAACCTATCAAATATTGAAAGGCCCAGATGGAGTGGACATGGTGATGACGTTTCCAATAGTGGGGATGTCCAGGACTAGAGGGCACAGCCTCAGAATACAAGGATGTCTTTTAGAACAGAGATGGAGAAATTTATTTAGCCAGAGGGCGGTGAATCCGTGAATTTCATTGCACAGATAGCTGTGAAGGCCAAATCTCTGGGTATACCCTCAGTGGCCACTTTATCAGCTTCAGGAGTGGAACCTGGTGTGATCTGCCCATCCATCTTAAGGCCCGATTGCTGTGCATTCAGAGATGCTCTTCTGCACACCACTGTTGTAATGCATGATTACTTGAGTCACTGCAACTCCTGTCAGCTTGAACTACCCTGGCCATTCTTCTCTGAACTCTTTCACCCACAGAACAACCACGACCTGGATGTTTCATTATTTTTGCACCATTCTCTGTAAACTCTAAAGACTGTTGTGCATGAAAATCCCAGGAGATCAGCAGTTTCTGAAATACTCTAACCACTTTGTCTGGCCCCAGCAATTATTCCAGGGTGAAAGCCACTTAGATCATATTTTTCGCACAATCTGATGTTCAGTCTGAACAACTGAACCTCTTGACCATATCTGCATGCTTCTATGCATTTAGTTGCTGCATACGAATGCCTGATTAGATAGTTGAGTTAATGAGCAGATGTGCAGGTGTACCTAATAAAGTGACCACTGAGTGTATTTAAAGCAGAGCTTGATAGGTTCTTGATTAGGAAGAACATCAAAGATTCCAGAAAGAAGGCAAGAGAATGGGGTTGAGAGGGATGATAAAGATTCAAAAATTCAAAGCACATTTATTATCAACAAACAAGAGAAAATCTGCAGATGCTAGAAATCCAAGCAGCATGCGCAAAATGCTGGAGGAACTCAGCAGGCCAGGCAGCATCTATGGAAAAGAGAACAGTTGACGTTTCGGGCTGAGCACCTCCAGCAGGACTGCAGGAAAAAAAATGAGGAGTAGAGTTAAAAGGTGGGGAGAGGGGAGGAAAAAACACACGGTGACAGGTGAAACTGGAAGGGAAAGTGGTGAAGTAAAGAGCTGGGAAGGATTGCGGAAAGAGATACAGGGCTGGAGAAGAGTGAGTCTTATAGGAGAGGACAGAAGGCCATGGAAGAAAGAAAAGGTGGGAGGAGCACCACAGGGAGGCGATGGACAGGCAAGGAGATAAAGTGAGAAAAGGAAAAGAGGATGGGGAATGGTGAAGTGGTGGTTGAGGTGGGGGGAAGGACATTACTGTAAGTTTGAGAAATCAACATTCATGCCATCAGGTTGGAGGCTATATAAGATGTTGCTCCTCCAATCTGAGTGTGGCCTCATTACAACCATAGCAGAAGCTATGGATAGTCATATTGGAATGGGAATGGGAAGTGGAATTAAAATGGGTGGCCACTGGAGATCCCGCATTTTCTGGCGGACAGAACATAGGTGCTCGGCGAAACGGTCTCCCAATCTACGTCAGGTCCCACTGATATACAGGAGGCCACACTAAGAGCATGGGACACAGTAGATGACCCCAACAGACTCACAGGTTAAGTGTCACCTCACCTGGGAGGACTGTTTCCATGAGCACCGCAGAGATGTGCGCTTAGCCCACTGCTCAACTCGCTTTACACCGATGACTGTGTAGCTTAGTACAGCTCCAACAGCACGAATAAGTTTGACAGTGACAGCACTGTTGTAGGCTGTATATAAGGGGTTTATGAATCAGCATACAGGAGAGCGATTGAAAATTTGGTTGAGTGGTATAAGTCAAACATTATTTTGCTCTTTAATTGTGTTCTCTGAAAAAAAGTTGAAATTTTCACTTACGTGTAGGTGGAATTGGACAAAATTTGGAAAATTGGATGCATCTAGGAAAGTTCCCTTTGCATCAGGACAGACTACCGCATTTCAGTGAAAATTGCCCCAAATCAGAAAATGCCTTTAATTTAAAAAAAAATGAAGGTATGTCAGAGTGATCCACTGACATTGTGGTAATGTCTCTCATGGGTTCCCTAGCAGGCATTTTCCTCCCCTTACCTCCCCCTTCAACAGACAATATGACTTTGGTTGTACTGGTTGAGGAATGAATGCCAGCCAAGCTATTTCTGCTATTGATCTTCAAATTGTGTTCTTTCAAAGCCAGCAAGAACTCTGTTGATGTGTCTATAACCTCTCATTCAAAAGGAATGCTGGTAGTATTGCAGCAACAAAACTTTAGTGAACTTATTAGGAAAAGGGTTATTAAAGTTTCACTTTTCTAATTTTGCCTCGACTGTATGAAAGACAACTTCATATTAAGGTATGCAAAGAGATAAACACCAAAACACTATTCCCTCTCACACACATGTTTACTATCCTACTTTTTATTTCAGTAAATGAAATATGGTCATTCACTTTTCATGTCCTCTTCTAGATATGAAAATCATTCCATAAAAATGATTTATGGTCATGCACTTTGGTAGATGATATGAAAGGGATGCCTACTTTCTAAATGGGGAGAAAATCCAAAAATCTGAGGTGCAAAGGAACATGGGAATCACTGTGCAGAACACCCTAAAGGTTAACTTGCAGGTTGAGTTGGTGAGGAAGGCAAATGCCATGTTAGCATTCCTTTCAAGAGGTCTAGAATACAAGAGCAAGGAAGTGATGCTGAGGCTTTATAATGCACTGGTAAGGCCTCACCTTGAGTATTGTGTACAGTTTTGGGCTCCTCATCTTAGAAAAGATGAGAGAGTCCAGAGGAGGTTCACAAGGATGATTCCAGGAATGAAAGAGTTATCATATGAGGAACATTTGCTGGGTCTGGATCTGTACTCACCGGAATTCAGAAGGATGGGAGGGAGTATCTCATTGAAACCTTTTGAATGTTGAAGGGCCTAGACAGAGTAGATGTGGAAAGGAAGTTTCCCATGGTGGGAGAGTCTAAGACAAGAAGGCATAGCTTCAGGATAGAGGTGCGCCCTTTCAAAACAGATGTGGAGAAATTTTTTTAGCCTAAGGGTGGTGAATTTGTGGAATTTGTTGCCACATGCAACTGTGGAGGTCAGGTCATTGGGCATATTAGGTCTCTATTCATTGGAGCGTAGAAGGTTGAGGGGGGATTTGATCGAGGTATTTAAAATTTTGAGAGGGATGGATAGAGTTGACGTGAATAGGCTGTTTCCATTGAGAGTAGGGGAGATTCAAATGAGAGGACATGATTTGAGAGTTAGGGGGCAGAAGTTTAAGGGAAACACGGGGGGTATTTCTTTTCTCAGAGAGTGATAGCTGTGTGGAATGAGCTTCCTGTAGAAGTAGTAGAGGCCAGTTCAGTTGTGTCAGTTAAGGTAAAATTGGATAGGTATATGGACAGGAAAGGAGTGGAGGGTTATGGGCTGAGTGCGGGGTAGGTGGGACTAGGTGAGATTAAGAGTTCGGCACGGACTAGGAGGGCCGAGATGGCCTGTTTCTGTGCTGTGATTGTTATATGGTTATACGGTTATATATATTTAATGCAAAGATTGATGATAGGTTCTTGATTGGACATGGCATCAAAGGTTACGGGGAGAAGATCAGGAACTGGGGTTGAGGAGGAAATAGAAAAAAAGGATCAGCCACGATTGAATGGCGGAGCAGACTCGATGGGCCAGATGGCCCAACTCTGCTCCTGTGTCTTATGCTGTTATGGCCTAAAAATGGCATCACAGGTAAATAGGGTTGTAAAGAAATCTTTTGGCATAATGGCCTTCATAAATCAATACATTGAATACAGGAGTTGCGATGTTGAAATTGTTTAAGACATTGGTGAGTCTTAATTTGGACTATTGTGTCCAGTTCTGGTCACTTACTTCTCAGAAAGAGTGCAGAAAAAAATTACAATGATGTTACAGGGACTTGAAGACCTGGGTTATAGGGCAAGATTGAATAGGTTAGGCCTTTATTCCTGTAAATGTGGAAGATTGAAAGGGAATTTGATAGAGGTATACAAGATTCTGTGTGCTATAGATAGGGTCGAGGCAAGCAGGCTTTTTCCACTGAGGTTGGGTGAGACTAGACCTAGCAGTTAAGGGTGAAAGGTGAATTGTTTAAAGGAAAGATGAGGGGGATCTTCTTCCTTCAGAGGATGGTGAGAGGATGGAACAAGTTGACAGCGCAAGTGGTGGATGTGGGGTCAATTCCAACATTTAAGAGAAATTTGAATAAGTACATGGATGGAAGGGGTATGGAATACTACGGTCCATGTACGGGTCAATGGGTCTAGGCAAGTTAATGGTTTGGCACAGATTAGATGGGTGAAGGGTCTGCTCTGTGCTGTAGTGTTCAAGGACTCTATGAGCAAGAACTCTTCTGAGGACCTGTACACCAGCGTTAATACAGATTTTTTATTAAAACAGTTGTGGATGAGTGTGTTCCCAAAAAATCCTCCCAGGTTTACCACAATCAGAAGACCTGGATGAACAATGAAATCCAGAATTTGCTGAGAGCCAGATCAGAAGCATTCAACTCTGAAGATCAGGAGTGCTACAAGAGGTGCAGGTATGATCTCTGGAAAGCCATCTCTCAGGCAAAGTGGAGATTTTGGACCAGACTGGAATCAACAAGGGATGCTCAAAGCAGCGGCAGAGTTTGAATGCCGTAACTTCCTACAAGATAAATCCTGTGACACAGGGGACAGCAGAGCTTCATTTCCAGATGATCTCAATGTCTTCTAAGCTCGCTTTGATCACCAGACCCAGGAAGAACCGTCGTGCACCCCCATGTCTACTGATAACCCTTTGGTCTCAGCATCAGAAGATGGTGTGTGGGCTGCCTTCAAGAGAGTGAATTCAAGAAAAGCATCTGGTCCGGTCAGAGTACCCAGCCGAGTACCGAGACCTGTGCTGACCAGATGGCTGGTGTATTCACGGATATCTTCAACCTCTTACTCCAGCAGTGTGTGGTACCCACCTGCTTCAAGTGGGCTTCAATCATACTGGTGACCAAGAAGAGCATGGTAACCTGTCAAAATGACTATCACCCAGTGGCACTTACATCCACAGTGATGAAATGTTTTGAGAGGCTGGTGTTGAAGCTTATCAGCTCCTGTCAGAGTGGTGACTTGGATCTGTCCAAGTCGCCTACTGAAGCAACAGATGCCATCTCATTGGCTCTGCACATAACTCTGGAACATCTGAACAGCAAAGATTCATACATTAGGATGCTTGTTATTGATTTCAACTCAGCATTTAACACCATCATCCCCTCAAAACTAATCAGTAAGCTCCAAAACCTGGGCTCAAAACACAATTGTACAATTGGATTTTGGATTTCCTCACTTGTAGACCCCCACTTGTTACTCCAGATCTAGTGCAGCACAAAAAAAGCACAATAATGGAATTAGGTGGAGAATGAATGTGTGGCTGTGGGATTGGTGCAGGGGGCAGGGATTCAAATTTCTGGATCATTGGGACTTCTTCTGGGGCAGCCGTGACCTGTTCAAGAAGGACGGGTTACACTTGAATCCTGGGGGAACCAATATCCTAGCGGGGAGGTTTGCTAGGGCTACAGGGCAGACTTTAAACTAGTAAGATGGGGGGGGGTGGGAATCAATTTGAGGAAACTATGGGAGAGGAGGTTAGTTCACCAGTGGAGCAAGTAAAGAGACAGTGTGTGAGGGAGGAAAGGCAGGTGATGGAGAAGGGATGCGCTCAGCCCGAAGATGTAGGGGAGAAGAAAGAAAAGGATAATAAATTTGAATGCATTATTAGGGATGAAAAGAGAGGAGGAGGTGGAGAGTATCTTAAATATATCTGTTTTAATGCTAGGAGCATTGTAAGAAAGGTGGATGAGCTTAAAGCGTGGATTGATACCTGGAATTATGATGTTGTAGCTATTAGTGAAACATGGTTGCAGGAAGAGTGTGATTGGCAACTAAATATTCCTGGATTTAGTTGCTTCAGGTGTGATAGAGTAGGAGGGGCCAGAGGAGGAGGTGCTGCATTGCTTGTCCGAGAAAATCTTATGGCGGTGCTTTGGAAGGATAGATTAGAGAGCTCCTCTGGGGAGGCTATTTGGGTGGAATTGAGGAATGGGAAAGGTGTCGTAACACTGATAGGAGTGTATTATAGGCCACCTAATGGGGAGCGTGAGTTGGAAGAGCAAATGTGTAAGGAGATAGCAGATATTTGTAGTAAACACAAGGTGGTGATTGTGGGAGATTTTAATTTTCCACACGTAGACTGGGAAGCTCATTCTGTAAAAGGGCTGGATGGTTTAGAGTTTGTGAAATGTGTGCAGGATAGTTTTTTGCAACAATACATAGAAGTACCAACTAGAGATGGGGCAGTGTTAGATCTCCTGTTAGGGAATGCGATAGGTCAGCTGACAGATGTATGTGTTGGGGAGCACTTTGGGTCCAGTGATCACAATAGCATTAGCTTCAATATAATTATGGAGAAGGACAGGACAGGACCTAGAGTTGAGATTTTTGATTGGAGAAAGGCTAACTTTGAGGAGATGTGAAGGGATTTAGAGAGAGTGGATTGGGTCAAGTTGTCTTATGGGAAGGATGTAATAGAGAAATGGAGGTCATTTAAGGATGAAATTATGAGGGTACAGAATCTTTATGTTCCTGTTAGGTTGAAAGGAAAGGTTAAAGGTTTGAAAGCACCATGGTTTTCAAGGGATATTAGAAATTTGGTTTGGAAAAAGAGGGATGTCTACAATAGACATAGGCAGCATGGAGTAAAGGAATTGCTCGAGGAATATAAAGAATGTAAAAGGAATCTTAAGAAAGAGATTAGAAAAGCTAAAAGAAGATACGAGGTTGGTTTGGCAAATAAGGTGAAAGTAAATCCGAAAGGTTTCTACAGTTATATTAAAAGCAAGAGGATAGTGAGGGATAAAATTGGCCCCTTAGAGAATCAGAGTCGTCAGCTATGTGTGGAGCCGAGGGAGATGGGAGAGATTTTGAACAATTTCTTCTCTTCGGTATTCACTAAGGAGAAGGATATTGAATTGTTTAAGGTGTGGGAAACAAGTAAGGAAGTTATGGAACCTATGATGATTAAAGAGGTGGAAGTACTGGTGCTTTTAAGAAATTTAAAAGTGGATAAATCTCCGGGTCCTGACAGGATATTCCCCAGGACCTTGAGGGGAGTTTGTGTAGAGATAGCAGGAGCTCTGACAGAGATCTTTAAGATGTCATTAGAAACGGGGATTGTGCCAGAGGATTGGCGTATTGCTCATGTGGTTCCATTGTTTAAAAAGGGTTCTAGAAGTAAGCCTAGCAATTATAGACCTGTCAGTTTGACATCAGTGGTGGGTAAATTAATGGAAAGTATTGTTAGAGATAGTATTTATAATTATCTGGATAGACAGGATCTGATTAGGAGTAGGCAGCATGGATTTGTGCGTGGAAGGTCATGTTTGACAAACCTTATTGAATTTTTTGAAGAAGTTACGAGGAATGTTGATGAGGGAAAGGCAGTGGATGTAGTCGATATGGACTTCAGCAAAGCCTTTGACAAAGTTCCACATGGAAGGTTAGTTAAGAAGGTTCAGTCGTTAGGTATTAATACTGGAGTAATAAAATGGATTCAACAATGGCTAGATGGGAGATGCCAGAGAGTAGTGGTGGATAATTGTTTATCGGGATAGAGGCCGGTGACTAGCGGGGTGCCTCAGGGATCTGTTTTGGGCCCAATGTTGTTTGTAATATACATAAATGATCTGGATGATGGGGTGGTAAATTGGATTAGTAAGTATGCAGATGATACTAAGGTAGGAGGTGTTGTGGATAACGAGGTGGGTTTTCAAAGCTTGCAGGGAAATTTATGCTGGTTAGAAGAATGGGCTGAACGTTGGCAGATGGAGTTTAATGCTGAGAAGTGTGAGGTTCTACATTTTGGCAGGAATAATCCAAATAGAACATACAGGGTAAATGATAGGGCATTGAGGAATGCAGAGGAACAGAGAGATCTAGGAATAACAGTGCATAGTTCCCTGAAGGTGGAGTCTCATGTAGATAGGGTGGTGAAGAAGGCTTTTGGAACGCTGGCCTTTATAAATCAAAGCATTGAGTACAGAAGTTGGGATGAAATGTTAAAATTGTACAAGGCATTGGTAA
This sequence comes from Hypanus sabinus, assembly GCF_030144855.1. NCBI lineage: Eukaryota > Metazoa > Chordata > Chondrichthyes > Myliobatiformes > Dasyatidae > Hypanus > Hypanus sabinus. Next base: position 34,404,497 of record NC_082707.1, read on the forward strand.
GGCCAAATTTAGAATATTGTGTGCAGTTCTGGTCACCGAATTATAGGAAAGATATCAATAAATTAGGGAGAGTGCAGAGACGATTTACTAGGATGTTACCTGGGTTTCAGCACTTAAGTTACAGAGAAAGGTTGAACAAGTTAGGTCTCTATTCTTTGGAGCGTAGAAGGTTGAGGGGGGATTTGATTGAGGTATTTAAAATTTTGAGAGGGATAGATAGATTTGACGTGAATAGGCTGTTTCCATTGAGAGTAGGGGAGATTCAAATGAGAGGACATGATTTGAGAGTTAGGGGGCAGAAGTTTAAGGGAAACACGAGGGGGTATTTCTTTACTCAGACAGTGATAGCTGTGTGGAATGAGCTTCCTGTAGAAGTAGTAGAGGCCAGTTCAGTTGTGTCATTTAAGGTAAAATTGGATAGGTATATGGACAGGAAAGGAGTGGAGGGTTATGGGCTGAGTGCGGGTAGGTGGGACTAGGTGAGATTAAGAGTTCGGCACGGACTAGGAGGGCCGAGATGGCCTGTTTCCGTGCTGTAATTGTTATATGGTTATTAATAAGATAAAGAACACAATAAATACTTAAGTTAACTCTTATAGATTGAGGATCTACTCACTTGTAGATCCAAATTTTGTTTGGATTAGCAAAAACATCCTGCCATAATCTCCATCAGCCTAGGAGCACCGCAGGGATGTGTGCTTAGCCCAATGCTCTACTCACTTTACACCTATGACTTTGTAGCTAAGTACAGCTCCAACAGCATGTGTAAGTTTGCTGATGACGCCACTGTTATAGGCTATATCCAAGGGGTTTATGAAGCAGCATACAGGAGGGAGATTGAAAATTTGGCTGAGTGGTGTAAAAACAACAACATCTCACTCAATGTCAATAAGACTACTGACTGTAGACTTCAGGAAAGGGAAAACAGAGGTTCATAAGCCAGTAATTATCGGAGTATCAGACATGGAGAGGGTCAGTAACTATAAATTTCTGGATGTTAATATCTCGGAGGATCTGTCTAGAACCCATCAAATGATATAATTGCAAAGAAAGCACAACAACACATCTACTTCCTCAGGAGTCCCCAGGGATTTGTCATGTCATCAAAAACCTTGGACAACTTCTATACATGTGTGATGACTGGCTTCACCATGGCTTGGTATGGGACACCAGCACCCTTGAGCAGAAGATCCGACAAAGGTGATGGATTCAGCCCAGTATATCATGGGTCAAACCCTCCCAACCATTGAGCACATCTACATGAAACATTGCCACAGAAAAGCAGCATCCATCATCCAAGATCCTCACCACCCAGGCCATGCTCCTGTCTCGCCGCTGCCTTCAATAGAAGGTACAGGTGCCTCAGGAGTCGCACCACCAGCTTCAAGAACAGTTACTATACCTCAACCATCAGGCTCTTGAACAAAAGGGGACAACTACGCTCATTCTACTTCTGGAGTTCCCACATTCAATGGTCTCATTTTAAGGACTTTTTAATCCTGTGATTTCATGCTCTTATTTATTGTTATTTATTTATATCTGCATTTGCACTGTTTGGTGTCCTTTAATCCTGTTTACAACTACTATTCTATAAATTTGATAAGTATACCCACAGGAAAAGAATCTCAGGGTTGTATGTAGTGGCATGTACATTATGTACTCTGATAATATTTTTACTTTGAAATTTGAACTTTGAACTCCATGAATCACTTCCTACTTTTCCCAATTGAAATCTATCTGCCACTTTTCAGCCCAGCTCTGCAACTATCAATGCCCCTTATGACAACCTTCTACACTATCCACAACCCCACCAACCTTTGTATCATCTGCATACTTACTAACCCACTCTTCCAAGTCATTTATAAAAATCATGAAGAGCAGGGGTTCCAGAACAGATTCCTGTGGAGCAATACTGGTCACTGAGTATGCTCCATCTACCAGCCCTCTGCCCTCTATGGGCAAGCCAATTCTGAATTTGTGCAGCTAAGTTTCTCTGGCTCCCAGGCCTCATGACTATCTCAATGAGCCTACGATGGAGAACCGTGCCAAATGCCTTACTGAAATCCAAATACACCACATCCACTACTGTATCTTCATTAATTTGTTTTGTGACTTCTTCAAAGAATTTAATCAGGTTCATGAGGAATGATCTGCCCCTCACAGAGATACACTGATTATCCCAAATCTGATTATGCTTCTCCAAATGCACACAGATGCTGTCTTTAAGAATCCTCTCCAATAATTGGCCCACCACTGACATAGGACTCAATGGTCTTTCATTCCCAGGGTTATCCCTATCACCTTTCTTGAACAAAGGAATAGCATTTGCCACCCTCCTATGGCAGTGAGGACCAAAGATTATTGCCATCTCTTCCTGACCAGCCCTGGGGACTTAACTGTCCTAATATTTTTCAAAAGTTCCAGCACAGCCTCTTTCTTAATGTCAACATACTCCAGCATGTGAGTCTGTTCTATGCTGTCCTCACACTTGTCAAGGTCCCTCTCACTGATAACTACTGAAGCAAGGTATTCATGAAAGGCCTCGCCTACCACTTCTGACTCGAGGCACGTGTTTCCTCCTTTTATCTCTGATCAGTCCTACCCTCACTCTAATCATCCTTCTGTTTTTCACATTTATGTATTACATCTTGGGATATTCTTTAATCCTCTTCACCAAGGCCTTCTCGTGCCCCCTCCTAGCTGTCCTAGGTTACACTGTAATGCTCTCGCACTCTGACTGATCCTTGCTCCCTAAACCTTAAGAAAGCTCTTTCTACTTCCTGACTAGAGATTCCATGTCTCTTGTCAACCATGGCTCCATTACCCTACCATCCTTTCTCTGCCTCTTTGGACAAACCAATTCAGAGCTCCTTGCTCCCTAAGCAGCCTCCAAACTTCCATCATGCATTTTCCTGAGTACAACTGTTTGTAATTTACACTCCCAAGTTCCTCACTAATACCCCTCCCCCAAATAAATACTTCTTCATCTTTCAAACAAGAGAAAATCTGCAGATGCTGGAAATCCAACCCTTTTCCATTGAAGCTGCCTGGCTTACTGAGTTCCTCCAGCATTTCGTGTATGTTGCTTTCCCATACTTGTCTGGTCACTCAACCTATTATTTCAGGAATCCTTTCTGGATACACCCAACAAATCCTGTCCCATCTAAGCAGAGAAGTTGGAGTCACGCATGACAACAACCTTGTTATTTTTGTATCTTTCCAAAAACTGTCTTCCAATCTGTACCTCAGTGTCTGCTGCTATTGGGAGTTTGATAGAATATTCCCAATGGAATGATTGCTCCCTTCATGTTTCTGATTTTTATCACAATCCCTCCATGGTAGGCAAGGTAAGTAGATTTCCAAATGACTCCAAAATTAGTAATACAATGGACAGTAAAGATAGTTATCTAAAATTACAATGGAATATAGGTCAACTGGGTATCAAAGACTGGCAGATGAGATTTAACCCAGACAAGTGCAAGATGTTGTACTTCGGTAAGTTAAACCAGAGCAGGACCTACACAGCTGTAAGACTCCAGAACATATTATAGAATAGAGAGACCAAGGGGCACATGTACATTGTTCCCTGTAAGTGAAGACACAAATAAGCAGGGTGGTGAAGAAGGCATTTGGCATGCTTGCCTTCATTACTCAGGGCATTAAATACCGGAACTGGGATATCATGCTACCACTGTACAAAACCTTGGTTAGAATACTGTAATGCATTTGAGTCTTGGAGTACCATGTGACTTTCTGGTCAACTGGAGAAACTGGAGAAAGGATTTAAAAGAGATCTAAGAGGCAACCTTTTCACACAGAGTGTGATGGGGATTTGGGATTAGCTGCCAGAGGAAGAACAACCATGACGTTCCACAGTAACTTAGATCGGTACCTGGATAGGAGAAGTCTAAAGAGATATCGACCAAACGCAGAGAAATGGGACTAGCTCAAGGTTACAATCTGATCATTTTGATTCCTCACTGGATAACTTTAAAGAAGGAACAGCAGAGAAGATATTACGTATAACTCCATGAATCAGTTGCATGCAAAACCCCTGAGGAGGGCATCACCTAACAAATGAACCAAATACCCATTAGGAATGTCTCGCCTTATCTGTACAAGGGTCTGCATTTCAGCAATGGCTCTCCCATGACCTCACAACCCATAAAGCTGGAGTAAACAAAGTCATTCTCAATTTCGATGGATTGCTTAAGAAGAAGATGGGGAGGAATGGCAGCACAGCAGTTAGAATAACGTTATTACAATGCCAGCAACCCTGGTTCAATTCCCATCACTGTCTGTAAGGGGTTTCTGCATTCTCTCCCATGGGCTCCCTCCAGGTGCTCTGGTTTCCACCCACATTGGCCATGGGAGCAAAGTGGTTAGCACAACGCTATTACAGCTCAGGGCATCAGAGTTCAGTGTTCAATCCCAGAGTCCTCAGGAAGGTGTTTGTATGTCCTCCCCGTGGAATACTTGGGTTTTCTCCAGGTGCTCAGGTTTCCTCCCACAGACCAGAGACATTCCGGTTAGTTGTCTAATTGGTTATTGTAAATTGACCCAGCACAGCTCCGGGGCCGGAAGGGCCTTTTCTACGCTGTAGGTCTGAATAAAATAAAATAAACATTCCAAAGACATACAGGTTCGTGGGTTAATTGGTCACGAGGGTGTAATTAGGCCAGAAGCTCATTGAGCTGGAAGGGCCTGTTATCGTCTTGTATCTCTAAATCAAATCAAATCAAATCCAGATAGTGCAAAATAGATTCTTCTTCCACACAAAATTCTGGAGGAGCTCAGTCGGTCAGGCAGCATCTAGGCAAAGTAATAAACAGTTGACGTTTATCCTGATGAAGGGTCTGTGCCCAAAACATCGACTGTTTACTCTTTTCCATAGATGCTGCCTGACCTGCTGAGTTCCTCCAGCATTTTGGGTGTGCTACTCTGTATCTCCAGCATCTGCAGAATCTCATGTGTTTAGATTCTTCTCATTTCCTGCCTGTTCTTCTATAAACTATTTTAATGCATGACCTCTGGTTCATGTGCCCATGGCAACAATATCTCCATACTTACCACTTCAATTATATACTCAAAAAAAACATTATCAAGATGCTTCAATCTCATTCTGATCTCTGGGATCATTCGAGTAAACCTCCCCAGTGTTCCATTCCAAAATTTGGGATCTTTCCTAAAATAAAGACATAAGATGCCAGAACTTGAAGTAAAACACCAATGTAGTGTGTTGACCTGAAGCGTCCTTTCCCCAGAAAAGTTGCTCAATATTGGACTCGAGGGATTGGGTTACGGAGAAAGATTGAAACAGGTTGGGACTTTTTTTTCGTTTGAATATACTGTCGGAGGATGTGGAGTAATATTATAGTTTTGTATAAAATTATGAGGGTACAGAAAGGGTGAGTGTGCTCAAAATGTTTCCCAGGGTTGTGAAATCAAGAACTCAAGGGTACAGGTTTAAGGTGAGATGAGAGACATTTAAGAGGGGCAACCTTTTCACCCAAAAATTGGTCAACACGTGGAATGAGCTGTCGGTGGAAGTGTTTGAAGCAGCTATATTAACATCTGAAAGGTGCTTGAACAGGTACATGCACAGGAACAGTTTAGCGAGCAAGTGCCAAACATGGGCAAATGAGACTAGTAGATGGGAATTTTGGTCAGCATGACCAGTTCGGCTGGAGAGTCTATTCTTGTGCTGTTTAACTCTATGACTTTGATCCACTGAGTTTCTCTAGCAGAATGTCTTTTTTCCTCAAAAGACATTCGCTGTTGAGATCTAACACACGACTTCTTTCTTTCTGCACCTAATCCCCCAAATGTACAGCAATGTTTAGCTATTTCTTAACCTTGCTCTACCACCTTTACAGCTTTGTGTCTACACACTTCTGTCACCCTTTTGCTGTTGTACAAATCTTAAAGTAATCTTAGTGTCAAGCAGCATGGGAAATAGGCCTTTTGGCCCATCAACTCTGCACTACCAAGTATCATTTACATTGACATGAGAAAATCTGCAGATGCTGGCATTCCCATTGATCCGCTTTTACTCTACCTGTGTCCCCATCAGCTCCTGTTCTCCCCTGCCCAGAGCTAGATTTTACCACTCACCTGCACACGAGGGGTAATTTACTGTGCCCAGTAACCCTCCCAGTATATTTTTACAGCTACAAGCTTGTGCCACTGATTTACACCCATGTGACCAATTAACCTTTGGAATGTGGGAGGAAACTGGAGCACCCAGAGGAAACCCACGGGGAGAAGATACAAACCCCTTACGGACAGTGGTGCAAATTAAACCTGGGCCACTGTTGCTATAGTAGTGGTGCACTAGCTGCAAAACTGCTAACCAAGTAGCTTGGGCATGTTGGGGTAAACCAGAGGACTCAAGTGAAACCCACCCCCCAGTCACAACCAGAATGCGCAAACTCCACAAAGACAGTGCCAGTGGCCGGAATTGAACCCAAGTCACGAGCGTGAGGCAGCAGCTCCACTATGCTACTATGTCATCCCAAAAGCTACCATAATTAAGACACAAGGGACTGCAGGTGCAGAGATCTAGAACAAAATAAACAACTATGAGACGAGCTCAGAGAGTCAGGCAATATCTGAGCAAAACTGGTAGATGAAAAGACTCAACCCATTCTCCATTTCCCTCCAAACACGATGCCTAACCCCCTGAGTTGGCCCAGTGTTTTGCCTTTTGAACTTATTATTACCTTGTGTCCTCTCACTTATCCAGATCTGTGATGATTTTTGCTGATGCAGTTCAGAAATGTGCGATATCCAAGCAGGGAGTCCTTGCCCTTAGTGTCTCCCCAGGTGTAATATCTTGTGAGTTTTATTTGCCTTTCCAGTCCTCATTAGGGTCGAGACTGCATGAAAGCAGCAGAGCTTTGTGTTACTCCAAACGATGCCACAGAGCGTCAGTAAGGTAAAGGTGAGGGGGTTATTTTTCTCAATTTGCCATCTATTTAGCATGGCAGAGGCAGTTCTGAGGAGATTTCAGGCCCAGCTCATGCTGCTGAGACATTCAACGACCAATGAAGAGCGATGCAGAGAAGATTCACAAGAGTGAGTCTGAGATTGACTCGTACAAGGAGGTTCATTTCTTACAAATTTGACCGAGTGTCCTTCGGAGGTGACAAAGATGATTGATGAGGGCAAGGCAGTATTGTCTACATGAATTTTAGTAAAACAATCATCAACGCCCCTCATGGTAGGATGAACCAGAAGTTTAAGGCACATGGGTACCACAATGGCACAATAGATTGGATTCTAAATTAGCTTAGCCATGGAAGACAGCGCAGAGGGGTGGTGTTATTCTGACTGGAATCAGTGACGTTCTGCAGGGATTATGATATATACAATCAGTGGCAGTTCTATTAGGTACTGTACCTCATGTATCTAATAAAGTGGCCACTGAGCATATGTTTGTGGTCAAATGCTGCTGTAGCCCATCCTCCTCAAGGTTTGACATGTTGTGCATTCAGAGATGCTCTTTGACCCACCACTGTTATAAAGTGTTGTTGTTTGAGTTACTTTCACCATCCTGTCAGCTTGAACCAGTCTGGCCATTCTACCCTGACCTCTCTCATTAACAAGGCACGTTCTGCCACAGAATGTTTCTAATTTATTGTGCCATCCTCTGTAAACTCTAGAGACTGTTACCATGAAAATGTCTGGAGATCAGCAGTTTCTGAGTTGCTCAACTCACTTCATCTGACCAAAGTCACTCAAATCACATTTCTTCCCCTTTCTGGTGTTTGGTCTGATCAACAGCTGAACCTCTTGACCATGTCTGCATGCTCTTATGCATTGATTTGCTGCCATGTGATTCAATACTTACATTTATGAGCTGGTGTACAGGTGTAGCTAATAAGGTGACCACTGAGTGTATATATATATATATACTGACCCTGTGCTTCAGTACCCTTCCCCCCTCCCCCATACCTGAAGGAGATACTCCTGGTTTGAATGGCCTTCAGGGTATATTAAAAGAAATCTGTCAGTGTTTTTGGTGCCATGCCAAGTCTCCTCAAACTCCCAATGAAATGCAACTGCTGTATAGCCTTCTTTATTGCATCAATATGTCAAGCCCAGGTTAGGTCCTCAGAGATAGTGACACCCAGGAACTTGAAATTGTTCACGCTTTCCATGTCTGACCCCTCTCTGAAGACTGGTATATGTGCCTTCATCGTACCCTTTCTGAAATCCACAATCAGTTCTTTGGGCTTACTGATATTGAGTGCAAGGTTGTTGTTGTGACATGACTCCGCTAATCATTACATTTCGCTCCTGTATGCCCTCTCGTCACCATCTGCTATTCTGCCAACAGTGGTTGTATCATCAGCAAATTTATAGATGCCTAGCCACACAGCCATGGGCGTAGAGCAGCCCTTCTCAACCTTTTGCCCCGGAGGAACCCTTGAAATAATTTTCAGGTCTCAGAGAACCCATGTAAAAATTATTATATCGACAGCTCACAGTATGTTAGCATGATCAGTAAGTTGTAGAAAAAATAATCCAAAAATAATTGTCAGTGCTCTTTTGCATAGAGAATGAACTGTTAGCCAACCTTTCTTGAAATTAATCGCTTTCTTTCCCTCTCATAAATTTGAAAAACTCATAAGGCAAGTATAATAAATTTCTGTTAAATAACTGGCTTAAGCCAAAATAGGATTTAATTGCTTTAAAGGTAGGCTCCTTAGATTTAACTTCTATAAAGGTTGTAAATTGATTTTAATTAATGCTATTTACGTGAACATTTATTGACAACGTTGAATAGTAAAGTTACCAAAAACCATAAGCCAAAGCAATACGATTAAAAATATTACCTGAAGCAAAATTTTATCCAAGACTTTGAAAAAAAATTTCCTTACTATGTGACATGACCAGGCTCTAATATAGGCTTAGCATGTGGAACCTGTGCTTGTTTTTTGCTGCACAAATACTCAATTTTGGGTCGAACTTAAGATAAGTACACATGGACTTCAACTTCAACTGATATGAGGTGATTTCTATCCTTGCTCTTGATGCTTGTTAAACAAGAAAAAGCTTGCTCACGCAAGTACTGTAAGAAATTGAAAGCTGAAACAAGATGTTCATTGCTTTCCTACAATGGCAAGATTCTCTTCTTTCACAGAAATCCAGAACTTTCCCAGGGGCAGGTCAGTAAATCTCATGTTGACTGCAGCTCACAAAGTTCTTCTTCTCTCAAAGTCAAGTTCTCAGGCTGAGCAGAAGATTCAGAGAAAGGGTCCTCATCCAGTCAGATTCAGATTCAGATTCAGATTCAGTTTATTGTCATTTAGAAACCACAAATGCAATGCAGTTAAAAACTGAGACAACGTTCCTCCAGAATGATATCACAAAAGCACATGACAAAACAGACTACACCAGAAAATCCACATAACGTTTGGCAATCCCCAATCCAGAGTCCGGAGAGGCTGCTGCGTATTAATATCGCGCTTCCGTCTTAGCGCGTTCCCTGGAAAGGAGCTCCAAATCCACCAGACCAAAAACTAAAGCTACAAGACCTGCACAAAACCACATAGTTACAACAGTGCAAACAATAGCATAATTGATAAAAAACAGACCATGGGCATAGTAAAAATAGTCCAAAGATTTTAAAAGACTATAAGTTTGTAAGAAACCATCACACAGTTTTTACAAGTCATCAGGATCCCGATAGACCCGTCATCCCACGCCAGCGGCAGAAGAGAATACCCCCGCTATGGACTTCCACGGCGCCGTCCGACTCAGCCTCGCAGATGCAGCACATACACTTATGTGGAAAGGGAGGAAATATACTATTCAATTTTGGCCTACAGTTCTTCCAGGTGGTTTTCAATAAGATTTGCAACTTTCCAATATCATTCCTTTCTCTCAAGCAGCAGAGGAAACATCTCAAGATTTCCTTTTGCAACATGATTTATCCAAAGGTTCGGTTTCTTTTTAAATCCAAGAATCTTGTCGCTTGAAAGTCAAAACACTTTCTCCAGGAACTTGTTCAACTGGTTCATATGATGAAAACTGTCTGCTAAGTAGGCTAGTTTCTGCAGCCATTCATCATCTTCAAACCACTCAACAAAATCTGGCCCACTATTTTCTTGAAAGTCCTCCTGCAATTCACCTTTCAGCTCAAACGCCATCTTGAGAACTCTTCCTCTGCTAAGTCACCGGATTTCTGTATGTTGTAGGAGATTGGTGTGCTCTTTGTCCAGGCTTTCACACCACATTTTAAACATTCTCAAGTGAATTATTCTTTGTTTAATAAAGTTAACCATTTTTGTAGCATCATCCAGAACTTCTTTTATTTCATCAACACAGACTTTCTGTTTGCAGATATGAAGACAAAACATTAAGCATATCTTGGCCTTTGTTTCAGGCAGCTCTTTGCAACTTGGATCTCCAGTCTATGTGAAACCTATTGACAAGTAGCTTTCAAGTAAAGATGGGCTTTTTTTGTCCTTTGCTGCACTAGTGCAACGAAATGACCCAGAAGACTGTAGTTCTTCATCATTAACTTTATCAGAATTGTCCATAGGCCAAGGCCTAGAATCCTCCTCTTCCATTTCCCACCTTCTCTTCAGAAATTGTCACATTTAACCATCTAATTTCCCTCCAATTTTCTACTAGAGGCTGTTCGCTCCCATAAGTCCGTCGGTGGCACGTAAGGGGAGGTTAGATGTAATTCAGGAGGGTGCGGCTAATGTTGGGTGTGTCCATTCACAGCTCGGAAAACACACTTCTCGCTCCTCCTCGGTCCACCATCCGCCCCTCCATGCAATACAGTGTGCACCAATTATCAACGGCTTCCCCTATCTCGTGTCAAAAACTGAGAATGGACTCAACCAAGTAAACCCTGTCCTACTGCGCATTGCCATTCTAGGCTGAGAGACCTCGAAGGAGATTGCTAACGGGGCTGCTCAGTCACTGCCCACCACCGTGAGCAGAGTTCAAAAAAGGATGTTAATCTTTTTCATTACTATCTTTCATGGAACCCTGATTGAGAAACCCTGGTGTAGAGTGAGAAGAGCAGTGGGCTAAGCACACATCCCTGAGTGTGCCAGTGTTGATCGTCGGTGAGTTAGAAACGTTATTTCTAATCCACACAGATTGTGGTCTTCCAGTTAGGAAGTCGAGGATCCAGTTGCAGAGGGAGGTACAGAGGCCCAGGTTCTGAAGATTTTCAATCAGAACTGTAGGAATGATTGTGTTAAACACTGAGCTGTAGTCAATAAACAGCATGGGTATTTGTATTGTCCAGGTGATCCAAGGCTCCATGGAGAGCCAATGAGGCCACATCCGCCATAGACCTATCGTGGTGATAGGTAAAGTACAGTGGGTCCAGGTCATTGCTGAGACAGGAGTAGATTCTAGCCTGAACCAGCCTGTCAAAGCAATTCGTCACTGTAGAGGTGAGTGCTACTGGATGATAGCCATTAAAGCAGCTCAACCTGCTCTTCTTGGGCGCTTGTAAAATTGTTGCCCTTTCGAAGCAAGTGGGAACTTCTTCATAACAATGAGAGATTGAAAATGTCTTTGAACAGCCCCACCAGTTGGTTGGCACAGGTATTCAGAGCCTTACCAGGTACTCCTTAGGGCCTGTCGCCTAGCGAGTGTTCAGCCTCTTGAAAGATTGCCTGACTTCAGCTTCCAAGACAGAGGTCACTGGGTCACGGGATGCTGCAGGGATTCTCATAGCTGTAGCTTTATTCGTCCTTTCAAAGCAAGCACAGAAGGCATTGAGCTTGTTTCGCAGTGAAACATCACTGCCATTCATGATGTTGGGTTTCGCTTTGCAGGAAGTAATGGCCTGAAATCCCTGTCAGAGTTGATGTGCATCCGATGTTGCCTCCAACCTCGACTGGAATTGTTCCTAAGCTCTTGAAGTAACCCTCAGCAAGTCATACCTGGTTTATTTTGCAGATTTGGGTCACCAGACTTGAATGCCATAGAACTAGACCACAGCAGACTATGAAACTCCTGGTTCATCCATGGCTTTTGATTTGGGTATGTACAGTGCATTCTCATAGGCACACATTCATCCACACAAGTGCTAATGAAGTCAGTGACAGCTGTGGCATACTCATTCAGACTCGAAGATGGATCCCTTAATACAGTTCAGTCCAGTTCATTCCCCCTGTCCTCCTACCAAACACATGTAATTTAATTGGCTACTGTATTTACCCTGTAATCTAGGTAAGTAATCTAATTAGCAGGGCATGGGATTGCTGTGAACCATCATAGACTCAGTGACCTGAGGCACCTCCTTCTATGTCATGTGGAAATAAGGGCTTGGTAGTTTATTGGTTGGGAGGATGAATTTGCAGTTCTTTGTGTCTGGGAGATTGTGAATGATAATCCAGGGATACCTGATGGGGTCTATGAGAGCTCAACAGGGTCCTGAATAAAAGTTGATTCAGTGCGAAAAGAGTAGTGTTCTGACCCTTGACTAGAACTGGATTTGGCTCAGATGATGGCATATAAGTAGCTGATCTGTAGGCTTAAGTCTAAACTTCTACTAACTTTCAGCAGATGTTTTGCATATCCAAAAAAAAACAATGCATTAAAACACCAGCTCATAAATCCTTAATCTAAACACATCTGAAGATCCTGGTTGCATTTAAGCTGGAGAGTTAAAATTTTGCCTGTTGTTAGGGTCTGGTTCATGAGAATCAGCTGGATAAACTTGAGTGTTGACAGATTTCACATTACCTTTTCATGTTATTGGGCTGGTAATGAAATGAAAATCAGTGATTAAAATTCTGTTGCCACACCTCATCATGGTCCGATTACAATGTAATACACCCAATGACCATTTAGTAGGTACCTCTTGCAGCTAATAAAGAAGCCGGCGAGTGTCCGTTTGTGATCTTCTGCTGTTGTAGCCCATCCAGTTATAGGTTTGACATGTTCTGCATTCAGAGATGCTCTTCTGCGCACCAGTGTAATAAAGTGTTGTCATTTGGGTTACAGTCCCCTTCCTGTCAGCTTGCACTAGTCTGGCGATTCTACTCTGACCTCTCTCATTAACAAGGTGTTTTCTCCTACAGTAAACACAAAGTGCACTGCAGATGCTGGGGTCAAAGCAACACGTACAACATGCTGGAGGAACTCAGCAGGTCAGACAGCATCCGTGGAAACGAGCAGTCAACATTTCAGGCCGAGACCCTTCATCAGGACAGTCCATGCCAATGTGTGTATTATATTCAAGCATTCTCCCATCTTTTTTTGCCAACTCTATCAACATAACCCTTAGAATTTCCTTATCCCTCTCACAATTACATAGCATCACTTCAAACTACTCCAAGTTACCAACTCTATTCATTCTTTTGGTGAAGAAATTCCTATTTCATTTCTTGGTCATTATATTATGCTCTTGGGTTCTCGTTTTGCTCTTTCCCCACATTTAGAAACACTCTTAGTGTATTTACTCTGATAGAACCTTTATAATATGTTTTTAAAACATCATCTCTGAAATTTTTCTTTTCAGAAGGGAAACCCAGACATATCCATCCTTCACATAACTGGGTGATCTTCTTCCCCCGGTAGACACATCATAATCGAATGAACAGATCAGTATCAACAACAAACATTTCCATTTATGTGCTACAGGTGAAATGATTTTCACTCTAATGACATTATTTGTTTGCTCCATAATAAGAAATAGGAATAGGTTACTTAGCCTCTCAAACCTGTTCTGCCATTCAGCAAGAATATAGCTGATCCAATTTTCCTTGTCCACTTTCTTGCCTTTACCCATGATTCATGATTACCATTCCAATTAATAATTGATGCATATAAATTTTTTTTAGCCTCCACAACTTTCTGGGTCAAGGAATTACAAATAACCTGGTTGTGGGTTCTCCCATGAGAGGAAACATGTTCCTATCATTTTCCTGGTCAAGCCCTTTGAAGAATTCTCTGTATTTCAATGAGACCACTTCTCGTTATTTTAAAAGGTCTGAAGGTAAAAGATGAGTCCACCACAGGGTTCTAAAAGAAATGGCTGGAGATTGTGGAGGTGTTAGTAATCACCTTAAAAGAATCACTCAATTCTGAAATGGTTCCAGGGGACTGGAAAATCATAAATGCCATTCCAAAGATGAGGTTTTGGGATACTTAGCAGCACACAAAAAAAAGTCAACATGATTTCCTTGAGAGAAATCTTGCCTGACGCATTGTTGTAACTCTTTGAGGGCAGGTCTTACACCATGAACAGTAGGGTACTGAGGAGTGTAGTAGAACAAAGGGATCTGGAATTACAGGTCCATAATTTGTTGAAAGTTGAGTCACAAGTAGAAAGAGTCATAAAAAAATATTTTGGCACTTAAAATATGTGCCTTCATAAATCAATGTATTGACTACAAGAGATGGATTGTTATGTTGTAGTTGTATAAGACATTTTGAGGCCTAATTTGGAATATTGTGTGCAGTTTTGGTCACCTACCCAACAGGAAAGATGTAAACAAAGTTGAAAGAGTGTAGCGAAGATTTACAAGGATGTTGCCAGGTCTGGAGGATGGGAGTTATAAGGGAAGATTGTATAGGTTAAGGCTGTATTCTTTAGAACAAAGAAGATTGAGAGGAGACAGAGCTATACAAAATTAAGAGGGGTGTAGATAGGATAAGTGCAAGCAGGCTTTTTCCACTGAGGTTAGGTGGAACAACAACCAGAGGCCGATGTGTTAAGGTTGAAAGGTGAGAAGTTTAAGGGGAACATGAGGAGAAACTTCTTCACCCAAAAGGCCATGAGAGTGTGCAATGAGCTGCCAGTCCAAGATCAATTTTAACTGTCATGAGAAGGTTAGGTAGGTACATGGAGAGTAGGGATATTGAGGACTATGGTCCCAATGCAGGTGAATGGGAGTTTCTCTGCTGTAGCCTCTGACTCTAAATGACAAGCAGGATAGGCAAAGGAGAGTCAGTGAAAGAAGTTTACTTGGATTTTTAGAATGCTTTTGGCTAGGTGCCACACATGAGGCTGCTAACCAAAATAAGAGCCCTGGTATTACAGGGAAGATTGACTGACTGGCAGAAGGGAAAGAGTGGGAATAAAAGGATCCTTTTCTGGTTGGCTGCCAAAGTCTATTGGTGTTCCGCAGGGGATGGTGTTGGGTCTGCTATTTTTCCTATTATATATTAATGAGCTGGATGATGGAATTGATGGTTTTGGGTTTGTGGGTTAAAAGTTAAGTAGAGAGGCAGGGAGTGTCAAGGAAGTAGGGCATCTGCAGAAGGATTTGAACAGAAAGGGAGAGTGGACAAATAGTGGCAGTTGGAATACAGTGTAGGAAAGTATATGGTTGTACACTTTGGCAGAAGGAATAAATATTTAGACTAGATTCTAAATGGGGAGCGAATTCAGAAATTGGAGGTGCAAATGGACTTAGGATTCCTACTGCAGGAGTCCCTAAAGATTAACTTGCAGGTTGAGTTGATAGTAAGCAAGGCAAATGTAATGTTAGCATTCATTTTGAGAGGACTAGAATATAAAAGCAAATTAAAAGCAATATTAATTGCAATATTATAAAAGCAATATTAAAGCAAATGTAATGCCAACGGTTCATAAGGTATTGTTTGGACCACATTTGAATAGTCTTGGAACCCATATCTAAGAAAGGATATGTTGCCATTAAAGAGGGTCCAAAGGAGATTTGCAAGAATGATCCCTAGAAAGAAAGGGTTAATGCATGAGGAGTGTTTGATGGACCTGTGCCTGTATGTGCAGGAATTCAAAAGATGAGGTAGAATTTTTTTTAACCAAAGGGTGGTGAATGTGTGGAATTCATTGCCTTTGATGGCAATGGAGACCACGTTATTGTGTATATTTAAAGTGAAAGTTGATAGGTTCTTGATTAGTAGGCATGTCAAAGGTTACAGGGAGAAAGCAGGAGAATGGAGTTGAGAGGAGTAATAATTCAGCTATGGTTGAATGGTGGAACAGACAATGGTTCAAATGGACTAATTCTGTACCTGTCATGTGGTCTTATAGTAGGGAGGAATGTACAGTGAAATACTCTAAAGTTTATCATGCTAGTAAGCGCCACTGTCTGTTGTAATATAGAATACAAAATGAATCCTGAGGGAACAGGTAAAAGGGCAAAGCCCTCCAGGAAGATGAACATCACACCTCAAGTCAGAATGAACTAGTTAGATTTTTTTTAATATACAGCTCTATTGGAAGCAAAATTCACTGCACAGTTGTTTATTCTGACAGCTGCTACAATAAAGAGGTACCAGAAAAACAGCACAGATCAGATAAACAGTAAGATCAAAATCCACATGAGGCAGATATTTCCATTCAACAGAGTCGTTTTCCACATCGCCTCCAATTAGTGTTGCTTTTCTCTTAAAAGCTGTTTTAAAATAGAAAATGAAGGCAGAACTCAGATGTTACAAAATTGCCTTTTCTTCTTTGTAAAATGAATTGATAGATTTTCCTTCTAGATAAATATTAATTTTCATTGAAATTCCTATATTCCTTTGTGCAAATACATACTCTTGAAATGAAATCTCCAGCACCTTACTACCTTAACAGAAAATATTTACATCATTGCTAAATCTTTTACAATATTTTACAATATCTTAATATTTCGATATAAGACAGGAGTTCACAACCCTTTAATGGACCAATACCATTAAGCAAGGGGTCCAGGGAACAACCTGCCATAAGTCATAGGAGTAGAATTAGGCCATTCGGCCCATAAGGTCTGTTCCCCATTTGATCACAGCTGATTTACGTTCCCCTCAACCCATTCTCCTGCAAAACTTCCATAACCTTTGACACTCTTACTAATCATGGACCTATCAAGCTCCGTTTTCAATATTCCCAATAACTTTGCCTCCACAGCCATCTGTGGCAGTAAATTCCACAGATTCACCATGCTCTGACTAAAGAAATTCTTTCTCATATCTATTCTAAAGGGATGTCCTACAATTCTGAGGCTATGCCCTCTGATCCCATACTCTCTCACTATTGGAAACATCATCTCCAGGTCCACTCTATCTAAGCCTTTCAATATTCAGAAGGTTTCAATGAGATTCCCCCCTCATTCTTCTAACTTCCAATGCCTACAGGCCCAGAGCCATCAAACATCCCCATATGTTAACCCTTTAATACCTGGGATCATTCTTGTACACCTCCATTAAAGCAGCTCCAGTGCCAACACAACCTTTCTCAGACATGGGGCTACAGCTGCTCATGATACTTCAAATGTGGTCTGACTAATGCATCATGAAGCCTAGCATTTACTCCTTGTAATGACTTGAAGCAAGCTCTTGTGTCTTATTTCTCAAGTCCCTACTTGCACCTACCCAAACTTAGAAGGAAGGAATGGCTGGTTAGAGTTACAAATGGGCCCCTAGGAAGGAGAATAACATCCATTTCTGTTTGGGTATCTTCCGCTCAAAAGTCTTTTTCACATATAGTTTCTTACACAGACCAGTTGCCAAAACAGTATGCCATCTTCTGACCCTGATCTGTAAACTTCAAATACCCAGCTTCTGGGCCATGTTCATCCCTGTTATCACAAGACATTCACCTGGATACTACCTGAGCTGAAGGGTTTATATATAAAGAGAGGTGGATAGGCTGGATTTATTCTCAATGGATTACAGGATGCTGAGGAGGGATCATCTAGAGGTTTTAAAATGATGAGGGGCATAGATAGGATAAATATTTGGAACCTGCTTCCCGGCAGGGGAGTTCAGAAGTGTAGGGCACTGGTTTAAGGGAAGAGGGGAAAAATTTCAAAGAGATTTTAGGAGCAGTTTAAAATGGAAAGTTGGGGGATGGGGTGGTTAGGGTTAAATCTCATCTTCAGGACTCTTGTACAGCAAACAGCTAGTGAAAACATCTGCTAAAGTTGTATGGTTGGGGACACTAAGTGGAAGAGCTTCATAGCTCTGTACCATGTTTCCTGGACGGAGCCTCAGATAGCCACAGAAGCTTCTTTCACATGAAGTGTATGTTCCAAAGTAATTTACAAAGCAGATTATCCCTTCACAAACACAATTAAAAAAATCAAAAGGGTAAATTTGTACCCTTGGGTCTCATTAAATGTAGTTTGAAGCACCTGATTGCAAGGCTGCTGTGCTTGTCCAAACATGCTTGTAGTTGCTTTAATAGCCTACTAATGGTTTACTGTATAAAAGAATAACAGATGGTTCTCTAATATCCTCAGAGGCTTCAGTGGCATCAAAACCTGCAAAAGCATGTTTCACACAACTTGCGCAGTCATTAGTAGACGAGAAGTTACTGCAGAGATTTTTTTATATGTGTGGGATTTCACTAAACATATTATTACTTCGATTACTCTAGCATCAAAGAGCATGATTAAAGGGTAGTAATGGAAAGAGTGTGGGATTTCCTGGAATGAAGGGCTGTAGCTATAAAGGGATATGGATAGACTGGGTTTATTCTTACTGGAATGCAGGGGTGAGCTTGTAGAGATCTCCAACATTACGAGGATGGTTAGAATTTGCTTCCCAGTGCAGGAGAGTTCGGAACTGCAGGGACGGTGGAAACATTTAAAGGGGATCTGAGGGCTAGGAATCCAAAGAGAGGGTGGTGAATATTTGGGATGAGCTGGCAAAGAAGGTGATGGAGGCAAATATAAACACTTAAAAAGATACTTGTGACAGGTACTTTAATAGGAAAGGTGCAGAGCAGTTAATGGTAGGGGTCAAGGCATAAAAAAGGTTGGGAACCTCTGGTATAGGGCCAATGCAGGTAAGCTGGATTAGCATAGATAGGCATGACTGTCAATGTGGGTGAGGTGGGCTAGCTGGTGTTGTTTTGTTCTATGCGCTTCTCTAATTCCATGAGTATCGTAGACAAATGCGAATCTTTACAATAAAAAACTTCCCAAATGTACTCGCATCAATACCATTTCTACAGATCTCAAACCATCAGTAACCTGTAATAACCTATTATCAGTGATAATGATAACTCTCCAAGAAAATTAATTTGATAACTAATTCAACAGCAAGTTGGACAAACATCTTAGGAAAGGGAAAATACATTCCCCTAAGGATTTAATTAAAGATCCTGCAGATATTTAGTTTTAAACTAGACTTTTGAGGCTAAATTTGCAAAGCAGCCTATTGACTGATGTATCAATGTTGTTCAAGTGGGCTCATAGCGTCTTTATTCAAATGTGTTAAAACTTGTTAAATAGTGAATTGCTTAGAATCTAAGGAGATGAATTGCCACAACTCCTCCCTTTTCCACAAGGGTGTTGGTGATGCTGCTGATGACCTGTGTGCTGGGCTTGGACTATAGTGCATTCAGATTGTTGGTTACATGACCAAATGCCTGAAACAAAGAAAGGTGGTTAAACATTGTGTTTTATCTAAGGAGAACTTATGTAAACCAGAACATTGTAAAGTGCAACATTATTTTTAATTCTATTACACCATGCCAGAAAATGCAGTACAGTCCATAAATTGACCATGTTTATCTTGTCAACATTATAAAGGTAATTGCTATTGTTAGAAAAAAGTGTCCATCTCATAAAGAAACATTGTCCCCAAAACAGCTTTTAACTGCAGTCTCCTATGTCTTCATGGTGGACACCGATTACTAAAGCAACAAAGAGCAAAGCAGCATTTTCTCTGGCACATCTTCTTGATTGTCATTTTTGTCAAAGGGTATTACTCAGATTCAGGTTAGTTTTCAAACTCAAGTTTTTAACACAAGTTTTCAAACTCCTGACAAGATAGTATCTTTGACCCTGTGGCTTTCACTGCTAAGGTCTCTCAAATCTTACCACTAATGCTTTGATTCATATAAACATCGGGGATTTTAATGAATGTGTGTTTTGACTGACATTAAACTTGGTCTGATTTTCAGGTGGAAAACAGATACCAAAGCATCCTCCAAGATATGTGATGCATGTGTATCACATATGTAGAATCACATATGTATATAAATGTAGGAACCAGCTGGCCAAGATTCAGAGTTATTGGAATATTGTGCACATGTATCTTAATCAACTTTCCTTAAAGAGACCTTTGGAGGTGACCAGTTTGTTGCAAAAGACCTGCCAGAGACCATGTCTATCCACCATATACTTTCTCAATCACTTTCCTCTTTTTCAATTGCTGTCCCCCTTCCCCGCCCCCCCCCCCCCCACCATCACCCATTCCCTTTCCTTTCTCCCTCTCAGAACATCCTATCTTTCTAGGGATCACTTCTACATCTTACAATTGCCCTTCTCATTCCCAGACATCCATCCCAATGTTCAGATCAGATCATCTGAACATCTGATGTTTAGATGTTCACTCCTTTCAGAACACTTTTCCAACATCCCCCCTTCACTGCCCCCCTTAATGCCCCACTTCATGAGCACTTACCACCCTCCTGAACGTCTTCCAAATTTCCCAGGACTCTTTTGGATAGAGATGGACTACGCAGGCTTATGAAGAATAAAAGCGGTTTGGAATGCATTTGTGTAAATGCACAAAGTATAATGAATCAAGAAGACTGAACTACAAAAGTGAATAACCACGTGGATGTTGTAAAGCCAACATCAGAACTGTGGCTTATAAATGATAAGGACAGGGGGATTAATATTTAGATGTGCAAAATATTCAGAAAAGATAGCACAGTTAAAAGGGGAGATGGGGGGCAAAAATTATTAGGGAAGACATTGTAGAGTTAGAATACAGGGTATGCTTGAGGAGCAAAGACAGATTTAGAACTGCAAACATTAAAAGTGCAAGAAGCTGCCACTGGGGTGTTCTAAAATCATTCAAATAGTGAGAGGGAGAAAATTATAGTGTTGTGGAAAAACCGTAAGGTGGCATTATCGGAACTATCATTATATAAATAGCAAATGGGATAATGTCAGAATAATGGGCAGAGAGTGGAAGAGCTCAGTGCACTTCCTTAGCTAGTAGTCAAGTGTGACAGTGGGAAAGTGTGTATGGAACTGAAGGAAATAGCAGAGGTACTTAATGAATACTTTACTTCAGTATTCACTATGGAAAAGGATCTTAGTGATTGCAGTGATGTCTTGCAGCAGAATGAAAAGCTTGAACATGTAGATATTAAGAAAGAGGATGTGTTGGAGCTTTTGGAAAGCATCAAGTTGGATAAGTCGCTGGGACCTGATGAAATGTACCCCAGGCTACTGTGGGAGGCGAGGGAGGAGATTGCTGAACCTCTGGCAATCATCTTTGCATCATCAACGGGGACAGGAGAGGTTCCGGAAATTGGAGGGTTGTGGATGTTGTTCCTTTATTCAAGAAAGGAAGTAGAGATAGCCCAAGAAATTATAGACCAGTGAGTCTTACCTCAGTGGTTGGTAAGTTGATGAAGAAGATCCTGAGAGGCAGGATTTATGAACATTTGGAGAGGTATAATATGATTAGGAATAGTCAGCATGACTTTGTCAAGGGCAGGTCGTGCCTTACGAGCCTGATTGAATTTTTTGAGGATGTGACTAAACACATTGATGAAGGAAGAGTAGTAGATGTAGTGTATATGGATTTCAGCAAGATATTTGATAAGCTACCCCATGCAAGGCTTATTGAGAAAGTAAGGAGGCATGGGATCCAAGGGGACATTGCTTTGTGGATCCAGAACTGGCTTACCCACAGAAGGCAAAGAGTGGTTGTAGATGGGTCATATTCTGCTTGGAGGTCGGTCACCAGTGGAGTGCCTCAAGGATCTGCTCTGGGACACTTAGTCTTCATGATTTTTTTTCTGGAATTCAAATTTTTATTATTATTTATTCTTATTTTACAAAGCAGCACAAAGCAGCAGTGATTTTTATAAATGACCTGGATGAGGAAGTGGAGGGATGAGTTAGTAAGTTTGCTGATGACACAAAGGTTGAAGGTGTTGTGGATAGTGTGGAGGGCTGTCAGAGTTACAGTGGGAGATTAATAGGGTGCAAAACTGGGCTGAGAAGTGGCAGATAGAGTTCAACCCAGATAATTGTGAAGTGGTTCATTTTGGTAGATCAAATATGATGGCAGAATATAGTATTAATGATAAGACTCTTGGCAGTGTGGAGGATCAGAGGGATCTTGGGGTCCAAGTCCATAGGACAGGTTGACTCTATGGTTAAGAAGGCATACGGTGTATTGGCCTTCATCAATCGTAGAATTGAATTTAGGAGCTGAGAGGTAATGTTGCAGCTATATAGGACCCTGGTTAGACCCCACTTGGAGTGCTATGCTCAGTTCTGGTCACCTCACTACAGGAAGGATGTGGAAACCATAGAAAGGGTGCAGAGGAGATTTACAGGGATATTGCCTGGATTGGCGAGCATACCTTATGAGAATAGATTGAGCGAACTCAGCCTTTTTCTCCTTGGAGTGAAAGAGGATGAGAGGTGATCTGATAGAGTCGTACAAGATGATGAGAGGCATTGATCATGTGGATAGTCAGAGGCTTTTTCCCAGGGCTGAAATGGTTGCTACAAGAGGACGCAGTTTTAAGGTGCTGGGGTGTAGGTCCAGAGGAGATGTCAAGGGTAAGTTTTTCACTCAGAGAGTGGTGAGCGCGTGGAATGGGCTGCTGGTAACGGTGGTAGAGATGACTACGATAGGGTCTTTTAAGAGACTTTTGGATAGGTACATGGAGCTTAGTAAAATAGAGGGCTACGGGTAAGCCTAGTAATTTCTAAGGTAGAGACATGTTCGGCACAACTTTGTGGGCCAAAGGGCCTGTATTGTGCTGTAGGTTGTCTATGTTTCTAGTATGTTCTTGGCCCAACTGAGAAGGAAGAAAGTAGCAGAAGGAGAATGGGACTGACTAGATGGTTCTACTGAACTAATATGATCTTGGCATGCTTAATAGTCTACTTCTAAGCTAAAATGACTCATAATCTACTTGAAATCCAATGCTAAAATCTTGGTGGACTGCCTGGAATTACCCTGCTTATCTAGGCGAGCCTCGAAGCTCAATGTTGAATGATTGTTCTGAACGTAGTGAAATGCAAAAGACAATTTGCTCAAATAAATAAAGCCCATAGATTAAGTAACCTGCTGAAGGCACAATGCTTTAAATCTAATTACCCGGCAAGAAGATTGTACTATTTTGCCTTAAAATAAATCATGTGATCTTTATTATTCACCAGACAGTGCAGACAGGGTCTTCCTTTAATATGGCTTTGCTGAATCTGCAGTATTCCACAACTGTTGAACTCAAGTATCTGCAGAGATGGTGTCTGGAATATAGTTCAAACACATAACCCAGAACCACAAGGTCCATTGCTGAGCGAAGGCTGACACCTGTAGGCAGTTGCTTGTTTGGAACTCGGAAAGTATTGCGAGTATCTTGTTAGCATAGTGGTAGGTAGGGTCTTACTCCCAAGATGGAAATGTCACATACTCAAGGGAATAGCTTTGAAGCTAGAGGGAGAAAGTTTAAAGGAGGTGTATGCAGGGCAGGTTTTTTTGTACACAGAGTGGTGGGGACCTGTAAGGGGTTACTGGGAGAAATGGTGGAAGTAGATGTAAAGCCACCTTAAAGAACCATCTAGATAGGTTCATTAACGGGCAGAATATTAGGGGAATATAGACAGCAGATGTGCAGTTTAAAATAGCATAACGGTTGGTGCAGGCATCATGAGCTGAATGGCCCGTTCCTGCGCTGTACCGTTCTATGCTCTGTGTTCGAATTTCAATACAATTATTTCTATTTCCAATGGAAAAACAGTCCTAGAAGTTAATGTCTGGAGGTCATTTACAAGTGGATTCCAGGATAGTTAGAAGTCAGATCATTAGACTCAACCCATATTCCGTGACTCTGTGTAATATTACTAATTAAACAGCTTGCCACCACTTACTGAGATACTAGTCCAAAGATGCTTCAGTGGCACGAGCGACCTGCTACCCCCTCCCACCCCACCAATCCCAATTCCCAATGGGAGAGCTCCTATTTCTCTCACACCACCCCCCCCCCCATTGTCAAGGCAGCCTCCTAGCCAGGTCCCTTTGACCTCAAGTTCATCGTGGCATTATAAGTGCTCACAACAGTGGGTCAGTTGTGTGTAACCAATTCTGTAGTCTGCGGCTTCCCTTGAAAAGATATTGGCCGCTTTTAACTGATCCCAGAGTCACCGATTATTCACTCCCCATCCGAAGAATAAATTGCCATGGAAGTGCCTGAATGCCAGACAGGACGTCTGTTTCTTTTAAATTAAATATCAATTATGACCCTTGCTTTTGTAAGTTCTCACACAGTGCAATTCATCCACATGTACCCTGGATACCTACAGAGCAAACAATACCTTTTCATCAATATCTATTACTACTTAAAAAACAATTGGCATGTGTTAAAACTGAGCTTCTATCAGAGAGCTTCTATGAGAAGCAGACCTTGATACACCAGGTTTCACAGAGAGCCTTCTCATGTTGAGCTGTTCGGTGCACTTTGCTGAGTGCCTGAGAGGCCCTGGAATGTTTAAGTGTAAATAAGATTAATTGTAGTTACCAAAATGAACTCTAGGTGGCAATGTAGGCAATGTTTTATATTGCTTTATATATGTTTTATAAGCTCCCGACCTTCTGCATTTCAGCCTTCTGCAAGTCGACATCCCATTAAACATTTGAAATCATTTTGTACCCATCCAACAGATTGGGAAAACCCTGCTCCTCAGCATTTTGAAAATAGCATAGCCTAGGAATTCAAGCAGCTGTTTCGGTGCTAGATGTACGACATTTTTTTCATACATTTAATGGAATATAATTGTGCCAACTTCTGGGTCAAATTTCAAAGTAAATTTATTATCAAAGTGCATATACAAGGGGTGATTGATAAGTTCGTGGCCTAAGGTAGAAGGAGTCAATTCTAGAAAACCTAGCACATTTATTTTTCAACATAGTCCCCTCCTACATTTACACACTTAGTCCAGCGGTCATGGAGCATACAGATCTTGGACCTCCAGAAAGTGTCCACAGCAGGGCTGATTTGATATGTTTGTGCCTAAGGTAGAAGGAGATGAGCTATTAACTTCAAACGTCCTGCATAATCACTCAAAGAGTTGAACTGCATGTACATGTAACGAGAGCTGTATAACTCATCTCCATATAGATGTGCATGTCACTCCTTTTTAATCTCCCTTCTGGGGCAGTCAGACCCTTAGCCCCTGGGGGTCAGCGCTGTCTCTGGTCTCGCCTGGATGTGCTGTGGCTCCGACTGTGTCTCTTGGTCTCCCGACATTCCCGACCCCGGCTATGCTCTCGCTTCCCTTCAGACTCGCAGCCTCCCTCTGCCTCTTTCTCCTGCTCATTCCTTGCGCTCTTCCTCCCACTGTCGTTATCAGTTAAAACTCAGCATTCCAATATGATGTAGGTTCATTAACTTCATCGCCAATATGTTGTGTAAGTGGCCTGGTTACACAACAAAGCTATTAATAAAACGCTGGAGACGTCAGCTAAGTTTCATGGTTCTTTACTGGCAGAATACGAACTTTTAACACACACGTACAGATCAATACGCACCTAATAACGCATGCTCAATATGAGCCTAATAGCGCATTCAACGACGTGTTACTAAAATGAAGTAGTCCCTTATTATACTGTAGGCTATATGGTCCATTTTCTCTGCAGCAGTAACATCTTCCTGTTCAGGACAGGGAAACAAACACAAATAGGAGCTTTTTAAAAAATTTGCTTACCTAACTGTAGTCATTAGTCCCTTACTCTAGAAGCTTGGGCAGTCTTTCTTCAGGCCCTACCCCTTAATTTTTCCTTGTACACCGACACTCCAATTCAACCTTTGTTGCAGCCCTGATGTTCCAATGCAACCACTCTTCCTAGATCATATCCTGCCATGAGAACTTTACTGAGTCCCTGATTCTCCTGAGAAACCCCAAAACCCTAACAACCTGATTGTCAGTCACTGGGAACAGCATATTTCCAGACTTGGCCTTGCACCAAGGTGCTCCTTTCCTTTGTCTGCCTCTGAATCTTCCAGACGTGGAGTCACGCAGTTAAAACTGTCTACTGTTCAGTAACATAACGGTCATGGTTCTAAGCAGACGATCCTTCTTATTGTATCCAAAGTGAATAGCTTCACACTTCCTGTACACATCTGCACCTGCCTCCCTGTTGCCTATTCAAGTTATCAGTGTTTATATCCAACTTTTTACTATTACTCACACAATTTGGTCTGCCACCAAACTTTTTATTGTCTTTGAACTGTTTAATATATAGTCAAATTAAGAGAATATTGGTCTCATCTATGGATAGATATAACATGTTCTATTCCCTCCACACCAAATGCTCACTGTGGAATTTAGTTACAAGATAAGTAATTCCAAAAATGATCATGTATAAACTGCAATCTTAAGAGATAAGAGATGTTATACAGGTTGAAAAGACCTTACCTGAGATGCTGGAGGCCAGAAGAATTTTGGAATATTTGCATCTATACAATGAAATACTTTGGGGATGAGACCAAGGTCTAAACACAAAATCCATTTACATCACATAATGTATACAGCCTATGTACAGCTGGTGTGAAGCTCACAGATTGAACAGTCTGCAGTCTGAGGACAGTCTGACATGATGGAGCTGAGTCCTTCATAGATCATTGAATGATCGTCCCTGACCATGTCTGTTACCAGGCTCTAGATTGGCTTCATATGCATCATTGATTTCGAACAGCCACCAATTCCACAGCGACCATGATGGGAGTTGGGGACAACTAGTTTTATATAATATTTTTAATAGTTTTGTGCATGAAACTATTTCTACATCAGAAAGGAAAGCTATCACTACCTTGGCCACCCAAGTTGTCAATCGGTGGCTGTTTAGCATCACCATCATTCCCAACTCTGAATTTATGTGCTACCGGTAAGCAGTGTTTGCCTTACACTTGTTCATCACACACATGTACTGACTTTCATCAGCGACGATCCGGGCAAGCTCATCAACAAATCGTGATCAGCAGACACTTTATCATCACAAATCTTCAAAAATTTAATACTGTGTCTTTTCTTAAATTTCTGCAGTCAACCTTCTGAATATTCACAACTACCTTCAATTTGCAGTTGTCGTGATAGATCTTAACTTGTTTCATTATCAGCATACTGTTAAGCGGCATACATTAACTCTGACGCTGATGAATCCACTCTTTCAATAAACGGTCAAGATCTTCATTTTTCACTTTATGCAGCATTTTTCTATTTTTCATTAACTTCTGTTCATTACCAATGTGAGGTCACTTCTCAGAACTGCCTGTGGTGCAGAGACCTGCACGTTGCCTGGGAACCTTCCAGAGACTTGTGTAATTTTCTATTTGTGACCTCAAGTTAGCACTCAAAAAAATTTCGGATTTCAGAGATTTTTGTATTTTGGAATTTCGGATAAAGTGTGCTCAACCTGTATCCTACGTCCTCTGTATGGTTTACTGCCATGCACAAATTGCAATCCCTGGCCTATCATATATTGGTTTCCGAATGTGTTAATATCGTAATACATTATTTCAAGAGTATTTAATAGTGTAATATGCCATGGCTAGCATTAAAATACATTGTGCTGCGCATTGCAATAGTAAGAAGTATTCAATGTTCTTAAAATGCGTGGTACCAAACACTGTGCTGTAAAACATTGCACTTTCCACAATGGATTAGTAATGAATAATGTGACACATTGTTATCTACTGTTATGGTGAATTCAACTGGACCATACCCCTACACTCCATGACAGTGCAGCTGGGCAAAGTTCAAGCACCAGCCATAAATTTGCCAATGTTGCCACTGTTGTTGGCAGAATCTCAGCTGGTGGCGAGGAGGTAAACAGGATCAGCTGGTTGAGTGGCATCACAGCAACAACCTTGCACCTAACATCAGCAAGACCAAGGAATCAATTGTAGACTTCAAGAAGTGAAAGTCAGGATAGCTCACACCAGTCCTCATTGAGGGGTTAGTAATGGAAAGAGTGTGCAGTTCAAGTTCCTGGGTGTCAACACTTTGGAGGGTTGACCCTGGGCCCAGCATGTTGTTAAAACTTTGACAAAAGCACACCAGTGGCTATACCTCAGCAGGAGTTTGAGAAGGTTTGACATGTCACCAAAGACTAGAACATTTCTACAGAAGTGCCATGAAGAGCATTCTGAGTGGTTGCATCACCATCTGGTATGGAGGGGCCAATGCACTGGATCTTAAGAGGCTTCAGAGAGTGGTCAACACTGTTCCCACTAAGCTGCGTGAACGCACGGACATGCAGTAACTGAAATGCTCCCACACACATAACCTATGTTGATGTGCAGCTGGAATTTTCTCTTATATAAACACTTAAAAGCACCAAGCAAGTGTTCAGGCCCTGTAACAGTTTCCTGCTCAGGGTACAACTGTAAAGAAAAACTTAGAAGGAATGATGGTGGTAAATTCAGCCAGCTTCGTCACAGGCAGAAGTATCCTCACCATCAAAAACATCTTCCGTGCCTCAAGAAAGTAGCATCCATCATTCAGGACAGTCACTCATCGAGGAGATGCCCTCTTCCCATTATTACGATCAGGGAGGAGCCTGAAGACCCTCACTTAACGTTTTCATCCCCTCCACCATCAGATTTCTGAACAGTCCATGAACCCGTGAACACTATCTCTCTATTTCTCTTTTGCACTAGTTTTTAATTTATTTTTGTTGTAATTTGTGGTAACTTGTTATACCCTGTTTGGTGCTGTACTGCTGCCACAAAGCAACTGATTTCATGAATTAATTCGGTGACAATAAACCTGACTCTGATTCACACAAAGGCACAGAAGGGTTTCTTTGATTCTTGAAATAATAAGTATGAAATTCAGCAAAAGTCACAATGAAAAACTGATTGGTGAATGGATCCAAAATCCAGAGGGATTGGACCATGCAGGTCTAGGGCCAGGTTTCGATAAAATGGTCTCATCAGGGAGGACTGGAATCAGGAGAGTGAGGAAGGAGGTTGACGGATTCCAATTGAATCCTGTGCCTCATTTTCCTGCCTCAGCACAATCCGGACTTTGAGAAGGAACCTCAAGCAGACTTGGCGTTCTAGTTAGAAATGGACAGGGCTTAGCGATTGTTTCAGGTGAAGACAACAGAGCCCATATTTCATGAGCATTGACCCATATCACAAGCATCCAGCCTCCAGTGAGAAAGGAGATGCCGGAAGATGAATGGCACTGGCAGTCTAAAAAACTGCAATTGGGCACAAAATCTGAAATAAGTTCAGAAAGTTCAAGGAAAAAAAAATCAGCAGTTGGTGCAGTATATGTGGAAAGAGGAACAGAATTAATGTTTCAGGTCCATAACCTTCAACTGAACCCTTCATCAGTGATGCTGATGGGCTTGGTTGATGTGGAGCTGGGAAGACTGACTCTGCCAGTCAGACTGCATGTCAGTGAGCCTTACGCTGCGTTTTTCTGCTTTAGCACAATCCAAACATACAAGAAGGTACTCAAGCTCTATTTAAGTCCTTTACTTAAATATGGACACAGCTTTACATTTGCTTTAGCTGTCGACAAAAGTCCACGTATTTATTAATTAAAATCCACTCTGATATCAATTGTGCATTTATTGGCTGTGCCAAATTTCTCTCCCATACAGTTTTAGGGTTAGCATGAGTTGTATCTGTTGAGGGTGATATTTGGATTGTATTGTTCACACTCAATATAATCCCAATATCACCCTAAAAAGGTAGAGTGCATTCTGAGAGCAGAAAACTGGTTTTCAAGTTCTTACCTGGAAATGACAACAGTCATGGTATAAATATCAAAGGCAGTATCAGCAATTCTCTTTAATAAAAATTGGTGACCTGGAAACCTGCAAGGTGTTAGTGGAAAGCTTTGATATCAGACAACTATAATGCAATGTCCAGTCTGCAGCAACTCTCCTCACCTAATGGATCTTTCCCTAAAGCCCAGGCAACAGAGCCTTTCATGCATTTATGCTGTATTTATTATTCGCAGTTTTCCCTGTGTGGATTTTGGAAACCCGGAAGGCAGAGTAAAAACACTGTTTGATGTGGGTTTGTGCTGATAGCGAATAAAGCCTTAATTTAGGGCAGCGGTTCCCCCCAACTTTTTTTATGTCAAGGACTAATACCATTAAGCAAGAGGTCTGTGGACCCTGGTTGGGAACCCCTGATCTAGGTACTCCATTGCAAACATCTGAATTAAAGGAGTTTTCTCTGTATTAAGAAAGAACATCTTAGAGTTTACTGTTCAAAGTTCAAAATCAATTTATTTTCCAAGTATACGTATATTACCCTGGGTTTAATTTTCTTGCATGCATTCACAGTGGAACAACAAAATAAAATAGAATCAATTAAAAACTACACACAAGGACTCACAAACAACCAATGTGAAAAAGACAAACTGTGAAAATCCAGCAGAAAATGTGATAGTAATAATAATAGACATATAAATAAATAAATGAATAAGTGAATAGATAGATAGATAGATAACGCTGAGAACATGAGTTGTAGAGTCCTTGAAAGTGAGTCCACAGGTAGTGGGACCAGTTCACTTTTGAGGTGAGTAAAGTTATCCACGTTGGTTCAGGAGCCTGATGGTTGAAGAGTAAAACTGTTCCTAAACCTGATGATGTGGTTTTTAAGTCTCCTTTACCTTCTTCCTAGTGGCAGCAGCAAAAAGAGAGCGTGGCCTGGATGGCGGGGGTACTTAATGATGGTTGCTGCTTTCTTGTGGCAGTGCTCTTTGTAGATGTGCTCAGTGGTGGGCGGGGCTTTTCCTGTGATGGACCAAGCTGTATCCACATCTTTTTGAAATCACAGAAAATATCTCATTGCAGTCAAACATTTTAAATGTTCACGGCAATAGAGGATTTTGTTAAATGCGGTTCACAATAAAACTTGAAACAATACAGCACAGTACAGGCCCTTTAATTCATCAGGACTGTTAAAGAGTCTGAAAGAGGACTGAATAAATACAATATTTTGCATTCCCCTAAAATCAGCTGTCAATATTGTGCTAAATGCAATAATGTAAAACACTAAGCATGATGAATGAACTTTAGTGTACCATTAAAAGTTCTAGTTTGACATTGAAATTGAGTATATGGAATCCAGAAGATATCCTTTGATTCCACCCCCCACCACCCATACCCACAAAGCCAACTGAAATAATGAGTGTGAGATTGAACGCTGCCTGCCATGGAAGAGTCTGCAGAGGCAGAGGTATGATAGACAATTCACTTCAGATTACATTGACATTCATAGTCTTAAAGATATACTGGTAATCAGTCAAAGCATTTTCTCACCCAAGTTGGACAATGCAAAGCTGACTGGTGCCTTGTAAGCACCAAAACGAAAAACCATCAGTAAAATGACTTTTATGATGTAGCTGTTGTCCATGACTGCATTTTATCATTAGTTTTGACATGATTGCAAACCGCAAGACCAAACTGGGACATAAAATCACAGAACATGTTTGATTTCTAAATTGAACCATAATGAAGGAATCCAATTTTTCCATAATTATTCTTTCATGGTTTTCAATTCAACTATGCTACCTGTTAAGCACCTACTTTATGACCATTGCAAAGTATTAGTACTATTACTAGCTCCAACTTCATGCTACTTATCATATTTTCATAAGTTAGTTATGGATTAATACTCTACATCTATCCTTTCCATTATGTTTATGGTGTTCTTCCCTTCTCACTATTTCATTGCAATTAGGGAACTTGTATTTTAACACAGTAGTTTCTAATGATGTGGGAATTAGATGAACAAAATCTCAGACATGTGCAGTGGAGCAGCAGCTTCATCTGATTAAACCTAAAATTATTTACTGAACTGAAAACAAATAGGATCTCAGAGCTGGGTTTGCAATTACAGTCCAGTGCAAGTACTGCCAATTTCCCATTATCAAACTGGAATCAGTGGTTAACAATTAGAACATCGGGCACTGTCCAGATTCACCAAAGATCAGCTTATAGAACAATGCATTATGCTTTTGTACAGTAACCAAACCAATGAACTGCCTTGCACATCAACGAATTTTGCATCATGTAAGTAATGGCACATGTACCTATTATTTTCTTTCTATATTTCAGTAGCAGCTCTTCAATCGATTTTTCAAAGTGGTCAACAGCTTTCACCACCTGTTAAGCATAAGGCCTTTCATTAGTTTTCTATAGGATTGAGGAGAGCTCTCATTGAGTTACTGCTCTAAGAATAACAGAACTCATGACAAGTCAAGCTAAAGTGTAATTCTCCTCTGTTTGAAACAAATCAAAATCTCTACATTATACTTGATGATAATTTAAATGTACATTCTAGTCTCTGATTGCCTGATGGAGGAGGAGTGAAGTAAATAGCTGAGAAGTTGATTGGTGAAAGCGGTACTGGCTGGAGAAGGGGGAATCTGATAGGAGAGGACAGAGGGCCATGGAAGAAAGTGGGAAAAGCAACAGAGGGAGGTGTGTTGTGTAAGCATATAACATACTTCCCTTCAGTGATTGGGGCATTGAGAATAACAGTCAGGATGCAGCTATGCCACATTTG
Organism: Hypanus sabinus; assembly: GCF_030144855.1. Lineage (NCBI taxonomy): Eukaryota > Metazoa > Chordata > Chondrichthyes > Myliobatiformes > Dasyatidae > Hypanus > Hypanus sabinus. The sequence continues at coordinate 34,436,979 of NC_082707.1, forward strand.
GAGTACGAGGGGTGATTGATATGTTTGTGGCCTAAGGTAGAAGGAGAACCTAACACATTTATTTTTCAACATAGCCCCCTCCTACATGTACACACTTAGTCCAACGGTCGTGGACCATGTGGAACTTGGACCTCCAGAAAGTGTACACAGATGGGTGATTGATAATTTCATAGCCTAAGCTGGAAGGAGATGAGTTATACAGCTCTCATTACATGCACATGCATTTCAACTCTTTGAGTGATAATGCAGGAAGTTTCAAGATAGTAACTCATCTCCTTCTACCTTAGTCCACAAACTTATCAATCACACCTGATGAGTTATGAACTTCAAATTTTCTGCATAATCATTCAGAGTTGACCTGCATGTGCATGTGATGAGAGCTGTATAACTCATCTCCTTCTACCTTAGGCCACGAACATATCAATCACCCCTCGTATTGTATACAGTTCTGCTATCTGCATTACTGGAAGGATGTGATGGCTTTGGAGAGGGTGCAGAAGAGGTTAGGCCATAAGACCATAAAACCATAAGATACAGGAGCAGAAGTAGGCTATTTGACCCATCGAGTCTGCTCTGCCATTCAATCATAGGCTGATCCAATTCTCCCAGTCATCCCCACTCCCCTGCCTTCTCCCCATACCCTTTGATACCCTGGCTAATCAAGAACCTATCTATCTCTGTCTTAAATACACCAAATGACTTGGCCTCCACAGCCACTCATGGCAACAAATTCCACAGATTTAACAGCCTCTGACTGAAGTAATCTCTCCGCATCTCTGTTCTAAATGGACGTCCTTCAATCCTGAAGTCATGCCCTCTTCTCCTAGACTCCCCTACCATGGGAAATAACTTGGGCATATCTAATTTTTTTCAGGCCTTTTAACATTCAGAATGCTACTATGAGATCCTCCCTCATTCTCCTGAACTCCAAGGAATACAGCCCAAGAGCTGCCGGCGTTCCTCATGTAGTAACCCTTTCATTCCTGGAATCATTATTGTGTATCTTCACTGAACCCTCTCCAATGTCAGTATATCCTTTGTAAAATAAGCAGCCCAAAACTGCACACAATACTCCGTGTGGTCTCATGAGTGCCTTATAGAGCCTCAACATCACATCCCTGCTCTTATATTCTATACCTCTAGAAATGAATGCCAACATTGCATTCGCCTTCTTCACCACCAACTCAACCTGTTAATCTTCAGGGTATCTTGCTCAAGGACTTCCAAGTCCCTTTGCACCTCTGCATTTTGAATTATCTCCCCATCTAAATAGTAGGCTGCCCATTTATTTCTTCCATCAAAGTGTGTGACCATACACTTTCCAACATTAACATAGAAACATAGAAAATAGGTGCAGGAGTAGGCCATTCAGCCCTTCGAGCCTGCACCACTATTCAATATGATCATGGCTGATCATCCAACTCAAAACCCTGTACCTGCTTTCTCTCCATACCCCCTGATCCCTTCAGCCAAAAGGGCCATATCTAACTTAATTGTATTTTATTTGCCTCTTCTTTGCCCATGCTCCTAAACTATCTAAGTCCCTCTGCAGGTTCTGTTTCTTCAACACTACCTGCTCCTTCACTTATCTTTGTATGATCGGCAAATTTCACCACAAATCCATTAATCCCATAGTCCAAATCATTGACATGCATCATAAAAAGCAGCGGTGCCAACACTGTGGAACTCCACTGGTAACCGGCAGCCAGCCAGAATAGGATCCCTTTATTCCCACTCTGTTTTCTGCCAATCAGCCAATGCTCCACCTATGTTAGTAACTTCCCTGTAATTCCATGAGCTCTTATCTTGCTAAGCAGCCTTATGTGTGGCAACTTGTCAAAGGCCTTCTGAAAATCCAAGTACACCACATCTACTGCATTTCTATTGTCTACCCTACTTGTAATTCCCTCAAAAAATTGCAGTAGGTTTGTCAGACAGAATTTTCCTTTTATGAAACCATGCTGGCTTTGGCCTGTTTTATCATGTCCCTCCAGGTACTCCATAATCTCATCCCTAACAATCGATTCCAACAATTTTCCAGTCATCCAGTACAATGCCAGAATCTATTGATTCTTGAAAGATCATTGTTAATTCCTCTGCAATCTCTCCAGCTACTTTCTTCAGAACCAGAGGGTGCACTCCATCAGGTCCAGGAGATTTATCCACCCTCAGACCATTAAGCTTCCTGAGCACCTTCTCAGTTGTGATTTTCACTGCACAAACTTCACTTCCCTGACATTCTTATGTCTGGTATTCTGCAAATGTTTTCCACTGTGAAGATATGCAAAATACGCATTTAGTTCTACTGCCATCTCTGCATCTCTCATTACAATATCTCCAGCATCATTTTCTATTGGTCTTATATCTACCCTCAATTCTCTTTTACCCTTTATATACTTAAAAAAGATTTTAGTATCTTCCTTGATATTAGTCCCCAGCTTCCTTTCATAATTCATCTTTTCCTTCCTAATGACCTTCTTAGTTTCCTTCTGCAAGTTTTTAAAAGCTTCCCAAACCTCTATCTTTCCACTAGCTTTGGCTTCCTTGTATGCCCTCTTTTGCTTTTACTTTGGCTCTGACTTCACTTGTCAGCCACTCTGGTATCTTTCTTCCATTCAAAAATTTCTTCTTATTTGGAATATATCTGTCTTGCACTTCCATCATTTTTTCCACAGAAACTCCAGCCATTGCTGCTCTGCTGTCCTTCCTGTTAGTGTCCCTTTCCAGTCAACCTTTGCCAGTTCCCCTCTCATGCCATTGTAATTTCCTTTATTACACTGAAATACTGACACATTGGAATTTAGTTTTTCCTTCTCAAATCTCAAAGTGAATTTGATCATATTGTGATCACTGCTCCCCAAGGATTCCTTAACCTTGAGCTCTCTTATCACCTCCAGATCATTGCACAACACCCAATCCAGCACAGCCCATCCCCTAGTGGGTTCAACAATCAGCTGTTCTAACAAGCCATCCCTTAGTCATTCTACAAATTCTCTTTCTTGAGGTCCAGTACTGGCCTGGTTTTCCCAATCCACTTTCATGTTAAAATCCCCAACGATTATCATGACATTGCCTTTCTGATACACCTTTTCTATCTCCTACTGTAATTTGTAATCCACATCCCAGCTGCTGTTTGGAGGCCTTTATACAACTGTCATTAGGGTCCTTTTACCTTTGCCATTTCTTAATTCAACCCATAGAGACTCTACACGTTCTGATCCTATGTCATCCCTTTCTAATGATTTAATATTATTTCTTATACACAGGGCCACACCACCCCCCCTGCATACTAATCTATCTTTCCGATACACCGTATATCCTTGGATATTCAACTCCCAAAGGCAGCCAACCTTTAGCCAAGTTTCAGAGATGGCCACAATGTCATACTTGCCAATCTGTGGCTGAATTTCAAGATCATCCAGTTTATTTCTTATGCTGCATGGATTCAAATACAACACTCTCAGTCCAGTGTTTGTTGCTTTCTGTTTTAATTGCACCACGCCTCTATTGCCCTGTAACTCATCCCACTGGCTGTGATTATGGCTCATCTCCTGCCTGTCCTTTCTATCATTTCTGTTGCACGCTATCTTTGATTTATTTCTGTTCACCAGGATTAAAGAACATTTGCTATACAGACCCTGTGAACCAACTTGAATTGTGCTTTCTGGAGCCTTGGGCACAGAGCAGAGACCTGATAGAAGTCTATAACATTATGAGATACATATATAATGTAGCTAGCTAGAACTTATTCCCAGGTTAAATTGTCAAATACTGGAATAATTGTTTTAAGATGAAGGGTGTAAAGTTTAAATGAGACATGCAGGGCAGGTGAAAGGTGTCTTGATTGTGCACAGCTAAACAAGTGATACAAAAAGTAGGAAATAAAAAGGTAGTGAGGTAGTGTTCATGTCCGTTCAGAAAGGGGAAGAAGCACTTCCTGAATCATTGAGTGTGTGCTTTCCAGCTTTTGTACCTCCTTCCTGCTGTTAGCAATGAGAAGAGAGCATGCCCTGGGTGGTGGGGCCCTTAATGATGGACACCACCTTTCTGAGGCATCACTCCTTGAAGATATCCTGAATACTATGGAGGTTGCTGACTAATTTTACAACTCCCTGAAGCTTACTTTGATCCTGTGCAGTAATCCCCAAATTCCAGACAGTGATGCAGCCAGTTAGAATGCTCTCCACAGTTCCTCTGTCGAAATTTGTGAATGGTTTTGGTGACCTACCAAATCTCCTCAAACTCCTAAAATGCCAACAACCAAAAGGAAGAATAATTATGGTGCAAGCAACATTAACAATCCAGATTTGTCATTTTATTTCCTTGTTCCCCTGAGATCCTGAGGAAGGGTCTCAGCCCCTCCGTGGATGTTGCCTGACATGCTGGACTCGTGCAGCATTTTTTGTGTGTTGTTCAAGATTGAGTGCTTCTTCCCCTTTCTGAATGGACATAGATGGGGTGGTAAATTGGATTAGTAAGTATGCCGATGATACTAAGGTAGGAGGTGTTGTGGATAATGAGGTGGGTTTTCAAAGCTTGCAGGGAGATTTATGCCAGTTTGAAGAATGGGCTGAACGTTGGCAGATGGAGTTTAATGCTGAGAAGTGTGAGGTTCTACATTTTGGCAGGAATAATCCAAATAGAACATACAGGGTAAATGGTAGGGCATTGAGGAATGCAGTGGAACAGAGAGATCTAGGAATAACAGTGCATAACAGTGAAGCTGGAGTCTCATGTAGATAGGGTGGTGAAGAAGGCTTTTGGAACGCTGGCCTTTATAAATCAAAGCATTGAGTACAGAAGTTGGGATGTAATGTTAAAATTGTACAAGGCATTGGTAAGGCCAAATTTGGAATATTGTGTACAGTTCTGGTCACCGAATTATAGGAAAGATATCAATAAATTAGAGAGAGTGCAGAGACGATTTACTAGGATGTTACCTGGGTTTTAGCACTTAAGTTACAGAGAAAGGTTGAACAAGTTAGGTCTCTATTCATTGGAGCGTAGAAAGTTGAGGGGGGATTTGATCGAGTTATTTAAAATTTTGAGAGGGATAGATAGATTTGACGTGAATAGGCTGTTTCCATTGAGAGTAGGGGAGGTTCAAACAAGAGGACATGATTTGAGAGTTAGGGGGCAGAAGTTTAAGGGAAACACGAGGGGGTATTTCTTTACTCAGAGAGTGATAGCTGTGTGGAATGAGCTTCCTGTAGAAGTAGTAGAGGCCAGTTCAGTTGTGTCATTTAAGGTAAAATTGGATAGGTATATGGACAGGAAAGGAGTGGAGGGTTATGGGCTGAGTGCGGGTAGGTGGGACTAGGTGAGATTAAGAGTTCGGCACGGACTAGGAGGGCCGAGATGGCCTGTTTCCATGCTGTGATTGTTGGCTATATGGTTAAGATTTCCAACATCTTCAGAATCATGTCTGTCTGACAAAGAATTAAATTGTAAACATTTGTTATGAAATGCAGTTTAAAATGGATTAGCTGTGCTGTGTTCTGGATCTTGGCACATAACACTGAAATAGTGGGAATTCTTTGGTTCTGTTGAAAAAAAAAGCAGCCTCTTTACTTTCTCGAGTGTTAATTGCAACAGAAGAGAGGAAATCTAACAGTGGTCATGAAAATCCATAGCTGACACCTGTCTGACTTACTTATCATCCATTTACATCATGGGTAGTTACAACAGTATCCAGCCAACAAACGCTCCCTCTCAGTGTTGTTGTCTAAAGTTTATAACAGTGCCAGCTTGTACTAATAATCATTGTAAGAATTATTAAAATAAATCAGAATCAGGTTTATTATCACCGGCTTGTGACGTGAAATTTGTTAACTTAGCAGCAGCAGTTCACTGCAAACAAAAAGAAGAATGAATAAATAAATAAATAATAAAAACTTTAAAGATAATAATAAATAAGTAAATCAATTACAGTATACATATATTGAATAGATTTTTTAAAGTGCCAAAAACAGAAGTACTATATATTTTTAAAAAGTGTTCATTGTCCATTTAGGAATTGGATGGCAGAGGGGAAGAAGCTGTTCCTGAATCGCTGAGTGTGTGCCTTCAGGCTTCTGTACCTCCTACCTGATGGTAACAGTGAGAAAAGGGCGTGCCCTGGGTGCTGGAGGTCCCTAATAATGGACTCTGCCTTTCTGAGACACCGTTCCCTGAAGATGTCCTGGGTTATTTGTAGACTGGTGCCCAAGATGGAGCTGACTAGATTTACAACCTTCTGCTACTTCTTTCGGTCCTGTGCAGTAGCCCCTCCAGACCAGACAGTGATGCAGCCTGTCAGAATGCTCTCCATGGTATAACTATAGAAGTTTTTGAGTGTATTTGTTGACATGCCAAATCTCTTCAAAGTCTGAATAAGGTATAGCCACTGTCTTCCCTTCTTTATAACTACATCGATATGTTGGGACCAGGTTAGATCCTCAGAAATCTTGACACCCAGGAACTTGAAACTACTCTCTCCATTTCTGATCCCTCTAAGAGGATTGGTAGGTGTTCCTTCATCTTACCCTTCCTGAAGTCGACAACCAGCCCTTTCGTCTTACTGGTGTTGAGTGCCAGGTTGTTGCTGCAGCACCACTCCACTAGTTGGCATATCTTACTCCTGTATGCCCTCTCATCACCACCTGAGATTCTACCAACAATGGTTGTATTGTCAGCAGATTTATAGATGGTATTTGAGCTGTGCCTAGCCACACAGTCATGTGTATATTGAGATTAGAGCAGTGGGCTAAGGACACACTTCAAGTATTCTAGATGCAAAAGTAGATAGTTTTGTTAAGAAAGGGAATACAAGGTTACCAATTTTAGATAGGAATTCAGACTATATGAGCAGAATTAGGCCATTTGGCCCATTGAGTCCTCTTTAACATTCCATCATGCAGCAAATTTATTGATGGTATTTGTTAGCTATTGTAGTGATAGGCAAATTGCAGTGGGTCCAGGTCTTTGCTGAGTCAGGAATCTAGGAATCACACTGTCTGCAGGAGCACTCTACAATATATCTTCAGAGCAAGTCAGTCATCTAACAAGACAAGAGTGGCATCTAGTGACTAAAGTAGGTGGATAGAGATGTTTTGAAGAGCAAGCCTTCCTTGCACTCATAGGACTTGGACTTTGAGTTACTTCTGAGGCCTGGGCTTGGCACACCACAGCACATACCCATGGTGAGTGTGAGGTCGATTTCAAAATATAAGAGAAGTTTGTATCGGTATTTACATGGGAGGCATACAGATGGTTATGTTCCAGGCTCAGGGCAATGGAACTAGGCAGAATAACAGTTTGGCATGGAGTAGAGTGGCCAAGGAGCCTGTTTTTGTGCTGTAGTGTTCTATGATTCTCTGTCTCTTTGAGAAATACTGCACATGAAAACACCGATAATAAGAGAAAAGCAATGGACAACATACCGTATATAGAAATTCAAAGACAGGAGTAAAAGAGATTTATTCTGTCGAAGTGTTTGATCATGGCGCAGGAAGAGCTTCACAAACAGCTTTGACCAGTTGAAAAAGGAACATAAATATCGGCTGGCCATGTGAAATCTTGCAGTGGTGAATTTCTGTCGAACACTCTTGCAGTTCAAGAGTACATGAACCAACAGTAGAACACAGAGTTATCGAATTCATGTTAAAAGCAGACACTTGAATTGATTATTTGTGCAGCCTAAAACATTTCTCCACCATGTAAGCTCACCAATAAAAGAGAAAGCTTTGTGAAATAGTTCAAAGGAAAATTGCATCTGAATCAAATTGATGGAATTCTTAAATAGGTAATAAAGATCAATCAGGATGGTGCATTAGAAGACATGAGACTTCCAGAAAATATTTGAAACCAAAAGCTTCAGAAGAATTTATTTGTTCTTATGAAAAGTGTATGGGTTTTTGGTGGAATATAGAAGAGTTTTACCAAGATATTACCAGACAACTGCAGTTATACAGAGAAGCCAAAAAAGTCAGGATTTATCTCTGTGGAATAGAGGGCAATTAAAAGACTCACTTAAGATCTTCATGAAATTTTGAGCCTTGCATAGAGAAGATGAGAAAAACTACTTCTTCTGGAAAGTGGTTCAGTAAATAGTGATAAATTTAAATGGGTAAACTAATTTATTATTGTCTCCTGAACACACAGTGGAAAGCTTCAAAATGAACATCTTTTACAGTCCATTCACTTATCCCTTTCAAATAACAATTACAAAAAGATAAAATTTCAAATTCCAGGGCCTCTCCACAACATGCATTTAAAATTTCAATCTCCCCCAATGACCTGTATAGGCCCTGCACTTCTCCATTGCCAAGAATAATGATTTGAGGTCTCCTTAAAAACTGTGAGGACCATGGCAAAACCTTCAGCTTGTGCCTCTTGAGGTAGTCCATTGTGGATTTTGAGGTGTGTTTAGGATCATTATCCTGTTGTAGAAGGCATCCTCTTTTCATCTTCAGCTTTTGTTACATGATGCACCATCAATAACTTTCGGAGACGTGAGTTAAGGTAGGCTTTTATTGGCTGGAAGAAAGCACAAGCAGCAAGCAACCACCACACTGTGGTGAACTACATATACCTGTCTGGACATGCCCCCTGCTGACTGCTCCCGTGGCTCCTCACGCAGACCCCTGTATAAAGGCAATCAAGGCCTGAACCCGGCCTCTCAGTCTCCAGGATGTAGTATGGTGGTCACTCACTGCTTGTTCCTTCTTCCAGTCAATAAAAACCGATATCTTGCCTTTACGTCTCAGAGTGAGTTATTGATGGTGCATCACACACAACATCCTGGAGACTGAGGAAGGAGCAGTGCCTCCAATCACCTTTATACTGGTGTCTGTGGGAGGAGCCACAGGAGCAGTCAGCGATGGGGGGGGGGGGGGGGTCCAGACAGGAATATGTAGTTCACCACATTACAGACAGTGTGATGTTTGCTTCCAGAATTTGCTGGTATTTAATTGAATTCATTCTTCCCTCTGCCAGTGAAATGTTCCCCATGCCACTGGCTGCAACACAAGCCCAAAGCATGATTGATCCATCCCCGTGCTTAACAGTCAGAGAGATGTTCTTTTCTTGAAATTCTGAACCCTTTTTTTTCCCCAAACATACCTTTGCTCATTGCAGCCAAAAAGTTCTATTTTAACATCATCAGTCCACGGGACTGGTTTCCAAAATGCATTAGACTTGTTCAGATGTTCCTTTGCTAACTTCTGTCGCTGAATTTTGTGGTGAGGACGCAGGAAAGGTTTTCTTCTGATGACTCTTCCATGAAGGTCATATTTGTGCAGATGTGGCTGCACAGTAGAACAGTGCACCACCACTCCAGAGTCTGCTAAATCTTCCTGAAGGTCTTTTGCAGTCAAACAGGGGTTTTGATTTGCCTTTCTAGCAATCCTACGAGCAGTTCTCTCAGAAAGTTTTCTTGATCTTCCAGATCTCAACTTAACCTCCACCATTCCTGTTAACTGCCATTTCTTAACTACATTACAACCCGAAGAAACAGCTACCTGAAAACACTTTTCTATCTTCTTATAGCCTTCTCCTGCTTTGACAGCATCATTTATTTTAATTTTCAGAGTGCTAGGCAGCTGCTTAGAGGAGCCCATGGCTGCTGATTGTTGGGACAAGGTTTGAGGAGTCAGGGTATTTATAAAGCTTTGAAATTTGCATCACCTGGCCTTTCCTAACAATGACTGTGAACAAGCCATAGCCCTAACAAGCTAATTAAGGTCTGAGACCTTGGTAAAAGTTATCTGAGAGTTCAAATCTCTTGGGGTGCCCAAACTTTTGTATAGTGCTCCTTTCCTTTTTTTCCCACTCTAAAATTGTAAAAAAAAACAAAAATAATACACTAATCTTGCTTAAAATGTTGAAAAGTATGTTTCATCTTTAACTTTATGACTTTTGGAGATCAGTTCATCTTCTACTCACTGAACTATTCACAGTAACAGAAATTTTGACCAGGGGTGCCCAAACTTTTGCATGACACTGTATATAACTATATAGTGTGACTATAGTGACTATAGTGTGACTACTTTATCCAGAAAGCAGTTAGAACATACTTGAATACCAGTTAATGCAATAAATAATCGTCGAACATCATTGGTTCCCTCACAGATACAGAAGATGTGCAAATCTCTCATTACTCTCTCTAGACCGGTTTCCTACAGTATTGCAAATAAGCAAACATTAGTTCACAGACACACTTAGTACATAACAATTAGTACATTACCCACTAATTTCAAATATTTAATACTTACTATTATATTGCCTATTCAATCATGCAAACCAGAGTCTTGTATATCCCATATATCAGTACTCACCCCATCTTCCCGCCACCTTAATAGTGATGGAGTCTGTCTTTCAATCAAGATGGCACCAGCAAGCAATGATTACTCGGGCAACATTTCCCAGATAGCCAATCTTTTCAATTATTTCTCTTTTACTACACCTTCTGTTTGTTCTTTTTGTCTAGATCGTGTTACGGAAACTGTTGGAGCCTATGATTTGCAGTTTGGAAATCGATTGAATGATCTAGCGCCCTGCAGTATCTGGAGAGCTGTCTTGTGGAAAAGTCCAGAGACGGGGCATGGGGTCATGAATGAAGTGGCAAGGAAGACTGAACCATTGGGGAAAATGCAAAGAAGGTCAGCGGTCACTCTCAGCAGAGGCCACAGGGTTGACCGTTGGACTGGCAGTGATGGCGGTCAGGCCCAGCGTGGTGGTCGCTCTTCATGGGATGCTCTCCAGGAAGATGTTTTTGATATTCTGAGATTTATGTGATTAATGGATTGTACTTTATCTCGGTCTCCATTGGGTATTCATTTTTTTCCTTCTTGCAGCCAATTGGGGGTTTGTTGATATGTTAGTTTTTGTGAGAGGGAGTGGTTGTGGATTTGGAGTCTGTTTTTGTTGGTGTTTTTCTGTAATTGTGTTTGGTTAGTTTTGTGTGCGTGAGAGAGGGGGTTGGGGGTTTTGATGCTTTTGTCACTGTTCTTTTCTGTGATTGAGGAGGTCAGGGATTTGATGTTACTGGCACTTCTTTTTCAGGGTTGGGGTGATAATGCTATTGTCACTGTTTATTTCTGCGAGGGAGGGAGTAGGGGGTATTGGGGATTGTGTGTTTTGTTTCTTTTTCTGCCGGGGGAATTGATGTCTTTTATTTGAACAATTCCCATGGTCTTTCTGTATTTCACGGCTGTCTGGAGAGAACGAATATTTGAGTTGTATTGTACATGCATACTTTGACAATAAAATGAACCGTTTAACCTTTGTCCTTACCTACCACCTCATCCACTTCCACATCCAACATGTTATCCTCTGCAACTTCCGCCATCTCCAAAGGGATCCCACCACTAAATATATCTTTACCTCGCCCCCTCCACTTTCTGCAGGGATCGCTCTTTCCACAATTCCCTTGCCCACTCGTCCCTCCCGGCACTTATCCCTGCAACCAGTCAAAGTGGTCCTGCCCACTCACCTCCATCCAGGGCCCAAAGCAGTCATTCCAGGTGAGGTAACACTTCACCTGTGAATCATCTGTTCTGTCTGGTGCTCACAATGCAGCCTCCTCTACATTGGTGAGACCCATTGTAAATTGGGGGAATCACTTCGTCGATCACATCCACACCATCTGCCACAAGCGGGACTTCCCAATGGCCAAATATTTTATTTCCAATTCCCATTCCCGTTCCAAGTCCATCCATGGCCTCCTCACGGTGGAGGGACAATATCTTATATTCTGTCTGGGGACTCTCACGAATATCAATTTCAACTTCTGGTGAACAAATTCCTCCCCCCTTCTATCCCCCACTCTGTCTTTTCACTTCTTCTGTCCTGCCTATTACTTCCATTCCTCCATCCCTCTCTCCTATTGTCCACTCTCTATTGTCCAAAAGAAACTGCAAAGGGTTGTAAACTTAGTCAGCTCCATCTTGAGTACTAGCCTACAAAGTACACAGGACATCTTCAGGGAGCGGTGTCTCAGAAAGGCAGTGTCCATTATTAAGGACCTCCAGCACCCAGGGCACGCCCTTTTCTCACTGTTACCATCAGGTAGGAGGTACAGAAGCCTGAAGGCACACACTCAGTGATTCAGGAACAGCTTTTTCCCCTCTGCCATCTGATTCCTAAATGGACATTGAATCCTTGGACACTACCTCACTTTTTTAATATATATTATTTCTGATTTTTGTATGATTTTAATCTATTCAGTATACACCTATTGTAATTGATTTTCCTATTTATTATTATTATTATTTTACTTTGTTTTTTTTCTTCTGTATTATGTATTGCATTGAACTGCTGCTAAGTTAACAAATTTCACGTCACGTGCCAGTGATAATAAACCTGATTCAGATTCTCATTCTTTCATTTCCAGCCCTTGAACTTTCCCACATACCTGGCTTCATCTATCATTTTCCCACAAGCCTCCTTCCCCTCCCCGCAACATTTTCAATATTTTTATTCTGACATCTCCCCCCTTCTACCTCAGTCCTGAAGAAGGGTCTCAGCCCGAAACATCGAGAGTTTATTCATTTCCACAGATGCTGTCTGACCTGCTGAGTTTGTGCAGCATTTTGTGTGCTCCGTCTAAATTCTGTCAGCATGTTGACTTAGCAACCAGAGATGAGAATACATTTGAGGTAGTTTATACCAACACACCTGGTGCATACAAAGCTGCTCTCTGCCACCTATCTCTTATGCTAATTCCTGTATATCAACCAATCATTAAAATGAATCAAACCAGTTCAAAGGGAGATAAAGACATGGCCGGAGGAACAAACTCAGCATTGAGGGACTGCTTTCAAAGCATAAGCAAATAAGACATAGGAGCAGCAATAGGCCATTTGGCCCATCGAGTCTGCTCTGCCTTTTCACCATGACTGATCCATTTTTCCTCTCAACCCCAATCTCCTGCCTTCTTCCCATATCCCTCCATGCCCTGACCAATCAAGAATCTGTCAACCTCTGCCTGAAATATACATAAGGACCTGGCTTCCACAACTGCCTGTGTCAAAGAATTCCCCAGATTCACCACTCTCTGGCTAAAGAAATTCCTCCTAATCTCCATTCTAAAAGGGCACTCTTTTATCCTGAAACTGTGTACTCTGATCTTAGACTCTCCCACCATATGAAACATCCACTCATATCCACAACATCAAGGCCTTGCCTTTCAATGTTCAATAGCTTTGAAATAAGGTCATCCTTCAATCTTCTGAATTCCAGTGAATACATGCCCAGAGACGTCAAATACTCTTCATAAGACAAACCATTCCGACATAGAATCATTTTCATGAACCTCCTTTGAACTTCCTCCAGTTTCAGCACATCCCTTCTAAGATAAAGTGTCCCAAAAATGCACATAATACTTCAAGTAAGGCCTCACCAGTACTTTGTAAAGAATCAACACTACATGCTTTTTTATGTGCTGCCTGGCCTGCTGTGTTCCACTCGCATTTTGTGTGTGATGCTTTTTTATATTCTAGTCCTCTTGAAATGCATGGTAACAGTGATTTGCCATCCTCACCACAAACTCGACCTGCAAATTAACCTATACAAGGACTCCCAAGTCCCTTTGCACCTCAGTATTCTTTTGTATTTTCTCTCCATTTAGAAGATAGTCAAACACTTTCTCCCCTTTCTGACACTGTATTCCATCTGCCACTTCTTTGCCCATTCTCCGAATCTGTCTAAGTCCTTCTGCAGCCTCTCTACTTCCTCAAAAATACTTGCCCTTCCATCAATCTTAATATCATCTGCTAACTTTGCAACAAAGCCATCAATTCCATCATCCAAATCATTGGCATATAACATAAAAGGAATAGGTCCCAACACAGATCATTGTAGAACACCAGGAGTCACTGGCAGCCAACCAGAGAAGTCCCCCTTTTTCCCACTCTTTGCCTCCTGCCAGTCAGCCAATGCTTTATCCATACTAGAATCTTCCCCGTAATACAATGGGCCCATAGTTTGTCAAGCATCCTCATGTGTGGCACCTTGTCAAAGGCCTTCTGAAAATCCAAATTCACAACATCAACCCATTCTCCTTTGCTTAACCTACTTTTTATTTCTTCAAAGAATACAAACAGATTTATCAGTCAAGTTTTTCCCTTGAGAAAACCATGCTGACTTTGGCCTATTTTATTAAGTGCCACCAAGTACCCTGAAAAGGCATCCTTAATAATCGACTCCACCAACCTCCCAACCACAGAGGCCAGACTACCTAGTCAATTGTTTCCTTCCTTCTGCCTCCCTCCCTTCTTGAAAACTGGAGTGACATCTGCAAATTTTCTTTCTTCAGAACCTTCCAGAGTCTAGTGATTATTGAAATATCATTACTAATGCCTTCACAATCTCTTCAGCCACCTCTTTCAAAACCCTGGGGTGTACATCATCTGGTTCAGGTGACTTATCTACCTTCAGGCCTTTCAGTTTCCCAAGAACTGTCTCTCGAGTAATGGTAACCTCACACACTTCATGACCCCCGACACCTGGAAGTTCCACTATACTGCTAGTGTCTTCCACAGTGAAGACTGATGCAAAATAGTTATTCACTTCATCTGCCATTTCCTTGTCTCCATTACTAGATGCTGGATGTCTCCAGCATCATATTCCAATGGTCAGATATCCACTCCTGATTCTCTTTCAGACTTTATGTTTATGGAGAAACTTTTGGTATCCTTTTCAATATTATTGGCTAGCTTACCTTCATGGACTGGAACATGTTGAGGGTGGCAGCTACCCTATGGACATCATATTAACACTGATGAATATGCGAGATCTGTGACTGGCTATATGGAGAAGTGCACTAAGGACATCATCATTATGAAACACAACTCTGTGAGGGCAAAAGCCATGGCTGACAGCAGAGGTGCAGGCAGGGCTGAGAGATCGGGGTGCTGCATCTTTCAGATCAGCAAGAGCTACGCTTTCCCACACCATCAGGGAGGTGAAATGCAATTATTCACAGAGAGTATGCAATTTCTGTTGCACCGGAGACATTAGGTGCCATGGTAGCGTACCAGCTAGCGCAACACAATTGCAGCTTGGGCCGTTGGAGTTGACGATTCAATCCCAGCACCATCTGTAAGGAATTTCCACGTCCACCCCCCACTGGACACGCTAGAGGCAGGAAACACGTTCCCAATGTTGGGAGAGTCCAGAACCGGAGGCCACAGTTTAAGAACAAGGGGTAGGCCATTTAGAATGGAGTTGAGGAAAAACTTTTTCACCCAGGGAGTTGTGGAATGCTCTGCCTCAGAAGGCAGTAGAGGCCAATTCTCTAAATGCTTTCAAGAAAGAGTAAGATGGAGCTCTTAAAGATAGCGGAGTCAAGCGATATGGAGAGAAGGCAGGAACGGGGTACTGATTGTGGATGATCAGCCATGATCACAGTGAATGGGGGTGCTGGCTCAAAGGGCCGAATGGCCTACTCCTGCACCTATTGTCTATTGGAATACGTGGATCTTTTGCAGAGTGCTCCAGTTTCCTCCCACAGTTCAAAGACATACTGGGTAGGTTAATTGGTCACTGTATATTGTCCCATGATTGGATTAGAGTTAAATCGGGTTTGTCGGGAGTTGATAGGCAGCATGGCTCAAAGGGCCAGAAGGGCTTATTTAACACTGTATCTCTAAATAAATGAGGTACATGTGACAGGGAATTCAGAGCATAATGGACTACAAGTCCACCTTGTGTGTTAACTACAGTGACTCTTCTCTTCCTGATAGACGAAGTGTCTTCCTGATAGACTCAGTTTGAAGCACAGAACAATGTGCCGATAAGGAAGGAACCCTTCCTCCCGAGCAGCAGCTGATGTGAGGAAGACTCCAGCCAGGGTCAACCAATGTAGATTTACAGAGCTTAATAAAGTACCTGGTTGGGAGCTGAGAGACTGAGCACCTGGTTAACTGAGCTTCTAACAGACATTTTCAACATCTCTCTCAACCATCTGCTCAGGCTTCAAGACAGCCTCCATCATCCCAGTACTCAAGTGGGCAACATAACCTACCTCAACAATTACCATCCCTTGGCACTGACTTCAACAATAATGAAGTCCTTTGAGTGGCTGGTTATGGATCTCATTAAATTCCACCTTGCTGTGTTACGAATGTGCTACAACTCTGAGGGGCCAAAGGGTACAAAGTAGCCCCCTCCTTTTTGAGAATCACAAGATCGGTATTAATTCAGGTCTGGGACCCAGGAAATGAGAGAGAGACACGCAGAATCCACAAGGGTTTGGAATGTGGGTCCTGGCCTCAGCGATACAAAGCCACAGATAACAGCCATTGTCTCTTGGAGACGGAATTGTGTATTGAGTACTGTACTATTCATTGAAGCCCTCAGGAGATGACCAGAGTGGGCTGGTTGAGGGATTGCATCACCCCAACCTGATTGACATCTGATACCCCGTGAGTAAGGATAAAAGAGGGTCTGGGGAACAACCCCTTTAGACGTACCAGGAGAAACGCTAGAAATCCTGTGACAGCGTTTACTAGCGACAGCTGGTGGGGCTCGCTTGCGTCCTTTTCCTTTGCCTAAGAATTGGCGGGCTTCCACGGAATGGCTTAGCTAAAGGACCGACTACAAAAACGGAACTCTTGAAGGATCGACATCATAAAAAGAAAAAGCTGGCAAGTTTAAAAGTCTCTCTCATGACTCCAACCAAAGACGGCAGCCCGAATGAACTAAGTGACTTTGATATTTCCATCGGACAATACATTATCCCCTAGACAATGATAGAGCTGTTTCTTATTGATTATTATTATACCCGCACTTTTAGAGTTAGTATTGACAACGTATATTATCTGTATCTTTGCATTGATATTATTTTTGTGTATTTTTACCAATAAATACTGTCAAAAATAGTACCATCAGACTTCAACGGACCTCTCTATCTTTGCTGATAAGTGACCCAGTTATGGGGTTCGTAACAGCTGCTACATTGGACCCTTTCCAGTTCTCTTATCACTCAAATCAATCAACTCCATCCTGTCCCACCTGAAAAATGGTGCCTCATTTGCCAGCCCGATGTTTAATATGTTCATCCCTCAGAGGGTAGCGGGTAAACTGTCCTCGTTGGTTCTCTACACATCTCTCTGTAACTGGATCCTGTTAATCCATGTTGGCAGAAGCATCTCTGGTGCATCACGCTCCCCAGGGCTACATGTTCAGTCTTATGCTGTTCACACTGCTGGTGCATTACTGCACTGCTAGATCCAGTTCAAACTTGGTTGTTGTTGACCTCAAAGTGGTCGGCCTCAGCAACAACACCTACGAGACAGAGTACAGAGGGGAATTAGAGCGGCTGGTAGAATGGCGCGAGCACAACTTGGACAGAACCAAAGAGATGACTGTGAACTTGCCGATCCTCAATGCAAATAAACAGCTCCTCTGTCAGAGAGTTAGGAGTTTCTGGAAATGCACATAACAGATGATCTCACCTCTACACCCATCTCTTTGGTCAAGAAGCACAGGAAATCTCCACTTTCTGAGATTGATTAAGTGAGCCTCTGAGCCCCTCCCCCCATTCTAATCCATTTTTACAGCAGTACCATCAAGAATGTCCTGACCAACTGCATCACCATCTGGATTGGGAATTGAAAGGCATCTGACCACAAGTCCCTACAAAGGATTGTGAGGACTGCTGAGAAGATCATTGGGGTCTCTCTTCCACCAGCAGAGATATTCATCGGGAGTGCTGCATACGTAAAGCCCTTGGCACTGTCATTGACTTCTCCTATCTGTCCAACAGTCTCTTTGACCCCCTACAATCAGGCAGGAGGTACCACAGCATGAGGAAGAGAACTGTTAGGATGAGAAGCAGTTTCTTCCCCCAGGCCATAAGACTACTGAACTCTCTGCTATCATCCCGACCTCATCAGACATGAAGTACCAGAAGCATTATGCTGTTTACTTTATACCTGTGTCATAAATGTACTATAGCAACCAGCCTTGATTCTTTTCCAACTTGTGTTGTCTTCAAAGTAGTAGTTTTCTTCTGCTTCTGTTTAGGAGGCATATCTTAAGACAATCCTGAGTAGTTTATAAATAGTTTTAAAAAAGTATTTACTAACTTTTCTTCACTTGAACATTATTTTACTGGTTTGTTACTGGAGAGCTGGATTTCCACATTTCAATCCTACGTCATCATGTGACATCCCCCCATCCGAAACAATTATTAAGAAGTACACTTACTAAGATTTACAATAAAGAGAGACCTTATTGAATCTTACAAATTTCGGTCAGGGCTGGGCAATCAGGATAAAAGAAGAATATTTCTCCTGTCTAGAACCGGAGGTCACAGTCTCAAAGTAGGTTGAGGTACGGAGAAATTTCTTTTCTCACAGGATGGTGAACCTGTGGAATTCCCGACCACAGAAGATGATGGAATTTGTGGTAAGTATTTAAAAAGGAAGTTGTGGTGACCCACTTTCTGCGCAGGCAAACCGGCTCACAAGTAGCCAGCGCATGGGGAGAGACTTTGGTAATGCACCTCTGATGTTATTTCCGCCCAGAGAGGGCGGGCGCTAGGGATTAAATGCCAGTGCCGCGAAGTTTGAATAAACTAGTCTCAAAACGGCAGGAGTGTGTTGTCTCTAGCTCTGTATGTAGTACATTGCTATATTGGTGACCCCGACGGTCCAAACGGGATTTGGACCAAAGATGACCGACTCTTCATCTGTTCACGCAGTTTCGCTAAAACTGCCAACTTTCTGGACGCTGTGATGGTTTAGTCAAGCAGAAACCCAGTTCCAGATTCGGCAGATATCCTCTGATTCCATGCATTGCTACCACGTGGTGTGCGCCCTTGACCAAGAGACGGCCGCCCAGGTTGTGGATTTCATACAGTCAGCCCCGGAAGAAGGCAAATATGAAGCATTCAAAGTGCTGCTCATTGGGACCTTTGGCCTCTCACGGTGTGAGCGGGGTGCCCGCCTGCTTCACCTGGACAGTTTGGGAGACAGTCTGCCATCAGCATTAATGAACAAGATGCTGGCCCTGGCTGACGGACACAAGCCCTGCCTCATGTTTGAGCAGGCGTTCCTAGAGCAGCTGCCCAAGGACATACATCTGCTGCAGGCTGATGCAGATTTCAGCGACCCCCGGAAGGTGGCGGCCCGGGCAGACGTGCTGTGGAAAGCCAAGTGGGAGAGCATGGCGCCCGTCAGTCAGATTACCAGGTCAACACGCCCAACAGCAGACCAGACCAGGCCCGTCAGGGGGGCGCACCCAACACAGAGACAGGAGTGAGGAGGACAGTGAACAAATGTGTTTCTACCACCAGCGGTGGGTTACAAAAGCCCGCCGTTGTCACCCGCTCTACAAGGACCAGGGCCAGGGCTAGCAGCTGCTAATGACTATGGCGGCTGGCCACCAGGACAGCCTCTTGTACGTCTGGGACAAACAGTCGGGACGCCACTTCTTGGTCGACACCGGAGCGGAAATCAGCGTCTTGCCCCCGACGGGGTACGACACGCGCAGCAGGAAGCCAGGACCCACCCTGAGGGCTACAAACGGCAGCACGATATGGACCTACGGCATCCGCACAGTGCAGCTGCAGTTCGGCACCAGCCGGTTCACATGGGACTTCACACTGGCCGCTGTGGCCCAACCACTCCTGGGGGCAGACTTCTTGCGAGCTCACAGCCTGCTGGTCGACTTGCAAGGGAAAAGACTGGTACATGCCGAGACCTTCCAGACGTTCTCCCTGGCTGAAGCTAAGTTGCCGGCCGCACACCTGGGCTCCATCACGCTGTCGGACAACGAATTCACCAGAATCCTGGCGGACTTTCCATCGATCCTGGCACCACAGTTCACGGCAGCCATGCCCAGACATGGGGTACAGCACCACATTCCAACCCAGGGACCACCCCTCCACGCCCGCGCATGAAGGCTCCCCCCGGAAAAGCTCCGGCTGGCGAAGGAGGAGTTCAAGAGGATGGAGGAATTGGGGATCGTACGGAGGTCCGGCAGCCCATGGGCCTCCCCCCTGCACATGGTGCCCAAAGCATCCTGGGGTTGGAGACCGTGTGGCGACTACCGCAGACTGAACGAGGCTACAACTCCAGACCGCTTCCCCATGCTGCACATACAGGACTTCGCAGCAAACCTGCACAAGGGCAAGAATCTTTTCCAAAGTAGACCTCGTCCGGGGATACCATCAAATCCCGGTGCACCCTGAAGACATTCCCAAAACAGCACTTATCACCCCGTTCAGACTGTTTGAGTTCCTCCAAATGCCGTTCGGCCTGAAGAATGCCGCACAGACGTTCCAGCGGCTAATGGATGCGGTGGGACGCGACCTGGACTTTGTGTTCATCTATTTGGACGACATCCTTATAGCCAGCAGTAGTCACCAGGAGCATCTGTCCCACCTCCGCCAGCTCTAGTCCCACCTGAGTGATTTTGGCCTCACGATCAACCCAGCCAAATGCCAGTTCGGTCTCGATACCATTGACTTCCTGGGCCACAGGATTACCAAAGATGGGGCAACACCTCTGCCTGCCAAGGTAGACGCGATCCCCCACTTTGCCTGGCCCAACACGGTCAAAGGCCTGCAGGAGTTCATTGGTATGGTGAACTTCTACCACCGTTTCCTCCCCTCAGCAGCCCGTATCATGCGCCCTTTGTACACCCTGATGTCGGGTAAAGGCAAGGACATTACTTGGGACGAGGAGGCCGCGGCCACTTTCGTTAAAGCCAAGGAAGCCTTGGCAGATGCCGCGATGCTGGTGCACCCCAGAACGGACGTTCCAACCACCCTCACAGTGGACGCATCCGACACAGCAATCGGTGGGTGCTGGAGCAGCTCATTGAAGGGTGCTGGCAACCCCTGGCGTTCTTTTTTTTTATTAGTTTTTTTATACATTTTCTACATCGCTACAGATAAAAAAAACCCAGATCAAAATGAAGAACATTAATACAGTGCAAAAATAAACATACAATAATAATATAATATAAAAAAGATAATTGAGAAAGCACCCAAATTGAAGACATGTAAAATTAGTATCCTCCCCAAGACCCGCAACAACAAAAAACTCCAGACCAACCACAACACAATATAGAGAATATAAATCAGGACAATCAAACCCCCAAAGCTGTAAATACACTTAGCAACAGAAGATATTAATGCCTACTACCAAAAAAAAAGAGCTGAAAGCAAGGGACCGGAAAAAAAACCTTAGTCAAGAGGAAGGTTATGAAAGTACTCAATAAAAGGTCCCCAGACCTTATGGAACTTTATATCCGAATTAAGAACTGAATAATGAATTTTTTCAAGGTCTAAGCAGGACATGATATCATTAAGCCATTGAGCAAGCGTGGGCGGGGCAACATCTCTCCATCTAAGGAGGATCAAGCGTCTAGCCAGGAGGGAAGCAAAAGATAATATTCGACACTCAGTCGAACTCAGACGTAAATCTGTCTCACCCAAAAAACCGAACAAAGCAATTAAACGGTTAGGTTCTAGGTGGTGATTCAGAATATACGATAACGTTATGAAGACATCTTTCCAAAATTTCTCCAAGCTAGGACAAAACCAGTACATATGAATGAGAGAGGCCTCGCCCCTTTTGCATTTATCACAAAGAGGACTAATATTAGGGTAAAATCGAGATATTTTAGATTTAGACATATGGGCTCTATGAACAATCTTAAACTGTAAAAGGCAATGGTGAGCACAAAGAGAGGTTGAATTAACCGATTTGAGAATCGAGTCCCAAGTCTCATCAGATAAGGAGGTATTTAAATCATGCTCCCAAGCCATTTTAATTTTATCCACAGGGGCATGTCGTAAGGCTGCTAATTTATCACGAATAAATGATATTAAACCTTTACCTAGTGGATTAATAGAAAGAAAGAAATCCATAACATTTTTCTCAGGCATTTCAGGGAAGTTAGGAATTAAAGGATTAATAAAGTGTCTAATTTGGAGATATCTAAAAAAATGAGCATTGGGCAGATTGAACAGCAGAGAGCTGTTGAAAAGATGCAAAGCGATTATCAATAAAAAGATCTTCAAAATGTCTAATGCCCTTCCTATACCAATCATGGAATGCTGAATCATACGTAGTAGGTAAAAAAAGGTGATTATGTAAGATAGGGCTAGAAAAGGAAAAACCATGGAAACCATAAAATTTCCTAAACTGAGCCCATATACGCAAAGTGTGTCTAACAAGAGGATTAACTATTAATCTGGACAAACTACTAGGGAGTACAGAGCCAAGAAGTGCAGAAATAGATAAATCTTTAGTGGAACTCAACTCCATTGCCACCCAATTAGGGCACTCGGGTTGGCCATGGAAAAAAGACCAAAAGGTAGCACAACGTATATTGGCTGCCCAATAATATAGACGAATGTTAGGTAAAGCCATGCCACCCTCTTTTTTAGATTTTTGGAGATAAACTTTATTAATTCTAGAGCGCTTATTCTTCCACAGATATGACAAAATATTAGAGTCTAAGGAATCAAAAAAAGATTTAGGAATAAAAATTGGGATTGATTGAAATAAATATAAAAGTTTAGGGAGAACATACATTTTAACAACATTAATACAACCTACCAAAGACATAGATAGAGGTGACCATTGTAACAGACTCTGTTTTATAGTATATGAAAGATTGGCAAAATTTTCACGAAAAAGATCTTTAAACTTCCTTGTGACTGTAATCCCAAGATAAGTAAATTGATTATGAACTACTTTAAAAGGGAGATCATGGAATGTTTATTCTTGTGCTTCTTTATTAATTGGGAAAAGTTCACTCTTATGTAAATTAAGTTTATAGCCAGAGATCTGGCTAAACTGATCAAGAAGTGAAAACATTGGTGGTAAGGATGTAAACAGATTTGAAAGAAAAAGTAATAAGTCATCAGCATAAAGAGAAACTTTGTGCTCAACACCACCTCTCCAAATCCCGGTCAATTCAGGAAAATTTCAAAATGCTATCGCCAAAGGTTCTATAGCCAAATCAAAGAGAAAGGGACTTAAAGGGCATCCCTGACGAGTGCCACGTTTGAGGTTAAATAACTGGGATTTCTGAAAATTGGTCAAAACAGAGGCAGTAGGACACAGATACAGCAATTTGATCCAGGAGATAAAACTTTGACCAAGGTCAAATTTTTCTAAAACTGCAAAAAGTTAGTTCCACTCTATACGTCAAATGCTTTCTCTGCATCGAGGGAAATAACACATTCAGGAATCCCAGTTGGAGGTGAATATAAAATGTTAAATAAACGCCGAATGTTAAAAAAAGGAAGACGGTTTTTAATAAAACCAGTTTGATCCTCAGAAATAATAGAGGGAATAACAGTTTCTAATCTATAAGCCAAAACTTTGGCCAAGATTTTAACATCACCATTAAGCAAAGAAATTGGCCTATATGAGGAACACTCTGTTGGGTCTTTACCCTTTTTTAATAAAAGAATAATAGATGCCTCATTAAAAGAGGGTGGCAATTTACCGTAATTAAACGAATCAGATAATACTGAGAATAACTGAGGAGAAAGAAGTGAAGAGAATGATTTATAAAATTCTACGGGGAACCCATCAGGTCCAGGAGATTTCCCTGAAGAGAATGCAGAAATTGCAAAAGATATTTCTTCTGATGATATAGGCACATTAAGTTTAGCTTTAAAATCAGATGAAAGCGAAGGAATATTCAGATTATTTAAAAAATGATCAACATTCTCATTCAGAGATTCAGAGGAATAAAGTCAAGAATAAAAATTTTTAAATGCATCATTGATTTCTAAGTGATCCGATGTAAAGTCTCCATTCTCCTTCCGCATCTTTGTAATATGTTGTTTGGCTTTGGAACGCCTCAGCTGATTGGCTAGAAATTTACCAGATTTGTCACCATGAATATAAAAGCGACTCTTACTTTCAAGAAGTTGGTGTTTGACAGGTTGAGTAGACAGAAGATTAAATTTAGTTTGAAGTTCTACACGCTTCTTGTATAATTCAGGATTCTTAGTTTGAGCATACAGTTGATCCAATTCTTTAATCTAATTAATGAGGTCTAATCAATCTGCACAGGACTTTCTATTAAAATTTGCTGTATAGGAGATTACTTGACCCCTCAAATATGCTTTCATGGCATTCCAGACAATCTGGGATGACATTTCAGATGATGTATTGGTGTTAAAATAAAAGGTTATC
Organism: Hypanus sabinus; assembly: GCF_030144855.1. NCBI lineage: Eukaryota > Metazoa > Chordata > Chondrichthyes > Myliobatiformes > Dasyatidae > Hypanus > Hypanus sabinus. The sequence continues at coordinate 34,461,134 of NC_082707.1, forward strand.
TGATCCTTTTTTAAATAAATTTTAGAAAATCATCATCTGATAATAAAGTCAAGTCAAACCGCCAGTGTTTATTCCTCTGAGGGAGACCAGGAAAATTTAAAGACAGAGTAATTGGGGCATGGTCAGAAATCAGTATACTCTGATAATCACAAAAATAGACAAATGGAATAAGTTGATTATCGAGTAAAAAGTAGTCAATTCTAGTAAAGGTATGGTGAACATGTGAAAAAAAAGAATAATCTCTCTCAGTAGGATGAAGGAAACACCATATATCAGAGATACCATATTTAGAGAGAAAAGATTGAATAGCTAAGGCAGATTTAGTAGGTAGTCTAGTAACAGAGGACGATCGATCCAAATTAGGATCTAACCAACAATTGAAATCGCCACCCAGTATAAGAGAGTATGAGTTTAAATCTGGTAGTGAGGAGAAAAAACGTTCAAAAAAATTAACTTAATCAAAATTGGGAGCATACAGGTTTGCTAGTACAACTTTAGTATTATATAATTTACCAGAAACAATAATAAAAAGGCCATTTGTATCAGATATCTTATTATGGAGTTCAAAAGGAATATTTGAGTTAATAAGGATGGAGACCCCCGTAGCTTTGGCGGCAAAGGATGAATGAAAATGCTGACCCACCCACTTTGACAAAAGCCAAAAATTATCAAAACTACGAATATGAGTTTCTTGAAGGAAAGCAATGTCAGCTTTGAGTTGTTTAATATGTGAGAAAACCTTCCTTCTTTTAACAGGATGATTCAATCCCTTTACATTCCAGCTCACAAGTTTAAGTGTATTAACCATTATCAATTGTTAGTGCATAGAAGGCAGCAGGCATATAAAAAATCAAGCAGTACAATAACAGTCTGGGAGCAAAAATGTAAACATAGATCCATAGAATCAAAACAGAGACATATCCTGAATAACAAAGGAAAGCAAAAGAAACAGTGAGTAGTGTTGGAACTGGAGAATCCACACCACCCTCGCAACCCAAAACCGGACGGCTACCTAAAAAAGCAGCTAGCTCTACCAAAAAAATTAACCCAAGTATGACTTCCAGTTCTGTGTCGTTAACAAAAGTTCTGTATAAATGCTATAGCAAATAATAACTAATTTATGCAATAGAAAACAGAATTACAAATAGGAACAACTTCAACAGAAGTATAAAATTTAATACAAAGAAAATCAGAAGAAAACTAAAACTAACCTACCCACGAAAAATTATAAAAGATTAAAAGAAAAAAAAACGGAGGGAGAAAAAGGGGAAATTATAAATTCAAAGAGAGTACTTATCAACCATTTATGGAAAAAAAAGCAAAACTTAAACTATGAATCAACCAACAGGGAGGCCTTCAATAAAAACTCCAAACCTCCAAAACAAGTTAAAGTCAATTGTAGATCTCTATAGATAAAGTTATACAAAAATAAAATAGATTACACAAGTACAATCTAAAAGTCCACAGGGAAACATTAAACTTAGATTATCTATTTAGAAAAAATGCACCAAGTCCAGGGAGAGATTGACTACAGCCCTTAGAGTTTCAATAGATAATGTCTGAATTATTCAAGTAAAGTCTGAGTTCGGAAAAAATAGTTTTACTTTGAGAAGTACTTATCAACCATTTTCGAAGGTCAGACCGGTTCCAAAGAAGACGAGGTGACCGGAAGACTTCCAACAAATGCCTCAGCCTCCTTCACTGATTTAAACCACTTATAATCTCCAGTAGTAAGCGTAATTCGATGATCGGCTGGATTTCAGAGAGAGGGTCTGAATCCGCGCTCAAAAAGCACTTTCTTTACACCATTAAACTCAGCACGCATCTTCAGAACCTGGGAGGCATAATCCTCCACAAAATGAATGACCGTATTTTGAAAAGCAGAAGTACCTCTGCGGCGTGCCTCCATAATCAAACGGTTTTTCACCTGGTATTGATGAAAGCACAAAATTACCAGCCGTGGACGGGAACCCAGAGTTGCACGGGGAACATACATCCTGTGAGCCCTTTCAAGCTCAAGTGGAGTCGGAAGAAATTCTTTCCCAAAAATCTCACAGAGAAAATCAGAAAAAAATTCAATGGGAGAGCCCTGTTCGGTGGCCTCTGGCAAACCAAGAATTCGTAGATTGCAACGTCTGCTCCGGTTTTCAAGATCCACCATTTTGGAAAAAAGTTTACTGTACTTCTCCTCTAGGTTAGAGCAGAGAGTTTCAAGATATTGAACACGGCGTTTTAAATCTTCAGAAGTTGAGTCAATGCGAGATAAATGTTCAGCATGTTCATCCACTCTAGCATTGATCTGATCCAATTTGAAATCCAGCTGGTTGAAAGAAGTTCTAAATTCATTTCTAAAATCCATTAAAATATCTTGTCGATGTTGTTCCAAAACAGAGAGAATGTCAGCTGGCAAAGCCGTAGAAGTTTACTTTTTCCCGGTTTTAGTACTTTTGGTAGCCATTATAAGATAGATGTGTTCGCAGGCAGGTAAAAGAGAACTAATAAAATACCTAACTAAAGTTTAAGAATGGAGACATATAGTGCAAAGATAGGAAAAATGACAGAGCAAAAGTTCGGAGCAACTAAACAATCGCCATGTTACCGGAAGTCTCCCCCCCGCCCCCATCCCCCCGGCGTTCTTCAGCAAGCACCTACGACCACCCGAACTCAAGTACAGTGCCTTCGACCGGGAGCTGTTTGCACTGTATCTGGCAATCCGGCATTTCATGCACTTCTTAGAAGGCAGGCCGCTCGCCGCGTTCACGGACCACAAACCATTGACCTTCGCGTTCATGAAGGTGTCCAATCCCTGGTCGGCTCGCCAGCAGCAACATCTGTCCTACATCTCCGAGTACACGATGGACATCCAGCATGTCTCGAGAAAGGACAACATCGTGATGGACACACTCTCCAGACCAGCTGTCCAGGCCCTATCCCTGGGGGTAGACTATGCGGCACTGGCGGAGGTGCAGCAGGCAGACGACAAGGTGCCGAGCTGCAGGACCGCAGTCTCTGGTTTGCAGCTGCAGGACTTTCTCGTAGGCCCAGGTGAGAGGACCCTCCTGTGCGACATGGCTACCGGCCAACCTCGCCCCATCATCCCGGCAACCTGGAGGCAGCGAGTTTTCGACTCCATACACAGTTTGGCACACCTATCTATCGGGACAACTGTCCGGCTGGTCTCTAGCAAGTTCACGTGGCACAGGCTTTGCAAGCAGGTCAGTGAATGGGCCAGAACGTGCGCGCAGTGCCAAACAGCCAAGGTGCAGCGGCACACTAAAGCCCTGCTGCAGCAGTTCGAACCCACCCACTGGAGGTTCGACCACATTCATGTGGATATCGTGGGCCCCCTACCAGTGTCCCGAGGAGCGCAGTACCTCCTAACTACGGTAGACCGGTACACGAGGTGGCCAGAGGCGGTCCCACTCATCGACACATCTGCCGATTCCTGCGCCCGAGCACTGATCGCAACCTGGGTAGCACACTTCGGGGTACCGGCCCACATTACCTCCGACAGAGGCGCCCAGTTCACCTCCAGCCTGTGGTCGGCTGTGGCCAGCCTGTTGGGAACGCAGCTATGCCACACTACTGCCTACCACCCACAGTCGAACGGACTAGTGGAACACTTCCACCGTCACTTGAAGTCGGCTCTCATGGCCCGCCTGAGAGGACCTAACTGGTGGACGAGCTTCCCTGGGTCCTGCTTGGAATTCACACGGCACCCAAAGAGGATCTGCACACCTCGTCAGCCGAGTTGGTGTACGGCGCACCCCTGGCCGTCCCAGGAGAGTTCATACCAGCCCCAAGGGGGCAAGAGGAAGAACCCGCAGCAGTCCTGGACAGACTACGTGAAAGGCTCGGCAACCTGGCTCCCGTGCCGACTTCACAGCACGGACGGACCCCAACCCATGCACCCAAAAACCTGCAGGACTGTAAGTTTGTGTTTGTATGAAGGGGCGGACACCAGGCACCACTACAGCAGCCGTATGAGGGGCCATTCAAGGTGATCAACAACAACGGGTCCACGTACGTTCTGGACATTGGGGTGAGAGAGGAGGTTTTCACGGTGGACTGACTCAAACCAGCCCATGTGGACTTGGCGCAGCCGGTTGAGGTTCAGGCACCGCGGCGCAGGGGCAGACCTCCAAAACAGAGGCTGATCCAGACTGTGGACACTGGGGGGGTATATCGCCGGTTCTGGGGGGGAGCGGGTTATGTGACGACCCACTTTCTGCACAGGTGAACCGGCTCACAAATAGCCAGCGGGCGGGGGGAGACTTTGGTAATGCACCTCTGATGGCATTTCCGCCCGGAGAGGGCGGGCGCTAGGGATTAAATGCCAGCGCCACGAAGTTTGAATAAACTAGTCTCGAAACGACTTACCGACTGCGTGTCGTCTCTAGCTCTGTATGTAGTACATTGCTACAAAGTACAGATTTCTAGACAGAAAAAGCACCAATGAGTCTGAAGAGAGAGCAAGAATTTGGCTTTGAGACAGATGATTAACCCAATAGTATTGATGGTGGAGTCATTTCTATATCTCGTGTGCTGTTTTGTGCCTCATGTATCTCTTACACCAGGTTCTACAGTTCCTCCTATACTGTAAAATAACAAGTACCTGCAGAGAGCCATGCCTCCCAGGATCTGGATACATTCATCAATCACAAACCAGGCTGCCTCCTGTAGATAAGAATGGATCGGATAAATAGAAAGAAAATTCATCACTATTCAATTAATGTCAATAGCTAATTTAACTTGGAGATAAAAGAAAAATTGGAATAAGTTACACCCACAATTTCTCCCATTCTCATCCGAACAGAATTTCCTGTAATAATGTCATTAATGTTGGCAAGGGGACAGTGGCCAGCTTCAAAATCGACTTGTAAAATAGCACCCCCTCAAACAAAATTTGCATTTAATCTAATTAGATTAGTTTATGAGGACATTCAGTCCTCGTTTATTGTCATTTAGAAATGCATGCATGCATTAAGAAATGATACAATGTTCCTCCGGAGTGATATCCCAAAATAAAAAAGGACAAACCAAGACTCACAATGACAAAACCACATAATTACAGCATATTGTTACAGCAGTGCAAAGCAATACCGTAATTTGATAAAAGCAGACCATATGGACACAGTTTAAAAAAAGTCTCAAGTCTCAATCGACTCCAATAGTCCCGATATCAGGCAGCAAGAAGGAGAAACTCTCCCTGCCATAAACTTCCAGGCACTGACAACTGATGCCCTTGGAAGCACCCGACGGGAGCAGACTCTGAGTCCGTCCGAAAACTTCGAGCCTCCGCCCAGCGGCTCCGATACAGCCTCCCGAGCACCATCCCCTGCCGAACGCCTTTGACCTTGTCCCGGCCACCGAAGCAAGCAAAGCCGAGGTCTCGGAGGCCTTCTCTTCTGGAGATTCCGGACTGCACAGTAGCAGCGGCAGTGAAGCGGGAATTTCAGAAGTTTCTCCAGATGTTCCTCCACACTCTCATGTCTGTCTCCATCAAATCAGGATCCCTACTTAACACGGAACAGATATCCATCTCCAGAGAGGCCACGCGCTCTGCGTCGTGCTGCCATTTTCTCCTCCTCCTCTATTACACCAATTGGACAAACCCCATCATTTTGCTCCGTCATCCAAATTCAAATATATCAAATATACGCTCACTGCTGTTCAAAATAAATCATTTACCCTTTATTGATATGAAAATGTCCATTTCAATCAATGTTAATTGTACTGTCAATATACCATGCAGTATTCATATAGCACACATTTAAAACTCCTCACGATAAAACAAGCCCTGTTAAAGTCAGCAAAAGATCTTGCTTATTTTTTCTTTGCTAAGTGTTCACTATTTGCAATTTCACTGCAAAAATGCTGAGATCCTGAGTTGAATAATACTCAAGATTTCCTTGGAAGAGGAAGGTTTCTTCCAGGATTTCTTCTGATCTTGGAGATCTTAAATAGATCCTGTACAGATTACAGAGGAGGAAGTGTTTGCTATCCTGAGGCAAAGCAGGTTAGATAAATCCCAGGGCCTGACAAGGTGTTCCCTCAGACCCTACGGGAGGCAAGTCCAGAAATTGCAGGGCCTAGCAGAAATATTTAAAACATCCTTAGCGACAGCTACCAGGAGAGATACCAGAGGACTAGAGGATAGCCAGTGTTGTCTCGCTGTTTAAAAAAGTCTCTAAACAGAACCCAGAAAATTATAGGCCAGTGAATCTGACACTAGTTATGGGAAAGTTATTGGAAGGTATCCTAAGGGACCAGATATACAGTGTAAATATTTGGATAGACATGGACTGATTAAGGATAGTCAGCATGACTTTGTGCATGGCAGGTCATGTCTAATCAATTTTATAGAGTTTTTTGAGGAAGCCAGGGAAGTGGATGAAGACAAGGCAATGGATGTTGTCTATATGGACCTTAGCAAGGCATTTGACAAGGTCCCACATGGGAGGCTGGTCCAGAAGGTTCAGTTATTGGTATTCAGGATGAGGTAGTAAGTTGTATTAGACATTGGCTTTGTGGAAGAGGCCAAAGAGTGGTAGTAGAAGGTTGCCTCTCTGACTGGAAGCCTGTGACCAGTGGTTACTGCAGGGATCAGTGTTGGGTCCTTTGTTGTTTGTCAACTATATCAATGATCTGGATGATAATATGGTTAACTGGAAATTTGTAGATAACACCAAGATTGGGAATGCAGTGGACAGTGAGCAAGGCTATAATGGCTTGCAGAGGGATCTGCATCAGCTGTAAAAAATGGACAGGAAAATAGCAGATGGAATTTAATGCAGACAAGTGTGAGGTTTTGCACTTCATTAGGACCAATCAGGTTAGAGCTTACAAAGTGAGCAGTAGGGTACCGTAGTGTGTGATAGAACAAAGGGATCTGGGAATACAGGTCCATAATTCATTGAAAGTTGCATCACAGGTGGATTGGCCTTCATAAACCAACGTATTGAGTACAAAAGATGTGATGTTATGTTGCAGTTGCATAAGACATTGGTGGGGCCTAATTTGGAGTACTGTGTGCAGTTCTGGTCACCTGCCTACAGGAAAGATGTAAACAAGGTTGAAAGAGTGCAGAGCAAATTCACAAGGATGTTGCCGGTTCTGGGGGACCTGAGTTATAAAGAAAGATTGAATAGATTAGGATGTATTCTTTAGAACACAGGAGATTGAGGAGAGATTTGATAGAGGTATTTAATATTATGAGAGTTACAGATAGGAATAATGCAAACAGGTTTTTCCCTCTGAGGTTGGGTGGGACTATGACCAGAGGTCATGGGTTAAGAGTAAAAGGTAAGAAGTTTAAGGGGAAAATGAGGGAAGGCTTCTTCACTCAGACGGTGGGGAGAGTGTGGAATGAGATGCCAGCACAAGTGGTACATGTGAGCTCAATTTCAAAATTTAAAAGAAGTTTGGATAGGTACATGGATAGTAGGGATTTGGAGAGCTTTGGTCTCGGTGCATGTCGATGTTAAACGATTTCAACATGTACCAAAGAGGCCAAAAGGTCTGTTTCTGCGCTGTACTTTTCTATGACTCTAGATAGACTATTTGGTTTTCTTCGTAACCTCCCATATTGATGTAAATCAACTTACTAATCTGCGTCTCTTTGGCGTGAGGGAGGAAAGCCAGGTGCTGGGGAAATTACAGGGAGAACATGCAAACTCTGCACAGATGACAGGACACGATCTGGAGCTTTACAGCAGCCGTGCTAGCCAGTATACTACCGTACCAGGAAACTAAACTAATCTTCCTCTCCCAAGAACTAGGCTTTTGAGATTAAATCACCCTGGCCACGGTGGCCGAGATCAGCTACGGTAATGACTAAATCCCATGGCTCACTGATCTGTGTAGACCAGTTAAGTGCAGCTTTCAGAGAAAAGTCTGTATGTCACCTGTTTTTCCTCAGTTACATACTGTAGCATGGCCATGGTAGCAATCTTCTCTTGGATGAGGCCACAGTGATATATCTTATTACCAAATTGTGTTTGATTGGCAGCATGGTCCACCTATTAAATGGTTTTAAAGGAAGGTGCAAATGAGGGTTTCAGATAAACAGACCATTGCAAGCAGAGTTCATTTTCCTGCACACAGGGAAAATTATTTACTTGTGTAAATGTTGTTGATGTAAAGCATGATTCATCTTGCTACAATAAAAATATTACCCATCAATATTTATGGTTTAATACCTTTAATAATTTCAGCACATCATTAACAATCGTTCTGCACAAAATTCCATCTGTGTGTGAAAAACTATTATGTCTCAAGCTTACAGGTTGGCCCAAAATACCCTTCAGGACCAGGGACATCTCTCATATGAATGTCCTTGGGTAAAGAGGTGCTAAATGGAGCTAGACATTGTCCAATCCAAAATTTAGGCTATATGAATTTTCTGTTGAGCCGGGGTGAAAGTTAATTGATCCCTAATCAGCCTTCATCTCAGAAAGATAGCTTGGCCATTTGAACTTGACATGGTGGTCATAATGCTGCATACTAGCAAACAACAGCCATCCAGACTAACACGCGCAAAATGGTGGAGAAACTCAGCAGGTCAGGCAGCATCTATGGAGAAGAATAAGCGGTCAAACTTTCTGGCTGAGACCGTTCATCATTTCCAGCATCTGCAGATTCTCTTGTGTTTACTATCCTGTATAACGGAGTGAGCAGGACTTGGAACATTTGATAAAATAGAAGGCTTAACATTTAGGGAGTTCTCCCTATTCTTTCTGCCCCTCTCCTCACCCTAAGTTGGTGCCCAATGTGCCATAAATTGCATTACTTCTCTTCTCCAACTTTATTAAATATGAAATTCTGAAGAAACAACTTCTCCATTTCTGTACAGATCATGTGACAACAGGAGAGATCATGAATATACTCTTAATACGATTAATTTTAGTTTCAGGCTCAACCATTTTAAATCTCTCATTACCGGAAAGCTCCTTGATTTTGAACTGGAAAACATGGTGATGCACCATCAATAACTCTCGGAGACGTGAGGCAAGATATAGGCTTTTATTGGGTGGAAGAAAGAACAAGCAGCAATTGACCACCACACTGCATCCTGGAGACTGAGGCCGGGGCTGTGTCTCCAATCGCCTTTATACCAGGGTTCGTGGGAGGAGCTACAGTCAGTGGGAGGAGCCACAGGAGCAGTCAGCAGTGGGGGAGTGTCCAGACAGGTATATGTAGTTCACCACACATGGTCATTAACAATAAAATATAAGAATAAAACACACTGAAGGCTGACCCCCAATGACTCTTTCCAATTTTTATTGATGCAGCAGGGGAACCATCCATTCTGGATCCATCACAGCTTGATATGGCATCTGCTTTGCCCTAGACCAGGGGTCGGCAACCCCCGGCTCCGGAGCCGCATGCGAATCTTTCATCTCTGTGCTGCGGTTCCCCGTGGTTTGTTAGTTTTTGAAATGTAATTCGAAATTTGAAGATTATGGTGATCTTGTACAATCTAAATAAAACATTGTGGCGACCCCATTTCCTGGCACATCCGAACCGGCTCACAATTAGCCACCGTTCCGGCTAAGGGAGATAGCCTACGGGGGTTTGTGAGTACGTGTCTTTTGGAGCATCCGCGCCCACGGGGGGGGCGGGTTGAGGGAGGCTTTAAAGCAAGGCTGTTTAGTTCGAATAAAGTTATCTTTGACTGCAGAGTCGTTATTTTAGCGCTGCGTGTAGCACACCGCTACAACATGTTTTTTATCGCTATTAATATACATCACTACTGCCAATGCCTGACACCCGCCAGTGCGCACTTTCTTTTAATTCTTCGATCCAAGGTAGGCTAACTATGGAGTAACCTTCAACCCAACGTCTTTTTTTTGGAGTTCAAAATGTTTTTGTTGCATGCAGAAATGTAATTTTGTTTTCTCTGCAGGAGTTCATCAATTTCATAAATGCAACACATTATAGTTTGTTTATACATAGCATAAAGGCAAAAAAAAACTGTTGTATGCAGTATTATTTCATTTTAAATGTCAAACGGGTTTTGTGGCTCCCAGTGTTTTCTTTTCTGTGGGAAATGGGTCCATATTGGCTCTTTCAGTGGTAAACGTTGCCGACCACCGCCCTAGACCATAGGAAATTGCAGAGAGTTGTGAACTCAATCCAGCCTATCACACAGACCAACCTCCTTTCCATTGACTCCCAGGGCATAGGAAAGCAGCCAATATAATCAGCAACCCTTACCACTCTATTCATTCTCTCTCCTGTCAAACAGAAGATATAAAACCTTCAGAGCATGCCCCACCAGGATCAAGGACACCTCTTCTAATCTTATTAGGCCCTTGAGACACATCTCGCAGACTCTAAGAGATTAACTCAATTCCTAATTGGCCTTGCTTTGGCTCTTTTACTTTATTTGTCTCCTTGCATGACACTTTCTCTTTAACATTATAGAGTATTCTGCATATACTGATATACTTATTATAGAATGGCTATCTGGAAGCAAGCAAACGAAAGCTTTTCAGTATCATGCAATGCGTGATAGCAATAAACCGGTAGCAACACCAATTAAAAATGCTCTATTGAATTCAAACTCCATACTCAGACAAAAACTGATGCTGCGCTCGAGATTTTGAATAATTGTAGGACTATAGGGAAATGGATGGATCCTGGAAGTGAAGGGATGTCTGAAACAGGAATCAGTAGGTTGAATGGCTCAGCCATTTAGTAGGCTCAATTAGCTGGCCTCTACCTGGGCCATAAAACTTCTAAAGTTCCAAGTTCAAAGTAAATTTATTTTCAGAATGTACAATAAACAACCTTGAGATTCATTTTCTTGCAGGCACTCACAGGAAAACAAAGAATTACAATAGAAACTACAACAAACCGAAGAACGACAAGCATCCAATGAGAACAAATCATGCAAATAATTTTAAAAAACTGAGATCGTAAGCTGCAGACTTAAAAGTTTTATGATGCTATGATTTTTTTTTGATTGTGGAGTGGAGTGTTTCATTCTTTACAACATTCCTTGTACTATTTTGCTGCAACAGCTTAAGATTCCTCAACAACAGAAGAATATATCAGCTACATTTTTATAAATTCAGCCAAACACCATAAATATTATAAACAGTTCAGAATAGCATTTCTGACAAAATTAAGGTTCAGAAAGCAGATTCCTTTCCAACTCTTTGTGGATCCAATGAACGGTATGTCAATCTACTTCTTAAATATTACACATGCTGACAACTGACTAACATGGTCTCCAATCCATATAGAGAAAATTATTTCTCATATGGACAGATGTCCATATATTATAAAATTAATTTATTACGATATCTGAGTATTTCCAGTAAGACCAGGATTTCTTGGTCCTAGTCCAAAACACAAAAGGAAGTTTCTATTCAAATTACACACAGCTTTTAACAAATCATTTGATGCATGCTCATTTTATGCAAGCAGAACTACTAATATATGTTTTCCTGAACACACCAATAATTCTGCCTAAAATGGCAGCGCTGAGATTTTGTGTCTTGATCTTTAATCATTTTTTCCTGATTAAATTTCAGGCAAAGACTGAAATGTCTGCAAAATCTCATCAAAGCTTTGTTAAAATTAAATCAAGTCACACCAGTGCCCTAGAAAAAGTAGGAGATATGGCCCAGTCCATCATTGGTTAACCCCTCCCCACCACTGAGCATATTTACATGGAGCATTGTTGCAGGAAAACAGCATTCACCATCGGGGACCCTCACCACCCAGGCCATGTTCTCTTCTCGCTGCTGCCATCAGGAAGAAGGTATAGGCAGCACATGACTCACACCACCGGGTTCAGGAACAGTTATTAGTCTTCAACAATCAGGCTTTTTAAACAAAGGGGATGACTTCACTTGCCCCATCAGTGAACTGTTTCTGCAATCTTTGGCCTCACTTTCAGGGACCATTCAACACATGTTCTTTATATTTATTGCTTATTATTTATTATTACTTCTTTTCTTTCATTTGTACTTGCTGAGTTTGTTATTGATGCACTATCAATAACTCCAAAAGACTGTAAGTAGAGTAAATACTGAAAGGTTTTTAGTAGCAGTAAAATGGAGCACGTCCATGCTGGATGACCATGGGAGGAGCAGTGACACAATCACCTTTATCCAGAGGTCTGTGGGAGGAGCCACAGGAGCAGTCAGCAGAGGGGTGTGTTCAGACAGATATACATGGTTTACCACAGTTACCTTTTGCACACTGGTTGTCCACCCTGCTGGATGCAGTCTTTCATTGATTCTTTTCTGGTTATTGGATTTAATGCAAGAAAACATAAGAATGTAAGAATATAAGAAATAGGAACAGGAGTAGGCCATCTGGCCCGTCAAGCCTGCTCTACCATACAATAAGATCATGGCTGATCTGGCCATGGACTCATCTCCATCTACCTGCCTCTTCCCCTTAACCCTTAATTCCTTAAATTTAATCTCAGGGCTGTATACGGTGACATATAAATACTTTGATAATAAATTTACTATGAACTTCGAACATGTTCTTGAAATCATCTTAACATCAAAAGCCCAACATGTCTTTTGTGATTAATTTGTTCACGCAGGACTGTTCAGAGTCAAAGCACATGATACAAATGGTGATAACTAGGAGAAGTACAACACTGCAAGGTCTTTCAGTGAATGAAGCAAGAGCCTCGGGTTGGGTGATCACCCAGTTCTATCAAGCCAATCTGATGGCACAGACACCATCAGCTAATTTCCAAACTGTTGTCGATTCTGTTTATTCCTATTCATACTGCTATGCCTCTACTTTAAGCCTTTATAACAAACCTGGTCTATGCAAGGAATTAAACTTGGGAGTTTTATTTACTAAGCATCAAACAGCTTTTCTATTTAATTTGCACAGTGTCAAGCACATTATGTTTAGATTAGTAAGGGATCTTCATTGGAGACAGAAGTTAAAATATTCGTGACTCTATTGCACACAAGGGGATGGTAATAGAATAACCTTACACTTAGTGCTTTGGAAATTGCGTCGGTCATTGTTCCCGACAGAGCAGCAGCCATTCCAAATCGACCATCGTTCAATATGTGTATGGCCACCATAAATCCTTCTCCAACATTGCCGAGCACATTTTCTGTCAGCACCTTCACATTATCAAAATAAACCTCAGCTGTGTTGGAAGCCTTGATTCCCACTTTCTTCTCAAGAAGACCACTGGACCAAAACAATAACAATACAATTACTGTTGTCTGAACCAACACGAGACTTCATGATGCAGTGGGGAATGAAGGAACATCTAAATAAAACAAAGAATGGATTCTCCATATGCAATAATTATTTTGAATATGATTGTATTAAAAAAAAGCCTCTTATTTCTTTCCTGCCTCCTGAACTCTGCAGGTACACTGTCACTTAGGAAAGCAAACAAGTGACAGGGTCTGAAATGTCAGTCAATTCTGTCCTGTTACTGGCATGTGCCTTGTGGGAAGGGTTAATTTAGTGGTTTTACTTTGTGCAAATATAAATGTAGAGGATTGCCAAAGACTGTCAACATTGCAGATAGTGCTGGTCACCAGAATGGATACTGTACTAGTGCACAACATAGAACACAATGTCCATGTGTGTGTGGAATGACTTTGATGCACTGCTATATGTAAGTGACTGCCTTCATTAATGTATATTTTGTACATAGCTCTACCTCTCAATTGTCTTCATTAGCAATAATGGTGAAGAGTCTACAGACACTACAATGATTCTGACCAGAGTCCAGCATGTCCTAATCATGCATTATTGATGTCAAAGTCCAGTGCATAAGCTAGAAAGAGGTTTACAGGGAAATTAGCATCAATAGGAAAATACCTTAGAGACTAGGTATCACCATTCACTTATGTAAATAAACCAGGTTTCTTATGTAAGAGGGGTAAATGATACATCCTGTATCAAACAGATATTAACAAAATTCCTTGAAACAAATTTTCACTTAACTGAGTAACTCCTCCAAACTTTCTTTCGACAATAAATGCTGTGATCTTGTCCTTTGATTTTCCTGTGTGTTCATTTTTAACAGGCGTTTTGGCAAACATGGTGAAGATCTCTCCCATGCCACTATTACTGAAAGAAATTCATATATAAAAAACTGAAAGAGAATAATTATTTCTGTACAAATATACCCTACTAGATCTACCTTTTGTTAAGGACCTCCATTATTAGATAAGCAGATAAAAAGGATCTAGTACAAGATGAGTATAACTTTATACAGATTCCACAAGAATTAATTTCCTCATTGCATTAGAGTAGCTGTGGGACATTATTTCTGCCAATATCGATTGCACCCTTATGTCAGGATTTATGAACAAAGCATTACAAGCTCCTAGTGAGATTCTCCCTGTGAAGATTAAATAAGATCACCCAGCCCCAAGTCCAGCACCAATAAATAAATCCCAAGGTTTAATGAGATTCATAATGAGGCTTGAACAATAAGGGCAGTTGAGTCTTTGAAAGAAGAGGGTACCACAGTTGAAACATTAGAACTCTGTTAGCATTGACACCTCTTCCCACAGCTTTTCATCATCTACTCCATGTGATGAACTCAAGAAGCCGCAATCATGTAACACCGCTAATACTGATCGTGATAAAACCGTTGTCTCTCACCTAATCCAAAGCTTGCTTCCAATTAGAATATAGTTCTTTCCCTTCTTCACAGCAGCTGTCTTTATCGAGTCTGCATCGGAACCACTAGCCGTCTCGGTAAGGCAGAAAGCAGCAATTGTCCTACCTATAAGTCAGACTCAGAATCAAGTTTATTATCACCGGCATATATCATGAAAGTTGTTAACTTTACAGCAGCAGTACAATACAATATATGATTATAGAAAGAAAAATGAAATATGTGAATTACAGTAGTCTAAAAAAAAATAGAAACATAGAAAATAGGTGCAGGAGTAGGCCATTCAGCCCTTCGAGCCTGCACCGCCATTCAGTATAATCATGGCTGATCATCCAACTCAAAATCCTGTACCTGCTTTCTCTCCATACCCCCTGATCCCTTTAGCCACAAGGGCCATATCTAACTCCCTCTTAAATATAGCCAATGAACCAGCCTCAACTGTTTCCTGTGGCAGAGAATTCCACAGATTCACCACTCTCTGTGTGAAGAAGTTTTTCCTCATTTTGGTCCTAAAAGGCTTCCCCTTTACCCTTAAATTGTGACTCCTCGTTCTGGACTTCCCCAACATCGAAAACAATCTTCCTGCATCCAGCCTGTCCAATCCCTTTAGAATTTTATACATTTCTATAAGATCCCCCCTCAATCTTCTAAATTCCAGTGAGTATAAATATATTTTTATTTAAATATATAGTCTAAATATATATTAAATAGTTAAGTATGTAGTGCAAAACTCAGGAAATAAGAAAGTAGAGAGGTAGTGTTCATGGGTTCAATGTCCATTCAGATATCAGATGGAAAAGGGGTAATAGTGTTCCTGAAACATTGAATGTGTGTCCTTAGGCTTTTGTACCTCCTTCCTGATGGTAGCAATGAAAAGTACATGTCCTGGGTGGTGGGGATTCTTAATGATGGATGCCGCCTTTTTGAGGTGTTGCTCCTTGAAGATGCCGTGGATACTACAGAGGCTCATGCTCATGATAGAGATGACTAATCTTACAATTCTCTGCAGTTTACTTTGATCCTATGCAGTAGCCCCCAACCACCACCCCCAGATGGTGTTGCAGCCAGCTAGAATGCTTTCCACAGTACATCTGTAGAAATTTGCAAGTGTTTTTTGGTGGCATACCAAATCTCCTCAAGCTCCTTATGAAACATAGAAATGTAGAAAACCTACAGCACAATACAGGCCTTTCAGCCCACATGACCTTAACAGAGAAATTACCTTGGGTTACCCATAGACCTCTATTTTTCTGAGCTCCATATACCTGTCCAGGAATCTCTTAAAAGGCTCTATCATACTCACCTCCACCACCATTGCTGGCAGCCCATTCCACGCACTCACCACTCTCTGCGTAAAAATCTTACCCCTGGTATCTCCTCTGTACCTACTTCCAAGCACCTTAAAACTGTGCCCTCTTGTGCTAGCCATTTCAGCCCTGGGGAAAAGCCCCTGACTATCTACACAATCAATGCCTCTCATCATCTAATACACCTCAATCAGGTTACATCTCATCCTCCATCGCTCCAAGGAGAAAAGGCAGAGTTCACTCAACCTATTCTCATAAGTCATGCTCCCCAGTCCAAGCAACAACCTTGTAAATCTCCTCTGCACCCTTTCTATGGTTTCCACAGCCTTCCTGTAGTGAGGTGACCAGAATTGAACACAGTACACCAAGTGGGGTCTAACCAGGGTCCTGAAATGTAGCTGTCTTGTCTTTTTTGTAGCTGCATCAATATGTTGCATCCAGATTAAGTCCTCGGAGATATTGACATCCAAGAACTTGAAACTGCTCACTCTTTCCACTTCTGATTTCTTTATGAGAATTGGTGTGTGTTCTTTCGTCGTACCTGTTCTGAAGTCCACAATCAGTTCTTTGGTCATACTGATGTTGAGTGCAAGGTTGTTGCTGTGATGCCACTCAACTAGCTGGCACTCCTGTACGCCCTCTCGTCGCCATTTGAAATGGTTGTATCATCTGCAAATTTACAGATTTGCTGACGATCAAAAACATAAAAATGCTTTAGCAGTGAAAATAAAACTATTCATGTGTATTCTTAGTGATAAGTTTCCAAATGAAATAAATTTTGCAACCTATAATCTATTAAGAATTTAATGAGATTTGGTACATCACCAAAGACTGTAGCAAATTTCTACAGATGTACGGTTGCATCATTGTCTGCTATGAAGGCTCTTTGAATAAATGGTAGATATCACACATCCAGTTGGAACTCCAGCTGAAGTTATTCTAACCCACCTGGTGCAAGATCAGGCAAATATTTCTCCTTCTGCTTATCAGTGCCAAACAATAGAATTACTTTGAAACCAATGGGTCGATGAGCTCCAAGTGTTATACCCAAGGTCATGAACACCAACAATCTCTACCAGTCAAGCATACTGTAAGAGAAAGTGATTAGAGATTAATCTTGATAAGAAAAATATAAATTAAGTAATAGAAATTCAGCTTTGATTATGGGCACTAAGCATGCAAATACATTATGTACTGAATTTTCAAAATTCCTTGGCATTAGAATTATTTTTTAGAAGCAAACTGTAACAAGCCATAGCGATACATATGTGTGTGTTTAGCACAAGTGATCAAGAATGAATTTCTACCCTCGTATTTCACTGGGCTACATACATGAATGAAACAAAAATAGATAATTAAAGAGCAAAATACAGTAACTGCTGGAAATCTGAAATAAAACAGAGAATGCAGGAATTACTCAACAGAAGAGGCAATGGTTGTGAAGAGGAAAACAGTGATAACATTACAGCCAACACAAGGAAATCTGCAGATGCTGGAAATTAAAACAACACACACAAAATGCTGGTAGAACACAACAGGCCAGGCAGCATCTATAAGGGGAAGCACTGTCGATGTTTTGGGCCGAGACCCTTTGTCAGGACTTTTCATAACATTTCAGCCTCTGTCCTTTCGCCTGGAACATGATGACCTGACTCATGGACCACAGTCCAGAAATATGGTCAGAACAGAGCAGAATAGATGGAGTTCCTTTGCAATTCCATGCCACTATTCCTCCACTTCCCATCAGCCAGACACTCCTTTGCCCATCCCTCGCCACTAAATCTTCCAGTCTAAGTCTCTCATCAATAAGGAACGATTTTTTTTTCAGCACCACAGTTTTAACCCTAACACCCAGTGCTATCTGCGTGAGGTTTGTTAAGTTCTTTCCACAACCCCTGAGTTTCCTCCAGGAATAATTATTACCCTGCAACCATCAGGCGCCTGAACCAGCTCAACACTGAACTGATTAAACAAACTTTCAAGGACTCCGCAACTCATGTTCTTAATATCACTTAGTACTTATTTATTTATTGTTATTATAATTAGTATTTTTGTATTTGCATAGTTTGTCTGCTATTACACTTTGGTTGTTTGTCCATCTTTGTGTGTAGTTTTCATTGATTCTATTGTGTTTGTTTGTATCTAGTATGAATTCCCACAAAAATGAATATCAGGGTAGTATATGGTGACATATATGTACTTTGATAATAAATTTACTTAGTACTTTTAATCTTGAACATTGAAGCTTGAAAATAAAATAGATCCCTGTGGCACACCACTAGTCACAGGCCTCCAGTCAGTGAGGCAACTATCTACTGCCACTCTCTGGCTTCTCCCACTTGACCCACCTCCCACGCAGGGCCTTGTCAAAAGCCTTGCTAAAGTCCACATAGATACATTGACTGCCTTACCTTCACCTACTTTCCTGGTGATTTTCAGAAAGTCTGCCAACTTCTGTACAGCAGAAACTGCACAACTTCATATATTTGGGGAATTATAATAAAAGCAAAGTTCAAAGTAAACTACTCACCTGATGGTGATGTTCAGTGATGATTTTTCCCTTAAAAATATTTACATCAAAGGATAATGACTCCTACAGAGGAAGATAACATGTTATATCAGTTATATCATGTTATATCAACTTGTACCAGTGTCATTTTGTTTATTTAGTCGTGTAAATTGTATATGATTTATGTTAATTTGTTTTTTTTTACCTATGTTTGCAATGTACTGTGGTACTGCTGCAGAACTCATTTTCATGGCATTTAAACCCTGTGTATGTTTAAATTCAAAGTTCAAAGTAAATTTATTATCAAACTACATATACATCACCATACACAACTATTAGCTTGCAGGCATTCGCAGTAGAACAAATAAATACCACAGAATCAATGAAACAAAGACTGACAAAAAATCTAAGTACAAAAGAAGATGCACTGTGCAAATACTATCTACACATAAACACTATACGCACATACATTTACACGACATACTCATATATTTATATACAAGGCAAATGCCATGCTTGCATTTATTAGTCGAGGCACTGAGTTCAAATCTCAGGAAGTTATGTTGCAGTTTTATAAAACTCGAGTTAGGCTGCATCCGGAGAATTGCAGACAGTTCTGGTTGCCCCTTTATAGGGAGAATGTCCAGGCTTTGGGGAGGGTGCAGAAGAGGTTTACCAGGATGCTGCCTGGTTTGGACAGCATGTGCTGTAATGAGAGGTTTCACAGACCTGGATTGTTTTCTCTGGAATACCAGAGGCTGAGGGGAGATCTGGCAGAGGTTTGTAAGATTATGAGAGGGACGTGTCGATAGAGCAGACAGTCAGTATCTTTTCTCCCAGGGTTGAAACGTCTAATACCAGAGAACATGTATTTAGGTGAAAGGGGGTAATTTTAAAGGAGGTGTGAGGGGCAAGATACACAGTGTGGCAGATACCTGGAAAGTACTGTCCAGAGTGACGATAGCAACATTAGGCAATTTTAAGAGACATTTATGTCATTTATGAATGTGTAGAAAATGGAGAACTATAGACATTGTGTAGGCAGAAGAAATTAGTTAGGCACTTGATTACTAATTTAATTGATTCAACCCAACATTGTCAGTTGTAGGACCTGTTCCTGTGCTGCGCTATGTTCTATATAAGGTGTAGTATTTAAGTCCATAGATTGTAGAATCAGTTTAATGTTGAGGTGAGTGAGTTACACACATTTGTTCAAGAACCTGATGGTTGAAGGGTAATAATCATTCCTGAACCCGGTTCTTTGTGACCTAAGGCTCTTGTACTTCCTTCCCGAAGGCAACAGGTTTAAAAATAGCAAAAGTAGGTGCCAATTGTTGCCAATTGAAAAGAAGCAGCAATTGAGCCACCTGAGACTTTGAGCTGCCTTCAATCCCTCCATGTTGCAGTAACGTAGTTATTGGTACTGAAGTAATGTTTCTCTTTTTGTAGCCTTTTCCATTCAAGGGCATTGGTGTTTCCAATAAGCTTGAATTTGTATGAGGACAAGTGATGAGATTGGCAACAAGAAATTCACCTATGACAGGTTGCTGGATCTGGTCATTAAATAATTGAACATTTTGATTATTATATGAATCAACGAGATTCTAATTATTGTGAGGTAATGTAAGCTGGCAAATGTTCAGCTGTTTGACTCACCTTTCCTCGTTCACTTGCTTAGTGTGCACCAGACTGCAATCTTGGAATAAACACTTCAGTTAAGATATTCCTAAAGGAAAAGAAACACTTTCAGACAAGAATGTCAAAAAACTGCATTGCTTAGAAAATATGGTAAATATGTCAACATAAAAGTTACTTTGAAACTTTATTGATTTTTTTGACAATCTTATACCACATGTAACTGTTCTTAAATCCCACGGATAGGCACAAAACTAAACAATGAAAAGTAGCAGGCAACTTTCCTTATAGTGTGATTTGGAATCATACCACAGCTTTGCAATGCCTTAGTTCTTGTAGACTACATGAACAACATCAACCTCCTTGCCTAATGAAGAATAGCCTTAGAGTGAGAACAAAGTAAATTTCAAATTATTATGAAGTGTTAATAAAATACCAGGATGGTGTATTCAGGGTCAAAGGTGTCTCTGAGTAGCTGCAGAGAAATTTGTGAGGGGTGAGTGGACAGTTAGTGATCATTGTACACTGTAGTATAAACAACATAGATATATAGGTTTCCACAAATAAAATGAAGTGAGGTGTTTTATGTTAAAAGAAACCCGTGACACATTTGATTGAACTCCAAAACCTACACCTCAAAAACCTTTTACATAATAATGTCATCACATCAGATCAGCTTCTTAAAGAAAAGCCCCAACTCAATGTCGGTGGTTGAGAATTAAGTACATTTCTTCCAATCATGTTACCCTACAGGTAGAGGAAGGGATGAGAACCAGCTGAATGAGCATAGGGAGTTAGGAAAGAAGATAAGAAGCAGGACCTCGCAGGGAGTGATCCCTGACTTACTCCTGATGCCACATTTATGCAGGTTGGAAACAGGAGAGGCCAGATGAGCTTGTGGCCAAGCAGCTAGTGCAGGAGGCAGGAATTCAGGTTCATGGACCATTGGGATCTCCTGTATGGTAGAGGAAACATGTAAAAGAAGGACGAATTGCACTTAAGGCAGGGAGGCACCGATATCCTTGCAGGGAAACGTGCTAGTGCTGCACGTAAATCCGAGTAAATCCGAGTTTAAACTAGGATTGAGCAGGAGGCTCTGAGTAGGAGCAAGTTATGGGATAACGCAGTAGTCATTGGGAGCAAGACTGGTAATCAGGATAGCCAAAGACACAGCAAAGTCAGGGAATGGAATACCTGTTTAAACTGAATTTATTTCAATGATTGAGCTTCAACTGGGCTGGAAGAAAAGCTAAACTGCAGGTCAGTGCGTGAGATGACAGGAATGTTGGGGACACTTCTGAAAGTAGTAATACTTGCTGGATCCATGGTTAGTTTCTAAGCTGATATGTTTGTTGATCAATGACTAAACAGCATAGGGTTTTTGATACCATCCTTTGGACAGTGATTCACAATCTTTTTTATGTCTTGACCAATACCATTAAACAAGGGGTCTGTGGACCCCAGGTTGGGAACCCCTGTTGGGACAACAGAGTCAGGAACTACCTGCATGGAATATACACATTTTCCCAGTGAAGATATGCATTTCTGCCTAATTCCCAGGTTCCCCCTCCCACCCAAATCCCAAAGGGGTTCCAGTAATTATTTTGTCTTCTGGGTAAGTTGAAAGGGAGTTGTTAGCAACTTAAGAGGAACTCAGTTATAGGGCTTACAGAGGAAAAATGCGACAGGTGAAATTTCCTCTGCTGGAGCTGACTTGGATCTGAGAGGCTGAATTCCCATCTGATATTTCTGTGTCATAGGAAGTGAGCGTTTAATTAAATACAAAAATCTGCTCAGGAGACAAAATGTGCTACTCTTATTCCCACCTGACAGGCATGCAGATCAGACTTCTGTTACCACTGACATGGGGCAGTTGGTTTCAAGGTGAGGGCACCGTTACTTTTGCTAATTTAATTTGAAGTGCGCCCAGAGCTAGGTTTTGGTATCTCCTGTAAAAGATAGAAGTTAACTTAGTCTAGGATGAATACATTGCAGTATGTGGCTGGCCACTTTCTGCACTTTCCTGGTGAAGCAGAGTCACAGCCCAGGAAATGTTCAGTAATGCAACTGACTATACAAATCACTGGTAAGCTGTGTACGCACCTTCTCACAGCGGGGTTAAGAGCCCCACCTGGCGCAGGCACAGGTAAAGGTCAGCGAGCATCATTCTGCCACAGAATGAGCATGGTGTGTACCCCAGAGCGAAGTCCCCCAGTCCCCCGGTGTGGTGAACTACATATACCTGTCTGGACATGCCCCCTGCTGACTGCTCCTGTGGCCCCTCCCACTGACCGTGGCTCCTCCCACAGACCCCAGTATAAAGGCGATTGAGGCCTGAGCCCGGCCTCTCAGTCTCCAGGATGTAGTATGGTGGTCAACTACTGCTTGTTCCTTCTTCCAGTCAATAAAATTGATGCACCATCAATAACTCACTCTGAGACATAAAGGCGAGATATCGGCTTTTATTGACTGGAAGAAGGAACAAGCAGTGAGTGTATCACCAGCTCCTCATCTGCCCAGAGGACCGCCCTGCACCGCCTTCGAGGCAGGCAGCAGGCTCTATCACTTCCTGTGTGTCCCCTTCGGTGTCACAAATGCTGACTCTGTCTTCCAGGGGGAAATGGACCGGATGGTGGACCAATACCGACTGAAGGCCACATTTTCCTATCTGGATAACATCACCATCTGTGGTCGCGACAGGCCTGATCACAACGCCAACCTCCAACGATTTTTCCAAATGGCTGAAGCTCTGAACCTTACTTATAACAGGGACAAGTGTGTGTTCGGAACCACCCGACTCGTTATCCTTGGGTATGTCGTGGAAAACGGGGTCATTGGCCCTGATCCCGACCGTATGTGCCCCCTGTTAGAATTCCCTCTTCCCACCACCCTCAGAGCCCTCAGACGGTGCCTGGGTTTTTTTTCCTATTACGCCCAATGGGTCCCCCATTACGCAGACAAGGCCTGCCCCCGGTCAAGTCTACCACTTTTCCCCTCTCTGCTGAGGCCTGCGCGGCCTTCAGCTGCATTAAAGGTGACATTGCCAAAGCAACGATGCATGCGGTGGACGAGACCATTCCCTTCCAAGTAGAGAGTGATGCCTCCGATTTCGCACTGGCTGTTACCCTCAATCAGGAAGGCAGGCCGGTAGCATTCTTTTCTCGTACCCTTCAAGGCTCTGAAATACAGCACTCCGCGGTGGAGAAAGAAGCCCAGGCCATAGTGGAAGCTATTAGGCACTGGAGGCTCTACCTCGCCGGCAAAAGGTTCACCTTGCTGACCGACCAGCGCTCAGTTGCATTCCTGTTCAGCAACCAACAGCGGGGCAAAATCAAAACTGATAAGATTTTGCGGTGGAGAATAGAACTCTCCACCTACAACTATGATATCCTGTACCGGCCTGGCAGACTCAATGAGCCCCCTGATGCCCTATCCCGGGGAACGTGTGCTAGCGCACAGCTCGACCAGCTATACGCCCTTCATGCACAACTTTGCCATCCGGGGGTCACCCGATTTTACCATTTCGTGAAAGCCCGGAACCTGCCATACTCCCTGGAGGACATCAGGACGATGACCAGGGACTGCCAAATCTGCGCTGAGTGCAAACCGCACTTCTATCGTCCTGAAACGGCGCAACTTGTCAAGGCCACCCGCCCTTTTGAGCGACTGAGTGTTGACTTTAAGGGCCCCCTTCCCTCCACCGACCGCAATGTCTATTTTCTCAACATTATCAACGAGTACTCGCGGTTCCCCTTTGCCATTCCCTGCCCCGACACTACTACCACGACCGTCATAAAAGCCCTGCGCCAGCTCTTCACTCTGTTTGGATATCCCTGTTATATCCACAGTGATAGAGGGTCCTCCTTTATGAGTGACGAGCTGCGCCAGTACCTGCTGGCTAGGGGCATTGCTACTAGTCAGACCACGAGTTATAATCCCCGGGGAAATGGACAGGTGGAGAGGGAGAATGCCACAGTGTGGAAGGCCACACTTTTAGCCCTTAAGTCAAACGGGTTGCCGGTCTCTCGATGGCAGGAGGTCCTCCCTGAGGCACTCCACTCTATCTGCTCCCTGTTATGTACGCCCACCAATGCCACCCCTCATGAGCACCTATTCTCTTTTCCCAGGAAGTCTGCCACTGGGACCACCCTACCAGTTTGGCTGACGACCCCAGGGCCAGTGCTGCTCTGGAGACATGTGAGGAGTAATAAATACTCCCCGCTGGTCGAGAGGGTTCACTTTCTACATGCAAACCCCCAGTATGCCTACGTGGTCTCACCTGATGGGCGGGAGGACACGGTCTCCGTCCGCGACCTTGCGCCCACAGGAGCAGCAGACCACTACCCCGAACACTCCACGGTAACTACGAACCCTGTACCCGATGTGACAACGCGCACACCAGGCCCTACACAGACTCCTCACGACACTCATATACCGGGCGTTTCGTACGCGTATATACCAGGTGCCTCACACATGCGTGAGGGATCATTGATGCCTAGTGGGCTGACACCTCCAGTTAGGCCGGAACCAGCACAACCTCCGTCTCCGGTGCAAGCACCACTGGTTCCTGTGCAATCACCACCACCGGCTCCTGTGCAATCACCACCACCGGCACCTGTGCAATCACCACCTCCGGCTCCTGTGCAATCACCACCACCGGCATCTGTGCAATCACCACCACCAGTTCCTGTGCAATCACCACCACCGGCACCTGTGCAATCACCACCACTGGCTCCTGGTGCAATCACCACCACCAGCTCCTGTGCAATCACCACCACCGGCTCCTGTGCAATCACCACCACCGGCACCTGTGCAATCACCACCACCGGCTCCTGTGCAATCACCACCACCGGCATCTGTGCAATCACCACCACCGGCTCCTGTGCAATCACCACCACCGGCTCCTGTGCAATCACCACCACCGGCATCTGTGCAATCACCACCACCGGCTCCTGTGCAATCACCACCACCGGCTCCTGTGCAATCACCACCACCGGCATCTGTGCAATCACCACCACCAGCTCCTGTGCAATCACCACCACCGGCTCCTGTGCAATCACCACCACTGGCTCCTGTGCAATCACCACCACCGGCATCTGTGCAATCACCACCACCGGCTCCTGTGCAATCACCACCACCGGCTCCTGTGCAATCACCACCACTGGCATCTGTGCAATCACCACCACCAGCTCCTGTGCAATCACCACCACCGGCTCCTGTGCAATCACCACCACTGGCTCCTGGTGCAATCACCACCACCGGCACCTGTGCAATCACCACCACCGGCTCCTGTGCAATCACCACCACCGGCTCCTGTGCAATCACCACCACCGGTATCTGTGCAATCACCACCACCGGCTCCTGTGCAATCACCACCACCGGCACCTGTGCAATCACCACCACCGGCTCCTGGTGCAATCACCACCACCGGCACCTGTGCAATCACCACCACCGGCATCTGTGCAATCACCACCACCGGCTCCTGTACAATCACCACCACCGGCTCCTGTGCAATCACCACCACCGGCTCCTGTGCAATCACCACCACCGGCTCCTGTGCAATCACCACCACCGGCTCCTGGTGCAATCACCACCACCGGCACCTGTGCAATCACCACCACCGGCATCTGTGCAATCACCACCACCGGCTCCTGTGCAATCACCACCACCGGCTCCTGTGCAATCACCACCACCGGCATCTGTGCAATCACCACCACCGGCACCTGTGCAATCACCACCACCGGCTCCTGTGCAATCACCACCACCGGCTCCTGTGCAATCACCACCACCGGCTCCTGTGCAATCACCACCACCGGCACCTGTGCAATCACCACCACCTGTGCAATCACCACCACCGGCTCCTGTGCAATCACCACCACCGGCTCCTGTGCAATCACCACCACCGGCTCCGGTGCAATCACCACCACCGGCTCCTGTGCAATCACCACCACCGGCTCCTGGTGCAATCACCACCACCGGCATCTGTGCAATCACCACCACCGGCTCCTGTGCAATCACCACCACCGGCTCCTGTGCAATCACCACCACCGGCTCCTGGTGTAATCACCACTACCGGCTCCTGTGCAATCACAGCCGGTGCTACATAGATCGCTGCGACAGATTCGTCCACCTGATAGACTTAACCTGTAAGAAACTTCGCCACATGGGGACTCTTTTTAAAACAAAGTGGGGGGTGAATGTGGTGAACTACGTACACCTGTCTGGCCACGCCCCACGCTGACTGCTCCTGTGGCCCCTCCCACTGACCCCTGTATAAAGGCGATCGAGGCCTGAGCCCGGCCTCTCAGTCTCCAGGATGTAGTATGGTGGTCACTCACTGCTTGTTCCTTCTTCCAGTCAACAAAAGCCGATATCTCGCCTTTACATCTCAGAGTGAGTTATTGATGGTGCATCACCCGGCAGCCGGCACTGCGTTCAGTGTTCAGTGGCCAGCACAGGCTCTTGCTATCGTCGTCCACAGCACTGCACCTTTGTAGTTTATTTTTGCCATTCAAAAGCAAAATTCTTCCACCCGAAGATGAGATGCAG
This sequence comes from Hypanus sabinus, assembly GCF_030144855.1. Lineage (NCBI taxonomy): Eukaryota > Metazoa > Chordata > Chondrichthyes > Myliobatiformes > Dasyatidae > Hypanus > Hypanus sabinus. Next base: position 34,487,772 of record NC_082707.1, read on the forward strand.
CGTGATGCTCATGTTGAACCCAGGAAGAGAGTATCAACTTCAGGGCAACCTTTCTGTGCCGTCAGCAATGACACATTCATGTAAAGTTGATTAACACGTGGAGGCAGACACTTGAGAAATTTATGCCTCTTGGTTGTTGTCAGGATTTGGGTGAAATGGGTCAAAATCAATCCTCTTTGCGTTGGCTTACTGTCAAAAGCAGATTTCTTCCAGTTAAGTATCATTGTTTGGTCATCCAGTATGCCGATAGTGCCTGCTCAGGTTCAGTTGGTTTGGAGTGTGCCAGGAAGTTCCCAGTTTTGGGGTCATGGCCAATCATAAAATTTCACAATTACTTAATTTGAAAGCGTCATTTATCAAAAGTCAAATATTTGTCTTTTCTGCCTTCCTGTCAACTGGGAAATTGTCAATTATTTTTAACTTCTTATTACCTCTTGCTACATTCATCTTAATCGGAAGATCCCAAATATGGATAAAGAACATCACTGAGAACATTATTCACTCTGGAATAAGATAATCCAATTTATCCCCCATTACATCATTCAATTAGTTAAATTTAAACTTATTAGCCTTTGCCGTGGACTTCTTTTATGTATTATATTTTTTGCATTTTGTCTTTTTTGTCAATATTTTATGTGTAAATTATGTTCTGTGTGTTGACTGAGTCTATGTACCTGTGAAGTCGCTGCAAGCAAACTTGTAATTTTATCCATACACTATGGCAATTTTACTAGCTACCTGTACCTCCCGTAGTTGATAAAGTGGCCAGTGAGTGTATGTTCATGGTCTTCTGCTGCTGTAGACCATCCACTGCAAGGTTCCACCCGCTGTGCATTCTGAGATTCTCTTCTGCACACTGTTGTTGTAACCCGTTTTTTTTGAGTTACTGTCGTCTTTCTGTCAGTTTAAACTAGTCTGACCATTCTCCTCTGACCTGTCTCATTAACAATGCATTCTTGCCCACAGAGTAGTGCTCATTGAATATTTATTTTGTTTTTTGCACCATTCTCTGTAAACTCTAGAGTCTGTTGTCCATGAAAATCCCAGATCAGCAGTTTCTAAGATACTCAAACCACTCCTTCTGGCACCAATTATCATTCCATGCTCAAAGTCAAGTCAAATCAACTCAACTCAAGTCACTTTTTATTGTCATGTCAACCGTAACTGCTGGTACAGCACACAGTAGAAACGAGACAATAGTTTTCAAGACCATGGTACTGCATGAAACAATACAAAAACTACACTGAACTAGGTAAGACAACACAGAAAAAAAATACACTAGACTACAGACCTACCCAGGACTGCATAAAGGGTACAAAACAGTGCAGGCTTTACAATAAATAATAAACAAGACAATACTTAGAATACATTTTTTATCCTTCTGATATTTGGTGTGAACAACTGAACCTCGACCATATCTGCATGCTGTTATGTATTCAGTTGCTATGGCTGATAGACATTAGGCAAGCATGTGTACAACTGGCATGCCTCACATGTCTTGGTCCTATGACAATAAAGTTGACTTGACTTCAGTACTTACATTGGAAACTCAGTCTAAATATTGCACAACGTCAACTTGTCCTGACGAAGGGTCTCGGTCTCGACAGTGCGTCTCCTTATAGATGCTGCCTGGCCTGCTGTGTTCCACCAGCATTTTGTGTGCGTTGTTTGAATTTCCAGCATCGCCAGATTTCCTCGTGTCAACTTGTAAAGGAGTTTACCTCCCACCATTCAAAGATTATTAGTCCAGCTGCTACTCTTTAATCTTGCAGATTTGCCATGCTTCTTCTGAGCTGCGGAGCATCTGTTTGGATGGGTCAGGCTGGTTTGCATTGAGCAAGGAGGTGTATAAGCTGACACAAACAGATCTGACAGAGCCTCTAGGAAAACAAGTTGAGGCCAACCTCTGCTGCAAGAGATTGTCAGGAAGCTGGGCTGGTCTGAGGGGGTGATGTTTATTATTTCTTCCCACCAATGCCATGGACGAACTGCCCATTAGGGTCTTTACCCTGTGACTGAGGCTGGAAATCTATGTCCCTCTACTAGCAAGCCCAGGACAGACTATTGGTTCTCTTTTCTCTGGATTGTAAACCATGGAATAAAGGAAAAGGTGAAGAGGAAAGCCGGTGCGAGGAATGTGTGGGTGATGGGCAGATGGAGAGGGAGGAGGAGGAGAAAAACGAGTAATGAGCCCCATTGATAAGAGGAAAAATGGGGGCAGGGAAGAGAGTGGTTACTGGAACGTTAAGAAAACAATGTTCATGCCATCAGGTTGGAGACTAAAAAGACAGAATATGAAGTGCTGTTTATCTAATCTACATCTAGCTTCAACTCGGCAGTTGACAAGGCTGTGTACAGATAAATCAGTGTGGGAATGGGAAATAGAATTAAAATGACTGGCTATCAGGAGATACTGGCTGTTGTGGCAGATGGAGCAAAGATGCTCTTGGAGCAATTCTGCAATTTGCGTTGGTTCCCACTGATGTGGAAGAGGGCACCTCAGGAGCACTAGATGCAATAATTAACACTGAAAGATTCACTTGTGAAGTGCAGCCTCACCTGCAAGGTACGTTTAAGGCCCCAAATGGTGATGAGGGAGAAGGTGTAGGGGCAGGTGTAAAACTGTGGGGATATGTGCCTGGAGATATGTGGGGATTGTGGGGATATTGGTGGGGATTTTCAAACAGACATTGGCGTCATGGAGAGAGTGATCCCTGTGGAAGCAGAGTGGGTAGAGGAGGGGACGATATGCCAGAACAGATGTGGTGGAGCTGGAGGAGCTGAGAAATGGGAATAGCATCCTTGCAAGTGACAGGGTGGGAAGAGGCGTGGTCAAGATACCTGGGAGTCAGTAGGCTTGTAAGTGGTGCCAGTAGATAATTTGTCTCCCAAGATGGAGAGAGGGAGATCAACATAGGGGAGAGAGATGTCAGAAAAGGACCATGTGCGTTTGAGGCAGGGTGGAAGCTGATAGTGAAATTGAAAAGCTCTGGCTGGGAGCAGGAAACAACATCAATGCAGTGGAGAAAGAGTTGGGGAGCATTGCTGGTGCAGGTTTTCAAATCCACCGACTCCTCAGGTCCTCCAGCATTCTGTGTGTTGCTCCAGATTTCCAGCACTGCCATCATTTCTGAATTCCAATTTATGTGCTACCGGAAAGCAGTGTTTGTTTTACACTTGTTCATCACACATACATCCTGATGCAGCCATAGAGTATGTTAGATTTTCATCAGTGACGAACCATCCTCGTTTGCAGAGCCCAGTGCATCATCTAGGAGCCTTGCCCACGCTTTGTGGAACGTTCCATTTGCAACATCAAAAAAGTTAGGATTTCAGAGGTTTTTGGATTTTGGAATTTCAGATAAAGGGTGCTCAACCTGTAATATAACAGTCCCATGTACCCTAACTATCCAAGCCCTATCTTCCCTGTCAGACTTCTTGCATTGAAACAAATTGAATTTAATACAGTAATCTCCCCTCACTCCTGGCCATTTTTCTGCTTGTCATGCCTTTTAAACTTGCTATAACTGATTTCTGCATCACTTTCCAACCTTTCACTTGCCACGTATCTGTTCTGTGTTGTGCGTTTATTATGGTAACTAGTCACATGAGTGGTGGTGTGGTAAAAGCAAAGGGAAAAAGTTATGTATTCTTGCTTATTTCATGGCAGTTTGTAGCTTGGGACCGGCGGAGGTCATATCTTTTGCTGACTGCTCGGATAATGCTGAATAATGCTTAGCTTACTTGGGTACACTTAAGTTCATCACTTCAAGATTGTATGTTTAATAATTGCTAATAAAGGATCGAATAAAGGTTTCGACTTTTGGAGCAATCATTGGAACTGTGGGCAGGTTACAGAAGTACAACGACTCTGCAGGGTTGCAGCCTAGCGGTAATTATTCTGTTCTGATTTTGGATTAGTTTTGCTGCTACACAGTTCAAATCATTGAGCTAGAATAAGGTAAAACAGTAACAATGCAGAACAAAGTGTAAAAGCTACTGAAAAAGTGAAGTGCAGGTAAACAACAAAGTGCACGATCATGAGGTAGTCGTCCAGGCAGGCGCAGTAACAACAGTTAAAGGAAATTTGGATCAGTACATGTATGGGAGTGGTTCAGAGAGACATGGGCTAAACACAGGCAAAGGGGACAAGCTTGGAGAGCACCAGGGTCAGCAAAGGGCTTGTTTCCATGCTCTACTACTCAAGATTCAAGATTGTTTAATATCATTTTCTGTACACAACTGCAAGATGAATGAAATAATTGTTACTCTGGACCTGATGCAGGATGGAAAAAAAAAACTACACAATAATTCAGTATTTATCACTCTTCCTAAGAAACCTGGAATGTGAATTACATAGGACCGTAAGTTTAATTAGTCATATCACAAAGATACTTCTGAGAATTTTGATGACAGGAGCTAAAAGTAAGATACAAGCTGAAATAGGTAAAGAACAATGTGCTTTTGTGAAAGACAAAGGTACAAGAAACGCGATATTGATGTTAAGGATACTATCAGAACAAGCTATTCAAGTGCAAAAAGATTTGTTTGTTTTATTAACTGCACAAAAGCATTTGATAAAGTGAAGCACAATAAGTTATTTGAAATATTACAGGAAACTCTAGATCTAGATTTGAAAGACCTCCGCCTAATCAGAAATTTGTACTGGGAACAAACTGCCGCTTAAGAATAGATGGAGAAGGGGTTTCCGGTGTTGTCATCATCGAGAATGGCAGCTTAAGTCACTAGCTCCTCCGGAAAAACGTGTATTAAGCCCCGTTAACCCATCAAATATTTCAAAAAATATTTGAACTGAAAGAGGGGCAAGAATGGGGAAAAAGAATGGAAATTAAAAAAGCAACACCGCGGAGCCTGCGGCCGAGAAGAGTGCAGCGAGATGCTCTCCAACCCGACTGCGTTCTAGCGAGGCGGACGCTGAGCTTCGTTCAGGCAAAGCGGCGAATATGATCAAAATTCTGAAAGAGATAAGGGAGTTCCAGAAAGATATAAAGTAGCAGCTACATGATATTAAGTCAGAGCTCGCCAACGTCAATCAAAAAATAGTGGTGGCAGAGACTCGAATTGAGAAGGTGGAAGATCACGTTCAAAACATGGAATGGATACTGAGTAAGACGATAAAAAGATTCATTCACCAAGAAGGTAAACTGCTTGACCTGGAGGGAAGATTGCGGCAGAAAAATATCAAAATTTTCAACGTTCTCGAAGGAGCAGAGGGTTTGTCTATGACAGAGTTTGTCAGAAAGTTGCTGCGGGACGAACTGGAGCTTCCCTCGACTATGGAGCTGGAAATTGAGAGAGTGCATAGCGCGCTCGTCCCGAAGTCTAATCGAGATAGAGCAGATAAGCCACGCTCAATAATAATTAAATTCCTTCGGTACATTACCAAGGCAGAGATTCTACGAAGGGCCTGGGGTAAAAAGTGGGGGTTTTTAGCTGATAAATTAATATATTTCGACCAAGATTACCCCCCCCCCCACCCCGCGGTCCTGCAGAAACGTAAAGAATACTCTGAAGTAAAGCGAATACTAAAGCAAGAAAGGATTAGATTTCAAACTCCGTACCCTGCTAAACTTTGAGTGTTTTATGGAGATGGGACGCAGTTGTACCAGACAGTGGAAGAGACGATTACAGACATGAAGCCCAGAGGGTTGCCCGTATTGGAGAATAAAGTTGCATTGTTTGCTGTGTAACCAAAACTACGTAACTGGCCTTATATTTACTATGTATCCAACTTATTAGCCAGAATGTAATCTCTGTATTGTCTCTGTACTATTGAATGCATCAGTGCCTTAAGAATGTAGCTAGCAGTGAAAGTAAGCATGTAGAGATAACGGTGGTAGATGGGATCGTGGAGTGGTGTGTGGGGACCAGTCAAGGCTGGGAAGGGGGACACTCGTTCCAGGGAGTAGACTACAGCAAGTATGGGCTACTGAGCAGAAATATTGGAGGTGAATCGAGAAGCTAATGTGCTGGTGATAAACGTTGCAAGCAGATAGGGTATGCTAATGTAACTGAGATAGGAGACGAGGGTATGCTAATGCAACTAAGATAAGAAATTACTATAAATACTGTGAACTAGGCTCAGCGGACAATTAGTGACACGCTCATTAATTGTCTCAGCTTTTGTTTGCAAATAAACGCTTAAACTTCTCGAAGAATCTTCTGCGTCTCCTGGATACTTCAAGAAACCACGACACCCGTCAGCGTGATCAAACCGAGGGAAAGCCTGGCAGAGGAATTATCCCGCTCCGCTTGGGAAATAGTGCGAGAATCGAGAAGGCAGGAGACAGGAGGAGGCCGAGAGATGTATATCAGGAAGAGACTTGGAGTTTTCCAAAGACAGCCCTCACCCCCTCCAGAAGAGCCATAAGGTTTGGCTAATTTTAAAAATGTCGAGAAGCTAAACGGAAGCAAAAGTACACAGTGATATACCTATCTCGAGAAATACTTATTATAATGTGGATTTTATATTACTTAGTTGTTATTCTTTATTTGCTCACTTACTCTTTTCTCCCCACCAAAATGTGAATATATATGTATATATATATATATGTGTGTGTGTGTGTGTGTGTGTGTGTGTGTGTGTGTGTGTGTATGTATGTAATATATATGTGTGTGTGTGTATGTATATATATATATATATATATATATATATAGGAGGAGTACACAGGGAAATCTTCTCTGTGTAATAGATTTGTTCACTGACTTTTATGTATACTACAATGGGGGCCCTCAACTCACAAGTAGGAGGGGTTATCCCCCACAGCGAGACATTTCCTCTAGCTCAGCGCAGGGTCATCTACTAGAGACTTCAGCCTTGGAATCACATGTTCGTTGCCATTTTTGTTATTATTTGCGTTTCTTGGTTCTTATTGTTCAGGGAGTAGATCGATTAAGTTTTATTCTGCTAATTTCAATGATACATTGATAGATAAATACAGATGGCTAAGGACAAAGTAAAATTCATTTCTTTTAATGACAATGGGCTATTAAATCCAATCAAAAGTAATAGAATTTTATCTAAAATGAAAAAAGAACAAGCCCATGTAGTATATTTACAGGAAACGCATTTAAGTGATAATGAGCATAGAAAACTAAAGAGAATGGGCTTCACTGATTTGTTTCTCCTCATATAAATCAGGACATAGGAAAGGAGTTGCTATTCTTAAATCAAGTAAGCTAAATTTAGAAAAAGCATTCAAAATGGGAGAAAAAGAGGGCAGATATATTCTGATAAGAGGAAATTCAGTTACTCTATTGAATATATACGCAGCCCCAGGAAGTGATAATTGGTTTCTTCCAGAAAATTATTGATATTATGGTAGCGGAAACAGAAGGTCTCATGATATGTGGGGAGACAAATTTATAATTACAACCAAATTTAGACTCTTCCAACTGAAAAACCTATGAAACAAAATCTTTTCATAAGAAAGTTAATACACTTTTTGAGGATGGTGGTTTAATTGATATATGGAGGGACCTTTTCCCCGACAGAAGGGATTACACTCATTATTCTGCTCCCCATTCTGTATATACAAGCATAGACTATTTCATAACATTTGGAAAAGACAAAGACAAAATAAACACCTGTGGAATTGGGACACCAGATGTAAGTGACCATGCACTTATATATTTATCTGTTGATTTTGACCTACAACCAAAGAATACTATTTGGAAACTAAATTCAAGTCTACTCAATGGGAGTACTTTAAGGAACAAATTAAAAAAAGAAATTGGTCTCTACTTATACAGACAGCCAGATAGACAGACAGACATACTTTATTGATCCCAAGAGAAATTAGGTTTCATTACAGCTGCACCAACCAAGAATAGTGAAGAAATATAGCAATATAAAACCATAAATAATTAAATAAAAATAAGTTAATCATGCCAAGTGGAAATAAGTCCAGGACCAGCCTATTGGCTCAGTGTGTCTAACACTCCGAGGGAGGAGTTGTAAAGTTTGATGGCCACAGGTAGGAATGACTTCCTATGAAGCTCAGTGTTACATCTCGGTGGAATGGGTCTCTGCCTGAATGTACTCCTGTGCCTAATCAGTACATTATGGAGTGGATGGGAGTCATTGTCCAAGATGGCATGCAACTTGGACAGCATCCTCTTTTCAGACACCACCGTCAGAGAGTCCAGTTCCACTCCCACAACAGCACTGGCCTTACGAATGAATTTGTTGATTCTGTCGGTGTCTGCTACCCGCAGCCTGCTGCCCCAGCACACAACAGAAAATACAGGCGGGGAAACTGAGAAAAAAAGATAGCAGAAAGTACAATTCATAGAACAAAAATTATAAGGAATAAGCTAAGTGAAATTCAAGAAGATTCTGAAGTGTTTTACAAAACTCTATATTCCAAAGTTCCAGGGGGGAGCATAACCCAAATTGACACCTTCTTGAATTCTCTAGAGTTACCCACTTTAAGTGAAGAACAAAATAGAACGATGACTGCTGACATAACTGAAGTTGAATTAAAAGCTGCGATTAGTAGGCTTAAATTAAGCAAGTCACCAGGATCAGATGGGTATACAGCAGAGTGGTACAAAGAATTTAAAAATGAGTTAATTCCTGTTTTACTCCCCACACTGAACTGGGCTTGAAAAAAGGCACAAATGCCACCCAGTTGGAAGGAAGCGATAATCTCAGCTATACCAAAAGAAGGCAAGGATAAAATGGAATGTGGGTCATTTAGACCAATATCCTTTCTTAATGTAGATTATAGATTATTTACCTCCATCATAGCCAAACGATTAGATGAGTTTCTACCCATACTGATACGTAACGATCAGACAGGTTTTATACGACAACGCCAGACACAAGACAATATAAGAAGGACACTTCACATTATGGATCATATACAAAAAAATTAAATCAAAGCAATAGTGATAAGTGTGGACGCTGAAAAGGCATTTGATCCAGTTAATTGGAATTTTTTTAAGTGTTTTACATAGATTTGGTTTCCAAGACACAATTATTAAAACTATACAGACACTATATGACAATCCTACTACTAGGATTAAAATCAATGGATATTTATCAAATAGTCTTACCCTAGAAAGGGGCACGAGACAGGGTTGTGCATGGTCACCACTACTCTTCGCATTCTATCTGGAACCATTAGCTCAATACATCAGACAAAATGAAGATATCAGGGGAATTACTATTAAAGGGACAGAGCATAAATTGGCTTGTTATGCGGATGACATTTTGATCTATCTAGGGCAACCAACATACTTTTTACCTAAATTGATGCAATCCTTTGAACAATATGGTCAATTATCAGGATACAAGATCAACATTGATGAAACCCAATTACTTTCATATTACTATAGCCCACCAACAGAAATTGAAAATAGATATCCCTGGGCATGGCACACAGAGTCTTTCAAATATTTGGGCATCAATATGTCAAAAGATTTGGCAAAATTATCAGAATGTAATTATCAGCCTTTATATAAAAAAATTAATGAAGATATGGCAAGATGGAACCTGATTCCTTTTTTTAGTCTCAGTTCAAGGATTGAGTCTATTAAAATGAATATACTGCCCAGACTGTTATATCTCTTTCAGACCCTACCAATAGAGATTAATCAAAATCAATTCAATGAATGGAACAAGATGCTATCAAGGTATATTTGGCAGGGTAAAAGGCCTAGGGTTCTTCTCAAAACTTTGCAATTGGCAAAGGAAAAGGGGAAATGGGTGTACCTTCTCTCAGAGATTATTATTTTGCAGCACAGTTGAGAGCTGTGATATGCTGGTGCAACCCATCATATGACGCACAATGGAAAAACATTGAGGAGCGCGTACTTCCCATCCCCATACAAGCAATTTTGGCTGATAACAACCCGCAAAGGTACATAAATACTGTTGATAACCCATGGGTGAAATTGACTCTTAAAATATGGAAAACTACTATAAAAGAATATAGTCTAGAGGGAGATATTGCAATTCTTAAATGGTGTGCACATGACCTTGGATTTTATGCTGAATAAACTGGATGCTAGATTTAAGGACTGGACAGCTAAAGGAATAACAGTTCCTTGCAACATAATGAAAGAAGGAATACTGTTCAGTTTTGAAATGCTTGAAGAGAAACACTTATTAGAAAAACAAGATTTTTATCGATATTTACAGATGCAACAATATGTTAATAAGATGCTTAAAAATGTAACCAACACAAGTACATGCTTGATAGAGCTCTTTAGAAAAGCATATAATTCAGATAATGGTAGTAGAATCATTTCAGGCATGTATAAGGGGTTGTCAAATCTTAAAACACATTCCACTTCACACATTAGAACAAAATGGGAGAAGGAAGGAGGAATAATTATATCTTAGGAAGAATGGACAATAATATGGAGATATCAATGGAAGTGTACCAGTTCACAGAAGTGGAGGGAGTTTGGATGGAAAAACTTGATAAGATATTTTATTACACCCTCTCAGAAATCCCATTATAATAGTAACCTCACTGTTTGCTGGAGAAATTGTGGAAATCAAAATCCAAATCTTTATCATATTTTTTGGGACTGCCCTGTTATCAAAGACTATTGGAGGGGGATACACAATGCTCTACAAGACATCTTTAAATGTGAAATACCCTTGGAGAGTAAGACCATATATTTTGGATATATACGTCAAGAATGGTTGAAAAGAGATAAACATTTAATGAATATACTGTTGGTGGCTGGTAAAAAGACTCTTACTAGGAAATGGTTATCACAGGAGAGCCCAACTTTAAATGCATGGATGGAAATTACAATGGACCCATTTACAAAATGGAGCAGATAACAGCATCTGTTAATCATAAGCTGGAGCAATTTGATTCATACTGGGAAAAATGGTTTAACTACATAATGCCTCATAGGCCTGATTTTATTCTCACAAATCAATGAATATGTTGTAAAAAAAAAGATCACTTCCTACTTGTACACAGTTTTCTCCCTTTGCTTGTTTTTTCTTTCCGCTTTTTTACCTCAGATAAATACTTTGTGGAGATTTGTGATATATATGATTATATGATATATATGTACAATGTCTGAAATACATCTTATGGAAATGTTTGTTTGATGATGAACTTCAATAAAAAATAAATTACAAAAAAAAAGAATAGATGGAGAAGTGAGTCAGTTTACAAAAATCAAGAGAGGCGTTAGACAAGGGTGCGTTTTCTCCCCTACTTGTTTAATGTGTACAGTGAAACAATATTACAAAAACTAAGAGACATCTTGGGAATCAAAGTTGGCGGTGAAAACATCAATAATTTTAGATATGCGGATGACACTGTATTAATTGCAAGTATGGAGGAAGAACTACAAAACTTAATTGATATAGTTGTTGAAGAAAGTGCAAAAATGGGTCTATCTATCAATTGCAAAAAGACAGGATGTATGGTGATATCCAAAAAGAAGGAGAATCCTATCTGCAGGCTGAGAATAACTGAGGTAGACATAAAACAAGTACAGAGGTTTTGCTACTTAGGAAGCTGGGTGACGTCAGATGGCAGGTGCAAAATGGACATCAAAAGAAGAATAGGGATGGCAAAAGACACCTTTACAAAAATGAAGAGTATACTGACCAACACTAAACTAGGCATGACAACCCACCTCCCAGTACTGAAATGTTATGTTTATCCAGTTATGGTATCTGGTTCAGAATGTTGGACAATATCTAGTAACATGAGGAAATGAATTGAAGCAGCAGAGATGTGGTTTTTGAGGAGGATGCAAAGAATATCATGAATGAAATGAATATCTAACAAGGATGTCATGAACAGAGCAAACACAAAAAGAGAAATAATGTATAAGGTCATGAAAAGGCAACGTAACTTCATTAAACGCGATTAGGAAAGAGGAGTTAGAATGCACGGCAACTATGGGAAAGATTGAAGGGAAGAAAGCAAGAGGAAGGCAAAGACAAATGACGATGGAGACAGCAGTCAGAGAACTGGAAATGAATTCCAATGAATTGATCCACTTGACCTGAAACAGGAGTGTGTGGGCCATGGCAGTTAAAGCCCAGACTGAGCATGGCACCTGATGATAATAACGAAAGTACACAAGAATAAAATGTACAATAAATATAAATATTTAAGATAGCTCTGTGATTTTAAACAATAAAATTGTTTAAGGCAGAAAATAACGCATTTCTTGCTAGTATGCACAGACATCCATAAATATCTGAATCATGACTTGTGCAGAATTATCACTTCCAATTATCACTATTCTGCATCTAAGTGCCCACTTTATTAGGTACACCTGCTGGTCAACGCAAATATCTAATCAACCCAATCATATGGCAGCAACCCAATGCATAAAAGCATGCAGACATGGTCAAGATGTTCAGTTCAAACATCAGAATAGGGTAGAAATGTGGTCTAAGTGACTTCAACCACGAAATGATTGTTGGTGCCAGATGGGGTGGTTTGAGTATCTCAGAAACTGCTGATCTCCTGGAATTTTCACATACAACAGTCTCTAGTTTACAAGGAATGGTGCGAGAACAAAAATAAAATCTAGTGAACAGCAGTTCTGTGGACAAAAAAATATTTATTGAGATATTGCGCTGACAGCACTGAATTGGGTCTTCTACCCCTTCAAGCCATGCTGCTCAGCAAACACCCGATTTAATCCTAGCCTAATCATGGGACAAATTAAATGACCAATTAGCCCAACAACCAATATGCCTTTGGAAACCAAAGCACCCAGGGGAAGCCCACTCAATCATAGGAAGAACATACAAACTCTTTACAGGCAGCGTTGGGAATTGAACCCAGGTCACTGGTGCTGTAAGACGTTGTGCTAACCACTACGCTACCCTGCCACCTCAAATGCCTTGTTAATGAGAGAGTTCAGTGGAGAATGGCCAGGATGGTTCAAGCAGACAGTAGAATAGAACTTTATCGTCATTGCTCAAGACAATGACAAGAACTCAAATAACCACGTGCTACAACAGTTGTGTGCAGAAGAGCATCTCGAAAAGCACAACAGGTCAAACCTTGAAGTGGATGGGCTACAGCAGATGGTTCCACTCCTGTGCCTTATAATGTGGCCACTCAGTGTATTTCTACAACAAGAATCAATGAGTTATTTTAGAATACTTCAAAAATCTTGATTCCGCAGGTCCCAGATCTCTCTCAAGCAAGATGTATGCTTATTGATTAAAACAGCAAACTTCTCAGTGAGAGAACTTTATGTTTTCAATGGATTGGCTTACAGTGGAAATTTTGCAAGAGAAATATGTCCACGTTTCAGTCCTTTGACACCACTATCTTCTTATTCAAGAGATCTATTTACATTAAATAGCAAGTACTAAAATCTGCAAGAGTACTGCATGTTCTGTGCAAGTTAATTATCAACCAGCTAATATTGCATAAAGGTTGCAGAGACCTGTGCAGTGTTACCATTCCAGCAATTGTGTAACTTCAAATGTGACAAACCCCAGTATTTTAGCCTCACTTCCTGAGACAGGAAGAGTAAACCAGTTGCTTGTTGGGCAGGGAGAACTGCTGAATCATTAAAATACTCCTCCACGTCAACTGACTTCACAAAGCAGACAGAACAAAGTTAACCTGGACTCCATATAATTTGGTAAGAATATTCTGATGGAATTGATTGTCTGGTCTTTTTTTTTAACAGCTTCCCTCTCCTTCCTTTTTTCAAGATAAGTTCTTCCTGATGAATATGAGAAGTTTATCTGTGAATCTGCTTGCACATTTCGCACACTGAGCCTAAACAAAGAAAGTCTGCATCTCATGCCTTAGCTATTTCCCAACCTAGTCAGGGTGTAGAAGGATTAGCAGCTTGTGTTTTATGTTAGCAGGTAAAGGGTAAATAATATTTGCTGAAATGCCAATTGTTAAATTCATGTCATTTCAGGTAGGGGAAAAAGGTGGTTCAGTACAGTTGGTTAAAAATAACTAGTAATTACCGGTAATTTATTCCGACGTTGCTCAAACCTCCGTGTGCTGAAAGGTGTAGAGTTCAAAATGTTCAAAGTAATTTTATTAACCAGGTATGTATATGTCACCATATACTACTCTGAGATTAATTCGAGATGAGTAAAATATCATTAAGTAACATCCTATTGGGTCATGCTTTATTATTTACCAAATGAACTGGCTCCAAACTTTAAAACTAAAATATCTCTGCCATTAAACATTATATAAGCCATTCAACTACTTGCAAGAATTCCAATACAGCCAAATTATCAGGATTATGTTAACAGAAGCAATAAATGCTCGTAAGACTGAAATGCAATCTACCCTCAATTATTCCATCTACCATTAGAATGCACAAAATAAAACCATTTAGCATAGTTTCTGGTCTGAACTTGTCTCATATTCACATTATTCCTTCCAGTTAATGAAGCAGTAATTAGGATCAGTTGTTCATGTCCTGACAGAATTGTCGAGGTTGGCTTCCTGCGTTTCCTATAAGACATTTCTCTTTCCTGCTCTCCTTCACTGTGTTTTCAGTTCCAGTATGTTTTAACCCTTTAAACTGCCCAAGCCTACATGATCATCTACATTAATGTCCAATAAATAGATTCTGCTATAACCATATAACAATCACAGCACGGAAACAGGCCATCTTGGCCCTCCTAGTCCGTGCCGAACCCTTAATCTCACCTAGTCCCACCTACCCGCACTCAGCCCATAACCCTCCACTCCTTTCCTGTCCATATACCTATCCAATTTTACCTTAAATGACACAACTGAACTGGCCTCTACTACTTCTACAGGAAGCTCATTCCACACAGCTATCACTCTTTGAGTAAAGAAATACCCCCTCGTGTTTCCCTTAAACTTCTTCCCCCTAACTCTCAAATCATGTCCTCTCGTTTGAATCTCCCCTACTCTCAATGGAAACAGCCTGTTCACGTCAACTCTATCTATCCCTCTCAAAATTTTAAATACCTCGATCAAATCCCCCCTCAACCTTCTATGCTCCAATGAATAGAGACCTAACTTGTTCAACCTTTCTCTGTAACTTAAGTGCTGAAACCCAGGTAACATCCTAGTAAATCGTCTCTGCACTCTCTCTAATTTATTGATATCTTTCCTATAATTCGGTGACCAGAACTGCACACAATATTCCAAATTTGGCCTTACCAATGCCTTGTACAACTTTAGCATTACATCCCAACTTCTGTACTCAATGCTTTGATTTATAAAGGCCAGCGTTCCAAAAGCCCTCTTCACCACCCTATCTACATGAGACTCCACTTCCAGGGAACTATGCACAGTTATTCCTAGATCTCTCTGTTCCTCTGCATTCCTCAATGCCCTACCATTTACTCTGTATGTTCTATTTGGATTATTCCTGCCAAAATGTAGAACCTCACACTTCTCAGCATTAAACTCCATCTGCCAACGTTCAGCCCATTCTTCTAACCGGCATAAATCTCCCTGCAAGCTTTGAAAATCCACCTCATTATCCACAACACCTCCTACCTTAGTATCATCGGCATACTTACTAATCCAATTTACCACCCCATCATCCAGATCATTTATGTATATTACAAACAACATTGGGCCCAAAACAGATCCCTGAGGCACCCCGCTAGTCACCGGCCAAAACAGATCCCTGAGGCACCCCGCTAGTCACCGGACTTGGTAAATACTTGGTAAATATACTTGGTAAATTTAGCGAGACCACATTTATAAGGAACCTTCACTCCGCAAGAACTAAAATTGGTGGAATGTTGGACAGCGAAGCTGGTTGTCAGAGTGGGAGAGAGATCAGTTGCAGTTATGGAGGGGAGAGCTGGCAGGTGAAGTTGAATCCAACAAGCGTGAGGTGAAATTTTGGTACTTGGGGGTTAAATATAAAGGAAAAGTATACTGTAAACGGTTGATGGTTAGGAGCACTGGGTTAACAAAGGGATCTTAGGGTGCAAGTCCATGACTCCCTGAAAGTGCCAGCACTTGTTTTCATCAGTTGGTCAGGAAGTCATGTTGCAGCAGTATAGAGCTATAATTAGGCCACATTTAGAATGTTGTAGTTCCCACGTTACAGGAAGGATGCGGAGGCTTTGGAAAGGGTGCAGAAGAGGTTCACCAGAATAAGAGTGTTAGCTACAAGGAGAGATTGGACGAAGTAAGATTGTTTTCACTAAAGAATTAGAAGCCAAAGGAAAACCTGATATAAATTTATAGGAGCCACAAATAAGGGTGGAAATACCAAACATGTAGGTTTGAACTGTGGATGGAGAAATCTTTTATTTTTGACAGTAAGTAGTGGGCATCTGGAATGTACTGCCAGGAGATAAGAACATAAGAAATAGGAGCAGGAGTCGGCCATCCGGCCTGTTGAGCCTGCTCCACCATTCAATAAGATCATGGCTGATCGAGCCATGAGTTCATCTCCACCTGCCTGCCTTTTCCCCAGAACCCTTAGTTCCCCTACTATGCTAAAATCTATCCAACCTTGTCTTAAGTATATTTACTGAGGCAGCCTCCATTGCTTCATTAGGCAGAGAATTCCACAGATTCACCACAATCTGGGAAAAGCAGTTCTGCCTCATCTCTGTCCTAAATCTTCTCCCCCGAACCTTGAGGCTATGTCCCGTAGTTCTAGTCTCACCTACAAGTGGAAACAACTTTCCTGCTTCTATCTTATCTATCCCTTTCATAATTTTATTTACTTCTTTAAGATCTCCTCTCATTCTTCTGAATTCCAGTGAGTACAGTCTCAGGTGACTCAAACTCTACTCATTGTCCAGTCCCTTCAACTCTGGAATCAACCTGGTGAACATCCTCTGCACTGCCTCCAAAGCCAGTATATCCTTCCTCAAGTGTGGAGACCAGAACTGCACACAGTACTCCAGATGCAGCCTCACCAACACCCTGCACAGTTGCAGTATATGTCCCTGCTCTTAAATTCAATCACTGTAGCAATGAAGGCCAACATTCCATTTGTCTTCTTGATAGCCTGTTGCACCGGCAAACCAACCTTTTGTGATTCATGCACATGTACTCCAAATCCCTCTGTTGCAATTTTTTATCACTTAAATAATAATCTGCTCTTTCATTTTTCCTTCCAAAGTGGATGACCTCGCATTTATCAACATTGTACTCATCTGCCAGACCCTTGCCTACTCACTTAACCTATCTATATCTCTCTGCAGACTCTTCATATCTTCTGCACAATTTGCTTTTCCACTCAATTTAGTATCATCAGCAAAATTAGATACAGTACACTCGGTCCCCTCTTCCAGATCGTTAATGTATATCATGAACAGCTGCAGGCTCAGCACCGACCCCTGTGGTACACCGTTCACTACTGAATGCCAACCATAGTAACACCCATATATCCCAACTCTCTGCTTTCTATTAGTTAACCAACCCTCTATCCATGCTAATACATCACCTCCAACTCCATGCATCCCTATCACATGGATAAGTCTTTTATGCGGCACCTTACCGAACACCTTCTGGAAATCCAAGTAACATCTTATCTGGGAGACCTGCCTTTGCTGAATCCATGCTACATCTGCCTGATTCTTCCAATTCTTTGCAGATGCCTCACTCTTTCTTCTTTAATGATAGCTTCAATCATTTTCCCAACTACAGATGTTAAACAACTGACCTATAGTTATCTGCCTTTTGCCTACATCCTTTTTTGAACAGTGGCGCGACACTCACCATCTTCCAATCTGCCGGGATCTGCCCAAAGTCCAGAGGATTTTGGTTAATTATCACCAAAGCCTTGACTATAATTGCTGCCATTTCTTCATTTCTTTCAGAATCATGGGATGCATTCCATCAGGACCAGGAGACTTCTCTATCTTTAGGCCTACAAGTTTGCTCAGCATGACATCTTTAGTGATAGTTATTGTATCATGGTAGTTATTGTATCATGGTCCTCACCTCCCATTACATCCATAACATCTCTCTTTGACATATTAGATGTGTCCTCCACCAAATTTCACAAGGCATGCCAGTGATAATAAACCTGATTCTGATTCTGAATACTGACACAAAATAGTCATTCAAAGCCTTGGCAATTTCCTCATTACCCAATATCAATACCCCCTTCTAGTCCTCCAAGGGACCAACATTTACTTTAGCCACCCTTTTCATCTTTATATAATTATAAAAACTTTTACTATCCATTTTTATACATTGTGCTAGTTTATTTTCATGATCTAGCTACCCTTTCTTTATTGCTGGCTTAGTGGTACTTCATTGCCTAGTTTTCCCTATCTTCCATTTTCACACTTTGTATGCACAAGTTTTCAGTTGGATGCCTTCTTTTATTTCCTTAGTTATCTAAGGCTGGCTCTCCCCACCCTTACTGTCCTTGCTTTTAACTGGAATATACTTTTGTTGAGCACCATGAAAAATCTCTTTGAAAGTCTTCCACTGTTCCTCAACTGTCCCACCATATAGTCCGTGTTCCCAGTCTACGCTAGTCAAATCCTCTCTCATCCCATTGTAGTCTCCACTGTTTAGGCATAATACATCGGTTTCCAGTTGAACTATTGCACTGTCCATTTGTATCAGAAATTCAATCATAGTGTGATCGTTCTTTCCAAGAGGATCCCTAACCACAAGATCACTAAATTTACCAGTCTCATTGCACAGGGTCAGATCTAAGATAATATGTTCCCTTGTAGGTTCAGTAACATGCTGTTCAAGAAAGCCATCATGGATGCATTCTATGAAATCCTCCTCAAGACTACCTCGACCAACTTTATTCACCCAGTCTATGTGCAATTTAAAGTCTCCGTGATAACTGTAGTTCCGTTCTTACCTGCCTCAGATATTTCTCTGTTTATTGCCTGTGCCACTAATGTTGTTACTTGGTGGCCAATAGACAACTCCCACCAGGGATTTTTTCCCTTTACTGTTCCTAATCTCTAACCAGATGGACTCAACACTCTGCTCCTTAGATGTTATATTGTTGCTCACTATCACCTTGGTCTCATTTTTAAATAAGAGTGCTACCCCACCTCCCTTACATTCCTGCTTATCCTTCCGTATTAGCTGATATCCTTGGATATTTAATTCCCAATCCTCCCTACCCTGCAAACATGTCTCTGTAATGGCTACTAAGTCATACCTATTTATATTGATTTGTGCCACGTTCACTGTTTCAAATACTACAGGCATTCAAATAAAGTGCCCTTACACTCATTGTGCTTTTAAAATCTTGTAATCTTTTACTTTTTTGCCTTTGACTTTTCAAACTCCACTCTTACTTTTCTCTTTTATCTTTTACTTTTTCTTTATCCTTATCCATACTTTTCTCTTTTACTTTATCCATACTTCTCCAATCTGTTGAACCCTACTATTTAGTTTAAATCCCAACCCACAGCCCTAGTTATACGATTCGCTAGGATCCAGGTCCCATCATGGTTCAGATGGAGCCCATCGCATTGGAACAGCTCCCTCTTTCCCCAATACTGGTGCCAATTTCCCATGAATTCAAATCCACTTCTCCCACACCGATCCTTGAGCCATGCATTCTAATCTCTAATCTTTTTGACCCTATGCCAGTTTGCACATGGCTCAGGTAGTAATCCAGAGATTTGGTTCTGCTTTTTAATTTTGTCCCTAGCTGCTCAAATTCCCTCAGCAGAACCTCTTTTCTTGTTCTACCTACGTCGTTGTTACCCACATGGACCACAACAACTGTATCTTTCCACTCCCACTGCTAATTCCTCTGCTGGTCAGATAAGCTGTCCCAAACCCAGGCACCAAGCTGGCAATGCAGTCTTCGGGATGCTCTATCCTCATAACAGAGAACTCTCTCTGTTCCTCTGACTATACTATCCCCAATTACCACTACATTTTTTTCCCCCCATCTTGAATGGGTCCCTGGACTACAGTGCCACGGTTAAGTTGCTCATCCTTCCTACAGCCCCCACTCTCACCCACACAGGGAGCAAGAACCTCAGAACTGTTGGACAAGCTCAAGGGATGATGCTCCTCCAACACTATCTCTTGGATCCCACTACCCGCCTCACTCACAGTCACACCCTCTTGTCCCTGACCACAGACTGAATTTGAGGCAGCTAATCTAATGGGTGTGACTGCCTCCTGAGACAGAGCATCCAGGTAAATCTCTCCCTCCCTGCTGTGCCACAGTGTCTGAAGCTTAGATTCCAGGTCATCAACTTTGAGCCTGAGTTCCTCGAGAAGCCAAAACTTGCTGCAGATGTGGTCACCAGGAACCACAATGGGGTCCAGCAGCTCCCATATCATGCTGCTACAGCACATCACCTGATCCTGCATCATCCCTATTTTATTTAATTAGCTGTAATTTAGTGACATTTTATTCAACCATTACAAAAGCCTTACCTGCTACTTACCTGTCCCTCCTCGCCGAAGCCTCTTGAGCCAAAGCCTCAAGTTCCCACTCCTACACTGGTCCACTTACACAATGGCTGCTCTGCTTTGACCCTGCTTTACTTTTATTTGCCCCGCTAATGAATCGTGAATCAATTAGTCCGCCACTAATGCACAGATCCCCCATGAAACACCCCTTTTTTAAATTTTTCTCCCCGACCTATGTGAAGCTATCTCTCTCTTCGAATTGATTGGTCCGCCACTAATGATGTGGTGAAATGGTGAGGATAATGATGTTTAAGAGACAATTAGACAGGTCACTGAATATGCAAGGACTGGAGGGATATGGAGCATGTGCAGACAGAAAGGATTTGGCATCTTGGTCGGCACAGAGGCCATTGGCTGAAGCGAATGTTCCTGCCTGTGTTCTAAGAATGTTGGTCAGAGAACTGGGGACCAAGATTGATTTGCCCATTTTTCAAACAATCCCAATTTACCAGTAATTTTATTTTGAATCAGTCATTCTAACCCAGTGATTGATGCCATTTCTAGCTTCAGCTGAATGGGCCTTGAGTTAATGCAAGCAGTAAATGAGAGGGCATCTATTGTTCAATGGGATGTTTTCTTTAAACAAAAATAACAAAAATGGTTTGTAGAGAAAAACAAAAAAACAAAATAGGAAAGGAAACAAAATATTACAAATCTTAATGAAAGTTCTTTGTATTCATTTTTGCTTGTTATCTACTCTAGCCATAAATAAGAACATTCCTTTATTTCTTACAAATTTCAGATCAAATGGATGTGCTGAAAATAACAGTGGTACTGATTCTGAGCTACTTTTCCTCTACATTTTCCACGACCAATTGCCCAGATTACTGCACCTGCTTCTTTTCTAACAATATCACGTCAATGACTTGTGTTTCAGTCAAAACTCTTTTGAAAGTCCCACGGAACATCCCAGCTCAGACAACCATCATAATGATTGAATTCACCAACATTAGCGCTCTAACAGACAAAGATTTTGTTGGACTTTTCCAGCTTCAAGAACTTCATCTTTCAAACAACTTGTTGGAAAACATTTCTTCGGATGTTCTAAAAAATATTCAGCAGCTGAGAGCATTGGATTTAACCAACAATTTGCTGACTACATTGCCACCGGACGTATTTAACAGGGCTTTCAATCTAGCCTCTCTAATTTTACAGGGAAACAGACTGGAAACCGTGAATCCTTCTTGGTTTTGTAAACTTCAGAGTCTTGGATGGCTTGATTTATCAAGCAATATGCTGACATCTTTACTTTCAAATACATTTAATAATCTGACCAATCTGATAACACTTGATTTATCCAGTAATAAACTTGAATATTTGCCAGCTAATCTGTTTAGCAAAATGCCCCATCTGGAGCGGTTAAACCTGGGAAAAAATCAGTTGACCACATTTGCCCCTGGTACCTTTAATCATGTAATCAATTTAAAATATTTGTTTCTTAATAGCAATAAGCTTGTGAAGATTCCCACAGGTCTGTTTAATAACCTACCACAGCTAGACACTTTGGATCTTTCAGACAACAAATTAACATCATTGCCTCCAAGAATATTAGATAATCTCCAGCAAATTGGGGCAAAGTGGGAACAGGGTTTAGACATCTCAGAGAATCCATGGATGTGTAACTGTGATTTAAGATATCTGTGGCAATGGCTAACAGTGAATTTTAAGAAGGTGTATTTTGTGAGCTCAACATTATGTGCCAAACCTGAGGCACTAAAGGGAAAAGAAATTAAAATACTTTCTGAGGCAGAACTAATGTGTTAAAATAGAACTTCATACATAAAATATAGAAATCTACAGCACATTACAGGCCCTTCACCCCACAATGTTGTGCCAACCATGTAACCTACTCAAATAAACACAGGAGATTCTGAAAATGCTGGAAATCCAGAGAAACACACACAAAATGCTGGAGAAACTCAGCAGGTTAGGCAGCGGCCGTGGAAGGGAATAAAGAGTCAACATTTTAGGCCGAGACCCTTAATCAAAACTCATTTGCATATGTTAATGTGTTACTATAATCATTTTTAAAACATTCAATTTCTACTTTGTATAAATAATGTAAAGAAAATAAAAGTTAAATATGCCCTTCTGCCTCTGGCACCTAGTCTTCTAGTTCCTAATTGCTTGACAGCAACTCATTGACTTTGCAAATCAACTGCTTTGACTGCGTCACTATCACAAGCAACGCCCCACAGTCACGCATATACATATGTCATCACTGTACTCAGGTACAGTCCGGCAGACTCAGGGTGGAGTCCGATGAGGATGCTGGCTGAGCAATTGCAGAAGCTGGCACAAAGAGCATACAGTTTGCTCAGTGATTACACGATCATGGTTCTGCCATTTGGATTTTACACTCAGGTGGCACAGTGGACATGCAAAAATAAATAACAAAAGATCTTAGCTCCCGAACTTCAGGAGAGTAACACCAATGCATTGGTGATGTCATTTATCCGATGAGCCAGAATTGTGATGAGCTGGGGAAAATAATGTTTGTACTTACCATAAAAAATTTGTTATGCACATCAAAGTAGCAAGCCTATTCTTTGTGAAATTACATATTGTATGTAGAGAAAAAATTTCTCCAATTAACACTTCGTAAAACAAAGTGTGGATCTCCCAAAGTCAAGCAATAAAAATAAAAGGTACTGATATTGGAATGATCTGCCAATGCAAAGGCCAGTGTGAATATAGTCATACTAATCTCCTATAGTAGGAACTTGTATTCACAGTAGATCCTTGACCAGAAATCTTTCCTTGTTTAAATGTGAGATGCAGTTGACATTTACAAAAGGGTAAACAGATGGGAATCTACTTTCTTGTGCCATATAAGTCAGAGGACAGGGTATCATTTCCAACTGATTTTAGCACATTTTCAAACATATAGTCATAGAGTACAACAGTACAGAAACAGGCCTTCAGCCCATCTCATCCATGCTGAACTGCTATTCTGCTTAGTCCTATTGACCTGCACTTACCCTCCTTACCCTTCCCATCTACATACTTATTGAAATCCTCAGAAAGTTTGTAATCAAACCCACATCCACCACTTCCACTGGCACCTTGTTCCTAACTCTCGCACCCTCTTGAGTAAAGAAAATCCCCTTCATGTTCCCCTTAAATATTTCACCTTTCACTTTTAACCTATAACCTCCAGTTCTAGTTTCACCCAACCTCAGTGGGAAAAAAGCCTGTTTGCATTAGACCTATCTATAATCCTTATAATTTTGTATACTTCTATCAAAGCTCCCATCATTCTCCTCTGCTCCAGGGAATAAAGTCCTAAGCTTTTCAACCTTTCCCTATAGCTCATGTCCTCGTCCAGACAACATCCTTGTAAAGTTTCCCTGTACTCTTTCAATATTATCGATATCTTTCCTATAGGTAAATGACCAGGACTGTCTGCAATACCCCTGAGTAGGTCCCCCCAACATCTTATACAACTTCTATAACATCCCATCTCTAAACAAGAAACAATCCATGCCAAAGCATTTCAAATCATAGTTGAGGACATCAACCAGGCTTGTCTGAAAAAAACCTTGCTCAATTACCATCAGCTTATAACCTGTACCGCCAGAGGTCCCAACACACTAGACCACTGTTGTACTGAGGTAAGGAATGCCTACCATTCCATGCCCAGACCTTATTTCAATAAATCTGATCACTTGGCTGTCCACCTCTGCCTCTGCATACAGGCAGAGGCTAAAGAGCAAAACTCCTGCGATTAGGATAACAAAGAGATGGTAGTGGGAGGCAAAGGAGCAGCTACAGGATAGCTTTGAGGTGGTGGACTGGACCATGTTCAAGAACATCCACAGATCTGAACACCATGGTTGTCATAGACATTATTTAAAAAGTTCTAGACAAGTGTGTCACCACAAAACCACACAGAGACTTCCCCAACCAGAAGCCCTGGATGAACCAATAAATCCATAACTTGCTGAGGGCCCGATCAGGGGCATTCAAGTCTGATGACAAAGTAAGATACAAGAGGTTTAGGTACGATCTCCAGAAAGCAACTTCATGGCTGAAGTGGCACTTCCGGTCTAAACCTGAATCAGCAAAATGTAATGTTCTGGTTAAGATTTTTACTGCTTTGCTGTGAGGTACAGCTGAGATTTTTAACCCCTCACTTTGGCAGTGTGTGGTAGCCACCTGCTTCACGCAGGCTTCAATTATACTGGTGCCTGAGGAAAACATGGTAACCTACTCAATCACTACCATCCAGCAGCACGCACATCCAAAGTGATGAAGGGTTTTGAGAGGTTGGTGATGAAACGTAGCAACTCCTGCCTGAAACACGACTTGGATCTGCTCCAATTTGATTACTGGAACAACAGGGCCACAGTGGATGCCATCTCATTGATTCTTCACTCAACAATGGAACACATGGACAGCAAGGATGCATACATCAGGATTCTCTTTGTCGACAGTTGCTGGGCATTCAATAGCATCAGCCCCTCAAAACTAATCTATAAACTAATCAATGACCCCAGTCACTTCCAACTGGCAACAACTTCGCCACACTTTTTCACCAGTTCTATTCTGGTGCCATCTGTAAGGAGTCCGCATGTTTTTTCCATGACCACGTGGGTTTCCTTTGGATGCTCCCATTTCCTCCCACAGTTCGGAGACATACCAGTTAGGAGGTTACTTGGTAACAGAAGGGCCTGTTCCTCACAGAATCTCTAAATAAATAGATGCAACACAAAACATTAGTCCAACCATACTCAGCCTCTCTGATCCTATCTTTGTATATAGGTTTAACATCTACTTTACCCACAAGCACTCTAATACCTGGCCTAGCACTCAAGTTCACACCCCCATGAAGCTCTAGTTTAAAGCTCTCGGAGCATCATAAGACCATAAGATTTAGGAACAGAAGTAGGCCATTTGGCCCATTGCGTCTGCTCTGCCATTCAATCATGGGTTGATCCAATTCTTCCAGTCATCCCCACTCCCCTGCCTTCTTACCATACCCTTTGATGTCCTGGCTGATCAAGAACCTATCTATCTCTGTCTTAAATGCGCCCAATGACTTGGCCTCCACAGCTGCTCGTGACAATAAATTCCACAGATTTACCACCCTCTGACTAAAGTAATTTCTCCAAGCAAACCTTCCTGCAACAATACTGCCCCCTCTCCAGTTCAGGTGCAAACCATCCCATTTGAATAGGTCCCACCTCCTTGGAAGAGAGCCCAATTATCCAAAAGCGTAAAGGTCTTGCTCCTGCACCATTTCTTCAGCCACGTGTTATGTTGTAGTATTTTTGTATTTCTGGACTCACTAGCGTGTGGCATGGGTAGCAATCCTGAGATTACCACCATGTCCTTTAATTTAACACCTAACTTCCCGAGTTCACTTTGCAGTACCTTGTATCCCTTCCTACTAATTTCATTCGTAGCATCACGGACCATGATCTCTGGCTTCTCACCCTTCCTCTTAAGAACGCTATGCACTCGATCCATGATGTCCCTGACTCTGAAACCTGGGAAGCAACATGCTATCTAAGAATCTCATTCTCATCCACAGAACCTCTTGTCTGTTTCCCTGACCAATGTATTTCCTATCACTACTGCTCATTTCTTCTCCCCCATCCATTCGGAGTCACAGTGCCAGGGATCTGACTTTGGCTTTCCTTTCCAATGTCATCTTCCCTTCCCAATAGTATCCAAGACCATTTACTTATTAGTGAGGGGAAAGGCTACAGGAATACCCTGCAATGGTTCCTTTCCCCCTTCTGTCACCAGTTATCTGTGTCCTGCACCATAACTGTAACTCACTATATTTCCTGTCATTCCATCTTACTCCTCCACTTCTCCTTGCTGAAACTTATTGAGCAAAAGTCTCAGCTCCCCAGTCTAACTCTGGCCCACTTCAACAATAGCTGCTCCAGCTAAACCTAATTTATTTTTATTGGCCCTTGCCGCGAGTCCAATAACTCAATCTGAAGCTCTACAGAAAGTCTGAACAGGCCTCACTCACTCTTTAAATCTGGCATGATACTTTTCCACAAGTAACTGACCCAAGCGATCTCAAGCTCCGCTAAAATTGATCAAAGGACAACAATAGCTAATAATGAACAGGGAAGTGTGGATCTTAGGAATGGAAAGAGGAAACTTTAAATATTTGCAAATAAAAACTTACGATAAAAAATCTCTTCTCAACATCATTTCATATCATGGTGGAGGGTGCAAGTAAAACTCAAAGCAGTTGCCCTCCCAAAAAATAGCATTTATTGGATGATTTCTGCCTATGCATCTCAATCCGAGAACACAAATGTTTCCTAGCTAGTATTTCAGGTAAATGTCTATACCATCATTGAATATAGTTCATTCATTGGATGTGCCAAGGCCAGCAATCATCTTTCAATATGTGGTTGAGAACAAGAGGAGGGCTGAGGAACCATAAACTAAATTAATGGTATTTATGTATCAGATGACCTTATGATGACTCAAAGCACTTTGTAACCAACATAGCTGTAACCAAGAAAATTTTTTGGAATGTATGAAACATAGAAAACCTACAGCACAATACAGGCCCTTTGGCCCACAAAATTGTGCAGAATATGTTCCACCTTAGAAATTACTAGGCTTACCTATATTTTTCTGAGCTCCATGTACCTATCCAAAAGTCTCTTAAAAGACTCTATTGTATCTGCTTCCACCACTGTTGTCAGCAGCCCATTCCACACACTCACCACCCTCTGAGTAAAAAACTTGCCCCTGGCATCTCCTTTGTACCTACCCCCCAGCAGCTTAAACTTCAGCCCTTGGAAAAAGCCTCTGACTATCCACACGATCAAAGCCTCTCATCATCTTATACAACTCTATCAGTTCACCTCTCATCCTCCGTCGCTCCAAGAAGAAAAGGCCGAGTTAACTCAACCTATTCTCAAAAGGTTTGCTCCCCAACCCAGGCAATATCCTTGCAAATCTCCTCTGCACCCTTTCTATGGTTGCCACATCCTTCCTGTAGTGAGGCGACCAGAACTGAGCACAGTACTCCAAATGGGGTCTGACCAGGGTCCGATATAGCTGCAACATTATCTCTCAGCTCCTAAATTCCATTCCACGATTGATGAAGGTCAATACACTGTATGAAAGTGGAAAGAAAAATATATTAACATACAAGAGATCACATTTGGCAATTTCTGAGAATTTCTAGCCTCAGTAAGTTCCAGATATTAGTGTTGAGTTCAGCAATGGTTTGTAAAATCAAATTCCTTGAACTCACAATCTTCTCCTTTATACATTGTTTTAGCCTCTTGATGACCACATATCCTTCCCAGCATTTCTTATTTGGTGAAAGAAAATCATTCAATTGTTTTAATTTCATTCTAAGGAAATCCCCTTGTAAATGTTTTCACCCAGCTACATACCTCTTGTCTTTGAAACACTTTTTTTGTCTGTGCTTTAACTTATTTAAACTGTGCAAAATTCTTAATGACATATATGATTATAGCTAGGGTACCAAAGAGTTTTGTACGGTACTATGTTTGTCAACATGGAGCAGTGAGCGAGTTTGTAAATCTGGCGGGAGCAAATGATATTGGAAATGGTGAGGGTGGAGCACCGCAGGAGGCGTGTGGGACAGGTGGCAGAGAAGATTGCCGGGGTAGGGGGAATAGGGCATAGGCGCAGACACACCCAGCCCTAAAATACCAGGCAAGATATCAGAATCAGGCTTATCATCACTTACATATATCATGAAAGTTGGGTTTTTTTTCCCCAGCAGTACCATGCAATACATAAAATTACTAACAGTACTGTGAAAAAGTCTAGTATATATGTGCCTTAAGACTTTGGCACAGTACTATAAATCTATGCAGTATCTTGGGACACTTTTTAAAGTGGGTTTCTGACATTATTGATACAATTAATTATTTTCAGGAAAACTCATCTCCAGTGCCATTTCCCTGTACTCATTTCATGTCCCTTTATCTGTTTTTTATATAAAAACAAATCAAGAACATATTCAGGTACAATGACCCTGTGGATAAAGAAGTTCAAAGATTCACTATCCTCTCAATGAAAACATTTCTGGGTTTGTGGTTGTCTCACATGGATCCAGACCCCCCTTGACATGGAGAAGCGTATTCGACCTTTTTCTACCAAATCCAAAAATCTTTTCTCTCAAATTATATTCCATTTGCTATATCATTGCCCCAGACACCTAGCCAGCGCACTTTTTCTCAGAACCTCACTGGGTTCCCCTCATAATGCTATTTGACTTCGTGTCATCCGCACAGTTAGATATATTACACTTGATCCTCTTCAAAATTATTGAATTAAATTATTGATAATTAGAGGTCCATCATCAGTTCCTGTGGCATCCAATTAGACACAGCCTGCCATGCTAAAAATGACCTGTTTAGTCCCACCTTCCATCTACTAATCAGTCCTCAGACCCCAATACCATGTGCTTTAATTTTGTTTAATAACCTTGTGCGTGCACCTCACACATTCAAGATGGCGCCGCATATGGTGCCCATGTTGCGAGCTCCTTTCCAACTTTTCAGTGTACTTCTAATTTCTGTAATTCTTTAACATTTCTTTTTCAAGTAGCTGATAGTCACATCAGATATGATAGACTGACTCTTCTGAACATATAGCCTTTTCTACACTGGGAGCCCCTGCTTATGCAATCCACAGGAGACTCATCTTTTATACCGCCACTACCTCAGAGTAGTGCTGGAAGCGAGGGAGAAGGGCCGGCATCCTGGAAAGATTGAAACGCTGTGCAAATCGACAGCTGCTCCCTAGCATACACCTGGCTAACGTTCAGTCCTTGGGCAATAAGCTGTGCAAACTGAGAGCCAGAATCTCCTATCAGTGGGAAACAAAGGAATGTAATGTTTTGTGCTTCGTGGAGACGTACCTGATGGAGGATATACCAGATCGCGCCATTGGGCCCTTTGAGTTCTCACTGTTAGACAATAGACAATAGGTGCAGAAGTAGACCATTCGGCCCTTCGAGCCTGTTCTGGGTGGTCAGGTCAAAAAATCTCTCTGGGAAGAGTAAAGTAGGAGGGGCATGCCTCATAGTCAACAATGCTTGGTGCAACCCCCAGAATGTGCATGCTCTCAAATCCTCTTTTCCCCAGATCTGGAGTACCTTGTGCTGCTGTGTAGACTTTCTTGGCTGCTTAGGGAGTCCACGGCTGTTATCATCTCAGATGTGTATATTCCACTCCAGTTTGATACTGATCTGGTTCTCAAGGAACTGCACGAGACCATCAGCACCCTGGAGACTGCACATTCAAAGGCGGCCTTCATCGCTGCCAGTGACTTCAACAGAGCGTCACTGTCTGAAGTCTCTCCGAAGTTTTGCCAACACATCCAGGTGAGCACTTGGGGGATAGCATACTCGACCACTGCTACTCTCCCTTCCACAGCGCTTACAATGCGCTCCTCTGCCCACCGTTTGGAAAGTTGAATTACTCCTCCATCTTGCTGCTGCTGAGGTACAAGTAGAAACTGAAACAAGAGGCAGCCATAGTTAAACTGCCCACCATTGGTTCAACCGATCAGTCTCCAGCCTACAGAACTGCTTTGAATACGTCAACTGGAACATCTTTCACAATGAAAGTGTCTCTGAGCTCAGGGAAGGGGTCACGAGTTTCATCTGGAAGTGCATCAAGGATGTTGTCCCCAGAAATTGGTCTGGGTCTATCCAAACCAGAAACCCTGGATCAGCAGTTCCGTGTGAGCAGCGCTTACCACATGACACAGAGCTTTCATTGCTGGTGACCATCAGGGACTCAGGAAGTGCAGCTATGTTCTGCGTGAAGTCATCAAGGCAGTGAAACAACAATACAGTGACAATATCCAGATACAACTCTTTACCAGCAACGCACGCAGCTTATGGCAAGGTCAGCACGCCATCACAGACTTCAAAGCTAAACGCAGTGGTGTTCCCAACACCACTGCCTCTCTCCCAGATGAGCCAAATCTTTTATACGCTCGGTCCGATGTCGCCAACCCTGAGCCCCCGAGGAGAGCCACCAAAGCAACCTGCACCTTGGACATCTCTGAGGCCGAAGTACGCAGTTGTTTCCGATGAGTGGACAGTCACAAGGCTGCAGGACCGGACGGCATCCCAGGGCAGGTACTCAAGATGTGCACGGCACAACTGGCAGGTGTGTTTACAGACATTTTTAATCTCTCCCTCTCCCAGTGTCGAGTGCCCTCCTGCTTCAAAACATCCGCCATTGTCCCTGAACCTAAAAAGACCAAGGTAACATGTCAGAACAACTGGCATCCTATCACACTCACCTCAATAATAAGCAAATGCTTTGAGGTGCTGGTCAAGGATTACATCTGCAGCTTGCTACCACCCACACTGGACCCCCTACAATTCACCTAGTGACACAAACAATTGACAAATGACGCAATAGCCACAGCTCTACACACTGTCCTTACACATCTGGAGAAGAAGGATGTTTATGTGAGAATGCTGTTCTTGGACTACAGTTCAGCATTCAACACCATAATTCCCTCCGGGCTCAGCAGGAAGCTCAGTGACGTCGGCCTTGACTTGACCCTGCCTTGTGCAGCTGGATCCTGGACTTCCTGTCAGATCACCAGCAGGTGGTAAGAGTGGGCTCCCTCACCTCTTCCCCTCTGACCCTCAACACAGGTGCCCCTCCTGGCTGTGTCCTAAGCCCCCTCATTCACTCTCTGTATACCCATGACTGTGTCACCACCCACAGCTCCAATCTGCTAATTAAATTTGCTAACAACACTACATTGATTTGCCTTATCTCAAAAAATAATGAGGCAGTGTACAGAGTAGATGTCATCACCCTGACACAGTGGTGTCAAGAAAACAACCTCTCCCCCAATGTCGCAAAAACAAAGAAGCTGGTTGTAGACTACAGGAGGAATGGAAACAAGTTAACCCCGATTGACATCAATGGATCTGGGGTGAAGAAGGTAAACAGCTTTAAGATCCTTGGCATACACATCACTGAGAATCTCATATGGTCTGTACATACTGGCTGTGTGGTGAGAAAGACACAACAGCGCCTCTTTCACCTCAGACAGTTGAATAAGTTTGGTACGGGCCCCCAAAAGAACTTTCTACAGGGGCACAATTTAGAGCATTCTGATTGGCTGCATCACTGCCTGGTATGGGAACTGTACCTCCCTCATTCGCAGGACTCTACAGAGAGTGGTATGGACAGCCCAGCACATCTGTAGATGTGAACTTTCCACTATTCAGGATATTTATAAAGACAGGTGTGTTAAAAGGACCTGAAGGATCACTGGGGACCCGAGTCACTCCAACCACGAACTGTTCCAGCTGGTACCGCAGCATAAAAGCCAGGACCAACAGGCTCCAGGACAGCTTCTTCCACCAGGCCATCAGACTGATTAATTCACACTGATACAATTGTATTTCTGTGTTATATTGCCTGTCCTGTTGTACGTACTATTTATTACAAATTACTATAAATTGCACATTGCACATTTAGAT
Source organism: Hypanus sabinus (assembly GCF_030144855.1). Lineage (NCBI taxonomy): Eukaryota > Metazoa > Chordata > Chondrichthyes > Myliobatiformes > Dasyatidae > Hypanus > Hypanus sabinus. The sequence goes on from NC_082707.1 coordinate 34,519,635, forward strand.
GGAGGTGTAATGTAAAGATTTAAACACAAAGTGCACTGCAGATGCTGTGGTCAAATAAAGACGTAGAAAAAAGCCGGATGAACTCAGGTCGGACAGCATCCATTGACTGCTTCTTTCAACAGATGCTGCCCGACCTGCTGAGTTCACCTAGCTTTTTTGTACATCTTAACGTAAAGATTTTTACTCTTCATGTATATGAAGGATCTAAGTAATGAAGGAGGGAGAGTAGTCAGGTGCTTTGGTACTAATGACATAGGAAGGAAAAGCAGAGGTCCTGAAAAGAGATTTTAGAGAGCTAGGTAGAAAGCTGAGAAGCAGGACCTCCAGCGTAGTAATTTCTGGATTGCTGCCTGTGCCACACACCAGTGAGGGTAAAAAAAGGATAATTTAGCAAATAAATGCATGGCTGAGAAGCTAGTGCAGGGAGCAGGGCTTCAGGTTCTCAGTTCATTGCAATCTCTTCTGGGGGAGGTATGACCTGTTCAAAAATGACAGGTTGCACCTGAACGGGGGGGAGGAACCAATATTCTCGCGGGGACGTTTGTTAGAGCTTTTGAGTAAGGTTTAATCTAATTTGGGAGGGGTGCGGGAACCAGAATGAAGGGACTCAGGATAGGACAGATGGTGAAAAACCAAGGGTAGTGTGCTGTCTGTCAGAAAGGGTAGGCAGATGATCGGACATAATTGCAGCCAGCAGGGTGAGTATCAGTGCTTTAGAGATGCAGAATCAAAAAGGGTAGCAAATACAGTACTCAAAATGTTTTATTTCAATGCATGGAGAATAAGAAATGGAGTACAAGATCATGGTGGATGATGCCGTGGCCATTGCTGGATTGTGGCTGAAGGGTGGTTGTAGTTGGGAGCTGAATGTCCAAGGTTACACATTGTATCAGAGGGCTAGAAAGGTATGCAGAGGGGGTGGTGTGGTTCTGCTGGTAAAGAATGGCATCAAATCAGTAGAAAGGTGCGACATAGGATTGGAAGATGTTGAATCCTTGGGGATTAAGTTAAGAAACTGCAAATGTAAAAGGATCCTGATGGCAGTTATCTACAGGCCTCCCAACAGCAGCTCGGATGTGGACCACAGATTACAACAGGAAGTAGAAGGATGTGTCAAGTGGGCAATGTTATGATAATCATGGGAGATTTTAACATGCAGGTTGATTGGGAAATTACAGTGGTATGAGAGAGGAGTTGGCCAAAGTAAATTGGATGGAGCTGCTGGCAGGGATGTCAGCAGAGTAGCAATGGCATGAGTTTCTGAGAAAAATGAGGAAGGTGCAGGATAGATGTACTCCAAAAGTGAAGAAATACTCAAATGGCAAAATAGTACAACCATGGCTGACAAGGGAAGTCAAAACTAATGTAAAAGCAAAAATTAGCACGAAGACAGAGGATTTTGAAGCTTTTAAAACCCTACAGAATCATTAGGAGGGAAAAGATTGAATATGCAAGCCAGCTAGCAAACAATATCAATGTGGATAGTAAAAGTTTTCTCATGTATGTAAAAAATAAAAGAAAGATGAGCTTGGATATAGGACTGCTAGAAAATGAGGCTGGAGAAATAATAACAGAGGACAAGGAAATGGCAGATGAACTAAAGGAGTCTTCACTGTAGAAGACACTAGCGGTGTGCCAGATGTTGAAGGGTGCGAGGGAAAAGAAGTGAGTTCATCACTGTCTGGTACGGAGAGGCTACTGCAGAGGAGCAAAAGAAGTTGCAGAGGGTTGTAAACTTAGTCAGCTCTGTCCAGGACACCTTCAGGGAGCGGTGTCTCAGAAAGGCAGCGTCCATTATTAAGGATCTCCAGCACTCAGTTTCTCACTGACACCATCAGGTAGGAGGTACAGAAGCCTGAAGACTCAGCAATTCCAGAACAGCTTCTTCCCCTTTGCCATCTGATTCCTAAATACACATTGAACCCTTGGACACTATCTTTTTTAAAAAATACATAGTATTTCTGTTTTTTGCATGATTTTTAATCTATTCAATACACGTATACTGTATAAAGTATACTGAATAATATTTACTTATTATTTTAATTTTTTTCTAGATTATGTATTGCATTGAACATCATATGCCAGTGATAATAAACCTGATTCTGATACTATTACAAGGAAGGTGCTTAAAAAGCTGAAAGATGTAAGGATGCATAAGTCACCCAGATCCGATAGACTGCACCCCAGGGTTCTGAAAGAGGTAATGGTAGAGATTGTAGAGGCATTAACAATGATCTTTCAAAATCATTGGACTCTGGCATGGCACCAGAGGACTGGGAAATTGCAAGTGTCACTCCACTCTTTAAGAAAGGAGGAAGGCAGCAGAAAGGAAATTATAGACCAGTTAGCCTGACCTCAGTGGTTGGGAAGATGTTGGAGTCAATTGCTAAGGATGAGGTGATGGAGTACTTGGAGACACAGGACAAGAATGGACAAAGTCTGCGTGGTTTCCTTAAGGGGAAATCTTGCCTGATGAACCTGTTGGAATTCTTTGAGGAGATTACTCGTAGGATAGATAAAGGAGATGTAGTGGATGTTGTATATTTGGACTTGCAAAAGGCCTTTGACAAGGTGGCACACATGAGGCTGCTTACCAAGTTAAGAGCCCATGGTATTACAGAAAAGTTACTGGCATGGTTAGAGCATTGGTTGATTGGTAGAAGGCAGCGAGTGGGATTAACAGGATCCATTTCTGATTAGCTGCAAATGGCTAGTGGTGTTCCACAGGGGTTGGCTGTTGGGCCTGCTTCTTTTTATGCTGTATATTAATGGTGGAATAGATGGCTTTGTTGCCAAGTCTGCAGATGATACAATGATTGATGGAGGGGCAGGTAGTGTTGAGGAAACAGGTAGGCTGCAGAAGGACTTAGACTAATTAGCAGATGTGGTAAATGAAATACAATGTTGGAAAATGCATGATCACGCACTTTGATAGTAGAAATAAATGTGCAGACTGTTTTCTAAATGGGGAGAAAATTCAAAAATCTGAGAGGAATGGGAGTGGAAAAAAGAATCAGCCGTGATTTAATTGTGGAGCAGACTCGATGAGCCAAATGGCCTAATTCTGCTCCTATGTCTTATGGTCTTACTAGTCCATGTCCAGCTATTATTCCTCCTGATCTCATCAATCTGCACCGAGACCATAGTCCTCCATCTGCCTCCCATCCATGTACCTATCCTAATTTCTCTAAAATGTTGAAATCAAACACACGTCCACCATTTCAGGCGGCAGCATGTTGCACACCCTCAAAGTTAAAGGTTCCTAACCTGGGGTCCACAGACCCCTTACTGAATGGTGTTGGTCCATGGCATAAAAGATTGGGGACCTATGCTATCAGTGAAGAAGTCCAACCCCCCACCCATGTTCCCCTTAAACATTTCACCTTTCTACCTTAACCCATGACCTCCAGTTCTAGTCTCACACAACCTCAGTGGAAAAAGCCTGCTTGCGTTATCTATACCCTTCAGAATCTGCTTTGATGTTATATGGCACAGCACTTAATGTACCACAAATACAGTTGTGCAATAAACCTCACATGAATCTTGTGTAAATTGTTTTATTTTGAGTAAACTACATAATCTTGACACACAGTATCAATGAACTTCACCATTCACTTTGATCTAATGTCAGTAAGCATGTCATGTCCCATCTGCAGAGAGATATTTACCTTGCTCAAGGTTAGAGATTCAAAACAAGTTAATGATAACCTTTGTTTCGCAATCTGAATTATGCAGAGATGATTTCCCTCAGTCAATTCATTTCTCTGTTCACTGACTGGTTCATGTGAATGATTAGAGGGGATTTTGTCCTTTTTCTCAAAGCAGATTCACAACCAGCAAAATCTCCAACATAGAAAATGTATTAAAAAAATGGACTTCTTTTAACAAAAAAGGTAGAGGTCTTACTCAGAATAGTTTTGCACCACCTGTAGCAGACAACCAAAGATCACTGATTCTGCAGTCTATTCAGTCTTCAAAACTGACTCTTGAGTAAAGTGCGTTTCTATTTCTTTAACATAGCCTCAAATGTAATTTTCCTTCTCCTTTATGCCAATTTTAACAAATCATAAATCAACTGTAGAGATGGAACCTATTAATAATGCAGATACATCACCAATTATGTCAAGCACATCTTGCAGGTGAAGACCAGTGGCATTTCCAAAAATACACCTGAGAGAAGATTCACATCAGTTCCCATGAATTGTCTTGTCTCTGTCCCTATTGACCTTATTCTTAAAAGCTCAAACCTTAAAACTGAACTGGAGTTTATGCAAGAACTGAAGATATCAATACCAGAGGGCAAAATAGTATGGAGCTGCTCCAGATGTAGAACCAGATAGATATGAAAATTGGTAGAAACTGCAGATTATATTAATCAGATATTCTATTATTTAAACATTGTAATGCATCATTGCCTGCCTGTGATAACGAATGACTATGGAAATAATGGCTGTGTTGCCCAGTGGTTAAATATGTAGCTGTAAACAATGTTTGTTCAGTTCCTAGAAGTAGGATTACTTGACTTAAAATTAGAAGTCCCATTCAACAACTGGCACCAACCAGTCTTCAAAGAGACACCAATAAAGATGCATACATGATGTACAGCGTCATCAAATCAAGCCTCTTTTGGTGAACAGTATGCACAAGTGAGTAAGGATTATCAGTGATCATCACTGCTGCCAACCCATTTGAGACAGAATGGTGAAATACACCATACATACCTCTCTTTACCTGCATTAGGTTTAAAGCTTAGTGAATTTATTTTCTGATACTTTGCAGGATCATAAGAGATCAAGAGAAAGGAAATGTACTCTTCTTGTGGAAGGTCCAACATCCTAGATTATATCATGAATATGTACAATAGTCGGCTCTGGAATACAGTACATGTAAACACCAGTTTCACCTACAACAGGTAAATTCACTTCCATACAGTTAAAGTCAGAAAAAAAGCATCTCTCATGAATGTTCTGGCCCCTGCTAAAGTTCCATGAACTTTCTGGGATAGCTACCTTCAATAAACAGTACAAGAAAGACAAATTTCAGAATCATACAGCATAAAAGGCTGTCTTTTGGCCCACAACATTTGTATCAAGCATCAAGGACCCACCCGTTCTAATTCTACACTGCTCCCATTACTTCTTCACTTATCCCAATTAACTCTTCATGTCAACCCTTACCTCACCAATTCTCCTGAAACCCACTTGCACTAAGGACAATTTACAGTAGCCATGAACCTACCAAACTTGCACATTTTTGGCACGTGCAAGGAAACTGGTCCACCTGAGGGAAAGCTATATATTCACAGGCAAACCCTGTGGGTCAGGATTAAACTTAAGTTTATGCAACATCATTCCTTAACTTACAAAGTGGATGAATTCTGGGGAAACCTTAAGCTAAATTCTCAAATATCAAAAAGACCTGGTACAGTGTATTAAATGCATAGAAAGCATTTCTCGGTTCATTATATTGGAAAATCACTTCACAAATTGCAGACACGTCTCAAAGGAATCAATGATGATACAACAAAAAATTGCAAATCAAATGGGTGTGATGGCACGCTGTGCGCTGCTCCTCAATTGGAACCAGATGTCAGAAGTGAAGATGCAATATTCATTCAGTGCAGTATTTTCTACTGCAAAATGCATCAAGTAAAAAATTATTTCATTCAAGTGCTTATAAAACCTACAGTATAACTAGGTTAATGCAATTTTGCTGAGTAATCTTGGGTCAGAATAATAGTTAATGGACGCTAAGTAATAGAGCTGGAAGCATGAGGAAATTGGCGTAATATGTTAGAAGCAGATCATTCTGGTAACAAGCTGGCAGGTTGGTTAATTTCTGTACAACCAGTCAGCAACTGGCGTAGGTAAGTAGGTCATCATGTGCAATCTAATCCACCAGTAAGCATCCATTGGTTCATAACGAGTGTATGGATATTTGGAAGTTAGTGCATCAGTGATGGCATTAATAACTGAAGACATGTCTTTCGAACTGCTGGTACAGAAAGACTTCATTGCCATTGTCTGTCGATCAATATATCCTTTCCCATAATCTTCTTGAACAACTTCATCCGTTTCGTTCCACAGTCTGTGAGCTATGTTTTCAATACGATCTCGAGTAAGGATGTCTGTAGCAGCTATACAGTTCCCTGGCTCAATTATGCTGACACTAACACCCCAACGTTGCTGTTCATAACGCAGACAGTCTGAGAATGCCTCCATTCCATAATTTGAAATACAATAGGCAGACTGGCCAGAGATGCCAATGCGTCCAAACATGCTGGTGACATTCACAACACGGCCTGCAAAATAAATTCAAAGTCAAATTCAAAAAAGAGAATTAATTCTACAGACTATAAATTTTTGAATTTTTTTTCTACAGTTGAACTATTAAATTCTTTCAAAGACTTAGTACCACAGATTTATTCTGAATGTTATTACAGAATCACGAACTTATTATTCAAGTACCCATTTCACTCACAGCATTTCACAATCACAAAATATTATTGAAAAAATGTACGAAATATATCTGAACATATTCCCCCAAAGCTTTCATTATTCATCATTATTAATTGGTTTCTAATCTCTGCTTTGTTCATTCTTGTTTGTGAGGACTGTTGATGTTCAATGACCATCACTAATCAAGGTAGCCATGAGCCATTATTTCAGACAGTTGAAGTCCTGAGGTGTTTCCTGAGGTTGAGAATAGAAGGGCAAGGACACTCTCCTAGCTTGTGTCTTGAATTTATTTATTTTGTTTACGTAGGGACACAGCATGGTCACAGGCTCTTCTGGCCCAGCAAGCCTGGGCCACCCAAATACACTCATGTCATCAAACCTACTAACCTGGAAGTCTTTGCAAAGTGAGAGGAAACCAGAGCACCTGGCAGAAACCCACATGCTCATGGGGAGAACGTACAAACTCCTCACAGAAATTGATCCTGGATGGCGTTAAGCTAACCATTATGCGGCCACGCTGTCCCAATGGTTTAAACGCTTTGGATAGGCAGGAGATGAGTCTCTTGCCATAGGTTACCCAGGCTTTGGCTTGGCATTGTGGCCACAGTATGTTCAGCTCAATTTTGCATTCACGGCAAATCACATTCCACACTACAGAGTGCTGACATGGGAGTAAATGATGACACCCTTTTAAAAGTCAAAGGGAAATGTCTTAACAATCCCTTACAGGGGAAAGCCATTACACAGTACCTGTGCAAGACCTTTGCAGCCATGCCTGAACATTGTCCAAGTATTGACTACATGCAAGCATGTAGTGTTCCAAATGGAGTTAATTCTTGAATAATTGTTACACTATTACTAATCCAAGACCTCCTAAAATTACTTGTAACTTCCTTATTTATTTTTAGGAGACATCTCGGAATTTATCCCTTTGCAATATATTTAAATATATTATTTATCAATTTTGGTTAGTTGGTTCACATCTCGCCTTTCAGAAATCTGTTCTAATTTATGGACAAATTCTTTTCACTTTGCTGTTGGATCTTACGCAATGATCTCTACTCTCAAGATACTCACCCATATTTAGTTCATCTACCAGCTCTACAACCCTTTATTAGCCTATTAATACATGGCTTAATGAGATATTCTCACCTCACTAATCTTATTCTGGAGTAACTTCTTTCATATCTTTCTCACATTTTAAAGTCAATAACATGCCTCAGTGATGTATTTTTTAACCATGGAACTCTAATCCCATTGACCTTAGCTACTCTCCTTATTTCCTCTGTCAATCCCTTTCCACAGGATGTATTGCTCCTTTCACCAGACTATTCACTGCCTATCCAGAAATACCCCTGATGTGTGTGACTTATAAGGCCATTTCAAAGTCATTACAATGTTAATTGCATTGCATTGCTATGAGGCTGGAGTCACACACATAAAGACAGCAGGTTTTCTGGCAGAATATATGTGTCTGAACCGGTAAACCAAATAGATTTTTACCACAATGGATTCATGGTCACCATTAATACCACATAATTTTGTATTCCAGATTTCTAATTATTGAAGGTACTTAATTCAAAATCTCTCTCTGCTTTACTGGGATAAGAGTCATGTTTTCATGACTCTCGTTTGATAGAGGTTGAAGATAATGAAGCTTGCAACAACAAAAAACTACACTCAGTGGCCATTTTATTGGCTACAGGAGCATAACCTGGTATGCTTTAGCCCTTCCTCGTGCTGTACATTTAGAAGGGCTCTTCTGCACACCACTGTTGTAACATATGGTTATTTGAGTTACTGGTGCCTTCCTGTCAGGTTGAATCAGTCTGGTTTTCTTCTTTGATCTCTCCCATTAACAAGGTGTTTTTGCTCACAGAGCTTCTGCTCACTGGATGTTTTTTTTTTGTCTTTCACAATATTCTCTGTAAACTCTAGCCAGGAAATCAGCAGTTTCTGAGATACTCAAACCACCCCATCTGGCACCAACAATCATTCCACTTTCAAAGTCACTTCGATCACATTTCTTCCCCATTCTGATGTTTGGTCTGAATCAAACTGAACTTTCTTGACTATGTCTGCATGCTTTTATTCACTGAGTTGCAGCCACATGATTGGCTGATTAGACATTTGCATTAATGAGCAGGTGTACCTAATGAAGTAGTCACTCAATCCGTGACTAAGCATCTACAAATCTTTACCAAAATAAGCCTAATAAGAATGAAAGGACAAGTTCAAGACTTTTGATTTCATTGCATGGAAAGCAAACAATACTTGCTGATACATGTCAAGACCAGTGAGGCAAGAAACATGCTTTGTAAACAAGGACTTAAATCCACACTCCAATGCCTTTGTGCAGACATTTCTTTTAATCAGTGGAAAAAAGGGCAGATTTAGTGACTTGTGAACTATGTAACTTTAGGGTTTAGAAACAATAAATACCGTAAGACATAGTAGCATAATTAACACATTCAACCCCATCAAATCTGCTCTGCCATTTGATCATGGCTGATACAATTTCCAGACACATCAATATTACATACATATGTACCACACAAGTTACGAGTTTCCAGATTGCTTTGTCACATGAATACTGGATGCCAGCTGCATGGGGGAGAAAGTTCCTGCCTGTTAGATGGGCTGTCAGATGACTCACTGGCCATTCAAATCTGTTCCAGGTTTGGAAACAGCAACGCAGTTTGCAAGTCAAATCATTCAGCCAACAACCAGAAGTACTGGAGAAACAGCCAGTACTTCACATCTGGTTGTAAGGTGACTGGATCATGTGAGTCTCACTGATTCACTGAACTTCCTGTAATCCAATGGGCAAACAATGAGGGGACCTGTTGTCAGAAGATATGAAAGGACATTAAAGATGCTGTCACTATTAGTTTGAAACCACAGTCATCAACTAAGGCTCTCATTCAGGGCAAGAGACGACTCTACCAATATTTTTCCAGTGCACTTCGATAGCCGAGGCCTTAGAATGAAAGGAAAAGGGAAAAAATAGGGTGTCTGGCACAGAAAGTTAGCAGGATTGTTTGGAGAAAGGGTGATGGTGTTCTGGGTGAAGGGAAGGCACCAACATTTTGATTATCATTAATGAAGTTGATTGAAAACAACTTGCAGTTGAGGCTGCAACAAGTCCATTATTTCACCTGTGGGCTGTGACAAGAAGGAATAATGTATGCTGCAGGAAGCAACACTGCTTAAATACATAGATCATCAGAGCAAGCAAGGCTGCACACATGGCTTTCCACAGACACAAATATGACCGAGTGTTGCGAAGCTCATCATGGCCTCCTTTACAGCCATGATGAGGCCATACTCAAGTTGGAAGAAAAACTCCTTAGATTCCCTCTGGGTAGCCTCCAACGTGATGGCAGGAAAATCGATTCCTTGAACTTCCCATTATTGTTTGTCCTCCTCTGCTTCACCATTCACCATTCCTGTTTCCTTCTCACACCTTCTTCCTGCCCATCGCCTCCTTCTGGTGCTCCTCCCCCTTCCGTTTCTTCCATGGCCTTTTGTCCTCTCCTATCAGATTCCCACTTCTCCCGCCCTTTATCTCTTTCACTAGTCAACTACCCAGCTCTTTACCTCATCCTTTCACCTATCACCCACCACCTTGTATGTCTTCCTCCCCTTCCCCCACCTTCTTAGTCTGACTCCTTCTCCCCTTCCTTTCCAGAGCTGATGAGGGTCTTGGCCCAAAATGTTGACTGTTTACTCTTTTCCATAGATGCTGCCTGGCCTGCTGAGTTCCTCCAGCATTGTGTGTGTCTGTTGCTTTGGATTTAAAGCATCTGTAGATTTTCTTGTGTTCATCACGTTTTACCTTTATACTGATTTTTGGACAAATGTAAGAAACGTTTTTTTTCAAATTGGAGTGGGGCATTTTTTTTCTCTAATACAGAAAAAGACATTGAAGTTTTGTTCACACATATAGTATTCACAGATATCAACCTGCATAGATAGCAAAACGAAGCACAGGAAGTAAAATGACTAAAATCACATTATAAATACCAGATTGGTGAGGGCTTCTTCAATCAATACACAGTTAAATTCTTAATTCAAAACTGTGCAAGTCCATTAGTTGATATTGATCTATGATTTAAAACACAGTTTTACTCACCCTTCGCTCGCCGGATAAGGGGAAGGAAGGCCTTAGTTACTCGGATGGTTCCCCATAAGTTGACATCTGCAACTTCCTTGTAATGTGCCATACTTGTAAATTCCACCTCCCCAAAAGTGGAAATGCCAGCATTGTTCACCATGCCCCAAAGTCCTGAATAAAGGGCACAACGTATTCAATCAGTGCAGTATGGATATATAAATTCATCAAGTACCATACCACCCTCTGTGTCAGGTGCAATGGATTAAGAACTGCTACAGTTGACCTATAGTTTGAAACTCTCCATTGGAAAATTTTCTGGACAAACAAAATACTAATCTGATTATCACTATTTCCTGACCAAATAAAAATTACAGCTCTGCTTGCATCTTGATTTCTAATTATTACCTACTGAACAGTAACTGTGGATTCCACTTTTTTTTAGGCCTTTCAACCAAAGGGACTAATTAGAAGAGGACCGTGACAAAGGAAAACCATTGAGCTAGTGCTGGATCATGAATAGCAACAATGATTATGATGCTTCTTAGTGGTATTTGCCTTCCCTCACAACCAATAAGATATGCATTTTTCCCAGAATATATGATACAACTAGTTCAAAATGATGAATCTCACCAAGTGTCTGTATGTCTGTGCTTTATTTCACATTAAAACAAAAAGAAACTGGATTATTTAAATTGCACTAGATCCAGTTTATTCCATTACACCATTACCGTGCCATGCCTTCCACAATAAGAATTATCATGTTTTCGTGAGGTAATATAATGAGGACATAATGCTTTAGCATCTGTACTCATGATATCCAGCATCTTTTATTAACGAATTAAGGTAACGGGCACCAGCAAATTCAAGGTTATCCCTGCTTACTGAATAAAGATGTTCCACAAAGTGGTCACCTAATTTGCATTTAGCTTCTCAAACATGAAGGAGAGAACACCGCATACAGTACACAAGGAAGTGTTACACCTGGAATGCCTTTGTAGGTCCCTGAATGCTGATAATCACAGAAGCAAACAAACAAGTGCTGCAGTGCATGCAGTTACATGAGAAGGTGCTACAAGAAAGTGTAGGAACAGAAGAGCAAACCAGGGAGCCACAAAGGGGAAGGCCCCTTTATAATGCTGAAAAGAGAAGGGAAGTAGTGGCTGGTGGTGAAATTGCTTTGAGGACAGTGGAGAAAATGATGCATTAAGTGTGATGTGGTGGTGGGGTGGAAATTAAAGAGAAGAGAACTCCTTCCTTGCTCGAAACATGGACTGTTGTGTTCCCCCCCCCCCCCCATTAGTGCTGACTAACCCACTCATTTACTCCAGCTTCCAGCATTTTCAAACCCTTGGGCCTCCTGAAATATAATCGAGACCATTGTGAGAGTATGTAGGCTTATATTGACTGTCTGCAGTTAGCCCTATCCTCCAAGGTGGAAACAGATGCAGAAAGAAGTCAGAGATGGACAATGTAAAAGTGACAACTGGACTGAAATTGGCAGCAAAAATGAGAAAAGGCTTGAGTTCTCTTTACGTGCAGAAGATCTGTGAAGAGGACCAGCATAGGACTGATAAAAGTATCACATATCACACAATAGGCTTGGGCCTATTAGAGTTCCTCACAAAAAGTTCTTATAGCTTCCTCTTATTACTTTCAAATCTAATTTCAAACTTCATCATGCTGGAATTTGTGATAGATGGTGGACATTTATCTGTCCTACTCCACATGTCAACCAAAAAAAGACTAGGTTCCAGCAAAGCAACAGAAAAATAGGAAATCAGTGAAGATGAGATGAATCTCATTGAAGTCAAGAGAACTGTTCCATAACCGATTAACATGGATTAGTACGTGGAACTACGATGTTGTGGCCATTACTGAAACTTGGTTGGAGGAAGGGCAGGATTGGATGATGCAGGTCTCCGGGTTCAGGTGTTTTAAAAGGAACAGGATGGGAGGTAGAAAAGTGGGCGGGGGGGGGGGGTAATGGCATTGCAGGTCAGGGATAGTATCACGGCTATAGAAAGGGAGGACGCTGTAGAAGGAGTGTCCATGGAGTCAGTCTAGGTGGAAGTCAGAAATAAGAAGAGATCAATCACTGTGCTGGGAGTAGTCTATAGGCCCCCAAATTGCCCTCGGGACACCGAGGAGCAGATAAGTAGGCAGATTTTAGAATGGTGCAGGAAATACAGGGCAGTAGTTATGGGTGATTTCAACTTCACTCATATTGACTGGCACCTCCTGAGTGCAAGGGGGATAGATTGTGCTGAATTTGTCAGGTGTGTTCAAGAAGGATTCCTGGCACAGTATGTGGACCGGCCGACAAGAGGAGAGGCTATACTGGATCCAGTTCTGGGTAATGAACCTGGTCAGGTGACAGACCTCTTGGTGGGGGAGCATTTTGGTGAGAGTGACCACAACTCCCTTAGCTTCAGCATAGCTAGGGAAAGGGATAAAATCAGATGAAATGGTAAAGTGCTTAACTGGGGAAGGGCTAACTTTGAAGGGATGAGGCAGGAACTAGTGAGAGTAAATTGGAAACAGATGTTCAAAGGGGAAAGCACAGAAGCAATGTGGGAGAAGTTTAGGGACCACTTGAGCTGGGTTCAGGATAGGCTTGTCCCACTGAGGCAAGGAAAATATGGTAGGAAAAGTGAACTGTGGCTGACAAAACATGTGAGGCAACTCATCAAGAGGAAAAAGGAAACATATGTTAGATATAAGAAGCAGGAAGTAGGAGAGGCTTATGAGAAATATAGGATAGCCAGGAAGGAGCTAAAGAAAGGACTTAGGAAGGCTCGAAGGGGTATGAGAAGGCCTTGGCATGTAGGATTTAGGAGAACCCCAAGACATTCTATGCATATGTGAAGAGTAGGAGGATGACGAGAACGAAGGTGGGACCGCTAAAGGATAGAGGGCAACGTGTGCTTGGAGACAGAGGAAGTTGGGGAGGTGCTAAATGAATACTTTGCTTCAGTATTCACAAATGAAAAGGATCTTGATCAGGATGAGGTCAAAGTAGAGTTGGTCTGTGTGCTGGACAATGTGGAGATTAAGGAAGAAATGCTGGATCTTCTTAAAAACATTAAGATTGATAAATCCCAAGGGCCGGATATGATATACCCCAGGTTGTTGTGGGAATTGAGAGAAGAGATCTCAGGAGCATTAGCTATGATCTTTGAATCCTCTTTGTCTGCAGGGGAAGTGCCAGAGGACTGGAGAATGGCAAATGTAGTTCCCTTGTTTAAAAAAAGTAATAGGGAGAAACCTGAGAACTGTAGACCGGTGAGTCTTACGTCGGTGGTATACAAACTACTGGAAAGGATTCTTAAGGATGGGATCTACGAGCATTTGGGGAAGTACAGTCTACTCATGGATAGTCAACATGGCTTTGTGAAGGGAAGATCATGCCTCACGAGCCTGATTGAGTTTTTTGAAGAGGTAACAAAAGAAATTGATGAGGGTAGGGCAGTAGATGTGGTCTACATGGACATTAGCAAAGCATTTGACAAGGTCCCTCATGAGAGACTCATCCAGAAAGTCACGAGGCATGGGATAACTGGAACCTTGGCTGTTTGGATAACAAATTAGCTTAAAGGAAGAAAGCAGAGGGTAGTTGTGGAAGGAAAGTATTCTGCCTGGAGGTCGGTGACTAGTGGAGTGCCGCAGGGATCTGTCCTGGGACCCCTGCTATTTGTGATTTTTATAAATGACCTGGATGTAGAGACGGAAGGATGGGTGAGTAAGTTTGCGGATGACACAAAAGATTGGAGGAGTTGTGGATGGAGCTGTAGGTGGTCGAAGGTTACAAGAGGATATAGACAGGCTGCAGAGTTGGGCAGAAAAATGGCAGATGCAGTTCAATCCAGACATGTGTGAGGTGATGCATTTTGGAAGGACAAACCAGAAGACTGAGTTCTGGATTAATGGTCAGTTACTTAGGAGTATGGATGAACAAAGGGACCTTGTGGTTCAAATCCATACATCCCTCAAGGTCACTGCACAGGTTGATAGGGTAGTTAAGAAGGCCTATGGGATGCTAGGCTTCATTAACAGGGGGATTGAGTTCAAGAGTAGAGAGGTCATGTTGCAACTCTACAAATCTCTGGTGATACCGCACTTAGAGTATTGTGTTCAATTCTGGTCACCTCATTTTAGGAAGGATGTGGAAGCTATGGAGAGGGTGCAGAGGAGATTTACCAGGATGTTGCCTGGTTTGGAGAATGAGCCATTTGAAGCAATATTAGCAGAGCTGGGACTTTTCTCTTTGGAGCACAGAAGAATGAGAGGGGACTTGATAGAGGTCTATAAGATTATGAGAAGCATAGATAGGGTGGATAGTCAGTACCTGTTTCGCAGGGCACCAACAGCAAACACCAGAGGGCGTACGTACAAAATTAAGGGAGGGAAGTTTAGGAGAGACATCAGGGGTAAGTTTTTTTTTGTTTTTTTTACACAGAGGGTTGTGAGTGCCTGGATTGACTTGCCAGGGATGGTGGTGGAGGCTAAAACAATAGGGGTATTTAAGATCCTCTTGGACAGGCACATGGATGAAAGAAAAATGGAGGGTTATGGGGTAGTGTGGGTTTAGTACTTTTTTTAAGGATTATATGGGTCAGCACAACATGGAAGGCTGAAGGGCCTGTACTTTGCTGTAGTGTTCTATATTTCTATAAAAACATTCAATGCTCTCAGCCATTTCTTGATGGCACAGAGTCAAATTGGCTAGAGATTGGCTTCCATTTAGAATAGCAGCAAACTGAGGTGCTTGTAGTTAACAAAACCATGCTTGTAGTTAACTACTGGATGTTAGCGCACATGGTTGCAACTTTTTTCTTATTTAAATAAAAAGAAAGGCAAAATAAACCTATGGTTTCTTTTCTTGATACGTTTGGTTTAAAAACTAAACATAAACGTGCCCCAGTACAAATTATATTAACTTGCTGCAATCTTATCACATTTAGAACTTGGATGAAATCCAACTAATGAAATTATAAGATTAATTTCTGATGCTTTTGATTACAAAAAGTCCTAAACAAACTATATTCAGTTAAACCTAACCAAGGACAAGTACACATTACAAAACCACTAATGATGTTAAAATAAATTAGCAACTTTGTTCAGCTAATATCAAAAGGCATCTGCAACGAAAAATGAAGAGGTAATCTTAAGGATTCACTTAATTGCATTTGTTTTTTTTGAGAAAAGCACTACTTTTGATGCACATTGGTGGTAACAAAAAGTAACTGCTGGTACTGATACTTGCATATGTCATCTATCATTTAACTGCACTGTCAGGCTACTCATGACTTTTGTGGTTCACAGTAAAACCACATGCAGAGTGAATGCTTTTCTAGTTAACACAGATTGCTGCATATTCTGAAAAAATATTCAAAACTGTCCAATAAAATCTGGTTTTCACAGATCAATTTCATCTGCAATACAGAAAGTTCAAAGTAGGGTGAAGAACAGAAAATCCTACAAAAAAGTAGTGTAAATGGCCCTCATCCATCACGGGTAAAGTTCTCCAAACCTTTCCGCACATTTACGTGAAATGCTGTCACAGGGAAGTAGCATCTATCATCAGAGACCCCTCACCCCCACCATCTGAGACATGATCTTTTCCACTGCTGCTATCAGGAAGAGCAGGGTGAGCCTCACGACTCACACCACCAGGTTCAGGAAGAGTTACCACCCCTCAACCATCAGGCTCTTGAACCAAAGGGTATAACTTCATTTGCCCTATCATTGAAATTTTCCCCCAGCCAGAGGACTCTCTCACAAGGACTCCATCTCATGTTCATGATACATATTGCTTATTTATTTATTATTATTATTTATTCTTTTTGTATTTGCACAGTTTGTTGTCTTCTGCACTTTGGGTGAACACTCTAGTTGAGCAGTGTTTCATTGATTTGGTTATGGTTATTATTATATAGATTTTTTGAGTGTGGTGACAAGAAAAGGAATCTCAGGGTTGTATGTAGTGAAACTTAGACAATCTGATAATAAAATTCACTTTGAACTTTGAAGAAACTTAAGAAAAATGGCCCCTTCATCTCCACACTAATCATTTTTATTATGTCATATCAGCATTACACTATCCCGATCAATAGTGTCTCAAGTTAAAACAGAACACACTGGAAATGCCCAACAAGTAAGGCAGCATCTGTGTAGAAGCAAGGTTAACATAAAGATTTCAGATTGCTGTATTTCATCAGGATTCTAATGCAAGATTATCAACCCAAAATGTTAGCTCTATTTCTTCCTCATAGTAGCTACCTGACAAGTATTTCCAGATTTTCTCTTTTTATTCTATTTCCAGTTTTTTTTTTATCAGTTTTGAAAATTAAGTACTGTTTTATGTTAACGAACAGAATAACCTTAAAGACATTTTGTTAAATTATCCGGCTGATATAACACAGTCCAATGTAGAACCCAGAGCATACCCTTCTCCGGATCCCTCAAATGTCTCCTTACAAATTCCTCCGCCTGCAGCACTTCCTCATCTGAGCAAATGTTCATTTGAAGAACCTTTAGACGTTCACATTTCTTCTTCTCAAGCATTCGAGCACCTTCACCGTTTTTATCCTTCCAAAGAAAAATACAATTACACCACATTTTTAAAAATCATGTCTAAATTAAGACCACTTTCCCACTGTCACACTTGATAGGTCCTATTCTTTCATGTCTTATCCTCTTGCTCTTAACATACTTGCAGAATGTCTTGGGATTTTCCTTAACCCTGCCTGCCAAGGCCTTCTCATGGCCCCTTCTGGCTCTCCTAATTTCTTTTTTAAGCTCCTTCCTGTTAGCCTTATAACCTTCTAGATCTCTAACATTATCTAGATCTCTGAACCTTTTGTAAGCTTTTCTTTCCTTCTTGACTAGATTTATTACAGCCTCTGTACACTACAGTTCCTGTACCCTACCATAACTTCCCTATCTCATTGGAAAGTACCTATACAAGAACTCTACACAAATATCCCCTGAACATTTGCCATCTTTCTTCCGTACTTTTCCTTGAGAACATCTGTTCCTAATTTAAGCTTCCAACTTCCTGCCTGATAGCCTCATAATTCCCTTTACTTCACTCTGATAATAAATTTTACTTTGAAATTTTAAGTTTTTAAGTTCCATCTGTATTCATTGCAAATACTGCTCAGCTGATCAACACACTAAAAGTTTGCCTTTGAAAATTACAAACCCTGTTCCGCTCTTTTACGTTTTCCTAAACATCAATATGATTTTTCCAACCTACACTTCTGAAAATAATCCATTCCCTGGGCCTTCTAATCATCAGATATGAATATAGTTACCACTTTTCTACCACTGACATTAGATTTCCTTGCTCTTTCTGTGTCTTCAAAATGTATCTTCCAACTAAAATAATACAAGGACCTGCTTTTAATTTCAAATAAGCCTACCAATTTAAAAAAAATCTCTAGAAACTTCATTTTCAATACTGAAATTTTATAAATTCTGACTCTTTCACAGCTTTAATCTTAATTATAATTTCACTTAATCTTTTGCACAATTACAAAAACTATAAAAACATGACTGTCACCCTCATAAAATAACATTCTGACCAATTTGATGTGGGAAGTGGATTTTGAACTTACTGTCAGATCTGTCTACTACTGGAATTCTCATTGTGGATATTCTGGGATTCATACAAACAACTCAATAGAAATTGATCAACAATTCAAATTCAATGATCAATATATCTCATAACTATAAGAAGGTAGTGGGCAAAAGAGGTAAACTTCCATCCCTTTTTAATCAGCAGTTCCTGAATTGCCCCTAAACAAAAAAAAAAATGAAATTTCAAGGCTAAATGTCCAGAGTCCAACAGTCAAAAAGTAAATAAATTTGCAGACATGATACATTCCTTTAATAAGTGACTCAGTCACTTTAAATTCCATTCAGTAATACTTTTAACCATTTCAAGCAGGAATGCAACCAATTGTTTTGTGGGAAACCTGAAAAACTTGCACTCAAGTGTTTAAATGTGCAAAGGCTTTAATTTTGTGCAGTTGAAGACCTGAAAGGATAGAAAACAGCGCCATAAAGTCTTGCTCTTGAACCCAGAGCTATGAAATACTACAGTCATATTGTCAAAGAATCAGTTGGCCATGCCAGACTTTAGGTAATGGATGCCAGAGTTTAATAAAGTTCAAGAATTGTGTTAGTATTAGAAATAATAGAGGCATAAGATTTGCTGCTAAGGTTCTCTGTGTTCCTGGAAGAATAATTCGGGCAAAGTTGAAATATGAAAACTCATTGTTAAGAATTCAGCCACAGGCACTTCTGGTTCTCAATTTTATAATATTGAAATATGTAATCTTCCATTTTCTAATATTTCTAACTTTAACATTTCCAATTGATTTATGTTTCAGTATGGAATTGTAAAGAGATTGTGAATAACATTAGTGAGTACATCACACTATTATTACATCTCATCATGCAACCAGGTTGTAAGTCTGGTCAACTGCAAGAATCCCCTGCCTGCCAACTAGATGTTATTAATATTCACAAGACACATTGATTAATGAGAAAATCCAACTAGAAATTTATTAACAATTCTGATCTAAATGCTCAAAATTTTCAATCCTTTCCAAATAACAGGGGTCTTATTTTTCCGTAACCACATAATTCTGAATTGAGCAAAAAGATGATCAGAAAATATACAAAGCAGATTCAATTCCAGATCCACAGAAGGTGGATCTCACACTCACCTTTAAGAGGCAGGCAGCAAAAACAGAAAACCCCTTGGCATGTAGATGCTCTGCCAAAGCAAAACCAAATCCTTTATCACATCCTGTGATTAAGATGGCCTTATCCTCAACCTAGAAACAATAAAACAATACTGATATATTAATTTTACCTCTAGAAAACAGACAATTCTCTTGCTGCAAGTGAGAGATTAAAGCTGATAAACACCATGTACAGCTTCCTGACCCACATGGGAATGTAATGGTGCTTCAGCTGCTGTAACACCGACAACCAGGAGTGGCACGCATTCTCGTGGCCACGGTACATGATATCCAAGTACTGAAAAATAACATCAGAATGAACATTTTGACTATGCCATTTCAGAGAAACATTACAAAATATTGCACATTGAAGCACCTGAACAGTCACTGATTAACAAGGCAGATCGAAATTGGAGATCTGACCCTTCGAATAAATATTTAATACAACAGTGGCTCAATACGCGACAAGACATCCAAAGACATGATTTGACTTGGAAAAATTTCTGCAACATTTCCCACTGTATAATCCATTTAATTCTCAACAGGTTTGTGTAAAAGATTTGACATGATTCAGATGGATCTGAACATAACAAATCACTTACCAACTTAACTCATAAACAATAAAGAATATTCTTTTACTTTAAGTGAAATAATACTCCTTTTCATTAAGGGTTTAACAAAGGTGATTGTAACTATTCAAAATAGATTAGATTTGTGCTCCAATAAATAGAGTGCACCAGGTTTAGAAACAAATGCCTCTTTTGTCAGAACAGAAGAAATCTCTGGAAGGAAATGATCTATAAAAATGTAATGAATGATAGATCGGGGATTTACAGAAAGAGCCAGTTGCCATTCATTATTGCAATCTCCATTGTTTGTAATTTACATCAATAACTTTGATTCAAAATTTAACAAATTTTCACGTACATTAACTTTTTTCTAACACTCCACAAGATTGTCTTGATACACTTCTATAGGTGTGCTGTTTGTTCAATTCTCATTAAAGTAGATCCCACACCAGTTTAGGGAACAGTGATTACCCTTCAAACATCAGTCTGCTGAACCAGCATGGATACTGTCATTCACTTTTGGACTGATTCCACAATCTATTGACCCACTTTCAAGGACTCTACAACTCATGTTATCAGTATTATTGATTTTATTTGTAGTTTGCCTTCTTGTTGTACATTGATCGTTTGTCAGTTTTGGTTTGTGTGTAGTTTTTCCAGTGGCTCGATTGTATTTCTCTGTTCCACAGTGAATGATTACAAGGAAATGAATCATGGTGACGTAAACAGTACCTACTTTGAATTTGCATTTATCATACGGTTAAAGTGAATTTGAAGCCAAGGACCTGATCCAACATGGCAATGAAAGAGAACAAGAGGAGAAAAAGTCAATCTACTTCATTTCAGTCAGTTTGAACCTTCAGTTACTCAACACTAGTTGATTAGTGAGGAACTAAAATTAGTTTCTAACATTAATCTTCTAAAAATCCCACTACAACTACATTCATTTATAACTTGAGATTTTTGCACTAGAAAAGGATTTGGTTAGTCCACATTGATGGTCAGGGACTCAGTTATGGTGATGCCTTTGAATATAAGGGTGGGTGGTTAGATTCTCATTTGCAGGAGATCATCATTTGTCCAGGATTATTTAGCGCTCAAACAGCTCAGCCTGAAGGTCGTCCAGGTATTACTTTATTCAGGCATGGGCTACCTCATTTTCTAGAGATATTCTGTAAAGAAGTAAAAGCTCTGTAGATCCATTTTAAACCTATGATGGAAGGAAGAACAATGAGGAAGCAGTTGAAGATTGTTGAGCCTCAGACGGTGCCCTGCTGAACCCCATTGGTGCTGTCTGGGAGTGGGATGGTTAAGGACAGACAATCACAACCACCGTTCTTTGTGTGAGAGATGACTCCAGCCATTGGACTGTCTCTCTCTCTGATAGTCAATGACTTCAGTTTTACAGAGCATGCTGTGCCATGTAGGTGAAAAATGCCTCTCATTTCACATCCAGAATTAAACTTTTCAGTCACTGTTTAGACCAAAGCTCTGAAGAGGTCTGGAACCAAACGGACCTGACAAAACCGAAAACAGGCATTGATGAATAGGTTGTGACTGTTCCATCAAGTGATAAATTGATTTTTATTGTCACATGCAAATTGATAAATGAGTATTGATCAGCATGAATGGCATGCAAGGTAAGTTTTTTCAGTGTACAGTGGAACATGGGACAGTAATTAACTAATTTACCAATTTAGGTACCACTTGTCAGAATTATCACAGCACCTTCCATCACCTTGCTGAGAATACACTCAATAGGTAATCAATAGTTGAGCTGAATTTGTCTTTTTTTTAATGGACAGGATATATCTGAGCAACTTTCATATTTTCGGGTAGACACTGCTGCCAAGAGGTCAGAAGTAACGAAGTCCGCTCATAAATGAACAACATTCAGCACTGTTAATGACTCCTGAGCTAATGAAACAGCAATAGCCAGGTGTGGGCTGATAAATGGCAAGCACATTCCAGCTACGCATTTGACAGACAGTGATTTCTGACTAGAGAAAATTCAGCTCTCACTCCATGACATTCAACAGCATTATTATCACCAAGTACCCCACTATCAATATCCGGGGGGGTACCATTGATCAGAAACTGGACAGGGGTAGCTGTAGACACAAAGTGACACCAAGATCAGGTCAGGGGTGAGGAATTCGGCAGCAAGTAACTCGCTTCTTTACGCCCACAAGACTGTCCACCATTTACAAGGCTCAAATTGATAGCGTGATGGGGTACTCTCCACCTCCCTGGATTTGTGCAACTTCAGTAACACTCAAGATGCTTAACACAATACAAGGTGTAGCAGTCCATTTGACAGGCACCTCATCCACAACCATTCAATCAGCCCACCACCAACACAGTAATGGTAGTGGGTACCATCTACAGGATGGACTGCAGTAGCACACGGAGACTCCTCGGGTAACACCTTCCAAACACACATCCTCTAACAGCTACAAGGACAAAGGCAGGAAAGGCATGGGAATACCATCATAACCAACCCAGGCATTATTTATCTTGCATTTCCACAACTGCTGTCGTAAACAATCTTGTGATGTTAACAACTTATAATTCAAACTTGCAGTCAACCGTTCCTTCCTATCAGTCTGAATTTCTCCATTTCACTCTTAGTGGTTTACCCTTTCAGCAATTTCCTTCCTAATTATGACTTGCCCATTATCACTTGGCAGGCAATTATCATTGTGTCATTTATTCTTGTTTCTAACAAAGCAGGTACCTTCCATGCTCTTTGCTTCTGAATATATTAATAAATTAATACAGTGGAAGGGGTGTGCTGGCACGTGGCCTAGTGGGCAAGGCATCAGACTAGTAACTTGAAGGTCACTGGTTCGAGCCTCAGCTGAGGCAGCGTGTTTGTGCACTTAACAACACATTGCTCTGCGATGTCACCGGTGCCAAGCTGCATGGGTCCTAGTGCCCTTCCCTTAGACAACATTGGTGGCCTGCAGCTTGGGCAACTGCCAGTCTCCCATACAACCCTGCCCAGGCCTGCACCCTAGAAACTCCAGGTGCAGATCCATGGTCTTTCGAGACCAACGGAGGCCACCACCACCACAGTGTGGATGCCACCACCACCACAGTGGAAGGGGCTGTGTTCCAAGAAAACTATTTTCTGCAATGTGAGCCTATTAACCCTATTGCTGAACGAAAGGTTGGCAGAGAGCCAAGTCTTGGTGTAGTTAACACTGTAAGCAATAGATGAAAGGGAAGTTTCAGATGTGACTTAACATTGGGTAAAACAGAGCAGATGGGTAACATACTTGATCACGAGCATGCAACAAAATTGGCTCAGATCTTAGAAATAATATTTCAGGACTCTAATAGGCTGCCAAGGACTTAGAATGGCCAATTTCATGTTCATTTTTTTCAGGAGGCAAAGCCATTCAAATTCTAGATCCTGCTTATTGAGCTAAGTAAAACAGAAGGGAATATGACAGGGTACCTCAGACAAACAGAATGCACATCCTGCCCCATGGCACAATTCCAACAAGCTTCCCGTGTCAGGGACAATCGTAAGCAGTAGTTGTATCATCAACTGAACGAGTCTGAGTTCTTAATTTTGAAACTTAAGCAACAGCTGATGCCATTATGGTCCGAGTTTTTCAGAAATAGAGTATGTCGGAGATGATAATCAGTACTTCAAGGCAGTGCAGTCAGAGAAGGAAAGGGCGATTGGCACGTTAAAATAAAGAGACTGGGCATTTAGCTCAAGAGACCTCCGAAGATCTTTGCTCTTACCAGAAAGTGATGGGAAAACTCTTCTCCAGAAGAGTGCAGCCAGGCACAAGACCATGACTCCAAAAGTAGCTCAACTGTGAAAAGAGGGAGGAGCAGAGTCAAACGAACTACAGTTGAAGGAGATTTTACTTAAAAGAACAGACGGTGAATCTGTGGTTGCGGGTATGATTCCAGAATAACATGCTACTCCTCTGGTATCAAGAACTAGGATATCACTGAGCGTTTGCTGGAGGGGGAAACTGAGCCGTGAGAGGTCATGGTCCACCTGTGGTAAAATGGAACCAAGAATATTAAAAATCAGGATCTTAGAGTAATAATTTCTAGATTGCTCCTGATGCAACAGGCAAGTGGGCAAAGAAAATTGACAGAACGTTTTGATGAATGTTCAGTTGAAAAGATGGCGCAGCAATGTTTCAGAGTACAGGAGGCAAGGAGACCTGTTCTAAGGGAGTTGGGACACGTTGGACAGGTGGGTTGCACTTCCCCAGACATGAGACTAATACTCTGATGGGTAGTACGATTGGGATGGATTTAAATTAGCTTGACAGGATGATGAGAAGGTTGACAAAGAGTCAAAAGGGGGCAACAAAGAACTAGAAATGAAGGGCAAAAAGATAAAGGCAGAGTAAATGGAAGTAAAAGTGGACCATAAAGGAATCTGGCTACATTTAATGGCATTTATTTAAATGCAAGGAGAAAATTAAATATGATTGACATATGGACATATGCTATTATAGCTACTGTGAAAACAGTACATGTATAGAGGGGCAGGACTAGAAGCTCAACCCTCCTGTGTACGGCTTTCTCAGACAAGACAGCAGTGAAGTTGGCAGAATTGGTTAAAAATACAATCATAACTGTTTTAAAGAATCATTATTAGAAAGATTATCAAATAAGGAATTCAGCAAAAACATAAAAAGGTAAAAGCACACTGTTTGGAGTATACAACAGGCCTTCAACTGACATAAGGAAGGTCAACGAGCAAATTTCTGACCAGAACAAGTAGTTTTCCATTAGCCCAATATTAACTGAGATAGAGTTTTTAAAACTAAAAGGACACAGAATTCCTAAATTTTATTCAGGAGAATTTTTAAGCCATAATTCTGCAAGCCCAACAAAAAGGTACAGGGTTTCAATTCCAAATTGAGTTTCAGGGAATTAAACTGGGCAGATTAAAGGAGTATCCATGGAAGATCATCTCCATGCAGGGCACATAATCCAGTTACATTGTTATGTTCAAAAAAATAAAGATGACATGAAAGCAAAAATTCTAACACCACAACCAAAACACCCAACACTAACCATCAAGTAAGTACAGTCCTGACGAAGGGTCTTGGCCTGAAACGTCGACAGCGCTTCTCCCTATAGATGCCGCCGGACCTGCTGCGTTCCACCAGCATTTTGTGTGAGTTGCTTGAAGTACCTACTAATCCCATTTTACTCTTCCAATATTCTCAACTCCTCAAGAAGATTCTAGCTACCACTCATCTACATACTAAGGTCAATTTAATGTCCAATTGATTGACTGCCAGGCACATCTTAGATGTGGGGAAAAATAAGGGCAACCTAGGGAACCTACATGGCCCTAGTGAGAACATACTAACTCAACACAGTCAGTGGTAGAAATGAGGAACAATCAAATATGCTGTTTGGCAATGGCTCTGCCAGCTACGTCACTGTGCTGCAGTTTCTACTCTGAAGACACAGCAGCCCCACAGCGATAGCAGCATTGAAGGAAATTCAGTGGACGTGAGATAAATTTAATACAAAATGGGGAGTGGAGAGGATGACAACCAAATGGACCACAAGATGCATATAGTGTACATTAAGGTAAAAATAAAGGACATTTATAACAGAGATCAAGAGCTTAATACAACACTAAGCCTATAAAAGTGATAGATCAAGGAGGAGATAACAATGTAGTTTAAACACAGTTCATTTATCTTTAGTGATACATGTTAAAATTTATATAAAATTCTTAAAACACATTTAAAGTTCAAGAGGATGTCCATCTTATCAAAGATTTCTAAATTATAATTTCTAAAACACAAGAGATTTCCAAAACACATGTACAATTCCTGTTGGCTAAAAAGAAGCGCCAGCCAGTTGCAGATGAACAAGTTGCCCATCACAGCAAATGGATTCTGGTTCACTCTGTCTTTCTGGCATTCTTTTTGCTGTTCCTTGACAAGCCTAACTGCTCTCATACATTTATACTGTTTTTCTGTCACTTGGGTGACTTCACATGCATATGATATTTTTCAGACACCTTTTCACGCAGATGGTCTAAAAGAATTATGGGAAAAGATATCCCAGATATCCAAAATTAATGCCGCAAATGCTAACTCTCTGAGTACAAAGATCTTCCAACTACTGATAAATCAGCTATTCTTTTTACAAAGGATATCCTCTCTTCTCACTGTTGCTGTCAGGAAGAAGGTACAAGAGCCCCAAGACTCATACCACCAGATTCAGGAACAGATATTACCCATCAAAGATCAGGCTTTTGAATCAAAGAGGATAACTTCACTTGCTCCATCATTGAAAAGTTCTCACAACCTATGGACTCACTTTCAAGGACTCTTCATCTCAAGTACAGTACTCGATATTTATTTATTCTTATTATTTCCTTCTTTTTGTATTTGCACAGTTTGTAATCTTTTGCACACTGGTTGAACACCCAAGTTGGTGCAGTCTCTCTTTGATTCTGTGATGGTTATCATTCTATGGATTTATTGAATATGCCAACAATAAAATTAATCTCAGGGTTGTATATGGTGACAAATATGTAGTTTGATCCACTGGACAACAAATTTTTTCATAAGTGTTGCTTCCTCAGAATTTGTTTTTGTTTATGATATAGTCTGCTTGAAGCTGAACACAAATATAATTCCAGACTACCTGTATAACGTAGGAATTTGGAGAAACAACAAATTAACTTATATTGAATATGTGTTTAATTGCATAATGGTGCTGATGCTTTGCAATTCAATTAAGTTAAAATATTTTGTTTATGATTTTCATTTCTACTCAGTGTCTGAGGCTTCTTGCTTAAGTGTCCAACAATAATTCGCCAGCATTGATGGAATCCAGTTGCCCTGGTATCATTTCTCCATGACCGTAATGTCCTGGTGAAACCTTTCACCATGCTCGTCACTAACAGCACCAAGATTTGCAGGGAAGAAGTCTAAATGGGAATGCAGAAAATGAATCTTTAGTGACATGTTGCATTTCACTGTTTTATATGCTTGAAGCATGGTTTCAAACAGCTGCATGTAGTTTGGTGCTCTGTAGTTGCCAAGAAAAATTTCAACAACTTCCTTGAATACCTTCCATGTGATTTTCTCCAGTCCCACTAGAAATTCTTCAAATTGCCTGTCATCGATGACTTGTTTCACTTGTGGACTAACAAAAATGCTTTCCTTAACCTTGGCATCAGTTATTCTGGGAAGCATCCGTCTCAAATAACAAAATCCTTCATAGAAATTTTTGTGCCTGGTGATAGCAAATTCCATCTTTACAGCCCTGAACCCAATAATTATTACTGAAACCTGTCCTGCCATGGAGCAGCCACACTGCCTAAACATACCCAAGCACGCCTGGACAAGATAGGTAACTTTCCAGCTTACATTGTAGGCAACATTTTAATTGACTTGAATTATGAATTAAAATAATAAACTTAAGGTTATTTAAAACTGGTGCTTTGATAGAGAAAGTTCATTGTGATTTTCACAATCAGTAGCCCACAATTCATAAGACACACCTAAAGGTATTCAGGAAGCAAAATCTTTGTTGTCCAGTGTAATAAATTTACTTTGAACTTTGAAGTGATAGTTTCAGTCTGGTCAGAATAGGGAAGAAATGTGATCTAAGTGACTGACCATGAAATGGTTGTTCATACCAGATGGGGTGGTGTGACAATCTAAGAAACTGCTGATCTCCTGCTGATCTTCACACAAAAGTTTACAAAGAATGGTGCGAAAAGCAAAAAAATGTCTAGTGAGCAGTAGTTTTGTGGGTGAAAATGCCATATTGATGAGCGGTCAGAGGAGAAAATACATGACTGGTTCAATCTGACAGAAAAGAGATTCCAACTCAAATAACAATATGTTACAACACTGGTGTGCAGAAGAGCATTTCTGAACGCACAAGTCGAACCTTGAAGTGGCTGGACTGCAGGAGCAGAAGACCACAAGCATACACTTGGTAGCCAATTGAATAGGCACAGGACGGCCTAATAGAGTGGCCACAGAGCACAGAAAGTATAGAAGAGAAATTAAAACAGAAATTAGGAAAGCATAAAGACAGTGCATTGGCCCTCATCAATCATGGGATTGAGTTTAAGAGCCAAGAGGTAATGTTGCAGCTATATAGGACCCTGGTCAGACCCAACTTGAAGTACTGTGCTCAGTTCTGGTCACCTCACTACAGGAAGGATGTGGAAGCTGTAGAAAGGGCGCAAAGGAGATTTACAAGGATGTTGCCTGGATTGGGGAGCATGCCTTATGAGAATAGGTTGAGTGAACTTGGCCTTTTCTCCTTGGAATGACGGAGGATGAGAGGTGACCTGATAGAGGTGTACAAGATATTGAGGGGCATTTATCGCATGGATGGACAGAGGCTTTTCGCCAGAGCTGAAATGGCTAGCATGAGAGGCATAGTTTTAAGGTGCTTGGAAGTCGGTACAGAGGAGATGTCAGCTGTAAGTTTTTAAACGCAGAGAGTGGTGAGTGCTTGGAATGGGCTGCCAGTGGTGGTGGTGGAGGTGAAAATGATAGGGTCTTTTAAGAAAATCCTCGATGGCTACATGGAGCTTAGAAAAATAGAGGGCTATGGGTATAGCCTAGGTAGTTCTATGGTAGGGACATGTTCAGCACAACTTTGTGGGCCGAAGGGCCTGCATTATACTGTATGCTTTCTATGTTCTATATTTCTAAGTAGGAAAAAATTGGTAATCAAAGTCAAAAAGAAATCTAAAGATGCATTCTGAGCACATAAGGATAAAGTCAATAACTTAAGAGAAGGTATAGGGCCTCAAAAGAACCTTTAAGGTAACCTGCGTGAGTGAAATTCTGAATGAATGCTCTGAAAATATCTTCATAAAAGGAATGGATTATGACAATGCTACCTTTAATGCAATTTAGTCCAAAATGTCACTGATGATTAAAAAAAATAACAGTATTAAGGGTGTTTAAATCTTTGGATAGTTACAATTGCCAAATTAAACATACCCCAGTAGTTAAAAGGGAGAAAAATGCCGAGGCTCCGACTACAATTTGGCAGTCCTCCCTGCCTTCAGAAATACTACTGTCTGATTAGAGGAATCTCATATTTTGCTAAGAAAAGGATTAACTAGTGAGAACGAGCATGTCTGGGATATCATAGGGTTGGAATCGATTGTAGTTTTTGTTGGACTCTGGATCAAGGTTTCTTGGGGTCTTGGCTATTGCTTGCATTGTGGGGGAAGGGGGGGCATTGGTGTTTTTGCTGGTGCAAGTGTGAGGAGGGGGATGTTCAATGCTTTTGCTGTTGTTTATGTAGGAGAGGAGGAGGGGGACTTTGTGGTTCTGAAGTTTCTGTCATTCATTCTTTGTTTTTTTCCTGTTTTGTGGATGCCTGTAAAGAGCAAGGATTTCAAGTTGCATACTGTATACATTCTCTGACATTAAGTTGAACCATTAATTGAACTATATGAATAGGAACCAGATACCATCAATGTTGTGCAAGTTATAGGAATCCATGCTTAGAATTGTATAAACACATTTGATGTAGTCCATCTGGACTTTAGCAAGGTCCTTCGCAGTAGATTGGTTAAAAAAATGAAAACCTATGGGATCCAAATGACGTGAGAAATAGTTTCCAAAATCAAATCAATGGCAAAAGGCGAAGCCCAATGAATAAAGGGGTGTTTTGTGACCTGAGGTTGTAAACAATAGGGTTCACTAGGTTTAGACCTCAACACTTGTTTTTTTCTAATATAGACTAATGATGAAGAACCACATTTTTAGGGGTCATAGTAAAAAGATTGCTCATTAAATGATATAAAAATCAGTTATGCTGATTTCTATAGAAAGAACATCTTTCTTCAATTGAGTTTACCTTTACAACAATGAATGGCAGAATAAACATTGGCAGTGGAAAGGATTAAACAGATTTGAAATGGATCCTCAACACGAAATCAATAGCCTTCCAGTAAGTATAATGGTAATGCTGAAAGCAGCAGTATAACTAATTCATTACAATAAGACAATTATCCCGTGGCAGTTACTTAGAAGTTGATGGATTTATTAATTCTTTCTTAGACTACGGAGCCCTTCGAAAACAAAGCACTTCGATTATCGGACAGTTAAAACAAAATGAAAAAAGAATAAATAATCAAATCAGATGTTAAAATGCACTGCTCTGAATCTCAGTTTCACGGCCGCCCACTTCTCCAACTGAAGATCATTCAGAGACTGAGACTAGTCGGGTTTTACCGCAAAAGGGTTTTGCCTTGCAAGTGTGCAGAATTTAACCAGAGTAAAAGGCCGTTGTGGAGAGCCCTACCTTCACAGAGCCGCGGGGCAGACCGGGCATTGCCACGCACAGCACAAACATCAGATACGCCAGGAAGATGCTCTGGGTCACTAGTTCCTCCGGGCAACCAAACACCTTGAAAAATGTCTTCAGCATCTCGGGCAGCCACAAGCCCAGACCCAGGGTCAGCAGGAAGGAGAACAGCATCATGGCAGCCATCTGCGGGCGAGACATCTTGGTCATCTTTCCCGCCTCCCTGAAGCCCCCGGCTGTCCAGCGACCAGCGAAGCGCGGATGCTGTCAACCCCCTTCCCACTCCGGATCGACTCCGCCTCGGCCCGCCCCGGATACAGAACCAGGTCACTTCCTTCATGGGGAGATACCGAAGGGTTCAGGTGCCCGAGTCGGGAGTTATGTGCGGCTGCCGGCTCCTCCTCTCTCTGGTCCGCTTCTCCCAGTTTGTCCTCACCCCCCACCACCTCCCATCTGTTCACAAACGTCCATCTCCTCTCCCTTCCCGACCCGCATTCTCACCTCATTATCAGAACCCGGGACTGGTGATCCTGCGCGTCCCTCCGGCAGCTCTCTCCCGTCTTCACATTCCTCTCCGCCCACCTGTTCTCCTTTCCTTCTCTGCCTGCATCCATCACTCAGTCTTCCGACTCCCCTGCCTGGCACTACCTGCCGTTTTCTTACAGTCTTTCTCACCTCACTCTTAGCTGAAGTAAGGCATTAAGGCACTTGACAAGGTTCCACATGGTAGGCTTATTCAGAAAGTCAGAAGGCTTGGGATCCAGGGAAAGTTTGGCCAGGTGGATTCAGAATTGGCTTGCCTGCAGAAAGCAGAGGGTCGTAGTGGAGGGAGTACATTCAGATTGGAGGGTTGTGACTAGTGATGTCCCACAAGGATCAGTTCTGGGACCTCTACTTTTCGTGATTTTTATTAACAACCTGGATGTGGGGGTAGAAGGGTGGGTTGGCAAGTTTGCAGATGACACAAAGATTGGTGGAGTTGTGAATAGTGTAGAGGATTGTCAAAGATTGCAGAGAGACATTGATAGGATGCAGAAGTGGCAGATGGAATTCAACCCAGAGAAGTGTGAGGTGATACACTTTGGAAGGACAAACTCCAAGGCAGAGTACAAAGTAAATGGCAGGATACTTGGGAGTGTGGAGGAGCAGAGGGATCTGGGGGTACATGTCCACAGATGCCTGAAAGTTGCCTCACAGGTAGATAGGGTAGTTGAGAAAGCTTATGGAGTGTTAACTTTCATAAGTTGAGGGATAGAGTTTAAGAGTCACGCGGTAATGATGCGGCTCTATAAAACCCTGGTTAGGCCACACTTGGAGTACTGTGTCCAGTTCTGGTCACCTCACTATAGGAAGGATGTGGAAGCATTGGAAAGGGTACAGAGGAGATTTACCAGGATGCTGCCTGGTTTAGAGAGTATGCATTATGATCAGAGATTAAGGGAGCTAGGGCTTTACTCTCTGGAGAGGAGGATAAGAGGAGACACGATAGAGGTGTACAAGATATTAAGAGGAATAGATAGAGTGGACAGCCAGCACCTCTTCCCCAGGGCACCACTGCTCAATACAAGAGGACATGGCTTTAAGGTAAGGGGAGGGAAGTTCAAAGGGGATATTAGAGGAAGGTTTTTCACTCAGAGAGTGGCTGCTGCGTGGAATGCACTGCCTGAGTCAGTGGTGGAAGCAGATACACAAGTGAAATTTAAGAGACTACTAGATAGGTATATGGAGGAATTTAAGGTGGAGGGTTATATGGGAGGCAGGGTTGTGGACCAAATGGCCTGTACTGTGCTGTATTGTTCTATAAAGCAGGGTTTCGACACAAAATAATGACAGTTTCTTTCCTCCCGATGGTGCTGCGTGATCCCTGAGCTCCTCCAGCATTTTGTGTGTGTTGCTGAGTTCTTCCACCAGATTGTTTGTCACTTCCTGTTGCCCAGATAGCATCCCTGATGACTGAGGAGGGATCATGGTGAGAGCACATTTCTGTCTGCATCAGACAGAAAATAATAACCAACAACTTCAAGCAGAACATTTTTAATACTTAGCTGAGAAAGGGAGGTGATGCAGCCTCTCTCCACTGCTGCATTCAGTTCAAGTTCATTGTCATTCAACCGTACACCTGTATACCGCCAAACGAAACAACATTTTCTAACTGAGGTGCACATCACAGTACATATAACTCACACACATAACACATTAAGTAATATTACCACAAATAAGTTAACTAATAATAAGGTGCATTTATGATACAAGTTAAAAAATAAACAGTATGGCACAACTGCTGCCTCATACGTGATGAGACCTGGGTGACGGAAGGGAGTTCAGTAGTCTTATGGCTTGGGGAAAGAAGCTGTTCTTGCCCTAATTCAACAGTACCTCCTGCCTGATGATAGGGGTCACAGAGGTTGTTGGACAGATAGGAGGGCCCCAAGTACTCAATGCTCCTGATCAAACTCTCTAAATGGGTGAAAGAGAGACCCCAATGATCTACTCAGAAGTCCTGACAAACCTTGCTGTCAGATGCTCAACAATTCCCATATCAGGCAGTGATACAGCTAGTCAGGACTGTCTCGATGTTGCTCCTGTTAAAATTGGTTAAAATAGTGGTGGGGACCTCACTCACCTTAATCCCCTCAGGAAGTAGTGACGCTGCTGGGTGCTTTCTTGACCAAAGAGGTGGTGTTGAGGGACCAGGAGAGCCTATCGCCTCCATGTATGCTAATTGCCTACACATAAAAACTTAATCATCTTCTCAAGTTTTCACTTTTAGAAGTAATATCACCAGTATTACTGCAAACCAAGCTAATTAAAGCAAATAGCTTCAAAATACTGATAATTTCAGAAAAGTTGGCAACTCCAAAACAAGACTATATGTTCAAGGCTCAGTCTTGAATAAGAACATTTGTTTAATTTAAATATTGGAAAGGCCATACCCATTGTTATTGGGTTTCATCACAAATCTTGGTACCATCACTAGTTTCATCTCATACCCTGGCAATTATTTCAGCTGGACAGTATCAGAATCAGTTCAGAGTTGTCCACTGTTCATTTCACTGAATATGTGCTGTCTGATCTGCTGAGTTCCTCCAGCATTTTGTGTGTATTGTTGCAGATATCCAGCACCTGCAGTCCCTCTTGTGTCTCCTAGGTTCTGATTCCATATATTCTCTATATGCAGATACATCTTCCCTCACAGACAATGTCGATAAATGCATGAGGCCTTTGCTCTTCCCTATTTCCATGTGCTATCTAAATCCCAAACACTGGCAGTGCTTAATGGTGCCCCGGCAAGTTTTTGTATCAATGCAGGTTTCCATCTAATGTAAACTTATTTTTTTCATACTTTATTCTCTTATCAATGTCCATTTATGGAAATCCTGATCTCGGGATTCTGGCCCATTGGTATTCTTCCTTAGTTGCTCCTACCTAGCCCCGGTAATTGTATTTGTTTGGGACCAGCACTCAGTGCTCCCTAAAGCCCATGTCTTCTGCTCCTCCCTTTCCTCCTTTCTGAGGTAAATTCACTGCCTATACAAAGCTTCAGGTTACATCTGAGATGAACTCCCCCCACCCCCATCTATGCACTTTGTACAATCTTAGAATCTGTTTTCATTTGTACAATTTAAATGAACGTTCATATAGCATTGGAAAATTTCCACAATATTTGGAATCAATCAGGATCATTTAATAATTTAGTCACATAAAAAGTTACTGAAAGATAATTTCTTTCTTACTGGATATTAGTATAACATACACAATGAATGGTAGAACCCAAAGTAATGTCAAGAAACAATATGTTTCATTGGAACTTATAAAATATTTACAAGCATGATTTGGTAGGCTGTGCTCTCTACAACTACGGGTCATAGTAACAGATAATGAGTTGTCACTTAAGAAGAAGAGAGAAGAAATTTCTACTCTGGGAGGTGACAAATCTTTGGAATACTTTACTAAAATGGTGGTGGAGGCTCAGTCGCTGAGTAGATTTCAAAAAGGAGATTTT
This sequence comes from Hypanus sabinus, assembly GCF_030144855.1. Taxonomy (NCBI): domain Eukaryota; kingdom Metazoa; phylum Chordata; class Chondrichthyes; order Myliobatiformes; family Dasyatidae; genus Hypanus; species Hypanus sabinus. Next base: position 34,553,843 of record NC_082707.1, read on the forward strand.
TAGGTAAGGAATATTATGGGCAACATTAGGAACCTTAAGATCATTCACTGGAGCATCAGAAGTTCCACATAAACAGCAGAAACAGAGTGTCACCTCATTTCCAACCGACAGTTGTCATTGACACCAAAAGACTGCCAAGATTTTGCCTGTTTAAATTTGCAACTTGCTTATCAACAATCAGAGTCTCAATGTGGACAAGACAAAGGAGATAATTGTGGGAATCAGGAAAGAGTAGGCCAATCACTCACCTCTGCTATGGAGAGAATGAAGAGTACAAAGCTCCTTGAAGTGCACATAATGAACAATCTAACTTGGACCCACAACATCTATTCGTTAGTCAAGAAGGCACAGCAGCATCTGTACGTTTTGAAGAAGTTGTGCCATTGAAGGCTCCCCATCCCCATTCTAACAACTTTCTACTGGAGCACCATCAAAAGTGTCCTGTCTGGCTACATAGTTGAGCGGTACAGAATCTGCAAAGCATCAGACTGCAAGACCCTAAAGGCCAACAAAAAATGCCAAGAGAATCACCGGGGTCTCCCTCCCCCGCTAACTGTAATATTTACCAGGAGGGTTGTATATGAAGGGCCTGAAGCATTGATGAAAATCCCTACCACCCATCCCAAAATCTCTTTGACCCACTACCTTCAGGAAGGAGGTACAAGAACAGGAGGACCAGGACTGCGAGACTGCTCCATCCACACTGGACTGGATAAATCTGTAACTGAAGCATTTTCTCTTTGTTTAGACCTTCCGTCCACACTGAAATGGTGTTTTCCTCCCCCGAAACCAGAGCTTTTCTAAAATGCTCTCCAGAGTGTATAAATCTGAAAACACCAATTGGGCGGTGTAGTATGTATGAGGTAACAGAAGCTTTTTAAAAATGCTGTCATGACGTGACGGAACAGATGGTAGTGGGAGCGCGGCATTTCATTGTTTTCTTGACACAACCTCCAACATCACAACAGCAATGGCAGACGGCTTCAGGAGAATTCCCTGAGCAGAATGTTACCGCAGCTTTGCAGTATGACAGAGAATTTCAACCCCCCACACAACCTAACAATTTCAGAACAGACGGCAACAAGACTGAAGCCAGAAGAGTTAGAAGTGTACTCACCAAATACTTTGACCCATAACTTACTGAATAAATAAGTATACTCACTTTGCCCTGTTTTCTGTCCTTGCTTGAATGAAGGTGGTTTACCTATTAATGCAAGTACTTCTCTGACAATAGATGTGTAACAGCCTAATGTAACATTGTATGGAAATACAAGATAACACTGATGCAGACATGTTTTATACACTTACCAAGGTGCTTTATTAATGTACTGCTTGTGCAAACATTCAATAGATGCAATTGTCACTATTTTCAAAATGTCATTTTAAGTAGCAGCTTATGTTTGGCATAGACGTGAAAATGTTAAAGCCGAAAAATGAAAATTGTAAGTTTCACTTTTACTCAGGTAAAAATAAAATCATTTTTCCCCAGTAACTCGTTTTATTGCACATGTTAAATACAGCAAAGCAATACAGAAAGACATGGCAAAAGTAAAGGCAAACAAATGAGGTAACAGCAAATTTCACTTTTGCCCAGTGAGACAAGCCTTATTGCATTTAGTTGTAGCTGTCGTCCCTTTCATCAGTGAAGAGACTTTGGCTATAGGAAATGTTTCCAGGGTGACCCCTCTGTGGGAGTGGGGAAGGTGTTGATGGGGCCACCCAGGGGTCTGTGTGTCCGTATGTGTAGCTGTTGTAGTGGCTGTGAGGCTGGTGTTGTGACAGTGAAAAGTACTGGGGGGGGGGGGGGAGCCATCATATTCCTCATCATTGTAAATCCCTCTGCAACAGAGTTAGTCAGTTTTTTAATGCTTGTTGTCAGCCGGGTCATACTCCCTATCGGTTGCCTCCATACGCTCCCAGTATTTGTTTTTTTTAGTTTTAAGCCCTTCTGCGTGACAGCCAACAGCTGTCCGACTTTTGGCAATTTCCTTTTAAGTTTTTCAAGTCTGTGTAACTGGACACACTGGACAGAAGTCTTTCACGGCGGGATTCAACACCAAACCAGTCGCTTGTTTCCTGTAGCTGAGTCTTGTGCATGCCCAGTAGGAATACCCGTTTTAGTGTGGACAGAGATATTTTCAAAAACACCTGCACTCCTCTCATTTTCACACGAAACAGGCACTTTCAAAATTATCTGGTCTAGTGTGAATGTAACAGCTTCTTCACCCAGGCTGTGAGACTAACAATACCCTGCAACCATTAAGATCTCATTACTGGAAGAGCGAGCTATTTATTGTTTACACTTCACATGCATTTTCAATTATATTTCATTAACTCATTTGTGGTAGTATTTTGTTTTATGTGCTGAGTGTGGTACATGTATTGTGGACGTTTCCTGGTCCAGAAGAAGATTATTTGTTTATTTGTATATATGTGCAATTGTTAATCAACTTGAACTTAAACAATTTATTCAAACTCCAAGTTTTAAGAATTCACACACCACATATACTTAATTATCCACAATATGCATGAGGCCAAAAATACTCCACAATTAACCCATCTCCAGCCATTTCAACAATGTACTGAGTAATGAACATTGAGATGGATAATGAAGAAGACAGAACAGATATTATATGCGTCCCTCAAATGCTGAGTTTCAGCCAGAGTAGAAATGTTTGGGATTCACTAAAACTGATTTTTCTACAAGCTGCAGGGGAAGCCAGATCCGTTACTACTGGAGGCTGGAGCTGGACTCCTATCCTGGGGTTAAAGGACTATGTGTGTGGGTAAGAGAGAGGAACAGGGCTTCTTTTCGCTGATGTTTTTTGTTGTTTGTTGTGTTCTGCGTCGTTCTGCCAAGCTGTGTTGGCACCGGAATGTGTGGTGACACTTGCAGACTGGTGGATGCGTGGAACCTCAGTGTAGCACAGCAAGAGAGTACACAGCCAATTAACTGACCCAAGGTTAATTGCGATTCTGGACACAGTTGATGTAGGAAATTCAGGCTTGTGAGATACAGTTTCAGGAAGAAGTTTAACTCATTTTCCTTATTGTAATTTTTATTGGTTTTATTATTGCTACATATGTTGAATGCAGTGAAAAACTTGTCTTGCATAACATAGAAACATAGTAAACCTACAGCACAATACAGGCCCTTCGGCCCACAATGCCATGCCAAACATGTACTCACTTTAGAAATTACCTCGGGTTACCCATAGCCCTCTATTTTTCTATCTCCATGTACCTCTCCAGGAGTCTCTTAAAAGACCCTATTGTTTCTGCCTCTGCCACCATCACCGACAGCCCACTCCATTCACTCACAACTCTTTGCATAAAAAACTTAACCCTGACATCTCTGTACCTGCTTCAGGACACCTTAAAACTGTGCCCTCTCATGATAGCCATTTCAGCCCTGAGAAAAAGCCTCTGACTATCCATATGATCAATGCCTGTCATCATCTAATGTACCTCTATCAGGTCACCACTCATCCTCTGTTGAGAAAGGGCCAAGTTCACTCAACCTATTCTTGTAAGACATACTCCCCAATCCAGGCAACATCCTGGTAAATCTCTGCACCCTTTCTATAGTTTTCACATCCTTCCTGTAGTGAGGTGACCAGAACTGAGCACAGTACTCCAAGTGGGGTCTGAACAGGGACCTATATAGCTGTAACATTATCTCTCAGCTCTTAAACTCAATCCCACAGTTGATGAAGGCCAATGTACCGTATGCCTTCTTAACCACAGAGTCAACCTGCGTAGCAGCTTTGAGTATCCAATGGACTTGGACCCCAAGATCCCTCTGATCCTCCACACTGCCAAGATTCTTACCATTAAAACTATATTCTGCCACCATATTTGACCTACCAAAATGAACCACCTCACACTTATTTGGGTTGAACTCCATCTGCCACTTCTCAGCCCAATTTTGTATCCTATTGATGTCCCACTGTAACCTCTGACAGCCCTCCACACTGTCCACAGTACCCCCAACCTTTGTGTCAGCAACAAATTTACTAACCCATCCCTCCACTTCCTCATCCTGGTTATTGATAAAAATCATGAAGAGTAAGGGTCCCTGAGGCACACCACTGATCACCGACCTCCATGCAGATTATGACCTGTCTACAACCACTCTTTGCCTTCTGTGGGCAAGCCAGTTCTGGATCCACAAAGCAAGGTCCCCATGTATCCCATACCTCCTTACTTTCTCAATAAGCTTTGCATGGGGTACCTTATCAAATGCCTTGCTGAAAAAATTATACACTACATCTGCTACTTTACCTTCATCAAGGTGTTTAGTCACACCCTCAAAAAATTCAATAAGGTTCGTAAGGCACGATCTGCCTTTGACAAAGCCATGCTGACTATTCCTAATCATATTATGCCTCTCCAAATGTTCATAAATCCTGCCTCTCAGGATCTTTTCCATCAACTTACCAACCACTGAAGTAAGACTCGCTGGTCTATAATTTCCTGGGCTATCTCTACTCCCTTTCTTGAATAAGAGAACAACATCTGCAACCCTCTGATCCTCTGAAACCTCTCCCGTCCCCATTGATGATGCAAAGATAATTGCCAGAGGCTCAGCAATCTCCTCACTCACCTCCCACAGTAGCCTGGGGTACTTCTCATCCAGTGCCAGAGACTTATCCAACTTGATGCTTTCCAAAAGCTCCAGCACATCCTCTTTCTTCATGTCTATACTGTATATCAAGCTTTTCAATCCACTGTAATTCATCCCTACGGTTGCCAAGATCCTTTTCTGTAGCATTATACTGAAGCATTGTTCAAACAGTTAACATCATCACCCAGTACACTGAGATAGTACAACATAAAACAGTAACAAAATTAAGAATAAATTCTATCAGCTACAGACAAAATGCAATGCACAGTAACAATAAGGTGACAAGGTGGACTGTGAAGTCAAGAGTCCATCTTATTGTACTAGGGAAACATTTAATTGTCTTAAAACAGCGAGATGGAAGCTGTTCTTAAACCTGGTGGTACAAGCTTTCAGACTTCTGTATGTTTTGCTGAATGGGAGACTGGGATGGGTGGGGTCTCTGATTATTCTGGCTACTTTACTGAGGCAGCACGAAGAATCCATGGAGGGGAGGCTGGTTTCTGTGCTGAGCTGTGTTCACCACCCTCTGCAGTTTCTTGCGGTCCAGAAAAATGCAGTTGTCATAGCAAGCTGTGATGCATCCACATACAGAGTCATAGAGCAGTACAGCACAAAACAGGCCATTAGGCCCATCTAGTCCATGCCAAACTGTTATTCAGCCCAGTCCCATCAAACTGCATCTGGATCATGGCCCTCCATATGCGCCCCTGCCCCCCATCCATATACTTATCCAAAGTTCTCTTAAATGTTGATTTCAAATCTGCTTCCGTTACTACTGCTGGCAGCTCGTTCCACACTCCCACCGTCCTCTGAGTGAATATGTTCCTCCTCATGTTCCCCTTCCATATTTCACCTTTCACCCTCAACCTAAGGCCTCTAGTTGTAGTCTCACCCATTGGCAGTGGAAAAAAGCCTACTCGTATTTATCTTATCTACGTTAGGAGAGATCATAACAAGGATGGTTAGGACCCAAATGCTGGGGTATCAGAGGGAAGGATCGAAACACAATATAAAGCTGGAATGCGAACTGAGCATAAACAAAATGCTGGACAATATCTCTAGTTGGGCTTATGATTGAGCATTGAGACTTGGTTCTGGTGCTCTTTAAATACTCAATTGTCAATTAGTGGTACAGTCCTGAATCCTAAAGGGGCCATGCCAGTTCTCCGTACCCCAGAAAGTTAGAGCATCACAACCTCCGAAGCTGGCGCAACTGAATGCATCTTGTAACAACCCTTCATAATATTGTACACCTATCAAAGCTAAAAAAAAACCTTTCATACTAACGTCACTATGTCAGACCAACCTCTTAAAGTGAAATTCAATGTCGGTGGTTGTGAATTATGTACACTTCCCTCAGTTACGTTACCCTACACAAGCCCCCCACCAGAATTCACTAAAACTGGTATTGTGAGCCTGTCTGGAGCACAACCGAACCACCCGATTCAGGTCCTAAGTTCTACGAGTAGAAGAACAGCGGGTGCCTCTGGCTCATCCTGAGGTGTTTAGACACATTCATGGTAACATTGTGACTCCAAGGCCATTGCAGCAGAGTACTTGGTGGGCCAGTTTAAGGCGATCTACCAAAGTACATTCAGGTTTACCCTTCTTATCTATGATAAAAGTTCCAAAATGTGGAACGAGCCATCATAAGGAGCCGAAGGGGGTGTTGATGTTCTTCGTAGTGGATGAAAACAAACGAGGTGGAATGTAGGTCAACAGGAACTCAAGTGTTGTATGCCATGTTGGGAGCTAGGAATGAGTGAAAAGGAATTGAATTTACTGAGGAGGGTGGAATGCTGTTGAGAGGCCAACTAGGTAGTTGTAGCAGCAGGAATTAGATCAGCTGAAACTTGTAACGACTGCCGGAATATTAACTCTTCCATGGATGACTGCAGAACATCTTCTGTAGCAGTTCTGAGCCCCAGCAGGACCATGGAAGACAATCGTGCCAACACTCATCGGGTCAGGGAAGTGCTCCGAGCAGCCTGTTAAGGAGCGGTGAAACTGTTCACATAGGCCTTTGGTCTGCCGGTGATACGCCAAGCTTCTGGGCCATCACAGCCCAGAAGTCTGATACGAATTTGCGACTGCGATCAGAGAAAATATCAGATGAGGTGCCAAATGAGCAATCCAGGTGATGAATGTCCAAGACACGTCAGTGGTTGTTGTCCATGCTAGAGGGACAACATATTACTACCTAGTGGCATAGTACAACATAGTAAGAAAGTGCATGAAACCACAGTGGGGGGTGGGAGGGGGGAAGAGGACCAACAATGTCCACGTTGACATGGTCAAACCATTGCTCAAAAACCTCAAAAGGTGCCAAAGGCGCCTGACCATGATGGTTAATTTTCAACCACTGCCACTCCACACAGGCTGCAGTCCAATCACATGGTACTTTCTGAGGCTATGCCAAACGAACTGGGTCAGTAACTTGGTCAGCTGTCATACCCACATGAACAATCCCAATCCCAGCCTCAATGGCTGGCCGTGATAGGCAATCAGCCGCAGCATTATTTTTCCCCTTGATTTGCTGCATAGCCTTTGTGAAGTCAGACATGGAGGCCAGTTGGTGTTGCTGTATGTAGACCAAGGATCTGATATTTTGGCCATCGGGTGCACAAAGTGTTTGCGGTCAATGATCGTTGTGAGACGGAGACTATCTAGAAGAAAATGGCGGACAGCCAACTAGAGCCCGAGAACCTCACGGTCTAACTTGATGTGTTTCCTTCCGGGGGGACGGAGCTGCTGACTGAAGAAGGTGAGCAGCTGCCACACACACCCGACCAACTGTTCAAGCACAGCACCCACAGGATAGTCTGAAGCATCGGTCATAATGACTATAGGTGCGCTGGCGAGCGGACGCGGCAGTAGGATCGCGTTAGCAAGAGCTCGTTTGGTAGTAATCGAACGCGCTGACCTGTCAAACACATGATTAGGGGTACTGCCTGTAGGCGCACGATACAGGGGAAGCACAAGTTCAGCAGCTCGCGGTTTGAAGCAGTGGTAGAAATTTACCATAGCTAAAAACCCCTGTAGTTTTTAGTAGTGCGGAGCGATGGGAAATCCATACTAGCGACTACTTTTGATGGTTGGGAGAGCTTTCCCACCTTCTGCTGAGATGCGATGGCCGAGGAAGTCAATGGTTGACAACCCAAACTGGCACTTAGCAGGGTTAATAATCAACCCGTATTGGGATAAACACTAAACGTGCCGAAAGTCTTGGATGTGTGGGACTGAGTAATAGGGAGGCCGGATAGTCCGGCTTTTGAACACTCTGTCCTCCGTTCGACACCACCTCGAGCCGGACGTTGAAGGGGGGCTTTGAAGGGTGCCCTTCTTTTTCGGGTCTAACTAAAAAACTTATAAAAATTACCTCAGATATACTTAAACAGTGGGAACTGAAAGCTATAACAACTGTCAACGTATTTTTATTATATGTAGTTGCCGTTCTCAACGCTGCCGATGAGCCACAGCGTATGAGTCACGTCCGAGAGGGTCAGTCTGCCCAAGGCCGCTGCCGCAGTGCAGAGGGGTTGACTTTTTTTGTTCTTGCCCCTAAAGAAATGCCGAAAAGAAAGACTCTATTTAACCATGAATGGGCCAAAGAATTTGGATTTATTGCTAAAAGCAGAAAAGATGCCTTTCATGTTTTTTGTACACTATGCCATTGTGCTGTGGAGATTGGCAGTAAGGGAAAAAGTGCAGTTGAACGACACGCTACCACAGATAGACATAAAGTTAAAACTCATACTGCTGGTACATCATCATTGTTATCATTTTTCTCCCTAGCTTGATCAACTTAAGGTAACAAAATCTTGGCTGCAGGACTGTGTAAAGTGTATCATGCTGTGAAGCATCATCAGTCATACTGAAGTGTTGATTGTGGAGTAAAAGTTGACAAGGAAATATACAGTGACTCATTGATAGTGAAACGTGGGAAAACTAAAGCAAAAACTCTGTGTGAAAATATTCTAGCACTGTATTCTATACAAAAGCATGTGGAATATGTCAAAGAACATGGCCTGCCCTTTTCAGTAGCAACTGAAACTTCAAACAAATGAGATATTTAGAGAAGGGAGTGCAACATGTGTTACCTGACTTTTCCAGTGATTATAATGAATCATCAGAGGACATAACAAATTAGCTACTGGTTAAACTAGAGACGTCAGGTCTGGATCTGAAAAAAGTGTCTGCATACACTGCTGACAATGCAGGTGTAACCTATGGAAAACACAACAGTGTTTATCAAAAACTGAAAATGGCTGGAAAGAACATTATCGCTGCAAATTGTCTGGCCCATATTTTGTACAATGCAACAAGATTTGCTACAGGAAAACCGGAAATTGATGTTGAAAATATTGTGCAACCATTTCGGCATCACAGCTGAAAGAACAGCACAGTTAAAGGAATTCTGTGAATTTGTGGGTGTTGATAATTGTAATCTATTACGGCATGTTGTGACTAGATGACTCTCTCTTTTGCCATCTATTGACAGAATACTTAAGTGCTGGGAAGTCCTAAAAAGTTATTTTCAGAGTCTAGGTGAGGAGGAGTGCCGCAAGGTACTGTGGAAGTGCTTTGGAGATGAAGGAAATGCCTGTGAATCATCAGAGATCTATTTCTTCTTCCTCAGTCACACTCTTAAATTATTCTCAGACTAGAAGCCAAGTCATTCAGCATAATTTCAGTATTTAATCTAATAGCTGAACTGAAAAGCAAACTTGAGAGAAGAGTGAAGGACTTTTTTTGGCTTTGCAGTGAATACCAAGCTTAGCCAGCTTACCCCTGATGCGTCTAAGAAATGTGAAGCAGACTTCATTGCTTTCTATGAAAGAATCATAAAGTACTTAAGTGACAGGTATGACTTCTCTGAAAACACCTTTCATAACAAAGTGTCAAAATTGAGCCTAACAAGTGCCTTAACTTTTGGAGAATTCTGTGATGCAGTCAAAGTCAAGATATTGATATGGATGAATTATTTGAAGAGTTTGGGACTGTGGAGGCAATTATCAATACTCCTGAGATGGGAGATAGCCATAGTGAAGAACATTATCTCAAGCTGTTCAGTAAATCTGAGGTCTCTTTTACAAACCTGAAGAAGGTGAGTGTTTATATCTTCTCTATTCCATGCAGCAATGCTCACACAGAACGAGTTTTTTTCAGTGATGACCTCAGTCAAAGCAGAGCTCCAAATATGTAACAATTTCTCAGACAAATGCCCAGCCATATACAAAAAACTCCTGGCCAACAGAAAACTCCCAGAGATGGCAAGTAAAGGGCCTCCATATCTGGCAGTCCATGGTAGCCCCAAGTAGTCCTTTAGTTTGTGAAGTAAGTTAATTTGGTTAGCATATCTGCTTCAGCAGTAATAAAAATGAATATTAATTTCTCTCAGTTCTTTATTTATACTGTAAGAATGCATGTATGTAATATGCAGAATGATGAATCATTGAATAGGAAAAAGGGCTCTGGCAGAAAATCACAGATTAATGATGAAACAGCAAGGATCTTGCTGGATTTATATAGGCAAAAAAAAGTATCATGTTAGAATTTTTATTTGATAAAATAACTAAAGTGATAACTAAACTAATCTGTTTGCATTTGTTGTTTTGGCAATACAGTTTAAATTTTATTAATAAAATAACATTTTTTGTAACAAACTGTATGTGTATGTGTGTGTGTGTGTATATATAGAGTAACCTATGACCACGTATGCAACGTCCTCCTTTTTGGAAATTAGGATTTGGCCACCCTACCGAGTAATCATCTTAGGGTGATTATGCCTTAACCTCGTTAAGACACTGGTAATCACCACATGGGCAGCAACCCCCATCGGACTTAGGGACCACATGGAGGGGTGAAGCCCAGGGGCTATTCGACTGACAATAAACAGAGAGACAGGTGATAGGTGGAGTACAATGAGAGACAGGTGGCGGCAATACAGGTAATAACGAGAAGCAGATGGGAGACAGAGGACTCAGTGATTCAACGGCTGGAGTAGAGCACAGGAGCACATGGCAACACAAAACCACAGACTGACAGCTAGGGGGAAACACACAAAAAGACAAAAGTTCAACTGGAGGCACTGACAGTTGTCTCAATTGACGTTGCTGTCAAACTTGATCCACATTCTTTACCACAGCTTTCTGGAAATCAGCCTCCTGTTGAAAGTATTAACAAAACAAAAAATAGTTGGAAGACAGAGGAGTGAAAGCTTTTAAAACCCTACAGAGAGCAACCAGAAGAATAATTAGGAGGGGAAAGATGAAATATGAAACCAAGCTAGAAAACAATATCAAAGTGGATAGTGTTACGTATTCAGGCAACAATAAGTATATGAGATCGGCAAGGGTTTCTTATAACAAACAACACGTTTATTAAACACAGAAAACAAACCCCGCAAAAGTAAACAAACACTACCGTAACCGGAAACAGCTGCTGAGCGGCTGTTCAAACAGTTCGTAAAGTGATATTCCAAAACAGTTCTTGAAAGTGGTATTGCCAAAAGTTCGATATGCTCACAGTCCATTTAAAAGGAGAGACTTTATAGGACGATTTAAATTCTCTTTCACGTCGCTTGGCTTCGATCCCTGACGTCGAACTTCCCATGAAGAATTCATGAAACAGAACGGCTTAAAGGCACTGACCTTTCCTTCTCCACTACCTTCAATCCTTTCTAGGTAAACCTAGGGATTAACACGAAGATAGTCAACGAAATCCTTCCAAATAAGGATCAAACAAAGGTCGCCCCCGTTTCACCGTAGAAAGTGATTCTCCTCGATCTTTAACTTCCAACTTTGAATCTTTACTCTCCTCTAATTTCGAACTAACAGAATCATAAAGAACCTGTTGGCAATAACCTTTTAAACTTTAGGCATTAAATAAAAACTTCATCTTTCAACTAAACTGCGTCATCTCTTCAAACACGCAGTGGCATGAAGTCAACCTGGCAAATCCAGCCACGAACTGCCCCTCCTCACAGGGTGGGGTCTACCTTTTATAACCTGTAAAAAAAACCCGTCACATGATCTCTACTGGCGGGAAAATGACGTCATTCCACCATCACAAGACCATCACCTCAAGTCCAGTACAGCTTCAACCCCAGTCACATGACAAGGGCTCCACTGTCATGTGTCACGAGTACGTAACACCTCCCTCCAAAAAAACATTTTTGGTCTGACAAGAACAAAAATCTTTAACAATTGCTTACAAGAAAAACAAAGATATAAATTTTATAACATATACAATACACAACACCAGCATATAACAGCTTATGTCACAATACAGTAGGAGTGTTACAATCGAAAAAAAAACCACTCCATTAAAAAAAATTCAGTGTACATTCGACATCGAGATAGACAATTAGCAACCACATTATCTTTACCTTTAATATGAGTCATCACAATATTGTACTCTTGTAACATCAAACTCCAATTTAATAATCTTCTGTTTTTGTTTTTCATCTTACTCAGAAAAACTAACGGATTATGATCAGTGTAAACAATAAGTGGTTTCTGAGTTGCACTAACATATACCTCAAAATATTCCAAAGCTAAAACAAGAGATAACAATTCTTTCTCTATTGTCGAATAATTTCTTTGATGCTTATTAAATTTCTTAGAAAAGTAAGCTACTGGATGATCAACCTCATCACCCTCATTCCTTTGCATTAATACTGCTCCTGCAGCCTCATCACTAGCATCCACAGCCAATGAAAAAGGTTTTCCAAAGTCAGGTGCCTTAAGCACAGGTTGTTGACATATCATTGTTTTCAATTTTTCAAATGCTTCTTGACAAGGCACCGTCCATACAAACTTCTCATTCTTCCGCAGAAGGTTAGTTAATGGAAGGGCAACATTAGCAAAATTCTTACAAAATTTCCGATAATATCCTACCAATCCCAAAAACCTTCTGAGAGTTTTTTTCCCCATTGGAGTGGGAATCTCTAAAATTGCCTGAACTTTTGCCTGAACAGGAGCTACCTTACCTTGACCCACAACATAACCAAGGTAAGTCACAGTGGCATGTCCAAATTCGCTCTTAGCTAAATTAATAGTTAAGTTAGCTTTTGAAAGCCTTTCAAACAATTTCTCCATCGCAATAATGTGTGCTTCCCAAGTATCATTTCCTGTCACTAAATCATCAATATAAGCATCAGTATCTTTCAATCCCTGAATCACAAAGTTAATCATCCTCTGGAAAGTACCTGGGGCATTCTTCATCCCAAATGGAAGAACATTATACTCATATAACCCAGATGGAGTTACAAATGCAGAAATCTCTCTACCTCTGTCCATTAATGGAACACACCAATACCCTTTCAATAAATCAATCTTTGTAAGGAACTTTGCCTTTCCAACTTTATCTACACAATCATCTACTCTAGGAATTGGATATGCATCTGTTTTCGTTACAGCATTCACCTTCCTATAAACCGGGGGTCGGCAACCCGCGGCTCCGGAGCCACATGTGGCTCTTTTACGTCTGTGCTGCGGCTCCCTGTTGCTTTGGGAAATAATTGGTTGTGGCGACCCTTTTCCTGGCACATCCGAACCGACTCACAATTAGATAGCCTACGGGGGTTTGCGAGCACAGAGCTTTGGAGCCTCTGCGCCATGGGGGGCAGGTTGAGGGAGGCTTAAAAGTGAGGCTGAAGATTTCGAATAAAGTTTTTTCCTTCGACTGCAGTTACCGACTCCGTGTCATAATTTTAGCGCTGCGTGTAGCACACCGCTACATGGTCAGTATTTAATTAAAATGTATTTTATGTTAGTTTGTTAGTTTTTGAAATGTAAATCTAAATTTGAAGATTATGGTGATCTTGTACAATCTAAATAAGACGTTGTGGCGACCCATTTCCTGACACATCCGAACCGGCTCACAATTAGCCAGCGTTCAGGCTAAGGGAGATAGCCTACGGGGGTTTGTGAGTACGTCTTTTGCAGCATCCGCGCCCATGGGGGGCGGGTTGAGGGAGGCTTAAAAGCAAGGCTGTTTAGTTCGAATAACGCTATCTTTGACTGCAGTTTACTGACTGCGTGTAGCACACCGCTACAACGTGTTTTTATCGCTGGCTGTCCAGAGGGGAGGTGCTGAAACGCTTTGTCGCGTGTCTGGAAGAAGTGAAAACTTTCCTGGGCAGCAAAGGGCTCACCTTTCCTGAGCTGGAACAGCCAGAGTGGCTGGAAAAGCTACACTTCATGGTAGACATGACAGCGCACCTGAACACGCTGAACACAGCTCTTCAACGGGGTAAGGACGTACAGCCCTGCACATGTTGGAGGATGTTTTGGCATTCGAGCGCAAGTTGACAGTGCTTGCCAGAGATTTACAGAAAGGCACATTGTCTCACTTCCCCAATTTGAGAGAGTTCAAACAAGGTCACGACATGATAAATTCGGAGTATTTACATTCTGCAATCATCGCAATGCAAACATCGTTTGGGAAACGCTTCTGTGAGTTCAGAGAGTTCATTATCCTTCCCGGTCACTCCCCTAAGCATCGATCCATCCCTACCGAATACGACTGCATTGTCAGGTGTGAGTCAACCTGAACAAGGATGATAAATATTTTAATTGCCTATTATTTTACGTATATTCATATGTTTTCATTGTTCAGTGAAATAGTCCTTTTATTTTTCAGGTTGACAGCTGGCTGACGTTATTTTTGGTTTGCTGCTGGCGGCAAATTTAAGTTTGGCGTTTTTCATAAATACAAGAAGGACTCAAATAGACGTCGAGTATTTTACTTAAAAGTAACCTTCAACCCAACGTCTTTTTTTCGGAGGTCAAAATGTTTTTGTTGCATGCAGAAATGTAATTTCGTTTTCTCTGCAGGAGTTCATCAATTTCATAAATGCAACACATTATAGTTTGTTTATACATAGCATAAAGGCAAAACAAAAGGTTGTATGCAGTGTTATTTCATTTTAAATGTCAAACGGGTTTTGCGGCTCCCAGTGTTTTCTTTTCTGTGGGAAACGGGTCCAAGTGGCTCTTTCAGTGGTAAAGGTTGCTGACCCCTGCTATAAACCATACAAAACCTAATACTACCATCTGGCTTTGGCACCATAACACATGGCGAACTCCAATTTGAGTTAGAATGTCTAATGATATTATTCTCTAACACGTATTCAATTTCTTTCTCAGCAAGTTCACATTTTTCCATGTTCATCCTATATGGATGTTGTTTAATAGGTTTGGCATCCCCAACATCTACATCATGTGAAGCTATAGTAGTCCTTCTCGGAACATCTGGAAACAACTCCCTATATTTAAAAATCAACTCCTTCATCTGTTGTCTCTGCTCTAACTGTAAATGTGCTAATTTTTCATCAATATTTTCCAGAATGGTTGAATTTGGTAACCTAACAGAAACAATGTTGGATTTAGAATGAAAGTCAGATGAATCATCTATCATGTTCCTAGTTAAATCAAACTCATTCTCACTAGCCACAACAGTCACAGTATCAGATTGTTTCTCAAAATATGGTTTCAACATATTTATATGGCAAAGTTGTGTTGACCTTCTACGATCTGGAGTTTTTACCACGTAATCCACATCATTGATTTTAGACACAATTTCATAAGGACCATGAAATCTAGCTTGTAAAGGATTTGTCTGCACTGGGAAAAGAACCAACACCTTATCTCCAGGCTTAAACATCCTCATCCTAGTTTCTTTATCATACCAAGTCTTCATTTTCTCCTGAGCCAACTTTAAATTTTCCTTAGCTAAGCTACAAGCTTTATGTAACCTGTCCTTAAATTTCAACACATAGTCCAACAAATTAGTGTGTACTTCCTTATTAATCCACTGTTCTTTCAACAAAGCTAAAGTTCCTCTAACTCTTTGCCCAAACACAAGTTCAAATGGACTAAAACCTAAAGATTTCTGTACCGATTCCCTTACTGCAAATAAAAGTAAGTTTATACCCTCATTCCAGTCACTTTCATTTTCCACACAAAATATCCTAATCATATTCTTGAGGGTAGAATGAAACCTCTCCAAGGCACCCTGCGATTCTGGATGGTATGCAGACGAAGTGATTTGCTTAGCTCCCAATTTATAAACTATCTGTTGAAGCAATCCAGACATAAAATTACTGCCTTGATCAGTTTGTATCTCCTTAGGTAATCCAAAATAAGTAAAAAAATTTATAAGGGCCTTTGTCACAGTCTTAGCTTTTATATTCCTAAGTGGTACTGCCTCTGGAAACCTAGAAGAAGTACACATGATAGTCAACAAATACTGATAACCAGTTTTTGTCATTGGTAATGGACCAACACAATCTACAATAACTTTAGAAAATGGTTCACCAAATGCTGGGATAGGTTGTAATGGAGCTACTGGTGTAACCTGATTTGGTTTACCCACAATTTGACAAGTATGGCACGTTTTACAAAACATCGCCACATCTTTTCTTAGACCAGGCCAGTAAAAATGTTTTAAAATCTTGTCCACAGTTTTCCTTACCCCTTGATGTCCACCTAAAGGCACACTATGAGCTAAAGTCAAAATCTCATTTCGATAAGCTTTTGGAACAACTACCTGGTAAACAACATTCCAATCCTCACTTGCAGGAATTGTAGGTGATCTCCACTTCCTCATCAACACTCCCTTTTCCAAGTAATATCCTACTGGCACCTTATCAATTTCACTATCTAGTAAAACCTGCTCTCTTAATTTTATAATCTCAGAGTCTCTATTCTGCTCTGCTATCATCTCCTTCCTAGACAAAGATAAATCTTTATAGTCAGACTTACTCCCAGAATCTTGTTCAAACAACGAAGATAAGAAAGTCTCTGACACATCCTCAAAACTCGAATCCTGAGTTGAACAGTCCTGAATAACAACCTCATTCTGCGCATCAATCTTTTTAGCCATAGCTCTAGTCACAACACAGGAAGAATCTGTGTTAGAATTCAACTCTGGTTCCTCTGACTCCATTGTCAAATGCACTTCAGGAAAAACTTGTCCACCTGCCAAGTCATTACCTAACAATAAAGAAATACCCTTCACAGGTAAGCTATGCTGTAATCCTACTTTAACAAATCCAGTAACTAACCCTGACTTTAAATTTACTTTATGTAAATGTACAGGCATAAAATCACTTCCAACACCTCTTATGTAATTTACCTCACCAGTATCAGACTCTTCATCAAACTTCAACACACTGTCTAACACCAATGATTGAGAAGCACCAGTATCCCTAAGGATTTTTATTGGCACCAGAGTAGATCCTTCCTTCAAGGATACAAACCCTTCAGTTACAAAATGATCATATCCCTTTCTAACGGTCAGACTCTAACAAAGCCTCATTTGTGTTTATCAAACCCTATAACTTTACAGGTGCTTCAGTATGTTGCACACAAGCATCTGGAACTGCTTCCTTCTCTTTCTTTTTTAATTTGTAACAGTTAGCTATTACATGGCCAGGCTTCTTACAATAGTTACAAGTAAGACCAAACTGTCTTTCCTTTCTCATCAACTTTCTCATTAACCTCCGATTTAATTTCAAATTTACCTGGAGTCTCCGTGTTATTTTTCCTCTTAAAAATTCTGCCCTGAGGAAATTTGTTCTTATGGATCAAAACATACTCATCAGCTAATCTAGCACAGTCCTGCAATTTATCAGTATCCTTCTCATTTAAGTAGGTCCTTACTTCAACAGGAATGCTTCTTTTAAATTCCTCCATTAAAATCAGCTCTCTCAATGTATCATAGTCCCCATTTACATTTTTAGAAGAAACCCATCTCTCAAAACACATAGCTTTATCATAGGCAAATTCCACATAAGTTTTTTCCACAGACTTTTTCAAACTTCTGAATCTTTCCCTATATGCTTCTGGGACTAACTCATATGCGTTTAAAATATGCCTCTTTACAATATCATAATCAAGAGCTTGTGCAGCTGTTAAAGCTGTGTAAACTTGTTGTGCTTTGCCTTTAATTACACTCTGTAACAACACTGACCATTTATCTTTCGGCCACTCTGACATCCGAGCAATAGTTTCAAAATGTTGAAAATACCTTTCCACTTCTGTTTCACTAAATGGAGGGACCAATTTAATTTCTTGACTAGCAACAAACGTTTTTTTAGAACCAGAAGACTGATTCCCAGACTTTAATTCCTCCATTGCATATGCAAATTCTCTCTGCTTTTGTTCCATCTCCAATTTATACCTCTCCAATTTCATTTGTTCGATTTGCAACTGCATCTCCAGATTACTTATTTGAAATGACTCTAAAATCGATTCATCAAAAACACCCGAATCCACATAGTGTGACGCGATTTTTCTCTGTATCACAGCCTTAGAAGTAGTCTGCAAAATACCTTTAAGTTGCAATCTACTAGCTATCTCAAACACCTCAGTTTTTTTCGCCTTCGCCAACACCTCCGCAGCTGGCGAAGCCAGAAACTCATCAATATTCATTGCTGCCGAATACCACAACAAGCCAAACAAAAGTACCGAGTAATACCCGTTTCCAAAACACGGACTAAAAAGTCAGCAAGCATTTAAACTCAAATGATTCAATCCCGGACGAGCCCCCATATTTAATGTTACGTATTCAGGCAACAATAAATATATGAGATCGGCAAGGGTTTCTTATAACAAACAACACGTTTATTAAACACAGAAAACAAACCCCGCAAAAGTAAACAAACACTACCGTAACCGGAAACAGCTGCTGAGCGGCTGTTCAAACAGTTCATAAAGTGATATTCCAAAACAGTTCTTGAAAGTGGTATTGCCAAAAGTTCGATATGCTCACAGTCCATTTAAAAGGAGAGACTTTATAGGACGATTTAAATTCTCTTTCACGTCGCTTGGCTTCGATCCCTGACGTCGAACTTCCCATGAAGAATTCATGAAACAGAACGGCTTAAAGGCACTGACCTTTCCTTCTCCACTACCTTCAATCCTTTCTAGGTAAACCTAGGGATTAACACGAAGATAGTCAACGAAATCCTTCCAAATAAGGATCAAACAAAGGTCGCCCCCGTTTCACCGTAGAAAGTGATTCTCCTTGATCTTTAACTTCCAACTTTGAATCTTCACTCTCCTCTAATTTCGAACTAACAGAATCATAAAGAACCTGTTGGCAATAACCTTTTAAACTTTAGGCATTAAATAAAAACTTCATCTTTCAACTAAACTGCGTCATCTCTTCAAACACGCAGTGGCATGAAGTCAACCTGGCAAATCCAGCCACGAACTACTCCTCCTCACAGGGTGGGGTCTACCTTTTATAACCTGTAAAAAAAACCCGTCACATGATCTCTACTGGCGGGAAAATGACGTCATTCCACCATCATAAGACCATCACCTCAAGTCCAGTACAGCTTCAACCCCAGTCACATGACAAGGGCTCCACTGTCATGTGTCACGAGTACGTAACAATAGTAAAAGCTTTTTCATATATGTAAAAAAATGAGAGTGGATATAGGACCTCTAGAAAACAAGGTTGGATAAATAATAACAGGAAATGGCAGATGAACTAAATGACACACACAAAATGCTGGTGGAACACAGCAGGTCAGGCAGCAACTATAAGAAGCACTGTTGACATTTCGGGCCGAGACCCTTCGTCAGGACTGAATGAACCAAATGAATATTTTGCATCAGTCTTCACTGAGGAAGTGTGCCGGATGTTAAAGGGTGTGAAGGAAGGGAAGTGAGAGCAGTTACTATTACAAGGGAGAAGGTGTTCAAAAAGCTGGAAGTCCTAAGAGTACATAAGCCACCCAGGCCAGAAAAATTGCACCCTAAGGTTCTGGAAGAGGTCGTGGTAGAAACTGTGGAGGCATTAGTAATGATCTTTCAAAAACCATTGGCCTCTGGCATGGTGCAAATGTCGCTCCACTCCTTGAGAAAGGAGGAAGGCAGCAGAAAAGAAATTATAGACTAATTTACCTGCTTCAGTGGTTGGGAAGATGCTGGAGTCAATTCTGAAGGGTGAGGTTATGGAGTACTAAGGGGATGCAGTGGACGTTGTATATTTGGACTTTGACAAGGTGCCACACATGAGACTGCTTACCAAGTTAAGACCCATGGCATTACAGGAAGGTTACTAGCATGGTTAGAGCATTGGCTGATTGGTAGCAGGCACCGAGTGGGAATAAAAGGATCCTTTACTGGTCTGCTGCCAGTAACTAGTGGTATTCCACAGGAATCGGTGTTGGGACCACTTCTTTTTATGCTGTATATCAATAATTTAGGTGATGGAATAGATGGCCTTGTTGCCAAGTTTGTAGATGATACAACAATTGGTGGAGGGGCAGGTAGTGTTGAGGAAATAGGTAGGCTGTAGAAGGACTTAGACAGATTAGCGCAATGGACAAGAGAGTGGAAAATGAAATACGATGTTGGAAAATGCACGGTCATGCACTTCAGTAGTAGAGATGAATGTGCAGGCTATTTTCTAAACGGGGAGAAAATTCAAAAATCTGAGAGGCAAAGGGACTTGGGAGTCCTTGTGCAGAACACCTTAAAGGTTAACTTGCAGGTAGAATTGGTTGTGAGGAAGGAAAATGCAATGTTAGTATTCATTTCAGGAGGTTTAGAATAGAAGAGCAGCGTTGTGATGCTGTGTCTTTCTAAGACACCTTTGAGGCCTCATGTTGAGAATTGTGAAGAGTTTTGGTTTTCTCATCTAAGAAAGGATGTGCTGGCATTGAAGAGGGTGCAGAGGAGGTTCACAAGGATGATTCCGGAATGAGGAACATTTGAGAGTTCTGGGTCTGTACTCGCTGCAATTTAGAAGGATGAGGCGGGATCTCATTGAAACCTTTGAATGTTGAAAGGCCTAGACAGGGCAGATTGGAAAGACTGTTTCCCATGGTGGGGGAGTCTAGGACAAGAGGGCACAGCCTCAGGACAGAGGGGCATCCATTTAAAAGAGAGATAAGAAGAAATCTCTTTAGCCAGAGGGTGGTGAATTTGTGGAATTTATTACCACAGGCAGATATGGAGGCCAGGTTGTTGGGTGTATTTAAGGCAGAGCTTGTTAAGTTATTGTTTAGACGCAGCATCAAATGTTATCTCTTCAGTGGTTTCATCGAGGCCCGACTGTGCAAAACGTGGACGTCAGCCAGTTAGAACAGCAAGACGAGTTTAAAAGGAGACAGCGAGTGTCGGAGTAATGGACGACAGAGTAGGAGGGCTTTGGCTCTAAGGGGCTTTGGCAATAATGGGTCAGGGTGAAGTGGGTTGCCTGTGTAGAATACAGACAGAAAGTATGTGTGTGAGGCTGGTGTTCTGTGCTTGGTGTTAGCTGTGTGAAGTCCTGGAGACACCCAGCCTCCCGGACAGCCATATCTGTACAGGTGTGTCGAGCTGCTGCTCCTTAGGGACCAAATTAGGGAACCAGTGATGCAGCTCGATGATCTTCGTCTGATCAGGGAGAGTGAGGAGGTGACAGAGAGGAGCTATAGGCAAATAGTCACACCGGAGCCTTGGGAGACAGATAAGTGGGTAACAGTCAGGAGAGGAAAGGGCAAAAGGCAGATACTAGAGAGTACCCCTGTGGCTGTCCCCCTTAACAATAAGTATTCCTGTTTGAGTCTGTTAGTGGGGGCTACCTGGGGGGAGCAACAGTGGTCGTGCCTCTGACACAGAGTCTGGCCCTGTGACTCAGAAGGTTAGGGAAAGGAAGAGGATGGCAGCAGTGATAGGGGACTCTATAGTTAGGGGGTCAGACATGTGTTTCTGTGGACGCAGGAAAGAAACACGAATGGTAGTTTACCTCCCAGGTGCCAGGGTCCAGGATGTTTTTGATTGTGTTCACGATTCCTGAAGTGGGAAGGTGAACAGCCAAAGGTTGTGGTACATATTGGTACCAACGACATGGGTAGGAAAAGGGAGGAGGTCCTGAAAACAGACTACAGGGAGTTAGGAAGGAAGTTGAGAAGCATTACCTCAAAAGTAGTAATCTTGGGATTACTGCCTGTGCTACACAATAGTGAGTATAGGAATAGAGTGAGATGAAGGATAAATGTGTGTATGAGGGATTGGAGCAAGAGGCAGGAATTCAGATTTCTGGATGATTGAGACCGCTTTGCTAATGCAATTGGGGAGAGTTTAAGCTACAATTGCTGGAGGGGGGTGGGAACTGAGCTGAAGAGACTGGGGAAGAGACGGTTGGCTCACAAATAGAGAAAGCTTGTAGACAGTGTGAGAGGGAGGATAGACAGGTGATAGAGAAGGGACGCACTCAGACCAGTGGTTTGAGATGTGTCTATTTTAATGCAAGGAGTATTGTGAACAAAGCGAATGAGCTTAGAGTGTGGATCACTACTTGGAGTTATGAATTTCTGGCCTTTACAGAGACGTGGATGGCTCAGGGGCAGGAATGGCTACTTAGAGTGCCAGGCTTTAGTTGTTTCAGAAAGGACAGGGAGGGAGGCAAAAGAGGTGGGGCTGTGGTACTGCTGATCAGTGATAATGTCACAGCTGCAGAAAAGGAGGAAGTCATGGAGGTATTGTCTGCTGAGTCTCTGTGGATGGAAGTTAGGAACAGCAAGGTGTCAATAACTCTACTGGGTGATTTTTATAGACCACCCAATAGTAACAGGGACATCAAGGAGCAGATAGGGAGACAGGGTTGTTGTGGTGGGAGTTTTTAATTTCCCAAATATTGATTGTCATCTCCTGAGAGCAAGGGATTCAGATGGGGTGGAATTTGTTAGGTGTGTTCAAGAAGGTTTTTTGACACAATATGTAGATAACTCTACAAGAGGAGAGGCTGTACTTGATCTGGTATTAGGAAATGAACCTGGTCAGGTGTCAGATCTCTCAGTGGGAGAGCATTTTGGAGATAGTGATCATAATTCTATCTCCTTTACCATAGCATTGGAGAGGGATAGGAACAGACAGGTTAGGAAAGTGTTTAATTAGAGAAAGGGGAAATATGAGGCTATCAGGCAGGAACGTGGAAGCATAAATTGAGAATAGATTTTCTCAATAATGTGGCAAGTGTTCAGGGGATTTTTCTGCGGAGTTCTGCATAGGTACATTCCAGTGAGACAGGGAAAAGTTGGCAGGGTACAGGAATCGTGGTGTACAAAGGCTGTTGAAAATCTAGTCAAGAAGAAAAGAAAAGCTTATGAAAGGTTCAAAAATCTAGGTAATGATAGAGATCTAGAAGATTATAAGGCTAGCAGGAAGGAGTTTAAGAATGAAATTAGGAGAGCCAGAAGGTGCCATGAGAAGGCCTTGGCGAGCAGGATTAAGGAAAACCCCAAGGCATTCTACATGTTTGTGAAGAGCAAGAGGATAAGACATGAGAGAATAGGACCAATCAAGTGTGACAGTGGAAAAGTGTGTATGGAACAGGAAGAGATAGCAGAGGTACTTAATGAATACTTTGCTTCAGTATTCACTAAGGAAAAGGATCTTGGCAAATGTTCATAAATCCGGCCTTTCAGGATCTTCTCCATCTTAATCACTGAAGTAAGACTCACTGGTCTATAATTTCCTGGACTATCTCTACTCCCTTTCTTGAATAAGGGAACAACAACAGCAAACCTCTAATACTCCGGAACCTCTCCCTTCCTCATTGATGATGCAAAGATCATCACTAAAGGCTCAGGAATCTCCTCCCTCACTTCACACAGTAGCCTGGGGTAGATCCCCTCCGGTCCTGGTAAGTTATCCAACTTGATGCTTTCCAAAAGCTCCAGCACATCCTCTTCCTTAATATCTACATGCTCAAGCTTTTCAGTCTGCTGCATGTTATCCCTACAATTGCCAAGATCCTTACCCACAGTGAATATTGAAGCAGTATTCATTAAGTACCTCAGCTGTCTCCTCCTGTTCCATACACACTTTTCCACTGTCACGCTTGATTGGTCCTATTCTCTCATTTCTTATCCTCTTGCTCTTCACATATGTGTAGAATGCATTGGGGTTTACCTTAATCCTTTCCACCAAGGCCTTCTCATGGCCCCTTCTGGCTCTCCTAATTTCATTCTCAAGCTTCTTCCTGCTAGGCTTATAATCCTCTAGATCTCTATCATTGCCTAGTTTTTTTGAACCTTCCATAAGCTCTTCTTTTCTTCTTGACTAAATTTACACCACAGTTCCTTTCCCTGTCTCATCGGAATGTACCTATGCAGAACCCCACGCAAATATCCTCTGAACATTTGCCACACTTCTTCTGTACATTTCCCTGAGAACATCTGCTTCCAAGTTCCTGCCTGATAGCCTCATAGTTCCCTTTATTCCAATTAAACATTTCCCTAACTTGTCTGTTCCTATCCCTCTCCAATGCTATGGTAAAGGAGATAGAATTGTAATCACTATCTCCAAAATGCTCTCCCACTGACAGACCTGACACCTGACCAGGTTCATTTCCCAATACCAGACCAAGTACAGCCTCTCCTCTTGTAGGCTTATCTACATATTGTGTTAAGAAACCTTCCTGAACACACCTAACAAACTCCACCCCATCTAAACCCCTTATTCTAGGGAGTGTTATGAGAGATGCGGGCTTGTATTGTGAGTTTTACTTTAAGCACCTGAGTGAGGTGGGTCTATGACGTCAGTCACAACCTGCTGAAGACATAAAAACATACGGAGAGAGAGAGAAAGAGAGAGAGAGTGAGAGAGAGAGAGAGAGAGAGAGAGAGAGAGAGAGAGAGAGACTGACTGACTGGAAAAGCTGTTGGAACTTCAGTTTGTTGCTGTCATCGTAAGACTGGGAGTTCCATACTCTCCCAGGCCCAAAAGGTTGGGTTGATTATCGGCACACAGTGCACAATGGACTTGTGACTGTTACTTCATATAATCTATATGTGTGGATTTGTTGGAGTATCCTGTGGTATCACTTTTGTTGGCCCTTACCTGGAATCGGGGTGTTGTGTGGTAATCAGTTGAAGAACGATATTCCTGTGACTATCACCTCGTGATAGCTCTAAGTGGATTTCGGAATGACTCAAACAGGATGTTCAATGGCTGTTATTTTGTTTTATCAGCATGGAACTTGTAATTCTTCATATCACCCTCTCTCTACATACTTCTATATGGATTACAAATCTCTCCCCCATCATTTATTTTTTGGATTACTGAACATTATTAACTTGCCATCTTAAGACTTTAATAACTGTTCCTCAGTTTGAAACACACACACACACACTTTTGTTTATCTTGTTTAAATTACTATATTATAAGTAGATACTAATAAAATAAAGATAGTGGTTTTAACATTAAAACCCGACTCAGTGTATAATCTCTCGCTGCTGGTACATTACGAAAATATAACAGGAGATGCCGATCAATATTTGGGAAATTGAAATCTCCCACCACAACAACCCTGTTATTATTACACCTTTCCAGAATCTGTCTCCCTATCTGCTCCTCGATGTCCCTGTTACTATTGGATGGTCTGTAAAAAACACCCTGTAGAGTTGTTGACCCCTTCCTGTTCCTAACTTCCACCCACAGAGACTCCGTAGACAAACCCCTCCATGTCTTCCTCCTTTTCTGCAGCCGTGACACTACCCCTGATCAACTGTGCCACACCCCCAACTCTTTTGCCACCCTCTCTGACCTTTCCGAAACATCTCAAGCCTGGCACTTGAAGTAGGCATTCTTGCCCCTGAGCCATCCAAGTCTCTGTAATGGGCTGAACATCATAGCTCCAAGTGCTGATCCACACTCTAAGCTTCCTCCGCTTTATTCACAATACTCCTGGAATTAAAATAGACACATCTCAAACCATCAGTCTGAACACATCCCTTCTCTATTACCTGCCTATCCTCCCTTTCACACTGTCTCCAAGCTTTCTCTAGTTGTGAGCCAACCTCCCTTTCCTCCATCACTTCAGTTCAGTTCCCACCCCCCAGCAATACTAGTTTAAGCTCTCCCCAGTAGCCTTAGCAAACCTCATCATCAGGATATTGGTCCCCCTGGGATTCAAGTGCAACCCATCCTTTTGATACAGGTCACACCCGCCCGAAAAGAGGTCCCAATGATCCAGTAATCTGTATCCCTGCCCCCTGCTCCAAACCCTCAGCCACGCATTTATCCTCCATCCCATTCTATTCCTATACTCACTGTCATGTAGCACAGGCAGTAATCCCGAGATTACTACCTTTGAAGTCCTGCTCCTCAACTTCCTTCCTAACTTCCTGAAGTCTGTTTTCAAGACCTCCTCCTTTTTCCTACCCATGTCATTGGTACCAATATGTACCACGACCTCTGGCTGTTCTCCTTCCCACTTCAGGAAATCGTGGACATGATCAGAAACATCCCGGACCCTGGCACCTGCGAGGCAAGCTACCATCCGCATTTCTTTCCTGCGTCCACAGAATCGCCTGTCTGAACCCCTGACTATAGAGTCCCCTATCACTGCCACCTTCCTCTCCCTTCCCCTACCCTTCTGAGCCACAGGGCCAGACTCTGTGCCAGAGGCACGGCCACTGTTGCTTCCCCCAGGTAGGCTGTCCTCCCCCAACAGTACTCAAACAGCAGCACTTATTGTTAAGGGGTATAGCCACTTGGGTACTCTCTAGCATCTGCTTCTTGCCCTTCCCTCTCCTGTTACCCACTTACCTGTCTCCCAAGGCCCCGGAGTGACTCCTGCCTATAGCTTCTATCTTCTCACTTTCTCTGACCAGACAAAGGTCATCGAGCTGCATCTCCAGTTCCCTAACATGGTCCCTAAGGAGCTGCAGTTCAACGCTTCTGGTGCAGTTATGGTCATCTGGAAGGCTGGGAGTCTTGCTGGGAGCGCAGAAAACCAGTCTCACACACATACCTTCTGTCTGTATTCTACACAGGTAATCTACCTCGCCTCGACCCTTAATCGCCGAAGCCCCATTGTGCCAAAGCCTTCCTACTCTGTCTCCCTCTACTCCGATGCCCACTGTATAAATCTGTCTTCTCTATAAACTCTTCTCGCTGTTCCTACCGGCTGACCTCCACGTGCTAGCGCAGTCGTGCCCCGTTCAAACCGCTGAAGAAATATGAAAATAGGCTGGCCAATAATATTAAAGAGGATACCTAAGTTTTTTCAGATACACAAAGTATAAAAGGGAGGCAAGGATGACTATCGAACCACTGGAAAACAATGCTGGAGAGGCAGTAATGAGAGACAATGAAATGGCAGACAAAGTGAATCAGTCTTCACTATGGAAGACGCAAGCAGTATGCTGGAAGTACAAGAGTGTCATGAAGTGTGTGACGTTGCCATTACTCGGGGGAAGGTTCTTGGGAAACAAAGGTCTAAAGGTAGATAAGTCACTTGGACTAGGAGGTGTATACCCCAGTGTGCTGAAAGGGTTGGCTGAAGAGATTGTGGAGGCATTCGTAATGATTTTTCAAGAATTGCTAGATTCTGAAATTGTTCAGGAAGACTGGAAAATTGCCAAAGTCACTCCACTCTTCAAGAAGGAAGTGAGGCAGAAGAAAGGGAACTATAGGCCAGTTAGTCTGGTTGGGAAAGTGTTGGAGTCGATTGTTAAGGATGTGTTTTGGGCTACTTAGGGGCATGTGATAAAATAAGCCATTGTCAGCATGGATTCCTTAAGGGAAGATCTTGCCTGACAGATCTGTAGGAATCCTTTGAAGAATTTCTGTTTGGCTGCCAGTGACTAGTAGTGTTCCACAGTCATATGCCAATGGCATGGGTCATGAAATCAATGGCTTTGTTGCAAAATTTGCAGACAATACGAAAATGGGTGGAAAGGCAGGTACAGAATGACTTAGACAGATTAGGAGAATGGGCAAAGAAGTGACAGATAAATAGTGTTGGGAATTGTATGGCCATGCACTTCAGGAGAAGAAATAAAAGGGTTAACTGTTTTCTAAATGGAGAAAATATACAAAAATCTGAGATGCAAAGGGACTTGATGGTCCTCATTTAGGATTCCCTAAAGGTTAATTTACAGTTTGAGTCATAGTGAAGAAGGCAAATGTGATGTCAACATTCATTTCTTTTTTTTTATTGGTTTTTTAATGCATTTTCTACAACACTACAAATAAGAAAAACCCCCAAACCAAAATAAAAAAATTAATAAATTGCAAAAATAAACATACAATAATAATATTATACAAAAAAGATAACTGAGAAAGCACCCAAATTGAAGTCATGTAAGGTTAGTATCCTCCCCAAGCCCCACAACAACAAAAAAACTCCAGACCAACCACAACACAATATAGAGAATATAAATCAGGACAATCAAACCCCCAAAGCTGTAAATACACTTAAAAACAGAAGATAATAATGCCAACTACCAAAAAAAAAAAGAGCTGAAAGTAAGGGACTGAAAAAAAAAACCTTAATTAAGAGGAAGGTTATGAAAGTACTCAATAAAAGGTCCCCAGACCTTATGAAACTTTATATCCGAATTAAGAATTGAATAATGGATTCTTTCAAGGTCTAAGCAGGACATGATATCATTAAGCCATTGAGCATGCGTGGGCGGGGCAACATCTCTCCATCTAAGGAGGATTAAACGTCTAGCCAGGAGAGAAGAAAAAGATAATATTCGACACTTAGTCAAACTCAAACATATATCTGTCTCACCCAAAAAACCAAACAGAGCAATTAAAGGGTTAGGTTCTAAGTGGTGATTCAGAATACAGGATAGTTATAAAAACATCCTTCCAAAATTTCTCTAAGCTAGGACAGTACATGTGAATAAGAGAAGCCTCGTCCCTTTTGCATTTATCACAAAGAGGACTAATATTAGGGTAAAATCAAGATAATTGAAATGTCAAAATGTCATCCCAGATTGTCTGGGATGCCATGAAAGCATATTTGAGGAGTCAAATAATCTCCTATACAGCAAATCTTAATAGAAAGTCCCATATAGATCAATTGGACCTAATTAATCAGACTAAAGAATAAGATCAATTGTATGCTCAAACTAAGAATCCTGAATTATATAAGAAGCGTGTAGAACTTCAAACTAAATTTAATCTTCTGTCTACTCAACCTGTTGAACACCAACTTCTTGAATGTAAGAGTCGCTTTTATATTCATGGTGACAAATCTGGTAAATTTCTAGTTAATCAGCTGAGGCATTCTAAAACTAAACAACATATTACAAAGATCTGGAAGGAAAATGGGGATTTTACATCGGATCACTTAGAAATCAACGACGTATTTAAAAATTTTTACTCTCGGCCTTATTCCTCTGAATCTCTGAATGAGAATATTTCTGTTGATCCTTTCTTAAATAATCTGAGTAATCCTTCACTTCCATCTGATTTTAAAGCCAAACTTAATGTGCCTATATCATCAGAAGAAATATCTTTTGCAATTTCTGCATTGTCTTCAGGAAAATCTCCTGGACCTGATGGGTTCCCTGTAGAATTTTATAAATCATTCTCTTCACTTCTTTCTCCTCAGTTACTCTCAGTACTATCTGACTCATTTAATTATGGTAAGTTGCCACCCTCTTTTAATGAGGCATCTTTTATTCTTTTATTAAAAAAGGGTAAAGACCCAACAGAGTGTTCCTCGCACAGGCCAACTTCTTTGCTTAATGTTGATGTTAAAATCTTGGCCAAAGTTTTGGACCATAGATTAGGAAGTGTTATTCTCTTTAGTATTTCTGATGATCAAACTGGTTTTATTAAAAACCGTCTTCCTTTTTTAACATTCGGCGTTTATTTAACATTTTATATTCACCTTCAACTGGGATTCCTGAATGCGTTATTTCTCTTGATGCAGAGAAAGCATTTGGTCGTATAGAGTGGAACTACCTCCTTGCAGTTTTAGAAAAATTTGACTTTGGTCAAAGTTTTATCTCTTGGATCAAATTGCTGTAACATTCTTTTCAAGAGGACGACAATATAAAAGCAAGGATGTAATTTTGAGGCCTTATACAACACTTCTGAGGCCTCACTTGGAGTATTTTGATCAGTTTTGGGCACCTTAGAAAGGATGTGCTGACATTGGGAAGTGTTCAGAGGAGGTTCACGAAAACGATACCAAGTTTAAAACGCTTGGCATGTAAAACATTTTGATAGTGGTGTAACAGTGGTCCGGTGTGTTGGCTGCTCTGGTACTACAAGTAATTTGTTGAATGACAGTAATCAGAGCAAGAGGTTCAAATTGCAGAAGGGCAAATATTTTGGATGTTATGGGCCCATGGGAGATTGCAGAGGTAGACAGAGCTGAGGCATGGAGTGATTTGGTATTAAGATGAGACTTTTAGTATTGAATTATTTAACCAGGAGTCTATGTAGGTCGCCAAAGTTCAAAGTTCAGAAGAAATTTACTATCACAGTTCATGTATGTCACCATATACTACCCTGTGATTCATTTTCTTGTGGACATTCGCAGTAGAACAAAGAAACACTACAAAATCAATGAAAAACCGCACACAACAAAGACAGATAAACCAAATGCAAAAAACAACAAACCATAGAAATCCAAACAAAATAATAATAATAAT
The DNA here is from genome assembly GCF_030144855.1 of Hypanus sabinus. Taxonomy (NCBI): domain Eukaryota; kingdom Metazoa; phylum Chordata; class Chondrichthyes; order Myliobatiformes; family Dasyatidae; genus Hypanus; species Hypanus sabinus. The sequence goes on from NC_082707.1 coordinate 34,583,887, forward strand.
AATAATAACAAATAAATAAGAAATAAATATCAAGAAAGTGAGTTGTAAAGTGAGTCCATAGTTTGTGGAAGCAGTTCAGTGTTGGGATATCCTCTCTGGTTGAAAGGTGATACATGTTCCTGAACCTGATTTGGGGTTTGAGGCCCTTCTACCAACATCAAAAAGGGGCTAAATTGATATTGGTTTTGCTTTTTCAATCATTTCTTTTCCCCTGCACAATCAAATCTTTCTTTCCCTCACCTTTATTTTTCTTTAAGTTGATTTAACATTAAATTCAGCCATTGTCATTTCTGCAGTATTTCCTGTTAACTTTACAAACCATCAGTCTGATTGGTTAAGGAGAAGCTCGCCTTCTTTGTCTCACCACAATATTAAAGCTGATATTTTCAGCAGCACGTCCTTCAAATCAATTGAAAGCCTAAACTTGCAGTGGTGTGTACAAATAATGACAGCCTCTTTTAGAATGCTCAAAATGTGGCTCATTACATTACCACATCTACTGCACTGATAGAGTTTTATTTGACTGCATAGGGAAGATGGTTGATTTAGGGCTCTCTTTGCTCATTGAAATTAACACGATCAGTAATTTATATTTTGCCTTTTATATCCTGTTTCAGGAGAGTTCCGCCAACAATTTGCATCCCAACTATTCGATAGCTTGCAAGCCAGTCAGGGGCGGTGAGTATTTCAATCTTAAGAAAGGTTGAGGGTTCCCAGGTGAAATAGATAAATGTTATAAAGAGCATAGAACATTACAGCACAGTACTGGCCCTTTGGCCCAAAATCTGCAGACTTTTAACCTACTCTAAGATCATTCTAACCCTTCCTTGCTACACAGCCTTTCGTTTTATTTATATCATCCATATCTAAGAGTTTCTTAAATGTTTCTAAGTATCTGCCTCTATTACCACCTCTGGCAGCGCATGCCATACACCCACTACTCTTTATGTAAAAAAACTTACCTCTGACATCCCCACCTATACTTTCGTCCAATCACATTAAAATAATACCCTTTCATATTAACCATTTCCACCCTGGAAAAAAAGCGCTGGCTGCCCATTCCATCTTTGCCTCTTATCATCTTTACACCTCTGTCAAGTCACTTCTCATCCTCTGTTTCTGAAACGTTAGGTTTATCACTTTTAGTGAAACAGGTTACAGAAAGCTTTGTGCTAAAATGGAAAATAATGAGCAAGCAGTACATTGATGATGTAGTTTGAGTGTCGGTGGTGCAACAGAGCAATGGAGTAATGGATAAGATCAGCACAAGTTGTGGGACTTGAAGCAGGGTTGTCTGGGAAACTTACACAATGAAAAATTGCATTTGTGGCATGTCATATTACTGTTTGATCAAACAATCCCAGGAGGTTTCAAGAAAGAGATTCAAGGTAGAATTGTTCTCACAAATCCAGGTGATGCGTATTTATGCTCTTTTTAAAGAAGTGACTTGAGGTAAAATAAGACAAAGAAATAGGAAGTTCATGTCAGACACCAAGAGCGTAACACCGCTTAAGGCTTAATCCTGTATGGACCTGTAATGTGTGGAGTGAAATTAAAAAAGACCTTACAGAAGGCATGAAAACATATTGTAATTAAAATCAAAGAAAATCCAGAAATGTTTTATGAATGTGTAAGGAGCAATGTGTAATAAACTAACTAGGAAAGTTTAGGGCCTATTAGAAACCAAAAAGGTGACCACAGTAAAAGTGTAATGTATGCTTGAGGTTGTTCATAAACAGTTTCCAGGCATCTTTACAAAGAAGTGTGATTCGTGTGATGTCGCAGTTAAGGTGAAAAGGTGTGATATATTGGATGGGGTAAAGAGAAAAAAAGTAATTTATTTGACACATAGCAATTCCTGATTATGATGGCGCTACGGAACATGGGCAACAGCTTACTGAGGTTTTCAAAGCACAAAATTTGACTAAATACTCTATTAATAGGACTTTTTAAATGGAAAGTTGTGGTAAACAATCACCACAAACAATAAAGAAGCGAGCGAAGGCAAGGCTGATCCGGGGGTCAAGATGTGCGGTTCTGAGACAGAGTCGGGGGCGAGCTCAGGGCAAGCTTCAGGAGAAGTTGGCACTTCGGCGACAAGGTTGGAGCAAGCAGAGTGGAGAAAAGGTGGTGTGGAGTTGTTCCAGAGCCCGTCCACCTAAACCCGGAGTGAAGTTTGATCCTTCGAAGCACCGCGATGATTTGGAAAGGTCGAGTACAGGCAGAAGCAGCGTATCACTGCTGTGGGGTCCAGATCCTGGTGTTTTGGCCATTTAAATGCCGGGCTAGATGAACTGGAAAGGCAGGGAGTTGGGATTGGAGGCGAGGGGCGCGCTGGTTCTGCTCTGCAACGTGGACGCTGCTCTCCTTGGTGCTGAGGCTGTGAGACTGCTCCAGCTGCTGCGCGCTTTGTGTCTGCAAACATTGCAGTGATTTGCCCCCCTATATGATGAACTGAGACCAAGGGCCTGCTCCACCTATACTGGGGTCTATGGATTCTATTGGGTTCAGAATACCGTTGTTAACTATTGTTTGCATGATTTGTGTTTCTCCCTCTTTCTCTGAACATTGGGTGTAAGTTTCTCTTTTAATTGGGTTCTTTTGGAAAATCCCCAAAAACGAAAATCATGCAAACTACTGCCCCATGTTTATTTAACCTTTAGCACAAAAAAAACACACATTGGAAATACCCGTCAGCTTTTCACACTTCAATGTTATACAATTTTCTCCTTACTCTCTCGCCAGTTCATGAATTCTCAAAGATAATGCACATAACCAATTTGTTTTTCTTCTAATTGCATTACAATTCATTTTCAGCTGATTCTGCATAAAAAAAATCATTTTAAAGCAGTTCTGTCAACAATTGCATAGAGTAAAACAACCATGAAAAGTGCTTTCTTTTTTAATGTAGAATGGTGTGTTTTTTGTGCCAAAGGTTAAACACGGGGCAGTAGTGTGCATGATTTTTATTTTTGGGGATCTGATTCTCTGATTTGTCTAATATTGAAACTGGAGAGTGACTTCTAGTTTTTTATGGTGGTATTACTTAAGTTTTCAGGGTAGGTAGTTCAGCTGTAAAATCATTGCACGGCGTCTGATGGAAAAATTCAGTTCCAATGTACAGGGTTATTCAGATGCCTTGAGTAAGCAGATGGTTGGACTGTATCCTCTGGCTATAGTGCAGCAGTGGAATATCTAATTTTGATCTCTAACATACCGAATATACAGTTAAAATATTTATAATTATTTCTTTTATTCTAATAGGGACTGAAAACTAGATTTTAACCTGATTGGAAAAACCTTCCTCTTTTCCACTCTGAATCTCCAACTCTTAACCCTCTGGTCAAAGACACTTCTGCTAAGAGATAGATTTCTCATTCTTTGCCCTATCTACACCTCTTATAATTTTGTATACCTCAACTTTCTCTGCTCCAAGGAAAACAAATTCTAATCTCTGAAATTCAGAGTGAATCTCCAAGATTCTAATATTTCTAATATTTCCTTTTCAATGGTAATATTTTCTTTTCACTGATAATTTGTTCTGAGATTCCACTACTCCCAACTCTGATTTTTCTTACTACAATGTCCTTCCGCATAGTGAATTCATTTAAACCCTCACGAACAAGGTCTTGCCCCCTATTGCCCTATTGTTCATGAAGATGACTCACAGCCACCTCAAGAGCAGTCATTGACAGCTTTGCTTATGACATCTCCATTACATGACTGAATAAAAGAAAATGCACAGCAACCATTATATCCGCCATCTAGCTAATAAAGGCATTCTCTCAGCGAGGAGCACTTTGAGAAGTCCTTATTTGATTAAATTTGCCTTGTAGTTGCAATAATTTTATTTTTGTTACTTAAAGCAGAATGAAGGCAAAAGAATTGCCATCACTGGGTGTGACACTGGATTTGGATTTTCACTAGCCCAGCACCTGCACAAAAAAGGATCCAGAAATTTTGCAGTGTGGCTATTAAAGGTACAGATGATATTGCTTCTTTATTTAAAGAGCAAACACGAGGAAATCTGCAGATTCTGGAAATTCAAACAACAACACACACAAAATGCTGGTGGAACACAGCAGGCCAAGCAGCATCTATAAGGAGAAGCACTGTCGACGTTTTGGGCCGAGACCCTTCATTAGGACTAACCGAAAGGAAAGATAGTAAGAGATTTGAAAGTAGTGAGGGGAGGGGGAAATGCAAAATGATAGGAGAAGACCTGCTGCCTGGCCTGCTGTGTTCCACCAGCATTTTGTGTGTGTTGTTGTTTGCTTCTTTATTGTTCAAGATTCAGAAGCTAATTTTAAATCAAAGAGAATTTTTTGTTGTAAAAGTTATTATTTAAAAATATTTGGCATAGAACAGGAAAAATAATCTTTTATGTTATATTAATCACCACCAAAATAATCAAATATACTTATAATGTGTCCAAAATACTAACTTGATCTACGCTTAGATATCGATTCAGAAGTGTGGTACCCTGGTTTAGGACCATGCTTTATTTCATTAATATTGCTATGCTGTTGGGCATTTTATTTTCTGCATATTTTTTCAAAATGCATATCTATATTTTTTAAAAAGTGTACCTTTAATTTCATTATACAATTGGGTATTTTTATTTTTTGCCTCTTTAAAATAATAAATTCAGTTGATAAGTTAGGCTTGTTGAATTAGCCAGTAGGTTTTGGCTTGTTAACATTTTTTCTAGAGGGAGCACAAGAAAAGTGGGGTAGCCATTTTTTCTCGAGGGAGCATGGGATCGAAGGAATTTTGGGAAATGGACAATGAACATGGTGGAAAAACATAGCAAAATGCTCATAGAACCAAATTTGCACGGACAGATATAGATGTCTGAAAAGCCTCATGCAAACTATTTCTTCACGAAGAATGTGCAGATAACTTCCAGTTGGGCAATTAGCACACAACATTGGAGAAAGTACAACACCTTTATCCTTGGAAATTGCGTGGATATCTTTAGTCCTTTGACGGATTTTTCAGCGCAGAAACGTTTTGGTACCGTAAGTAAACAAAGTGAAGAAAAGTGGATTGATTGCTCAAAAATTATCTCCACTGATTATGTGAACTCTATCGACTAATATCGATATATATATTTATGTTTAGGGCTTTATCTTTATTTTGTATTATATGGTATTATTTTGTTATAGTTCAAAATATTTTGCCAATACAACTTCAATCTAAGCTTATACTGGTGTGAGGTGAATTATTGCTTACTGGCGTACAGTGAATTGGTATGGGTATGTCAGTGCTCATGCAGGTAATTCTTTCAATTTCCCTTAGAAAGAGCATGTAAACTTCTATCTTTTGTGTTTACCAGAATCATATTTACCTAGTCATGTTTTTGTTAATGAAAATGGGCTTTTCATTGTTATTCCCGTGTTTTGTAGAGATTGTATTCACAGTAATAGCTAACTTATTATGAGCCAACAGTGAGTGGGTTACTCAAGTATGTAAATGCAGACATTGGAAAGGGCAGCTTGGCTGTGAAATGTTCAGTTGCATAATCTTCAATTCACAAGTTAAACAGCACTGGAAGGAAACCACCACTCGTTGACTCTAACTCTCAGAGGATTTAACACATTCTACACAGAGAATGAAGGTTGAGTAAAATATTTGAAACCAATAGAATTTCTTCAGGAATATGATCAACAGGTCTACAAAGTAATTCATATTTTTGCTAGGATCTTGCTATCCAGATCTGCTTTCAGAATACTCCATAAGAATAAATTTGATTGAACTGCCAAAGTCGCAATAAATATTTAATCAACTAGCTGCTTGGAAGTTGGAAATAACTGTGAACATATCACAGGAATGCCCAGACCTAATATCCATATTTACATAATTTTAAAATTGCTAGTTTAGGCTTGAGTCAAAAATGTATTTTGGTCAAACTCTTTCAGTGCTTTCATTCAGTCACTTTTGGTAATATTTGGTCGGAGTGGATTTTCTTCTTGTCAGTCCGACATGGATACCCTCACCTTGCTATTGTGCTGAAAGTAATGTGAGCATCAAGAACCCAACCTGTGACAAATCTTGAATGCCAGTGGTGATCCATGAATGTAGAAAATCCAGTGACTGTGCTGAAGATGAATTAATTGCTAACTTGCTCATAAACTGCACTGACTGTGACTTACTGCTTTGAGGATAAAGGTGACGAAGGATCTTAGAAGCTGGAGGAATGAAGAGCGATCGGGTGGTTGTGATTCAGTTTGACGTTTGCAAAGATGAGGACGTGGAGAGAGCAGTAGAATTTGTGAAAGAACATATGATGCATTTAGAAAATGGTTATTTACTTCTAATGAATTCTCAATAAAAATCGAGTGTACACACAATTGGAGTAAAGTGATGAAATTACATAATTTTTAGAAACCTTTTGTGGTTAGAAGTTTATTCAATCCACATCTATTAGATTAAGCAGTATTGAGGTTTGCGCTTAGCATAAATGGCGTTTGATGGCTCTGGGCCTGTATACACTAGAATTCAGTAGAATGAGGGGTGACCTCGAATGGTGAAAGGTGAATATGGAGAGGATGTTTCTGATGGTGGAAAAGTCTAAGACCAGAGGACACACACTCAGAATAGAGCGTTGTTCATTTAGAACAGCGATGAGGAAGAATTTCTTTAGCCAGAAGGTGGTAGAATTGGGGAATTATTTGCCACAGGCAGTTGTGGGAGCCAAGTCTTTATGGATATTCAAGGCAGAGGTTGATAGATTCCTGATTGGTCAGAGCATGAAGGGATACGGGAAGAAGGCAGGAGATTGGGGCTCAGAGGAAAATTGGATCAGCCATAATGAAATGGCAGAGCAGACTCGATGGCCCAAATGGCCTAATTTTGCTCCTGTATCTTATGATGTTATTAATTATGGTGCAGACTGACACTTAAAAAGAATCTGCATTTACTTAAAGTACTGTACTTTCTGATATATCTTACAGAAAATTGTACTGAATAAATACCTTAAATTCCCATCAACTTAACTTGATTCCCAGCTGAGAAGGTTAAGGATGAGGGAATTAGTGTGTTTATACAGTATTTCACGTGTAGTAATTAAATGGAACTGTGTTTGTGCTTATTGCAGAGCAGTGAATCACTTCTGTGATTCAAGGTGATGACAGTGTGTTCTTGTGTTCTCGAGATTATTTCTGGAGTGTGATTACAACATAATATTGGTTTGGAGTATCAAAACTGCCTCATTTGGGGACATAATACTGTCTAGTGGAAAGAGAAACCTGTCACAGCACGGAAGTTGCAGTAGGGTCTATGCACCCCTACAAGCGGGCTGCACAACAGTTTGGCAATTGCACTTGTGAAAATGCATTTTCCAGCTAACTGCTGTTCCATTATGGTTCATTATGGCACTATTTAACTTCTTTCTTCTCTTTGTAGTACCGTCGAGACTTGAGCAAGCACAACAACGTCATGCTCCTGCTTACTTTCGTCCTTGTCTGATTTCAACTGATGCCGGAATGGAGTGGTATTCATTTAGTATTTAGATATTGTTTTCAGCTGCAAACGTGGCACTTTACTTTCTGTTTGAGAGTTCTCGGTAACAACCCAGTTGGCCTAGTGTTTGTTGTTTTCCTTCCCCTTAAAATTTTGCAAAGTTTGCATTAAAGACAGTGAACTGTTAACTTAGTACATTGTGTGTGTGTGTGTCTCTCTCTCCATAGTTGGGCCGTATTTGAATGTTCTGACAGCAAGTCTTGACCAGTGAAATGGATGCAGCAGTGAGAGAACAGCTGAACTTGGCCCTGTGCTTCATTGGCCAGGTAGGAGACAAGTGATTGAATCTGTTCTGGGCAAAGATACTAAGGCAATGTGGCAGATAATCTCATACCAAAGAGCCAGTCTCATCCAGAGGAACAAGTATTGTTCCTCTCAGCAACTGTCCAGCAGCTGGAGTCAGGTGTCTGTGATTTCTGCAGTCACAGCGGCAGTCCATGAACTTACAGCAAACAGCCATTAGTGTTCTCACCAATACAACTCAGCAGCCTCTGATCTCATCAGTCCCACTCCCGGTATCCCACACATTGTGCTTTTCTGCTGCCACGACAGCCCCTGCCAGTAATGTTCCCACTTCCGCGTCCAAACCAGCAATTACTTCCACATCTGTACAAGGATCGAGTATTCCCCCATCTAGTGACTCCAGTGGCTGCAGATTTTTATTACCCACGGTGAGCTGACTTTACTGGCCCAACCTTGTCTCTTAGGTGTTGGTGCACGAACACTGGCGTATGTGGTGAATCTCCGAGATGGACCTGCACTCAGCCTGTTCAGTGCTGTACCGGAGCCAGGATACTCTACAGCCCAGTTGTTTTGCCATTTTGTTGCTGAGTTAAGGAGAGTTTTCTGACCTTCCAGTACGGAGTCATGGACCTGTGCCATGGCAGAGGGATGGTGAGAGCCTATGCGGTCAAATTTTGCACACTTGCATCAAGACGGGATAGAATGAGAGATCCCTCATCACTGCCTGCCAGCATGGACTGGGCGCAGGCATCCAGCATGAGACTCCTGTCTATAATGAGCACGATGGTCTGGATGACCTGATTATTCTGGCTGTTCGAGTGGACAACCAGGTAATTGAGTGATGCAAGGAAAGACTGTCTCATGCTTCCTACTCACTGTAAGTCTTCGCCCTCTTCCTCATCAGCCAGCACCCAGTCTGCAGAGGAGTCTATGCAAGGGGGTATATGCACCTGTCTCAAGAAGAATGAGATTGGTGCAAGAGAACAGGTTCCTGCCTCTGTTGTGGTGATCCAGAACATTTCTAGGCATCATCTCAAAAGTGTACAGTAAAAGAGGAAGGGGAGTCCTCATGGGTTGTTTTCCCCTGCCATTGGTTTCCCCTAATTTGGTAATGCTCCCAGCTTTCTTGTCATGGGGGGCTCAGACTGAAGAACTTAAGACATGTTTTGACACCAGTGCTGCCAGGAATCTTATGAACGTCCCTCTGGCTCAAGGATGGGGAGTTACAACTCAGGAATTAAGAGAAACGATCAACGTCGAGGCCCTGGACAGTCAACCTCAGGGCATCGGCTGGATCCACCTTTCCACCAAACCCCCCGAACTTCTGCTCAAAGGCAACCATAGGGAACAACTATCCTTCTATCTGGTTGATCCCCCTGAACTGCCACTGGTGCTTGGTCTCCCCTGGTTATCCCAACATAACCCAAGGATTGATTGGTCCCTTAAAGCAGTCCACAAGTGGGGACCAGCATGCCTGTCTACCTGTCTGGGTCCAACTTAAGCTCACTTCTGTGAAGCCCCTCCTGTGTCAGCAAAAGATATGGACCTCTCTGGGATTTTGGAATATGTTAATCTTCTTGAAGTCTTCAGACAAAAGAAGGCCACCTCCCTGCCTCCACACGGGTCATATAACTGAGCCTTTGACCTGTTACCTGGTACTAGACTTCCCTGGAGCCAGCTCTTTTTTTCTCTCTTTTGCCCAGAAATGATGGCCATGGAAGAGTGCATCAAGGAGGCTTTGCCTTTGGGTTTATCTGTCCGTCAACCTCACCAGCAAGAGTGGGCTTATCTTTTGTGAACAAAATGAATGGCAAGCTCCGTCCCGGCATTGATTTCCATAAAGACCAGGTGTCGATTTAGGGCTATATACTTATCCCTTCCAGTGTTCAATTGGACCTGAGTAAAGTTCAGGCAGTAACAAAGTGGCCAAAACCATCTACAGTCAAGTAGGTGCGGTGCTTCATGGGGCTTGCAAACGTTTATCACCACTTCATCTGGTATTTCAGCTCTGTCATGGCTGCAATAATGTGTTTACCAGGAAGACCTCAGCAGGATTCCAAGCGTTATCGGAACTAAAGTGACACTTCAACACTGCCCCAGTGCTGCAACACCCAGATCATCCCAGCTATTCATTGACGAGCTGGATGCACCTGATGTTGGCTTTGGAGCTGTACTCTCTCAGCACCCTTCTGCGGATAGCTGGCTGCATCCTTGTGCCTTCCTCTTTGGTTGCTTGACTCAGGCCAAGAGTAACTACGATGTTGGGAACTGAGAGCTTATGGCTGTTGAGAAGGCTCTGGAAGAATGGTGACACTGGCCGGAGGGGGTAGAACATCCTTTTTTGGTTTGATAGATCACAAGAAACTCTCCTCTATTCAGGATGCTAACAGGCTCAACTCCTGTCATGCATGTTGGGCTCCCTTTTTCACCTGGTTTAATTTCATCCTCACCTATTGTCCCAACAGCAAAAATACCAAGGCCAATGCTCTCTCCTGGAAGTTCAACGGGTCTGTGGGCAATGCCAATCTAGAGCCTGTCCTTCCTCACTTGTGCATTGCTGCTCTGATGATTTGGGGAATAGAGTTGGAGGTGAGGGCCACCCATCAGTCTGATCCAGGCCCAGGTGGGGAACCTCCCAATTTATTTGGGCAGAGGTTACCCACATTAACCTCCAGTACTCCTCCACTGGTATGTACCCTTTTGAATACCAGAAGGGATTCCAGCCACCGTTCTTCCCTGATGAAGAGATTAATGTGGGAGTCCTGCTGCTGAACAGCTGGTCCAGCATTACAAGTGCATGTGGAGATCAGTCAGAGCTTCTCTGTTGCATGTTCAGAAATCACGTGCTCAGCATGCCAATCAGCTCCACCAAAAGGTGAGGCCTCTCAAGCTAGGAGAAGAGATCTGGCTGGCATCAAAGGATCCTTCCCTGAAAATTGAGGGTCGCAAATTAGCTCCAAGCTATGTAAGACCATTTGTAGTGGAAAAGGATATCAACGAGGTCTTGTACAGATTGCATCCACTAGCATCAATGAAGATCTATGTTTTCCAGCTCAAGCCAAGTATTAACACCCCCTGGCTCCAGTCACCCCACCTCCCTCTCTTTACTGGTAAATACTGTCTGGTGCTTCCTGGCATCTCACCAGGTATGTGGTAAGGTCCTGTATTTGTGGATTGGGAAGGGTATGGTCCTGAGGAACATTCTTGGATCCTGGCGAATGACAGCTTGGACAAGTCTCTCATCTGGCACTTACAGCAAGCACAGGTCTGAGGCAGCTCAGGAGGTATGCCTAGGGAGGGGGGCCCTGTCACAACCATGGACTCTGCTGCAGGGTCCACACGCCACTGCCAGTTTGGCAATTGTGCTCATGAATATGCAAGTTCCAGCTCACTGCTATTTCATCATTAGCTCTATTTAACTCCCTTCTTTTCGATGTAGTATTATCGAGACTTGACCAAGCACAGCAACGTTAGGCTCCCTGCTTACTTTCATCCTTGTCTGAGAAAGAGGTCTACCATTTCGACTGGCGTTGGAATGCAGCGGTATTCATTTAATATTTATATATTGTTTTCAGCCAGGATGTGGCATTTTACAGAATGAAATATGTATCAAGTAGTTAAGTTAAGGTTCAACTTCCATTCAGAAATTGTACGACGGGGGGAAGAAGCTGTTCTTGAATCACTGAGTGTGTGCCTTTAGGCTTCTGTACCTTCTTCCTGATGGTACCAAGGAGAAGAGAGCATGACCTGGGTGCTGGGGAATCTTGATGATGGATGTCACGTCTTTTTAAGGTACTGCTCCTTGATGATGTCCTGGATACTATGAAGGCATGACGGAGTTGACTAATTTTACAACTCTCTGCAGCTTACTTTGATCCTGTGCAGTAGCCCCCCACCACAGCTGCTCCACCCCGCCCCATACCAGACAGTAATGCGGCCAGTCAGAACGCGCTCCATGGTACATCTGTAGAAATTTACCAGTGTTTTGATGACATACCAAATCTCCTCAAAATCCTAATGAAACAAAGCAAATGTTTTGCCTCCATCATAGCTGTATCAATATGTTGAGTCCAAGTTAGGTCTTTGGAGATATTGACCATAAGACATAGGTGCTGAATTAAGCCATTTGGCCCATCAAGCCTGCTCCACCATTCAATTATGGCTGATCCTTTCCCCCCTCCTCAGTCCCACTCCCTGGCCTTCTCCCTGTAACCTTTGATACTGTGTCCAATGAAGAATCTATCAATCTCTGCCTTAAATACACCCAACAACCTGGCCTTCATTGCTGCCTGTGGTAACAAATTCCACAAACTCACCATGCTCTGACGAAAGAAATTTTTCTGCATCTCTGTTTTAAATGGACGCTCCTCTGTCCTGAGGCTGTGCCCTCTTGTCCTAGACTCCCATAGCATGGGAAATATCCTTTCCACATCTCCTTTGTCTAGGCCTTTTAACATTCAAAAAGTTTCAATGAGATCCCCTTCATCCTTCTAAATTCCAACAATTACAGATCCAGAGCCATCGGACATTTCTCATATGATAATCCTTTCATTCCTGGAATCATCCTTGTGAACTGCCTCTGGACCCTCTCCAATGCCAACTCATCATTTCCTAGATGAGGAACCCAAAACTGTTCACAACACTCAAGGTGCACCCTCACCAGTGCCTTAAAAAGACTCAACATCATATCCTTGCTCTTTTATTCAAGACCTCTTGAAATGAATGCTAACATTGCATTTGCCTTCCTCACCTGCAAGTTAACCTTTAGGGTATTCCGCACAAGGACTCCCAAGTCCCTTTGCATCTCCAATTTTTGGATTTTCTCTCCATTTAGAAAATAGTCTGCACATTTATTTCTACTACCAAAGTGCATGACTATGCATTTTGCAATATTGTATTTCATTTGCCACACTCTTGCCCATTCTCCTAATCTGTCTAAGTCCTTCTGCAGCCTACCTGTTTCCTCAACACTACCTGCCCCTCCACCAATCTTCGTATCATCTGCAAACTTGGCAACAAGGCCATCTATTCCATCACCTAAATCATTGATGTACAGCGTAAAAAGAAGCGGTCCTAACACTGACCCCTTCGGAAAACCCACAGGAACCCAGGAACTTGAAATTGCTCACACTTTCCACTCTGAGCTGTCTATGAGACTGATGTGTGTTCCCTTGTCTTACCCTTCTGAAACCACAATCAGTTCTTCAGTCTTACTGACATTGAGTGCAAGGTTGTTGCTGTGATGCCACTCAACTAGCTGATATATCTCACTCCAGTAGGCCATCTCGTTACCATCTGAGATTCTGCTAACAATGTTTCTATCATCAGCAAATTTATAGATGGCATTTGAGCTGTGACTAGCCACATAGTCATGGGTATAGAGAGAGTAGAGCAGTGGGCTAAGCACACACATCTGAGGTGCACCAGTGTTGATGGTCAGCGAGAAGGAGATGTTATTTCCAACCTGCACTGTCAGGAAGTTAAGGATCCAATTGCAGAGGGAGGTGCAGCAGCCCAGGTTCTGGAGTTTTTCAATTAGAACTGTTAAACACTAAGCTATAGCCAATAAACAGCATCCTGACATAAGTATTTAGATTGTCCAGCTAATCCAAGGTCACGTGGAGAGCCATTGAGATCAGGTCCACCACAGATCTACTGTGGTAATAGGCAAATTGCAGTTGGTTTTGGTCCTTGCTGAGGCAGGAGTTGATTCTAGTGTTAACTAACTGCTCGAAGCATCTCACCACCATAGATGTGAGTGCTACTGAATGATAGACGTTAAGACAGCTCATCCTGCTGTTCTTGGGCACTGGCAATAATTGTCGCCCTTTTGAAGCAGGTGGAAACTTCTTAATGTAGCAATGAGAGAATGAAAATGTCTTTGAGCAGCCCCAGCAGTTGGTTGGTAGAGGGTTTCAGATCCTTACCAAGTGCTCCATCAGGGCCTGTCGCCTTGCCAGGGCTCACTTTCTTGAAAGGCCTCCTGATAATGGCATAGATTATGTCTGAGACAAACATCACATGGTCCCCAGATGCTGCAGGGACTCTCATAGTTGTAGTCTCATTCTCCCTTTTAATACGAGCGTGAAGGACATTGAGCTCATCTGGGAGTGAAACATCACTGCTATTTGTGATGCTGAGTTTTGTTTTGGAGGAAGTAATGTCCAGGAAACCATGCCAGAGTTGAGGTGCATCCGATCTTGCTTGTAAACTTGCTTGGAAATAGCTCTCTGCAAGTCATACCTGGTTTTCTAGAACAGACCTTGGTCATCAGACTTGAATGCCACAGATCCAGCCATCATCAATCTACAAACTTCCTGGTTCATCCATGGCTTTTGATATGGGTATCTACAGTAAGTTCTCATGGGCATACACAGAAGTTTATTGAAATCAGGGGCAGCTGTGTCATACTCATTCAGACTTGAAGATTTTCCCTTAAAATTATGCAAAATTCACATTCCCTTCTCTCTCTCTCTCTCTCTCTCTCTCTCTCTCTCTCTCTCTCTCTCTCTCTCTCTCCTGCCCTCCCTCCCTTCCCCCTCTCCCCCTCTCTCCCTCTTCACTCCCTCCCTCACTCCTCTTTCTCCACCCCCCCCCCCCGCCACACACACACTTGGGCCATATCCGAACATACTGACAAAACCTAACTGAATAATTTGCATTTGAATGATAGGAGTGACATCGCAGAAATAGAAAAAATGTGTTTTGCAAGATGAAACATAGGAGTATACTGTTCTTTTAAGATGTATGTACTATAATCAGCCACGTTTTTCAAATACATTTCATATGTATTTTGATTAGGTCTCTGGGGACTGATTAGTAATGCCAGCATCTCAGCTTTTGGTGAAGTAGACTTTGAGGTTGCAGAGGTTGATTTGTGGGGGACAATCTGTGTGACCAAGGGTTTCCTTCCATATATTCACAGAGCAAAAGGTAAGTGATGACCTTGAGTAGTATGTGTATCTTGTTTATAATGCACATTGATATTCAATACCCCAATTGGACTTGACATTACACAACTCAGTTAGAAACTTTATAAACTTTTTAAATTTTAAATTTTCACCTTCGTATAGATCATGTTGGCTTGTGGTGGGCAAGGGAAGCTGGTCTGCCCATCCAAAATCATTGGTGAATGACTTGATCTACATTTCTATTTGGATTTGATCATAATAAAATTGGCAATAATTCTTACGTGTTTCATTGCAAGCTCAGAAACTGATTTTAAATTACAATAACAGGAAATCCTTGCTTCTCAAAGTGCTTCTATGTTATGTTCTTGTTGGAAATATCCATTTTCTCTATTCCAATATCAGTCTAACTTAAATATAAGTTCCTGTCATATTTCCCTTGCCTTTTGTTTTAACTTCCTACCTTCCAATCCATCAGAATTGTTCTCAAATGAAAGAACTTCTGGAAGATCAAATCCAATTTATCCAGTATTTCTAGAGACACCACTTTGAACCCTTAGATGGTTGGTCTTCAGTCCAACAAATCTGTAAGCTTTTCATCTCACGAATTTCTCATGTGCTATTATTTTCTTTAAATTTCACTCATTCATTGGAATGTTTGTTTCAGGCAGAAGCAAAATATGAATTTAACATTTAACAGTATTACTCCCCTTTTTGACTTCTCATGAATACCTGGGAGATAGCGATCATTCCATCAGAATGTTAGGTTAGCAACAGAAAAGAAAGAGAAGTAATCCAACAAAGTTATTAATTAGAAGAAGACCAGTGGGATGAGAGCAGATCTACCCTGGGTAAAGTGAAACAAAAAGCTGACACATCTATAAGAAAATAATGGAGTTCCCTTAAGGAAGATGGTTCCGGTAGGGTTGGGGCACGTTCCCAAAAGAGGATAAGTCATATTCAGAGTTCCCTGGATGATGAAAATGATACAGAGTACGGTAAAGTTAAAGAAGCTGTAATGACAGTGGGAACCAGGCTGATTACAAAATAATAGAGCAAAAGTGGAAAGTAAAATAAGAAAATAAGTGAAAAGAATAGATTTTCTTTAACATAAATGGGAATATAAAAAACTGCTTTATTTACACAGAGAGTGGTGAGTGTGTGGAATGGGCTGCCGGTGACAGTGGTGGAGGCGGATACGATAGGGTCTTTTAAGAGAATCCTGGACAGGTACATGGGCTATGGTAACCCTAGGGAAGGGACATGTCTGGTGAACAGCTTTGTGGGCTGTAGGTTTTCTAATCAAAAAATGTTCAATGGGCATATTAGGAGTAAAAGATCATAATGACCAATTGGGGCCCCTCAAGGGTGAAAATGGGATCATGCCCATGAATACTTAGGATGTCGTTAAGCATTAAACATGTGCTTTCATCTGTCTTCAGGGAAGAAGGTGCTTTAATGGAATTTTCTTCCTTGAAGGTTCATTTATTATCAAAATATACAACTCTGAAATCCTTATTCTCCAGATAGCCATAATAACAAGAAGGAAAAGAACGGCAGCCAATCATCAACCCCCAAATCCCTTCTCCCCACATAAAAAGAAATGGGCGCATTGACCCCAAATCCTCTCCCCTGCCCACAAAAATTCAGAAAGATCGAGCAAAAAAAAATAGAATATTAAAAAACTATAAAAAACTATAAGACTGAAAACAAGTCTACGGTCCAAGTCCATATCTAAAACGCAGAAAAGCTCGGTAACATTCTCCAGGCACAGCAGCAGTCTCACCCTTCTCAAGGCAATCTCCTCATGATCAAAAGGCAGCCTTTTCTCTCTAATAGCAGAGCGATTTCCCCCAGTGATCAAAAGACAGTCTCCCTTCTCCAATAGCAGAGCAATCCATCAGCAACCAAAAGGCTGTCTTCACTCTCTGATAGAAGGGTGACCTCCCAGTGATCAAAAGGCAGTCTCTCTCTCTCTAACAGCAGAGTGATCAAAAGGCAGTCTCCCCTCTCCGATAGCAGACCAATCCCCCCATGATCCAAATACAGTCTCCCTCTCCAATAGCAGACCGATACCCCCGTGATCAAAAGGCACTCTCCCCTCTCCGATAGCAGACCAATCCCCCCATGATCCAAATACAGTCTCCCTCTCCAATAGCAGACCGATACCCCCGTGATCAAAAGGCAGGTAGCCAACACTCACCATCCATATTCACCTCGATGTTTCAATCGTCGCTTTCATTGGTGAACAATGGAACACTACTCTTGAGCTTATTTTTGTTTTCTCTATCAGTCTTTTAAGTTCTCTTGATCCATAAAACTATTGGATTGGGCTGAGGATGATTTGATTCAGTGGACATCCATCCAAGACGGGTGCTCTTTGCCAGTCTACCTTGCATGTTATTCCTGACCAGCAGTAGCCAGTTAACTGTTGTCTGAAATGGCCTAAAAAGCCACACAATCCAGGAGCAAATTTTCATGTGGCAATCACTTCATTCATGTTGAAAATCCAGCCCGAAATGTCCACTGTACTCTTTTCCATGGATGCTGCTTGGCCTGCTGAGTTCCTCCATCATTTTGCTTGGACTTCCAGCATCTGCAGATTTTCTCTTGTTTGCTGTGAGATAATGTGCTATACTGTTTTCAGGCTTAATAAAAAAAGGCTTTTCTTCTGAGAGGACAAGTTAGGAGAGGGGTATGAAGAGATATGCAAGAATTCTTTGTCAACTTACTGACATAAGAGCATAAGAAATAGCAGCAGGAGAAGGCCACCTGACCCATTGAGTTTGCTCCACCATTCAATAAGATCATGGCTGATCTGGCTATGGTCTCATCTCCACCACCTGCCTTTTCCCATAACCTTTAATTCCCCTACTACTCAAAAATCTACCCAACCCTGTCTTAAATATATTGACTGAGGCAGCCCACACTGCTTCATTGAGCAGAGAATTCCACAGATTCACCATTCTCTGAGAAAAGCACTGCCTCCTCATCTCCATCCTAAATCTACTCCCCTGAATCTTGAGGCTGTGTGCCCCAGTTTTAGTCTCACCTAACAGTGGAAACAACTGTCCTGCCTCTATCTTATCTATTCCTTTCATAATTTTATATGTTGCTATAAGATCTCCTCTCATTCTTCTGAATTCCTGCAAATACAGTCCCCAGTGAGTTAATCTCTCCTCATATTCTAACCCCCTTATCTCCCTCTCCTCATATTCTATTCCCTCTTCTTGTCCTCCAAGGGACCAATGTTCATTTTAGCCACCCTTTTTCTTTTTATATCATTATAATTGTGCTGTCTTTACGACAGTTATTTAGTTTATAATATTTCCGCTTAGTAATTCATTCGATAGTATTTTCTAGTTAGAATTAGAAGTGTTTAAAGTATATTCATTGCATGTAAAATATATCGGCATGTGATGACGTCACATCCGGTTTCGCCGCGTCTTGTGGGAAAATACCGGTTTGAAATTAGCGCGAGGGTGGGGGCTCACCACGAGGCAGACCCGAGCAGAAGTTGTTTGCAGGCATGAGAAATCACAGTGAGAGCAACGCTGTAAGTTAATAGATAATCGATATATTGAACTAAGATGTTAATGCCGATCCTGTTAGAAGTAACGACGGTAGATAATGTTTATGCTTTCGTTAGTTAAAGAGTCGCGGATAGTTTGCATGGAAGTGTATTTAAAGTAGTCAATGGAGCAGGTAAACTCTCCCTGTATACTGCACCTTAGTGTAATGTAGTTATAGTCACCTTTGCAAGTATTTACACTTGAAATGTGATATTAAGGAAGGAACAAATACTGTATCAATCTTGTATTGTTTTATCAACAGTTTTCACCATATGTTAATGTGAAGAGTGAACAGTAAATGGTTAATCTTACTGCGATCTGGTTCTTATTAACTGTGGTTTATCTCGACGTTTAATTCGGCGTTCGTTACACGCGAAGGAGAACGTTACAATAATAACTTTTACTATCTTTTTTAATATTTTGAGCTAGTTTATTTTCATATTCTATCTTTCCTTTCTTTATTGCTCGCTTACTGTTTTTTGTTCCTTTTTAAAGTTTACCCAATCTTCCAGTTTCTCACTGCTCATGGCAACATGGTATACACGAACTTTTAGTTTGATGTCTTCTTTTATTTCCTTTGTTATCCAAGGCTGGCTCTCCCCACCCTTACCGTCTTTGCTTTTAACTGGAATATACTTTGGCTGAGCACTGTGAAAAATCTCTTTGAAAGTCTTCCACTGTTCCTCAACTGTCCCACCATATAGCCTGTGTTCCCAGTCTGCAGTAGCCAAATCCTCCCTCATCCCATTGTAGTCTCCACTGTTTAGATCTAACTGTTGCACCCTTCATTTGTAAGAAAAGCTCAGTCACTCTTTCCAAGAGGATTCCCAACCACAAGATCGCTAATTTTACCTGTCTCGTTGCACAAGACCAGATCTCAGGTAGCATGTTTCCTCGGAGGTTCAGTGAAGGTTCAAGCTGTTCAAGAACGTTATTGTGGATGCATTCTATCACGTCCTCCTCAAGTCTGCTTCAACCAACTTGATTCACCCAAATCTATGTGCAAGTTAAAGTCCCCAACTATAACCGCTGTTCCATTTTTACATATCTCAGACATTTCTCTGTTTATTGCCTGTGCCACTGTGATGTTATTATTTGGTGGCCAATAGACAACTCCCACCAGGGATTTTTTTTCCCTTTACTATTCCTAATCTTTACCCAGATGGATTCAACTTCCTGTTCCTTAGATCTTATATCATCTCTCACTATTGTCCTGATTTCATCTTTAATTAAAAGTGCCATCCCACCTCCCTTACCTTCCTGCCTACTTCCTGATGTCCTTGGATATTTATTTCCCATTTCTTTCCCCTGCAACCATGTTTATGTTACAGCCACTAACTGACTTGCGCCACAAGTTCACTGGCCTTGTTTCAAATACTGCAGGCATTCAGATAAAAGCCCTTTCACTCACTGTGCTTTTAAAATCTTGTAATCTTTTTTCTCTTTTGCACTTGACTTTTCTTCACTCCACTCTTACTTTTCTCTTTTTTGTCTTTTGCTCTTACTTTATCTTTATCCACACTTTTCTCTTTTACAGTATTTTGTCCATACTTCTCCAATCTGATGAACCCACCACCCTACTATTTAGCTTAAAGCCCGATCCACAGCCCTAGTTATGCGATTCACTGGGATCCAGGTCCCATCATGGTTCAGATGGAGCCTGTCCCATTGGAACAGCTCCCACATTCCCCAATACTGGTGCCAATTTCCCATGAATTCAAATCCACTTCTCCCACACCAATCCTTGAGCCATGCAGTTAACTCTCTAATCTTGATCCTATGTTAATTTGCATGTGGCTCAGGTAGTAATCCAGAGATTACCACCTTTTTGGTTCTGCTTTTTACCCTAGCTGCTCAAATTCTCTCAGCGAAACCTCTTTCTTCACTCTATGTAAGTCGTTGGTACCCACACGGACCACGGCAATTGGATCTTTCCCTTCCTACTAAAAGTTCCTCTGCAGGTTAGATAAGATGTCTTGAACCCAGGCACCAGGCAGACAACACAGCCTTCAGGACACTCTATCCTTGTGACAGAGAACTCTGTCAATTACCCAGACTATACTATCCCCAATTACCACTGTATTTCTCTTCTCTCCCCTCTCTTGAATGGCTCCCTGAACTACGCTGTCACAGTTAGGTTGCTCGTCCTTCCTACAGCCCCCACTCTCATCCACACAGAGAGCAAGAACCTCAGACCGGTTGGACAAGCTCAAGGGCTGAGGCTCCTCCAGCACTGTCTCCTGGATCCTACTACTCACCTCAGTCACAGTCACACCTTCTTGTCCCTGACCACAGACTGAATTTGAGGCAGCTAATCTAATGGGTGTGACTTCCCCCTGAAACAGAGAATCCAGGTAACTCTCCCCCTCCCCAATGTGCCAAAGTTTCTGAAGTTCGGGTATCAGATCATCAACTTGGAGCCAGAGTTCCTCGAGCAGCCAACATTTGCTCCAGATGTGGTCACCAGGAACCACAATGGGGTCCACCAGCTCTCACATCATGCAGATACAGCACATCACCTGATCCTGCATCATCCCTACTTAATTTAATTAGCTGCTATTTAGTGATGTTTTATTCAACCACTACAAAAGCCTTACCTGCTACTTACCTGTCCCTCCTCGCCAAAGCCTCAAGTTCCCACTCCTACACTGGTCCACTCACACAATGGCCACTCTGCTCTGACCCTGCTTTACTTTTATTTGCCCCTGCTAATGAATCATGAATTGATTGGTCAGCCACTACTTCACCGGGTCCCATGAAACGCTTCTTTTTTAAACTCTTCTCCCCAACTTGTGCGAAGCTCCTTCTCTCTGTGAATCGATTGGTCCATCGCTAATGCACCAAGCCCCACGAAACACTGATTTGAGCTTATTTTCCATGAGTTCATAAATGAAATAAAAAATTGAACTGAATCCAATCACAATTTGGAGATGATAGTTTTACATTCATAATTAGTTATGACTTGCATTGATAAGAAAAATTCTGTTGACAATACTTCAATATTAATTCCAAATATTGATTCAACACACTTGTACAGTTTTAATCTTGTCAATCTTCCTTTGCTGTCTATTCCCTCCAAACTTGCTAAAGGAAAACATGAAATCTTTACTGAAAGATCTTGACAACACATTAATTTCGGATTCACAATAGATCAAAATGCACTTCAATGAACAAATAGAATTTTTCTTCACAACAGATGCCACCTTTGTTCCTGTGTGATGCTGGCTTCGTCAATACACAAGTTATCTCAAAATCACCTTGGGATTCCATCAAACAGTACAGCACAGAAAGTGGTCCACCTAGTCTATGCTGAACCGTTTATCATCTTAGTCCCATCGACCTGCACCCGGAACCCTCTGTACACGTCTCATCCATGTACCTATCCAAATTTCTCTTAAATGTTGAAATTGATCCAGCATCTGCCACTTGCACTGACAGTTCATTCCACACTCTCACCACCCTTTGAGTGAAGCAGTTCCCCTCATGTTCCCCTTAATTTCACTTTTCACCCTTATCCATGACTTATAGTTGGAGTCTCACCCAATCTCAGTGGAAACCTCAGTACATTTACCCTATCTGTACCCCTCATAATTTTGTATAGATCAGTCAAATCTCCCCTCAATCTTCTACGTTCAAGGAAATAAGGTCCTAACCTTTCCCTGTAACTCAGGTTCCAAAGTCCCAGTAGCAGGCATTTTTTTCTGAACTCTTCAAATCTTATTTACTCCTTTCCTGTATGTAGGTGACCAAAACTGCACATAGTGCTCCAAATTAGGCTTCACTGATGTTTTAGAGCATTTCAAATCTTACACAATTTCAACATCTGATAGAGTTTTT
Source organism: Hypanus sabinus (assembly GCF_030144855.1). Classification (NCBI taxonomy): domain Eukaryota; kingdom Metazoa; phylum Chordata; class Chondrichthyes; order Myliobatiformes; family Dasyatidae; genus Hypanus; species Hypanus sabinus. The sequence continues at coordinate 34,605,971 of NC_082707.1, forward strand.
TGAGGAAATTACCAGGAAAGCTGATGAATGCATGGCATTATTTGTTGTACACATGGACTTCAGAAAGGCTTTGACAAAGTCCTGCATGGGAGGTCAGTCTGGAAGGTTCATAGAAACATAAAAACCCTACAGCAAAATACAGGCCCTTCAGCCCACAAAGCTATGCCAAACATATCCTTAACTTTGAACTTCCCTGGGTTACCCATAGTCCTCTATTTTTCTAAGCTCCATGTACCTGTCCAGAGGTCTCTTAAAAGACCCTATCATATCCACCTCCACCACCATCACCGGCAACGCATTCCACGCACTCACCACTCTCTGCACAAAGAAACTTACCCCTGACATCTCCTCTGTACCTACTTCCAATCACCTTAAAACTGTGCCCTCTCATGCTCGTCATTTCAGCCCTGGGAAAAAGCCTCTGACTATCCACACAATCATTGCCCCTCATCATCTTATACAGCTCTATCATGTCCCCTCACATCCTCTGTCACTCCAAGGAAAAAAGACCGAGCTCACTCAAGCTGTTCTCATAAGGCATGCTCCCCAGTCCAGGCAACATCCTTGCAAATCTCCTCTGCACCCTTTCTATGGTTTCACATCCTTTCTGTAGTGAGGTGACCAGAACTGAACACAGTACTCCAAATGGAGTCTGACCAGGGTCCTATATAGCTGTAAGATTACCTCTTGGCTCCTAAACTCAATCCCACGACTGATGAAGGCTAATGCACTGTATGCTTTCTTAACCACAGAGTCAACCTGCGCAGCAGCTTTGAGTGTCCTATGGACTTGGACCCCAAGATGCCTCTGATCCTCCACACTGCCAAGAGTCTATATAATACTATATTCTGCCATCATATTTGACCTACCAAAATGAACCACCTCACACTTATCTGGGTTGAACTTCATCTGCCACTACTCAGCCCAGTTTTGCATCCTGTTGCTGTCCCGCTGTAACCAATTAAATTATTAGTCCAAAAACAAACTCAAAGTAGTGAGGTAGTGTTCATGTGTTAATATTCCTATCAGAAATCTGATGGTGTTGGGAAAGAAGCAGTTCCTAAAATGTTGAATGTGTATTGTGAAGCTCCTGTACCTCCTCTCTGGTGGTAGAAATAGGAAGAGGACACGTCCTGAGTGGTGGACTCCCTAATAAAGGATGTCACCTTTTTGAGGCCTCGCCATTTGAAGGTGTCCTTGATGGTTGGGAGGATAGTGCCAATGATTGTGCTGGTTGAGTTTACAAACCTCCACAGCTTTTTCCAATCCTGTGTAGTAGCCCCTCTATACCAGAAGGTGATGTAACCAGTTAGAATGATACATCTGTTGAAACTGCAAGTCTTTGATGACATGTCAAATTTGAAATGGTCAGACATTATTTCATTCCCAGATTCCATTGATTTAGCTCAAGACATTTTGCTGAGGTAAGGAGATGAAATGAGATAAAATAACTGCAATTTGTTCAGAAATTCCCTAATTTGTCCATTTCAAGGAGAGATTGGCCTGAAAATAGAGCTGAGTGTTTTATAGTGCATCCTGTTGGGAGCAATGGCTAAAATAGAATTAAATGCAGTACACAACATGCCACACCAGACAATGAATTTGCCTATCAAATATATTTCTTTATACATCACAATTAGTTCAAACAACTCAAAAATTGACTATGAAGAACTGAAGAATCTGCATTAACTCTTTAATTAGACAGTTAGCTTCATATCTTCCAAAAACCATTAATCCTACTCAGATATTATTTGCTCTAGTTAACCCTAGCCAAGGATCGATGAGGTGAGTTCTTCTCCAAATCAGAGACTTGAGTCATCCACTGAGATCTTGTGCAATTGTGCAACAGTATTTCAAAATTGTTTTTCTCGGTCAGGGACAGTAGGGGAAAGTGTTCACAGCACTGTAAAGTTGTGCAAGTTGGAAAATTACTGCAACTGAATTCCCACACTGATACTAATCTGATGCCAAATATCAGCGAGACACCACTTCACTTTGTCTCTTCAACTACTTTCATTATTTTTAATTCTTCTACTTAACTCTTTCTTTTCTCCTCAAATGTCTACAAAAGCAAGAAGTTAAACTTCCCAAAAAGTAGCAGGTGCCTTTATGGATTTTAGTTTTTTTTTAATAGGTAAACTAACCTTTTGACTTTGAAGCCTTTATATTTTTAACAATATGAATCATTGCTTAAATGTGCCATTTGTTGTATCTCGACAGGTGGTCAAGATTGAATGATGTATAAGGGTTATACTTGTGTATAAAAACTACAACATTTGAAACTCTTGCTTATTTTCATTTAAAGGTTGTGTGAGTTGCATCACAAGTACGCTGGGATGAACAGCCAATCCATCACGCTCTCTTATTCTTTCACTAAATTTGGAGCAGAGGCATTCTCAAACTGCTTGTACTATGAAATGCATCACTGGGGTGTTAAAAGTTAGTGTTGTTGAGCCTGGTAACTTCATTGCTGGCACCAACATGTCAAAATGATTATAGAAACTATGACATTGTCCGTAAAGATTATGGGAAAGCCTACTTTAATGAACAGGTTGATAAAATGAAATCTTATCTTGAGAGCGGTTCCACCGACCTTTCAGTGGTTATTAACAATATCACTCATGTGTTGACATCTGCTTCCCCCTACACTGGCTACAATCCAATGGATTACTACTGGTGGCTGAGGATGCAGATTATGACACACTTTCCTGTGGTTGTATCTGACCGGATATACATTTATTGAAATAATTTTTAATCTGTTGCCTGCTTTTTTTAAAAATGTTTTTTAAAATTTTATTATTTCTAATGAGTTTCTGAGTGGAGGCCTGTGACTTGTGGTGTCTCACAGGGATCAGTGTTGGGTCTGTTGTTATTTGTCATCTATATCAATGATCTGGATGATAATGTGGCAAATTGGATCAGCAAATTTGCTGATGATACAAAGATTGGAGGTGTAGTGGACAGTGAGGAAGGTTTTCCAAGCTTGCAGAGGGATCTGGACCAGCTGGAAAAATGGGCTGAAAAATGGCAGATGGAGTTTAATATAGACAAGTGTGAGCTATTGCACTTTGGAAGGAAAAACCAAGGTGGAACATACAAGGTAAAATGGTAGGGCACTGAGGAGTGCAGTAGAACAGAGGGATCTAGGAATACAGATACAAGATTCCCTAAAAGGGGCGTCACAGGTAGATAGGGTAGTAAAGAGAGCTTTTGGTACATTGGCCTTTATAAATCAAAGTATTGAGTATAAGAGTTGGAATGTTATGATGAGGTTGTATAAGGCATTGGTGAGGCAGAATTTGGAGAATTGTGTGCAGTTTTGGTCATCAAATTATAGGAAGGATATTGATAAGGTTGAAAGAGTGTAGAGAAGGTTTACAAGGATGTTGCCAGGTCTTGAGAAACTGAGTTACAGAGTAAGGTTGAATAGGTTAGGACTTTATTCCCTGGAGCGTAGAAGAATGACGAGAGACTTGATAGAGGTATATAAAATTATGATGGGTATAGATAGAGTGAATACAAGCAGGCTTTTTCCAATGATGCTAGGGGAGGAAAAAAAACCAGAGGACATGGGTTAAGGGTGAAGGGGGGAAGTTTAAAGGGAATATCAGAGGGGCGGGACTTCTTCACACAGAGAGTAGTGAGAGTGTGGAATGAGCTGCCAGATGAAGTGGTAAACGTGGGCTCACTTTTAACATTTAAGAAAAACTTGGACAGGTACATGGATGAGAGGTGTATGGAGGGATATGGGCCAGGTGCAGGTCAGTGGGACTAGGCAACAAAATGGTTCGGCATAGCCAAGAAGGGCCAAAAGGCCTGTTTCTGTGCTGTAATGTTCTATAGTTCTATGTTCTATGGAAAGTAATAATTAAAATGGTTGGCAGAATGTTTTAATGTAATGGTTACACAATTGAATATGAGAAGAATTCATTATCTTATTAATTCTTTTCAGTAATTTCCATAACGAATTACTTGGACTTATATAGGGAGTATTACAGCAGCAGATATGGAACTAAGTTTGCAAACTTACTGCATGGTGATATAGAAGGGATATTGTATTTCTGGTTTATACTAACTTTAGATTCCTGAATTGTAATGTAATATATTACAGTTGCTGACTTGGCTCCAAAAATAACATCTTGCTAAACTACTGGAGAGTTTTTTAAATCAATCTTTAGGATATGGATGTGGTTTGTGAGATGAGTGTTCATTGTCTGACCTCCAGCACAACTGGAAATCTCCAGCACATCTTTAGCAGGCATGGATAATTCCGGTTTTTTTGCAATCAAGCAAGTACTTTTCAAAGTGCAATAACAATTGCAATGCAAACAGTCAGATTACAACTAATACTTTTCTTTTGCATTGTTGATTGAGAATCAGATATTGGTAAGAACACCAAAGATAACTCCTTTATTATTTGGAGTTGTTCCATTAGCAGGGAAATGGGGGCTTTGTTTTAACATAAAATCCACTAATGGAACATTCCTTCAAAACTGTATTGACGTGCCAACCTTTATGCCCAAGTTTTCAGAATGGTGTTTGAACTCAAAATCTTATTATTACAGAAGGTTGAGATTCATTCCTTTTACTGAAGGTGCTCAATGTCAGTGGATAGCAGTTCCTGATTTTTATCAATAAAGGAATGAGTAATTTCCAATTCAGGATGCTGTGCGACTTAGAAGTGGAAGTTTTGCAACATAAGTGCTGTCCCTGTCTTAACATTGAGTGCACATTCATAATCATAGAATCTGAGGACATTTTGAGCAGTACCTTGTTTATGTTCTCATGAAATCTGTTTCCTCTGGTGCCTCTTCTGAGGAGCCATTCATCATTTGCCAGCCAAGACCTGAACTCCGCATTGGATGAAAATGCAATTTCAGTCAGTTTAGTTTGACAGTGGACTATTTTAGTCATTTACCTGTCCCAAACTTGCTCTCTATGTTTGTCTTTGGAAATACAAACACATCTTTTTGCATTAAAGAACATGTCCTGCACAGTTTTCATATGATTTTGTATATTTATATCTGACAGACTTCCTGAAAAGACCAAGCATTAAATAAAACTTTAACAGGAAACCTTAGACAGTAAAGTACTCTACATTTTCTAATATAACTGTAAACCCCTTTTCGAAATGCAGCAAAAATTGTAAGTTATTTTGACATTGGTGTGCATTTTTGTGGGGCCTTTAAAGGTAATTCAGCAAAATTGTCTCACATTTAATGAGTTTTAAGTGGTGATGGGAGTAGGCAGTTTAAATGGTTTGTCATGGACTAGATGGCAGTGCTGCACTTTTCTGTGACCCTATAATTTGGAGCATTCCTTTATTATTATTTCCGTCTGTTAAAAAATGTGTCTAAATATTTTTTTGGCGAATTATTAGAATATTAGAAAGCTTTTGACAACAGGCCATTCGGTTCAACAAAATTTGCCAATTTCCTATTCACATAGTGTGTTGAAATAACTATCGAGTTTAGATTTGGAAGTATCTCAAGTACTACTCTCACAACTAGGTAGTTTGTTCCATGTGACCACAACTCACTGTGTGAAGAAATGCTTCCTGATGTTAGTCTAAAATCTCCCCTTAACCAGTCTCCACCTATGGTCCCATCTCCTTAATGATGGATCAATTTTGTAGGAGCAGCTGGCATCCATTTTACTCATACCCTTCATAATTTTGAACACTTCTATCATGTGTCCTCTCATTCTACGTCTACATTCTTTCAATCTTTCTTCATAGCTCATATCACATAGACCTGGAATGAGTCTAGTTGCCCTTCTCTGGACTCTCTCCAGTGTCTTCACATCCCTCACACGACATGGAGACCAAAATTGTACGCAGAATTCAAGATGTTATGTTTAAGATTATCAGTGAATTGTTACAATGCCAATAAAATAGCAGTGAAAAGATCATTTTGAGGTTGATATTTATTTCTGTTAGCATTGAACTGCCTCATATGGAAAACGTAACCTTAAAACGCTTCTATGACTGTGCCTATATATGAGGAGCTTTTATTTATATTCTATTTATTAAGAGATACAGCACAGTACTGGCCCTTCCAGCCCAATTACACGTGTGCTTATTTAAATTAAAAACCATTACACATTTGGAATGTGGGAGGAAATCAGAGCACCAAGAGAAAGCCCACTGGGAGAACATACAAATCTTTGCAGACAGTGGTGGAATTGAACCTGGGTTGCTGGTGCTGTAATAGTGTTACGCTAATTATTAAAATTGTCGTGAACAACGTCTCTACTGGTCCTACTGGTGATGTAAAAGAAATTGAAACCATGTATGTTCCAGTAATCTGGTCAGCTTCCAATCTTGCAGCATCCTTAAACTTGAGGTTACCCAAAACTCCACTTCTTCCAGCTCACTCTCACAGGGCTACTCATAAGAATTTCTTTCTTTTTCAATAATTTTATTGATTTCTTACAAAAAAGAATACAGAGTACAGGAGAATGTGTATCATATATCAATTACAATATATGTGAATCACACTTATAGTTTCATTACCCCATATTCATGTAAATTAAATTGAATCATAATATTGAAAAGTAAAAATTTTATTATCATACCAAAAAAATCTAAACTCACTACCAAGAAAAGCTGTTTGGTAAAGTAAGAAAAAGGGGGAAAAAATCCTTATCATATAGTAAAACATATTATTAGCCAACATCTGTACTTGATAACAAATCAAAGATTTTGAAAGTAATTCAAAAAAGCTCCCCACAATGTTAAAAGGTCTTGCCTTGAATCAGAAATTGAACAACAAATCTACTCTAAATTTAAATTTGCTTTCAGAATGTCATGATAAACACTTAATAATTCACTTGTATTTGTGGGTCCAGTGCAGGTGAATGATTACGAGGAGAGTTCCATGTCCCTGATTAACTCCTCATTCACATGCACACCCCTGACCTCTTTTCTTTTTTTTTCTTTTCATTTTTTTTCTTTCTTTTTTTTTTAATAATTTTTTATTGCATTTTTAAATGATTACAAAGTATGAAAAAACAATGTATATAACCCATACCCCCTCCCCTTAACCCCTCCCCCCTAACTGCCCCTTAGAAAAAAAAGAAAGAAAGAAAGAAAGAAAGAAAGAATGCCTGGTGGTTGGAAGATCTCCACATGCTCCATGGAGTTCGTAATAATTTTAATATGTATATTTATTTCTTTCCCCTAATAACCAATTGTTTCATCTTAAAAGCATCTATATATTTAATCCTGTCTTTTGTAAATAAGGGCTCCAAATTTTCAAAAATGTTTCATATTTATCTCTTAAATTATAAGTAATTTTTTCTAATGGAATACAACCATAGATTTCTTTCTTCCAAGAATCTATACCCCTGACCTCTTTGATCAAATAATTAAGTCAGCATTGCTCACTGTGTACATCTAATATATTGTAGCACCATGAAGTATCTGAAGAGGTTTTGCTGTTGAAAAGTTTCATAAATGAAATGAGTTGTGCTGCATGCCCACTGCCTGGGAGTTTTTGTCTCTCTTTGTGTGATACACAATAATCTATTGCAGAAACTTTTCCACAGATGTTCTCTATTTGTTGATAACTACTGTTGTTAAAATTCTGACTGAACTCTCAAGCCTCGTGACAGGTATGTGACCTGAAGGTCGTTTCTGGGCAGAATGCACACAGTCAGTCCCCGTCCCCCAGCACTACCACTGTTCTAGCTAGGATTATCACCAAGAGTGGAAAATTCCCAATGAATCATAAGTAAGCTGATGCATAAAATACAAATTAATACTCTGTTAGAACTTTCGTGGTACTGACTGAAAAAGCTCATAAGTCAAAGCACCAAACCAAAATGTGATTTTTTAAAATTTCTAAATTAGCTATGTTTGAACTGAATATTATTATGGATTTAATCTAATAAGGCAAGAACATGTGGACTTTGAATACTTCAGTACTCCATCTATTTATCTGCTCTATTATTTACAATTCTATACATGTAAAGATAACCATTTCACTGTCACAGCTTTTTGAAAAGACTTCCACCTCAACTTACTTCATCCTAACAGACCGTGCAACCTACGGGAATCTACACACAATTTCTCCAAATATTCTACAAGATCTAAACTAAAATGGAAGCTCAGCTTAAGAGAGTGTTCAACATTATCATTTTACAAGGGAGCAGCAGTAGTAGTACAATCACTCGAGTCCGGTATGTTGTTCTCCCAAGGGATTATTCCCTTCATGGAGATTTTTATTTAATGTAGGGTGGTTTATTCACAACCAGCCACCATACGGCCACTGAAAAATCGAGGTCAGGGTCCAGTGGCAAGGCATTCAAGAAGACGGGAGACCCATCACTGCTCCAGCCTTCTTCCAGATTCACTACAATCATGATGTGTCATGGCTTCATGGCTGCGGTTTTGTGTGGTTCACTCTTTGTCTGAAACCTCCCCCTCGACCTTACAGGCCATGGGTGATGCCACCAGGAGCTCTCAGGATCTCAGGAGTCTTCTCCAAGGATCTCAAGTTTCATCAAGGTGACGATCCTTGGAGAAGAAAAGGAGTGAAAGGGAAGAAAGGGACTATAATAGTTGAAACAATCACCAATCTTCCTCCCTCACCACACTTCTCCAGCTCTGTATCCCTTTTGCCAATCACCTTTCCAGCTCTTGGCCTCACCCCACCCCCTCCGGTCTTCTCTTATCATTTCAGTTTTCCCCCTCCCCCCACTACTTTCAAATCTCTTACTACATTTTATTTCAGTTAGTCCTGACGAAGGGTCTCGGCCCAAAACATTGACATTGCTTCTTCCTATCAATGCTGCGTTCCACCAGCATTTTGTGTGTGTTGCTTGATTTTCCAGCATCTGTAGATTTCCTCATGTTTGCTACTGAAATTTTAATTGTGGCTCTGGGTATAGTTCATCACAAGGGAACTGCATGTGAACCTAGATTATCTTTTCTAATTCAGAAGGAATCAAACTGCCTTTGCTTCTGTAATCACTTTGTTCATGCATAAAAGGAGCTGCACTCTCTGTATTATTGGGAGTTTGAACCCCGCTGTTAAAGGTTCTACTTCACACAATATTGTGAAGAAAGCTCTCTTTACTTCAAAGTGCATCTCTAATTTACTTGCGATCAACTTCAATTGAATTTCCATAGCAAATTAATTTCCCTAACAGTTATCAGCATTCATTTCAAGAAGACTAGAATATAAAAGCAAGTATGTAATGTTGAGACTTTATAAAGCACTGGTGTGGCATCTTTTGATGTGTTGTGAACAGGTTTGGGCCCTCTAGAAAGGATGTGCTGAAACTGGAGAGAGTTCAAAGGAGATTCATAAAAATGATTCTAGGATTGAATGGATTGTCACATGGAGAGCAGTTGATTTCTCTGGGCCTGGAATTCAGAAGAATGAGGGGTGGCCTAATTGAAACCTATCAAATGGTGAAAGGCCTTGATAGGGTGGATGTGGAGAGGATGTTTCCTATGGTGGGAGAGTCTAAGACCAGAGGACACAGAATATGTCCTTGATCTCAGCCATGATCTCAGAATGGCGGTGCAGACTCGAGGGGCCGAATGGTCTACTTCTGCACCTATTGTCTATTGTCTAATGGGGGGCATCATTTTAGAATGGAGATGAAAAATTTCTTTAGCCAGAGAGTGCTGAATCTGTGGAATTCTTTGCCACAGGCAGCTGTGGAGGCCAAGTCTTTATGTATGTTTATGCCAGAGGTTGATAGATTCTTGATTAGTCAGGGCATGAAGGGATATGGGGAGAAGGCAGGAGATTGGGACTGAGAGGAAAATTGGATCAGCCATGATGAAATGGCAGAGTAAATTCATTGGGCCAAATGGCCTCATTCTGCTCCTATGTCTTATGTTCTTGCATTGTTTGATTAAATATTCTTTGATTTTGAATAACTCAGAATGGGCTATATGTAACAGTACATGAATGGCATGCACCATCACACCACTGCCTTGTGTGTGCCGCATTAAAAGAGAAATGAAAGTAAAATGAAAGGTATACGAGCTATCACCAACTCCATAGTTCTCTTTCAATTAGTTTTATAGCGCGGAGTAGAAAACATAACAATTGCAATGAGATAGCTTTAAAATTAAGTCAAGGTAACTACCTAGCTGCTTAAGCGCAGCAAGTCTTTCTCTGCAGAAGCACAGTGAGATATTAGAGTTATTAAAAAAAAGGCAGTAAGCAGATGGAATTCATGGGTTCATAAACAGGTAGTAAGAGGTGATAACAATAATAAATAAATAAATAAAAGAAATGGCTGGCTACATTGGAAAGATAGATGCATTTGATGACACAACAGATAACTGGATATTATCTACTGAATGAATTGAGCAGTATTTTGAATCAAATGAATAGCCAATAGTGTGTGCCAGTTTTGTAGAGGGCAATATGTGGGAAAGCATACAGTTTGCTTAGATGTTTTATTGACTGAGTGGAAGTATGAGAAGAAAGGTACCTTTTCAATCAGGTTTGTGCTTAAGATTAAAAAGAACTTCACAGCAGTTTTTTGGAGTTGGACTGTGACCAATCAGCAAGCTGGATTCATTAGGAAGAGCGAGTAAAGGTAACGCAAGTGCAAGCGGTGTGGCCATTGTTGTGAATGGGTCAGTGTTTGGAGTGGCTTTAGCTCATTGGGCTTGAGCGAAGTAAGTATCTGGTAGTTTTTAAATTTTCTTTCTTGATTCTTCATTCCTCATCTGTTAGGACACAGCTAGTGCAGTGAGAATGGCTCCAGGGGCAGTGTGTGAGATGTAAGAACTCTCAGAGAACTCCAGTCTCCTGGATGACCACATCTGCACCAGGAGCACCAAGCTGCATCTAACCGGAGAACATATTAAGGAAATGGAGCTCCAGTTCGATGACTTTCGGCTAATATGGGAAGAGGAGGTGATAGGAGCTACAGGGAGCTAGTCACCCCTCGGTTGCAGGAGGCAGAAAACTGGGGATTGCGAGGAGAAGGAAAGGAAATATGCAGCTTCTACAGAGTGCCTGTGTGTCCGTTCCCCTCAATAATAATTATACCACTTTAGATACAGCTGAGGGGGATGACCTGCTGGGGGAGCCTCACTGACTGGGTCTCTGGAACTGAGGCTGGTGCTGTGGCTCAGAAGAGGAGAGAGATGAAGAGGACTGCAGTGGTGTTGGGAAACTCCATGGTCAGAGGAAAAGAGTTGAGATTTTGTGGGCATGATAGAGACACATGGATCATATGAAAGGCATGTAATAAGGGTAATGACACAATTGTAATGGGGGACTTCAATATGCAAGGGGATTGGGAAAATCAGGTTGTTGTTTGATTGTAAGAGAGAGAATTTGTTGAATACCTACGAGATTGTGTTTTAGAACAGCCTGTGCTTGAGCTTTCTCAGGGAAAGGTTATCTTAGATTGGGTGTTGTGCAATTGCCCAGATTTTATTAGGGAGCTTAATATAAAGGAACTCCCTCAGAGACAGGGATCAGAATATGATTGAATTCATACTGCAATTTGAGAGGGAGAAGCACAAGTCACGTGTATCTGTATCACAATGGAATAAAGGGAATTACAGAGGCAAGAGAGAGGAGCTTGCCCAGGTGGATTGGAGGAGGATGCTGCTGGGGATGTCAGCAGAGCAGAGATGTCTGAGGTTTCTGGGAATAGTTCACAAGGCACAGGATAGGTATGTCCCACAGAAGAAGTTGTTCTCCAATGGCAGGGCTGGGCAACCGTGGCTGACGAGGGAATTAATGACTGCGTAAAAGCAAAGGAAAGGGCATATAAGGTAGCAAAAACGAGTGGGAAGTTGAATGATTGGGAAACTATTAAAATCCAACAAAAGGCAAATTAAAAAGCTATAAGGAGGGAAAAGATGAAATATGAGGGCAAACTAGACAATAATATAAAGCAGGATACCAAAAGTTTTTTCAGTTATATAAAGAGTAAAAGGGAGGTGAGAGTTGATAATGTCCACTGGAAAATGATGCTGGTCAGGTAGTAATGGGGGACAATGACAGATGAACTTAATGGGTACTTTGCATCTGTCTTCACTGTGGAAGACACTATCAGTGAGTCAGGGAGCAGGAGTGAGTGCCATTGTTTTTACAATGGAAAAAGTTCTAGGCTAGCTCAAATATCTTAAGGTCGATAAGTCACCAGGAACCAATGGACAACATCCTAGAGTCCTGAGGGGTAACGGATACATTGGTCATGATCATTCAAGAATCACTTGATTCTGGCATGGTCCCTGAGGACTGTAAGATTAGAAATGTCATTCCACTATTTAAAAAGGGAGAAAGGCAAAAGTAAGGAAATTTATAGGCCAGTTAACCTAACTTCAGTGGTTGGGAAAGTGTTGGAGTCTATTATTAAGAATGAGGTTTCAGGGTACTTGGAGAATAATGATAAAATAAGTCAAAGTCAGCATGATTTCTGTAAAGGGAAATTAAGCCTAACAAATGTTAGAATTCTTCGAGGAAGTAAAAGGAAAATTGGACAAAATAGAGGCCATGGATGTCATTTACTTGGATTTCCAGAAGACATTTGATAAGGTGCCATACATGAGGCTGCTTAACAAGATAAAAGATACTGTAACATAAAGATGGATAAAGGAATGGCTGACAGGCAGGATGCAGTGAGTGGGAACAAAGGGGCCTTTTCTGGTTGCCTGCCAGTGATTAGTGCTGTTCCTCACGGGTCAGTATTGGGACCACTACTTTTCACATTGTTTGTCAATGATTTTGAATAATGGAAATGATGGCTTTGTGGCAAAGTTTTCAGATGATACGTAGATAGGTGGAGGGGTAGGTAGTGCTGAAGAAGCAATGTGATTGCAGCTGGACTTAGACAAATCATAAGAATGGGCAAAAAAGTTGCAGATAGAGTACAGTATTGGGAAATGTATGATTATGCATTTTGGTAAAAGGAACAATATTGTGGACTATTATTTAAATAAGGGGAGGTTTCAAACATCAGAGGTGCAGAGGGACTTAGGAGTCCGCGTGCAAGGCGCCCAGAAGGTTAATTTACAGGTTGAGTCTGTGATAAAGAAGGCAAATGCAATGTTTATTTCAAGGGGATTAGAATATAAAAAGGAGATATATAAAAGGAGTCTTTATAAAACACTAGTCAGATCGCATTTGGAGTGTCGTCAACAGCCTCCCATATCTCAGAAAGCATGTCTTGTCATTGGAGAGATTCCAGTGAGGTTCATGAAGATGATTCCAGGAATGAAGGGGTTAACATATCAGGAGCACTTGGCAACTTTGGGTTTGTACTCACTGGAATTTAGAAGAATGCAGGGGGAATCTCATTGAAACCTACCTAATGTTAGAAGGACTAAATAGGGTAGATGTGGAGAGGGTGTTCCCTTTGGCGGGTGTATCCAGAACTGGAGGGCACAGCCTCATAACTGAGGGGTGACCTTTTAGAAGAGAGGTAAGGAGGAATTTTTTACCCAGAGAATAGTGAATCTGTGGAATGTACTGTCACAGACTGCGGTGGAGGCCAGGTCTGTGGTATTTTTAAGGCAGAGGTTGATAGATTCCGATTTATCAGGGTGTGAACGGAAAGGGGAGAAAGTAGGAGACTGGGGCTGAGAAGGAAAGTGTTTCAGCCATGATGAAATGGCAAAATAGACTCAGTGAGCCAAATGGCCTAATTCTCCTATTATATCTTATGGTCTTACTGCTCTTAATCATTTCAACCAGAAGGAGGGTGACAAATTCAAGTCAAGTCAAGTCAACTTTTATTGTCATTTGGACCATAACTGCTGGTACAGTGCATAGTAAAAATTGAGACAATGTTTTTCAGGACCATGGTGTTACATGACACAGTACAAAAAACTAGACTGAACTACATAATAAAAAAAAGAGAAAGCTACACTAGACTACAGACCTACACTGGACTGCATAAAGTGCACAAAAACAGTGCAGGCATTACAATAAATAATAAACAGGACAGTAGGGCAAGGTGTCAGTCCAGGCTTCGGGTATTGAGGAGTCTGATAGGTTGGGGGAAGAAACTGTTACATAGTCTGGTCGTGAGAGCCCAAATGCTTCGGAGCCTTTTCCCAGACAGCAGGAGGGAGAAGAGTTTGTATGAGGGGTACATGGGGTCCTTCATAATGCTGTTTCCTTTGCAGATGCAGCATGTACTGTAAATCTCCATGATGGCAGGAAGAGAGACCCCAATGATCTTCTCAGCTGATCTCACTATCCGCTGCAGGATTTTGCGATCCGAGATGGTGCAATTTCCGAACCAGGCAGTGATGCAGCTGCTCAGGATGCTCTCAATACAACCCCTGTAGAATGTGATGAGGATGGGGGGGTGGGAGATGGACTTTCCTCAGCCTTCGCAAAAAGTAGAGACACTGCTGGGCTTTCTTTGCTATAGAGCTGGTGTTGAGGGACCAGGTGAGATTCTCCATCAGGTGAACACCAAGAAATTTGGTGCTCTTTACAATGTCTACCGAATTGCCGTCGATGTTCAGCGGGGAGTGGTCGCTCCATGCCCTCCTGAAGTCAACAACCATCTCTTTTGTTTTGTTCACATTAAGAGACAGGTTGTTGGCTCGGCACCAGTCTGTTAGCCGCTGCACCTCCTCTCTGTAAACTGACTCGTCATTCTTGCTGATGAGACCCACTACAGTCCTGTCATTGGCAAACTTGATGATATGGTTCGAGCTGTGAACAAAACAAATTGTTTTGTTGCAAACATGAAAAACATACACTCAGGCGTTTTAGTGTGTAAAGGTTTTACAGTTGTGCAGTTGAAGACCTGAAAGGATAGAAAATAGCACTGTAAAGTCTTGCTCTTGAACCCAGAGCTATGAAATACTACAGTCAGATTGTCAGAGAATCAGTTGCCATGCCAGACTTTAGGTAATGGATGCCAGAGTTTAATAAAGTTCAAGAAGAATTGTGTTAGTATTAGAAATAATAGAGGCATAAGATCTGCTGCTAAGGTTCTCTGTGTTCCTGGAAGAATATTTTGCAAAGTTGATGTTTAAAAATTCATTGGTAAGAATACTGACATGGGCACTTCCAGTTTGTAATTTTCTAAAATTGAATTATGTAATTTTCAGTTATTTAATATTCCTATAAATTAATATTTTCTATTGACTTATGTTTCAGTATGGAATTGTAAAGAGATTAGTGAATAACATTAGTGAGTACATCACATTATCATTACATCTCATCTTATTACCACTACGTGATACAAACAGGTACACACAATCATATTGTGGATGCAAAGTTGTTTTTTTCTCTCTCTCTCTCTCTGCTTATAAAATGCCCTTTCTACATATTAACTGTGTGACTAATTTTAATAGCATACTGAATTAATATTGCACTGTGGTGTCTCGATAAGACAATGAAATTAAGTATAAAAACAAACTGAAATATTACTCTTTCTCAGGTGACTGCATAACAAAACTAATCTGGTCAACTGCAAGACTTCCATCTCTGCCAACTAGAATATTCACAAGACACATTGATTGATGAAAAAATCCAAACATAAATTTTGTCCACAATTTATTAACAATTCCGATCTACATGCCCAAAATTTTCAATCCTTTCCAAACCACAGCTGAATTATTTTTCCATGACCACATAATTCTGAATTGAGCAAAAAATAGAATCAGAAAATATACAAAGCAGATTCAATTCCAGATCCACAGAAGGTGTCACACACTCACCTTTAAGAGGCAGGCAGCAAAAACAGAAAACCCCTTGGCATGTAGATGCTCTGCCAAAGCAAAACCAAATCCTTTATCACATCCTGTGATTAAGATGGCCTTACTCTCAACCTAGAAACAATAAAACAATACTGATATATTAATTTTACCTCTAGAAAACAGACAATTCTCTTGCTGTGAGTGAGAGATTAAAGCTGATAAACACCATGTACAGCTTCCTGACCCACATGGGAATGTAATGGTGCTTCAACTGTTGTAACACCGACAACCAGGAGTGGCACGCATTCTCGTGGCCACGGTACATGATATCCAAGTACTGAAAAATAACATCAGAATGAACATTTTGACTATGCCATTTCAGAGAAACATTACAAAATATTGCACATTGAAGCACCTGAACAGTCACTGATTAACAAGGCAGATCGAAATTGGAGATCTGACCCTTCAAATAAATATTTAGTACAACAGTGGCTCAATACGTGACAAGACAACCAAAGATAAGATTTGACTTGGAAAGTTTCTGCGACATTTCCCACTATACAATCCATTACATTCTCAATAGGTGATATGCTTTTTTAAAAAAATTGAATATGATTCAAACTGATCTGAACACAACAAATCACTTTCCCTAATAATGACTTACCTCATAAACAATAAAGAACATTGGTCAACATCAGCAAGACCAAAGAGCTGACTGTGAACTTCAGGAAGAGGAAGATGAGGGAACACAAACTAATACTCATAGAGGGATCAGAAGTGGAGTGTTTCCAAGTTCCTGGTTATCAATATCTCTGAGGCCCTAACCTGGAAGGCAAGGCAGTGGCTATATTTCATTAGGAGTTTGCGGATGTTCCATTTGTCAATTGAAACACTTGAAAACTTCTGCAAGTGTACCTTGGAGTGCGACACCATCTGGTATGGGGGTGGGGGGAACTTGCATTCTTAGTCAGCTCTATCATGAGTACCAGCCTCCATAGCAACCAAGACATCTTCAGGGAGTGGTGCCTTAGGAAGGCAGCTTCCATCGTTAAGGATCCCCACTACCCAGGGCATGCCCTCTTCACACTGTTACCATCAGGAAGGAGGTACAGAAGCCTGAAGGCACACACTCAGCGATTCAGGAACAGGTTCTTAAATATATATGTAATGTAACTCAGTTTTTTTCTCTGTATTTATTTATCATGAAATCGTTTTTCCCGGTAAGGGAGCTGCAGCTATCCAAGGTCAAGGGGGATAGCTGTCGTAGTGCTTTTCCCTTGTTCTTTGTATGTGTAACTGTACCCTGTCCCCACACCGCTTTCTGTGTATTGTAGTTGCTTGTGTTGACCCGACTTCCCCTTGTAAATAAATTCCTTATTATTAAAACTGTGTGTGTCCAGGCCTCTACTGTTGAGACTCAGAGAACCAGTGATTTCATTGTACTCCTGCTGTAAAGTTAACAAGTTTAATGACATATGCCAGTGGTATTAAATCTGATTCTGAGAATATTCTTTTTCTTTAAGTGAAAAGCATGACAAATAATACTCCTTATCTGTAAAGGTTTAACAAAGGTTGTTATAACTATTCAAATTAGATTTGTGCTCCAATAAATAAAGAGCACCAAGTTTAGAAACAAATGCCTGTTTTGTGTTTATTACAAGAACTTAAGAAATCTCTGGTAGGAAATGGGAAAGATTTAATGAATGATAGGTCGAGGATTTACAGAAAGAGCCAATTGCCATTCAGTGTTGCAATCTCCACCGTTTGTAATTTACATCAATAACTTTGATTTAAAATCTAACAAACTTTCACATACTGATGCACCATCAATAACTCTTGGAGACGGGAGGCGAACAATAGGGTTTCATTAGCAGCAAGAGCCCACCACACAACATCCTGGAGACTGAGGGAGGAGCAGTGCCTCCATTCGCCTTTATACAGGGGTCTGTGGGAGGAGCCACAGGAGCAGTCAGCAGAGGGGCGTGTCCAGACAGGTATACATAGTTTACCACACATACATTAACTGGTTCATCTAACACTACACAGGGTTGTCTTGACACACTTCTATAGATGTGCTGTGAGTGCAGTTCTCACCACTGTCATCGGAGAATAGGTCCCACACCACCAGTTTAGGGAACAGTTATTACCCTTCAAACATCAGTCTACTGAACCAGCATGGATACTGTCATTCACTTTTGAACTGATTCCACAACCTATGGACCCACTTTCAAGGACGCTACAACTCATGTTCTCAATATTACTTACTTATTTTATTTGCAGTTTGTCTTAATTTTGTACATTGATCGTTTGTCAGTTTTGGTTTGTGTGTAGTTTTTCATTGGTTCGATTGTATTTCTCTGTTCTACTGTTAATGTCTACAAGAAAATGAATCATGGTGACGTATACAATACATACTTCGAACTTGCATTTATCCTACAGTTAAAGTGAATTTGAAGCCAGGACCTTGATCCAATGTGGCAATGAAAGAGAACAAGAGGAAAAAGAGCCAATCGACTTCATTTTAGTTTGAGCCTTCAGTTTATTCAATATTCGTTGATCAGTGAGGAAATAAAATTAGTTTCTAACATTAGTCAAGTAAGATGGTACGATAAACTCAAAAATATTAAATCCATCCAGTTGAATAGGTTCACAGTTCTTGCTCTGTTACCTTTGTTGATAGTGTGCTTCTGATGCTTTTACAAACCTTCCTTTTCTCAAATCTCCCATAATTCTCCTACGTCACCCTACATACAACTTTAGCATTTAAAATAACTGTTCTTATTTGAATTAGCAATGTATTAAAAATGTTAAAATTCACATTCCCTAAACTTCTTAATCTTTAATTATTTTAAATCATCTGTTAAATCTAAAAATCCCACTGCAACTAAATTCATTTATAACTTGAGATTTTTGCATTGGAAGAGAATTTACTCCCAAATAAATTTTCCACAGTGCAAAATTGTAAGCATTTTCTATATAATATTCTGAAGAAAGGTCTTCAACTTTTTATTTTATCTGGATTTAAGGATATCACCTGTTTTATTTCAGGATTTCTAACTTGCTTATCCATTTCACCAAGACACATTTCTTTCTCACTTTGTCAAAATCCATGGACCTCAATTCCAAAGACCAAGAAAGATTAGTTCTAGCACACGTCTATCATTTTCCTTATGATGCTCCATGGACTAGGAAGGTGTTCCCCCGGTAATTGACGAGGTGAGATTTGGATGGGCATTGCTTGCTGGAATCAGTCTAAGCCCCATTGCCCAGTACCTGATCCAGTTGGCCAGTCTACATAATATGTCAGGAATCCTTCCGAGACAGACCAAACAGATTCCACCCCATCTAAGGAGATGCAAATCAGTATTAGGGAGGGTGAAGTCAACCCTGTTATTTTTGTACCTTTCTGAAACTTTCTTCCTGATCTTCTCCTCGGTGTCTTTGTTGCATATGAGGGGGTGGGAGTCTATAAAATATTTCCAAGAGTGATTGCTCTTCCTTTTTCTGACTTACACCCACAATGACTCAGTAGACAATCGCCCCTCTTTTTCTGCAGCTATGATACTGTCCCTGGTTAGCAATGCTACTTTCCCACCTCTTTTACCTCCCTTACTGTCCCTTTTAAACATCTAAACGCAAGAACATCCAGCGGCCTTTCATGTCAGCCTTTTGTCACCAATTTATATGGTTGATCCACGTTGATGGTCAGGGAATCAGACGGTGATGCCTTTGAATATAAGGGTAGGTGGTTAGATTCTCGCTTGCAGAGGATCATCTTTTGTCCAGGATTATTTAGCGCTCATCAGCTCAGCCTGAAGGTCGTCTTGGTATTACTTTATTCAGGCATGGGCTGCCTCATTTTCTGAGATGTTCTGAAAAGAAGCAAAAGCTCTGTAGATACAATTTAGACCCATGATGGAAGGAAGAACATTGAGCAGGTACTTGCTGAGCCTCAGGCAGTGCCCTGGGGAACTCCTCTGATGTTGTTTTGGGAGTGAGATGGTTAACACCAGACAATCACAACCATCTTTCTTTATGTGAGCCATGACTCCAGCCATTGGACTGTCTCTCTTTGATAGTCAATGACTTCAGTTTTACAGAGCGTACTGTGCCATATAGGTGAAAACTGCTCTAATATCCAGGGTAGTCAATCTCATTTCACCTCTAGATCTAAACTCTTCAGGTCAATGTTTAGACCAAAGCTCTGAAGAGGTCTGGAACCAAACGGACCTGACAAAACCCAAAATAGGTATCGGTGAATAGGTTGTAACTGATCCATCAAGTGGCACCTAAATTGGTAAATTGATTTATTACTGTCACATGCAAATTGAAAAACAAGTATTGATCAGTATGAATTGTATACAAGATGAGATTTTCAGTGTGCAATGGAACATGTGACAGTAATAAACTAATTTACCAATTTAGGTACCACTTGACAGAACTATCACAACACCTTCCATCACCTTGCTGAGAAGACACTCAATAGGTAATCAATAGTTGAGATGAATTCGTCTTTTTTTAATGGACAGTATATATCTGAGTATATACTGCTGTCATGAGATCAGAAGTAATGATGTCTGCTCAGGGCTGAGCAACATTCAGCACCGTTAATGACTCCTCAGCTGATGAAGCAGCCCACAACCAAACGCAACAGGAGGTGAGGATGGGCCACATGGAAGAGGAGAGGAATGGGCCGGTTTGGCTCACTGCTCCGAGACAATTACTCGGCTCTGTGCTGCACTATGGGTCTTTGACTCTCTTTGTGAATCTACACTCAGAATGCTATTTGCTAGCAGTTATTGTTTGCATGATTTGTTTATATTCTCTCTTCACATTGGGTGTTTGTTAGTCATCTTTTTTTTAATGGGTTCTTTTGGGATTCTTTGTTTCATGGCTGCCTACTGTTAGGAGATGAATCTCAAGGTTGTATAATGTGGACAGACTTTGATAATCCTATGGCGTAACAGGAGAGATACTGGCATGGATAGAGTAAAGGCCGATAGGCAGGAAGCAGCAGTTGGGAATAAAAGGGGCCTTTTCTGGTTGGCTGCCAGTGACTAGTGGTGGTCCTCAGGGGTCGGTATTGGGGCCGCTGATTTTTTCATTGTCAGTTATTTAGATATGGAATTGATGACTTTGTGGCAAAGTTTGGAGATGATACAAAGCTAGGTGGAGAGGTAGGTAGTGCTGAGGAAGCAATGCGATTGCAGCAGGACTTGGGCAAATTGGAAGAATGGGCAAAATGTGGTTGATGGAATACAGTGTATGCATTTTGGTAAAAGGATCAATAATGCAGACTATTATTTAAGTGATGAGAAGGTTCAGACATTGGAGGTGCAGAGGGACTTAGGAGCCCTCATGCAAGACTCCCAGAAGGTTAACTTACAGGTTGTGTCTGTGGTAAAGAAGGCAAATGCAATGTTGGCATTTATTTCAAAGGAAATAGAATATAAAAACAAGGAGATAATGCTGAGGCTTTATAAGACACTAGACAGGCTGCATTTGGAGTATTGTCAAAAGTTTGGGGCCCCATATCTCAGAAAGGATGTGTTGTCATTGGAGAGAGCCCAGAGGAGGTTCACGAGGATGATTCCGGGAATGAATGGGGTTAACATATGAGGAGCGTTTGACAGTTTTGGGCCAGTTCTCACTGAAATTTAGAAGAATGGGGAAGAAACTCATTGAAACCTACTGAGTGTTGAAAGGACTAGCTAAGGTGAATGTGGAGAAGAACCTTAGTATCCAGAACTAGAAGGCATAGCTTCAAAATTGAAGGGTGACTATTTAGAACAGAGGTAACAAGGAATTTTTTAAACCAGAGAATAGTGAATCTGTGGAATGCTCTGCCACAGACTGTGGTGGAGGCCAAGTCCATGGGTATATTTAAAGCAGAAGTTGATCATTTCTTGATCGGTCAGGGCATCAAAGGATATGGTGGGAAGGCAGGTGTATGGGGTTGTGGGATCCAGGATCAGCCGTGATGGAATGGCAGAACAGACTCAATGGGCTGAATGGCCTAATTCTGCTCCTATGTCTAAAAAAAATAATAAATGTACTTTGAACTGAGACCCCAGTAACAATATCCTGGAGGCCACTGGCCGTTGATCAGACACTGGACTGGAGCAGCTGAAGATTCAATGTGACATCAAGATCTGGTCAAATTGATAGCGTGATGGGGTACTCGCCACCTCCCTGGATTTGTGCAACTTCAGTAACACTCAAGATGCTTAACACAATACAAGGCGTAGCAGTCCATTTGACAGGCACCTCATCCACAACCATTCATTCAGCCCACCACCAACACAGTAATGGTAGTGGGTACCATCTACAGGATGGACTGCAGTAGCACACGGAGACTCCTCGGGTAACACCTTCCAAACACACATCCTCTAACAGCTACAAGGACAAAGGCAGGAAAGGCATGGGAATACCATCATAACCAACCCAGGCATTATTTATCTTGCATTTCCACAACTGCTGTCGTAAACAATCTTGTGATGTGAACAATTTATAGTTCATACTTGCAGTTAACCATTCCTTGCTGTCAGTTTGAATTTCTCCATTTCACTCTTAGTGGTTTACATTTCAGCAATTTCCTTCCTAATTATGACTTGCCCATTATCACTTAGCAGGCAATTATCATTGTGTAATTTATTCTTGTTTCTAACAAAGCAGGTACCTTCCATGCTCTTTGCTTCTGAATATATTAATAAATTAATACAGTACTCTCATGCTGTGGAAGGGGCTGTGTTCGGAGAAAACTACTTTCTGCAATGTGAGCCTATTGACCCCTATTGCTGAACGAAAGGATGGCAGAGAGCCAAGTCTTGGTGGAGTTAACACTGTGAAAGGGAACATAGATGAAAGGGAAGTTTCAAATGTGACTTAACATTGGGTAAAACAGAGCAGATGGGTAACATACTTGATCACGAGCATGGAACAGAATTGGCTCAGATCTTAGAAATAATATTTCAGGACTCCAATAAGCTGCCAAGGACTAAGAATGGCCAATTTCATGTTCATTTTTTTCAGGAGGCAAAGCCATTCAAATTCTAGATCCTGCTTATTGAGCTAATTGAAACAGAAGGGAATATGACAGGGTACCTCAGACAAACAGAATGCACATCCTGCCCCATGGCATAATTCCAACAAGCTTCCCGTGTCAGGGACAACCGTAAGCAGAAGTTGTATCATCAACTGAACGAGTCTGAGTTCTTAATTTTGAAACTTAAGCAACAGCTGATGCCATTATGGTTCGAGTTTTTCAGAAATAGAGTATGTCGGAGATGATAATCAGTACTCCAAGGCAGTGCAGTCAGAGAAGGAAAGGGCGATTGGCACGTTAAAATAAAGAGACTAGGCATTTAGCTCACGAGACCTCCGAAGATCTTTGCTCTTACCAGAAAGTGATGGGAAAACTCTTCTCCAGAAGAGTGCAGCCAGGCACAAGACCATGACACCAAAAGTAGCTCAACTGTGAAAAGAGGGAGGAGCAGAGTCAAACGAACTACAGTTGAAGGAGATTTTACTTAAAAGAACAGACAGTGAATCTGTGGTTGCAGGTATGATTCCAGAATAACATGCTACTCCTCTGGTATCAAGAACTAGGATATCACTGAGCGTTTGCTGGAGGGGGAAACTGAGCCGTGAGAGGTCATGGTCCACCTGTAGTAAAATGGAACCAAGAATATTAAAAATCAGGATCTCAGAGTAATAATTTCTGGATTGCTCCTGATGCGACAGGCAAGTGGGCAAAGAAAATTGATGGAATGTTTTGATGAATGTTCAGTTGAAAAGATGGTGCAGCAATGTTTCAGAGTACAGGGGCAAGGAGACCTGTTCTAAGGGAGTTGGGACACGTTGGACAGGTGGGTTGCACTTCCCCAGACATGAGACTAATACTCTGATGGGTAGTACGATTGGGATGGATTTAAATTAGCTTGACAGGATGAAGAGAAGGTTGACAAAAAGTCCAAAGGGGACAACAAAGAACTAGAAATAAAGGGCAAGAAGATAATGGCAGAGTAAATGGAAGTAAAAGTGGACCATAAAGGAATCTGGCTACATTTAATGGCACTTATTTGAATGCAAGGAGAAAATTAAGTATGATAGAGCAGTGAGCGGAATTGATAACTGGACATATGATATTATAGCTACTGTGAAAACAGTGAATGTAAAGAGGGGCAGAACTAGAAGCTCAACCCTCCTGCTTACAGGTTTTTCAGATGAGATATAGGAGAGGTTGGCAATATTGGTTGAAAATGCAATCGTAACTGTTTTATCAACAACAATGATGAGTCAAAGTATGAGTCAGAGGAAGTAGAGCGGGTGATGAGCTGGTGTCTGAGGAAGATCCTAAGCCTGTACATGGAGAAGACCAAGGAATTCATTGCAGACTTCAGGAAGGTGCAGACGGTCCATCCCTCTTTACCAATACATGACTCCTCCATAGAGAGATTTAAGAGCACCAAGTTCCTGGAAGTTCATGAATGATGTCACCGCAATATCACCTTGCTGAACAAAAGGCACAACAGCGGCTCCTCTACCAAAGAAGACTGAGAAAAGTGAGGCTCTCCCCAACCATCTTAACTGCGTTTTACAGGAGAACCATAGAGAGTGTCCTGACAAGCTGCATCTCCATCTAGTACGGGAACATCCACGCATCGGACCAGAAGTCCCTACAAAGGACTGTGAGAATGGTTGAGAGGATCACAGGGGTCTCCTTACCATCCGTTGGGGACATCTATCAGGAGCGCTGCGTATGCAGGGCCCATAGGTTCCCACCCATCCATCCAGCATCCTCTTTGACTTTCTACCATCAGGCAGGAAACTGCAATGAATAAAAACAAGAATGGTTTGGGTTGGAAACAGTATCTTCCCTCAGTCGATTAGGCTTCTGAACCCCCTACTGCATCACATTCGAAGTGTCACTGGTTAATCTGTTCTGAACCTTACAATATTTAATTTATTCATGTTACTTTCTTTATTAATGCATAATTTGTGGTGGTTCAGTCTGAAGTCCGTGGTCCGGTCCGCGGACTCCGGGTTTTCCGGCAGGCCCTTGCTGCAGTTAGACTTAACTAGAAATACCTGAGGCTCAAATTGGAACTGGGAATATAAGTGGCCCTGGTATTGAGTGTGGTTGGGGGTTGTCTTGTCAAGATATTCATGGCTGGTGGAAGGTTAGAATGGACTCTTGCTATCCTTAGGGCTGTGTTGGAGAACCATGGCTTCTGGGAGCCTTGCTGGTAGTAGTTGGAGTGGTCATTGTGGTATGGATTCAGCTGTTTCCAGGGCTAGCTGGGTGGCTGTCAGCCACTCTGAGCTAGATAGGGATCCGGTTGCTTCTGTAGCCAGCCAAGGCTGCTGGCTGTAACGGCTACTTGGAGCTACCCCGATGCAGAGGTGGAACTGTCTGTCATTCCTTGGTGTTTGTCTCTTCCTGTCTTTGCCCCTGTGGGGTAAGTCAGGCTGTTCTGCTGTTGCCCTGTGGGGGGAATCTGTCTTGTCTTTGCCTCTGTTGGGTAGGCTAGGCTGTTCTGCCGTTACCTGATGGATGGTCCTGTCCCACCTTGGTCTGGAGTTATAGATGAGTCCTGGCTTGTTGGTGGATAAGTCCTGGCTCTGTCTGTGTACTGTCCTGTTTCATGTCAGTGTCCTGTTAAAAATGAGTCCTGGCTTGTTGGAGGTTAAGTCCTGGCTCCATGTTGATGTACAGTTCCTAGTCTGCCCTTAGCTCTGGCCTGCAGCCTCTGGCCCCTGGCCTCAAAACCAAGTCCCTAGCCAAGCCTTGTCATGTCCTTCCCTGGGTTTGGGGGTCTGAGCCTGAGGCAAGACCCAGGTTTTGGGTCCTTGTCCAGTCTTGGGCCTGGAGTCCACCCCAGGCTCCTTGTTCCCAGTCCCTCGTCCTGGTCCTGCTTCCCCTGCCTAGACTGCATCCCGTCCTGTCCTTGGGTTCTGTCCCGTCCTGTTTCTGGGACTCCAGTGTCTGTGTTCTGCAGTTGGGTCCTGATTCAACACCTGACTTATGACATAATTATTCTGTACATTTTATCCTTGTTGTGTATTATTATGTACTGTTGTGCTTTGCACCCTGCTCTGGAGATATTTTGTCTCATTTGATGGTATACTTGTACAGAGTTAAATGACAATAAACTTGACTTGGCTTAAGAATCATTTATTGGAAGGATCTCCTCCTGCTTCAAAATATCCACCATTGTTCCTTAAACCTAAAAAGACCAAGGTAACATGTCTGAATTACTTCAGTCAAGGTTATGTCTAAATAGTACAGGAGTGAAAATTGGCATCAGAAAATGTTGAGGATTAATAGAAACTAAACTTTTTGTTTATGAAAGGAGACAAGCTGGAAATATACAGGGAGAAGATGATTTCTATAGAAAGAACATCTTTCTCCAATTATGTTTACCTTTACACGAATGAATGGTAGAATAAACATTGGCAGTGGAAAGGAGTTAACAGATTGAAACTGGGTCCTCAACACGAAATCAATAGCCTTCTAGGACATATAACAGTATTGCAGAAAACAGTAGTATAATTCAGCACAGTAAGCCAAATATCCCGTGGCAGTTACTTGGAAGTTGGGGGAATTTATTAATATTTTCCCCTCAATAACAAAGGAATTTGGTTGCCGCAGATTTAAATATAAACTGAAAGAAAATCCATGTCAGATATAGATGTTAAGATGTCTGAATGACACTTTTACGGCCACCGAGCAAGACACGGGTCTATCTGAAGATCATTTAGAGACTTAGACGGGTCTAGTGTTAGAGCAACACGTCGCCTGCCTTGGAAACAAGCAGCATTTAAGCAGAATGAAAAACCGATCGAGAGTTGTATCGACAGGGCGGTGACTAGAGCGAGACTCTGGAGAGCCAC
Organism: Hypanus sabinus; assembly: GCF_030144855.1. NCBI lineage: Eukaryota > Metazoa > Chordata > Chondrichthyes > Myliobatiformes > Dasyatidae > Hypanus > Hypanus sabinus. The sequence continues at coordinate 34,632,519 of NC_082707.1, forward strand.
GAGTGAGTTGACTGAAGAGGCAGGAAGGGCAGCCTTTAGCAGTGGCTGAGGAGGGAGGAGAGAAATTGGGGTCTGACTAGCCCCGTTGAAGGCTGCAGGGGGTAGCACTGCTCGGTTAAGGGAGCGAAACATCAATGAGCGGTGACCCCTCGCTGACGACCCTATTGCCGTGTCCGAGGTGCGGGAGGCAGCAACGGGGCATCTTCCTGTGAAGCTCTTCGGTGAGCCCGACCTTCACAGAGCCGCGGGGCAGACCGGGCATTGCCACGCACAAATCCGCCAGGAAGATGCTCTGGGTCACTAGTTCCTCCGGGCAACCAAACACCTTGAAAAATGTCTTCAGCATCTCGGGCAGCCACAAGCCCAGACCCAGGGTCAGCAGGAAGGAGAACAGCATCATGGCAGCCATCTGCGGGCGAGACATCTTGGTCATCTTTCCCGCCTCCCTGAAGCCCCCGGCTGTCCAGCGACCAGCGAAGCGCGGATGCTGTCAACCCCCTTCCCACTCCGGATCGACTCCGCCTCGGCCCGCCCCGGATACAGAACCAGGTCACTTCCTTCATGGGGAGATACCGAAGGGTTCAGGTGCCCGAGTCGGGAGTTATGTGCGGCTGCCGGCTCCTCCTCTCTCTGGTCCTCCGCTTCTCCCAGTTTGTCCTCACCCCCCACCACCTCCCATCTGTTCACAAACGTCCATCTCCTCTCCCTTCCCGACCCGCATTCTCACCTCATTATCAGAACCCGGGACTGGTGATCCTGCGCGTCCCTCCGGCAGCTCTCTCCCGTCTTCACATTCCTCTCCGCCCACCTGTTCTCCTTTCCTTCTCTGCCTGCATCCATCACTCAGTCTTCCGACTCCCCTGCCTGGCACTACCTGCCGTTTTCTTACGGTCTTCCTCAGTCCGCCAATGGCTTTGGAGTCCTTTCTTCTCACTCCCCTTCTCGTCATTCTAGCCATCTCACCTCACTCTTAGCTGAAGCAGGGTTTCGACCCAAAACAGTGACAGTTTCTTTCCCCCCGATGGTGCTGCGTGATCCCTGAGCTCCTCCAGCATTTTGTGTGTGTGTTGCCGAGTTCTTCCACCAGATCGTTTGTCACTTCCTGTTGCCCAGATAGCATCCCTGATGACTGAGGAGAGGGATCATGGTGAGAGCACATTTCTCTCTGCTTCAGACAGAAAATAATAACCAACAAATTCAAGCAGAACGTTTTTAATACTTAGCTGAGAAAGGGAGGTGATGCAGCCTCTCTCCACTGCTGCATTCAGTTCAAGTTCATTATCATTCAACCGTACACCTGTATACCGCCAAACAAAACAACATTTTCTGACTAAGTGCATATAACTCACACACATAACATATAAAGTAATATTACCACAAATAAATTAACTAATAATAAGGTGCATTTACAATACAAGTTAGAAAGTACACAGTGACATGGTTTAGGGTCTCGGTCGGAAACGTAGGACCAACATCCTGACGAAGGGTCTTGGCCCAAAGAGTTGACTGTACTCTTTTCTGTAGATGCTGCCTGGCCTGCTGAGTTCCACCAGCATTTTGTGTGTGTCGCTTGGATTTCCAACATCTTCCGATTTTCTCTTGTTTGTGAGTGTGACACTACTGCTGCTTCATACATGATGAGACCAGGATGATAGCAGGGAGTTCAGTAGTCATCTGGCCAGGGAGGAGAAAAAACTGATTCCCATTCTGACAGTTCTTTTCCTGATGCTACGTTACCTCCTGCCTGGTGGTAGAGGGTCAAAGAAGTGTATGGATGGATGGGAGGGCCCTGCATAAGCAGCTCTCCTGATAAGTATCTGTAATGGATGGAAGAGATGATCCTCTCAACAGTCCTCACAGACCTTGCAGTCAGATGCCCTTCCGTTCCCATAGCAGAGAGTGATGCAGCTAGCCAGGACAATCTCAATGTTGCTCCTGTTAAAATTGGTTATAAGGTTGGGGGCTCACTCCCATCAATCTCCTTAGGAAGCAGAGGCACTGTAGGGTGCTTTCTGGACCACAGAGGTGGTGTTGACAGACTAAGTGAGCATATCGCCTACACAAATGTTAATAACCTACACATAAAAACTAAAACATTTTCTCATATTTTCACTTTTAGAAGTAATATCAATAACTATTTGTTCAAAGCTCAGTCTTGAATCACCAGTATTTGTTTAAATGTTGGCCATACCCATTGTTATTGGGTGTCATTACAAATCTGGGTACCATCACTAGTTTCATCTCATACCCTGGCAATTATTTCAGCTGGACAGTATCAGAATCAATTTGGAGTTGTCCACTGTTCATTTCACTGAATATGTGCTGTCTGATCTGCTGAGTTCCTCCAGCATTTTGTGTGTATTGTTGCAGATATTCAGCACCTGCAGTCCCTCTTGTGTCTCCTAGGTTCTGATTCCATATATTCTCTATATGCCGATATATCTTCCCTCACAGACAATGTCAATAAACACATGAAGCCTTTGGTCTTCCCTATTTCCATGTGCTATCTAAATCCCAAACACTGGCAGTGCTTAATGTTGCCCCTGGCAAGTTTTTGTATCAATGCAGGTTTCCATCTAATGTAAACTTATTTTTTTCATACTTTCTTCACTTATCAATGTCCATTTATGGAAATCCTGATCTCGGGATTCTGGCCCATTGGTATTCTTCCTTAGTTGCTCCTTCCTAGCCCTGGTAATTGTATTTGTTTGGGACCAGCACTCAGTGCTCCCTAAAGCCCATATCTTCTGCTCCTCCCTTTCCTCTTTTAATACAAAATATTTTCTCCCTGTCCGAGATGAATTTCCCCCCAATCATACGATCTTAGAATCTCTTAAAGGTAAAATTTAAATGAATGTTTATATAACATAGGAAAATATCCACTATTTCAGGAATCAGTCAGGATCATAACTTAGTCACATAAAACAATTACTGAAAAACAGTTTATTTCTTACTGGATATTAGTAAAGCATACACAATGAATGGCAGAACCAAAAGTAATGTCAAGAAGCAATAGGACCTTGTTGTACAAGTCCAAGGAACACTGTAAGTGGCAACATACAGTACATAGTAAGGTGCTGAAGAAAGCTAGGGCTCGGAATATAAGAACAGGGGGGTTATGAGTATATCTTTATCAAACATTTTTTGTAGCTGTAGCTGGTAGAGTAGATATGAGGATGCAAACTACTTATACTTCAAGAAATCCTTTTATAAAATTACTAAACCAAGTTAGTGCACATAGAAGGGGGGTAATAGACTGGCATATGTTGGGGAATGGTCAAAGAACATAAAACAGAGCAGGAATAAAGGGGCCATTTTCAGATTGGAAGCTGTGACTGCTCGTGTACCATGAGAATTGCTGTGGGCCCTAGCAGCTCACAACCTACATCAATAATTTGGATAAGAAGATGGAGTGTGATCAGCCCAAGTCTGTTGTATGTCAGTGTGGGCTTTGAGGAAAATGCCGAGTTTTCAGAGGGATATAGTCAGGATGTGAAATGAAATGAGGACATGGTAGGTGAGGAATACAATCTGGAAAAAGTGTGAGGTTGTCCATGTTGGAAGTCAAAAAAAAAGACAAAATATTTTTAAATGGTGAGAGATTGAAATGTGTTTGTGCAATGAAGCAGTGATATCAGTCAAATTTAACACAAAGGTGCAGCAATTACTTAGGATAGCTAAGCGAGCATTGTCCTTTATTGCAAGAGTGCACATGTCTTGTTCTCATTGTGTAGGACACTGGCGTGTCTGCAGTTGAAATATATTGCAAACAACTTTTATTTCCCATCCTAAGATATGGCAACTCATTCAGCTAATTTTCTACTTTGGCATTTAAAAATTGAACATTGGCATTTGTTAGACCTATATGTGCTAAAATAAAAGTGATCAATTGTTAGGTATATCTGCAGTTAATTTGTGAACAACCCCATGTAATTTAATGTTTAAGATATTAATAGTACAAAACCTAGCCGTATTAAAAGTAAATTCTGTTTCACCTGCTGTCAAAATCCTGAAGTTCCACGCCACCAGGTTGAAGAATAGCTACTTCCCTTCAACCATTCAGTTCTTGAACCAACTTGACCAACCAATTCTAATCACTACCTCAGTATAGCACCACTGTAATCACTTTGTACTAAAAATGAATTTCTAATCATGTTCATTCTTGTATAATTTTGTATAATTCATGTTTGTTTTTTTTCTGTGTATGGAACATAGGAACTAGCCCTTAAGCCAGCATGTCTGGCTTATCATGTCAATCCAAACTAATCCCATCTGTCTACACATCCATGTCTACATCCTTCCATTCTCTGCCTGTTCATGTGCCTATTTAAATGCTTCTTAAACACTGCTATTATAGCAACTTCCACCAGCTCCCCTGGTAATGCATTCTAGTCACCTACCACTCTCCATATAGAAAAACTTGCCTCATAAATCTTCATAAATTTTCCCCCTCTCATCTTAAATGTAAGCCTTCTAGTACATGACATTTCCACCCTGAGGAAATGGCTTTCCACTCAGTCCATGCCTCTCCATATTATATATGCTTCTGTCAGGTCTCCTCTTTACCTCCAAAGCTCCTGAGAAAATATTTAATGTTGTATCTCTGATGTAATGCGCCTGTGATACTGCTACAAGTTTTTTTATTTCATATGTGCTTGCATATGACAATAAACTTAACTTTGACTTTTGACTTTATGAATTGGAAGCTATATTTAATACACTTTGAAATTGGATTGCTACTTAATCTATTTTATTGATTTCTGTTACGCAATTTAATTGTAATTCAATTAAAATGCAAATATGAAATTAAGAATTCCTAATCCTTTGTATGTACTGGATGGTTTAAATATTACTCCAATTTTGAACATTTTGTTATTTTTACAGCTCTATTTTGCCCAATTTAAAAAATTACTTGTAACAAACTGTTTTCTTAGAAGACATCCCACTTGTAAATCAAGTCTTGGTATATAGAATCATTTCCAGTCACCCATTGCCTTCTTCTGCTTTCTGACACGAACTCTGTCCTTTATGCAATATATGTGGAACTTAATTAATTGGGCCTGTTCTCCCTTGAGTATAGAAAAATGAAAGGTTTTACTAGGACATATAAAATATTTATAGACATGATTTGGTAGGTGCATTTGGTTGTGCTCTCTACAACTAGGGGTCATAGTAACAGAAAATCAGTTGTCACTTAAGAAGAGAGAAGAAATTTCTACACTGGTACGTGACAAATCTTTGGAATACTTTACCAAAATGGTGGTGGAGGCTCAGTCGCTGAGTAGATTTCAAAAAGGAGATTTTTAGGTAAGGAATATTATGGGTAACGTTAGGGACCATAAGAGCATTCACTTCATTATTCAAGAAGGCACAGCAGCGTCTATAGTTTATGAGGTTGAGCTATGGAAGGCTGCTCGCCCCCATTCTAACAACTTGCTACAGGAGCACCATTGAGAGTGTCCAGTGTGCCTGCATCATTGTGTGATATCATTGAAACTTCAAGATATTGGATTGCAAGACCCAACAGAGGCCAGTAAAAAATGCCAAGAGAATCACCAGGGTCTCCCTTCTCAGTATTTGCTACATTTACCGGGAGGGTTGTATATGAAGGGCCTGAAGCATTGATGAAAATCCCTAGCACCCATCCCAAAATCTCTTTGACCCTCTACCTTCTGTATGTTTTGCTGAATGGGAGACTGGGATGGGTAGGGTCTCTGATTATTCTGGCTACTTTACTGAGGCAGCACGAAGAATCCATGGAGGGGAGGCTGGTTTCTGTGCTGAGCTGTGTTCACCACCCTCTGCAGTTTCTTGCAGTCCAGAAAAATGCAGTTGTCATAGCAAGCTGTGATGCATCCACATACAGAGTCATAGAGCAGTACAGCACAAAACAGGCCATTAGGCCCATCTAGTCCATGCCAAACTGTTATTCAGCCCAGTCCCATCGAACTGCATCTGGATCATGGCCCTCCATATGCGCCCCCCCCCCACATCCATATACTTATCCAAAGTTCTCTTAAATGTTGATTTCAAATCTGCGTCCGTTACTGCTGCTGGCAGCTCGTTCCACACTCCCACCGTCCTCTGAGTGAAGATATTCCCCTTACATATTTCACCTCTCACCCTCAACCTATGCCTCTAGTTGTAAGTCTCACCCAGCAAGAGTGGGAAATGCCTCCTTGTATTTATCTTATTTATATTCCTCACCTCTATCAAATGCCCACTCATTCTCCTATACTCCAGTGAATAAAGTCCTAAGCTATTCAAACTTTTTCTATAACTCAGGTAGTCCTAACCTATATAGTTCCATGTTTTGCTATATTAACTATTGAAATTGGGGATAGTTTTGGTCGGTTCTGTAATAGGCATATTGGATCATGGATTATTGACTACAGCTCTACCTTCAATGTGATAATCCCAAATGAAGTCACACCTCCCTGTGCAACTCAATACGTGACTTCCTGCAGTTATTAAGGAAAGGCAGCAACACCTCCACCACGGCTATTCTCACACTGGTGCCCCACTAGGTTACGTCTGGAGCCCCCTACTCTGCTCCCTGTACACACATGACTGCGTACCCAGTTTCTGCTCCAACTTCATCTACGGGTTTGTAGATGATAGTGGGCCGTATCTCAAATAACAATGAGCCAGAGGACAGGAAGAAGTACAGCGTAGTCACGTGGTGCCACGTCAACAATCTTTCTCTTGAAGTCAGCAAACCAAAAGAGCTTACCATTGCTCCTGTCTATATCAGTGGTGCTCGGGTTGAGTGTTTCCTGTCCCTAGCAGTGAACATCACTAATAGCCTGCTCAGTCCAACCAGTTCATGTCACACAAAGAAAACTCACGAATACTTCTACTTCCCCCAGACGCTAAAGAAATTTGCCATTTCCCTGTCAACCCTTGCCGATTTCTTTTTTTTTATTGAAAGCATTCAATCTGGGTACATCAAGGCTTGGTATGACAATGACAAGAAAATCCAGAGGGTTGTAGACACAGCTCAACACGGAAACCAGCCTCCCCTCCATGGACTCTTCTCACTGCCTCAGTAAAGTAGCCAGAATAATCAGAGACCCACCTACCCCAGTCTCCCATCGGGCGGAAGATACAAAAGCCTGTAAGTATGTACTAGATCATAGTACAAGATTCACACATAGATCAAGCCATACAGTGAAGTGCATTGTTTTGCGACAGAATATTCTTGCTTTGCAACTCCGAGAAAGTGTCCACAAGTGTCACCAGGTGACCAGTGTTTAATGTTCCCAGGTATAAACTCCTTACCCGTAGCGTTAGGAATTGAGCCCCGGCCTTCTGATTGCTATAAAGCGTTCGCTACCGTGCAAACAAGAGAAACAATGCGGATGCTAGAAATCCGAGCAACACACACAAAATTCTGCAGGAACTCAGCAGGCCAGGCAGCATCTATGGAAAAAAGTACAGTCAATGTATTGGCAGGAAATGCTACCGCGCTGTCCGTCAACTCTATTGGTTTTGCAACCGTTTTGACTCAGTCTAATTAGATGCCCACTTCGAACATAGAAATTTACAGTACGTTACAGGCCCTTCAGCCCATAATGTTGTGTCGACCATGTAAGCTACCCTTGAGATTACCTAGAATTTCTATAGCGCATACCCCTCTATTTTTCTAAGCTCCATGTATCTATCTAAGAGGCTCTTAAATGACCCTATCTGTTTCCACCAATGCCACCAGCAGTGCATTCCATGTATCACCACTCTCTGTGTGAAAAACTTACCCCTGACATCCCCTCGGTACCTATTTCCAGCACCTTAAAACTCTGTCCCCTCATGTTAGCCATTTCGGCCCTGGGAAAAAGTCTCTGGTCATCCACATGATCAATGCCCCTCATCATCTTATATACCTCTATCAGGTCACCCCAAGTCTTTGTGTCATTGGGAAATTTACTAACCCAGCCTTCTATTTCTTCATCCAGGTCACTTATAAAAATCACAAGGAGGAGGGTTCCCAGAACAGATCCCTGTGGAACATCACTGGTAACTGACCTCCATACAAAATACGAACCATCTACAACCACCCTTTGCCTTCTGTAGGCAAGCGAATTCTGGATCCACAAAGCAAGGTCTTCTTGGATTGCATGATCCTTTCTGAAGGATCCTTGCATGGGGAACCTTTATCAAATGTCTTACTGAAATCCATATACACTACATCCACTGCTTTACCTTCATCAATGTGTTTTGTTACATCCTCAAATGATTCAATCAGGCTCATAATGCACGAACTGCCCTTGTCAAAGCCATACTGACTAATGCTAATCAGATTATGTCTCTCCAAATGTTTGTAAATCCTGCCTCTCAGGATCTTCTCCAACAACTTGCCCAACACTGAAGTAAGACTCTCTGGTCTTTAATTTCCTGGGTTATCTTGACACCCTTTCTTGAACAAGGAACAACATTTGCAACCCTCCGGTACTTCTCCCGTCCCTATTGATGATGCAAAGGTCATTGCTGGAGGCTCAGCAATCTCCTCCCTCGCTTCCCACGGTAGCTTGGGGTGCATCTCATCCGGTACCTGTGACTTATCTAACTTAATACCTTAAATAAGCTTCAGTGCATCCTTTCTTAATGTCAATATGCTCAAGCGTTTCAGTCCGCTGTAAGTCACCCCCAAAAATGCTAACGTCTTCTTCCCTGGTGAATACTGAAACAAAGTATTCATTAAATACCTCTGACTCCGTGCACCTGTTTCCACTAACACACCTGATCGATCCTATTCCCACACGGCTCATCCTCTTGCTCTTCATATACTTGTATAACAACTTAGTGTTTTCCTTAATTCTGCTCCCCAAGGCCTTCTCATGGCCCTTTCTGGCTCTCATAATTCCATTCTTACATTCCTTCCTAGCCAACTTATAGTTTTCCAGAGCTCTGACAGTACCTAGTGTCTTGACTCTTTTGTAAGCTTTTCTTTTCTTCTTTTCTACATGCTTTGTACACCATGGTTCTTCAACTCTACCATCCTTTTTCTGCCTCAATGGAACATACCTATGCAGAACTCCATGCAAATGTTCCCTGAACATTTACCACATTTCTGCTGTGCATTTCCCTGAGAACGTAGAACATAGAATAGTACAACACAGTACAGGCCCTTCGTCCCACAATGTTGTGCCGACCCTTAAACCCTGCCTCCCATATAACTCCCCACCTTAAATTCCTCTATATACCTATCTAGTAGTCTCTTAAATTTCACTCGTGTATCTGCCTCCATCACTGACTCAGGCAGTGCATTTCATGCACCAACCACTCTCTGAGTAAAAAACCTTCCTCTAATATCCCCCTTGAACTTCCCACCCCTTACCTTAAAGCCATGTCCTCTTGTACTGAGCACTGGTGCCCTGGGGAAGAGGCGCTGGCTGTCCACTCTATCTATTCCTCCTAATATTTTGTATACCTCTATCATGTCTCCTTTCATCCTCCTTCTCTCCAGAGAGTAAAGCCCTAGCTCCCTTAATCTCAGATTATTATGCATACTCTCTAAACCAGGCAGCATCCTGGTAAATCTCCTCTGTACCCTTTCCAATTCTTCCACATCCTTCCTATAGTGAGATGACCAGAACTGGACACAGTACTCCAAGTGTGGCCTAATCAGGGTTTTATAGAGCTGCATCATTACCGCGCGACTCTTAAACTCTATCCCTCAACTTATGAAACCTAACACCCCATAAGCTTTCTTAACTACCCTATCTACCTGTGAGGCAATTTTCAGGGATCTGTGGACATGTACCCCCAGATCCCTCTGCTCCTCCACACCCCCAAGTATCCTGCCTTGTACTCTGCCTTGGAGTTTGTCCTTCCAAAGTGTACCACCTCACACTTCTCCCGGTTGAACTCCATCTGCCCCTTCTCAGCCCACTTCAGCGTCCTATCAATGTCTCTCTGCAATCTTTGACAATCCTCTACACTATCCACAACAACAACAACAACAACAACACCAACACCACCACCACCAACCTTTGTGTCCGCTCCCAAGTTCCTGCCTGAAATTGCTTTCAAAGTCATTCTATAAATACTAGGCTGATGTAATCTAGAAAGCGTCGCAACCAGTTTGCAAGATGACGTGTTCCAAAAAACAGACAACGTGCGAATGAATGGATTAAACATTTAACGTGACGTTAATTGAAAAATACATTATTCTGATCAAATGGGAGAAACATACAAATGCCCAGTGAGAAAGAGAAACAATGAGGTGCAATAGGAATAGATTCGGCTAGAGGGCGTTTAAAGCATCATACTGCACGGAGACCGGCTGCACATGCTGACCTTGAAGCCATTGACTGGCATCATGTATCGTGTGAATCGGAGCGGGACTGCCATGGCCGCGCTGTGCAGGGCAGCTGCGCCCATGCTGAGGTAGGGATCGCACAGGTCCGGGAAAAGTTCAACAAGGTTAACGAGTGGGGAGTTTTAACGAGGCGCTTCTGTGTTAGAAATCTTGTCTCTCGGGATCTACAGCGGCAACAAGGCTTCCGTGTTCGCGCTGAAATAACTCTAGAGGCAGAATTGTAAAATTAATTAAAACGTGAAATTGTTTTCCCACAAGCTAATAGTGCATTTTATAATATTTTTGTTTTTATTAATTGTATGTGTAATAATTTGTACACGCCATTTTATACAATCATAAAACCAACTGTTCAGTTCACTCTCTGACGTTGCCGGTGTACCTAATGCTTCCTTCTTTAACAGTGCGCTTGCCAGACGTCAATCGGGCCCAGGCCGTTATTGTCGTCAGCCAGTATTTCAAGTTCATGACTTTTGTCGTTGTGGGAAGAGCGTTAACATCGGAGCAGCAGTGCATCTTCCAGCTTGTTCTATCAAAGCCAGTGTCTATGTTGTCGTAATTAACCTTGCTACACCTTTATGAAAACCAATCTCTTGCTGAAAATATTAGCCCAGCTTTTATTTTGGAGAACTGGTTCCAGAGTTCCACCCAGTGGCAGGTGAAAACGAGTGTTTTGATTTGGCACCAAAAGTAATCCGGGTGTGATTTACTGCCGATTTGTTCTGGCTCAACCGCCCCCCTCCCCCATGAAATTGTTTCTCTGCGCTTACCCCCGTTACAATTTTACATAAAGAACTTTTACTTTTTTCCAGATATCACACCAATAACTTATGACCTTGTCAGTTGAAGGCTGAGAAGAGGTTAGATTTCTAGAAGTGCAGATATCTTTGGATGTTAATAGGGCAAGGGGAGATTGCAGAGGTAGGCAGAGTAGAGACATGGAATGATTTGGAAACAAGATGAGAATTTTAATATTGAATTATTTAACTGTGTGCCTATGTAGGTCACCAAAGTTCAAAGTAAACTTATCAAAGTACATACAGTATATGTCACCAGATACTACCCTGAGATTCATTTTCTTGTGGGCATGCATGTTTAAACAAAGAAACACAACAGAGTCAATGAAAAACCGTACACAACAAAGACAAACAACCAACGTGCAAAAGGCAACTATAAAAATGGGGAAAAAACGATAACAATAATACTAAATATCGAGAATATGAGTTGTGGAGTCTTTGAAAGTGAGTCCATAGGTTGTAGAATCAGTGCAGTGTTGGGGTGAGTGAAATTATCATCTCAAGAGCCTCATGGTTGAGGGGTAATAACTGTTCCTGAGCTTGGTGAAGGACTTGAAGCTCCTCTACCAATGTCAAAAAGGGACTATGAACTGGCGGAAGAGTTTTCAATAATTTTGTGGATACAGTATGGGAGTTTGACCAGTTAATCGGTTCACATCATAGGAGTGTTTAAGCAGAAGATGTGCTAAGATGGACATGAAATCAGGTGATGTTACTGAGGCAGAAATAAATTGTCAATATTGCAGAGGATAAATGGTTCACAACTAACCATCAGATTAGACATCAGAACTACAAACTCCCTGCTTCAGAAAATTGTTGAGGAGTGGAATGGAGCTGGACATTGACATTGATAGGTTTGATTTTCCCAATGTTCATTTGGAAGAAATTCTGTTAATCTTTTTCTGGATTTTTGACAGCAGCTCGATGAATTTTAGGGGAAAAAACTACCGGTCAGGCAATGTCTGTGGCAAGACAGTCGTCAGTATTTCTAAGAACCTGCATCAGGTCATTGGATTCTCAACCCAAAACGTCAGCTGTTCCTTTCCCTCTATAATGATGCCCAAGTTTCTCCAACAGTTTGTTTTTATGCTCCATATTCCAGCACTTTCTGACTTCTGTGTCTCGAGCCTGACAATTTAGTATGTGAAGTAAAATCAGAGCAGTCACACTCTTGACTTGCCTGCAACACAACTTGAGCAGTGTTTGAAATGGCTGTTTCTTCATTTCTAAGTGATTCTGTCTCTCATCCCTTTCTATGTTGCTCTTTGGTGGCCTTGTTCAGAAGGAAATTTTTTTTCAGATTTTTGCCAAGAATGTTCTGCTTTGCCTGTCCGTCATTATGCTTTATTTCATTATTAGTTCTCTTCTAAATGTATCTCTGACGGTACCATGCTTCCTATAAAAAAAAATTGATAAGACCATTGTTATTAGCTTAGCTATTCATCACTCACTTGATTTCTAATGTTGTAAGCTGTTCTGAATCTGAATTCGGTTTATTGTCATTTAGAAAATTTTATCTGCAATGCTATTAAAAAATGAAACAACGGTCCTCCAGAATGATATCACAAAAGCACACAACAAAACAGACTACACCAGAAAATCCACATAACGTTTGGCAATCCCCAAATCCAGAGTCCGGAGAGGCTGCTGTGTATTAATATCACGCTTCCATCTTAGCTCGTCCCCCAGAAAGGAACTCCAAATCCACCAGACAGAACAAGACTAACCAGACACACCAAGTCAGGAGACCAACTCTACCACCCAACAAACCAAAAACTAAAGCTACAAGACCTACACAAAACCACGTAGTTACAACAGTGCCAACAATATCATGATTGATTAAAAAAAAACAGAATATAAAAATAAATACATTCTGCCTAGAATCAGGGTTCACATCCCATGTGCCAGCTTTCACAAAACCCTGTATTGATGTTTTCTTTACCTTCTGCATATACATATCTTTCTTCATTAACTGGTTTCTTTAATAATCTCACCAGTTGACTTGAAGTCACTTCTGCCATACTAAACACATGAACATAATTCCAATTAGACCCATGGACCCGAACATTATAAAGACTTATTGTACTCTATTTCCATGTCATATCAACAGCATTTCTTTGGGGGAGAAAATATACCACAAAAATCCAGCAGTCTGTCAGGCATCGGCTGAAGGGAATCTGATATCCTGCATCTGTAGTAGTTGGCTCAGGTCAGCTTGATGACAATCATGTTAACGAATTCCCAACGTAGGAAAAAAAAGTGCTCATCATTCTCTTCTGCAATTTAAAGTGGTTCATAAAGCTTACATTTCTGAAGAGAAGCTGTCCAGTTTTTATCCGAACGTTTCTCCACTTTGTAATAAATGCAACTCTGCTGATGCCTCTTTAATTCATATGTTTTGGTTTTGCCCTAAGATTGAAAAGTTTTAGCGGGAAGTATTCCATACCTTTTCACAACTTTTTAGGGTCCAAATCCCCTTACTACCTTGTTTGGTATTATTGCAAATGAAGATATAACTTTAAATACTCCTAACCTACAGGTTTTAGTTTTTACCTCTCTTTTAGCAAGGAGAGCAATCTTGCTTAAATGGAAGGAGTCTCCCCTCCTACACATCTTCAATGGTTATGTGATATTATATCTTATTTAAATTTAGAAAAGATCCACTGATCAGTCTTAAATTCAAAACAGTCTTTTTATGATATCTGGGGACCTTTCCTAAATTACTTTTCCAATTTATAAAGTTTAACAGTGCACAGACTTTTATGTGTATTTTTATCTTCTCTTCATAAGCGAATATGTTTTTTTTCTAATTATCCATTATCATCCATCAGCTTTTTTCTTTGGTAGTTGGTAGGGGGTTGACTTTTTTTTCATATAAAAAATTTATTTTATGATGTATGACCTATCTTTAAATTTTTGATTACAGAGTGGTATTCCTTTATGGGATATGCTATAACATTTTGATCAATTTTATTATAATATATGAATACACAATTTATGTTGAGATATATCTATGTGTTGCACTCTAAATCTTGTTTTTTCTTCTGAATAAAAATATTGTATAAAGAAAAGAAAGGAAAAAAAGGAAACGATTTCAAGAATTTTTCAAAATTAAGTATTACTAAATAACATTTGGAATATAAATATAATTAAAATGGAAAATGTAATTTCCTTTTCTGATATTTCATTATTTTTTAAGGTCACCTTGTTTGTGAAGCAGTAACCATGACTTCAGGTGCTGTTTTTAAAGCTCACTTGGACATCATGTAAATAATATTTTCAGATTATTTTATAGTGTGTCTTGTTCATTACTTTATGTCAATTCTCAGTACAGGATGATTATGATGGTGGAAGCTGTTTGGGAAATTTTGCTGGATCACTGGCTCAAACTTTGAATTCGGCAAAAAAGCTATCCATGAATGAAATTCCAGTTATTGTTGTCATCTTTACAAAATAATCTGTCATTATTCCCTCAAAAATCCAGGGCAGCATCTTTCTTCTTAGGATTACTTATGTCCATTCTAGTGGTGTTGGTTCTAGGGTTAGTGTGAGAACTTCAAACACTTCCACACAAGGCAAGATGTGCCTAATGAGATGAGTAGTTTGCGAATGGTCCACACCTTCCTCTGTTTATGTTGAATTTCTCTGTGTTCTTAACATTTACCCATGAGATTCTCAGTGGTGAGTGGTCCCCAGCAAGATATTCCCAGGAGGCAGTCGGGATGCTACATTTTTTTTCAATGAATCTTTAAGACCATCCTTGAATATCTGTACAAATTCCGAATCAAAGTACATATGAGTCACCATATACTACCCTGAGGTTTATTTTCTTGTGCACAGTAAATACAAAGGAACACAATAGAATCGATGAAAATCTGCACACAACAAGATAGACAAACAACCAAAGTGCAAAAAGGCAACAAACTGCAAATACAAAATTGAAAAGAAAGAAACAAAATAATAATAAAATAAGCAATAAGCTATTGAGAACATGAGATAAAGAATCTTTGAAAGAGAATCGATAGATTGTGGGAATCATTCAGCTTTGGGATGAGTGAAGGTGAGTGAACTTACCCCCCCCCCCACCCCCCTGGTTCAGGGGTCATGATGGTTGAGGGGTGGTGATTGTTCCTGAACCTGGTGGTGTGCGTCTTGCGGTTTCTGTACCTCCTTCCTGATGGCAACAGCAAAAGAGAACATGGCTTGGATGGTGGACATCCTTGATGGTGGATGCTGCTTTCCTGCGACAGCATGCATTGTAGATGTGCTCAGTGGTGGGGAGGGCTTCATGTGCGGTGGCTTGGGCTGTATCCACTATTCTTTGTACTTTTTTAAATAGAGCACCTTCCACAAGAAGATCTCAGTATTGATGCAAAATAGTTTGTAAAGCAAATTAAGACAGTAAGGGTTGTCAGACTCAACATAAAGGGGTATACTTTATCCTCTGGTATCCGATGTCTCCAAAAGCTTGTGTCTCTTATATTTTAGGTAATTTAATTTGTTATTGGAATGAAATGGCTTTGATTCTGGGATCCACGGTGAACTTGATCCTAATTTAGGACAATTTTGTGAATCTCTGTATAAATGCTGCATAATTGTAGGTGTTAGTTTTCAGATGTGGGCAAAGTCAAGCGTATATATGATGTAATTTCCCCCTATTTTTAAAAAAATTGTATGTAGTTTTCTTTATTTTGTCCTCAAACAACATGTAAGAAGAGATTTTAGTTATTCATCTTCTTGCTGTTTATTCCTTTGTGTAAAACTGCTGTTGTGATTGGCAATGTAATGTGTATAACGATTTTAAAGTACTTCAGGTAACTTGAGAATGTGATATGGTGACATATGATTTCATTTCCATTCTTTCCTGGTCATTCAATTTATGTACTAGTACCACGTTCTTTGAAGGCAATCAATCCTGTTATTTTGCAACTTCTGCGTGTTGTTTTAAAGTTTTAACCAATATATCTGGTCCTGCAGGTGTTCAGACTGGTTTCTTACCATTTTGAATGTTGCAATTGGGTTTTCCCTGTATGTGGTGTCAGCCTGTATATCTTTAAATTCTACAGTCTTCTAATTCTAAAGAAATAACAGTGTGGAATTAAGTGAAAATAATATAGCACCCTCAGACCAGGAGGGGATAAGCTTCCAGATAAATACCCAAACGTTACTGATAAATTGAGCCATTAGCTCAGCAAAAGTGACATCTTGCTACCTGTCTCCTCATTGAATTGCATTGAACAGCACAGCATTGGCATAATACATTAATACAAACTAAACTCACCACAGAAGTTTAAATTTTCTCCCTTTCAATCTAATTACATGTAATTTTTAGCTGCTATTCATTTGTCTCCTTTGCATTAAAAATGAACCGTTGCATATAAAGTTTAATTCTCTCAGGTTTTAGTAGTTATTAGAGATTTAAATACATTTATAACAATTTCTGAATGGTTATTTTTTTTTTCCTTAATCTTTTCTCTTCCCCCTCACAATCAAGTCTTTCTTTCCTTTGCCTTTATTTTTCTTTTAACTTGATTTAGCGTTGAATTTAGCCATTGTCACTTCTGCAGTATTTCCTGTTAACTTTACAAACCATCAGTCTGATTGGTTGAGAAGCTCGCCTTCTTTGTCTCACCACAATATTAAACCTGATATTTTCAGCAGCACGTCCTTCAAATCAATTGAAAGCCTAAACCTGCAGTGGTGTGTACAAATAATGACAGCCTCTTTAGAATGCTCAAATTGTGGTTCATCACATAATCACATTACTGCACTGATAGAGTTTTATTTGACTGCATAGGGAAGATGGTTGATTTAGGGCTTTCTTTGCAAATTGAAATTAATATGATAGTCCATTTATAAAAGAACAAGCATTCCCTTTCTTTTGTTCTGTGTTGAGTCTCAAGTTTATGTTCTTCTCATCTGAATAATTTGAATCCATGTCTTTTCATCGACTAAAATGTTATAAGAAACTGCTTCATGTTTTTAGTATAATAATTTACATTTTGCCTATTATATCCTGTTTCAGGAGAGTTCTGCCAACAGTTTGCACCCCAACTATTCGATTGCTTGCAAGCCAGTCAGGGGCGGTGAGTATTTCAATCTTAAGAAAGGTTGAGGGTTCCCAGGTGAAATAGATAAATGTTATAAAGAGCATAGAACATTACAGCACAGTACTGGCCCTTTGGCCCAAAATGTGCAGACTTTTAACCTACTCTAAGATCATTCTTACCCTTCCTTGCTACACAGCCTTTCGTTTTATTTATATCATCCATATCTAAGAGTTTCTTAAATGTTTCTAAGTATCTGCCTCTATTACCACCTCTGGCAGCGCATGCCATACACCCACTACTCTTTATGTAAAAAAACTTACCTCTGAAATCCCCACCTATACTTTCGTCCAATCACATTAAAATAATGCCCTTTCATATTAACCATTTCCACCCTGGAAAAAAAGCGCTGGCTGCCCATTCCATCTTTGCCTCTTATCATCTTTACACCTCTGTCAAGTCACTTCTCATCCTCTGTTTCTGAAACGTTAGGTTTATCACTTTTAGTGAAACAGGTTACAGAAAGCTTTGTGCTAAAATGGAAAATAATGAGCAAGCAGTACATTGATGATGTAGTTTGAGTGTCGGTGGTGCAACAGAGCAATGGAGTAATGGATAAGATCAGCACAAGTTGTGGGACTTGAAGCAGGGTTGTCTGGGAAACTTACACAATGAAAAATTGCATTTGTGTTATGTCATATTACTGTTTGATCAAACAATCCCAGGAGGTTTCAAGAAGGATATTCAGGGTAAAATTGTTCTCACAAATTCCAGGGCACATCAATTTATGAGTTTTTCTCTTTTTAGAGAAGTGACTTGAAGTAAAATAAGACCAAAAAAAGATGGGATGTTCACGTCAGACACCAAGAACTTAATACTGCAAAGCCTGAAAGAGTATGTACCTGTAATGAGTGGAGTGAATTAAAAAAGAAATTACAGAAAGCATGAATGTGTAAGTGGTAATAACATAATTTTAAAAAGTTTAGGGCTGACGAGAAACCAAAGATGTGACCATGGTAAAAGAGTAGGATGTGCTTGAGGTTGTTGATAAACAGTTTCCTCACATCTTTACAAAGAAGGGTGATTCGTGCTGATGTTGCGGTTAAGGAGAAAAAGTGTGATATATTGGATGGGGTAAAGAGGAAAGAAAAGAAATTATTTTGGGACATAGGACCTTTGAGAGGCGATAGGTTCTCAGGATTAAAAATAACATATTCCAGATTATCAAGGAAAGTAAGTGAGTAGATTTCAGACATTCTGATCAGCATTTTTTTAAACCTCATTTGTTACAGGAATGGTGTCAAAGGATTGGAGGGCACCTAATATTTCACTGTTTTAAAATTGGTCGTGGGCAAATCATTGGATCTAATCTTGAGGGAAGTTGTAAACTTTTATTGCAAGAAACAACATTTCGTCAAAGACAGTTAGCATTGGTTTGTTAAGGTAATGACTGTGTGTAATTTAAGTTTTCTAAAGGATGTGATGAGGCTCAAAAGGGAAATGTGGTTGATATATTCTGTGTTGTTTTAGTAAAAGTTGATTTATACTTGTGCGTACGGGCTACGCCACAGCCTATGCCGTAGCCCTGATTTTCACTTCTGCGTAGGCTCTATACCGTAGCAAGCATGCGTTGGTGTGTGCCAAAACGCTAGTTGGCAGTGTGGTTTCTATGCCACTATGTTGAGTTTCTTCTTGAGAGACACAGACAAGGAAATGCATTTCAAACATTTCACATGTTGGCAGGTAGATTTGACGATTTGGTTCATTTATTTCGCATTGGTGTAGACATGGCAGAGAACAAGCAACTGGAAATGCGTAGGAGGACATGCAATGCTACCAAGCAGACCAATCACGGTTGTTGCATTCTGTGTCTCCACAACTCGTGTTAATTTTTTGGGGAGGTACATGTCACCCTACAGCATAGGGTACGCTGTACCTATGGTGTAGATGCGACGCACAAGCAGCCTTAAGACTTTTGACGAGACCCCAGTAGCAGGCTGGTCAAAAAAAACGAGTAAAAATGTTTGGGATCTGAGGAATAGTGGCAAACTAGATCCAAAATTAGTTGTTTGGTAATAAGTTATGTAATAAGAGTAATGTACGAAGGGTTTTTATGTGACTGGAAGGCTGTGATGAACATTTATTTTTCATTTTAACTTGACAGAGGAATGGTTTTAGAATATTGGAGAATTAATTTTTCACTGTGCTTTAAAAAGACTAATTAAATTAACTTCAGTATTAGAAAACTCTGGTATGAATTCTGAGGGAAGTTGTAAACATGTTTAAGACCCTGGGAAAGGTTTCGCTGTTAATGTAATGGTCTTTCTGTAGAAGCACTGCTGACGTAATGGTCTTTCTGTAGAAGCACTGCTGACGTAATGGTCTTTCTGTAGAAGCACTGCTGACGTAATGGTCTTTCTGTAGTGAGGTGCCCAAATATGACATGGTGGAGTAATGATGTATGCCGTTTAAGTGCTTTTACATCTGTAACACCCTGGGAAAGGTTTCACTGCTAACACAATGGTCTTTCTGTAGCGGCAGTGTTTGGGTTATGGTTAGAGATAACGGGGGCTTTGGAGTGTGTGCTGGCCAATGAAGGGAGTGTTTTTTCCTGTTGTGTGCCTGAGACTGAGGTGATCTGGGTCTTTTGTTCGGTGGAAGATGGGGAGAGAAGATGCCAGAAAGGAGAGGCTGTAGACACCAGGACGGAGTGGACTTGGGATGGGGCCGGGAGCCGACGAAGATGCCAGAAAGGAGCGGCTGTAGACACCAGGACGCAGTGCACTTGGGATGGGGCCGGGAGTTGACGAAGATGCCAGAAAGGAGCGGTCATGGACACCAGGACGGAGTGGACTTGGGACGGGGCCGGGAGTCGACGAAGCCCGGGGGAAATTGATGAAGGACCAGCGAAGGGGAAACTATGAGCTCCAACTTGGGGCACATTAGACTATTTCATTAAAATGGGCCCTTTTCTTTTTGTTTTACTTTACTAACCCTTTAGTGAAACTAAGAATTATAAAGCTAAATTGTTTAATTGCATATGATGTACTATCTGTTACTTTGTGGTACTGATCCACCCAAACAGATGGGGCCAGAAGTTGTCCTCCCTAGCCTTACGCAGCCAACAGAACCAGAGGGTTACAACTGTGGGGGTATTGTTTGGGATTGATTTTGTTGGATGCTGTGTGATTGCCCAGTGGGTTGTGTGCTTAACTCTGTTCTGTGCTGAACTATTGTCCCATAAAGCGAATTCAATACATGGGTACGGATGCTGCCAGGGTGGAGCAGTGGAGTGCATCCACGAGGTTACCAGTAACTAATGCGTGTGTGTTGAGTGGGGTAGATATTCATACTCCGGATGAATTGTTAACTTGACTTTTAAGTACTGTTAAAGCTGTAGGCAAAGTGTGGGGCGGAGATTTGTTAAAATGGCAGGCACAGACTTTGTTTTAGTTTCGACTAGCGCTAACGTAACGGCAGTGGAACTGCCTGGTATTATTGGGGCCCCAGGAGGTGGGGGGGCCGTGGACTGTCCGTACTTTCTGGGAGGAGGGGAATGTAGGTGAGCAGGCCGAATAGCAAGTCAAGTCTCCCGTAGTTGGGAACAGAGACTTCAAAGACAGGGTTCTCTCATTTCTGCGTAGCGAGGAGAAGGAGTGGTCTGATTTGGAATGTCTAATGAGTCCCGTCCCCCAGTGAAGAGTGAGAATTCTGAGTTAGTATCCGCCCTTGCCTCTCTGGCGAATAAATAGAAAAATGCCCAGGTTCAAAGTCCCAGCTATGGAAGGAAGCTCACCCCTGAGGGGGAAGAGGAGTGTGAGACTTGGGTGGAGCAGACCTCTCTGTTGTTAGATGAGTGGCAGTGCACTGATGATGTAAAGTGACACTGATTGGTTGAAAGTTTGAGCGGGAGGACTGCTGACGTAGTGAGAGCTGTAAAGGCACGGAACCCACTTGCCACTTCTGCGGCCTACATGCGAGCACTAGAGAAGGGGTTTGGTGCAAAGGGAAGCCCAACGGAGCTCATGACGGGGTTTCATAACACATGTCAGGAGAATGGGGAGAGGCTTTCCGCTTACATCTTTCGGCTAGAGAGGCAGCGAAATTGCTTGCGGCGCAGAGGGGCTGAGGTGGATCAGTTAAGTGTGGAGCAAATAGCGAAAGGTGCCCAGTCCGAGAACCTGATCGCTTGGAGTCTCTGACTGTCTGGTAAGATTTCCCCCCCCCCCCCGTTTGTTGAGCTGATCAGAGAAGTACAAGAGGAGGAGAATGTGTCGGAGCCACGGGAGGCCTCTTTCAGCAGGATACAGCCCTCAGTAGTGGTCCCCTGCGTTGAAGTGACCGTGGAAAGCCTGCCCTGGGAAGTGGTAAGGGAGATTGTGGCAGATGTGAGAACTGAGATGTCCCGGTTGTTATCAGCAGGTGTGACCCCCCCCCCCCCCCGCCTCATATGATGGAGCTGCTAGGGAGGCGGATCCTCAAGGGGACGAACACTACAGAGAGCTGCTAGCAGCCAGTGTCACATGAGAAGGGGAGAGGCCGGTATTGTCAGTGATGAAGAGGGACACTTCAGGCGGGAGTGTGAACGACAGGAAACCCCTCGGAGAGTGAGCCCCGGGATATCTCAGCAGAGAGAGCCATTGGGGAAACTTAAAGAGACCCAGTGAGGAGATGGCCTGGCGTATTGAGGGGAACACATTCCCAGCAATATACCAAGGACCACCCTAAAGCAAAACAAAATATTCCTGAAGGCTTAGTAGGGCCAAGCTCCAGTGTACCGCTGCAGATAGAGGGTATTTATGCTAGAGCCATATGTGACACAGGGTCACTTTGCTGTACCATGCATCTTCCAACCGGTATTTGACGCATTTACCATTGACACCATTCAGTACTCTGGAGACCTAGGGTCTTAGTGCGGGTGATTATCCGAGTGATGTTTATTTTTCAGTGAAGCTGGAGTTTTCGGAGGCCAATGTGGAAATGGCTGAGGCTCTTAATACATTAACACTAGTTTGCCCAGACTCCATTGAAAAGGGCACTGTTTCAATTCTTGTGGGGGGCCAACACCTCTATTGTGAGGAGGCTCATGAGGGCCTGCAAGGAGAAAGGTGGAGAGAGCTTCCTGAGAACGTTATCCACTCACCCGGTGTTTCAAGCTGCTTTTAAGGAAGTGCGCGGCTGCATTGGGCCGGATAACGAGTTTAGATGAGGGACTGTGTGGTTCACACAGTTCAAGCAAGTCGTGTCACAGCCTGGGGAAGTAGCGAGAGGAATGGGAAACCCCAAATTTCCTGGAATGCCTGAGGGCGAGGCCAGGCGTGCTCCAGAAGACTGCGAAGAGGAGTTGGGAATGCCTGCTGGTGAGGCCTGATCTGCTCATGCCCTCAGTTGTACAGGCGAACAGGATGGCAGTGACTGTCAGGAACACTACGAAGAGGGAGGAAACCTTCAAGCGGGGGATGCCCCGGCGCATCTTTTCCCAGTGACAGTAATGTCTCATGTCCCTGTGAGACGAGCCGGGGAGAAACTGAGAAAGGGGGAAAGTTGACCACTGAGTCATTCAACTTCGGGGACTCCCCGGTTCCTGCGGGTTGGAAGAGCAGGTCGGTAGAGAAGATGTCGAAACTGAAAAGTGTCTTTTCCACTGACGAGCTTGATGTGGGTTATTCCAAGAGCACTCGTCACACTATGCGGGTGACTGAGGACACCCTGTTCCAAGAGAGGTCACAGCGATTGGCTCCTGCAGAGTTCGAATGCTTACGGCTGCATTTGTGTAAGTTGAAAAGCCTCTATGCATCGCAGTGGCCAGGAAGAAGAATGGGAAGGTACAGATGTGTGTGGACTATAGGACTTTGAACAGGCGTACCGTCCCTGACCAGTGTACAGTCCCGAGGATTGAAGGTGCGCCGGCCTGTCTGAGTGGTGCGAAATGGTTCAGTGTGCTGGACTTGAGGAGTGGATATTACCAGGTCCCAATTGGTGAGGCTGACAAAGAAAAGATGGCATTTATATGTTCACTGGGATTCTTCTAGTTCAAAAGGATGCCCCAGGGCATATCAGGAGCCCCTGCAACCTTCCAGTATGTCAGGGAGAAACCGATGGGGATTATTAACATACTATAGAGGTATTGGTGTATCTGGATTACCTCATAGTGTTTGGGTCCACCTTGGAGGAACATGAAGTGAGTCTACTGAAGGTGCTGGGCTGCCTGAAAGCCGAAGGGTTAAAACTTCCCCTGGACAAGTGCCAGTTCTGCAATTTGTCTGTCAGTTATGTTGGGCACATAGTTTCACGGATGGAGTAGGTACGATCCGTCTAAGATAGAGGCGGTGACCACATGGCCAAGGCCCCAGACTGTGAACACTTTGCACTTGTCCCTTGGGTTCTGTGGTTACTATCGGAGGATCGTGAAGTGAATCACCCTTTAAATCATTTCCTGCGCAGTTACCCTCACTTGGGGAAGAAAGGAAGGAGGACAAAAGGAGAGGAGGGTGGAGAGTATCTTAGCTCGTCAGAGCCCTTTGGACCGAGGTGGGATGGAAAATGTGAAGAGGCCTTTCAGTCACTGAAGGAGCTGCTGACCCAGGCTCCTGTGCTGGCTTTTGCAGACTCCCAATTGCCATATGTACTGCACACAGATGCCAGCAGAGAGGGCTTAGGGAGCTTCCTGTATCAGGATCAGGGCACTGGGATGAAACCTGTTGCATTTGTCAGCTGGAGTCTGTCACTCCCTGAGAAAAACTATCCCTCACACAAGTTGGAGTTTCTGGCATTGAAATGGGCTGTGCTGGATAAGCTGAGTGATTACCTCTAACGTGCCAAATTAGAGGTGAGGACGAACAACAATCCCCTAATTTATATCCTGACAGCGGAGAAATTGGATGCCACAGGCCATCGGTGGTTGGTAGCGTTGTCTGACTATGATTTCAGCCTGAAGTACTGAGCAGGATGTAGGAGCATCGATGCTGATGCTTTGTCTCGATACGCACATGAAGGCTGGACAGGGACGAGGAACAGGAGAACATTCCTCCCCAGGAGTGAAAGCCATGTACCAGTTTGCCATCATGGTGAAGGCAGACGGAAAACAGGGGCTGGATTGAGCGGTGGATCAATTGGGAGCTTATGGTGACGCCATTCCACAAGTTTACTGTAACCTGACAGCTCCACAGACAAATCAGTTGCCAGAATTGAGTTCTGGGGAAGTGGCAGCTGCTCAGCGAGATGACCCGGGCGTCGGTACCATTTGGTCTGCGGTTGAAGGGGAGCCATGGCCCAAGCGGAGAAGACAAAACACGCTGTGGTGCCTCCATTACTGAGAGAAAAGCTCAGATTGGAGTCGAGGAACCAGATCCTGTACCGGGTCACGTCACCTCCGGACCGACCTCGGCATTCCCGGCTGTTTCTACCTGAGAAGTAACGGAGGATTGTGTTGAAGTTGCTTCATGATGATTCTGGACATTTGGAGGTTGAAAAGACCTATGGATTGCTCAGAGACCGGTTCTACTGGCCCCAAATGAAGCCGGAGTTCGAAGAATATTGCAAGTCGTGCATTCGATGCATGTGGAGGAAGACGCTGCCTATGAGGGCTGTTCCCTTGTCCCACTTGCATAGTGTGGGGCCCCTTGACCTGGTGTGTATATCAATAGAACCCGATGCCAGCAACACGGCGAATGTCTTAGTCGTCACGGATCACTACACCAGATATGCACAGGCTTTCCCTACCAAGGGCCAAAGGGCATCCATGGTGGCCAAAGTGGTATGGGAGAAGTATTTCATTTATTATGGCCTCTCCAGGCGGATACATAGTGATCAGGGACGGGATTACGAGAGTAAGCTCATTCATGAGTTACTGAGCATGCTCAGAGTCGAGAAGTTGAGGACTATTTATCATCCGCAGGCTGATCCCCAGCCAGAGAGGTTTAACCTGACCTTGCTAGACACACTAGGAACCTTAGACATCAGCAAGAAGAGCAAGTGGAGTCAACAAATTGGACATCTGGTCTACTGCTACAACTGTACACGAAATGAAGCTACCGGGTACTAGCCATGATATCTGATGTTTGGGTGTGAGGCGACGTTGCCCATCAACCTTTATTTTGAGACTGGCGAGAAAGACCTACCACCCAACATTTATCTGAATTATGTGTCTGATACGAGTAGGGAGCTGAAAAGGGCTTATAAATTAGCTGAGGTTGCGGCTACCAAGCAGAATCAAGAAAATAAGAGGAGGTATGATCAAAAAGTTAGGTTCTCCGAACTCATGCCGGGAGACCGAGTCCTCATAAGGAGCTTAGGGCTACCTGGGTGTCATAATTTGGCCGATTGCTGGACAGCTGCACCCTACGTCACGGAGAGTCGGGTGCCTCTCCACGATATAGAAATTGAACAAAGGGAAAAATGCAATAAATTGGAGGATATTGGAGGAGTTGCACATTGGAACAAAAGGTCCTTGGAGTATCTGTGGATTCTTATGAGTAGCAAAATAGGTCAGTAGAGTGGGTTGTGTTACATCCCTTTGATTTTCCAGTGTGACCCCAAGCATGGAGAATATACTATAATTGAATGCAGTGCCAGTCAGATGACAGCTTGAATTAGGCATTTGGTTCTGCCTGCTGTGGTAGCAGAGAGAGATGACTGGTGAAAAAAAATCCTTTCTCTATTCCACTCTGAATCTCTTACTCCCAACCTTAAACCTGAGCCCCCTAGTCAAAGACACTTCTGCTAAGAGATAGATTTCTCACTCTATGCCTTATCTACAACTCTTATAATGCTATATACCTCAACTTTCTCTGCTCCAAGGAAAACAAGTTCCAATCTCTGAAATGCCTAATGAATTTCCCTCTAAGACATCTAATATTTTCTTTTCACTGATAATTTGTTCTGAGATTCCACTACTCCCAACTCTGATTTTTCTTACTACAATGTCCTTCCGCATAGTGAATTCATTTAAACCCTCACTAACGAGGTCTTGCCCCCTATTGCCCTATTGTTCATGAAGATGACTCACAGCCACCTCAAGAGCAGTCATTGACAGCTTTGCTTATGACATCTCCATTACATGACTGAATAAAAGAAAATGCACAGCAACCATTATATCCGCCATCTAGCTAATAAAAGCATTCTCTCGACGAGGAGCACTTTGAGAAGTCCTTATTTGATTAAATTTGCCTTGTAGTTGCAATAATTTTATTTTTGTTACTTAAAGCAGAATGAAGGCAAAAGTATTGTCATCACCGGCTGTGACACTGGATTTGGATTTTCACTGGCCCAGCACCTGCACAAAAAAGGATTCAGAGTTTTTGCAGGGTGCCTATTAAAGGTACAGATGATATTGCTTCTTTACGTTTCAAGATTTAGAATCTAATTTCAAATCAAAGGGAATTTATTTGGTGTAATAGTTGTTATTTAAAAAATAATTGATTTTGAATTGGAAAAGTAATCTCTTATGTTGTATTAATCATCACCAAAATAATTAAATACACTTATAATGTGACCAAAATACTAATTTGATCCATGCTTAAGCTATCAATTTGCAAGCATATAAATGCGGATATTGGAAAGGGCAGAACAGCTTGGCTGTGAAATGTTCAGTTGCATAATCTTCAATTCACATGTTAAACAGCACTGGAAGGAAACCACCACTCTTTGACTCTAACTCTCAGAGGATTCAACACATTCTGCGTTAACGTTTGAGTAAAATATTTGCAACCAATAGAATTTCTTCTGGAATGTGATCAACAGGTCTGCAAAGTAATTCATATTTTTGCTAAGATTTTGCTATCCAGATCTGCTTTCAGAATACTCCATAAGAATAAATTTGATTGAACTGCCAAAGTCGTAATAAATATTTAATCAACTAGCTGCTTGGAAGCTGGAAGTAGTGAACATATCACAGGAATGCCCAGTATCAATATCCATATTTACATAATTTTAAATTGCTAGTTTAGGCTTGGGTCAAAAATGTATTTTGGTCAAACTCTTTCGGAGCTTAACATTCAGTTACATTTGGTAATATTTGGTCGGAGTGGATTTTCGTCTTGTCAGTCCAACCTGGATACCCTCATCTTGCTATTGTGCTGAAAGTAATGTGAGCATCAAGAGCCCAACCTGTGACAAATCTTGAATGCCAGTGGTGATCCATGAATATAGAAAATCCATTGATTGTGCTGAAGGTGAATTAATTACTAACTTGCTCACGAACTGTGACTTTCTGCTTTCAGGATAAAGATGGGGAAGGATCTAAGAAGCTGGAGGATATGAAGAGTGATCGGATGGTTGTGATTCAGTTAGATGTTTGCAAAGATGAGGACGTGGAAAAAGCAGTAGAGTTTGTGAAAGAACATTCAATGGATTCAGAAAAAGGTTGGTTAGTTTTAATGAATTCTCAATAAAGGTTGGAATGTTCACATTATTAAAATAAAAAAGGATGAAATAATATTTCTTAAATATCTGTTGTAGTTAATTTATTCAATCCACATCTATTAGATTAAGCAGGATGGAGGTCTGCACTAAGCATTCATTATGGTGCAGACATTTAAAACATTCTGGTATAATTTACAGAAAAATTTACAAGGTAACTACCTTAAATTCCCATCAATTTAACTTGATTCCCAGATGAGAAGGTGAGGACAAGGTTATTGTGTTTATACAGCATCTCAAGTCTAGTAATTGAATGGAACTGTGTTTATTGCAGAGCAGTGAATTACTGGTGCTTTGTATTTGTGATTTAAGTTGATGACAGTATTCTCTTGTTTTCCGGAGATTATTTCTACGGTCTGATTACAATGTACTGTTAGTTTCAAGTATCAAAACTGCTGAATGTAGCAAAATTATACCATTGAGTGGAAAGAGAAACCTGACAGAATGGTTTGCGTTTCTGTGATAAGAGGGACATCACAAGAAATAAAAAAGCATGTGTTTTACAAGATGGAACGTAGGAGTATACTGCTCTGTTAAGATATATATATTATAATCAGTCATGTTTTTCAAATATATCTCACACTTGGGCTGTTTCAACACAATTCTTTGATTAGGTCTCTGGGGACTGATTAATAATGCTGGCATCTCAACTTTTGGTGAAGTAGAGTTCACCACCATGAAGACTTATAAGGAGGTTGCAGAGGTTAATTTGTGGGGGACAATCCGTGTGACCAAGGGTTTCCTTCCATATATTCGCAGAGCAAAAGGTAAGTGATGACCTTGAGTAGTATGTGTATCTTGCTTATAATGCACATTGATATTCAGTAACCTAATTGGACTTGACATTACACAACACAGAAGCTTTATAAATTTATTGGGGCTAAATTCTCATCTGTTCATCAGGCATGTGGTGGGCAAGGGAAGCTGCTCTGCCCGTCCACAAACACTGGTGAATGACTTGATCTACATTTCTATTTGGATTTTTTCATAATAAAATTGGCAATAGTTCTTATGTGTTTCATTGCAAGCTCAGAAACTGATTTTAAATTATAATAGGAAATCCGGCAAAGTTCTTGCTTCTCGAAGTGCTTCTATGTTATGTTCTTGTTGGAAATATCCGTTTTCTCTATTTTCAATATCAGTCTAACTTAAATATAAATTCCTGTCATATTTCCCTTGCCTTTTGTTTTAACTTCCTGCCTTCCAATCCATCAGATTTTTTTTATCAAATTGAAGAACGTCTGGATTATCAAATCCAATTTATCCAGTATTTCTAGAGGCACTCTTTTTAAAATCCTAGATAGTTGGTCTTCAGTCCAGCAGATCTGTAAGCTTTTCTTTTTTTTTGTAGTTTATTTTTTTTATTGAAGTTCATCATCAAACAATCATTTCCATAAGATGTATTTCAGGCATTGTGTGTGTATATGTATATATATATATATATATATATATATATATATATATATATAAAATATATATCATATAATCATATATGTCACAAATCTCCACATAGTATTTATCTGAGGGTATACACTTATAGAAAAGAGTGGAAAGAAAAAAACAAGCAAAAGGAAAGAACTATGTACAATTAGGGAGTGATCTTTTTTTTACAACATATTCATTGATATTTAGTGAGAATAAAATCAGGCCTATGAGGCATTATGTAGTTAAACCATTTTTCCCAGTATGAATCAAATTGCTCCGGCTTATGATTAACAGATGCTGTAATTTTCTCTATTTTGTAAATGTCCATTGTAATTTCCATCCATGCATTTAAAGTTGGGCTCTCCTGTGATAACCATTTCCTAGTAAGAGTCTTTTTACCAGCCACCAACAGTATATTCATTAAATATTTATCTCCTTTCAACCATTCTTGAGGTATATATCCAAAATATATGGTCCAAAATATATACTCTCTAAGGGTATTTCACATTTAAGGAAGTCTTGTAGGGTGTTGTGTATCCCCCTCCAATAGTCTTTGATAACAGGACAGTCCCAAAAAATATGATAAAGATTTGGATTTTGATTTCCACAATTTCTCCAGCAAACAGTGAGGTTACTATTATAATGGGATTTCTGAGAGGGTGTAATAAAATATCTTATCAAGTTTTTCCATCCAAACTCCCTACATTTCTGTGAACTGGTACACTTCCATTGATATCTCCATATTATTGTCCATTCTTCCTCAAATATAATTATCCCTCCTTCTCCCATTTTGTTTTAATGTATGAAGTGGAATGTGTTTTAAGATTTGACAAACCCTTATACATGCTTGAAATGATTCTACTACCATTATCTGAATTGTATGCTTTTCTAAATAGCTCTATCAAGCATGTACTTGTGTTGCTTACATTTTTAAGCGTCTTATTAGCATATTGTCGCATCTGTAAATACCAATTTTAAAAATCTTGTTTTTCTCATAAGTGTTTCTCTTTAAGCATTTCAAAACTGAACAGTGTACCTTCTTTCATTATGTTGCAAAGAACTGTTATTGCTTGAGCTGTCCAGTCCTTAAATCTAGCATCCAATTTATTTGGTGTAAAATCTGAGTCATATGCACACCATTTAAGAATTGCAAAATATCCCTCTGGATTATATTCTTTTATAGTAGTTTTCCATATTTTAAGAGTCAATTTCACCCATGGGTTATCAATAGTATTTATGTACCTTTGCAGGTTGTTATCAGCCAAAATTGCTTGTATGGGGATGGGAAGTACCCACTCCTCAATGTTTTTCCATTGAGCGTCATATGATGGGTTGCACCAACATATCACAGCTCTTAACTGCTCTGCAAAGTAATAATCTCTAAGAGAAGTTAGGCCCCATCCCCCCTTTTCCTTTGCTAATTGCAAAGTTTTGAGAAGAACTCTAGGCCTTTTACCCTGCCAAACATCCCTTGATAACATCTTGTTCCATTCATTGAATTGATTTTGATTAATCTCTATTGGTAGGGTCTGAAAGAGATATAACAGTCTGGGCAGTATATTCATTTTAATAGACTCAATCCTTGAACTGAGACTGAAAAAAGGAATCGGGTTTCATCTTGCCACATCTTCCTTAATTTTTTTATATAAAGACTGATAATTACATTCTGATAATTTTGCCAAATCTTTTGGCATAATGATGCCCAAATATTTGAAAGACTCTGTGTGCCATGCCCAGAGGTACCAACTTTCAATTTCTCTTGGTGGGCTATAGTAATATGAAAGTAATTGGGTTTTATCTATGTTGATCTTGTATCCTGATAATTGACCATATTGTTCAAAGGATTGCATCAGTTTAGGTAAAGAGTATGTTGGTTGCCCTAGATAGATCAAAATATCAGATCTGTAAGCTTTTCATCTCACAAATTTCTCATGTGCTTTTCTTTTAATAACATTTTCTGTAAATTTCACTCATTCATTGGAACCTTTGTTTCAGGCAGAGACAAATTATAAATTTAATATCTCTGCCATTTAACCGTATTACTTCCTTTTTTAACTTCTCTTGAACATCTGGGAGATGATGGTCGTGACATCAGAATGTTAGGTTAGCAACAGAAAAGAAAGAGGAGTAATCCAATAAAGTTATTAATTAGAAGAAGACCAGTGGGATGAGAGCAGATCTACCCTGGGTAAAGTGAAACATAAAGCTGACAAACCTATAAGAAAATGATGGAGTTTCCTTTAGGAAGATGGTTCGGGTAGAGTTGGGGCACGTTCCCAAAAGAGGATAAATAATATTCAGAGTTCCCTGAAAATGATATCGAGTATGGTAAAGCTAAAGAAGCTGTAATGACAGTGAGAACCAGGCTGATTACAAAATAATAGAGCAAAAGTGGAAAGTAAAATAAGTGAAAAGAATAGATAAATGAGAATCAAAAAGTATTCAATGGGCATATTAAGAGTAAAAGATGATAGTGAAACATTGGGGCCCATTAAGGGTGAAAATGAGAATACTGAGGATATGTTAATCATTAAACAAGTTTTTTTATCGGTCATCAGGGAAGAAGGTGCTTTGATGGAATTTTCTTCCTCAAAGGTTCATTTATTATAAAAGTATACAACTCTGAAATTCTTATTCTCCAGATAGTCATAGTAACAAGAAGGAAAAGAACGGCAGCAGTATCACCAACTCCCAATATCCCTCCTCTCCAGACAAAAAGAAACAGAACAGACACCTTGACTCCCAAATCTCCCCCGCCCCCACAACACACACAAAAAACAAAAAAAAAATGGGGAAAAATGAACGGAATATTTTAAAACATTAAGATTGAAGATAAGTCTACAGTCCCAGGCCATACCCAAAACGCAGAAAACCTGGGTAACAATCTCCAGGCTCAGCAGCAGCCTCTCCCCTCTCCAATAGCCGGGTGATCTCCTAGCAATCAAAAGGCAGTCTGTCCTCTTGAAAAGCAGTGTAATCCGCACCCCCCCCCCCCGCCACAATTCAAAGGCAATCTTCCCTCTCCAACAGCAGAGCGATTTTCCCGCGATCCAAAGGCATCCCTCTCCAACAGCAGACCAATCTCCCCCCCCCCCCCCGCGATCAAAAGGTAGTCTTCTCTCTCCGACAGCAGACCAATGCCCCCGGGATCAAAAGGCAGTCTCCCCTCTCCGATTACAGATCAATCCCCCCCCCCCCCATGATCAAGATGCAGTCTCCCTCTCCAATAGCAGACCAATTCCCCCCCGTGACCCAAAGGCAGGTAACCAATGCTCACCATCCGTATTCACCTCGATGTTTCAATCTCCCTCGTTGCTTTAATTGGTGTACAATTGAGCACTTCCTACTCTTGAGCTTATTTTTGTTTTCTCTATCATTCTTCGAAGTTCTCTCGATCTGTAAAACTATTGGATTGGGCTGAGGACGATTTGATTCGGTGGACATCCATCCAAGATGGATGCCCTTTGCCAGTTTACCCTGCGTGATTTTATGACCAGCTGTAGCCAGTTAACTGTCTTCTGAAATGGACTTAAAAGCCACACAATCCAGGAGCAAAATTTCATGTGGTATGCAGTTTTCAGATGTAATAAAACAAAAGCTTTTCTTACGAGAGGGCAAGTTAGGCGAAGGATATAGAGAGATGTGCAAAAATTCTTCATCAATTTACTGACATGAGCTTATTTTCCATGAGTTTATAAATTGAACTGAATCCAGTCACAATTTAGAGATGGTAGTTTTAAATTCATAATTAGTTATGTCTTGCATTGATAAGAAAAAAATCTGTTGACAATTCTTCAATATTAATTCCAAATATAGATAGAACACACTTGTACTGTTCTAATCATGTCAATGTTCCTTTGCTGTCTATTCCCTCCAATCTTGCGAAAGGAAAACATGAAATCTTCACTGGAAGATCTTGGCAAAACATTAACTTCTGACTGATAGTAAATTGAAATGTACTTCAATGAACAAATGAGGAATTTTTTCAGAGCAGAAGCTATCTTTGTTGCTGTGTGATGTTGTCTTCATTAATACATAAATTATTTCAAAATCACCTTGGGATCTCACAGAGACATAGAAAAATCAAAACATTACCGCAGAGAAACAGGCTCTTCAGCCCCTGTAGTCTGTGCCAAACCATAAATCTGCCTCGTCCCATCGGCCTGCACTCAGGCCATTCCCCTTCATACATATCTCATCCATGTATCTATTCAAATTTCTCTTAAATGTTGAAATTGACCCCACATCCACCAATTGCACTGCCAACTCATTTCACACACTCAGCCCCATCAGAGTGAAGAAGTTTCCCTCTCATATTCCCCTTAAACATTTCATCTTTCACCCTTGACCTCGAGTTGTAGTCTCACCCAACCTAGTGAAAAAAGCCTGCTTGCATTTATTCCAACTATACCCCTCATAATTTCCTATATTCTCATCAGATTTCCCCTCAATCTTCTATGCTGAAGGGAATAATGTTCTCACTTTTTCAACCCTTCCCAAAAGCTCAGATCCTTGAGTACCGGCAATAGCCTTGTGAATTTTCTGTGCACTTTTTCAATCTTATTTACATCTTTCTTGTAAGTAGCTGACCAAAACTGCATACTATACTCCAAATACAGCCTCACCAACATCTGATATAATTTCAACATCTTAAACAATTTCATCATCTTACAGAGATTTTTGGAGAAGTTACTGGGGAAAGCTGATGAAGGCAAGATAGTAGATGTTGTCTGTATGGATTTTAGCAAGGTCTTTGACAAGGTCCTGCATGAGAGGTTGGTCAAGAAGGGTCAGTTACTTGGCATTCAAGATGAAGTAGTATATTGGATTAGACACTGGCTTCGCAGAAGAAGCCAGAGAGTGCTGGTAGATGGTTGCCTTCTTGACTGGAGACCTGTGACTAGTGTTGTGCTGCAGGGATCAGTGCTGGGTCCATTGTTGATTGTCATCTACATCAAGAATCTGGATGATAATCTGGTAAACTGGATCAGCAAATATGCGGATGAGACCAAGACTGGGCGTGCACTGGACAGTGAGGAAGGTTATCATTGCCTTGCGGCGGGATCTACCAGCTAGAAAAATGAGCTGAATAGTGGCAGATGGAATTAATGCAGACAAGCGTGAGGTGTCACACTGCGGGAGGATCAACTCAGGTAAGTTGTATATGGTGTGTGGTAGGGCACTGAGGAGTGTGGTAGAACAGAGGGATCTGGGAATACAGATCCATAATACCTTGAAATTGTTTTAACAGGTAGATAGGGTCTTAAAACATTAATCTATGAAGGCCAATCTGCCAAAAGCTTTCTTTAAGTACTCCATAAGTTTGGTTAGACATGACCTACCACACCCAAAGCCATGTTGACTATCCCTAATTAGTCCCTGTATCCAAATACTTATATATCCAGTTCCTTAGAATACCTACCAATAACGTTCCCCTACTGATGTTGGGCTCACCAGCCTATAATCTCCTGGTTTAATGTTAGAACCTTTCTTAAACAAAGTCAACATTAGCTTTCCTCCAATTTTTCAGCACTGCTAAGGTTGTTTTTAATATCTATGCTCATGATATTGTCTCATTTTGCAATGCGGCCAGCAAACTAACACAAAATGTGCACATCCTGCACTTTCAGCAGATGCCAAATACACGGTCCAGTACACTGAATCCCCACAGGTTAAAACCTAAATCATCTTTGGAAAACTAGCTTTAACCAATTCATTCATTTGAACTATTGGACAGATCTGTTAGCAAATAGAAGTTTAAAAAAATAATTATATTATGGAAAACCAAAGAAGAATACAAGATGTGTTGACAGAACAATTTTGGAATGTGCCTTTGCAATTTACTTAGTCAGTACTTTTAACCACTCTATGTGCCTCCCAATCTAGTTCACTTTATCATGTTATTTAATTATCTGTTGGAATCTGAACCAGAAACAGATTTATTATCACTGGCATTTATTGTAGTAGCAGTACAATGCAATACAGAATATATACTGTAAATTATATTAAGAAATATGAAATGTATATTAAAATTTTAAATTAAATTAGCAGTACAAAAAGAGAACCAAAGTAATAAGTTCATTGTCTGTTCAGAAATCTGATAGTGGAGAGAAATAAGCAGTTTCTAAAATGTTGAGTGTGTGTCTTGAAGCTCTTGTACCTCCTCTCTGATGGTAGAAATGAGAAGAGGACATGTCCTGGGTAGTGGGGACCTTAATGATGGATGTTGCCTTTTTGAGGCATCACTTTTTAAAGATGTCCTCAATGATGGGGAAGCTGTTGCCAATGATTGAGATGGCTGAGTTTAAATCCCTCTGCAGTTCTTCCCATTCCTGTGCAATGACCTCTGCATACCAAATGCTGCTGTAACCAGTTAGAATGGTACCTCTGTAGAAATTGCAAGTCTTTGATGACATATCAAATTTGAAATAATCAGAGATTACTTCTTTCTCAGATTCCATTGATCTAGCTCAAGACATTTTGCCGAGGTAAGGGGATAGAATGAGGTAAAATAACTGCAATTCGTCAGAAATTCCTCACTTTGTCCATTTCAAGGCCAGATTGGTCTGAAAATAGAGTTGAGTGTTTTGTAGCACATCCTACTGGGAACATGGCAAAAATAGAATTAAATGCAGTACACAACAAGTCACACCAGACAATGAATTTGCCTATTAAATACACTTCTTTATTAATCACAATTAGTACAACTCAACAATTGACTATAAGGAACCGAAAAATCTGCATTAACTGTTTAAACAGACAACTCTTTTAGTTAGTTTCACACCTTCCAAAACCCATTAATCCTACTCAGATATTACCTGCCCTAGTTGAACCTAGCCCCGGATTTTTGTGGTGAGTTCTCCAAATCAGAGACTTGAGTCATCCACTGAGATCTTGTGCAATTCTTTGTCTATAGAATTAATGCTGCCAGTCATCTAATGAGGCACCTTACTTTACACTTCTTTGTAAACTTTCTGGACATTGCTTTGAGTTTACCATCAATTATATGGATAGAAGTCAACTTCCTTTCCATACACTGTATAACTTGTTTTTTTAATACTTCCAAATTCCTGCTTATCTCCATAACCAGCTGGTCTGCGATTATCATAGTTCAGAGTTGTGGAATTTACAAGACTGTCGTTGGTACACAGTATTTCAAAAAAAAAATTCTCAGTCAGGGACAGTAGGGGAAAGTGTTCACAGCACTGTAAAGTTGTGCAAGTTGGAAAATTACTGCAGCTGAATTCCCACACTGATACTAATCTGATGCCAAATATCAGCAAGACCCCACTTTGTCTCTTCAACTACTTTCATTATTTTTTAATTCTTCTACTTAACTCTTTCTTATCTCCTCAACTGTCTACAAAAGCAAGTTAAACTTCCCAAAAAGTAGCAGGTGCCTCTATGGATTTTAGTTTTTGTTTAATAGGTAAACTGACCTTTCGACTTTAACATTTTTAACAACATGAATCATTGCTGTTGCTAATTCGATATGTGGTCAAGAATGAATGATGTGTAAGGGTTATACTTGTGTATATAAAAAAATACAATATTTGAATCTCTAATATATTCTCATTTAAAGGTCGTGTGGTTAACATCACAAGTATGCTGGGAAGAATGGCCAATCCATCACGCTCTCCTTATTGTGTCACTAAATTTGGAGTGGAGGCATTCTCAGACTGCTTGCGCTATGAAATGCATCGCTGGGGGGTTAAAGTTAGTGTTGTTGAGCCTGGTAACTTCATTGCTGGCACCAGTCTTTATAGTCCTGAACGTGTCAAAATGATCTTAGAAACTATGTGGAACGAACTGCCAGACATTGTCCGTAAAGATTATGGGAGGGCCTACTTTGATGAACAGGTTGATAAAATGAAATCTTATCTTGAGAGCGGTTCCGCCGACCTTTCAGTGGTTATTAACGATGTCACTCATGCATTGACATCTGCTTCCCCCTACACCCGCTACAATCCAATGGATTACTACTGGTGGCTGAGGATGCAGATTATGACACACTTTCCTGCAGCTATATCTGACCGGATATACATTTATTGAAATAATTGTCAATCTGGTGCCTGCTACTTTTTTAATAGGCTTTGTACCACTTGCTCATGAAAGTAATAATTAAAATGGTTGGCATAGTGTTTTAATATAACAGTTACACATTTGAATCTGTGAAGAATTCAATATTATTAATTCTTTTCAGTAATTTCCATAACTTGAATTACTTGGATTTATGTAGGAAGTATTATAGCAGCAGATATGGAACTAAGTTTGCAAACTTACTGCATGGTGATACAGAAGGGATATTATAATTCTAGGTTTTTGTAATATTGGATTCCTGGATTGTAATGTAATATATTACAGTTGCTGACTTGGCTCCTAAAATAACATCTTGCTAAACTACTGGAGAGTTTTTTAATTTTTTCATAGGATATGGATGGGGTTTGTGAAATGAGATGCCTGCCCTCCAGCACAACTGGAAATTTCCATCACATCTTTAACAGGCATGGATAGTCCCAGTGTTTTTGTAATCAAGCAAGTATTTTCCAAAGTGCAATAACGATTGTGATGCAAGCAGTCAGATTACAACCAGTAATTTTCTTTTGCATTGACAATTGTTGATCAGATATTGGTTAGAACAGCAAAGATAACTCTCCTATTTTTTTTGGAGTTGTTCTATTAGCAGGGAAATGGGGGCCTTGATTTAGTATTAAATCCACTAATGGAACATTCCCTCAAAACTGTATTGACGTGCCAACCTTTATGCCCAAGTTTTCAGAATGCTGTTTGAACTCAAAATCTTATTATTACAGAAGGTTAAGATTTATTCCTTCTACTGAAGGTGCTGCAATGTCAGTGGATAGCAGTTCCTGATTTTTTTTTCAATAAAGGAATGAGTAATTTCCAATTCAGGATGCTGTGCGACTTAGAAGTGCAAGTATTGCAACATGAGAGCTGTCCCTGTGCATTTGGGAAATGTTTCTAAGAAGCCTTTGTACCTTCTCAGGTCTTCATACCTTAAGTTCATGTGGAATGTTGATGAAATGCACTCTTAACTCTAGTTCAATAAATAGGGAATCTGAAGGACATTTTGAGTACTACCTTGAGCATTTCTTTATGTTCTCATGAAAGCTGTTACCTCTGGTGCCTCTTCTGTGGAGCCATTCATCATTTGCCAACCAAGACCTAAACTCCGCATTTGATGAAAATGCAATTACAGAAACAGTTTAGCTTGACTGTGAACTATTTTAGTCATCTACCTGCTCCAAACTTGCACTCTGTGTTTATCTTTGGAAATACAAGCACATTTTTTTGCATTAAAGAACACATCCTGCACAGTTTTCATATGATTTTGTGTATTTATATCTGTTCAGCTTCCTGAAAAGACGAAGCCTTAAATAAAACTTTAAAAGGAATCCTTAGACAGTAAAGAACTCTGCTTTTTTTCTTAGACCCCTTTTCTAAAATGCAGCAAAAATTGTAAGTTACATTGGTGTGCATTTTTGTAGGGCCTTTAAAGGTAATTCAGCAAAATCGTCTCACATTTAACGAATTTTAAATGGTGGTGGGAGTAGGCAGTTTAAATGGTTTGGCATGGACTAGATGGGCCAAAGGGCCTGTTTCAGTGCTGTACTTTTCTATGACCCTATGATTTCTAGCCTTTATTTATTGTAAAGTAGTTCAAAATTATGTTCAAGAATATTTTTGGTGAATTATGTTTAAGATTCCAAATGAAATGTTACATACCCAATAAAATTGCACTGAAAAGAATATTTTGTGGTTGATATTTATTTTTGTTTGCATTGAACTGTCTTGTGTATAGATAGAGTAATCTTTAGTATTTCCATGACTGCAGAAATATGAAGAGATTTTATTTATATTCTATTTATTAAGAGATACAGTGCAGTAACAGGCCCTTCCAGCCCAGTTACACCCATGTGACCAATTAAACTTACAAACCTGTAAGTCTTTGGAATGTGGGAGGAAATCAGAGCACCAGGAGGAAACCCACTGGGAGAACATACAAATCTTTGCAGACAGTGGCGAAATGAACCTGGGTTGCTGGTGCTGTAGTAGTGTTAGGCTAACCATTAGAATATTTGTGAACAATGTCCCTGCTGGTCCTTATTGGTGATGTAAAGTTTGTTTTTATTAATTTTGCAACAAAAGAAATTGAAATCATGTATGTTCCCGTAATCTGGTCATCTTCCAATCATGCAGCATCCTTAAGCTTGAGGTTACCCAAAACTCCGCCTCTTCTAGCTCACTCTCACAGGGCTGCTCGTAAGAATTTAAATTTGCTTTCAGAATGTCATGATAAACACTTAATAATTCACTTGTGTTTGTGGGTCCGGTGCAGGTGAATGATTACGAGGAGAGTTCCATGTCCCTGATTAACTCCTCATTCACATGCACACCCCGACCTCTTTGATCAAATAATTGAGTCAGCATTGCTCTCTGTGTACATCTAATATATTGTAGCTGAAGGATAGATTAGACAGATTATGAGAATGGGAAAAGAAATTACAGGTAGAATATAGTGTCAAGAAGTGTATGGCCATGCACTTTGGTAGATGAAATGGAAGGGGTGCCTATTTTCTAAATGGAGCTACAACGGGACTTGGGAGTCCTTGTGCAGGATTCCCTAAACGTTAATTTGCAGTTTGAGTCTGTGGTCAGGAAGGCAAATGCAACGTTTGCATTCGTTTCAAGAGGACTAGAATATAAAAGCAAGGAGGTACTGCTAAAACTTCCTAAAGCACTGCTGAGGCCTCCCTTGGATTATTGTGAGCAGTTTGGAGCTCCTTATCATAGAAAGGTTGTGCTGAAACTGGAGAGAGTTCAAAGGGTTTTCATGAAAATGATTCCAAGATTGACGGGCTTGTCATATCAAGAGCATTTGGCTCTGGGCTTGTATTCACTAGAATTCAGAAGAATGAGGGTGAAGAAAAATGGTGAAAGGACATGATAGAGTGGATGTGGAGGGGATGTTTTCTATAGTGGGAGAGTCTTAAGACCAAAGGACATAGCTTCAGAATAGAGGGGTGTCCTGTTAGAATGGAAATGAGGAGGAATTTAGCCAGAGAATGGTGTATCTGGATTTCTTTGCCGCAAGCAGCTGTGGAGGCTAAGTCTTTATGTATATTTAAGACGGGTTGGTAGATTCTTGATTGGTTGGGGCATGAGGGATACAAGGGGAAGGCAGGATATTGGGGCTGAGAGGAAAATTAGAGCAGGCATAATGAAATGGCAGAGCCAATGGGCCAAATGCCTAAATTCTGTTCCTATATCTTATGGTCTTAGAATAATAAGCAATGCAAAAATGGAAATCAAAAAGTAGTGAGGTAGTGTTCATGGGTTCAGTGACCATTCAGAATCAAATGACAGAGGAAGAAGCTGTTTCTGAATCATTGAGTATGTTCCTTCAGGCTTCTGCACCTCACTTACTGATGGTAGCAATGAGAACAAGACATGACCTGAGTAATGGGGCTCCTTAATTGATGGATGCCAACATGTTGAGGCATCACTCCTTGAAGATGTCCTAAGTACTACGGAGACTAGTGTACATAGAGCATAGGCCATAGAAATCTACAGCATGTTACAGGCCCTTTGACCCACAATATTGTGCTGACCATGTAACTACTCTAGAAACTGCCTAGAGTTACCCTACCGCATAGCAATCTCTTTCTAAGCTCGACTAGGCTTATACTCGCTGGAATTTAGAAGATTGAGGGGGGATCTTATTGAAATGTTAAAAAATTCTAAAGGGATTGGACAGGCTAGATGCAGGAAGATTGTTTCCGATGTTGGGGAAGTCCAGAACGAGGGGTCACAGTTTAAGGATAAAGGGGAAGCCTTTTAGGACTGAGATGAGGAAAAACTTCTTCACACAGAGAGTGGTGAATCTGTGGAATTGTCTGCCACAGGAAACAGTTGAGGCCGGTTCAGCGGCTATATTTAAGAGGAAGTTAGATATGGCCCTTGTGGCTAAAGGGATCGGGGGTATGGAGAGAAAGCAGGTACAGGGTTCTGAGTTGGATGATCAGCCATGATCGTACTGAATGGTGGTGCAGGCTCGAAGGACAAATGGCCTACTCCTGCACCTATTTTCCATGTTTCTATGTACTTATCTAAGAGTCTCTTAAAAGACCTTTTTGTATCCACCTGTTGCTGACAGTGCATTCCATGCACCCACCACTCTCTGTGTGAAAAGCTTACCTCTGACATCCCCTCTGTACCTACTGCCAAGCACCTTAAAACAATGCCCCCTCATGTTAGCCATTTCAGCTCTGGGGGAAAAAAATCTCTGGCTCTCCATACAATCAATGCCTCTCATCATCTTATACATCTCTATCAGGTCATCTCTCATCCTCCTTCGCTCTAAAGAGAAAAGGCCAAGTTCATGCAACCTATTCTCATAAGGCATGCTCTCCAATCCAGGCAACATCTTTGTCAACCTCCTTTGCACTCTCTCTGTAGTATCCACAACCTTCCTGTAGTGAAGAGACCAGAACTGAACACAGAACTCCATGTGGGGCCTAACCAACTGTAACATTACCTTACAGCTCTTGAACTCAATCTCACTTAATGAAGACCATCACACCATGACGCCTTCTTAACAACACAGTCAACCTGCGCACAGACCCCAAGATCTTTGTTGATAGTCCACATTGCCAATAGTCCTACCATTTATATTATATTCTGTCTTCAAATTGGACTTGCCAAAATTAACCACTTCAGACCTATCTGGGTTCAACTCCATCTGCCAATTCTCAGCCCAGTTCTTCATCCTATTGATGTCCTGCTGTAATGTTTGATAACCCTCCAAGTGGTCCACAACACCCCCAACTTTTGTGTTATCAGCCAACTTACTAACCCACCCTTCTACTCTTCATCCAGGTCATTTATAAAAATCTCGAAGAGAAAGAGTCCCAGAACAGATCCTTGCAGAACACCACTGGTCACGGACCTCCATACAGAATACGGACCGTCTACAACCACCCTTCTGTGGGCAAGCAACTGTATCCATGGTGGAGCTGACTAAGTTTACATCTCTCTGTAGCTTACTTCGATCCTGTGCAATAGCCCCCTCATACCATGGTGATGCAGCCAGTTAGAATGCTCTCCACAATACAACTGTAGAAATTTAAGAAAGTCTTGGGTGATATATTGTAGCGATGTGCTACGCACAGCGCTGAAATAACGACAAGCAGTCGGTAAGTCATTTCGAGACTAATTTATTCAAACTTCGCGGCGCTGGCATTTAATCCCTAGCGCCCGCCCTCTCTGGGCGGAAATGACTTCAGAGGTGCATTACCAAAGTCTCCCCCCGTGCGCTGTGAGCCAGTTCACCTGCGCAGAAAGTGGGTTGCCACATAACCCCCCCCCCCCCCCCCCCAATGTCCACAGTCTGGATCAGCCTCTGTTTGGGAGGTCTGCCTCAGTGCCGCGGTGCCTGAACCTCGACCGGCTGCGCCAGGTCCACATGGGCTGGTTTGAGTCGGTCCACCATGAAAACCTCCTCTCTTCCCCCAATGTCCAGAACGTACGTGGACCCGTTGTTGTTGATCACCTTGAACGGCCCCTTGTACGGCCGCTGTAGTGGTGCCCGGTGTCCGCCCCTTTGTACAAACACAAACTTACAGTCCTGCAGGTCTTTGGGTACATGGGTTGGGGTCCGTCCGTGCTGTGAAGTCGGTACGGGAGCCAGGTTGCCGAGCCTTTCGCGTAGTCTGTCCTGGTGGCCAGCTGCCAGTCATTAGTGGCAACTGGCCCTGGCCCTGGCCCTTGCAGGGCGGGTGACAACGGCAGGCTTCTGTGCCCCACCACTGGTGGTAGAAACACCACTGTTCACTGTCCTCCTCACTCCTGCCTCTGTGTTGTGTGCGCCCCCCTGCCGGGCCTGGTCTGGTCTGCTGTTGGGCACATGGCCTGGTAATCTGACCAACGGATGCCACGCTCTCCCTCTTGGCTTTCCACAGCACGTCTGCCCGGGCCGCCACCTTCCGGAGGTCGCTGAAGTCTGCGTCGGCCAGCAGCAGATGTATGTCCTCGGGCAGTTGCTCTAGGGACGCTTGCTTGAACATGAGGCAGGGCTTGTGTCCGTCAGCCAGGGCCAGCATCTCGTTCATCAATGCTGACGGCAGCCTGCCTCCCAAACCATCCAGGTGAGGCAGGCGGGCACCCCACTCACACCGTGAGAGGCCAAAGGTCCCAATGAGCAGCACTTTGAATGCTTCATATTTGCCTTCTTCCGGGGGCGACTGTATGAAATCCACAACCTGGGCGGCCGTCTCCTGGTCAAGGGCGCTCACCACATGGTAGTAACGCGTGGAATCAGAGGATATCTGCCAACTCTGGAACTGGGCTTCTGCTTGGCTAAACCACACGCGTGGTTGCAGCGTCCAGAAAGTCGGCAGTTTTAGCAAAACTGCGTGAACAGATGAAGAGTCGGTCATCTTTGGTCCAAATCCCGTTTGGACCGTCGGGGTCACCAATGTAGCGATGTGCTACACACACAGCGCTAAAATAACGACATGCAGTCGGTAAGTCATTTCACGACTAGTTTATTCAAACTTTGCGGCGCTGGCATTTAATCCCCAGCGCCCGCCCTCTCCAGCCGGAAATGACATCAGAGGTGCATTACCAAAATCTGCCCCCATGCGCTGGCTATTTGTGAGTCGGTTCACCTGAGCAGAAAGTGGGTCACCACAATATCAGATTGTCTCAAACTGTTAATGGAATATATCCACTGTCATGTCTCCTTTTTAGCTGCATCGGTAGGTTGGGCACAGGATAGATCCTCAGAGATATTGACACCCAGGAACTTGAAATTGCTCACTCTTTCCAATTCAGATCCCTCCATGAGGACTGGTGTGTGTTCCCTTATCTTAACTTTTCTGCACAATCGGTTCTTTGGTCTTACTGACATTGAATGCAAGTTTGTTGCTGCAACACCACTCTACTAGTGACATATCTCGCTCCTGTACACCTTCTCATCTCCAGCTGAAATTCCGTTAACAATGTTGTATTGTCAGCAAATTCAGAGATGGCATTTGAGCTGTGTCTAGCCACACAGCCTAGAGCAGTGAACTAAGCACACCTCAACGAGGTGCACCAGTGTGGATTGTTAGTGAAGAGCAGTTGTTATTTCTGATCAATAGTGATTGTGGTCCTCTGATTAGGAAGTCAGTAATCAAGTTGCAAATGGAATCTTCCTGCTTTGATTCTTCTTTCTTTGTTCCAAAACATCAATGTTCCTGGAAAGCTCGTTTATATTTATAGA
Source organism: Hypanus sabinus (assembly GCF_030144855.1). Taxonomy (NCBI): domain Eukaryota; kingdom Metazoa; phylum Chordata; class Chondrichthyes; order Myliobatiformes; family Dasyatidae; genus Hypanus; species Hypanus sabinus. Next base: position 34,676,808 of record NC_082707.1, read on the forward strand.
AACAGTAGCGTTGGTTTTTGTGAAATGGGTAGTTTGAAATAATAAATATACAGGTATTGTATATTTTATACTTTAGTAAATTTTGAGTAAATATATTGTTTGATTAAGCATTTTCTGTTTAAGTAATTCATTATGGGCTATTTGTAAAAGAACGTAAACGGCATATATCATTGCACCACCATGTCACTTGTGCATGCCACACTAAGGTAAAACAAAATGTACACAAGTTATCCTCAGTTCCATGTTTTTCTTTCAATTAGTTTTATATTTTGGAGTTCAAAACATAATGGTGGTGATGAGGTAGTTTTAAAACGAATCTGTTGAAGTGCAGCATGCTTTTTCCTTGTCAGTGACAAAGGCCCGCAGTTTGTTGAGAAACAGTTTCAGTCATTCCTGAAAGTGATTGGAAGAAGACTATATGGCCCAATTATAAATGGCTTGATGGAAAGATTTTTCCAGAGTCTAAAGAATACTCTGTGAGCAATGTCAGCAGAACACACTAGACTGACACTGAATCAGAAGTCTGCCAATTTCCTCCTTGCATATCACAATGCAGTGCACTCCACAACCAATAACTCACCAGGCATGCTGTTCCTGGGTCAATCCTTGCTTGGATCTCCTCAAACCCAGTCGCAGAAGGAGTTTACGGGACAAACAGCTGAGACAAATTGAGGGCTCTTCCAACAAGAAGGTTTGATGTTTCACTCCTGGACAAGCAGTCCTGGTGAGGGACTACAGAGGTGATGCAAAGTGGGTACTTGGAAAGATTAAGGACAGAACTATACCACTCTACTATTGATTTCCAAATAAAGAATATACAAATCAGAAGAGGAGTTTAACAAGTAGATAATATAAAAGACATATAATCAGCAACAGTAAAAACAGAAAGTATATAATGTCAAAATCAAATAGGTAAAATATTATGCTGTTATATATACAATGGTCAAAAAAACTACAACTCCTCATAGCAATCATAAAAAGAAAAAAGATTGGAAATTTTATTAATTAAGGAAAAAACCCACTAACTAAACGGAAACAAAAAAAAGAAAGAAAAAAAAAGGAAAGAAAAATAAAGATTGGGCAGTCCAATTGAGGATAAAATTTTAAAAAAAGAGAGAGAGTAAAAAAAACACATCCTTCCAGTCATCTCTGAATCTTCATGGACAAGGATTTTCCCCAAAGAGAATAAAGAAAAATAAATAAATGAAAATAAATTAAATCATATGAAAATATTGAATAAAGGGTCGCCAGACTTGTTCAAAATTAAAGGATGTATCAAATGTCTGGCTTCTAATTTTCTCCAAGCTTCGACATGACATAATGGAGGAGAGCCAATAGAAAACAGTAGGTGGGTTAGATTCTTTCCAGTGTAGCAAGATAGCTCTCCCAGCCAGTAAAGTTGAAAAAGCTATCACATGTTGGGCAGAAGCAGACACTTTGCTTGCTTCCTCTGGAATAATCCCAAATATTGCTGTAAGTGGATTAGGTTGAACATCCACATCTATAACTTTAGATAATATTCCAAACACATCCCTCCTAAAATTATTTAAACTTACACATGACCAAAACATATGAGTTAAAATAGCCACTTCTGCGTTACATCTGTCACAATTAGGGCTTACATTAGGAAAAATATGCGTTAATTTACCTTTGGACATATGGGCCCTGTGTATTGTCTTAAACTGAATTAAGATACGGCGTGCACAGATAGATGAATTATTGACTAAATAATAAATTTTACTCCATTGATTATCTGAAAGTGAATGTTGAAGTTCTACTTACCAGGTGCGTTGAACCCTATCGTTAGGCGACATGCGAGCATTCATTAACTGTTTATAAATGATAGGTATTAATCATTTTAGAAAAGGTTTAAATTGAAAAATAGCATAAGCCAAATTTAAAGAGCAGACTGAGGGGTAATTCGGTAAAAAATCACGTAAAAAATTCCTAACCTGTAAATACCTGAAAAAATATGTAATAGAGATATTATATTTATCCATTAACTGTGAAAAAGACATTAAACAGTCTTGTAAAAACAAATCTAAAAAAGTTTTCATTCCCTTATTTTTCCATGTTAAAAAAGCCTTATCCAAAGTTGATGGTTTAAAAAAGAAATTAGAATAAATATTACTAGAAAGTAAAAAATTACTTAATTTAAAAGATCTACGAAATTGAAACCAAATTTTTAAAGTATGTTTAACAATGGGGTTGAGAGCTTGTCTACCTATTCTGGAGAGTGAAAACGGAAGAGGAGCTCCTAATAAAGAAGCTAACGAAAACCCCATTACTGAATCTTCCTCCAACTGTAACCATGATGGGTGATCTTGGTCGTCTATATCATAAATCCAAAAAGTTATATAACAAATATTAATTGCCCAATAATAAAATCTAAAGTTTGGTAAAGCCAGTCCTCCATCTTTTTTTGATTTTTGCAATAAAGTTTATTCACTCTAGAGCTTTTATTATTCCAAACATAAGATAAAATCAGAGAATCTATTTTATCAAAAAATGTTTTTGGAACAAAAGAGGGAACTGCTTGAAATATATTAAAAAATTTTGGTAGAATAACCATTTTTATAGCATTTATTCGACCAATCGGTGACATTGACATAGGTGACCATTTAGAAAGCGCCTGTTGAGTATATTCAACTAAAGGGAAGAAATTATACCTATATAGGCCTTTAAAATTTTTTGTAATATTGATACCAAGGCAAGTAAAAAGGTTCTGGGCAAGATTAAAAGGTATTTGGTCATAATAATCAGAATAATTATTAATAGGAAATAATTCACTTTTATGTAATACCCAGTTTATACCCAGAAAAAGTACCAAATTCCATAAATATAGATAACATAGAAGGAATAGATTTCTTAGGATTTGAAATGTAAACTAATAAATTATCCGCGTATAACGAAACCTTATGTAATTTATCCCCTCTCCTAATACTCTGCACAGAATTAGAATCCCTAAGAGCAATAGCAAGTGGTTCTAAAGCCAAATTAAACAATAAAGGACTAAGGGGACAACCCTGACGGGTACCTCTATATAATCTAAAGTAAGGAGACTTTTGATTATTAGTTATAACCACAGCTACCGGGGCATGATAAATCGATTTAATCCAGGAAATAAATCCTGGACCAAAATTGAACCTCATCAAAACCTGAAATAGATAAAGCCACTCCACCCTATCAAAGGCTTTCTCTGCATCCAAAGATACAATACATTCCGATTCTTTGGCTGAGGGGGAATAAATGACATTTAATCATCTCCGAATATTAAAATGTGAGTACCAATTTTAATAAATCCTGTTTGATCGTTTGAGATAACATTAGGCATGATAGTCTCAAGCCTATTTGCTAGAATCTTAGAGAGGATTTTAAAATCTACATTCAGTAAAGAAATAGGTCTATAGGATACACATTCCAGTGGGTCTTTTCCTTTTTTTGGAATCAATGAAATTAGTGCTTCATAAAAAAGTTTTAGGAAGGTTCCCAGAGGATGTAGAATCGGTAAACGTTTGATGAAGATCCGGTATAAGCATTTCATGAGAAGTCTTGTAAAATTCTACTGTATAACCATCAGGTCCTGGAGCTTTACCTAGTTGCATAGAGGATATAGCCTTGGCTATCTCCTCTTGTTTAATAGGTGCATCTAACATATCAGCATCTTGAATCGAAATTTGGGGGCTGTTTAACCATTGCAAAAATTTATTCATAGTCATAGTACTATCGGAGAATTCAGATTTATAAAGATAAGAATAAAAGTCCATAAATATCTTATTAATTTCATAAGGATTTAAAGTTTCTGTTCTATCTGGTTGGCGAATTTTTAAAACCTGTCTTCTGACCATCCCAGCCTTTAACTGACCTGCTAAAAGTTTAGCAGATTTTTCCCCATGTATATAAAGTAAACTTTTAGATTTAAAAATTTGCTGTTCAATGGGAAAGGTCAGAAGTAAATCATACTGTGATTGAAGTTCGACCCTTTCTTTATATAGGTCTTCAGTAGGTTTAACTGAATATGCTTTATCTATCTGTTTAATTTTATTAATAAGCACTGACAATTAAAAAGATTGAAAACTGAAAAATAAATAAATAAATACATACATACATACGTACTGCTCTTCTACCAGGTATAGATTGTGTCTAATATCATCTGGAGAGCACACATCGATCAGTTGAGGAGAGCAGAGTCTACTGTTAGAGAAAAAATGTGTCCAGAGCTGTCAGAACGACTTCCTGAAGTTTCAGAATCAACTCCTACAACCACCAGTAGCAAACCCCAGAACCTGGGATTGTTTCACAGCCTCAGGTGTCAGCTGCTAAATAGAGTGACCACGCCTGTCAGGAAAGATGTTATCCCACAAGAGTAAGAAATCCTCTACAGCAATTCAATCTTTAGGCCTGAATGGGGCAATTTAAAATTTAATATGCTGTGGATGTTTATATCATAGTTGTATTATATAAAGTTTTGTGTGTGTGTGTGCGATAACTAGAGAGCAGTTAGTTACAGATTTGAGTCAAGATGCATTCTATATTGAGTTGGAATTTATAGCTAAGCAAGGAAGCGCATTGTGAATTTAATATTTCTGTAATATGACTAGAATTGTAAATGTTTTGTTTGATTAAGCATTCTTTGTTGTTTACATAACTCATTACTGTTTATATATAAAAGTACATGAATGGCATATGTCACCATGTCACCACATTAAAGCTGTGTGCCTCACTAAAAGAGAAGCTAAAGCAAAATGAAATGTACACGAGTTATCCCCAGGTCCATGATTTCCTCTCAATTAGTTTGATGTTTTGCTGTAACAAAACATAATAACAAGGGAGTATGGAGTTTATAGGCAAATCTCAACTCCTCACCACAGAATGGGTCACAGTCAAACTTGAAACCAAAGAACAAAAGGAAATACTTGAGATTAAAAAATCAGAAAACCCTATTTTATCTTAATATTGCAGCTGTAGATATTGCAGGATTAGCTTTAATTAAAATGGAATGAATCCTGCCCTTTGATTTTAAAACTACAATTGCTAAATCTCATTGTTTTATTCCTATTTCATTTAATTAATATTTTATCATTTTTCTCAACAGTAATTTCATTTCTTCTACTAGTATCCATTGATTTTTATTATTCTACTTGTAACATGATCCATATGAAAGGAGTCAACTTTGAAATGATTACTGAGAATGTTCAAACATTGACCTATTTCCCCACTCTATAGCCACTACAGTTATATCAGACTGCCTATCCAGTATAAGCCCTGAATAACTCAACCAGTAGAAAAGGCTGAAGCTGGGATCTAAACTACAAACCTCCACATGTCAAATCGTTCAGTCAGAAGAATATTGTGCAGATTTGTTATTTTGCTGCAAATGTATCATGGACTGACTGACGAAGTATACCACTTTCAATAATACTAATCATCTTCCAACTCTCTCTATGAAATATTGCCCAGCTTTTACACCTTCCTTCTTGCCACCTTCATTCTTAACTCTGGCCTCCTGACCATCCTTTCCTTTATCTCAACACGTACAAACAAGCTGGAGGAACTCAGCAGGTCAGGCAGCATCTGTGGAAACAAGCAGTCAGCGTTTCGGGCCGAGACCCTTTGTCAGGATTGAAGAAGGAAGGGAGAGGGGCCCTATAAAGAAGGTGGGGGGAGGGGGGAAGGTGAAAACCAATCAGAGGAAAGATCAAAAGGTGGGGGAGGGAAGCAGGGAGGGGATAGGCAGAAAAGGTTAAGAAAGAATCTAAGGGGAAAGCACTATGGGTAGTAGAATAAGGCAGAATCATGAGAGAGGTGATAGGCAGCTGGAGGAGGAGGCAGAGTGAAAATGGGATTGGAGAAGGGAGGGGGAGGGAATTACCGGAAGTTGGAGAATTTGATGTTCATACCAAGGGGCTGGAGATTACCCAGATGGTATATGAGGTGTTGCTCCTCCAACCTGACTTTGGCCTCATCATGGCGGTAGAGTAGGCCACGTATGGACATATCTGAATGATGAGGCCAAACTCAGTTTGGAAGAGCAACACCTCATATACCATCTGGGTAATCTCCAGCCCCTTGGTATGAACATTGAATTCTCCAACTTCCGGTAATTCCCTCCCTCTCCCTTCCCCCATCCCAATTTCACTCTGCCTCCTCTTCCAGCTGCCTATCACCTCTCTCATGAATCTGTCTACTTCTACTACCCATAGTGCTTTCTCCTTACATTCCTTCTTCACCTTTCCTGCCTATCCCCTCCCTGCTTCCCCTCCCCCACCCTTTGATCTTTCCTCTGATTGGTTTTCACCTTCCCCCTCCCCCCATCTTCTTTATAGGGCCCCTGCCCCCTCTTTCTCCAGTCCTGATGAAGGGTCTCGGCCCGAAACGTTGACTCTCACTTCCACAGGTGCTGCCCAACCTGCTGAGTTCCTCCAGCTTGTTGTATGTGTTGATTTGACCACAGCATCTGCAGTGTACTTTGTGTTTCCTTTGTCTCACCTAGCTGGTGGTTGAGTCTTCAAGTGCTTTTCTTTGACCTCAAGATTCAAACTTCTGTCTCCCACTTTAAAAAATATTATGTCACACTAATAATCACTAATCTTTCTCTATTTGCCCCTGTCTTTCTGCCATAGTACAAAAATTCATTTTCAGTATTTAGGGTTGGAAAATGTTCTGTTTTCTTCTAGTATTTTAATTGTAAGAAAGGTTTTCTATCTTGAAAATATGGATATTTACATAAATGGAGAGCGTTCTGACTTGTGGCATGCACAGGATCACGAGAGGGCACAGTGAGATGTGGACTCAGCCTGTTCCAACATGGGCAAAACCCTCCCTACCATCGAGAACATCTTCAAGAGGCTGCACCTTGAGAAGGTGGCATACAACACGAAGGCCCCTGACTCACCAGCACATGCCCTCTTCTTGTTCGAGTGGAGAAATAGGAGCTTGAAGACCCACAGTCAGTGATTCAGAATCAGCTTCTGACTCTCTGGCATCAGGTTTCTGAATGGTCCACACCTCATCATTCCTATTTTTGTTCTATTTCTTTACTTCTGAAATTTATAGTAATTTTATATCCTTGCATTGTGCTGTTGCTGCAAAACAACACATTTCATGTCATATAAATCAGAGATAGTAAATCTTATTGTGATATTTATCTTGTAAAAGAAATATAATCACTTAAACTCACATACAGTATAGGAAACCTGTATGTTAGTGACCATCCACCTGCTTGGATTCCTTTGTTGATAAGAGAAAGTTCTTGCCAAAGAAATAATAGCCTTCGGCAACCTTTTCAAGAATATTGATCCAAAAGACAGGTAAGTTTCATATAAGACCATAAGATATAGGAGCAGAAGCAGGCCATTCAGCCCATCGAGTCTGCGCTGCCATTCAATCGTGGGCTGATCCAATTCTTCCAGTCATCCCCACTCTCCTGCTTTCACCCCATACCCTTTGATGTCCTGGCTAATCAAGAACCTATCTATCTCTGTCTTAAATACACCAAATGACTTGGCCTCCACAGCCACTCATGGCAACAAATTCCACAGATTTAACAGCCTCTGACTGAAGTAATTTTTCTGCAGCTCTGTGCTAAATGGACATCCTTCAATCCTGAAGTTGTGCCCACTTGTTCTAGAATCTCCTACCATGGAAAATAACTTTATCATATCAAATCTGTTCAGGCCTTTTAACATTTGGAATGTTTCTATGAGATCCCTCATTCTCCTGAACTCCAGGGAATACAGACCAAGAGCTGCCAGACATTCCTCATATGGTAACCCTTTCATTCCTGGAATCATTCTCGTGAATTTTCTTTGGATCCTCTCCAAGGTTATATATTCTTTCTAAAATAAGGAGCCCAAAACTGCACACAATACTCCGTGTGGTCTCATGAGTGCCTTACAGAGCCTCAACATCACATCCTCAACATCATATATTCTGTACCTCTAGAAATGAATGACAACATTGCATTCGCCTTCTTCACAACCGACTCAACCGGGAGGTTAACATTTAGGGTATCTTGCAAAAGGACTCCCAAGTCCCTTTGCATCTCTGCATTTCGAAATATCTTCCCATCTAAATACTAGTCTGCTCATTTATTTCTTCCGCCAAAGTGAATGACCATACACTTTCCAACATTGTATTTCATTTGCCACTTCTTTGTCCATTCCCCTAAACTATCTAAATCTTTCTGCAGGCTTTCTGTTTCCTCAACGCCACTCACTCCTCCACCTATTTTTGTATCATCAGCAAATTTCACCACAAATCCATTAATACCGTTGTCCAAGTCATTGACATACATCATAAAAAGCAGCGGTCCCAACACAGACCCCTGTGGAACTCCACTGGTAACCAGCAGCCAGCCAGTATAGGATCCCTTTATTCCCACTCTCTGTTTTCTGCTGAACAGCCAATCCTCTACCCACACTAGTAACTTCCTTGTAATTCCATGGGCTCTTATCTTGCTAAGCAGCCTCCTGTGCGGCACCTTGTCAAAGGCCTTCTGAAAAACCAAGTACACCACATCTGCTACATCTCCTTTGTCTACCCGGCTTGTAATTTCCTCAAATGATTGCAGTAGGTTTGTCAGGCAGGATCTTCCTTTCAGGAAACCATGCTGGCTTTGGCCTATTGTGCCATGTGCCTCCAGGTACTCTATAATGTTGAGATACTGATCTTATAACCATATAAACCATATACCAATTACAGCATGGAAACAGGCCATCTTGGCCCTTCTAGTCTGTGCCAAACACTTACTCTCACCTAATCCCACCTACCTACACTCAGCCCATAACCCTCCATTCCTTTCCTGTCCATATACCTATCCAATTTTTCTATAAATGACAAAATCAAACCTGCCTCTACCTCTTCTACAGGAAGCTTATTCCACACAGCTACCACTCTCTACGAGTAAAAAAATTCCCCCTCGTGTTACCCCTAAACTTTTGCCCCCTAACTCTCAACTCATGTCCTCTTGTTTGAATCTCCCCTACTCTCAATGGAAAAAGCCTATCCACATCAACTCTATCTATCAACCTCATAATTTTAAATACCTCTATCAAGTCCCCCCTCAACCTTCTACACTCCAAAGAATAAAGACCTAACTTGGTGAACCTTTCTCTGTAACTTAGGTACTGAAACCCAGGTTCATCTTGGTAGATCAACAAATCTAACATCATGGATGAGGTAGCGAAGCCTGAAAGATGCCTACTCTATCTTCCTTCCATCATCAGAATGCTGCATGATCCAATGATCCATGAACACTACCTCACTTTTTACTCTTGTTTTGCAATACTTACTTTTTATATTTCCTAATGTAAATTATAGTCTTTTTTATGTATGCCACTGTACTGCTGCCGCATAACAACACAGTTCATGACATCTGTCAAAGAAAATAACCTGATTTTGATAAGTGTGTTAATTTGATTTAACTCAACACAATACTGTCTGACCTAATCTGTACTTACAGTATTTTCTGAGTTTATTTCAGATGTCCACCATCTGCAATATATTGCTTTCATTGGCTAGGTATACTGAAAAGCTTTAAAGGAAAAGTTTCTCCAACCTTGGTTATTTTTCAATACATTTGTTGCCTCACAAATTACACTACTGAGGAGTCTGGTTCTTACTCATCCAAAAAGATGCCTGTAACAAAGTCCAACATGTTTTAGGAGATTTGTATGTGGGAATGAAGTTGGAAACAAATGGATTTCCAATGGATGTTAATATACTATAGATGGGAAGAACCAATTTCCAAGAAGGAGAATCGGTGACTAGAGGAGACAGGATTAAAATAATTAGTAATTGTTGGCATGAGAAGATGAGAACAACTATGAGAACACAATGAATGATCAACAATGTTTCCAGAATGCACGGCCTAAAAGAGTAGTAGAAAAAAATTCTGCAATAACTTTCAGAAGGGATTTGGATCAATATATATTTTTTTTAAAAACTCTTTGGGTTATGGAAAAAGTGGAGAACTGGAAGTAACCAGGAGCCTTTTCTGAGAGCCAATCACCATCTGCATCTAAATTGTTCAGTAATTTGGAGTGGCCTGAATTCATTTTGACAGATTTGTGGTTCACACTCTAGCCTTCCCAGTCAGGGACAGAAAGGTAGTTTGAGAAAAAGAATATGGAAAAGTTGGTAAGTAAATATGTTTCCAAAGAAGCTGAAAGCTTGATGCTATACTTAGCAGAAGTATTAACATGTCATGTACAGAAAGATGAAGCAACAGGTATTTGCAGTGCTTGTCAACTCAGGCTGTGAGCCAGCTTGTAAGAGTCCAAAGATCTGAATAGCTAAACATAATCTCTTATTTTGTATTTGATGAACAAATGAGTCACTTGCACATTCATTCATCTGAGTTTAAAAAAAAGCCTTCATCTTTTTCTTTTTCCAGCATTTTCTAGCCTAATTTTCAAGAGCACTCTGTGTTGCTTGTCAGTAATCAAATTTATTTCAAGAGATATACAATCACCATAAAATGTGAATTATATACCTCCAGTGCTCATTTAGCTATGTGTTGAGATGTAGAGCAGTTCCTGAGGCTTCAAAGTACACCACGAGCATATATAACCTCAAATCACAAAATTCTCAAAATAGGGTCCTTGTCGCTGCCTATATTCATAGTTTCTTCTATCCTAAACACTGTTCAGATTTCATTGTGTTTTGGCTTCTTGTGCACCTTTGACTTTAACCTCACCCTCACTGATAATCTCAACCGACAAGATCATAAACCCTAGAATTCCGTCTCCAGATCTCTGCCTTTAAAATACTTTTTAACCAAGCTTCTGCTTGTCCGCTTTAAAACTCTCTTTTGATAAGTCATATAATGTTTGACAAAGCTGCTGCAACAAGTCTTGGGATGTTTCAAGTGTACCTCATGGCCCGTCCCCCAGCATTGACGACATCTTCAAAAGTCAATGCCTCTAAAAAGTGGGATCCATCTTTAAGGACCCCCATCACCCAGGACATGCCTTCTTCTCATTATTGCCATCCGAGAGGAAGTACAGGAGCCTGAAGAAATCCACTCAAAGTTTTAGGAACAGCTTCTTCGTCTCCACCATCAGTTTTCTTAATGAACAATAAACCACCTCACTATTTCAGTTCCTTTTTTGCACTACTGATTTAATCATAATTATTTCTTATGTAATGTGTAGTTTTATGTATTGCACTATATTGCCGAGTGCTGCCAAAAACAAATTTCACAACATATGTCAGTGATATTAAAGCGGGTTCTTGCTAGTCTTCTTTCCCTTTCCCCCTACCCACCCCATCTTTTTATTCTGACATCTTCCCCCATCCCTTTCTAGTCCTGAAGAAGGGTCTTGACCTGAAACATCATCTGTTTGTTCAGTTCCATGGATGCTGCCAGACCTGCTGAGTTCCTCCAGCATCTTGTCCGCATTGCTTTAGTTACATTTAAGATCCTTTAGAAGATTCCATTGGATACTGTGTGTATCATGGGATAAGCAACGCAGAGATGAGTGTCGTGCTGTAAGGAAGCATTGCTAGGACATTGCACCCACTTGTTAAGGAGCTATATTTTATTAATTGAAAACTTTAAGGGGAACATGAGGGGAAACTTCTTCACTCAGAGTGTGGAATGAGCTGCAAGTGGTGCTTGTGAGCCTGATTTAAGCGAAGTCTTGATAGGTACATAGATGGCAGGGCTGTGGGGGGCCATGGTCTGGGTGCAGGTCAATGAGTCTAGGCAGCCTAAATGGTTCAGCACTGTCTAGATGGACCAAAGGGCCTATTTCTGTGCTTTTTTTTTATGATGATGACTCTATGATTAGCTGGTTAGGACACATAAATCAGTTTGTCCAAGCATCAGAGGTAGCAAAAGCTGTAAAAGGGTTGACACTAGTTATCAATAAAAATTGCACTGGTTTTGGTATTTCCAGTGTTGGCAAGTGGTTAAGGTGTTGGTCTAGTGATCTGAAGGTCGCTGGTTCAAGCCTCAGCTAAGGCAGCATGTTGTGCCTTGAGCAAGGCACTTAACCACACATTGCACTGTGACAACACTGGTGCCAAGCTGTATCGGCCCTTGGTGGCAGCATGGGCAATAGCCGGTCTCCCATACAACCCTGCCCAGGCCTGTGCCCTGGGAACTTTCCAAGTTCATGGTCTCTCGAGACTAATGGATGCCTGTATAGAAATATATATTTCCACATTTTACAGGTTTCACTCACTCGAGCTATAATGCCTGGTGCACGTTGATTAAAAAAGCAAAGAATCACATTTTAAGTCTTTAGTTGGTTCTCATGTATATCTCATATTTTGAAGAGCAGTATGAACCTGATAGGAACTATATAATTGTAATGCAACTAATGAGGAAGTTTCTTATTATTTTAACTGATGTTCTTCTCATAAAATTATTCTATCTCATTCTTCTGGATTTTCATTACCAGCTTTGCCCTTTTGTTATCAATCTACAAACATTTTGTCAACAAAAATGAACAGGAAAATGACAGTTATCATGTTTTGCACGTTTTGCCTGAATTTTATTTGTATGACTTAACTAACATAACATAACTTAATTCATGTTCCCCAGATGGAGTTGGAAGATCAGCCTTTCAAAATAATTGAATTTCACCTTTTACGTATGTTAGTGAAGGCTTTTGATAGACTCAAGCCAGAAATTTGGGAATTCATTATTTTTTAAATGCTATTTCACAGCCACTGTGAAGCTTCTTTGGCCCTCCCCTTTCAGTGGTGAAGGCTGAGTGCATACCAACAGTAGAGGGTGCAATTGTCTTACAACGGTAAGTTTGTTGTATGAATAATGGTTACTTTATTGTCCCTCACTATTCTCGAGTTCTGGAGAGCGAACTGATAATTACTTTTGTAAAGTTCATGCTTTTAAAAAGTTTTTAAAAAGCAGCTCAAGAGCTTCCACATTTAGAAATTATTGAATACATGTTTGCTGCTGTGTTTTTGTTTACAATCTTTGCACGGTAGCGTAGCAGGTTGCTCAATGCTCTATTGCACCAGCTGTAAAATTCGGATTGAGTCCCCGCTGCTGTCTATAAGGAGTTTGACTGCTGTCCATCTGTCCTTGTCGGTTTCCTCTCACATTCCAAAGGCCCACAAGTTAGGATTAGTAAGTTATGAGCGTACCGTGTTGGTACCAAAATCATGGTGACACTTGTGGGCTGCCCCCAGCACATCTTTGGATTGTGATGGTTGTCGACAGATTTTACAACACATTTTACTGTACTATGCATTTTGATGTTTCAATTACAAGTGAAAAATAAAGTTAATCTTTAATCTTTTATGAACAATGTCTAGTAGTTTGAGGAAGAGAGTTTCAGCACTTACCCAGTGTAATATAATTAGCACAACATAGTGTATGTCTTTTCGCAGATTGTTGATAATTACACCGTCACCCTCAGTACAGATGGCAGTGGTATATCTGTCAACGTTGGAAAGATGATGCCTATTCTAACAATAGCTTGGATTTAAGTGTTTAGTATCTAAATGTTAATGTACACTTAAGTGCTGCAAAATATCCTGAGATCCTGCACCAAAGTATTATCAACAAAAATCTGACATCAGATTGCAGGAGGAATTATCAAGGCCAATGATGATTGATCGAAGAGATGGGTTGTAAGTAACACTATGAAAAGATAAGACCATAAGACATAGGAGCAGAATTAGGCCATTTGCCCATCGGGTCTGCTCCACCATTTCATCACGGCTGATCTGACTTTTCTCTCAACTGCATTCTCTTTCCTTCTCCCCGTATCCCTTCATGCCCTGACCAATCAAGAATCTATCAATCTATGGAAGTCCATAGCAGGGGTATTCCCTTCTGCCACCTGTGTGGGATGATGAGTCTATCGGGACCCTGAGGACTTGTGGAAACTGTGTGGTGGTTTCTTTCGAACTTATAGTCTTCTAACATCTCTGGACTATTTTTACTGAGCCCATGGTCTGTTTTTTTTTATCAATTATGCTATTGTTTGCACTGTTGTAACTATGTGGTTTTGTGCAGATCTATCTCTTTAGTTTTTGGTCTTGTTTGTCTGGTGGATTTGGAGCTCCTTTCTGGGGACGCGCTAAGACAGCGCGATATTAATACGCAGCAGCCTCTCCGGACTCTGGATCGGGGATTGCCAAACATTATGTGGATTTTCTGGTGTGGTCTGTTTTGTCATGTGCTCTTGTGATATCATTCTGGAGGAACGTTGTCTCATTTTTTAATTGCATTGCATTTGTGGTTTCTAAATGAAAATAAACTGAATCTGAATCAACCTCTGGCTTAAATATACATAAAGATTTGACCTCTACATCTGCCTGTAGCAAAGAATTTCACAGATTCACCAACCTCTGGCTGAAGAAATTCCTCCTCATCTTAATTCTAAAAGGATGCCCCTCTATTCTGAGGCTGTGTCCTCTGGTCTTAGACTCTCACACTATAAGAAACATCCTCTCCACAGACACTCTATCAAGGCCTTTCACCATTTGAAAGGTTTCAATGAGGTCACCCCTCCTGAATTCCAATGAATACAGGCCCAAAACCATCAAATGCTCTTCATATGACACACCATTCCTTCACGGAATCATTTTTTGTAAACCTCCTTGGAACCCTCTCTTGCTTCAGTGAAGATTTTCTAAGATAAGGGGCCCAAAACTGCTCACAATATTCCAATTGAGGCCTTACCAGTGCTCTATAAAGTTTCAATATTACATCCTTGCTTTTTTATTCTAGTCTCTTGAAATGAATGCTAACATCTGAGGAGTTTCCTTCCTCACCACAGACTCAACCTACAAACTAACCTTTAGGGAATTCTGCACAAGGACTCCCAAGTCCCTTTGTGCCTTAGTTTTTTTTTTGTATTTTTTCTCCATTTAGAAAACAGTCTTTCATTTCTTCTACCAAAGTGCATGACCATACACTTCCCAACACTGGATTCCATCTGCCCACTCTCCCAATCTGTCTAAGTCCTTCCGTAGCCTCTCTACATCATCAAAACTACCTGCCCCTCCACCTAACTTCATATCATCTGCAAACATTGCAACAAAGCCATCAATTCCATCATCCAAATCTTTAACATATAAAGTAAAAAGAATCCCACACAGACCCCAGTAGAACACCAGTAGTCACCAGCAGCCAGCCAGAAAAGCTTCCTTTCATCACCACTCTTTGCTTACTGCCTATCAGCCACTGATTTATCCATACTAAAGTCTTCCTGTAATACCATGGGCTAGTAGCTTTTAAAGCAGCCTCAAGTGTAGCACCTTCTCAAAGGCCTTCTGAAAATTCAAGAATACAACATCAACCGATTCTCCTTTGTCTATCCTGTTTGTTATTTCTTTAGAGAAATCCACAGATTTTCCCTTGAGGAAACCATATTGACTATGGCCTATTTTATCGTGTACCTCCAAGTACCCTGAGACCTCACCTTTAATAATCAACTCCTACATCTTCCCAACCACTGACTATCTGGCCTATTGTTTCCTTTCTTTTGCCTCTCTCCCTTCTTGAAGGGTGGAGTGACGTTTGCAATTTTCCAGTTGTCCAGAGCCATTCCAGAATTTAGTGATTCTTGAAAAATCATTACTAATGCCTCCAAAATTTCTTCATCCACCTCTTTCTGAACCCAGGTGTGTACATCATCTGGTCCAGGAGACTTATCTACCTTCAGTCCTTTCAGTTTCCCAAGAACCTTCTCTCTAGTTATGGTAACCTCACACACTTCATGACCCCTGACACATCGAACTTCCACCACAATGCTAATACCTTCCACCGTAAAGACTGATGCAAAATGCTTATTCACAATTGGTCCACCATTTCATTGTCCCATAGTACTACCTCTCAGTATCATTTTCCAGTGGTCCAATATCCACTCTTGCCTCTCTTTTACACTTTATGTATCTGAAGAAACTTTTAATATATTTTTTAATATTATTGGCTAGATTACTTTCATATTCAACTTTACCTTCTTAATGACTTTTTAGTTGTCTTTTGTTGATTTTTAAAAGTTACCCAAGCCTCTAACTTTCCACTAATTTTTGCTCCATCATATTCTCTCCATTTGGCTTTTATGTTGGCTTTGACTTCTCTTGTTTGCCACGGTTCTTTCCTTTAGAATACTTCTTCCTCTTTGGCATGCTATTCTGTGCCCTCTGAATTGCTTCCAGAAACTCCAGCCATTGCTGCCCTGCCATCATCCCTGCCAGTGTTCTTTTCCAATCAATACTGGCCAATTCCTTTCACATGCCTCTGTGATTCCCTTTACTCCACTGTAATACTGATACATCTGACTTTAGCTTCCCCCTCTCAAATTTCAAGGTGAATTCGATCATACTGGATAATGATCACTTGCTCCTAAGAGTTCTTTTACCTTAAGCTCTTTGATTAATTCTGGTTCATTACACAGAATTGCTGATCCCCTACTGGGCGCAACCCTGAGCTGCACTACAAAGCCATCTCGTATGCATTCTAGAAATTCCCTCTTTTGGATTCTAGCATCAAGCTGATTTTCCCAATCTACCTGCATTTGAAATTCCCCATGACTATTGTGACATTGCCCTTTTGGCATGCTTTTTCTATCTCCCATTGTAATATGTAGACCACATCTTTACTACTGTTCGGGGGGGGGGGGGGGGTTGCTTATAACTCCCAGCAGGGTCTTTCTACCCTTGCAGTTCCCTAGTTCTATCCACAATGATTCATCACCTTCCAACTCTATGTCACCTCTTCCTATTGATTTAATTTCATTTTTTTACCAGCAGAGCCACTCCACCTTCTCTGCCTTCCTGCCTATCCTTTCAATACAATGTGTATCCTTGGACATTAAACTCCAAGCTATAATCTTCTTTCAGCCATCATTCAGTGGTGCCTACAACATCATACCTGCCAATTTGCAAATGTGCTGCAAGTTCATCCTCCTTATTCCATATACTACATCCATTCAAATATAACACCTTCAGTCCTCTATTCACCCTTTTCGATTTTGTCTGCCTTTTAAGTTGCAAATCATCCTGTTGACTGCAGCTTTTCCCTATCAACAGCCTCTCCTCACTACACATTGCCTCTGTTTGTAAACCAATTGCCTCAGCACTAGTATTCGCCTTTCCTATGATACTTCTTGCATTGCATTGAAATATAGGCAGCTCAGGACACTCGTCACACCATGCTCAAACTTTTAATTCCTTACTTTGTCTGAGGTCTTCCAACACCCACCTCCACAGCCTCTCCACTAACTACTCTGGTGCTCTAGTTCCCATTCCCCTGCAACTCTAGTTTAAACCCCACCGTGCAGCATTAACAAGTCTTCTCACTAGGATATTAGATTCCACCCCCCCACCAACAAGTTCAGGTGCAAGTCATTGTCCATCTGTACAGGCCCCACCTTCCCTGTAAGAGAGCCCAATGATCCAAAACTCTTATGCCTTCCCTCCTACACCAACTCCTTTGGCCATGCATTAAACTGTATAATTTTCCTAGTTCTGGCCTCACTAGTATGTGGCATGGTTAGTAATGCTGGGATCACAACCTGGAGGTCCTGCCCCTTAACACCTGCTACAACCCATTGAACTCCCAATACAGAACTTCATTACTCACCCTACCCATGGTCATTTGTATCTACATGGACCATGACTTCTGGCTGTTCACCCTCCCACTTAAGAATGCTGAGTACATGATCCAAGATATCCCATTCCCTGTCAACTGAGAGGCAACATACTATCTGGGAATCTCGTTCTTGCCCACAGAACCTCCTGTCCATTCCCTTAACTAACAAATCCTCTAACACCACAGTGTGCCTTTTCTCCCCACTTCCCTTCTGATTCACAAAGGCAGACACAGTGCCAGAGACCTGCCCACTGAGACTTTCCTCTGTTAAGTCATTCCCCCATCAACAGTATCCAAAGTGATACAGCTGTTGCGGGGGAAGGCCACAGGGGTATTCTGCACTGGCTTCTTAACCCATTTCTTCCTCCTCACTGTCATCCAGTTTCCTGCGTCCTGCACTTTTGGTGTAACTACCTCTCTATACGTCCTATTTATCACCCCCTCAGCCTCCCATATGATCCAGAATTCATCTGGTGCCAGCACCAACTCCTTAATGCAGTTTGTTAGAAGCTGCAGCTGGATACACTTGTCACTGTTGTAGTGGTCAGGGATACTGGAGATCTCCCTGCCTTCAAACTTCCTGCGAGATGAGCATTCAACCATCCTGCCTGGCACCTCTGCTGTTCTAGCTGAGCAGATATAAAAAAAGAGAACAAAAAAGTGAACTTTTCATTCCTTTACTTTCTCTGCCTGAAAGCTCCCTTTGCTGAAGCCTCAAGAACGCCACTCTGACTGTGTCCATTCAGACAACAGTCACTGTGACGATGGCTGCTGCACCTCCCTCCCCCCCCCCCCACCCCGCCTTCCTTTAATTTGCTCTTGCTAATCATTCCCAAACGCCCACTGGCCACTAGTAAAAGCTCTTTTTGGCTGAACTGACTAGCTACTTTTATCCTCAGGCAGTGGACCTGAGTGATGTCCCCTCTCTCAAAACATCCGATCTCTGGATTGGCCGCCGGTTAAAGCTCTTTTTTAATAAAGAGAGGTGAAGAGATAGATGATTTCCAAAGAGGTCTGGAATTAAGGACTATAATCTTAGGGCATTAACAAGTGAAGGTATGGCTTGCAATGATGAAAGAATTAAGACCAGAATTGGAAAAGTACGGGGCTTGTGACAGGAAGCAGAAGGCGGTAATAAAAGATTATTTTTCTGGTTGAATACGTGTAACCAGTGCTGTGCTGCACGAATAAGTTCCCAGACCTTTAATGTCGCAATTTAACTGATGAATTTTGGGAAATCAGACCAAGCCAGGACAAACACACCGAATAGCAAAGCCCTGGAGAGTGTTATTGAACAGCAAGATTTTGGGTACAAGAATTGTGCTCCCTACGGTTGCAGCACAGGTAGAACTGTGAGGAAAGTGTTTGGTCTGCTCGCCTTCATCAACTGAGGAATTGAGTAGGTTGGAAATGGCATTGGCAGACCAGGGCCCTGGCAGCTGGGACATTCTCCATGGGAAACAGTGGAGGCTTGTCACCATGAAAAACTTCAAAGGGTGTCATACCTGTGGCAGAGGAGGTGTGTAGATTGTTGGATAGTGTGGCCTGGAGCAGATACTTCTTCCCCGTGGAAAGGTTAGAGGTGTCAAAGCATCACAGAAACTTCTCCACTTGCTGATTGGCTCCCCGTGCTAGCCAGATGACAAACTCACTGAGGTGCAGAGGATGGAGCAGCAGGCTTGCCAGAAGCAGGAGACAAATAGTGGGCTCCAGTCCAACACAATGTCCTGAGGGAAACCGTGGAGATGAACTACATGTTGGGAACCAAGTCCACCGAATCAGCGGCTAATGAAAGTTTGGGGAACTGGTCTACCACTGTCATGATCACCGTGGCCCCGTCGGTAGGTTGCAAACCCATAATAGAATCCATGACAAAGTGGCACCATGGGTGCTGGGTGACCAGTAGGGGTTGCAGGTGCCCAGAAGACCACTGGTTGGAGGACTGGACTGAGCACATTGTGGGTAGGCACTGATGAACTGATGCACATCTACATTCACGGTGGGTCACCTGAGATGGCGTTGCATGAAATCCAGAGCTTGTCGTGCCCCTAGATGGCCAGAGATGGGCGAGGAGTGGACCCACTAGCACTGGTGTGCCTCAGAGCACAGGGCACAGGCACATACATGCGGTTCAAAGCTCAATGTTCAAAGTAGATTTATTATCGAAGTACTTATACTGTACGTCACCATATACAACCCTGAGATTTATTTTCTTGCAGGCATTCATGGTAAATACAAGAAATACAGTCGAATCAATGAAAGACTGCTCCCAATAAGACAGGCAACATCCAATTTGCAAAAGACAACAAACTGTGCAAATGCTAAACAAGGAAAATAACTAAATAATAATAATAATAATAATAATAATAAATAAACAAACAAGCAATATATATTGAGAAAATGAGTTGTAGAGCCCTTGAACAGGAATCGATAGGTTGTGAGAACAGTTCGGTGATGGGGCGAATGAAGTTGCATGGAGCAATCCCATCTGGTTCAAGAGCCTGATGGCTGTGGACACTGGTGCCTCGAAGCTGAGCGGGTGCCTGGCCGCGCAGTAACTGAAATGCTCCCATGCACCGAGTCTTCGCTGCTGCACAGCTGAACAAAATATGAAAGGTTTTCTTGACTATAGTGTATTTCATTATACCCTTCAGTAAAAAATAAAATAAAAAGCATGTAAATTTTCAATTTTCATTCTAAATATTCATAGAATACATATTACAAAAAAAACATTTAAAGTGCTACGTAATTTTCAGGCCGTGTACAAATTTCTAGCTCAAATCAATGGTTAGTCCGCACAGCTGTAAAAGAAATTAGAGGGAACAGTGTTTATGGGTAATAGCTGTTTCTGAACCTGGTGGTTTGGGTCCTGAGGCTCCTCTACCTTCTTCCTGATGGCAGCAGTGAGAAGAGAGCATGGCCTAGGTGATGGGGATTCTTGAAGGAAGCTTTCCTGCAACAGTGCTCCATGCTGATGTGCTCAGTGGTGTGGGTGGCTTTACCTGTGATGGACCAGGCTGTATCCACAACTTTATGTAAGCTTTTCTGTTCAAGGGCGTTATTGTTTCCATACCAGGCCATGATGCAATCAGTCAATATAACTCTCCACTGCACAACTGTAGAAGCTTGTCAAGGTTTTAGATGGCATGCCAATTCTTCACCAACTTCTAAGAAAGTAGAGCTGCTACCTTGCTTTCTTGGTAATGGCATTTACATGATGGACCCAGGACAGATTCTTTGAAATGGTAACACAAGTTGCTGACCTCCTCCAGTTTACAGGTGTTTCCACCAGAACGGGCTGATGCTACAGGGTCTGGCAAACCTGGTTCTCGAGATCCCAGACGATCAGTACGAAGATCTGTGAGAATGGAATAGTGAGCTGAGGGCCGGTCTCTGTTTCATCAGGATCGAACTGTCACGGTGGCGCATGTGCCTCGATGTTCTTGGAGCCAAATCAGTAGGAGATGGTGAAGCTGAATTGCTTGAAGAAGAGGCACAAGTGAGCCTGACGTGGGTTGAGTTGGCGGCTCTGTTGTACAGATATGAGGTTCTAGTAGTCGGTTCAGATCAGAAAGGCCTCGGTGTTTCCCATCAGCCAATGTCCCCATTCCTCCAAAGCAAGTACCTTGCTGTCTCCTACTCCCTAACAATGTTGTATGGAGTTGAAATTGCACAACAAGAAGACACAGGAGTGTTTCTTCCTGTCTGGTCCTCACTGGTGGAGGATGGCTCTGGTGCCCATGTCAAATACGTCCACCTCTACCACAAAAGCTCCAAACGGGTTCAGATGGCAGAGGATGGGAGCACTGAAGCTTGTCTTGAGCTCCTCAAAAGCATGGTCTGCGGTGTGCAATTACTCTGGGTCTATGGTTATGCTTTAGGGTGAAAGGACATAACCCATGAAGAAATGACTGGTGTGTGGAACTGGCATTTCTCTAGCTTGCAGTACAGTTGGTTTATGAAGAGATGCTGAGGGATTGAACAGATGTGATAGACATGGTCATGGAGGTCCCTGGAGAAGATGAGCATGTTGTTGAGGTAGATGAACACATACCTATGTAGCATGTCTGAGAGCATCTCAATAATGAAGGCTTGGAAATCAGCTACACACTGTTGGAAGTCCAAAAGGCATCACCATGTATTTGCAGTGCCCAGAGGATGTTATGAATGCCATCTTCCACTCATGCCCCCTGCGGATACAGATTAGCCGTGGATCCACTTTAGTGAAAATCTGGGTCCAGCAGAGTGCTTTGAATGTGTTGTCCATGAAGGGGAGAGGGTAGCTGTTCTTAATGGTGATTTTGTAGTGGTCATGCTAGTCAATGCAGGGACAAAGGGTCTCATCTTCCTTTTTGACAAAGAAGAATCTTGCATTGGCTGGGGACTGAGATGGCCGAATGAAGCTGTGCTGTAGTGCTTCAGGGATGTAGTCATTCATGCTTTGGCTCTCAGGAGGGTTGAGGGAGAACAGACAACCTGGGGGAGGGGTGGTGCCTGGGAGGATGTTGATAATGCAGTCATGTGATTGCCAACTCGGAATGGTGCTGGCTTCCCTTTTATTGAGTGTGATGGCTAAGTCATGATATTCCTGTGGGAATTTGCCGAGGCCAAGAGATTTCCCCCATCTCCATAGATTTACAGGGTGAAGTCAGTTGAGGCTGCAGGCAGGTGGTCCCCAACTCAGAAGTAAACCAGATGACCAGGCGGAGTAAGGGTTGTGAGTGGAGATGCAGGGGTAACTCAAGATCAGCAGAGTGTTGGGTGAGTCAATCTGGAGACCAGAAGACCACAAGATATGGGAGCAGAAATAGGCCATTTTGGCCCATTGAGTCTCAGTCTCAATCTCCTGCCCTGCACCGTATCCCTTCATGACTAGACCAATCAAGAATCTGTCAATCTCTGCATTAAATATACAAAAGACCACCACGATCTGGCTTAAGAAATTCCTAATTCCTCCTCATCTCTGTTCGAAAGAAACGCCCCTCTATTCTGAGGCTGTGTCCTCTGGTCTTAGACTCCCCCACCAATGGAGACATCCTCTCCACATCCACTCCATAAAGGCCTTTCATCATTTGATAGGTTTCAATGAGGTCACCCCTCAGTTCTTCTGAATTCTAGTGAATACAAGGCACAGAGACATCAGGCACTCTTCATGTGACAAGCCGTTGAATCCAGGAATCATTTTCATAGGAACATAGAAAACTTACAGCACAATACAGGCCCTTTGGCCCACAATGCTGTGCCAAACATGTACTTACTTTAGGAGTTACCTCAGGTTACCCATAGCCCTCTATTTTTCTAAGATCCATGTACATATCCAGGAGTCTCTGAAAAGCCACAATTGTATCTGCCTCCACCACTATCGCTGGCAGCCTATTCCACGCACTCACCACTCTCTGTGTAAAAAACCTATCCCTGACATCTCCTCTGTACCTACTTCCAAGCACCTTAAAACTGTGCCCTCTCGTATTAGCCATTTCAGCCCTTGGAAAAATGCCTCTGACTATCCACACGATCAATGCCTCTCATTATCTTGTGTATCTCTATCAGGTCATCTCTCATCCTCCGTCACTCCAAGGAGAAAAGGCCAAGTTCACTCAATCTATTCTCATAAGGCACGCTCCCCAATCCAGGCAACATCCTTGTAGATCTCCTCTGCACCCTTTCTATAGTTTCCACATCCTTCCTGTAGTGAGGTGACCAGTAAAGAGCACAGTACTCTAAGTGGGGTCTGACTAGGGACCTATATAGCTGTAACCATTACCTCTCAGCTCTTAAACTCAATCCCAAGGTTGATGAAAGCCACTCCACTGTGTACTTTCTTAACCACAGAGTCAACCTGTGCAACAGCTTTGCGTGTCCAATGGACTTGGACCCCAAGATCCCTCTGATCTCCGCACTGCCAAGGGTCTTACCATTAATACCATATTCTGCCATCTTATTTGACCTACCAAAATGAACCATCTCACACTTATCTGGGTTGAACTCCATCTGCCACTTCTTAGCCCAGTTTTGTATCCTATCAATGTCCTGCTGTAATCTCTGACAGCCCTCCACACTATCCACAACACCCCTAACCTTCGCATCATCAGTAAATTTACTAACCCATCCCTCCACTTCCTCATCCAGGTCATTTCAAAAAATCATGAAGAAAGGGGTCGTAGAACAGATCCCTGAGGCACACCACTGGTCTCCAACCTCCCTGAACAATATGACCTATGTACAACCATTCTTTGCCTTCTGTGGGCAAGCCAATTCTGGATCCACAAAGCAAGGTCCCCTTGGATCCCATACCTTTTTACTTTCTCAATAAGCCTTGTATGGGGTATCTTATCAAATGCCTTGTTGAAATCCATATACACTACATCTACTACCCTACCTTCATCGCTAAGTTTAATTATAGTCTCAAAAAATTCAATCAGGCTCATAAGGCACGACCTGCCTTTGACAAGGCCATGCTGACTATTCCTAATTATATCTTGTCTCTCCAAATGTTCATAAATCGTGCCTCTCATGATCTTTTCCATTAACTTAACAACCACTGAAATAAGACTCACTGGTCTATAATTTCCTGGGCTATCTCTACTCCCTTTCTTGAATAAGGAACAGCATCTGCAACCCTCCAATCCTCCAGAACCTCTCCCGTCCTCATTGATGATGCAAAGATCATTGCCAGATGCTCAGCAATCTCCTCCCTCGCCTCCCAAAGTAGCCAAGGGTATAGCTCATCCAGTCCTGGTGACTTATCCAATTTGATGCTTTCCAAAAGCTCCACCCCATCCTCTTTCTTAATGTTTGTATGCTCAAGCTTTTCAGTCTGTTGTAAGTCAACCCTACAATCACTACGATCCTTTTCTGTAGTGAATACTGAAGCAAAGTATTCATTAAGTACCTCGGCTATCTCCTCTGGTTCCGTACACACATTTCCACTGTCACACTTGATCTGTCCTATTTTCTTACATTTTATTCTCTTGCTCTTCACATAATTTTAGAATGCCTTGGGGCTTTCCTTAATCCTACTCACCAAGACCTTCTCATGGCCCCTTCTGGCTCTCCTAATTTCATTCTTAAGCTCCTTCCTGTTAGCCTTATAATCTTCTAGATCTCCATCGTTGTCTAGTTTATTGGACCTTTCATAAGCTTTTCTTTTCTTCTTGACTAGATTTTCAACAACCTTTGTACACCACAGTTCCTGTACCCTACCACACTTTCCCTGTCTCACTGGAATGCACCCATGCAGAACACCAAGCAAATATCCCCTGAATATTTGCCACATTTCTGCCGTACATTTCCCTGAGAACATTTGTTCCCAGTTTATGCTTCCAAGTTCCTGCCTGATAGCTTCATATTTCCCCTTACTCCAATAAAATGCTTTCTTAACTTGTCTGTTGCTATCCCTCTTCAGTGCTATGGTAAAGGAGATAGAATTGTTATCACTATCTCCAAAATGTTCTCCCACTGAGAGACCTGACACCTGACCAGGTTCGTTTCCTAATACCAGATCAAGTACAGCTTCTCCTCTTGTAGGCTTATCTACATATTGTGTCAAGAAACCTTCCTGAACACACATAACAAACTCCACCCCATCTAAACCCGTTGTTCTAGAGAGATGCCAATCAATATTTGGGAAATTAAAATCTCCCACTACGACAACCCTGTTATTATTACACCTTTCCAGAATCTGTCTCCCTATCTGTTCTTCAATGTCCCTGTTACTATTGGGTGGTCTATAAAAAACACCCAGTAGAGTTATTGACCCCTTCCTGTTTCTAACTTCCACCCACAGAGACTCAGCAGACAATCCCTCCATGACTTGCTCCTTTTCTGCAGCTGTGACATTATCACTGATCAGCAGTGCCACACCCCCACCTCTTTTGCCTCCCTCTCTGTCCTTTCTGAACCATCTAAAGCCTGGCATTCTAAGTAGCCATTCCTGCCCCTGAGCCACCCAAGTCTCTGTAATGGCCACAACATCATAGCTCTAAGTACTGATCCATGGTCTAAGCTGATCCACTTTGTTCATGATATTCCTTGCATTAAAATAGACACACCTCAAATCATCAGTCTGAATGCATCCCTTCTCTTTCACCTGCCTATCCTCCCTCTCACACTGCCTACAAGCTTTCTCTATTTCTGAGCCAACTGCCCCTTCCTCCGTCACTTCAATTCGGTTCCCACCCTCCAGCAATTCTAGTTTAAACTCTCCCCAGTAGCCTTAGCAAACCTCCTTGCCAGGATATTGGTCCCCCTCGGATTCAAGTGCAACCCGTCCTTTTTGTACAGGTCACGCCTGCCCCAAAGGAGGTCCCCGTGATCCAAAAATCTGAATCCCTGCCCCCTGCTCCAATCCCTCAGCCACACATTTATCCTCCACTTCACTCTATTCCTATACTCACTGTTGCGTGGCACAGGCAGTAATCCCGAGATCACTACCTTTGAGGTCCTGCTTCTCAACTTCCTTCCTAACTCCCTGTAGTCTGTTTTTAGGACCTCTTCCCTTTTCCTACCTATGTCATTGGTACCAATATGTACCAAGACTTCTGGCTGTTCTCCTTCCCACTTCAGGATATCGTGGACGCGATCAGAAACATCCCAGACCCGCACCCAGGAGGCAAACTACCATCTGTGTTTCTTTCCTGCACCTACTGAATTGCTTGTCTGACCCCCCCCCCCCCTAACTGTAGAGTCCCTTATCACTACTGCCATCTCTTCCTTTCCCTACCCTTCTGAGCCAAAGGGCTAGACTCTGTGCCAGAGGCGCAACCACTGTTGCTTCCCCCATGTAGGCCGTCCTCCCCCAACAGTACTCGAACAGGAGTACTTATTGTTAAGGGGGACAGCCACAGGGGTACTCTCTAGCCTCTGACTCTTGCCCTTCCCTCTGCTGACTGTTACCCACTTAACTGTCTCCTGAGGCCCCTGTGTGACTACATGCCTATAGCTTCTCTCTATCACCTCCTCACTCTCCCTGACCAAAGGGTCAGATTCCGAGGCTTCAAGTGAGGAGATGGAAGTGGTAGCAGGTAAGGTTGGTTGGATGACTCAATGGAAAAAGACAATCGATTGACTCTCAAAGGCCGTAGACAGATCAAGGAGACATGATGTCGAGTGCACCTGCTTTGCTCACTGTGCAAAATGATACTCAGTGGCTCTGCAGCTGTTGGAGATGAAATATTGGTCGATGGTAGGGAGGACTGGACTGGAGTTAGGGAGTAGTCTGATCAGTTACAGTGTTTGGTGGGGCAGAACTGGATTGGCTAAGGAAGTCTCTGATAGTTTGAAGATGTTCACAAAAAGCAGTTGAAGGTAGTATTATTAAGAAAAACATTTCCCAACCCAAGGAGTGGAAACTTGGTGAGAATGATCTCCTTTTAACCAATGCCAAAGGAGTCCACAACACTTGGTCTTGTTTTAGGGTATGAAGCCTGAATCATTTGCTATTCATTGTGGAGAAGAATATATGCAGGTAATGTCAAGCGTAGCCCTGTACGACGTTTGACATCACTGCACTTACTTTCTGGCACTGAAGACATGGAAGAACCTCCTGGAAATGTATAAATGGCACATTAAATTTAATCATTCTGGATAAAATTGTAACATGTGCCATACAAAAACTTTGTACAAAGAGTCTTGCTTTCAAACAATGGGTGAAAGTATTTCATTAAACATAATCCATTGTCAAATCTCCCACCTACTCATGGATCTCACCAAGCTGACCAAGGTCTAAATGTTAAGAAGTCTTGCTCTTGGACAAACAAGTTATTCAGTATGAACACAGCTTTGCTCTGATGTTTGCTGAAGAAATAACAACCCTTTTGTACAGCTTGGTACTGTATAACGACACAAGGCTGCCAAGCATTCAAAGATCTCTCTGCCCACAATATGACTGGAAAATTTCTGCTGTAACAGTATATGCCATCTCTCAATCAATTTCTATATTTTCAATACTAATGTACCGAGGACACTCATTGTTGAATACACTAAACAGCAAATTGACTTTTATTAATGTCTTTTTTAATACCAGCTTTAGCAAAGCACTTTACCCTAAATAGAGAGAATCTGGAGAATGTTTATCCCTGGTTTATGATTCACTGTTATAAACAATTCTACTGTAGTGACAGAATTTATGCAGTTCCATTCACAAAATGACCCCCTTCACACCCACGTGTGTCACATGGGTAACAATGGACAAGACTTTAAGCTTTTTAAAAGCTTTGATAATCTGCATTCTATTCCTCCTCAAAATTATTATTCTTCCCTCCTTCCAGGTCTGTCTTGTAACAAAGCATAATGAGTAAGAGGACAGAAAATCTGATCAGAATTCAGCATTTACAACTGTTAAACATTTGGAATAAAAGTGAAATAATATAATGGGTACCAACTACAAAGAATAATGGTTTATCTGCTTGATTAGTTTTCCCGAGACCTGGACAGGACCCAGTTTGTGCAGAGTCCAGTATAGTGATGCATTTCACAGCAAACGAGTTGTCAGAATATTGGTGACTAAGGTACAATCTTGTGGGGTCTTTGAATTGTATTATGATGAATTAACTTGAACTTACTCAACAGTAATGGATCCATTCCGGTAATCACACTCCACAAGTATTTCCTCACCTTCCGATTACATTTTCCTATCTCTCATCTGTTTATATGTTTTCTATCATATAAGTATAAAGCCTATTTAGAGTCATAGAACACAACAGCCCAGAAATAGGTCCTTTAACCCTTCTAGTCCATGCTGAATTATTACTCTGCCTAGTTCCATTGACCTGCACCCAAATCATAACCCCTCATACTCCCCCTGTCCACATACCTGCCCAAATTTCTCTTAAATGTTGAAGAACCCACATCCACCATATCTGTTGGCAGCTCGTTAAGCACTCTCACCATCCTTTGAGTCAGAATCAGAATCAGGTTTATTATCACCGGCATGTGTCATGAAATTTGTTAACTTAGCAGCAGCAGTTCAATGCAATACATAATATAGAAGGAATAAATAAGTTACAGTATATGTATATTAAATAGATTTAAAATAGTGCAAAAGCAGAAATAATATATATTAAATAAGTGAGGTAGTGTTCACGGGTTCAATGTCCATTTAGGAATCAGGTGGCTGAGGGGAAGAAGCTGTTCCTGAATCGTTGAGTGTGTGCCTTCAGGATTCTGTACCTCCTACCTCACTGTAACAATGAGAAAAGGGCATGTCTGGGTGCAGGGGTTCCTTAATAACGGACACTGCCTTTCTGAGACACCGCTCTTTGAGGATAAACTGGGTGTTTTGTAGGATAGTACCCAAGATGGAGCCAACTAAATTTACAACCCTCTGCAGCTTCGTTCAGTCCTGTGCAGTAGCCCTTCCCCCCACTCCCCTGAACCCCATACCAGACAGTGATGCAGCCTGTCAGATTGCTCTCCATGGTACAACTAGAGAAGTTCTGGAGTATTTTTGTTGACATATCAAATCTCTTCAAACTCCTAATGAAGTATCGCCGCTGTCTTGCCTTCTTTATAACTACATTGATATGTTGCAACCAGGTTAGATCCTCAGAGATCTTGACACCCAGGAACTTGAAATTGCTCACTCTCTCCACTTCTGATCCCTCTATGAGGATTGGTATGTGTTCCTTCATCTTACCCTTCCTGAAGTCCACAATCAGCTCTTTCGTCTTACTGACGTTGAGTGCAAGGTTGTTATTGCAACACCACTCCACTAGTTGGCATCTCTCGCTGCTGTACACCCTCTCATCTCCATCTGAGATTCTGCCAACAATGGTTGTGTCATTAGCAAATTTATAGATGGTATTTGAGCTATGCCTAGCCACATGGTCATGGGTGTAGAGAGAGTTGAGCAGTGGGCTAACCACACACACCTGAAGTGCACTGGTGTTGACCATCAGTGAGGAAGAGATATTATCACCAATCCACACAAACTGTGGTCTTCTGGTTAGGAGGTCAAGGATCCAATTGCAGGGGGAGATACAGAGGCCCAAGATCTGCAACTTATTCATCAGGATTGTGGGAATGATGGTGTTAAATGCTGAGCTATAGTCAATGTACAGCATCCTGACATAGGTGTTCGTGTTGTCCAGGTGGTCTAAAGCTGTGTGAAGAGCCATTGAGATTGCGTCAACCATTGATCTGTTGTGGCGAAAGGCAAATTGCAGTGGGTGCAGGTCCTTGCTGAGGCAGGAGTTCAGTCTAGTCATGATCAACCTCTCAAAGCATTTCAGCACTGTAGATGTGAGTGCTACTGGGTGAAATACTCATTAAGACAGTTCACATTATTCTTCTTAGGCACTGGTATAATTGTTGCCTTTTTGAAGCAAGTGGAAACTTCTGCCTGTAGCAGTGAGAGGTTGAAAATGTCCTTGAATACTCCTGCCAGTTGGTTGACACAGGTTTTCAGAGCCTTACCAGGTACTCCATTGGGACCTTCCGCCTTGCAAGGGTTCACTCTCTTTAAAGACAGCCTCTGAGACAGAGATCAGAGTCACCAGGTACTGCAGGGATCTTCGCAGCTGTAGTTATATTCTGCCTTTCAAAGTGGGAATAGAAGGCATTAAGTTCATCCGGTACTGAAGCATCGCTGCCATTCATTGCTGTTGGGTTTCGCTTTGTAGGAAGTAATGTCTTGTAAACCCTGCCAGAGTTGTCATATATCCGATGTTGCCTCCAATCTTGTTCAAAATTGTCTCTTCGCCCTTGAAGTAGCCCTCCACAAGTCATACTGGTGCAGGCCTAGGTCGCCAGCCTTGAATGCCACAGATCTAGCCTTCAGCAGACTATGTACCGCTTGGTTCATCTACTGCTTTTAGTTTGGGAATGTACAACAAGTCTTTGTAAGCAGAAACTTATCCTCACTAGGTTTTAATGAAGCCAGTAACAACTGCAGCATGCTCATTCAGATTCGAAGATGAATCCCTGAATACAGTCCAGGTCATCAATTCAAAGCAGTCCTGTAAGTGCTTCCCTTCTTCACACCTTCTTGGTCCTCACTACTGGTGCTGCAGTCTTCAGTCTCTGCCTATACTCAGGGAGTAGAAGTACAGCCAGGTGATCAGACTTCCCGAAGTGAGGGCGTGGAATAGCACGGTAGACATTCTTGATGGTGGTGTAACAATGGAGTGAACAGGCTTCCCCTCATGTTCCCTTTAAACATTTTGCTTTTCACCCTTAACCCATGACCTCTAGTTCTCTTACTCTCACCCATCTCATGAGGATGTTCAATTTTGGATACAAGAGGTATCCAAAGTGTGGAACTTTTGTGGAGTACAGAACTCAGGAGAGAAAGTGGACTCGAGGCTGAGGATAAGGTATGATCTGAAAGGATAATTAATGGTGTAAGTTCAACAGGTGATATAACCAACTTCTGCTTCTATTTCCAACAAGAGGTGCTGGAAATCTATAGATGCTGCCTGACCGGCAGAGTTGCTCCAGCATTTTGTGCATGTTGCTCTGTTTCTATTTATGTTTCATTGCTAATGGATAGCAGAAAACATGAGTTGGCTGATAAGGTCAGTGTAAGACCTGCAGGCTCCATGACAGGAGAAACAAGAGATGCTTAACTGTGTGGTAGTTTAAGATGTGAACCATTTCTTCTGCAATTACCTTGTTTCTGTGCTTCTAATAAATGGTTTCAAAGTTTTCACTGGCATCTTAAATACTGCTTCTGCATTCCAAGCGTAATGGGTCAAGAAGTTCCACAAACTGGGATGGATATTACACATTATCCATGTGGTGGTGATAGGAAAGTGTACAGGAGTGAGATATGCCAACTAGTGGAGTGGTGCTGCAGCAAAACCTGGCACTCAATGTCAGTAAGATGAAAGAGCTGATTGTGGACTTCAGGAAGGGAGAGATGAAGGAACACATACCAATCCCCATAGAGGGATCAGAAGTGGAGAGAGTGAGCAGTTTCAAGTTCCTGGGGGTCAAGATCTCTGAAGACCTAACCTGGTTCCAACATATCAATGTAGTTATAAAGAAGGCAGGACAGTGGCTATACTTTATAAGGAGTTTGAAGAGATTTGGCATGTCAACAAATACACTCAAATCTTCTATAGTTGTACCGTGGACAACATTCTGGCAGGCTGCATCACTGTCTGGTATGGAGGGGCTACTGCACAGAACCGAAAGAAGCTGCAGAAGGTTGTAAATCTAGTCATCTCCGTCTTGGGCACTAGCCTACAAAGTACCCAGGACATCTTTAAGGAGCAATGTCTCAGAAAGGCAGCGTCCATTATTAAGGACCTCCAGCACCCAGGGCATGCCCTTTACTCACTGTTAGCATCAGAAAGGAGGTACAGAAACCTGAAGGCACACACTCAGCGATTCAGGAACAGCTTCTTCCTCTCTGGCATCCGATTCCTAAATGGATATTGAATCTTTGGACACTACCTCACTTTTTTTTCCATATACAGTATTTCTGTTTTTGCATGTTTTTAAAAATCTATTCAATATATGTAATTGATTTACTTGTTTTTTTTTCCTCCTCCACTAGATCATGTATTATATTGAAATACTGCTGCGAAGTTAACAAATTTCACATCACATGCCGGTGATAATAAACCTGAATCTGATTCTGATTTTCAAAGAGGTTTTGAGAACTCTTGATATTGTGGTAATGTCCAGCTGTGACAGAGCTTAGAAGAGTGCCTTTCTTTGGGAGTCTGATGATGGCTGTATAGATGATGTGGCCAGCAGAGCTAGTGAATTCAACTGGGATCACAAAGTTGGTGATGTTGGCCTGGGCAAGGATACTAATATTCACTTATCTTGCCAGTAGTTTTAAGGGATTCTGCAGAAGTGCCACATTGTTATTATCTTTCCAGTGCTTTAAGATGGCAGCTGTCAGTGGTTCATGTCTCACAGAGCACAGAGGGGCTGAATCACTGTCTCCTGGTAGAAGTGTTTGATGTACTGATCTGTAACCGCACTTCATCAGGTGGTCAAAGCTGCACTGAGTTACCGAGCACAAGAATGAATTTTACTATCAATGTTTGCCTTAACTGAGGGGTGGGTGCTGACAGAGGGGAAGTGGTTTCCTTTCAGCCTTCCTTCCCAGCAAATCAAACCCAGCCAGCTTGATATTTTCCCTCAAATCTTACAGCACATGTGCAGATCTTTTCTGCAATGCTTCAGGGTTTCAATAACCTTTTTATAATGTGGATGCCAGAAATGCACATATGTTTCTTGTTTGCTCAGATCCTGATAAAATACTCGACATTGTGAGCTCTACCCTCCTTTGCAGCGTCATCTGCAAATTCGAACACTGTTCCTCACATGTTTCAAATTCAAATTATTCTTGTCTCTAATGACCAACTGATCTTCCAGCATGGATGTCATGAGGCCAGCACTTCCCATCCTCTTCCGGAGTTGGGAAATGACAGCAGATTTGAATGCTGTGTGGTTGAGGCCAAAGTTATGGACATTGAATTTACCACTGTTCAGTTGTGAAGGTGAGTGGTTCCACCTCACAACAGACATATCCTGAGAAGCTTCCTGGTAGAACTCCCAATTCCCAACCATCGAGTCCCTGCCTGTTCACCACTGGGAGTTACCATATTTCCATGTGTAGATACACATTGTTCCCTTTAACCCCTCTGGACAGAGTCAAAAACCTTTTTACCCAATTCTAATGGGCTTGTAGCAAATCACTAAAAAATATGAATCAATACATCACTGTCGTTGCATGCACTAAACATACGGACTCATTTCAATGGAACCCAATTTTGGAATTGAAGTAGATGCATTCTACTAGAAAATGGAAAGAAGAGCAATGCTTTTTTGTTAACATTCGTTAGGGGCCTCACAGCACTATCCTTCAGATCAAGGCCTATATTTTGTTTGTGCAACTTCAAAATAATAGTTCTGTGCAGTTAAAAATTAACTGAAATCTGAGCAGAACGCTATTTGTTTTTGTTAACCCTTTCACTAAATGGTCCCAAATGATATCAGCAGTAGTGCAACATGCGACATTCACCTGCAGTGAGCTCACCAACCTTGTTGTGTGGTATGTTCTTTTAAAGGCTGGCTTTCGCGATCACTGAATGCTGGTAGCAATGAAAGTGTGCCAAACCTTCACTGGAAGATACTGCTCTGCTGATGTGAGTTTCTGCAAAGACTGTACAGGGAAATGTGATAACTCTTGTTCTGTGAATTTAACTTTTTATGACTTTCACTATCAACATTAAGGTTCCACACATAAACTGTTAGAAAACCATTAAAAGTTAGCAGGATACTTTCCAGAACTAAATCTATCATTTGTTATATGCTGTGTCATATGACATGGGCGATCTGGTCTTTCCATGGTCATGATTGTTCTTGGCAAACTTTTCTACAGAAGTGGTTTGCCTTTGCCTTCTTCTGGGCAGTGTCCTTTACAAGACGGGTGACCGTAGCCACTATCAGTACTCTTCAGAGATTGTCTGCCTGCCGTCAGCGGTGACATAACCAGGACTTGTGATATGCACCAGCTACTCATACAACCATCCACCACCTGCTCCCATGGCTTCCTGTGTCCCTGGTCGGGGGTGCTAAGCAGGCACTACACCTAGCCCAAGGCTGCCCTGCAGGCTAGCAGATCGGCGGAGTGTCCTACACCTCCTTTGGTGTGTATCCCCACCCCGCCACCCAATATTCCACCTAAATTCAAGGAGAGCTTTGAGTCATAGAGTGCTACAGCACAGAAAAAGGTCCTTCAGCCCATCTGGTCCATGTCCACCTGATCTTCTGCCTGGTTCCATCTACCTGCACCTGGGCCATATCTCTCCAAAGCCTTCCTATCCATGTACCTATCCAAGCTTCCCTTAAATGTTACTACTGAACCCACATTTACCTCTTTTGCTGCCTTTCCAGAGGTTAGAACAGGTTATCCAGAGAGAAAAGATAACTTAAAACATTACAGCACTGTAGAGACCTTTTGACCAGGATGTTGTGCAAATCGTTCAACCTACTCTGTGATCAATCTAATCCTTCCCTCCTAAATAGTCCTCTATTTTTTTGTCACCCATGTGCATATCTTAGAGCATCTTAAATGCCCCTAATGTATCTGCCTTTACCACCACCCTTGACATGGTGCGTGGCCAAGTGGTTAAGGCTTTGGACTGGTGATCTGAAGGTCATTAGTTCGAGCCTCAGCCAAGGCAGTGTGTGGGTCCTTGGGCAAGGCACTTAACCACACACTGCTCCTGCACATTAATAGCTCAGTGGCGATGGTATGACAAGACATACACATACTTCTTTCTATGTAAAAAACCTATATCTGTAATCCCCCCCCCCACATACCTTCCTCCAATAACTTTAAAATTATGCCCCTTTGTATTAGCCATTTCAGCTGTGGGAAAAAAACCTCTGGATATCCACTGCCTATTAAATAATCCAGTCGATTAGTTAATTATAGAGAGAAAGAAAATCAACAAAAGCAATGAAAGGTGAACCGTGAAAGGACATGAGAATAGAAGCAAAGGAATGTAATAATTGTGAAGTAAAGGGTTGTTAGGCATGTCCAACAGGTGACACAATGCTTATGGAGAGAGGAAAGTTGAGCCAACATTGCTGATGGATGACATGGTGGAGAAATGGCCCGTTTTGAGAGAAATAGAGAAAGTTAAGCTGGACCATTTGATACTGATCTGGAAGCCTGGAATGTGCTGAGATAGAAGGTGAAGTACTGCTACTCAGCTCTATGTTAGATCCTGTTATAATGGTGGAGGAGACCACAGGCAAGACAGAGTGGAATGGAGAATTAAAATGATAGGCAACTGGAAGTCTAGGTTCGCCTCTAGCAAACTAAACATGAGTGGTGCACTACTCAGTGTTTGGTTTCTCCAAGATAGAGGTGAAGCCCCTAAAGAAGCTGATCAAATTGGAAGAAGTAGAAGAAAGTAACTGACTCACCTGGAAGGAATCCCTGCATCTTGGATGTTGCCAAGGGAAGACATAAAAAGACAAATCCATCTCCTGCAGTTACATGTGAAAGTACCATGAGAAGGGTGTCATATTGAAGGACAAAGAGTGCATGAGAGAATTGCAGAGGAAATGGTCTTTTCAAAAAGCTAAAGGGGAAGATGTTCGTGGTGCTGGGATCACATTGAAACGGGCAGAAATAGAATCAGAAGCCTGGTGTTCTTGCTTATTCCAGGAAGAAAGGGTTAGAGGCAGAGGTGCAGGAACAAAACCCAATGTAGTCAAAGGGTCTGTTATCGATAGTGGGAGGGAAACTACAGCTCAGGAAGAAAAAAAAACAAATCTCAGATGCAAATATGACGGAGATGGAGAAACTGGGAAAATGGTTTGTAGTTCATTGCAAGGTACAAGGTGAAAGGAAGTATAGTTGTAGAAGTCTGTAAGCTTGTAGTGAATGCTGTGGCTAGCATATCTCTTGATTCAGTTCTTTATAAATTCAAAGTTCAAAGGAAGTTTATTATTGAAGTACATTTATGTCATCAAATACAATCTGTGCTTCATTGTCCTGTGGGCATGATGAGACGTAACGTAAAGATTTTTACTTTTCATGTATATGAAGGATGTAAGAAATTAGTCAAGTCAGTTCAATTCAATAAATCCATAATAGAACAATATAGGCATCTGTTAGTCTTGTGAGACCATGGATTTGCACCTTGGAGGTTTCCAGGGCGCAGGCCTGGGCAGGGTTGTATGGGAGACCGGCAGTTGCCCAAGCTGCAAGCCTTCCCCTCTCCACTTCACTGATGTTGTTCAAGGGAAGGGTACTAGGACCCAAGCAGCTGGTGTCGCAGAGCAATGTGTTGTTAACTGCCTTGCTCAAGAACACAACATGCAGCTTCAGCTGAGGCTTGAACCAGTGACCTTCAGATCACTAGACCAATGCCTTATCCACTAGGCCACGTGCCAACAATAACCATAAAAGAATCAATGAAAGAATGCACTAACTTGGGCATTCAACCAATGTACAAAGACAACAAACTGCAAGTACAAGAAGAAGGAAGGAAGGAAGGAAGGAAGGAAGGAAGGAAGGAAGGAAGGAAGGAAGGAAGGAAAAAATAAATAAATAAATAACTACCGAGAATCTAAGATGAAGAGTCCTTAAAAGTGAGTCCATAGGTTGCAGGAACATTTCAGTGATAGGGCGTGAAGTTGAGTAAAGTTATCCCCTTTGGTTCAAGAGCCTGATGCTTATTGTTCCTGAATCTGGTGGTGTGAGTCCTGAGGCTCTTGCACCTTCTTGTGGTAAGCAGTGTAATTACAGTCATTCAAGTACCATTAAAAAAAGCTGAGGGAAAGATCTTAATTAGACCTGGAAGCAAAAACAACTCTTCCACATAACTCACAAAAGATGGCTGTAGCGTAGGCCCATGAGAGTTCCCATAGAGTGACAGCACTGAAGCAGGACCTTCTACCTATGTAGTCCATGCCAAACTGTTATTCTGCCTCATCCCATCGACCTGCACCTTGACCATAACCTGCCCATCCTCCTCCCATCCATGCACTTGTCCAACCTTTTCTTAAATGTTGCAGTTGAAGCTACATCCATCACTTCTGCTGGAAGCTTATTCCACAGTCTCAATACCGTCTAAGTGAAGAAGTTCCCCCTCATGTTCCCATTAAACATTTTGCCTTTCCCTTTAAGCAATGACCTCTAGTTCTAGTTACACCTTAGATTTGGAAAAGTGAGTAACTGGAGTTGAAAGAGAAGTTGTGTAATTCCAGAATGAGGTCCAACAAAAGAATTGGAAACAACACCTCATCTTCTGTCTGGACAGTTTGCAACCTTCCACATTCAATACTGAATTCTGACATTTCAGGAG
Organism: Hypanus sabinus; assembly: GCF_030144855.1. Classification (NCBI taxonomy): domain Eukaryota; kingdom Metazoa; phylum Chordata; class Chondrichthyes; order Myliobatiformes; family Dasyatidae; genus Hypanus; species Hypanus sabinus. The sequence goes on from NC_082707.1 coordinate 34,714,176, forward strand.
AATATGGTTTGGTGGGGAGGAAGTAGTATAAGTAGGAAAAGGAGGGGCCTCAGACCATCTGATGTGAGTTGGAGGTGTGTATGCAGAAGAAAAGGGGAAGGGAAAGTATTTGGCAGTCTAGAATTAGAAAAGAATTCTGTGTGTGAACTAAAGAGGTCTGTTGGAAAGAGGAAGACATACATTCAGAGTTAAATCTCTCAAAGAAATGTTCCTAATACTCATTTACTCATAATACTAATTTCTGCCTATCTCAACTCTGTTTTATCTCCCCTTGTTCAATCCCTTCCCGCCTATGTCCGTGATACTTCCCATGCTTTACATCTCTTCAAAGATTTCAAGTTCCCTGGCCCCCACCGCCTCATTTTCACCATGGACGTCCAGTCCCTATATACCTCTATCTCCCACCAGAAAGGTCTCCAAGCTCTTCGTTTCTTCCTGGATTCTGGACCCAGCCAGTCACCTTCTACCACCACTCTTCTCCGCCTTGTGGAATTAGTCCTCACCCTTAACAATTTCTCCTTTGGCTCCTCCCACTTCCTCCAAACTGATGGTGTAGCCATGGGCACCCACATGGGTCCTAGCTACGCCTGCCTTTTTGTTGGCCATGTGGAGCAATCTATGTTCCTAGCCTACACCGGTATCTGTCCTCCTCTTTTCTTGCGTTATATCGACGACTACATCGGTGCTGCTTCCTGCACACATGCTGAGCTCGTCAACTTCATTAACTTCACCTCCAACTTTCACCCCGCCCTCAAATTCACCTGGTCTATTTCCAACACCTCCCTCCCCTTTCTAGATCTTTCTGTTTCTATCTCTGGAGACACCCTATCCGCCAACGTCTACTAAAAAACCTACTAACTACCACAGCTACCTAGACTATTCCTCCTCCCACCCTGTCTCCTGAAAAAATGCCATCCCTTTCTCTCAATTCCTCTGCCTCCGCTGCATCTGCTCTCAGGATGAGGCCTTTCATTCTAGGACAAAGGAGATGTCTTCCTTTTTTAAAGAAAGGGGCTTCCCTTCGTCCACTATCAACTCTGCCCTCCATCGCGTCTCCCGTATTTCACGCACCTCTGCCCTCACCCCATCCCCCCGCCAGCCCACCAGGGATAGAGTCCCCCGGTCCTCACCTATCACCCTACCAGCCTACAGATCCAACGCATGATCCTCCGTAACTTCCGCCACCTCCTACGTGGTCCCACCACCAACCACATCTTCCCCTCCCCCCCACTCTCGGCTTTCCGCAAGGTTCGCTCCCTACGCAACTCCCATGTCCATTCATTCCCCCCGTCCCTCCCCACAGACCTCCCTCTGGGCATTCAACCCTGCAAACGGAAGAAGTGCTGCACCTGCCCCCACACTTCTTCCCTCACCACCATCCTAGGCCCCAGACAGTCCTTTCAGGTGAGGCATCACTTCACCTGCGAGTCAACTGGGGTGATATACTGTATCCGGTGCTCCCGATGTGGCCATTTATACATTGGGGAGACCCGCCGCAGACTGGGAGACCGTTTCGCCGAACACCAGCGCTCAGTCCTCCAGCAGTGGCGGGATCTCCCTGTGGCCACACGCTTCAATTCCACAGACCACTCCCACTCTGACATGTCTGTCCATGGCCTCCTCTACTGTCAAGATGAGGCCACACGCAGGTCGATGGAGCAATACCTTATCTCCCGCCTAGGTAGCCTCCTACCTGCCGGCATGAACATTCAACTCACAGACCTCCATTGATACCCCTGCTCCCCCTTACTCCCATCCCTATCTATTATTTTAGTTTGATTCTCTTTCTCTCTCTTTCCTCCTCACTATAATCTCTCCCCCAGCCCTACCTTTTTTCTCTTTTATTTCCCATAATTCTCCACCTTCCCCCTAGCCCATTTCCCTCCAGCCTATCACTTCCTAGCTCTCTACTTTATCCCTCCCCCCACTTCTTATCCCCCCTCGACCATCCCATGTTACTTCACTTCTGATGAACAGTTTCGGCCCGAAACGTCATTATTACCTCCTCCCATAGATGCTGCCTGGCCTGCTGAGTTCTGCCAGAATTTCGTGTTTTTTTATTTTGTTCCTAATACTTATTGGCTAAGTGGAGATTGCAGATCGAAGCAGAAGTTAGTTGGTGAGGCACAAAGGAAGGCTGTAGCAGCACATGCCCCCAATCACTATCGAACTTATTAAAGATAAGCACATATGCAGATACATGGATGTTTAATGTGCCAAATTAAATGACTAGGCACCTAGTGGTGCAGGAATTACCTGTAGAAAGAATGACACATGTAATGCTTCAGGTCTATGACACGGAGGATGCTGGGGATGTCGGTAGTTCATTTTAAAGCTAAGAACATATGAGCACTGCCCTTGCAATAAAGGCCAACATTACGTGTAAGCCTTCCCCGTTATTTGCCTTTCTTTCATGCTATTGTTACGTACTCGTGACAAATGACAGTGGTACCCTTGTCACGTGACTGGGGTTGAAGCTATACTGGACTTGAGGTAATGGTCTTGTGATGGTGGAGTGATGTCATTTTCCCGCCAGTAGAGATCATGTGACAGGTTTTTTTTAAAGGTTATAAAAGGAAGAGCCCTCCCTGTGAGGAGGGGCAGTTTGTGGCAGGATCTGCCATGTTGACTCCATGCCACTGCGTGATTGAATGTGATGACGCAGTTTAGTTGAAGGATGAAGTTTTTATCTAATGCCTAAAGTTTAAAAGGTCATTGCCAGCAGTTTCTTTACAATACTGCTAGTTGAGAATCAGTGGAGAGTGAAGATCGGAGTTCAGGAGTTAAAGATCGAGGAGAATCGATTTTCAACGGTGAAACGGGTTCGGCCTTGTTTAATCCTTATTCGGAAGGAATTTGTTGACTGTTCTTGTGTTACTCTCTGCGGGATAGCAGAAAAGATTGAGGAATAAAGGATAAAGGAAAAAGGAAAAAGGATAAAGGATAAAGGAAAGGTCAGTGCCTTTAAGCCGTTACGTTTCGTAAATTCTTCGTGGGAAAAGTTCGACGTCGGGGATCGAAGCAAAACGACGTGAAAGAGAATTTAAATCGTCTTAAAAAGTCCCTTAAATGGACTGTGAGCATTTTGAACTTTTGGCAATACTACTTTAAAGAACTGTTTTTGCAACATCGCTTTAAGAACTGTTTGAGCTGCATCGCTTTAAGAACTGTTCAAGATGCCGCACAGCAGCTGACTTCCGGTTACGTTAGTGTTTGTTTGCTTTTGGGGGGTTTGTTTTCAGTGTTTAATAAATGTGTTATTTGTTATATAAACCCTTGCCTAACTCATATATTTATTGTTGCCTGAATACGTAACACTATTGTTTTCCATTTCCTGGGTGAGAGCCTCCAAAACTGCTGGAAATGCAATATTTTGCAGTTTCACACTATCTAAATAACTTGACTTTTTTCCCATTTTCTCTCCACTGTGGATAATTGTTGAGGTTAAGACCATTGAGATGCTGATGAGTCATTTGTTGCCTGGGAGAAGAGCATGCACATGATTAAAAGACTGACAGAATGGAATTCCTTTTTTGGTCTATTAGCAAAGGCAGGTACTTATCTTTAATGACAGGATGTTACAAAAGATGACACTTCTAAGTATCTAATTTCCATTGTTCATACACTTTTATGATAGTGCCTTAGTGAAGAAAGCTTTGCCACTCCCCAAAATTAGAATAGCCACCAGGGCACAAACCTGATTTGCAACCTTCTGCCTAAGAAATTTATTACTGAAGGACTTTTACGATAAAATCACCAGAAATAACTACCCTCAGCACTGAGTGCTGGCTTGAGTACTAGAATTACCAAGTATTTTAATTCTATACATGTGGAGAAATAGCAAGCACTAACTCCTATCTTAGAAAATCATAACAAGACATTTAGTATATCTATATGGCCTGTTTTACTACCCTGATAAAGTTAAATTCTTTATTAATTAGGCAGTACAAATGCAGCCAACAATATTTTTTACGCTATACCATGAGGGAAAACCAGCCCAATTCGTTTTCAGAACTTTGATTCCAGGTTGCTATGAAGACAGATTGGATTATAATTTTTAATTAAGTCTCAAATTGTATATTCAGATAATTTATATGTGCTTAGAATTCCACTGCTGGGAATAAAGGGAAATAATAAAGAGCTATTTCAGATTACTCAGAGGTACTGTATTAAGCAGTCCAAGAAGAAAGACTAAATTAGGTATCTGTAATCAGTATTAAATAGACATAGGTTCCCTAACAATTATTTTTTTGGATAATCATCTCCTGTATATTGTACTGAGGAAGCTATGGAAGCTTTGCCCTTGGATCCTGACGCAGTCAAATTCTCTTCACCTTCCCATCTCACTTCTTCATACTCCATACAATGATTCAATTTAATGTCAGCGAACAACCTGAAGTCAGTATAAAACATGAAATCCTTACTCCATAAGACAATAAGACATAGGAGCAGAATTAGGCCATCTGGCCCATTGAGTCTGCTCTGGCATTCAATCATGGCTGATCCTTTTTTCCTATCTCCTCCTCAACCCCAGTTCCTGATCTTCTCCCCGTAACCTTTGATGCCATGTCCAGTCAAGAACATATCAATCTCTGCCTTAAAAATGCACAAAGACCTAACCTCCACAGCTGCATGTGGCAACAAATTCCACAAATTCACCACCCCTTGGTTAAAGAAATTTCTCCGCATCTGTTTTGAAAGGGCACCCCTCTATCCTGAGGCTGTGCCCTCTTGTCCTAGATTCTCCCACCATGAGAAACATCCTTTCCACATCTGCTCGTCTAGATCTTTCAACATTCAAAAGGTTTCAATGAGATCCACCCTCATCCTTCTGAATTCCAGCAAGTACAGACCCAGAGCCATCAAACACTCCTCATATGATAACACTTTCATTCCTGAAACCTCCTCTGGAACTTCTCCAAGGCCAGCTCATCTCTTCTAAGTTGAGGGGCCCAAAACTGTTCACAATACTCAGCGTGGGTCCTCACCAGTGCCTTATAAAGCTTCACCTTGCTCTTGTATTCCAGACCCCTTGAAATGAATGCTAACATGGCATTTGCCTTCCTCATCACTGACTCAACCTGCAAGTTAACCTTCAGGGTGTTCTGCACAAGGACTCCCAAGTCCCTCTGCATCTCAGATTCCTGGATTTTCTCCCGGTTTAGAAAATAGTCTGTACATTTATTTCTACTACTGAAGTGCATGACCATGCATTTTCCAACATTATATTTCATTTGCCACTTTCTTGTCCATTCTCCTAATCTAAGTCATTCTGCATCCTACCTGTTTCCTTAACACTACCTGCCCCTCCAGCAATCTTCATATCATCTGCAAACTTGGCAGCAAAGCCATCTATTCCATCATCTAAATCATTTATATACAACATATAAAGAAATGGTCCCAACACCAACCCCTGCAGAACACCACTAGTCACTGGCAGCCAACCAGAAAAGGATCCTTTTATTCTCACTCGGTGCCTCCTACCAATAAACCAATGCTCTAACCATATGAGTAACTTTCCATGGGTTCTTAACTCAGTAAGCAGCCTCATGTGCAGCACCTTGTCAAAGGCCTTCTGAAAGTCCAAATATACAACTTCTACTACGTCCCCTTTATCTATCCTCCTTGTAATCTCCTCAAAGAATTCCAACAGGTTCATCAGGCAGGATTTTCCCTGAAGGAAATCATGCTGACTTTGTACCATCTTGTCCTGTGTCACCAAGTACTCCATTGCCTCATCCTTAACAATTGACTCCAACATCTTCCCAACCACTGAGGTCAGGCTAACTGGTTTAATGTCCTTTCTGCTGCCTTCCTCTTTTCTTAAAGAGTGGAGAAACATTCACAATTTTCCAGTCCTCTGGCACCAATGATTTTTTTGAAAGATCATTTCTAACGCCACCACATGTCTAATGCTACCTCTTTCAGAATCCAAGGGTGCAGTTCCTCTAGTCTGGGTGACTTATGTACCTTTAGGTCTTTCAGCTTTTTGAACACCTTCTCTCTTGTAACAGTAACTGCACCCCCTTCTCTTCCTTCACACACTACAACATCAGGCATACTGCTGGTGTCTTCCACAGTGAAGGCAGACTCAAAATACTTATTCAGTTGATCAGCTATCTCCTTGTCCACCATTATTATTTCTCTTGCCTCATTTTCTAGCGGTCTTATATCCACTCTCATTTCTCTTTTATTTTTAACATACTTGAAAGACTTTTACTATCCACTTTGACATTATTTGCTAGCTTATGCTCCACAGACATCCACAAAACAGAGAATAAAACCCAAAGAATGAAAGACAGAAAAAACATTAGAACCCTGAAGTCCTCCTCCCACCTCCCACACACAAGCAACAGCAAAACATCAACCTTCCCCCATTCCCCCCACATGTTCCAGCAGAAAACATTAGCACCCACCCCCCACTACCCCACTGCCCACCAAGTCCTCAAAAAGCATGATCATTAGTCCATCAAAAACTACTGATCATCCCAACATCTCCAAATCCTACAGGCCCTCTCTCTCACTAATGAAGGGAGAGAGATATCACTCCTGCAACAGTGAGAGGGGGGGGCCAAGAGCTCACTGTTTTGATGTTACAGTCCACAGCATCACTTATCTCGAGTTGCCCTAACTCAACAATCCGCAGCAAGCTTTCACGCTCCAATCAGAGAGGGAAAGAGAGGGAGCAAAAGCAATCGCTTGAGTGCAGAGGCCTCCAACAACTGCACCTGCTGCCTTGATGCTCTGATCTTCCGCAACGCTTAGTTGGCGACATCGGCGAGTAATCGAGTCATCCACAAGGCTGCACCCCCAAAGGAGCTTGTCTCGCAGACCGCTCCTGGAGATCCTGAAACGCAAGTTCCAAAGAGTTAGAACCCATGAAGAATATATTTTGAGTGCAGCTGGAGATCATGGACTCTGACAGGACCCCAGCCAGCTTGAAAAGGAAAAGAAAAACAGACACGAGAACAGAAGACTTAAGCTGTTTTGCGGATGAACTTGAAGAAGTCATCCAGGTCCGCAAAGACCTCTGGTACCATCTTTAGCTCCTTCCTACACTGTTGTTGCTTTTGTAAGAAAAGATGTTAAGAGGAAAAGGGAAGAAAACTATTAGAGAACAAAGGGCAAACCAGAAGTAGAAGTAATGGGATGAATCAGGAACTAAAAAGAAAAGACCTATTGAAGAAATCAAGTTAAGCAGCAAAAAGAGAGTGAGAATGAACTCCACAGGTAATTCTTAGAACCTTAGCTGTAAATCCCAGTGGGTGTTATGATTCCCAAAATAGTGTGTAAAACTCTTCTGTGCTGGTTTAAGCCAATTTTGAGCTGCACAAAACTTTTATTTTGGAGCTATGGAAATTAATTTTTACTCCCTACGAGTTTGTGAAGATTTGGCATGCAATCTAAAACTTTGACAAATTCATATAGATGTGTGGTGGAGGGTATATTGACTGGCTGCATCATAGCCTGATATGGCAACACCAATGCCCTCAAATGGAAAATCCTACAAAAAGAAGTGGATATGGCCAAGTCCATCATGGGTAAATCCCTCCCCACCATTGAGCACATCTACATGGAGCGCTGTCACAGGAAAGCAGCATTTATTACCAGGGACCCTCATCACCCAGGTTATGTTCTCTTCTTGCTGCTGCCATCAGGAAGAAGGTACAGGAGCCTCAGTACTCAAATCACCAGGTTCAGGAACATTTACTACCCCTCAACCATCAGGCTGCTAAGTCAATGAGGATAATTTCCCTCAACTCCACTTGTCCATTCGCTGAAATTTTCCTACCACCTAAGGATTCACTTTCAAGGACTCTTCATCTCATGTTCTTGATGTTTATTGCTTATTTATTTATTATTATTTCTTTATTTTTGCATTTGCACAGTTTGTTGTACTTTGCACACTGGTTGAATGCCCAAGTTAGTGGGGTCTATCATTGATTCTATTATGGTTATAATTCAATTATGGATTTATTATGTCCACAAGAAGATGAATCTCAGGGCTGTTTAAGGTGACATATGTGTACTTTGACAATAAACTTTCTTTTAACTTGGAACTTTTCAACTTTGAACCTGGCTGGGCTCTGAGGGTTGGAGGATAATGGGAGAGGTGGGTGGTTGGTAGCGATTGCCTTAATGGTTCATTTGCCCTGGAACATGTCTCCTTCAGGCACTATACATCACCAGTTTATACAGAATGCTCTGCCCCCTTCCCCCCCAGGAGCTCCAGCCCATCCCTTTCAATCATTGTAACATCATTCCATTGTCATTCTCCCGCATAGCTGTAACTGTGTTTCTTGCATTGTGGGGCATTCCTTTAAGAGATGGCTTCGGAGATGGAACCTGTGGTCAGCTACAAGATATGCTGATACATCCCAGGCTGAAACCAACAACTCTGCCTTGGAAATCTTCTACTTTAATCTTTACGTGTACTTTACAGTGACACGCAACTGTGCCTTACCCAAAATGAAAGGCAGCAATGCAATTTCTAAATCTTTATGTGTGAACCTGCCTTAGAAGGTCTACCACTGGGTACTAATTTTAGAACGTCCAGCTATTTTTGTGATTGTCAGATTTTGCTGGTTTCCTGGGTTGGCATGCAAGTTCAGTTGTGTATTTTTTTTAGTAATTCCCTAAATGGTAACAAATGTTTAACATCAGTGTCATAGTAATTTATACACTGAGCATAAGTGAGGAATTTTACAAAAGCTTTAGGAAATCAATATCATAGATTATTTAGCTGGTGTCCAGAAATACTTCTCATTATTGCACATGTAGCAAGATTATAACTTTGTTGATATATGTTTAATTAATGAAGTAGTGTAGAAGTTCATCTCCTTGTACGTGGTGGAGGGAACAATTTGGAAGATTGGAAAATAGCAGAAAGAGAAAGTGGACAACGTATTTGATCTAGAAAGTGAAAGAAACAAATTTACTGAGAATTTGTGAACTAAAATTGAATTGCTTTGGCTTTCCATGACTGTGCCCCAAAAGCTACATAGATTTACAGTTAAATTTACAATTTGCCTAAATCAGATCTGCTTTTTCAATTTTGATATCTTAGTTCAATATACAAACTTGCCATATCAATGGACAGAAAAAGAAGCTGATGGTTTCAAGGAAATAATCACAGGCTGAAAAAATCTGGTCTAATTTAGGATATCCTGTGTCACTGCCATTATTGATTGATTAGGCAGCAATAACTACAGGCACTTCCCTTTTCCTGTGACTCGGCTATCATTATTTTGTGCTACTTAATGAATGAAAGAAAAGATGTTTTCATTTTGTCAAAGTGTAGCTCCTAAGAATACAATTCTGCTTTTTTAATGAAACTCATTGCGATTATTTTCAAAAATGTTGGGTCAGATCTTGAATCATATTATTAATTTGATATTTGATGAATCATTTTATGCTTTGATTTCAATTTTAATTGTTTTATTTCATATCTTTCTCTGATTTTTTCTTTACTTTTTTAAAAAATGCTTCTTATTCCTCTCCTTTTACATTGTATTCTGTATCCAGGGCTGCCATATGAACTCTGAACCAACTATCAGAAGGAATATTTTCTCTTTCTCCCTCAGTCATTCTGTCAGCCCAGTTGTGAACTGGAATTGCCATAGGTTAGCAGAACATTCATATTTCTATCATGACTTTTTGCCTTCTTTTGAACCCATCTAGTAGAACTACATTGCAATTCAGTCTTAGTTTTGCAAATTAGTATTGTGGCATGTCATGGTAATGTGTGAGTTACTGTGATGCTTTCACAGTTCGGGGTGTGGGAGTTCAGAGTTCAATTCTGCTGGTGTCTGCGAGTACTTTGTACATTCTCCCCGTGGGTGCTTTGGTTTCCTTGCACAGTCCAAAGGTGCACCGGATAGTAGGCTCATTTGTCATTGTAAGTTGTCTTGTGACCAGGCCAGGATTAAATAGGCGGGTTATTGGCTGGTGCAGCTCACTGGGCCGGAATGGCCTGTTCCGTGTGTATTCTCGAAATAAATAAATGAATAAATAGAATGGGATTTACAGTGCAGAAAGTTAGTGAATGAAATGAAGTTTCAGAGGGAGTGTTTAAAGTTCTCTCTTATTAGACTGCTACAGAGAGCTGGGGCACGCAATAGCCGGATACAAAGCCACTGTACACTGTATTCCCTCAGCACACAGGGAATGCACAGAGGTTTTAGCACTGGGTTTCCAACTGAATTCCCAAGAATCCTGCCCATGCTTAGTTGATGAGCATCAAAATGTGCACACTTGTGTGACATTTACTTTTTTTTTAAATCCTTCATCTTAAAAGCAAATAATTTACACTAAAAATGCATTTATTGAAAATCATTAATTTAACAGTGAGTACAGCTCAGACCATTTCTAATCGAACATCTTCCTTAAGAGAATACACACTGTATTGCATGTAACGATCTGCCTGTGAATAATCCTCACAGTCACCATATCTGATGAATACAGAGTGCTAAAGTCAGAAATAAACTGATTCAAAAGCCAGCGCAAACACTTGAACTAATTACATTTGATTCATAACAAATTTACTGCCATCACTTGCAGCTCACAGAGGAAGGGAAATGGTGCTTCTTTTCAGTCTCAAGACACCATTAAATCTCTCCTGAAATTTCAAAGATTCACAAATGTAAAGTGAACCTTCAAGTTTTAGATTGTTACTTACAAAGTAAGGATCAGTGAAACTTAGTCACGATTGGATGCAGTGGATAGGATCATTCATATTTTGGAGCTCACCACTGCATTTTATATATCTGAGTGCATAAGATATCTTAGTATTGTGAGGAAGATCAAAAGCCCAGTCTGATTATTGCCAATTTTACTCCATTGTAAACCACAGCTCTAACTAAATTAATCAAAGGTGACTAATTTCTTTGTTCCCTTGGTATCCAACAAGTTATTTCAGTCCTAAATTTATTCCTGATGAAGAAAATCCTCATCTTAGTCCATAAGAGACATAGGTACACAATTAAGTGATATGGCCCATCAAGCCTGCTCTGTCCCACAATCATGAACAGTTTTATCATTCCCTCAAACGTATCCACTTTCTTTCTCCCTGTAACCCTTGATATTGTTAGTACCTCTATTTCAAATAAACCCAATGTCTTGGCTTCTGCAGCCATCTGTGGCAATAAATTCCATAGATTCACCAGTCTCTGGCTCAAGAAATTTCCACCTCATATCTGTCCCAAAGGAAGTACCTTTCACTCTGGGGCTGTGCACTTTGGACCTTGACTCTCTCACTATTGAAAATATCCTCTCCACCTACACTCTGTCCAGAACTTTCAATATTTGGAAGGTTGCAATGAAATCCACTTCAGTCTTCTAAACTCCAGCAAGAATAGGCCCATAGCAACCAAACACTTTTGATATTCTAACCCTTTCTTCCCCTGGATAATTCTTGTAAACTTCCTCTGACCCCTCTCCAGTGCTGGCGCGCCCTTCCTTATGGGGCCCAAAGCTGCTCACCGTACTCCAACTGTGGTCTGGTCAATGTCTTCTGAAGTCTCAGCATGACTTCCTTCTCTTATTTTCTAGTCCACTCAAACTGATTGCTAGGGTTGCATTTGTCTTCCTTACTACTGACTCAACCTGCAAGTTAATCTTTAGCAAATTTTACTCTAGGACTCATAAGTCCTTTGGCACCTCTGCTCTATGAATTTTCTGCCCATTTTGAAAATCGTCTATGCTTTTCTTACCAAAGCTTGCAATCGTACACTTTCCTATGCTGTATTCCATCTGCCACTTCTTTTTCAATTCTCCCAACCTATCCAGGTCCCACTGCCAACTCCCTGCTTCCTCAACATTAGTGCACCTCTGCCTATCTTTGTTTCTTCAGCAAACATGCCCACAAATCTATCAGTCTTAACTGGCATCACTTTATACATACCAGGAAGGAGAATGAGCACTTTGCATACACCATTTCACATGATCTTAAAAATAAGTAACAAGATTCCACATGATCCAGCTCCATTTTTATAATATTATGGTGGCTCCACAAGGGTTACTTCAGACAAGTTTCAATCTAATTTCCAAAATCCATTACATGAGTGCGGAATGGGAATTGATTTTAGCTTCTGCTGATCTGTTTGATTTAAGACTACGTCAGCTGATTCTCTTTCCTGTTATTCCATTGGGAGAGTTTTATATATCTCTTTAATTAATCATACACTTGTCCCATTTACTTATGCACATGTCCATAGACCAGATTTTGCTGATCCTAGCCTATCCCTCAAAGTTACAGCAATATTAGTCCTATGGCTACAATTTCAGCCACATGGCTTCCAATTCAATGCTGGTATCCTTGATATAGCACTCTCCTGAGTAAAGCCCAGTAGATCATCACATATCTTTGGAAATAATTGCAAAAGCAACCAATAATTTTTTTTTTCAAGATTATTGGATTACTTCAAGATCTACTTAAAACTACAACTGCTACCAATAAATCAAAAACAAAAATATTAACCAATATCCTCTTCAACAGTGAGTGACCCTGATCTTCAGGTTCCCTGTCATTTCAATTCTCTATCCCATTTCCAATCTGTCTGTTCTCCTCAGAGCCCCAAGGAGCTCCAATAAAAGCTTGAGGCACAGCATCTTTATTTCCATTCAGATGGCCTTCAGGACTCAATATCAAATACAATAATCACAAGGAACTTGCTTTCCTTTATTATTTTGGAACTACCAGATCTTCTGTAAAGTTTCCATTCATAAAATTAACTGGTTTCACTATCCAGAAATACTGTTTGATCTACTGGATGTTGCAGGAAATTTCCTTTTGATTTTGTTCACTGCAATAGCTCCAATTTGATTTCCACAGCTTCTATATGCCTGCTTGTTTCTCTCCCTCACTAATTTCCCTAAATAGTCTATCAGACAGCTTCATAAACAGCTCATCATTATGACTACACTGGTCACACCCTGACATAGATATTTCCTAGATAATTATCCTGCAATCACCCTCCTCTCAATAGAAAACTAACTTGTTTTCTTACTTTACCTGTTCTTAGACCCTAAGAGTTCATTCTGTTTCTCTTTCCACAGATGTTGCCTAACCCACTGAGTTTGTCCAGAATTCTTTCTTATTAATCCAATGTTTTTCGGTTTCCCAGCTTTTATGCCTCACTCCTTCCAAAAATATTGAACATATTGCAGCAGATACATGACACTTCAAGGCTAAGTATCTTGCATCTTATGCAAGCTATAATACCTAATTGGATGAAAGAACTATATATTATTTTGTCTTGCAGTAGGTTTACAATTCCTTTAAACACAGTTAACAGGTTTTGAATTAAAATGGTCAGGGGAGACCAGACAGAATAAGTAGGAAAAAATGAGGAGCAAATTCAGAAATCAGAAATGTGAGCCCTAGTGCAGGATTCTCGAAAGGTTAACTAGCAAGTTGAGTCAGATGTAAGGAAGGCAAATGCAATATTAGTGTAAGTTGATGTAAATTGGGGCACCATTTTGTCGAGCACCTCCATTCCATCCACCAAGAGTGGAATTTCCTGGTGGCTCACCATTTTAATTCCTCTCCCCTTTCTAACATGTCAGTCCATGGTGTCTTCTTTTGCCACAAAGAGGCCACACTCAGGATGAAGGGACAGTACCTCATACTCTGTCTAGGTTGCCTCCAACCTGATGGCATGAGCATAGATTTCTCTTTCCACTAATTTTTCCCTCCTCCTTCTTCTTCTATTCCACACTCCGACCACTTCTCCTCTTCTCCACACCTGCCTATCACCTCCCCCGGTGTCCTTCCTTCTTCCCTTTCTCCCATGGTTCACTCTCCTTCCCTATCAGATTCTATCTTCTCCAGCCCTTTACCTTTCCCACCTATCACCTTCTAGCTTTCCTTCTCCCACCTGCCCCACTATTTTTATTTTGGCATCTTCTCCCTTCCTTTCAGTCCTGAAGAAGGATCTTGACCTAAAACGTCAATTGTTTATTCATTTCCATAGATGCTGCCTGACCTGCTGGGTTCCTCCAGCATTTAATGTTAGTTGCAATATTAAAAAGGTTCAAAGGTTCATTTTTATCAAAGGATACAACTCTGAAATTCTTCTTCTCCAGATAGCCACAAAACCAAGAAAGAAAAGAACGGCTGTACAATCACCAAACCTCAGATCCCTCCTTCCCACACAAAAAATGAACAAAAATGAAACAGGCACATCGACCCCCTGCACACAAAACATCGAGAAAGATCAGGCAAAAAACGCAGAATATGAAGAACCACAAGAGTGGAAAAAATCCAAAAGAAGTCCAAGTCCATCTCAAAAACAAAGAAAACCTGGGTAATGTTCTTTGGACACAGCAGCAGCCTCTCCCCTCTCCGGCAACAGAGAGATCCCACATTACCAAAAGCCAGTTTACACTCTCTAACAGCAGACGATCCCACCAGTTACCAAAAACCAGTCTCCCCTCTCCGGCAGCAGAACGATCCTGACAGCGATCAAAAGGCAGGCAGCCGAAGCTCACCTTCTGCATTCACCTTGATGTTTCAATCTCCTTCATCACTTAAACTGGTGAACAACGGAAGCTTTAATTGGCAAAATGGAGTTGAACATTGGTTCATGCCCCTTCCCGCAGTCTTTTCACCATGAGGTTTGTCTCCCAGAATCCTCTTGGAAACTCTAGAGGGCTGAAACACCCAAACAATCTTCAAACTGCGAATCACAGGCTCCAACAGTTCCAGAATCACAGTCAAAACAAAAAACAAATGCAAAAGACATTAAAAAAAAGTGAAATATATGGTTTCAGGATCTATCCAGAAAATGTTGACCGAAGGAGCTTTGTACACAGTCGCCATCTTGACCATAATATTAGCATTCATTTTGAGAAGACTAGAACATAAAAGTAAGGATGTAATTCTGAGGTAACATAAGGCATTGGTCAGACCATATTTGGAGTATTGCGAGCAGCTTCAAGCCCCATATCTAAGGAAGGATGAGCTTGCGTTGGAGGGTTTCCAGAGGAGTTTACAAGAATGATCCCCAGAATGAAAGGATTAATGTATGAGGAGCATTTGCTGGCTCCAGGCCTGTACTCACTGCACTTCAGACAAATGAAAGAGGATCTCATTAAAACATATCAAATATTGAAAGGCCTAGATAGAGTGGACGTGGAGAGGATGTTTCCAATAAACATAGAAACATAGAAAACCTACAGCACAATACAGGCGCTTCGGCCCACAAAGTTGTGCCGAACATGTCCCTACAGTGGGAGAACCAAGGACCTTAGGGTAGTGCCTCAGAATACAAGGATATTCCTTCAGTAAAGAGATGAGGAGGAAGCTCTTTTGGCTGAGAATGGCTATCATCTGTGGAATTCAACACCACAGATGGCTGTGGATGCTAAATCATTAGGTATATTTAAAACAGAGGCTGATAGGTTCTCGATTGGTAAGGATTTGAAGGCAGGAGGATTGTGTTGAGAGGGATAATAATCAGCCATATTGAATGGTGGAGCATACTTGGTGGGCCATATGGCCTAATTCTGCTTCTGTGCCTTATGGTCTTATTTTTGATTGGCCAATTCTTATTATATGGATCATAATTCAGAAACATAAAATTTAACTACAAAGATAATGTAAAATCAAGCTACTGTTTCATGAAAAGAGAAAATATTTTACAACAAATCTCCTGATTTTTTTATTCAGTTGAATGCAGGCTGATGCAAACTTGAGACTGTCCTTTCCAAGGAAGATTGAACATCAGGTTTGCTTTCAACCACGAGATTGCTGAAATCACAGCAGACCCCTGGGCCAGCTGCCTTTGACAGGTTTCATTGCAACTGTGGCAGACCATCTGTTGCAGTAAACCTTGGGATTAACCCTGAGCAAACAAGTATATTTTTGGAAGGGTTTTAATAAAATAAAATATATACTTCGTGTATTATTATCAAAAGCACCTTAGATTTAAAGTATATCACAAAGTAGATCTTTTTAAAAGATACAGTTTTCGTGCAACTATCAAAATGAACTGTAAGATAACCACAGTGAAGATTTTCTCAAGCAGCAGCCAGAAAAAAGATCTCATTACAAGTTGAGATATTTGGATGTGTTTCTCTACAACATTATAGCTTTCAGTTGTAAGCTGTGATTTGGATAGTATGACAAAAATATATTTTTGGACACAAAACAAACTCATCTGCAGCTCTACAATCCTTTGAGATCTTTATATTTCCCAGTTATGGCCTCTCCTGCTACCTCATCTTCAAAACCTCCTCTTACCAGCTGAGTCCTGCATAAGAAAACAAAGCCTTTCCATCTCTGTGCTTCTCTTTTTTCTTTAAGTTGTTCCTTAAAGCCTTCTTCTTGGACCAATATTTGGCCAACTGTCCTAATGTGAGGATCTCAAATTTTGTTTACTAAGGCTTCTGTTAGTCACACTGAGGTTTTACCACATCAATGCAAACTGATGTTGGGATAAATTCAGCTGAATTGATGATTTTTGATGTTTTCTTGCTTTATTTTACTCAGAATACTAATCACAGCAATGACCAACCCATGCGGCCACTTCTCCGTGCAAATCTCAAAGCATTTTCCTGAAAGCCACTTTGTCTCTGATCAGAAATTGAATCATGTTTATTATCATTGACATATACTGTGAATTTGTTGTTTTGTGGCAGCAGTACCATGCATCATTAAAAACTTACTGTAAGTTACAGTAAGAAATATATTTTTTTAAATGGTGCAAAAAAAGAGAACAAAATAGTGAGGTAGTTTCATAGATCTTCTAGAAATCTGATGGTGGTGGGGAAGAAGCTGTTCCCAAAACATTGAGTGCATGTCTCCATGCTCCTGTACCTCCTTCCTGATGGTGGTACTAAGAAGAGGGCATGGCCTGGATGGCCCTTAATGATGGATAGCGCCTTCTTGGGACATTGCCTTTTGAAGATGATAGGGAGCCTAGTCCCCATGATGGTGCTGGCTGTGTTTACTAGGCTGTGCAGCCTTTCCCAATCCTGTGCATTCATGCCTTCATACCAGATGGTGATGCAACCAGTCTTGAATGACCACCATCTGTAGAAATTTGTTACTCTTTGGTGACATATCAAATCTCCTCAAACTCCTAATGAAATGTAGCCTCTGGTGTGCCATCCTCATATTTGCATCAATATGCTGGGCCCAGGACAGGTTTTCAGCGATGTTGATACCTGTGGACTTGAAGTAGGTCACCCATTCCACTGCTGACACCTCAATGAGGATTGGCAAGTGTTCCTCAACTTCCCCTTCCTGATGTCCACAATCAATTCCTTGGTCTTATTGATGTGGAGTACGAAATTGTTGTAGCCACATTAGGTATGATTTTTTTTCTTTCTCCATTGTTACTCTGTTCTTCTGCCATAACTAAATCAGCTGAAATATAGCTAAAGTCAAATTTTTGACCAATATCAGTGCAGTAAGCTGCGGTGCTGCCTTGTAGCCATGGCAACTCAGGTTCAATCCTGTCGTTCAGTGAAGCTCGCATGCTCTCCCTGTGATTGCATGGGTTTCTTCTGTGTGCTCCACTTTCCTCCTACCTCCCAAAGACAAATGGATTGGTAGGTTAGTATACCAGTTTAAATGTCTTCCAGTGTATCAGTAAGTGGTAGGATCTGGGGAGTAAAAATGGGACTGGTGCATATGGGTACTTATTGGTTACTGCAGACTCAGTAGGCCAAAGGGACTGTTTATGTGCTGTAAGACTTTGTGACGTTATCATTTGCTATTTATTACACACATTGCAATGAAGTATATAATATAACTCAGGATTCAATGCTATTTCAAAACTGCAGAGTATTTGATTTTCTGCCTCCGTCTGTTTGCAGCTTTGTCATAACAGTTCACCGAGTTCTAGGAAAGCTTGGTCTACCGCAGTAACTGAATTCCAGCTAAGTTGCACGTGATATTACCATAAACCCACGCACAACCTAATGGGTTGCCTGATCCAAGCCAGTGGTGAGATTATTGTTGAGTCCAGTGTCAAAAAAGTTTCCAGAATTTCAGCAAAAGTGAAAGAGTTATCAAAGAGACGAGCTGTATTTTGATTTTTTTTTTGCTTCTCAGATATATAGAGTAACTTCCAGACAAAACAATGAGAACGGTGGCTTCTACAGTGCCCTTGAGATTATTCTTTTGATTTATTCCCAGGCAGTTGTACCCTGGGTAATAATGCACTGCTTTTTACAGCATGGAAAGAAGCATCGATTTTGGAACAATACAGTGAAATATTTCCCTCCTTTAGATCTATTTTCCTTTGACATATACAACTGTAATAATTAAGACAGAATAATGGCTTAATCTTTAGCCTGACATAAATTATCGAGAAAGGTTGGATAGGTTCAGACTTTATTCCCTGGAGCATAGGAGAATGGGGGGTGGGTGGAATTTGATACAGGTATACGAAATGAGGAGTATAGATAGAGTAAATGCAAGCAAGTTTTTTTTCCACTGAGATTAGGTGAGACTAGGATTAGAGGTCGTGGTCTGAGGGTGAAAGATGAAATGTTTAAGGGGGAACATAAGGACGAACTTCTTCAGTTAAAGGGTGTTGAGCATGCAGAATGAGCTGCCAGCGGAAGTGGTAGATTTAAGAGAAGATTGGACAAACACACGGATGGGAGGGGTATGGCGGGCTATGATCTAGGTGCTGGTCAATGGGACTAGGTGGAGTAATAGTCAGCACAGTGAAGATGGGCCGAAGAGCCTGTTTCAGTGCTTTAGTGTTCTATTCTTTTTAATTACTGGATATCATAAACACTTGTTTGGAGATGGTGTGTGTCTGGTCGCCTTATTGATTATTAGATTTATTTCAGAATCAATTGCTGCACTCTTCTTCTGTGTCAGACAGTGGACAGAACAAGACTGTAAACTCTCACCTTGAAGAATCACGGTGGGAGAGTGTCTTCTCACTTCGTGTCCTCCTGAGGAGAGCAGCAGTATTGCTTCTCATTCTTTTGCTACTGCAAAACTTTACTGGGCCAGATCTTGTTGCCACGGACACCCATCTGCAGTCACCATCCACAATCACCTCACCCCCTAAACTGAAGCAGAGGGCCAAGAGTGTCCTCAGTTCAAACAGATGTGACCAAAACAACCAGGTTCCAAAATCATTGTTTAACTCTGTACATAACTAAAGTTAATGCTTTATACATTTGCCTGGATTTCAATCTCTATTTTTCTTAGAAATGTTGGTAAGTGCTGCGCTGCATCCATCAACCTGTGTGTGGGGGGTATCTGGAAATAGTGGGAACAGCCTCAAAAGTGTGGGGTGATCCTGTAGAACAAAGGTAAGGAGGCATTGTTTTAGGCAGGGAGTAGTAAATCTGTGGAATGCTCTGCACAGACTGTGGTGGAGGCCAAGTCCATGGGTATATTTAAGGCAGAATTTAATTGTTTCCCGATGAGTCAGGGCATCAAAGGATATGGCGAGAAGGCAGGTGTATGGGATGGAGTGAGATCCAGGATCTGCCATGATTGAATGGTGGAACAGACTCAATGGCTGAATGGCCTAATTCTGCTCCTATGTCTTATGGTCTTGTGGTATATGAAGTATGGTATATTTCAGTTGTGTTTTCCTTTGCAGATACAACACAATGACTCACAGATTACACATTACAGTGCATGATGACTGTTCAAAGCATCCCAAAGGTAACAAAACTGTCAGGGAATATAAAGAAGGATTGATCCAAAAGCAGAGTAACAGAGACGATTTAGTGGTGAGCAATAACTTTAATAATCAACTGCCAAATACCAAGCTAAAAGGGGCCACAAAACAAGAGAGAACAGATATCAAGCTCACTAAAAAACAAGGTAACTGAAGGCTAGGAGGAACTAGCTGGTTCATAGAAGGGGATAAGGATTGCAGATTAGAGCTGGGTTTAAATAGGCTGCAGGTGATGAGTTGGAAGGTGACTCCTGTTATCTGGTGGAGACTGACAGACCTGATAAAAACAGACCTCTCAAATGATTATAGATGTCACATAGAAACATTATACGAAGTACATATTTTTTTAATTTATGAGGCACTGTTTCCCAATTTGTCAAGGTAGAATTATTTTCCTAAAGTGGCCAGCAATTTTTTCTGACCAAGAATGCAGATTTCAGTGTAACTATATGTTCCACCTAACCAATGCTACATTAAAGAACATGTTGAGATGGCATTTATTGTCAAGAACTAGAATGATGCTAACATTCTCAACAAAATCAGACATCAACGGGTAAGTGCAGCAGTTACTGGCTAAGGTGCACCACCCCATTGTTTGGTGTGTGTAATAGCATCTTGCCATTTGGTTCCCCAGTCATATATATTGAACAGTCCTGCCAAAGGTTCTCGACTGTACTTTTTTCCATAGATGCTACCTGGCCTGCTGAGTTCCTCCAGCATTTTGTGTGTGTTGTATTGAACAGTAGATGTTTCTCTGCTTACATTGTTGATTTGAAGTGAATGTTCCATACAAAAGCAGGTAGAGGTTGATAGATTCTTGATTGGTCAGAACATGAAGGGATATGGGGAGAAGGCAAGAGATTGGGGCTGAGAGGAAAACTAGATCAGCCATGATGAAATGGCGGAGCAGGACCAATGGGCCAAGTGGCCTAATTCTGCTTGAATATCTTATAGCTTTTGAGCTATCATTCTGAAGATATAATTTGGTCAAGTATTCTGTCGTTACTGATAAGGTTTATGAACTCTACTAGTAGACGGCCACTAGCCTCTACATTAATGGTTGTTGCTTTTGATATTGAAACAATTATTGCTGAGCCTGAGGGCAGCGCCATTCTTAGTAGAATCACAATATTTTAGAATGGTTATATTGCTGGGAGATCATTCGCCCACACCTCCTGCCATCCAGTTTTTGACCTTCCGCCAATGGGAACAACTTGGGTCTACATCTTTTATTATTCTTTTAAATCTCTTTGCAATTTCCTCAGTTCTAAGGAGAGCCCCTGCTTCACACAAGTAAAGAACCTCATCTGTTGATTTGCTTTGGCCAACCTCTTCTCCACCCTCTGCAACAACTCAAAGACATGTCATCCAGTTGTCCAAGCCAACATTTGATAATATTTCATCATGGATCTTATGTCCTCATCCTGTATTTCTTCCAGTTATACATCCTAGGATGCCCTATCCTATTTTAATCTTTCTCCATATTCCCTCTACATTTGATGCACTATACACATACAGTATACACCCAGATATCTTTTCTCTTGTGCCCCTTTTAATTTTCTGTTAGTTTATGTCAGCTATTTTCATTCTTCCTTCCAAAATATAATACTTTGCTTTTCTCAGCCTTAAATTTCATCCGTTGCCCTCTCTACCAAACTATCTACATCATGTTAAAATCCATTACTATGCTCCCCACAGTTTACCTTGTCTTCAGACTGTGTGGCATCAGCAACTTCTGAGAATTTGTCTTGTGCAGCTAAATCAAAATCATTAATATATTAAGGAGGTAATAATCCAAGTACTAATCCCATGATCTCTATTGCACACGGCCTTGAAACTGAAAAATAACCTTTCATTTGTGTTTTCCCTTTTAATTTCTCAGGAAATGTCCTGTCCCTGCCATTAGAACCCATCTTGTTGCATGGTTTTCAATCTTGATGTCAAGTATCTTACAAAGTGTCTTTGCAAATCTATGAATACCACATCAAATACCACATCAACAATACAATTTCCTCATTGAATCCACCTGTTAGTTCAACAAAAAATCTATTGTTAAACAGTATTTGTGGTCAACAAATCCTTGCTGACTTTCTCTGCTCAATTCACACTTA
Source organism: Hypanus sabinus (assembly GCF_030144855.1). Classification (NCBI taxonomy): domain Eukaryota; kingdom Metazoa; phylum Chordata; class Chondrichthyes; order Myliobatiformes; family Dasyatidae; genus Hypanus; species Hypanus sabinus. Next base: position 34,735,948 of record NC_082707.1, read on the forward strand.
TACAACAGCCAACAATTTAATTACTATTTTTAATTATTATTATCTCCCTAATTATTGTTTCTAGAAATTTCCACGCCACCCTTAGTTACAAAAATGTAACACCTGCATCAGTCCTCAGATACAACCCAGGATTCTATGTTTGAAATGTTATGGTCAAACTCCCCATAATTTGCTCCCTTAGCAACCTTATATCCATCTGGTTTATCCAACTTCAGTGCAGTTAGATTTTCTAGAATGCGCTGTGCACCAATATTTAGTCTTTTGAGAATCGTAGATGCTGGGACTCTCATAACATCTTCTTCCTTAACAAATCCTGATCTTTTGCATTCATTTAGTATTTATCTCAGTCTAATCAGCTTCCAATTTGACTATGCAAACTATTCATGTTTGTTTATCTATAGAATATTTTTGGATTCCCTTTAAAGTTTTGCAGCAGTAGTTCAAGAAGACAGACTTGCTGATTAAATGAATGATTTCTCTCTCTTTCTCTCATGCACACACATACACATTCTGTCTTCTGCTTTCCTCTCTATTTTCTAGATCATTCACAGAGATCTACCTGCTTTTCTCCCTTTCCTCTTGATGGGATATCTCCAAATAGTATCTGAAACATCTCCCATTATTCAAGTACAATTTTGCTGCCCAAGCTTTAGCCCAGGGCAGCACAGTAGTGTACTAGTTAGCTCAATGTTTTACAGCAGCACCAGCAACGTGGGTTGAATTCCCGTCACAGGATGTACGGATTTTCTATGTCTTCCCTATGAATGTGGGTTTCCTTTGGTGCTCCGGTTTCCTCCCACACCGTACAGGTTAGGGTTAGTGAATTGTGGGCTGGAAGCATGGTGAGATTTGTGTGTTTCCCCAGCATATCCTTGGACTGTGTTGGTCATTGATGCAGACAACATGTTTTACTGTACGTTTCGATGTTTTGGTATACATGTGACAAATGAAGCTAATCTTTTTTTATATTTACCTTTCTCTTTGCTAACATACCCAATTCAGATCTATTCTCTTCCCATTGAAATTGCTCCTTCTCCAATTGATTATTTTTACATTTATCTTAATTTAACATTATTATTCCAAATCTTGTGATTTTATACTCATAATTTCTACATATTTCTCCACTGATACTTGCTTCTTTGGCCTTTCTCAATTCTCAGAAGCAAGTCCAATAGAGCTGCTTCCCTGAATCTAGAAATTTCTCTCAATCATACTTCAGAAACATCTTCCCTTGCACCTTATGTTATCGTAATCCCAATCTAGATCTTATTTGCATGTTTCTGCATCTTCTTGCAGATTTGATCAGTATTCCTCCCACTGGTTGGTTGACAGTATGTTAGATCCATAAGTGCAATTGCATTCTTCCTCCATTTTTCCCATTCCCCATCTTTCCTCAATAGCTGGTATCCTGGAATGTTCCTGTTTTTTTTTTATTTTCTGTTAAATTAGTGCAACATCATTATTTCATGTGGTATGCCACCAGCATTTTATAATGCACTTTAATGGATTAAAAATGCCCTTCTTGTCATTGCACACCTGAACTGTAAGACTTTTATATTCTCTTTCAATACTGTCAACATATGACACTATTGCTTTCCCATTCCTAACCGTTCTTTCAGATCCAACACAGAGCAGAATCAATGACAGCACAAGCTGAGTCAACCAAGGGCAAGGTTACACATAAATTCTTTTAGCAGAAAGCTTAGAGTATGAAATTAATGAGAAGCATTATAGAAAGAAACCCAACAGGGTTTTTTTCTGCACAACAAAATTTTGTTACTGCATTCGGAAAACTGCCAGAAAACTCAAGTTCATTGTCAAGGAGCAACAGGGCTTAATGCACAGTTTGAAACCTTCCTTTCTGGAAGCAAAAGAGTGGCTAATTCTACCCATATGTTTCTCAAAGTTCAAACTGCAAAGCAAATTTATTAACAAAGTACATCCATGTCACCATATACTACCCTGAGGTGCATTTTTGTGTGGCATTCACAGTAGAACAAATACAATAAACCAATGGAAAACTACACACAAAGACTGACAAATAACCAATGCACCGAGGAAGACAAACCACAAATATTAAAAAAAAGAATAATAATAATAATAATAATAAATAAATACATAATTAAGTAATACTGAGAACATGAGTTGTAGTGTTCTTGAAAGTGAGTCCATAAGTCGTGGAATCAGTTCAGTATTGAGGTGAGTGGAGTTATCCATGCTGGTTCAGGAGCCTGATGGTTAAAGAGAGATGAATGAGGAGATGAATATGAGGTGGCTGAGGAAGGCCGACATTCCAGCTTCTACTACAGCAGAGCCAGGAGATAAGCAGTACCTGGGTGGTGCAGTGCAACATCAGATTACTACCATCATGGCTATGAAGTGCAATGAACCAAGTGAGTTGAGTTGATACTGAGTTGACTGGTCTGTATCCACCACTTTCTGTAGTCTTCTCCGTTTCTAGGCATTGAGATTTCCATACCAGGTCCTGACAAAACCAGTTAGAATGCTCTCCACTGTACATATATAGAAGTTTGTCATATATAGAGTTGAGTGCTCGGGCAATTCATCTTCCAATTTGGTACCACAATTGTTGATTAACATCCACCTTGGGGACTGACAGGAGTAACATGAAGCAATTGGCTGCAACTGTACTCCCAAACCTCACCAATCCAATGTCAGGTGTCAGCTTGCCTGGACTGTTTCTTCTTCTGCAAAGTTCTCAGATGGGCCTTCTAAACTTCTATGTGGCCACTCTCCAATACTTTCACCAACTACAGCCACTTAAGTGGCACTCCAAGAAGGAACTTCTTAGATAGGAAAATCTCAAAGTTCAAAAAGTTCACATTTAAGGCTCAAAGTAAATTTATTATAGAAGTATGTATATGTTACCATATACTACCCTGAGATTTGTTTCCGTGCAGGCATTTATAAGAAAATTTTAAAAAACAATAGAATTTTATGAAATATTATAGAAAGACTGACTAACATCTATATGCAAAAGAAGACAAACTGTACAAAGAAATACTGTGAACATGGAATATGCAAGTTGTAGAATCAGTTTAGACTGGTGAATGAAATTATCCATGCTGGTTCAGGAGCTTAATGGTTATAGGGAATTAACAGTTCCTGACCTTGATGGTGTGGGATCTAAGGCTGGTGTACCTTCTGCCCAATGGTTGCAGGGAGAGGAGGGCATGCCCTGGATGGTGGGAGTCTTTGCTGATGGATGCTGCTTTCCTGCTGCAGCGGTCCATGTACATGTGCTCAGTGGGAGGGGTGAAGGAGTGATGGATTGGCCTGTATCCACCACTTTCTCTAGTCTTCTCCATTTCTAGGCATTGAGATTTCCATACCAGGTCCTGACACAACCAGTTAGAATGCTCTCCACTGTACATATATAGAAGTTTGTCAACATGCCAAATCTCCACAAACTTTTAAGATAGCGGAGGCACTGCCATGCCTTCTTTGTGATGACCCGCACATGCTGGTCCCAGCACAGATCCTCTGACATATTATCACCAAAAAATTTAAAGCTACAGACTCTCTCCAACTCTGCTCCCCTAATGATGACTGGCTCTTGAACCTCCAGTTTCTTTCTCCTGTAGTTGATAATCAGCTGACGGTTTGCTGATATTGTGTGAGAGGTTGTTGTGGTGGCACCACTCAACCAAATTTTGATTCTCCTACCTATGTGCTAATTTGTCACCACCCTTAATTCGACCAGCAAGAGTGGTGTCATCTGTAACCTTAAGTATGGCATTGGAGCTTCACTTAACCATACAATCATAAATATAAAGTGAGTAGGTGAAAGCCCCTAGTGCACCACAGTCTTGTAGGGCACCTGTGCTGATGGTGAGTGTATATAGCAAGGATATTGCCCAGCCATGTTAACTCAAGATGAGATTCAAGGAGCTGATAGAGTTGATTGCTGTTCTGTTGTCAATGATGAGCTTCCTGATGGATGAATCCTCATTGCCCAGGTGTTCCAGAGCCAAGTGAAGAGCCAGAGAAATGGTATCTGCTTTGATCTGTTGTGATGGTAGGCAAGTTGAAGTGGATCCAGGTCACTCCTCAGGCAGGAGTTCATATGCATCATGACCACCCTGTCAAAGCACTTCATGACGGTGGATGCAAGTGCCACTGTACGATAGACAATAAGGCAGGTTACCACATTCTTCTTGGGAACCGGTATGACGGAAGCCTGCCTGAAGCAGTTGGGTACCTCAAAATGAGAAGTTGAAGATGTCTGTAAGCACTCCAGACAGTTGATTAGCACAGGTCTTCAGTATGCCATCTCAACCAGTGTGCCTTTCATTGATTCACCCTTCTGAAAGATGCTCTTATGACAGCCTCAGAGGCTCAGGTCACAGAGTCATCGGGGCTGTGGGAGTTCGTGCTTCCATGTTCTATCAGTCAGAGCAAGCATTTCTCCTTACCTGCCCATCACCTCCCTCTGGTCCTCCTGCTCCTTCCCTTTCTTTCATGGTCTTCTACCCTCTCCTCCGGCCTTTTATCTCTTTCACCAATCAGCTTCCCAGGTCTTTACTTCACCTCTCCCCCTCTCCCGGTTTCACCTATCACCTACCGTCTTGTACTTCCTCCCCTCCTTCTTGCTTTAATCCCTCACCTTTTTTTCCAATCCTGATGAAGGGTCTCGGCCCAAAACATCAACTGTTTACTCTTATCCATAGATGCTGCCGGGCCTGCTGAGATTTAATGCAAACCTGAGAGGCAACATTTTCATCCAGAGTATGGTCTATATATGGAATGAACTGCTAGAGGAAGTGGTTGTGGCAGATAGGGTGGTGGAGATTTCTGATGATAGATGTTGCCTTCTTGAAGCAGTGCTCCTGTACCAATGGTGGGGAGGGAAAATGCTTGTGATGTATTAGGCAGATTTGATTATTTTCTGCAGCTTCTTACATTCCTGTGCATTGGAATTGCTGTACTAGATCACGATGAAGCTAGTCAGGATATTTTCAACAGCACATCTGTAGAAGTTGCTGGAGCATTTGATAACAAGCTGAACCTCCTTACCCTCCTAAGAAAGTAAAGACATTGGCAGGCTTTTCTTAAGACTACATCTAAATGCAGGACACAGGACACATCCTCAAATATGTTAACACCCTGGAATTTAGAGCTGCTAACTCTCTCCACCACTGATTCCCCAATGTAAATGAGCATATGTTCACCCCCCATCTTCTTCCTGAAGTCATCAATCAGGTCTTCAGTTTTGGTGACATTGAGCAAGAGGTTGTTGCTGTGGCACCATTCAACCAGGTGACCTATCTCACACCAGTAAGCTGATTTGGCACCATCTGTGTTGTGTCCAGCATCTGTAGTGTTGTCAGCTCATTTGAAGATGGCATTGGAACTGTGCGTCACCATAGACAGTAGGGCATGGGGATAAACATGCAGCCTTGAGGTGCACCTATCAATGAGGAGGAGATGGCTTTATCTAACCTCATTGATTGAGGTCTGCCAATGAAGAAGTTTACCCAGTTGCAGAGTGAGGAACAGAGGCCAAAGTCTTGAAGCTTGATGATGGGTTTGGATGGGATGATTGTGTTGAATGCCGAGCTGCAGTCAACGGACAGCAGTCTGACTTATGAGTTCCTGTTTTCTTAATGGTTCAAAGTAAAGTCATAAGCCAGTACAATCACATATGATGCCGACCTTTTGTGGTCATTGGCAGACTGGAGCAGATCCAGATAATCTCTGTGGCAGGAGTTGATTCCTGACATAGCAAATCTCTTGAGACACTTCAACAGAGTTAATTTAAGTACCACTAGACAATAGTCATTGAGGGAGGTCACCTCGCTCATCTTAGGCACTGGTACAATAGAAACCTTTTTGAAGCAGGTGGGAACCTTAGAATGCAGAAGCAAGAGCTGAACTACTCCAGTTAGCTCCAGTCAGATCTTTAAACTTAACCAGACATGCCATCTGGACCAAATGCCTTTTATGATGTCACATTCTTGAAGTATGCCCAAATGTTGACCCCTGAGACTAAAACTGCAGGGTCATTCGGAGATGGTGGGGCTTGTGTGGGTGTGTCATAGTTCTCCCTATACCAAAGTCTGTATAAATGGCACTAAGTGCATCTGGGATTGACGGGTCACCTGATCTTGCCTCATAGGGTGTTATATTGTGTAAGCCCTGCCACAACTGTTGACATCCATCTGTGATTCAAGTTTAGTCTGAAATTGCCTCTTTGCAAATTACCAACGTGCAGGCAGGAGGAATCGGATGGTGATCTTCATAGTGGTGTAGCAGTGGACAAGTGCAATGAGTCCTCAAGTAGTGCAGGTGATGTGTTAATAATAATTAAGCAGAGATTTCTTCAAGCTCCCCTGATTAAAGACTGTTGCCATGATGTGAGAGGGGAAAAATTTAAAGGGGATCTTCTGATGGTATTAGGTTTGCTGACATCAAGCCCTATCAGATTTAAATAGCCGCAAGTACTCTCACTGAAGAGAGGTTATACTGTAACTACCAAATCTTCAAAGACTAGTTTATTTTCCAGTTTATTCTCTGCATTGAGTTTAGCTGCCAATACCCACCATTTGAACAGTGGGTCCCCTCCCCTACCAATGAGCAGATACTTCCAGTTAACAAAGTAGTTTACAACACAGTTTATTTACCTACAATGACACACATTTAAATCCACACAACATTCTTAAAACACATTTAAAACTCAGAGAATTTCTATCTTAAGTATTTCCAAATTTCAAACCATTTCCTAAATCACAAGCCATTTCCAAAACATTTCTTAGACATAAAGCACTAAGCATTTCTCAAGCACAAATGATAAAGCACTAAGGATTTCCAAACCATAGGTACAATTCTTATAAACAAAACAGACATAAGACCATAAGACATAGAAGCAGAATTAGGCCAGTCCGCCCATTGAGTCTGCTCCACCAGTCCATCATGGATAATTTATTACCCTTCACAACCCCATTCTCCTGCCTTCTCCCCATAATGTATGTGATGCACCATCAATAACTCTAGGAGACTGGAAGTGAATGATAGGCTTTTATTAACAGCGAAAAGGGAGCACGACCATGTCGAGGCTGAGGGAGGAGCAGTGCCTCAATCGCCTTTATACAGGGGTCTGTGGGAGGAGCCACAGGAGCAGTCAGCAGAGGGGCGTGTCCAGACAGGTATACATAGTTTACCACATTCACCCCTCCTTTGTTTTAAGAGAGTCCCCACAGGGTGATGTTTCTGACAAGTATATTTACAGGTCAAGACTATCAGGCGGCAAGTCCGTCATTGCGATCTACGTAGCACCGGTGGTGATTGCACCGGCGACGGTGGTTGTGCTGGCTCCAGCCTGACTTGAGGTGCCAGCCCGTTAGGCATCAGTAATCCCTCGTGTGTGTGCGTGGCACCCGGTATGGGAGTGTTGTGAGGATTCTGTGTAGGGCTTGGTGTGCGCCATGTCTCGTGGGTATATACATCGGTGGGTACAGGGTTCATAGTCACCCTGGAGTGTTCAGGGTAGGGGTCTGGTGCTCCTGTGGGCGCCAGGTCGCGGACAGAGACCGTGTCCTCCCGCCCATCAGGTAAGACCACGTAGGCATACTGGGGGTTTGCATGTAGAAGGTGAACCCTCTCGAACAGCGGGGAGTATTTATTGCTCCTTGCATGTTTCCGGAGCAGCACTGGCCCTGGGGATGTCAGCCAAGCCGGTAGGGTGGTCCCGGTGGCAGACTTCCTGGGGAAAGAAAAGTCGCTCATGAGGGGTGGCATTGGTGGACGTGCATAACAGAGAGCGAATGGAGTGGAGTGCCTTGGGGAGGACCTCCTGCCAGCGAGAGACCGGCAGTCTCTTTGATCTAAGGGCTAAAAGTGTGGCCTTCCACACTGTGGCATTCTCCCTCTCCACCTGTCTATTCCCCCGGGGATTATAGCTCGTGGTCCTACTAGTAGCAATACCCCTAGCCAGCAGGTACTGGTGCAGCTCGTCACTCATAAAGGAGGACCCTCTATCACTGTGGATATAGCAGGGATATCCGAACAGAGTGAAGAGCTGACACAGGGCTTTTATGACAGACGTGGCAGTGGTATCGGGGCAGGGGATGGCAAAGGAGAACTGCGAGTACTTGTCGATTATGTTAAGAAAGTAGACATTGTGGTTGGTGGAGGGAAGGGAGCCCTTAAAGTCGACACTCAGTTGCTCAAAGGGGCAGGTGGCCTTGATAAGTTGTGCCTTTTCAGGACGGTAGAAGTGCGGTTTGCACTCAGCACAGACTTGGCAGTCCCTGGTCATCGTCCTGATTTCCTCAAGGGAGTAAGGCAGGTTCCGGGCTTTCACGAAATGGAAGAGCTGGATGACCCCTGGGTGGCAAAAATCTGCATGGAGGGCGTATAGCCGGTCGAGTGGCATGCTGGCACATATTCCCTGGGATAGGGCATCAGGGGGCTCATTGAGTCTTCCGGGCCGGTACAGGATGTCATAGTTGTAGGTGGAGAGTTCAATTCTCCACCTCAAATTTTATCAGTTTTGATTTTGTCCCGCTGTTGGTTGTTAAACATGAACGCAACTGAGTGCCGGTTGGTCAGCAAGGTGAACCTTTTGCCGGTGAGATAGTGCCTCCAGTGTCTAATAGCTTCCACTATGGCCTGGGCTTCTTTCTCCACCGTGAAGTGCCGAATTTCGGGGCCTTGAAGGGTATGAGAGAAGAATGCTACCGGCCTTCCTGCCTGATTGAGGGTAGCAGCCAGCGCGAAGTGGGAGGCGTCACTCTCTACCTGGAAGGGAATGGTCTCGTCCACCGCATGCATTGCTGCTTTGGCAATGTCCCCTTTAATGCGGCTGAAGGCCGCGCGGGCCTCAGCAGAGAGGGGAAAAGTGGTAGACTTGACCAGGGTGCGGGCCTTGTCTGCGTAGTGAGGGACCCATTGGGCATAATAGGAAAAGAAGCCCAGGCACCGTTTGAGGGCTCCGAGGGTGGTGGGAAGAGGGAGTTTCAACAGGGGGCACATAGGACCAGGGTCAGGGCCAATGACCCCGTTCTCCACAACATACCCAAGGATAGCGAGTCGGGTGGTTCCGAACACACACTTGTCCCTGTTATAGGTAAGGTTAAAAGCTTTGGCCACTTGGAAAAATCATTGGAGGTTGGTGTCGTGATCCTGCCAGTCGTGACCGCAGATGGTGATGTTATCCAGATATGGGAACGTGGCCTTCAGTTGGCACTGGTCCACCATCCGGTCCATTTCCCTCTGGAAGACAGAGACACCATTCGTGACACTGAAGGGGACGCACAGGAAGTGATAAAGCCTGCCGCCCGCCTCGAAGGCGGTGTAGGGGCGGTCCTCCGGGCAGATGGGGAGCTGATGGTAAGCGGATTTTAGGTCTATGGTCGAGTACACCTTGTACTGAGCTATCTGATTGACCATATCCGCGATGCGGGGTAGGGGGTACGCATCAAGCTGCGTGAACCTATTGATGGTCTGGCCATAGTCCACAACCATCCTATTTTTCTTGGTAGACATTACAAGATAGATGTGTTCGCAGGCAAGTAAAAGAGACCTAATAAAATTCCTAACTAAGGTTGAAGAATGGAGACATATAGTGCAAAGATAGGGAGAATGACGGAGCAAAAGTTCGGAGCAGCTGGGCAATCGCCATCTTACCAGAAGTCGACCATCCTATTTTTCTGCCCGTTCCGAACAACGACCACCTGGGCCCTCCAAGGACTTGGGCTTGGCTCAATGATCCCCTCCCTGAGCAGCCGCTGCACCTCCGACTTAATGAAGGCCCGGTCCCCCGCGCTGTACCTCCTGCTTTTAGTTGCCACAGGTTTACAGTCAGGGGTCAGGTTGGTGAACAGCGGTGGGGGAGGGATCTTGAGGGTGGAGAGGCTGCAAGTGGTGTCCGTAGCGCATCTGATGGCATGGTGTGAGTATGTGGTCAGTAGTGGAGTATGTGACAAATTCCTACAGAACTGAGGATTTCTGACAGTAATTGGTGGGAGGGGCCCGTCGTACTCCATTGTCGCAGTTCTCAGGTGGCTCTGGAAGTCACAGGGGCACACAGTTGAGGCGTGACCAGTAACGCAAAGTCCCGATATTCTGTGCCCTGCACCACTAGTGTCACTACACAACCCACCCGGATGTCTGTGGAATGCGACCCAGAAGCTATGGTGACCCTCTGGCTTACCGGCTGTGTCACGAGTCCGCAGCGTTGCACTGTGTCCGGGTGAATATAACTCTCTGAGCTGCCTGTGTCAAACAGGCAGCTAGTCCTGCATCCCTCCACCAGGATGTCCATCATTGATCTTGCAAGCTGGTGTGGGGCGCTTTGGTCGAGGGTCACGGAGGCCAGAGTTGAATCGCCATCTTGGTCCGGTGTGGTGGGGTGCCTGGTAAGCACCCGTGGGTCATAGGCGGTGCGAGGTGGCACCGACCAAGATGGCCACCCCCATGCCTTGCACGTGGCGGGCAGGCAAGATGGTGCTGACCAAGCTGGCCGCCCCATGCCTCACACACGGCGGGCAGGCAAGATGGTGACCCCCATGCCTCGCACGTGACGCTGCTCGACCCCGCTCGCGGTTTGGACTCACAGGCCCTTCTTTCTGCAGCTGGAGCAGGTAGCTTCTCGGGCCAGGCAGCATTTTCAGGGGTGCTTCTCGAGTCCGCAGAAGTAACACTTCGCGGACTTGCGACTGGCAGCAGCTGAGGTCGATTCACCGGTGGGTTGCGGGGTCTGCGGCGTCCATGAGGCCAGCAGGAGATCATGCACCTGGAGAGCATCAGTGTTGTGCAGAGCGGCCTCCAGCGTGTCGGCCAGCTCAATCGCCGAACGTAAGGTAAGATCGGCGTGTTCCAGCAGCCGCGTGATCCCCGTGACGAAGGCGTCTCTTACTAGGAGCTCCGCATGCTGTTCCGCCGTCAGCTCCCTGCAATCGCAGGCTCACACGAGTGTCTGCAGGGCCCGGACAAACTCAGCGCTTGACTCTCCTGCCCACTGCTGCCATGTCGCTAAGCGATGTCTTGTGTAGACGATGTTCACCGGCCGCAGGTACTGTCTTTTGAGGGCGTACATCGCGCCCTGGTAGCTCGGTTGGTTCCTGATCATGGAGTAGACCCGTGGACTGACCCTGGAGAGGAGAACTCTGTGCATCATGGCAGGCTCGGTCATTCAAATCTCCTCCAGGTACAACTTGAACCATGCTAGCCAGACTTCGAAAGCGTTGCCAGCTTCCCGGGATTGAGGGTCAAGATCCAATCTGTCGGGTCGTAAAATGCTCTCCATGTTTTAAAAACGCTGTTAATAAAATTGATGCACCATCAATAACTCTAGGAGACTGGAAGTAAACGACAGGCTTTTATTAACAGCAAAAAAGGGAGCACGACTATGTCGAAGACTGAGGGAGGAGCAGTGCCCCAATTGCCTTTATACAGGGGTCTGTGGAAGGAGCCACAGGAGCAGTCATCAGGGGCATGTCCAGACAGGTATACATAGTTTACCACAGTATGACACTCTGATTGATCAAGAATCCATCAACCTCCACCTTAAATATACCAATGACCTGGCCAGGACAATCATCGGTGGCAATGAATTCCATAGATTCACCTTGATCTGGCTAAAAAAATTTCTCCTCATCACTGTTCTAAATATTTCCACGATAGGAAACATCTTCCCCACATCCACCCTATCTAGGCCTTTCAATATTCAATAGGTTTCAATGAGATCTCTCCCTAATTCTTCTATACTCCAGTGAATTCAGACCCAGAGTCATCAAACACTCCTCATATGTTATCCTTTCTGTTCCTGGAATCATTCTCGTCAACCTCCTCCTGGACCCTCTCCAAAGCCAGCATATCTTTTTTTAGAAAAAAAGGACCCAAAACTGCTCACTACACTCCAAGAGCATCCTGACCAATCCTTTATAAAACCTCACCATTATATGCTTGCTTTTAATTCTCGTCCTCTTGAAATGAATGCAAACATTGCATTAGCCTTCCTTACCTCCAAGTCAACCTGCAAGTTATCCTTTAGGGGATCCCACATAAGGACTCCCAAGTCCCTTCACGCCTCAAATTTTTGAATATTCTCCCCATTGAGAAAAGAGTCCATGCCTTTATTCTTTCTGCCAAGGTGCTTGACTTTGGCTTGTTTTATCATGTACCTCTAAGTACCCCAAAAACTCATCCTTAATAATAGACTCGGACATTGTTCCAACCACTGAACTCAGGCTAAGTGGCCTATAATTTCTTTTCTTAAAGAGTGGAGCGATAATTGCAATTTTCCAGTCCTCAGGGGCCATTCCAGGATCTAGTGTTTCTTGAAGGATCATTACTAATGCTTCCACAACCTCGTCAGCTATCTCTTTCAGAACTCCGGAGTGTAGACCATCTGATCCAGGTGACTTATCTACCTTCAACCAACAAGAGAAAATCTGCAGATGTTGGAAATCCAAGCAACAGACACAAAATGTTGAAGAAACTCAGGCCAGGCATCATCTATGGAGTCAACATTTCGGGCTGAGATCTTTCATCAGAACAGTTCCAATGAAGGGTCTCAGCCCGAAACGTCGACTGTTTACTCTTTTCCATAGATGCTGCCTGGCCTGCTGAGTTCCTCCAACATTTTTTGTGTGTGACTTATCTCCCTTTAGACCTTTCACCTTCTCCTTGGTGAAGTAACTAACTCACTTCTGCCCCCTGATGCTATCTCATTCTGGCATTCTGCAAGTGTCTTCCACAGTGAAAACTGATGTAAAATATTTAATAGGTTCATCCACCATTTCTTGTTCCCCTTTACTACTTCTCCAGTGTCATTTACCAGTGGTCCGATATCCACACCAGATATTTACCCTTTATATATCTGAAAAAAATTTTGGTGTCCTCTTTCATATTATTGGTGAACTTACCTTCATATTTCAGTTTTTCTCTCTCTGACTTTTTTCCCATTCTGTTGCTTGTTAAAAACTTCCCAATCCTCTACCTCCTCACAAATTTATGCTATGCTACATGCCCTTTCTCTTGTTTTTATACTGTCTATGACTTCCTTTCTCAGCCACAGTTGCTTCATCCTCCCTTTAGAATATTCTTCATCTTTGGGATGTATCTTTCCTGCACCTTCCAAATAACCCCCAGAAACACCAGTAACTGCTGTTCTGCTGTCATCCCTTCTGTGTCCCCTTCCAATCAAACTTGGACAGCTCCTCTCTCATGCCTTGGTAATTCTCCTTACTCCATTGTAATACTGATACATTTGATTTTAACTTCTCCTTCTAAAACTGCTGGGTGAATTCTATCATATTATGATTATTGTCTCCTAAGTGTTCCTTTACTTTATGCTCCCTAATCAAATCTGGGTCATTATATAACACCCAGTCCAGTATTCCTGTTCCCCTAGTGGGCTCAACTAAAAGCTGCTCTCAGAAGCCATCGCATAGGCATTCTACAAATCCCATCTCTTGGGATCCAGCACCAACCTGATTTTCCCAATCTACCTTTCTCATGCCATTTCTATCACCCACTGAAATTTGTAGCGCATGTCCTGGCTACTGTTTGGAGGCCTATGTGTAACTGCCATCAGGGTCATTTTACCCTTGCAGTTACTTAACTCCACCCACAAGGATTCTACATCTTCAAGTCCTATATCACCTCTTTCTAAGGATTTGATTTCACTTTTTACTAACAGAGCCTCCCCATCATTTCTGTCCACCTGTCTGACTCTGTGATACAATCTGTATCCTTGGATGTTAAGCTCCTAAGTATGATCTTCTTTCAACCACGTCTCAGTGATGCCCACAACATCATACCTGCTAATCTCTAACTAGTGCTCTGGTCATTGTAAATTGCCCTGTGATTAGGCTTGGGTTAAATTGGGGCACTGCTGTGCCTCATGGCTCAAAGGGCCAGAAGGGCCTATTCCACACTGCACGTAAATAAATAAATAAATAAATAGATAGATAGATAGATAGATAGATAGATAGATAAATATCTTGTGCAGTGAAATAGGACTAGCTCTAGAAGGCAAGTTCCTGTGAAGGAAGCGGACTGCATCCCATCTGAGGTACAGAAATCAATCATTTAAGGATCATTCAGCACATTTGTTGTGGTTTCATTGTCTTGGGCTAAAGCAGTAGCCAAACACCTTGAGGCATGCCCTGTATTGTGGCCTTTGTGGGCTCTTTCCATCATCTTTACGTGTTCAGCATGGCCGTGAAGCAATTAGCACAATCACTATACAGAGCCAGCCATCACTGATCTGGGTTTGATCCCTGCCACTGTCTTGAAGAGTTTGCACATTCTCCCTGTGATTGCAGATGTTTCCGCCAGGTACTCCAGTTTCTTCCCACATTCCAAAGATATAGTGTTAGTGAGTTGTGGGCATGCTTTTTGGCACTGGAAGTGTGGTGACACTTGTGGAATGCCCGGCAAAATCCTCAGACTGTGTTGATCATTGTCACAAAGCGACATATCACACTGTATGTAATACATGTGATACATAGAGCTAATTTCATCAGTATAAGTAGTACCTTTCTAGGATGACAGGTCTTATGTTCCATGAAACATGATCTCCTCAAGGACACTTAGGGTTAGGCAATAAATGCTGTCCTACCGAGATTCCAGAGAAACAAAATAAGAGGTGAAGGAGCAGTAAGAATGACAATAATGTGAATTATTCCTCCCATCTTCAACGCCAAATTATTTTCACTTATATGTCACCAGCTTATCAAATGCTTTTTAGTGCAGACCCAGGAAAAGCACCACTATTGTGCTGGATGCTTAGAACTTACTGACAAGGACATATTTAGAATACTATATACAACTCCTGGCAGTGTATTTTTGACATTTTGTTCAACAAGGAGAATGGATGTCCTATGTTAATTGCTGCGATCTTTCAACTCAGGCAATAATGCTCACTGTTATAGTGTCGTAAATCTGTTGAACATAATGGAAAAGACACATGCCATATGGATTCAGTCTGGAGAGAATTCCGCCAATTTCAATGTTAGACCATTACCATCTGGTTATTGCATATTTTTTTTCAATGGTCATGAATAGATCTTGATCCCTTTGTTTGTCATGATTCACATCCCTCAAAATATTAGATGAAGTCATAATGATACAGATTGAACAAGGCTGATATACAGTATTTTAAATATAATTATATATCTAGAGTATGGTCATAAAAACAGAACTTTGTTTTCCGTCATTCAGTGTATAATATCTCAAAGTTCAAAGCAAATTTATTATCAAAGTGCATATATGTCAGCGTATACAACCCTGAGATGCATTTTCTTGCAGGCATACTCAATAAATGCACAATAGAGTTACAGCTATAATAGAATCAATGAAAGAACACACCAACTGGGTGTTCGACCAGTATGCAAAAGAAAACAAACTGCGCAAGTACAAAAAGAAAGAAACAATAATAAAAAATAAATATTGAGAACATGAGTTGAAGAGTCCTTGAAAGTGAATCCATAGGTTGTTGCAACATTTCAGTGATGGGGCCAGTGAAGTTATCCCTTTTGGCCCAAGGGCCTGATGGTAGAGGGGTACCGCTGCTCCTGAACCTGGTGGTATGAGACCTGAGACTCCTGTACCTTTTTCTTGATTGCAGCCAGCAAGAAGAGAGCATGACCTGGGTGATGGGAAATCCTGATGATGGATGGTGCTTTCCGTGTAGATGTGATCAGTGATAGGAAGGGCTTTACCCGTGATGCACAAGGCCATATCCACCATATTTTGTACGACTTTCCATTCAAGGGCATTGGTGATTCCATACCAGGCTGTAATGCAGCTAGTCAATATACTCTCCACCACAGATCTGTAGAAGTTCTGTGAAAGCTTTAGATGCCATGCTGAATCTTCACAAACTCCTAAGGAAGTAGAGCCACTATTGTGCTTTCTTCATAATTGCACTTACATGCAGGTACAGAACAGGTGCTCCAAGATGATTATACTGAGGAATTTAAGGTTGCTGACCCACTCCACATCTTATACCCTGATGAGGACGACCTCATGGACCCTGGTTTCATCCTCTTTTAGTCAATAATCAGCTTCTTTGTCTTGCAGACATTGAGTAAGAGGTTGTTGCTGTGACACCACTCAGCCAGATTTTCAATCTCCCTCCTATATACTGATTCTTCACCACCTTTGATTTGGCCTACAACAGTGGAGTCATCAGCAAACTTGAATATGGCATTGGAGCTGTGTTTAACCTCACAGTCATAAGTGTAAAATGAGTAGAGCATGGGCTAAGGACACAGCTTGGTGGATATGGCATTGGAGCTGTGTTTAACCTCACAGTCATAAGTGTAAAGCGAGTAGAGCGGGAGCTAAGGACACAGCTTGGTGGTGCATCTGCGCTGATGGAAATTGCAGAGGAAATGTTGTTGCCAATCTGAACTGACTGGAGTCTGCAAGTGAGGAAACTGAGGATCCAATTGCACAAGGAAGTATTGAAGCAAAGGTCTTGGAGCTTATTGATTAGTTTGGAGGGGATAATAGTACTGAATGTCTAGCTGCAGTCAATAAAGAGCATCCTGATGCTTGCATCTTTCCTATCCTGATGTTCCAGGGTTGAGTGAAGAGCCAATGAGCTGGCATCTGCTGTGGACCTGTTGCACCAGTAGGCAAATTGAAGCAGATCCAAGTCGATTCTCAGGCAGGAGTTGATATGTCTCATCAGCAACCTTTCAAAACCCTCCATTACTGTAGATGTAAGTGCTACTGGACAATAGTCATTGAGGCAGGTTATCATGTTCTGCTTAAGCACTGGGAGAAGGGAAGTCCGCTTGAAGCAGCTGAGTACTTCAGAGAGGCAAAGCAAGAGATGTCAATGAACAGTCCAGCCAGTGATCAGCACAGGTCTTTAGTATTTGGCCAGATTCCCCATCTGGACCAAGTGCTTTTCGTGGATTCACCCTTCTGAAGGCTGCTTGTATGAAATCACAGGATAATTGGGGGGTATGCGTTTGCAGTGGCTCCTCCATGTTTTAAAAGCCAAAATGAGAGTAGAAGGCATTGAGCTCATCTGGAAGTGAAGCCCTGCTGTTGCCTAAGTTTCTTGATTTTACTTTATAAGAGGTGATAGCATTCAAGCCCTGTCACAACTGCTGGGCATCCTTCATTGATTCAGGTTTAGTCCGGAATTGCCACTTCGCCAATGAGACGACTTTCCGGAGATCATACCTGGACTTCTTGTGACTGTCTTGGTCACCAGACTGAAACGCTTCTGATCTGGCCCTCAGCAGATTGCGGATCTCATAGTTCATCCAGGGCTTTTGTTCCGGGAAGACTCTGATTGATTTTGAGGGGCATGTTTTTAAAAAGTCCGTGACAACATGGTGTATTCATTCAGATCTATAGGTGAGTGCTTTAGCATGGTCCAGTCCATCGACTTGAAACAATCGCATAGCCTCTCCTCTGCCTCCTGCAACCACTACTTTGTTGTCCTAATGTCTGGAGTCTTGCTCTTTAGCCTCTGCATTTCTCCAGGAAGGAGAAGGACAGCCAGGTGATCAGATTTATCCAAGTGCAGTCTGGGCATGGAATGCTAGGCATTGCTTATCTTAGTACAACAGTGATCTAGTGTGTTGGGACATCTGGTCCCAGATTATATGCTAATGGTAATTGGACAGGGATTTCTTCAAACAGGTTTGGTTGAATTCCACGACAATGACTTGAAATACATGGGGATGGACTGTTTCTTGCTTGGAGATAACCTCATGCAGTTTCTCAAGTGCTTGATTATGGTTGACTGCTCCTGGTGTGTAAATTCTGGTCATGATCATGGATCAGAACTCCCTCAGTTAGTAGAACAGATGGCACTTAATCATTAGGTGTTCAAGGATGGGAGATCACGAGTTTGACAAAACTGCCACATCAGAACACCATCAAGAGTTTATCATGAAACACACCTTTTCTCTTTTCCAAATCAGCAGCTCAGTCCATCCTGTGAATTGAGAAGCCTTCACGTCTAATTGCTGTATTTGGCTTGCTGGAAGTAAGCCATGTCTCAGTCAAACATAGAATGCAATAATCTCTCATTTCCCTTCCATACAGCAATCTTGCCCTCATGTCCTGAATCTTGTAATCCAGTGACTGCACATTTGCTAACAAAACGCTGGGTAGAGGGAGGATATCATTCCTCTGTGGTTCAGCCTGGCTTGGAGTCCCCACCACCCCCTCAGACTCCCCTCTCCCCCACACCTTCAGCCTCACTTCTGGCCATGGTAGTGAACTGTACCTGCTTACTTGAGAGTTAAATCCACTGAGTCCTTCAGAAGATCATGAAATCTGTAGTTCATTAAGTTGATTAAAAGTATATTGCTTAAAGGGAAATTACATGCTTCAAATTGAAGTGAGTGTAATTCAAAAGAGGTATATTTAGAAGTATCATACATAGCCCGCAGAATGTCGCTGTGGTTCACTGGTGCCATTTTGCTTTCCTATTAGAATTATTGTCAAAAGCACATCAAGAAGCAATTTAACTACTTTGAAAATAAATGCTTTGTTGCTTTTTGGTAATAAATGGCTTTGTCTGTTTATTAAGCAGATGGCAGATTCTCTGGGGTCTCATTGAAGTTTGCTTATGAGTATCTTGCACTATTGTACATATATTGACCTATGAATATTCTTTCTGGTATTATATTTTTTATCACAAATTAATTCCAGATGTTACGCTTTCGGAGCACAAAACATGAAAACTCATCTTCCTGCTATGTATCTGAACATTTGCCACTCCTTACATATTGCTGTTATTCTAAATGGTGCAAAGTTGTGTAATTAGATCCTAGGGCTACAGATCAAGTAACCCTTCTGAAGGAACACAATTCCAGTAATTGGATTCTATTTTATGAATGGCCAATATTAGAAAAAAATCAAGTACAATTAATTATCTGTACAAAAGTAGACACAGCAAAATCAATATTTGTTCAGACAATTCCAAAATAGTGCTCAGCTTTTTTTAAAATCAGATTAAAGTAGGATCAAAAATTTTGGGGACATTTTTATAAGTTTTACTGTTTTAATTAGACTCCTCATTTTTGGCCGGGATTTTGTTCTTCCCAGTAATTATTTACCGGCATAAAGCTCCCCAAAAAGATGTCAAAAGCACTGTGACAAACGTTATTTGTCTGCTTTAAGATTTTCAGTTCATTGTTCTGAAAAGGAGTCCTTATTTACTTAAAGAGCAACAAGCTTTTACTAATGCCATTTCCCCTGAAAACACGTAATTTTAAGGGCCAAAGCTTGAAGTGTGTTCTTTGGCCCCATGAACTTCCTATGAAATCAAATAAGAACTTTACGTTTCTTGTCTGCTTTGCCTGTGAAGGTCAGGATCAGAGTCATTCTCAACTTTCTTCATTTAAAATCAGTCCGGGCTTCTGCTGCAGATGTCTGGCACATCGCACAGATTGCTTTCACTGCTGCAGCAGGAGGTAATCTAGCCTGCACGCTTAAGAAGAGGAGACTTTGTCTGCCTTGTCTTCAGCCTATGGAATCGGAAAGAGCATGCACGGCATTTGCTGCATTGCAGCTTTTCCTGTTGTGCAGGCATTCGGAAGTTACACTCAGTCCTTACAGAGACCTACTTAGCAACTTCCTGTCAGGAGTGCCTGCCGTTGGCACAGGAGGGTGGCACACTCAATAGAGAGCATATCTCCTGTGGCACTGTTCTGCAATAGTCTAAGTGTCTCCACCCTTTGTTTGCTTCACTTCCCAATCTTCCTCCCCACCCACCAATTCCCTTCATTATTGCAGCATCTATGTATATGTATTTGTGGTGAACTACATATACCTGTCTGGACACGCCCTCTGCTGACTGCTCCTGTGGCTCCTCCCACAGACTCCTGTATAAAGGTGATTGAGGTCTGAGCCCGGCCTCTCAGTCTCCAGGATGTAGTGTGGTGGTCACTCACTGCTTGTTCCTTCTTCCAGTCAATAAAAGCCAATACCTGGCTTTTACGTCTCAGAGTGAGTTATTGATGGTGCATCAGTATTCAAGATTCCAGATTGTTTATTGTCGTCACTTAGTACACAAGTGTAAAAGAGAACTAAATGATTATTACTCTAGATCCATTGTGCCAGCATATATAAAACACAGTAAGCATAAGGAACACAAAAAAAGCAATAAATACATAAATGCATAAGATTAGCTTAAATACGTAGACTGTATGTATATAAAGCAACACCAGGTACAATATTTAGAAGTAAAATTTCCCTGTAGCTGAAAGTATTGTTTGCATGTTCCCTTTAAGAGCTGTCTGCAAAGATCACAGCTGCGGTGTGAAAACTGCATGAACCTGCAGCTAACAACGTCATTTTCAGTTTTAGTGTGGCATTACAGAGGAAACATGACAATGATGTTCTATGATTGAAGTTCTTTCTTTATGCAACTTGAACAAGTTTATAGCAGACGATAAGACAGAGGAGCCGAATCAGGCCTTTCGGCCCATCAAGTCTGCTCTGCCATTCCAGTACAGCTGATTTGTTATCTCTTGTTAAAGAAACACATTGTTTCCCCATGGATTGTTCGATACAGCTGAAACGGGCAAAATTCCTGCTACAGGGACAAATAATCAACTACCACCCCCAATTCCTAGCACACACTTGTACGGCAGTGGGGGATCGAATGTACAATGGCAAGTGAACCAACCAGTCCGTGTGCCTTTAGAATGTGAGAGGAACCCAGAACTTGGTCAAAACACTGAAACGTGCAGTGAAATGCCTCATTTGTGTTGACAGCCAACACTACCCGAAGATGTGCTGGCGGCAGCCCGCAAGAAAGAGGCACTCTTCTGCCTCCAACACAGCGTGTCCAGACTTACTAACTCTAACGCTTATGTCTTTGGTACACACTAGGTCAGCGCAATGGTGTAAAACACCAGCAAGCAGAGCTTGGCGTTCAATTGCTGCTGCTGTCTAAGAGGAGTCTCTACTTTCTCCCCATGAGCACGTGAGTTTTTCTCCAGCTGCTCTGGTTTCCTCCCACATAACAAAGACAAACTGGTTAGAGTTAGTAAGTCGGGACATGCTGTGTTGGAGGCAGAAGCATGCCCTTTCTTGTGGGCTGCCGCCAGCACATCTTCGGGCTATGTCGGCTGTCAACACAGATGACGCATTTCACTGCATTTTCCAATACTTTGATGCACTTGTGACAAATAAAGCTCATCTCTTTAGCTCATGCAGACACAGGAAGAAAGTGTACGATCTGTGGATTGATCCAGAGTCATAGAGTCACAAAGCTATACACCGTGGAAACAGTCTCCTTGGCTCAACTTGTACAGGCAAGTAGGATTTGCCTGTCTTTGGACCACATTTGTCTCAAACTCTCCTACACTCAGAGTCATTTCAACTGTGTTGAAATTTCAGAATGATCGAAAGCAGAACAAAGCTGTCAGGACAGTGTTGAAAGAAAGCCAAGGCAGTCAGACGTGGATGAAGCTTGATATGTACAAGTGGATCCATTGATAAGTCTCCCAGGGCTCCAAAGAAAACCAATAACAATATTTTTTGCATGTTTCAGTGAAGACAAAGGCATCCACAGATACCACTCATCTGTTGAAAATCAAACAAAAACTGGAGATTCAGAAAGTGTGAAATAAAACAGCAAATGCCACAAAGACTTAACAGGTCAGGCAGTTTGAAATACTGCAGAACATCGGTAGCTCAGGTTGGCTATCGGAAGTTTGGTTGATCACTGAGCTTGGCAAAATGTTTGCTGATCTTTCAGCTCCAATCGAGGAGCCATCATCAGTGCGCAGTTGAAGGTGTTGTCTCCTCAGAATGTCGGCTTATACATTCCTCCAGGGCCTGAATGGATATTGATTAGACACGTGATCTGGTTGGCTGGTTCAAATCACTGATTAGTTTAGTAATAGAAGATTCTAATTGATTAGCTTTGAGGGAGGTCCGTTGGAAGTGTTGGCTTTACTGTCCAGATCCTGAGATTACTGGCAATTTGTTGATTGTTGACATCATTGTTTCTCTTTTCTCCGTAAGGGCTCATATACCGGATTTAATTTGATATGTTTGTTGATGCATCTTTCTGTAGAAATTCTTGTTCGTTTTTTGTTCTTGCTTGAGTCAAGACTCTGGTTGTCATCCAGTTGAAATGGTGTCCTTTTGTCTCCAAGAGCTGATACTAGTGTTTCTGCACTGCACTTGACTTGAGTGGAAGTAGTTCTTAAGGATGACCACTAAAGGATGTTACCACCATTACGACACATCTTCATTTGTGTACCTCGACATCACTGAGTGTTTCCGCCTTTTTTCACAGGACACCCTCAGCGGAGGCAGGCCCACCACAGGCTGATCAGACCTGGGCGTGTGTCACATAGTTAGTCTCTAGATGGTCACTTGGCAGCCCAGACAGTATCCCTTCTTTTCAGCCACAGCCAGTGACTGCTCATTTTGGCAGCATTAGCAAGTGCTTTGATTGCCTTTCTATGGGCCTGCCCTCTGAACTCTGAATTGTATTCCCTTTTTCTACTCGACAAAGGTCTTAAACCTGAAACATTAACTGACTCTCTTTCCATCGATGCTACCTGATGTGTTGAGTTTTTTCCCACATTTTTTGTTTTTAATCTATCAATTGAATTTTAATCTGATCTTTATCATGAATTTGTACAGGCAAAGAAGTAGATTATACTGCTCTGCCATGCATAAGCTCACAGCAAGGATTAAAACATTCCAGGAAAAATGTCAACTACATGGACCATTTTTTGGGAAATCCTTCTTCTTTTTATTTATTTTTATTTTTATTGAGATAAAGGTTGAATTAGGCCCTTAAGGTCCTTTGAGTCACAAAATCACGAGGGATTTAACAATGACCAACTAAACCTACCAACCAGTACACCTTTTGGACTGTGGGAGGAAACCAGCGTGGCCACAGGGAGAACGTACAAACTCCTTACAAACAGCCAAGGGAACTGACCCCAGGTGGCTGGTACTGTGTAACACAAGCAAAATGCTGGAGGAGCCCAGCAGGCCAGGGAGCATCAATAGAAAAAAGTACAGTCAACATTTTGGGCCAAAACCCTTCAACAGTCCTGCTGAAGGGTCTCGCTCTGAAACATTGTTTGTACTTTTTTCCCTAGATACTGCCTGGCCTGCTGAGTTCCTCCAGGGTTTTGTGTGTGTTGTTCAGATTTCCAACATCTGCAGAGTTTCTCTTGGCTGGTACTGTACAGCGTTGTGCTAACCACTATGCTACCATATCACTCCATCAGAAGAAAGCTCTGCAGAATCTAAGCTTCAAAAGCTCTTGATAAAGGCACAACGTCCCCATCCTTGACTCAAGGGCCCTGAGATAGGTGTGCGGTCTTAAGTATAAGACCCTCGGCAGGGTAATACAGAAGAGATTTTGAAAATTGGAAATAGTTCCAAGGACTCTCTAAACATATTCGTTTGATTGGTGTCCTCTTAAACAAAAGTTTCAGTTTTATTGATGAGTCCATGTGAGCTTCCTCTTCTTAGATAGTGGTACATGTTCTCAAGGATGGATTAGAATGAAGTAACATAAATAATGGGACACGTTAATCAAGCAGGAACTGATGTTTAAAGTGGCACCAATCAACTGAATTTGTTTGTTGAGATCAATGGAGAAGTTTTCGATCTTGTCCTGACTAACTATTTGCCTGAAGCTATCATTGAATGTTTCACTGGATAATAACTTGAAGTGAGCTGGGTGTGCAGCAGCACCACTGGCCCTGTCAGTGATCTGTGGCTTTGCGTGGTGGCCGAGACATTCTCCACACCCAGCCATTTCAGAGTGATCACACTTCAGTCAATGTTCTAGTAACATTCCCATAGTTCTGATTTTGCAAAGATTTCATGGACATGAATTCAGTTCTTCACAATAAGACACACAAAGATGGAGTGGGAAGAGTAGGGTTACATTTGTGTCATGTGCATAACTAAATAAACAGTGTCTCTGTCCTACACACAACAAGCCATAGTTTTATAAAAGCAATTATTGCCAGGATATGTCTGTAATTGTGCAAATAAGTGCAATGTTCTGAGGATTAAGTAGCGTTCATTGTCAAGCATTGTTTGCAATGTTCAGCACACAACAATCAGTTCATTGTCTGGAAGTGTTGCAGCAGCACTTCTGGGAGATCGCAAATTGCTTGGTTTTGCTGGATATTTTAATGAGAGGCAGTCCTGGCTTTTCTTGAAGGGTATGGGGTGTTTTTGATTTGTCTGCCCTTTCTCTTTGCTACTCAGTGTTATATCTCAGCCAAAAATAATTAGTTGGTACTTTCTTGTAATATATTTTCACTGTTTTGATTTAGACTATTTGACAAATGCATTGATCCTCTTTAAGAGCATAAGCAGGAGATGGCTATTTGGCCTTTGTCACTCAGTAAGATCATGGGTGACCTTTTAACTAAGTACCATTTTCCTCCTTGATCCTATGTTCCTGATTCACATAATACCCAAAAGTTATTGATTTCTATCCTGAATATAATCAGTAACAGAACTTCTGCATCTTTCTTGGGTAGAATGTTCCATGGATTTATTTTCCGTTGAGTGAAGAAATGTCCTTTCATCTTACTCCTGAATATCTGACCCCTTAATCTGAAACTGTGATCTCAAGTTTTAGGCATCCCAGTTAAAGGAAACATCGCTGCATCAACCATCTCAAACCAGTAAGAATTATTCTTGTTTCAGTGTGATAATTTCTCATTTTTTAAAGAGTCAAGAGAGTATAGGTCCAGACATTTAAAAAAAACAGAAAACTGCAGGTGTTAGAAAGCTGAAATGCAAACAGAAAACGCTGGAAATACTCAGCAAGTCAGGCAGCAGCTCTGGAAAGAAGAACAATGTTAACAGTTCAAGTGAACTGGAAAAGCAAGAAAAGCAGTTAGTTCCAGAGCGGGGAGGAGAAATGTATAGATTGAACAAAGTCAATATATCTGATAAGTGAGGACAGGATTTTTGTGGTGATATTCTTTTTAAAAACTGTCTGGTTGATGGTTTAAAGGGGTTATTTAGAAAAATGGGAAACAAAGGGACATGGAAGAGCTGTGAAATGCTGTTGCAAATCAGTAAATGTTGGAAACGTCCAGTAGATCAGGCAGTGAAGAAAACAAGCTGTTGACAAAACACCATAGGCTAAGCAGAATCCGTGGAAGCAAAGGGATTTGTTGGGATTTCAGGTTGAGATCCTGGATCAGGACTGAGTGTGGAATAGGAATGATACCCAGAATATAGAAGTGTGGGAGGGAGGTAGGGCAGGTGTTGGTAGCTGATAGGTAAACCGGATGAGGAGCCGAGCGGAGGAATCAGGGAGAAATGTAGGGATGGAAATGTGACCTAGAGGAGAGAGAACCTGAATGGACCAGTAGGGGTGGAAAAGGAACTCTAAAGCTTAAAAAGTGAGTTACCTAAAACTTGAAAATTCATTATTCATACCATTGATTTGAGAGCTGCCCAAGCAGAATATTATGTGTTATTTCTCTACTTTACACTTGGCTTTACTCTGGCAGTGTGGAAGGCCAAGTTGTGTGGGATTCGGGGGCATGGGGGGAGTTGAAATGAGCGCAGTTGGAAGCTGCAGTTGGTTGCTGCAGATACAACACAGGTTTTGAAAGATGGTCACCTAGTTTACGCTTGATATCACCCAGGCAGAAAAGGCCACACCTTAAACACTGGATGCAAAAGGTCATATTGGAGAAGATGGGCATGAATCTCTGCTTCACCTGGAAAGGCTGTCTAGGTTTCAGAATAGTGGTGAGTAAAGGAAGAGACAAGGGGATAAGTATTGCACCTCTTATGGTTGCAAGAGAATATGCCAGGGATCGGGGAGGGATGAGCAGACACGGGAGTCATGGAGAGAGCGAGCAGTCCTTGTGGAAAGCAGAAAAGAGGTGAGAGAGGTAGATGTGGTAGAAGGATCCCATTAGAGCAGAAGGAAATAGTGAATTATGATATGCCAGATATAGTGGTTCGTGGGGTGAAAGCCAAGGACCAAGGGAATGCTGTCTGTTTTCTGTCTCCGTGGGGCAGATTTTCTAGAAATGGAGGAAATAAATATGGGGGCTATAGTAAAAGAAAAGCCATATTTCCAGGAAATGAAATATCAGAAGTCGTATGACAGAAAGCCTCATCTTGAGAACACGTCTTGGAGACAGAGAAACTGAGAAAAAGATATGAAGTCCATACACAAGACAGGATGAGAGGAGGCGTAGTCAAGATAGATGAGGAAGTCAATGAGGTTATCGTAGATATCTGTGGCAAATTTGTCTCCTGAAAGGGAGACAGAGATCTAGCAAAGGAAAAGAAGTGTTGGGGATAGCACAAGTAAATTTGATGACATCATGGAAGTCAATAAAATTGACAAGTGCAGGGAGCAATATCAATGCAGTTATTGATATAGTGGAGAAAGAATGGTACCACAGTAGACTTGGAACGAGTGTTTTTCAACACAGCCAGAGACCAAGGCAATTCCTTTGATTTGCAGAAAGTGTGAAGTATCGAGAGGTTGTTGATCACGTTGTGTAAATGGAAGGAGAAGAACTGAGTTAATTTTCAATTTTCAGTCCTAGTGAGGGGTCTCGCCATGAAACATTGACTATTTATTTCCATAGATGCTGCCTAACCTGCTGAGCTCCTCCAGCTTTTTAGTTTGTTGCTCTGGATTTCCAGTACTTGCAGAATCTTTTATGTTTATTAATTTTCAATGAGAATTGTGCAGTTCTGATACAGAGAATGTAAGTAACTTGGAATTGTTGAATCAATGTTTTGGGGGCACTGAAAGCTCCAGTTCACTATTATGAAATGAAGAAATGTGTTCTTCCAAGTGATGACACGAGCTGCTTTTGGTTTCTTCAGTATGGAGGAGATCTTTGTGAGCACAGAATGTGACACGCCAGATCAGATGAAGTGCAATTTGATTACTGTTTCCCTTGACAGGACTGTCTGGGGTCCTTGAATAGTAGGTAAGAAAGAAATAAAAGAGGATGTTTTGCATCTTCTGCAGTTGCAGAGGAAGCATCTTAAGAAGGAAAGTGGCTAGAAGGTGGGCTGGGGAATAGTAAAGGATACACCCGCTTTGGAAAGCTGAAGGGGAAGATGTGTCCAGAGGTGGAATTACATTGAAAATGGTGGAAATGACAAAAGATGGTCCATTGAAGTCTGGAGTGGTGGTAGGTAATGACCAGAAGAACTCTGTCCCTGCTCTGAATGGTCCAGAGGTCAGGTGAGAGCACAAGACACATTCACCTCCCTTTTCAACATTTTCAGAGGACTCTTTGCAATTCCCTATTCTTTTACTTATCCGGAGACCCCAACAGCCCTTTCAGATGAAGCTGCCATTTATTTACACATCTTTCAATCTCATAGTTTGAATTTGGTCTTCAAACCGAGCGCACGTTGAATGACAGCTATACTGAGTATCTTTATTCAGTCTGAAACAAATTATAACCCTTCATCCTGCTCCCACCTTAACCTTTCTGTCTATGGCTCCATGACATCCAGTCTGTAGTGTTGCAATGTTTATGGAATGGCTGATTAGACTCAAAGGTTCCTTTCTCACAGGTGACAGAAGTGTAGGGACTCTGCAGCATGACTGGGTCTTGATTTTTGAGATTCTCTATTCATCTCGGTTTCCTCCATCCCAGCTTCCTTGTGTGAGTGAGTTCTGCCTTTCATTTAGGTACACCAAACAGGACAATCCAGTGTATTACACAAAATGCTGGAAATTCCAGCATTTTGTGGGTATTACTTTGATTTCCAGTATCCGCAGATTTTCTCTTGTTTGTGATAGGGCAATCCAGTGCTTGTTGTTGTTCCCAGCGTCATGTGTCAACGCTGAAGCTCTTCAAGTGTATTCTAAGAGAGATTCAAAAAAGGTCAAAGAGAGCTCTCTTTGAATCTCTTTATCAATCCACCACATGAGTGCTTTCTCCTCTCTCTGCGAAGTAGCTACTTTGAAATACTGTCATCAGACATTCTTCTGACATGTTTACCGACCTGATCTGTGATTCTTTCAGCAAAGTGTAAATGCTGGAGAGGTTTTCTTGTGACAAAATCCAGAATACTTTCTTACTACTTGATGTGAAGCATTCTGCACACAGACATCATGTGGTTAAGCTGGCTGGCATATCTGCTGTACACTGTCCATGTCTCACAAGCGCAGAGTAAAGTGGGTATGAAACCTGCACGATACATCTTCAGCTTAGTCCTCAAGCTGATTTCTTTTCATTTCCGTCCTTTGCATCTCAGTTTTACAAAAACAGAGCTGGCTTTTTGCTATCCTGTTGATGACTTTGCCATCAGTATCCACTGATCTTGAGATATTACTGCCAAGGTATGTGAACTTGTCCACATTTGAAAGCCCCAGTTGGTAATTGCACTCATTTTGAGCCCAACATTGCCACAGGCACTGGAAAATTAGCCCAAGCTTTACTTCATCTCAGCTTCTGAGTTAGCATAGTGTAGGGTACTCAGTCATTGGCAAAGAGCAAGTTTCTTACGTTGGTAATATTCTCACCTCTACCTTAAAAGATTATGAATTCAAACTCCAATCCAGAATCTAGGATGACGTTTCAGCAAAGGCAGAAATGACGTATTGACAGGTTGGAATTTGTTGAATAGGTTTTTAAAATTAAGACACAATGGAACTTCTACAGATGCACAGTGAAGAGTAAATTGACTGGTTGCATCACAGCCTGGTATGGAAACACCAATGCTCTTGAAAGGAAAAAAAAACTACAAAACGTAGTAGATACAGCCCAGTCTATCACAGGTAAAATTCTCCATATCATTGAGCATATTTACAATGAGCACTGCCACAGGAAAGCAGAATCAATTGGAATATACTTTGTGGGACTCTGACTCTTGACTGGATCAGGCTTTTATTTATGGTCAAGTATGGTGCCTTTTATGAGTTTGTATTTAAAAGCAAGACCGTGATGAATAGATAATTACTTTTGGCACATTGGCCTTCATAAATCAAAGTGTTGAGTACAGGATTGGGATGTTACGTTGAAGTTGTATAAACCATTGGAGCATTGCATGCAGTTCTGGTCACCTGTCTCCCAGAAAGAGATCAATAAGATTGAAAGAGTGCAGAGGAAATTTACAAGGATGGTGTCAGGACTAGAGGACCTGAGTTATAGGGAAAGATTGTATGGGTACGGACTTTATTCCCTGGTGCATAGAAGATTGAGAGCAGATTTTGTAGAGGTATACATAATTATGAGGGGTACAGATAGGGTAAATGCAAGCAGGCTTTTCCTTTGAGGTTGGGTAGGACTGGAACAAAAGGTCATAGATTCAGGGTGAAAGGTGAAATATTTAAGGGGAACATGAGAGGGAACTTCTTCTCTCAGAGGGTGGTGAGACTGTGAAACAAGCTGCCAGTGGAAATGATGGATGCAGGTTAGAATTCAAGACATAGGAGAAATTTGGATAGGTACATGGATGGATGGAGGGTTATGGTCCAGGCAGATGGAACTAGGCAGATTAATAGATTAGCACAGACTCTTTGGGCCAAAAGGCCTGTTTCTTTACTGTAGCGTTCTATGACTCTACGACTCTAATCTCAGCAATGCTCCCAGAACATCAACCTCACTTAACTTCATAACTGTGAAACTTCTACTTTGCTTCTGCAAAACAACTTGGAATGTTCTCCTGTTTAGAAGAATTATATCAATTGATATATAATATTCAGGGAACAGTATTAAATGGACTAATGGAATGCATTACCAAAGGAAGTAAAATCAAATGAAGAAAACCTAATGATTTTAAATTTAAAAGTGTAAACCTAAGAGTTTCAAAAACTGCTGAAGTATGTATAATTAAAAAGTAATCTCTGAAATAAAGATTTCATGAAAAAGGAACTTAAACATGAGTGAAGAGATACAAAATCTTTAAGTGCTTAAAAATTCTGCTAGCGAGAACTAAGCATGAAAATTTTGGACGTGTTTTAGTTTGAAAGTTAATCAGAAGATTAGAAAAATGTAAGTAAAAGAATCTAAGGTGAAGCTATTAGGCTGATTATACTTCTCAAGAACAACTACTGGGAATGAATAACAATCCCACACCATAATACCGTAAAACATTGAAGCAGAATTTGGCCATTTGGCTCAACAAGTCTGCTCCACCGTTCCACCGTGGCTGATTTATTATCCCTCTCAACCCCATTTTTCTGCCTACTCTTCATAACATTTGGCGTCCCTAAGAATCAAGAACCTATCAACGGCTGCTTCAAATAGAGTGCCTTGAAAAAACATTCAGCCTCCACGTTTCACGTTTTACTGTCTCATCTTCTAAATTCATTAGAAGTCATTTTTTGAGCTAATCTACAAAATGTGCATTCATGTCAAATCAAAAGGGAAATTCCAAAACCTGTCAACAATTAACTAAAAACTTAAAATCCAAAGTTGTGAGGCTGAGAAAAGTATTCATCTACTTTGTAATTACGATGCTAACTTTCTTTAGCTGCAATACTGTATATTACTTTACCAACCAACGCAATTTGTTGATGTAGAAAATTGGAGGATCACCTGTTTTCAATGAATTCATAAAAATAAATAACCCCGCTCTCTGTAAGGTCCAAGAGTATGGTGGATTTTCAAGAGACCAATGAAATAAAGACAAAAAGAGCATTCAAGGCAAGTCAGGGAAATAGAGAAGGACGAATCTGGGAACGGGTACAAGATCATCTCAAAGGCACTGAACATTCCTTGCTGCTCATTGCAATCCGTTGTGAAAAAGTAAAAAAAAATGGAACCACAACCACACTGTATAGGTCGGCTGCCCCTCTAAATTTAGTCACCAAGGAAAGGCACTTGCAAGAGAGGCTACTGTGATGTCCACAGTCACTCCGAGTGAGTAGCAGAAGTCATTGGCTGCAAATGGAGATGAAGCTCATGGTTCTACAATTTCTATGGCCTTGTACAGAAAACATCATTTAGAAGATACTGTAAAGGTGTGGAAGTCTTATGGTTAGATGAGACTAAAGTGGGACATTCTGGCTTCAGCATTAAGCAGTACATGTGGCATAAATCTAATACTGTGCATCAGCCAGGTAGCACCATCCTTACTATAAAGTTGGGGTAGCATCATGCTATAGGGATGCTTTTCAACAGCGGGGACTAGAAATCTGGTCAGGATTAATTGGAAAATGAATGCTGCTAAATACAGAGATCCTTGATAAAGGCTGTTAGCCTCTGCCAGAAGGATAAAACTGGGGAGGAAGTTTATCTTTCTGCAGGACAATGACCCAAAACACACATTCCGAGCAACAATGGAATGGCATAAAATGAAAAAGATTGACATCCTTGAGTGGCCCTGTCAGAGCCCTGGCCTTAACCTGGTCAAACATCTCCAGCAAGACCTCAAGACAGCCTCCCACCACTGCTCCCTAACTAACTTGTCACAGCTGGAGTAATTTGGCAAGGAGAAAAGGGCAAACGTTGCTCCATCACATAATGTAAAGCAAATAGAGACTTATCCAAAAAGTCTATTGGCTATAATAGCTGTGAGGGGAGATTCAACTAAGTACTGAACAGAGGGGGGGGGGATACTTTTAAACTGCTGATAATTCAGTTGTTGAATTTTTAATTGATCATGTTTTACTATTTTCCCCATTTTTTGGACTTTACTGTGAAAAAAAGGAGCATGTGATACACATAAAATTCTCCGTGAAATTGATCAAATTCCCTGGCTGTAATACTCATTTATACTGACAAAAGACTGGGGGGTGAATACTTTTTCAAGGCATGGTATACCCAATGACTTGTCCATGGCAACGAATTCACACATGAGTATGAATTGGAGGAATGGTAGAGTTTAACTCTTTTTAATGTCACCAAACAACTGCTCAGCCACTTCTAGCAGAAAACAACAGGCAGTAGTGAAGACATATTTTAAAAAATCAATTATATTGCAGTACATAATACTGTAAATTAATTGTAAACTTATAGAACCTCAACCTACAATGTAAGGTTAGAACATGAGGATGCTGGAAAAGCTTCTTCATTTCAATCAATCGATAGGCCAGCTTTCAGATGGAGTCATGATATCAAATACACTGGAAATATGCAACAATTTTACATTAGGAGACTAAACCATCTTTGAAGATGGATCAAGCAGAATAACCTCCCTGTAAGCTTTAAGCACCATCTTATTAAAAATATTTATATTATAATACTTCTTTAATTTAAGCTATTTCATTGTGCACATGCATCTTAAATTTACTTAGTTCAAATTCGAGATCTGAGTTTTACTGGCAAGGCCGGCATTATTGCGTATTTGTGACTGCCTTTGAGAAAGTCTTCTTGAATTTAAGATTCCAGGTTATTTAATGTAACCTCCAGTTTACAAGTGTATAGGAGATGAAATAATTTAAACACTGGGTCCAATGCGGCAAAATAAAAACATAGTAAGATAAAGAATACAATAAATAGAAATGCATAAGATAGTTTACATACATTGTAGCTATGTATATAAGATTGCATGTCCATAAAGTGACACCAGGCATAGGAGTGTTGGTACTGACAGGAAATGTTAAAGTAGTGCTGGTTGGGGGTATGGAGGAGTGGATTAGTGGGTGGAGGTGTTGATCAACCTTACTGCTTGGGAGGGTAATTGTTTTTGAGCCTGGCATGTATGCTAAGTAACTTCCTCCCTGATGGGAGTGGGACAAACAGTCCACGAGCAGGATGTTTGGGACCTTCATGATGTTACCAGCCCTTTTCTGACACTCTGCTGTATATATGTCCTTGATGGTAGGTAGGCTAGTGCTAGTGATGCGTTGGCCTGTTTTGACTACCTGTTGTAGAGTCTGCCACAATGTAGTTTCCATACCATGCAGTGATACTGCTTGTTAGGATGTTCTCTACTGCACATCTGTAGAATGGTGTGAGTACAGATGTGCAGAGCCCAGCTCTCTTCAGCCTCCTCAAAACGTAGAGGTGCTGGTGAACTTTCCTGATTGTGTAGAATGTGATGAGAGATTGTGTGAGATGTGCTCTCCCAGGAGTTGGAAACTCCTCACAGTTTCCACTGATTTGTTGTCAATGTAAGTATGAGTGTTGTGTGTTCTCCTGAAGTCAGTAACCATCTCCTTTGTTTTGTTGACATTGAGAAAGAGGGTATTGCCTGGCATTGTCTGGAGCATTGGGAGCAGGCAGCAGACTGAGAGGCAGCAGAGTGAAAGGGTTTTGGCTCCATGGGCTTCGGTGGTAACGGGATGAGGTGGGGCAGTTGTTCATTGCTAAAGGAGGTAGTATGTGTGTGAGGCCAGTTTTCTGTGATCAGTGTCAGATGTGGGAGGTCCTGGAGTCTCCCGGCAACCCAGCCGGTGCATTGAGATGCAACTCCTAAGGGACGTGTTAGGGAACTGGAGCTGCAAACAACAACTCGTCAAGAGGAAAGAGGAAGCATATGTTAGATATAAGAAGCAAGAAGTAGAAGGGGCTCATGAGAAATATAGGGTAGCCAGGAAGGAGCTAAAGAAAGGACTTAGGAGAGCTCAAAGGGGGCATAAGAAGGCCTTGGCATGTAGGATTAAGGAGAACCACAAGGCGTTCTATGCATATGTGAAGAATAGGAGAATGACATGAACGAAGGTGGGACCGCTAAAGGATGAAGAAGGCAACATGTGCCTGGAGGCAGAGGAGTTTAGGGATGTCCTAAATGAATACTTTGCTTCAGTATTCACAAGTGAAAAGGATCTTGATCAGGATGAGGTTGAAGTAGAGCGGGCCTGTGTGCTGGACAATGTGGAGATTAAGGGAGAAAAAGTGCTGGTTCTTCTTAAAAACATTAAGATTGATAAGTCCCTGGGGCCATATGATACACCCCAGGTTGTTGTGGGAATTGAGAGAAGAGATCTCAGGAGCATTAGCTCTGATCTTTGAATCCTCTTTGTCTGCAGGGGAAGTGCCGGAGGGCTAGAGAATGGCAAATGTAGTTCCCTTGTTTAAAAAAAGTAATAGGGAGAAACCTGGGAACTATAGACCAGTGAGTCTTACATCGGTGGTATATAAACTACTGGAAAGGATTCTTAAGGATAGGATCTACGAGCACTTGGAGAAGTACAGTCTACTCATGGATAGTCAACATGGCTTTGTGAAGGGAAGATCATGCCTCACGAGCCTGATTGAGTATTTTGAAGAGGTAACAAAAGTAATTGATGAGGGTAGGGCAGTGGATGTGGTCTACATGGACTTTAGCAAAGCATTTGACAAGGTCCCTCATGAGAGGCTCATCCAGAAAGTCATGAGGCATGGGATAACTGCAACCTTGGCTGTTTGGATAAAAAATTAGCTTAAAGGAAGAAAGCAGAGGGTAGTTGTGGAAGGTAAGTATTCTGCCTGGAGGTCGGTAACTAGTGGAGTGCCACAGGGATCTGTCCTGGGACCCCTGCTATTTGTGATTTTTATAAATGACCTGGATGTAGAGGTGGAAGGATGGGCGAGTAAGTTTGCGGATGACACGAAGATTGGAGGAGTTGTGGATGGAGCTGTTGGTGGTCGAAGGTTACAAGAGGATATAGACAGGCTGCAGAGTTGGGCAGAAAAATGGCAGATGGAGTTCAATCCGGACAAGTGTGAGGTGATGCATTTTGGAAGGACAAACCATAAGACTGAGTTCTGGATTAATGGTCAGTTACTTAAGAGTGTGGATGAACAAAGGGACCTTGGGGTTCAAATCCATACATCCCTCAAGGTCGCTGCACAGATTGATAGGATAGTTAAGGTGGCCTTTGGGTTGCTAGGCTTCATTAACAGGGGTATTGAGTTCAAGAGAAGAGAGGTCATGTTGCAACTCTACAAATCTCTGGTGAGACCTCACTTAGAGTATTGTGTTCAATTCTGGTCACCTCATTATGGGAAGGATGTGGAAGCTATGGAGAGAGTGCAGAGGAGATTTACCAGGATGTTGCCTGGTTTGGAGAACAAGTCATATGAAGCAAGGTTAGCAGAGCTGGGACTTTTCTGTTTGGAGTGTAGAAGAATGAGAGGGGACTTAATAGAGGTCTACAAGATTATGAGAGGCATAGGTAGGGAGGATAGTCAGTACCTGCTTCCCGGGGCACCAATAGCAAACACCAGAGGACATATGTACAAAATTAAGGGAGGGAAGTTTAGGGGAGACAACAGGGGTAAGTTTTTTTTTTATATAAACACAGAGGGCTGTGAGTGCCTGGAATGACTTGCCAGGGATGGTGGTGGAGGCTAAAACATTAGGGGTATTTAAGAGCCTCTTGGACAGGCACATGGATGAAAGAAAAATGGAGGGTTATGGGGTAATGTGGGTTTAGTACTTTTTACTTAAGCATTATGAGTCGGCACAACATGGAGGGCTGAAGGGCCTGTACTGTGCTGTACTGTTCTATGGTTCGATGGTTCTATCAGGCCTCAAGCTCTTCCACCTCATCTCTGTAGGTTGTCCCATCGTCGTTGATGATAAGACCCACAACTATTGTATCATCGGTGAACTTGACAATGGGAATCCATGTAGTACTTCTTGTTAGGGTACTCGTACAAAATTATTGTGTAAAACATATGATCTATCAAAAATAACGACAATAATTATGAAAACATTTTATTAAGTGTAAGCTGCTACTCACCGAAAGTTCTATTTTCCAGTTTCTATTCCCTACCTGGAACTCCCTCTGAGAGAAAACTATGGGACTGCCCTCACCAACAGCACTGCAGAGATACAATGGGGCATTTATCACCACCTTCTCAAGGGCAAATAGGAATAGCTGGGCTTGCTAGTAATTCTGAAAAATGCTCCACATCCTGAGAAATGATGAAAAATTATAAATTTAAAATGGATGTTGCAAGGTTTTTAATTACAAAGTGCATCAAAGGTTACAGGGAGAAGGAAGAAGAAAGGGTTTGAAAGGGAAAATAAATCAGTCATGATCAAATGGCAGAGCAGACTTGGATGGTCTGAATAGCCTAATTCTGCTCCTATGCCTTATGGTTTTGTGGTCTTATTTTTATCATTTTCTTTTTCAAATGTAGCACCAGATGTAATGGCCTGAGTATAGATTACATCAGACATTGATTGAGAAGGACTGTGTGGAGAATGTCTCATTAAAAACATAAAAGCATAGAAAATAAGTGCAGGAGTAGGCACTGAGCCTTGCTGTACCCCACTAGTCACTGCCTGCCATTCTGGAAAGGTCCCATTCACCCTTTGCTTCCTGTCTGACAACCAATTCTCCATCCACATCAATACCATACCCCCAATACCGTGTGCTTTAAGTTTGCACACTAATCTCCTGTGTGGGACCTTGTCAAAAGTCTTTTGAAAATCTAAATATACCACATCCACTGGCTCTCTCCTATCCACTCTACTAGTTACATCTTCAAAAAATTCTATAAGATTCGTCAAACATGATTTCCCTTTCACAAATCCATGCTGACTTTGTCCGATGATTTCACCTCTTTCCAAATGTGCTGTCATCACATCTTGGATAACCGACTCTAGCATTTTCCCCACCACCAATGTCAGACTAACCGGTCTATAATTCCCCGGTTTCTCTCTCCCTCCTTTTTTAAAAAGTGGGGTTACATTAGCCACCCTCCAATCCTCAGGAACTAATCCAGAATCTAAGGAGTTTTGAAATATTATCACTAATGCGTCCACTATTTCTTGGGCTACTTCCTTAAGCACTCTGGGATGCAGGCCATCTGGCCCCGGGGGTTTATCTGCCTTTAATCCCTTCAATTTACCTAACACCACTTCCCTACTAACATGTATTTCCCTCAGTTCCTCCATCTCACTAGACCCTCGGTCCCTACTTTTTCCGGAAGATTATTTACGTCCTCCTTAGTGAAGACAGAACCAAAGTAGTTGTTCAATTGGTCTGCCATGTCTTTGTTCCCTATGATCAATTCACCTGTTTCTGACTGTAAAGGACCTACGTTTGTCTTGACCAATCTGTTTCTTCTCACATATCTATAAAAGCTTTTACAGTCAGTTTTTATGTTCCCTGCCAGCTTTCTCTCATAATCTTTTTTTCCCTTTCCTAATTAAGCCCTTTGTCCTCCTCTTCTGGTCTCTGAATTTCTCCCAGTCCTCAGGTGTGCCGCTTTTTTTTGCTAATTTATATGTTTCTTCTTTGGACTTGATATTATCCCTAATTTCCCTTGTCAGCCATGGGTGCACTACCTTCCCTGGTTTATTCTTTTGCCAAACTGGGATGAACAATTGTTGTAGTTCATCCATGTGATCTTTAAATGCTTGCCATTGCATATCCCCCGTCAACCCTTTAAGTATAATTTGCCAATCTATCTTAGCTAATTCACATCTCATACCTTCAAAGTTACCCTTCTTTAAGTTCAGAACCTTTGTTTCTGAATTAACTATGTCACTCTCCATCTTAATGAAGAATTCCACCATATTATGGTCACTCTTACCCAAGGGGCCTTGCAAGACAAGATTGCTAACACACCCTTCCTCATTGCTCAATACCCAATCTAGAATGGCCTGCTCTGTAGTTGGTTCCTCGATATGTTGGTTCAGAAAACCATCCCGCATTAAAAATCCTCTTCCTCAGCACCCTTACCTATTTGGTTCACCCAATCTATACGTAGATTGAAGTCACCCATTATAACTACTGTTCCTTTATTGCACGCATTTCTAATTTCCTGTTTAACGCCATCCCCAAACTCACTACTACTGTTAGGTGGCCTGTACACAACTCCCACCAGCGTTTTCTGCCCCTTAGTGTTATGCAGCTCTACTCATATCGATTCCACATCCTCCAGGCTAATGTCCTTCCTTTCTATTGCGTTAATCTCCTCTCTAACCAGCAATGCTACCCCACCTCCTTTTCTTTCCTGTCTATCCCTCCTGAATATTGAATATCCCTGGATGTTGAGCTCCCATCCTTGGTCACCCTGGAGCCATGTCTCTGTGATCCCAACTATATCATATTCATTAATAACTATCTGCACATTCAATTCATCCACCTTGTTACGAATGCTCCTCGCATTGACACACAAAGCCTTCAGCCTTGTTTTTACAACACTCTTAGCCCTTATACAATTATGTTGAAAAGTGGCTCTTTTTGCTTTTTGCCCTGGATTTGCCTGCCTGCCTCTTTTACTTTTCACCTTACTGCTTTTTGCTTCTCCCCTCATTTTACACCCCTCTGTCTCTCTGCACTTGTTCCCATCCTCCTGCCACATTAGTTTAAAGCCTCCTGAACTGCAGTAGCAAACACTCCCCCTAGGACATTGGTTCCAGTCCAGCCCAGGTGCAGACTGTCCTGTTTATACTGGTCCCACCTCCCCCAGAACTGGTTCCAATGCCCCAGAAATTTGAATCCCTCCTCCTTGCACCATTTTTCAAGCCACATATTCATCTGAAATATCCTCCTATTTCTACTCTGACTAGCACGTGGCACTGGTAGTAATCCAGAGATTATTACCTTTGTAGTCCTACTTTTTAGTTTATCTCCTAACTCCCTAAATTCACCTTGTAGGACCTCATCCCGTTTTTTACCTACATCATTGGTACCTAAGTCACCACGACCACTGGCTGTTCACCTCCCATTCCAGAATGTCCTGCGGCCACTCAGAGACACATTGACCCTTGTACCAGGGAGGCAACATACCATCCTGGAGTCTCATTTGCGGCCGCAGGAACGCCTATCTATTCCCCTTACAATTGAATCCCCTATCACTATAACTCTCCCACTCCTTTTCCTTCCCTCCTGTGCTGCAGAGCCACCCATAGTGTAATGAACTCGGCTGCTGCTGCCTTCCCCTGATGAGACATCTCCCCCAACAGTATCCAAAACAGTCTATCTGTTTAGGAGGGAGATGATCCCAGGGGACTCCTGCACTACCTACCTACTGCTATGCTGTCTAGTGGCCACCCCTTCCCTTTCTGCCTGTGTAGCCTTTACCTGCGGTGTGGCCAACTCACTGAATGTGCTATTCACGTCTTTCTCAGCATCACGGATGCTCCACTATGAATCCAATCGCAGCTCCGGATGCTCAATGCGGTCTGCCAGAAGCTGCAGTTGGACACACTTCCTACACATAGTTGTCAGGGTCACTGGAAGTATCTCTGATTTCCCACTTGCTGCAGGATGAACAAACCACAGGGCCGATCTCAGCCGCCATGACCTACCCAATACTTGCCTCCTTTCTGAAACTTTCTCCTTTGAAAGGAACTTACCCAGCCTTACCTCACTTGGAGTGAAGCTCGTCCTCAGCCTGTTCTTGTTAAAGCCTCAAATCTGCACTCCTTCACTGGCCCGCCCACTCACTAGCTGCTCCGCTTGAGGTAACCCTCTATTTATTTGTTTGAGATTTTCAAACTGCTTGGTCACCTGACCTTGACTGCCCAATCAGCTGCTTTCTGCTGAGTCTGAGCTATTCAAATCTTGATTGTCTAATCAACGGCTTTCTGCTGAGCTATTCAAATCTTGATTGACTTGATTGCACAGTCCAACTGCCAAAACTACCAGAATCTCTCGAGTCAAAGCCTCAAATCTCCACTCCTTCACTGGCCCACTCACTCACTGGCCGCTTTCCACATTGTCAGAACTGTAAAGCTGGGAGCTTACCTGATTGATTGTGAGAAGGCCACTCCCTGTCAGGTCCTTTATATGCAGCCAAGGTCTCAGTGCATTAACACAATACCCTCAAGACAAGTGCACTTTGAGTGACATTGTCATCCACTTGTTTTTGGAATGTACATTTTTACAGATCTGGAAAGATCAATCAAAGGTGGAAGTGTACTTGTCTGTTTCAATTGGTTTTCCTATTTTTCTCTTCCATCTCTGTCTATAGGGTTTTAATGAGATTTTTACATTTACAACTTCTTCCTTTGCCCTATCACAGAGACTGCCTCTGCTTCCTCTAACCCTTGACCTGAAATAATGACTTTATTTCTCTCCACATGACTACTTCTTCATTAACTGGGGGTCCATTATTTTTTATTTTTGTTTTAGAAAGAAATGCAGTGGACTTAGTCAAGGATCATGACAAACACCTGTGTAACACAAGGCTCTGAGCTCCGCAGACTGTTTACTCTGAGGAAAATACACTTCGGCATTATCAGCTGCTGCTGGTGTAATTTCCCTCAGGTCTGCCTGAATTTACAGGTCTTCTAGCAAAAGAAAGTCCTGGATTATGTGTTGAGGGACATGCTGAAGCTTATAGCAATCACCATAAAGGATCAAATGTCATAGTTAAGGTTCTTTTGCAAATTGGAAACAGTGCAAAAATCTTTTAGAATGATGCCTTATAAGCAAAAACAATGTCTTCAACTATAAATGGTAACACCAGAAAGTGTTGTATTATACATAAGAACTTCTATGAATAAAGGATATTTTTGGGAATGCAAATAAAAATATGTTTCCCAATTTTAAATATCACTAGTTCAATATTAAAATGCAAGCATGAATACATGATTTTAAAAAGAGTTTGCTAATTACATGTAATACGCACAAAATACTGGAGGAACTCAGCTGGTCATGCAGTATGTATGGAGGTAAATAAGTGGTCAATGTTTTGGGCCGAGACCCTTATCAGGTTAATGTTGTTTGGAATATCACCTACTGATACTTGCATGGGGAATGTTCCATGTATTCTGTGTTTCTCTTC
This sequence comes from Hypanus sabinus, assembly GCF_030144855.1. NCBI lineage: Eukaryota > Metazoa > Chordata > Chondrichthyes > Myliobatiformes > Dasyatidae > Hypanus > Hypanus sabinus. Next base: position 34,776,528 of record NC_082707.1, read on the forward strand.
CTATAATGAAGGCAGTATAATACCTTTTAGCTGACTTGTATTTCTTGTCCTTGTTTTGTGCACACACAATTCTAAATTTAACTTGGCACTTTTAAGCTGAGCAATGGCAGAGTGAATGAAACTGCCACTGACTTTGTTGGTTAAGACCATTATGGATACAAGCTCTCTTTTGCAATCAGACAACAGCTTTTATAAGTGAAAAGAGCTGAGACTAACAACTTCCAAATTGACAAACTCTGAATGATGGAATAATGGCAAACAAAGCAACGAAGGCAAACACTGAGTCATTAGCAGCACAAGCAATGGCGGCTTGGTTCACGTAGGAAAAATAAAGCTGATAATGAATTATAAGTGGTAGCAACCGCTTATGTATAGTGAATAAAGTAGATCACACAAAGAAGTAAGTGAGAGTGAAGAATAATAGGCATTATGATAGATAAAAATTAGCCCAATGGGAAAAAAAATCACATGAAACTGAGGTAGAGCATTCTAAGTGATGAAGAATAAAAAGCTTTGTACAATCTTTGCAATGGAGTTTTCAATGTCACATGTTTATCAATATCAATATATTATTTTGCACACATAGTGCATGACAATAAAGATGAATTTTTACACCATGGTTTTTAATCAGGATTTTCCCTGCTCCCAATGAAGTAATCACAGAAAGAGGAATACTGACACGTTATAAAATACAGAAAACAGGAGAGCCATTATTTACCTCCCAGCCTCTGCCAGTATCAGGAATCAGGAACTGATTTGTTCATTGTGAATGATAATGGAGGTTCAATGCAAGTCAGTTATGGCAGATTACATGGAGAGGTAAAGAAGGTGGGAAATTTTGACCCACATTGAGAACTTTGCTACAAAGAAACTGAGCAATAAATAAACCTATGGTTAATTAGTTAAATTCTCCAGTCAACCAAATTAAAGGATGTAGCTGTTGTCAGTATTCCTAGCAAATAATTACATAGCAAAACTTCTACATGGATCAGCAAAGAATTCTAATATTTAAAGAGTACATATCAGTTTGTCAATCTAATTGGTGATTGTGGTCCTACAAGTTATCATTGTGATCTTTCTGAAGCAGTGAATTCAGTATGAAGGCATATTTATTTTACTTTGGACTGATGCCATGGGTAATGGTACCAATTGTTCCATCTATCAGGCCCAGGAACAATCCTTCTTTCTCTGTGATGCCTATTTTAAAACAAAACCTACCCCACCCCCACCATGCAACTTCTTCAAATTATTTGCTTCTTTGTCACAAAGTGGTTAAATGAATTTTTTTTTTAAATATATAATTGCATGGACGAGCTGTTTTACTTTGTGGCACTGTGACATTTCTGTCACTAAAAACTGCTGTGTCAGGTGAAATCAGGATTTCTACAGCAAAACAACAGAACTGAAATGCCACTCTAGGGTAAGTTTGCTTGTCCACAAAGATATCCACTAGCATGATACTGCACCGGGCACCCTTGCCAGCTGTCTTGTTGCCAGACGTGTGTAGCATTTGTGTTTGGACCTTGTGAAAATAATCGTCTGTTTGGAGGCACCAATCTGAAGGCTTTCCCAATTAGCACTTGCTAACCCTGAGTAATTTTAGATATTGTGAATCTAGCCAAGACTAACTTATACTACGTACAGTACTTCTGCCCTCTTGAATACAAGATTACCACTGATTTCAAAGATACGTTATTGGGTTCACTGACCACAGAGCCCTAAAGTCAAAGAGATTTTAAGCCCTCTGCAATATAGGTATTTAAGAGAACTCTCACTTTAGGGCAGTTATACTGTATTCACCTGCTCTTCAAGGACTAGCTTACTTCCCTGTCTAGCCTCTGAGGTGAGGCATAGCTGCCAATATTTGAGTGGTGTGTCTATCCTCCCTATCAAGGAGGAGATACTTCCAACTAATGAAGTAATTTAAACACAGTTTATTTTATTTTTAATGATACACATTTAAATTTAGACAAATAGTTCTTATCACATATTTAAAACTCACAGAGGATTTCTGATTTATAAAAGATTTCCAAATTACTAAAGATTTATAAACTACAAAGGATTTTTAAACACTGTTAAAATTCTTACAAACTAAAAGAACATAATAATTTGTTGATGAACAAATCGTCCATTGCAGAAGCTAAAAGTTGATGAATGAATTCTAGTTCTTTCTGTCACCCTGTCTTTGGGTCATTCCTAACAGACCCCAATACTATGTAACATTTTTAGTGTTTTGCTACTGGTTGACATCATCTGCATGTAACATTTTTCAGATACCTTTGTTCGGAAAAAGTAACTTACACGGATGGTCTAAAAGCTTCTGGTAATAGAGTTTCCAGATACCCAAAATTAATGCTGTGAAGGCTGACTCTCTGAGTATACTAATCTCCCAGCTATTGATTGATGGACTATACCTGTGACCATGTTTGATGCACTAAGTGACAGGATCAGTCTGGTCTGCAATCTTTCTTGAGCTCAGACACAATGGGCCTACAAGACATCATTGTTTATTGTTTACAACAAGAAGCTGAGCAACAAAAAATACTTAGAAAAGAAATCAGGAGGGCTAAAAGAAGACATGAGGTAGCTTTGGCAGTCAAGGTGAAGGATAATCCAAAGAGCTTCTATAGGTATATTAAGAGCAAAAGGATAATAAGGGATAAAGCTGGTCCTCTTGAAGATCAGAGTGGTCGGCTATGTATGGAACCAAATGAAATGGGGGAGATCTTAAATGGCTTTTTTGTGTCTGTATTTACTAAGGAAACTGGAATGGAGTCAATGGAAATAAGGCAAACAAGTAGTGAGGTCATGGAACCTATACAGATTGAAGAGGAGGAGGTGCTTGCTATCTTGAGGCAAATCAGAGTAGATAAATCCCCAGGACCTGACAGGGTATTCCCTCAGACCTTGAAGGAGACTAGTGTTGAAATTGCAGGGGCCCTGGCAGGTAGGATTGGAGTATAGCCCATGTTGTTCCATTGTTTAAAAAAGGCTCTAAAAATAATCCGGGAAATTATAGCTTGACATTGGTAGTAGGTAGATTATTGGAAGGAGTCCTAAGAGATAGGATCTACAAGTATTTAGATAGACAGGGAGTTATTAGGGAGAGTCAACACAGCTTTGTGCATGGTAGGGTTATGTATAACAAATCTATTAGAGTTTTTCGAGGAGATTACCAGGAAACTGGATGAAGGGAAGGCAGTGGATGTTGCATACATGGACATCAGTAAGGCCTTTGACAAGATCCCACATGGGAGGTTAGTTAGGAAGATTCAGTCGCTAGGTATATACGGTGAAGTAGTAAATTGGATTAGACATTAGCTCAATGGGAGAAGCCAGAGAGTGGTAGTGGAGGATTACTACTCTGAGTGGAGGCCTGTGACTAGCAGTGTGCCACAGGGATCAGTGCTGGGTCCATTGTTATTTGTCATCTATATCAATGATCTGGATGATAATGTGGTAAATTGGATCAGCAAATTTGTTGATGATACAAAGATTGGAGGTGTAGTGGACAGTGAGGAAGGTTTTCAAAGCTTGCAGAGGGATTTGGACCAGCTGGAATAATGGTCTGAAAAATGGCAGATGGCATTTAATACAGACAAATGTGAGATATTGCACTTTGGAAGGAAAAACCAAGGTAGAACATACAAGGTAAGTGGTAGGACACTGAGGAGTGCAGTAGAACAGAGGGATCTAGGAATACAGATACAAAATTCCGTAGAAGTGGCATCACAGGTAGATAGGGTAGTAAAAAGAGCTTTTGGTACATTGGCCTTTATAAATCAAAGTATTGAGTATAAGAGTTGGAATGTTATGGTGAAATTGTATAAGGCATTCATAAGGCTGAATTTGGAGTATTGTGTACAGTTTTGGTCACTGAATTGCAGGAAGGATATTAATAAGGTTGAAAGAGTGCAGAGAAGGTTTACAAGGATGTTGCCGGGACTTGAGAAACTGAGTTACAAAGAAAGGTTGAATAGGTTAGGACTTTATTCCCTGGACCATAGAAGAATGAGGGGAGATTTGATAGAGGTTTATAAAATTATGATGGGTATAGATAGAGTGAATGCAAGCAGGTTTTTTCACTGAGGCTAGGGGAGAAAAAAACCAGAGGACATGGGTTAAGGGTGAAGGGGGAAAAGTTTAAAGGGAACATTAGTGGGGCTTCTTCACACAGAGAGTGGTGGGTGGGTGGAATAAGCTGCCAGATGATGTGGTAAGTGCAGGATCACTTTTAACATTTAAGAAAAACTTGGACAGGTACATGGACGAGAGGTGTATGGAGGGATATGGTCCAGGTGCAGGTCAGTGGGACTAGGCAGAAAAATGGTTCAGCACAGCCAAGAAGGGCCAAAAGGCCTGTTTCTGTGCTGTAATGTTCTACGGTTCTATGGCTCTAAGGAATATTGGTTGGAATTCCAACTTTGCAAGAATGACTTTAATCCTTGGAAAGCTCATGCTGCTCTGCTAGAAAGCTGAGATAAGTAATAAACCTTTCGGGCCTTAGACATGAATATCCATCACAGAGGTAAATCTCCAAGAAGCTTATGGTAGATTCTGAGCGACCATAGCAACACCAGCATGAGGGCAGGCAACCCATTATACCAACAAATACCTGGAAATGTAGCTGGAAATGATAGACCACAGTGAAAATATCCTGTACCCTAAAACCCTCAAGGTGAGAAGTGAAATGGCATAGGAAGGACAGATTGCCTAGAATAATGTCCTGAGAATTAGACCATACATTCAACAATGTCAGAGTGCAGTGATAAATACAACCTGGAACAATCTAAACTTAGTGGCCACATTATTAGGTATGTCCTGTACCTAATAAAGTCACCACTGAGTATATGCTTGTGGTTTTCTGCTGCTGTAACCTATCCACTTCAAGGTTCGATGTGTTGTGTGTTTAGAGATGCCCTTCTGCACACCAACGTTGTAATGTGTGGTTTGTTGTGTTCCTGTCAGCTTGAAGAAGTCAAGCCATTTCAAAAGAACAAAGAACAATACAGCACAGTACAGGCCATTCGGCCCACAATGTTGTGCTGACCCTTAAACCCTGTCTCCCATATAATCCAATAACCCAGTTTCCTTTGACCTCTCTTGTTAACAAGACATCTTTCCCTACAGAATCGCAGCTCACTGGATTCTTTTTAGCTTTTGTACTATTCTCTGTAAAGTCTAGATACTGCTATGCATGAAAACCCCAAGACATCAGCAGTTTCTGAGATACTCAAACCACCCCATTCAGCACCAGCAATTTTTCCACGGTCAAAGTCACATTTCTTCCCCATTCTGATGTTTGGTCCGAAAAGCAATTGAATCTCTTGACCATGTCTGCATGCTTTTATGCATTAAATTGTTGCCAAATGATTGGTTGATTGGATATTTGATGTATGCAGGCATTCGTAATAAAGTGGCCACTGAGTGTAATGTTTAAGTGCTGACCATTCCGCCTACTGAGCGAGTGCCCACCATGATCCTAACTGCAGCTTACATACTACCAAAGGCAGATGTCAACCTCATACTCAATGTATTGAGTGCCATCATTACCAAACAAGAAGCAGTCCACCCTGATACCTTTCACATTTGCCAGGGACCTCAATCAGGCCGGCTTGAGGAAGTCTCTGCCCAACTATCAAAGGTCAATCAAAGAATCAAAGGTGGTGATGAATTGGCATAAATCCACCACAACATTCTCTTACTCGTTGTCAGCAAAACCAAAGAGCTACCAGAGGTCCTTGGGCCAGTCCTTATTAGGGATTGGTAACTATAATTATTCCAGAGGATCTGTCCTGGGACCAGCATATCAATGCTGTTATGAAGAAGGCACAGCAGCACCTCTGCTTTCACAGTTTTGTGAAGATTCGACATGGCATCTGAAACTTTGAGAAAATTCTACTGAGGCACAGAGCAGAGTATCTTGACTGGTTGCATCACATTCTGGTATGGAAACACAAAAGCCTGCAAAAAGTAGTGAAAACAGCTCCTTCCATCATAGGAAAAAACCTCCTCACCATTAAACGCATCTACAGCGAGTGCTCCCACAAGAAAGCAGCTTTCATCATCAAGGACTCCCACCATTCAGGCCATGCTCACTTCTCATGGCTGTTATCAGTAAGGAGGGACAAGAGCCTTGGTCCCACACCACCAAGTTCAGGTACAGTTGTACCTTCAACCATCAGGCTCCTGAACCAGCGTGGATAACTTCACTTACCTCAATACCGAACTGATTCCACAGCCCATAGACTCACTTTCAAGAACTTTGTAACTCATGTTCTTTATTTATTAGTCATATTTGCAGAAAAAAAGAGGGCAGAGCTTAGATAAGATGGTGATAAACGGCGACTCCTTTGCTTGCTCCTTTGGAAACAGTTCTTTTCCATCTTTAATATCGATATTTTTCCCTTTCAGGTTTCTTTTGAAGACCCTGACCCAGAGTTACACGCTGAGTTCAGTTCTTTGCGGGAATGGGACCCGCTCTTGGGTTTTCACGACTGGCCGTTATCCAACATGCCAAGGGTATGGCCTAAGAGTTCGGCTTGCCTTTGGAGGCCTAAGGTCTCGGGGCTCTGGAAACAGGCAGCCCATCAGAAAGTTGTGTCATGGGAGCGAGAAGATCTTTGGCTGTGTGCCCAGAGACCTGAGTTCTTTGGGCACAGAGCTCGCAAAAAGCAACGTTATGGACTTTTAACATCGTAAACCAGCAAGTTGTTTGTTATGTCTCCCCTCTTGCTGTGAAACAGAGACATCTCTTTCTCCCTTATTAAGGAGAGAGAGAGAGCCTGTGGTATGTCTGTGGCCTTGCTGTTGCTTTACTCACACTTGAGTGCTCAGTGGTGGGTTCCGATGATTTTTTTGCCAGTGGGATTGTTGCTTGCTGCTGCTTACGCATGGGAGGAAGGGGAGCTGGGGGAGACTTTGAAGTTCTAACATTTAACTGTCATTCATTCTTTGGGCACTCCTCTGTTTTCATGGATGGTTGCAAAGAAAAAGCATTTCAGGATGTATATTGTATACATTTCTCTGACATTAAATGTATCTTTGAAACCTTTGTCTTCTTTTGCACATTGGTTGTTCATCAGTTTTTGTATGTAGATTTTTGAGTGTAGTATATGGTGACATATACATCCTGTGATAATAAATGTACTTTGAACTTTGAACTTTGAACTACCACTGGCAGATCATCGGCAGCACCAGAGGAGCCAACACACTTGACCACAGCTACATTGCCATTAAGAATGCTTACATTTCGATCCCTTGACCACATTTCAGGAAATGTGATCACCTGGCTGTCCTCCTCCTTCTTGCGTACAGGCAGAGGCTAACGAGCAAAGTTCCAGAGGTAAGAACAACAACGTAAGGTCACAGGAGGAAGAGGAGTGACAATGGGATTGCTTCAAGTTGGTTGACTTGGTGATGTTCATCAAAGGACCTGAACAAATATGCCGCAGTTGTTATGGACTTTATGAAGCCACTCATGAATGAATGTGTCCCCAAAAAATCATTCTGAGTCTTTTTCAATCAGAATCCCTGGAAAACCAAATGATTTGAAATCTGCTGAAAGTAAGATCAGTGGCATTCAGGATTGTCAATCCAGGAAAATACAAGACATCCAGGTATGACCTCCAGGAAGCCATCTCACATGCAAAGTGGCATTTCCAAACCAATCTTGAATCAAAGTGGGATGCTCGACAACAGTGGCAGTGCTCGAATGCCACCTCCAAGCAAAATAAATACTGAGGTTTCACTGCCAGAGGAGGTCAATGCTTTTTGTGCTTGCTTCGAATGACAGGCACCTTCACAAACTCTGACAGTCCCCGATGACCCTGTGGTCTCAGTCTCTGAGGCCAATGTCAGAGCCCCTTCAGAAGGGTAAATCCACTGAAAGGGTGTGGCCCAGAAAGCATACGTGGCTGAACACTGAAGGCCAGTGCTAATCAACTGGCAGGAGTGCTTACAGACGTCTTCACTCTCTTGCTTTGAGAGTCTAAGGTACCCACCTGCTTCAAGCAAGCTTTCATCATTCTAGTGCCCAAGAAGAACGTGCTAACCTGCCTCACTGACTATTGTCCAGTCATACTTATTTCTGCTCTGATGAGGTGCTCGAGAGCTTGGTCATTAAGCAGATCAACACCTGCCTGAGAAGTGGCCTGGATCCACTCCAATTTGTCGACCGTCACAGCAGGTCAAAGTTACTTGCCCAGAGCATTCAGGTCAGCATTCAACATCATCATCCCATTGAAACTCATCACTGAGCTCTAAGACATGGGGCTCGATACTTCCCTCCTCAGCTTCCTCATTGCCAGATCCCTGTCAGTACAGATGGGCAACAACATCTCCTCCATAATTACAATTAGGTGCTGGAACTTCACTCACTTCGCTCACCACAGTTCTGAACTGATCTACAATCTACAGTTTGCTTTCAAGAATCCTTTACAACTCAGTTCTTTTTATTTGTAGAATTTGCCTTATTTTCCACATTGGTTGCTTGACATTCTTTGTTTACGTATAGCTTTTTTATAAATTCCATTGGAAATCTTTATTTATTCAGTATATCCATGAAATCCTGTAAACAGCTGAAAGAAGATGAATCTCAAGGGAGTATATAGTAACATACTTCAATAATTTTACTTTAAAATTATTCTCAAATTTGGATTTTGAACTTTGAACTTCTGCCAGCATATGAAAGATGACAGTGACAATATGTACCACTATCATAACTCAAGTATATCTCAGACTTTATGTGAATTTTCTGCTTTGTAATCACATCACACACACACAATGCACTCTGAGTTGAAGGTCTGATAATAGGTAATCTGATTTTTCGTAAATTTCAATGGTTTGACACCTGGTTGTTAGGTTCTGTTTCTGACAGTCTCTTTAAACTCAGCGGATTCTGTTTTCCACACCACTGTGGCCTGGTGGCATGCTTTCTTTATATGTCCCGAGGTCGTTGGAACACTTGCTACACTATTTCATAACATCTGAAACAAGTGAATGAAAAACATGTTGGGGCACTCTCAGCATAATGCCAATTTGTGGAGATCTGCTAGCCTACCACTACCAAAGTAATCTCTGTAACCTCGTTGTCTTGAACAATGACAATAAAGTTTTATTCTATTCTAAAGTATGGAGGGCTGGACTTGCAGAGTTTGATTGCATTCTTCCCTCTTCCTTGCAGGAAATGGTTGTGTGGGGTTGAGTAATGTACTTGTCAATTAGCTCAGTCATGTAATTTTAAGTGTGCTTGTGATCAAGGGCACATATGGCTCAAAGAAAGAGAAAATGCTAATCTGGAGATCATTAACTGAGACTGCACACTTGCGTTCAATTTCTTCCTTGCATCCCATCTTACTTTCATCTTGCAAACTCTTACGTCTTATTTGGAAGTGCTTCTTATACTAGACTATTTTCGTGACCATGACAATATCATCAAACATAGAACATTACAGCCACAATGTTGTATCAAACTTTTAAGCTACTCTGAGATCAATTTAACCCTTTTTTCCTACATAGTTCTGCATTTTTCTATCATCCATATGCCTAGCCAAGAGTTTCATGAATGTCCCTAATATCTGGAATATACTGTTACAGAAACAATAAATTGGACGGGTCCTGTGGCCACACACTTCAATTCCACAGACCACTCCCACTCTGATATGTCTGTCCATGGCCTCCTCTACCATCAAGATGAGGCCACACGCAGGTCGATGGAGCAATACCTTATCTCCCGCCTAAGTAGCCTCCTACCTGCCGGCATGAACATCCAACTCACAGACCTCTGTTGATACCCCTGCCCCCCACCCTTACCCCCATCCCTATCTCTAATTTTAGTCTGGTTCTCTTTCTCTCTCTTTTTCCCCCCTCACTATAATCTCCCCCCAGCCCTACCTTTCTTTCTCTTTTATTTCCCATAATTCTCCACCTTCCCCCTAGCCTATTTCCCTCCAGCCTATCACTTCCCAGCTCTCTACTTCATCCCTCCCCCCACTTCTTATCCCCCCTCGACCATCCCATGTTACTTCACTCCTGATGAAGGGTTTCGGCCTGACACGTTGTCACTACCTCCTCCCATAGATGCTGTTTGGCCTGCTGAGTTCTGCCAGCATTTTGTGTTTTTATTTATTTCCAGCATCTGCTGATTCACTCGTGTTGAAATTGGACAGGTCATTGGTCAGGAGAGGAACTTCAAGTATAACAGGAGACAGATACTGTCATTGCACCCATCAGATGAATCACCTGCCCTGATTTTCATACTTCACATGGGCTAGAGGTTAGTTTAGAGGTGAGATCAGCACATGATGTATCACCAGACATGTGTGGACTGCAGCCAAGCCAGGGGAAGGAATAGCTTGTGTGCCAGCTACCTGAAAGGTGAGATCGCACATTAGCTCTGCCACGAACGACTGAGTCTGGGAAGAACATTAACGTAGCTGTTGGTAAAAGTTAGTTATACACCCACATGAAAATTCTTGGGACAGTAAATGGGTTGCCTGAAAGCCAATGTGTGGAGTTTAAGAGCTTCAGGGTTGCAGCCTTGTGCAAGTCATTGCACAGATTCTTGATTCTCCAGCATGGAGTGGAGTTGAATTCTGTGTCAATACATGAGGTGCCTAGGCAGGCAGATGGTATCAATCACACAAATTCTCCAATCAAAGTTCTGACTTCTGGCGTGCAAAACTCAGGTTATTCCAAAGTCACTATGGACTGAGGCTGGTACAAGAATCTATGACAAGCTTTCCAGCAGATCCCCTGCCCTGGAGGAGCATCACTGATTTCATGGTGTACAATCTCTGTGATGTCAATTGAGTTCAAACCAATAATGCTCCGACATTAAACCTTTGATGTCTGCCAACCTGCTGGTTCACACTACTGCATTTGTGTATTTAATGTTTCAGTAATATTTGAGTAATCTTGTAAATATATTGTTTGATTAAGCATTCTTTGTTTATATAATTCATTCCGGTTATGTGTAAAAATACATGAATTGCATATGTCATGATACTACCACATGATGATCGTCGTGGCTATCTCTCAAGGTCGAGGATGATGGTCTTTGTTCTGTTGATCTATCACAGAGTGAAGATGCCTGTGGTGTATTTGTTTAATGTGTACTTGATGTTGCACTCCAAGAAGCACACAATATTTCACAAATCAACCAATTGATTCCAATGGCATGGAACCACGCCGAAAGGAGCTGATGGATTTGTTGCAGCCTTCATCCGCCTTCACAGCCATTGAGTTGGAAGTAACTTTGTCCACCTGTTCCACCGTTGAGGACTTGGTTGGTTTGTTCTTTGTCACGGACCTCACCTTCAACCTTACCGCCATGGGTGACCCTTCCAGAAGCATTGCTCCAGACGACATCACTCTTGGGATCTCAGGAACACACAAGCTTCTCCACCACGACAAGGTGACAATCCATGGAGAATCATCATGTACCATGTGATACGTATATGCCTTCCTTAAAGTAAAAACTTAATGTACACAAGTTATCATCTGGCTCTCTTGTTTTTCTTCTAATTAGTTTAATGCTTTCAAGTTACAAAACATAACAGCTACTACTCATAAAATCCATGTAGAACAAAGCTACATCCTCTGGATGAGAAATATGTTCAAGTTTGACCATCTCCAACTCCCTCCTCTTTACTGAAGCAATTTGAGGTGGCCTCAAAATAGAGTCAGTGTTTGGGGGTTGGGGAAGGGGGTTTAGTGGGAATGGGTATTGTTTGATGAGAATATCTGATTGGGGTGTAGAATTATTATTTCTCTTGCAGTTTATCTTACCTATGCTTGCTTTCATCTTTGTATAGTCACCTTTACGTGTATGGTTGTTCAATGAATTTTCCTGTAGTTATGCACAGTTGCCTCTTTTTTTTAGAAACTTCTTAATTTCAGCAGCAGGTGTCACACTACTTGAATCTGGTGATTTTGTTGGTTAATTGTTATCTATGGAATTTCTGTTATCTCTAGTCTGGTATGAGAATACAACCATTTTAAAGCCTGCTCTTTATTTTGTTATCTTTATGCTTCTTCTTTGCTCTTGCAACACTTAATAAAATGACCATAAACAACAAGTCTCAATCTTGACTTCCAAAGGACCTTTGGATCACAAAAGCATCAGGCTCCAACAGTAGTAAGACAGGAAAAGGTATGGAGCGATTAAGCAGAAAAGTGATTGATTTGATGTATAAGTATTTTCATCTGATTATGAGTTGAGTGATTTGTGCAGGAAGGAATATTGAGGTGATCAGTCAAAATGGACTGGTAACATGCAGAGTGTGTCAACCTTAAGGATTTAGCTTTACTTTATTTATTATCACTTTGACCTGAGTATTGAGGCATTAGGGTGGTCAGTAGTCAAATTGTTGCTCATCCATTTTTGCTGTTGGAAGTTTTAAGGAGAATCTGTGTTGTGCCAAATTCACATAGAGGCACATCACTAACAAATAGCAAAAGGTATAATTAGCTTTATTCAAGCTGCAAAAACAACATGCATGCACTCACATCCCACACATTATACAACCCATCAAGGTCAAAGGTGATTAGCTTTCCTTTATTACTTGATGCTAGACTCAGGGTTGTCCTCTTTGCTGCAGTTAGACTTAGGATCCCTCTGTGATCCCAAGTTCTTTCAGTGTTCAACAGTTCAGAGAAAAATTAAATTTTGAACACAAGAAATTCTGCAGATGCTGCAAATCTTGAGCAATAACACCAAATGCTGGAAGAACTCAGTAGGTTGGGCAGCATCAATGGAAGGGAATGAATAATTGATGTTTTGGGCAGAGACCCTTAAATCCATGAGGTAAATCTTGTATGTACATCAATCTCCAACCTAATTCTTCTGTTTACCTCAAATAAGACAGTGCGACATGAAATGTTTGCTACAGGATCAATTCCAATTTTTACTTTACCAATTGTGCACCATTTTAGTTATTGGTACTGACCAATCAGGCAAAGGAGAGCATGGAATTGATTGCTCTTGCTAATTCATGGACTTTGTTTGGGCTATGACCAAGTTAAACCACTCAAGTATGTTGCTATCTTAACTTTGGGCATTTATTGGCATGGTACCATGTAGCTCTTCTGCTACCTTAAGTGCCATTGGTAAGATCTAAGAGAGGGCTCATTGTTTCTTATTTTAATACAAACAAATGGACACTATCTTGTTGTGTGTTACTGCCTTGTTGCCTCCAATTCACCAGGCTGCTAAGACTTTAGGGAAAGCAAACTAACTTAACAAGTCATTATTATAAATTTGTGAGAATATTATATTGGTGCATTGCCACTTTTCTCAGGTCAGACAACTATGTGCTGTGATGCTGGATATTCATTCTTCTAAGACATTATCGGTCTCTCACAGGGAAAATTCACAGGGAGCTTCACAGACCATTAATCATCTCTGTCTGTGATCACCTCCAACTGAAAACATACTTCTGTTCTAGTATGGTTGTTTTAAGCCCAAATACCTGGGCTAAAAACCTGGTCGCAAGGTGGAGATAACTGGGAATTAAATATCCAAGGGTATCAGGTAATACGGAAAGATAGGCAGGCAGGCAGAGGAGGTGGGGTGGTGCTCTTGATTAGGGATGAGATCTGGGCCATTGTGAGAGACAATATAAGATCTATGGAGCAGAATGCTGAGTCCATCTGGTTAGAGATTAAGAATAGTAAAGGGGAAAGAAATCACTGGCGGGTGTTGTCTATAGGCCACCTAATAAAAATATTGCAGTGGCAGAGGTGATTAACCAAGAAATAACCAAGGTTTGTAAGAAAAGAACAGCAGTTGTCATGGGGGATTTTAACTTTCACACAGATTGGGTGAATCTGGTTGGTCAAGGAATTCTTGAGGAGGACTTCATAGAATGCATCCGTGATGGCTTTCTTGAGCAACATGTTAGTGAACCTACAAGGAAAAATGTTGTCTTAGATCTAGTCCTGTGCAATGAGACAGGTAAGATTAACAATCTTGTAGTCAGGGATCCTCTTGGAAAGAGTGATCATAGTATGACTGAATTCCGCATTCAGATGGAGGATGCAATAGTTAGATCTAAAACTAGTATATTATGCTCGAACAAGTGTGACTATAACAGGATGAGGGAGGAGCTGGCTAACATGGATTGGGAGCACAGGCTATTTGGTAGGACAGTTGAGGAACAGTGGAATACTTTCAAAGAGATTTTTCACAGTGCTCAACAAAAGTATATTCCAGACAGAAGTAAGGACAGTAAGTGTGAGGAGAGTCAGCCTTGGATAACTGAGGAAATAAAAGATAGTATCAAATTAAAAGCTCATGTGTACAAAGTTGCAAAGAGTAGTGGGAGACTGGAGGATTGGGAAAATTTTAAAAAGCAACAGAGAACAACTAAACAAGAAATAAAGAAAGGGAAGAGTATGAAAGTAAATTAGCACAAAATATAAAAAAAGATAGCAAAAGTTTTTATAAATATATAAAGCGGAAGAGGGTGGCTAAAGTTAATGTAGGTCTCTTGGAAGACGAGAAGGGGAAATTGATATTGGGTGATAAGAAAATGTCTGAGGTATTGAACGACCATTTTATCTTGGTCTTCACGGTGGAGGACGTGTCTAATATGCCAAATGGATGAAATGGGAGGTGAGGACCTCGATAATATCACTGTCACTAAAGAGATAGTGATGAGCAAACTAGAGGGCCTGAAGGTAGATAAGTCCCCTGGTCCTGATGGGATGCATCCCAGGGTGCTGAAGGAATTGGCAGAGGTTATAGTAGACGCGTTGGTAATTATGTATCAAAACTCTAAGACTCTGGGCATGTCCCAGTGGATTGGAAGACAGCAAATGTCATGCCACTTTTTCAAAAAGGATGTAGGCAAAAAACGGGCAACTTTAGACCAGTTAGCTTAACATCTGTAGTCTGGAAAACGCTTGAAGCTGTCATTAAGGAAGAAATAGCAAAACATTTAGAAAGGAGTAGTTCCATTAGACAGACACAGCATGGATTCAGAAAGGGCAGGTCCTGTTTGACAAATATACTGGAGTTCTTTGAGGACATAATGAGTGCAGTGGTTAGAGGGGAACAGATAGATGTCATATACTTGGATTTCCAGAAAGTGTTCGATAAGGTGCCGCACAAGAGACTTATAAATAAGATAAGGAAGTGCATTGACATGGACAATGGATTGGTTAACCAATAGAAGGCAGAGAGTTGGTATAAATGGGTGTTTTTCCGGTTGGCAGTCAGTGGTGAGTGGGGTGCTGCAGGGGTCAGTGCTGGGCCTGCAGCTGTTTACCATTTACATTGATGATTTGAAAGAGCAGACTGAGTGTAGTGTAGCAAAATTTGCTGATGACACTAAACTGAGTGGAAAAGCCAATTGTACAGAGGATGTGGAGAGTCTGCAGAGGGATATAGATAGGGTAAGTGAGTGGGCCAAGGTCTGGCAGATGGAATACAACATTGGTAAATACGAGATCATTGACTTTGGAAGGAATAATAAAATAGCAGATTATTATTTAAATGGTGAAAGATTGAAGCATGCTGTTGTGCAGAGGGGCTTGGGAGTGCTTGTGCATGAATGGCAAAAAGTTGGCTTGCGGGTACAACAAGTTATTAAGAATGCAAACAGAATGTTGGCCTTCATTGCTATAGGGATTGAATTCAGGAGCAGGGAGGTCATGCTGCAACTATACAGGGTACTGGTGAGGCTGAACCTGGAGTACCGTGTGCAGTTCTGGTCTCCATACTTGAGGAAGGCTTTGGAGGCAGTGCAGAGGAGGTTCACCAGGTTGATTCCGGGGATGAAGGGGTTAACCTATGAGGAGATATTGAGTTGCCTGGGACGAAATAATTATTGAGTATAAGAGTTGGAATGTAATGGTGTGGTTGTATAAGACATTTGTGAGACCGAATTTGGAGAATTGTGTGCAGTTTTGGTCACCTAATTACAGGAAGGATATTAATAAGGTCGAAAGAGTGCAGAAAAAGTTTACAAGGATATTGCCGGGACTTGAGAAACAGTTACAGAGAAAGGTTGAATAGGTTAGGACTTTATTCCCTGGAGCATAGGAGAATGAGGGGTGATTTGATAGAGGTGTATAAAATTATGATGGGTATAGAGTGAATGCAAGCAGGTTTTTTCCACTGAGGCTAGGGGAGAAAAAAACCAGAGGGCATGGGTTAAGGGTGAAGGGGAAAAGTTTAAAGGGAACATTGTGGGAGCTTCTTCACGCAGAGAGTAGTGGGAGTGTGGAATGAGCTGCCCAATGAAATGGTGAATGCAGGCTCACTTTTGACACTTAAGAAAAACTTTGACAGGTATATGGATGACAGGGGATTGGAGGGATAATGGCCCAGGTGCAGGTCAGTGGGACTAGGCAGAAAAATGGTTCAGCACAGCCAAGAAGGGCCAAAAGGCCTGTTTCTGTGCTGTAATGTTCTATGGTTCTATACTCTCTGGAATTCAGAAGAATGAGAGGAGATCTTACAGAAACATAAAAAATTTTGGAAGGAATAAATAAGATAGAAGTAGGAAAGCTGGTTCCATTGGTAGGTGAGACTAGAACTAAGGGACATTGCCTCAAGATTCAGGATAGAAGATTTAGAATGGAAATAGGAGAAACTGTTTTTTTCAGAGAGTGGTAAATCTGTGGAATTTTCTGCCTAGGGAAGCAGTTGAGGCTTCTTCACTAAATGTATTTAAGGAACAGTTAGATAGATTTTTACATAGTAGGAGAATTAAGGGTTCTAGAGAAAAGGCAAGTGGGTGGAGCTGAGCTTATGGACAGATCAGCCATGACCTTATTGAATGGCAGGGCAGGCTCGATGGGCCGGATGGCCTACTCCTGCTCCTATTTCTTATGTTCTTATGTAAAAACACCCATACCTGAACATGGTGGGGGAACTCTGATAAAGCTGCAATGAGCATTTTTTACACAGAAGTGGTCATGTTAAACAAATGTTCTTGATTTTCAGAATTACCAATTTACTGTATTTAGTTTGGAGCTTGCTTTTAATGAAGTAAATTTGTATTATTGCACATTGATGTAATGCATTGTTTTGGATAGATGATATAGTTATACAGTAAATCGTTCTCTAATCTGAAAGACAGGCTTATTTGATAATTGACTGAGACTGAATGGAGGGAAGGACTTGGCATTATTATGGATTTGTATCAGTGTGGGTCTGTACTGAAAATCCTGTTCTTCCTCAACTGTTTCCTCTCAACACAAAAGATTTTTTGCTCAAATTGCCGTGTGGACCACTTCCATTTTGATGGACTGTGCACATTACGTTCATGAGAGAACTTCAAGAGAAGTCCAGAGAACAGCTTCTAGCTCTATGGATGCCCATTTTAAGCTTTTGGAAGCCTTGAATTCTGTCAATTGAGGGACTATGGAGTATCTTCCAATTTGACTAATTTCAAAAATTTGTATCCATATGACATCGGTCACATTATAATAAAAAAGTTGAGATTTTAACAATTAGGTTCACAACAGCCAGGCTCAGTGCAAATTGGTGTCAAAACAAGGTGATATCATCACGCCACCGATATTCTTCACACATCACTACATTTCACCTTAAAAAACTTTCCCACTGGAGTGAACCAAATCTGCAGGAAGAAGAAGGCAAAATTGTTTAAGCTATTTTGCAGCATTCTCACCTTGGGAAAAGTTATTACCCTTTAACCATCAGGCTCCTGAAGCAGTGTGGATAACTTTACTCACCTCAACACAGAACTGATTCCACAACCTATGCATTCACTTTCAAAGACACTACAACACATGACCTTAGTGCTATTTATTTATTTATCTACTTGTTGATTTACGTGTTTGTTTGTTCATTTATCTATCTGCTTATTGATTATTTTGGATTGCACAGCTTGTCTTCTTTTGCCCATTAATTTTTTGTCAGTCTTTGTGCATAGTTTTTCATTGATTCTATTGTAAAACTTTGTTCCACTGTGAATGTATGCAAGAATCTCAGGGTAGTATATGGTGATATATATATACTTAAAATTTTAAAGTATGTGATAATAATGTACTTTGAACTTTGGTTATAAAGGTGCTGCATGCAGACATTGCTTGTGAATGTGTGCAATCAGAGATTGAATTCCATGTCATTCATGAGATATAAGTGAAAACAGGCTGCACCCTAAAGATCTGGCAAACATTCTCTACCAGTTACCCTCAATGTGGGACCACCCTTCAACAGAAAGCTCCAGGATGCAATCGAAATGCATTTTTATATCTCCGGACCCAATTCTCCTTTTCGTAATTCACTACACCTCCAAAGTGTCAGCATTAGCCTTTGCCCACATGTGAAATGTGTCATAGATGCATGGAGCAAGGACGACTATGGAGTAGTAGGATTAAATGTCTTTACTGAGTCATGCTAGCCACAGTTAACGCTGGGCAACTTACAGCGCGGAAGAAACAAACCAGGCCTTTTGTAAGTAGGAGACCCAATCAATTCACCACGCAATCAAACAGCCGCATGCACACTTCACACATTCTCACAACCAGTCCATTATGGTTCAGAAAGAGTGATCGAAAACCAAAAGCTCAACCCCAATACGAAGAGTGTGGTTCATCACCCAGGTGTGAACCCAAATATCCTGCAACAAGGATCACCCACAGTGGGAATGCCAAAATATTGGAAAACTATGACATTGTTTTCATAAAATCTTCCAACTCTGCAAGCAGATAAACCAAAGTTACAAAGACCTTTTCCCAGGTCAACAACCCCAGCACCAAGGCTCTAATGATACTTAAATGGGTTTGGTAAGTAGACTACCTTGCTTGATATACAGTAGCAGCCTCCCGAATCATGTGCTCCTATCTGAGTGCCGAAGTGGCAAGAGTTTACCAGGTAGAATGGGGAAAGGCATCCTTGCAAAAGTATATCATCTCAAACGTGGTCATATGACTACTTAGGATGGAGATAAGCCTTTGGAGTTGCACAGAGAACTTCCTGTCCCTTTCCTGGATAAATGCAGAAGTCCAGAGAAAGCAGTTTAAGGAGCCCACCAGCATCTGCACTATCCATTCATCAAAAGACTTGCAAGAGTGACTGTTGGTTCCACATCATTATCTACCAGATTCATTAAGTCATAGAACTGTACAGCAGGGAAAACAGGCCGTTGGCCCAAGTTATTCAAGCTGCCACTCTTTTTTATTTAAGAGATATATCATGGTACAGTCCCCTCCAGTGCAACAACACCACGCTGATTAAACCAGGTGACCAATGTGATGGACGAACCCATACTCCTTTGAAATGTGGGAGGGAACTGGAGCACCCAGAGAAAACATACGTGCTCACTGGGAGAACATACTTTAGCAATAGCAGCAGACATTAATTGTCTGCCATTGGCATTGTAACAGCATTATGCTAACCACTGCACTACTATCCCATCCCCAAACAATGCCTGTGTCTTCCTCTAAACCATTACTATCAATGAATCACGTAAATATGTCTTCTAAATGTCGCAATTGTACCCGCCTCTTTCATTTCCTCTGACAGCTCGTTACACATTCAGACTATGCTCTGTGTGAAGAAGTTATCGCTCAGATTTTCCCCTCTCATTTCAAACTTATGCCCTCTACTTTTGTTCTCCTTTAAACCGGGGGAAAAGTCTGTGCCTATTCATCTTATCTACTCCCCTCATGATTTTATAAATCCTTTATAGCACGGCCTTTAGCTTCTTTCTTTCTTTTTCAATCTTTTTATTGATTTTCATATATACACAAAAAAAAATAACATAGTAATAAGTAAGTTGTGAATACAATAGACTTGAAATCACATTGATAATAAGATAACAATATCCTACTAAACATCAACAGAAGAAAATACCTTAATCAATCAAGTCCACATGATTATATGAAAAAAAAACAAAAATAACCATTAAAAAAGAAAAAAAAATATTAAAAATATGTGAAAAAAATATATATTAAAAAAAATAAAACACTAAACTAAACTAACATGGGCAATAATAACAGTTTACAAGTATATGATAGTGTCAAAGAACTCCGGAACTCCATACCTGAACATGAATAAGCAGAAAGAAGGTCTGGAAAAGGCCAAATTAATTCATATGAAAATGTCGAATAAACCTTTAGCTTCTTATGCTCCAGAGAAAAGAAGTCCTAGTTTATCCAGAATAGAGGAGATTCTGCAAATGCTGAAAATCCGGAGCAACACATACACACACAATCCTTGAAGAACTCAGCAGGTCAGGCAGAATCTATAGAAAGGAATAAAGATTTGACGTTTTGGGTTGAGACTCTTTCCAGCCTCTTTATAACTCAAATCCTCAATCTTGATAACATTCTCATAAATCTTTTTTGTTCCACTTCAAAACCTACAGAATTAGAATGGAAGTGGTGTCAAGGTCGTGTAGTGGTTAGCATGACGCTTTACACTACAGATGACCAGATTCAAGTCCCGCCACTGCCTGTTCTCCCCGTCACCGCATGGGTTTCCTCCGGGTGCTCCGGTTTCTTCCCACAGTCCAAAGATGTACTGGTTGGTATGTTAATTGCTCTTTGTAAATTGTCCCCTGATTAGGCTAGGGTTAAATCTGGGTATTGCTGGATGGTGTGGCTTGAAAGACCGGAAGGGCCTAATCCACAAAAAATAAATAGAATTCCTTGATGCCAACCTCAAGATACTGCCTAAGAAGCAGTAATGGTGAGAATTTGAAATTGCATTGCACCAACCCAAGCCAGTAAAGTAAATGCCTTCTTGGCTTTCTTCACCACTACCACATACGTATGATCTATTTTTCCCTGATACACCTAACACTGTTATTGATAAGTTGGTGGAGCAGCGGGGAGAATCACACTTCATAAAGACTTGCACGATTTACAAGTGTTGCAAATTTCATCTTTGAGATGTGCGGCTGTTTTTCTCACTGTTGTTTAGCATTGTCTTCAGTTTGTTTCCTGTTCCTTTTTAAGAAATAAAATTAACACCTACCTGAAAACTAGTTAATGATGGTGTTAGTAATCCCGTGCACAGGCTGGACGATTTTATTTCTGATGGGTTGATGAACAATTTACTTTAAATATTAGCAGAAAGAGTAATTTTCGTTCATTGTTTGCTTTAACCATTGTCTTTAACATTTCCTGATCCGCTGTCGGACCAGAAGCAGGCATACAAATTCTAATTGTTTTTGTCTTAATTTTTGCTACCTCATGAGGCCTGTCCATAAAGAAAGTAGGAGCAGGATTAGGTCTCTTGTACCTTAAGCCTGCCCGATCATTGAATATAATTATGTCTCATCTGTCCACTAATTATTTATTTATATTTTGTAACTTATACTTTTTTATGTCTTGCACTGTCTTGCTGTCACAAAAGATCAAATCTCATGACATATATCAATGATAATAAATCTGATTCTTATTCTGATTTCCAGCCTCCTTTTCTGCATCAGTTCTCCAATCTTATAAAAAACATATCTACATTCTATTTAAGTACCTTCAAAGATCTGACTGTCATAATTCTAAGAAGCAGAACATTCCAGAGATGCATCACCCTCTTTGAAAGTTTCTATATACCTGAATTTTAATCGACCTCCCCCTTATCTTGCAATTATATCCCCTCATTCAAGACTCTTTCAGTAAACACCTCAAAACCTACTCTGTCACTGTGTCCTTGGGTGATTATAATTTTCAAATGACCTTTATTGAATATATCCAGTACTTTCACACAGCCAATTTGCCATAAATGGTGTACAGCAAGGCTTTTGACTAAATACAAAACGTCGCATTAATCTGTTCATGAGATCTATCAGAAAATTGTACGCAGAACTTCAGTTGCCACATGCTAACGCCAACGTAATTTCATAGCATTTCTATAGATGAAACCTGACCTATTTACTGAAACTGCATCTTGGACAATAGCCATAAATAGCTTTTCACACACTAAGTTCCATGTGTTCGTTAACTTCTGTACTTACTTACCTAAATTATCTCACTACCCTCAACCACCACTACCCAATTCTGAATCCATACTTAAGTTTAAAAATCCCTTCAGGTTCTTCTCACTCTCTCCAGTTCTCCTCCAGCTCAATATATTCTCCTGTTTCTCAACAGCTCAGGCTTCCTGTGTATCCATGACAATATGCAGCGCAGTAGGATAGAGGTTAGAACAACATTTTACAGAACCAGCGACCAGGGTTCAGTTCCTGCCACTGTCTGTAAGCAGTTTGTATGTTCTCCCCATGACTGTGTGGGTTTTTTCCAAGTGCTCCGGTTTCCTTCCACAGTCCAAAGACATACCAGTGGTGGGTTAATTGGTCATTGTAAATTGTCAAGTGATTAGATTAGGGTTAAATCGGGGTTGTTTAGCGACATGGCTTGAAGGGCCAGTTGGCCTCTTCTGCACTGTATATCAATCAATCAATCAATCAATAAATAAATAAATAAAGCCCTCAAAACACCCCTCCATCCTTGACTTTTACAACCACTGCTGGGAGAAGAAACTCTATATTGAAAACAAGGGAAGAATTAGTTGACTTGATCTTCCACACTTGGAGTTTCCTTCTTAAATTTTCCCTCTACAATTATCTTCATTTCATTAGAAACTTCCTCTTAAAGTCTATCACTCTTCTTTACCTTCCCCTGTCTGATTTAGCTCTTGCTTTCAATTAACCTAAATGAGAACTACTCTGAAACAATGTTTACACGACAGTAATGCAAACAGTTACAACTTTGAAACATAGAAAATAGGTGCCGGAGTAGGCCATTCAGCCCTTCGAGCCTGCACTGCTATTCAGTATGATCATGGCTGATGATCCAACTCAGAAGCCTGTACCTGCTTTCTCTCCATACCCCCTGATCCCTTTAGCCACAAGGGCCATATCTAACTTCCTCTTCAATATAGCCAATGAACTGGCCTCAACTGTTTCCTGTGGTAGAGAATTCCACAGATGAATTAACACCAAAATCTGTAGAAAAGAATTAAAGCTGTAGTAAAGGTCTAGGAATTGAGCTCTCATTCAGTATTTGCCAATTGTTGCAATAGTTTTAATATTTTTGAGTATAGAATATTAAACTTTTTTCTGTAACATTTCCTTCTCTTTACATATTTATAAATTTATGTAATTGAATTAATGAAACTCAGAGTAAGTTTCAAACGAAATCTCAGAATGCTTCAATTATTTTTTAGTACTTAACATAAATATTTTGTTGTTGATCAATAAATAAATTCTGTACAATTATACACTTAGTACAAAAACAAACTAACTTTAAGACACTGCATATTTTCTTTATGTTAGATACATTATTCAAACAGACAGTTGAAGAAGCTATAAAGAACATGTTGTGAATACAATCCTGATGGAAACAGGAGAAGATAATATCAGCTAACCACATAATCCAGTGCAAATGTACCCTCTGTAGGGCAAAAAAATATATAGATATGATTTGTAAGGCTTCTTGTTCTTCTGCTGATTTTTTGAATTTTTTTTGATGAACAATGTGTCCACAATTGCTAATAATATTTGCTACTGAACAGTTTCTAATCTGTTAGGTAGAGAAAGGTGAACACTATTAGTTTGTAACCGTGACGAAATCTATGCTAATATTTTTGATTTCCTGAATTTCTCTTTTAATTTTATCACAATGAGATAGGTTATTAAATCAGTTTTAGGTATTTATTTACTGTAATTCAGTTGTGCTTGCATCTGATTATGGTGATTTTGTTGCTATTGGTGGGTTAGCTACCACAGTGTATTATCATCAATATGCAAATAAATTGTGTGTTTGTTCTGTGCTGTGTCTCATGATGTGGGCAGTCGTGGTTTTCCATGACCATGATTGCACTTGGCAGTTCTTTTTCTGCAGAAGTGGTTTGCCATTGCCTTCTCTGGGCGGTGTCTTTACAGGACGGGTGACGGGGGACGGGTGACGGGTGACGGGTGACCTCAATACAGTTCAGAGATTGTCTGCTGGTGTCAATGGTTGAAAAACCAGGAACTGTGATATGTACCAGCGGCACATACGACCATCCACCTTCTGCTCCTGTGGCTTCACATGACCCTGATCAGTGGGGGCGGGGGGGGGGGGGGCTAAGCAGGAGTTACACCTGTCCCAAGAGTAACCTATAGGCTGGTGGAAGGAAGGAGTGCCTTACACCTCCTGTGACAGAGACGTATTTCCACCCTGCCACCCAAATGTAAGAAATATCACTTCCGATTAAATCTACTAGATCATTACTGAAAGTTTAAGTATTATTCTCTGGGCTGCGATCAGAATAGAATTATCTAAATCCCAGTTCTTCTTCCATTCCTCAAGTAAGCCTTGTTGCAAGTGGCATTTCTACCCTAATAGATCGGGAGAATAAACTAGAACACAGTCATAATCATACAGCTCAGAGGCAGGTTCTTTGCCGCACTGAGACTACACAATCACCCACCATTTATATAAACCCTGTACTTTATTATCCCCAAATCAGCCAGACTGCAGATTCTATCACTTGCCTGCCAAAAGCATAAGAAAGTAGGGGGTGGGAGAGTAGGAGCAGAAGGTAGTTGCCAGGTCCCTCAAGTCAATTAATATGCAATTGGTTGTTTATTGCTGTCTCATCTCCCCTTCTGCACCAGTTCCCCATCATCCTCATTTCCTCTATCTTTTAAAGACCTTAAAGTATCTAATACTCCGGCCTCTACCACACTCAGTTCAAAACCTGAATAAAGTTCAAAGTAAACTTACTATCGAAGTATGCATGATTTGTCATGATTTGGAAACCTGACAGATTCATTTTCTTGTGGGCATTCACAGTAAATGCAAAGAAATACAACGGAATTAATGAAAAATAATTTACCAAATGGACAAAACATCAGTGTGCAAAAGAAGACAAGAAGTGCAAACACTACTAGAAAAAATAATAATACATAATATTGAAAGCAAGAGTTGTAGAGTCCTTGAAAGTGAGTCCATAGGTTGTGCAATCAGTTCAGTGCCCAGGAGAGTGAAGTTATCCACGATGGCTCAGGAGCTTGATGATTGAAAGGTAATACCTGTTCCTGATTCCGGTGGCATGGAACGTAAGGCTCCTGTTCCTCATTCCCAATGGCAGCAGCAAAAAGAGACCATGGCCTGTTTGGTGGGGGTCCTTAATGCCGGATGCTGCATTTAAGCGGCCGCGCTCCCGGCAGATGTGTTCAATGGTGGGAGAGCTGGGCTCTATTCACTACTTTTTATAGACTTTTCCGTTCACGGGCTTTGGTGTTTCCAAATCAGGCCGTGATGCAGCCAGTCAGTATATTCTCCGCTGTGCATCTGTTAAAAGTTTGTCAAAGCTTTGGGTGACATTCAGGACCCGTGCAAACTTCAAAGACGGTAAAGGCGCTACCGCGTCGTCTTTGTAAAGGTACTTGCGTGCTGGCCCCAGGACAGATCCTCTGAACTGATAACGCCAAAGAGCAGAGATAGTTCCACAGATTCACCTATAAAATTAACTTTTCTCAACCATTCCTGTTTGCCAAATATCTAACATACGGAAAATATAACTGACTGGAAAACAACCGCCAGTATGCTTTTTTCTTTAAACCTCTCCCTGCTGCTCTCACATTCCCCAATTGCATTTGTTACTAATTAAAATTGCTTATGCTTTTAATTATATTTAACTTTCTAATTTCCTAGATTACATGAATTTTAAGTATTGCTTATTCGAAATGGGAAAAAATAGCTTCAGGCAACTCATAACCTAAAGCTTACCTGCGTTCATTCAATTTTGAACAACAAGAGTTCCGGCTTAGTTGTAACCTCATTATATTTTTATTTAGGTTAGGATAGCTGAGAGCAAGGTTTTGAATTGTTCTTTTGCCAGGGTGTCTCAAATTAGAGAGGATATAACCAACATTCTCTAGAAAACATTGTTACAATTTAAGCATATGATTTTCATGGAAGTGGACGTTTTAAATGTAGAAGTTACAATCGCCGCCATCTGGTCTCCGACGCTATTAGAAATCTGGATGTCTCGCCCTGTTCCGTCATTTCCAGCTGTCAGGAGATCGATTTTCAATCCTGACCAGACTGCAGTGAAAATAGGAGCGTCAGGTTACAGTGTGGAGAGGGATCAAGGCCGTTCCAACCACGTCGATATGGGTTCAGGTGCTGAGCGTAGGCGGAGTAGTAACACTTCCCGCACGCAGTCACTATTAAAGAGAAACGCAGCCAACATTCCGATCCACGAATATCTGAATTTACCCTAAACAAAATCGCAGAATTATAAGTGGACTTTCTATGAGTATTTTCCATAGAGATTTTTTCCCCCAATAATGCAGCTTAATCGTGCCTATTAGAAAGAAGATGTTTTTGGGAAACAATGTTTTCTGTTGTGTTCAGTTTGTGGGAGTGACTCAAGAGACACGGAATACTTATAACCCCATTTTGAAAGTGGGTAGGATGTCAACGTTGAGTACTTACACTGAATGTATTTATTGGCGAGTATTGTTTTCAAAATATGGATGTAAATAAATACACATTTTCAAATGTCCAAATCCCAGTCTCACATTGGCTGTATAGTCAGGGAAACGGTTGGGGTTTCAACATATCTGTATCCTTTGCGCAGTGTGTTTTCCATTTATTTCAAAGAAACTGTCCCTTTGCCGTGATTTATTGAACATTTCCGTTTCTGTGAGGGCTACTTAACAAGATTGTGAAGGAAATATAAAGTGACATTTCCTTCCTTTATATGGTGTGGACAGATTGAAAGATATTTCAGAGATAATTTCAATTTCACGTTCAATTATTTAGTTTTCACTGGTAATTTAATGATCAAACTTTTCTTTTGTCTGATAAAAGGGAATTGAGCTTCCCCGCAGGAGACGAAGTTTTTGATGAGAGTCATCGGCAACTCTGTCTCTCTCCTGTCTCACCTGCCCGGTGTTGTGAGCACTCGCAGCCGCATTTCCAGCACCCGACGTGTCTTGGATCGCAACTTTTCTTTCCGGGACGGGAGGACACGGGCCAGCGCTGGGGCCGAACCGCCGGCACTGACAGGATCTCCACGTCCTTCCGTCGGAGCTCTCCCTACCCCCCCCACTCCCTCTCCGTTCACTCCCGATTGGACGGCGCTCGGGTCACGTGGGAGAGATTCCCGGTGCCGGCCGCCATTTTGGTGGAAAGTTTGGAATTTCTCGGTCAGTCGCCGGGAGGAGGCGGAGGTGGAGTGAGCGAGTGGCAAAGTTTCTCGGGCGGGAGAGAAGGAAGTCGCCGGGCCGCGCCGTTGAGGCCGGTCGGAGGCCCGCCTGGTGCCGTGACGGGAATAATCGGGTGGCGCGATTGGAGCAACGAGAGGGCGGCGGTGGATCACCCCCTTTCCCCCTCGGGACAGCCTCTGGAGCTTGAACCCCGACCCTGAGGAGTGAATCACCTACCCTCGGGGCCGCACGGAGGGAAAGCCGCTCTTCCCGGGGGATCAGACCGATATTCTCGGGAGGGGACAGGCTACGAACGTTGCCCCTTCCCTATCCCAGAGGAGAAATATCAGAGACCCTGCTCAAATTTCTTCACTCTTTGAATGGAAGCAACTGGTTTCGGGAGCCAGTGAGTTCGGAATCGTCACCTTTTCGAGTGGCGAGGAAAGAGGAGTATAATTTCTCCGGTCACCTTGAGGAATTGGAGAACTGACCGGCGGAGATAAAAGAAGAGTTCCTGACTCATCATATCCCGACTGAGTATACAGAGGAGGCGGCTTTTGTGAATGTTTAGTTTAAAAGTCTGGGATGTGGTCATGAAACACCAAACCGGTCAGAGGTGAAAGATTATCCTATTTGTAATTTTGTTTTAAAGGAGCATTTAAATCAAGTTGTTTTTAAGGTTAATAAATTGCTAGTGAAACTGAAGGGTGTATGTATTTGCCACCTTATTTTCTTGGGGTGGAAACATTGGAAACTCACCAAGAATTTTTAAAGCATTGAAGAGAAAAACACTTCCATCGTCTACAGAATTTAAAGTGACATTTGGGGGAATTCCCAGCTCTGGGAGGATGCCGATTCGTAAACAAGGTGAGTTAACTTTTTAGATAGTGCCTTACCTTTATAAATTTAGATACTTTAAAAATGCAGCGCCTTTTGTATATTGAACATACGACTACCCGCATTAAAGTTCTTCAGGTGTTAAGTTCTCTGTGACTTTGGAATATGACTTTTATCTTGGCTTGTGTGACAGATGCTCAGCGAGCTCTGAAGCTCCTGGAGAATTATCGTGCCAAGCTCGCAAAGACTGAGGACCGTCAGCTCCGCGCGTCCATCGAAAGGGTCATTAATATATTTCGGAGCAATCTCTTCCAAGCATTAATAGGTACGTGTGTAGGCATCTGTGCAGTAAGTCTTAACTTTTTATTTGGAAATCATCAGTTTGATCACTTGATGCGAGTTGCAAAATTATTCACCCGCTGTTTCGAATTATGTTGTAATTTCTGTTTTGAATAGAACCGATATTGTGCAGTACGCCGCTTTAACGCTGCGACCAATCGATGGCTTCTCTGAGCCAGTTGCGCTGACAACCTGTTACTTAAGCAGACAGTTTATAAATTGAAGGGAACAGTCGAGCAAGATAACTTGAAAATATTGCTCTTGCATCAGATTAGCGATTTTTGAGCAGACTGAAGATTTTTTATTATGTACGTTGAAATGAGTAACAACAGGGCGACAGATATTTATGTAGTATTCAATAGCCTTGTTAGATGTTGATGCGTAAAGTTCACGGATGCTCGTGGTGAGCGTCTGGCTTCTGGAGGTTTTGTTTTATTTGGTGGTGAACAGGAAGTTCTGTGGAGTGAAGGGGCGTGGCTTGTGGATGTAAACAGGCTGGACCAGGGCTGGCTTTCCTGTACAGTATTCGCTGCATTCACTGTACACGTGTCGAGTTGGCGCTGAAGAAATCATTCGGTTCACGACATTAATTTTTAGGGAAAGCGATATAATTTCGCGGAAATGTTTTGAAAATGACGACAATGGGAGTTGTAATAAATGTCTTTAAATGGCAGGTTTAATCTTGTTTCCAAATCTGTTGTTAGAGCAGTTTGGAGACGGATAGAGTATAACAGTACGATTAAAACAACTTTGTCATAAGGAAAACGAGTAAAAGTATAGTTTCAGAATACTAATCGTCAGCAATTGAGCATATTTGATGTTTGCCTTCAACACAGTTTATTAAAAATAATTTTTTATAGGTTGTGTGTACAGTATATTTAAACGGGGTTTTCTGTGGCGTTGATTTACAGAGATAAGAAGGGGCTTTGACAAGTTGACTTTGATTTTTTTGGAGTAGAATAAAGATGTTATCCAGTGCCTCTGAACTTTTTTTGACAAATCCTTCCACTCTGGTGGAAAATATTGTCATTGCAAATGACCCTGATAATCTTAACACAAGGAAATCTTAAATTAGGATCTGGTTATTAGCACTCATTATACCACAAAAAGGTATTCTTCATTTGTGGAAGGATTCAGACTTACTACTAGATGTGAGGCTCTGCCGCCTTTCACTCAATAGTGGAAATACTTGATTTGTTTTGCACACATTCAGGGGCAAATGGTGAAACTGGGCTTTCTGAGATGAGTGACTTGCACTTTCCAACTGCCTACAAGGTGCCTTCATGGTACCTGAAATGCTTTTCATTTACCAAAATGATTGCAGATTCAATAAGACTTGAAACTGAACTAAGTTGAAACAATTCACTTGGTGGAAATCCAAAAAGTTAGATGTAAAATAGACATTTAAAGCTTCTATTCACTACTCAACAAACCTGGCCATCAGCATGTAGGACGTAGCAGCAAGAGCTTGGCAAAACTCTCTCAGCAATTTCCATTCCTAAGCTCTGCACTATCCTGACTTCCATTACTGAATCACCGTACTGGCCTTCTTAAGCTAAAGAGGCTGTTGGTGTCTTCTGAAAGACTGTAGCAGTTTAGGATGGTGATTGTCATTTTCATTAGCAGTATTCATAAGCTTTACATATTGTAGAATTTTATCACATCCAGGCCACATCATTTAACCTACTGCAGAACTTACTGACGAAGTGGTGATATTTGTAGTTAGAGTGTTTGTCTTAAAGTCTTGCTTCAGAAAAGCAGATTCATTATAAAAAAGATGAAACTATTAGCTTTTAAACTGTTGGATAAATGAATGATTAATAATACCGTTCTTCATTGTGGGGTCTAACTCTGATTTTAGTATCAGCAGTTTATTCAGGTACAATATTTTGAATGTGATCATATGTAGAAGTTCCTGAAGTTGGAGTAGTTATTTGTCATTGACATGTGCATAAGATGAAAACAAACTCCTTTGCCCATGAAATCAATGCGGACTAACAATTATTAATTTTACACTAATTGGACTTTGATAATTTTTCTAAAAAAAAATGTCCCTGCATTCTCATCAATCCTTCTCAGATTCTGCTCATATTCTAAAGGTGACTTGGCAGAGTTACTGAATGTCATGGTGCAGAGACCTCAGTGCTACTAATGACTTCAACAGAGGGCAAACCTGGGGATGAGCTTTGACATCTGTTGGAACTATATTTAATTTAAATCATGGATTGGATTGTTTCTGGAATATTGGAGGCTACATTTGACCAGGTAGAAGTGTATAAAATGGAGGCAAGGATGGGGTAGGTGAGCAGTTCTTTCTCTTCCCCCCCCCCCCCCACCAATAATGGAAATATCTAATGTCAGAGGGGCATATCTTTAAGATGAGAGGGGGAAAGTTAAAAGGGGATTTGAGAGGTAATTTTTAACACGAGTGGAACCTGCCTGGAGTTTTGTGCCATGTGCAATGGTGAAAGCAGATGGGACAGCAGTGGTTGAGGTGTTTTGACACCAGCAGAGTTAAACCCCACAATGAAAAATGGTATTACTAATTTATTAATTCAATATTCACAAGCTAACAGTTTCATCTTTGTATCATAAATCTACTTTTCTGAAACAAGACCAATAAGACAAACATACTAACTGCATTCAGTAAGTTCTGCATTAGGTTATATGATCTGGCCAGGATGTGACAAAATTCTACATCTAGGTGCATTTTAAATTGGCTTCATGGTCAGCACAGACATCCTGTGCTAAAAGGACTGTTCCTGTGCTGTAGCATTTTGTTCTAAGTATTTTTGAATTCAAATGTTTATTATAAAGTATTTTAAGAACTTTCAACATGAAGGCAAAATAACTTGAAGCTTCCCCTTTGACTTCTGGTCTGCAAACCTACATTCCCTATTAAAGTTGGATTTCAGATCATGGGCATTTCCGTTGGTCTCAACTGACCAGCATTACATTTCAGATAGAAACATAGAAAACCTACAGCACAATACGGCCCACAAAGTTGTGCCGAACATGTCCCTACCTTAGAAATTACTAGGCTTACCCATAGCCTTCTGTTTTTCTAAGCTCCGTGTACCTGTCTAAAAGTTTCTTAAAAGACCTTATCTTATCCACCTCCACCGCCATTGCCCGCAGCCCATTCCACATACTCATCACCATTTCAGCCCTGAGAAAAAGCCTCTGATTATCCACACAATCAATGCCTCTCATCATCTTGTACACCGCTATTATGTCACCTTTCATCCTCCGTCGCTCCAAGGAGAAAAGGCCGTGTTCACTCAACCTATTCTCATAAGGCATGCTCCCCAGTCCAGGCAACATCTTTGTAAATCTCCTCTGCACCCTTTCTATGGCTTCCACATCCTTCCTGTAGTGAGGTGACCAGAACTGAAGCTTTATCTTCAGTTAAGCTTGAGCAGAACTGAAAGCTTCAAGTTTCAGATCTCAATCTGTTAAGTCCTGGACTTGTCTGAGTACTGGCTTGAAATGGCCAGAATGAATTCAGCCCATTTAAATGCTTGCATCTAGGAACATCCATTTTCGTTCCCGATGTATCATTACCAATTTCAAAGGTACTCCTCTTCCTTTCATTCCACTACCTTTTAAATTTTATCTCAACATTTGTATAAATAAATGAATTTTCTTGGAATTTTACAATACTAAAGCTTATTAAATGTTACATATTCACAAATAAACTGGTAGTGTCTTCTCACCCCACCTGTAATGGTACTAAAAGTTCATTGTATTTTACAATACATGTCACATAATGAATTAACATAAATATTAGATGTTCCTACTGTGCTTACAGTGTAAACAGTATGAAATGAAAGTGTTGGCCTGAATTTGATTTGGTGAGATGGAAATAATTAATAGAAAATTTTAAAAAAAAGACCGTTTGAAGGACAGCATTGTTTAACTTGCTGTAGCTTGTAAAACAATTAAAGTGACCTCCCCACAACCCCTACAGTTTTATTTCAAGTCAAGTCAAGTTGCTTTTTATTGTCATTTCGGCCATAAACTGCTGGTACAGTACACAGTAAAAATGAAATGACGTTCCTCCAGGACCCTGGTGCTACATGAAACAACACAAAGCTACACTAGACTGTGAGACAACTCAAGGCTACACTAGACTACGTAAAAACAACACAAAAACTACACTAACACGAGGAAATCTGCAGGTGCTGGAAATTCAAGCAACACACAAAATGCTGGTGGAACGCAGCAGGCCAGGCAGCATCTATAGGAAGAAGCACTGTCAATGTTTCGGACTACAGACCTACACAGGACCACATAAAGTGCACAAAGCAGTGCAGGGCAGCACAATAATTAATAAATAAATAAATAATGAACACAGTAGGACAAATTTCAATATAATAATGATGTAGATGTCCGTCTAGACTCTGGGTATTGAGGAGTCTGATGACTTGGGGGAAGAAACTGTTGCACAGTCTGGTCGTGAGAGCCTGAATGCTTCGGTACCTTTTGCCAGATGGCAGGAGGGAGAAGAGTTTGTATGAGGGGTGCGTGGGATCCTTCACAATGCTGTTAACTTTGCGGGTGCACCGTGTGGTGTAAATGTCGGTAATGGTGGGAAGAGGGACCCCGATGATCTTAGCTGTCCTCACTATCCGTTGTAGAGTCTTGCGATCCAAGACGGTGCAATTCCTGAACCAGGCAGTGATGCAGCTGCTCAGGATGCTCTTGATACATCCTCTGCAAAATGTGGTGAGGATGAGGGTGGCGGTGGGAGAAGGACTTTTCTCAGCCTTCGCAGAAAGTAGAGACGCTGCTGGGCTTTCTTGGCTATGGAGCTGGTGTTGAGGGGCCAGGTGAGATCCTCCGCCAGGTGAACACCAAGAAATTTGGAGGCACCTGAAATTATTGTTGAGTGTCTTGGTCAATTATAAAAACTGTAATGCATTTAGAAGTTGTAATGTATCAGTGGAGTGCTTGATGGGGATGCTATTATAGATCTTTTAAATTTGTAGGAATGTGGTGATGTTGATCTTCTACTTTTCTTTGAATATGCTGTGATGAAGGAAGGGAGCGTTTGACTTGTGATTCTTTTTTACCTTGGTATTTGCTAAGCAATAACAGTTTTCAATCCAATTATTGGGGCTATTAATAGTAGTTGGCAAATGAAGAAAATCAGGGTGAAGTTCTGGTATTAAATGTGCTCTGGATTTGGTCTACTGAGCTCACCTTAATTTGTTAGTTTAATTTTCTGCCCTTGTGTTGGATGGAATGCAATGGTGATGGTAGTTTCACTTTTAGGCCTCTTTGCCAAGCTGCCTTCCTCTGACATTGGAAGTACATAATATGTCCCTGGGAAAATGCCATTTTCCACCTCAACAAAGGTGGAAATTGATATCTGCAGTTGCTGTCAGTGCATCTGTTCAGTGTTTTGACAGGAAATATTTGAAGAGGAAGTCATCAAACTTGGTACCAAGTTCAGAATCTGCTGGACAGCAGTGATCCCTACATTGCTATGAGCCTACAGCACACACTCAAACACAAAAATGATATCTATGTGATGAGGTTTGGGAGGGGGTCAGCCTCCATATCCACGATTTGATAAGTGAACTAATATCAGCATCCCCTCACAGATCAATATCCGTAACAGTGACAGCCTGATTACACTCAGTTGTCACTCTTGGGCTATCTAGGTGGTTTGCATGCTCGATGCCATATACCTGAAATATAGGAAAACATTCAAGCTCCTTCATGGCAAAAGATGACCAGGTGGGCAGAGGGAAAGAATTGATGTTCTCAATGCTTTGGGCAAAAACTGCTCCAGGTTTGGAAAGGTTTGTCCCAAAATTCGTCTAACCTATGGAGGAATATGAGAGATGGTACAAAATCTCAGTCCAAGTATTGGGATGACAAGGTCGTCAATATAGCAACAAGTAAAGGCTGCTGGAAAAAACATATCAGGTTGGGCAGCATCTATGGAAAGAGAAACAATGAATGATTCAGATGCGGTGACAAGGAGAACTGTTAGCCTAGGTAGCACAAAATGTAGCTGAGGAAGTTGGAATATTTCCAATAGGGAATATTTCATTATAAAGATGCCATCCCCTTCTCTCAATTCCTCTGTCTCCACTACATCTGCTGTCTGGATGAGGCTTTCATTCCAGAACGAAGGAGATGTCCTCTTCCTTCTTCAAAGAAAGGGGCTTCCCTTTCTCTACCATCAGTGCTACCCTCAACTGCATTGTTTCCATTTCACATGTTTACTCTCACCCCGTCGTTCCTCCACGCTTAGGGATAGGGTTCCTCTTGTCCTCATCTACCACCCCATCAACCTCTGCATCCAGCACGTAATTCTCCACAAATTCTGCCATCTCAAATGGGATCCCATCACCAAGCACATCTTTCTTCCCCCACCCCCCCCCCCAATTTTCTGCTTTCTGTAAGATTAGCTTCCTATGCAACTCCCTTACCCATTCGTCTCTTTCCTCTGATCGCCCTCCTGGAGCTTATCCTTGCAAGCGGAACAAATGTTACATTTGCTCCTACACCTCACTCACTTACTTTCATGCTGGGCCCCAAATGAGTCCTTCCAGATGAGGCAACACTTCATCTGTGAGTCTGTTGGGGTCATATATTGTGCTCCTGATGTGGCCTCCTGTATATCGGTGAGACCCAAATTAGATTGGGAGACTGATCTGCACACAGAAAATGTGGGATCTCCCAGTGGCCACCCATTTTAATTCCATTCTGCTTTGTCAATCCATGGCATCCTCTACTGTCGCAATGAGGCCACACTCAGGTGGAGGTACAACACCTTGTGTTCAGTCTGGGCAGCCTCCAACCTGATGGTATCAAGTTGTTGAATTTCCTGTAATGGCCTCCTCCCTTCACCAGTCCCCACCCACATTTTCCTCTCTCATCTCATCTCCTTGCCTGCCCATTGCCTCCCTTTAATGTTTCTTTCTTTCATGGACTTCTGTCCTTTCCTATTAGATTCCCCCTACTCCAACCCTGTATCTTTTTCACCAATCAACTTCCCAGCTCTTTGCTTCTAATTATATCCCCCATGTTTCACCTATCGCCTTGTTTCTATCCCCTTCTTCCCCCCCCCACACACTCTCCCACTCTCCCTTATCCTTTAAATCTACTCCTCAGCTTTCGTTTTTCTCCAGTCCTACTAAAGCATCTCTGCTTGCAATATCGACGCTACCTGGCCTGCTGAGTTCCTCCAGCATTTTGTGTGTGGTGGATTTCCAGCATCTACTGATTTTCTCTTGTTTCCAGTCGGGTTGAAAGGATTTTCATTCACCAATTGCAATATATGGAGTTCCTCCACTGACATTATTTATAAGTGATTTTTGGAACCCAGAGAGCTACAGTGGAAGCAAGTTCTTGATCCAGAGGAACTGCTCAAGGCATGTTTTGCAATAGTGGCAGATCATTCATAATAAATTGATGACAAATAACCAGATTTAAATACTGAATGCATGACATCTATGTTATATGCAGAGTGGTTGGTTCGTGAAACCTATGGTAGGCTCTTTCTTGTCTTGCAATTACTGTTTAACTGAGTACTTTCATATTTGTCAAGGATATACGAATGAAAAAAAGGTTGATAGTACACCTATATACTAGGTCACTTTGAATTTTGGGGTCTTTTGCTGGATTGTTTCCATGCTATAAATCTTCTTTTTGTTAATTGTCTAATTAGATATGTGTTACAAATAGATTATGTGTCTCATTGTAAGGAAATCCCACTAGTCCAAATGGTATCTTGAAATTAAAATGATCAGTATTGCCATTTAAATATTATGATGAAAAGCACAGGGGACATGACTCAGTCCAAGACTGTTACTACTTAATTGAATTTATGAAGGAAATTGAATATATAATTAGAAGGAAAATTTTGCAGAGTTGTGCTGTCTCTTAAAAATTTTCAAGTGCAGTCAGCCAACTGGCTTCCTCTATGCTGCAGGTTTCAATGTCTCTGCAAAAATTCACAATGTTTTGCGTAGATGTACAGAATACCACAGTGACTGGTTGCAGAATGATAGAGGTTTATTTCTGCTAAATATTTTGGTGTTTACAGCTATTTTGTCGGCATGATT
Source organism: Hypanus sabinus (assembly GCF_030144855.1). Classification (NCBI taxonomy): domain Eukaryota; kingdom Metazoa; phylum Chordata; class Chondrichthyes; order Myliobatiformes; family Dasyatidae; genus Hypanus; species Hypanus sabinus. The sequence goes on from NC_082707.1 coordinate 34,812,916, forward strand.
TGATTACGATTAACAAGCTTGGTCATGCTAACTACTGCTATCTTTTTCTGACGAGAAGCTATCCAAGATGAATCAATTGTCCTTTTCCATCCATCCATTTGCTTAAATCCTGCTGGGTTTTTAATGGTTCCAGTGTTAACATCTAGAATGCATTAACAACTTATGTGCTTTTCTCCACTTCTGGGCATTTTAATGTTTGAAAATTGTGACTCAAGATTTCTAAAAGATGAGAAATGATGATTTTCATAATAGGATAATGTATAAGTTGCAAAATTGTCATATCCAGAGTTCCTATGGAGTTTCATTCACTGGCGAGGTCCAAGACATTCAGTCTTGAATGTTGTTTGGATTTGGATAAATTGCAAAACATTTGGGAGCGTGGGTTGGAGGAAAGGTTGCATGTTAACATATTGTTTTTTTCAAGTGGCCCTTTATATTCATTCTGACAAATTTGGCAACCCATTTTTATTAATCAGTCATTCACTTCCTACATCACAGTGATGACTGTGCCAAAGTATAGGTTTAATTGCAAAATGTATTTTGGATTTTGTATGGCTCTATATAGGTGAACTTCTTCATATCATTTTACAAGCTTATTTTCATCCTTGTTTTTTGTGAAGTTTTCCAGATTACTATACCCCATGATTTGATAACATCTGCCAAGGCAAAGCTACTTGCATATTTATTTAATGGTTGTAAAGAATGTGAGTAGTATGATCATTTTCCATTCTAGCTGAAAATACAGTAGAATAAATCACAAATTTTGGACTTCGCAATGGGTTAGTTATAATAGCAGTTGCTTTGAGGTAAAATGACATTGGGCAAGTAGTTATTTGTTACATGCAAAATTGGTTATAACTGTATTTTAAGAATATACTGGGAGCAAAAATCACCAGTTAGATTTTATTCATTTCCAGCTGAATGGTAAATTGGGAAAATTTGCAAATTGTGTGTATTCCTTGGGATTTAGAATACTAAATTCGGTGCTTGTCACTGGCCACCTTAGCACGTTTTTGTTTTTAAGATCTTTTGTTCCGCCTTAAAAAAACACAAGTAGCTTGTATGCTTCAAACGTGCATTTGTCGCATACATACGCATTGTACTTAAATGCATTTGTCTAAGTCCAGGAAGCCTTTTCAAATCTATGATTCTGTTTTGCTGTACCGAGTGGATCATTGCTTCTCATTATTCTCTCCTCCTGATGAAAGGTCTCAGTCCAAAACGTCGACTACTCACTCTTTTCTATAGATGCTGCCTGGCCTGCTGAGTTCCTCCAGATGTTTTTGTGGCTGTTGCTCATTATTTTCTTAACCACATTCAAGATTGCTATCTACGCTATTTGATAAATTTACTGGTTATTCTCCTTCAATATAATGTTAACAGAGAATTTAAGCTTTAAATGGATAATTTGCAGTGAGTTGAAAGCTTTTGTAGAATTTCATTCCGATTTGGTTTGCAGATTACAACTGGAAAACTAGTGTATTTGAGCTTCAGTATTGCATTAATATTTTGGAATGTGCTCTCTTGAAGTCCTTTGTCCTGGGTCACTCCTTTCACTAGTTATTTTATTTTCAATTCATATGCTCATATAATAGAACAAAACTTTGGGAGATAATGTTACAAGATGTTCGTAAGGCCACATTTGAAGTACTGTGTACAGATCTGATCAATCTGCTGTGGGAAGGATGGTATTAAACTGGAGAAGGACCAGAAAAGAGTTGCAAAGATGTTACTGCGATGAGAGGGCTATAAAGGGAAGTCAGACAGACAGGACATTTTTCCTTGAAGCATAGGGGCTGAGGGGTCACTTTGAAGTTATATAAATCACTGGAGGCACATAGAGGTGACCATGGAGTTATCATGGAGATGATTTAAAAGATTTAAATGAGATATGAGGGACAATTTGTGTCACATAGAGTGTAGTAGTGGAACAAGCCACTAGAAAAAGTGGGTGGGTGTAGGTAGAATTGTGACACTTAAGATACAGTTGAAGGATATGAGTCAAATGTGGAAATTTGGAGATGGTTTGGGTGTTTCAATGCTCTGCAACCTCAGAGGATTCTGTAAGACAGAGGCAGTATGTGTAAACCTCATGCCCGACAGGGTGCAAGTTGATGTTTGACTCCATTTTGCTTATTATAGCTTCCATTATGCCTAACTAAGCATAGAAACATAGAAAACATACAGCACAGTACAGGCCCTTTGGCCCTCAAAGCTGTGCAGAACATGTCCCTACCTGAGAACTACCTAGGCTTTACCCATAGTCCTCTATTTTTCTGAGCTCCATGTACCCATCCAGGAGTCTCTGAAAAGACCCAATCATTTCCGCTTCCACCGCCGCTGCCGGTAGCCCATTCCACACACTCACCACTCTCTGAGTAAAAGAAAAAACTTACCCCTGACATCTCCTCTGTACTTACTTCCAAACCCCTTAAAACTATACCCGCTTGTGCTAGCCATTTCAACCCTGGGGAAAAGCCACAATCAAAGCCTCTCATTATCTTGCACTCCTCTATCAAGTCACCACTCATCCTCCATCGCTCCAAGGAGAAAAGGCCAAGTTCACTCAACCTATTCTCATAAGGGATGCTCCCCAATCCAGGCAACATCCTTCTAAATCTCCTCTGCACCCTTCCAATGGTTTCAATGTCCTTCTTATAGTGAGGCGACCAGAATTGAGCACAATACTCTAAGTGGGGTCTGACTAAGGTCCTATGTAGCTGCAACATTACCTCTCAGGCAAAATATCTTGGTTGGACCATGGGCCGGAGAAATCTGGTCAAGACAATTTGAAAGAACAGATTCTGAACTTTATCCCATTGAACTCCATACCCTACTTCACAGGAATTGTGTCACTGCATGATTAGAATATGGGTATCGTACTACAGTAGTGAATGGCAATAATGCATGGGCTGGGCCAAGGAAAAACATGATTTCCTCAGTCCAGATGTGTCTTGATTTGAAAGGTACTTAAGTGTCAGATTGCTTTTCAACAATTATAATATGTTTCAAGCAAAGTCTAAGAGAATGGTAGGTTAGGTTAGCAAGAGATGAGGTTATGAGGTGATCATTGTATTTCATTGAGGCACTGAAGATCAAATGCGAAGTTAAGCAATTAATTTCTTAAATTAGGCCTGTAAACACTTAGCTGCTTCTCCTTGCTACTGAGTGCCCCACCCCCACCACCCAATTATCTTTATCTCCCCCTTCAAAACTCCCACTGGTCTCAGGGACAGAGGCCGTATCACCCAGTTTGGGAACCACTGGTTTAGTGTCTTTACATAGTTCAGTTCAAGATTACAACTTAAAGACCTAAACTGCATTGCTGAAAGTTTTAGACAGTAAGATACTTTATTGACCCCAAAGGAAATTATAGTGTCACAGTAGCATTACAAGTGCACAGATCTACAAATATCAGAAGAGAAGTGAGAAAGAATATAAAATACAAGTTACCACAAATGGTCTAACAGGACGAGGTCATCACTTACCCGGCTATAGGTTCAATCATTATAGAGCCTAATGGCTGAGGGTAAAAATTACCTCCTATTGTGCTTTTTGGAGCAGCACAGTTGTCTTAGTCTAAAAGTGCTCCTCTGTTCAGCCAAAGAGGCATGCAGAGTTGAGAAACATTGTCCAGAATTGTAAAGATTTTCAGTAATGAGGGAGATTGAAAGATTGAGGCAAATGTGGAAGTGAGCACCAGCTGCCTGCCTTTTGATCACTCTGCTGCTGGAGAGGGGAGAGCCTGCTGCTGTGCCAGGAGAGTCTTCTGTATTTTGGATATAGACTTGGACTTTTCTCAGTCTTATAGACTTTATATTCGGTGTTTTTTGCCAATCTTTCTCATGTTTTTGTGCGTAGAGGAGGGATTTGAGGGTTGTTGTGTTGATTCCATTATTGCTCATTTTTTTTGTGTGGGGAGTTTGATTTGGGGGTTGATGATCATGCTGCCTTTCTTTCCTTTCTATCGGGGAAGAAGAATTTCAGAATTGTATACTTTGTATAAATGAACCTTTGAAATGCAGGCAAATGGGATTAGCTCAGTCAGTCAAATTTGTTCAGCATCACTGAGTTGAGTCGAAGGGTCTGTTTTGATGCTGTGTCTAATATGTTCTCTCTGATCTTTACAAGAATGACTCAGACCTTCAGTGCAACACTTCGAGACTTGTTGAAGCATAGTCAAGTGAGATGATGCAGAGAGACTTCTAAATCATATATGTGAGCTGAGTGGATAACTCCATTTGAGATTGATTTGGGAATTGGGTTGTCTATTTTGTTTGAGGAAAAAGATTTTGAGTTTTTAAACCTTGCTAGAGATGTACAGGATGAAAAGAAGCAGAGACTTTTTTCCCCTAGGGTGGGAATGGCTAATACCAGGGGTGTGATTTTAAGATGATTAGAGGAAAGTATAGGGAGATGTCTGCGATATCTTTTACATATAGGAATGCCCTGCCAGGGCAGATATAGAAGCAGATATATTGGGGACATTTAAGAAACTTTTAGATAAGCACGTAGATAGAAATTTGGAGGGCTGTGCAGTAGGGAAGGGTTAGATTGACCTTGGAATAGGTGAAAAGATTGGCACAACATTGTGGACTGAGGCACCTGGGCTGTAATGTTTTATGTCCTAATGTGAAATTGGGAAGTTTAAAAAAAAATTAAATTAGTTTTTTTAATACATTTTCTACATCGCTACAGGTAAAAACCCCCCAGATCAAAATGAAGAAAATTAATACAGTGCAAAAATAAACATACAATAATAATATGGTACAAAAAAAGATAATTGAGAAAGCACCCAAATTGAAGACATGTAAAATTACTATCCTCCTCAAGCCCCGCAACAAAAAGAAAGAACTCTAGACCAACCACAACACAATATAGAGAGTATAAATCAGGACATTCAAACCCCCAAAATTGTAAATACACTTAGCAACAGAAGATATTAATGTCTACTACCATAAAAAAAGGAGCTGAAAGCAAGGAACCGGGGGGAAAAAAACCTTAGTTAAGAGGGAAGTTTTAATATAAAAAGCACGTTTGTGCTTTTGTATCCGTATTGTTGAATGCTATCATTGGGTACCAGCCATTTAGGAAGACAAATGTTATGTTTGCCTTTATTGCTGGAGGATTTGATTTGTTTTGTACTCTTTTTAAGGATGTACTTGAAATATGTGAAATGCAGAAGATGTTTCAGGCAGGTAAGATCAGCCATAAAGGAGAGATCGAGTAGGCTAGAAGAAGGTCACCTTTACAAGAATTAAAAGTTAACCTCATTGAAATTTTAGAATATTCATAAATGATTCAGGAAAGTGGATATGGGATGGATGTTTTCCCTGGTTAGAATCTATTATATGGGATCACAGTCTTAAAATTAGTATTGAATGAACAGAAACGTCACAGGAGTTGCCAGTCAGTGTTAAACTCCCATGTAGGCCTTAGGGACTCCAGTTCTGAATTTTTCCTCTGGGTTTATTCCCAAAGCCTTCCCTATGAGTAGGTATAGCTGCAAAGCAGCAGAGGGTTAAGATCAGAGTTTTCCTTCTAGATGAGATGCCAACCACTACTGATGAGCTGCATCTACCTCAAGTGACTGGCCATTAGATGGGGATTGAATGCAATCAGGATCAATATCAAATGGTTGATGAAACTTGGATTTTGAGAATTGGCTCAGGTCAGGGAGGCAGTGGAAGAGGATGACGTGATCAACTGAGTTGTGAGGAGGATTAGGTTGAGTTTGTCACAGTAGTGAGATATGCTGTTAACAAATCCTGTTTTGTCATTTTGCTACTGTTGCCAGATAGAAATTGGTGGAAGGAATTTACACAAGATACGGGAAAAAGTGATTGCATTATGCCCAAGGACCTGAAGTTATGAAGCTTGCAAAAAGGACTCATAGTTTTGAGAGGAAGTGTGTAACTTTTTTCACGACCAGGAGACTATTGAACATTTTCAGAAAAAGTGGAATTGGGGGAGTTGTGTGGCCATCAACTTGGTGGCAAAAAGTAAAGGTGTATGGGAATTAGGTGTTGTAGACAAGATGGGTTTCAAAGAATGAGGGGGAAACTTGGAGAGTAGCTAGATGCTATCTTTGGTGGTTAACTTATTATCAGTTTTGTAGAGCAATTGAGATTACTGCAAGAGTTTTAAGTTTATAAATCTCACTGTGGTTTTGGAATGTAGGAGTGAAAATTGTTCTTGGACTTCTTTTCTCCTTTCAGGAATAAGTAATGCCATCTTCAGCATCTTGTCAAATCAATCCTTTGCTTGGTTGGCATGAAAGTATCTCCAAACGTAGAGGAATACGCAGCATGTCCATGGGATGCTGCTACCTACCAGCTTTTCTCCCCCAGTCAATCACCCATTACTGTTACCCATTTCTAATTTTGAAACATGTCACTAATTCTTTAGCTGTAAATCTTTGCTGTAAACTCTTTAGTTCCTTCATATCAAATGCAACAACTGAAGGAAATGATTTTCACTACCAGCTTTCAGGGAGTTTGTGAACAGGCAAAAATTGTTGGGCTTGTTAGTAATGATCATAGCTCAAAAGTGAATAGCATGTCAGTTAAGGGATACCATGCTTCAAAAAATGATGGTGAGCAGGCTTGCATAAACCGATAGATTTGTTATTTATTTGTGTAACTTTTTTTGTTCCTAAACAAAAGTGTTTTTGTTTTCAGATTAGTCATTGGATCAATAGGGTTGGTCTACAGATATTGCTTCTTAAAAGTAGTGTAGTGCTGAATGTGAATATAAAGAAATCATGAGGTTTGTTTACATTAATGGTGCAAATCGTATTAAATAGTATCCATTTTAGCTTTATTGTTGTTCACAACTTGTGTTGTATTGTTTACTTACTAGAATAAATATGCCACTACTGGGAATCTTGTAAATTAATGTTCACTTTAACTTTGGACATCAGATACATATCCCTTTATTTTCCAGATATTCAGGAATTTTATGAGGTTTCATTGCTGGATAATCAACCAGTTCCTCAAAAAAACAGTGGCATTGTTCCAGCTGTCCATAACTGGGATATTTCTAGCCTTCCAAGCACAATTGTTGCATCAGAATCGCCTCCCATCAGCCTTAGCCCTAATGCAGAGGTAAGTGCACATCAAGGTAAAACTAACATGATGTGGGAGTGTGGGTAGGTACAATTACTAATACCATATAATAAGTCATTGCCTCATAATTGGATTCAATAAATCCACATTGTATTGAAAATCAGGAAATGTTGGAAATGGCAGGACAGGAAGCTTCTATAGAAAGAGGAAGTGTTTTGGCTTAATGACCTTTTCTTTAAAGAAAATGTCAAGCTGGTCAGGCTCAGCGATCAGCTGATTGATCTAGCAGTTTTTGTCACACCTTGTTGGTAAGGGCAGGCCGTGCCTTACGAACCTGATTGAATTTTTTGAGGATGTGACTAAACACATTGAAGGAAGAGCAGCAGATGGAGGTCAGTCACCAGTGGTGTGCCTTAGGGATCTGTTCTGGGACCCTTACACTTAGTGATTTTTTTTATAAATGACCTGGATGAGGAAGTGGAGGGATGGGTTAGTAAGTTTGCTGATACACAAAAGTTGGAGGAGGTGTTGTGAAGGGCTGTCAGGTTACAGCAAGACATTGGTAAGATGCAAAACTGGGCTGAGAAGTGGCAGATGGAGTTCAACCCAGGTAAGTGTGAAGTGGTTCATTTTGATGAATTACTTCAAATATGATGGCAGAATATAGTATTAATGGTAAGACTCTTGGCAGTGTGAAGGATCAGAGGGACCTTGGGGTCTGAGTCCATAGGACACTCAAAGCAGCTGTGCAGGTTGACTTTATGGTTAAGAAGGCATATGGTGTATTGGCCTTCATCAATCGTGGAATTGAATTTGGGAGCAGAGAGGTAATGTTGGAGCTATATAGTACCCTGGTCAGACCCCACTTGGAGTACTGTGCTCAGTTCTTGTCGCCTCACTACAATAAGGATGTGGAAACCATAGAAAGGGTACAGAGGAGATTTAGAAGGATGTTGCCTGGATTGGGGAGCATTCCTTATGAGAACAGGTTGACTGAACTCAGCCTTTTCTCCTTGGAACGACGGAGGTTGAGAGGTGACCTGATAGAGGTGTATAAGATGATGAGAGGCATTGATCATGTGGATAGTCAGAGGCTTTTTCCAAGGGCTGAAGTGATTGCTACAAGAGGACAAAGGTTTAAAGTGCTGAGGAATAGGTACAGAGGTGATGTCAGGGGTGAGTTTTTTTATGCAGAGAGTGGTGAGTGCATGGAATGGGCTGCCAGCAATGGTGGTGGAGGTGGATACAATAGGGTCTTTTAAGAGACTTTTGGATAGGTACATGTAGCTTAGAAAAATAGAGGGCTTATGGGTAAACCTAGTAATTTCTAAGGTAGGGACATGTTTGGCACAACTTTGTGGGCCAAAGGGCCTGTATTGTGCTGTAGGTTTTCTGTGCTTCTATGTTTTTTAAACTTCATTAGCAGTTAAAGTACCTTCACTCATGTACTGTTATTGTGCCACAAATCCTTGCTGACCTGTTGAACATCTCCAACATTTTGTTATTACAAGCTGGTTGCTGAATTTAAAATTTGAATTTCACTCTATTACTTACTACCCTTTGTGCAGATGCCGGTTGATGGCAAATTGTGTGCCACAAATGTATTGAAGTGAATACCATCTTCTTTAGCTGTTGAAGTTATGCTTTGTATTTTAGCCAGGAAGTATTTTTTTACCCATACATTACGATGTGAAGCATTCAAAACGCAAAGACAGTTTAGTAATTCAAGGTTACCTTGAGTGTTAATTTGGATTGAATCCACACTTAGTTTATTTGCCTTAATGAAAGCCTAATCATAAGTTTCAATAAAATTGGAATGTTGGTTTGCTTTGCTCTCTAGAAATTCTTTAGAACTTTTGATCAGAAGCAAGTAGGTCCATTGTCCTATGAGTGAGTTTTGGGATCCCATAAAATCTTGGTTTGCCTTCCTTGTACATGTGTCTGACTGTCATGTTCCATTGTATTGTTCATTTTGAATGTACAGTTAGAGAATTCACATGAAGTTTTATGTTCATTTTCAAAATTGGAATGTCACCAGCAAATCGACATGTACTGACTATCCCTAAGTATCCTTGAAGGTAATCGTGGTGCACTGCTACAGTCCTTGTGGCTGAGGTACCCCACATTACATTTGGGCAAGTTTTTCATAATTTAGATCAAGCAATGAAGGACTGCAACATAATTCTAAGTCAAGGTAGTATTTCAATTGGAGTACTAACCTGAAGTAGTGACATTTCAATGCATCTGTTGCCTTTGGCCCCTGTGGTAGAGTGTGTGGGTCCAGGAGCTGGTGTCAAATTAGCTTGGGTAGGCACTTGTAATGTACTTTGTGTATAGTGCACATGGTACCTTCAGACTGCTTAAGGGTTGCTGCTGCATGTATCCCAACGGAGAGAATTCTGTCATACTCCTGATTACTGCCTCGTAGATGGTAGTAAAATTTTGGAATGTCAAGAGGTGAGTCATTTAATGCAGGATACACAATTTCTGCCTTGCACATATAGCCAGAGTACTTTTGTATCTGGTCTGTTTGAGATTCTGCTCTGTGGTAACTTACAGGGCATTGATGGGAGTTCTTACAGTGATGTAATTGAACGTTGGGGTAGGTAGTTATAGCAACAACCAAGAAACAGACAACCTAATCCTGTTTTTCAGTGCTTGACCCATTCTTTCTGTGCCTGGATTAAAGGGCCTGTTTTGATACTAAACTATGAGAATCATTGCCTCTACCACTCTCTCAGATAGTGTTCACAACATGATGGGTGGTGGGGAATGATTGCTTTCTGAAATCTCCAGATTCATTGCTAAGTCCTGATGGTGATATATACTTAGCTGAAAAAATGTTTCTTTCTTGGACTTCTACAAAAGTTTTTTTTTTTTTCCCTTGCCAGTTGCATTAGCAGGTTAGATAGATACAACAAAGCCATAGATTCTTTGGATGGTTTGGAGTGGATCTTGGTATGATGGGAATTTGGGTGTTAATCTTATTGCTGAATTTCTTTGAAGCCAAAAGAAAAGGAAGCTAGTAACTACTAGCTAGGGCCTGGGAGTATTCTGAAACAGGCAGACTTAAGAGTGCAAGAGTACAGTTTGCTAAAAGTTGACTGTGTGCTTAGCCCTCTGCTCTACTTACCTTACACTTACGACTGTGTGGTTAAGCACAGCTCTAGAGCCATATTTAATTTTGTGACAATGCCAATGTTGTTGACTGAACCAAAGGTGGTGATGAGAACTTGTAGCAGAGAGATTGAAATTCTGGCTGAGTGGTGCCACAACAATAACCTCACTCAGTGTCAGCAAGACCATTGACCTCAGGAGAAGGAAACCAGAGATTCATAAGCCAGTCCTCATCTGGGGATCAGAGGTGGAGAGCATCAGCAATATTAAGTTCTTCAGTGTAATCATTTCAGAGGATCTCTCCTGGGTCCAGCATGAAAGTGCAATTATGAAGGAAGCATGACAACGTCTCTCCTTCCTTCGAACTTTGTGAAGATTCGACATGACAGCTAAAACTTTGACAATTTTCTCAAAAATGTATGGTGGAGAATATATTTATTGGTTGCATCACAGCCTGTTATGGAAACACCAATGCCCTTGAATGGAAAATCCTTATAAAAGTAATGGATATGGCCCAGTCCATCACGATAAAGCATATCCACAAGGAGTGTTGTTGCAGAAAAGCGGCATCCATCATCGGGGTCATTTACCACCCAGGTCGTACTGCTGTCATCAGGAAGAAGGTACAGAGGCTTTGGGACTCACACTACAAGGTTCAGGAATAGGTATTACCCCTTGACCATCAGGCTCTTGAACTGGAGGGGATAACTTCACTTAACTGATCCCATCACTGAACTGCTCCCATAACCTATAGACTTGCTCTTTATCTCATGTTCTTGGTGTTTATTGCTCTTTTTTTTTCTTTTGCATATTCAGTTTGTTGTCTTTTGCACACTGGTTGTCCACCCTGTTGGGTGCAGTTTATCATTGGTGCTACTTTGGTTATTGGATCTATTGGGAATGCTGGCAAGAAAATGAATCTCTGCTTTATATATTGTGACATATATGTACTTTGATAAATTTACTTTGAACTTCAGGTAGATAGGATGCTTGCCATGCTGGCCTTCATTGGTTAAGGCACTGATTAAGATATATTGCATCTGTGTAAGATGTTGGTGAGGCTACACTTAGAGCTGTGTCTGCAGTTTTGTTCACCTTGTTATAGGAAAGATGTTATTAAAACAGAAAGAGCACAGAAAAGATTTAAGAGGATGTTGCTTGGACTTGTGACAGAGGTGGTGGTGGGGGGGGGGGGTGGGCGGTTAAGTAGAAGACTCCCTGAGTTACAAGAAAATGTTGGGTAGATAAGGACCCATTTCCTGGAAGGTACGAGGTAGGGTGGTGATGCAAAAGCAGCATAAGATCATGAGGGGCATAATCAAGGTAACAGCGCGTAGTCTTTTAAAAATAAGGGCATAGCTTTAACATTCGAGTGAGGAGAATTAAAAGGCTCATCATGGACAGCATGGTGCACATTTGGACTGAGCTGCTGGAATTGGTAGTGAAGGCAGGCACATTGGAGACATTTAAAATCCATCTATATAAGTACATGGAAAAGAGAGGTTAGAGTGATGTGAGCCAAACATGGGCAGATGGGACTAGCTCACTGGGTAGCATGGTTGATGTAAATGATTTGGGCAGAAGGGCCTGTTTCAATGCTGGTGTACAGCCAGCCTCTTGTAGCTGTGGGTTAATGGCTTCAGGGGAAAGGAGATTGTGTTTGGTGAGGCATTTGGGGCAAGAAAGCAATTGATTGGACATTGAACATTAATTAGTTGAAACAATAAATGTGGAGAAGGGCAGTTTTGCAGTTAGACCTAGAAAGAATGTCAAGTTTGCTTGTAACTTATGTAAGTGACATTTTCACTGATGCAAATGATTTGAATAAAATCTGTAGGTGTTTCTTTGCAGTGTTAGATCTGCAGGATGGTGTGTGGGCAGTAAGGTGTTATGTATAGCTGTTCTGTAATGATCCCTCTGAATGCTTTGCTTGTATTGTAAGGAAATGCAATGTATGATGCTGATGTATTTATTTTTGAATATATTGGCTATCTAGCTTTGATTATATATTTGAATGGAGGGTACTGTTAAACTAAGGGAGCTTTCTTGCTTGTAGGTTGTGAAGAAACTTCCCAAGGTGTTGGTGTTACATTCTGTACGGCTGGATTGGTACTCATTAATATCAATTTGTACTCCTATAGGAGTGAAGGAATAAAGTAATGTTTGTACTTGAAAAGGGAGATCTTGTACTGATGTGGTTTACAAGAGTGAAAGATTTGTTCTGATAAAGCTTCTAGAGATGTATTGTTTGTCAGAGATCTTGTTACTATTGGCTGCTTTTTCCATAGAATACTCCATTTCTACAAACAATCCATAATCTCTTGTATGCTTCAGTTGGTAATCTGACTGAGGTCTCTGAGCCATTTTGGTACACACTTCTGCTATTTCCACAATTCCATTCAAATGCTATTTAACATGTTAAAATTTGCTTTTGGAGGTTCTCCTTAGATTCTATATGACTTGTGTATAGCCTAGAGCAGGGGTCAGCAACCTTTACCACTGAAAGAGCCACTTGGACCCGTTTCCCACAGAAAAGAAAACACTGGGAGCCGCAAAACCCGTTTGACATTTAAAATGAAATAACACTGCATACAACGTTTTGTTTTGCCTTTATGCTATGTATAAACAAACTATAATGTGTTGCATTTATGAAATTGATGAACTCCTGCAGAGAAAACGAAATTACATTTCTGCATGCAACAAAAACATTTTGAACTCCGAAAAAAAGACGTTGGGTTGAAGGTTACTTTTAAGTAAAATACTCAACGTCTATTTGAGTCCTTCTTGTATTTATGAAAAACGCCAAACTTAAATTTGCCGCCAGCAGCAAACCAAAAATAACGTCAGCCAGCTGTCAACCTGAAAAATAAAAGGACTATTTCACTGAACAATGAAAACATATGAATATACGTAAAATAATAGGCAATTAAAATATTTATCATACTTGTTCAGGTTGACTCACACCTGACAATGCAGTCGTATTCAGTAGGGATGGATCGATGCTTAGGGGAGTGACCGGGAAGGATAATGTGTTTTTTTCCTCTCTGAACTCACAGAAGCGTTTCCCAAACGATGTTTGCATTGCGATGATTGCAGAATGTAAATACTCCGAATTTATCATGTCGTGACCTTGTTTGAACTCTCTCAAATTGGGGAAGTGAGACAAAGTGCCTTTCTGTAAATCTCTGGCAAGCAACGTCAACTTGCGCTCGAATGCCAAAACATCCTCCAACATGTGCAGGGCTGTACGTCCTTACCCCGTTGAAGAGCTGTGTTCAGCGTGTTCAGGTGCGCTGTCATGTCTACCATGAAGTGTAGCTTTTCCAGCCACTCTGGCTGTTCCAGCTCAGGAAAGGTGAGCCCTTTGCTGCCCAGGAAAGGTTTCACTTCTTCCAGACACGCGACAAAGTGTTTCAGCTCCTCCCCTCTGGACAGCCAGCGATAAAAACACGTTGTAGCGGTGTGCTACACGCAGTCAGTAAACTGCAGTCAAAGATAGCTTTATTCGAACTAAACAGCCTTGCTTTTAAGCCTCCCTCAACCAGCCCCCCCATGGGCGCGGATGCTGCAAAAGACACGTACTCACAAACCCCCGTAGGCTATCTCCCTTAGCCTGAATGCTGGCTAATTGTGAGCCGGTTCGGATGTGTCAGGAAATGGGTCGCCACAACGTCTTATTTAGATTGTACAAGATCACCATAATCTTCAAATTTAGAATTACATTTCAAAAACTAACAAACTAACATAAAATACATTTTAATTAAATACTGACCAATTATTTCCCAAAGCAACAGGGAGCCGCAGCACAGACGTAAAAGAGCCACATGTGGCTCCGGAGCCGCGGGTTGCTGACCCCCGGCCTAGAGAAATGAATACGCATTTGGGAGACCAGCAGTGTGAATTTGCTGGTGTTACCAGCTGGATGGATCACAGAAGATGTTGCTAGATGGGTCTGCTGACATTTGGGTGGGACCTGATTCCTGGCTACGTTTCAGATTTGCAAATTGTTTTGGTTATCAGCAGTCTCACCAGTTTCTTGGTGCATTCTGAAACCCTAACTCTTGTACTCACTGCCCCTTCACATGACAGCAAACCTGCCAAATCAAGTTCATGTTTAATTGTCATTAAACCATACACACGGATATAACCAAACAAAACTGTTCTGCTGGGACTAAGGTGCAAAACACAGTACCAACAGTCACACAAAATATAAAATAGCCCAAAACCCTGAGTGTCATGGCCTGTAGATTGATGGTCATGGAATGGTTGTCTTAGAGCTATGTTTTTGCAAGAAATAGCAGAGGCCAAGCAGGTCCAACATTGTCAGTCTCACCAATGCAGTAGTGAATCGGAATTGGAGTATTCTACATTACCAATACTGCAGTGTTATACAGGGTCTTGCGATCACAAGAAAGATGTCCAAGGCAATCATTTGCACTGTTTATTTGATCACCCACCACCTCTGTGCATTGCCTGTGCTTTCTTGATTGGGTGACTATAGCCAGCAGCAAGACAGTACACAGTCCAGCTCCACCGCTATCGAGCAGCATACTGATAACATAGACCTGAAATGCTTGATGTACTAAACATCCAGCAGAGTCTTACGATCATAAAAGACCTAAAGGATGAACAATTACACTTTTGTTCTCCCCAGTTCATCTTGATCCTGTTGTAGCCTTGGGCAAACTTCGCAGTCCATGATGTTTCCAATTTTGGTGCTGTCTAACTTAGCTTGTCACCTTTATTTTCATCCAAGTCGTTAAAGAATATGACAGGCAGCGGTGGATTCAGCATGGAACCCTGATGCACAACATGAGCCATAGGTCTCCAATCTGAAAAATCAACTCTCCTCTGTACCCCTCTGAATCCTTTCACCAAGCTAACTTTACTAGCCATTCGGCTAGCTCACTCTTGATCTCATGTCATCTAGTCTATCATGTGGGAACTTGTCAAAGGCCTTGCTAAAGTCCATGTACACAATGCATACTGCCTTGCTATTGTCGACTCGTGGCCACTTATTCCAAAATATGAAATTCATGTGAAATTATTTTCCATGCCCAAAACCATGCTGACTGTCAGTTCTACCCATTCCAAATGTAGGCAGATCTGTCTCTCAATCCTATGCACCTGCATGCTAGTCTCTCTATCCCTACCTCTAGATTGCTCATGTTAGATTTCAAAATAATGGTTATTGGTTTTGGGGAAATAAGTGTAAGAACAGATTATAAACAGTTAATAGTATTTCTGCTCCTTTAAATTCTTTCAATTTTCTTAAAGCAAATGTAATTTGGAACTTTTATGTACTATAATTACTACATAGTGCAAAATTGCTAGCTGTAATCCCGTTACCTGCAGATTCTTATGGTAGTATTGATAGAACTATAGAGAAGTACAGTATGGAAAAGGGCCCTTTGGCCTAAGCTGACCAAGCTGCTCCCATTTGGCCCATATCCCTTCAAACCTTTCCTATCCATGAACTTTTTCAAGAGATGCTCTAAGAGGATTTTTTTTTTCTCTTCTAAATTTTAAGTGGACCGCGAAGTATCTGCCTTAGTTCTATATTATCTTATCAGGCAAAACAACCTTTTGGTATCCACTATGTCAGTCCTCTTCACCTGTTTATTTCAAATGAATACAGACCCAACCTGCGCAGTGTTTTTCCATGTCATTCCCTCTCCCCAAGAATATATCTACAGAGCTTTCTGTGATCTACCTCCAATACTTCATTAACCAAATGGATCATTCACTATTGTGGCAAAATTTTTGTATTAAGTCCGATGTTCCATGCCAGTCCGCATGGAAAATGTGAGTATATTCAAGTTCCTGGGTGTCAACATCTCAGCGGGTCTGCGTTGGGCACAATGTATTGATGTAATCACAAGGATCACATGGCATGGCTCTACTTTGAGGAGTCTAGGTGTATGAAACCAAAGACTTGCAAATTTCTACAGGTGTACGCTGGAGAGCATTCTGATTTTTGTTACATCACTCTCTGGTATGGAGGCTTCAATACACAGGCTCACCTAGTTCCGTCATGAGTACAACCCACCTTGCTGTTATGGACATCTTCAAGAACCAGTGCCGCAAGAAGACTGCATTCATTACTAAAAGACCCTCACTATCTGGAACATTCCTTCTTTGCATTACTACCATTGGGGGTGGGGGAATAGATAATACTCATATTTAATTTCTTTTAGGAAGAGCTTCCTCCTCTCTGACATCAAAATTCTCACTGGGCTCTTACACCAACTTAGCTTGCTAGCTAACTCTGCTAGCAGCCACATGACTTAGTGGTGAGAAAGCCACCTTTCATAAGCAATATATGTCTGGAGTTGGTATGATTTGGGGTTCAACCAAACAGGAACGTTGGGATGTTCCTATTAAAGGAACCTTGATTTGTGTAAATACTGCCCATACATACAGTTATCGATAGTCCAGATATAACAGATTGTACACCAGTATAAAGTTATAAAGAAAGCGTATGTACCAGTTTTCAACTTTATCAAAAGGTTAACAGAGACAAAGAAAAATAAAACATTCCATTACAGTTAAACCAGTCTAAATGTGCACATAAATGTTGGAGCTCATTTCTGTAGTAGCTGGGTATATCGCTTTACTCACAGCTCTGAATTCTCATTGTCACCCACAAGTAGAACTTCCTTCTTGGAATTCTGTCTTGCAAAGGTTTCCTTGCATGGGGTCTCTCCTTTTGGAGGGGATTCTCCAGGCGTCTTCTCTTGTGCTCTTCTCCCTGCATCTCCTGCCAAAAGGCTCCAAACCACACTACTGTCCTTCAGAAATCACACAATACTGATAAGACATTCTTAAATTGGATAACATGGCTCCTTTAGCCGAAACCAAAAGACTCTTAGCAGCAGGATGCCCTGCTTTTATAGAAACTGCGAAAATAAAATACCTCACAGAATAGCAGTAAAAATCTTAACCTGGGCACTACCACTGAATTTAAAATCCATGACAGATTTGATTTGTTGGATAGGTCTTGTGGTTAGCTCACCATACCTCGTCTGGTAATGGTTAAAGTCTGTTCTTGCTATCATGGAAGAGGTAAGTTGAAAGAAGTTAGGCTTATAAAGATTTAAACAATTTCAAACGGAGTGGAAAATTCACTAATAAAGCTCTTTGAACTGGGATTACTTGATATCTAGAACTCATTCTTTTCAGGTGTGTAGTATTGCCCTTAATTTTCATTAAGAGACCTATCACTCAGCACATGTTGTGGTCTCAATTGTAGGTGGCATCAAGGAGGTGGTACAGGAGCCTGAAGACACACATTCAACGTTTCAGGAACCGCTTGTTCTCTTCCTCTGTCATCCTATTTCTGAATGGACAATGAGCCTATGAATGCTACCTCAGATATTTTCTTCTCTTTTTGCACTACTTAAAAATTTAATTTTTTTTATACATACTATTGTAATTTAATTTTATTATTATGTAATGCATTGTCCTGCTGCCACTAAACAACAAATTTCATGACATATTCCGGTGCTTTTAAACCTGATTCTGATTCATCTGCAGCTGGAGTTGTGTTTTATGTTGCTTTGTCTCAATGAATGGAAGAATAAGACCAATACCATCATTTGTATGTTCAGCACTTGCTGAATATATGCACCGTGTGTTGTGCACCTTGGTCCAGAGGAACGTTGTTTCATTTGGCAATATATGAGTGTTTGGTTGTATGACAATGAACTCAACTTGAACTTGATCTTGCTTCCAAGTGTTTATATAGTATTTAAAAGGTCTATTCTAGTGTTTCAGTTTCATTAAATTAATGAATTTGAATTATTTAAGTGGTTTCAAACACTGGATCCTGAAAGCAGCCGTGATATCCACAGGTTGAATCTGGTCAATTTAAACAGAACTGAAGGAGTTCCTGTTGATCCACTGGATTTTGTGATGGACCAATTCTGACTGATACTAAACAAAATTGAAAGTGGTTCCTCTAATTTACAAACATTGATGCTGTGGTGATTAATTGCAGCATTTGTGTGGATGGTAGTTGCTAATAATCTGTCAGGGTTCTTGTATTTAAGAATAGTACCTACAGTACCTTTAGAAGTGCCTTCAGTTTAGTTTAGTTTAGTTGGATGCTGTGTGGTGTGCAGTTGTTTTATTGTTTAATGTTTAGTGCAGCTGCTGAAAATTGGTGCTTTAAATTTTGCCAGCTTTCTAATTTCTGCTTTCTGCTCTTGTAATTTTCTATGACAAACATCACTGGATTTTCATTCTTGTTAATAATTGTGCTTTAATCCATGGCGCTGTTTATGCTGCAAAATTAGATGGACTCAATTCAGTAACAACTGAAAATGAGAGTAACATTTGAAAAGTACCATCTCCTTGATCCTGCTTCTGAGTATACTTGTACAAAAATAGTTTTTATGCATTGTAGAACTTCTCTGCTGTTAAATGTAACTTGACCTTGTAGGAATTTCTGTACAGTCAAGTTCACTTTACCTACATCGGCAACAGCAGCTGCCATATGGAGTTGGATATAGGTATATGTAGTGAGGATGAGAGAAATGCCATTTTGGTTTGTGACATTATTGACCTGGTCAGGCTGGTGTATTGATGACTGATTCCTTGTGTCTTCTGAGTACTGATATGACCTTGGAATCATTTACTTCAGGATACTGTGATGGGCGTAGGGTACAAGTTTTTGCTTGGTTGGATTTCTTCGTGATGTATTTGAAAATTGTGTTTTCTCTGCCTCTGGCCTTTTCCTGCTAAGTTTTGTCTTATTGTTTGGTCAGGCAGTGTGCAAGTGGGCTATCTGATTACTTGTCTTTAGACCCTCTAAATTGTGCATTTGTAGCCAATTGAATATTGCAGTAATGGCTAATTAAGAAATAGTCAGATTTTTTTAAAAAAAGTTTCTTTTGTGCAAAGCAGTTAATATCCCTTTTGGTGAAATGGAGGGGGGGGGGGGGAAACAAGGAGTCCATCTCTTAAAACCAATGAAAATCTACTCTGTTGTTTTAGGTGTAGGCTGTGCCTTACCTATATCTGCCTTTATCATTTGATTTCTCTTCAATTTCTGCCCCTACCTCCTCTGCACCCCCCCCCACCCTTCTGCTTAGCTTCAGTCTGCATGTGTGGCGAGCTGAGGGGAAGTCTTCACCTGTTAAATAGAAAATAACTGTCCCTAAATGGCACTGTCTTTATGCCTCTTAAGTTAACTTCTGTAGGATGCGAAGACATTTAGATGCTTTCCTATTGAATTTAAATATAGGCAACATATAATATTTGTAATAATGTAGTACCTTCTTGATGATTCATTGCAAGACTACTTGGTCATTTTGAGATTTGACTTGAAGATCAAAATTCCAAATACTGAAAATCTGAAAGAATTTAAAAAATGCTGGAAAGATCAAGTTGGATGGCATCTGTGGCATGAGACAGTTCACGTTTCTGTATAAAGATCTTTCTCTTCCCTCAGATTCTATCTGACCTATGGATGTTTGCAGTATTTTCTGCTTGTATTTTGGTATTTGTTTGGAATTCAAGAAATGATAACCGTTCATGTGTAATTGATCAGTTGAATGTGTAACACAGCCACCATTTCCAAAGTCAATTCTGCAAGTGTCTGGGAAATCTACCACGCAAATAGTGGGTATATTGTGAATTTGAGGCAGTATTTTTTTTCAGCTTGTTTCAAGATGATTACCATTTTAGTATTGTCCTTTGGTCTTTCTTCACAAAGTTTGTTCCATTCTAATTTGGGTGTTTTTACAGATGATGAATATATTCCTGATTTCAGTTAAGGGTTTGTTTGTTAGGTGAAGAGTTAACCAGTAATGAATGATAGTCTCAGAATTATGAAGCTATTGATTTTGATATAGGCAAGGTCATAGACCTAAATATGAACTGTTCTAAGCATACTTCCCTGAGAATTCCCCGCATACTCATTGGTCTGAAATCTTTTGTATTGTCTTAAATCCCCTTAAATACCTTGAGTCTCAAACTTGAAATAGAAGCTGAATAAAATATCCTCTTTAAAAAAAAATTTACAGATGCAAAATATTGCAACTAAAAATTGGCAATAAATCATCTTTTCAAGTTGCAGAATACATGAAGCAATTCAGTGCAAAAGTAAAATTAGCAGCTCGTTGTTTCTGTAACTTGATTTACTTTGTGGGCAGCTTTTAAAGATGTGTTGCCTTGCTAATTCTTCTAGTGGAGACTTTAGTGTTTGGGATAAGTATGGGTGATACTGTGAGGAGAGTAGGTTTATTACAAGAATATTTCATGCAGAGTGTAGTTTGCTGCCCTTTGGGCAACCTCTCCATTGCATAAGACTATTTAAGATTTCTCTGGAGAATAAGAAATCATTCTATGAATGATCTATATACTATTAGGCAATAAACTGCAGTTATTGGCATACATTAAAAAACTGATTCTATCAGCAGATTTAATAACTCCAGTCCTGAAAGGCATTATGGATTGATTTCTATCTTTAACTGGTATTTCTTTGCCCTATACAGTAATTGTCATTTCCTAATGATCAAGGAAAATGTCCCTGGTTAGTTGCTCCATCTGTTTGAAATAACAAAAGTTTAGCGGAATGCAAATATGAGTGTGTATTTGAGAACATAAGGGTTAAGAGTTGGTCAAAAATTTGTATTGTAGCAAGGGGAAAACTACTTTTAAAAATTACATTCATTGTTAAATATTGAACATATGCAGTCTATTTGTACATGTCTTGGAAATAACTTTTGCTTTCAAAGGAACCTGTGAAAATGATCAATTATATTTGAAATGAAAGCTCTTCAAACAGTCAAAGAGGAATAGTTAGATCATTTAGTAAGCTATGTAGTACTTGACCTCTTGCCGAACCATTGTATTGTGGCTTGAAGCCAAGAGAAGGAAGAAAATCTCATGACAAAGTCTTTTATAAAATGGATTATGCTAGGTCAAGTGTATTCAGTTCAGTTACTGTTTTTTTTGTTTCTCAGATAATTCTTCATTCTAATTTGAAAATTTTAGAAAACAAACCATTTTAAGTACCTTGCATTTCTCTTTCAAAGATAAACCAGTTGTTACTTCGTTGGGTAATGTAGACATTGGAAGTTCACTAACTTGCCACCTTGGGAATTTGTTGCTGGGCTGACAGGTATTTTAGATAATAGATGTTACACTTATTAATACCCCAACCCACTTTATTTGATCTTCTAGTTTATTATTTTAATTATTTTCTAGCTTGTATGAACACTTTTTCATTTATATTTCACTGAATATTAGTGACAAACACTTTGTTACCAGTCGGATTAGGTTATAATTGTTGCAGGTCGTTGAAAAAACAAACCAACAATTTTTGTTTTTCTACATTTACAAAATTAGCTTGATTAACCTTTTAAAGTTCTCAACATTTTGATGTCTAGAGGAGTTTCTTGAGTGGCATCTATATTTAAAAAATATTTAGAATTTGATTTTCTCAAATGTTGTATCTCTTGACTGAAAGATGCATTCAAAAAGCTTGAACTTGCAGGGTTTGATATGTATTGTTAATAGCTATTTAACTTAATTGAATACTGAATGCTTTTAGTGACGAAAGAAACGTTGGGATTCCTGGGATGCTTCTCATGTTTTGTGTCAATTCTTTCACTGTCTCTTACTTCTGAAGGATCACTCTCTGCTGAATGAAATACTTGATGTTCTGCAGACTTCTGTCCCTACTCAGGTTATACATGTAAGTACAGCAAACCGGTAATATTCTCCATCCAACATTCAGTCACATTCATTTTTTTTTCCAGTTTTTATTTTCTACTAGCACAAAATTCATTCAATTTTGATTTCCAAAAAATAAACCTCAAAGTATAAATAACTAAAATGCAGTATCTTGCCACATTTTTTTATGAAATGGTAGTGCTGGAGAAGGGGACTGTTCTGTACTAGATTGCACCAAAAAGTTGCAGAAATACTAAATTTATTTGGTACTGACTCAATATTAAATGTATGAAAGAAATAACAATAATATATGATCTGTGGCTCAAACCCTTCAATTGTATTAAATTTGCCAATAAACTAGGTGTTCTCAATGAAGTGAAATGCAGCTTTTGTATAGGGATTTTAATGAGTATATATGCATTAAACTAGCAAAAATTACATGTATGCTGGAAATAATTTCATACCATGAGAGGTGACTCAAGGGTCTGCATATCCTGGAATCTGGGCAAACAAACTGTTGGAGGATCTCTATGGATCAGGCATCATCCGTGGAGGAATTGGGATGGTCGATGTTTCGGGTTGAGACCCTGCATTACAAATGGGTGTGTAGAAGGAAGATGGTCTTTATACTGGCTATTTTCCTTCTAAACTCTGATTCCTGATGTAGGGTCTCAACCAAAAACATCGATCACCTATCTGCCTCAACTGATGCAGCTTCACTTGAATTCCAGTGGCATTTAAAAAAAAAACTTCAGATTGGAGCATCTGTAGACTCGTCTCTAATATATGCGAAGTGCATAACTGGAATCTTGAGCAGTGAGGAAAAAATTTTAGATGTGTATCCCAATGCAGTGAGAGTGATTAGAACATTGGGTTTTTAAGTTGTCTCAGTATGGGGTACCTTGTTAGCTTCTGGCAGTGCATATGAACACCATAGCAATGACCTAGTTATAAATCTTCCCTTGTGTTGCGATAGATAGTATCATTTAAACTTCAACAAAATCACATGAATTGTTTTTGCTGTGCAAAAGTTTGCTGCTTGGGAAGAAGTTCCTTCCATAGTTAAAGTTCTAAAATCAGGTTTTTTTAAAGCAGAAAAAGCCTTGTATGTAATAACATTTTTGTAGGTGTAAAGATACTGTTGAATAACTTTCTACTGTTATTGATTCTGGTTTGAAAATGAAATTATTTTTTCTCAAACCTTGCCCCACTATCAAGCAGCATCTTGGCTTTAGTCTGCTTTGTGGTGGTCAAGACAGGCAAACTAAATGCATGTTTAAATGTTAATCTAAAATTTAATAACAATTGAACTGCTGAACATGCTGATCATAAAGTTTAAGCACCATTAATATGTATAAATTTAGCTGTGTAATTCATGAGCTTTCAGTGTTTTTAAAATCTTATGAAGGTACATGATCCAACTTTTTTAAATGAGTATTTGGTCCATTTAAAAAATTTGCTTATTAATTTCATCATTACAGAGATATCAAAGGATGGAGACAATTTAGATTGGTTCAGTAGCTTGGCTTTGAATAAACTAGAATATTGCACCAGATATGATTTAGGTAAAAGCTAGTTAATGTATCTGCAAACATTTTTGCAGCCTAGCACTTGCCTAATCAATTGAACTTTACATATTGTTGAATTGAAGCAACCTGAGAAAGGTCATGTAAACTAGCCCATTTGGATCACTTACACTAAACTTAAAAAACAGAAAACTCTTTCCCCTGGAAAAAGTGATTTAGACTTGCCTTTTCATTTGTGTAAAGCATTGTTTGTTTTGGTGTACTAGGAGAACATCTAACATTTAAAATGGTCCTATTTAATTTTCATCTGTCACCTTTCTGTTCCCCAAGGATCAATTCAATCCATTTATTGCTTTAATATTGCTGCTAATATTCCTAAGAACAGACTCTTGCATCTGGTAGGTTTATCTATGAATGAGTTTATCGCCCCTCTGAACTTGATCTTCATATCCTCCACTATGTCACATACCAAAGCAGCCTAAAGTGTTCTAGATATGGATTAACTAGTGTTTCAGGAGAGCACCATGTTCAATTGAAAACTGAACATTCCTTAATGCACTATGCTGATTCATTTTGGATATAATTTCTGTACATCAAGAATTGATGTAATATCAAGATCCTTTACCAGCTGGTTTTTGTTAGACATATGGATGGAGTAACATGTAAAATGCTAGAGAAACTCAGCAGGTCAGACACCATCTGTGTAGAGAAATAAACAGTCAAAGCTTTGGGCGGAGATCTGTCTTCAGGACTGGAAAAGAAGGGAAGAAACCAGTATAAGAAAGTGGAGAGAGGGGAGAGGAAGCTTTCCAGTGATGGATGAAGCCAGGTGAAGGGAGCATGTTGGAGGGGATGGGAAATGAAGTGAGAAGCTGGGAGGTAACTGGTGGAAAAGGTGACAGGAAAGGGGAATCTGACAGGACAGAGTGGACCATGGAGGAAAGAAAAGGAGGAGAAGTGCTGGAGGCAGGTGAGAAAAGAAAGGGATAAGAAGAGAACCAGAATAACAAAAGAAGGGATGGGGGAGAAATTACCGTGTTAGAAAAATCTGCGTTCATGCTGTCAGGTAGGAGGCTACCCAGACAGGAATGAGGTGTTGCTTCTTCCTTCATCGTGACAGTAGAGAAGGTCATAGGCTGAAATGTCGGAAAAATGGGAATGGAGTTGGCTTTGTCCAAATGCATTGTCTTGTGTAGCCCTGCTAGAGTTTAGGCAATATGATTCTACTCAAGTTTGTACTGGTCTGCAATGACTGAAACCAATGTGAAAAATGCAGGATCTCGGAGTTGGAAATGAAATTCTTGGTGGGATGGCAGACAGTTAGTTTAGAGAATGGTATCTTGTTTTAAGTTTCTAGACTTTTATGCTTATAGAAACATAGAAAACCGACAGCACAATACAGGCCCTTCGGCCCACAAATTTGTGCCGAACATGTCCCTACCTTAGAAATGACTAGGATTACCCATAACCCTCTATTTCTAAGCTCATGTACCTATCCAAAAGTCTTTTAAAAGACCCTATCGTATCCACCTCCTCCACCGTTGCCAGCAGCCCATTCCATGCACTCATCACTCTCTGAGTAAAAGGAACTTACCCCTGACATCTCCTCTGTACCTACTCCCCAGCACCTTAAACCTGTGCCCTTTTGTTGCAGTCATTTCAGCCCTGGGGAAAAAGCCTCTGACTGTCCACACGATCAATGCCTCTCATCATCTTGTGCACCTCTATCAGGTCATCTCTCATCCTCCATCGCTCTAAGAAGAAAAGGCTGAGTTCACTGTTTTCATAAAGCATGCTCCCCAATCCAGGCAACAAACTTGTAGATCTCCTCTGCACCGTTTCTATGGTTTCCACATCCTTCCTGTAGTGAGGCAATCAGAACTGAGCACAGTACTCCACGTGGGGTCTGACCAGGGTCCTATATAGCTCCAACATTACTGCTTTGCTCCCAAATTCAATTCCATGATTGATGAAGGCCAGTACACCGTGTGCCTCTTAACTACAGAGTCAACCTGCACAGCAGCTTTGAGTGTCCTATGGACTCAGACTCCAAGATCGCTCTGATACTCCACACCGCCAAGAGTCTTCCCATTAATGCTATATTCTGTCATCATATTTGACCTACCAAAATGAACCACTTCACACTTACCTGGGTTGAACTCCATCAGCCACTTCTCAGCCCAGTTTTGCATCTTATCAATGTCCTGCTGCAATCTCTGACAGCCCTCTACACTATCCACAACACCCCCAACATTTGTGTCATCAGCAAATTTACTAACTCATCCCTCCACTTCTTCATCCAGGTCATTTATAAAAATCACGAAGAGTAAGGGTCCCAGAACAGATCCCTGAGGCGCTCCACTGGTGACTGACCTCCATGCATAATATGACCCATCTACAACCACTCTATGCCTTCTGTGGGCAAACCAGTTCTGGATCCACAAAGCAATGTCCCCTTGGATCCCATGCCTCCTTACTTTCTCAATAAGCCTTGCATGGGGTGCCTTATCCATATACACTACATCTACTGCTCTTCCTTCATCAACATGTTCAGTCACATCCTCAAAAAATTCAAACTCGTAAGGCATGGCCTGCCTTTGACAAAGCCATGCTGACTATTCCTAATCATATTATACCTCTCCAAATGTTCATAAATCCTGCCTCTCAGGATCTTCTCCATCAACTTACCAACCACTGAAGTAAGACTCACTGGTCTGTAATTTCCTGGGCTATTTTTACCCCCTTTCTTGAATAAGGGAACAACTTCCAATCTTCCGGAACCTCTCCTATCTGGCAAAGATAATTGCCAGAGTCTCAGCAGTCTCCTCCCTCACCTCCCACAGTAGCCTGGGATACATCTCATCCGGTCCCGGCGACTTATCCAACTTGATGCTTTCCAAAAGCTCCAGCGCATCCTCTTTCTTAATATCTACATGCTCAAGCTTTTCAGTCTGCTGCAAGCTATCACTACAATCACCAAGATCCTTTTGCATAGTGAATACTGAAGTAAAATATTCATTTAGTACCTCTGCTATTTCCTCCAGTTCCATACATACTTTCCCACTGTCACGCTTGATTGGTCCTATTCTTTCACGTCTTATCCTCTTGCTCTTCACATACTTGTAGAATGCCTTGGGGTTTTCCTTAATCCTTCCTGCCAAGGCCTTCTCATGGCCCCTTCTGCTCTCCTAATTTCATTCTTAAGCTCCTTCCAGTTAGCCTTATAATCTTCTAGATCTTTAACATTAGCTGTCTGAACCTTTTGTAAGCTTTTCTTTTCTTCTTGACTAGATTTACTACATCCTTTGTACATTATGGTTCCTGTACCCTGCTGTAACTTCCTTGTCTCATTGGAATGTACCTATGCAGAACTCCACACAAATATCCCCTGAACATTTGCCGCATTTCTTCTATACCTTTCCCTGAGAACATCTGTTTCCAATTTAAGCTTCCAAGTTCCTGCCTGATAGCCTCATAATTCCCCTTACTCCAATTAAATGCGTTCCTAAGTCTGTTCCAATCTCTCTCCAATGCTATTGTAAAGGAGACAGAATTGTGATCACTATCTCCAAAATGCTCTCCCACAGAGAGATCTGACACCTGACCAGGTTCATTTCCCAATACCAGATCAAGTACAGTTTCTCCTCTTGTAAATTTATCTGAATATGTGTCAAGAAACCTTCCTGAACACACCTAACAAACTCCACCCCATTTAAACCCCTTGCTCTAGGGAGATGCCGATCGATACTTGGGAAATTAAAATCTCGCACCATAACAACTCTGTTACTATTACTCCTTTCCAGGGTCTGTTTTCCTATCTGCTCCTTGATATCCCTGTTACTATTGGGGGGGGCCTATATATAAAAAAATAACAGCCAGTAGAGTTATTGACCCCTTCTTGTTCCTTATCTCCACCACAGAGACTCTGCAGACAATCCCTCAATGATGTCCACATTTTCTAATCTGCTGATTCTACTTTATCCATGTCATCCAGAGGAAGCTATGTTAACATGCCCACTACTAATCTGTTGTAAGCTTTTTCATGGGAGAAAAATAGCTATTTCAAGGGTTTTGCAAACAGCTGAGATAATTGTCCTGGAGAAAGGTGCTGGCATTGGTTTATTTTCTCCCTAGAGTCAAGTGAGTTTGGGGGACTTTGCAAAGTCATAATCGGTGGGATTTTTCCCCAGTGCCTTATGATGCCTGTTGCAGGTTCTTGAGGTTTTGGAAGTACATTAGAGTCAAGCTATTGTCTGATTGAGCTTTACATCCAAGCTGGGTAATTAGAAGGAGTGCAGTTGAAGCAAGTTCTCTTCTGATAATAGATAGAATATAGGTAGGCTATTTGCCATGCTCTTGCATTCTCACTGAACCATCTAGAGGGACGTAAATAGGCTGTCTGCATCCTTCCCACTTATAATGTCATGCACTGTCTCCACTAGGCTTGCATGTATGGATGCAATGTATCAGGCTTGCCTTATTAGCTGGTGCATAGAACAGAAGAGGAGGGAGGTCTCTGTACAACTTTATAAAGCATTAGTTAGGCCACAGCTAGAATATTGTGTGCAGTTCAGGTTGCCATATTATAGGTAGAATGTGTTTGCATAAGAGAGAGTGTCGAGGATATTTTTCAGTATGTTGCTTGGGATGGTGTATTATGAGATAGGATGTGCAGTGTTTGTCGCCTTCAGATCAGTGAAGGCTGAAGGGGTCATCGGTGGATTTTTTTTCTCTCCTAGAGGGCGTTTGAAATCGAGAATGCACTGCCTGATGGTGGTGGTTGAATGTTGTCTCACCATGGGGAAACAACAGTATATGGAGGAATACTTGCATTACTAAAGCAATGGAAGAAATACTGATAAATGGGACTAGTACTTGATGGTCAGCATCGGCATTGTGGGCCTGAGGCCTATTTCTGCGCTGTTTGTCAAAATGACTGACTTATTCTAACAACTCTGATCAGCTGGATTAACTTCCTGCTTTTATCACTTACAAAAATTAAAATAAAAGTTGATAATCTGAAATGCACATAAAGCAGTGCTAATGTAGACCAAGGAGTCAGTTTTCACTGATGCCCTCAAATTCTTTAACCAAGAACCCTCTCTGTAATTGGGAAAATAATTAGATATTTACAAAGAATTGAACTCATTTGTATTTTGAGGGCAAAATATTTATTTTGTTTAAAGTAATTTTAACTGGAATCTAAGCTATTAATGCAATGTAGGGGGAAAATACTTTAAAATTATTTCTGGTCTCAAACATCTAAACCTGGAGTATATATACTGAATGAATTTGGTGCCAGTTACATTTCAAATCACCATATCATTTTCTTTTATTTTCTCCCATGATTAACATTGCATGATAATGTGCTTGCTGAAAATTTAAATGAATTTGTCTATTTCCTCTAAGGATTTGCCTCTTTGTCTGGTGGAGCCACAAAGAGGTGGAAAATACATTGGTTCCTCGGAAAGTGTCAGGATTTTTTGTTCTTGCAAAAAGCTTCAAAATTGAAGTCAGATTGTCTTTTTTTTAAAAAAAAAGCAATAATTTTAAATTACTCCATTGATAAACGTGTTCTCAATGAGAGCCACGTGAGAAATGAGGGAAAAGGTTGGTCCATATCTGGTAGAGTAATAACCAACCACAATTCTTTCCATGTGGCATTGTTAGATATTGCAGAATTGGAGTAGCTGCAACATTTTAACGTCAGATGTTCATTTAAAAATGAAATTTAATGAGTCTTGTCAGTTATAAAGATTAAATGCTGCTTAAAGTTCTTGGCAAAATTGTAAAATATTCTCAATTAATCTCATTCTGTACTTGCATTGAGATGTATTATTTTTGACTTTTCCTTAGAGAAAATTACTGACCAGTAACTTAAGATTTTTTGATGCAGATCACTTGATCTGAAATGGATTCTTGTTAGACCAAGTGCTTTGCTTTGATCAGCATTACTGTTTCAGATTAGGTGAATCTACATAGCAAGTGAAATGAACTGTTGGACTCTGCTTGAGAGGAGAACGCTGAGCAGCCATGTCTCGGGACATTTTGACAACCAATGCCGGAGACCTCTGCTTAGTTCTCATTCCTTTCTGCACCATGCAAATGCTTTTCCTTTTCCCTGCACCCCCCAAATAAATTTAACTATTCATTTCTGATATTGAGCAAAATGTAACATTTAGAATTTGTACAATTTTAAGAATTAGGCATGGCTGTATGGAATAATGGCCAGCGAAGATCTTTTATGCAGGAGCATGAAATATGTATGGGGATAACTTCTGATCTATTTATCGAATTGAATCTAACTTGTATTATTAATGTGATGTTAGACAATTGGCTTATCTGGTTATTTCACCCATAGCTGAGCTATTATTAAGTTCACAGTTGCAGAATTAGATGTAGAATTTGTGCAGTCAGTCGTAAAGCTGTGCTGGCATGTTGCAACTCAGCAAGATTCCAGCACTGGATTTGGTCCTCCATCTTTATGCTCTTTGAATGGCATTTGCACATTCTCCCATGATCATGTGGTTTTCTTTGAGTGTTCTGGTTTCTTACCACATCTCAATATGCTGGTATATTTAGCTATTACAAATTTTTCCTTAATGTGGCAAATGTTGAAAGACCTGAAGGAGAATAAATTGCACAGTCACGAGAAAACACGGAGAGGGGAAATGATAAGTGGGGTGGATTTGCTGGCAGGAAACTGGATTTGATGGACTGAATGGGGTTATAGAACACAAACAATTTATGGGCAGAAATATACTATTGGACCCCTTAAGCTTGCCTTGCTATAACATAAGACCATGGCTGATCTGTGGTGGCCTCAAATCCTCATCTGTACCCACAACCCTTTATTCCTTTTACCTTTCAAATATTTCTCTCTCCACCTCAAGTATTTCTAATGATTTGGCCTCCAGCACCCTATGTGGTATAGAATTCCAGTGATTCACTCTGAGAGAAGACATTTTTATGTATATCTCAATAGCAGCGATTTAAAAATAATCCAGATTCAATGCTGTGTAAAACTGCTCTGAAGAAAGGTATTCAAATGATTGGTTTGCAGTATCTCTCCCATGTTTGACCAATTAAATTTGGCAATAGGGAAAAAAATTATTATCTTTTCAGGAAGCCGGTGATATTTATATAAATCAAAAAACATTTTAAAAGAATGGCTTTTTTGGGCAATTAAGCCGAATAGAGTATGACTTTACTACAGGTATGAAAATGTTCTCCTTGATGTTTTTCTTGGACAGGTCACAATGGAAGATCGTGCTGGTTCTGATATGTAGTAGAGGAATGAGTGATAAGTATTGACTTGAATTCAGCTTCCATCCAGAGAAGAAATCGATTTGATGGTTTTTGAGGGTGATAATTTTTCCCCCCAGAGAATTAAATAATTTAAAATCCACCTGCTACTCTTTCATCTCTCCTCCATTAAAGAGTAACTCCTGTTGCTAGAAATATTTCATTTTCTGGTGCCTTGAGTTATGCATGGTCAGAGGTTGAGAGGACTATAGATGTAATTTGTATGTATGTAATTTGTTTGAACTGGGTGCTTGCTACGCAGATGCAGTAAGTAGCTGGTGTTTATTTCACTCAAAAGCTCTTAATACGATCAGCACAAGTTGAACGATTTCCCTCCAGTTCTACCAGTATAGTGTGATCGACATTGTTGGCAATAAAAATGGAACTTGATACTTCATATTTGATTTTTCTTCTGCTATAAAATTTGCTGCATTGGAAAATTCCATGTATCTAAATAGTGTGAAGTGGAAAGAAGGAAAAAGATTGCTGGCTACTGCCCTGAAATAGTTGTTTTTCTTCAGCTTTTTGGATTATCTAGTAACTTATTAATGGAGGATGAGATTCGGGCCCTTGATTTAATGCTAGGCAATAATTGCTTTGAGTTTTAGCAACAGTCTCTTTTGCACATAAATTATCTAAGCTGCTAAACAATTGAAACTGGTTGTAGGCTCTCCCTCTGGAATTTGGGTATAGAGATTTGGCTCAATTTATATTGCAATATATATTAGAAATCTTATCTTACAGAATAATGGCTAGCAGTTATCATTAATTGGTGGCAAGAAGATGGTGCGGGGATTGGATATGTAGTTGCAAATTTTATTGGTGAGGGCATGCTTGATCCCCTGTAAATATAGAGTGTTAGAACTGGACATTACCAATTTGACCTCATGAGGTTGAAACTGGACAAGTTGGTGTGGCAATTAAAATCACTGAAAAAAAGTATGATAAATAAATGTAAGAGTTTACAATAGCACTGATGAATGTTTCTGCTGCGATACTAGTAAGTCATGGGCAAAGTAGCAGCCATTGTTAAAAACGAAAGCCTGTATTTATTTAGTGCCTTTAAAATAGAAAACCTTTCCAAGTGTTTTGAAGGATTATCTAACAGATTTTGATACTCTGCTGAGTTGATTTGATGTAGGTTTTAAGGAGCACCTTGAAATAGAGAACGCAGTGGTGAAGCAATTAAATGAGCTTGAAGCTTATCGAGGCAAACATAAAGTGAAAGTTTCATTTTCACTTTCACTTGGTCCCATTTAAGAAGGCAGAACTGGTGTGAATAGTTCAGAGCATATTGCAAAGGTTTCTAACCAAAATTTGTTATGTCGAAACAATGTTCATATAAGTGGTGATAGAGCTTGGAAAATGACGTGAAGGAAGTATCTAACATAATTGATGTGAATGGGATACGTGCTGGGAAAAGAGATAAAGAATGTTAATAAGAGATTCCAGTTAATTTGGATTAAGTTCCCATTTAATTTGTTCTTGGTGCAGTTTCATATGTTGGAACATTTTACAAAAATGTCTGCCTTAATGGGGATTCATTTAAAACAAGATGTTAAACTTAAGTGTTTGAGTTTGGGTTTTATTCAGATAATAGCTTTGGGCAATAATGTAGCTTTGCTTGGAAAGGTTGTTGTATGTTGACTTTTGTGCTTAACTTGGAGAACTTTAGCTCACGGACTGAATCCTAACGAGTAACTAAGTTTCACCTTTGGTGGAGCTGATCATGCAGGTTAGAGGAAACATTACCGATCTACAAGCAATAACAGTTACAGAAAGAAGAGGGTTGAGGAATATGGAACTAATTTTTAAAGTGTAAATCATCTATTACTGTCATTAAAACTGGATCATGGTATCCTAATGCTTCCAATAACATTTTGTGCTTGCTGCAGAAACTAAAAAGATTTATTGTTAAAATGTCCAAACTGTCACAATATATGTAATGTGAAGAGAAATTGCATTTATAATTATTTTCTATGTGAGCAAGTGTTAGTGCAGCAGTTCCTTTGCACTTTTTTTTCCAATCAGGGATGACAACTTGTTGCACCAAAATTTATGTAGTGAACTGTATAAAGTTTAATTTCTGACCTGGAAAGAGACATGCTTAGAGCATTCGATGTGATTGCTTAAGTATGTTATGAATGATGTATTAATGAAATACCAGTAATATATTTTAGTAAGAACTAAATGTGTAAGAATAGACTGAAATATTGGGTGCTTTCCATCTTGGTAGATATGTGTAAAAAGTGTATTTGCTGATGAAAATAGAACACATTTGTTCAGTGAGAGAGTATATGAATATTTATGTACTGTGTATATGCCATGTAATTGTGGAATAAAAATAGCATTCAATTACGGTTTTGTATGTGGTGCTCAGTTGATTTAGTAGTTCGTAATACCCATGTTCCAGTTATCCAAATATTGAAACTGGAGTCCAGTGTTTTCTGCATGTAAATTTATTTAAGCCATGTCTAATTGAGTATCTTGGACAAGGGAATTGCTGCATTTCAACTTCGTTTTTGTGAATGGTTATCCTCTAAGTGTTATTTACACACCTACAGTGCAGAGCTTTGGATGGAATACAAATTTTAACTTTTAAAGCTTTCAAAGTTTTATTCTGTGGTTTTGTTCAATTCCCAAAACGCTCAATGTGACGCTTACACAGCCAGTCAAATTAGTGGCACCTATTGTGTACCATTTATTTTGGAAGATAATTCACTGCCTTTCTAAAGTCCAGATCGATATCCATTCATGTCATTTGTTCAAGTCCAAGTAAAATCTCATTAGTTGGTAATTCAAAATAAAGACTTGAATTGTTTTGCTCTCTTCCAATTTTCCACCCACACACCCCAAACTCTTTACCTCATTTTCCTATGTTTTTTTTTGATAGACTGCATTCCATTTGGTTTTTAAAGACCGTTATGTACAAGTTGTACAAGCTGTGCTTGTGTTACTAGCACCCAGCATAAGGACTCTGATGCACTTGAATGAGCTCCCATCACTACACTGATACCCAGCTTAGTCCTGATGAAGGGTTTCTGCCCAAAAAGTCAACTGTTTATTCATATACATTAGTGCTGTCTGACCTGCTGAGTTCCTCCAACATCTTGTGTGTTGTTAATGTAGAGTGCTAATTTGTCATTGTGCTCTTGGTCTTGGAGGCTGTGAGCACTCACATGCACACTTTCTGTACTTTAAAAAGAAGACATCTGCTTGGGTTGCAATTCACTATTCTGGAACTTGGCACAATCTCTAACAACTGCTGCTCTTGTGGCAATGGAACACTGATATCGCCATTGCATGTCACAGCATGGAGTGAACCATTGTGGCAGTGTGCAGAGGCCGTCTATGTGAGCTGATGTTGAGATGAGTGGTACAGCTACATATTGCCGAGATAACTGTTTTATTGCTGAGGTAACTATTTTGTATGTTGTGGCATGCTTGATAATATGCCTACTTCTGCAATTTTATGAAATTGATCAATCTCTTTAGAATTCTATTCCATTTCCATCTGGGACTTTGTAAGCTGTTCCAGTTTTTGTGTGAATCCTTGGGGCAAAATATTTTAAATGTAATTAAATTAAAGTTTGAGCTATATGAATTTTCCTTGCACCCAAAGAGTTAATCTTTTAGTCACTGCTTAGAATTGGATTTGGGACGCTACACCCATGTGTGTCTGGAGACTTCTTGATCATTTAGATGTTTACACTTATCAAGGTTAATAAATATTAACTTGGTCTCTCTCATTGTAAATGTGAAACATCAGAATTGTTGTACTAAATGACTAGCTTTTTGTCAGACATAAATGGATGGATGAACCAAAAGTCTAAAACTTGGAACTTGAAACTGTAGATGTTTAACCAGTTGAGTTGGGTTTGTGTGTAATGCTGAGGTGGTCAAATTAAATGAGCTGTTAATTATTTGTATATTTGCACTCAAAATTCCTAGGTTTATTGTCCATATTTATTATTGTGTTATCACTTGTTCTTGTTTTTAAATAAAGTATTGACTGGACAAAATTTGTATAAGTGAAGACTTTGTGGTATTTCATGTGGTCAGAGGGTAACATTTACTTGAAAGGGCTTGCCTATGGTAACTTTTGTGGTGTATGACTTAGAAATCACATATGGTAAGTAGTCTTTGATTCCACACCACCTCCGCTGCAGATGAGTACAAGTAATCTCCATGAACATTGGTGGTGTTGCATCCTGGAAAAGATAAAAAATTCTGCATTGTGAATTTTTTTGTAATGTGAAACAAAGCCAAAAAATGCAAAAGAAATTCCTTATTTACTCTAATCCACATCAGTTCTATATGAATGAATTTTATTCCGTATTTCAAATTTTTGGGTAATAATTTGTGAATTGTGGTTTTGGGAATGAATCAGTCATCACAGGTGTCACAGTTGGTCACTGTTTGGCATTGGTAATGCACGTGCTGCAAGGTGGAATTAGAAGCATTGTTTTCTGTATTTATCAAGAGCATGATTTTCTGCCTTTTTATTCAAAAGGTGACAGATTCAAAAGTATCTCACCTTTCGAAAGTGATTTTAAAAAAATGATAGCATACTCCTTGATTTGTAATTGGTTAAAACTGAGAAGTTCTGTTTTGCTCTGGGGACGTTTGTCATGAACTGAGTGTAGTAGGTGGTGAATACTTGACCTTTATTGTAGGGGATACATTTCTTGTAAATCATTTCAGGCACTTAAGTCATTCAAAATAAAGCAATGACTGTCACTAGTCAGTGGAAAAATATCCTAGATTGTATATTTCATGAAGTTATACTTGGTCTGGATAAAACTGATTAAATTTCAGCTTCCTGGATATTGCATTGAAGTGGACTTTTATGGAGCCAGTCAGACAAGATAGACCAGTCCAATTAAATCTAGTCAATAGACTCCAACATACATTACCATTTGATTACCATTTTGTTTGAAATTTTGATAATTAAACACTGTCTTGTACAGTTATTTAACTATATAGTGCACTAAAAATCTGGTCGTTTGTGGATGTCTATCATGTAATCTGGACATGAGTCAACCTTCATTTTTTTTTCCACTTGTAGCTTGTGCATTCAGTTAATGTTCTATTTTTGGTCTGTAATTATAAGGCTTATCAAAATAGCTTGTCCATTTCAGTTCTGTTTTTCAGCTGTATGCTTGTGCCATTTATCAATGATTCAAATGAAAAATGGTGGAACTACTCCTCAGATCAGGCAGCATCTGAGGAAAGAGAAATTGTTTGGGTTCCAGGTCTACCTGAAATGTCAACTCTGTCTGACTTTAGATGTTGCCCGTCCTGAATTTCTGATTCTTCAGCTTCTATTTCTCCTGTAGTCACTCATATTTTGACTGGTTTGCGGTTTCAAAGAAATTCCAGCTGCTTCTAGGTATGTAGCTTCCTGAAATATTGTAGTCTAGGCAGCATTTGTGGAGGGCAAAACAGAAAATAGTTCAAGTCAGCAACCTTCAGAAATTGTTTCTGTTTCTGATTTCTATGAAATGTTTTTAGCTACAAGTAGATCCTGGAATTGCATGGAACAGCTAAGGCTGGGTAATGTGCCAGCAGAGCTGATACTCTTTTGCCAGGTTGCTTGTGGAGACCAATGGTTGAGTTTGTTGGCCTGGAATTTCCAGCAATATGCTGGTGAAATATCTCTCCCATGCTGCATCAGTCAGTCTTGCACAGATTTTCAGTCCGCCCTGCGTAAATGGATCACCATCTGACGTTTCAAACAGACTGTTCCATGACTATGGTCACTTCTAATCATGTGATGAACCAATGTCGTCAAGCTGGCTTCTGCCTTCAATTTCACTTGGACTGTTTCTGATGGCTCTTCTCGTGATCTATGTTCATCTCAGGAGACAAACATCCATTTAGCTCTTTCTACAAACCCATTAATTTGCACAGCTACCTAGACTGTACTTGCACTTTGTCACTTGCAAAGTTGTTCATTCATTTCTCTGCTTCTATCTCTATCACATCTGTTCTTGATGTAGCTTACCATTCCAGGACATTGATTTTTTTTTAGAAAATGAGTCTTGATGAAATGGTTGATGAAATCCTCACCTGCATCTCCTTTATTTTCCATTGCTATACTCCCTATCTAAACAGCCTTTCCAGGTGAGGCAGATTTACACATACCTCTTCCAACTTTGGTTATTGCATTCAGTGCTCTCAATGTGGCCTCCAGTATATCAGTTGAGATCAAAAGCGTTTGTTCCTCTGTGGCTATCTGAAGCTCTTGGTTGCAGGTCATTTTGATTCCCCTTCTCATTCCCACACTGATTGGTCTGTCCTCTGCCTCTGCCAGTGCCATGATGTAAAGCCAAATTCAAATAGGGGAATGGTACCTTATGTTCTGTCTGGGTAGTCTACGACCTAATGGTATGAACATTTGAGCTACTTTGTTCCCTTTCTACCTCAGTCCTCCCACATACAAGCTGGCAAACAGTAAGTGGATCCAAGGGATGTTAGATGGCAGGTGGAGAAAGGAAGAGTGGAAATAGTGACAGAGGCTGGAGGGTAACTCTCCCTGCCCAGCACCACTTCCATCTGCCTATCATTGTTTCCATCTGCACAGACAACCTCCCTGAAATGGCTCCATACTCTCTCTACAGTTGCTCCCTGCTACAGTAATTGAATTCCTTCAGTCTGTGTTTTACTCTAGATCCAGATTTTAGCATAAGCACATTACTTAGACTGTGCCTGTAATGAAATCTGGAGCCAAATGTGTTGCAGTTTGAAGGGGATAAGTATGTCAATCATATAAAACCATATGAAATGATATTACGATTGAAGCCCAGTGTGTGTTTAATCAAGTATGGGAAGAAGTATGAACCCATTTTATATTTTGCTGCAAAGTTTAGTTAAATATTCGTGCAGATCAGAGGTCCTGATTTGAAAGCTAGAATCTTGATCAGCCTAATTTTATTGGATAGCTACACAAACATTTAAGCTTCTCCCAATATTTTTGCTACTTCCAGAATGCAGGTTTCTACACCAAATTTTGCAGTACTGTAAATGCTGCTTAATTTATACTGCTGTTGATGCCTTCCATGACTTGGCTGAGTATAGATTGATTTTTGGACTGGTGAGATAATTGGCTTGGATTTTTCTTTCAAATCTTGTGCTAATGCTCTGCACTTAAAGGATATTTTAAAAATTATTATACATGATGTGATATATTTCTAGGCTCATTTAATTAAGCCATTGTCAATAGCATGCATCATCCATGATGTCTTCAATATCTATTCCCAATGTAAAATGGCATTAATTTTCACCTCATTATTATCAATTTATTTTATATGCGTCTCACAGGCAAGTTTGAACAATTTCTTCTGTATCTAGAGATATTTTGTTATTATTATTGGGGTGCTAGGCTTCATTCATTAACGGGGGTTGAGTTCAAGAGAAGAGAGGTCATGTTGCAACTCTACAAATCTGTGGTGATATCGCACTTAGAGTATTGTGTTCAATTCTGGTCACCTCATTATAGGAAGGATGTGGAAGCTATGGAGAAGGTGCAGAGGAGATTTACCAGGACGTTGCCTGTTAGCAGAGCTGGGACTTTTCTCTTTGGAGTTTAGAGGAATGAGAGGGGACTTGGTAGAGATCTACAAGATTATGAGAGGCATAGATAGGGTGGATAGTCAGTACCTGTTTCCCAGGGCATCAACAGCAAACACCAGAGGGCATATGTACAAAATTAAGGGAGGGAAGTTTAGGGGAGACATCGGGGTAAGTTTTTTTTACACAGAGGGTTGTGAGTGCCTGGAATGACTTGCCAGGGATGGTGGTGGAGGCTAAAACATTAAGGGTATTTAAGAGCCTCTTGGACAGGCACATGGATGAAATCAAAATAGAGGGTTATGGGGTAGTGTGGGCTTAGTACTTTTTTTTAAGGATTATATGGGTTGGCACAACATAGAGGGCTGAGGAGCCTGTACTGTGCTGTAGTGTTCTATGGTTCATCATATGTGCATGTGCTTGTTGAGGTTTTTATCCGGAGTTCTTGGTTTGAGTTTGGCATCTATTTGTTCTTGTGTAGAAATGGTTGTTGTCTCAGGGTGCTCAATTATGAACTGTGGAATCCTGCATGATGGTTTTTTTTAAAACCATGTTAATATTTCTGAGTACATTTATTATCAAAATATGTATACTACCATGAGATTCATTTCCTTACAGGTGGCCACCAAACCCATTTTTTAAAAAAAAGACGGTCAAGCCCAGTGTGAAGAAAAATAAACTAATTGTGCAAACAATATAAATAAGTAACTAACATTCAAAACTGGTATATACAAAAGTGAGTCCACAGTCACGAAGCCAGTCATCACTGCAGGCACTCCAGGAGCCTGTTAGTTGCAGGCCACAGTCTCAGTTCAGCGCAATGGCAAGTAAACACCACCCCATTCCTTGCTTCTGGCCCCAACAACCTTAACTTTTCAATCTGGCACTGCTTAAATCATCCAAACCTCAGGTCATTCCTTGCAGGACCAGGACCTGGGTCCTGCTGCCTCATTTGACCTGTACTCGGCCTTACCAAATCAGCCTGGCATTTAAATCAATCAAACCTCAGTTCTTGCTTCCAGGCTTGGGTCCCATTGTTTTGATTCTGCCTTACCTCTGCTTGCCTTGCCTTGGTTCTGTCGCATTGAAGTGGCTCCAAGACCGCTCTGGCAATGGCCAAATATCTGGCTATTTCCCAGCTCGTGGGCCTGGCCCTTGCTTCCTAGAGTCGGCCTATACACGCCATGCCGCAATTGTCCAACACCTTCAAGACTTGAGTTCACATTGCAAAAATGCCAGCTTGTAGAGGAAGTTCAAAAGTTCAACTCCGAAAGGGAAGTTACAGGCTATTGATTGCTGTGATTGTTTATCAAAAAAAATGTGATTAGTAAAGTAGTTAGTAGTTTTGTTTGCTACTGGCAAGTAATCGCTGTGCCTCGCCAGTGCCATCTTAAACCATGCACTCCATGTACACCAGCAATACTGGGAAGCAATCCGTTGCAAAAGGATATTAAGGTCAACTTGGTAAAATGAGGTATGCTATCTTGTTCCTGTACAAAATCTTAATCACTTGACTTGGAGTGTAGTCCAGATTTGATCTTGATGGGTGCTATTGCATCTTTAAGATATTGGCAAATGCCTTGAGACAAATACTCCATGGGTAGTTTAGAGAATTAAAAACTGGAATGATTTTCTGGATCATTTTATTTTTGTCCTTGTAAAGTTGGTGAGGAATTTCAGAGTTTCCTGCATGTTTATTCCTTACTATAAATACTCCTCCTCCAGCCCCTATTCCAAATTTTACCTTGTGGTTTTTCTTTTAATGGTAATGTCCTAGAATGGAATGGGACTGGCTATATACTATATATCACAGTTATGGGGTACAGGTTGGATTAATGAGTAGGCTTGCTATTTGTTATTTTTGATATTGAATGGCTTTGGGCTTCAACTTGGATGTGCAGCTTGATACCTTTAAAGGTATGGCAGCCTGCTTGATATGTTCACCATCTACTCCTATTCATTCTCTCCATCACTGCTATATGGTATGGCAGCAACTTACAAAGACTCCTTAGCACCTTCAAAACCTGTGACCTCTACTCGATGGAAGCAAAAGACATTAAAAGCATAGAAATACCACTACGGAGGTTGCCCTCTTAGCCACATGTTTAAAAATGTGTGGCTTTTCTTTCATGATCCCTGGGCTAAAATCCTGGAATTCCCTCCCTAACAGCAATATGGGCATGCCAACACCACAATACTTCAACAAGGTAGCTTGCCACCACTTTGAGCAATCAGGAGAGGGCAGATTATTGCTGTATTTATCTTTGTGTAGCCTTGAATGATTAAAGTAGTTGAAAAGAAGTGAACAAAAGGAGAAGAAAATTAACTGGATATGTGTGTCTGTGTGTGTGTAGAACATTGGTGGTGTGGGCTGTAGGCTATCCAAGCAGAATAGGACATGTTTTTCCAATTTGTGTTTGGTTTCTCTACAGCAATTAGAAAGCTGAAGACAGAGGGTCAGTGTTGGAATTGGAAGGAGAATTTAAAATGACAATCTGAAGTTTAAGATGACAATTGAAGAGAGAATGCAGGTGCTTTGTAAAGTGGTTGACTAATCTGTAGTTGGTTCCACTAATGTGGAGGAGGCCACATTCTGGACATCAAACTCAGCAGACCAAATTAGAGGAGGTGCTGGTGAACTGCCTCACCTCCAATGGCTAATTTTGCTCCTTGATGGCACTGATGGAGGTGTTCTTTCTATTGTTGCTCGGGAACATGCTGGTGGATGGGTAAGTGGGGAGGATGAGCAGACAAGGGAGTCAGGAAGAGACTAATCCCTGTAGAAAAACAGGGAGGGGGAAGATGTGACTACTGATGGGATCATTTTGGAAAACTGATCAGTTCTTTTAGGAATGGACACTCAAAATTCAGTGATTGTGCTGTGCTATGTAAAGAAAAATGCTAGAATTATTGTAATAGGTCATACTTGCTCCACTAATGCAGTTTCTTTCTAGAAGGCATGAATTTTATGTTGAGTATATTCTAATTACCCGTAATGCTTGAATAAGTAAATATATTTGATGCCTCATGAGGTGTTAGTAACGATTTGTGAAGCTTTAAAACATCCATATATTACATTAACCTTTAAAATCAAGAATCCTTGATCATCCTGTCCTACTTTCTCTCCTACTCAATTGCAAATGAAAGCTATGAATAGGAAAATAGCTTCCTACAGCATGTTTTTTTGTTAGGTTTTCTAAATTTTAATCAGTGCTGTATTCTGCTATCAAATGAATCTTGTGTACCAGTTGCTCTTTACCCAAGCATGTTTTACTTAAGTGATTTTTTTTTTAAATGGAAGACAACACTGTGGTTGAAGTTGGTTTTTTCTGGAAGTTCTAATACAGTATTTAAAACAAAATATCCCAAACAATATGAAATCTGTAATGATTTTTCTGCCTTGTATCAGTTTCAATTTCACAGTAGTCCCATATTTTGGAGTTGAAGTATGGTGCTGTTGGATGTTGTATTTTAACGTGCCTCAGTTAAAATATGCAGTTCCCATTGTTAACAAATAGTTTTTAATTTATAAAAGGTTCTGTCTTTCTAGATGCCAGATGGATTAGCTCTTGTTTTCCTGCCAGTCACAATTTCTTTTCCTTTTGCCTCCCATTTTTAAAATCACAGACCAATCCATTGATTACATGCCAAAAAAGTTCATTATTTTTCAGATGGTTAATTCTTCAGTGACAGATGCACGTATTCTTCCTGTCACCTTGAGCACTAGGTAGGTTCAGCCAAGTATATCTTAAGCATTAAACATAAACCTTTCAATTGAGCTGGATGAAAAACGTACATCTAGACATACTAAGCGGATGGATTAATGAAGCAATAGAAGTGGGAGTTAGAGAAGTGCTGATAACTGTTGTCTCCTCCGCATTTCTCACTGCTGCTGTATAAATTTAACCCTGTAGATTAGGATGACTACAGCATCAAGTGGATGGGTTTCAAAGCCTTTTTTGTACTCTGCTTCTAAGGAAACGAGCAAAAAGCTATGTGTGCTATTGTCAGTCCACAGCAGTAGTTGCTGCTTCAAGTTTGAATCCTCTAATCTCGTGGGTCTTTATCCTCAATCTCTGTTGATATAGTCCATTGAAAATTCAAAGCATCAATGTTTTTTTATAATGCAGTAATTATGCTCAGAAGATGGATTGCCTTTGTATTGTAACAACGAAGGTAAGCATTTGAATTGTGAACTAAATATTTTGAATTACTAAGATGAGCTAAATAAAGATATGAAATTATTTATCTGCATGCTTGCTATCTTGGTGCTGGGTTCATGCTAATACTGGGTTTTCAAGAGTTATGATTTTAAATAGGGCTATTTGACTTCCTTCTGTAGCCTATCCTTTTCCTATTCAATACTGAAGACTGCAAGCTGTGCCTGTTATTCAGTGATTAGATTGGGAAAACCTGTCAGCAAGAGTAAAGTGGGTTCAAATTTTAACTCTTGGGTATAGTGTGTTACTGTGGTACAATGTGCAGATAATTTGTGTGTCATTTGTTTTATAATTGTGAATATATTAGCTGTTTGACTTAATATATTTAATTGTTCAGCAACTTTCAGTTTCTAGGTACAATGTCATTGTTGCAACAGGGTTTATAAAGAATCTGCTTTGAGACCATCCTATTAAGGTTGGTGTATCTGGAATTTAAACTGCTAGAAATTTCTGTTGATTGGAGCTAATAGTGAGTGAAGGTTGTAGTTAACTTAATCATCACTATGTGATATCTGCACTGAGATCTTAAGTATACCATAATCAATTTACTACAGAGACATTGGAGAAACATTTTCCTCTCTCCAATGCATTTTGAATGAAGGTAGAATAGTAAGAGCTTTATGAAGTTACGATCATGGAAAGGGCTCAGCAAAGGTGCTTGATGTGTGTTATTATTTCTGCATAGAATAATTACAAGAATAGAATCCTGAAGCTTCTGAACATTTAAATTGAGGAAAACAGTACCTAATAATATTCATGCTGAATCTTTAAAGAAATATTTAAGCACTTGTATTATAACCATATCAACCATATAACCATAACCATATAAAACCATTTAATTTCATGAAACAGTTACTGCTTTCTATTTGATACTTTAGTTGCTGCAGTTGGTTAAATACTTTAATAACTTGCTCTCACTGTAATATTTTATTATTTTTGCTTTATTTCTAATGTAGCTTCAGTTGAGCCTCAGTAATGTCGTGTGGTTCTGATGTGCCAAGCTAAATTTTGGCTGGTCGTGTGTGAGCTCTAATTATATCTTGATTAGATGCAAGTCCTGAAGAAGGGTCTCAGCCCGAAACATCGACTGTACTCTTTTCCATAGATGCTGCCTGGCCTTCTGAGTTCCTCCAGCATTTTATGTGTGTTGCTTGGATTTCCAGCATCTGCAGAGGTTCCCTTCTTTGTGATTGGTAACAAAGGTATTTTGCTTGCTTGGTTTCTTTTTGGATAGACCATTGATCGTAGGAGTTGGGATATGTTACAACTATGTTGGACATTGGTGAGTCTGTATCTGAAATATTGTATCCAGTTCTTGCCACCATACTATAGGAAGGATGTGTTTAAGCTAGGGAGAGTGCAGGAAAGATTTGTAGACAATGGAAGAGTACTGCACTGAATAGGCTATTCGGAAACAATATTATGCTGATCTGGATGCCAAGTTGCATTAAATGTCTTTTTGTGTACCAACCATATTCCTGCATTCCCTTATTGTTCATGTGTCTGTTTTAGTCTCTTAAACTTCACCAGAGTGCCTGATTTCCACTACAGTCCCATGGTACCCTATTCTAGGCACCTACAGTTCTCTGCATTAAAAATAAAACTTGCATGTCATCTTAAACCTCTGTCCTTTTTTTTAAAAAAAACATGTCCTCTGGGGATAAGATTCTATTTGATCGAATCTTCACACTTTTTAAAAAAAAAACTCTTGTGTCTTCCTTCAGGAACTGTTTCTCTAGGAAAGGCATCCCTGATTTAATATACATTAGCTGCCTTATTTTTGTACTCAGTATGCTTAACAATGAAGACAAGATGCTATTTGCCTTCCCTATGTCCTTATCTACTCATGTAGCCACTTTTGGATATGGACCCCAAGACCCTCTATTTCAATGCTATTAAGGAGCAACTGTCTACTTTCT
This sequence comes from Hypanus sabinus, assembly GCF_030144855.1. Classification (NCBI taxonomy): domain Eukaryota; kingdom Metazoa; phylum Chordata; class Chondrichthyes; order Myliobatiformes; family Dasyatidae; genus Hypanus; species Hypanus sabinus. Next base: position 34,857,324 of record NC_082707.1, read on the forward strand.
TTCATTTGACCTCCTAAGCTACAGCACTTCACAGTTGCCCAGATTAAACTCTATCTGCCATTTCTCAGCCCATATTTGTAACTGATCTATATCCTGCTGTACCCTTTGATTGTCTTTTATACTGTCCACAACTCCACTAATTTTGGTGTCATCCGCAAACTTGCTAATCCACTCATTGCAAAAATGAACGTTTAAGGATTGTTTGGCTTTGTAGCGGATGGTGAAAAGCTTAGTTCTTTACAAACTACACACACGGCAAGGAGAGTGCAATGCAATTGTGTGGTGTATGTCCTAGTACAGAATATCCAGCATTTGACCTACTTTTACAGCCACAGTTTTGTAAAAGTTCTGATCATTTATAACTTCTAATGTTATTGATAGGATTTGGTAATGGTGTGCTGTGGAAGGTCATGGTGAGGAGAATTGGGTGTCTTTGGCACTATTTCCATTTATGGCATTCTTGTCATTTAATACTCTAGTCTGAGCAGATGTGCAGGCTAAGACAAGTTGTTTACGTGGAAGCGAGAATAGAACTGAACTTTGCAGTCATCCCCCATTCTGACATTGTGATTGGGCAGTCATTAAAGCTGCTGGATTGCAATGATATTCTAGCCAAGAGAAACCTGAGCAACACACAAAATGCTGGAGGAACATGGATGCTGCCTGGCCTGCTGATTTCCTCCAGCATTTTGTGTGTGTTGCAATGATATTCCAGAGCTGAGATTTGCCTGCAGTTGGTTCAACCATTTTTTTCTTTCGCTGTGATCCATGCAGAGTTTTCTAGTGATTCTAGTGATTTTCTTCAGGCTCCCTCATACAACAGCATCTAATTCTGCCTTGATATCAAGGACTTGGTTTCACCTTTCATAATTCGAGTTGGTATCAGAAGTTACAATGTGTGGTAGCAGTGGAAATTTAAAATAAGAGTCTTAAAGGTCTTAAAATGTTGACAATGATACTGTATAAGGTTGATATTCCAAGCTTTTCGGTGAAAGATTGGTGGGAGAGCATTCTAACTGGTTGTATTACCTTCTTTAATGGAGAGGCCATTGCACAGGATCAGAAAAAACTGCAAAAAGTTGTAAACTCAGCCAGCTCCATCATGGGCATTAGCTTCCCCAGCATCCAGGACATCTTCAAAAGGCGGTGCCTCAAAAAGGCGGCATCCATTATTAAGGACCCCCATCACCTACGATATGCCCTCTTCTCATTGCTGCAATCAAGGAGAAGATACATGAGCCTGAAGACACCCATTCAATGTTTCAGGAGCAACTTATTCCCCCTTTGCCATCAGATTTCTGAAAGGACAATGAACCCATGAATACTACCTCACTTTTTTTCCTCTGTCTTAGCACTAATTATTTAATTTGATTTTTTTAAAGTATATACTTTAGTTTTTTAATGTATCGCAATGTACTGCTGTGGCAAAACAACAAAATTCAACGGGATATCTTAGTGATATTAGTTCTGATTCTGGATGGTTAAGGATTGAAATAATGTGATCTTAGAAATTAGGTCAGGAGCTTGGCTAGTATTTGGGGTAGAAATTACAGTGAGTTTGTGGGATGAGAAAGTCAAAGTTCAACTCAGCCTTCCTAACCAGAAATAAGATGATCTTCATTCATAGTATATCTAAAATTATCAGAGTTATACCATGTAGCAGCATAAGAACAGATCTTTGACCCACAATGTTTGTGCCAATCATGATGCAAATTACATTATTTATATCTGCCTGCATTGATTGAGATGCCTCTTAAACACCATTGTTACCTAATTCATCAGCCACCCCTGGCATGCGCATTCCAGGCACCTGCCACCCTGTTGTTTTTTTTAAAAAAAAACTTGTCCCAAATCATCTCTTTAAATTTGCTCACTCCCATCTTAAAGCTCAGGAGAAAAGACTATCTACCCTAACAATACACACAAAATACTGGAGAAACTCAGCAGGCCAGGCAGCATCTGTGGGGGAAAAAGTACAGTCAATGTTTTGGGCTGATGCTGCCTGACCTGCTGAGTTCCTCCAGCATTTTGTGTGTTGCTTGGATTTCCAGCATCTGCAAATTTTCTCTTGTTTATAATTTGAAGTCCATCAACCCTAATTGTCTTTTTTTTTTAAAAAAACATCTCTCCTCAGCCCCTGACACTTCTGAGGAGAAAACATCCAAGTTTTTCCAACCTCTCCATTGTGCTCTCTAACACAGGAAACATCCTGTTGAACCTCTTCTACACTCTCTCCAAAGCCTCTACATCCTTCACGTGGTAGCTGTGCAGTGGATGCAGGTGGTAAATATTGGACTTCAATCAAGTGATCAATCAGAAATAGAAAAAAGTGCTTGATTTCTGGATAAATTTTGAAGCAAATGCTTTTGAGTTAAATCTTTGAGATTGAACAATGAGCAGTAAAGGCTTCTGCCATCAGGAGTTTGGCAAATCTGTTGCAATGATCAAAATAACCATCCATCTGCCTTGTTGGAATTGTTAAAAATCTGATAGAATCACTGCAAAGCAAAGATGTTTCCCACTATTACTTAAAATACACTTATTAAGTGATTTGTTTTATATATTATGTATTACTTCATTGAATTTAAGCAATGTTTTAGTTGGTAATTTACTAATACATTTATACATTTGACCGTGAACTTGCTGATGGTTGATTAAAATGACTTCTGCTTGAAAGGAGCTTGATCACATAAATCTCAAATCTTAAGCACAATGTTGGACTCCACTTGTTAATGTTACATAAATTCAGGTTAACAGGAGAGAAGTTTATTCATAAATGTTGACTTCAGGTTTAAATTACAATTAAGCCAGTACTACTTAGTGTTTTTTTCCATACATTCAAAATCCTATTCAGAGTTATCCTAACGTACAGTCTGTTTGGGCTGATAGGAGAATTGAAGGCACCAATGCACGTATTAAGTCGGAGAGCATTGCATGGTGCCCAATTTGCTTATTTTGTAAATTTAATATGTGATTTGCTTTGATCAAGTTTTCTTGAATCGTTCACCACACCCCCAGCTCCCCCACCCCCAAAATTGCCATTAGATCAGATAGTGCTGGACCTTGCCCATGCTTTACTCTTCCTTCTCTGTAGTGGTCTTGCAGCTGTGCTTAAATTTTATAGAAGCCCTCTCTCTTTGATGGTGAATCTGTGATGGAGCAAGAGATTCTCCACTGCTTGTGGGTGGAAATCTCTAATGTGTTCACCAATGTACTTCAGCTATTAACCTCCTGTTTAGTCATCAGCACAATCTGGCTGGTTGATCCTTCAGACCAGCAAAAACAATTTATTTTGGCTCAGGACAGATACCAATCTAACCACTAGACTATTTTTGAGATGAGTCTTTGAATATAATAATTAGTTGACTTGAACATGAGCAGGGAAAATTATCCGGTGTTCCTGATTGCAATTTCATCTTTGTAAATACACCCGAGTGTCATCTTATTCCTGTGGTGATGATCAGTAAAGGTGTGACAAATGGTAAATAGGCAGAGGATAGAAACTGAGCTGCAGTCGAAAAATTCTTCTCTGTATCTACGTTCCAAGGTGAAAACCAGAAGTTGGGATGAATGAATACACAATTGCCAAACCAAACACTACCTTAAAGAATGTTGGCTGATTATTTATTAATTTATATGCATTTAGAACTCTCTACCTCAGTTGCTGATGTGACCATTAAAAATACAAATTAGGGGGAGCAGTAGTAGACTCGCCAGCCAACTCCAACATATAATGTCATGGGTGACTTGCTTGCATTCCTTTCTGCCTGTGGTCATCTTTCACTTTCCTTATCAAATGTCAATAAACTTGGGCCTTAATATCTAAAAGGTGCTTAAAGGGCTATAGAAGCAATTGCAGAGACTCCTAATAATTCAAGAATTTTATTTCAGCAGTGACCTGTTATTTTTATACAATGATCCCAGTTCTGGATTCTTCCACAAGAGGAAGTATCTCCATGTTGAGACACTTAGGATCAGCCTAGTTATCTGCTCTAAACTCCGGCAGGTGCAAACCCAGCACATCCAACCTTCTCTCATTTAATAACCTGCTTAATCAATTTATTAGTCAAGGAAACCTAAGCTTGCAGTACATTGCTAGAGATGTGATCTTTCAACTGCGAGAAGACCTTGCTTTTCTTTCCATACCTTTATAATAAGCAATAATGTTGTCTGTCTCTGTTAATTACTATTTATAACTGAATAATTGCCATTGGCAGATACAGGACTATGACATTCAGGTCTCTCTGCATTTTGGAGGTGTGCAATCTTTTATTGCTGCCATAATGGACAATTTTAGATGTTATTCTCCATTTGCCAGATCTGTGGTCACTTAGTGTATCTGTGATCCTTTTTTTTAGCATGGCTAACCCCTATTCACAGCTTACTTTCCTATTCATCCTTGTCACCAGCACATTTATCAACCATGTATTTGATGCCTTCAGGTCATTTATAGGTTGTGAAAAGTCAGGACTCCAGTATTGCTTGCTGTGGCATACACGCTTAAATCTTGCCGTTGAGGAAAAGGCCTATTTATGTCTACTGTTACTTGTTTGCTGGCCAGTATTCTATCCACACCAGGATGTAACCTCCTACACCATGAGCTGTTATTTTCTGCAATGACCTTTGATGCTGCACTTTATCAAATGCCTTCTGGAAATCTATGTATAGTGCAGGCACTTGTACTCTTCCACAGGCAAGTATTACTTCAGTGAACTCTATTTAATTAATCAGACACTATTCCCGTTTACAAAACTGATTAACACTTTGCTTACAATGGTAAGCTAACTGGTTAGCTCGTGTGTTTCCATAACCACCCCACTCTCAACATTCTCCAAGTTTAATGAGTGTTGATGTTTAGATGATCACAAACAAGTATGATATTTTATTAATAATTCTGTCACTGATACTATCATTCCCTCCTTTGTTCTGTTTATGTCTTAGCTTATGTATGTGCCAGCTGAGAATCATAGCCCATCAATTTGTTCAGAGGTTACTAATTTATCAAAACAGTGCCCCAGCATTTTCTCTCTTTTTGTTAAGTACGGAGGGGACTTTCTTTCTAACCTGTGTTTCTGAAAGTACCCTACTCTATAATACTTTATGGCAAAGGAAGTAAGATTTTTCAAGATTTGATTTCACTATAGAGATGGCATGATTCTGCAACTATTGAAATTATGCACTTCTGATACGACTTTCTGAAAATGGGCAATTGGTCCATTTAGATCTGTCCTGACTCTTAAGGAAAAAAAATCCATTTTATGCCTGTATTCTTTTTCTCTCTGGTTGTGTTTGATGTTCTCGGTAAATTGGAGCTATTACAAAATGTAGTTCCAATCTCTAGAGGTGTCTGTCTATAGTAGCTTCCATATGAAAGTAGAAGTTTAAATGAACTGTTTTATATTATTTTGACCTACTGGTTTCCTCACAGGAAGGAAAGCAGTTTTGATATTTGATCGATGGAGTCCCTTTAGTTCTTGGAGCTAAAATAATTCAAATTTCACAAGTGTAAGTAATTTACATCCTTGCTTCCTTTTTTTAAGAAAATCTATTGTGTTTTAGCTTGAGATTGCTGATATCCATTACTGTGTAAAAGTCTTGGGCACATGTATATAATAAGACATTTGTATGGTACTGCAGTAATCTTAAGTATTGCACTGTGCTGCTGCTGCAAAGAACAAATTTCATGGCATGTGAGTGAAGATGAGCCTGTTTCTGATTTGGGTTTCTATTGTGGACCTAGAATGGGAAGGGGGCAGGGAGAGGGAAATCATGGTTGCGAAAATGGGAAGGGAAAGGGGAGTGAGTGGGAAGCACGAGAGGGACATTCTGTCATGATCAATAAACTGCTTCTTTGGAATTGAATGACCATGCTTGGTGTCTTAGGGCTGGGCGTGTCTGCACCCACCACCGCTGGCATTCCTCTGCCATCTGTCCCACATCCTTCCTTGCGGCACTTCACTCTCACCATTCCACCATTCCCAACATCCTTTGCTCCCACCAGATTTGCACACACTCTCTCCACTCCACATGGATGAATATAGTTCTGTGCAAATATCTTGGGCACCCTACTGTAAATTATGTATGCATTAAGTGATGAGAAGAAAAATACTGTAATTTAAGGTTTGAATGCATTCTATCATTTGTCTTGAAGTGCATTTATGCACTGTTATATCAAACTTTGGTGCATTCTTGACTCTGTAGAGAACTTAACCAGAACTCTAATGCATGATTCGTTCTGATTTCCCCATTAGAGCTGCATGTGTAATAAAGTATGATGCATCTTAGACTTCAGATAATGTAAACATGACATTTGGAGTTGCAATATGCTCTTTCTAAAATGCAGTCTGGATTTAAAATCTCAGATCTTTGACGAATTGTAGGTAGAGTTCTTAGTTATTATGGGGGTATGGGATAGCTGGTCAAAATGATGTGCATTCTTAATGCACTCATGGGACTTTATTCCCTCATTGCAAATTGTGTGCAAAATGCAGAAGAAGAAAATGGTGCATTCCCTTTCATGAGTTCTGCTTTGATTCAAAATTATATTTGATGTCTAGACTCAATTATTTGTTGGGCTGTTCAATATCACAAGACCTAAAAACTGCCAGTTAAGAGCTGGTGGAGTCCCAATTTTTGTCAAGCCACCTTGTTGCCATTACCTGGATTTTGTACTCCCAAGTAAAGTAAGGTCACTGCTGATCACAAAGAGAACTGCTCAGACAACTCACCAGCTGTGGCTGGATTTCCCCCTTTCTCACATGAAAGACATCAAGCAAGGTAGCAATTAATCAGGCTGGGCAGCCAATCGAAGTAGAGAAGTCATTCTCCGCAAACCTGCAGGTATCTTCTTTTAAGGAAAAAGAATGCAATAGAATCCTAAATATTGTAAATTTACAATAGAAAATTAAATCTTAAAATCATGGAGATTGAAGTAATTGACTGAAACACACTCCATACAGAAATACGTTTTGGACTGAAAAAGTGCTTGGCAATTAAGAATGTATAATATCACACAGAGTGCATTGTATTCTTACCCCTTTTTAATTGGCAACTAAATTCCATTCTTGATTTTTCCTGTCATAAAGGGGAGAAGGTATTGCAAATGGCCCCTGAATTTCTGTAAACTGTCCAAATTGATTTTACAGAAACTCCCATTGACACTTGAGTTTAATAATACTATCTATTAACAGCTTCACCATTGTAATAGCAGCAATATCTGATCCAGCACTTGTGCGATCATAAATGAACAGATCATGTTGTTGCCTTATCTAATATTGGTCTCATTAAGATTATAAGAGCCTACAGTCTGAGTGCTCATCTTCAGGATAATCAGTTTTAAGCTAAGCTCTGTTAAGGATTGTATTGTTCTGTGCCTTGTCTCTTTGTGTTTGCCTAAATGTCTCAACAACTCAACAAACATAGGAATTGTATCAGGTCCTCCAACAATATGTTGTAGATAGCAACCAATCTGTTTTTCAGTGTTCTCTCCTGAAAACTATACCCTCTTGACTTGATGTGAGAAACTGGGTCTCGGCGAGTTCAGAAGATGCACAGGAAACAGCTGGTGTGTTTAAATACTTTTGCACTGTATTGTATATCTATATATACAAAGGTCTCAAGCTGAAACACAAAAGATTTCCTAAAAATTAAGGGAAAGCAAGGATGTAAATTATTTGCATGTGTGAATCTTAAATTATTTTTTCTCCTAGAACTAAAGAAACTCCACCGATCAAATATATCAAAATTGTTTTATTTCCTGTGAGGAAACCAGTTGGTCAATATAGCATAAAATGGTTTTGTTCAACTTTTACTTTCATATGGAAGCTACTATAGACAGATAAAGCTCCAGAGGGTTTAGACAGACAGACGGACATCATTGATCCCGAGGGAAATTGGGTTTCATTACAGCCGCACCAACCAAGAATAGTGAAGAAATACAGCAATATAAACCCACAAATAATTAAATAATATGTTAACCATGCCAAGTGGAAATAAGTCTAGGACCAGCCTATTGGCACAGGGTGTCTGACACTCCGAGGGAGGAGTTGTGAAGTTTGATGGCCACAGGCAGGAATGACTTCCTATGACGCTCAGTGTTGCATCTCGGTGGAATGAGTCTCTGGCTGAATGTACTCCTGTGCCTAACCAGTACATTATGGAGTGGATGGGAGTCATTGTCCAAGATGGCATGCAACTTGGACAGCATCCTCTTTTCAGACACCACCGTCTGAGGGAGCACAGGAAACAGCACCTGGTATGCCAATGCTGAATTAGAATAATCTAGCAGATTCTCAAGAGTTTTAATGTGAATTCTTTTGGGACTTCCCTTGTACTTAGAGTTGCAGACATGAGTGGAAAAATGACTAAATGTGAAGTGCTGTACTTAGGAGATCAAATATAAAGGGGCAGTATACTGTTCAGGCAAAGCCCTTAACAGTGTTGATGTGCAGAGATATACTGGGGGGGGGGGGGGGGGGGGAGGGGTCCAAGTCCATAGCTCCCTGAAAGTGGCTATGCAGCTTGGTACAGAAAGCATAAGGCAAGCTTGCCTTTATTAGTCAAGGAATTGAATTCAAGAGTTGCAAAGGTATGTTGAAACTTTATAAAACTCAAGTTGGGGCACATCAAGAATTTGGACTTCAGTTCTGGTTGCCCCCATCATAGGAAGGATTTGGAGGCTTTGGAGAGGGTGCCGCCTGGATTAGAGATCATGTGCTATAAGGAGCAGTTGAGCGAACTTGTGTTCTTTTCTCTGCAGCAGCAGAGACTGGAGTGAGGTCTGATCAAGGTTTAACGAGAGGCATAGAGAGTATCTTTTTCTCAGGGTTGAAATATCTAATACCAGAAGGCATGCATTAGGCGCGAGGGGCTAGGTTTAAGAGATGTGCAGAGCAAGTTGTTTATAGTTGTGGGTAGCTGGAATGCATTGCCAGGGCTGGTGATGGAGACATTCAAGAGGCTGTTAGACACATGTGCAGCAAATGGGAGGATATGGGACATTGCATGGGCAAGGGAGATTGGTTTCATCGAGCATTTCATTGATTTTATTAGTTTGGTACAACATTATGGGCCAAAGGGCCTGTGCCTGTGCTGTACTGTGTTATTTTAATTCATCTCCAGCCATTTGTCAAATTGCATTACAGTTGCAGTTGCTTCATTTGTAATTTAATAGATTAAAATTTTGATATTCGATTAATCTGCTGTTGATGAAATTCTCTCATTGTTTTAAGAATTTATAATCTAAAAAAAAACTAGAGCATCTTTCAAGAAGATGGAATATACAAGAAACACTTGCCCGTGCAAATTGTAACTGCTGTAATTAGAAGTGCGAAACTTCTAAAATTATAACCTTGCTGTGAATACCTTTTATTTGCTTAGTTTTATTAACCAGTCCTGTTGCCCTAAGAGGAAAGGTGTGCATTTATTCCAGATGTCTTCTCTGTCCAAAGCAGATAAATGAAGACTGACAAATTGGACTTTGTTTTGCGACTATGAATGCACATTACAAAGTTGCCTAATGCTTGATTTGCAGATTATACTTTCAATGATACCTGAATTGTAACATGAAAGTTTTGTAAGAAGAGCATTGAACTGGATGCAGAGCACCAGTCTCCAGTTGCCACATACCAATTTTCTTAATTCTGACACGTAGAAAGATTTTAAATTTGTGAAATATGGTAAGAGCTCTATTGTAAGGCAGTTCATTGTGGAAAAGCCTCAATTTAGCTTCAACAGCTCTAAATTTAGTGTGGTAACATCTTTTAATGTAACTGTTAAATGTTCCGTGATTTAACCAGCATTGTAAAAAAAATTGTCTATTATTAGCATCCTTACTTTGTTTCTTAATTCTTTTATTCTGAACTATGAAGATGTTTAAAATTAGAGATGATAGATGTGATTTTCACTTTTTAATGTTTTAATTAATCTACTCTCATTTTACTTCATCAATCCACACAACTGAATTGGTAACATGGTTTATTATTGTCACATAGTGAAATGCAGTGAAAATCTTTGTTTTGCCCATACAGATTAGTTCATCTCTTCAGTGCCCTGAAGTAGTACAAGGGAAAAGCAGCAATTACAATGTTACAATTACAGAGCACTATTCTGTATTCTAGTTTTCATGATGTGTTAGCTGTGTCCACAGCACTTTGCACTTTCTTGTGGCCACGAGCAGAGCAGTTGCCACACCAGGTTAGGGTGTACCAGAACGTGATGCTGTTTATGACACTGCCGATTTTATTTTTTTAAAAAGTTTCAAAGTTGATGTGCCAATTTTCTTTTGCCTCCTGAATAAATAGAGGTGCTGGTGAGCTTCCTCGATTGTGGCATCTGTGTGCCGAGACCAGGGCAGGTTGTTGGTAATGTTCACTCCAAGTAATTTGAAGCTCTCAATCCTTCTGGTCAAATCACTGGATTTGTTTTGCTGACAAAGGTTTGATGGTAAAGGAAAGATGGGTAGGTGATGAACTTGAATTTTTGACCATTTCTTTTTAGGCTATTTTAAAGCACTCATAACTAACCCAGCCATAATGTTTGCTAAGCTTGTTTTGATTTGTCCTACGCACATGCTTACAAATGTCTTTTTCAATTTGCGTTGGATGAAATGATCTTGTGATTTATTTTAAATAATGGACACATGCTTTGTATGTAGTACTTTGTAGTACTTCTGCCTGTTCACGTCTCCATTGGGTGATTGGTTTAAAAATTCACAATTCCTTATCTCCTTCCTGTACTTAGACTCATCATTATTTGAGATTGAAGTTTGCCTGTGACAGTGGTCTCATCTGCAAACTTATAGATGGAGTTGGAGCTGGAGTAGAATTTGGCACCATAGTCATGATTGTACAGGGAGAAGGACAAGGGGCTAAGGATGCAAGCTTGTGAGGCACAAATTTTGAGTATAATCATGGCGGATATTTTGCTGCCTATCTTTCCTGATTGTGGTCTGTTGGTCAGGAAGCCAAGAATACTCTTGCAAAGGGTGGGGTTGACTCCCAGATGTTGGAGTTTGATTTTTCTTGCAGAGCTGTAGTTAACAAATAATCATCCAAGGTAGGTACCTTTTACTGTTCAGATTCTTGAGAGAAATTTGGGCCAGAAACTTGACATTCATCAAAGACCTGTGGGTCTTCAAACTGTGGGTTCAGTTTGCCAGGGAGGTTGGAGTTGGTGTGTCATGATCAGCTCCTTGATACACTGCATGATGGTGGATGTCAAAAATCACTGGGTGGTGGTCATGAAGGCACATTACCTTATTTTTATTAGAATGAGGGTGGTTTCTTAAAGCAGGTGAAAAGGAGGAGGAGAAGCTTAGAATCAGGTTTATTGTCACCGGCATGTGACGTGAAATTTGTTAACAGCAGCAATAGTTCAATGCAATACATAATATAGAAAAAGAACATTAAATAAGTAAATATTATTCAGTATACTTTATACAGTATACATATATTGAATAGATTAAAAATCGTGCAAAAAACAGAAATACTGTTATGTTTTTTAAAAAAAAAGTGAGGTAGCATCCAAGGTTTCAATGTCCATTTAGGAATTGGATGGCAGAGGGGAAAGAAGCTGTTCCTGAATCACTGAGTGTGTCTTCAAGCTTTTGTATCTCCTACCTGATGGTAACAGTGAGAAAAGGCATGCCCTGGGTGCTGGAGGTCCTTAATAATGGATGTTGCCTTTCTGGGACACTGCTCCTTTATAGGCTAATACCCAAGATGGAGCTGACTTTGTTTACAACCCTCTGCAGTTTCTTTTGGTCTTGTGCAGTAGCTCTCCCACCCCCCATACCAGACAGTGATGCAGCCTGTCAGAATGCTGTCCTCGGTACATCTCTAGAAGTTTTTGAGTGTATTTGTCAGATGTATCAGTATTAGTGTGGAGTACAGGGAATTAGAGCATAAGACATGGGAGCAGACTTAGGCCATTGTTTCTTTTCTCTTGCCATACCTAGAGCAGTAAATGGCTGTTGTGTGTTCTCCCAGGAAACTGCATCTGCATGAAGAGTACCCAGCTGCAGCTCATTGAAGGCCGTGTTAGGGATCTGGAGCAGCAGCTGGATGACCTTTGGCTTGTATAGGAGAAGGAGATAATCCATCAGAATTGCAGGGAAGTAGTCACCCCAAAGATGCAGGAGGCGAGTAGTTGGGTGACTCAGGAGAAATGGAAATGTGAATAGGCAGAGCACCCCTGTGGACATTCCCCTCAATAATAAGTGTACCATTTTGGATACTGTTGTGGGGGATGACCTTCCAGGGGAATGCCATGGAGACTGGGCTGCTGGCACTGGGCATGTGTCTGTAATGCAGAAGGGAACGAGGGAGAAGAGAGCACTACTGATAGGTGACTCAGTCGTCAGAGGAACAGGTAGGAGATATTGTGGATGAAAACGGGACACCCAAATGGTATGTTGCCTGTCAGGTACCAGGGTCAGGGATGTCCACAGCATTTTGGAGAGGGATGGAGAGCAGCCACATGTTTTGGTACATATTGGTACCAATGACGTGGGAAGGGAAAGCAAAGAGGTCCTGAAAAGAGAACTTAGTGAGCTAGGTAGAAAGCTGAGAAGCAGGACTTCCTGGGTAGTAATTTCTGGATTGCTGCCTGTGCCAAGCACCAGTGAGGGTAGAAACAGGATGATCTGGCAAATTAATTTGTGGCTGAGAAGCTGGTGCAGTGGTCAAGGCTTCGGGTTCTTGGATCATTGGGATCTCTTCTGGGGGAGGTATGACCTGTTCAAAAGTGACGGGTTGCACCTGAACCCGAGGGGAACCAGTAATCTTGAGGACAGGTTGGTAAGAGCTGTTGAGGGTTTAAACTAATTTGACAAGGTGGATGGGAGTGATGGGAACTGGAGTGAAGGGACATGGGATAGAATGAATGTTAAAAAAACAAAGATGGTATGCAGTCAGACTGTCAGGAAGGGCAGACAGAGGACATAATTGCAGCTAGCAGGGTGAGTATCGGTGTGTTAGGGATGCAGAATCAAAAAGGGTAGTAAATACAGTACTCAAAAGTGTTATATCTCAATGCATGAAGTATAAGAAATGAGGTGGATGATCTTGTTACACTATTACAGATGGTCAGGTATGATGTTGTGGCCATCACTGAATCTCAGCTGAAGGATGGTTGCAGTTGGAAACTGAATGTCCAAGGTTACACATTGTATTGGAGGAGTAAGAAGGTTAGCAGAGGGTGCAGTGTGGCTCTGCTGGGAAGGAATGGCATCAAATCAGTGGGAACATGTGACATAGGATCAGGAGATGTTAAATCCTTGTGGGTTGAGTTAAAAAACTGCAAGGGTAAAAGAACCCTGATGCAGCTATAAACAGGCCTCCCAAAAGTAGCTGGGATGTGGACCATAGATTATAACAGGAAATAGAAAAGGTGTATCAAAAGGGCAATGTTATGATGGTCATGGGAGATTTCAATATACAGATTTCAACAGGTTGATTGGAAAAATAATTTTGGAAAGGGATCTCAAAAGAATGAGTTGTTGAATGCCCAAGAGATGGCTTTTTAGAGCAGTTTGTTGTTGAGCCTACTAGGTGATACTGGATTGGGTGTTATGTAATGAACTGGAGGTGATTAAGGAGTTTAAGGTAAAGGAACCCTTACGAGACAGTAATCACTATGATGCGTTCAATTTGAAATTTGATAGGGAGAAAGTAAAGTGTGGCATAGCATTATTTCAGTGGAGTAAAATCAGTGGTATCAAAGAGCAGTTGGTCAAAGTAAATTGGAAGGAGATGCTGGCAAGGATGAGAGCAGAGCAGCAATGGCATGTGTTTCTGAGAAAAATGAGGAAGGTGCATGATGTATATTCCAAAACAAAGAAATACTCAAGTGGCAAAATAGTACAGCTGTGGCTAATGTAAAAGCATAAGGGATGACAGCGGGTACAGGACCACTTGAACATTCATAAGGCTTTTGACAAGATGCCACACATGAGGCTGCTTACCAAGTTAAGAGCCAGTGGTATTACAGGAAAGTTACTTGTATGGTTAGAGCATTGGTTTATTGGTAGGAGGCAGTGAGTGGGAATAAAAGGATCCTTTTCTGGTTGGCTGCCAGTGACTAGTGGTATTCTGCAGGGGTTGGTGTTGGGGCCACTTCTTTACATGCTGCATATAAATGATGTAGATGATGGAATAGATGATACGAAGATTGATGGAGGGGCAGGTAGTGTTGAGGAAACACGTAGGATGCAGAAGGACTTAGATTAGGAGAATGGACAAGAAAGTGGCAAATGAAATACAATAATTGGAAAATGCATGGTCATGCACTTCGGTAGTAGAAATAAATGTACAGACTATTTTCTAAACCGGGAGAAAATCTAGGAATCTGAGATGCAGAGGGACTTGGGAGTCCTTGTGCAGAACACCCTGAAGGTTAACTTGAAGGTTGAGTTGGTGGTGAGGAAGGCAAATGCCATGTTTGCATTCATTTCAAGAGGTCTAGAATACAAGCGTAAGGTTGTGATGCCGAGGCTTTATAAGGCACTAGTGAGGACTCGCTCTGAGTATTGTGAACAGCCTCAGAACAGAGGGCATCTATTTAAAACAGAGATGCAGACATTTCTTTAGCCAGAAAGTGATGAATTTGTTAGCACAGGCAGCTGTGGAGGTCAGGTCATTGTTGTATTTAAGGCAGAGCTTGATAGTTTCTTGATTGGACATGGCATCAAAGGTTCAGGGAGAGGGCTGGGGAGTGGGGTTGAAGAAGGGGGAGAAAAGGTCAGCCATGATTGAGTGGTGTGATCGGTCGAATAATCCAGTTCTCCTCCTAATGGAGTTCGATCTGCTGTTATGTCATTGCTGATCCCAGAGCCTATTCAACCCCGTGCACCTGCCCTCTCACTATATCCCTTGATGCCCCCACCAATCAGGAATATATCAACTTCTGCTTTAAATATACCCATTGTCTTGGCCTCCACCGCAGTCTGTGGCAGAGCATTCCTCAGATTCTTAACTCTTTGGCTTAAAAAAAAGTTCTCCTTCCTCTGTTCTAAAGGGTCACCCCTCAATTTTGAGGCTGTGCCCTCCAGTTCTGGATACCCCACCGGAGGAAACATTCTCTCCTTATCTAGTCCTTTGAACATTGGGTAGGTTTCAATGAGTTTGCCACGCATTCTTCTACATTTCAGTGAGTACAGGCCCAAAGCTGCCAGTTGCTCTTCACATGTTAACCCCTTCATTTCTGGAATAATCCTCAGGAACCTCCTCTGTACTTTCTCCAATGACAATACATCCTTTCTGAGATAAGGAGCCCAAAGCTGTTGACAATACTCCAAGTGTGGATAGGCACGGACCTTTGCTATGTAGCTGGTGTCTTCCACAATGAAGACGGAAGCAAAGTGCTTATCAAGTTCATCTGCTATTTCTTTGTCCCTCATTACTGCCTCACCAGCATCATTTTTTAGGTGTCCAGTTTTAAATCTCATCTCTTTTTTATTAATATAACTGAAAAAACTTTCAGTATCCTGCTTTATATTATTGGCTAGTTTGCCCCTATATTTCATTTTTTTCCCTTCTTGTAGCTTTTTTAGTTGCCTTTTGTTGGATTTTAAAAGCTTCCCAATTAACCAATTCTCACTCACTTTTACTGCCTTATATGCCCTTTCCTCGGCTTTTATGCAGCCCTTAACTTCCCTTGTCAGCTACATTGTTTGACCTTATTAACTTTGCCTCTGTGGTACAACTTGACGGTTTGCACTGCCTGCAGTTGTACCCAGTCATTGGCTTGTCCTTCCTTGCATTCATATTACATATTATATCATCTATTGTTAAACCTACTGGCTCATCCTCAGCTCTATCACATTGGTTTCCATCCCTCTGCTATATTAGATTAAACCACTCCCAATAGCTCTAGCAAACCTGCCCGCAGAGATATTGGTCCCCCTCAGATTCAAGTGCAACCCGTCCCTTTTGTACTGGTCACACCTGCCCAGAAGAGGTCCCAATTATCCAGAAAACTGAATCCCTGCACCCTGCTCCAATTCTTGAGCCACCCATTTATCTGCCTCCTCATTCTATTCCTATCCTCACTGTCACGTTGCACAGGCAGCAATCCTGAGATTCTATCCTTGCGGTCCTGCTTCTCAACTTCCTTCCTAATTCTCTGCATTCTGGTTGCAGGAACCCTCCCCCTGCCCCACCCCTTTTCTACCTGTGTCATTGGTACCAATATACCATGACTTCTGGCTGCTTACTCTCCCATTTCAGGATATTGTGGACACGATCAGAAATGTTGTGGACCCTGGCACCTAGGAGGCAAATTACCATCTGTGTTTCCTTTCAGTGCTTACAGAACTGCTTGTCTGTCCGTCTAACTATGGGGTCCCCTATTACTGCTGCCATCTTCTTCAGTTTCCAGCCTTTCCAAGCCACAAGTTCAGATTCAGTGCCAGAGGCATGGCCACTGTTGCTTCCCCAAGGCAGTTCTTTCCCAAACCCCCCCCCCCCCCCCGACAATGGTACTCAAAATGGAGTACTTATTTTTGTAACGGACAATCACGAGTGCTCACCACTATCTGGCGTTCTCCTTTCCATCTCCTGACAGTCACTCATTTATCTGTCTCCTGTAGCCTTGGGGTGACTGACTTCCTGTAGCTCTTGTCTATCAACTTTTTACTTTGTCTAACAGGCCAAAGGTCACTGAGCTGCAGCTCTTGTTCTTCAACATGGTCTCTAAGGAGCTGCACCTCGGTGCAGATGTGGCCATCAGGGAGGCAGATAGTCTCCTGGAAATCCCACATATGACACCCAATACAGAGCACTGGCTCTGCAGACCTCCCCCTTAGTCTCTCAAGAGTTAAATAGGAAAAAGGAAATTGGAAGTAATGAATTAACTTACCTTGCCCCCGCATGTTTTCACCAAAACCTTTGTTGAGCCAAAGCTTCCTACTCTGACTCAGACCACTCTGACGATGACTGCTCTGCTGGGCGGTACCTCTCTTTACAGACACTGGGTATGTAAAGCTCTTCACTGGATCTCTCTGGGAATGCTTCTGTTATGTCTGTGCAGTACTCCAATCAACTACTTACAGAGGCATGTGAAAGGAGTTGGCCAGAATTGATTGGAAAAGAACACTGGCAGGGATGATGGCAGAGCAGCAATGGCTGAAAAATGCTGTTGGAGAGGTAGTAATGGGGGACAAGGAAACAACAGGTGAGAACTCATCCTTAATTAGATACAAGGACTTTTGCATTTTGTATGAAAAGGAAAAATACTAGCGGCGATAAACAGGAAAGCTTTCAAATTATCAAGATTTTAAGAATTTTATTCCATTTTTTTTTGCTGAAGAAAACCGAAGTCTAGAAATAGAGTTTGTTACAGATGTTGAACACTGAGAAATATAAACACGAGATTTTGTGGATGTCAGAAATCCAGAGCAACATACACAAAATGCCGGGGGAACTCTGCAGGTCAGGCAGCAATCAGGTTATCAGGTTGGAGGCTACCTAGACGATATCAGGCGTTGCTCCTTCCTGAGAGTGGTCTCATCATGGCAGAGGAGGAGGCCATAGACTGGCATGTTGGAATGGGAATAGGGCTAGGAATTAATATACTACTTCTGGCGGTTGGAGTGGAGGTGCTTGACAAAGCAGTTCCCCAATTTACACTGGGTCTCACCAATGTATAGAAGGCTGCTTTGGGAGCACTGGATAAAATGGGTGACCCTAACAGATTCACAGGTGAAGTGTTGCCTCACCTGGAAGGACTGGTTGGAACTCTGAATGGAAGCAGGGGAGGAGGTGAGTAGACTGGTGTAGCATTTCTGTCGCTTGCAGGGATATGTGCCAGGAGGGAGATTATTGGTAAGGGAGCGATCCATGTGGAAATGGGGAGGGCGGTGGGTTGGGGAACAAGAGAGGTAAATGTGTGTGTGATGGTAGGATCCTATTGAAGATGGCAGAAGTTGCGAAGAATGATATACAGGATACAGCTGGTTAAGGGGTGGTAGGTGAGGACAAATGTAAGTCTATCATTGTTAATGTGTGCACAGATGTCCAAGAAATGGAGATGTGGGTGAGGGTAGCATCAGTGGTGGAATGAAGGAAATCCCTGTTCTTTGAAGGAGGAAGAAATCTCTGATGTCCTAGAAAGAAAAATTGCTTTCTGGGAGCAGGTGCAGCAGAGATGAAGGGGATAAGGTTGGGAAGATGTACTAATTTTTGGGAATCTGTAGGTTTATAAAAGATGTTGGTAGATGGTTTGTTTTCCAGAAATGGAGACAGAGAGATTGAGAAATGGAGAGAGGTGGCTAAAATGGATCAGTGAATTTAAAGGCAGGGTGGAAGTTGGAGGCAAAGTTAATGAAGATGACGAACTCAGCATGGGTGCATGAAGCAGTACCAATGCAGTCGTCAATGTAGCGCAGAAAGAGCATTACCAAGGAAGCTTGAAACATGGACTTTTCCATGTAGCCAACAAGAATGAAAGAATAGCTGAGGATCAGGAAGGTGCACATGGCTACCCCTCGTGTTGGAGAAAGTGGGAGGAGCTGAAGGAGCAGTTCTTGAGGGTGAACTCCATTTCTGCAAGATGGTGAAGTGTGGTGGTGGAGGGGAACTGGCTGGGGTCTTTTGTCAATAAAGAAGCAAAGAGCTTTAATATAGCTTTTACTTTTAACCGTAGGGAGAAAGGAGAAAAATTATCTACAGACCTGTGTGTTACTACTTTATAAGCGAAGTAACAGAGGAATCTGCCCACATAGCAGTCTTTATTGAAGACAGAAAACTCTCAATCAACTGCATCTTACTAAAGTGTATCAAGTGTCCAATAACATGTTACATAATTGGTTGGGTATATACTGAATGCCACGAACTCTAGCAGTACAATTTGAAATTTGGCTGTTTAAAGTTTTCAGGTTCATTGAAACTGCTCATAAAAAGGGGACATTGTACACGTTATGTCTATGGAGATGTGTTAATGAGTGTTATTCTTGTCAATAAGTAACAAATAAGGGC
Source organism: Hypanus sabinus (assembly GCF_030144855.1). Classification (NCBI taxonomy): domain Eukaryota; kingdom Metazoa; phylum Chordata; class Chondrichthyes; order Myliobatiformes; family Dasyatidae; genus Hypanus; species Hypanus sabinus. The sequence continues at coordinate 34,876,298 of NC_082707.1, forward strand.
TCCTGAGGATAAATGTAGTATATAGCATTGTTAACAGTAAGCACACAATGAAACATTAAAGCCAAATTCACTGAAATGACAGAAGTTGTCCCTGAAGAGTGGCTGTGAAAGTGACTGCAGTTTGTGATAAGCCAGGCTGTGACTTGTCCTCTTGAGACGATTGACTAGGTTGTGACTTTTTTAAAAGAAGAGATCCAGGGTTCACTCTCATGTCGTTTTGCTCCTGGCACATTTCTCTGTAGAACCACCCTCCAGCATGAAAATCAGATGCTTGCAGATGCCAAAAATCTGAAATATAAAGCTTGAAGCATTGGAAGGTAACAACTGTGCGAAGAATATTAAAATTTTGGATTGATGATGCTTTGACAGAACTGCAGAAGTTAAGGAAAAGGAGTTCTCAATATTTTCTCATCACTAAATTCTACTGGTTATCTAGGTTATTTTAGAAATTGTACCATTACCATTTTGATATTTTGTGATGCCATCCATCAAAATTGATCTGTCCAGTTTTACTGCTGTTGAACTGAATGGGTTGTTATTTCCTCTTTCTTTCAGTCTTGAATAGCAAGGAAAAATTACCGCTGATTGCTCTTTTTGCTGTTATCCTGCTATCTGTATTTCTTGATACCTCTTTTCTCATCCATGTAATTTTTACTTGTCTCTGATATGATGCCCTTTTAAGAGTGATCAGTACTATATAATGGAGGAAATCATAATTGTTGTCATTCAGCGTGGTTCTTGGTGTCCATGCCAGACATCAAATGCCCAATTAAATCCATTGTATTCCCAACTACTCCTCCCTACTCACCCAGACTCACACCTGCAGGACAAAGCAAGCTTTAAAATGGCTCTTTGAACTACAGACCCATGCTTTTGATCAGCATGGCCTAGTTCAGCACTACAGTAATAATGCAGAGTCCTCAATGTTGTTGTTTCAGGTTTTTGACTGTAGTGTAAATGTGCATAATTATAATCAATGTTGCTGTGCTTGTGCTTGACTTGAAATGCTTCTATATTGAGCCGTGTCCTATGCCATTGGTATTTGCATCACACTCGACAATCTTGTTCAGATGTTTGCAAACCTGAAGCCAGCACTTTAAGTTCTTGGAGAGCTCAGAATCAGGGAAGTATGACATGTGTATCACACAAAAGGTATTGTATGTAAGAGCAATTATGAAGCAAGCACGGCTGCACCTCTACTTCCTTAGGAGTTTACAGGGATTTGGCATGACATCTAATATTTTGACAAACTTAGATGTGTGGTGGAGGGTATTTTGACTGGCTGCATCACAGCTTGCTATGGAAACACCAATAACCTTGAACAGAAGATCCTATAGTCCATTAGGATTAAAGCCTTCTCTGTCATTGAACATGTCTACACAGAGCATTCTCCCCCAAGTCATGCTCTTATCTCACTGCTGCCATTAGGGGAAAGGTACTGGAGCCTCAGGATTCATACCAAGTTCACGAATAGTTATTACATCTCAGTCATCAGGCTCTTGAACCAGAGAGGATAACTTCACTCATGTTCACTTGCCCCATCATTGAAATGTACCCACGACCAATGGACTCACTTTCAAGGACTCTTCCTCTCTTGTTCTCAATATTTATTGCTTATTTATTTTTATGTCTCTTTGTATTTGCACTGTTTGTTGTCTTTTACACACTGATTGGTACGGTCTTTCTCTGATTCTATTAAGGTTAATTGGATTTATTGTGTATGTCCATGGGAAAACGAATTTCAGGGTTGTACATAGTGACATATGGACCTTGATAAATTCACTTTGAACTTTTGCATGTAAGTTTCAATGAGATCTTCCCCACCCACCCCCTGCCCTTCCCCAATACTCTTCTAAGCTCCACTGAGTGCGGGTCCAGAGCCATCAAATGCTCCTGATACATATTAACCCTTTCATCCCCACAATCATTCTCATGAACCTCCTCTGGACCCTTTCCAATGTCAGCACATTTTTTCTTTGAGAAGGGGCCCAAAACTGTTCACAATACCCTAAGTACAGTCTGACCAACACCTTATAAAGCCTCAGCGCTACATCCCTCTTTTATATTCTAGTCCTCTCAAAACTAATACTGGCATTGTATTTACTTTCCTTACCACTGACTCAGCCTGCATGTTAACCTTTTGGGAAATCCTGTGCAAGGACTCCCCACTCCCTTTGCACTTATAATTTTTGAATTTTCTCACTTTTTAAAAAAATTCTACACCTTTATTCCTTTTATCAAAGTGCATGACCATACAGTTCCCTAAACTCTTACATTTGCCACTTCTTTTGTCCATTATCCTAATCTGGTTCAGTCCTTTTGCAAACTCCCTGCTACTTCAACACTACCTGTCCCTCTACCTATCTTGATATTGTCTGCAAACTTGGCCACAAAGCCACCAATTCCGTCATCCAAATCATTGACATGATGTGATTAGTGGTCCCAATACTGACCCTTATGGAATGCCACTAGTCACTGGTAGCTAACCCAAAAAGGTCCCCTTTATTCCCACAGTTTGCCTCCTGCCAGTCAGCCAATCTTCTATCCATGCTAGTACTTTTCCCATAATACCATTGGTTCTTATCTGGTTAAGCAACCTCATGCCTAACACCTTGATAAAGGCCTTCTGAAGTAAACAACATCGACTGACTTGCTTTTGTCTATCCTGTCATTTCCTCAAAGTATTTCAACAGATTTGTCAGGCAAGATTTTCCCTTGAAGGAAACTATGCTGATTCTGGGGTACTTCATCATGTGCCTCTAAGTACCCTAAAATCTCATCCTTAATAATAGGTACCAGCATTTTCTAAACCACTGAAGTCAGGCTAAGTGGCCTGTGATTTTCTTTTTCTCTACCTGCCTCCCTTAAGGAGTGTGGTGACATTTCCAATTTACTAGTCCTCTGGAGCCATTCCAGAATCTAATGATTCTTGAAAGATCACTACTAATACATATTTTGATAATAAATATACTTTGAATCTAATGCCTCACCAATTTCTTCAGCTACTTCTTTCAGAACCCATGGGGTCTATTCTATCTGGTCCAAGTGACTTACCTACCTTCAGTCTTTTTAGCTTCCCAAATGCTTTCTCCTTACTCATAGCAACTACACTCACTTTTGTCCCCTGACACTCTCGGATTTCTGGCATACTGCTTGTGCCTTCCATAGTGAGGACTGGTGAAATATATTTATTAACTTCATTTGCCATTTCTTTGTCCCCCCCCATTTCTACTACTGCAGTGTCATTTTCCAGCAGTCTGATATTAACTGTTGCCTCTTTTATTCTTTGTTTCTTAAGAAAAAAAATTTGTATCCTCTTATATTATTGGCTAGCTTAACTTCCTATTTCAGCTTTTCTTTCCTTATAGTTTTCTCATTGTCTTCTGTTGGTTTTGAAAGTTTTCCAATCCTCTACCTTCCAACTATTTATTTTTTTGGTATTTTATATGCCCCCTCTATGCTTTTATGCTGTCTTTAACTTCCCTTGTCAGCCACGGCTGCATCATCCTCCCTTTTACAATACTTTAAATTTTTGGGCAATATCTATCCTGTACTGTCTAAATTGCCACCATGAACTCCAGCTATTGCTGTTCATCCCTGCTAGTGTCCCCTTCCAATCAACTTTGGCCAGCTTCTCTCTCATGCTCATTAATTCCCTTTACTCCACTGTAATACTGATACATCTGACTTTAGCTTCTCCCTCTCAAACTGCAGGTTGAATTCTAGCATGTTATGATCACTGTCTCCTAGGAGTTCCTTTACCTTAAGCTTCCTAATAAAGTCTGATTCATTACACAACACCCAAACCAAAATTGGCTTTTTGTTAGTGGTCTCAACCATGAAGCGCTCTAGAAAGCCATCTGATAGGCACTCTACAGATTTCCTCTCTCGGGATCGAATATCATCCTGATTTTCACAATTGACCTGCAATTTGAAATTCCCTATGTAGTTTTGTATACTGGTACAAAAACTTGAATTCGGATCAAAATTGTGATAAATGATGGGTAAATTGTGATAAAAGATGGGTAATAAACTTATTTTTTTTCACATTTTAAACTTAATCACAACTAATCTAGCCATAAAATCAAGCTTGTTTTTATGAACACCTCCACCCATCAATCCAACTCACCACTACTACACACTTTATGTCACTTCATGTACATAATCGGTTGATATATATATATATATCACTTGTGCATTGTTTATATGATTGCTTGTATATTTATATTATTTTATTGTAGTCATTATGCTTACTGCAATTTTTTTTTTAGTTAAATGTTGCATTGGATCTGAAGGGACAATCCTTTCATTCTCCTTTGCATTCATGTACTGAAGAACGACAATAAATAATCCTGGACTCATGAATTAGTCCTTTACACATGTTTAGAAATGTGTGATTTTTTGACTTAAAGTTAGATAAAATGATCTTTTGATTTATTTTAATTAACAGGTGTATACTCTTGTAGCATTTCTGCTTGTTCACATCTCCATTGGGTGTTTGGTTTAAAAATATTCATGCTTCCTTGTATGTCAGTGGAATTCTCGGCTTGAACTGCGTGAATTGAACCTATTTCCGTACCGTAAAGCAGTGAGAGCTAGGGATGGAGAAGGAATCTGACAGGAGAATGGAGAAAGGTGAGGAGGAGGGACACCAGCAAGAGGTGATAGGCAGGTGAGGAGGAGAGATAAGAGGTCCAAGTGGGGAAATGAAGAGGGAGGGGAGAAATTAATGGAAGTTGAAGAAATCAGTGTTAATGGGTTGGAGGCAAACCTAGACGGAATATGAGATGTTGTTCTTCCAACCTGAGTGTGGCCTCATTGTGACCGAAGAGAAGGCCGTGGACTGACATGTTGGGATGGGGATTGAAATGGTTGGTCACAAGGAAATTCCACTTTTTGTGTATAGAGCTGGGACGCTCGATGTGCCGCGTTCCTCCAGCATTTTGTGTGTTACTCATTAATGCTATAGCTCAAATGAAATTTTAGTTGGCCAAATAGTCACACCAAAGTAAGCTTGCAGTATTTCACATAGCCAGAGGTTTAATTTTACTGAGTAACACAATGCTGGAGGAACTCAGCAGGCCAGGCAGCATCAATGGAAAAAGTACAGTCGATGGTTTGGCCTGAAACCTGGACTGGTTCCACAGAAGTTGCCTGGCCTGCTGTTTCTCCGGCATTTTGTGTGTTGGTACGATCTTCAGTATCTGCAGATTTTCTCTTGTTTGTGATTTTAATTTTCCTGATCTGAGTTTAGTAACTAGAGGCTGTGGAATTATCTATGATGTGATATGGTGTTAAGACAGCACGAGCACACAATTGATATGTGATGTGGAGTTCCCACTGGTAGTTTAGAATGGTTCATTGCATAAAAGTGCAGGTTAGCTACTCCTACGTAATGTTTTGTTCTTTTAACTATCCTCCCCACCACTATCTTGGCAGTATAAACCAAATCTCCAATAGTGGCCTCCTGGCAAGCTGCATCTCTGGACTGCAGCCACTCAGTGAAACCCACTGCTGTCTCAATTATGGGCTGTCATGTCTACTAAAAAAATACAAAGGGAAATTAAAGCACAAGGTGCAAGGGAAGAGAGGGGGGGGAAAAGTGTTCACACTGAGACCAGCATTTGAGTCTGCCACTCTGGTTACTTTAGTTTGACTTGTGGACTTCACTTGAGAGATGTGTACACCAGCATATCAGAAATGTACACAACATAAAGACAGAGGAAAAGGGCTGGAGAAGTTAGTTTCTGGGAGATCAGTATCAACTATTTCATCATTTTTGTTGATGTTGGAAATGTGAAATGAAACAAAGTTGCAAACACCAGGTCAGACAACGTCAGTGGTCCATGAAAGGGTTAACATGTCATTCTGACTCTCTTGGTCTCCTCTGTTTCAGGTATTTGTTGTGCTCTCTGGAATTTAAAACATGTTTAATGTTTAGCTTCTAGATCAGAAAGATCATTGATCTGTAAACATCATTTTTTGTCACAGATGTCCGATGTTTTGAGCATTTTTCAGTATTTTTTTAATCAATGATATTATGTGACAGTATGTAACCTAATTATTGAATAGCACCATCTGTCAACTGAGCATAGAGATTTGATAACACGAGATTCTGCAGATGTTGGAGATCCAGAGGACCACACAAATCTTTGAAAGAACTCAGCAACTCAGGCAACATCTATGCAGAGGAATAAACTGACATTTTGGGTCAAGATCCTTCATCAGGTCCAGGACAGCACAGAAGTGTAGGAGCTAGCACATCACTTTACTGATGAGCTAGGGATTTTTTCTTTGGAACGAAGGAGGATAAAAGGTGACTTGATAGAGGTGTACAAGATGATAAGAGGCCATTGATAGAACAGCAAGGACCCCCTCTCCACCCCCTCCCTGCTGAAAATGGCTAATATGAGGGGGGTATAATTTAAAGATGATTAGAGGGAAATATAAGGGGGATGTCAGAGGTTAGTTTTAAAAAGTGACAGGGCTGAAATGCACTGCTAGGGGTGGTGGTAGAGGCAGATATATTAGGACATTTAAGAGGCATAGAGGTGTTAGAAAAATGGAGGGCTATGTAGGAAGGAAGGGTTAGATTGATTTCTTAGAGTAGACTAAAACCTGGGCCATGACTGCATCATGTACTGTGCTGTAATGTTCAATGATCATATAAAACTTGATTGTTCTCTGAATGTCGCAAACTGCAAGACACCAGTGAATTATTAAGATGTAGCCACTAACCAAGCAAACAGTCATATTGACCAGGTTTACAGTCCAGGGCATTATCCACTAACTTTGATTTCATTGATTTTTTTTAATGAGAAATCACTTGTGAAGAACTCAGTGCAGTAGGATTTGGCCATGTGATAGTTTGCAAAATTATTTTAGGGATAACTTAACATTTAATTCAAAAGGTGTATCCCTCGGTGTTCCTTCAGCAGTATTCCTTGGCATTTAAATATAAGCTTAGATTGTGGTTTCATTTTGGATTAATTCCACAGTAACAAAATTCAAGTCAGGTCAACTTTTATTGTCATTTCAACCATAACAGCTGGTACAGTGCATAGTAAAAATGAGACAACGTTTTTCAGGACCATGGTTTACATGACACAGTACAAAAACTAGATTGAACTATGTAATGAAAAAAAGCAGAGAGAAAGCTATACTAGACTACGGACCTACACTGGACTGCATAAAGTGCACAAAAACAGTGCAGGGATTACAATAAATAATAAACAGGACAGTAGGGCAAGGTGTCAGTCCAGGCTTTGCGTATTGAGGAATCTGATAGCTTGGGGGAAGAAAATGTTACATAGTCTGATTGTGAGATTTCCCAGACGGCCAGGAGGGAGAAGAGATTGTATGAGGGGTGCATGAGGTCCTTCATAATGCTGTTTCCTTTGCGGATGCAGCGTGTAGTTTAAATGTCCGTGATGGCGGGAAGAGAGACCCCAGTGATCTTCTCAGCTGACCTCACTATCCGCTGCAGGGTCTTGCGATCCGAGATGGTGCAATTTCCAAACCAGGCAGTGATGCAGCTGCTCAGGGTGCTCTCAATACAACCCCTGTAGAATGTAATGAGGATGGGGGGTGGGAGATGGACTTTCCTCAGCCTTTGCAAAAAGTAGAGACGCTGCTGGGCTTTCTTTGCTATGGAGCTGGTGTTGAGGGACCAGGTGAGATTCTCCATCAGGTGAACACCAAGAAATTTGGTGCTGTTTACGATCTCTAGCGAGGAGCCGTCAATGTTCAGCAGGGAGTGGTCGCTTCGTACCCTCCTGAAGTCAACAATCATCTCTTTTGTTTTGCTCACATGTACGCAACCCTGGGGAGCCCCCGTGCTCAGTGTGATGGTGTTGGAGATGCTGCTTCCGATCCGACTGACTGAGGTCTCCTGGTCAGAAAGTCCAGGATCCAGTTGCAGAGGGAGGTGTTCAGGCCCAATTGGCTCAGCTTTTCAATCAGTTTCTGAGGGATGATTGTGTTGAATGCTGAACTAAAGTCTATGAACAGCATCCGAACGTATGTGTCTTTTTTGTCCAGATGGGTTAGGGCCAGGTGGAAGGTGGTGGCAATGGCGTCATCCGTTGAACTGTTGGGACAGTATGCAAACTGCAGGGGGTCCAGTGAGGGGGGCAGCAGGGTCTTGATATGCCTCATGACGAGCCTCTCGAAACACTTCATGATGATGGATGTAAGTGCAACAGGACGGTAGTCATTTAGGCAGGACACTGAAGACTTCTTCGGCACGGGGACATGGTGGTGGCCTTGAAGCACGTTGGAATTGTGGCGCTGCTCAGGGAGATGTTGAAGATGTCAGTGAGAACATCTGCTAGCTGGTCTGCACATCCTCTGAGCACTCTACCAGGGATGTTGTCTGGTCCAGCAGCCTTCCGTGGGTTGACCCTGCACAGGGTTCTTCTCACATCAGCCACGGAGGGACACAACACCTGGTCATTCGTAGGAGGGGTGGACTTCCTCGCCGCCACGTCATTTTCCACATCAAACCGGGCGTAGAAATTGTTGAGCGCATTTGAGCGCCGTTGTCCTGGAAGTAACTGTGGATTAGCTGGGCATGTGCACGCTTTGCCCCTCTGATGGCTCGGGACAGTTTGGCCCTTGCTGTTGTTAAAGCTGCCTTGTCACCTGCTCTGAAGGCAGAGTCGCGGGACCTCAGCAGCGCACGCACCTCTGCGGTCATCCATGGCTTCTGGTTAGCGATTATAATGACGGTCTTGGACAGAGTAACATCTTCAATGCACTTGCTGACGTAGCTGGTCACTGATGCTGTGTACTTCTCTAAGTTGGTAGAGTTGCCATCAGTTGCAGCCTCCCTGAACACGTGCCAGTCAGTGTTCTCAAAGCAGTCTTGACGAGCAGAGAAGAATTACACATTCTTCTGCCTAATTACTCTTGATTTATGAACATAATTCAAGAATCAAAACAGAACCTTGATTATGATTATTGTGCATTTTCATCAGTTTTTAACTCTGTATTATATTTGATATTTTACAATTATTTTAATCTGGTGTTTTTGCAGCTGGTCTGATATTAAACATATATTTTAACAGTGTGGACATTTTTTATATTTGTATGGTCTGAATTTCCAGCCCCACAACTTCAATTTTGTGGTGTTGTGACCCTCTGAGCATGTATAATTATGGGTCTTACTGTTAATACTCTTAAGTGTGTGTTAGAGACATGAGATATATTTGCAAGAAAAAGTTTGTGATCCCTTTGCAATTACCTGACTTTTTGCATTAGTTACTCAGAAAATGTGGTCTGATCTTTATCTAGGTCACAATTATAGACCAACATGATCTGCCTAAACTACAAACACATGAACAATTTTACTACTTCTCAATACTGAGTACACCATTTAAGCAATCTAGGTTCAAAAAAAGTATGTGAACCTCTGGGGTAATAGGATGTTTCAGTCAATGATATGAGATTGGATTGCATTTCTAAGACCTGAGTGCCCACTGTTTGAAAAGTTGTCTACAAGTGGATCAAACTCCGTACCTTTGCTACTCTCCCTAGGAAAGGACATCTGCAAAGATCACACCAACAGCACAATGTGAAATACTGAAGGAGGTGAGAAAGAACCCAAGGGTAACAGCAAAAGACCTGCAGAAATCTCTAGAAATTGCTATAGTTTCTGTTCATGTGTCCATTATTTAAAAAAAAATGAATAAGAATGGTATTGATGAAATGACACCACAGAGGAAACCACTGCTCTCCAAAAAAAAACATTCCTACACATCTCAAAATAACCCCTGGAAATTTCACAATGCTTCTGGGACAATGTCCTGCAGACATATGAGATAAAAGTTGAACTTTTTTGGCAGAAATGCACATTGCTATGTTTAGAGGGGAAAGGGCACTGCCCACCAACACCAAGGAGCATCATGGTTTGGGACTGCTTTGCTGCCTTGAGGCCTGGACAGCTTGCAATTGTTGAGGGAACAATGGATTCAAAATTGTATCAAGATATTTTGCAGGAGAATGTCAGGGTAGTGGTCTGTGACCTGCAGCTTAATGGAAGTCAGATGATTCAACAAGGCAGTGGTCTGAAACATGAATAAATCAACAACAGAAAGGTTTAAGAAAGAAGATGATTCATATTTTGGAATGGCCAAGTCAGAGTCCAGACCTTAACCCATTTGAGGACTGTTCATGCAAGGTATCCCAGAAATATTGATGAATTGAAACAGTTTTGTATGGGGGAAGGGTCTCAAATCCCTCCTTGCCGTTGTGCAAATCTGATCAGTGGCTATTGGAAACATTTGCTGGAAGTTATTGTTGCTAAAGGAAGTTTTACCAGTTATTAAATACAAGGATTTGCATACTTTTCCAGCCTGTGCTGTGAATGATTAAACAATGTTCGATAAAGAAATGAAAAGTACAATTGTTTGAGAGTAGGTGGGAGTATTTGAATCTACACTGCCCTCTGCTGTATTAGTAGAAAATTACCCAACAGTATATTTTTGCACTATCAATCAGCAGCTTAATTATTTGAGTCAATGATTTGTACTACAATAGTCACGAATGTGGTGCTGCAATCTTTCAGTTATTTATCTGACCACTTGTGAAGCATATTTATTGCTTCAAATATAAGGCAAAGTTAATGTGAACAAGGCATGCAATAGAGAAATTGCACAAAATTTGCATTAATAGTATATTATTGCTGTAAATTAACATTTTATTTTTTAAATAGGTTATTTATTTACTTGCCTGCGAATAATGTGGTCCAGCCATTGCAATTAATAAATACATGTGCCCAATAATTTCCTATGAACTTCTCTCCATGGGCTTGTACTTTGTCTGTTTGCTATATTTGTTTATTTGAATAGGCTTGAATTAACATTATTACTTACATCCCTCATATACCAGAGGAGTAAAAATCTTTATGTTTCTGCAATTTATAGTAATTTATAATATTATGTACAACAGGATAGTCAGTACCACATAGAAATACAGTTGCATCAGCATGAATTAATCAGTCTGATGGCCTGGTGGAAGAAGCTGTCCCAGAGCCTGTTGGTCCTGGCTTTTATGCTGTGGTACCATTTCCTGGATGGTAGCAGCTGGAACAGTTTGTGGTTGGGGTGACTCAGGTCCCCAATGATCCTTCAGGCCCATTTTACACACCGGTCTTTGTAAATGTTCTGAATAATGGGAAGTTCACATCTACAGATGTGCTGGGCTGCCTGTACCAATCTCTGCAGAGTCCTGCGATTAAGGGAAGTACAACTCTCATACCAGACAGTGATGCAGCCAGTTAGGATGCTCTCAATTGTGCCCCTGTAGAAAGTTCTTAGGATTTGGGGGCCCATACCAAACTTCTTCAACCATCTGAGGTGAAAGAGGAGCTTTTGTGCTTTTTCACCACACAGGTGTTATGTACAGACCACATGACATCCTTGGTGATGTTTATGCTGAGGAATTTAAAGCTGTTCACTCTCTCAACCCCAGATCCATTGATGTCAATGGGGGTTAGCCTGTCTCCATTCCTCCTGTAATCCACAATCTGTTTTTGTGACATTGAGGGAGAGGTTGTTTTCTTGACGCCACTGTGTCAGGGTGGTGACTTCTTCTCTGAAGGCTGCCTCATTATTATTTGAGATTAGGTCAATCAGTGTAGTGTTATCAGCAAATTTAATTAGCAGATTGGAGCTGTGGGTGGCAACACAGTCGTGGGTATACAGAGTAAAGGAGGGGGCTTGGGACACAGCTCTGAGGAATACCTGTGTTGAGGGCCAGAGGTGGAGGAGCCCATTTTTACCAACCCCCGACAATCTGACAGGACGTCCGGGATCCAGCTGCACAAGACAGGGTGAAGGCTGAGGTCTCTGAGCTTCTTGTCGATCCTGGAGGGTATTATGGTGTTGAGTGCTGAACTGTAGCCTAAGAACAGTATTCTCACATAAGCATCTCTCTTCTCCAGATGTGTAAGGACAGTGTGTAAAGCTGTGGCTATTGCGTCATCTGTCGATTGGTTGTGTCGGTAGGCGAATTGTAGTGTGTCTAGTGCTGCAGATGCAGTCTTTGACCAGCCTCTCCAAGCTGGATTAGACCAGAATCACCAAGTGATGCTCGACTGCTGTGGCAGGGTTTAAATGCCATGACTTCTTCCAAAGTTAAATCTTGAGACGCGGGGGAACATTAGAGCTTCATTTCTGGATGAGCTCAATGCCTCTGTGCTCGCTTTGACCATCAGAACAGGAAGGAGCCCCATGTCTCCTGATGATCCTTTGGTCTTAGTATCTGAAGATGACATGCGGTCTGCCTTCAAGCAAGCGAATCCAGGTAAAGTATCTGGTCTGGATGGCGTACGTGGTTGAGTACTGAAGATGTTGACCATCTAACTGGTGCATTCACAAATATCTTCAACCTCTTTGCTCTGGCTGTGTGTGGTACCTACCTGCTTCAAGCAGGCTTCAAATATACTGGTGCCTATGAAGATCCTGGTAACCTGCCTCAATGACTATCACCCAGTGGCACTTCCATCCACAGTGAAGAAGTGTTTTGAGAGGTTGGTGTTGAAGCATACAAGCTCTTGTCTCAGTGGCAACTTAGATCTGCTCCTATTTGCCTACTGAAGCAGCAGAACCACAGCAGATGCCATTTCATTGCCTCTTAACACAACCCTGGAACATCTGATCAGCAGAGATACATGTATCAGGATGCTCTTTATCGATTACAGCTCAGTGTTTAATACTATTATTCCCTGAAAACTAATCGGTATACTCCGAGACCCGGGCCCCAATACCCACTTGTGCAATTGGATCTTGGATTTCCTCACTTGCAGACCCCAGTTAGTTCAGATTGGCAAAACCATCTCCAGAACCTCCATCAGCACAGGAGCACCGCAGAGGTGTGTGCTTAGCCCCCTGCTCTACTCACTTTACACCTATGACTGTGTGGCCAAGTACAACCCCAACATCATATACAAGTTAACTGATTACATCTCTGTTGTGGGCCGTATCAAAGGGTGTGGTGAGTCAGCATACTGGAGGGCGATTGAAAACTTGGCTGAAACGTGTAATAACAACAACTTCTCACTCAATGTCAACAAGACCAAGGAACAGATTGTAGGCTTCGGGAGGGAGAAACCAAAAGTCCATGAGCCAGGACTCAATGGAGGATCAGAAGTAGAGAGGGTCGGTAACCTTCAATTCCTGGGTGTCACTATCTTAGAGGACCTTATTGTATTTGTATACATGTGGATCTGACCTGTGCAGGTCACAAAAGTAATTGGTTGTCAGGTTACCTGTAAGCCAGCTTAAAAACTCAGTTCCATGGGACTTGGTGCACCTTAGTTCCTCAGCATAGAGATAGAAGGAAAATGGTGGCTGGGTCGTTGCTTCAGGAGCATTGCGTTCTTCCAAATGACAAAGTAGAATGTAGATGAGGGTGCGGCCGTGGGCAGTGACTCCACAACCTATAGACTCACTCAACAAGCTTTGTTCTCAGTATTATTTATTTTTATTAGTATTATTACTTGCATGATTTGATGTCTTTTGCACATTGGTTGTTTGTAAGTCTTAAATAATTTTTCATAAATTACTATATTTATTTTCCTGCAAATGCCTGCAAGAAAATTAATCTCACTGTAATATACTGTGGCATATACATTAGTAGTTAATTTGAGTCTTCCTTGTGCCATTCAAAGAGAACAGGACAATTCTCTACGAAAAATGTTTAAGTCCTGAGGCCAGATCCTGAGGAAGGTTTTTGTGGCTGTCGCTTAACCCAGGATTGCCCTTTGTAATGGTCTGGGTTAATTAGACCCAACAACTTGAGGTTCTGGGAGATGTGGTAGTTCGTGTACAAAGTAACTTAAGCTTTACATAAAATAGCACAAACCACACAAAATACTACATAGCTCGTCGCAAAGATTTCTGGGCACATGATTCTTTGTCACAACTTGATTGTTGCTGTGGGGGGGGGGGGGTGCGGGGGGGGATCTCCGATTTCTGACTGGCTTGTGAAGCCACCCTTGTCTGAGACACTGAGCGTGGTCCCAGTTGAAGGCTGAAGTAAATGAAAAACAACTCAATAAATCTGCAAACTTGAGCAGATTAACCATGAGACAGACAACGCTTTGATCTTTTGTTCTCATGCCATTAACGCAGCTTGATTATTTTTTTCCCAAAAGACATTGTTTGTTTCAAGTCAATAGCTGTCTTAATGATCACTCTTTAATAGCCTCCCAATATCTGGACACACTACATTCCATGAGTTTGCAAAGTACATTAAAATTTACATGTAAACAATAGCCCAAATCCTGACAGATATTCATTCAATGTTTTACAAAATCTACTGTGCTACACCCTTACCCTCTTGAACCTCAGCCCAAGTTGTGAGGTTACCAGATGATCATGGTGAACATTTGTGTCATGTAGATCTCCCCCACCTTTGATCCTTCTCCTCAGTTGGCTTTCCTGACAGCCAGAGCACACTTGGCTAGTGGACTCGCCTGTCTAGAGATGTCCATGTCTTAGATTCTAAAAAGGTTGCGGTAAAAGATGGGTAACTTATAGTTACCGATGCATATAATTCTCGTTAATTTTTACAGGATAATCTGTTCTGGTGTTCATTGATCGTCCATTCCTGTCTGTGCAGGCAGCCTGTCCACAGTTCACTTGAATGCTGACTTAAAAATATTGTTCACATGTACAGTTCTTTCACTCCAGGTGATCTTGAGCATAACTCTTCATGACGATAACTTGGCATCAGCTCCTGTGTGCATGGGAGCCAGTCCATGTGGCAGTTTCCTTGCTAGTCACAACTTAAGATTTCCTTGAACTTTCATTTTATGAGACAATTTGAAGCATTCCCCTCTCTCCCCACTTATGTTGATTGCACCAGTTTATCCTAATCTTTTGCTGCAATGGAGCTTTACAAACTTTGATAATAAGTTTACTTTGAATATCATAACCTATCAAGGGAATATCCTATCAGAGGGTATTTTGACCATGATAACCACCTGAAGGATACATTTTATTAGAACTAGAACGTACACTACAGACTTTCAGCCCATAACATTGTGTTAACCGATATAAACCATCCCACCCTTCCTTGCTACACATTCCAGCAAAACCTTCATTATTCTTGTATCCATATGCCTATTCTAGTAATGCTTTTGGTCATTTTTGAAGGTTTTGGTTCCACCAAGTTTGAGTTCATTCCCAAGGTAAGGGGCAGTGTCTTTAGAAGTGATAATGTACCGAGGAACTTTGGGGGTGTGTTCATAGCTCCCTGAAAATGATGATACAGGAAGATAGGGTAGTGATCATTTAACTTTCTAGGCAGAAATGGCTAATATGAGGGAGCATAATTTAAGGTGATTGGAGGAAAGTGCAGATGTAAGGATGTCAGAGATAAGTTTTTTTTAAACAGTGGTGAAGCATGGAATGCCCTGCTAGGGGTGGTGATTGAGGCAGATACATTAGAAGCATTCAAGAAATTCTTAGATAGGCACATGGAAGATAGAAAAATGGAGGAATATGTAGGAGGGAAGAGCTCAATTGATCTTGGAGTAGGTTATAAGGTCTGCACAACATCGTGGGCTGAAAGGCCTGTATTCTGCTGGCAAGGGTATTTATTGTGTCAGTGTTGAAATGTCATGTTGCAAGTGTACTAGAAAATAGGAGCATGGCAATATATAAGGTTGGTACTGCATTGTAAGCTGAAGGGACTGTACTGTCCTCTGATGTTCTTTACCCTATAATGAAACATTTTGAAGAGAATTCCATCATTACATAATTTCTACGAGATTGCAATCATTTAATTTTTAAGTAGATTCAAATATTTTCAATAAGGCCTTGAAGACCTCAAAAGAACAAATAGGTCAGCATACTTTGTCAACACAAAGTGCCAAGAAACATGTTATTTTCTAATGATCATGGCTTGTGTGGTAATGTATTTTTCCAGTTATCTTGGCACTGCAGTGTTTTCTGAAAAAGAATGTGAAATAGAGATGAAGTTCAAAATCTTTCAAACGTCTGTTAGAATTAATATAGTCATTGAATGTGCAGATAGGCTTCTTTCTTTTTGTAATGTGTTGCTGATATTACAAAGTCTGGATGATGATGGATTTGCATACTAGATGAATGGAACATGATCTATCCGCTGTTTTAAGAGCACGTCATGCCAATTTTGCCTGACTTTCAGTCTAACTATTCCAAGAGTTCCTTTTATGAGCATTTTGGCAACCACTGAAGATTAGCACTTGGTGTGGTAATGGCTCTATTAGTTGTGTCGCTGTGCTCCTCTGACATGTCCACCAAAGCAGGAAAGTTAATATATGCGAAAATAACTGACGATAGTATTAATCCCAAAGACTCCTGATAATCTAAAATACACAGCAAGACTCTGGAGTCCCAGCTACTATTGTACCATTCTAGGAAAAATAATAATTACAATGGCTGTCTCTTAGTTTGAGTCCCCCATCATCACACACTATAGCATATTACTGCTGCAGCAAGTAGCCAAGGTGACTTAAATGACACATCTCCACAGGTTTTGCCATTTTACTTAGCATAGGAGAAGAAGGGTTATCAAGCTGGGAAGATTGGGGCTTATCTCATGGTGTCCACAATCCTGAAAACATGGGTTTATTTTTTCTCTTTTAGTTTGCTTTCATCTTTTACCTATTCCCTTTTATCAACTACCATTCATAATGTAGTAGCCTTGTTGTGACATAGATAGTTCCTCGATTTGAAGGTCTCTGATTTTTGATTTGGAATAGTTTACGGTGTTTTCACTGCTCAGGTTTTAAATGCAGTGTGTCAGCAGGAATCGCAGCCCGGAGCTCCAAACACCCTGGAGAACTTTGCATGGATTCATCCAATGCATAGAAAAGCTTGTGCCTAATAAGCACCTAATGATCCTCAGATTAATTTTAATATACTATAATGTTGCAGCATCTGAATTCATAAAATCTATTCAGTTGTTTGTTTTCCTGAAAATGTGCACCGTAGCCTTTGAGTGAAATTTCTTATTGGCCTTTTGAGGTGAATTTTTGACAACAAAGAGCTATAACATCTTGCATCTTTGTTTGCTCTTGAGAGAAAAGGTCTGTTATAACTGAAACAGAACTAGATCTCGTGTCTTTGTGCATTTCCTATGAGGTGAGCCTGGATATTAGCAAGCAGGCCGGAAATGTACCTCTTCCTAGTCCTTGGTGCTGTGATAAGTTATAATGCTCACCGTTGTAGTGAACTGACAATAGTGTATTCTCTGTGATGTGCTCTTTTAGTAAATTCTAAAACAAATTTTCAGGCATGAGCTGATAAGTTGTAATTAACACGTGGCGGAAGTGCCACAGAGTGACCATTTCTAATCAGGGACAAAACCTACCCTTTACATTAGTGTCATATTAATAGGCAAACACAATTTCAGGGGACAGGGGAATCTCATTAACTTAAATTACTGGACCAGTCACGATCAATTATGCACAACAGGTGCAAGTTGGTGGTTCAGTATTCTGCAGTGAATGGCTAATTGGTCAATTCGTAAACTTGTTTATTATTGTCACATGTACTGAAGAGCTTGTCTTCTATTTGGTTCATACAGTTCCTTTTATTACAAAGGTGCAATGAGGTACAAGGTAAAACGATGACAACACAGGGTTTAGTGTTACAGGGCAAAAAGCAGTACAGACAGACAAAGTGTAAGGTTACAAAGGGGTAGATTGAGAACAGGAGTCCAAGTAATTTCCTATTTGTTGACACATTTCCTGATCACTTATCCCTTTCCATTATCTGCAAGATACAAGTTAGGAATGTAAGGAAATGCTTTCTGGTTGCCTGAATGACTAGAGTAACGCTTGAGTTTTAAGCCAGCAAAAGTGAAAGAATTTGCTGGGTACAAGTAAAAAAAAGATGCAGCCTATGATAAAGCACATCAGATTGAATTTTAGTACTCAATGTTAAGAAAGGGAAAAGTGGTTTAAAAAAATAACATCCAATATAAGAATAAACTTTATAATGTCCAGTAGTTGTCGACTCAGTTTTCTGGTTGGTTAGTGATTTGCTCTTAGTGGCCCAGCTGCGTAGGCACTGGGTCAGAGGTTACTAGCAGATTAAGCACAGTGTTTGTTGTCATCGTTAGATACCAATTTAGCTCGCTTACAGTCCAGTGTCACTGCTGGTGCCCCCGATCTCAGAGAGGCTGACATACACGTTATGGCAAACAGTGTAGTTGACTTGTGTGTGAAATTAATCCACTCTGTCCTATCTGCTTCTCACAACTAACAGCAGTTGATAAAGACCTTCGTTTCAAGCTTCCAGTAGTTCCTTATGCGGTTTCTTAATCTTAATCAAGACCCACTCAATGGGAATCAGGGTGTGTCTTCATTTTTTTGGATCACTGTTTCTTATCAACATAAGACACAGGAACAGAATTAGGCCATTCAGCCCCTTGAGTCTGCATTGCCATTTTCATCATGGTTGATCCTGGATCTCACTCAACCCCATATACCTGCCTTCTCGCCATATCCTTTAATGCTCTGACCAATCAGGAAACTATCAACTTTCGCTTTCAGTATACCCACAGGCTTGGCTTCCACTGCAGTCTGTGGCAGAGCATTGTACAGATGCACTACTCTCTGTCTAAAACAAATCCTACTCACCTCTGTTCTAAAAGGTTCCCCTTCAATTTTGAAGCTGTGTGCCCTAGTTCTAGATGCCCCCTCCCACTACCACCACAGGAAGCATCCTCTCCACATCCACCTTTTCTAGTACTTTCAACATTTGGTAGGCTTCAGTGAGATTCCCCCACATTCTTCTAAATTCCATTGAGTACGAGCCAAACGCTCCTCGTAGTAACCCCTTCTTTCCCAGAATCATCCTTATGAACCTCCTCTGGACTCCCCTCCAATGACAACACATCCTTTCTGAGATATGGGGCCCAAATCTAGACAGTACTCCCAAGTGCGGCCTGACTAGTGTCTCATAAAGCCTCAGCATTATATCCTTGCTTTTATATTCTATTCCCCTTGAAATAAATGCCAACATTGTATTTGCCTTTTTTACCACAGACTCATCCTGTAAGTTAGCCTTTTGGGCATCTTAAATGGACTCCTAAGTCCCTCTGCACCTCTGATCTTTGAATTTGTTTTTCCCTATTCAGATAATAGTCTGCACTATTGTTCCTTTTACCAAAATACATTATCATACATTTCCCAACAGTGTATTCCAATTGCCACTTTTTTGCCCATTCTTACAATTTGTCTAAGTCCTGCTGCAGTCACATTGCTTGCTCAGCACAACCTACCCCTCCACCTATCTTTGTATCACCCGTTATCTTTGCCACAAAGCCATCAGTTCCATTATCTAAATCATTGACAAACAATGTGAAAAGTAGCAGTCCCAATACTGACCCCTGAGGAACAGCACTAGTCACTGGCAGCCTACCAGAAAAGACCCTCTATTCCTACTCACTGCCTTCTGCCTGTCAACCATTCCTCTATCCATGTCATTATCTTTCCTGTAACACCACGGGATTTTATTTCGTTAAGCAACCTCATGTGGCACCTTATCAAGTGCCTTCTGAAAATCCGAGTAAGTGACATTCACTGCCTCTCCTTTGTCCACCCTGCTTGTTACTTCCTTGAAGAACTCATAACAGATTTGCTAGGCAAGGTTTCCCTTTACAGAAACAATGCTGAAACCATACAGAAACGTACCTCATCACTGTTTAACTTCCCATCATTGTCCACCTATGATCACTTTCCTTGCTCAGAGCATTGAGCTTGCATCTCTTGAATACATTTTATGTTCATCTGAGATGTAGAGTACAATTTTAGTTGTCTAGTTCCCAGCACATGTCCTCAGCATAACTTACTCCTTCCTGTGCTGCCTTTTTGCAATTTCACCTGTGAAGGCATTTCCATGGCTTTCCGTTGTAGTCCTTTTGGACTGTTTTTCACATTTTAATATGGCAACTCCTGATGGCAATTGTATGATATTCATGAGTTCTTGTTCTAGTTGGCCATTCTTGTCTGGGTTCCTACAGCTGTATGAAATCCTCTTTGTCTCTGTAAGGTTCCAAAATTATGAACAACTCTGAAAGCATATTGAGAATCAGTACAGACATTAGCTGATCTTCCTTCTGCCATCTTACAGGCTTCAATCAGAGCTTTCAGGTCTGCAAATTGCGCAGAGGTGCCAGGACCCATGATTCCTGGTGCCAGCACTTTAGTTTTCAGAAATAATAGACCATCCAGCCATTGGAATTCCTCCCTTAGTTATTGAGGAGCCGTTCGTGTACAGAACCAGATCTGGGTTCAATAAATATGATAATTTGCATCTTCATGATGTGTTATTAATCTTGCACAGTCATGGTGATCAGAGTTTTCTGTGTCCGATGGTAGCAGTGCAGCTGAGTTTACTGGACTCACTTGTTGAGTATTAGGTGCCTGAAGTACAGTAGACCACTTGGACCTCTGAGCATCTGTTACTTGAGGGGCCATATTCATAGTTAGTAAAGTGTGTACTGAGTGTGAGCATTGAACATTTAAAGTTTGATCCAGCACGATGCTAGCAACAGCCATGACTGCCAAATAGATTGCCTGCCAGATTTACCAGATAGGTAAAAAACCGATGAAAGGATCATTAGGGTCTTCCTCCCCCATATTTGTGACAGTTACAGTGGTGCTAGAAAGTTTGTGAACCCTATTAAATTTTCTCTATTTCTGCATAAATATGACCTAAAATGTGCTCAAATCTTAACCTAAGTACTGAAACTAGATACAGAAAACCTACTTAAACAATAAAAATTATACTTTTTCATTTATTTATTGAGGAAAATAATCCAACATTATAAGTATTGTAGGAAAAAGTATGTGAGCCTTTGCTTTCAGTGACTGGTGTGACTCTTTTGTACAGTAATAACTTAAAACAAACATTTCCAGTAACTGTTGATCAGTCCTACACTTTAGCCTGGAAGAATTTTGGGCCATTCCTCCTTACAAAACTGCTTCAACTCTGGGCGTTGGTGGGCTTCATAGCATGAACTGCTTGCTTTTGGTCCTTCCTCTACATTTCCATAGGCTTAAGGTCAGGACTTTGATGTGGCCATTTGAAAACATGAGATTTCTTCTGCTTTAACCATTCTTTGTTCGATTGACTTGTGTGTTTAGGGTCATCGTTTTGCTGCATAACTCACCATCTCTTGTTCATGGATGAATACCCTGACATTTTCCTGTAGAATTTGATGGTACAATTCAGAATTTACAGTCCCATCAATGTTGGGAAGCTATCTGGTCCTCATGCAGCAAAGCAGGCCCAAACCATGACACTGCCACTACCATGTTTCACAGATGGGATGATATTCTTATGCTGGAATGCAGTGTTTGCTTTTCGTCAAGCATAACACATCTCATATAAGCCAAAAGTTCTATTTTGGACTCGTTCGTCCACAGAACATTCTTTCAATAGCTTTCCTGCTTATCCATGTGATCGTTAGCAAACTTTAGATGGGCAGCAATGTTCCTCTTGGAGAGTCGTGGCTTTCTCCTTGCAATCTTGCCAAAATTGTTGTTCAGTGTTTGCCTGATGGTAGACTCATGAACACTGACATTAACCAGTGCAAGAGAGGTCATCTGAGCGCTTATTGTCCAGCATACTGTTAAGTGGCTGTGCAATTTCAGCATAAAAATTGACCCATGCACTCACAAACCAGGAAATGATTGGAGTTGCTGGACTGTTGTAAGTGGCTTTGATCACCTAAGTGCTTTTGCATGATCTTCAGTGATTTCCTGATTACTCTGGGAAATTTTCTCTCCCAAATAAATTACTACTACTTGTTGCAATTGTGCCTTGTTTTGTGACCTTTGGATGGGAGATAATCAAGGAAATAAAATACGTTATGTTCATGCTGATCTGCTGCTTTGGATGCAATTAGGAAATCATCTACATATTGTCTGAGTCGAATCAATGGCTGCTGTCCCTCAGATGTTGTGTCAAAGCCATATAATAGACAATGGAACAGTTGAGCCCTTGTAGAAGCTTCGTCCACTGATATTGTTGACCATGAACTGTGAAAGACAACCACGGTTGACAATCAGGCATAAGCAGTATAGATTAGAATCCATTGACCATATAGAAACATAGAAAACCTACAGCACAATACAGGCCCTTTGGCCCACAAAGCTGTGCCGAACATGTCCTTACCTTAGAAATTACCTAGGGTTATCCACAGCCCTCTATTTTTCTAAGCTTCATGAACCCATCCAGGAGTCTCTTGAAAGACGTGATCATATCTGCCTCCACCACCATCGCTGGCAGCCCATTCCATGCACTCACTCACTCTGTGTTAAGATAAAACAACACCAACAACAAAAACATACACCTGACATCTCCTCAGTGCCTACCTCCAATCGCCTTAAAACTGTGTCCTCTTGTGCTGGCCATTTCAGCCCTGGAAAAAAGCATCTGACTATCCACTCTATCAGTGCCTCTCATCATCTTGTATACCTCTATCAGGTCACCTCACATCCTCTGTCACTCCAAGGAGAAAAGGCCGAGTTCACTTGACATATTTTCATTAGGCATGCTTCCCAAATTAGGCAACATCCTTGTAAATCTCCTCTGCACCCTTTCTATGGTTTCCACATCCTTCCTAAAATGAGGTGACCAGAACTGAGCACAGTACTCCAAGTGGGGTCTGACCAGGATCCTATATAGCTGCAACATTACCTCTCAGCTCTTAAACTCAATCCCACGATTGATGAAGGCCAATGCACCATATGCCTTCTTAACCACAGAGTAAACCTGTGCAGCAGCTTTGTGTGTCCGATGGACTTGAACCCGAGGATCCCTCTGATTCTCCACAATGCCAAGAGTCTTATATTCTGCCATCATATTTGACCTACCAAAATGAACCACCTCATACTTATCTGGGTTGAACACCATCTGCCACTTCTCAGCCCAGTTTTGCATCCTATCGATGTCCCGCTTTGACAGCCTTCCACACCATCCACAACACCTCCAAGCTTTGTGTCATCAGCAAATTTACTAACCCATCCTTCCACTTCCTCATCCAGGTCATTTATAAAAATCACACAGAGTAATGGTCCCAGAACAGATCCCTGAGGCACCCCACAGGTGACCAACCTCCATGCAGAATATGACCCGTCTACAACCACTCTTCGCCTTCTGTGGACAAGCCAGTTCTGGATCCACAAAGCAATGTCCCCTTTGATCCCATGCCTCCTTTCTTTCTCAAAAGCCTTACATGAAGTACCTTATCAAATGCCTTGCTGAAATCCATATACACTACATCTACTGCTCTTCCTTCGTCAATGTGTTTAGTCACATCCTCAAAAAATTCAACCAGGCTTATAAGACATGATCTGCCTTTGACAAAGCCATGTTGACTATTCCTAATCATATTATTCCTCTCCAAATGTTCATAGATCCTGCCTCAAGATCTTCTCCATCAACTTACCAACCATTGAAGTAAGACTCAATGGTCTGTAATTTCCTGGGCTATATCTACTCCCTTTCTTGAATTGGGGAACAACATCTGCAACATTCCAATCCTCCAGAACCGCAAAGATCATGGCTCAGCAATCTCCTTTGTTGCCTCCCACAGTAGCCTAGGGTACATTTCGTCCGGTCCCAGTGACTTATCCAACTTGATGCTTTCCAAAAGCTCCAGCACATCCTCCTCCTTAATAACTGCATGCTCAAGCTTTTCAGCCTGCTGTAAGTCATCCCTACAATTGCAAAGATCCTTTTCTGTAGTGAATACTGAAGCAAAGTACTCATTAAGTACCTCTGCTATCTCCTCCAGTGCCTTACTCACTCTTCCACTGTATCAATAACTGTAGACCACTTATGTGATCTCTTCAGGGTATTGGAAATAGTTGATGGGTCTGCCACTAGAGGCGTTGTCAATATATTGGTTAACAACCTGGTAGTTCGCTGTCAGTCTCCAGGTCCTATTCGCTTTCCTAACAGGTCAGACTGGACTGTTCAACGGGCTGTTTGTCTTAACCAGAAACCCTTGTTCATCCAGCTGGTTGACAATAGGTAAAATACCATCTATAGATGTTCTGCTCAGAGGATGCTGCTTAATGCAAGGTAGTATCTTAACAGTAAACAGAACAAGATTCATTTCAAACAGGCTACAATCATTTTTATCTTTCAACCATATGGAATGATTGGTTAATTCAGATTTTCATGAGATTCCTAATGACTTTACCCTCTACAAACTCAAATGTAGAGTTTAAAGTTAACAAAACACCCATTCCAAGAAAAGGTTGCGAAATTTTTGCTGTCCTGAATTGTATTTCTTGTAGGCGAGGATCAAATTGTACCTCGATCAGTTTGCTTTTGATAGTGTAATTCGCTGTCATCCTGCACCATATGCATAGTTACGGGTATCAATCAATAGTGTTTTGCACCTTTGCATCACATTCTACAGGGGTTGTATTGAGAGTATCCTGAGCAGTTGCATCACTGACTGGTTCGGAAATTGCACCATCTCGGATTGCAAGACCCTGCCGCGGTTAGTGAGGTCAGCTAAGAAGATATTCGGGGTCTCTCTTCCCACCATCACGGACATTTACACTACACGCTGCATCCGCAAAGGAAACAGCATTATGAAAGACCCCATGCACCCCTCATCCAATCTCTTTTCCCTCCTGCCATCGGGGAAAAGGCTCTGAAGCATTCAGGCTCTCACGACCAGACTATGTAACAGTTTCTTCCCCCAAGCTATCAGACTCCTCAATGCCCGAAGCCTGGACTGACACCTTGCCCTACTGTCCTGTTTATTATTTTTTGTAATGCCAGCACTGTTTTTGTGCACTTTATGCAGTCCAGTGTAGGTCTGTAGTCTAGTGTAGCTTTCTTTGTGTTGTTTTTTTACGTAGTTCAGTCTAGTTTTGGTACTGTGTCATGTAACACCACGGTCCTGAAAAACATCTCATTTTTACTATGTACTGTACCAGCAGTTATGGTCGAAATGACAATAAAAGTGACGACTTGATTTTGGCAATATAGATTTGGTTATACATATTAGCTCGGTTCATGTATCGTATAAGAATTCAGCAAATTCATTTCCAATCAATAGGTTGATATCTAAGCCATCTAGTGTTTGCTCCATGAGGGCAAGCAGGGAAGGTCCTGGTCATTTTTTTACTGTAACAATGTGTCCATTACATCTACCTTTGTAATCTATTTAGAATCTTTCACCTTTTGGAATGTAACTTGCTGTGAGCTTGTTTCAGTTATCCACCTAGTTTTCTATGCCAACAATTTGTATTCCAATGTCCATCTTTCCCAAAGAGGTGACACTGGGCATGAAGGAATTAGCCTCAGTATTGTGGCTCAGATTGAAATTACTACAATACATGTGGTGAATTCTAATCCAACTTCTTCTGTTAATATATGTTGGCTATTGACTATCGACAATGTCTATTACCCTGTGTTAATAGTTGTTGACCTGCCTGTATTGATATTCAGATTTTTGATATTTCATTCTACTTGTTATGCAGTTTGTACCAGCCCATTATATGAAAAAGCATTTTCACTCCAGTTTTATCAGTTTCACCATTTTGCCAGCATCTGGTTTCAAACCATCCACCCCTAAAAGTTGACTTCAAGGGCCCAAATGTAGAGTCCTCTGTTATCTTCATTAATGCTCAGAACTCCTTAATAACCCAACTACACAGTACTCCTCATGCTGTAGCATTCCTCATATTCTGAAATATCCTCAAATCTTTTGATTGTCATCAACCATTTTCCTCCAATCAGTCCACATTGGGTGTTTGTTCTTTGAACTACCTCTTAATAGTATTCCAAATACCTTGTATATTTTGTTTGTCATCTCCCATACCACTGTCAATTGTATCACTTAACTATCTGGGTTGCTGAGTAGATTAGATAGCAGTCAAAATGTGGTGGTCATCATTTGGGCGCAGTCTGTATGATTTTTGATATGTTGAAGCTCGGTCCAGGTCTTTAAGCTATCTTTTTTAGGAGTGGAACTTCCTTGAACCACTTAGCAATCTTTTCTGCTTCAGGTGGTTGATGGTAAGCTATCAATCTCCTTTCATAGATTCTATTTGTATGTGTAAGTCTTCACCCCCTTGGTCTTTATTGCAGCAATGAAGACATACCTGCCAATCCTATTGTTTCATCAGTGTCATCCTCATTTGAGTCGCTAGAGGCGGCTGTGGGGTCCCCATCATGTCCAGGCTGTACTACTTTGGAGTTTGGTTGATAAGTGCTGTCTCCAGAAAATATTTAATGGAGGGGTCGTTTCCTAAGAAGCAGTGTCACTGGCTGGACCACCCATTTGAAGTCCCTGGTACACTTTCTCATATTGTTTCATTCTGCCTTGAAGCTCTGTAAACTGCACTAGGATTTGATTACACGTATCGTGTTGATTTTTCACCCATTCAGTTAATGTGAAATTAGCTCTTCAGACTTTTTATTGTCTGAAGTAAACTGCTGTTTTTGCAGTTTATTGCACATTTCTGTTTCTCTAAGTGACCAGTTACTCAAATTTATTTCTCAAGTCGACCGCGTATTCGCTTAAACTGTTCTTCTCATTGATGGTATATTTTGTCCAGATTTTATTTTATTAAATACATCAAACTGAAGTGTTTTATTCAGGTAAAAGCTGAAACCCTCAGTTATCTCTTCATACTTAACTGTAGATTCTGTCCTGACAAAGGGTCTCGGCCTGAAACGTCAACAGTGCTTCTCCCTATAGATGCTGCCTGGCCTGCTGTGTTCCACCAGCATTTTTTGTGTGTTGTAGATTCTGTAGATGGTTTCATGACTTTGGTTATTGTCTTAATTTAATCTTGCATGACGCTTAATTCTTACATATTCTTTACTACTTTGACCAGAATCTGAAATATAAATAGATTGCAACCAATAAATTGCCCTGCAAACAAAGTATTAATAGATTAATAGAACAACAATGGCAGGTATTTCTGGGAATAATACAGAAGGTACAGGATCAGTTCATTCCAAAGAGGAAGAAAGATTCTAAGGGGAGTAGGGGGCGACTGTGGCTGACAAGGGAAGTCAAGGACCGTATAAAAATAAAAGAGGAGAAGTCTAACATAGCAAAGATGAGTGGGAAGCCAGAGGATTGGGAAGCTTTTAAAGAGCTACAGGAGATAACTGAAAAGGCAATATAGTGAGAAAAGATAAGGCACGAAGGTAAGCTAGCCAAAAATATTAAGGAGGATAATAAAAGCTTCTTTAGGTATATGAAGAGGAAAAAATTAGTTAAAACCAAAGTTGGGCCCTTGAAGACAGAAACGGTTGAATTTATTATGGGGAATAAGGAAATGGCAGACGAGTTGAACAGGTACTTTGGATCTGTCTAAGGAAGACACAGACAATCTCCCAGATGTAATAGTGGCCAGAGGACCTAGGGTAACAGGAAATGAAGGAAATTCACATTAAGCAAAAAATGGTGTTGGGTAGACTGAAGGCTGATAAATCCCCAGGGCCTGATGGTCTGCATCCCAGGGTACTTAAGGAGGTGGCTCTAGAAATCTTGGATGCATTGGTAATCATTTTCCAATGTTCTATAGATTCAGGATCAGTTCCTGAGGATGGGAGGGTAGCTAATGTTATCCCACTTTTTAAGAAAGGAGGGAGAGAGAAAACAGGGAATTATAGACCAGTTATCCTGACATCAGTGGTGGGGCAGATGCTGGAGTCAATTATAAAAGATGAAATAGCAGCACATTTGGATAGCAGTAACAGGATCGGTCCGAGTCAGCATGGATTTACGAAGGGAAAATCATGCTTGACTAATCTTCTGGAATTTTTTGAGGATGTAACTATGAAAATAGACAAGGGAGAGCCAGTGGATGTAGTGTACCTGGACTTTGATAGCCTTTGATAAAGTCCCACATAGGAGATTAGTGGGCAAAATTAGAGCACATGGTATTGGGGGGTAGGATACTGACATGGATAGAAAATTGGTTGGCAGACAGGAAACAAAGAGTAGGGATTAACGGGTCCCTCTCAGAATGACAGGCTGTGACTAGTGGGGTACTGCAAGGCTCGGTGCTATTTACAATATACATTAATGATTTAGGTGAAGGGATTAAAAGTAACGTTAGCGAATTTGCAGATGACACAAAGCTGGGTGGCAGTGTTAAATATGAGGAGGATGTTATGAGAATGTAGTGTGACTTGGACAGGTTGGGTGAAGATGCAGTTTAATGTGGATAAATGTGAGGTTATCCACTTTGGTGGCAAGAATAGAAAAGCAGACCAAAGTTGGATGGTGTCAAGTTAGGAAAAGGGGAAGTACAATGAGATCTAGGTGTACTTGTGCATTAGTCACTGAAAGTAAGTATGCAGGTACAGCAGGCAGTGAAGAAAGCTAATGGCATGTTGGCCTTCATAACAAGGGGAGTTGAGTATAGGAGCAAAGTGGTCCTTCTGCAGTTGTACAGGGCCCTGATCAGACCACACCTGGAGTATTGTGTGCAGTTTTGGCCTCCAGATTTGAGGAAGGACATTCTTGCTGTTGAGGGAGTGCAGCATAGGTTCATGAGGGTAATTCCTGGGATGGCAAGACTGTCATATGTTGAAAGATTGGAGTGACTGGGCTTGTATACACTGGGATTTAGAAGGATGAGAGGGGATCTGATTGAAACATATATGATTATTAAGGGATTGGACATGCTAGAGGTAGGAAACATGTTCCTGATGTTGGGGGAGTCCAGAACCAGAGGCCACAGTTTAAGAATAAGGGTTAGGCTATTTAGAACAGAGTTCAGGAAAAACTTTTTCACCCAGGGAATTGTGCATCTGTGGAATGGTCTGCCTCAGATGGCAGTGGAGGCCAATTCTCTGGATGCTTTCAAAAAAGAGTTTGATAGAGCTCTTAAAGATAGCAGAGTCAAGGGATATGGGGAGAAGGCAGGAACGGGGTACTGATTGTGGATGATCAGCCATGATCACAGTGAATGGCGGGGCTGGCTTAAAGGGCCGAATGGCCTACTGCTGCATCTATTGTCTATTGCAACCAATAAATGGCACAACTGAAGTTTCAAGAGATTGTCCCGCAACCAAAATTTCAATAGGTAGTCTTGCAGCCAAAATTTCAATAGATTGTTGTGCAACCAAAATATTTTCTGTACCCCACTGGCTTGTACGGCTCAGCACGATATTAATTTCTGTGCTGATCTTGACTTTCAGAGATCTGGTTTTTTTTCCCAAGATAGCCACTTATAGTAGTTTCCTCACTCCTAAATTCGAAGTATTGAAACAGAACTAGGTGATTCTCAGACAATTTGGAATTGGGGGAAGCCCTCACCTCTCTAAGTTTGCACAAAAAATTTACACTTTGTCTGGGATTCTTCTGAGTTTTTAAATGTTTGCAACCATCCTTGCCAACTGCGCCAAATTTTGATCCAAGGTTCTTTGGAAAGTCAAGAAAGAGACATAAAACGTGTTGCTTTACAATTGTTTTATTAAGTACGAATGGAACAAAGAGTATTGGAAATGTAGAGCTGTAAAAGTCTAGTCGCTAAGAGGAAATAACAGAAAAAGACAAAAAAGATGGCAGGGCAACATGTTCAGCCCTTCTACCATAGATAAGAAACATTCCATTCAAATGTTGTTGATAAGAGTTAACCAATCAGTTAGCCCCTATTCAGAAGGGAGCCACAGTAGTGTATCTGTTAGTGCGATACT
Source organism: Hypanus sabinus (assembly GCF_030144855.1). Classification (NCBI taxonomy): domain Eukaryota; kingdom Metazoa; phylum Chordata; class Chondrichthyes; order Myliobatiformes; family Dasyatidae; genus Hypanus; species Hypanus sabinus. Next base: position 34,905,994 of record NC_082707.1, read on the forward strand.
CTTACATCTGGGTGTGTTCCAGAGTTCAATTCAGGCACCGTCCGTAAGGAGTCTGTATCTCCTCCCAATGGAATGCGTGGTTTCTCCAGTTTCCTCCCACAATCCAAAGATGTACCTGATAGGTTAATTGGTCAGTGTAAGTTGTCCCATGATTAGGTTAGGGTTAATCAGGTTTGTCAAGAGTTGCTAAGGTGTTGTGGCTTGAAGAGCTGCAAGAGCCTACCCTTGTATCACCAAATAAATAAATAAATAATACAGTACCAGAGAAGCTTCTGGAATCATGCTATAAATTGTAACCACTAGGCAGCATACACCCACATGTATGTAACACATGCAAAATGCTGGAGGAACTCAGCAGGCCAGGCTGCACCTATGGGGGAGAAAAGCACAGATGACATTTCGGGCCGATACCCTTCAGCAGGACTGGAGGGGAAGAAAAGCTGAGGAGTAGATTTAAAAGGTGGGGTTGGAGGGGAGAGAGAAATACAAGGTGATAGGTGAAACCTGAAGGGGAAGGCATGAAGTAAACCGCTGGAAAATTGCTTGGTGAACGAGATACATGGCTAGAGAAGGGGCAGTCTGATAGAAGTGGAGAGAAGGCCATGGAATAAAGAAGAGGGGAGGAGTACTAGAGTGAGATGATGGGCGGGCAGGGAGATAAAGGTGCGAGAGGGAAAAGAGAATAGGCAAAAATGAAGGGGGGGGGGGGTCATTACTGGAAGTTTGAGAAATCGACATTCATGCCAACAAGTTAAGAGGCTGCCCAGATGGTATACAAGATGTTGTTCCTCCATCTCAGCATAGCCTCATCACAGCAGTGGAGGAGGCCGTGGATAGACATATCTGAATGAAAATGGTAACTGGGATTAAAATGGGTGGCCGCTGGGAGATGCCGCTTTTTCTGGCGGACGGTAGGTGCTTAGTGAAATGGTCTCCCAGTCTACGTCAGGTCTCACCGATATACAAGAGGCCACACCAGGAGCACCGAACACAATATATGAACCCAACAGGTTCGCCGGTGAAGTGTTGCCTCACCAGGAAGGGCTGTTTGGGGCCCTGAAAGTTGGTGAGGGAGAAGAAGTAGGGGCAAGTGTAGCGTTTGTTCTGCTTGCAAAGATAAGTACCAGGAGGGAGATCAGTGGGGAGGGACGAATGGACAAGGAAGTCACATAGGGAGTGATCCTTGTGGAAAGATGTGCTTAGTGGTCTGGTAATGCCCCCCTTTCACCTTTCCCCATCCCCTTGTCTCCATCCCCTTTTCCCTCTCTCACCTTATCTCCTCGCCCGCTCATTGCCTTCCTCTGGAGCCCTTCCCCTCTTCTTTTTTCCATGGCCTTCTGTTCTCTTCTGTAAAGCTCCCCCTTTTCCAGCCCTGTATCTCTTCACCAAGCAACTCCCCAACTCTTAACTTCTTCCCTCCCCCTTCAGGTTTCACCCATCACCTTGTTTCTCTCTCCCTTCTCCCTTCATTTTAATCTGCTCTTCAGTTTTTTTTTCTCCAGTTGTGCGGAAGGTTCTTGGCCCAAAACATCGACTGTATTCTTTTCCACAGATGCTTCCTAGCCTGCTGAGTTCCTCCAGCATTTTGTGTGTGTTGCTTGCATTTCCAACATCTGCAGGTTTCCTCCTCTTTGTGATTGGACCTACATGTATGTGGGTGGTTGTATAAAATACTAACAGGCATAATTTGTTAAACTGCAGATAAAATAACAATTATGCAGTCTAATCCAACAGGAGGAAACCCACATGTTTACAGGGAGAACGTGCAAGCTCTGTAGAGATGACATTCAAGGTTGCAGTTGAATCCTAGTGTCGAGCTATGTGGCAGCGGTTTGAATTGCTGTTTGAGCTATGCTGTTATGTCCTCTTGATGGTCTTTGGCAGAAGACAAAACTGTAGCATGAGTTTTCTTTTGTTTAAATACACTGATTTTTGTCCTGAAATGTAATGCTTCAACTCCTTTTGTTTCAAGAATTAAACAAAAATATTTACAACACAAGTTTAAAAAAATTTAAAAATAACATGCTGTTCCTCTATCTGTAACTTGCAAGTGTGGAATATGCTTTTCTGGTTGTATTCAGAATTGACCTGGTTGCTGTCAAACAAGAGTGGTCCCTGCCGTTGAACTCTCCCAGCCTGAGCCAGATCTTATGTATCTGGTGTGTTATGCCAATCCTGTACTGACTTCAATTTGAATGTCTGAACGCCAACAGATTGGGAACATTGACACCACCAGTATCAAGTTTTGTTTAGTGTTTGGGTTCAAACCATTTAAGCAATTACCTTTTTAATTTGAATCACATCATGGTTAATGCAATGGTATTTGGACTCGTGCAGTAGAATGAGGTTTTCACTAATTAGAGGATATGTAACGATTAACATAATGACCACTGGTATTAAAAATAAAACAGCATTAAAGTCAATGCCAGATCTTGACCACTTAATGCTAGATAGGTGCAGTACCAAAGTATAGATTTCAGGTGAACAGGCTTTTCAGGCCACTGATTGTGTGCCAACCATCTTCTATCCATTTATGTTAATCTTGCATTAATTCTATTATTTTCACTTTCCACTGCCTTATTGGCTTTAGCTAGATTCTGCCTCTCGACTGCAGACCAGGGTAATTTAAGGTAGCAAGTTAACTTACAAATTATTGTAATGTTATCCTTTTCAGATGTTAAGACTAAGACAATAAAATACAGGAATACTATTCGGTCATTTGATCTATTTAGTGTGCTCCACCATTTGATCATGGCTGATTTATTATCCCTCTCCTTCCCATTCTCTTGCCTTCTTCCAGTAACCTCTGATGCCTTTACTAATCAAGATCTATCAACCTCTTTAAATGTACCCAATGACATGGCCTCCATAGCTGTCTGTGGCAATAAATTCCACAGATTTACCACCCTCTGTCTGAATAGATGCCAACTCACCTCATCTCTATGGTAAAGGGATGACCTTCTATTCTGAGGTAGTGCATTTTATTCCTTGACTATCCCACTATTGGAAACATCTGCTCTATCCAGGCCTCTCAGTATTCAATATGTTTCTATGACATCCCCCTCATTCTTCTAAGCTCCAGGACGTACAGGCCCAGCGCCATCAAATGCTCCTTATACATTAACCCTTTCATTTCTGGGATCATTCCGATGAACCTCCTCTGGATCATCTCCATTGCCAGCTCATCCTTTCTTAAATATGGAGCCCAAATCTGTTTAAAATACTGCAAGTGTGGTCTGACCAATGCCTTGTAAAGTTTCAATATTACATCCATTTCTTTGTGTGTGCCATACTCTGCCAGAGCCTCAGCGACCACCTTTTTTCCCAAATGGTTGTCTGTCTGTCTGGAGGAAAGATTTTGTGTGTGGTCCCCCACGTCCTTCTCACATCGCAGTTTTTATTTACGAGGCTGAGTTGCGAGCTCGGCACTCAACCTGGCACGGACGGAGAGGCCCAACTGGATTCGAACTCAGAAACCTTGACTCTGGAGTCCGGCGCTGATGTCACTGCACCACCATCCTTACATAGTCTCAAAAAGAACTAGGACTAGAACAAGCACTAGGACTCCCTGTGCACCTCCAACTTCTGAGCTCATTTTCTGTTTAGAAAATAGTCTATGCCTTTTCCTTGTAGCAAAATGCATGACCACACACTTCCCTACACTGTATTCTGCTAATCTGTCAAAGTCCTTCTTCAGGCTCCTTGTGTCCTTAACACTGCCTGTCCTCCATCTATCTTCGTATCGTCTGCAAACTTGGCTATAATCCCCTCAATTCCATCATCCAAATTATTAACATATAATGTGAAAAGAAGCACTCCCAACACTGACCCATGTGGAATACCACTGGTCACTGACAGCCAACCAGAACAGGCCATCTTTATTCCCACTCTTTGCTTTCTGCTAGGCAGCCAGTCTTCTATCCATGCTAGTATCTTTCCTGTAATACCATGGACTCTTATCTAAAGCAACCTCAGGTGTGGCATCTTGTCAAAGGCCTTCTGCAAATCCAAATAAACAACTTACACTGACTCTACTTTGTCTGGAATTTCCTCAAATAATTCTAACAGATTTGGCAGACAAAATTTCCCCTTAAAGAAACCATTCAGACTTCAAGTTCAGATTTATTGTTATCTGTCTCCGGACCATGGTCAAAGAGATTGTGGGATGTGTGGTAGGGATTCTCAACAATGCTTCAGGCCCTTTGTATTCAACACTCCCGGTAAATTTCACAAATGGGGAGAGCCCCTGTGATCCTCTCGGCAGTTTTTAACAGTCCTCTGTAAGATCTCATGGTCTGATGCCTTAACTCTTCCATACCACACAATGATGCAGCCAGGCAGGACACTCTCAATGGTGCTTCTGTAGAAAGTTGTTTGAATGGGGATGGTCAGCCTTGCACCCCCTTAATCTCCTCTGAATGTGTAGATGCTGCTGTGCCTTCTTGACCAGTGAGGTGTTGTTGAGTGTTCAGGTTAGATCATCTGTTATTTGCATACCAAGGAACTTTGTGCTCTTCGCTCTCTCCATACAGAGCCATTGAAGTCCAATGGAGAGTGGTCAATCTGTGCCTTCCTGATGTCCACAACCATCTCTTTTTCTTATCCATGTTGAGACTCAAGTTGCTGTTCTGTCACCATTTGATAAGCCTCTCCATCTCCTCTCTGTATGCCGATTCATCATTGTTGCTGATGAGGCCAACTACTGTTGTGCTAGCAGCGATCTTGATGATGCGATTTGAACTGGATCTGAGAATGGAGTTGTGAGTCAGCAGTCTGAAGAGCAGTGGGGGCACCAGTGCTCAGCATTATGGAGCTTGAGATGTTGTTGCCATCTCAGACTCACTGGGGTCTTTCTATCAAGATGTCCAAGGTCCAGTTACAGAGTTATTGAGTTGCAATGAGGACTGTTTACCCACCAGCCTCTTGAGAGATGATAGCTGAAGTCAATGAACAACTTCTTGGTGTATGAGACAATGTTTTCAAGGTAGGACAGGATGGAGTGGAGGGCTGAGGCAATAACATCAGTGGACTGGTTTGAGTGGTAGGTGAGCTGTAAAGGGTTTAATGTAGCTGGAAGGTGGGATTTTATGTGATCCAGTACCAGCTACACAGTGCTGTTCATGATTGTTAAGATCGGTGCTACTGTTTGGTAATCGTTTAGACCAGTTAATGTTGCTCCCCTGCTGGTACAATGTACTATTGCAAAGAGACCTCTTTTTAGCTAGGCTGCACAATACCTCAGCAGCTGACCAGGTATGTTGTCCAGCCCTGCAGATTTGTGGGTTTACCTTGGCTTGGATCCTCCTCACCTTGGCTGTGCTCGGACGGGGGAGAGAGGACTTCCCTTTGATGTCACATCATTCATTACATCAATAGTCTTTGCCCTATTTTCTCATGTCCCTTCAGATACCCTTAATAATGGACACTAGCATTTTGCCAACCACTGAAGCCAGGCTAACTGCCCTTTTGCTGCCTTCCCTCCTTTCTTAAAAAAAGTGGAATGACATTTGCAATTTTCCAGTCCTCTGGAACCATTCTAGGTTACAGCGATCCTTGAAAGATCATTACTAACAGTTCCACAATTTCTTCAGTGACTTCCTTCAGAACCCTGGGGTATAGTCCATCTGGTCCGAGTGTCTTAACCTGCAGACCTTTCAGCTTCCCAAGTACCTTGTCTTTAGTAATGGTGACGGCATTCACTCCAACCCCCGACTCGAATTTCTGGCATGCTGCTTAAGTCTTCCACAGTGAAGACTGAAACATAATACTTATTCAGTTCATCTGCTATTCTTTGTTCCCCCATCACTATCTCTCCAGTGTCATTTTCCAGCAGTTCAATGTTTATTCTTGCCTTTCTTATACAAAGATAGGTAGTGCTGAAGAAACAATGCGATTGCAGCAGGACTTAGACAAATTGGAAGAATGGGCAAAAAAGTGACAGGTGGAATACAATGTTGGGAAATGTACATGATGCATTTTGGTAAAAGGAACAATAGTGCGGACTATTATCTAAATGGGGAGAAGGTTCAAACATCAGAGGTATAGAGAGACTTCGGGGTCCTCGTGCAAGACCCAGAAAGTTAATTCACAGGTTGAGTCTCTGGCTAAGAACGAAAATGCAATATTGGCATTTATTTCAAGGAGAGTAAAATATAAAAGGAAGGAGATAATGCCAAGGCTTTGTAAGACACTCATCAGGCCACACTTGGAGTATTGTCAACTGTTTTAGGCTCCGTATCTCAGAAAGGATGTATTGTCATTGGAGAGAGTTCAGAGGAAGTTCACGAGGATGATTCTGGGAATGAAGGGGTTAACATATAAGGATCCTGCACTGACATAATTGTCCTAATCTATCTACATATTGAAATCCCCCATGACTATTTTAACATTGCCCTTTTACATGCCTTTTCTATCTCCTGTTATAATTTGTATCCAATGTCTTGGCGACTGTTTGGAAGCCTGTATATAACTCCCAACAGGGTCTTTTTTATCCTTGCAGATATGTAACTAATTAGGCAGCTTCTTCCAGTCCTACGTCCCCTCTTTTTCTAAGGATTTGCTTTCTTTTTTTTACTAAAATAGCCACCCCACACCCTATGCCCACCTGGATATCCTTTTGATACGATATGTATCCTTGGATGTTAAGCTCCTAATTCTGATCTTTCAACCACATCTCTGTGATGCCCATAAAGTCAAAAATGCCAATTTCTAAATGTGTTTCAAATCATCTACCTTCTTATATATGCTGCATGTATTTAAATATAACGCTTCCAGTCCTGCACCATCCACTCTTTTCAATTCTTCAGGACCCTGGTCAAGTCAAGTCATTTTGTCATTTTGACCATAACTTGCTGGTACAGTACACAGTAAAAATGAGACAATGTTTTTCAGGACCATGGTGTTACATGACACAGTACAAAAGCTAGACTGAACTACGTCAGAAAACAACAAAGAGAAAGCTATACTAGACTACAGACCTACACAGGACTGCATAAAGTGCACAAAAACAGTGCAGGCATTACAATAAATAATAAACAGGACAATAGGGCAACGTGTCAGTCCAGGCTCTGGGTATTGAGGAGTCTGATAGCTTGGGGGAAGAAACTGTTACATAGCCTGGTTGTGAGAGCCCGAATGCTTCGGAGCCTTTTCCTAGACGGCAGGAGGGAGAAGAGATTGTATGAGGGGTACATGGGGTCCTTCATAATGCTGTTTCCTTTGCGGATGCAGTGTGTAGTGTAAATGTCCGTGATGGCAGGAAGAGAGACCCCGAATATCTTCTCAGCTGACCTCACTATATGCTGCAGGGTCTTGTGATCTGAGATGGTGTAATTTCCGAACCAGGCAGTGATGCAGCTGCTTAGGATGCTCTCAATACAACCCCTGTAGAATGTGATGAGGATGGGGGGTGGGAGATGGACTTTCTTCAGCCTTCGCAGAAAGTAGAGACGATGCTGGGCTTTCTTTGCTATGGAGCTGGTGTTGAGGGACCAGGTGAGATTCTCTGCCAGGTGAAGGCCAAGAAACTTGGTGCTCTTAATAATCTCTAGTGAGGAGCTGTCGATGTTCAGTGGGGAGTGGTCGCTCCATGCCCTCCTGAAGTCAACAACCATCTCTTTTGTTTTTTTCACATTAAGAGACGGGTTGTTGGTTCTGAACCAGTCCGTTAGCCACTGCACCTCCTCTCTGTAATCTAAATCGTCGTTCTTGCTGATGAGACCCACCACAGTCGTGTCATCAGCGAACCTGATGATGTGGTTTGAGCTGCGTGTTGAAGCATAGTCATGGGTCAGCAGAGTGAACAGCAGTGGACTGAGCACACAGCCCTGGGGAGCCCCTGTGCTCAGTGTGATGGTATTGGAGATGCCGCTCCCGATCCGGACCGACTGAGTGAGGTCTCCCAGTCAGGAAGTCTAGGATCCAGTTGCAGAGGGAGGTGTTCATGCCCAGTAGGCTCAGCTTTTCAATCAGTTTCTGAGGGATGATTGTGTTGAATGCTGAACTGAAGTCTATGAACAGCATCCGAGCGTATGTGTCTTTTTTTGTCCAGATGGGTTAGGGCCAGGTGGAGGGTGGTGGCAATGGCGTCATCTGTTGAACGATTGGGACGGTACGCAAACTGCAGGGCATCCAGTGAGGGGGGCAGCAGGGTCTTGATATGCCTTATGACGAGCCTCTCGAAACACTTCATAATGATGGATGTAAGTGCAACGAGATGGTAGTCATTTAGGCAGGACACTGAAGACTTCTTCGACACGGGGACGATGGTGGCGGCCTTGAAGCACGTTGGAACGGTGGCGCTGCTCAGGGAGATGTTGAAGATGTCAGTGAGAACATCTGCTAGCTGGTCTGTACACCCTCTGAGCACTCTACCAGGGATGTTGTCTGGTCCAGCAGCCTTCCATGGGTTGACCCTGCACAGGGTTCTTCTCACATCGGCCATGGTGAGACACAGCACTTGGTCATTTGTAGGAGGGGTGGACTTCCTCGCCGCCACATCATTTTCAGCCTCAAACTGGGTGTAGAAGTTATTCAGCGCATCTGGGAGGGAGGCATCACCTGCACAGTCAGGTGATGTTGTCCTGTAATTGGTGATGTCCTGGATGCCCTTCCACATGCGCTGCGTGTTGCCGCTGTCCTGGATGTAACTGTGGATTCGCTGGGCATGTGCATGCTTTGCCCCTCTGATGGCTCGGGACAGCTTGGCCCTTGCTGTTAGAGCTGCCTGGTTGCCTGCTCTGAAGGTGGAGTCGTGGGTCCTCAGCAGCGCACGCACCTCTGCGGTCATCCATGGCTTTTGGTTAGCGATTATAATGATGGTCTTGGACAGAGTAACATCTTCAATGCACTTGCTGACGTAGCTGGTCACCGATGCTGTGTACTCCTCTAAGTTGGTAGAGTCACCATTGGTTGCAGCCTCCCTGAACATTGCCAGTCAGTGTGTGCTCAAAGCAGTCTTGAAGAGCAGAGATGGCTCCTGCTGGCCAGGTTTTCACCTGCTTCTGAACTGGTCTGGAGCGCCCTATGAATGGTCCGTGTGCTGGGATTAGCATAACAGATGTGGTCTGAGTAACCGAGGTGGGGGCAGTGCTCTGCCCGGTATGCGTTGGGGATGTTTGTGTAAACAAGGTCCAATGTGTTCTCCTATCTTGTTGCAAAGTCCACATACTGATAGAATTTGGGGAGCACTGACTTAAGGTTTGTGTGGTTAAAATCACCAGCGACAATAAACAGTCCAATCAGGGTGTGCGTTTTGCAGTCTCATCATGGTCCAGGTGGTACAGCTCCCTCTTCCCCTATTACCAGTGCCAACATCCCACAAATTCAAACCCATTTCACCCACACCCATCTTTGAGCCATGTATTTGGCCTTCTGATCTTATTAACCCTGTGCTAATTTACAGATGATTCTGGCAACAGTCCAGTGATTGTTAACTTACAGGTCCTATGTTTTAATTTAGTCCCCTGCCACTCAAATTCCCTTGATAGAACCTCCTTGTCTTTGTGTCGTTGATACCACATGGACTATGACAACTGGCTGTCTCCCCTACTACTTAGATAGTGGATAAGCTTTTTCCATTGAGAGTAGGGGAGACTCAAACAAGAGGACATGAGTTGAGACTTGGGGGCAAAAGTTTAAGGGTAACATGAGAGGGAATTTCTTTACTCTAGAGAGTGGTAGCTGTGTGGAATGAGCTTCCAGTAGAAGTGGTAGAGGCAGGTTTGGTATTGTCATTTAAAGCAAAATTGGATAGGTATATGGGCAGGAAAGGAATGGAGGGTTATGGGCTGAGTGTGGGTCAGTGGGATTAGGTGAGAGAAAGCGTTCGGCACAGACTAGAAGGGCAGAGATGGCCTGTTTCTGTGCTGTAATTGTTACATGGTTACTCCAAATTTCTCAAAGGTCAGCTGAGATGTCCCAAACTCGGGCACCGGGTAGACAACACGGCCTTTGGGTTTTACAGTCTTTGCAACAGATGATTGTTTCTATTTCAATTACAACTACATTTTTTTTCTCTCTCTCCCTCTTCGTGAATGTCTCCCTGAGCCGTGCTACCACGGGTTGGTTTCTCATCCTGATAAGTAGCTACAATCTCAGACCTGTTGCGCAAGCTCAAGGGTTGAGGCTCTTCCAGCATGACCTCTTCAATTCCCCCCCCCCCCATCTGTCCCACTCGCGGTCACAGTCTCTTGTCCCTGGCCACGGACTGAATTTGAAATAGTTAATAGTGCCCAGGGTAACTCTTTTCCCCACACCCTCCCTGATGCATCACAGTGTTTGAAACTCAGATTCCAGGCCATCCCCTTTGAAACTGAGTTCCTTGGGCAACTAGCTCTTACTGTGGATGTAGTCACCAGGAACCACAATGGGCTCCAACTCCCACATGATGCAGCAACAGCACACCACTTGATGCTGCATCCTTATTTAATTTGTAGCAGTTTGGTATATTTCTAGTTATCTACTATATAAAACAAACTCTTACCTGTTCTTACCTGCTCACCTGTGTGAGTCGCCTTACTGAAGCCACTGGAGCTTCATTCTTAGGATTCTAGACTTCCCTCCTGAACAGCTGGAAAACAATCTCTTGGTTTTTGAAGTAATAGTCAATTATGAATGACTGTGTTAAGGCCATTGATTCCTTGAGGTATGTTTTCGGTTGGCTAAACTACCTTTTGCCTGAACAATATCATGTGAAAAATGGGGATGTGGGATTGATGTGAAAGCCAGAATATTCCTGGATGGGTCAAGTATATTCTGAGTCATGAGGAAATGGGGATAATGCATAATCCATAAATTGCAAAAACTATGCAATTTATTTAATGGTGGTTATGGCTTTTCAAGCCATTATTTCTGTCGCAGTCTTGCACGTGCTTTGTTTCCCATTGTATTGTGAGGATGTGTAGAAATAGGTTGGTGGATTTGCTGGTTGTGGTGTTGGGAGCTGAATGGTTTGGCATTCGAATCGGTGGCAGCCTCCTGATTGTCATTCAAAATGCAGCTGAAATTCTTCACTGCTCCTGGATAGCTGAATGGGGAAGGTATCCGAATAAGACCCTGGTAAGAAAGAGAGAAGGTGGTTGAGGAGTGGCAGCAGGGAGCTGAAATAAAAGCAGAAAATACTGGGAACATTCAGCAGATTGGACAGTATGGAAATAAGTTAAGGTTGTAGTTTGGAGATCTTCAACAGGACTGTTTCATTTACTGAGAATAACAGCACACACACAATTCTTCAATCTGAGGAAGAACAAGATGTGGAAAAATCTATGCTAATTTATAGTAGCTGAACTTCACTGTTTCCCTTTTCATCCCAAAATTGTTGACAACCATGTTGAAAATGATCCATAATTTTCAAAAAACTAGCAGACTAGCAGAATTCTATAAACATATTATGGCACTACAGTTTTAATAATTTTCTCAAAAGCATTAAAGGATGTGTAGCATGTTTTTATTGGCCATTTGTAGTTTTAAAATAATAGTTTGTAGTATATTTCATGACCTCAGGATATCCTAAAGTGCTTTCTTGGAATGCTAGCTCTAGTTAGAGTATGCATGTTCCAATACTTTGGCAAAGTTCTTAATTCAGAAGATAAAACCCCTAAAGATAGCAATATTGGAACGAAAAAAAATGTTATTTCCATTCTGAATGTAGCAGTTTCCTAAAGTTCCTAAAAAAAAATTTACTTGGAAATGATTTTATTTTTAATATTTCATTGTTCCAGTCTGTGCTGTGTTCTGTATCTCACAGTTCTAGCATTGTTTTCTTACCCCATCAACAGTCCCCATTCATCCCACTCAGCTGCTATTTAAAATAAAAATTAGCTTCATTTATGCCGCCAGCCACATTTATCACTTGGGCAGTTTTGATTTCCACCGATCAAAGGCTTCCCTCTTGTCCTTTTCACCCTTGCCCCACTGAAACTTAAAATCTGCTTGTTTTCTCCCATTTCCAGAAACCAGAAACATCAACTCTGTTTCTCTCTAGTTACTGTAGATAGCACCTGACCATCCGAGCATCTCCAGCAATTGGAATTGGTTTATTATTGTCACATGTGCCAAGATATAATGAAGAACTTTATTTGGTATGCAATCCATATGGATCATTTTGTTACTGCAGGCCCGGTTTGGTAGTACAGGCAGTCCCTGGGTTACGAACGAGATCCGTTCCTAGGTCTGTCTTTAAGTCAGGTTTGAATGTAAGTTCGAACAGGTTAGCCTATCCTTCGATGCCTTATGCACTGGTGCACTTTTTTCCTCTTTCGAAATGTTGGTCCTTTCAGGCATAAGCCAGACTCATCTACATTAAGTATTTGGTCTGGCAAATAACCTCCCTCCTCAATAATTTCTTTCAACATTTAAGGAAAATCACTTGCAGCACTTACATCGGTTCTCGCTGCTTCACCTTGCACTTTAATATTATGTAAATTTGCCCTCACTTTGAAATGATAGAACCAACCCCTACTGACAACAAATTCTTCATCGCAGTGAAATAAACATGAGATGGGAATTAACGATCCGTAATTTTAACTCGTTAACTGCGTCCATTAACGGAACAGAAACACTGTGGATTCAGCAGCAGCCGCGGGTGGTGGGTCCTGAGATTCCCCGGGGTCCTAAAGTCCACCCACATTGAACAGGTTAAGAGGGACACACTGAACATAGTGTTAACGGCAACATGATCCGACTTAAAATGGCAGATGGCGTTCTCCTTCCTCGAGCCGATGAATTTTTAATATAATAGGCATTATGGCAGGCCGTTCATAAGTACGAGTTAAGTCAGATGTTCGTAACTCAGGGACTGCCTGTACGAGATAGAACTATTAACAGAATCAAAAGTAAAATGCTACAGTTACAGAGAACATGCAGTGCAGGCAGCCAATAAAGTGTAAAGCCATAATGGGGGAGATTGTATGGTCAAGATTTCATCTTATTACACAGGGCAGAGGTTCCCAACCTGAGGTTAACTGACCCCTTCTCAAAAGTATTGAGAAGATGAGATGAAGAGTCCTTGAAAGTGAGTCCATAAGTTGTGGGAACATTTCAATGATGGGGCAAGTGAAATTGAGTGAAGTTATCCCCTTTGATTCATGAGCCTGATGGCTGAGGGGTAATAACTGCTCCTGAACCTGGTGGTGTGAGTCCTGAGGCTCCTGTTCCTTCTTCCTGATGGCAGCAGTGAGAAGAAAGTATGACCTGGGTGGTGGGGGTCCCTGATGATGGATGCAGCTTTCCTGAGACAATGCTTCCTATAGATATGAACAATGGCATTAGTGCCCCAAATAAACAAAGGGAATTTGTTTATTTTCTCAATTGTTTTCTATTCTTTAAAAATTGTCCTAAATAAGTAGCTCCCCTGATGAACTGATGGCCCAATAAACCAATCCACTGTACATGTTTCTTATTGTAATTACAGTTTTTATTATGTATTGCACTCTACTGCTGTCACAAAACAACAATTTTCATGACATGCCAGTGATAATAATTCTGATTCATTATACAAAGAACATAATCTGACTGTAACTGCTGTTAATTAATTTTGTCTTGCCCTATTAATGACGTACCTATCCCTGCCCACCTTTGCTGCCAGTGAAATCTGACTTGATTGCTTTCTGCCAGTTCAGAGAAAAAGGGGTTTAGGACTAGAAATGTTACCTGTTTCTCATTCCACAGATGCTCTCTGACTTTAACGGACTTCTTGAGCAATTTTTTTTTGTTTGTATTTCAGATAACTGGCATATGCATTTTTTAAAATATGCATCAATTAGGGGAAGTTGTCTATAATAGGTAGAGGAATTTACTTGGAACTTTTTGAAGAAAATTGGAGATCTGGCATCTGCTATGTAAAGGCCTGGTGGAAGCAGAAATGCTCATCATGCATACACATCATCTAAATGGGAGTAATCTTTTATAGGCCAGTATAGTTACAGTACATTAGTCAGGATGACATGCCCCTGTGTAATAAATTGCTGTAATAGAAAAAAGGTGCTGGAGGAACTCTGGGTTTGGCAGCATCTATGGGTAGGAATAATGAGGAGTCGATGGTTTGGGCAGAGACCCTTCACCAGTACTGGGAGGGAAGGGGTAAGTAACCAGAACAAGAAGGCTGCAGAGTGAAAGAGTAGTCAATGCTGAATAATGGACGATGGGAGCAGAGTATGAACCTGGAGCTCTGACAAAAGGAAACAAACCCGAAGCATAGACTGTTTCTGTCCTCAGATGCCACCTTATTTGCAAAGTTTTTCTGTGCTTCCAGCACTTGCAGTTTTTATTTTGGTTTTCAGCACAGAATACCTTTTGAGACAAGGTAGTTCCTATCAATATTCTTTAAACTTTGGAGGATAAAACCCAGCCTGCCAATCCTTTTTGTCATGCTATTGTGCGGGATAGCTCTCTAGATGCACGAAGTACCCTATTACATAAATTGCACAATATTGCACAAATTTACTATTAATAGAACAAATATAACCATGCTTTGATGTGTACATTGGCAAAGTAGTGTGCAGGTTGAGAATTTTGTAATTTCAATTAGATCTAAATTGTGTGTCTGTGATAGGTCATTGGAGTGCAAGTACAGTTTAATAGTATCATTTTGAGACTAGACTGCAGAATTTAACCAGATTGCATTTTTTGCTGAGAAGATACAACTCGGTCATTTTCCACGTTGTTGGGTAGATGCCAATCTTACAACGGCAGTGGAAAAGTTTAACTGGAAGTGTAATTGAATCTTTTGCCCGGAACTTTTGGTATTTTAGCTGGGAATGTTGTTGACCTCACCTGTGTGCTTGATATTAAATGAAGGCCTTCTCATATTATATTAGGAGCAACTTGGAAGATGATCAAGTATTCACTTGGCTGACCTTCTAAATGGATGCAAAATGGTTCCTGTGTTGGGCCTGGAGTTTGATTGTTTACTGTTCAATTGTCTACTTTCATTCTGGGCGAGCTGTGCACCAGGGAAGTAGAATTAGATTATAAACTCTATATGGTGGTCTTTGCTTTGCTCTGTCCTTGTATATTCTTTCTATTATTGACCATGCATGTCAACCTGGACAGTTTCATCGGGTTGGTATCATTTACTTGGGTGTGACTGGTTATGCTCTACCTCACATCTTATTATCGAGGTTGATCCCCCATCTGGCTCAAAATGAGAAAAGTGCATTTCCATAACCAGATTGCAGTGGAATGCAACTTTGTTCCCCGCAGCCCTATCAGAATAATCATTTTTTGTGTCGCTGTATTTTTTTGGAATGTAATCCAATTGATATTGTAATGATATCACTCTTCACTGTGCAGTCTCCAACCACTGGTAAATGCCAGTCTACCGCTCCAATATGTGACTTCAAGGTCTAGTCCAGGGGTCGGCAACCCGCGGCTCCGGAGCCGCATGAGGATCTTTCATCTCTGTGCTGCGGCTCCCTGTGGCTTTGGAAAATAAATGATGAGTATTTAATTAAAATGTATTTTATGTTAGTTTTTGAAATGTAATTCTAAATTTGAAGATTATGGTGATCTTGTACAATCTAAATAAAGCGAGTTTTTTGTCGCTATTAATATACATCACCACTGCCAATGCCTGACACCCGCCAGTGCGCGATTTCTTTAATTTTTCGATCCAAGGTTGGCTAACTATGGAGAATTCTAAAAAGAGAAAAGTGACTGAAGAAAACAGAACGTTTAATGATACGTGGGCAGATTCATTTGCTTTCACTGCTGACGAGACTGGTTTACCGGTATGCTTAATATGCAATGGGAAACTAGCAAACAACAAAAAGTCAGAAGTCGCAAGACATTTCCAGAATAAACACGCAGCCTTTGCTCAAAAATATCCGGATGGAGATGAGAGAAAAAAAGCCGTTTCGGAACTGATGCGGAAGGTTGATCTGAGCAAAAATCATTTCAAGAAGTGGATGAAGTCTGGAAAATCAACTACGTATGCTAGTTTTTTTGCCGCTCAGGAAATAGTCAGGCACGGGAAGCAGTTTACAGATGGTGAATATATAAAAGAATCTTTCATTAAGATTTCAAACCATCTATTCACGGACTTTAAAAACAAGAGTGAAATTGTGCAGAAAATCAGGGATATGCCCCTCTCTGCAAAGACTGTCAAAGACAGGACCATAAAAATGGCAGAAGACATCACAAGACAGAAAATTAAAGATAACAATTAAGCTGTGGCCTACTCGATTGCCTGTGACGATTCTAAAGACAAAGGTGATATTGAACAAATAGCGCTTTTCCGCCTGTATGTAAAGTCTGCCGGGCCACAGGAAGAAATGATTGAGTTGATACCTCTAAAAGGCCAAACACGGGGGGGGGAGGACATCTGTGAGGCTGACTTGAATTGTTTAAGAGCCAAAGGAATAAAGACCACCCACCTGGTGTCAGTAGCTACTGATGGGGCACCAAGTATGACAGGAGTGCACAAGGGATTTGTGGCTTTGCTGCAGAAGTCGCTGGACAGAAAGCTGCTGACTTTTCACTGCATCTTGCACCAAGAGATACTGTGCGCTCAAACATTTCCTCCGGAATGCACAGAAGTAATGGATGTTGTCATTCAGATTGTCAATAAAATAATGGCAAAAAGTTTAAATCACTGTCAATTCTGTTTGTTACTGGACGAGCTGGAAAGCGCATATTCTGATCTCCTGCTGCACAACAAAGTCCGGTGGCTGTCAAGATGGGAGGTGCTGAAACGCTTTGTCGCGTGTCTGGAAGAAGTGAATACTTTCCTGAGCTGGAACAGCCAGAGTGGCTGTAAAAGCTACACTTCATGGTATACATGACAGCGCACCTGAACACGCTGAACACAGCTCTTCAGGGGAAAGGACGCACAGCCCTGCACATGTTGGAGGATGTTTTGGTATTCGAGCGCAAGTTGACAATGCTTGCCAGAGATTTACAGAAAGGCAAATTGTCGCACTTCCCCAATTTAAGAGAGTTGAAACAAGCTCGCGACATGATAAATTCGGAGTATTTACATTCTGCAATCGTCGCAATGCAAACATCGTTTGGGAAACGCTTCTGTGAGTTCAGAGAGGTAAAAAACACATTATCCTTCCCAGTCACTCCCCTAAGCATCGATCCATCCCTACTGAATACGACTGTATTGGCAGGTGTGAGTCAACCTGATCTTGAGATGGAACTGGCCGACATAGCCGACAAAGACATATGGGTGTCCAAGTTTAGACGCTTGACAGCAGACCTTGAAGATGTTGCCCGTCAGAAGGCCGTTCTTGCTCAGAATCACAAATGGAGTGATATTGAAAACCTCCGCAAACCGGACAAACTTGTGTTCAAAACATGGAATGCTATCCCCGATATTTATGTAAACATTAAAAAGTATGCGCTTGCAGTCCTGTCGATCTTTGTATCCACATATGTATGTGAGCAGGTGTTCTCCAACATGAACTTCATTGAAAACAAACATCGCGCACGCCTCACAGATGACAGCTTGCGATCCTGTGTAAAGATGAAGGTGACGTCATACAGCCCTGATATGCAGACGCTGATCGCTGAGATCCAGGAGCAGAAATCCCTTTAACCATGTATGATAAATATTTAATTGCCTATTGTTTTACGTATATTCATATTTTTTCATTGTTCATTTAAATAGTCCTTTTATTTTTCAGTTTGACAGCTGGCTGACGTTATTTTTGGTTTGCTGCTGGCGGACAATTTAAGTTCGGCATTTTTCATAAATACAAGAAGGACTCAAATAGACATTGAGTATTTTAGTTAAAAGTAACCTTCAACCCATCGTCTTTTTTTCGGAGTTCAAAATGTTTTTGTTGCATGCCGAAATGTAATTTCGTTTTCTCTGCAGGAGTTCATCGATTTCATAAATGCAACACATTATAGTTTGTTTATACATAGCATAAAGGCAAAAAAAAACTTTGTATGCAGTGTTATTTCATTTTAAATGTCAAACGGGTTTTGTGGCTCCCAGTGTTTTCTTTTCTGTGGGAAACGGGTCCAAATGGCTCTTTCAGTGGTAAAGGTTGCCGACCCCTGGTCTAGTCGATTTCTTCCCCAGAGCTGTGGTGCTTGTCAATGCCTCGTATCCAGTTCTTTGATATGTCTTTCACGGCTTGGGAACTTTATACACCGGTATGATAGAACCACTCTTTTGTTTTGGACTGACTTGTACTTCTGGGTGGGGACTGGAGGGAGTGGTTGGTGTTGAGTGTTTTTGATTCGATGTTGCAGGACCTCTGGAGTCAATTTTGAAGATTCCAACAGATGGTTTCTCTCAACGGTGTGTCATCACCTTTGGTAACTTAATTGATAGGCCTAGAACCACTCAGCATTATAACAAATGCTTCTGGCACCAGCACGGCTGTGGAAATTAACCAGGTTTTAATTAATCACGCAGTGAGGCTCTGCCAATCATTGATGCCAAAATAAATTTTGCTAATTAGAACCCTGGGGACCATATTATGACTGACCACAGTCATAGCTGAGGTGGGTTGAAGTCTGTATCACTTGGACTGCCGGCTTATATAGTTTGTTACTGACTGTCCGATTTAATCACTCTCTGATCCAGTGCTCCTCTGGCTGTTTTTACACCTTGAAATTAATAATTGTCAATTAGTTCAAAGTTTGGTGCTGACATCCAGAGACTCGATTGTTGTTGATTCTTGTTCTTGCTGAGGTATTTTGGTTTCCATTTCTCCAATACAGAAGTGAGTTTTTCAATTTCATATTTTAGCAGTCCAATGATCTCTCTTCTCCAGACTTCAGTTCTGTTAATTACGCTGGTTATCCATTGATGTGGCTAAACCTCATGTGATTGAGTTGCATGATTGTTCTTGAGATGGTATCATGGAATATGCATGATAACCTCATTCTGACCATCTTTTGGTGAATTCTTGTATTGGGTCCACACTACTTTGAAGTGTTCAGTGTTGTTATTTGTGGGAATGTGCATGCATGTGACTAGTTCTAAAGCTGTCAAGAGATGTGTTTGTCCCATGACATATGTCTTTAATTGCTTCTATCTTCCCATTCCCTTCTCAGGAATATCTTTCACAGTTGAAAACTGTTAAACCAGGAGATCAAAACTGATTAAGTAAGCAGAAAAGCACTAAACTAGAGTTGTTAGTTTCTATGACTAAAGAAATACCCACCTGGAACAGTTCCATCATAAAACTTGCGTGGAAAGTGTTAAATGGCTGCAAGAGAATGCTAATGATGGAGCTAAATGATTGATGAGTGCAGATATCAAAGTATCAGTAAACACTCCTGTGCCTGGCATCAATTCATGGACATACAATCAATGTGCATAAGATATTTTATATATTTATATTTATTGTGCTTTTTTTTCCTTGTGTTCTTTTATCTTGTTTTCTTTGTGTTGTGTCAGATCTGGAGTAACAATCACTACATTCTCCTTTACACTTGTGCACTGGAAATGACATTAAACAATCTTGAATTTGTGAATAGCATTTGCAAACGGTGGGTTCATAAACATCCCCATTGTCACGGGTGGCAGACCCGCGCACTTGAGTGCAACAGTCAAGACTAAAGCACTTATAATTTTCATTCAGGAAATGCAATATTTTCTGCTTGTGATTTTACATCCCGACCAAATCAGGAGTGGGTGATCTGTCTTTCTACTCGCAATGGGACCTAGTGTTCAACTGATTTGATTGCGTCTGAGATGTCAAGAAACTTCTGACTATATTGGACACTGCAAAAGCTGAGGGCCTCCAGGAGCATCACAGTTACAGAAGTGAAGACTTGTGTTGTGCCTATACAAACAGTTCCAGTACATCTGGAGTATCAGAACATACATGACAACTTTCCCTTTTTTTTTCACTGATTGTTGCTTACGACAAACATTCTGATGTGGGATGAGAAGTGAAAAATCATTAGCATTATACCAGTGACAGGCAATGACATTTCTTTCAAGAATCAGTCGATAGTCTTGATGCAGGGTTTCAACCTGAAACATGAACATTTCCTCAAAATGTAACACGCCAACCCCCCACTAATGCTGCTCGACCTGCTGTGTTCCTCCAGTAGATTATTTGTTGCTCCAGTCGTCATCATCTGCAATTTCATCCCCTTCACGAATCTTCAGTGTTCAGTTCAGAAATGGTCAGTCCTGCAGAAACGTCATTCATTTGGGTGCCACGCTAGTTTTAGTGTTATTACAACTCAGTACATTGGAATTTGGTGAACAATCCCGATGTTTTCTCAGGAGTGTGTACGTTCTCCCTGTGGATGCCTGGGTTTCCTCTGAGTGCTCTGGTTTCCTCCCATGGTCCAAAGATATACTGGTTACAGTATTAGGCTAATTGGTCATTGTAAATTGTCCTGTGATTATGTTAAGTTGAGGGTTGTCAAGGGGGGCTGGGCGATGCTGCTCAAAGGACCGATCTCTGTATGTGTAAAATAAAAGGTGTCCTTCTCCCCACAGGCACTGTTTGCTCTGTTGGCTCTTCCCATCATTTTTGGATTTCAGCAGCAGCTTTGACAGCTTTATCACTTCTCTTTTTGTTTCTTCTGACTGCTTTCAATAATTTGATAACAAATCCCATTGGTGTCACCTTGGCAAATCCTTGGATATCCCTTTGCCTCATACTGTCTGCAACTTAAAATTAGCCTGTTTTACCACTTTCCTCATGATATTTAATATTTATTTCTGTTATTTTGCACTACTTATTTTAACTTAACTATTTAATAGACATTATATATGCTTCATGTAACTCAGTTTTTTTCTATATTTATTTATCATGTATTTCATTATACTGCTGCCTTATAGTTAACAAATTTCATTGCTGTAAGACCATTTGACACAGGAGCAGAAATAGGCCATTCAGCCCATTGAGCTTGCTTCTCCATTCCATCATGGTTGATCCCAGATTCCACTCAACCCCATACACCTGCCTTCTCGCCTTATACTTCGATGCCCTGACTGATCAGGAAACAATCAATTTTCACCTTAAATATATGCACAGACTAGGCCTCCACCGCAGTCTGTGGCAGAGCATTCCACAGATGTACGTCGGTGATATTAAATGTGATTCTGATAATTTGCCTGAAACATTTGACTCTGGGTTTTCCTTCCACAGTTGCTGTCTTATTTGAATGATCCAGCATCTGTTCTTAAGAGTTTAACTACCTTGTCCCAATATTAAACAGTAAACACTATAGTTGAAGGTATAATGACGCAAAGTTAATCATGCAGTACCTAATTCACTCTGTGTCCCAGTGCTGTCTGTTATGCTTGCGGCCAGTCATGGACATCTTCGTTGCCGTTGCTCTCCTTTCTGTGCACTTTGACTAATGTCCCTTCAGAAGAGTATTTTGCCAGGTGCTTTATACTTTTGAGGCAAAGGCTTTACTCACATAATTACACAATTTATCTTGCAATACTTTGGGGCCAACTATCTGTCCCAAGTCTCAGTCACTGTCCATTATGCTTGGGTAGTCATAGGTGATGTCTCTGGGGTCCTAGAGCCCAGGGTTCCCTGCACCTTATGAAGGTTTGTTACTAGCCCTGGGTGGTTCCCTCCCTTGGTTAGGACCCTCAGAGTTGATCTTTGCTGACTGCTGTTGAGGTTCTCCTCTGTAGGGCACCAGAGCAGAATTATTGCCAGCCTGGTTAGTTAAACTTCTGATGTGACCTTCCAGAAATTTCTTGTGGCTTGTTGAATTGGTGGACAAGCTCAGAGGCCACTGCTAGACACTTCAAAGTGTAATTTGTTCGTGGTGTGGTTGGGGGGGGGGGGGGAGTTGAATGCAACACTTTTTAAAGTGGAGGCAGGAAGCAGGGTCTCTATTCCTTCTGCTTCTCTATTGTTTCTCCTTCCCTGAACTGATACTTGGACACCATTTATCAAAGGACCAGGGTGGTGGGCATTAGCATCTGTTAGCACCACAGTATCATTCCCGGTTACCCTAATATCTGGCCCACTTAGTTTTGTGAATTTGGATCCTTTGGGGTTGAAGATCAGCTTGAGCCTCGTTCCATGATTACCAGCTCCCTAGTCTGAGGAGTTGTTCCCCATGGTTTGACCAAAATTTTAATTGGACCAGTCACCCAGTTTGTATGGCTAACAGTGCAGCTTGACATTCTGTTCTCTGCTAGTGACTTGCGTGCTGACCGGAAAAAAATGACATTACAAATGTGATGGAATATTTTCTGCTTTACGTGATGAAGGCAGATCCCCAAACCCCACTTTCTCCCCCTTTTTTATTTGCCAAACACATCTCACTACTGGCTTTGCCATAACAGCTTGTTGTATTGGGACTTGGGTGTGTTTCTTTGGAAAACAGTTGTGGATCTACAAATATGCATTGTAAGCCTGTGATTGGTTGGGTTGTCACCTGACAACAGTTCAAGGTGACTTGCTATTGTTCAAAAATCAATGGTTTGACATAAAAATCTTGAGTGATATTTCTCTGAGGTAATTGTATCCTGCTCCACAGATGGACATTGTGATTGTCTGAGTAACTGTTGATGTGAGCCTTTACTTAATCTATCATTTTGTGTAGCCCAGTGGTGTCCCAATTCATGCTACTACATTTTGTCAAAGTGGTTGCTCTGCATGTAAACAGATCAATTTCTTGTATTATGTTAGGTTGATGCCCAGTTGCTGCTATTTAATATTGCTTTAGAAATATCTGAGTACTTAGCTGCCAACTTAGTGCAGCAGACCAGAGATACTGTATATTTTGTTATATAAAGAATATATATTACAATTTGGGTTTTATAAACAATATTGATGTTAAATTTCATTTAGAAAGTTTATTTTGATTCTATCTGAAGTTTTAAGGAAATTTTATAGGTTAACATACCCTTGGAAATACTTTTGGTTTACTGTTGTAACAATTTCAGTCAAGATTCTGCAAACTGGAACTCTAGGATTACAATATTGCTTTTACTTGAGATTAAATGAACCTCCTTGCATTGTACCATGGTACCAAGCTAGCATGTAGCTTAGAGGGTGAGTACTCACAATCTTTTCCCCTGGGTTGGGAAATCAAGGATGAACAGTGGGGGAGGGGGGGAAGATTTAATGGGAGTTTGAGGGCTATTTTTCCCTATAACGGGGTATTATGTATTTGAAATGAAGTACAATAACAATTTTTAAAAGGCAATTGGACAGGTATCTGGATAGGAAAGGTTTAGAAGATAATGGGCCAAATGCTGGTAGGTGGAACTAATTGGGATGGGCATCTTGTTCAATGCGGACTAATTGGGCTGAAGAGCCTGTTCCTGTTTTGTATAATCCTCTCTGACTCGAGTGCAATACTCAAACTACATTTTCTTTTGTGACTGGTGCCTTCTGAATCATTTATGAAGCAATTCATGAGTACAAAAAGCTGACTTTACGCTGGGAAACTGCTACATGAATATTCCCAGTCTTACTACCTCTGATTTCCATCAATTAGAATTCTATAGTACTTTCCAACGTTGCTGCTCTTTGTTATAAAAGTAACCATCTTGCCTAGAACTTGTCGCAGGGTCTGCTCTGTACCTACTCTGTATCTCTCAGAAATGCCCTGGAATTTTAAGTTTAGGTTTTAAGCTTTAGTGAGCTTTGGACAATCATCCTTATCCTTGCTGTGACCAACCATTTCCATTCCTAACATAACTCAACCACACCTATGTCTCAGTTCATCTGTTCAAGTTCTCATCTCTGCCTCTTGTCTCCAGTCTGACTATTCCAAGCACTCTTAGCCGATTGTCCCTGTCTTCTATTGCAGGTAAGAGATTGTGCATAGCTCTGTTGCTCCTGTTAAAATTAACCTTAACCCTTGTAACTCTGTTGACCAGAGTCCCGGTTTTAAAAGTTGTTCTCCTTGATTCTTCCCTGGTATCTCCTGCCCCTGTAACTTTAACCATTGTTTTTTCATAATACAAACATAATTGCCTACAGATGCCAAGGCCTTCAGTGGAATTCATCAGTCCTGAAGGGTCTTAGCCCGAAACCTCGACTGTTTATTCCTTTCCATAGATGCCACCTGACCTGCCGAGCTAGCATTTTGTATGTGGATTTCCCTAGAAACCTCTTGCTTGCCAATCACTTTGCTTCTCCATTTAATTCTTAAAACCTTGTCCTTTGCCAAGGCCTGTGGTCATCCACCCCAAAATTCTTGTGGCATCAGATTTTCTTATGAAGTCCCTTGTTAGAGCTTTAGGATGCTTTTGTGTGCTGAAGTGTTATTATGCACAGCAATTGGAAGGGTCAAGTTATAATGACTGTCAAGATGATGTTTGGAAAGCTACAATAAAGATAGGAAGATGAATGAATTACCATGCTTTTAATCTTTTGTTTTCACTTATTCTTCCTGGGAAAGAAACTATTCAGCCTATCAAGTGGATGCTGCCTTGTAGAGCAACATCTTCAATCTCCGCTTATTTTTTTGACACTATTACTCCCTCTCATTCTCAGTAATTCTCTGCACAGGGGTCAATTTACAGTAGCAGTTAAATAAAACAAGTAGCATTGCTATGGAAGTTGGGAAGAAACCTGTTGTATCATAGAGGAAAACAGAACTCTGTTCTGATGCGCAACTACAATATACTTGAAGGCTCAAATTTACTCTGGGTTATTATGAAGGTCACCATGCATCTTGAGTTTTTCTTTTAAGTTGTCTTGAATCATTCCAATCGATAATGGTTAAACTATGTGTCATCAAGGGAGCCAAAAGTGCCATCACATTTCACAGAGCAGCATAACGTGTTTGTAGCCTATTTGGACCAGAGTAACTCAAGAGCCATCAGTAACTACACAGGCAACAGTCCAATAAACACACTTACTGAGAGTGTCTCATATGTATGACCAGCAGGGCCATTCATATTGATGTGCAGTGTTTGTTAATGAATTCGGTACAAGTTACTGAAAGTGCAAATTTTCAGTGTCATTACAGGGGAAGAATAATGCCAATCATTTTTTTTTCCCATTTTGGCTCTATGTAACTTAAGAACATATGTGCTGTTTGGTGGAGAAAGGCGGGACATCTGATGGACCTTAAATAGAAGTGGATTGGGTGGATTAATGCAAGTGAATCAGTTCATTTAGTGATCAGATCTTTTGAACCCATTTTTTTATATAATATTTGCATGCAATGAATTACTTAAATATGACTTTTTTTCAAAAACACGAAATTCCATTGATGCTGGAAATCCAGACGCAACACACACAAAATGCTGGAGGAACTCAGCAGGTCAGGCAGCATCTATGGAAATGAGTAAGCATTTGATGTTTCAGGACAAAACCGTTCTGTAGGACCCTTTCTTCTGTAGTGGGTGTAGCTTTATTCAAAAGGTGTTTTTTTCACTTTTTAATTTCCCCCTTTCCCTTTATGCAGTAATACACTGCTGCATTAGCAATAGCCACTACAAATCGACCTGAACTGCTTTATTTGTTGAAAAACCAGTTAATTTTGTAACACATATCACAAAGAAATCATTTTATGAATATAGTACACTTTTAAAGAACATATTAAAGTTTTAAAAATAACTATGCCAGACTAAATGTAATAGCCATCCTCTGCTTACTTGTCAGGTCATTGCTTGTGTAATCTGCTCAGCCATGGGAAAAATGATGTGGGTGACACAGGTCACGTGTGTTAGCTTGCGCTGTCCGACACAAGGCAATATGATTTGATTGGCCGGTTCTGGGATGGTAGTGATGAGACAGGTTTGAGGACAGGCATAAAGACGACTGGAAAAATTACCCAAGGGTTTGATCACGCTTGCACTGTCACAGCAGAGTGCTGATAATAATAGGACCCCTTAGGTTTAAAAGCTGTGCGTCAAAATTCCCACTGTTAATCACATTGCTGCACATTTTTTAGGATCAGTCTTTAAAGTCAGATGAATATAACAGCTCTTATTTGTGGGCTTAGGCAGTGACACTATTAAATTAGCAACTGATCTTGATGCTCTGTTAAAATATTCTAATTGATTTTTTTAAAAAGGAAAATGGCAAAAATCTCACATTGTTGTCAGTATTTACACTGTGCTGTGGGGTCTTCAACAATCAATAAAATTGCTCTGTGTGTTCTTAATTCTGATTTTGTGGCTTCACCAGATTCTCACAGCTTCAGTGATCCTGACATGAAAGTACCTCGCAGGGATGCTGTCGGGTTCATGTCTGTCAGGGCATGTAATGAGTTTCTCACTGCAACAAGCTACCCCTCCCCCCTCCCTCCCTCTTGTGCAAACCAGCATACCATGCTTTTGTGTCTTTGCTGTATTTGCTGCTTATCCTATGGAGGAGATGGCATTAGTTGTTCTGCAGCAGGTGGAGCTGCTGCAGTGTATTCAGCTCAGCTGACTCTGGCATTCAGACCCCCTCCGAGACCCTTGGCCTGGGAGATATTACTCCTTGGCAGGAATGTGTTTCTTGGAAATGAGGACGGCCAAATGATGGCAGGTTTACTGCGAAATTTTAAATAGTGTGAATCTGCGTCGGACGGTGAACAAGAGTTGTGTCTGGGGGGGGGGGAGTGTTGGAATGAGAGGAGGGGGACAGAGAGAAATAAAAGTACTGTGAGGAATGCAAGTCCACCAAGGAGCTTTCAAAAGTGAAGATGCCGTAGACATGGAGTAGAAACTGAGGGGCTCTAAGCCGTTGCTTACTGAGGCGTTCAGTCCCTCTGTAATTTATCATTGATTAGCCTGGATTTAACATGTCTCCTAGCATCAAAAACTTGGATTGTTTCTCACCAATGCTGTGTCACTGCAAAGTGGCGTGTACCAACAACACTATATCATTGATGTTTGGATGTAAGGTGGGTTGAAATGATGTTCCTGCATGTGTATTTTGAAAATGCAGTGAGAGTCACTGATGCATTTGTAAGCCTTTTTAAGTGTCTGCAAACCGATGTCAATATTAGGACTGTAGATTAAAAAGCCTTCTCTTAAAAGATGCTGAGATTACACACTGCAATTCAATCAATGGGAGATTGTGAACTCAGCTGTTTAGCTCGGGCATCTTACAAACTACTGTATGTAAAGTGCGAAACACAGTAACTGCTGCTCTTCACTATGAGAATCCTATTAAAATGTACTGTGATCTTGATGCTTAATGCTGTTAGAATTTGATATTTGTGAAACTCTCTCGGCAGCAGTGCTTTTTATTTTCTGTGCAGTATTTACAGCAGTGATGAGGGTATGGTCTTTTGACATTTTATCTTGCTTGGATATTGATATGATTTTTTAAAAATGACAATTAGACTGTTTAAAATAGGATTCTTTGAAATTCATTCACAGAATTTAGAGCTAAACTGGAGCAAATGCTGATATTGTTGAGTATTTTTCATCTAGTCATGCTTTTGGATTTGAATTGAAGTTCAGCTGAAAATGCTGCAGCTGAAGAGGTTATGTTCACATGTCATCTAAATAAAAGACAATATTTTTATTGAATAGAATGAGGTTAAATTTATTTTCAGCTGTATTATAAGTGTAAAAATTGCATGACTAATGTAGCCACCCCTTGATTATATTTTCCCACTGAAAATAATCCATTTTGAAACATAGCCCATTTGAATTGTATTTATTCCAGTAAATATTGGTTAAAAATCAATAAAAATGTTGGCATTTTAAAGATAAATAGGCTTTCCCAGAGTACTCCCAGCAACTGTCTTACTTTGGTTATTTTTTTTCTTGGGATTTGTAGGGTGTATTTATGATCTTTGTTCAAATTAGCAAAAAACTTCTTTTGCCTATCTGGTCTGCCACCCCTTCATTTCACTGCAGTGGTTTGTGATTTAGCCCATTTACGCCAGCTTTAGCACCCACGGATGCTTTTCAGAGCTACAGGGTAACTTTATACGAGGACTTAAAGACATTCTGGAGTGGCGAAAAGATGCAGTCTGGCTTTAAAGTAACATATTGTTACAACATGGTGAGCTGATGGATATGACCAGTCATACTAAACAAAATGTGACCAGTTGCACAGCCAAGCTAGTATTTTAGAATTGGTTGAATCTACTAGATGTGATTAGTAGAGTGGCTTAGATTGGTAGAGATCCCTTTCATAGGGCATAAGTAACCTGTATGCCTTGTAACTCCTTCATTCTTCACAAATGGCTGTATGAAAACACTTGACTTTTAAGATTTGTGGATCCTTATTGCATTTTGCAGTTTACGAAACATAAGTCTGTGCAAATAAATGGAACAACTTTTTTTCAATGGCCTTTGGTTAACGACGTCTTAATCTAGCTCCCCAGATCTTCCCTTATTTTAGGCTATATTTCCATGGTTGTTGCATGGCTTTTAATATAGTAGCAAAGCACATAGTTTGTTGGTTGAATATAAATTGACAGCAAAAGATAACACAGCTGAGCCTATTGCTGTTCTTGACAAATTATATTTGTGTAGCACGCTCATAGCGAAAAACAGATACTACTTTCTACACAGCTCCTTCCTACAAGTAGCAGTTGTGTTAGGACGTGTCGCATTAAGAGCCACATACTGACGTAGACATTTTAATGTATCTGAAAGTAGGCACCTCTGACAGTGTGGCACTCTGTTCTGCACTGTGTTAATTTAGAAGATTTCTTCAAGCCTGCACACGTCTTTTCCAACGCACCACTGGATAGCAGTCTAGAGTGTTTATTCTACAGACCTTAGTTTGCTTTAGCTTATTGCAAGTCTTATTCTCTCTGCTAACCCAGTTGAAGGTGAATAACATGAGAAGAAATAAAAGCACACATTTTGATTTGTTTGGTTCTCTACTTCTCACAGTGCAGATCTCCACTGAGCTGGGTAAGTTGTTAATTGAGAGTGAAAATGCAAATAAAATCAGCCATTTAAAGAAACAGGCAAAAACATTCTGAAGTTTTTGATGAGAGCAAGTGGTGAAGAGACAACTGATAGCATGTGGTCCAACACATGAGAGTCTTGGAAATGTACTTACAATGTTATGAGCTTTTAATATATCCACTGAAGTTTGTTTCTTTAATTAAAACGGAGGGTTGAATTCATTTGCAACAATAATAAATCTAAGATCAATTTGGCAATGTTATATATTGTTTGTGTTTTAAAGATTAAAAATAGAAAATGCCTGAAATATTCAGAAAGTTAGACAGGGTTTGTGGAAAGGGGAACAGTTAACATTTCAGGTCGCTGAATTTTTGCCTGACCATTGAGCTGAAATGTTAACTCTTTCTACTAATGTTTTCTGACATTACTGAAAATACCAAAGCATTTTTGATTTTCTTCCCGATTTTCAGCACTTGCAGTTGCTTGCCCTAAATGCTTCTTGCCTTTATTGCTTATTCCATAATTCATGAAAATTTGAAATTTGTTTCACTTATGAAACATTTTATAATTAGTCCCTTTAGCTTTTGAATTCAGGTGTATCTAGCTTTCCAAATTTTTTTCCCCTCGTGAAAACTGGGGGAAGTAAATCTGTGGTTTTGAACATCAACAATCATGGCATTAGGTTGATAGGTTAGCATTTGATTCAACAAGAAGTAATTCTACTGCCTATAGGTTATTATATCAATCAATTATAATGAAAAGGTTATCTCTCATTGTGAAGCTTTAATGTTTAGTACAGTTTTGCTTCTGGATTAGGATTGTGTGCGATTCCATTAATTTAAAAAAATATGTGGCTATGTAAATAATCGTGAGCTAACATATTATCCCGGCATTTTGTCAAAGACCCGTTCAGGAACTTCTGTAAGCAAAGCTGAAGATGAACTGTATCTGAACTCAAGCTCCTAAGAAATACTTGTTAGAAAGAATATTAAGAAATATTCAAAACTTCAAAATACCTGCCTGTAAGTAGTAAGATTAAAGCACTAAGCTGTTCTGCAGCTAGTAAAGGTGCGTTGATTTTGGAGATTGAGAGTAAGGATAGAATAAATGTTGCCTGTCGTATTGCAGGTTTGATATGTACTGCTAGTGCTTGTGTTCTTGTCCTCTTGAGTTGTCATGGCTTATAACCTTCAGTTTTTTTGAAAAGTTCCTTCAACATATTTACTTCGATTTGTACTTCAGGGAGCGCGAAGCGCAGAATCATATATTGCTGTGATGATTGTACGCTCTAGTATAAATTGTTTGGTGACAATAAAAGTAACTTTTTAAAAAATTTATCAATATGTAAACACACCTTTACTATCCTACACACCTGCCTGTCATTTTATTTAGCCCCTTTCTGGTAGACCTTTCACCTAATGACTACAATTTTCATTAAGTAACTATGATACTGATATTGATAAGGCCTGCAGTGATTGTAGAAGACAGCTCACCATCACCTTTGCGGACAGTGGCAATCAATGTCGGCATTATCTGTGACACCCACATAAACTCTTTCTAATTATAAGGTTAAGCATGGCTGTTTTTGCACATTACTGTTAAGCTGGTAAAAGTCAATAGTATTTTTAAAAAACTTTTGGTTGGAGAACATTGTAACTGGCTGCATCACCACCTCATGTGGGGCTGGGGCTACTGCACAGGATTGAAGTAAGCTGCAGAGAGTTGTGAAATTAGTCAGCTCCATCACGTGCACTAACCTCCTGAGCATTCAGGACATCTTCAAGGATCGGTGCCTCAAAAACGTGACATCCATCATTAAGGCACCCCACCACACAGGACATGCCCTCTTCTAATTTTTACCATCAGGAAGGAGGTACAGATGCTTGAAGGCACACACTCAGAAATAGCTTCTTCCCCTTTGCCGTCCGATTTCCGAATAGACATTGAACTCATGAACACTACCTCACTACTTTTTATTTCTGTTTTAAAAAATGTTTTGCATTACTTATTTAATATAAATATATTCTTGCTGTAATTCACAGTATTTTGATCTCTATATTACTGTATTGTGTATTGCATTGTACTGCTACCAAAATGTTAACAAATACCATGGCAGACACTGCTGATATTAAGCCTGATTCTGATTCTGATTCTGTCTTGGGGCATCCTGTGATTAGTTTAAAGGCATCGCACGAATGCCTGTTTGTCTCAGCACTCTTAACTTTGGTGTCTCGCAATTCAGTATTATAGGGTAGAATCTAAAAAAATGTTCTCATTAGAAGATGAAAGGTCCTCACACCTTTAGATTCTCTTAAATTCATTAAGTGCTGTTCAAATCCACAGAATGAATTTACCTCAGGTGTTGTGGTTGTTTAATATGTGTTCAGCATGGTACTTAAGATGGCAGAGATAAGTAACCAGTGAAATATGTTTTGATTTTTGTGGAGGAATGACTATTGGTCAAGATTTTGGGAAAACATTTCTTCAGAGAGTTTAAGTAGCTTTTGTTTACCCTCGGATAGAGTCATCATTGGCTGTAATACAGAGATTCAGAACTATAAGAGCAGTGGGAAGGGTTGAATTATAATCTAAAAGCAGTATTCTGCAAATAGTGGAAATA
Source organism: Hypanus sabinus (assembly GCF_030144855.1). NCBI lineage: Eukaryota > Metazoa > Chordata > Chondrichthyes > Myliobatiformes > Dasyatidae > Hypanus > Hypanus sabinus. The sequence continues at coordinate 34,937,340 of NC_082707.1, forward strand.
CCCAGCAGGTCACCATATACCTGCAGGGAGAGAATTGATATTTAAGGGTGGCAGCCTTACATGAGAACACTTGTGTTCTGTATAATTTGAAAAATATACTGATTTCAGGGAATTTACTTTGTGCGGATGACCTTGATGATTCATGATGTAACTCTTGCCTCAGGAATTCACAATGCCACTTTCCTGGGATAAGGTAATACAAATAGGATTCTCCAGCTACTCATTTGTCCTTTGATTAAAAAGGTGTACAATTCCACATAGGGAACATAAATCTGAAGAATTTAGTTCAAATCCCCTTTTGCCACAAGACATTTCAGAAATGTACAATGCCTATAAAAACTATTTAACTCCTTGGAAGTTTTCATGTTTTATTGTTTTACAACATTGAACCACAGTGGATTTAATTTGGCTTTTTTGACACTGATCAACATCTGACTGATTTTTTTTGTGTCAAAGTAATCTAAATTAATTACAAATATAAAACACAAAATGATTGCATAAGTATTCGTGCCCTTTAATATGACACACCAAATCTGGTGCAGTCAATTGGTTTTAGAAGTCACATAATTAGTTAAGGTGTCCTAGCTTTATATAAACCGATGCACAGTCAAGGTATTTCAATTGATCATAGTACCTGTACCTGTACCTGTATCTGGAAGGTACAACTGCTGGTGAGTCAGTATCATGACAAAAACTACACCATGAAGACAAAAGAACACTCCAAGCAACTCTGCGAAAAGGTTATTGAAAAACCCAAGTCATGAGATGGATATAAGAATATTTCCAAGAAATTGAATATCTGTTAGAGTACAGTTAAATCAATCATCAAGAAATGGAAAGAATATGACATAGCTGTAAATCTGTGTAGAGCAGGCCATCCTTAAAAATTGAGTGATCCTGCAAGAAGGTGACTAGTGAGGGAGGCCACCAAGAGACCTGGAGGAGTTACAGTGGCATACAAAAGTTTGGGCACCCCGGTCAAAATTTCTGTTATTGTGAATAACTAAGCGAGTAAAAGATGAACTGATCTCCAAAAGTCATAAAGTTAAAGATGAAACATTATTTTTACTATTTTAAGCAAGATTAGTGTGTTATTTTAGTTTTGTACAATTTTAGAGTTGGGGGGGGGGGGAGAAAGGAAAGGAGCACCATGCAAAGGTTTGGGCACCCCAAGAGGTTTGAGCTCTCAGATAACTTCTACTAAGGTCTCAGACTTTAATTCACTTGTAAGGGTTATGGCTTGTTCAATGTCATCATTAGGAAAGGCCAGGTGATGCAAATTTCAAAGCTTTATAAATATCCTGACTCCTCAAACCTTGTCCCAACAATCAGCAGCCACGGGCTCCTCTAAGCAGCTGCCTAGCACTCTGAAAATTAAAATAAATGATGCCCACGAAGCAGGAGAAGGCTATATGATGATAGCAAAGCGTTTTCAGGTAGCCATTTTCTCAGTTCGTAATGTATTAAGAAATGGCAGTTAACAGGAATGGTGGAGCTCAAGTTGAGGTCTGGAAGACCAAGAAAACTTTCCGAAAGAACTGCTCGTAGGATTGCTAGAAAGGCAAATCAAAACCCCTGTTTGACTGCAAAAGACCTTCAGGAAGATTTATCAGACTCTGGAGTGGAGGTGCACTGTTCTACTGTGCAGTGGCACCTGCACAAATATGACCTTCATGGAAGAGTCATCAGAAGAAAACCTTTCCTGTGTCCTCACCACAAAATTCAGTGTCAGCAGTTTGCAGCGGAACATCTAAACAAGCCTGATGCATTTTGGAAACAAGACCTGTGGACTGATGAAGTTAAAATAGAACTTTTTGGCCACAATGAGCAAAGGTATGTTTGGAGAAAAAAGGGTGCAGAATTTCATGAAGAGAACACCTCTCCAACTGTTAAGCACGGGGGTGGATCGATCATGCTTTGGGCTTGTGTAGCAGCCAGTGGCACAGGGAGCATTTCACTTGTAGAGGGAAGAATGAATTCAATTAAATACCAGCAAATTCTGGAAGCAAACATCACACCGTCTGTAAAAAAAAAAGCTGAAGATGAAAAGAGGATGGTTTCTACAATAGGATAATGATCCTAAACACACCTCAAAATCCACAGTGGACTACCTCAAGAGGCACAAGCTGAAGGTTTTGCCATGGCCCTCACAGTCCCCGAACTAAACGTCATTGAAAATCTGTGGATAGACCTCAAAAGAGCAGTGCATGCAAGACGGCCCAAGAACCTCACAGCACTAGAAGCTTTTTGCAAGGAAGAATGGGCAAAAATCCCCCAAACAAGAATTGAAAGACTCTTAGCTGCCTACAGAAAGCGTCTACAAGCTGTGATACTTGCCAAAGGGGTGTTACTAAGTACTGACCATGCAGGGTGCCCAAACTTTTGTTTCACATGGAATCTTGGATAGTGTTTGCCTGAAGACATGTGGGAGACTCTGAGGTTGGCTGGAAGAAAGTTCTGCCTGACGATACCAAAATTGAGCTTTTCGGCTATCAGACTAAATGCTATGTTTGACGTAAGCCAAACACTGTGCATAATTAAAAACACACCATCCCTACCATGAAGCATGGTGGTGGCTGCATCATGTTGAGGGGATTCCTCACTGCAGCAGGCCCTGGAAGGCTTGTGAAGGTAGAGGTTAAAATGAATGCAGCAAAATACAGGGAAATCCTGGAGGAAAACCTGATGCAGTCTGGGAGAGAACTGCGACTTGGGGGAGGATTTGTTTTCTAGCAAGACAATGATCCCAAGCATAAAGCCAAAGGCTACATGGGAATGGCTTAAAAACAAGTTAATGTCCTAGAATGGCCAAATCATTGTCCAGACCTCAATCCAATTGATAATTTCTGGCTGAACTTGTAAAGAGCTGTTCACTCATGATCCCTATGCAATCTGACAGAGCTTGAGCAGTTTTGACAAGAAGAATGAGTAAAAATTGCAATCTCCAGATGTGCAAAGCTGATAGGGACCTATCCATACAGACTTAAGGCCATAATTGCTGCCAAAGATGCATCTACTAAATATTGACTTGAAAGGGGTTAGTAATTAGGCAATCAATTATTTTGTGTTTAATAATTGTAATAAAGTTAGATCAATTTGTTGAAATTTGTTTTCACTTTTTTCTGTTGATCAGTGTCAAAAAAGCCAAATTAAATCCACTGTGATTCAATGTTGTAAAACAATAAAACATGAAAACTTCCAGAAGGGGGGAGGGTGAAGGCACTGTATATCCAACATCAGTGATTGAGACCACAGTATTACCAGACTATTATCTTTAAAAAATTACAAAACAGTATCTGTAGGCAGAGAAACAGTAGCATTTCAGCATTTTCTGTTTTTTTATATCAGATTTTCAATTGTCTGAAATTTTTCTTTGGATTTTTATAATCAAAAGCTGTCTGGTTCAGCAGTTTGTTTTTGGAGAAGGAATCTGCCATTGTGTGGTTGACTATTAGGTGATTTCTAAAAAGACATAGCAAGCCACTCTGTTCAAGGGCAGTTGAAGGATAGACAACAAATGCTGCTACTATTGCTGGTGATGCCCACATTGGATGAAATAATTATCTATAAAAGGTATTATAGCCTCAACATTCAGTGCTGAAAGGAGATGCCTTTGCTTAAAAGTAGCTGAGACTTTACAATGCTGTGTCCACAATGAAGATTTGTTTAGTATACTTGAGGCTTTTAATCATAAGGAAATATAAAGATTTGAAACTCTTCCATGAAACTTGAAACTCTTATATTATTTAAAACTCTTCCATGCTGCAGGTTGGAGAAGTTAGCCCTGTTTTTGGTATCACCTCGAGTTTTCTTCTGAGTATAAATTTCATCTTTTGCTGATTTTTGTTCTGTTTACTGTATACTTTCATTTGAAGCCTTAAGTGGAGACACTCACCATGTTCTCCTAGTTTCAGTTGATGACCTTCTATTATAAGGTTAAAGTGCAATGTTTGCAAGTTGTGGAATGTTCAGTTCCTTTAGGAAACATGCAGCAAGGACGATGCAACATTGAGGCATTGACTAGTAACTGGCAAGCAAAAGTTGGTCCCAGGCATTGGCCAATGCAAGCATTAATGTCTGACCACTTAGTACTCATGGCATTACCATTGCTGAATCTCACACCATCAGTATCTTGGAGGTTAGAAATACAGCTGAACCTGCCAAGTAAATATAGTGGTCCTAGAATCCTGTCAGAGGCAGCACATTCTTCTGATCTCAGAGTATTTGCAACTGCCGGCATGCCTTTGGGATCTGGGAGAACATTGGAGCCTTGGGGAGTCGGGACGTGGGTTTTGGAGGGGGGACTGGTGGTTTGCAGTCACAGAGAATAAGCACACTCCATTCAGCACCTGAGCTCAGAATGGAACCCGGGCAGCCTTGAAATTCTGCAGTGCATAATGTAGCGTACTTAATTAGGACTAGACATTAACTCCTTAGACTACAGTAGATCTGTTGTCAGCTTACAAGTGACTGCATCACCATTCTATTGCCAATCAGGGGTCAATTCTATGACCCCTGCTCTGCAATCATTAAGGACAAAATCCAGGTTCCTCTTTAAGTAGCATTCAGTGGGGATGTGGAAATGTATCACTATCTAAATCCTTCCAACAGCAGGGTGGTAGGACTGCAGTAGTTTCAGAAAGTAGCTTTTCACCAACACCTTGGAGATAGTTAGGATCTGTACAGTGGTGTAACAAATCTCAGGGCAGACTTAAGCCTACCCTTTGGTCCTGTGTGGGGATTGCACATCTTTCCAATGGCGGTGTTCAAAAGTTCAAAGTAAATTTATTATCAAAATACATACGTGTCACCCTCTGATCATTTTCTTGCAGGCAATCACAATAAACAATAGAATCTCTGAAAGACCACACCCAACAGGACAGACAACAACCAATATGCAAAAAAAATCAAACTGTGCAAGTACAAAAGAAACAAAAATGATAAATAAATAAGCAGTAAATATAGAGAACATAAGGTGAAGAGTCCTTGAAAGTGATTCCACTGGTTTTGGGAGCAGTTCAGTGACGAGGCATCATTTCAGTGATGTGGAGTAGAGTTTATCCCCTCTGGTTCAAAGGCCTGATGATTGAGGGGCAATAGCTATTCCTGAACTTGATGGTGTGGGTTTTGAGGCTCCTGTACCACCTCCCCGATGGCAGCAGCAGGAAGGGAGCATGGGCTGGATGGTGGGGGTTCTTGATGGATGCTTCTTTCCTGAGGCAGCCTTTCGCGTAGATGTGTTTATTGGTGGGAGAGATTTACCTGTGATTGGGCCACATCCACTACATTTTGTCAGTTTTTCCGGACAAAGCCATTGGAGTTTCTGTACCAGATTGTGATGCAACTGGTCAATATACTGTCCACCACACATCTATAGGAGTTTGTCAGGATTGCGTTGCAAGTCAGCATAGACAGCATGGTGTCCTTTTGTAAACCATGCCAGTCTTGCCAGTGAATTCTCTATCCGTTAATTAATAAAAAAGATATTCAGTGATAATTTGTGATATTTTCAGATCATCAATAGTTGGCATTACAGCAGTGACTTACTGCGTTTAAGATTTGAAGCATTAAAACTGAAGTCTGAAAGTAGAGATAGAGATTGAAGATGTGAAGGGAAAAATTTAGAAGTGACTTTAGGGATCATTTTTTCCATAGAGTGTGGTGTGTATATGGAGTGAGATGCCAGAGGAAGCTATACGGATGGATATATTTACAACATTTAAGAGACACTTAGACAAGTAGTGAATAGAAAAGATGTAGAGGGATGTGGGCCAAATGCAGGCAAATGGGATTTGCTTAGATTGACATCACCATCAGCATGGATGAGTTGGGCCAAAGGATCTGTTTCTGTACTGTGTGACTCTTTCTCTCTGTGACTATAAACTGGATCATTCAGAATTATGTTAGATTTAAATGTTTAAATCTAATGTCAAAAGACACACTTGGGGAGCATAAGACCAAGGCAGTTGTCAGGTTTATTCTCTTAGCTACCTTGCATTAAAAAATTTTTAAGTTAATTTCTCTCCAAGATTAATTAGCTAAATTGAGGCTTGTTTATTCACTGTACAGGTTAAAAATCAATAGTTAAAAAAGTATTAGTGAATTTGAATAGAGTGAGAATAGAGAATAAAAAAGTGTTTTCAAAATATAGTCTAAGCATCAGAGCACCTCAGTGAACTGTAATTCATTGATTGCCTCTCAGTGTTTCGGAATGTGAAATGCAGGGAAGTGTTGCACATCGAGATGATGATGTGACCTCATTTTGTGTTGTTGTTGTTTAACCTCAAGTGTACGGCAGGAAGGAAGCGAACGTAGTTGACGTTATGAGTTAAAAAACACACAATTTTTGACTGTGACTTGATTCAGCTTTGTTTCAGTTTTGGTTGATGGAATATGAAGTTAGTTTTGCTTTGAGCATTTGCAGCATTCTGTTCGCTTGACCTGAGCTCCTGCGTGCACTTCTCTACTTAACTGGGATTGGAAGATACTGAATGGATTGGAGGCATGTTCTGTGTGCAGGTTAGCTTTAAAGTACAGGGTAGAGGATAGTACATCAATCAGCTAGAAATGGTTCATTGAAGTCATGGCAAAGGAGTTCCGCCCTCCTTTATGTTAAGTCCAGACAGTTTGTACTTTTTAGGGGGTGAGTTTAGGTAAGAGTGACAGAAATTCATAAATTAATTGAATCAGAAGCCGAAGCAGGTTTAATATCACTGGCAAATGTCGTGAAACTTGTGGATTTGTAAAGTTAATTAAATGACTATTCTTGTACTACTGAAGTACTTGGGACTGTGTGGCACACGTAACAAAAGGAATTTATCACTCTTAATTGATGAGCCAGGGTCAGATTGGACACTAGCGCATCAATCGAACTGGGAGGCTGTCATACCTTTTTTGGTTCAGTGCTCCAAACATAGTTGGTCAAGAGTCACGGGGATGTGACTGAGTAAGGTAGGGGTAGGGAAATGTACAACTCTGAGCAACAATTCTGAAGTTCTTGCAGCCCACATGGCTGAGGAGAGAGACAATTGAGCAACATGACCTGTGCAACTGTGATCTGTGAGCCATTTGATATAACTGAAATGATACTGTCTGTAGCCTGAAGTAGAAGTCCTAAAGATTATGTTGCCTGTTTATCTGCAGGGTTAAGGACATCATCTCAGGGTTGAAGAGGATCTTGCACTGAGACCATAAATATCCATTTGTGGTCATTGTAGGAGTTAATGATGCAGGGGTATCTGGTGAATTAATGGGAACATCTAGAGTCCAAATTAAGAGGAAAGAATATAGAATGATTTCTAGTTTATTATGCGATATGTGCATTTCAACATTGATTCAATAATTTCAGAAAATTGAAAATATGGCTTAGATTGTTTTTGGAAGAAGAGTCTGGATTGATAAAGAGGGAATTGTTTAATTGGGATGGGTTTTGCATAAATTGGCATGTGATTGATGGTTAATAAGGGCTTTAGTACAAGATGGTGTGAGGGAATGGATTTTGAGAGATTTACAAGCTAAAAGGATAAAGTAAAGTAATGCAGGGTAATGATATTGGAATTGTGCAGTGTAGTTGGGTGAGACTAGAACTAGAAGTCAAAGGTTAAGGGTAAAAGTTGAAATGCTTAAGGGGTACTTTGAAGGGGAACTTCACTCAGCGGGTGGTGAGAGTGTGGAATGCTGCCAGCGGAAGTGGTGGATGTGGGTTTGATTTCAACATTTAAGAGAAATTTGGATAGGTACATGTATGGGAGGGGTATGGGACTAGGCAGATTAATAGTTTTGCACAGAGCAGATGGGCTGAAGGGCCTGTTTCTGAGCTGTAGTGTTCTATAACTCTGAGACCCATTCCTCCAGTTTGTTAAAATAGCAAAATATTGATACAAAGGCAGAATTAAACTTTGTGGCAGCAGTGCAGTGCAAGACATGTGTTACAAACATGAGTTACATAAGACAAATAATAAGCTAATGTCCGTGGATCGTTCAGAGATCGTAGAGTGGAACGGAAGAAGTTGAGTGTAATGAATTAATGGCAAAAATGGTTATGATTTAATATCAGTACTGTGGCAGGGTGTCTGAGGTTGAGAACTAAATGCCACAAAATACTTTGAGAGACAAAGTGGAAAAGGTTAGTTAATTGTGACCTTAAAAATGGCATAAAGAAAAGAATCCCAGCTTGTTAAATCAAACACTACATCTTTTGACAAGTTTACAAGTAGCAAGTGGAGAGAACATTGGGAAGTGGTGGCATTCTGTTGGCCCCGAATTGGAATGGGCATTTAATGTACTGCAAGAATGGGAAATTTAGATGTGCCTACAAGCAAGGGTAAACAACAATTATGGGTGACTACATGGTCTGGGCAAACTAAAATGACAGTAATAATGTGGAGGATGTATTTATGGACTGCACAAAAAAACTTCTTTAGATGATGTGCTTTGGAACCTAGGATAGAGAGATCTACTGTATTTTAAATTCAGGGCAGTGATGAAAGAGTTTATTGAGGATCTGGTACTGAAGATTTGCTTGAGAATGGCAATCTCTATAAAGACTCAGAAATTTAATATTTCAATTTAAAGTGTGAACAATAAATACAAATAAAGCAGACCATATATTTTTCAATTGGCTACAGTGGACTGCAAAATGGGTAGGATGATAAACCGTCAATGGTTTACTATTGAAGCCTGTGATTTGCAGTTTGAAGATCGTTTGGGGATTTCCACGATCTGTAGCTTCAGAGAGGATTCTGGGAGGTAGAAGCTGCATGCGCAAACCTTGTGGCGAGAAGGCTGTGGGATGGGGCGCAAGCTGATGTTCAACTCTATTTTGCCGATTAAAGCTTCCAATGTCCGCTGATTAAAGCGTTGAGAGAGATTGAAACATTGATGCGAATGCGGAAGGTGTGTGCCGCCTGTCTGCCTTTGTATCATCAGTGGAATCGCTCTGCTATGCAGAAGGGAAATTGCTGCTGGGATTGCTCTACTGCTGGAGAGGGGAAACTGCTTTTTGGTCGCTGGTGGGATCGTGCTGCTACCGGAAAGGGAAGTCTACCGGTGTGCCAAGAGAATGTTACCCAGGTTTTCTGCATTTTGGATGTGGACTTGGTTTATGCACATTTTTCAGTCTTATAGTTTTTACATTCTCTGTTTTTTGCCCAATTTTTCTCGCTGTTTTCTGTGCGGGGAGGGGATTTTGAGGTTAACGTGCCTGTTGAGTTTTAGTTCTTGTGTGGAGAGGAGGGATTTGGGGATTGATGATTGTGCTGCTGTTCTTTTCTTTCTTGGTTTTGTGGCTATCTGGAGAGAACGAATTTCAGAGTTTTATACCTTGATAATCAATGAACTTTTGAAGCTTAAATGCCACATTTCCATGTTAGATATATCCTGTTTTCTAGGCAAAAGAGGCAAAATGGTAAAGTAGTGACTACTGAGAGTTTAGAGAAGGCATTAGCACAAAGGAAAAGTCAAAATGTTGCTGTAAAAGAAAAATCAGCGTGCCTAAGGATTGGAGGGATTCGGAGTTAAAGCAGAGAGGGCTAAGACCCAAATAGGGAAAATCGTAACTAACGTTAAAAAGACTAGATTTCTCTAAATGAGTAAACATAAAAACTAGAACCAAGAGAATGCTTTATTATTTGGCAGGATTGTATCAGATCATGAATTTCAACTTCATTTTCCCACGTTTCCAATATCTTTTCAACTCCCTTAAAATCTAAAAATCTATCGACCTCTGTTTTGAATGAACTCTGAGCCTCTGTGGTCCCTCAGTTAAAGAATTTCAGATATTCACCACTCACTGTGAAAGGATGTTGCATCATCATCCTAATTTACCTACCCTTTATTCTGCTTCTCCAGTCCCTGGGTCTAATCCCAGGGTAAACATCACCCTGTCAATAATGTCTGTTAGAATTTTAAGTTTCAGTAAGATGACCTATTATTCTTCTGGAGAAACTGGGCCAAATATACTGGTCACAACCAACAGAAAATCTGCAGATGCTGGTAATCCAAGCAACACCCACTAAATGCTGGAGGAACTCAGCAGGCCAGGCAGTATCTATGGAGAAAAGTACAGTTGATGTTTCAAGCCAAGAATCTTCGGCAGGACTGGCGTCTCCAGTCTGTACTTTTTTCCATCAGTGCTGCCTGGCCTGCTGAGTCCCTCCAGCATTTTGTGTGTCACAAATATACTGGTGCTCCTCATGGCAAACCTGCCACCCCAGAATTCAGTCCAGTGAATTTTCATTGCACTCCTTCAACGCTGACATTTCCTTTTGGTAAAGGGGATGAAAATTGTGCATTGTTCCAGGTTTATTATCAATGAGGCCTTTTAAAACTGCATTAATCCTTGTTTCCATACTCAAATAATCTCAAAATAAAAGCCATGCCATTTTTCCCTCCTGTTCATCAGCTTTCAGTGATTCGTGTACAAGGATTTCTAGTTCCCTTTCAGTATGTTACCATTTAAAACAAAAAAAAATTGTTTCTTGTGTAGCTAAGAGGATGACCCCACATTATTCTACATTTTTTCCCATCGCTATCTTTCCCACTTGCTTAGCTGTTTACATTGCCTTGAAGCCTCTTTTAATTCTTTTCTCTTCTACCTATCCTGTCTAGTTTGGTGTCATTACCAACTTGGAAATATATTTGACCCAGTCAACCAAATTGCTAATATAGTCTGTGTAAAGCTTGTGTCAAAGCACTTTTATCCCTGCAGATAACCACAAGAGAAAGGCTGCCAACTTAAGAAAGGGTTCTTATACTGTCTGCTTTCTGGTGCATGCTGCCATTTCTTTGTTCTCTAGTCATCTGAAAATCTAAGTGCTCCCCATTCATTGGTTCTTAGTTTTTTGAGTCCATTAGTCACATTTTGGAGGCCTCCGATTGACTAGTGAAGCACGAGTCATCTTTAGTGACACTAATACAGCTCAGGGCAAAGGGAGTTTGAAGTTCAGTTCTGGTGTTCTCTGTAAGAAGTTTGTACATTCTTCCCGTGACCACATGGATTTCCGCCCACGGTCCAGAAATGTACTGGTTAGTAGATTAATTATTCATCACAAATTGTCCTGTGATTAGGCTAAGGTTAAATAGATGGGTTGTTGGTAGTGCGACTTGTTGGGTCAGAAGGGCCTGTTCTGTTCTGTACCTCTAAATTTAAAAAAGTATAATTAGTTAATGCACTTTCCCAGTCAACCGTCGCCAGCTCACCCTCATATCTTCAGTTTCCTTTGGATTTAATCTTAATTTCAGATTGAACAGCATCACTTATAAAAATCAATGCATAATTATATCTTATTGCAGTCATTCTCCGCTTAAGGTCATTTTACAGTATCTTTTATGTATTTGTTTATTTTTATTTGGGATACAGCTTGGATTAGGCCCTCTCGGCTCTTCAAGTCGTATCACCCAGCAAAACCCCAATTTAATCCGAGCCTAATGGGACAATTTACAACGAGCGATTAGCCTACTAACCGGTACGTGTTTGGACTGTGGTAGAAAACCGGAGCATCCGGAGGAAATCCACACAGTCACGGGGTGAACGTACAAACTCCTTACAGGCAGCAGTGGGATTTGAACCCAGGTTGTTGTTCCTGGTACTGTAAAGCATTGTGCTAACTACTATGCTGCCATGCTGTCTACTTGCACAGGCAGGATATTAGTGACCTTTTCCTCACTTGGATCCTCAAAATAACCCGAGAAAATCATCATGCAAACATACCTCATTACTGCCGATTCAAATTGACCACTCTATATGTTGATTGAAACTTTCCAATTCCCATAAGTATTGTATTTTTCCATTTTTATGTACTTCTAATTTCCTAATATGTCATGTTCAATATTACAACTATTATTTGGTGTCTTTTTTTTTGTCTTTAGCTATTGTTAATCCCCTAGGCTCATTCTAATTTTGCCTTGTGGCCCGCTGAGCCAAGGTCATTCCTCGCTACTAAACTAATCTCACCTCTAATTAGTAGCACGATAACTCTGCCCATGTTTCCCAAATTTCCATAGCTGATGAATATTCAGCTGTCAGTCTGGCTATTAATTAAGGAAAATGGTAGAATCTATTAAGTGGAAACCAGCTGCTTTGAAATTAAATGTAACATTGGGTAAAGTCAAGATGTGTTTATGATATGAGAATTATATTTAACAGTTCTATTGGATTGTTTTTGTCTGTTTTAATTAAGAGTAGCAATAAGGCCTTTAAGATGCCACATAAGAATAGCCTGTCATGGTTTGAGGGTTATTTCTCAGACAGAATACAAAATCAAACAAGTCATTTTCAGTTTGCGATGTTGTGACTAGTGGGAGTGCTATAGAGATTTCTGCTAGGGTTTCATCTATTCAGTCTCTGTAAATTATTTGGATGAAGAGATCAAGTATAATATGTCCAAGCCTATTAATAAAACCAAGCTGGATTGCAGTGTTTCTGTGGTGGTGATGGAGAATTTTATTAATGATATAGATAGGTTGTGAATGGGAAAGGACAAGCTCAATTGAATATAACATGGAAAAATTTGAAGTAATCCTCCAGGAGAAAAATTGGAAGCTGATTTTTTTTCTAATAGAGGGACCTAGACGTCCACATACGTACATCTTTGAAGGTTGAATAAGGTATTTATAACACTGATAACATGTTGACTTTCATGTTCCTTTCAATGTAAGAGTAAACTGTTTGCTGCAAAATGTAAAGCCCTAGTGAGGCAGCATATGAAATATGTATAGGTCCAGTCTCTCTTCCCCAAGAAATGGAAACTTTGCACAAGAGAGAATTTAACAAGGGTGAAGGGTTTCGGCCCAAAACATTGGCTACTCTTTTCTCATGGATGCTGCCTGATCTGCTGAGTTCTTCCAGCGTTGTGTACATATTCTTTGATCCACAGCATCTGCAGTCGTATTTTTGTGACCAGATTTGTTCTTTGGATGGTAGATGTGATAAGTGGGAAATGATGCATGAGTTGAAAATAATATGGGAGTATGGTGGGGGTGTCGGAGATTTTGAAATACTCAAAGTTCTTACAGGACTTGACTAGGTATGTGTAATTGATGTCTCTCTGACTGTGGTGTCCAGAATCAGGAATCATAGATTCAAATTAGGTGTTTTGTTATCTAGGATAGAGAAGAGTAATACCTATATCAGCTGCTGTTTACTGATTACAGTTCACTGTTCAACATCATCTTAATCTCTGTACTAATCAACAAGGTCTAAACCTTGGGCATCTGTACCTCTCTCTGCAACTGGCTCCTTGACGTCCTCATCAGGAGACAACAGTCAGTGCAGAACAGAAATATCATCTCCTCACTGACAGTGGACTTTGGCGTACCTCGAGGATGCACGCTTAGCCCACCACCCTACTCTACGCCCATGACTGTGCTCAACTCAAACGGCATCTATCAATTTGCTGAGGACACAACTATTGTTGGCAGAATTTCAGATGGTGACAAGGCTTACTAGAGTGAGATAGAGCAGTTGGCTGAGTGGCATTATGACAACAGTTGTGCACTCAATGCCAGTAAGATCAAGGAATTGATTGTGGACTTCAGGAAGGAGAAGTTGAGGGAACGCGCACCAGTCCTCATTGAGGGATCAGCGGTGGAAAGGGTGATCAGTTTCAAGTTCCTGGGTGTCATCGTCTTTGAGGATCTATCCCAGGCCAACATATTGATATAATTACAGAGAAGGCACAGCAGCTGCTGTATTTCATTGGGAGTTTGAGGAGACTATGTATGTCACCAAACACTCTCGATGTACTGTAGAAAGCATTCTAACTGGTTGCATCACCGCCTCGTATGGAGGGGTAATTGCTTTTTTAAAATTATGTATTACAATGTACTGCTGCCACTAACATCATATTTCACGATATATGCCAGTGTTATTAATTCTAATTCCGAAATTCCTTTACCATTTAGAAGTGACTCTGAATTTTGCTACCCATTTGACTTGTGAAGTCTCAGCCACTTAGAATATTTTTGGCAGTTTCTTTGGATGTTAATGAAATCTCGAGAGGAGGGGTTTGTGTGGGAGAGTTGTGCCAAGGCCACAGGAAGAATGTGCACAGATAATGCCAGAGGTCAGGTTTGAACCTGGTTATTTGGCACTGTGAGGTACTGACTGTACTAGCTGCACCATTGTGCCATCCCATTGCAAAAGTAGGAAAGTTTGCTTAAATGTACCAGGCATCTATGTACTTGTTGGTCTTTGTAGTTAAGGAAGGATGTCAATATATTGAAAAATTCAGAAGATCTTAAAAAATCTAATGTCTGGAACAGATATCCTTACAAGGCAAGGCTGGATAGATTGAGATTAAAGTGTTGGTTATTTGATTGAACTGTAAAATTCTTAAGGGCTCTTGACATGTTGGATGTGGAGCGAATATTTCCATCTGTTGGAGAATCTAGGAGTTGGGAGCCATGGTTTTTAAAATGTTTAAATAATATAAATTTGCTTATTTTAGATGGGGATCAGGTGAATTTTTTTTTGAGGGCGGAATTCTCTTCTTCCCAGGGTCTTAAGGGCTTCCAGTATATTTAAAGTAGAGATATTCCTAATAATCAGCTGGGTGGCCAGTTACCAGGGAGTAGAGGTTGCAGTCAGATTAGCATCATTAAATGGAGGTTCACACCTGAAGGATCTGCTTCTAATTTTTATATTCAAACCAAACCCATTGGTCATGCTTGATACTAAATTAGGCAGGTTTTGCTGCAAGGTGATACAGTAATATGATTACCTTTTTGAAGTTTTGAGCTCATCTAACCAAGTTTTTGTTCACCTTTCTGGATAACTGGGGAATAAATTGCCATCTACAAAATTCATAAGAAATAAGTGGTGCACACTGATGACTTTTGGGAAAGGGTCAGGAAGCATGTTCTTGTTTGCTTTGTTGTAACTTTGTTTTTCTCTTGCATTATTTTTCTACAAAGCTAAGGAAATGAAATCCATGCCCTTGATTATGTGCCAAATGCACAGTGTATTTGTGCTGTGTTTGAAATATTGGTCTGTTCCCTATAGACAACATTACCCGGATGCCAAGTAGTTGAAAACTTTAAATTCCTCAGTGTGCCTTTATCTCCAGCGCACTCCCATTTTTTTTATACTTGCCATCCTTATAGTTTTGAAGTCATTGTTCAAATTTTTAAAAATCAGAAAATGCTGGGAACATCTGGCAGGTCAGGTATAGCTGTGTAACGAGTTAATATTTTGGATCAAAGTTTTTATTAGTACTGAAACATTAGAAATTGAATTGATTTTAAATTGCAAAGGTGGTGGATGAGAGGTGTGGGGATGGTTCATATGCAGATAAATGGGATAAAGGAAACATCTCTGACAGGGTGACGGTGGGGTTGTCATATTGTTATGCTGAAACCATTTGATTGAGGGTATAGAAAGAAAGGGGGGCAAAGTTACGGGAAAATGTGACAATTGCAGGTTTGAATAGTGATACAGAACTGAAACCAAATGGACATGTTGGAAATGCTCAATAGATCACTTAGTGGTCGATAAAGCGGTTAGTATCCAGAGAGAGAGAATCTGAGTTCATTTTGCAGATAATCTTATGGTAGCAGAACTGCTCAGATGGAAGCTGGGGTGCTGCATTGCACCTTATTGGAGCAAAGTGGGAGGTCACAAGCAGAAGACTCCAAATGGGAGTGAGATGGTGAATTAAAGTAACAGTCAACTCGAAGGGCAGGGTCATTCTGGCAGGCTGAAGAAAAGTACTTTACTCTTAAGTGTTTATCCATTGAGTATGGGAGACCCCAGTGTGTGGATCAAACACACAATAAACTGGATAGGAAGAGGCACAAGTGAATATTGCTTCATCTGAAAGGACTATATGGGTCTCTTATGCTCACTAGATGGTGGAAGGTAAAAGACTAGGTGCTGCATCTCAACAGTTACCTGGGAAAGTGCTGTGGGAAGTAGAGTGGTTGGTTTCCATTGAAGACCTAGCCAGAAGACAAAGGGAAAACCTTTTTGAAATGTCATCACTAGTGATCTTCAAGATTTCAGCACTAGATACATCCCATTCAGTTTTCTAAAGTGCAACTGAAGAGTCTTTGACCTGATACATTAACTCTGTTTCTCCTTCCACAGATGCTGCCATGTCTCCTTACTTCCAGCATTTTCTTTTTTTATTATGTTTCTAGAATCTGCAGAGTTTCATTTCCATGTCATTGGTTTAATATTTTGTGTTGAATTATGGATTGCTTCATTGGGAAAGACTAATTGGAAGCTGAACTGAGACTCCTGAGATTAATTTTCTAATCATTACATTGAGAAAAGAAGCAAAGTAGTTAGTAATATATGTTAGATTTGAACATGTGACATATGAAAATCTATTAGTAAAACTTTTAATACCATCAATCATCATCTCGTGGATTTTATGGTTAGCCTCTAATTGGCCCATATCACTTTCTCTTTGATGTACTCCTTATCCTTTTTAATAAGGCTTCTTAATATTTTATTGTCCTCGAGTTATTGTAATAATTCTTTTTCCATTATGTAGTCTTGTGAAATTTACATTGGAAGTAGTTATTTAATTGGGAGTGTAAGTAATACTTTCTAGCCTCATTTTGATGCAGTTCATACCTGAAATATCTAAATGAAGACATTGAGCTGTCTTGGGAGGAGCTGCTAGTGTGGACTAGCAGTGTCAGTGTACATTTTAAAATGAAAATTTTATTTTCCTCGAGAGGTTTTCATGTCTCGTTTGATGGTGAGGTAAACTGGTTCCTTTTTTGTACTAGTGAATACCTGCGGGTCCAAACTCTTCTTTCCGGTTTTATTTTTTTGATGTACAAAACAGATGCATTCTTGGAAAGTATTTCAGGAAGCAAAGTTTCATAAACTGGGAAGGCTAGGGAAATGAATTACAGGTGTCTCACTGCAGTATATTCCTATGCTGCAACATACTGCAGTAAAAATCCTATAATACACTTACAGAGCTAAGAACAAAGAGGTGATCACGGGAAGCAGAGAAGTGGCTACGAGACTGCTCCAAATCGGTGGTCTGGGCCATGTTCGAGTACTTATCAAAGGACCTGAATGAATATGCCATGGTTGTCAAGGACTTTATAAAGACAAGTGTGGACATGTGTGTTCCCACAAAATCATTCAGAGTCAACCCCAGCCAGAATATCTAGATGAATCAAGAGATTAGCATTCTGCTGAGGGCTAGATTGGTGGCATTTAGGACTGGCAGTCTGGGAGAGTACAAGGAGTTCAGGTTTGATCTTGGAAAGGCCATCTCTCATACAAAGTGGCAATTTGAGACTAAGATTCACAATGGGATACTCGACAACCGTTTCAGGGCTTGAATGCCATCAGCTCCTACAAAGCCAAACCGCGTAATGTAAATGGCAATGAACTTTTGCTCGCCGATGAGCTCAATACAATTATGATCACTTAGACTGACAGTACAAGGAGATACTTGATGAACCCTGATGACCCTGTGATTTCTGTCTCTGAGGCTAATGTAAGAGCATCTTTCAGGAGGGCGAGTACATGGAAAGCATCTGGCCCAGGTGGCATACCAGGCGGAGTACTGAAGGCTTGTACTTATCAACTGGTTTGAGTGTTTATGGACATCTTTAGGCTCTTGGTTTGGCAGATTGAGGTACCCATTTACTTTAAGCAGACGTCAATCATACCAGTACTGGTTCCCATTAAAAAAAAACGTCGTAACCTGCCTCATGCACGATCATCCAGTAACACCAATGTCCACTGTGATGAAGTGCTTTGACAGGTTGGTCATGAAGCACATCAACTGCTGCCTGAGGAGTGACTTGGGTCCATTCCAATTTGCCCACCAACACAATAGGCCAAGAGCAGAAGCCATTTTACTCAGCTGTGGACAATGAAGATACATGGGTCAGGATTCACTTCATTGACTACAGAACAATGTTTAACATGATTCATTACTGAGCTCCAAGACCCTGCCTCGTTACCTTCCTGCGCAACTGGATCCTCTGTTTCCTCAATTGCAAACCCCAGTTAGAATGAATTGTCAATGACATCTCCTCCACTATCACCATCAGCACAAAGCTGCTTAGCACCCTGCTATACTCACTTTATACCTATGATTATGTGGCAAAGTACATCTCCAATGCCATGTTTAAGTTTGCTGGTGACAGCACTATCGTTGGCCAAATCAGTGGTGATGATGAATTGGCATACAGGAAGGAGTTTGAAAATCCGGTTGGATGGTGCCACAGTAACACAATCCATAACACAATAACACAACACAATTCCACATCAAGTTCCTTGGTACGCACATCATCGATGATCTCACCTGAACTGTACACACCGGCTTTGTGGCAAAAAAAAGCACACCAGCGTCTCTTCCACCTCAGGCGTCTGAAGAATTTCGGCATGGGTCCCCAAATCCTCAAGACCTTCTACAGGGGCACCTAACTGGCTGAATCACTGCCTAGTACGGGAACTGCACCAATTTTGACCACTGGCAGTGCAGAGAGTGGTATGGACCAGCGCATCTGTAGACGTGAACTTCCCTCCATTGAGGACACTTATAGCAGCAGGTGCAGAAAGAAGGCCTGGAAGATCACTGGGGACGCCGGTCACCCCGACCATAAACTGTTTCAGCTGCTTCCGTCTGGCAAGCGGTACTGCAGCATTAAAGCCAGGACCAACAGCTATGGGACAGCTTCTTTCTACAAGCCATTAGACTTTTAAATTCATATGTCTGTACGTTATGACAGAGTTGTAACGCAAAGATTTTTACTCCCTCACCTTGTGGGATGTAAGATTTAAATAAATTCTGAATTCTGACAACCTCTCCTTTAATGCGAGCAAAACCTAAGAGCTCTAATACCTTACAGCCATCGGGCTTCTGAACTTTTCTCATCAATTCTCTGAACTGATTCTACTAACTACAAACTCACTTTCAAGAACTCTTTACAACTCACTCTCTGTATTGTTTTTATTTGCACAGTTTGACACATTGGTGTTTGTCAGTCTTTTTCTGTTAATGTATGTTTTTGTCTAAAATGTTACTGTATTGCTTTTATCCATGTAAATACCTGCAAGAGAACAAATCTCAAGATAGTATATGGTGACATATATGTTATGTAGTTTGATAACCAAATTTGAATTCTGAATACAGGGAAAGTGGCATGTAAAAAAAAAACTGGTTTTTAGCCCGAAGCTGTACTTCAGAAGCCATGGCGTTAAAATGACCATTTGTAAATCAAGGAAATACAGAATACCATTTAGTATTTTTCCATGCTGTTTATTTCTAAAATGTATGTGTCGGTATGTATTTGTTTATTTCTTTATATAGATCAGTTAAACTCTTCTTGGGCTTCAGTCAGGTATAGATATCGATACTAACTGATGTTTGGATGAGAAGCTGTGAAGATGGGAGAGCCTGTCATCGAGATGTCAGTTAAAATTGATATCTATACCTGGCTGGAACCCAAGAAGAGTTTATTCGTCATATATGCCAGGAAAGCACTAGATCCTTTTTCATATATTAGAGTTATTTTTATATGTTGTATATGAGTGTGTGTGTGTGTGTGAGTGTGTGTGGATATATGTGTATATATATATACACACACGCACGCATGCACGCAGAAGTTTGGCTACTCCTGGTCATAATTTCTGTTACTGTGAATTGTTCAGTGGGTAGAAGATGAACTGATCTTCAAAAGTCATAAAGTTAAAGATGAAACATTTTTTTCAACATTTTAAGCAAGATTAATGTATTATTTTTGTTTTGTACAATTTTGGAGTGAAAAAAGGGAAAGGAGCACCTTGCAAAGGTTTGGGCCCCCTCCCCAAGAGATTTGAGCTCTCAAGATAACTTTTACCAAGGTCTCAGACCTTAATTAGCTTGTTAGGGCTATGGCTTGTTCACAGTCATTGTTAGGAAAGGCCAGGTGATGCAAATTTCAAAACTTTGTAAATACCCTGGCTCCTCAAACATTGTCCCAACAACCAGCAGCCATGGGCTCCTCTAAGCAGCTGCCTAGCACTCTGAAAATTAAATTAAATGATGCCCACAAAGCTGGAGAAGGCTATAAAAAGATAGCAAAGCGTTTTCAGGTAGCCGTTTCCTCAGTTTGTAATGTAATTAAGAAATGACAATCAACAGGAACGGTGGAGGTCAAGTTGAGGTCTGGAAGTTCAAGAAAACTTTCGGAGAGAACTGCTCATAGGATTTCTAGAAAGGCTAATCAAAACCCCCGTTTAACTACAAAGGACCTTCAGGAAGATTTATCAGACTCTGGAGTGGTGGTGCACTGTTCTACCCTGCAGCAACACCTGCACAAATATGAGTCATCAGAAAACCTTTCCTGTGTCCTCACCACAAAATTCAGCGTCAGAAGTTTGCAAAGGAACATCTAAACAAGCCTGATGCATTTTGGAAACAAGTCCCGTAGACTGATGATGTTAAAATAGAACTTTTTGGCCACAATGAGCAAAGGTATGTTTGGAGAAAAAAGGGTGCAGAATTTCATGAAAAGAGCACCTCTCCAACTGTTAAGCACGGGGGTGGATCGATCATGCTTAGGGCTTGTGTTGCAGCCAGTGGCACAGGGAACATTTCACTGGCAGAGGGAAGAATGAATTCAATTAAATACCAGCAAATTCTGGAAGCAAACATCACACCATCTGCAAAAAAGCTGAAGATGAAAAGAGGATGCCTTCTACAACAGGATAATGATCCTATATACACCTCAAAATCCACAATAGACTACCTCAAGAGGAGCAAGCTGAAGGTTTTGCCATGGTCCTCACAGTCCCCCAACCTAAACATAATTGAAAATCTGTGGGTAGACCTCAAAAGAGCGGTGCATGCAAGAAGGCCCAAGAATCTCTCAGAACTAGGAAGCCTTTTGCGAGAAAGAATGGGCAAAAATCCCCCAAACAAGAATTGAAAGACTCTTAGCTGGCTACAGAAAGCGTTTACAAGCTGTGATACTTGCCAAAGGGGGTGTTACTAAGTCCTGACCATGCAGGGTGCCCAAACTTTTGCTTTGGGCCCTCTTCCTTTTTTATTTTGAAAGTGTAAAAGATGGAAATAAAAAAGTAATCTTAAAATATTAAAGAATTGTGTCATCTTTAACTTTGCCTTTTGGCAATCAGATTATCTTTTACTTGCTTCGCTATTCACAGTAACAGAAATTTTTACCGGGTTGCCCAAAGTTTTGCATACCGGTGTATACATTGATCTTCTTTCACTCTGGGTAAAGTAGTAAGCTGCAAAGCAGTGTGAATGTTCTGGTTGTTTTTCCTTTCTTGGTTTCTGAATGATGATGGAACTTGAATAAAATACATTGGTGTATGTAAGAATTTAGTGCTAAAAAATTCTGTGGGCCATGACAGTATTGCCACACGTGCTGCAAGTCAGAATCTGCTGTTTGCTAAGCCTTTATCAATTGTTACTTTTTGTTTTCCCTGCCAAAGAAGTGGTAATACATTGCTGGTGCACTAAAAAGGGAGCTATAACTTGTGTCTACATTGGAGTGGCCATTTCAAGATAGATTATGATCAAAATAATTAAAACTTCCATTTCATAAAAGAATACAAATAATATGCATGTGAGGCAGCATCTATGGAGAGAGGAGACATTCATGCAGATTTTTTAAAACCTGAATTCAAGTTTTAAAAAAAACTTGTGTTTGCCTGGGAGATTTACACTTTGTAAAATTGTTCCATTGAATGTTAAGTTAAACATTTGTTAAGTAAGCCCAAAGAGTATAAGCATGATCTGGATTTTAACTTTTCTTTTGACAATATGTTGGATTAATTTAAAAAATTTCCATCACCTTTGCTCATGTCCTATGTTTCTTCTGGTTTTGCAGAAGTATCGTTATCAAGATGACGATGCATCTCCACAAGAACACAGCTCTCCGCAGATTAGCAATGACATGAAAGGCCCAGAGCTTGTACATGTATCAGAGAAGAACCTCTCTCAGATTGAGAACATTCATGGTTTTGTTTCTCAGTCACATATATCTCCAATGAAGGTAAGAGGCTCGGTTCTACAATCAAACAACATGGGACTTATTTATGGAAGCTGTTTGTTATTTAACCCTCCACTAACACACTAACATTCTTTAGCTTTATAACAAAAATATGTTTAGTTTATAATTTAATTTTTAATGAAATAGTAAACACTTATGCTCTAATTACAGAAGATTATTGTTAGATTACCACCTCCACAATCAATTGTTGACATCTTGTAAAGGTTTATTGTACCAGATGCCTTGAAGTGACGTTGAAAATACTGGCAGTGTGCTAGATGCTGTGGACGTACATATGCTGCAGTAATGAAACTGCAGAACTTTCAAAGCATGTCATTTTTCTTGAAGCAAGAGACCAGGAGCCTTGTATGTTCAGAATTCTGCAACTATTGAAGTTTTTTTTGTCTTGGGTGGGAGATTCTAATGTTTGGTTTTGAAAACTTTTGCTGTTGCATGTGTTAATTACCACAAAATTAGAGAACAATGAAATCAAATATGATACTGAGCAGCTTATGATTTGGTTATCACTCTAGATATTTAAGATTAGTTAAATTGTGTCAATGTGATAAAGAAAGTTATGTAAAAGATTAGCTCTAAAAATGTTGAAAGAGATAGGAGAATATTTTTGAAGTATTGTTCACAACAGATATCCTTGTATAGCAGTAATATTCAGAGTTAACCAACCAGTTTTTAATCTTCAGGACATTGAATAAGTTATATTTTGAATTCCACTGGTTTGGAGATCAAAGCAATTCTGAATCCTTGAATGAAATTCATTGAAGTTCCTCTGCATGTTTCTTTCAAGATGAGGCACTGAATCCTTTTATAAATTCACTTTTCTAACATCTGTTTTGACAGCCTCTTGAGTCTTTAGAAATTAATATTATATGGGATGCCTGCTCCAAGCATCAAAAACTCAAATGATGTTGATTTGAGTATTTTAACGTTTGGACACAGATGCTTTCAACGGGTTTCTTGTGTTGAAGACTTAAAAACTGGTTGGGCATGTTATTCATGATGTATTTCCCCCTTCCTCCTCCTCCTCCTTTCAGTTTAATTCATCATTTTACATGACATAACTGTCTCTGCCAGTTTTAGTTTCTGACCATTTAAGTATATGATCATTTATTCATCCATGTCTCTTTTACTTCTGATCTGAAGTATCCAATCAACTATTAGGTAGTGATTCTTGAGGGTTTAAAATTCTTGGACTGCCTTGACCTGTAAGGCATCATGTGTACAACAGGTACAGTTGTTCCCAGATCATGTTACAGATGCAGATATTGACATTGTTGTTCTTTAACAAATGCTCTGTGACACAAACAGCAAAGAGAAACAAACAAATCTCTGGAGGAACTCGGCAAAGAGGTGCTTGACACGTGGAGTTGAGTTCCTGGATCAGGACAAAGTGCTGTTTAAAAAGTGAGGAGAGGAAGAGGTGAGATAGGGGCTGCCAAGTAATGAGTAGAACTGGGTGAGGAGAGAGATGATGGGAAAGTGGAGTCTGTCACACATATGGCGGTGGATGAAGTGTGAAGGCAGTGGCTGGTGTATAATACACACAGAGAGGTAAAGAAGGAGAAAAATCTGTCTTTAAATTGAATTTTTCCAGCAGTTTATATTTAGCTCTGGATTGCAGTCTGTTGCACCACAATTAATGTGATGGCTGACAATGATGCTACCTTGTTCCTCTCAAATATGATTTTTGCACAAGTTGAACAGCCACAATTGTCATATTGCTCAAGATAAACACTCTGGTAGCATTTGACACTGCCCAATGCTATGTAGGTACAAGATTATCCTCTAATTAAGCCTTAAATGTTAAAAAGGAATAAGAAGTTAACATTTCTGTAAATTACATTATACTTGTAGATGCTTGAAAAACATTTAATGAAAATTATAATTTGGAATTTACTTGTTCACATAACTGTACTTAGTACCTTATACATACCCAGCATGTGGTGTAGTGGCATTAGCACTAGACTTCGATGCCAGTTGTCTCAGGTTCGAATCTGGCCAGCTCCTTACACTTTCCATCCATGCTGGGTTGAGCTCATAAAAAGCAGACAAATGCTAAGGAAATGGGGAAAAAATGCCACCCGAGGTGCCCTAAGGCGTGAAAAGGAACAGCAACAACCTTATACATAGCAAACACGAGGAAAGAGGAAAACCTTATAGATAGCTTTGATGAATATGGGGGTTTTTATTGTGGTACGCCTAATTTGTTTTCACTTTTCAGTGGATTTGTGTACTTCTGTAAATGGCATCATAAGCAAATTTGAATGACAATATGATACATAGTTCAATCATTATGAGTGTTATGGATGATATGATAATTTAAAATTCTTAAACGCTGTTGCAAATTCAAGTTTGCTGTGTATATTCTTTCCTGGAAATGTAATTGCTTCAGCGCTAAATTTATCTTGACAATTGCTCTTTTAACTTGCTTTATACTACAGTCTCCTGTGACAAGTCAGAAACTGCTGAGATATTTTTTCCTAAGCAGAATTAATTGTCTTTTCACCAGCTTGAATGGATTTGTTTTTCTCATATAAATTAAGTCATAAAGTAACTTTTGAGGACAAGCTGTTCATCATTTCTTTGTTGATGAAGTTGTCAAAAGTTAACAACTTCAGTTGATGTTGACCAATACTCTCAACTAAACATTGAGAGTAAGTATCTGAAGAAAATTTGAATGGATCAGGGTTTTTTTTGGAGCAACAATACCTCTAAATTTGTACCAGAAATTAAGTGAGTGTAGCCGCACCAGATATTCGTTAAACATATGGATAGTCTTTGAAAGGAAATCGACAAAGCTTCAGTGTGTCATCAACTTGAATGCTGGAGAAATCGTATTAGGTTCCAGCTGCATCTTTGCAGTTGAAGGGAGTTGCAGAAATTCAATCTTAGATGTTACCCAAGTGGTGAAATTACCTTCAGATGCCTATTGTAAACTTGAGTACGTTCCTATTTAGGCAATACAGGCAGTCCCCGAGTTACGAACGTCCGACTTACAAACAACTTGTATTTACGAACGGAGGGAGGAGAATGCCGTCCGCCATTTTAAGTCAGATCATGACCCCGTTCGCCATTTTAAGTCATTGCCGTTAACATTGTGTTGAGTGTGTAACTTTGTATTTGGCTTAAATATTTCTTAGTAAGATTCACCCTGGTCTCCCTTTACCAGTCAGCACTGCCCCCCACTTGGCCTATTTAACCTCAGAGCGGGTGGACTTTAGGACCTGGGGGAGCAGAGGACTGCTGCTGAATTTGCAGTTTTCTGTTCCGTTGATGGAAAATGATCGCAACTGAAAATGAAGTGGAAATAGTAAAGCAATCGGAAAGAGGTGAAACGCCATCAGTCATTGGAAAAGCGTTAGGCTACAGTTGGTCAACCATCGGAACAATTTTAAAGGATACAGGTGAAGGATAAAGTGAGAATAATGGAGCATGTGTAAGGCCCTGCCCGGATGAAAGCTACAATTATTACTAAGCAACGCAGTGGTTTAATTATTGAAATAGATACGTTTCTTAAGTGTTTTATATGCATAGAAAGGTAAAATATATACTATACACGAAGACAAACATTTGACTAATTGATGCTAAATAATACCAGATGTACCTACTCTGATTTACGTACAAGTCCAACTTAAAGATGGACTCGGGAACGGAACTCGTTCGTAACCTGGGGACTGCCTGTACCAATGATCCTGGAGCTGCAGTGGAACTTCTGCAGATATTTCACATATGTTGTAGCTCCTTTTAACAGAGGACCAATAACTGATTCATAGAGGGGTTTCCCAATGCTTTTATCAAACTCCACATGGAGTACTGTGTTCAGTTCTGGTCACCTCACCACTGGGAGGATATGGATACTATAGAAAGAGCGCAGAGGAGATCTACACGGATGTTGCCTGGATTGGGGAGCATGTCTTATGAGAATAGGTTGAGTGAACTCTGCCTTTTCTCCTTGGAGCGTTGGAGGATGAGTGGTGACCTAATAGAGGTGTATAAGATGATGAGAGGCATTGATTGTGTGGATAGCCAGGGGCTTTTTCCCAGTGCTGAAGTGGCTAACGTAAGGGGGCATAGATTTAGGCTGCTTGGAAGTAAGTACAGGGGGGATGTCAGGGGCAGATTTTTCACACAGAGAGTGATGGGTGCGTGGAATGCACTGCTGTTGATAGTGGTGGAAGCAGATATAATAGGGTCTTTTAAGTGATCCTTAGATAGATACAGTACATGATGCTTAGAAAAATAGAGGGTAATGCGGTAGGGTAATTCTAGGCAGTTTCCAGAGTAGGTAACATGGTCAGCACAACATTGTGGGCCGAAGGGCCTGTAATGTGCTGTAGATTTCTATGTTCTGTGTTTAGATGCCTTAAAAAAAAATAGCTTTTCAATATCGTACTGTGGGATGTAGATCATCTGGAACATTGAACAGAGTATTGACAAATTTAATCCTGACAAGTGACAGATAATGCATTTTGGAAAATCAAATAAGGTAAGACATATACATAGAAGTGAATTCCACAACACCCTACACATGCAGCAACTGTGGCAGAGCCTGCCGTTCCAGGATCGGCCTCAATAGCCACAGTCGACGCTGCTCGACAAACCAGTGACTACCAGAGGCGCAGTACCCATGGTCGACCACGACTGACGGAGGCCACACACAAACAGTAAGTGGTAAGGAATGTCCATAGTTCCCTGAAAATGGCAGTATGGGTGGTAAAGAGTTTATATGGCATGCTTGCCTTTAGAGGTTAGGATATATAAAAGTTAGGATGTTATGTTGCAAGTTTGCACTAGCTAGCATTGCGTGCAGTTCTAATTATCACATCGTAGAAGGATGTTATTGCACTGGTGAGAGTTCAGAGAAGATTCACCAGTACGTCGCCTGGATGGGAGAAATTTAGTTATAGAAGGGGGTTGTATAGGCTGGGACAAATCTCTTTGGAGCAAAGAGGTTGTGGGATGATATGCTACTGGTGTATAAAATTATAGGAGACATAGGGTAGATGGTCAGAATTTTCTTCCCATGGTAAAGGCATCAAAAACAAGAGGGCAAGATATAAAGTGTGAGGCGGGAATTTTAAAGCGGAATTGAGGAAATAAAAACTGTCTTGATCTGTGACTCAAGGTGTGAACTTGCATGTGATGAGCAGACCTTGTATCTCTGAGATCTGGTTATTGAATTTTATTTCTCATCTGTTTTCCTGCCTCAGTTGAATCAATACTGTTCAGTTCCCATATTAGCCTCTCATGCACTACGTAATTGATATCCTGCTGTTGTCAGTGATCAGGACTAATGTTAGCTTAAACCAGTATAGGATTCCTTACTATACAATTTCATAATCAAACAACAGGATCAGAATGATCAGGACCAAAGTACATGACTATACACTTCCCTCCAGCATATTCCATCTGTGACTTCTATGCCTATTCTCCCAATCTATCCAAGTCCTTCTGTAGACTCCCTGCTTCCTCAACACTACCTGCACCTCCACCTACCTTCATATCACCTGCAAAATTTCCCACAAATAACTCAATTCTATCATTCATATCATTGACATATAACATGAAAAGAAGCAGTTGCAACACCACCAGTCACTGACAGCCAACCAGAAAGGGCCCTTTATTTCCACTCTTTGCTTCTTGCCACTCAGTCTTCTATCCATGTTAATATCTTTCCTGTAATACCATGGCTCTTTTCTGGTTAAGCAGCCTTGTCAAAGACCTTCTGAAAATCCAAATAGACAACATCCACTGACTCTCCTTTGTCTATCCTGTTTGTTATTTCCTCACAGAATTCCAACAGTTTCATCAGGTAAGATTTGCACTGAAGGAAACCTGCTAACTTTGGCCTATTTTATCATGTGTCTCCAAATACCCTAAAACCATATCCTTTATAATGGACTGACTCCAACATTTTCTCAATAGCTGAATTTAGGCTAACTGGCACATAATTTCTCTTCTGTCTCCCTCTCTTAAAGAGTGGAGTGACATTTGCAGTTTTCTGGTCCTCCGGAACCATTCCAGAATCTCATGATTCTTGACATATCATTATCAATGCTCTTTAGTACCTCTTTCAGATCGCTGGAGTATAGTCCATCTAGTCCAGGTGACCTATTAACCTTCAGACTTTTCAAATTCTCAAGCAACTTCTCCTTAGTTATGTCAATTACACTCACTTCTGCCCTCTGACACACTTGAATTTCTGACATACTGCTGGTGAAGATTGACACAAAATACGTACTACACTCGTCCGCTATTTCTTCATCCCCCATTACTACCTCATTGGCGTCATTTTCCAGCAGTCCGATATCCACTCTTGCCTCACTATTTATATTTCTGAAAAATCTTTTGGTATCCTCGTCTATATTATTGGCTAGCTTAGCTTCTTCATATTTCACCTTTTCTCTCCTTATTGCTTTTTAATTACCTTCTGTTGGTTTTGAAAAGCTTCCCAACCCTCTAACTTTGCAGTGAATTTTTGGTGTATTTAATGCTGTTGCTTTTGTACTGTCTTTGACTTCCCTTGTCAACCATGACTGCATCATCCTCCCTTTAGAATACTACTTGGTCTTTGGGATATATCTAGCCTGCGCCTCCTGAGATGCTCCTAGAAACTCAATCCATTACTGTTCTGCTGTCATCCCTACTTTTTTACAGTGACATAAATTTACTTAACGGAGAGACAGACTGTTAAGTAAATTTATGTCACTGTGAAAATAAAACACCCATAATGTCTTACTGAAATGAAACAGCTGAGATTAAATTGAACAGCATCATGTGAAAAATTAATTGCTTATGCTTGAAGTAATTTGTTATTCTTGTCACTCGTTGGCATTGACAATTGTAAAGGTCATTGAATGAATTGAACTTGGCACAAGGTAAGTTGGGACATAGTTGTAAATATTAAGGGGAAAAATGTCATGCCTAAAGCCAGATTTGTAGATATTATTAAGAAGTATTTGATCTGATTATCTGGAACAAAGGAAGGAAAATCTGTATCTGCTTTGTTAGTAGCTTTCCAGACAACTTTTGGGGAGTGGGGAATGGGGTTTATTATGGTTTGATTAGGAAATTGGAAAAGTGATGGCAACTTTAAAAAGGTTGACATGGAAATTAACAGCCAATTTAAATCTGATTGTTGTAAATCTATTGTACAGGCTAAAAGTCAGCAATTAAACATTGATGCCATTTGTAAACAGTTAGTTCTACTTGATCTGGTTTTGAGGAAAAGATAATTCAGAGAGGATTCTTTGAAGAGCTTTTTAAATGGCCTTTGAGTTTTCATGGAAAAGACTTGTAATCATGGTAACTTGTGAAATTATCTGCAAGGTGCTTGTTATGATGAGTAACAGCAGGTGGATTTGAAGTGAAGTTTATTGGAATGTAAGTTCACAGGGACCACATGAATGTAATTTATAATCACAATATAAATTATCAGGGCTTGTAAATAAGAAAAACACAATATTGAATGCTGATTAA
This sequence comes from Hypanus sabinus, assembly GCF_030144855.1. Classification (NCBI taxonomy): domain Eukaryota; kingdom Metazoa; phylum Chordata; class Chondrichthyes; order Myliobatiformes; family Dasyatidae; genus Hypanus; species Hypanus sabinus. The sequence continues at coordinate 34,966,815 of NC_082707.1, forward strand.
GGAACTGCATTATCAAATAGTGGCAGATTGCGATTGATTGAATGATGTAGAGCACCTGCATACTGCTTAATGGGAGGGGGGAGAGTTGGAAATAATAATTGGCACCTTTAAGTAGTATTGTAACTAGCATATAGGAGCAAGGGTACAACTTGCGTACATGTAGGTTATTAAAGAGACGGTGCAAGTAGAAAACACCATAAACATCCTAAATATGTAGTTGGATTACTGCATTGAAATGTTTTTCAAGAAATGCCTTGATAGGGATTGAAAAAGTAATGAATTGAGAAGAATGCTGAACATTTAATTTTACACTTTTGGAGGAGATCTAACATGGGGTGTTTCTTTGCTGGAGCTGAGTAGGTTGAAGTGTAACATCATGGTACCTGAAGTAGTGTGAGATTCTCCTGCTTGTCCCCCCTGTAATCCTTAACCCCCCCACCCCTCAATAATCAAGAGCCTATCTGACATGTGGAGGGTGTTTAAAGACAACTCCACAGAGAAACAAGGCAGGAATGTTCCAGTAAGAAGGAATGTTGAGAAACCTTGGATATTGAGAGATATGGTAAATATAGTCAAGATGGAAAAGGGAACATATGTAAGGTTTAGAAAGCTAAGATTAAACAAAACACTTGGGGGCAGAAAGGAGCTTCAGAAGTCCATGGTAAGTAGGACTAAAGACAACCCCAAGGCAGTCTGTATGTACAGCAGTGCAAGAGGATAATCAGGGAGTGGATAAGTCCACTCGTGTAAAGAAGGCAGCATGTGCTTGAGGTGGAGTAAATGAGTACTTTGCATCAGTATTTGCCAAGGAGAAGGAGCTGGAAAGTTAAGTGCTCAGGGACTCATGTTAATCATGTTATTGGCTAGGGAATTTTTGGGATAAAAGGGAAGTAGGGTGGGATCTCTTAATGTGAACTAAGGTGGATAAATCCCCACAAAGCCTGATGGGATGTACCCCAGATGATTGAGATTGCTGGGGCCTTGACCAATATCTTCGTGTCCTCTCCAGCCACAGGCAAAATCGCAGAGTACTGATGAGTAGCTAATGTTCTTTGCTCCATTATTCAAGAAGGAAACAAGCATACTCCTGGAAACTAAAGTCTGATGAGTCTCAGTGGTGATGAATTTACTGGAGCGAATTCACAAGGATAAGATGTATGAGCCATTGAGCAATTGGAAAACCTTGGCCTAATTAAGAACAGTCAACATGGCTTTTTAGCTAAAAATGGCCAAGAGTTAGAAGATGATTTTTGCTGAATGCGTTACTATTAATAAAACACTCAGTCTGTGTAATGATCGAGCCACCAAGGTAAAGAGTTCAAAAGGTTTGGCACCCTTTTTCTGAGACTATGATACAAATTCTAGCCTCATCTGAGGACACAATTAACCCTGCATCCCAGTTGGTCAAGCCCAGAAGATTTTCTAAGTACCAATACGATGTATCATTCATCTCTGCGCTTTATGATAAATAAATCTTTTATTAGGTAAGTACTCCAGATGCAATCTCACCAGGGTTCCCTGTGTTTGCAGAAAGATATTGTTGCTCTTGTGGATCCAAATTCTTTTCTAAAGACCAGTGTACTATTTGCCTGTGTGATCAGTCATAACAGTGCATATTATTTCAGATATGGTACTGAATTTAGCACAAAGATACAGGTTTAGATCTTAATTCAATTTAATCTAGTTACTTTGACATGCACCAGAAAGTATGATCATAAAGACTGCAGAACTATTTATAGTTTCCAGCTGTGTTTCACCTCAGAGAGTCAGTAAATTGAATCAATCCACTACCTGATGTGGGTTGCATGTGACATTCAGCACCAACCAATGATGTTGATGGTGTAAAATTGCGATTGGTGAGTCTATTTTATACCCTCCCGTTTGCTTTTCAGTTTGCCTCTCCTCCCGCTACCAAATTTCATTAAATTAACTAAGGATGGGCAATAGAAACCTTGTTGTTTGTGACGTTCACCTCGTGAAGATCGTGATAGCACAGGAAATAAATTTCTAATGTAATGTTGTGCAGATTATAAATGTTTGTTTACTGATTAACTCAAATATGCCACCTGAGGTTAATGTGGCTTCCTGCAGATGAAAGGCAAGCCTAAGAAATAAGCCTGCGTGAAATTAAGTATTTTTATGCTTTCAGCTTGTGTTCATAGAGTACTCCAGTAAACGTGACAATTACACACTATACTTTGTCATACTTTGTAACAAAGCCTCGCAGCCCCAGCACTTTTGAATCACTCCCTGAAAGCAGTGGCTCCTTGTGGACTCTCTGTAAAGATTATTCGAGACATGAATGCATCGGCTTTGATTGTGTCAGTTAACTTGCTGTGGGTCTGCAACTGAGCTGACAGTATTTTCAATTTTGCAAATTGGATTAAGATTGAAAACATTGCAAAATCAATAACCTGTTTGTGGCATTTTGGTTGCTTTTTTGTTAATCGCAGGCAGTTTGTGACAAAAGCAATCTTGCCTTTTAAATCTTAGTACCTTTTTGCATGTCTGTGTGGTTGCCTGGTGGCTCCAAGGAACAGCTGTTTTCCACTTCTGAGCATTTGCAGTTGGCAGGATATTGAACTGTGGGAGATGACAGTGCCATCCAAATCCAAGTGTGATCAATGCACATGTTTTGAATGAGTGATGTTTTAAATAAGGGGTTATAGAGTTATTGGCCTGGATTGTGCAGTTAGCCTGCCATTTGTTATTCGTTCCCCTACAGTTGTCCACGCAGACTGGACCTGGGCTTTTGTGCAGCATACTTTCACAATCAGGGGTCTGAAGTAGTGGGCGCCCTCTTCATCTCTGGAGCCTGTGTGAAAAGGCAAGCAACATTGATTTGTGTACCTGTTGGATGGAAGAATCCTCAGTGAGGCAGTGTAAACTGGAAAGTGCAAGTTGGAATATTTAGTTCAATGCTAAATGATGCAGAGAAGCTGAACAAAGTGGTAAAATATAGGTTGACTGAGAAATAGGAGAGTGTTTTAAATATACACCAGTTCAAAATTGAAGCTCTGAGAATTGGTGTAACTATTATTTGAGAGTAAAACTTAGCACACACGTAAAAATTTATTGGCACCTGAAAGCCATAACATTCTGCAGAGTCTGTTGGTGAAGTAACTCAAGGGTAAAGAGCTCAGAAGCTGCTTGACTTCACTGTGCTGTGCCAACATTTGTTCCACTTAATGATGAATGATTTTAGTATTTTTGTTGTTATTGCTACATAATCTGGGCTGGCGTGACTGAGAGTTGCTTTTCTGAAGTGATATTTTTCTGATTTCAGTCAGTTTCTGACACAGCTGTTGCGGGCCAATGGAAGAAAATATAAATTTAACAAAGGAGAATATTTTTTGTGACAACTACACACACAAGATGCTGGTGGAACACAGCAGGCCAGGCAGCATCTATAGGGAGAAGCACTATCGACGTTTCGGGCCGAGACCCTTCATCAGGACTAACCAAAAGGAAAAATAGTAAGAGATTTGAAAGTAGAGGGGGAAATGCGAAATGATAGGAGAAGACCGGAGGGGGTGGGATGAAGCTAAGAGCTGGAAAGGTGATTGGCGAAAGTGATACAGAGCTGGAGAAGGGAAAGGATCATGGGACGGGAGGCCTCGGGAGAAAGAAAGGGGGGAAGGAAGCACCAGAGGGAGATGGAGAACAGGCAAACAACTAAATATGTCAGGGATGGGGTAAGAAGGGGAGGAGGGGCATTAATGGAAGTTAGAGAAGTCAATGTTCATGCCATCAGGTTGGAGGCTACCCAGCCGGTATATAAGGTGTTGTTCCTCCAACCTGAGTTTGGATTCATTTTAACAGTAGAGGAGGCCATGGATAGACATACCAGAATGTGAATGGGATGTGGAATTAAAATGTGTGGCCACTGGGAGATCCTGCTTTTTCTGGTGGACCGAGCATAGGTGTTCAGTGAAACGGTCTCCCAGTCTGCGTCGGGTCTCAGCAATATATAAAAGGCCACACTGGGAGCACCGGATGCAGTATACCACACCAGCCGACTCACAGGTGAAGTGTTTTTGTGAGATCGGGCTTTGTTACCATGTAATATCAAAGCATTTTCTGACCATCAAGGGCTTCGAGGTAAGGCGGGAGATGGAAACAACTGATTGAATTATCTGTTTCTCTAACCAGGTCATTTCTCCCCCCTTCCCTCATCTCGTTTTCCGTTCCCCATTCTGGCTTCCCTCTCATCTCTTCTTGACTTGTATGCTTATCACCATCACTTCCCCCCCACCCCCTTCTTCCATGTTCCTCTGTCTTCTCCTATCAGATTCCTCCTCCTTCAGCCCTTGACCACCTCTACCTATCACCTCCCAGCTTCTAACTTCATTCTGCCTCTCCCCCATCTACCGAGCCACCTTCCCCCTCACCTGACCACCTATTACCACCCAGCTGCCCCACAGTCCAGTATGGAAGCACCTATGCCCTTGAATGGAAAATCCTACAAAAAATGAATGTAGTCCTCCCTGTCTGAAATGGGTAAAGCCCTCCCTACCATTGGGTAACACTCTCTCATCTCTAGAGAGTGTTGTCACAGGAAAGTAGCATTCCTCATCGGGGATCCCACCACCCAATCGTCCTCTCTTCACGCTGCTGCCATCAGGAAGTAAGTACAGGAATCTCAGACTCGGGCCACCAGGTCCTGGAACAGTTAATACCCTTAACCATCAGGCTCTTGAACCACAGGGGATAACTTACTCAACTTCATTTGCCCCCATCACTGAACTTTTCCCACAACCCATGGACTCACTTTCAAGCAATCTTCATCTCATGATCTCAATATTTATTGCTTATTTATTTATTATTATTTCTCTTCTCTTCTCTTATCTTTTGCACATTGATTGTCTGCTCTGTTGGTTGCATTCTTTTATTGACATGCGCAAATTTCTGCAGATGTATTGTGGAAAGCATTCTGACTGGATGCATCACTATATGGTAAGGATCGAAATATGCTGCGGAGAGTTGTCAACTTAGTTCCATAATGGGCACTAGCCTCTGTAGAATCCAGGACATCATGAAGGAGCAATGCCTCAAAAAAGTGGTGGCCATCATTAAGGACTCCCACCACCCAGGTGTTGCTTTGTTCTGATTGCTCATGAGGAAGAGGTGTAGAAGCCTGAAAACACATACTCAATGATTCAAGAAGCTTCTTTCCCTCTGCCATCTGATTTCTGAATAGACATCGAACCAATGAACACTACCTCATGACTTTTTAGAATCATAGAACATTACAGCACAGAAGCAGACCTTTTGGCCCTTCTTAGCTGTGCCAAATCATTTTTCTGCCTAGTCCCACTGACCTGCACCTGGCCCATATCCCTCCAAACCCCTCTCATCCATGTACCTGTCCAAGTTTTTCTTAAATGTTAAAAGTGAGCCCGCATTTACCACTTCATCTGGCAGGTCACTCCACACTCCCACCACACTCTGTGTGAAGAAGCCCCCCCCCACCCCATGCTCCCTTTAAACTTTTCCCCCTTCACCCTTAACCCATGACCTGTAGTTTTTTTCTCCCCTAGCCTCAGTGGAAAAAGTCTGCTTGTATTCACTCTATCTATACCCATCATAATTTTATATACCTCTATCAAGTCTCCCCTCGTTCTTCTACACTCCAGGGAATAAAGTCCTAACCTATTCAACCTTTCTCTGTAACTCAGTTTCTCAAGCCCTGGCAACATCCTTGTAAACCTTCTCTGCACTCTTTCAACCTTATTAATATCCTTCCTGTAATTCGGTGACCAAAACTGCACACAATACTCCAAATTCGGCCTCACCAATGCCTTATACAACCTCACCATAACATTCCAACTCTTATACTCAATACTTTGATTTATAAAGGCCAATGTACCAAAACCTCGCTTTACTACCCTATCTACCTGTGACGCCACTTTTAGGGAATTTTGTATCTGTATTCCCAGATCCCTCTGTTCTACTGCACTCCTCAGTGCCCTACCATTTTACCTTGTATGTTCTACCTTGGTTTGTCCTTCCAAACCACTTTTCTGTATTTGTCAGCCCATTTTTCCAGCTGGTCCAAATCCCTCTGCAACCTTTGAAAACCTTCCTCACTGTCCACTACACCTCCAATCTTTGTATCATCAGCAAATTTGCTGATTCAATTTACCACATTATCATCCAGATAATTGATATAGATGACAAATAACAATGGACCCAGCAGTGATTCCTGTGGCACACCACAAGTCACAGGCCTCCACTCAGAGTAGCAATCCTCCACTACCACTCTCTGGCTTCTCCCATTGAGCTGATGTCTAATCCAATTTACTACCCCTCCATGTATACCTAGCGACTGAATCTTCCTTACTAACTTCCCATGCGGGACCTTGTCAAAGTCGTTAGTGAAGTCCATATCCACAGCCTTCCCTTCATCCACTTTCCTAGTAACCTCCTCGAAAAACTCAAATAGATTTGTTAAACATGACCTACCACGCACAAAGCTGTGTTGACTCTCCCTAATAAGTCCGTCTATCTAAATACTTGTACAGTTGGCTCTGCTTATCCGTGGGGGATTGGTTCCAGGACCCCTCGAGGATACCAAAATTCATGGATGCTCAAATCCTTTATTCAACCTGTCTCAATGCTGTGGAACTTCGGACCCAGCGGAACCCCAGACCATATTTAACCTATCTCAGTGCGGAGGGCATTAGGACCCAGCGGTAGTGATCTGAATCCGCAGTGTTTCTGTTCATGAAAATAATCACGATCATGATTGAAAATAAAGTGGAAATAATGAAGCAATCGAAAAGAGGTGAAATGCCGTCGGTCACTGGAAAAGCGTTAGGCTACAGTCGGTCAATGATCGGAACAATTTTAAAGGATAAAGTGAGAAAGGCTCTGCCCCGATAATTATTGCTAAGCAACGCAGTGGTTTAATTTTTGGGGTTTTGGGTTTTTGATCCTCCACATCAACCTGGCATGGTGAAGAGTGCACTCAAAAGTCACTAGATCGAACTCAGGATCTTCCCGAGCCCAGCCCTGAAATATACGTTCTTAAGTGTTTTATGTGCATAGAAAGGTAAAATATATACTATGTACTAAGACAAACGTTTGACTAACTGACACTAAATAATACCAGATGTACCTGTTCCGACTTACTTAGTAAGAGAACTTACAATTTTTTTCGATCCCAATCCACGATAACGCACACACATCCTCCCGTATACTTTAAATCATCTCTAGATTACTTATAATAACTAATACAGTGTAAATGCTATGTAAAATGGTTGTTATACTGCATTGTTTAGGGAATAATGATAAGAAAAAAAAGTCTGCAAATGCTCAAACAACAAGTACTGGGCGAGCACTTCTGGGTTTTCGCGATTCGTGGTTGGTTGAATGCGCGCATGCGGAATTCACGGAAAAGAAGGGCCGACTGTAGATCCTATCTCTCAGTACTCCTTCCAATAATTTACCTACTACCGACGTCAAACTTGCTGGCCTATAATTTCCCGGATTACTCTTAGAGCCTTTTTTAAACAACTGAACAGTATGAGCTATCCTCCAATCCTCCGGCACCTCACCTGTAGGTACTGACATTTTAAATATATCTGCCAGGGCTTCTGTAATTTTAACACTAGTCTCCGACAAGCTCCGAGGGGGTACCCTGTTAGGTCCTGGGGATTTATCTACTCTGATTTGCCTCAAGATAGCAAGCACCTCCTCCTCTTCAATTTGTGTAGGTTCCATGACCTCACTACTTGTTTGCCTTATTTCCATTGACTCCATGCCAGTTTCCTTAGTAAATGCAAAAAACTCATTTAAGATCTCCCCCATTTCTTATGGTTCCATACACAGTCGACCACTGATCTTTTCAATTTCTATTTATGCACTACTTATTTTAATTTAATATATATACTTACAGTAATTCAGTTTTTTCCCCAATATTATGTATTGCATTGAACTGCTGCTGCAAAGACAACAAATTTCATGACATGTGCCAGTGATATTAAACCCAATTCTGATTCTATATTGTTTCTTGGATGTACTGAGTATGGCCGAAAGAAAACAAATCTCAGGGTTGTGTATGGTGACATTTACGTACTTTAACTTTGGAAGCATTAAATTCTCAGTACTTAGGCCTGTCTCCCTGGTAGTGGAACTATAGGCACTCAATGCAGCAGGACTATTAAGCTTTTTTGTAAGGGAACAGCAGTGTCTGTGTGGAGAGTTGGCTTAAAGGACACCAGTATGAATGAGCCTAACAGCATCCCTAACTGAGAAATAAATGACTTTTGATGACTGTAGATATATTGCACAGTGCTCCCTATGTTCATTAGGAATCGATGTACCATAGCTATACTTTCATCACTATCTCAGAGCTGTTAATGTCCTTGGTCAAGTTTTCTGCCAGTTTTCTACCAGAATGAAGATTTATCAAAATTGTTTGCTTTGTGTCTTATGCTGACTGTAATCTAAGATGAAATGACTGCTGGTGGAACTGCTGGAGGTTCAGAACTGTCTCTACTAGTACATAAAGTCCAGTAATGCCACCTATTCCCTTATCAGGGATCCAGTGGCATTATTGCATTAAACAATCAGTGTTGATCAGATTATCATCTATCTTTGATCTTCAGCGGTCTACTTTACCGAGTTAATGGCTGCCATTAAATGAAAGCTGCTTGAAAGCTCTGGTAAGATGGTGCACGCTTGGATGGTGGCAACCTCTCCAGGTCCAACAAATGGTGCAAATGAGTGTCTTAAATGCTTTTCTTGTGATCACAAGACCCTGATGGAACAAAATTTAAAAAATTTTTCATTCCTGATGGATGCAAAAAAAGTACTGCTTGTCCAATTTATTGGGGAGACCGACGGTGGTGGAGCTGCATTGCCTGAGTTGCCGTGCTAACCAGCCCCTAGTACCTGTTACAGGAGAGGAGATGCTGGAAGCAATGTGGGAGCTGGTATGGGGCTGGCCCCTGCAGTCCCGCTCTCCCATCAGTGCTGCTCTCTAGTGTCCACTCCTGGAAGTCAAGCTGGATTGCTTTTATCCACGGCTGACCCAGCAAGAGGAACTGTTGCACGCTTGCACTTGCAGAAACGTGGCTCCAGGATGACATCCCATGCACCATTGATCTTCAGGCCATGCCACTCAGGGACTTGTGCTAATCTTATTTTTGTGACAGTATGCTCTATTGTAACAATGTGCTGTGTGTGACTGTATGGACTGTGTTTGACATCTTTGCTCCAGAGGAATGCTGTTTCGTTAAACTGTATACATGTGTCTGGTTGATTAGCAATTAAACTTGAATGGGGGCCAAAGAAGGATGTTATGGATGAATTGGGAGGTGAGGACCTCGATAAAATCATTGTCACTAAAGAGATAGTGATGAGTAAATGAGAGGGCCTGAAGGTAGATAAGTCCCCTGGTCCTGATGGGATGCATTCCAGGGTGCTGAGGGAATTGGTGGAGGTTATAGTAGATGCGTTGGTAATCGTTTATCAAAACTCTCTAGACTCTGGGCAGGTACCGGCGGATTGGAAGACAGCAAATGTCACGCCACTTTTTAAAAAAGGATGTAGGCAAAAGACGGGCAACAATAGGCCAGTTAGCTTAACATCTGTAGTCGGGAAAATGCTTAAAAGCTGTCATTAAGGAAGAAATAGTGAAACATTTAGAAAGGAATGGTTCCATTAGACAGACACAGCATGGATTCAGAAAGGGCAGGCCCTGTTTGACAAACTTACTGGAGTCCTTTGAGGACATAATGAGTGCAGTGGATAGAGGGGAACAGGTGGATGTTGTGTACTTGGATTTCCAGAAGGCATTTGATAAGGTGCCGCACAAGAGACTTATAAATAAGATACGGATGCATGGAGTCAAAGGAAGTATATTGGTATGGATAGGTGGATTGGTTAACCAAAAGAAGACAGAGAGTTGGTATAAATGGGTGTTTCTCAGGTTGCAGTCTGCAGTGAGTGATGCTGCAGTGGTTGGTGCTGGGCCTGCAGCTGTTTACCATTTACATTAATGATTTGGAAGAGGGGACTGAGTGTAGTGTAGCAAAATTTGTTGATGACACTAAACTGAGTGGAAAAGCAAATTGTACAGAGGATGTGGAGAGTCTGTAGAGGGATATAGATAGGTTAAATGAGTGGGCCAAGGTCTGGCAGATGGCATACAACATTGGTAAATGCAAGATCATCCACTTTGGGGAAAAAAATAATAGAAAAGCAGATTATTATTTAAATAGAACATAAAGCATAGGTGCAGGAGTAGGCCATTCGGCCCTTTGAGCCTGCACTGCCATTCAGTATGATCATGGCTGATCATCCAACTCAGAACCCTGTACTTGCTTTCTCTTCTGATCCCTTTAGCCACAAGGGCCATATCTAACTTCCTCTTAAATATAGCCAATGAACTGGCCTCAACTGTTTCCTGTGGCAGAGAATTCCACAGATTCACCACTCTGTGTGAAAAAGTTTTTCCTCATCTCAGTCCTAAAAGACTTCCCCTTTATCCTTAAACTGTGACCCCTCGTTCTGGACTTCCCCAACATCGGAAACAATCTTCCTGCATCTAGCCTGTCCAATCCCTTTAGAATTTTATACGTTTCAATAAGATCCCCCCTCAATCTTTTAAATTCCAGTGAGTATAAGCCTAGTCGATCCAATCTTTTTTCATATGAAAGTCCTGCCATCCCAGGAATCAATCTGGTGAACCTTCTTTGTACTCCCTCTATGGCAAGAATGTCTTTCCTCAGATTAGGCGACCAAAACTACACAGAATACTCCACGTGTGGTCTCACCAAGGCCTTGTACAACTGCAGTAGAACCTCCCTCCTCTTGTACTCGAATCCTCTTGCTATGAATGCCAACATACCATTTGCCTTTTTCACCGCCTGCTGTACCTGCATGCCCACTTTCAATGACTGGTGTACAATGACACCCAGGTCTCGTTGGACCTCCCCTTTTCCTAATCGGCCACCATTCAGATAATAATCTGTTTTCCTGTTCTTGCAACCAAAGTGAATAACCTCACATTTATCCACATTAAATTGCATCTGCCATGAATTTGCCCACTCACCTAACCTATCCAAGTCACCCTGCATCCTCTTAGCATCCTCCTCACAGCTAACACTGCCGCCCAGCTTCGTGTCATCCGCAAACTTGGAGATGCTGCATTTAATTCCCTCATCTAAATCATTAATATATATTGTAAACAACTGGGATCCCAGCTCTGAGCCTTGCGGTACCCCACTAGTCACTGTCTGCCATTCTGAAAAGGTCCCGTTTATTCCCACTTTTTGCTTTCTGTCTGCCAACCAATTCTCTATCCACATCAATACCATACCCCCAATACCGTGTGCTTTAAGTTTGCACACTAATCTCCTGTGTGGGACCTTGTCAAAAGCATTTTGAAAATCTAAATATACCACATCCACTGGTTCTCCCCTATCCACTCTACTAGTTACATCCTCAAAAAATTCTATAAGATTCGTCGGACATGATTTTCCTTTCACAAACCCATGCTGACTTTGTCCAATGATTTCACTGCTTTCCAAATGTGCTGTTATCACATCTTTGATAACTGACTCTAGCATTTTCCCCACCACCAATGTCAGGCTAACTGGTCTATAATTCCCTGGTTTCTCTCTCCCTCCTTTTTTAAAAAGTGGGGTTACATTAGCCACCCTCCAATCCTCAGGAACTAATCCAGAATCTAAAGAGTTTTGAAAAATTATCATTAATGCATCCACTATTTCTTGGGCTACTTCCTTAAGCACTCTGGGATGCAGACCATCTGGCCCTGGGGTTTATCTGCCTTTAATCCCTTCAATTTACCTAACACCACTTCCCCACTAACATGTATTTCCCTCAGTTCCTCCATCTCACTCGACCCTCAGTCTCCTACTATTTCCAGAAGATTATTTATGTCCTCCTTAGTGAAGACAGAACCAAAGTAGTTATTCAATTGGTCTGCCATGTCCTTGTTCCCCATGATCAATTCACCTGTTTCTGACTGTAAGGGACCTACATTTGTCTTAACCAATCTTTTTCTTTTCACATCTATAAAAGCTTTTACAGTCAGTTTTTATGTTCCCTGCCAGCTTTCGCTCATAATCTTTTTTCCCTTTCCTAATTAAGCCCTTTGCCCTCCTCTGCTGGACTCTGAATTTCTCCCAGTCCTCAGGCCTTTTCTGGCTAATTTGTATGTTTCTTCTTTGGACTTGATACTATCCCTAATTTCCCTTGTCAGCCACAGGTGACAAGGGAAATTTTCAGTGGTGGAAGGTTGCAGCATGCTGTTGTGCAGAGGGACTTGGGAGTGCTTGTTCATGAATTGCAAAAAGTTGGCTTGCAGGTACAACAGGTTATTAAGAAGGCAAACAGAATGTTGGCCTTCATTGCTAGAGGGATTGAATTCAAGAGCAGGGAGGTCATGCTGCAACTATACAAGGTACTGGTGAGACCGCACCTGGAGTACTGTGTGCAGTTCTGGTCTCCATACTTGAGGAAGGATATACCGGCTTTGGAGGCAGTGCAGAGGAGGTTCACCGGGTTGATTCCAGAGATGAAGAGGGTTAACCTGTGAGGATAGATCAAGTTGCCTGGGATTATACTCTCTGGAATTCAGAAGAATGAGAGTGGATCTTATGGAAACATACAAAATTTTGAAAGGGATAGGTAAGATAGGAGTAGGAAAGTTGTTTTCATTGGTAGGTGAGACTAGAACTAGGGCACAGTGTCTGAATATTCTGGGGAGAAGATTTAGGATGGAGATGAGGAGAAACTGTTTTTCCTAGAGAGTGGGGAATCTGTGGAATTCTGTGCCCAGGGAAGCAGTTGAAGCTTCTTCACTAAATATATTTAAGGAACAGTTTGATAGGTTTTTACATAGTAGGGGAATTAAGGGTTATGCAGAAAAGGGAGGTAAATGGAGCTGAGCTTACAGACAGATCAACCATGATCTTATTGAATGGCGGGGCAGGCTCGATGGGCTGTATGGCCTATTCCTACCTCCATTTCTTATGTTCTTATATTCTTATGAAAGGTATTGCAGATTTTTTAAACTGATTTTAAATATCATAACAAAATTATTTTTACCTTCTACTGTACACTTTAGTTATGCTTCACAAGTTAACTGGCAAAATGCACTTGCATCATCTTATATTATTATCCTTGTGAGGCCCTGAGTTGTAAATAGTGGTATATTCTTTGATATTTAAAATCCTATCTTTTGTAGATGGGAGAATGACCATAAGTCACAAGAGCAGAATTAAACCATTTCGCCCATTGAGTCTGCTGAGCCATTTGATCATGACAGATTTATTTTTTCTCTCAACCCCATTCTTCTGCCTTCTCCCCAATACCTTTGACGCTGTTACTAATTAATTATTGGTCAGCCTCTGCTTTAAATATACCCATTGATTTAGTCTCCATTGCCGTCAGTGGTAATGAATTCTGCAGATTCATCACCTTCTGGCTGAAGGAATCCCTCCCTATCTCTGTTCTAAAGGGGTGTTCTTCTATTTTGAGGCTGTACCCTCTGGTCCTAGACTCTTCTACTGATAGAAACATCCACTCTATCTAGATTTTTCTAAATTCTAAATTCAGGGCCATGAAACACTCATATCAAAATGGCTTGATATTATGGTAAAACTTCCATTATTAAGCAACTTATTGTTCAAAAATCTCAATGGTTTGGCACCTGTCTTAGTCTTTACTCTGGATTGGAGTGTGCAGCCAGATCAAAGGTCTGGATTCTGTGACAAATGTGTTGCTGGAGTCAGGAGTAGAGTCCAGAACACCAGGAATTGGGAATGTTGTTGGATTTGTTGCTGGAGTTGGGAACTGGAGTGCTTCAATGGAAGCTACTCCCCTTAAATTCATTGGGTTCACTGGAAAATGCATATTCTACTTCATAGCATGTTCTTTCAGGAAAAATAGTGAAATAACTTCGGGTATTAACAGGAGTAATATCCAATTGTCTGGAAAATCTGCTGGTCTGGTGTAGCCTAAGACCCAAGGATGTTGTTATCACTATGAATTAACTTTCATGATTCCTGCCTTTCATCTTGAACAGTATTTTGAATCACTCAACTCTCTAGGTGTATCGAAATAGAACTGTGGTAAGAAGAGAATATGTTTAGATCTTGAAAAGCATAAGTTTATCAAATTTCTGGAGGTGACAGATTCATTATGTTTGTTTTCTTATCCACTATTTAAAATCCATTGATCTTAAGGGAGGCAAGAATCTGTTTTGAGAGGGGCTGGTTGAAGAAAGATTAGGCTGCATGGTGCCAGGTGAACAGTTGTACAGTCCAGATGGCAACAGAAATAATTCAACAGCATATCTACCCCGGGGACTGGAGCCAAAAACAATTTGCTTGCTCCAGATAAATATCCTGCTCCTCTGAGTTTGTGAGTCCTTCGTATGATTTATTTATCTTCCTCTTAAGTTAAAACAAATCCCTATGTTTTTTTTTCTCCAGTAAGAAATTTTGTAAGTTTGATTCTTTGAGATGTATGATTCCTGAGTATAAGATACCATTTCAATTAGTTACTTTGTGAGTTGTAGTAGTAAATATCATAGGAAATTCATTTGTATAATGTCTTGTAGTTGATCTTGCACTTTGATTCCTGCTGGAAATTTTAATTAGATAAGGTTTCCTTTTGTTTTTCTCCACAAGCACGAATTACCAATCTTCCTGTAATTATTTAATGGCACACAATGGATTGTTCCATTAGATTGCTTCAATTTGTCATTAAAGGTTAATCTGAAGAGTTGCATTTATCTTTATTGGGAGAGTGGGTGGAGGAAGCTGCAATTTGTCTTTATTGCATTGTCAACTGGAATAAAATAATCCAGTCATTTTCTCCTTTCTTTTGGTGTCGGGAGCTATAAAAATAACTTGGCCACAATTTTGGGCATCTCCGGTTGAAAGCCGCTCTAAGGAAATGCTATAAACCTCAGATTAACTGTGTAATTTATTCAACAGTAACAAAAATCTGACAGCCCTGTACAAGTACATCTTTGTGGGTGGCTATTTGGGTTTCAATTGGTTAATCAAACCTAATTGTACTTTGCCTTGAGGCATGGCCTCTAAGAGGCAGTTGGTCAGTGGTGAAACACACTTATCTTGGCCAAAAAAATCAATAGTTTATTCTTTTCTATAAATGCTGCCTGACTTGCTGAGTTCCTCCATCATTTTATGTGTGTTACTCTGGATTTCCAGCATCCATACAATAATAATTTTTCTTGTGCTATTTTTGGTAAAAGGGGCAGCTTAAAGTTGTTTTGTTTGTTCTTTACCACTCCCTTTCTTAGTAAAGGGTTTTATAATTGAGGCTTTTTGAACACTCAGCTATTGAATTTTATAAGAAAACTATTTTTAAATCTGTCTGATAGTGAAACCTGGAAGACCCCAATTAAAGATGTTGCAGTTACATCCTTCCACCAATAGATGGAAGCCTTTTGCATTGAGAATTACCTTCATTTAGACAGGGATCAGTTGGTTCCTTGTTGTTAGTAGATAATACTGCAGCAGTATTGTGTGACTGACCAGAGATAATTAGATCCAGGCCAGTTGAATAATATGAGGCAAATCTGTTTAGTTCTGACTTCATTCTGAATACATTCACATGTATTCTCTGGAGAACTCAGGAGGAATAAAGGATATGGCTTACTGTTGCATATTTAATAATTCAGTAATATTGTAAATATATTTGATTAAACATTCTTTGTTTGCATAATTCATTACGGGTTGAATGTAAAAGTACGTGAATGGCAGACGTCATTATGCCACTACGTCACGTGTGCATCAAGTAAAAATGAAGTTTACATGCCTCTCTCTTGGTCCTTTTGTTTTTCTTTCAAATAGTTTTATGGTTTGGAGTTACAAGACATACAAGGTGCCATCGAATGAGGGCTTGTATTATCTGTGATTATTCCACACTTGTAACTAAAATTGTTTTGTTCTGCTAGTGACGGTTGCTACTTCTCCAGAACACTTAATCTAAGAGACTCAAGTAACAGAAATTATTGGAAATACTTATCAGGCAGCACCTGTGGAAGAAATAATTAATTGTAACTGGGTCACCTGTATGCAAAATGCAGACGCTCTGGTCAAGTTGGTGTTGAGCTACGATCTCTGTTGAGGTCATAGCTCAGACTTGTTTTTCTTAGTTGCTTTGGAATTTGTGTAAGGGTGGTTTTGGGGACAGAAGGGAGAGTTGGGGGTCAGATCAGCATTTGGGGGTGTGGGGAGATTAGATTTCAGGCTGGAATCCAGACCTCTGGACATTTGTGACCAGCAGGTTAGTAAGGATGAGGGCTAGTGCACCCCCTCCCTCCCAGGTCAGTGAGTTGTCTGTGTGTTCTCTGTGTGGGCAGGGGGAATGAGTGATGGTGGACCCCGAGGTACATGAATTGATGAGGCTGGAGTGTCAGGCCTAGTCTTCCGCCCCATTCATTGGAGAGTCCAGTTTTTGGAGCTTAGTATTTGTGTGCCTCTTTCTTTGTCATTGGGGAGGGGGGTCATGGCTTGATACGGAAGATCAAAGTCCATTGGTCATTCGGAAATTCAGAAACCAAGTCCAATGGGGGAGTCCACAGGGGAGCTGAAACCCAGTGCTTGCAAATTCCCGAGTCCGCTGCTGGATGGAAACTGGAGCCTGGAGACGGCCTGTCCTGGGGTTAGAGGATGGAGGAATGGGCCTTATTTTGATGCTGTTGCTTTATCGCTCGTTGTGTTCTGTGTTGTTCTTCTGAACATTGTGGCCATGCTCTGTTGGCGCCAGAATGTGTGGCATCACTTTTGGGCTGACGCCAGAACAGAGTCGTAGAAAAGTACAGCTCAGAAACAGGCCCTTTGGCCCATCTAGTCCATGACAAACCATTTAAACTGCCCACTCCCATCAACCTGCACCTGAACCAAAGCCCTCCATACCCCTACCATCCATGTACCTGTCCAAACATCTCTTAAATGTTGAAAATGAGCTCACGTGCTCCACTTATGCTTACCACTCTTTCCATACTCTGATGGCCCTCTGAGTGCAGAAGTTGCCCTTCGTGTTCCTCTTAAATTTTCAACTTTCACCCTTGACCTCCAGATATAGTTCCACCCAACCTCAATGGAAAAAGCTTGCTTGCATTTACCCTATCTATGCCCCTCATTATTTTGTACACCTCTATCAAATCTCCCCTCAATCTTCTATGTTTCAAGGAATAAAATCCTAACCTATTCATTCTTTCCTCATAACTGAGGTCCTCCAGTCCCAGTAACATCCTTGTAATTTTTCTCTGTACGCTATCAACCTTGCTTACATCTTTCCTGTAGGTAGACGAACAAAACTGCATACAATACTCCAAATTAGGCCTCACCAGCATCTTATGCAACTTCAACATAACATCCCATCTCCTGTACTCAGTACTTTGATTTATGCAGGGCCATGTACTGAAAGTTTTCTTTATAACCCATTGAAAGCAATGCCACTTTCAATGAATTATGGACCAGTATTCCCAGATTCCTTTGTTCTATTCTACTCCTCAATGCCTTGCTTAGGTCCTACCCTGGTTGGTCCTACCAGACTGTAACGTCTCACACATATCTGTATTAAATTCCATCTGCCATTTTTCTAGCTGGTCTAGACCCTGCTGCAAGCTCTGATAGCCTTCCTCATTGTCCACCACACCCGCAATCTTGGTGTCATCCACAAATTTCCTGATTCAGTTAACCACATTGTCATCCAGATCATCGATATAGATAACAGACAGCAACAAACCCAGCATCGATCTCTACAGCGCTCCACTAGTCACAGGCCTCCAGCCAGAGAGGCAGTTATCTACGCTCTACAGTTGTCTGTTGAAGAAATCAAAGTCAGAGGAACAGATTGTAATACCCTGCCTTCCTGTCATTCTTCTTGATGTTCCTTGACTATTCCTAACAAGCCTGACTGCTCACAAACATACTGTTATTTTTTCACTCCTTGGTGACTTCACATGCCTGTGATGTTTTTCAGTGAAATTAGTCAGGCCAGGTTTACTTAAGTCAAAGCAGAACCTTTTGTTTTCTCTTGATGAAATAATAGGGCCAACAAACACCCTATTGTTCACTTGTTTACAGCAAGAGGCTGAGCAAGGAATATTGGAAGTCAAAAATAATTGCTTGACCCCAGAAAATTCAAGTGCTGTGTTAGAAATCTGAGCTTGGCAAAAAGATCCCCCGGACCCTAGACAGTGAATATCCAGCATAAGAGTATCTCAACCAAGAGGAAACAGTTTCTCAACATCACTATCATTGCTCCTCAACATTTTGCATCTCAGTGAGATTTCCACTCACCCTTTGAATCTCTCAAGTATATAGGCTACTTTTCCTCGATCTATAACTGGCTTAATTCTATGATCTATAGCAGATGTAACTAAGATAGTTGATGTGACAGGAATAAATCTTTCATTTCTGAGCTGCAGTGACTCCAAGGTTAGAATATCATTGCTCTCGTATGGAGAATGAAGTACTCCATAATGTTGTTTAATGAATCCCTGTATAATCTCAGCAAGACTTATCTACCATTGCACTCTGACCTTCCTGCAATGCAGACAACATACTGTTTACTTTCTAATTATTTGCTGTATATTTGTTTCCTGAACCAATACAGCTAGGTGCTACAATATTCACTGTTTTCCTCAATTTTTAAGCAAGCTTTTCTGTCTTCCACCCAAAAATACGATGTCAGTTTTTATTTCAGATTCAGATTTATTTATCACATACATGTACATCGAAATGCAGTGAAATGTGTTGGGTGTGTTGGGAGCAATCTGCAAATGTCACCACATATTCTGGCGCCAACGTAGTAAGCCCACAAAGCTCAGCAAAACAACACTAAGACGACAGCAAAACAAAGCCCCTTTCCTATCCCTCCCACTGATTTTCACACACAGGCAAGCCTTCAGCCTCAGAGCAGGCCATCTCTGAACCTTTGGTCCTTGTCCCTGGATTCTCATACCCGCAGACATTGGGCCTCCATTTAAGGTAGGACTTCACCCCAGGGCGCTGATCACAAGTTTGACCTTCAGGTATTGACTTCTGGACTCACACTGTTTATACTTTCCACTACTTAAGTTTGGATAACTTGTTTTATCCTTCAGCAGACTGTTTCCTCAGCCAATTTTCTCACTTAGCCTTCTAGCTGCAATCAGACATTCTCTTTTCCACTTAATTCATATGTGTGGAATCATTTATGCTTCGGTTGCTACACTGATCCCCCTGACATTCTACTTAAAACTGCTTAATGATTAAGCTTTGAATTAAGGTTTGCAACCCTTCCTATGGAAATTGCTGGCTTCTGCATTTTCTTTTCAGAGGGAAGGGCATATATTAAGAAGTTGATTACTCTTGGTAGAGAAACTCTGCCTCCTAGTTTTAAGTACAAGAAGTCAAACATTTCTGAGAAGTGGTTTTTTTGCACTGTTGTATATCTTTGAAATTCTCAACTCATAGGAGAATGTATTAGAAGTTGTTTTTAGAAATTTCAAAGCCAAGCAATGAAGGAGTCAAAATCATGATGTCTTGTGAGAAAGACATCAGCCTCTGTACGCTTCTATTGAAGTTATACAGTTTCCTTTTTGTCAGTGCTCATTTACACATTAAATCTAAATCCTAACATAATTTAAGGATATACATATACAAACTAGGAGCAGGAACAGACCCCTCACACTGTTAAGACTGCTCATCCTTTTACTAAGATAGTAGATGATCTATTTGTAACCTCAACTCTGCATTCACATCTACTGGCTATACATTTTTCACTCCCATACTAGTTTTGGATATTTTGAACCAGATATTTAAATTATGCTTTCACCACGTTTACAAAGGAAGGTTACAAAAGCTCTAATTCTCACCTCTTTTTTTAAAAAATGAGCAACCTTTTGTGTTTAAACAGTGACCCTAATTCTAGATTTCTCCGCATCAATACCCTTTGATACCTAATCCTCTTCAATACCCTTTGAGTTCTTGAATGTTTCAGTCATGTCACTTCCATTCTTCTAGTCTCCAGTGAATGCAAGCCTAGCCTGTCCTGTTCTGGTTATATTAATAAGTGATGTAAGATCTCTCAATTATACAGAACAACATCTCGCCAAAATAGTTCCCCATTTTCCTGCATTATCGTAAATCCGTCTGCATGGTTAACCAAACTATATTCCTTTTTAGCCTCGTTGTATTCACACCACACTTACCCACCTTCTCTAATAATCAAAGCTAACAGTTTAGGCTTTCAGCCCATTCACTGTGTAGCATAATTGCAGTGATGATACACAACATCCACAACAGGACCACCAGACTCCAGAATGCTTATTTCCCCTAAGCTGATCAATGTTTCCACTCAGTAACCCAGCCCACCATACAACCACCACCACTATTTTATTAGTTCCCAACAGTCACCTTATGTACTGATGCTCTTGTGCTAAGCATCACTTTATGAACATACAATTAGTCTATGAACAAGCTAATCTTATGATTTGCATTTATTGTGTTTTTGTTGTGTTTTTTATGCTGCAATGAATCCAGAGTAACAATCATTTCATTCTCAACACTTGTGCACTGAACAATTAAATCTTGAATCTCCATCCTTCTTTGGAATAAATTGGTACACCACTCAATATCTTGTAAATGAGCAAAAGATACCTATTTAAAGAGCAAACACGAGGAAATCTGCAGATGCTGGAAAATCAAACAACACACACAAAATGCTGGTGGAACGCAGCAGGCCAGGCAGCATCTATAAGGAGAAGCACTGTTGACGTTTCGGGCCGAGACCCTTCAGATACGTATTTGCATGTTTTTTGCTTTGTTAGTTAGCCAATCTTCTATCCACACCAGAATGTTATCATCTGTACCACGTGCTTTTATTGTTTGCAAAAACTTTTGTGTCTTCTTATCAGATGCTTCTGGAAATATACTTCCGCCTTAGCCCTCTATCTACAGTATCTAACAGCAGGTGCCATGCACATACCCAGATTTTCACCAAGTATTTGAGGTGGCATGTCAAAAGTCAAACATGGTTTCCTTTTCACAAACCATGTTGACTGACTGGCTGATTATCTTGAATTTTCTTGAGTACTTTGCCAGGGCATCTTCATGGAAAATTTTCTCAGTTGACAATTGATAGGCTGTCAACTTTTATGTTTAATAAATAATTTATATTTGTTATTTTCCAATTAAATTAATCATTCCTGGATTCTCTTTCCAGCAAATTTTGGAAAATTAAGGCCAATACTTGAACTATTTTGCTAACCATTTCTTTTAATAGCCTTCTGTGAAGTTTGTAAGGACCCAGGGATCTGTTAGCCTGCAGTTTCATCTATTTACTCAGTGCCAATTTTCTTATAACTTCTTTTCCAGAGATCCCTCACTTATTTTCCAGTTACTCATCTTCACCTTTTTTTCCTAAGATATCATCCACATTTTGATGACAAACAATACTGTGTAAAAAGTCTTCAGCACATACAATACTGTGCCTGAGTCTTTTGCACTGTACTGTATTTGTCAATGTGGAGCATAGAGAGAGTTTGTAAATCTGGCTGGAACAAACAATGATGGGATTGGCGAGGGTGGGGCACTGCGGGAGCGGTGTGAAACATGTGTGCAATGCGTTTTGCTTTCAATGAAGAAGATTCAGTCTGCAGTCGTGTTCTGCTCCACTGCTCATAAGGCAAAATGTAAAAGCAGCATACCCTCAATCAAATAGCTCTGATAAGAAGAAACTCTATAGTTTTTGAAGTAAATATATGCTGTAATTGTGGCACAGTAATGTGACTTGTTCTGCTGCCTCATCTCCAGAGATGTCGGCTCACATCTGATCTTGGGTACGCCATGTGCATGTTCTTCTCATTGCCATCATGGCTTCCCTCTACATTCTAACAGATACTGGTATGTTAATTGGTAAATGTAACTTTTCTCCTTACTGCAGGAAGTGACACAAAAGCAAAGGGGAGTTGACTGGATTGAGAAAGAAAATAAGTCGCAGGGTGACAAGGATATGAGGAGAATGGTAATGGAATTGATGATTGAAGTTGCCTTCTGTGTTCTCAGTAAAACACAATGTTTCCCTTGCCTAATAACCACACTACCTAGTATGCCCACTGACTTTGCCATCAAAAAATCATTGATTACAGACCAGTTTATGGAGATGATGCCAACTGTCATTTCATGATAGTTCTTGAAGGCTAGGATCTGATTTCCATTGCTGTTCCTGAGGCAGAGTCTAAGACAGTGGATCTCCACTCTGGAAGATGAACTGTTACCGTGGGTAGAATTACAATAGAGAAATGCTCTGCATGAAGGCTTTACTCCTCAAATCCATTTGTACTCCAGTCAATGCGTGCTCTTCTCAACGGCATTGTTTGAAGTGCTTCAGTAAATCTCTTCTTCAGCTAGATCTACAGGTATTTTTTTTCCCCTTAAGTGAAGCATCTGCCATTCATTGTACCAGAATTGATAATGGCTAAATCTGTCTGACTGTATGGTAGTTTGCTGGAACTTTATTTGTTTCTCAAAAACTTGCTGTGGGTGCTCCTTAATTAAGAAAAATTGCAGATGTGGCAAAATTGAAATTCTACTAAGAAAGGGAAAGAAATGGATTAAGAGAGCTTTTAGAGTCTCCAGGGCAATAGCAATCTATATCTTTTTTTACTACTCGAAATTAGCAAAATACATTATGCAAAGGAATTCTACTTCATTTTTATGGATAATTTATTGAAAATCAACCTTTTGCTTAGTTAAGAGCTGACAAAATTCATCCCGAGTAACTGACCAGGTTTGAATGATAAGTATCTCCAACCATGGATCTTTCTGTCACCTAGCTCCCCTCACAATCATTTATAAGAGAAACTCTTTATGTCAGCAATGTTTGCTCATTTGTCTTGTGGCTTAGTATCTATTTATGCAAGCTATTCACTGAAGCTGTTCTCTCTGCTGCTCTTCAGTTTTGGAATTATTATCTGCCAATAAAGACTTTCCCTCACCTGTTAAATAGCCTATAATTATTTTTTTCCTCCTTTCTCAAGGGGCTAAAATGTAAATAGCATCACTGTGGGTGTGATGTACTGGAATAGTGGTATGTCATCTTTTTAGGCAGTTACTCAGTATCAAAGGCGATTTCCGTTCTAGTTCTGAGGCAACCAGTGAGGCCAAATGGAGACAGCAGATTCCCCTTTGATTGGGTAAAAGATGACTAATGGAGCAGGCAGATGTTTGACTGCTGATCTTCCACGTGAAGTATTTAGGAATAGCCTGTTTGGGGGTTTCGCCTATCAGCACAGTAAACTGAGTTTAACAAGGACATGGATGCTGCAGAGTTGTTGGACTGGGAGTTTACTGGTGGTTTACTCAGGGAATTTAAAAGACCTTGTGGATCCAACATTGTTTAGACATGAGTTGAACTTTCAGCAGTGTCTCTGGGGGCTCCCCCCCCCCCCCAAGTGGAGTGATTGCCTTCCATATTGGCAGAAAAATTAAGAGTCAGTGTGGATTTTTGGTGTGGTTGCTTTGTTTGGAGGTGTTGAAAAAATTACTTACTACTTACAGCGATGATTAGTGAGGCACATAGAGATCTGTATTTACTGACAAGTACCTTTATTGTTTAAACTAATAAGTATGTGAATTCATACACTAAATACCTTGTGTGCACACTTGCTAGGTATCCCTGAGTCTCCTGAATAGTCAAAGAATAGCAAAGGCATTACCCAGGCAAAAGGAGTTTACACTGGCCAGGTGTTCTGCATTGTCCCGATTCACTCACCACGTGTTTCACGCAAGGTCGCTCACACTTGTATCTGCGATGGTTATTCTTCAAAGTTACTGCTGCCAGCACACACGAATCCTCCACTTTTATATCCATTCCTTATCAATTTGAATATTGCATTCCAGTGTGATTGGCCACAGGTCATATGTCTGTCCTTTAACATGTTATTGGCTCTGCTCCAAGCCAGCATCCATTTATTGCCCTCTTCCCATCAAGTAACCTATGGCTGTTTGTTCTCAATCAGCAACGAGCTTGAACACTCCAGCAAGCACCAACCCCAACACTCACAAACCTACATATTATATCCAACCAAAGAACATCTCACAAATAACTTCTTATTTGGAAATGATCTCCAGTCCAGCAGATTACCTGAAGAATCATTGTATCTTCTTTAAAACATTGATCATGCCAAGAATTTCAAGCTCACAAAATGGAGAATAGAGTGTCTTCACAAAATGGCAGCCTCCATCCCCAAGTTTGGAGCAAGAACAAAGACAATTAGTCTGTTTGCATCCACTGTCCTTGATTCATTTGAATTCACTGATTTGTAGATTGTCATTCATTCTGGCCAACAGGGGTTTATACATCGTTGTGGTAATTACTTCTGTTTTGTCAGCAGGGTTTCTGATGCATTTGAAGTTACAACATAAATCAAACAAGTTGCAACCAACCTCACTATAACCATTTGTTTAGACTGCTCAATTGCATCTCTTTTTTTTAAATCAAGGAACTGCCGTTGCAGGAAATTTTAATGGATCAGAAAATACCGTGAACTAAACTGGTCAGATAGCATCTGTAGAAAGAAGCAGATAATATTCAGGTGATTCTGATGAAGTATCTTTGACCCAAAACATTAATTTTACTTCTCTTTACCAGAAGCTGTGTGAGCTGCTGAGTGTTTCAGCTTTTTTTTTCTTTTTTCCTCTTTGTGATGACTTGACCAAGCCCTGAGCTGGTTGCGTAATACCGCTTGAAAATATAGTTTGGCTCCAGCCACTTGTAGAGTTGCAGCTTGTGACCTACTCCTTTCTGAATGTTGTTGTGTTTCAGTGCCTGTCTAGCTCTATAAAGTCACTGTAATCAATGATGATTTGAGCAGATACAAGTACCACTGAGTGTTTACAATTTCCACTGTCCTTTAGTAATTCAGATGAATGAGGGAGGCTGCGGAGTTACAAACACCAGCTGGCTACTTGCCACTTGCTCCGTGCAAAAGTAACCATACTTGAGCCTTTTGCTTTTCACTGGATTAATGAGCAGACGCTTCATCAGACTCCAGCTTTGAGACTGGACTATCTGTAGCCCATCAGCGGAACGCTATTGAGAAATCATGAGCCAGCTTGGGCAGCAAATTTGATGTTTTCACAAACATGCAAAGGTCTTGAATTTGTTGAAGGGTTCAAAGATGCCAGTATACTTTTCACTTCACACTAGCAATGTTGTAGTGTTATGCATGCCCTTCAGCCCAACTTCTTCACATGCTCTCTACCTGAGGTAGTACATTTAGCTGATATCCCTCTAAACCAGGGGTTCTCAGCCTTTTTTATGCCAATGCCATTAAGCAAGGGGTCTTTGGACCCCAGGTTGGAAACCCCTGCTCTAAAGCATTGCTATCCAAGAACTAAATGCTTAATTGTATCCATCTCTTCAGCTTTGACAACTCATTCAAATTATCCATTAGCCTCTGTGAGGAAAACAGTTTCCCCTTGTGTTCCTTTTTCTTTCCTTTCACACCTTGTATCTATACCCTATAGTCTTAGACTCCCCTAACCTGACGATTCACTTGATCTATTTTCCTCATGATCTTACAGACCTTTATTAGGTCACTCCCTCAATGTCCCATGTTCCAGGGGATAAAGTCCCAGTTTATCCAGCCTTTCCTTGTAACTCGAGCCCTCCCCCCTTGTGAATCTTTTCTGCATCCTTTCAAAGGCATAATCAAAGACCCAACACCCACCCTCTTTACTCCATTTCTAGTGGGCAGAAGATACAAAAGTTAAAACACATAGCATGAGGCTCAAGGACAGCTTCTACATTGCTGTTGCAAGACTATTGAATGATTCCCCAATACAATAAAATGGACTCTTGTCCTCACAACCTACCTCATTTTGATGACATCTTATTGTTTACCTGCACTGCACTTGCTGTAGCTCTTACGTTTTATTTTGTATTCTGTTGTTATTTTCCCTTGTACTAGCTCAGTGCAATGTGTAGTGAATTGTCCGATATGAATAGTGTGCAAGACAAACTTTTCACATAGCACCTAGACGCAATATGACCGGCTTTCCCGCAATTAAAGCACACAAAACTAGGAGACCTCCTGCCAGACTGTTTCCCGTCCTCTTTACACTTTTCATTAGTCCCTGGCTTACTTTCTGGCTTAGCCGGCGGACTTTCTCCACCCTCTCTACTATTTGTTTGTTTGTTATTGCATGTGACAATAACAAACTAATTCCAATTCTAGCTTGACGACATGCTCCTCATAGCCAGTGATCAGCATTGCACAGAACACTCTGTGAGACCTTACTGACAACTTGTGCAGTTGCAATGTGATTTCCTAGCTCTTAATACTTTCCATTGCCAGAAAAAGTTTGTGAACCCTTTGCAATTACCTGATTTTCTGCATTGATTACTCGTAAAATGTGGTCTGATCTTCATCCAAGTCACAAGAAGACAAACACAATCTAATAACACAAACAATTGTACTTCCTCTCGCCAATATGTGTTCAATAAAGACATGAGAAGTATATTGCTTGTGTGTTATTAATTTACGCAGATTGTTTTTGTCTATTATTGAGACTTGGATGAAGATCAGACCACATTTTATGAGCAATTAATGCAGAAAACAGGTAATTAATTGTAAAGGGTTCACAAACTTTTCTTGCAGCCATAATACACTTTACTTAACAGATGAAAACGAACATGCTAAATGCTGCTTTCACCACTTAGTCTGCCTTAGTTTCCTGAAAGTGATGATGATATGCCTGTACTGCGAGGTCTTTCTGTTCTATAACACTTTTCAGAGCCCCACTGTTTACTGTGCAGGTCCTGCCTGGTTTAACTTGCCAAAATGCGACATTTCGTATTCGGTCTGATTTAAATTCCATCTGTCCTCCTTTGGACTACTTCCCCAGTTCAACTATATCTTGTAATCATCTGAAATCTTCTCTGTCCACAGCATCAGCAATTTTGCTGTGATCTCCAAGCTCACTAACTATGCCAGCCACATTTTCATCCAAATCATTCAATTAGATGAATTAATTTCATAGTTTCACACTACCATGCCGCCCCAAGTTCACTAATTTGAGGCGGCACTGTAGTGTAGTGGTTATCAGCAACCCCGGTTCAATTCCCACCACTGCCTGTAAGGCGTTTGCGCGTTCTCCCTTTGACCGTGTAGGATTCCTCCAGGTGCTAGCTTTCCTCCCATAGTCCAAAGACATAGTGGTTAGTAGGTCAATTGGTCATTGTAAATTGTCTCTTGACTAGGCTGGGGTTAAATATATGGGTTGCTTGGCTGTGCAGCTCAAAGAGCCAGAAAGGCACATTCCACGCTGTATCTCAATAAATTTTTAAAAATCGTTAATATCCATGGCAAACGACAATAGACCCAGCAGTGATCCCTGTCGTACATCTCTGGTCGTTTACCACTGATCTGAATAACGCCTCCACTGACTCCTGTTCTCATATACCATCAAGCCAAACCAGTGCCCAAACTGTGGGCGTAAGCCCCTCAAGTCAGTAAGCCCTCTATGTGAATGGCAGCTGGAAGAATTGTTCGATTGATTTATGTTTTGCGTTGGTTCCAGGCTGTGTATTTGCTGTAATTAAGACAATTAACATGGGCATCTCCAGACGTATTTTTCTTCTGTATCGGAAGCTGTATTTTAAAATAGACACTCAGCAGCTTAGAATTACCAACTGTGCTCCCGAATTAGAAAATAAGGAACAAAAGAGAGGACAAGCTACGTGTTGTGCTCTGTTTTCTAGCTGCCACCTTGCTGATATTGAATGTATGCTCTTTTCATTGTCACCTCCTTCTGTAGCTACAAACATGAATTTGAAAACTGATGAGGGTAATCAGCTGCTGTACTATTCAAAAAGCAAACATTGCAAGGCATTATTGTATGCCTTTTTGTGTTTTCATGATGCTTCACAGCTTTTAGAATGAGAAAATGTTCAAGAGTAAAGTTTGTTTTGAGTAACTTTTTTTTGCTCTATTTTAAACTGTTCAGCATCTCTGTCAACTGGGCGATGCAGTCTTTCAGAATCCGCCCTGGTATGTTATCAGGTCCTGCAGCTTTGTGTGGGTTGACTCTGGCCAGGGTCTTCCTCACCTCAGCTTCAGCCAGACAGAGTATCGTCTCTCCTGGGGGAGGGGTGCCGTCCTTGCCAGCACTTTGTTCTGCTCATCAAAGCAGGCATCGAAGACAATCAGCCTCGCTGAGAGTGAAGCATCCTGATCAATGACGTGTAGGTTAGATTTGTAGTCTGTAATCCTCTGAATTCCCTGCCACATGCGCCTCTTATCTCCGGTATTGCAGAAGTGGCTGTGAATTTTCTGAGTATGCTCCAATTTTGCCTTCATGATGGAGCGGGAGAGCATCATCACCCCTAAGAGCTGTCGCGTCCCCTGATCTAAAGGCAGTATCACCATTCCTCAGCCTGGCACGGACTTCTGCAGTAAGCCCATGGCTTTTGGTTTGTTTTGTGATGGCAACATTCTCAGTACACTTCTCTGTGTAGCTGGTCATGGAATCCACATATTCCTCAATGTTAACATGGTTACCATAGGTAGCATCCTCCCTGAGCATTCTCCAGTTCGTGTTAGCAAAGCAGTCCTGCAGTGCGGAGCTTGCACCCTCAGGCTGGGTTTTCACTACCTTCACAACTGGTTTGACCTGTTTGATCACTGGTTCGTATGCTGGAGTTAACATTGTAGATAAGTGATCTGAGAGTTCAATGTGGGGTCGAGGTATTAGTGTAATCCAGGTCTAGTATATTTTCACTTCTGCCAGCAAAATCAGCATGCTGGTGGAATTTAGGCAGGACTGTGTTTAGGTCCACAACTGTGCAGCTGTGCTGATTATATGTTGAAAAAGCCTTGTTTAAGTCATATTTGGAGTACTTCATTCTGTTCTGGTTGCCATAAGACATAGGAGCAAAATTAGGCCATTTGGCCCATTGAGTCTGCACTGTCAGTCCATCACGATTGATTTATTATCGCTCTCTGCTTTAAATATACCCAATATCTTGGCCTCCACAGCCATCTGTGGCAATGAATTCTACAGACTCACCACCCTCTGGCTTAAAAAAAACTCCTCTTTTAAAGGGATGTCCTTGTATTCTGTGCCCGTGTCCTCCGATCCAAGACTTCCCCACTATAGGAAACATCCTTTCAAAATTCAATAAATTTCAATGAGCCTCCTCCCCTCTCCCTCCGTTTTTCTAAACTCCGGCGAGTACAGGCCCGGAATCAAATGCTCCTCATACTTTAACCCTTCCATTCCCGGGATCATTTGAATGAACCTCCTTTGGATCTTCTCCAAAGCTGACACATCCTTTCCCAGATTAGGGCCTAAAACTGCTCACAATACTTGAAGTGCGGTGTGATCAATGCCTTAGGAAGCATCAGCATTACATCCTTACTTTTAAATTATAGTTCTCTCAAAATGATTTTTGTTGTCTCATCACAGGAAGCATTGGAGAGGATGCAGAAGTTATTCATAAGAATGTTGCCTGGGCTGAATTGAATTGAATTGACTTTATTTCTTATATCCTTTGTGTACATGAGGAATAAAAATTTTGCATGATGTCTCTGTCTAAATGTGCAATTATAGTAATTTATAATAAATGGAACAGTCAATGTAACATAGAAATACACTCAAACCGGCATGAATTAATCAGTCTGATGACCTGGTGGAAGAAGCTGTCCTGGAGCCTGTTGGTCCTGACTTTGAGATGGTAGCAGCTGGAATAGATTGTGTTTGGGGTGATTTGGGGCCCCCAGTGATCCTATGGGCCCTTTTTACATACCTGAATTTGTAAATGTCCTGAATCATGGGAAGTTCACAACTACAGATGCGCTGGGCTGTCCACACCACTCTCTGCAGAATCCTGTGATTGTGGGAGGTACAGTTCCCATACCAGCCAGTGATGCAGCCAGTCAGGATGCTTTCAATTGTGCCCCTGTAGAAAGTTCTTAGGATTTGGGGGCCCATACCAAACTTCCTCAACCGTCTGAGGTGAGAGGCGCTGTGTGTTTTTCACCACACAGCTGGTGTGTACAGACCACATGGGTCCTCGGTGATGCCAAAGAACTTCAAACTGTTCACCCTCTCAACCCCAGATCCATTGATGACATTAGGGGTTAGCCATCTCCATTCCTCCTGTAATCCACAACCAACTCCTTTGTTTTAGTGGCATTGAGGGAGAGGTTGTTTTCTTGACACCGCTGTGTCAGAGGGTGACTCCTTCCCTGTAGGCCATCTCATTGTTTGAGATTAGATCAGGGGTGGGCAAACTTTTTGACTTGTGGGCCACAAAGGGTTCTAAAATTTGACAGGGGGGCCGGACCAGGAGCAGATGGACGGAGTGTTTTGGTAATACACCTTATAAGAGAAAATAAAATATCATGGGATATGTAGAAAACATGTGCTTTAATTTCAATTGAAAATGAACAAATGCATTACAACAAAATATCTGTTTTTGAAGTCCCATGGTATTTAGCTATTTATTGAAATGACTTTTAAAACACTGAAAATTAAATGAATAAAATACAGCTTTTTTTAATAGTAACAGTTATTATTTTAAAGCACTGAAAATTCTGTTATCCTTCAAGATATTATCATCATCCCTCTCCTCCTGACTGTCTTTATTTCAAAGACGGTAGGAGATGCAGGTCTACTTGTCCTGCTCCTCCTTATTCAATTGTCCCCTGTGCCAAAACTCAACAACGACCAGCCAGTATGCGGAGCGCGTTATTTGATCTGGAGCGCATTTTTTATTTTGAGAACGTACGTGCACCTGCACACTACTCATGTCCATCACTTAACAGAAATGACATGTAACATGTAAGGCTTATTGAAAAAAATATTTTCAAATGCATTTTTTACATAACACAACGAAGAAACTTATTTTTAATTTCAGTGGGAACAGTGTTGTTGGTCTCCCTTTTTAGCCAGCACATCAAAGTCTGGATTTAGTTTTGTTGTGGCGATTCTCAGGATGGATCTGAAGTGTTGGTCAGTTAACTTGGATCTGTGGCTGGCTTTGTTGATGTTCATGATGCTGAACGCCTGTTCACACAAATAGGTTGAGCTGAACAAAGAGTAAAGCGCAAATGTGGAGTAATACGCTGCACCTCAACAAAGGTCAATGTGTAGCGGTGTGCTACATGCAGCGCTAAAATTACGACATGGACTTGGTAACTGCAGTCGAAGAAAAAAACTTTATTCGAAATCCCCAGCCTCACTTTTAAGCCTCCCTCAACCTGCCCCACCTGCGCAGAGGCTCCAAAGCTCTGTGCTTGCAAATCCCCGCAGGCTATCTCCCGTAGCCGGAACGCTGGCTAATTGTGAGCCGGTTCGGATGTGCCAGGAAATGGGTCGCCACAAATGTATATACAGTGCGTCATCTATTGGGAAAACGCCAGAATTGCGGAGAGAAAACGTTAACAAGGTTTACTAATATAATTTCATCAAGTACTGCGGGCCGGATTAAAAAGCTTAACGGGCCGCATACGGCCCGCAGGCAGTAGTTTGCCCATGCCTGGATTAGATCAATCAATGTAGTGTCATTGGCAAATTTAATTAGTAGATTAGAGGTGTGGGTGGCGACACAGTTGTGGCTATACTAGGGAATAAAGGAGAGGGCTTAGTACACAGCCCTGAGGGGACCTGTATTGAGAGTCAGCGGGCTGGAGTTGAGTGAGCCCCAGTTGGAGAGTACTAGTTAGAAGAAGAGGATGTGCAAACTTGGATTATTCTCTCTGGAGCATCAGAGGCTGAGGTGTGACATGAAAGAAGTAAATAAAGTCAAAACGAGAGGCGTAGCTGGTCAGTGTCTTCCCCAGAGTAGGTATCTTAAGTACAAGAACACAGCAGTAAGGTGAGAGGCAGCAAATTGAAAGGATTTGTGAGTCAAATTGTTTCACACAGAGTTCTGCAGGGGGAATCCGATACGATAGCAACGTTTAAGGGGTATGTGCAGATACAATGAATATAGTCATATGTGCCATTTGCAAGTGGATGGAAATAGTTTGGATTGGCGTCATTGCAGGTGTAAACATTGTGGGCTGATAGGCCTGTTCCTGTTCTATAAAAGAATATCTGGTGGAGGTTTCCTGACCAAATCTTGAAGTTGGCTTTTTGGCATCTAATTTCTACAGGTCCAAAGCTTATTTGCATTCAGCAAAGAAATGCTGGTGATAATATTCTGATTCCTTTAATGACTTCTAAGCATCCCATAGCTTTTCTTTAGAATTGTCATGTACCTTCCAAAATTTGAAGTAGAAATTTATAAAGCAAGAGCTGTTGCACACAGCCAGGACCTACAAACAGTGAAATAATGGTAAAATAGTTTGTGTGTATGGGTCAATTGTTGAACACAAGACCAGCACCATCCCCCTGTGATCCAAACAGTGCCAAAAGATTTAGTGCATGTGTGAGATGGGTGTGGCTAGAGTTAAGCATTTAATCTGAAAGCTTCTGCCTTATGTTTTTGCAGTGCTCCCTCTGCTGTTGTGCTTGTGTGGTGTGATCCTCAATTAAGAGTCAACTGTCCCCAGCTGGCTCAATACAGTACTTGATTTAATATGCAAATTCAAGCTGTTTCACTGATCATTGTATCAGGAAGAATGGGCTGATTGAGTTCTAGCTTTGTGTGAGGAAAAAAGGTAAATTAATTTTGCTTTTACTGAAGAGTAGTCATAACATACTATCCTGAGAATAGGAAAAGATCTAGTTCATTCTGATGCACAGTTATCCTCAAATTCAATTAGTTATTTCTCCCCCAATGGTTCCAACAGATTTTTAAAGTAACAAATTGTATCATATTAGCATTTTGGATGATTGGTAATTTTGTGTATGACACCAAAATTGTTGGCACAGCAGACAGTGAATAAGCAACACAAGAAAGTCTGCAAATGCTGGAACTCCAATCAACGTACTCAAAACGCTGGAAATCCAAGCAGCGCACTCAAAACACTGGAAATCCAAGCAGCGCACTCAAAATGCTGGAAATCCAAGCAGCGCACTCAAAATGCTGGAAATCCAAGCAGCGCACTCAAAATGCTGGAACTCCAATCAACGTACTCAAAACGCTGGAAATCCAAGCAGCGCACTCAAAACACTGGAAATCCAAGCAACGCACTCAAAATGCTGGAAATCCAAGCAGCGCACTCAAAATGCTGGAAATCCAAGCAACACACTCAAAATGCTGGAACTCCAATCAACGTACTCAAAACACTGGAAATCCAAGCAACGCACTCAAAATGCTGGAAATCCAAGCAGCGCACTCAAAATGCTGGAAATCCAAGCAACGCACTCAAAATGCTGGAACTCCAATCAACGTACTCAAAACACTGGAAATCCAAGCAACGCACTCAAAATGCTGGAAATCCAAGCAGCGCACTCAAAATGCTGGAAATCCAAGCAACGCACTCAAAATGCTGGAAATCCAAGCAACGCACTCAAAATGTTGGAAATCCAAGCAACACACTCAAAATGCTGGAGCTCCAAGCAACGCACTCAAAATGCTGGAAATCCAAGCAACGCACTCAAAATGCTGGAAATCCAAGCAACGCACTCAAAATGCTGGAGCTCCATTCAACGTACTCAAAATGCTGGAAATCCAATCAACGTACTCAAGATGCTGGAAATCCAATCAACGCATTCAAAATGCTGGAAATCCAAGCAACACACTCAAAATGTTGGAAATCCAAGCAACACACTCAAAATGCTGGAGCTCCAAGCAACGCACTCAAAATGCTGGAAATCCAAGCAACGCACTCAAAATGTTGGAAATCCAA
The DNA here is from genome assembly GCF_030144855.1 of Hypanus sabinus. Lineage (NCBI taxonomy): Eukaryota > Metazoa > Chordata > Chondrichthyes > Myliobatiformes > Dasyatidae > Hypanus > Hypanus sabinus. Next base: position 35,000,626 of record NC_082707.1, read on the forward strand.
GCAGCGCACTCAAAACGCTGGAAATCCAAGCAGCGCACTCAAAACGCTGGAAATCCAAGCAGCGCACTCAAAACGCTGGAAATCCAAGCAGCGCACTCAAAATGCTGGAGCTCCAAGCAACGCACTCAAAATGCTGGAAATCCAAGCAACGCACTCAAAATGTTGGAAATCCAAGCAACGCACTCAAAATGCTGGAAATCCAAGCAGCGCACTCAAAACGCTGGAAATCCAAGCAGCGCACTCAAAATGCTGGAGCTCCAAGCAACGCACTCAAAACGCTGGAAATCCAAGCAACGCACTCAAAACGCTGGAACTCCAATCAACGCACTCAAAACGCTGGAAATCCAAGCAGCGCACTCAAAACGCTGGAGCTCCAATCAAGGTACTCAAGATGCTGGAAATCCAATCAACGCACTCAAAATGCTGGAGCTCCAAGCAACGCACTCAAAATGCTGGAAATCCAAGCAGCGCACTCAGAACGCTGGAAATCCAAGCAGCGCACTCAGAACGCTGGAAATCCAAGCAGCGCACTCAGAACGCTGGAAATCCAAGCAGCGCACTCAGAACGCTGGAAATCCAAGCAGCGCACTCAGAACGCTGGAAATCCAAGCAGCGCACTCAGAACGGTGGAAATCCAAGCAGCGCACTCAGAACGGTGGAAATCCAAGCAGCGCACTCAGAACGGTGGAAATCCAAGCAGCGCACTCAGAACGGTGGAAATCCAAGCAGCGCACTCAGAACGCTGGAAATCCAAGCAGCGCACTCAGAACGCTGGAAATCCAAGCAGCGCACTCAGAACGCTGGAAATCCAAGCAGCGCACTCAAAATGCTGGAACTCCAGGCAAGTCAGCAGATCAGGCAGCATCTATGGAAAAGAGCAAACAATTGATGTTTCAGGTTGAAACCCTTCTTCAAGACTGGAGAAAAAAGGATGAAGAATCAGAGTTAGAATGTGTGGGAGGGGAGGAAGAAACACAGGGTGATAGATGAAACCATTGGAGGGGGGGTAAGTAAAGAGCTGGGAAGTCCTATTTGTATGGGGTTTGCACATTCTCTCTATGATCATGTCGATTTTCCACTGGTATTTCAGTTTTCGCCCACAACCCATTGACATGCATCTTGATGGATGGACCATTTTACCTGGCCCTAGTATGTAGGTGAGTGGTGGAGAGTTGATGAGACTATGGAGATTAGAAAATTGGTGTAAGTGGGTGGTTGATGGTCAGTGTGGATTTGGTGGTCAAGTAACAAACCTGTTCTTACTTAAAACTTGTCCTAAAGCTAGCACTGTAGATTTGAGTGTTTCTATTGGGGCTGTTTCAGGGCTCAGGCTTTTGATGAATTGTGAATTTTGCTCCTGTAATGTCATAGCGGGTGAAACTGAGTATTTGAAGGTAAGCCTTGATTTTAAATTGTACTGCATAATTCAAAGTTGGCAATGACTGGAAATGTCTTTGCAGCTGTACTTTTTGGTTTCACCAGTATATGGCAGTATTATACAGGATATGCAGGCACATATTTTCAAATAAAATCAACAGCACAGTAACTGTCTTGGAAATAGAGTATTTAAATTGCTAATATCCCTTTTGTTATAAAGTTAGACGACTTCTGCCTTTATAATTGTCCGGTTATGATTCTGGGAAGAGTACATCTGTGTGCTTCTGTATTGTTTCAAATTTGTTTTGGAAATATCTTCTACAAAATAAGTACGGATTATAGTGGGAAAAGTTAATCTGATGGTTGGCCATCTTTGAAAACAATACAAATAGAATTAATTATTTTTTGTATGTTAATGATGCTGATCAGGACCTGGCTGATATCAGTCCTCCTCTTATGTTCAAGATTACTAAAGCCAATTAGGCCTGTACAGAGTATGTTAACAGGATCAACTTGGATTTATAAGATGCTCTTAAAACTGCAGATGCTAACTTCACAAAAGCATTTGAGATTGGAGTATATGGTGGTCCAAACTATTGCACCATTGTGTTTTACAATTGCACTGAGGATAGGGTAAAAGTGGAGATGATCTCTAACCTCTGGTGTTACGGCTGGAAGAGAAGAATGGATATTAGGCTGAGGTAAACTCAGTTCCTGCATGGACTTTTAGAAAGGAAAAGCTTCTGTTATTCTGGTGGTTAAAATTCTACATGGCTTACTGTTTGCAATGAAGTTGAAAGTAAATTAAACCAAATGTTGATTTTTCTCCCCCCTGTAAATTCCATTTTCCAAAGATCTTTTCCACAATTATTAGGTGATCAAGACACAAAACAATAGGAGAAGGTCAGCCACTGGGTACTTTAAGCTTGCACTGTTATTCTGTTTTCATGGCCCTTCGATCTTAGGTTGATGTGAATGGTTGAAGACTGCAAAATGATTGAATAAGCATAATATAAAACTACAATAACACAAAGCAGGGAAAAAGTTTGCATCACTTATTTGTTATTAATTCTGTGTACTTTTTTAAAGTTCCTCCTAATAATTAATTACCAGCTGCTTTTGAGAGAAAGGAGCTAATGACTCCTTGTATGATGTAAGAATATTCATAATGCCTATATTCACTGTGGATTTGAATTGAAGATTTCTTTGGTGCTTTCTCTGAGAACCACAGGAGGCAAATTCTGCATTTCTCCTTCTCCCAGAAAAATCTCTCTGTTGCCTTTCATGGGTTTAATTTTTGCTTCATGCTCCTGGCATATAAGACTGTTGTATAATTATGCTTTGAGGTGTGGAACTTCTTCATATGCACTCCTATTCTGCATCAAGGGCACCGAGCTAGGTAGATGTATTTCTAGTTATGAATTAATGTTGTACAAGTTGGTTCTCCCAAGGTTTAAGATACTTAGCATAGTGCTATCAACATAATTTGTTTGTTGAAATGCTATTAGTTAGCTTTGGCTATCAGTGGTTCCAACATCCACCATCATAAAGTTGTTCAAAAGACTGGTCATGGAAAAATGGGCTGAAAAATGGCAGATGGAGTTTAATGCAGACAAGTGTGAGTTATTGCACTTTGGAAGGACAGACCTAGGTGAAACATACAAGGTAAGTGGTAGGACACTGAGGAGTGCAGTAGAACAGAGGGATCTGGGAATACAGATACAAAATTCCCTAAAAGTGGCATCACAGGTAGATAGGGTCATAAAGAGAGCTTTTGGTACATTGGCCTTTATAAATCAAAGTATTGAGTATAAGTGTTGGAATGTTACGGTGAGTTTGTATATGACATTGGTGAGGCTGAATTTGGAGTATTGTGAGCAGTTTTGGTCACCTAATTACAGAAAGGATGTTAATAAGGTTGAAAGAGTGCAGAGAAGGTTTACAAGGATGTTGCTGGGACTTGAGAAACTGAGTTACAGAGAAAGGTTGAATAGGTTAGGACTTTATTCCCTGGAGCGTAGGAGAATGAGGGGTGATTTGATAGAGGTGTATAAAATTATGATGGGTATAGAAAGAGTGAATGCAAGCAGGCTTTTTCCACTGAGGCTAGGGGAGAAAAAAAAAACAGGAGACATGGGTTAAGGGTGAAGGGGGGGGGAAAGTTTAAAGGGAGCTTTGGTGGGGGGGGCTTCTTCACACAGAGAGTGGTGTGAGTGTTAAATGAGCTGTCAGATGAAGTGAATGCGGGCTCACTTTTAACATTTAAGAAAAACGGACAGGTACATGGACGAGAGGTTATGGAGAGATATGGTCCAGGTGCAGGTCAGTGAGGCTAGGCAGAAAAATGGTTTGGCACAGCCAAGAAGGGCCAAAGGGCCTGTTTCTGTGCTGTAATGTTCTATAGTTCTTTGACGTGCATTGACTCCAGCTCCCAGACATCCACGATACACTGCAGTTTGTCTACCGTCGAAGCAGATCTACAGCTGATGCCATCTCCCTTGACCTACCCTCTTCTCTAGAGCATCTGGATAGTAAAGATACCAATGTTACACTATTATTTTTTTGACTACAGATCCGTCTTTAATACTATAATTCCAAGCAAGTTCATTACCAAACGTAGAGCTTGCCGTCAATTCTCCCCCCTGCAACTGGATCCTTGACTTCCTGACCAATAGACAGCGCTCAGTGAGGATAGGCAGCAAAACTTATGTCATGATTATTTTCAACACTGGCCACAGATTTGTGTCCTTCAGCCCCCTGTTCTACATTCATCACTGTGGCTAAATTATGCTCGAATTCCATCTACAAATTTGCAGATAATACAGCTGCTGTGGGCTGTATCTCAAATAAAAATAGGTTACTAAGCAAGAAGGAGATAGAAACTGATTTAACATGGTGTTATGACAATAATCTTTCCTTCATTGTCAACAGAACAAAAGAGCTGACCATTTACTTCAGGAAGGGGGTAGTGAATATGCTCCTGTTTACATCAACATTGTAGTTGGGAGGGTTGACATTTTCAAGTTGCTGGAAGTGACCATCAGCAATAACCTGGCCTGGTCTGACCATTTTCAAACGATGGCCGTGAAAGCTCATCAGTGCCTCCACTCCCTCAGGAGACTGAAGAAATCTGGCATGTCCCATTCAGGCATTTCCAATTTTTATCAATGAACCACAGGAAGCATCCTATCTGGATGGTATGGCTGCCGCTTTGCTTCTGACTGCAAGAAAATGCAGAGTTGTTGTCACAGCTCATCACATCCCAAAACCCAGAGTCCCCTCTATGGACTATATTTCTCACTGCCTCAGTAAAGAAGCCAGCATAATCAAAGCCCTCAACCACCCCAGCCATTTTCTCTTCTCCCCTCTCCCAGAGGACAGAAGATACAAAAGCCTGAAAGCACATACCACCATGCTGAAGGACACCTTCCTACTGTTAGAAAACCATTGAATGGTTCCCTAGTATGGTAACTTGGGCCCTTGTCAGTCCACAGTCACTAACACAGTCCACCTCATTATGAGCTTGCTTTTATAGTCTGCTTGCACTGCACTTCCTCTGTAGCGATTATACTATATTATACATTCTGTTCTTTTTCCTTGTACCTCAATGCACTGGGTAATGAATTGATCTTTATGCACAATATGCAAGACAAGATTTTACTGTACTTCAGTACATGTGACTGTAATAACCCAATTTCAATTCTGCTAGATTTCCTAGTGTGGTCTCGGAATTTGCGGCAACATTTCTTTGTATTTTGACTTTGGGACATAGCCACTGAACTAGACGAAGGGAAGTGATGGCTTGTGTGCAGTAATGTGGAGAAATAAACTCATTCACTGTTTTTTTTCATGTCACCATCACATCTTCTGTCAAAAATGTTTGTGTAATCTGTAGTCAAGACATACGTGTACCACGCATCAAGCACTCCACCCACACACCCCTGGTTTCCCATAGCTTTCGGCTCCTTCTCCCGTTACTGAAGTAGAATGTTACTTCAATCTTAAGCTATTGATTCCATATTCACTGCATTGACTTCCCATCTCTACATATCACTCCTTTATGCTTCTCTTCATAAAATTTGCCTTGTACTAAGTTCTGTCAATAATGTCTTAGATGATACCAAGTCTCACTTTATCATTGTGCTTGGATTAGTTGAAGAGATTTCCAATTCTTCCTCTGCTCTGAATGTGAAATTATTATCCTTGTGCTTAATTCCCATCTGGTTTACTATATCATATTGATTCAGCCATTTTCTGAAGACAGTGAAGACTAACCCTGCTAGTCACCAACTTGATCCACTAATGCAAAGTTTACCATAAATTTTGAATTTTGATTTAATAATGGTAGAAGCTTAAGAATTCAGAAAAATAGCACTGAAACCAGACACGGTATATTAAAATTTGAACAAAGATTTAGATTTGCTACCAGGAGTTGTTATCGGATTAGAACATAGAATAGTACAGCACAGTTAAGCCCTTCAGCCCACAATGTTGTACTAACTACTTAACCTACTCTAAGATTACTCTAAACCAGAGGTCGGCAACCTTTACCACTTAAAGAGCCATTTTGACCCGTTTCCCACAGAAAAGAAAACACTGGGAGCCACAAAACCCGTTTGACATATAAAATGAAATAACACTGCACACAACTTTTTTTTTGCCTTTTGAGTAAAATACTCAATGTCTACCATGAAGTGTAGCTTTTCCAGCCACTCTGGCTGTTGCAGCTCAGGAAAGGTGAGCCCTTTGCTGCCCAGGAAAGTTTTCTCTTCTTCCAGACACGCAACAAAGCGTTTCAGCACCTCCCATCTTGACAGCCACCGGACTTTGTTGTGCAGCAGGAGATCAGAATATGCGCTTTCCAGCTGGTCCAGTAACAAACAGAATTGACAGTGATTTAAACTTTTTGCCATTATTTTATTGACAATCTGAATGACAACATCCATTACTTCTGTGCATTCCGGGGGAAATGTTTGAGCGCACAGTGCCTCTTGGTGCAAGATGCAGTGAAAAGTCAGCAGCTTTCTGTCCAGCGACTTCTGCAGTAAAGCCACAAATCCCTTGTGCGCTCCTGTCATATTTGGTGTCCTATCAGTAGCTACTGACACCAGGTGGGTGGTATTTATTCCTTTGGCTCTTAAACAATTCAAGACAGCCTCACAGATGTCCTCCCCCCCGTGTTTGGCCTTTTAGAGGTATCAACTCAATTATTTCTACCTATGGCCCGGCAGAGTTTACATACCGGCAGAACAGCGCCATTTGTTCAATATCACCTTTGTCTTTAGGCTCGTCACAGGCAATCGAGCAAGCCACAGCTGAATTGATGTCTTTAATTTTCTGTCTTGTGATGTCTTCTGCCATTTTTATGGTTCTGTCTTTGACAGTCTTTGCAGAGAGGGGCATATCCCTGATTTTCTGCACAATTTCACTCTTGTATTTAAAGTCCGTGAATAGATGTTCTGAAATCTTAATGAAAGATTCTTTTATATATTCACCATCTGTAAACTGCTTCCCGTGCCTGACTAATTCCTGAGCGGCAACAAAACTAACATAAGTAGTTGATTTTCCAGACTTCATCCACTTCTTGAAATGATTTTTGCTCAGATCAACCTTCCGCATCAGTTCCGAAACGGCTTTTTTTTCTCTCATCTCCATCCGGTTATTTTTGAGCAAAGTCTGCGTGCTTATTCTGGAAATGTCTTGCGACATTTGACTTTTTGTTGTTTGCTAGTTTCTCATTGCATATTAAGCATACCGGTAAACCAGTGTCGTCAGCAGTGAAAGCAAATGAATCTGCCCACGTTTCATTAAATGTTCTGTTTTCTTCAGTCACTTTTCTTTTTTTAGAATTCTCCATAGTTGGCCTACCTTGGATCAAAAAATTAAAGAAATCGCGCACTGGCGGGTGTCAGGCATTGGCAGTGGTGACGTATATTAATAGCGACAAAAAACACGTTTTATTTAGATTGTACAAGATCACCATAATCTTCAAATTTAGAATTACAATTCAAAAATTAACAAACTAACATAAAATATATTTTAATTAAATACTCATCATTTATTTTCCAAAGCCCCAGGGAGCCACAGCACAGAGATGAAAGAGCCGCGGGTTGCTGACCCCTGCTCTAAACCTTCCCTCCCACGTGGCCTTCATTTTTTATTTCATCCATGTGCTTATCAAAGAGTCTCTTAAAATGTTTCTAATGCATTGGCCTCTACCACCACCCTGGCAGCATAGTTCATACACCTACCATCCTCATTGTTTAAAGAAAACATGTCTGACATCCACTCAATCATTTCCTTCAAAAAAATTTCCTACCTGGGAAAATGTCTCTAGGTATTTACTCTCGCTATGCCTTTTATCATGTCCACCTTTATCAAGTCATCTCACATTCTCCTTCACTCCAAAGAGAAAAATCTAGCTCGTCATAAGTCATGCTTTATAATCCAGGCAACATCCTGTATATCTCCTTTGTACCTTAAACTTTCACATTCATCCTATAGTGAGATGACCGGAACTGAACACGGTATTCCAAGGGTGGTCTAACCAGAGTGTTATAGAGCTGCAATTTTACTGTGTGGTTCTTGAACTCAGTCCCCCGACTAATGAAGGCAAATGAATACACTTTCTTAACCACCCTATTAATTTGCACTACTTTGGGTGATCTATGGACTTGGATCGTAAGATCCTTCTGTTCCTCCAGGCTATTAAGAATCCTGCCTTTAACCCTGTATGCTGCATTTGACTTCAACCTTCCAAAGTGAATCACTTCAAACTTTTATGGGTTGAACTCCATCTGCCACCTCTCAGACCAATTCTGCAGCCTACGTTGTTCTAATGTAACCAATGACAACCTTCGGCACTATCCACAACACCATCAACCCTTGTGTCATCCGTAAACTCGTGAACCCATCACATCATTTCACTGGTTCTTCTTCCAAGCCATTCATAAAAATCACAAAGAGCCAGAAAAACGTAGATTCGTTATCATGACATTCCAAAATGCAGTTATTAATGCTGGCACAGTAGAACTTCCTTACTAATGTGTCAATAAAAATGTGTTCTTGTTTTTAAAATTGACTGTCTTGGATCTCCAAGTTTGATGCCATTTGCACAAGCGTTGAATGCCATTCCTATGGAAGGTGCTTCCCTATAGTTTCCAATTGTAATTCCAAAGTGATCTTATGTCCCTGATGTTATAGGTTCTTAGCTTCAATTCTGATTCACACAGAGAAAAATAAACGCATAATTTTTCAGCCATACTACTTCACTTTCTTATCCTTGTTTCTGGAGATATTGACAGTTTTATTATTTAAGTGACACTAAGTGCTTTCACGGCCTATGAATATTTGATATTTATATTTATTTCCACAATAACATTAAAAATGACTTCTTTCTTCAGAGTTTTGTTAGTATTGGATCACAGGGTTAATTGATACCTCTCTAATTTGCTGATTTCAGATGTCATTCTTTGGGAGGCTTCAAACAGGCCACATAATTTCTCATTTGGGAGGAGAAGTTTTTAATGAGTTGATGGTGTACTGCTGAGCAATTTGATTGAATAGCACGGAGGGCGAGAACAAGGAGCTCTTACTTTGCTGCTGTTCTACTACTATTGTTGAACATGGCCTGCAGGCGTTTTGGTTTTCACTTGGCTGTTGGCTGAACGGGATAATACATACAAATGTGTTAAGTATTAGAACCGACTTCTTTCTTATACATTCATTTTTTTGGATCTAATTCTGCCCATTAGTTGTTTAACTGGCTACTTGATGAGTATTTGGACTTGTGCAGTATTGGGGTAAGGTACCAAATGTCAGCTTACAAAAGTAGACAAGAGTTCTTTTTGTAATGTCATTTTTTCCAAACTATTGTCTGTGCATATAATCAAGGTGGGTGCATAAAAATACAAGGAATTGTACATTAGGGTTATTAACCAATGGTATCAAGTTACTCAGTAACTAGGATAATATATTGGTGTATCTAATATAGTTGCTACGACCAGAGAACAATCTGATTTTTGATGCTGTCTGTGCGGAGTTTGCAAGTTACTCCGGTGACCATTTGTATTTCCTCAAGTCTTCTAGTTTCCTCTCATATCCCAAATTGGTGAATTAATTGGCCACTGTAAAATTATTCCCTGGTGTATACATAAGTTGTAGAACCTGGGGCAGTTAATGGGAGTGTGAGGGGGATTTAAAAAAGGGACAAATATAGAATTAGTGAAAAAGGCTGGTTGATGGTTAGTATAGACTTAGTGGATTAAAAAGCCAATATATGTGTTGTATCTCTCTGACTTTATGATTCAGAATGCTGAGGTACAGATTTTCTATCTTATGACCATGGCTTGCTATTGCATTGACAACCAGCTACTAGTTTTGGAGGGAAAATAATTTTAAGGTGATTGGAAGAAAATAGAGGGGAGATGTCAAAGGTAGTTTTTTTTTACACAGGGAGTGGTAGATGCGTGGAATGTGCTGCTAGAGACAGATATATTAAAGACATTTAAGAAACTCATAGGTAGACACATGAATGATAGAAAAATAGAGGGCTGTGTATAGTTAATGATTGGCACAGTGTTGTGGGCCAAAGGACATATACTGTGCTGTAGTGTTTGATGTTTAAATAATTTTCCAAATGGGATGATAAATTTACATATTCTGTGCACTGAGACAAACTTTTCAACCCTGTTGTCAAGCTGAATTCAGACTCCAAAAAAATCCAGACTTCAGAAAAGGTTTATTTTCCTCTTGTCCCTTTATTCATGGTCAAACAGACTAGCTTTTCCATTTCTTCTCCACCTTTAAAAGTATTATCTGTTAATGCTGCAGTCAAAATAAAAAGAGCATGCACTTATGTTTTTACTTGCAATGCCTAAGGGGTTAATTCACCAGTCTCTTATTGCTGCTCCATATGGCTCTGATTTCTATTGCTGTCATCACTGAGTCATTCTGAACAAGATGTTGTTTTATCTCAATGTGCGATCCTGATGAAATATTTTAAATAAATATAACCCCTCCTGATACATTGCATATTTTGATGTAGCGTGCATTTTTTATTTTTCCCTGGTGACGAGCCCAATGAAACAATTTATGCTACCACCCACTCTAACACCATGCTGATGTACAACCTTTATATAATGGATTTTGCTGATCGTACTTGTTTCTTTAATTCTGTCCAGTGCACCAGGGTTTCCTTCTCCAATGGAGAAGCCATAGTATTCTTTATCCTCCCCTCCTCCCAAATTACAGGCCTTTTGTACATTTCCTGACTTTTTAAATTAAGTATTTAATATATGCAGGTCACGACCAACTTGAGTGAATGCTTAGTCTAAAGGATATCGTTTTTTTATTCTCTAGTGATGAGATGCCGCTGTTATTCAATGGGAAAATGAAATCTACAGTCTCAGGCAGAATACCTTTCTGTTAATGAATGGCCTGTAATACTGTGTAAATACAATGCTTGGGAAAAGTTTTTCTTTGCCATAGGAGGGTGAAAAAAGATGTTTTGTTTTCCCTTGAATTTGTCTGAGTTTTTTTAAAACATGGAGCTTTGTGAAATCAGTAATTCGGCATAAACAGTTAAATCAATTTATCGAATGAATGCAAAAAGTGGCATTAATTCTTTTATGGTGTTTGGCAGGGGATTATCGGATGGCAAAAGTCAATGGATGATGTGCTTAAACAGCATTTGGGAATGCCGTTGTACAGAGTAAATCTACAATTTTGTCTTACAGCACATTTGCAGCTGGTTGTGCATCTTGTAGTTCCCTGGCACAAGTCGTCGCTTGTGACTGTGCAACCGACGCATCCAGTCAGCATGTAAAAGGTTTATTTGCTGAATCACACATGCCTGTGGAACACCAGCTTCAATCCTTGTCATAGCTTTACCAGACTTGGCGCAATTCACCCACTCCTCGCCTCCTAACTGCTGCCTTTAAATTGGATTGAGCAGAATTTTAAATTAAATCTATTTCAATCACATCAGCTCAGTCTGCAAATGAGCTCTCATCTGATTCTGTGCTTTTTAAAGGTGCAAAACATTAAGCATGTAATATAGGCTCAATCTAACATAAGCTGTGTGGGCCAGGGTTGCCCTGTGTGTGTGTGTGTGTGTGTGTGTATATATCAATATATACAGTGTGATACAGTCTAATTTATTGCAAGGAACTGGGTTCCCCCTCCCTTTTAAAACCAACCTGTGACTGTGTGACGCAGTACAATCCAGTTTATCTTCCTAAAGTACCAGCTATCGTCAGATGTTTTGCAATAAAGTGAGATCTAATACAGCAGTACCGTTGAAGACGAGGTAGAATAAAAGCAATAGGGAAAGAATGTTTGCTTCTGTTTGGTATGCCAAAAAGCTGGGTCGTCGCTTTATCAAGAACGTGAGGAAGTCTAGACAGCAGCATCTTCATCTATCGGTAAGTTAATGAAATGGGCAGTAAATGCTTGCTTCATGGTATGTATAGACTTAGGGATAGGAATGGCTTTCATGAAGGCCATGTTACTGTTCAGCTAAAATATGATATCCGTCACTTATTTCAGTCAAACTCTTAAAAATTAGCAATTTTTTGTAAAGAATCTTCCTGGTTAAATATTTCTGCAGTATTTTTTTAATTTATCTTCATATAGCTCTTGTCTAATGCTTCTTTATTTTCTTGAAGAATTTTTATAATTCCTTGAAGATCTAGATGGTTATGTGAAAGGTTACGTGGAATTCAGTTTATTGACGGTAGGCTGGTGCTTTGAAGAAAAACCTGCTTCGGGAAATACCAGGGGAAGGGTAAACATTGTATTGCACAGATTACTTACTGGAAAATGAGAAGCAGTCAGTGCTCAGGTACTGATTTAGTATATACACATGTATTTATTGTTCATTATTGATAAAACTGAATACAATCAAGGATGAATACATTCTGCTGAAAAGAATTTAAAAATTAATTCTTAGGAAATGCATATTTCCCAGAGTTAAAGCACGAGTTATTGTGCATTGCACATTGACTTGAGACTTGCCTAGTTTGAAAGTTCATCGTTCACCCAGACCTCCATAATAGTTAGCGATTTTTAAAGGCCCTCTGCACCTGGGACAATTAAATTTGCAGTGTTAAGTTGCAGCAGTCGGAACAGCAAACAGCTTTTTGACAGGTCTTTTGACATACTGTAGGAGGGATGAGTACTGCAATGAGACGTGCACACAGCTAAAGATCAAGCAACCGCTTGGCACTTCTGAAGTAGAGTTCAATACAGTAAATCTTATTTTATGCAAAAAAATGGAATAATTGCATGGTATGGGTTGTTTTCTATACTTTAACATCGAATTTTTAAACTTGTCCAATTTCTGTTTGTTGCTTTGTTAAGTCTCACTAATGTTAATATTGACACAAGTCATGTGTCTTTCAGCAAGAAAATTTTGAATCAGAGTGAATTGTTAATAGCACCACCTGTCCATTCAAATTTTGCAGCGCAGTATTCACTTCAAACCAGCAGGCCATGGTGTAACCTTGGTTCCATTTCATGAAGAGTTGCACTGGTTTAACATCGCTTGAACTGGCCTGAGCATTGTTACAATAAAAGGCTGCAAACATATTGTTGGTTTTGGATTGCTGCAAGTAACTTTTGCATGTGCATCAGTTTAAAAATGTAGCAGAATAATAAAAAAGAACTAGTGGTACATAGTGGTATAATTATGTTATTGTACTACTGTTCGGGTGAGGCCCCAACACTTAAACGGCTATGTGTATATATTATACTTATGTATCCCAACATCTATTTAGGAGCATTGACAGCATTTGTGTTTTCCATATTTGTAGAAAGTGGTTTACATCTGAAGAAGCCATGCACCATGTTTTTTTCAATATTTTGGCTTAGTGAAAATCTGTGCATTGTGCTTGGAACTCGGACTGTAGAACTTTGAACAGATGGTTGGTCTGTATTTAGTTTAGTTCAGTTCACTCTTTTCCATGTATCCTGAGTGTGATTCCTTGAGCTGTGGCAGTCAGAGGTTTGACATAAAATCAGAGAGGTTATAGCTTGGAAGGAGGCTGTCTGGCCCCTGGTCTGTACTGGCTCTATGTAAGAGAAAATCACAAATGTGAGAAAATCTGCAGATGTTGGAAATCCAACCAAGGCACACAAAATGCTGGAGGAATACTCTTCTCCATAGATGCTGCCTGGCCTGCTGAATTCCTCCAGCATTTTGTGTGTGTTTCTATGCAAGAGAATTTAAGCTCGTACTTCTCTCTCTGCCTTCCCTCTATCCTGCATTTTGTTTTTCTTTACACTTGCCTTCTGAATGCTACAAATGGAATCTGATCCCACTACCCACCACTACTACCAAGCTGTTGCATTCCAAATTATAAACATTAGATGTTGTGTCCTCTGTTTCATGAGCCTACTGCCAGTGAAAATAATCATTCTTGACTCTTCATGGTTTTAAAAACATTATTGGAATCCCTCTCAACTTCTTTGTTTCAAAGAGAAAACTTTTTCTTCCCAAGATTATTCCTCATCCTTGAACCCATTGTCCTGAATCATTTCTGCATCCTGCTCTTTATTAAATAGTGTAACCACGCTGGGCAAGGTAGACTGGCTCTGGTCAAGTCAACGTTTTCCTTCATTTGGGATATACGTGCCCCTTTGTAGGTGTTGCCAGCTTGCTACTTCTTGACCTTGATGTGATAGGCTCCCAATCCTGCCAACCAGTACCTGGGTGTGTTAATTGATATCAGTCACAAATGTTCTTGTTCAAAGCCCATACTTTGAATTCTAAATCCTTCTGGTTTAATAGTATTTGAGTTGGTCTGAGTTGTCAATGAAGTATTTCTGATGCAATAGTTAATTGTTAAACTGATATTCTATCTCTTAACTGTACCTAAAAATCTACCGAACAGTGTAACGTTCTTGTATAAAACCATTCTCACTGTATCTTTTGGAAGTAACTTGTAATATATGATTGATAAGATTTCAGAATTAATCTTCGGCTATCTATATGAACAAGTGACAACCATTTTCCAATGTGAACCTTCAAGATGGTGGCTAGTGAAGATGGTTGGAATTAATCAGGTTAACCCAAGGGTGAGCTTTGTAAATCTGCAAATTTATTTTAGGATTGGTATTGTCTATATGTGCTCTGAGCATCAGGAAATGGGGGATCTCATGAAATATAGAAATTGCCTATTTTTCATCAAACAGGAGCAAGGAAAGGATGAAAAACACTGTGTCAGTTGATTGAATTATTTTATCTTCCCCTTTTTACCTTCTTCCCAACTCCTTCTCCATGTTGGTTCTGTCAAAGGGTCTCGGCCTGAAACATTGACAGCGCTTCTCCCTATAGATGCTGCCTGGCCTGCTGCGTTCCACCAGCATTTTGTGTGTGTTGTTTGAATTTCCAGCATCTGCAGATTTCCTCGTGTTTGCTCTTTAAATTCCAGAATTGAAGTGAGTTGACTGCCTTTGGTACTAAGGCTGCTTCTGACTGGTGTGGTACATAAGTCCTTGAAGTAGTTCTTGTTGCAAAAAATCTATCTCATCCCTCCATCCCTCCGCCCCCATGAGCCACATCACCCAGCAACCCAACCATTTATCACCAGCCTAATCACAGGACAATTTACAATGACCAATTAACCTACTAACCTGTACATCTTTGGAATGTGTGAAGAAACCGGAGTATCTGGAGGAAAACCAGAAGTTCGTTGGGACGATGTACAAACTCCTTTCAGACTGCGTTGGAATTGAACTCGGAACTCCAATGCCCTGAGCTGCCATAGCGTTGTGCTAACCACTGTCTACCATGACGCCCCATGGCATGGTTATTTGTAATAAATTGTTTCAAACCCAATTGTCACCACAGGATTTACTCAGACTGTTCCTTCCATCCAGCAATGTTCAGCAGGGCCATCAGTACTCTAGCAATGACCCTACTTGACAATACCTGTTGATGTTGCCAGATAATTGTGACCTCTGACTGCATTTGTAGTTTCTCAGAAGATTTAGTTTGTATGCATGTGCAGCAGCACTTGGTTTGTGCTGATAGCAAATGGCTATTACAAATAGCAAACGGCAATCAACAGCTAGGGACATTTTCAGTACAGATATTCTGAAGTGGTTCCTCAAGATCGAGAAGGATCTCGGACCTCCTGTCCAACTTTGAGCTCTGAGATGGCTAATTAGGCCAGTGTGGGTACCTCGGACCATTCCACAGATGATAGCCAGAGGGACAGGCAGCTGGGTAGTTTGTGAGGTGACTGCTTATACAGGACTTCTCTGTTTCTTGTTGTGCCATGCCCTTGAGGTTGTCAATGCCAGTCTGATGGCTCCTTGTTTATGTGAAACTTTCATAGCGATTCTTGGGAGTCAGCATTTTGTGTGTGTTGTTAATGGAGTTTTATTCCAAGTCTGAGGTCTTGATCTTCAAATACACTGTTACTCAAGCAATCACGGGTGTTGTAGGCACGTTAAAAATAATGGTGATGCCTTCCTTTAACTGAAGTGACCAATATGAGAAATGGTCTGTGTTTTCCAGCATCTTTCAATGAATCTTCATTGTTGGAGGACAGTATGGTGCTCCAGGGGCAGGTTGGTAAAGGACCTTTGTGTGAAAGTGCTGATGACAGCTTGGAGCTGTGCGCAAAATGAAAACACTGACTGAATATTGCAAAGTAACTGCTGAAGTTTGAGGTAATCTTGGTTCTGGGCTGTAGTCACCTTGAGTTGCACAGCATTCCATTAGCTTTACTCCTATGGTGTTGGAGGTGAAGTTATGAGTGTACCCATTGCCTCTCCTCTCCCAGCCCACTGACCACAACGTACTGTCAATCATTGAGGGTCAGCATTGTACAGGCTACTGAAATTCCACAGCTATGACAGTAGAGGCTTGTAGATCTTCTACAAGTAATTAACTTGCTAAATCTCCCGAGGCTCTGCACTGATGAGAGTGTGAGAAAAAGAAAATCCCGTCTTCGTCGGGGAATGCAGTTGCAACACAGAACAATGCACTACTGGGGAAAAAAATTGTGCATTGACTTAACAGCTATTACTTCCATCCTTCTGGATTCACCAAGGCAGGTTAGCTGTGACTTCAAATATATGGACGAAGTCAGCTTGTGTAGTACATGGGCAGATCATCCGTTTCAAGCTCACTGTCTTGACTGAAATGTTGCTTCATTACAACTATGGCAACCCTACTCATGTTGTCTAGCAGAATTATGGAAGCACCTTCACATGGATTACACCAGTTCGAGGGATATGCAACAGTCTCCCAGAGGACATTCAGTAGTGGGCATTAAAACCAGAACTTGCTGACTTATTTTTAAATATCATAAGAAAACTGCTGCCTTGATAGATATTATTTAACTTGCCATATCCGAGTATTTAATATTTTGAACTAATTTTGTGTAAGATTTTTTGTACATCTGTGGTAAGAAGTACTTCTAACTGTTATCACTCGCTATCAGTACTATTGCACCACGGTAGGAAGTTGTGGAGTTAAGTCCCACTGAATAAATTACATAACATGCCCTGACATTTATGAGAAGATGCTGTGCTATTGCACATGCTGTCTTTCAGCTAAGACATTAAACTGAGAACATGCCTGCCCTTTTAGATGTGTAGCGAAGATGTCATAAGATTATTTGAGCTGCACTTTTCATTATGTCCTTAGATTTGCCTCTTAACCAGCTTTACTTAAAACTGTTATCTGTTCAGTTATCGCTTTTGTGAGGTTTCGCTGTGCATGAATTACCATGCAGCTTCTCAACATTTACTGCACTTAAGTATTTCATCAGCAATAAGGACTCCTGGAAGCCTTTGAGATCTTGAAAGATGTATGCTTGCAATTTATTTTTGAATCTTTTTAATCGAATTGAATGTATTTAATCTAAATTGGAAATTTCAGCCGGTCTGGCTAAGCTTCAAAATCCAGTCATGTAGACTATAACATTTACCCAGCTTGGTTTCCATGTTGTCATTTCAGTCTTTTCTCCAACCTCCCCCCCCCCCCCCACCAGCACCTTGGCATGTGGCGTCAACCTTATTTGCACCTAATGTAGGTATTAGATGCTCCTACATCAGATATTTTTAAGATGTGCCCATATGATGGTTGTATTGCTGGGCTAGCAGCCAAACTTTTGGGCTATAGTTTTATCAATATAAATTTTTTTTATTTTATTAACTTATTTAAAAATACAGTGCAAAACAGGCCCTTCCAACTCATCAAGCTGCATTGCCCAGCAACCCAACTGTTTAACCTTGCCCTAATCATGGGACAATTTACAATGATCAATTAACCTACTAAATTGTACGTCTTCGGACTGTAGGAGGAAACCAGAGCACATGGAGGAAACCCACACACTCACAGGAAGGATGTACATACTTCTTACAGAGGGCGTCGGAATTGAACTCTGTACTCTGACACGCCAAGCTGTAAAAGTGCTGCGCTAAACGCTGTGCTACCCTGGTGCCCACCATGAATCCCACAGTGGAAGCTGAATGTAAACTTGAGCACTTAGACTGAAAAAGCGAGTTACATTGATGATCAGGTATTGATTGGCTGGTTGCAAAAGAAAGACATCTCGCATTCTTGTAATCCAAGAGCCATTGGTGGAGCTTACTCTTAATTTCCTTTCTGTTCAGGCACATTTAGGACTGGGCAATAATTACTTACATTAACATTTCATGAATAAATTAAAATCACATTAGATGAATATTCATATTCTTCATTATATGATTCCATGGAGCATTTCCAGGTACATCCTAATGTAAGTTAATAAGAGGCTAAATCTTATAGCTTTTCCCTAACAACATGCCATCTATTACCAGACAGTATTTCTGAATATGTCCTGAGAAGTTTGTACTTTGTGAGTATGTATACTAAAATAAATGATACTTTGAAACAATTAGAGGCTGGAAATAAAACTTTTTTTTTAGTATTTGGAGAGGAATTCAAAAAAAGGACTTGTATAGTTTTTAAGTTCTTAAGAGTAAAGGGACTGGTGTATGGCGTGGAGAATAAAATTATTAAACTTATCTGCTTGTTGTTATTTTTTTCTAAACTGCCTTTTCTCAGTTCTCCAGTATAACTGGCACAGTAAAAGGGTAGCGCCTTCTGTTTCACCTGCATAGTCCACAAGTGACCGTCCCCTGTCTGTCCCATCTTCTCCTCCTCTGACACCTGGTTCTATCTGCTTGTCACTTAGTAAGGCATTTGACAAGGTTCCACACGGTAGGCTTATTCAGAAAGTCAGAAGGCTTGGGATCCAGGGAAGTTTGGCCAGGTGGATTCAGAATTGGCTTGCCTGTAGAAGGCAGAGGGTCGTGGTGGAGGGAGTACATTCAGATTGGAGGGTTGTGACTAGTGGTGTCCCACAAGGATCTGTTCTGGGACCTCTATTTTTCGTAATTTTTATTAACAACCTGGATGTGGGGGTAGAAGGGTGGGTTGGCAAGTTGCAGATGACGCAAAGGTTGGTGTTAGTGTAGAGGATTGTCGAAGATTGCAGAGAGACATTGATAGGATGCAGAAGTGGGCTGAGAAGTGGCAGATGGAGTTCAACCTGGGGAAATGTGAGGTGGTACACTTTGGAAGGGCAAATTCCAAAGCAGTATACAAAGTAAATGGCAGGATACTTGGGAGTGTGGAGGTGCAGAGGGATCTGGGGGTACATGTCCACAGATCCCTGAAAATTGCCTCACAGGTAGATAGGGTAGTTAAAAAAGCTTATAGGGTGTTAGCTTTTATAAGTCGAGGGATAGAGTTTAAGAGGCACGATGTAATGATGCAGCTCTATAAAACTCTGGTTAGGCTAGGCATGGGCAAACTACGGCCCGTGGGCCATATGCGGCCCGTTAAGCTTTTTAACCTTTGTGGCCCACAAGTCAAAGCAGAACTTGATGAAATTATATTAATAAACCTTGTTAACGTTTTTTCCCCGCAATTCTGGCGTTTTCCCAATAGATGACACACTCTGTATACATTTGTGGCGACCGATTTCCTGGCACATCCGAACCGGCTCACAATTAGTCAGCGTTCCAGCTAAGGGAGATAGCCTGCGGGGATTTGCGAGCACACAGCTTTGGAGCCTCTGCGCCACGGGGGGCAGGTTCAGGGAGGCTTAAAAGTGAGGCTGGGGATTTCGAATAAAGTTTTTTTCTTCGACTGCAGTTACTGACTCTGTGTCGTAATTTTAGCGCTGCATGTAGCACACCGCTACACATTGACCTTTGTTGAGGTGCAGCGTATTACTCCACATTTGCGCTTTACTCTTTGTTCGGCTCGACCTATTTGTGTGAACAGGCGTTCAGCGTCATGAACATCAACAAAGCCAGCCACAGATCCAAGTTAACTGACCAACACCTCAGATCCATCCTGAGAATCGCCACAACAAAACTAAATCCAGACTTTGATACGCTGGCTAAAAAAGGGAGACCAACAACACTGTTCCCACTGAAATTAAAAATAAGTTTCTTCGTTGTGTTATGTAAAAAATGCATTTGAAAATATTTTTTTCAATAAGCCTTACATGTTACATGTCATTTCTGTTAAGTGATGGACATGAGTAGTGTGCAGGTGCACGTACGTTCTCAAAATAAAAAATGCGCTCCAGATCAAATAACGCGCTCCACATACTGGCGCGCTGTCAGTGTTCTGTCTTTGTGCGGGTCGTTGTTGAGTTTTGGTACAGGGGATAATTGAATAAGAAGGAGCAGGACAAGTAGACCTGCATCTCCTACCGTTTTTGAAATAAAGACAGTCAGGAGGAGAGTGATGATGATAATATCTTGAAGGATAACAGAATTTTCAGTGCTTTAAAATAATAACTGTTACTATTAAAAAAAGCTGTATTTTATTCATTTAATTTTCAGTGTTTTAAAAGTCATTTCAATAAATAGCTAAATACCATGGGACTTCAAAGACAGATATTTTGTTGTAATGCATTTGTTCATTTTCAATTGAAATTAAAGCACATGTTTTCTATGTATCCCATGATATTTTATTTTCTCTTATGAGGTGTATTACCAAAACACTCCGTCCATCTGCTCCTGGTCCGGCCCCCCTGTCAAATTTTAGAACCCTTTGTGGCCCACAAGTCAAAAAGTTTGCCCACCCCTGGGTTAGGCCACACTTCGAGTACTGTGTCCAATTCTGGTCGCCTCAGTACGGGAAGGATGTGGAAGCATTGGAAAGGGTACAGAGGAGATTTACCAGGATGCTGCCTGGTTTAGAGAGTATGGATTATGATCAGAGATTAAGGGAGCAAAGGCTTTACTCTTTAGAGAGAAGGAGGATGAAAGGAGACATGATAGAGGTATACAAGATATTAAGGGGAATAAATAGAGTGGACAGCCAGCACCTCTTCCCCAAGGCACCGCTGCTCAGTACAAGAGGACATGGCTTTAAGGTAAGGGGATGGAAATTCAAGGGGGATATTAGAGGAAGGTTTTTTACTCAGAGTGGTTGGTGCATGGAATGCACTGCCTGAGTCAGTGGTGGAGGCAGATACACTAGTGAAGTTTAAGAGTCTACTGGACAGGTATATGGAGGAATTTAAGGTTGTGGTTTATATGGGAGGCAGCGTTTGAGGGTTGGCACAACATTGTCGGCCGAAGGACCTGTAATGTGCTGTACAATTCTATGTTCTATGTTCATCCTTCACCCCTCCTCAGTGCGCCTCTCATTTGCTAACCCCCGGTATCAGCTCTTACCTCTCCCCTCGCTATACTATTTTCCCTCTCTATACCATCTTCCCTTTCTGCTCTGCCCTCTACAGGGTTTTGACTCACAACACCCCCTACAGATGCTGCTCAGCCTCCTGAGTACCTCCAGCAGGCTCCTTTTTGTTCCTTTGTAAGCTGTTGATTAGTGATTCTGTCTGATTCTGTCAAAGGATTACTTATGCAACATTAATTCTTTACCCCCTCCACAGATAATGCCTCATCAGCTCAATGTTTCCAGCATTGTTTGTTATACGCTTGTTTATACATACAAGTGGTGCTGTGGGTTCACATCCATTCAGAGAAAACTTGACTGAAAACAAATGTGAAGTGGGCTATTGATGATGTTAATCCTTCAATGTGAATTTGTTAATTTTTTTCTATCTTGGAGTGTGCCAACCAGCCAAATTGAAATGCACACTTTGTTCAGCAGCAGGAAGTACCTTCGGTTTAATTGATGGTTGAAACCATGGTGACAGTAGCTGGAGCTCTAGCCGCAAGTTACAGAGTGCTCCTTGAAAATGTACCAAACCCAAGTCCAGTGCCTACGAGAAGGCTGAGTCGACTGAGGATTGGTCAAAATGTCCTGTCACGTGTTGCTTGCTGGTGTGCATAGGCATTGGATTGAGTGTTAGACCCACCCTGTTTCTTTAACGTGCGGATGTAGTTTACTGGAATTTCTTCAATAGCATCTTTCAAGTTTACTTCAGGAGTGACATGTGCAATATAACAGTTTGCAGCCATTGTTCTATCAAGATGACGAAGACTTTCTTTTCTAGATGTGCCATCTTTGTTTGGCTGTCCTTTGAAAGATGGCGCATTAACTGTATTTGAGGGGCTTCAGCAACATTATAACAAATTAAAACATTATTCTGAGACACTTGCGCTCCAGGAAGCTATTAATAGCAATCACTTTATTTTGAGCATGCACATTGGAATCCTCGCTTCATCATTAACTGCAATAGCTGAAACCTTGCTAAAGTTGCTGCACCTATCCACAGAGGGTTTTTCAGGAATGCTTCTTGAGAGGAATAGAATGACCTGTCACAAGTTGCAGGTGCAGCTATAGGTATGAAGGTGGTCTGCAAATAGAAAACTGCTCCCCACCCACACCCTCTGTTATTAGACATTTCAACCCTGGGATAAAGATGCTGGCTATCTACTCTTTCTGTGCCCCCCAAACTTTGTCAAATCTCCCCTCTCTCCTCACTCTAGAGAAAACAACCCCAAGGCTGCCCAACCTTTCTTATTAACAACTACCCTCTGATCCAGGCATCATACAGGTAACCTCTTTTGCATCCTCTCTAGAGCCTTAATGTCCATCTTATAAAGGAGTGACCAGAACTGAATGCAGTCCTCCAGATGTTGCCTAACAAGAGTTTTACAAAGCTGCAATGCAACTTCCTGACTTGAGCTCACTACTGTGGCTAATGGAGGCAAGCATGATATATTCCCTCCCTACCACCCTATGTTTGGATAAATGGTCTCAGCCCAAAACATCGACTCTTTATTCATTTTCTTAGATGCTGTCTGACCTGTTGAGTTCCTCCAGCATTTTGTGTGCTTTGCCTTGGAATTCCAGCATCTCCAGACTTTCTCGTGTTCGTGACCCTATCATCCTATGTAGCTACATCCAGGGAGCTGTGAACTCAGACACCAAAATCCCTCTGCTCATCTACACTCTGAAGGGGCCTTTTCATTCTACTTTTTTTTTCTTTTGACTTCCTAAAGTGCAATATTTCATATCGTGCAGTTTAAACTCCATCTGCCACTTCTCCAACTATATCTGCAACTGATCTGTATCCAGCAGTATATGCTGCCAATCTTCAACACTACCCACAACACCACCAATCTTCACTTCATTTGCAAATTTACTAACCCACCCATCCACATTTCTATCCAGGTCATTTTGTATGTATCTATTTATTTATTGAGATAACTGTGCAGAATAGGCCCTTCCAGCCTTTTGAGCCATGTTGCCCAGCAACCCCCCTGATTTTTTAACCCTAGCCTAATTACAAGACAATCTACAATGACCAAGTAACCTGCCAACTGGTACATCTTTGGACTGTGGGATGAAACCTTACAGGCAACGGCAGGAACTGAACCTGGGGGTTGCTGCTGTTCCAAAGCATTGTGCTAACTATCACAAACAGCAGAGGTCCCGTACGGATCACTGCAGAACGCCATGAGTCACAGACATCAGTCTGGATAAGTCCCATTGACCTGCTGTGGACCAGCAAAGTATGAATCCAAATAGTTCACAGTGCATCTTAAACTTTTGGATGAGCCTCCCATAACAAACCTTGTTGAATGCCTTACTTAACATCCACAGCTCTACCTTCATCATCCATTTTGTCACCTCCTTAAAAAAACTCAGTCAAGTTAGGAAGACACAACTTGCCCAGCACAAAGTTATGCTGACTGTCCCCAATTAGGCCATGGCCTTCCAATTGCTCATAAATTCTATCCCTAAGAATCCTCTCTAATAACTTCCTTACCACTAATGTGAGAGCCACCTTTCTATAGTTTCCAGGATTATCTCTGTTTTCTTTCTTGAATATGGAACATATTTAGCCATTTGCTAGTGCTCTGTGGCTAGGGAGGAGATGAAGGTATTGATCAAGGCCCCAGCAATCTCATCCCTTGCCTCTCTCAATAATCCGGGCTATATCCCATCAGGCCTTGGAGACTTGTCCACCTTAATGTTCTTTAAGATACCGAACACTGCCTCCTTTATCTCAAAATGCCCTAGCAAATTCGCATTTGCAGTGTTCCTCAATGTCCCCAGTAGCTACTAGGGGTGTTTGCAGGATAGTCTCAAAGTGATGGCAGCTCTCATATTTTTGAGTTTATCCATCAGACTCAGTGAATGAGCCATCCATTATGCCCCTCTAAGTGCAGCGGTGGATATTAATAATGCAACACCCACCCCTTTCTAACGTTCATCTCTTTATCTTTTCTGAAACATTGAAACCCATGAACATTAGACATCAATTCCTGTTGCTCTGTCAACCAAGACTTTATGTTTTCAACATCACAGTTTCATGTCGTCATCCATGCTATATGCTCATCACCCTCATCCATGATACTCCTAGCATTAGAATCCTCAGTCCTGTTGTATCTATCATCTTGCTCCTGCCTATTCCTCATGGTCATGACATTACCTTCATTTGCTCCATTTTCTGACCTGGTTCCCAACCTCCTGCTAAACTAGTTTAAACCCTGCTCTATAGCACTCGCAAACCTGCTGACCAGTGTATTGGTTCCCCTCCAATTAAGGTGGAATCTATTTCTCTTGTTCAACTAACCCCTACCCTAGAAAAGGTTCAATGATCCAAGAACTTGAAATCCTGCTTTGCACCAGTTCTTCAGCTGCACATTCATTACATCCTCCTGCCATCATAATGGGTATTGGAATCTTATTGCCCTTACCTACCACCCCATGAGCCTCCATATCCAATACATCATTCTCTGTAATTTCCACCATCTTGAATGGGATCTTATCACTGAGAACATCTTCCATCCCCTCCCCTTTCCTCTTTCGATAGAACTCGCTCTCCTCATGATTCCCTTATCCATTCATCCCTCCTCGCTGATCTTCCTCCTTGCACTTATCCCAGGAGTCATGACAAGTGCTACATCTGCCTCTACACTTCCTCCCTGACTAACATTTAGGGTCCCGAACAGTCCTTGCAGGTGAGGTGACATTTCACCTATGAGTCGTCTGGGGTCATCTATTGCACCTGGTGCTTCCCATGCTGCCCTTCTACATCCTTGAGACCTGACACTGACTGGGGCACAAATGAGGCTAGTTAGTCAAATGGCAGGAATCTTAGTGGGCTGCCCATTTCAATTCAACTTACCATTCCCATTGTGACGTTTGTCTATAGCCTCCTCTGTTGACATAATGAGGGTACACTCCGGTTGGAGTCCACTATTCTCTCCTATCAGATTTGTTCTTCAGCCCTTTTCCTCGTCTCCCTATCCCCTCCCAGCTTCTTACGTAATATCTCCCCTCCTTCACCACCCACATTTCCCCTCACCTCGTTTCTCCTATCACCTTCCAGCTTGTACTCTTTTTCCCTCCTTTTTATTCTGGCTTCTGCCCTCTTCCTTTCCAGTCCTAAAGAAGAGTCTCCTCCTGAAGTATCAACCGCTTTTTTTCCTCTCCATTGATGCTGTCTGACTTGTTGAGTTCCTCCAGGGCTTTGTGGGTGTTGCTTAGGATTTCCAGCATCTGAAAAATCTCTCCTGTATTCTGCACGCTAATATTGTTCCACCTTGTATCGCCTCAATGCATTGCTGTAATGAATTGATTACTAAACAAGTTATTCGTTGTACCAAGGTTCAGGTCATAGTTACCAAAAGCTGGGACTCATTCCCAGGCACCAAGAGCAGACTGGTAAGGAACAGCACAGAAGACAGCCATACCACTGGCCCTTGTGGTTATGACTTTTGCTGTGACACCAGCAAAAGACTAAAGTCCCTCTGCCAGAAGATACTGGGCCACCCACTTGTCCCTCATCTTCCTGCTCTTGTTGCCTGGAAAGGCGTTACTCCTTTTCCAAGATGGGAAAAGGGATCGACGAGCTTGAGGCAGTGAGTCTGGGTGATGCCACAGAAGAACAGTCAGCAGGTGGAGGTCGGTACCTGAATTTCAGATGCTGCCTCCAGTAGTGCAGACTTTGTGACTTGTATGCTTGTTTATCAGCAGCAATTAATCTCTGCATTCGAATTTTGATTCTCTGGTATGGTATTGAATTTGAGTTCATTGCATTAGAATGTTGTTTGGTATGAATGGCAATGAATCACAACAACCCACAGGGTTAATGGAAAATGCTCCAATATTAAGAGCGTAATTAAATTAGTTGCGACTCACCAATTCCATTGTTGTCATTAAGAGCAATTCACTGCTAAGTGCTGTAATGTAAATCCACAGACGGATGTGGATTTGCTTTTACCAGACTGAAGTAAAATCTGTTAAGCTTGATGGTTTGACTGTGATTCAGGGTAAGCAGGCATTTGAAATCTAATTTTATTTTACTTTCTGTGGTGCTCATTCCGTCAGCTGAGTGCAATTCAGAATGTCAACAGCCCTTTTCTGACCCATGACATTTACTACCTTACATAAAAATTTTCTGCTTAGGCTTGGATAGGCAGAAAGACTCAAGCTATAATTATCTGCTTAGAACTACAAAACTTTGGTTATTAGGACAGAAGAGCAAACATTAAAGCCCCTATCTAGGTGTGTGTGACGCCTTCTTGTGCATCACACCTCCCACTTGATCCGTGGTGCAGTTCACCACCAGCTCATTGGTGAGGCCTCAAAGAACTATCCCCAAGAGCCCACCCGCCAAACGCTCAACTTCATACCCTCTCCACTGATATGGAACATCGGACCGATATATAGCACCAGTTCAACCCACAGAATCAGAACTAATCATCACCTGTCAATCGTTTACCACGAGTCCTACCCCTGTATTCACCTAATTATCATGTTCCCACAGTAGTATTGCAATCTCATGGTTGTACTCCCATAGTGTAATCAAAGCTCTTGCAGCTAGTTGTGTTATATACAAGGCCACTGTGGTGGTGTGACATTCAACAAGCACAAAGATTACTCCTTTACAATACAGCATTGACAGGGGTGTGCAGACAAAAGTGGCTACACAATTTGGTGAAAGGCATGTGAAGATGCAAAGAAAATTAAATCACCAAGATCCTTAAAAGAAATTTTACAGCTTGCATTACATTGATCGCAGAAAGTTTTATTTGAGGAGTTTTTTCTTGGTCTTCTGTTTCTGTTGTGTTTCTGTTTTCACTTAGTTAGCCTGTGACTCATTGGGTATGAAATTTAATTATTGTTACCTCACTTTGTGGGATATGACCCTTATTCATTGCCTTTTCTTGAGAAAGTGGTGCTGAGCTTTCTAAAGTAGGTACTCCTAGACTGTTGGTAGAAGTTGCAAGATTAGGACAAAAACCAGACAGGCAACTTGGAAGTAAAAAGACATTGTATTCACATTACTGCCTTTGTCTTCGTTAATGGAAGTAGTCAAAGGGATCAGAGCTTTGGAAAGTGCTGTAAGAGAACCCAAGGTATATTTTAGAAATAGTCCATTCTGCAGCCATTGTGTTGTGGTGTAAAGGAGGTGAATGTTCCAGATTGAAGGTGAGATGTCAAACGAATAGGCTGTTTGTTCTTGTGGTATGAAATATGCACGTGTTGTTGAAACTGAACTCAAGCATGCAGATTTAAAGTGGGTATTCCATCATGTTTGAATTGCCTTCTCTGTCTCAGAAAGGCCTTGTTTAGTTAGAATTCTATCATGCCCTTCTAATCATAGATTTATATGGCTGGTTCGGTTAAATTCTTGGCTGAAGTTGGCCTGTGGGTTGCAGCTGATAGGACGGTTTGCGATGGCAATGCCATTGAAAATTAAAGGTAAACAGTTGTTGACTCTTGTGGGAGGTAGTCTTCTCTGGCATGTCAGTGACATAAGCATTTCTTACCTGTGTTCATTATGGAATATACATCTTCCATAAGGTGAGAAAAGATGAATTATGAAGATAACCTAGCCAGAAATATCACAGAAAAAAACAAAAGTTTTTCAGGTAAATATAAAGTAAATGAGAGATGAGAGAGGATATTGGGCTGCTGGTAAATGATGCTGGAGAGGTAGTAATTCAAGGCAAAGAAATGGCAGACAAACTTAGTAAGTATTTTACATCAGTTCACAGTGGAAGATGCTAGCAGTATGCTAGAAATTTCAGAGCATCGGGGGGGGGGTCGCGCAGAAGTGTGTGTAGTTACTATTACTAAGGAGAAGGTGCTTGGGAAACTGAAAGGTCTGAACGTAGATTAGTCACTTGGACCACGTAGGCTATACCCCAGGGTTCTGAAGGAGGTAACTGAAGAGATTGTTGAGGCATTCAGTAGATTCTGAAATGGTCCCAGTAGACTGGAAAATTGGGACGATGTGAGAGTGCATTATTAAGGATGTAGTTTTGGGGTATTAGGAGGTGCATGACAAAGTAGGCCAAAGTTACCATAGTTTCCTTAAGGGGAAATCTTACATGACAAATCTATTGGAATTCTTTGAGGAAATAACAGATAGGGTAGAGTATGGAGGTGGGAGTCAGTGGATGTTGTTTACTTGGATTTTCAGAAGACCTTTGACAAGGTGCTACACATGAGGCTGCTTAACAACGTAACAGCCCATGGTATTATAGGAAAGATACTAGCATGGATAGAAGATGGGGTGATTGGCAGGAGGCAAAGATTCAGAATCGAAAGGGCCCGTTCTGGTTGGCTGCTGGTGACAGCTGGTGTTCTGCAGGGGTCAATGTTGGCATTGCTTCTTTTCGTGTTATTTGTCAGTAATTCGGATGATGAAATTGGGGGCTTTGTGGTCAAGTTTGCGGTTGACATGAAGATAGGTGGGAGACAGGTAGCGTTGAAGCAAGGAGTCTGCAGAAGGACTTGGGCAAATTGGGAGAATGGGAAAATAAGTGGCAGATGGAATACAGTGCAGGGAAGTGTATGGTCATGCACTTTGGTAGAAGGAATAAAGGAGTAAACTTCTAAACGGCGAGAAAATTCAAAAATCTGAGGTACAAAAGGACTTGGGAGTCCTCATGCAGAATTCCCTAAAGGTTAACTTGCAGGTTGAGTCTGTGATAAAGAAAGAAATACACGAGGACTCGAATAGAAAAGCAGTGATGTAATGCAGAAGCTTTCTAAGACATAGGTCAGGCCACAGGTGGAGTGTTGTGAGTGGTTTTGGGCCACTTATCTAAGAAAATGTGTACTGGTATTGGAGAAGGTCTGAAAGAGGTTCTGAATTTTTCATTCCCATTTACTGATTGTATCCTAGCATTCCTTTGTTTTTTTTTAACTCTGACTCTAAAGGCTTTCAAAAGTATGCCTGCGTCACTGCCAGTGATTGTGATAGAGGCAGATACAATAAGGTTTCATAAGAGACTCTTAGATAGGTACATCTAAGGAGCTTAGAAAAATAGAGGGTCATGCGGTAGGGAAATTCTAGGCAGTTTTTTTAGAGTAATTTACATGGTCGGCACAGCATTGTGGCCAAACAGCCTATAATGTGCTGTAGATTTCTATGTTCTACTAACGCTTTTTAAGAACAGTTACAAAGACACAGCTCTAAGAAAAAAAGCCTTCCTTTATCTTTGTCTTATGGGTGACCCCTTAATTTTATACAGTGATCCCTAGTTCAAGAACATGTCTGAAAAGGAAACATTTTCTCCTCAACCACCCTGCCAAGACAACTCAGATCTTCTATGGTTAAATCAAGTTCCTTCTAATTCTTTCAATCTTAAGTGGATCTAAGTCGACTCTGTCCAAAGTTTCCTCCAAAATGATCTGTCCATTCTGTTTATCATTGTGTTAAATCTGTGAACTGATTACAAAGCATTAACATCCTTCCTTTCAAAGTTCAAAATAAATTTATTATCAAAGTACATATTTGTCACCATGTACAATGCTGAGATTCATTTTACTTGTGGGCATTCACAGTAAGCACTTGCCCACAAGAAACACAATAGTATCAATGAAAGACTGCCCCCAACAGTGCAGACAAAAGCCAATGTACAGAAGACAACAAAATATGCAAATACAAAAAGAAATAATAACAATAATTATTAGTATTATTTTTCTTCCTAGAAACATGAGATGAAGAGTCCTTGAAAGTGAGTCTCTAGCTTGTGGATGGTGCCAGCGAAGTTGAGTAGAGTTATCCCCTCTGGTTCAAGAGCCTGATGGTGGAGGAGCAATAACTATTCCTAAACCTGCTGGTGTGCCTCCTGAGACTCCTGTACCACCTTTCCAAATGGCAGCAGTGAGAAGAGAGCATGGTCTAGATGGAGGGTCCTGATGCTGTTTTCCAGTGACAGTGCTCCGTGTAGATGTGCTCAACGGTATGGACGGCTTTACCTGTGATGGACTGGTCCATATCCACTACATTTGTAGGCTTTTCCATTCAAGGGTTTTGTTGTTTCCATACCAGGCTGAGATGCAACCAATCAATATACTCACTACCACACATCTATAGAAGTTTGACAAAGTTTTAGATGAAATGTCAAATCTTCGCAATCTTCAAAGAAAGTAGAGGCGCTGCTGTGCTTTCATTGTAATGGCACTTGCGTACTGAACTCATGACAGATCCTCGAATACAACACCGAAGAATTTAAAGTTGCTGACCCTCTCCACTGACGATTGAACCACTTATGGACCACTGATTTCCTTTAATAAGGGAAATAATAAGGACACCATGGTAGTATAGGAGGTAGAGTGACACTATAGCAGCTCAGGATGCTCTGGAGTTCAATTCCAGCACTGTTCTGTAAAAGGTTTCTAGACGTCATCCCGTCGAATGCATGGGATTTCATTGGGTGCTCCAGTTTCCTCCCACAGTCGAAACCTGGTGGTAGGTTAATTGGTCATTTTAAATTGTCCTATGATTAGTGTAGGGTTTATTGGGGTTGTGGGGTTGCTGGGGAGGTGTGGCTCGAATGGCCAGAAGGGCCTACTCTTCACTGTGTTGTGACACAGAACTGAGGCCCAGTCCTGTTCCGGCTACTCCAGTCTTTGTGTCTGTGGACTCGTGTTTCGTCTGAATGTCATCTGCTTACTTTTGTTGTTTGTACAATTTCTCTTCTTCTCTCTGCACATTGGGTATTTGATGATCTTTTCAATTTTAATGAGTTCTTTCACAATTTGTTTGTTTTGTGGCTGCCAGTAAGGAAATTAATCTCAAGGTTGTATAATGTATGCATACTTTGATAGTAAATGTACTTCAAACTTTAGATATGTAAGTAAATACTGTATCCACATCAGATGAAACTTCAGCAAGACATGGAATATCCCCATTTTTCATTTAATTCCCCAGCTTTAATTGATAACATCTTACTTATTCACAGTATTGGCATTCTGGACTTTGGTAAATTAGGCAGTAGGATAATCGGAATCCTCTGCATCTCAGCTCAGCGGTCTTTCACTATGTAGACAGTTTTATCCAATTTTCCAAGTTTGTACCTTATTCTCCATTTGCCAGATCTCTAACCCAATCAAGTTCTCTCACTCTTCACAGCTTGTTTTCCCACCTATGACTGTGTTATCAGCACATTTTGCAACCATACCTATAGCCTTTTCAGATCACTTCTGTAAATTGTGAAAAAGTTGTGAATCCACCACCACCAACTATTTTTTGTTGGTTCTCTTCCCAGTCCGGCAGAAAATTTTCTAACTGTGCCAATGTTATCTCCAATATCGTGAACTTGTGTTTTCTAATCATCTTTGATACTGCTGCTTATCCAATACTTTCTTAATCTTAATATATCCATTGTTTCCCCTTTATCCACAACACTGGTTTCTTCAATAAACAGATTAAACATGATTTCCCTTTTACAAAACTTTGTCTGATTACCCTCCATTGCTCCATGTACTCTGCTTTTTTTAAAGACCAGCTTCTAATAATTTTATTGTGAAAGCTGTTAAGTTAACTATCTGTATTTTCCTGATTTGTCTCTCTTTATAAATACAAAAGTTAGATTTGCTTTTTTCCAGTGTAACGGATCCTTAAAGAAATTTTGGAAAATTAAAATCAATGCGTCAAATACCTGATATTCTAATATTGATGAAGGACAGCTAAAGTCTGAGGTTGATGTTGTTTCATCAGAACTTATGGTTTTCAACTTAACTTTGAGCCATGTGTATTCTTTTTGCACAATGTGGCCTGATCTGAATACTTCCAGCATTTTCTGTTACTATTTCTGTCATCTTTGCACCCCCCCCCCCCCCAGTAGAAGAGCTTGTGTGTTTGGGACATGCGGTTGGAAGGTAGGAGTGGACTGAGAATGGTTCAGCTGGAGTGTTCAAGGACGACTTTAACTTCTCACTGCTGCAGTTGGAGGTTACCAGCTGCTTTAAAAGGGCATCAATCCATACTGGGATTGCAGGGTGAGCTGCTTCAACATCTGTCATCCAGTAGCACTCATGTCTGGTCAGATGACGTGCTTTGAGAGGTTGGTCATGGCTAGAATTGACTTCTGCATGAGCTAGGACATTCACCTACTGCAATTTGCCTAAAACCACAGCAATTCTACAGCGATGCAATCTCATTGACTCTGCACTCGGCCATAGACAATCTGAACAACAACAACAACTACATCAGCTGCTGTTTTATCAATCAGTGCAGCTCAATAATAACATCTCCTTGCTGATGGTCAATATAGGTGCACCTCAAGGATGCATGCTTAGCCCACTACTCTACTCTCTCTACACTTATGACTGTGTGCCTAGGTACAGTTCAAGTGCCATGAATAAATTCATCAATGATACAACTTCTGGCAGAGTCTCTGATGGTGCTGAAGAGGCTTACAGGAAAGAGAAAGATTAACTGGTTGAGTGGTATTGCAGTAACAACCTCGGACTCAATGTCAGCAAAACCAACTGGAATATGATTAACTGGAGCTGATTGTGGACTTCAGGAAGGGGAAGTTAAGGGAACACATCGGGACGTTAAGGGTCTCATCGAGGAGTCAGTATTGGAAAAGAAGAGCAAGTTCAAGTTCCTGATGTCAGCATCTTAGAGGATCTAACCATGACCCTACAATTTGATGCAATCATGAAGAAGGCATGCCGGCAGCCATACTTCATTAGGAGTTTGAGGAGATTTGGTACGTTACAGTGGAGAACATACTGACTGGGTGCATCACCACCTGGTATGGAGACTCCAAGGCACAAGATCAAAAGAGGCTGCAGAGGTTTGTAGACTCAGCCAGCTCCATCACAGGTGCAATTCTCTCCAGCATCAACGACACTGCCACAAGAAGGTGGCATCTGTCGTTAAGGGCCCTTACCATCCATGACATGCCTCCTTCTCTTTGCTATACTTAAGAATGAGATACAGGAGCCTGAAAGTGCAGTCTCAACATTTTAGATACAGGTTCTTCCCCTCCACCATCAATATTTCTGAACGGGCCACGAACTTATAAACACTACCTCACTATTCCTCTTTGGCACTATTTATTTAATGTTTTTATTGGTGGCCAGTTCTCTAAAAGCTGTATTTGTAGTTAAGTAATTGTGAATATTTACTTAAAATTATCAGAGGGCTGGATAGTAAAGGTCTTTCATTTTTTGTAATAGCTGTGAATTCTCCATTTTCCATTCTTGGCATTGCTGTGAAATTCAAGTTGCTGTTGAAATTTAGCTTGGAGTGCAAGTCTCAAAAGCTCTTCTCCTCCGGCACCCCACCACCCCGCCTCCCCAAGTAATTCTGCTGGTCAGCCCAGCCACTTACCTTTGGAGATAGCTTATGCTGCTTGGGCCATGGTTACGAGGTGGGCTTAGCCGTCCATCTGAAAGAAACAAACATGGTCCTGGCGACTCTAGACAATGGAATTTCTTCCCCAATAGGATTTCTTTTCTTCTATCATGAGTGTATGTTTCCTGCACGCCTATTAAAACTTTGCAGAAGAATGCTGGTTTCAGAGGCCCCTTAGTACAAACTCTGTTATTGCTCTGAAATATTGATTCAATTTTAAATGGTACCGTTGTGGGAAATATTAACTGCATTGTTCACTTATAAGTGGCTTGTATCATTTGATGCTGTTGATATCACAGTCTAATAGTCCTTTAATATTCTTTGTTTCCTGTGACTATTCCCTGTTGGCTTTTCAACAGAAGCGACTGCCAATATCTTGGAGCAAACACTTGAAAATTACGAGGGGTAAGATGCTTCTTGCAGTATCATGTCAAACAGATACTTGAAATTGTAAACATTTTTAGAAAGTTTAAATTCTTACTCTGCAAGTTTAAATGAGTTCAAGTAATCATACTCCAGTTGTTATATTTTTTTAATTGAAGCTTTTCACTACAGTATAGAAGGGTCACAATCAAGTTCATTCTCTTCCCTGCCCACCCCTGCCTCTCACAAACATTAGCTAGTTCCATGTTTCCAGCCCGATGCATGCACAGTTTTACCTGATTATTGACCTCACATCCTGTCTTTCATTATGCCGACTGATCAACAAGGTTCAACTGGGTTTAAATCTTTAACTTCTCCAGAGAAATCAGTTGATGGAAAGGAGAAGCTCAGGTTAAATGGAATAAGGATGTTTGGCACTGAGATTTTTCAAAGAGCCATGATTCTGCAAAGCTTTTAGAACTGTTTTCTCTAGTCCTAAATAATTTCCAGATATGATCTTCAACTGCTGCAGGTAGCCAGATTTTGTCTCCCATACTTCAAGTGATGCTGATGTAATTCTATCTGCAGTTGTTTCCACATACTCCACTTAGCAGCTGGTAGTGGTAGACTCTGCCTGGCAACCACCTGCAGTGCTGCAGAGATGAATTACATCTTCGGCAACAACACGACGCTACTGTACCCGCGCCCCCCCAGAAGCAATGCCAGTGCTGGCCTGAATTCTACCGGGCTGAAACTGAAACAATGCGCTAAGAAGAGCTCAGCCGAGGAGCTGAACTCGCAACAGAATGAAGTGGAATCCACGCGTTGGCAGGCGCTGCTGGCATTTTTTACCCGTAGGCACTACTTTATTGACTGTATTTCTGCAGGTGGCAGCTGTACTCAGGTAAGTTCCATTAACTGGTCAATCTACATCTCTGTTAATGAAAATGTAAGTGCAATCATTTGGAAGGCTAATGTATGGTAGAAAATGTTTCATGGGGGTGGGGGCTGTAGTAGAACTTGCTCTTTTCCTTTACTCTGTGCCTACATTGCACATTGATAAATCGCCCTGAAAACCTTGTCTGATTTTTAGTTTTCTGCTGTGACGCACATAGACTCGGAGCTTTTCTATGTTCAACATATATGGTCTCCGGTAAACGCTTGGATTTTTGCTTGCTCTCTCCTTTCTTCCTGAACAATATCTGTCACTGCTAGTGAATTAAATTGTGTTCTCAAATGGTGCTCAAGTAAATGCCCTTATTGTTTCAGATTGGGTTTCATTTTGATGGTCTTTGTATTTCAACAAATCTATTAGACTTCCTCATGCACTCCTTTAATGCACTATGTAATTACATATTTAGTTTCCATTTATTCAGGATACAAATCATTAAAGTTGTAGCTAGACGGTAATGCTTCGTAGATTACCTTGATATTATTGCAGATACCTTGCTGTTTTTGAATTTTGCTCTTTTCAAAATTTCTCTGCAGCAGAATCATGTATATCATACCCTTTTATAGCAATGTGTGTGGATCAAAGATGACAGCTAGCACAATTGTGGCAGCTGTTTGGCTGAAGGTTCTTTTCTCTTTGCAAAATTAATGATGAATATTTTATTAAGTTGCAGTGCCTCCCGGAATAGGTTTAAAGTTAAATGCAAAAACAATGATTTTAGTCCAGTCTAAAGGTGCTTTTACACTGCAGCATAAGGCTATTTTAAATGCAGTTTGGGTTCCAACCAGACAGAACCGTGGTCACATTGCTTAGCTTCTACCTGCTTGGAAAGTTAATCTTGTTAACTTCTGCCTGCCTGGAAAAGTA
This sequence comes from Hypanus sabinus, assembly GCF_030144855.1. NCBI lineage: Eukaryota > Metazoa > Chordata > Chondrichthyes > Myliobatiformes > Dasyatidae > Hypanus > Hypanus sabinus. The sequence continues at coordinate 35,036,248 of NC_082707.1, forward strand.
ATAGTCCCTTTTGACCTGGGTTCTGCCTGTAATGGCAGAACTAACACTTCAAATCTGAAGATGGCTGGGAATATTTGCTTTCACTGTGAATTAAATTCAGCTTGTTAAGTGTCCAGTGCGATCAAACAAATGTCTCCAAGAAGACCTGAGAGTCTGAGCAGGATTATTAAGTGAAAACGATTCTGAGATATACTCTGGGCCCAGATCATTAAGAGCTTTAAAAACAAATAAAAACCCTTCTAAATGAATCTTTAACTGAAATCCAGATTTTTAGAATAAATCTGGTACACCTATTGTGAAAAACCAAGTTTGTCAAGACCACCTTTTGTCTTATACTGAAGTTAAATGAACTATCGTCATTTACTCACAGTTTAGTGTTATTGCAAAATGGAAGTTGCTTTATTCCTACACTAACTAGGATGTATGGTGTTTCTAAGTGATTGAGAGGTTATGCAATTAAATTAAATTGGATACTGCTAACTCTGCCAATCTAACTCTCAAAGTATTTGTACCATTCAAATACATTTCTACACCTGTATATTTTATTTTGGCAAGTTGCTTCCATAGTATCGATAAAGTTAGACTTGACTATTGATTATGAAACTGCTTGCCTTTGAAAATGTTTTGCAATAAAATCTGTTTTAATAATAACTTTATTTACAGAGCACTTTTCAGACATGATAGTGTTCAAAGTGCTTTGCAGTGTACAAACAATAAAGTGAGAAATAAAAGTAAGTTTGAAATAAAAGACAAAAAGATGTTAGTTAAAAGCAAGTTTTGATAAATCAGTTTTGAGTTGGCCTTTAATAGTGTCTGCTGAGTCTGCATCCTTGATAGTTTTAAGTATTGAATTCCACAGTTTAGCTTATAGTTTTTTAAAAAAGCTGACTTGCCAATTCTGTTTTGAGGGAGATTGTTTAAATTTAAGATATTGGCGAATGAAGACGTGAAAGCTCGAGGATGAATATCAAATGAAAACGATTCTGCGATGTACTCTAGCCCCAGACCATTAAGAGTCTTAAAAACAATTAGAGAACTTTAAAATGAATTCTTTAATATAAAGGCAGCCAATGCAGATTAGATAGCACCAGAGTGAAATGTTCTGTCATCCTGGTCTGGCAGCGGCATTCTGAATGAGTTGAAGATTGTCAATAGAATTCTTTGGAAGGCCAATAGGAAGTGCTTTACAGTAACCTAGTCTATTCGATATAAAGGCATGAGTTTGTTTTTCAGCATCATTTCGTGACAGAAGCAAATGCACTTTTGCAATATCTCTAAAGCACATAAATGCTGCTGTGGTCACTTTCTTTATGTGGAGTTGAAAATTCAAATCTAAATCAAGGCTGGTTACTTTTGATTTTACATAGGAAGCCAAGTTATGACGAAGTTTATCTCTTTTAGCTTTGGGACAAAGCAGAAGTATTTCAGTTTTATCTTCATTTAGTTTGAGGAAATTATTGTTCATCCATTGTTAATTGGAGCCATACCAGAAGTCAGAAAAGATAGGGTGTTGTCATCATCAGAAGTGTGTCATATGAACCACTGTGGAAATCAAGTATGCTCTCTAATGATGCCTCCTAAAGGGAGCATGTAAAAGGAGAAGAATAGGGGACCAAGACAGCTTCATTGAGCAACACCAACACATATGTTGTATCTCTTAGAAAATTGGTTTTCTTTCCAAGATAGATGAATGAAACCAATTAAGAGCACTTTATGCGTTTTAAGTTCCAATTGCTTCTTTTATCCGAAAGATCCCAAAGGTTACTTGGTAGCAGTTTGTTTTAAGTTTTCCAAGTTCAAAGTTACAAGCATGTGAAGATTAATTCTTTCTCTTCATACACTGACGTTTAGGAATGCAGCTTTATTGTACTGGTAGGAAGTCTGTAGTTACTATCGTGAATTTCTATAATGGGTGTGGCATTGGTAGCAAGGCTGCTAAAGTAAATTTTTTAAACTTAATCGAAAGTTTGAGGGTCTGTGAGATTTCTCTTATTTGACATCTGTGAATATTTCATGAATGTTTTGTTGCATAGAAGGAAATGTTATTCCAGATTTATTTCCAGTTTGAACAGGCCAGTGTAGTTGCACTTTGTGTTGTTACTGATCTTGCTGCTTAAAGGATTTTTGGATCCTGTATAAAAGGGATCCCATCCTCATCGCCAGAACTGTTAGAGAAATTACTCAAATATGCCACTCAGGTCAGACTGTGAAGTAAAGAGAGCTTTATTCACGATATTGTAGGACATAGAACTGCTATCAGTGGGCTTCGAGCTGTGAATAATACAGAGAGCACATCTCCTTTTATACGTGTACCTCGATTGCAAAAGCAAAGTCTGTTCGATTCCCTTGTGAATTACTAAAGATAAGCTAGGTTCACTGCAGTTCTCTTGGGATAAACTATACCCATAGCAACAGCCAAAGTTTAAAAAAAAATCAGTCTTGTGTATGAGTCTGTATTAACAAAGACCGTTAGTCTCATATCTTTGAGGCTAATTCTTAAAAGATAATTTACAGCAAGTATTTATTCTAAGATTTGTATCCACTAAAAGCCAGGGTCATTTCTATAACAAGCTAAGCTGCAAACTGGTTTCCACACTCAAAGAGCCAATATTAACCCTTTATCTATCAAAATCTTTAACTCACAGTTTTTTCCTCCTCACTTTGATTCTTTTCACTTGGGAAATTCCACTCATTTGGTATTAATTGGTGCTCATTTTTCAGTTTGTCTGAGTCTGTTTAGCTGCCACTGTATGTAAAGTAGCAATTTCGTGAACTAGGCAGTACATGCTGCAAGGCAAGGCATAGATTACCCCTTCCACCCCTCAAGTCTCTGATAATTTAATAAAATAAATCTCAGTAATTCTAAAATTCTGCTTTGCACTTCATGGATAAGCCTGAGCATTTGTGAGAGGAAGTTTTACAGTCACTGACCAGGAGACCAGCAACATAAAGGATTTTAGGGTGGGGTCATGGTTGGGAGGCGTTCATGGTTAAGGAAGGAGGTTTCTTGTCAGAGGTTTCTACGTAGAGCCCAGTGGAGCAGCTATCCTGGCCATTAATATTTTAGATTGACTGTTAGCGATTTTTAAAAATCGCCATAGAAAGCATCGTATCTGGATGCAAAGTAGCTTGGTATGACGGGTGCACTGCCCAAGACCTCAAGTCATTGCAGAGAGTTGTGATCACAGCCCAGTATATGACAAACCACCCTCCTCTTCGTTGAATCCATCTACTCTTTCCACCACCATTACCAAAATAAGGAACTCCTCCTACCCTGGTTATTTTCTTCCCTCTTGGGCAGAGATAAAAAGCTCGGGAGCATGAGGGAAGATTCTATCCCACCATTATGTCTCTCGAATGGACCTCTCGTATGCTAAAAGATGAATTCTTGCTTTCCCAATCACTTAGTCTTGGCCTTAGTTCTCTATTTGCCTATTTGCACCATGCACTTTCTCTGCAAATGCCACAATCTGTTCTGGATTCTGTTTTCTTTCTGATACCTTTATTAAACTATATAGGTCATAATCTATAAAAGCTTTATCCTGTATTTCAGTAAATGTGATAATAGTAAGCCAATAGAGCAATATTAAAACACAAACTGATTGCCTGCCTATCTCAGCTCGGGTCCTTCTGGGCTAACAGCTTGTGATAATGTTGATAGTACTTGTGTCTCTGAGCCAGAAAATTGTGGCTTCAAATTCCGCAGCTGATGCTCGAGCACATTGACTCAAGGGTTAAGGTTTTAGAACCAGGTTCATTTGCAAGTCATGAAATTTGTTGTTTTACAGTTGCAAGAAAAAGTTTGTGAATCTTTGGCAATTACCAGTTTTTCTGCATTAATTGCTCATAAAATGTGGTCTCATCTTCACTAAGTCACAATAATAGGCCAACACAATCTGCCTAAACTAATAACACATGAACAATTGTACTACTTGTTGTCAGTACTAAGTACAACATTTAAACAATTATAGTTTAAGTTTAAAAAAGTATATGAACCTATGAGGTAATGCCTTCTACAAGAGCTCTTTAGAGTCAGCTGTTGCAATCAATGAAATGAGATTGGAGGTGTGTGTTGTAGAGGTACCCTACCTGTTCCTCTCAAGAAAGATATATTTATGTGCACCATGCTTCGATCAAAACAATTTTCAGAGGACCTTCAAAGAAGAATTGTAGGGCTGCACAATATTTCTATAGACCCGAGTTTGTAAAAGACCATCTGGATGTTTCACAGCACTTCTGGGACATTGTTCTGTGGGCAGATGAGACAAAAGTTGAACTTTTTTGGCAGAAATGCACATTGCTATGTTTGAATGGAAAAGGGCACTGCACACCAACCAAAACCTCATCCCAACTGTGAAGTTTGGTGGAAGGAGCATTATGGTTTGGGGCTGCTTTGCTGCCTCAGAGCCCAGACAGCTTGCAATTGGAGAGGGAACAATAAATTCAAAATTGTATCAAGACATTTTACAGGGGAATGTCAGAGTAGTGGTCCATCACCTGAAGTTTAGTAGAAATTGGATGATGCAACAAGACAATGATCTAAAAGACAAAAGTAAATCAACAACAGAATTGTTTAAAAAGAAAGTTGTGTTTTGAAATGGCCAAGTCAGAGTCCAGAGCCTTAATTGTGATACAGTGGCATGAATTGAAGTGAATTGACTTTATTTCTTACATCCTTCACATGCATGAGGAGTAAAAACCTTTACGTTGCATCTACATCTGAATGTGCCAACGTCTCCTTCTAAATGTGCATAACCTGCAGAGAGCTGTTTTTGCAAGGTATCCAAGAAATACTGATGAACTGAAACAGTATGGAAGAATGGTCTAAAATTCTTCCTCGTCATTGTGCAAGTGTTATCAGCAACTACTGGAAACATTTGGTGAAAGTTATTGCTGCTAAAGGAGGTTCTACCAGTTATTAAATAAGTGGGTTTGCATACTTTTTCTAGCCTGGACCGTGAATGATTAAACATTGGGTTTAGTAAAGACATGAGAAGTACAATTGTTTGTGTGTTATTAGTTTACGCAGGTAGTGTTTGTCTATTATTGTAACTTGAAGATCATACCACATTTTGTGAGGAATTAATGCAGAAAACCAGGTAATTGCAAAGGGTTCACAAACTTTTCTTGCAACTGTTTTTGGCAGTGCAGTGCAAGATGTAAAAATTACTGTAAGCACGGTAAATAAATAAATAGTGTCTGCTGAGCTGACCATGATAAAATGTTGAGCAAGGGTACGAAAGTTATCCCACTTTTATAAGTATCCATCCTTCCATTACTAAATCAGACTTTACCTCTGTTATCTTACTGTGAATAAACAGACTACATTTTCCTATATTACAATGATTTCCATACTTGGTAACCTAGTGAATTTGAAGCAGTTTGGATTGGCCTGAAAAATAAGTGAAAGGCTTTATATAAATTCAAGTCTTATTCAGTATACCCTGTGTTCCACATAAAGCCAACACCAAGAGGTTTCATTCAAACCCTTGTGCCAGCAAAATAATATCACTGGACTTTGTCATTTAAATTTTGAGTAATTCATCTGGTCTGGTAAATGCCATCTCGTTAAGATTGCAGTCTGAGTCTCATCAGTCATTCACATTGAAGTATGTGATTAAAATTAAGTAGTAATGTTTTTAGGTAACTTGTTCTAGTTTACAATCTCTAGAGAACCTAAAGGATAGAAGTAGATTAAAAGATACAATGTTCAAAAACATTTGCCACAAAAACTAAATCTTTGGTGGTTGATCCAACCATGATACCTAGAAGGAAGATGAAGCCATCAGAACTCTCTTTCAATGCAAACAACTCCATTAGTTTATCTTGGGCATTTTCCCCCACAGGAGCACTGGAGAAACAACTGTTTCGATTCCTTCCGCACTTTTCCTCGGTTTGGCGTGCAAAGCCTCCATCCCATTCCTGGGTCAGATGAGCATAAAGCCAGTTTATTTTTTGTTCACTGTAGTTGGCAATTATCCTGTTTCTTCTGATGTGTTTGTGAGACCAAATTGCATGGAGTTTTTTCATTTGCATTCAGCTTTTCAATCATTTTTATTTATAAAAAGAACTTCAGTGTTACAAACGCTATTTCAAGTCAAGTCAAGTCACTTTTTATTGTCATTTCAACCATAACTGCTGGTACAGTACACAGTAAAAATGAGAATGTTTTTCAAGACCATGGTGCTACATGAAACAGTACAAAAACTACACTGAACTACGTAAAAACAACACAGAAAAAAAACTTACACTAGACCAAAGACCTACCCAGGACTGCATAAAGTGCACAAAACAGTGCAGGCATTACAATAAATAATAAACAGGACAATAGGCACAGTAGAGGACAGTAATTTGGTGCAAGTTAGGACTGTGCAGTGATGTAGAATTGGTGCTGCTGTTTCAGAGCTTCAGAAATTCAGGTAAAATGCACAAAAAAAAGCTGGAAAAACTCGGCAGATCGGGCAGTATCTGTGGAGAGGTTGCATCACCTTCTGTTATGGAAGGGCCACTGCACAGGACTGGAAAAAGCTGCAGAAAGTTGTAAACTCAGCCTGCTCCATCATGGGCACCAGCCTGTCCAGCATCAGGACACCTTAAAAAGATGGCATCCATCATTACGGACCTCCATCACCCTCTTCTCATAGCTACCACGAAGGAGATAGTACAGGAGTCTGAAGACACACACTCAATGTTCCAGGAACATCATCTTCCCCTCTACTTCAGACTTCTGAATGGAAAATAAACCCATGAGTATTTTTAACTCTCTTTTGCGCTATTAATTTAATTTTTATATGTACTTTTTATTGTAAATTTTATTTTGTGTTACAATGTATTGCAAAACAGCAAGTTTCATGACATATGCCAGTGATCTCAAACCTGATTCTGATTCGCCTAGTTTGTTTTAGAGTATATCACAACCTCCAAAAGAGGTAGCCGAGCGAAACAGCCACTGGTTATGGATGATGAGGAGTGATGCCAGCTGGGCCCTAAGATGACACATGGGTGAAGACTGGGACACTGGGTTGCACTGTTGAGCCCTCTGGAGACGTAATGGGTTTAAACTGACGAAACATCTAAGAAGGGGGCTGCCCACCTGATGACCCCTGGGAAGCACCTGCCACTCACCAAGTCCCACCTCAAGATCTCAATGATCTGACCTGAGTTAGGATCTGCTTATCAAAGGGATTGAAACATCTTGTCCTATGAGATCAAACTATGCAAAGCAGACAATTTTTTCAAACGTTGCTGTGATTAGAGTCAGAAGAGAAACTAGCCATTAGCCTACCAGATCTGCAATGGTCAAGAAGCACTCATTTGCATTAATCCAATTGTCCTCTTCCATCCCTATTAATTGCTCCAACATTACCTCTCCATCTGCAATTTGCTTGCCAACAATTTTCAGCAGGGGCTATTAATCAAAGCTATTTATCCTATCCAAATGCATTTTTGCACAAGAGGAAGGCTGCAGCCCATGCAGTCAGAGGAAGAATGTGCTGTCTGCACCTGAGGTCTGATTCTTCATTTCCAATCCTGATGAAGGGTCTTGGCCTGAAATAACACCCCACATTTACACTGTACAAACTGGCTCCCCTATCCCAGCAATAACCATGGTACACCTGTAGAAATTTGTGAGTATCTTTAGTGGTATACCAATTCCACCTCAGACTCCTGATAACTGAAGTATATTGGTGAACTGCAAGTGTAAGAGCTTTTTGGGTGTGGTATTGAGTTTTGTGTGGCATGCCACCAGTTTCAGGAGCAGTTGTTGCCTTGTAGCCATCATGTTCTTGGACCTGCATCACTAGCCTCAGCGCAGAGTTGCCTCAGCAGCTGTGGACTCACTTTCAGGGACTCCGCAGCTTTTATTTGTTTGCTTTTTTTATTATTGGCATTATCTGCCCTCTTTTGCACATTGATCTTTTGCATGTTGATCGGTCTTTGTTGTGTGTGGTTTTTCGTGGATTCCATTGTGTTTCTTAGTTGTGTGGCTGCCTGAAAGAAGATGAAGCTCAAGATGCTTCAAAGTTCAAATTTATTATCAATTTGTTCCAATGAATTATTACAAAATTACATCATGAAAAGGGATCTAGTACTTTCCCGATGTATATGACAAATAAATTCTTCTCAGTCAGGTACGGGTATCAATTATATCTGACATTTCGATGACAAGCTCAGCCAACTTCATCAGGAATGATGCCTGGGCATGTCTAGTCCAGTGGTATTTATACCCAGTAGTTCGTCCATCCTGATTGGTTAGTCCTCAGTCAGTCGGGTTTCAGTTCTCCCACCATTTTTACAATTGAATTCCAGTTCTTATTTAGAACGAGACCTTAGTCTTGGTTAAAATTCTTTTCCTCCAGTTCTATTTCAATAGTTTCCTTTATCAGGTGGACCCAAAAGCCACTGGCACAGCATAGTAGTTTTGTGCTGTCGAAGTCAATCTCATGGTCATTGAGAATGCAATGTTCTGCTACCACTAATTTCTCCGCGTAACCCAAACATAGATCTTCTGTGCTCCTTGATGTGGGCTTCCACCCCGTGCATCCCATCCGGCATCAAGGAGGTGTATCCATTTGGTTACCAGGAGAAATCAGCAGTAGCAAAACACTGCATTTGCGATGGCCAAAGGAGAGATTTCAATGGCACAAAACTACTGTGCTGTGCCATTGAAATAAAACTAGAGGAAAAGATCTTTAACAAAGTTGATGGTCTTGCTCTCAGTAAGAACTGGAATTCAATTGAAAACAAGGTGGGAGAGTGGAAATCTGATTTGATGAGGACCTACCAATCAGGATGGACAGACTACCGGGTATAAATACCACCAGACTAGACATGCTCTGGCATCATCCCTGATAAAGATGGCAGAGTTTGTCATTGAAACGTCAGTTGATATCGGTACCCAGCTGGGAGCCCAAGAAAATTATAAATTACATAGTCATTGTATGGAATTCCATATATTAATAATGTGTTTATCATCTTGTTTCTGGTATAGGGGAGCCAGTTTTTGCAGTGTAAATGTGGGGAGATATTGCAGGGCATCCCAGGAGGCGAATGAAAATGGTCTTTTATTTAATCTGCTTTCTTTCTCAGTTTGTGCTCATAATTACATTTAGTTGCTGTAGCAACATTGACAGATTCCCGATTCGGCTCGAGAGTTAATTACTCAATTTAAATTTTAGGATTTGCTTCTACATATTAGGAACATGTGTTTGCTGTATTGTAAGGTGTCAGAGTTAATATTTTGAAGTCTGCATTGGTGCATTAATTTTCATTGGTGTTTCTGAATATGTAACAGTGTGTACAGTTACTTTCACTTGATTGATTGTCCTCGCAATATTTAATAAAACTTGCAGATTTTGCTGCTTGTTTTCACAGTTTCAGCTTCATTTCCTCACTTCACCACACCTTTTGTAATAAGAGCATCATTAAATTTAGAGCTCAGCATGGTGACATAACAAAGGGGAATCATTTATAGTTTCATGGGTTCTCATGTTGGATCAACTCAATATGGTCAAGATAGGATTTGGAGAGGTTATCGTTCTTGAGCCCTGCTGACTTTCCTGATGAGCTGAATGCACAAGGACAAATGGTTTTGGCTTAAAGATAGGTTTTAAAGATTGATTTTTAAGGGCTGTAAGTACCGAACAACTGTTAAATTTTTATTTGAAATAAGATTCTTCAAAATTAAATGGACAGATGATTTAATGCACACATCTCAGTAAATCTGAAAATATTGTATTGCATGGCAAACTTGCTATTGAGTTTTTCATGGATTGGAAGTAATTCTGCAGTGGACACGCAGGGGTTTGAATGTTGGCATTTCCATAGAAATCTCCTGGAAATAATTTTAATAGTATTGCAAATGCTACAATCAGATGGAGAAAAAATGTAATTTTCTCTAACTCTTGGTGATACTCCATCCGCATTAAAGTGAATAAATCCTGTTAATGTGAGAAAAAGACGACAAGGTTTTGAGGCAAATCTCCAGCTGGTGTGATGGGTTGAACCAACTTGTTGACTTCCTTTACAGCACGTTCCCCACCAATGCCACTTACTCTTCTAATAACGCTTTAGTTTCACTTCCATATGCCTACTGCTGAGAAACATCTGCTAGTATAGCGTCTGTGTCTCTGTATTAATACTGACATTTGCCATGTCCCACGTGCAAATTAAATGTTCTGTTAATCTGCTTGCCGTGTAGCTGATAATGATTAAACATTCTGCCCACCTGCCCATTACCTCTGTCCTTGTTGTCGCATTACCATCTAGTCACCCTGAATTTCTGTTTTTGTCTAGGTGCCAGGGGATCTCGTATCTTGATGATCTTCCACAGTGCTGTAATTCCTTACTTGGTTCCGTTGTTTATGTTTTCTTAATGTCTTGCACAAGAGAAATTCTGCTGATCTTTCTCAGTCTGCACTGTGTGCTTCTGACTACTGATACGGATGATGACTTAACTCTGCATTGATGTGATCAGGAGAGTGGGGGAGCTACTACTGAGTATGAACAACAACTTTCCTGTATCTTATGGTCTTATAGATGGGGCTGAGTGGGAAAATGGATCAGCCATGATGAAATGGTGGATGAGACTAGATGGGCCAAATAGCCTAATTCTATTCCTAGATCTTGTGCTTTTATGGTCTTAAATCCATTCTCAGTGCTGTGAAAAACCCTGGAATGAATAAATTATGTTTCCCTCAATCTTTTAACCCACCACTATTACCAACCTATTTGTATTTCATCCTAATATACCCTTAAGTTGAGTGTAAAGTTTTAGGTGGTAATGCCTCTATGAAGAACTTGATTGTTTTCTACTTTTATTGCTGTTGAATGTGAATGTTTTAATGATGCATTTGGCTTGTGCCCAGGTAGTACTTAAGTGAGATGCATTAGGGTCATTTTTTGTTTGCTCTGTGTTTTATGAACCACAGTTCCAATGATTTGCATGATGGAGTAGTAAAGGCATTAACTGGGCAGTGAGATAGAGCACGGTTTGCACATGAACTTCCTTTTGCTCTGGGACCTGAGACTAATTGGCACTGAACTAGTTACCTAATTTGAATAAGCCACAAGGGTGGCTGGAGTGGAAAATGGAAATGTCACACTGGTGCAGAAAGGTGCTCCTCTGAGATTGAGCTACAGCATGTTGTTGAAGCAAAAAGCTGTACTCTGTATCTAAAACATCTTCTGCATACCCTGATAATTGTTGCTCTTATGTGCCCCTGTAATGAGTGCTCCACTTGTCACTTGCATCATCTGTTGTTTATTATGCAGCATTTAAAATTCAAGGGGCTTCGTCACGTGGGAAGGAGTGAAACAATCAAAGATTATTTTTCATAATGGTGGATAAAAATCACAGTTACATCTTTTGCATTGAATTACTGACTGTGTATTTGATACTGACTCAAAAAGTTTTTCAAGAAAGACGGTATCTATTATCTTTGGAGCGATCCAAACTTATTCCCGGTGCTCACTATATAACCATTTTAAGCCACTCCTGGTGATAAAGCATTTCACATCCTGGGTTCTGCCATGCTTTCTCCTTTGTTAATTTGATGATAATTCTTCCTGACAAACCAATGGGAAAAATATCCCTTGAAAATTCACCTCACTCCACTTAATTTCAAACACTCTATTACATCCCCCTCACAGATCGTGCATTATCCTTTCTGTTTCAGAAGATACATTCTTCATCCTTTTCTGGGAACCATACTTTTCCATTTTTGGAATCAATCAACCAACAGTATACCACCTTTGACAGCTTTTCTCAGCCTTTTCCTCCTGGAGGAACCCTTGGAATAATTTTCAGGTCTCGGGGAACCCCTGTGTAAAACATGGTACGTTAGCATGATCAGTAAGTTGTAGAAACAATCTTTTAGCCAAACTTTCTTGGTTGGAAAAAAAACAGGTAGTTAGGCTTAGCATATCTTTCTTGAAATTAATCTCTTCCTTTTCCTTTCATAAATTTTAAAAACTCATGGCAAACATAATAAATTTCTGTAAAATAACTGGCTCAGGCTAAAATGGGATTTAATTTTTCTAAAGTAGGCTCTATAGATATAATTTAAATAAAGGTTGCAAATAGATTTTAATTAATGCAATTTACAACATGAAAATTTATTGATAATGTTGAATAGTAAAGTCACTAAAAACCATTAGCCAACACAATATTAATAAAAAATATATAGCCTAAGGCACAATTTTATACAAGAGTTTGTAAAAATATTTTCTCACTAAGTGGCATGATCAGGATCAAATATCCTCCTAGCATGTGAAACCTGTGCTTTTTTTTACCGCACAAATACTCAATTCTGGGTTGAACTTGAGATAAGCGCACACAGATTTCACCTTCAACTGAAATGAGGTGATTCTATCCTTGCTCTTGATGCTTGTTAAACAAGAAAAAGGTTGCTCACAAATGTAAGGAGCTGAAAACTACAGCAAAATATTCATTGCTTCCCTATAAATGGCAGGAACTTTCACAGAAATCCAGAACTTCTCCAGGGCCAAGTCAGTAAATCTCATCTGGAGTGCGCAGTTAGACACAGCTCAAAGTTCTTCCTTAAAATCAAGTTCTCAAGCTGAGCAGAAGATTCAGAGAAAGGGTCCCTCACCCAGTCATACACTTGTATTGAAAGGGAGGAAAAATACTGTTCAATTTTGTTCTGCAGTTCTTCATATTCTTCCTCACTCAAGTTCAAGCAGCAGTGGAAACATTTCAAGATTTCCTTTTGTAACGTGATTTTTTCAAAGAGTCAGTTTCCTTTTAATCCAAGAATTTTGTCACTTGAAGTCAAAGCAGTCTCCAGGGCCTTGCAGAGACCTGTTCAACTGGCTTATATGATGAAAAATGTCTGTTAAGTAGGCTACTTCTGCAGTCATTCTTCATCTTCAGAGCACTCAGAAAAATCTGGCTTACTGTTTCCCTAAATGTATTCCTGCAATTCACCTTTCAGCTCTAACATCCTGTTGAGAACACTTCCTCTGCTCACACCTCCTCTTCAAAAATCGCCACATAAGACAGTCAGACATGTCTACACAGCACAGCGGTTAATAACCCCTAACTGCCCTAGCTGGATGAGTCCATTCATAGCTCGGAAAATGCACTTCACGCTCCTTGTCAGCCTATCGTTCTCCCCTGTGTGCAATACAACTCTCACCAATTATCAACGGCCTTCCCTGTTGCATGTCAAAAAGCGAGAATGGAGTCAACCAAGTAAACGCTGTCCTACTGCGCACGGCTACATTGGGCTGAGAGACCTCTAACGAGATTGCTAATGGGGTTGCTCGGTCACTGGCCCACTGTGAGTGCTAGTATTGCACGTTGAGCAAAGTTCAAAAAACGATGTTTTTTTTTTATCACAATCTCTTGCGGAACCCCGGTTGAAAAACCCTGTTCTATGGATTCAGTTTATTTTCTGTAAAGGACATTCACAACTACTCTGAGCAATACTCTTAACCATAAATGTTATTTTTTCCATTCCTGTTCTATTTACTGTACTCGATGCATAAAATGTTATTTTTACTTTTGTTTGTTGTTCTGCACATGAACTTTGAGGACATTAAATTTCTACTGATCGAATCTTAATCTTTAATTCTTTAAAATACACATTACAGTTCTTTCATTGTAATGGTGAGATAAAACCATTTGCTTGATGGGCAACAGGGATTTCCCAGCATGGAGACAACCAGACTGGTGGCTGTTGTTTCTCAGTAACATTCCAGAGTAGAGGTCTGAGGAAATGTTTGAATTTTTACACTGAAATCATGCTAACAGCTGGCAGATCTTCAATCATTGAAAGAAGCATTAGTATTATTAAAAGCTCATTTAAACTTTATTCAACCAACACACACAAAATGCTGGTGGAACGCAGCAGGCCAGGAAGCATCTATAGGGAGAAGCGCTGTCGACGTTTCAGGCCGAGATCCTTTGTGAGGACTAACTGAAAGAAAGATACGAAGAGATTTGAAAGTAGGAGCGGGAGGGGGAAATGCAAAATGATAGGAGACGACTGGAGGAGGTGGGGATGAAGCTAAGAGCTGGAAAGGTGATTGGCAAAAGTGATACAGAGCTGGAGAAAGGAAAGGATCATCGGACGGAAGGCCTAGGGAGATAAAAAGGGGGAGAGGAGCACCAGAGGGAGATGGAGAACAGGCAGAGTGATGGGCAGAGAGAGAGAAAAAAACAAACAACTAAATATGTCAGGGATGGGGTAAGAAGGGGAGGAGGGGCATTAACGGAAGTTAGAGAAGTCAATGTTCATGCCATCAGGTTGGAGGCTACCCGGCCCGTATATAAGGTGTTGTTCCTCCATAGTATTGACATAGTATGGGCAATCCTCTCCAATTTTAATGCCATTTTACACCCCATTATATAACTATCCCATGTTCTTCAGCTAACGTTTACAATCAAGTTCAAGTTCAGTTTATTGTTATTCAACCATATAGATGCATACAATACTGCCAAATGAAGCATCATTCCTCCAGAGCAAGGTATACAGAACAGTGATATAACTTAGACAAACAGCACATAAAGTAATATTACCACTATGAAACTAACAAATAATGTGCATTTATGACACAAGTTTAAAAAGTTAACAGTATAAAGTTACTGATGCTTACGCGTGTCTCCTAATCATGTCAAAGCTTCCAGTTTCCGGTTTTCTCTCTTCCCCCACAATGTATTTCTAATCTTCCAGGTTCTCCATTCACAGTTTAATAGATGTTTTGTACTCTGGAGAAAATTATACACACAGGACAACAAACATTCTTCGGGTCTTTAATTCCTTTATCTGTTTGAGATGTTTTAGTGCGGAAAGAAGGTATGGAAATAAAAACAATGAAATGAATTTAAAAAAGCACTGTTCCTGCTGTTACAATCTCAGCTTAATTTCGGACCACACACTTGTTATGCATGCAGTATGAAAATATCTAAAACAAAATATACAAAACCAATACCTTAGTGGCAATTCTAAAAAAAACAATACTAACAACACTGGAATCCCACCAACCCTATACTTATACACAACATCAAAAATATAAATAAATACATCTCATCTTAACTAAAAGATATACTCACTTCGGCACACACGTGCTTAACTTCCAAACACGTGTAGGCTAGACCTTGAAGCGAGTTCTTGCTCATGCTACGTAAACAGAGATTAACACATTCACATTCATTCATGAAACAATAAAGAAAGGCAAAATTAAACTTTTACAAGAACTTTTACAATATATTACCTCGTTAAATTACTGGAAAGACTAACCTAGTGGGCCGATAAGGAAATTCACACAACCACACTGTTCTGGCATCAACACCTTACTTGTGAAAATCTAAAGCATCCACATGTAAAACATGTCAAATTACTGATATTCTAGATTTACAATGAAGTATAAACAAATTTACATGGATATTATCAAATATTATTCACCTGTCACCAAACCTGGGAATAGCACTTGGGCACCACTCTCTCTGGAGCGTGGCAACTCTTCATTCTGCTCCACACATGCAAAATGACGTCACCATTTTCTTTTAAAGGCAGAGGTAGCTATTGTGGCATTATCAAGGTAAATACATAAATCCACTTCAACAATAACAAATAACAATAACATTTAACAAATGATACGCTGAATACAGAAGCATCTGCTGTTGCCAACATTCTCACCTACCGAATGTAGCAGACTACATTGCTGCCTTTAGTATCAACTAAACAAGATTTCTGGTCTTGTTGGAGTCTATTAAAATTCTGACTCAGGACTCCCCAATGCATCCTAAATTCAGATGGTAGGTTTGATGAAATTTGTTGCTTGCTGATTTTATTTTTAGCCATAGTTTCTTACATACATTCAGAATTTTTTTTTACACCAGGCAGTTGAGGTTAAGATTATTTCAAGAAATGTTCCTTTGCTATGCATAACTTTAACAGAGATGATAAAACTTGACAAAATATTTGTGGAGAAAGTATGGGTAATTTTCCACATTTTTCAGTTTAGTCCTTATTGCGTGTACGGTTCAAATGGTTGGAAGTGTGTTGTACCATCTGGTAATGTCTGTGTTTCATTCAGTGTCTCCAGGTTTAATAGCTTTTTCTTTTCTCTCAGCTTAAGTCACTTACTCTTGTTGTGCCCCTAACATTAAAACTTTGATATCTCTGTACATGACATAATCTTGCCACTCACACAAAATGCTGGTGCAATGCAGCAGGCCCCAGACAATCCTTCCAGGTGAGGCGACATTTCACCTGTGAGTCAGCTGGTGTGGTATACTGCATCCGGTGCTCCCGGTGCGGCCTTTTATATATTGGTGAGACTTGACGCAGACTGGGAGATTGTTTCGCTGAACACCTACGCTTGGTCCGTCAGAGAAAGCAGGATCTCCCAGTGGTCACACATTTTAATTCCACATCCCACTCCCATTCTGATATGTCTACCCATGGCCGCCTCTACTGTCAAGATGAAGCCACACTCAGGTTGGAGGAACAACACCTTATATACCAGCTGGGTAGCCTCCAACCTGATTGCATGAACATTGATTTCTCTAACTTCTGTTAATGCCCCTCCTCCTCTTCTTACACCATTCCTTATTTATTTATTTATTTATTTATCTATCTATCTATCTATCTATCTATCTATTTATTTATTTACCCACCCACCCACTCACCCCTTTTTTCTCTCTCTCTCTGCTCCTCTCACAATCACTCCTTGTCTGTTCTCTATCTCCCACTGGTGCTCCCTTCCCCCTTTCTTTCTCTCTAGGCCTCCTGTCCCATGATCCTTTCCCTTCTCCAGCTCTTTATCCCTTTTGCCAATCATCTTTCCAGCTCTTAGCTTCATTCCTCCCCCTCTGGTCTTCTCCTATCATTTTGGATCTCCCCCTCCTCCTCTCCCCCCCCCCCCACTTTCAAATCTCTTATTATCTCTTCTTTCAGTTAGTCCTGATGAAGGGTTTTGGCCCAAAACATCAACTGTACTTCTCCCTATAGATGCTGCCTGGCCTGCTGCATTCCACCAGCATTTTGTATGTTGCTTGAATTTCCAGCATCTGCATATTTCCTCATATAATCTTGCTAGTGCTTATTATTTGTTTAGACATATTCAAGAGTTTGAACCATGAGCATTTGTTGAAATGGGGGTGGGTGGGTTTGGCATCTGGCCTTGTATAGTTTGTATAGGTGAAACAAATGTTTTCAGGAGGCCTGCCCAAGTATGGGTTACAGTGGGACAAATGCCTTCAGTTTCTATAATTTCTGTTGTAATATCATTTGATGATTGATTGAGTGTTTAATGACCATCTTCTTATTGCTAATTGTTTCAGCTCCATTTTAGGTTGGGGTTTATTTATTAAATTTATTTATTGAGATACAGCACAGAATAGGGCCTTCTGGCCCTTTGAGTCACACTGCCCAGAAACCAATGATTGAACCCAGTTTTACAATGCCCAGTTATCCTATCAAGCAGTACATCTTTGGACTGTTCAACACGTACAAACAAGCCGAATGAACTCAGCAGGTTGGGCAGCATCCGTTGAAAGGAGCAGTCAATGTTTCGGGCCGAGACCCTTCGTCAGGACGGATCAGCAAATTTATAGATGGTATTTGAGCTGTGCCAAGCCGCAGAGTCATGGGTGTAGAGGGCTAAGCGCACATCTCTGGAAACATTGACTGCTCCTTTCAGTGGATGCTGAGTTCACCTGGCTTGTTTGTAAGTGTCGATTTGACCACAGCATCTGCAGTGTACTTTTTGGTTATCTTTGGACTGTGGAAGGAGACTGAAGCAACCGGAGGAAACTCATGCAGTCATGTGGAGATTGTACAAACTCCCAACAGACAGTGGCAGGATATGAAGCCAGGTTGCTGATACTGTAAAGTGTTGTGCTAACCATGGAATGTGGGGTATTAAAGGACAGGCTGGAGTCTAAGACTCTGCTCTGTGTTCAAAGGCCGGCTGCGTGGACCTGTTCACATGTCAAGCTGGCAGACGAACAAGGACAGGTGCCCCACCCCTGTTGTGAGTAATTGGCATGTTCCGGGATCAGAGTTCCATGCTGGAATTTGAGGCGTATTAGTTGGGCCCAGTCATTGGCAAGACCGGTACTGGTTCAAGGCCTGGAGCTCAGGTCCTTATCCAGGGTTGATATTGATTGTTATTGACGAGTCTTAGATTGATACAAACATCAAATCCCAAAGTTTGATTGGAAGTCTAGATCAAAGACCAAATATAGATCGGAAATCCAGATCAAAGACCAAATGTAGATTGGAAATCCAGAAGTCAAGGCCTGATGGCCCCATGTCTTTGAATCTCTGTGAGTTTGCTGGAGAAATTGAAACCCTGTGAATCCACACGTTGACTGGAAGCAGGAGGCCCAAGACGGCTAGTTTTGGGGACTGTGTATGTGCATGGGTAGGTAGGATGGAGGGAGGAACAGCTTGTTTTGTTGCTTGTGATGTTCTGTGTTGTTTTAATGAACATTGTGGGCATGCTGTATTATGCCGGACTGTGTGATGACATTGGCAGGCTGCTCCCAACACATCCTTGGGTGTATTGGTGTAACACAAACAGCGTATCTCGCGTGATCAATAAACCCAAATCTGTATCTGGGGGTTTTCATTACTTAAGGAAGCAACTGTAAGCCACCTGCCACTGGTTGATCACCCAAATCAGACTATGCAAGCACCTACTTCAAAACTCTTTATCCAATCTGTTGTCGCCTTTTTTTTCCCCTTCTTTAAATGGCAGTAAAAACTTTTCACACTTTCTCTGGCAATGACTCAAATTTTCTGTTAATTGGGAACTAGAAGCTCGAGTTGGAAAGGTTAAGATTCTGACAGCATAAAAAAAAAGACACTATAGTTATGGGAAGTTTTAATTTAACCTTATATTTCAAGGAAGCCAACTGCCTGATCTTGTCTGTAGAGGTTTTCCAGCTCCTTAATATTCGCTTAAACATATACTCAGACAAATAGACCCTCAGCGGCCTCTTTATTTAGTACACCTTACTCGTTAATGCAAATATTTATTTATTGATTTATTGAGACTTGGCGCAGAGTAGGCCATTCCGGCCCATAGAAGCACACCACTGCCCAGCAATTTAATGCTAGTCTAATCATGGGACAATGATGACACATCTTTGTACTGTGGGAGGAAACCAGAGCACCCAGAGGAAACCCACGTGGTCAGGGGGAGAAGGTACAATCTCCTTACAGATGGCGGCGGGAATATTTAATCCATCAATTGTGCAGCAGCAGCTAAACGCCCAAAAGCATGCAGGCATGGTTATTGTTCAGATCAAACATCAGAATGGGGAAGAAATGTGATTTAAGGGACAGTCACAGTGGTATGGTGCTTCCTGAGTGACACTGTACTGCCAGCATCGCCTAATGATGAGATGGCAAAGAGTGATAAAACCTCGCAGTTAGGAGCAACCATCAGATGCCTTTGTACTCGGAGGACATTCCCAAAATGGCTGTGATAATCTCGTTTGGCCTCTCATGCCATTTGGGCTGAAAAATGCAGCATAGACTTTCCAAAGGGCTGATGGAAGCTGTATTAAAAGTCTTAGATTTTCTTTTTGCTTACCTGGATGATATACTTGTAGCCAGGGAGTCCAAATCTGAGCACGTATCTCATCTTCGCACACTTTTCGAGTACTTAAGCTGACACGGGTTGATTATTAACCCTGCAAAGTGCCTGTTTGGGTTGTCAACCATTGGCTTTCTCGGCCATTGCATCACCGCAGAAGGCGTGAAACTCCTCCCATCGAAAGTAACCTCTATGGATTTCCCACTGCCCCTCACCACTAAAAGACTACAGGGATTTTTAGGTATGGTGAATTTCTATCACCACTTCATTCCACGAGCTGCTGAACTTATGTTGCCCCTGTATAGTGCCCTTAAAGGCAATACCCCTAATCAAGTGTTTGACTGGTTAGTGAACCTTCGCAGGACATTTGATGTTCCCAAACGGGCTCTTTCCAATGCGACTGGCACCCCGGCACTGTGTTGCACCCATAGCCATTACTACTGACACTTCACACTCTGCTGTGGGTGCTCGTTGGATGGAGGTGTGTGGCAGCCGCTCGCCGCCTTCAGCCAGCTGCCCCCGCCCCCAAAAGGAAGTACGGCATGTTTGGCCGTGAGCTTCTCTGTCTCTCTGACTGTCCAGGATTTTTGTTTTCTTCTAGAGGATCGCCATTTCACAGCGTTCATTGACCACAAACCCATCGTGCGCGTGATGGCCAAAATACCAGACCCTTGGTCTGTGCAGCAGCAACACCACCTGGGTGTACATGTCAGATTTTGCAACTGATTTCTAACATATCAAGGAGAAAGATAATGCAGTGTCTGATTGCCCCTCTGTTGAGGCTGTACACATAGGGTTGACTCTGCTGGCATGGCAGCTGACCAGGCTACTGATGCAGAGGTTCGGGCTTACCGAACAGCAGTCACAAGTCTGCAGTTAGCTGACGTTAAGTTCTGGGAAGCTGGCGTTTCTCTCCCGTGCGATGCCTCAACAGGTCACCCTTGCCCTATTGTGCTTGCAGACTGTTTTTAAATCCTTACATGGCCTCTCGCATCTGGGCTGGAATCACTCCAAACTGAGGACATGCAAAATTCTGAGAAGGGTTGATTGAGAGGATGTTGAGTGGCTGTGCCCAGAACCAGGTTGCATCATCTCGGGATAAAGTCCACCCATTTTGCACTGAACTGAGAAACCTCTTTGAGATTTTTTTTAAGATTCTGTTTACTAGTGAGCACCAACAGAATTCAGAGTTATGGAGGTCTGTGATGGGCTAGGCGGTATCCACGACAGTTTGTAGGATGTTCTGTTCAAGGGCTTTGGTGTTTCTATACCAGGCTGTGATGCAGTCAGTGTACTTTCCACCACACATCTAGAGAAGTTTTCAAAGTTTTTGATGACATGCTGAATCTCTTAAGAAAGAAGTAGAGGCATTGAGAGTGTGCACTCTTCGTAATTGCACTTAAGTAACTGGTCCAGGACAGGTTCTCTGAAATAGAAACATAGAAAACCTACAGCACAATACAGGCCCTTTGGCCCACAATGCTGTGCTGAACATGTACTTACTTTAGAAATTACCCAGGATAAGACCGAGGAATTTAAAAGTTGCTCACCCTCTCCACCTCGGATCCCTTGATGAGGACTGGGTCATGGACCTCTGGTTTCCTCCTTCTGAAGTCAATAATCAGCTCATTGGTCTTGCTGACATGAAGTGAGAGGTTGTTGTTGCTGCACCAGTCAGCCTGATTTTCAATCTCCCTCCTATATGCAGAGAAGAGGCCATTTTGCCCATGCCAATACTCAGTGGTTCCACCTAACATCAGTTTTATGTCACCTTGCAATTTTTTTCCTACCTTATTTTTAACATTTTCCTTCTGATTACCACAATTGAATTTACCTCCCTCATATCTAGATTCCAACCAGCGGTGTGTTTATTTTAAAAAAAGCAAAAAAAATCATTCTTTCAATATCCAAGTTATTGATACTATCCCACCTTATATTTTCATAGCAATGGAGGAAGCTTTTTGGCCCATCTGCTCCATGTTGAGAACTGGGGAAGAAATCCCATTTTCCTTCTCATATCCCCTCCCCTACAGCCCTCATGCAGTCCTATCAACTCCTATTTTGATCAAGGGGTAATTTATAATTGGTAGTTCACTCACCAGTGTGTCCTTGGGATGTGGGGTGACATCGGAGAACCCTGCGTTGCTGTGGAGAGTGCCTGCAAACATGCCACAACCATTGCTTGAATCCGGGTCCCCAGAGCTGCGAGATTAATGTTTTGGAAGATTGTACATCTAGTTATTTCTACTGTAACTGATAAGTTGCAGTAACATCATACTGTCTTACAAAGGCTTTACGTCAACCTATCAATCATCAGGCCATGCCACTTTGGGACTTGTGCTGATATTATTTTGCAACTCTACGTGCTGGATTGTAATTTCAGTGTATGTGCTGTGTGTGACTTTATGTACTACGTCTTGCACCTTGATGCCAGTGGAGCAATGTTTCATTTGGACGTATACATGTGAATGGTTGAATGACAATACTCTTGCACTTGATGCACTTCACAGATGATTCTTTAACTAGTATAGATTTGATGTTAGTGAAAGGATTTGTTTCATTCATCAATTGTATTTTACAAGTTGCAATATCAGAACAACTCGAGTAGTTTACATAGTTATAAAAATTGCACTACATAAGACTCAAATGTGAGTCTAGACCGGGGGTCGGCAACCCGCGGCTCCGGAGCCACTTGTGGCTCTTTTACGTCTGTGCTGCGGCTCCCTGTTGCTTTGGGAAATAATTGGTTGTGGCGACCCTTTTCCTGGCACATCCGAACCGACTCACAATTAGATAGCCTACAGGGGTTTGCGAGCACAGAGCTTTGGAGCCTCTGCGCCATGGGGGGGGGGGGGGGGGCAGGTTGAGGGAGGCTTAAAAGTGAGGCTGAAGATTTCGAATAAAGTTTTTTCCTTCGACTGCAATTACCGACTCCGTGTCGTAATTTTAGCGCTGCGTGTAGCACATTGCTACATGGTCAGTATTTAATTAAAATGTATTTTATGTTAGTTTGTTAGTTTTTGAAATGTAAATCTAAATTTGAAGATTATGGTGATCTTGTACAATCTAAATAAGACGTTGTGGCGACCCATTTTCTGACACATCCGAACCGGCTCACAATTAGCCAGCGTTCAGGCTAAGGGAGATAGCCTACGGGGGTTTGTGAGTACGTGTCTTTTGGAGCATCCACGCCCATGGGAGGGCGGGTTGAGGGAGGCTTAAAAGCAAGGCTGTTTAGTTCGAATAAAGCTATCTTTGACTGCAGTTTACTGACTGTGTGTAGCATGCCGCTGCAACTTGTTTTTATCGCTGGCTGTCCAGAGGGGAGGTGCTGAAACGCTTTGTCGCGTGTCTGGAAGAAGTGAAAA
Source organism: Hypanus sabinus (assembly GCF_030144855.1). Lineage (NCBI taxonomy): Eukaryota > Metazoa > Chordata > Chondrichthyes > Myliobatiformes > Dasyatidae > Hypanus > Hypanus sabinus. The sequence goes on from NC_082707.1 coordinate 35,059,194, forward strand.
CTTTCCTGGGCAGCAAAGGGCTCACCTTTCCTGAGCTGGAACAGCCAGAGTGGCTGGAAAAGCTACACTTCATGGTAGACATGACAGCGCACCTGAACACGCTGAACACAGCTCTTCAACGGGGTAAGGACGTACAGCCCTGCACATGTTGGAGGATGTTTTGGCATTCGAGCGCAAGTTGACGTTGCTTGCCAGAGATTTACAGAAAGGCACTTTGTCTCACTTCCCCAATTTGAGAGAGTTCAAACAAGGTCACGACATGATAAATTCGGAGTATTTACATTCTGCAATCATCGCAATGCAAACATCGTTTGGGAAACGCTTCTGTGAGTTCAGAGAGGAAAAAAACACATTATCCTTCCCGGTCACTCCCCTAAGCATCGATCCATCCCTACTGAATACGACTGCATTGTCAGGTGTGAGTCAACCTGAACAAGTATGATAAATATTTTAATTGCCTATTATTTTACGTATATTCATATGTTTTCATTGTTCAGTGAAATAGTCCTTTTATTTTTCAGGTTGACAGCTGGCTGACGTTATTTTTGGTTTGCTGCTGGCGGCAAATTTAAGTTTGGCGTTTTTCATAAATACAAGAAGGACTCAAATAGACGTTGAGTATTTTACTTAAAAGTAACCTTCAACCCACCGTCTCTTTTTCGGAGTTCAAAATGTTTTTGTTGCATGCAGAAATGTAATTTCGTTTTCTCTGCAGGAGTTCATCAATTTCATAAATGCAACACATTATAGTTTGTTTATACATAGCATAAAGGCAAAACAAAACGTTGTATGCAGTGTTATTTCATTTTAAATGTCAAACGGGTTTTGCGGCTCCCAGTGTTTACTTTTCTGTGGGAAACGGGTCCAAGTGGCTCTTTCAGCGGTAAAGGTTGCTGACCCCTGGTCTAGACCCACAGAAGAATGGTTGGTTGTTAAATTGCAGCATACTGACATTGATCAAAATATTGGATTAAGAACAAGCTTACACCAGTTGTCCCAGTCAATTTTGCCATGTCCCTTTACAAGCATAGTACCTCTAACTAAAGGACAAAGTACATTTATTATCAATGTATGTATACCTTATAGAACCTTGAGATTTGTCTTCTAAAAAATGGAAGACCATCAAACAGCCAATGTGCAGAGAGGGAGGAAGAAAACAAAATGTGCAAACAATAAAGGTAAGCAACTAGCATTCGGAACAAAAGTGAGTCCACAGACACGAAGTCTGGAGCAGGTCATAACCTCCATGCAGCACAGAGCCGAGTAACTGCTGTGGAACAACGAGCGTCACCAGTCCGACCATTGTTTCTGATCCTTTCACTACACCATTTTAACCCGGCCCGGCGTTTAAATTGTCCAGGCATCTAGGACAATTGCTTCAGTACGCTGTGGGGCTGGATGCAGCTGCCACTTTTCGACTCGTACTCACCTTTGTAAGTCGGCCTGGCACTTTGATCAATCAAAACTTGCATCTTTCCTTGCTCTGGGTTCTGGAGGACCGGCTTTGCCTCGAACTTGCCTCACTTCTGCTGGTCCCAACCTTCCATCTGCCTCCCCTCCACTCACCCCGACCCATGCGTTGCCTTTCCTCCATTGTTTGCGGATGATTGTTTACCAGAAATTTTTACCGGAAAGGGGTTATTGACAAAGTATTTAGTTGTACTTTTTGTTTTGTTTGCCACTGATAAGAAGTTGCTAGGCTTCACCAGCGCCATCTTAAACCGAAATCGATCAGGAGAGCTACTGCAGACCAGAAGTTAGTTGAGCAGTGGAATGATAAAGTGAAACTAGCAATAATATCTTTCACCAACCATCCAGATTCCAGCACCACCCCCAAACTAGTCTCATTCAACAGACAGGTAGACCCACTTGAGAGAACAGCAGCACAGTGTATATTTAGAAAGAAGTGAGCCAAAATTCTCAAAATGGCTTATGAACCCATTGAATCCTCTGCTGATCACAATGAGGAATGTTGAATTTTTGTCAGGTTCGGCACCAGGTATGCCCAGACCGGAAGTGAGTTGTGACGTTGTGATGGAAATGAAAAAGGACTCTGTGCTTCCCAAAAGCAGCTTGACGTAATTGGAGATAAATTATCTCAGAGCCAGCATACAAAATCCTGCATCCAATCATTAATGAAGGTGGCCATTTTAAATAGTAGAAAGGGCAGTACTGTAAATATTTCTGTTCTCAACAATGAATCAGAATCACTGACATATATCATGAAATGCAGTGTAACACATTAAAAATAAAACCATAGTAATAAGTAATAAGAAAAAGTGCAAAAAGAGCAAAATAGTAAAGTAGTGTTCATGGTCTGTTCAGAAATCTGATGACAGAGGAAGTTGTTCTGATGATGTTGAATGTACCTCTTCCTTGGTTGTAGTAATGAGAAATGTCAAGGCTCAAAGTCAAAGCTGAAATTTTTATAAGCTGCATCTGTCAGGGGTAGGAATCTGTCTTGGCTCTGTCATATGTCCATGACATCACTCAAGTTTGATTGATTTATTTTACAGCTAAAAACCTGGCTACAGTGCCAAAGACTCCCAGTGCAGAACTGTATGTGTTGAGAGGTGGCTGCAGTACATCTATAAGATCAAAGGGCTACCTGATAATATTTTAAAAATTACTCCTTCCTTGAATTGTTGTTGGAGATGTTGATGAGGTTGACATGTAAATCCAGATGTTACCTTTTTATGCGCACATGTGAATAAAAAATTAAGTCAATTTTAATTGAATCTTAAATCACAGGAGCATAGAAATAGGCCATTGGACTCTGTGCCTGCTCTGCCATTCAGTGTGATTCTGTCTGCTTATTCAAGTTAAGTGCCCTGTTCCAGTTTTCTCTCCGTATCTCTTGATCCCTATAACTCCTAAGAGCAATTTTTGACTTGATGAATTTTGTAATGATTGAGTTTCAACTTCTTTTTGTGGTAGAGCATTCCACAATTTCACAGCTCTCTGGGAGTTCTGCTTTGTATTATCCTCAAGCATGGAATGATTATATTTAATTCCCTGATCTGAATGATTAATATTTATCATGAATATCTGGGGTCCTAGCTCTGATCCCCTTGGGACACCGATAGTCACTGCCTGCCGCTTGGAAATAGATGCACTTATTCCTATGTTGTCAGCCAATGTCTGCTGTCTATATCAACATTTAATGCCAAATCTTGTGCATTAATTTTATATGCTAATCTCTTACACGGGACTTCAGAAGAAAGCTTTCTGAAAATCCCGTGTACCATATCTATTGGTGCCACTGTACTTTATCAGTCACCTGTCAAAATAATTCCAATAGATTTCTCAAGTATGGTTTCTCTTTCATTAATGCATGTTGACTTTATCTAACCTTGTCACTATTCTCCAAATGCTCTGCGATTACATCTTTCATAAAGGACACTTGCACTTCCTCTCTCCTAATGTCCGGCTAACCTGTCTATTATTCCCTGTTTTCTCTCTAATTCCTTTATTTAAATATTGCAGTTACCTTACCTATGATTCAGTTCACTCTAACTGCTCCATAGAAGAACATGGAAAAATGACTACCAAATCATTGATATTTCTTGTTCACTTTATTATTAGGTACTTAATTATTCTATTTTCAAACGCTCTTTATTAAAGTACAGCAATTGGAATTGTAGATTTTTCAGTTTGAGCCTCTCATCGGGCAGTAAACTGCTTCCAATATTTACCTTTTGGGATTGAATACACAAAATTTCCAGAAAGCATCATTTTTGATTTAGGGACTTCATGGTTCAGTTCTGGACAAAAGGCCTTTGAAGTCACATTGAAGTTCTAATTTGAATATAACCCTTGACATTACACTTAGGAGAAATAGTGAAGAATCTGTTGAGTTTGTAAGTTCACTGCGCGGTGTCTCATGATATTTTCTTCCTTTGGCCTTCTGAGTACGATTAAGGTCATGTGGCAAATTTACTGCTTTATTGGTTGAATAAGTAATTCTATCACACTGGTTAATTTTCATTCACTGTTGGAGTGTAGTTGAAATTTATTTCCTGAATTAAATTTCAGGAAATTTAATGCCTACGTTTTGAAAGATAGAAAGAACTTTGCATGGCCTGCAATACTTTAGGAAATAATACATAATGTATTACTTAGGTAGCATCTTTCACATTGGCAGAGCACACTATGTTGTTCCAATTCATAACATGAGCTATAGTCATCGATTAAGTAGCTAAGCACTTTGTGCAGTGCTTAGGCAGGAAGATTATACACATACGAAAAGTTTAATGAATAATTAGTTGAGCTGGTTTTAGTGCCTTTCTCAAGTGCTGCTGTTTGGAGCAGCAGTGTGCTAGAGGAACTCAGTGGGTTGGGTAATAACTGGGAGGGCTGGGGAGCAAGGAAGAATTAACAACGTTTCAGGTAGCACTCATCGATGTTTTGGGTTTTAAAACTCGGTATCAGTCAGGTTCAGGTACTGGAAATGTCAACAATTCCTTTTCCACCTTAGACTTTAATCGTCCTTTTGGGTTTCGCCAGCCAATTATTTGTTGAGTCCGCTTTTGGTTTTGGCCAAGGCAGTGGGCATTCTTCAGTGCCAGGGGTCTTCTGTGCACTCAGTGGCTTGGATTTACTTGTCTGATTTTTCCAGTTTGCTTGTAGATGAGAACATCCATAGTCATTAACATGCTTCTCTGAAGTTCCTATCATCTCTTCTGCAATTTTGTTCGAGTTTTGTCCTTCCTTACTCTTAGGTGTTACTCTTACAGCACTCCCATAAGTGACCTCTTGCCTCCATTATTTTCATCTCCATTCAAGCCATTTTTTTCATCCTGTCTTTGTGAACTTGGGTATTACGTCTTTTATACTAAGCTTGTCATTAGTTAATAGGATAGCTTCCTAAGTGTTATGCACCTTTCAATATCCAGCTTCTAATCTGTGTTGTCCTGGAACCATGTCTCTGGCTATCAGATCAAAGTTATTTCCATTTGTGCTCTGAGTTCATCTGTTTCAAATTCTATGTGTTTTTGAAGACAGCCTATCATTTTGTCCTTTTATTATTTCTGTAACCTCTAGCCTTCTTATTCATTCTCAAATTCTTATCTATACCTTCATGTCACAGTCTGTCATTTCACGTACTGATATATTCTAACAATGTTCATTTCTTCGATTAACCGCATCTTCACAGCTTTGCTCCCTCAATCCCATTTATAATTTCACATTTTCTTTCCCTCTAGTTATATGGCTCAGTAGAATTCTCTACCGAGCACAGGTATGGCACTGTATGTAGTTCCAACAGTAGAGTGTCCCCATCTGCTGGGCTTCAGTGATCACCTTCTGGCTTGTACTCCTCCTCCTCTCTCGCCGCCTTATTCAGACTTCCTTCCCCTTCCTTTCCAGTCCCGATGAAGGGCCGCAGTCTGAGACATCGACTGTTTATTCTCTTTTCAGAGAATACCAACTCTGTATGTGGGTGTGTGTGTGTGTTGCTCTGGATTTCCAGCATCTGAAAAATCTCTGGTGTTTTATTATAATCTAAGGATTACTGCCTTTAATATTCCTATCCTGCACTAACATTGCTGCCCTATTTGCTCCTCCTGTCCCCAAGCTGAATGGCTTAATGTACCGAGGTGTATGTATCATAAGATATAGGGGGCAGAAGTAGGCCATTCGGCCCATTGAGTCCACTCCCCCATTCAATCATGGCTGATTCAATTCTCCCAGTCATCCCCACTTCCCTGCCTTCTCCCCATACCCTTTGATGCCCTGGCTAATCAAGAACCTGTCTATCTCTGTCTTAAATACACCCAATGACTTGGCCTCCACAGCCGCTCATGGCGACAAATTCCACAGATTTACCACCCTCTGACTTAAGTAATTTCTCCACATCTCTGTTGTAAATGGACGTCCTTCAATCCTGAAGTTGTGCCCACCTGTCCTAGACAACCCTACCATGGGAAATAACTTGGCCATATTGAATCTTATCATATCCACCAACTTGTTCACTCAGTAACCCCCTATGTATTGAGGAACTTGGGGCCATTTAGCAAACTGCAAAGGCTGAGGCACTTGCATTCCTGCCCTTTCTGGCTTTTTTTACTTCCCAAGCACTGTCCCGTCTTTGGTTAAACTGTAATACACTTTCTTAAGGGGCGTGATAGCTGCCTGAGTGTGGTGAACTACATATACCTGTCTGGACACGCCCCCTGCTGACTGCTCCTGTGGCTCCTCCCACAGACCCCTGTATAAAGGCGATTGAGGCCTGAGCCTGGCCTCTCAGTCTCCAGGATGTAGTATGGTGGTCAACTACTGCTTGTTCTCTCTTCCAGTCAATAAAAGCCGATATCTCGCCTTCATGTCTCAGAGAGAGTTATTGATGAGTTACTGAGAGATTTTATTGACTGGAAGAAAGAACAAGCAGTAGTTGACCACCATACTACATCCTGGAGACTGAGAGGCCGGACTCAGGCCTCAATCGCCTTTATACTGGGGTCTGTGGGAGGAGCCATGGTCAGTGGGAGGGGCCTCAGGAGCAGTCAGCGCGGGGCGTGTCCAGACAGGTATATGTAGTTCACCACATTCACCCCCCCCCCCCCCTTTGTTTTAAGAGAGTCCCCATGGGCGAAGTTTCTTACAAGTATATTTACAGGTTAAGTCTATCAGGTGGTCAAATCTGTCACTGCGATCTACGTAGCACCGGCTGTGATTGCACAGGTGCCAGTGGTGATTGATTTTATTGACTGGAAGTTTAAAAACATGGAGAGTATTTTACGTCTGGAAAAATCGGGTGACCCCTGGATGGCAAAGATGTGCATGAAGGGCGTATAGCTGGTCGAGTTGTGCGCTGGCACACGCTCCCCGGGATAGGGCATCAGGGGGCTCATTGAGCCTTCCAGGCCGGTACAGGATATCATAGTTGTAGGTGGAGAGTTCTGCGGACTTGAAAAGCACCCCCGAAAACGCTGCCTGGCCCGAGAAGCAACCTGCTCCAGCTGCCGGAAGAAGGGCCATTTCGCCAAGGTCTGTAAGTCTGAACCACAAGCGGGGTCGGGCAGCGCTGCGTGTGAGGCATGGGGGCTGCCATCTTGCCTGCCCGCCTTGTGCGAGGCATGGGGGTCGCCATCTTGCATGCCCGGATGTGGGCGGCCATCTTTGGCAGCGCCAACCTGCTCCACCCCCTACCCACCGGTGCTTACCGGGCACCAAGATGGCAGTTCAACTCTGGACTCTGTAACCCTCGACCAAAGTGCCCCACACCAGCTTGCAAGGTCAATGATGGACATCCTGGTGGAGGGGCATAGGACTAGCTGCCTGTTTGACACAGGCAGCACTGAGAGTTTTATTGATCCAGACACAGTGCAACGCTGCAGACTCGTGACGCGGCTGGTCGACTGGCCGGATCACAACGCCAACCTCCAACGATTTTTCCAAGTGGCCAAAGCCCTGAACCTTACTTATAATAGGGACAAGTGTGTGTTCGGAGCCACCAGACTCGCTATCCTTGGGTATGTCATGGAAAACGGGGTCATCGGCCCTGATCCCGACCGTATGCGCCCCCTGTTAGAACTCCCACTTCCCACCACCCTCAAAGCCCTCAGATGGTGCCTGGGCTTCTTTTCCTATTATGCCCAATGGGTCACCCATTACGCAGACAAGGCCCGCCCTCTGGTCAAGTCTACCACTTTTCCCCTCTCTGCCGAGGCCTGCGCGGCCTTCAGCAGCATTAAAGGGGACATTGCTAAAGCAACGATGCATGCGGTGGACGAGACCATTCCCTTCCAAGTAGAGAGTGACGCCTCCGATTTCGCGCTTGCTGTTACCCTCAATCAGGAAGGCAGGCCAGTAGCATTCTTTTCTCGTACCCTTCAAGGCTCTGAAATTCGGCACTCCGCGGTGGAGAAAGAAGCCCAGGCCATAGTGGAAGCTATTAGGCACTGGAGGCACTATCTCGCCGGCAAAAGGTTCACCTTGCTGACCAACCAGCGCTCAGTTGCGTTCATGTTTAGCAACCAACAGTGGTGCAAAATCAAAAATGATAAAATTTTGCGGTGGAGAATAGAACTCTCCACCTACAACTATGATATCCTGTACCAGCCTGGAAGGCTCAATGAGCCCCCTGATGCCCTATCCTGGGGAGCACACAGCTCGACCAGCTATATGCCCTCCATGCACATATTTGCCATCCAGGGGTCACCTGATTTTACCATTTCGTGAAAGCCCGGAACCTGCCGTACTCTCTTGAGGACATCAGGATGATGACTAGGGACTGGCAAGTCTGCGCTGAGTGCAAACCACACTTCTACCGTCCTGAAAAGATGCAACTTATCAAGGCCACCCGCCCCTTTGAACGACTGAGTGTTGACTTTAAGGGCCCCCTTCCCTCCACCAACCGCAATGTCTACTTTCTCAACATTATCAACGAGTACTCACGGTTCCCTTTTGCCATCCCCTGCCCAGGCACCACTACCACGTCTGTCAAAAAAGCCCTGCGCCAGCTCTTCACTCTGTTCAGATATCCCTGCTATTTTTTGGAACCAGCACAACCACCGTCTCCGGCGCAATCACAGCCGGTGCTACGTAGATCGCAGTGACAGATTCAATCACCTGATAGACTTAACCTGTAAATATACTTGTAAGAAACATCGCCCTGTGGGGACTCTCTTTTAAAACAAAGTGGGGGGTGAATGTGGTGAACTACATATACCTGCCTGGACACGCCCACTGCTGACTGCTCCTGTGGCCCCTCCCACTGACCGTGGCTCCTCCCACAGACCCCGGTATAAAGGCGATTGAGGCCTGAGCCTGGCCTCTGTCTCCAGGATGTAGTATGGTGGTCAACTACTGCTTGTTCTTTCTTCCAGTCAACAAAAGCCGATATCTCGCTTTCATGTCTCAGAGAGAGTTATTGATGGTGCATCACTGAGCAAGGCAATCAAATAGAATTTTCCACCAGCCCTGGTGTGTTTAAGTGTCTGTTGTTTGGCTGACTGCTCAGTGATTCTGAGCCAAAACTCCTGAAGTCACACGCGGTCTCTAAAGATACATTTGCCCTGGATCATACTCACAAAAGCTCACACGTGCCACAGCCATGAAGTACCACCTATCCTGTTTTCCTCAATGTATATTAAATTACCAGATTACTTTATACAATCAATTCTTAGCATTATTTATATATTGCTACCTGAGCAGAGGTTTCCACTATCTGTTGAGATGGGGTAACTGTTGTCTTAGGCAAGTCTTTTAAATTCCCCAGTTTCCTCTACACCTGTACTTCAGCCTAGTTTTCCACACTCGTTTCGAATGAAATCTAACAATCAAATTCAGGTATTGTGACTTGTAAATTCAACCAGAAGAATTGAGATGAGAAAAGAATGCACTAATAGTTTGCATCTTTGACCAAGGTGGGAAAAAAAGATCAATCAGAGCGCATTAAAATCTTTTTTGTCTGTAGCTATTTCTTCACGTTCCTTTGCCAACTGTATGTATACTTTGCTTAAGAAATGAGCAGTTTATGCTCCAAAGCTCTGCCCATGAGGATATTTATTTGAGAATTTTAAAACTCATTTTGGATCTTTGCAATTCTTGATTCATTATTCTTTGCTATTTACCCTATGATTAGTTGTTTTCCATAAGTGGTTCAGCCAGCAAGTATTTCACCAAGTGAAAATATGCAAAGGAAACCTAGAGTGCGGACCGTTTGACCAAGAGAGGGGCAAAGATCAGGCTCAATCTTTTCTATATCTATACATGCTATTTACTTAGATTCTGTTAACATGCGATAGGCATGAACAATTTACAGGATTCTCAACCATGACAAACTGAGAGCAAATAGATAGTTATGGGAGCAAAGTAGAATCTTTCCCTCCAAATGCTCAATACTGTACTCACAGTCAATACTCAAATTCGAATGAAGGCCCAATTTTTGTATGTCGATTTTAAAGGAAGTGAATGAATTGTTTATGACATACTGATGATATTTTTACTTTCTAGCAGCAGAATCCTAAGGATAAAAGGTTAGAAACTCCAGGTCGTTCTAGAGGAATGACCACCTTTGAGGATGGTTCATGCACACTTCCTTTGAACCTTGCTCATTCCCTCCACCAAACTGGTCTGGTTGAAGTTTGATGTGGAAGTATGTGGGTTAGATAAATTTTGAAATGGGGGTTTTATTATTTCATATTTGTATTTGGTCTTTTTTCCAAGCTTTTCTGGCTTTGCCATATCATTTATGATTAGTGAAAATTGTCCTTTCTTGCATTCAGTGGTTCAAGTTTCGTGTCATTGGCTGAGCAGCCAACTTAGTGTCACTGTTGATGAGTTGAGAGGTTGACTTTCAGCTGAGTTGGAGCTTTATTAATGTCTGAGTCTGCAGAGCACAGTAGTGGCTATAAAGGGTGGCAGTTTGCATCATACATGTAGAAAATAACACCATGGTGGTCACGAATAGTGATAGTCAGGGAAGAGAATGGCTGAAGAGAAGAATGAGCAATGCGTTTAGTTTCAACCAACATGTAGAAGTCGTCACAAACAGGGATGGTAAATGGTCTGTGAAGATTTCTGAGAATGCTGCAAAAGTATAAGCAAGGAGATTGACAATGACTTAATCAGAGAGGACTGATGGATCGCACAATTCTGGAACTGAATTTTTGAGAAACTATTGATGGCAACGAGGATTCTGTAAAATAAACATAACTAGTCTGGCTTGAGATGAAGAACGTTAGCCTCAAGTTAGCCTGAGAACAACCTTCTCAGCTCTACTAATTGGCCGTAATGTATTCAGAAGTTAGCTCAATTTACTGAATCCAGAAGTCTGGGTCCTAATAAATTGGTTTTCCATGGAAGGCTAGATAATTAAATGTCTTCAAGGGGATTAATGCCAAAAGGATCCTGAGAGCTGGGAAGAAAGCAGAGAACAGGTACTGGAGTGCACAAATAGCAGTGATTGTGCTGAATGGTGGGACAGACCTTGAGGGCCAAATGGCCTTTTCCTGCTCCTGTTTTCTAAGTTTCTATGCTTTATGCAAATATGAAAGCACAGCATGACTTTCAAGGCAAGCTCAAACAGCGTGCAGGTGACGAAACAATCAGCTTTTCTTTGATGTGGAATGTGCATAGGATGTTCTGATACTCAACCAAACCAGTTTGGTGGAGGGAATGAACAAAGTCTTCAGAGGTGATCCTTGCTTCAGAATGACCTAACAGTTTCTCTTTAGGGCACTGTTGTGGAAAAACTAGAAGAATACAATAATATATTTTATGACAAATACAATATAATAAGTGGTTTGATATTAGTCATGGAGTCGCAATGAGAGAGTCAAATGAACTATTTGGCCCATCAAGTCCACGCCAAACACTCATTTTACAGTAATCTTACATTAACTCAATTTTCTAAAATGTTCTCCATATTCTGCTGAACTCCTACCCCCCCAAGATTCGACTAGTCAACTGCACCCTAGACATAATTAACAATGGCCAATCACATTGCTAATCTGCATGCTTTTGGATATGGTGGAAAACCAACAGTCACAAGCAGAACATGCAGATTCCACATAGGTTGGGCCCCAGGCCATGATTGAGCCTGGGTCTCTGGGACTGTAAGGCAGCGACACTACCAGTTGCATCACTATGCCCTCCCCCACTTTGTTTTTCATGCATTAGTTGTATAAATGTAGAAATTTGTGAAGGCAGTTATAAACAGACTATTAGCTGAGGTTAAATAATTTTGTTTTATTGTTCATTGATGTTGAAATACAAGGCACTTTGAGACTAAACACGAGGAAATCCGCAGATGCTGGAAATTCAAACAACAACACACACAAATAGCTGGTGGAACACAGCAGGCCAGGCTTCTCCTTATAGATGCTGCCTAGCCTGCTGTGTTCCACCAGCATTTTGTGTGTGTTGCACTTTGAGACTAGATGTATTGATGACCCGTGGTTGATTATATAAATTAGATAACATAATTAAATCCCCAGTATGTCCAGTGAGAACTAGAACCATATTCTCATGGTGCAGCTCTTGTCTCATTTTATTTTAGTATAAGTTTGTGACAAAATGGCTCCAGCAACCAATGGTGATATCCTACAAACAGTTCATGAAACTACTTGTTTTCTTTTTCCTGCAAATATGATTCTACTACTAAGCTGTGTGTGATTGGAGCCTGTGATTTACATTTTGATGGTGTGTCTTTGGGCCAATTGAGCGATCTGGTGTTTTGCTGTCTCTGAGGGAGTTTGGAGGGGTTGGGTATTGAGAGTGCAGTTCAGATGCCTGGAGGCCCACTAGCCCGCGAGCCCATCATCTACTCCATTGCTTCTCTTCAACTGAGGCGTCAAATTGAATTGAATTGACTTTATTTTTTGCATCCTTCACATGCATGAGGAGTTAAAAATCTTTGTTATGCCTCCATCTAAATGTGCCATGTGCAAGCATAGTAATTTATAATAATTAGAACAGTCAGTGTAATATAGAGTAAACACAAAGTACACTGCAGATGCTGTGGTCAAATCAACACATACAAACAAGCTGGCAGACTCAGCAGGCCGGGCAGCATCCGTTGAATGGAACAGTCAATGTTTCGGGCCAAGACCCTTCGTCAGGACTGAAGAAGGGGGGACTGGGGCCCTATAAAGAAGGTGGGGGGAGGGTGGAAGGTGCCAGGTGAAAAACCAATCAGTGGAAAGATCAAGGGAACCAGCCCCAACGGATGCTCTCCGTCCTGCTGAGTTCTGCCAGCTTGTTTGTAAGTGTAATATAGAGTACACTCAAATCAGCATGAGCTCATCAGTCTGATGGTCTGGTGGAAGAAGCTGTCCCGGATCCTGTTGGTCCTGGCTTTTATGCGGCAGTACCGCTTCCCAGATGGTAGCAGCTGGAATAGATTGTGGTTGGGATGACTTGGGTCGCCAATGATCTTACAGGCCCTTTTTACGCACCTGTCCTTGTAAATGTCCTGAATCATGGGAAGTTCAGAACTACAGATGCACTGGGCTGTCCACACCACTCTACAGAATCCTGCGATTAAGGGAGGTACAGTTCCCATACCAGGCAGTGATGCAGCCAGTCAGGATGCTCTCAATTGTGCCCTTGTAGAAAGTTCTTAGGATTTAGGGGCCCATACCAACCTTCCTTGAGCAAGACTGAAGTAGTGAGGATCAGAGTGGAGGGGAGGTAGTTGTTTGACTGGTCCTCCTCTCCCTCTCGCTGCTGTCAGAGGAAAGATCAGGAATCTTGGCTTCCATATTGCAAGGATTGACCAGTGAGGCTTATGGCTTGGACTCATTTGGGAGACTTTGAGGTTCTGGTTGCATGTGTTTCTGGATTCTGGTTCCTTTTTTTTCTGTTTTAGAGATGTTAGATCTGGGCACTTTGGTGAAGACTACAGTTGGGAGTGGCGTGGCACTGAACTGTACAGAGCTAAACTGGGTGGGACTATAACCAGTGGTCATAGCTTAAGGGTGAAAGGTGAGACGTTTAAGGGGAACATGTGAGGAAACTTCTTCACTCAGACGGTTGTGAGAGTGTGGATGAGCTGCCAGTATAAGTGGTCTTTGCGAGCTCAATTTCAGTGTTTATGAGAAGTTTGGATAGGTACATGAAGGGGGGGGGGGGGCGGCTATGGTCGTTGGGATTGGGCATGGACTAGATGGGCCGAAGGGCCAGTTTCTGTGCTGTATTTGATGATTCTAAATGGAATATTCCTGGACTCCTGGTTTAACATTTGATACTGTACGTGTTGTTCACTCACTTTTTGCTGTTTCCCCAATCTTTTCTCTCTCCGAACATTGGGTGTTTAATATTTTCTTTGAGTGGGTCCCATGATGCTTCTTTGTTTCATGGTTGCTTGCGGGAGGACAGATATGAATTGTAATCTGTATGCATACTTTGATAATAAATGCACTTTGTATCTGAATCTTTCTGACCCTAATAGGGATTCACCTTTGCATTTAACTGAAATAGATGATTAAGAGTTTTAACTTCATAGCATTATTGAGATTATGTATTATGCTGTCTACAGATACTATTAAGACTCTTGCCACTATTATAAATCATTTGAACAACACTAAAATCACTTATACAGTTTTGCTTTTCAAATCACTTAAGATGTTATTACCTTAAAGATCTTAACTTATCTGACAGTTGTTGTGTACAAAACATTACTCTGAAAATGTTCAGCCTACACTGATATTCTTGTCCATTGACCACCTTTACCTGATTGTGGCTACAGTTCTAACTGCTTCTGCTGATTGATCATACTTCCCACTCTTTATCAGCAAGTGCGTGGAGAACTGTATACCACAGAGGACAATCCAGGTGTTTCCAGTCCAGGAACCATGGATAAATCAGGAAATCCACACCCTGCTGAAGTCTAGGTGTGCAGCATTCAAATCAAGTGATCTTGACCTTAACAAGAGATCAAGATACGACCTGCATAAAGCTGTCAGAGATGCCAAAAAAACACCACCAATCCAACATAGAGTCCCAGACCTGTCATCAGTTATGGCAGGACTAACATGCTAAAACAGGCTATGAAATGAAGTTGGGCAGATCGCAGAGAGCAGCACATCCCTTCTCAAAGGGCATTCTATGCATGTTTTGTACAGAAGCTGGTTAGCATGTCTCTACCCACCACAGCAGCCAATGCACCTGAAACCACAGTTACTCTTGCAGACGCAAGATCAGTCTTCCAGAGAGTGAATCCGTGGAAAGCATCTGGCCTGAATTGTAAATGCAAGGAAATCTGCAGATGCTGGAAATTCAAACAACACCACACACAAAATGCTGGTGGAACACTGCAGGCCAGGCCCTATAGATACTGCCTGGCCTGCTGTGTTCCACCAGCATTTTGTGTGTGTTGTGGCCTGAATGGTGCTCTGGCCCTGTCCTTAGATCAGCTGGCGGGGTTATTTGCAGACACTTTAACCTTTCCCTGCTTGAATCTGAGGTTCCCACCTGTTTTAAGAAGACCGCTATCATCCCGGTACTTAAAAAAAACAAGGTAATGTGCTTTAATGACTGTGACTCCGACATCCACCATCATGAAGTGTTTTGAGAGGCTGATCGCGGCACACATTAACTCCAGCCTCCCATACAGCCTCAGACCAGTTTGCATACCACTCAAACAAAGGTATGGGGGGGATGCCATCTTCCTGGCCCTTTGCTCGTTTCTGGAGCATCTGGACAGTAAAGGTTATTTATCGATTATAACTCCCCTCCACCTTTAATAGTAATATTCCAAGCAAACTCATTGGCAAATACGTGGGAGTCAGTACCTCCCTCTGCAACGAGACACTTGACTTCCTAGCTAACTGACTGCAATCAATAAGTAATAAGACTTCCTAGCTAACTGACTGCAACTTCTTTGCCACGATTATTTCCAACACTGATGTTCCACAGGGCTTCATCTTACTCTATTTCTCCTCCCCCCAGTGTGACTAGATTCTGCTCGAACTCCATCTATAAGATGTAGAGAGCCAGAGCTCGTAGAATGATGAGTCCAAGATGGAAGCCTCAGTAGCATGGTATTATGATAACAACCTTTCCCTCGATGCCAGCAAAACGAGAGCTGGTCATTAAATTTGGCGTGCGGGGATGTGATACCTATGCTCCTGTCTACATTAACAGTGGTGAGGTCAAGAGGATTGACAACTTCAAGTTCCAAGTGTAATGCTCACGCGATCGGCTAGAGTATGTCTAGGGGAAAATTCGTCCACCTGCCAAACCGTGTCTCCCGTATACGTGGATGCTGTGAAATGCACACTAATGCAAACTCACACACACAATATCAAACCACACACCAGCTACGTTTACAGAATACACTTTATACATCTTACTAGGACTAAGTGAATGATAGCGATACAATATATATGAAAGAAAAGAAAGGAAAGAAAAGGCGCCAGAACTTATCAGGGTTCAGTCAATTAGTGCACATTGTTAGCTCAACCATCAAAGTCTTCGGTCCACTATTCGAACTTCTCCGACGGCCACGACCCGCGTGCCTGGGACCACCCTCGGTGATCGACCAGAACGACTCCACCTTCCTCGCGATCTCCTCCCCAACTCCCCAAAAACCCACAAAACCACAGCTCACAGACCCACAAGAAAGAATAAGATCTATCCCAATTGGTTAACAAATGAATACAATTCTCATTATCAGTAATCATAACCCAAACAAGCTGCGAGAGAAAGCACTCTCTCACCAGTTACCATAACAAAGAAGCATTCCTACTTTTACTTAACAAAGAAGCCATTTTGATTAACATACGCAGTAACGTAAGAAACCCCTTACACAAGGAGCAAATATGACCAATAGGTTGTCCTGGCGGCACCATGACAGCTTACCAGCGCTTTACATTGACACGAACCGATCTCTATCGATGCATCATAGAAAGCATCCTAACTCGATGCATCAGGGTTTGCTATACCAACTGCTCTGTCAATACCTGCAAGGAACTGTGTACACAACTTAGCCTGTTACTGAAACCAGCCTCCCCTCCATGGGCTCTCCTGCCACTTCTCACTGCTTCAGTATAGCTGTCGGCATAATCAAAGACACCGCCATCCCCGACTTTCTCTCTTCTCCCCTCTTCCCATCATTAGAAGGTACAAAAGCCAAGAAATAATGCTTAAATAATATTGAATAGTTTCTGAGATTGATCCTAGTCTTCACCCTCTACCTTGCACCTTTGACTAACCATGCTGGAATAAAGTTTTGCACTTCATTCTGCATTCTGTTATTGTTTTACCTTGTACTACATCAAAGTATTGTGTATTGAATTGATCAGTATGAACACTATGCAAGACAAGCTTTTCACTGTATCTCATACATGTGACAATGCTATTCAGACAGACAGACAGACATACTTTATTGATCCCGAGGGAAATTGGGTTTCGTTAACAGCCGCGCCAGCCAGGAATAGTGAAGAAATATAGCAATATAAAACCATAAATAATTAAATAATAATATGTTAATCATGCCGTGGAAATAAGTCCAGGACCAGCCTATTGGCTCAGGGTGTCTGACACTCCGAGGGAGGAGTTGTAAAGTTTGATGGCCACAGGCAGGAATGACTTCCTCTGACGCTCAGTGTTACATCTCGGTGGAATGAGTCTCTGGCTGAATGTACACCTGTGCCTAACCAGTAGATTATGGAGTGGATGGGAGTCATTCCAGTTCCATTATCCACTTCTGTTCATGTGTGATCAGTTACCTGAATGGCCACCTTGGCTCTGTGCCTGTTTTTTGATTACAAGATGTACTATCTGTATTTAATGCTTTTGTCATCTCGTCATGTAGATATAAGCTCCCATGAAAGGTGTTATCATTGACAAATCCATGAGGCCCTGCTTTTCGGTTTATGATTCTTTCACAATGCAGTCAAAGTTCCTTTGTCATTGATTTTCTGCACCTTCCTTTAGTTGTCATGCTCCATTATGCAATTCATATTCAGGAAGGTAATTCTACAAATCTTAATCAAGGAAGATCCTAAAAGGAAAGAAAACAAGTTTAATATTTATGCATTGTTAACAACAGGAAATGCTGCCCTTAAAGTCTGAACTCAATGTGAATAGCTGCATTTATTTGAAAATACCAAAATCTCTCAAATCCCAGAAAAGAAGTAATCTTTCAGTACAGCAATGATATTTTATATCAGAGTTAATATCAGTAAACCACATGACTGGGTTTCAAAGATTAACTCAAACTCTGATGGCTTTGCTTGTTTTTATTACGATGAAGCCAATATTTTTGTGGTATTAGTTAAATAGGCCTTCAAAAACATGATTTACAACTATTTTGCATTAAGAAGGATATTACAGGAAGGATATTAATAAGGTTGAAAGAGTGCAGAGAAGGTTTACAAGGATGTTGCCGGGACTTGAGAAACTGAGTTACAGAGAAAGGTTGAATAGGTTAGGACTTTGTTCCCTGGAGCATAGAAGAATGAGGGGAGACTTGATAGAGGTATATAAAATTATGATAGGTATAGATAGAGTGAATGCAAGCAGGCTTTTTCCACTGAGGCCAGGGGAGAAAAAAAACCAGAGGACATGAGGGTTGAAGGGGGAAAAGTTTAAAGGGAACATTGGGGGGGCGGCTTCTTCACACAGAGCGGTGGGAGTGTGGAGTGAGCTGCCAGATGAAGTGGTAAATGTGGGCTCACTTTTAACATTTAAGAAAAACTTGGACAGGTACATGGATGAGAGGTTATGTTAGATTAGATTAGCTAGTTTTGCATTATATATTTTTTTTGTTTTTTTTTTCTTTCTTTTTTCTGTTTTCTTTATATCATATATTATGAAATATTTAGACTTACTATGTTCATACATATATTTTATGGCTTATGTCTTGGTAAACTCATTTATATTGTAACTATTATGTATGTTTTTCTCATATGTAATGGAATTTATATGTTGGTAATTTCTTTATCAATATATCATTTGTATTCTGTCCATATTACTAATATTAATAAAAAGATTTAGAAAGAAAGAAAGAAAAGAGAGGTTATGGAGGGATATGGGTGAGGTGCAGGTCAGTGGGACTAGGCAGATAAATGGTTCGGCACAGCCAAGAAGGGCCAACAGGCCTGTTTCTGTGCTGTAATGTTCTATGGTTCTGTGGTTCTAAGAATTTTAATGTAAATTGTGAAACTACAGCAAGTGAATAAATAGGGAAATTGATGTCAGGTCAGATTCTGGTGTTGTCTTAATTTATAGTAATCTATTATTGCCACTTAAAAATAATTTTCCTGCTATCGTTTTAAGGCTGAAACTTCAGAGTGTCTTAAAGATCTAAAACTGAGGCTGGTGTTGTTTTAATATTTCAGCATTATTTGAGTAATTTTGTAAATATATTGTTTCACTAAGCACTCTTGTCTGTTTAAATAATTCATTATGGGTTATATGTAAAAATAAGTGAATTGCATGCATCATGATGGTACAGTGCTACATGCATGCCTCGGTGGAAGTAAACACTAAGTTGGATTCGCATCTCTTGGCCTTGTTTTCCTTTCGATTAGTTTTTATGTTTTGGAGTTACAAAACATAACAGTGGCGACAAAGTAGTTTAAAAATGAACCCAAGATGTCTACCTACCTGTTAAAGTGCAATGTGAAGCTAGAGTTTAAAAAGAAGCAAAACAGTTGTCGTCTCTGCGGAAGGGGGAAAGAGAGAAACAAGTATTTTAAAAAAGGCATGATCATTAACAATAGAGCAGAAATGGCTGGCTACATCAGAAAGGTTGAAGCATTTGATTACACAACAGTTAAATGGATATTGTATAATAGAGTGGATTGAGCAGTATTTTAGAGCAAATGGAATAGCCAATGAAAAATGTGCCAGTTTTGCTCAATGCATTACATTTAGAAGACATGCAATTTGCATAGAAATTTTAACTGATTCAACCAAATCAGCTGACATGAGCTTTGCTAATGTAAAAGTATTGCAAAAGCATTTAAGGCTGATTTATACTTGTGCGTCACATCTACACCATAGGGTGACGTGCACCTCCCCAAAAAAGTAACTCACGCATCGCGGCGACGCAGACTGCAACAACTATGATTGATCTGCTTGGTAGCATCGCATTTCCTCCTACGCATTTCCAGTTGCTTCTTCTCCGCTGTGTCTTTACACCGATGTGAAATAGATTAACCAGATCGTCAAATCTACCTGCCGACATGTGAAAATGTTTGAAATGCATTTCCTCATCCATGTCTCTCATGAAGAAACTCAACACAGTGGCATAGAAATCCACAGCCAACTAGCATTTTGGCGCACACCAACGCATGCTCGCTTCGGCGTAGAGCAATGCAGAAGTGAACATCATGGCTACGGCATAGCCTGTACACACAAGTATAAATCAGCCTTTAGTCTGAGGCCGTTGTTGATCGCAGAATGCTTTAGCTTTCACCTGTGGAATCAAGAAGAAGTGGCGGCACACACAAAATGTTGGAGGAACTCAGCAGCCCAGGCAGCATCTGTGGAAAAAAGTCCACGTTTCGGGCCGAAACCCTTCAGCAGGACTGGAGAAAAACGCTGAGGAGTAGATTTGAAAGGTGTGGGGACGGGAGAGTGAAAAACGCCAGGCGATAGGTGAAACTTGGAGAGGGAGGGATGAAGCAAAGAGCTAGGAAGTTGATTGATGAATGAGACAGGCCATGGAAGAAAGGGGGGGGAGGAGCACCAGAGGGAGGCGATGAGTGCACAGGGAGATAACATGAGAGAGGGTCAATGGAATGGGAAATGGTGAGGGGGGGTGGACATCAACTTCTCAAACTTTCAGTATTGCCTCCACCCCTCCCCACCATTTCCAGCAACCAAATGTTGACTGTACTTTTTTTTCTAGCCTGCTGTGTTTGTCCAGCATTTTGTGTGTGTTGCTTGGACTTCCAGCATCTGCAGACTTTCACATTTTTGTTAAAAAGAAGTGGAGTCACTTCACTGTTTCTGGTACATTAAAGAAATTGTCTGAGCATTATCAGTTCAGTGATGGGCTTAATGAAATTGTTTAGTTTGTGGAATCTTAACAGGAAAGCATTTGAAAATGGTTCTTAACTGAAGCACAACATACACTAAAAAGAGCAGTGGAAATTGCTGTACAAATGGAAACTGCAGTCAGGAATGAAAGTGAGTGTAAACAAAATTGCAACGTCTAAACAGAAACTGGCCTGGCCAAAAAAAAAACTTGTGTTACCTTTGTGGCAGGAGCTCACATCCACCAGACCAATGCAGGTTAAGGGTGAAACTTCAGAAAATGCAACATACGAAGAGCATGTTGGACAGACAAAAATAAATGGAATGCACAGGGAAGAGAAGAGCAAAAAAGTTGTGTTGCAGTTTCAAAGAGAGCACTGATCTGCATGCTGTTGATGAAAAATCTGATAATCAGAGTGACACAGGACTGGGTAGATGAGATTTACAATGTGAAGACTAACAATATACAAGCAATATTGCTTGCACCAAAGGTAAACAGCAAATTAATTAAAATTAAGTGGCCACGGCTCAGCTGTCTCAGTCATTCCACAAAATGTGTTTGAATGGCATTTCAAAGGTACTGAACTGAAGCATACAGATAACCAACAAAGAAAGTATACCAGAGAAAAGATAAGTCCTGTGGGATTGAAATTTCTAACAGTGAAGTACAACAACCAACAAACCGCATTGAGCTTTTATGTTGTAAAAGTAGGAGTGTCAGCATTGTGGAGTGTGATTAGCTGAGACCACTACTTGATTGGACATTTGCGCATCACACCCCCTGTAACAAAGTCAATTGAAAGTGTATAAAGAAAGGTACTGGATGATGCCACAATTGTGTCCATGTTGTACACCATCGGTACCTAATGGAGGACAAGCAGGTGTTGGTGCCAACATCTTTGCCTGTGGTTGGAAGGCATATTGGTTGAAGGAAGGACCGTGCTGCTCAGAGGAACTGTGAGAGTGACAAAAGCAGTGTTCAGACTACAACAGTTTTTGTAGGCGACATATCTGAGAAAGCTTCTGATATGTTAATCAAGCAGTTGCATGCAAAATGTGATTTGGTTTAATCTAGAAGAGAGTTTAAGGAGTCACAGAGAAGTTGCAAACTTTTGTGAGTATAAGGAAGCTGAAACTACTCTAACTTTATTAATTTTATATTAAAATTAATGCACGAGCTACGTGGGAGACGAATAGCTTCTTGGAAAAGTAGATGCAAGAGGCAAAGCCCAACTGAATGAATGGAAGGTCAGAAAGAAAGGAGTCAAAATAGAGACAAAAATAGGGGATTTGACAGATGATCACAAACAAGAGAAAATCTACAGATGCTGGAAATCCAAGCAATACACACAGAATGTTGGAGGAACTCAGCAGGCCAGGCAGCTTCTATGGAAAAGAGCAAACAGTTGACTTTTTGGGCCAGTGAAGGGTCTTGGCCCAAAACGGTGACTGTTTGCTCTTTTCCAAAGATGCTGCCTGGCCTGCTGAGGTCCTCCAGCATTTTGTATATGTTGCTTCATCAGATGATGTTGTGGATGAGGAAACCAAGAGGAGATATTAGATAGTAAAGGGGACAATAGAAGGATTAATAAGAGAATACTCCAGTAAACTAAATACACCTTCCCAAGATCAAGATGCACAAACTAGAAGAAGAAGAAAGGTGTCCAGAGCTGTCAGAATCACTTGCTGCAGTCTCAGAGTCAACTCCTACAACCACCACAGAGGAATCCCCAGAACGTGAGGTTATTTTACAGCCGCAAGTCTCACTGGTCAAGCAGTGTGGTCTCCTTTGTCAGGAAAGATGTTGTCCCACTAGAATAAGAAATGCTCCACAGCAATTAAATCTTTAGGCCTCTATGGGACAATTTAAATTGTATTATTCTGTGGATGTCTGTATATTGTAGTTGTATTATATAGTATACTGTGTATATGATTGAGATGCATTTAATATCTAAACAAGGAGTATATTGTGTGTTCAATATTTCAGTGGTATTTGAGTAATATTTCCTGGCATATATACTCTTCTTGGGCTTCCAGAGGGTACAGGTATCAGTTATAACCGCAGTTTCAATGACAAACTCTGTCATCTTCATCAGTTTGTCATTGAATTGTCAGTTAAAATTGACACCTGTACCTGGCTGGAAGCCCAAGAAGAGGTTATTCATAATATTGTACCTACTATATATTGTTTGCTTAAGCATTCTTCTTTGTTTATATAATTATTTATGAGTTATATGTAAAAGTAAGTGAATTGCAAATGTCATGACGCTATCACATAATACTTGTGCGCACATTGCTTAAACACTAAGTTAGACTCGCATTGCTTGGCTCCCTTGTTTCCCTTTCAATTAAATTCCTTTGTTTTGGAGTTAATAGAACAGCCAGAATGCTGCTTTGGATGCAGGCACATTCAGGTCTTTTACTCCAAGTTTGACTTTGTAAGAAGTAAACCGAACCCCAGTATTAAGTTGCGTTCTTGGATCTGGCTTTCTTCCACAGAACTTGCGCAAGCCGTTGGCAGAGCCTGCACTGTCACTCTGGCTTTCAATGCACTCATCCTCCTCCTGTTCATACAGCTTTGACTGCTGCATTAGAGTGTGGCTTCTGTAGCCTCTGTACACCAAAGGAGATGAGCTGTGGCAGCTCCATGGTGATTAGTCAGGATTGCTGTCAGTTTTTATTCATCTCCGCCTGTGCTTACCAACTGACTGACTGCGATTCAAGCTCCCTTAGTGTTTTGTTTCAAAAGCTTTGATCCTGCGTATTTCCGATACAATCTTAACAAATTTCTCAATTCTTCCAGGTTTATCTTCAACAACTGTAATTTTACACGAGGTTATATAAGATTAACAATAATGAAGCTTTGTGCATCTAGTATGTGGCATTTTATTACACAGTTCGGGAAATTTAATGTAGTTATCTTTGATTGCTCAGTGTGGGGTGGTGATGGTTATTGTGTTAGTTATTACTATTAACTATATATTAGCTGTGGAATTGGGAAGAATGCGACTGAAAAAGAACTTGTTCCATTAGATTTGTTTCTTTATATATTTCTGATAACCAAATAGAAGGAATTCCCATAATTGAAAGCTTAAAAATGCTTCTTATAGTTAGAGATTATATTTTTGAAGAGGAATAATGTATATTCCCAGGTTCAAAGGGTGGCCAATTCCCTAGCTGTGACATTTTAAACATTAAGACTTCCCTCCTTTGGGGAAATGAAGATGATTTCAATAAGTGGAAGGTTGCTGAAAATGATTGACATGTGTAAATGTGTTGAATGTATTTGTAAGGTGACCTTTGCCACCCAAATAACTAATCTGTTCCGTGCATTGATTATTTGTGCCTGGGAAAAGAGGGCCGTCGTGTGCACTGCCCATTGGTACTCATTAATTGGAGAGCGCTCCTGGCTAGAATCAGATTCTGCTTCCCTGCCTTTCCTAGCGGAGCGCTTCTCTGACAAATGTTCCAACGTTGCGGTACTAATTTTTTCTCTGCTTTCTGCCTGACCTGGCAATTTGCAATTATCGTTTCTTTCTCTTTCTGAGCTGCAAAAATGACAACTTATTGTTACAAGCATGCATACTCTTGTGGTGTGCCAGAAGGTTGTGAACTGGGGAGGTTAATTCAATTTTCAAGTAACCCAAGGTTACAAGTGAATC
This sequence comes from Hypanus sabinus, assembly GCF_030144855.1. NCBI lineage: Eukaryota > Metazoa > Chordata > Chondrichthyes > Myliobatiformes > Dasyatidae > Hypanus > Hypanus sabinus. The sequence continues at coordinate 35,083,292 of NC_082707.1, forward strand.
CGCGTCAACAATGCCTGGAACCACAGCAGCAGCTCTTCAGTACACACAAGTATTATACCTCTGCAACTCTTCCTATTTCTTCGTCTAAGCATAGGGGCAAGTTCACAAACCTGCGTGATAGTGTAAAGAAAAGCCCAACAAAAAGTACTGCTAAAGTGAAAGCTACTAGTGGTTGGTGGTCGGACAGCTCACGGTCAACTGGTTCCGTTGATAAGGTCAGTATGTGTGGAATTGTTTGCTGATCTTTTGATGGTAATGTCAGTACAATTTTAGTGCATAAATCAAGATACAGGCCATGGAATAACCAATATGACGGTGGCCATTGTTCTCCTTAAGATCACTTCCCTCTGAGTGGATCAGTTCTAATTTAAGTCTTATTTCAGATATCTGAAAGATTTTTTGAATTCAACAGTTATTTATTATGTAGTACATACTATTAATGCACGAAGGTCATATAGAGCAACCCATCACAGGAACAGCCCCTACAGCCAACAATGTTGTGCCAAATTAATTAAAGCTGTAATTAAAAACTGAACGAAATTAATCCCTTCTGTCTGCAGAGTGTCCATTTCCCTCTATTCACCGCACAATCATGGGCACATCTAAGAGACTTCCATCGTATATGCCTCCACTACCACTTTTGGCAGCACTTTCCAGGCACCTGTCACATCCTCTGTAAAAGAAAACTATTTTAAAATGTAATTTTTGGACCTGTTTCTCCAGTTTGTTAATTAATTTGTCTGATATCTACAACCTTTAACCCACCATTCTGCAGACTGTTGTTTTCAACTAGTTTTGACGAAATCAACTCAACTCCAACTTGTCATAATCATGTATATTCTTCCTCCTGTATCATATTAGAAATTCGTTAAGGGAAGAAATACATAGCCCCATTCCTTCTCCTGGAATGGAGGAATAAATATATTGAACGTTTTATACAGAATTTGTAGAACTGAACCATTAGCAAGAGATGTTGGTCAGCAGCTTCTGCTGGTTTGTTCTGCGAGAACATTCTGCAACTGAGACCCTTTGAGGTACCCTACGCTTTATATGCATCGTCAAAACTAAGTGTACAATCAGGCTTTGGATGGTTAGGTGTGTGTTGGCTGAGACTTGCTGAGGTCTTTTTTTCCTAAGGTTCAATGCTTTCTTTTTTTGTTGTCAAGTTGAATTGGTTTGCCAAGTTGATTCAATACTCAAATCTCATACATTGCTGATACTCGGGTATGATTCCTTGATTCTTAGCTCCAAATTTTAGTTGCATATTGTTGCTCTGACTTCAGATCTACCTTCTTTACACGAGTCTGAGTCGGCCATCGGTTCCTGATCAGGGCGGCAGTGAAGTCGTGGCAGGGAGGATTTGTTTTTTCGCTGTTTTCGGAAGGGAGCACAGTGTCACAATGAAGCTACCTATTGGTGTTGACATAATTTAGTCATGAGGCATCTCATCATTAATGGGGCTTATGAGTTGAATCAAAAGCTTATAAGGGAATGGAAGATTAGTGAATGTAAACAGATTTAACATTAGATGTTTCGGCACAGTGGAGTGAATGTGTGATTCAAATGAAAATGGAGCCCAGGAGACATTTTGTTGGAGCAGTGGGTTTTCAGCGAATTATCTGCTGGCATGATCTCCTTCATATTGCTTTAAGCAAGAATCTAAGAAGTAATGTTGTAACAGTCCTTTAGTTTAATTCTGGTACCAGAACTGAGCCCTTTGTTATAAACTGATTATCTGAACGTTTAATACAGTATTGAGTCTCAGTGGGGTTGACTCGTCTATCTTCCTTTACTTACATCTCCAGACAGTTTAGCTATAATTAAAAAGTCCTCAATACCCACTCTTGGGTTGTATCAGTTCCATTGTGCCATCTGGGTTCTCTGTACTTTCAGCACTGGCCCAATCCCGTCCCTTTCTCTGTAACTTAAAACAGGCCAAGCAGCATCCCTGATGAAGATGGCGGGGTTTATCACCGAAATGTTAGTTAAGAAAACGATACCTGTTCCCTGCTGGAAGCCCAAGAAGAGTTTGTTTGCCATGTACGCCGGGAAAGCACTAGATCCTTTTTAAATGGACTTATTTGCATCTTCCATTTCTGATAATGAACTGACCCCAAATGTTAACTTTTTTTCTCACCCCACATACGCTGCCCAGTTTCTGTGGTAGTTCCAGTGTTCTTGTATTTCTTTCCAGTGACTGCAGATTTTGCTTTAATAGTCCATGAATCAGTACCCATTCTAATGAGAGAGCATGATTCACATAGAGCTGGAAACTCTAAATGCAGTTTATCCCCCTTGGTTCTTATTGAAAGCTGCAGTTAAAACTTTCTCTGGTTTGAGTATAATTGTTTCATTGACTTAAATGGCAATGCAACACGCTACTGAGTAAGAGATATTTTCCTCCCCATTGGGCAACTACTTGTGTACAAGGGAGCTGTTCTTGTCATTGAGAGTGTAGTCGATTGACTTCAGAATAATGAATTGTATGTCAATCAATTTTTGATGTTCTTGAGATTTGATGGGATATTATGCAAATGTGATGGTTCTGCTTGATTAAAATCAAATACTCATTGCAACTACTGGGATAATAAAAAGAATATAAAAAAAGAAGAATAAAAAGAAGAAGAATAATAAAAAGAATAAAAATAATAAAAGGAACATGCACTACAGACACACTTCACACAGACATAGACAACAGAGGCAGCACACACACACACCTCTGATTGGTTTGATGCAATTTTGAAAATTCAGTGCAAAATTGATTCAATTTTCTACTTGAAGACCCAAGCTGCTTTTTTTGTTCAACCTGTATTTTCTGCCTCTCCGAACCCAACCTCCTAGTACTTGCAAATGTGAACCAAAGTATTAATATGACAAGGGAGAGACCATAGTAAAGACCATAAGGATGATGCAGAAATGGGGACATGTTCCCTGGGATGTAAATTTAATTGAAATATTACTGCAGAGTAGCAGTAGGACCAGATGGTTGTGGACACCAGTGCTGTGTACAGCAGAAGCACTAGCCATGTCCAGTGAAAGGGCATCAGTTCTCCACAAGTAATGCGTTTTTTATGGTTATTTATCTTGCCTGGGTTCATATATTTGCCGCGTCCATTTTGAAGTTTGTATTGGTACTGCCTTCTGATCCATTACCTTCCAGGATTCATAAATATTTATGAGGTGTTATTCAGTTTTATAATATTATTGTTCTACTTATTTTCAAATGTTTAAAATCTCAATTTATACTTTAGAATTCTCAACATAATCACTAATCTAACAAGCTAATTATCTAATCTTTGCAATTGCATATGCATCAGAAATGAAATTGTTTTCTTTTGCCCAATAACTTGAAGATGATTTGGTTTTAAGTTAATTAGAAACCCACTAAGAATAAATTGGTTAATATCTCAAAGAAAAAACATTATGTACCTACCGTCCTTTTACTGCTTTAGGAAAAATGGTTAAGTCTAATTGAATAAGATGACAATTTCATTTTGGGATGTAGTCAGTTTTATTGAGGTACTTTAGTGCTTTGCTGCTAAACTGTGCACGGGTATTTTTTTACGTAGAGTGGAACTAGATGGGAGGTATTAGTACTGAATATCTTGTATATGAATTAAACAAATACAGTGCAATCTTAATATAGCCCCCTTATGTCATAGGCATGGAGATACTATAAATACATTTGTCATCCACTTCTGAATGTTTTATTTCATTGTGATATAGAGATCAAAGTCAGCAGTCCTTTATGCATGGATATATTAGCTTTATTAAATTGTATGAAATGAATAGATTAAATGATTGCACAGAATACTGGCAAATGGGTTCTAACATTGACAGATGTGGAATCATGAAGATTTGATGTCTCTGGGACCCGTTCCTTGGAGTATTTTTCTGTAGACCTGTCCCCCAGGGAGAGTTGGTGTAGATTCACTTGCTTTGTATAGTTAGATGGGATTTCATGGCTCCAATGTTCTCATCATGTACTCTCTGTGCAGCTGTGTCCCAATTATTCCAGAGTCACAGGTAAACCATGAGACTGGGAGAAATCTTTGTTTGCTGAAGTCCCTCTTGAGACAACAGTACTGAGGCGGATGCAATAGATTCTGGGAAAAGGATCAGCGATCCATAGCTGGGGGTATGGTTAGAACTCTTCTACAAATTGTAGCTTGGAATGCAGCGATTGAGTGGATTTGGCAAAATCTAGTCAACTCTGTTGTTGTGTTTGTGTGTATAATAGAACACTGGTGAAAGAGTTTTCAGCTGGATGAGAGCATTGGGATATGGAGCCATGTTAAGAAAAGGAACTTGAGGGGTGGGGGGGGGGAATCCAAATTTAATTAAATATTTAGTTTATTTATGATCCTAGTGTTAGAGTTATTCCCGGAGAGTGGTGTTATATTGAGATTGCACTGTGGTGTTTTAAATTGTTCAGAAGGAATACTTCACTTTATCTCATGTGTCATGGTTAAACCTTGGTTTGCACTTTTCTCCCCCCTCAAAGTTCTTGTTTGGTTCTTTCTCTCAATTTTTAAGTTTGCTATTAAGAAGTATATTTTTGGATTCTTTATTATGCTATTAGGATTAAATGTGTTGATCTGCTGTTGTGTACCTTGAAATTTGATCCATTTGCTATTGTTTAGCAGATAGAAGCTACTCCTCCCTCTACTCCTGTTATCCCTGTGATCCCTGTTATGCCAGTCCCCGCTGAAGCCAGTGTCTTCTCGTCTGACAGTCAACAGGTTTTGTTCCTTTTCTTTTTTTCTTTTGAATGTTTTGATTTTGTTGCTGTACATTCAAAACTTATTTTGTGCATTGTTCAACTTAATATGTTCTTTTTTTAGATCACTGCATTTCTATGAAGAGCAATTAGAACCAAAGAAAAATGCCAGCTTTGGTTGAAAAAATAACCATCTTGAACCTTGCAGCTCATACGTTTTGTTTTCGCAACTCAGTCGTGACCTGCTAGTTTACTGGCCCTTTTCTAATGCATACTGCCTGATATTTTCATTATTTTGTTCACCATTCTGGATTTACCAGCTGCTTGTAAAGCAAGCTACTAGTATGCATTTTGAATTTTAACATCTCAAGCACCAGACTTTGTTTTATTTGCTATGACATATTCCTTAAACTGCACCAGCTCTTTCCTCTCATCTCCTGTAAGAACAGTGCATTACTTTGTCTTTTCAATGGCTGTTTTTTGCAGTATAATAACCCATTAATGGAATGGGTCTTGGCTGATGGTGGTGAACAGCCATGGCACAATTTTTTTTCACTTGCCAATCCAGAGGTGTCTTGCATATCCACGAGGAAAATATGTAGCACTCCTTTTGCAATTTCTGTTCTACTTATTGCTTTGAAATAATTTCTCCAACTGTGCTTGAAGTCCAAGGTGTTCTTTGGTTCTGGTTGCCTGCCTCAAGAGAATGATGAGATGGAGGTGTTACAATAAATATTTGAATTATACTTTGAAAACTATTTGAATTCAATGTGCAAATGAAGTGTGAAATGGGAAAGCTGAGATGTTTGCACAAATTGAAATACTTGAATAACATAGAGAAAGTAAAAATATTAATAAGTGTTCAGAACCCCAAATATTTATATTTTGAAAGCCTGGCAAAAAATGCTAAATGCCCTTGGTTTTGAAGTTGAATTCAAATTGTGGACTAGAACAGATATCTATTGTCTTAATACTTTCATTGCCATTTCCCCTTTGGCCTATCTGGTTCTAATATAAATGATTTGGGTCACAGTAATTTAAGTGCAGCCTCAGAGTCAGAAGTTACTGCTGTGCCGGGCAATCTGTCATTTGACCAAAAGACAAAAGAGCAGAAATAGGCCATTTGCCAGACTTATGTTTTGGAAATCCTAGCTTATCCTGTTTGAATTTTATTAAACAGTATGTCTGGAAATAGTCATTTATAACCCTTTTACTGAATATAGTCATCAATACAGAAAATCCTATTTTAATCGGAAATTGTTATATTAATTAGTATATACATTTCAATTCCTGGGTGTCCCATGATACAGACCACCGTTCTTCTGAGAAATTGCGGACACCCCCAACTGCAGTATATTTCCAAATCAGAGTTCTGAGAGCACTTTCAATGCAGGGCATACATTTTGATCCTTTTTAATATTTATCATTTCCCATTACTGCCAACCAAGGGCCTCAGAATTAGCTTGTCAAAGTTCTTAGCTCGTTTTTCAGTGATTTTTGTTGTTGTTGTGCTCCTTGCCAAACTTGATGTTCTTTATGAAATCAAGATAAACTCCTGATAGACTTGGACTTTTTGATCCTACATCTATGCCACTTGCTTGGCATCCAGTTGATGTGGCTCCTATCCCCACGGGTAAAGAAATTTGCACATTGCAAGAGGATTTAATGTTTTTGGATATTTACTCTTCTCCTTCCCTCCCTTCCCATTATCTACCTGCTTTTCTGGGTATGAATGTGCCTTCTCTTGCAGATGATTATGAGATCAATCTTAGTTGTCCATTCGTATTTTGTATTTGCCCGTTCTTATTTACTGCCCTGTTCATACAAATAGGTTTAATCCACAAAAATGTAATAAAACTCAGTCCATCTGAATAAAGTTAGAAGAGAAACATGAACATTTTCCTTCATTGGCTGTATTAGTGCAATCCTGCTGAGATGTGTTATTTGGTCGTGTTATATTTGGCTAGTAAATGTTGATTTTGATTTCCATAGAATACAAATTGTAACATTATCAACTTCAAATGAACACTTTGATTTTAAAATGATCAAATAGTTTTGTTCATTTTTTAAGCAACTTTACATCTGTAAATTCTAATTATTAAATGCCTTGCCATAAATATTAATTACACTTGGCTGAGATAGGTGGAACAAAGAAATTTTATTTGAATTATTAATGTGTGAAAAATTCCTACTTCTCAGTGAAGGAGCATAAATAAAAATGCATTCTTATCTTCAAAAGACCAAATGAATTATTTATGTTAGATTTTTCTTACGGATGTGTTGCTCCAAGGAGCTTTTATTTTAATCGATTTCACCTTATTAGCACAATATTCTTACTGATGTCGCAGTCAAATAGTTTTCTACATAGACTCTGCATTTTGCAGTCTTGAAACAGTTGAAAATATTGCCAAGTCTGCAAATTGCTCTCTTTTATATTTGTGCTTCATTTGGTCCAATTGGTGTTTCCTTTTATACTCCACTCAAATCCCATTCAAATACTTCCCATAGTGAGCACAAGTGACAAGTAAAATTAAGGTCTTGAAGGATGTAATTACAGGAAAAATAGTAGTTGGTATGAAATTCAAAAGAAAAATTCCTGTTTGGCAAACCTTACCCTTTTACTACAATGCAGAGAACACTTCAACTGAGTGGATCTATTTGCACAAAAGAGATGAGAGCTTGAGCTCAGCCAAGAGCTGCTGACTATGAATGTGCAAGCTAGATTCTTTTATTTCTCAAAGGGAAAAATGGTGGTGTTAAAAGGAAATTTTTAGAGGATTCCCAATTTTGAGATGTTTTTGGTGAGACCTAATTTGGGCACTGGGCAAAACCCAATTTCTTCACTACAGTTACAACCCATCAAAATGACATTGTCAGGGTGCAGAAGAGCGTTATGAGGATGCTGCCAAGACTATAGGGCCTGAGTTACAAGAAGAGGTTGGTTGCATTTGATCTTTATTCCCTGCACTGCAGAAGAATGAGTGGTGACCTAAATAGTTTATGAAATCATGAGTAGTTTGGATAAGATGGAAATTATACCCTTTTCCCTAGGGTTGGGAGTCCAAGCTGCAAGGCACTGATAAGAGGGGAAAAATTTAAAAGAGACCTGAGAAGTAACTTCTTCACACCAAGTGTAGCGAGTACCTAGAATGAGTTGTCAGAGGAAGTGCTCAATCATAACATGTAGAAGGCATTTGGATAGGTCCATGGAAGGGAAGAACTTGGAGGGTTATAGGACAAAAAGTGGATGCTGTGGTCGGCACACTCCAGTTGGGCTGGAGGGCCTCTTTCTGTGATCTATAAATATGATTATAAAAGGAAAATACAAATATATATTAACAGTAGAAAAGCTTTAGACAGGATATTTTCTGGAAGTTTTCCACGAGGGATTTAAAAGACAGCATATTTTGGAGGATGGTAAACTGGATTTAAAAACTATTATTCACAGAATGCGTAAAAAATTAGGGCTAAATCTGTTCTGCAACCTCTCCTATTCAATGGATGAGATTTTTCATTCCAAAAGATTAATTTTTTTTTCACAAACTTCAAGGAAGTAAGTGGGTTAAATGGGGGGCATTTTAAATTCTACACCAGAATGCTTTACCATTTTGATTGAAGCAAAGAAGATTATAAAATTCATTTTCGATAAAAGTAGTAATTGATGCAGAAGGTGCAAACATTTAGACAGCTGGTCAAAGGGATGTGGAAAAAGAATGGATAAATGGGACTTGGAAAGATGTCCTTAAGTGGAAGGTGAGCATGTAAGTCGCATCTCTGTGCTGCATCATTGGAAATGTAGAGCTATATTACATCACACTTCTGTATAAAATTCTGAACACGATAATAAAGCAAGACAGATTTATCAAAAAGTTCTTGAACAATGTTAACAATTTATCAGCCAGATTGATGGAATAATGTATTTCATAAGTAATTCAGTTGTTTTTTGAGTGGGATGGCTAAAATGAATTCAGCTTTTAACTTCCAGTTTTTATACATCTATTGAATTGCATTTTAACGTGATTTGCATTGCTAACATTTTAACGAGATTGTCTTCATCTTCTTTTTAAAGGCTAATCCACCTCCTGTTGTGGTGAATACAGATAGTTTGGAGTGTCAGCCTTACGTAAGTTATCTATTTTCTAACCAATTTGCACTTATAGATAATTAGAGAAATATTTTAAAGGAACACTTTTTGCTGTGACTTATAATTCATTTTCTATCCATGTAGCAAGAATTGGTTTTTCTATTTGTGAATCTTGTATTTGAAAATTAATATTAAAACACTGGAATTAAATAAGAGCAGATTGCCGGCTGTGGACACACCTCTGAGCATTTTAGATACTAAGACAGTCTTTCTGCATCCCCTTCACATGAGGTGGAAAACTCTTGCATAAACCAGCAAAGTTTTCACCATTTTCAGTTAAGGTTCACGATGTATATAACCAGAAAATACTCGATGGAGTCTGCCAGTTCTATGCTGGATGTCACTTCTTAAAAAATTATTGTTTTAAGATGCAAGCACATACAGTATATTAGCTTCAAATTAGATGGTGCACAACTTAACAAGTTGAATCTACCTTTTCAGGCTTACATATTTTTTTCCCACAGTTTGAAGAAATCGTCCATCATTTATGGAGACAGTAAATAATCTTGCATTGCTCCTACATTATCAGCTACTTGGATTCCATGAAATATTCAGTAGATTTGCAATTTATAAAGCAGGAATTGTTATATAAGTATGCTGATTTGTTTGCTAGAATTCAAGATTGCCACAGATCATTTTTTTAGACTGTTGTCTGCATTCGCAGTTGATGCGTTTGCAAAAAAAATTGTTCAGGAGAATTCACCAAACTATTTCAGTCATTCAGACCATCTCATTTAAGACCATAAGATATAAGGGTAGAATTAGACCATTTGGCCCATCGGGTCTGTTCCACCATTTCAATATGGCTGATCTAATTTTCCTCTCAGCCCCAATCTCCTGCCTTCTCCCTGTATCCCTTCATGCCCTGACCAATCAAGAGTCTATCAATCTCTGCCTTAAATATGCATAAATACTTGGACTCCACAGCTGCCTGTGACAAAGATTTCTGCAGATCTACCACTCCCTGGCTAAAGAAATTCCTCCTCATCTCTGTTCTAAAAGGATGCCTGTTGGAGTGTCAGCCAAGTTATCTATTTTCTAACCAATTTGCACTTTTGGATGATTAGAGAATTATTTTAAAGGAACACTTTTTGCAGTGTCCCTTCTGGCCTTAGACTCTCCCACCATAGGAAGCATCCTCTCCATATCCCCTCTGTCAAGGTCTAATTCTACTCTTATGTCTTATGGCCTTCACATTTAATGGGTGTCAATGAGATCACCCCTCATTTTAGTGTATACAGGCCCAGAGCCATATGACAAGCCATTCGATCTTGGAATCATTTCTGTGAATCTCCCTTGAACCATCTCCAACTTCAGCATATCCTTTCCAAGATGAGAAGCCCAAAACTACTCTCAGTGCTCCTAGTGAGGCCTCAACATTACATCCTTGCTTTTATATTCTAGTCCTCTTGAAACAAATGCTAACATTGCGTTTGCATTCCTCACCTCCGAGGAAATTAACTTGCAAATTTACCTGTAGCGAATCCTGCACATGGACTCCCAAGTCCCTTTGCATCACAAATTTTTTTGTATATTCTCCACATTTAGAAAATAGTCAGCCTTTCATTTCTTCTGCCAATGTGCATGACCATACACTTCCCGACAGTGTTTTCCATCCGCCACTCCTTTGCACATTCTCCTAACCTAGTGGTCGCCAACCCGTCAATTGCGATCGACTGGTCGATCTTTGAGACTTTCCCAATAGATCCTGAAAAAAAAAGAAGAAGAAATACATAAATAATGTTGAGGGATTGTTTCTGGGTTGCGGGGTTTTAGTTCCGCTCTTTCTGCCCAGTGCGCATGCGTGTAGCTCCCACGCCACACACTACACAGTGTACTTCAGTGGTGTCCAACCACCGGGCCGCCAGGAAACGATATGAGTCAGCTGCACCTTTCCTCATTCTCTGTCACACCCACTGTTGAACTTGGACCCACGCGAGGTCATCAGTCGCCGAAACGCAGAGATACCCTCGCGCCAGGGATCACTGGCTGCCTCACACAGCCGGCAGGAAATGCCGATGCTATTGGCCTGGAGCGCGGACAGATGGGCGCCGCCTCTAAACCTGTTTAGCACACCGAGTGTTCGTGGGGAACCCGGTGATAAAATATTCGCAGACGACCTAATTCGGGCTCAGGGTTTCGTAAGCAGCAGAACAGCTACCTCGCTGCGATCTACTGAAACAAACTTTTGTTGGCCAATAGATCCTGGGGGGGTGGGGGGTGGGTGTGCGCCCTGTCGCACTCCTCGCTCGGTCAGTCGCTCGCTCGCTCTCTCTCTGGACTGCAACTGCCGCAGCCCCAGCATGGGGACCTCCGACCCTTACCTTGTCCTCTCACCCCACTCACGACCAGCCGCACCTGGCCAAGGTGTCTGTTGGCAGCAGGTGGGCGGGAGTTTGGGCCCAGAGGCTGTCTAATGAGGCAATGAAGCCCTCAAAACTGCTTCAGTACCCTGAGTCCAAGCACCCTGAACTTAAAGACAAACCTGTAGAGTTTTTTCAGTGAAAAAAAACATGAGCAAGTGGGACAGAAGCTAAGTGCTGAGAACCGCATAAACTAAGTTGCGGAATAGACTGGACATAAGGAACCTGCTTCGCGTATCACTGTATTCAGTCGTGTTTAACACACCTCCGCTCCCCATCGGCCGGTCCACAAGAATATTGTCAATACTAAACTGGTCTGCGGTGCAAAAACGGGTGGTGATCCCTGGTGTACATATATTATTTCTACTTCCGGGTTGTGGGGTTTTACTTCTGGTCTTTTCTGCCTGGTGCACATGTGTGTGACTAGCTGATTTGGGGTCGATCTTGCCTTTCACTAAGGCTGAGGTAGGGGACCTTGGGCTTAAAAAGGTTGATGACCACTATCCTAATCTGGCCAAGTCCTTCTGTAGTCTCTCTGCTTCCTGAAAATTACCCACCCCCCCACCTATCTTCATATTGTCTGCAAACTTGTCAACAAAGCTATCAATTCCATCATACAAATCATTGACATATAATGAAAAATGAATTGGCCCCAACACAGACCCCTGTGGAACACCACTAGTCACTGTCAGCCAGTCGAAAAGGCTCCCTTTATTCCCACTCTTTGCCTCCTGCCAGTCAGCCACTGCTTTATTCATACTTGTATTTTCCTGTAATACCGTGGACTTGTAGTTTGTTAAGCAGTATCATGTGTGGCACCTTGTCAAAGCCCTTCTGAAAATCCAAGTACACATTAAATCAATTCTCCTTTGTCTATCCTGCTTATTACTTCAAACAATTCCAACAGATCTGTTAGGCAAGATTTTTCCTCAAGGAAACCATGCTGACTACGGCCTATTTTATCATGTGCCTCCAAGTACCCTGAGACCTCATTCTTATGAATTGACTTCAACATCTTCCCAATCACTGAGGCCAGACTAACGGGTCTATAGCTTCCTTTCTTCTGTCTCTCTCCCTTCTTGAAGAATGAAGTGACATTTGCAATTTTTCAGTCTTCTGGATCCATTCTGAATCTTGTGATTCTTGAAAGGTTAATACTAATGCCTCCATGATTTCTTCTGCCACCTCTTTCTGAACTCTGAGGTGTAGACCATCTGGTCCAGGTGACTTATCTACCTTTAGACTGTTCAGTTTCCCAAGAACCTTCTCTCTAGTTATGGTAACTTCACATACTTCATGTCCCCCGACAGCTAGAACTTGCACCATTTTGCTAGGGTGTTCCACAATTTAGAATGATGCAAAATACTTATTTTGTTTTCCCCTGTTACTACCTCTCTGACATCATTTTCCAGCAGTCCAATATTCACTCTCGCCTCTCCTTTACACTCTGTGTATCTGAAGAAACTTTTGGTATCCTCTTTAATATAATTGGCTAGCTTACTTTCATATCCATCTTTACCTTAATGACATTTTAGTTGCCTTCTGTTGGTTTTTAAAAGCATCCTGATCCTCTAGCTTCCCCCTAATCTTTGCCCTGTCTTTGGCTTCTCTTGTTAGCTGTGTCATCTTTCCTTTAGAATGCTTCCTCCTCTTTGGGATGTATATATCCTGTGCCTTTCAAATTGCCTTGAGAAATTCCAGCTATTGCTGCTCTGCTGTCGTCCCTGCCAGTGTTCATTTCCAATCAATTCTGTCCGACTCCTCTCTCATGCATCTAATTCCCTTTACTCCACTGTAATTCTGATCCATCTGACTTTAGCTTCTCCTTCTCAAATTTCAGGGTGAATTTGATCATGTTATGATCACTTAGTCCTGAGGGTTCTTTTACCTTAAGCTCTCTAATCAATTCTGGTTCATTGCACAGAAGCTCCATTGACAAAAGCATTTTAATTGCACTTTATGTAACATATTTTTTATCAAGAATGTCCTGAAGGCATTCCGAAACAATTTTAACCTGTATTATTTGAATGATTGGCTTTTAAAGGAGCAATTTTGCTGAATTTTTCTCAACTTCTATCCTTAACTGTTGAAGCATGAATATACCATATGTTACAGCTAACATTTTCTCCATTCCATATGAAGATTAACTATATTCCTAGTTATCTGCCAGTTATCTCATCATATTCCAACTTCGCTCTGTCTTCTCACAGACTATGATTGAAGCTGCTGCAAATGTTCCAATTTTCCAGAAATCATTACTGTTAATACAACCAGATATCATTCTAGTTCAGTTGCATTCTGTTGTAAATGCCCTGGGCACTACATTACTTCAAAGACAAGGGTGTACATTGCAATACCCAGTTAGCATTCTACATTAAAACTATTAACTGTGCGATGAATATTCATTAAATGATGGCATCTTTGCACCCAGCGAGAGATGTGCATTTAAAGTAACCGTTTCAAATTGTTGTGTTCTGTTGGGTCATTTCAATTCCAAATGTAGTTCTTTGCATCTATGTTTTTCTGCTCATGATCAATATCAACATTTCAGGAGATATATTGTCATTTATTTCTTCCAGTTGTTAATGTCTAATTTCTTCTTATCAAGGTAACCAGAAACTTGAATGGCCTAGACAGAGTAGATGTGGAGAGGATGTTTCCCATAATGGGAGTCTAGGACAAAGATGGCACATTCCCAGAATACAAGGATGTCACTTTAAAAAAGAGGTGTGGAATTTCCTGAGGCAGAGGGTGGTGAATCTGTTGGAATTCATTGCCACAGATGGCTGTGGAGGCCAAGTTGTTGGGCATATTTAAAGCGGAGGTTTGATAGGTTCTTGGTGTCAAAGGTTACAAGGAAAAGGCAGGAGAGTTGTGTTGAAAGGGATAATAAATCAGCAGAGCAGACATGATAGGCTGAATGGCCTAATTCTACTCCTACGTCTAATGGTCTTATGGCCCTGTATCTAAGCAGGTGGTTAACCTGTCTCCCATACGGAATACTTTAAAATGAATTCCAAATTGATGTGGGCCGTTATCAGCAACATAATAGAGTGGTGCAGAGGGAGGGACTGCCTATATTAATTTCATGAGGAAATGAAGACAGTCTCTTCAGTGGTGGAGGAACTCGTAGCTTGACTGCCATTTTTGTGGGTGAATCAAAGTGCTTGAACTTGAATTGGATATACAGTTGCATGGAACAGTTTGTGATCCATTTGTAATTACCCAGTGTTCTGCATTAATTGCTCATAAAATGTGGTCTGAATTTCATTTAAATCACAATAATAAACTAACGTATTCTGCCTAAGCTAATAACACAAAAACAATTGTATTTCTTCTCATGAATACTGAGCACCTCATTTAAACCATCACAGTCTAGTTCCAAAAAAGTATGTGAACCTCTGGGGCAATACCTTCTACAAAAGCTATTTGCAGTCATGTTTTCCAATCAATGAGATGAGAATGGATGTCGAGGTGCCCTGCCCTACAAAAATGACACACAAAGTCAGGCTACTGACAGAGCCTGCTCTTCTCAACAAAAATCAGTTTATGTGCACCATGCCTCGATGCAAACAACTTTCAAAGGACCTTAGAAGAAGAATTGTAGAGATGCATGATGCTGGAAGAGCTGACAAAAACACTTCGAAAGACCTGAGTGTTCATCAATCCACAGTAGGAGAAATTTGTGTACAAATGGAGGAAGTTCAGTACTGTTGCTACTCTCCCTAGGAGTGGGCGCTCTGCGAAGAGCACAATGCAATGCGGAAGGAGGTAAAAAAGAACCCAAGGCTAACAGCAAAAGATCTGCAGAAATCTCTAGAACTTGCTGAAGTCTCTGTTCATGTGTCCGCTATAAGAAAAGCACTGAACAAGAATGGTGTTCATGGAGGGACACCATGAAGGAAACCCACTGCTCTCCAAAAACAAAAACATTGCTGCACGTCTCAAGTTTGCAAAAGACCACCTGAATGTTCCAAAATACTTCTGGGTCAATGTTCTATGTAGAGATGAGACAAAAATTAAACTTTTTGGTGGAAATGTATATTGCTATGTTTGGAGGGAAAAGAGCACTACACACCAACACCAAAACATCAACCCAGTTGTTAAGCATGATGGAAGAAGCATCAAGGTGTGAGGATGCTTTGCTGCCACAGGGCCTGGACGGTTTGGATTATTGATTACCTGACTGGCAGTATGTGCGCTTGCAACACTGTGTGTCAGACAGAGTGGTAAGCAGAACTGGGGCTCCACAGAGGACTGACCTGTCTCCCTTTCTCGTCACCATCTACACCTCGAACTTCAACTACTGCACAGAGTCTTGCTATCTTCAGAAGTTTTCTGATGACTCTGCCATAGTTGGATGCATCAGTAAGGGAGATGAGGCTGAGTACAGGGCTATGGTGGGAAACTTTATCACATGGTGCGAGCAGAATCATCTGCAGCTTAATGTGAAAAAGACTAAGGAGCTGGTGGTGGACCTGAGGAGGGCTAAGGCACCAGTGACCCCTGTTTCCATCCAAGGGGTCAGTGTGAACATGGTGGAGGATTACAAATACCTGGGGATACGAATTGATAATAAACTGGACTGGTCAAAGAACACTGAGGCTGTCTATATGAAGGTTCAGAGCTGTCTCTATTTCCTGAGGAGACTGAGGTCCTTTAACATCTGCTGGATGATGCTGAGGATGTTCTATGAGGCTGTGGTGGTCAGTGTTATCATGTTTGCTGTTGTGTGCTGGGGCAGCAGGCTGAGGGTAGCAGAGACGAACAGAATCAACAAACTCATTCATAAGGCCAGTGATGTTGTGGGGGTGGAACTGGAATGACGGTGGTGTCTGAAAAGAGGATGCTGTCCAAGTTGCATGCCATCTTGGACAACAACTCTCGTCCACTCCATAACGCACTGGTTAGGCACAGGAGTACATTCAGCCAGAGACTCATTCCACTGAGATGTAACACTGAGCATCACAGGAAGTCATTCCTGCCTGTGGCCATCAAACTTTACAACTCCTCCCTCGGAGTGTCAGACACTCTGAGCCAATAGGCTGGTCCTGGACTTATTTCCACTTGGCATGATTAACTTACTATTATTTAATTATTTATGATTTTATATTGCTATATTTCTACACTATTCTTGGTTGGTATGGCTGTAACGAAAACGAATTTCCCTCGGGATCAATAAAGTATGTCTGTCTGTCTGTTTGCAATCATTGAGGGAGTAATGAATTCAAAATTGTATCAGGACATTTTACAGGAGAATGTAAGGATAGTGGTCCATTACCTGAAGCTTAATAGGAATTGGATGATGCAACAAGACAATGAGCCAAAAGACAAGAATAAATCAACAACAGAATGGTTTAAAAAGAAGAAAATTCATGTTTTGGAATGGCCAAGTCAGAGTCAATTGAGATACTGTGGCATGACCTGAAAAGGAATGCTCATGCGAGATATCTCAGAAATACTGATGATCTGAAACAATTTTGTATGAAGCAATGTTCCAAAATTTCTCCTCGTTGTTGTGCAAGTCTGATCAGCAGCTGCAGGAAACATTTGGTGGAGGTTATTGCTTCTAAAGGAGTTTCTGCCAGTTATTAAATACAAGGATTCATTTACTTTTTCCAGCCTGGACTCTGAATGATTAAACAATGTGTTCAATAAAGACATGAAAAGTACAATTGTCTGTGTGTTATTAATTTAGACAGATTATGTTTGTCTGTTATTGTGACTTAGATGAAGATCAGACCACATTTTATGAGTAATTAATCCAGAAAACCAGGTAATTGCAAGGGTTCACTTTTTATGCAATTGTACATCCTGTTGTGGTTTGGTGTGGGTGACCTAAAATTTTTGCATTTGTCTGTTGTGGCTAGTCTTTGTTTCTGAAAGAATAGTATCCTTAAAGATGGCTTCGCTGATAATACGTTCTTAGCTAATGGATTCTGAAATTTAATCATTACCATAACATATCAAAATTCCACTGTAAAAATCCCTTTACTGAGATGTTGCAGTAATTGAATTATAAAAGATGTCTTTTGATCCTTAAGTTCATTCTTTCATAATTTCCTCATTTGTACTTCTCCATGTTGGTTAGTGTCTTGTACTTCTTTACCGGATGCTATTAAATCAGAATCCAGTTTAATATCATTGGAATGTGTTCATGAAATATGTTGTTCTGTGGCAGCACTATATTGTAATATATAAAAAAGTACAAATTACAGTCAGCAATATATATAATTAAATTAAATAAGTGGTACATAAAAAGAGCAAAATAAAAGGGAAAAAAAGAGTGTACATGGGTTCATTGTCCATTCAGAAATCTGATGGCGGCGGGGAAGAAGCTATTGAGTGTGTGTCTTCAGGTTCATGTACCATCTCCTTGATGGGAGCAATGGGATGGGGGCTTGGCCTGGGTGATGCAGCTCTTTGATGTCGGACGCTACCTTTTTTGAGGCATTACCTCTCGAAGAAGTCCTGGATGCAGGGGAGGCTCGTGCCCACAGTGGAGCTGACTGAGTTTGCAACTTTCTGCAGCTTTTTCTAATTTTGAACAGTGGGCCCTCTACACCAGACAATGATGCAACCAATTGGAATGCTTTCCACAGTGTATCTGCTGAAATTTGTGAGAGCCTTGGTGACATACCAAATGTCCTCAAGCTCTCAATAAAATATAGCTGCTGCCTTCCCTCCTTTGCATCAATGATTACAATTATTCACCCACAATTGATCTTCAGAGGTGTTGACACCCAAGAACTTGAAACTGTTCATTCTTTCCACTTCTGATCCCTCGATGAGGACTGGTGTGTGTTCCCTCGTCTTACCCTTTCTGAAATCCACAATCAGCTCCTTGGTCTTACTGATGTTGAGTGCAAGGATGTTGCTTTGACACAACTCAGCCTATCTCGTTCCTTTATGGATTCTCTTCACCATCTGAAATTCTGCCAGCCATAGTTGTGTCAATGGCAAATTTATAGATAGTGTTTGAACTGTGCCTGACCACACAATAGTGGATGCAGAGAGAGTAGAGCAACGGGCTAAGCATGCATACTTGAGATGCACCCATCTAGATTATCAGCAAGAAGGCAATGTTATTTTCACTCTGCCCCAAAGTGACTGTTTCAAATATATATTTTATTTTTAATTTTTACTTACATTCCCCATATTGTTCTTGAAACTTGGAAACACGTGAGAGTTGTATGATTATAACTCTGAGGCTAGCAAGTAGGATGGTTTTTGTTCTGTTGACATCATACATTCCTGAGGAGATGTACAGAGATATGACTGAAGCTCCCAGCCCCAGCAACCTGTGTTCAATGCTAAACTCGGGTCCTGTCTGAGTGGAGTTTGCACATTCTCCATGTGACTACATGTGTTTCCTCAGGATTCTGGTTTCCTTTCTCAGACCATGGATGTGCAAGCTTACTGGCGTCTGTAAATGGCCTGTACTGTGCAAATGAATGGCAGAGTCTGGGGGAGAGGGAGTGTTAACAGGAGTGTGGGGAGCATATAGTTGAGATTAGTATGAAAATGGTCGATAGATAGTTAGGACAGACTGGTTGGGCAAAAGAGTCTGTTTCTGTCCTAACTGTAGGATTCACTCTGCACGTGCATGATTGATGTCAATATCAATTTAACTAGTTGTACCTTTTTTCACTTCCACTATTTAACTTGCATGCTTTATCCCATTCCACAATGAGACACCAGGCAAGAAGCCTGTTTGTCGCCCTACAAATATGCAGTATATTTAAACAACCTTGTATTCACTTTCCTCATCGATCTAAGTGAAAGCCTCTGCCTTTAGTCGATTTTGCTGTCAGTTCAAACGACAGCATATGGCACTGAGCACTTCCCTCATGTCATGTGTTGAGTTATCATTTTTATGACCAGCCAAAGCATTTCATTTGTGTAAATATTCTGCAAAGTTGTGTTTACATTTTGGGGAATGCTTAAAATAATTGAATGAATCATAGAAACTGGGGGACCAAAGGCCACTTGGCCTTTCTTGTTTGTGCTAGTCAAAAAAGAGCTATCCATTCAGTAGGTCTGGAACAATGACAATAAAAATGTTTTAACTGCACATCCAAACAGTTTTTAAATACGATGATGCTTTTTGCCTTGTAGGGCTTCAGGCAATGAGTTCTAGATCCCAATTATTTTCTGCTTGGGGCATATTTTCCCTTACTCTATTTCTAACTGTTCAACTGATTCAATTAATACCATGCCATTTTTATTCATCTAAGGGAAAAAGCTGTTTCTGGTCTTGTCTAGGCTCATTATATTTATTTATCGAGATGCAGCATGGAACAGGTCCTTCAAGCCTCGCTGCCCAGCAATCCCCCAATTTAACCCTAGATGACCACTTAACTTACCAACCGGTACATCTTTGGCCTGTGGGTGGAAACCAGAGTACCTGGAGGAAACCCGTGCGGTCAAGGGGAGAATATACAAACTCTTTACAGGCAGTGGCAGGAACTGAACCTGGTTCACTGGTACTGTACAGCATTGTGCTAACCACTACTCTCCTATGCCACCCTTGATCAACACCTTGATCAAATCTCATCTCATCCTCATCTGACCTAATAATTATACCGCCTTACATTTAACCACCAAGTAACGTGGGCGATAAAGACAGAGTTGGGTAGGATACTACTGTTCCTGTCTTTTAGAAGCCAATCTTTAACTGCCCGTTATTCTGGTAACTTTTCAAATCCATTGAGGATGTAGCCAATGTTCCCCATGTCTACAATAAAGTAGTTCGCTTGCCACTCTCTCTGCTGCCTATGTATCACTGTTGCTTCCCTGTTCTATAAATATTTACACCAGTTTCCAGTCAGTTTCAGGAAAGACACTCTTTGTGTTTTGGCACGTCCATTTCTCCTTCATTAATCGTTCCTCATTTACTTAGATTTCACACCTTCTGGTTTTATGGACCGCTTCAGGTTTGGTTTATCCCTCAGCCAATTGTGTTGTCTCCAAGTTTCAATATCTACACCCTAATGAATTTAGCTTTTCCAGTTTGCAGCTGGTTAACAACAATTGAAGTTGTGCAATATCAAATGCACTTACTAAACTTCTAACTATGTTAATGTACTAATGTCTTTTCTGCTACATTAAATGTAATAAAGCCACAATGCAATTCTTCACTTTACTGATTCCTTTTTTAATGGCATAAAATCTAATATATTTGCATTATGGAAAAATTTCCAATGGTGACTTTAATTAGGTAGAATCAGTGTGAGTATGCTTTCAGATTCTTGGATCATGAATGTCTGCAGTACGGTGTACTGTATGTATGAGAGTTGCGCAGGGTTAAGCAATATGTTTGTCATATTTATTATCTTCAATTTAAAATATTGAAGATTTAAAATCCCTAGATTGAAAGTGCTGTCCAGTTCAAAAGTTCATTTTATCTCTTATGACTACAAAGTGTTCGTCATATGAAGCAATCAAGTTACGAAAACCATGATGACAGTTCTGACCCATCACAGTGTAATGTGAAGCCTTTTAAGCTTTTCTTAATATGACCTAACTGTTTTAGCTGACTTCACAATTTACTTGTATCTTTGGGACTTTTGCAGGTCAATGGTACCGATACAGACTATGAATATGAGGAAATCACGCTGGAAAGGGTGAGAGCTGTATTACCTTTCATAATTGGATATTTTCAGGTGTCAGGAGTTTTCTTTAAAATTCACTGAATTTGGGCCTCAGAAATGTATTTCTTTTTCTTTGATAATCTAATTCAAACACAGTTTGAAGCAAGCTTCCACTGGTAACTCTTAGCATGATGTGCCGTAGCTGAACAGTTATTCATATGAGCATTAAGGGCACAGTAATTACTAGTCTACTTACAACTTCGAGTAAGGTTGGTATCATCATAGTTGTAAACTATTTAGAATTTGAGAACAAAATTTGAAACATATAACATCTGCTGGTATGTGATGTAATATTTCATTAAACCAGTTATTTACTCGATAAGTTTGACTTATACAACAGGAGATTCAATTTTCTAATACAGCTTTGAGTTTGGTTAACAGATTGATTGCAGAATTTTGTTTTGCTTTGTCTAACTGATATGTGAATTTTGCACCAAGGGATTAGTAACTGATATTACTTTGAGCTTCTAGAATCGTTCTGTAATTACCAGAAAATCTTTCAACAGCTTTGATTATATAATAGACTAAACAGCCCCTTCCTGTTTTCCTAACAAGAAAAGTTGTCATGAAAATGTACAGATGATATTTATTATGTTATTTAAGGTGTTTTGAAGCCCTATTTCCCTACTGTGACACATTCACATATTATTCTTTATTGAAAAATTATTTTCATATGAGATGCTTATTCACCTGTCCTTTTTCCAGACGTAAAATGAATTGACTTTATTTCTTACGTCCTTCACATACATGAGGATTAAAAATCTTTGTTACGTCTCCGTCTAAATGAGCAATCATAGTAATTTATGATAAATAGAACAGTCAATGTAACATAGAAATACACTCATATCAGTATGAGTTAATCAGTCTGATGGCCTACTGGAAGAAGCTGTCCCGGAGCCTGTTGGTCTTGGCGATACCATTTCCCGGATGGTAGTAGCAGCTGGAATAAATTGTGGTTGGGGTATCTCGGGTCCCTAATGATCCTTCAGGCCCCTTTTTGTACACCTGTCTTTGTAAATGTTCTGAATCATGGAAAGTTCACAACTGTAGATGTGCTGGGTTGTCCGCACCACTCTCTGCAGAATCCTGCGATTGAGGGAGGTACAGTTCCCATACTAGGCAGTGATGCAGCCAGTCAGGATGCTCTCTACTGTGCCCCTGTAGAAAGGTCCTGTTGATGCTTTTGTTCATCAATCGTCATTAATTATTTATTTTAACTGTTTTGGCAAAACAGAAATGCATTCCTAGTTCTCCACTCTCACAGTTCCATATCAGTTTGTACATCGTCATTTCTGTCAAATATCCAGTCAAATTGTAGTCAAGTAAATTGCCTCAGCAGGAGTTATTTAAGTAAGAAACATCTCATTCTGTATTTTTGGGGAAGGAGATCCTTGCTGATTTATTGTAGGATTTGAACCAAAGTGCTTGTCTTTATTCAATCTGTTACTTTAAGCCACTTCTAACTATAAATCTGCTAAATATTCCCATCAAACTGTCAAACACCTGTTTATTTCATGGAAAAATGTTTCATCGTGCGTAAGATTAACCACAGAGAAGCTGAATTTTATGCAGATACTTTTCACTGATCTATTGTTCTTAATTCAAGCATATAAAAATAGCTGAGGGAGTTTGCGGTATTAGTCTTCTCCCCATGAAAAGTTATTCAGTGAATTAGCATAATGGAATGGCAATAATTACATGAATGTTCAAGACAGGAATGGTAGAGCTTCTGAAGAAACGTTTAACAAAACTAATCACCCATTATTCCAGTGGGCAAATTCAAACAATTTCAAAATTACCACAACAATGATTCAAATGTTGGCTTTGGTATGGAGCTTGCTGTGTAGAGCTGTTTATTATCAGATACAAATAATTCTTGATTTGGTTTACAAAGTACTTTATGTAACTAGTAAGTTTATGATTTTAAATGAATTCTTTATCCTCGATGTTGCATTAGAATGTTGGCTGAATCATGAACTAGATTTTGGCCAAGCAAACTCTATACAATAGGTTCAGAAGTAGACCATTCGGCCCTTCGAGCCTGCACTGCCATTCTGAGATCATGGCTGATCCCTTGATTCCCCTATCCATAAGATACCTATCTAGTGGCAGTCTCTGCCATTCCTGTCTCATGGAAAATGTAATAATCTTACTGTTTCCAATGGAATTGTCTACTGAAGAGAATATTTTTTTTAACAAGCAACACAGAATGTGTGTTGCATTTTATAATCCCACGTAATTGAACGTAGACGATTTGGCATTTGAGATGAATATGAAATGAGCCATTTTGTGACAAAATTTTTATTTTCACTTTGGATTATTAATAATGTTTGCTTATGGCCAGCTTCAAAATAAATAGTCATTTCATTGGTCTGAATTAATACTTTTTAATTGACACCTCAGAATAATTTATTTGCAGTTTTATGTCAAATATTTGGATTCAGACATGGGACATTTGTTCACTGCTGCTGAATGTAACAGTGTAATTAACTGTGGCATAACCTCTATTGCAGAACTAACTACCTTTTCTATTAGAGGGGAAAGCCTAATTATATACAACATAGAACAGTATAGCTCTTGATAGACCATTTGACCCCCGATGTTCTGCCAATTTTGATGCTAATTTATACTGAATGTCCTTCTCCTGTATGTCATCCATATCCCTCCATTCCCTTCATAACTCTATGTAAAAGCCAATTAAACTTCACCAAATTGTCGGTTTCCACTACTGCCCCTGGTAACCTGTTCTGTGTACATATCTCTGTGTGCTCCACATGTTGTCCTTAAACTTTCCCCCTCTGTCCTTGAAAGCATGTCCTCTGGTGTTTGATAGTTCTTCTGTGGGGAAAAGATTCTGACTGTAACATATCTATGCCTCACATCATTTTAAAAGCCATTTTTTAGGTCTCTCTTCAGCCCCGACGCTTTAGGGAGAATTTTGTGTAGCCTTATTTCATACCAGTTAACCTAGGCAGCATCTTGCAAACCCCTTCAGCACCTTCTCCAAAGCTTCCACATCTTTTCTATAATGAGACGAAAGGAACTGCATGCAATACAAGCGCGGCCTGACTAATGTTTTATATAGCTGCAGCATAATTTCCTTACTCGTGTACCCAACACCCCTACTAATGAAGACAGGAACGCCATACACGACCTTTGCCACCTTATCCACTTGCGAAGCCACTTACAGTGAACTATGGACTTGGACCCCAAGAATGCTCTGTACCTCCTTACCATTAAATGTATAGCTTTTCCTTTTCATTTTATTTCCCAAAGTTCAACACTTCAACTTTCCTGGATTAAGTTCCATCTGCCACTTCTCTGCCCATTTCTGTAAGTCATCTATATCCTGCTGTATTCTTTGATAGTCCTTTACACTAGCTGCAACTCTACGAATGTTGGTAATGCATTATATTCTGATTCAGAACAAGTGTACTCCACCTTGGTCAATTCTGTAGTTTGCCTCTGTAGTGTATTTAATATTTAAGTAATGGGAGTTATCTTCTTGAACTCCCATGTTTCATTTGAATTTAATGTTTTGAAGTGTTACGCCTGTGGCCCCCCTCCTTTGTGAGAATCGCAAGATCGCTATTAAGTCAGGTCAGGAGACCCAGGAAATGAGAGAGAGACGTTTGGAATGTCCTGGCCCCAGCGATACAAAGTCACGGAACAGGTCATTGTCTCTTGGAGACAGAATTGTGTATTGAGTGCTGTACTTCGTGGAAGCCCTCAGGCAACGTGGGCTGGTTGGGGGATGGCATCATTCCACCCTGAGTGACATCTGAGACCCCATGAGTGGGGATAAAAGAGGGTCTGGGGAACAACCCTTGACACATACCAGGAGAAACGCTAGAAGTTCCGTGACAGCGTTTAATAGCGATAGCCGGTGGAGGGCCCACGTGTGTCCTTTCTCATTGCCCCGGGATTGAGGTCCTACCACGGAAGGCGGCTTAGCTAAGGAAGAGATCACCACTGACGCTATTTCAAAGGATCGACATCATAAAACGGAAAACCGGGCAAGTTCTAAACCTCCGTCTCTCTCTCCAACCAAAAGCTGCAGCTTGAATGAACTAAAGTGACTTTTATATTTCCATCGGACAATCCATTATCCCCTAGACAACGATAGAGCTATTTCTTATTGATTATTATTATACCCGCGCTTTTAGATTTAGTATTGACGACGTATATTATCTGTATGTTTGCATTGATATTATTTTTGTGTATTTTATCAATAAATACTGTTAAAAATAGTACCATCAGACTTCAAAGGACCTCTCTATTTTTGCTGGTAAGTGACTCAGTTACGGGGTACGTAACAGAAGTTATAAAACTTAACAACCTCCTTTACTAAAATTATAAAGCTGTCAACAAATAGCATAACATGCTTTGTGGAGAGAGAATTTTGATTTTAATTGAAGACCTTTCATTGGAACCACACACTGATAAGATGTTTAGAAGATCATTTGGTCTGAAATCTTAGTTTCACTATCCACAGCTGCTGCTTCAGCTGCTTAATACTTCAACATTTTTTTAAAAAATATTATTTTTTTGGTCTGTATTTGCTGAGGTTTAAAAGAATGAGGGGAGGATCTCATTGAAACTTATCGACTATTGAAAGGCCAGGTCAGAGTTGTTGTGGAGAAAATGTTTCCTGCAGTGAAGAAGTCTAGGACCAAAGGGCACAGCCTCAAAATAGAAGAACATTCCTTTAGAACAGAAATGATGAGGAATTTCTTTAACCAGAGGATTGTGAATCTGTGGAATTCATTGCCACAGAGGTCTGTGGAGGCCAAGTCATTGGATATATTAAAAATGGAGGTTGAAAGGTTCTTGATTATTAATGGCATCAAAGTTTACAAAGGTGAAGGCAGTAGGATGATGTTCAGAACGGTAATATATCAGCCATATGAAATAGCAGAGCAGACTGGGCTGAATGGCCTAATTCTGCGCCTGCGTCTTGTGGTGTAGTTTTGTCCTATGTGCCAGGCACACAATTTTTATCCTCTGTTTTCTGTGCTTGCTCTTGTTCAGGGAAATTCTGGCCTCGGATTCAGCATTGCAGGTGGCACCGATAATCCACATATTGGTGATGATCCAAGTATATTCATTACAAAAATCATTGCAGGAGGTGCAGCTGCACAGGACGGAAGACTGCGGTAAGTCTCATTGGGCGCATGGCTGTTTGCAAAGCGAACATTCATTCAGTCAAGTGTATTCTTGAGGTTGCATTATGGGTGTCCGAAAATCTTATCGCCAGATTCCCCAGCTGTTGGTGAGATGTAGTCTTCATGCCTTATAGCAGAATTAAAAACTTGAAATATTAATGATTGTAACAGTAAATGTACCCACCAGAATTCTTAATTAATACAAGAGCATAATTGAACAAGTGAACAATTTCAACAACAGGAGTTGCATTGTTAATAAAGAGTGCACAGATGTATTTCCTCACTTCAATTTTAATGATCCTTTTTCAAATTAAAAAAAAGCTTATTATTAGGAGTATTCAAAAGACTTCTGTATTACAGCATAGAGAATCAATTTTTGCAGGCTGTGAATTTGAAAACAGCCTTCGCAATCACATTTCATCTTGGGGACCAATTTAGTCTGAGAAATGAGTAAACACTGTCTATATATTATGTGCGGCTTCTGTTGGACAAAAGAGTTACCTTGGCTGAAGAATGTTGTATTTTGTATTGAATTATTTATCATGTCTGTGTGTATAAAATTGCCTGCGGTTTGACCAATCTGAACAGCACCAGTGGGACCACCACTGTCTTTGGTGTTGCTACTGAATAAAATTCTCTTTTAACATGAATAGGAATATTAGGGTGCGGAAGTTGAGGTTTAGTTTTTGTGGAGTTTTTATCAGAACTCGTTTGCTGCATAGCGTCCAGCTTTGAGCATTGCTTGACAGGTCAGATATTCCTGCTATCAGTGCAGAAGGGAGTCACTGGAACTACGCAGTCTGCAGTCGCAGCTTGGCGAGTCAAGCAGGATCCATGAAAGGGAAGGGATTGTCGACATGTTGGGTGGAAACACTGCATCAGAGGTGCCTGATACAAGGTCTCGATCTGAAACACTAACAATTTCTTCCTTTCCACAAATCCTGCTGAGTTTTTCCAGATTCCAGCATCTGCGCTCATCAGAATTATAGCACACTTTAATGATTTAAATGATGGGGGCAGTTTCTGCTCCTTTTCAGAATAGCAAATTGAGGGATAATCTAATTGAAGACATTAAAAATGTATTAAATACAAAAGAGAGCCAATTGCAGAAGATAAATGGCACGAGCAGTCCCTGTAAGCTTCCTGCTTAAATTCTCCCCTCCCCTCCGGACTCCTTCCTGTCTGATTAAATCTATGACAATATAAACACCGATGCAATTGAAATCGTTCATCTCCCAGTCTCTAGGCTTTTGGACTAGGTATAGAAGTCACCCCTTGATTTCAGGAGGACGCCCCAATTTCATCTCACATTTTCTGTTCCATGTTAGAAGATTTTCATGTATTTTCTCTAAGATCACACAGCTGAAGTTCACAGCTCAATGTTATTGTAACAGTTTGAAACATTTCCATCACAAGATCAAACACAGAATTTGGATGATATATAGCATAATCCAGTGTAAATGAACATGAATAACAAATATCAGTATTCAATATATTCTCATTGTTTCATGCACTGCTTGAACACATAGGAGTTAGTTTATAAACGATCAAGCTGTTTAATTCTTGCACCTTTTCAACTGTGCTGTTTCATATTTGACATGTTAAAGATGGAACTGACTATTTTTACCAAAAGAATAGCATTCTCATTTTGTTATTTATTCCCATTAAAGTTTGAACTTTAATGACAGTGTAAGGACAAACAATGATTCCAAAATTCTGTGTGACAATATGACAAAGCTAAATGTATAACATTTGAGACAAGAGAAAGCAGATGATGGAATCTGAAGCAACACAAAACAATGGAGGAAATCAGCTGGTCAGGCAGGACCTGTGGAGGTATAGTAAATGGACAGTTGATATTTCAGGTTGAGAACCTTCATGTGGACTGAAAGGGAGGGAAAAATAGCCATTATTCTCCACCTTTTTATACCAGCCATCTCCCTTCCACCTTTGCTTGGATTCCCTAATGCATTCATATTCCTCCGATATTGAAGTGACATAAACTGGACATAACACTGCAGTTGAAGTCAGACCAGTTTTTATTGAATTTCGGCTATTTTATACTTTTTTTTTGCAAAAGCCTTATTAAAGAGTTCTCCGCCTGCCTTTCCACTTCCAATGTCTTGTCCGTCCATCCATGCTTCATGATTGATATTGATCCTTATTGATGGACAAAAAAATCAGCATGGTATTAAAACAAAACACATTATGTGTAAGCAGCCCAATTTGTGCTGCTGGCAAAGACAAATTTGATTCTCGGAACTTGTTTCCTCAGTCCGGTTAATGTACTCTTATTGGCTTATATACCAATGAGCCTTCTATACAAGACATGCTATTGGAGTACAGAAAATTGTTCAAAACTTGGTAAAGTTCACCATGAGCTAAAATGCATCCCCAGAAAAATCCTTGTGAATTATTCTAAACTTCCAGTAATTGCTCATCTGTCAGAGGGTGCTTTATGACAGAAAATTTAGTCACAATGCTGAATTTCTCCATGATAATTCAGTATTCCTCGTTTCTTCTTTTCATTTTCAACCACACCTATTAATTGTCCTCCTCTCTTCTTTCCCTTTCATTATTTAGTTCTTCACTATTTCTTTCTAAGTCAGGAATCATCTTGCAAGATTAAACAGTTGTTAAAGTTTTATTCACAACCATCTTTAAATTCTTTCCAGCTTGCAGCTTGTTTCATTGCCTGTCTTTTTAATTCTAGGGTGAATGATTGCATCCTTCGAGTAAATGATGTAGATGTAAGGGAAGTAACACACAGCAAAGCGGTAGAAGCTTTAAAAGAGGCTGGATCGATTGTACGATTATACGTGCGAAGAAGGAAACCAGTCACAGAGAAAATCTTAGAGATAAAACTAGTTAAAGGGCCAAAAGGTAGGTTATACATATAAAAGGAAATGTAAAAAGCTGTTAAATTAATTTTTCACTATCTGCATCTGTTATTGTTGTTCATCAATTAGCTCTGGTTCATTCTCCCCTTTTCCTCTGAAGTAATTTCCCAAATATATCTATGAATCTGCAGAGTTACAGCAGTGCACAGTAGATTCTCACAGATGAGGAATCTGTGATGTGAGTAAATGCATCGTACAATTCTGATGAGACGTTCTGACAATTTAACAACAGATAATCAGCTTAATACATCTGTGTTGGTTGGAGAGTCCAGGTTTGTGTCCTCAAAATGTGAAGATTCAGGGAAGATATTGTTCAAGTATTCAAGACATTTTGTGTAAAACATGACATGGAAGGTGACTGATGACACGTTACAAGGTTGCCATAATAGACTCAGACTGTGAGTTGGTTCAAAGGAGATTGGGAACATGAATAAAAGAAGGCCATTCACTTCGATAATGGAAAATCCGTACAACAGTGTCATTCATTTTTCCTTTTCAAGTATCCCTTCATATCTCTATACAAAAAATAAGTGTAGATTGCAGGCTTGGATCTATCAATTTTGATTGACATTTTGATTGGTACCACCAGAGAATAAAGTGCACAAAGTGCTGAGGGTATTGAATGTGCTATTGTAGGAAGTACACAGTATCAGGTGAGCCTAGACTGAGGTGTCAAGGCAGGCAAGTTCAGATTCGGAATGCTGATGGGCTTTAAAATAGGGTACCACTGGGAAAGTGCTATACATAGATGAAATGTGTTCAGGTAAGATAGGGAAGGAAACAAAGGAGTTATTTAAGAAGGGCGGCATGGATAAGCCAGGAGACAACTGGCCACTGAGCCTTGTGCTGATGGTGGCATTCAAGGGGATTCAGAGCGACAGGATTTATTTGTGATTGCAAAGGCTGGCTGATGACATCATTGTTGTGCACTATGTCAAAGGTGGTGAGCAATCATCGTAAGGAGGGGGATTGAAAATTTGGCCGAGTGGTGCAATAACAACAACCTCTCACTCAATGTCAGCAAGACCAAGGAGAGAGAAACCATGAACCAGTCCTCATCGGAGGACCAGAGTCAGAGAGAGTCAGTAAATTTAAATTCCTGGGTGTTACTATCTCAGAGGACCTGTCCTGTAATTGCAAAGAAAGCACGACAGCACCTCTGCTTCCTCAGGAGTTTGTGGAGATTTGGCATGTCATCAAAAACCTTGACAAACTTCTATAGATCTGTGGCGAAAAATGCGCTGACTGGCTGCGTTACGGCCTGGTATGGGAACGCCAAAGACTTTGAGTGAAAAATCATATAAAACGTAGTGGTTTTGG
This sequence comes from Hypanus sabinus, assembly GCF_030144855.1. Lineage (NCBI taxonomy): Eukaryota > Metazoa > Chordata > Chondrichthyes > Myliobatiformes > Dasyatidae > Hypanus > Hypanus sabinus. The sequence goes on from NC_082707.1 coordinate 35,113,557, forward strand.
CCCAATACATCATGGGTAAAACCCTCCCAACTACTGAGCACATTTATGTGAAATGTTGTCATAGAAAAGCAGTGTCTGTCATCAAAGATCCTCACCACCCGGGCTATGCTCTTTTCTTACTTCAGCTATCAGGTAGAAGATACAAGTGCCTCAGGACTCACACTACCTGGTTCAAGATCAGTTACTACCCCTTAACCATCAGGCTCTTGAACAAAAGAGGATAACTACACTCATTCTATTTCTGTTCCACAACCGGTGATCGTGGGACACTTTAAGGACTCTTAACCTTGTTATTTCATGCTTTCGTTATTGATTGCTATTTACTTATATTTGTATTTGCAGTTTGTTGTCCATTGGTCCTATATGCTAAGTATGCGCACAGGAAAAAGAATCTCGGTTGAATGTGGTGACATGTATGTACTCTGATAATAAAATTTACTTTGAACTTTGAAGGACTAATTTGGGATAGCATGGTGTTGTGCTTAAAAAATCATATCTCACAAAGTTGGTCACCTCTTCAAGAGGGCAGGATGATAATCATTGTCTACCTGGACTTTAGGTGGCAGGAGCAAAGGATGTTGGGAATGGTGAGGGTAGAGCACAGCAGGAGGCCTGTGGAATGTATGACAGAAAAGAAATGCCGGGGTGGAGGATTAGCGTGGGTGCAGACACACCCGGCCAGGTCATTGATTTCAAACAATTGGTTTATTGATAATTACAGAATATCTCCCTTCACCCTCATCCTTATTCTTGCCCCTACCATGATTTCTGTCTCCCTGCGCCCTTCCCACTCAGTCCATTATAGAGACCTGTATCAGAATCAGGTTTATCATCACTCACATATGTCATGAAATTTGTTTTGTAGCAACAGAACAGTGCGATGCATATAATTACTCAAGAACACACATAGACACAAACACACACCCCCTCCTGTACCTAATAAAGTGGCCACTGGCTGTATGTTCACAGTCTTCTTCTGCTGTCGCCCATCGTCTTCAAGGTTAAATGTGATGTGTATTCAGAGGTGCTCATATGCACACCAATTTTGCAACATACAGTTAATTAAGTTAATGTTGCCTGCCTATCATCTTGAATTGGTGTGACTATTCTCTCATTAACAAGGCATTTTTGCTTTTTCGCACCATTCTCTGTGTTCTCAAGAGCAGGGGTTCCCAACCCTTTTTTATGCCATGGAGCAATACCATTAAGCATGGGGTCTGTGGACCACAGGTTGGGAACCTCTGCTCTACACTCTATTCTGTGTGAAAATCCCAAGAGATCAGAAGTTTCTGAGATACTCAAACCAATGAAAGTAAGCTTGTAAGAAAACAGTTTGTATTTAGTAATTTCGGAATGTGGTGTTAGTGTCAAAGAAAGTAAAAGTGGAAAGTGATGAGGAAATGATGTTTATGGAAATATATTTGTCACTACTTCTCAAGAATATGTAATTGTGTACCAACCAATCATTCCACAGTCAAAGCCATGTTTCTAACCCATTCTGAAGTTTGGTCTGAACAACAACAGAACCTTTTGACCATGTCTGCATGCTTTTATGCATTGAGTTGCTGTCACATGATTGCTTGGTTAGATATTTGCATTAAGGCATTAAGGAGCATATTTGCATTAAGGCACCTGACAACGTGCCTTTGAGTGAATGTGTGTGTGTGTGTGTGTGTGTGTATATGTATGTTTATACATGGACTTGGTGCCAGAGTGTGGTGTAAGGAGTTACCATGGTGATGTTTCAGGCCTTTAGGTAGGCACATGTATGTGCTGTACAGGGAATTGAGGAATATCAAATTGTGTGGAGACAGAAGGGATTTGACATATTGGTTTAATTTGACATATTGGTTTAATCTGCACTGACACCACAGGCTTGTTCATGTGCTAAACTGTTCTGTTTCTTCTGTGTCTTATGTGTGATGGTGGTTCAAGTTGATGGGATTGTGGGTGGAATAAATAGTATTAGAGTGGGACGTGTTTAAGTGGGTGGTTGGTGCAGATTAGGTTGGCTGTATAATTCTGATTCTATTTTTTTTTACATTGCATTATATTGAGATATCAACACTTATCATTAAGCAGCACTTCCCTCCCAAAGAACTTGTCAGAAAACATTTTGTATTTAGTAATATAATGTGGAATTAGTGCCAATGAAAGTAAAAATGGAAAGTGATGAAGAAATGATGTATCTGCAAATATATTTGTCACCATTGCTCTGGAAATGTTCAGCTCATAGAATATGTAATTGTGCCATACTGGCCTAGCAAATGTCTTGTGGCTGTTTGAATAATTTCTCTTCACCCTCCCACCACCCACCTGAACAAAAAATATTTTGTATGAATTGAAATATGATTTGTATTTTCATATTTTATTCCCCTAAAGGTCTCGGTTTCAGTATAGCTGGAGGGGTAGGAAACCAACACATTCCTGGAGATAACAGCATCTATGTAACCAAAATCATTGAAGGAGGGGCTGCACATAAAGATGGCCGGTTGCAGATAGGCGACAAAATTCTGGCAGTAAGTTTCAGTGTATGTCAATCGTAAAAGTTTCAATTTGTAAAACTTCACAAGGTTGAGTCAGGTCAAATGCTTGGGTCATTTTTTTTGTCCTTACCTCCGAGTGGAGTCATCGGGACGCTGTCATGACGGCATTTTTTTAAGCAGGCTTTCTTATTTTTACGAGGCCGAGTTGCTAGCTCGACGCTCAACCAAAGCGTGCAAGGGAGCGGGCTGGATTCAAACTCGAGAGCCTTCACTCTGAAGTCCGGCGCTGATACCACTACGCCACCAGCCGGCCTGCTTAGGTCATGGAATGACTGAATGTTCTGCTTCCTGTTAAGCAATTGCATTAGCATGTTACGACCTGTTAGTGTAAGCCGAAGCAAAAAGGTAGTTCCTTTTCTGAGCATGGAAACATTTTCTTCTAAGAACATAAATTGAACAATTGTGCAGCTCTGGGTGAAGAACAATTGATTACAACTTGGCAAGCATCTTTACTTGTATTTCAGATTCATTCAAAAGGGGTCCAGATCAAAGACCATCAATTTGATCATGATGCGCCATAAGGCATTTTTGACAACTAGCTATGAACTCTTGTGAAGTACAATGACCAGATTGAAGATTAGCTTTATTTATCACATGTACATAGAGTGAAATGTGTTAACGTCAATGAACAACATAGTTAAAGACATGTTGGGGCAGCCCATAAGTATCTCTATGCTTCTGTTGGTAACATAGCTGACAAATTATTAACCCATATGTCTTTGGAAAGTGGGAGGAAGCTCAAACATTTGGAGGAATGCCATGTGGTCGCTGGGAGAATGTACAAACTCCACACAGAAAGTGACAGGAATTGAACAAGGTGCCATGCCAACTGCTATGCCAAAGTAGGTCAAAGATTGTTCTTAACAGAGCCCACTGTCTGGGCCCATGACACAACCATGCAAGAGATGTTTTTAATTGATTCAGATGTTTTTTAGAAAGCACATGAATATAGTGAATAACTAAGGACTTGCCCACACTTGAACGTAAACAAAAATACAAATGCTGGAAATCTGAAATAAAAAAAACAAAAAAACTGCAAGAAACATGCATAACTGATGGTCACTCAGCATGTGCAGAAAGAGAAATTGTTAATGTTTCATGAAAGCGGCCATTGGTCAGGCCTGGGAAAGAGAAAATATATTAGTTTTGGTTGCAGAGAAGGTGGAGGTGGAGGGAATATCTCTGACAGAGTGACCTAGATGTGAGTCCGGCAGTTAAGGGCAGATGATCTTTGTTTATCTAATAGCAACAGTATGGGACAAGCTAAACAGGCCAGACTCCATAGCAGACAGATAAAAACTGAGTCAAAGAGATAGGTAATGAATGGAAATAGTACTGATACAGAGAGTTAGTGAAGCCATTCACTTCTTCTGTAACTTTTTATGGCTGTCTTTATCAGAACTGGCCATTAATGCCTGTCATCCATCTACAATTTTGACTCAGTCCTTCTCCACTGGTACAGCCTGCTGGCTGAACATGTTCTGCAATAGTTCTTTTCACAACGTTTAGCCCAAACACATAATCTGCCTCCACCTATCACATTTATTCATTTGATTCCAGAGACACTCCGTTGTTCAGTCATCTCTTCCCCACATTCTTTGCAATTGAAACTAGCACAGTTTCTCGTTTCCCAGTTCTAACAAAGGATCTCTGAAATGAAATGTTCGCTAAATTTCTCTTTTCATACATTCTGCTGAGTCCTTTTAACTTATTTTCCATGGGTTTGATGATCCAACTCAAAGGATCAGGATAATGATATGCTAAACTTCCCTGGTGTAAAACTGATGGCTGGGTACAAACTGCTTCCAGCACTTGTCCTTTTGCTGGGTTCATCACAGAGTCAAACAGTGGAGTGAAAGTCAGTTACACCAGCACTTATGTCTCAGATTCTGTCTTGCATACACTGAGGCACAGATCATTGTAACCTGCTATTAGTCAACACAATTCAGGTCAAAGTACCTATCAATAAAGGGCAAGATAGATATTTTTACTAATAAAGTATTTGTGTTACACAGGAAAAGGGAATTACTATCTGCTTTCTCAAATATAGATCAAGAGAAAGTGTGCAGCTCACATAATTGATGCGTAATTTCCCCAGAGGAAATTTGTGCCCATCACTAGCAGCCAGCGGAATGATCATTTTTGACTGTCCTAAAGGAAAGTTTGATTTTTCGGTAATGTGATCAATGGGGTTCACCTTGAGCTAACTGCCACCACATCCTTTTGGGTCTGGAATATTAATGGAAGAATGGCACCATTATTTCACTCATTATAGATTGAACTTAATAATACTTTTCAATTGTAAGAAATGTAATTGTAATTTCCTTCAGATAATGATTATATCTTGTTTCTCTATGTTTGCAAAGTAGATTGGATATAAAATGTAATTTTCTTTATTGAGGATTTTGAATTGAACTGGTAATACTGGATGGAACCTAATCAATGTATCAGACATTGTTCCTATGAATTCTCTGGGTGATTCATATTGTTTAGGATCCATTTGGCATGGCTATAGGAAAATTTATATCATTGCATTGCTTGCTTTTGCACTGGACTGATGGAACCAATAAATCCAGTATTCCCTCAAAGTGCTTATGCATCTGATTTATTAGGATTTTGTCCATCCAATTTACTGCTTCAGGTTACACTCTGCTCTTTCTCAGAAGTTTTTAAAAAGTTAAGTGATATTTGTTGTATAATTGGCCCATCTGTCTTAGGCTGTTGGAAAATAGCTGGGGAAAGAGCACTGGAACCAATAAAATTGCTGACTTTTATTTCATTCTGCCTCAGATGATTACCATAAGACAAAGGAGCAGCGTCAGTTCATTGGGCCCTTTGAGTCTACGCCATGGATCATGGCTGATCCATTTCCTTCTCAAACTCATTCTCTTACCTTCTCCCCATAACCTTTCACACCCTGACTTAGCAAGAATCTATCAACCTCCTCCTTAAGTGCACCGAATGACTTGGCCTCCACGTCCACCTGTGGCAATGAGTTCCACAGATTCAACACCCTCTGGCTCATTCCTCCTCATCTAAGTGCACATCACTCTATTCTGAGGTTTTGCCCTCTGGTCCTAGACTCCCCCACCATAGGAAACATGCCCTCTACATCCACTCTCTAGGCCTTTGAGCATTCGATAGATTTCAATGAGTTCCCCCTTCGTTGTTCCTAAATTCCAGCAAGTGTATTAAACATTCAGAGGCATCAAGCACTCCTCCTACGATAAGCTTTACAATCCCAGAATCAGTCTTGTGAACTTCCTTTGAACCCTCTCCAGTGTCAGCATATCCTTCCTTGGATTACTCAGGGCCCAAAACTGCTCACAGTACTCCAAGTGAGGCCTCAGCAGTGCCCTATAAAGCCTCGGCATTACATACTTGATGTTATATTCTAGTCTTCTTGAAAGGAATTTGCATTGCATTTTATATATTTTTTTGCATTTCCCTTCCTCATCAACCACACAACCTGCAAGTTAACCTTGAGGGAATCAATCACAAGGACTCCCATGTCCCTTTGCACCTCAGGTTTTTAAATTTTCTCCCTCTTTAGAAAACAATCTTTTTATTCCTATGAATAAAAATGACAGTACACTTCCTGACCCTGTATTCCATCGGCCTCTTCTATGCCTCTTCTACTAGTCTGTCCAAGTCCTTCTGTAGCCTCTCTGCATTTTCAAAAATGCCCCTCCACCTATCTTCACATTGTCTGGAAACTTGGCCACAAAGCCATCAATCCTATCGTCTGAATCATTGGCAAACAATGCGAAAAGAATCTGTCCCATCACTTGTCAAGGGCAGCCAGTCAGACACTTCCCCACACTTTGCTTCCTGCCAATCAGCCAATGCTCTATCCATGCTGGTATCTTTCCTGTAATACCATGTGCCATTGTCCTGTGAAGCAGCTTCATGTGCAGCACCTTGTCAAAGGCCTTCTGAAAATTCAAGTACACAGTATCCACCAATTCTCCTTTGTCTATCATGCTTGTTATTTCCTCTCAGAATTCCAACAGATTTGTCAGGCAAGATTTTCCCTTAAGGAAACCATGTTGGCTTTGGCGCATTTTATCACGTGCCTCCAAGTACACTGAAACCTCATCCTCAACAATCAACTCCAACATCTTCCCAACCACTGAGGTCAGACTCACTGGCCTATAATTTCCTTTCTTCTGCCTCCTGCCATTCTTGAAGAGTGGAGCGACATTGCGATTTTCTAGTCCTCTGAAGCTGTGCGAGAATCTAGTGATTCTTGAAAGATCATTAGTAAAACCTCCACAATCTCTTCACCTACCTCTTTAAGAGCCCCAGGTGTAGTCTGTCTGGTCCATTTGACTTAGCGACCTTCAAGCCTTTCAGCTTCCCAAGCAGCTTCTCTTGAGAAATAACAATTTCACTCACTTCTGCCCCTGATCCTCTCAAACTTCCAGCACAATGATGTTGGCTTCCACAGTGAAGATTGGTGCAAAATACTTATTCAGTACATTCACCCCCCCCCCCCCCCCACATTAGCACCTCTCCAGTGTAATTTTCCAGTGGTCCGATATTTACTCTCACCTCTCTTTTATTCTTTATATAATCCGGAAAAAGCTTTTTGTATCCCTTTTGATATTATTAGCTAGCTCTAGTGATGAGTATAGGGCCGAGGAGATGCTTTTTAAAAGCTTCCCAAACCTCTGACTTCCTAATCCTCTAATTTTTGCCCCATTGTATGCCCTCTCTTTTGCATTTATGGCTTCCCTTGTCAGCCATGGTTGCTTCATCTTGCCTTTAGAATACTACTACTTTGGGATGTATCTATTACAAGAAAGAATAAGTGGCAGGAGGTTTCTACTTCACTTTCTAAGGATCAGTGAGTGGGAAGGTAGTTCAATATTCTGAGAGTACCTTGTACTCTGTCTTGCCTTCTGTACAATCTTTTCCGACATCTATTCAGAAAACACTCCAGTACTGAGCCAAAAAAATTGTTGTTAATTGTTAATAAAAACAAGATAAGATGTCAATGACTACTACCCAGTGCCTCTTAACATATATCATAATGAAATCCTTCCAGAGGCACTGCTGAAGCAGGTCTATGGTGGATGCCATCTCCCTGGCCCTACACTCATCACTAGAGCATCTGGACAGTAAAGGCACTTACATCACACTGTTGCTTATTGACTACAGTTCTGCTTTAATACTATTCCAAGCAAACATTTCAACTCCAGACCCTGGGAGATAATGCCTCCTTCTGCAACTGAATCTTTGACTCTCTGACAAATAGACCTGGATTAGTAAGGTTAGGCAGTACCAACTCCCCACAATTATTCTAAACAGTGGTGATCCAGAAGGTTGTGTCCTCCTTTCTCCCCCCGCCCCCAACTTCACTCCCTATACACTCATACCACATGGCAAGATTCTGCTCTAACATCATGTACAACTTTGCCACTGTGGTGGACCACATCTGAAATAACGATGAGTTAGAGTGCAGGTTAGAGACTGCAAACTTAAGGGACATGGTGTCATAACAACAACCTTTCCCTTGATGTCAACAAGACAAAAGAACTCACCATTGACTTCAGAATAGGCAGTGGTGTATAAGCTCCTGTTTATACCAGTTATTGAGGTTAAAAGGGTTCAGAGCTTCAAGTTCCTATGTGTAAACATTACCAATAACCTGTCCTGGTCCAACTGCTGTGTTGATGTCACAGCAAAGGAAACTCACCGATGCCTCTACTTCTTCCAGGGGCTAAAGAAATTTGGCATGACACTGTCTAATCTTCCGGTTTTTATTAATGCACCATAGGAAGCATTCTGTCTGGGTGCATAATGGCTTTTCTGAGTGTTGAACTCATTGATGCATAAATTACATTGTAGATGTGATGAATAAAGCTAATCACTTTATTCTTTTAAATTAATACCTTGGATTGTTCTTGCCCCAGTCAGTTGTTTGACATCAGGACTGGACCCACAGCCTCACTTATGGAGTCCCTGCTGCCTTGATGGACGCACAACGTTGTGTGATTACCAGAGCTCAGATAGTGAACCCTGGAATCCCCAGTCCCCACTGGATTGCAACCACTCATAACAATGTAAAATAGATTCAGAAGGTAGACCTTTGGCCACTTCTTGCTCTATTTGATCTTTTACTTCATTGCCTCTTTTCTTGATCAACCCAATATCTCTTCATTTCTACAACGTTGAACATGAATCAGTCTCTGTACACATAGGTGACAGAATTCTCACGATTCTCTTTACTAATTAATTCCAAAGAATGCTTCCTTCCAATTGAAGAAATGTCTTCTCATTTGTTCTGAATGGCAGATCCACTATTTTGAGACAGTGACCTCTGGTCCTTTGCAAGGCACTCAGAAGAAATATCAACATTACAACCACTCCTTCAACCCCTGCAACAACACTTCCTTTACGTACACTGTGTGCAATGAAACTACTGTCCCAGGATTCAATCTTTACGGCTGTCTCTTTCACAAGTATATCTTCCTTGGTTTTAACAACCTGACCCTGGTAAAATTATGGTCTCTCAAGACCCCTGTGGGAGAAGAGGCCAAGAACCCCGTAGAAGTGGAATACCTCTACTGTATAATTGTCCTGTTGTAGTAACTGCCAATGCACCGTATGCCTTCCTAATTGCTTACTGTCCCTTTGGATTTTAAGTGTTTCATGTTCAAGAGTCGGGAATGAACACTGACACCTTTCAATCTCCATTTTCAAAACTATTATTCAGATTCATTTATTTACTGCGTGTACATTGAAACACGCAGGTGTTGCTACATATTCTGGTGCCAAGGTAGCACATTCATCAGAACAATACAATAGCAACACAACAGCAAAGCAAGCCCCTTTCCTACCCTTCCACCCACTCGCATACATAGGTAGGCTACCTCCGGGCCTCTGACCTCCAGTCCTTAGCCCAAAACTCTCTGACATGCAGACATGCCAACCTAGGGGCTTTGGCCTCCTGACCCACCGACCTCAGTCTTTTGACCTTTGATTGGACTCGCTGATCCCAAGACTTTGGCTTCTGGACTTCGCCAACCTATGGGTATAAACCTCAGTACTCACTGATCGCAGGACCTTGACCTCCAGACTTCAACTTCCAGCATGGACCTCTGACCCCAGGACATGCCGACCTGGAGGTGGAACCACTGGCCCTCGTGCCTCTTGCCTGCACAGAACTCCAGTCCGAGGACTTGCCCACCTAGAGGGGAGAACATATCAATCTTGGTCATTGACCATGGAGATCACTATCTTTGTCCTTCACACCTGCTGATATGTCATCCATCCAAACAGATTGCTTGTCTTTGACCCTGAAGCACTCTGACCTAAACTTTGACCAGTGGCTCCTGGCCCTGACTCTGAATTGCTGCCCCTGATCTCTAACTTCCCCTCACTGCTGTTCCCAACCTCCCAGGCTGTCCTAAAACCATCCCTACAAAGCTACAAAAAAAAACCAAGTCTGGGCCACGCCCCTGACAGCACCATCTCGGCACCATCTTGACCAGATAGTGGATGACATCTTACTTGTTCACATTCAGATAATAATATTTGATTAAAGCATGCAGAATAAGCAAGATCCCCCCCCCACCCCCGCCAACTTCACAAGAAAGCACTGAACTACTCTCAATAATCAGATAAAAGATACAGCTGAACAGTCTGATGTGATATGCATCTGGTTCCTCTGGTCTACGCAGCCAATCTCCAGCCTTTGTTTCAGCCTGACCTATTGTCACCATCAGATGTCCTCATCACTGGCTTGCTGCTACAAAGTTCAGCCTAGAAAGTCAGCGATAAGATGATTCACTTTCCTCCACCTACTGAATCTAACCATTGCAGTGTCAAGTGCAATGATAAGTCACTGGTAAAAGATGTTGGACCATTAAGGGTTAGCAAGGATCAGTTGTGCATTAAAACCAATTACAATTGTGTGCTGACTTACACTTAATTGGTATTTGATTTTGAACCATCTTTGTTGTCAAGTGAGCATTTGAAGTAATTGTTCTCTTGGCACACCAGCAAAGGACTTATTGTGCATTAGCATTGTTTTCTTCTACATTTCAGGTGAACACAGCCAGTCTAGATGAAGTTACCCATGAAGATGCAGTGACAGCTTTAAAAAACACAGCAGAAGTGGTATACTTGAAGGTTGCCAAGCCAACCAGCATGTATGTGCATGATGGGTATGCACCTCCAGACATCACCAACTGTAAGTCTTTCTCAGCTTGCTGATGTGCCGTGATCTCAAGGCTGCAAGTTTATTCGTGAAAATTTGTTTTTTAATGCTTTTAACATGTAATATATATTGAAATGATTTGGACAAAAATATAGGTGGGCAGATTTGTACCTTAGCTGAAGACATAAAACTTGGCAGAATTGTGGACAGTGAAGAAAGTTGTCAAACGTTTTAGATCGGGTGGAGAAATGGCAGATGGAGTTTAACCCAGATAAGTGTGAGCTGATGTACTTTGGAGGTCAAATGCAGGAGGCTAAGTGTACAGTAAATGGCAGGACCCTTGGGAACATTGATGTAGAGAGGGATCTTGGGGGCAAATCCATAGCTCCCTGAAAGTGGCAAGACGAGTAGATAGGGCAGTAAAGAAAGTGAATGGCATGCTTGCCTGCATTGGTTGAGAATGTCATTAAGTTACGTCAAAGCTGTATAAAAGTTTGGTAGGTTGCATTTTGGAATATTGTGTGGTTCTGGATACTATATTACAGGAAAGGTGTGGAGTCTTGAAAAGATGCAGAAGAGAATCCCTAGGATGTTGACTGGATTGGAGAGTATTAGATATATAACTTGGATTGTTTCCTTTGGAACATCTGCAACCTGATAGAAGTATTTGAAATTATGAAAGGCATAAATAGAGTAGGTAGTCAATTTCTTTTCCCCAGGATGGAAATGTGAAAAGCTGGAAGGCATCAATTTAAGAAAAATGGAATAGAAATGGATTGTTTTAAGATCTGTGAGGTAAGCTTCTTTTCACGTAGTGGTAGATGACAGGAGTGCACTGCCAGGGAAGATGGTAGAAGCAGATACGATAATAACATTTAACAGGCAATTGGGCAGGCACGTGAACAGGTGTGGAATATGGGGAGACACCATGTGCAAGCACGTCAGATTAATTTAAATTGGCGTCACGGTCAGTACAGACATTTTGGGCTAAAGAATAATTCCTACACTGTACTGTTTTATGTTCTAACATAATGATACGATAATGTGCATTAAAAAGCAAAATAGGCAGGTAAGGGAAGTTTGATGAAAAAGACAGAAATTGCTTGAAATAGCTGATCAGGCAGCAACTCTGGTGGGTGGGGGGAGAGCAAGAGAGAGACTTTAATGTGTTAGGTCATTGAGATAAGATCTATTTATTTCATTCAATATTATTTGTGACTTACTGGTCAGCCATGATTACCTATGAGAAGAAGGCCTGGAACTGCCATCTTGTATTGTACACTCATTCTGGCAGATGTTGATGAAGTTACCAGATTTGACTCCAATGACTAAAGGAACAGTGATATGTTTCCAAGTCAGGATGTGTGAGCTTAGAGGGAAACATGCAGATGATAGTGTTCGTCTGCACCTGCAACTCTAATCCTTGCTGTTTGAGTTCTGAGTAGTCTTGTCAGTGTAGCCCTGGCAGGCAACTACTGTGTGCTTATTACAGGTTCACAGATGTTGGAGGAGATGAATATTTGATGACCAAATGGGGCTGCTTTCTCCTCGATGAGTTGAGGTGATTGAGTGTTAGGGTAGGTGTGTTTGCCCAGGTACTTGAAGGGTTTTTGTAGAGTAGATTCGATGGGCTCAATGGTGTAATTCTGTTCCTATGTCTTATGTTCTTATTGCTTTCCACAGTATATCCCTGAGCCAGTTGAATTTCTGATTGGCGGTGATTCATGAAACTTTGATTTCATGCTCAAAACTTGAATTAAAATCAAAATGGCAGAAACATTTGGGAGGTCAGGCAGCATCAATGGAAAGTGAAAGAAGAAATATTTTGGGCAATGTGTGAATGTTGTCTACATCTTTGTGCTAACAAGGTTAACTTTATTTGGTGCGGTACTCTGGATGGAACTGAGCATTATTTAATTAGCAGAAATATTATGTATTAAATTTTGACTTTATGATGGAGTAAAATTCATTGATGAAGCAATTGAAGGTGGTTGGAACTATAACTCTGCCCAATGTATATCCTATCTTGATATGTTTAGGGCTGAGATGATAGACTTTTAACAACTGTAGCAAGAATCCTCTGTGTCAAGTATTGCTCCAACCATGAGAGTTTTCCCCTTGATGACTACTGGCATAATTTTCACTAGGGCTCACTTGTCACACTTGGTCAAATGTTGCCTTGATGTCGAGGTCAGAAGCCTATATGACAGCTCTGAAATTCTGCTCTTTGGTTTCTGTTTGATGTCACTTCCAAAAGCACTTTGTTATTATTCACAGGTGTTGGGATGACAGACAAATGAATTAGACTACTCCCATTTTGGAACAAGACATAGTGAGACATTTTTTCTAAATTGTATTGGACAACTTAGCTAGAAGTGCAGCTTGTTCTGGAGCGCAGATCTCCAGTGCTACCGACAGTAAATGATTTATTCCCATGGCTTCTGTTAAATCTAATACTTCTAGCCATTTTGTGATATCACATGGAGTGAATCAGATTGGCTGAAGGTTCTTTTCTGCAAAGATAGGGAGGAAGCTGAGAGCCACTCGGCATTTTTGGCTTTTTGCTTATTTTGGCCTTAACACTTGGTGCTAATGTATTTATGTGACCAAGACATCTTTGAAAATGTGAGATCTGACAGACTGTGATCAGCTTCAGAAAAGATTACAGAATTCCATGAGTAACTGACACATCAACCAATGTCAAATGTAAAATCATTGCATTCATTAGATCAGCGGCAGTCAGCGTAATATTGATAATGGAGAGGATTCTCCTCAACCAGACCTGCTAACCAATCCCTTAAACCCTTCCCAGCATGGCCACTGCAACCATTGTTGCCTTCTGCAGCTTCCCTGTGTGTCCAGCCTGGAAGGTTATGACCAATGACAATCCTGCATGGCCATGCAGGCTGCTTGTAGTGCCCAGCCTTTGGACTGTGAATCCTGAGACTTGGTCCCTGGGAAAATCCAGATGGCTTTTGACATCTTCTTAAAGATATTTCAAATATATTTTTGAAAAAATTAAATTATTGAAATGTATGAAATAAAATAATAAAAGATTCAAGATTCATGCTTATTTATCACATGTACTTGGAAATGTACAGTGAAATATTTAGTTTGCATTGACAGCCAACACAACCTAAGGATGTGCTGGGGACAGCCCGCAAGTGTTGCCATATACCCCGGCACCACAGAACCATAGAACATTACAGCACAGAAATAGGCCTTTTAACCCTTCTTGGCTGTGCTGAACCATTTTTCTGCCTAGTCCCACTGACCTGCACCTGGCCCATATCCCTTCATACACCTCTCATCCATTTACCTGTCCCAAGTTTTTCTTAAATGTTAAAAGTGAGCCCGCATTTACCACTTCATCTGGCAGCTTATTCCACACTCCCACCACACTCTGTGTGAAGAAGCCCCCCTAATGTTCCCTTTAAACTTTTCCCCCTTCACCCTTAACCCATATCCTCTGGTTTTTTTCTCCCCTAGACTCAGTGGAAAAAGCCTGCTTGCATTCACTCTATCTATACCCATCATAATTTTATATACCTCTATCAAATCTCCCCTCATTCTCCGACGCTCCAGGGAATAAAGTCCTAACCTATTCAACCTTTCTATGTAACTCAGTTTCTCAAGTCCCGGCAACATCCTTGTAAACCTTCTTTGCACTCTTTCAACCTTATTAATATCCTTCCCATAATTTGATGACCAAAACTGCACACAATACTCCAAATTCAGCCTCACCGAAGTCTTATACAACCTCACCGTAACATTCCAACTCTTATACTCAATACTTTGATTTATAAAGGCCAATGTACCAAAAGCTTTCTTTGCTACCCTATCTACCTGTGACACCACTTTTAAGGAATTTTGTATCTGTATTCCCAGATCCCTCTGTTCTACTGCACTCCTCAATGCCCTACCATTTACCTTGTATGTTCTACCTTAGGTTTTCCTTCTAAAGTGCAGTACCTCACACATGTCTGTATTAACCTCCATCTGCCATTTTTCAGACCATTATTCCAGCTGGTCCAAATCCCTCTGCAAGCTTTGAAAACCTTCTTCACCTCCAATCTTTGTATCATCAGCAACGGATTAAAAGGTCAGCACAACATTGCGGATCAAAGTGCCCCCACTGTTCTGACCTCCGTACCATGTTCTATGCAGAGAATTCTGGGATATGGATCCTGTATAGGCAGGAGGGATTTAGTTTAATTAGCTTCGAACTGCCCCCCCTTGGCACCAACAATCACTCCAAGGTCAAAGCCACTCCGATCACATTTCTTCCCCATTCTGAAATTTTGTTTAAACAACTCAATCTCTTGGCCACATCTGCATGTGTTTATGCATTAAGTTGCACCAACCTAGCATGCCCATTATGCTGGGCAGAACAACACAGAACATAATAAGCAACAGCAGCAAAACAAGCACCATTCCTCCCTCCCACCCACACTTGTACACAGTCCTCTAACCCCAAGTCAGGCCGGTTTTGTCAGCCTCCAACATACTCTGATTCTGACTTGGACATGCAAACTACCCCAGCAGATTTGCAGGGTTTTACTGTGATTGAATTTGAACACTGAAGTAAACTACTTTGCAACACTTTTTACTTGAGAGTGATGATCCAATTCAAATGAATGTCGTTGGTCTACTGAGGGAAGTCATCTTGTCATTTGTTTCTGGATTGGTGCTTGGCAAATGTGCTGTGCAATTTCTCATGGCCCTGTGAAATGATGACTAAGGCAATTATTGATTGAAGAAACTGCAGACATTAGCTGTGATAGAATTGTTGTTTTATTTTATTTCACTCTTATATGATCTTGTTCCCAGCTGAGAGGACTGTCAATGCCTGCTGTAAAATTTGTCCCAATCCATGTTCTATTACCAGAACATTTGATGATGTGTTCCATTGCTTTGTACGCTTTCCCTCAAAGAGAAGAGATCTGGTGTTACTCTTGTGCATTCCAGGAATAGGAGCTGCTCTTTTTGGGAAATATGGAATACAAATACCTCTTACTTTTTACTTCGTGCAAGCAATTTATCTTCACTTAATTGAGTATCTATTCAATTGAAGATGAATATCAGAGTTGGACAAAAAATAAACATTGAATATTGAACCTATCAAAGATATCATCTTCACTTTAGATTCTGTTCCACTTTAAAGAACACTAAACCTGGTGGTTCACAAAATAAAGATATCTGAGACATGCTTATACACCATTTGGTTTATCCCATCCACCCCACTGCATATAGTGAGCCATTTATTGCTGTGACATCACTGCAGGAGAGCAAGGGTTCTCAATATTCAGCCCAAGTGCTCATCTTGGGGCAGACCAAAACAGGACCACTATATCACTGACATGTGATAGCGGCTTCTGCTTCCAGCACCAGGTCCAAATCATCTCCACTGGCTGAGAGAAAATAATCCGTTAATTTCCCTTAATCCTTCTGCCAAATCTGCCACCATTAGTTGGTGACACTTCTGTTCAGGGAAATAAATCCTTCCTTTTGTCCCTGGTAATTTTGTCTGCTTGTCTCAATTCCAGGCCTAACTCTTTTCAGTTAGAGCAACATCCATAAATTTCCTCTCCACTGCCTTATGATGCCGTCACATCCTGACTATAAATCTTAGAAAATGAATCTTAAGATAGTATATGGTGACATATATATACTTTGATAATAAATTGAACTTTGAACTTTATGATGTGATAAGAACTCAATTGGTGCCCTCGCAAATGATTTAAGCAGTTTCATAATCATTTCTCTAGTCTTGCTTCCTGTGCCTTCACCAACACCTAAGCTATCTTGTTTACCAGTGCAGTTAGCTTCATTACAGGAACCATGGTTTTCAAGATAAAG
This sequence comes from Hypanus sabinus, assembly GCF_030144855.1. Classification (NCBI taxonomy): domain Eukaryota; kingdom Metazoa; phylum Chordata; class Chondrichthyes; order Myliobatiformes; family Dasyatidae; genus Hypanus; species Hypanus sabinus. The sequence continues at coordinate 35,130,129 of NC_082707.1, forward strand.
ATCCAACAACAATGCTATTTAAGTGCCAATACAGTAAAATTCCAATCAACTGACACTGTTGGACATTGGCAGCGGGCTAGCACAATTTACATACTTGGGGATATTATTATTTCCATTTAGCCACGCTTAAGTTGGTAGGACATAGAAAAGGCATTAACCTAGTGAAGATAAAGGGATTAGTGTAGTTGGGCAAAAGGTTCTGCATGGACTTGGTAGGCCAAAGAGCCTGTTTTTGAATATGATTCTACTACAATATTGGAATTCATGTGTGATAATGCAGAGTGAAATATGCCCCAAATAATAAAAAAATATTGTCAGTAAACAATAGCAAAAGAGCACTGATTGGAAATGGAAAACAATTATTTCTCTCAGACCTCAATTTGAGAGCTGCAGCTAGCTCTTAAGTATCTTTTATTGGCTGCAGACAGGTTTCATCAATACTTTCGTCAGGCAGAAAGAGCAATTGAGGGACACAGCAGTGAATTTCAAGCCCTATTGATTGATTTTTGGAGTATGTAACAAACCACTTTCATTAAATCTCAATAAAACTATTCCAGAGGTTTCAAAACAGACCAGGGAATTACAAATTTGATAATGAGAAATTATGTTTCAGTTAGCCACAGACTGCACAGCAGCATATTCTGACTTAGATACTGTGCTTACTGACCTTAGTCCCTATCCCATGACTCTCCAGTCAGTCAGGGGAGTGTTGCTAAAAATGAGGGGCACTCTCTATCTGTCTCCTCTGATTTATGCCGGCCATCTGCAATGGACATTCATATTTGAATGTAATCATTAATCTTCATTTAACTGGTAAGTCTAGAAAATATTTTCGATTTCTCAATCTATGTTTTAATGTGTTTCAAAAATGTGTAATTATCTTTATGTTAGCACAATGCTTTTCAGTTTCATGCTGTGCTGTTCTGTGTTCTATTTTCCATCTCTAATCACAGATGTGAACAGTGAAAAGGTTTTGCTAACATGAGCCATTAGAATGTCATCAAGGCGGTGTGAAGGCAGGATCTTGGTGAACACTTGGTCACTGCTCGAAGCCCGCTATGTCTGGAGAGAGCTGTTGTGGAAATGAATGGGCCCAGAACTGCACGAATTGACAGTGTGATGAACTTTGGGATAGATCCCAGTGACAGAATGACATTTCATTTTGAACTGTTGAAGTGTTCGTACATTTACACTAACAGGCCATCATAATGTTTGGCTTTGTTTTTCCATGGTTGAGTGGTGAACGGTGTTAGCAATGTTCTAAAGTTGTCCTTTTCAAAAGTATGGCAAACAGTAAAGGAACACACAACTTCCTGGCTGCAATATTGAAAATTTACAGCACTGATGTAGCCGTGTCTTTATCCAGGCAGCTCCAGTACATTTACATCACCAGTGCGTTGGCAGTGTGGAAGAATTCCAAGTGTATCCTGTCTACCAGAGGGTACAAATCAGATCTGCTTAAGTACAGCTCAGACCATATTCCATCATCACTAATGTATGTGAAGGTATCAATAGTGCTGGGAGGTAACACCTGGTCATTGATGCTTAATAACACACAAAAAATGCCGAAGGTACTCAAAGTTCAAAGTAAATTTATCATCAAACTACATATACGTCACCATTAACAACCCTGAAATTCCTTTTCTTACAGGCATACACAGTAAATGCAAGAACCAACAGAGTCAAATGTAAGACCATATCCATCAGGATGGGCAGACGATCAATGTGCAAAACACAAGCTGTGCCAACTGTGACAAAAGAAAGAAAACAATAATAATAATAATAAATAAGCAATAAATATTGAGAACATGAGATGAAGAGTCCTTGAAGGTGAGTTCATAGGTTGTGAGAACAGTTCAATGATGGGGTGAGTGAAGTTATTCCTTCTGGTTCAGGAGTCTGATGGTTGAGGGATAATAGCTATTGCTGAACCTGGTGGTGTGGGTCGTGAGGCTCCTGTACCACCTACCTGATGGCAGCATTGAGCAGAGAGCATGCCTGGATGGTGGGGAACTCTTTATCCATGATGGACTGGGCTATATTCACTACCTTTTGTAGGTTATTCCATTCAAAGACTTTGGTGTTTCCATACCAAGCCATGATGCAACCTGTCAATATTCTGCATTTGCAGAAGTTTGTCAAAGTTATAGATGACATACTGGATCTTTACAAACTTCGAAGAAAGCAGAGGCACTACCATGCTTTTTTCATAATTGCTCTTACATGCTTAGGCCCAGGACAGATCCTATGAAATGATAACACCAAAGAACTTAAAGTTGCTTACTAGCTCGACCTCTGATCCCCCAAAGATGACTGGCTCATGGACCTCTGGTTTCTTCCTCTTGCAGTCAATAATCATCTCTGTGGTCTTGAAGACATTGAATAAGAGATTGTTGTGACTCCACGCTGCCAGATTTTCAATCTCCCTTCTATCTTGTGATTCATCACCTTTGATTCGACCAATGACTGGTGTCGTCAGCAAACTTAGATATGGCATTGGAGTTTTGCTTAGCCTGACAGTCTTAAGTGTAAAGCGAGGAGAGCAGGAGGCTAAGTACACAGTCTTGAGGTGTACCTGTGCTGATGGGAGATTGTGGAAGAGATGAACTGATTGAGGTCTGCAGGTGAGGAAATTGAGGATCCAGTTGCACAGGAGATATTGAGGCCTACTTCTTGAAGCTTATTGATTAGTTTAGAATGGATGATAGTATAAAACGGCAAGCTGTAATCAATGAAGAGCATCCTGATGCGTGATGAATACAAGAGCAATACGTAGAAAATGCTGGAGGAACTCAGCAGGCCAGGCAGCATCTGTGGAAAAAGTACAGTCGACATTTCGGACCAAAACCCTTCGGCAGGACTGGAGAAAAAAATGCAGAGGAGCAGATTTAAAAGGTAGAGGGAGGGGAGAGAGAAACACAAGGTGATAGGTGAAACCTGGAGGGGGAGGGATGAAGTAATGAGCTGGGAAGTTGATTGGTGAAAGAGACAGAAGGCCATGGAATAAAGAAAAGTGGGGGAGGAGCACCAGAGAGAGGTGATGGGTGGGTAATGGGGTGTGGGATATGGTGAAGGGGAGGGGGTGGGAGGCATTACTGGAAGTTTGAGAAATCGATGTTCATGCCATCGTGTTGGACGCTACCCAGACAGAATACAAAGTGTTGTTCCTCCAACCTAAGTGTGGCCTCATCATGATAGTGAAGGAAGCCATGGATTGACATTGGAATGGGAAGTGGTAGTAAAATGGGTGGCCACTGGGAGATCCCGCTTTTTCTGCTACTTGGGTCTCACCAATATACAGGAGGCCACACCAGGAACACTTAACACCATATATGACCCCGACAGACTCACACATGAACTGTCGCCTCACCTGGAAGGACTGTTTGGGGCCCTGAATGGTCGTGAGAGAGGAGGTGTAGGGGCAGGTGTAACACTTATTCCACTTGCAAGGGTAAGTGCTAGGAGGGAGATCAGTGGGTGGGGGGCGTTGGGGAGACATACATGGTGGTGGGATCCCGTTGGAAGTGGCGGACGTTTTGGAGAATTATGTGCTGGACATGGAGGCTAGTGGGGTGGTAGGTAATCCTGGCACTCCTTCACCATTTCCCATCCCCTTTTCCCTCTCTCATCTTATCTCTTTGCCCACCCATCACCTCCCTCTGGTGCTCCTCCGCCCTTTTCTTCCTTTCATGGCCTTCTGTCTCTTTCACCAATCAGCTTCCCAGCTCTTTGCTTCATCCCTCCCCCTTCAGGTTTCACCTATCATCTTGTGTTTCTTTCTCCCCTACCCTTGCCTTTAAAATCTACTCCTCAGCATTTTTTCTCCAGTCCTGCTAAGGGGTTTCGGACCAAAACATTGACTGTACTCGTTTCCATAGATGCTGCCTGGCCTGCTGAGTTCATCCAGTATTTTGAGTGTGTTGCTCGGATTTCCAGCATCTGCAGATTTTCTCTTGTTTGTGATTGGATGTATACAAGAGACTCACTTCCTGTCACCTCCAACCTTTACCATTATCTGTAGCCAGTAGTCCAGGAGCATACTGAAATAACTCTATTTGTCTGAGTGAGGGTAAGTCTAGCAATACTCAAGAGACTTGACATCATCCAGGAGAAATCTACCCATGCCCTGAACATTTACTCCCATCACCAACAGTTCGACTCAGCTGACTTCATTCCCCTCCATAAAATGCACTGCAGCAGCTTGCTTTAACATCACCATATGAACCTGCATTTGCTCATCGATATAACATGGGAAACCCATCATCTTCAAGTTCTGTTTTAGGTTGGTGATGTTCTGACAATAGACTTGGGTAATACATGTGGGCCTTTACATCGATGGCCGCAATCTTAAAAAAAAGTACAAAATAATCTTCCATTATGCATGCTGACTATTAAATAATGGATTCAGGAAAGGTAGTTTAGTGTAGTTAATTAGACCTCCCAACTTAATGTATAGATGTGTGGTGGAGAGTATATTGACTGGCTGGAAAGCAGCCTGGTATGGATACACCAATACCCTTGAATGGAAAATCCTACAAGAAGCTGTGGAAACAGCCCAGTCTATCCCCATATTGAGCACATCTATATGGAGTGTTGCTTCAAGAATGCAGAATCCATCATTAGGGACCCCACCACCAAGGAATGTTCTCTTCTCACTGCTGCCATCAGTAAGAAAGTACAGAAGCCTTAGGACTCACACCACCAGGTTCAGGAATAGATATTAACCCTAAGCCATCAGGCTCTTGAACCAAAGAGAGTAACTTCACTTGCCCCATCATTGAAAAGTACCAACAACCTATGGACTCATTTTAAAGACACTTCATCTCCTGGTCTTGATATTAATTGTTAATTAATCTTTTTGTATTTGCAGAGTTTGTTTTCTTAAGCACACTGGTTGAACGCCTAAGTTGTATGGTCTTTCATTCATTTGATTCTGGATTTATTGAGTATGCCTGCAAGAAGATAAATCTCAGGGTTGTACTTGAAGGCATATATGTACTTTGATAATAAATTCACTGAGCTTTGAAGTACCGCCATCAAGAATTAAAGAATCAAGCACATGGGAGAATCACTGATTATGAGCTTCTCTCCTATTATGAGTTTGCAGCTGGTTGCTAATCTGGGAAATCCAGACATTTCTGTGAGTACCTTACACATAAGAAAGATGATGACTACAGGTTATATGCACCACTCATAGTAAAATAAAAAATGTTTATTCTTAATCCTGTCATTGATTCTCTGGTAGTACTCAAACAGTGCAATTTTCCTTTACTCCAGAAACCATTTAACACTTTCCAAAGTACTGGTTTGTTATTGCATTCTTGATCTTTTTTTAACAAGATGGTGCTGAGCTGCGGTCTCAGTTGAGATTGTGACTCAGAATTAGTTGACTTTTAAGTTCATAGAAATGGTCTTTTGGACAGAGAGGGGAACTGGAGGTCAAGTTACGGCTTAGGGAACAGGTTGTGGAGGAGTTGGAGGTCAGGCCTCTGCTCCAAGTTTCACTCTTGAGAGCCAGCAAAGTGGAAGGGTTACAAAGGACACCCATGTCTCTTGAGCTGTTCCAGTCAGGGTGTCTCTTGACCGGATGTCCGTGTGAACAGGATTCACGAGGAGGCTGGTCATTCAGCGCACCCACGATATTTGGGCACGTCAATGGTTAGTTTGGGGATTGATGGGGTAGATCAGAGCCTGAAAGCTGATCAGTAGTCGGAAGTGGAAGCCCATTGGCGGAGGCCTGGCGGCTGGAAGCCCAACCTGGAGTTTGAGGACTGATGGTGTGTGTAGGTGAGGGGGGGGGGGAGATGGAGGAAAGGGGGGGCATGTTTTGCCGTTGTTATTTTGAGGCTTGTTGGGTTCCGCGTTGTTCTGTCAAGCATTGTGTGCATGCTGTGTTGAGCCAGAATCTGTGGCGATGTTTGTGGGCTGTGCCAGCACATCCTGAGGTTGTGTTGGTTGTTAACACATTGCACTGTACATTTCAGGTTCATGTGATAAATTTGAATCTGTCCTCCAGTCGGAATGCTTGTGTGTATATAATCCTGTACTTTTGTATGCAAAATGTCATCTGCCTCCGCTGTGTACTGCTGGTCCTGGGAGCTGGTTCCATTCCCTGCTCTGCAGACATTGTGAGCCGCAGCTCTAGGGACCCGAAAGCCTGTAACCATGGCAGGTTTGCTGCCGTCCAGCAGCACCTGCCCTTGTGTTGACAGACTGCCTGGATCCTGCTGTCTCACTCATCACATCCTATTGGATGTGATGGAATCCGCTGTCCTCTGTGTTCTGTAATACATCTCTCCCTAGCCTGGAGATTTCTCTGTAGTGACAAGCTTGGCAGTAGTCACTGGCTGTTCAGCTTCGTACTGTTGAACATCCTCTGTGCTGTGTGGGCAAAGAGAAGGGGAGTGCGCAACTCTCACCACATCTAACGGAGGAGTGAGACTAAAAAGACTTGAATAGTCTGTCGTAATGTGGGTTAGCTGCTGCTGCTCCCAGCATTCTCTTGCACATGAAATACCAACCAGCATGCAGTTCTGGGCAGTCGCCTTACCGCGAACCCCAACCACATCAATATCGCTCGTCGCACGAAGGCGTGAACAATCCATCGCTCGCAAAGGAGCTTGGGACATATTTCTGATCTAGAGGTGCCCAGAAGCAGAGAGGGCAGGGGTCTGCACTAACACACACAAACTGCTGGAGGAGCTCAGCGGGCTAGGCAGCATTTTGTGTCTGTTGCTTGGATTTCCAGCATCTCATATTTTCTCTTGTTTGGGATATGTGCCAGGTAACTGGCACAAATGTGCTATCAAGAACACTCACCTAATGAGTTTGTTCAGCATTGACTCCATTGGTGACCTCGTTCCTGGCGGAGAATCTGCATTTTAAGTGAGATATCAATGTATATAAACTTAAGATACAATGCATATTGAAGATTTACATTCAGCAAAGAACTAATCTCTCAAGAGGACAATAAACTTTTCTGATGAGAATTGCAGTTTGAGCAGAGTCAATTAAAGTTTAAAAAATATATCGTAACTTTAATTTTTACTCTATTAGGAGGTTGTTGGCCGAGAAATAGTCCTTTGCCTGAACCATTGTTGGAGTAGTTTCAGTTTCTGAATATTTAAATTAAAAAGCTTCAATGAGAGTGCAAAGGATAGCAAGGATAGGAGGAGGTTAGAAGTAGACACAAGGCGAATTTTGACTTATCCACTTGAAAGAAATGTCAAAGGAGATCTACATTATCTCAAAATTACCTCAGCAGGTCAGGCAGCATCTGTAGAAAAGGGTCAATACTGAAAATACAGTTTCCATTGAAATTGAGTCATAAATCAGTCCTTAAAAAATGAAGGAAGAAGTTGCACAATATTGTTCATGTTAAGTGGTTAAAAGAATCAAAAGGGGAAATCAGTGTGAATGTGAGAAAGATGAATTTTCAGGGAAACGAGGTGAGGGGAATTGAGACTGATGGAATTGTTCTGCTCAGAGGCCGCGTGGATTTAGTGGATTAACTGGCTTCCTCCTCTGTTGTACTACTGTAGTGGGAGTGGATAAACATTTCACAAAAAAGCAACACACAAATGCTGGAGGGACTCAACAGGTTGTATGCATCTTTTTCTTTCTTTCTTTCTTTCTAAATCTTTTTATTAATATTAGTAATATGGACAGAATACAGATGATATATTGATAAAGAAATTACCAACATACACATTCCATTACATATGAAAAAAAACATACATAATAGTTACAATATAAATGAGTTTACCAAGACATAAGCCATAAGATATATGTATGGACATAGTAAATCTAAATATTTCATAATGTATAATATAAAAAAAACAGAAAAAAGAAAGAAAAAAAAACAAAAAAAAAATTATATAATGCAAAACTAACTAATCTAATCTAATAACTATAACTAATAAGTAATATAAAAGAAAAAAAAACAAACAAAAGAGAAGGAGAAAAAAAAGTGGGCTGTTTATAATATCTCACAAAAATAAGTATTCATCAATGCCGTCACTTCCAGTCCTCTCAAAATACATAAGCTAAAAGCTGGGAAATCAAATGTACCTGGCACAGGGTCATATTACATCATATGAAAATGTTGAATAAATGGTCTCCATAACTTTTCAAATTTAATAGAAGTCTCAAAAGTACCACTTCTAATTTTTTCTAAATTTAAACATAACATTGTTTGAGAGAACCAATTAAATACAGTGGGAGGATCAATTTCTTTCCAATTCAACAATATAGATCTTCTAGCCATCAGAGTTAGAAATGCAATCATTCGACGGGCTGAAGAAGATAAATGCTGTGAATCTAACATTGGTAAACCAAAAATTGCGGTAATAGGATGAGGTTGTAAATCAATATTCAAAACCTCAGAAATAATATCAAAAATATCTTTCCAATATTTCTCCAAAAATGAACACGACCAAAACATGTGAGTTAAAGACGCAATTTCAGAATGACATCTATCACAAATAGGACTTATATGAGAGTAAAAATGAGCTAATTTATCCTTGGACATATGGGCCCTATGTACAACCTTAAATTGTATTAGTGAATGTTTGGCACATAACGATGATGTATTAACTAATTGAAGAATTCTATCCCAATTCTCACTAGAAATACTAAAACTAAGCTCTCTTTCCCAATCCTGTTTAGTCTTATAAAGGGGCTCTGAACGTATCTTCATAATTATATTATAAAGTTTGGAAATAAGCCCTTTTTGAAAAGGGTCTAATTCAAATAAACTCTCCAAAGTATCTGAAGGCACAAAATTTGGAAACGTAGAGAGTACAGAACTTAAAAAATGTCTAATCTGTAAATATCTAAAAAAATGAAATCTCGGCAAGTTATATCTGTTGGATAATTGTTCAAAAGACATGAAACAATTATCTAAAAATAAATCAGAAAATCTTAGTAATCCCTTAGTTTTCCAAGCTGAATAAGCTTGATCTATAATGGAAGGGTGAAAAAAACAATTAGATACAATAGGACTATTTAAAACGAATTGAGTCAACCCAAAAAATCTCCGAAATTGAAACCATATACGCAATGTATGTTTAACTATCGGGTTGTCAATTCATTTCGGCAATTTAGAAAGAGCAAAAGGGAGAGAAGTCCCTAAAATAGAACCCAGAGCATAAGCTGATACCGATTTAGTTTCTAAACTCACCCAACAAGGGCCAAAAGATCCACCCCCATCTTTCAACCAGCATAACAAATATCTAATATTAGCTGCCCAATAGTAAAATCTGAAATTAGGTAATGCTAACCCGCCTTCCTTTTTTGTCTTCTGTAAATATGTTTTACCTAACCTGGGATTTTTATACTGCCATATATATGAAGAAATTTTAGAGTCAACATTAGTAAAAAAAGATTTCGGGATAAAAATTGGTATCGCTTGAAAAATATATAAAAACTTAGGTAAAATAGCCATCTTAATAGCATTAATCCTGCCTATTAGAGATAGAGACAAAGGTGACCACTTAGTAAACAAACCTTTAATCTGATCAATTAAGGGTAAAAAATTAAATCCAAACAAATCTTTATGGTTCTTTGTGATTTTGATCCCTAAATAAGTAAAAGAGTCATTAACTAATTTAAAGGGTAAATTTCCATAAATTGGGACCCGTTTATTTAATGGAAACAATTCACTTTTATTAAGATTTAACTTATACCCAGAAAACTCACTAAATTGAGCCAATAATGATAAAACTGCTGGAATGGATTTCTCCGGGTTAGAAATGAATAGTAATAAATCATCTGCATACAAAGATAACTTATGAATATCTGTCCCACGATTAATACCCAAAATATCCTGTGATTGTCTGATGGCAATTGCCAAAGGTTCTAAGGCAATGTTAAATAGTAATGGACTAAGAGGACATCCCTGTCTAGTGCCCCGAAATAGGCGAAAAAAGGGAGATCTTTGATTATTGGTAACCACTGAGGCTACTGGAGTATGATAAATCAATTTAATCCATGATATAAATATCGGACTAAAATTAAACTTCTCCAACACATTAAATAAGTAAGGCCATTCAACTCTGTCAAATGCTTTCTCCGCATCTAATGAAATCACGCATTCTGAAGTATCATGTGAGGGAGTATAAACAATATTCAACAATCTCCTAATGTTAAAAAAAGAATAACGATTTTTAATAAAGCCAGTTTGATCATCTGAAATAATTTTGGGTAATACCTTCTCCAATCTAGATGCCAGTAACTTAGAAAAAATCTTGGAGTCTACATTCAATAAAGATATAGGTCTATAAGAAGCACAATTAGTAGGGTCTTTATCTTTCTTCAATATTAGAGAAATGGAAGCTCTATAAAAAGATTGTGGCAAATTCCCTAATCTAATGGCCTCCTCAAAAACCTTACCTAACCAAGGGGAAAGAGTAGCAGAAAAAATTTTTAAAAATTCAACTGTATAACCATCTGGACCCGGTGCTTTCCCAGAATTCATTGAGGAAATAGCCCCTTTAATTTCTACATCCGTAATAGGAGTATCCAATATCAAAAGATCATCAGATGATAACCTTGGAAAATTTAATTTCCCCAGAAAATCAGACATGGTATTATAATCTTGAGGAAATTCAGATTGATACAGGGAGGTATAGAAATCTTGAAATGCCTTATTTATCTCATCATGATTAACTGTCAGATTCCCATTCTGCTGACCAATCTTAGTGATTTGACGTTTAACCAGAGCATTCTTCAATTGACTAGCTAACAGTTTACCAGATTTATCACTATGCATATAAAAATCAGATTTAGTTTTCATTAATTGATTTTCAATCGAGGATGTAAGTAATAAACTATGTTCCATTTGAAGTTCAACCCTTTGTTTGTAAAGCTCCTTACTAGGAGCAATCGAATATTTCTTATCAATCTCTTTAATTTTATCAACCAATAAAAGAGTTTCCATCTTGATACGTTTCCTCAAACCAACAGAATAAGAAATAATCTGTTCACGTATATAAGCTTTAAAAGTGTCCCAAAGTGTTCCACAGGAAATATCATCTGTAGAATTAGTTGAGAAGAAGAAGTCGATCTGCTCCTCCATAAATTTAATAAAGTCAGAGTCTTGCAACAAGGTAGAGTCAAATCGCCATTGTCTAGCATTAAAAGCTGTATCCGTAAATTTCATAGAAAGTAATAACGGAGCATGATCAGAGGTAGCTATAATATCATAGTTACAACCGATTACCAATGGAATAAAACAAGAGTCTACAAAAAGATAATCAATTCTTGAATAAGAGTGATGAACATGTGAGAAAAAAGAAAACTCTTTGTCATTAGAATGCCGAAAACTCCAAACATCAAAAACTCCATTGTCAGTCAAAAAGGAGTTAATACAAGTGGCCGACTTATTAGGTAAAGTCTGAATAGATAAAGATTTATCCATCAGAGGATTTAAACAACAATTAAAGTCACCACCCATTATTAACTTATATTCGTTTAGATTGGGTAAAGAAGTAAATAAAGACTTAAAAAAGTCAGGACAATCCACATTTGGAGCATAAACATTAACCAAAGCAACCTTTTTATTACAAAGTAAACCCGTAATTAACAAAAATCTGCCATTCGGATCCGAAAAAATATCATGTTGAACAAATGAAATAGAGGAGTCAATAAAAATTGAAACTCCTTTTACTTTAGCATTCGAATTTGCATGATACTGTTGACCCCGCCAAAATCTAAAAAAACGAAATTTGTCCTCCCTCCTCACATGAGTTTCTTGTACAAAAATGATATGAGCATTAAGTCTTTGGAATACTTTGAAAATCTTCTTTCGTTTAATTGGATGATTTAAACCATTAGTATTCCAAGACACAAAATTAATGGTCTGAGCCATAATTCTATAATCAACCCTTTGGTATAGAAAGGGTTAACCAACTTATAAACTCATGCACCCGGAAGAGGAACAAAAGTAGTGAGAAGACCCGGAAGTGACGACAACACAGACATATTTGAAGTTCAAAAACAACCCGAATAAAAAAAACTAACACAAACTGGTACAAAAAAAATAGAATTAGAAAACAGACCATCCCCCCACCCCCCGAGAAAAAGAGAAAAAGCCAAAATATGACTTAAAAAGAGAAAAAGTAAGACTAATCCTACCCCCATGTCAGCTGAAGAACACTCCATATAAAAAGGATATATATAAAAGAATCACCCCGACTTTAAAAATAAAATCGCTATAATAAAAACCATATTTCTAAGTATAGTTAGTTGTAAAAAGAATAAAAATATAATCACTAAAAACAATTATAACTCAGGCTCTGGCCCAGACAAAACAAAAAATATTTAAGCTGAGATAAGCGATGCCTTGTCTAGAAGAAACACGAAAAATATAAACATAATGCCATCTTAAGCAAAACCAAAAATCTTTTCCAAAAAACCACCATCTTAATCAAGGAAAAATTTACCTTCAAAGAATTAAAAATATACCTTCGAGGAAACAAAGTTAATAGTCAAGTATGTAGTTAAATGATTAAAGTGTATAAGGCAAAACAATTAACATGACGCAAACACACTTTAACTTGAGTATAAAGTGTAGGATGAACCTACACCAATAACCAGATTATAATTCTGGTTTAAGAGATCGAGAACCATCTTATACGATCAGAATCATTCATTTATTAAAGACTGGTGTCTGTAGCAGTAGGGAAGTTCTCCTCCAGATATTTTCTCACTTCTGAAGTTGAAAGGAAAACTTGTCGTGGAGCATTCAACGGAGAAATTCGAAGCTTCGCAGGGTATAGAAGCGCAGGTTTCAGATTTTTCTCATAACATTCAGCCATCAACGGTTTAAAAAGAAGCCTTCTTTTTAAAAGATCTGAACTAAAATCTTCGATCAGGCGGAAGGAAAAATCTTTGATTTTAATCATTCCTAGTCGATGAGCTGCTCTTATAACTTGTTCTTTGTCATGTACATAATGGAACCGGACAATTATCACCGAAGGTTTGTCTGTAACACTCAGTGATCGACGCCGAATTCTATGTGCCCGATCCAATAAAGGGGGGTTATTCGGGAAAATTGTCGGAAACGCTTCTTTTAAAAGTTGAGCAAAATATTTCGAAGGGTCATCTTTTTCTATGCCGTCTGGAAGACCAAGTATACGTTCGTTCTGTCTTCTGGAGCGATTCTCAAAATCGTCACTCTTGGCTTTAAGGGCTTCCATCAGCTTAATGGTCGAAATTAAATCCTGTTGCAGTTTTCCAATAGTCAAATCTCGCTTCCGAGCTTCTTCTTGCAGAGACGTAATAAGAGCTTGTTGCTGTTTAATTACTAAATCCGTCTTAACCATGTACTCTTGAAAAGCCTTTATATCTTCTTTAAAAAATTGTTGTAGTTCAGCAAATTTTTGATTCAAAACCTCCATAAACAATTCAAAAGTTAATGGTGTTTGTTGTGTCGGAGCCTGCTTTTTTCCGTTACCATTCGGATTACGTCCGGGATCCCGTCCCTTAGACCTGAGAGACATTTCTGTTTGCATATCATCAAAAGTTCACAACAAACACTTGGCAGTAAATCCAAAAAAAAAGAATAAAGAAACTTTCGGAATAGGTAAAAATAAGCTGAATAAGGGTGATCAAAGGTTAAAAAAAGTAAAAGTTATGGAGCGAATCCAAAACGGTACTCACTCCATGAGCGTCTCCAGCTGACATGCATCTTTTGAAAAAAGCGAACAGATGATATTTCAGGCCAAGACTCTCTTCAGGACTGGGAAGGAAGTGGGAGATGCCTGAATAAAAAGGTGGGAGATGGGGAAGTAGCTAACTGGAAGGTGATAGGGGAAACCAGGTGGGTGGGAAAGGTCAAGGACAGCTGAAGCAATAATCTCATTGCAAGAAGAGAGTGGACATTGGAGAAAGGGAAGGAGGAGGGAAAGTAAAAGGGAGGTGAGAAAGAAGTAGAACGTCAGAGTACGGAATAGGAGCAGAATTAGGCCATTTGGCTCATTGAGTCTGCTCCGCCTTTCACTCATAGCTGATCATTTTTTTCCCCTTCTCAACCCCATTCTCCATCCATCTCTCCACAACCTATGATGCCATGTCCAATCAATCTCTGCCTTAAATGCACCCAATGCACACCTGGCCTCCACAGCTGCCTGTGGTAACAATTTCCACAAATTCACCACCCTCTGGCTGAAGAAATTTCTCTGCATCTCTGATTTAAATGGACGGCCCTCTATCCTGAGGCTGTGCCCTCTTGTCCAAGACAATCCAGCTAGAGAAACATCTTTTCCACATCTACTCTGTCTGGGCCTTTCAACATTCAAAAGGTTTCAATGAGATTCTACCATTCCCCCCCACCCCATCCTTCTAAATTCTAGTGAGTACAGTCCAAGAGACAAAAAACGTTCTTCATGTGATAACTCTTTTATTCCTGCCATCATCTTTGTGAACCTTCTCTGGAGCATCTCTAATGCCAGCACATCTTTTCTAAGATGAGGAACCCAAAACTGTCACCATACTAAAGGTAAGGCCTTAACAGTACCTTATCACATCCCTGCTCTTGTATTCAGGACTTCTTGAAATGAATGCTAACATGGCATTTGCCTTCCTCACTACCAACTCAACCTGCAAGTTAACCTTTAGGGTGTTCTGCACAAGGACTTCCAAGTCTCTTGGCATCTCAGAGTTTTGGATTTTTTTCCCTGTTTAGAAAATAGCATGCACATTTATTTCTACTACTGAAGTGCATAACCATGCACTTTCCAATATTGTATTTTATTTGCCACTTTCTTGCCCATTCCCCTAATCTGTCTAAGTCCTTCTGCATTCTTCTTGTTTCCTCAACACTACCTGGCCCTCGACCAATCTTTGTATCATCTACAGACTTGGCAACAAAACCATCTATTTCATCATCTAAATCATTGATATACAGCACAATAAGAAACAGTCCCAACACCAACCCCTGCGGAACACCAGTAGTCACTGACAGCCAACCAGAAAAGGATCCATTTATTCCCACTCACTTCCTCCTACCAATCAGCCAATGGTCTAACCATATGAGTAACTTTCTTGTAATACCAGGGCTCTTAACTTGGTAAGCAGCCTTATGTGTGGCACCTTGTCAAAGGCCTTCTGAAAGTCCAAATATGTAACATCCACTGCATCCCCTTTATCTGTCCAACATGTAATCTCCTGAAAGAATTCCAACAGGTTCATCAGGCAAGATTTTCCCTTAAGGGAAATCTGTGTCCTATCTTGTCTTGTATCACCAAGTACTCTGTAACCTCATCCTTAACAATTGACTCCAACATCTTCCCAACCATTGAGGTCAGGCTAACTGGTCTATAATTTCCTTTCTGCTGCCTTCCTCTTTCTTAACAAGTGGGGTGAGATTTGCAGTTTTCCAGTTCTCTGGCGCCATGCTGGAGTCCAATGATTTTTGAAAGATCATTGGTAATGTCTCCATAATTTCTGACGCTACCTCTTTCAAAACCCTAGGGTACAGTTCATCAGGTCTGGGTGACTTATGTACCCTTAGGTCTTTCAGCTTTTTGAGCACCTTCTCCCTTGTAACAGTAACTGCACCCACTTCTCTTCCTTCACACACTACAACATCTGGCACACTGCTGGTGTCCTCTACAGTGAAGACTGATGCTAAATACTCATTTAGTTCATCTGCCATCTCCTTGTCCCCCATTATTATTTCTCCAGCCTCACTTTCTAGCGGTCCTATATCCACTTCTGTCTCTCTTTATTTTTTGGATACTTGAACAAGCTTTTACTGTCCACTTTGTTAATGTTTGCGAGATTTCTTTCATGTTTCATCTTTTCCCTTCTAATGATTCTTTTAGTTGCTCTGTGTAGGCTTTTAAAAGCTTCTCAATCCTCCATCTTCCTGCTAATTTTTGCTTTGTTGTATGCCCTCTCTTTTGCTTTTACGTTAACTTTGAATAGAGGAAGGGAGGGGTTGGAACTTAGTTCATCAAAAGGAGAAATCTATATTCAGACCATCAGGTTGGAAACTACCCAGTTGGAATATAAAATGTTGCTCCTCCACCTTGAGGGTGGCCTCATCTTGGCGCAAGAGGAGGCCATGGATCAACATGTTGGAATGGGAACAGGAATTAAGATGTGTGTCTGCCAGTAAGTCCCACTTGTGACAGATGGTGCAGACCTGCTCAACAAAGTGGTCCCCCAATTTATAACTGGTCTCAACAATGTAGAGGAGGCTGCATTGGGAGTACCAGATACAATAGATGACCCCAGCAGATTCTCAAGTGAAATGTTGCCTCACCTGGAAGGCTGTTTGGAGCATTAAAAAACAAACTTAGAAGGATGTATAAATGGTTGAGTGATATTTAAGAAATAGCTTCTTTAGAAAGTTGGCACAGGCATAGTGGGCTGATTGATCTCCAGGTTCTGTAAAATTTTGAGTTTTTCTCATGCATTTTGAAAACTCAGACATTGAAGAAAGCTTAGAAGATATAGGAGCAGAATTAGGCTATCCAGCCCATCCTGTCTCCCTCTGCCTTCTCCCTGACACCCTGACTAATCAAGAATCTATCAACCTCTGCTTTAAATATACTCAATGACTTGGCTTCCACAGTCAGCTGCGGCAATGAATTCCACAGATTCACTAATTTCTGGCTAAAGAAATTTTTCCTCATCCCTGTTCTAAATGGACACTCCTCTATTCTGAGGCTATGCTCTCTGGTCTTCAACTTACCCAGTATAAGGAACAACCTTCCTACTTCCACTCTGTCCAGACCTTTCAATATTGGATAGACTTCAATGAGATCCCCTCTCATTCTTCTAAACTCCAGTGTGTACATGGTCAGAGCTATCAAATTCTCCTCATAAATTGACCATTTCATTCTTGGAATCATTCTCGTGAATCTCCTCTGGACCCTCTCCAGTATCAGCACACCTTTTCATTGATAAGAAATGCAAAACTGCTCACAATACTCCAAGTTCAGTCTGACCAATCGCTTATAAAGCCTCAGCATCACATTGCTCTTGTGTCCTAATCCTCAAAATGAATGCTTACATTACATTTGCCTTCCTTACCACTGACTCATCGTGCAAGTTAAGCTTTTGGCAATCCTGCACAAGTCCCTTTACATCTAAGTTTTGAATTTTCTTCCCATTTAGGAAATATTCTATGCCTTTATTCCTTCTGCCGAAGTGCATGACCGTACACTATATTCCATCTCTGCTTCTTTGTCCATTCTCCCAATCTGTCTAAATCCTTCTGCAGACTCCCCACTTCCTCAACACTACTTGCCCTCCCACCCAACACTGGCCCCTGTGGAACGCGCTAATCACTGGCAGCCAACCAACAAAGCTTCCTTTTATTCCCACTCTTTGCCTACTGCTAGTTGGATCTTCTAATCATGCTAGTATCTTTCCTGTAATGCCACGGGTTCTTACCTTATTAAGCAGTCTCATGTGCGGCATCTTGTCAGCCTTCTGAAAATCCAAGTAAGCAACATCTGCTGACTCTGCTTTGTCTATCCTGCCTGTTGCCTCCTCAAAGAATTGCAACAGGTTGGTCAGGCAAGATTTTCCCTTAAGGAAACCATGTTGACTTTGGCTTATTTTATCATGTATCCAATTACGCCGATACGTCATTCTTAATAATGGACTCCAATGTCTTTCCAATCACTGATGCCAGGCTAACTGGCCTATAATTTCCTTTCATCTGCCTCCCTCCCTTTATTAAGAGTGACTTGACATTTGCAACTTTCTAGTCCTATGGAACCAGTGCAGAATCTTCAACAACCTCTTTCAGAACCCTGGGATGTAGTTTATCTGGAACAGATTACTTATCTACCTTCAGACCTTTGTCTTCCCAGGCACCTTCTCCTTAGAAACAGCAACAACACTCATATTGTGATCACTGCTTCCTAAGGGTTCCTTTACCTTAAGCTCCCTGATCAAATTTGGTTCACTACACAACACCCAATCCAGAATTGCCTTTCCCCTGGAGGGCTCAGACACAAAATACTCTATAAAGGCATCTGATAGGTATCCTATAAATCCTCTCTCTTGGGATCTAGCATCAACCTGATTTTCCCTATCTTCCTTCATATTGAAAGCAGCATCCATCATCAGAGTTCCTCACCATCCAGTCCATGCTCTTTTTTTGCTGCTGCCATCAGATATAAGATACAAGAGCCTCAGCACTCACATCACCAGGTTCAAAAACAATTACTGCCCCTCAACTATCACGCTCTTGAACAAAAGGTGATAACTTCACTCATTTGCATGAGATGTTCCCACAATCAATGATCTCACTTTAAGGACTTTTTATTTTGTTATTATCATTATTTATTGATAGTTGTATTTGCACAGTTTGTTGTCTTCTGCACGCTACTTGATTTTTCATTGATCCTGTTATTGTTTCTACTTTGTAGATTTACAGAATATGCCCATAGGAAAGTGAATTTCAGTGTTGCATGTGGTGACATATATATACTCTGATAATATAATTTACTTTGAACTTTTGAAGTATCTATGCATGCATTTTCTGTCTCCTATTGTAATTTGTATCCCACAGCCTGGCTACTGTTTGGAGGCCTGCATAGAACTCCCATCAGGGTATTTTTACCCTTGTAGTTTCATAATTCTATCCACAAGGAATCTGCATCTTCTGATTCTATGTCACCTCTTTCTAAGAACCTGACTTCATTTTTTACCAAGGGAACCACTCCACCCCTTCTGCCTACCTGCCTGTCCATTCAATACAAGGTGTATCCTTGGATGATAAGCTCACAGCGATCATCTTCTTTCAGCCACAACTCTGATCCTCACAATGCCATACCTGCCAGTCTCTAATTGTGCTAAAAGATCATCTACCTTTTTCCATATACTGCGTGCATTCAAATATAGCTCCTTCAACCCTTATGTGAGAAAGTAAGATGTTAAATATTCTGATAGCAGTATAATTGAACAGTATAAAGGAGACAAGAATGTTTAGTCAGTCATGTGTAATGTGCTGCTGTCAGGATGAGTATAAACCATGGGTGGCTGGGATCAGTGCATTGAAAACTTCTCTCCGGAGACGTATGCTGCCTGCTTTCCATGTTATTTTTGCAGTGGGCAGGATGACACCTTTAAGAATTCTTGCAGCACAATTTGCTGTCCTGTACTCAAAGCCAGTATGTGTTTCAGCAAGAAAATGTGTACATTTTGTAATATTCCTTTCAGTACCACATTATGTTCCAATGAATGCTGGCCTCATTAATATCTGATTTAACTGGGAAAGGAGAACTTTGGGGTGGGAAAAGTGGTTGTTTAACTTTCTGTTTTGTATAATGTGCGGAGCTTAGGCTGATTCTTCCATTTCAGCAGAACTTCAACCACATTCTGCAACCCAAATGTAATGCATTAAACAGTGAGGAAGAAGTAATTGGTAAAAGCATTTGGAAGTCCCAGTGTTGGCCTGGTTCCTTGGTTTGTGTGAACTGTTGGATGAAAAGCACATCTTGTTGGATGTGAACATTCAAAAGGAGTCAGATTCTAGCAATGACTGTGGGCAGTGAGCGGCAGCAAAGCCATTAGTGGTCATAAAAGGATGAAAGAAGGATCAATTTAATGAACAAATCATTGATTAGCCTTTCTTACTCTCATTCAGTGAGTCAATAGCTATGGCTGAACTTTGAGGTTGGAATAACTTGGTCCTGAGATTAAACATAACAAAAAAAATTTAAATATCATTTGAGTACTGTCCTCTTCACACAGATGGCATTTTGTATGTAATCCAGAGTCCTACACAGACAGTGCACGTCATTTTGAAATAAGCAAGGGAAACATCTGCACAGAAAAGGTCCCTGTGGTGACCACTGCCAGTACTGAGTTAATCAGACCAGTTACCCATCATTCTTGGATGTGGGTTGTGGACAACTGGTAAACGTTTAACGTCAGGCTCTGATGCATGAACCTCAGTTGACAAGGTTATGCAGTAGAGAAATTTTCAGGCCACTTTTACCAAAGGCTTATTTTGAGGACTATATTATTATTGTTCCTGGACTGATATCAGAATTTTGATCTGTTGATTCAGATTTACAAGTTCAAGCCCCATTACAGAATATTTCATTTCAACAAAAAAAATCTGCAATAAATAAAGAGCTGGTCACATGTACGGTAAATATGAAGCTTCCAGATTACTTTAAGGGATTCATCTAGAGTTGTAGATATCTGGAATTCTATGCTCACAAAGAGCTGTGTATGTCCAGTTATTGACCATATTTGAGGCAAGATCTATAAGCCTCCTCTTTCATCCAATTACATTACTAGCTATTTCACTAACTTACAGTTGCCAAGTTTCACTGACAGGTTGTTGTGGAGTAGCCCTGAAAAATGTGGCTAATGCTTAGTATAGTTTTAAATTGAGAACAATTGCACAGTTGATTAACCTATTCAATCCGCTGATGGCTATCATAAATAATTGAGTGCACTAAGCCAGAATAGAGAATGGTGTGTAATTAGGTTCCTGAGTCCAATAGATAACCTATTTGTTGTAATTTTGTCATAGATTCATAAAATTACATTTTATTATGTAAACAAAAGCATTTTACCTTTCCTTTTCACCTTCCTTGCATCCAGATGATAATGATGTGAGTAAATAATTGTTAGCCAGGATATAGTGTGCAATTTGATATGGAGATAAATGTTTCCATTAATGAATAATGTGAAACAAATAACTGGGTTTACTGTAAAAGGATATTAGTTGTAATAATAGTAAATGACTTATTTCCTGAAATGAAAGGATTATTAAGATTTTTTTAAAGGAATTGGCTAGGGATTGGCTTGAATTTAGAAGCTGAAGACATATATTTTCATAACCTGATGCAACGATGAGAGTTAAGTGTTTTAAATTAATTCTTAATAGAAGCAACATTTAGAAATACCTTTGGAAAATGTAAGAAATTGCTTTGGCGTTCTTATCATTCGGAAGTGAGAAAGTTATTAGTTTTAAAATTAGAATTAAAAATAGACAAGCATATTAAGTAAATCATGAATGTATTTGTTGACCACTTTATCATGTATAATTTTCAATGCACAAGTTTATTCATTAATTTCTTGATGGGAAACAGCTGCCTAAAATCAGCAAGCCTTTATGGTGCAAGCACAAGGAAATCTGCAGATGCTGGAAATTCAAACAACACACACAAAATGCTGGTGGAACACAGCAGGCCTTTATGGTATCTTCTCAAATTTTAGGCTGTTTTGGTTTATTTTGAATTTCAAAATGTTCTGCCATTATAATTAGTTCCTATTTACAGATTCTGCACGGGCGATATCCGGAAGGGTTAAAGTTAATATCAATGAATAAACCATCTATTTGAATTTCTCACTTTCTTCACATTTCTGTTTACAAAGTTACAGTTTATGGGCCAAAAGGCCTAATTTCTCTCCTATATCTTGTATATATCCATAGTGCTTTAACTTCTAAATATCGTGCTAATCAGCTTAGCCGATTGACAATTGTCAATACTTTTCCACTCTCAAATAACCTCATTACCCTTTTATCAAAAAAACTTGGTATAATTCCAAGTTAGTTCAATGTAAATGAGACTTTCAACTTATTTTTGAGTGCAATTTTAATTTAAATGTATTTATATGTATGCAAGGTACAAATAGCTTTGCATTAAAAAAATCATGTTTTTAATCGTGAGCAGGAATATATCCTGCTTCTGATGGAATAATCCCCAAAATAGCTGTAAATAAGTTTGGTTGCAAATCCAGATCCAGCACTTTTGTTAAGGTTCCTTTCTTCATAAATTGATAAGAGGAGAATTATACATTCTGTATCAAATTTATACTTTGTAGATCAATACTGTGTGATTCTAATATTGTTTATTTTACCTTCTGTATGTACTCCTTTGACATTTATACCAGAGTTATTCTCCTCCTGTTTGAATACACACTTTCTTTTAATATCAATAAAAAGATTCAAAAAAGAAAGTAAAGACTGATAACACTACAATTTTATTTTGGATAGAATAACTTTGATTTTTGCGCTAACTTTAGGAATAAATTGAACTGATCTGGGCTGTCCTTCATACCAGTACTCTTGAAACTTTGGATTCCATTTTGCAATACAGTATTACAATATTCTAGTCAGACTGCAGAGTAAATAAATCATATTGGCAAACATCATTGAGTTTTCGGGATCCATTAGATTTCTAGACTGTTGGTTTCTCGAATCTATAAAAGCAGTTGGTCCAGTACATTCATAGGACGTGAGTTTCACTGGTAAAGTTTGTTCAAAATTACTTCTGAATTGACTTTGCAAGATCATTTCACATGACGGTCAATAACCTTTTTTTATTGCATATCATGTTGGGAAAACTAATCTCTTGACCTGAAATATTCTATGTAAAGTAATGGCTCAATCCAAATTAGTCATATACTTGAGTCATATGCTGTAAATTGCAATTAGCCATTACCATTTATAAAGCCTCTTGGTTAGATTAGTCCTGTGATTGTCTTCAAATCAGGGTAGACAAATACTATAATTATGTTTGTGGCAGGATTGTGGCGGTTAGCTTTCCTCCTAACTAGAGCAAGATCCAGAAATTGAAATGCGTTGTAAAGCAAAGGCAGTCAATAATTCAAAGGTATAAATAGTGAAGAAATGTTCTCTTTCTCTTCCCCATCCCCCACTTCCCCAACACAGAAGGTGCAGTAATAAGTGAATTTCATTATCTGTACAAAGACTAGTCCATCAAGAAAAGATTTTTCTCCCCGATTTATGCAACTGATCTTTTCTCTGTTCCTTTCTTATGGCCATATGCCTTGCATTGCTGTAAAATAACAGGACGTTTTCCAGTTTCTCTTAAAGTGTGTTCCATCATAATTTTTTACTGCTTCTTTGTGGTGGATAAGCAACGGATTTGAATCAGTCTGCACCTCATGATGATGGTAAACCTAGTCTATCGTAATGTGGAGCAATATGAGCGTTAGAGCTGTAAAAGTACTGGGAATGTTTTAAGTTCTAATTAGACAAATGGATCATCATTTTTGCAAGCAAAAGCTGCAAGAATTGAACATTAAGATTTATTTTGGTTGCTAAACCTCATCTATGTTGCTTTGACAAAAATAATGTCAAGTATGGGAAATTATTGTATTACCAATGCATATTATTTTTTGTATTCTTCTAGCCTACTCACAAATGGAAAACCATATTACACCATCAAACTATTTAGGGAGTACAGAATACAAACAGTCTCTCCCTCCATCATCGCCGGGCAGATACTCCCCAATCACTAAAGTCGTGGGTGATGATGAAATGACCAGGTAAGAGTTCATGAATTTATAATCCTGTCACATTTTCTTAGCAACAATAAAATAGGAAATCCATTAATATAATGATGCTGATTTATTTTCAGGGGGTACAGGGGTTAAAGGAATTCTCTGTCTGAAATGCAGTACCTTATCCTTATTTTCTCACTGAGTGGGAACTGTTGGTTTTGACGAATAACCATATTGTATACCAGAAACTTTTTCGCAGTACAAACATCTTTTTCTCTATCAGAACAAAATTTGTATTTTCAGCCGATCAGAAGTTGTTCCTTTTGGAGAGATTTTATAGGCAGACAAAGCTATCAATGCACTGTTTGTCTGTTCCTGAATGAACAATAGGCTCTTCAAACTGAAGTATACATAACTGTCCTGACAACAGATTGATTCTCCTGGTCCCTGCTCTCTAATTTATTTCTTTTAACACTGATCTATTGGTAACTAACTCCTATTAGTGTGTTACTGATGTTTCTACCACCTGGTTTATTTGACTGCTGGTAAATTGACTCATTTTTTCTGCATTCACAGTGACTGCACTGACTCTTATTTCCAGAGTTTAATCACAAGATTTCTCAAAAGCCTCGTGAGTGACGAGCTATAATTTTTTTGTGCTTTAACTTACAACCACAGACCCAGCTATTACCTGAAATATTGGGCCTTCTTAGCAAGTAATTTGTCCCCAAAGGTTAAATTTGTCCTACCCTGGTGATTGCTGATACAGCACCCACTTCTGCATCCAAATTAGTGGGAGCTTTGAGAGCAGATGGTCCTTTTTAGCTCAGTTGAATGCCAGAGATTAATTAGGCACTTTGAACATTGCTTTACCCTCTCTGCATTGCAGCTTTATTATCCGAATGCCTTCAAAATGAAGCTGACAATGTGTCATTATCAAAGTTCCCTCCAAGGTACACGCACACATCTTTTGCTACAAGCACACAAAGGAATTTAAACTGTGCACAAAAGTTTGTCACCCTCTACCTTGCTGCCATGTTAAGTGATCATTCACAATTGCATTTCCTTTTCCGGTTTCTAACGCAGATGGTGTTGACAACATGGAGTTTGCAATGACTTGTCTGAAGATTTTAGAACTGGCTTATTTATATTGTTTTTATTGAAGAAATTATTGATTCACTATGTTGAATGCCAAAGAAACAAAGCTCATGAGGTCAGGGACATGCAGCTACAAGAAAAATTTATATATAATACAGAAACTGGTGTTCCCTGTGTGAAGCAAAAGTTGCTAGAGAATTTGCAAGCGGGGAGAAATGCAATGATATTTGGAAACTTGACTCTTGAAAGCAAATCACACGGATGGTGTGCAAAAGCTCTGGTGAGAAAATCCTTCATTGCCCACTACAGGCATGCTACATATTTTGTGAGAGTGCAGCTGAACGAGAGTGAAAACAATCCAGCCCAGAGCAGATCAAAGTTCTTATTGACAGTGTTTTCCTAGCTGTTAAAATAAATACCTCTATATATAAAATTTAGTGCACACGTATTGTTGCCACTGGGCAAAAAATTTCACAGCACAAGATTTTTGTGCACACTAATCTCTACAAATTAGAGGGAACATTGGTCAGAAATTACTTTTATTATATGACTTTTTCATCTTGATTTAAACAATAATTGTGAATTTGTAGCTTTTTAAAATTTGGTTTCTGATCTTCAGTCCATCTAGCTTCATTCGGCGATTCCAGTCACTTCAATCTTCCCCCCCGCCCCATCTGCATTGCTTTAAAAATTAATCTTTCACTCAAATCCTCAGACACTCTGAGGCTTGTTAAACCCTAGGCATCTACTGTATTTGACAAAGCTCTCAGTTACTTTCTTAACTTGCATAATTGTTGATTCCTTTTTTTCTTTTATGAAGCATATATAGTAATATATTTTATTCAGTCTGTATTTTTAAGGATGCTCTATAATTGCTGTTATGATGGTGTTATTTTTTCAGACAAGTATAATTACTGTATTCAAAAGCCTTTTGAGCTTTATTCCAGATATATCTGGCCTACTTTTCTGGTGTTTACAACATGTCCTCAAGAAGCCCATGGAATAGATTTTTGCCTTAGATAAGTAGTAATCTGGTGTAATACACGGCCAGCCCTTAGAGACTGTCTGATTTTCATTTCATTGATTTTGGTAGAATATTGACTGAATGATGTAATGGTTGTGAGATATTTCTTGTCAGGTTATTGTGCAGGCAGTGAAAACAAACAGCTGCCCATGATGTTTTGACTGAGCAACTTACAGAATCAGTTTGACTTCAAGAAATACCACAGCTTAGTTAATCCAATGAAAGATATCAGTTACAGTTCAAACTTCCCTTGAAGACCATTTGGAACGAACTGGCTAACTCAGGAGTATTGGCATTTCCTCCCTTGAACCATTCATCTCCACAAAGCACTTTTTACAACGGGATTTCTCCTTTGAATGGCATTTGGCAGGCACCTACCCCCTCCACAGCTCCCACCATGAGACCCCAGACCAGCTTACTGTTCGTCATAACTCTGATCCCACCCAGCTCTCTCACTAGCAGGACACACTGCTTTTTTAGGAAACTGCCAAAATAAAAATACCTCACAGCATAGCAATAGACGTCTTAACCAGGCCATTACACAAAGATACTTTGTTTTGGTTTGGTTTGGATCAACAATTCGTGTTAACTGGTATTTACTCTGCATAAGTCAGAAAAAACTAACTTGAACAAGGATCTGTGGAGTTCCATTTCACCGCAATCCTTAGCTTTAGCGAAAAGCTGCCTCTTGAACAACGATCCTCTGCAGTTTATATTTGGTGGCCTGGTTCATTATGTATGAAAAGAAGTGTACAAGTTATTTATGGTTGTACTCAAGAGGTGTCAGAACAAAATTGAACTTTAATATTCCTGTGAAATAGGATTGAAAATTAATTCTGCATTTTTTGCTTATTGAATTTGCCTTTTAACATGAGCACTAATGGGTAATATTAATAATTTAAATAAAATCAGCTCAGAATGTATATTGAATGCAGCAGACTTTAAAATAAACTTAATAGTTAACCATAACAATAAAAAACACAACTTGCTTCCTGTTCAAAATTCCCAGGACATCATTATTATATCATCAGGAAATTTGTGCCTATGCTGCCTTGCAGCATATCTATCCCAGTGGTAAACAACAGAAAGCCAATAACTCAGTTCTCAGTGGATTACTAGATTTTTCAGTTTGTCTTGTATTAAACTAATCTGTTCAATGCAAGAAGTACTTTGCTTGAATTTATTTCTTCAGTGCTCACCCTACTAAGAGGGAGAAGGATGCCGAAGATTTGCTCTTACATACAAACAAAGAAAACCGACAGCACAATGCAGGCCTTTTGGCCCACAAGATTGTGCCGAACTTGTCCCTACCCTAGAAATTACTAGGCTTACCAATAGCCGTCTATTTTTCTAATCTCCTCCCTCGACTCCCACAGTAGCCTGAGGTTCATCTCATCCGGTGCAGGCGACTTATCCAACTTGATGCTTTCCAAAAGCTCCAGCACATCCTCTTTCTTAATATCTATATGCTCAAGGTTTTCAGTCTGTTGCAAGACATCACTACAATCACCAAGATCTTTTTCCATAGTGAATACTGAAGTAAAGTATTCATTAAGTACCTCTGCTATTTCCTCCGGTTCCATACACACTTTCCCACTGTCACACTTGATAGGTCCTATTCTTTCACGTCTTATCTTCTTGCTCTTCACGAAGTTGTAGAATGCCTTGGGGTTTACCTTAATCCTGTCGACCAAGGCCTTCTCATGGCCCCTTCTGGCTCTCCTAATTTCCTTCTCAAGCTCCTTCCTGTTAGCCTTATAATCTTCTAGATCTCTAACATTACCTCACTCTCTGAACCTTTTGTAAGCTTTTCTTTTCTTCTTGACTAGATTTATTACAGCCTTTGTACACCACAGTTCCTGTACCCTACCATAACTTCCTTGTCTCATTGGAACATACCTATACAGAACTCTACACAAATATCCCCTGAATATTTGCCACATTTCTTCCGTACCTATCCCTGAGACAACTTTTTCCAATTTAAGCCTCCAATCTCCTGCCTGATAGCCTCAGAATTCCCCTTACTCCAATTAAACGCTTTTCTAACTTGTCTGTTCCTATCTCTCTCCAATGCTATTGTAAAGGAGATATAATTATGATCACTATCTCCAAAATGCTCTCCCACTGAGAGATCTGACACCTGACCAGGTTCATTTCCCAATCCCAATCGATATTTGGGAAATTAAAATCTCCCATCACAACAACTCTGTTAATATTACACCTTTCCAGGATCTGTTTGCTATCTGCTCCTTGATATCCCTGTTACTATTGGGCGGCCTATAAAAAACACTCAGTAAAGTTATTGACCCCTTCCTGTTCCTAACCTCCACCCACAGAGACTCCGTAGACAATTCCTCCTTTTCACCTTTTCTGCCATGTGACACTATCTCTAATCAACACTGCCACACCCCCACCTCTTTTGCCTCCCTCCCTGTCCTTTCTGAAACACCCGGCACTTGAAGTAACCATTCCTGTCCCTGAGCCATCCAAGTCTCTTTAATGGCCACCACATCATAGCTCCAAGTACTGATCCAAGCTCTAAGCTCATCCGCTTTGTTCACAACACTCCTTGCATTAAAATAGATACATCTCAAACCTTCAGTCTGGGCATGTCCCTTCTCTATCACCTGCCAATCCTCCCTCTCACACTGTCTACAAGCTTTCTCTATTTGTGAGCCAACCTCCTCTTCCCCAGTCTCTTCAGTTTGGTTCCCACCCCCCCAACAATTCTAGTTTAAACTCTCCCCAGTAGCCTTAGCAAACTTCCCCACCAGGATATTGGTCCCCCTGCGATTCAAGTGCAACCTGTTTTTTTGTACACGTCACACCTGCCCCGAAGGAGGTCCCAATGATCCAGAAATCTGAATCAAGTCAAGTCAAGTCAACTTTTATTGTCATTTCGACTATAACTGCTGGTACAGTGCATAGTAAAAATGAGACAATGTTTTTCAGGACCATGGTTTACATGACACAGTACAAAAAACTAGACTGAACTATGTAATAATAAAAAACAACACAGAGAAAGCTACACTAGACCACGCTTGCTTCACAATAGCACACAGACCATGATACTTTTTTTAAAAAAATCAGTTTACACAGAACCACCTCAGTGAAGACTAATGTTAATCAAGGCTGAGTCTTTGCCAAACCTGTTCCTCAGTCTTTCTAACTGTAATTTTACACCTGATCTCAAGTCAAGTCAAGTCACTTTTATTGTCATTACGACCATAACTGCTGGTACAGTACACAATAAAAATGAGACAACGTTTTTTCAGGACCATGGTGTTACATGACACAGACAGAACTATGTAAAAAAAACAACACAGAAAAAAACTACACCAGACTACAGACCTACCCAGGACTACATAAAGTGCACAAAAACAGTGGAGACATTACAATAAATTATAAACAGGACAGTAGGGCAAGGTGTCAGTCCAGGCTTCGGGCATTGAGGAGTCTGATAGCTTGGGGGAAGAAACTGTTACATAGTCTGGTCGTGAGACCCCGACTGCTTTGGAGCCTTTTCCCAGACAGCAGGAGGGAGAAGAGATTGTATGAGGGTTGCATGGGTCCTTCATAATGCTGTTTCCTTTGCAGATGCAGCATGTAGTGTAAATGTCCGTGATGGCAGCAAGAGAGACCCCGATGATCTTCTCAGCTGACCTCGCTATACACTGCAGGGTCTTGTGATCCGAGATGGTCCAATTTCTGAACCAGGCAGTGATGCAGCTGCTCAGGATGCTCTCAGTACAACCCCTGTAGAATGTGATGAGGATGGGGGGTGGGAGATGGACTGTCCTCAGCCTTCGCAAAAAGTAGAGAAGCTGCTGGGCTTTCTTTGCTATGGAGCTGGTGTTGAGGGACCAGGTGAGATTCTCCACCAGGTGAACACCAAGAAATTTGGTGCTCTTTACGATCTCTACCGAGGAGCCGTCGATGTTCAGCGGGGAGTGGTCGCTCCGTGCCCTCCTGAAGTCAACAATCATCTCTTGTTTTGTTCACATTAAGAGACAGGTTGTTGGCTCTGCAACAGTCCGTTAGCCGCTGCACCTTCTCTCTGTAAGCTGACTCATCGTTCTTGCTGATGAGACTCACTACAGTTGTGTGATCGGCGAACTTGATGATATTGTTTGAGCTGTGTGTTGCAGCACAATCGTGGGTCAGCAGAGTGAACAGCAGTGGACTGAGCACGCAACCCTGGGGAGCCCCCGTGCTCAGTGTGATGGTGTTGGAGATGCTGCTCCCGATCCGGACTGACTGAGGTCTCCCAGTCAGGAAGTCTAGGATCCAGTTGCAGAGGGAGGTGTTCAAGCCCAGTAGGCTCAGCTTTCCAATCAGTTTCTGAGGGATGATTGTGATGAATGCTGAACTAAAGTCTATGAACAGCATCCGAACGTATGTGCCCTTTTTTTGTCCAGATGGGTTAGGGCCAGGTGGAGGGTGGTGGCAATGGCGTCATCTGTTGAGCGGTTGGGATGGTACGCAAACTGCAAGGGGTCCAGTGAGGGGGGCAGCAGGGTCTTGATATGCCTCATGACGAGCCTCTCGAAACACTTCATGATGATGGATGTGAGTGCAACGGGACGGTAGTCGTTTAGGCAGGACACTGAAGACTTCTTCGGCACGGGACGTTGGAACGGTGGCGCTGCTCAGGGAGATGTTGAAGATGTCAGTGAGAACATCTGCCAGCTGGTCTGCACATCCTCTGAGCACTCTACCAGGAATGTTGTCTGGTCCAGCAGCCTTCCATGGGTTGACCCTGCACAGGGTTCTTCTCACGTCAGCCACGGAGAGACACAGCACCTGGTCATTCGTAGGAGGGGTAGACTTCCTCGCCGCCACATCATTTTCCGCCTCAAACTGGACGTAGAAGTTATTCAGCGCATTTAGGAGGGAGGCATCACCTGCACAGTCAGGTGATATTCTCTTGTAATTGGTGATGTCCTGGATGCCCTTCCACATGCGCCGTGTGTCGTCGGTGTCCTGGAAGTAACTGTGGATTAGCTGGGCATGTGGACGCTCTGCCCTGCCCCTGCTCCAATCCCTCAGCCACGCATTTGTCCTCCACCTCATTCTATTCCTATACTCACTGTTATGTGGTACAGGCAGTAATGGCATGATTACTACCTTTGTGGTCCTGCTTCTCAACTTCCTTTCTAATTCCCTGTAGTCTTTTATCAGGACCTCTTCCCTTTTCCTACCTAAGTCATTGGTACCAATATGTACCAGCACCTCTGGCTGTTCTCCCTCCCACCGCAGGACATCTCGGACGTGATCAGAAACATCCGGGACCCTGGCACCTGGGAGGCAAACTGTCATCCGAGTTTCTTTCCTGCGTCCACAGAATCGCCTGTCTGACCCCCTAACTATAGAGTTCCCTATCACTACTGCGTTCCTCTTCCTTTCCATAACCTTCTGAGCCACAGGGCCAGACTCTGTGCCAGAGGCACGGCCGCTGCTTCCCCCAGGTAGGCTGTTCCCCCCAACAGTACTCAAACAGGAGTCCTTATTGTCAAGGGGTACAGCCACAGGGGTACTCTCTAGTACCTGACTCTTCCCCTTCCCCCTCCTGACTATGACCCACTTGTCTGTCTCCCGTGGCCCCAATATGACCACCTGCCTATAACTCCTTTCTGTCACCTCCTCACTCTCCCTGACCAGACAAAGGTCATCAAGCTGCATCTCCAGTTCCCAAACGCGGTCCCTTAGGAGCTGCAGCTCGACACACCAGGTGCAGATACGGTTGCCCGGGAGGCTGGGAGTCTCCAGGACCTCCCACATCTGACACTGAGCACAGAAAACTGGCCTCACACACATACTACTTCCTTTCCACAATTAACAGAGGTAAACCTACCTCGCCTCGTCCCATTACCACCTAAGCCCATTGAGCCAAAGCCCTATCAGTCTGCCTCCCTTTCACTCCACTGCCCACTGGATACGGTCATCTTTTTAAACCTTTCCCGCTCTACTGGGTGATGTCACACAGCTCTGCAGTCTTGCCTCTCTTTTACCTCTTGAAATACTTATTTCCCTACACTGTTTTTTTTTCAATTTCTTGTCAAGTGTAACTCCAAGGACCAGTAGGTACACCCCTGCTAGTTTCCTCAAACGGATTTTAGTCTTCTGTTTAGCAAAATTAATTGTTGGCATTGAAAGCACACCATTTTGAAGTGTGTTGAGGGCAGATCCTCATCTTTGAGTAAAATACTGAGTTTGTTTCACTTAAGCAAGTTTACTCTACACTCAAGGCCA
Organism: Hypanus sabinus; assembly: GCF_030144855.1. Classification (NCBI taxonomy): domain Eukaryota; kingdom Metazoa; phylum Chordata; class Chondrichthyes; order Myliobatiformes; family Dasyatidae; genus Hypanus; species Hypanus sabinus. Next base: position 35,161,738 of record NC_082707.1, read on the forward strand.
CCTCATTAGATACGCCTACACAGCTGCTTGTTAACACAAATATCTAATCAGCCAATCACGTGGCAGCAGCTCAATGAATAAAACCATGCAGACATGGTCAAGAGGTTCAGTTGTTGCTCAGACAAAATATTAAAATGGTAAATGTGATTATATTTATTGGTGTGAAATATTTATTGGTGCCAGACAGGGTTGTTTGAGTATCTCAGAACCGGCTGATCTCCTAGGATTTTCATGCATAACCGTCTTTAGAGGAGGGGTTCTTCATCTAGGTTCCAGAGGGTCTGTGAATAGATGCCAGCTGGTCCATGAACTTAGATGGGGAAAAAATGTACTTCTTTATTTTCTCTAACCTCTAAATGAAATACAGCATTTCCTTCAATTATGAATATAGACAACAAACCACAGTAATAGCAGCAGAACCTGTGACTTTGTCACCAATAGAAATCAGAGATATTTTCATATTGCATAGTTGTTACAAATATCTCAAAATATCTATTACAGCCCGCTCATCATTACTTCGCAATTATAGTAGTCATTAGACCTGCCAGCAGATCAAACATGATCACAGTCTTGCTGTCTGCAGACGTTTGTGTCTGTGACGTAGCTGGCCAATTATTAGGCAGCCCTGTGCCTAGTAGTCAATCAATTCTTTGAAAAGTTCTTTCCATCTTGATGGCATGAAAGTTGAACCATGCATCCATAATTCTTTTGTTTCTGATAAAAACTGTAGCGAAGATGTTGATCTAGCCAAAGATTAACTCATTGATCTTGGGACAAAAAACTTATTACAAATGGAGTTTAACTCAAAAAGCTGTGGAGAATTCTGGTGTTCCTTCAGAGAAGCCTATCCTGGCCTTGTAAAGTGAGCTATGGAAGCTTTAGTTCCTTTTAAAACAACATATCTTTGCGGATCAAGATTTTCAACACTTGTAAGCATTAAAACAAAAATGCGTTGTGGCTTCGTCAGAGGTTCTTATTCAAGCTAAGCAACAACAGCCTTCATACTGATATGTCTTTAAAATAAGAGTCAATTTTAATGACTATATTTAAAATGTATTGTTTTGTTATTTAATGCATTAATAAAGCAGCACATATATTAAAATTTTGCAAATCTTTAAAATATTTTGATAACTTTATTTCAATATTTTTGGTTTATTTTGTAATCCCATGTATTTTATTTTGTATATTTATATACATTATTCTGTGAAGAGGTCCAAAGGCTTCACCAGACTGACAAAGGGGCCCATGACATAAGAATAGGTTAAGAACCTCTGCTCTAAATTATGGAGAATGGTGCAAAAAAAAACAAAAAAGCATCCAGTGAGCAGCATATCTGTGAGAGAAAGCGTCTTTTTAATAAGAGGGCTCAGAGGAGAATGGCCAGACTGTTTCAAGGAGACAGGAAAGTCACAGTAACTCAGATAGCCATGTGTTACAACAGTCGGTGTGCAGAAGAGCATCCCTAAATGCACAATATGCCAAACTTTAAAGTAGATGGGCTACTGTAACAAAAGACCACAAGCATGAATTCAGTGGCCACTTTATTAGGTATCTAATAAAGCGGCTACTGTGTGTATTATTCCCAAAATGAAACACTGGCCTTAATTCCCCTTGTACAGAACTAAGGTTGGCTGTAGCTGTTTTGGTCACACTGCATCAAAACTGCTCTTGTTGGTCTCATTACTTTTAAAAGGGATATATTTGCCATTGATTCAATGGATTGATTTCTGGGATTCGAGCAGTGGCTATGAAGAATTTTTTAGTAGATTAAACCTCAGTGGAGTTCAGGAGAATGAGATGTGATCTTATTGGAGAACATGGAATGTATTGAAACATTCTGGGTTGTCGATCCTGGGAGGTGTTTCCTTTGTTGTAGAAACCTTGAAAGGGTAATGGCATACCACCTTGCTGATATCTCTGGTAGGTGTGATGCAAGAAACTGAAACGTTGACAGTTGTGATTTTTTTCCATTGCTTGACTTATCTGTGAGACAGCTGTCCCAAATAAAACACAAGCCAACTTGTATTCAGGAAGGCTTTGCAGATTTGACAGTCCTGGGCATGCCTTGTTGTTTCTGAATTCAGTAGCTGGATGAATGTTGGCAACCTCTCTGGATCTGCTGTCATTTAGTCATAAATCAATTGCAACAAAGTGACTTGGTTATTTCAGATGATGAACAGTAGCACAACTGAGAGTCTGAATGTAATCCCAGCCAAATTAGGGTGGTGGATTCCTTCCTGAAAGACATTTATGAACTGAATAGTGTTTCACATCAAATCAGTGTTGTGATTTGCCATTTGTGGTGATAGCTTTGTAGTCTAGATTACTTAGATAACTAAAATTAAAATTTCCTCCTTCTATGATTTGAACTTGTTTCTAAATCAGCATGTAATCTGCTGGAAGATCTCAGCAGGTCGGGCAGGCAGCATCGTTGGGAGGAAAGGAAATGTTGAGGTTTTAGACTGAAACCCTGCATCAGGACTGAGATTAGAAAGAGGAGATGGCCAGCAAAGAGAGGAGAAGGAAATGGCAAGAAAAGACCCTGAGGTGATTGGTGGAATTAGGGACAGTGAGCAAGACTGGAGTTGGACAACTGGCAAGTAAGTGATAGATGGAGGCAGACAGAGAGAGGAAAAAGATGGAGTGAGGTGGGGAGGGTGAAAATAGAAGATATGCTATTAGATCACTTATCTAATAGTTAACAGCTCGGCAGATATTACCTGTGGTGTGGAGGTTGGATTGGAGTAAGAAATGAAGAATTTTAAGCAAATTTCCTCCAATTTCATGTATGTGAAAACAATAAATTGTTAATGGCATCCTCCTCCTTCAAAAGAGCTGACATTACTAACAATCCCAAATTATTCCTCCCATCTTGGCCTCTTTTTAAAAACAAAATTGCATATGCTCCACCTCCTAATCATGTATTCGTGTAGGGAGATGTTGGCATTTCTGTGCAGAGCAATTGGAATTTCTCCAAGTGCCAACAAGCAGGATCCCAGTGAGAAAGTGGAAGTCCCAAACTTGCGTGGATGTTTTCACAGGCAATCTTATGTCTCCATCCTGATGCTGGGCTCCTTGTGCATTCCAGCAGCAGAGAGCAGACATGCAACGACATTACATCAGGATTGGCCCTGGGGAATCTGTTCACTGAACCTGTAATTAGATTTGGCATAAAATTTACTATTTTTCTCACTTCAGTGGAGCGGAACAGCTGTCTAGGAGCAAGGTAAGTATTAGGAAACATGCAGCTTTTTTCAATCGTGCAAATTTATTTGAATTTGTATTTTTTTAAATTCAACATCCATTCCACAATTTGAGGGAGTAAAAATCTTTGTTTTGACTCTGTTGCAATGTACAGACATGTGAATTTATAAGTCAAATGGCTTGTAGGCAGAAGCTGTTCCATAGACTGTTGGTCCTGGCTTTAACACTGCAGTACTGTTTGTCAGACAGAAGCAGCTGAAGCAGTTTATGGTCGGGGTGACTGGTATCCCCGCACTTCCAGACCTTCTTTCTGCACCTGCTGCTGAAAATGTCCTCAATGGAGGAAAGTTCACATCCACAGATGAACTGTGGACATCTGCAGGACACTCTCTGCAGTGCCCAGCGATCAAGGTTGGTGCAGTTCCCATATCAGGCAGTGATACAGCCAGTCAGGATGCTGTCAATGGTGCCCCTGTAGAATGTCTTGAGGATTTAGGGGTTCATGCCAAACTACTTCTGTTGCCTGAGGTGGAAGAGATGCTGTTGTGCTTTTTTTACCACACAGCCGGTGTGTACAGTGCCGGTGAGATCTTCGATGATGTGTATACCGAGGAACTTGAAACTACTCACCCTCTCAACCGCAGACCCATTGTTGTTGATTGGGCTGAGCCTACCTCCGTTCCTCCTGTAATCCACAATCAACTTTTGTTTTTGGGGCATTGAGGGAGAGGTTGTCATCCTAGCACCACAGTGTCAGGGTGTTAACCTCTCCTTTGTAGGCTATCTCATCACCGCTAGATACAAGGCCAACCAAAAACGCAGCATCTGTGAATTTGATCAGCTGGTTGGAGCTGTGTGTGACAGCACAGTTGTGGGTGTAAAGGGAGTAGAGGAGAGGACTTGGGACACAATCCTGAGGGGCACCTGTCTTGAGGTTCAGAGGGGCAGAGGTGAGGGAGACCATCCTAACCACCTGTTGGCAATCCAATAGGAAGTCTTGGATCCAGCTGCACAAGGTGGGGTGCAGGCCGAGGTCTCTGAGCTTCTTGTCAGGCCTGGAGGGAGTTATGGTGTTGAATGCTGAACTGTAGTCCAGGAGCAGTATTCTAACGTATGCATCCTTCTTCTTCAGTTAAGTGAGGACGGTGTGTGGTGCTGTGGCTGTGGTGCCACTGGTAGACCGGTTCCATCAGTAGGCGAATTGTAGTGGGTCCAGTGTGGGTGCATACTGCAGATTTAATCTTTAACTAGCCTCTTGAAGCATTTACTTATAACTGAGGTGAGTGCAACAGGGCACCAATTGTTTGGGCATGCTACCTTGGTTTTGTTAGGTACAGGGGCAATGATGAACGACCTGAAACAGGAGGGCACTACACACTAGGAAAGGGAGAGATGAAAAATGTTGATAAACACACCAGCCAGCTGTTCCACACACAGTTTGAGGATGTGCCCTGGGATTTTTTGACTCATCCGGAAGCAGATTCTGACCGATTTAACAACTGGCTAAGCCTGGGTCCAGTTCATCTGGTTGCTTTCTAAATCTGTTTTACCTAATGTTCATTCTGGTTTTCCCATGTAATGCTGTTTCGTCTTGTAAGATCCTGCATTTTCATTGAGCATCGGGAATGTTTTGTACAAGGTAATGGCAGAAACCAGTAAACATTTCAAGCCAGCGTACAATAATAAGTTGAATTAGAGGATGGTGCAAAGCAGAAGGAAAGCAACTTAGTGGCAATAGTATCGGTGAACATTATGCAATCTCCAGTACAGTCACTTGTAAACTTTGAGTAGTGATAGGAAACTTAGCTATTAAATCTATCCATCATCCTGAAATTGGTTATAACAATTTGAAGAATGCTTGTGTGGGAGTGTAAATTTAGCAACAGGATATATTAAAAATTCCAATATGTATACTCCAATAATGTAATCCAAAGGGGTAAAGCAAAATTTTTTTAATATATATCCAATAACTATATTTTAGTAGTTTTGAAAATATGAAGTACATAGTTCTACTTGGATTCAGACTTTCAAAAATGTGTTCATGCATCAGTATTTGCAAAAACTCATTCTAATGGTCAAAGCTATTCACCTTTTAGCAAATCTAAAATTTAAATTCATGAGTTCCTTATTGGATGTTCCTGCGTGTATTTGGAAGAGAAGAACACAGTAGTGGATCATTAAAAAATAAGTTTTAGCATTTTGTAGTCCATTACCATCAGCACTTGGTTATTTATGGCTAATGGTATCTTGCCATCTGCATTTCAGAATAAATGTCTTGTTAGAATTGGTTGTGTTCTTCAACCATCAGCTTCATTGTGCTAATAGTCCAGTAAATCAGTAGAACCGGCTTTGGGGTTTTAAATTGTACATGTAGATTGCTAACTGATTTTATTAGCATTTACAGACAAATGATAATTAAGGATTCTTTTCTGAGTAGACCAGTCAGTCACTTACAGCTTTCACATGACTGATATGTGCTCGGGTCCACAAGATTCAAGGTTGTTTAATGTTGTTTCCTGTGCACAACTTTAAAGGAGAATGAAATAATTGTTACTCCAGATCTGAAGCAGCACAAAAAAACACAAAAGAGAACAAACACAATAATAAAAAAACACAATAAATATAAAAATATAAGATAGCTTGCATGCATAGATTAATTGTATGTCCATGAAGTGACATTAGTCACAGGAGTATCTGTACATTAGGTGGCTCTAACAGGAAGTGATAAAATAGAGGTGGTTGGAGGTGCAGAGGGTTGGGTTAGTGGGTGGAGGTGTTAATCAGCCTTGCTGCTTGGGAAGGGTGACTGTTTTTGAGTCTGATGGTCCTAGCTTGGATGCTACATAGCCTCCTCCCTGAAGAGTCCATGTGCAGGATGGATGGGGTCCTTTATGATAATACTGACCCTCTTCTGGCACCTTTCTGTATAAATGTCCTTGATGGTGGGTAGACTGATGCTGGTGATGCATTGGGCAGTTTTGACTACCCGTTATAGAGCCTTCCTGTACCAAGTGATGTTGCAGCTTGTCAGAATGCTTTCTACTGTGCATCTGCAGATTGTGACATGAGCACGGATGTGCGAGGTCCAGCCTCCTCAGAAGGTAGAGGCATTGGTGAGCTTCCTTGACTGTGTCGGGTGTTTTCTGGGACCATGAGAGGTTGCGTGTGATGTGCATTCCCAGGTCTTTGAAACTGGTTAGAGTTTCTACTGCTGTGACACTGATATAAAGGAAGGTGTGAGCAGTACAAGTTCTCCGGAGTCGATAGCTAATCCCCTTCTTTCTAACCATCTTCTTATCCTTCGACAACACTTCTAGAGTTCAGATAAAATGTCATTCATCCTGATGAAGGGTCTCAGCCCAAAACGTCAATTGTTTATTCCTCACCATAGATGCTGCCCGACCTGCTTGTTCCTCCAACATTTTGTGTGTGTTGCTCTGAATTTCCAGCATTGGTAGAAACTCCTGTGCTTAAAAAAAATTTAATTTAATCCAGTACGCATAGACGGTTGGGAGTTTGCAATTAGCTCTCTTCTATGGACTTTTATTGGTGTTGTTGCTTCCTGGAGGTAGTTGAAGTTTAAACAAGTACACCAAAGACATTTCCTCCATTCGCCTTTGTAGATATTAAGCTATTTATATTGCAATAGTACAGTTGCTTTGAAGCCAAACTAAACTTGAATCCAGATAATATAATCTGACAGCTCTTGGCTGTAATCCTAAAATGTGTTTGGTATTGGAAGACTTCTATCTGCATTTAATGTGAATTGAGAGTTTCAAATGTAGCTTTTGGATGGGGTCTTAATTTGGAAAGCAGCTAAATACAAGGCAGAATATTCCATAATGAGTCACAAAACACATGAAATGGTTGTGCAGTAAACATGCTGGTTGAAAAATAGCAAAGAGCAAGTGACCCAGCCAGATGAGGATTAGAAATGATCATGTAGGCATCAGATTTGACTTGCCTCACTGTCTACAGATCGGCACACATTCTTGGATGCATTTGTTAATTTATTAAGATGCTTCTTTTTAATGTGATTATTCAATGTTGCCTGTAATTGCTTTCCAACAAAGCTTCTGAAATATACTTGCATTCTGTGTTGCAAATGGGAGCAAAAGCAGTGCAATTCAAGTTGTATCCAAGTTTTATTTGAATATGGTCTGCATTGATTTAACTACCGTTAGTGATGCTTTGTTATTTGTGCATTTTTGCCCTGCCACTTTTAGATATGTTGACATTTAATTAAACTAACTATTTAAATAAATACATACTTTTCTGGTCCAATGAAGAGCTTTTAACGTGAAACCTAACCACGTTTACATTTATTTATTTTTTATTTATTTCAAGATACAGCACAGAACAAGTCATTCCAGCCCTGTGAGCTGCACCAACCCGCAAGCCACGAATTTAGCCCTAGCCTAATCACAGGACAAGTTACAACGACTAATTAACCTACTAACCAGTACGCCTTTGGACTGTGGGAGGAAAATGAGCACCCGTGGGAAACAAACAAACACACACGCGGGAAGGAGCATTCAAACTGCTTACGGAGGATGCTGGAATTGAACTCCAAACTCTGTTGCCACAACTATGCTCCTGTGCCAACCTGAACTTCCACTGATGCTACAGAAAATCTGTGACATTTTCTGCTTTTTAAGAGTTTTTATTTTGATTCTTCACTAATTTTTCTCAGCTAGTTTGCTGTAATATATATAGCAGTCTCTAGTATCTAGTAAACAGTCTCTGGGCAATCATTTCGCTGAACACCTACACTCTGTCCACCAGAGAAAGCAGGATCTCCCAGTGGCCACACATTTTAATTCCACGTCCCATTCCTATTCTGATTTGTCTATCCATGGCCTCCTCTACCGTCAAGATGAAGCCACACTCAGGTTGGAGGAACAACACTTTAAATTCTGTCTGGGTAGCCTCCAACCTGATGGCATGAACAGTGATTTCTCTAACTTCCATTAATGCTCCTCCTCCCCTTCTTACCCCATCCTTGATTTATTTATTTATTATCCTCTCCTCTCCCCCCTCCCTTTCCTCTCTTTTCCTCTCTCTCTGTCCCTCTCACAATCACTCCTTGCCTGTTCTCCATCTCCCTCTGGTGCTCCCCTCCCCCTTTCTTTCTCCCCAGGCCTCCCATCTCATGATCCTTTCCCTTCTCCAGCTCTGTATCCCTTTTGCCAATCACCTTTCCAGCTCTTAGCTTCACCCCTACCCCTCCTGTCTTCTATCATTTTGGATTTCCCCCTCCCCCTCCTACTTTCAAATCTCTTACAATCTCTTCTTTCAGTTAGTCCTGACTAAGAGTCTCGGCCTGAAACGTTGACTGTGCTTCTTCCTGTAGATGCTGCCTGGCCTGCTGCATTCTACCAGCTTTTTGTGTGTGCTGCTTGAATTTCCAGCATCTGCAGATTTCCTCATGTATAATATTTTCAAAAAATTTTTAATATAAAATTTTTATAATGCATTAACGACCAAAGCATGAAGTAAAATACAACAGAAAGACTAAAAGACCTGCGCCAGGTGGCAGGTTGATAACCAAAGGTTCAATAGGAAAGGGGAGAAATAGAAGATGAGAGCATAAGGAAAGCCTGCCAATATACAGAAGATGAAAGCTGAAGAATTTTGTAGGCATGTGATCAGCAAAAAAGAACAGAAACCAAAAAGGAAGTTTACTCATGAAAGCAAGGAGCACGAAGTATGATATGAGTATATCAATCATCAAGGAAGAAGACGCTGCTCAAGATGCAGCAAAGAAAAATGTAATTGAGTTTTTGGATGATCTAAAAATTGATGAGGAGTACAAGAACAGCTGGAGAAATACAAGAGACAGTAGATGCTAGAATCTCGTAAAAACTGGTTCAGGGTGGCGCAGGAGCATTGTGGTTAGCACAACGCTTTATAGTACAGGCGACTCAGGTTCAATTCCTCTTGCTGCCTGTAAGGAGTCAGTACGTTCTCCCCATGACCACGTGGGTTTCCTCCTGGTGCTCTGGTTTCCTGTCACTGTCCAAAGACGTTTCGGGTGGTAGGCTACTTGGTCATTGTAAATTGTCCCGTGATTGGGCTAGATTAAATTGGGGGGTGGGGTTGCTGGGCAGCATAGCTTGAAGGGCCAGTTTCATGCTGCATCTCCACAGTTTAAAAAATAAAACTCAGCAGGTCAGACATTATTTGTGAAGTCAAAAGGTTGTTGACGTTTCGGGTCGAATTCCTGCATCAGGACTGAGAATAAAGGGGAGATAGCGGGAATATAAAGGTGAAGGAAGCAGGTAAGCCAGGAGCTATTAACATAGATCTATGTGATGAGGGATTGATGGGCAGATGGAAGAGGGAAGATTAGAGATAGCAACAGATGATGTGATGTCATCTTTGTTGTGTCTACCATAGAACATTACAGCACAGAAACAGGCCTTTTGGCCCTTCTTGGCTGTGCCGAACCATTTTTCTGCCTAGTCCCACTGACCTGCACCTGGACCATATCCCTCCATAACCTCTCGTTCATGTCTACTGAAACAAAAGCAGAGCAGAATGGAATCTGCTGATAACAGAAGGAATGGAACCAAATGAGAGAGGGATGGCGGGTAGATAAGAGCAATAAGGGAAGGGGATAGGAACACAGTGGATTGCGTGTGTGGGCGATAGGCAGAAGAACCAGGTGGAAATGGAAATTAAACCGTGGCAGGATGCAGATTGGAAAGAAACGGTTGTTTGAGAGGACCAGGGTTGTTCAGAAGGAGAGAGAAAGGAACAGAGGAGGAACAATTTACCTGAAATTAGATAATTCACTGTTGGGTTGAATGCTACTCAGGCAGAAAAGAAGGTGCTGTTCCTCTAGTTTTTTTTAAAGAGAGAAAGGAACAGCATTGAGCTGATTTTTGTATATTGTCTTCTTTTGTGTAATTTTCATTGGAAACCAGCAGATTTGAAAGCCAGCCAGTGTTAAGCAACGTTCAAAAATGAATTTTACAAAAGGGGAGATGAATTAGTTGGCTGACTTTTTAACTGTACTCTCACCTATTGTTAGATTGTGGAAAAAGCCAATATATCATACTAATGGTAATGTCCATTTCTCTCTGCACGATGGAAAAAATGTGCATCTATTGACTGAGTTGAACCCTTTGTTGCATTGTTTACTAACCTTGCTTGACTGCGGTAATTGAGATCCTCAGTAATAACACTATGTTATCAGACTTCTGTGGTGACAGTTCTTTTCAAGGCAAGGGAATGATTAATTTCTCAGCTCTGTTTCAGTCTTAACTTCTGATTGTTCCTCTTTACTGAGGTGATGTTGCATTGGCTGCTCTGGCAGTTGTTGCTGTTTATTTATACATTTGGTTTGTGGAGATTCCAAATTGTGGTTGATTTTATTACAACATTATGACTCTTTAAAGATATTTTCCTTAGTCAATTGTTTGATGGCAGGAAGAGACATTTATTTCAGAATCAGGTTTATTATCACCGGCATGTGACGTGAAATTTGTTAATTTAGCAGTAGCAGTTCAATGAAATACATAATCTAGCAGAGAGAGGGACAAGTAATAACAATAAATAAAACATAATAAATAAACAAGTAAATCAATTACATATATTGAATAGATTTTTTTTTAATATGCAAAAACAGAAATACGGTATATTTTAAAAAAGTGAGGTAGTGTCCAAAGCTTCAATGTCCATTTAAAAATCAGATGGCAGAGAGGAAGAAGCTGTTCCTGAATTGCTGAGTGTGTGCCTTCAGGTTTCTGTATCTCCTAATTGATGGTAACAGTGAGCAAAGGGCATGCCCTGGGTGCTGGAGGTCTTTAATAATGGACACTGCCTTTCTGAAACACCGCTCCCTAAAGATGTCCTGGGTACTTTGTAGGCTAGTGCCCAAGATGGAGCCGACTAGGTTTACAACCTTCTGCAGCTTCTTTAGGTCCTGTGCAGTAGCCCCTCCATACCAGACAGTGATGCAGCCTGTCAGAATATTCTCCACGGTACAACTATAGAAGATTTTGAGTGTATTTGTTGACATGCCAAATCTCTTCTAATAAAGTATAGTCACTGTCTTGCCTTCTTTATAACTACATCGATATGTTAGGACCAGGTTAGATCCTCAGAGATCTTGACACCCAGGAACTTGAAGCTGCTCACTGTCTCCACTTCTGATCCCTCTATGAGGACTGGTGTGTGTTCTTTTGCCTTACGCTTCCTGAAGACCACAATCAGCTCTTTTGTCTTGGTGACGTTGAGTGCCAGGTTGTTGCTGTGGCACCACTCCACTAGTTGGCATATCTCACTCCTGTACACCTTCTAGTCACCACCTGAGATTCTACCAACAACCGTTGTATCTTCAGCAAATTTATAGATGATGTTTGAGCTATGCCTAGCCACACTGTCATGTGTATACAGAGAGTAGAGCAGTGGGCTAAGCACACACACCCCTGAGGTGCACCAGTGGTGATCGTCATCAAGGAGGATATGCTATCACCAATCCACTCAAGCTGTGGTCTTCTGGTTAGGAAGTCGAGGATCCAATTGCAGAGGCAGGTACAGAGGGATGTGATATTTATCATCTTTTTCTAACCTGTTTAGTTTAACCAGCTAGACCAGTCTGACTGCGAGTGCAGAAAACTTCAACCGAAGAAGAAGCCAAGATGGTACATCTCCAAGGAACATCTTCTTTCTTGATTTTTCTGTAATACAGTTTTGAGGCAAGTAATTGTAGTGTTGGGAAATTCAGTTCACAATTCCATTGTTCTGTTGATTATAGTTCATAGAAGAATATACAAACTATACCGAATCCGAAGTTCTGTCAGCTGTGCCTCAGTTACAAGTACACTTGTCTTTGAGTCTGTAACTTTGAAAGGTTAAAGTCAGGTTGACATTCCAATACAGTTCTGAGGAAAATACTACTCTATCTGAAGGCTTTCTTTGGATATGACATTAAACTGAGATCTTGCTTCTTTTCTCAGATTGACTTTAATAATTCTGCATTACTATTTAGAAGTGGGCAAGAAAAGAATTATCCCTGCTGTCCCAGTTAACATCCCTTCTGCCCTTGAATTGTGTTTAGTGGTTATATGTTATTTATGGGAGAGGTTGCCAAGGTACAAAACAGATTGCTGGTTCCTACATTACAATAGTAATTACACTTCAAATGTACTTCTATGATTGTAAAGGTGCCTTAGAACATCTGAAAGAGATACGAAATGTCCCATGTAAGTGAAAGACTGTATTTATCTTGTTGTAGGAGCACTGCATCTAGGGACAATCAGGTAATCCGTCTGTCTGCACTAAAAGATTTCCTTTATGAATAAGTTAAAGTGTTCCTTTGTGAGCTCTCTGTGCACAATTGTGAATTGCAGCTTTTAAGAATTCTGCCCTGTACAACTGGCTGCATATATGATTGTACTTAAGTCATCTATTTATATGTAGGTGAAACTTGTTGGCTCGTTTACTCTGCTTTAACTTAATTGTGATGATTTTGAAACTTTGATTTAAGACAACTGGCAGAGAAGGTGCCTCAGCTGATTCTGTATGAAATGAATGTGACAAGTAAATATTCCAAGAGGAATATGGTGTAAATACTACGGAAAGCAGCAATCCTTCGCAGTTTGCGTTTGTTTAAATATTGCAGCAGGATAGATTTGTGTTTACATGCACATTTCGATAAGTAGATGAATTTTGGTACTTTGTGTAATGTTCTCAAATGTAAGCCTTTGTTGTTATTGCAAAACTACCTAATGACATATCATATGTGCGGAGAATATAAGTTAAATTTAGGTTATCATGGACACTTCATGAGGTAATGGAAGATTTTGTTTAATATTTTGGCTTGCTGCCAGATGTTTCCCTTGATGACAAGCACTGCTGTCGAGCGCCCTCATATCTGACGAATCCCAGGGTGACCTTAATCATGGGCACGAGAGAGATGACCAGGGTTAGATTTGCTTTACATCTATTTTAATTTACTCTCCTTCCAAAAAAAATTGAACTACTTTCTTTTCCCTAACTAACAGAAGAGTAATTATTTTATTAAACTATGTAGCACAGGCTTGTTAAAAGGCGGCATGTTCTCAAAGTTTTTGCCTGTTTTAAATATTTGACTCCATTCATAAGAAAGATAATAGTTACTAATAAAAAAAATATCTCAAAATCAGTAATATAGGTTGCATGTGAATTTGGAGCAATAACATTAAATATTGACTAGCCAGAAGCTGAGATAGAGTACATGCATTGAATGGGGCATTAGGTCATAAGATATGGCTAAATTTGGCAAGGCCAGTAGTTATTACCCTGGTGAATGGTGCACTCCAAGCCACCCCCATTTACTGCCCAAGAAGTTTGCTCAGATTAAGCATGTCATCTAAATCTTTGACAAATGTCTATAGATGTATGCTGGAGAGTGTACTGACTATCTCGGCTTGTTATGGGAACACCAATGCCCTTGAATGGGCAAACCTACAAGAAGTGGTGGATACAGCCCAGTTCATCACAGGTGAAGGCCTCCCCACCACTGAGTGCATTTACATGGAGTGCTGTCGCAGGAAAGCAGCGTCCATCATTAAAGACTCTCACTATCCTGGCCATGCTCTCTTATTGCTGCTGCCATCAAGAAGGAGGTTCAGGACCCTCAAGTCCCACACCACAAGGCTCAGGAATGGTTATTACTCCTCAATGATAAGGTTCTTGAACCAGAGGGGATAACTTCACTCATTTAATGGATTCCACAATCTATGGACTTTCTCTTAGGATTCTACAACTTGTGTTCTAGATACTTATTGCTGATTTACTTATTATTGTTTTTATATTTACACAGTTTGTTGTCTTTTGCACATTGGTTGTTCATCCGTCTTTGTTGAGTGCTTTGTTCATGTGTTTCTTTGTACTTACTATGAATACCCACAAGAAAGTGAATCTCGTAGTTGTATATGGTGACATATAAGCACTTTGATATAAATTTACTTTGAACATTGAACTTTTGAACTGTGCGATGAGGTTCCAGAACCTGGACTCAGCAGCAATGAGCAAACAAAGATTAATCAGAGGCACATTCATTTAGAATAGACATGAGCAGAAATCACTTTAGCCAGAAGGTGGGGAATATGTGGAATTCATTGCCGCAGTCAGCTGTAGAGGCCAAGTCATTTGGTATGTTTAAAGCAAAGGCTGTTAGGTTATTGATTAGTCAGGGTGTCAAAGGTTATGAGCAGAAAGCAGGAGAATAGGATAATAGAATAATCAATCAGCCATGATGTAATGGCAGAGCAGACTCAATGGGCTGAATGGCCTAATTTGTTGCTGTGTCCAACGATCTTATCAGGAGAGTGTTGCATCTTAGAAGTACCTTAAAAGCAGTTGTTCTCCTCAGATGTAGCCTGAGGAAAAATACACACTCAGGACAACGGATGCTTTTTCAGGCCTTTAATTTGTTAAAATATGTTTTAGAGGTTTTAATGCAGAAAGAAGGTATCAAAATAAAAACAATGAAATGAATTTTTAAAAAACACAGTTCCCGCTATTACAATCTCAACTTTATTTCAGACCAGACCCTTGTTACGTATGAAGTATGAAAAGAACTAAAACAAAATATGCAAAACCAATACAGTAGTGGCAATTCTAAAAGAAATTACAAACAACATTAGAATCCCACCAACTCTGTACCTTATACACAACATCAAAAATACGAACTCAACGAAGAGAGGTACTCACTTTGGCACCCACGGGCTTAACTTCCACATTCGGTCATGAAACAATAAAGAAAGACAAAAATAAAATGTTACAAGAATTTTTACAATATATTGCCTTGTAATTGAATTACTAAAAAGACTAACCTATTAGGCTGAATAGGAAATTCACACAACCATGCTATTTCAGCGCTGATCAATTTTACTCGTGAAAATCTTTCCTCACCAATCCTGGGAAAAGCACTCAAACATCATTCTTGTCTGAACATGGCAACTCTTCTTTCTACTCCACACGTGCTAAATGGTCACCATTTTCTCTTAAAAGCACAGGCAGCTATTTTAGCATTACCAAGTTGAATACGTAAGTGTACTTTAACAATAAAAAATTATATTCAACAGTCACCTGGTTACATAGAAGTAACCTAATTGCCTCAATGAATGAAAGCACTACAAAGTTCAAGGTAAATTTATTGTCAAATTACATATATGTCACCTTATACAACCCTGAGATTCATTTTCTTGTGGGTATACTCAGTAAATCCAAGAACCATAATAGAATCAATGAATGACTGCACCCAACAGGACGGATAAACAAAAGACAACAAATTGTGCAAATTCAACAGAAAAAAAATAATAATAAATAAGCAATAAATATTGAGAACGTGAGATAAAGGGTCCTGGAAAGTGAGTCCATAGGTTGTGGTAACAGTTCAATGATAGAACAAGTGGAGTTGAGTGAAGTTATCCCCACTGGTTCAAGACGTTGATGGATGGAGGGTAATAACTGTTCCTGAACCTCATGGTGTATGCCCTGAGGCTCCAGTACCACTTCTAGATGGCATCGGTGAGAAGAGAGCACCACCTGGGTGGTGGGGCTCCCTGAGGATGGATGCTGCTTTCCTGCGATGTGCTTAGTAGTGGGGAGGGCTTTACCCATGATAGACTAACGCCGTATCCACTATCTTTTTTGTTGGATTTTCTGTTGGGATTTGAATACCAGGCTCTGATGCAACCAGTCAATGTCCTCTCCAGCATACATCTATAGAAGTTCATCAAAGTTTTAGATGTCATGCCGAATCTTCACAAAACCTCTAAGGAAGTAGAGGTGCTGCCGAGCTTTCTTTGAATAAACACATACCAATTTCCATAGAGGGATCAGAAGTGGAGAGAGTGAGCAGCTTCAAGTTCCTGCGTGTCAAGATCTCTGAGTGTGGTGAACTACATATACCTGTCCAGACACACCCCTCTGCTGACTGCTCCTGCGGCTCCTCCCACAGACCCCTGTATAAAGGCGATTGGAGGCACTGCTCCTCCCTCAGTCTCCAGGATGTTGTGTGGTGGTCTCTTGCAGCTAATAAAAGCCTATCGTTCGCCTCCCGTCTCCGAGAGTTATTGGTGGTGCATCACTGAGGAACTAACCTGGTCCCAACATATCGATGCAGTTATAAAGAAGACAAGACAGCAGCTATATTTTATTTGGAGTTTGAAGAGATTTGGCATTTCAACAAATACAGTCAGAAACTTGTATAGTTGTACCATGGAGAGCATTCTGACAGGCTGCATCACTGTCTGATATGGAGGGGCTACTGCACAGGACCGAAAGAAGCTGCAGAGGGTTGTAAATCTAGTCAGCTCCAGCTTGGGCACCGGCCTACAAAGTACCCAGGACATCTCTAGGGAACAGTGTTTCAGAAAGGCAACGTCCATTATTAAGGACCTCCAGCACCCAGGGCATACCCTTTTCTCACCGTTACCATCAGGTAGGAGGTATAGAATCTTGAAGTCACACACTCAGCGATTCAGGAACAGCTTCTTCCCCTCTGCCATCCAATTCTTAAATGGACATAGAAGCTTTGGACACTGCCTCACTTTTTTTAATATACAGTATTTCTGTTTTTGCACTTTTTTTAATCTATTCAATATATGTAGTTGATTTACTTGTTTTTTTTTATTATTACTATGTTTTATTGGACAGTGTTCTTGGATCCCCAGGATGGAGATCTCTATCTGCTTGCCTGTGATGCCAACTCTGTGCGTCGAGGCAAGAGGCGGATAGTGTTTGTGTTGAAGGTTGAGATGATTCTTTTTACCTTACAGCACAAAAGAGGCACAGTTCGCTCGGCCCCTTTGTCAGACTCAACCCTGCCCGTGGGGTTTGAGGTTGCGCCTTCAAACTGTGGCCAGGGTCTGGGCGCTCCGCGGAGTTCCTGAGTGCTCCTGGCTCTGGAGGTATAGGGTTTGCTGGGTTGTCTGTCATCATAATGCCTCTGAACACACTGATGAGGGAGAGGAAGGAGTGGGGAGTCCGTCATCGTGCCCAGCGCCGGCCCCCTGGGCCTGAGTCGACGTACTGTAGTATGTTTTATTTTATTAATTATTTTTTCTCTCTCTCTCTGCTAGATTATATATTGCATTGAACTGCTTGCTGCTAAGTTAACAAATTTCAAGACATATGCAGATGCTAATAAACCTGATTCTGATTCTGATAATTGCACTTAGGTGCTAGTCCCAAGTCAGGTCCTCTGAGTGATTTAACATTTCCCTGATTCTGACTTCTGCCTTTTGATGCTATTATGAGAAAATTAAAGAACACAACAATATTAAGAAATTCTGACAACTCACCATGACCATGTTAACCATTAAGTATCTATTATCAAAGATCATGTTTACTTCACTTGGCTGAAACCTTATGCAATGAGTGTCCTCAAAAATCCCATTTTATTCTCCTCAGATTCCTTTCTGGTGAGAATAATGAGTGCAGAAGAGATTTACAAGGATGTTGTCTGGATTGGAGAGCATGCCTTATGAGAATAGATTGAGTGAACTTGGCCTTTTCTCCTTGGAGCGTCGAAGGATGAGAGGTGACCTGACAGAGGTGTATAAAATAATGAGGGGCATTGATCGTGTGGATAGCCAGAGGCTTTTTCCCAGGCTGAAATGGCTAACATGAGGGGGTGTAGTTTTAAGGTGCTTGGAAGAAGGTACAGATGGGGTGTCAGGGGTAAGTTCCCACACAAAGAGTGGTGGGTGCGTAGAATGTACTGCCAGCACTGGTAATGGAGAAGGATACACTTAAAGAGTCTTTTAAGAGACTCTTGGATAGATATATGGAGCTCAGAAAAATAGAGAGCTATGTAGGTTACATGGTCGGCAGAATATTGTGGGCCGAATGGCCTGTATCGTGCTGTAGATTTCTATGTTCTATGGTCTTTCAACTCGCCTGAGATACTCCCCTTACGAGCAATACAAAGTGGCCGATTAACATGCTAGCCATGTGATTGTCACATGGAAAGGACATCAGAGCAATCATAGGAAATTCGTACCGTTACAAAGAGAGAATGCAAACTCGATAGAGACAGCACCATTGAACCTAGGGCTGTCACTGCCTTACCGATCTTCAGACTAGTTTTTACAAATATGTTGAAATGCAGACTGGATTTTACTCCATTGGATATAACTAATTAGACCTTTTATTTTTGGGAAGATAATCTTTTGACTACAAAGATGCCAAGGAACCTTGCTTACTGTACCCCACTTGGTTCATATGAAAGCATGAGCACCCCCATCAGAAATTGGGCCCTTCAGTGCATTGTAGATTGGAGTCTCTGTGCTAGAAGTGTACATCTGGGAAATTGTGCCTATGTTGTGTTATCTGTGGTCCATCTACAGACAATTACGTCTTCATAAGCAAACATCTTTCAATGCTATATTTAGTAATCCTATATATGTAAACAAATTCCCAAAAGTAGTTAATTCAATGCTGCAGTGAAAAGACTTAACTGTTTATTCCGGATTAACCCCAAGACCAGGATTTTCTGGGTTTTTTTATTCCTGTTTATTTTATTTTATTAATGCGGACATGAACTAAAAAGCTTTGGGATCATGCAATCTACTTGATGGAAAATGTAGAAGATTAGATTTAGTGCACTTTAAAGATAGAACCACCTTTTAAGAAGAGAGTGGTGGATGCCTGAAATTCGCTACCTATAGACAGATACATTAGGTATTTTTAAAAGATGTTTCGATAGGCACAGAAATGTGAGGGAAATGGAAGAATATGGATATTGTGTAGGCAGAAGGGATTAGTTTATTTGGATATTTGATTACTAAATTTATTGGTTTGGTGCGACGTTGTAGGCTGAAGAGCCTGTTAAAACTGTACTGTTCTATTCAAACGTACTTGGAGTCAGTTGGTATACCATTGCTTGTAATTTATTATCTCTAAATCAAAACCATTATTTGGTTGCTGTAAAGAATTGAACTGTAGATATCAAAGTCAGATGTACTGTTCAGTAAAGGGAATTACAGAGGCATGTGAGAGGAGTTGGCCAGAATTGATTGGAAAACAACACTGGCAGGGATGACGGCAGAGCAGCAATGGCTGGAAGTTCTGGAAGCAGTTCGGGAGGCATAGGATATATACATCCCAAAGAGGAAGAAGTATTCTAAAGGCAAGATGACACAACCATGAATAACAAAAGATATCAAAGCCAACATAAAAGCCAAAAAGAGGGCATATATTAGAGCAAAAATTAGTGGGAAGTTAAGGGATTGGGAGGCCAATAATATTCAAGAGGATACCAAAAGTTTCTTCAGATACATAGAGTGTAAAAGAGAGGCAAGTGTGGATATCAGAATGCTGGGAAATGATGCTGAAGAGGTAGTAATGGGGGACAAGAAAATGGTGGATAAACTGAGTAAGTATTTTGCATCAGTCTTCACTGTGGAAGGCACTTGAAATATGGTGCAAGTTCCAGGTGTCAGGGATCATGAAGTGATCCCTAATAGGGAAATTTACCATTAATTGGGAAGTAACCATTAATAGGGAAAAGGTTCTTGGGAAACTGAAAGGTCTGAAGGTAGATAAGTCACCTGGACCAGACCAGAGGCTTTACACCCCAGAGTTCTGAAGGGGGTGTTAGTAATAATCTTTAAAGAATCACTAGATTCTGGAATAGTTCTAGAAGACTGGAAAATTGCAAATGATACTGCACTCTTCAAAAACAGATAGAGGCAGAAGAAAGTTAAATATATGCCAGTTAATCTGACCTCAGTGGTTGGAAAGATGTTGGAGTTGATTGTTAAGGATATGATTTCAGGGTATTGGAGGCACATGATAAAATAGGCTGTAGTCAGCATGGTTTCCCCAAGGGAAAATCATGCCTGACAAATCTGTTGGAATTATTTGAAGAAGTAACAAGCAGGATAGACAAACGAGAATCATTTGATGTTGTGTATTTGGATTTTCAAAAGGCCTTTGACAAAGGTTCCATGCATGAGGCTACTAAACAATCTTTGAACCAATGGTATTACAAGAAAGATTCTAGCTTGGATTGCGCAGTGGCTGACTGGCAGAAGGCTAGGAGTGGGAATAAATGGAGACTTTTTTGGCTGGCTGTCAGTGACTAGTGGTGTTCTACAGGGGTCTGAGTTGGGACTGATACTTTTTACGTTATATGTTAATAATTTGGATGATGGAATTGATGGTTTTATTGCAAAGTTTGCAGATCATATGAAGATAGATCGAGGGGCAAGTAGTTTTGAGGAAGGACTTCGATTAGGAGAATGGACAAAGGAGTGTCAGATGGACTACACTCACTGTAAGTGTGTGGTCATGCACTTTGGGAGAAGAAATGAAAGAGTTGACTATTTTCTAAATGGTGGGAAAATACAAAAAAAAAGGTGCAAAGGGACTCGGGACTGGATGAAGGGTCTCGGCTCGGAACATCAGCTGTTCATTCATAGATGCTGCCTGACCTGCTGAGCTCCTCCATTACATTTTGTGCATCGCACTGAACGTTATGTTCATCACCTTCTGCAGCTGTAGCCCATCCACTTCAAGGGTTGACGTGTTGTGTGTTCAGAGATGCTCTTCTGCGCACCACTGCTGTAACGCGTGGTTATTTGAATTACTGTCACCTTCTTGCCAGCTCGAACCTGTCTGGTCATTGTCCTCTGACCTCTCTCATTAACAAGGCATTTTTGCCTACAGAACTGCTGCTCTCTGGACATTTAAAAAAATTGCACAGTTCACTTTAATTCCAGAGACTGGTGTGCATGAACATCCCAGGAGATGAGCAGTTTCTGCAAAATTCAAACCAACTCATCTGGAACCAACAATCATTCAATCAACTGTTGATCAAAGTCACTTAAGATCACATTTCTTCCCCATTCTGATATTTAGTCTGAACAGCAACTGAACCTCTTGACCAGATCTGCATGTTTTTATGCTTTGGGTTGCTGCCACATGATTGGCTGATCAGGTATTTACATTAATGAGCAGGTGTACCTAATAAAGTGACCACTGAGTGTATGTGGTTGGATAGGATTGACTCTTATGCTCCATATTGTTGAATAGCCTCTTGACAGGAGTATTATTAAACTATAGGAGTAACACAAATTGTACTATCTTCCCAAAGAAGTCCTTCCAATGACATCTAAAACCAAAGTCTTGTTCATCATGTTAGGAAAAAGATCCCACGCTGCAGTGTGAAGTGAATTTTGTGCCTTTTGAATACACAGAAAAAAACCAGATCAAATATTTCTCACTGGCTGAGTAAATTGCTAATCCCAGAGTAGATGATACACGCATTGACAGCTCTGACACATTCCCTTTAGGTGCTATGGTACATGTCCTTTGCAGTCACTAGAGTTAATTTGTTAAGGCATCTGTCCTTGTAACTTTTACCTGCGTAATGACATCAGAATGGTGTGAAGGTGACACAAAATATTTATGCCTTGCAGATGGAGAAATAAGTGCAAAATAAATGTTAGTACTAACACCCAGCAAATAGAGTGTTGGGCAGATTGCTACTGTTTACTCCTGCATTGGCCTTGCAGTTGTGATTTATGTTGAGTCAAGTGGAGGGTTTTACTCAGTTTGGCAACCTGCCTTTTTTCAGTGAAACACATGTTCATCGTATATTCAGTCTGAGCTGCCTGGTGTGTTCATGTGTATTACTGTTTGATTGCTTGAAGTGTGTACGCATAAATAAAATACAGATCGTTAAGTATCATCGAAACCCACCTCTTGTACTCAGCACGTGTTATAGTGGATGAAGAGCATTGTTGGAGTTTGTTGGGTTACCTCAGAAACTTAGTGAAAGGTAAGCTTGGAGGTGAGCCCATTGTCAGGTTAACTCATTTACCAACAGAAAGCAACCATTTTTATCCATTTATAGGTTTACAATTGATTTTATGCAGGACTGTACTGTGGGTTGTTTTTGTCCTCTGTATAACTACAAAGCCTCTTAGCCATTTCAAGGCATTTTCAGATTGGTAGTGTTAGCTTTCCTGATTTTGAACAGTCACGTAAATGAGAAATGCACTCAACCTTTCACAAATGCAGATTGCTGATCTTTTAACCCCACGGCAATCTGTAGCCCTGGGCAATCACCACTGAACATCACAAGGGGACATTTCTCGACTGGATTTAGCTCTTAGAATATCCTCATCCGAAGGCCTGAACAGATATTGCATCTGTGGCAAAACAGACTTATAAGGTAAGACTTTAGATAAAAACCTTTTAAATGGCAGGCACATTCTTTTTGCCACATTTTCACCATATAAACATGATGAACGTTGCAGAGTTTAACCAAAATGGTAAGTCTTTGAGCAATGTTAAGATAGAAAAATACATGTTGACAGCCCCTGTGAATGTACATTGTTTGTCCTTGGTCACAGTATGCTTGTCCTAAGTAAATTTCTTTTTTATTTTAATAGTTTTTATATCTATTGCTGTTGAATGGGGAGGCACAAACCTTGATAGCTTGTTTGGCTATGCTTACTGAAATAATATTTATACTTTAAGAACATTACAGCACAGTACAGGCCCTTCAGTCCACAATATTGCACCGAGCTTAACCTCTAAGACCATTCTAACCCTTTCCTACATTTTCTATCATCCATGTGCCTGTCTGAGAGTTTCTTAAGAGCCCCTACCACCACCCCTGGCAGGGCATTCCACACATCGACCAATCTCTGTATAAAGAACTCAACTCTGACATCCCCCTTATACTTCCCTTCAGTCATCTTAAAATCACACCCCCTTGTATTAGCCATTACCACCCTGCAAAAATGCCTCTGGCTATCCATTCAACCTATGCCCCTTATCATTTGGTATACCTCTATCAATTCACCTGTCATCTTTCTTTATTTCAAAGTGAAAATCCCTGGCTTGCTCAGCCTGTCTTCATAAAACATGTCCTCTGGTCCAAGCTGCATCCTGGTATATCTCTACACCCTCTCTAATGCTTCACATTCTTCCTATAAAGAGGCGACCAGAACTGAACACAATATTCCAGGGGTGGTCTAACAAGGGTTTTATAGAGCTTCAACATTACTTTGTGGCTCTGGAGCTCAATCTTTGGACTTATAAAGGCCAACACACTCTACATCTTCTAAACAACCCTATCAACTTGTGTGGCAACTTTGAAAGATCTATCCATGTGGACCCCAAGATTCCCTTGTTCCTGCACACTTGTAAGAATCCTGCCATTAACCCTGTATTCTGCATTCAAATTCGACCTTCTAAAATGAATTACTTCACACGTTTCTGAGTGGAAATCTTCCACTTCTCAGATCAGCTCTGCTTCCTGTCAATGTCCCGTTGAAACCTACAACAACCCTCCACACTATCCACAACTCCACTAACTTTTCTATCATCTGCAAGCTTACTACCATCTGCCAGGGGTGGTGGTAGGGGCTTTTAAGAAACTCTTAGACAGGCACATGGATGATAGAAAATGTAGGAAAGGGTTAGAATGGTCTTAGAGGTTAAGCTCAGCACAATATTGTGGGCCGAAGGGCCTGTACTGTGCTGTAATGTTATGTTATTTCAGTAAGCATAACCAAACAAGCTATCAAGCTCCCTTCCATTTCCTCAACCACGTCATTTATCAAAATCACGAAGTATGGCAGTCCCAAAGAAAATCCCTGTGGGACACTGCTGGTCATGGATCTCCAGGCAGAATACTCTCTACCTACTATCACCCTCTACTTTCTAAGGGCAAGCCAATTTATGTCCATCCAAAAGTTCTAGCACATTCTCTGTTTTAACATAAATATGTTTTCCATCCATCCAAGATATTCATCAGGAGAGCTGCATATGCAGGGCCTGTAACAAGGTTAACAATCCTTCCCATCTGTCCAACAGTGTCTTTAGTACTTTACCATCAGGCGGGAGATGCCACAGCATTCGGACCAGGGCTGTTAGGATGGGAAACAGCTTCTTCCCCAGGCCATGAGACTACTGAACTCCCTGCCATCACCCGGGCCTCATCACAAAAGAAGCTCCAGTGGCGTATATTGGTCATTTTTTGACTTGTCTCATAAATACACCTTATTATTTGTTAATTTATTTGTAGTAATGTTACCTTGTGTGTTTTGTGAGAGTTGTATGTAGTGTTATGCACCAAAGTCTAGAGGAATATTGTTCATTTGGCCATATACTTGAACATAGTTGAATGAAAGTAAACTTGAACGATATGTTTGGCCATATTGGGCACTGATTATTTTTTCCTATCATTTGATTGCTTTGGATCTAGATGTCCATGCCACACAATTGAGGATATGATATCAAACCTTTTCAGAATAAGGACGCCACACTGGCAGAGCAGTTAGCGTGATGCTATTATAGCTTGTTGCCTTCTAGATTCCATAGTTCGATTCCAGTGCCGTACTGTAAGGAGTCTTTGTACGTCTCCCTCATGGAATGCCCATGTTTTCTCTTGGTCTTCCAGTGTACTGGGTAGGATAATTGGTTATTATAAATTTCCCTGTGATTAGATTAGGGTAAATTGGATTTGTTGGGGGTTTCTGGGGCAGCGTGGCGCAGAAGGGCCTACTCCGCACTCTATCACTAAATAATAACGATAACATGAATTATTCAAAATAATTTCAGTTTCTCAAATTGATATTATTAATGGCAATATTTACACTTATTTTGTGTGTATTGTACCCCACACCACCATGAAAATTCCAAAGCCTCATTTCTTAGCGGAGAGGGCATGGATTTAGGCCTCCAATTTTCTGGGGAAAAGAATGCTTTGTATCCTACATCAACTATTGGTTCTGTAATGAACTATCAGCTATTTCCTCTAGCATTTCAGCTTGTTTCTTCCTCGAGCACTTATCAAATGAAGTGCACCAACAGAGGCGAGCTGGACTCAAATGCTGTGCCTCAGAGCTCCCACACTTCCACTGAGTCCAAGGCTGGGCCAAGGATGTGCTGAGCTAAGGGATGTACTTCCTTTGGGTGGGTTCACTGACCTGGAGCAAGAGGGCAAGCTATTTCTTTAATCTTCCTTACTTTTCTTTATATTAATGCTTTAAATTGATGTCATGGTTCTCATAAAATTAATTCTATTTTTCAATTTGCTAAGATTATATTGGTTAGAACTGCATTTGGAGTATTTTTGCCACACAAGAAGGATGTGATAGCAACAGAGAGTGCAGATGACATTCACCAGGACTAGAATGGAGGGCTATAAGGAGATGAAATAAGCTAGATTGATTTTCACTGGATCAGGTGGATAACTTTGTAGAAGATTTTTAAAGCTTTGAGGTGTATAGATAGATTGGATACCTGGTCTTTTTCACAGTATAGGGGAGCCAAGAACTAGAAGGCATGTGTCTGAGGGGGGAAGGGAGAAATGTAAAGATCTGAGGAATGAATTTTTCCCACTCTGGAATGAGCTGCCAAAGGAGGTGTAGAGGCAGATAAGATTAGAACATATGAAAGGCATTTGGACTGATACTTGGATAAGATTTACTTAGATTAGGCTTTGTGGTTGACATGGAAGTAGTGTGCCAAAAGGGCCCATTTCTGTGATGTATAATTCCATGAAGTGTTTTTAAATGTTTGTTTAAAAACAATCAAATCCTTTTGAGAGCAGTGAACCCTCTAAAGACTGTCACTAAATTTGGTGGGGGGGGGTGGGGTGTTTGGGATCCCTTGCTTGAGACCACCTTGCAGCTGGAGGCCTGCTCTTTGTCAGCGTACCTTCCGGTACAGAACAGCTTGCTTGATCGACTCTCTGTGTCAGCGTAGATTAGCTTTATGTAAAATAACACTAAATGATGATGAGGCGTCCATCGGTCAGGGTCGACCGTGGATGTTGTGTCCTAGCTGTCTAGATATACAGGCCTGGGCAGTACAATATGGAGAGCAATCTGTTGCCCATGTATCAGGCTCCCCCAATGGATCTGATGAACCCAAAGGAACGGCAGAAGTCAATATACGAGGGGTGATTGATAAGTTCGTGGCCTAAGGTAGAAGGAGTCAATTTTAGAAAACCTGGCATATTTATTTTTCAACACACTCCCCTCCTACATTTACACACTTAGTCCAGCGGTTGTGGAGTAAACGGATCTTGGACCTCCAGAAAGTGTCCACAGCAGGGGTGATTATAAGTTTGTGGCCTAAGGTAGAAGGAGATGAGATATTAATTTCAAACTTTCTGCATAATCACTCAAAGAGTTGACCTGCATGCGCATGTAACGAGAGCTGTATAACTCATCTCCTTCTACCTTAGGTCACGAAATTATCGATCACCCATCTGTGGACACTTTCTGGAGGTCCAAGATCCGTATGCTCCACAACTGCTGGACTAAGTGTGTAAATGTAGGAGGGGACAATGTTGAACAATGAATGTGCTAGGTTTTCTAAAATTGACTCCAACTTTAGGCCACAAACTTATCAATCAGCCCCCGTAGCTTGGCACCAGCAGCCTCGCAAGAGGTGCCAGTCTGTGTTGAACTCAATGTAGGACTGCCTTAGGATTTCAACTCTGGATTTTTCCCTCAGGCTTCACTCCCAAAGCCCTCCCCATGAGTGTGTATATCTGCAAAGCAGCAGAGGTTTGAGATCAGAGTTTTCCTTCTCCTAGGTGAGCTGCTGTCCACAGATGACAAACCCCATTTGCCCGAAGCAACTGGTTTTAAGGTGTCAATAACCTGCCTTTGCCCCTTCAATAGAAATGGTTCCGTTAGGCTTAGTAGCAAAGTCACATGTGAAGGCCCAGAGCTGTACTTGGCTGTCAGAGGCTATTTGAGCTGTACGCCATTGGGAGCATTTAATATGGAGTGAGAGCTTGTCCCCATTACCACCCCCGACTATAGCAACCAAAACTAGATCCTGTGGAAACACCATGATTAAGTAGGGCATACTCTGTGTGTAACTTTCCTTGTGGTTCAAATGCCTTAAAAAATCTTCCTTTGTAAAGAGATGCAAAGTACTCATTTAATAATTTAACCACATCTTGTTGTACATCAGTTGTTTTTAGAGTCCTTAAAAGGCTTAACATTTTTCCTAGTTATTGGCATGTATTTCATGTTTATGTAATGTGTGTTGAGGAATAAGTTTAATGCTGCCTCCTAATCTTCAAACCACCTCATGTCTCATGCTGACCTAGCAGTACTGGGAGAAGGAATATGAAAAATAATAATAGACAAATTGTCCCCTCAAGCCTGCTCTATCGTTCAAAAATATCATGATTGATCATTTAGCTCTGCAGCAACTTCAGGCAAAGTGCTTGGGAAGCTGCTGATGAATGTGAAGTAAGTGTTTGTGTTTCAAAACACAAACCAGTTACATGATGTTTATTGTTTCATCATATCATCAATCTTTATGCCCCATTCAAATAAAACAAATATTACCTATGTGAAAAAGGATCTAGTGCTTTCCCATCATATATGACCAATAATCTCTTCTTGGGCTTCCACCTGGGTACAGGTATCGATTATAACCGATGTTCCAATGACAAACCTGCCATCTTCATCACGGGTGGTGCCTGGGCACGTCTAATCCAGTTCTATTTATTCCCCTGTAATCCATCCCTCCTGACCGGTGAGTCCTCATCCAATCAGGCATTCAATTATAAACAAGGTGAGAGAGTGGAAACCTGATTGGTTGAGGACTAACAAATCAGGAGGGATGGACTACAGGGGTACAAATACCACCAGACTAGATGTTGTCAGGCATCATCCCTGATGAAGATGGCATTGAAACGTTGGTTATAATTGATACCTGAACCGGTTGGAAGCCTGAGAAGAGTTTATTACCCTCACAGGTCAGATTAATCTGGGAGGTTGATTTTTGGAATCTAGGAGATAACAAATTGTTAACAGACATGAGAAAATTTGCAGATGTTGAAAATTGCAAAGCAACACACACACAAAATGCGGGAGAAACTCAGCAGACCAGGCAGCATCTATGGAAATGAATGAACAGTCCGAAACCCTTCATCAGGTCTGGAAAGGAAGGGGAAGGAGTCAGACTAAGAAGGTGGAGGAAGGGGAGGAAGAGGGTGGGTGGCAGGTGAACCAGGAGAGGAAAAAGGGTGAATTAGAGATAAAGGGCTGGAGTAGGGAATTGTTTATCCACACAATTAAAGAGCAGTCAGTCATTTGGATGGAGGGGTTAGTGAATATAAAAGGGGGAAGACAGCGTTTGTTTGCTTATTTATTTGGCAACGTAGCATTGTGGGTCCTTCCAGCCCTTAAAGCCACACAGGCCCACCAACCCTACAACCCCCTGATTAACCCTAATCTAATCATGGGACAATTTGCAATGACCAGTTATCCCACCCGGTACATCAGTGCAATTCATTCTCTTGCATCCTCTGTTCGGGTTTTGAAAACTTGTTTGCACACTACTTAAAAGTCCAGTAATTTTTGCACATTTTATTCCTACTCGTTCAGTGTTGAGTTAACTGATTTAACAGATTGTTATTGCTCCATGCAACCTGGGACACTTTCACGCTTCCTGTAGCCCAGAGTCCGTCAGTAGCTTTGCTACTGTGACCATCTTTCAACGCAAAGCAGTTTGTGAGTGGTTACTAGGCCTTGAGCAGAGGATCATGTACCACGGAGATCATTCTGACTGGTATGAAGACATCAAATGCAAAGGATCAGAAAAAGCTGCAGAGGGTTGTAAATTCAACCAGTTTCATCATGGGCACTAGCCTCCCGAACATCAAGGACGTCTTCAATAGGCGATGCCTCAAGAAAGTAGCATCCAGCACTGAGGACCCTCGCCATCCAGGACATGCTCCTCCCTCTGCAGAGATGAGAGGTACAGGAGCCTGAAGACACTCACTCAGTGATTTTGAAATACCTTCTCCCTCCACCCCCACCATCGAGTTTCTGAACAAAATGTAAACTCAAGAGCACTACCTCACTTTTGCTCTTGTTTTGCACTACTTGTTTATTTTTTCATACATCTCTTGTTGTAACTTATAATTTCTTAATGTGTTGCCATGTACTTCTGCCACAAAACAACAAACTTCACAACACGTCAGTGAGGGGGTTTGGGGTCGATGTTCTTGCTCCGTTTTGTGCAGGGGAAGGGGAGTTTGGGGGTTTATGATCACAATGCCGTTCCTTTTTGTGTGGGGAGATGTGTTTGATGTTTCTCTGAACGACTTCATGTACTTTCTTTATTTTATGGCTGTCTGGAGAAGACAAATCTCAGAGCTATATATGGAAATATACCTTGATAATAAATGAACCTTTGGTAGTTAACCTGACTCTGATTCTGATTCCATGACCAAGTTAGTCCCTGGACCAACCTGATGCTCTTGTGATTGCTTGCTGCTCTCAGTAGAACATGGATAAAGCATTGGATGAAGGACAGCAAAACAACAACGTTGAAATAATTAAGTTGTTTTCAATTAGTAGATCAATATCAGTGGATGGCCACAAGATCAGCTGAGTCCTTAACTCTTTGCTAATTTATATTTGTGACATTTGAAAAATAGTATGTAACTTGTCCAAATTTGCTGTTGAATTGTGAGGAGCACACAACATTGATCAGTATGATATAACAGATGTGTGAATTGACTTTGGAAAGGCTTTCAACAATTACCACACAGGATTCTCCCCGAGAGAATGGAGCTTCAAAAGCATTAAGAGAAACTGGTGGTATAGATATAAAATGGACTTTTTGACAATTTTGTCAGTGCATGGTGTTGGATGTTTTATCAGATGGATGGCAGTTTGCTGCAGAGTTTCCTCTGGGTATGCTTGTAACTATTATCATGTGCAATTATCATGTGACCTTGACGTGGATATTGTGAATAATATTATAAAATTCTAATACAAATTTTGCAAGATAGTATAATGGTAAGGTTGTTTCAGGACGAAGCACAGAAGAAGGTGAAATGGGCAGAAAAATGGCAGCTGGAGTTTAATATGCAGAATTGAATTGACTTTATTACTTACTTCCTTCATATACATGAGTAAAAATCTTTACATCTTTGTCTAAACGTACAATGTGCAATTTATGGTCATTTATAATAGTAAACAGGACAGTCAGTATAACAGAAATACAGTTGTATCAGCATGAATTAAGCAGTTTGATGGCCTGGTGGAAGAAGCTGTCCTGGAGCCTATTGGTCCTGGCTTTTATGCTGCGGTACTGTTTCCCGGATGGTAGCAACTGGAAAAGTTTGTGGTTGGGGTAACTCGGGTCCCCAATGATCCTTCGGGCCCTTTTTACACACCTGTCTCTGTAAATGTCCTGAATAGAGGGAAGTTCACATCTACAGATGTGAGATTTTGATTTTAGGATTAATGTTGTGGAAGATGGAATGCTATAAATAGCATGAATTTGAGAATTGTAAGTGGTGTGTCATGCTTGTTCTTAAAAATGGCAGGTAAAAATTTAAAAATTATTTTGAGTTCACAAATAAAAAATGTAAACAGATCAGACAGCAACTTCAGAAGTGACTAGTTTGATGTCATCTGGAGGGTTGTAACAATTTAGGACACTGTAATTAAAGAAAGATGCCAAGAAAAGTGATAGGGAAAAGAGAAATGGGTATAAAAATGTTTACCAAGCTGTTATTAAGAACTCTTATTTTGCATCTCTGGATGTGTATAATACGACATCTGGGGTTTGAAATACGATGACGTGACACATTGCGGTGGAGATTTGATTTTAGTTTGGAGGATTGATGCAACTTGTCAAACTAACAGTTTTTTCTTAATTAGCCAATATTTCTTGTACAAAAGGTCAGTGCAGAATATCAAGCTCATTATTACAACCAGCAAGTGACTCATCATTGTCAGAAATGATCTGCTGAAGGAACTTAGCTGGTTGAGCAGCATTCGTGGGGAGGGAAGTTATTATTTCCATTGCAGGTTAAAACCCTTCAATTCATGATGTAGTATTTCAACCCAAAACATTGAAAACCCTCCCCCCCCCCCACAGATCCAGCACATTGCTGTTGTAGATTTCAGCATCTGCAGTCACTTGGATGCAAATGTCGAATTGGATTTCAGTTGTGGCTTCCAGAAACAAATATAATAACAGATGAAAATTTATAAATTGTAATTAAATTGTATTAATTTAACATTTGCCAAGAAAAATCTTCTGCCCCTTTATGGGGGATCAAACATTGTGACATTGCTATGTCACTTTCAGCATGGCATTGATCTGCTGCAAATTCTTGCAGCCTATTGTCTTTGCAGGTACTGGGTCTCCAGGTA
This sequence comes from Hypanus sabinus, assembly GCF_030144855.1. Lineage (NCBI taxonomy): Eukaryota > Metazoa > Chordata > Chondrichthyes > Myliobatiformes > Dasyatidae > Hypanus > Hypanus sabinus. The sequence goes on from NC_082707.1 coordinate 35,193,114, forward strand.
GCTATTAAACTGACGTACCATGCATGCAACACTCTTCCAGGTATGAGAGAGCGTTGCTGCTGAATGGATTTTGCAGTGACAGGAAAGGGGAGAGAAGATGCTCCTTGGGATGAGAAGAGTCAGAATGGGCGGCTGAGGAACAATACCTTGATGACTCATCAGGTATGGGTCCAGGGTGCTCCTGGTAGAAGGGTGCTCGGCAGATTGATAAGGGAGTAATATTATGGAATGCAGTCCATGAATAATGGCCCATGCTTTTTCTACGAGTTTAATATAAACTAGATGAAGCTTTTTGCCCTGTTTCAGTATAGATTTAAGGTGAATTCCCTAAAGCAGCAGTAAACAGCAACCTGTGGAATGTTGCAAAGAACCAGGAATATGATCTTGTCTAACTCGGACAAAGTGCGATGGCGGCATTTGGTTCACAGATCACAGTGAAAGCAATAATGAAGAAAATGAACAAGGTCCCTCACAAGAGACTCATCCGGAAAGTCACGAGGCATGGGATAAGTGGAACCTTGGCTGTTTGGATTAAAAAATCGGCTTAAAGGAAGAAAGCAGAGGGTAGTTGTGGAAGGAAAGTATTCTGCCTGGAGGTTGGTGATTAGTGGAATGCCGCAAGGATCTGTCCTGGGACCCCTGCTATTTGTAATTTTTATAAATGAGCTGAATGTAGAGGCGGAAGGATGGGTGAGTAAGTTTGCGGATGACACGAAGATTGGAGGAGATGTGGATGGAGCTGCAGGTTGTCGAAGGTTACAAGAGGATATAGACAGGCTGCAGAGTTGGGCAGAAAAATGGCAGATGGAGTTCAATCCGGACAAGTGTGAGGTGATGCATTTTGGAAGGACAAACCAGAAGACTGAGTACAGGATTAATGGTCAGTTACTTAAGAGTGTGGATGAACAAAGGGACCTTGGGGTTCAAATCCATACATCCCTGAAGTTCGCTGCACAGGTTGATAGGGTAGTTAAGAAAGCCTATGGGTTGCTAGTCTTCATTAACAAGGGGATTGAGTTCAAGAGTAGAGAGGTCATGTTGCAACTCTACAAATCTCTGGTGAGACCGCACTTAGAGTATTGTGTTCAATTCTGGTCACCTCATTATAGGAAGGATGTGGAAGCTATGGAGGGAGTGCAGAGGAGATTTACCAGGATGTTGCCTGGTTTGGTGAACAAGTCACATGAAGCAAGATTAGCAGAGCTGGGACTTTTCTCTTTGGAGCGTAGAAGAATGAGAGGGGACTTGATAGAGGTCCACAAGATTATGAGAGGCATAGATAGGGTGGATAGTCAGTACCTGTTTCCCAGGGCATGAATAGCAAACACCAGAGGGCAAATATTCAAAATTAAGGGAGGGAAGTTTAGGGGAGACATCAGGGGTAAGTTTTTTACACAGAGGGTTGTGAGTGCCTGGAATGACTTGCCAGGGATGGTGATGGAGGCTAAAACATTAGGGGTGTTTAAGAACCTCTTGGACAGGCACATAGATGAAAGAAAAATGGAGGGTTATTGGGTAGTGGGGGTTTAGTACTTTTTTTAAGTATTATATGGGTCGGCACAACATGGAGGGCTGAAGGGCCTGTACTGTACTGTAATGTTCTATGGTTCTGTGGCTCTATTTTCGCCCTTTAGCATGGCTTCAGGTTGAAACCACCAACTTGATAACATGACCATGGATTTCTCTAACCCAGTAATTCTCTCCCCCAGCTTCTTCCATGTCCCACTCTGGTTTTCCTCTTTTCTCTTCACCTGCCTATAACCTTCCACTGATGCCCCTTCTCCTTCCATTTCTCCCATGGTCCACTCTACTGTCCTGTCAGACTCCTTCATCAGCCTTTACTTGTTCCACCTACCTCAGTCCAGCTTCTCACTTCATCCCCACTCCCCCACTCATTGAGCTTCACCAATCACCTTGTAGCTTGTGCTCCTTCTCATCCCCCCACCTTCTTTATTCTGGCTTCTTCCCTCTTCTTTTCCAGTCCTGATGAAGGGTCTTTGCCCAAAAAGTTGACTGTATTTTCCATAGATGCTTCCTGACCAGCTCCTCCGGCAGTTAGTATGTGTTACAGCATCTGCAGAATCTCTTGTGTTTATGCCAGTGAAACCTGTTGCTTTTGATTCAGTAAGAACATACTCTGTACACTGAGTTGCTGTTGTAACAAATTTTGTTTACTGCACTACTGTTAACCTCATTTTGGAGGAATTTTGCACTGGAAGAAAGATATCACATGGAAAAGGAATCTCCTGATTGGCACTGATACATCCAGAAGTGGATGCAATATTTTTGCACTGGAATTTTCAACTCCATTTTTTGGAAAAGGGCAATTGAATTTTAAGGCACCTTTGTCTGTTGGGGTTTTAAAAATTCTAATGACAACTGTGCCATTGGAGGCAGCATCTAACTGGAAATGGATATAATTCAACACCCCCTCCAGAGGCCTGGGTGCATGTTCTAGGCAGATGTTCCAAGAGCAGTAGCAAGCGAGTGCTGCATTGACAACACTAGTATACTCTGCTGAAGCATTAAGTGAAAGTCAGTAACTAGACATGTATCTTTCCTCTGTAGTGGACACAAAAGACGTTGCTCTTTTGAAGGAAAAAACGGGTTTTCCTGCTGTCATGGCCATTATTATTCCTCAGCCTTCATTCTAAAAATAGATTTCTTCAATCATTCTTACTGTTTCAGGAACCTTGCTAATCAATTGATTGCAATTTCTTACACCACTGACCTACACAAATTCCTACAGAACCTGCTGTATTTCTATACCACTGACTACCATTTATACTGTGCAGCACCATTAAGTAGTAAAAGCATATAGATGTTCTTTTGAGCATATTATTATGTAACCCCCTGGGTCACCTCAGGCTCGCTCAGCTCGTTCTCGTCTAGGGGGAGCAGCCTTCGGCCCCGCCAAACTGGGTAATCAGCTGGTGTGGATGCTGTGTGATGTCCCCGCCTCGCCCAAAAACAGACAGTACACCATAAGCGATTAAATGAGTACAATTTATAAAGGTTACTATAACTAAGTGATTAATAACGATACAGTATATATGAAGAGAAAAAATAAAGAGAAGGCGCCAAACTTATCAAAGTCCAAACCACTTCATGCACAACCGTTGGAGCTCAATTACTGAAGTCTTCTGGCCACCATTCGATCCCCTCCGAACTCCTCGACTCTCCAAACAGCTCAGGACCCTCCGAGTGGTCAACCAAGCACATCTAGCTTCATCCCCCCCCCTCCTCAGAGTACCTCCTGGCCTTGGACCCCCACTTGGGGTCCGTTCCTCGCCCAGCTTACAGTATTGCTTCCTCTCTCTCGACCCCCTCGCGCCGATCTGCCCAAAAGCCCGTCAACAAAAGCTTACAGACTCAGAAGAAAGAACATTAATCCCCATTTGGTTTACAAAGGAATACAATTCTCCCAGCACTCTCTCGCAACAAAGAAGCATTTCTGCTAGTTAACAAAACAAAAGAAGCCCTTTTGATTACATACACAGTAACAAAGAAAAAAGAAGAAACCCCCTTTACAATTAAATAAAAATAATACTAAGTAATGCACACAAGATGACAGAGGAACTCAGCAGGTAAGGCAGTAGCCATAGAAAGGAATAAATAGTCGCTGTTTCAGGTTGAGTCCCTTCATCAGGGTGTCTCGGCTTGAAACATTGATTGTTTACTCCTCTCCATTGATGTTGCTTGACCAGCTGAGTTCCTCCAGCACTTTGTGTGTGTTACTCCCGGTTTCCAGCATCTGCAGAATCTCTTGTGTTTATAAAGAAATACCAAGCTACAGATGTAGGGAAAAGAGGAGGGGTTGACTTTTTCAAAGTATCTTAATGTTATACAACCTTGAGATTTGTCTCCTTACAGGCAGCCACTAAACAAAGAAACTCAAAAGAGAATCCATAAAAAAAGACCAATTTGCCAAGAGAGGAAAATAAACAATTGCACAAACAATAAGAGTAAGCAAATAGCATTCAGAACAAAGAGTCTACAGACTTAATGCTTGGTTGGAAAATTAGATTCTAAGAATGTTTTAAAGGAGGAAAGAAGTAAGGAAGCAGATAGGTAGAGGTAGACAATTTAGGGGAGAAATTTTTAAAGTTGTAGTCCTGTTTGAAAGGTGCAGTAGAAATCCCACATTTCAGTTGTTTCTGTAGAGCTGGTTAGACTGTTGTTACATTTTCTAAAGCTGCTTTTGATGAATATGGGCAGAGATTTGCTGCCCTCTGATGTTGATTAGTCCTAACAACAACCTTGACCAGAAAGATGAGAAACGGTTCCGTGCAACAATAATCGTTGCCTCTTTGGAAAACATGAGTGTCCCTAATAAAAAAAAACAGTTGTTTCCCGATAATGCCTATCCCTGTTTTGAGACAGCCAGTCGATCTGAGCTCCCCTGTTGAAATTATATGGGCAGGAGATAGCTGTTGCAGAAATGGCCAGCATTTCTGTCTACTTCCTTTTCGCTTCAGAAATTGGTGATGCCATTCCCCTTTTTAACGCATGTAAATAGAATTGATATTTTAATTGAGAGCATAAATTTTGCTACACTTAATTTCATCTCAGCCTTATTATCTCATCCTTCTGAGTAATCAATTAGATTTGTGGATTCATTTTTATGCCCAAGAAAAGCTAATGAACAAATCCAGTTAAAGTAAATGCATTTTTTTGAATGGTTTTTTAAAAAGGCAGTGGTTTTCAAGCTTTTGAGGTAGAATAGAAAGGCATGTGAGAACTTTATCGTAGATCTTAACACTGACATCTCGGGAAGTTTGTTCTTTTGTGGCAGCAGTACAGAGCAATAGATTTTTTAAAATATAACTTACAATAAGTATTAAAAAATAAGTAAATAATGCAAAAACAGCAAAGTAGTGAGGTACTGTTCATAGACTATTCAGAAATGTGATGGCAGAGAGGAAGAAGCTGTTCCTAAAATATTGACTGCTCATCTTCAGGCTCCTGTGCCTCCTCCCTGATGAGAAGTGGGCATGTACTGGGTGGTGAGGGTGACGGTTAAAGAAGTAATACTTAACAAAGTAGGAATCAGATTTATTATCACTGGCTTAGATGACCTGAAGTTTGATGCTTTGTGGTACCAGTGCAGTGCGTAGACATAAAGTTCCTACAAATTACGCAAATATTAATTCAGAGATCTGATGGTAGACGGGAAGAAGCTGTTTCTGAATACAGGTCTTCAGATTCCGACACCAACTCCCTGTTGGTAGTAATGAAAAGAGGGCATGTCCCAGATCATGAGGCTCCTTCTCGAGGTACCACCTTTTGAAGATGTCCTCATTGGTGGACAGGATTGTGCCCATGTTGGAGCTTCTGCGGCCTCTTGTGATCCTGTGCACTGGAGGCTCCATACCTGGCTGTGACACCGCCAGTCAGAATGCTCTCACTGTGCAGCTACAGAAATTTGTCACAGCCTTTGGAACCTGCTTGAAATCTGAATGAATACAGCCTCTGCTTTCTTCATGATTGCACCAATGTGTTGAGTTCAGGATAGATTTTTCCAAGATGTTGGCACCCAGGAACTTGAAGCTGCCCACTCATTCCACCACTGACCACTCAATGAGGACTGTTGTGTGTTCTCCTGACTTCCCCTTCCCCCTTCCCTTATTTGACTTTATGAACTGAACTGGCTTATTCTTTACTTTGAATGTCTGTGGCAGGACAAATCTCAGGGACAAATACTTAATACAGAATTTGCTAGGAAATATTCTTTGAATCTTTCTCTTTCCCTTTGTCAATGTGGCAAAAACGTGCTGCATCGGACATTCCATCCAAATGTGATGTCCTGCAGTGTTCTACAGCTACAAGGGCCAGTTACCCTGAGAAGAGTAGATCCACACAGCAATTACTTGATGTCTGGAACTTGTTGTCAGAAGAGGTGGCAAAATCAGATACAGTCAATACATCTAAGCATATATTTAGAAGGGCACTTGAACAGGCCAGGCATTGAAGGGTGCAAAGCTGATGTGAGCAAATAGGACTGGTGTTGGATAACCAAAAAGGTCAGTGTGGACGTGATGGGCAGAAGGGCCTGTTTCTGTACTGTAATATCATGGCACTATTAATATCCTGAACCAATGTACAGTCATGGTGAGAATGATTCACTGGTTTGTGTTTCCTCTGAGTCCTTCAGAGTGTTTGAAAACCCCCAGTGATTTTGATGCTCTGTCTAATAACATACACCTAGAGCAGTCTTTGCCTTTCCCAGTAGCCATTGTCGATCATTGCACCCATTTGACAGCAGCCACTTATGGCGCCACCTTTACAGATGGATCAACACAGAAGTGGATGTGCTTCTGGTATTTTGTTCCCAAAATGGTCAACAACGAATCATAAATTCAAACTACGTCTTTGTCCAGCAAGCTTTTTACTTTAGTTTTGTTGGTATATTTCTCTTTTCTATTTGCTGAATGTGAAATGAAACCAAAAAGGCTGGAAACTCAGCAAATCAATCACCATCTGTGGAAAAAGAAATAATTGTTATTTCTGTGTTTGTTTCAGCTTTTCACATTGGCATTTTTTTCTTTATTTTCATGGTTGAATGTGATTTAGATAGACAAAAGCCGGAGGATCCCAACCTGCTATTTGCAAAATTCCAAAAGCCTTTCCACAGATACTTTATCAAATTGACTTTAAAATATTTTGAAGAGTAAATCACATCAAGCTTTTTTAATTATCCCAACTTCCTTCTGTTCTCACTTCATTCTGGATCAAAAACTCCCAAGTATGGATGGAAAGCAGCCTACTGAATTAATTTTTTTGTCACTTTATAATGTCGTCTGTGTGGAGAAATCACTGTAGTCATTAATCATACGTTCATCTTTCTCCTGCAGCTTTCTACTGACAGATTTTCCCTTTGCTGGAGTGTGAATCTTGTCTGCTATATTAATTAGAATGATGTTTGGAAACTCCGGTTGTCTTTTGTCATTGTAGGGAGCCCAGAAAAGTGGTTTTGCATCGAGGATCCACAGGACTAGGCTTTAACATTGTTGGCGGTGAAGATGGAGAAGGAATTTTTATTTCCTTCATATTAGCAGGAGGCCCAGCTGACCTGAGTGGTGAACTAAGAAAAGGCGACAGGATAATTTCGGTACAGTGCCTTGTATTTTGATTTACCTTTCTGTAAATTGCCTTTTTAATTTTGAATTTAATTAGGGTTTCTCTTGGAAGTACCAGTTTCCACAAGCTCCCGTGTATAATCTTTCTAGATTTATTCTCTTTCTCAAATCAATCAACATAGTGCATTCGCATTCACACGTTTATTGGAATTCAATTAATTATAACTTTTATAGAGAATTTGGTCTGACTTGTGTAGAAGACTATATTAGAACTATTAAACAATTATTCTGAACAAACATTGTGCAATGGGATGTATCCAGGGATGTGAAACATTCATAAAAATATTTGACATTAAGTAGCTGCCTTCAATCTCTTTTTAACCTTAAACTTCACAAAGGAATGCAATGTTGATGCAATGAAGTGGTCCCCATTAGGATTAATGTTAATTGATTGGCAGTAAATAGAGTGTCAAGAAATAAGACATATGCCAACTTAACAAAAAATAAGATTGCCATGCACAGTAAGTGCTGCTTGGTTATTACAGGACTTAGCACTTGTATAAATCAAATAAAATTGAATAAACACCATACACTTAATAATTCTTCTATTTAAGATAACATTAGGATTAGAAAGTTTTTGTTGATTTTCAATGAATAAATAATAAAATATCAAAAGTACGAAGGGAACAGTGTATTTTCAATCTTGTTCACATGCTTTTCTACTTTTTTCAACCAACTTGATGATCCTGAACATAATATTTATGATTTCAATCTTTACGGAGTTCAGATATTTAGGGTCATTTGTTGAAGTCCATGTTTTCAAACGATAGATCATTACTGTACACTTTCAGTGTCAAGTGACCTTTCAGAAATTTGCAAATAGTCACTAAAATATTCTTATTCTACTATTTTTTTCCCATCCAACATATCTTTCTTCCCCTTTGCTCTCAACTCCTAGACCACTGTGAACTCAAGTAAATTTAGGATTTAAAGCTTTTTCAGTCATGTGTATAAGATTTTTTTTGTCATTTCAACAGTGGAATTTTGTAATTACAATATTTTTATAAAAGCAAGATGCTTCTTGAAACGTGAAAGAATTTAAGGAATGTAGAGAAACCTTTGAGTGTTCACTTCTAACTATGGACTGCCTTTGGTATTTGATTTAGGTGAATAGTATTGACCTGCGGAGCGCCACCCATGAGCAGGCAGCAGCAGCACTGAAAACTGCTGGCCAAGCGGTCACTATTGTAGCACAATATAGGCCAGAAGGTGAGTAGGCTGAATCAGAAACAAATCTCCTGTTTTTCACTTCTATTTCTGTAGATGCTGGTATCCAACAGTTAATCACAAAGTTATTAAAATACATGAATTTTGAATAAGCTTATTTTATTAAATATTTGGCTGTCTCCCATTTCAGATCTAATTCAAGAATGTTTCATTTCATTTGTCGTACGCAAGTGTAGAGGGGAATGAAAAATTGTAACTCTGGATCTGATGCAGTGTAAATAAAGCACAATAAGATAAAGAACACAATAAAAAGCACACAATAAATAAATATAAATAAATAAGATGGCTTATATGAATAGATTGATTGTATGTCCATAAAGTGATACTAGCTACAGCAGTGTTTGTACATAAAGTGAATGACAGGAAATGATGAAGTACTGGTGGTTGGGGTTGTGGAGTGGTTGAGTAGTGGTTGGAGGTGTTGATCAACCTTACTGCTTCAGGAAATAAGCCATTTTTGAATCTGGTGTTCCTGGAGTTGTTGTTAGGCAGTCTCCAGTCTCCTCCGTGAAGGGAGTGGGACAAACTGTCCATGTGCAGGGTTGGGTGGAGATGTTTCATGATGTTACTGGCTCTTTCCCAGCATCTTTCTCTATATACAGTGCCTGTAAAAAGTATTCACCCCCCCCCCCCCACCCCCAGAAATGTTCTTGTTTTATTGTTTTACAACACTGAACCACAATGGATTTAATTTGGCTTTTTTGACACTGATCAACAGAAAAGGACTGCTTCATGTCAGTGAAAATGGATGTCTTCAAAGTGATCTAAATCAATCACATGTATAAAACACAAAATAATTGATTCCATGATTACTCACCCCTCCAAGTCAATATTTAGTAGATGCACCTTTGGCAGCAATTACAGCCTGGAGTCAGTGTGGATCGGTCTCCATCAGCTTTGCACATCTGGTCACTGCAATTTTTCCCCATTCCTCGTTACAAAACTGCTCAAGTTCTGTCTGATTGCATGGGGATTGTTGAGTGAACAGCCTTTTTCAAGTCCAGCCACAAATTCTCAATTGGATTGAGGTCCAGACTCTGATTTGGCCACTCCAGAACATTAGCTTTGTTGTTTTTAAGCCATTCCTGTGTAGTTTTGGCTTCATGCTTGGGGTCATTGTCTTGCTGGAAAACATCACCCAAGTTGCAGTTCTTTTGCAGATTGCATCAGGTTTTCCTCCAGGATTTCCCTGTATTTTGCTGCATTCATTTTTCCCTCTACCTTCACAAGTCTTCCAGGGCCTGGTGCAGTGAAGCATCCCCACAGCATGATGCAGCCTCCACCATACTAGCATTTAGTCTGATGGCCAAAAAGCTCAATTTTGATTTTATCAGACTATAGAACCTTCTTCCAGCTGACTTCAGAGTCTCCCACATGCCTTCTGGCAAACTCTAGCTGAGATTTTATGTGAGTTTTTTTCAATAGTGGCTACCTCTTTGCCACTCTCCCATAAAGCTGTGACCGGTGAAGCACCTGGGCAACAGTTGTATGCACAGTCTCTCCCATCTCAGCCACTGAAGCTTGTAACTCCTCCAGAGTTGTCATAGGTCTCTTGGTGGCCTCCCTCACTTGTCCCCCTCTTGCATGGTCACTCAGTTTTTGAAGACTGCCTGCACTAGACAGATTTACAACTGTGTCATATACACCAAATACAGGTACATTTTTACTACAATCAATTGAAACACCCTGAATGCACACAGGTGATCTCTATTTAACTAATTATGTGACTGCTAAAACCAATTGGCTGCACCAGTGATGACTTGGTGTGTCATATTAAAGGGGGTGAGTATTTATGCAATTGTGGTGACCCACTTCCTAGCGCACTCGAACCGGCTCACAAATAGCCAGATGGCCGGCACAAAGGCCAGTCCCAAAAGGGCGCCAGGTCTGCTTCACCAACAAAGGGAAAAGCCCGCGTGGGACTGCGAATACGTGCCTCCTACAGCATCCGCGCGTGGAATCGGACTGTGAATACGTGCCCCCTACTGCATCCACGCCTGGAGAGGGCGGGATCAGGAAGGCTTTAAAGCGAGGCCACGAAGTTCGAATAAAATCTTTTTTAACTGCAGTTTACCGACCCCGTGTCGTTATTTTAGCGCTGCGTGTAGCACACCGCTACAATTGGTGACCCCGACAGCCCAAACGATATTTGGACCAGAGATGAACGACACCGCATCTGTTCATGCGGTTTTGTTGAAACTGCCAAGCTTCTGGACGCTGCGACCTCACCTGTGGTTCCAGCAAGCAGAAGCCCAATTCCACGTTTGGCAGATAACCTCAGAGGACACACGTTACTACTACGTGGTGTGCTCCCTCGACCAGGAAACAGCGGCCCAGGTTGAGGAGTTCATACAGTCTCCCCCAGCGGATGGCAAATACACGGAATTCAAAGCCCTGCTCATAAGGACTTTCGGACTCTCACGGCGCGAGCGGGTTGCCCGTTTACTGTACCTGGATGGTTTGGGGGACAGACCTCCATCGGCTTCAATGAATGAGATGTTGTCTCTGGCTGATGGACACACACCCTGCCTCATGTTTGAGCAGGCATTCCTGGAGCAGCTGCCCGAGGACATACGCCTGCTGCTGTCCGACACGAATTTCAGCGACCCCTGGAAGGTGGCAGCCCAGGCGGACTTGTTGTGGAAAGCCAAGAAGGTGAGTGGGGCGTCGGTCGCACAGATCACCAGACCACGCTCCCAGCAGCAGACCAGACCTGGCCCGGCCACAGGGCCTGCTAACCCCAGAGGCAGGGGTGAGGAGACTAACGAACAATGGTGCTTCTACCACCAGCGGTGGGGCACAGAAGCCCGCTACTGTCGCCCACCCTGCAAGTTCCTGGGAAATGCCAGGGGCAGCCGCCGCTGATGGCTACGGCGGCTGGCCATTGGGATAGCCTCCTGTATGTGTGGGAAAAGAGGTCGGGACGCCGTTTTTTGGTCGACACTGGTGCCGAGATCAGCGTCTTACCTCCGACGAGTTACGACACCCGCAACAGGGCACCGAATCCCACCCTGAAAGCCGTGAACAGCAGCACAGTGAGGACCGACGGCACCCGTACGGCGCAGCTACAGTTCGGCTCCAGCCGGTTCACGTGGGACTTCACACTGGCTGCCGTAGCCCAACCACTTCTGGGTGCGGATTTTTTGCGGTCTCACAGCCTGCTGGTCGACCTGCCGAGGCAGAGACTGGTCCACGCCGAGACCTTTCGGACGTTCTCCCTGGGTGCAGACCAGTTGCCAGCCCCTCACCTTGACTCCATCACGCTGTCCGACAACGACTTCACCAGGGTCCTGATGGATTTCCCATCGGTTCTGGCACCACAGTTCATGGCAGCCATGCCCCAACATGGCATACAGCACCACATCCTGACCCAGGGACCACCCTTCCACGCCCGTGCTTGAAGGCTTCCCCTGAACAAGCTCCGGCTGGCGAAGGAGGAGTTCAAGAGGATGGAGGAATTGGGGATCATCCGGCGGTCCGACAGCCCATGGGCCTCCCTCCTGCACATGGTGCCCAAAGCGACAGGGGGCTGCAGACCATGCGACGACTACCACAGGCTGAACGAGGCTACAACGCCAGACTGCTACCCTGTGCCACACATTCAGGACTTTGCAGCAAACCTGCACGGCACACGGATCTTCTCCAAGGTAGACCTCGTTCGAGGATACCATCAAATCCCAATGCATCCAGACGACGTCCCCAGAATGGCACTCATCACCCCCGTTCGGCCTGAAGAATGCTGCACAGACGTTCCAGCAGTTAATGGACGCGGTGGGACGCGACCTGGACTTCGCCTTCATCTATTTGGATGACATCCTCATAGCCAGCAGCAGTCGTCAAGAGCATCTGTCCCACCTCCGTCAACTCTACGCCCGACTGAGTGAATACGGTCTAACAATCAACCCGGCCAAATGCCAGTCCAGGCTCGACACCATCGACTTCCTGGGCCACAGGATTACTAAAGACGGGGCAACCCCTCTGCCAGCTAAGGTAGATGCAGTCCGCCATTTTCCCTGACCCACCACAATCAAAGGCCTTCAGGAATTCGTCTGTATGGTAAATTTCTACCACCACTTCCTCCCTTCAGCTGCCCGAATCATGCACCCCCTGTTCGCCCTGATGTCCAGGCAAGGACGTTACCTGGGACAAGGAGTCCACCGCCGCTTTCATTACAACGAAAGAAGCCTTGGCAAACGCCGCGATGCTAGTGCACCCCAGAATGGACGTCCCTACCGCCCTCACAGTGGACACATCTAACACTGCAGTCGGTGGGGTACTGGAGCAACTCATCATGGGTCGCTGGCAACCCCTGGTGTTTTTCAGCAAACACCTGCGACCACCCGAGCTCAAATACAGTGCTTTCGACCGGGAACTGTTGGCGCTCTACCTGGCAATCCGGCATTTCAGGTACTACTTAGAAGGTAGGCCCTTCACCGCGTTCACGGACCACAAGCCGCTTACCTTTATGTTCACGAAGGTGTCCAATCCCTGGTCGTCCCGCCAGCAGCGCCATCTGTCCTACATCTCTGAATACACAACAAATGTCCGGCACGTCTCAGGTAAGGACAATGTCGTGGCGGACGCGCTCTCTCGCCCTAACATTCATGCCCTTTCCCAAGGGGTAGACTTTGAGGCACTGGCAGAGGCGCAGCAGGCAGACGAGGCGATCCCTAGTTACAGAACCGCAGTCTCCGGTTTGCAGCTCCAGGACCTCCCTGTAAGCCCAGGTGAGAGGACCCTACTCTGTGATGTCACTACCGGCCAGCCCCGTCCTGTCATCCCAGCAGCCTGGCGGCAGCGCATTTTCAACTCCATTCACAACTTAGCACACCCTTTCATCAGGACAACCGTCCGGATGGTCTCCAGCAAGTTCGTTTGGCACGGACTCCGCAAGCAGGTCAGTGACTGGGCCAAAACATGCATGCACTGCCAGACGGCCAAGGTGCAGCGGTACACCAAAGCTCTGCCGCAGCAGTTCCACCCCACCCACCGGCGTTTCGACCACATTCATGTGGATATCGTGGGCCCTTTGCAAGTGTCGGGCAGAGCGTGGCACCTCCTCACTATCGTGGACCGGTTCACCAGATGGCCAGAGGCGATCCTGCTCACCGACACCACCTCCAAATCTTGCGCCCGGGCACTGATCGCCACCTGGGTGTCCCGCTTTGGTGTACCGGTCCACATTATCTCTGACAGAGGCGCCCAGTTCACCTCCAGCCTGTGGTCAGCAATGGCCAGCCTTTTGGGGACACAGCTGCACCACACCACTGCCTACCATCCACAGTCGAACAGCCTGGTGGAGCGTTTCCACCGTCACCTAAAGTCGGCTCTCATGGCCCGCCTGCGAGGAGTTAACTGGGTGGACGAGCTTCCCGGGGTCCTACTCGGAATCCGCACGGCGCCCAAAGACGATCTGCACACCTCGTCAGCCGAGTTGGTGTACGGCGCACCCCTGGTCGTCCCCGGGGAGTTCATACCAGCCCCAAGGGGGCACGAGGAAGAACCCGCAGCAGTCCTGGGCAGACTACGTGAGAGGCTCGGCAACCTGGCCCCCATACCCACTTCGCAGCATGGGCAGAACCCGAACTGCGTACCCAAAGACCTGCAGAACTGTAAGTTTGTGTTTGTACAAAGGGGCGGGCATTGGCCACCGCTGCAACAGCCCTACGAGGGGCCGTTTACGATGATCAGGAACAACTGGTCCACGTTCGTGCTGGACGTTGGGGGGGGGAGAGAGGAGGTTTTCACGGTGGACCAACTCAAACCGGCCCACGTGGACGTGGCACAACCGGTTGAGTTCCCGGCACCACGGCGCAGAGGCCGACCTCCCATATAGGGTCTAGCCCAGACTGTGGACATTGGGGGGGTGTATCGCCGGTTCTGTGGGGGGGGGGGGGATTTATGTGGCAACCCACTTTCTAGCGCACTCGAACCGGCTCACAAATAGCCAGCGCGCCGGCACAAAGGCCAGTCCCAAAAGGGCGCCAGGTCTGCTTCACCAACAAAGGGAAAAGCCCGCGCGGGACTGTGAATACGTGCCCCCTACAGCATCCGTGCCCGGGGAGGGCAGGATCAGGGAGGCTTTAAAGCGAAGCCGCGAAGTTCAACTAAAATCTTTTTTAACTGCAGTTTACTGACTCCGTGTTGTTATTTCAGCGCTGTGTAGCACACCGCTACACAATCAGTTATGTTGTGTTTTATATTTGTAATTAATTTAGATCCTTTGTAGAGATCTGTTTTCACTTTGACACAAAGGAGTCTTTTTCTGTTATCAGTGTCAAAAAAAGCCAAATGATTCAATGTTGTAAAACGATAAGACATGAAAACTTCTGGGGGTTGGCGAATACCTTTTATAAGCACTGTCTGTCCTTGATGGTGGGTAGGTTGGTGCTGGTGACACATTGTGTAGTTTTGACTACCCGTTGTTGAGCTTTGCTGTCCACCACAGTGCAGTTTCTGTACCAAACAGTGATGAAGCCTGTTAGTATGTTCTCTACTGTGCATCTATAAAGATATGAGTGTACTGTAGACGTTCAAAAACCAGCTCCCTTCAACCTCCTCAGAAAGTAGAAGTATTGGGGAGCTTTCCTGACTGTGTAGAATCATGAGAGGTTGTGCAAGACGTGCTCGCAGTTTCTGCTGCTGTGCTACCGATGTATAAAAGGGCATGAGCATTGCAAGTTCTCCTGCAGTCGATAACTGTCTCCTTTGTCTTGTTAACATTGAGGAAGGGTTTATTTGCCTGACACCAGACCTCAAGCCCTTCTACCTATGTCTGTAGGCCATCTCATCATTGTTGGTGACGAACCCCACCCCTGTTGAGTCATTGACAATCATTAGTCAGCTGTTTGGATCATTAGGATAATATTGTTTTCTATTAGTTGCTGACAAACATGGTTGGTGTTTGTCTGTCTCTGGCAGTGCTCCTTCCTGAGTATTCGTTCCAACCCAATAGATCATCCTATCCTGGATAATGGACTACCTGACTGGCAGACCACAGTTTGTGCGGCTTCAGATCTGTATATCAGACATGGCTATAAGGAGCACTGGGGCCTCAGAAGATTGTATTGTCTCCCTTCCTGTTTACCCTGTGTACTTCAGACTTTAGATACAATAGTGAGTCATGTCATCTGCAGAAATTCTCAGATGACTCAGCAATAGTTGGGTGTATAAAGGGAAAATGAGTACAGGGCCTTGGTGGAGGACTTTGTCAAATGGTGCAAGCTGAATCATCTGCAGCTCAACAAAGGAGATGGCAATGGACTTTAGGAAGACAAAGCCTGCTCTGCTGCCTGTTACTACTGATGGTGAGGATGTGGATGTGGTGAGGACCTACAAGTACCTGGGGGTGCACCTGGATGACAGACTTGACACCAACACAGAGGCTGTGTACAAGAAAGGCCAGCGTCACCTCTACTTCCTGAGGAGGTCCATGCAGGCCTCGTTGTTCTACCATGTTCTACCAGTCTGTTGTCACCAGTACAGTCTTTTGTGTGGTAGTGTGCTGGGGCAATGGCATCAACACGGGTGATGCCAACAGGCTCAATAAAGTGATTAGAAAGGCTGGCTCTGTTACAGGAGTCAAACTGGACACAAGGACCCTACGGAAAACCCTGGCAATTCTGGACAATGTTTCTCACCCTCTGCATGTGACCTTGGCTGAACAGAGGAGCACTTTTAGTTGTAGACTTAGACAACTGTGCTGCTCCAAAGAGTGCTACGTGAGCCCATTCTTCCCCTGGGCCTTGAGGCTCTATACTGAGTCATCCTATAGCTGGGGATGTGATGCCCCCTCCAGTGAGACTGTTTGAGGTAACTTGTTTTTTTATTTTCTAATATTTTCTCATTTTTTAATTATTTTAATTAATTATTTTTTAATTAATTTTCTAATTATCTAATATTTGTGTATCTGTGCACTTGTAATGTTACCGTGACACTGTAAGTTCCTTTGGGATCAATGAAGTATCTTGCTCTTTATTGAACATTCCACAACAAATACCATTTATTATTAAATGTTCATATATGAATCTTTAATTGGCCTATATTTGTACACAGTAAATGAATGGATTGTGGGGTTGTGTGTTTCTGCATTTAAGCTTCACATAAGCAACCTAGAGATCTTCCTGAATTGACAAAGAAGGAATCTGGTGCCGATGGGTTGGGGTGGAATATCAGTAATTCTGAACTGTATAGTGGGGACCTTGTGTATAATTATCATTTGTTCTTTACTCATTAAAGTACAGGTGCAAGTACTGTAAAACTATCATCGCAGAAAGAAAGCAATTATCATGAAGTTGATGAGCTGTATCGTAGCTGCCCTTCCCTTAAGTTTCATTGTTACATTAATGCTGCTCTTGTAATCACTGAACATCACATAATCAGATAAAGTGTATAATCGCAAACTCTGCTTTTTAACTGTTGTGATTTATTTTAAATCTGTTTACACTTGAGATGGCAGATTTAAGGGAAGTGGTAAATGAAACATGATGCTTCTAACATTAAAACAAAGTGCAAATATTTATATATCATATTGATGTCCATCGTATTCTAATGTGCCACTGCGGGGTAATTCTTGGTAACTTGCCAGTTTAATGAATAGGTAATCTGTGTTAACTCCTGCAGTGATGCACTCTTGCTGTTACTCAACAGATGATACAAATAACTTGAGAAATCACTTCATCCTTTTTTTTCTATTTTAAAAGGCTACCTCCCCCTCTGTTTTCACATAATTCAGTTGCAAAACCTGCAGGAATCACATTAATATCTATGTCATATTCCCAATGAGAAGTTAAAATGTGCTTGTATTTGAGCCAAGAATAAGCCCGTGAGTCATTGCTTTTTAAACATTCCAAATGATCCAGTGAGTTCAATGGACCGAGGCAAAGACACCATCAGATTGATGATTTTAAAATACCTTACCTCCCCTAATTATATGAAGGTTTATTTTTTTTTATGTTTGCAAAGGTTTAGTTGAAGTCTATCTTTAGCAGTCACAGCTGTACTTGTGATTAATGATTAAATCAAATGGCAGCTGCTCTGGATATTTACATTACACAGATTAGCCTAGTAATTATCTTTACAAATTACTGCTGTGACAGTGCTCAGTAAAAGCACTCCTTACACACGCGCATTCACACACACACAAACATTGCCTTGTCATTCTGCTGTCATTGAGCTGAGTGTACAAATTCAGTATCTTCCCTGGTATGTTCTCAGAGTGGATCCTAAACTGAGCAGATGAGCTCAGGTTGTCTTTACAGCGCATTTCCCACCGTACACGGCAGAATATTCCATTTCTTTAGTAATGAGGATGTGTTTGTATACAGTATTTAATGTAGATACTTCTATTTATTTTGTAATATAATTTTAACTACATTGTGGCGTGCATCATATTCTAAACCATGTGCAGTTTTAAGTTAACTTTGTTGGTAATTGAAGACGATATGAACTGTGCCAAAAAAAGGGAGCTCTTCACCCTCAGTAGTTGGGAGAGGCAGGGGCTGCCAGGGCTTCACACTGGACAACTATAAGTACAGAGTTATGATTGTGTTTCTTGAAATATACCTTGTTGTAAATACTAGCTATTTTTGCAAGTTTGGTTTTTGACGTGGCAAATTAAACACTCATGCACTAAAGTGCAAAGTGACTCCAGGCACTTTTCCTTTAGTTGTAACCCACATATCTAACGTGGTGGGATGGCCAGTCAAGTAGGGGTTTAATCTTGGGAAGTGTGGAATTGAGGCTAAAAGTGCAGTATTTTCCTGGGAAGCAATGGAGACCTCAGAGGAGAGAAAACTTCAACTCAGGCCAGAAGAAGAAGGGGCTTTAAGTGGCACCACCTCCGAATCCTCCCTGGAAGGTCTGTGCCAAGACTTGTTTCTCTGCCCAGCAGAGGAGAGAGGATGCTTTTAGGAAGGAACTCCAAAGCCTGTGGAAGGGTCCCAAAACGCCTTCTTATTAACAAGGTGGCAATATGGGAAACCATCTCCTCAGGTTCGACAGGATGGCCCAGATATGGCAATGGCCAGAGGTGGAATGAGCCTTTCAGCTTGTGCCACTACTGACAGGTGAAGCTCTCAAAGCCTACACGGCATTAGATGAAGGGCAGTCCAACAACTTTCCGGACCCATAGGAAGCGCTGCTGGCTAAATGTGATATCTTGGCAGAAATATCGCCAACGCTTCCATTCCAATACTTTACCACCAGGAGAATCACCCAGTGAGATGTATCATCATCTGAGGGGTCTTTACCACCAATGGATTTGACCATAGCAGAAATCCAAGGAAGAGATTGGTGAGGCCATTGTTCCGGAGCAGCTGCTGCAGTTTCTTCCTCCAGACACCAGAACATGGGTCAGTGGATGGACTCTCTGTGGCCCAACTTGCACTGCAGTACCTTAATGCCCACAAGGGAGCACCATCATTCTGAAGAAACAGATACTCAAATCCTCCAAGGGACTCTGTGGAATCAGGAAGTAGGAGAAAAGAGGGCAAAGACCCTTTGATGGTTTCTTCTAAGACATTTACTTGCTACCGTTGCCAGCAGCAAGGTCGCAAGTCCTCTGTGTGTTCTCTCAAGAAGCCCAAATTGTCAGGAATGTGCCAAGGGGTCAGTGTGGACATGGTGGAGGATTACAAATACCTGGGGATACGAATGGACAATAAACTGGACTGGTCAAAGAACGCTGAGGCTGTCTACAAGAAGGGTCAGAGCCGTCTCTATTTCCTGAGGAGACTGAGGTCCTTTAACATCTGCCGGATGATGCTGAGGATGTTCTACGAGGCTGTGGTGGCCAGTGCTATCATGTTTGCTGTTGTGTGCTGGGACAGCAGGCTGAGGGTAGCAGACACCAACAGAGTCAACAAACTCATTCGTAAGGCCAGTGCTGTTGTGGGGGTGGAACTGGACTCTCTGACGGTGGTGTCTGAAAAGAGGATGCTGTCCAAGTTGCATGCCATCTTGGACAATGTCTCCCATCCACTCCATAATGTACTGGTTAGGCACAGGAGTACATTCAACCAGAGACTCATTCCACCGAGATGTAACACTGAGTGTCATAGGAAGTCATTCCTACCTGTGGCCATCAAACTTCACAACTTCTCCCTTGGAGTGTCAGACACCCTGAGCCAATAGGCTGGTCTTGGACTTATTTCCACTTGGCATGATTAACTTATTATTTAATTATTTATGATTTTATATCGCTATATTTCTTCACTATTCTTGGTTGGTGCGGCTGTAACGAAACTGAATTTCCCTCGGATCAATAAAGTATGTCTGTGTGTCGGTATACCGAGAGAAAGAGAATGTGACAATGAAGAAAATGACTGTAATGATTGTGAATATGGTCATGGAAACCAAACAGAATGTGAGGAGAAACAGCCGATGTTTATAATAGTCAAAGAAAATGGAAAGCCTGGTAAGGCTCTTTAGATTCTGGTAGCTCACTGTCATTTATTTAGAAAAATCTTGCCTCTGCCTTTGGTGTTGACTCCTGTCACCGAACATCTGTCCAATGTGTCCATGGTGACTGGAAGTCTGAGCCACTGGCAGAACTCACTGTTGAGCTGCTTGAACAAGTGGGATTGCTGGAGAGACTACCAGTTGTCATGATTCTGGGGAGAGATCTGTCTCTGTCCCATGAGTTACTGAGGAAGGGAAATAGCCAGTCACATCCCTGGTTTAATCCAGGTGTAAATGGTGTTGTTTCATATTTTGGCATGACTCATGTTAAAACCAAAGCACTGGCTGGGTTACAGTCTCTGCCGGACTTGAATGCTAGTTTGTGTGAGGGAGGAACCAAAGGGCCTAGAAAGCCATGCCAGCAATGGCACCATGAGAAACGTGCTGACTGTCGTGATATCTGTACAGTTGAAATACTCATTGAGGATGACTTGTAAGGGGCCTGGGAAAGTTAACCTCTCCCATCTCGATGGTGCTTGGAGGGTGTTTGCTGATTTTCCACAGCTGTTCCAGCAGGACCAGGGTTGACAAAGGTCGTAAAGCATTTCCTCAGGATCAGAGCTGACCAGGATTCAGTCCGCCAAAACTGCAGACTGCCTGTCTCAGCGACCAAGCATCGTCACTGCAAGGGAGGAGGGTGGTAGTGTGACGGAGAGCACTTGGTAATTGTACTCCTCATGTACACACAAATGTACGCTTGTCATTCTGCTGTTGTTGCAGTGTGTGTACGCACTTCCATGTCTTCCTCGGGATATTCCCATAGTTGGTTCTAAATGAGCTGAAGTGCTCGGGCTGGCTTTCCAGTGCCTTTCCCACCAAGCACAGTGAGCTATTCAATTTCTTTAATAAAAGGGATATGTAACTGTGTATACTTTGTGTGTATACTGTATTTAATATAGATCCTTCTGTATTTTGTAATATAATTGTAACTACATTGTGGGGTGCACCATATTCTAATTCATTTCTAGTTTAAGTTAACATTGTTGGTAATTAAAGATGGTATGTCCTAGTGCCTAAAGAATGGGAGCTCTTCACTCTCAGTAGGGCAGAGAGATGGGGTTGCCAAGAGTTAACAACAGCAAGTATGTAGCTATTGTGTTTTTTTTGGTAGATATCTTTCTATAAATATTAGCAGTTTTCTTTTCACTATTTTTGCAAGTTTGATTTTTCACACATCAATAAGCACCTTTTTACTAACGTGCCGAACAGCTCCAGCCATTTTTCTTTGGTCATAATCTAATACCTAACAACTGCCAACAGTTTGTAACTTGTGTATTTTTCTGTTTGTTTCTGTTTTTCTTCCATGCCCCATTGAAGACATGTCATGCGAGAGTGCTTGAGCACCAGAGCCAATATGTCCACCTTTTTCCTTCTATTCTGTGAGGCAACGTTCTTCCTTGAGTTTTAAATTGTAAACTCTATATAGATGTGCTGTATGCAGTGAGGGATCTGTCACTTTGCTGTGTTACCTTTCTCAGAGCCTTGAGTTAAACTCTGCCTCAGGACCTTGAGTAATAAAAGTTCAACTTCTGTGTCAATGGTGAGACTGATAAAGAGAATGAGCAGTGTATTCACCAATTTATACTACGTTTTAATAATGTGCTTGAAGATTATAATGGTATCGTAAAGATCTACGTGATGAATCTGAGCTTCTGAGATCATAAATAATTCATCTTTGAAATGAGCTGTACAATGATTGGAGAAGTGTCTTCACCTTTTGGGAGTAGAGATGTATGCAGTAGAGCTCCCTAAAGATTTTACGGACGGGTGGCTAAAAGTTCTGAAAATTTTGTAGGAAGATTACCTAAAGTCAAATTTATCTGCAGTATGGGAGGTTAGGGACTTGAACTAAAAAATCTTTCCAGCTTTTATGTCTTCCAGCTAGTAGAAATCTGAAGGTATACTTCATGATCTTGTGTCTCATTCTCATTAAGAGGCTTCATACCAATGGTTTTGTAAATCATTTGAAACAAAGCTGATGAACTTTCCTCAAGAGAAAACGTTAATATCACATTATCTTCAGCTCAGCTGCATTGCTCTGAGGAATATTAAGCAATTGAAATAAAGCTTTTCCCAGCATGTTGCTGTGACCCTGATACAGAATATACCGGGGAAATAAATATTAACATGCACAGTTGGTTAAATTGGTTTTGTTTAATTGGAAATGGCATTTAAGTTTGCACTGCGGTTAAAGCAGCTGTCTGTTCTCACAAAAGATAAAGTAGCAACTCTGAGCCATCTGTTCTCAATGGTCCAAATGTTACCTCATTTACGGCTATGAGCCAATCAAGTATCATTAGCCACTTAGAGTTGTGGAAATAAATGTTATAAATGTTGACAATTCTAAAAAGGTGTATTATACTTTGTGGTGGATATTCATTATACTCCATTACTTTATTGTCCACTATGACGAGATTGCTCACGCACTTGGCTTGTGATGATGGTAAAATTGTATGAAACACTCTGAACCTAGAGTTGGAGCATATGTCGAGGTCTATAATGCTGGCAGGGGAGAGGATATGATCCGCCAGAGTTCATATAGTTTTCTTTGAAAGAGCTGTTAATGTGGCAGGAAAGGGATTCTCATCTTGCCCTGGTAGTGCGAGCATTCTGCCTAAGCAGGGTGTCTTGTTTTCGTGTGAATTCTGCGGAAGCGACATTACCTTGGGAGAGATGAAGGTGTTGCTTTAGGTGTGCAGATTCCAGCAGGTCTTGATATTGTGAGATTTCCTTCGCCGCGAGTATTTCAATGCAACCTTTGGTGGGGTGGCGGGGGGTGGGCATGGACAAGAATGGCTGCCTAACAATCCTGAAATTCTTTGAGGTATTGGGTAAGGAAATATCCTTGTCACTGCTAAGTGCAGAGGATAGCCACTCCCTCAAGGAGCAAAGCAAAACCATACTTCATGCATTCAGTGCACGTATGTCTGTTGTTGATGGCCTTGAGGTCTTTAAAATATATAGTGGTGGCTTCAGCACAATAATGTATTGGTTAGTGACCCAGGTTCAATTCCATCACTGTAAGGAGTTTGTACGTTCTTCCCCTGGCCACACGGGTTTCTTCTGGGTGCTCTGGTTTCCTCCCACAGTACAAAGACACATGGGTTCATTGGCTAATTGGTCACAGAGGTGTAATTGGACAGCAGGGGGCTTCTTGGGCTGGAAGGGCCTGTTCATGCGCAGTATCTCTGAATAAAAAAAAACAAAACTGTGTGTCAAGAATATACATGATGTACTGTGTGGACAACAAAGAAGTGTTAAAGCCAAGTTGAGGTAAGACGAGGTTGGCCACATCATATTGTGTTTCTTCACTGATGCAGGTCCGAGCTGCATGTTCTTCTTTGATACACATCATGGATCATAGTACGGTACAATTCATCCTGCAGTTTGAGAGGGAGAAGCTAAAATCGGATGTATCAGTATTACATCAGAGTAAAGGGAACTAAAGAGGTATGAGAGCCAAGCTGGGTAATATAGAACAATAGTGAGGAAGTTGGCACAGCAGCACTGACTGGAGTTCTTGAGCGTAATTCAGAAGGCGCAGGATTAGTTTATCCCAAAAAGAAGAAGCAATGTAAAGGATCGATGAGGAAACTGTGACGGACAAGGGAAGTCAAAGACAGCAAGAAAGCCAAGGAGAGCATAAAATATTGCAAAAATTAGTGGGAAGCTAGAGATTGGGAAGCTTTCAAATAAAGGCAATTAATAGGCAATAAAGAGAGGAAAGATGGAACATGAAGGTAAGGTAGCCAATAATATAAAAGCTTTTTTCAGATATATAACGAATAAAAGAGCAACAAGAATGGATATTGGACCACTGGAAGTTGATGATGCAAGGATAGTAATGGGGGACAAATATATAGCGGATGAACTTAGTAAGTTCACTTTGGAAGACACCAACAGTACACCAGGATTTCAAGGAAGTTGGGGCAAATGTGAGTTCGTCATTATCACAAAGGAGAAGGTGCTAGAGAAATTAGTTAGATTTTCGGAAAGGCCTCTTACAGGGTGCCACATGTGAAGCTGCTAACAAGATAAGAGTGCATGGTATTATCATCATGGACTGAAAATTGGCTGACTGGCAGAAGGCAAGGAGAGGGAATAAAGGGAGCCTTTCTGGTTAGCTGCTGGTGACTAGTGGTGTTTCGCAGGGGTTGGTGTTGGGACTGCTTCCTTTCGTGTTGTACATCAGTATTTTGGATGATGAAGTTGACAGCTTTGTGGCCAAGTTTGCGGTCGATACAAAGGCAGGTGGAAGGGCAGGCAGTGTTAAGCAGAAATAAATGTGTAGACTACTTTCTAAACAGTGAGCAAATTCCCTGGTGTTATTATTTCAGAGGACCTGTCCTCGGCCCAGCACATAAGTGCAATTATGAAGAAAGCACGGCTGTGCTGATACTTCCTTATAAGTCTGTGAAGATTCGGCATGACACATAAAACTTCAGCAAACTTCTCTCAATGTGTTGTGGTGAGTTTTTGTTTCTTCAGGAGGTGTGGATTCCCATTCTTGTTTATCGGCAACATTGTTTTAGATTGGACTTATTAAAAGCTCTTTGCAGTTTGCCCATCATACTCACCTCAATTTTTGAAAGAGCTATTCAATCACTGAATATACCTCAGCTTAAGAATGACTGAGTATCAAGAGTAACTGCAGAAGTACTTCAACATAAATTGTTGGAGAACAAGGTTGAACATGAAGTTCTGAAGCAGTGATGTCCCTCAAGCAAATCATTTTTTATTGAAGTTGCCCTTTGTGAAAATTGTTCATTATTTAAAAGAGCTGGTATTTCACAGCTACCTAATCTGAAATGGCACTGCTGTTTTTGTGGAGTGAGTTGACATGTAGCAAATTAGTTCTTGTGAGACAGAATGAAGCAATAAAATAAAAGCATCCTGGTCCAGATTAAAATTAAGGCTGTTCTATTTCAGCCACTTGATTTTATTTATGCACTTTAGGGAATCTGACCCTTTTTAGAATACCTTGTAATCTTGTTTTCTTGTAATCTGTTCTGAGCATGGCAAACCAAACCTGCCATGGTTCAAGAACATCTTCATTTCTCTTCCATGGTCTCATCAAAACCTCACAGATTCCAGCAAAGAATTGAAGAATGGGAAAGAAGTTCTTTTTAAAAAATATATATATTAGTTGCATATTTTAATTGTCTTTATTTTAACATCCTTGCACATGTTAATAATGCAAGGTGAGCATGAAATATTACAAAAAAATTAAGAAGGAAAAGTAGGCGATTCATTCTGCAAGATCACCACTGATCTTTTAGCTGAGCGCCTCTAATATCCAAAATGATGTTGAATTACTGCGTGTACACATTGAGGGTGCCTCCACAGAATTCTCTTGGCTAAAGAATTCCAGGGTGAGTCACTTACTTAGCTGAATGGCAAAGTGCTTAATTTCAGGCCTTGAGTTTTGTTTCTGCACACCCCCAACTAGATAAAAGACTCTCTTGGTATCTCCCTCTCAAGCCATGTGTAACAGTTCTTTACGTTCCAAGGAGGTGATCCTTCATCTCTTCATTTTCTGTTGGCTCAGTCTACCTAATCTCATTAGACCTAGCATAACATCTGAGCAATCAATCTTGTGACCTTTTGTCTCCCACCCCCTTCCGTTAAATATACTTGTATTCTTTTGTTCATATGCTCAACACGATATTCTCTGCCTATACATGAAAGTCCAGATGCAGTAGTACAGTGGAACATGTTAACTGCAGCAAGCTGTTTTAATTCATATTTTCAGATCCACTTGCAATGCAGGCCAGTGTACTGTCCTCGTTGTGCAGTTGGATCCTGGATTTCTTCACTTGGAAGATCCATCAGTTCAGATTGGCAGCATCTCCTCCACAATCTCCTCCGGCACAGGTGCACCACAAGACTGTGTGCTTAGTTTCCTGTTCTACTCTTTTCACGCTTATGACTGTGTGGCTAACTAGCTCCAATACCATATTTAGACTAACTGACAAACACCACTATCATAGCCTGAATGAAAGGTGGTGACTTATCGGCATACAGGAGGGAGACTGAAAAACTGGCTGAGTGGTGCCACAACATCAACCTCTCACCCAATGTCAGCAAGACCAAGGAGCTGATTATTCACTTCAGGAGGAGGATTAAGAAGTCCATGAGCCAATCTTCATCGGGAGATCAGAGCGGGAGAGGGTCAGCAGCTTTAAATTCCTCGGTGTTATCACTTCAGAGGCTATCCTGTCCTGGGCCCAGCACGTACCGTAAGTGTAATTACAAAGAAAGCACAGCAGTGCCTGTACTTCCTTAGGACTCTGGGAAGATTTGGCATCGCAGCCTGGTACGGAAACTGCAATGCCCTTAAATGGAGAATCCTGCAAAGTTAATGGATATGGTGCAGTCTATCACAGGTGGAGCCGTTGAGCACATCTACATGGAGCATTGTCACAGGAAAGCAGAACCCCTCCACCCCAATCATGGTTTCTTCTCTCTGCTGCCAGCAGGAAGAAGGTGACAGGAGCCTCAGGACTTGCACCACCAGGTTCAGGAATCGATATTATCCCTAAACTATCAGGGTCCTGAACCAGAGGCAATAATTTCACTCAAACTCACTTGCCCTATCACTCTACTGTTTCTGCAGTCTGTGGTGTCACTTTCAAGGACTCTTCATCTCATCTTATTTATTTTTTATTTCTTTTAGTATTTGCATTTTATCATCTCTTGCATGCTCGTTGTCCACCCTGTTGGTGCAGTCTTTCAATGATGCCGTTATGATTATTGGATTTATTGGGTACGCATATCCATGAGAATATTAATCTCAGGGCTGTATATGGTGGTAAGTGTGTACTTTGATAATAAAATTACTTTGAACTTTGCTTTCTAAGGATGTATAATAAGACACAGGAACAGTATTAGGCCATTTGGCCTGTTGACTCTGTTCCGCCATTCAATCATGACTGATCCTCAGGTTCTTGTGAGCATGCCTAACTTTCTGTGAATAGAACATAAATTATGCTTAAGGTAACTAATCTTAATCCATTTTTCATAATGTATATTAGTACATGTAGTTTGTTTCCAAATAGCTAACTAAATTTTGTTTGTTATTAGCCACTTAAGAGGTTTACGTAAATCCTTTCTGCAAACTAATTAGCAACAACATATTAATATTTTATTTTTCTGGCTTAGCTATTCAAGGTGTCAAAAAATAATAGGTAAACCAGCTGTAAAGTGGGTAATGAAATGAGGCTACTCTGAGTCTGGTTGCTTCCAATATGATTTTTGTTTGCACTGTGTGACCTATATCTTTGCTAATCACAGCACATAAGAAACCTGGTTGTAACTCCAAGTGTGATAATTGGATGCCCTGATTAAATGTGGAGCGGAGAGGGGAAATGGGTGGAATGAGCTGAAAATAGAAACTTCTTATAGGTGGTTTTTGTTGCTGCTGTCTCTTGAATTTGCTTCTGCAGAAAGCAGCTGAAGTTGTCAATGTGAGATTTCTACTGAAGAAATCCTGTCTCAAAACTGGAAACTTTTGCACAGAATATGTGCATTTAATAATATAATGGAACTACAATATTCACCCTTTAGAAATGGGCTTCATAATGTTTTAAGAAAGAAAGGATTCTGGACACTTCAAAAAAATTAATGGTGCTACACAAACAGCAATTTCAAAATCTGAGTAAGTAGAAGGTTCTATGGATCATAAGTAACATGTCGAGTATTGGTAAGTATTTAAAATATTTTTGCCTCTAATTAAGACTTTTTACTTGAATTTGCTTTTAAATTATTTAATGTACTGCTATTAATTTCATATGCTTATAAACAAATATTAAAGCTGGAAAATTAGTAGCAGTTAATTTCTGATATAAACCTTCAGCAGTTTTAGTTATTGGTGATTTGGTTTTATCTTTGGTTTGAAATGTAGAGATTCATTGTTAACTGTGAAGAGATTGTGAGGTGAGATCATTTGCACATAGTGCTAATTTCTAATTACAGAACAGTAACAGAATTCAGCATGGCACTTTGTTCTGTCCCCTTCTGTTCAGTTTATAATCTATTTGTTGTTATTTAAAACTTGTTTCTTCATTTTCCCTTCTGTTTACTCTGGTTCTGTCATTCAAATAATGTTGTCCCTCAAGAATTGTGCACTGTTTAAAAGATCTGACCAATATGGAATAAGACGTTTCTTTCAGAAACAGGGTTAAATAAATTGGTAAGTTGGTTTATTGATTTATTATTGTCACATTACTGAGATTCAGTTAAAAGCTTTGTTTTGCATGCCATCCGTACAGATCATTTGATCACATCATTGCATTGAGATAGTACAAGGGAAAGCAATATCAAGGTGCGGAATATTGCAACAGGGTAAATACAGTACAGGCAGACAAAAGGAGCAAGGCTATGACAAGGTATACTGTGAGGTCAAGAGTCCATCTTATCATACTGGGGTATTGTTTAATAGTAGTATAATAGCAGGTCAGAAACTGTTCTTGAGTCCAGTGGTGTGTGCTTTCAAGCTTTTGTATCACCTGCCTAATTGGCAGGGAGTCTGAGGTGGGTGCGGACTTCGGTTGTGCTCTCCACTTTACCAGGCAGCAAGAAGTATAGACAGAGTCCTTGGAAGGATGACTAGTTTCAGTGATGTGCTGAGCTGTGTCCAGAGATATCTGCATTTTCCTCCAGTCTTAGGCAGAACTACCCTATCAAGCCTTGATGCA
Source organism: Hypanus sabinus (assembly GCF_030144855.1). Taxonomy (NCBI): domain Eukaryota; kingdom Metazoa; phylum Chordata; class Chondrichthyes; order Myliobatiformes; family Dasyatidae; genus Hypanus; species Hypanus sabinus. Next base: position 35,221,636 of record NC_082707.1, read on the forward strand.
TTCTGATTGGATGATTTCTGTGATGCATCTATAAAAGTTGGTGAGGGTTAAACCGATCTAGGCCTAAGAATTTATATTTGGTCTCTGTTTATTATTTGTACTAATAGCTTTTACATGGGATTTGTTATTTAGTCAATTGTCACATTTGATTCAAAGGTGTCAGTGTCTGTCTTAACACTGTAGTATTTCTACACAGGAATTAAAATCACTATCTTTACAGCATTTAGTTTTCCATTCCAACACTCAAATTTATGTCTGGATCTAACAGATCTCCAGGTATTCTTATCAGCAATGATAAGTTTGTTTAAAAATATTAATAATTATGAGCAACTTGCATTAAATGCTAGAGGAACTCAGCAGGTCAGGCAGCACCTCTGGAAATGCATGGACAATCGATATTCTGGGCAGAGTCCCTTCAGGAGGACTGGAAAAGAAGAGGCAAGATGCCAGAATAAGAAATGTTTATTCATTTCTATAGATGCTGCTGTCCTGCTGAGCTCCTCCAGCATATTATGTGTGTTGTTCTGGATTTCCAGCATCTGCAGAATCTCTTGTTTTAATAATGATGAATGGTTTCCGTTTATTAAGAGCACAAGATGGTCTAACTTGCAATCATTGACAGATGATTCTGTTTTTATTCATTGGTGTACCTAAGTAATGCAGTGGCTGCTTGCGTAAGTGTAAAAGCCAGAACGATATCTTAGAATGACTGGCTCGTAGTGGTGATTCACAAATTAAACTGTTATCTTAGATTAGTGGTATTGTCTATCACTTAACATTAACAATTGCTTTTATTTGTATGGGGTTTATGATGTGCTTATTCATTACTTAGGTAGTAAATGTAAAAGAAATACACCAAGATTTAAGAAACCTTTTTTTCTCCCCCAGAATACAGCAGATTTGAAGCCAAAATCCATGACTTGCGGGAGCAGATGATGAACAGCAGTATCAGCTCAGGATCAGGGTCACTGCGCACCAGCCAGAAGCGGTCCCTCTACGTCAGGTAAAAACTAATCAGTGGCAATTTCATAGTGGGCCTTGGCATCTTGTGCTCTTCTTGCTACAAATAATTTTGTGCTGCTGCACAGTTCCCAAATGTCTTTAATCCTCTGTGCACACTGTATTTAGATAATTTGACATCTGCAGATGTCATACACGTTGAAGTAGAAATCCTGCTTCAAATCAGTTCAGATTTATTCATGTGACCTTTCTAGTCTTCCATTCATTTTAGTGGTACCTCATTGATAATGAATTTTTCATCTTACCAAGTGAAATTGCATACCCTTTACAAAAACGCTTCATTAAAAGATTTATCGTGATCGTTGACCTGTTAGTGTATTGTTAGTATTGAGTTTTATACAAGACATAGTATTAAAAGTCCTATTTCAGAATCAGTTTCTGATTTTGAGAAGAAATTTGTCACAAATTTAACAGCTGCGGTAATGGCTTTAAATTTACGGCTCCTGGTCTTTACTGTAACCTTTCCTGATTTGAGCAGCTCTGGGCAAATCTTTTTCATAGCAATTTCATTGTTTCCTGCAAGTGATTAATATTTTCCTAAAGCACCTTAATTAAAACTTTCCACTGATTTCTTAGTGATGTGCAATCATTTGTATTATACATCAGTTATTGCAATATGTAAAATTGTTATTATAATACATGTTATATTTGTATATTGTTGCTCACTTGCAAATAATTTGCACAGAAAACAGTGATTTTCAGCAGGAACATATCCTGCAGCATGGCACGTCAGTTGTACAGTGCAGGTCCATTCTTTTTTAAGAAGTTAATAAGGATACTTACGTAACATATCTATTTTTATTTCCTTCATCCAAGATACTTATTTAACACACATTAGGCTTACAGATATATAACTGTATTGCAGAGCAAGACAGCAGGAGTTGAGCAATATACGGAAGTTAATGTTGTAATGTAAAAAGAAGTAAAGCTTGAAACAGAAATACAGGCTGAACAGCATGTCGGAAAATGTGCAGTTCGGTGGGTTGAGATGCTCTCTGATCTTGGCAATCGTTTTGTCACCATACAGGGAGACATCATCAGCGCACTGTTCACTGTGGTCTGTCCTCCTGTATATAAACGCTAAGCATTTGGAGGACAGGCCACAAGTGAACAGCACACTGATGGTGTCTCCTCGTATGATGATGAAATGTTTGCCAACGGATTGTCAAGCTCAGAGAGCATCTCAACCTAACCACAGGCTGAACAATTTCTTCATGGTGATCATTGACCGGAAACATGAGCTACGTCCCTCTGCCCACAGATGCTGCCTCGCCTGCCGAGTATTCCCAGCACGTTTATTTATGTAGGCCCTTCCGACCCTTCGAGCTTCACCACCCGGCAAACCCCGATTTAACCCCGAGCCTAATCTCAGGACAATTTAAAATGACCAAGTAGTCTACCAACTGGTACGTCTTTGGACTGTGGGGGGAAGCCAGAGCACCCGGTGGGTCAAACTCCTTACAGGCAGTGGCAGCGTCTCATGTGCAAGGGCAATGTTGTGAGTTTTCAAATGCTGAAGAACTCCCATGTAGAATCTACATTCACCAAAAAAGACACATGGATCTTCAAATCTACCATGTGCCATTAACGGCTACTCAGTGAGCAAATAAATTACTCTCAGGCTCTCCATTTCCAATGTGTGTTTTTTTCTCTTCCTGCAATAACAGTCCTTTCAATTTTCAATGCAATCCTTTCTAATTATAGTCTGAATTTTCGAGGAACCTTATCTTCTCTTATATCATTTAAATCTGAGGAACAACTAATAGTAGCAAATAACCTGGCATTTGCCAGTTTCAACTTCACACATTGAGTTATTTTGTAGCTTCTCTGTGCAAACATCTTCGCATTAACCAGTAGAAATATTTCCCTCTATAGTCCTCATTAACATGAAAACAAATTGGGAATAGAAGATGGCCGTGGCCACTTTAGTTCAGATAAGATCTCACAGTTTATAAAACTCAAAAACATTACAGAGAAAAGAAGTCTGTTCTGTGTGATCTTAAGAATCAGGTTTAGTATCACCGGCATATGCAATGAAATTTGTTGTTATGCAGCAGCACTACATTGCATGCCCCATTACTTTGTCAGTTACCATTTTGGTAAATGAAAATTTAAAAAAAGACTGCTGGTGTCAGAAATCTGACATTAAAACTGAAAATGACTGGCAGGTAAGGCAGAATCTGTGTGGAGAGTAATGTAGTCGGCTTCAGGTTAATGACTTAATTAGATCTGGAAAATCTGTAAGTCAAACATGTTTAGCGACGCAGAGAATGAGGAGGGATGAAAAGAGAAATGGAATTCTCCAATAGAATGTCACTGGAGAGGTTCACGATGGGGTGGGCTTTGCTAAGCTATTGTAACTGATGAGCATAAAGGAGAAGCGTTAAAATAGAAGGAGACAGGGAAAAGAATGAAAAGCAGAAGAAAAGCAAAGGGTGGAAACTGAAAAAACTGCTTTATAAAATAAGATAGAAATGATGGATATTTGAAATCTAATTTAAAGACTGGTATAAAAAGTGGTAAAATGAGCAATTCCAAAAGCTTATCTTGAACTTTTTTACAAAAGTGAAGAAGCCCAAGGTTAGAGGGGAAGTGTAGTGCAGAATTAGATTTATCATATACTTTATTATCAAAGCTATTTCTCCCATCCCCTCAGTCCTGTTTTCCTATTTAACAAGAATAGTATCCTGGTTCTTTCCAACCCTGAAGATACATTTATAGCCAGAGTGGACTTAATACATCTTCTTTCTCTGTGAGTGCTTGTTATATTGATATTGCTGTCAACTGCAGTATTATTATTATTAATTTGCCCTAATGCTTATTTTAGTTATTAATACCCCTTCAGTGCTCTGTCCCATTACTTCCCTAGGTGCTCTTAAGTTCAACTTTTCCCTGAATTCCCCCATTACTAGAATGTTATGCTGAAGTTGCTTAAGATGCTGGTGAGGCTTAAGACATTGGAGTTTGTTATGTGTGTTCAGGAAGGTTTCCTGACACAATATGTAGATAAGCCTACAAGAGGAGAGGCTGTACTTGATCTGGTATTGGGAAATGAACCTGGTCAGGTGTCAGGTCTCAGTGGGAGAGCATTTTGTAGATAGTGATCACAATTCTACCTCCTTTACCATAGCATTGGCGAGGGATAGGAACAGACAAGTTACGAAAGCGTTTAATTGGAGTAAGGGCAAATATGCTATCAGGCAGGAACTTGGAAGCATAAATTGGGAACAGATATTCTCAGGGAAATGTACGGCAGAAATGTGGCAAATGTTCAGGGGATATTTGCGAGGTGTTCTGCATGGGTGCATTCCAATGAGACAGGGAAAGGTGGTAGGGTACGGGAACCCTGGTGTACATAGGCTGTTGTAAATGTAGTCCAAAAAAAAAGAAAAGCTTACAAAAAGTTCAGAAAAACTAGGTAATGACAGAGATCTAGAAGATTATAAGGATAGCAGGAAGGAGCTTAAGCATGAAATTAGGAGAGCCAGAAGGGGCCATGAGAAGGCCTTGGTGAGCAGGATTAAGGAAAATCCCAAGGTGTTCTACCAGTATATGAAGAGGATAAGATATGAGCAAATGGGACCAATCAAGTGTGACAGTGGAGAAGTGTGTATGGAACTGGAGAAAATAGCTGAGGTACTTAATGAATACTTTGCTTCAATATTCACTACAGAAAAGGATCTTGGCAATTGTAGGGATGATTTAAAGCGGATTGAAAAGCTTGAGCATATAGATATTAAGAAAGAGGATGTGATAGAGCTTTTGGAAAGCATCAAGTTGGATAAGTCTCCAGGCCCAGACGAGATGTACCCCAGGCTACTGTGGGAGGTGAGGGAGGAGATTACTGAGCCCCTGGCAATGATCTGCATCATCAATGAGGACAGGAGAGGTTCTGGATGATTGCAGGGTTGCAGATGTTGTTCCCTTATTCAAGAAAGGGAATAGAGATAGCCCAGGAAATTATAGACCGGTGATTCTTACTTCAATGGTTGGGAAGTTGATGAAAAAGACCTGACAGGCAGGATTTATGAACAGTTGGAGAACATAATATGATTAGGAATAGTCCGCATGGCTTTGTCAAAGGCAGGTCATGCCTTACAAGCCTGATTGAATTTTTTGTGGATGTGACTAAACACATTGATGAAGAAAGAGCAGTAGATGTAATGTATATGGATTTTAGCAAGGCATTTGGTAAGGTACCCCGTGCAAGGCTTATTGAGAAAATAAGGAGGCATGGGATCCAAGGGGACGTTGTTTTGTGGATCCAGAACTGGCTTGCCGACAGAAGGCTAAGAGTGGTTGTAGGTGGATTGTATTCTGCATGGAGATTGGTGACCAGTGGTGTGCCTCAGGGATCTGTTCTGGGATCCTTACTCTTGATGATTTTTATAAATTAACTGGATGAGCAAGCGGAGGGATGGGTTAGTAAATTTGCTGATGACACAAAGGTTGGAGGTGTTGTGGATAATGTGGAGGGCTGTCAGAGGTTACAGCAGGACATCGATAGCATGAAAAACTGGGCTGAGAAGTGGCAGATGGAGTTCAACCCAGATAAGTGTGAGGTGGTTCATGTTGGGAGGTCAAATATGATGGCAGAATTTAGTAATAATGGTAAGACTCTTGGCATTGTGGAGAATCAGAGGGATCTTGGGGTCGGAGTCCATAGGACACTCAAAGCTACTGCGCAGGTTGACTGGGATTAAGAAGTATACGATGCATTAGCATTCATCAACCATGGGATTGAGTTTAAGAGCTGAGAGGTAATGTTGTAGCTCTGTAGGATACTGGTCAGACCCCACTTGGAGTACTGTGCTCAGTTCTGGTCACCTCACTACAGAAAGGATGTGGAAACTATAGAAAGAGTGCAGAGGAGATTTACAAGGATGTTGCCTGGATTGGGGAGCATGCCTTATGAGATTAGGTTGAGGGAACCTGGACCTTTCGCCTTGGAGCGACAGACGATGAGAGGTGACCTGATAGAGGTGTATAAGATGATAAGAGGCATTGATCGTGTGGATAGTCAGAGGCTTTTTCCCAGGGCTGAAATGGCTAACACGAGAGGGCACAGTTTTAAGGTGCTTGGAAGTAGGTACAGAGGAGGTGTCAGGGGTAAGTTTTTTACACAGAGGGTGGTGAGTGCGTGGAATGGGCTGCCGGTGACGGTGGTGAAGGTGGATATGGTATTGTCTTTTAAGAGACTCCTGGATAGGTACGTGGAGCTTAGAAAAATAGCGGACTATGGGTAACCCTAGGTAATTTCTAAAGTAAGTACATGTTCAACATGGCATTGTGGGCTGAAAGGCCTGTATGTGCTGTAGGATTTCTATGGGTTTTTTTCTATGTTTCTAATTTTCAGGATTGTGTGCAATTCCAGACACCTACCTAAAAGATATCATTAAGACTGAAAGAGTACAGAAAAATTACAAGGATGTTGCCAGGACTTGAGGGCCTGAGTTATAGGCAAAGGTTGAATCGGTTTGGACTTTATTCCCTGGTGCGTAGGAGAAAGAGTGGAGATTTGAAAGATATGTACAAAATTATGAGGGATAGAGACAGGGTATATGTAAGCAGGCATTGTTCAATGTGGTTGGTTGAGACGATAGCTAGATGTCATGGGTTAAAGGCGAAAGGTGAAGTCTTTAAGGCGAACATGAGGAGCGACTTCATGTTCAGAGGCTGGTGTGAGTGTGGAATTGGCTGAAGTTGTGGATGCAGTTTCAATTTCGGCAATTAAGATAAGTTTTGATGAGTACATGAAAGGGTAAGGTATGGAGGGCTATGGCTCAATTGGACTAGGTAGAATAATATTTTGGCACAGACTAGATGGGCTGAAGAGGTTGTTTCTGTGCTGTGATGGTGTGTAACTCTACCTTGTTCACTATATTAAAGCCATGTGCACTCCCCTGACTAACTGTTGTTAAACAAGTTCCATTCTTTTCTTTGAACTTCCACTAAACTTTTACAGAAAAGGAGGAAGTCATGGAGGGATTGTCTACGGAGTCTCTGTGGGTGGAAGTTAGGAACAGGAAGGGGTCAATAACTCTACTGGGTGCTTTTTAACAGGGACATCGAGGAGCAGATAAGGAGACAGATTCTGGAAAGGTGTAATAATAACAGGGTTGCCGTGGTGGGAGATTTTAATTTCCCAAACGTTGATTGGCACCTCCCTAGAGCAAAGGGGTTAGATGGGGTGGAGTTTGTTAGGTGTGTTCAGGAAGGTTTCTTGACACAATATGTAGATAAGCCTACAAGAGGAGAGGCTGTATTTGATCTGGTATTGGGAAATGAACCTGGTCAGGTGTCAGATCTCTCAGTGGGAGAGCATTTTAGAGATAGTGATCACAATTCTATCTCCCTTACCATAGTATTGGAGAGGACAATAGGAACAGACAAGTTTGGAAAGTGTTTAACTCGAGTAAGGGGAAATATGAAGCTATCAGTCAGAAACTTGGAAGCATAAATTGGAAACAGATGTTCTCATTGAAATGTACAGCAGAAATGTGGCAAATGTTCAGGAGATATTTGCATGGTGTTCCATAAGACAGGGAAAGGACGGTAGGATACAGGAACCATGGTGTACAAGGGGTGATTGTTAAGTTCGTGGCCTGGTTGAAGTTAATAACTCATCTCCTTCTACCTTAGGCCACGAACTTACCAATCACCCGGATGAGTTATTAACTTCAAACTTTCTGCATAATCACTCAAAGAGTTGAACTGCATGTGCATGTAACGAGAGCTGTATAACTCATCTCCTTCTACCTTAGGCCATGGACACTTTCTGGAGGTCCGAGATCCGTATACTCCACGATCACTGGACTAAGTGTGTAAATGTAGGAGGGGACTGTGTTGAAAAGTAAATGTGCTCGGTTTTCTAAAATTGACTCCTTCAACCTTAGTCCACGAACTTATCAATCACTGCTTGTACAATTGCTGTTGTAAATCTCGTCAAGAAGAAACGAAAAGCTTATGAAAGGTTCAAAAAACTAGGTAACGACAGAGATCTGGAAGATTTAAGGCTAGCAGGAAGGGCCTTAAGAATAAAATTAGGAGAGCCAGAAGGGGCCATGAGAAGGCCTTGTCGAGCAGAATTAAAGAAAATACCAAGTATATGAAGAGCAAGAGGATAAGATATGAGAGAATAGGACCAATCAAGTGTGACAGTGGAAAAGTGTGTATGGAACTGGAGGAGATAGCAAAGGTACTTAATGAATACTTTGCTTCAGTATTCACTATGGAAAAGGACCTTGGCAATTGTAGGGATGACTTACAGCGGGCTGAAAAGCTTGAGCATATAGAATTCAGAAAGAGGATGTGCTGGAGCTTTAGGAAGGCAGCAAGTTAGATAAGTCACCGGGACCAGCCAAGATATACCCCAGGCTACCGTGGGAGACGGGGGAAGAGATTGCTGAGCCACTGGCAATGATCTTGGTTCTGGAGGATTGGAGGGTTGCAAATGTTGTTCCCTTATTCAAGAAAGGGAGTAGAGATAGCCTAGGAAATTATAGACCAGTGAGTCCTACTTCAGTGGTTGAGTTCAAGAGCCAAGAGCTAATGTTACAGCTATATAGGACTCTGGTCAGACCGCACTTGGAGTACTGTGCTCAGTTCTGGTCACCTCACTACTGGAAGGATGTGGAAACTATAGAAAGGGTGCAGAGCGGATTTACAAGGACGTTGCCTGGATTGAGAAGTGTGCCTTAAAAGAATAGGTTGAGTGAACTTGGCCTTTTCTCCTTGGAGCAACAGAGGATGAGAAGTGACCTGAAAAAGGTGTATAAGATAATAAAAGGCATTGATCGTGTGGATAGTCAGAGGCTTTTCCCCAGGGCTGAAATGGTTAACATGAGAGGGCATAGTTTTAAGGTGCTTGGAAGTAGGTACAGAGGAGATGTCAGGGTTAAGTTTTTTTACACAGAGGGTGGTGAGTGCGTGGAATGGGCTGCTGGTGACGGTGGTGGAGGCGGGTATGATAGGGTCTTTTAAGAGACTCCTGGATAGGTACATAGAGCTTAGAAAAATAGAGGGCTATGGGTAACCCTAGGTAATTTCTAAAGTAAGTACATGTTCGGCACAACATTGAGGGCCAAAGGGCCTGTATTGTGCTGTAGGATTTTTTATGTTTCTTTGTAAATTGCTGTAAGATATAACTTATAACTGAAGACATTTATAAATTTCTGATAGTTCCAGCATGAAAAATTACCAAATTTTATAAGGCATGTATCTATTAGATATTCTAAGACCTATAGAATATATAGGGAAGGGAAGGCAGAGTACTTATGATGTGGGGAAGAGTCACCAAATCAGAGGGTGAAGCAGTTTTACCTTATTGTGCTGTTGCTTCTGCTTCCTCTGAACTAAGATAGTGAGCTCCTTTCATCTGGTACTTTTACATCATTAGTTTCCATATATTTTGCAACATATAGCATTAACACCCAAGATAATGTAAAGCTAATTTATAACATGGATTTAAAGATGAACTATCGGAATGATAAGGTGATTGTTTATCCACGAAGAATAGTTCCAACCACCAGTGACCTGAGTTGGAAAAGCAAAAATGAATTAGTAGAGAGCATTAATCTTCTTGTATCAGCAAACCATTGGTTTTCGTTTCCTGTTAATTTTTTTCCTGTTTGAGGGATATTAGCTGGAAGTTGGAAGCAATGAATCATCATTTAAGATATGAATTAATAAGGGTGTTGAAGCTTTCAGTGTTAATGACAATTATCTGTGTGCAAGTTAATTGGTTCTCTCAGTACCATGGTACATTTTATCTCGAAAGTGAAATGATAATTGCTGTAATATGAGATGAAGGAAAACCAGGCAATAAAAATGAAAAATCAGTAGTGAAACTGGATGTAAAAAAAATGTTGCAAAGTTGTGTGCTGTAGAGAGGAAAAAGGAGCAGATATGCAAGAGAGTAAACAGGAATCACAAATTATTTAAATGAAAATTTTGATTGGTTATTTAGCTTATTAACTACACTTGTTGTATCAGTTCAATTTTTCTTCATATGTTACTAGCCTGCCTGTTTATCTTTGATTTTGTTGGATTACACATGAAATAATAGCTTGGAATTTTTGGATTTTTACAATCCTACCTACTCAGTCTTCAAATGGGAATCACATTTACTGAGTAAACATTGATGTGTTTGGTGGGGGGTGGATTCCTGTATAAGCAAACCTTCCAGTTGTAAATGACATCACATGAAAAGTTCTGAACATGCCCATCCAAAATAAATAATTCTGTCAAGCCTGCCTCCAAACAAATATGCTAAATATGATATTATTACATATACAGTAAGTCATTTATTCTTTGTTCCTCTCCACACCTTACGGTGCATCAGGCAGCAACCGTGCCATTTCTTTAGCATTTGTTTGTTTTTTACGGGGCCCAGTTGCTAGCTCAACATTCAACCCCATACGGATGGGAAGCATGCAAGGAGCCAGCTGGATTCAAACTCAGAACCACTCAGCTCGAAGTCCAGAGTGGATGCCACTACACTGCCGGCCAGCACAAATCGTTCACTGAATTACCTGAAAATGACTCTTACAGCTATTTCCCTTACTTCCAGCAGGCATATTTCCCATTGTAACAAGAAGTGCATGAAATTGTCACTTACCAGCTGAATTCTATGAGAAGTCTAACATTGGAGCACTATGGAAGAATCATTAGATGTGCAATCCCAAATTTGGGATCTTTGCCTTCCAATATCAAGTAAAAGGAAATGACACCTATTCCTTTTAAAACTACTCAGCGAAACTTGGGTGATTGTAAACTTTCCCTTCGCAAATCCTGCTTGTCCTTTCTTTCCAGTGTTTTATATGCCATGCCTCTTCACCATTGCGCCCACGGGAACAGTTTCTCTACATCTGTTGTGCGTATATACTTGATGATTTTAAACGCTTCCAGTAGATCTCCCTACAATCTTCACAGGAGAACAACCCTTTCAGTTAATTGACATAACTGAAAGCCCTTATCTCTGGAGTTGTTTTGATAAATCTCTTTTGCACCCTCTTTTGAGGGAGAAGGGAATCAAGGGTACGATTAGGAGGCTGAGCGAAATGCAGTGGAGTTACTGGATAAATAAGAGCAAGTTGTGGTAAATGGCCTACTTCTGTGCTGGTAATGAATTATAATGTTAATTCCATGTAACCCTTTCTGTTTTTATGTTTGATTTAGAGCTTTGTTTGACTACGACAAGACCAAAGACAGTGGCCTGCCGAGCCAAGGCCTTAATTTCAGTTTTGGCGATATCCTTCACGTGATCAATGCATCAGATGACGAGTGGTGGCAGGCTCGACAGGTAACGCTGGATGGTGAGAGTGAGGAAATTGGAGTGATCCCAAGCAAACGAAGGTAATGATCTTTTCTAAACTTATAAATTAGATCTTTTTTAAATCCAGTAAGCACTCAGAACATTTCAAACTTGAGTGCGTCTTCATTTCAGATCATTTGTTTTAGTTTATTTACTGATTGTTTCCCATATTGGTTATGGGAATGTCAGTTTTGTGCTTGAAATTTACAAGATTTTGAGTATTTTCAATCTTTAATATTTTCCTGAAAAGATATACTGGTTTTTAGTTCTGCTAGTAGGCATGGCATTTCAATTAGTCTAATGCTTTTTATCCGCTTTAAGTTCAATCGCAACTTATCACAAGATATCATTATTTCTATCTTGTAGAAAATGTAGCTCAGGAAAATGTTAATTAATATTGAAAATATTTCCTGAGATTGAATAACTTCACATGGTGATATAATCTTAACAGAGTAAGTTATACTAAAGAATTTATTCTGAAATTCACTTTGAAATGTGATCATGATAAAGCTTGGGATCACATGATAACAAAAGGATGCCTTTGTGACCATCTCATTATACCTTGGAGCTTAGAATTCAAGATTGGGTTTTCCTGAAATTAATATGAAAGACCTTTCATATGAAAGACCTGGTTTGAGTAGGTTTCACTTCCCAGGCAACGTTTCTGATGGTCTGTATAAAGCTACAATTACGTAAATAGTCCAACATCTCTGGCATGATCTGCAATGAGGAAAATTGATATTTTCCCATATAATGAAGATACAGGTATGGTTTTCTTCACATTTACGGAGATAAGTCATCTTAAATATGAAGAGCACATTTTCGCATCCAGTCTAATAGTGACAGTGATGTGAAGGTAGAAGCTCATTCATTTTATTTGATTGAAACTGGGCAGTGTGTGTTGGTTGTAGAGAATTAGATTTGTGAAACTTGAGAATATACTAACAGCAAGCGAGCTTCTTGCGTAATGAGGTCTTACTCAACTATAAAGTTTTGCAACAGAATAAAGGCAGGCAAAATAAAGTAGTGGTTATTCAAATACAATGGGAGTTTGGAGCAAAATTCTCATCCTGTTCTCTTCATTTAAGTATTTAAATTGCATTTTTGGAATGCCCAAGTTTTAAGAGGCTGTTTAAAGATTCTGCCTTCTGGCACAAACTGGAAATTATTGAGAATGCAGAATAAGCAAAAAAAAAATCCATTTGCAATGATTTCATTTTTTTTTACCATTTTCCTGTGATCTGTTAATATTAATCCAAACTTAGCATCAGAGATATTTGAATATCTAATGTCCTTTGAGAATAGCGTGATGGGACTTTAATTTCTGAAAACCAATTGTAGATCTGTGTCAAAATTCAGTAAAGGCAAATATCCTCCTTCCTGATGTTGAATGGAATATGAAACACTGCATCTCATATTCATAACAGGTTTTGCTGTGTAAGAGCAAAGATAGTTTTTTCTTGTCATTCTACAATACATGTGTGTAAAGGGGAAAGAAATTATTATTACTCTGGATCCAATGCAGCATTAAAAACACAATAAGCATAAATAAGCACAATAAATATAAAATAAGAACAATCCTATAAAACACAATGTGCAAGTAACTGTTGAGTGTGACCATATAAATAGTCTGATTGTATGCATTTAAAGTGACAGTAGGTGCAGGAATATCTGAACATAAGGCGACTTTGACAGAAAATAATAAAGTCACTTTTGCGAGAGGAACTCTCCTAGGTAACAGCAGGGTGTATAAAACCACAGGAGATAGTGACTCTGTTAGTGTAGGTATGAGGTGTGGAAGTATTCAGATTATACTTAGTCAGTGTGCTAAATAAAAAGTTGAAGTAAGTTTAGTTATAAAATTGGGATTAAACTGGTGAAGTTGTGCATAAATCTTTCAGAAATTTATAACATTTTCCTTTAGTCTCCGTACATTTTTGAAACCCATTATTTCCCATTTTTAAGTAGTTTGGAAATAGAATGGAGAACAATATTTTGAAGACTAATTTTCTTCATAGTTGTCAGCCTTAGTTCATCAGTAATACTCAGAGCCTGTTGACCTTTAGATAGATAGAGATATACTTTATTGATTCCAAAGGAAATTAATGTCACAGTAGCATTACAAGTGCACAGATATACAAATACACAAATATTAGAAGAGCAGTAAGAAAGAATAAAAAATGAGTTACCTCAAACAGTCTAACAGGAGGGGGTCATCATTGTAGAACCTAATAGCTGAGGGTAAGAATGACTTCAGTGGGTGCTCTTTGGAGCAGCATGGTTGTCAGTTTATTGAGCCTGTTGGCATTACCCATGTTGATACCATTGCCCCAGTGCATAGAAGATTGTTCTGGTGACAACAGACTAGTAGAACTGTGACGGAGAGACCTGCATACTCCAAAGGAACTACTTCTCCTCAGGAAGTAGAAGCTACACAGGTCAAAGGTAAACAGGCTCAGAGTATTACTGATGAACTAAGGCTAACAACTATGAAGAAAATTAGACTTTAAAATATTGTTCTCAAGTCTGTCATCCAGGTGCACCCCCAGATACTTGTAGGTCCTCAGCACATCCTCACCCTCACCATCAGTAGTAACAGGCAGCAATGCAGGCTTAGTCTTCCTAAAGTCCATTACTGTCTTACTGATGTTGAGCTGCAGGTGATTCAGCTTGCACCATTTGTCAAAGTCCTCCACCAGGGCCCTGTATTCATCCTCCTGTCCTCCCTTTATACACCCAACTATTGTTGAGTCATCAGAGAATTTCTGCAGATGTCATGATTCAGTGTTGTATCTAAAGTCTGAGGTATACAAGGTAAGCAGGAAGGGAGCCAATACGGTCCCCCGTGGGGTCCCAGTGCTCCTTGTAGTCATGTCTGAAACACGGCTCTGAAGCTGCACAAATGGAAGTGCTAACCTGCATTGAACTGAGCTTTTCCCCCAGCAGTAAGAGCTATGTGGTATTGAAGGCTCTTGAGAAATCAAAAAACATGTGCTGCCCTGCTTATCCAAATAGGAGTAGGCTCTGTTCAGCAGATAGATGACAGCATCGTTGATTCCAATGTGCTCCTGGAAGGCAAACTACAGGGGATCAAGGACTGATCTGACCAAGGGTCGGAGGTGAGCCAGGACCAGCCTCTGTAGCGTCTTCATGAGGCGTGAGGTCAGGGCCACTGGATAGTAGTTATTCAAGAATTTTGGTCGACCCTTCTTGGGTACTGGGACCACACAGTCAGGACCCTTTCCAGCCTAAGACTCAGATTGAAAGTGTGCTGGAGAACTCCACTCAGCTGCTCAGCACACTCCGTCAGGACCCTGGGGTTCACACCGTCGGTCCCAATGCTTTGTCATGTCTGAGTTTCCCCGAAGCCCTTCTCACCTGCTCAGTAGTGAAGGGGAGTCTATGATGACTCGGGAGTTGATGGATAGAGGGGACTGGGAGTGGTGAAGATTGGGACAATAGCAGTTGGTATGTGGAGATGTAGATGGTAGGTGCAGGTCAAGGAAGGTGTGTAGATGGTGGTGGTGATGATGATAATAATAATAATAATAGGTACTTTATTGATCCCAAGTGGGAAATGATTTCATTACAGCAGCAACATTTAAAAACACATTCTTTCTAGTTTAATAACATCTTATAATAAAGTGACCAAAACTGTTCACAAGTGCAGCCTCTCTAGTGTCTTATTCTATTATATCATAATTTCCCAACTCCTATACTTAGTGCCCTGATTGATGGAGTCCAGTGTGTCAAACACTGACTTCACCACCCTATCTACTTGTACTTTCAGCAAACTATGCACATGTACATGTAGGTCCTCTGCCCCATAACATTCCCCAGAGCCCTTCCGTTATATAGCCATTGTGTAAGTCCTACCTGGTTTGATATTCAAAAACACAATACCTCACATTTATTTGGATTGAAAGTCATTTGCCAACCGTCTGCCCACATATCTAACTGACCAAGATTCTCCTTTAATTTTTTATAGCCTGCTACATTATCTACAACACCACCTAACTTAGTATCATCTGTAACCTTAACAACCATGCCTTCTGCATTCACATACAAATTGTTTATATAAATTTACAAACAACAAAATCTTAGCACCAATTCCTGTGACACACAACTAGAAAAAGGCCTCCAGCCTTAGAAATAATTCTGCTCTGTTTCCTCCCTCTAACCAATTATGATTCAAGTCCTCTAAGTCTCCCTGGATCTCATGCAATTTAATCTTCCAGACTATCTTGTCGTGAGGGACCTTGTCAAAGCCCTTGCTAAAGGCCATATAAACAGCATCCTTAGCCCACTGCTCAGCTGCTCTCCTGGTTACCTCAAAGAACACCAAGAGATTTGTCAGTCTTGACTTCCCATGCACAAAGATATGCTGTCCAGGACCAGACCCTGTCTTTCCAAATGTTCGTAGGTCTCGTCCCTCAGAATCCCCTCCAGCAATTTACCCATCATCAGTGTCAAATTCATCAGGCTGTAGTTTCCTGGCATATTTTTGCTACCCTTTTTAAACAGTTGATGCCACATTAGCTACTCTTCAGCTCTGTCTGAACAGACATCAAGCAAATATCTCTGCAAGGGCCTCAGAACTTTCTTGTCAAGCTTCCCACAAGGTCCAAGATTGTACCCCAGGTCAGACCTTGTGGATTTATCCATCTTAATGCATTGTAAAGCCTCTATTAGTTTCTCCCTGCTAATCTGTATGTTGTCCAAGACAACACGACTCATTTCCCCCATTTCCTTAACTTCCATTGTTTTCTCCACCATAAAAACTAATGCAAAATATTGATTAAAAATCTCACCCATTTTCCTTGGTTTCACAAGCTGACAACCATGCTTTTCTTTAAGAGGACCCATTAATATAAAAACATAAGAAGTAGCAGGAGTGGGCCATCTGGTCCATCGAGCCTGCTCCACCATTCAGTAAGATCATGGCTGATCTGGCCATGGACTCATCTCCACCTCCCTGCCTTTTCCCCATAACCCTTAATTCCCCTGTTATGCAAAAATCTATCTAACCTTGTCTTAAATATGTTTACTGAGGTAGCCTCCACTGCTTCATGAGGCAGAGAATTCCACAGATTGACCACTTGCTGGGAAAAGTAGTTCCTCCTCATCTCAGTCCTAAATCTACTCCCCCAAATCTTGAGGCTATGTCCCCTAGTTCTCATGGAAACAACTTTCGTGCCTCTATCTTATCTATCCCTTCAATAATTTTATATGTTTCTATAAGATCTCCTGTCATTCTTCTGAATTCCAGCGGGTAGAGTCCCAGGACACTCTACCTCCTCATTGTCTAACCCCCTCATATCTGGAGTCAATCTGGTGAACCTCCTCTGCACTGCCTCCAAAGCCAGTATATCCTTCTTCAAGTAAGGAGAGCAGAGCTGCATGCAGTACTCCAGGTGCAGCCTCCCCAGTACCCTAGTTACCCTTTTACTCCAATACACCTGTAGAATCATGGGGTTTTGCTTCATTTTGCCTGTCAGATCCTTCTCATATCTTCCATAATTTCTACACTTCCTCACTCCTATACTTTTTGTAGTCCTCAAGAGAGTCACTTGTTCCCAGTGGCTTATGCACAATGTTTGCCTCCCTCTTTTTCTTCACCTAATCTCTACTTTGCATTAAACTCCAGCCAATAGCCCTGTCCATAACCTACTGACCAACCAGTAGATTGGTTGTTGCTATGTGCCTGTTACTATCGCTGCAAACCAGACCAATGAATAAAAATGGGTGAGTATTACATCATTAAAGATGACCTTAGAGGTTTAAAATTATAAACACAAACCAATATGACAAAAGAAATAAAATCCGGCACTACATCAGCAAAAGACTTCTTGCAGAGGAATAGAGTAGGAAATGAGGGTGAACAGATTAACAAGTTCCTGCATTTGCAATTTTTTAAACATTCCAAGTAGGGACAAGCTATCAGCCTGGACATGAAGAATAATTAAGCAGATAAAAGTATAATGTGAGAAATAGGTTTTGAAGCAGCTTTTAAAAATCATTCAGGATTAGTGAAAAAGATCCACCTTGTAAATCATGATAACTATTGGTCTGGCATGAAGGAAAAATGGAAATGATGTGGACTCCAAGGTCAAGAAATGTTATTGTGTAATGTGTCATTTTTATGCAGTTTTAAGATCCCATTCATTTCAGACTGGTTTCTGAGTACCTCCCACCATGTGCCATGACTTTCATTTATCATGCTATGCAAATCCAAAGACGTCATATCGTAAGCCGCTGTGGGTCCATTATAGATTCTCAGGCACAGTAAGATTTTTTGTGCCAAGTGACACTAAATTGGTTTATCATTGTCATGTGGACAGAGGTAGAGTGAAAAGCTTTGCTTTGAATGCCATCAGTACAGACCATTTCATCACTGCAGTGCATTGAGATCATACAAGGGAAAACAGTAACAGAAAGCAGAATAAAGTTACAGGGAAACTGCAGTACAGGCAGGCAATAAGCTGCAAAAACCAGAACAAGAAAGATTGTAAGGTCATGAATTCATCTTGTACCAGGGAACTGTTCAATAGTTGAATAACAGTAGGATAGAAGGTGCCCTCGAGCACGGTGGAATGTGCTTTATATCTTCTGCCCATTGGAGGGGTGAGCAGAGTGTGGGGTGGGTGGGGCCTTTAATTATGTAGGCTGCTTTACCAAGGTAGCATAGGCAGAGTCAATGGAGGGGAGCCATAGAGCTCTATAGCACAGAAACAGGCCCTTCAGCCCATCTAGTCCATGCCAAACTATTATTCTGCCTAATCCCTTCAACCTGCACCTGGAACATAGCCCTCCATACACCTCCTATCCAGGCAGTCATCCAACCTTCTCCTAAATCGAACCTGCATCCACCACTTCCACTGGCAGCTTACTCCACACTCTCACCACCCTCTGAGAGAAGAAATTCCCCTTCATGTTCTCCTTAAACATTTCATGCTGAGCTGAGTACACATTTCTCTCCAGTTTTTTTTGTGGTCTCAGGCAGAGAGCGTCCATGCTGAGCTGTGATACATCCAGATGGGATGCTTTCTGTAGTACATCGATGAGGGTGCAAGGAGCATGCTGAGTAATAGTGATCCTTTCTTGGCCATGGTTGAATTAGTAACTAATAGTGATGGTGACTCCAAGAGCAGTGTGTAAAAAGAACTATGCAGTGCTGGTACCTTGAGCTAGATAGGCATAGGACTGTGCATGCTGAAAGTTTAGGATGAGGCATTTGTAAACATAAGAAAAATGATGCGAAAGGAATGATGTTCACCCCATTGTGTTTCAATTCCTACATTACATATCCTCACCCAGCTGAATTTGCGCACACACCAACATCAATTTGCAATTTCTACATGCGCTACTGTGCTTGCCTGTAGCAGCCGCCAAATCAACGCAGCTGCAGGCAAACGTTGAGGCGCATGTAGAAACGTAGCTTGCGGTCACACTTCCAACTTGAAACCTTCACGTTATGAACGTTTCACAGCAACACAGCCCTATTGTAACCTGGAGAGGACCTGTATCCGAAAGAGGATGTTGATCAATGCAGTTTTCACAACTTTCCTTTGGTTGCATAGCCTCTTACATATCAATATTTAGCAAAGCTTATCAGCTGCTAAGTTTTTGCGAACAGCCTTTTATGATAGTAAATGCTGTTGGAACATCTGACTAATTTGGATGTATTTGAACTTGGTCTCCATTCATGGTGATAGTTAAATTGCATGTACCTTTGATCAACCTTGGAAAGAAATTATCTGCTGATATAGTCTGCTGCAGTGTTTCTGTGTTTCTATTAATTAGCCATAAAGACAAGATGTCCTTCACCCAGTTCAACATCCTTACTTATCATTTTAACTCTGCTCTTGCAAAATGGTTTTTAGTGCTTGAAGTTCATCTCACGGTGTACTGTGGATGGTGGATTAATTTTCATGTAGAATTTCATAAGGAGAATGCTCTGGGTCTGTGGTGTTTGCTAGTTGTGGCCATTGGGTAACATTGTAGTTAAGTTGTCAGACTTCTGATGGGGCCATAAAGCATAGAAGCAGGATCAGGCCATTCAGCCCATTGGGTCTGTTCTGTCATTCCATTATGGCTGATGTATTATCCCCTGAATCCTATGCTCCTGCTTTCTCCCTGTAACCTTTGACACCTTTACTAATAATCTGCTTTAAGTATACCCAATGACTTGGTGTCGTCATGAAGCAATGGATCTCACAGATTCACTACCCTCTGGTGAAAGAAATTCCTCCTCTCTTCTAAACATCTTGCGTTCTGAGGCTCTGCCCTCTGGACCTAGACTCCCCCACTATTGAAAATATCCTCTCCACATCCACTATCTAGGCCTTTTAATATTCAATAGATTTCAATGAGATTGACCCTCATTCTTCTGAACTCCAACGAGTGCAGGTCCAAAGTATTCAAAGGCTCCTCACACATCAATCCCTTCATCCCTGAGGTCATTTTTCATAAACCACCTCTTGACCGTCTCCAATGACAACACATCTTTTCTTAGATAAGGGGCCCCAAACTGCTCAACATATTCTAATTGCCAACTAACCAATGCTTTATAAAGCTTCAGCATAACATCCTTGCTTTTATTCTCAAACTGCCTTAAAATGAATGCTAAAGTTGCAACAACCTGCAATTTAATCATTAGAAAATCCTGCACTAGGCCTCCTAGGACTTCCAAGGTCCTTTTCAGCTCTGATTTTTGAATTTTATCCCAATTTAGAGAATAGCTTATGCCTTCATTCCTTCTACCAATGTACAGGACCGTACATTCCCAGTATTGTGTTTAATCTGCCACTTTCTGCCCATTCTCCTAAACTGACCAAGTCCTTTTGCAGACTCCCTGCCTGCCCTCCATCTATTTGTGTATCATCCGCAACATTGGCCACAAAGCTATCAGTTCCATCAACATGAACAGAAGCAGTTCCAACACCAACCCCTGCAGAACATCACTAGTCACTGGCAACCAATTAGGCCCTTTTTATTCCCACACTTTACCACCTGCCTGTCAGCCAATCATCTATTCATATTAATATCTTTCCAGTACTTTGATCTTGTTTAGCAGTTTCGTATGCAGGCCTTCTGAAAACCCAAGTAAACAATAACCACAGACTTTCCTTTGTCTATTCTGCCTGTTATTTCTTCAAAGAATTCCAATAGATTTACTAAGTAAGATCTCCCCTTAAGGAAACCATGCTGACTTGGCCCATTTTATCTTGTGCCTCCCAAAAACGCATCTCTAATATTGGACTCCAATATCTTTCCAACCACTGGTCA
The DNA here is from genome assembly GCF_030144855.1 of Hypanus sabinus. NCBI lineage: Eukaryota > Metazoa > Chordata > Chondrichthyes > Myliobatiformes > Dasyatidae > Hypanus > Hypanus sabinus. Next base: position 35,242,259 of record NC_082707.1, read on the forward strand.
AGCCAACTGGTCTATAATTTTCTTTCTTCTGCCTCTCTCCCTTCTTAAAGAGTGGAGTGACATTTGTGATACTAATGCTTCCATAATGTCTTCAGCCACCTCTTCCGGAACCCCAGTGTGTAGTCCGATAGGTCCGGGTGACATCTCCCCTCAGACTCTTCAGTCTGTGGCGATGTGAGTTGTAATCCCAATAATAGAGTTGAAGAATATCAACTGAAATAATTAAATAAATTTCAACTTCAAGTTTATTTTCATTCAAACATACACGTGCATTCACCCAAACAAAACAATGTTCCATTGACACCAAGGTGAAAAACACAGTACATATAGCACATACAGCACATAAAATAATATTAACATATAATAAAATCTGTGGATGTACAGCTTGACATAAAGCACATATATGACATACAGTTAAATATACAACAGTGTACTGCTACTGGTGTTGTCATGAAAAATGTGTACTGGGTGGTAGCTGGGAGCTCAGAAGTCTCATCTTGGGAAAAGAAGCTGTTCTGAAGCTTAGCAGTACTTGTTATTACACTGCAGTGCCTTCTACATGCCTTTAGGAGGTTAAAGAGATTGTGGGACAGATGGGAGGGATCCTTGTAAATGCCGAGAGCTCTATGAATGCCTTTTAATTGGAGTAAGGGGAATTTTGAGGCTATCAGGCAGGAAATTGGAGGCTTAAATTGAAAACAGATGTCTCAGGGAAAAGAACGGAAGAAATGTGGCAAATGTTTAGGGGATATTTGTCTAGAGTTCTGTATAGGTACGTTCCAATGAGACAGGGAAGTTATGGTAGTGTACAGGAACCATGGTGTACAAAGGCTGTAATAAATCTAGTCAAGAAAAGAAAAGCTTACAAATGGTTCAGACAGCTAGGTAATGTTAGAGATCTAGAAGATTATAAGGCTAACAGGAAGGAACTTAAGAAATTAGGAGAGGCAGAAGGGGCCATGAGAAAGCCTTGACAGGCAGAATTAAGGAAAACCCAAGGCATTCTAGAAGTATGTGAAGAGCAAGAGGATAAGACGTGAAAGAATAGGACCAATCAAATGTGACAGTGGGAAAGTGTGTATGGAACCGGAGGAAATAGCAGAGGTACTTAATGAATACTTTACTTCAGTATTCACTATGGAAAAGGACCTTAGTGATTATTGTGATGACTTGCAGCAGACTGAAAAGCTTGAGCATGTAGATATTAAGAAAGAGGATGTGCTGGAGCTTTTGGAAAGCATCAAGTTGGATAAGTTACCGGGACCGGGCGAAATGTACCCCAGGCTACTGTGGGAGTCGAGGGAGGAGATTACTCAGCCTCTGGCAATGATCTTTGCATTATCAGTGAGGACAGGAGAGGTTCCAGAGGATTGGAGGGTTGTGAATGTTGTTCCTTTATTCAAGAAAGGGGGTAGAGATAGCTCAGGAAATTATAGACCAGTGAGTCTTACCTGAGTGGTTGGTAAGTTGATAGAGAAGATCCTGAGAGGCAGGATTTATGAACATTTGGAGTGGTATAATATGATTAGGAGTAGTCAGCATGGCTTTGTAAAGGGTAGGTTGTGCCTTACAAGCCTGATTGAATTTTTTGTGGATGTGACTAAACACATTGATGAAGGAAGAGCAGTAGATGTAGTGTATATGGATTTCAGCAAGGCATGGGATCAAAGGAGACATTGCTTTGTGGATCCAGAATTGGTTTGCCCACAGAAGGCAAAGAGTGGTTGTAGACGGGTCATATACTGCATGGAGGTCAGTCACCAGTGGAGTACCTCAGGGATCTGTTCTGGGACCCTTACTCTTCATGATTTTTATAAATGACCTGGATGAGGAAGTGGAGGGATGGGTTAGTAAGTGTGCTGATGACACAGAGGGTGGAGGTGTTGTGGAAAGTGTGGAGGGCTGTTAGAGGTTACAGCAGGACATTGATAGGATGCAAAACCGGGCTGAGAAGTGGCAGATGGAGTTCAACCCAGTTAAGTGTGAAGATGTTCATTTTGGTAGGTCATATTTGGCAGAATATTCTATTAATCATAAGACTCTTGGCAGTGTGGAGGTTCAGAGGGATCTTGGGGTCCGAGTCCATAGGACGCTCAAAGCAGGTTGACTTTGTGGTTAAGAAGACATATGTTCTGTTGGCCTTCATCAATCATGGAATTGAATTTAGGAGACAAGAAGTAATGTTATAGCTATATATGATCCTGGTCAGACCCCACTTGGAGTACTGTGCTCAGTTCTGGTGGCCTGACTACTGGAAGAATGTGGAAGCCATAGAAAGGGTGCAGAGGAGATTTACGAGGATGTTGCCTGGATTAGAGAGCATGCCTTATGAGAGTAAGTTGAGAGAACTCAGCCTTTTCTCCTTGGAGCGATGGAGGATGAGAGGTGACCTGATAGAGGTGTACAAGTTGATGAGAGGCATTGATTGTGTGGATAGTCAGAGGCTTTTTCCCAGGTGTGACGAGATCTTAAGGTTTATTCAATATGGACTGTGCCTTTAAAAAGAGTTTTTTGGCTGCCGGCAACGGTGGTGGAGGTGGATACAATAGGGTCTTTTAAGAGGCTTTTAGATAGGTACATGGAGCTTAGTAGTATAGAGGGCCTAGTAATTTCTAAGGTAGGGACTTGTTCAGCACAACTTTGAGGGCCGAAGAGCCTGTATTGTGCTGTAGGTTTTCTATGTTTCTATGTACTAGTAGAATAATGGTGAGTGTGAAATGCTGAATAATGGGTAAAATTTCATTATGTCCCCTAATGAAGGAGCAGAGTTGGTAGTGGGGAAGAAAATCTTCTATTTTTTCCTGCTCTGACATATTTATGAATCCAGATTTACCAGTTTAGTTAAAACTTAAAACTCTCAAGTGTGCTTTCAGTTCATGGAAGGATAGATTGAATTTTCAATTTCTGGCAAACCACCTGCCCCTGCCAATGCCTATGAAAATTATGCTTTCTTTCTCCTGTGCCTGTGGCAGGATCTTGATTAAAGGAGCCAGCCCAGTTCTCAGACAAAGAATCCCTGCACTTTGAAGTATCTTTAACTCCAATTATGCATTTGGAGTGGTGCATAGAAACAAATCAGCCTTTATGCTTCTGAAAGAACCAAACTGGCAATGTTTTATGCACTGATTCAGCAGATTATCAAAGTTCTAATAAATATTCCTGAAATTTAAAATGCTGTAAACTTTTAAAAAGCAATGGCAATCAATAAGCTCAATTTAAAATCTCTAAAATTAGAACTCAACTGGAATCCTTCATGTTTCTTCTGCATAGAAGGCCAAATGCGTAAGTTCCTAGAACCATAAAGTAGAGGAGCAGAATTAGGCAATTTGGCCTATGGCGACTTCTCCACCATTTCATCATGGCCGATTCATTTTCTCTGTCACCCCCATCTCCTGCCTTCTCGCCATATGCCTTCATGCCCTGAATAATCAAGAATCTGTCAACCTGTGTCTTAAACATACCCAATGACTTGGCCTCCACAACCGCCTGTGGCAGTGAATTCCACAGATTCACCACTTTCTGGCTGAAGAAATTCCTCCTCCTCATCTCTGTTCTAAAAGGACCCTCACCCCATTCTGAAGCTGAGCCATCTGGTCTGAGACACTCCCAACATAGGAAAAATCCTCTCTACATCCAATCTCTCAAAGCCTTTCACCATTCAATAGCTTTCAATTAGATCACCCCTCATTCTTCTGAATTTCAGTGAATACAGACCATCAAATGCTCCTCATGTGACCAGCCGTTTAATCCTGGAATTGTTTTCATGAACCTCCTTTGAACCCGCTCCAGTTTCAGTACATCCTTTCTAAGATAAGTAGCCCCAAACTGCTCACAAAAATCCAAGTGAGGCCTCACCAGTGCTTTTTAAAGTCTTAACATTACATCCTTGCTTTATTTTCTGGTCCTCTTGAAATGAATGCTAACATAGCAATTGCCTTCCTCACCACCGACTCAACCTGCAAATTAACCTTTAGGGAATCCTGCAATAGGGCTCCCAAGTCCCTTTGCACCTCAAATTTTTGAATTTTCTATCAAAGTCTTCAATTCTATCATGGAATTTATTGACATATAACCTAAAAAGATGTGGTTTCAACAGAGAGCCCTGTGAAACGCTGCTAGTCGCTGGCAGCCAACTCGAAAAGGCTCCCTTTAATCTCACTTTTTGCTTCCTGCCAATTATCCACTGGTCCAGGTGATGTATCTACTTTCAGACCTTCATCCTAGTAATAGCAACTTTACACACCTCTGCCCCTGACACTTCCGAACTTCCAGCATACGGCTAGAGTCTTCCACAGTAGATTGATGCACAATACTTATTTAGTTCATCCACCATTTCCTTGTCCCCCATTATTACCTCTCCAGCATTATTTTTCAATGGTCCAATATCCACTCCACCTCTTTTTAACACTTTATGTGTCTGAAGAAACTTTTGGTATCCTCTTTAATATTATTGGCTACCTTAGCTTTGAATTCCAGCTTTTCTTTTTTTTAGTTGCCTTCTGTTGATTTTTAAAAACTTCCCAATTCTCTAACTCCCCACTAATTGTTGGTCTGCTATATACACTCTCTTTTGCCTTTATGTTGGTTTTAACTCGCTTGTTAGCCATGGTTATGTCATTTTGCCTTTAGAATACGTCTTTCTCTTTGGGATGGATATACCCTGCATCTTCTGAATTGCTTTCTGAAATTCCAGCCATTGCTGCTCTGCCATCATCCCTGACATGTTCTTTCCCAATCAGTTTTGGCTAGCTCCTCTCTCGTGCCTTTGTAATTCCTTTTACTCCGCTGTATTACTGGTACATCTGACAGTAGCTTCTGCTCAAATTGCAGGGTGAATTCTATGATATTATGATCACTCTCTCCTTTACCTTAAGCTCCCTAATCAATTCCAGTTCAATGCACAATCCAGAATAGCTGATTCCCCAGTGCTTTCAACACCAGGCTGCTCTAAAATGTCATCTCAGAGGCATTCTAGGATGTCCTCCTCTTGGGATCCAGCACCAACTTGATTTTCTCAATCTACCAACATACTGAAATCCCCCGTTACATTGCCTTTTTGCCAGGCATTTTCTAATACCCTTTGAAATTTGTAGACCACATCCTTGCTACTGTTTGGGGGTCTGTATATAACTCTCATCAGGGTCTTTTTACCCTTGCAGTTCCTTAGCTCTACCCACAATGATTCAACACCTTCTAACACAATGTCAGCTCTCTCTAATGATTTGATTTCATTTTTTAGCCAACAGAGCCATGCCACCCCCTCTGCCTATCTACTTGTTCTTTTGATACAATGCGTATCCTTGGACGTTAAGCTTCCAGCTATAAACTTCTTTCAGCCACGATTCAGTGATGCCAAAATCATACCTGCCCATCTGTAACTGTGCTACAAGTTCATCCACCTTATTCTATATACTGTGCACATTCAATATAACACCTTTTCAATCTTGTCCACCTTTTACTTTACAACTCATCCTGTTAACTGCCATTTTGCCCTGACATCAGCTTCTCCTTCCTAGGAGTCTCACAACACAGTTTGCAAGCCAAATACTTCATCCTCTGCGCTATCACTCTGATCCCCAACCCCCTGACGAGTTAGTGTAAACCCTCCCAGACAGCTCTAGTAAACTTGCCCAAAGGAATATTGATTTTCCTCGGGTTCAGGTGTAACCCGTCCTTTTTGTGCAGGTCATACCTTCTACAGAAGGGATCCTAATGATCCATAAATCTGAACCCCTGCCAATATGAACCATGACTTCTGGCTGAGCACCCTTCCCCTGGAAAATACAGTGGACCTGATCTGAGAAATCCCCAACCCTGGAACCTGGGAGGCTACATACCATCCTGGTGTTTCTTATCACGCCTACAGAATCTCGTCTCTGTTCCTCTGACAATGGAATCTCCTATCACCACTGTAGTCTTCTTCATTTCTCTTCTTTTCTGAGCCACAGCACTCAACTAAGTTAAGAGGAGATTTACAAGAGTGTTGTTGGGACTGGAGAACTATATTCATGAAGAGAGCATGGTTTATTTGGGATTGTTCTCCATAGATCAAAGAAGAGATTTAAGGTGTACTAAAATTGAGAGGTTTGGATGGTGAACAATTGGGTGATATAATTGGTTAAAGGATTAGAGTGGAGTGGAAGATTTTGTTTTCTTTGTGGGGATGATTAGGATCTCGAGTTCGCTCTCTGAAAGAATGATGGAGACAGAAACTTTTGCTAGGCTTTTGAAATTACCTGCACGAAAAACCGTAATCTGCAAAGTTATAAACCAGAAGCTGGAGAGTGTGATGAAGCTTTTAATCTATTTTGATATAATTGGTCAAACAGCTTCCTTTTGTGCTGCAAGTTCCTAATGTTTTATTTCTATTTCTATTTCTGAATATGTTTCCTAAAGATGGAAACTATCTTAATAAGGAATTATCAGAGATCAAGCTTGCAACCCTGTAAGTTGCTGTTATGGACTGGAGAAGGACAACTGCAATGTCACATTACCTAGTGGTACCTCCTCCCAGTAGCTGGTGTTCGTTAGAGAATTGGATGCGAATGTCAGGAACTGAGCCTGTCGCTGCATCTCCTGCCTTCCTAAAGTTATCTTCTGTTTTTCTTGTGTTTCTCATATTTAAGTGAAGTTGAAAATGAATCAAATTTTTGTGCATGTGCCACTCTACGTGTTAGCTTTAGGCTGGACTGTTAAGGCTATTCTTCACAAAGGAGGTTAATTTTTCATGCCTCCCTTGCAAGTGTTGATAGCGAAATGCTGCTCCCTTATTGGTTTGAAGGTATACATTGGTAGAAAATTAGGCCTTCAATTCGAAATGTATTAAGGTGATTTGCAAGTATGTAAATCTCTTTGATTTGATTCTAATTTTTTGACTTTCTTTATTTTGCTGACTCGGAAAGAGTTGAGAAGAAAGAACGGGCCAGGTTAAAGACAGTGAAATTTAATTCAAAATCAAGAGATAAAGGGGTAAGTGTTTCTTGTGGGGGAAGGGAAGGTTTACAATTTGCATTTTTATATCAGTAGAATTATTTACATCCTTAAAAGAAAGTGATTATCTTTCTATTTGAATTAAAATGTCAAATAACGTATGTGAAAGACTTAAACAAGAATCTTGAGACCATAGAACTGTTTCACTCTGTAGATTTCCTCTGTTAAACTGGAAAGTTCATGTTCTGAAAATTACCTGCTGATTTATCGTTATTTCTTAACATTTAATGAATGAATGCATTCCACTTAAATCCAACAAACTGGGGTTACAGCTGGAGACTTCACAAATTAGTGATGCAAGTTAAGTACATTTGGGTATTTTTCTTTGTTGAAGGTGCTACACTACTGGACATTATGTCGAGGCCCAGTAAAAAATTTTAAGTGTAGTCCATGTGATAGTGCTGCACCTAAGTGTATGTGGCTTCACTTGTTAATTCTGGTCCTAAAACTGGGTCCCACATAGATACAGTAGTGAAATACCTGATTTATTTGGCATTACAAAGAATTAGTGTTCACTTGGCGCAAGGTCCTGACATTGTAGTAATCCAGTATATGAGCATTGATGGATAATGGCTGCACTGCTGACCAGCTCACTGTCAGGAGCGGCAAGGTATTTTGCACTGAGGCTACAATCTGCAACTTTTCAGCACCTTCTCCACATTGTAGATGTGGAGAAACATCAGGAACCATTCAGCAAATGTATAGTTAAATTTGTTTTACAAGTTCATTAGCTTTTTTTCCACTGAACTGAGGGTGCAATGAAAGGTTATAAGCAGGTTCCAAAATTAGATCTGATTATCCCATCAATTTTAATTCCAAAAACCTTCAGGTGCTCCATTCTTCAAGACTAGTATAAAGTCCTATAGATTTTGTTATTGTTTAAATAGAAGGGTGTTGCATGTCAAAACTTCCACTGCAGTCTGTCCAATAGTAAATCCACTAAAGGAAGATTCGAACTTAGTCAGGTTCTATCAGATTGAAGGGTGTAAAAGTGTAGAGGGTAAACCAATTGAATAATCCATGAATGTTTTATCGTAGGTGATTTATAACACAATCCAAACTCCTCATGTAGATAAAGACAAGCTGGATTTGGGTTAGATTTGCACTGATTGAGATCACTTCTGTAATTATGAAACCTTTTCCAAGATGACAGTTCCACCTTGTTCTTCTAGTAATGCTAACCCCACCTATGCCTTCTTTAGCATAACTAAGCAAGTAATGTACTATCTTCATGGCTAACTCTGTCAGTAAAGATGATTCCAGCATAGGCTGAGACTTCACCTATCCCATTTCAAACAAGCGAAAATCTGCAGATGTTGGAAATCCAAGTAACACAAACAAAATGCTGGAGGAACTCAGCAGGCCAGGCAACATCTAAGGAAAAGAGTACAGTCAATGTTTCAGACTGAAACCCTTCATCAGGACCAGAGAAAAGAAGATAAGGAGTCAGAGTTTACTTTGCCCCTCCTCCCTCCGGTTTCATCTATCACCTTGTGTTTCTCCCGCACCCCCCCCCCACCCCAATTCTGACTCCTCATCTTTTTTTCTCCAGTCCTGCTGAAGGGTCTTGGCCCAAAACATCAATTGTACTCTTCTCTATAGATGCAGCCTGGCCTGCTGAGTTCCTGCAGCATTTTGCTTGTGTCACCTATCCCATCATTGCTTCCAGTCTCAATTATGAGCAATATCAAGTAGAGCCAAAACACTATTCCTTCTGGACTCAACTTGAAACTGTTTGCAAAGCAGATTTTCCCTTCATTGTTGCTCTGGTACCACAGTCTTCACTTGACCATCCCTTGCATGCAAAACTAAATACAAATTGTTTTTAATCTTCGTATTCCAGCCTTCAACGGTTAAATGAGTCTTGTTCCAGGACCTTATAAAAGCAGTGAATTGGAAGAATAAAGCTGCAGTATAAAATAAATTTTCTTCAGATGGGCATCAGCAAAGTTGAACTTGTGATTTAGTTTGAAATTGGGCATAAGTGAGCAATATCTGAGGGTTTAATATCTCTTGGTGCAGGGGGCAGGGTTTTAGATTTTTGGATCATTGGGATCTCTTCTGGGGAAGGTGGGACCTGTACAGATTGGATGGGGTGCACCTGAACTTGAGGGGGAGCAATATCCTTGCTGGTAGGTTTGCTTGCATGGTTTGGGAGGGTTTAAACTAATTTGCAAGGGGGGTGGGACCCGGAGTAATAGAGCAGTGCATGGAGTAAAGCCAGATCTAACATATAGAGAGGCTTTGAGGAAAGAGCTGCAGAATAAAGGGTATAAAGGTAGTAAGGTAGAAGGGCTAAAGTGTGTGCACTTCAATGCAAGAAGCATCAGGACCAAAGGTGATGAACTGAGAGCTTGGATACGTACATGGAATTATGATGTAGTGGCCATTACGGAGACTTGGCTGGCACCAGGGCAGGAATGGATTCTCAATATTCCTGAATTTAAGTGCTTTAAAAGGGATAGGGGGGTGGGGAAGGGGAGGTGGGGTGGCATTACTGGTCAGGGATACTATTACAGCTGCAGAAAGGGTGGGTAATGTAGCAGGATCCTCTTTTGAGTCAGTATGGGTGGAAGTCAGGAACAGGAAGGGAGCAGTTACTCTACTGGGGTATTCTATAGGCCGCCTGGTTACAGCAGAGATACCGAGGAGCAGATGGGAGGGCAGATTTTGGAAAGGTGCAAAAATAACAGGGTTGTTATCATGGGTGACTTTCACTTCCCTAATATTGATTGGCACTTGATTAGTTCCAAGGGTTTAGATGGGGCAGAGTTTGTTAAGTGTGTCCAGGATGGATTCCTGTCACAGTATGTTGACAGGCCGACTCGGGGGAATGCCATACTAGATCTAGTATTAGGTAACGAACTGGGACAGGTCACAGATCTGTCAGTGGGTGAACATCTGGGGGACCACTCCCTGACCTTTAGCATTATCATGGGAAAGGATAGAATCAGAGAGGACAGGAAAATTTTTAATTGGGGAAGGGCAAATCATGAGGCTATAAGGCTAGAACTTGTGGGTGTGAACTGGGATGATGCTTTTGCAGGGAAATGTACTATGGACATGTGGTCGATGTTTAAGGATCTCTTGCAGGATGTTAGGGATAAATTTGTCCCGGTGAGGAAGATAAAGAATGGTAGGGTGAAGGAACCATGGGTGACAAGTGGAAAATCTAGTCAGGTGGAAGAAGACAGCATACATGAGGTTTAGGAAGCAAGGATCAGATGGGTTATTGAGGAATATAGGGTAGCAAGAAAGGAGCTGAAAAAAAGGGCTGAGAAGAGCAAGAAGGGGGCATGAGAAGGCCTTGGCGAGTAGGGTAAAGGAAAACCCCAAGGCATTCTTCAATTATGTGAAGAACAAAAGGATGACAGGAGTGAAGGTAGGACTGATTAAAGATAAAAGTGGGAAGTTGTGCCTGGAGACTGTGGAAGTGAGCGAGGTCCTCAAAGAATACTTCTCTTCGGTATTCACCACTGAGAGGGAACTTGATGACGGTGAGGACAATATGAGTGAGGTTGATGTTCTGGAGCATGTTGATATTAAGGGAGAGGAAGTGTTGGAGTGGTTAAAATACATTAGGACGGATAAGTCCCCGGGGCCTGACAGAATATTCCCCAGGCTGCTCCACGAGGCAAGGGAAGAGATTGCTGAACCTCTGGCTAGGATCTTGTTGTCCTTGTTGTCCACAGGAATGGTACTGGAGGATTGGAGGGAAGCGAATGTTGTCCCCTTTTTCAAAAAAGGTAGTAGGGATGGTCCAGGTAATTACAGACCAGTGAGCCTTACATCTGTGGTGGGAAAGCTGTTGGAAAAAATTCTTAGAGATAGGATCTATGGGCATTTAGAGAATCATGGTCTGATCAGGGACAGTCAGCATGGTTTTGTGGAGGGCAGATCGTGCCTAACAAGCCTGATAGAGTTCTTTGAGGAGGTGACCAGGCATATAGATAAGGGTAGTGCAGTGGATGTGATCTACATGGATTTTAGTAAGGCATTTGACAAGGTTCCACATGGTAGGCTTATTCAGAAAGTCAGAAGGCATGGGATCCAGGGAAGTTTGGCCAGATGGATTCAGAATTGGCTTGCCTGCAGAAGGCAGAGGGTTGTGGTGGAGAGAGTACATTCAGATTGGAGGGTTGTGACTAGTGGTGTCCCACAAGGATCTGTTCTGGAACCTCTACTTTTTGTGATTTTTATTAACTACCTGGATGTGGGGGTAGAAGGGTGGGTTGGCAAGTTTGCAGACGGCACAAAGGTTGGTGGTGTTGTAGCTAGTGTAGAGGATTGTTGAAGATTGCAGAGAGACATTGATAGGACGCAGAAGTGGGCTGAGAAGTGGCAAATGGAGTTCAACCTGGAGATGTGTGAGGTGGTACACTTTGGAAGGACAAACTCCAAGGCAGAGTACAAAGTAAATGGCAGGATACTTGGTAGTGTGGAGGAGCAGAGGGATCTGGGGGTACATGTCCACAGATCCCTGAAAGTTGCCTCACAGGTAGATAGGGTAGTTAAGAAAGCTTATAGGGTGTTAGCTTTCATAAGTCGAGGGATAGAGTTTAAGAGACACGATGTAATGATGCAGCTCTATAAAACTCCAGTTAGGCCACACTTGGAGTACTGTGGCCAGTTCTGGTTGCCTCAGTATAGGAAGGATGTAGAAGCATTGGAAAGGGTACAGAGGAGATTTACCAGGATGCTGCCTGGTTTAGACAGTATGGATTATGATCAGAGATTAAGGGAGCTAGGGCTTCTCTCTTTGGAGAGGAGGATGAGAGGAGACATGATAGAGGTGTACAAGATATTAAGAGGAATAGACAGAGTGGACAGCCAGCGCCTCTTCCCCAGGGCACCAGTGCTCAGTACAAGAGGACATGGCTTTAAGGTAAGGGGAGGAAAGTTCAAGGGGGATATTAAAGGAAGGTTTTTCACTCAGAGAGTGGTTGGTGCGTGGAATGCACTGCCTGAGTCAGTGGTGGAGGTAGATACACTAGTAAAATTTAAGAGACTACGAGACATGGATATGAATAGACATGGATTAGGTATGGATTGTGCCATGATGGTACAATACCGATAAACATTATGTTATATTGTACGCATTTTCTACTTTTTGTAGAAACAGCTGCAGGTGGAGAAGAACACCTCTCAGGAATTCCTCCAAATGCTTATAACTTTTGCCTCTCCTTCATTGCAATGTTCTTCACTTCTCAAATTCTAAATTACATCACCCTGCTCGGTTTTATTTGGTCTCCTGGTGAGGATTGTCATTCCTCTGCCTGAGCAGACGCTTTACGGGTTAAGAATGCCTGTTTTTTTTTAATCAATATGCTGACCAGCAGAAGTTAAACCATAGCTCTCCTGTTATGTGACAGCAGCAGTGCAGTTTCATTCATTAGTAATTTTTAATTCAGGGATGGAGAGAAAGTAAAAGATAACGCTGGTTAAATTAAATAGTGAACATGTATTTCTGATTAGAAAATGTTATCTTACACATCTTCTTAAAAAAAGTGAATTATTATAAAATTCTGATTTTCATTCATAAACATTCAATTGTGATTTTTTAATATCAAAGTATGCATTTAACTTTAAATTTATATAGCCAAGAATGACTAAGATTAACAGCATGCTTCTACCTGCTGTGGTTTTAAAATAAATGCTGATGACCTTTTTCTGTGCTAAATGTAGAACCTATATTGTTGCTCTTTACATGCCTGTTAGGTTGGAACAATTGTTGACTGATGTGCACAGAAACATGCATGTGTTGTGTTGCAAGAGGATTGCAATAAAAACGCTTGCCATTGATGAAGATTGCATTTCTTGGAGCTCTTTTACCAAATAATAGTCAAACTCCTTGATGACATTGGTAAATGCCAAGCTCTACCTCGCTATGCATGCACTGTACTTAAAAGAGAAACTTGCCTTTCAAGCTCAAAATCCATTTTCTCTTGTTTCGGGTGTAAGCATTGGTGAGCATCTGGGTACCATTTTTTGATTGGATTTTCTCTTGCCATTTTGATTTGAACTGTTTGGAGTTCATTTTAACATTCCGTTTTGCTAATATAAAATGGATGGCATTAAAACGAATCTTGGCCAAATAAAAAAGACATTTTTATTATTCACATATTAGTTTTCCAAATCTTAACCAATGGGGGGAAATGTTAGTGTTTCTTATTATACAGCTAAAGCACTAAAGTTGAGAAACCATCAACACAATTGTAACTAACTTTAACTAACCCATTTGTCTTTAACTTTTATCATGTAATCATTGCCATATTTTTCAATAATATCTGGCCTTTCTTTTCCTGTATATCAAGTTCTCTCTCATGTTACTACTCACACATGTGATGTTTTTCTCCTATTGCTTCCACAAGCCGGCTCCTTTAGAGGCTTTTTAGTTCTAATTCTTCTTCAAATGAAGCTTAATAAACTTTGGAATAAGAGTTCTTTTTAATAGTTTACGTGCATTACTACTCATGATTAGTTGTTTTAGGTTTTGCCCCAGAATAAATAAATCTTGTAGACTTACCTGAAATTCTTGAGAAATTGGATTTTTATTATTTTGATGCATTTTAACTTTACTGCATTGGCTGTGAATTTTCTTCATGAAATTCTTTCTGAAATTTGACAATGACTTTAAGGTTTATTAATCCAGACTTGAATTTGTAAGACAGCATGTGGCAACCATGTCTCAACCTATATCCTTTGTTTCACAATCTTCAATATCACAGTCCATCCATTTAAGTTCATCTATATTTTCTTGTTTCAAGAAGATTTTCAGCATAATCTCATCAAAAAACCTTTCAAACAAATCTTTGTCATGAACACCTTTTTAAATACACCTTGACCAGATTTTTTTTCCCATTTTGATCATCTCAGTTGCAGAACATGTTTTATTGTATCTTGTGGAAGCAAATTAAGGGTGGATAATTTCTGTCTTGACAACTATTACAGCTGATAAACATTTTTTTAAGATTCAAAATTGCTACGTGTCCTGGAAGATTCTCAGGGCAGCTCTTTACAGTTTTTGATAACAGTTTGTAGGAAATATATTCCTGGAATAAAATTCTTATTATTTCTTGGCTCTATCTAATCATATATCATTTTTTTAAAAAATATTGCAAGGGATTGTGGCCCAATTCAGTTACCATGTGTTTCTGGGGTCGGGCATTAACCACGTGGACATTAGACACCCCTTTTTTGCCACTCCTTCTCTTCCTCAGCAGTCATTCAATGACAAGCGTAAAAAGAACATCTTTTCCCGAAAATTCCCCTTCTACAAGAGCAAGGAGCAGAGTGAGCAGGAAACCAGTGACCTTGAACGTAAGTAGCTGCAACCAGATGCACCTGTAGAGAAGATCAATCTCCAAGAAGGGACCTTTACAGCGTTACCATGGCAATGTGTTTCTGCTGAATACAGCTGGATTTTCCCCATTTTTTATTTTAAAAAGGGCATCTAATTGAAATTGGCTGTATCCACTTTTGTTAATATGTCAGTCTCTCTGATGAGACTTCATGGTTAACTCCTAGGCTGGGCAACCCTCTAAACCAGTTATGTTCACACAAACAGTCTGTCATGGTAGTAGACTTGTTATGTGTCACTGACAGATTTTTTTTTCTTCTGTGATTGTTCTTTTTTCTTTATTGCTTGCTGTCTGGGGACTACTCTACAGGAGATCCCCGGGTTAGGTGACGACGTTATGGGAACAAAAGGCCTGAGTAAGTGCCGGAAAATCCTCTCCATTCACATTTGCCTCCATCTATTTTCTAAGCTGGGTTTTTTTGTTGCTTTTTCTAGTGGTTTGTATGGTTCTGCTGGCATGGGGGAGGTTCATGGTTATTGGTCTTCGTGTCTTTATTTGTACTTTTCAATCATTGCCATGCAACGTCAGGCCATATTTCCTATGTTGACTTTCAGATAAAGCAGATACTTGTTTTAAATTTGTAAATCAATTGAATGCAAGTAAGATATTTCCCTTGCCTAAAATATGTAAATAGTGTCTGAAGATTTTTTTGTTACAATTATTTGCAACAGGCTTTTGTATGCCTTTGTTTGCAAACTTGCTGATTTGAATTCTGAAGTAAGCAGAATATCAATGTTTACCTCAGTGTATGGCCAAATTTTAAATGTTAACATAGGAAATAACTGGAAACAATTGCAAATGATTTTTTCTTACATTATGACATCGGTGTGATCTGCAAACTGTGAACTGGAGGAAAGATTTTTTTTATTTTCCTTAAATTGTGTGAGAGTTTCAGAGAGCTAGAAATCATCAGGTTTGTTCAAAGGCTTCCTTTCAGCAGACACGTTTGTTTTGCTATTTATTATTTTCCCCCATGGTTCTGGGATGAACTGGCTGCTGTCTCTATTGCTAAGCTACAGGGGTTAATGAAGACTTCCTCTTCCCCCAAAGCTACCTGCCATCAGCTCAATACCTTTGGTGTGGTACGAGATCAGAATCTGAGCAGAGATTGAATCCGAATCTTTATCCTTCATATTCTCGTTTGAATGTCTAAATTCATTATCAATGAGTGTATAAATTATACAACCTTGAGATTTGTTTGCTCACAGGTAGCCACAAAGCAAGAAACCCAAAATAACCCAGTTAAAGAAAGCAAAAGAATAAAAATAAAAGACTAACACTCGATACCCAAGAGAAATAAAAAAATAAAGATCATGCAAACAATTGACGAAATACCCTGTTTTTTTACATTTCACTACACTAAGCAATGTAGTAAAAGCACTAATACAATTGAAAATGTAAAAGTATCCCAGATTTTTAAAAGAGAAACAGTAATCTAGTAGGAGTTAATTTCCATGAGGATCTTCGAAATTCCCACAGCTGTGAGATTCAGTAAAAAGATTCATAGTTGTTTCTGGAAATGATTTGCATTTGCACATGTCATATAAGTTCTTTCAGCCACAAGTTTTGCTTCATCTTTTAAACAGATATGAAGATTATAAATGCGCCAGTTTAATTGTTGCTTGCTTAATGGGAGATTATTCTTTGCAACTCTCGCTTTGCTGATTGGAGTTCTTGGTCTGGTTTACATTCTCTTTCACTGTATTTGAGGAGAGCGTGTACAGCAGTGGGTACTTGCATGTTTTTAAAATCTCGAGTTTTATATTATTAGGACTTAATTACAAGCTTACTTAATTGTGCTGAGTGTTGGAGGTAGTGGAATGTTGTCTGCCACCCTGAGATCAAATCAACAAATTTTTATACAAATCCTTTACTGCCCAGGGAGTCCAGTTTATTTTTTTAGCGTAATGAGATGTGAACTGAAATAGTTACAAATTAGAAAAGTATTATCTGCTCCTGACTGCAAGAATCCACCCTCATTGTTAATTTATGATGAACTAAATTTACCAGGATGTTGCCTGGAATTAGTTACAAGGAGAGGTTTGATCTTAGTGAAGTGTAGGAGGCTGAGGGGTGTCCTTAATCATTTAGAATTTAATAATCATTAGTTTCTTCATTATTTAATGTCAATCAGAAAATTCTTTCAGGAAGTTCTAAAGCACAAACAACAAATTTAGATTTTAGTGTTTCAAGTTTTGTGCAGCTTAATTGCCCTGATCAAGTAAGTAGCCGGCTTTGAAAAGCTTGAGGCAAGAAGGTAGGAAGAAGGCTACTTTTATATCTTGCTGACCCTTACTGAAAAGTGCCCAAACACAAACGTTGAGGAAGGTCTGGGGTGGGTGAAAGGGATTTATTTCTTGTTCAGCTGTAGATCGCGTTCATTTCCCTCTCTGCCCAGTGTAACTTAAGAATTAACATGAAGGCAGGGTGCTGGAGAACTGCATATTAAGTTGGATCTAAAGCCAATATGAATCCGTGCTTTAAAAAAAAATATAAAGGGTGGGTGAGTAGTGAGGAGAAGGAATTTGCTAATGTAGGTTCATGTTTCTCCTTTCACTCCAGGTCAGATTGTCAAAAAATCAATAAATACAATTGATTTCCTTTTGTGCGTATTATTACACTTATGGAAAAGTAATGAGTGATCAGCTTAATAAGATTAAGAATTTGAGAGAGCAGTTCAGGAAAAGAGAAGGACAAGTGCATATGAGCAGTATAAACACAAAATCATTCAATTCAGTGGCCATATGATGCTGTTGGGAAGGGATTCCAGGATTTAGGCCCAGAGTGATCAAGGAATGTCAAAATGTTTTCAATTCAGGATGTTGCAGAAGCTGGTGCTCCAATGTGCCTGAATATGTAGTTCTTTCTGGTTGTGAATTTTGTGGGTTTAGGAGGTGTTGTTGCAACAGCTTGGGTAAATGATCACAGTGAACTTTAGAAATGGTGCACTCTGCATCCCTCCGACATCTGTTGTTGAAGGGAAGGAACGTTCAGTGTTGTAAATGAGTTGCCAGTCGATTGGGCTGTCTTTTCCTACAATGTTACCAGGTCACACGACACTCATTTGTGCTTTGGTAGAAGGTAAAAAGGCTTTGGGTATCTGGCAGTGAGGTACCTGGTCTCAGACCTGTTCTTGTGGGTCCTTTATTTATGTGCTTGGCCCAGTTGTGTTTCTGGTTAATAATGGCAACTGCTGGGACCTTGGTAATGGGAATGCTAGGTAGGTGCAAGGGCAGGTGTTTCGACACTTTTGTTATAGGTGGTTATTGGCTGGCATTTGTGTGCAACTGATGCCACTTGCCTGATGTTTAGATCTTGTCTCACGCCGAAGTGGGCTGCTTCATTTTTTGAGATTAAGATTTATGTTATTTGTCACATGTAAATAGAAGCATACAGTAAAATCCATTGTTTATGTCAAATAAAATCAGTGAGGATTGTGCTGGGCAGCCAGTAAGTGTTGCCAGGCCAATATAGAATGCCCCACAACTCACTAACCTGAATGTGGGAGGAAACTGGAGTACAGCGGAAACCTACGTGGTAATGGGGAGAACTTGCAAACTCCTTACAGGCAGCGGTGGGACTCGATTCTCACAGCTGGCAGGCTGTAAAACAATGTACTAACTGCAACGCTACCATGCCACATTTGCAAAGCAATTATGAATGCATTCTTCCTTTAATACTGATGATGGGAGAAAGGTCATTGATTAAACAACTGATGATTGGTATCAAGACTTAGCCTTGCCCTGTAGCGATATCTCATGGCTGATTCAAATAGCGCAGCCTTCTTCCCTTGCAAGGTGTGATGTGCCCAGACTATTTGTACAGGGCCGAGATGAGGTCTAGTCCTGGCAAAATCTAAGCTGACCTCAGTGAGTTGGTACCATTGATATCACTGTCGATTGTACATTCCATCATTTTGATGATTGAGAACAGGCTGGCTGTCACATGCCATCTAACATGCAAAGTGACAATTCCAGACAAAGCTTGAATCACAGAAGAATGCTTGATGGCTGTGGCAAGGCTTGAATGCCTTCACCTGCTAGAAAGCAAAACCAAGCAGCATAAAATGACAACTGTGTCTTGCTTCCAGATGAGCTCAGTGCCTTTTATGCTCACTTTGATTGACAGAACACTGGGGCACCTTCCCAAACACCTACAAGAAAATGAACCTCAAGGTAGTATATGGTGACATATATGTACTTTGATAATATTTTACTTTGACTGGTAATTAGCTGGAATAGATTTGTTCTACTTTTAACATACTTGGGGAATTTCCCTTGCAACCAGGTAGATGCTAATATTTAATGGTGCTGGAACAGTTAGGCAAGAGCTGCTTCGCGCTCTGAAGCTTAGATGTTCAGTAGGACAGTTTTATTCTTGCCTGATTCACAGCTTTTATTATTCAGTGCTCCACGCGATTCATGATATCTTGTGGAGTGAATTAAAATTGCTGATGAGTAGCTTCTGTTACTGACATCGCTGGCAAAGTCGGTATTTATTGTTGATCTCTTCGTTTCTGACTGTGGGAGCATTCCAGGGCATTTTAGTTCCAGTTTAATTGTCATTCAACCATACATGAATGCAGCCAAATGAAACGGCGTTACTCCGGAGCCAAGGTGCAAAATGCAATACCAACAGTCATTCACAGCACAAGGCACATATAGCACATATAAGATAGCAGTAAACATACAGTTACATTAAAAAAGTATATAGTCCAAGTCCCTGAGTGCGGGATTATTGCAGCAGTCTGCCATGGAACACAATGCAGCTTGTCTGCTGCTGAGCAAGCTCTGGGGTGCGGCCTCCAGCATGCCGGTGGGGTGCCTAACTCTGATGCCTCCCCCGGGCGGCTGCAAACAGGCCACACTGCGGCTTCAGGCTTAGTCCTTGCTACGACAGAGGCCACATAGCTACCCCGCTCTTCGCCAATAAACCAGTGAATTGGACTTGCAGCATTCCACGTCATCATTGTCCAACAGGGTCTTGCGATCACAAGACAACTGACTAAGATGATCACTTGCCATTGGTCTGCAAACCTTCTTTGTGCACTGAGTCCTCTCTGTCGCAGATAGCATCATGGTCCACACCAAGCCCAGCTCTTCCAGTTTCTCTGCCAGTGTGCAACTCACTGATGGGATAGACCTGCAGTACCTTAAGTTCTTAATCTCCAACAAGGTCTTGCAATTGTAAAAAAAAATGTTTAAAACAGGCAATAACAGTTTTGGTTGACCTTGTAGAAGTCGCTGCGTCCAAATATACCACCATCCTACTGGAAGACATTTAGAGGACTTTAAACTACATTTCTATGGGTCTGGTGTCAGATACAGGCCAGGCTACTGTGATGGTTTTGAGTTTGCTGTCTGAAGTTCTGAACTCAGATGGAGATCGTAATTGAATTGAATTTCTTTAAATCTTACATCCATCCCGCAACATGAGTGAGTAAAAACTTTTGTGTTGTGACTCCATTGCATGTACAGACATGTGAATTTATAAGTTTAGTGGCTTATAGACAGAAGCTTTCTTATAGCCTGTTGGTCCTGGCTTTAACGCTGCAGTACTGTTTGCCAGATGGAAGCAACGTTAACAGTTTATGGTCGGGGTGACTGGCATCCCCAATGATCTTCCAGGCCTTCTTTCTGCACCTGCTGCTGTAAATGTTCTCAATGGAGGGAAGTTCACGTCCACAGATGTGCTGAGCTGTCCGTACCATTCTCTGCAGTACCCAGCGATCAAGTTCCCATACTAGGCGGTGATACAGCCAGTAAGTCCTACCCGATATAGTTAGCTATGGATACCCACACTAAAGAGAGGTTGTAGAGCCACCTACTCTTCAATGGCTTGGTCACATTGTCCTTTATCGTCCAGGGTGAGTTTAGCTACTGATTCCCACTATCTGAGCAGTGTATGCCCCTCCCCAACAAGGAGAAGATTGTTCCAGCTGGCAAAGTCATTTAAAAATAGTTCTTTTATTTTAAGTGGTACACTTAAATGTGGTACATTTAGATAAAATTCTTAAAACACATTGGAAACTAGATTTTGAAAATACCAATGATTTCTAAAACATGAAGGATTTCCAAAACACAGGTATAATTCCTATAAGCGAAAAAGACATACCAACAGGTGTCTATTTATTACTTATTTAGAGACAGAACACAGAATAGGCCCTTCTGACACTTCAAGCATTACTGCTTAGCAACCCCCGATTTAACCTACTAATCGGTACATCATCGTACTGTGAGAGGAAACCAGAGCACACAGAGGAAGCCCACACATTCCACGGGGAGAGCATAGGAATTCCTCATTCCGGGATTGAACTCTGAACTCTGATGCCCCGAACTGTAATAGCATCATGTAAACTGCTACGCTACTGTGACAAGTTGCAAACAAACAAGTCAGCCACTGCAGAAGTCGAAGGCAGAGGCATAGATTCTTGTCATCCCATCTTTCAGTCATTCTTCTTGTCATTCCTTGACCATTCCTAACAAACCTGACTGTTTTCTTACATTTATACTGTTTTATTTACACTCCTTGGTGACTTCATGCAGATGATCTAAAAGCAGCTGGGGTCAGAGGCCCCAGACACCCAAAATTAATGCAGTGAGGGCTGATTCTCTGAGTACATGAATCTCCCAATTATTGATAGATCAGCCATTTGATGCACCATATGTGATAGTATCAGTCTGGTTGGTAAGCTTCCTTGAACTAAATAATTTAGCCTGTGTAAATTAACAGGCACTATTAACAGAACCCCATTGTCTTGTATTGGATCTCTTGAGCAACCAATCCCTAGTTGCTGGACAACAGCTTGTGCCCTAAAGGCAATGCTGTTTGCAAAGCTGTCCTTTTAATTTCAGACTATTATTACTTGCAATTTTCATTAAGAACTGAAGACTGGTTCTTGGTTAAGACAAGAAGCTGAGCAAAGAATATTGGTTGGGAGTTTAACTTATGCAAAAACAACACTTTGATTTCTGGACAGTGATTATCCATCACACTAAGCGAGGTTGATTTACACAAGCCAAGCCATCAGAATTTTTGAACAATCATATCATGGATTATATTTGTTAGTAACAATGTTGGTAAAATGTCTCACAATATATAATGTGTAATGACCCTTGGCATTAAAGAGTCGCAGTTTAAACCAAAACTTTCATGAGAAAAGTGGAGAAAAGTTATAGTTTTTGCAGACAAAACTGAAAGGAATTTTATAAGATGTATTGGACAAGTTATAGGAAGTATTTGAAGCAAGTATTTCTCAGAATGCCTGAGGTTTACAAAACTGAGGTTTATTTCTCTAAGTTGGTAGATCTTAAAAATTATGAAAGTGAAGTAAAATTTGTGACTGCTTCTTGTGTTACATATGTGCATTGATTGGAATCCTGAAATCTACTGATGGCTAGTTGTTACCATGGGGAAAGATCAGTTCATTTATTCTCAATCACAAATGCAGCTAATTAAAATTTACATCTCAGCAGGGAGTACAATAAGATAGTTAAATACTTGTTACATAAAAGGGAAAGGTAGAAAGAACATTTTGTACCCGGCCTCCTGTTAAAATCTGAAACCAAGTACTCATTTTAACATGACAATTGAAAATCCACTTTTGTGTCTTTTTGTTTATTTCATCCAGATGGAAAATCAAAGATTATTAACTTTTGTAGCATTCACCATGGTTACTGTTTTATTTTAAACAACTTCCCTTCAATCAATTCATTGATAATGTAACCCTTTGGAGAAAAGCTTGTAGACTCCTTTTGACCCTTCCTGTGTTGGATGCAGAATTCACTTTGGGGAATGCATTTAGCGAACTCTGAAAATTGTCCTTTATACTTCAGATTGTCAGTGCTATAGATTGGAATATGTTTGTGTTTTTCATTAATGTTCAGTAAAGTATTGCTGCATGGCTTTTAGTACAG
Organism: Hypanus sabinus; assembly: GCF_030144855.1. Lineage (NCBI taxonomy): Eukaryota > Metazoa > Chordata > Chondrichthyes > Myliobatiformes > Dasyatidae > Hypanus > Hypanus sabinus. The sequence continues at coordinate 35,264,526 of NC_082707.1, forward strand.
GTGAAATTGATTCTTGCATTTAACTATGTATCCAATGCAAAATTCAGCACTGGGGGATGTAGGGTTTGGTCGCGTAACAATGACTGAAATTTGTTCTATTTCAGCATGCTCCATATCTATTCCTTACACACACTACATTTGTGATTTCTTTGAAAATTCCAATCCTAAGTATCACTATTTGGGACCTCTCGGGTTCATTCCATTCATTCTGATGATCAGATTATCAAGTTATTTAAATTAGATTTCTTTGTTGTAATTGTGCAGAAAGATCTCCAAGCTTGGCGGTGTAGCATGAACAGTACTATGTTACAGAACCGTAATACATCAGGGAGCTTGAACATAACACTTCTGTGGAATGCTGGTGATAACTAAACCAATATTTAACATGAAATTATTTAGATATTTTTATGTTGTTTTTTAAATGAAATCCTGCTCTCCTTTACAAAGCCCTATTTCTGGTTTGATTATTGGCTGCAGAATGCAGTGGTATATTTTGTATAATATAACCATATAACAATTACAGCACAGAAACAGGCCATCTCGGCCCTTCTAGTCCATGCTGAACGCTTAGTCTCACCTAGTCCCACCAACCTGCATTCAGCCCTCCAATCCTATCCTGTCCGTATACCTATCCAATTTTACTTTAAATGAAAATATCAAACCTGCCTCTACCACTTCTACTGGAAGCTCATTCCACATAGCTAACACAACCTGAGTAAAGAAATTCCCCCTCGTGTTACCCCTAAACTTTTCCCCCCAACTCTCAACTCGTGCTCTTGTTTGAATCTCCCCTACTCTCAATGGAAAAAGCCTATCAACATCAACTCTATTTATCCCCTCATAATTTTAAATACCTTTATCAAGTCCTCCCTCAACCTTCTATGCTCCAAAGAATAAAGACCTAACTTTTTCAACCTTTCCCTGTAACTTAGGTGCTGAAACCCAGGTAACGTTCTAGTAAATCTCTTCTGTACTCTCTCTATTTTGTTGACATCTTTCCTATAATTCGACGACTAGAACTGTACACAATACTCCAAATTTGGCCTCACCAATGCCTTGTACAATTTTAACATTACATCCCAACTCCTATACTCAATGCTTTGATTTATAAAGGCCAGCATACCAAAAGCTTTCTTCATCACCCTATCCACATGTGATTCCACCTTCAGGGAACTATGCACCATTATTCCTAGATCACTCTGTTCCACTGCATTCCTCAATGCCCTACCATATACCATGTATGTCCTATTTTGATTAGTCCTACCAAAATGTAGCACCTCACACTTTTCAGCATTAAACTCCATCTGCCATCGTTCAGCCTCCTCTTCTAACTGGCCTAAATCTCTGCAAGCTTTGAAAACCTACTTCATTATCCACAACGCCACCTATCTTAGTATCATCTGCATATTTACTAATCCAATTTACCACCCCATCATCCAGATCATTAATGTATATGACAAACAACAGTGAACCCAGTACAGGTCCCTGAGGCACACTACTGGTCACCAGCCTCCAACCTGATAAACATTTATCCACCACTACTCTCTGGCATCTCCCATCCAGTCACTGTTGAATCCATTTTACTACTTCAATATTAACACCTAAAGACTGAACCTTCCTAATTAACCTTCCGTGCGGAACCTTGTCAAAGGCCTTACTGAAGTCCATATAGACAACATTCACTGCTTTACCCTTGTCAACTTTCCTCGTAACCTCTTCAAAAACTTCAATAAGATTTGTTAAACATGACCTTCCATGCACAAATCCATGTTGACTGTTCCTAATCAGACCCTGTCTATCCAGGTAATTATATATACCATCTCTAAGAATACTTTCCATTAATTTACCCACCACTGACGTCAAACTTACAGCCCAATAATTGCAGCAGCGCACACAAAATGCTGGTGGTACATAGCAGGTCAGGCAGCATCTATAGGGAGAAGCACTGTCGATGTTTCAGACCGAGATCCTTCGTCAGGCAGTCCTGACAAAGGGTCTTGGCCGGAAACGTCATCAGCGCTTCTCCCTATAGATGCTACCTGGCCTGCTGTGTTCCACCAGCATTTTGTGTGTGTTGCTTGAATTTCCAGCATCTGCAGATTTCCTCATGTAGGCCAATAATTGCTAGGTTTACTCTTAGAACCCTTTTTAAACGATGGAACCACATGAGCAATACGCCAATCCTCCGGCACCATCCCCGTTTCTAATGACATTTAAGCAGTGATATTTGCACCACATGCTTTACAGTTTAGTTACCTCCTTAATATTTCCTCAATATCTCCTCTCATTGAACCTTTAATTACATACAACTGATCCCAAATATGAAGGCTGAGAGTAATGCTGTACATTGTAGGCAGAGTTACACAGTCAAAGAATTTTATTCATTTTATTAAGTAACTAATGTACGTATATTCATTGTTTAAAATGTGCTTGGAATTATTAAAACTGACTGTAATTATTAAAGGTTATTGTATGTTAACTGATCTCTGAATGCATCATTGTCCTTCAATACAAGGTCATTCAAATGTTTGCATCTTAAAGGACCTGTTGATGGACTTTTTTCTCCAAAGTATTAATTGATGGCCAGCATGATCTCCCAACTGTCCACAGCCATTGGAAAGTATTAGAATATAAATGAGGTGATAACTCTTCTCTGCATTTTTTCTCAAGCTGTTTACAGTGGTGTTCTTGAGTACCATATTGGTGATCTCCAGTTTCAATGGCCACTTAATGATAGGAGTTCTTCTGCCGCTTAGAAATTATTCTACATTGATGTGGTACTGCTGGTTGGTGTTTTCAGTGTAATCTACTGCGGTTTATCAGTTTTGGGTTGGCGTCAGTTATATTTGACTTTATGACTCAGGTCAGATTTCCCAGTTCACAGTATTTACATCGTCCAATAAAATGTTTAATGCATTTCACGATTCCATGGTATGATTTACACATTTTTGAAATGCAAAATTTTGCCAGCCATGATTTGTATTGTCATGTTACATTTGATTATGTTGCTCATTTTTCTTTTATTATGATTTCAGAGCATGTAACCTCTAATGCCAGTGATAGTGAAAGTAGTTACCGTAAGTTGTTTCTTGTTTGCTGTTTGCTTCGGAGTTCACCGTTTTGTTGCAGATTCTTTGCACAGATTTCCATGCCTCTGCCCAATAAGTTGCATGTTCTATAACCCAGCAAAGAAAGTTATTCATATATGGTTATTGTACATTTCCGTGAGAATCTGACTTGTTTTAAGAACAAATTGTTATCCAGCTTCAGCTTGCCACAGTACTTAGAATAAAGTGTAAGCTCCTTTTATGCTTGAGAATTTCATTTGCGATCTTTGAAGCAAAGATAACTAAATTAACTCTTGAGGCTATATTTACATTTTGCTGTTTAAAAATTTACATTAGCAATATTATAATTAGCAACTTTAATTTTATAGTGACTATAACACTGTTAACATTACAAGGTGCTTCACGGGAATATAAACAAAATTTGATTCCAAGCCATAAATGACGACGTTATGGTAAATGGCTAAAAACAACGGTTACTGAGATTTTAAGAAGCATCTTATAAATTAAAAGCAGAGAAATAAAACGATGTAGGAAGGAAATTGTGGAGCTTGTAACTCAATCAATCCATGTGGCTTTGTGATTTTTAAAATATTTGCTCCTGTTAAGCTTTCCTTTTTGCAAATACTAATGTCAGTGCCAACATTTTAGTTAGAAGGGATATATGTAAGTTTTGTCCAGAGTGACTTGTTCTACTTCGGAATTTTAAAAATTTTGTACATGTTTTCGGTTAGTCTGTTTTACAAGTTCAGTTCTGTGTTTTGACCTCCATATATGAGGTTCTTATTTTTGAAACTCACGGTCACCAGCAAGTTACAATGTCAAGCTAAGATCATAATACTTTCTGAAAACTGAAGAGAATAAATCTTCTGAAATAACTGAATACTGAAAGTGAGACCATGATAAAAGTCAGGCATTCTAATATGTAGATCATTTAAGGCTGAGGCATAAATTATCTACTAAAATTGGTTAGTGTTAAATCACTCAATGTGGTAATTACAAAAATTAAAATATTAAAATGGTGTTACTGTTTGAACTCTTTGTTAACCTCATAAATTCTTCTGTCCTTATTTATGATAACACTATATATTTGAGCTGCTAAATTACCTCCTCTTGGAGGTGCTTCATTGTTACAGCTAGGATTTACAGGTTGGTGTCTTTACATTGTAGGAGTGAGTTTAAGAACCTCTAGATTAAGAAGTTTACATTACTGAAAGGGATGACTGAATTGCCTCCATATCTGGTTGTAATTATTCCCCCTCTCACCACGGTGCATCTGGTCTTGTCTTCCAAATACAATGCACAGGATAGTGATCAAGTGCATTAAATGTCCACGCAAAAATAACTACTGTACTGCTATCTTGTTCACTGTGAAAGTTTTCCAACTGGGAAAGTTCTTATTCTGATCTGCAGTGAGCCAGTTGCGATCTGTGCAGTTTCAATTTTCTTCACTTGGTCAAGAATTTTTTACTGTGGACATGTATCTCTTTACTAGGCATTTAGTCCTGGGCAGGAGATTACCTGGTGAATGTAAAGCCAAGTGGAGTCGGTCATTATATAATATTGTAGCTCATAGAAAGAATGTAGAGTGCCTTTGTATTAGGAGAAAGATAAGGTAACAATGATCATATCTGAAAGTTATAAACGACTGAAGTGTTTGGTTGCTTTGGAGTTGTAGCGTTAATGAGATGGTGTGAGCCGATTCAGAGAGATTAGTTGCTGAGTAGGGATCAGAATCAGGTTGATTATCACTGAGTTATATGACATTTGCTGTTTGCAGCAGCTGTACAGTGCAAAGACATAAAATTATTATAAAAATACAAAATAAATAGTGAGAAAGAAAAGAATAACAATGACAGACAAAATGGCAGTAGATGTGAATATCTGTTGAAGTTGCAGTAATGACTGAGCATCTGCTTGGCTACAGCAAAGCCAGATGAGGTTTGACTTCCTCAAGGCCAACATATCACAGGGATTAGAGGTAATGTATTTGAGAGCTATCCCATTGACAGCACAGCTGACCCTTGCTAATGGACCCATCGCTAATGGAAGATAAAAAACATTCACAAAATATAGGTCATGAGCAAAAGTGGTATGAAATCTCCCTCCATCACTTTAGTTTTACATAGATTCTCTTCAAGGTATAGTATTTCTGCCTTTTGTGCACAGATATCAGCCGAAGCTGGAGCTGAGTGTATTATTTAAAGGAGGTGTATACCGTCTAACCCAGTTTAATTCACTGCCAGTCGGCGTGAGTTCTTTCAGCTATTGAAAACCAGCTAGGTTATGCAGAATGCAATGTGTCTGGATTATTTTCTTTGCTGTAAGGTACTAGCCATATATGAATTACTACTTTTTATTAACCCTTTATGAAATGTTAATATATAGAGGCATCGGCGAAAGGGCAGCCAGCACTGTCACTATCACTGATCTAGTTTTGTGAGGTGCACTGCACAGGTTGGTAACAGAGTGAACTGAATCTCGTAAATACTTTCAAACTGTACTTTTCTTTTGCAAATTTTACTTCTTCCCTTTTTCCTTCTGCCTTCCTCTGTTCATGACAGAAATCATGATTACAGATGAGTACGGTGAAACGAGAGGTTAATTTCAGATAGTTTTGTTTATGTATCTCAAGTGTGCATTGTTTCTCATCAGTCCTCTGCATGAAGTTCAGACTCTCCATGGAAGCATTTTCAAATAAGTGCAAATAACAGCATGAGTTGCTTCTCTGATTTTCTTTTTTGGACAATATGCTCATTTTATTTATCAACTTTTAACAATTTCTCTTCTGCCTGAAAACAGTTAAAGTTGTACATTCATCTGGTCAATTATTTCTGAACTTACTAGTTGCTTTGTATCACCTGAACCCTGTAGAATAAAGCTCCCCTCCCCACCATCTCCCCACCACACAAACCAATAATCTTCTTGTTTTCCCTTATTCTGATCTCTCTTGTACAATGCATTGATCCTGGACAATGCATTTTAATAGAAGTTGCAGAAATGAAACATGCACAGAGATACCTCATCTTGGCTGTTGTTTTAGTTGAAGCAGCACTGAAATGTTCATAGCTAATTCATTCTACCAGCACGAAGCCAACTAATTCTTAAACTTTATGGCAACTGTAACATAGAGAGTCATGAAGTATTTATTTCAGTTACAAAACTCTCTTGCTTTTTGCAAAAAGTTGTTCTGAAATATTTTATGAAAGAGTGTGAATGTACTACTTTAATTAAATGTATAACTGCAAAAACCCTTCAACTGCCATTCTAAGCTGGTCAATGAAATGTGAACTTACAAAAGTGGCAGATGGTAAAAGAACCTCCAGTCCAACGAAGTATCTTTAGGTAAATTGTGATGCCATTTTTGCACCTTTGCCTGCCAGATGTTTTGACCTGGCCAAGTAAAAAAAGCCACTGGCAAATTTTGGAGGGGAGTAAAGCTGGGGTCCAGCAGTGAGCCGATCAAACAAGTGAAAATATGAGAATTCCTCTGATCTCAGGAAGTCCTGTTGGCCCTGATAGTTCTGTGAAGTACTGGCATATTGTTGGAAGTAACTTTTATCTCAGCCAGAAATGGGTTTGAATGTTCACTTGAAAGGATTCCAGCAAATAGCATTCATTATAAAAGCTGATGGCCTGTTCCTAAGGTCAGCTACTGCGTAAAATGAAACATCTTGCATCAGTATAGGACTTGGCCTTGCATACCTGGAAACTGCCATCATCAGTTCGCCCTAGTCTATATAATTCGAGCACACTCTAACTCAAAGCTGATCCCTTATCTTCAGTATAAGGTACAACCTTATCAGATAATCCAGATACTAAATGTAAAAACAATGCATTCCACAGGATTGTGAATATCTAGAATTATAGAAAAGGATCGTCCTTTTCAAAACAAATTATTCTAGGCTGATAAGAATGATGTCTTTTCTTTAGTGGCAGTTGAAGCGTTAAATGAATTGCAACAAGTATCCATAACAAGGAATTGCTTTAAATATCTGACCAGTGGTATGTCGGTCTTTAATGTTGTCGATGTGCTGCTGCTCAGTACCGTGGCGTGAATATTCCTCGTGTGGTGTATACGCCTTTCATTATTGTTTAAATGCCATTGAGAAGTTTAAACCATACAGCAGAAAAATGCAGCAGGAAACCATTTTGACCTCTGTCTGTGCTTTTACCACGGGCTTTATCCTGCTCCCCCATACATTTCCAATGCACTTTAATGTTCCTAATTTTTCAAGGAACATGTCACAGATTTCATATTTTTGAATTACCTTTTGAATCTAATCATATCCAACTTGACATTCTAGTTGGATACAGTAGAAAGGATACAAGTTCTTGTTGCTAGATAACTTAGAGGATACAAAACATTACATTTCTTCAGTAGAAGTTATTGGTAGATTAGTTGTTGCAATATTTCTTAATGTATTTAAGGCACTCTTGCAGTCTTACTTTTCATGCGATTGATATTAGAGACTGAATCCTAAATTTCTGAAAAGCAATTTTTTCCACATTATTGAAGCAGTCCTTTTACTAAGAACCTCAAGTCTTGGATTCATGTTTTGTTTCCGTGACCTCAGTGCAGTTTCGGCTCACATTCTTTCAAGTCAAGTGAAGTTCCCTCCCTGAGACTTAGATTATTAATGTACTTTAATACAAATAGAATTACTCCGAGACAGAACAGTTTCAGTTTAATATGAATCATGTATTGTTTTGAAAAGTTACCCTTTATAAAACTGCAGGTGTGACTCAGATACTTATTTATGTCTTTACTAATGTTTTAATTAAACACCAACATAGTATTCTTGAACTAAATCATGTTTTGAACATTAATTGTTAGTGGTTGACAGCTGATTATTTAAAATGCTGATTATTTGCAGCATTTTATGTTTTCCACCTCAACCAAATAATCGATTTTGGGGGAAATGGTCAGCTTTTAATACTCAGATGAGAAAATTGGGGTTTGGTTCTATTATTAAATGTCATCTCAGTGAATAAGTATGCTCTACTAATCTTCCCTCATACTTCTTTTCCCCAAAACCTCCTGCTTCTGCTCCAAAAATAAAACTTCATACTTTTGGTAGACTGTAATGTTTTTATAACATGATCTTTATTGTAAATTTGTGCATCCCTGTGTTATCTTTTTGGGATAGGTGGTCAGGAAGATTACGTCCTCTCATATGAGCCAGTTGGACAGCAGGAGGGTAAGTAGAAATAAATACATTGATGCAATGATCAAGAAAAGTTCAACACATTTTGTCATTGATTTTTGAAAACTAGTTTTCTCCATAGTTCAATAGCTCAAATTTCCACACACCTCATCTTTCTACTGTGGATACTGTGAAGGCTGAAATCTACCACAGTGCAAACAAATAATCGTGGGAAGTAAAACATTAATCCAAGTTGGAACTGCATCCCATCAAAGAGTTTGCATTCGCTCCAAGCTTCTGGCTTATTGTATGAAGACATATAACACAAGCCTTTGTTTCTTTCCACATAGTTGAACAGTGAATTGCCTGTAATTTTGATCAAGTTCAAGTTGAATTGTCGCTCAACCGTACATGAATGCAGCCAAACAAAGCAACATTACTCCAGGGCCAGGGTTGTGGTGGTTTGCATTCAGCAAACCCAAAGCTTAAAGGAAAAGTTTCAAATTTGCTGGCCACTTGTATAAGAGCAAGCATGTGTCTGCTCATTCGAGGGTACTTGCACTATATCTGCCAATATCCAGGGCAGTAAATCACTCCTCTGTTGACATCTCTTCAGTTCAAGATTAATCCTATCCAAGTACTGAGTCTTATCTGATCAAAATCAGCCTAGTTTAGTCTAAGCTGTTCTTCAAGCCCTGTATCTTCTCCATCATTGAGTCCAGTACACTCTATCATTGCAGCTTTCCTTTGCTATCAGTCACAGGGAGTCATTGTTACTCTGAAGTAATTTACTCCCAATTATCTTCTTTTTAGCCTCTCAAGCTCTGAACTTCTCAAAGAAATTCTTCAACCTATCTATTGACTATATAGTACCTCACTGTTCAATGGATTACCTTGCTGACCCTTGTTCGCATCCCCAATATGTTGTTTTCACATCCATTCTTGTCACTTTATAATCTTATTCCACTGTATCAGTCTTCAGTACTCCATCCAAGTTGATTCACTCACTTTTTGTGTGAATTACATGTTCTCCAATATGTGTAGCCATCACCCCAGAAATTTCAAACATTACAACCCAGTACTCTGGGATTTTCCTCCAGACCCCTTCAAGTTTCTTCTTTCACTTTATGAAACTTCCCACTTCACCCTCATCTTCCAATTCCCACTTTACTTTCCAGCCTTTCCAGAGTACTTTGAAGGAGACCATAAATTAAGTTAGTTATTTGGAGAATAGGAAGTATTAGTGGGAAAGCGGGACTCAGAGACTTGACCGTTACATTGTTGTTGGTTTATTTTTGTCTCGTTTACCAAGATACAATGATAAACTTCTATTGCATTCTGTTCACAGAGATCAGAGCATTACGCATTGAGTTAGAATAAGCTGCTGGAGAAGTGCAGTGAGGTAAACAATAAAGAGCAGGATCATTATGAGGTAGATTGTGAGAGCAAGAGTCCAATTATTATACAAAATTCAGTCAAAAGTCTGATAAGAGTGGTATAGAAACTGTCCTTGAACCTGGTGCTTCGTGCTTTCCCATTGGGTATCTTCTGCCCAGTGGGAAAAAGAAGAGCGAATGTCCAAGGCGGCTGGAACTTTGATTATGCTGGCTTTTTTATTGAGGCAGCAAGAAGTATGGAGTCCATAGGCGGGAGGCTGGTTCCTGTGATGAGCTGAGCTGCATCCACAACTCTCTGCAGTCACATGTAGAGCAGTTGCCATGCTTACAGGTAGAGTGCATCAATTAAAAATTGGTAAGAATTGGTTGTGTTTACCATGCTGAATAGAGCTGACTTATCTCCAAACCAGGATGGGAGAAATCTGGGAATAATTTAATAAAAGAGCTGATGATGTGTCAGCTTTCTATTCAAAACCAAAATGGTATTAACGCTACTAGAAGAGAAGGGATTATCGGTAACTGTTTAATAAGGTAAACTGGTCTGCTGAGCCAGTTCTTACTGTTGTAAAAATGTACATGTCACGGCCTGTCTAACTTTGTTCAACTGGCTTTTTGTCTTTGTTACATAGTCCGTTACTCTCGACCAGTTATAATTCTGGGACCCATGAAAGATCGAATTAATGATGACCTAATCTCGGAATTTCCAGACAAGTTTGGGTCATGTGTTCCACGTAAGTATTTAGTCATTGTGACAGTGAGTGGACTCTCAAAGGGTTTCTTCAGTGGGCACTGTCTACCTCTGTGCTTGAAAGCTTCGTTTGTCATTGGCATTCTGGTGGGTGGGGCTTGGGTGTTCAGGCATAATGACCTGGAGACCACCAAATCATGTCATAGTTATCAGTGAATCGCTAGACCTCCTCTGTTCTGTCCACCCACCCATCAGCCCTTAGGTCAATGACTTCTAATAAACCTTGGCCTTCAGGTGCCTCTGGAATGGTTTCCCTCCCTGCTTTCCATTCCTCTCCCCCATTTCACCACCCCAAGAGGCATACTAGAACCCAGTTCCTACCACTGGTGCTTATCCAGATCCAAGAATGCCTCAGGATTCTCACCAAGGTGCTTTTGTTTGAAAAATAGGAAATGTCTTGACAGGTACTGATTTTGTTGGATGTCCAAGCACTCCAGACACTTTGCTGCTCCTGATGCTTGAGAATCTGAGCTGAGATTCTCTGTGCACTGTGAGAGCTTCAATATTGTGTTGTTGGTGTTATTGTGTCTGCAATATTGTTGCTTATGTTTTGGGTGGAGACGGAAGTGGGATAGGGTGTGGTCGGTCATGTCATTGGTAACTATCATGACCTTGAGGTGAAACTGACTTCTTTCAGTGGAATCTTCATGGGTTGGAATAAGCTGAAACCTTCACTTACACAGTTATACTTTTCCTGTAAGCTCCCATCTTAACCATTGTTTTAAAATAATTGAACCTATTGTTGAAAGCAAAATATCCACTGGTCTGTAGCAATTGCTTTAACAGGTCAATGGCCATTGCCATAGTCAGACTATCTGGCAAGTCATTGATCTTATTTTTCATTACATTCCACTGCAATGTAACATTGAACGCCTCTGTTGTATTGTATTTACCACCACCCCAAGCAGTATATTCCAGGCACCCAGCACTTCCTGTGTTTGAAACAAAACTTCCCTGCACACATCCCTCTTACCAGAAATGCATGCCCTCTGGTATGACATCCTAGGAGAAAGATACCAATTATCTACTCTATCTACACCTCTCATAATCTCATAAAACCTTTATATTTCTCTTCAGCCTCTGCAGCTCCCAGAGAAAACAACCCAAGTTTGTCTAGTCTCCCCCCATAGCACATGCCCAAGCCTGTATCTGTGCTATACCATTGATTCCTGTGTTCAGTGCAACAGCTGAAAGACTTTTTTAAGAGTTTCAAAACTTTAATTTACAATCTTAATACAAAATTCCCCAGCTAAAAGTAGTTACCCTGAGAGGCTGGTTATGATGTTGGACTACATTCTTAAAGCAAAATAGTTAGCAGTTTTGATGCAACTGAATGGAGTTCATTGATGAGGGGTCTATCCCTTCATAAATGTTGCATCTGTAAAATATTGATTCAATAGATGGTTGATATAAATGTTCCACTTCTGATTTCGAGCTGGCTCTACTGATTATTGTAAAGGTTCCTCTCCTTACTGAAAGTAAAGTGTTTTAAATAAAACTTTTCTAACTGGATGTCAATCCAACACTTCAGAACTGTCTGTCATTCAGTATTGGGTGATGCATCTCGTGTACAACAGAAGTTATTTTGAAGGTTAGGTGTCAGGTGAAATGTGATAACATGGTGAGCTTTCTCTATGCCATACTGGTGTGAGCAGTTGATCTGACGTTGGCTTTTAAATTCCTCCAGGTGGAATATTCTAACTTAGTGATCGAGCTCAAGCAGGAGAAAGAAGCAGTCTAATGGCAGTGTTTCACTTTCTCTAGACACGACCAGACCAAAGCGTGATTATGAAGTGGACGGTCGAGATTATCATTTTGTCACATCCAGAGAACAAATGGAAAAGGATATTCAAGATCACAAATTCATTGAAGCTGGGCAGTACAACAATCACCTTTATGGAACCAGTGTGCAGTCTGTCAGAGAAGTAGCAGAAAAGGTAGAGTGCCCATAAAAAATGTCCTTAACATAAATCTGTTGAGTTCTTGCACTCTAATTCAAAGTTGACCTAATTTTTCAGCTGCTAGTTAATAAATGCATTTATATTTAGCTGTACGCTCCTGGTAATGCTGATCTATTATTATCATATATGTCCCTTTCCTTTGGAGCTAACTTGAATAAAATGTTAAATATATTTGCATAAGACCATAAAGCATAGGAACAGAATTAGGCCATTCAGCCCATCAAGTCTGCACCATCATTTCATCATGGCTGATCTTGTTCCCTCTTAACCTCATTCTTCTGCCTTCTCCCCATAACCTTTCACACCCTGACTAATCAAGAACCTATCAGCCTCCACCTTAAATGCACCTAATGACATGGCCTCTGTGATTGCCTATGGCAAAAAATTCCACAGATTCCTTCTCATCTCTATTCTAAATGGATGTCCCTCTATTCTGAGGCTGTGCTCTCAAATCCTGAACTCCCCCACCATAGGAAACATCCTGTCCACATCCATTCTATCTAGGCCTTTCAGCATTCAGTAGCTTTCAGTGAGATCCCCCTCATTCTTCTAAATTACAGTGAGTAAAGACCCAGTGTCATCAATTGCTCTTCACATGGAAACCTTTTCATTTCTCGTGAGCCTCCTTTGAACCCTCCCCAATGCCAATGAATCCTTTCTTAAATAAGGGACCCAAAATTGCTCACAATTTCAGCTGGTACTTGTTCCCTTTAGACCACTTATCTAGTTTAGTTCTATTATTTTCTTTAATCAATGTGGCTATCAACAGCTCAGTCATTCTTACGAGTAACAACGTGAAATTGAGGCTAATTGTATAGATCTGGCTAAATTTACATTTTAAAAATCACTGACTGTATTAATATAAACAAAATAATAGAAAGGGAGTAGAAAAATCTATTTTATTGTTTATGTAATTTTGTAAACATATGCCTGTGTAGAACTGTTGAATCTTTTTAAAGTTTCCCTTTATTTCCTCTATAGGGTAAACACTGTATCTTGGATGTATCAGGAAATGCCATTAAGAGACTCCAAATAGCCCAGCTGTACCCAATTGCTATCTTCATCAAACCAAAATCTGTTGAAAATATCATGTAAGTATCAGGTGCAGATCATAAATAAGGTTTTTTGTTTCGTCTTAGCCAAGCTACCAAGCTGTTGGCTTTTAAAGCAGCAAGAAGGTACTGTATGATCTATATTGGTGAGATGCTGTTTCTCTGGCTTTTGGGATTTCATTTGAAGGGGGTGGGACAGTGTACTAGCAATGAGCCTAGAGGGAGGTTCCGCGTTTCCTGTAATGTTCCCCATACGGTGTTTCACGACGTCCTCTGAGGAATTATAGTCAAAGTGGTTGCTGCTCTGACCCTCGCTCTAAGTCCGCTAGCCCTCATAGCTGAAAAAGACGGAAGTTTGAACATTTGACTGAGCTAGTAGATTTCAAGTGATCCTGGTCACTATTCTATAGACTAGAGGAGCCAAAAACTGTACTTGCATTCTCCCCTTTATCTCTAAGCCCCACTTTAAAATGTCTTACCAGGTCAAGTGTCAATTCAAAGGTCAAAGTCAAAGTAAACGTATTATCAGAGTATGTATATTTCACCATATACTGCTACCAGGAGGTTAATTTTCTTGTGGGCATTTACAGGAAAATAAAGAAATACCAAAGAACTTTTGAAAAAAACTGTACATAAACGAATGCTAACAAACAACCAGTGTGCAAAAGAAGAAAAATTGTTCAAATAAGAACAACAAACAAACAAATAAATATATAAATAATACTGAGCATATGAGTCGTAGAGTCCTTGAAAGTGGGTCTGTTGATTGTGGAATCAGTTCAGAGTTGCAGTGAGTGAAGTTATCTGTGCCAGTTCAGGTTGTGGGGTAATAACTGTTCCTGAACCTGGTGGTGTGGGACCTAAGACTCCTGTAGCTCCTTCCTGATAACAGTAGGAAGAAGAGAACATGGTATGGGTAATGGGGCCATCTTGGCCATTTTCCTCAGAATAGTTTAATGGCAACAGCACTCTACCACGTGAATAGAAGCAGCAAGTGGGAAGGGTAGGTGGTGGTAAAAGAAAGTAGGGTTTGCAGGTTGATTATAGTAAAATTAGTCCAGAAAGCATTCATTGTACAGGCTACTGCATTGTTGTGTCTTTGTATTGGTGAAGCAAAAGAGCTTTGTACCTATAAACTTCAGCATGATCTTGTGTAGATTTTAGTGGTAATATCATTAGTAAAGGGCATTAAATTCTGTAGAGTCTACTGGTTAGAGTTTTGAATAAACAGCTTTTAATATCAAATGGCATTTTGGGGATCAAGGAAAGGTAGGGAGGCAATGTGCTGTAGTTTGATATTTCAGTAGATGGTCCACAGCAGTGCTTTCTCGCTCTTTACATTTGTGCTTTTTACTTGACATATTAACATGCCTTTTATTCTCTAATCAAACTCAACCTGTTTCTCAGTGACTGAAAGTAAAGACTTCTGTTTTCCACCTCAGGGAAATGAATAAACGTTTAACAGCAGACCAAGCAAAGAAAACTTTTGACAGAGCCATGAAACTTGAACTGGAATTTACTGAACACTTCACAAGTTAGTACCCTGTTGTTTGCTGCTTAATAAAAATGTTTCTAAAGTTACGTTATTGCAGCTTTGTCAAGATTAGAAACTGAGGATGCGTTTTGAATGAGCTGTCAAGAGAGCTTGATTAAAATCAGCCAAGATGAGACACTCACTGTTGTAACATTATAGTTAGTCCCCTATTAATCACATCCAGGATGAAATTTCTCATACCATATATTATAGATATTCCTTTGACTCATTATAACTTGAATTTCCTGTTTTAAGATGCAGATGTTACCCTCTAAGTCATTTTCCAGTTTAAAGTTGCAGCACGACTGTTTGTAGGACTTGATAGTAAAGAGGTACCTTCCATCATTTCAGTTTGAATTGGATGTGTGCCTGGATACTGGAGGGCAAGAAGCCATTCTCTTTCCATAGATATATAAGACACAAAGTCGCACCTTGAAGCTGTTTTGCAGTTTACTGAGACAGTTGTACAGATCATTCAGGAGCTGGTCTGCTCCTCAAATATAATGTCCTTTTGCCCATGCTAATCTGATCTGAGATTCTGAGAGCCAGTTAAGCTGACCCTCCAAAGCTGAGAGGTACCGTGCACAGCAATGTTTGGCTGGAGTATCGCGAAGTCGTGTTCTGGAATATTCTGATAGCCTTTCAGTAGCTCGTTGCTGTCAAAGGTACTTTGATCTGATAAGTTAAATAATGAAAAATTTTCTTAAATAAAATTTAAAGATGCAGCACCTTAGCAGACCCCTACAGCCCAATGAGTCTGTGCTGCTTAGTTGCATCCCTGTGCCCTGCTAACTGACGTCTTTGGAGTACGTGGAGGAAGCCCACACAACCACAGGGAGAATGTACAAACGCCACAGGTAGTGGCGGAATCGAATGATGTCACTGGACTGTAATAGGGTTACGCTTACCGCTACAGTACTGTACCTCCCCTAAAATTATAGGGAAGTATATTCAGTGACAAATATCAATGAAGTCTGCAAGATTAAAAATACTGAGGTAAAATAAAAACCAGTGACGTACCTGCAGTTAGCTTTTTTATTCAAGGTCAGTTACAACATTCAAACAAATAGTGTCGTTCTCCTCATCTAAGACTGCCATGGATGTGAAGTGCATTCAGCCTCTGCTGCAGGGCCTGGTAATGAGTTCTGTGGTGGTCAGATGCACAGGTATTTCACTCCCGGCTTGTGCTTTGTTTAGGAACCTGAAGAAAGCTGAGACAAGCTGAATACCAATAAAAATGGCCCATGGACTACTTCAGAGATGCTCAGTTTGGTTCCCCTAATACCTTTCTTTAACAAAAATAGTACAATCTCAAATATCTAAAATTAGAATCTCTTTTAACCAATGATATTCCAAATTTCTGACCTCCTCTGTGTTTAGAACAGAATTTAATTCCTGAAAAACTTGCCTCAAATTCATAGATTATCTAATCTTGACTTGGATTCTTACAGTTTCCACTTCATCTCGCCCTGCTTACTACAATCTCTCTTCATAATATAAACCCCTTGTGTCTGGATATAATTTTGGCGAAGTGTGGTGCCCAGAGCTGAATAGCGTTCTAAGTTCTGTATTTTGGACTCCCATTTGCCGTTGTGAAATAAAAACAGGAAATACAAAAAGTGCAAATCACTTGGTCAGTATCAACAGGGCAACACCATATCTCGGGTACGGTCTACATGGAGTTTACAAATGTATCCTTCCACATCTCAAAGGCATGGATTGGAAGGTTAATTGCCCACTGTAAATTGGGCCAAACGTATAGACGAGTGGTAGAATCTGAGAGGAGTTGATGAGGGTGAGGGAAGAAACAGTAAATGGAATTAATGTAGGATTTGTGTAACGGGGATAATTAATATGTTTTAAGATCTATTTCAATACTGTATCTTTTTAAATCTAATTTATACAGTCTGATAGATTGTTAATCTATTTTTCTATTTAAAAAATTGTGTTTACAATTCCTTTTATCTTGAATAATGATAATTTTATATGAATAAATGTGTAGGATTGTGGGATATTAACTCCTATTTTTTCCTTTGGTCAGGTATTGTGCAGGGAAATTTACTGGAGGAGATTTACACCCAGGTGATACAGATCATTGAAGAGCAGTCTGGGCCTTACATCTGGGTTCCAACCAAGGAGAAACTGTGAAGTCACATCATAAACATTGTCCATTGTGCGTGTTGGCTCTGGATCCCCTTCCACAGGATTAATTCGTTCCTGTGATCACAGATCTCTCTTTCTTTGTGTGTCATGAAAAGTGATTTGTCTTTCAACTGGGGGCATTCACATCTCTTTTTTTGTGGAAATTGCTTGTATGTGATACTCAGAATTACCTCCATTGTTTTATTTTCATGAAGGGGCAAGGCCAAACTAGCTGATGAAGGGAGATACTATGGTACAGTTCCTTAATGTTTAAGGGCAACAAATCTTCCAGCAATTTTCAGAAAAAGCTTTATATATATTTTTCTTTTAAAAAAATAAACAAAGGGAAAGTAATCTTCATGTGTAGCATTGGATTTGGAAAATAATAATTCTAAGCAGCTTTTTGCACGGTGAATTTTGGAAGCATGGTTTGGCAGTGGAAATCTTGGCGGCTTTATTTTTTATTGTTTCTTCATTACCTGGCAAGGCTATTGGGAGGTCTTTTAATTCTTCCTTTCTGTGCTGGTTAAGTGAGTCCCACATACATTGAACAAATTATAAATCCACATCAATCTTTAATGTGCAAAGGAATTTTTATTCACTTTACAGAGGTCCTTTAATAAGACCATGCTTTTAGTTTTATTTTTCCTTTTGACAGTCGAAATGCACGATAAATAAAATGTTTATATTGAAAGCCGATTAGAATGTGTTCCTGTGATACCGCAGGTATTACTTTCAATTTTGCGGAGAGTCTACTTTTATGAATTTGATTATTGAGGGTGGGAGGGGAGCAAAGAGAAGCCAATGAATATAGACTATTTTAATTGATAACTGACTTGATTTTCAATAGGACTTTTTGAATAAGGATGTTTTGGGCAATGCAGTGATATCGAGTAAGGAAGTAGAGCTGACAGAGGAACAGAGCTGAAAACTAAATCATGACTATTTGTAATGGGCTGCAAGATTTGAGATTTTAAGATATATAATAATTAACCCTTAGTAATTATGTATTTTGATATAAATTATCAACTATATTAAGCATACTTTTAACAAAATACATTATATAACTTACCAGGAATATATATTTTCTTTGCTTCTAACCATTTCATCCATGAATGTTTTCTTTACTTTCCAAGTAGGTGTGAATTAGTTTTCCCATCTTTAACCATTGTGGATTATACAGGGAATGTGGTGGTGGGGGTAACAAAAGTGATATTTTGAGAATAAATACAAGAAATAACTCAAAAGAGCCAGTCCTCTCTACCCCCACCCTCCCCCTGAAAGTTCTGTGTGAGATTCTTCTAAGTGATGTGCATGTTTCCAAAGCATTAAAGGCAACTTTAAATACATTTTTACATTTTCTGTACATTTTCAAATCAGAATTGCAAAAATGTCATATCTTCCACTGTGGCTCTCAATCGGACTTTTACATGCTTTGTTTTGGAGAATTTATTTTAGCAGTTATAAAGTTATGTTCTCAAATGAAGCTTTCACACTACATTATTAGATTAACTGCCTGGTACCTGACCTTTGCTAGTAATTTGGAGATGACTTGTTTTATATAAGAATAATGTGCATACAAGCAGTCCAGTAACCATGATCTTCTGGTACTGCAGTTTGTACAGACTCATCTGTATCCATTCCATTGTCAAAAGAGGGGAACAGCTAATAAAATTTAATGTAAAATTTATTATTTTGTGAGATGTTTTTTTAATTGCTCTGGTTCAAGTTAATCAGCGTTGAAAAAAATGGGAAAGAAATCTGGTGTAATGTTAAGGTAAACCAAAATATTTTTCCAAATCTTTTGTCAAAGCTTCAGGTCTATGAATTTTCTTGCAGAGGTTTCTTGGATGCCTTTCACAAACCTCTGGCATAAGGTGATGTCCTAACAGACAGAAAAACTAGAAGGTGAGCTTGGATGGTGGGTTTGCAGAAGTGTTCTTGAAGATCAGTTTGATCTCCATCCTAGTCCTTGGGATGCTGTGAAATGTAATTGGCACAGAAAATGAACAACAGTAGTATTCTGGGCCCTTGCATTATCTCTGTCAGTATAAAAATACTACATAAATTTATAATTTTTAATCCAAGGAAATCTTGGGCTCAATGTTGACTCTAATAATATCCATGTTCCTAGGCTATGAATTAAAAAGTTATGAGTGTTACTATTTTGATTGCTACTCAATACTATTAGCTGCAAGACGTCCGTGAATGAACATTGGAGAAGGGGACATTGGCTTTTTGTGTTATGCCTCTGTTGTTTAACATCCGATTCATTGTTTATGAAGATTGGAGCATATACTGTATTTGAAGTTCTATTCCGAAGTCTGGCAGAAGGGATGGAATCCTACTGATAATGCCTCAATAATGAACTGCATTTAGATGGAAGAACCAAGGGTTTTGCTCTCAGTTACAGACACCTGAGTGCTGTTTCACTGGAATAGAGATCCAAAGTGGCTTTGTCTCTGGCCTTACAAAAAGAAGGCATAAATGCGACTGAGATTGGAAGGGCAAGGTGGAGAAAGTCATGCACATCATGCACCATTGATCATATGCCACCCTCCATATTTTTAACAATACTTTGAATATTCCAGATGATTTTTAACCAAGATTATAAATTTAACAAAAAAATAGGCTGGTACATTATAAATTATTAGGTAAGAATGTAAAACTGAGGTAAATGGGTGATGTTTGTGTGGCGTATATGTACCAAACAAGTGGAGATGAATGGTATACTTATTCACGCTGTAAGTATTTACTGACTATCTTGAATTGTCCATGAAATGTGGGTTGCTTGGCCATTTGAGGATAATTAAGAGCTTACAACATTTCTGTGGATATTAGTCATTATAAATCAGGTAAGGCCTTACAATTTTCTTCCCTGAGGGAATTAGTAGTTGTGCTTTTATTGACAAACTAAGAGTTTCATAGTTGTAGTTAACAGTGTTTTTATTCTAAGATGTATTTAAATACATTTGAAGTCCACATCTGCGTTGTGGGATTTTAATAACTATTACCTACATAGTTAAAGCATGGATCAAGGATTCCCAGAAAGTTGTATATTGAACAAGTGAGAAACCTTCCTCATTTGATTATTAAGTTTATTTTTGAACTTTCTGGTTAAACAGAGTATTGACAAATAAATTATTTCTTCAAACTTAAATTTTTTGATGTCATACTTAGTAAGTCCTTTTCCACTCAGAGCAGGTGGAACTTCTTTCAATGATCTATCTGTAAATAATATGATCAAGGTTGATATGAATGCTTCAAAACAGGTTGTGCCAGTGAATTGGGAACAGTTAAATACTGGGTCAAATCGAGCTGGATTCTTGCAAATCCTGTAAGCCCATGAATTCATAGCTCTGGACAAGCAGATCTTCTGCACCTTGGAGATGATCAATGAAGCCTGAGCAATAAGCAGGCCCCAGTCAGTGTACTGCAAAGGCTCTGGCCCCAGAATGTTTTGACAGTTGGTAAATTGTGACATTTGCAAAGTTATTTGAACATGCTTTGAATAATTGGAAGTACTATGATGAGTTAAAATGTGTAAAATACATTGCAACGCTAAGAAATAGTAATAATAAATTAATTCAAATATAATTGTATAATTGACTTAATTTACATTTTCAGTTCCAAGAGTACCACATGATAGACAGTGAGTGTGTCGAGAGGGGAAGTCATGTGACCTACCTGATTGTACAATGTCTTTTCCTTAAGCTGCGGGATTTGACATGGGAAGGATAGGTAAAACAGCTCTTTGAAATACAGAGCAGAACAATTTGCCATGAATTTTAACAAAAAGGATGATGTGGTTGTTTATATACCCCTATTTAGAAAGTCTATAATTCCTTGACACGTGTGTTATGTCAATCTTATTGTTGATAAATGGTGTTTGCATTTTCAGAGCCTGAAGAGCAAACAGCAGGGAAATCAATACCTTCAATTATTGCAGCCATACAGTAGAAGGGGCAGTAGTATCAATGTTTATGTTATTGGGTACTTTAGAGCATTAATCAAACTGAAGCATAGTGGTTGGTGGCACAGCTTTCTCATAGCATGGGTCTAAATGCATTGTATTACAGCATCTAATTTCTGCATTGATAAATAATTGACTAGATTCACAGTAGATTAGGTAAGCTCCCTCTTTACTGTTCCCAAAATGGAAAAATAAGTGTTTTAACAGAACAGCTGCATATGTTGCTCGTGGAATTATAACGATAACCAAACAATGATTTCTATCTAATGTATCTACACTAACTCATCCTGCACCCTTCCCTAATTATTGTTCACCTTTTAAGATTGCCCAAAGCCATGGCAACTTCCACCATTTCCTCAGCCCAAATGCATATCAATTTTTCATCCACTTAAGAGTAATTGAATAGTACTGCAGGCAATTACATTTGCCAAAGTTCCAGCAAAGGAAAAAAAACAAAGGTTAACAACAGCAATGTCTGTATCTAAATTAAACATCAGTGAGTTGAACCTGCCAGCTATCAAGGACTGTTGCAAAGGAGAAAGAAATTACAAGAAGCAATAGAGAGCTACACGCACAAAACACTGGAGGAACTCAGCAAATAAAGCAGCATCTACGAAAGGGAATAAGAGTGGACACTTTGGACCGTCAACAGGACTGAGTCTGTTGGGTGACAGCTGCATGCATGTGGGTGAAAGATCATTCACTTAAACAGGTATATTTGAAACAAAATCTACACTAAATGTTGAATAGCTAAACTGCATTTTATATAAATTATTTTGATCGATATGTTTGTCCATTATCTGTAAACAGATACTTCTACGGCAGTAGTGAGGAATGTACATACTGGTGTAGTATTTGCCTTTACAGAAACACTGCCAATAAGTAAATAGAAGAATGTGACTAATAAGTTACACCATACAATGACTATCCCTCTAGACACTCACAATCAACCCCAAATCATTTTACTACAGCTTGCACAAAAATAACAATATTTAAATTGGCAAATTACTCTTAATTCAGCTGCTTTATGGCTGTTGTGACAAGAAAACTAACTGTTCTTTAATGTTCATTTTTACAACTCCGTAGCAGTATAGATTCTGAACTAATCCTGTCTGATGCAGAATGTTTTCTGTTTTTTTCAGTTCCTCTCCTCGAGTAGTTCGGTTCAACAAGGACAACTCATCTGTACGTCTGCTTTGAAACAGATCACGATGGCAGGTGAAGACGTGCAGCTTATACACAGAAACTGTGCAGGCTTAAAATGAGTAGAAGCAGTAACGGCACTCTCGATGGATTTGCTGAAATACAAGCAATTTGAAGGAAGCCTCTAATTAGTCAACTATCATTGTAAACATTAAATGTTATATGTAACACTGTATATTGTTAACAAGATCTTTAGAAGGTCCCTTCCCAAAAGGTGACATATTTTGAAGTCTGGGTATAATGTTAATAAACCATATAACAATTACAGCATGGAAACAGGCCATCTCGGCCCTTCTAGTCCATGCCAAACACTTACTCTCACCTAGTCCCACTCTAGCATGTAACCCTCCATTCCATTTCTTTCCTGTCCATATACCTATCCAATTTTACTTTAAATGACAATACCAAACCTGCCTCTACCACTTCTACTGGAAGCTCGTTCCACACAGCTACCACTCTCTACGAGTAAAAAAATTCCCCCTCGTGTTACCCCTAAACTTTTGTCCCCTAACTCTCAACTCATATGTCCTCTTGTTTGAATCTCCCCTACTCTCAATGGAAAAAGCCTATCCACATCAACTCTGTCCATCCCCCTCATAATTTTAAATACCTCTATCAAGTCCCCCCTCAACCTTCTACACTCCAAAGAATAAAGGCCTAACTTGTTCAACCTTTCCCTGTAACTTAGGTGCTGAAACCCAGGTAACATTCTAGTAAATCTCTTCTGTACTCTCTCTATTTTGTTGACATCTTTCCTATAATTAGGTGACTAGAACTGTACACAATACTCCAAATTTGGCCTTACCAATGCCTTGTACAATTTTAATATTGCATCCCAACTCCTATACTCAATGCTCTGATTTATAAAGGCCAGCATATCAAAAGCTTTCTTCACCACCCTACCCACATGAGATTCTACTTTCAGGGAACTATGCACCATTATTCCTCGATCACTCTGCTCTTCTGCATTCTTCAATGCCCTACCATTTACCATGTATGTCCTATTTGGATTATTCCTACCAAAATGTAGCACCTCACACTTATCAGCATTAAACTCCATCTGCCGTCAATCAGCCCATTCTTCTAACTGGCCTAAATCTCTCTCCAAGCTTTGAAAACCTACTTCATTAAACACAACGCCACCCAAAATGACAGTAGTACACAGCTAGCGAAAATATCAACTTTAATCTCCACAATATTATTTAGCATTCAATCAAAGTTTCCATCTATCATATTCTCAAAGAGGCCATAATATAATTTTTGTCAGTAATTGTAAAAAGTAGACAGATTAAATGTGTAGTGCAGGTTACCCTCTAATCTCATGCAGCATGAATGCACTGTTCTTAGTGAGATAAATTGTGCTTCCCTAGTGAGAAAGGAAGACATTAGGGTAGGACATCTAGATTTCATTCATCTGTGGACAATCATCCGAAGTGACATAAAGGCTTACAGGGCTTCTACCTTGTGAGGTTATGGTTAGATAGAAGGGGACCATGAAAAGATTCATACTCTCAGCATCCAAAAGTCAGATTGTGTAGATATTGTTTAGTTTGAAAAATAACTAATAGCTCTTATACAAAAAAATCCCATGTATACTCATCATACTGAACTTGGACAACAGTAAAATTGACATGTGCTGGGCATTTGCATAGATACCTATAGAATCATCATTTGCACAAATTTCCCCCAGAGTGACCAGGCCTTGTGGAACTAATCCAGAATCCCCATGCAAGAATTCATAAGGAACACACTGACAATCTAATAACATGCAACATTAAATGTGGGTAATTCCTGCATCTTACAAACTGTGAAGTGTATAACTGACCTGCGGCTGAACATTCAATGTTTTCAATTGCCTCCAGGTAGCTTTTTCCAAGCCATTTATCGTATGTATCTTTTTCTTCTATCGATATGATTTTAACGGTAGAATCTTTAAAGAGCAGATCTTTTCCACCATACACAGATGAATTAAACATCTGAAAGTCATTGGGATTACTCTTAGATCCAAAGTGCTCCTAGAAGATGAGATTTAAGATTAGGGTTTCAAAGTCACTTACAATGAAGGTGAGTCATTCTCAGTTGCTCACAATAAGCCAGTTATTCAAAACACAAACACTGGAAATCCAGAGCAACAAACACAAAATGCTAGAGGAATTCGGTAGATCAAACATCAACGTTTTTGGGTCTCAGTTCAGAAATCGACTGTTTATTCCCCTCCATAGATGCTGCTTAACCTGGTGAGATCCTTCAGCATTTTATTCAATTCTATTCAACACACACACACACACACACACACACAATAGTGAAGTACCACCAATGTGTTTAGTTTTGCTAATTTAAGGAAAGATTATCGGCCACTATATCAAGGGCAAACCTTTTTTTTTGATTGGCTTATAGAATAGCTAGCTAAGTTATGGAAACAGTGTTTGTTATCCAGACCCAATACCAGCACATTCTAAAGTTAGCAGCTCAGATGCATTATCCTGAGAACAGTGTGTGTGTTGTGTGTGTGTACATTGTCAGGGCGCCGTCATGACAAGCTTTTTGGTGATTGCTGATCGTATGGTGTGTCTTGGGCATCTGAAACCTGGCAAAGCCCATCCCTCCCAGGTTTTTTTTCAAGGAAGCCAGCTGGATTTGAACTCTGGACCTCTCACCCCAAAGTCCAGCGCTGATGCCACTACACCACCAGCTGGCTAACAGAAAAGTGATGCAAGAGCTAATCAGTAAGTACTAATACAAAGGATATATCCTACATTGGTAACAGACAGAAAATGCTGGAGAAACTCAGCAGGTCAGGTAACATCTACAGTTGCCTTGAAGTACGGGGTTGATCTGGAATTTTGACTTTCCAAAGAGGAAAAATCTATTTGCAAACACCAGGATCAGATTTGGTTTCAACCCTTCAGGGAGTAAAAATAACAGATCTAATGTTAATTTTCATGATATGCATAATTCCACATTTATGTTCTCGTTCCCTTTGCTACTTGTCACTTTTATAATCTATTGAGTTTGCATTTTAAAATCGCTCTACAATTTCTCTGCATCTCCTCACCAATCGCAACCTCTCCCCATCTCATTTATATTACAATAGCAAGGTATGTGTTTTTTTTTAAATCGGAGGTAACATTGCAAAGTTTGTCCCTAACAGTCCTCTGCAGAATCAGCTTAGACTACTGAACAACAGCAAATCCTAGACAGAGAATCTAACAAATGTACAAATTCTGAAACAGTTGAATAATCCTTTTTAAGCAGTCCCTTGGGTTCAAAGGTTTGTAGATTTTGTGATGACACTGGGTTATACAGCACAGAAACAGACCCTTCAGTCAACCATTTCAGCCTTATCACAATATCTTCCCCAAGCTCCCAAATACTCCCCCCAAGATTTTTATCAATCAACAACTCACTAGTTAATGGGTGAATGATTGAATTAATCTGACATCCCACAGGTGGATGATGTTGAGTCTAAATTTATTATAATGCCATTGGCTGCAACAAAGTTTTCATAACTGGGTTTTGAACACATTGAAACTTATCAAAGAGCTGTTGGGGTGAGTTTGAGCTAATCTGATGGGGAATGGAATTAGAGAGATGGGGCTGAGGATGGGGCAGTTGGTGTACAAGTATTGTGCAGTGACACTGAGGAAGGACAGGCTGAAGACAGGGCAAAATTACAGTCAGAGGAATGAGTTGAAGTGTCACAAATCCAGAAGGGTGCTGAATCCAAGAGTGAATGTGTTATATTTGAATGCATACAGTATAAGAAATAAAGTAAATGATCTTTTGCACAGTTAGAAACTTTTAGGTATGACATGGCATCACTGAGTCATGGCTGAAAGATCATGGTTGGGAGCTTAACATTTGAGGATGCACATTGCATCAAAATGGCAAGCAGGTAGGCAAGAAGGGGTGGGATGGTTCGGATGGTAAAAATTGCCAGCATATCCTTAGAAAGAGGTGAGATGAGATCAGAAGATGTGGAATCCTTGTGGGTGGATTTAAGAAATGGCAAGGCTAAAAAGACCCTAATGCAGTGGTTCCCAACATGGGGCAATTTGATTTTTAAGGGGGGGGCAATTCAAGAATGAGTTATTAACAGTGAATTTTTTCTAGTAAGTCTGTGTGAGTATGAGTGTGTGTGTGAGTTAATACATATGTGTATATACAGTATGCATACATAAAAATACTTGTGTATGTACATGTGTAATTGCATATGTACTGTATATATAGTGTATCACCATCATTACAACCATCAAATGGCTTTCATAATTAAATTAATGAATTGACTGATGTAGGAAGGAACGAATGAACAAGTCCAAATGCGTAAGAAACTCATACGAGGTCGCGCCAATGCTGCTTTTTGCAGTAGCTTTCGGTTCTTGGTGGTGTGAAGGTGTGTACATTGCGTCATCTCTTTTAAACGGTGTATCTGTCTTTGTATGCTGTAGAAACGAATCGGCATTGTTTTATTTATTTATTATTATTATTTTAATATCACTTAATGTTCTTTTTTTTACAATTTCTTAGTAATTTCTTCCTCAGAACTTTAACAGTCCTTTGGTTCTTTTATTTTTCTCTTTCATGAATGCCATGTTCTTTGGAAGCTTGTTTAAACCAAGTTAATGGTCTTTTAAGCTTCCTCCAGGTGAATAGGAGTTCACTTTTTGAATAATAAGAATTATATATCGCCACAGGGGGCATCAGGATTTTAGAGGTGATTAGGTGGGGCACGGCCAAAAAAAGGTTGGGAACCACTGCCCTAATGGGAGTTGTATAAAGGCATCGAAACAGTAGCCAGGATGGGGGATTTCAATATGCAGGTAGATAGGGAAAATCAGAATGGTGCTGGATCCCAAGAGAGGGAATTTGTAGGATGTGCATGAGATGACATTTTAGAGCAGCCACTAAGGGAAAGGCAATTCTGAACTGGGTGTTAGTGAACCAAATTTTGATTAGGGAGCTTAAGGTAAAGGGACCATTGTGAGGTTGTGTTCAGAATTCACTGTGCAATTTCAGAGGGAGAAGCTAAAGTCGGATGTATTCGTATTACAGTAAAATAAAGGGCATTGCACAAGCATGATGAAGGGGGAGGGGAAAACCACAGGCGAAGACCGGAGGGGGTGGGGTGAAGCTGAGAGCCGGAAAGGTGATGGGTGAAAGTGACACAGAGCTGGAGAAGGGAAAGGATCATGGGACGGAAGGCCTTGGGAGAAAGAAAGGGGGAGGGGGGAGCACTAGAGGGAGATGGAGAACAGGCAGAGTGATGGGCAGAGAGAGAAAAAAAACAAACAACTAAATATTGTCAGGGATGGGATAAGAAGGGGAGGAGGGGCATTAACGAAAGTTAGGAAAGTCAATGTTCATGCCATCAGGTTGGAGGCTACCCCAGCTAGTATACAAGGTTCCAACCTGAGTGTGGCTTCATCTTGACAGTAGAGGAGGCCATGGTTAGACATATCAGAATGGGAATGGGACGTGGAATTAAAATGTGTGACCACTGGGAGATCCTGCTTTCTCTGGCGGACCGAGCGTAAGTGTTCAGCAAAACAGTCTCCCAGTCTGCATCGGGTCTCACCAATATATAAAAGGCCACAGCAGGAGCACCAGACGCAGTATACCACACCAGCTGACTCACAGGTGAAGTGTCGCCTCACCTGGAAGGACTGTCTGGGGCCCTGAATGGTGGTGAGGGAGGAAGTGTAAGGGCAGATGTAGCACTTGTTCTGCTTACAAGGATAAGTGCCAGGAGGGAGATCAGTGGGAAGGGATGGCGGGGGGATGAATGGACAAGGGAATCCCGTAGGAAGCGATCCCTGTGGAAAGCAAAAGGGGGGGGGGGAGGGAAAGATGTGCTTGGTAGTGGGATCCCGTTAGAGGTGGCTGAAGTTATGGAGAATTATATGTTGGACCTGAAGGCTGGTGGGGTGGTAGGTGAGGACAAGAGGAATCCTATCCCACCAGCCTCCAGGTCCAACGTATAATTCTGGGTAGCCTCCAACCTGATGGCATGAACATTGACTTCTCTAACTTCCAATAATGCCCCTCCTCCCCTTCTTACCCAATCCCTGACAATATTTAGTTGTTTGTCTTTTATCACTCTGCCTGTTCTCCATCTCCCTCTGGTGCTCCCCCCTCCCCTTTCTTTCTTCCGAGGCCTCCCGTCCCATGATCCTTTCCTTTCTCCAGCTCGGTATCACTTTCAACCATCACCTTTCCAGCTCTCAGCTTCACCCCACCCCCTCCGGTCTTCTATCATTTCGCATTTTCCCCTCTCCCCACTACTTTCAAATCTCTTACTATCTTTCCTTTCAGTTAGTCCTGACAAAGGGTCTCGGCCCAAAACGACGACAGTGCTTCTCCCTATAGATGCTGCCTGGTCTGCTGTGTTCCACCAGCATTTTGTGTGTGTTGTTTGAATTTCCAGCATCTTCAGATTTCCTTGTGTTTGCAAAATAAAGGGACATCTATTTAGAACAGAGATGAGAAGGAACTTCCTTAGCCAGAGGGTGGTGAATCTGTGGAATTCATTGTCATCTACAGCTGTGGAAGCCGTCATTGAGATTGACAGATTCTTGATTAGGGTGGTAAAAGTTACAGGGAAAAGACAGGAGAGTGGGGTTTGGAGGGATAATAAATCAGCCATGATGGAATGATAGAGCAGACTTGATGAGCTGAATGGCCTATATCTCAATGTCTTGTACAGCCAGCGAGGAAAACACTGAAGTAATTCACTCTGAAGCTAACAGATGTTTGTTAAATAATTTCAGCAGAAAATATTAAAGAAGTGATCATGACAAGCAGTTATTTAGGTGAACCTCATTGGTAATGTACTCAACATGCTTAAGGCTAAATTATGTGTTTGAAGCAATAAATGGTTAGTGAATTAACTGATTTAAACCTAGACAACAACTATGACAAGCATACATTATGAATTTGACCCAGAAAGGCTAATGACAGGTTGAAACTAATACCCCTAATACTGGGCATTTGGAATTTGAGGGTGCAATATGACAGCAGAGAGATGGAGTGTATTGGATAAATGCTGGTAATGCATAGTAAGGTTGAAAAAGTTCATATGAAAACTAATCTCATGTCTACTGCTGGAATTGTCAATTCTTGATATAAAGATGGGAAAGATTAGAGTATAGACCTTTGAGAACCCCAAGTCACATACACCATGGATCAATAGATGTCTTACGTGACTGATCACTTGAGTGATGGGCAAGGGGGAGAAGTGATAATATAGGTTATTTCTTAAGAAATAGGAGAGGCTAATGACAGATTCACTAATGTGGGCAAGGAAAAGGCAGTATTTGCAAATTTTGTGTGGGCAATGGGAATGTTGAATTGGAAGTGGACATGGAAAACTAATTTAATCTATTGCATCAGTTCAGTAGGAATGTAATTGAGGACTAAGGGAGAAGAAATAGTGGTGCTAAAAGATAAAAATCAACTTAACTAGAGCTGAGTGAGATAAAATTCCCAGCAAGGTTAAAAAAAATTAAATGGGGCAAAACTGAAAATTGGCTTGGCAAACACTGTGCAGGTGATGTTCTGATAGAAGGACTTCAACTTAAAATGTTAACCATGTTTCTCTTTACACAGAAGCTGCCTAGCCTTATGTGTTTTATTTCAGATTATATCAATACTGGAAATTACACACCACTGGAGCAGAGGATCTCAGATTGAGAGTTTTAAAAACCATAAGACATAGAAGAAGAATTAGGCCATTTGAACACTCAAGTGTGTTCCGCCATTCCATCATGGCTGATGTATTATTCCTCTCAACCCCATTCTTCTGCCTTCTCTCCATAACTGGGGAGAAGTTAACACTCCTACTAAATAAGAACCTATCAACCTCTGCTTTAAATATACCCATTGACTTGGCCTTCACAGCCATCTGTGGCAACAAATTCCACGGATTCACCATCCTCTGGCTAAAGCAATTTCCTGTCATCTCTGTTCTAAAGAGACATCACTCCCTGCTGAGGGTGCGCTCTCTGATCCTAGGCTCTCTCACTGTAGGAAACAACCTCTTCATGGCCACTCAATCTAGGCCATTCAATAGGTTTCAATGAGTTCCCCCCATTTGGATGACGGAATTAATGGCTTTGTTGCAAAGTTTGTAGATGATATGAAGATAGATGGAGGGGTAGGTAGTTTTGATGAAATAGAAGCTGCAGAGGATTTAGACAATTAGGATAATGGGCAAAGAAATGGCAGATGGATTACCATGTCAAAAAGTGTATGGTCATGTACTTTGGTGGAAGAAACGGAAGGGTTGACTATTTTCTAAATGGAGAGAGAAAATACAAAAAACAGAGGTGCGAAGTGACTCGGGAGCGCTTGTCCAGGATTCCCTAAAGACTAGTCTGTAGGTTGTGTCGGTGGTGAGGAAGGCAAATGCAATGTTAGCATTCATTTCAAGAGGACTAGAATATAAGAGCAAGGATGTAATGTTGAGACTTTGTAAAGCACTCAAGCAGTTTTGGGCCCCTGTCTTAGAAAGGATGTGCTAAATCTGAACAGCGTTCAGAGGAGGTTCACAAAAATGATTCCAAGATTGAATGGCTTGTCATAGGAAGAGCGCTTGATGACTCTCGGTCTGTATTCTCTAGAATTTAGGAGAATGAAGGTTGACCTCATTGAAATCTGTTGAATGGTGAAAGGCCTTGATAGAGTGGATATGGAGAGGATATTTCCTTTCGTGAGGGTCTGAGACCAGAGTACACAGCCTCAGAATAGAGGGGTGTCCATTTAGAATAGAGATGAGGAGGAATTTATCTAGCCAGAGAGTGGTGAATCTGTGGAATTCTTTGCCACAGGCAGCTGTGGAGGCCAAGTCTTTATGTATATTTAAGGCAGAGGTTGATAGATTCTTGATTGGTCAGGGCATGAAGGGATACGGGGAGAAGGCAGGAGACTGTGGCTGAGAGGAAAATTGGATCTGCCATGATTGGTGGAGAGGCTCGATGGGCCAAATGGCCTAATTTTGCTCCTATATCTTAAGGTCTTCTGGATGATGATGAATCAAAATTTATTTTAATGTCATCACAGTAAGTAAGACGTTGGCTGACACAAACTATTTGAAACTGAGTTTTGAACATATTGTGACTGATCGAAGCCAGCAAGGAAAACAATGAAGTAATTTTTCCCCGGAGATACAGTGCAGAACAGGCAGGTTCTTCTGGCCGAGCGAGCAACACCACTAGCAACCCACCTATTTAACCCTAGCCTGATCACAGACCAATTTACAATTACCAATTAGCCCACTTAAGTCCATCTTTGGAAAGTGAAAGGAAAAAGGAACACCCAGAGGAAACCCAAGCACTCACCAGAAAGGATGTACAAACTTGTTACAGACGGCATCGGAATTGAACTGGTACTCCAACGCCCTGAGCCATAGTAGTATCATGCTAACCTCTAATTCACTCTGAAGCTGCTAGATGCTTGTTAAATAATTTCAGTAGCAAATATTAAGAAGGGATAGTTATCCTCTAAAGGGATGATCAATCTGCATTTGCTGAAAAAGCATTTAAAAGTCACAAGGGTCGGCTTTCAGATTTAGGCTGACTTGCCAAGATTATTTACCTGTCCTTTATCAAGTAAGCCAAAGACTACGGAGATGGGTGTGGACGAATGGACCATCACTGCATGAGATGGAACTTTGGCCAAGTTACAATGCTTCCACTGATGCACCTCTGCCCGAGCTCCATTCAGACACAGCAGTTGGTAATCACTGGATCTTAGATTTGCTGCCCAGGGTTCCTTGTTATTTCCTAATGCAGAAGTTAACATTCATAAATCCAGTATTATTAACAAGCACAGGTCTAAAAAGGGAATTATCTCCAAACAGTATGCAAACTAAATGAATTGCACAAATGTGCCAATATTTGATATATCAGACTTAAAATTAAGGCAATAATATTAAAGTAGATTGAACTACACGGCTGGAAGAACTTTTAACAAAACTGAAAGCAAAAGTAAGACTAAATATTTTTGGCTTGGCATTATGCAGGTATGTGGTGTGCCCCAGAGACACCTACGGCTGGAAAGAGTACAGAGAGCTAGAGATGAATGAATGGAATATGCTGATTCCACTGGAAGATGAAGTTCAATGCAGGGAAATCCAAAGTGCATTTTCAGGAAAATAACAAAGATCTAAAGAATGCTAGAAACATACTTAAGATACACATGTTGAGAATTTTAGAAATTTTTATTTCCTTGCCAGAAAAGGCAGGTGAAAGAATAATTTTGGAACTAACATAAGGTATGTGATCATACAGCATACAGCATTGTAAATAATTCTCAGAAACTAGGTGAGAGATAAAACCGCTCAGCAGCTTCTGTAGTCTAAGACATGCAGATAAATGTGGAAATCCATTGATTCATGTTCAACATTCCCACAATAAGCTTCAATACACCAATATCATGACCAATAGGTTCTACATTGGAATTGGTGCAACAGCGTGAATTTGGAGTACTTAACGATATCAGAAAAACTTTAGGCAATTAGGGCTTGGTTAGGTCATAGTTAATGCCACACAATCCAACTAGCATTGAAGTTTTAATGTCACAAATCTGCCACGCAATTCTGCCTGCATTTAAAAAATTTAATTTCTCAAATTTGTTAAGAATTATTATTGGAGATATTTTAACTTTAAATGTTTATCTTGCAGTGTCTTTGATTCTTAACCTCTTTTCCATCCTGATCTTTATTTTGCCTCTTATATGTAATTTTACAGCTCCTGGTTTAATATCTACTTTGTTTTAGAATGGATGGTTTACACTCATTGGTTTTGCTCACTTTAGTCACAACTGCCACAGGAGAATGCTAAGCTGAAAATTATTAATAGTTGTCATAAACATTTGCTTAAAAGGCCACAAAAGTAAGTGTATAGCTTTAGGCATCTTAATACCCCTACAACGATCTTGGTTATTATACACTGACAAGATAAATCCTCAAAAATGGCTTGCTGTAATCTACGATCGTTTTGATGAAAGGCTGTGAGAAGCCCAGAAAAGATGAGCAACGATGAGATGTAACTAACAAAGTTACTGAGAGGTACTTTGACAGAGAGCAATTGAACTCTGGATCTTTCTCTTGAACTCTGGAACTAGTCAGATAGATGAAAACTTCATTTGGCAGGATATGGAAAACGTAGACTGACAGTGGACAGAGAAATGGGAAAGATGTTGAGGGCTTTGAGAAATCATGGAAGCCAAAGGAATGGACAAAATACCCAAATACACTTACCATCAGTGTTTTCAGTAACTGTAGTGTGCTTGACAAATGCCACATCCCCCGCTTCAACAAGACACCTTAATTTTAAGAAAAATACAAATGAACAGGAGTAGGAATAAGCAACTTGATCCCTCAAGTCTACTCAGTCATTTCGTAATGGCTAATTTTTTGTAACTTCAATTATGCAAGGATCCTGTATCTATAAACCTCAACTTCATATGTTGATGCAGAGGTGGATAGATTCTTGATAAAGATTCACCTTCCAGTGCCTTTGAAGAGAGTTCCAGAGACTTACAGCCTTCAGATCAAATTCACACAATCAAGTTTCCTTAGGATCTTTTATGCTTCAATCAAGTTCTCTCTCACTCTTGAAAATTCCAGTAGATACAAGCCTACCCTGTTCATCCTTTCCTCATAAAATGCCTTTTTTGCAGATGTGGCCTGGTAAACCATCTATAAATTGCGGGGGGAGGGGGGGTCCATCTTATCTACAGTTCTCTAGAATGTGGTCTCAGAATCAGATTGAATATCAATAGATTATTTCATGAAATCTGTTGTTTTGTAGCAGCAGTACAGAACAATGCACATTTTTAAAAACTATAAATTAAGAAATATAGGTATATAATAACTGAATCAAGTAGAGTGAAAACTAGTGAGGTATTGAACATGGGTTCATTGTCCATTCAGAAATCTGAGGCGGGGAGTGGGTGGGGAAGATGCTGTTACTAAAACTATGAGTGTGTAGCTTCAGGTTCCTGTACCACCTCCTTATTGATAGCAATGAGAAGAGCACTAGGGCCCTTTCCATACCAGTGATGCAACCAGTTAGAATACATGGTAAATCTGTAGAACTCGAATAATAATAATAATAAATACTTCATCGGTCCCGAGTAGGAAATTCTTCTGTTACAGCAACATTTAAAAACACATTTAGCAGTGTGCAGACTTAACTAATAATAATGTACAGAATAATAATATATACAATAATGTACTAATGTGCAATAATAATGTATGAAATAATAATGCAGAGACTATTGTACTATGATGTGTGTTCTCCTGTCACACAGGGATGGACTATTGTATACGTTTATTGCTTTTGGTAGGAAAGGCTTTCTGTAGTGATCTTGTGATGGCAGAGCTGAATGAGTCTGCTCAAAAGGGTGCTCCGCTGCTTATTCAGTAGCTCATGGAGATGATGTGCTAGATTGTCCATAACGGTAACAGTTTGTTTAGTGACCTCCTCTCCACCACTAACTCAAAAGAGTCCTGCTTGCAGTCAAGGATGGATCCAGCCTTTTTGATGAGTTTATTTAGTCTTTGCATCTCCAGTACCAGTGCTGCTCCCCCAACATAAAGCCGCCAAGCGGACAGCACTCGCTATAACAGACTGGTAAAAGATCTCCAACATCCTGCTGTACACATTGAAGGGTCTCGGCTTCCTTAGAAAGTAGAGTCTGCTCAACCCCTTCTTGTAAACAGCCTTGGTGTTGGTTTTCCAGTCGATGTGAACCCCCAAATATATTTGTACTCCTCCACCGCAACTACTTCTCCCAGAATGAATACAGGACTCGTCACGGTCCTCTTCTCCTAAAATCAATCAGCATCTCCCTGGTTTTGGCCACTTTCTGGAGCAGGTGATTCCCCTCCCACCACTCTATAAACTTGTCCACCAGTCCTCTGTACTCTGACTCCTGCCGGTCTCTGATACACCCAACCACCGCAGAGTCATCAGAGAACTTCTGCAAGTGACAAGACTCAGAGTTGTATTGAAAGTCTGAGGTGTTCAGTGAGAACCGAAACAGAGACAGGACAGTCCCTGTGGCACTCCAGTGCCTCCCACCACCACCTTAGACAACGTAGCACCCAGTGTACAAAGTGCGGTACATCTCTCAGGTAGATAGTCATCCAGGAGATTGGGGATTTCTCTACGCCCATTCTTTGCAGCTTCTCACTCACAAGAAGATTGTTTTGAAGGCACCAGAAAAATCAAAACATGTGATTCTCACAATTCCACCAGCATCATCTGAGTGACAGTGAGCTCACTGCAATGGGTAGATGATGACATCATCTAATCCCAATGAGATTGATAGGTAAACTGTGGACAGTCCAATGAAGATCTCACCTGTGGTCCAAGGCAAGTCGGGACTAGCCTCTCCAGCACCACCATCCCATGAAATGCGAGGGCAATTGGTCTGTAGTCATTAAATTCAGATTGAGAGGCCTTCTTGAGTACAGGAACCAAGCAGGAAGTCTTCGATAGCCCAGTATCTTTTTCTGACTCAGACTCAGATTGTAAAGGTGTACCTCCACTGCTGTCCATCACGTCAGTGGAGGAGGCCATGGATGGACATATCGAAATGCGAAGTGGAAGTAATATGGATGGCCACTGGGATGTTCTGGTGGCAAAGCAGTCTCCTAATACACATTGGGTCTCACTGATGAACAGGAGGTCACACCAGGAGCACCAAACATAGTAAGTAAATAACCCCAACAGTCTCACAGGTGAAGCATCGCCTGGCCTGGAAGGACTGTTTAAGATCCAGGATGGTAGTGAGGGAGGGGGTGTAGTGGCAGGTGTAGCACGTGTTCCACTTGCAAGGATAAGTGCCAGGAGGGAGATCAGTGGGGATGGACAAATGGACTAGGGAGCGATCCCTGTAGGAAGCAGAAAGTGGTGGGGAAAGTAAGGTGTGCTTCGTTGTGGGATCCCGTTGGAAGTGGCAGAAGTTTCGGAGAATTGTGTGCTGGATGCGGAGGCTGGTGGGGTAGTAGGTGAAGACAAGAGGAACCCTATCTCTGGTAGGTTGGAAGAAGGATGGGGTAAGAGTTGATGTGCATGAAATGGAAGAGATGCGGTTGAGGACAGCGTTGATTGTAGAGGAAGGGAAGCCCCTTTCTTTGGAAAAGGAGGACAGCTCCTTCATTCTAGAATGAAAAACCTCATCCTGAGAGCAGATGTGGCCGAGACAGAGGAATTGAGAAAGGGGGATGGCGTTTTTTCAAGTAGTGAAGTGAGACAAGATCCCACTTCACCTGCAACTTCCACACTGCCCTCAAAGTCACCTGGTCCATTTCTGACACCTCCCTTCCCTTTCTCGATCTCACTGTCTCTATCTCCAGAGATGGCTTATCCACTGATGTCTATTACAAATCCCCAGATTCTCACAACTATCTAGGCTGCACAGTAGGGTCTAAACCAGAGCTGCAGGGGGATGGGAACCAGAGTGCCAGAACAGTTAGTGGAGAGATGGAGAGCCAGATGTTGGTAGGATCTTAGGCAAAGTTAGGAATCTACACAGGGGTCTGTGTTTGGACCAATTGTCTGCAAAGTTTGCAGACAATATGAAGATAGGTGAAGGGGCAGGTAGTTTTGAGGAAGTAGAGAGGCTACAGAAGGACTTAGACAGATTAGGACAATAGACAAAGAAATAGCAGATGGAATACAGTGTCAGGAAGAAATGTACTTTGGTAGAAGAAATGAAAAGATTGACTATTTTCTAAATGGAGAGAAAATACAAAAAACAGATGCAAAGGGTCTTGGGAACCCTGTACAGGATTCCCTTAAAGTTAAATTTGCAGGTTGTGTCTGTGGTAAGGAAGGGAAGTGCAATGTTAGCATTCATTTCAAGAGGTCTGGAATATATATAAAAGCAAGGATGTAATGTTGAAACTTTATAAAACATTGGTAAGGCCTCACTTGGAGTATTGTGAGCAGATTTTGACCCCATATCTTAGAAATGATGTGCTGAAACTGGAGAGGGTTCAAAGGAGATTCAAGAAAATGACTCCAGGATTGAATCGTTTGTCATATGAAGAACTTTTGATGGCTCTAGGCCTCTATTCATTAGATTTAAGAATGTGGGATGACTTCATCGAAGCCTAACAAATGGTGAAAGGCCTCAATGGAGTGGATATGTAGAGGATGTTTCCTATGGTGGGCGAGTCTAAGACCAGATGATACGACCTCAGAAAAGACAGACGTCCATTTAGAACAGAGATGAGGAGGAATTTCTTTAGCCAGAGAGAGGTGTATCTGTGGAATTCATTGCCACAGGCAGGTGTGGAGGCCAAGTCTTTATGTATATTTAAGGCAGATTTTGATAGATTCGTTTGGTCAAGGCATGAAGGGAAATGGGCAGAAGGCAGGAAATTGGGGCTGAGAGGAAAATTGGATTAGCCATGATGAAATGGCAGAGCAGACTCGATGGGCCAAATGGCCTAATTCTGGTCCCATATCTTATGGTCTTGTGGTTTTCAGGCATTTTTGCCCTGCTAACATGATGAACTGAGATCTAAGTTTGAGCCTACTCAGCTGCTCCAGGGAGCAGACCTAAGGACTCAATCAGGTTCGGTATGCTGTCGTTTGCAGTGAGAGTTTGTGTGTGTATTTGTACGTGTACGCTTGTGTATGTGTTTCCTCTCTCTCAACACTATGGTCGTTGTCTTTCTTTTAAATTGGGTTATTCAGGTTTCTTGCTTTGTGGCTGCCTGTAAGAAGACAAATCTGAAGGTGTATGGTTAATACATTCTTTGTTAATAAATGTACTTTGAATCTTGAATCTTCTTTATATAGTTTTTTTCAAACTCGTGGCTCTGTTTGATACTGTAGTTGATATGTGTTTAAATATGGCCTGTGGCTCCTCCCTTTGGAACTATTTTTTTCACGTTGGATTGCATCTACTCTTTGTATTCTGAAAGATCCATATAAAAGTGACCGAAACAAGGGAGAAGTTGCTGGTGCATAAATATGCTTTGCTATGCAGTTAGAAAATGTCGAGGCTCCTTTGTATTACTGATGCACCATCAATAACTCACACTGAGACGTAAGGCGAGATATCGGCTTTTATTGACTGGAAGAAGGAACCAGGAGTGAGTGTCTATCATACAATGTCTTGGAGACTGAGGCCGAGCGTCAGGCCTCGGATCTCCTTTATACAGGGGCCTGTGGGAGGAGCCACAGGAGCAGTCAGCAGGGGGCGTGTCCCGACAGGCACATAGTTCACCACAATTACAGAGTGTAACAACTTTCCGATTCTATGCTCTCAGCTTAAACGTTTTGCTTCAGTTTCAATTTCCATGTTTACTGCCTTTACTAAATATAAAATGGTACACTTAATTGTATTGATTAGTGTCACTGATCATATGTAAATCACCTCTCCCAGTTGATCTCATCTTAGTCCAACTGAACATTTACACTTAGAATTTATTAGACTTGCTATCAGTAGTCAATTAAGGTGATACTCTCAAGAATCTAAGCTTTAGTTATGAATTAATATGGTAATTTAATCATAAATTTATGAGCATCTTGACCTCACCTCGGTTCTTTACATGTAAATTATAATACTTCTGCTTCCCCAGTCCATTTAATCACTTAGCAAAGTTTCATACCTTACATATTTTAAATTGTGCAAATGCTAAGTTCTAATTGTTTTAATGAGCAGATTTTATAACCTCATATGCTGACATCACCCAACCTTATCAGCTTATCTATAGGGTAAAGTAGTTGTCTGGTACAACTGTAAATTCCTTACCTCTCACATATAATGTTTCAATTACAATTAAATTTACCTTTACTAACTGAAGTTAAATGTTCACATTAGTTTATAAAGAATTAACGCTAAATCATTATGATGTCTCTCATTTGCTATCCGTCTAAAGCTGTAAAACATTATGCAGTCAAATCAGTAAAATAGTAAAATAGTCTATAATTGAACTTCAACCTGAGCCAAGTCATTCCATCATAAACACTTCAACCTTGTATTAGAAATCACAGAAATGACTTTGATCTGCCCACATTTTTGAATAAGTTGCTTTCCATACTCCCTTCTCCCAACATACAATCCAAAAATACTTTGACTAATGAACCAGAATAAAATAAATATTTATGTGCACGTCAGTATATTCACCTTTGCTCACCCCCTTAAAATACTGCTTTCACATTTTCATATTTCTCACTATATCGGACATTGTCATTGGACCCATCAAGTTGGCTCTTACAAAAATCTCATCAACCCCATTGCTCATATTATTTCCTGGTAACCTGTTCATCCTCACACCTTGCTGGCGTGGTGGTAGAACCAGATACACAAGGAACAATTACAAAACTCTTAGATTGGTGCATGGATGATAGAAACATGGAGGGTTATGTAGGAGGAAAGGGTTAGATTGACCTTAAAGTAGGTTAAATTGTCAGCACAACATCATGGGCCAAAGGGACTGTGGGTGTAATGTTCTATATTCTATCAATTTTACTAGTTTTATTTTTGTTATCACAATGAAGACTCTAGCAGTAATAATCTATCCTGATCTAAATCTCGACTACAAAAGGTATTCCAACTCTCAGCAAGGTGAGAACGAGGCAAGGTTATTGGTGCTGTGCTAATGATAACAAAGTTCAAATGCAGCAATGCTCTCAATGACAAAAAAATGCTGGATAAGGAACTTGTAGCTTAGTTCTGCAGTGGAAAAATACTTTACGATCTATTTCCATCCTAATTGCCCCATTTTGTCGGGTTCCACATTCCACTGTTAACTGCAGTTAAAGATTTTCTCATAGAGCACTGCCACTGACAATCTGCAGTTCATTCGGTGCACAAGAGAGGCAAGGAATAGAATAATTTCTTTTTGGAATTTAGAATTACTAGTTACCACCTGGGCAGACATAAAACTTATCTTTACAGTTCACCCTTCATTCCACAGTCACTCTTCGTCAATTGTATTGATTTCAGCAGAAATGAAATCAGAACTGGGCGCCACATGCGGTTGGTGCAGCGGTATTAGAGTGTGGGGTGTTCCGGCATTCAGGATTCATTTCAGGCACCATTCTGTATGGAGCCTCTGTACATCCTCCCTGTGGAATGTGTGGGGTTTCCCTGGGTGCACTAGTTTTCTCCCATTGTCCAAAGACTTTCTGGATAGGTTAACTGGTTCCGCTGTAAGGTTAAGGTAAATCAGGGCTACGGGGATGCTGGGGCATTGTGACTCGAAGGGCCTATGCTATGCTGCATCACTAAGTAAACAAACTATAGACTGGTGAGTCTCACCTCAGTTGTAGGGAAATCACTGGAGAAAATTCTTGGGGATGGCATAAATGAGCATTTGGAAATCCATGGTCTAATTAGGGAAAGCTGGCATGGTTTTCTACATGGCAACTCATGCATTATCAACTTGATTGAGCTTTTTTGATAAGGTGACAAGAGAGATTGATGAGGGTAGGGCAGTGGATGTTGCCTACATGGATTTTAGTAAGGTAGAAACATACAAAACCTACAGCACAATACAGGCCCTTCGGCCCTCAAAGTTGTGCCGAACGTGTCCCTACCTCAGAAATTACTAGGCTTACCTATAGCCCTCAATTTTTCTAAGATCCGTGTATCTATCCAAAAGTCTCTTAATAGACCCTATCGTATCCGCCTCCACCACCGTTGCCAGCAGCCCATTCCACGCACTCACCACTCTCTGAGTAAAAAAACTTACCCCTGACATCTCCTCTGTACCTGACTTGGATGAAAACATACACAGTTGGGTTAGTAAGTCTGCAGATGATAACAAGATTGGTGGAGTTGTGGATAATGTCGAAGACTGGCAAAGAATACAGCATGATATAGATCAGTTGCAGATATAGGCAGAGAAATGGCAGGAGGCATTTAACCAGGGCAAACATGAGTTGGTAGGGCAAATGCAAGGAGATAGTACACTTAACAGTGTTGTTAAGCAGAAAGGTTTTGGGATCCAAGTTCATAGCTTAATGGAAGTGGCAACACAGGTCAATAAGGTGGTCAAGAAAGTTTATAGAATGCTTGCTTCTATTAGTCAAGGCACTGAGTGCAAATGTCAAGAGGTTATGTTGCGACTTTATAAAACTCTGGTTAGACCACATCTGGAATATTGCATGCAGTTCTAATCACCTCACTACAGGAAGGGTGTTGAGGCTTTCGAGAGGGTGCAGAAGAGGTTCGCCAGGATGGTACCTGGTTTAGAGGGCGTGTGCTATCATAAGAGGCTGGATAAACTTGTGCTGTTTTCTTTGGAGTGCTGGAGGCTGATAGAAATTTACAAGATTATGAGAAGCATAGGTATGCAGAGAGTGTGTTTCCCAGGGATGAAATGTCTAATTTTAGAGAGCATGCATTGAAGGTGAGGGGTAAGTTTTTTTACTTGGAGAGTGGTGCATGCCTGGTATGGTGGCAGAGGCAAACACATTGGAAGCCTTTAGCATGTTGGATAAGCACATGGATGTAAGAAAGGAGGAGGGATATGGACATGGCATAGGTAGGTAGGAGGGATCAGTGTTCTTTGATTTGCTGGTTCAGCACAAGATGTGGGCAAATGGCCTGTTCCTGTGCTGAACTGTTCTGTGTTCTATGAAGTCAGGTGGTTACCTCAGCAGGCAGTAAATACATCTTTATGTTGAAACTCTGTATTGCATTGAGTTAGGTTGCAGCTCCAAGAACTGGTATGCAATTGGTCCACTTTCATTTTACCATCCATAATAAAAAAAAACGTACTATAGTCTGTAAGATTACCTGAATGCTCCGGTATAACCACTGTATTGTTCCTCTGCTGTGAAGGCACACTTTGATCGCCCACTCTCATCCCCGATGCACAGTTCACAAAGTTTTGATGGATAGCCCTTCTGATTTGCACCCGGCACACAGCTTGCAGAGAAGAACTCACTGACCACTGTACGGAAGAGTCAATTAAATTGTTAGGCATCTCCAAATCTGTTAGAGTAACCCAAGTCTTATCAGTAACAATTGAGCAGATTAATTCTACATCTAAAATGAGCAGACGTTTCTTCAATATAAGGAGTGGCCCCTTTAAGATGGAGATGGAGGAATTTCCTCTCACAGGATCAAGAATCATTGTCCCCTCTAACCCCAGAGATGTGGAGGCTTAATTGCTGAATATAGTTGAGATTTTTATCTAGAGAGGAGTAAAGGATTTTGATGAAAGAAGAGCTGAGACCAATATCAGGTCAGTTATGAGTTTACTGGATACCTGATTAGGCTTAAGGGCTATGTAGTAAAATAATCTCTGATTTCTATTTTTTTATGATCTAACCTTTACAGCAAATATTAAAGATTTTGCTAGTAATGGCAAGTAATAATATGCATGTTGGGAAGTCTGTCCTTCAGATGGAGGAGTTCTGGGATCCAGCCATTAGGGAAGATTTGTCTATGAAGCATTCAAGGTATACCCAGCTCCCAATTCACAATTCAATGCTTTTAATGTGGTTTAATAGATCAATTTTAAAATACATGGAAAGAAAAAACAATTCAGTACTAAGGGCTGACCATTAAACTTTTAAGTAATGCTGTCAGAGGTTGTTACCGAGGATCTGTGTTTATGGATTGGACTATGAACTGTGGACTATTCTGTGTTTTTGCCCGTACTTTCTTGTTGCTGTGTGCCAAGTCTGTTAGTTCAGTTTTTTTGTGATGGGGAGGGAGTTTGGGAGTTGATGTTCCTGTTCCCACTTGGTGCATTTTGTTAGATTTTTGTGTGGGGGGGTGATAATCATGTTGCAATTCCTTTCTGTGCAGGGTGGGGAGTGTTAATGTTTTTTTTTGAAAGACTATTACGGTTTTCGTGGCTTTCTGGAGAAGGCAAATCTCAGTTGTTTACTGCATATATACTTATATACTTAGATAATGAATGAACCTTTGAACCTTTAGTATTGAGTCATACAAGCATGGAACATAACAAATACATTCCTGATTGCAAATCAGTAACACTTAAACAATATTTTTTACCTCTGTTTTCAAGCTCATGATGTTGTCTGTATTTGCTAGAAATCTGAAACCATTCCAATCATTACTGGTAACTGGTCACGAAGGTAATGCATCCTTGGGTTATTTCTCCAAATGACACAGAAAGACTGTCTCACTGCTGTGTGACACAATCTGTTCATCAGTTGCAAGCAGCAATTGTAAAGGGTCATTAACAAAGGAATGGTGAAAGAATTAAAATGAATATTGAACTTTTATTGTCTGTATCTGGAGATGCAACAAATGTGATGCACATTGCCAAGATTAAGTTTATTTATTCTCATTAAGACTCCACTTTCCAGAATAAATAATTCCAGGCTGTTGCGTTCGTTTGCCTATAACTACTGATGAGACCTGAAACCAAGAGATAGAACAAAGCCGGAACTGAAAAGAAGCCCTTTATTCATAAAGCCACACAACTACAAAAATCTCAAAAACTCAAAACTTAACAGTACATCCAAAAGCACAACTATTTAAATAGTTACAGATGTTGATGGGAACAACGGCCAATCAGTGAAAGTCAGCCTGG
Organism: Hypanus sabinus; assembly: GCF_030144855.1. Taxonomy (NCBI): domain Eukaryota; kingdom Metazoa; phylum Chordata; class Chondrichthyes; order Myliobatiformes; family Dasyatidae; genus Hypanus; species Hypanus sabinus. Next base: position 35,308,292 of record NC_082707.1, read on the forward strand.
GATTGGTTGTCAGCTGACCAATAGGCATTGGTTGTCAGTTCACCTAATACCTCCCTCTTAGAGATGATTATCTGTAGGATTTGAGCCTGTGGTAAACTATGTATACCTGTCTGGACATGCCCCTCTGCTGACTGCTCCTGTGGCTCCTCCTGCAGACCCCTGTATAAAGGCTATTGGAGGCACTGCTCCCCCCTCAGTCTCCAAGATGCCGTGCTCCGTTTTGCTGCTAATAAAAGCCTATCGTTCACCTCCCGTCTCCGAGAGTTATTGATGGTGCATCAGAGCCGAGGGTTGATTTAGATTGCGGTAACTGGCTTACAGTGGTTATCAGTTCTTAGTGGTTGCAGGCTGTCATGATGTTGCTGGAGGCTGTGCTGGAGCTAGTGGTTGGTTCAGTCGGGGTAAATCGAACCCTTCGAGGAGGAGATGGATGTTTGATAGTCTGTCCAACAAGCACTGGTTGATATGCAAGCAGTGATGTCTGTCTATGATAACTTCATAGAGCATTTTCCTCATGCATTTGTCAGTCTGATCTGATACCCAGGGGCCTTGCCCATTGCGATACCATCTGGCCACACTCGGCTCCGGGCTTGAATAAATTCACCCATTGACCGAGGTCTGTGTCGCTGCCTTTGTGCACTTGATCATTTACTGACTCAGATGTTGAACACTGTGGCAGCATTGCATCCAAAACTGTGTGCAGTTTTCTTCCCGAAAGTGCTTCAGCTGGAAGCTTCTCCTCAAGGCCTGGACGCGGCATAATTTGATGTCAGAGAGCCTCAGCCTATGCTCCTTCCCCTCTTGAAGCTACCCACAAACCTCCCTACCTGGCCATTGGACTGTGGATAATATAAGGCTGAGCGGATATGGATAATTCCACTGTTTTAGCAGAATGCAGCAAACTGCTTTGCACTGAATAGGGTGCCATTGTCAGAAAAGGCAGCAACTTGTGACAATTTGGAGCTTTGAACAGCGCCAAATCTGCATTCAGGATTGATTGGCAAGACCAAATTAAAGTAAGCTCTTCGAGGCTTCAGTAAGAGAAGGCAAGAAAAGCTGTAGGTAGGGTTCCCCCAACATTTATTATTCTTCCTTCTTTATATTTGATCACAGTAGGGATGAAAGTCAGGGTAGTGGACTGTTCCTCTTGTGGGATGTGGGCAGGCAGGGAAACCTCTGGTGTCCATGATGACTACACCTGTAAGAACTACAGCCAGCTGTACTTTCTAACACTACGCATTAAGGAGTTGGAGCTGGAACTGGGTGAACTCTGGATCATTTGGAAACTGAGGTGTGATAGTTAGGACATATAGAGAGATAGTTACGCTCAAGGTGCAGGACACAAGAAACTGTGTGACTTTCGGGAAGTGGAACGGGGTAAACAGCCACTGCAGAGTACCCATGTGGACATCCCCCTCAAAAACAGGTATACCACTTCGGATACTGTTGGGGAGGGTGACGTAGCACAGGGGTCACCAACCTCTTTTGCACCACGGACTGGTTTAATATTGAGAATATTCTTGTGGACCGGCTGACAGGGGTGGGGGGGGGGGGCTGGCTTTGGTGTTAAAATCACTACCAAAATATAGGTGATAAGTCAACTATAAGTCACTTATAAGTGGCTAATACACTCAATTTCGTTTCTAACAGGGTTTATCTAATGAATTTAATATTAAACACACAGCGTGTATTTTCCTCACATGAATACAGTGATAAGACAATTATAACTCACTTATAAGTCAACAGCATCATAACATTTTAAGTGATGTTTGGATATTAAACACACAGCGCATATTTTCCTCGTATGGACATATAAAATCATTGTAACACACCAGTAAGAGGACAAGGTAAGGGCCGGAGGTCCCCATACCGGGGCTGCGACGTTCGCAGTCCGGAGACAGCAACCGACTGACCGAGGAGTGTGACAGGACGCGCGCCCACTCCCCTTGTAGGTAGGTAGGATCTATCAGCCGACAAAAGTTTGGCTCGAGGGATGACTTTCAGTAGGTCGCAGCGAGGTAGCTGCTCTGCTGCTTACGAAACCCTGAGCCTGAATTAGGTCGTCTGTGAATATTTTAGCACCGGGTTCCCCACGAACATTCGGTGTGCTAAACAGGTTTAGAGGCGGCGCCCATCTGTCCGCGCTCCAGGCCAGTAGCAATAGCACTTCTCGCTGACCGCATGGGGTGGCCGGTTACCCGAGGCCAACCAGTGATCCCTGGCACTAGGGTATCACTGCGTTTAGGTGACTGATGACCTTGCATGGGTAATGACTTCACGTGTGTTTAAGTTCAACAGTGGGCATGACAGGGAATGAGGAAAGGTGTAGCTGACTCATATTGTTTCATATCGCCAAATCGTATTGTTTCCTTGTGACCAGGTAGTACATGCTTTGCGGCCCAGTGGTTGAGGACCACTGACCTAGCAGAGGCAAGTCACAGTGATCACGACTCTGGCAGTGAATGTGACCCTATGACTTAGGAGAAAAGAAGGGAGAAGAGGTGTGTGGTGGTAATAGAGGATTCATTAGTTGGGGAATGGACGGGAGCTTCTATAGACAAGAAAGAGATTCCCGGATGGTATGTTCCCTCCTGGGTGCCAGGGTCCGGGACATCTCAGATTGAGTCCTCAGCATTCTTAAGTGGAAGGGTGAACAGCCAAAAGTCTTGGTCCATGTAGGTCCCAATGACATAGGTAGGAAGAGTGACGAGGTTCTGCAAAGTGAATTCAAGGAGTTAGGTGCTAAGTTATAGGGCAGGACCTCCAGTGTTGTGATCTCAGGATTGCTACCCATGCCACATGTTAGTGAAGTCAGAACTGGGAAGATTATACAGTTTAACATGTAGCTAAGGAGTTGGTGTAGGAGAGAGGGCATAAGATTTTTGGATCATTGGGCTCTCTTCCAGGGAAGGTGGAATGTATACAGAAGAGACAGTTTGCACCTGAACTGGAAGGGTACTAATATACTAGTGGGAAGGCTTGCCAGTGCCGCATGGAGGGTTTAAATTAGAGTTGCAGGGAGAAGAGACTCGGAGTTCCAGAACAGTTAGTTAGTGGAGAGGTTATAGAGACATGTTAAGACCTCAGACAAAGCCGGGAATCAAAAGGTTGAGCATGGCAACTAGTATCCTGAGCTACCTATATTTCATTGCAAGAAATATTGTAGGAAAGGTGGATGAGCTCTGGGCAAGGATCAGCACCTGGAATTATGATATTTTAGCCATTAGTGACACGACTGCAGGAGGGGGAAGGACTGGCGGATCAATATTCTGGGGTTCAGTTGTTTTAGATGCGACAGAACCAGAAGGATTAAAGGAGGAAGGATGGCATTACCAGTCAGGACAGAACTTGTCTAGTGAGGCATTTTGGTTGGAACTGAGAAATAAGTAATGCATGACCACGTTAATGGCGCTATATTACAGACTGAGGGATTTAGAGGAACAAATTTGCAGACAGTTTGCAGAATGTTACAAGAAACACAAGGTGGTTCTAGTAGGAGATTTTAACTTTTCACATGTTGACTGGGACTCTCATACTCTGAAAGGACCAGATGGGATAGAATTTGTCAAATGCATTTAGGAAAGTTTCCTTAATCCATGCACAGACGTCCCAATGAGAAAGTATGCAATACTAGATCTGCTATTAGAGAATGAGACAGGGCAAGTGGCAGAAGTGATCACCATGCCTTTAGTTTCAAAAGTAAGTATGCAAAAGGTAGGTCTGCTCCGCGGGTTGAGATTCCAAATTGGAGAAAAGCTAATTTTGATGAGATCTGGCAAATGTGGATTGGGACAGGCTGTTTGCTGGTAAAGTGTACTAGGTAACTGGGAGACCTTCAAAAGTGAAATTGAGAGGACAAAACTTGTATGTGCCTGTCAGAATAAAAGATAAAGAAATCAAGTGTAGGGAACTTGTAGAGATATCGGGGCCCTGGTGAACAAAAAAAAAGGCTGTGCTTAGGAGGTATGATGACTGGTTCTTCGCTTGCGAAGATCAGGAGGGAAGAAGAGTCCTCAGGAGTGATGTCACGGTCATTGATGACTGTAGAGGCCAATTCTGGATCTGCAGACTTTGGAACAGCAGGGACTCGGGAACAACTGGGATGCTGGTGCTTAGGTGGTCGGATCCTCCCTACACCTCCCCTTCTTTCAGCAGTCACTCTTCCAGATTCTGCAAAATTCTTGGCTGCTCTGTGAATCAGTGTTCTCCAGTGATCTCTGTCACAAGCCAGCTTCTACCAATCATTGACCTCAATATTTGCCCTGAGAGGGCTCCTGCTGCTTAAGTTGGTCTTTGTACCCCTTTCCCTTGGCCCTGAGAGAGTTTTCCGTAGAGAACTGCTTTCAGTAACCTGGAGTTATCCATGCGGGACACGTGGCCTGGGAAGCAGAGCTGCCTGAGTAGCAAAGTGGCTTGGAAGTTGAGCTTTCTCCAGGAGCTCAATGTTGGAGACATGATCCTGCCAGCTGATACCTATGATGGAACAGAGGCAGCACTGATGGAAACACTCGAGCAACCGGATTTGCTTGTGGTACAAGACCAGGTTTCGGAGCCGTAGAGCAGTGTTGTGATGACAACAACCCTGTACACCTGGAATTTTGTTGACGGATACAAGCTGGTGGTTCTTCTACACATGTATAGCAGAAATAGGCAGATAGGAAGAAATGGGGTGCTTATGGAGTACAAGATTGCCAGAGAACATTTAAGAAAAATCAGGAGGGCTAAGGGAAGGCATGAGCTTGCTCTGGCAGACAAGGTGAAAAAGAATCCTAAGGGATTCTACAGATATGTTAAGAACAAGAGGATAGTAAGGGACAAAACTGATCCTGTGGAAGACCAGAATAGTAACCCATGTGTGGAGCCAAAAGGGATAGGGGAGCTCTTAAATAACTTCTTGCATCTGTATTTACTCAGGAGGTGGACACAGAAGTCTGCAGAAGTGAGGCAAAGCAGCATCAACTTCATGGACCCTATACAGATTGCAGAGGAGGAGATGTTTGCTGTCCTGAGGCAAATTAGGGTGGATGAATCACCAGGGCCTGACAGGGTGTTCCCTTGGACCCTGCAGAAGGCAAGTGCAGAAATTGCCGGGGTTCTAGCAGAGATATTTAAATCATTCTTAGCGACAGGTGAGGTACCAAAGGATTGGAGGATAGTCAATGTTGTTCCACTGTATAAAACTACTGCTGGGCTTGACATCAGTATTGGGAAAGTTACTGGAAGGTATTCTGAGGGACCAGATATACAAGTATTTGGGTAGACATGGACTGGTTAAGGATAGTCAGCATGGCTTCATGAGTGGTAGGTCATGTATAACCAACCTTACTGTGTTTTTAAGAGGAAATTACTAGGAAAGTGGATGAAGGCAAGACAGTAGATGTTGTCTACATGGACTTTAGCAAGGCATTTGACAAGGTCTCACATGGGAGGTTAGTTAAAAAGGTTCAGTCACTCGGCACTCAGGATCGGACACTGGCTTTGTGAGAGAGTGGTAGTAGATGGTTGCCTCTCTGACTGGAGGCCTTTGACTAGTGGAGTACTGCAGAAATCATTTCTGGATCTGTTGTTATTTGGCATCTATATCAACAATCTGGATGAGATTAGCTGGATCAGCACTTTTGCAGATTACTCCAAAATAGTGGATGCAGTGGACAGTGAGGAAGGCTGGGAAAATGGCAGATGGAATTTAATGCAGTCAAGTACAAGGTGTTGCACTTCAGTAGGACCAACCAGGACAGGTCTTACACAGGACACTGAGGAGTGTGGTAGAACAAGGGGACCTGGGAATAAAGGTTTGGTTGGAATTGTCATCACAAGTAGACAGGGTTGCAAAGAAAGCTTTTTGGCACAGTGGCCTTCATAAATCAAAGTATTGAGTAAAGGAGATGGGAAGTTATATTGAAGTTGTATAAGGCATTGGTGAGGACTAATTTGGAATATTGTGTGCAGTTTTGGTCACCCATCCACAGGAAAGATGTAAATAAGGTTGAAAGAGTACAGAGAAATCTTACTAGGGTGTTACTGGATCTGGAGGATCTGAGTTATAAGGGAAGATTAAATAGGTTAGGACTTTATTCCTTAGAATGTAGAAGATTGAGAGGAGATTTGATAGGGTAAATGCAAGCAGGCTTTTTCCACTGAGGTTAAATAGGACTACAATCAGATACTATGCATTAAGGATGAAAGGTGAAAAGTTTAAGGGGAATATGAGGGGAAACTTCTTCACTCAGAAGATTGTGAAAGTGTGGAATGAGCTGCCAGTACAAGTGGGGTGTGTGAGCTTGAATTCAATGTTTAAGAGCAGCTTTTATAGGTACATGGATGGTAGGGGAATGGAGGGCTATGATTCTGATGCAGGTCGATGGAAGAAGGCAATTTAAATGGTTTGGCACAGACTAGATGGGCTGAAGGACCTGTTTCTGAGCTGTCCTTTTCTGTGACTCCATGACTAAATATTTCTGGAATTCCAAAGTGGCTGAAGATCTGTAGCAGCTGTTGAATGGTAGCCTCTGTTGTTGATGACTTCATAGATAATACTTTTGGCCAACTAGCGAAGTACAGCTATTAATTAGTCCATGTGTACTCAACTCCAAGGTCTGGTAGCTAAGACCATGGCTGTAGATTGGCTTTACTTGGATTCTTTGCTGCCAGAGAGCACTGAGTTCACTGCTTGCATTAGGATGTGAAAACTTCATCAATGCCCAGCCATCACACAAACCATCTTGCCAGGACTTTCATTCAATTGATGCCTGGATGACCATGGTGGAATTGTTTCGGTATTCTTGGTCAATGTGCTCATGGAATCAATATTCTGTCTCATTCTACAGGCAGGAGCCCACAGTTCAAAGTGATGTTTGATGTTGGTAAAAATGTACCACATCTTCTCCAACTTTTACTGGCCGTCTATCAATGAGGTATCTGGAGATATGCTGAAGAAGAGGATTTGCAGCCATTTTTGCTCTGTTCTTGTTGACCGTGACCTGAACAGCATTTGATACAACTGTATGGACTTTGCAATCAATTGAAATTTCAGCCAAGACTGCATCTTCATTTTCAGTAACCTGCTGATTCACAAGTCTGGAGAGGGCATCTGGCTGACCAAGTTTCTGGTTTGATGTGTACCTGATTTCAAAATTGTAGTCTAATAATGCCATTGCCCACCTTTGTAGATGGTTTGATATATACACTGAGATGCCTTTCTTAAACCCAAGGATGGACAATTGTGGCTCTTGATCATTAAGGACAGTGAAGCATCCACCATAAAGCATCTTGTGGAATTTCTTCATAGCAAAGATGATTCCAAAGGCTTTCTTTTGGATTTTTCCATAGCATCTTTCTGCTGCGTGATAGCTTTCTCAGAAACATCAGAGAAGATGTAGAATATAGCACCTCTCACCCCATAATTGGATGCATCTGTTGCGAATTCTGGCCGCTCTGGGTTGAACTGTATCACGAGAAGGTAGGATGACAATATTCTTCACCTAATGAAATGACTCTTGGCATTGTTCGGACCATTTCCTTGTGGTACCCTTGTTAAGCAGGGCAGTGAGTGGCTCCGTCAGCCAGTACATTGCTGACAGAAATGCTGACTTGTAACTGGTCATCCCCAAAAATGTGAATTACTGACATCTGATAGAGGAGGTATCTTAAAGATAGCAGTGATGTTTTCAGGACCTGTCTCCTGGGGGGGGGGGGGCAAAGTAAACTTTGAACATGGCCATTAAATTCCTTCCAGAAACTTCTTGTTATTCTTTGGCCTAGAAGACAGTGAAGGACAGAAAAGGCCTTCTTTGAGACTGTGGCGTTAGCATTTGCTGCAAATAAGTTTCTTGTATTGGTACTTTCTTTCGTAATGCCATGCACCACAGTTCCAACAGGCTGTGTTTGGCCATTTGGAGACCTAATATGTGATGATATCTGGGCCATTGGAAACTGCATTGACATGGTTCTGTTCGACCAGGTTAGAATTGTGTTGTGTTTTGGGTTGATCAAATACTGACATTCTTGACTGACAGCTTGTAGAGTCATATCAGGGTCTTGCTCCAGTCTGGCCAGGAGCCTTCTGCAAAATGTCTGCATCACCACGTGTGCCAGAAGTCTGCACATAAAAATCAGACACTTGAACTGTGATTCAGTCATGTTATCCAGCTTGAACTTTTCACATTTGTGATCAGCGGCACTGGATATGATGAAGTCATTGGTGTCATGTTTAATGAGTAGTAGCAAACACTGAAGAGAGATGACTGGTTTCCACAAAGGCTTGTTAGCTTGTTAACTTGAAATAAGTCTTTATTTAGTAAAACTGCAAAACTACAAAATTCTCAAAGACTCAAATTCCCAAAGCACAACTATTTAAATAGTTTACCCAAGAACATTCAAGACATCAGTAGAAACAATGGCCAATCAGTGAAAGTCAGCCTGAGATTGGTTGTTTCAGCTCACCATAAGAAAGGCTATATTTCCTCTCATTGTAGCTTAGGTTACAAATCAATTTACAGCTTTCATTATATATCAATATAAGCTTGAACAGATTTATTGCCGAACGATTTCCAACTCTTTACTTCAATCATAGTCTTTCTTTAAAACTGTTTGTTCAAATTTACTGTCACCTCTGTCCTCCATGCTTGCAAGGAAAAATATACTGAGCCGAGTGGGACTAACTAAGCAGCTCTTTGAATGGACTGGCACATTCTACGATCTCCATTGGCTCTGGTGCAATGAGTGATGTGTCCACCAATACCCTGAACTCCCAGTTTAAATTCCTACCGTTTGCCTTCATTCACCTAATGTGAACTACCATGCAACAAACTGGTTTAAGTGACAATTTCCACTTCTTTTCACACTCTGGCCTGACACAGTAGATTGGAATAAGTGTTGTTTTGCTTATTTTTGAATCTTCTCTAATTAGTACATCACCAGGTTCTTGTCATCATGGACTTGTTGTCAATTGTCTTTGTTCTTTTTTTTCCACAAAGCAGTATAAATTTATGTATAATTTATTTTCCGTCTTGTCTGTACCTACACATCTGATACTGCTGCAAGCAAATTTCTCATTGTACCTCTGCTTGTGCTACAGTAAACTTGACTTGTATTCCTTCCTGCCTTTTGGAAGTGAATGTTATACATGTTAACAATAAGTGTATTTTGGGTACTGAAAGGGAAGTATATTTACCACTAAAGAAAAAGGTGGGATGATAGCATTAGCGGTTAGTGCGATTGTTTTGCAGCGCCAGTAATCAGCCATTTTGGTTCCATTCCTGCCGCTGTCTGTAAGGAATTTGTACATGCTCCCCCGTGACCACATGCCTTCCTCCCACATTAGGGTAAAGAAATTGCTACATCAGCAGTAGAAGCATGGCAACATCCGCGGGCTGCTCCCAGAACAACCTCAGATGCAAGACAACATGTTTTGTTGTTCACGTAACAAATTAAGCTAATTTTTAATCTCTTTAAGATCCTTCTCACCTTTAGCAATCTTGCATTTGTCAGCTTTGATTTCACCCATCTTCATCAGTGTACCAATGGGGATGTTCCACCCAGCAGTCCTGTTCAGCCCAGTGTGACAAGACTTCTTTCCTTTCAGCTGATTGATGGTGAAGGCGTTATGACTCGACTTTTTTACTACTGCCACAGCATAATACGATGCTCCTTCATTATCACCTAGTGCATAAAGATTTCATTCAAACTTATTTTCCAAAGTTGTTTTGTCGGCATCTTTTTAAACTTAGTATTGAACTAGTTTTACACAACTTACATCAGGTACTGCAGGTAAATGAGGGTATTCTTAGAATGAGTCTTACTGGACATTCTCCTTTAATGTTTTTCTGTTTGGGTTTTAATCGAAAGGTCACCAGGAAAGAAAATAATATTATATTCAGGAAATCTCAATTTTCAGAATCCATTTCTGCTCATCTAACAGTGAACTGCTATCACTGGTTTTTGGAAAATATCTTTTTGAATAATGTTTTAGCTACACACAGCTGACTACTATGTCCAAGTAAAAAAAAGGATATTAGTGGCCAAAAAAAAAAAAGAAAACTGTGGAGACACAAAAGAAACTGTAGGTGCTGGGAATCTAGAGCAACACACAAAATGCTGGAGAAACTCAGCAGGTCAGGCAACAGGTATGGTAATATACTTCAGTGGAAATCCAGGAAATGGAAATGCTATTTTCTCTTTTAACTGCTTCCTGAAGGCACCAGTTACATTTTGCAAATCAGAAGCAATTTGTCATCACTTAATATTCAGTCAGCAGCCTCCCCTCAGACTCTCAACAATTTGACTTTGAACTTGCCAAAACAATGATTGCAGTGTTTCACTGTAGCCCTGAACTGGACTACCTTAATTCTAAACAAAACAGTTTATAATCAGCGGCTTTCTGCCAATATTGTTAACAAAATGTTGAAATATTTAAACAAGATTTTCTGAGTGAGAGCATAACCAGCTCACTAACTGAGCTTTATTTGCACACAATTGAGTCCACGTCTTAAATTGCTCTTACTTTAAGATAAAGGCTGGTCGGTAGACTGCCCCCACCCCCACCTAAAACTATCCACGTGGAGTGTACTCATTCACCCTCTAAGTAATTCCATACAGACAGTGTAATCATTTCATCAGTCCACACTAATGCAATTAGTACTTTTGCTACTACAAACACCGTTACTTTTAATTTATATGTAAATGGAATTGTGAATTCCTTAATTTAGTGTTTCAATTGAAAAAATATCCTTTGAAAAACAATAAACTAGTCACAGAATTCTAAGTATCAAATTTTCCATTCTCACCCACTAGATAGAATAGCAAGGAATTCCTTGACACTAATGGTTATGAACAAAATACAGTATATTGCCTAGTTAGTGATACTGAAATTCTAATTACACTTACATAAAATGTCTGACAGACAAATAGAAATGAATTACTTAAAGAATGCTTAAGTGGTTATAGCACAAGACATTGTTGTTATTCCAAATGAATCCAGATGGAGTAAAGGATTCTTTATCATGTGTTTGTCAAGGTTTTCTGTACAGTGAAGATTCTTCTGATACACGAAATGTAAAAGAGAGTTGAGAATGGACTGCTAGCAAATAATGCTGGAGAGGTAATAATGGGACACAACGAAATGGCGGACAAACTGAATAAGTACTTTGTATCCATCTTCACTGTGTAAAACACTAGTTCCAGGCGTCAGGAGTCATGGGTCATGAAGTGTGTGAAGTTACCAGATCAGAGAGAAGATTCTTGGGAAACTGAAAGGTCTGAAGGTAGACAAATCACCTGGACCAGAAGGTGTATATCCCATGGTTCTGAAAGAGGTGGCTGAAGAGACTGTAGAGGCATTAGTAATGAACTTTCAAGAATCACTAGGTTCTGGAAGAGTGGAAAATTGCAAATGTCACTCCAATCTTCAAGAAAGGAGAGAAGAAATAACAGACCAGTTAGTCTGACCTCAGTGGTTGGGAAGATGTTGGAGTCAATTATTAAGGATGAGGTCTCAGGGTACTTGGAAGCACATGATAAAATAGGCTGTCATCAGCATTGTTTCCTCAAGGGAAAATCTTGCCTGACAAATCTGTTGGAATTCTTTGAAGAAATAACAAGCAGAATAGACAAAGGAGAATCGGTTAATGCTGTGTACTTGGATTTTCAGAAGGCCTCTTGGGCAAGGTACCACACACGAGGCTGCTTAACAAGTTATGAACCCATGGTATTACAGAAAAGACTCTAGCATGGATAAAGCAGTGGCTGATTGGCAGGAGGTAAAGAGTGGGAATAAAGGGAGCCTTTTCTGGCTGTCTGCCAGCGACTAGTGGTGTTCCACAGGACTCTGTGTTGGGACCAATTCTTTTTATATTATATGTCGATGATTTGGATGATGGAATTGATGGCTTTGTTGCAAACTTTGCAAATAATATGAAGATAGGTGGAGGGGGCAGGTAGTTTTGAAGTAGAAGAGAGGCTACAGAAGTATTTAGACAGATTAGGAGAATGGGCTAAGAAATGGCAGATGGAATATTGTTGGGAAGTGTATGGTCATGCAAATTAGTAGAAGAAATGAAAGGGCTGATTATTTTATAAATGGAGAGAAAATACAAAAAAAACTGAGTTGCAAAGGGCCTCGGGAGTTATTGTGCAGGATTCCCTAAAGGTTAAGTTGCAGGTTGTGTTTGTGGTGAGGAATGCAAATGCAATGTTAGCATTCCTTTTAAGAAGACTAGAATATAAAAGCAAGGATGTAATATTGAGGCTTTATAAAGCACTGGTGATGCCTCACCTTGTGTATTGTGAACAGTTTTGGGCATTTATCTTAGAAAGAATGTGCAGAAACTTGACAGTGTTCAAAGGAAGTTCACGAAAATGATTCTAGAATTGAATGGCTTGTCATATGAACACTGCTTGATGGCTCAGAGCATGTATTCACTAGAATTCAGAAGAATGAACGGAACCTCATTGAAACCTATTGAATGGTGAAAGGCCTTGATAGAGTGGATGAGGAGAGGATGGTGGGAGAGTCTCAGCCCAAAGGACAAAGCTTCAGAATGGAGATGAGGGGAATTTCTTCTGCCAGAGATAGTGAATCTGTGGAATTCTTTGTCACAGGCAGCTGTGGAGGCCAAGACTCCATGTATATTTAAGGCAGAGGTTGATAGATTCTTCATTGGTCAGGGCATGAAGGGATATGGGGAGAAGGCAGGAGATCGTGGCTGAGAGGAAAATTGGATCAGCCATGATTAAATGGTGCAGCAGACACAATGGGGCAAATGGCCTAAATCTGCTCATAACCTTATGGTCAATGATTCCAGGATAAAAAGATTTCTTCAGCGCTCTAGGAGGATTCAGTATCCTCTTTGCCTCTTCTGAGTACTGTTGTGTCAAGTATGCATCAGAGTTCCAGGAGTATGACAGTCAGCTTTATTCTCCTGCCTATGCACTTGAAGTGAAGTTTCTCACTGGAACTATATAATTGCTGAATTATTATATTTCTTACCTGTATAACTTTCCCCAGCAGCAGGCACCAATCCATACAGTTTTCCAGCTGTGTAAATGTGTCCTGCATCCAAGGTTACTGCATCAATTTCTTTTTTCTGTGATGAAACAATAAAAAATGTATTTAAATCAATACATGATTTTGATTAGAATTACATTTCATTACATAATTAAAGAAAGAATATTGTAGGGACATGAAGACTAGACCTCCTTGTTGAAAACCTTAGGTAGAAGAAAAACGCTGATAAACTTTTCTAAATAATAGAAAAGAAAAAGAATGGAGAAGGTTGATTAGACACCTCAGCTAGGCCTCTATGAGAAAACAGAATATTCAATTGATGGATTATTCATCCGACATCTCAAAGAATCAACTTGATTCAAGGTGTTGCCTATACCATGTTCCTGTGACAGTTTTACAGTAACTCTAGTTTCAGCATCTACTTTGTACAGCAGAATTCTGTGACTGTGTACCATAACCCTGAACGAGGACTCCTACTGAAGGCTTTGACTCAACACTAAGTCCAGCAATAGTTCTGGATCATTCTGAGTTGAAAGCCCTCCAACTTTGCACTTGCCATTGATCCCATACAAGCAACAATCTTACTGATGTGTATGGGATTTCCAATATTTATTGTTACTGTTTATTTTTTTTCTTTAAACTTGCCTTTCTCATCACATTATAGTAGTTTAATGTACTTTAAAATAATTTACATTTTATTTTTGAACTTAATTCCAAGACAACAAATATTTTTCATTTAAATGTAATATTCAAAATTATTTAAAAACAATAAAATACATTCGAGAACAGCAAGGTGTCAATGGTAGCCCAGGAAATGGAACTTTGGGTTTACTGGTCAAGTCCACTTGCAGACTGTTCTTATCTGTGGAAGGGATATGGAGTCAAGGCCTTCGGTACAATGGTCCTGTGATACCCCAGAAGGTGAGAGTGGTGTTATGATGAACGCATAGCCCATATTAATGGAGAATTTTTCTCAAAATATTTTCATACAATTAAGTGCTGTGAGATAATCCATTTATTTCTTTACATTAATTTAAATAAATTGTTATAATTAAATAATATCTCATTCTTCTCAGATGTTGTGTTGACCTTTCAGCGTACTCTAAGATCAATCTAACCCTCTCCTCCTGCATAAATGCTCCTAATATATCAGCCTCTGCCACCATCCCTGGCAGGACATTCCATACGTTCACCATTCTGTATATTAAAAAAAAACTTACCTCTGGCATCCTCCCGAAACTTTCCTCCAATCACTTTAAAAATGTGCACCCTGGTATTAGCTATTTCCATCCTGGCCATTCACCCAATCAGTGCCTCATCATCTTATACACCTATCAAGTCATCTCTTATCTCTCCCTCCAAAGAGAAAAGCCTTAGCTCACCTAACCTTGCTTCATAAGACATACTCCCTAATCCAGGCAGCATCCTGGTAATTCTCCTTTGCACCATCTCTGAATTTTCCACATCCTTCCAATAACAGGTGACCAGACTTTAACACAATATTCCAAGTAATATTTGCTGCCAGGTTTCCTGACCAAACCCGACTCAATTATGTTCACATCCTGAGTACAAATGATCAGGTAAAATGTAAACCCAGATAAGAATGTAACCACACTTTCCAGAAACCTCCACTGAATGAGGATCCATTTCCTGAGCAAACACCATCGCCATAAGAAGCCTCAGTTCATAGGTCATCGTCAATAACTCAACAGCTCTGCATGGCAGGTATAGGGTGGTGGGAAAACTCTGGTGTGAAAATCATAAATGTTCTGCTTGTGTTTTAGGATCAAAAACATCATCCAATGAAGCATATGCACTTGCAGTATTTCATGCGCTGCACCCATTTTTCTTTCAGTGACTAGAAAACATCGTTGGGAGGAGATAGTTGTAGGTTAGTTTGGACAGATAGGTTCAAGAAAGCAGATCAAGGATAATGAGATCACGAAGTGAAGAGATCTGGTTAAAGAGACCCAAAGGTGGAGAGAGAGGTTGGGGGGTGGGGTAGGAGGAATTGGAGAAGGATGGAGATGTCAGTGGGCGGGAAGGAAGGGAGAAGATTAAGGTTGTGAGTAGAGTGGCAATGCAAGGGACAGGAGTGGAGTGAGAACATTTGTGGATGAGAGGAATATGCAGAGGTCAGTGGATGGAAGAAGGAGGGGAGATGAATAGGACAGGAATGGGAAGTGGGATCAGGTTATGGTAGCAGGATGGTGAAATCAGGTCAGTGAGATCAGCAAGGACAGACTGGGATAGATCAAGAGGTACAACCAGTCAGATTATGATGGGCAGATCTGGGAGTGAGAGCAAGGTGAGGAAATTGTGGGGAAAGAGTTTGATGAGGATTGATTGAAGGGGTGAATATATCTGGGGAATGGAGCGAAGTAAAAAGACTGAGGAAGCAAGCAGAGAGATGGGCAATGAGGAAGTCAGGTACTGAGGAGAACACGGGGGATGAAGTGTACGACATGGACTTAAGATAAAGATGCATTGTGAATTAAATAATGAGAAGGAAGAGATCAGGCAAGGTTGGAGATAATTATCAGTTTCTTTATATGGACTCCTCAAACCATCCATGCCAATTGGCAACACCACTTGTCAATCTTTCTCCACTTTGGACTCTTAACAGTATTTAGTATTATTTATAAACAGTGCTTTGCTTCACCTTGGTAATCCTATCTGAGAAATTCTCTACATTATCCATTGCTTCTCATCTCTACAACTTAAAACTAACTTGTTTTCTAACTTTCTCAGTTCTGATGATGATTCTTTGTAAGGTACATTAACTCTGTTTCTCTTTACACTGTTGTGTCACAATGCCTTAAAAACAATAAAACATTCACATTTGCAGTTCAAGTGTAAAGCTTGTAAATTGTGAGACTTTCAAAATTTTTGTCCCAAGCACACCACAATCTATTATGTTTAATGGCATTTTATGTTCCTAGAATTGCTTTAAAAAATGAGCATACTAAATTAATGAGGCCAGCTGTTTCAAAAAAGGCTTTGATCTTTCTCTTTACACTCTTTTGAGCAAACCAAATAAACTTTTACCCTAAGGATAAAGACCTACAACAAACTATTCATTTCAGTGCAATGTTCTATACTAAAGAATCCAACAAAATAACATGCAAGCCTTGAAAGAGAAATTTGGTTTGTTTTAATGTCCTACAGGAATGGCGCACATACGTACCATGCACATTAAGCAGCTATCATTGTGGGCATTGTGCAAGTCTGGATCTTACCTTAATTTTTATCATGCAGTCAGTGGGATTGTCACCTGATACACACTGAATTGGTGGTGTCAGGTTTTGGTTTTGGAATGCTATAGCCATATCTGAACATTTCAGTATTTCACTTCTGGATTGTGTGCACCAGCGCAGATTCCCTGGCAAGCCTGAAGAAAAAGCAACACTAGGTTATTATCTGTCTGCACTGAAGCAACTTCAATGTCACAATTTGCTTTAAATAACATGTATAGATGTTATAAATTAAATAACACGTACAAATGGACTGCTGCACACTATCAAAATAAGCTGCAGAGAGTTGTAGACTTAGCTCCATCATGAGCATTAGCCTCCATTGTTTCCAGGATATCTTCAAGGATTGATGCCATCATTAAGGATCCCCACCACCCAGGTCGTGCCTTGTTCCCATTTTTACCATTAGGAAGGAGATACAGGAGTCAAAGGCACACACTCAATGATTCAGGATCAGTTTCTTCCCCTCTGCAATCTGATTTCTGAATGGACATTGAACCCACGATATCTACCTCACTACTACTTAATTTCTATTTTTGCACTGCTTGTTTGTTAACTAATATATTTTTATTCTATTTCACAATTTTTCTCTATCATGTATTGAATTGTACTGCTGCCACAAAGTCAACAGATTTCACGACATATGCCGGTGATATTCAACCTGATTCTGATTCCATTTTGTCCTGTGTTACCAATGATTTAGCAGAAAATACTGGAATTGGTTTAAAAACAATTCAACCACAGAGTTTTAACAAGTGTAGTTTTAACAAGAAAACAGAAATGCTGGTAACTCTAAGCATGTCAGGCAGCTGGGTGGAAGGACAGGCATAATTTCGGGTCTTCGTCTTCATGAATGTTTCATTGGGACTGGGAGGCTACGGAAACAAGATTATTTCTAAGTTGCAGAAAGGATGTTGGAGGAAATCGTTAACATGAGAGATTCTGCAGATTCTGAAAAAAGTGAGCAACACACACAAAATGCTGGAGGAACTCAGCAGGTCAGGCAGCATCTATAGAAATTAATAAACAGTTGACTTATTGGGCCAAAACCTGTCTTCAGGATGGAGGAAGGGTGGAAAGCACAAAGAAAATTTTTCAGACAGAGTTGCCAGGGTGATTCAAATGTTTATAGTTAATGGGGAAAGCTAGAGTGATAAAAAGCAGAGAGTACAGCTGTGAAATGCAGATCAAAAGAGATATCAAACCAAAAGAAGAAACATATCAGCCAGTGTCTGTGAAGAAAGAAAAGAACTATTTCAAGATTCAACACACACAAAATGCTGGTGGAACACAGCAGGCCAGGCAGCATCTATAAGGAGAAGCACCGTCGATGTTTCGGGGCTGAGACCCTTCATCAGGACTAACTGAAAGGAAAGATAGTAAGAGATTTGAAAGTAGAGGGGGAAATGCAAAATGATAGGAGAAGACCAGAGGGGGTGGAGTGAAGCTGAGAGCCAGAAAGGTGATTGGCAAAAGTGATACAGAGCTGGAGAAGGGAAAGGATCTTTATTTACCTTCAGGTGAGTTATCTACCTTCAGATCTTTCAGCTTCTTAATCAGGTTCTTCCTAGTAATAGCAACTACACTCTTTTCTGTCCCGTGACACTGTCAAACTTCTAGCATACTGCTCATGTCTTCCACACTGAAGACTGATGCAAAATACTTATTTAGTTGGTCTGCCAAACCGTTGTACCCCATTACTACCTCTCCAGCATCATTTTACAGCAGTTTGATATCTACACTCACATCTCTTTATTCTTTACATATCTGAAAAAAATTCAGGTATCCTCTTCATTATTATTGGCTAGCTTAGATTCACAATTCACCTTTTGCTCCATATGGCTTTCTTAATTGCCTTCTGTCAGTTTTTAAAAGCTTCCCAATCCTCTAACTTTCCACTGATATATGCTCTAATTACTTTTACGTTGGCTTTGACTTCCCCAGTCAGCCACGGTTGTGTCATCCTAGCTTTAAAATACTTCTTCGTTGGGATGTATCTATTCAGTGCCTTTCAAATTGCTCCCAGAAACTCCAGCCATTTCTGCTCTGTCGTCATCCACGCTAGCGTCCCTTTCCAATCAACTATGTCCAGCTCCTCTCTCATGCCTCTGTAATTCCCTTTACTCCACTGTAATACTGATTCATTTGACTTTAGCTTCTCCCCTTCAAACTACAGGGCGACTTCTATAAAATTAGGTATTTAAATAAAATACAGAACAAATTAGAATACTACCAATGACATTACAGTGTTATAAATTTGTGTATTGATTCCTAATAGTTATTGATGGAGGACTTCATACAGTGTAGGCTGACTGTTTTTTGATTGACTGAGCAGACACCTAATGTAGATTATGGACTACCTTCATACAATGATTGTACCTTCCAAATCATGTTTCATTGTAACAATCAAGCTGATTGTCGATACCTTCAAATTCTTTGCAGTGGAAGTAGTGAAATCATTTAATTTTCACTCTTGGCTATTTCTGGCATCTCCAAGACTGAATGCTTGCAACTGCAATGAGCATAACAGTTCTGAATTGTTTTACTGCTTATTTCTTGCTGACTATCGGTGGGAAAAATCACTGCTTTATGAACGCAAAAACTTTTCACCCACCCTACAGCATAGTGTCTAATGGCTCTGCAATTGCAAGTGACTGACACTAGTTAAAAACTGTTCAGCAACAGACTCCTGTCCCAATTAAGAGGCATAGTGTCCCAAATAAGGACAGGGATACCCCGCTATTTTGTCAATTATTTTTTAATCTTTAAGAATTGCCCCAAACAAATAGATGTCCTGATTAACTGATGGCCCAATTAACCACAATCCACTGTATTGTAATAACCTTAGAGCAGAACTGACCAGTTCAAAGTACATTTATTATCAATGTATGCTATATTCAACCTTGAGTTTTTTCTCCTTACAGGCAGCCACAAAACAAACAGAAATAAAATGTTTAAATTGTTAAATCTGATACAAGTATGAAAAGCTGAAATATGCCTAGATGGAAAAAGAAATGGTGTTCAGCAGTTGTGTTGAACCTGATTAGTAAAGAATAGCACCAGGAGTGTGATGGGAATTAAAGCAACAGGCAGCTGGAAGGCAGGGTCAGCCTTGCAGACTGACTAAATATGTTTTGTGATTCAGTCTTCCAATTTGCATCTGGCTTCTTCAGTGTAGAAGGAGTCAGATTGTGAGAACCAATGCAATAACTTATACTGGAAGAAATGCCAGTGAAATACTTTATCTCCTGGATAGAATGTGTGGATCCCTGAATGCAAAGTGATGAGGTAAAAGACAAGGCCACAAGAAGAAAGCATCCATCATCGAGACTCACCATCATTCAGGCCACTCAAAGCTAACATTGGACAGGAGGTACAGGAGCCTCAGGCTCCGCACCACTAGGCCCACAAACTGTCATTACTCTACAACCATCAGGCCCCTTAACCAGCGTAGACAGCTTCACTCACCTCAACACTGAACCGAGTCCACAATCTGTAGACTCACTTTCAAGGTCTCTACAACTTAGGTTCTCAGTTTTAATTATTTACATTTTCTTTTATTATTTACATGACTTGTCTTCTTTTACACATTGCTTGTTTGTCAGTCTTTGTTATTTATGGTTTATCATAAATTCTATTGTATTTCTTTATTTTCCCATAAATACCTGCAAGAAAATGAATCACAGGGTAGGATACGGTGACATACACATACTTTCTTTGAACACATACAAGGGGGTCATTCTGCCCAAAGATTCTATACTAACACACAAAACAATCCTTATCACCACCTTCACTAGAATTCTCTGAACCCTGTTCTCTGCAAATTACGCTCTATTTCACCACCCGCCTACATTAGGGGCAATTAACCTAACACATCTTTGACTGACAGTAGCTGTGAGGAATCTGTACTGCTTGCTGCTTCACCGAGCCCTCCTGGGCAGTAATGCCTCCCCTGCAGTTGTGTGCGGAAGAACACAAGGGGGGAAATGGCTAATGGAAATCAGGGAGAGGATCTGGGAGCTGTGAAGTAAACAGTCTGTTTGCAGTGTTGAAAGAGAAGTGAGACTGAAAGTAGAATCACAGGAAGATAATGGAAATCGTGAAGGTGATTTAAATTTAGTCAAATGGGAATTTGTCATACGCACAGGTACGTACACAGGTGCAGTGAAAAACTTGCTTGCAGCAGTATCATAGGCACATAACATTCACAAGAACAACATAAATTAAACATCTCCTGCACTGAATTTTGAATAATTATCTGGCCTCCCCCGCACTGAAGAAACCAAACACAGATTGCATGAACACTTTGTGGGGCTCCCTCTTTCAGGGTGCAGGGGTGGCTATGAACTTCTACTCGCCCTGTTAATTTAATTTTCCAGATCGTTCACACTCTGACTCATCTGTCTGGGGCAATCTGCACTATTCCAATGAGACCCAAAATTTGCTCGAGCAACAATATCTCATCTCCTGCCTGTGCATGTTGTAACCTTTTGGCCTCAGTATCAAATGTAGTAATTTTAAGGTAAGTTACCTTTTCTGTTTGTATTGGACAGCCAGTTTCTGTCTAAAGTCATCAATCTGTCTTGTGTTTTATCCCCCTCTTGTCACAGGCATTGTCCAATGTGCTGGGCATTTTCAGCAAACGTCTTTTGGTTTCTGATCTCCATTGTATTGTATTGTTTCTGATCTCCCTCTGCTTGCTTTTGACTCTTTAATGGCCCTCATTAATCTTTCAACTGCACTCCTACACTGGAACCATCTCAGTAACTCTGGCTTCACCTGATCAGACATCCCTGTGTCCTCTGCATCCCTCTTTGAAACTTAAAACGAACTTATTTTCTCACATTTTGAGTTCCAATGAAAGGTCTATGACCTAGAACACCAAGCTTGTGTCTCTTACCCTTGATACCGCCTGATCTCCTGACCATTTCCAGCAAGTTTTATTATTATTTCAGATTTCTAGCATCTACAGTTCTTTTTTAATTTTCCAAGTGTCGTTTATAAACACAGGCTATATACAACATCATTTAGCCAAACAAAAAAGTTCCAGATTAGTGTCAGGCACATATGGGAAAAGCACAAAGATCTCAGCAACAAAGACTGTTCTGCATAGAAGAAATATAACATTTGGTGAATCACATAAAAGTACAGTGGATTCCGGTTAATTGGGGCAGCCACTCATTTTCAACAACTCTTAAAGAACAAAAGCTAATTAAGAAAATAACTAGGATTCCCTTTGTTTATTTGGGACACTGTTGCTTAATTGGGGCAGAAGACTGTTGCTGAACAGTTTATAACTATGTCAGACACGTACATTTGCACCATGTTAGACACTACACAGTGCCAAAAGAAAATAAAATGATTTCACTACTTCAAGTTAGGATCTGTGAAGAATTTGTAGGTATCGACAATAATCATGAAGGTTACAATGAAAATGAAGATTTTGAGGATGCAATTGTAAGAAAGCAGTCAATTATCTATACTAGGTGTCTGCACTGATTTTGTGGATTTACAGTCAATTAAAAGAACATATATACTGGATGAATTCCTCCATTGATAACTATAAGGAACCACACAGTTTTACAGTACTGAAGTAGTACTGAGAGAGTTCCAATTTGTTCTGTACTTGTAGATACTTAAATTTGTTACTCAGTTACAGTCTTTTGTCTTTTTTCTATTGTTTTAATTATTTCCATGGAACTTCTGCTAGGTGGGGCAGCTGCCTAATTGGGTCAAAATGTACTGGTCCCAATGTGTCCCAATTAACCACTATCCATGGTATTTATTCAGACACAAGAGACTGCTGATGCTGAAATCTAGAGCAACAAACAATCTGCTAGAGAAACTCAGAGGGTCGAGCAGCATTAGGAGAAGGAAAACAATTGTTGATGTCTTGGGTCTAAACCCTGCATCAGGTCCCGATCCCTGAAGTCCTTGAGTTCCTGAACACTGGAGAAGTGTGCATATATACCCATGTACCCCACCCCAGGTACATGTCATGTAAAGCTCCATTTAATACTGAAAAAAGAGGGAAATGCAGAATTTAGTTTTAAACCTATGAAATCCTACCAGTCGTCCAAAAACATGATGTTTTTGATTGCCTTTTATATCAACTCAGGAAGCAGCACATCTCTGTAACCAATAACATGCACCTATATAAAGTTTATTGAAATAAATGGAAAAAAACCACAATAAAAACAATACACCAATACACCCTTTTAGACACCTACACCAACCAATTAGATCTGCAGGCTAATGTTTTGTAGATTTGAGTAATAATGTTCTCTAGTGTAATAATGTATTTCACAGTTCAGCTTACAGTGTGGTAAAACCCTTTGAAGAGTATTAATGATTATCTTAATTTAAAAGATATCACTTACGGTAGCAATCAAGTCCTTTCAAGGATTGTAGATACTCTGTCCCCAACCAGGCCTGATAAGTTTGATTTCTGATGAGAGTAAATTCTTTGGTGGCATCCTTAAACAGCAAGTCTTTGCTACCATATGAAGTGGAATTAAACATCTTAAATCCAGCAGAGGTAATGCCAAACTTTTTCTGGAAGCAAAATGTCTTTTTTAATGGAAGAGTCTTTTTTAATGAAGTAATTAATAGCTATTCAGAATTATATAATTCACTAAAGCCTCATGGAAGAGACAGGAGTGTCTATCAAATTAGCTCAAAATCAACATATTACATTGCAAGTCTGTTGCTGCGTTGTGAAAAATCAAAATCTACAGATGTTAGAAATCTGAACCACAGATCCTAATCTGAAGGATCTGCCTTAAATACTTAGCAAGTCAGGCAGCATTTAAGCTGGAAGAAGCAAGATTAACATTTCATCTCAATGATAGTTGATCAGAACTAGAAGAGTGAGAAAAAGAATGTGTTTCAAGGTACAAAAAGGGCATGATGCAGAGAACAAAGGAAAGGCTTGTGATCAGATGGAAATATAATAGCCAAGTGACACCAGTATTTTTGGAGTTAATCAATGAATGAGGGAAATGAGACCCAGCATGTTCTTCTGTTCTTCCTCAGAGGTGCAGAATTGGAAATATTGAAGCAGAAGAGAATGCTGCAAACACCAAGCAAAAAGGGTAATATCTGTGGAGAGAACAAGTTAATGCTTCAGCTAATCAACCTTATATTGGTACTGCCCTGTGCTGACATAAGCAGGAAAGGCTTCGCATATCCCAAGAGCTGCCCTGGTACAAGGTGAGGTGGTCTTCCTCAAGCTTATATTAATCCTCAGAGAAACAGAGTAAAAGATCAAAGACGGACATCAGAGAAGAAGTGGGATGGGTGGGATGGAAAATTAAAGTAAGAGGCAACTGGAAATTCAGGGTCAGCCTCTTAGACTGAGCAGAGGTGGGTAAAGTGGTCACTGAATCTGTCTTCAGTTCCTCCAAAGTACAGGAGACCATATCTTGAGCACTAAGTGCAATATGCGAGATTAGGAAGGCAAGTGAATCATGGCACAACTTGCAAGAACAATGTAAATGGACAAGTGTGGAAACACCTGCTCTTGCAGGAGGAAGTGCAATGATAAGGGGAGCTGACAAAGGACAAATCCTGAAGCTGCTGAGGAACCCTTCAGAATGCTGAACCGAGGGGGTCAGTTAAGGGAAGAGTGGAAGATGTGTCCGGCAGTGGAATCCCATTGAATCCACTGAATAGGGAGAGTGTTAGGGTAGAAGGCATGCTCAAGGGAAACCTTGCAGTGTCTGGGAATAAAAGTGGTTCGAGCAGAAGAACAGCAAGCAGGAAAGACAGAGTTGTCAGATCTCTTCAAGTATGGTTGAGAAGTGGCACAATTACAAACAAAAAAGAAGCCATCAATACCAATCTGTATAAATGCCTAATAAACACCACACTGCCACTTATCAAGGTGTCTCCTTAAAGCAATTCCTCTGCAGTATAGTCAAACAGAAGAGCATATGTTCTCATCGTCTCAGTCCCCTTCCGGATTAGCATTCCCGCTGAAGTGACAGACCAATCTAGATAGTCAGCAATAACTAATAATTCCTCAAAAAAGCTACAATGAATCAATCAGATGTTTTGTAAGACAAGTGACAAAAGAATCAAATGTATCACGAGGAAAAATATTTTCACACTGCAAGTGGTTACAATTTTTTTATACGTAATAGTTGAGATTGAATCAATAATAGTTTCAAAAGGGAATTTGTTAAGTGCTTAAAGGCAAAAAATTCATAAATATGTGGAGAAATATTTTTTTAAAACAGGAAATTAGGGCTGAGAGGGGAAATGGATCAGCAAGGATGAAGTGGCAGAGCAGACCCAATGGGCCAAATGGCCTACTTTGGCTCCTATATCTTATGGGGAACGAGTGTGGAGTAGTTCCAACTAGACTGCTCTTCAAAAGCATGAATGCAGAGTCAGTGGCCTCATCCTCACCCAATTAATAATCTAATTTATGAAAAGGGGACGACTTCTTTTGGACAAATTTTTTCCTCCACCTCCTTAAATCACAACATGGAGGTTAAGAGTTTGGATATTGACATAATTGTGTTTTAATATAACAATCCAAGCCTCAGTTTCTAGAGTGTAATGTGTATATTACCTCTGAATATTTCATTCTATTTTTCATTCAAAGTAAGCTGCATTTAAAAGATTTAAGAGTTGACAAATCGGTTTAGTTGGGAAAACATCTCCATACCTGACCTGCTTCCAGTAAAGTGAAGATGGCTGTGCCATCAGTATCCATTCTCACTACCACTGCTCGGGTGGGCACCCTGGCGAGGTGGCATGCTTTCCAGTCCGAAACTTCAGCGCGGCTTCCATCTCGACATAGAAGTTGATAATCGGTAGAATTCAGTGCCTGTGCCCATGGAGAGTTATTATTTCCTGAAAAATAGTGTAATGACAAGCTTTGGCCAAATGATAATGATGCAATGCTCCACATCATTTACGTTCCACAAACAACCAAAGAGTTGGAGCAGCAACAAACAGAATGTAAACTCAGTAGGACAAGGAAGCACAGCTTTTCACTATATTTGACGGTGACTTACTACAAGGAGTTTTCAGTTGTTGATGATTTAGAAAGAACAAAGGATGCCACACACTGATACTCTGACATCATGTGGGACAGGGCTAACGTACATGCTTCTGTATAGTATTGTATTATCTTCCCTAAGTGACAGCTGGAGATATCTGACTAAGTTCCGCTACCTCGGATCTCCTTCAGGAACATAGAGTATTACAGCACAGAAAAGGGCCCTTTGGTCTGTCTAGTCCATGCCTGTCTGATGTTCAGCATAGTCACATCTACCGGCACTCAGACCACATCTCTTCAACTCCCTTCCCTCCATGAACCTGTCCAAACTTCTCTTAAATATTGCAATTAAGTCCACACCTACCTCCATTGCTAGGAGCTCATTCCACACATGCACCATGCTCTCAATGAAGAAGTTTCCCTTTAGATTCACCTTTAAGTTCTTCAGTTTACACCTTAAATCCATAACTTCTACTCCTAGTCTCACCCAACCTGCGGGGGGAAAAGCCTGCATGGATTTCTCCTATCTACAGCCCTCATAATCTGCTTTAACCTATGCATTAAAGAGGTTCATTCCCCATGCAGATCAAAGAGGAAATATTTCTCAGCTGACGAAAAAAACCGTAGGACATGCTGGTCAACTTGCCTTGTAGCTCACTATCAAAGGCCGAGTAGCGAACAGAGGTCAGTGAGGTTAATCTGTCATAGAATGTCTTGCTCTCCTTCACACCAAACACCTAATTTTAATCCAACAGATAATAAATGTATCCCAATCTATAGTGAATGAATGTAAGTGACTGGAGTTCAAGTGCTGTGCCACTTCAGTCGAGAGAACACATCAATCAGAAATCCGCAGCTATACTCAAATACGTAAATAAAAGAAAACAAAGGGAGGGTAACAAAACAAGTGACCTTTGAACAAATACACAGCTGTCATGATGATACAATTACGAACAGTCATTTTCCAGTACCACAGTGTGCCACATCTCTCAGTTAGGCACTGTTCCAGGACCTCTGCCTATGATACTAATGGCCTTGTATCATTGCCGTCCTATATCGGAGCCGCGGGCCATGCTGAGGCCAACCCTGAGCAAGCGGGCAGAGTGATATTCTTTTTCAGCTCCCGTAAAGCAAGGGGTAGTCTAGATAATCATTCAGTGACTAATAACCAGCTCCAAGATTTACAGAGCAAAACTGCCAAAGAGAACAATAAGACGGCAATTTTTAAAAAGGAGCTCCAAAAATGCTCTTCATATATCCATGTGGAATTGGTATTTCAACAGTAACTGTGTCAATTCTTTGTACTTGCTCTGGAGCACAATCTTTGATTCACAAAGGTAATCATTGCTGATTGCAGTCCATTGAGTATCCAATTGCACTTTACACTCGGAAACATGAATTTTATATCTCAAGATTAATGTAGTACTCTCTTACACCCCCCCCCCCCCACCACCACCATCTACCCTCTCAGCTTCGGCAGAGAGTTGTTGAAATTACATTATATCAAAGGAATGGAAGCATTTTAGAACTCAGCTACAGAGGGCTAGAAAATTTATAAAAAGGCAAGATAGAATTTGACAGTAAACTGATCAGAAAACTAAAAACAAGCCATAAAAGAAATGCAAAAAAGGGAAAAAAAAATACACAAGGGCAAACATATCTTCCCATAGAATGGTCAAAAAATTTACCTGCAAATATGGAAAGTTTATGTAGGTTGATTATGGAAAGCTGTAAAAACCACCAGGTTGTCTTTGTGAATGGGTTCATCTTCCCCTATATTGAGGGGGAACTTCTTCAGTGCAAAACGCTTAGATGGGGAAGGATTTTCAGGTGCATCTAAGAGGGTTGCTTACAACAGCTTGTGTATAATCCAGCTGAAGGAGAGACCATACTGGACTTTTGTTTTAGGAAATGCACTGCCAGGTGACTAGCTTTTCAATCAGAGATAATTTTGGGAATAGTGTTCACAACTTATTAAGTTTTAAAACAAATATGAACAAGGAAAAGTCTGGATTTTGAAGGAGCAGGCAAATTATAACATTATTAGACATGAGCTGGGAGAGTTAATTGGGAGCAATTATTGTTGGACAAGCCCATGACTGGCATGTGGAATTGTTTAATTACCAGCCAATCAGGACTGGTATGTTCTGAAATAAGAGAGGGGTTGTGAAAAGGAGGCATACACAAGGTTTAGGAAACTAACTTTAGATGGGCCCTTGAGCAACAAAGAAAGCAGGAAGCAAGGGATTAGGAGAGCAAAAGAGGACCATGAAATGTCCTTGGCACGTGGGATTGAAAAGAATCCCTAGGCAATATGTACATGCATTTAATAAAAGCAATATAATTAGGGAGAAAGGATATCCACAAGAATAAAGACAAATTTATGCCTGACATCAGAGAACGTGAGTGAGGTACAAAACAAGTTCTTTGCGTTGGGGTTCACCGAGGCAAGGTACACGGAGTTTAGTAACATCAGCTTGGGGCACACTAATGTGCTAAGGCATTTTGAGATCAAGAAGCTGGTGATGCTGGTCTTTTGAAGAGTATTAAAACCATAAGGCATAGGAGCAGAATTAGGCCATTCAGCAAATTAAGAAAGGTACTGGATTATGCCACAGCAGTGTTCCAGCATGACACTGGAAAACTCAAGCTTATCAAGAGTAAATGAAAATGGTACACCCAAGTTTTACAAAGCCTGTCCAGTTCCTTACACCATCCCTGATAAGCTAGCCAGTGAGCTAGATGCATGGAGGCTGAAGGAGTTCTTTTCAAGTTTGAGGGGAGCCCATGGGCAATGCCAGTAGTCCCAGTAGCCAAGAAGAATGGGTCTTTTACAATCTGTGGTGATTTTATGGTCACCATCGACCCAGTACTGAAAGTAAATTAATGCCCTCTATACAGAATAGAGGATATCTTTACAAACCTTTCTCGAGGAGAACACTTCAGCAAAGTGGACTTAGCTGAGGCCAACTACGGTTGGAGATGGAAGAAAAGTGCCAAGTGTTTCCCCATGATAAACACTCACAAAAGGGCTTTATCACTATTATAGGCTTATTTTGGGAGTTGCATCTGCACTCTGGCAGAAAGCTATGGACCAGATGCTACAAGACTTCCCAGCCACTCAGTGTTACCTGGATGATATCATTGTCACCAGTAAGGATGATAAGGAACATCTTTAAAATCTCAAGACAGTGTTTAAAAGAATAAAAGATGCTGGGCTGAGTGGGAATTCTTTAAAGCAAGCATTACTTGCTGTGGTCACATCAACGTACAAATATTACGCAAGCGTGCTGAGAAAATTCAAGCAGTGGTGGATGCCCCAATTCTGAAGGACATGTCACAGTTAACCATATAACCATCACAGCACGGAAACAGGCCGTCTCGGCCCTCCTAGTCTGGGCCGAACCCTTAATCTCACCTAGTCCCACCTACCCGCACTCACCCCATAACCCTCCACTCCTTTCCTGTCCATATACCGATCCAATTTTACCTTAAATGACACAACTGAACTGGCCTCTACTACTTCTACAGGAAGCTCATTCCACACAACTATCACTCTCTGAGTAAAGAAATACCCCCTCGTGTTTCCCTTAAACTTCTGCCCCCTAACTCTCAAATCATGTCCTCTCGTTTGAATCTCCCCTACTCTCAATGGAAACAGCCTATTCACGTCAACTCTATCTATCCCTCTCAAAAGTTTAAATACCTCGATCAAATCCCCCCTCAACCTTCTACGCTCCACTTGTTCAGTTGCGGTCGTTTTTGGGGTGAATCAATTACTATAACAGGTTCCTGCCAAACCTGGCTACTGTGGTCCACACCTTGGACTCATTACTACAGATCAGGAAGAAATGGCAATGGATAAAGCAGTGTATGTGGCTTTTGAAAAGAGAAAAGGAAATGGTGACACCTCGCTTTACGGTAGAGATGCAGACATTTCTCATGTTATGAGTGTGTAGCCTTTGCATCACATTGCTTAACAGCTGCAGAGGAAAACTAAGCACAGACTGACAGAGGGATTTTGAGTCCAATTTGGGGTGTAGAATGTTTCAGCCAGTACTGTGTGGGAGAGCTTTCTGTCTGATTACTGATCATCAACCACCAGTGTCTATTTTCAATCCACAGAAGGGTGTTTCACTAACATCTGCAATATGAATGCAGAGATGGGCTCTGCTTCTTCAAATTCAAGAGGGCAACTAACCATGGAAATACTGATAGTTTGTACCATTTACCCTTGAAAAATCTACAAAAGAAAATATTCCTCTTGACATATTCTCCCCTTTGCAAATTGGAATTTTCCCTATTATGGCAGCGAATAATAGGGCCCATCTAGGGAAAACAGAAAAGACCCCACAAATGTCATGTCTACATGACCACTCAAAATGGCTGGAATGGACAGCAGAAAATCTTGTTTTTCCATTTTTACCAGTGCCAGGATAAACTTGCTCTTGACAGGGTTGACTTATGTGGGGTTTCAGAGTTGAACCACCCAAGCTGACAGCTGAAGTATTGGAGGGGCGACATGCTGGTCATCTAGGCATGGTCAAAATGAAAACATTGGCTTGAAGTTTTGTCTGGTGGTCTGGGACAGATTAGCAGATCAAGCAGCTTGGCAGGCACTGTTCAGGATGCCAGCATCTCCAGAAGATGCCAAGTGCATCCTTGGGAAGGGTGTGCATTGTGTTGGCAGAGGATTCCTGTGGATTTTCAGGTTGATTCATAGGAAAAGATTTCTTAGTAGTAATGTATGCAGCTACAACTGGTCAGAAGTGTTCGCAATAACCTCCACTACAGCTTCACACACTGTCATTATGTTGAGAAGCCTCCTCTCAAGGACTGCAGTGGAAAGTGAACCACAGTTTGTTGCAGAACAGTTCCAGTCATTCCTGAAAATCTGCATTGTACCACCCGGCTTGTTGAAAATGTTTGTCCAGAGTCTAACAAATACACTGCGAGCAATGTCTGTAGAACAGTACACAGACGCTGCATCAGAAGCACGCTTTTTCCCTCCTTGCATATCACAATGCAGCACACTTCACAGCCAACAACTCACTAGTTATACCGTTCCTTACGCTACACTCCTTACATTCACACTTCGATCTCCTCAAACCCAGTCTCAGAAAGGACAAACAGCCGAAACAAACGGAAGGCTCCTCAGACAAGGAGGTTTGATGTTTCACTCCTGGATAAGCAGTCCTGGTGAGGGACTACAGAGGTGATCAAAAGTAGAAACTTGGAAAGGTTAAGGACAGAACTGGACCACTTTCCTACACAATGGAGATTGTAAATATTTTATATTTATATATATATATATATATTTTTTAAAAAATGTTTATTTATATATATATATTATACATACACACACACACACACAGAGTGCTGGAGAAACTCAGCAGGTCTGGTAGCATTATTGGAGATGAACAACAGTCACAGAGGACAAAGAGAAAGCAGCATGTGTGTTGCATTTGGATTTTGATAAGCTCTTCAATAACACCCCACACTGGAAATTGGCAAGATTTATAGATAATATACTGACATGGATTAATAAATGATTTCTGAACAGAAAGCCAAGGGTGAAAATAAACAGATAATTCTCAAGTTGACAGGCTGTGGAGGGATAGGTTTCTCAAGTTGATAGGATTTGGAGGGATTCACTGCTTAAGACCCAGCTTATTCCCAAAGTATTGTATATTAGTGATGTGACTGAGTAGACCAAATGCCGCATTTGCAAGTTTACTGATGATTTTTTAAAAAGATGAATTTATGAGTAGGAGGAAGGATGTAAAAAGGCTTTAAGGGAATATAGACAAGCTAAATAAATGAACTAGAATGTAGCAGGTGCAGTGTGGAAAATGTAAAGTTTTGCATTTTTAGATGGCAAGAGAAGGCTAGATGGCTACTGTTAAGGTCCAAAGGTATCTAGGTGTTCTTGTACACAAGTTCATGAAAGCCAGCATTCAGGTGTAGCAGGTGATTTGGTAAGCAAATGATTTCCTAGCCCTTATTAGGAGAGGATATACAAGTACGGGAGAAAAGATGACTTCATGCAATTACATACCATCCTTGGCAAAGTCTTCTCAGGGATATAGAGTACAATATTGGTCTCCTGACCTGAAGGAGGACATATTTGTTGAGGAGTTTGATTTATATTCACTAGAATAGTTCCAGAAATGATGGGTTTTTCACATGAGGAGACAGCGAATAGAATAGAGGAGTTTAGAACTCGGAGTGACAGTATTAGAATAAAAGGTAATTTAGGACTGAGCTGAGGAGAAACTTCTACACACTGCGAGGAGTGAAACTTCAGAATTCTCCACCTAGAGTTCCTGAGTGAATTCAGAACAGTGATCGGTGGATTTAGATACTTAAGGAATCGAGGGATCTGGTAATTGTGCAATATAATGCCACTGAGTGAGAAGGCCAGCTATAATAATGATGAATGTCAGAGTGCGATTGAACAGCAAAATGGCCTATTTCAGCTTCCACTTTTTAATCTTATTTTGGAGGTAACTACTGAGTGAAGTGCTTACATGAAAAATGATACTCTAGAAAAGAAACAAACTAGTTGGAGAATGAAAATAGAGTCAATAAGGGGGCTAAGACCACTACTGGTGGTTTTATGTCAACAGCTGTGGTGTGGTAAACCCCAAAATAAAGTTTCTCTTGTGTGGTGAGGAAGGGTGAAGTAGAGTGGAAAACTATAGTGGGATGAATCTACAGAAAGGAAAACACATTCTTCAAGTTCAGCAGTAACTAAAAGCCTTAACTGAAAATATACCAGTAATGGACAGTAATGCCAACATTACTTAAATTTGTCTCATAATCAGAAATATAAGAACTCATTGGTAGTCTGTAATGAGCTGGCATTTTATCTCTTAACTCATAGTAAACTATAATCTAACTGCATGAAGCTATAGTCACCATCCGATAATCAAAGTGAACTTAAAATTCCCTCAAGGCCACAGTTAAATGACATGCAGTCTCCCTTCCACATCCCCTTCACCACACCCTTGTCTCTCCATTTTCCTTGATTCTGGTTCAGATTCATTTCGGTGTGAATGGAATCTCAGTCATGCAGTGCTCTGTGACTCTACAGGTGCAGGTCAATGGGACTGGGCAGTATCAGAGTGTGGCACAGTCTAGATGGCTTGAAGGGCCTGTTTCTCTGTTGCAGTGCTCCAGGACTCTATGCCAAAACACAGACAACATGCATCAGCCTGAACCAAACCAATATCCAACAAAGGGCAGCAACCTTGAATTTTGAGGCAATCCTTCACTGATTAAATCATTTCATATCATCTACCAGGTATAAGACAATCACTGAAAAGGGGAGATCACAAGGTTTCTTTAGGATTAATGACAGTAGAAGGAGTGCAAGTACAGACCTATTAATCAATGATATTTGCTTATTCAAAACATAATGCAATTCCCTTAATGAAACACAAATCCTGTAGTTCACTTTAAAAAGGTCAGGATTACATGTTACCTCATCACTCACCATCTGTATTATCCAACACAGCAGAATGTTTCACAAAGGCGACATCACCTGCATTTTCAACGAGGCACCTGAAATAAAAAGACGGCACATTCAGAAAGACTAGAACATAGAAATGCTTTCTGATGGTGAAGTCTTGAGGCTGCGGTATGCTGTTACTCTGCAGCTCACCTATCCCCCACCACCGTGCCTGGGAAGCACGATAACATCAACACAAGTAATCAAAGCCGTTCCATCCGTAAATGCAGTGATGGTGCTGGGCAAGATCATTTGCCAACTGTTTCACCTTCTCTCGGGGATCACTACGGGAGAGCTCATGAAAACGTGCCCTTAAATGTTGGTTTTTTGCTTCATTGCTAACAAACTGCAATTGGCAATGGTATTGTAGTGGTTAGCACAGCGCTTTACACCACCAGCGACCCGGGTTCAATTCCTGCCACAGTTTGTAAGGTGTTTGTCCACTCCCCTCCCCCACCTCCCTGTGACTGCTTGGGTTTCCTCCAGCTGTTCCAGTTTCCTCCCACAGTCCGAAGATGCACCAGTTGATAAGTCAATTGGTCATTGTAAATTTTCCTGTGATTAGGCTGGAATAAATCGGGGGGGGGGGGGGGAATTGCTGGGCAGTGTGGCAATTGTGTGTGGAAGTACCTATTCTTCACTGTATAATAAATAAATTAATGAATAAATAAATAAAGAGCAGGCATTGCACATACATGTTATTAGTTCTAGTGGGAGGGAGGAATTGAAGAAAATTATAATCATTATATCATGATGAAGGATAGGGGAAAAGAAATTAAGGCAGAGCTACAGCCACCACTGGAGGAGAGTTCGGGAGATGGACAAGATACCATCATCAAATTAGACCAGAGATTAATTTGACAGTGTGGTGTATAGCAATTAGCACCTCATCACGTATTCACTCTTTAGGCCAGTAAAGTTATTTTTATGACCTTTATAGTACATGTGTTATGTATGGCTATAAAAGCAGCAAAAACAATCTGGAAATGATGTACCTGAATGCTCCACTGTCACCAAAATATCTCTCACTCGAATTCTCTACACATTTGTTTTTTCCCTTTTCATCACCAACACACAGTTGGCAAAGACTTGTTGGGGAATCTACATCCTCTGCTCCTGGGGTGCAACTTTTAGCGAAGAAATCACTCACAGCTAGAAGAAATTAAGTAAATAATATCAGATTCTTTTTTGTTATTCATTATAACGGATGCCAGTTTCACATTCTGAATTTAATTGCTCACCCCTAACTACCTTTGAGAATTCAGAGGGGAGCTATCTTCTTGAATCACTGCGGTCTTTGAAGGATGGGTGGGAGGGCTATAATGCTGCTGGGAGGGAGTTTATGGCTTTTAACACAGTAACTATGAGGGAATAGCTATATATTTCCAAGTCGGGCTTAGACAGCAACTTCCATTTCAAATCCCCATGCTTTGGCTGGTCTTGTCCTTTCCAGCTTATACAGGTCAAGGGTTAGGAAAGTATTTTTAAGAAGTCTTAATGAGTTGCTGCAGTGCAGCCTGTAAATGGTTAAAAACTGCTACTACTGTATATTGCTGGTGGAGTAATAGTGGATGGGGTGACAATCAAGCAGCATGTTATGCATCAGGATGTCTTGATGGTCTATCTTAAAAAAATAACTCTGATAACTCTTAGTTAAATTAGTGGCTTTTAGATTAGATTGTACTGTATTGACTCCAGCCAGATTTTTTTTTTAATCCATTGAGAAACAAGTTTGCAGTGTCTTTGAAAATCTGTAAAGATTTCATCACAGAATTTAAGCAAAACATAGCAAACTGGCTGTCCATGTTGCACAATGTATTTTTACAGCTATAGGTCCAAATTTACACTAAATCAGTAACGAAGCTCCTGAAGTGAATCAGGAATGGGGAAAGCAGAACTTATTTTCAATTGCAAAATAGCAGTTGGAACATAGCATGCCTTGAAATTGCATCTATTAATGCACATTGCTTAAAAGGTAAGGAAGACAAGCTGAGGCTGTGGACTGCCTTCAGGAAATGGGATATTGTGGCCATAACGTAAACATGGCGGAGAGAAGGACAGGACTGATTGATTAATGTTCTGGGATGCTGATGCTTTCAGGATGAGAGAGGAGCTGGTAAGCCTGGGGTAATGGGGGGAGTGTTAATTTCTTTGCTAAGGGAAGACATTACAGCAGTTCTTAGAGAGGATATTCTTGAGAGATAATCAAACGAGACCATTTAGGTCAAATGTAGAAATAAGACGGGTATGGTCACCTTGGTAGGGCTATATTGTAGACTCTCCCCAATCATCAGTGGGAACTTCAGGAACTAATACCATTTAGTTGTGATAATTGTAGGGTAGTGCTACTGGGAGGGTTTTATTTTGTCAGCATCAACCAGGCCACCAAGAATGCAAAGAGCCTGATGGGGCAGGATTTGTGTGGTATATTGAGGAACCAACTTGGGAAGGAGCAATGTTGGACCTCCTCTTAGGGAACCAGCTAGGCCAAGTAACTGAAGTGGCAGCTGAGGAGCACTTGGGTTTCAGTAACCACAATTTTACTAGTTTTTAAGTAGTTATGGGAAAAGATAGAATGGGTCTACTGGTTAAGATCTTGAAATGGAGCAGGACCAACTTTGAGAGCATTAGGCAGGATCTAGCTGACATCAAATGGGTGACTAAATAAAGACAATGGAACACACTGGCAAATAAGAAGCTTTTAAGAAGGTCCATCAAGAGTCCTGGAGTAGCATGTTCCTGAAGAGTAAATGTACCGAATTCGAGGAACCGTGACTGACAAGAGATACTGATGGAAAAAGAAGCAAGCCTACATCACATTTAAGTAGTTGGTACAAATGAATCCCTTTAGGTTTAGACTCCAAAGATTAAGAGTAGGGAGGAAAATCAGGGGAGCAAAATGAATTTGGCAGGCAGGGTTAAAAACAATCCAAATAAGTACTTCAGACATATTAACAAAGGAACAACTAGTGAGAAACCGGGTCATGGACCAGAGTGACCTGGGAGTACCGGTGCACAGTTCACTGAAAACCACCATCCAAATAGATAGGCTGGTGAAGAAGGCTTTTAGCATGCTGGGCTTCATCAGTCTGGCCATCAAGTTTAGGAGCAAGGACACATACAATTCAAAGCAAGAGGGGTATGGATAAAGTGGATGGTCATCGTCTTTTCCCCAGCATTGGGAAGTCCTAGACGACACAAATACATGACAAAAGGAGAGAGATATACAGGAAACTTAAGAAGGAACTTCACTACAGAGAGAGTAGTGAGTACCTGGAATGAGCTGCCAGTGGAATTGGTTCAGGTGGCTATATTTGCACCATTTAAGAGGCATTTGGATAGCTATATGGAGGGAAGGTGTAAACATGGGCAACTGGGTTAGCAAGGTGGATGGTGTGGTCAACGTGGACCAGCTGGACTTGCTTCTGTGCTGTGTAATGCTATGACTTATGGAAACTGATGTATATATCAGACCTTCATTAAGGTCTGGTTTCTCTACCTATGGAAGGACATACTGGAATTAGAGAGCAGGGGTTCCCAAATTTTTTATATGCCACGGACCCCTAACATTAAACAAGTGCTCTGTAGACCCAAGGCTGGGAAACCCTGAATTAGAGGGAGTATGGTGAAGTTTCACCAGCTTGGTTCCTGAGATAGAGGGCTTCTCAAATTAAGCACAATAGTCCTGGAGTCTCTCATGTGTTAGGTTTAAAGGACAGATGCAAACTTGATGTTTCTCTTGGTTGGAATTTCAGGGATTGGAGTCACAGCCTCAGTGGGGCTGGTCAATCTGACCTATTTTCTGAGACTAAACTTAAAACTTTTCCCTTGTTGGTGTTTTCCATTTACTCAGCAACGGCTATTTGCTCTGAACATTCTTCTATCTTCTTATTTTAGTACATTCACAATAAGTGGATTTTTCATTGAGAGATTCACCCCCACCCCTGACCCCACTCCGCCCCACCTTTCCTTTAATCTTTTCAAGGATACCAAGCAGGTAATATTCCTTTGGGCCTGCCTCACACACATTAATGAGCAAAGGTACAATGAACTCGCAATGAAGGTTCTGAGCTTTCTTCACCCTGTCTATACCATAGTTAAATGAAAAGCTGTACCAACTACTCCATGACCTACAGCGACAGTCACTATGCATCAACTGGTAATGATTATGATTGCAATTGTCAGCTACATCTTCACTCTCTCCTCCTCTGTTGTCTCCAACACTTGGCAGCTGATTCTTTTTTTGATGAAAGTGTCTCAGCGAGACAAATTATTCATCGTTCTCACTGCTGCAAATTTTCAGCCTTTGGATAAGAGTTCACGTTCCCCAAACCATCAATGAGGTTCTTGCCTTCACATTTAATTAGTAGTTACTTTGTATTCCAAACTATTGTAAAAGTCAAAATATTAGCAAACAATAATCCTAACATTTCCTGGCCTACAACCTAATTGCCAATTCTCCACATCGTTAAGAGTAAATTTAAGTCCAACAATTTTAACCATCAACCCTTGTGAACAGTCTATGTTGTTCACTGCACTTGTGCATATGGCAACAAACTAGACTTTAGACCTTGCAATTTTCTAATCTGCTTTGTGATGGATTCCCAGCCATTCTCAGCACGGGCAAGATATCACCCAGATTTTACATGAAGTGACGGACCTGAATAATCTAACAGTTTTAGTATTACTTAAGTAATTCCTAGCTTTCCAATTGATGTGTTCTGGTCAGTTACTTAGTGACAGGGCCTATCAAAAAGAAAAGAATGCAATATTAAAGGACTAGCTAAATGACAAAAGGCAACAAAATGAAATTACTAGAAATTAAACAGAAACCGAGGAAGCAAGGGATGAAAATGATTGATGTGGTGAAGAGGAAGAATGGACAAAGGGTAATCAAATGGGTGAAACAATTTATGAAGGAGAAGCAGGTGAGGCAGACAGCAGGACAGAGACAGAGTAAAGGAGGTAGGTTGAAGGAGACTGAAAATGACAAATGGGAGGCAAAAATAGAAACAAGTAAATGTCTTCTGATTGGTAAGGCAGATATTGAACAAAATGGATAGCAACTCTCAAAATAATATAAAATAGCATTTAAATATGAGCTTTACCTTTTGAAAATTTGCAACCCATCACAGACATCTTCCTGGTACTAATCAGATAACCAACCGGAACCTTCCATCCTGCTGTTGTACCAAATCCACTATGACAGGACTTTTTCATTTTCAGATTGTTGATTGTGATTGAACTGTCAGATTTTCTAACAACAGCTACTGCATAATAAAAGCTTCCAACTTCTAAACAAAAGAGAAAGAAACAAAAATATAAATTAGTAGCAATGTGAATCAAGGCTAATCTAATAAATATTTAATTCTGAGTTCTTGGAATTTTAATGATATTACAATGCATCACCAAATACCAGAGGACTTGGCACTATGGTTAACTCTTGGATTTCCATTTGAAAAGTGGCAACATTGAAAAAAGTCACAAATCTAACTTGCCTTTAATTGTTTATCTCCAATTTTAATGGAGGTGGGAAGGTAACAGGTTACCAACCTGGTTCACGGAGGCAGACATTAATTTAAATACTTGAATCAGACCATATACCTGAGATTGGTGTAGGATTATTGAAGTGGGTGCAGACTCACTTGATCAAAGGGCTTCTTTCCTGCTCTATGACACCATAATTATGTCAGTAA
This sequence comes from Hypanus sabinus, assembly GCF_030144855.1. Classification (NCBI taxonomy): domain Eukaryota; kingdom Metazoa; phylum Chordata; class Chondrichthyes; order Myliobatiformes; family Dasyatidae; genus Hypanus; species Hypanus sabinus. Next base: position 35,346,768 of record NC_082707.1, read on the forward strand.
ATATTTGAATGAACACCTGTGGATGATCAGAAACTCATTACGATCACCAATCATTCATGGCTGCTCCCCAGCTGACTTTTGCTGACTATCCTTAATTGCCAGTTTATACCCCAACCTGTCCCCTCACATTCACTATTCCAGCAATCCAAGCCTTACCTGCACAAACACTGGCTGATGAAGCTGATTTTTGAGCAGACAAAAAAAAAAAATGTGAAGTCACTGACTGGACTTCTTCTTCTTCCCACTCTTCTTCCCACCACCAGCATAACACCAGCTACATCTTGGAGTAGGTTAAAAGGTCAGCAAAACATTGTGGGCTAAAGGGCCTGTACTGTTCTGTTTCATGTTCAATGTTCCTCACCCCAGGTGCTGATCCCAATATATGCTATAGTTAAATTTGAACTGATACCTCACCACACAAACTTCACCCTTTGGTGTTCAATCAGCTTTGCCATGTAACACTGTAAATCATATAACAATTACAGCACAGAAACAGGCCATCTCAGCCCTTCTAGTCCGTGCCGAACGCTTACTCTCACCTAGTCCCACTGACCTGCACTCCATAATCCTCCATTCCGTTCCTGTCCATATACCTATCCAATTGTATTTTTAAATGACAATGTCGACCCTGCCTCTACCACTTCTACTGGAAGCTCATTCCACACAGCTACGACTCCCTGAGTAAAGAAGTTCCCCCTCGTGTTACCCTTAAACTTTTGCCCCCTCTCAACTCATGTCCTCTTGTTTGAATCTCCCCTACTCTCAATGGAAAAAGCCTATCCACGTCAACTCTATCTATCCCCCTAAATTTTAAATACCTTTATCAAGTCCCCCCTCAACCTTCTACGCTCCGAAGAATAAAGACCTAACTTGTTCAACCTTTCTCTGTAACTTAGGTACTGAAACCCAGGTAACATTCTAGTAAATCTTCTCTGTACTCTATTTTGTTGACATCTTTCCTATAATTGTGACCAGAACTGTACACAATTCTCCAAATTTGGCCTCACCAATGCCTTGTACAATTTTAATATTACATCCCGAACTTCTATACTCAATGCTCTGATTTATAAAGGCCAACATACCAAAAGCTTTCTTCACCACCCTATCCACATGAGATTCCACCTACAGGGAACTATGTACCATTATTCCTAGATCACTCTGCTCTACTGCATTCCTCAATGCCCTACCATATACCATGTATGTCCTATTTGGATTATTCCTACCAAAATGTAGCACCTCACACTTTTCATCATTAAACTCCATCTGCCATTGTTCAGCCCACTCTTCTAACTGGCCTAAATCTCTCTGCAAGCTTTGAAAACCTACTTCATTATCCACAACGCCACCTATCTTAGTATCAACTGCATACTTACTGATCCAATTTACCACCCCATCATCCAGATCATTAATGTATATGGCAAACAACATTGAACCCAGTACAGATCCCTGAGGCACACCACTAGTCACCAGCCTCCAACCTAACAAACAGTTATCCACTACTACTCTCTGACATCTCCCATCCAGCCACTGTTGAATCCATTTTACTTCTTCAATATTAATACCTAACAATTGAACTTTCCTAACTAACCTTCCGTGTGGAACCTTGTCAAAGGCCTTACTGAAGTCCATATAGACAACATCCACTGCTTTACCCTCGACAACTTTCCTAGTAACCTCTTCAAAAAATTCAATAAGATGTGTCAAACATGACCTTCCACGCACAAATTCATGTTGAGTGTTCCTAATCAGGCCCTGTCTATCCAGATAATTATATATACCATCTCTAAGAATACTTTCCATTAATGTACCCACCATAGACGTCAAACTTACAGGCTGATAATTGCTAGGTTTACTCTTAGAACCCTTTTTAAATAATGGAACCACATGAGCAATATGCCAATCCTCCGGAACCATCCCCGTTTCTAATGACATCTGAAATATTTCTGTCAGAGCCCCTGCTACTTCTACACTAACTTCCTTCAAGGTCCTAGGGAATATCCTGTCAGGACCCAGAGACTTATCCACTTTAATATTCTTTAAAAGTGCCAGTACTTCCTCTTCTTTAATCATCATAGTTTCCATAACTACCCTACATGTTTCCCTTACCTTACATAATTCAATATCCTTCTCCTTAGTGAATACCAAAGAAAAGAAATTGTTCAAAATCTCCCCCATCTCTTTTGGCTCCACACATAGCTGTCCACTCTGATTCTCTAAGGGACCAATTTTATCCCTCACTATCCTTTTGCTATTAATATAACTGTAGAAACCCTTTGGATTTATTTTCACCTTACTCGCCAAAGCAATCTCATATCTTCTTTTAGCTTTTCTAAATTCTTTCTTAAGATTCTTTTTACATTCTTTATATTCCTCGATGCTGCTTTTATATTTTTATTATTTATATTTACTCCATGCTACCTATATTTATTGTAGATCTCCCTCTTTTTCTGAACCAAGTTTCCAATATCCCTTGAAAACCATGGCTCTCTCTAACTTTTAACCTTTCCTTTCAACCTAACAGGAACATAAAAATTCTGTATCCTCAAAATTTCACCTTTAAATAACCTCCATTTCTCTATTACATCCTTCCCATAAAACAAATTGTCCCAATCCACTCCTAAATCCTTTCATATCTCCTCAAAGTTAGCCTTTTTTCAATCAAAAATCTCAACCCTGGGTCCAGACCTATCCTTCACCATAATTATACTGAAACTAATGGTATTGTGATCACTGGACGTGAAATGCTCCCCAACACATACCTCCGTCACCTGACCTATCTCATTCCCTAACAGGAGATCCAACACTGCCCCTTCTCTGGTTGGTACCTCTATGTATTGCTACAAAAAACTATCCTGCACACATTTTACAAACTCCAAACCATCCAGCCCTTTTACAGAATGGGCTTCCTAGTCTGTGTGTGGAAAATTAAAATCTCCTACAATCCCAACCTTGTGTTTACTACAAATATCTGCTATCTCCTTACAAATTTGCTCCACCAATTCTCGTTCCCCATTAGGTGGTCTATAATACACCCCTATAAGTGTTACTACACCTTTCCCATTCCTCAATTCCACCCAAATAGTCTCCCTAGATGAGCCCTCTAATCTATCCTGCCAAAGCACCACTGTAATATTTTCTCTGACAAGCAAAGCAACACCTCCCCCTCTTGCCCCTCCAATTCTATCACACCTAAAGCAACGAAATCCAGGAACATTTAGTTGCCAATCACACCCCTCCTGCAACTATGTTTCACTAACAGCTACAACATTATATTTCCAGGTATCAATCCATGCTCTAAGCTCATCCTCATTTCTTACAATGCTCCTAGCATTAAAATAGATGCATTTAAGAAATTCTCCACCTCTTACTCTCTGTTTATCCCTAACAGTACAAACAACTTTATTATCTTTTTCTTCCTTCTCCCCTACATCTTCGGTCTGAGCGCTCCCCTTCTCTATCACCTGCCTATCCTCCCTCACACACTGACTACTAGCTTTCCCTGTTTGTGAACTAACCTCCTCTCTCCTAGTCTCTTCAATTTGATTCCCACCCCCCAACCATTCTAGTTTAAAGTCTCCCCAGTAGTCTTCGCAAACCTCCCCACCAGGATATTGGTCCCCCTAGGATTCAAGTGAAACCCGTCCTTTTTGTACAGGTCACACCTGCCCCAAAAGAGGTCCCAATGATCCAGAAACTTGAATCTCTGCCCCCTGCTCCAATCCCTCAGCCACGCATTTATCCTCCACCTCATTCCATTCCTATTCTCACTGTTGCATGGCACAGGCAATAATTCCGAGATTACTACCTTTGCAGTCCTTCTTCTTAACTCCCTTCGTAACTCCCTATATTCTCCTTTCGGGACCTCTTCCCTTTTCCTACCTATGTCATTGGTACCTATATGTACCACGACCTCTGACTTCTCACCCTCCCACTTCAGGATATCTTGGATGCGATGAGAAACATCCCGGACCCTGGCATCTGGGAGGCAAACTACCATCTGGGTCTCCTAACTACATCCACAGAATCGCCTGTCTGACCCCCTAACTATCGAGTCCTCTATTACTACTGCCTTCCTCTTTCTTTCCCTACCCTTCTGAGTCACAGGGCCAGACTCTGCCAGAGGCACGGCCACTGTCGCTTCCCCCAGGTAGGCTGTTCCCCCCCAACAGTACTCAAACAGGAGTACTTATTGTCAAGGGGTACAGCCACAGGGGTACTCTCTAGTACCTGACTCTTCCCCATCCCCCTCCTAGCCATGACCCACCTGTCTGCCTCCCGTGGCCCCGGTGTGACCACCTGCCTGTAACTCCTCTCTTATCAACCCTCATTCTCCCTGACCAGATGAAGGTCATCGAGCTGCAGCTCCAGTTCCCTAACACGGTCCCTGAGGAGCTGCAGCTTGGCGCACCTGGCGCAGATGTGGACGTCTGGGAGGCTAGGAGACTCCAGGACCTCCCATATCCGACACCGAGAACAACAAGCTTCCCTCACACTCATAATTCCCCCTTTCCTCAAATAACAGGAAAAATTGAACATTAAACCTACCTTGCCTTGCCAAATAAAGATCTCTGGATTACTACTCCTGTAACAAAAATATCTGCAACGTGTCCCTTTGACGTTCTCCAGTTTCTCAAACCTTCAAGGCTAGAGATGTGATCTCCCAAAACACTTCCTCCACTGATAATTCTGTGGCTCCCTATATACAACATGAAGTCTGATGCAGCTCTCCAATAGAAAAGTCTTAAAAGTGCTCTTCCTTACCAGCATAGAAGTGAATTGTAAGATGTATGGGATGCAGGTGTTGGGTGTGTGCATGTGATACTTCCTACTAATGTTAAATATCTTTATGTCTTCATACATGCAGTACCTTGATCATATTTCTCTCCAACCACTGGCTTTAGTTTATACTCTCTTGTAGCTTGATAGAGGTCCCCAGCATCCAAAGAGACTGCATCCGCTTCCTTGTTCTGTTAAATGATGGAAGAAATTTACCAGTTGAAACCTTCTTATTTTTCGAAAAATAAATAATAGCAACAGGTTTTGCCTGTGTCATGGCAACGTAAATCAACGTTTTTTCACAGACTTATCTGATAAAATTCCCTTATCGAACCAGCTCCAACTGGTTTGCTGCATAAAGAGGGAACACAAAGTCTCCAGTCTTTTGTGCTTTTACTTGCCTTTCCTCTTTTCTCACGAGCTGTTGTGTTACTTGCCTCGCTGGTAAATACTGACTCTATCTAACCTGTGCTATGACCAACATCACATAAAATGGCTGCAACCATAAGATTTGGGCCTCATTCTTGACTTCCAAAGAAGCTTCTGGATGATATCTCACGCTTTGAATTTTTTTGGCTCCTCCCAGTTCCTCCAAACCAAAGGTGTAGCCATGGGCACTCACATGGGCCCCAGTTATGCCTGCCTTTTTGTTGGCTTTGTGGAACAGTCCATGTTCTAAGCCTATACGGGTATCCGTCCCCCTCTTTTCCTTCGCTACATCGACGACTGCATTGGCGCTGCCTCCTGCACGCACGCTGAGCTCATTGACTTCATTAACTTTGCCTCCAACTTTCACCCTGCCCTCAAATTTACCTGGTCCATTTCTGACACCTCCCTCTCTTGATCTTTCTGTCTCCATCTCTGAGACGGCTTATCTACTGGTTTCTACTATAAGCCTAGAGTCTCACAGCTACCTGGACTATTCCTCTTCCCACCCTGTCTCCTGCAAAAATGCTATCCCCTTCTCACAATTCCTCTGCCTCCGCCGCATCTGCTCTCAGGATGAGGCCTTTCATTCCAGGACAAAGGAGATGTCTTTCTTTTTTAAACAAAGGGGCTTCCCTTCTTCCACCATCAACTCTGCTCTCAAACACTTCTCTCCCATTTCCCGCACATCTGCCCTCACCCCATCCGCCCACCACCCCACTTGGGATAGGGTTCCCCTTGTCCTCACCTACCACCCCACCAGCCTCCGGGTCCAACGTATAATTCTCCGTAACTTCCGCCACCTCCAATGGGATCCCACTACCCAGCACGTCTTTCGCTCCCCCACTCTTTCTGCTTTCCGCAGGGATCACTCCCTACCCGACTCCCTTGTCCATTCATCCCCCCCATCCCTTCCCACCAATCTCCCTCCTGGCACTTATCTTTGTAAGCAGAACAAGTGCTACACCTGCCCTTACACTTCCTCCCTCACCAACATTCAAGGCCCCAGACAGTCCTTCCAGGTGAGGCGACACTTCACTTGTGAGTCAGCTGGTGTGGTATACTGCGTTCAGTGCTCCCGGTGTGGCCTTTTATATATTGGTGAGACACGACACGACACTGAACACCAATGCTCGGTCTGCCAGAGGAAGCAGGATCTCCCTGTGGCCATACATTTTAATTCCACGTCCCATTCCCATTCTGATATGTCTATCCATGGCCTCCTCTATCGTCAAGATGAAACCACACTCAGGTTGGAGGAACAACACCTTATATACCAGCTGGGTAGCCTCCAATCTGATGGCATGAACATTGACTTCTCCAACTTCCATTAATACCCCTCCCCTTCTTACCCCATCCCTGATATATTTAGTATTCTTTTCCCCCTCCTTTTTCCCTTTCTTTCTGCCCATCACTCTGCCTGTTCTCCATCTCCCTCTGGTGCTCCCCCCTTCCCCCTTTCTTTCTCCCTAGGCCTCCTGTCCCATGATCCTTTCCCTTCTCCAGCTCTGTATCCCTTTTGCCAATCACCTTTCCGGCTCTCAGCTCCACCCCACCCCCTCTGGTCTTCTCCTGTGGTTTTCCCCTCCCCCTCCTACTTTCAAATCTCATACCATCTTTCCTTTCAGTTAGTCCTGATAAAGGGTCTCAGCCTGAAACATCGACAGTGCTTCTCCTTATAGATGCTGCCTGGCCTGCTGTGTTCCACCAGCATTTTGTGTGTGTAGCTTGGATGATATCCTCTTCAGATCTAACAATAGCTTGCATCCCTAATATTGGTCAGGGTCCTGTTCAGGTGGAATGCAATGTTAAACACAGCAGATTCTATGAAGGCCAGCTGCTGCAGGGATAGCCTGAAGACTGCTTTGGCTACTGAGCAATGAAAATCTCAAACATGTTGAGATGCATGCTGCATTTTGTTGGATGCCCTGCTGCCTGTTGGGGATCTATAGTATGTTAGAAGCCAGAAAAAAAATCAAAACTTGTTCCAAGTCTTTTAATTACATTCGGATTTGATCTTCCCTAGCGGCTCCACACACTCTAACTTTGATGCATCATTTCCTAATTTATCACCAAGAATAACAAGGCCATTGTACCTGAAGGAATATGACTACCTCCAAGTCTGTTGCAAGTCACTCACTGTCATGACTTGAAAATATTGTCTGTGGCAACTTTATTAGGTACACCTGCTCGTTAATGCAAATATCCAATCAGCCAATCATGTGGAAGCAACTCAATGCATAAAAGCATGCAGACATGGTCAGAAATATGATCTATGCAACTCTGACCATGAAATGATTGTTGGTGCCAGATGCGGTGGTTTGAGGATCTCAGAAACTGCTGATCTCCTGGGATTTTCACACACAATCTCTAGAGTTTACAGAGAATAGTATGGAAAACAAAAACATTCAGTGATCAGCAGTTCTGTGGGTGAAAACACCTCGTTAATAAGAACTCAGAGGAGAATGGCCAGACTGGTTCAAGCTGACTGGAAGGCAACATGGACTCAAATAAACACATGTTACAACAGTGGTGTGCAGAGGAGTTGACCCTTTAAGTGGATGGACTACGGCAGAATGTCATACCTGGCTCCGCTCTGGTACCTAATAAATTGGCCACTGAGTGTAACCCACCATTCTATCATTTATCTAATTCCAGATTAGTCAACTCTATCTAGCAGGACTGTGGGTGTATTATCTTCGCACTGACTGTACAAGTTCAAAATGTGGCTCAGCTAAGGAAGGGAATTAAATGCCATCCTTCCCTGCAATACTGTAAATCAATGAATCTGAATGATTGATAATGTCAGGCTTCCATGGGCAGGCACCTCCAGTATCCAACCAGCCAACAGGAGTCACTTGTTTCCAATTCATCACCTGCAGCCTATTTAAACTCAGCCCTCATCCACAGTCCTTTGTTCACCCATCAAACTGGTCAGCATCAACTAAATGTTCCGAGCATTCAGTAATCTGTTCTCCCTTGTTTTGCAGTCATTCATGGCTTGAGATTTTGCAGTTGACTGGTAAAATATCATTTACTGCTAAATCATGCTGTGCCTTTGTGACAGATGAAATGAGTTTCCACCTGTATATTACTCTAGTTTACAGTTGTTTGGCTGAGTTCAGGTTGCCTGAGTAACACAAGTGTTATTAGCTGAATGATGTTGTTTTCAGTCAGAAGTAACTTTTCCGTCTGGTTTATAGTTCGTAATGTGGTTAGCTGGAAAATCCAAGTCATCCTGTTTGCTTCCACCAGGAGAGACCAATAAGGCACTTATTCTTAGTGCAGATATTATATGACAAATAGGTTATTCTGTTCTATCTGTTGGGGACCTCCAGAGTCAGAGGGGGAAGGTAAGGAAGTGCTTCATTCACTTGGCATGAAAATTTTTAGAGGGCAAATTTAAACTCCAGAAAATGGGTGTTGGTTTGAGTGAGGTAACATATTTTTAAGAATCAGATTTGATCCCACCCTACATCCTTCCTTTCATTTTAGCTGAAGAAGTGGTCTGAACAGGACAGACAACCTAACTTCTCCATACAGAAAGATTACTCAATTAGACAAGGTTGTTTGCTTTAGGTTTCATCTCTCTTCCTCGGAATAAACCCAACAGCTAAAGCTATTGGCAGTCTGGTGTTTGGAAGAGTTCAAACAGCTTCTCAGCACTGCTTGTGGAAACAAGAATTTACCCACTACACACTATGCCCCCTGCTCCCCAAGTTAACCTGCTCTTATCTCCCTGGTTACACTCCACCCAGGTCACTGCAAACCCTCGCATTTCAGCATCATCCCACCCTCAAAAAACAGCATGACCCTCATCTTGTCTTCTGATCTAGCTTCACAACGTTGTGATAACCCCACCTTTGCTCCATAGAAACTGTTGCTCTAACACAAATTTCTCCTTCCACCATTTTTTCAATAGTATTTGTTCCTCCCCCCCCCCAAAGAGAAGGAGACAACACCACAAGCATCAAATACAATGTAATTAATGGAGTAAGTAGAAGTAAATTGTTTTCTGTCTGGGAAGTGTATTTGCAGCTCTGGATGGCAGGACAGGAGGTAAAGGCAAAACGTTGCAGCTTCTGCAGTTGCACTGAAGGTGTCAACAGAAGATGAGTTGATTATGATCAGAAAAGGATGAGTAAATCCCGGGAGGAAACTCCCTTCAAAATGCCAAAAGGGAAAGAGAAGACAGGACTGATGGTTGCGTCATGTTAGAAATCTTGGAGGATCTATTGAATGTGGTGGAGTGGAAGATGGGTCAAGGAGAACTGTAGACTGGGTAGGAGGAGATCCAAGACACAACACTGTTTATTGTTATTCTTCAGCACACAAGTGTGAAGGAGAATGAAATGACTGTTCTGATCCAATACAGCATTAAAATGCACAGTAAGCATAAAATACTATAAATATAAAAGCAATCCTATAAAACAAAATGTGCCAGTAGCAGTTGAGTATGGCAATACAGACACAAGAGTAGCTTATATTCACAGACTGACTGAATGTACATAAAGTGACACTGGGAGCAGGAGGCTCTGAATATCAGGTGACTCAGCGGAAATGAAAGGGGGACAGTAGGAGAGTGACTGTGTCTGTATAGATATGAGGTATGGACTGTAAGCGTAGAGTGGCAATGCATGTGGAATAGAGGGTGGTCAGTGTCTAATGTGGATGTAGTGGTAGTGGGGGATGGTGGGGTGGGCTAATGGATGGTGAAGGAGTTCTTAGAACAGACATGGTTGGGAGCCTTCTCAAATATGATAGAGGGAACCTGAAGGAGGAAAAAAGGAAGACTTATTTGAAACACTGTAGTGGAAAGTTGCAGAGATACAATGGAAACACAGAATCTAGGAGAATGGCATTGTTCTCACAGGAACTAAATTCAGACTTGCAAAGCCTGCTCATGTTGTTTTAAAACCAACGGAATCCTCTCTCAGAATTCACCCTGAACATTGATTCCCTGTTGTGTGGGGGATGTAATAGAAGACACTTCATCTTTTGGTCTCTTCAACTCTCCCTTCTTTTTCTGAAATTTAAGGCTTCAGCTCTTCCCAATTTTGACATTAGGACATGAACCTACAAATCTGTTTCTTTCTTCATAGGTGTTGCTTAACCTGCTGAATATTTCTCAGATTTAATTCTACAGATCGATGATGGAGTCGGTGACAAACTTTACTGTCTCTGTTTTTGTAAGATGGATCTTGCTGTACTCTCACATCATTTTTTAAATTGCAGAATCTGAATATTATGGCCTATTTTATTCAGTTTTAATGCAGAAATCTCAATGAATTCATATATAAAAACAAACTGCTTCTAACGGATAAAACATATGCAAATGTACTGTACATGGGGACAGATTTTGAAGTTTGCTTTAATCATTCCCAGGACCTGACAAAGTGTTCCCTCAGACTCTGTGGGAGGATAATGCAGAAACTGCAGAGGTCCTAGTAAAGATGCTCGAAATATCCTTAGCCAAGGGTGAGGCACCTGAGGATTTCGATCTGTCAACAAAAGAGCCAACTATGATTTTGGGCCATGACCTCAACAATGTTGAGGCGACAGGATGCAAGATGTTAGCAAGCTTCCCAATATAGCTTGCTAAGCTGGTACCGAAGAACATCAGGTCACTCCACCTGGCAGTACAGCAGCTGTGGGGGAGCACTGTAATGGAAGCCAACGTGTCAGCAATCTATACCATTTTACATGCAATATGTCTGGGCACTGTGGTCTCACTGATGCCGCAAGAAAACCAAATATATCTCTAAGGCCTGTAGAAATAAACAGAGCCTGCACAGACTGAGCTCTAGCTATTTCCCAACCTAAGGTAGTAATCTAGGTCCTATGATCCAAGTTTTCATATTAAATTGAATCTATCACCCAAATCAGGAGCATTCAGAGTCAAGGTACGTAACAAGGGAATGAGATAGAGAAGGTGACAGAAGTTTACATAGGAGAACATTTTGCATCTAGTGATCATATGCCATTAGCTTCAAGGTAATTATGGAAAAGGAGAGGTCTGGTCCTCGGGTTGAGATTCTAAATTGGAGAAAGGCCAATTCTGATGGTATCAGAAAGGATCTGACAAGTGTGGATTGCGACTCGTTGTTTTCCAGCAAACATGTACTTAAGTGGGAGGCCTTCAAAAGTGAAATTTTTAGAGTACACAGCTTGTATATTCCTGTCAGAATAAAAGGCAAGAATAATAGATTTTCAAAAGATATTGAGGCCCTGGTTAAGAAAAAGGAGGAGGTGCATAGCAGGTATTGGCAGGCAGGAACAAATGAGGTACTTGAGGAGTATAAGAAATGTAAGAGAACACTGAAGGAGAAAATCAGGAGGACTAAAAGACACAAGTTGTCTACAGTAGACAAGGAGAAGGAGAATTCTAAGAGCTTCTACAGATAAATTAAGAGCAAAAGAATAGCAAAGGACAAAATTCGTCCCCTGGAAGATCAGAGTGGTAATCTATGTGTGGAGCCAAAAGGGATGGGGGAGATCTTAAATGGATTTTTTTTGCATCTGTATTTACTGGTGAGACAAACACAGAGTCTCTCGATGCAAAAGCAATTCAGCAATGAGGTCATGAACCCAACACAGATTACACAGGAGAAGGTGTTTTCTGTCTTGAAGCAAGTTATGGTGGACAAAGTGTTCCCTCAGACTCTGTGGGTGGATAGTGCAGAAACTGCATTGGTCCTAGTAGAGATACTTGAAATATCCTTAGCCAAGGGTGAGGCACCTGAGGATTAGAGAATAGCTAATGTTGTTCAGTTGTTTAAGAAAGGCTCTAAGAATAAGCCAGGAAATTATAGGCCAGTGAGCCTGTCATCAGTAGTGGGAAAGCTATTGGAAGGTCTTCCAAGGGTCCAGACATGTAAGGATTTGGATAGACAGGGACTGATTAGGGATAGTCAATGTAGCTTTGTACATGGTAAGCTGTATCTAACAAATCTTATGTAATTTTTTGAGGAAGTTCCCAGGAAAGCTGATGAATGCAAGGCAGTGGATGTTGTCCACAAGAACTTTAGCAAGGCCTTTGACAAGATTCCCCATGGGATGTAGGTGAAGAAAGTTCAGTCACTTGGCCTTTAAGATGGGGTGGTAAATTGGATTGGACATTGGATTTCCAGAAGGAACCACAGTGTGGTTGTAGATAGTTGCCGCACTGACTGAAGGCCAGTGACTAGTGTTGTGATACAGAAAATGATGCTGAGTCCATTCTTGTTTGACATCTGTATCAACAATCTGAATGATGTCATAAACTGAATCAGCAAATTTGCAATGACACCAAGATTTGGGGGGGGGGGGGAAGGTGCGTGTAGTAAGCGGTGATGAAGACTATCAAAACTTGCAGCGGGATCTGGACTAGCTGAAAATCTGGGCTGAAAAATGGCAGATGGAATTTAATGCAGACAAGTGTGAGGTGTCACAAACACAAGAAAATCTGCAGATGATGGAAATCCAAAGCAACAAACACAAAATGCTGAAGAAGCTCAGCAGGCCAAGCAGTGTCTATGGAAAAAGAGTAAACAGTTGAAATTTCAGGCCAAGACATTTCATCAAGAGGGTCCTGATGAAGAGGCTCAGCCCAAAACATTGACCAATTACTCTTTTCCATTAATGTTGCCTGGCCCGCTGAGTTCCTCCAGCATTTTAAGTGTTAGGTATTGCACTTTGGGAAGACCAGCAGGGGAGATCTTAAATGGTGAGCAGTAGGGCACTGAGGAGTGTGGTAGAACAGAGGGATCTGGGAATTTCCATAATTCCTTGAAAGTGGCACCATAGGTAGATAGGCTTAATGAAAGCTCTTGGCACATTGGCCTTCATAAATCAATGTACCCAGTACATGAGTTGGGTTCTTATGTTGAAATCGTATAAGACATTGGTGAGGCCTAATTTGGAGCAATGTGTCCAGTTTTGGCCACCTACCTACAGGACAGATGTAAATAAGATTGAAAGAGTGCAGAGAAAATTTACAAGGATGTTGCCAGGGCTTGAGGACCTGAGTTATAGGGAAAAGATGAATAGGTTATTCCCTGGAGCATAGAAGAATGAGGGGAGATTTGATAGAGGTATTCAAATTATGAGGGGTATAGATAGAGTAAACGCAAGCAGGTTTTTCTGCTGAGGTTGGGTGGGACCACAGCTAGATGTTATGTTTCAAGGGTGAAAGTAAAATATTTAAGGAGAACATGAGGGAGAATTTCTTTACTCAGAGAGTAATGAGAGCGTGGAACAAGCTGCCAGTGCACGAGGTGGATAAGGGGTTGATTTCAACAATTAAGAGAAATTTGGATAGGTACATGGATGAGAACAGTATGGAGGGCTCTGGTTTGGGTGCAGGATGGTGGGACTAGGTAGATGAATAGTTTGGCACAGCGTAGATGGGCCAAATGGCCTGCTTCTACAGTGTAGTGTTCATTGATTCTATGACTCTAAGTCACATTAAGGTTAATGGTTCTGAAAAGCCATTAACACCAAATGATACCATTTAAAATTAACCCCACTATGTACTCCCTGAGAAAATAAGACCATTGACTGGAGTCACCTGCAGACTTCTATCAGTATTAATGTTAACACTAAAATAATTTGTTTTTCATATAAGACATGTAATTTAAGGAAGTAGTTGAAAATCAGAGAACCAAAGTATTTTAATAAAACATATCTAAATATAGTATGTGGTTAACCTTTTTGAGAAGGAGCTTTAGGAACAGGAGAAGGATAAGCATACCTCTACTTTTTTTGCACAATCCATGGCTGAGTCTCCAGTAACACAGGATATTAATGGTTGAATTTTAGCAGATTGAAAAGCTTCTTTCATTTGGCTACACTTGCTCATCTCAGGAGAAGTAACACACCATCGGACCTCTGTTAGTCCACTTGCTGCTGCAGAGATTGAAATATAATTGATCAACTCACATGAATATCACAAACTGCATTTCAATACTCATTGAAAGTAATTCTTCCAATGACAATGCTTCAATGCAAGACATGTAAAACAGAAAAATCCACTGTTTTGGAGGGAACAATGAAATTATTCTATGTATGTACAGTATTTTTTTAAATCTGCAAGATGTGATGAACAGCCTTGTTTTCAGCTAGTTATAGAGCACAATTCTCAATCAGTTAGAAGTGATTCTAATACTTCCTTTGCACACTCATCTATAATGTGGCAGTGCAATTTGATAAGCTTGACAAGTTTTGATTTTAAGGCAGTGATTCAATAAAACATAGGTTCATTAAGTCACTAGTGACATTATCAAATTATTCAAAGTTCAAATCTCCAGCAATTTAGTGATACATATGTTACGTACCCTATAACTGGGTGTCTTACCAGCAAAAATAGAAGTATCTGTAGGAGTCTAGTACTATTTTCAAAACAGTGTTTATTAGTAAAATATACAAATCAATATCAACAATGCAAATATACAGATAATACATGTTAGCAATACTAAACCTAAAAGTGTGGGTACAGTAATAATCAATAATAAACAAGCTCTATCGTTGTCTAGGGGATAATGAAATATCATGGGAAAGTATAAAGTTCAGTTCAGTTCATACAGGCTGAGGTAGTTGTTGGTCAATGTGTTGTAATTGTTGGAGAGAGAGAAAGCGCGAGCAAATAGTGACAGCCAGTCAAACCTTCCTTTATGTTCTTGATCCGTCGATGTGTTGTTGTGGCCATTCAGGTATGACCCCTCTGTCCTTTAGCTAGGTCATTCTTCTATGGTGGACTCGTCACCCAGGCAAGGGTGGACACACACACAAGCCCCCACCAGCCTCGCTATAAACACTGTGAGTTAAAATTGACCGATCCTTTGTTCAGTCTCCGATGCCCCCACACCTTCTCGTGGGTTCCAACACTTAAGCAGTGCTCACTAGTGTGTCTCTTGGTCTGAGGAGTGTCTCCCCAGACCTCACTTTTATCCCTACTCACGGGGTCTCAGGTGTTAATCAGTTTTGAATGGCTTAGCCCATCAAACCAGCCCACTCCAGCTGTCCACTGAGGAATTTTAATGAACAGAATAGTACCAAGTAAACAGCCCTCTCCGGAGCCGTGAGTCTTACAGGAGTCATAATATGGTCTCTCTCCCCCAATGTTATCTCTTGCTTGTCTGAAGCAAATGTTCCAGTCCCAGTATGTTTTTTTCCCATCTCTTTCTCTCTCATTAGCAGCCTGGCAACAGTAACGGTTTGTAATTCTCCCAGAGGAGGGGGACATGGGCAACCTTGCACCCTTCTGCCCATCAGAGCTGTTCATCCTTCGTAACACATGGCTATGGAGGCTTAAAAACTGATCTTTACCAGTGTCCCTGAAGGTAAAAAGTGCTGACTGAAAATTGTAACTATGGGTCTGAGTTCTCAACATTCTAAGTTCTCGACAGCCGCATGGTGATCCATGCCCGTTAAATTCTATCCAGTCAGTATGCTTTCCCGTTGTTGGTATTCTAGTACTGAATAAGCCTTGTAGTGAAACGGTGAGTATACTTCAACAAAACTAATAAGGATTTGTCAAACCATTTCTGCATCTGGCTCAAGCTTTACAGTATCTGACTTATTAAGCATCTGTTCTGCCAAAAATTCATTAAAAACCATGAAAAACAGCAAAGTTAGTCTTAAATCACAAGCCACCTTCCTTACTCTGTTGCGTCTTCGGCAATACAAATCAGAGTAACTTCTGTGCTAAACTTTGATGTCTTTATGTAAATACAACCAATTTAACCTATAGGGCAATTAATTCAGAACACATACCAATGGCAAATTTAACTTAAAATCATAATCTACTCTTTTATATAATCAAATGTAACTTTGCTGGATCCAAGGCAACTATGTTTACATGAGATTCCAGTTTAACATCTAGCACTAACTTGCTTGTTATGATTGAAATACTATTGAAGTAACAGAAACTATTTTGCATTGAAGTGTTACATGTCCAGATTCTCACTACTCACTCACAAATGCTTCGAACCTCATTTTCCCCTCCATGTGCCTGAGCATGTTGTAATAACATGCTACACTGCTCCTTCATGAAGCTACTTCAAAATCTTGGAAATTTTATCAGAAAAATGGTAGAAAAGAAATACTCCTCCATGCGCAAAGGATAAAGTAAAATGTTGGACCTATTGTAGCAAATCAGAGACAAGCACTGTAACAGGCAGTGCTGTTGAAGCCAGACTCACATCAGTCTGTTAATTTGAGAATGCAATTTCAGAACATATATCAATGATGGGTGTAAAATTGGCATTGCAAATCAGCCATCTGTTATGTACTCAGTCCTATTTTTATTTGGTTGAAATTAATGTTGAAATTTCATTCAATTTTGTAATGTGTGGTTGGGAGAATCTTGTTTATTTTAAATATCTTTTTTTAGGATATGAGAGCTATACATCAGCATTATTACCATGAGAAAATGGCAGAGAGCTACCTTTGTGAACCTCTGCAGTTCTTCTGGTAAAAGTAACTCTGCTATGATGATGGTCAGGGAGTTCCAGGAGTTAGACCCAATCAAAATGAAGGAATGGCAATACATTTCTGAGAGTGGATGTTACACAGCTTGGAGGAAAACACTGGTAAAGAAGCGCCTGCAGCTCCTGTCTTCTTTATACTCAAAGGTCACGGATTTGGGAGCTGTTATTGGAGTAGGGTTGCAGCTCAACAGAAGTGCATCTATATTGACAAATGGCCACGATCTAACGGTGGTGTAAAGATAACAAAGGTTTACATTATGGATGCACTGTCAATGCGCTGTGACCTGTTTGCCATCAAGCTACTTCAGTGCTATTGGTGCTGCACTCTTGCAGTCAAGTGGAGTTATTTCACAAGCCCAAGGATCAAAACATGGACGCACCTTCCCAAACTCTCACAGCCCCGATGCCCCTATGATTTCAGACAGAGGCTGACAGGACAGCATCCTTCAGGATAGTGAACCCACAGAAAGCATCCAGCCCAGACTGGGTACCTGGCCAAGAAAGGAAAATCTGTGCTATTCAACTTGCTGGTGTTTTCACCAACATCTTTAACCTCTTATGCTGACAGGCAAACTTAAATTATAATCATGCCTAAGAAGAATGTAGTAACGTGCCTCAATGACTATCGTCCAGTACCATTTACATCCACTGTGATGAAGGACCTTAAGAGTTTAGATATGAATAATGCATCTTGCATTTGGTCCAATTTGCTTACTATCATAACAGGTCAATATCAGATGCCATTTCATCAACTCTCCACTCAACTCTAGAACATCTCGACAATGAAGATGCTTACAGTAGGATGTTCTTCATTGACTACAGTTCTGCACTCAATACGCTCAAAACTAATCAATAAGCACCAAGACTTAGGCCTCAATATCTCCTTGTGTAATCGGAACCTCGACTTCCTCACTTGCAGATCCCAGTCAGTTCAGATTGGCAACAACAGCTCCTCCACAATCTCCATCAGCACAGATGCACCACAAGGCTGTGTACTTAGTCTCCTTCTCTACTTGCTTTAAAATTATGACTGTATAGCTCCAATGTCACATTTAAATTTGCTGACGACACCAATGTTGTGGGCCGAATTAAAGGGTGCCGAATCAGCATAGAGGAGAGAGGTTGAGAATCTAGCTGAACGGTATGCAAGAACAACTCAATGTCAGCAAAACCAAAAAGCTTATGATCGACTACAGGAGGAGGAAACCAGAGGTCCATGAGCCAGTCCTCATCAGGGGATCAGAGGTGGAGTCTATCAGCAACTTCAAATCTCTTGGCATCATCATTTAAGAGGATCTGTCCTGGGTCAAGCATGTAACTGCCATTATAAAAACTGCTTTCTTAGAAGCTTGCACAGATTTTCCCTCAATTAAAACTTTTGAAAAATTTCTGTAGATAGTATTCTGACTGGTGGCAACACAGCCTAGCGTGGAAACACCAATGCCTTTGAACAGAAAACACTACAAAAGTAGTGAATACAACCCAGTGCATCACAGGCAAAGCCCTGCTCACCATTGAGCACATTTACCAGGAGCTCTGTCGCAGGGAATCAGCAGCCATCATCACCAGCCAGGCCATGCTCTCTTCTTGCAACTTCCATCAGGAAGGAGATATAGGAGCCTCAAATCCCACTCCACCAGGTTCAGGAACAGTTATTACCCCTCGGCTATCAGGTACTGGAGCAATCACCCCTTTCAACTCTGGAGACTTTGAAGAGATTTTGGCGCATCAGGAATTAAGTCACTTGCTGTGAGATATTCAACCTGCATTTACACAACTGTTTCCTTGCAAATTTGGTCAGTGATAATGTGTTACTATGTTGAAAATGAGGGTGCTTGGCTTTGGATTTTTTTTTTAAGATGGCTAATGACCAGCACTCCTACTATCACAACATGCCTGCAAATTAAGTGGATCTTGCTGCATGTACCAACAGCTTCAATTTGCCATTAAACTCTGAATGGAACTTAACATTGCGCAATCACTGGTGAACATTCCCAAGTCTGACCACTGCAGAGGTCCATTGATGAAACAGTTGAACAATGCTTCTCCCAGAAGACTGACTGGAAGAATTCTTGCAGTGATGCCCGAGGATAGATGAATGATTCCACACCCCCCCCCCCAATCAGACCATCTTACTTTGCATTAAGTATGAGTCTAACCATTGCAGTATGTTCCCCTTGATCACACAATGGCATCAGTTTCACTTTGGTTTCTTGGTGCCAAACTTAGTTAAATGCTGTCATGATGTCAGAGGCAATCATTTTCACCTCCTCTGTGGAATTCAGTTCTCTGCTCCCCAACCATTTCTGAGGAGGCCAGGAGACACGTGATTCTTAGTAGGTCAGGAGACACGTGATTCTTATTAGGTTAGGAGACACGTGATACTGATGAAGTCCAGAGATGACTGATTGGCATGAAACTCAAGCTATCCATCAGAACAGGTAATTTAACAGAAAGTTCTGCTTGAAAGTAACATTGACAACACCCTTCATTACCTCATGAGGAGACTAATTTGGTTTAATAATGGCATCTTTGTATTTCAGTTTAAGGAGTTCCAAAGGCTCATAAACAAGTTCTGCATCCAGTCTGCTGCCAAGACGACTTTTAGCTGCCTTATTCTTTTCACCTCATTTTTCCTTTTAGTCTGAAGCGGATTAGAGCTAAAACACCGAGTGTTTCGTAATGGACAAGATTTTAGCCAAATCGGGACTAGACTGTGCCTAGATTCTGGTTTAGAAAATAACAGGATTTTGACAAACGGTCAATTTATTGACAGGGTAGGTGCAAGTTCCTTGCACGGCACTCACAGCTTAGTTGTAGCTCCTATTAGATAGGGGACTGTATGCATCAATCACTCTAGATGGGAGTATGAGTCAGTGGTGGGTGGGTGTGTGTCAGAGTTTCTGCTAGTTTGTGGAGGCTTACCATATTTATCTTCTGCAGATTCAGAGTTGCATCTGATACTTTGAAATCATATTCAAACTTACAGCATCGTTAGCCTTGAATGTATAATCTACCGTGCAATCAAGATTAAGTATTGGTCATACAAAAATCCCAAAAGAACATTTAGTAACTATCAGTCAATCCTAAATTCTTTCAATAAAAATCGATAAAAAATCAAGAATATTAACTTATTTTTGCTCTATATTTAACATTGATAAATACTGTGCTATGATAATTTTCAAATTCTTCGCTTCGATTTTTCCACATTCGCCCCCTCCAAACAGCCCAAGCAATATCGACTTTGCTCGTACCCTTTCTGCCTTTTAGCCTCACGTTACAATCTTGAGTTTGGCTAGAAATGAAAGACTTTATTGTTCTTACCCAAACTGAAGATGCCGGCGAAAATGCACACAACCCTTCCAGTGGAAGTCTGCATGGTGCGTCCGAGTGAAGAAAGATTCCACCTTGATTTCTTCGGCTCCCTTTATATCGTTCACAGTGCACCAGTTTGAATTTGTCTGGTTAATGATTGTATAAAGAGACGCTTGTATGAGTTCAGGTTCGGGCTTTCCTCAAATCACGTTGTCAGTTGCAAAAGTCGTTCGGAGATTTATTCGACAGTGCAGGAAAAAAATTGATACTTTTCGTCCTAAACCTAAAGCGCAATTTCAAGACCAGACATAAAGCACGGACGTTCAACTAAACGCTTCTGCACTCAACGATCTCGCGTCTTTCTGACTGATACACTGCAGACTTTGTGTTCCTCTGACTTTTTTTTAAAAGGGGCACTCCTTAGTTCGCTGCAAATGTTGCAGTGTGTGCATAACAGGAAGAAAGCATATTGATTGGGGGAAATTTTCTGGATGAACTGCAGTTGTCTTACAATAAAGTAATCAGTAACTTGTGGGAGAAAGCAATACTCAATGAAACGTATTTACTATTATTCGTGAGAATTGAAAACAAGTCTCAAAGTTAATAGACCGTTCAAAATCATTGGGGGCTTCACATTTAATTTTCATGACGTTGGAAGTACAATCCTTATTCTGGATTCTGGTATTTCCCAATCAAGCCAAACACACATTTTGTGTTGAAGACCAAGTTTTGTATTTACTTTTCTGGGTGATGCTGGCTGCAAGAACTTGGACACACCCATGGACCACTTCCAATGACTACCTGTAAAAGCTGCTTACTGCTATGAGCTCATGATCAGATTTCTAAAATACCGTGCAGCCATCTGGAAAAAAAAAGGTTTTATTAAGCAATTAAAATGAATCTATTGCCTGAACAAAAATCTCTAAGGTTGGTTTAAAGCCTTTTAACCAATTTGACCTGTTTTTCCAGTAAAAGGGAAGTAGAACAGCTTACTAACTACCTTCACTTTTAATACTGAGAAATTCCCGATAGGGACTACATAAAAATCCCAGTCGTGTTGAGGGAAGGGGTTTAATCTGGAATTTACTGCCTATATGGGCTGCAGAGTCTATCAGGTTTTTCAAAGAGTAACTAACTGCATAGACACCTGAGGGAAAATAATTTGTAAGGCTGTAATGACAACACAGGGAAATTGTGATGAATAACTGCACTGCAGAGCACAATGGACCCAGTAGGCTAATCATTCTCTTCTGTGCTATAATGATTCTACTACTGCAGGACAGCAACTAATTCAGGAATACATCCAGCTATCTCACAGTCATAATTTGGTTTTACCCACATTGTTAGATAACATAAGCTGAAACCCTTTGACCCATCAAGTCTATGGCAGCCCTGGCAGCAATCTCATTAATCCTCTTCCCTCGCTTATTTCACTGTAACATCTACACTGTCAGGTCAATCAACAGCTTGATTCTCCGACCAACCACCAACACCATGGGTAATTTACAGTGACCAACCAAACTACCATCTGCTATGTGGAAGAAACAGGGGGTTAATATGGAACTCACTGTAAGATGGCAGAATCAATCAGGTCTTCCAAAAAGAAACTAACTGCGTATCTGCCTGCCTACATAGTCATGATGAGAATGCCGCTCAACTCAATTTTCACTTTGGCTCTTTTTTCATCATCCAGAATCTTACTTCAGCAATAAATATATGGTCAACACCTTTATCATTATAAAATATACCTCAGAGACATGTTATCATAGCAAATACGCCATCACGCTGCATAATAAGGTTTTTGGACACAGGAGGAAAAGAAATGGAAACATTTTGGCGAGATTTTCAGAGAAAGCATAGGTAGCTGAAAAGCACAGAAATATTTATTGCTCTCTCTATCTGTTGATTGTTTATTCTCCTCTGACCTGCTGAGTTCCTCCAATATTTTGTGTGTGTTACTGTAGGTTAAACTTAAGAGTTCATTACTGAGGGAATGCTACTCCTTTTGGATGAATTAAAAGATCTCAAACCTTTTCTGAAGAATGGAGATGTTATCTCTAATGAAGTGGCCAATGCCCATCCCTCACTAACAATACAAGAGTAGCTTATCTGATCTATATCACACTGCTGTTTGTGAGAATTTGCTTTGTGTGAATTGTTTCCTATATTACAATATACTCTTCAAAACGACTTCATTAACTACAAAATACTTGGAGTCTCCAAGTCATGAAATGCAGTATATAAATACAAAAACACAAAAGTAATGACCCATTCTCCTGCCTTCTACGCTTCTCCTCCTCCTGGACACCCCCATTGGGCCTTCTACCTGCTCTTGACCCTTTCATCTCTAACTGTCGCCGAGACATCAACCATCTCAATTTCACCACCCATCTCTCCTATTCTAACCTCACTCCCTCTGAACGCACTGCCCTCCACTCTCTCCGCACTAACCCCAACCTCACCATCAAACCTGCAGACAAAGGTGGTGCCGTAGTAGTCTGGTGGACGGACCTCTACCTCACTGAGGCCAAACAGCAGCTCTCCGACACCTCCTCGTACTTACCCCTGGAACAGGACCCCACCAAAAAACATCAATCCACTGTCTCCCGCACCATCTCCACCCTCATCAACTCTGGACACCTTCCTTTCTCACCCAAAAAACTCATAATTCCCACACCCCACATAGCTCGGTTTTACCTCCTCCCCAAGATTCACAGGCCTGACTGTCCTGGCAGACCCATAGTTTCAGCCTGCTCCTGCCCCACTGAACTTGTGTCTGCCTACCTGGACTCCATTTTATCCCCCATAATTCAGTGTCTCCCCAACTACATCCAGGATACATCCCATGCCCTTCACCTCTTCAATAACTTCCAATTCCCTCCCCCGACCGCTTTATTTTTACCATGGATGTTCAATCCTTATACACCTCCATCCCCCATCAAGAAGGCCTCAAAGCCCTCCACTACTTTTTGGATAACAGACCCCACCAGTTCCCCAGCACCACCACACTTCTCTGGTTGGCAGAGCTTGTTCTAACTCTCAATAACTTCTCCTTTGGTTCTTCTCACTTGCTCCAGATCAAGGGTGTAGCCATGGGCACTTGCATGGGCCCCAGCTATGCCTACCTCTTTGTGGGTTATGTGGAACAGTCTTTGCTCCAAATCTATTCTGCCACCACTCCCCAACTTTTCCTCTGCTACATCGACGACTACATTGGTGCTGCTTCCTGCACCCATGTTGAGCTCGTCAATTTCATCAACTTTGCCTCTAACTTTCACCCAGCCCTTAAATTCACTTGGTCCATCTCGGACACTTCTCTCCCCTTTCTTGATCTCGCGGTCTCCATCTCTGGAGACAGACTGTCCACTGACATCTTCTACAAACCCACTGACTCCCATAACTATCCTGACTATACTTTGGAAATCCTTTTGCATTTGTACAAGGCCCTGGTGAGACCACACCTGGAGTATTGTGTACAGTTTTGGTCTCCAGGGTTAAGGAAGGACATCCTGGCTATAGAGGAAGTGCAGCGTAGATTCACGAGGTTAATTCCTGGGATGTCCAGACTGTCTTACGCAGAGAGGTTAGAGAGACTGGGCTTGTGCACACTGGAATTAAGGAGATTGAGAGGGGATCTGATTGCAACATATAAGATTATTAAGGGATTGGACAAGATAGAGGCAAGAAATATGTTCCAGATGCTGGGAGAGTTCAGTACCAGAGGGCATGGTTTGAGAATAAGGGGTAGGTCTTTTAGGACAGAGTTAAGCAAAAATTTCTTCTTCCAGAGAGTTGTGGGGGTCTGGAATGCACTGCCTCGGAAGGCTGTGGAGGCCAATTCTCTGGATGCTTTCAAGAAGGAGCTAGGTAGGTATCTTATGGATAGGGGAATCAAGGGATATGGGGACAAGGCAGGAACCGGGTATTGATAGTAGATGATCAGCCATGATCTCAGAATGGCGGTGCAGGCTCGAAGGGCCGAATGGTCTACTTCTGCACCTATTGTCTATTGTCTATACTTCTTCCCACCCTGCCCAATGCAAAAATGCCAATCCCTGTTCCCAATTCCTCCGTCTCCTCCGCATCTGCTCCCAAGATGAGGCTTTCCATTCCAGGACTTCTGAAATGTCCTCCTTCTTTCAGGATTGTGGTTTCCCTTCTGGCGTCATCAAAGATGCCCTCACCTGCATCTCCTCCACCTCCCGCACTTCAGCCCTTAACCCATCCTCCCATCACCACAACAGGGAGAGGGTTCCCCTTGTCCTCACCTACCACCCCACCAGCCTCCGGATCCAACACATTATCCTCCACAACTTCCACCACCTTCAACAGGACCCCACCACCCAGCACATCTTTCCCTCCCTACCCCTCTTAGCTTTTCGCAGGGATCGTTCCCTCCGTGACTATCTGGTCCACACGTCCCACCCCACAGAACTCCCACCTGGCACTTATCCCTGCAAGCGCAGATGCTACACCTGTCCCCACACCTCCCCCCTTACCACCATTCTGGGCCCCAGACTGTCCTTCCAGGTGTGTCAACACTTCACCTGCAAGTCTGCTGGAGTCGTCTATTGCATCCGGTGTTCCCAGTGCGGCCTCCTCTACGTCGGCAAGACCTGACGCAGATTGGGGGACCGCTTCGTCGAGCTCCTATGCTCCATCCGTCACAATAGACAGGACCTCCCGGTTGCCACCCACTTCAACTCTGCCTCTCATTCCCATCTAGATATGTCAATACATGGCCTCCTCTACTGCCATGATGAGGCCAAACTCAGGTTGGAGGAGCAACACCTCATCTACCATCTAGGTAGCCTCCAGCCTGGTGGTACGAACATTGAATTCTCCAATTTCCAGTAATTCCCTCCCCCTCCCCCTTCCCCTATCCCAGGTCCCTCTCTGCCTCTCTCCCCTTTCAACTTTCTGCTTCTTTATCTCTACAGTTCTTTCATGCTTATCCCCTCCCTCTCCCCCCTTTATCTTTCCTCTGATTGGTTTTCCACCTGGCGCCTCTAGCCCTTCCCCCTCCCCTATCTCTATTACTGGGCTTCGGCCCTCTGTTCCCCCCACATTCCTGATGAAGGGTCTCGGCCCAAAACGTTGGCTACTCTTTTTTCATGGACGCTGCCTGACCTGCTGAGTTCTTCCAGTGTTGTGTATGTATATAAATACTACACTTCTCTCTTTACAATATCAGATTCTTCTTCATTTGTTCTCAGTTTTTTAACTCACAGCAGCTTTTCTGCTAACATTAGCATAGAATAAACTTGAACTCAGGTCAAAATCCAATGCACATTGATATGGTTTAAAAAATACATGCCCTATTGTAAATTAGTGAAGGTCTTTCATAAACTGAGATCAGATAGCACCAAACATAAAATCATCAAGGGATCAGCATGAAATACCTTTGAAAGAATAAACAGAAGGTTATAAGAATGGTGTGCTAGTACAATGAAACAATCTTTCAAAGGTATTCAAGTGAAAAGTAGGATAGCCATTATTTGTACCATGAGAGGGATATGCAGGAATTCATACCTGACTGCTTTAGGGAGGGGCAATTTGAGCATACTAATTTCACATGTCCTCAATATCTTTAAAGATTACTTTGGGGATGGTGGGCATAATTGGTAGAGGGTAAAAAGGAAAATGGTTCTGCTGGTTGTCATCTTCACATACACCAGCATCTGACTGACAATTTAATCTGACAAAGCACAGAAAAATGTTTTACTGCCATAAGACACACTTCACAACGCTTACGTCAGTTACAATAAAACTGATTCTTATTCTGAGACCTCCAAGAGGAGCACAACCTTGTCATATGGCTTGGAGGCTTGCGTGCCTCAATGACCTAGAGAGTTATGTTGGCTGGAGTCAGGGCCTTGTGCTTTGGCTCTTGGTAGGATCATCCATGCCAAACAGTTCAAAGGTAGAGGCCAGACCAAGAGGGGTCCACTGGTCTTCCAGGTTCATGGGTTCAGCTCAGGGATTGGTCAAAAAAAAAATTATGGGAACAGCAATGAAGAATCCTTCTTTATCTGGGTGTAACAGTATGAACAGACTGAGACAGAGGACCTCCTTTGCTGCCCTAAGTGCCAGACAGTAAGTAAGTTATTCTGGGAATGCTTCTACCTTGTCATCAAAAACACACCATGGTTAAAGCTCGCCAATTTCATAAATGCTATAAGTATTTTCATTTCAACATGATGATTATATTATGTTTAAATCCCCTTTTACCCCATTTATGTATAAAAGTGTCCGAGGAGCTTTCTTAAATTCCTTTGGAAAATTAAGTTTTTAGTCAATCCAAATGTTGGGAGAGTAAAAGCAACAGAGGCTTAAGTAAGCAAAATATTCATTATCAGAAGTAGATTAGCAGCTGTTAAGGTCATAGGCCCTAAACTGGGTTGTTAAAAAAGACATGAACTTGCCCTTCTTTATCAGTGTATTTCATGGTTAAAGCTGGTAGATTATGAAGAAAACATGTGACCATGAATGACCAGGTACTTCATTCGTTTTTCGGTCAATGGAATTAACCCTATCTTGACTAACATTAAAAGACTCAGCTCTTCAAATACTGGATAAATCAGCAGGACAGTCAATTTTTCCACTGAGCGATGTAAATATAAAATAGTACTAAAATTGCCCAATCTGCAGCTGTCAACTTTCCTTAGTTTATTTACAGTTTGTTAATTTCAGTAGTAATCTTTGTAGCATGGTTTCTCAGTCAATAGTTCCATTGATTAGAAACTCAGCTGAACCAATGAAAAATATAGCGGGTCAGCCTACCCGACATCTCTGAACCTCTTCACCATCTACATTTCACAAATCTGGACTGTGATGAAATCATCCCTTCATGCTTGGATGAGTGTAACTCCAACAAAACTCAGGTATTACCAAGGAAAAAAGCAATCCTTTTGACTGGTATCCCATCCAACACCAAAAACATTCACTGTCTCAATCACTGAAGCTGCTGTGCATACAATTCACAAGATGCACTGCCGTTTTATAGCCAAAACTCTTCCAGAGCACATTTCAAACTTGTAATCTCTACCATCAAGAAGGGCATGGGCAGTGGAGATGTGCCTATCAGAATTCCTCCAAGTAACATACCGTCCTGGCTTTCAACTATATCAGTGGTCCTTTATCATTCTGAACCTACATGCTGAACTCACTACACAACTCTGGGAGTACTCTCACCAGATGGACAGCGGTGATTTTTAAAGGTTGCAGAGCAATCACTTTTCAGGGAAAGTGGAATTTCGTATTAAGTTCTGGCCTTGTCAGTCATACTATAAAAAAATGTTGTGTCTGTAAAGTGTCCCAAGAAAACTAGAAAGTGCTTCCAACGGTTAATTTTATACAGCTAAATGGATGAGCGTGCCATTAGAGAGACACATTTTCTTGATATTAAGAGGGCAACAATTAACACCTGAGGCTTAGATACAGCTATAAGCACAAAGATGTGTATACTTAAGGAAAGACTTTTCCCCTAGATACAGCCGAACTATTCACAACCTTGGTGTCCTAATTGTCTGAGATTCCAGTCTCATATCCACTTCGTTATTAAGATCACCATCTTCAACCTCTGATCTCTGTAGCCAGAGAGTTCTGCAAAATTGTAGTTAGAGCCTCTGCAATTTCCTATCTTGCTTCTTTCAAAAGCCTAGAAAATATTACAGACAACTGAAATTGTGGGCATTTTGATCCTCCATTAAGAAATTTCTTAAAACCTACCTCTTTGACCAAGATTTTAACCATGCCCCAGTATCACCTTATATGGCTAGGTGGTAAATTGTGTTTAATAATCTATTCAAAGATGTTAGGCCATTACAGATAACAAATTCTAACTGATAAATGCAAGCTGTTATCACTAAAAGTGACCATCAAAGAGCAATGATGTCACTTGTTTTTTTGCTGCTGGAACATCAAGGACATATAGAGATAATGCTTTTGTGAATTGTGGATCACAAGAAAAAATTTCGCATAAGTGACACAATTTCCTGAAAGCACACAGTTCTGAAGGAGTCTGCCCTGACAGACTTTGCTGTGGGGGATGTGGATTGTAGGGAGGGGGCTGTCCTTTGCATCTCTGGCTTCTTACACCAGTGCAATCTCAAGCCTGGTTGCTCAGCACAGATGAGACCCATGCTATCAGTAGAATGGTGGTGTAAAAAAGGTCAACGGTCTTCTAGAGAGGAGATTTTCTTGCCTGCATTGGCACCACGATAGCGTAGTGGTTAGTACAATGCTATTACAGCTCAGGGTGCTCTGAAGTTCAATTCTGGCTCCGTTCTGTAAAGAGTCCCTGTACGTCCTCGCCTTGGAATGCATGGCTTTTCCCCAGGTCGCCCGGTTTCCTCCCACAGTCCAAAGACATACCCGGTGATTGGTCATTGTAAATTGTCCTGTGATTAGGTTAGGGTAAAATCGGCGTTGTGGGGTTGCTGTGGTGGCATGGCTCAAAGGGATGGAAGGGCCTACTTCAGGCTATAATTGCAAAAGGAAAATAGTCCAAAGTGGGCAGATCAAGCTGACGCAGAGACTTCATTGTGTGCTGCATGGTACAAAATCTCACCAAATGGTACTGGAGAAAGAGCATTAAGGAGATCTTGATCCTGAGGACCATGAGGCATAGCTGGATGAGGAGCAGAAGCCTAACAACGACAGTGAAAGGATGCCCCTGCTCAATATCATGCCAATGAGTATTGGAGACAGGCATTGGGCACTAGGTATAAACAATGATTGGCAACAGGATGCAGCAAATTAAAGTTCCACAAAAATTCATAACAGTCTCCATACCACACTTTTTTACATCAACAGAATACACCTGCGATCATCATGGAGGGCCCAGCTGACACCAGACTACCACATTTGCTGTAGTCCAGGTCCACCAATGATGAACAGGAGAAACTAGTTATTTTAATAAACAAAGTCAGAATGCTGGAAGATGCAGATCAAACAGCATCTGTAGAGGCAAAAACTGAATATCTCCAGCATTTTCTGAATTTATTTCAGAATTATAACAGCTGCATTTTCTTTCCTTTCTTTTATTGTGGTATGGTTAGTCTCCTGTTTCCAATCCCTCGCCCCAAAAGTACAGGGCTTTTCCTCTGATACGCATCTTGCTTGTCCCTCAGAGTAACAGTGGGTGCAACTGTCACCTTCTTCGCTGCATCTGCCTCCTTGATAATCTTTAATTGGTGCTGCTATATGTCTGGGGTTAAGAGATGAAGCACGTCTCCAAAGATTGCAATATCAGAAAATACACAAAATTGGGCAAGTTCTGTCAGGAATTTACCTGGTTCCCATTGCAGCACTTGCTTCTGGATAGAAACTATACTAATACTGTTTTGAACTGGATTTTTGTCAGTCAGTCTGTCGTTCTTTTCTGGCAGAGGACTTGATTGGTCAACAACACTAATTACGTATGTTGCAGTAAGATAAAACAGCATAAATGTTGGGCATATGTTATGCTAATTAATTGATTGATTATTCTGTATGAATCTAGGTGGGAACACAGTGGTGTTAATCCTAATATAATCCACTAGATGAACTAAAGTAGCTCAGAAAAACAAATTAAATCATCATTTGTAAATTAAACAGTAATTAAGTGGACATGGCCAACAAACTTAACCTGTTCCTCAATAGATTTGACACTGTGGCCCCTGCCCATCCCCCACATGATTCATCTGTTGTCAGCCCCCAAACAACACATACTCCACTATCCCCTCCTACCCCTCCTCACACCCCTCCACTCTGCTCTCGTGACTACACCCCTCCCTCACCTGAAACAACCACAGTGGGCTTCACAGCTGAACAGGTGAGAAGACAGCTGAAACGTCTCCATCCAAGCAAGGCTGCAAGCCCGGATGGTGTCAGCCCCAGGGTGCTCAAAGCCTGTGCCCCCCAGCTGTGTGGAGTACTTCACCATGTCTTCGACCTGAGCCTGAGTCTCCAGAGGGTTCCTGTGCTGTGGAAGATGTCCTGCCTCGTTCCTGTACCAAAGACACCGCGCCCCAGTGGCTCCAATGACTACAGACCGGTGGCGTTGACCTCCCACATCATGAAGATCCTGGAGAGACTTGTTCTAGAGCAGCTCCAGCCTATGGTTAGGCCACACTTAGACCCCCTCCAGTTCGCCTATCAGCCCCGACTAGGAGTTGAGGATGCCATCATCTACCTGCTGAATCGTGTCTATGCCCACCTGGACAAGCTGGCGAGCACTGTGAGGGTCATGTTTTTTGACTTCTCCAGTGCGTTCAACACCATCCACCCTGCTCTGCTGGGTGAGAAGCTGACAGTGATACAAGTGGATGCTTCCCTGGTGTCATGGATTATTGATTACCTGACTGGCAGACCACAGTACGTGCACTTGCAACACTGTGTGTCAGACAGAGTGGTCAGCAGCACTGGGGCTCCACAGGGGACTGCCCTGTCTCCCTTTTTCTTCACCATCTACACCTTGGACTTCAACAACAACAGAGTCTTGCCATCTTCAGAAGTTTTCTGATGACTCTGCCATAGTTGAATGCATCAGCAAGGGAGATGAGGCTGAGTACAGGGCTACGGTGAGAAACTTCGTCACATGGTGCGAGCAAAATCATCTACAGCTTATTGTGAAAAAGACTAAGGATCTGGTGGTGGACCTGAGGAGGGCTAAGATACCAGTGACCCCTGTTTCTATCCAAGGGGTCAGTGTGAACATAGTGGAGGATTACAAATACCTGGGGATACGAATGGACAATAAACTGGATTGTGTGGATCAGAGCCATCTCTATTTCCTGAGAAGACTGAGGTCCTTTAACATCTGCCGGATGATGCTGAGGATGTTCTACGAGGCTGTGGTGGCCAGTGCTATCATGTTTACTGTTGTGTGCTGGGGCAGCAGGCTGAGGGTAGCAGACACCAACAGAATCAACAAACTCATTCATAAGGCCAGTGATGTTGTGGGGGTGGAACTGGAATGACGGTGGTGTCTGAAAAGAGGATGCTGTCCAAGTTGCATGCCATCTTGGACAATGACTCCCATTCACTCCATAATGTACTGGTTAGGCACAGGAGTACATTCAGCCAGGGACTCATTCCACCAAGATGTAACACTGAGCATCATAGGAAGTCATTCCTGCCTATGGCCATCAAACTTTACAACTCCTCCCTCGGAGTGTCAGACACCCTGAGCCAATAGGCTGGTCCTGGACTTATTTCCACTGAGCATGATTAACTTTTTATTATTATTTAATTATTTATGGTTCTATATTGCTATATTTCTTCACTATTCTTGGTTGGTGCGGCTGTAACGTAAACCAATTTCACTCGGGATCAATAAAGTATGTCTGTCTGTCTGGGTTAAGGTTCATCCAAACACATCAAGGTATTAGTCTTCTTATACTGATTTTGCACACTTTTATAATCTACCTTTTATAATATATTTCTATTTATTATTTTTCTCATACTGTGAAACATGGTTAAGGTATAAATTGGTGTTTTTGATGTTTATTTCACTGCAATTAGTTTCATCCTAATTTTATTATATGGATAATAAACACAGGTTTCACAACTGTACAAATTTCAGTTCATTCACACTGGTATTAAGAGCAACAGATTTTTGCTGCTGTATTTTGACACCTACTTTTGTAATTTTGACTTGCCTGATTTGAAAGAAATATTAGTCTTATCTTTTGATACCTTACACAATTACTCAGTGTGACTCACGACTGATCAACCAACAATGGAAAGTGTCACTTTTTTGATTAAGAATGTAACTCAGAAAAGGTTATAAAGAGAATATGCGAAAGAAATGAAAAATAGTTAACAATTAGTTTCAAGATTATCAGCTCAGAAGAATACACCTTCTAAATTCAAGTGATTTAGTTGGTTTAGAAAAACTGAATAGTAGTTTTGATTATTTTATGGAATACTGTATATGCAACAAAATAGTCAAGGACAGTCTTTCTAAATCTGCAACAGATTTAACAACAGAAAGAATGAGGCTGTTGTTTTTTGCAGAAACTGGCTGTGCAGCCAAGCAATTAAAATGAGATTGATAAAAAGACATTGTGGACAGAATAAGCTATTGTGCAAATGCTCTGAGTATTATGTTTAATAATAAATCTTTTCAGAGATAAAGTGAAAAGTGATGAAAACACTGGAGCCTTCTTCAATTCTAATCATATTAGATGGTTTGGTTTTACAGTATTGTTACGAATGAGGAGCAACTCTGATGGGCAGAAGGGTACAGAATCGCCAATGCCCCCCCCCCCTTTGGAGAATCGCAAATCGCTACTATTCCGATGCTGTTATCGAAGGAAGTGAGAGAGATAAACAGCTCATACAAATTTATGAGAGAGGGGCACAGCACAGGTTGGAATGTCTCCTATTGACAAAGAGATTACTGCTATTGTCTCTTGGAGAAGGAATCGTGTATTGAGTACTGTTCTATTCATTGAAACCCCTCAGGGGGCAACCAGAGTGGTCTGGTTGAGGAATTGCATCATCCCAACCTGAATGACATCTGAGACCCCGTGAGTGGGGATAAAAGTAGGGTCTGGGGAACACCCCTCAGACACACCAGGAGAGACGCTACGAGACCGGTGGGGGCTTGTGTGTGTGTCCACCCTTGCCTGGTGACGAGTCCTCCATGGAACGGTCTAGCTAAAGGACAGAGACGGATCAAGATCGTAAAAGGAAAGTTGGCATCTCTCCCTCTCTCTCTCTCTCATAATTGCAAAACAGTGAACAACAACAACTACTGCAGCCTGTATGAACTGAACTTAACTTTATATTTCCATCGGACAATACATTATCCCCTAGACAACGATAGAGCTTATTTCTTATTGATTATTATTATACCCGCACTTTTAGGTTTAGTATTGATGTCGTATATTATCTGTATATTTGCATTGATATTATTTTTTGTGTATTTTTACTAATAAATACTGTTAAAAATAGTATCATCAGACTTCAACGGCTACTCCTATCTTTGCTGGTAAGACACCCAGTTATGGGGTTCGTAACAGTATCAAATGAAGATTCATTGAATTTTTTGTTCTAAATGACAAAAACTCATAATGACAAAACTTTAAACAGAGTGATAGCTGTTCTTCTGTAAATACAGTACTGAGAAGAATAATTATTGCTTGACTTTGTACCACACTACTTTGAAAGCACAAACATTCAGTACAATCTTACCAGCATTATGTAAGTCAAATTTTCCCAATATTTTGTTATGGAGAATACTATTGAGGGGACGGACAGGTGTACTTCAGGGTCAGAACCTGTAACAGAATTGAAAAATTGCAGTCATGTCATTTGTTTAGTGTGATATGAAAAGTAGAAAAGTAGTATTATGTAAGAGGGATCATGTACAGGAAGTTTCCTCTGACAAGCTACACACAGAATTACAAAGAAAGCAAGTGTATAACTAGCCAAGGAAGTAGTAACTTGATGAATTGGGATATAGTGACAGAACAGAAAACCTGAGGTGGAGGGATAGAGTGACAGAAACAATATGTTAATAATTGGGGGTATATTGATATAAATAACCTGAAGTTACTGATTCATGACATATAGCAGACTCCTATAATTTAAATGACCTCTTCACCCAGCAGCTCTATTGCATTCACAATTGGGGTTTGGAGATGTCAATAGCTACTCTAACTCCTCCGCCATCTGACTTGACTCTAGTTGACCTTTTATGTTGTTACAACAAAACTATAACGAAAGCTGCAAGAAAAACTGTGCAATTTTTCTCAGCAGTTCTCGCAAACTGTGGAAATTTTACCTCAATATCTCATTGTTATTCAAATAAATTTACAACATTTTGACATGAACACTGTTTTCAGCATTTTCAAACCTGTTTCCATTCCACATTTTTCATCCTTCCCATTTAGATTTCCTCCAGCTTTCCAGTTCCTTACCCTTTTTACACTCTTCCCTTCATTGTCTCATGCTTCTGTCTGCACATTATACTGAAATAATGTTTCCATATCTCAGTTTGCATGTTCCTGTCAGAATCAATACAAGGCTAATGGGTTTAGGAAAACTTGGCTTTTGAGAGATATTAAGAAAAGGAGGTTCTGTCAGTACCTCCAGATGAACTCTGTCTTTTTGTCTGTTTTCCCCCCAGCTGCCAGCCTGTGGTTTTGTATTGCCATGTGCTCCTGCTCTGTTCTAGCCCCGTATCTCTGAGTTCTCTGTCTCCCATCTGCTTCTCGTTATTACCTGTATTGCTGCCATCTGTCTCTCATTGTGCTCCACCTACCACCTGTCTCTCTGTCTATTGTTCAGTGTATTTCAGTCCTGTGTTTTCACCTGTTTGTTACCAGATTGTACCAGTGAATTTTCCTGAGCATTCATATCTGTACTCTGTCTTGTCTGAATATTGACTCTGCCTGTTTCCCGATTCTGGTTTTTGGATTTCTCTGGATGTTTTGATCTCTGTCTGAACCTTGAGACTGACTTTGTTTGCACCTTGGGATTTGTTACTCAATTAATATCACTGTGTGCACAGTACTGGGTCTGCGATTGGATCCCCGATCCAGTGTCCTGACAGCTGCATAGTAGGTATAGGCAGCAAGGAACAATGAGATACTTGAGGAGTCTAAGGAATGTAATAGAACACTTAAGAGGGAAATCAGGAGGGCTAAAAGAAGATATGAGATTGCTCTAGCAGACCAGGTGAAGGAGAATTCAAAGGGATATAGTAAGATAACAGATACACTTAGAGTAAAAGGATAGCAAGAAAAAAAAATTGGTCCTCTGGAAGATCAGTATAGTCATTTATGCATGGAGGAGAAAGAGATTGGAGAGAACTTAATTGCTCAGGATCCAAAATTAAGTCTAGAACTGAAGCTAAAGAGCAGTGAGTTCATGATCCATATGGGTTTCAGTGGAGGAGACCCTTACTTTCTTGAGGCATAGTAGTCTGGATAAAGAAGTTATAGATAGTAAGTGCAAGCAGGCTTTTTCCACTGAGGTTGGGTGAGACTTGAACTAGAGGTCATGGGTTAAGGGTGAAATGCTCAAGGAGCATATGAGGAGGAACTTCTTTGCTTAGTGTGTGGAATGAGCTGCTAGCAGTAGCAGTGAATGTGGGCTTGATTTCAATATTTAAGAGGTTGGATATGTACATGGATGAAAGGCATATCTGGTGCAGGTTGATGGGACTAGGCAGAATATTAGTTTGGCATGGACCAGAGTGCCTGCTTCTGTGCTATATGACTATTTACCGTAGAACATGGGACATTGTCAGTACACAGGGCAGAGGATAAAGTGTTCAAATCTTTTACTTTGATTTAAACATCAATGTTCATCTGCAAGTATTCATCCTGACTTTATTTTTTTTAATGGCTGGTCCAGGAAACATTGCAACAAAAAATGAATGATGAGGAGATGCTGTTATTCAAAAACATGAAGTTCTAATAAATTCAAAATGCATTAACTGAGTACGACAAATCTGTCGGAATTCATTGAGGAAATAACCGGCAAGATAGACAAAAGAGAGAGTGGATTCTACTTACTTGGATTTCCAGAAGTCCTTTGACAAGGTGCTTTATCTAAGGTTCTTAAAGAAGATACGAGCCTATGATATTGTAGCATGGCTAGAAGATTGGCTGATTGTTAGGAGACAAAGAGTAGGAATAAAGGGATCTTTTTCTAGTTCGCTAATGGTGTTCCTCAAGGGTTGATGTTGGGACTGTCTCTTTTTACATTACATGTCAATGAATTTGATGATAAAATTGCTGGCTTTATGGCCAAATTTACAGATGTTACAAAGTTGGGTGGAAGGCCAGGTCATGTTAAGGAAGCAGGGAGTCTGCAGAAGGACTTAGACAGATTAGGAGAATGGACAAATAAGTGGCAGATGGAATTTAGTGTAGGGACATTTATGGTCATGTATTGTGGTAGAAAGAATAAAGACAAAGACTATTTTCAAAATATGGAGAAAGTTCAGAAATCAGAGGTGTACAGGGACTTGAAAATTCATGCAGGATTCCTTAAAGGTTGATGTGCAGGTTGAGTCGGTGGTGAGGAAGGCAAATGCAATGTTAGCATTCATTTCAAGAGGACTAGAATATAAAACCAAGGATGTAATGCTGAAGCTTTATAAGGTATTGGTCAGACTGCACTTGGAGTATTGTGAGCAGTTTTGGGTCCTTTATCTAGGAAAAGATTTGCTGGCATTGGAAAGGGTCCAGAGGTGGTTTACAAGAATGATCGCAGAAGTGATAGGGTTAACCTACTAACTATTGATAGGCCTAGATAGAGTGGACATAGAGAAGATGTTTCCAGCAGTGAGAGAGTCTAGGGCAAGAGGAAACAGCCTCAGAATAGAAGGATGTCCCTTTAGGAGATAGATAGGGAGGAATATGGGCGAATGGATGGTAAATCTGTGGAATTCATCGACATGGAGGCTGTGGGGGCCAAGTCATTGGATATATTTAAAGTGGAGGCTGATAAATTCTTGATTAGTAAGGGTATCAAATGTTATGGGTAAAAGACAGGAGAATAGGGGTAAGCAGAGAAAATAAATCGCCCATGATGGACTGATGGAGCAGACCTGATGGGCCAAATGGCCTAATTCTGCCCTGTACTATATAGTCTTATTTAAGGTTTATGTGGTCATTTGCACTTGCAATACACTCATTGCTTTTTTAAAAATAATAATGCTGAATCATTACAGAATTGTTTGCTTGAAATATTTTTGTTTGAAGGTGGCTTATCTTCCAATTTAGTAATTGATCTGCCAAAGAGCCAGCCAACCATTCCACTGTTAAACAATGAGCAGTGACCTATAATTGTTTTTTTTTGCTGGTTTAAATTCTGGATTGAATGCCAACTGAATACATGTAATTCATTGTGAGGAACTACAAAGAACCTTTAATATGTAATTGTTCGTGTTGTGGCGACCCACTTCCCAACGCACTCGAACTGGCTCACAAAGCGGCACGCGCCAGCATTGAGGCCAGTCCCAAAAGGGGTGCCAAGTCTGCTTCACCAGCAAGGGGAAAAGCCAGCGCGCGGGACAGGACTGTGAATACGCGCCCCCTACAGCATTCCCGCCCGGGGAGGGTGGGATCAGGAAGGCTTTAAAGCGAGGCCGCGAAGTTCGAATAAATCTTTTTTGCAACTGCAGCTCATCATCTACGTGTCGTTATTTCAGGGCTGCGTGTAGCACACCGCTACAATTGGTGACCCCAACGGCCCAAACGATATTTGAGCTGAAGGTGAACGACGCCGTATCTGTTCATGCAGTTTCATTAAAACTGCCAAGCTTCTGGACGCTGCGACCTCACCTGTGGTTCCAGCAAGCAGAAGCCCAATTCTACATTCGGCAGATAACCTCGGAGGACACACATTACTACTACGTGGTGAGCTCCGTCGACCAGGAAACAGTGGCCCAGGTTGAGGAGTTCATACAGTCTCCCCCAGCGGATGGCAAATACATGGAATTCAAAGCCTTGCTCATAAGGACTTCTGGACTCTCACAGCGCGAGTGAGCTGCCCGCTTACTGCACCTGGATGGTTTGGGAGACAGACCACTATCGGCTTTGATGAACGAGATGCTGTCCCTGGCCGGAGGACACAAGCCCTGCCTCATGTTTGAGCAGGCATTCCTGGAGCAGCTGCCCGAGGACATACGCCTGCTGCTGTCCGACGTGTATTTCAGCGACCCCCGGAAGGTGGCAGCCCGGGCGGACTTGCTGTGGAAAGCCCAGAAAGAGAGTGGGACGTCCGTCGCACAGATTACCAGGCCACGCTCCCAGCAGCAGACCAGACCAGGCCCGGCAGCAGAGCCCACTAACCCCAGAGGGAGGGGTGAGGAGACCAACGAACAATGGTGCTTCTACTACCAGTGGTGGGGCGCAGAAGCCCACCGCTGTAGCCCGTCCTGCAAGTTCCCAGGAAATGCCAGGGCCAGCCGCCGCTGATGGCTACGGCAGCTGGCCATCGGTATAGCCTCCTGTATGTGTGGGACAAGTGGTCGGGACGCCGCTTTTTGGTCGACACCGGAGCCGAGATCAGCGTCTTACCTCTGACGAGTAACGACACCTGCAACAGGGCTCTGGGTCCCACCCTGAGGGCCGCGAACAGCAGCACAGTAAGGACCTACAGCACCCGTACGGTGTGGCTACAGTTCGGCTCCAGCCAGTTCACGTGGGACTTCACACTGGCCACCGTAGCCCAACCGCTCCTGGGTGCGGATCTTTTGCGGGCTCACAGCCTACTGGTTGACCTGCCAAGGAAGAGACTGGTCCACGCCGAGACCTTTCAAACGTTCTCCCTGGGTAAAGCCCAGTTGCCAGCCCCACACCTAGACTCCATCACCCTGTCCGACAACGACTTCACCAGAGTCCTGGCAGATTTCCCATCGGTTCTGGCACCATAGTTCAAAGCAGCCATGCCCAGAGATGGCGTACATCACCACATCCTGACACAGGGACCACCCCTCCATGCCCGTGCTCGAAGGCTTCCCCCGGACAAGCTCCGACTGGCAAAAGAGGAGTTCAAGAGGATGGAGGAATTGGGGATCATACGGCGGTCCAACAGCCCATGGGCCTCCCCCCCTGCACATGGTGCCCAAAGCATCAGGGGGCTGGAGACCATGCAGCGACTACCGCAGACTGAAAGAGGCTACAACCCCGGACTGCTACCCTGTGCCGCACATACTGGATTTTGTAGCAAACCTGCACGGTGCACGGATCTTCTCCAAGGTGGACCTTGTCCGGGGATACCATCAAATCCTGATGCAGCCAGACAACGTCTCCAAAACGGCACTCATCACCCCTTTCGGCCTTTTTGAGTTACTCAATATTACCCCAATTTAAAATACAACCAAAAAGTTATTATTATTTTAACTTATGTTTGCTTATTTCATGTCTTATTTATTAGAGGAATCAACTAAGAATTGACCAGAATTACTAATTATAGAAACTTAGAACTGTTTATCTCTATGCATAGGAAACAGGTTAAAATAAACTGAAGTGTAGGCATTTCTTCCCTTGAGGGAAAATTCCAGGACAGATGTTAGGACTTGTACTCTTTTTACAGCACAGTAGTCTTGTGGTTTTAAAAGCTTAAAGCATATTGATTATTTCTGGGAGAAGCACCCAAAGTTCTGCATGGTATCAGTTATATCATACTAGAATAAAGAACAAAAGTTACAGCAAGCATACTCTTGAAAAAATTGGTAAATAATGTTATTATTGTCAGATGTGTCAAGGTACAGCAAAAAAATGTCTAGACTACAGTTGAATTCAGAATCAGAATTTATCACTGGCATGTGTCGTGAAAGTTGATGTTGATCAGTGAATTTCAACAGTGTACTGAGGTAGAACAAGGTAAAACAATAAGAGTGTAAATTGTTACTGTTAAAGTGCAGTGAAGGTAGACAATAAGGCACGAGATCATAACAAGAAACACTGTGATGTCAAGAATCCATCTTAAAGTACTAAGGCACCCTTTAATAGTCTTATAGCAGCAGGATAAAACAGTCCTTGATGAAAAAGTTATTAGGTTTTAGCAAATACAG
This sequence comes from Hypanus sabinus, assembly GCF_030144855.1. NCBI lineage: Eukaryota > Metazoa > Chordata > Chondrichthyes > Myliobatiformes > Dasyatidae > Hypanus > Hypanus sabinus. Next base: position 35,386,281 of record NC_082707.1, read on the forward strand.
CACTGACATATCCAGTCACTTCTTTATAACAAGAAGAACATTTAACTATTTTCTAATAGCTCTATTTCTATCTTCGATATCTCTTTTTTTCCCTTTCAAGGTTCTTTTGAAGACCCTGACCTGGAGTTACATGCTGACTTTAGTTCTTTGTGGAAATGGGACCCACTGTCAGAGCTTCACGGCCTGCCACTTTTTGATGTGCCAAGGACTAAAAGATTAGCGCACCTTCAGGGAGCCGGATTTTCATGGCTCTGGAGATGGACCAATTTGAGGCTGGTACTGCCACCTGATATGTTGTGGAAGTACACAGAAGATTGAAAGCAGCGTGCTGGCTGTGTGCCCAGAGAGCTCAGAAAAAGTGATGCAACAGACTTTTAACAAAACGACTTGCTGATTTATGGTGTTATGTCTCTCCTCTCACTGTGAAATGGGGACACCTCATTTCCCTTATTAGGGAGAGAGAGAGAGAGAGCCTGTGGTATTTTGAATGCTGGGTGAACGAGTAGTCTATGAGGTACTTCAAGTCGGTGTCTTTAAGCTTTGCTGTACGCTTGAGTGCTCAGTCGGGGTTCCGATGCTTTATTTGTGGTGGGGGGGGGGAGTTGTTGCTTTGCTGCTGCTTATGTGTGGGAGGGGGGAGTTGGGGAGGGGGCTTTGGGGTTCTAACTTTTAACTGTCATTCATTCTTTGGGGCGCTCCTCTTTTTGTGGGCGTTTACAAAGAAAAAGAATTTCAGGATGTACAGTTGAAATCAGAAGTTTACATACACTTAGGTTGAAGTCATTAAAATTCATTGTTTAACCACTCCACAGATTTCATATTAGCAAACTATAGTTTTGGCAAGACGTTGAGGACATCTACTTTGTGCATGACACGAGTAATTTTTTCCAACAATTGTTCACAGACAGATTACTTCACTTCTAATTAACTATATCACAATTCCAGTGGGTCTGAAGTTTACAAACAAAATCAAAAGAAATCAGCCAAGACCTCAGAGAAAAAAAAATTGTGGGCCTCCGCAAGTCTGGTTCATCCTTGGGAGCAATTTCCAAACACCTGAAGATACCACATTCATCTGTACGAACAATAGTACGCAAGTATAAACACCATGGGACCACGCATCCGTCATAACGCTCAGGAAGGAGACGCATTCTGTCTCCTAGAGATGAACGTACTTCGGCATGAAAAGTGCAAATCAGGCCCAGAACAACAACAAAGGACCATGTGAAGATGCTGGAGGAAACAGGTAGACAAGTATCTATATCCACCGTAAAACGAGTCCTATATCGACACACCCAGAAAGGCTGCTCAGCCAGGAAGAAGCCACTGCTCCAAAATCGCCATAAAAAAGCCAAACTACAGTTTGCAAGTGCACATGGGGTCCAAGATCTTACTTTTTGGAGATATGTCCTCTGGTCTGATGAAACAATAACTGAACTGTTTGGCCATAATGACCATCATTATGTTTGGAGAAAAAAGGGTGAGGCTTGTTAGCCGAAGAACACCATCCCAACCGTGAAGTATGGGGGTGGCAGCATCATGTTATGGGGGTGCTTTGCTGCAGGAGGCGCTGGTGCACTTCACAAAATAGATGGCATTATGAGGAAGGAAAATTATGTGGATATATTGAATCAACATCTCAAGACATCAGTCAGGAAGTTGAAGCTCAGTTGCAAATGGGTCTTCCAAATGGACAATGACCCCAAACTTAAGGACAACAATGTCAAGGTATTGGATGGCCATCACAAAGCCCTGACCTCAACCCTTTATAAAATTTGTGGGCAGAACTGAAAAAGTGTGTGCAAGCAAGGAAGCCTACAAACCTGACTCAGTTACACCAGCTCTGTCTGGAGGAATGGAACAAAATTCCAGCAACATGTTGTGAGAAGCTTGTGGACAGCTATCCAAAACGTTTGACCCCAGTTAAACAATTTAAAGGCAATGCTACCAAATACTAACAAAGTGTATGTAAACTTCTAACCCACTGGGAATATGATGCAAGAAATAAAAGCTGAAATAAATCATTCTCTCTACTATTATTCTGACATTTCACATTCTTAAAATAAAGTAGTGATCCTAACTGACCTAAAACAGGGAATGTTTTCTAGGATTAAATGTCAGGAATTGTGAAAAACTGAGTTTAAATGTATTTGGCTAAGGTGTATGTAAACTTCTGACTTCAACTGTATATTGTATACATTTCTCTGACATTAAATGTACCTATTGAAACCTATTGAAAGTAGCAAATGTGATCATGAACTTGTTTTTACCATTTTATTAGCGTAGGAAATATCTATGAATACAATTCAGAAGAAATCATCACTTACCCATGCATTTTAGAGATGGTGTACAGGAAAGATCCTGCGAACCTTGTGTCAGCTCAATTTCTTCAAAAACCAAAGAGTTGGTTGTTTACCTAAGGGATGGTGTGGAGATGTTTGTGGGGCCGGTGAACAAACCTTGTCCTCATCAGACCTGTGATAGATGTAGAGATGGTTGGCAATTTCAAACTCCGTGGCATCCGTATCACTAGCAACCTCACCTAGTCCTTTCACACTGATGCAGTAGTCAAGAATGGGCATTAGCATATTTTGTTTCTTTGGCACCTGGCAGGATTTGGCATGACAACATGGATTCTCTCAGACTTCTACAGATGCACTATAGAAAGCATTCTAAGCAGCTGCATCTCAGCCTGGTATGGCAATCGCACTGCTCTGGACCAACAGAACCTGCAGAGAGTGATAAGCATAGTTTAGCTCATCGCAAGCTTGCAACTTCTTTTTCCTAGTCCATCTTCACAGTGCATTGGTTCAGAAAGGCTAACAGTATCATCATTATCTTCAAGGATGCCTGCTACCCTGGTCATTCCCTTTTTTCCCTTCTGAGGGAAGACACAAGAACTTGAAAACCCTGATATCCAGATTTAAGAAGAGCTATTTCCATACTGTTCTCGGACTTCTGAATCTCTTTACACATCTTTCTCAATAGTGCTGCCATGTTCTTGTACTCTTCATTCTACCTCTTTTGGTTGTTCTGCTATCTTCACTTTAGCATTTCATTTTGCACCAGTTCAGTTTGCACTGCTATCTTCTCACCATTTTGTTATTTTGCAGTGGTTGTTGAGATTATGATCATCATGTACACATCATGATACATATTATGATACATCATCATGTATGGTGAGTTTCAGATCACAAAAAGTTAACATGAAATTGAGAAAGGCAATGTTTAAGGTATTCGTTTATACTATATAAATCATACATCGATAATTCATTAAGAGCACAATATACTCAAGTTAAAACTTACAACTAATACTGCCATTATATTAGCCTGAGAGGAGATCTGTCAGCTTAGCAAGTGAAGACGGGCCAACATTTTAAAGAAGTGCAGGAAAGTGGAAATTAAGGTCTTTTTGGAGGAGAACAAATACTAGTTTAAAACAATGCTTGCTTAAAACTGAGGATAATAAAGAAGTGGAGGTGTAGTGGGTAATTCAATAGTGTGGAACCTGGAAAGCAACATGGAATACAGTAGTCTCACAAAAAAGGCCCACACTATCCCTATCACATCTTCCAAAGATCAGCCAGTAAATCCCTGTTTCCTGCAAGTTGATAAGTCCCTGCAATCTATTCTGTTCTGTAAATGTATCAACTTTGTTTCTGAAAGCTAGAATTAAATATGCTTTTACCATGATATTCAATGTAAGTGTCTTCTCCACGTCCAATAGCCTTTAATGTGCAAACTACAGTTAGTGGTTCCTTAAGGTTGTGTTAGCTGGGGGGGGGGGGGAGGTAGTGGGGATAAGCTCCCATTACATATTAAATGCTCCTAGTGGCATGTGTCTTAGAGTCTCTGACAAATGAGAGGTCTTTATGTCTGGCTTAGCTACCGAACCCAGCAAAACCATTTCTACAGATAGGAAAAGGGGCAAAGGCGGATTACTGATACCTTAAAACCAGTTGCTTTGGGCAGATGGGGTTCATCCGCTGTGGTTGGCAGCTCATCTAGGAGAAGGAAAACTCTGATCTCAAGCCTCTGCTGCCTTGTGGCTATACCCACTCATGGGGAAGACTTCAGGAGTAAACTCTGAGGAAAAATCCAGAGCTGGAATCCTTAAAACAGTTCAAAGTTGAGTTCAACATGGACTGGCAACTCCACTGGTGCCAAACTGTATCAGTCTCTGCCATTCCTTTGGATCCATCAGCTGCATGGAGAGGGAGAGCCTGCTGCTCCGGCAACAGCTTGTTGCAGTTAGGACTCAATATCCATGTCAAGAAGACATATTGCCTGATATATATCAATCTTTCTCTGATGGTTAAGATCATGCATCTGTTTAAACAAACTATTGAGGAGTATAAAATATGTCATATATTCTTGTTTAAAATATGACCCATTTCATCATATATTTCAAAATTTGTAAGTATTTAAAGTATAAAATTAATGTTGAGCATGTAGTGGAAAACAAATGACCTTACTAACTGGAAAAGTTATGAAAAGTGATAGTGATGTAAACTGATTATCATCAGTATATACTAGAGATGGAAACCAATGCATGGTTAGCATGGGACAAAATCATCCAAAATAACTGAATTAGGGGATAAAACTCAACAATCAGGTATTGCAGCTCTGGGAGGAAAAGCTTTTAATATTGAATCTCCATCCTGATGAAGGACATTGGAGACCAAACAAGATTAAAGTTTAAGTTAATTTTTAATACTAATTAGTTTGAAATTTAACCCTAAATGAATTAACAGCTTTGCTCTTAAGCTACAGTGAGGTTAATGTTACATTTTCCAGCAACAGCTATCTTTATCTTGATAATTGTATAAAATACGCAGTAACAAGGAAGAAGACATGGAATATTCACTACCTTTATTTAGAATTCCCCTAGCTGCCTCTCACTGAAATGTAATCTAGGTCTAAGGAAGCAAACAGGTGATAAATGTGAGACCTGGTTTACTAACTAATAAAGTCATCCATTGTAACGGCTTAACATGCTCTGACTGAGGGGCGGTTGTTAATAATTAAAGAATTAAAATCTGTTATTCTGATTCTGATGGTATAACTCCAATTTTTCTTAATGCACTACTGCGTGGAACCTGTAACACGAAAGGGTTTTGAAGCTTTTTTTTCTGTTTCTATAATTTTTCCTACCACTTTTAAATGTAGACCCAAGAACATTCCAACAGAGTGGTAATGAGGCGTTTCTCATGAAAGTCACTAGACTGAAATGTTTCCTGTTACTTTCAGTGCTGCGGCTGCCCGACTGCAGAATATTTTCCAACACTCTGGCTTATTTCATATTTCAGGAATTACTGCATGTTGAGGGTGGTGATAGGTCCTGGCCATGCGGCCACTGACACCGATCTTTGAAGAGTAATGATAATGTCTGGGGTCACCCGTCATGGAAAGACATTGCCCCAAAAAGAAGGCAATGGCAAATCACTTCCGTAGAAAAATTTGCCCAAGAAAAACCAGGATCGCCTACGTCACACCACACGGCACATAACGAACGACGATGACATGTTGGCTCGTTAATTAGCTTTTTTATTTTGAGGGAACAATTTTAATTACATTACCTCCAAATTTTTAAAATGCTGTGGATATACTTTAAAACACACACACGCTTAAAAGCAATTGCGTCCAGCACGGGGCAATTTCTATATCATTACGTGTTCGGTTCATGTTAGTTTCCCTTCTCTTCTTTCCGGCTTTTATTAATCCGTTTTGTCATGTCACCCTGTCATGCTGAATCTACGGGACAGAATATTGCTGACCCTCGTGTCAAACTTGGAAAACTCCACTATTATTTATCAACGGCAGTTTGAACTTGTTAGCTGCCCTTCTCGCTTGAAAGTGTTGATCCAAATCCCGCTTTGGCGTGAATACAATAAAAAAGGTCAGTCATGAGATCAGAACACTTGGCCCGTTTCTTGTCGGCAAGGAATTAAATCTCTCCCGTCGAACGTGCGCCTTTAAAGTCTTCTCGCCATCCTCTTGACAACGACGCAGGTCGAGCGCCATGACGTCAAGACCAAACAGCCAATCAAGATGATCGTATTTGAATCTATGTACGCGGCCCTTGCGTTTGTACATCCGCAGCCGTCCCGATGTCGGGTGTAGAGTGGAGGTAATGTCGGAGAGGTGGGTGATAATGATGGCCACATGGCAGTACGAGAGGGAGGCGCTCATACTTTAGCGCTACACGTGTCCCTCAGTCTATTTACCCCTTTCGCCGGGCATGTGAGGGAGGCTTAAACATCAGCGGTGGGGCAGGTTCTCCAGCGAGTGGACCAGGTGCACACTGGAGGTCTACACCGTTTTATTCTTGGCATTACTGCAAGCTCTCATTTGCAATAATTAAATTCTTGCACTCATAAAAGCCCCTCTTCACAAAATGTGGTCTTTGTTGGAATGCAAAAGAAATACACAGTAAGCTCTCACACACGGCCCTGTAAAAATGGACAAACAGTTTGAGGGTCGGTTGTTGGCATTTCTTGCGTATCTGAAATGCAGAGTCAGAGAACATGATGTTGTTGAATTGTCTTGTTAAATGATGGAGCAGGCTGAGCCTGTTTCTTTTACTCTTCTGATAGAGTGTTATGGGATGTTTTTCATCCACCTAGCAGACAGGGTTTTGGTTTATTGGCTTCTCACAATACAGCACTTCCTGACAGGTGTCATCCAAGACTTCTGATGTAGATGAAATAGCCATCAAAAGAACTAAACCTAAAGCTGTATAATTGTTTGCTGCCCAGCACAATTTTCTTTCAATTTCTGATTGGACTACTGTGCCACAAGACCTGTCATTACTGAATAGCTCCTTGGTGTGGCTAATTGGTATGTCCCACATTGGGAGGACTTGCTGAGCAAGCAATGTACTTGTCTAGATTTCTGGTATAATCCCAGGTATAATTGTGGAATAAAAGTAGTTCAGTGGCGTCTCTTGGATCTCCTGTGACTTTCAGGTACCAACAACTTGTTTTATTTTGTCACGTGACCATTTGTATCTGTCTGCTGAGTATATTAGTGTATTTTGAAAGAGACGTTACTGCTTAGAATCATATCACAAGTAGCCAGTCAAATCTTACTTTAATAACTACACAGTAATTAACAGCTGACACAATAATTAAATTTAACTGCACTTTTTACTAAATAAAGCATCCATTGTTTATTAGAGCCTTCAAATAAAATTGGACTTCAAACCATACAAGAAAATTTTAAAGCATCTTCAGGGAGATTTAAGAAACGTACCAATTTGAAGTTGTGATTTCAGAATCTAGCCAAGAACATTCAATTCATGGTGTGTGGTTAAAAGAGGGCCAAGTGGCTAGAATTTGAAGTGCACATTCATCTTAACAGTTTACAGGGCTGGTTGTTACAGTGATTGGATAATGCCATAGAAAGTTCTGAAACGGAAATGAGAATTTCAAAATTGATGTTTTGCATTATCTCAAACTAAATTATGTAAGCAACAATATGACTATAATGCAGATAGATCTTGGAGTAGGATAAAGTGTGAACTTGGTTAGGTAAGTCAGCTTTCCGTTTGAGGAGAGTGCAAATTTCTAGAGGGTCAAATGTGAGAGTCTGAATATGTAAGCACTGGAATACTAAAGTCTTAAGGAGGCAAAAGGAATGAGTACCGATTTCATTAAGAAATAAAAGATGTGAGCAGAAATGTGGAATGAAATGAAAGCGGAAATAGATAGTTGTTGAGTGGAATAATTAAAGTGGCATCAAAGTCCCAACCCGATTCTTGAATCTAAGAATTGTGTAAGGGGTTGTATAAATACAATTTATTCTTTCTGACATTGTTGGGCAGCTGTTTATATTTTTTATAAAGATTTCATGGCAAAGTCAGGGTGACTGGAGAGGAGGAGAGGCAGATTTGAGGCCTGTCCACCTAAACCGAGAGCGAGGTTTGATCGATCTAAGCTCCAGGCCAAATTGGAAAGGTCAAGTATGAGTGGAAATGTGGTGGTGTCTAGATCCAGTGTATCGATGTGACAGGGCCCGGGTCCTACCTAATGTGAGGAACGACCCAATGTTTGAAGGCTTTAAATTGATTGGAAAGGCAAGGTGTCAGGAAAGAAGCAAAGGTCGGGATGGATCTGCTCGCTGCTCTGCGACTTTTATTTGGCTCTGCACTGAACTTTGGCTTAGGCTGTGGCCTGCTGTGCGCTTTATGTCTATGTGCACTTTTGTTCTGAATGTTATTTGCTTACTTTTATTGTTTGTATGATTTGTTTCATTTCTACCTCCACATTTCATTTTTGATGGTCTTTTTTATGGGTTTTTTTAGATTTCTTTGTTTTTTGGCAGCCTGTAAAGAGATGAATCTCAAGCTTGTATAATGTCTTCATATTAGATAATAAATGTACTTTGAACCTCGTAAAAAGACAGTAATATTTCAGAGCAGGAAACCTTGTTATTACACTTTAACCATCAGGCTTCTGAAGCAGAGTGGATAACTTCACTCACCTGAACACTGTACTGGATCAATGATGGACTCATTTTCAAAGAATCTGCAAATCATGTTCTCGGTATTATTTATTGTATTTGTACAAATTGTCATCTTTTGCACATTGATTGTTAGTCTGTGTGACTAGTTTTTCATTGATTCCATTGCATTTCTTTGTTCTATTGTAAATGCCGGAAAGAAAATGAATCTCGGTAGCATATGATGACTTGTAAATACTTTGAAAATAAATTTACTTTCAACTTCGGTTCTACTCTTGGTTTTCTCTCTTCATATGTACTGCTGATCTGGTTAGTGTATAGAGCTTTCTGTTTCATTTAATAGATCATTATATTTGTCTTAACCTTTTGTTAAGACATAAACATTTAGTTCCTAAAAGTGTTGCATTATTACTTTGTTATATATGAACTAATAAGAAATGCATTTGTTTTTGAACAGCATGCGGTGGTTTGATTTTCTGCAGTAAAGTGTACAGAATGGCGCTCAAACTATTGTGGCTGGCTCTTGGAGTGGTCAGGGTTCTGTGGTGTTTAGCACCACAAACTGGCTACATACATCCTGATGAATTTTTTCAATCTCCAGAGATCATGGCAGGTAAAGAAGTTGATGCACTTGTTTTAGTGTTTTCCCCCTTACTAATAACTTGCTTCTGTTTGTTCTTTTCCAATTAAATCCCTTCATCTGCCTTGCCTTCACAGAGACTGACATCAGTTGGCACAGCATGCTGTCAAAGGCATTATTCTGGGTTCCTGGACCTATCGCTTTGTTTTACTACCTGTCTGCAATTTGTTTAATTTCACAGGCCAGTTTAAAACTGTTGCCATCATTAGTAATATTTATTGCAAATTTCTTTCCAGCTAATGCATGGAATAATAACCTTGCACTGAAATACTGCTCAGTAACAGTGTCATAACATTTATTTACACCCTTTAATGTCTCCCCTATCACTAATTCTCCCTGCAGCTTAATGTTGTGTATGTCTACTTCCCATTTCCAGTGTTATTTGTTTTTTTAGTCCAATTTCTTAGTGTGTATTTCATTGATGTCATTAAATATGTAAAGAGATAGCGACATTTCATAAATAGTGTGATGCAGTAAACCTTGTATTCATTATTAAACTACTCAATCTTTTTTTCTGTTTTAATCCCTTGATGCCTGTGAACAAACTGGATTACAATTTTTTTTTAATATAGTTTGCTAGGATGAGGCCTCAGTGCAGCCACAATCAAAAAGAATAGGGAAGCCAAGATGTTAAATCAGGATTAGGCAAAGTGAAATATGTATTTAAGAATATATAGGAAGAAGTGAAGAATGAAATGGCTTTCTTATTTTTGAAGCTCAGGAGAAGAGTTAATTCATGCAGGCGATGGACCAATTAATTTCAATCTCATGCAGTGAGGAAACAAGAACGAGAGACTAGTTGTGGAGAGCAGTAAGAAAGCAACACCAAAGATTAATAAGCATAGTGATTTAGTAAATAAAAATTGCTTTGCATGCAGCTTGGATTCCAAAGGTTAGAAGAGAATCATCAATAAAATGACTAGCATTGTATTGTCTTTCATTGATAAGGAAGAGAAAATGAGAACTAAAAAATAAAGTCTTATTTCATGGAACCAGTTTTAGTGGTAGAAGAGGCAATTTCATTAGGGGCCAGAGGAATTACTGAGATCAAGAATTGAAAGAGATTGAGTTAATATCAAAGATAAGTGGTAATATATTGGATATTGTTGTTTCTTGACTGCATATAATCATCAATATAATATGCTTATATTGAATTCATTTTTTTCTTTACAGGTGATATTTTGAATCTCAAAACATTCCGTACTTGGGAATTTAATACCAGTTACCCCTGCAGATCGGTACTTTTCCCATTGGTCACCACGGGCTTTTCATTTACAGTACTTAAAGCCTTAAATAATAGTGGCATTTTTGGTAACATCATAAACAGTTACACTTTACTGGTTTTCCCCAGGTTTTTCCTGACATGCCTGTCCTTTGTATTGGACTATTCTGTATACCAATTAGCCTGGGTCTGGAGAGTAGATCCTTGGAAGGCTTTAACGCTGCTAGGTGGGTCACATGTCATGTTAGTTTTTTACACTAGAACATTTTCAAATGTTATAGAAGCAGATTTGTTTGCATTGCTTCTGTTGTTGGTCGCTATCGACACAAAGCAAGCAAATGTGGGCCCAGATACTGGAGAAAAGGACAGAAGGAAAAATAAACATATTGGGATTGTTTTAGCTGCTGGGTTTTTTAATAGGCCCACATTCATTGCTTATGCTTTAGTGCCAATGTTCCTGTGGCACTTTTGTGATCAGAAAGGGACAGTGCAGTTCAGTTTAAATCATTTTATGACAAAATGTGTTAGCATTTTGATTTCTGCAACTGCAACCAGTTTTCTTTTCATTATGACAGATGCACTATATTTTGGGTCATTGTTGTCCAAATGGGACTGGGTTTTGAAAGATGGGAACACTATGTACAAACATATTGTTGACATAAGCCAACATTTAGTTTTAACTCCTGTCAATCTTATTTTCTATAACTTAGATCAAAAAAGCCTTATTGCACATGGGAGTCACCCTTGGTTTACACATTTAATACTGAATAGCTTTCTGCTGTTTGGTGGCCTTCATTTGTCTGCTATTGTATCTGGTATCAAAATGATGATCAGCAAGTTTGCCTATAAAGCCAGCTCTTACACTTCTTGCAAAAAACAATCCAAAAAGAAATTGTTGGCACAGCTTTCTCTTGCTTCCCATTCTGATGTGTATTTGTTCCTTGTCTATTTAATCCCTATCATTGTTCTGTCTATGTTTAGTCATCAGGAACCAAGATATATTAGTCCACTCATTGTGCCACTTGTTATTCTTAGTGCTCCAAAATGCAACGTGTTCCAATGGAAAGTTATTATAGTCCTGTTTAATATCTTGGGGTCACTGCTGTTTGGTTGTTTGCACCAAGGTGGCCTAATTCCTTCCCTGTCCTACCTGGAGAAAGTTCTTCATTCAAAGAATCATGGGGCAAAGCAGTACGAGTATGATTTGGTATTTTACCATACCTACATGCCTCCAAGGTACCTTCTGAACTTTAAACCAAATGAAGAGTTCATCAGAGTCATTGACCTGTCTGGGTCCGATGTGCAGGTGCTGAACAGCACAGTGAAAGGGCTGCTTGACAATAGCTATTCCAAACACATTGGGAAGAATCAGGAAAAGACTATCTATATCATTGCGCCGGGTACTGTTCAAAGTGATATTGAAAACTGTGGATTCTATTGGAAAACTGTGAAGTCCTTCTTTCCTCATTTAACTATGGAAGATCCTCCTCACATTCCTTCTCTTCTATCAAAAAATGGAGTAAGCCAGCTTAGTCTTTACATTTTTGAGGTGGACATACCGTCAAAGAACATGGAAACCTAGTTTTATGTTTTCCTATCATCTGTTGTACAGTTAACTGTGCTGAAACATAGATTTATTGTAAAAGAACTTGAATGTTTTAACAGAGCTTCAAGTTACTTCACCTCATTTGAAGTCTTAACACAACAGAATAACCATGTTCAAAGGTTTGCCATTTTAACAGACAATCATAGAATTACTGTGCAAAAGAAATGGAGGGAAAATATTTTATTTCTACAGATATCTGGAAAATATAATGATATATATGGTGCTCCAGGGTAGTATGCAATGGTACATATGTCTATATAACCTGTAGTATCATTTGTTGGTTTTGGGGGTTGCAAATCCCTTGCAATGAAAAGCTTATCACTCTGGTAATAAATCAGCTTGAAGCACGTTCTGCTATATAATGATTTGCCGTGGAAGGATGGAAGAATGACAGACATAAAAGTAGATTTCTGCTGGGATAAGATGTTTTGTATTTTGGGGAAAACAATTTACAATACAGAAAAAGAAATTGTATCTTAGTAAGTTTCAGTGATATAAGTTTGTTGAGTGTACAAATGAGGTGTCCAAAATTACTTATATAAATATTTATAAATGGATATACATATTTATAGACAAATATGATCACTGTATTAGAACATAGAATGTAGATATCTACAACACATTACAGGCCCTTCAGCCCACAATGTTGTGCTGACTATGTAACATACTCTAGAAACTGCCTAGAATTAACCTATAGCATAGCCCTGTACTTTTTTAAGCTCTGTGTACCTATCTAAGAGTCTCTTAAAAGACCCTACTGTATCCGCCTCCACCACTGCCACCGGCAGTGCTTTCCACACACCCGCCACTCTCATGGACACAGACTCCAAGATCTCTCTGATCCTTCACACAGCCAATACAATTCTAATTAATACAATATTCTGTCTTCAAATTTGCACCACTTCACACTTACCTGAGTTGAACTTCATCTGCCATCTCTCAGCCCAGTTCTGCATCCTATCGATGTCCTGCTGTAACCTCTGACAATGCACCAGACTATCCACAACACCCCCAACCTCTGTGTCATCAGCAAACTTACTAATCCACCTTTCTACTTCATCTAGGTCATTTATAAAAATCACAAAGAGGAGGGGTCCCAGAACAGATCCCTGTGGAACACCACTGGCCACCATACTCCATGCAGAATATGAACCATCCACAACCACCCTTTGCCTTCTGCGATATCCATATACACTACATCCACTGCTCTACCTTCATTAATATGTTTTGTTACATATTCAAAGAATTCAATCAGGCTCATAAGGCATGACCTGCCCTTGAAAAAGGCATGCTGACTATCCCTAATCAGATCATGTCTCTCCAAATGCTCATAAATCCTCTCTCTTAGGATCTTCTCCAACAACTTGCCCACCACTGAAGTCAGACTCACTGGTCTATAATTTCCTGGGTTATCCCTACTCCCCATCTTGAAGAAGGAAACAACATTTGCAACACTCCAATCCTCCGGTACTTCTCCAGTCCTTACTGATGATGCAAAGATCATCTCCAGAAGTTCAGTAATCTGCACCCTTGCTTCCATCAGTTGCCTGCGGTATATCCTGTCTGGTCCTGGCAACTTATTTAACTTAATCCTTTTCAAAAGCTCCAGCACATCCGCTTTCTTAATGTGAATATGCTCAAGTGTTATGTCTGCTGCAAGTTATCTCCACAATTGCCAAGGTCTAAAGCAAAGTATTAAGTACCTCCGCTACCTCCTCCGACTCCATGCACATGTTTCCATTATTGCACCTGATTATTCCTATTCTCATACGGCTCATCCTCTTGTTCTTCACATAGTTGTAAATTGCCTTGGGGTTTTCCTTAATCCTGCTCACCAAGGCCTTCTCATGGCCCCTTCTAGCTCTTGTAATTTTATTCTTAAGCTCTTTCCTGGCAACCTTGTTATTTTCTTGAACTCTATCAGTACCTAGTTTCTTGAACCTTTAGAAAGCTTTTCTTCTTAACTAGATTTTCCACTTCCTTTGTACACCATGTTTCTTTTACTCTACCTTTCCTTACCTTAGTGGAACATACTTATGCAGAACTCCATGTAAATGTTTCCTGAACATTTGCTACATTTCTGCCGTGCTTTTCCTTGAGAACATTTGCTCCCAATTTAGGTTCCTAAGTTCCTGCCTAATAGCATCAAATTTTTCCCCTACCCCAATTAAATGTTTTCCCAAATTGTTTTACTATGTATTCTAATAATTTGAGTATGTACGTCAGAGGTATTATTTGCAAATCTGAGGATGACATGAAGATCAATGTTGTAGATAGCGATCGGGATAGTTAGAAGCTACAGGATGATAGTAATCATTTGATGAATTGCAATGGCAAATGGACTTTAATCCTAATAAGGGTGAGGTAAGATATCTTTGGCAGGACTCTTAAGGGTAAGATATAGACAATGAATGATAGGGCCTGAAGCAATATTGTAGGACTTCAATCCCAGGATTCCTAGGGGTGAAGTGAGGGTACATACATTCATGCATAGGGAGGTCATGGTACAACTGTACAAAAAATTGGTTAAGCCACATGTGAAGTATAATTATCATCACACTGATTGTACTGCAGATGATGCAGGGGAGATCCACCAGAGTATTGGCTGAGATCGAGTGTTATGAGGAGAGACTGGATAGTCTGGGCATGCTTTCCTTGGAGCGGAGGGTGTTGAGTATGATGCCTGACTGAAGTACATAAAATAATGAGTGTAGATAGTAGGAAACTTCCCTATGGCAGAGTCTAAAACTAGAGAGCAGTTTTAAGGGGAACCTGAGGAATCACTTTTATCCACACAGGGTAGTGGGAATCTTTAATGCATTTTCTAGGAGGCAGGTATCTTTACAGCATTTAAGTATCTATAGAAGCACATGAATCACCAAGTTCTGGTGAATGGGATTAGTATGGATGAGTACTTGATGGTTGATAGAGATGGTGAGCAAAAAGGCCTGCCTTTGTGCTTTATTGACTGTTGTTTGTTTTCTTAAGTCATTAGTTATTTGAAGAATGAATTATTTTAAGTCCACAATGCAGTACTTGAGGATTGTAGCAAGACTGACAAGAACCTAAAAAACTAGAAAGGTGAGGGAATCTTTTCAGATAAGGTCATGCCTCAGATATGGATTTTGCATTGTGTATATTGACCTAAAGTTTTTTAGGTTATGACAATTCATATCAGTAAACATTACCCTTCTCACAGGAATATTAATAGACAATTATTCCATTATCATCACACTGATTGTACTGGAGATGATGCAGAGGAGATTCCCAGAGTATTGTCTGGGATCAAGGGTTATGAGGAGAGATTCATAAGAGACTCAAGTTGACTTGAGACTAGTTTTGTTTTTATAATGAATATACTGTATGTACAATAACCATTGAGAGATTGCTAGTAGTTTATCAGTAAATGGGATTACAGGTTAAATCTCTCTTGTCTGCCATTGTTGGGATTTTGTAGCTGAGGCAGAGATTCATGTGTATGCCCTCCAACCTGATTTATTGCATTCATTACTCACAATGGGGGTTCAGGTACTGCAGTGTACTTTGCTTCCCAGAAACATGGCTCTGCGCTCAGATGGAGCGCTGCAGCCTGTGGGCTTCACCATCCACCAAAAAGACAGGGCATCTAAGTCTTAAAGGCTGAGGAGGTGGTGTATGCTTTGTGATTAGCTCATTGTGGTGCATTGATATGGTTGACCTGTCTCAATCCTACTCACAGTGCCTAGAAACATCTAGTGATTAAGTATTGTCCATTTTAGCTACTGAGGGAGTTTTCCACCTTCATCCTGGTAATGGAGTACATTCCACCTCAGGGTACTGGAGGAGCTGGGCACCATGATTAGCAGTCATAAAACAGCACACCCTAATGCCTTCCCTAATACTGTGGGGGATTTTAACCAGGCCAGCTGGACCAACAAATCACTTGTGGAACCGAACAAGTCAATACACTTGACTACTGTACTGTTATACCACCATTAAGAATGTCTACCATGCCATCCCATGCTCAGGCTAGGGAATATTGATCACCTGACTCTACTTCTACTACTGGCATATATGCAGAGGCTAAAGACCGCAGCGCCAGTGATGAGGACCAAGAGGTATGATCAAGGCAGGTGGAGGAGCACTTACAGGACTGCTTTGAGTTGGTAGAAGACAATATTCAGGGATTCCTCTTCAAATCTGAATGAATATTCACAGATGTTTCCAACTTCATCAGGACCTGTGAGGAATAGTGTGTCTTTGAGAACTTACTGGGCATACCCAAACCAAAAGCCATGCATGGACATGGTGGTTCGTAGTCTGCTGAGGACGAGATATGTGGCATTCAGTACCAGTGATCAAGAACTATACAAGAAGTCCAGGTACAACCTTAAGAAGTCTATTTTAAGAGTGAAAAAACAACTCCAATTGAAGTTAGAAGTGGAATTGGATTCATGTCAGCTCTGGCAGGGTTTGCAGGCCATTACTTCATATAAAGTGAAACCTAGCATCACAAATGGCTGTGATGAGCTCAATGCTTTTTATGCATGGTTTGAAAGGGGAATAAAAATACATCTGTGTGAATCCTTGCTGCATTTGGTTCTTCACTTAGACAATAGCCATATCTATGTCAGGCTGCCGTTTATTTATTACAACTCAGTGTTCAATACTAATTCAATTCAATTCAAGTTTAATTGTCATTCAACCATTCACGAATACCTGTCAATACAGCCAAGTGAGACAGCATTATTCTGGGGCCAAGGTGCAAAACACAGTACCAACAGTCACACATCACAAAGCAGAGCTTAAGGTTAAGGATCCCTTAGAAACAGTGATCACAATATTATCAGATTCAGATTCAGTTTGTCATTTAAAAACCACAAATGCAATGCAGTTAAAAAATGAGATGATGTTCCTCCAGAATGATATAAACAAAGCATATGACAAAATAGACTACACCAGAAAATCCACATAACGTTTGGCAATCCCCAATCCAGAGTCTGGAGAGGCTGCTGCGAATTAATATTGTGCTACCATCTTAGCGCGTCCCCAGAAAGGAGCTCCAAATCCAACAGACGAAACAAGACCAAAAACTGAAGCTACAGACCTGCATAAAACCACATAGTTACAACAGTGCAAACAATAGCATAATTTGATTTAAAAAAAAACAGACCAAGGGCATGGTAAAAATAGTCCAAAGATGTTAAAAGACTATAAGTTCGAAAGAAACCACCACACAGTTTCCACAAGTCCTCAGGGTCCTGATAGACTCGTCATCCCACGCCAGCGGCAGAAGGGAGTAACCCTGCTATGGACTTCCAAGGCGCCGCCCAACTCAGCCTCGCAGACGCAGCACACAATGAAAGCGACCTGACCGCACCGGACTCCGAATCCGTCGAACCTCCGAGCCTTTGACCATCCCCTCCGGCACAGCTTCTCTGAGCACCATCCTCTGCTAAGCGTATTAAGACGCCCCCACCAACGGCCATTGGCAACACCACCCTGTGGACTGGGGGCCTGTTCTTCCCAGCAGAGACCCGGACTTCACAGCAGCAGCAGCAGCAACGAAGAGGGCCTTCCTGAAGATTTCCAGATGTTGCTCCATGCTCCCACATCCGTTTTTCATTAGATTAGGATTGCGCATGGCACCCCCGCTTAACAAATAACATCAGCTCCGGAGTGGCCGCTGCAAGCTGCGTCACGCCACCATCTTGAACAGTGATGAAATTATTGAGTTCACTTTGAAATTTTGAGAAGGAGAAACTAAATTCCAATGTGTTGGTATTTCAGTGGAATAAAGGAAATTACAATGGTATGAGAGGGGAACTGGCCAAAGTTGACTGGAAAGGAACACTAGCAGGAAGGACAGCAGAGCAGCAACAGCTGGAGTTTCTGTGAAAAATGAGGGAAGTGCAAGACAGATATGTTGCAAATAAGAAATTTTCGAATGGAAGAAGGATACTACCGTACCGTGGCTGATAAGTGAAGTCAGAGCCAAAGTAAAAGCAAAAGAGGGCATACAAGGAAGCCAAAGCTAGTGGGAAGATAGAGGATTGAGAAGCTTTTAAAAACTTGCAGAAGGAAACTAAGAAGGTCATTAGAAAGGAAAAGATGTATTATGAAAGAAAGCTGGCAACTAATATCAAAGAAAATACTAAAATATATAAAGGGTAAAAGACTTAAGGGTAGATATAGGACAATAGAAAATGATGCTGGAGATATTGTAATGGGAGATGCAGAGATGGTGTCGTGGTTACTTGAAATGACTAGGAGATGCAGACAATTCTTCGAGAAGTTTAAACCTTTATTTGCAAACAAAGGCTGAGGCAATCAATGAAGTTGTCACCAAAAGCCCACCGAGCTCCGGTGTACAGCATTCTTTATAGTAATTTTTTATCTCCGTTATATTTCCGGTTTTATTAGCATACCCAATCAATTTTTAATTGCATATCATCTATTCATTAACTAATCAATTGCTCTTGCCTAGCTCTCAGTGCGCCACCATTATTTCTCTCCAGTTCGCATTGGGGCCCCATTCCTGGCCAAGGTTATATTTCCAGACAACCTCCCTCACATTCCATTTCCTGCTTGTACCATCCTGTTCGCCACCGTTATCTCTTGCTAAACAAAGGCTGAGTGTAATACATGGGGTACATTTCAGCTAATAGTGCTGCTAGCTAAACGGGTGTTCTGTAATTACCACAGTATGCAGCTCATAGAGTACAAAGTATCTAGTTAAAACAATACATAGCAAAATGTGTCTAGTAAAATAATACATAGTAATATTCAGTACCTAGAAGTGATTACATAGTATAGTAAATAGCTAGTACATAGTGATTATATTTCAGGTATATATAATGATTATGTCAGGTATATTTCTCAATATAATCCCCCCTTTGAGACCCACAGGGTCTCACACAGAAAGAGAACACTCAGAGGCCGTGCACCAAAGCCAAAATAAAGTCCAGCATTTTAATCACAAATTTGGGTCAACTACAATTTCCGTACTCGGAGCTCAAAATGATCTCTCTCTCTTACCCTAGGCTGCTGAGCCAAAAACCCTCCGTAGCTGAGACAGGAAAAAAGACTCAGGCACCTTTACAGACTAGTGTCCACATCATTAACACCCTCCAGTCCATCTGATGCATTGCGCAGACTGTAACAGTACATCATCGGTTTTTCTCCTTGTCTGGGGTCAGATTCAACAATTTCCAGGAGCATCGCGAATCATTTTGCTGTCACACACACTATCAAAGTCTTGAGACATGGAAGAAAACAGCACAGAATAAGTGCACAACTTATCAATACAACACCTGCAGCTATTGCCATTTTGGTCAGCCACGCATCCCATCCCTCTAGTCTGCTTTCTAACCAGTCTGCCCATAACTCCTCTGCCCCCCTCCTTGGGACTTCCAGTCCTGTCTGGGCTGTTGCTTAAATCTACTCTGTACCTGATAGGGCATCTGTGGAAATGGTCCTCCAAAGACATTCATTATTGGCATGGGGTTTTCTGGCCCTTGACTGACAGAATGACTGGTTCCTCCATCTATTGGTGCTTCATTCACTTTAATGGCTGTACGCACACTGGTGGTGGCTGGCAGCATCTTTTTGCTTTTTTCTTTTTCCTTCTTTTTCAGTTCTTCGAGCTGCATTTGCAATAGCTTTCGCTGCACCTCTTCTTGCTGCTCAGCCAGCTTTCGTTTGTCTCTCCGATATTTCTCCACCGCGTGAACTACATGATCGCTGAATGCTTGTGGGGTCAGCGACGACAGCCCAACCACTTCCTCCAATTTAGATTTGACTTGCGGAGGCATTGCATCCAGAATGCTTTGTCAGAACAGTGAGTTCAGAAACAAGCTGTTTTCCACCTCTTGCTTAGTCTCCAGTCTCCACCTTTTCAACTGCTTTTCTACATAGGCTGCTGGGTTTTCAGTGTCTCCCAGTGGTTCCCCTTTTAAGGCTTTGGGGTCCACTCTGGGTGGATAAAGCTTTCTGAGGGCCTGCCATACCCTCTGCCTCACTGGATCAAAATTGTTCCCATCAGTCTGTGGGCTGTCCACATTCTGTAAGCCAGCCATTTCCATCAGTTCTTTTAGCTTGGAAGTTCCTATCAACCTTATTAGCAGTGCCTTCAAATCTCCCATAGCCAACAATCGTCCCATTGTTTCCTCCTCGAAGGCTCTAATCCACTTTCCTGCCTCCTCGTGCAGACTAGGCAGAGTATTTTTCAGCCCTTCCAGGTCCTGGGATCCCCAAGGGATATACTGTACTTGTCCTGATCCTTTTACCAGCAATGGCAGCATTTCCTTCTCCCCGTTCCATGTAATCAAGCTTCCTGCCTCACTTGGTTCTTTATCTATTGCTGGCCCTAATACTACTGGTTGCCACTCATACCTTCCTGGGATATACCTTCTTCCTTGCTCCTTCTTTCCTCTAGTCCCCTCTTCCACCTCCAATATCTGTCTCTCTGTTCTCTCTCGTGCTTCCTCCAAACTCTCATTTCCTACCTCCATCCAACTTCCTCTCAATTCACTCCGTTCTTGCCATCTAGATTATTCTTGTTCTCTTCTAGTCTGTCCGTCTCTACAGTATAACCGATACTCCTCATAATCCCTCTTCTCTCTCAGCTGCTGTAGCCCTTCCACTTCTCTTTCCATCTCCCTTCTTTCCTGTTCCATCCTTATCTTTTCTCCCTCTTTCTCATTCCTCAGCACCTCTCTCACCTTCTCATATTTCCTTCTTTCCTCCTCAGGATCCCAGACCTCTACTTCCCCCTGCAGGCTTACTGTTCCTGATATCATGGGGCACTGCTTGGGTGTTCCCTGCTCATAATAGGGAGGGGGTCTTTCTACTTCTTTCAGATCTGGGTATGGAGCTGAAGCCGGGCTTCTGTTAGGTTTTTCCTCTCCATCACCCGACTGTATTTCCTGTTTCCTTTTGTCTTTTTCGTTTATTATCAATATCCTGCCTGTCTTTCTCAATCTCTCTCCCTCCATCCTAAAAAGTTTCAATACTTCCATCTCCTGCTCTCTCCTTTCCTCCCTTTTCTTGGACTTATCGTTTGGTTTATGATTTTTAATTAGTGCTTCCATCTCTTCACACAAGCTTACATCAAATGTCCCTTCTTTTCGCCATTTTATGTGCAGGTTTTTGGTTCTTTTTTCCCATTTCTCTGAAATTGCAGTAATCTCACCTCTACTTACCGGAAATTTCTTGTACAGTATGTCTACTGCTGTTCCTTTTTCTTCTGTCATGTTATTCTCTTCTTCTCTTAGGTATTATTTCTTTAAAAGTCTCACAGTTCAAATACTTACCCGATCCTATCTTTACGCCTAGCCCTACAGTTTATTCTACTAGTGTTCAGGCAATTTATCAAATTCTTCTTACCTTCTGATCCATTATGTCCGAGCAGCCCTCAACCTAGGGCAGTACTCACAGAAGTTTCTCTTCACTCTCCCTGCCCATTCAGCCCTTCATTTCATCTGAAGCGGTATCCACAGGGATTTTCTCTATTTTTCCTTTCCCTGCCCATTCAGCCCTTCGCTTCGTGCGAAGCGGTATCCACAGGGACTTACCAACACCACGTGGAATTTTCTTTACTCAACTTCTTATTACCTTATTCGTACTTCCCCCACCCACCCCCCACTGCAGTGTTCTCGATCAATCTTCTGAACCTCCCATCAAACCCTCAATTCTGCCAGATTCTTTGGATCGGAGAGACCCTTCGGCAGTTGCTACACACCTCTGAGTCCCCGAGACCCACAAAACCAACAGAATTTTAGTCCAAATTGTCGCAAAAAGCGCTTATCTTTTTTCTGGGTGCACCCATAATTCTGTTAGCTCTGTGAGGGCTCTCGAGGGACTGGGAAATGGCCTCAACCCGCTGAATCCTTTTCACAGGTCTCTTTCCGATCCTGTTCGTGAAGCCAATTTTGTCGTGGTTACTTGAAATGTCCAGGAGATGCAGACAATTCTTCAAGAAGTTTAAACCTTTATTTGCAAACAAAGGCTGAGGCAATCAATGAAGTTGTCACCAAAAGCCCACCGAGCTCCGGTGTACAGCATTCTTTATAGTAATTTTTTATCTCAGTTACATTTTTGGTTTTATTAGCATACCCGATCAATTTTTAATTGCATATCATCTATTCATTAACTAATCAATCGCTCTTGCCTAGCTCTCGGTGCACCACCATTATTTCTCTCCAGTTCGCATTGGGGCCCCATTCCTGGCCAAGTTTATTTTTCCAGACAACCTCCCTCACATTACAATTCCTGCTTGTACCATCCTGTCCACCACCGTTATCTTTTACTAAACAAAGGCTGAGTGTAATACATGGAGTACATTTCAGCTAATAGTGCTGCTAGCTAAACAGGTGTTCTGTAATTGCCACAGTATGCAGCTCATAGAGTACAAAGTATCTAGTTAAAACAACACATAGCAAAATGTGTCTAGTAAAATAATACATAGTAATATTCAGTACCTAGAAGTGATTACATAGTATAGTAAATAGCTAGTACATAGTGATTATATTTCAGGTATATATAATGATTATGCCAGGTATATTTCTCAATAATGGCAGATGAACTGAATGTGTATTTTGCATCAGTCTTTACAATGGAAGACATCTGCAGTATACTGGACATTCAAGAATGTCAGGGAAGTGAAGTTTGTGCAGTGAAAATTACGACTGAGATGGTGCTAAGGAAGCTTAGTGGTGTGAGGGTGGATAAATCTCCTGCACCTGATGGAATGCACCCTGGGGTTCTGAAGGAAATAGCTGGAGAGATTGTGGAGGCATTAACAATGATCTTTCAAGAATTGATAGATTCTGGCATTGTACTGGATGACTGGAAAATTGCAAATGTTAATCTGCTATCTAAGAAGGGTGGGAGGCAGCAGAAAGGAAACTATAGACCTGTTAGCCTGACGTCAGTGGTTGGGAAGCTGTTGGAATTGATTGTTAGGGATGAGATTATGGAGTTCCTGGAGGTACATGACAAGATAGGTCAAAGTCAGCATGGTTTCCTGCAAGGAAAATCCTGCCTGACTAACAGTGCAATTTTTTGAGGAAATTACAAGCAGGGTAGACAAAGGAGATGCAGTAGATGTGGTGTCCTTGGACTTGCAGAAGGCCTTTGACAAGGTCCTGCACATGAAGCTGCTTAGCAAGATTAGAGCCCATGGAATTACAAGGAAGTTACTAGCAGGGTGGAGCATTGGCTGATTGGCAGAAAACAGAGAGTGGGAATAAAGGGATCCTATTCTGGCTGGCTACTGGTTACCAATGGAGTTCCACAGGGGTCAGTGTTGGAACTACTGCTTTTTATGATGTATGATAATGATTTGGACTATGGGATTAATGGATTTGTGGCTAAAGTCACTGATGATACAAAGATATGTGGAGGAGTGGGTAGTATTGACACAGAGAGCTTGCAGAGAGACTTGGATAGTTTAGGGGAATGGGAAAAGAAGTGCCAAATGAAATACAATGTTGGGAAATGTATGGTCATGCACTTTGGTGGAAGAAATAAATGGGCAGACTATTATTTAGATAGGGAGAGATTTGAAATGCAAAGATGCAGGGACTTGGGAGTCCTTGTGTCGGATATTCTGAAAGTTAACCTCCGGGTGGAGTCAGTGGTGAAGAAGGGGAATGCAATGTTGGCATTCATTTCTAGAGGTATAGACTATAAGAGCAGGGCTGTGATGTTGAGGCTCAATATTGCACTTGTGAGACCACACTTGGAGTATTGTGTGCAGTTTTGGGCTTCTTATTTTAGAAAGGATATACTGAATTGGAGAGGGTTCGGAGAAGACTCACGAGAATGATTCCAGAAGTGAAAGGGTTACTGTATGAGGAACATCTGGCAGCTCTTGGGCTGTATTCCCTGGGGTTCAGGAGACTGAGGGGGGATCTGATAGAAACATTCAGAATGTTAAAAGGCCCAAACAGATCAGATATGACAAAGTTATTTCCCATGGTAGGGGAGTCTAGGACAAGAGGGCATGACTTCAGGATTGAAGAACATTCATTTAGAACAGAGGTGTGGAGAAATTACTTTAGTCAGAGGGTTGTAAATCTGTGGAGTTTGTTGCCAAAAGCAGTTGTGGAGACCAAGTGATTGGGTGCATTTAAGGCAGAGATAGATAGGTTCTTGATTAGCCAGGGCATCAAAAAATATGGGGATGACTGGAAGAATTGGATCAGCCCACAATTGAATGGTGGAGCAAACTTAATGCGCCGAATGGCCTACTTCTGCTCCTATATCTTACGGTCTTGTATATAGCACATACAAGAGAGCAAGCATATAAAGATATCAGTAAGATACAGTCACACAAAGAAAATAGTCTAGACCCATGCCATGAATGCTGCAGAAATCTGCAGTTGACCACGATACAGCTTGTTTGCTGCCAATCAAACACTGGGGGGAGGGGGGAAGCACTGATTCCAGCCTGGATGCTGTGCCCCCTCCCCGCTGTAGTTCACTGGCTCTGCCCTCTCTCCTGGCAGCTGTACCCAGTCGACACTGCTGTTTGGGTCCTTGTCCTTGCACATAAAAGATATCATTAAAGTACAACCATGCAAAATATAACTGTATATAGTCCAAACCTCGAGCCCATGCGTGCCGCAGAAATCTGCATTCAACCACAATACAGCTAGTCTTCTGTCAATCGAACACCAAGGGGCAGCACTGACTCCAGCCTGGCGCCGTGCCACTCTGATGCTGATGGAGCGCATTGATGCCTCTCTCCTGCCTGCTCGAAACAGATGACACTGCGGCTTGAAGCCTAGTCCTCTCTAAGACCGAGATCATGCAACTCCACCACCGTCCGCCCCTGCTCACCACCAATAAATCAGTGAATCGAACTTGCAGCGTTCCACATTAACAATCTTCAAAAGGGTCTTCGGATCCCAAGAAATGTGGTCAGGACAGTTATTCACTATCACACTATACATCTCCTTCAATGCAGGCAGTATCATAATGTGCAGCTGCTTCATTTTCTCTGCCAAAGAACTACTTGCTGATGGGGTAGACCTGAAGTACTTTAAGTTCTTAATGTCTAGCAGGATCTTGCCATCATAAAAAATATGGTTAAAAAGGACAATAGCACCTTCATTGGTCCTGTATAAGCCAACATCTTACTGGAACTGGAAGGCAATACCATACCCTCATACCCTCAGTTCTAATCAAATAGTTCCAAAACTTGGACTTCTGTACCTCCCTCTGCAGTTAAATCCTTGACTTCTTTATCAGGAGACCACAGTCAGTGCAGATGGGGGAGAAACATCTCCTTGCTGACATCAATGCTTGCACACCTCAAGGATGTGTGCTTAGTCCACTGCTCTACTTCCCCTACACCCATGACTGTGTTGCTAGGCATAGCTCAAACAGCATCTATAAATTATTGGCAAAATTTCAGATGGTGATGAGGCATCCCTGAAGATCTATCTTAGGACCAACATATTGAAGCAATTACAAAGAAAGCACGACAGTGGCTATATTTCATTTGGAGTTAGAGGAAACTTGGTACGTCACAAAGGCTCAAATTTCTCCATATTTACTGTGGAGAGCATTGTAACCGGGAGCATCACCATCTTGTATGGAGCCACTATGCAGGATTGGAAAAAGCTGCAGAAAGTTGCAAACTCAGCTCTATCGTGGGCATCTTCCTCCCCAGCATGGAGGACTCCCTGGAAAGACAATGCCTGAAAAAGGCTGTGTTCATTATTAAGGCCCCCATGCCCTCTTCTCATTGCAACTGTCAATGATCCTAAAGAAACACACTCAATATTTCAGGGACAGTTTCTTCCCCTCCGCCTTCAGATTTCTGAAAGGACAATGAACCTACAATGTACACTACCCCTCAACTACTGGCTATTTATATACAGAGAATCTGGCCAGGCCCCCAATTGGACAGCAGCAATATCTATGTGAAGATGGGCAGAAAGGTCTGGCAGTCTACTTCTGTATTTTGCCACAAAAACCCTGTGGATAACTATACTATCCATAGGGTTGCTGACTTGACGGCACAGGTATATGTGAATGTGTATGTGTGTGTGTGTAATTGATTGCTCATTATTGCATTGTTAAGCAATTAGCTTTCATTACTAGGTTGGCCATTTTACATTGTTTGTGCTTTTCAGTCAGATAGAAGCACTTTGTTGGAAGGCGAGTGAGTTTTGATTAGTGTTTGGATCTATCTTTCATGAGAACACCTAGAATTACTGTTCTTTTGCACTGGCTGCTGGTGTACTGCAACACGTTGGTGAATAATAAAACCACCTTCAACTACTGTACAGCTGTACTGGGACTTCAGTTATCTATCTAGATTAAGAAAACAGGAAAAACTCTTGAGCGAGGGCAGAATATATATATATATATGTGTGTGTGTGTGTAATTACACTGTATAATTAAGTACATAAAATATATACATTTAATATTTTAATTTATCATTTTTTGAAATTATGTATCACAATGTACTGCTGCCACAAAACAACAAATTTTGTGACATTTACTGCTGTGATATTAAACCTGGTTCTGAATCAATTTTGGTGAGTCCAAGTGTAGACTAGGTGACTAATCTGCTGAGCACCTTTAGCAAGCATCCTGAGCTTTTGGTTGAATGTTATGTAAGCTCCCCATTCCCACATTGTCCTCAGTTTCCATCAGTTTGGATGTTTCCTCTTATCACATACTGGTTTCTGTCTGAGTGTTTTCTCCTCACCTACTCCCAGCTTCATCTTCCCTTCATAGATCTATTTCCCTTCCCCTCTCCCCCTCTCTCTCTTCTACAAAACCCCATCCCCTCCCCAAAAAAACCTCTCCTTGCCCCAAAGAAAGGTTTTGGCCCAAAACAGCATTCATTTCCATAGATGTTACCTGATCTGCTGGTTCCTCCAGCATTAACTGTGGGTAACTCTGGTATGGCATTCAAGCCTCTGCCTCACTCTTCTCCCTCAATTCTATATGCTTGCTATCTTTCCAATATACTCTTAATCCTAATGCAGGATCTGAAATGCCAGTTATCCTTTAGTCTCCACAGATGTTGCTTGACCTGTTTAATCAGAATCTAAATAACTTTTATTATCAGAGACGTGTTGTGAAATTTGTTGTTTTACAGCAACAGTACAATGCAACACCATACATAAAACAATAAGAAATATATATTAGTAACAGTATATAAATATTAACGGAGAGGGATGGGCTCTGCCAGGTTTCAGATGCCCACGACATGCCGTACGATGAGCAATCACCAAGAAGATCAGTGCAAAAAGCTTGTCATGACAGTACCCCGACAATTCCACCAGGAGTTAAGGGCACACACACACACATGCACAAATATTAAATAAGTAGTGCAAAAAAAGAGAGCACAAAGAGTGAGGTGGTGTTCATGGGCTGGTTCCTTGTCTGTTCAGCAATCTAATGGCAGGTGGGAAGAACATGTTCCTAAAACATTGAGAATGTGTATTCAGGCTCCTCAATCTTCTCTCTGAAGGTAGTAATGAGAAGATATCATGTCTTGGGTGGTGGGGATCCTCAATAATGGATGCCACCTTTCTGAGGCATCACATTTTGAAGATGTCTTCAATGCTGGGGAGTCTGTCTGAGTTTGCAACCCTTTGCAGATTTTTCCAATCCTGTGCAGTGGCCCCTGCTTACCAGACAGTGATGCAATCAGCTAGAATATTCTGCACAGTACACTTGTAGAAATTTGCTGGAGTCTTTGATGACATACCAAACCTTCGCAAACTCTTAATGAAATATAGTTGTTGATGTACCTTCCTCATAATTCCATCAATATGTTGTACCAAGGGTAGAACTTAAGAGGTATTGATACCCAGAAATGTGTAACTACTCACCCTTTCCAGTGCTGGTCACCCTGAGGACTGGTGTGTGTTCTTTCAACTTTCCCTTCCTGAAGTCCATGGTTAATTTCTTGGTTGTACTGACATAGAATACGGGGTTTGTGTTGTGACACCACTCAACCAGTTGATCTGTCTCACTCATGTAAGCCTCCTCATGACAATCTGAGATTCTGCTGACAACAGTTGTGTGTTGGCGAATTTATAGGTGGTGTTGAACTGTCCCTAACTACACAGTCTTGGACGTAAAGAGAATAGAGTAGTGGGCTAAGGAAGCATCCTTGAGACGCACTGGTGTTGATTGTTAGTGAGGAGGAGATATTACTTGCCATCTGCATTGACTGTGGAGTCTTCCAGTAGTTTATCTTTTACTCCAGATCCCAGTGTTTGCAGTCTCATGTCTCCATGAAATTCTGAGAGATTGGTATTGAAGGAAATGAACATTGAAACAGGGTTTGTGTAAAAAAAAAGTAGCTGTAGGAAGATGGTGAAGTAAAAAAAAATGTAGATTAAAATGCAATTAGATAAAGTAATGACAAAATCAAAGCTTTAGGCAAATGAAGATGAATAGTTTGGAGACACGAGACTTCCGGTGCTGCAATCTGGATGAAAAAGTGAGTTGCTGAAGGAACTCGTAGTCAGGCAGCATCTGCAGAGAGCAATGAACAGTTAATGTTTTGGTCAAAACCCTTCATCTGGGCAAGATTAGAAGTTTTATTTGAAATTATACTTTTTGGTATTAAAGGCATCCGTGTTTTTTTTTCAGCTTTCTACACCTATATCCTCATTACTTAGTGTAATCAAAGGGAAGATTATCCATTATTAGTGTATTTCAGCTTTTCTTAACATTGTCAATCAATTTATGGATCCACCACATAGCTGAATGCATTAAAGTCTTAATGGTAACTGTTGATTGCTCCTAATTGTTGTTGTAGTGGACAGAATCCTCTCGCTACTGATTTGCTATTGATGGATTGACATACTCAATAACAGCATAATTTCCTATCAGATTTTTTCCTCAGATATATGTATTCATTTGCAGAACCAGCTGTATTAATTTCTTGACTTAAGTCAAGTGGCTGCCTGATGAGTATTATTCCAATAAAGATTTTGGTCACACAACTGCACCTTGTGATTTCAAAACCAATTATTGCCTATAAGTTTCAAAGCATTCGATTAAAATGGTTTGTTAGCTAATATAAATTCATATTATAAATTTAAATTGTCTATTAATGCATGTAAACATTCTTAAGACATCATAAGGTATATTTAGGAGAAGCAAGTGCTGGAACATGGAGCAAAACACAAACTGCTGGAGGAACTCTGTGGGTCAGGTTAGAAATGTGGAGGCAGCTTGAGGCCTTGCAACAGGACTGAGAATGCAAGTGGGGAGATGATGAGACAGAGCCTGGCGGTCAAAAGGTGGAATCAAACAAGGAGATGGATGCTACCCAGATGGAACTAGGTAGGGATGGGACCGGCAGGAGTGGAGTTTGGAGACAGATAAGGAGAGAGAAACACAACAGGCAGATGGAACCAGCTGGAGTGAATAGAAGACCAACAAGAAAATATCTGCAGATGCTGAAAGTCCGAGAAAACACATAAAATGCTGGAGGAACTCAGCAGGCCAGGCAGCGTCTATGGAAAAAAGTACAGAAGTCCTGCCGAGGGGTTTCGGGCTGAAACATCGACTGTACTTTTTTTTCGTAGAGGTTGCCTGGCCTGCTGAGTTCCTCCAGCATTTTGTGTGTGTTGGGGTGAATGGAAGGGTGGAATTAAAGACACAAGAGTGTGCAGAATCAGATAAGCGAGGGATGATGATCAGTTGGAACCAGTGGGTTAAGGGCATGAGGGCATTGGAAGAGGAACAAAACTGGATGGTAATGATTGAGGGGGGGCAGGGTTAGTTCGGAAAATGGATGAATACTGAATATCGGTTACCTAAAATTTGAGAATTTATTGCCAATATCATTGGTGGTAGACTAACCAGGCAGAGTAAGGTATTTTATACTCTATTTATTTGGATTCATGTAATACAGAAATCAATAGCCAATTATTTGACTCATCTCATTGTTTGTTGACTACTCAGGCCGAGTGATATGTTATAGGACATATAAATAGGTTTGTTTTAGACCAAATATTGTTCTATTACCCATTAAATAATTGGTTCCATAATTGTTTAATTTGTCATCCAGACCAATGCACTTTCAATAAAATTGTTCTGTCTGACCATGCTCCTGAAGCCATTGAAGAATAGTGAACAGATATAATGGTCCACAGAATACAAAGACAATTTAACATTGTGAAACCTGTTAGTCATGTAATTTACTATATTTGTTTGTTTACTGTTCAATTCTGTTATGCACACAAAAGATTCACTGGATGCAGCAAATCCAGAACAACACACACAAAATGCTGGAAGAACTCAGCAAATCAGGCAGCATCCCTGGAAAAGAGTAACAGAATGCTTTGGGCCGAGACCCTTCATCAGGACAGAATTATGGTTTAGATTCTGTTGAGTTTAAATTGATTATATCAATTACATCTCAAATAGTACCATTGTTATTTGGAAAACCAACAATTTCAATAAGCTTATCTAAATTAATTAATAACTTTACAGACCAAAAGAGCAGCTGGTGGTTTTATTTTGATTTTCAAGATTACTATTACATTTTAAATTAACTTTTTGGTTCTCCTCATTTCCTAATGAATACAGGCCAAAAGGTACAAGTCAGGTGTAGGCGCTGAAGATTTTGCTGTGAATGGATAGTACAATATGTACGTTCGTACACAGCGGATCTCAAAATTTTTAAAAATCAAATTTCTTGGAAATTAAGCAAATTTAGTTGGTAGAACATGCCTTGTCCACGCTGTTCTTACCATAAGACATAGAGGCAGAATTAGGCCATTCAGCCCATCGAGTCTGCTCTGCCATTCCATCATGGTTGATCCTGAATCCCAGTCAATCCCATATAGATGCCTTCTCGAAGTATCCTTTGATGCCCTGCCCGATCAGGAAACTATCAAATTCTGCCTTAAGTATACCCACGGACTTGGCCTCCACCGCAGTCTTTTGCAGAGCATTCCACAGATTCACTATGCCTTTGATTAAAAAAAATCCTCCTTACCTCTGTTCTAAAAGGTCACCCCTTCAGATTTGAGGCTGTACCCTCTTGTTCTGGATACACCCACCATAGGAAACATCTTTGCCACGTCCACCCTATCCAGTCCTTACAACATTCGGTAGATTTCAATGAGATCCCCTCACCCCAAAGCTGCCAAAAGCTCTTCATATGTTAACCCCTTCACTCCTGGAATTATTCTTGTGAACCTCCTCTGGACTCTCTCCAATGACAATGTATCCTTTCTGAGATATGGGGTCCAAAACTGTTGACAATACCCCAAGTGTGGTCTGAAGAGTGTCTCATAAAACCTTGGCATTATGTCCTTCCTTTTATATTCTATTCCCCTTGAAATAAATGCCAACATTTTACTGTCTTTTTGCTTCAGCAAATCAATTGAGCCAAGTATGACAGAATAAGAAAATAAAAATTAATCTCACTGGTGATGCTTATCTTTGAAAGTTACAATACAGCAGAATTAGAAATGCAAACTAAACTTAATCCAGCTAAATGTTTATCTTAAAGGATCATTTGGATGAGTTATTTTGTGCATCTGTTGTGTGGAGCAGTAAGTGCTTTAATATTGGAAAATGCCATACACTTTTAACCGACTGTATCCAGTCACCGCTGCTCAGTTAAACAGCCAATCAGATTCACTCAAACCGTTGGGTGCTTGAACAAGTGGCGGGAGTGTGCTACTTTTTCTAGGTAATTCTCCAGTAGGATTGCCACGAATACTGGTTATTGAATTAAGAGAGTGTCAACTGAGAGTGTGAGGGGGAGGGGGAATAGGCAGATGTGCACAGAATTTGTAGCCATTCCCCAAGACTTTCTACCTCACCGTTGTACTGCCTGTTCAGGTGCACTGTGGCGCTCTTGGCTTGCTGAATTAGCAGACCTTGTGTTTGTGATACAACATTAAATTACTGGGTGTGGCCATTTTTGGCAAAGAAAATGTAGACAACTAGCATATATCAAGTGCATACTTTTTAGAGGAGTGATTTTTCCCAAAACACTTCTCTACAATATCACCAATACTAATATTAGTACAGATGGGAAAGACCTTGATTGAAGAGAGTGCCTCAGGGAGTAAGGGAGCCAGAAGGTCGAAACCAATGATTTAACGTGCTAGAGCTCCAAATTTGCTTTGTCACTGCAGGAAAGAGACCCTTTCCTCAGCTCCATTATAAACATGGAAAAGAGAGTCTAGTTTCTGTTTGTGAATGACTGTCATTCTGCTTATAAACACAAGAGATTTTGCAGATGCTGTAAATCCTGAGGAACACACATAAAATGCTGGAGGAACTCAGTAGGTGGAAGAACCTACTGAGTTCTCCAGCATTTTGTGTGCGTTGTCATTGTGCTTAAGTAAGTTTATCAGAGTGGTATTCATTTTGATGCAAAAATTGAAGTTGTTACCCTGTGTTAAAAGCAACAAATAAATATTTTATTAAGTCTGCAACTTCAATATAATCAATTGCATTTAGTCTGTCTTAGTTGGTAGACTTGTCTAAGATTAGTTATGCAGGGTTAAATACAATAAAATGTCTCCAGCCCTTTACTAAAGTATTAGAATTTGAATTTGTCACCCATAATTATTGAATGATGCTAGACAGCAGGAGGCCAAATGGCTTTTTGTCCTTCAAGAAGCTCAACATAGTTGGAGGGGCTGGTAGTTTTGGGGACATAGGCTACAGAAGGATTTAATAGATTAGGAGAATGGGCGAAGAAATGGTAGATGGAATACAGTGTTGGGAAGTGTATGGTCATGTACTTTGATAGAAGAAATGAAAGCATTGACTATTTCCTAAATGGAGAGAAAATACAAAAATATGAGGTGCAAAAGGACTTGGAAGTCCTTCAACACACACACAATGCTGGAGGAACTCAGCAGGCCAGGCAGCATCTATGGGAAAAAGTACAGTCAACGTTTGGGGCTGAAACCCTTCGGTAGGACTTTTGTACTTTATGTACGGTACTGGCCGAACTGGTTCCTGCCCTTCCAAGCTGCCCTTTACTGCAGGACCCTACCTTACTTTGTACAAGGATTTCAAAATTCGAAGTAAATTTATTATCAAAATACATATATCTCATCATATACAACCCTGAGATTCATTTTATTGTGGACATTGACAGTAAATACAAAGAAACACAATAGAATCAATGAGATAAGACAGTAAACCAACCAATAAGCAAAGGACAACAAGCTGCCCAAATACAAAAATTTGAAAAAACAAAGTAATAGTAATAAATAAATAAATAATAAATATCAAAAAATGAGATGAAAGTGAATCCATGGGTTGTGGAACATTTCAGTGTTGGGGTGAGTGAAGATGAGTGAAGTTATCCATGCCAGTTCAGGAGCTTGATGGTTGAAACTATTCCTGAACCTGGTGGTGTGGGTCCTGACGTTCCTGTACCTCCTTACCAATGGCAGCAGCTAGAAGAGAGCATGGCCTGGATGGTGGGGTCAGGGGAAATATTCGGGAAGTGCACAAAATAAGCATTCTTTCAATTTCTTTTCAAGTTGTGCAAAATCCAGAATTCAACATGTTCTAGACCCTGGAGGTATTGCATTTTGGATTTTTGTCCTGTAGCAACCTTCAACATTCACTAGCATTACTTTTTTTTGCCTGCCTCCCATCAAATTTTCTTCATGTATTGCTGCCTTTCTTTGAGAATATTCCTGCATGTAAAATTGACAGTGGCTTTTTATCTTGTTCCAGAACATGGCTGCGTATTTCACTGTACTCTGTGAATTGTTAAGTGAATGCTGAAGTATAAAAGAAAATGCTGAAGTACTCAGCAGCCCAACCACCATATGTTGAAAGACAAATATTGTCATTGTTTAAGATCTGAACCAGAAAATATTAAAGGTATAGGAAGTTTTGAACAAGTGATGAAGTGCAGATAATTGGAAGGCCAAAGAGGAATAGAAGGGCAGATCTGTGATTTGTGGAAGACATAAATAATTTAATAGACAATGGAATTGTAGCAATCATCAAAAGAATAAACTGAAGTATGTGTTTTTGAACAGGAATTGCTAAGTCTGGAAGGCCATGAAGTATTTAGCTGAAAGTCTGGGCACTCTCACCTTCCCACAATAAAAATCTGCAGGAAGAACTCAGCAGGTTAGGCAGCAAATGTAGGGAGAATTGAAATATCTGCATTTTAGGTTGACAATTCCCTTCCCCTATCTGTTTCTGGTTCTATTTCCCCTCAACCCTTCCTTAATAATTCCCAATGTTCAATTTACCTAAGATTCCAGCACTGGTAGTCTTTGTGTTCCCACTATCACCAATATAGTGATCTCCATCTTTGCCTTCCCCTCCTTTCTTCTGGCTCCATCTGCCTTTGTTCCCCATCTCTCCATTTATTATCTAGTTGTCTTTGTCTCCATTCCTTACCTACCCCTTCTGCATATCATCCCCCATCCCTGCATTTAATGATTATAATAATTAGTTTTGAATTAATTGTTGATCATCATATAAGTTTGTACTATGTCAATTGATTTGTATTTTCATTCTGTACTATTATAATATGAATTATAATACAGGCAGTCCCCAGGTTACAAACATGTTCCGTTCCTAAGTCCGTCTTTAAGTCAGATTTGTACATAAGTTGGAACAGGTACATCTGATATTATTTAGCATCAGTTAGTCAAATGTTCGTCTTAGTATATAGTATATATTTTACCTTTCTATGCATATGAAACACTTAAGAAACATATGTATTTCAATAATTAAACCACTGCATTGCTTAGTAATAGTTGTAGCTTTCATCGGGGCAGGGCCTTTCACATGCTCCATTATTCTCAATTTATCCTTTAAAATTGTTCTGATCATTGACTGACTGTAACCTAATGATTTTCCGATGACCGATGGCATTTCACCTCTTTCTGATTGCTTTATTATTTCCACTTTATTTTCAATCATGATCGTTTTCCATCTATGGAACAGAAACACTGCGGATTCAGCAGCAGCTGTGGGCGGCGGGTCCTGAGCTCCTCCGGGTCCTAAAGTCCACCCACACTGAGACAGGTTAAATGGGACAAGTGGAGGTGGTGCTGACTGGAAAAGGGGGGTCAGGGTGAATCTTGCTAAGAAAATTTTAATACAAATACAAAGTTACACACTCAACACAGTGTTAACGGCAACATGATCTGACTTAAAATGGTGGTCAGCTCCTTCCTCGAGCTGACGAATTTTTAATATAATAGGCTTTATGGCAGGCCGTTCGTAAGACGGATGTTCATAGCTCTGGGACTGCCTGTACTGATTTCTAAAACAGACTAGCAGTATCTGTTCAGGTATTTGAATTTAATAATCACTAGGGATTTAACAGTATACTGTATATTGCTTATCTACCACCGTGATGATTAACACAATTGGTAAAACTGCTATCTTATAACTCCAGTGACTTGGATTCAATCCTGATCTCCATTTCTATGTGGATTTAGTGCATTCGCCCTGACAATGTTTGGGTTTCTTTCAAGTTCTCTGGTTTCCTTCCACATCTCAAAGTTATGCAGTTTTGGGGTTAATTGGCCACTGTAAACTGCCCCCCAGTGTGCATGGTGTGTGATAGAATGAAGAGGGAGTTAATGGGATTGTGCGGAAAATGAAAAAGGAATTAAAAGTACAATAGGTGCAAGAAGTTGCTTTATAATCATAGCAGATTTGGTGAGCCAAGGGACTTGTTTCCATGCTGTCTGATTCTATGGTGTTCAATATTTTAAACATAATTTTTTATAACGTCTTTCATGTGGACTCTTTTATTACAGGCTATTTTAACTACAAGCCCAAGGCCCAAAATCTAAGGACTAAGAGCATACTAATTTTCATAGATAGTAAAAACTAAATTTGATTTTTGTAAATGCTTACTAAATATTTTTCTGGTTTTGCACTTCAAAAATAGTGTGTGAAGCTTCAGGGGAGATCAGATTTGGAGAAAGGAAATGAAGCAGCAAAATACAGATGTCTGTTTTCGTATAGCTGGACATTTGGCTTATGTATTGAAGGAACCATCATTAAAATGTAAAATTTTCTATTTTTCTACTGATTGCTTTTCATGGAGCCTAAGGTGATGTGGTTGTCCTTTGCTACATACACCCTGATGAATTTTCTCAGTCTCCAGAGATTATGGCAGGTAAAATATCTATTCACTTCTGCTTTCTACAAATAAAAAGGATTCTTTGTGGTAAACATTCATTTTGTTTTTCTAGAATATAGCTTGTTGTGTTGCTAAAGTTCGATATACCTCAGATCCTATCTGAATTGTGCTCTTATATGCCTGATGAGTAATTGTGCTCTTATATGCCTGATGGGATCCTGCCTTTTGCTCTTCTACTCTCAGCAGCTGAGACTGAACAATTCTCACCTTTTGGATAATGTCCATTGCAAATCTCAGACGAGGATGGGATTCAAAATCAAGCACCTTGGTAACTGTGCTTTCTTTGAAAGTACAGTATTGGAAAGTGTTATGTTTTATATAATTAACTAAATCATAGCCCGTAAATTGAATGTAGTTAGTCTGAACAGAGGAACTGTTGCCTTTGAAAGTGAGAGATACCACCACAATGCCTAGTTTCCCAGAAAAGATAAATTTACAGCAGGAAAATCAAACAGAAATCCAATGAATATTTCAATAAAGAAATCATAAGAATCTGAAGAAATAGTGCTTGCTACAGAAAGTCTAGGGGGCAAATCTAGCTTGTGCAGAAGCTTCCTACAGGAACAATAAGGAAGCTCAATTTCCACCTTGTTCCACAGTTTCTTACAGTTCTCCCCCTGATTATAGTCATTCAATGCCTGTTTGATTGACTTCCAGATCATGACCATTGACTTTAAGAAAAGTTTTTTCTTATATCACTTAGAACCATAGAAAACTACGGCACACTCCAGCCCTTCATGTTGTGCCGACCCATATAATCCTTAAAAAAAGTACTAAACCCACACTACCCCATAACCCTCCATTTTTCTTTCATCCATGTGCCTGTCCAACAGGCTCTTAAATACCCCTAATGTTTTAAACATGGAATTCAACATGTTTTAGCCTCCACCACCATCCCTGGCAAGTCATTCCAGGCACTCACAACCCTCTGTGTAAAAAAACTTACCCCTGATGTCTCCCCTAAATTTCCCTCCCTTAATTTTGTACCTATGCCCTCTGGTGTTTGCTATTGGTGCCCTGGGAAACAAGTACTGACTATCCACCCTATCTATGCCTCTCATAATCTTGTAGACCTCTATCAAATCCCCTCTCATTCTTCTACGCTCCAAAGAAAAAAGTCCCAGCTTTAACTCCTCTCAGTTTCATTGTGTACAACTTGGAAACAGAAAATCTTTCTACTCATGGGAGTCACCCCTGGTTTACACATCTGACCGTGAACGGCCTTGTGCTATTGGTACTCTTCATCTGTCAGCTGTAGTCTTTGGTATCCAAATCATAATCAGAAAATTTGGCTGTAGTATTATAAGGAGGCAGCAAGTTAAACAGAGTTTATTGAAGGTGTTTCCAATTGCATCACCAATTACTGAATATTTAATTTTGGCTTATTTTGTTCCCATTATTCTTTCTTTCTTTTGTCATCAGGAAGGGCAGTTTCTTAGTCCACTTCTTGTACCAGTTGTTCTTCATTGTGTTTTAAAACATAAGATGTTGAGGTGGAAAACTGTGATTGACATTCTGTGTTCAGTATTTTTTGGCTCTCTGCACTAGGGTGGCCTGATTCCTTGTGTTTCCTATTTAGAAAAATCTCTCCATTTAAAGGATACTGTGGTTAATCGGGGGGATACACTTTGATATTTTATCACACTTATATGCCTCTAAGACATCTCCTGAATACCAAATCTGATCAAGAATCTGTCAGAATTATTGACCTAGGAGGGCCTGATGTTTCTGTGCTCAACATCACAGTGAATAAATTACTGAACAATTCTTCTTCTATTGAGAATACCAACACAAATATTTACATAATTGCACCTAGTACCGTTGAATGTACTTTTAATTATTGTAACTTTCAGTGGAAATCTATTACATCATTCTTCCCCCATTTGTCCATGGAAGATCCCCCTGATATTTCTAAACTTATTTCTAAGGATTTATTGAGCCAGCTGAGTCTTTACATTTTGAAGGTGGAGACAATGGGAAAGAATGGGAAAGGCAGCTTTAGTGTTGATGATTTCAATCTGTTTGTTATTATGTTATATTTGTGAGTATTCTTAATTTTTTGCGGATACTGGAAGTCTGAAATAAAAATAAACTGCTAGAAACATTCAATAGATTTATCATTCATAAGAAAAACAATGTATTAACATTTTAGAATTGCCAAATTGTTCAATCAAGATTTCAATCCAATCATATTTATTTTATTTATCTAGTTTATTATTAGTAGCTTGACTACTTTTAATCTCAAATAATAGTTTCAGAATATTTATAGACTTATGATGTGAATCACTCAGACATTGGCCTACAGGAATCTAATCATATGACATGTTAAAACATGACAATTAAAATATAATTGTATTTGTTGCAAAAATAAATCCTTCTTAATATCATTAGATGTAGTAAAAGTACCCATGAACAAATAGATGTCGCATTTTCTCTAGTCGTGCATCGCCTGTCCCAACATTCTTTTCCTGGTCTTTTGTATACTGTGGCAACATGGATCCACTCCAATTAGCTTACCATCTAACAAGTCAACAAGACATTCCATTTCATTGGCCTTCACTCAGTTCGAACACCTGGACGATGTCAGGGTGTTCTTCATTGACTACAGCTCAGCATTCAACACTGTCATCCCCATAATACTCATCCCTAATCTCAAAAACCTGGGCCTCGTGCCTCCCTGCACAACAGGATCCCCTATTTCCTCACTACCAGACCCCAGTCAGTAAAGATTGGCAACTTTGCCTATACACCAAGGGGTTCCCAACCTGTGGTCCACGGACCCCTTGGTTA
Source organism: Hypanus sabinus (assembly GCF_030144855.1). NCBI lineage: Eukaryota > Metazoa > Chordata > Chondrichthyes > Myliobatiformes > Dasyatidae > Hypanus > Hypanus sabinus. Next base: position 35,425,141 of record NC_082707.1, read on the forward strand.
ATGCGAAGGATCCGTAGCGTAGAAAGGTTGGGAACTTGTGCACTACACTCACCATAAGCACGGGTGCACCACAGGCTATATGTTTAACCTTTTGCATTACTCACTCTATATCTATGACTGTCTAACTAAGTACAGCTTAAATGCTGTATTTTAGTTTGCTGATGACACAAAGGTGGTGACAAAATGGCATGTGGGGGTGAGATTGAAAGTCTAGCTAAATGGTGCCACAACAACCTCTCACACAACCAAAAACAAAGAGCTGATTGTTGACTACAGGAAGAAGAAATCACATCCATAAGCCAGTCCACATTAGGGGATCAGAGGTGGAAAGGGTCAGTAGCTCTAAATTCCTTGGGCATTGTCATATCAGAGGATCTGTCTCAACACACAAAGAAGGCACAAAGGTGCCTCTACCTATAAGTTTGTGTAGATTTGGCATGTCCTAAATTTTAGATAAACTTCTAGAGATGCACATTGAAGAGTATCTTAACTGTTTGCATCGGCATGGGAGGGAAACATCAATGCCTGGGAACAGAAAAGTCTACATTAAGTGGCATGTACAGCTCAGTCCATCACAGGAAAAGCCCTCCCCATCACTGAGCACATTACATGGAGTGCTGCCACAAGAAAGCAACCCCATCAAGAAACCCCACCATGCTTTCTTCTTGCCACAACCAACAGGCAGGAGGTATAGAAGCATTAGGTCCCAAACCAACAGGTCCTGGATCAATTAAGGTTCCTGAATTGGTGTGGACAACTTTACTCACCATAACTTTGAACTGATACTACAACAACAAGTCTTTCGAAGACTCTTTATAACCTATGTTCTCAGTTTTTTTATTTGCACAATGTCTTTTTTTGCATATTGGTTGTTTTTCAGTGTTCATAGTCCCCCCCCCCCCCCCCATAAATTGTATATCTTCCTTTATTTTTCTGTTAATGCCTGCCAAAATGATTTATGGTAACAAATATGTATTTTGATAACAAATGTTACTTTTGACTTTGGTATCAAAGCTTGGTGCTAGTGTCTTAAGGCTCAAAGGACACATTCTTGATCTTAATCCCAGGTGTTATGTCTGTGTAATTTGCACAACCTCCATTTCCCTCTCACATTATAAAGATATGCCTTGGATTTATTACCTACTATAAATTGACCTTTATTTCAATATGTCAGAGAGGAAGTGTTGCAAGGCTACAGTGAAATAGAGGGAACAATATTGATGGGATTGCTGTACTGGAAGCCAGTATGGCTGGCTGAATAGTCTGTGTGTTAAGAGAATGGGCAGAAGATTGGTTAAGGAACATGAAACTGTAGCAAAGAAAGGTGTTTCAGACTGGAGGGAAGTGTACAGTACTCCACAGGTCAGTACCAGAACTTGCTTTCTTCAATAATTTGAACTTTGGTGATCATGGCACCAAACTGGTAGATAACAAAGATGGATATTTTGTGAACTGTGAGGAAGATGCCATAAAATAAAGAGAAACAAAAAAGAGCAGATGAATTATTGGCTAGATGGCAGATGAAATTTATTGTTGAGAGGTGTTTCAACTTGGAAAGGATAATAAAGGAATGAGCAGATATAAACTGAAGGCACAAGTGTGAAAGGAATATATAGACTGAGATACCTAAGGCATTTGTGCAGTTTGTTCAGTTACTATGTGGGTTTCCTTTTGCTACTCTGATTTCCTCCTAAATGGAAAAGATGTGCTGATTTATTCAGTTACTGTAAATTATTCTTTAAAGTAGGTAGACACTGGATGTATCAAAATGTGAGTCATTCGACATACAAGTGAGATTAAGTTGAGGAGTAGCAAGATGACGTGGGAATAAATTGATTGGATTGCTTTGTCTACGTCATAATGGAGACAAATTATCCTTAATTAACAGCAATATTGTCCATACCTTAAGTTGTCAATTCTCCTAAATGATGAAATGCTTTAATAGACCTTTCCCAACTTTTCTGTGATTAAATCTACTTCTTCAACCAAACTTCCAGTTTCTCACCCCAATATCTTTTTATCTGGCTCATTCCCAAAAATACAATAGAAACATAGAAAATAGGCGCAGGAATAGGCCATTCGGCCCTTCGAGCCTGCACTGCCATTCAGTATGATCAAGGCTGATCATCCAACTCAAAACCCTGTACCTGCTTTCTCTCCATACCCCCTGATCTCTTTAGCCACAAGGGCCATATCTAACTTCCTCTTAAATATAGCCAAAGAACCGGCCTCAACTGTTTCCTGTGGCAGAGAATTCCACAGATTCACCACTCTCTGTGTGAAGAAGTTTTTCCTCATCTTGGTCCTAAATATTAGGTTTATGCTGATTACTTGTTAATATTGCAAATTGTCCTGGACTATTTTATTGGGTTACTGGCATTATACAAAATCAAGTTCATTGATGAAAAAGCTCTCTCTCAATATAGATCCTAAATGGGTGTGCAGCTTTATTTACCAAGTCAAGTACATTGGAATTACATAAATAGAACAAATTGCCAATTTTTAAAATTTTGCCATATAGATTTTCTGTACAATAGGCTGAACACAATTGACTGAGACTGTCTGTTTCCATAAAGCACAGACTGGTGCCATTACCCAGGTAGAATTCCGACCTAAGGTGCCAGCTGTGTGGAGTTTGTATGTTTTCTCTGTGGTCAGGTGAGTTCAAACCCCCCCCCCCCTCCCCTCAAATCAGTGCTCTGGATTCCGCTCACATCCCAGAGACAAGCTGACTGGCAGGTTAATTAGCTACAGTAAAATGTCCTTATTGCAGGTTAGTGGTAGAACGTAGTGTGAGTGGATGGGGTGGGGATACGGTAACATTGTGTAAGTGGGTCAGCACCACGTCTATGACTGTTCTAATCGCATGCAATAAGAACTGTTCAGTGGCATAATTTTGAGTTGTCATTATTTACATTTACATTTAAATATTTTAATCACGCTTTACACAATTTACACCAAAACAAATTGTGAAACCACAATATTGTCTCATAGGGAAGTAGTCTTGTGTACGATTTGGCCTGGCGGGTGATTTCAATCTTGTTTCCGACTCTTTGTCGAGATAAAAGTTGTGATAGAAGTTGAACACCGAGATCCATACAAACGTCCTCCGCTCTCCTGACAGCTCTTTACTGCTCTGCTTCCCAGCGGAAAAGCCTTCCACAATACCTTTGTTCCTGCTCCAGGGGATCTCGGAAAGACTCCTGGTTTACTTCTGTTTCTTCTGCCCAGAGGCCCCCATCAAGGCATTCTTCAGCCGGGCCGCTCTCCGGCCCAGCTCCCCGAGGTTGCGGGCCATGGTGCCGGGCCGAAGGGCCCCGGAGCGGTTCAGCCGCTCGGCCGCCTCCCGGCTACCCAGCTGGAGCCGCATGATAGCGTAGACGGTGATCTGGGCCGCTCTCCGGATCGGCCGCGTCTCCGACAGTTTCTCTACCAGCTGAGCATTGTTCAGCCAACTTAGCAGCAACCTTCGCAGGACCATGTCGGAGTCGGCGGCTCTCGATCTATCCGTATCGACTGCCCGGCCTCGCCATGTGGACCGCTCGACCGCTCGGTGATCGGCAGCGGCGGTCCGTCACTTTGATAGTTACGTCGGGCCTTGCGGTTCTGGTTTGAGACAATTCTTTTGCCAATTTCGTTGCAACGGATCGTATTAAGGAACTCATATGTTAGTTATTTCTACACGTGTGTAATTGCTCATTGAACTGCCGCTGAGCCTGTGCATGCATATCCGGTAACTACAAATAAGGAGCCGGTGAGCACACGGACCGGTTTGGCGTGGGACCGGCTTCCCGAATCTTCGGTCGGTTCTGAGCGTCGTGGTGGAGTTTGTTTTGCGGCGTTCGCCAGGCTCCATTCCCAGCCGAAGTTATGTCTGTTTTGCTGAATGCCCTCAACAGCGACTCTCACGTAGAGCTGAGCCAGTACCGAGACCAGCACTTTCGGGTAACGCTTCCTTCCCCCAATCCCCCTGGGCGAGGGTGGTCGCCTCCATGATGCAGTGTAGAGCGGGGCTGGAGGAAGGGCTCCCTCCCCACGGAGGCAAATATTGATAGTTATGTGTTTTGGGGAATTGCGGTGGTTAATCTATCAATACTCCGTTAATGCGGCACTTAGATGTCGGATTGGCGGGCTTTTCCAGATCGGTGAATGGTATTCGTATTCATACTTTTTAAGTTCATTTTATTTATACGCGGCGTTATTATGCATTTTCTTAGTGAAAAGAATACTTTATGGGGTCCGTAGGTAGTAGTAAAGAGACTACCTATTTCACTCTTTGCTCAAGTGTAACGAGAGCATGAGAACCAGACCCCAAGTAAGTTGGAGAGGATGCAGTAGATGCTTGGTGAGCCAAATTTTAGTGAATTATTGGAGTTTTACTGCATTTAGGGCCAAGGTTTTGACGGTTTATGGGAATAGGCAGGAATGTGGAGCTAGAACAATGATCGGATCAGCAGTTATTGAGCGTTGAGAAAGGTAAATGAATGGAAATTAAAATTGTGAACGTGGGAAATGTTTCTTTAAAAATGTAAACACTTAGCAACTAAGATAGAATACTATGAAAAAAGTAACAGTTAATGTTTTAAGTTTGAGGCTGTTCATTGGAACACAGAACAAATTTGGTTTGAGTGGCTGAAGAGATTGTAGAACAAGAAAATCTCAGACTCATGACATACTTCAGATTTGGATGAAATTCTGGTAGGCTTGTAGATAACGTACCTGGTTTCTAATAAAATAGATAAAATCTGAATGAGACTTGCCACATCTAGGCATTTGCTACACTGCTGTGTAATAATCTTCACTGAAACGTAGCTGGATCATAATGTATCCTGTGCAGCTATTGAGCTATCAGTCTGACAGAAGGCATGATTCCAGTGAGAAATCAGGTGGTAGCTTATTCATTCATGTTAACAATGCCTAGTGCACAAACTCTGAAATCATTGAGAGTCATTGCTGTCCCGACCTGGAATATCTCATGTCACCTGCTGAGTAAATTCACAGTTGTTTACTTCACATCAGTCTATATTCCAGCACAATTCACCACTGTTAGCATTAGCACAACTGTAAGATATTACTAATAAGCAACTGTCTGCCCACCCTGATGTACCTTCATCATAGTCAGTGATTTCAATCAAACCAACATTAAGACAGTATTCCCTAAATTTTGCTGGATTATGAAATGCCGCAAGAGGTAACAATACACTGGACCAGTTTACACCAATATTGTGGGCACATACAGGGCTTCTCCATGCCCTCACCTGGGACTGTTTGACCGCCTGTCTTTATTTCTAATCCTAGCCTTCGGACCAGTGATTAAGGAAAGCAAAACTAATTATCAAGTTAGTGACAGAGTGGCCTGCGGGAATGATCTCACTGCTTTAGGACTGCTTTGAGTGCACAGACTGGAACCTATTTGCATGATTCAGGAATTGACTTAAAGCAGGGGTTCCCAACCTTTTTTATGCCAGGACCAACACCATTAAGCAAGATGCCCATGGACCCCAGGGTGGGAAGCCCTGACTTGGAGGAATATGCCACCATGGTCTTGCACTTTATCAAATACCTTGTAGACAATATTACCAGCGATTTTAAAAACATCCTTGTCTTCCTGAATCAGAGGCCATGGATGAACAGCGAAGTCCGCAACCTACTCAGGCTCGGGATGCTGCTAACAGATCCAGTGACACTTCAGCATAAGTTGAAGCCAGGTCAAGCATTTAAAGAGACATTAAAACTGAAGCACAGTTTCAAGCAACAGATAGACACACTTCAGTAATGGGACCAACCCCCGATGCATGCAAAATACATCAGGTCCATCACTGACTATAAAGGAAAGAACTCCTTCCCTGCAAACAGCAACACCATGCTAGCTGAGGAGCTAAACAACTTCTTTGCTCGGTTTGACAGGCACAACAGTGAACAATTGATGAAGGCCTTGACACTTGAGGAGGACACAGCGTTGACATTGAGCACACACAAGGTGAGACATACTCTCCACAGTATCAACAAGTGCCAGATGACATACCCGAGCGGGTCCTTGGGGACCGCCTGACTAGTTAGCAGAGGTTTTTGCTGAAATCTTTAACCTTTTTCTTCCCTTGCTATGGTCCCTGCATACTTCAAAACATCAACCATCATACCAATCATTAAACAGTCAATGGTAACATGCCTTAATGATTACAAAGTAGTTGCATTGCACCCCCGCACCCCCATAGCCGCCAAGTGCCTGGAGAGACTATTTATGTCCCACATTAAGAATACCATCCCTGCTACTGTGTTCCTGCACCAATTTGCCTATAAGGCAAGCAGATCAACAAGGACGCTATCTTCATTGCTCTCCATGACATACTGTACACCTGGAGCAGAAGGACGCCTACACAGAGTGCTTTTTGGTGACAGTTCCTCCTTCAACACCATTCTCCCAACAAGTTGACCATTAAACTACACAATCTGGGATTCAATACATCAGTTTGCAACTGGATTCTGGACCTTCTTACAAATCACACTCGAGACAAGCAAAGGCACATCAACCTCCCTGACTCTGCACCACTCCTTTACACTCTTTTCATCTATGACTGCGCCCTTGCTTATGCCACCAACTTCATCATCAAATTTGCAGTTGATTCCACAATGATTGGATTAATTGTAAATAACTATAAAGCAGCATATGGGGGTGGGGGGAGATGCATAGAAACATAGAAAATAGGTGCAGGAGTAGGTGATTCGGCCCTTCGAGCCTGCACCGCCATTCAGTATGATCATGGCTGATCATCCAACTCAGAACCCTGTACCTGCTTTCTCTCCATACCCCCTGATCCCTTTAGCCACAAGGGCCATATCTAACTTCCTCTTAAATATAGCCAATGAACCGGCCTCAACTGTTGCCTGTGGTAGAGAATTCCACAGGTTCACCACTTTCTGTGTGAAGAAGTTTTTCCTCATCTCGGTCCTAAAAGGCTTCCCCTTTATCCTTAAATTGTGACCCCTCGTTCTGGACTTCCCCAACATCGGAAACAATCTTCCTGCATCTAGCCTGTCCAATCCCTTTAGAATTTTATACGTTTCAGTAAGATCCCCCCTCAATCTTCTAAATTCCAGTGAGGATAAGCCTAGTCGATCCAGTCTTTCTTCATATGAAAGTCCTGCCATCCCAGGAATCAATCTGGTGAACCTTCTCTGTACTCCCTCTATGGCAAGAATGTCTTTCCTCAGATTAGGGGACCAAAACTGCACACAATATTCTAGGTGCGGTCTCGCCAATGCCTTGTACAACTGCAGTAGAACCTCCCTGCTCCTGTACTCAAATCCTTTTGCTATGAATGCCAACATACCATTTGCTTTTTTCACCGCCTGCTGTACCTGCATGCCCACCTTCAATAACTGGTGTACAATGACACCCAGGTCTCGTTGCATCTCCCCTTTTCCTAATCGGCCACCGCTCAGATGATAATCTGTTTTCCTGTTCTTGCAACCAAAGTGGATAACCTCACATTTATCCACATTAAATTGCATCTGCCATGAATTTGCCCACTCACCTAACCTATCCAAGTCACCCTGCATCCTCTTAGCATCCTCCTCACAGCTAACACCGCCGCCCAGCTTCGTGTCATCCGCAAACTTGGAGATGCTGCATTTAATTCCCTCGTCTAAATTTGAAACAAATTTGCAGAAACAGTTTGAAATGTGAAATGACCATAACCTTTCACTCAGTGTCAAAAATTTTAAGAAATGATTATCGACTTCAAGAAATCAAGAAGCTTTGTTACTTATAAATAGTGAATCAGTAAAAAGGATCTGCAGCTTTAGGTTCTTGGGAGTGAACATCACAGACCACTAACATCTCCTGGATAGTAGGGAAGGCTCAGCATACTATCTTGGGAGTTTAAAGAGAGCAAATCTGCTCTAAAAGCTGCTGGTACACTTTTACCAATGTGCCATTGAGAGCATACTGATCTACTGCATGACAGTGTGGTACACTAACTGCAACAAGATCAACTGGGAAGCACTTCAACGAGTGATCAGGACTGCACAGAGCATCATTGGGATACATCTACCCGATATGGAAGCCATCTACAAATCACACCGTCTACGGTGGGCTCGCAACATTGTGATGGACTCATCCCATGCCAATAATCACCTACTCGATCTCCAACCATTTGGCAAGAGGTACAGTAACATCTCTGCACAGACATCCAGACTGAAACAGTTTCATTTCTCCCCAGGGCTGTTGTGCAACTGAACAATGCCACCCAATCCACCCACTGTCCATAGGCACTATGGACAGTCTCTAAGTGCAATACACAGGCATGTGCAGTGTTTATGTTTAAGTGGGGCAGCTACCTTCCTTTCATTTCAGAGCGCTTTGTTTTTTTAAGTTTCAGCTTTAATCCTTAATGCTATTTTATATGTAATGGTATTTTATAAAATGGGCATAGGCATTACAATATTTGAATGGGACATCCACTGGTTTTTTAAATTTATGTTTGTTTTTGATTCAGTTGTAACAGATGTAATTCTAAATAACTTGGACATTATTTCAAATCTGAACATCGTGTTTTTATTAATTGAATTGCCAGTAAAACACTGGTTTCCTTGGCTGTGTAAGTCACCTTCAAGTCCCACCAAACTCGTGAGATTGAGACGGCTCATCCCACCCCAGACCCTAGTTTGTGTGGATGCTGTCTAATTTGCTATCCTTTACAAATTAGTGCCACGATATAGCAGACAGTACACCGCATATGATTAGAGGAATTATGTTTATGCATCTTAACTAAAAGGTTAGTAAAGAATTGCAAAAAGGAAAGGGCCCATTCTAGTTAAATAGTCAAATGTGCACAAGTTGGAGCTCATCTTGAACTTCTGTCACTCATGTGCTGGGCCCTCAATCAGTGTGAACGCCCACACCACCTTACAAACGTCGCTAGCAATCCACCTCGGACAAATGGGTCTCCCACCGGATTGTATGCTACAACCTGTTCTCCCCAGTGTCTTTTCTCATCATTTCCTCTTGAACAAAAGTGTAAGACCAACCTTATTGTCCCTCACCAAGAAAACCTCCAGCTAATTGGATGGAATACATTCCACATCATCCCTTATCTTCAACAATAACCCAAACAGGCTGAAAGCAGAACAGAGCTGCTAAATAGAATACCTACAGCATAACAGTAAAGATGTGAATCAGGACAATACACTAGTATGCTGTTTTGCACTGAATGGAGTTGAACCTTAATTTTGTAGTCCTGAGGAATGACAGTAAAGCCCTAAATTTTAACTTTCAAGATCAGTGGTGTTTTTGGATTGCCTAGAAGGTTGCCAAAGGATATAAGACTACGTGTCATAGGAGCAGAATTGGGCCATTTGGCCCATCGAGTCTGGTTCACTACTCAGTCATGGCTGATCCTTTTTTCCCCTCCGTAGCTCCACTCCCCAGCCTTCTCTCTGTAACCTTTGATGCCGTGTCCAATCAAGACCCTATCAGTCTCTGCCTTAAATACATCCAACGACCTGACCTCCATAACTGCCTTTGGTAACAAATTACACAAATTCACCATCCTCAAGCTAAGAAATTTCTCCTCATCTGGTTGACATGGATGCTCCTCTATCCTGAGGCTGTGCCCTCTTGTCCTAGACTCTCCCACCATGGGAAGCATCCTTTCCACATCTACTCTATCTAGGCCTTTCGACATTCGAAAGTTTTGAAAGCAAACCCACCGCATCCTTCTAAATTCCAGCGAGTACAGGCTCTAAAGCCATTAAACATTCCTCGTATGATAACCCTTTTTATTCCTGGAATCATCTTTGTGAACCTCCTCTGAACCCTCTCCAATGCCAGCATATCTTTCAGATAAAGAGCCCAAAACTGTTCACAATACTCAAGGTGAGGCTGCACCAGCACCTTTTAAAGCCTCAGCATCACACCCCTTCTGTTGTATTCCAGACCTCTTGAAATGAATGCCAACATTGCATTTGCCTCCTTCTTCACTGATTCTACCTGCAAGTTATTCTTTAGGTTGTTATACACAAGGTCTCCCAAGTCCCTTTGTATCTTAGATTTTTGGATTTTCTCCCCATTTAGAAAATGGTCTGCAAATTTATTTCTACTACCAAAGTGCATCACCATGAATTTTCCAACATTGTATTTCATTTGCCACTTTCTTGCCCAAGTTTCTAATCTGACTTAAGTCCTTCTGCTGCCTGTTTCCTCAATACAAGTGTCCCTGCTTTACGATTGTTCGCTTTACGCCACTTTGCTTTTACAAAAGACCTACATTAGTAACCTGTTTTCGCATTACAAAGAGGATTTTTGCTTTTACGAAAATTTTCCCCGTATAAATTAATGGTTCTTCGCTTTACGCTATTTCGGCTTTAAGAAAGGTTTCATAGGAATGCTCGACCTTTGTAAAGAGAGGTGGGGGACATCTGTACTACCTGTCCCACCACTAATCTTCGTATCATCTGCAAGCTTGGCAACAGAGCCATCCATTCCATCATCAAAATCATTGGTATACAGCATAACAAGAAGTGGTCCCAACACTGACTCCTGCGGAATACCACTAGTAACTGGCAGCCGACCAGAAAAGGATCCTTTATTCCTGCTTGGCTGCCTCCTTAGCAATCAGCCAGTGCTCTGACCATACTAGTAATTTTCCTGTAATAGCTTGGGCTCTTAACTTGGCAAACAGCCTTGTGTGGCACCTTGTCAAAAGGCTTTTTGAAAGTCCAAATATGCAACATCCACTGCATCCCCTTTATGTATCCTACTTGTAATCTCCTCAAAGAATTCCAGCTGGTTTATCAGACAAGTTTTCTCTTGAGGAAACCATGCTGACTTTGTCCTATCTTGTGTCACTAGGTACTCCTTAACCTCATCCTTAACAATTGTCTCCAACATCTTCCCAGCCACTGAGGTCAGGTTAACTTGTCTAAAGTTTCCTTTCTGCTGCCTTCCTCCTTTCTGAAGTAGTGGGGCGACATTTGCAATTTCCCAGTCCTCTGGCACCATGCCAAAGTCCAGTGATTTTTGAAAGATCATTACTAATACCTCCACAATCTCTACCTCTACCTCTTTAAGAACCCTAGGGTGCAGTTCATCTGGGCTGGGTGACTAATGTACCTTGGGTCTTTGAGCTTTTCCCTTGTAAGAATAACTGCACTCACTTCTGTTTCCTCACACCCTTCAACATCTGGCACACTGTTAGTGTCTTCCACATTGAAAACTAAAGCCAAATACTCATTTAGTTCATCTGCCATCTTGGCCCCCATTATTATTTCTCTAGCCTGATTTTCTAGAGGTCCTGTATTGGCTCTCATCTCTCTATTTTTCACATACTTTAAAAAACTTTTACTGTCCATGTTGATACTGTTTGCTATTATATTTCATCTTTAATGATTCTTTTAGTTGCTTTCTGTAGACTTTTAAAAGCTTCACAATCCTTTATCTTCCCACTTATTTTTGCTTTGTTGTATGTCTTCTCTATTGCTTTTACATTAACTTTGACTTCCCTTGTCAGCCACAATTGTACTATTTAGTCATTTGAGTATTTCTTCCTTTTGAAATATATCTATCTTGTGCCTTCCACATTTTTCCCAGAAACTCTCATCATTGCTGCTCTGCTATCATCCCTGCCAGCATCTCCTTCCAATTTACTTTGGCCAGCTCCTCTCTCATACCACTGTAATTTCCTTTACTCCACTGAAATAGTGCTACGTCAAACTTTAATTTCTCTTTATCAGATTTCAAGTTGTACTCAAATCACATTGTGATCACTGCTTCCTAAAGGTTATTTTACCTTAAACTCCCTAATCACCTCCATTTCATTACGTAACACCCAGTCCAGTATAGCTGATCCTCTAGTAGGCTCAATGACAAACTGCTCTAGAAGCCATCTCATCGGCATTCAACAAACTCACTCTCTTGAGATCCATTACCAACCTGATTTTCCCAATCAACCTGCATGTTAAAATCTCCCATGACTATCATAACATTGCCCTTTAGACAGACTTTTCTGTTTCCCATTGTAATCTGTGATCAACATCTGTAAATAACTGCCATCAGGGATTTTTTCCCCTTTCAGTTTAACTCAACCCACAAGGATTCAACATCTTCTGATCTTGTGTCATATCTATCTACTGATTTGATGCCATTCTTTACTAGCATGCCACCCTTTTCTGTCTACCTTCCTATCCCTCCCAGTACAATGTGTGAGCTTGGACATGCAGTTCCTAACTACAACCATCCTTCAGCCATGGTACAGTGATGGCCACAACATCATACCTGTCAATCTGTAACAAGTGCAACAAGATCATCCACCTTATTTCAGGTTTTCCATGCATTGACATATAATACTTTGAGTACAGGTGGTCCCCGTTTTTTGAACGTTTGCTTTACGACAGCTCACTGTTAGAAAGACCTACGTTAGTACCTGTTTTTGCTAACCAAAGAGGATTTTTGCTTTTACAAAAAAATGGCGCCTGCTTTATATGTGTGTTTACACCGAGAAAGACTACAATGACCGTGAAGCCTTGTGCAGGCAGTGTGTGTGCATGTGTGTATGTGCATGGGCATGTAAGTATGTATGCAGATTTCTTTTTCTCCAAATCAATTTTGGCTCACTGTCTTCCCGATTTTGATAAGTGAAACTACACCGTAATACAATATTTCTACTTTATGTAGGCTGTATCTTTATCATATCATTCCTGCTTTTACTATATGTTTGTGTTATTTTAGGTTTTGTGTGTTATTTGGTTTGATTTTGTAGGTTTTTTTTGGGTGTGGGAATGCTCAAAATTTTTCCCATATAAATGAATGGTAATTGCATCTTCGCTTTACGCCATTTTGACTTACAAACTGTTTCATAGGAATGCTCTACCTTTGGATAGCAGGGGAAACCTGTACAGGTAGTCCCTGAGTTACGAACGTCCAACTTACGGACAACTCATACTTACGAACCGAGGAAGGAGAATGCTGTCCGCCATTTTAAGTTGTTGCTGTTGACACTGTGAGTGTGGAACTTTGTATTTGGCTTAAATTTTAATTAGCAAGATTCACCCTGAACCCCCCCCCACCGTTCCAGTTGGCTGGTGGTGCAGTGAGATCAGAGCCGGGCTGAAGAACAGAGGTTCCTGAACTCAGTCCAGTGACAGACTGCTCCCGTGCTGGGTTGCTGTCGATCCAGTGACTCCCGTACCATCTGTGCTGGGTTGATGCTGAGCTTGCAACTTGGCCTCATATTAAAAAAAACACTGCCACCTCCAGTTTAAATTCCCACGCAGAATATTGTGGCGGATCAAATACCCAAACCCAGCACAGCCCCCACTTGTCCCATTTAACCTGTCTCAGTGGACCCGGGGATTTCAGTGCAGTGGTCCTTAGGACTCAGTGGAGCTCGGGACCCGCCGCCCACAGTGTTTCTGTTCCGTTGACGAGAAGTGATCGCAATTGAAAATAAAGTGCAAGTAATAAAGTTATCGGAAAGAGGTGAAACGCCATCGGTCATTAGAAAAGCGGTAGGCTACAGTCGGTCAACGATCGGAACAATTTTAAAGGATAAAGGATAAAATGAGAATAATGGAGTATGTGAAAGGCCACCGATGAAAGCTACAATTATTACTAAGCAATGCAGTGGTTTAATTATTGGAATACACATGTTTCTTACGTGTTTTATGTGCATATAAAGGTAAAATATATACTATAAACTAAGACAAACATTTGACTGACTGACGCTAAATAATACCAGATGTACTTTTTCCGACTTGCTTACAAATTCGACCTAAAGAAGGACTTGGGAACAGGACTCGTTCATAACCCGAGGACTGCCTGTACTGTATTTACTATACTTTTTGATTCTGCATTTCTAAAGCATTGATACTCACTGTTGTCTGCAATTTTGTTCTATCATCTGCCTGCCTGCTGTCTTCGCTCTTTTACTATCTGTCCTATTCTGAATCCCTTCATTCCAGTTCCCACCCTGCTGTCAAATTAGTTTAATCCTCCTGAACAGCTCCAATAAACCTGCCCATGGTACATGGAACTTAGAAATTTCCAAATTATGTACATTTATGTAACTTCTAAAGTATGTACATGTTTGGCACAGCGTTGTGGGTCAAAGGATCTGACGAAGGGTCTCGGCCCGAAACGTCGACAGCGCTTCTCCCGATAGATGCTGCCTAGCCTGCTGTGTTCCACCAGCATTTTGTGTGTGTTGTTTGAATTTCCAGCATCTGCAGATTTCCTCGTGTTTGCTGTATCGTGCTGTAGGTTTTCTATGTTCTATGAGAATACTGGTTTTTCTCGGGTTCAGGAGCAGCCAGTCACTTTTGTACAGGTCATACCTCCCCCAGAAGAGGACCCAATGATTCAAACCTGAAACCCTACCCCCTGGACCAGCTTCTCAGCCACACATTAATTTGCCATATCATCCTGTTTCTACCCTCGGTGGTGTGTGGCACAGACAGCAATCCAGAAATTACAATCCTGGAGGTCCTTCTTGGCTTAGTCTAGCTCTCTAGTTCTCGGGACCTCTTTGCTTTTCCTTCCTATGTAGTTGGTACCAATATGTACCAACTCCCTCCTCCTCCAAAATGCCGTGGACTTGATCTGAGACATCCCTGACCCTAGTACCTGGGAGGCAACATACCATTCTGATGTCCCATTCACGTCCACAGAACCTCTGACTGTTGAGTCCCCATCACTACTGCACCCTCTTCTCCCTTTAAGATGTAAGACAATACTACATTGTATTGGTCATTTGGCCCGTGATGTTTTGCTGGTTTTTATGCTGATTATAGTAACTGTCTTCATGTTTATGATTCATATCACTCCATTTGTTTCATATTCAAGTATCTACCTCACCGAACTGCCTGATTCTTCCCCCTCATGGCTTTTAAATGTGCCCTCCCGGGGACCTTAAGACTATTACTCTGGTATTTGACATTTCTACCCTGGGGAACAGATTTTGACCATCTACACTATCTAAGCCTTTCTATTATCTTACCTCTGTCTGGTCTCCTCTCAGCCTCCTTTCCTCCAGGGAGAATACACCAAATAATCCAATCTATACCCCTTATAGGTCATACCCTCCAATCCTAGTAAACTTCTGTATCTTTTTCCACAATCTCCATATCCTTCCTCTGAGGGAGGTAATCTGAACTGCACAGAATACTCCCAAGTGTGATCTGATTTAATGTTTTCTATAGCTGGAACTTAGAATGAAGACAAGCACGCCTTCCACCTTTCTCACTCTATCCATTTCAGTCGACTAAGGACCTGGACCCCATGATCCATTTGCAGCTCCAGCCAGAATAAAATCCTTCAACTCCTATTATGTATTTTGAGTATGCCAGTTCTGAATTCACCTTGGACCCCTTGCATTTCTGTCTTCTGAATCCACCTACCTTTTGAAGGACCTTCTCAAATGCCCTAATGAAATCCATGTTGGTAGCATCCACTGTCTTACCTCAAGCACTTTTGTCACCTCTTCAAAAAAAAAACCTCAATGTTAGGAGTTGTCTCTAATCCACATAAAATCATGCTGACTGTCCTTAAGGCAGGTTATATCTGTCCAAATGTGCATAAATCCTATTCCTCAGTATTCTCTTCAGTAGCTTCCCTACCACTGACATTAAACTTACTGCGCCATAGTACATGGATTTTCTTTCTTGAATAACATTTGCTGCTGTCCATTCCTTTGGGACTTTACCTGTTACTAGTGAGGGCAAAAAAGATCTTTGTCAATGAGGCTGTTCAGCCCATTGAGCTTGCTATTCCATCATGGCTGAATTATTATCCCTCTCATCTGTATTCTCCTGCCTTCTTACCATAATACCATAATCCTTGACGCTTGACTGAATAAGAACCCATTAACCTCTCCTTTAAATACCCAATGACTTAGTCTCCACAGCTCTCTGGCAATGTTTTCCACAGATTCACTGCCTTCAGACGAAAAAAATTCCTTCTCATCTCCGTTCTAAATGGATGTCACTCTATTCTGAAGCTGTGCCATCTGGTTCTAGACTTGCCCACTATCTGAAACATACTCTCCACATCCTTTCAACATTTGATAGATTTCACTGAGATCCCCCCTCATTCTTCTAAATTCCAACAAGCACAGGCTTGGAGTCATCAAATGCTTCTCGTACATTAATCCTGTCATTCATAGAATTATTCTTGTGAACCTCCTCTGGACCTTCTCCAATGCCAGCATATCTTTGCATTGATGAGGAGCCCAAAACTGCTCACAATATTCCAGATGCAGTCTAA
The DNA here is from genome assembly GCF_030144855.1 of Hypanus sabinus. NCBI lineage: Eukaryota > Metazoa > Chordata > Chondrichthyes > Myliobatiformes > Dasyatidae > Hypanus > Hypanus sabinus. The sequence goes on from NC_082707.1 coordinate 35,441,399, forward strand.
CCTGTTCCTTGAAAACCCTCAGCGTGACATCCTTGCTGTTGTATTCTAGTTCTCTCGAAATGAATGCTAATATTGCATTTGCTTTCCTTTCCACAGACTCAACCTCCAAGTTAACATTTAGGGAATCCTGCACAAGGACTCTTAAGTCCCTTTGGACATCTGATTTAAAAAAAAAATTCTCCCTGTTTATAAAATGATTTGCTTTTATTCCTTATAATAAAGTGTGACATCATACACTTCCCTACACGCTATTTTCCTCTGTTAAGTCCTTCTGTAGACTCCCTGCTACTCAACACTACCTGCCCCTCCAATTATCTTTGTATCGACTGCAAACTTGGCCACAAAACCATCAATTCTGTCATCTAAATCATTGACATAATGTGATTTAAAAAGTGGTCCCAACACTGACCACGTAGAACACTTAGTCACTGGCAGCCAACCAGAAATGGCCTCCTTTGTTCTCACCCTTTGTCTCCTCTATCCAAACTAGTATCTTTCCTGTAATACCATGGGTTCTTATTAAGCAGCCTCATATGCTGCACATTGTCAAAGACCTTCTGAAATCCAAGTAAACAACATCCACTGACTTAACAAGCAGGATAGACAATGGTATCTCCTCAAATAATTCCAACAGATTTGTCAGGCAAGGTTTCCCCTTAAGGAAACCATGCTGATTATAACCTATTTTATCATGTGCTTCCAAGTACATTGAAACTTCATCCTTAATAATGGAGTCTAGCATCTCAAGTCAGGCTTACTGGCCTATAATTTCCTTTCCTCTGCATCCCTTCCTCAAAGAGTGGAGTGACATCTGCAAATTCCCTGTCCTCTGCAACCATTCCAGATCTAGTGATCCTTGAAAGATCATTACAAGTGCCTCCACAATCCTTTCAACAACCTCTTTCAGAACCCTGGGATGTTTTCCATTTGGTCCAGTTGATTATGTATCTTTAGACTGTGCAGCTTCCATAAAACCTTCTCCTTGGTAATAGCAGCCACACTCACTTCTGCCCCTTGGCATTCTCAAATTTCTGGCTTACTGCTAGTGTTTTCAACCGTGAAAATAGATGCAAAATACTTGTTAAGTTCATCTGCTATTTCTTTTACTACCTTTTCCATTACTACCTCTTCAGCATCATTTTTCAGTGGTCCAGTATCCACTCTTGTCTCTCCTTTATTCTTTATATATCTGCAAAAACTCTTGGTATCCTCTTTTATATTATTGACTAGCTTATCATCATATTTTATCTTTTCTCTCCTTGTGGCTTTTTTTTACTTGCCTACTGCTGGTTTTTTAAAAGCTTCACACTAATATTTGCTTTATTATATGTCCTTTTTTTTTGCATTTTATGCTGTCTTTGACTTCCCTTGTCTGCCATGGTTGCATCATCCTCCGTTTCATCTTTGGGATGGATCTATCCTTTGGCTTCTGAATTGCTCCCAGAAACTCTGCTCATTGCTGTTTTTCCATCATCCCTGCTGGTGTCCTTTTCCTATCATCTTTGGCCAACTCCTCTCACATGCTTCTGTAGTTCCCTTTACTCAGAATTATATTCAGTTGTACTACTGAAGCAACTAACTTTATCTTTTTCTCTCAAACTGCAAAGTGAATTCATTCATATTATGATCATTATTTCCTCAGGGTTCCTTTAACTTAAGCTCCTTAATCAAATATTGTGATACTTGTTGATAGGCCCTGAGGATTTGTCCACCTTAATGCTCTTCAGAAGATCAAGTACTCCCTCCTTAATCTCAAGATGTTGCAGCATATTAGCATACCTCACTCTGTCTTCACTGTCTTGGAAATCCTTCTTGATAAATACTGACAAAAAGTAATTATCTAATGCCACTTACTGACTCAAAACACACATTCCTTCCTTTAATGCTTGAGTGGGCCTTGCTTCTCAATAATTTTCCCCTTTTTCTTAAAGTAAGCCTAAAATACCTAGGGATTTTCCTGGTTCTGCTTGCAAAAGACAATTCATAGCATTGTTTGGCTTCCAAAGCACCTGCTTGAGTACTGTCCTGCTTTCTTTCATATAGGCCAATTCTGATTTTAACTTCCTTAAAACTGATCCACACAAAAGCTGTAACTGGGAAATATAAAAGTCTTTTCATACAGTGAACTTTCTCTAGAGAACGAGTGCCAAGGAGCCCAAAAAGATCTCACTCGCCTGATACGTTTAATATCATTTTCAGAGGCCAGAGCCCAATCAGCCGTGGTAACAGAACACTTTGAGGAGGGTACTTGCAGTTGGCGAAGCTTGAACAAATGGAGAGCTTCGCAGGCATTCAGACATTCCGGAGGCTCAATCAGCGGTGGGATTGGGCCTCCTTTGAGGAGATTATTAGCAGGTCAGTGAAGCTTGAATAAAAGGAGAGCTTTGCAGGTGTTCGGACATTCTGGAGGCCCAATCAGTGGCAGGAACAGAGCTCTTCGAAGTAAATAAAAGTACAAGTGGGGTGGCCATTGTTGGGAATGGGCCAGCAGTGAGAGTGGGAGTGTCAGCCTTTGATGAGAAGAGGCTGAGGCCAGACACAGGTTGGAAGATTTGGTCTTGGTTGCCCATTGTACAGAACAGACAGGATGGCAGATATGGCAGTGGAATGCTTTTCCTGTAGGATGTGGGAACTCATGGAACCTGATGGTCTCCCTGATGACTAAGCTTGCAGGAAGTGCAGCCAACTCCAGTTCATGAAAGGCCGCATTAAGGAGCTGGAGCTGGATGAACTGGGGATCATCCGGGAGGCAGAGCATTTGATAGATACGACTTTTTTTTATATTAGTTTTTTTATACATTTTCTACATAACTACAGATAAAAAACCCCCAGATCAAAATGAAGAACATTGATACAGTGCAAAAATAAGCATACAATAACAATCTGATATAGAGAAAGATAATTCAAAAAGCACCCAAATTGAAGACAAGTAAAATTAGTGTCCTCCCCAAGCCCCACAACACGAAACAAAAAAAGGAAACTCCAGACCACCCACAACACAATATAGAGTTTATAAATCAGGACAATCAAACCCCCAAACTGTGAATACACTTAGCAACAGAAGATATCAATGCCTACTACCAAAAGAAAAAAGGAGCTGAAAGCAAGGGACTGAAAAAATAACCTTAGGAGGAAGGTTATGAAAGTACTCAATAAAAGGTCCCCAAACTTTATGGAACTTTAAGTCCGAATTAAGAATTGAATAATGAATTTTTTCAAGGTCCAAGCAGGCCATAATATCATTAAGCCATTGAGCATGCGAGGGCGGGGCAACATCTCTGCATCTAAGAAGGTTTAAACGTCTAGCCAGGAGAGAGGCAAATGATAATATTCGACACGTAGATGAACTCAGACGTAAATCTGTCTCACCCCAGAAACCGAACAGAGCAATTAAAGGGTTAGGTTCTAGGTGGTGATTCAGAATATACGATAACGTTACAAAGACATCTTTCCAAAATTTCTCCAAGCTAGGACATAACCAGTACATATGAATGAGAGAGGCCTCACCCCTTTTGCATTTATCACAAAGTGGACTGATATTAGGGTAAAATAAGATAGTTTAGATTTAGACATATGAGCTCTATGAACAATCTTAAACTATAAGAGGCAATGGCGAGCACAAAGAGAGGTTGTATTAACCGATTTGAGAATCAAGTCCCAAGTCTCATCAGATCAGGAGGTATTTAAATCCTGCTCCCATGCCATTTTAATTTTATCCACAGGGGCACGTCATAAGGCTGCTAATTTGTCTTGAATACTTGATATTAAACCTTTACCTAATGGATTAATGGAAAGAAAAAAGTCCATAACATTTTTCTCAGGCATTTCAGGGAAGTTAGGAATTAAAGGAACAATGAAGTGTCTTAATTTGGAGATATTTAAAAAAATGAGCGTTGGGCAGATTGAACTTAGAGAGCTGTTGGAAAGAAGCGAAGCGATTATCAGTAAAAAGATCTTCAAAATGTCTAATGCCTTTCCTATACCAATCATGGAATGCTGAGTCATACGTAGTGGGTAGAAAAAGGTGATTATGTTCGACGGGGCTGGAAACGGAAAAACCATGGAAACCATAAAATTTCCTAAACAGCCCAAATACACAAAGTGTGTCTAACAAGAGGATTAACTATTAATCTGGACAAACTACTAGGGAGTACATAGCCAAGAAGTGCAGAGATGGATAGTTCTTTGGTGGAGCTCAGCTCCATTGCCACTCAGTTAGAGCACTTGGGTTGGCCATGGAAAAAAGACCAAAAGGTAGTACAATGTACATTGGCTGCCCAGTAATATAAACGAAAGTTAGGTAAAGCCATGCCACCCTCTTTTTTAGGTTTTTGGAGATAGACTTTATTAATTCTAGAGCGCTTATTCTTCCACAGATATGACAAAATAATAGAGTCTAAGGAATCGAAAAAAGATTTGGGAATAAAAATTGGGATTGATTGAAATAAGTATAAAAGTTTAGGGAGAACATACATTTTAACAACATTAATACGACCTACCAAAGACATAGATAGAGGTGACCATTGATAGATATGACTTTTGAGCAGGTGGTTACAACCAGAGTGCAGAATTCAGGGAACACTAAGAAAGATAAAGGGAGAAAGAAGTCAGTGAAGGGTCGCCTGTGGCCTCAGCAGCAGGTATACCCTTTTGATTACCGCTGAGGGGATGACCTATCTGGCAATGTAGCAGCAGATTGACCAATACCACTGTGGGTGGCTCTGAGCCTCGGAAGGATAGGGTGATGTCAGGCTGAGCAGTAGTCATAGGGGACTCAATAGTTAAGGGGACAGATAGATTCTACAGCAGCAAAAGAGACACCAAGATAATGTGTTGCCTCCTAGGGTCCAGGATGTTTCTGAGTAGTTGCAGAATGTTCTTGAAGGGGAAGCTGAGCAGCTGGAGGTCGTGGTACATGTTGATACCAATGATGTAAGTCAAAGTCTGTCCCGAGCCTCTAGGCTCATCAGGCTGGTGCTTATGCCAGTTTCTATGGCGTGAAGCAGCTGAGACTACGAGACTCCGCCCCTGGATAGGACGCCAGTCTATCATGAGGTTAACCCCCAGCAGCTTTGCCGGTACCCACTTACAGCTCGGCTGTGGCTCAAACTCACAACCTTCAGATCGCTAGTCGAATGCCTTTACCACTTGGCCACACGCCACACAATGATGTAGGCAGGAGAGGGGTAAAGGTCCTGCACAGTAGGGTTAGGAAGGAGGTTGAGGAACGTCAGCACTGAAGTACTAGTCTTCAGATTAATCCCGGTGCTGTGAGCTGGGGAAGGTTAGAGCAGGAAGATAGTGCAGATGAATGAGTCGCTGAGGAAATGGGGCAGGTTTTCAAGTTCTTGGATTATTGGAATCTTTTCTGGGGAAGGAGTGACCTGTACAAGTGCAAAGGCTTACACCTGAACTGGAGCGGAACCAAAATCCTGGAATGGAGGTTTGCTAATGCTATTGGGGAGGGTTTAAACTAGATTTGAAGGGGAGAGTGGTGGGAGCTGAAGTGAAGAGGCAGAAGATGGTGCACAAGTAGAGACAGCTTGTAGAGAGTTTGTGAGGAAGAAAAAGCAGATGATGGAGTAAAGATGCACTCAGCTAGATGGTTTGAGATGTGTCTATTTTAATGCAAGGAGCATCATAAACAAGGCAGATGAACTTAGAATGTAGATCAATACATGGAACTATGATGTTGTGGCCATTATAGAGACCTTGTGGGAGATACATTACAGAGACCTTGTGGCTCCTCTGGAAAAACGTTTATTTTGCCCCGTTAATCCAGCAAATACAAGATCTCTCGAAAATATCTGAACTGGTAAGGGGAGCAAGAATGGGGAGAAGGAATGAGACAAAAAAGAGCATCACTGCGGAGCCTGTGGACAAAAGGGCAACGAGTGGCTCCTCTATGCGTACAGGTGGTAGTGAGGCTGATGCTGGGCCTTGTTCAGACGAAGCGGCAACTTTAATAAAAATTCTGTAAGAGATACGGGAATTCCAAAAAGGCATAAAACAGCAACTAAATGATATCAAGTCAGAGCTCACCAACATTAATCAAAAAATAGCAGTGGCAGAGACACAAATTGAAAAGGTGGAAAATCGCATTCAAAACGTTGAACGGATGCTAAGTAAGATGATAAAAATGTTAAATCAACAAGCAAATGAACTACCAAGAAAGAAGGTTACGATGGAAGAACATCAGGATATATAATGTTCCCATTGGAGCGGAGGGGTTGTCTATGGTGGAATTTGTAGAAAAGTTATTATGGGACACGCTGGAGATTTCTTCGACCACGGAACTCGACATTGAGAGAGCACACCACACACTCGTCCCGAGGCCTTCTGGAGACGTAGGATAAGCCACCGTCAATAGTAATTAGATTCCTTTGGTACAAAACCAAAGCAGAGATTCTGCGCAAGGCCCGGGGGAAGAAGAAGGTATTTTTGTAGGGGAAATTAATATATTTTGATCAAGATTACTTCCCAGTGATCCTGCAGAAACGTAAGGAATATTCTGAAGCAAAGCGAGTATTAAAGCAAAGAAAGATTAGCTTCCAGACTCTTGTACCTGCTAACCTGTGAGTGTTTTATGAAGACGGGACGCGGCTGTATCAGACAGTGGAAGAGGCGACTGCAGACGTGAAAGCCAGAGGGTTTCCCGTTAGCGTGATCAAACTGAGGGAAAGCCTGGCTGAGCAGCTTTCCCGCTCTGCTTGGGAAATAGAGAATCGAGGAAGCAGGGGATGGGAGGAAGGTGAGAGAAGAATATCAGGAAGAAACTGAGTTTTCAGAAGACAGCCCTCACCTCCTCCAGAAGAGCCATTTGGTCTGACTAATTTCAAAAATGTTGATAAGCTAAACAGAACCAAAATTGACAGTGCTATACTTATCTCAAGAAATACATATTGCAATGTGGATTTTATATTACTCAGTTTTTTTATTTTTTATTCATTCACTCCTTTTTCCCTACTTAAATGAGAATATATACATGGGAGGAATGCACATGGAAATCTTTTCTGTGTAACAAACATAGATTTAGAACACCTACTTTTATGGGTATGCAGTGGGGGCCCTCAACTCACAGATAGGAGAGGCTATCCCTCATGGCTAGGCGTTTTCTCTAGCTCAACCCAGGGTCATTTCCTAGAGACCTCAGCCTTGGAATCACACCTTGGTTACCTTTTTATTTGCGTTTCTTGGTTCTTATTTATTCAGGGAGTAGATCAATTAAGTTTTATTCTGCTGATTTCAATGAGATACTGACAGATAAATACACGTGGCTAAGGACAAAGTAAAATTAATTTCTGGTAATGTCAATCAACTGTTAAATCCAATCAAACGCAGTAAAATTCTATCAAAAATGAAGAAAGAAAGAACAAGCCCATGTAGTATTTACAGGAAACTCACTTAAGTTATAATGAGCATGGAAAACTAATTTGTTTTTCTCCTCATATAAATCAGGACATAGGAGAGGAGTTGCTATTCTCATCTCAAGTAAGTTAAGTTTTGAAAAAGTATTCGAAATGGGAGATAAATAGGGCAGATATATTCCGGTAAGGGGGAATATAGATGAAAATTCAGTTACTCTATTGAATATATAAGCACCCCCAGGAAGTGATATTAGTTTCTTCCAGAAAGTTACTAATATGGTAATGGAAACAGAAGGTCTCTTGATAAGTGGGAGAGAACTAAATTTACATTTACAACCAAAGTTAGACTCTTACAATAGAAAAGCCTATGAAACGAAGTCCTTGCCTGACATCAGTTGCTACCAGTCAACACCCCTTAGCTCCTGTCTTATCTTTTGTAATTTGTCCTCTCTCAATTTAGCAACTTATTGCAAGATTGAATTTTGTCCCTACTCATTATGTGTTGTGCCAAAATATTCACCCATTATTCGGTTACTTGGTCTGGCTCATTACCCAAAGCTAGGTCTTGTTAGATGCTCCTATTGTTTCCAGAATATCTCTTGTATGCACCGAAGATATGGAGAGATTTCTAAGGCTTTTGTATTAAGGAAGTTCCAATAGTTAAGTCTCCAACGATGACAACCCTGTTTTTTTGGTACCTTTTCATAATCTGCCTACATATTTATTCCTCCACCTCCTGGTAGCTTTTGGGAGGCATATAGTGCAATGCCATCAGTGTAACTGTATCTATCCAATTTCTGAACTCCATCCACATTACCTTTGTGAATGAGCTCTTCAGTACCTCTGTGACATTCTCAGGGTTTTCAGTTTCTTAAGGTCTTCATCACTTGCTCTTCAGTATGAGATTAAAGTTTGCTAATGATACAAAGATCAGTGGAGGGGCTGGTAGTGCTGAGGAATCAGAGAGTCTGCAGAGAGACTTGGATAGATTGGGGGAATGGGCAAAGAAGTGGCAAATGAATTACAGTGTCGGAAAGTGTACGGTCATGCACTTTGGTAGAAGAAATAAATGGGCAGACTTATTTAAATAGGGAGAGAATTCAAAGTTCTGAGATGCAGTGGGACTTGGGAGTCCTCGTGCAGGATACCCTCAAGGTTAACCTCCAGGTTGAGTCAGTGGTGAAGGCGGTGAATGCAATGTTAGCATTCATTTCTGGAGGAATAGAGTATAGGAGCAGGGATGTGATGTTGAGGCTCTATAAGGTACTGGTAAGACCTCACTTGGAATACTGTGTGCCGTTTTGGGCTCCTTATTTAAGAAAGGATGTGCTGACATTGGAGAGGGTTCAGAGAAGATTCACTAGAATGGTTCTGGGAACGAGAGGGTTAACATTTGAGGAACATTTGACCGCTCTTGGACTGTGCTCCTTGGAGTTTAGAAGAATGAGGGAGGACCCCATAGAAACATTTCGAATGTTGAAAGGCAGGGACAGAGTGGATGTGGCAAAGTTGTTTCCCATGCTGGGGGAGTCTAGTATGAGAGGACATGACTTGAGGGTTGTAGGGCACCCATTCAGAACAGAGATGTGAAAAAAATTTTTTAGCCAGCGGGTGGTGAATCTATGGAATTTGTTGCCACGGGTGGCAGTGGAGGCCGTCATTGGGTGTATTTAAGGCAGAGATTGATAGGTATCTGAGTAGTCAGGGCATCAAAGCTTATGGTGAGAATGCGGGGGAATGGGACTTAAAGGGGAGATTGGATCAGCTCAAGATGAAATGGTGGAGCAGGCTGAATGGCCGACTTCTCCTTTGTCTTATGGCCTTCAGAAAGGGCCAATGTCACTGTGCTGTTCTGTTGGACTTTCAGATGACTGGAAGAGATGCCCTCTAAATTCTTTTAAAAGTTTGAAGTTTCTTGAACTGATAAACAAGGCTTAAGTTTGCATTCTGTGGCGGTATTTCCACTAAGTAATAGGGCCAGTTTCTCATTTGCTGCTTGATGTCCTGGATCACCATTTTCTTCCTTTTCTAAATGTACGTCCAGGAATATGTTCCTAATATAATCCAGTCTTATCCACATTGAACACATTTGACCCAATGATTAATTCTTAATTATCCTTATTAGAGCTAAAGCATCAAGAAGTGCGCTTTGTAGCATGGTCAGCACTTGCTGTTGGATGCGTCAAGCTTGATCCTTTAAAATGCACAAAATATATGTTTTATATTTTATACTACTGTTTGGTTGAATGATCGAAACCTAATTTTAATTTCCATTGTGATAGTTCCCCTTTTGTATGCACTGCCATCAATTTCTTTTACTTTGAGTAGCACAGTAATGGCATTATACTGTAATGATTATACAGCACAATTACCTGCTGTCAGTATAGAAACAATCCCAGCTATTACCTGATCCACAGAGAAACTCTACAGTTTGTATTTCACTGCTTTGTTAAGATAACTGTAGTGGCAGGAGAGTTGAGTTGTCTTCTTATCAGGTGTAATATCATCCACTGATGATCAACAAAGGCACATCTCAAGGATGCATGCTTGGTCCACCTGCTCTACTCTCTTTACAATCCTAGCTGTGTGGCGTGGCAGAGCTGAAACGCCGTCTATAAATTCACCAATGTCACAGCTGTTGGCATTGAGGAGCCATAGATAGATTGGCTGATTGAGTGGTGCTGTCACAACAACCTTGCACTCAAACATGAGCAAGGACAAGGAATTGATTGTGGATTTCAGGAGAGGAAATTAAAAAAAATGCAAACTAACCCTCAGTGAGGAGTCAGTGGTGGAAGGGGTGAGTACCTACTGTGGAGAGCATTCTAACTAGTTGGATCAGGATTCTGAACACTGGTGCACAGGATCACAAGAGCCTGCAAAGGGTTATGGACTCAGATGGCTCTATCACTGACACAACCTTCCCCACCATGGAGGACATCTTCAAAATTTGGTGCCTTAGAAAGTCAGCATCTATTATTAAGCACCCTCAGTATCCAGGATGTACCTTAGCACAATACTACCATTGTGGAGGAGGTACGGGAGCCTGAAGATGGTCATCATCGTTTAAGGAACAGCTTCTCCTCTGTCATCAGATTTCTGGTCCATGAACACCGCCACCCTTTATTCCATTCTGTGATTTCTTTTTTCATATGTGTCTTGCACCAGACTTGCAGCAAAACATCAAATATCATGAAATTATCAGTGATTCTCATTTGTCCAGTGCATATGGGAAACTGCTTTTTGTAGGAACCGATATGTTTTGAATGTATGTGTGCTCATTTGTATTTATGGGATGTACATAAGTCAAGCATTTGTAATCTGGTGATGTGCAGGTGCATTTCCAGTGCTCTTTTGAATATAGTTTTGCCCACTCACTTGAGGAAGAATAGAAAGTCGGTGTGTTTGGCAGTGGAACTTGAAAACTGATTTGGATAACCATTTTTAAGTTGTAGATTGCTTCTTCAATTCAGGCAGTGCCTAGAGTATCTAGAGGCAGCCAACTTTATTTTTGGCAGCTTGGCAGATTTACTAGAACCAGGAGACATAGCCTCAAGATTCAGGGCAGTAGACTTAAAGATGGAGATGAGGAGAAACTACTTTTTCCAGTGGTGAATCTGTGGAATTGTCTGCCCAGTGCAGTGGAGGTTACCTCAATAAATATACTTAAGACAAGGTTGGATACATCTTTTCATTGGGGGAATTAAGGGTTATGGGGAAAAGTGGAGGTTATGGAGGTAAGTGGAGATGAGTCCATGGCCAGATCAGCCATGATCTTAATTGAATGGTGGAGCAGGCTTGACAGGCCAAATGGCCTATTCGTGTTCCTGTTTCTTATGAACTGGGGAGCTTTTGCCCTGGGAGTTCACAACCTTTAGTTCGTTTCTGCATTTTTGATTTAATATGCAAGGGGTCAAAAGCTTTTAGATGTAGATTTATTGTATAGAATATTTTTTTTGTTATATCCTTAAATTTTAATGTTTATTTATTCTTAAGGGAAGCAGATATGAGCAGGACAGACTGCTGAGATACAGTTGTACTCTCTATGTTGGGAATCTGTCATTCTACACAACTGAAGAACAGATCTATGAGCTCTTCTCAAAAAGTGGAGATGTCAAGAGAATCATCATGGGCCTGGATAAAATCAAGAAAACTTCATGTGGATTCTGTTTTGTGGAGTATCTTTTTTGTGTGTCTAGTTTTTATTTTGTATGTTCCCTGAACCCACTGCTTTATAAAGTACATCATTTTATATAGCTGAACATGTACAAGGGTGTTAGTTTTTAGTTGAGCTATTAATGACTATTAAACAGGGCAAGAGTTTACAAACATAGGATGAAGATGGTATCACACTGTGATGTGCTTTGATGAAGTGCCTGGAAAGCACAGTCTAACATGTAAAGGTAACACTTGCAAGTCTGGGGAGTGGGGGCAGCTGGATAGTTCTCTGTTCTTGCATAGAGTTTACAGGCCAAATAGTGTCTTCTATGCTGTATCCATGGGAGGTTTAGAGGAGTACAAAGATTTGAGTTTTCCTTTTTAGCAGGAGGGACCAGAACTAAGAACTTTAAATTGCATGTGTCCATATGATCAATTTTACAATATTAACCCTTGAGTCAAAAAGTGTATTGCATGTTGAAACTCTAATCTGTTTTCAAACATGGTCTGGCATGTTTTGATTTTGTAGTTTAGATCTATAGCCTACAGCAACCTTAGTGATCTCAGCAGACAGCATGTCTGACTTTAGGAAACTTAAGATTATGGACTGTTCAAAACCCTTTGTGTGACACGGGAGCGTCTACACTGAAGCAGAGTAGTTTTCCTGCTTAGAGGAAGATGATGGGGTGGAGGCAATTTCTAAGGTTTGGCGCAGTTCAGATCCCAAGGGTGCTTGACTATTAAAGTTTCAACATACAGGATTTTCATACATTAACATTCTGTCATTTAAGAAAGTTAAAAGAAAAAATGGTATTTCTCTAACTTATGCATAAGTTCTTGTTTAAACATTGACTTTTTCTTAATGTATGAATTGGATATTACACACGTGCTGATGCTGAACATTGTATGAGGTTTATAAACGGAACACGTTTGGATGATCGCATTATCAGAACAGATTGGGATACTGGCTTCAGGGAAGGCAGGCAGTTTGGTCGAGGAAAATCTGGCGGTCAGGTATGTGGTATTTCAATATTTTGTGTTCTTGAGAAATGAAATTGTATCCTTCAAGGATTCAAGTGAAGCTTTTTTTTAATGCTGAGAGAATTAGTACTTTCAAAGAATATATATATACTAAAAAGCAATCAAAGGTTAAATTTCATGAAAACGAATGTGCTGGAAACAAAAACAAAATTAGTCATGGTATTGTCAAGTGCTAAAGTTTATTTTTATTGGCCCTAGAACATGATTTTGCATTGATAAACACTGACAGTAGACTATGTATAAATTTTGGTAAAATTAATAACAGTAGAAACTTAGCGCTGGAAATATTCAGTGAGTCAGGCAGGAGACAGATCTGTTCTGCTTAGGTTTCTGATTTGCTTTGTAGTTTGGTTCCTTTAGTATCAATTCCAATTAACTTAAGATGTTTTAAAAATGAGCATTGTGCTGTTATATCCTATTTTGTTAGAATCGTATAACAGTACATTATGGATACAAGCCCTTTGGCTGAACAGTTTCAAGTGAATGCTCAACATTTTGTTCTGATGTCCTCTAATTTGTTTTTAAAAGTGCAAAAAAGCACAATACAAATATTGCAAAGTCTTCCTGTTTAAAACAAATATTATTTGCAAATATTTAAACCCGATTTAAGACATATTCAATGTACTGATTCATAATTGGCTAAGAAAGTAAGGAAGAATTAACAAGTTATACCCCTGATAACCAATATACAAATGGTTGCACTGTTTTTATTTTCCATGCAGGTGCGTGACGAATACAGGACTGATTATGATGCTGGAAGAGGTGGTTTTGGAAAGCTGGTCCAGATGCAGAGGGTTCCAGAACCAAGACAGAAATTCTAGAGTTTACATTGTCTTTGCATGTACATTTTGAATTACTGAAGCTGTTGCCTTCAGATACGTGAGGTAGTATTCAATGACTATAAGCTTTGTTTGTTTCAACTGCCATTGTGTCAAATAAATGAAACCACTTTAGGTTTAATTCCTAAATTGTAATGTTTAAAATAATTTTAATAAAAATTTAAACTGTCTCCTTGTCTAATTGTTTGTAAACTTCAAATTCTTAGATTGATAAAAATTGTTGCAAGTCCTGTGTGAACTTTTATTATAACGGTTAAACAGTAGGAACTAACTGCAAATTATATTAATTTTGACCACTCAGAACATCCAAGATTTGTGCCAGAGTTTGGTTCAAAAGTTATAGAGGATGTAGAAAACTGACACAGGTATAGCTGGACCTGGAGAACACCAAATTTGATTTTACAACCTTCCCATAATCTGTGGTGTTAATTCTACAGCCAAACTGTAATTTCCCAATATCAATTACTTTTCCTTGATTCTTATGTTGTGCTATATAAACCTAATTTTTTCTAATATTTAGATGGCCACTTAAAACATGTATAAATTGATATTCAGAGTTGAGGTTAAATCAAGCTAGTATAATCTCTCAAGTGACAGGTGTTTTGATTCAGAAATAATTCCTAAACCCATTGTGTTAAAAGATTTTGTATTTAAAAACTGAATCATAACTAATCTTAGTCAATTGAACAAAACTATTTCCATATAGAAAAGATCCCAAAGAGGGGAAGATTTTACTCCACAGAAATGAAAGTTTTTGTGAGAACGATCAGTAACAAAGAAAGGGTTAAATACTCAAATACTTTATTGTTCAATTCCATAACAACATAGAACTAATTACAACCTTTTGTGAGTTTTAAAAAAATTATCTACCTTACACTTCGTTATTGCACTAATGTTTATAAATGTAACATTTTTACCGACTGGTTGTATGACGCATTGCGCTGCTAAACTCTGAATACGGAATGAATACAAGGTCACCAATTCAACGGGGATGGCTTCGCTGGGAATTCAGATTTAAGCATTTATTTCTGGATTATGAAAATGCAAGTATCAAGTAAAAGCTATTTATTCTCAGAATCCTGAACTATGTGCAAGTTTCTGAAATTACTAAGATCGTTTTCTAACTGTTGTGCTTGAGACCCAGACCATTCAATAATTTAGAAGGTTTTAATAATTTCTCATGTATGGATTTAATCTTAATAGGAAGAATTGATTGTTTAAAGCATATGAATATGAAAACAATATTCTGAATTTAGTGCAGACAGTAAGGTTGAGCACAATTTTGAAAACAAAATGAGTGAATTCAAGTTTTATAAAATCTGAAATCTTGCTGTAATATCAATTGAGCAGAGTACAAAGATAGTAGTTGACACTGTTTTCAAAATGAGCATTGTTACTCTTACTCTTCACAATTTCTATAGTCTGAATTAGGATAAAGTTCACATCAATAAGATGCCAGTTTTAGATTATATCTCATTATTTGACCATATGAAAAATAAAATCACATATTAAAGGATAAACAGAAGTAGGATGTACTGTAACAGACTAAAAATCCGTAATCAAATCCTTTCGAATTAGAATTTTTTTCAAATCGGTAAAATAAGGACAGAGTTTCTCAATTATCTTTAAAATCAGTGTCCTTAGCTGGTCTGACCTGTGCACAACTGCAGTTCTAGTCACTGGTACATTGGGTAATAAGTCAAGTGCCCTCTGTTTATCAAAGCAGCCAACCTCTTTTTAAGACAGACAGAGGAGGATGCATGATTACTTTTCCGGTAGTGATCAAGTTCAAATAACATTAAAACAGGATAAAGTTTACTAAATTCAGGTTTGCAATATCTAGATATCCACTTTGTGCTCTTCACCTTTCAGAGTAAAACTTATAAGTTAGCAGCAGTAAGTAAAATACTATAAAACAATATTAATCAGAAGGAGGAAGGATTTTCTATCATTACTGAACCAGGTAACCTTACACATCAACTTTGAGATGGATTATTATATCACTCTAGCAAACCATTCCATCATTTCACTATTGAAATTGAGAAATTTCAGATAGTAACCCATTGTAAATGTATGTGAAACAAAACTGTTTAATAGTTTGGCTTAAAATATTTTAAGTCGCAGCTTAACACAATGACCTAATGACCATTAAACATCCATGGAAACAGAAAATCCCCCTCATGGATAAGAAGGGCCTTTGCTTATCAATACCTGGGTCAGTTTCTACACTAAGACTTTAGTTTTCTCCTTGCTAAGTTATTGTAAATTTTTCTACTTCCTTTACTCGAGGTTTCAGAAATATGGAGACAATAAGGAAGTCTAAATTTATAGTCTACTGCTACATGCAATTTGTCAGCAACTGGGCAAACAAGCAAAGTTGTGCTTCTATCAAGTCTGAAGATGTCTGGGCCATGCACACACCTGGAAAGCAGGCAAACACTGCCACTGGTTCTTCAGTGCTTCAGCCCCCTCCCTGCTTTGTTTCTCTTCTCCTTTGAGATATTACAAAACAACATTTGGCCACAACTATCTGCTGGAATGCAGTTTCCTGTGAGGAGTTTCAGTCAGATTCATACTGTTTGCTTGCTCACTCCATAAGCTTGCACTCACACAGTTCTCTGTAGATCAATTTTCTTACTTCAGGCATGTCTTTTTGAGAAAACTGAAAGGGTCGTCCTAGAGCCAGGCACTTGCAGTACTAGAAGGACAATCAAAAAGTTTGTTATGAACAACTTTAACAAACTGTTTTGAAATATTGGCAGGATGTGGGAAAATACTCATGTAGCTCACTGTACTTTCAAGAAACACATGCAAATGTTATTTTAGTATTAATTTAATAATACAGTAATGATTTTGTGTGCATGAAGATACCAACAGAATCAATTAATTACTAATTTTTTATTTTGATGGCATCAGCTGAAGAAAGAATATTGGGCAGGTTGCTGATACAACCCAGGACTAGATGGCATGGTTGACAGTTCTATCTTTACATGCTTTGTAAAATACTAAACATTCTAGTTTCAGAATCTAGCTCCCGCACACTAATACCTGTTCACACTATACTGAGGAAACACTATGCAGACTTCATTTTTGATAATAAAAATAATTACACAGCATCAACTCATCTTGTTAAGTCCTTGTTTCCAAATTCTGATAGACTTTAAATTTTAGAATTTCAAATTTGATTTCTTATTTTGCCACACGTTTTGGAGCACATAAACAACATTAAATACTCTTTATTTTAGAGTTCGACCTATCTGCTGCTCATACGTCACAGTGAAGTGATTAGGCAAGTCCTTAATAGTTCTGATATGGCAATATGAAGTAACAGTTTTTGGAACCTCAAACGTGAAAATGTTTCAATTAAAATTCACAACAGGTCTTAAAAAACAATCAGAAAAGATAAATTCCTTCCTTACCACTTCCAGCTTGTTTTCCTTATTTAATTGATTTCAGATACTCTACCAGCTCAACAACAATTTGATTATAACATTTGCTGATTACAGCATTTATAGTGTGAGAAATGGAAAACACCTTACTTCTCCAAAATCAATCAGGAGATAGAATACTGCTGGCAGGACCCAGCTTCTTCTTCAGTGCTGGTTTAAATGTTTTGTTCGTCAGTGTACTCGAACTGCACAATTAAATCAGGGAAGATAGAAAGTCAACCTACCTGAAGCACAAATACACCACAGTCACTATCATTTTTCTGCTGAGGAATGCACTATGGAAGAAGAATACAGACATTAGATTAAATAATTCAACAGTCCATTTTAAATTGTCTGAACCTTCCACCACTAATGGCAATTTTGATCCTATTTTTGTAATTGCAGATTGGTACTGTGCCTACAGGGTTAAGAGTTTTAAGCCAGCCCCAGCATCTGTTTCTTATAGTGCCCAGCAAAATTTAAAGCTAGCCTTCTTTTCTGCCCGAAATGAATTTTCTAAAATTAATTATAGAGATTCTTACCAAATAAATTTAGGATACATAATATAATATTTGGGTGCTGAGTGGACAGTGCTCTTGCAGAATTAATTACAGAAAAAAATTAAAGAGTGGTGGTGTACAGTTTCTTCATGAATGAGGATATTCTACCTTTTCCTATGGAAAGTTCATATTGGGGGAGATCTGATAGAAGATTTTAAGATTATGAGTGGCACAGATAGACAGGGAGCATCTTTTTCCCAGGGAAGAAATGTCTAATCACAGAAGGCATGCACTGAAGGTGAGAAGGAGTAGGTTCAAGGTTAAGGTTCAAGGACGTAGGGTTAAGTTTTTTACTCAGAGTGATAGATGCCTGGTATGGTGGTAGAGGCAAATACATGAAAAGCTATTAAGGGACGTTTAGATAGGCACATAAACATGAGGAAGATGGAGGGATGTGGACATCGTGTAGGAAGGAGGGATTGATTTTTGATTTACTTTTAGCTGGAGGGGTGGGGGCCTTTTTCTGTGCTATACTATTCTATGAAAATTTCAGAAAGCCAATCTATACAACTTCAATCACTGCAAACTGCAGAACAGTATAGAGTTTACTAAACTTACTGCAAGATATAAAGCACCCCACTTGCCCAGAAGGATGTGAAAATAATACCATAAACCTTAACCTTCACTTGTATACAATTTCAATGTCTAAAACAGTAAGAGGTAGATACAATGCCTCATGGATAGGCAGGAAACTAGCTGTGAGAGGCTGCAAATCTGCAAAGGAAAATGAGTGTAATAGAGGTAACAGATGGTGCACCAAATGGAAAAATTCAGTTATACAATTTGGTAAAAGAATAGAAGAAAGAAGGGTCTTTTAAGAGGCTCCTGGATAGGTACATGGAGCTTAGAAAAAGAGGGCTTTGGGTAACCTAGGTAATTTCTAAGTAAGTACATCTTCGGCACAGCATTGTGGGCCGAAGGGCCTGTATTGTGCTGTAGGTTTTCTATGTTTCTAATACAATTATAGAGTGAGAAATGTAGGAACTGAGAGGGATTGTGAGACGCAGAAATTAAGTATGCAGGCTCAAGAAGCAATTAGGAGGGCAAACAGTTGTCCATTATTGCAAAGGCTGGACTACAAAAGTAAGGAAGTTTTGCTGGAACAAAATGGGGTACACAAACTCAGCAAATCAGGCAGCACAGAGAGAGAGAGAGATCGATCAAAGACTTGTTAGAACAAGGAGGTCAGAAAACAGTAGTATTGTAGAATGTAAGAAGGTGGAGACAACATAAACAATGTCTAAATAGCATGCGTAGTAGTTTAGAAGGCTACAGACTAAGCCTTTGTCATTTTCTCCTTTACTTTCCTAAGCAACCAAGAATGCATGCCATCTAGAGGGAGTAATTTCTCTCTATTTTAAATGCAATCAGCCTTTCTAATAATTCTCCCATCAATTTTATCCTAGCCACTTTCACAGTTAATTTTCCTATGCTAAGACACCTGTAATATTTTTATGAGACTCAGAAGGATGCCAGTCTGGCTGAAACTTACTGTTGTGGCAAAAGCTTTCCACCCTTCCAGGAATGTGGGGCAATTTCGCTCACCAGCTTCTGTTTTTAAATATTTTAGGATGTTCTATGAACCAAAAGACAGAGGCAAAGTGGTCACCATTTTGAAAATGCAGTTTCAAGTCACAGTGTAGGCAATTAAGAATTAAAAACAGATATCATCAGTCTTAATGTGTGACTGGAAGAGGATGTTTGTGGTTGGGATATGTGTCCCTTACCCTTTAGCATCTTTATTCGACTTGGACAAAAAGATGTTGAAACCCTAATAGCTCCAGCTGTTCATTAAATTGCTGATCTACTCCAGACCTTCAAATAATTAATTCCAAGGGCATGGTGGATTCGAGTGAAATATATGAATACTGCGAACAATTAAGACTTTGAGGCTGTCTTTGTGTTAAAGAAAGAAAATGTACTCCTGGCTACCTCCTGAGAAAATGGGAAAAGTAAAAAAAAATAAATACGCACATTTTTATAAAACCTGAATTCTTTAGAATTTGTCAAAATAGACTTTAAGTAACTGTTTACTGTTCTCATCTGAAAACATCTCCAATTCAGTGAGTGTTTCTGCCTAAGATTAATTCATAGAGATATTCAGTTCACTATCTGTCACAATAGCCATGTAAAGTACAGTTAAGTTACTGGGTTGTCATTCAAAGTCCAGTCCTAGAGAAACTTGGAATAAATGCTCATCTCAGCAGAGGTTTTTGAGTTTTTCCTCTCCTAGATGAGCTGCCAAACATGGCTGAGGATCCCCATCTGTCCAAAGCCACTGGTTTTAAGGCACCAGTAACCCATCTTTACCACTTCTCCTGTCAGTTTATACAGTTCCATTGGTTTAGTAGCTAAGCCACATGTGAAGACCAGTAGCAGGACCTGGTAGTCAGAAGCTATTTGAGACACAGGTCATTGGGAGTATACAATAGGTATTGGGAGCTTATCCTCACTATCCCCCTCCCCAGCTATGACAAACTTAAGAAACCTCTGGGAAACTATATGCAGTGTAAAGAGGGAAATCAGAATTGTATTAATTTATGACAGTGGGACTCTTACAATCTGCTTCATCAACTGGAATAGAAAAGGAAGAATAATATCTAACAGGGTTATGCATCATGGTTCCTCTAGCAACGTGAAATATTTGCATGAAAAGGTTGGATTTCATGGTTGAATGATTAATTATCATACATTGATAGGTCATTCAGCTATAGATGTTAACGAAGACCCACCCAAGAAATACAGGAATAGGCTCATAATACCATTCATAGACCAAGTTACCAGCAAGTATCACTACCTTTAAAAAAAAAGGTTTTAAAAATGTGATTTAAAAACTCTTCAGTAAAATTGTCTTACCTGAACACAGGAATTAAAATGGATGCCTTGAGAATCATACAGACAAATTTTCCTATTTGGAAGGTCAACTGTTAATAGTGACCAATGAATTTCCAAATGTATAGGGATAAGTAATAGGGATTTACTGAATAAATCCACCTGGAAAAGAGTGGACAATAACTGGTTAAATCTTGTTAAGATGGCAGATAACTTTGCATACACAAATAAAGCAGGAACCACATTTAGCAAACTAAAACACAAAACACACTGCAGATGCTGGGGTCAAAGCAACACGCACAACACACTGGAGGAACTCAGCAGGTCGGGCAGCATCCGTGGAAACGAACAGTCAACATTTCGGGCTGAGACCCTTCATCAGGACTGAAGAGAGAGGGGACAGGGGCCTTATAAAGAAGTTGGCGGGAGGGTGGGAAGAAGGCTGGTAGGTGTCAGGTGAAAAACTAGTAAGGGGAAAGATCAAGGGGTGGGGGCGGGGAAGCAGGGAGGGTTTAGGCAGGAAAGGTGAAGAAGGAATGTAAGGGGAAAGCACTATGGGTAGTAGAAAGAGGCGGAACCATGAGGGAGGTGATAGGCAGCTGGAGGAGGAGGCAGAGTGAAACTGGGATGGGAGAAGGGAGGAGGGGGGAATTACCATAAGTTGGAGAATTCAACGTTCATGCCAAGGGGCTGGAGACTACCCTGATGGTTTATGAGGTGTTGCTCCTCCAACCTGAGTTTGGCCTCATCATGGCAGTAGAGTACATCATGGCTATGTATGGACATACCCGAATGGGAAAGTGAAGCAGAGTTGAAGTGAGTGGCAACTGGGAGATCCTGTCTGTTGTGGTGGACGGAGTGGAGGTGCTCGACAAAGCGGTCCCCCAATCTGTGTCTGCTCTCACCGATGTAGAGGAGACCGCACCGGGAGCACAGGATGCAATAAATGACCCCAACAGACTCACAAGTGAAGTGTTGCCTCACCTGGAAGGACTGTTTGGGGCCCTGAATGGTGGTAAGAGAGGAGCTGTTGGGACAGGTGTAGCACATATGCTTGCAGAGATAAGTACTAGGTGGGAGATCTGTGGGGAGGGACATGTGGACCAGGGAATCGTGGAGGGAACAATGCCTGCAAAAAAAAGAAAGAGATAGAGGGGGAAAGATGTGCTTAGTGGTGGGGTCCTGTTGAAGGTGGCGGAAGTTGTGGAGGATAATATGCTGGATCCGGAGACTGGTGGGGTGGCAGGTGAGAACAAGGGGAACACAGTCCCTGTTGTGGTGACGGGAGGATGGGGTGAGGGCCGAAGTGCAGGAAATGGAGAAGATGTGGGTGAGGGCATCATTGATGACGGCAGAAGGGAAACCACGATCTTCAAAGAAAGACGACATTTGAGATGTCCTGGAATGGAAAGCCTCATCCTGCGAGCAGATGCGGCGTAGACGGAGGAACTGGGAATAGGGAATAGCATTTTTGCACATGGCAGGGTGGGAAGAGGTATAGTCGAGGTAGTTATAAGAGTCAGTGGGTTTATATAAGTTGTCAGTGGACTGTCTGTCTCCAGAGATAGAGACCGAGAGATCGAGAAAAGGGAGAGAAGTGTCCGAGATGGACCAAGAGAATTTGAGGGCTGGGTGGAAGTTAGAGGCAAAGTCAATGAAATTGACCAGCTTAGCATGGTGCAGGAAGCAGCACCAATGTAGTCATTAATGTAGCAAAGGAAAAGTTGGGGAGCAGTACCAGTATAGATTTGGAGCATAGACTAACCAACGAAGAGGCAGGCATGGCTGGGGCCCATGTGAATGCCCATAGTTACACACTTCGTCTGAAGAAAATGGGAAGAGCCGAAAGAGAAATTATTAAGTGTGAGTACCAGTTCCGCCAACCAGAGGAGTGTGGTGGTGGTAGGGAACTGGTGAGGTGTATTGTCAAGAAAGTAGTGGAGGCCTTTGAGGCCTTCTGATGGGGAATGGAAGTGTAAAGGGGGTTTCTTCTTTTTCTTTGTTACTGTGTATGTTAACCAAAATGGCTTCTTTGTTTTGTTAAAAGTAGGAATGCTTCTTTGGAAAAGTGTGTGCTGGAAGCTTGTTTGGGTTAAAATTTACTGATAAGGAGAATTGTATTCCTTTGTTAACCAATTGGGATTAATGTTGTTCTTTCTTCTGAGTCTGTAAGCTATTGTTGGCGGGCTTTTGGGGAGATCGGCGCGAGGGGGTGAGAGAGAGAGAGGACACGATGCTGTAAACTGGGCAAGGAACGGACCCCAAGCGGGGCTGCAAGGCCAGGACGTACCCCGAGGAGAGGAGACGAAGATAGATGTGCTTGGTTGACCACTTCAGGTGGTCCTGAGCTGCGAGTCGAGAAGTTCGGAGGGGATTGAATGGTGGCCAGAAGACTTCGGTAATTGAGCTCCAACGGTTGTGCACGAAGGGGTTTGGACTTTGATAAGTTTGGTGCCTTTTCTTTATTTTCTTTTCCTTCATATGTACTGTGTCGTTATTAATCAGTTAGTTATAATAATCTTTATAAATTGTAATCATTTAATCGCATATGGTGTATTGTCTGCTATTTGGCGAGGCGGGGACATCACACAGCATTCACACAAGCTGATTACCCAGTTTGGCGGGGCCGAAGGCTGCTCCCCCAGACGAGAACGAGTTGAGTGAGCCTGAGGCGACCCAGGGGGTTACAGAAGTGTATAAGGATTGGATTGTTATAAAATTCTTTATAATCATTTATGACACAAAAAGTATGTCACTTAATCCATGACGTCCAAGCAGCAAAATAAAAGATAACTATTTAGCTTTATCTTACTTTCCCAGCTCCTGTTCTACTGGCTACTCACAGTAGGATGTGATTAAGTTAGAAAGAGTGCACAAAAAAACTTCACAAGGACATTGTTGGATCATAGGGCTTGAGTTATATGAAGGTTACAATTCTTTAGATCATCCAAATACTTTAAAAATGAAGAGTAATTTTGCCACACATACAAAATGCTGGTGGAACACAGCAGGCCAGGCAGCATCTATAAGAAGCACTGTTGACGTTTAGGGCCGAGACCCTTTGTCAGGACTAACTGGAAGGAAAGGTAGTAAGAGATTTGAAAGTAGGAGGGGGAGGGGAAAATGCAAAGTGATAGAAGACCGGAGGGGGTGGGGTGAAGCTGAGAGCAGGAAAGGTGATTGGCAAGAGGGATACAGAGCTGGAGAAAGGAAAGGATCATGGGACGGGAGGCCTCGGGAGAAAGGGGGAGGGGAGCACCACAGGGAGATGGAGAACAGGCAGAGTGATGGGCAGAAAGAGAGAGAAAAAAAGGGGAAAAAAACTAAATATATCAGGGATGGGGTAAGAAGGGAAGGAAGGGCGTTAACGGAAGTTAGAGAAGTGAATGTTCATGCCATCAGGTTGGAGGCTACCCAGCCGGTATATAAGGTGTTATTCCTCCAACCTGAATGTGGATTCATTTTGACAGTAGAGGTGGCCATGGATAGACATACCAGAATGGGAATGGGACGTGGAATTAAACTGTGTGGCCACTGGGAGATCCTGCTTTCTCTGGCGGTCAGAGTGTAGGTGTTCAGTGAAACGGTCTCCCGGTCTGCGTCGGGTCTCACCAGTATATAAAAAGCCACACCGGGAGCACCGAACGCAGTATACCAGACCAGCCGACTCACAGGTGAAGTGTTGCCTCACCTGGAAGGACTGTCTGGGGCCCTGAATGGTGGTGAGGGAGGAAGTATAAGGGCAGGTGTAGCACTTGTTCTGCTTACAAGGATAAGTGCCGGGAGGGAGATCGGTGGGAAGGGATGGGGGGGATGAATGGACAAGGGAGTCGCATAGGGAGCGATCCCTGCGGAAAGCAGAAAGAGTGGGGGAGGGAAAGATGTGCTTGGTAGTGGGATCCCGTTGGAGGTGGCGGAAGTTACGGAGAATTATATGTTGGACCCGG
This sequence comes from Hypanus sabinus, assembly GCF_030144855.1. Taxonomy (NCBI): domain Eukaryota; kingdom Metazoa; phylum Chordata; class Chondrichthyes; order Myliobatiformes; family Dasyatidae; genus Hypanus; species Hypanus sabinus. The sequence goes on from NC_082707.1 coordinate 35,465,571, forward strand.
AGGCTGGTGGGGTGGTAGGTGAGGACAAGGGGAACCCTATCCCAAGTGAGGTGGTGGGCGGATGGGGTGAGGGCAGATGTGCGGGAAATGGGGGAGATGCGTTTGAGATACACAAAATGCTGGTGGAACACAGCAGACCAGGTAGCAATACAATAATTTTCCCTTCACTTTTGCAGACTGCACGATCCAGATCCACATTACAGCTGATGAAACATTTTTATTATTTCTTATTTAGAGAGCACAGAAACAGATACTTCAGACCCAATGAGTCCACACTGCCCAACTGCATTTGAACAACTAACCTACTAACACATGGGCCTTTGGAAATCAGAGGAAACCCATGAGGAAAAATGGACAACTTCCTCAGAGAGTGGGGAAGTGGACTTAGATCACTGGTGGAACATTACTGTGCCACCCTCGATTTTTACTGATTACTTTTAATCCTTCTTCTAAATTTAGAACCATAGAACATTACAGAACAGTACAGGCCCTTTAGCCCTCCATGTTGTGCTGACCCATATAATCCTTGAAAAAAAAGTACTAAACCCACACTACCCCATAACACTCTTATTTTTCTTTCATCCATGTGCCTGTCCAAAGGGTTCTTAAATACCCGTTTTAGCCGCCACCACCATCCCTGGCGTCACTCCAGGCACTCACAACACTCTGTGTAAAAAAAACATACCCCTGATATCTCCCCTAAACATCCCTCCCTTAATTTTGTACATATACCCTCTGGTGTTTGCTATTGGTGCCCTGGGAAACAGGTACTGACTATCCACCCTATCTATGCCTCTCATAATCTTGTAGACCTCTATCAAGTCCCCTCTCATTCTTCTACACTCCAAACAGAAAAGTCCCAGTTCTGCTAACCTTGCTTCATATGACTTGTTCTCCAAACCAGGCAACATCCTGGTAAATCTCCTCTGCACCCTCTCCATAGCTTCCACATCCTTCCTATAATGAGGTGACCAGAATTGAACACAATACTCTTAAGTGCGGTCTCACCAGAGATTTGAGGAGTTGCAACATGACCTCTCTACTCTTGAACTCAATCCCCCTGTTAATGAAGCCCAGCATCCCACAGGCCTTCTTAACTACCCTATCAACCTGCGCAACGATCTTGAGGGATGTATGGATTTGAACCCCAAGGTCCCTTTGTTCATCCACACTCTTAAGTAACTGACCATTAATCCAGAACTCAGTCTTCTGGTTTGTCCTTCCAAAATGCATCACCTCACACTTGTCCGGATTGAACTCCATCTGCCATTTTTCTGCCCAACTCTGCAGCCTGTCTATATCCTCTTGTAACCTTCGACCACCTACAGCTCCATCCACAACTCCTCCAATCTTCGTGTCATCTGCAAACTTACTCACCCATCCTTCCGCCTCTACATCCAGGTCATTTATAAAAATCACTAATAGCAGGGGTCCCAGGACAGATCCCTGCGGCACTCCACTAGTCACTGACCTCCAGGCAGAATACTTTCCTTCCACAACTACCCTCTGCTTTCTTCCTTTAAGCCAATTTTTTATCCAAACAGCCAAGGTTCCACTTATCCCATGCCTCATGACTTTCTGGATGAGTCTCTCGTGAAGGACCGTCAAATGATTTGCTAAGGTCCATGTAGACCACATCCACTGCCCTACCCTCATCAATTACTTTTGTTACCTCTTCAAAAAACTCAATCAGGTTCGTGAGGCATGATCTTCCCTTCACAAAGCCATGTTGACTATCCATGAGTAGACTGTACTTCCCCAAATGCTCGTAGATCCCATCCTTAAGAATCCTTTCCAGTAGTTTGTATACCGTAAGACTCACCGGTCTACAGTTCTCAGGTTTCTCCCTATTACCTTTTTTTAAACAAGGGAACTACATTTGCCATACTCCAGTCCTCTGGCACTTCTCCTGCAGCCAAAGAGGATTCAAAGATCAGAGCTAATGCTCCAATGATCTCCTCTCAATTCCCACAACAACCTGGGGTATATCATATCTGGCCCTGGGGATTTATCAATCTTAATGTTTTTAAGAAGATTCAGCACTACTTCTTCCGTAATCTCCACACTGTCCAGCACACAGGCCCGCTCGACTTCAACCTCACCCTGATCAAGATCCTTTTCACCTGTGAATACTGAAGCAAAGTATTCACTTAAGACCTCCCCAACCTCCTCCGCCTCCAGGCACGTTGCCCTCTTTATCCTTTAGCGGTCCCACCTTCGTTCTCGTCATCCTCCTGTTCTTCACATATGCATAGAACATCTTGGGGTTCTCCTTAATCCTACATGCCAAGGCCTTCTCATGCCCCCTTCAGCTCTCCTAAGTCCTTTCTTTAGCTCCTTCCTGGCTACCCTATATTTCTCTAGAGCCCCTTCTACTTCCTGCTTCTTATATTTAACATATGCTTCCTTTTTCCTCTTGACGAGTTGCCTCATGTGTTTCATCAGCCACGGTTCCCTTTTCCTACCATTTTTTCCTTGCCTCAGTGGGACAAACCTATCCCGAACCCAGCTCAAGTGGTCCCTAGACATCTCCCACATTAGTTCTGAGCATTCCCCTTTGAACATCTGCTTCCAATTTACTCTTGCTAGTTCCTGCCTCATCCCTTCAAAGTTAGCCCTTCCCCAGTTAAGCACTTTACCATTTCATCTGATTTTATCCCTTTCCATAGCTATGCTGAAGCTAAGGGAGTTGTCACTCTCACCAAAATGCTCCCCCACCAAGAGGTCTGTCACCTGACCAGGTTCATTAGCCAGAACTAGATCCAGTATAGCCTCTCCTCTCATTGGCCAGTTCACATATTGTGTCAGGAATCCTTTTTGAACACATCTGACAAATTCAGCCCCATCTATCCCCCTTGCACTCAGGAGGTGCCAGTCAATATGAGGGAAGTTGAAATCACCCATAACTACTACCCTGTATTTCCTGCACCATTCTAAAATCTGCCTACTTAGCTGCTCCTTGGTGTCCCGAGGGCTATTTGGAGGCCTATAGACTACTCCCAACACAGTGATTGATCCCTTCCTATTTCTGACTGCCACCCAGACCGCCTCAGTGGACACTCCTTCTGCAGCATCCTCCCTTTCTATAGCTGTGATACTATCCCTGACCAGCAATGCCATTCCCCCCACTTTTCTACCTCTCAGCCTATTTCTTTTAAAACACCTGAACCCCGGGACCTGCATCATCCAATCCTGCCCTTCCTCCAACCAAGTTTCAGTAATGACCACAACATCATAGTTCCACATACTAATCCATGCTTTTAAGTTCATCCTCCTTGTTCCTAATACTCCTACCATTGAAATAGACACATTTCAACCCCTTTAACTGGCTACAATTATGTTTCATCCCCTGCCTGTCCTTCCTCATCAACTCAGAACTCTTAGCATCATGCCCTTGTCCTTCTACCTTAATCCCTGCACACACATTCTGATTCCCACTCCCCTGCCAAACTAGTTTAAACCCTCCCTAACAGCTCTATCAAACCTGCCCGCCAGGATATTGGTCCCCCTGGGATTCAAGTGCAACCAGTCCTTTTTGTACAGGTCACACCCACCCCAAAAGAGGTCTCAATGATCCAGAAATCTGTATCCCTGCCCCCTGCTCCTTTCCCTCAGCCACACATTTATCCTCCACCTCATTCTATTCCTATTCTCACTGTTGCGTGGCACAGGCAGTAATCCCGAGATCACTACCTTTGAGGTCCTGCTTTTCAACTTCTTCCTAACTCCCTGTAGTCTTCTTTCAGGACCTCTTCCCCTTTCCTACCTACGTCATTGGTACCAATATGTACCACAACCTTTGGCTGTTCTCCCTCCCACCACAGGATATCTTGGATGTGATCAGAAACATCTGGGACCCTGGCACCTGGGAGACAAACTACCATCCGAGTTTCTTTCCTGCGTCCACAAAATCGCCTGTCTGAACCCTGACTATAGAGTCCCCTATCACTACTGCCTTCCTCTTCCTTTCTCTACCCTTCTGAGCCACAGGGCCAGACTCTGTGCCAGAGGCACGGCCACTGTCGCTTCCCCCAGGTAGGCTGTTCCTCCCAACAGTACTCAAACAGGAGTACTTACTGTCAAGGGGTACAGCCACTGGGGTACTCTCTAGAACCTGACTCTTCCCCTTCCTTCTCCTGACTGTAACCCACTTCTCTGCCCCCATGGCCCCAGAGTGACCACCTGCCTGTAACTCCTCTCTATCACCTCCTCACTCTCCCTGACCAGATGAAGGTCATTGAGCTGCAGCTCCAGTTCCCTAACACGTCCCTTAGGAGTTGCATCTCAATGCACTGGGTGCAGATATGGCCTTCTGGGACACCGGGAGACTCCAGGACCTCCCACATCTGACACCGATCACAGAAAACTGGCCTCACACATATACTACTTCCTTTTGCAATCAACAACTGCCTCGCCTCGTCCCGTTACCGCTGATGCCCGTTGAGCCAAAGCCCTTTCACTCAGCTGCCTCTCACTCCGTTGCCCGCTGGATATGGCTGCACTTCTTTTTAAACTGTTCGCACTCAGCTGGTTGACGTTACACACTTGCGCAGTCTGGCCTGTATGTTACATGGTTATAATTTCACTGTTTGTTGAATGTTAAGAAACATTACAATATCCATGTCCATAAGATACAGGAGCAAAATTAGGTTATTTTGACCTATCGAATCTGCTCCGCCATTTCATCTTGGCTGATCTCATTTTCTTCTCAGCCCCAATCTCCTGCCTCCTCCCTGTATTCCTTCATACTCGGACCCATCAAGAATCTATCAATCTCTGCCTTAAATATACATAAAGACAGCTCCACAGCTGCCTGTGACAAAGAATTCCACAGATTCACCACTCTCTGGTTAAAGAAATTCCTCCTCATTTGCATTCTAAAAGGACGCCCTTCTATTCTGAAGCTGTAGCCTCTGGTCTTACACTCTCCCACCATAGGAAACATCCTCTCCACATCCACTCAAGGCCTTTTACCATTTGATAGGTTTCAATGAGGTCACCCCTCATTCTTTTGAATTCTAGTGAATATAGGCCCGGAGCCATTAAACACTCTTCATACGACAAGCCATTCAATCCTAAAATCATTTTCGGGAACCTCCTTTGAATCTTCTTCAGTTTCAGCACATCCTTCCTAAGCTAAGGGGCCCAAAACTGCTCACAATACACCAAGTGAAGTCTCAGCAGTACTTTATAAAGTTTCAACATTATGTTCTTGCTTTTATATTCTAGTCCTCTTGAAATGAGGACACTGCACTGAACCTGAAAATTAACCTTTAGGGAATCCTGCAAAAGGACTTCCAAGCCCCTTTGAATCTCAGTTTTTTTGTATTTTCTCTCCATTTAGAAAATAGTCAACCCTTTCATTTATTTAACCAAAATGCATGACCGTACACTTCTCGATACTGTATTCCATCTGTCGTCTCTTTGCCCATTCTCCTAATTGTCTAAATCCTCTGTAGCCTCTAACTCCTCAAAACTACCTGCCCCTCCATCTATCTTCATATTGCCTACAAACTTTGCAACAAAGCCATCAATTCCATCATCCAAATCATTGACATATAACAGAAAAAGAATTGGTCCCAATACAGACCCCGTAGAACACCACTGTGGCCAGCCAGAAAAGGCTACCTTTATTCCCACTCTTTGCCTCCTGCCTGTCAGCCATTGCTTTAGCCATGCTAGAATCTTCCCTTAATACCACACGCTTGTAGTTTGGTGTAGGGCCATATCTAACTTGCTCTTAAATATAGCCAATGAACCGGCCTCAACTGTTTCCTGTGGCAGAGAATTCCACAGATTCACCACTCTTTGCATGAAGAAGTTTTTCCTCATCTCGGTCCTAAAAGGCTTCCCCTTTATCCTTAAACTGTGACCCCTCGTTCTGGACTTCCCCAACATCGGAAACAATCTTCCTGCATCTAGCCTGTCCAATTCCTTTAGAATTTTATATGTTTCAATAAGATCCCCCCTCAATCTTCTAAATTCCAGTGAGTATAAGCCTAGTCGATCCAGTCTTTCTTCATATGAAAGTCCTGCCATCCCAGGAATCAATCTGATGAAACTTCTCTGTACTCCCTTCTATGGCAAGAATGTCTTTCCTCAGATTAGGAGACCAAAACTGCACACAATATTCTAGGTGCGGTCTCACCAAGGCCTTGTACAACTGCAGTAGAACCTCCCTGCTCCTGTACTCAAATCCTTTTGCTATGAATGACAACATACCATTTGCTTTTTTCACCGCCTGCTGTACCTGCATGCCCATCTTCAAAGACTGGTGTACAATGACACCCAGGTCTCGCTGTACCGCCCCTTTTCGTAATCGGCCACTGTTCAGATAATAATCTGTTTTCCTGTTCTTACAACCAAAGTGGATAACCTCACATTTATCCACATTAAATTGCATCTGCCATGAATTTGCCCACTCAGATGTAATTTAATGTGTTTAAATGTGAGGTTATCCACTTTGGTTGTCTATCCTGATTGTTACTTCTTCAAAGAATTCCACAGATTTTCAGGTAAGGTTTTCCCTTGAGGAAACCATGCTGACTACTGCCTTATTTTATCATGTGCTTTAAAGTACACTGAGACTTCATCCTTAATAATTGACTGCAACATCTTTCCAGCCACTGAGGTCAGACTAACTGGCCTATAGTTTCTTTTCTCCTGCCTCTCTCCCTTCTTGAAATGTGGAGTGACATTTACAATTTTCCAGTCTTTCGGAACCATTCCAGAATTTAGTGATTGTTGAAAGATTAAGATTGATGCCTCTTCAATTTCTTTAGCCACCTCTTTCAGAACTCTGGGGTGTACACCACTGGTCTATTATCAGAGTACATACATGTCACCATATACAACCCTGAGATTCTTTTTCCTGCGGGCATACTTGGCTAATCTACAGAACAGCAACTGTAAACAGGATCAATGAACAACAAACTGCAAATGCAAATATAAATAAATAGCAATAAATAATAAGAATGAAATAACAAGATAAGTGAGACCATTTGTTGTGGGAACACCAGAAATTGAATGAGTGCAGCTGTCCCATTTTGTTTAACAGCTTGAAGGTTGAGAGGTTCCTGAAGCTGATGGTATGAGTTCTGAGGCAATTGTACCTTCTATCTGATGGCAGTAGTGAGAAAGGAGCACGGCCTGGGTTGTGTAATGCAACTTGTCAGCATACTTTCCACCACACATCAATAGAAGTTTGCTAAGGTTTTTGATGACATGCCAAATCTCTGCAGACTCCGGAAGAAGCAGAGGTGCTGCTGTGCTTTCTCTGCGATTATATTTATATTATAGGTCCAGGACAGGTCCCTTGAGAGAGTGACATCCAGGAATTTAAAGCTACTGACCCTCTCCACCTCTGATCCTCTGATGAGTACTGGCTCATGGACCTCTGGTTTCCCTCTCTTGAAATCTACAATCAGTTCCTTGGTCTTACAGACATTGAGTAAGAGGTTATTGTTATTACACCACTCAGCCAAATTTTCAATCTCCCTTCTGTATGCTGATTCATCACCACCTTTCATAAAGCCCACAACAGGGGTGTCTTCAGCAAACTTGTATATAGTGTTGGAGCTGTACTTGGCCACACAGTCATAGATTTAAAGAAAGTCAGTAGGTTGTGGGAACAGTTCTGTGATGGGTCAAGTGAAGTTGAATGATGAGCCTGATGGTTGGGGGTAATAAGTTGCCCCATTAGGTTGCACAACAATAAATGTGTAAATCTATAACTGTTCTTACTTGTCAGTGGTTAGTTTTACTACAAGAGATAGTTTGGGTGATATCTAATACCTAGGTGCCTGTGCAATGGCATTGGTGATACTGGCTGCACTTCATGCTTTCTTAACCACCCTATCAAGCAGTGCAGCCACTTTCAGGGTATTATGAAAGTTGACCCAGAGATCCCTATGCTCATTAACACCATTCAGGATCTTGCCCTTAACAGTGTACTCTCTCTTTGCATTTGACCTACCAAGGTGTAATATTTCACATTTAACTGGATTAAACTTTATCAGACATTTCTCCATCAATATCTGCAACTGATCTATATCCCGTTGTATTCTTTGCCAGATTTTTATACTATCCACAACACCATCAATTTTTGCATATCTGCAAACTTACTAATCTATCCATCTACATTTTCATACAGCTCATTTATATACATGACAAACAACAGAGGTCTCAGTACAGACCTTGCTCAATGCCACTAATCACAGACCACCAGCTAGAAAAAGAATCTTCAACCACTATCCTCTGTCTTCAATGAGCAGCCAGTTCTGAATCCCGATGGACAAATTACCATGGATCCCATGCATTTAATCTTCTGGATGAGCTCTGAGGGACATCATCAAACACCTTACTAAAAATCCATGTTCCCACAGAAAACCATGCTGGCTCTCCCAAATTAGGTCATGGTTTTCCAAAGGCTCATAAATCCTATTCCTAAGAACTCTCTCCAGTAAGTTCTCTACCACTGACATGAGACTCATTGGTTTACAGTTTTCAAGATTATCCCTAGTTACCTTCTTGAATAATGGAACAACATTAGCTATTCACCAGTCTTCTGGGACCTTACCTGTGGATGGAGAGGATATGAAGATGTCCTTTACCTCAGAGTACCCCAACATATCAATGCACTCAAACTGATCTCCCTATCTTCCACGTTCTTTTCCTTGGTAAATACTGATGTACTCATTAAGGGCCTCACCCACACCCTCTGCATCCAAGCAAATGTTTCCTCCTTTATCCTTAAGTGGTCATACTCTCTCCCTAGTTATCCGCTTGCTCTTGACGTATATATCGAATGCCTTGGGATTCTCTTAAATCCTACTTGCCAAGGACTTTTCATGGGCCCTTCTGGCATTCCTGATTCCCTTTCTGAGTTCTTTTCTGGCTTCCTAATCTTTACAAACTTTTCCTTTTTCTTCTTGACTAAATTTTATCAGCTCTGTCAACATCCAAGGTTCTCTTGCTTTGCCCTCCTTGTTCTTCCTTCTGACTGGAACCTATCTGTCTTGTCTTGTCCTCTGTGCTGTTGGTCTTTAAACATCTTGTACTTGCCCAAGAACAGTTGTTCTTGATTGACCCTCCCTAGCTCCTGCCAATGCTCCCTCTAATTTGTAATGACCAGTGTGCGCAAAAATCCTGTGCTATGCAGTTTTTTTGCCAAATGACAACAATGTGCACACTGAACAATTTCTTCAATAACAATAGTGTAAATAAGCCAGTTCTAAGATCTGCAGACAAATCATCACAATCTCCACATTGTCAGCACTGTCCACATCAGAAAATGGAAAAGGAAACGTGATTATGTATGATCATGAAATATACTTAATCTTGCCTACAAGGTAGAGGGTGAAAACCTTCTGTGCTCAGTTTAAATTCCTTTGTGTGCCAGTAGCAAAAGATGTGTGTGCATGCGCACATGTACACCTTAGAGGGAACATTGGCTCCTGCTTATTGCTCTCATTTGTGTTAATACACTAACACAAGTTCCGTATTTATCCTAATATATAACTAGCTTAAAACTTATAAGGAGTTGTGGTCTCTATTTCCTCAACTGTTTGTATTAGGGAAGTTGAAGTCCCCCATGACAACCCGATAGTTTTACATCTTTCCTTATTGATATGACCTTAGTGGACAAGCCTTCCATTATGTCCCCTCTAAGAGCCTATTGTCCTTAATTAGTGGTGCAACTCCCCCACCTCTTTACCTGCTCTCTATCTTTTCAAAAACATCGAAACCTTGGGACATTAAGCACCCATTCCTGTTCCTCTCTCAACCAAGTCTCTGTAATGGCGACATCCTCATAGTTCCATGTGGTGATCCATGCTTTAAGTTCATCATCTTTACCTTTTGCATTAAAATATCCATCCCATTGTATCTATTATTTTACAATTGCCTGTTTTTACTGACCTTGATATCTATCCCTCCTTCACCTCCATCCCTCCACTTTCTGACCTGGTTGCATTGGCTCTCCTCCCCTTTGCCATACTAGTTTGAACTCTTCTGAGCAGCACTCGCAAACCTCCTGGCGAGGATACTGGTTCCCCTCCAGTTTAGGTGTAACCCATCCCTTGTGTACAGGTCATCCCTGCCCCAGAAATGGTTCCAATGATCCAAGAACCTGAAACCCTGCCCCATGCACCAGTTCCTCAGCCACTCATTCATCTGTACAATCATCCTATTCCTACTTCTGCATTAAGATACTACTTCCCATTTGCGCAACAGGCTTCATTGTTAGGAATTTAGCAATATGGATCCTCTTTAAATGAAATTGAAATAGAATCAGTATCAGCAATGCTGGTACACAGGCACTTAGATGTTAGATATGGTCCATACTGGACATGCTTGCCTTTATTAGTCGATGCATTGAGTTTGAAAGCCAGGAAGTTACTTGCAGCTTTATAAAAGTCTATTTAGCTGCATCTGCTCTGGTTACCTCATTATGGGAAGGGCACCGAGGCTTTGGAGAGCATGCAAAGGAGGATTACCAGGGCATTTCCTGGATTAGAGGCCATGTGTTATAATGAGAGGTTGAACAAACTTGGGTTCTTTTCTCTGAAGCGGCTGAGGCCGAGGGGAAATGTGATAGATGTTTATAAGATTATGAGAGGTATTGATAAGAGTAGATGGACAATATCTCTTTCCAAGGGTTGAAATGTTTAATACCAGAGGGCATGCATTTAAGGTGAGAGAGGTAATTTCAAAGGAGAGGTGAGGGGCAAGTTGTTTGTTTTTTTTTACACAGAGTGGCAGACACCTGGAATGCATAGCCTGTGATGGTGGTAGAGGCAGAAACATTAGAGACTTTCAAGAGATATTTAGATAGGCACATAACTGTGAGGAAAGTGGATGGATATGGACATTGTGAACGCAGAAGAGATTAGTTTAGCTAGCCAATTGATTACTAATTGGTTCAGTACAATATTATGGGCAAAGGGCTTGTTCCTGTGCTGTACTGTCCCATGAACCATGTACATAGTGGAGAAAGAGTCTGAAAATAAGTGACACACATAAAATGCTGGAGGAACTCAGCAGGCCAAGTAGAACTATGGAAAAGAGTAAACAGTCGACAGTTCGGGCTGAAGGGTCTCAACCCAAAATGTCGACTGTTTACTCTTTTCCATAGATGCTGCCTGGCCTGCTGAATTCCTCCAGCATTTTATGTGTGGCTTGTATGTCCAGCATCTGCAGATTTTTTCTTGTTTCTGAGAATAAGTGCTTTGTTTGAACGTATATTAAAACATCGATAGCTGCTGATTTCAATACCTAGTACTATATATAACCTCAGGTTGCTGCCCAACCCTCTTTTTGGTGACGCACCTTTTTTGTCCACCTCTTAACTCCATTATATCCTTTAGTTTGAAGCTGTTTGTAAAAGAAACTATTGAAGAAGTGAACCTGAAAAAGACAAAGGTTAATGAGAAAACCTTCTTAGCTTATAATTACCATATCATAATCCAATTTTATAATCCCATCCTATCCACTTTCTTCTCCTTCCCATTCAAGACATCAATAAATGTGAACCACACTATAAACATCTATATTTGTAAACAATATAAGAGGCTACTTTGCTTCACAAGTGCATTCTAGTTCACAAAGTAATTCAATTTGCTTATTCATAATCACCCTCTTCACAACAGGTTCTACTGTACACCTACATGCTTCAAGACAATTTACAATGACCTTTCAACCTTTTACCTGACACTTCTCTGGGAACACTCAGAAAAACCAATGTGTTTACAGCCAGACCTTGCAAGCCCCACACTGGAGGTCAGTGGATCTGTGGAACAGCAGATCAACCGGCTATGCCACTGAAAATGTCCATTTTGCATGAGTATTAGTGCATCGCAACAGAGATAAACACTGTTCACTTAGAAAGTTCCCATGTACAATGTTGGATAATGATCACAAAGCCACTGGTTTTGTTTCTAAGAGCAGCAGAAAACCCTAGTTAAATCAGTTTCAAACTAATCAGTACAGATAAATAACTCGCTGTGCTTAAAAACAGAAATAACTGGAAACACTCATCAAGTTAAGTAGCATATGAAGAATGCAGAACAGGGTTGATATTTTCAGGTTGAAGACCCAAAGGGTCTCATTCCCCAGATGCTGTCCAAATTTTCTGTTTTTATTTCAGATTCCCAGTATATGCAGCTTTTTCTTTTCAATTTTCACTTAACCCTTAAGAAGGCAACCTACTTCAAATGCATTACTGGCATCCTTTAAGCATATGGAAATTGATTTAAATCTCATAAATTTGAAATATATGAACCACCATGATTAGTAAAGCATGAGATCACCTCAAAACTATGATAAAGCAATTTAAACTAAAAGTCACCTTTTTCTTGTCCTTATCTTACCTTATCTGGCACAGCATCCACGATCAATTCTCCATACATGTTTATTACCTGCAAGATAATAAATAACACTTATTTAAAAAGTTCTAATAAGTTGCCTTTTATAAAATTTGACATGGATGTTGCTGGAAAAGTTGACGCTTGTCATTCACCTGTAAGTACCAATGAAATGAAAGTTTCCAGAGGGTGGTAAGAATCAACACTTCAAAGAGTTCAGTGGCTGTAGAATCATATTTGAGACACACAGGGTCAAAATGTTTGATTTCCTCCCCCGAAGATCATCAGTGAATCAGATGGACTTTTACAACAACACAGTAATTACATTGTTACCATTACTGACACTAGCTTTCACTCCAAATTTATTTAATAACTTGGATTTCAATTACACAACTGCTGTGGTATCTAAATTGTTTGACTCAAATAGCCAGAACAATCATTCAGTAGTATAGCATGGAAATTGAGTTAGGATGTTGATTATGGCAACCTGGGAGAATGTAAACTTCCTTTAGTCTAAGAAGCAGCTCAGATTTACTTAACCATCAATAAATCAAGTTTGTAGTTTGTGAGATACATTTGCTGCTAATAGATCAACTACAGATAAAAATCACTTTCATATTCTTGTCTGACCTGATCGTTCAGCCAGTTTTCTCCATAAAGTGTGGCAAGGTCATCCAAAGTCAAAACGTGCTTGTTGTAAACTACTTGAAAACTGGACACAGGTTTATTCACTTGTGCTTTCTGGTACTTTCGGATTTCCATCTTGATGAAGACCTTCCTGCAGAAGGTGTAACAAAATGATGTACTTAGTACTGTCGATGCTGGAGTCTTAAAACTAAACAAAGTTTTGGAAATACCCAGCAAGTCAGACAGAAAATCTGGAGAAATAATGAGATTGTTTTTGTAAGTGAATAACCTTTCATCAGAGCTATGATGGAACATACTGACCTGTAACATCCATAGATTCTGTCCAAACTCCTGATTATTTCCAGCAATTTTTCAGAAAATTCCAACAATTTAATATTTATTATGTACTACAGACATGATGTCAGTTTCTAAGACATTTTGATATAATTCCTTAATAGTTATGCTGTTTAATAAAAGTCTTATACTAGACTTTCTTGAAGGATACAAAAAAAAATTATGTGGAGTAGTTTCTAGTCAATTTTTTTCCCCTGATCGCCTAAAGCATTGAGCTTTGTTTCACAGACTCAGCTCTCCAGTCCAGGCAAAAATGGTCATTTGTGAGATGGAAATGTAGACTTTGAAAGCTGTGGACTTCACTGCTCAGCTTCAGTCAGCTATTTTAAAACTGAAATAATGTGTGGGGTAGAAAAAAGTTGAAGTATGGGAATAATTGTGCATTAACTTACTCGGTGTTGCAGTTATCTGCAAAATGGCTATTAAGTAATTTTCATTATCTGTAAAAATGTAATAGAACACATCTTAATCCTCATTTTGCTGTTTCAGAAACATGTTTTTGTTGGTTATTACAATAGTTGTGATCAGTTATTCTCACATACAAATCAGAATGCAAGATCTAACAACTCTAGCATATGGTCCAACAATGGTTTGAATAGTTTGCAGAAACCTGACATAAAAGGAAGAGGCAAGGCCCAATAAATTGAAAAGAGGATTAGATGAAAGAAAAAGAGACAATAAATAGCATATAACAAAAGCAACACATTCTGTGCATTTGTTCAGAATTTAAGGTAACTAGTGGTCGGGTACCAGGAACAACAACTTTGTTGTGCCATTCAGTACAATGTGCACATTTAGGTACTAAACAGTATTCACATGAGTTTCACTACCTTCGTTAGTCCTCTATCTGATGTATGTCCAGCCTGATATTGAACCACAGAGCTTCTGACATAATTGCTAAGTGAATCTATTGGTTAAACTTGCTTTCTTTATGAATACTGTAAAAAATATGCAATGGCCTGAATTTTTTCAGAGCTGCTCAGATCTTACCTTGAGCAGATTATCCCAGGGAGAACTTGCCCATCAAGAACTGACTGGCAGGACCCTCTGATTGTAAATCTTATAGAAATGTTTTGACAGATAATAAAGGAACATCACCAAGCTTAACAGGCTGTTAAAAATATGTATGTTTGCATATTCTCTTACATTCACGAGCTTCACTAATATTCAAAAACTTAAACAATGTACAACATCAAGAAATGGCAGACACAGTTTAATCCAGCCAAACTTGAAGTGTTGTATTTTGAGAGATTAAATGCAAATGGACGGTACATCATTAGTGACAGGACCCTTGACTATCAACGTACAGGGTGATCTTGATAGATAGAGCAGACGGCCAATTTGATTTACCCAGGGTTCAAATGTCTAAAGCTAGAAGTGAAGTGGGTAAATTCAAAGATGATGTGGAAGGCAAATTTGATGTTTTGCATAGAGTATCGGGTGCCTGGAATGAACTGCCAGAGGTAGTAGTGCAGGCAAATATGATCAAGGCATTTAAGTGGCTCTTAAATAATTACTTGAATATACAGAGAATGAAAGAATATGGACAATGTGCATGCACCAAGGATTAGTTTAGTTAGGCATTTAATCCACGTCATGTGCTAAAATAAAATGTCTGTTTAAATATGAGCTATGTTTAAATTTAAAATAGCTGAATTAATCCATCCAATACAAAACAAAACCATAAACTACCTGAAACTTACCCGTTCTTTACAGTACTTCCTCTTTATTGTAATAGATAGATTCACTGAACACATCTGGTGCAAGTTGTGTTGGCAATGTTCTCAGCATAATTGCTGGAAAGGTTCACACTCTACAGTGGGACTACAGTCAATTGGACATGTGCATAAATTTCAGATGTGTATATTTGTTTACACTTTTGCAGGATTGTTAACCGTTCTCACAGTTGCTGAGCTAAATGGAGGCAGCTCCACATGGAACTTCTAGCTTTTCTGCATACCTATCAGGTCATGGTGCATCTGAAGTATTCAAGGGAGGCACAAAATCAATCTGTTCAAGGAGTCAACAGGAGGTGATTGACATACCTATCACGGAAATCCTGATGGAAGATCTGTTCTAACTTCATCAGAACATCTCTCTCAGTAAGTGGAATAAGGCTACCATATTTTCTCAAAAATTCATCCAGGAAAGCTAGAAAACAAGGAAAATTATGATAGGAATTTTGCGTATCAAATATTATTCCTGGTTATAAGTGATGGCTTGCTAAATTAACCTGTTCAAGCTTTGCCAGTTGGGTTGAGTGCTTCCAGACAGTATTTATTCCTGTACAATGCAATATGTATTATCTCATCTAAACAGTAAAAAGTACCAATAGCCAAGCCATTAAAATGTGATCAGATGCCTCCCAGAAGAGAAACTTCCTGATAATAAGAATAAACATTTTCAAAATATACAATAGTGGCGGAGAAAGATTTCTGGGTCATAAAAACATAATGATTTACTATTTAAACAAACAGAAAACTTCTATTACTTGTTTCCCATAGCAATATTCTGATTAATTCTGAGCACATTCAAACATAGTTCAGAAAGCAATCAAGATGTTCACAGAACATCTTAGTTTCAAACTGAAAGGTTTCAATGACTTCATCATTAGAAATTTCATTGATCATAAAGGTCCACCCTTAACTGATACAAGCCCAGTCCACCTTGAATTGACTGTAGTCCCCTTGGCCAAGAAAGCAGTAAAGTATAAGTGGAGCATGAAGGCAAGAAGTTAAAGGAAGGAATGTTGAAAAGAAATTCAGCACATTTTTCTTTTTTGATCACCATTCAACAAGTGCATGAGTGTGTTAGATCAAACTTATTTTCTAGTATCTTTATCTGTAATCAATCGCCTCACTAACACTAATGATTAAAGGTCATACATGAAGTTTTAGCAATGGGAATGATTTCTTTGGTCAAGATAAGAAGAAAGCAGAGAAACAACCTGAAGTTTAAATATCAGATGATTATTCAAAGTTTCATCTTCATTATTTATTGTCTTAGATGGATGAAGGGGAATCACATTACCTTTAGGAATTAACTTTTGATAAAAAATAACCAGTTTTAAATGGAGAACTAAGGTTTTGCTCCACAATGTCTGCACACTTTGTGGACAGAATGTCCAGCGACCAGGCTACATCAGTCAATTCAAAGATTTCAAATATCCAAAATGGCTATCAATTTAGAGTGGTCAAATGGCTGGCAACACAGTACATTCCAAAATGTTTCACAATCCATATCTTTGCACTTCACATTTTAACCATTCTCATGACATTTAAGAAACATCTGGATGTGAACTTGAATCATTAAGGTATGACAGGCAAGAAAGACACCAAGTGCCTGTCAATGCAATTAGTCTAGTGTTTGACAGTTGGCACAGATATTGGGACCAAGGGCATACTTCTATGTGACATGACTCTGTGACTATTTATTGAACAGCAGCCACCGGCAGTACAAGGAAATCAAAATAATTGCAGATACTGAAAATGTTGGGAACACTCAGGTCAGGCAGCACATGTGTAAAGAGAAACACTTATCATTTTGGGTCTAGACTGACTTGAAATAATAATGGATTTCATCTTTCCAGCTACTGCCTGACCAGCTGAGTGTTTCCAGCACTTATGTACAATAATTTACAGTTGGACAGGATAGATAATTTTATATGCCCCTTTTCTGCACATTTAAAATGTTTTTGTTGAAACATTTTCTTCATAAAAAGGAAATCAAGAATAGTTCATATAAAACTAACAAAGAACATGAAAACTTGGAGTCCACACAAGCTAAACAGTTAATTCCCTTCAACCATTTTTTTTTCTGGAAGCAACTGGTAAATCCTTAAGCACTTCAGTTTAGCAACACTATGACCACTTCAATCACTTTGCACTAAAAATGACATTTTTTTGTTCATTAAATTATTTTATGTCCATTATTGTAAAAATGTTGTATATTTTATGTTTTTATTGTGCCTATTGACGCTATGTACCTATGATGCTATATCAGGTAAGCTTTTCATTGTAAATGTACATTGAAACTGTGCATATGATAATAAGCTTGAATTCAACATAGTAATGTCTCCAATTCCACAGCTGTGAGAAATCAACTGGATTTAAAAGCAGAAGTATCATGACGACATTGGTTGGTGAAGTATGACTCAGTGACCTTTTTTCTAAATATGAGAAGATGTGAGGGAAGAACAGGGGCCTGTTTTCCTGTTGTTTTGTTGCTTGTTATTCCTTCGTTGTTCAGCTGAGCTTTGTTGGCACCGAATATGTGGCCAGACCTGTGGGCTGCCCCTAATACATCCTTGGTTATTAATGCAAATGACGCATTTCACTGGATGTACTGATATACACACAATAAATAAACTTTAATCATGAAACCCTTTATAACACCCAAGATGCTTTGCAAGACTAAGGATAATTCAGTTCTACCATAAACTAATTCTGTCAACTATATTTATTATTTGAATCAACTACATAAAGTAGAAAAGGCTGGATGGGCATGGCATAGGGTGTGGGTGGTTGTTAACTGGTCATAGAATCAAGCAGCAGAAACAAACCCTACTATCAAGCACTCAAACAAATCCCCATGGCTTTTAACTTTCTCTGACATTAAGACAACTAACATTTAAAAGCTTTGCTTAAGTTGCTCATTTAAAAGCAAGAGAGCAACAACCTCCAATACACTGTATTTCTATTAAGAAAGTGGCTGAAGGTGCACCCTCTTACAATGATATAAAGTAGCTTAAGTGATGGACTAGTGGTAGCAGGATTTGTTGGACTGTACTATGGGAATGTCTTAGTTCAGGTAACAAACCCCAGGTGTTTGTGAGAACAATTTTGAACACTCTATCAGTCTGGGATCTGACTTAGCCCTTTTTGAATTTGGTGCTTACATCAATGTTGGAGGGTCTACCAAGTTCAATGTGTTTCTATGTAGCTATTATGGTTCTGCAGCAGTACCTTACTTAACCATTTCAGAGGGAATTTTAAGATCTAACAACATAGGTAGGTTTTTAATCACATATTGCCAGGAGGTGGTAAGGGTAGATCTCCTCCCATGAAAGACTTTGGTGAAGCAGATGAGCTTCTTGTGGCCATCATTGCAAGTTTACCTCCCCTAAATTTCAGGTACACTGCAATTTAAATTCCACACATGCCACGGTAGATTTGACTTGTGCTCTCCATTGTGAATGTGGTACTTCAATATTTTAATAACTGTGCCACCAACATTCCATCTCTAGATGGTACTCTGTACATTCTACAAAGTCTATTGTCATCGCTCAGAGACTTAGCTTCCAAAACCAAATCTTCTATTATCAAAATAGATAGAAGTTTCAGGTGCACAAATTATATTCCTCTACAAGCTGTATACTATGCTGGCTTTGAAAGCTATTACAGCTCATTCGTTTGTCACTGGGTCGAGACACTATAACTCTCTCAAAAATGCAAGAATAGCTTTACAAGGACTGCAGGGGTTCAAGGTGAAAACTCACCACACGATCTTTAGGACAATTAGAAATAGGCAGTAAATGCTGACCTTGCCAAGCAACACCCATATTCCGCCCCCCCACCCCCTCCAAAAAGTGGGAAAGTGGGGTAAGAACACCGCAGTTTGCAGAACAGCCCAACATTGATGACTGAAAACTAACTCTTCAATTACAGAACAGGGTATAATGATAGGACAAAAAAGTAGTTTTTCTTAAACCAGGAACTGTACCATGAATACAGGATATTAATTGTTCACTGGCAACAGAACAGGCTCGAGATTCATTCTCCTTCCCTTTCTCAGTCTGACCATGTGCTGGCTGCTCAGTCCTCACTAATGCATGGCCAGAACGTTCCTCTGAAGATCTATAGTAAATATGGTCCAGCAGCTGCGGCTGAAGCACTGGACATGGCTCATCACTTTGACAACATACAGACTTGCCAGTTTCAGTCACAGGAACGCTGGTGTGATTGCATGAGAGTGGAGTAGAGTCTGTTACAGCATTGATGACCTGCATCTCCCCGTCACAGACTGGGGCTTGAGTTAAAGATCTTCCCTGTGAGGCAGCAAATGAGTGGTGTGATCCATCAGGCTTTGGCCACTTACTGGGGACCAGGAGTTGATTGACAGAAGCATGAGGGCCTGACCGAGAACACGCTACTTCTGAGTTTTCATTGGGCATTTGATTAACTGAATGAGCAAAATGAGGCATTTGAGTTTGCAAAGCATCCATCCCTTCATCAAGGGCCATTTTTGAAACTTCACAGCAATTAGTCAGGCACAAATTCTTAACTTGCTTTACATTTTCTGACGGATCACCACTCTGAACTGAAGAAAAGTTCATGTTCTGGTTGGATTCCTTGCCTTTGGCAGTTGACTTTGAAGAAATATCACATGCCATCTTATCCAAGTGTTGGCCAGTCCTTTTAGGATTTACATAGACACTACCTGAACACTGTGTCTGTCTTAGCTTCTCTTTTCTCAGAGTGGCAGCTCTTCTTCGCCTGTTTTTACAATTAAATATTCTACAATAAAAACTAAAGAGAGAGGAAGGTTTCTTACAGAGCAGAGAGATTTTGCGCCCTTTCAGCTGCCGTTTTGTCTTGCGAGGTACATTAATGGAAACAAAATCTCTTCCCACTTGTAAGTCTATTTTTTTATATCCATTTGATAGCTTTTGGTTTGTAATATTGTCCATAAGCCCACTATTTTTCCTTTGTATGGACTTGGGGGAAGTAAGTGGATCAGTTAGAAGTTCTGATTCAGGTTTACCATATAAAACGGTTGATTTAAAGTCAGTATCTGGAGCTACAGTATTGCTGTTCCAACTTTCACTCCCGTTACCCTCCACTTCCTCATGGGATGCCAAGGATTCTGGTTTATGTGCCTGCTCGGCTGACACGTCATTGACTCCGAGCAATGACTTTTCTTTTGATGTCACACTCGTGCATTCAATGTGTTCTGGAGACCCACGCTGCTGACAATCTGGAAGGTCCTTCCTGAGCACAGACTTGGCCCTTTTTTTCCTGATTGACAACCACAAGCGTTGCTTCTGCTGATAATAAAGCTGTCTTTGCAAACACAACGAGCCTTCTAATCGGTTCCATTTGCTGTGATGGGACCTCAGTTGTTCTCTAAGATTTGCTTTGAAGCATCTTTTACAGCATTTGTTATTGCTGTGCTCCTTCATACTCTGATAGTTTGCCTGCGGAGACATTGTAAAAAAGGCTTTAATATAAATACAGCATCAACTATTTCTTCAATTTTAGGAACAAAATGGTGATCATAAGCTTCTTTCCCCTAAGAGACACATAATTAGGCACTCTTGAAATTCCAGCCCAAATGGAGTTGAAATCATCTCCCTTAATTGGTTTTGTGGATCCGACATATCTCACCGTAACCCAAACATTAATAATACGATCCATGGCACAATACTGTAAACAAACAGCATCGATATCAGACAAACATGATGGGTTTACCGATTTGTTTATGAAAGGCATTTGGAGATCTTAGATTTTAGTAAATTTAGTGAAATTTCACTGAATTTCTCATTTATCTGCTTCTCTCCCTATTTCTACATTCCATTGATAATTTACAATGTTCTTCATCCCACAGAACAAGCAGAGGGAAAAATTCTACCCTGCTCTAACTGGGAAAATTTAACCAACGGTTTAACAGTGCATCAAACTACCCACCAGTTATTAAAAAAATTTAATTTTAATATTTTTAAGTTTAAAATTTTAAGTTTTAGTATTAAAAAAATCCTTTCGTGCAGCATGGGTGACAACTATTGCCACCTATAATTGCCCATGAATGACACTGAACTACCTTTGTGAACCTTCTGCTGATAATATTGCTGGATAGAGAATCCAAGAATGAAGGAACAACAACATTTTCCCAAAGCAGAACAGCATACATTTTGGAAGGAATCAGTAAGTAAGAGAATTCCTGTGCCCTTGGTAATGGCAATTATTGGTTTGCGAGGCACTGTCAGAAAAGTAACTGAAGTGCATTTTCTGGCAGTGTGATCATGCTATATAGATGGAAGATGAAATTAATGTTTGAAATAGGGAATGGCTGCCAGTTAAACTGCAAAGTACAATCTAGAAGTCTGGGTAAAAAAAAAAATGCTCAGTGAGAATGAACGCTGTGAATTTACGGTGTTTCATTATTTCTGAATTTCCCAAATACTTCAGCCATTTGCATACAGTTCTACATATATAGTAACTGTGGTAATCTGCTTTAGTAACGTTCGTCCAAGGCCATGGAACCCAAAAGGGCTGATAGGACAATTTTTTGGAGACTTAGCTTAGGGTGTGTGTGCGTGCGCATTTGTTTATGTGGTGGGGATAGGGGATGGTCAGTGGTGGCATACAAAACTCTTCACTTTCTAGTCAACCATTAGTAGGTACAAAGTTAAACTTACTGCACTCAGCCTCAACCCGAGAAGAACACAACCTGCAGCACCAGCCTGACTTTCCCCTTCCCAAGTGATATAGATAATTAACTCAGACTAGTAGTAGTACTGTACAGAAAGATCATGTCCACGAGGAACTCCACTGAAACTCTCCAGACTTATTACACACAGGTCCCATAATGGACAGAGGGGATATTTTCATTCTGCCAATTTTCACAAAGAACCCATGCCCCAGACGAGAGTAACAGTACATCAATTTCAATAAGGAGATTACATGAACATAATACTTAACCCAACTGCCCCTCTTTATGTTTAAAATCAGCTCAATAGATTTGGACATCATTCACTGCACATTAGGTGCCCCATGAACTAAGTTTAGGTGATTTCAGGGGGTCATTGGGTAAGAAACAAACACAAGGTTATGGATCTAAAATTACAGACAGACTAGCATATGGATAGAATGTGTAGGTCAGGGATAGGTAGCAAATGCTTGCTTGGCAGTGACATTTATGTCCTGTGAATGAATAACAAAAAATCCTTCTGTAAGGGACATTAGTGAATTGGATCAGTTTTCAGAAACCATTAAAAAAAAATTAGAAATACTTAAATTACCTAGCTGCAGTAGGGGTGGAGGGAAGATTCCAACTTGTGTCTCTAAATCATTGGTGCAGGCTTCCAAACATCAGCAATTTAGCTAATATATATGACCCTAAACATCAGGAACTCAGCCATCATATTACAAGACCCCTATATTTATATGAAAGACAGGCACAAATTCTCAGTTGGAACAGATACATGTTTAAAACTAATTACACGAAGATCAAACACACCACTGAAAAGGTGTATCAGGACAAGTGTGAATAGCTAATTTTCTGAAAACTTACTGTACTTATTAGTAAGTCAAGAAAAAGCAAGGGAAACATCCATTCAGAAACATTAAAAGCCACAACTTAAGGGATTAAAAAAGAAACCTCATTAGAAAAAAGCCAATGTATTTGACTACGGAAACTTTTACCTACAAAAATAATAAAAGGTCTTAGCAGCAAGTTTCATTTTAAAATGTTCTATAATGCATTTGAGACAAGACAAGGAAAAACCGAGCAAGCCAACTACATCTTAAAATAAATTTTGGAAACAAATGTTATAGCTATTTGGATGACAAAACAAGATCTTATTTACTGCTAAACACAAATCATTCTCAAATTCAACTAAAGTAATTACACATCTATGATATGACAGGTTATACATTTCATTCTATATGAAATGGAGATCCATATATATGATCCTTTGCTTACATTGCACCATTCAAAGATGAACAAGTTATTCAAAATAACACACTGTATTGATTATTTAGTTATAGTTACTGTATTTCTTTTATTTAAAAACTCAGTGAATCAGAATCAGGTTTAATATCACTGGTATATGTCATGAAATCTGTTGTTTTGCAGCAGAAGTACATTATTACTGAAGTCCTGATTTTTAAGAGCTGAATACAATTGTTAAAGATCACCACTGAAAAATTCAATTTGAAACAAAACTCACTATGGTTTTCCAGCAATCTCAGTATTGCAGCAGACAAAGCTACCTGTGCCCAGACCCTGGACAACATCAGTCCCAATGCATCTGATCTTCAGGAGGTGCTTGCTCCATCACTGAACCTGGACCCCTAGCAATGCTTCTTCTCACCCCTCTACACCCAGATCCTCAAGTTGTACCTGCCACCTTCTGCAACACACACACAATAATGGAGCAAGTCCAGCGAGGCAGCATCTATGGAGGAGAATAAATGGTCCACAATTCAGACCAGAAGGGTCTCTGCCAGAAATGTCAACTGTCTATTCCCCCCCCCCCCCACCCCAGAAGCTGTCTGACTTCCTCCAGCATTTTGTATACACTGCTCAGGATTCCCAGCACATTCTCTTGTGCTTGTGATCTGCCACATCCTACAGTCGCCAGGCAATGCCCAAAACCTCTATATCCGATCCTCAGGCAGTACCTGTCAGCCTGTGTCCAATCCTTATAATGCCTGCTGTCACTAATCTCTCTCCCCCCCCCCCCCCCCCCAACCGCCTGGCAGTGTCCCTGCCCATAACCTGCATCCAAGCCCCAGGCAGTGCCCCTGCCAACCTGCACCCAACCCCCTGGCAGTGCTGCATCCGAGCAGTGCCCCTGCCCACAACCTGCACCTAATCCCCAGGCAGCGCTCCTGTCTGCAACCTGCACACAAACCCCTGGCAGTGCCCCTGCCCACAAACTGCACCTAACCCCCTGGTAGTGTCCCTGCCTACAACTTGCACCCAACCGCCTGGTAGTGCCCCTGCCACAACCTGCACCTTTTCTCTAGGAAAGGCCATCCCCTCCTGTATCCGGCACCCTGGGCGGTGGATGAGGGGCTCCTGTACAGGACAGCTATCACCTCCCTCACCCCTGGGCCCTCAATGCACCATCCACCCGCGGGCTAGCTCCCCAGCGCCATATAGCGGACGCGGAATCCCCGCTCAAAGGCCAATGCGGTTTGATTTTCAAAGGCGGGCGGGCGGGCGGGGCGGAAGCCATTTCTCTGGGTGCCGCGGATACCTGAGCGCCGCCGCTACTCCTGCCACCTCGGACGCCGAGCCCGGGTGACCGCCATGTGTCGAGCCGCCTGCGTTCTCCAGCCCACCGCCCGGCACGCGCACGCGCACGCGCGCGCACACACGCACGTGTTCACCATCGCCCCACCCCCCCCACCCCAGGCTCGCGGCGCGCCATTCACGCGTCATCGGTCTAAACAACAGCGCGCGCGCGGCGGCGGCGTTGGTGCAAAGTCTTGGGTTGTTCCGTGTCGATTATGGTCCCTTTGTGGTTTATTTAAAACCGATCAAGATGAGGGCTGATTGTATATCAGTGGTACAGATATTTGAGCAAAGCAGATATCATGGCTCTTACATATCTATACAGAAAAGACCCAGTGACGGGTCATTATGTTTATGTTCCAAAGTTTAAAGTGACTCTTCAGAAAAGATGATCAGATGAAGCATCAGTATTAACGTTTGAGAAGATTGCTTTCATTTTAGCCTTGGAATGGATCTTATGTGCTTCTGTGCTCTAATTTGTTCTCGGTTTTGATACCTATTAATAAATAGGTACTTAAAATTGTAGGTCAGACATTGGAGAACATCAGCAAGGTCTAGGCTTATGTATCCATTCCTTATGGGTCCCTGTCCATGCTGGGCTTGAAGGAAATTAGCTGGCAGACCTTTGAGCCAAGCAGTCATTAAAAATTAAGAATGTAAATGTTGTGGCACCTTTCCATAACGGAGGTGAAATCCATAATTTATAAAAAGTATTTGATCACTGTGGCAGCGAAGTTAGAATAAGGAAAAGAAAGAACCCATTTATGTAAAATTCAGAGGATGGTGGAAGCTCAACTGGGAGATGGATATTTCAGGAGGGAAGAAGTCATACTTACATATTTTGGACATAACTGGGTTAACTACTTCCTTTTTGAAAACTACTATGCATGATATGGGCATTTGTAGGGAGTGCACTTGTCAAGAAATGGTGAAACATATATTGTGTGATTGCAGATCCTATGAAGTTCAATGGGAACATCTAATTGCTAAATTGAGATGAGGGGCAGACACATTTAGCATGTAAAGTTGGTTAGATGTCACTGCTGCTATAAAGTATAGAAGTGTGTGTTTGACTTTCTGAGAAGCATTAGACTTTTTGATATTATTTGAGTTGGGATTAAATTTGGGTGTACTGCCTGACTCTGCTCCACACTCCAGCTCAGTAGGTTCCCATAATACACCTTACATTGGTCTGCCAACCACCAGTGAACGTTACTGGAAGAAACTGAAGAAGGCACGGCAGGTCCGCTTCCAATCAGTATGTCTTTGGACTGTGGGAAGAAACTGGAGCACTGAGAGGAAACCCATGCAGTCATGGGGAGAACGTACAAACTTCTTACAGGCAGCGGCGGGACAAAGGCAAAAAAAAAAACTATAGAATTGTAACAGAATCAATGAAAGACCACCCAACTAGGGCTGCCTGACCTGCTGAGTTCCTCCAGCAATTTGTGTGTGTTGCTCAGCTGTACTAATCGCAGAACTTCCC
This sequence comes from Hypanus sabinus, assembly GCF_030144855.1. Lineage (NCBI taxonomy): Eukaryota > Metazoa > Chordata > Chondrichthyes > Myliobatiformes > Dasyatidae > Hypanus > Hypanus sabinus. The sequence continues at coordinate 35,491,422 of NC_082707.1, forward strand.
TGCACTTGGTTCCTTATACCTTTGCAATTCAAGTGCTGATCTGGTTACGTAATGTACCTTCCTCCATCACCTAACTCGGGCATTGAGTTCCAGATTCCAGTCACAAACCGCCTTTAAAACTCCTGCCATTTATCCTATCCTTCTATGCATTTTTGCAACAGGGAAAGAGTTTCCTACCATTTACCCTTTCTATTCCTCATAGTTCTGTATTCAGGCAACCTATACTGTTCAGGTTAACGAAAGTTTTCCCCTTATAGAATTCACAGATCACCCAAAAACTGAGATAGAGTATATGTTCTCATTAAATTTATAGGAAAAAAAAGGTAAATAAATTGGCAGACCTGAAAGGGAGAAGATCCAGTGGACTGTGTAGGGTGAAGCAGGGGCAGCAGGAGAAGAGATGGACAGAGCGAAGGGGCAGCTAATTCAGAAATGCACAACAGTAATCGATGTAAGGTGACTGGAAGCGAATGATAAGCCATCACCAGTTGCGGTAAAGCATGAGCAGTCTGAGAAGACAGAATGAAGAAGCAAGAGTGAATTTTGAAGGTGTAGAGGTAGCAGGATGATCCATTGGGGAAATGGCAAAGTTGATAATGGACCCATCAGGTGGCCCTGAAAGGGAAAAGGTTGGTTGAGGCTTGGGTGGACCTGAAAGGGAAACAGCAAGCAGACTTGAAAGAGAGAGGCCAGGGTGAAGCTCAAGAAGACCTGAAAGGGTGTTGCCCTATTGGGATCTGAAGGGTGAACCAGGAGCTATGAGGAGAGAGGGGTCATCTAAGCAAGGAATGTGCCCTAATAATCGTCATAGGGTGACTGGAATGGGACAGAAGATGGTGAAAACATGCAGGAGGTGGAAACCACTTTTTAAAAATAATATTTTTATAAGATTTGTACATTTTAAGAAACTCATGTATTTTTCCAGAATATGTGGTGGTTCGTCATCAGGATTCTCACCACCTGGTTCAAGAACAGTTTACTACCCCTCAACCATCTGACTCTTTAACAAAAGAAAATAGCTACACTCATTTAAGGGCTCTGTTATTTGGCTTTTCATGCTTGTTATTTATTTATGTCTGCATTTGCACAGTTTGTTTACAGTTAACAGTTCCTGATGTCTACAGTTACTGTTATATAGATTTGCTAAGTATGCCGGCAGATAAAGAATTTCAGGGCTGAGTGTGGTGATGTGTGTGTACTCTGACAATAAATTTTACTTTGAATTTGACTTTGAGAAAGCAGTATAGCAGCTAAACTAACAGTTTATCAACCTTCTCATTTTTCATAGGCTAAGTATTACCACATTACCCATGTGATGTAATTGCTTTAATTATGTAGCCTATTAACTAGTTTATTCATATCCAAGAAACTTTCCTTCTTTCATCTGTAAAAGTGATGGATTTTTCAGAGGTCCCATCTTTATTCTTTTTATCTTCGCATTTTTTGCCGTTCATTTACCTTTTAGCACTGTTTCTTAGCTCTTTACTTAGGTTGCTTAGTATTTATGTGTTTGTACTCTAAAATGAACAATTGTTAGAATTAAGACTGCTCGTCATTCCTGACTCCCAGAAGAACCCTAAGGTTCAGAAAACGAACAGCAATCTAGCACAGGCTATGAACCAGGTAGGAGAATGCCCTGTAGTGGAAATGGCACGCTGGGAGCATGCCAACCCACTGGCAGGTTGGGGGCCAAGTTAATGTGAAAGGGAGAAGTCGGGGGAGGGGGGGGTTGGCTCAGGTGGTCCTGAAAGGGGATCAATAGGCTGAAGTGTTGGCCAGATGTAGTGTGAACCAATTGCCATCATGGACAGAGCGAAGGGGAAATTAAGCAGGAAATGTATAACAGTAATCGACCACAAGATGAATCAGGGTAGAAAGGGCTTCTCCCCACTTTCCCTCCAACTCTTCTCCTCATAGGAAACAAATCCAAACTTTCTTCATAGCTATCCCAGGTACATCCTTAAGGTTAAAAAAATTCAGCATGGGTACAGGTACTTTGGCTCAGTAAGTCCATTTTGATCACAGTGCCCAACCAGCTAATCCCAATATAGCCCATATCCTTCCAGCTACCTATTTAAATGCTCAACCACATCTTCTGGCATCTCTTTCCATTAACTCATCACCCTCTGTGTGAAAAAGTTGCTCCCCAGGTTCCTTTTAAATCTTTCTACTCTCACCCTAATTCTATGTCCCCTAGTTTTGGACACATAGCCTCTCATAATTTTAAACACTTCTATGACGTCAACCCTCATTCTCCTGTGTTCCAAGCAATAAAACTTACCTTGCCCAATCTCTTCATATAACTCAGGCTCCCTAATCCTCGAAACAAGTATATGTGCTATGTGTGACTGTATGTACTGTGTTTTGACTTTAGAGGAATGATGTTTTCATTAGTTGTATACATGTGTGGATTGTCACTTTGTTTTGGTGGAGAAGCTTGTGTGGTCCTGAGATCCTGAGAGTGATGCCATCTAGAGCTATGCTCTTGGTAGGGTCCACCCATGGCAGTAAGGTTGAGGGTGAGGTCCCTGACAAAGAACAATCCAACCAAGACCTCAACAGTGGAACAGGCTGATGAAGTTACTTCAAACTCAACAGCTGTGAAGGCAGATGAAGGTTGCAACAAATCCATCAGCTCCAATCATCGTGGTTTCCATGCCACTGGAATCAGTTGGTTGACTTGTGAAGCATTGTGTGCTTCTTGGAGTGCAACATCAAGCACACATTAAACAAATACACCACAGGCGTCTTCGCTCTGTACGAACGAAGACCATCATCCTTGACCATGAGGGATAGCCATGATGATGACGATGACATGTATGATTCAACGATAATAAACTTCAACTTAAACTTTGTATGGTACCCTGTTCATTCTGCTGCTGTCTATAAGGAGTTAGCATGTTCTCTCTGTCACTATGTGGCTTTCCTCTGGGTGCTTTGGTTTTCTTCCACATTCCAAAGATGTATGGGTTGGTGGGTTAATTGCACACATACAATTACTCTTAGGGTGCAGGGATGTGGTAGATTTTGGGGTGAGTTGATGGGAATGAGGGGAAAATGAAGTGGACTTCGTAGGATTTGAGTTGTCTGATAGTTGGCATGCACTCAGTGGACTGAAGAGTGTTTTTTCTGTGCTGCACGTGTCTCTGACTCTGAAGATGGTGAACTGAATGATCTTAATTCTGCCATAAATACCTGTACTTCTTATTCTGCAATACAGAAGTCACAAATCCTTAATTATGCCATCTTCAATAACTATAGGTCATTGCTCAGTTGAAAATCCCAACTCTCTTTAGCATTTCCTTTCCTGGTGGTTTGTTAGTTTAATAAGTTTGATGTTTTACTTGCTATGGTGAGATTTTGCATTCAAGACATGGTCAGAAAGAAGTATTAGTTAACTATTTAAAAAAATTTCAGAATATGTTGTGAATACAGAGAAGTCTTTCCACAGCCTGTACCCAATGAGTTACTGAGTCTGTTTGAAAACTTCAACCCAGAAATTTCTAATTTTTAGTTTGGTTACAAGATTGACATCCAGGTTGCAATATGGAAATAAATTGTAATACCAAGAAATGATCCTGATTCCCAGACTGTCTTAATCTTGTTTCAATAGTTATTTGCCACCATTATAATAAATAAGACTGTTAATATTGCTTTACATTTATCATTTTGAAAATCTGGATACTCCATTAGAACATCCCAAACGTGAGTTAAAGAGTGATTGTTGTCAGTATTCTTAGGTAAGTGCATTGTAAACTTACTCATTCACGTGTTTTAGTTCAGATGTACTGAATTGTTGATGGAATAAAACAGGTAAAAATGAGAAAATGATATGTCCGATATTCATTTCCTCCATTGGTGTTGCTGCTACAACTTAGACTTTCTGTGTTTTTTTTAATTAAACCTGGGATATGATTTATGTTCCTTATGGCTTTGGTTTTATCCCTGAATCAGTCAATGTCACATAACCAACCAGTTGTTGCACTAAAATTTCACATTGCTTTGGATCCTTTTGCACCTGGGCTGTTGATTATTTATTTCATTCTTTTGAGTCTGCCATTGGGGTTGGGGTGTCGCCCTGGAAGCTGACAGGATTGAACGGGGCACTTGGGATGAGGGTGTGGTGAAGATGGCCTAACTTGCATCAGTTATTTAAGGGAAGCACTTCTCAATTCAAAGTGACAGATGTCCTAATTGCATCCATAAGGAGGCGGTAATTTCCCACAGCCATTACCTGAACGCCCATCAGATGTTTTCCTGGTGATCTTTTAATTTTTTTAAACTGCAGCAGACAATGTCAACAGGTTTTCCCAGTTCACTAGTTCCTCATTAGAAAGACAAGCAGCTGATGTTCTAGGGAAGACCCACTGCACATTTCTTCCCCTGTTCCCCAGCTGGATTTATTTCTGATGTGCATGAGAGACAGCTTATCAAATACTTTCTGGACAACTATTTATTTTAAAAACACAAAATGCTGGCAGAACTCAGTAGGCCAGACAGCATCTATGGGAGGAGGTAGTGATGAAGTTTCGGGCCGAAACCCTTCATCAGGAGTCAAACAGAAAGATCTAGAAAGGGGAGGGAGGTGTCGGAAATAGACCAGGTGAATTTGAGGGCGGGGTGAAATTTATCTTAATCTATTTACTGATATGTATCTTAATTTACTTGAAAATTTTATTTGGAAAAGTATGATTTGTTTTTGCAAATTTCTGGCCAGCCTGATATTTTCTAATAGCTGGATAGAGTTACATGGTGCAAAATCTGTAGTAACTTTCCTTGCTGTAGTTTTTAGTCCAACTGTTTTGCCATGTAAAGGAATATATTTGTGCCACCTAATCCTCCTTTCTTGGCATTCCTCCTGAGTACTGTACATCTAATTTGCAGTCTTGCTATTCCCACACCTGCCATCATCCACTTAATAGTTCCTCATTTATTCTTCCTCTGGGAAGAGACTACTGCAAGTGACATAAAATTCAGTTGGTTATTTATTAAAACATATTTATTTGCAGAATGCTAAAATGCATGAAATACATATTAAATGGAAAACAAATATCAGAAACTTGATCACTTTGAGGACCCAATGTCCTTTTCTGTACAATGAATATTACTTACAGACTCTGGAAAAATATATACAAAACAAACAAGGCCATATTTGTCCCACAAAATATATAAATAATAGTTTAAAAGTAAATCATTGCTAATTAAAGTGAAAACACAATGTAGATAACCAGAAAGTTAAACCATCACAAAATTTAAATTTTCTTTCTAAATGTAAAGCCTTTCTTTGACGTACTCTTATGCATATAATTACAATATTTTGGGAATGGCTGACGTAAAACACTACCTCTTTAATTTTTTTTGAACCTTTTTAAGTCTTATTCAAATATTATAACATTGAATTCTGCTTCTTTCCAGATCAAATATAAGTTCCTTTACTTGACACAGGCTGTGTGCACAATCATCTTCTCTCATGTAAAGTCACAAAGACATTCTTTACAATTTTGTGTTCTTATCTTGCTTTCCTACCACCCCCTGCACTCCCACCAACTGAACTTGTTTTCTAGCAAAGCCCTAATTTGTATCTGAATCTCTTTCAGATTTGATTATTCCTTTACTCTCCAAGAACCTTGCTTCTCATAATGCTCTTTTGCAACAAATGCTGATTATTCATCAACCTTGTCCTTAATGACCTAAGTTGGTTTCAGTTACTCCAACACATGAGCTTATCCTTGGGTGGCTTTGTAGTCTCTATTGCTACACTCTAGAGATCTGCCTGGGTGTAAAATTAAAACCCAAACTGAACACAGCAAACCTGAATCCATCCTAAGCTAATGGGTCAGAAACAACACACTATAATCAATAGTGACCCAAACCCTGGTACATGGGATGTGCCCAAGGAGAATTTTGCTTCAAACTTGAATAATATTGAACCAGAAAATTGATTCTTTTTGGTAACTTCAGTGCTAAAGCTGCATAGTACAAACTTCCATAAACATATGAATGGCTATAAAGCCAACTCCAACTCTCACTAAGCTTCTGGGAAATCCATTTGAACTGAACATCAATTCCTGACATCATGATAGATTTTTTTGACCTTGGTCAAGACAGAACACTTTCCCTATCATGGGAGCCATCTTGTTGCTTGGGGATTCACCACTATTGAAATCCATATTGACCAAGATGCCAGCATAGTCTTTGGAAAAAATACCCCAAACCTGGCACAAAATCAGTCTACTGATCAGCAGTCAACTCCTATCCTCCTGTATGCGTCAGAGAGATTCTAAGGAGGGACCCAGATTGCCCTGGCACTGGTACCTCCCAGACTCACATCTGCAGAGTGATGAAGTTACCACACCTTAGCACAGTCTGGGCGAAGCTCCACTTCCCAAAGTTTGTTGTGTAGCCAGACTTTTATTGGTATCACCATGAATGTGAATAACTGACTAACCTTAATGCTTAAAGAGTTCTTTTCTTACACCCCATCCAATACATAATTTCAATGATGGTGATCTTTTTTTAGTGGAGAATGCCAATTGACAATCAGACACTTCTAGTAGCAACTGACAAGAAAGATATTTTCTCAAACCCATATATAAGCACATATAGATAGTTCTGACCATAAATTACTGACACAAAAAGAACAGCTTTCATTGCTCGACTTGCTACCTCCTAGATACATTGCTTGCCCCATCTTCAGTGCTCCTTTCCACCTTGTCAGTGATATCAACACCTCCCATTCATTTCTGAAAACATTTGAATTTCCACTTGGTTTCAGAGAGAAACTTGAATGTCCATTCAAAAATCAACAGCTGCTAACACTCGGTAAACCTCTATAACAAGCTGTTTGATGGGAGCCACAGTTTCATTGCTGAAGCCCCTTCCTGATTGACTGGTCCAATGGAATTTCAGTCAATAACAATTGGGAAGTTACAGCACAAACATTAAGATGTTAAGGATTATAGCCAAGAATTGTGAGCTAATGTAAAAAAGCCCTGCCTCATTATCCATGGCTTTGTTTAACTACCAAAGACTAGTTCCATTATGAAGTCCTTAATAACACAAGTTGAGAAATTTCCTGATGAGTTGCTAAATTATTCCTTACCATACAGCTGAGCGGGCCAAGTCATTTGGTATATTTAAAGCAGAGCTTGATAGGCTCTTGATTATTCAGGCTGTCAAAGGTTATTGGGAGAAGGCAGGAGAATGAGGTTGAGAGGGTTAGTAAATCACCTTTGATGGAATGGCGCAGCAGACCCGATGGGCTGTTTGGCCTTACTTTGCTACTATGTCTAATGGGCTATGGTCATTCTCTAAATGTTGTTGCAATGTTCTCACAAACTGAAAGACCTGTAACAGCCAAGGAAGGAGCAAGGTCACACAAATGTAAATTAAAATCTAGTTTTAGTTCCTTTCTGTAAAGCACTTCAGCTTTAAGTGAGAGGAAAGAGTGATTCCACGCCCCCCCACCCCCACAAACACTCCTGTAATCGCCTTTCCCATATTACTGGCTAAAATATTTTGCCTTCTTTATAAGTTAGAGTCATTAAAATCTTAGGTAATTCTTTTCTGTTGGTACTTGACTGAGAACATGATATTATCATAGATAATTAAGTATGTGCAGATCATTGGGATTTTAGTTCCATTGTGGCATGGGATTTTCTTTTGTGTAAGTTCTAACTAGTCAAGTGTAATGTTGAATTAATATCCTGGAACTTAAATTTGGGAAAGAAACTGTAATTCGATCCCTACCCCACAAACTCAATTTGCTCAATTTGATTTAATGTGGGAGGGAGAGTTTGGGTCAATGTAAAAACTAGATTCCTTACAAATCTTAAAGTAACAACAGTGGAAAAATTATCAAAACATTTCTGTTTTAAAGAATAATTCATTATGAGACTTCCTCTGTTACTTTTTTCATTATTTGTAAAATACCACATATTTTTCTTCAACCATGGTCCTCTTTCTTTGGCTTTGATATTAATTATAACTGGAGTGGTTATTTCGTAGTGTACATTTTCAAAACGCACAAATGCTTCACATAAGGTTGTAATTAGTTGCTTTCTGCTTGAGCTGACTGAGATTCTTTTCAAATGTCAAAGGAAATATCTGGCATTGAACTTTCCCTTACTCAAAATACTGTTAAATACTGAGGGATTGTTACAACTTTGTTTTCTCCATCAATAATAATCTCTGAGTTTTAGTGCTGGGTACTTGTTCCTGGAAAATATATATTGTAGAATTAGTGGAAAATCACCAAATGAAAATTTTCAATAAACATTGCAGCACATGAAATGGAGAAACAGAGAGCTCAGGATTGAGTGCTATGAACAAGAACAGCTTTGTTTGGAATCCAAATCCTCAGTTATTCCATTCTCTTTGAATGTTTCTTGACACCAGATACGAATGCACCTGAAGTTTATGAAAAGAAAATTAGCACATATTTAGGGTGAGAGATGATTCAGTTGGGAAAGTTAAATCAGTGTAGTACTTATATTATTAATTGTGGGGCACAAGAAGGGAGGGGGCTAGGAATACAAGAGCATAGTTCATTAAAAGTGGTGTCACAAGTAGACAAGGCACACTCATCATCAGCCAGGACATTGAGTGAAGTATTATAACATTATGTTGCATTGCATGAGTTGTTAGTGAGGATACACTTGGACTACTATTTATAGTTTTGATCACCCTTTCCTAGGAAAGATAGGGTTAAACTGGAAAGAGTTCCAAAAAGATTTGAGGATGTTGCCAGGATGTACATTTCCACCAGGAGGGGGTGGTATAGGCAGATACATTAGGGATGTTTAAGAAACTTTTAGAGAGGCCCATGGATGAAAGAAAAATGGACGGTTACAGGCGGTGCAGAAGGGAAAGGCTAGATTGATTTTGGAGTAGGTTAAAAGATCGTCACAACATCATGTGTTGAAAGGCCCGTACTGTTCTAGTTTCTATTCCTTAGAGCATAGGAGACCAAGGAATGACCTTATTGTGGTTCAGAAAATCATGAGGGGTTGGCAGGAGATGGTAAGGAGATGGCAGCAGGATTTTCCCCCCAGGGAATCAAAAACTAGGGGTCATAGGTTTAAGGTGAGATGGGGAAGATTTAAAAGGGACCTGAGAGGCAACTTTTTCGCACAGAGGGTGTTAAGTGTTTGAAATGAGCTGCCAGAGGAAGTGGTTGAAGCACATGTAATAGTATAATTTAAGAAATACATGGATAGGGATATGCAGGGCCTTAGAGGGATATGGGGTGAGCACAGGAAATTGTGACTAGATGGGTGGACACCATGCTTGGCATGGTCTTGTTGGGCTGAATGGCATGCATCATAGTGTGCTGCTTAATGACAACATATCAAAGTACTTTATTAAATTATGACAATGAAATAGAACACGTATAAATTGCCCAAAATAAAATACACGCCGTTGTCAAATCTGTCACAGCTTTATGAGTTAGCTATAGTTTGAACTAAAAATCTCTCTTTGTTATTGAAGAAGTATTCAGTTTGTGCACTATCATTATCAGACTGTGCTGAGAATAGAGTGCAGCAGACAGTGTGTGTCTGTGACGTAAAAAGTAACCTTGTCTCAACAATTGTTATTTTCAGCTTGATGTGCACAAATAATTTGATTCACAGCAATTAGACTGAATACAAGATATGACCAACCTTTATAAGGCTATGCTGTAAACTTGTGGTGTTTGAAAACTTTTAACAGTTGCTAGGCCTTTCCCTGTTGTAGTCAGGATTCGAACCTGAATCCAATATGTTGTTGAAGGCTGAAGACTGGGGATTGTTACGAATGGTTGATCCTGTAAACAACAGAAGAACTGTAATTTATAATCTAACCAACAGCTCAAAAGCGTTTTAATATGGAATGCTGGTAAACTGATGAAATTTCCAATGGTCCCGAAATATGTTAAAGTAGCTTTTATACAAATCTCCAGCAGCAGAGGTCACTCTCAGAACACAAGAAACAAAAGTGCAGACAGGAGTAAGGGAAATTAATTAATAAAATCAATAAAACAGCTTTGACCCTCTATTGCCATTTATATTTGAATAGCTTAATGATTCTGGACAGGACTTATAGTAGAATGAACCAAATGTACTGACCAAAGGCAAGAGTCATCAGGACAGTACCAGCATATATCAGCCAAATTATGCTGGTGCTCTTTGCAACTATAAAGGTGCAATTAGCTTTAAAAACCAGTAAGTATATGTAGATTAAGGCCTTTGATTTTGCCCATAAAGAAAATGGAACATAAGCTGAATTATCAAAGATTATGCTTTTCTTATGGTAGGAATACAATCTGTATATGTTGTAGTCAGAGAGGAATGACCATTAAAGTTTCCAGGGATTGAAGTCTGTTATTGTTTTACGCAAAAACCATTTAAAATTAATCTTAATTTTAACATGAAGAGAATGTTTCCTATAGTGGGGGAGTCTAGGACCAGAGGGCACAGCCTCAAACTACAAGGATGTCCTTTGTAACTCAATGTCCTAATCTTAGACTTACGGCAAATAGTCTTTTGTAATCAGGATGCAACAGTGAGTGCAGAAAAAGGAAATTACATTTATATGACAGTTACTCTCGGTTCTATGATTAAAAATGCCTTTGCTATGGATGTACCTATTTGGTTCTATGGGTTTTTTTGTGGTTAAGACTAAAATTATGAACATCTTGTTTTAGTACTGTCCACTGCTTATTTGGAGTCCAGGACACCCTGATTGTGAGGCAGACTCCCTGTGATATAGCTTGTGAATAAAGTGAGTTTGATCCTAGTCCGCATTTATTTGTCTGATCAAGATAGTTAGCTTTGCTGTTATGCTGGTAGGCAAACTGGAACAGATCCAAGTCACATCTCAGGCAGAAGTTGATATGTTTCATCTCCAACCTCTCAAAACACTCATCATAGTGGATGTAAGTATTGTTGGAAGATGGTCATTGAAGCAGGTTACCTTGTTCTTCTTAGGCACTGGTATAACTGAAGCCTGCTTGAAGGAGGTGGGTATCTTAGACAACTGAAATGAGAGGTTAAAGCTATCAGTGGACAATCCAGTCAGTTGATCAGCACAGGCCTTTAGTATTCAGCTAGGTACCCATCTGAGTCGGATGCTTTCTGTGGGTTCACCCTCCTGAAGGATGTTCTCATGTCAGCCTTAGAGACCAAAATCACAAGGTCTTTGGGTGCTGCAGGAGTTTGTGAAGGTTCTTCCATGTTTTGATGGTCAAAGTGAGCATAGAAGGCATTGAGCTCACCTGGAAGCGAAGTCTTGTCACCTATGCTGTTTGGTTTTACTTTGTTAAAAGGTAATAGCATTCAAACCCAGTCATTGTTATCAAACATCCACCAGTTTCTCATGTTTGGTCTGGAATTGCCATTTTGCATGCAAAATGACTTCCCGGAGGTTGAACCTGGACTTCTTGTCACCAGTCCTGAATGCCTCTGACCTGGCCCTCAGCAGATATCATGGTTCACCCAGGGTTTATGGTTGGGAAAGACTCTGAGTGATTTTATGGGGCACACTTGTCTATGGCTGTATTAATGAAGTCTGTAACATCCATGGTGTATTCATTCATATCCTCTGAGTCCTTGAGCGCAGCTCATTTGCCTTCCACAATCACTTCTTTGTTCTTATCTCTTTAGCCTCTGCCTGTATTCAGGTATGAGGAGGACAGCCAAGTGATCAGATTTCCCAAAATGCAGTCTAGATGTGAAACGGTAGGCATTCCTAATCGTAGCATAGCAGTGGGCGAGTGTGTTGGGACCCCTAGTGCTGTAGGTTATTTGCTAATGATAATTGGGCAGAGATTTCTTCAAGCAAGCCTGACTGATGTCCTTGACTATGGTTCGAAATGCTTCAGGGTAGGCTGTTTCTCGTTTGGTGATGGCAGCATTTAATATCTTGAGTGCCTGGTTAACATCTGTTTTTGGTGGTAAATTGCTGTCAGGGTCAAGGAGAATTCATCACTGATTTGCTAAGTACAGGAAGTAGTCTTTCCTTAATCACTACCAAAACTATAATCATTTTTAAAACAACTGGGAATTCTCAATCAATCACTTTAAAATTTCCCGTCACATCCTGACTTTATTCTGATGAATCTACTCAAAATATTATCTGTTGGTTTCAACTTTTAATGAATGAGATAAACAGATCAAAAGAGCCACAAAAATACATTATAGGAAAGAAAGACCAAGTTGGTTATCACTGAAGTGAAGATAATTTATATTTATAAACTTTGCAAGCAGAAACTGAACCTAAATCTGCTATTAAATGTGTTCAGAGGATGAATTTATTGGTGACATCTTATTCCCAGTTTCCAGTCAGACACCCAGCTGTCTGTCTGACTGGGATCTGTCTACCTCATAGTATTCAGGGCAGCTCCATGAAACACAGATGAACCTGCTGCTGAATCCAGCAAACCCGGAGTATTTAATCTGGTTATTCTTGGTTTTTACACTGGCTCCTAAAAGAATGTCAGAAGCCAATCAAAATTAAGCGGTATTCTCTAATTTTGACCTTAGACCCAGGAATTTTCCTTGACTAAATTTTAGGCTAGTAAATTTGAGTGTGTGTTCTTCCAGACCCACTTGGTACTCATTTTGGAAGTAAAATCCTTTAAATAAGATCATTATCACTGTAGCACATATATTCTGTTTAAAGATGTCTAATATTTACCAGCATCTGTAAATAAAATAGCAAACTTTCACCATAGGAGAAATAGAAGTTGAAGGTTTTCCACCCTTCCCTGTAGTTCCCATGAGCACAGCGTCATACTGTGAACTTACTGGAGACAGTATTTGATATTGGGAGATGGACTTCTCTGGCATAACAAATGGTCTGTTAGCAGTAGATATTTCTGACCAATTCATTTGGTAACCAGTGATTAGCTGATGATGTTGGCTTGGTGAAACCTGCCAGTGAAACTCTCCACTAACTGTGCCATTTTTGACAACAAAAGTAGCAGTTATTTTTTCAACTTTTAATGTAAGCTTTCCAGGAGTTTTAGTGGATGTCTGGCGAAGACCTGAAATCCAAAACAAATGAGTGTTAGCATCTTTCACTGACCTGTTCATATCTTAACACACAAATATACATGCACATGTATTTTCTCTTACCATGAGGTTCAATTAGAAGTTATTTAAATAATCTTCAATTTAAACCAAAACTCTTGCTGTTATGCATTTAAGTGTTTCAATCTTTGTTCTTAAAAAAATTAAAGAAGAAAAACAAAAAAGATGAAGCTAATTAGAACCACACTTATTGTCTGCTGCAAGGAATAAGCACCCTCTATAGAATCTACATTCAGACCAAACCATGCTTTGTTCCCTTTTCTTGCATTTATTTATTTAGTGTATGTGAACTCATGCATCTAATTCCAATATCGCAGAATACTATCATCAATAGCATGCAATAGATTATTTAGATAATGCCCATAAATCAGCATCATGAGACATCGGTTTGTCTTCGGTCTAGATTTGAAGCTTAAAGTTTGAAAATGGCACAAAAGTATGTAGCTACCAAAAGTGATTATGTATTATAAGCCATATGAATTATCAGAAAAAAGTGATCCATCTAGCAGAATAAATGAGAGAAATCTCAGATCAAATTCCAGTAGTTAATAATAATGCCCTCCAATGTTGGACAGAGACACTGAATAAAACTCCATATTCTCTGCTGCATTACCGATTGAAGCATAAAATATTCATGAAGGACAGAACATGAAATTAACATGGATAGAATAATTTTCTGCAGTGAAGAACAGCTGCTGTGCTGCACTAGTGTTTGTAATAATCTGCTCATCCTGAATGATTTATACTGCTTGACATCTCCTTGCCAGCCACCATCCTGAAACTTGGACAAATGGCTGCATCTATTCGAAACAGCAAGTGTGCACAGATTTAAGATTAAACCCGAGATCCTTTTTACAGATTTCATTCTTCCACTCTCTAACTTTGCTATTTGAGTAATATTGTAAATATATTGTTTGATTAAGCATTGTTTATTTAAATAACTCATTACAGGTTATATGTAAACATAAGTGAATTGTATACATCATGATGCTACCATGTCATATGTGCGCAGCTCACTTAAAGTAAAAATGAAGTTAGACTCACACTCCTGGCTCTCTTGTTTTCCTTTTAAATCATTTTATGTTTTGGATTTTAAACATAACAATGGCATGAGGAAGTTTTAAATGATCCTGGGACGACTACCTACTTGTTGAAGTAGACATTTGAGTTTAAAAAAATGTAGCACGCTATCTTTGCAAGAGGCGAAGACATTTGAGTTTTAAAAAAGGAAGGAAATGGACAAATTCATGGGTTCATAAAGAGTAAGTACCAGGTGATAAAAATAATAAATGGAAATAAGGCTGAAATGGCTGGCTTCATCAGAAAGATAGACGTGTTCCATTGGACAACAGGTAACTGGCTCATCTATACTGAACAAATTGAGTAGTTTGAAGCAAATGAAATAGTCAGTGAAAAATAAGTGCCAGTTTTGTTGAGTGTATTGGATTTAGAGTCAGGTCAAGCCAAGTCACTTTTTATTGTCATTTCGACCATAACTGCTGGTACAGTACACAGTAAAAATGAGATAAAGTTTTTCAGGACTGTGGTGCTACATGAAACAGTACAAAAACTACACTGATAAAAACAGCACAGACAAAAAAAAAAATACACTAGACTACATACCTACCCAGGACTGCATAAAGAGCACAAAACAGTGCAGGCTTTACAGTAAATAATAAGCAAGATAATAGGCACAGTAGAGAGCAATAAGTTGGTGTCAGTCCAGGCTCTGGGTATTGAGGAGTCTGATGGCTTGGGGGAAGAAAGGCCTACAGTTTGCCTAGAAGTTTGACTGCTTCAACCAAACTAACCAAAATGAGCTTTGCTGATACTGTGAAAGTAATGGAGGAACATTTAGAACTGAAACCATTGCTGATTGCAGAATAATTTAGGTTTCATATATGGAATCAAAAGAAGGGGAATCCATTTCAGTTTACAAGACAGGATTGAAGAGATTGTCTGAGCATAGTCAGTTTGGTATTAGTAATGCACTGAGAGATGTTTAGACTGTGGAATCTTACAAGAAAGCATGCAGAATGGCCCCAAGCTGAAGCACAACTTACATTTTAAAGAACAGTTGAAATTGCTGTATAAATGGACACAGCAGACAAAAATGCATTTGAGTTGCAGTAAGGAATGAAAGTGAGTGTGAATAAAATTGCAACCATGAGGAAATCTGCAGATGCTGGAAACACACACAAACTGCTGCCTGGCCTGTTGTGTTCCACCAGCATTTTGTGTGAATAAAATTGCATTGTCTGAACAGAAACCAGACTGGCTGAACAAATTCTGTTACCAATGCAGCAAGGGCTCACATACATCAAACCAATGCATGTTTAAAGGTAGCTTGAAGAAGATAAAACAAAGCAGGACACATATAAAGAACATATTGGGCAGGCATGAATAAATGGAATACACAAGGAAGAGAAAAAGATCAAAAGTCAAGTTGCAGTTTCAAAAAGAGAAGTAATCTGCATGTTGTTGATGAAAAGACTGATAATATGAGAGTGACGCAGATCTACAATGTGAAGACTAACAATAGACAAGCAATATGCTTACACCAGAAGTGAATGGCAAATTAATTAAAATGGAATTGTACACTGGCTCAGCTGTCTCAGTCATTCCACAAAATGAGTTTGAAGAGCATTTCAAAGATACTGAACTGAAGCCTGGAGATAGCCAAATATGAACTTATACTAGAGAAAAGCTAATTCCTTTGGGAATGACAGTCATAACAGTGAAATACAGCAACTACATTGAGCTTGTATGTGGTGAAAACATTAGGGCCAGCATTGTGGGATTGTGATTGCCTAAGACAACTACAACTTCTATGGAAATCCATTTACCATATGCATGCCACATCCCTGCAAAAAAGCCAACTGAAAGTGATTTAAGAAAGGTATTGGTGTCTGGCCCTGTGGCTCAGAAGGGTAAGGAAAAAAAGAAGGCAGCAGTAATAGGGGACTCTATAGTTAGGGGGTCAGACAGGCGATTCTATGGATGCAGGAAAGAAACACGGATGGTAGTTTGCCTCCTAGGTGCCAGGGTCTGGGATGTTTCTGATCACATCCAAGATATCTTGAAGTGGTAAGGTGAGGAACCAGAGTCGTGGTACTTATTGGTAACAATGATGTAGGTAGGAAAAGGGAGGAGGTCCTGAAAATTGACTACAAGGAGTTAGGAAGGAAGTTGAGAAGCAGAGTCTCAAAGGCAGTAATCTCACGATTACTGCCTGTATCACGCGACAGTGAGTATAGGAATAGAGTGAGGTGGAGGATAAATGTATGGCTGAGGGATTGGAGCAGGGGACAGGGATTCAGATTTCTGGATCACTGGGACATCTTTTGTGACAGGGGTAACATGTACAAAATGGACTCCTCTGGGTGTTTTTTATAGACCACCCAATAGTAACAGGGACAGCGAGGTGCAGATATGGAGACACATTCTGGAAAGGTGTAATAATAACAGGGTTGTTCTGGTGGGAGATTTTAATTTCCCAAATATTGATTGGTATTTCCCTAGAGCAAGGGATTTAGATGGGGTGGAGTTTGTTAGGTGTGTGCAGGAAGGTTTCCTGACACAATATGTAGATAAGCCTTCATGAGGAGAGGCTGTACTGATCTGGAACTAGGAAATGAACCTGGTCAGGTGTCAGGTCTCTCAGTGGGAGAGCATTTTGGAGATAGTGATCACTATTCTATCTCCTTTACCATAGCATTGGAGAGGAATAGGAACAGTCAAGTTAAGAAAGTGTCTAATTGGAGTAAGGGGAAATATGAAGCTATCAGGCAGGAACTTGGAAGTATAAATTAGACACAGATGTTCTCTCAGGAGAATGTTCTCTCCTAGAAGATTATAAGGCTAACAGGAAGGAGTTTAAGAATAAAATTAGGAGAGCCAGAAGGGGCTATGAGAAGGCCTTGGTGAGCAGGATTAAAGAAAACCCCAAGAGCCAGAGGATAAGACATGAGAGGATAGGACCAATCAAGTGCAATAGTGGAAAAGTGTGTATGGAACCGGAGAAGATAGCAGAGGTACTTAATGAATACTTTGCTTCAGTATTCACTAAGGAAAGAATCTTGGCAATTGTAGGGATGACTTACAGTGGAGTGAAAAGCTTGAGCAAATATACATTAAGAAAAAAATGAAAATGGCAGAATATAGTATTTATGGTAAGAATTTTGGCAGTGTGGAGGATCAGAGGCATCTTGGGGTCTGAGTCCATCAGACACTCAAAGCTGCTGCGCAGGTTGACTCTGTGATTAAGGAGGCATATGGTGCATTGGCCTTCATCGACCATGGGATTGAGTTTAACAGCCGAGAGGTAATGTTACAGCTATATACGACTCAGGTCAGACTGCACTTGGAGTACTGTGCTCAGTTCTGGTCACCTCACAACAGGAAGGATGTGGAAACGATAGAAAATGTGCAGACGAGATTTACAAGGATGATGCCTGGATTGGGGAGTATGCCTTATGAAAAAAGGTTGAGTGAACTTGGCCTTTTCTTCTTGGATCGGTGGAGAGGTGACCTGATAGAGGTGTACAAGATGATGAGAGGCATTATCTGGTGGCCCAAGAAAGATCAGCAGATTGACCATCTTGCCATGCACTGTTCAGGAGGCCAACATGTTCAGATGCAGTGCCTCTCCATTCCTGTGGATGACCTACATTGCTGTTGCAGAGGATCTATGGGTTTTGCTGGACCATTCATGGCACAAATTTCTTAGTGGCAGTGGATGCATCTATAAAGTAGTGAGAAGTATTCCCAATCTGCTCCACTATAGCCTTGTACACTGCTGATGTGCTGAGAAGGTTTTTCGTGAAGACTGGTGTTCCAGAACACTTAGGATAATAGATAAATATTTGTGGTGGAACAGTTCCCGTAATTCCTGGAAATGAATTGAACAAGACGTGTTACATCTGCACCATACCATCCAACTACAAATGGCTTGGTGGAAAGGTTTGTCCAGAGTCCAAAGAACACTGTCAGTAGAAGCTCGCCAGTTTCCTTCTTCAATATCAAAATGCAGCACACTCCATAACCAGCTAATTCTTTTCCTGGCTCATCCCTTATTGTCCATCTAAATGAGAGGGTTAACATATGAGGAACATTTGACCGCTCTTGGACTGTACTCCTTGGGGTTTAGAAGAATGAGGAGGGACCTCATAGAAACATTTGGAATGTTGAAAGGCATGGACAGAGTGGATAAGGCAAAGTTGTTTCCTATGGAGGGGGAGTCCAGTACGAGAGGACATGACTTGAGGATTGCAGGGGGCCCATTCAGAACAGAGATGCGAAAACATTTTTTTAGCAAGAGGGTGGTGAATCTATGGAATTTGTTGCCATGGGTGGCAGTGGAGGCTAAGTCATTGGGTGTATTTAAGGTAGAGATTGAAAGGTATCTGAGTAGTTAGGGCATCAAAGGTTATGGTGAGAAGGTGGGGGAATGGGACTAAAGGGGAGATTGGATCAGCTCATGATGAAATGGCGGAGCAGACTTGATGGGCTGAATGGCTGACTTCTGCTCCTTTGTCTTATGGTCTTAAGGTCTAAATAATTAATTATGGTTTATATGTAAAAATAAGTGAATTGCATACATCGTGACACGACTATGTCATACGTGCGTGCCTCACTTAAAGTAAAATATGATGTTAGATTTGTATTCCCGGCTCTCTTGTTTTCCTTTCCTATAACTAGACTACATTTTGGAGTTACAAAACATAACAGTTAGTGATGTGATTTTTGGGTATGGTGACGTGGTGGTTGTTACAAAACTAGTAGACAGAGTTCTGGACTGTTAGTCCTGAGGCATGAAATCAAACCCCACTGTGGCAGCTGAGGGGTTTAAAATCAAGTAATAAATTGAATCTGAAATTGATCATGCTGTTTCAGTAAGGGTGAAATTAGTGGAATTCATGTTAGGTTGAGCCCTTAGCTCCCACTGGAGCATAGACCTCCCGCCTCCATCATCCTCTAAAGTTGATGGTATGGTTGGAGTTCATCAATGTTTCTGTAATCCATTGTATCCACTTTACAGGGGATTGGCCTGTATAGCTTCACCAGAGCTCTGTTGGTTGGGCTTACCCATTTCTACCTCTCATAATGGCGACTTCGGAAAGTTAAATGCATCTAGTTTTCTCATATTCTTCAACAGTGTTCACAACGAGCCGTTTAAAAATATGCCTTTGTCCAATTTTCCATTTTTACATCTTGTAACCAGTTTGAATGGGATGAGGAGCAGTACCCCAAGTTGAATTAGTGAACATCAGAATGTTGACTATATTTCTGATGATATTGACTGAATAACACTTTAACTAGTTGTTAGAGTGGTATGGTGGTTTATATCAGAATTAGTTAAACTGCTTAAGAGTATGTTACATTGAATAAAGAACAGTACAGCACAGTAGAGGCTCCTCAGCCCATAATGTCCATGCTGACTATGCTAAATTTAAATAATTCTCTTCTGCTTGCATATTCTCCACGTCTCTGGATTCCCAGTTAATATGCCTAAATGCCCCTTAAAAATTACTATTGATTCTGCTTTGACCAGTCCCCCTACCTGATACTTTCCAGAAACCTACCACTCAGAAATCTCGTTAAACATTTCCCCTTCACCACAAAGCTATGCCCTTTAGTATTTAATATTTCCACCAGAAAGATTCTTGGCTATCAACACCTCTCCTAATTTGAATTGAATTGACTTTATAACTTACATCCTTCACATACGAGGAGTAAAAATCTTTATGTTACATCTCTGTCTAAATGTGCAATGTGCAGTTTATAGTAATCGAAATACTTCTACCAGGTCACCACACAGCCTATGATGCTCCAGAAAAAACAATTCAAGTTTATCTAACCTCCCCCTTTCACTAATATATTCCAATATAAGCTACATCTTGATGAACCTCTTCTCCACCCTCTCTAACATTTCCACATCCTCCCTGTAAGGTGCTGACCAGAACTACATATTAAACTCCAAATCTGGCCTAACCGAAGTTTTATTCATCTACAATATGACCAGCCTGAACAATTAAGGCAGATATGGCACAGACCTTCTTTTTCACTATATGCACTTGTGAGGGTGCACCTTGAGATACCATTGTTTATCAATGCTCCCAGAGGCCATGCCATTTACTGTATTATTCTCTCTCACATTTGACCTTACAGAGGGCAACACCTCACAGTTACCTGGATAAAACTCTATTCACTATTTCAAACATGAAAAAAATCTGCAGATACTGGAAATCCAAAGCAACACACACAAAATGCTAAACCCAGAAGGTCAGGTGGCATCAATAACTCTCTAATTTTTGTCATCTGTAAACTTAATAATTGTCCTACTTTCATTGTTGTGTGTCATATATATATATATACACACATAAATGCTATCACAAACAACAGCGATCTCATTACTGATTATTGTGTACACCTTTGATCACAGTTGTCAAATCAGTATAACACCATTATTCTGTCTTTTGTGCCTTAATCTTATGGATTAGCCTATCATGAGGGACCTTGTCAAAAGTTTTACGAAGATCCAGGTATACAACATCCATTGTCTTTCCCTCATCATTCAACTTTGCCAACTCTTCAGAAAACTCAATCAAGTTTGTAAGACCTAACCTCCTCCACACAAAACCATGTAGACTTTCCCTAATAAACTTATGATTTTCCAGATACTCTTCTCAAGAATTTCTCCAATAACTTCCTCACCATAATAAGGTTGAGCAACCTATAATTTCCTAGTTTGTTACTATTGTCCTTCATAATCAGAGCAAAAATAATGGCTATTCACCAGTACTCGAGGACCTTACCAGTGGTGAAGAATTCAGCAAAATCCCCAGCAATTTCCGCTCTTGCCTCCCCCAATAACCTGGGATAAATCCCATCAAAACCTGCAAATTTATCCACCATATTTTTCATGAGTCCCAACACCTGCTCCTACTTGATATTAACATACCCTAAAATATTGACATTCCCCTCTCTGATCACACAGCACAGATATGAAAGCCTCTTTCTAGATATCCAATCTGGTTTCCACTCTGTTCGAATGTAAACAAGGTGGGAAATTGAAAATCTGATTGGATGAGGACTAACCAATCACAAGGGATGAAGCACAGGGGTATAAGTACCACTGGATTAGACATGCCCCCCCCCCCCAAAAAAAAAAGGCATAGCAATGGCAGGAGGATTAGAAAAATGAATTAAAGGGAAGGCATTTCTTTTCTAGTCACCCACTAGTTAAAAAGGTCTCAGACTGTTACTCTTTAAATTGTAGAGATATTGTGAAATTAACAAGACTTAGGTTGGGGCATTGTGGGCTAAATTATTACTTAAAGATAATAGGAAGACATCCTATTGAATTATGTGACTGTGGTAGTCCAGAAACAGTTCAGCATGTTTTGCTGAGTTGTAATCGATATAAAATTGAGAGAAGCATATAGTTCAAGAGGCTGTCAGACTTAAATTTATTTTGTTTTTCTGTTAAATCTTTGTTTGGCCACCAAGAGAACCACCATCTGATTGAAAAGTTTATTATTCTGTTTCTATGAGCGACTAGTGTATACTGTACTAAAGAATTTGAGTTTCTTGAAACTCTGTAACTAATTATACATCCTGCGGAGGGCAGTAATATGCCTAGATGCGTCTAAACTGCCAGAAATGGAAGAAGACGAATGCCCAGGCATCATCCCTGAAGAAGATGGCAAAGTTTGTCATTATCAGTTATAATCAATACTGTACCCGGAAGAATTTATAATCAATACCTGAGCCCAAGAAGAATTTATTTGAACGTTCGAATCTTTTATAAAATTTGTATTTACCTCTGCGTAACATGGTTATGTGCTAATACTGATGTTACAGGTAGAAAACACAGTTAGACCATAAGACATAGTAGCAGAATTAGGCCATTCAGCCCATCGAGTCCTCTTTGCCAATCCATCATGGTTGTTTTATTAGCCCCCTCAATCCCATTCTCCTGCTTTCTCCCCATAACTTCCAGCATCCTTACTAATCAAATACTGATCAACCTCCACTTTAAATATAGTTAATGACTTGTCCTCCACAGCCATTTGTGGCAATGAATTTCACAGTATCATACCCTCTAGCTAAAGAAATTCCTCCTCGACTCTGTTCTAAATGGACACCCCTCTATTTTGAGGCAGTGCCCTCTGGTTCTAGACTCACCTACTATAGGAAACATCCTCTCCATATGCAGATCTTTCAATATTTGACAACTTTCATTGAAATCCTCCCTCATTCTTCTAAACCAGCAAGTACAGTCCCAGAGCCATCAAATGCTCCTCATATGTTAACCCTTTCATTCCAGGGATCAGTTTCTTGAACCTCCTTTGGACACTCTCCAATGCCAGCACATCTTTTTCTTAGATATGGGGCCTAAAGCTGCTCACAATACTCCACCAGGGGTGGTGTGGTGCAGCATCCAGACTGGAGCTGATATTACTCTCCAGTGTTCACTTGGCAGAAGACAAGCCAAGCTCTATTGTGGTCAACTGCAGATTTCTGCAGCATTGATGACTCGCGTTTTGGACCCTTTTATTGCATGACTGTATCTTACTGATACATTTATGTGCTTGTTATCTTGTACATGCGATATGTGCTTTGTACTGTGTGTGACTTGTGTGACTGTTGGTACTGTGTTTCCACTTTGGCCCTGGAGTAATGATGTCTTGTTTGGTTGTATTCATGTATGGTTGAATGATAATTAAACTTGAACTGAATTGAATTGAATTGAAGTGCAGTCTGAATAATGCCTTGCAAAGCCTTAGCATTACGTCCTTGCTCTTATAATCTAGTCCTCTCAAAATTAATCCTAACATTGCATTTGCCTTCCTTACCACCGATTCACCGTACAAGTTAACCTTTAGAGAATCCTACATAAGGACTCCCAAGTCCCTCTGCACCTTTGATTTTTGAATTTTATTCCTTCTAACGAAGTGTATGACCATACACTTCCCTACACCATATACTATCTGCCACTTCTTTGCCCATTCTCCCAATCTGTTTATGTCCTTCTGTAGCTTCCCTGCTTCCTCAATACAACCTGCCCCTCCACTTATCTTCTTATCATCTGCAAACTTGGCCACAAAGCCATCAATTCCATCATCCAAATCACTAATATATAATGCGAAAAGAAGTGGTCCCAATACCAACACCTGCGAAACACCAGTAGTCACTGGCAACCAACAAGAAAAGGCAGTCTTTATTCCCACTCTTTACCTCTTTTATGCATACTAGTATCTTTCTGGTAACACCATGGGTTCTTATCTTGTCAAGCAGACTCATGTGCAGCACCTTGTCAAGGGACTTCTGAAAATCTAAGTAAACAGCATTCACTGACTCTCCTTCTTCTATTTTGCCTGTTATTTCCTCAAAGAATTCCAACAGATCTGTCAGGCAAGACTTCCCCTTAAGGAAACCATGCTGAGTTTGGTCTATTTTATCATGTGCCTCCAAGTATCTTTGTGTCCTCCAAGTTACGGGCTAACTCGCCTGTAATTTCCTTTCTTCCCTCGCTCTGTAAAGAGTGGCGTGACACTTGCAATTTTCCAATCTTCCAGAACCATTCCAAAATCTAGTAATTCTTAAAAAGACCATTACTAATGGTCTTATGGTCAATTACTAACACAATCTCTTTAGTTACCTCTTTCAGAACTCTGGGGTTGAGCCTATCTGGTCCAGGTGATTTATCTACCTTCAGACCTTTTGCCTTCCCAAGCATCTTCTCTTTAATAACAGCACCTACCCTCACTTCTGCCCCAACACTCTTGAATTTCTGTAGACTGACGCAAAAACTGATTGAAGTAGTATGCACGAGGCACAGGATGGAATGCAAGTTTGTTAGGAAAGCTTAGCCAGAATCACATGACAACCATATTGCAAGATCTTTTCAAACATACCAGAATTTGTACAAAATAGACGTTTTAACACTTTGGCTGTAATGGAACTGCTGCAGTGAGGTGTTGTCACATAGATCACAGACTGTGGAGCCTGCCCCTGGAGAGTGATGGGTTGCACTGTCACCTTATATTCACAAGCAAATAACAGACCACTGATAATGAAGTGTGTGCCCTGAAGGAAGAAAAGAAATACATAGCAGGATGAAGAATATATATTTTTGCTTTCCCATTTTAATTCAACATCTGACGCAAAGAGAAGCAACTGATAAAGCTGAACCGTGTCTAATCTTTAACAGACAGCAAAAGCAAATGAAACAATCTGTGCCTTGGCTTCATATATGTTGATGAGTAGCCTCAATCATTTCAAACACATCAGCAATCCTACATGCGAGTTATGCTGAAAATTATGATTTAGAAAATTTACATATTTAGAAAAATAATTAAATAGGTCAATTTCATGAAAACAGCAAGAATTACATCAGACCGTATAGGATACCTGTTCAATAGTGGAATTAAGGTGTGAGGTGAAATTAACTTAAAGAACCTCTAAATTGCTAAAAATAGACAGTTCTGGCCATCTGTCGTTGGGAAAGCACACTGACGCAGGACTGTGATATTCAGTTTTGTGAAAATTGTTATCCTGGATAGATGGGGAGGCCATATACCTAAAATGATACAAAATTCTGTAATGTCAAAAGAACAAAGGAACAGTCGACATTTTGCACTAAGCACATCCTATGATTGTAAACTCAGGGACTATTGGATTGCTGCAGTGGAGAGATGAGAGGCAGTAAATTATCTTTAAGAGATCTACCTAATTCAGGTTCATAGTGATACTCCAGAACTCCCTTATGATAGTCTTTAAATTTTGCAGAACCTGCTTCTACATGAGTGTGGCCTGCAGATGGTGCAGTTAAGCCTCTAGTCAATGAAAATCTAGAAATAGCATCTAAACACAGATTGCACATTGCTGGAAGCCACAATATATTTCCTGATCTGATGTGCATTATATACCAAAGTTAATATTGTGCTCTTTGATTTTCATTATTGCTTGTTTTGTAGAAATTGGGTTACAGAGCACAGAGAAGCCTGGAGCCACCCAAGTTCAATTCTGGGCATAAGAATGCAGTGAGCCTTGAACCTCATATTAACACTGCAAAGTGTATGGTTAAATTGTTTTTGGAACATTTGAAGATGTAATGTTTTCTTAATATTGTAAAAAGTAGAGTTTATTAAAATTATTTGTTGTTTTTTTAGTAAGGAAGACAAACTAAGTCTTCATCATTTTGTGTGTATTGCTTATGATTTCTAGCATTTGCAGAATCTCTTGTGAATATCATAGACAGGATATTCTGTAATCTACTTTAAGATTTACTTAATTTTGGCACTTTCTTCTTTTACATTTTCTTCCATTTTAGGTTGATTTGCACCAATTGAATACTTGGCTATAGATAAGAACCTAACTTCAAACTGATACCTGTCCCAGTTCAACAGCAAGCCTGCATCCTACCTCAACACCTTCAAACACATTCTGCCAAACTGCCTGTGCACACATACACACACTTAAAATGTAATAGAAAGAATGCTTTTTGTGATCAAAAGACCAGTTTTTTCTATATGACTAAATAACTTACTTTACTAGTTAGCTAAATCCTCTGTCAGCATAAGGATGATGGATGCATAGACTGAGTTCTTTAAACAGTGTTGTATGATAAGTTTCAGTGAGCAAGTGATCCATCTGTATTTTATTATAAACAGATGCCAACTTCAAACATGTTGTAATATGACCAACATTACTTGCTGCAATTTCACAGTAAACTGTGAAAATAGAAGCAATGCCCTTGACAATTGACTAACTTACCATCATAAACTAAGGATATTTTGTCAAAATTTGTCCAGGAACAGAGCAATTCATAATAGAAAGCTCTAACCACAACATTTAATGAAGAGTTCCTTATTCAGTTTTGTTATAAGTTATAATTCAAAGGATTTTGTTTCAATCCCACCTATTGTACAGGTTGAAATTTATTACTTGTTTTAAGGAGAAATATTACAATTTAATACACAATTAAAACACTAAGTGGTAGGAAGTGAATTGCAAATGTGCCTACCACATGAGAAAAATGAATGACAATTGGTTGAAGTCCAACCACATATTTATATGGGACTTAATTAAGGATGAATTACAACATTCCCTTCAGGAAGACAAAAGAAACAATTAATTGGATAATAAGCCAACTAAACAAATAGATATTTTCATGTTGCTTTAAGTTTACCAAATAAATTTTACAAAACAGCTTTTAATTCACACAACAAAAATCTTTTGAAGTCATATCAAACTGAAATCAAGTTAATCACAGTTTCAGGTTTTGCAGCTAGCCATGATAGTGCAGAAGATCAATTGGATGAATTGAAGTAGGTGATCACTTTACAGTATCATAATGGTGATTTTTACCAAGGCTCCGAAATGTAATGCAGGACTCGCACAGAATATTTTGTTGAACCAAGTTAACTCTAGATAACCAACCAATTACTTCATATCCTTTTCCATTTTAAACTTTTGCTTTGTATTTTCCCTTAAGTGATGTAATCTGGGTGTTCAACTTAAAAGTATGTTGGCTGGGTGATCAACAACCTCAAGACTTTAACATCTTTAAAAATATTTATATTTTCAGAAGTTAACTGTCCAGTGAAAAATGGTGCAAAATTGTCTTATTTAAACTCAAGGGGAAGCAATGAAGAGGAAGATTCTTCCATACAAAGCAATAGAAAAAAATGGGAAAAAAACTAGTTTATTCTCTTACTTCTACAATATATAGAAACCAGTCAGATGTATTTTACTCACCTTGACTCTTGCATAATGTTGTATTTGTGAGTTGTTCGTGGCACAGGATTCTGGAACCCATGTCAGCAGATAGGTATTGTGGTTCTTGAGACTCTCTGGGGAACAAGGGAAGATTATGGGTTTATTAGACACACACACCCCCACTTCAATCTGCCTTTTTAATTATCCTGATCTCAGGTGGATACATGAATGACAAGATAGACTGCATAAATTACATTCACTTCACCAAGAAAAATGTTGCTGAAGTGCAGTGGTTCACTTCCAGCCTGGTCAATCTTTTAATGTTAGGAGGCAATGCTAAATACTAACATTAAAGTAATACAAAAATTAAGTTTAAGAAGTGCATAACTCATTCATTTTGAAGTGTGAGTTCATGCTAGGGCAACACACAAAAAATGGTTGCGCATTTAAACAGATAGGATGCCATATACATGGTCAATTCTGATTGATGGGGCTAAGATCCCTTAATACTTAAGAATGTTTGAATACAATTAGATTGCTTATTTCATTATATCATTAGTTTTAGCTTCATTAGATTTTTTATCTTTACAAGGTTGTTCGTCTTTGCTGGTTTCTTAATAAAGGATTGAATATACTTTCTTCAACTTAGAACTTCATTATTTGAGGAACGTTATAGTGTCAACCCCCCCATGCTTAGTCTGAGCGGTTCTCATTTGTTTATAAGTAACTGCTACAGCCCAGGTACAGAAGAAAAAGTGGTAAGATGTAATTTAGTTTGGAGTTCCTTTGGATATTGAACTTGACTTTTAAGTGATAGCCCAAGTCACAAAGCTAAAATTATGTTCTCCATTGTAGAATAGTTAATTATTTTGACAGTGTAGAAAAACACATATGTGTAATCAAATGTCTTTGTAGCTAACAATAAACGTCCCTCTTTCTCAACCATATCCTGTGTTTCATTTCTGATTAAGGTTTAAAGAGATACAGTTACACTTATGTAAATTTATATTTAAAAACCCACCCCTAGAACCCTCCATTGTGGCCTTCCCTGCATTGGTGCCATTCCCATGCAGATCACTCTATAGCTCATGGGAATGACTGCCACCTTATAATAATGAGGTGTGCTGAAAGTAGGCCAAATACAACAGTCTTGGTACATGTAAAAGAGTAAACAGTTGACTTTACAAGCCGAGACCCTTCATCAGGTTAACTAGCCTATAATTTCCTCACTTCTGCCTCCCTCCCATCTTGAAGAATGGAGTGACGCTTTAAATTTTCCAGTCCCCAGGAACCATGCCAGAGTCTAATAATTCTTGAAAGGTCATTACCAATACCTTCACAATCTCCCCAGACACCCTTTTCAAAACCCTGGGGTGTAATCCATGGTACAATCCATCTGCTCCAGGTGACTTTTCCACCTTCAGTCCTTTCAGTTTTCCAAGGACTTCTCCCTAGTAATAGTAATTACACTCACTTCTACATGCTGACATCCTTGAATCTCTGGCATACTGCTAGTGTCTTCCACAGAGAAGACAGATGGAAAATACTTATTTAATTCATCCGCCATTTCTTTGTCCCCATTACTACCTCTCCAGCATCTTTTTCCAGTAGTCTAATATCTTCTCTAGTCTCTTTTTCAGTCTTTATGTATCTGAAAAACTTTTTGGTATCCTCTTTTATATTATTGGCTGGCTTACCTTAATATTTCATCTTTTCCCTCCTTATGACATTTTTAGTTGCCTCTTTTGGTTTTTAAAAGGGTTTCTTTTCCTTAAGCTCCCTAATCAAATCTGGTTTATTAAACAAAATCCAATTCAGAGTAGCCTTTCCCCCACTGAGCTGAACCACAGTCTGCTCTAAAACGCCATCTTGTAGGCATTCTACAAATTCTCTCTCTTGGAATCCAGCACCATCTTGATTTTTCCAAACTACCTGCATATTGAAATTCCCCATCACTATCGTAACATTGCCCCATTGATATGCGTTTTCTATCTCTCATTGTAATTTGTAGCCCATATTCTGGCTACTGTTTGGAGGCCTGTATATAACTCCCATCAGGGTCTTTTTACCCTTGCAGTTTCTAACCCTACGCACAAGGATTCTACATCTTTTGATCCCACGTAACCTCTTTCTAAGGTTTCGATTTCATTTTTTTTTTACCAACAGAGTCACCCTACCCCCTCTACCTACTTGCCTGTCCTTGCAATACAATGTGTGTCCCAGGATGTTAAGCTCCCAACTATGATCTCTTCTCAGCCATGGCTCAGTGATGGCCACAATGTTATTCCTGCCAATCTCTAACTGCACTACAAGATCATCTACCTTATTCTATATACTGCATGCATTCAGATATATCACCTTCAGACCTGTATTTGTTACTCTTTTAAATATTTTCTCCATGTTACACTGCAACTCATTCCACTGACTGCAATTTTGCCCTATTATCTGCCTGTCCTTCCTGACATTCTCACTATACATTGCATCTGCTTGTATATCAACTGCCTCATCCTTAGCCCTATCACTCTGATTCTCATCCCCCTGCCAATTCCTCCCCAACAGCTCTAGCAAACCTGCTCGCAAGGATATTGGTCCTCCTCAGGTTCAGGTGTAACCCATCCCATTTGTACAGGTCATACATTCCCCAGAACAGACTCCAATGATCCTGAAATCTGAAGCCCTGCCCTCTGTACCAGTTCTTCTGCCACCCATTCATCTGCCAAATCATTTTACTTTTGCCCTCAACAACACATAGCATAGACAGTAATGCTCAGATTACTATCCTGGAGATCCTGCTTTTCAGCTTGCTATCTAACTCCCTAAATTGTCTCTTCAGGACTTCCTGTCTTTTCCTACTTATGTCATTTGTGCCAATATGTACCAAAATTTCTGACTGCTCACCCTCTCCCTTTAGAATGCTGTGGACTTGATCTCAGATATGCCTGGCCCTGCCACCTGGGAGGCAATATATCATCTGGGTATTTCATGTTCACAGAATCTTGTGTCTACTCCTTTAACTATGGTATCCCCTTCCACTACTGTAGCCCTCTTTTCCCCCCTTCCCTTCTCAGCCACAGGCAGACCCAGTCACGTGGCATCCCACCCGGCAGGTTCTCCCTCGCAACAGTATCCAAAGTGGTATTCTTATTATTGAGGGGAATAGCCACAGGTGAAATCTGCACTGGCTGGTCATTTCCTTTCCCTCTCCTGACAGTCACCCAGATACTTGCCTCTTGCAACCTAGGGATGTCTACCTCCCTGTCACTCCTACCTACCACCCCCTCAGTTTCCTATATGAGTTGAAGGTCATTGAGATGCATCTCCACTTCCTTAACATGTTCTAAAGAAGCTGCAGCTAGGTGCACCTGGTTCCATAAGAGGCAACACTCAAATCTTTGCCTTAGTGAATAAAGTAGTATTGGCATGATGGATTCCCATGTGAGGAAGCACCTTGTTTGTTGCCGAAGTGCTGGGCTAGAATATTGATTTACTGCCACACATCTGCTGGATATTGAAGGACTGGAAATATTTCTAACTTCAGTACAAAACAGAATATGAACCAATTCAGTATACAGGAAGGCAGTAGGATAAATTACAAATTTATCTCTACCTGCTTTCCAGGTCTTCACAAAATATAATAAAAATGTAATTCATTCTCTCTGAATACTGAACTTCAATGATATGATGTCCCACCACCAAGCACATCTTTCTCTTCCCACTTTCTGCTTTCCGTGGGGATCACTCTCAATGCGATTCCCTTGTCTATTTGTCCCTCCCCTGATCTTCCTCCTGGTACTTATCCTTGCAAATGGGACAAGTGCTACACCTCCTCTCTCACTACCATTCAGGGACCCAAACAGTCCTTCTAGCTGAGGCGACACTTTACCTGTGAGTCTCTTGGGGTCATTTATGATGTCTGGTGCTCCCGGTGTGGCCTCCTGTATATCTGTGAGGCCCAATGTAGATTGGGAGACCACTTTGTCGAGCACGTATGCTCCGTCTGCTGGAAAAAGCAGAATATTCCAGTGGCCAACCATTTTAAATCCACTTCCCATTCCCAATATGTTTATCCATGGCCTTCTCCACTGTCATGACAAGGCCACACTTAGGTTGGAGGAACAACACCTTATGTTCCGTTTGGCTTGCCTCCAACCTAATGGCATGAACTTGGATTTCTGGAACTCTGTTAATGTCCCCCAATTCACCATTCCCCATCCCTTTTCCCTCTCTCACTTATCATCTTGCTTGTACATCGCCACCCTCTGGTGCCCTTCCCTCCTTTCCTTTATTCCATGGCCTTCTGTCCTCTCCTATCGCTCTCCCTCCTCTCCAGCCCTGTATCTCTTTCACCAATCAACTTTCCAGCTCTTTACTTCATCCCTTCCCCTTCAGGTTTCACCTATTACCTTATATTTCTTTCTCCCCTCTCTCCACCTTTCAAGTCTATTCCTCAGCTTTTTTTCTCCAGTCCTGCTGAAGGGTCTTGGACCAAAATGTCGACTGTACTCTTTTTCATAGATGCTGATTGGCCTGCTGAGTTCCTCCAGCATTTTGTGTTGCTTGGTTTTCAATCATCTGCAGATTTTCTCTTGTAGTCAATAGCACGTAACTTCCCTTTCGGAATTGAGCTTTTGAACTGCCTGAACAACATGGCATTTTTGCGGTGCGAACTGAAGTCTCAAAGGTGCAGTATGGTTGCGGCGTGGCATGCATGACTGAATCAGGGTGGTGGAGCCCAGGCCCGAGAACGGGGAATGAGACAATGTTTAGCTATTCCTGGAGTGGACTTGGAACCAATTTGAAGTGGCAGAACTGAGGCAAGGCAGGTTTGAGGTGGTGGGCCTAGGCCCAAGTGCAAGGAGTAAGCCAAGGTTTAACTGATTAAGGATCAGGCCAGATTGGAAAAGTTGGGTACAGGCCGAATCAGGACAGCGGGTCATGGCTCTGGGAGTGAAAAAGAACCTGCCGCTTGGCTGGTTTAAGCACCAGGCCAGATTGAAAAGGTCAGGATGTTGGGGCCGGAGGCGAGGGATGGGCTGGTGTTCAGCTCACTGCTCAGCAAAGTTTACTTGAACTGAGGCTGTGGCCTGCAACTAACAGGCTCCTGGGTCGGCTATGACTGGCTTTGTGGCTGTGAAATCACTTCCATGATCT
Source organism: Hypanus sabinus (assembly GCF_030144855.1). NCBI lineage: Eukaryota > Metazoa > Chordata > Chondrichthyes > Myliobatiformes > Dasyatidae > Hypanus > Hypanus sabinus. The sequence goes on from NC_082707.1 coordinate 35,523,371, forward strand.
TCAGTTCTGAATGTTATTTGCTTACTTTTATTAGAACCATAGAACCATAGCACACTACAACACAGAAAACAGGCCATTCAGTCCTTCTGGTGGGTGCCGAAACTTTATTCCGCTAGTCCCATTGACCTGCACCCAGTCCATAACCCTCCAGACCTCTCCCATCCATGTATCTATCCAATTTATCCTTAAATCTTAAGAGTGAGCCCACATTTGCCACGTCAGATGGCAGCTCGTTCCACCCTCCTACCACTCTCTGAGTGAATAAGTTTCCCCTAATGTCCCTCCAAACCTTTCCGCTTTCACCTTAAAGCTATGTCCTCTAATATTTTTCTCTCCTAATCAGTGGAAAGAGCCTACTTGCATTTACTCTGTCAATACCCCTCATAATTTTGTAAACCTCTATAAAATCTTCCCTCTTTCTTCTACGCTCCAAAGAATAAAGTCCTAACCTGTTCAATCTTTCCCTGTAACTCAACTCCTGAAGACCTGGCAACATCCTAGTTAATCTTCTCTGCACTCATTCAATCTTACTGACATCCTTCCTATAGTTAGGTGACCAGAACTGCACACGATACTCCAAATTTGGCCTCACCAATGTCTTATACAACCTCACCATAACATCCTAACTCCTATACTCAATACTTTGATTTATGAATGCCAGGATGCCAAAAGCCTTCTTTACAACCCTGTCTACCTGTGATGCCACTTTCAGGGAATTATATATCTGAACTCCCAGATCCCTTTGTTCCTCCATACTCCTCAGTACCCTACCATTTACTGTGTACGTCACCAGCTTTGTTTTTTTCTCTGCTCATTGGGTGTACGATGGTCTTTTTTTTAATGAATTCTATTGGGTTTCTTTGTTTTGCAGCTGCCTGTAAGGAGACAAATTTCAAGGTTGTAGTACACATATTTTGATAATAAATGTACTTTGAACTTTAATGAGATTTATGCCCAGATGTGTGCATGGTGTGGACATTGCTTTGGAACTCCCAAACCTGACATTGACAATCCCAATTTTTAACTATAAGGAAGCAGAGATATGTTCCAGAAGACATCCAATGGATTCTGTCTGTAATTCTGATTGTGTACTTCCTTAATGACGGTCCTATCTCAGAATGTTATTGAAAAAAAAGTTCATAAAGAGTGGCTCCCAGTTTGCAGCTGTAAAGCATAAAACTGATTAACAAGTGGTGGTACTAGTTATAGCACTAACTGTAGTGGTACTTTCAATTTACATTTATAGAGAAATCTAAAGAACAAAATATCATTAGAACAATTAGTTACAGTCAAGAGTTGCTTGGACGTCTTACCTTCTTTAGCTTTTTTCCAATGCACTTTTACTTGCAGCTGGTTGCCATGATAATAGGGGGCTGCTGCCTCTAGACTTCCAACATTCAGCATCTGATGAGTAGGTAGAAGTTCATTGGACACTTCTGTAGAAGGGGTAGCATAATTTGTTTGGCTATCTAAGATAAAAGAACTCAAGTCAAGACAAATTTTTCGTCCTATTGCCCAACCCTCCCAAACTTTGGTTTTCACAAGAGAGATTTGTATAAAATTTAGTATGTAACAATTGTTGTAAACGTAACAATTACAGTACAGAAATGACTTTTGGACATGTGCTTGGATAGGAAGGGTCAAACACAGCCAAATGTGGCTATCTCAGATAGATAACATAGTCAGCAAGGGCGTGTTGGTCCAATCGACTTGTTTCTATGACTCTCAATCGGCTTAAGATAGAAACATGAATCTAGTCTCGGCCACGTCTTCAAGATTGCTACTGGAATGAGAATACATTTACTGTCTCATTGCTGTATGCGGACATGTCTTTCCAAAGACTGTACACATCTTTGGAAGAATCCGCTGTCCACCACAAGTTCACTTTCAATGTTATTTTGTTGCTCTCTGAGTTTTTTTTAACAACAGTAAAAAGCAGTATGTGAACTGATGGAGTGAAACTTCCCAGCAGTTTGTTATTCTATGGTACAATATTTTGAAGTATTTTGGGATTTATCATTGAACAACTACATTTCTGATCTCTCTTGTACTACCTGGGCAAGATCATAGGGATTTGTCTTTGGTCATAGGGGACAAACTTTTAAAAATTGTACATGCTGTTGCTGAACAAAAATTTCAGCCTTATAAACAACATTAGAGAAAGGCAGAAATGATTTCAGTGTTTTAATAGCAGGAAGGGTTCAAGTTTTCTTACCTGTGGAAGGAGTAGTAAAGAAAAGCATGGCTTTGCTGCTTTTTAAGCGTTTTTGTCCCCAATTGGCCACTGCCTGTATTTGGACCAGGTACTGAGTGTTTGGTTGAAGGTCTTCAATTTCAACTTCATTTTTCACCTTAAACAAGAGCATAATTTTAAAGGTTTTAAACTATTAGGAATGTTAACAACATTAATGTAGAGGGTATTTCCTGAATGATATTTATGCTCTACCATAGATTAGACCAGCATTTCTATTGAACTTCATTCTCCACAATTGGAGGAACGGAATGAGCCAGAAAACAAGAACTGTTTGCCTTTTACAAAGACAGCCCTCAGGGTATCAGAGGTTGATTCATAAGAGGCACATGTGAAGTAAAGCAGAAAATAAAGGTCCCCTTGTAGGATGCTTAATCAGCTGCTCATTCTATTTTGCTACTAAGGAAGCCAAACTATACCTGTAAGTGAGGTAAAATATTTTGTAACCTACTTACTGATTTATTTAACCTTTGTACTTCCTTATATTACATTTTCCTTATTTCAGGCTGATTTGTACCAGATGGATATTTTAAATTCACAGATATTTAAATTTCTGGTGGTAACATCAGTGCATCTTCCAGATACCTTATGTTTTTAGAGTTTATCAGTATTTTGCCAAAATGCTTTTAATTGTATCTCTAAACCTTCTTTCACTTTAAACCTGATTTTCAGAAAAACACAAATGCTGCAATTTGAAAATGTCACTTATGGCCAGATTTAGATATAATGGACAACCTGCAACACAATTGCAATATTATCATAATATGGAATTCCAAGTTTGCTAAATTAATCCAGTGATAGATTATAATTTTTTTCACCCACCTTTCCAATGTCCCTCAGAGATAGGATTTAGTATTCAGCTTGAAACTGGAATGGTGGCAGCAATGAAATGAAAGTAGGAATGAATCTGAAACAGAAACTTCAGAGCTGATCTGAAGGAAGGCCAGGCAGAACTCAAAAAGAAAGGCAAGAAAGTATTCATCTACACCTTAATATTGACACGAAGAATCTACGTGAGCCTAAAAGAGTACATAAATTATAAGTAATTAAACAATTAGAAAATGTAACTATAAATATAACTAGGCCAGAAGAGCCTACTCCACACTGTATTCCAATAAATAAATAAACAAACAAACAAACAAAAATTCCCTGAAGTAGAACTCCACCAAACAAAGAGGGAGGAATAAGCTAAATAGCTTTGTTTCGGAACTTAGTTGCACAACAGAGAGGAATACAGGCATTGATTGAAGAATGATGGTCAGCAGGGTAGGGTAAGCTATTATAGGTAGAGAAGGCAAAAGTGAAGAGGCTGATTTAGCTTAATAGGATGCAATAGCTATCTGTAGGGCGAGTAGAATGTTAATAGAGCACTACAGATAGAAAGGAAATCTTGTTGTAAATAGGGTAGCACGTTGCAGAACAGAAAGGTTATATGGAAAATTCAATTATTCTTTTCATTTGTAATTAAGAGTTTCAATTAGTCTAGAAAGAGAACTGGTAAAACAGTGGAACTAATTGCTACGCCAGGACCAACTGCACAAGATAGACTGGGAATGCCTGGTAACACTCTCTCCTCAATACTATTGCTACCATTTCCACAGAACCCACCCAGCCATCCACCTGTCATCCGATGTCCTCCACATCTTCATTGTATCGATCTTTACTCCCAGTTCTCCTGCTGATCTCTTGGCCTAAATCTTATGTCCAAATCCCTTCCAATCATCCAATCTTATCTCCAACCAATTTCCTACCCCATTCTCCTTAATGACCTCAAGTCTGATCCATACTGCAAATAGCCCTACCAATTCTTGCCACAACACACAACACCACACCTCCTCTCAATCCAGTACTTCATAAAGACTCTACAAAAACCTAACTCTCATGAACTGATGCTCATACGTCCATCACCTCAATGACCTGGACTTAATTTACTTGATTTCCTTTGTGCATCTACAGTGGTAAAATATACAAAGGAAAGGATTTTCAGAGAATAAAGGTTCTCCAATAGTACATGGCATTTTGGACCTCACAGGCCATTGAGTCCTGGAGCAGAGGGTCTAGACACCAAATATTTATTGGCTTACTAGACAACCTCTCATTAACATGCTCGGAGGTTGAATACTGTTGTTTTGTATTTCAAATCAATTTCATTGCCTTGATTTAGGCTCAGAAAACATTAGAGATACAATGTTAAAATCTACAGAAGATACTAGAGTGGACCACTTCTGAGAATTTATGTGATTGCACTAAAATCCAACAAGATGCAACAGATTTGGTGAATGAACAGATAAATGGCAAATAATAATTCATCAGCAAATGAATTTGAAAAGCCGCCGATGGTGTAGTGGCATCTGCCCCACACTTGAAGGTGAATGGTCCTGAGTTCAAACCCAACCGACTCCTCGCACGTTTTCCATCCATGCTGGGTTGAACGTTGAGCTAGCAACTGAGCCTCATAAAAACAGGTTTAAAAAGTGCTAAAGAAATGGCAAGGTTGTCACAAGGTGCAGAGAAGAATTTGAAAATGAAGTCTCATGAAACAAAATTCTGGAAGCAACAGTAATTTGCAAATGAATTAGAGTGAGTTGAGTTTTGTAAAATTGCCGATCTAGATAATGTAGATCAAATTATTGGGACATTCTCTGCAATTAACTCAATTACATGCATAGTTTAATTGAGTTTAGACATGTTTAGCTATGATTGTCATTTATGGACTATTATGAGAGACATCATCAAACTTCTCAATGTTTTACTATTGGAAACAAATTATTTTAAGATAGTTGTCATTTTTATTTTACTGGAATCTGCAAACCAATTGGGTTTTGATATACCAATTTGCCAACAACCAGATAGAGCAAAATACCACACAATATGTGTTGAATTTATGGGCGATGTCAATATGCATTTCCCTGAATGTAAATTTACAAATGAAATAGAAGATTACATGCTTCATCCATAGCCTCCTGAGGCTCTATAGGAAAACAGAGTCAAGTTGAAAACTGTCAAAACAAAACAATCTATAAAAATAGTTCTGTTTCATGCCAGTCAGCTAGTTAAAATTCAAGAATTAGCATTTCAAAACATTAATGTTGAATATCTGGTTGAAAATTTGAAAACCAAAATAGTCAAGACAAAAGTGGTTTGTGTCATGGCAGTCATTGAAAATAACAACTCATTCTTCCATTATTTATCTCTCAATATTCCCTAGTCAATCCATCTCTAATGAACTACAGGGAGAAGCTAGATTTTAATACTTCAATTTGAAACAGCTACTAAGATCCAGTGAAGGAAAAGTTTAATTGTGAATGGCAATATATCCAGTTTCAGTTCAGTGACTGTAATCTGAGAAACCAACACAGGTGAACATTAGAACCTGGGCTTTAGGAACTGGTCAGTTCCTAAAAATACTAATTTTGGTCACTCAAAAATACTAATTTTCCTTCATTCTTTGGTTGTTGACGCAGGAGGAATAAATTAATATTTCATCAACTATCACATGTCAGCTTCAACAAGTCTTGAGCTGTAAGCAGATGAAACAAGATATTACTGATTATTTCTCTCTCTGAATTAATGCCCTCCTATTTGGCTTGCTGAGATTGCTGATGCTGGGTGTGAAATATAACCAGTGTGGAATCCCCATCTATGATGATATGACATTGTGCCTTATTGCTGCACTCACACATTATTTCCAAATACTTTAAATAGTTGTGCTCAACAGTTACACATAATTTCACTGTAATAATGCCAGATTATGTAACACAACAATCTGAAATTATTTCTTATATTTTTTGTTGCTTGAACCATGCCCACTCCCCTCTGCCTCAATTTAACAACATATAACAATATAGCTGACAAACCATGCATGAAATATCTGGAATGCCACTGGCAGTATGCACCTTATAACTTATTTATTCAACTGCATTGAATGCTTTGGCCAGTCTCTCATCAAAAATGCCTACTTTCAATTTTGGTCTATGTCAAGTATTTCATCTCCCTCAGCTGACACAGGTCAAACAACATTAAAATAGGCATGGATGCAACATTCTTGTAACAGATACTTATGGGATCCTTTGAATTATTCTTACACAATTATCTTTTACCCAGATGTACAGATGAAAGATGACAGTGGAATAAGTCAACAGTAAATGCCTAAACGGTCTCTAAGGTTTTAATTTTTTTTACCAGTTTCCATGGTAGCATTTTGAAAATATACTTTCCATCATCACTTACAGAACTATTCTTCCCTTCTGACTTTTGGCCATCAGTGCACAGGGTCTGATGAGGGACAAGTAGGGCAGAAGACTACCTCATTATCTATTCCTGGGCCTGACCCATGTGGAAGTGGGTGGAAGGCTGGAGTTGGGTAATTCGCATCAGGGGTGCGTAAAAAGAGCTATTTTTCAATCAGGATGGTGATAGAAAGGCAGAGCTTTGCTACAGTTTCTCTGAGTTGAGAAATGACCATCAGCAAGAGGCAGTGCATGAAAAGAGCTACCTTTCAGTCAGGTCCGCGTTCAAGACTTAAAAAGCAGAGCTTTGAGCCAATTTTCTCTGAGTTGGATAATTAGAAGAGCTACTATTTGATCAGGACGGTGATGGGATTTTAAAGGTGGAGTTTTGTGGCAGTTTCTCTGAGTTGAGGAGCAAACAATCAGCAAGAGAGAAACATTACAAAAGGGCCAGTAAGAATAATGAAGTGCAAGCAGAGCGGCCATTCTTCTGAGTGTGCCAGTCTTTAGAGTGGCTTTGGCTCATCAGGCTTGGGCGAGGTAGAGTGTCTTGTCTCTCTGTTCTTATCTGTTCATTCCTTGATATTAGAACATAGAACATAGAAATCTACAGCATCTTCAGCCCATAATGTCGTGCTGACCATGTAACCTACTCTAGAAACCATCTAGAATTACCTTACCACATAGCCCTCTAATTTTCTAAGCTCCATAAACCTATCTAAGAGTCTCTGAAAAGACCCTATTGTACTCACCTCTACCACTGTGTTCCATGCACCCACCACTCTATGAGTGAAAAACTTCCCTCTGACATTCCCTATGTACCTTTTTTAAAGTACCTTAAAATTCAGCTCTGGGAAAAAAGAATCTGGCTATCCATATGATCAATGTCTCTTATCATCTTATATACCTCTATTAGGTCATTTCTCATACTCTGTCGCTTCAAGGAGAAAAGGCCACATTCACTCAACCTATTCTCATAAGGCACACTCTCCAATCCAGGCAAAATCCTTGTAAATCTCCTCTGCACTCTCTCTACAGTATCCACATCTTTCCTGTAGTGAGGTGACCAGAACTGAACACAGTACTCCAAGTGGGGTCTAATTAAGGTCTTATATAGTTGTAACATTATCTCATGGCTGTTGAGCTCAGTCCCATGGTTGATGAAGGTCAACACACCATACGCCTTCTTAACAAAACTGTCAACCTGCTCAGCAGTTTTGAGTGTCTGATGAACATGGACCCCAAACTCTCGCTGATCCTCCACACTGCCAAGAGTCTTACCATTAATACTATATTCTGTATTCAAATTTGACCGACCAAGATGGACTACTTCACACTTTTCTGGGTTGAACTCCATCTGCCACTTCTCAGTCCAGTTCTGCATCCCATTGATGTCCCACTGTAACCTCTGACAGCCCTCTAAACTATCCACAACATCCCCAAACTCTGTGTCATCAGCAAATTTACTAATCCATCCCTCCACTTCCTCATCCAGGTCATTTATAAAAACCACGAAGAGAAGGGGTCCCCAAACAGATCCCTGAGGTACACCACTGGTCACAGACCTCCATGTAGAATATGACCTGTCTACAACAACTCTTTGCCTTCTGTGGGGAAGCCAATTCTGGATCCACTAAGCAAGGTCTCCTTGGATTCCATGCCTACTTACTTTCTCAATAAGCCTTGCATGGGGTTTCTTATCAAATGCCTTGATGAAACCCATATACACTACATCTACTGCTCTACCTTCATTAATGTTTTTAGTCACATCCTCAAAAAATTCAATCAGACTCATAAGGCATGACCTGCCTTTGACAAAGCCATGCTGACTATTCCTAATCATATTATGCCTTTCCAAATGTTCACAAATCCTGCCTCTCAGGATCTTTTCCATCAAGTTAATAACCACTGAAGTAAGAGTCACTGATCTATAATTTCCTGGGCTATCTCTACTCCCTTTCTTGAATAAGAGAACAACATCTGCAACCCTCCAATCCTCTGGAACCTCTCCCATCCCCATTGATGATGCAAAGATCATTGCCAGAGGCTCAGCAATCTCCTCCCCTGCCTCCCACAGTAGCCTGCGGTACATCTCATCTGGTCCCAGAGATTTATCTAACTTGACACTTTCCAAAAGCTCCAGCGCATCCTTTTTCTTAATGTCTATATGCTCAAGCTTTTTACTCCATTGTAAATCATCCTTACAATCACTGAAATCCTTTTCTGTAGTGAATACTGAAGCAAAGTATTCATTAAGTACCTTGGCTATCTCCTCTATTTCCATACAGACTTTTCCACTGTCACACTTGATTGGTCCTATTCTCTCACGTCTTATCCTCTTGCTTTTGGGATTTTCTTTAATCCTGCTCGCTAAGGCCTTCTCATGGCCCCTTCTGGCTCTCCTAATTTCATTCTTAAACTCCCTCCTGCTAGCCTTATAACTTTCTATATCTCTATCATTACCTAGTTTTTTGAACCTTTTCTTTTCTTCTTGACTAGATTTACAACAGCCTTTATATACCATGGTTCCTGTACACTACCATCCTTTCCCTGTCTCATTGGAACGTACCTATGCAGAACATCACACAAATATCCCCTGAACATTTGCCACATTTCTGCTGTACACTTCTCTGAGATCATCTAATCCCAATTTATACTTCCAAGTTCCTGCCTGATAGCTTTATATTTCCCCTTACTCCAATTAAACGCTTTCCTAACTTGTCTGTTCCTATCTCTCTCCAGTGCTATAGTAAAGGAGATAGAATTATGATCACTATCTCCAAAATGCTCTCCCACTGAGAGACCTGACACCTGACTAGGTTAATTTCCCAATACCAGATCAAGTACTGCCTCTCCTCTTGTAAGCTTATCTACATATTGTGTCAGGAAACCTTCCTGTGCACACCTAACAAACTCCACCCATCTAAACTCCTTGCTCTAGGGGGATGCCTATCAATATTTGGGAAATTAAAATCTCCCACCACGACAACCCTACTATTCTTACACCTTTCCAGATTCTGTCTCCCTATCTGCTCCTCGATGTCCCTGTTACTATTGTTACTATAAAAACACACAGTAGAGTTATTGACCCCTTCCTGTTTCTAACTTCCACCCACAGAGACTCCATAGTCAATCCCTCCATGACTTCATGACTTCATCCTTTTCTGCAGCCATGACACTATCTCTGAACAGCAGTGCCACACCCCACCCCCACCTCTTTTGCTTACCTCCCTGTCCTTTCTGAAACATCTAAAGCCTGGCACTCTAAGTAACCATTCCTGCCCCTGAGCCATCCAAGTCTCTGTGATGACCACCATATCATAGCTCCAAGTACTGATCCGCGCTATAAGCTCATCCACTTTGTTCATGATGTGTTAATTTAGACACATCTCAAACCATCGGTCTGAGTGTGTCTCTTCTCTGTCACCTGCCTATCTTCCCTCTTGCACTGTCTCCCAGCTTTCTCCATTTGTGAGCAAACTGCCCTTTCTTCTCTCTCTTCAGTTTGGTTCCCACCCCCCAGCAATTCTAGTTTAAACTCTCCCCAACAGCCTTTGCAAACCTCCGGCCAAGATATTTGTCCCCCTGGGATTCAAGTGCACCCTGTCCTTTTTGTACAGGTCACACCTGCCCCAAAAGAGGTCCCAATGATCCAGTAATCTGAATCTCTGCCCCCTTCTCCAATCCCTCAGCCACACATTTATCCTCCACCTCACTCTATTCCCATATTCACTGTCATGCAGAACAGGCAGTAATCCTGAGATTACTACCTTTGAGGTCCTGCTTCTCAACTTTCTTCCTAACTCCCTGTAGCCTGTTTTCAGGACTCTTCCCTTTTCCTACCTATGTCATTGGTCATGACCTCTGGCTGCTCACATTGACTCTTCAGGATATTGTAGACATGATCAGAAATATCCTGGACCCTGGCACCTGGGAGACCAACTACCATCTGTGTTTCTTTCCTGCGTCCACAGACTCGCCTGTTTGACCCCTTAACTATAGGGTCCCCTATTACTGTTGCCTTCTTTCTTTCCCTACCCTTCTGAGCCACAGGGCCAGACTCTGTTCTAGATGCATGGCCACTGCTGCTTCCCCCAGTTAGGCCACACACCCCCAACAGTACTCAAACAGGAGTTCTTATTGTAAGGGGGACAGCCACTGGGGTACTCTCTAGTATTTGACTCTTGCCCTTCCCTCTCCTGACTGTTACCCACTTATCTGTCTCCCGAGTACCTGGTGTGACTACTTGCCTATAGCTCCTCTCTTTCACCTCCTCACTTCCCCTGACCAGACAAAGGTCATTGAGCTGCATCTCCAGTTCCCTAACATGGTCCCTACGGAGCTGTAGCTCAATGCGTCTGGCACAGATGTGGCTGTCTGGGAGGCTGGGAGTCTCCTGGACTTTCCACATCTGACAACCAGTACAGAACACAAACATACTTCCTATTTCTATTCTTCACATGTAACTTACCTTGCCTCGACCCATTATTACTGAAGACTGAATGAACCAAAGCTCCGGATATAGCTGCTGATAGGCCATGTATAATGGACAAATGCTCTGGAAGCTCTCTTTTTAAATAACCGCTGCCAACCTGCAAGAAATCCCTCATGGTAAAGCTCTGTTGATACTGTTGATAGGCAACGTACAATGGACTAATGCTATTGAAGCTCCCTTTTTGAATAACCACCACCGACCTGTGAGAAATCCCTCTTGGTAAAGCTCTGTTGATGCCACTGATAGGCCACGTACAATGGACAAATGCTCTTGAAGCTCCCTTTTTAAATAACCGTTGCTGACCTGCGAGAAATCCCTCTTGGTAGAGCTCTGTTGATGCCACTGATAACCCATGTGCAAGGGAGAAGAACTTGCAGCACAGTGTCATGGCTCAAAGAAGATTTTAGCTGCGAGCTTACTGTCCATGGATACACATTGTATCAAGAGATCTGGTAGAAAGGCAGAGAGGGTGGTGTGGCTATGTTGGTAAAAAAATTAAATTAAATCATCAGAAATAAGTAACATAGAGTTGGAAGGTGTTGAATCGTGTGGATAGAGCTAAGGAACTGCAAGGGTAAAAAGACCCTGATGGGAGTTATATACAGATCCCAAATAGTATTAAGGATGCGGTCTACAAGTTATAATGGGAGTTAGAAAATGCATGCTAAAAGGGCAATGTTACAACAGTCATGGGGGATCTCAATATGCAGGTAGACTGGAAAAATCAGGTTGGTACTGGATTCGAAGACGTGGAATTTCTAAAATGCTGATGAGATGGATTCTTAGAGCAGCTTGTGGTTCAGCCCACCAGGGGGTCAGCTATACTGGATTGGGTGTTATGTAATGAACCAGAATTAATTAGAGAGAGAAGGGAAAAGTGATCAAGATATGATAGAATTCACCCTGAAATTTGAGAACGAGAAGCTAAAGTCAGTGCTATGAGGCTTTGTCTGGATGGAGTTTATTGGATTCTAGGAGAGGATGGACAAACTTCGACTGCATTGGAGTGAGTCAGGATCTGAGAGGAGACCTGATGGAAGTATATTATGAGAAATGTAGATAGTATAGATAGTCAGAGACATGTTGTCAAGATGGAGTGTCAAATATTAAAAGGTAAAGAGTTAATGTTAGAGGAGGAAAGTTTAAAGGAGATTTGCGAGGCAGATCTTTTTTTTAAAAAAACACAGAGTCATAGGTCCCCAGAGTGTACTGCTAGGGAAGTGGCAGAAGCAGGTACAATTGCAATAACTAAGAGGCATTTAGACAAACACATGAATAAGCATGAATAAATGAAATATGAAAGCAAGCTGGCAAACAACATCAAAGTGGATAGTAAGAGATTTTCAAGTATGTAAAAAAGCAAAGAGAGATGAGAGTGGACATAGGACCACTAGAAAATGAGGCCAGAGAAATAACAACAGGGGCCAAGGAGATGTCAGATGAACTAAGTGTGTATTTTGCATCAGTCTTCACTGTGGAAGATACTTTTTAGTGTGCCAGATGTTGAAAGGTGTGAGGGAACGGAAGTGGGTGTAGTTGCTATTACAAGAGAGAAGGTGCTCAAAAAGTTGAAAGACCTAAGGGTACATAAGTCACTCGGATCAGATGAACTACACCCTAGGGTTCTGAAACAGAGGTGGAGATTGTGGAGGCATTAGTAATGATCTTTCAAAAATAATTGGACTCTAGCATGGTGCCAGAGGACTGAAAATTGCAAATGTCACTCCACTCTTTAAGAAAAGAGTAAGACAGCAGAAAGGAAATTATAGACCAGTTAGCCTGACCTCAGTGGTTGGGAAGGCATTGGAGTAAATTGTTAAGGATGAGGTTATGGAGTACTTGGTGACACAGGGCAAGATAGGACAAAGTTAGCCTGGTTTCCTTCAGGGAAAATCTTGCCTGATGAGCATGTTGGAATTCCTTGAGATTACACGAAGGATAGATAAAGGGGATGTAGTGGATGTTGTATATTATGACTCTCAGAAGGCCTTTGATAAGGTGCCACACATGAAGCTGCTTACTAAGTTAAGAGCCCATGGTATTGCAGGCAAGTTACTGCCATGCTTAGAGCACTGGCTGATTGGTAGGAGGACGTGAGAGGGAATAAAAGGATCCTTTTCTGGTTGGCTGCCAGTGACTAGTAGTGTTCCGCAGGGGACAGTGTTGGGACCACTTGTTTTTATGCTGTATATCAATGATTTAGATGATGGAATAGATGACTTTATAGCCAAGTTTGCAGATGATATGAAGATTGGTGGAGGGGCAGGTAGTGTTGAGGAAACAGGTAGTCTGCAGAATGACTTAGATGGGCAAGAGTGTGGCAAATGAAATACAATGTTAGAAAATGCATGGTCATGCACTTAGGTAGTAGAAATAAATGTGCAGACTATTTTCTAAATTGGGAGAAAATCCAAAAATCTGAGATGCAAAGAAACTTGGAAGTCCTTGTGCAGGACACCCTAAAAGTTAATTTGCAGGTAGAGTTGGTGGTGAGGAAAGCAAATGCAATGTTAGCATTTATTCCAAGAGGTCTTGAATACAAAAGCAGGGATGTGATGCTAAGGCTTTATAAAACACCGATGAATACCCACCTTGAGTATTGTGAACAGTTTTGGGCTCCACATCTTAGAAAAGATGTGCTGGCATTGGAGAGGGTTCAGAGGAGTTTCACAAAGATGATTCTGGGAATCAACTGGTTATCACACGAGGTTTGTTTGACGGCTCTAGGTCTGTACTTGCTAGAATTTAGAAGGATTAGGGGTGATCTCATTGAAACCTTTCAAATGTTGAAAGGCCTAGACAGAGTAAATGTGGAAAGGATGTTTCTCATGGTGGGTAGTCTAGGACAAGAGAACACAGCCTCAGGATAGGGGGTGTCCATTTAAAACAGAGATGCGGAAAAATTTCTTTAGCTAGAGGGTGATGAATTTGTGGAATTTATTACCACAGGCAGCTGTGGAGGCCAGGTCATTGGGTGAACTTAAGGCAGAGTTTGTTATGTTTATGATTGGACATGGCATCCAAGGTTACGGAAGAAGGCTGGGGAGTGGGGCTGAGGTAGAGACATCATGGGCTGAAAAGCCTGTTCCTGTGCTCTACTGTTCTATGATTAGTATACTTTATGTTGCAATATTATCTCCATCCTTTGTTACACAACCTTCCTTAGCCTCTTCTGAGCAAATAATCACATTTAGAGGAAGTTTCTGGGAGACAAAGCATGATCTTTGCTTTGATTGATAGATATCAAATATCATTGGTAATCAAGAAGACCACTGCCTCAGGAATACTTAAAACACGTTTAGTTCTAAAAGAGGTCTGCAGGATGCTTGGGTACAATGGCCAGAACTCTACATTGCTGCTTTAAAACTGGCCAATTTTGGCTGCACATCTAGTTTTTTCTTCCTATTTCCTACACATTTTATTTCAATAATCCTCATTATTGTTGTCTATATTTTTGTAGAAGGGGTCTGAGTGAAACATATAAGATTATTAAGGGATTAGACACGCTAGAGGCAGGAAACATGTTCCCGATGTTGGGGGAGTCCAGGACCAGAGGCCACAGTTTAAGAATAAGGGGTAGGCCATTTAGAAAGGAGTTCAGGAAAAACTTTTTCACCCAGAGAGTTGTGGATTTGTGGAATGCTCTGCCTCAGAAGGCAGTGGAGGCCAATTCTTTGGATGCTTTCAAGAAAGAGTTAGATAGAGCTCTTAAAGATAACAGAGTTAAGGGATATGGGGAGAAGGCAGGAACGGGGCACTGATTGTTGATGATCAGCCATGATCATATTGAATGGTGGTGCTGGCTCGAAGGGTTGAATGGCCTACTCCTGCACCTATTGTCTAGTGTCTATTATCATTGTGATGCTAAATATATTCCTTTCTCTTTCAGTGTTTACCTGCTGTAACTCATTTGATTTAAAATAATTTTCATGATTTGCAACTTGCAAATGTAGTTGTCACTTAAGTTTAGGTTTGAGCTCCCTTAGCTATCCATCCTCCTTTTGTTATTGTAATCGTATGAACTGAGTGCCTTTGCTGTCAGCAGTGGCTCAATGAGCAGAACTTTAGCCTGTGCTTCCAAAGATAGTGGATTCAAGTCTCATTCAAAGATAAAAATCTAGGCAAAGATTTCATTGTGGTAGATCAGCCTTTGAATGAGACATTAAACCTTTTATAATCTAGTGGACATACAAGATACTGTGAAAGAGTAGAATTCTTTCTGGCAACAATTTCTCCTTCAAGTTATCCAGTTATTTGCTTACTATTTGTGGAAGTTTCCTATGTACAAAATGGCCTTAACATTTTCTACATAACATCTGCTTCCCCTGACTCCAAGGACAACTTGGGATAAAGTCATACAGTAGTACAGTATAGTACAGAAACAGGCCCTTCAGCCCACTCATCTTGTGCATTCAGAACTGTTATTCTACCTGGTCACATCAACCTGTATCTGGAAAGCTCTCCCATCTATGCATTTATCCAAACTTCTCTTAAATGTTAAACATCAATCTTGCATCCACCACTTCTGCTGGTAGCTTGTTCCACACTTCCACAACCCACTGACTGAAAAAGTTTCCCCTCAGGTTCTCTTTAAGTATTTCACCTTTTGGATATTAACCTATAACCTGTAGTTCTAGTCTCAGCCCATCTCAATGGAAAATACCTGCTTGCATTTACTATATCCATACTCCTCATAATTTTGTATACCTCTATCAAATCTCCTCTCATCCTCCTATTCCCCAGGGAAATAAGTGTCCTAAGCTATTCAACTTTTCTCTATAACTCAGGTCTTCAAGTCCTGGCAATACCCTTGTTTATTTTCTGTGTACTGTTTCATTTTTACTGATACCTTCCTGTAGGTAGGGGAGCAGAACTGCGCACATTACTCCACATTTGGCATCAAAGTCTTCTACAACTTCAACAAAATATTCCAGCTCCTATACTCAGTACTCTGATCTCTGAAAGCCAATGTGTCAAAAGCTCTCTTTATGATCCTGTCTACCTGCGTTGCCACTTTCAAGCAAATACAGACCTGCCAGATCCCTCTGTTCAACACACTCCTCAGGTCCTACCAATGTCCTGAGATTTTTAAATACATAATAATAAGTGAGAAAGACTCATTTTTATCTAATTTGTTATCTATTTGAATGATTCAATCCACAACTATCTTAGTATGAGTATGTTGTGTATTGATTCAGTGTAAAACTGACATTTATAGGTCTACTGCAGATACCTTCTGAATAATTAAGATAATATCTCATGCCAAAAAACATCTTTTTTGCTTTATAAGGTGAAGCCAGGAGGTGGTCTGTCAAAATCGTGACCACGTTTATATTTTCAGCAGGACAGAGCTCCAATCTTTAATGGAAATTTGTATAAAGGAAGGAAAGACAGATCAAAGAATATTTGATGCATGTACAAAGTACTGTAGATGCTGAAAATCCAAAATAATAACAGAAAATACTGACACAAGGGATTCTGTGCAAGCTGGAAATCTTGAGCAACACACATAAAATGCTGGAGGAACTCAGCAGGTCGGGCAGCATCTATGGAGGGGAAAAACAATCAGCATTTGCAAACTGCAACTGTGATTTGCAGTTGGGGATTGTTTAGGTGTTTCACTGTTCTACGGTCTCCTAGAACATTCCGGGAGGCAAAAGCAGTGTGTGTGTACTTCATGGCGAGAAGGCTGTGGGTCACCAGTAGATCTTCGACTCTATTTCGCCGATTAAAGTTTCCATTGATTAAAGTGATCAGGAAGATTGAAACATCAAGGTGAATGAGCAAGTTGAGCACCGGCTGCCTGCCTTTCGATTGCTGGTGGGATCACTCTGCTGCCGGAGAGGGAAGTCTGCCTTTGATTGCTGGGAAATGGCTCTGCTGTTGGAGATGGGAGACTACCTTTTGATCACTGGTGGAATCGCTTTGCTGCTGCAGAGAGGAAGGCCTGCTACTCTGCCCAGAGAATGTTACCTAGGCTTTCTTATAGTTTTTTTATATTCTGTGTTTTTTGCTGGATCTTTCTCATTTATTTTGTGTGTCTGGGAGGGGGATTGGGGGTTGACGAGTCTGTTCCATTTTTATTTGCTTTTTTGTGTGGGGAGGAGAGATTTGGGGGTTGAATATCGTGCTGCCATTCTTTTCTTTCTTGGTTTTGTGGCTATCTGGAGAAGAAGAATTTCAAGAGTTGCATATTTTGATAATAAATGAACCTTTGACATTTTGGGATGAGACCCTTCATCAGGATTGAAGGGAGAAGCCAGCAAAGTAGGTATGGTGGGGGAAGGGAAGGAGTATGCACTGGCAGATGACAGGTGAGACCAGGTGAGGGGGAAAGTGGATGGGTGGGAGAGGGGATATGAACTGAGAAGCTAGAAGAGGATAGGTGAAATAAGTAAAGTGCTGAAGACAAAAAAATCTGATAGGAGAGTAGACCATGGCGGAAAGGGATGGAGGAAGGGAACCAGAGGGAGGTGAAGAGAAGAGAAGGGATGAGAAGGGGTAAGAGGGGAATCAGAATGGAGCATGGAAAAAGAGAGGAGAAAGTAGGAATAGAAATGACTGAAAGTTGGATAAATCGTTGTTCATACCATCAGTCTGGAGGCTACCCATGTCAAATATAAGGTGTTACTCCTCCAACCTGAGTTTGGCCTCATCATGGCAGTCGAGGAGTTATGGACAAACATGTCATAATGGGAATGGGAAGTCGAATTGAATTGGGCAGACACTGGGAGCAGACAGAGCAAAGGTGATCTTCAATCTGCATCAGGTCACAAAAATGCTGAGCAAGCTCAGCAGGTGCAGAGTTCTCTATGTACTGAAGCTGATTAAATACTAGTAACATCTCTCCATCTATACAAACTGCCTGACCCAATGAGCATTTCCAGTATTATTTTTAGTAACACCCCTGCATCCCAGTCCACAGTTCGGTCCGAGTGATTGAGAACCAGCCAGTGCAGCATTTAGCATTTCCAGGATAGATACAGGAGAATGATAAAGGAAACTGTTCTAGAGTAGGGGTTAAGCTTGAAACACAAAGTCCAGCCATCTTAAAAGTAATTAAAAACTTACTTCATTAATTATCTTCCAGTTTTCCTTCTTTGTAAGAAAAACAGTTTTTCCAGAAACCCATTGACTCCAGTACATCTTGTAATGATGAATGTAAAGCTCTTCCTCTTGTGGTGGATCCCAGTGAATTCTCAGACTGAAAGTACCATTGTGCCTTGCAGTGAAATTGCCTTTCCTCAAATTATTTGGTGTGCCTGGTGGTGAAGGATCTGTAAGGAATGTTAAAATAATAGCAAATTAGGAAATGATACAAGAAAGAAATTGAAAGAAAGGATTAGAGGGGAGCTGTCCATGTACGAATATCACAAAGCATCTGATAAAGAATCCTGGTTCAATGTGTTTGATGTTCTCCTTCTGCTAAAGGTGACCAGCATTGTTTCAGACTGCTCTATCAGAAACTCAGGATCCTAGGCAAGTCTTAGTTATTCCAAAATGTTTAACAAGCGCAGATCTTCTAAATGTACTATGTACTATGTACTACTTGCACAGAATTTTAATTTAAAATTAAAATTTAATCTCTCGAACAGGTTGCACAGTTTCTAGTCTCCTGATAAGATATGGACAACATTAAAACTCTACCACTTTCTGTGATTGTGGTCCTAGAGGATTGTAGCTGAAATTCACATTTATTTATCACATGTGCATCAAAACACAGTGACATGTGTCATTTGCATTAACAACCAACACACCCAAGCATGTGCTGGGGACTGCCTACGAGTGTCACACCACATTCTGGCACCAACATTACATGTCCACAATATTCAGCATGTGCTGTTGGTACGATGAATTACTAAGAGACTGACAAAGAACAGTGAACAAATAAGCCTGGTGTACTTCTGAAATCTTTCAGGAGTGTAATTTAATTTCCTGAGCATGATGCAGCAAGTAATCAATTTGATCCATGAAAGTGACTTTATGATGCAGGGGTGCTCATGACCCAAGGAAGAAACAGTGAAATGAAGAATTTTTGGCTATTTATGGATACTCAGTGATGCCATAGAACATCAATTCAGATTCAGATTTATTTTTTGCATTTACATTGAAACGTAAGAGTGAAATGCACCATTTGTGTTAAAAATCAACACAACCCAAAGATGTGCTGGGGACAGCCTACAAGCGTCTCCACACATTCTGGTACCAAATAGCATGTCCACAGTGTTGAGCAGAACAACACAAATAACAACAACAACAACCAAAGGAGCCCCCTTTCTCCCTCTCAACAACTCACTCACCTGGTTTACTTGCAGTATGTGAGAATAATTTATGTGACTCAGAAAATCAGTACCGTGGCTTCGAAAAAGAACCATGCTGTACTTTTTTTATTCACAATTTTGTGTAAGAAAATGGACCTTTTCCCTCCCAGAATGGAATATAATTATGATAATTTCCAAGTTGAATAACACCACTGGGCAATTCCATTGGGAAATTAAACTGGGCAATTCCAACAGTATACTGAACTTGTCTGTTGTCATGTTTTCCAGGTCAAATGTGCACAAATGTAGTTCTGTGTGTTTTAATGCACGTGTGATCGGGGCACGACTGTGCAAGCACATGGATGTCAGTCAGGTAGAATAGTGAGAAGAGTTTAAAAGGGGAGGGATTTATAGAGAGGGCACCAGAGGAGTGGGTGACAGGGAAGGAGGGCTTTGGCTCAATGGGGCTTTGGCAATAACAGATCGAGCTAGGTTGCCTGTGTAGAATACAGATGGGAAGAACATGTGTGAGGCCAGTGTTCTATGCTTGGTGTCAGATGTGGGAAGTCCTGGAGACCCCCAGCCTCCCAGATGGCCACATCTGCACCAGATATGTCGAGCTGCAGCTCCTTAGGGACTGCATCAGGGAACTGGAGATGCAGCTCAATGACTTCTGTCTGGTCAGAGAGAGTGAGGAGCTACAGGCAGGTAGTCACACTGGGGCCTCAGGAGACAGATAAGTGGGTATCAGTCAGAAGAGGGAAGGGCAGGAACCAGAGGCTAGAGAGTACCCCTGTGGCTGTCCCCCTTAACAATAAGTACTCCTGCTTGAGTACTGTTGGGGGGTGATGGCCTACCTGGCGAGCCCGATTTTATTTTGTAAGAATGCGACAAATCACATTGATGAAGGTAGAACAGTAGATGTAGTGTATATGGATTTCAGCAAGGTGTTTAATTAGTTACCCCATGCAAGGCTTATTGAGAAAGTAAGGAGGCATGGGATCCAAGGGGACATTTCTTTGTGGATCTAGAACTGACTTCCCACAGAAGGCGAAGAGTGGTTGTAGATGGGTCATATTCTGCATGGAGGTTGGTGGCCAGTGGTGTGCCTCAGGAATCTGTTCTGGGACCCCTACTCTTCATGATTTTTATAAATGAGCTGGGTGACGAAGTGGAGGGATGGGTTAGTAATCTGCTGATGACACAAAGGTTGGGGGTGTTGTGGATAGTGTGGAGGGCTGTCAGAGGTTACAGTGAAACATTGATAGGATGCAAAACTGGGCTGAGAATTGGCAGATGAAGTTTTACCCAAATAAGTGTGAGGTGTTTCATTTTGTAGGGCAAATGCGATGGCATTTATATTATTATATATTATTAACGTTAAGACTCTTGGCAGGATCAGAGATCTTGGAGTCCAATCCATAGGACACTCAATGCTGCTGCACAAGTTGACTCTGTGGTTAAGAAGGTATACAGTGCATTGGCCTTCATCAATTATGGGATTGAATTTAGGAGCCGAGAGGTAATGTTGTAGCTATATAGGACCCTGGTCAGACCCTACTTGGAGTACTGTGCTCAGTTCTGGTCGTCTTACTACAAGAAGGATGTGGCAACCATAGAAAGGGTGCAGAGGAGATTTACAGGGATATTGCCTAGATTAGGGAGCATTCTTATGAGAACAGGTTGAATGAACTCAGTCTTTTCTCCTTAGAGCGACAGAGGATGAGAGGTGACCTGATAGCGGTGTATAAGAGGATGAGAGGCATTGATCGTGTGGATAGTCAGAGGCTTTTTACAAGGGCTGAAATGGCTAGCACGAGAGGGCAAAGTTTTAAAGTGCTTGGAAGTAGGTAGAGAGGAGACGTTAAGGGTAAGTTTTTTAACACAGAGAGTGGTTAGTGCATGGAATGGGCTGCTGGTGACGGTGGTGGACATGGATATGATAGGGGTCTTTTAAGAGACTCCTGGATAGGTACATGGAGCTTAGGAAAATAGAGGGCTATGGGTATCCCTAGTAATCTCTAATGTAGGGACATGTTCTGCACTACTTTATGAGCCGAAAGGCCTGTATTGTGCTGTAGGTTTTCTAAATATGAATTTGAGCTACAATTCTTAAGCTTGCTTGTCATTTATAACCCTCAGAACGAACCCACTTCTGATCACGATAAAACAAGTTTCCTCGAGCACGTCCCAATTTGACTTGGATGGGTCCTCTTTAACATGATTATTTATCTATGTTCCTTCAGGTCTCCCACCTTTTCTGATATCACCACCTTCAACTGATCACTCACAAGGACTGATCTCTCAACCTGTGACTTGTGACTCTCTGTCCTTGATCTGTGACTTTTCTGTCTTATCAGACAATGATTCACAACGTTTAAACCTTACGTCCAAATCTCCAATTCATAGGCCATCTCAACCCACTAGGTACGAACACAACCAATCCCAAGTCCTGATCCAGGCAGCCCTCTCAACTCCAGACCCTTTAAGACAACCTGATTTTGACAATTCGGCTTCACTCCCTTACAGCACTCTGGACTTGCTATTTCCCTTCATGCGCTCCTCAATGATGTGGTACACAGGCTACGTTGTATTTAGTATTTCCTACTGTGAGGTATTAATGAGTTTTCAAGAGGCACAGCCCTAACCAAACCAGTTGCTAACCCCAAGCTCTGTAGCACTGATAAATAGATGGTTTTGCAGCTTATGTGACATAGCAGTTCAGGTATGCACAATAATAAATGAAATTCAATGTCCCAAATTAAATGAACTTTAGAATCCAGTCCCCACATTTATTTTTTTTAATGTCATTTATCAGATGGTGCTGACTGGTAAAAGGCTGACAGCTCCTTTATCATTCAGATTGGGGGACTAGAAATATACAGAGGTCTATTGTCAAAAGTCCAGATTCAAGGCCTTCCCTTTTGCTCAAATTTACTGCTTATTTTTCCCAGGATTGAAGTTTGTTAGAATGCTGTCTCAGAAAACAACCAACTGACTGAGATTTACTATTATTTGAAAAATCAACAATGAAATCTTTATATGGTTAACAGGGAAACCTCAGTCAGTAGTTCTGCAAAACTTGTATTGCACCTGTTTAGGTTGTGATCCTTATTCAAGTCAGGCTGAACTCAATAACCTTTAACCTGAGGGCAAATGTTTCATGTGATGAATAAGAGTAAGTCAGTGCTGGAACAAAGGCCTACTTTATATTAAAAACAGTGATAAACCTTTGATAACATCAAGGCCTGGTGTAGTTTTCAAACCAAAATGTCCAGTTGTCAGCTGTTTCTTTTCTTCATCACATTATCAGCAAGGATGTCTTTCATCAGGAGGATTTTTTGGGGTCATATGTGTGAAGCTGCTGTGCAGGACCTCGGACCTGTCATTTTCTTATTTATATCAAAGGAGAAGGTATAGAAACAGCTGGGATATGGTTCACTCTGCAGGCTCTGCCCTTATACCTCCTCAACATCACCGACACTTGGTCTTCTTGCTTTGCTCCTGCCCAATTCATACAGGAAGAATTCAATACATAAAAAAAACCAAAACCTTGAAACCTTAATAAGTGAGTTCTACTTATGTAAGGTAATTTGCTTGGACTAGACAATGAGAAGAATAAGAGGGGGGTGAAGGTTGAGAGTAAAGTAGTGGAAGATAAAATAGTAAAAGAGAGGCATAAAAAGGGTATAGAGGGTACAGGGCAAAATAAGAAAGAGGTGGGAAGAGAGAAAAACAAGAAATGTAGTGAAAAAGAGAGCTGGCTGAGAAAATTGTGATTAGGACAGTAAAATATTTTGAAGAGGCAAGCAGCTTACATAGCTTCTCCTGGTTCTTACTGGCGCAGAGTTACTACTTCACATATTACATGCAGACAGAGCCCAGATTTAAATCCAGTGTTTTTACATGTAAAATAAAACCTTCATTCCATTTCACTTTATGAAGTGAAAAGACATATGAAACAAAGGAATTTAAATTATGGTGAGGGAGGTTAAGAGAGATCAAAAGGATTTAAAAGGATTGTATATTAAGAATTTTAAGAGAAAACAAGGTGGAGAAGAAATAGGTAGGGGCTTCCAAAGAGTTAAGCTGAATATCAGAATGTTAGAATTTTGACCAATGGTTTATACAATCCAGTGACCCTGTTCTACCATCTAAAAGAACCAAATATTGGTGGTGCTGGATATATGGACTGAGCTGTCGGACGAAGCTGTAGAGGCAGATACAATCATAATGCTTAAAAAACACAGACTGTTAGGTGGATAGAAAAGGCCTGGAGAGAAAATGGCCAAATGCAGACAACTGGAACCAGTTGAGGACGACATACTGGCTGGCATGAATGAGTTGGACCAAAAGGCCTATTTCTGTGTTACATGGCTCTATATAAAGTTTTCTTTTCTATCATCTAATGCCTCATTTTCATTAGCAATTGCTGAATGGCAGATTGGGGTCAGAAGGAGCACTGAGGCATGAAGAAGTGAAGAGTTGGCGATGGGGAAAAGGAAAAGAATGATACTAACTTGCCACCCTTCAAAATCAACTTTCCAGAATTTTGAGGGAGTCCTTTAACTCATAAAATGTTACATATAGAAGGAGACTATCTGATCCACTATAATAGTGTTTGATATTTGAAAAAATAAATTCAATTAGCCCTCCTTTTCTCATTACACTGAAGATTAATTTCACATTTTGATTTTTTTGGAAATTACCAACATGCCTTTAGGCAGCACATTCTGTCCTTAGTACTCACTGATTATTTTAAAGCAAATGGTTTTGTATTTGCCATCATTCTTAAATAATATATTTTGCTTATATTATCTTGAGTTTACAATCTATGCAGAAAAAAAGAATCAGTGCGCACTAGTAAACGTGGCCATTCTTTTCTCTATTCCAGCATTCAATTTAATTGATCACCATAATCTGAATGTGCCCTTGGTTTCAAGGGCTCTGCAGATGGGAATCTGAATGCTCTGACAAGGGAGTAGTTGATATCCGATGGTTCTCCTATCCAAGTAATAATGGTTATTATCACTATTCAGCACCAATCACTCACCTCGGGACGAGTGGAAGTGTTTACTAGGAGTGGTGAAACCTCGAGTTCCATGAATGTTGACTGCAGCCACTCTGAACTGGTACCATATGTTTGGTCTCATGTTTTTCAGAACAACATGCTCCTCAGTTGTCTGGGTTTGTGGAAAAAGGAAATAAAGACCAATTATTCATTGCGGACTTTAGTGCAATATATAGTATTCATAAAACCCCCAGGGACCAAAATGATGAATTTTGTTTTGTTTTGTTATATCTAAAACATTCCAAAATTAAGTATGTATTGCTCCTTAAAATACTTCATCAGAATATGATATGTTTTAATGGCATATTTGTAAAAATGCTGGACATAGACATTATGTCTCACATAGGATGGAGGGGTACATTTAAAAGATAAGAAATGTATGGAAGAAGGACATCAGATTTTAAAATATTATTTCATAGAAGTTTGCAAGTACTTATAGGAATGATAAATTGTAGAGATTGCCATTGGTGTTCTATACATGAGATTGCAATATCTGTAGCAATCTGGAACATCCAATATTTGGGGGAATTTCATCACTGTGTGCTGCATTTTGCTCAATAAACCATTTTAAAATCAGCAGTCATTGGCAGAGGAAGAGCCACATGTAAACCACAACTGGAGGGATATGAGGCAAGGCTAAACTACAGGAGGTGCAAGAGGATTAAGAGAATGCTGAAGGCCATTGGGCAAGTACCAGCAGTATACCAACAATCTCATTTCCTAGCAAAGGAGAGAGGCATTGTTCTGAGCCACTCACTTAAAGTGACACCATTTTGACAAGTATACTTTTGAATCAATCCTTGGACCAGCCAAAATATCCTCCTCCCTCTACAATCCTAAACATCAACAAAATAACCAGTTGAGAGAACGCAGTTAACACATGACAGCTTCTCACATCTGGTTTTGGAGGGTCACATGCACAGACCATAATTTATCAATGAATCAATCCACGATCCAGTTACTGACAAAGCTCTTTACAACCACTTTCAGTGGTGTGCATTGCACTCCCACATATCTTGTGAAGATATGATATTCAGTTTCAGTTTTCTTGAGGAATTGTCAGTTCTCACATCTTGAGAAGCTCTTCTGGGGCTCTCACTGCAGTGGTCCTATTGGATATCTGGGACCTACTTTCAGGCACTTACCTCACTAAAAAAAAAGTGCCAGATCTCATTTAGTGATCTTAGATCCTCAGTCCCTCATTTCTTCGGCTTCTTCCTCCTCCATGGGAGGAATAGTACATATTGCTAGTGTTTGACAGCCAGGAGAATATGTCTGTATGGCTTTAGGACTAAAAGCCTTATTAGATTTCTAAACAGTGAATTATTGGAGGTTACATTTAACTATGTGTTCTATACATGGTTGCACATTCTGTGTTAGAACATCTATGGGTATAAACCCACCCAAAGCTCTTTCAAACATCTTTATGGCCAATTTCACAATTTTTGCAGGGGAACTGAATAGGTGATAATGCTATACCCAGTTCCTGATTTAAGGTGACAGATGTCCTTCTTTAGTTAATATTATCCCATAATTGGGTTAACCAGGACCAGCAAATGAATTTTGGACTCTCTTGATTGCAAGATCATGGCTCATTCACATCCATTAATTTTGTCTATTTATTGAGATACACCACAGAATAGGCCCTTCTATCTTTTGATTTGCACTGCCCAGCAACCCCTGATTTAATCCCAGCCTAATCACAGCAGAATTTACTAATTAACCTATCAACCAGTACATCTTTGGACTGTGGGAGGAAACCAAAGCACCCAAAGGAAACCCACAGGGTCATAGGGATAAAGTACAAACTTCTTACAGACAACAGTGGGAAGCAGTACAACTTTTATTTAAAAAAGGAACCAAAACATCATTTAATTATTGGCTGCTAATTGTATTCAATTCTGCAATTCCAGTTCTGCTGCACTCTTTAATTCCATGTTGCTCGTTGATCCTCTCTGCATCTTGTGGCGCATCAGGTGGCAACCTTGTCGTTTCTTTAGCACTTGTCTGCTGTTTCTTTAAAGGGCTCAACGTCGATCCAGCATAGGTGGAAAGCATGCAAGGAGCCCGCTGGATTCAAACCCAAGACCACTCGCCTTGAAGCCTGTTGCGGATGCGACTACACCACTAATTGGTGTTCCTGTGTTGCTTGTACCTTGTTAGTTAGTTAGTGACACTGCACTTCTAGTCATGATAACAGAATTAACACTGACTTTGAAAATAAGATTAAGAATTCTCAGTTTCTTAAATAGATGGTGGACAGAGAATCTAAAGTAAATTTTCTCATGTTTTTAATAAGCATTTGTATTGTTTACAACTATTTTAACAAATGACTTAGGCTGTATAATTTGTGAACCATACGTCATATAATAAGCTTACATAGGCAACTGTTTCCCATTTGCTGGCGTCATCTTCGCTTGGATACATTCCTGAATTCCATCTTCTCTGCAGAATATAAAATACTGGTTCCATTGAAACATTAAACCTGGACATCCATGCAACCGACAGTTTTCCATTTTTGTCTTCCACAAAACTCAATTCTTTCCTGGGCTTTAAGGGGACGCCTGAAAAGCAAAGAAAGAACTTTACCAACATAGGTTCCTAGGAAATTCCTATGCAGAATAGGATGCACAGATACTTTTCTAGCCTCTAGAGGCACTGTTTACTTCAAATGCAGTTCGTTTTGTATGAACGTCACTTCCTATACATAAGTTGTTTTTTATATGTTTTCCTGTAAGGGTTCATTTGGATTTCAATTCCAACACAGTGAGTGGAAAGACATCCATCTCCATTTTAACACTGTACAGTTCCTCTTTAGAGCTTAGGGTTGTACACGGAGATCTGAAAGTCAGGTCAGAATGTGGCACGTTGATTGCATCTTCGTGAAGCTCATACGAAACCATGATTAGCATAGCTACAGCACAAGCTCACACTAGAGCTGAAGTGGCAAGAATAAGAGTGGTTTATGCTAAACACCAAGTTGAGATTAAAAATGGAGAAAGCTTATATCGACATGGAGAAAGCATGTATAAACATGTCAAGAGCACGTATAGACATGGAGAGAGCACGTATAGAGGATATATTGAATGTGCTCATGGAAGATCATGAAGCTGAGGCTGCCTTAGCAGAGGCAAAGGTATGTGAAGTAGCAATTAATTTAGACAGTGGTGAGTCTATAACCAGAATCAGTCACGCTTTGCCATCACAAGAGTCAATGCAGCTTACTAAAGAATACCTTATACTGAAAGACATTTTAGCTATAAAAAACAGTGCTCTAGCTCTACAAGGAGAGGCTGTCCACACCACCCAGCCAACATGCCTTTCACAGAGTGACAGTCAAGGTCTACAGCAAAACAGACCCACAATGTCTCCTTCTGCAGTTTCATCACAGCAAAAACCTCAGTCAAAAGTTGCTACCAATATCAACCCTATTTGCATAGATATGGACAGACTGAGCTTCCGTCTGCCCCAGGGCACACATTTGGCAAATCAGTCTCCACAATGCCCTCATTCAGGAGCTGAAGGTGCATTGGCTTTGGCTTGGTATCTAGCTCATCAAGATCTAGTCATAGCAAGATTAAAAGTGTTCAACAACCAATATGCCAGTTTTCTGCTCTGGAAGTCAAGCTTTTGCAATGCTTGGAAGAACTAAGCCTCCAACCTAGCAAAGAGCTAGACTTTCTCTGTAAGTAGCTTGATGGGCTTGTCAGAACAACATGCAAGAGGGGTAAGGTCAGTTCACATTAATAATGCAGTTATGGCTTTGCAAATGCTGTATCAGAGTCTGCAATATACTATGGCTCTCCAGAGGCAATCAAAGGATTCCCCTTCAACAGACTCACACAAAGAACTGCAGAACCTACAGGAGCTTGCACATCTGTTGTTGGAACTGCAATCTGCAAAAAACATTGGTTACATACTACCTGAACACTGCAAGAGGTATGAAAACTTTAATGGAGAAACTACTGAACAACATGTAAGAACAGTGGATAACGAAGGGTTCAAGTATAAAAAGAAGCATTATGCCTACTATCCACCATTTTCATTCTTTGTAGAAATGCAAAACAACCCTAGTTTTATGTTCTCAACTTCTGGTAACACTTCATTCGAAGAGAGGTCTTTAGTAAAAGGATGGCAAATTCTTTTAGGATAGTTTGTATTCTATCACGGTGAATACAAACTGAAGTAGAAAACTCAACCCCAAACTCTGATGGACAATGCCCGATCCATAAGATACATCATCCCTTAAGGAAATGCAGAGGATTCAGAGAAAAAATGCTCACAGACTACAGACCCTTTCTAAAGGAGCACTTAATATGTTTCAAATGTTGTGCTTCAGCAGCACTCCAGGCAAAAAACAGTGTAGCTATCATACACTGCACTGAGTGCAACAGTGACCAGCACATATCAACTCTTCATTCAGGATCAACAGCTAGCTACTAGTGGTTCCAGCATCCTGCAGCAGAGCACAGCGGGGAGCCAGCTGTGCTTCCATCAGACATAGCTATTTTCTCATGCACAGAGGTATGCAGGAAAGGCTTCAAAGGCAAATCCTGCTCTAAAATATGTCTAGCCAACATCTACACAAAAGAACACCATGAGCAAAAAATAAAAGTATATGTGATATTAGATGATCAGAGCAGTGTGTCCTTCGCAAAATCAACATTCTTTGACACATTCAGTATTCAAAGTTCTGTTTCCCTGTACACTCTAAAGACATGTTCAGGAACATCAGAAATTGCCAAAGGAAGGGCCAATGGATTTGCCATGGAGTCAACAGGAGGGGAGATCTGCTTACTCTTGCCAACCCTCATTGAGTGCAACTGTGTTGCTATCAACAGGATGAAATCCCAACTCTCGAAACTGCGTGCGTTCATTCCCATCTTAAGGACATGGCTTAAGTTCCCCTCTTGACTCTTCAGCTGCGATTCTCCTGTTGCTCGGTGGAGATATCATCTGTGCACATAAGGTACGTGAACAGCACAATAGTCGGCACAGTGCACGTTATGCCCAACAACTGGATCTGGGGTGGGTCATGGGGGTGAAGGCTGCCTTGATGGTGCTCATCAGCTCATTGTCAGCACATTTAAGACTATTGTCCTGGTGAATGGGTGCACAAGCTATTTCAGAATCTGTGAGCGAAGAATCTGTATGAAGAAGAGTGTAGATAAGCAAACCAAGCACCCTGACATATTTACCTCTGTTCAACTAGATTTAGGCAAGCTAGTCCTCTGTCACTCAGAAGATGGTTATAAGCTGACACTGTCCATCAAAGATGATCTCTTCCTTCAAATCATGAAAAAGAGTTTAGGTAAGATAAGTCAAACAGTTAGCTAGTTCCACTTCCTTTTACTCACCCCAACTCCTACAAAATAACAGAGAGCAGGCCCTCAGTCTACTCAGGTCCCTCAGTCGCACATTAGAAGGAAACCAAAGAGGATAGATCATTACGCTGAGTTCATGGAGAGGCTCTTCAGGAACAATCATGCTGAGTTAGCATCTCCACCAGATCCCAACAAAAAAAAATGATATTTGCCCAACTTTGCTGTTTATCAACCCCAGAAAACTGCACAAATATGATTTGTCTTCGATTAAAGTGCACAGTTTAAAGGCGTATCACTGAACAATGTGCTCTTGTGGAATCCAGACCTCAATAACAGTGTGCTTGGCGTCCTCATGATTGAGATCTGAGTCTGTATCAATGATGGTAAACATCAAATAAACATTTCACAGCTTCCTCATGAGAGGTGATCATTGAGACTACTTCAGATTCTTATGGTTTCATGACCACCAACGGGGCAACGAGATTCTAGACTACCACATGAGACTGCATATATTTGGTAACTGCTGCTCGTCAGCTGTGGCAATCTATGTCCTTAAGAGGACAGCTATTGCGGAGGAGAAAGAATTCGGGACTGAAGCACAGAGCTATGTAGTAGAAAGGCATTTCTATATAGATAATGGTCTTAAATCATTTTCTAGTGCACAAGAAGCAATCAGCATGCTAAGAGAAGCGCAAGACATGTTGACACAGTCTAATCTCAGACTGCATTAGATCCCATACAACAGTGCTAAGGTCATGCAATGTTTATCATTTGAAGATCTAACTAAAGGTCTACAGAATCTTGACCTTGGACAGAACCTCCCTCCTATGCATCGTAGTCTTGACCTTGGATGGGAATTCATTACCAACACCCTTATTTTTCATGTTGCTTATACCGAAAGACCCTTTGCATGCCATGGCGTGCTATCAGCTATCATCTGTTTGACTTTCTTGGATTTGCTGCTCCAGTTAGTATCTAGGGATGCTTCATGTCAAGAGAGTTGACCTCAGACACTTGTCTGTGTCTCACTCCCTAAAGGGGAAACATGAGCAGTTGCTGCCATGGTGTTCTTCCCTTCAAAATGTTTAAAGGCTTGAAGATTTCAAGAACCTGCATAACAATTCCACTATCTACAATGCAGAGGTTCCTGTAGGTTGTTATAATCAGGGCTGGTAATGGGGACAAGCTCCCACTATCTATTAAATGCTTCCAATGGCGTACACCTCAAATAGCCTCTGACAACGAAGTCCAGCTCCTAGCCTTCACGTGTGGCTTACCTACTAAACCTGGCAGAACCATTTCTATTGATAGGAGAAGAGGCAAAGGTGGGTTTCTGGTGCCTTAAAACTAGTCACTTCAGGCAGATGGGCTCATTAGCCATGGTTGGCAGCATTTCTAGCAGAAGGAAAATTCTGATCTCAAGCCTCTGCTGCCTTATGGCTATACCCACTCATGGGGAAGGCTTTGGGAATAAACCCCATGGGAAAAATCTGGAGCTGGAGTCTCTAAGGCAGTCCTACATAGAGTTCAGTGTTGACTGGCAACTCCTGCGATGCTGCTGGTACCAAACTGTAATGGTCTCTGCCGTTCCTTTGGGTTCATCAGATGCGTGGAGTGGAGGAGCTTGCGGGCTTGACAGCTAGGATGCAATATCCATGATCAACTCTGACTGATAGAGGCCTCAGTCAGTGCAGAAGAGCCAAGGGACCCATGTTCCTGCTGATCTCAACCCCACTGATTATGCCACAAGAGAGCCTTAAGCAAATCAGCTCACCCTCTCCTCATGGTTAACTGACCCAGATTTCTTGCGGATCCCCACCAGGAATATCATCAAGGCTGGTATTTTCAAAGTGAGAACGGTTAAAGACTGTTTTCAAGACTAGTCTCTGAGACTGTCCTTCTTTTGTCAAAGACTTAATGAAATGATTACTTAACTTTTGTTTCAATAGTTAAGTTTTATGGTTGCCAGGTGGGAGTATTCTGGCTTCTAGAGGTACAGTTCATTTCATAACCAATTTGTTCTGTATGATCATCACTTCTTATACATAAGCTGACTTTTTAATATCTGCATTGGTTAATTTAGATTTCAACTTGAAGTGCATGGTGGAAAGTCATTCATCTCCATTCCCTTTTATGTGCCCTTGAATCAGTAATATCTTTTCACAAGTAAGAGCTCATTAAAAAACCCTTCGGCTTGGATGATGTTTCAGAAGATTTTTAATTCACTGTATTGCTTTGTATATATGCATTGCAGGGGCAGTGGATTTACTTTCTGTTTGCTGGTAGTACTACTGACCAGTGGATGAATTTCTAGGCAAATTGCATTCATGAAGATGATGTGATGATGATGATCTTTGCAACTTCCCTGACCACAGATTGAAGGATCGCAAATGTTGTTCAAAAAAAGTTATAGGAATAATCCAAGGAACTATAGACCAGTGAGTTTTACATAGGTGGGTAAACTAATGGAGAGTATTCTTAGGGGCAGAATTTACAAGCATTTGGATAGGCTTAATCTGATTAGAGAGTTATCATGGTTTATGAGGAGCATGAGCTTGACTGAGTTTTCAGAGGAGCTAACAAAACAAATTAATGAAGATATAGCAATGGATGTGATGTTTATGAATTTTAGTAAGGCGTTTGACAAGATTTCCCAAGGTAGCCTCATCCAGAATGTCATGGAAACTTTGCTGCATGGGTTTGGAACTGGTTTGTCCATACAAAGCAGAGTGTTGTAGAAGAGGAAGATTATTCTGTTTGGAGGTCAGTGGCTAATGGTGTTCAGCAGATATTTATTCTGGAACCCCTAGCCTTTGTCATTTTTATAAATGACTTGGATGAGGAAGTGAGAGTTTGGATTAGTAAGTTTGTAGATGACATGAAGGTTGGTGGTGATGTGGATAGTGTAGAAAATTGTCATGGGTTACAATGGGACATTGACAAGTTGCAGAGCTGGGTGGAGAAGAGGTAGATGGAGTTCAATTTAGAAAAGTATTATTATACTCTGAAGATTGAATTTGAAGGCAGAGTATAAAGTTAATGGTAGGATTCTTAGCAGAGTGGAGAAACAGAGGTCTAAGTTCATAGATCCCTCAAAGTTGTCGCACTAGTTGAAAGAAGTGTATGGTGATTTGGCCTTCATTAGTTAAAGGACTGAGTTTAAGAGCCATGAGGTAATTTTGGAGCTCTATGGCTAGACCACACTTGGAGTATTGTGCTCAGTTCTGATTGCCTCATTGTAGGAAGGATGGGGAGGCTTAGAGAGGGTGCAGAGATTTTCCAGGATGTTGCCTGGGTGAGAGAACATGTCTGACAAGGAAAGGTTGTGTGAGCATGGGCTTTTCTCTTTGGAGTGAAGGATAATGAGAGGTGACTTGATAGAGGTATATGAGATTATGAGAAACATAGATAGAGTGAGCAGTCAACACTCTTTTTTTTCCAGGGCTGCAATAGTCAATAGCAGAGGACATCTATTTAAGGTGAGTGGAGTAATATTCAGGGATGTTATCATAAGCAGGTCACAGGCATGCACTTCTGGGTATGATGGTGGAAACTGATGCAATAGGGACATTTTAGAGACATGGATGTAAGAAAAATGTAAGTAAAATATATTGGCTAGCACATGGATGTAAGAAAGATGGAGGATTATGGGCAGTGTAGAAAGAAAGGATGAGATTGATCATGGAATAGGTTTTATGTAGGTCAGCATAACATTGTAGACTTAAAGGCCTGCACTGTTTAATATTCCATATCTGAAATTTGATGAGAAGAAGGGGAGGGGGGAAAGAGGGGGGAAAGAGGGGGGAAAGAGGGGGGAAAGAGGGGGGAAAGAGGGGGGAAAGAGGGGGGAAAGAGGGGGGAAAGAGGGGGGAAAGAGGGGGGAAAGAGGGGGGAAAGAGGAGCGAGGGAGAAAAGATGGATTTTTAGGTAATTTTAGATACAAGGAAATTAAGGGATATGGAGTTAGGTCAGTAAATGGTGTCGATATCCTGTGAAGGGTCTTGGCCAGAAACACTGACTATTTATTCCTCTTCATTGATACTGAGCTGCTGATTTCATCCAGAATTTGGTGTGCGTTGCTCTGGAATTCCGGCATTTGAAGCATCACTTCTGTTGTGATAAAAGCTCAACCATGACCATATCAAATCATGAAGCAAACATGACTTGTAGGTGTATTCCTACTTTTATTTTTAAAGATCTTCTATAAAATGGCACATATTCTCATTCATAAATATTGGAGATTTGTTTTCTATATAACATATCAATGCAGTTAAGATACTGATTAATTATTAGTTAAGCTACTAGTATTGCACGCTCAAGTACCTGTTCTACTGCTAAGAAAGGAAAGGAGGTTACACAGTTAGGATGTGTGCATAGAAACTCTGCTGAGCCTTGTAAAAGAAAAATTACAGAAGATAGTTATTAAAGCAAACTGTATAATTCAGAAATTAGCTTGTTCATATATATATATATGCTGTAGAAATTGGGTTAAGACTGTCAAAGACTAATTTCCCCAAAGGGAGATTTATCCGCTGAAGGCCATAATATAATTTCTGTAATAATGAGAGAACCATTAAACTCTGTGTGCAATATTATAGTGAGAGTGACACATATGATTTGCTATTCTAGACTTTTAGGAGGTGTGAGGATATTTAAAAGGAGTTTGCACAAGCTCTTTCAGCAGAACATCAGAGGGCATGTTGCTTGCCATATGGTCTACCTCAAATGACCTGCTGGCTTTTATGGGACAGTGTCAATGACAAATATGTGGGGCATATATCTGCATGTATTACAGTGTTCTGGCAGAATTTCTCAGTTCCAAAGGAGAACAAGAAGGTTGAAAACTTGGCAGTGTATATCAGTGTATACCTGGGCCTCTATCATAAAATCATGGGCCATCTGCTCAGCTTACCTAACAGTAAGTTAATGCAAAGAAGATTTTGAGAGTCCTTTCCAAGTGTGAAATCTACCCAGCACTATGTGTGATATAATAGTTGGGCTTAACACAGGACACTCTCCCTGTTGCTATGAGAAACTCAATATAAAATAAATTAGAAATTAGATATGTCAATTTTGAATGCTCCCTGGGAAATAAAATTAACGTAGAAATTCTGAAAGCATTGTCACCACTTGAACCATTTTTAAGTGTGAACAGAGAATGGAATGGTTGTTGATGCCAAGCAAGGTGGTTTGAGTACCTCAGAAACTGATGATCTCCTGTGATTTTCATACACAACAGTCTCTAGAGTTTACAGAGAATGGTGCGAGAAACAAGGACGTTCAGTGAGCAGCAGTTCTGTGGGTAAAAAGCCCTTGTTAATGAGAGAGGTCAGAGGAGAATGGCCAGACTGATTCAAGCTG
The DNA here is from genome assembly GCF_030144855.1 of Hypanus sabinus. NCBI lineage: Eukaryota > Metazoa > Chordata > Chondrichthyes > Myliobatiformes > Dasyatidae > Hypanus > Hypanus sabinus. Next base: position 35,558,363 of record NC_082707.1, read on the forward strand.
ACAGAAAGGTGACAGTAACTCAAACAACAACGCTTTATAATAGTGGTGTGCAGATGAGCATCTCTGAATGCACAGCACATCAAACCTTGAAGTGGATGGGCAAAAGACCACAAACAAACACTCAGCAGCCACTTTATTAAGTTCAAGATGTACCTATTAAAGAGGCCAAAGAGTGTATTTTCTCTACGTTTTTCCTGAAAGTATTAAGAATCTAGGGGGAAATTAGACTTTTGCATTTAGTTAGCCAACAGGAGAGGCAGCTAATAACCTGAGTTTGTTATCTATACAATGCTTTAATAGCAGTCAAATAATCTTAACTATGCCCCTATTTTTCTGGTACAGTCACAGGCAGATAGATGATTAAAAGAAAGTAAACTTTTGAGATGCATATCCAATGGAAGTGTCTGGTGAAATAGGGTCAAAGACTAATGAAACATTACAGCTACAGGCTAATTAATTCATAAATCCTGCACCAATGGACTTGTGATGTGACCTGACTTACTTACACCATTTGCTCCTCACACTGTACCTCAGAATATAGTGCACATCCTGCATTAAGATATTACAAACTTGTTCAAAAGATCAGATTCTCCAATTATTTTCATACTATGAGTCTAAATTTGAGTAATGTTTTGATTTCAATGTATTTGCATCTCTGTAAAAACAAATTTTATTCTACAATAAGTGAAGAGATATTTAAATAAACTGTATACCCAGGACAGACACCTCCACATTCTTGAATGAAAGGTGAATAATTAATACTTTCAGAATGAAATAAATATTAGAATCATAAAGCTCTCTAAATAAATAACAATTCAACAATGAACTAAGGGCAATTACTTTATCTCAAAACTTCAATGACCTTACCTTTGAACATACTTGTTGGTGCTTGACAAGTTTGACCACAACCGTTTGAACAACACTTCCTGATACTTGGGCACTCGGTATCTTCACTACAGCTTTGGATACATGCTGCAGCAAAGCCTGAAGCTTTCTGGGGTGCTGGACAGTTACCTTGTTTCACTGTTCGAATGGATTTCAAAAATTCACAGCTGGTCAAACATTCATGGTGTCTCTATAACACAGAAACGAGATGCTGAATTAGAAATAATTAGAAATAAATTAGGATTAGAAATAAAGTTCATTCAACACCAATTGCTTACTTATCATATTAGAAACAAAATACACAATTGTATTTCTCTCTCAGTGTATACGTTGTTAACTCAGGGAAATTCCAAAACAGAAAACAGCATCATTCAATGGCCTGTGGTAGATGTATGCACTCACATACTGGTGGACTAACAATGCAGAAGCAAACTTTGTCTGCTTCAGAGGTACGTTAAAGGGATCTATCTGAGCTGACAAGAGGGACATCGGGCACCAATTGGAAAGTTAAAAAGTTAAACCTCATTATAGATCTCCTTTGGGAATCAGACGCTGCATCCTGGCCTGGCCATAACTGGACCCCACCTCACTAACACCAAGTAAGACCTTGACATCCTTCCACCCTCTCCCACAGCAATCCTGCCAATTGCTTCACCTGATCTCAAGATCCTGATCTCCCTCTGACTGACACTTTAGAACTCCACTCCTCAACTCTATTGACATCAATTCTTCAGCAACTTCAAAACAAGTGACAGAAAGTTTTTTGCACCTGCTAAATGTACTCTATTCTGTGCAAACCTAGACAACACAAATACCTACATCAGGATGCTGTTATCAACTGTAGCTCAGTAGTTAATACAATTATTCCCACATTCCTGAATGAGAAGTTGCAGAACCTGGGCCTCTGTACCTCCCTCTACAACTGGATCCTTGACTTCCTAAATAGAACACGACAGTCTGTGCAGATTGGTGATAACATATCCTCCTCATTGACGATCAACACTCGCACACCTCCGGGGTGTGTGCTTAGCCCACTGCTCTGCTCGCAGTATACACATGATTGCGTGGCTAGGCATAGCTCAAATACCATCTATAAATTTGCTGACGATACAACCATTTTTGGTAGAATCTCAGATGCTGATGAGAGGGCGTAGAGGAGTGAGATAAGCCAACCAGTGGAATGGTGCCGCAGCAACAACCTGGCACTCAACATCAGTAGACGAAAGAGCTGGTTGTGGACTTCAGGAAAGGTAAGACAAAGGAACACATACCAATCCTCATAGAGGGATTAAGAGTGGAGAGAGTGAACAGCTTCAAGTTCCTGGATGTCAAGATCTCTGAGGATCTAATCTGGTCCCAACATATCAATGTAGTCATAAGGAAGGCAAGACCATATAACCATATAACAATTACAGCACGGAAACAGGCCATCTTGGCCCTTCTAGTCCATGCCGAACGCTTACTCTCACCTAGTCCCACCGACCTACATTCAGCTCATAACCCTCCATTCCTTCCCTGTCCATATACTTATCCAATTTTTTAAAAAATGACAATATCGAACCTGCCTCTACCACTTCTACTGGAAGCTTGTTCCACACAGCTACCACTCTCTGAGTAAAGAAGTTCCCCCTCGTGTTACCCCTAAACTTTTGCCCCCTCTCAACTCATGTCCTCTTGTTTGAATCTCCCCTACTCTCAATGGAAAAAGCCTATCCACGTCAACTCTATCTATCCCCCTCATAATTTTAAATACCTCTATCAAGCCCCCCCCCTCAATCTTCTACGCTCCAAAGAATAAAGACCTAACTTGTTCAACCTTTCTCTGTAACTTAGGTGCCGAAACCCAGTTAAAATTCTAGTAAATCTTCTCTGTACTCTCTCTATTTTGTTGACATCTTTCCTATAATTTTGTGACCAGAACTGTACACAATACTCCAAATTTGGCCTCACCAATGCCTTGTACAATTTTAACATTACATTCCAACTCCTATACTCAATGCTCTGATTTATAAAGGCCAGCATACCAAAAGATTTCTTCACCATCCTATCCACATGAGATTCCACCTACAGGGAACTATGCACCATTATTCCTAGATCACTCTGCTCTACTGCATTCCTCAATGCCCTACCATTTACTGTGTATGTCCTATTTTGACTAGTCCTACTAATATGTAGCACCTCACACTTATCAGCATTAAACTCTATTTGCCATCTTTCAGCCCACTCTTCTAACTGGCCTAAATCTCTCTGTAAGCTTTGAAAACCTACTTCATTATCCACAACGCCACCTATCTTAGTATCATCTGCATACTTACTAATCCAAGTTACCACCCCATCATCCAGGTTATTAATGTATATGACAAACAACGTTGGACCCAGTACAGATCCCTGAGGCACACCACTAGTCACTGGCCTCCAACCTGACAAACAGTTATCCACCATTACTCTCTGGCATCTCCCATCCAGCCACTGTTGAATCCATTTTACTACTTCAATATTAATACCTAACGATTGAACTTACCTAACTAACCTTCTGTGTGGAACCTTGTCAAAGGCCTTACTGAAGTCCATATAGACAACATCCACTGCTTTACCCTTGTCAACTTTCCTAGTAACCTCTTCATAAACTTCAATAAGATTTGTCAAACATGACCTTCCATGCACAAATCTATGTTGACTGTTCCTAATCAGACCCTGTCTATCCAGATAATTATATATACCATCTCTTAGAATATTTTCCATTAATTTACTCACCACTGACGTCAAACTTACAGGCCAATAATTGCTAAGGCAGCAGCTATACTTAATAAGGAATTTGAAGAGATTTGGTATGTCAACAAATACACACTCAAAAACTTCTATAGTTGTACTGTGGAGAGCATTCTGACAGGCTGCATCACTGTCTGGTATGGAGGGGCTACTGCACAGGACCAAAAGAAGCTGCAGAAGATAGTAAATCTAGTCAGCTTCATTTTGGGCTCTAGCCTACAAAGTACCCAGGACATCTTCAGAGAGAGGTGTCTCAGAAAGGCAGCGTCCATCAGTAAGGACCTCCAGCACCCAGGGCATTCCCTTTTCTCACTGTTACCATCGGGAAGGAGGTACAGAAGCCTGAAGGCACAAACTCAGCTTCTTCCCCTCTGCCATCTGTTTCTTTGAAGCTTTGGAGACTACCTCACTTTTTTTGATATACAAATATCTAGTTTTGCACATTTTAAAAAATCTATTCAATATACATAATTGATTTACTTGTTCATTTATTATGTTTTATTTTATTTATTATTATTTTTTCTCTTTCTGCTAGATTATGTATTGCATTGAACTGCTGCTGCTAAGATAACAATTCTCACATCACATGCAGGTGATAATAAACCTGATTCTGATTCTGAAATATTTGCTGACCTACCACACACACACACTTACTGCAAGATGCTGAAAGATTTCTAGGATAGTAACTTTTATATAATCAATTTCTATGCTATAAACTATCAAGATATTCTTTGCAGATGCTCAAGAGCAGGGGTTTCCTAATGACTCTGTGTGGGGAGTATTTAAAAACAGTAACATACTTCAAGTATTCTTTGTCCAAATTTCTCCAACTAGCTGGAAATACATCAAAATTCTACACAATGTTGGAACTAAATTTAATACTTAACAAGAATAGAAAAACGAAAGGAGCAGATTACAATATTTTTGCAAATACATGAGAGCCCAGTGCCATTCAGTAAGAATAACTTGAGCTTTACTTTGTTCTGGCTTGTGGAGCAACTGCTGAAAGACAAGTGAAAGTTTACGTTATTCAGGTTGCAAATTCCATAAAATATGTGAATACAAACTGAATGGTTAGCAATAGAGGAGCTGGTACCAAGCAGTAATTGAGAACAATGAAAGGAGTGGGCTAGGGGATAAAGCTTCTTTTTGAAGGACAGAAGGAGAAATGGAGAAATACAGTACAACATGATAACAGTAATTTTTGTCTGTTAGCACCATGCATCCTCTCAGTGTAATTCTTGGGTAACTGTAAAGACACTAGAACAAGAAACACATTTTAAATGTTCTATCATCAATTAACCACTATTGTATATTTCAAATGTGCAACTTTTACTCTGCTTTAATGCACATGATTACTGCATAATAACTGCTGGGCTTCACAAGTAAACCCAGGTGATGCAGTGGTTGGATTGCTACTGTCCATCTCGTCTTGGTCAAGATGCGATAATGTTAGCTGAAGATTTTCTTTCAGTGCAGTGAAAGATCCCTAACATTCAGATGTGCCTACAACCGGAAAATCTTTGCAAGTTTACAATATGCTGCCATTTTAAATTGCTGGTAGGTATGGTTTCGAGCAATGTGGTAGCTACCCTGAATGGCTTTGTGATGGTTTGGTTTCGAGCAATGTGGTAGCTACCCTGAATGGCTTTGTGAATTTTCAAAAGCATGATGAATCATCAGGGCACAGATGCACTAAACAAAGGGATAATGGCAGAAATACATTTAAATGATTGCCACGTAGGAAACTGATAAAAGATAGCTTGCGTGTGTTGGAAGAGGATTTTTCTAATCCACTGCTAAACAAAACACAGTTTTGGCCAGGAGGGTTTAAATTGGTGAGGTAGAACTTCAAAGAGAGCGAAGTGTAATACAAACAAAGTTAAAGCCAATTTAAGGTGGGCGATTGAGGTAAGCTAAATTGAAAGGTGAGCACCTGTGTTAATAAGTTAAATGGACCAACCTGAGTTCAAAGCGACTAAAAGTGAAGTAATTACACAAAACAGCACCTGAGTAAAGTTAAATGATAAAAGGAAGCAAACAGGAAGAATGTAAAAAGAAAAAGACATCAATCCCAAATCAAAGAGGAATATCAAGAGTGTTGAAGACAGCTATATAATCCTTTAAAGTCTAAAAGCCCTTCTCAGGACATTAAGGAATGAAATCTGCCACTCATATCTGGTGTAGCCTAAAAATGACACTAGAGCCAGAGCAATGTGACTGACTCTTGAATGTCCTGGTAAACCACTCAGTTGTATTTAGTGAAAGGATACGAGGCAAGTGGGGAGGGTGGAAGGGGCAGGAAGGAGCAGGGAAAGAGAATGAGAAGGCAAGAGATAAGAGGAAGAAGAAGAGGAAAGTGAGAGTGGTTTCCAAGATTATAAAGAAATAAATGAAGTGATCTAGAAGACACCTCAACCTTAAACAGAGTTGGTAGGCTATAGAATTCCAGCAAATGTTATAGAGGTGAAGGCTTAGGAATATTTTCAGAAATAATTGTATCAATGAAGTTGAGAGGGGAGTGAATGACTTCACAACTCTCTGTTGGTTTACTAAAAGGGAGAATTTATCATCTTCATCTTCTGATAGCTTAAGTAAACACATTCACTTAAATTTGAACCAATTAGTGAATAGCAGAAAGAAACTTGGATTTCCTGTGAAGCAGTTGATACTGGTAGCTTAAAGACAAGAAACTAAATTTTTAAAAATTGGAACTAAAATCACAAAGATGTATCAAACATGCAGCATCACTTTTGCTTTTTTTAAAGAATTTAATGCCCTTTGGAATTTGAAGCCCAGTATGGATGCTGTGATTAAATATCGTCACCAGGAGATGTACCTGGGCTAACAGGTACAGGTACAAGCAAAACTTCAGTGAATGGTGGAGCCTGGCTGATGACCCTGTAGCAGACTTTAAGGGCACTGTTGGAGGTGTGGCAGGTATGTGATGCCAAGCAGTGAACATCTTCCTGTAAATTTTATTGAACATAGAACAATACCACATAGGACCAGGCCCTCTGCTCCACAATGTTTGTGTTGATCATATTGCTAATTTAAACAAATATCTGCATATGGCCCATATCTCTCATCCTCTGCCTGTTGAGGTGCTTCTGTAAATGTCTCCTAAGTGTTGCTGTTGTATCTGCTTTCACCACCTTCCTGGCAGCACATTTCAGGCAACCCTGTGTAAAAAAAATCTTGTCTGGCAAACCTCCTTTAAACTCCCCCCCCCCCACCTTAAATCTATGTCCTCCTGTACTTGAAACCTGGACAAAATGATTTTGACCATCTATCCTATCTATGCTTCTCATAATTTACCCCTCTGACTCTGACACTCTGACAAAAAGAAATGGTGTTTCTTTTTTACCATTCAACACAGTGAGTGACATCATATGTCCGAACAAGCTTGTAGATTGATTTTCTGTTTTATACTTTTCTGACCTTGTGGAAACCAACATTGCCATGCATACCCTCCCTCCACACAAAACAAAACTCTTATTGACTGCAGTTTGAAAACCTATGAATGAAGATATTGAAAGAACCTACTGTCTAGCAAATCAACAGATTAATGAGATGTCCAAAGTGACCTTCACCACCCAGTATAGGTAAATAGTTATTTTAAGTTTAGCATGTTGCATAGTGACCTACAGTTGACAATTCTTCTCAAATGTTTCTGACCTGGCTCTGACACAAGGATATGTGTTGTTCTCATTGTAAACATTGTATTTGAGTTAAATGCAAAGTACCTTCAGAATACAAAACCGTCAATAGACATGAGAAACGTTTGTACACATTCAGCTTAATTCCAATTACTGGTTGCCAAGAATCCAGAATTCCAGCAATGTGCTTAAACAGCTGTAAATTCCTCATACATGCACAATTAAATGGCATTCATTATCAAAAATATAAAAGGAAGATTGTCTAGAATTTGTAACAGTTTCCTGTAAGTCCACAGCATAGGCAACAGGGTAATCAGGCATTAGAAGTAACCCTCATTTAATAAATGCTGGACAAGATATTTTTCCACACTGCCCCAAATTTAACTTAACCTATAAAGTGGTTTTGCATATAGTGTGAAACTTTGATGACCTTATGTCTAACTATTCTGAAAGCTCTAGGGTGGGGCATTCAAACTCATCAGATGAATTTCCCATGTTCCTTTTCCACTCACTGGTGCTCTGGTTTCATGGACCCTTTCTTCTCACTAGGGACTTTGTTCCCATATTTCATTTCTAGTCATCAAGATCTCGCATTTCATTCATTGGGGTTCTCGTGACTCCTAACCTCTTTCCAACATTGATTCTGTGGGTTTTTTATGAACTAGGCCTCAAGTAAAGGAATGAGCTTCTGTCAATTTGTGCTTCCAAGTGAAGATTATAGGAATTTAGATGCAATAGCATCTTATTTAAGAAGATAATTAAAACACTAATTTAATAAAGATAAAGATTGATTTTATTTGTTACATGTACATCGAAGTATACAGTAAAATGTGTCATTTGCATCAAATCAAATCAGCAAGGATTCTGCTGGGTGGCCTGCAAGAGTTGCTATGCTTCCAGCGCTAACGTAGCATGCTCATAATTCACTCGCTCTAACCATACATCCTCGGAATGTGGGAGGAAGCTGGAGCATGAGGAGGAAACCCACTTGGTCATGAAGAGAACATACAAACTCCTGATAGACTGTGGTGAGAATCAAACCCCAATCTTATGGTTGACACTGTAAAGTGACACGCTAACGGCTATGGTACTGTGCCATATCAGATGAATAAAATATATAGGACAGGTACACTTTGTATGTGGCCCTCAGCTTTATTCCAACCAGAGTGTACTGATATTCCAGACTTCTGCATGCTAATCCTATGTTCTCTATGGAATCATTGTTTAGATATTAGCATGACCTGGTCCAATATCAAATTGGTCACCTATCTCTCGCAGCTCCTCCTTCTCCTGTAGCTGCAGTAAGGCAGGGGATAACATGGGGTACTGACAGAAGAGAGTGCAGGCACTGTAAAATCTTAAGCCGAACAAAACCTTTGAGAGCTGGATTCGGCTTTGAACAGCCTTCTCTGAGCATGGAAATTCAGTAAGGCAAGAGTCAAGATGAAAAGATGACAGTGACCATACACAAACATAGTGGAGTCATCCAGGATGAACATGGCCCTTGAAAGCCTAGCAACACACAAAAGATGCTGGAGGAACTCAGCAGGCCAGGCAGCATCTATGGAAAAAAGTAGAGTTGACACCTTCTTTGTATAGTCTTTGTGTTTAAGCCTGGAAACCAAAGTCACTAAGCATGCCAAGACAAAGTAAAGATGCAAATGAAAGATTCTAGGGCAGAACTTACTATCCAACAGTTACTGTACCAATTTTCAATTATTATTGGCCTATAACACAGACTTAATTAGTTATTAACACTTGAAATATGTATTATGCTTGGTATTTAAATATGCAAATGATGGGATTCAGATATGCACAAAGTTTTGGTTGGATCACTAACCTCACGGACATTTATTTATTGATGTACAGTGGGGAATAGGCCCTATATCTGTATATAACTGGTCAATTCCTGTATAAAAATGGCATTTCTTTGTTCAAACTTCAGAATAGTTTGGTGACAGGGGCTAGGTGTTCTCCTTGTGCACAAATAAATAATGTGTGATGGAGGAACAAGTGCAAGTTTTCAGAGTTCATTTAATTGGCAACAGCACCACCATAATCATGCTCTCATCCTTGTTCGTCAGAAACTACCTTTCACTAGGCTGGCTCCTCTATTGTCTTTCCATGTATGTGCTTTGATGCCCATCTTTCTTTCCCCACTATACTCCATCACTCTCTAAGCTGCTTGGTCCATTTTCATCTGTTCCTATTCTCCACTCCATCTTTCATCCCCTCAATTCTCCCTTCTTTATTGTACATATCAACTATTCCTCTGCTATCCTTTTGACTCTGACTTTAGTCCAATATTGACCCCAATAAGTTGTAGCTAGCATATCAAGCCATCTTTGTCAAGGCAATATGTAATGTTCCTTTCCAGTTCTTCTTGTTGACAAGATAAACCTACCTACCACTGCTTTTCTAATGGGTATAGCTCATTCGTGAACTGACTGTGGTCTTGATTTTCTGTCTCCAGAGCCACAGGAGGCCAAAGAATATAAAATAAAATAGCATTAAACGTTTTGTTTTTATTTCCTACTTGTAATGAACTCAAATTAACACAGGCTTAGTTGTCATGGGAATGGTCCATTCCTTCTTCAGAACAAACAGAATTCTTTCAACATTCTCCACTAAAATTTTTCCTACCTCACACTGTTGACGGCATTGGGTTTTCTTCGTATCCCACAACTTCTTGCAAGGTTGCAGACACTGTAATAAAGGGAAAAAATAGTCCTTAGCTCATTAGTTTTACCACAATGAGACAGACCCACTCCCTCCCAAACCATACAGCATCTTTTACTTTTGTTTCTTACCCAATTCATATCATTATTTTTATTGCAACATTAGTATACAATACAGAATATCCCAGATGGTACTGTAGCCCTTTTAATCATCATCAAGCTGGACACAAATATACTTATGAAAATACAGTACATATGCAGTTACTTGACCCAAACAATTGATGATGAAGTTATACAACACGTTCATTAATTCAAAGGTAAAAAATAATTCTGATCACAAATAAAATACCTAGCCTATATAAAATTCTTCATGCATGTCATGCAAATCAAATGAAAGATGCTGATGAACGAATCAAACACCTAATATCTGCAAGCAGCCATAAGTGAGAGAGTCTTACAACTTTTGCTGAAACCATCAGCAAGCTCGCCTTTTCTATTCTCCATTGTTTAAATATTTCCATCAACCTCACTTTCTGCAGTTTCAAAGTGGGTTAAAGCAAGTGGTTTGAGATTTGAAATGTAATATTTAAAGTATGTTTTGAGGAACTGAATGACAAACTTGTGTGGTGCAAATAACCATTTAGACTAATTATTCAAAGTTGTATAAAATGGACATCTGTTTTGCATTATCAAAGCAGACCATGTGTCACATATCTAGACCTTATATGAACCAGATCATCTGAGGGCCCTAAATTAAGCTGTCTATCAGAAGAAAATGAAATTTAATGATATTGCCATTTAAACATTTTAAAATTTTAAACATTCTCCTTTATGCCTCTGTACTGAACAAGATGGTAAGAAAGTCTAACACTATTCTTCCAATGACGTAAAATTCTAAATGGTTACCTTACATTCACTTGTATTGACTAATTTACAATATCAATGATATTGTATTGTTTGGAACTACTGCAAATTTACCAAAAGTTTTCCATTATTTATGCACTTGATACAAATCTTGTGCATAAATTATTTAATGTTTAATATTTTATATTTTATTCAATGAAGAGAAAACAACATTGTTTTTTGATGTATCAGTGATAACTTTATATAGAACACAGACATGAAGTCTGTTCAATCATTCAACAGAACTGTTAATACATATTCACTTTGTCTTCATGTAGGTTTTATCAAGTAGAGGATGTTGGCACCAGAGAGGTGTAAAAAATTAAACACACTATCCTGATCACTCTAGACTTGCAAGCACCAACACAGGACTGACGCATTTGGAAAATTAAGCAGTGTCAAAACATTGGAAAAAAAAGGAAAAGAAATTCAGTTGTTTCATGATGGCTTCTTCTGATTTGGCCCTGGAAATTTTCAGGTAACTGTCAGTGCTCAGACTTTGTTCGACAACAATAATTAACCCTCAATTGACCTCCAGATGTCATACACAAGCATCAGTAAAATTATTTTGCCTCAAAGGAACAGATCATGTCAACTGTGACTACAGCGCCTTGGCATAATAAATTGTGTGCATTATATAATGTAACACCTTTCATTAAAGAGCATTTGTTATTGAAATGTTCATGACTAATTCCAAAAAACATGTTCACAACATACTAAAATCTTGAATCTAATACATTTCCCCGATCCTACAAACATGTTTGCAAGCATGAAAAGAGATAAATGAATCATTTATCATTTCCTCCTGTTTCTTAAACTTCGATGACTTGCTTCTCCCATTTGGGAAAAGGATCCTTAATGTTTCAAAATATGAATTTCAGCCTTATAAAGGAAATAAAAACTGGAAAACAACATTAGGAAAGCAGAGATTAAAATATGGTTATTAAATGATTTGTTAAAGTTTTTAGTTTAGCACTCTTCTGGAGTGTCCATGAAAGTGATGCCATGGCGCAGAAATAACTACAGCTTACCTAAAGCCACCAAAAGGTGAATCAACCTTAGTAACTGTAAGAATGCCCTGAATTTGAAGAATAATACTCCAAAGACACAAAAAGCTGGTGTAATGCTTCTCAAGCAGAACTACTTCGGCAAAATTCTCCTTTAGGAGTTGAAGATGGATGATGAGGTACATTGTTTTCTGTAATTCTATCAAGCCCATGATGTTTTTTAAAAACCTGCTTATTCCATACATAAAATATGGCTTCATCTCCAATCTTCTTCATGTTATTCATACATTTTTGGTTGGTAAGTTATTTCTAACCTATTCCTTGGCTGATAATAGTGAAGGTGTTCTCTTCTAGCACACAGGTTTTACATCTTTATGTTATTTTCCTTTTTATTAATACCCCCATTCAGCAAAGATGAAGGGCACTGGAACTTCTCCACAACCACTGTGATACATTGGTTTAGCTGAGCTCAACTTGTGTAATGCTTCAGACAACTTTACTATCAACAAATAAGTATCATGATTCGATCATAGTTTAACCCCACAATCTTTTCACTCTGTGGTAGATAGCATGCCACATGGGTTCTTTTATAAGTTTAAAGCCAAGAAAATCTCTATCTCAGAATTTTTCCTTTGAATAAGCCATTTCTTACAAGGATGTTAAATATACATGACTGATTTAGAATTTGTTCAGATTTGAAAATGTGTTTGAAATAGTAAATTGATACAATTAAATAAAGCTTTAGATATAAAGACATAAGAGCAGAATTAGACCATTTGGCCTATCGACTCTGTTCCACTATTCAATCATGGCTGATCCTTTTCTCCCCTCCTCAGCTCCACACCCAAGCCTTCTCACGTAACCATAGAACTATAGAACCAAAGAACCATAGAACACTACAGTACAGTACAGGCCCTTCAGCCCTCCATGTTGTGCTGACCCATATAATCCTTAAAAAAGAGTACTAAACCCACACTACCCCATAACCATCCATTTTTCTTTCATCCATGTGCCTGTCCAAGAGGCTCTTAAATACCCCTAATGTTTTAGCCTCCACCACCATCCCTGGCAAGTCATTCCAGGCACTCACAACCCTCTGTGTAAAAAACTTACCCCTGATGTCTCCCCTAAACTTCCCTCAATTAATTTTGTACATATGCCCTCTGGTGTTTGCTATTGGTGCCCTGGGAAACAGGTACTGACTATCCACCCTATCTATGGCTCTCATAATCTTGTAGAATTCTATCAAGTCCCCTCTCATTCTTCTATACTCCAAACAGAAAAGTCCCAGCTCTGCTAACCTTGCTTCATATGACTTGTTCTCCAAACCAGGCAACATTCTGGTAAATCTCCTCTGCACCCTCTCCATAACTTCCACATCCTTCCCATAATGAGGTGACCAGAATTGAACACAATACTCTAAGTGAGGTCTCACCAGAGATTTGTAGAATTGCAACATGACCTCTCTACTCTTGAACTCAATCCCCTGTTAATGAAGCCTAGCATCCCATAGGCCTTCTTAACTACCCTAGCAACCTTGAGGGATGTATGGATTTGAACCCCAAGGTCCCTTTGTTAATCCACACTCTTAGGTAACTGACCATTAATCCTGTACTCAGTCATCTCGTTTGTCCTTCCGAAATGCATCACCTCATACTTGTCCAGATTGAACTCCATCTACCATTTTTCTGCCCAACTCTGCAGCCTGTCTATATCCTCTTGTAACCTTCGACCACTTACAGCTCCATCCAAAACTCCTCCAATCTTCGTGTCATCTACAAACTTACTCACCTATCCTTCTATCTCTACATCCTGGTCATTTATAAAAATCACAAATAGCAGGGGTCCCAGGACAGATCCCTGTGGCACTCCACTAGTCACCGACCTCCAGGCAGAATACTTTCCTTCCACAACTACCCTCTGCTTTCTTCCTTTAAGCCAATTTTTTATCCAAACAGACAAGGTTCCACTTATCCTATGCCTCATGACTTTCTGGATGAGCCTCTCATGAGGGACCTTGTCAAATGTTTTGGTAGAGTCCATGTAGACCACATCCACTGCCCTACCCTCATCAATTTCTTTTGTTACCTCTTCAAAAAACTCAATCAGGCTCATGAGGCACAATCTTCCCTTCACAAAGCCATGTTGACTATCCATGAGTAGACTGTACTTCTCCAAATGCTCATAGATTCTATCCTTAAGAATCCTTTCCAGTAGTTTGCATACCACTGACGTAAGACTCACCAGTCTATAGTTCCCAGGTTTCTCCCTATTACTTTTTTTAAACAAGAGAACTACATTTGCCATTCTCCAGTCCTCTGACACTTCCCTTGCAGCCAAAGTGGATTCAAAGATCATAGCTAATGCTCCTGCAATCTCTTCTCTCAATTCCCACAACAACCCGGGGTGCATCATATCCGGCCCTGGGGATTTATCAATCTTAATGTTTTTAAGAAGATCCAGCACTTCTTCTTCCTTAATCTCCACATTGTCCAGCACACAGGCCCACTCGACTTCAACCTCATCCTGATCAAGATCCTTTTCACTTGTGAATACTGAAGCAAAGTATTCATTTAGGACATCCCTAAACTCCTCTGCCTCCAGGCACATGTTGCCCTCTATCCTTTAGCAGTCCCACCTTCATTCTTATTATCCTCCTATTCTTCACATACACATATACATCTTGGGGTTCTCCTTAATCCTACATGCCAAGGCCTTCCCATGCCCCCTTCGAGCTCTCCTAAGTCCTTTCTTTAGCTCCTTCCTGGCTACCCTATATTTCTCATGAGCCCCTCCTACTTCCTGCTTCTTATATCTAACAGTATGCTTACTTTTTCCTCTTGACGAGTTGCCTCACATGTTTCGTCAGCCAGGGTTCCCTTTTCCTACCATTTTTTCCTTGCCTCAGTGAGACAAACCTATCCTGAACCCAGCTCAAGTGGTCCCTAAACTTCTCCCACATTACTTCTGTGCTTTCCCCTTTGAACATCTGTTTCCAATTTACTCTCACTAGTTCCTGCCTCATCCCTTCAAAGTTATCCCTTCCCCAGTTAAGCACTACCATTTCATCTGATTTTATCCCTTTCCATAGCTATGCTGAAGCTAAGGGAGTTGTGGTCACTCTCACCAAAATGCTCCCCCACCAAGAGGTCTGTCACCTGACCAGGTTCATTACCCAGAACTAGATCCAGTATAGCCTCTCCTCTCATTGGCCAGTTCACATACTGTGTCAGGAATCCTTCTTGAACACACCTGACAAATTCAGCCCCATCTATCCCCCTTGCACTCAGGAGGTGCCAGTCAATATGAGGGAAGTTGAAATCACCCATAACTACTACACTGTATTTCCAGCACCATTCTAAAATCTGCCTGCTTATCTGCTCCTTGGTGTCCCAAGGGCTATCTGGGTGCCTATAGACTACTCCCAGCACAGTGATTGATCCCTTCCTATTTCTGACTTCCACCTAGACTGACTCCATGGACACTCCTTCTGCTGCTTCCTCCCTTTCTATAGCCGTGATACTATCCCTGACCTGCAATGCCACTCCCCCACTTTTCTACCTCCCATCCTATTCCTTTTAAAACACCTGAACCCCGAGACCTGCATCTTGCAATCCTGCCCTTCCTCCAACCAAGTTTCAGTAACGGCCACAACATCGTAATTCCACGTAATTCCATGCTCTAAGTTCATCCTCCTTGTTCCTAATGCTCCTAGCATTGAAATAGACACGTTTCAACCCCTTTAACTGGCTACAATTATGTTCTGTCCCCTGCCTGTCCTTCCTCAACTTAGAACTCTTAGCATCATGCCCTCGTCCTTCTACCTTAATCCCTGAACTCACATTCTGATTCCCACCTCCCTGCCAAACTAGTTTAAACCCTCCCCAACAGCTGTATCAAATCTGCCCGCCAGGATATTGGTCCCCCTGGGATTCAAGTGCAACCCATCCTTTTTGTGCAGGTCACACGCGCCCAAAAAGAGGTCCCAATGATCCAGAAATCTGAATCCCTGCCCCCTGCTCTAATCCCTCAGCCACACATTAATCCTCCACCTCATTCTATTCCTATTCTCACTGTCACATGGCACAGGCAGTAATCCCGAGATTACTACCTTTGAGGTCCTGCTTTTCAACTTCCTTCCTAACTCCCTGTAGTCTTCTTTCAGAACCTCTTCCCTTTTCCTACCTATGTCATTGGTACCAATATGTACCACGACCTCTGTCTGTTCTCCCTCCCACTGCAGGATATCTTGGACGCGATCAGAAACATCCCGGACCCTGGCACCTGGGAGGCAAACTACCATCCGAGCTTCTTTCCTGCATCCACAGAATCGTCTGTCTGAACCCCTGACTATAGAGTCCCCTATCACTACTGCCTTCCTCTTCCTTTCCCTACCCTTCTGAGCCACAGGGCCAGACTCTGTGCCAGAGGCACGGCCACTGTCGCTTCCAGGTAGGCTGTCCCCCCAATAGTACTCAAACAGGAGTACATATTGTCAAGGGGTACAGCCACAGGGGTACTCTCTAGTACCTGACTCTTCCCCTTCCCTCTCCTGACTGTGACCCATTTCTCTGTCTCCCGTGGCCCCAGAGTGACCACCTGCCTGTAACTCCTGTAACTGTAACCTTTAATGCCATATCCAATCAAGAACCTATCAACCTCTGCCTTAAATACACCCCAAAACCTGGCCTCCATAGCTGCCTATGGTAACAAATTCCACAAATTCACCACTCTCCAGCTAAAGAAATTTCTCCGCATCTCTGTTTTAAATGGACGCCCCTCTATCCTGAGACCCTTTTGTCCTACACTACTCCACCAAGGGAAACATCCTTTCCACATCTACTCTATTTAGGCCTTTCAACATTCAACAAGTTATGGGCAAATGTTAATTTATCTGGCAATCCTTAACAATACAGAGCCAGCAATATGCAGCATGTACACAGTAATTTTCTCATCACCACGGGAAGTTTTACTTGGCAATAGGTACAATTTGCTCCTGAAGACTTTGTAATTTATATCCACCTCTGTTTAATTGGCTTGATTGTTCAAACATCACCATAATAGACAGGATTTCAGTTGAACAAACATTTCAGCAGTTCTAATTCATTAATGAATCTCATTTTCCAAAAAATTGTTACGAGAAAGATATTGGAACAAATTTCAAAGTAACTTCTAATACATTTATTCATTCAAATATGACCTTATTAGTAAAGTGATAAAGACCTCAAAGGGGATGAAGAGAATGTATCTGCAAGTAACATAGGGAGATTGACATGAAGTAGCATAATTGCCTAGAAATTAGATTTCCCTTATCTTTTGGTGTGTTAAACTGTTATTAAATAACTACCAACAACCTTGAAACCTCCTGTAAAAAGCTGTGAAATTTGTCAAATAGACGTTTGAAATATCTCTAAGGTGATATACACCAGAAGTTTACAGTACATTTCCTAATGGGGACTGCAGAGAATTATTGCAGTGGCCACATATTTACCAAGCTTTGTGCAGAAAAGGTCAACAAATGTTAAAGAACTCATCCCATGGCAGTCACAGACCAGCTGTGTAAAAGATTGCCATGGAAGGGAGGAAAAATGAGGGTTGGGGTGGGAGAGGGGATGGTGGAGGATGAAGTGTTTAGTGTGTGTATCCAAATAGAATGCTCTGTCATGATTGGTCCTATGCTATTTCAAGTTGGAGGTCATTGACGAGATTGGAATTACAGCAAGATGTACTTAAATGATAAACTAAAATAAAAGTACAGTGGATTCTAGTTGATTGGTCCATCGGTTAATTGGGTCAGTCACTTATTTGGGGAAGCTCTTAAAGGACAGAAATAATTGAGAAAATAGCTAGGATTCTATTTGTTTATTTGGGACACTATGCCACTTAATTGGGACAGGAGACTGTTGCCTAACAGTTACTAACTAGCATCAGTTACATGTACTTATGTGGCTGTTAGACTCTACACTGTGCTCAGAGATAACAGTTTTTAAATAGTATCAATTGTGGTTGTTTGTGTTCAAAAAGAAGAGATTTTGTCACTGATAGTTGGCGAGAAATAGGCAGTAAATCCATTCAGGACTTTTGTGCTCACTGCAGCTTCAAGGGATGTATTCAGGCATGGAGATGCAAAAAATGGTCATGTAACAAAAATGAAACAATTTCACTAAATCAACAAGTTAGGCACAATGAAAAATTTGAAGCTATCAACTAACGTCTTGAATGTTTACAATGAAACTTAATATTTGGAGGATGCCAAACATATTGTATGAAGGTATTGCATTATCTGCATTGATTTTATTCATTTATAGTTAATCAAAAGAACATGGCAGAGTACATGATAAATTCATCCATCAATAACTATTTGAAACAAATACATGGTTTACTAGTACTGTAGTAGTTTTAATAACATTCCAATTTGTTCTGTATTTCACTTAAAAACATAATTTGTTTTTCAGTTAAATCATAGTTTGTTGGTTTTATGCCTTTTTAATTATTTCTGTGGAACTTGGGGCAGCCATTAACTGGGCCAAATTGTACTGGCCCCAATGAACCAGAACCCACTGTACTGCAAGGGAAGGATTGTAAAAACAAGTTGATAATTGAAATATGAATATTTGAGATGATATGATCAAACCACTTATGTATAAATATAGAGCCCTTAAATCACACCTCATTAAGTATAGATTTCATTATCTTTCCCACTTCTGATGTTAATGGTCTATGGTTCCCTGTACTTGTTCTAACTCATTTTCTCAAGCATAAATCATATTAGCTTGTCTTCTGGCAGTATTACCAAATCTTTACATATCTGTATCAGTGGTATATTTTATCTCTTCTCTTACTTCTTTTAATAAATGTGAATACAAGCCATCTAGCTGGGATCTTATCTGAAGTAACACACATGATATTTAAGGAATTCACAAGACCAGGCAGCATCTATGGAAGGAAATGGTTTGTTGATGTCTAGGGCTGACACCTTCCCAATGGACTTCTTTTTTTGATTTATTAATCTCCTTTTCAAACCAAAATATCTTTTACGTATTTTTTGTTCTTTTCCTGCAAAGCACCTTTGCCATGTTACTTTCAATAATAACTGCTGAGACAAAACAATTATTTAAATGGTTGAAGATACATAATATTTACTGGCAGTTTGGAAGAGAACTGCTGGTGAGGTCCTCTTCATGGTTTTGCATTTGCCTGACTTCTATACTTACACACTGCAGAGTGGTAGTCAGGCAGGAACTGGAAATCTGGTCCAACTGCATCTGACCTCACACTCTGCCCCATTAACAAATGAAAAGGATGTACAAACGTAGTTCATATCTAGCCTCTCAGCTTTTGATGCATCTAGCACAACCTCATTTATCATCCATCCTTAAGGAAACCCACCACCCAGGACATACCCTCTTCTCATTCTTACCATCAGGAATGAGGTACACAAGCCTGAAGACACACACTCAGCGATTAAGGAACAGCTTCTTCCCGTCTGCCATCTGATTCCTAATTGGATATTAAACCGATGAACACTACCTCACGACTTTTTTATTTGTTATTTTTTACACTACTTATTTTAACTTAACTATTTAATAGACTGTAATTCTATTTTTTCTCTATATTTATTTATCATGTATTGCATTGCACTGCTGATATGAAGCTAACAAATTTCACGATAAATGCCGGTGATATTAAACCCGATTCTGATTCATTTGAATGGGTCCATCAATCTGATTGGAAAAAAGTAACTGAAGATGACTGGTTTGTTTTACTTTAATATTAATATGTTTAATCGATTTTTATAATCTAATTATGCTTCAGAATGTGACTATTTATGATTTTTAAAGTTTTTTAACTATTTAGACCTACTTTAACTGTGTATGATCATTTAGGACATTCTCTCTCTCTCTCTCAAATATGTACTAGTGTTACTTATATTGCATATGTATAAGTTTTGTATAATTTATGTTAATTTAAGTTTATGCTAACTATGACTTGTTACATACGGTGCTGCTGCAATAAGATAATTTTCATGGAAAGTATGTCCTGTGGATGTATGCGTCTGACATACATTCCAGGGGGTGAAGAGCATGACCGTGAACTTGGATGTCTTTGGAGATCAGGCTTCCAGTTCAAATGGACTTGTCGGGACGTGTGTTTATGTAGCTACCGAAAATGCAAGTTGGTGTATGCCAAGTGCAAGCTGTGTCTTACACAATCCAGCCTTGTATCCTGTCAAATTAATACAGTGGGAGTACTGGAGGAAGAAGAGAGGATAAAGAAGAAATCAAGGCTGGAAAGGAAGAAGGGACTAAAAGGAGAAGGTAAGAAATTCAGGAAGAACAAAAAAGCTGATGATGAAAAGAACAAAACCATTTCAATCTTGAAAACAACAGCCTTTTCCCCTCCAGCATGAGATTTCTGAATGATTCATGAACCCATATTGCTCTTTTGCACTATTTATTTATTTTATTTCTTATTAGATCTCTGCAGACACAAAACAACACATTTTACTCCTGACTCTGATCTGTTTCTGATGACAATACATCATTAGGAGTTTGAAGAGATTTGGTATGTCAACAAAAATACTCAAAAAGTTCTATAGATGTACAGTGGAGAGCATTATGACAGGCTGCATCACTGTCTGGTATGGGGGTGGGCGCTACTGCATAGGACCGAAAGAAGCTGCAGAGGGTCATAAATTTAGTCAGATCCTTCTTGGGTACTAGCCTACAAAGCACCCAGATCATCTTCAAGGAGTGGTGTCTCAGAAAGGCAGCATCCATTATTAAGGACCTCCAGCACCCAGGGCATGCCCTTTTCTATTTGTTACCATCAGGTAGGAGGTACAGAAGCTTGAAAGCACACACTCAGTGATTCAGGAACAGCTTCTTCCCCTCTGCCATCCGATTCCTAGATGGACATTGAATCCATGAACACTACCTCATTTATAAAAATATATTATTTCTGTTTTTGCACTATTTTTAAAATCTATTCAAAATACATATACCGTTATTTATTTATTTTCTTCTGTATTACGTATTGCATTGAACTGCTACTGCTAAGTTAATAAATTTCACAACACGTGCCGGTAATAATTAACCTGATTTTGATTCAGTTTAACTGATACATCAGGACTAACATCGACATATTGAACATCGGCTCTGAAAAACCTGTCGGCAGAGAATATTGTCATAAATTAAAAATGTGGAACTTGATTTGTCTGTGAGGTCATCTCACTTTTCCTAGCCCACTGAGGTTATATTGCAAATATGTTATTTTAAAACTGCACAGGACTTCAATTTGTTTGGGTGTTCAACTCATTAAGGAGTTTAAAATCCTCTTGGGACTTCTGCAGTTACAAATATCTATCATGCATGTCCCCTGAAGACAGTTAGTAACAACATTTCATGACAGAAAGGGCAGAAGCTACAAAAATATTTTGACTCTAAGTTACTGAGAAATTATAGGCACTATATATATACACAAAAATGGGAACCAGTGAACTGGTATTATTGAGCTTCCACTGAGGATTGGGGGGGGGGGGGGGTGGCTAGGAACAACCAGGCAGGGAAATGGGCCATTTAAGTAGATTCTGACCTTAAATAGAATGAGATTCCTCCTCCTTACTTGGGCAACAGATAGATACAGATACAGGAGAAGAGACCAACAGCCAGGTTGTCAAGCAATAAAGGGCAGGCAAGTTCTAGTGGTGGAGACACTTGTACTCACTTTAGGCTTCTTTCCAAGATCTTGGCAGGATTTATTCTTTCTATAGGGAGGAGTTTAATGGGTTGATCTTTAACTGCTTAAGCAGATTGCAATGGCTCTAGGACACGGACCAGGTTGTGAAATAACTTAATGTGTGAGGAGGGTTTTGGTGTTACTAATGATGGTAGTAATCAGGTCCTTTACGGAGAGGTCCAAAGGAACACACTAGACAGAATGGATTGCATAAGAATAAATAAAATTTTAAGACAATAGAAAAATGAAAACTAATTTTACGGACAAGAATGAAGGTTATTGAACTGCCTCTCAATACCATCATCACAACCCATTTTTCTGCTTCAACAATTTAATGATGCCCTTTTGATAGCAATTAAGATTAATTCCATATTTTTTTGTTTGATCTTCAATAACCTTCAAGCACATCTATTACCCAATTATAGTCAGCATTGAGATGGATTGGTGGCAACTACTGCTTTGTATAGATTCAATATTTCATCCCAGCATGTGACACCATGTTATTTGCTGTGTTATACTTCTGTCTCAGCCAAGAATTAGGAATGAATTTAGTAAAGACTGATGGAAAGAAATTGTCTTCTATCAGGTGCAACCATCATCCATTCATTCACTTAATGACACAAGAAATTCTGCAGAAGCTGGAAATCCACAGCAACACACACAAAATACTGGAGGGAACTCAGCAGGTCAGGGGACACCTATGGAGATGAATCAAGAGTTGATATTTTGGATGAAGGGTCTTGGAATGAAATGTCAGCTCCTTATTCCTTCCACAGAGTCTCTCCAGCACTTTCAAGTTCAAGTTTAATTATCTTTCAACCATATATGGTTGGACTCAGAGCCAGCCAGAGGAAGACAGACCATGACTAGAAGGCACGGACTAGAAGGACTGAGATGGCCTGTTTTCATGCTGTAGTTGTTATATGGTTATATGATCCTCAATGCTGAGTCTCCTCCTCCCATCAAGGCATATGGTGTTGATTTACTTAGCACCAGCAGATTCGCTTACCTGGACAGCATCATTTGGTAGGATGGCATGACCAGACTTAGCAAAGCTAGAAATGTCTTCAGATCAATGAGCAGCATATGGGTATCAATCAAGTACAGCATCTACACCAAAGTGAAATTGTGCCAGAGCTGCGTTCTATCCACACTCTTGTATTGGTAAGAATACTAGAACATGACTGAGTATGATCTTGCCAAGCTATCGTCATTCCACATCATGAGCCTCTGGATGAAACTCCGCATTTTCTGGCCAAGAAAGATCTCCAACCATGGTCTACTCCTTCAGTGTCACGAAGAGGACATGGTCATTATTATCAAGAGGAAACACTGGAGATGGATTGGGCATGTGATGAGAAGAGAAGCCAACTCCATCATCAAGGCAGCACTTCATTGGATCCCTGAAGGGTGGTGAAAATGTGGGAGACCAAAGACAACTTGATGCTGTACCACTGAGGCAGAAATGAGGACCCTGAACCACACCTGGGGCAACAGTTCCAACATTTCAGTACTTTCTAGTTTTTATAGACGGCAGTTACATGGGAGATCTTCTATATCCAAGTTCTGTCAGTTACACATCTTATCTTGGAGCTATAATACCACTCTTTCATAGCTACTGAAATCTACAACCAAATAAACTACCAATGTGATATTCACTGCAGAAATCCAAGATCTGTGTGTAATATCCTCTCTCAGCCAAAGGACTCTTTCCAAAGTTTGGTGCTCTAAACTAAATGCAGTAGTTCTCATGATTGCAGATGCACAATGCAGACATTTTTGCTGCTCCGAAATTTCTGGGCTCAACCTATCTATCATTTGTGGATACAAGATCCTCATTCTCATCCTTCCCACCAAGACCTTCCATAGTTTCCATCTTAGTAATTACCTTCTTTCAACTTACCATGATCACTAACTGGGTGTCATCTACAAATGGGAATGTACAACTCTGCTCCTTCAACCTTGATATATTTAAAGGATATTTGAGAATCCAGTGTAGATCCCTGTAGAATACAACAACAGGACTGAAGAACAGCAGAATGCATGACTGATTGTGGAGGCAGGGTTTCTGAAGTTTAACAACAAGTTTAAGTTATACTTTTTGTATAAACTATAGAGGCTGTCTTGATCGTTACTGTTTGTTCCATATCACCTACTTAATATGAATGATGATAAAGAAAAATAAGAAGTGAAAAACGACAGTGAAAGAAGCAAGAAGAAAGAAAGGCAAAGAAAGAAGGGGACAGAGACTAAAAGGAATTTTACAGCAGGCAAGTTTATTGACCATGTGCTCACAGTGTGCAGTGTCGCAGGAGATTTACTTTTGCATTTGTAAACGGTTCTGCAACATGAAGGTTAAAGGGTACTTCACAAAAACTGAAGAAATAAGCATTTAATTTAGTTTAACAACCTTTAGAAATCAAACAGCTAGAATATCAATCATCCTCTCATGGTCTCATCTGGTTTGAGTATATGATGAATAATTCTTCAAGGAGCAGCAGTCCTGGTGAACATGTCCTTGTGGCCCAATGACCTCTTCCTAGATAAGCCATAAAAGAGGCTTAATGATACCAATTCGCAGCTTCCAGGGGAGAAGAATGCTATTTGAGATTTTATTAAATTAATGGAAAATGGTTAAGATGTCCTTAATCTCACATAACATTCAAGTAAACTGTTAATAATACCCTAAGTGAGCAAAAACTATGAAATACTGAACTATCAGAATTATATAAAGAAATGTATCTTTGATCATTAGAATTAAATGTCCAACATTAACTTCAAAGGAACTGAATTTCATAAATGGAGTATAAGATGGTGGAAACTATTCATTTAGTGGTGGTGATGGGGTGAGTCTTTACTCCAAACTCAAATCTCCTACATATGACATACATATGCGCAAAAATGTCAGGCACACACACACATATAAATATATGTGTGCAATGGAAATTATACTGCTAACAGAATGCCTAAGCCTTATGCACAGAACTGTAGTAGTTTTATGTATTGCACTGTACAGCTTTCAGAAAAAAAAGAGATTTCATGGCATGTGTGAGTGATGATAAACCTGATTCTTGTTCGGGTCTCTATTGTGGACTGAGAGTGGGAAGGGGGCAGGGAGAGGGAAATCATGGTTGGGAAGAGGAGAAGGGAGAGGGGAGGGAGCGGGAAGCACCAGAACGACATTCTATAATGATCAAAGAGCTAATTGTTTGGAATCAAATGACTTTACCTGGCGTTTCAGGGCAGGGTATGCATGCACATGAACCACCCCAGCCCCTGGCATTCCTTCTCTGCCACCTGTCCCAGACCCCTCCCGTGGCACTCCACCCTCGCCATTCCCAACATTCTTTGCTCCTGCCAGATTTACAAACTCACTCTCAGCTCCACATTAACAAATATAGTATTGTGCAAAAGTCTTAGGATCTCTGGCTATATATATATGTGCCTAAGACTTGCACAGTAATATAGGAGAAAAGAAAATCAGGGAAATTTGTCACATGGTAGGAAGTTATTTTGCCCTTTAATTTGATACAGGTTAAATAAAACAGACAGATACCATTCTTAAAAACTGCATCTGAAATGTAATTTTTATCTTCCATTTTAGATATTGTCAGAACTTGAGTATGCATCTGCCATATTCTGCATTTTGAAACTTTACTTTGTTCCAAAATTCTAACTACAAATTACTTTTTCTCTGAATGTTAGGGATTTGAAGATGTAAAGGAAACTAAAATCAAATAAAATTGCCATCCAATTTAGAAAATCTGAAGGGGAAAAAAATATAAGCCGGAGCTGACTATGCTTTACTATACCTTGTTTAGTATCTTTTACAGAAACTTACACCTTCAATCTGTTTCTTTGAAAAATACAATCAATTGTTAAAACAGGTTTGAGTTCAAAAACAACTCCACCAGAGAAATGAACATTAATGGCAATCATATTAACATCTCCTATGATCCAGTAACCCCAACAGGGGTGTTGTGAGATAAAAAAAAAAGGTCTTGTCATATCCTCTAATGCATGATTTAATTTAACCAGCATTGATAAGCTTTGGTGACTGGTATTAGTGTTAAGGAACAATACTGCACGTCTGTAATACATCAGCTTAATATACTTCTCAGTGGAGACAAGGTCTCACCAATATTGTACCTTTGTGAATTCTAAGAAATTGGCATCTGAGGCTGATGGTCGTATTTGAATTTCCATATATTTTGCTTTATGTCAATTAATTGCATTAACTTCAATAACAATGATCTAGGATTCCCAAAGCATCCAAATAAAAAGGCTTTATGGTGGAGGCTAACAATTATTTTGATGTGTTTGCTCCCAATTGCCACTAATTGCAAATTTAAGTAGTTATGCAAATTTCTGCAACGGAAATTAAACTGCCAACAGAATCTTAATCAGGGAGCAGATCCGTGAATTGTAGAAAGAGAGATGTAGAATCACAGACGGATACTGCACAGGAACAGGCCCTCAGCCCCAATGAGTCTGTGACACCCATCAATTATCCATCTATACTAATATAATTTTAATCCCCTTCATCTTCTCATCAAATTCTACTACCCACCTACACACTAGCGGTGGAATTTACAGTGGCCAATTAACCTATCAAACAGCTCTGGGACGTAGAAGAAAACAGGAGTCCCCAGAGGAAACAAATCTAATCACAGCGGAAACACATATGCTCAACACAGACATGCCCAACATCAGGTTGCGCCTCAGGTGCAGTGAGGCAGTGATTCTACTAAATGCGCCACTGTTTTGCACTTCAATTTACAGGGGGATCAACACTGTGAGGGGAGTGTTTTACTGAGACACTAGTATTTGTAATACCTCCACCAGCTTGTTTTTGTATACTAAGGTCAGAATGATCACTGATGATGGTGGAACCATAGGTATCTTGGATTGATCAGAACATCAAAGGTTTTAGTCTGGGATTTACTGGATTTTGAGTGAGCTCCATGGATGGATTGGTGTTTGTGCTTTTGGGGTACAAACTTCAGCATTTATTCATAATTTGATTTCAGGCCACTCCAGTATTGTTTCCCCAAGCAGATTATAAGAACAGCAGAATCCCTGTACAAGGGCAGTGATGGCATCTCTGTGAACCAAAAGGTACTCTCTAGGAATGAAACATTAGTGATCTCATCACTAACACTCCAGCAGAGGCCTCATTGTTGTGTAGCAACCAGCTAGCTCAAACCTCTAATATTTATAAATGTTAGCATACAAGCAAAAATTAGAATGATTAATTAAAACAACTTTGGGCACCATCCATTGAAGAAGGAATGTTCCTCCTTACACCTGAAAAATTACTAACTTTTTCATTCAACTTGGTCAAACTATTTTCACCCAAAACAGTGGATTAGAGATTTCTTGATTAATCGTGGACTATTTGTCAAGTTATCAGAATCAGAATTTGTTATTATGAATCGAGTGATATTTAGTCTTAGGGATAGCAATGAAATCAAAGTTCATAAACTGGTCATTTTGCACCACTGCCTAAGAAATATCTCAAACTAGGAGATAATAGATGTGTTATTAAAATGTTATGATATCTGGGTTATCATAAAGGTTTGTTAATATTGCACGGTGGGGTTTAAACTAGAGTTGGAGGGGGATAGGAACCAAAGTGCCAGAACAGATAGTGGAGAGGTTGTGGAGACAGATGTTGATAAGACCTCAAAGTTAGGAATCAAAAGGTTAAACATGGTGTGGCTAGTGTCCTGAGCTGCATATATTTCAATGCAAGAAGTATCATAGGAAGGGTGGATGAGCTCAGAATATTGATCAACACCTGGAATTATGAATTTGTAGCCATTAGTGAGCCTTGCTTGTAGCAGGGGCAGGATGGGTAGCTCAATATTCCAGGGTTCCATTGTTTTAGATGTGACAGAGCGAGAGGGATTGAAGGAGAAGGGGTGGTGTGTGGTAAACCATGTATACCTGTCGGGACATGCCCCTCTGCTGACTGCTCCTGTGGCTCCTCCCACAGACCCCTGTATAAAGGTGATTGGAGCACTGCTCCTCCCACAGTCTTCGACATAGTCGTACCCATTTTTGCTGTTAATAAAAGCATATCATTTTGTACTCTACTTCCAGTCTCCTAGAGTTATTGATAGCGCATCATAGTGTTACTACTCAGGGAAAAACGTCTGTAGTGAACTCCATACACCTCTCTGGACATGCCCCCTGCTGACTGCTCCTGTGGCTCCTCCCACTGACCGTGGCTCCTCCCACAGACCCCGGTAAAAAGGCGATTGAGGCCTGAGCCCGGCCCTCAGTCTCCAGGATGTAGTATGGTGGTCAACTACTGCTTGTTCTTTCTTCCAGTCAATAAAAGTCGATATCTCGCCTTCACGTCTCAGAGAGAGTTATTGATGGTGCATCAATGTCATGGCAGTGCTCCATCAGGACAGACTGGAGAACTTGTCTAGTGAAGCATTATGGGTGGAACGAAGAAATAAGAAAGGTATGACCATGTTTATGGGGCTATATTACAGCCCACACAACAGTCCTAGGGATCTAGAGGAAGAAATTTGTAAAGAGATCACAGACTATCGTAAGAAACTTCCCACATATTTACTGGGAATCCCATACTGTAAAAGGACTAGATGAGATAGAGTGTGTCAAACATGTTCAGGAAAGTTTCCTTCATCAGTACATAGAACTCCCAATGAGAGACTGTGAAATGCTGGATCTGCTATTAGAGAATGAGACAAGGCTGGAGTTGGAAGTTTGTGTAGTGAAGCACTTTGTATTCAGTGACCATAATGCTATTAGTTCAAAGTAAATATGCAAAAAGATAGATCTGGTTCATGGGTTGAGATTCTAAAGGCCAATTTTGATGGCATCAGAAATAATCGGGCAAGTGTGGATTGGCTGTTTTCTGGCAAAGGTGTACTTGGTAAGTGGGAGGTCTTCAAAAATGAAATTTTGAGAGTACAAAGCTTGCATGTGCCTTTGAGAATAAAGGGTAAAGATAACAAGTGTAGGTAACCTTGGTTTTCAAGAGATATTGAGACCTTAGTTATGAGCAAAAAGGAGGTGCATAGCAGATACAGCTAAGCAGGAACAACTGAAGTGCTTATGAAACACAATTAATGCAAAAGAACACAAGAAAGAAATCAGGAAGGCTAAAAGAAGGCATGAGGTTGCTCTAGCAGTCAAGGTGAAGAAGAATTCTAAGGAATTCTACAGATATGTTAAGAGCAAAAAGGATTGCAAAGGACAAAATTGATCCCGTGGAAGACCAGAATGGTAATTCATGTGTGGAGCCAAAACTGATGGGATCTTAAAATGAATTCTTTGTATCTGTATTTATTCAGGTGACTGAGCCTATAGAAGTGAGGAAAAGTGGCATCAACTTTAAAGACCCTGTACAGACTACAGAGCAGGAAGTGTTTACCAGAGGCAAGTGCAGAAATTGCCATACCTATATCATCCTTAGCGACAGAGGAGATATCAGGGAATTGGAGGAGATCCACTGTTGCTGTACTGTTCAAAAAAGGCTCTAAATGGAAACAGGCAATTTTGGCCTGCGAGTCTGACATCAGTTGTGGGGAAGTTATTGGAAGGTATTCTAAAGGATTGGATATATAAGTATTTGGATAGACATGAACTGAGTAAGGATGTCAGCATGGCTTTGCATGATGTAGGTTATGTCTAACCAGCCTGAAAGGGTTTTTGAGGAAGTTAACAGGAAAGTGGATGAAGGCAAGTCAGTAGATGTTGTCTACATGGACTTTAGTCCCTGCATGGGAGGCTGGCAAGAAGTTTCAGTTGCTTGGCATTCAGAGTGAGGTGGTAAATTGGATTAGGTATTGGGAGAAACCAGAGAGTGGTAGTAGATGGTTGCCTCTCTGACTGGATGCTTGTGACTATTGGTGTACCACAGAGATTGGTGCTGGGTTCTTTGTGTTTGTCAGCTACATCAATGATCTAGATGATAATGTGGTTAACTGGATCAGCAGCAATTTGCAGATGATACCAAGGCAGGAGGGTGCAGTGGGCAGTGAAAAAGGCTGTCATTGCTTGTAGAGGGATCTGCATCAAGTGGAAAAATGGCAGATGGAATTTACTATAGACAAGTGTGAGATGCTGCACTTCAGTAAGACCAACCAGGATAGGTCTTACATAGTAAGCCGTGTGGTAGAACAAAGGGATCTGGGAATACAGCTCCATAATTTACTGAATGTGACATCACAGGAAGATAGGGTTGTAAAGAAAACTTTTGGCTTATTGGCTTCCATAAAGAGATGGGATATTATCTCGAATTTGTATAAGATGTTAGTAAGGCCTAATTTGGAATATTATTCACCTACCTACAGGAAAGATGTAGACAAGACTGAAAGAGTACCAAGAAAATTTTCAAGGATGTTGCCAGGTCTGGAGAGCCTGAGTTAGAAGCAAAGATTGAATAGGTTAGGACTATTGAAAGGAGACTTGACAGAGCTATACAAAATTATGAGGGATATAGATTGGGTAAATGCAAGCACGCTTTTTCCACTGAGGTTGGGTGGGACTACAACCAAAGGTCATGGGTTAAGGGTGAAAGGTGAGAAATTTAAGGGGAACATGATGGGAAACTGCTTCAGTAAGAGGGTTGTGAGAGTGTGGAATGAGCTGCCAGCACAGGTGGTGCATGCGTGCTTGACTTCACCATCTAAGAAAAGTTTGGATAGGTACATGGATGGTAGGAGTATGCAGGGCTATGGTCACGGTACAGGTCGATGGGAGTAGGCAGATTAAATGGTTTTGGCATGGACTAGATGAGCTGGAAGGCCCATTTCTGAGCTGTACTTCTCTATGACTCTATTCATCAAGATTCTATCGCTTTCTTTGTTTTAATCAAAGCCATAAGTTTTCAGTAACTTCAACAGTTATAAGTAATTCTATTGTCAAAAAGATGAAAGCCTAACCCTATTTTTATTTGTCTTTAAAGTAAAAAAACATTAGATATATGAAAATCACTTGGTGACTACTTCATGCTGTTCTTATTTCAGAGCCAATTGTCAATGGTACCCAGCTAGTTGTAGTGAGTAAATAAATCTCTAATGGTTTTAAAAATGAGACAGAGTGCACATTCTAGACTTACTCTGCTGTGTTGCAAAGAACCAATCTGTTTGAGATCAAGCTATACTCAAGAGTCTAGTATAACTTAAAGAGCACTAAGTGTTTAGCGATGGATCTGTGCATACAATCTACCAGATGGTAGAACAATACGATCTTACAACAAGTTTTATTACATCAGGCTCTGATATTTGTATGGTAATATTTTATAAAATTTTAAGTGTCATCAAGGCCAGGAAAAAGGTAAACTAAGCATTAGTGTTTATTTCTAGAGGGATAAACTGAAAAGGAAGTCATGCAAAAAACTCCATCAAACAAGACTCATTTATAGTGATGTAGAAACAGGCCATTTGGCTCAATGGGCTAATGTGGGATCCTGGGAAACAACCTAATTCCAGTCTTCCTTTCCATATTTGCCTATATCACAAATCCCCTTCAATTGCACTTTCATTCTTTGTGCCTGAGCAAATGGTAAAGCAGAAGTTCTGTTTGTGTCATTAGAAAAAAAAGCATTGGAAACAGTATGAAGAACACTTGAATGGATGAAATAGAAGAATGAATAGAAATGGTCCCTTTACATCGAGTTTTTTAAAACAATGAGGAATTTGTCAAATTGAATGCAAAGAATGTTTTAGCTTAGGAGAAGATCATAACTGGAGACCATCAATATTAGACAGAAACAAAAGTATGCAATAGGGGATTTAGAAGAAACTTCTTTACCCAACAGGGATAGTAATAAGATATTCACTAGCAGCTGGAGTGGTTAAAGCAAACCACATTGATAACCTTATGGAGAGTCTGCACATGTTGGAATAGAACCGGGAACAGAAGATTATGTTGAAGTGTTTGGATGATGAGTCAATGAAGGAACTAATGACATAAATATCATGTTTCTGTGCTTCAGTTATCTTTGTTCTGTAATTTACATCCTACATAACACTTTGTAAATACAAACCATTCTGCATGCATTACATTCAGCTGATCTAAGAAACCAATTTAGTGACCAAGGATCAAGAGGAGATAATTCCAGCTTTACTCTGTCTCTCTCTCTCCACAGATACTGCATATCCTACCGAGTATCCCTGGTACTTCCTGTTATTGTTTCAGATATACAGCATCTGCAGTTTTTTGCATGAATAGCTGTCATAAAGAATATTTCTGTAATGAATTAGATTAGAATGAACCCCTGTTCTTTTGACAGGAACATAAATAGCTTAGGTATGTTTATATAAAATTTCATATTGCTGTTTGGACAAATACCCCACAATGTGATATATTGGAAGTTCAACTGATAAGAGTTTTATACACTTAGTGCCAATAACATCAGCAGAAACTCCTTTTCCAAATGTTAAGGATTCAAAATTGATAGAATTGAGTTAGTTTTGAATTTATAATTTTATATGCATAATTCAATTTTTCTCCCCCCAAGGAAAATCTATACTCAGTGGGTGTACAAAGTCAGTGGACACAATAAACTTTTTACCTTTGAAAGGTTAAAAGGAATGCAGATTCTGGAAAATTGAAAGAAAACAAAAAAGGCTAGAAATAAACAGCAGATCATGTAGAATTGGTGAAAAAAGTTCTGTGAAGAATCTTCAACTTTAAACGTTATCTCCTTCCATTGGTGCTGCATGATCTGCTGAATAATGCCAGCTGTTTTGTTTATTTTCATGGTCTCTTTCCATAAAGCTACAATTATTATGCTTGGGTAATTCTCATCAACCATTGAAGTGTGGACTGGTGCATAAAAACCTGATAGGATAAACTTTTTCACATGTCTCTTCTTCCACCAAGAGCATCATTTGTGAGTTAATAAGTTTGGAAAAAATAAAAAAGAAATACAATTTTAGTACAAAGTCTTACACTGAAGAAATGTTAAACATTTATATATAATATTAACAGTTTTATCTGCCAAAAGTGGTTTGAAAAAAAAAAGAATTTACAAACATTTACTTCATGGAGAACCTCCAGTCTCAAGCAGTTCAGGTTCAGTTCAGTTTTCTACATTAAGCTGGGCAGAAATTTTCTAGGCAATTGCTGTTGCATTTATTAGGTGTAAGACATCACCACAGTAAATCAGGCAGATAGCAAAGCTACTTATTTGAAAAGTAAAATATCACTAAAATTAGGCAGGGTATCATAGGATAAAATACAATCTCTCTTAGGTGGTTTAAAACAATTCCTTACCACTCCACTATCTGACTTAAAAAGTGCAAATCATTGCACTATACTTACAAAATCAGGTAGATCCATTTTCTAACAGCTGCAAAGGAAAAGTTGAAGTTTGAATTTATCCAAATAATTGGCAAGCCTGACTGAGAACCAGACAAACTTATTCAACACACGTTCCCATGATAGTACAAATTATAATTCTCTATATAACTTTACTTTTATGAACATTGGATTTGTGTGGACTGATTTCTCCCAGTTTCTCTGTGGCATACACAACCATGGTTAAAAAGTTTGGTTCTATATATCAGCCAAGTAGATTCAACCAACTAGTTGAGGTACATACAAAAGCCTAGATGATTCTCCCTTCAATTTTTTCTTCTCTATAGGGAATCGTCCATAGGTATCCAACTCACAATTCCTTATATTCCTGTATGTGAGTTATTTGCAGATGATTATCCAGTTTAGAAAGTGATGTATAAAATCTTCATTGCAGTACTTCTTACCAGTTGTCCTCCTAATATACTCACAAGGAATTTGATTTTGGCACAGTTCCCTGTTACTCAACATTGGCCTCAGCGCCTCTTGTGATTTAGGTAAGAACTATAGTTATAATCATTACAATCCTTTAATTTCTAAGCCTTTCTAAATAGCACTGGAGAAAGTGAAGGAAGAGAAACTAACTGTATTATGGTACAAGTTCTATTAACAATTCTTCTAACTTACAATGGAGAAATTAACATTATGTAAGAATAATGGAAACAGAAACTGAAAACATTTTATTAGGTGTATACTGAAACCTGTCCATATAGCACAAAAACTCAGAATCTGCACAATATATCTATGACTCAAGTAGTTTTACCCCTTCCACATTGACTTACAAAGAGAAGTGTGCTGCAAAAGAAAGAAGAGAAGTGAATAGGTGAAAAGGTACAACACAGCATTCATTTAATTGGTGTGAAAAAAATTGGAGAAACATTTCTGATCACATTTAAAAAGTTTTGACATAAACAATATTAGAACTTAGATGTTTTTTTAATACAGTTTAAAAGTAAGATAACACACTACTCTTCAGAGTGGTACAACCTACTTAGCATCTTAATCTATAAAGCATCACACATTGTAAGATAATTTTAATAGCTCAAAACTGCCCCAGAAAGTTTAGTTTTATTATGCTATTTCTGGACCAGTCAAGAATGAGTGGCTTCAAAGTTTAAAGGAATTAAGATTAACTTTAATTTGCTTATACTGATGTATTTGCAAATAGAAAACAAAGTTGGTGAAAAAAATGTACAAGTCATAATAGAAATACTGTACTCAAAGCAGGTCCAGCTGCACAGCAAAAGGCTAACATTGCTATGGCATTAACCAGAGAGAAGCAGAGCCCATCTTGATCAAAGTAGGTTTTGGTATATGTCTGGAATTTGTATCTGGTTGCAGATTTTATTGCAATCATTATAACAATTTCAAAGATGTCAGATGTTGATGGAGCACACTGTCACAAAACTCACACAGATGGAAGATTTGTTGCATTAGTAGCTACAGGTCATTCCACATCTGCCACCCGAACATGCTCAATAGATGATAATTCCCTTCCCTGTCAGTGTGAAGTGATTTACCAGCTTGAGGTAATAGCATTTTTATTAGAAAAAGGCCGCACGAGAGATCATGCAACACTCAACACAGAACTCTGAGAAGACCAGCAGCAACTTTTGCAAGTCGTAATACCCAAATTACTACAATCTGCATATCCTGTGGAACCATCTCTCCAATTTGTATACCTACTATGGTGCAAATTAGATCATTTTTAATGAGACAGAATCTTTTAAAGACAAAAAATAACAAACCCGCAATAAATAATTTCTAAAAGAGACCTTAATCCTCTTCAAAAGCCATGACATTCTGAAAGAAGTGCTGAAAATTTGACTTTCAGATTTTGCAATTCTAAATAGCGCTTTCAGTGTATAATTATCTAGTCAAATGTTTCTCTCCCACCTACCTTCCTGTTTTTTCTACCATGCAACTCTCTTTGTCTACTCATTCTAGAATGCCACAGTAAAAGCCAACTACAATGAAATAAAAACAGAAAATATTCCCACTTCTCCAAATTAAAACACTTCCTTTAAAGTTGTGTTTAAGTTATAAAGGTCTTAACAGCTACAAAAATTGGGAACAGGGGGACAAAAAGCAACATTGGACAGTATGTGTAACAGATAGATACTTCACTACTACCTGTTTTACATTAAAAGTATTTTACGTTCACTCTTGTGGACCCCTTCAAAAAATTTTATAGCATGTATTGTGTATACCTGGCTACAGGGAAGGACAAAATGTCTGCACACTACAACAAAATGACTCAGTAACTCACTGTGGTGTGGAGGCTCATTATGGAGTTCAATTACATAGTGTAGGGACTCAGGAGAGGTGAGAAACCTTGACCCTACACAAGGTTCACTGGGACAATATTTATAGCTGGTTTTGTGCAATATGTTTGGCTATAAAGAAATCTTTGTAGAGTATTCATGAATGAAGATACAGATCCAGAATATAATTATTTTGCCTCTCTGCCTCAATTATAGGATCAAATCCTGATATTCAGTGCAGATCCAAACTTTCTGATAAAGTATTAAAATGAAGCTCTGATAATTCTCTGGGTTTAAAAGATTCCGTACCACAATATGGTGAAGTCCAGGTCAGACAGTCTACTATCCTGACCAAAGCTCATTGCTTGTTTAACATTACAAAACAGGTTATGACCCCGTTGCTTAAGTGAACTTGCTCATTGTGCTCAAGTTGCCATGTTTATAACTTACACCAATGACTGCACTGAAAACTATTCTTTGACTTACAATGCTTTAGGGTGCCCTCTAAATGAAATGAAAGATGCTACATGAATGAATTTATTTTTATGTTTTACAGCCTGTCCACCACCCTACTCACTCAAAACAAGATCCATAAGAGCACATTAAGATTCAGCACGTTACAATGCTTAATTCCCTTGGTAATTCTTCTCGAATGATTTAATCCACTATTCAGACAACTGCAAATTAAGATTAAACCACAAATTTGTTTACTTTTAAAATAGAAACTGATAGGTTGCAGGCAACTGATGGTAAGGTAACTCCTGATTAAAATCTCCACTGCTTATGCTCATATCACTTAAAGTCACCCCTTCACTTGCCTTGAACATAACAATTAAACTATATGATTCTGAATTCTATCACATACTCATGATATATGGCACTTTTTTCTTAACATTTTGTTAAGTCAGAACAAATCAGGATTTTAAAGGAATCAGCTTGTTTTATTCAAAGGCATAACATTTGGTCTTCTTTTGGTTTTTTACCAGTTTAAGATATAGAACTCCATTTGAAAGCAACCAGGCTATCTTAATGTTGCTGCAAATACTCTATCCGTGCTTGAGTGGTACCCATAGCCCTGTAATCTATGAACAGTGGCTGTGGCAGCAATTTTAACCTGGTGTTAGGTGTTATGCTGCTAAATCAGCCCAGAAGACTACTGGCTGAAACATTATTCCATCTCTCTTATTTTTATTATAACTTGCTTTTTGGATCAGGTAGCTTGGTAAGTGGAGTGTATATACATAATTGCTTCCAATCAGTACTTGTATGCTTCAGCTGCAGGTTTCTGTAAGTTCGAATAATAGGTAGAACTAAAACCAGGTTTTGAAACAGAGATGCATTACTAGTAGAGCATCCATTTAATAATAGTTTTCATTTCATCAACTAACTAACAGAGGAGTTATAGTACATTATCAGCAAAGCATGTACGGGAAAGTATTTTATAAAATAGTTTGCATGGTTTTACTGTTTTCATTTTGAAGATACTGTTCAATTATACATCTATTCACCTTCTGTAAAAGAAATAATTTTATTTAACAATTTAAACTCAAAACAAGGCCCTGTTAATTTAACATTCTTCATTTGGAAGGAGAACCCAAGCAGTGCAACCCATTATCAGACGTTTTCTGCTGCACATTAATCTAGAGTAGATGTGCTATTGAAAGTGTGCCTAGGAATCAAGACAGCTAAAGATACACTTAAAGATAACAAAATCATGTAAAAAGATGACCATAGATTAAAGAATCCATTATCCAAAGAAACGCCCTGAAAATAGACAAAGAAAATTGTAACATTTGCTGCTCAGGAATGGCAAATTTCTGAATATTTTCAGTGCATCTAATCTAGTATCAAAAAAAAACCATAAGAGCACTACAGCACAAAAAACAGGCCATTTGGCCCTTCTAGTCTGTGCCAAAACATTATTCCGCTAGTCCCATTGACCTGCACCAAGTCCATAACCCTCCAGACTTCTCCCATCCATGTATCTATCCAAGTTATTCTTAAAACTTAAGAGTGAGCCAGCACTTACTGCATCAGATGGCAGCTCGTTCCACACTCCCACCACTCTGAGTGAAGAAGTTCCCCCTAATGTTCCACCTAAACCTTTCCCCTTTCACCCAAAAGCCATGTCCTCTCGTGTTTATCTCTCCTAATCTCAGTGGAAAGAGCCTACTCGTATTTACTCTGTCTATACCCCTCATAATTTTGTAAACTATCAAATCCCCCCTCATTCTTCTATGCTCCAAGGAATAAAGTCCTAACCTGTTCAATCTTTCCCTGTAACTCAGCTCCTGAAGACCCAGCAACATCCTAGTAAATTTTCTCTGCACTCTTTCACAATACTCCAAATTTGGCCTCACCAATGTCTTATACAATCTCACCATAACATCCCAACTCCTATAATCAATACTTTGACTTATGAGTGCCAAGATGCCAAAAGGCTTCATTACAACCCTATCTACCTGTGATGCCACTTCCAGGGAATTATGTATCTGAACTCACAGATCCATTTGTTCCTCTGCACTCCTCAGTGCCCTACCATTTACTGTGTATATCCTACCTTGATTTGTCCTTCCAAAATGCAACACCACACACTTGTCTGCATTAAATTCCATCTGCCATTTTCTGGCTCATTTTTCCAGTTGGTCCAGATCCCTCTGCAAGCTTTGAAAGCCTTCCTCGCTGTCCACAATGCCTCCAATCTTAGTGTTATCAGCAAATTTGCTGGTCCAATTTATAACATTATCATCTAGATCATTGATATAGACAACAAACAACAATTGTCCCAGCACATATCTCTGAGGCACACCATTAGTCACAGGCCTCCAGTTTGAGAAGCAATCATCCTCTACCACTATCTTCTCCCAGACAGCCAATTTTGAATCCAGTTTACAACCTCTCCTTGGATACCTAGTATCTGAACCTTCTGAACTAACCTCCCATGTGGGATCTTGTCAAATGCCTTACTAAAATCCATGTATACAACATCCACAGAATTTCCTTCATCTACTTTCTCGGTAACCTCCTTGAAAAACTCTACAAGATTCATTAGACATGATCTACCATGCACAAAGTCATGCTGACTATCCTTAATCAGCCCTTGGCTGTCCAGATTCTTGTATATCCGATCTTTCAGAACACCTTCCAATAATTTACCTGCTACTGATGTCAGGCTCACTGCCCTGTAATTATCTGGTTTACTTTTGGAACCTTTTTTAAACAATGGAACAACATGAGCTGCCCTCCAATCCTCAGGCACTGCACCCATGGCTAAGGATATTTTAAAAATTTCTGCCAGGGCCCCTGCAATTTCTACACTAGTCTCTCTCAAGGTCTGAGGAACTGTCATGTCAGGCCTGGGGGATTTATCTACCTTTATTCGCTGTAAGGCAGCAATCACCTCCTCCTCTTTAATCTCTATATGTTCCACGACATTACTGTTTGTTTCCCTTCCTTCCATATACGCTATGCCGGTTTCCTGAGTAAATACTGATGCAAAAAAACTGTTTAAGATCTCCCCATCTCATGAGGCTCCACACATAGACATCCACTCTGACCTTCTAGGGGACCAATTTTGTCCCTTACTATCCTTTTACTCTTAATATACTTGTAGAAACCCTTCGGGTTTACCTTCACATTATCTGCCAAATCAACCTCATGTCTTCTTTTTGCCTTCCTGAATTCCTTCTTTAGTATTTTCTTACATTTTCTATTCTCTTCAAGCACCTCATTTGTTCCTTGTTGCCTATACCTGCTATACACCTCTCTCTTTTTCTTAACCATATCACCAATATCACTTGAAAACCAAGGTTCCCTATGCCTGTTAACTTTGCCTTTACTCCTGGCAGGAACATGCAAACTCTGCACTCTCAAAATTTCGCCTTTGAAGGCCTTGCAGTTACTGAACACATCCTTGCCAGAAAACAACTTATCCCAATCCACTCTTCCTAGATCCTTTCTCATTTCCATAAAATTGGCCCTTCTCCAATTTAATACCTCAACTCGAGGACCAAACCTATCCTTTTCCATAATTAACTTGAAACTAATGACATTATGGTCACTGGACCCAAAACGTTCGCCTACACATACTTCTGTCACCTGACCTGTCTGGTTCCCTAATAGGAGATTAAGTTCTCTCGTAGGTACCTCTATATATTGATTTAGAAAACTTTCCTGAACACATTTGACAAACTCCAAGCCATCTAGCCCTTTCACAGTGTGGGAGTCCCAATCAATATGTGGAAAATTAAAATCCCCTACTATTACAACTTTCTACTTCTTACATCGGTCTATCTCTCTACAATTCTCTCTGACTATTGGATGGTCTATAAACAATCCTATTAATGCGGTCACACCTTTCCTGTTCCTCAGCTCCACCCATATGGCCTCTGTAGACAAGCCCTCCAGGCTGTCATGTCTACGCACAGCTGTGATATTTTCCCTGACTATTAATGCCACTCCTCCCCCTTTCATCCCTCCCCCTCTATCACGTCTGAAACAACGGAACCCTGGAACATTAAGCTGCCAGTCCAGCTCCTCTTGCAACCAAGTCTCACTAATAGCAATAATGTCATAATCCCAAGTGCCAATCCATGCCCTAAACTCATCTGCCTCATCTACAATACTCCTTCCATTGAAATAGATGCACCTGAGAACATTTCTATCACATACACACCTTTGATTTCTGTCTATACATGCAGTCCTCATATGACCTTTATCCTCCTCCGCTTCACTATCTGCTCTAACACTCTGGCTCCCCCCCCCCCCCCGCACCCCCGCAAACCTAGTTTAAACCCCCCGGAGAAGCACTAGAAAACCTACCCGCAAGGATGTTAGTCCCCTTCCAGTTCAGGTGGAAACCGTCCGGTCGGAACAGGTCCCACCTTCCCTGGAACAAAGCCTAATTGGCCAGTAACATGAAGCCCTCCCTCCTGCACCATCTCCTTAGCCACATAGTTAGCTGCATTATCTTCCTATTTCTGGCCTCACTAGCTCATGGCATAGGTAGCAATCCTGAGATTGCAACCCTGGAGGTCCTGTCCTTCAACTTTGCACCTAACTCCCTAAACTCTCTTTGCAGGACCTCCTCCGCTTTCCTACCCATGTCATCGGTCCTTACATGGACCATGACATCTGGCTGCTCACTCTCCCTCCTAAGAATACCGAGAACTCGATCCGAGATATTGCAGACCTGGCACCAGGGAGGCAATAGGCCATAAGATTCTTAATCTCTCCCACAGAACCTCTTATCTGTCCCCCTAACTATTGAATCTCCTATCACTACTGCTCTCCTTTTTTCCCTCCTTCCTTTCTGAGCTGAGGGTCCAGTCTCGGTGCCAGAGTCACGACCATTACAACTTGTCCTTGGTAGGTCGTCCCCCGCCAACAGTCACCCAGCTACCTGCCTCCTGACTATCTCCCTGAAACTCCCGTCTATTTCT
The DNA here is from genome assembly GCF_030144855.1 of Hypanus sabinus. NCBI lineage: Eukaryota > Metazoa > Chordata > Chondrichthyes > Myliobatiformes > Dasyatidae > Hypanus > Hypanus sabinus. Next base: position 35,599,050 of record NC_082707.1, read on the forward strand.
GCCTCTGCCTTACGAATGATCCGAAGTTCATCCAGCTCCAGTTCCAGTTCCCTAACTCGATTTGTCAAGACTGCAGCTGGTTGCACCTTTTACAGGTGTAGACATCAGGGACAATTGTGCTGTCCCTGACTTCCCATATTCTGCATGCGGAGCAGTTGACTGCCCTAAATGCTGTCTCCATTAACTACTCCTAAATTAATTAAAGGAACTTACCCGGCCTTACCTCACTGGGAGCAAGCTCGTCCTCAGCCTCTGCTCACCGAAGCCTCTTGAGCCAAAGACTCAAAGCTCCACTCCTACCCTGAGCCACTCACACACTGGCCACTCCTTGCTGGCCAGTGATAAGAATTCAAAAGGAAAATAATATGTATGGCTATCTATTTGATGATAACTGGCTCCAGACAAAACTTTTCATCATTTTCCTTTCCAACTTCTCAAAATTAAACTGTTATACATTTCTTAAAGAATGGTACAATGATACAGCAAAGAAATTTTGTATGAAATTGTCAGGTTAATGTATTCAAATTGAAGATACTTGTACACTCTTTAAGTACAGCTGGAATAGAAGAGTGACAGTGTTAAACAATATGAAATAAATGCAACCAGCTCCAGCCTAGATATTCACCAGCTTACCACAGCAAACAACTTACATTCAAGATATCACGTATATGAATGTGTTATTCTCTGACAGCTATTAACTTGGTTAAAGCAGAGTCCATGGACATATTGCTGAAATTGGGGCCTTCTCTAGATTTTTTTTTAAATCAGTGCTTAAGTACTGATGTAAGTAAATTTCTTTTCAGCAATTCATATTGAGGCTAGAATAATATTCTTGAAATATCCAGCCATTATTCCCCATATTGAAAACAAAGGCCAAATGGCCTCCTTCTAGGTCAAAATAAAATGTAAAAATTATATTAAATATTAAGCTATTTTCTAATTAAAGGCAGAAAAATATTTAACTAATATTGCATAGCACAAGGTGTGGTACAATAGACTGTTTTAAAATGGGCCTCAGCTTAGTTGTTGCTCTTGCTCCAGAAACTATTTGCAGGTAAAAGATACGAAGGAATTGAAAAGAGCGTACAAAATTATAGAACAGTGAGCTAGCAGAGTCAATATAAAGTTTATGATAATACATTTTCAGAAGGAGAACCAAGAATTAGTTTATACTGAAAGTTTAATGGATTGGTGTTGAAGGTTGTCAATGAACAGAGATCTGAAGCTTCAAATATAGAATTCCCAACATCACAAGTAACAGGCAGATGAAGCAATTAAAGTAAGGCCATAAGCTGTTTGTCTTCTATAAACCAGGTGAGTAAATCAATCTCTGCTAATTAAAAACATTTGATATAAAATCTACATTCAGAATTGGTGACAGCAAAAGCTGACCAACATCATTTGGAGAAAAAATGCTAAACTTTTCCAGTCCATATGTGACTTCATATCAGAAACAATGGGTTTTGACTTAGTTACATCAATATAATTAGGTACCACAGAAGCTTCAAGATATGAGCCTCCATATCTCCCTCTGCACTGGATTTTTGACTTCCCTATCAGGAGACCACAGTCACAGCGGATCAACAATAATAGCTCTCCCTTGACAATCACCAAGGCCAATCATCAAACCCAATGCTCCATCTCAACACTCATAACTGTGTGGCTCGGCATAGTTCAAATGCCATCTATAAACTTGGTGATGACATGACTGGTACTGGCAGAATCTCAGAAGGTGACAAGGAGGTGTACAGGGGTGAGATTTATTGAATGGTTGAGTGGTGTTGCAACAACAATCTTGTGCTTAATGTGAGCAACACCAAAGAATTGATTGTGGACTTCAGCAGCAGGAAATCAAGAGAACATGCACCAGTCCTTATTGACGGGTCAGTAGTGGAAAGAGTGAGCAGCTTCAAGTTCCTAGGTGTCAACATCTCAGATGATCTATCCTTGGCCCAACAAATTGATACAAACACAAAAAGGTATATGAGCAGCTCTACTTCATTAGGAGATGGAAGAGATTGTGTATGTCACAAAAGACTCTTGCAAATTTCTACAGATGTTTGCCATCACAGACTGGTATGGAGGTTCTAATATGCAAGATTGCAAGAGGCTGCAAACTCAGCCACTTCCACCTTAGGCACAAATTTCTCCCCTATCAAAGACATATTTAAGAGGAAGTGCTTCAAGAATGCAGCATCCATCATTAAAGACCTTCAACATCTAGGACATGCCCTCTTCATGTTACTACCAGTTGGGAAGTAGTACAGGATCATGAAGACCCCCTATTAATCTTTTAGAAACAGCTTCTTTCTCTCTGCTATCAGATGTCCAATACTGAATTACTGATATCCACATCTCATAACAGAGTAAAATATATTTGCCATTATAGGTGGAGGCTCACATTGATGTGGCTCTGCCAACTTGTTTAATGATTTGCTATTGGCCCCTGCACTTTAAACTGTGACAATATTGTAACTAAATGCCTATTCAGAGACTCAGCTCACTTAAATCCAAAACAAATTAATAGCCTTTCAAAAATATCAGTGGATTAATGGCCTTTCTTTAGATGTCAATATAGTTGGAGAATATGTATAGTTTGTGTCTCCTTACTTAAAGAAGTGATTTTCCACCACTGAAGGCACTCCAGAAGATTGACTAAGCAACCTGTAAATAGTAACTGCACACAGAAATTGGAATGCCCCAACTTCACAGTTTAACAAAGCCAATTGAAATAATGATTAGGTCACAATATGATAAATCACTTCCAGGTGTGTGGATGTTCCACACACTGATGAGTGAGATTGAGTTGCAGGCTGTAAATTTGAAGCAAAGGATTCGGCAACTTAAATATAAAGCATACAAAATAATTTCTTTTGTTTACATTCCTTATGTTCTACTACCAGTTTCTCATCATTTTATCTTCAAGTAATCCACCTGATTTCATCAGTCAAATTCAACAAACCTGTTATTCTGCATGAAAACAGACCACTGACTGACAGATATTACGTTAAAAAGAATTAAAAGACCTAACATTGTTAAAAGCACACATCAAGTAGATATATTAAATGTACAGTTGCAGACTGGAGTGTGCTATAGTAGAGCCATTTTGCAATGAAAACACTAGTACTCACCTGGGTGCACCTCCTGTGGCCCTCGCACCAAGTTAGAATCTCATCATTCTGCAAAACAAAATCAATTCATCAATTTTCTAATACTCTCCTGAAAAATTAATAATGCAATCTGATGAAACAGCTAGAATTTTTAAAAAATATTCAATACTATTAAAAATTTTATTCTGTGCCACAAATGCACTCCTAGTTATGATTACATATGTGCAAATACTGCAATACACCTTGGAACTTTTTAATAGAGTGAAAAGCACCACACTGTTTGATCATAAAAAACTTTATGAAATCTTCCCTGACAAATCTGTTGGAACTCTTTGAGAATATAACAGAGAAGGATAAACAAAGCAGTGGGTCAGTGGGTGCTGTTTACTTGAATTTCCAGAAGGCCTTAGACAAGGTTACCACACATAAGGCTGCTAAACAAGAGCCCATGATATGATAGCATGGACATAAGATTAGCCTACAGGGAATGTATGGGCCTTAAACACAAGGGACTCTGGACTGATGAAGGCTCTTAGCCCAAAAAATCAACTCTTTATTCCTCTCCATCGATGCTGCTGGGCCTGATGAGTTCCTGCAGCATTTTGTGTTATAAAAGGGGGCCTTTACTGATTGGCTACCAGTGACTAGATGTTCCACAGGGATCAGTGTTGGATCCACTAATTTTCATGTTATACGTTAATGATCTGGAGAATGGAATTCATGGCTTTGTAGCCAAATTTATTGATGATACACGATAGGTGGAGGGGCAGGTAATGTTGAGGAAGCCAGAGATCTGCAGAAAAATTTGAATAGTTTAATAGAATGGGCAAAAAAATCAGATGAAACACAGAAAATGAAAGTGTATGGTCATGCACTTTGGTAGAAGGAATGAAGGCATAAGCTATTTTCTAAACATTGAGCGAATTCAGCTAAAGGATTGGGAGTTCTAGTGCAGGATTCCCCAGTGATTAACTTGTAGGTTGAGTTGATAGTATGGAAGGCAAATGCAATGTTACCATTGCTTTCAAGGTGACTAGAATATAAAAACAAGATGTAATGCTGAGACTTTATAGAGTATTGGTCAGACCACCTGATGAGTATGATGTGCAGTTTTGAGGGCTACATCTAAGAAAGGATGTGCTTGCATTGGAAAGAGTCCAATGGAGGTTTACAAGAATGATCTTGGGAATAAAAGGTTTAATGTTTGAGGAGCGTTTGATAGATTCGGACTTATGCCCACTGAAGCCTAGAAGAAAGGGGGAATGGGAGGAATCCTATAAAATATTGAAAAGCCTAGATAGAGTGCATATAGAAAGGATGTTTCTAATAGTGGGAGAGTCTAGGACCAGAGGACACAACCTCAGAATACATGGTCATCCTTTTAGAAGAGATCAGGAGGAATTTCTTTAGTGAGAGGGTGGTAAATCTGTGCAAGTTATTGCCACACATGGCAGTGGAGGTCAAGTCATTGGAGGTTGATAGGTTCTTGATTAGTAAGGACATCAAATGTTACTGGGTGAAAGCAGGAGATTAGGGTTGAGAGGGAAAATAAATCAGTCATGATTGAATGGTGGAGCAGGCTTGATGGGCCAAATGAGCTAATTCTGTTTTTATGAGTTAGAGGTTTAAGTTTGTGGTGGAGCATGTGATTCCTAATCTAACCAAGAAAGTCAACTGCATTTAGATTGTGATTTTCTTGTTTCCAAATCAGAAACTCTATCCTTATGAAACCATCATTACACTTCACTGGATGTAAAGTAACTTGAGTCTATTAGAAACTACATAACATCTCCAAGTAATATCATCAGATTTTATTTGTATTGATATTTAAATATCCTGTTACTTCACACAAGGTTGTGTGCTTAGCCCCTTGCTTCACTTCTGATTATGTGGATAAGCACAGCTCCAGTGCCACATTGAAGTTTGCTGATGACACCACTGTTGTAGGCCAAATCAAAGCTGGAGACAAATCAGCATATAGGAAGGAGATTGAAAACCTTGCTCAGTCTGGTGCCACAACAATCTCTTACTTAATGTCAGCAAGACCAGAGAACTGATTATTGACTTCAGGAGGAGGAAACCAGAGGTTCATGAGCCAGTCCTGATTGGAGGATCAGAGGCGGAGAGAGTCAGAAACTTTAAATTCCTTGGTGTTATCATTTCAGAGGACTTGATTTGGGCACAATACCCAAGTGCATTTATGAAGAAAGCATGGTAAACTCTGACAAACTTTGAAAGATGTGTGGTGGAGAGTACCACAGCCTGGTATGGAAACACCAACACCATTGAACAGAAAGTCCTACAAAAAATAGGTAAAGTTCTTGCCACCATTAAGCACATCTACATGGATTGTTGTCGCAGGAAAGCAGCATCCATCATCAGGGTCACGCACCACACAGGCCATGATCTCTTCTCACTGCTGCCATCAGGAGGAAAGTATAGGATCTCAGGACTGACACCACCAGGTTCAGGAACAGTTGTTACTCCCAATCCATCAAACTCTTGAACCAAAGGGGTAATTTCACTGAATTTTACTTGTTCCATTACTGAAATGCTCCCATAACCTATGTACTCACTATCAAGGACTCTGCATCTCATGTTTTCAATATTAATTGCTTAGTCATTATTTATTTATTTATTTATTTATTTATTGATTGTATTTTCACAGTTTATTGTCTTCTGCACAATGGTTGTACACCTAGGAGTGCAGTCTTACATTAATTCGATTATGGTTATTGGCTTTATTGAGTAAAGCTGCAAGAAAATGAATCACAGAGTTGTACATCATGACATATATGTACTTAAACATACTTTAAACTTTGAGTTGAAGCTAATAATGAGCTCAAAATATGCTATTCATAACTGATGCAGAGATCTTTGATTACTATGGTAACTTGAGATTAGAAGCATGGTGACATAAATGAAAACAATGCAGAGTAGATTCCAGTTAATTGGGCCATTGTGGCAGCCATATATTTGAGACAACTCTTCAATAACAAAAACTAATCCAGAAAACACCTGGGATTTCCTTTGTTTATTTGGGACACCATGTCGCTTAATTGGGACAGGATACTGTTGCCAAATAGTTGTATGAACTTGTGTGACCGTTAGATACTACTGTACTTAGAGCAAACAGTTTTTAAATCACGTCAATTTCGTATGGTATTCAAAAAGCAGCGACTGATAGTTGGCAAGACGTAATTCAAGATCATTCAGAACTGTTTTGCTCACTACGGGTTCAAACATCCAGGTTTGGTAATATCAAAAGTGTCTGGAAGTGAAAATGGAACAATTCGACTACTTCAACAAGTTAGAAACAATTAAGAATTTCAAGGTATCAACAAACAGCTTGAATGTTGCAATGAAAATGAAAAATTGGAAGATGAAATCGTCAAAGTATAGCATGAAGCCAGTTCATTATCTACATTAGGTGTCTGTGCTGATTTTGTTCATTTACAGTCAACCAAAAGAACCTAGCAGAATATACTGGGTGAATTCCTCTGTCGATAACAATTAGGAACTAATACACAGTTTTACAGTGCTGTAAAAGTATTGAATAAAAACACAAAATGCTGGCAGAACTCAGCAGGCCAGACAGCATCTATGGGAGGAGGTAGTGACAACGTTTCGGGCCTGATGAAGGGATTCACTCGTGTTGCCTGTAAAAGTATTGGTAGTGTTCTAATTTCTCATTTAAATACATCATTTGTTACTCAGTTGAACAGGAGTTTGTATTTTTATATCGTTTTAACTATTTCCATGAAACTTCGGCTAACTGGGGCAGCTATTTAATCAGGCCAATATGTAGGGATCCCAATAGGCCTTAATTAACCAGAATCCACTGTATGTAACATTAGGTTAGCACAAGAATTGAAAGATGGCAACCTGCAATCCACCTCTCAGATGATTTTCCAAATGCAAACAATTACTACATCTACTGTAATACTATAATTCTACTATTCTGGTAACAGAATTTGTTTGCATTTTGCTGGTGATATACTTTATGTTAAAGGAGCAAAATGCAAAATCTTCAAAATACATGGCTGTAATGTATTAAGTATCACATGCAAGACTGAAGAGCTGAGGACTACAGAAGCTTTCAGACCACAGAGCATTGGATGTAGTCCTTAGCCGTGAAGGAGGAATGTATTTCAATGCCCAGAGATGAACAATAGTTGTGAAATAAGTCCCTCAGTCAGAGCATTGACAGTTTTTCTCCTGTGGTTAATCCTTTTCATCTGATAATCAAGGCAAGCCCACCAATGTACTACTGATGTATTCACTTTAAACATTGATTGCTTGAAGTACTGGTACCACTTAGTAAGTTAGTATTTTGCATATGTGACACAGCTTTAAGGTGACCAGGCTTTAAAAAAGTATGATTATTCAGGTATAGGCTATTAAAGGCCATGCATTGATGTTATTAAGATGATGAAGCCAATTTCCCAACAAATCACCCAATTTCTAGTCATAGCAGGGTGGCCAGTTTGGGAATAAGGTGAGGAGCTATTCCTAGTGCTCTTCAGCATCTGCAATCAACTCTAGAATGTTGTCTTTAAATGACTGCATATACTGATTACATTTGATGTTTTTCATTCTTCAGTGACAGAGAATTAAGATAGCTTGTTATGCTCATTGGACAATCCTCATCTGACTCTTTGCTGTGCACACTCAAAGAGCTGATAATCATTGATTTTGATTCATGGAGAATACTCTATAAGGACACTGGGAACGCCACCTGCTCCTCAAGATAGAAAAAAATGAATTTGTAATTCTGATGAAATTGTGGCAGATTGCAGGAATAAAATATGAGGCAGTTCTCGCACCCCCATCCAGGTAGAATAATATGCTGATAATTCAGTTTGTTAGGATTTTACAAGACACCACTGTCATTACCAAAGAAAAACAAATTTAAACTATTGGTGGAAACAGGGTAAATTGCAAGAAAATTGGCTTTATCATCTTGACCACATCAATGTGTACGATACCAATAATTCTGAATGATCATTTGTTTTAGTCAGCCTAAAGTTATGTCTTAAATAAAACATATAAACTTATGTTGAGCATGGAGAGTTAGATTTAAGCACAGGCAACAGGAGTAAAAGTACCTGATTGATGTTAGAAAGTTAGGGAATGAATATTGATGAAGAATTACTGCTATAAATAAACAACACATGCATTCCTGAAAACGGCCATCCTTGTGGAAAAAAACATATTGATCCTTCCAGAGTAGATAGTGCAGTGGGATTTGAAAACGGGGATGAGAGAATAGATTTGTATCATTGAAACTAAAAATTTAAAGAGAAAACATAACTTCATTGCAGAAATATTTTACGCCAATTTTTATCAAATTCATATTAATTCTTACTTCTAAGTACTGTAATTTTTCTGTAGAGCATAACTCCTATATTAATTGAACATGAGCAATTACAGAAACAAAAACACAAACATTTCCTTGAGGAAAAGATCAAAAAGTTAGTCTTCAAAGACACAGTTTAATAATCAGTCATATTGTAGGTCATCAAACACCCACTTATACTATTCTTATTTTCTTCTCACATTCCCACCAACTTCCCCCAGATTCTACCACAATACTTGAGGCAATTTACAGTGGCCAATTAACTGACTAATGTGGATACAAGACCATAAGAAACAGAAGCAGAATTTGGCCATTAGTTCTGTTGAGTCTGCTCCACCATTCCATCATGGCTCATTTAATATTCCTTTCAACCCCACTTTCCCACCTTTTCTGTGCATTGTTTGATGCCCTTGTTAATTAAGAACCTATCAGCCTCTGCTTCAAATATACCCAATGACTTGGCCTTCACAGCTTCCTGTAGCAATGAATTCTACAAATTCACCACCTCCAGATTCTGGCTAAAGAATTTTCCTCCTTACCTCTGTTCTAAAGGGATATGCCTCTATTCTGAAGCTGTGCCCTCTAGTCCTAAACTCGCCCAATATAGGAAACATCCTCTCCATATCAATGTTCAATAGGTTTGAATGAGATCCTCCCTCTTTCTTCTAAACTCCAGTGAATACAGGTTAGAGCCATCAAACACTCTGCATATGTTAAACCTTTCATTTCTGGGTTCATTGCTGGGAACCTCCTCTGGATCCTCTCCAATGCCAGTGTTCACAATACTCCAAGTGTGCTCTGACCAATACCTTATAAAGCCTCAGCATGACATCTTTCCTTATTCTAGACCTTTCAAAATGAATGCTAACATTGCATTTGCCTTCCTTACCGCCAATTCAACATGCAAGTTAACCTTTAGGGAATCCTGCACAAGGACGCCTAAGTCCCTTTGCACCTCTGATTTCTGATTTGTTACTCCATTTAGAAAATAGTCTATGCATTTAATCCTTCTACTAAAGTGCACTACCACATATTTGCCTACACTGTGTTCCACTTTCCACTTCTTTGCCCATTTTCCCAATCTTCTGAGAGTCCTTCTGCAGACTCTCTGCTTCCTCAACACTAGCTGCCCCAGTATTTATCTTGGTCACAAAACCATCATCAATTTTGTTGGCTGTCATTGACATATAACGTGAAAAGCTGTGGTCCCAGCATCAACTATCATTAAACAGCGGCAGCCAACCAGGAAAAGCCTACTTTATTTGCAATAAAGTGCTTCTCCCTATAGATGCTGCCTGGCCTGCTGTGTTCCATCAGCATTTTGTTTGTGTTGTTGTTTATTTGCAATATTTGCCTTCTAACAACCAGTCAATCTTCTAACTATTCCTGTAATATCATGGGCTCTTGTATCCAGCCTCATAGATGGGATCTTTGGGATCTGGAGAAGAAATCGGAGAACCCCAAAGAATCTCATAATCAGATAGAGAATGTACAAACTCCAAACGCAGCATCAGGTGTCCAGCAGAAGCTGCAAGACACTGTGCTACACCCAAATACTGCTGGACTTGGTCACTTACTTATACCCTGTTATAATGATTGCATGCTCTGTCATTACAGATCATAAGACCATCAAATATAGGAGCAGAATTATGCCATTTGGCCCATTGAGACTGCTCTACCATTTCATCATGGCTGATCCAATTTTCCTCTCAGTCCCAATCTCCTACCTGCTCCCCCTATCCTTTCATTCCCTAACTAATCAAGAATCTATCAACCCCTTACCTTAAATATACATAAATACTTGGCCACTAGCCAAATCTTTAACAGATTCACCACTCTCTGGCTAAAGAAATTCCTCCTCATCCCTGTTCTAGAAGGACAACCCTCTATTCTGAGACTGTGTCCTCTGGTGGTCTTAGACTCTCCCAACATAGGAAACATCCTCTCTACATCCATTCTATCAAGGCCTTTTACATTTGTTAAGTTTCAATGAGGTCACCCCTCATTCTTCTGAATTCTACTAAACAGAGGCCAAGACCCATCAGACACACTTCATACGACAGGCCATTCAATCCTGGAGTCATTTTCATGAATCTCCTTTGAATCCTCTGCAGTTTCAGCACATACTTTCTAAGATAAGGAGCCCAAAACTGCTCATAATACTCCAAGTGAGACCTCACCAGTGCTTTATAAAATTTCAACATTTCATCCTTGCTTTTGTATTTTAGTCCTCTTGAAATGAATGCTAACATTGCATTTGCCTTCCTCATCACACTCAAATTAACCTTTAGCAAATCCTGCACAAGGAATCCCAAGCCCCTATGTGCCTCAGTTTTTTTAAATTTTCTCTCCATTTAGAAAATAGTCAATCCTTTAATTTCTTCTACCAAAGTGACCCGTCATTTCAAAGAGATCTTCTGAACAAAGTTCAAAGTAAATTTATTATTGAAGTATGTATATGTCACATATGCAACCCAGAGATTCATTTTCCTGTGGGCATACTCAGCAAATCTATAGAATAGTAACCATAACAGGATCAATAAAAGATCAACCAGAGTGCAGAAGACAACAAATTGTGCAAATGCAAATATAAATGAAAAGCAATAAGTAACAAGAACATAAAATAATGAAATAAAAAGTTCTTAAAATCATTGGTTGTGGGAACATTTCAATGATGGGGCAAATGTGTAGTTACCTCCTTAATGCACCATCAATAACTCACTCTGAGACATAAAGGCGAGCTATCGGCTTTTATTGACTGGAAGAAGGAACAAGCAGTGGTTGACCACCATACTACATCCTGGAGACTGAGAGGCCAGGCTCAGGCCTCAATCGCCTTTATACAGGGGTCTGTGGGAGGAGCCACAGGAGCAGTCAGCAGGGGGTGTGTCCAGACAGGTATATGTAGTTCACCACACTCCTTTTATTCAAGAGCCTGATGGTTGATATGTAGAAACTATTTTTGAATCTGGTGGTGTTTGTCCTGAGGCTCTTGTATCTTCTACCTGATAACAGCAGTGAGAAGAGAGCATGACCAAGTTGGTGGGCATCTCTGATGATGGATGCTGCTTTCCTATCAGTGTTTCATGTAGAAGTATTAAATGTTTGCGAGAGGTTTACCAGGATGTATTGGGCTGAATCCACTAAATTTTGTAGGACTTTACCTTCAAATGCAATGGTATATCCATTCCAGGCCATGATGCAGCCACGGCCTGGTATGAAGACTAGATAGAAGCATTTAAGCTGTTCTATTGCTGACATAGGACATTTAATTCTAAGCAAATTTTCTTCCCTTCCTACCTCATTTTGCTATTTGCAAACTATGTTCTGATATTCGGATTCAACGTATCTCAATCTCAACACTGTTTGGTTAACTGCCATCTCTCCACGTTTTCCTTATCTCAAAATTATTATTTTGTAAATCACAATCCTCACCCATGTTTCAGTTACATTACATACACTAACTTGTATTGTGAAGTGCACTGGATTCCAATGCTACTGTGACAGAGACTTAGAAATGAGCAGATTTCCTCCGTTTTTCCCCGTGGGCTATGCTTTCCCTTGTCCCTACCCCGAACCTCTGACCACCTAGACAAACCACACACTGTCAATCCTATGTTTAGCCAACTCACAGAATTGGAAGACTGGAGATCAATAAATCTCATGATATGCCTGATCATGTTATCACTTGATATTTATATATGTATTTCACCCCTGTAGTTCAGCAAATTGCAAGGAATGAGGACTTCAAATACTATTTTACATACTAACATAAGTTTTCCTGTACTCTAGTATAAAAATCTATGATTTTGTGTGCTTTTGGTTTTAAAACATATGTGCTAAATGGCCCATGATTTATTTCAAATGAAATATAAAAGGCAGCCAATATTCTACCAAAATGTTTTTTTTTACTTAAAGTTACATTTAAAATGTAAGAAGATTGGTCTAATTACAGTTTCTAACTACTGTGGGAAAAAGTAAAATTTAACAGAATTCTATGCACCACTAACTGCTTTAATCACAGGAAATACTCCAAAGGATTAAATAATTCCCACTGTCACTGCACCAGCTTTAAATTCTAAAGCTCCAAAAGAAGTAATGATATGGGATACGAAATTGTTGCTTCATCTAATAATGAAATCATAAATATCTAAAGAAAGCTTCTGCTAGAAAGTACAGGAATCAATTTAAATTGAACAGGGGAAGCTTTTCAAGTGCCATAATTAACACATTGCACCTTTACAATAGCAGAGGTCGAATTTCTCCATCTGCCCTCTCTTCCTCAGCTAATTTTGACATTATCTTATCAAGAATCAAACTGCAATCGCTGAAGGGGCTCAGACTCCATCAATTAAAGGAGAGAGATCTAATACACATTGCCACCGGGCTTGCAAACTGTGCCCAACCCAAGTTAACCTTTTCAGTAACAGAAGAAATTCTGCAGAATAATATACTCAAAATGTTGGAGGAACTCAGCAAATCTGGCAACATCTATAGAGAAGAATAAAGAGTGGATATTTTGGGCCTAGACCCTTCATACAGTTCTGATAAAGGGTCTCAGCTCGAAACATCGACCCTTTATACCCCTCCAAAGATGCTGACTGACCTGCTGAGTTCCTCCAGCATTTTGTATGTTACTTAATGTTTTCAGGATAAGGATCACAGAGGACGCATGTGAAAAACTACTTAGGATTCAACAAACTGCGTTTATTTTTATTAACAAAATTAGATTTCAGGCAGTAGGAATAAAATTTAATGCGACTTAGCAACTCAAGGGCAGCGTACGTTATGAAACAACAGCACTTAGAGAAACATTGCTTATTGTCTATTGTCTAGAAACACAAAATACTCTGCAGATGCTGGGGTTGTGCATGTAGCTCTCAGAGAAACAAGGACAACGCTTGACTTCCTCCTGGGAAATGAGGCTAGGGAAGTTGCGGAAGTGGAAGTGGGGGAGCGCTTGCAAATAAGTTATAAAAGTTTTAAAATAAGTTATGGAAAATGATAGCTCGGCTCCACAGATAAATCCTAAAGCAATTTTGATGACAGTAGACAGGGACTTCCAAAGATTAGTGGGAGGGTTGTTGGCAGATAAATGGACATCTAGTAAGTGGTAAGCTTTTAAAGCTGACATAGGGAGAGGTCAGTGCCTGCATGTAGCTGTTGGAGTGAACAGCAAGGCTGCCAACATTAGGGAACCCTGACTGATGAAGATATGGTCAGGTTAAAGAAGGAGGCAAATATCAGGTAAAGGCAGCTGGGATTAAGCAAATCCCTGAGGAGTACAAGGGATGTAGGAGTATACTTAAAAAGGAAATCAAGAGCTCAAGAAGGAGATATGAGATATCCTTGGCAGCTAAGATAAAGGAGAATCATAAGAGATTCTATAAGTATGTTACAAACAAAAGAGAAAATGTTCCCAAAAAAAATCAGAATGATAATTCACATATGGAACCACAGGAGATGAGTAAGGTTTTAAATGCACAGTAGGTCATGGAAGAGAACAGTTAAAACCATGAAACCTATTAATATAATTTCAGTCATATGGACTGCACTGGGTGTGCCAGCACTGCTACAATGCCCTTTGAGAGGGTAAATAATTTAAGTCAAGGAAACTGTTTTGTTTAGACAGGTTTTTAGTAAACATAGTTCAGAATCTTGTTAACAGTTCATTGAAAAGTAATAATACTCTGAGATTAAATCTTCAATTGGAATAATAAGGAAAATGTATTCTGCATTTTCAATCTCAAGATGAAAGCATGAAATAACATCCATATTATGTTAGGAACTTTTAATTGCAGTAACTAATATTTGAAGTAGATGGCATTTTGTATAACCAGAAGTCTAAGCAGTGAGTCCAAGGTTATGGGAGGAGAAATCAGACTCACTAAATACACCACCTGCAATATGTGGGAAATCAGGAAGAATTCCAATATCCCTGAAAATCATGTGTTCAGGGAATGTGTGCAGTTACAGTTTCTGAGTGACCATACTGCATATAGGGTAGCATTTCAACTCTAGACATCAACAACTCGTTTCTTCCCACAGACGCTGCTCGACCCGCTGATTCCAAAATCTGCAGTCTCTTGTGTCTCCATGACCGCACTACACCGTCTCAACACCACTTCTCAACTTCGATAGCACTCACCCCCACCCCATCGTGACCCTGACACATCTGCAAATAAAAACTTGTGACCCCTATCCTGAAAGTCTAATTCAACACCTGAATTGTTGAACCATTCCAAAGACTTCCTGATATTATTTTCCTTTCTTGGATAACTGTCTGCTGGAATATTCCCTGTCCCCCACCCCATATTCCCAATACTTTCAAGATCCATAATCTGTTTTCTACTATTCAGCTGCAAGGAAGAAGGTTTTTAAGCATAATAAAAGTTCAAGGCTTATTCTACTGTACAATTAACATTGGATCTCATGTGCAATAGAGTACTCTATTGAAAAACCTTTATATAAATCATGCAGTGGCCTGCTCTACATTGCCCAGTTTGTATGTCTTTTCTGGCAAAGCAAGATTTCTAAGCCATGCTTCTGCAAATTCTAGATAGGATTTCATGCTAAACCTCATATAGATCCTTACAAATGACCTACCTGCAGTAACGTGCAGATCTGACCAAGTGAATAGAACAGATCTGCATGCCATGACTTATTAATAAGCTGAATGAGCATGACTAAAGGAGACGTAACTGTACAAAAGTAAATTAACTTTTAAGCTAATTTTTGCAAGCTCATGTAGAAAGATTACACATAACAGTTAAGAAATGTCGCCATTACCAAAGTTCGTTATCTTGCTGACTGTGGTGAACTACATATACCTGTCTGGACACGCCCCCTGCTGACTGCTCCTGTGGCTCCTCCCACAGACCCCGATATAAAGGCGATTGAGGTCTGAGCCCAGCCTCTCTGTCTTCAGGATGTAGTATGGTGGTCGACCACTGCTTGTTCCTTCTTCCAGTCAATAAAAGCCGATATCTCGCCTTTGATGATGCATCACTGAACTTTTAAATATTTTAAAGTAATCCTTTGAAACATATCAAATAACTGTACCAGCCACAAAAGGGGTTTGTTCAGTTAAATCATTATGATTCTCTTCACATGATTCATCACGACTGTGAAAGATATGAGGAGACCTCCTGTGACCTTTCTCTCTCATTACTACATTTTAATTATTATATATCAATGTCTTTCTGCTGGAGTGTACTTCTTGAAAAATGTTTTTGTGATAATTTTGACAAAGTCCACACGGGAATTTATGATATAATTCATCAATTACAACTCCATACATGATGATCAAGTTTCATTAGCATTAGTTTTTTTTTGTAAGAGTCATATTTCTACCCTTGAAATGGATACTATAAGAGTAGAACATGATTGATTAAATAGACGAGTTGGATTCCATGAGTATAATACCAGATAAATAGGTGTTCTTTGCCCTCCTGCTGCAACAGTACCCTGTGGATCTGTATTGCAGCTCAAGATGTTCATTTATCAGGACAGTGAGGTTCAAATGGTAGCGTGACGTTCAAAACATATGTTGCAGTCAAGTGACAGCAACTTTATTACATTGATTTACTGTAACCTTTTATATAGGGAAATGTTACAAGATCATGTGAATCTCCTGTATGAGGAGGGAAAGCATTAAAATACTGTATTTGGTCAAGGAATTTTTGTTTTGAGATGTACAGTACTGTGCAAAAGTCTTAGGTACATATACATAGCTAGAGTGATTTTATGTATTGCACTATACTTCTGCAGCAAAAAAAAACAAATTTCATGATATAAGTGAGTGATGATAAACTGGATTCTGATATGGGTCTCTATTGTGGATGGAGAATGGGAAGAGAGCAGGAAGAAGAGATTCCTGGTTGGAAAAGGGAAGAGAAAGGGGACAGAGTGGGAAGCACCAGAGAGACATTCTGTAATGATCAATAAACCAATTGTTTGGAATTAAATGAGCTTGCCTGGTTTCTCAGGGCTGGGTGTGTCTGCATCTGTGCCAACCCCTCATCCTTGGCACTCTTCTGCCACCTGAACCACACCCCTCCTGCCGCACTTCACCTTCACCAATCCCAATATCCTTTGTTCCTGCCAAATTTAAAAACTCACTCTCGTTGACAAATATAATGCTGTGCAAAGGTTTTAAGCACTCTATATGTATGTGCCTAAGACTTTTGCACAGTATTGTATACCCAGAAACAGTTGAGACGTGAGAGAGGAAGCAAAGTGAAAAATCTCCTAGTGCCCACCAAGTCCACTCTAGAATCAAACACATATTTGCATTAGCCTTATGTTAATTTTATTTTATTCTTACCACTTTCCCATCAACTTCCCCCAGATTTACAACATGGAGAATTTATAGTCTCAATCAACCTACCCCAACTCACACACCTTTGGGATATTGGAGGAAACCAGAGCACTATCAAGGCAGCAGCTCTACCAGCTACACAGCTGAGCTGCCCCAGAAACTGCCTCACTCTTTAAAATGATAGTAGTTTAGAAAAGTACAACCACAACTTCATTCAAGATGATTAATCAAAGAAGATTAAACACACTTTGAAAAAGCTGATTGGTTTTCTTTTTGTTCTTAACCAGTGTAAGTTGATTATCTGTTATTTGTAGTTTCATGAATTGCACAGTTGTTTAAATTCCTGCATATCATGTTCAGAGAAGCAATCACAACCAAAGAGCAAAAGTACAACACACAAATTCATAAAGATGGATGACAAGAGCATTGCTCCACTGTGGCTATATATGCCCATTATCTCATTAGATTTTGCCCAGAACGAATCAGTGCATGTCATCATCATCATTATGTGCCATGTCATATGATGTAGGTGATCATGGTCTTTCCATGACAGTGATTATTCTTGGCCGTATACATGTGTACAATTGAATGACAATAAACTTGAACTTCAGTTATTTTGCTGTTACCTTAAATGCATGTCATCTGATTGTCAGCCCCTTTACCAATGAGAACAGATTCTCCCTATTCCATTCCAACTCCATATCATTCTTAACATGTCCTTTCAACCTTTTCTGTTTTAAGAAGAACAATCACAGCACCTCTATATCTTTGCTTGTTACTTAAGTGCCTCATATCTAGAACCATTTCAGTTAATCTTTTTTTGTATCTGGCAAAGACATTAACATCCTTATTAAATGCAGCAATTAGAATGGTAAATGATGCTTCAGTTGAACCAGCAGTTGTAAAAGTTCACCCATCTTCCTCGCTTTGATTTTCTGCAATTCCACTAATGCCCAGGATCTCAAATGTTTTCCTTTCGGTTAAGAATCTCTCATGTGTAAAAGAACTGCTTAAGAATAATTAGAGCTATGTACATTTTATGGTTAATTATGTTATTACATTACACATTTTTATTGTTAATTATGTTTTGCATTGTGAAGAATTTAACTTTCAAATAAGTCTCAATGAATTTAAATTTGTGGAAATTTTATGGATGTATCTAATCAATGTAAATTTAACAGAGTAGAGGTGATACCACACATTCGATGTTGCCCTACAGTTTTTCTCATTACAAAATATCTTTACTTCTTGAGGGGACTGCAAATCTTGACAAAATTGGATCCCATGCAATCACCTGACTTCCGTCTATGGGATAGCTTCTTTCCACAAGTCATTAAACTAATAAATTCATGTCTGTACATTGCACCAGAGTTATAACACAAAGATTTTTACTCTCTCGCGTTGTGAGATAGATGTAAGATTTAAATAAATTCAATTCTTTTCAATTTAAATAGTTTTTTTAATAAAACGACATTCCCCATGATACTTAACATGTAACATATTAAAATCTGACACTGTCCAAGATATACTGGAAGAGATTATGTAAAAATTGGCAAAAGCTAAGAATTTAAGGTGCATCTTAATGGTGAATAGAGAAATAATGATATATAAAAAGGGAATTCTTGAACTTAAGGTCTTATTTGTTGGTATAATGAGATTATTTCTCACACAGAATGGGTGGAGTGAGGGGGATTCAGGGTGCAAAATCATGATAGTCACTTCTAAACTCTGTACTAACAGTCACATCAAATATTTATCAATTGGCTGCTAACTATGTTGGATGACACTATTGGGAACAATGGAGACAGAATAAAAATGATACCTAATAAAATAAGATAAAAGTTTTCAGAAAAATAATGTAATTTTAGACCAAATACAGTACTGTGCAAAAGTTTTATGCATACATACTGTATATAGCTATGTTGCCTAACACTCTTGCACAGTGTAAAATTAGTAATAGTAATTTTATCTATTGCACTGTACTGCTGCAGTGGGAGGGACTGAGAAGCACCAGAGGAACATTCTGTAATGACCGATAAACCAGCTGTTTGGAATCAAATGACCTTGCCTGATGTCTCAGGGCTGGGAGTGTCTGTACCTGTGCCACCCCTACCCCTGGTGCTCTTTCCTTGCCACCTGTCCCACACCCCTCCTGTGGTGCTCCACCCTCACCATTCTGAACATCCTTTGCTCCTGTCAGATTTACAAACTTGTTCTCCACTCCACATTAAGAAATATAGTATTGTGCAAGAGGCTTAGGCATCCCTAGTAAAATATATGTGCCTAAGATTTTTGCATGGTATTGTATTTCAACCAGAATTTACAAAGTTTATAATTGGCAGCAGAAATATAATTAAAAGTGTTTTATTTTCAAAAGCAATAAACAGTAATCCCAACAGTGTTAATTTGATAATGCTAGAATGGTACTCAGAAATTCAAAGTAATTTCTCTAAGATTATATTTTACGATAGTCATTAAAATATTAACATAGCACAACTTCTCAATTAAGTCAGCAACACTTCATAGACTAAGTTCTACTCTTCACAACATTGCAAGCACAGCAGCTGGTAAAGAATTGGGCAGAGATTTTACATCACATCATCTGTTATGCTAATTAATATTGAAATTACACTACCTTTGCCTACAGTAAAATTCAATATTTTGGAAGGAAAATATGCAATAAATAATCAAATTTAGCTGTAAACAATAAAATTAAACTAAAATGTCCGAGTACCTGAATTGGATAATACAATTAGTAGGACCTTTGACCTCTCAATCTACTTTGTATATCATAATGGTTTTGCAGCTTACTGACTGTATGCATTATATTTTCTCTGTAACTGTAACATGTTATTCAGCATTCTCAATGTTTTCCCTTGTACTACCTCAAGATGGGTTAAAATGGTCTGTACAGATGCCAGACAAAACAACTGTAGTCTTTACAGCCCACGACAATCTGATTTCTAAGTGTATTCTTCTGGAAGAAACAGGAAACAAAGCCAATGTCTTATGTATGTTTCTAATTAACAACATGTACTCTAGGGATAAATTCAAGTTTGAACTACACCTATGTATAGCATTGGAACTGTTGGAATACATAGGACATAATGTACCTCCTGTTCTTCCAGATCAGGATAACAAAGTTTATTGATTCATTCATTTCAACAGGGTCCAGTATTTTCACTACTTTTCTCAGGTTATACTCATAAATTAAATAACTGATAACTAACTACAAGGGAACCCTCTGGTACTTTGTTTTCATGGGTCTCTTGTTTTTCATTATAAAGGTAACTCAATGATTAACGATTAGTTAGAAAAATATCGTATATGGAACTGTTCACACACAAGGCTTGACTCTGTGTCATGTAAAAATTATTACATTTGTCACTATCAAACCAATCACTGTGTCCTGTGAAATTATTACACCTGTTTACCTGGACAGAAATACCCTTTTTTAAGAAAGAACCACTCAGTTCTGCATGAAACAATGCAAAATATCAAGTTACAGAAAAACTGCAATTTCAAAAGTTCCTTGGGAAAGTACACAAGGGTCAAAAAAGTAGCCCTACATAGAGCACTTTCAATATTAAACACAGACATGGCATCTGGAATTATGCATTCAGCATTGACACAGAGTCTAACGCGTTCAAACCAATATCTGGAGCCTTGTGCTAATCCTTAACAAAATACCCAGTTTACAGGGTTAAGAAAAGTGAGACACACGGGTATGTATTGTAATTAAATTGTTGTTATTGGAATGAGCTGTCTCTCTAAGTAGTTTTTTGATTTGCCTAATAATTGAGATTAAACAAACAGAATTTGCGAAACTCAGAAAAGAGCTGCTGGGGAATCATGTTTTCAGTTCTTTTAATTTACATTTTTGAGCACTTTCTTTAACTCTCCTTTCAGAGACAAATTTCTTCCAAAATGCATTGGTTGTTCCACTGAATGGGTATATAATCCTAACTGTATCAAACTCTGTGTTAGTGTAGTGACAATATCTATAAAAATTTCAAACCATAGCCACTCTTATCAAGTTTTCCAAGCTGATTGATAATCATTCTGCTATTGTTACTTGAGCCATCTCTGAATGCAGTATTTGTG
The DNA here is from genome assembly GCF_030144855.1 of Hypanus sabinus. Classification (NCBI taxonomy): domain Eukaryota; kingdom Metazoa; phylum Chordata; class Chondrichthyes; order Myliobatiformes; family Dasyatidae; genus Hypanus; species Hypanus sabinus. Next base: position 35,619,943 of record NC_082707.1, read on the forward strand.
CCTTTATTCATTCTGTTGCCAACCTCTTTGCCTTCCTTCACTGTCATATTTAAAACTGTATCTTTCCTGCATCTCACAATATGTCCATTAGATATAGGACCAGAATTAAACCATTTAGCGCATTGAGTCTGCTCTGCCATTTCATCACGGCTGATCCAATTTTCCTCTCAGCCCCAAACTCCTGCCTTCTCCCTGTATTCCTTCACACCATGAGCAATCAAGAATCAATTAACTTCTGCCTTAAATATACATAAAGACTTAGCCTCCACAGCTGCCTGTGGCAAATAATTGCACAGATTCACCACTCTCTGGCTAAAGAAATTCCTCCTCATCTCTGTTCTAGAAGGACACCCCTCTATTCTGAGGCTGTGTCCTCTGGTGGTCTTAGACTCTCCCAGCGTATGAAACATCCTCTCCACATCCATTCTATCAAGGCCTTTCACCATTCATTGAGTTAGATCACCCCTCATTCTTCTGAATTCTAATGAATACAGGCCCAGAGCCATCAGACACTCCTCATATGACAAGCCATTCAATCCTGGAATCATATTTGTGAATCTCTTTTGAACCCTCTCCAGTTTCAGCATATCCTTTCTAAGAGGCCCAGACCTGCCCACAATATGCCAAGTGAGGCCTCACAGGTGCTTTATAAAGTTTCAACATTACATCCTTGCTTTTATATTCTAGTCCTCTTGAAATGAATGCTAACATTGCATTTGCCTTCCCCACCACATACTCAATATGCAAGTTAACCTTTAGGGAATCCTGCACAAGGACTCCCAAAACTTTGCATCTCAGTTTTTTTGTATTTTCTCTCCATTTATAATATAGTCAACCCTTTCATTTATTTAACCAAAGTGCATGACCATACACTTTTGACATGGTATTCCATCTGCCATTTCTTTGCCCATTCTCCTAATTTAAGTGCTTCTGTAGCCTCTCCACTTCACTTAACTACCTGCCCCTCTAGTTATCTTCATATTGTCTGCAAACTTTGCAACAAAGCCATCAATACCATCATCCAAATCATTGACATATAAAGTAAAAAGAATCGGTCCCAAATCAGACCACCATGGTCACCACTAGTCGCCAGCACACAGTCAGAAAAGACTCCCTTTATTCCCACTCTTTGCCTCCAGCCAATGCTAGAATCCATGCTAGAATTTTTTTTATAATACCATGGGCTCATAGTTTGTTAAGCAGCTTCATATATGGCACCTTGTCAATGGCCTTCTGAAAATCCAAGTACAGAACATCAACCGATTTTCCTTTGTCTATCTTGCATGTTACTTCTTCAAAGAATTATAACATATTTATCAGGCAAGATTTTCCATTGAGGAAACCATGCTGATTATGGCCTAGGTTATCATAAGCTTCCAAGTACCCTAAGACCTCATCGTTAATAATTCACTCCAATATTGAGGTCAGATTAACTGAACTATAGTTTCCTTTCTTCTGCCTCTCTCCCTTCTTGAGGAGTGGAGTGATATTTGCAATTTTCCAGTCTTCCAGAACCATTCTAGTGATTATTGAAGGATCATTACTAATGCCTCTACTATCTTCAGCCACCTCTTTCAGAACCCTGGCATGTACACCATCTAGTTCAAGTGACTTATCTACCTTCAGACCTTTCAGTTTCCCAAGAAACTTCTCCCTAGAAACAAAAACTTCACATATTTCTAACCCCTGATACTCTGGAACTTCCACCATACTGCTAGTGTCTTCCACTGTGAAGACTGATGCAAAATACTTATTCAGTTCATCCGCCATTTCCTTGTTCCCATTACTACCTCTCCAACATCATTTTCCAATGGTTCAATATGCACTCTTGCTTGTCTTTTTACACTTCATGTATCTTAAAAAAACTTTTGGTATTCTCTTTATTATTATTGGCTAGCTTACTTTTGGGTTCCATCTTCACACTCTTAATAACTTTTAGTTGCCTTTTGTTGGCTTTTAACAGCGTCCCAATCCTCTAACTGCCCTCTAATCTTCGCTCTATTGTATACCCTCTCTTTGGCTTTTATGTCAGCTTTGACTTCCCTTGTTAGCCATGGTTGTGTCATCTTGCCTTTAGAATACTTCTTCCTCTTTGGGATGTATATATCCTGTGTCTTCTGAATGGTTTCCAGAAATACCAGCCATTGCGACTCTGCTGTCATACCTGCCAGTATTCTTTTCCAAACAGTTCTGGCCAATTCCTCTCTCATTCCTCTGTAATTCCCTTTAGTCCACTGAAATACTGATACATCTGTCTTTAGCTTCTCATTCTCAAGTTTCAGAGTGAATTCAAGCAAATTATAATCACTTTCCCCTAAGGCAAGAATGGCCAGCCTATGGTGCATGCACCAGAAGTGGTGCATTGGATGATTAGAAGTGGCGCATTGCACCCCAGTGATAATAATAAAAAAGTAAGCCTACTCATGCAAAAAGTATTAACCAAAAACTGATTTGTAGAAAAAAATCTATAACAGGAAATCAAGTAGCTTAGAGCTAGAAATGGGTTTTACTGAGAAGAACTCTAAAACTTGGCAATTATTTTTAGCAATTTTATTATTTCATGCACATCTTTTGGCAAATGTTATCTTCTTTCACATTAATCTGGTTTCAATTTTTAAAAAAGTTCAATGAGTCAAACTAGGAAAGAAGGACTTTTGTTCTGCAGTCGTTCCATAAATGATCAATACACGTTTGATACTTGTTTGATCCTGAAACGCCAGCGTCTGCACCAGTGGTGATTTGCAGTTTTTTGCCAGTCAGTTTACAATTGACACTTGTGCGCTACGGAGTTGTGCATTGTTTGTCCTTCGTAAACATTTGCAGTTTTGTGCATTTTCGAAAATTAGGCTTTGTTTTTACATTCAGTTACCCATCACAGTGCAAAAGAAAGTGAGCAAAAGAAAAGCAGAAAGTGATAGTAAGCATGAATTCAAGGAACAGTGGGAAAATGAGTTCTTATTTATAGTGGGTCTGTCAGGAAAACAGTAGTGCATTATTTGTGAAAACTCTTTCTCACATAATAGAGGACATGATCTTAATAGACACTATAAAACACCAACATCAGACTGAAATAGAAGGAAAACTGAAACTGGTGTTTGGGTCTGAGTTATAGAAAGAATATGTGATTAAGAAAAAGGAAGAAATCAAAAGAAGACAAAATATATTTGTTATAAGTCTCATTAAGGTAAGTAATGTTAATCTTGTTTTATATTAAATCAATATATCATGTAAAATGCTAAATATGTCTATATTAACATATTTTTACAAGAATTGAATGGGGGTACAAGAGTTGTATGATGAAAAAATTGACGCATAGAATGTAAAAGATTGGCCACCCCTGCCCTAAGGGTTCTTTTACCTTAAGTTCTCTAATCCATTCTGATTCACTGCACAACACCCAATCCAGAATAGCTGATCCCCTAGTGGGCTCAACCACGAGCTGCCCTAAAAAGCCATCTCATAGGCCTTCTAGAAAATTCCCTTCTTGGAATCCAGCGCTAATCTATTTTTCCCAATCAGACTGCATATTGAAATCTCCCAAGACTATTGTAACATTGCCCTTTTGGCATGCATTTTCTATCTCCTATTGTAATTTATGGGCCATTTACTTACTATTGTTCGGTGTCTGTATAGAACTTTCATTGGGGTCTTTTTCCCTGGCAGTTCCTTAGCTCTATCCACAATGATTCCACACCTTCCAGACCTATGTCATCTCTTTCTAATAACTTATTTCATTTTTTGCCAATAGGCAACACCACACCCTCTGCCCACCTGCCTATCCTTTCAATACAATGTCTATCCTTATCATACCTGCTAATCTGAAACTGCTACAAGTTCATCTACCTTATTCCGTATACTGCGCACATTCAGATGCAGCACCTTTAGTCCTGTATTCACCCTTTCGATTTTATCACACCATGCTCAACCCTTCGATTGCTAACTTTTTCTGAGGTCTTACAAACATTTGCCTCCATAACCACTCCACTAACTGCTCTAGCACTCTGGTTCCCATCCCCTTCAATACAAGTTTAAACCCCGCTGTGCCGCATTAACAAACCTTCCCACTGGGATATTAGTCCCCCTCCAGTTCAGGTGCAAACTATCCTTTCTGTAAAGTCCCTTTTCATTTTCCCTCCCTCACTTCTTTTCCTGTTAATAGACCTGAAAAATTAATACTGAAACACTAACTTTGATTCTCTGAGTTTCCACATGGAGTTTTTTTTTGGCATTTTCTGCATTTATTTTCATTGATGCAGGAAGTGAAATTGAGTTGACAAATACCAGAGGGGAAAGATCTTGAATATAGAATTCTTGAGCATCTGTGCTCAGGGAATAGTATGTCTGGTTACAGATACACTTAAATTCAATATTCTCAAATATGCTTGCAAAGAATTACATTAAATTACACCACAAAATAAAGCCAATTATCTCTTACATACAAAAAAACTGTTCAGTGACTGGAATGGATATTTGGCCGGTCTGATTGGAATACTTATTCTGGAAAATTTAAAGTGAAGTCCCAATAGACCACATTATAATCTCCATCCTGAATTACATTGAATTTCTGTAGACTAAAACTCCTTGTTGTTGCATATATCATATAGAATTACTAACCCTTAAAATATAATGCAGAAAGCATCTGTTTTTCTTTTAAATGTCCAGCACTGCACTAAATCATATCAATTTAATACATATTTCTCCCAAGAAGGAAAGCTCAAAATGAGTCAGATGCGATAAATCTTCAGAAGCAGACAAATTGTGTCTCAGCATGTTTAGCAGGACTATTGAGAAGATCTGTGAGCTATTGACAGTCATTATGATGGAATCTGTCAACACGAGGAGGTAGCATCAAATTGGAAAAAGATCAGTCTGATGTCTGTATTCAGATACAGTCGACTATAAATTAATAGTTTTTAAAAACCTGCAGAGAGTAGCTAAAAAATCATTAGAAGGGGAAAGATGAAATATGAAAGCAAGCTAGCAAATAATATCAAAGTGGACAGTAAAAGTTTTTTCAAGTATGTTAAAAATAAAAGAGTAATGAGAGTGGATATAGGACTGCTAGAGGCAGGAGAAATAATAATGGTGGACAAGGAGATGGCTGGTGAACTAAATGAGTATTTTGAGTCAGTCTTCATAAGTCACCTACATTAGAGGAACTGCACCTTAGGTTCTGAAAGAGGTAGCGTTAGAGATTGTGGTGGCATTAGAAATAATCTTTCAAAAATCATTGGACTCTGGCATGGTGCCAGAGGATGGGAAAATTGCAAATGTTACTCCACTCTTTAAGAAAGGAAGAAGGCAGCAAAAAGGAAATTATAGATGAGGTAGCCTGACCTCAGTGGTTGGGAAGATGTCAATTGTTAAGGATGAGATGATGGAGTACTTGGTGACAAAGGACAAGATATTACAAAGTCAGCATGGTTTCCTTCAGGGAAAATGCTGCCTGACAAACCTGTTGGAATTCTTTGAGGAGATAAAGTCGGAAAGATAAAGGGGATAAAGTGGATGTTTTATATTAGGACTTTCAGAAGGTGCCGCACATAAGGCTGCTTACCAAGTAAAGAGCCCATGGTATTACAGGAATGTTACTAACGTGGTTAGAGCATTGGCAGATTGGTAGGAGGCAGTGGGTGGGAATAAGAGGATCCTTTTCTGGTTGGCTGCCAGTGACTAGTGGTGTTCCACAGGGGTCAGTGTTGGGACTACTTTCTATGCTGTATATAAATGATTTAGATGATGGAATATATGGCTTTGTTGCCAAGTCTGTGGATGACACGAAGATTGTTGGAGGGGCAGGCAGTGTTGAGGAACCAGGTAGGATACAGAAGGACTTAGATTAGGAGAATGGGCAAGAAAGTGGCAAATGAAAGACAATGTTGGAAAAAGCAAGGTCATGCACTTTGGTAGAAGAAATAAATGTGTGGACTATTTTCTAAGCAGGGAGAAAATCCAAGAATCTGAGATGCAGAGGGACTTGGGTGTCCTTGTGCAGAACACCCTGAAGGTTAACTTGCAGGCTGAGTCAGTGATGAGGAAGGCAAATGCCATGTTAGCATTCATTTCATGAGGTCTAGAATATGAGAGCAAGGATGTGATGCTGAGGCTTTATAAGGCACTAGTGAGGCCTCACCTTGAGTATTGTGAACAGTTTTGAGCCCCGCATCTTAGAAAAGATGTGCTGGCACTGGAGAAGGTCTAGAGGAGTTTCACAAGGATGATTACAGGAATGAAAGGGTTATCATACGAGGAACATTTGATGGCTCTGAGTCTGTACTTGCTGTAATTCAGAAGGATGAGGGAGGATTTCATTGAAATCTTTCGAACGTTGAAAAACCTAGACAGAGTAGATGTGGAAAGGATGTTTCCCGTGGTGGGAGAGCTTAGGACAAGAGGGCACAGCCTCAGGATAGAGGGGTGCCCTTTCAAAACAGAGATGTGGAGCAACTTCTTTAGCCAGAGGGTGGTGAATTTGTGGAATTTTTTACCACTTGCTGCTGAGGACACCTGGTTGTTGGGTGTGTTTAAGACAGAGACTGATAGGTTCTTGATTGGACATGGCATCAAAAGTTACGGGGCAACGGCTGGGAATTGAGGTTGAGGAGGAGATAAAAAAAATGATCCGCCATGACTGAATGGTGGAGTATACTCGATGGGCCAGATGGCCTGATTCTGCTCCTATGTCTTATGGTCTTATTGTCTTGTCATGGAGTTACCCTTCCTAGGTGTGATAGGTTTCTGCTGATTTTATGAAATAGCTACTTCAATTTTTGCTTTGCTCCTCTATTGATTTTTCATTTGGAATATTTTCCCAATCCAGTCTGGATAATTCTACCTCACGTCTTTGTTAAATCCCTTTATTTAAGTTGAAGAAACTGGTTGAAGATCAGAGCTTGCCAGACTTTAACTAATTCTATCAAGGCAGTGAAAGGTACAAAAAATGAAAAACACCCAGTGAGCAACAGTTGTGTGGGTGAATATGCCTTGTTAATAAGAGACGCCAGAAGAGAATGGCCAGACTGGTTGAAGCAGACAGGAAGGAGACAGTAAATGAGTTACAACAGTAGTGTGCAGAAAAGCATGCCTAAATGCACAACACGTCAAACCTTGAAATAGAGGGGTACAGCAGCAGAAGACCACACTGGGATCCACTCCTGTACCTAATAGGGTGGTAATGGAGTACATAATTCATTCATCAAAGTTCTTGATTTTAAAATTATAACTTCAATAGCTCTTAAAACGTGTGGGGAGGGGGGTGAAAGTAGTGAAGTGCAGAACAAAAGTTAGAGATCGAATTGATTTTACAGATCAAAAAGTGGTCCATTGTATTCAATCAATTATTTTTGAAAACAAGTCAATTCCTTTTTCAAAATATGTTCAGCAGTCTTTCCTTGTAAATATTTTATGATTAACAAATTGGGATCATCGTATAATTTTGAAATATTTTTGTGAGATGGCAATATCATTAATATAATGAACATGGAAGGAAAAAACACCAAATATAACTTACATGTGGTACTAACAGCTTAATTTTTAAGCAATCAAATAGACATACAGTAATTTTAAATCTCAAATGGTTTGACAAAAACACATATAGACTCTTCAACCTAAAGTTAAAGAGATAATTCTAACCAGGTCTAATTACTAGACATCAGAGCGCCATCCACAAAGTCACCTTCTTCTTCAAAAAGGAAGGTGATTTGTTTCTTTCTTGTTCTTACTGTCTTCCATTTTAACCTCTTCTTCTGAGTGGGCTCCCATGGCATGAAGGAACCTTGTTTAATTATAGAGAACAAGGTCTCTTGACAGGCCTAGGTTGCTATGAACCCTGATCAGGAACTCCCACTATGAAGTTAGCAGGATCAGAAACAATGGTCAAAAGAGGGTCCAGCAACCAGGTACAACAACAGATGATGTGGTGGAAAATGGACCAACAGGCAGCATTGGTGGAAAGAGAAACTGAGTTAATGTTTTAGGTGAAGGACCACTCATCAGAACGAGAAGAAAGAAAATAAGGTTAGTTGTATGTTGCAATGAAGCTGGGAAGAGGTGCATTGGGCAAGTGAAATATCTCTGATAGAGTGATGGCAAGGTTGATGTGATTAGTTGTAGATGTCATCTAGTTGGTTAGAGGGAGAGGGAGAGGGGAAGGGAGAGGGAGAGGGAGGGGGAGAGGGAGGGAGAGGGAGAGGGAGAGAGAATGAACAAAAACAATGAAATGAGTACAATATGGGAATGAAATTACAAACAAAGGAATGTTAACGTTGTGATGTGAAGGCAGTGGGGCATGGAGAGAGGAAACCTGAAGCAATATCACAACTGAATTATGTACAGTACCCAGCAGAATTTGTAATTGCTGATAAAGACAGAGAAACTGAAAACAATTTATTATGTTACAATGTTAACACAGCAATACTTTTTTCAATCAGGACTAAGTTGTAGAATTCGATATTGAGTTCTGAAGTTTGTAATATGCCTAGATGGAAGATGAAAAGCATATGCTGGGCTTTGTTATTACAGGATAGAAGGAAAAAGATGGATAGGTTAGAGTGGTGTGACTTCAAGAATTAAAGCAGCAGAAAACAGGGATCACCAAGTTCCTCCTGTGGAAAGAAAAGTAAGTTTACTGCAGTGTTGTCACTCAATCTGTGTTTGGTTTCGCAAAGGTAAAAGGGACCACATAATGAACAATGAATGTAGTGCAATAGGTTGAAAACATCAGTAGGGTAAAGGTAAAAGGAATTGTGTTATGTCTTCTACAATCATACAGAAGTTGAGTAGATGATGGGACATGAGGGGAAAGTTAGGCAGTTGTAAAAGCAACAGTTCTTTTAAAATTTGGAAAGGAAGATGTGTGTGGTGGTAGGATCTCATTGGTGCTGGTAGAAATGGTAAATGGAAGTTAGCCAGCTGGAAATTAAGGACCAGAGATTTTACTCTCTCTAGGCAGAGATGGAATGAGAGTAGATGTACTTGAAATAGATGTTACGTGGCCAAGGGTACTTTCAACTCTGGATGACAGGAAGTCATGGTTCAGGAAGAAGGAAAGAAAAACCTCCTAGACACTTGTGTTGAAATTCTGGAATTCTCTTTAAATCATGAGTGTACCAGAAAACAAGTTGAAGAAAGAGAGTATGACTTGAAACTAGAGAGTTCCATGTATCCCAGGAAAAACAGGTATAATAGCTTAGACTCAGGCAAGCTCCCGCAGCTACACCTTTGATCTGGAGGAAGAGTGCGGGGATTAAGTGGAAATTGTGAGAACAAGTTCAACCAGGTGAAGATGCATGTTGACAGAATGGAAGTAGTTGTGTCTCTGTTCAAAGAAGAGCATAAGGCCTCTTAATTGCAAAGAGGATCTGCACATCCATGACATGAATGAACACGTTTGAATGAGAGAATATGGACCAGGCCATTTCTGCTCTAAGCTATTCACCTGTAATATTGTCTGTTTTTCCTCTTTCATTGGTTTCAATCTGATGAGATCAATGTAATATCAATACAATGTTGGGGCCATAGTAATATTTACTATGGCCCCAACATTTGATTCTTGCTCCAAGTTAAATTGGGCTTTAAATAAATTAAAAGGTGTAGTTTTCATCTGATAATATACTTTATTCTCATAGGTTATGCAATAACAAATGCTAAATATGCTTGCTTATCTTCTGAGAAACAGAAAATTTGTATTTATATAATCTCTTCCAATTTCCTTTCAGATGCTCTTATAAAGTACCTTAAAAGCATTTTTAGACATGACAATCAATGTGTACTCAGACACAATAGCCAAATTGTGCACTGCAAATTTTCAAAAAACTAGTTGATAATGACTGCTTGGTCTGTTTTAACAATGTTGATTCAAAGAGAATTATTGTCTGGTATACTGGGGCTTTTTTTCCTGCACTTTGAAGCAATCCCATGAGATCTTTAATGTCCATCAGAGAAAGAATATTGCTTTAAAAAAGTCCATCTCATACAAAGTAGCATTACTTCAGTACTGTACTGGAATGTCAGCCTGGATTACTGCACTCAAGTTACTTGAACACAACCACAAGTTAATAATAAAAAATGCTAATATTATTAACTGACATGGGGCATTTAACATGTATCACCAACCTACCGCAAAATACAGTTGCAGGCACAAGTAAAAGCACAAATATTTTTTATCTGAATTGTACTCTACTACACAACTACATTTCAAGGCAAATTGCAACTACCATTTCTGTTTTCTGGTATCATATCAATGAAGTCAATTTGTTTTAGTCTCTTCAATATTAGCAAAACTTAATGTAGTTATTATCTACATTAAGCAAATTTACTTTTAAACAAAAAAAAAGACCTACATCATGTTGTAAGTTCTAGAGATGAATGGGCAGATTTTACAAAACACTGCTCCCAGCTTAAGTCTTTCTTATGGATCAAACACCATTCACAATCAAAGTGTAGAGAGGAGGGAGTCTTGGATATTAAAATTAATGGATAGAAAATCTCATGGGGCCCTCTAATCTTTCTGCCCAAATTCCTGACATATGTTCCAGGCATGAAAAGCTCCATGCTCTATTAAAAGTTTGTAAAATCAACTCTTTAGTGGCATAAGGACCCACAGTGGAGGTAAATATTTGAGATGTGCTTCAAATTCTACTTGTGATGTACTGTCTGACTAATATATGTCCCACAGGAATTCAACATAAACTGCAGTAACCTATAAACATCAGTGAGAAAATTAACAAAAAAGCTTCTGTTGTACTACCCTTACAACCCCCACCTCCCAAAAAACAGATCAATGTCATTACATTTCAGTGATTCTTTTTCACGAAGATGAAGGTGATTTTTTAAAATGTGGCCTTGAGTTCAGTACCACTTTTGTTTTTATCCTTCCTCCCTCATTCATAATTCTGCACAGGTTTCTTCTTTTTTTTATTAAACTTTTTTAATTGAGTTTTCAAATAATTACAGAAATAAAAGAAAATATATGAAAAAAAATTATATATACCCTACCCCCCCTCCCCTTAACCCCTCCCCCCTAACATCCCTATATAAAAAAGAAAGAAAAGAAAGGGAAAAAAAAGAAAGAGTGCCTGGATATCGGAAGATCCCCACATGCTCCATGGAGTTCGTAATAACTTTAGTATATACATTTATTTCTTTCCCCAAATAACCAATTATTTCATCTTCAGAGCACCTATATATTTAATCCTGTCTTTTGTAAATAAGGGCACCAAATTTTCAAAAATGTTTCATATTTATCTCTTAAATTGTAAGTAATTTTTACAAGTGGAATACAGCCATAAATTTCCTTCTTCCAACGATCTATACTTAAGTATGCATCCGATTTCCAAGTAACTGCAATAGCCTTTTTGGCTACTACCAATGCAACTTTTATAAATTCTTTCTGATATTTATTCAATTTGGGTTTCGGATTTATCCCTTCAATATCACCTAGTAAAAATAATATTGGATTATGTGGAAGTTGTGTTCCAATAATTTGTTCCAATAAAACTCTTAAATTTGTCCAAAAAGGTTGAATTTTAGAACAAGACCAAGAAGAATGTAAAAAAGTACCGATGTCTTGTTTACATCGGAAACACTGATCGGATAAATTTGGGTTTAATTTATTTATTTTTTGTGGTGTAATATATAATTGATGTAAAAAAATTATATTGCACTAATCTTAACCAGACATTTATTGTATTTGTCATACTATCAAGACACAGTCTTGACCAATTTGTTTCTTCAATTTTAATATTCAAGTCACTTTCCCATTTTTGTCTTGACTTATGGACTCCTTGTTTAATTGCCTGTTTTTGAATCAAGAGATAAATTTTTTAATCTTTCCTTTCTGAATTAAAGTTTCTATTTTGCACAGGTTTCTTCTGAGGAGCCTTTAACAAGCAAAAGATGTTTTATTATTCTAATTTATGTTGAAATATTTCAGAGAAGTTCAAGACATGTAAACAGATGGTCAGTGTTGTACAACATTAAAAAAGTATTCTTCCTAAATGCACAACTACATTTAAGTACAAGTTGATAGGCAGTGCCATTTAACCATTACAGATGAAGCACATAGAAGATTCACAAATATGTTTGAGAGATATTTAAAAAGAAGTTAAAATTAAGATGCTGAGCTCCATTAGCAGTAACAGTAACAGGAAATGCTCAAAGTTAATCTTCTGAACTAGAATATACAGCTACACAATCATGAACATTAATTCCCCATGAAAGCTCACTGCTGCCTATGAGGACAAAAGAGATGCTAAGGGTATGTTAAAATAATCCTATTAAAGATGCAATGCATTGTCAAGTGTATTGACCTGTAATTCTGGTAGTCAGATGTTTCTAACTATTTTGAAACTACATTGACTGATTCAATGTACTTTGCATTAAAAGATAAGCCTTGATTAAGACTGGGCTTTGCACTAGTAATGATTGCCACAGTAATGTCCACAACCGCAATTTGCCACACAGGCAGTTACATTTAGAAACTCAGTAGGCACCAAATGTGAGTCCCTACTCCTTCAGAGATGCAAACAACAGAGAATCAAAAATTTAGTGCTAACATCAATCTTTACATGATTATCTCACTGCAAATAAAAGTAAATGTTAGTCCTGATTGAAAAAAGTATTGCTGTGTTAACATTGCAAAATAATAAATTTTGCCAAATAACCTCTTCAGCTCTAAAAAAAAAATCAGGGTGTGATTATTACTTCCATTCCATGATAAAAATCTATTTCTTTACAATTTTTTAAAAAATATTTAATTGCCTGTGCCAGTCTGTATGGAATGTTAATTATAGTTGACACCTTTCTTGCTGTCTGTGGAAACTCTTCAACATGACTAGCTGATCAGCCAACTCAATAAATGTGCCTGGACACCATATACTTTTTATTTATGGTGTCAGACTGCAAACTCCACCATGGACAGCCCCAAGCCTGGCTGTGAAATGGGCAAGGGATGGGCAACCCTGTCCCGTAAAAATCCAGAGCTACAGAAAGGCCTTATCCGCAAGAGAAGAAGGATCTGTGAGTTGCTATTGGCAGCCAATGCTCCAGTAGGGGTGATGCACTTAAGTCAGACTGTAAATCCAGCAGGAATAGATAAACTTGACAGCACAGAATCCCCAAAATATATGTGGACAGCCATTACTATATTCTAACAGAATATTTATGTTAGAATGATTTCATGTAACAGCCTGTAATTTACCACCTCTTAAAATTAATGACATTATAAATTACACGTTTAGTGTCTGAAAATGCCATTCCTTGTGTTCAGCATGGCAGGTCAGAATTAGCACTTTCATTTGTTCATTTGTTATGTTTTTGAAAGTGCATGTTGTTGAGGAGGATAAAAGGCAACAAGCATAAGATTACTGTTTACTTTGTGCCATTTAAGTATATTATGAGGAGGGCAGATATATGCTCCCAAGTGAGGTCTTGGAGATTGTGGTATTCCCTGCACCTCCCTCAGTTCTCTTTCCATATATCCAGGGATTTGCACTTTCCTTTTCTCAATATGTACTTCTTTTCCTATTCCAGGAATCATTCCCTTCCTTTCCCAGTTCCAGAGATTTATCTATTGCTTCCCATTAGATATGAAGATTGATCTTCTCCTTTCTCCAGACTCATGGGTCCCCCTTCATCTCATCCCTGTCCTAGCGACTGCTTTTCTCCCCTTCTCAGATCCAAGGATACTCTCCTCACAGAACCAGCAATTCTTCTATCCAGGGATCCAATTTTCTCCCTTCAGATCCAAGGACTTCCTCATTCCTGACTGAGATCCAAGAATTCCCTCTCCTTAAAGTCCTCCTTGCCTTCAACTCAGACCTAAGGATCTTCCTTCTCTCTCTCCCGAAATACAGAAACTATCTCTACAGCCCTACGGGACTCCCCCTTCTATTTTCCCCAGGTCCATTTCCCCACACTTAGAGATCCTGATTCTTCTCTACCTCCCTCCCACCCCGGCAGAATTTCACGCAACCTCCCTGAATACAGATTCCCCGTCCTCTTCTTAGATCCAGGTATTACCCCTCCTCTCCATAGATTCCTCCTCTCCCCACATCCTGGGATCCAGGGATTCCACTCCCCACCCCATCTCCTCTGGTCCAATGACCCCCCCCCCATCTCCCCTGGTCCAGGGTCCTCCTCCCCTTCTCCCCTGGTCCAGGGTCCTCCTCCCCTTCTCCCCTGGTCCAGGGTCCTCCTCCCCTTCTCCCCTGGTCCAGGGTCCCCCTCCCCTTCTCCCCTGGTCCAGGGTCCCCCCTCGTCTCTCCTGATTCAGGGTCCCCCCTCTTCTCCCCTGGTCCAGGGTCCCCCTTCGTCTCTCCTGATTCAGGGTCCCCCCTCTTCTCCCCTGTTCCAAGGGTCCCCCTTCGTCTCTCCTGATTCAGGGTCCCCCCTCTTCTCCCCTGTTCCAAGGGTCCCCCTTCGTCTCTCCTGATTCAGGGTCTGTCTTACCTGCAGAGTCCTGAAGCTCGCGCTCAGGTGCGCGATGTGCAACGCCAGGCAGCGCGAGGTGCACCTGGCTCGCGAGACGCTCTCCGCAGCCGCGCCGTCCCCGGACCGCCGCGCGCCCACCGGCAGCAGTGAGCAGAGCAGCGCGGGGAGCAGCCACCACAGCCGGGCGCTCGGCATCGCACAACGGCCCGCGCCCGCTGGTACCCTGCCAGCCGCTGGCAACTTCGCCGCGCCCGCTGGTATACCCTGCCAGCCGCTGGCAACTTCGCCGCGCCCGCTGATATACCCTGCCAGCCGCTGGCAACTTCGCCGCGCCCGCTGATATACCCTGCCAGCCGCTGGCAACTTCGCCGCGCCCGCTGATATACCCTGCCAGCCGCTGGCAACTTCGCTGCGCCCAACTGCACGATTTTGCACCCTGGCAGTGACCGCAGCCACAACTTGTAAGAATTCGACCCACCCCTTTACCCAGAGCCCGCCTTCTAAGAGCATCCACTTCGCACTGCCCCGCCCATCAGACCATGCTCCTTGAAGTCTGCCCACGCACCTTATAGAGTTAAGGTTGCCTTTCGGTCCACTGGTCCATGCCGACCAATGTCCCTATCTCTGCCAGTCCCTTTTCCCTGAATTTGGCCAATATACATTTCCTATTCAGGAACAGTCCAAATGTGTTCTAAGTATTAAAATAGAACCCACATCTACATTCCCATGGGCAGCTCATAGCAAATACCCACCAACCTCTGCGAAAAGCTTGCCCTTCACTTCTAACAGATGCCCTGTAGTTTTAAATTACCTTACTCTGGCAAAAAAGACTGTGAGCATTCACTTCACCTATATACATCATGATTTTACATGCCTCTATATGGTCACCTCTCAGCCATCTACACTCCAGTGAAACAGAATCAGTTTCTTGTTATAACTCATGCCCTCCAGACCCATCATCATGATCATGACCCATCATCATGATGAATCTTTTCAGCAAGGTGGCTTCAAAGGCACAATTCCTTGCTTCCACTCTTTCCTTATGTCTTTGAACATCAGGAGATCCCATTATGTGCAAATGCCACTTTTCTGTGACATTTCAACTGTTGCACTCACATGAAGTATAGTATATTTGATAAATGGTAAATTTTTCCCACACTGAAAAAAATTGAAATCAATTGCGCATGAATGGCTGGTAGAATGAGTGTTGTGATGAGTTTTGGGGACAGGCAGCCGGACAACCTAGATATTTCTGGTAATGCCAATGGTGAATTATCAATAATTTTTCTTCTCAGGCTAGTTCCCCGAAGTCATGGAGACTTGCTTCCACTGCTGTGTAGCAGATTCCAAGATGGCCCATGCAGGACTCTCAAATTCTACCATGGAGCCTTTAATATTGGAGTGGATTGTAAAAACACAGGAGTTTGTAAATGTTCAATGTGTAGTGTATTTCCATCAGCTTCAGCAAACAAATTAATGATGACTTGACATTCTGTCCATCATGCATATGTGTTATGAAATTGAAGATTTCTGCAAGAAGGCAAAATTGAGGATGATGCTCCAAAGTTCCTTCAGTTCAATAGTCAAAATCTTTTAATTGATAAAAAATTTCATGTATGGTAATTGATGTTGCTCCCCTTATTTCTCTTGTAGTTGACCTGTGCTGAAGGAAATGTCCACCAATGATCCAAATGGGCAGAATTCGCACTGTGGTTCAGGGAGCAGTTCTGCAACTTTTGGATGGAAAACCAATACAATGGTATTCCTTTGTGGCAAGTAGTAGGGAAACCCTCTTGTAGTACTCACAATTAGGTTGTTTTCTTACCACAAAGGTAGTTATGAAATAGTAACTATGAGATCATCCAATGCTCTTCACACATCCTGAAGGAAGAGTTGTACAATTGCAACCGAATTTCCTCTCTGAGGTTTAGAATTTCAAATGCACTTACGACCCGGTTACTTTACAATTGGCATATCACCTTCTCGACTTCTTGTTGGTCACAATTGACAGCATGGCTGAACTCGGGAGTGTTCTGTGGGACGGAATCAAGGGTGGAATAATAGTTGTGTAATTCTCCTTGGTGTGCCGTCCAGCTGGATAAGTGCATTTCTCTTTGAGGCTCGAAGTAGTCTGGGCTCTTGGTGCTTGGGCCATAGTTGGCCTTGGCATTGTTGAAGAGGGTAGGTTATCAGTGAATAGTCAGCTGATATGTAGATTTCTGACAAAAAATAATGATGTAAACAACTTGTGATTTTTCACAAAGTAAGTCATACTATTAATAGGTCAGGAATAAAGGATCATTGTTGGGGTGGTGGGCTATTAATTGCATACTCCAGTGATAGTTGTTTGAACTCTCGGTGTTAACAATTTGGATTAAGAGGCACAAGATGATGTAAAAAATGGGAAGTAGACTTAAAACTGCAGCCTCCAGGAGATCCTGGCTGGTGTGGTAGACTGAGTGAAGGTGCTCAATGAAGTAGTCCCCCAGTCTGTTTTGAGTCTCATCAATGCAGAGGAGGGTACAATATATCTAAGTTTACTGACATTATGGAGCCTAGTGGCTGTGAGGGTTGTGAGAAGGTTGCAGGGAAGTTTCTGGGAAATATTTACAGGTTAATTGAATGAGTATGGACATGTCAGATCAAATATTATGTGAAAAGATATGTTAATAACTTCAGTAAAAAATGGAAAAACATTAATTTTTAAATATAGTTTTGAGGTGTCAGTACTCAGCAGGACCTGAGAGCACTTGTATCTAAATCACTGACACTGGGCTCTTGCTGGTACAGCAAGAGATTGGAAAGGCAAAAGGTCTGTTGGGTTCTTTTGCTTGAGAATTTGAGTACATGTGTAAAGACTTTTTGCTGTAGTTATATAGGGCTTTGACAAGCATGTGTCTGGACTATTGTGCTTGGTTCTAGTTTTCCTACCAAAGAGAGAGACTCAAATGCTCACCAAATTAATTCCTGGAATGGGGTAGTGTTCATCTTATGAGAACAGATTAAGCATATTGAGGGCAGAGTGCTGTGGAGACTTTGTTCCTGAGTATTTTCCTGACAATAGATTTTGAATGTTGAGGAAATTATGGGATGTTAGGTTAGTGCAGCAAAGTACAATATTATAATATCAATCCATTTCTTGTATTGCTATGGAAAGTAGTTACACAGGGTATCATGGTAACGTAGCAGTCAGTGCGATGCTATTATAGCTCAGGCCATCAGAATTCGGAATTCAATTCTGACGTAACCTGTAAGGCGTTTATATGTCCTCCCCCACGGAATGCATGGGTTTTCTTTGGGTGCTCTGGTTTCCTCCGACAGTCCAAAGACCTACCAGTGAATAGATAAATTGGTCATTATAAATTGTCCCGTAATTAGGCTAAGGTTAAATCTGGGCTTGCTGGGTGATGCGGCTTGAAGGGTCAGAAGGGGCTATTCATCACTGTATCTCAATAAATAAGTAAAGATATATATAAAACCATAACCCCGAATCTAAGTTTAAATTTAACCTCACCTCTCACAGAAAGCCTCAAATGAAAATGCTCCAGGCCAGTCCAACTATGAACCTTATCACTTTACAATGGGACCCTCAGCTTGACATGGGTCCTGCTTTTAATCTGGACATTTGCTCTGCTGAAACACGTACAAAATGCTTGAGGAACTCTGCAGGTCAGGCAGCATCTGTGGAAATAAATAGATAGTCAATGTTTTGAGCCAAGACCCTTCTTCAGGACTCTGTTCTGCTGTATGCAAACTTACACTCTAACCTTAAAATACCTCTGCTTTGAAGTTCATCTGTTCTATGCTTATAACTCTAAAACTGCATTAACACCCCTCAATTCTGTTTCAAAAAGCTGTATAAAAATCATGAAATTTGTTGGGAGCATTTCTAAAGCAGCACACTTCTGTGAGATGTTTTCCTCAAGCTTTCTCTTAAAATACATTTCTTGATCTGATGAACATGGTACCACCTTTTATTTGCCAGATTTCTTCTGGCATTTCTCACCATTTAATTTAGAAGGGCAATTAAATTAAATTAATTTAATTTAGTTGCTTTAGAGATGTATTAGAGATGTGCCTGATCTTTCAAATAGTTCTCACATCAAGCTACCTGTTAGAGAATGGTGCAAAATTGATCAAGATCTTTAAAATACTGTCCAAAATATATTTTTGCTGTCAATCTGAAATAGATGCCAGAGAAATACTGCTGGATACATAAATTTCTTTCACCAAAAGCTCTTTCATATAAATGACTAGCATTGATGCACTCAGAAATGTGCACAGCTCTAGTTAGATTGGATAAAGTGACTTGTCAGTGCAATGCCTATTGCTTAGACAATGCACAAACAGCTCTCAAGGGTCTCGGTTCAAAACCATTCCAAATCGAGTCCTGATTCTAATCCTGCTCTAAAGTGTTCTCTATATGAAGAATCATCCAGTGGATCTTTACTGGATTCTTACCCTAACTCAGAAGTTCTAATTTGAAACTCTAATCATGAAAATATGTTGGAGCTAAAATACACTAACCACTCTATAACATACTTCTAGTTTTCAGATACCTTTCCAATTTGAATCTCCAACTCACATGCTCTATCCATGTTGACACAAAACTCTAAAGTAGCAATAAGATCATAAGACATAAGAGCAGAATTAGGCCATTCAGCCCATGGAGTCTGCTCTGCCATTCCATCATGGCTGATCCCGGATCCCGCTCAATCCATACAGTGGCTTTCTTGCCATATTCTTTCCATGGACTTGGCCACCACCACAGCCTTTGGCAGAGCATTCCACAGATTCACTACTCTCTGGCTAAAAAAAATTCCTCCCTAACTCCACTCTAAAAGGTCATCCCTCAATTTTGAGGCTGCGCCCTCTAGTTCTGGATACTCCCACCATAGGAAACATCCTCTCCACATCCACCCTATCTAGTCCTTTCAACATTTGGTAGGTTTCAATGAGATCCCCCTGCATTTTCTAAATTCCAGTGAGTACAGGCCCAAAGCTGTCAAATGCTCTTCATATATTAACCACTTCATTCCCAGAATCATCCTCGTGAACCCCCTCTAGACTGTCTCCAATGACAACACATCCTTTCTGAGACATGGGGCCCAAAACTGTTGACAATACTCCAAGTGTGGCCTGACTCGTGTCTAATAAAGCATCAACATTACCTCCTTGCTTTTTTATTCTATTCCCCTTGAAATAAATGCCAACATTGCATTTGCCTTCTTTACCACAGACTCAACCTTTAAATTAACTTTCTAGGAGTCTTTCACGAGGACTCCTAAGTCCCTCTGCTCCTCTGATGTTTGAACCTTCTCCCCATTTAGATAATAGTCCGCACTATTGTTCCTTTTACCAAAATACATTATCATACATTTCCCGACATTGTATTCCATCTGCCACTTTTTTGCCCTTTCGTCCAATTTGTCTAAGTCCTGCTGTGATCGCATTGCTTCCTCAGAACTACCTACCCCTCCACCTATCCTTGTATCATCTGCAAACTTTGCCACAAAGCCATCAATTCCATTATCTAAATAATTGACAAACAATGTGAAGAGTAGCAATCCCAATACTGACCTCTGAGGAACACCACTAGTCAATGGCAGCCAACTAGAAAAGGCCCCTTTTATTCCCACTCACTGCCTCCTGGCTGTCAGCCATTCCTCTATCCATATCAGTATTTCTCCTGTAACACAATACAATTTTATCTTGTTAAGCAGCCTCATGTGTGGCACCTTATCAACTGTCTTCTGATAATCCAAGTAAATGACATCCACTGCCTCTCCTTTGTCCACCCTGCTTGTTACTTCCTCAATGAAAACTAACAGATTTGTCAGGCAAGATTCCCCTTTACAGAAACCATGCTGACTTTGACTTAATTTATCATTAGTCTCTAAGTAACCTGAAACCTCATCCTTAATAATAGACCAGAACTTACCCAACCACTGAGGTTAGGCTAGCTGACCCATAATTTTCTTTATTTTGCCTTCCTCCCTTTGTAAAGAGTGGAGTGACATTTACAATCTTCAAGTCCTCCAGGATCATGACAAAATCATGACCAATGCACCAATTATCTCTTCAGCAACCTCTCTCAGGACTCTGGGATGTAGTCCATCTAGTCCAGGTGATTTATCCACCTTCCAGACCTTTGAGTTTGCCTGGCATTTTTTGCTTTGTAATAACAATGGCACTCACTCCTGCTCCCGGATACCTGTGGATCTCCGGCACATTGCTAGTGTCTTCCACAGTGAAGACTGATGCAAAATACCCATTAGGTTCATATCCCATTTCTTTGTCCCCCATTACTACCTCACCAGCATCATTTTCCAGTAGTTCAATATCAACTCTCCTCTCCCTTTTACTCTTTATATAATTGAAAAAAAAATTTTGGTATCCTGCTGTATATTACTGGCTCGTTTGCCCTCATATTTCATCTTTTCCCTTACAACTTTTTTTAGTTGCCTTTTGATGGAATTTAAAAGCTTCTCAATCATCCAACTGTTGCAATGAGCGGCTGGAGCAACTGGAAGCGGACCCAAGTGCAGGACACAGACATGGAACTTGTCACGGAGACGGACTTGGACATGACTTAGACTCGAAGCCTGGACTTGGACTTGACTTGGAGCCTGGAACTGAGCCGGGACTTGGATTTGAGTTGGACACCAAACTGGGACTCAGACTTGACTTGAACTAGGAGCCCGGGCTCGGAACTTGGACTTGGACTAAGAGCCGGGGCTCGGAACTGGAACAAGGAGCTGGAACTGGAACACGGAGCCTGGAACTGGACTTGGAGCCTTGACTTGGACTGGGACTCAGACTCGACAAAACAAAACAATGACAGACCACTTGCATCCCTGCTTGGAGTGGCGGCAAAATGGCTGGCAACACTCAGCTGGACATGAGAGGACAAAAACAAACAATGACAGACTACTCACATCCTGGCTTGGAGTGGCGGCAAAACGGTCAGCAACACTCAGCTGGACATGAGAGGACAAAAACAAACACCAACAGACATTTCGTATTGTGGCTCGGAGCAGCGGCAAATGGCCAGCAATACCAGCTGGACACAAGACGACAAAAACAATTCGTATCGTGGCTCGGAAGATGGTCCCTTATTCTTGGCAGCTTGGAATGAGCATAGCCGTTCTGCTGAGGTGACGAACCAGCCGCAAGTAGATGTAAGCAGGAGCTTTTATGCTGTTTGAATGAGGATCAGGTGCCTCAATCAAGGAGCCAAGCAAAACACGGGGAAAAGAAAATCAACAGAAACAAGGATTCAGAAGACTGGACCGTGACACCAACTTCCCACTCACTTTTGCGACCTTATATGCCCTTTCCTTGGATTTTATACAGTCCTTTACTTCCTTAGTCAGCCATGGTTACCTACCCCTGCCATTTGAGAACATCTTCCTCTGTGGGACATATCTATCCTGTGCCTTGTGAACTATTCCCAGAAATTTTAACTATCTCAGCTCTGCCACCATCCCTGACAGTATCCTCCTCCAATCCACCTGGGCAAGCTCCTCTGAAATTTCCTTTATTCCATTGAAATACAGATACATGTGACTTATACTTCTCCCTCTCAAATTGCAGTATGAATTCAATCATATTATGATCACTGTCTCCTAATGGTTCCTTTATATTAAGCTCTCTAATCAGATATGGGTTATTGCACAACACCCAAACTAAGATAACCTTTCCCCGGGAAAGCTCAAGCACAAGCTGCTCTAAAAAGCCATCTTGTGGGCATTCAACAAATTCCCTCTCTTTCAATCTGACACCAAACTGATTTTCCCAATCCCCTTGCATGTTGAAGTCCCCCATTACAATTGTGACATTACCCTTATTACCTAACTTTTTCAACTCACTTTGCAATCTCAACCCCTCATCTTGGCTACTATTGAGAGGCCTATATGTGATTCCCATAATGGTATTTTTGCAGTTTCTTAACCCCACCCACAAATATTGAACGTTCTTGACCCTATGTCACCTCTTTCTCTTAATTGCATCTCTTACCAACAAAGCCACACCACCACCTGTACCTTCCTGCCTGTCCTTTCAATACGAAGTATATCCTTTGATCATAAGCTCCCAACAATGGCCTTTCTTCAGCCATGACTCAGTGATGTCCACAACATCATACCAAGCAATCTCTAATTGCGCCATGAGTTCATCCACCTTATACTGAACGCTACGCTTATTTAAATACAGCACCTTCTGTCCACACATTCTTCACCCTTTTGAATTTTGCCTCTTGTAAAATTTAAATCTTTGATCTGTCTGAATCTGTACCCAATCATTGGCTTGTTACATCCATCATCTACTTCTAAACCTTCTGGCTCATCCTCAGCTCTGTCATACTAGTTCCCATCCCTGCCATATTAGTTTAAACCACTCCCAACAGCTCTAGAAAACCTGCCTCCAAAGATCTTGGTATCCCTTGGATTCAAATGCAACCCATCCCTTTAGTACAGGTCTCACCTGCCCCAATTATCCAGAAATCTGAACCCCTGCCCCTGCTCCAATTTTTCAGCTACACATTTATCTGCCACCTCATTCTATTCCTATCCTCACTGTTATGTGGCACAGGTAGCAATCCCGAGATTATTACCTTTGAGGTCCTGCTTCCTAACTCCCTATATTCTTCTCTCTAGATCTCCTCCCTTTTTCTGCCTATGCCATTGGTACCAATATGTGCCACAACTTCTGTACCTCACCTTCCCTTTTCAGGATATTGTGGACGCATCCAGAAATATTGCAGACCCTGGCACCTGGGAGGCAAACTGCCATCTGTGTTTCCTTTTCACGTCCACAGAATCACCCATCTGGCCCCATGACTATAGAGTCCACTATAACTGCTTCTGTCCTCTTTAGTTCCCTACCCTTCTGAGCCAGAGTGCCAGACTCAGTTCCAGAGGCACGGCCGTTATTGCGTCCCTCAGGTAGGCCATCCACTCCAACAGTACTCAAAATGGAGTATTTATTGTTGAGGGGGTGGGGCCACAGGGGTGCTCTCCACTATCTGACATTCTCTGTTCCCTCTCTCTTGACAGTCACCAATTCATCTGTCTCTTCTAGCCTTTGAGTGACTATTACTGCTTTACTTACCCTAATAAGCCGAAGGTCATCAAGCTACAGCTCTAGTTCCCTAACACGGTCTCTAAGGTGCTGCATCTTGATGCACCTGGTGCAGATGTGGCAATCGGGGAGGCTGGAAGTCTCCTGGAAATTCCACATCCGACACCCACAACAGTGTCACAGTAGACATACCCCCTATTCTCTTTAGAGTTAATTCAGAATAAGGAATAAGGAATTAACTTACCTACTTACCTTTCCTCCACCTGTTCTCACCGAAACCTTGTTGAACCAAAGCCTTTTTACCCTGCCTCAGATTACACCGACAACGACTGCTCCCATGATGACTGCTTTGCTAGACGGTAACTCTCTTTTATAGAGACTGGGTTTTTAAGGCTCTTCATGGGGATGCTTCTGTTGTGTTTGTGGAGTACTCCAATCGAAGACTCCCACCAAAAACTTCCTACCTTTTAAAGCTATTTGCCGGACCTGCGCGGGAATGATTCTGTTGCAAATGCGCAGTACTCCAATCAACTCCAATCACTCCAAGCTTAAAAATGAGTCCAGGTGATTGTGCTAAACAATGCCATCAAAATGGAAAATCCAGATCATTTTATGGTGCTTGATTTACTATAAATTAATACAGTTCAATATCTTTTGTGTACAACTCAAATAAGAATTGTAAATTTCTTGCAATATTGAGCTATATTTTGTACTTTCATTGATCACACAATGAATTCCGTTATATAACTTGTGTTGTAGAGATCTCTGTTCCCATGAGAAAATTAAAAGCTACTGTTGCAATATTTTTTCTAGTTCAGATAAAAATCACCTGACTCAATGATGGCTTCTATCCAACTATTATAAGCTATTGAACAGTCTCCTAGTGCAATAAAATGGACTCTTGATCTCATAGTCTACTTCATTACAGCCTTGTACCTTATTGTCTGCTTGCAATTTATTTAATTCGGCAAGCTGATATGGTTTTACCTTGTACTAACTCAATGCACTGATGTGATATGTGGTTAGCACAAAATACCAAGTACTTCACTGTATCTCAGTACAGTACATGCAACCAATTTACCAACTTAATTTAACAAGAAGCTAAAATGTTATTGTTGTTTTTCTTCCTACAGATGCTGCCTGATCTGTTGAACACTTACAGCATTTCTCTTCAGAATTCTCATCAATCAGATTTTATTTAATTCTATGTAAATGGCTGGATGAACTGAAAAATTGTCCTTGGAACTTGCTGGTAAAATGAGGTGAAATACGTTCTACATGTTAAATATCAGGCAATCTTCCAATGTGAAAGATGGAAGAGTAGTAAGGATTGGAGGTAGTAATCAACAAAGTTATTTTCACATTAGAGTGGCCCACTCAAAATTATTAAGTAAGGAGAAAAGAATATTGTTTAATTGAACACTACATTTGTTTATGTTTTGCTTTACTGCAGCTGCAAGATTTAGGATTACTAATTATAGTGTTGTGAGCTGTGGGGAAGCTGTGCTTTGAACTTTTTAAAAAAGATCTTACAAAGTAAAAATAGTTTAGTAATTAGACATGATGTGATCTATATAAAACGTTAAAGCTACATTTCAGGAAAACATCACAGTTAAATGGTATAATCGTAATGGAATGAAATTTGCCTAAGGTGGTAGTGATGGATGGATAATAGTAAATGATCAGCTTGCTGTACACTTGGTTTTTCTTTGCTTTTGATTTCACTGGGTGCAGCATCATGAATCAGTGTGTTACTCCATAATTCACATTTTGATTTAGAACTCAAGACTAATTTCACACTACGTGCTTTTAGTTATGTGGTAACTTATTTTTATAGACTACATTAGTATTTATATCTCCCTTGAATTTCTCCATCTCTAAACCTGAGCTCATGCACAATTCTGTTCTAACTCTCACTATCCTATTTATCCATCATCTCTGTGTAGTCACACAGAGCTACATGACAAAGGTCATCAAATTAACTGCCACTGGGGACAGTATATTATTTTGCAAGGGTGGATATTGACTTCCTGAGTAAGCAACAAAGACAACTAATGTGTCATCATTCAAGATAAAAGTGCATAAATTGTTGAGTGTTTGGAAGAAGCTGTTAGACTTGTGTTTAATACCTCTATGCATACATGTTTTTCTTTCAGGAGAGTTGTTTTTGCTATGTTATGAATGTACCACAGCTCTGAGGGGCCGAAGGGTGCGGGGTAGCCCCCTCCTTTGTGAGAATCGCAAGATCACTGTTGGGTTGGGTCAAGGGGCCCAGGAAATGAGAGAGAGTGATGTGCAGAATGTCTCATTTCCCTGGCGATGTAAAGCTACGGGACATGTCCATTGTCTCCGGAAGGCGACGTTGTGGATTGGAGACTATGCTACGTGAACGCCCTCAGGCAAAGTGGGCTGGCTGAGGGAGAGATTACATCACCCCCAACCTGATTGACATCTACGACCCTGCGAGTCAGGATAGAAGAGGGTCTGCAGGAACAGTTCCTCAGACCCCTCAGCACCAGAAGAAATGTTAAGCGACTACGTAATAGCAGGAAGTCATCTGAAGGAGGCCATGTGCGTTCAGTTCTGTTGCTGGAACTGGTGGCTGGAACCACGGAAAATGGCTTTTAGCTAACAACAGGGAAACCCACTCCCCTGACTCAACAGATTGGCATCCTAAAAGACCTGGGCAAGTTTAAACCACCTCGCTCTTAAACCTAAAAATGCTGCAGCTTGAACGAACTAACAGTGACTGTTATATTTCCATCCGACAATACATTATCCCCTAGACAATGATAGAGCTATTTCTTATTGGTTATTATTATACCCGCACTTTAGATTTAGTATTGACGACGTATATTATCTGTATGTTTGCATTAATCTTATTTTTGTGCCCCTTTATCAATAAATACTTTTAAAAATAGTACCATCAGACTTCAACGGACCTCTCTATCTTTGCTGGTAAGTGACCCAGTTACGGGGTTTCGTAACAGCTATAATTCATTAATCTTGAAAATTCCTACAGAAAATAAACTTGCTTAAGTGGTGTACACAAAAACTAGCTCACATTAAGTGTCAGCAGGACCAGGGAACTGTCTGTGGACTTCGGGAAGGAGATGTTGGGAGAATGCCCACCAGTCGCCATTGAGAGGTCAGGGGTGGAAAGGGTGAGCAGCTTTAAGTTTCCAGCTCACAATGTCTTAGAGGATCTGTTATGGGCCCAAAACATTGAATCAACCTTGAAGAAGACAAACAAGTCCTAATAACAAATTCCTAATTTGTTAGGAATTTGAGGAGATTTGGTATGTAACCAAGGACTCTTACAAATTTCTATAGATATATGGTGGTGAATATTCTGACTGGTTGCATCATTGCTTGGCATTGATCCTCCAGTGCACAGGATTGCAAGAGGCTACAGAGATTTATAGACTCAACCACTTCCATTATGGGCACAATTTTTTCTTCCATCGAGGACATCTTGAAGAGGTAGTGTTTTCTGAAAATGTATCATTAAGGGTCCTCACCAGCCAGAACATGCCATCTCATTGTTACCATCAGGGTTGAGGTACAGGAGCTTGAAATCACGTACTCAATGATTTAAAACAATGATTCCTTTCTGCCATCAGATTTCTGAATGGTTCATGAATCCACCAATACTACCTTTCTATTCCTTTCTTTTGCAATATTTATTTATTTTTGTAATTTGTAGATTTTATTTACTTGTTTTACTGTACTGCTGTACAAAAGAACAATTTTTGCATCATATGCCAGTGATAATAAACCTATTTCTGGTAAATGAATGTTCTTCAATTGTTAAGCAACAGTTGTAGTAAGTAGATACATTTTACCATATGTACAACCAAATTTACCAATTTAAAATAATATTAAGATTTCTAAGTTACTTTTTTTGGCTTGCAAGATAAATTGGCATCCAAATGTATCTGTATCAGGCACCTTGTTCTCCCTAAAACCCTTAAAATCGGTCTCCTTCAGTCCTCCCACTACCCAGCCTTGGCTGGATGGTGTTTCTAAAGAGAATATAGCCGTAGATCATGACCCAACACCAATGTTACCTGCTTCTCCAAGGCCTGTCCTCAGATCCTGCTCATAATGCTCAAACCCAAACAACGAAGCCTCACTTTCCACTGCCTGCCTGTGCAACCCTAATCATTACTTCAGTACAGTAATACATTGACCACTTTGACCAGTAATGGACTTAGTTCTTTTGCTCTAATTGTGTTCCTTCTTGTATAATTTACTTATTACATGTGGGTGTTGTGCTTCAGATGCTCTGTGCCCATAACGTAAGTTTTATCATTGCACCTGTGTGTACACATACTGGCACATCTCACAATAAATCTGACTTTGACTTCAACTTTGAATTTTTCATACAATTCTTGTAACTGAAAACCACTGTGAAAATTGTACCCTCACAGGCCCAGTGAGAGAAAGTTGAGGATCAGACCAAATTAACTATTGACATTTGTCCAATATCTTTGAAGCATTAGAGCCAGTAAAAAAACACTATTCACAGTCTGGCTTTGTCAATGAATTTGAATCCAACTTATAATGGTAGGATGAGAGCCATTTCAGTCTAATCCCTGAGAGAGTCTTGTGCTGAAATAGTGCATGATTCTCCAAATGCCTAAGTAGTTGGGAGACCATAACACAAAATACTGCAGTGCTATATCAGCATAAAATTATTCATTTTAAAACAGAGCTGACAACTGGAACAAATGATTAAGAGCATGCTAAATTATTCATCGTCCATTCCGTGCCATAAAGGTGCAGCCTACGTGTGCCATAAACTAGAATAATGAAATGCTTTTTTAAAAATTCAGAGATCAGACCTTGGGCTTGAACAAACTCTGGGAAATCCTTACTAAATTGAGAATGATCAAGGAAGCTGCTAGAATCAATATCAACAATTGCAGGTAAGTGAAGTCCTCTTATCTTTCAACAACTAATCCAGCATCTATTTGGAGGTGTGAGGTGCACTTATACCTGTTGTATGCCTTGGTAATTGAATCCTGAGGTTAACAAATCTATGAAAAGAAATAATTTTTGGCGTCTCCCTCTAATTTTGCATGTTGTGCTCCTCCCTACTGTGCTCCCATCCCTATTTAACTCAAATAATTCAGTAACTTGGAGAAAATTATTTGTTTTAATATTTAAAAAAACTCAGACCCACTTCTCCATTAAAGAAAGTCTTGGCATCATTGTGAATATTTAAGAGAATGAAGATTAGAAATCAGTCCTCTGGATATTATTCAGGTTGCCAATCTCTTTCTATATGCGAGGCGATCTAATTAGATGCTGTATTTTAATGTGGCATGACAATAGTGCTTGCCACAGGAAGCTGAGCTATTCCATCAGTACAGTACTTTCTCAGAAGTGCAGATTGACCTGATGCTCATAATGAATGTTAAAGGTGAAAAAGGGACAACTGTTGATACTATAGGACTGCAGGGTAATGTAACTGTTGGAAACATACATAATTCACAACCACTGACATTGAGTTGGGGTTCACTTTAAGAGATTGGTCTGATGCAATGACATATTCTATGAAGTTCTGTTAGCACGTTTTTTTGTGTTCAGGTTTTAGAACACGATAAATGAATTATTATGTTTTTCTTAAAAATAAAATGCCTCTCATTATTTTATTGGCAAAAACTGACATTGGTGACCCTGATGCTCTAGGATGTTCCCAGAGTTATTGACCAAGTAGGCCAATGCTTTGAAAGTGCCAGAGTTTTGGGAGCAAAATGCTGTTGCTTGGTTTGTACAAGCAGAGGCCCAGTTTGCACTTTGAGAAATTCCCGCCAACATCAAATATTTCTATGTAGTAGTGTCACTCAGGAACTCCATGGCTGCGAGGGTAGTGAGTCTACTTGAACACAATATCTATTGCCAAAAACTCACATTTTACTGACTTTTGCACTATTGGAGTCTGAACTTGCCAAACAATTGCTCTCCTTGCCCAGACTCAGTGATGCTAAGCCATCAGATCTAATGGACCACATGCTGTCTCTCCTGGGAAATCACTATCTTTATTTTATTTTTAAAGAACTCATGCAGCAAGTGCCCAATCAAATACATATAGGCCTTGCTAATTCACCTGTGAAGGACTATAGGGAGCTTGCTAAAATGGCTGATAGTCTACTCAGCCAGGCAGAGGCGCATACTTCCTCTTCTTTTGGAATTATGGACGTTATGGGAGGTGAGAAGGATGTTACAGATGAAATGGGAGGAGAGAACCTCGATAAAATCACTGTCACTAAAGAGATAGTGATGAGAAAACTAGAGGGCCTGAAGGTACTTAAATTCCCTGGTCCTGATGGGAGTCTGGGATGGGTGCTGAAAAGCTGGCAACCGTGAGGGCTGTGTTTTCTAACATGAAAAAACATTGTACGCCAGTTGAATAGCTCCTGAGCTTCACCCGTCCATATGATCCCTTTGTCTGATGGTGATTGCTGTGCATGAGGCAATTACTGATGCCTTAATGAAGACACCGCCCCTGATCGCTACCCAGTCCCATACATCTAAGACTTTTAGCCGGAAAGTTAATTATTTCCAAAGTCGACTTGGTTAGGGGCTACCATCAGGTGCCTATGTGCTTGAATGACACTCCCAAAGTGGCTGTGATAACCCCATTTATCCTTTTTGAGTTTCTGCACATGCCGTTTGGGCTTAAAAATGCAGCACAGACTTTCCAACAGCTGATGGACTCTGTATTAAAAGTTGTTTACCTGGATAACATACTTGCTGCCAGTGCATCCAAATCTGAACATGTGACTCGTCTCTGCACATTTTTCAAGAGCTTAAGCCAACACAAGCGATTATTAACCCTGCTAAATGCCTGTTTGGGTTGTCAACCATTGACTTTCTCAACCATTGGATCACCGCGGAGGGTGCAAAACTTCTCTCATCAAAAGTAGCTGCTATTATAGATTTCTCACCACTTCGCACTACTAAAAAGACAACAGGAGTTTTCAGGTAAGGATAATTTTTATCACCGCTTCATTCCACAAGCTGCTGAACTCATGTTTCCCCTATATAGTGCACTTAAAGGCATTATACGGAATCACATATTTGACTCAGTGGACATGACCAGGGCATTTCTGAAACCAAAACCAAATGAGCTCTTTCCAATGTGACCCTTCTGGTGTACTTGCTTCCCAACACACCTATCGCCATTACTATTGATGCTTCATGCTGTGGGTGCCGTGCACAGATAGTTGATCGGAGGTATGTGGCAGCCACTTCCCTTCTTCAGCTGGCAGCTCTGTCTGCACCCCCCCCCCCCCGGAAAGGAAGTACAACATTTTTGATCGTGAGCTTTTCAGTCTCTATCTGGCTGATCACCATTTTTGTTTTCTTCTAAAGGGTTGCCAATTCATAGCGTTCAGTAACTACAAAACCCTCGTGCACAAAATGACCAAATTATCAGACCCTTGTTCTGCATGGTGACAATGCTACCTAGCCTACATATCTGAGTTCACAACTGATACTAAGGGGAAAAATAATGCCGTGGCTGATTGCCTCTCACTGCCAGCCATTGAGGTCATATACACGGGGATTGACTATACTGGCATGGCAATCAACTAGCTACTGACAAGCTACTGACCCAGAGGTCCAGGCATACTGAACAGTCTTTATTCTAATATGGATCAATTTATCTAATAATATTCATATCATCAGCTGGCTGCCAAGGTGTATTTCCAGCAGGGTATTTAATCACCTACCACTGATATTTAGTGACATATCAGCATTGAGTCTCCAAGTAGCAACATTCTGAGAGTTATCATTGCCTAGAAACTTAAGTGGACCAGCCACAAAAATATTGACTTACAGGAGAGCTGTCAATGATTTCATAACATTACAAGGCCTCTTTGAATTTACATTTTCCTCACCTCTCCGGACTCAAACTCAGCAGCCCTCTTCCTAACACACCTGAACTCTGTTTTTCTGTCTTTTGTCTCCGTGATGAGTCCTGATAACACTGATGTCAATGGGCACTGAGGAGAATGTTGTCCTCTTCCTTTGGACATATGCAACACAAAGAAAAGTCGTAGTCCTACCAAATGCAGGAAATGGCAGAGCTGAGGGACAGCACAGAGTAGCTTCTCATGGCTGCACAAGGACAGGGGCTGAGCACAAGAACAATAGAAGCAGGGGTCTGTCAGACCAGACAAGACCCAAGATGTAGACTATGCAGGGAATCTGCTGAAGCCAACCAATACATAGTAGCAGGGTTCTCACAACCACCGACTGCAGCAGTGAGGGATTGAAAATGTCCTTGAGCACTCCTTTCAGATGGTTGGGACAGGTTTCCAATACCCTAACAGGCACACTATCAGGGCCAGATGCCTTGTGATGGTTCACCCTCATAAAAGATGCTCTGATGCCAGCTGCTGAGACAGAGATTATAGGGTCACCAGATGCTGCAGGGATTCGCACAGGTGTAGGTTTATTCTCCCTTTCAAAGCTTGCCTGAAAGGCGTTTAGCTCATCTAGGAATGAAGCATCACATCCATTCCAGATATTGGGTTTTGGCTTGGAAGGAGTAATAGCCTGAACACATGCAGACATGCATCCAATTCCATCTCTAACTTAACTCAGAATTGTTTTCTTGCTTGTAAAATTACCTTCTGTAGGATCAGTGGTGTATCTAAGGTATGGCAGGTACGGTACGTGCCCTGGGCACCAGTTGAAGGGGGGCACCACTGAGCAGTTTCTATTGAAGTCAGACAAGCCATCCTCAGATAGTGAAAAGAGGATATTTTTCACTTGTATGATCTGTCTTTGATTATCATGGGTGAGATGGCCTTATTTCAGAGCAATGTGTAAAAAGACCATGAAACATTTCTTCATGAAGAAGAAGGTAAGTGGAGCTGAAGGATGGAAGAGATGAAAGTTTGAGGTGGAGGAAGCCAAGAAGTCAAGCAAGTTCTTCATGCCCTTCTTTGAACGTGTCATACTACTAGTTCCAGGGTATTCAAAGAAAAGGCTTATCTTTCACCCGGTGTCCAGAACGAATTCATCCACATGATGGCATCCACTGTTCACCAGAGTTTACTGTGAAGCATTCGTAAAGCCAAGTACTATGGTCTCATGTTCAACTCGACTCCTGATCAGACACACTGTGAGCAGATGCCAGAAGTAATGAGGTATTTGGAAGTTGATTCTGGGAGGAAAACAGTCCGTGTTAGGGAGTCCTTCCTTGGTTTTATCCAGATAAGCCAGAAGGATGCTGAGAATTTGGTTGAAGACATCTTGAAACAGCTAGGGAAGGATGAAATGGAACTACAAGATTGTTGGTCACAGTGCTATGACAATGCTGCTGTGATGGCTGGACACAGAAATGGTGTTCATCAAAGAATAAGTGAGACCTGGCAGTGTTTGTAAATTGTGACAATCACTCACTCAACTTGGTGGGTGTACATACAGCCAAGCAGGATACAATGATGGTCATGTTTTTTGGAACCATCAAAGCTCAGTGTGTGTTTTTCTCTCATTCGACACAGCGCTGGGAAAAACTCAAAAATGCCATGCCTGTGGTTGTTAAGTCAGAGTCCGAAACCAGGTGGAGTGCAAGGACCGAAGCAATGAAGCCCGTCCACAAGTACCTTGAGGAGATACTTCAAGTTCTCTGGGACATGATAGACAAGAAAACAAGACCAGTGAAACAAGAAGTGACACAAGGCAGCTGTATAACCGCATGTTGATCTATGATTTTCTGATTTTGCCAGGAGTTTGGAATAAAGTACTCATTCGCATTGACCATATTCAAAAGAGGATCCTAGCATGAAAATTAACAATGCTGCCCTGGATTTCAAAGCCCACCAAGATCATTTTAATGATGAAAGAGAAGTGTTGGTCAGTGAGTTACTCGAAGGAGTCAGTCTCTGTCAAGAATGGAATATCGAAGTTGAAAGACATCAGAGACGAAAGAAACGAATGTCTGATGAGAACTTGAGAGACACTGGGTTAGCAACAGTTAAGGAGGAAATGGGAAGAGTCATGAAGGGAACACTCAACTGTCTACACAGAGAAATGGATGAAAGGTTTGCTTGTTTGCACAACACTGCCACCAAGTTTGGTTTCCTTCTCAATGTCGAGGGATTGTTTTATGGCACTAAATGACCTAAAGAAGAGGTGCGAAAATTTGGGTGAATTGTACAGCTCTGATGTTGATGGACAGCAGTATATGAAGAAATTTTAGATTGCAGAATGTTGCTATCAAGGTGGGTCAACATGAAAATATCAAGACCTGAAGAGCTTCTTGAATTTATTGTTCAATATCGAGATGAGAGCGTCTTCCCCAATCTTCACATTGCTATTCAGATAATCCTAACCATCGCAGTTTCCATTGCCAGCTGTGAGAACTCATTCAGCAAGTTAAAGCTAAAACTTTCATATTTGAGAGCCTCCATGGGTCAAGGCAGACTCCGTGATCTTGCTCTGCTGAGTGTAGATAGAGAAGGAACTGAGAAACTTGACTTTGATCACATGATAGACCAATTTGCATCAGTGAAGAGAGCAAGGAAGGTGCAGTTATAATTTTCATGTAGTGCCATAATTTGTTAATTAAAAGATTAATAAGCTTGACTTGTATTTTTGAGCTGATATTACGGTAAAGTTATCTGAAGATGGGTGTCAGATGTTTGGACAGGGGCACAATTTCAGTGCTTGCCATAGGCGTTATTTTCCGTAGATAATCCCTTGTGTAGGGTGCATCTAGACTTCTTGTATAGTTCCGGATCACCAGTCTTGAAAGCAACAGATCTAACCCTCAGCAGACTTTGAATCTCCTGGTTTATCCATGGCTTTTGGTTTGGGTAGATCAGGAATGTTCTCAAAGGCACACACTCATTATTGTTTTATTATTCTCCCCTGTACTGAGATACAGGGGAAAACTTTGATCTATGAAGAGTCTGGAGTCTCATATAGTATTCCTGGGACAAGGTAAACTTATACCGGACTAAGATAAACTCTTCTAAATTCTAGATTTATTTAACTACGTGAATTTAAATTCTCTGGTTTCTCTGCTAGGATTCAAACTCATATCTTTGAATTAATGGTCCAAATACCTGGCTGCTAGTGCAGTAACTTAATGCTGTACAGCAATAATTCAGAACTATGGCTAGTGTTAAAAGATGAAGTTACCTTATACTTATTATTGAACAGATAAACAAGTATGTAAATAATTGAATTTTATATTAGGTTCTGCTATAATATAACTAAATTAACTAAACTAAATTCACAGATGATACCACTGCT
The DNA here is from genome assembly GCF_030144855.1 of Hypanus sabinus. NCBI lineage: Eukaryota > Metazoa > Chordata > Chondrichthyes > Myliobatiformes > Dasyatidae > Hypanus > Hypanus sabinus. The sequence continues at coordinate 35,654,734 of NC_082707.1, forward strand.
TTCCAAATCTTTCAGATGGCAACAAGGAGGTGTACAAGAGTGAGATACATGGGTTGGTTTAGTGATGTTGCAACCATAACCTCAAACTCAGTAAGACCACAGAAATTATCATGGACTTCTGGAAGGGGAAGATGGGAGAAAAAACAGTCCACTTGATGGGTCAGTGGTGGAAAGGGTGATCAGCTTTAAGTTCCTTGGTGTTGTCAGAGGATGTATCCTGGGCCCAATCACATGGAGAAGGCACATGAGTGGTACTAATTCATTTGGAGTTTGTGGAGATTTGGTATGTTAGCAAAGACTCATACTTTTCTGTATAGATATACGGTGGAGGGCATACTGACTAGTTGCATCACAGCCCAGCATGCAGGTTCCAAAGGATAAGATCACAAGATGATATAGAGAGTTGTGGATGCAGCAACTTCCATTGTGGGCACATCATCAAAAGGTGTGCCTCAAGAATACAGCATCCATCGCTAAGGATCCTCACATCTGGGACATACTCTCTTCATGTTACTACCTTCAGGGAGGGACAGGAGCCTGAAGACACACACTCAATAATTTTGGAACTGCTTTTTCCACTGCATCATTAGATTTTGGAACAGTCCATGAACCCATGAAATGGACCTCCTTACTCCTTGTTTCTTTCTCTGTTATCTATTTATTTTCTAATTTTTAGTAAGTTTATACATTTGCACTATATGTTGCAGAAAAACAACTAATTTCACATCATTTAAGACAGAATATAAATTTTATTCTGATTTTGATTGAAGCCACTGTTTCATTCAAATGATGCAGTGTGTTAAGAGCACCCTCTGGTGACAGTAGAAATGCTGCTAAGTCTAAAACTTCAGAGACGATCATTCCCTTATTAAGGAATCCAAATCTGTTCACAGTAGTTTAGATCTGGTCTCACTCATCATTGTACAATTGTAGTAAGATTTCCCTACTTTTATACTTCAACTGCCTTGAAATAAAAAACATTTGCCTGCCCTTCTTGTTTGTTGTTTGTTGATACAGCTGAATGAGACAGCATTCCTCTGGGGCCAAAGTACAAAAACATATATATATGCATTCAAAATGGTGAGAAAGGAAAAACAAAGAACATGGTCACATAAGAAAACTTGTTTTTAGTCCAAGACCCCAAGTGACGTCCCACAAATTAATGGTTCCTGGCAAACCAGCCTGTAATTCTACCGATCCAACACTAGAGGGCAGCAGCAATGGGGAAGGCCACCCGCCCCCACCCCACACCCCTGAACCGAGCCTGGTTGCCACGCTACAATTCAAGCCCGCGCCTTGAGGCCTAGACCTCGCGAAAACTGAGGCACCTCTGCTACTTTGCTGCCTGTCCCCCGCCAAAACAAGGGAAGTAGGCCTGCGGCAACCAACGTCCAAAAGGGCCTTGTGATTGTGAAAGAAATCTCCAAGACATGTGAATCTCTTCACACCACAGTTTTAAGCAGTTTTTGTTTCATTTGGAACATGTGGAGGAACTTCTTCACTCAGAGGATGGTGAGGGCGTGGAATGGGGTGCCAGAGGATGTGGTGGAATTGGGCTTGATTTCAATATTTAAGAGAAATTTAGAAAAGTACATGAATGGGAAGGGTATGGCGGGCCAAAGTGTCTGTTTCTGTGCTTTTACGTTCTTTGACTGAATTACTCTATTTCAGTGTTTCCCACTCTGTTTTAGCCCAACGACACCCTAAAGCACCTTTATACTTGCCAACTCCCCACTTAGATACTTTCTAGCACCTCCATAGTGTTAAAAGACACCTGCCATATGCTAACATGGAAAAAATGATACTGATTGTCTAGGTATGCCATACCTCCACATAGAAGTTCAATCTTGTTTCCCATGTTCTTGTCGACTCTGAGCAAAAATTCATCCTCAGTGTCAAAAAGTTTAAAGAAGTTTTGTAAGCAGCATTCTTTTGACAGCCAACATAGTTCAGTGTGAAGAAGCAAACGTTCAAACTCTTCATTGTTACCTTGGTATAACTGGATGTGTTCTGCGATTTAATGGATGAGCTTTGATTTTGTTGATAGCAGATATTACAAGAGTCATGCTTGAAAAACAAATCACTGGCTGAGGTTTTTGGTTGCGAGCTGTTGACAATGGATTGCAAACAGACTTGGAATTTCTTTTTTCATAAATGCCATTAAATCAGGTTGGCAACCTGGTATATATGGTGTTCCATCTGTTACACTCCTAATTGGAATACTTTTATCCTCAACATACATTTTGAGCTCATCATAGATTAATTCTCCATTGATATTTGTTTTTAACTTTTTCCAAAAGAGAATAAATTCATAAACTTTTTCATTTTTGATAAACCATATATATGTGATCAGCAGTGCCTCATTGCCTTGTCATCCATCAAATTCTGTTTTTTTGTAGCTCTGTGCAAAGTCTTCAATGTCTTCACTCATTTCGTCAATACAAAGGGCTACAGAGTTATTACGTAGAGGAATTGATTTTAAAATACTGGTATCCATTTTGAGAACAGTGCTGAGCACTTCTGATATAGCAGGCATTATTAATCTTTCACCAATTGTATGAGATTTTCCACACTTTGCTATCATTTTGGAAATGTTATAAGAAGCAATGAGACCACTATCAAAGTCATTTTTAGCTTGCTTGGCAAATGACTGGCATGTGCAATGCTGTTCAAATGCTTCTTTCATCTTATGGAACTGAGTAATACTATAAGTAGCCTTTTCAGGGTGTCTTTTATGGAACTATTCCTGCAATTTTTATGGTTTCATAGCTTCATTAGAGAGTACAGTATTACAAATAAGACATGGGGCATCACTGATCTGACTGGAACGGAATAAAACCATACTCCAGGTATGTAACATTGTATTGACACACTTTCTGTAGTTTCTGTTTCTTAGCAAGATTAGAATTCAAGGCTTCACTGCCTTCGGACTCATAGACATCACGCCGTATGTATTTTTCCATCATTAATGGAGTTAAATCAAAACAAAAATGAGCATAAACTGGAAATGCATATCAGATGTTGACGACAGCAGTAAGTTGACATGGATGGAATGATGGTAGTGGTATGCAAAGGAATGATGAGGCAAAGATGAAGATGATCACAATAGTAAAAATTACGTTGACAAGGATTCAGATTGGAATCTGAATGTTGGGACAGAGCTGGTGTTCGGCAAACTAACTTTTTACTATTCCAGTAAGTGAAATTGGCCAATCACATAGGGTCTCAAAATCCCCAAAGGTAGTTCTTGGCTGCATATATGAAGCTGAAATTGCATTGAATATCTCAAGAGGAATCCTTGGGATCAGCAGGTTCACTGATCGGCTCTATTTCACTATTTGATTCTGGCCAGTGTTGTATCATTGAGTGACCTGTTTTCTGTTGATCTGTAGAGAAAGTCGAGAGGGTGTACTTGACTTACCAACTGTTAAATTGCATGAACTCGTTCCCTGCTGCGAGTTAAGGGGAACTGTTGGGCACCCATTATTTATACATCCCCAATAATGTCTGTTTGGTTGGTGAGTTAAGATGAGATTGCTGAATTTCAGATGCATTGTGACAAGTGCTCATTGCCTGCAGAGCTATGGTTCTTCCTGTGTTCCAGTGCCTCATCCTTTTTTTTGGAAGTGCCTGCTCTAGTAATGGTTGGTTGGGTGTCGTGTACCTCAAGTTAGGATGCTGCTTACAGTTTCCCCCAAGAATCTTGAACACCCCTTGACAACTTCTATTTTCCCTAACACCCCCTTAGGACATGTAATGGACCCCACTGGAAATCACTGCTCCTTTTAAATAACAAGCAAAATCTCCATTGGCCCACTGTAACTTAACTTTTTGTCACAGCTTTGCGAGACTAACAAAACTCCAGGCTTTAATACTGCTTTGTGTGAGATTTATCATTACCTATGGTAAAGGTGTTGGGTAGCACTGTTAGGTGCAAAAGTCTGAACTTTATTGTCATGCATGTTACTCAGAATGAGGCACTGTAGAATTATGGAGACGTCTGGAGGCAAGACAGCTCTGCTAAGTTACAAAGCTGGGCAAGAAGAGGGTTGGGGTGAGAGACATGGAACTGGTGGGCTAGAGATTGTGGATGTCTCCTATGCTCACTCATTCTTAGTGGTTTCATCTATGACCTTCCTTTCACCTTGAGGTGGTTGTTGATGACTGTACATCATTAATTCCATTCACAGTTCCTCAGGAAAGGAAGCATTTTAAGTCTATATGTGGCAAAACCCAGATAATATTCAGGAGTGAGCTGATAAGTGGCAAAAAACATTTTAAAGTGACAGACAATGGCCACCACTAATGAGAGAGAATCTAATTGTGTACTCTCACGTAGTCTGAACACACCAGCTGTGTGGTGAAAAAGGCACAACAGCGCCTCTTTCACCTCAGATGGTTGAGGAAGTTTGGTATGGGCCCTCAAATCCCAAGAACTTTCTACAGGGGCACAATTGAAAGCATCCCGATTGGCTGCATCACTGGCTGGTATGGGAACTGTAACTCCCTGAATCACAGGATTTTGTAGAGTGGGCAGCCCAGCACATCTGTATTGTGAACCTCCCATAATTCAGGACATTTGCAAAGACAAGTGTGAGAAAAGGGTCCAAAGGATTAAGATTTAAACTTAGAAAGGATGTAGAAGGAGTGGATCGAGGCAATTTGTTTTATGGGAGGATGTAATAGAGAAATGGAGTTCATTTAAAGGTGAAATTTTGAGGGTACAGAATCTTTATGTTTCTGTTAGGTTGAAAGGAAAGGTTAAAAGTTTGAGAGAGCCATGGTTTTTAAGGGATATTGGAAATGGTTCAGAAAAAGAGAGAGATCTACAATAAATATAGACAGCATGGAGTAAATGAGGTGCTTGAGGAATATAAAGAATGTAAGAAGAATCTTAAGAAAGAAATTAGAAAAGCTAAAAGAAGATACGAGGTTGCTTTGGCAAGTAAGGTGAAAATAAATCCGAAGGGTTTCTACAGTTATATTAATAGCAAAAGGATAGTGAGGGATAAAATTGGTCCCTTAGAGAATCAGAGTGGACAGATATGTGCGGAGCTGAAAGAGATGGGGGAGATTTTGAACAATTTCTTTTCTTCAGTATTCACTAAGGAGAAGGATATTAAATTGTGTAAGGTAAGGGAAACAAGTAGGGAAGTTATGGAAACTATGATGATTAAAGAGGAGGAAGTACTGGCGCTTTTAAGGAATATAAAAGTGGATAAATCTCCAGATCCTGACAGGAAATTCCCTAGGACCTTCAGGGAAGTTAGTGTAGAAATAGCAGGGGCTCTGACAGAAATATTCCAAATGTTACTAGAAACGGGAATGGTGCCGGAGGATTGATGTATTGCTCATGTGGTTCCATGGTTTAAAAAGGGCTCTAAGAGTAAACATAGCACTTATAGGCCTGTCAGTTTAACGTCAATGGTGGATAAATTAATGGAAAGTATTCTTAGAGATGGTATATATAATTATCTGGATAGAAAGGGTCTGATTAGGAACAAACAGCATGGATTTGTGCGTGGAAGGTCATGTTTGACAAATCTTATTGAATTTTTTGAAGCGGTTACGAGGAAAGTTAATGAGGGTAAAGCAGTGGATGTTGTCTATATGGACTTCAGTAAGGCCTTTGACAAGGTTCCACACAGAAGGTTAGTTAGGAAGGTTCAATCGTTAGTTATTAATATTGAAGTAGTAAAATGAATTCAACAGTGGCTGGATGGGAGATGCCAGAGAGTAGTGGTGGATAACTGTTTGTCAGGTTGGAGGCCAGTGACTAGTGGTGTGTCTCAGGGATCTGTACTGGGTTCAATGTTGTTTGTCATATACATTAATGATCTGGATGATGGGCTGGTAAATTGGATTAGTAAGTATGCAGATGATACTAAGATAGGTGGCATTGTGGATAATGAAGTAGGTTTTTAAAGCTTGCAGAGAGATTTAGGCCAGTTAGAAGAGTGGGCTGAATGATGGCAGATGGAGTTTAATGCTGATAAGTGTGAGGTGTTACATTTTGGTAGGAGTAATCCAAATAGGACATACATGGTAAATGTACGGCATTGAAGAATGCAGTGGAACAGAGTGATCTAGAAATAATGGTGCATAGTTCCCTGAAAGTGGAATCTCATGTGGATAGGGTGGTGAAGAAAGCTTTTGGTATGCTAGCCTTTATAAATCAGAGCATTGAGTATAGGAGTTGGGATGTAATGTTAAAATTGTACAAGGCATTGGTAAGACTGATTTTGGAGTATTGTGTACAGTTCTGGTCACCGAATTATAGGAAAGATGTCAACAAAATAGAGAGAGTACAGAGAAGATTTACTAGAATGTTACCTGGGTTTTAGCAGCTAAGTTACAGGGAAATGTTGAACAAGTTAGGCCTTTATTCTTTGGAGCGTAGAAGGTTGAGAGGGGACTTGATAGAGGTATTTAAAATTATGAGGGGGATAGATAGAGTTGACTTGGATAGGCTTTTTTCATTGAGAGTAGGGGAGATTCAAACAAGAGGACATGAGTTGAGAGTGAGGGGGCAAAAGTTTAGGGGTAACACGAGGGGGGACTTCTTTACTCAGAGAGTGGTAGCTGTGTGGAATGAGCTTCCAGTAGAAGTGGTAGAGGCAGGTACGGTATTGTCATTTAAAGTAAAATTGGACAGGTATATGGACAGGAAAGAAATGGAGGGTTATGGGCTGAGTGTGGGTTAGTGGGACTAGGTGAGAGTAAGCATTTGGCACGGACTAGAAGGGCTGAGATGGCCTGTTTCCGTGCTGTAATTGTTATATGGATCACTTGGGACCCGAGTCACCCCAACCACAATCTATTCCAGCTGCTACCATCAGGGAAACGGCACCGCAGCATAAAAGCCAGGACCAATGGTCTCTGGGTTAACTTCTTCCACCAGGCCATCAGACTGATTAATTCACGCTGATTTGAGTGTATTTCTATGTTACATTGACAGTTCTATTTATTATCAATGATTATAATTACCATGATTGCACATTGCACGTTTAGATGGAGATATGTTGACATAATGTAAAGATTTTTACTCTTCATGTATATGAAGGATGTAAGAAATAAAGTCAATTCAATTCATTCAATTCATCCTTGATATTCACCAGCAGTACCTTCACCCAGTCCCTGATTACTGATATTTTGAGGTGTCATCCAGCTACTGTATGTTAATTTATGGCTAAAAAGCCAACACTTCCAAATTATTCCACCAAAGGAAAAGTTAAGAGTGTGATGGAACCTTCTTCAAAAGGCTGGATGAGTGCAGCCTCAGGAAAACTCAAAATGCTTTACATCATTGAGAACAAAGCTACCTGCTGGAATTGCACACCATCCATTACCCTAAATATTAATTCCATCCGCTATCAGTGCATTATGTGTGTGCAGTGTCTGTTATCTATAAAGTATATTGCAATCATTCACCCAGGCTACTCCAATTCTGTCCTTGATTCTAAAAAGGTCAATACACTGCTACCATTTCATTGCCAAGAGATAAAATCTTCACAAACCAAATCTAATGGATTTTGGGAGTACAAACAGTAGAATTACAGCAGCATTTGAAGAAGCTGGTTCAGTAATATGTTAACAAAAAGCATGCAGTATTCAAACAGCCAACCTTTTGTAATGTATCCATATAAAAGAGGGTCTTGTTTGGTCGCTCTACCAATATCATTTGCACTCCTTCTTATATGCAAAGTGAACTACTGGGTGTACTTTGATGGGGTCTGGTAATCGTTGAGTAAACAGTGTTGATCTGTTTTAATGTGTTGCAATTGATCTGGCCTTCAGGTGTGTAAGCATGCAGAAATACAGGTCCACATTTGCTTTAGTGCTGCATTTAATGTGGGAATTGCTGAATCAGGAATTCCTGGCCAGTTATGAATGTAAACCCATGATTTACAAATATATTTGATGATTTATAACCAGAAAAAAAGTAGGGGCAGTTTTTTTTCTCAATTTATTTGAACATAGCTCTGCTCAATAGCACTGACCTATGTGGTACAAGTGCAGTAGGTCTCACTTGCACATCATCTAACTTATGAAGGACCACTGGCCAAGTGTCGAATGGCTAGTGACCTCTCATAAGATAGATGATCACATATTAGTTTGATAACATTTGATTTATAGTATGGAATTCTCTATAAGCTGATCTTTTACAACTTGATTACTTTGTTATCCATTCAATTTCATGGGACAATTTTCCTTGATATATTGTTTAATCGATTTACCAAATGTTGCCATAATTGGTATTATTAAGCCCCAAAAAAATCTGATTTCTGAGAAATGCACACAACATTCTGGAGGAACTCAACAGATCAGGCCACATCTATGGAGAGGAATAAACAGTCGACATTTTGGGCTGAGGCCTTTCATCATTCAATGAGATTATAAGGATTTCCTAATACAGCACCTCCTTTTTGTATCAGTCTTTTCCTTGGATACCTTCAGTATCTAAACATCTTTTGTTCTCTGTCTTTAATATACTCAGCAACTCCATTGCATCCTTGGATGAGATTTTCAAAGATTCTCTCACTCCCAGAAGGTAATTTCTTCTTGTCTCTATTCTGAGTATCTTAATGGTGTGTTTTAACTCTAGTTCTAGATACGGGATATATCAAACTCATTATCGGTCACTTCAAGCACCATTTCAATAGGCTCCCCTTTCGTTTATCAAAACCCAACTGAGTATAGGCCCAATATGTTTGATCTCTCACCATACGGCATACTCACAATTCCAAGAATCAAATAGGTGATCCCTCGTTGCTCTCTTCTGCTGCAATTATATCCTCTTCCTCAGGTAGGGTCAACAAGATTCAAGACTATAAAAATCGTCATGCAGACAAATCCTCCACTCTCTTTCATTTCATGGTTCATATTATAATTCTCTCAGGACAACCAAGACTGTCAGTGCCTGAGACCAAAGAATGTTGTACAAAATAATAACCTGAGATAAATAGCCCCTAAACCACTTGGTTGTTTACCACAAATCACCATGAGTTAGTGGCAGATCAGACTCAATAGCTAAATGGCCATTTCTACTTCTATTTCTTATGGACTTCTGGACTTCTCCAGTACAATAATGATACTGTTAAACAAAATTATTAGTAAATAAGAAAAGCCTGAAAGGATCTAGTGCTTTCCTGGTGTATATGATGAATAAACTCTTCTCAGGCTTCCAGCTGGGTACAGGTATTGATTTTAGCTGATGTTTTGATGACAAACTCTGCCATCTTCATCAGGATCTTCATTAGTTCTGCTTCTATGTTAAGTACCACTGGACATGACATGCCCAGGCATAATCCCTAATGAAGATGGCAGAGTTTGTCATTGAAGTGTCAGCTAAAATCGATACCAGAACCCAGCTGGAAGCCCGAGAAGAGTTTATTCATAAGAAAAGCCTAGTTACTAAAGTTATTTGGTTTTGGGGCTGGTATTGCAATCCTGTCCCCAGATTCACTTCTTTCTGTAAACACAAGATCACAGAACTGATCTTTGTTCCCTGGTCTTGTTTAAATTGGAAAGCATTCCAGAGGTAGTTCAGAGACCTGAGTAAATCAAAGGGATAGACTGATAATGAATTTCTTCCCAAAGTCAGTAAGTAACAGTTGGACTGATGGTTGTATTGATACTGTTGTATGCTGTGGGATAATGCCAGATTATGTCTATACAAAGTGCTTATCATTCTTTTCAGTAAGCAGTGATCTTGAATATTGAAGGGAAATCAACAAACAATGCTGAAGCTCAGATATGGTTGATCTGATTGAAAACTAGACTAAACCTTGTGAATGAGATGGTTTAATGCTCAAGATGGCAGAAGATGCTGTTGTGGTCACCTAATCTGAAGAGGTGGGACTTTATTAAAAAATCATATTGATATTGAAGATATTTGGAACCTCAGGAATAATATAGTGGTACATTATGTGTAAAGTAAGCATCTCTTTAAATCTTGACAACAACACACACAAAATGCTGGTAGAACACAACAGGCTAGGCAGCATCTATAGGGAGAAGCGATGTCGACGTTACAGGCCGAGACCCCTCGTCAGGATTCTTTAAATCTTGTATTTGTTTCAGCACGTTCTCTCAACAAGCTGTTTATTCCTCTTCTTCTGGAGACAGTTACTATCTATAAAACATGCTACAGAATATTAAATGTATACACCATTTGCCTTTTTTAAATTGCTACAGAATATTAATTTGGACGTAAAAGATTCTAAAGAAAACCTGTTTCAAATGCATTATAATGTGTCTATTTTCACTATGAAACATTGGGAAGAAGATCCTAGGTTTAAACCTTCCCAACAAGATCTGATCCACCTTGGACTGATTGAATGTTGGCAAGAAAAGATGTTGGCTTTAAACACAGAAGTGAGAAATTAACAGCTGCAGTAGCTACCCTTGAAAAAGGACTGTTCATATAAGAAATTTTTGTCTTTGTGGTGGCAAAATATCCAGGCACATGAAATCATTGAACGAACCTGCAATCTTGACATCCATCTTGTATCTGCTGCTTTAAATAGCCATATACAAAAAAAAAGTAAAATGTGATTTGAAATATGCATCTTACAAATTGCATAATTGATTAGCAAAAATAAGGAAAGGAACCTCTTTTTTTGAACCATCTTCAAAGAAAGAAGTACAAATGAAGATCCAATTGTGATAATTAAACAATACTGGAGAAACTAGGCAGGTTGAGCGTATCTGTGGGAAGAAAGGAATTATTGACCTTTCAGGTAAAAGCACTAGATCAGGACTGAGAGTGGAAAAAGAAAATGGCAGTATAAAAAAGGGAATGGTAATAGTGAGACATAGCCCAAGGTGATACATGAACTGAAGAGGAAGGAAAGAATTCAGGCAGGTTGTGGCAGGTAGGGGAGACTGGGGGTGTGAGGTGGGTAGAGTTGGGAGGCAATGGCAGGTGAATGGTAAGTGGAGGCAGACAAAGATAGAGTTCTTCCAGCAGATTGTTTGCAGTCTTTTGTGTCTCTGTAATAATTACACAGGACTCTGCCATAGTCTTTTTTAACTGCCTCATTTCTGTGGCTGAAGAACTGTTCATTGAAATGCAGTGTTGATTTTTCCCATCCAAAGTTCAAAGTTCAAAGTCAATTTATTATCAAAGTACATACAGTACAGTACACATCACCAAATACAGCCCCAATATTTATTTTCTTGCAGGCTTTCAATGAACCACAATAGAATAAACAAAAGACCACACACAACAAGATGGACAAACAACCAATGCGCAAAAGACAGCAAACTATACAAATACAAAAAGACAAAAAAAAAGCAAAAAATATTGAGAACATGAAATGAAGAGTCCATGAAAGTGAGTCCATAGGCTGTGTTCAGTTCAGTGTTGGGGTGAGTGGTTATGCCCTTTGGTTCAAGAGCCTGATGGCTGAGCGGTAATAACTTGTCCTGAAGCTGGAGGTGTGGATCAGGTTCCTGCACCTCCTTCCTGATGGCAGCAGCGAGAAGAGAGCAAGGCCAGGATGGTGCGGCTCTTTGATGATGGATGCTGCTTTCCTACGACAGTGCTCCACGTAGATGAGCTCAATGTAGCCGAGGGCTTTACCCACAGGCCTTTGTGCAGTACTTTTTGCAGTACAATAGACAAGATCTTTGCTATGTATCAACATAAGAGAAGAGAAGGGAACAGCATGAATTCTTTTTTTTAACCTAAAAAAACTTTTGACTCTAACAATTTAGAAGGATCATGAAGCATTTTTTTCAAATTTGGCCTCCCACAGAAAGTTGATTCCAGCTTATGTCTGCTAAGAAAAATGTGATACCTGATCAATGAATTCACAACAGATTCAATCTCAGTGCAGGCCGGAATTAAGCAAAACCGGTCCATTGTTTGATACATATTAAAGACCTAATCCTTTCAAACAGTGAAGTTAAAGAAAAACCTGTAAACGTAGTGAAGATTGATGAGACTAGTAACATGTGGTAGGAGACAATCCAAAAACAAACCATCTGCTGTTGGAATCAAATATTAGAACAGAGAATAATGATTATAGCATCTGCTTCTATTTCTGAGGCTTCTCTCTCTTCTCTTTTCTGATCTTCTAATCTATTCCCATCTTTTTTTTCGCAGGAGCATTTGTGTAAAATACTCATGATATAAATAAACATGAATAATAGATAATGTTAAATTAAGATCTATTTCTCATAATATAAACTAGATGTTATAGAAAAAAATCATGAACATTTAACACTCTTAAATCCCATTCCTTTGTGCCCTGTATTGCAATGAGTTTTTCACTGCTTATCTTAAATAATTTAATATGTCCCTAGAAATAATATACTGATGTCTTTATTACAATAGACTAAAGCACTTGTGCCTGTGATTGTCAAGCATTTAAGCATTCACTCTTTTAAAATCTTGGCTTTGTCAGAATGCCGTAGCGCACAGTATAGCATTACATTTATAAGAAACAATCACAATCATAGAGTTGAATGGCATATAAATAGGATCATTGGCCTATCGTGTCTATGACAACAAGTGCTTATCAGTACTAATAACTTCCAGACAAGATGGCACCTGCGTACAACCCTCCTTTGGTTGACATCTTCTAGATAGATCATGAAACCACATATTTCACTTGTTTTATGTCATTTAGTTTTGTTTTCTGTCTTGTGTGTGACTCTGGAACTGTTGGAGCCCATGATTTGCTGCTTGGAGATTGTTTGGGTGTTCCAGTGCTCTGCAGTCTCCGAGAGAATTCCAGAAGGCAGAGTTAGTGTGTCCAAACCTCAAGGCAGGCAGACTGTAGGATGGGGTGCAAGCTGATGTTCGACTCCATTTCGCCAATTATAGCTTCCATTATTTTCCAATTAAAGTGATGAGGGAGATTGAAACATTGAGGCAAATGAGGAATGTGAGTACTTTTCTTTTGATCGCTCTGCAACTGGAGGGGGGAGAGCCTGCCGCTGTGCCCGAAGAATGTTACCCAGATTTTCTGCATTTTGGATATGGACTTGGACTGTAGATTTTTTCAGTCCCATAGCTTTTTATATTCTATGTTTTTTGCCTGATCTTTCTTGGTTTTTTTGTGTGGGAGGAGGACTTTGAGGGTTGATGTGCTGGCTCTGTATTCGTTTGTCTTTTTTGTGCAGATAGGGGGAATTTGGGACTTGATGTGCCAGCTCCAGGTCAGCATGGTTTTCTTTAGGGGAAATCTTGCCGAACAAATCTGTTGGAATTCTTTAAGGAAATAAGAGGCAGGATTGACAAAGGAGAGTCAATTTACTTGGGTTTTCAGAAGGCTGTTGACAAGGTGCTGCACATGAGGCTGCTAAACAAGATAAGAGCCCACAGTATTACAGGAAAGATACTAGCATGGATGGTATGGATTAGCTGACTGTCAGAAGGCAAAGAGTGGGAATAAAGGGGGCCTATTCTGGTTGGTTGCTGGTGACTAGTGGTGTTCCATAGGGGTTGGTGTTGGGACCACTTCCCTTCCTATTATACGTTAATGATTTGGGTACCGTTGAGGAAGCATGTAGTCTGCAGAAAGACTTATACAGATAGGGTGAAATGACAAAGAAGTGGCAAATAGAATATAGTGTAGGGAAGTGTATGGTCATGTACTTTGGTAGAAGGAATAAAGGCGTAGATTATTTTCTAAATAGGGAAAAAAGCCGGAGATCAAAGGTGCAAAGTGCCTTGAGAGTCCTTACGCAGGATTCCCTAATGTTTAGCTTGCAGGTTAAACTGGTGATAAGGAAGGCAAATGCAATTCACTTCAAGAGGACTAGAATACAAGAGCAAGGATGTAATCCTAAGGCTCATTAAGGCACTGGCCAAATTGCACTTGGAGTATTGTGAGCAGCTTTGGACCCATTATCAGGATGTGCTGACATTGGAGAGGGTTCAAAGAAGGTGCACAAGAATGATCCCAGGAATAAAAGGGTTAACGTATGAGGAGCACTTGAAGGCTTTGGGCCTGTACCTGCTGGAGTTTAAAGCAGAGGTTATAGGTTCTTGATTAGTAAGGGCATCAAAGATTACAGAGGGACGGCAGGATATAGGGTAGAAAGGGATAATAAATAGCCCATAATGTGATGGCAGAGCAGACCCAATGCACTGAATGGCCTAATTCTGCTCCAATGTCTAGTGATCTTTTAACTTTATGACCTTATGGCATAAGCCTCTCAAAATTTTATAGAACTCAGTCATTTCACTTCATAGCCTCCATTACTCTAGGGAAAGCAAACCCATCTATCCCACCTCAACTGAGGCACTACAATCCATGCAACGTCCTTGTGAATATTTCCGGCCCCTCTCTGGATGAATGATATCTTTCCCAGAATGGTGATCAGAACTGCACACAATACACCAAGTGGCCTAACCAACATTTTGAACAACTGTAACGTGACGTCCCAACCCTTGTACTCATATTCTCAGCTGGTGAATGCAAACATGCTTTGAGCCTTCTTCAGCCAGTCCTTTGTCAAGCCAAGTTGCTTCTGATTGTCACTTTGACTATAAACTGTTGGTACAGTACACAGTAAAAATGAGACAACGTTCCTCCAGGACCGTGGTGCTACCTGAAACAACACAAAACTACACTAGACTACAGACCTACACAGGATTACATGAAGTGCAAAAAACAGTGCAGGGTAGTACAATAATTAATCAATCAATCAATAAATAAATAAATAATAAACAAGACAATAGGCACAGTAGATGACAAATTTTAATATAATAATAAATGATGTAGATGTCGGTCTAGACTCTAGGTCTTGAGGAGTCTGATGGCTTGGGAGAAGAAATCGTTGCACAGTCTGGTCATGAGAGCCTGAATGCTTTCTGGCAGAAATGCTGACTGATGTCTGATCATCCCTGAAAATTATCGTAAAGTGCTGTCACCTGATGATGGAGGCATCTTTAAGGTGACTGTGGTCATCAATAATGAATCACAGATACTTTAAAGTTCAACATTCAAATTAAATTTATTACCGAAGTACGTATACTATATGCAACCTTGAATGCTATCAATCTACAGGAAACCTCCAAAACAATGAAGGCAATAGAACCCATTAAAAGACAGTCAAACCTCCAGTGTGTGAAAAATGGAACAAGTCAAAAAAACAATAACAAGTAAACAAATAACACTCAGAACTGAAGTTCCCAAAGGTGATTCCACAGTGATGAAGCAGTTTATCATTACAGCTGGTCTGGAAGACCTTAGTTCAGTGCAGAAATTAGTAAAACTTGTGGAGCAGCGAGCTGAAAACAGGGCCGTTCCTTGCCTCCAGCCCCAACACTCTGACCTTGTCTTGATTGAAGACATCAGGAAGTTGCATCTTCTGCCTGAAGACACAATCCAAAGTCTTGTAGTTTGTTAACAAGTTTCATGAGACGTGCTGCTGATAATAAACCTGATTCTGAAAATGTGGTCCAGTCGTTGGCATAGTTCTATCTGATCACAATGATGTCATTGAGATAAGTGGCAACACTATCAATACCACTCAGCATGGTGTCCATAAGCTGTTGGAAAATTGCAGGAGCTGCTTTTATCCTGAAAGCAGACAGAGGAAAGAAAACAACCCCTTATGTTTTGTTATGGTGAGAAGCTCCTGTGTCTTTCCCCCACTTCTACATAGAGAAAGCCTTCGGCAAAGTCCAAATTTGCAAAGTAGCGACCACCGTTCAATTTTGCAAAGAGATCTGCTAGTACTGTAAATGGGTACTGGTGTGTCTCCACAGCCTCAATGAGACCAATTGAGAAGCCTGCATACAACTTCACTATACTGTTGGCTTTCTTGATAAAGGCAATTGGATCTGCCCATCATGAGTAGCTGACAGCTTTGATCACACCTGCTTGTTGCAGGCAATCTTGCTTTTGCTTCATAATTGGTAAGGCAGCATAAGGTACTGATCTTTTAGGACAGAAGACTGGGTTTGCATCAGGATGATGTTGGAGT
Source organism: Hypanus sabinus (assembly GCF_030144855.1). Taxonomy (NCBI): domain Eukaryota; kingdom Metazoa; phylum Chordata; class Chondrichthyes; order Myliobatiformes; family Dasyatidae; genus Hypanus; species Hypanus sabinus. Next base: position 35,670,682 of record NC_082707.1, read on the forward strand.
TCTGCTTGCAATTTAGTGCAGCAAACTGAACACTCTTGAAACATTGCTACATAGCACTGCTACAGTTACTGTTGCTGGGTCTCATGCACTGATGTCGTATGGTGTCACCTGACATGATGGAAGTGGGGAGATGCCTGAATTAAGTAGTGGGAAGAGGGGAAGAAGACTAGTTGAAAGGTGATAGGTGAATCCTGGTAGGTGGAAAATGTCAAGAGCTGGAGAGAAAATGTTCTGCAGTAGAGGAGAAAGGGAAGGAGAAGAGGACCCAGATGGAAGTGACATGCAGATGAGAAGAAGTAAAAGGTCAGAGAGGGGAATGGGGATGGGGAATTTTATTAATTGGAAGGAGAAATCAGTATTTATACTATCAGGCTGGAGGATACAGAAGGCCAGAGATTGGGCATGCTAAGGTGAGAGACTAACTTGCCAGACACAAAAACCTTTCTACCATCAACAAACCAAAACAGGAGTGTGATAGCTTGATGAGTTCAGTTTTGATAAGTCTCAAAAAGTTCATCGACATTTTGGACAAGGCAACTTGTTTGATTGCCACCTCATTAGCCAAACGAAACCTCTGTTCTCTCCAGCATCACTGCACCGTGGCTACAAAGCATACCATCTACAAAGTGCTCTGTAGTTACTCACCATGGCTACTCCAATAGCACTTTTGAAACATGAGACCTCCACCAGCAAGAAAGATAAGATTGACAGGTGCATTAGAACATCATCAACTGGGGGCTCCCCATCAAGTCACACAACTTATGGAAAGATGCTGCCTGTCTTTCATCACTACTGGGTCTAAGTCCTGGAACTTCCTGCCAGCCAGTAGGACTGTTAACAGTTCATAAAATTGGCTCATTGTCACCTTTTCAAGGGAGGATAGAGATGGACCTAGTAAGCAATGGGTGGCCAGATCCTGAAAACGGAATAATGAAAATAAAACGGTAGTATGAGATTTTTAGTTCCAGAGATAATTTCATCTCATAGGTCTGCATAACATTCAAATTTTGTTACATTGACAATGTGGGGAAATTGTTCTACTTCTCCACGCTAAATGGACTAATATATGCCTGAAACATAATTATTGAAATTTATTAATTTGATAGCAATTTACCAATTCTGAAACAGTACCTGAGAGATAGTGAGAGATAGTAGCTTTCTGCCAGCAGTTAATGAAAGTTTTTGTTAAATTACAAGTATTCTTGCTTTTCATGGGATATTCTCTTTTTGCAAAATTCACACATTTTATAAGTAAATTATCATTGTCTTCTTGATTTGAAAAATTGATTGCTGAGTTAAAATGTAACCATTAAGGGCTTGAATAGACCATTTACTTGAATCTCTGTTCATTCACCTAACCCTGACGTATTAAGGTCAGACATTATGGATATAAGTTTCCTTTACTTACTGCTTGAACCCAAGCCAAAGTAAACGAAGTTTCAGCTGTTCAATGGTGGTAAATACAAAATGTTGCTTAAAATTCCTACAACCCGCATTGTATGATAAAGATGAATTCTTGATCTCATAGCTTACTTCATCATGACCCTTGTACCTTATTGTCTACTTGCATTGCATTCTCTCCATAACTGCAACACTTTATTCTGCATTCTCTTATGCTTTCCCTTTGTATTACCTCTATGAACTTAGGATTTGAAATGATCTTTGTACAAAGCATGCAAAACAAATCTTACACTGTATCTCAGTACATATGACAATAATAAACCAGTTATCAGTACCAATTAACTTGACAAGGAGGAATTTCAATTAACAATTCAGACATTCACTTACATTTTCCAGTTTATCAGTGCTGCAATGTATGGAAGTTACTCCCTTTGGAACTGGAGAATGATTGTGAAATTGCTTTGTTCAGATCATGCCACTCCAAATACTCTTCATTTAGGTTCAGTTGCAAATCATCTTTATGCCATTGATATAAATCTTAAGGATATCTACCTGAGATGAAGGAATTCACTTTATCAATGCTCCTTGGCTTGTGAAATTATGTTACGATTATCTGACCAGCAACTATCATTAATTACTCCTGGAATAATATCATTTTCTCCAAGAGCACTATTTAAAAAGGGGGCTCTTGAAACAGGTCATAAAATAGGACATGGTATTTGAAGGGTTTGTTTGATATGGATTTGCAATCACTCTCATGAGCTAATGGGAATCTTTTGCATTGTTGTACCTAGCTCCATGGGTTTTATCTCCTCATAATGCCTTCAGCAATTATACACTCAGTGGCCACTTTATTAAGTACCTCCTGTACCTAATAAAGTGGACACTGGGTTTATGTTCATGGTCTTCTGTTACCATAGCCAAGGTTCACCATGTTGTACAGTACATTCAGAAATGTTCTTCTGAAACCATTTGGAAACTCCAGAGGATGATGCATGTGGAAATTCCAGATCAGCAGTTTCTGTGATACTCAAACCGCCCTATCTAGTATCGGCAGTCAAAGTCACTTAGGTCATATTTATTCTTATGTTTGGTCTGAACAACTACTGAACCTTTTGACCACATCTGCATGTTTTTAATGCATTGAATTGCTGCCAGATGATTGGCTGATTAGATATTTGCATTAATAAGCAGGTGCACAGGTAGCCACTGAATGTATTTGTTTTCTCTAGCTTCTGATAATGTACCAGGAAAACTTCTTGGCTTCTCATTGCTACAGGTTATCCCCCTTCCTTTCCATTTCCTCATCAAGGTTCTCAATGCAATTCCTAACACTCTACAATGTTGTGCTATTTTCCAGGTCAGATTAACTTTCCAGAGATACAGGCTACCTTAGCTTTAGCTGGAGCTAGCCATTCACACACAACTTCCCCCAGCTGTGATGGTTAACATTGGCTGAATGCTGAAGCAGCCACATAACCCACCCTGACAAGTACCACTTTCCTACTTTTGCAAGTGTCTGTAGATCTGCTATAGGACGATCCAATGGACTCATATGTGGAATGGAGGTAGAGTACAGTGCAAAAGTCAGGCACATATATATACTGTAGCTAGCATGCCTAAGAATTTTGCACTGTACTGCATTTGTTAACATGAAGTGGACAGCCAGTTTGTCGATCTAGTGGGAACAAAGGATGTTGGGAAGGTGGGGTAAAGCTCCACAGGAGGAGTGTGGGACAGGTGGCAGAGAAGGAGTTCCGGGGACCGGTGGGGAGATGGAGAAAACACCAGGCAAAAGTCCTTTAATTCCTTGGTTTATTGATCATTAAAGAATGTCTCTCTGATGCTTCCCATTCCCTCCCTCTCCCTTCTCCTTTTCCCAGCCATAATTTCTCTCTCTCTGCCCCTTATTCTTTTTTTTGTAATTTATTTTTTTATTGAAGTTCATCATCAAACAAACATTTCCATAAGATGTATTTCAGACATTGTACATATATATAATGTAATCATATATATCACAATTCTCCACAAAGTATTTATCTGAGGTATACACTTATAGAAAAGAGTGGAACGAAAAAACAAGTAAAAGGAAAGAACTATGTACAGGCAGAGAGTGATTTTTTTTTACAACAGATTCATTGATTTGTGAGAATAAAATCAGGCCTATGAGGCATTATGTATTTAAACCATTTTTCCCAGTATGAATCAAATTGTTCCAGCTTATCATTAACAGATGCTGTTATCTTCTCCATTTTGTAAATGTCAATTGTAATTTCCATCCATGTATTTAAAGTTGGGCTCTCCTGTGATAACCATTTCCTAGTAAGAGTCTTTTTACCAGCCACCAACAGTATATTCATTAAATATTTATCTCTTTTCAACCATTCTTGAGGTATATATCCAAAATATATGGTTTTACTCTCTAAGGGTATTTCACATTTAAAGATGTATTTAGGGTATGGTGTATGCCCCTCCAATAGTGTTTGATAACAGGGCAGTCCCAAAAAATATGATAATGATTTGCATTTTGATTTCCACAATTTCTCCAGCAAACAGGGAGGTTACTATCATAATGAGAGGGTGTAATAAAACATCTTATCAAGTTTTTCCATCCAAACTCCCTCCATTTCTGTGAACTGGTACACTTCCATTGATATCTCCGTATTGTTGTCCATTCTTCCTCAGATATAATTATCCCTCCTTCCTTCTCCCATCTTGTTTTAATGTATGAATTCAAATGTGTTTTAAGATTTGACAACCCCTTACACATGCTTGAAATGATTCTACTACCATTATCTGAATTATATGCTTTTCTAAAGAGCTCTATCAAACATGTATTTGCCTTGGTTACATTTTTAAGCATCTTATTAACATATTGTCGCATTTGTAAATACCGATAAAAATCTTGTTTTTCTAATAAGTGTTTCTCTTTAAGAATTTCAAAACTGAACAGTGTTCCTTCTTTCATTATGTTGCAAAGAACTGTTATTCCTTTAGCTGTCCAGTCCTTAAATCTAGCATCCAATTTATTTGGTGTAAAATCCAAGTCATATTAAGAATTGCAATGATCACGCTCTAGATTATATTCTTTTATAGTAGGTTTCCATATTTTAAGAGTCAATTTCATCCATGGGTTATATCAGTAGTATTTATATACCTTTGCAGGTTGTTATCAGCCAAAATTGCTTGTATAGGGATGGGAAGTACCTGCTCCTCAATGTTTTTCCATTGAGCGTCATATGATGGGTTGCACCAACATATCACAGCTCTCAACTGTGCTGCAGAATAATAATCTCTAAGAGAAGGTAGGCCCCAACCCCCCTTTTCCTTTGCTAATTGCAAAGTTTTGAGATGAACTCTAGGACTTTTACCCTGCCAAATATACCTTGATAGCATCTTGTTCCATTCATTGAATTGATTTTGATTAATTTCTATTGGTAGGGTCTGAAAGAGATATAACAGTCTAGGCAGTATATTCATTTTAATAGACTCAATCCTTGAACTGAGACTGAAAAAAGGAATCAGGTTCCATCTTGCCACATTTTCCTTAATTTTTTTATTATAAAGACTGATAATTACATTCTGATAATTTTGCCATATCTTTTGGCATAGTGATGCCCAAATATTTGAAAGACTCTGTGTGCCATGCCCAGGGGTATCGACTTTCAATTTCTCTTGGTGGGCTATAGTAATATGAAAGTAATTGGGTTTTATCTATGTTGATCTTGTATCCTGAGAATTGACCATATTGTTCAAAGGATTGCATCAAATTAGGTACAGAGTATATTGGTTGCCCTAGATAGATCAAAATGTCATCCGCATAACAAGCCAGTTTATGTTCTGTCTCTTTAATAGTAATTCCTCTGATTTTGTCTGATGTATTGAGCTAATGGTTCCAGATGTAGCGCGAAGAGTAGTGGTGACCATGCACAACCCTGTCTCGTGCCTCTTTCTAGGGTAAGACTATTTGATAAATATCCATGATTTTAATCCTAGCAGTAGGATTGTCATATAGTGTCTGTATAGTTTTAATAATTATGTCTTGGAAACCAAATCTATATAAAACTCTGTAAAGAAAATTCCAATAAACCGAATCAAATGCTTTTTCAGCATCCACGCTTATCACTATTGCTTCGATTTTATTTTTTTGTATATGATCCATTATGTGAAGTGTCCTTTGTATATTGTCTTGAGTCTGGCGTTGTCATATAAAACCTGTCTGTTCAGTATGGGTAGAAACTCCTCTAATCATTTGGCCATGATGGAGGTAAATAATCTACAATCTACATTAAGAACGGATATTGGTCTAAATGATCCGCATTCCATTTTTTCCTTACCTTCTTTCGGTATAGCTGAGATTATCACTTCCTTCCAACTGGGTGGCATTTGTTCTTTTTTAGAGCACAGTTCAGTGTGGGGAGTAAAACAGGAATTAACTCATTTTTAAATTCTTTGTACCACTCTGCCTTATACCCATCTGATCCTGGTGACTTACTAAATTTAAGCCTACTAATTGCAGCTTTTAGTTCATCTTCAGTTATGTCAGCAGTCATCATTCTATTTTGTTCTTCGCTTAAAGTGGGTAGCTCTAGAGAATTCAAGAAGAAGTCAATTTGGGTCATGCTCCCCCCTGGAACTTTGGAACATAGAGTTTTGTAAAACACTTCAAAAGCTTCTTGAATTTCACTTAGCTTATTTTTTATCATTTTCGTTCTTGGACCCCTAATTCTATGAATTGTATTTTCTGCTATTTTTTTTCAGTTTCCACGTCAGTATTTTCATAGATTTCGATCCACTTTCATAATGTCTCTGTTTCAGAAACATTAAGTTTTTCCTGATTTCTTGTGTAGCCAAACTATTTATTTCATTCCTAATTCTTTTAATTTCCCCTAATGTATCCTGTTCCAAATTCAATTTGTGTTTTTTCTCCAGTTCCTTCAGCCTATTTTGTAATTCCTCTAATGTTTTATTCCTTATTTTTTCTTCTATGAAAATATCGCTATAATTTTCCCTCTTAAGACCACCTTCAGAGTATCCCATAAAATTGGAGGTGAAACCTCTCCATTATCATTAAATTCTAAGTAGAGATCAATTTCTTTTTTAATTTGTTCCTTAAAGTACGGATCGTTGAGTAGACTTGAATTTAGTTTCCAATTAGTATTCTTTGGTTGTAGGTCAAAATCAACAAATAAATATATAGGTGCATGGTCATTTACATCTATTGTCGCAATTCCACAGGTGTTTATTTTGTCGTTGTCTTTTCCAAATGTTATGAAATAGTCTATTCTTGTATATACAGAATGGGGAGCAGAATAATGAGTGTAATCCCTTCTGTCAGGGAAAAGGTCCCTCCATATATCAATTAAACCAACATCCTCAAAAAGTGTATTAACTTATGTAAAGATTTTGTTTCATAGGTTTTTCTATTGGAAGAGTCTAAGTTTGGTTGTAATTGTAAATTTAAGTCTCCCCCACATATCAGGAGACCTTCTGTTTCCATTACCATAATATCAGTAATTTTCTGAAAGAAACCAATATCACTTCCTGGGGGTGCGTATATATTCAAAAGAGTAACTGAATTTCCATCTATTTTCCCCCTTACCAGAATACATCTGTCCTCTTTATCTCCCATTTCGAATACTTTTTCAAAATTTAGCTTACTTGAGATAAGAATAGCAACTCCTCTCCTATGTCCTGATTTATATGAGGAGAAAAACAGATTAGTGAAGCCCATTCTCTTTAGTTTTTTTTTATGCTTATTATCACTCATGATCACAAATGAGTTTCCTGTAAATATACTACATGGGCTTGTTCTTTTTTCATTTTGGATAAAATTCTCATACGTTTGATTGGATTTAATAGCCCATTGACATAAAAAGAAATGAATTTTACCTTGTCCCTTGCCATCTGTATTTATCTGTCAATGTATCAATGAAATTAGAATAAAACTTAATCGAAAACTACCCTGAACAAATAAGAACCAAGAAACGCAAATAATAACAAAAATGGCAACGAACATGTGATTCTAAGGCTGAAGTCTCTTGTAGATGACCCTGCGCTGAGCTGGAGGAAATGTCTCGCTGTGGGGGATAACCCCTCCTACTTGTGAGTTGAGGGCCCCCATTGCAGTATACATAATAGTGAACAAATCCATTACACAGAAAAGATTTCCCTGTGTACTCCTCCTATATATATACAGATACAAACATATATATGCACACGTATATATATTCTCATTTTGATGGGGAAAAAGGAGTAAGTGAGGAAAAAGGAGTAAGGAGTAAGTAATATAAAATCCACATTATAATAAGTATTTCTCGAGATAGGTATATCACTGTGTACTTTTGCTTCCGTTTAGCTTCTCAACATTTTTAAAGTTAGCCAAACCTTATGGCTCTTCTGAAGGGGGTGAGGACTGTCTTTAGGAAACTCCTGGTCTCTTTCTGATATATTTCTCTCAGCCTCCTCCCGTCTCCTGCCTTCTCAATTCTCACACTATTTCCCAATCGGAGTGGGATAATTCCTCAGCCAGGCTTTCCTTCGTTGTGGTCACGCTGACAGGCAACCCTCTGGCCTTCATGTCTGTAGTCGCCTCTTTCACTGTCTGGTACAATTGCATCCTGTTGTCATAAAACACTCGAAGTTTAGTAGGGTATGGTGTTTGAAATCTAGTCTTATTTTGCTTTAGTACTCGCTTTACTTCAGAGTATTCTTTGCATTTCTGGAGGACCGCGGGGTGGGGTAATCTTTGTCAAAATATATTAATTTATCCTCTAAAAACACTCTCTTCTTACCCCAGGCCCTTCGTGGAATCTCTGCCTTGGTGCTGTACTGAAGGAATTTAATTATTATTGAGTGTGGCTTTCTATCCCGGGTAGGTTTCGGGACAAGCACACAGTGGGCTCTTTCGTCTTCCAGCTCCAAAGCGAGGGAAGCTCCAGCACGTCCCGCAGTAACTTTCCGACAAACTCTGTCATAGACGAGCCCTCTGCTCCTTCGGGAACATTGTAGATACTGATTTTTTCCGCTGTGATCTTCCCTCCAGGTCAAGCAGTTTACCTTCTTGGTGATGTAATATTTTTATTGTCTTACTCAGTATCTGTTCTACGTTTTGAACGCGATCTGCCACCTTCTTAATTTGAGTCTCTGCCACTGCTATTTTTTGATTGACACTGGCGAGCTCTGACTTAATATCACGGAGATGCTGCTTTTTTTCTTTCTGAAGCTCCATTATTTCTTTCAGGATTTCAAAGATATTCGCCGCTTCGCCTGATCAAGGCCCAACATCTGCCTCACCAGCACGCGGTCGGGTAGGAGAGCCGCTTGCTGTACTCCTCTCGGCCGCAGGCTCCGCAGTGTCGTTTTTAAAATTTCCATTCCTTTTCTCCATTCTTGCCCTTCTTTTCAGTTCAAATATTTTTCAAAAAATATTATATTTGATGGGTTAACGGGGCTTAATATTCATTTTTCCAGAGGAGCTAGTGACTTAAGCTGTCATTCTCGACGATGATGTCACCAGAAAACCCCCCTTCCTATTCTTAGTCCACAGTAGAGACCCATATCAGAATCAGGTTTATCTTCTCTCACATGTCATGATTTCTTTTGGCGGCAGTAGTATATAGTGCAATACATAAAATTACTACAGTACTGTGTAAAAATCTTAGGCTCCCTAGACGTGTATATATATATTCTTTTGTGTTAAAGAAAACACAAAACTACCAATGGGACTAATATTTTGTGCATTGTAATCCTCCTTTATGTTGCAATGATTGGTTAGAATCAATAACATGGTGAACCTGTGTACACACTTTGTACAATATTAAATTTACTTTGGTGAGGCTGACCTTCATTGTATCATTCTATTCCTGGAAGTTAAATACTGTTTCTGATTTTGTAATCAGCCTTGTTTTTTCAAGGTCCTTTGTTTTTTGGTCATATGACTTTTTAAAAATTGATTTCTTCCCAAACCCAGAGTATTTAACGCAAACAGTCTTTGTGAGCTGTCACTGCCAGTTCTGTCATCTCTCTGGTCTCAGGCAGATTGCAGTTTAAAACAGTACAAGTTTTGTGAGCAACATGAAGTGGCTTCTTGCATTTGCAGCTTGCTTGGAGCTGTTCACACCTTGGGTTGCGTCACATTATGCAGCCCTGCCGTGCAATGACCAAGAAGCTCTTGCAATTGCAGAAAAGGCGGTTGAACTCATCAATGCGGACCGGAACCGGGGATACAAGTATGCTCTGGACAGAATAGAGAACGTTCAGAAGGTACAGAAACAAGAATGAATGTTATTTCCATGATTAGTGATGTTCATAATTAATTAAATAGCAAGCTGTATTAAGGGCAGAAATGTTGGTTCCTGGTCACACTGTAGTTTCTATAGAACAGGCTCTGCCCCAGGGCAGTGGGTAGAGTGTGCAAAGAACAGGAAGATTGGACGGGCAAGAGCATGGAGATAGCAGGACTGGACAACAACAGCCATCACTGTTGCTTTTATGAGGCTGTAGAGGTAGCTGGTGAACACCTTACACTGGTATGACTTCACCAAAATCTATGTATTGCCTAGCCAAGAGCAGATAGAGCATGAATGGGGCACAGTTCCCCAGTTTGGTCATAAAAGTTGCATTGAGCTCCCATTTGCATAAAGCAGCTCTGTCTTCTCTGCACGTGGCTGCCTTAGCCGCCTTTTTGGAGGACCCTGTCAAGATGGAGTTGGCAACAGTGAAAGTGAAGGGGTGAGCAAAGCAGCGAGTTCTTCAGTGCTACCACCCTCAGTATTGGCACATGAGAGGCCTCAGAATGCAGCCCACACTGCCGCAGGATGCAGGATGGTCCCCAAATCCTCATGTTATTTAACTCGGAAAAAGTCAGAGATGTAATTCTAAGCCATGTTGAATAAACTACTGTGAGGGCAAGAATAAGCAAATGAAGTTTCAAATTTAACTTTAAGGCTTCTTCATAAGACTATTGTATTTTCAATGGAGCCAACAAAAGATTGACCTGGCTAATGTTACCAATGGGTCTGGAACAAAAGAGGAAGAGGAACTGACCAGCACTGCAAGGAGCAGCATGAAGAACCTTTAAAGGAAGGCACTGATTTTTCTTTATGCTAACCAGAAAGGCTGTAATTACCCAGTCAATGCTATACTCTGCGGCTAGTTTATTAGGTACCTCCTGTACTAACAAAGTGGCCACTGGGTGTATGTATACACTGGGTGTATGCTGCAATAGCCCATCCTCTTCCAGGTTCAATATGTTGTCCATTCAGAGGTGCTGCTCTGAATAGCACTGTTGCAATGTGTGGTTATTTAAGTTACTGTTGCTCTCCTCTCAGCTTGAACCAGTCTGGCCGTTCTCCTCCAACCTCCCTCATTAACAAGGCACTTTTGTCCTGACAGCTGCCACTTTCTGGATGTTTTTTTTGTTTTTCACATCATTCTCTGTAAACTCTAGAAAATGTTGTGCTCAAACCACCCCATCTGGCACCAACAATAATTCGACAGTCAGTCACTTTGACTATATTTCTTCCTCATTCTGATGTTGGGTCTGAACAACAAATGAATCCCTTTATCATGTCTATATGCTTTGAGATGTTTGCAGTGATGTGGAGGTATACATAATAAAGTGGCCCCTGAGTATAGATGGACATATGGTGAAGAAGCTGTTTGGCATGCTTGCCTTCATTGCTCCAGGGAATGGTTACAAGAGGTGAGTTGCTGTGTTATGGCTGTAAAATACATTGGTGAGACTGCACGTGGAGAATTGTGTGTAGTTCTAGTCACATGAATATAACAAGACTGCCATTTCAGGAAGGATGTTGCCAGGACTCAATGGCTTCAATTATAAGGAGAGAATGAACAATATGAAACTACATTCCCTGGAAACTGAGGGTGACCATACAGAAATATGTAATATCATGAAGGGCCTTAATAAGGTGGATGGTCACAGTCTTTATCCCAAGGTTGGGAAGTTTTATACTAGACAGCATAGTTTTAAAGTGAGAGCAAAAAGATTTAAAGGAGACCTGTGGGGCAATTTTTTCACCCCGTGGATGGGGACTACGTTCAGAAGACTGCCAGAGGAAAAGGGAGAGGTAGGTATATTTACAACATTTTAGACAGGTACATATATAGAAAATGTTTGGAGGGATAGGGGCCAAATGGGAGGAGCTGAAGTTATCACCGTGGCTGCTATGGACAAGGTAGTTAGCATTGCGACCACATGGACAAGGAAGTTAGCACTGTAGCCGGTATGGGCTCTTTTCCATGCTGTAAACTCTATGACTCTATGGAGGTTTTGTGAACTGTTATTTCCTAAGATGTGCAATTTTTTTACACCAGTGTAAGCAGATCTGTGATGCTGTAACTATTGCTTGCTTCCTAGCTGCTTTGTCAAACAATGGGACTTGCAGTTGGATAGAGCAGCCAGGTTCTCAGCAATGTCTTCAACACACAGCACAAATATGGTTTAATGGTTCAATTGAATTTCAGAGTATGAATACAGAATCCAACCTGAAATTCTTACTCTTTGCAGACATCTACGAAATCGAAGAAAAACCCCAAAGAATGAATGGCAGAAAATGTTAGAAGCCAAAGCCCTCCTCCCTCCTCCAACGCATAAGCAACAGCAAAAGCATCATCGCCCTCCCCCTCCCGCTCCAGCAAAACCCTCAACCCCCAGCATCCATGATGCATGCAATATCAAGCTGCCAGAGACCATGATCCGTCAACTGTACTGTTTTCCACAGATGCTGACTGAACTGCTGAGTTCCTCCAGCATTTTGTGTGTGCAGATTTTCCCTTGTTTGTGACCGTGATCTGGAGCCCATCAAAAACTACTGTCCATCCCAACACTTTGACATCTCAGAGAGGCTCTCTCTCTCGCTAGATAGCTCTCCTGCAGCTGACAAGAGGGAAACCAGCAGCTCGTTGTTTTGATGTTACAATCTGCAGTGTCACTTAGGGCAGTGTCAGCTTGTCTCTTGTGACACCTGTGGGCTGAGATGGGTGTCTGGATCAGTGTCTGGAACAACAACATTTATTAACCTCCACTCAAAAACATAGAAAAGTAAACAAACGACTAACTTAAATGGAAATTAAGTATTCTGCGTCTGTAGCTATTAAACAGTCGAACTTAGAGACGAACTTAACAGATCTTACTCAAGCACAGTCTTAAAGTGGTAGTTTAAGAAGTCCAAGTGATTCATGAAATAAGTGAGAGGAGAGACTTCATGAAGCAGCAATGAGACGATTCTTGAAGAAATGAAGAATCTGTTGTAGTCAATCCCAGCCGAGAAGTACTTTTTCCGAAGAGACTACAAAGAGTGAAGTTTCTCAAAGTAATTGACCTTTCCCCGGAGTGGTCACTACTTAACACCCAAACCATGTAAGGGTTAACAAACACGAGGAAATCTGCAGATGCTGGAAATTCAAACAATGCACACAGCAGGCCGGGCAGCATCTATAAGGAGAAGCACTGTCGACGTTTCGGGCCGAGACCCTTCATCAGGACTAACTGAAAGGAAAGGTAGTAAGAGATTTGAAAGTAGTGGGGGGAGAGGGAAATGCTAAATGATAGGAGAAGACCGGAGGGGGTGGGATGAAGCTAAGAGCTGGAAAGGTGATTGGCGAAAGTGATACAGAGCTGGAGAAGGGAAAGGATCATGGGACGGGAGGCCTCGGGAGAAAGAAAGGGATGGGGATAGAAGGGGAGGAGGGGCTTTCACCTTTCAACTTTCACCCTGCCCTCAAATTTACCTGGCCATTTCCGACAACTCCCTCCCCTTTCTTGATCTTTCTGTCTCCATCTCTGGAGACGGCTTATCTCCTGATATCTACTATAAACCTACAGACTCTCACAGCTGCCTGGACTATTCCTCTTCCCAGCCTGGTTCTTGCAAAAATGCCATCCCCATCTCGCAGTTCCTCCGTCTCTGCCGCATCTGCTCTCAGGATGAGGCTTTTCATTCCAGGATGAAGGAGATGTCTTCCTTTTTTAAACAAAGGGGCTTCCCTTCTTCCACTATCAACTCTGCTCTCAAACGCATCTCTCCCATTTCACGCACGTCTGCCCTCACCCCATCCGCCTGCCACCCCACCTGGGATAGGGTTCCCCTTGTCCTCACCTACCACCCCACTAGCCTCCAGGTCCAACGTATAATTCTCCATAACTTCCGCCACCTCCAATGGGATCCCACTACCAAGCACATCTTTCCCTCCCCCCTCTTTCTGCTTTCCGCAGGGATCGCCCCCTACTCGACTCCCCTGTCCACTCGTCCCCCCCCATCCCTTCCCACCGATCTGCCTCGTGGCACTTATCCTTGTAAGCGGAACAAGTGCTACACCTACCCTTACACTTCCTCGCTACCACCATTCAGGGCCCCAGACAGTCCTTCCAGGTGAGGCAACATTTCACCTGTGAGTTGGCTGGTGTGGTATACTGCGTTCAGTGCTCCTGGTATGGCCTTTTATATATTGGTGAGACCCGATGCAGACTGGGAGACTGTTTCACTGAACACCTACGCTTGGTCTGCCAGAGAAAGCAGGATCTCCCAGTGGCCACACATTTTAATTCCACGTCCCATTCACATTCTGGTATGTCTATCCATGGCCTCCTCTACTGTCAAAATGAATCCAAACTCAGGTTGGAGGAACAACACATTATATACCGGCTGGGTAGCCTCCAACCTGATGACATGAACATTGACTTCTCTAACTTCCGTTTATGACCCTCCTCCCCTTCTTACCCCATCCCTGACATATTTAGTTGTTTGCCTGTTCTCCATCTCCCTCTGGTGCTTCCTCCCCACTTTCTTTCTCCCTAGGCTTCCCGTCCCATGATCCTTTCCCTTTTCCAGCTCTGTATCACTTTCGCCAATCACCTTTCCAGCTCTTAGCTTCAACCCACCCCCTCCGGTCTTCTCCTATCATTTTGCATTTCCCCCTCCCCCCACTACTTTCAAATCTCTTACTATCTTTCCTTTCAGTTAGTCCTGACGAAGGGTCTCGGCCCGAAACGTCGACAGTGCTTCTCCTTATAGATGCTGCCTGGCCTGCAAGGGTTAACAAAAGTGTGTGCCATGTGTGGATTATACCAAGTGTCAGTCACACCCGAAATGCACCGAATGCCGCTGATTAACCCCAATCCTTTGGGTTCGTTTGAAGCCTGCAATCTCCACACTCTCTCTCTCTTTCTCTCCTTCTATGATTGCATAACCACCGACTGCGACTCCCCAACAAAGCAACTGCCAACAATCAGCGGTCTCCCCTTTTATACCAGTGGGATATGCCATCATGTGATGCTCGCAGGTAACAAAGTCATCGGACATTCAGGGAATCGATACTCACCGGAATCATGAGACACTCATGGGAACTAATTTTCAGGGGAATCACGAGATACAGGTAACAGTATCAAATACATACCGAAAGTACAATGTTATTAATGTCATTGAACTCATGAAAAACTCATCTTAGGAAAAACAGTTCACAAAACCTCCATAGAGTCATAGAGTTTACAGCATGGAAAAGAGCCCATACTGACTACGATGCCAACTTCCTTGTCCATACCAGTCAGGATGCTAACTCCTTTGTCCACAGATACAGATAAATGTCTTATGTGAGGACTCACACTCATCCAGAGAAATTCAGTTCAGCTGCACTAAAATCAGATACTATTTTAAAGATATTATTCCATTGTAAGCACTGTGTTGTTACTTTGTGTCACTAGATTATTTTATTGCTTTTTAGAACATTGTTTGCTGATTATGTAGCTTGCTTGAGATAACAAAGAGTCAGGCATGGTATCTTCATTCTATTATGCAGCAATCTGTAATAAACCACTAATTTAGGAGCTAAGTCACTGGGAGGATGTAATAATTATTTCTTTTTCAGGTTATTGGAAATACAAGGTACTATTTGGAAATTGAAGTTCGAGAAACTGTGTGCCACGTGCTGAGCCCCAAATCATTGAGAGACTGTGAAATTCGACTATTCACCAGCACTGTGAGTCTTTCAAAATAGACCAGGGTTGGGAGAGGAAATGGGCAGAACAAGATCAAGAAGAGCAAATCTGTGATTAAGTTCCCATTTTTATAGTGACAAAAAAAAGCCAAGAAAAATGTAGTTTCTTCCTAACTAATGTGCATTTGATATATTTTAAATTCTGAGGCAAAAATATTTTTATGAACTTCCAGTGTGGGACAAAACTAGAGAACAGATCTCAAACTGATAGTTGAGACTTTGTCTATAATGATGCCAATTTCTAGTTAGATGGGGAAAAGCTAATTCCTTCCCTGTTGCTCTTCTGGCACATTGTCTTGGCTATTTTCTGAGTCATTATATCCTTATGTTGGAAAGGATGCAGAAAGAATCCACAATTTTGGTGGGATTTGACAGCTTGAGTTATAAGGAGATACTTGATAGGCTAGGCTGTTTTCCCTGAAGTGTAAGAGTCTATGGGGGTGATGATATAGAAATATATGAAAATAATGAGGGGTATTGATAAGGTACCCCAGGATTCTGGCCTGTACATTCCTACTAGACTACAGTAGAATCCTCTCCTTCCACATATTCCAAAACTTTGATTAACACAGAGGGAACTTTGTATATTGGTCCTCCTGAGTCATGACTCCATTAAGGTCAACCTGATTTCTATGCTTTTCTTTGTAGCACGTGTTAGTTGTACAGTGATATAAATGATTTTGTATAGAGTTTGGGATAGGATTTGTAGTTTGTGCATTGTTGGATAAAGGGCAAGGATTCATTATTATTTATATATTTAAATAGACAAGTTTTGATTTGCAAAACCCGACTAATTAATACCTATGAGTTCGGTTCTTGAGAGTGCTATTGCCATTGTAATTTTTTTTCTGGCCCATTCAAACTTCCTGTGATACATAAGAATAAATAAGCAATTCAAACTGATGTGAAAGTGTAAAATTTGGATTCAGCTGGTAATTGCCGGTTACATTTTTGGTCTGTGAAAAATCTGGGTACAGATTTTCTACTGACTAAAACTTAGAGACTAGTAGTATTCTAGCATCGCATAAATCACTAGTTAATTTGTCTGCTATTAATTCCATTAAAAGTATATATATGGAACTATAGGAATCTCTTTTACTGTACTAAAAGATTCAAGATTGTTTAATGTCATTTCCAGTACACAAGTGTAAAAGAAAACATAATAATTGTTATTCTAGATCTGATGAAAAATAATCATATAATAAGATAGAGAACACAATATTCAGAAAATGCCCAACTAATATGTACATATATGGGTGGGTTTTAGACTCCTCCTCTATTGGACACACCTTCTTCATGTCCACTTTATCTAGCCTTTCAATATTTGAATGGTTTCAATAAGATCCCCTCCTCATTCTTCTGAACTCCAGGTAATAGAGACCCAGAACAATCAAGCCCTCCTCATATGTAAATCCTTTTATTTGTGAAAACACTCTTAGGAGCATCCTCTAGGTTTTGATTCCATTATCACAAATGTATCACATAGTATTTGAGATGCCTCTGTGATTGATCAGTTGATATATTATATTCTAATCCAATTTAAGAAAAATTATATTTCCCTAATTGTTACATTAGAAAGCAGATGGAGATTGCGAAGTACTCATACAAACTACACCTGATGGTACCAGTCATTTGGATGGCTACGAGTGTGATGTGTCTCCAGGTATGTTCTTGTTTTTCTTGAGCTGGCAAGTACATTTGAGATTTGCGTGAGTCAATGTTAAGAATGAATTTGTTGCAAAATTGATGCACAAAAATGACGGTGATTATGTCAGTTTAGAGGAAGAAGCAGCTGAGGATACCACAATATTGTGAATGTAACTAAATCAGGAATTCCCTACCAGCAACATCACAAGAATAAAGACTAGAACAGTTGAAGCAGATGAATTATCACCACCTTCCCAACAGCGACTGGAAACTGGTGTTAAAATTCAAAGTTCAAAGAAAATTTCATTAACAAAGTACATATATGCCACCATATAGAACCTAATTAGTTCATTTTTTGTGAGCATACTCAATATGTCTATAGATTAATAAGCATAATGAAATACTACCCAACTAGAGTGTTCAACCAGGGTGCAGAAGGCAACAAACTGTGCAAATACAGAATGAAGAAATAATAACAACAAATAAATAAGCAATAAATATCCAGAACATGAGATGAAGAATCTTTGAAAGTGAGTCCATTGGCTGTGGGAACATTTCAGCGATGGGGCAAGTTAAGTTGAGTGAAGTTATCCCCTTTGCTTCAGGTTGAGGGGTAGTAATTGTCCTATGTCTCTTGTACCTGCTTCCTGATGGCAGCAGTGAGAAGAGAGCATGTTCTGGGTAGTGGGGGTCCCCGATCATGGATGCTGCTTTCCTACAGCAACGGTCTATGTAGATGTGGTCAATGGCTGGGAGGACTTCCCTGTGATGACTGGACTGCATCCCTGGATTGTAGGGTTTTACATTTAAGAGCTTTGGTATTTCTATACCAGGCTGTGATACATCCCTTCAATATACTCTCCAGCACACACATATAGAAATTTGTCAACGTTTTGGATGTTATGTTGAATCAATGTACAGTCTCAAGGAAGCAGAGGCACAGCCGTACTTTCTTCATATTTGCACTATGTGCTGGGTCCAGTTCAGGTCCACCAAAATAATTATACCTGGGAATTTAAAGTTGCTAACCCTCTTCCCCCTCTGCTCTTCTGATGATGATTGGCTCATGGACTCCTGATTTCCTTCTGAAGTCTATAATCAGCTCCCTGTATCTTACTGACATTGAGTAAAAAGTTGTTGTTATGACACCACTCAACTAGAGTTTCAATGTTCTTCCTATATGCTGATTCATCACCGCCTTTGATTCAACCTGTGACAGTGCTTAGCATAAGACTTGGCAGAAAGTAGTTACAAAGTCTTCTGTTAACCTCAACTACCTGCTTTGTTGAATACCTGTTGCACACAGCAGGATGTATAGTAATACTATAATATTTTTCAGATTCACGTCAAGATGTTGTTCGACTATGTCCTGACTGTCCAGTTCTATTATCACCAGACGATGATTCAGTGAGACATGCTGCACAGGTCTCACTTCAAAAGTTTAATGATGAGTCCAACCATATTCATCGTTTTGATATTCAAGAAATAGCAAGAGGCTATTTGGTGGTTAGTCTATTTGTTTTTTAAACTATCCCTATAACTTTTCATTGTAATTATTATCGGTGTTCAAATTTCATGTTCATCCGGCTTTTTAGTGTTCAAAGGAGGGTGCAAGATATAGTGTTGTAAGATCAGTGCTGAAGCCAGTCACCGGGAAGTATTTCTATGACTAGAATAGCATTGCCATTCCAATTGAACTTTGTCTCCATGAGGAATCATGACGATAGTTTGGCAAAGTTTGCCAAAGTTCTTTAATTCATCTAATTAGCAACTGCAATTAGAAAAGACACCACTTATTGAGCACTAACACATATTTTTATCATTGTTAGATACTTTTACACAACTAATATGCTTTCTGAATCTGCCTTCTTGCCCTTGGGAGGCTTTGTGAATTGTTCCAGCTATAGATTTAATGACTCACCTATGGTGTTCTAAACTGACCCAAACCTCCTTGCTTGTCCCAATATCACTTACATCAGGTTTGCAATTCTTCTTTCTCAGAATTTAATTTCCATTCTATCAAAGAGCTTTGGATGAATATGTTTGGCTGTGAGGCCCCATGTGAGCTGGATAGACCAGAGTGGTATGGTAGGTTCTTTAACTCAGCAAAGTATCCTCATGCCATATTTATAACTTTTAAATACCTCTGATGTTGCTGAATTAAAGTGGATCTCTGGTGCATTAAAATTTTTTTTTGAATGGGATACCAACTGCAAGAGGTTAAAATGAGCTAGCATTGCATAGACATCCAAATGGCCATGTTATCACTATGATTTACTCCCTCTACCTCTATGATATTGTCAGCTATGTTACAAGTAACTAAGGAAGACCAGTGTATCTAGCCTATGTTTATCCTGCCATTCTACACAAATACATTTTGAAACAGTCTCAATCCGATGCTTGCGAAATGCTGACAAAGTGTGAGGACGTAGCCACTTCACAGACAGTGGGGCATTTTAAACATTTTTTAATCTAAGAGTAGAATAGTTGAATTGATTAGAATATCATCCAGTCTATTGTGGGTAATTTCTCTGACCGCTCTGGGTGATGTGAGGATTCTATGTGAAATGAATATGGATGGCAAAACAATTCTTCAATTTATGCTGGTCTTTGGAATAACATTTATTTTTGTTACTTCAGTGCTAATTGAGAATGATAACAAATGTGACATGGATTTCCCAATCTTACCAACATTTTTCAAGTCCTATTTCTCCTTCAGGTGGTCCTACCAAAAATTGATATTACTGTTATCCTAATCATGTTGATGTTAGGGTTTGCAATCATAATAAATACAGCAAAAAAAAAACAATCTGCCATTCATTGGAAATGTTATTGTGATTAAGTTTCAGGGAAGGTTGTCTTCGGTAAACATAGAATATATTTTGAAAGAGACAACATGTCGAAAAAACAGTAATGCGTGTACTCTCGAACTTCTTCTAAATCCTGTGAGTATAACAGAGATTGGTAAAATAGATAAGCCTAACTAAGTTACAGATTATAACCATTCAAAATGTTTAGATGGTTTATAAGTAATATTATCAATAAATAACTATGGTTTGACAAATAATTCTGGTAATTCTAATAATGGATAGTTTAAAATGACCTAAATTTATTAGTGTAACAAAGGATGTTGATTGAGATCCTAATAGTGTTGCCTGAACAAACATACAATGCTTATATTGGAGAGCATTTGAGTTTGGAAAATGAATCTCAGGCACTAAGTATGAGTTATTATGAGCAAGCAACATTGGGAAATGTGTTTGTGGAGACTGTAATAGGCATTAAACACTCATAGGTTTACCAATAGGTTTCATAGTTATATTTGTTGATCAAATTATGATAACTTCCAAATGTCTATCTGATCATTTTAGGACATGTTTTATTCAGATAAATGGGATGATCATTGCCAGCATGTTTGGATTATGACAGACAGACAGTCAGACATATTTTATTGATCATGAGGGAAATTGGGTTTCGTTACAGTTGCACCAACCAAGAATAGTGTAGAAATATAGCAAGTATCTCAGTATTTTTGGCTTGAATTTTATGTAACTGTTGATTACCTATTGATTAGTTGGTGCTTCTGAATTGTAATGAGCCCAATTTTTTTCTGGCATGATCAGAGTTTATAACATAGCACTGTTGTCAAGCATATTCAGGCACACTAACCTCACACATGCGGCTTTTATCTCAGATGTTGCTGTATCATCAGTTAACCTAAGGAATTAGACCCATTCAGCACAGTTTTAATTAAGATTCCCGTGAAAGAAGCACATAGGGCTAATTTTGCCAAAGCAGAATTTATAATCAATTGTCAAACATAATATGAAAATCCAACTTACAACATCTTATATTAGTATGAGGCCATGAGAGAGAAATTTGAAGGTTTTCTTTCCAAAATGAATCAAACTCCTTTCCTGAAAAATGCTGGATTCCAGTCTAATTTTGATAACTTTCACAATGATGAACTTTTATGAGGTAAATTTATGAAAGAACGTGGAACAGAGTGAGCAAATGAAACTGGGGTGGCTTAGCAGTTCAATTAAATTAGGACAAGATGAATGACTCGGCTCTGTTTCTCTGTTTTAATATTTCTCTGAATTCCAAAGACAATAAACATTCTTCTCTGTTGGTACCTGGTTAGATAAACAACAACTAAGATCCTTAGGCTTGCATTTTGATAACTGCTGGATCTTAATCAATTCAATACAATTGAACCAGAACTATGGACATGATAACATATGAACATAAGTTTCTACATAAAATGGGAACAGGCTATTCAGCCCAGCAGGCCCCATCATTATTAATAGTCTTTACTACATTTCTTATCTTATCTCATTCCTCTTGGTTCTTCAGCTATTTAGAAATTCATTGATATCAGTTTTGAATTCAGTCAATGACTGACTTTCCATTCACCAAGATTCTTCAGCAGGGAGTAAAGAAATTCTCATTACTAAATGAGTTATCCCTTATGCTAAGAGTGTGACCACAGTGCAGTCATCTCAGCTGGGTATACATTATCTCTGTATTGTAGCCTACTAATACAGTTCAATCTGGCCACCTCCTATTCATCTAAATTATAAATAACTGAATCCTAGCTACTCAATGGTAAAGATCAAAGTTCAAAGTAAATTTATTATCAAACTACGTATGTCACAGATTACTACCTTGAGATTCATTTTCTTGTGGGCATTCACAATAGAACAAGGAAATAAAATAGACTTAATAAAAAGATACACAAGCACAGACTGATGAATAACTGACATGCAAAAGAAGACAAACTGTGCAAATACAAAAATAATATTATGTAATAAGTAAATAAATAATACCGAGAGCATGAGTTCTAGAGACCTTGGAAGTGAGTCCATAGGTTTCCTGT
The DNA here is from genome assembly GCF_030144855.1 of Hypanus sabinus. Taxonomy (NCBI): domain Eukaryota; kingdom Metazoa; phylum Chordata; class Chondrichthyes; order Myliobatiformes; family Dasyatidae; genus Hypanus; species Hypanus sabinus. Next base: position 35,692,625 of record NC_082707.1, read on the forward strand.
GTTACATAGGTTATACATGTTGTACAGGTTTCCATCATTCAGCAGTCTACCATCCCAGGAAATATGAAACATGCTAAAGTAAGTGTATCAATATTGATAATCATTAAAGTCCCTCTGGACTAAGTATATCCTTCTTTAACCAAGGAGACCAAAACTGCACAATACTCCAGCTGTGGTAGCACTTAAGTTCAATATATTTAAAGTAGAATATCCTTTTTCCCCAAATTCTCTAGTAAAAAGTGGCCAATAGTTTTTCTGTCTAATAGTCTGATGAATCTCACATTAGTTTTCAGTGTTTTGAGTATGAGGATACAGGATATATACATCCCAAGACATGGGCAACATACATCCCAAAGAGGAAGAAGTATAGTAAAGGCAAGGTGACACATCCGTCGCTGACAAGAGAAGTGAAAGCCAACATAAAAGCCAAAGAGAAGGCAGACAATAGAGCAAAAATTTGTGGGAAATTAGATGATTTGGAAGCTTTTAAAAACCAACAAAAGGCTTCTAAAAAGTCACTAAGAAGGTAAAGATCGAATAGTAAAGTAAGTTACTCAATAATATTGAAGAGGATATCAAAAGTCTCTTCAGATACACGAAGTGTGAAAGAGATGTGAGTGTGGATATTGGACCACCGGAAATGGCAGACAAATTGGTATTTTGCATCATTCTTCACTGTGGAAGACACTAGAAGTATGGTGGAAATTCCTGATGTCAGGGGTCATGAAGTGTGTGAAGTTACCAATACTAGAGAGAAGGTTCTTGGGAAACTGAAAAGTCTGAAGGTAGATAAGTCACCTAGACTAAGTGGTGTACACCCCAGGGGTCTGAAAGAGGAGGCTGAAGAGATTTGTGGAGGAATTAGTAAAGATCTTTCAAGAGTCATTAGGTTCTAGAATAGTTTTGGAAGACTGGAAAATTGCAAATGTCACTCCACTCTTCAAGAAGGGAATAAGGGAGAAGAAAGGAAACTACAGGCCAATTAATCTAACCCCAGTGGTTGAGAAGATGTTGGAGTCAATTATTAATTATATCTCAGGGTATTTGGAAGCACATGATAAAATAGACCATTTTCATCATGGTTTCCTCAAGAGAAAACCTTGCTTGACAAATCTATTGGAATTGTTTGCAGAAGTAACAAGCAGGATAGTCAAAGGAGAATCGGTTGGTGTTGTGTACTTGGATTTTCAGAAGGCCTTTGACAAAGAGCCATGCATAAGGCTGCTTAGCAAGCTTCAAGCCCATGGTATTACAGGAAAGACTCTAGCATGGATAAAGCAGTTGCCAATTGGCAGGAGGCAAATAGTGGGAATAAAGGGAGCCTTTTCTGACTGGCTGCTGGTGACTAGTGGTGTTTCACAGGGGTTTGTGTTGGGACCAATTCTTTTTATGTTATATGTCAATAATTTTGATGATGATAGAAATAATGGCTTTCTGCAAAGTTTGCAGTCAATACAAAGATAGATGGAGGGACAGTTAGTAGAGAGGCTGGAGAAGGATAGATAGATTAGAAGCATGAGCGAAGAAATGGCAGATGGAATACAGTGTCAGGAAGTGTATTGTCATGTAATTTGGTAAAAAAATTGAAAGGGTTGACTACTATCTAAATGGAGAGAAAGTACAAAATAAAATACTGAGGTGCAAAAGAACTTGGGAGTCCTTGTGCAGGATTTCTTAAAGATTAATTTGCAGGTTGAGTCTGTGGTGAGGATAGCAAATGTGATGTAGCATTAATTTCCAGAAGACCAGAATATAAAAGGAAGCATGTAATGTTGAGACTTTATAAAGCACTGTTGAGGCCTCACATGGATTATTATGAACAGTTTTGGGTCCCTTATCTTAGAAAGCATGTACTGAAACTGGAGAGGGTGTAAAGGAGGTTCATGAAAATGATTCCAGGATTGAGTGACTTGTCATATGAAAGCGTTTGATGGCTCTGGGCCTGTACTCACTGGAATTCAGAAGAGTGAAGTGTGACCTCATTGAAACCTCTCGAATGCTGAAAAGCCTTGACAGAGTAGATATGGAGCGGATGTTTCCTATGGTGGGAAAGTCTAAGACCAGTGGACATGGCCTCAGAGTAGAGAGTGTCCTTTGAAAACGGAGATGAGGAGGAATTTCTTTAGCCACAGTGTGGTGAAGCTGTGCAATTCTTTGCCACAGGCAGCTGCAGAGGCCATCTTTACGTACATTTAAGACAAAGTTTGATAGATTCTTGATTGGTTCGGGCATGAAGAGATATGGGGTGAAAGCAGAAACTTGGGGTTGAGAGTAAAATTGGATCAGCCATGATGAAATGGCAGAGCAGACTTGATGAGCCAAATTACCTAATTTTGCTTCTATATCTTATGGTCTTATCATCTTATACTAAGGACTTCTTGAAGATTATTTTTCTCCAATTACAGAATGTCCAGTAACCTCACATTTTCCCACATTGTACTCCATTTACACACACACACACACACACACACACACACACACACACACACACACACACACACACACACACACACACACACACACACACACACACACACACACACTTACATCCTCATCAATATTCCCCTTCTCACTTACTTTCAGACCATCGTGAGTCAAAGACCTCAGATTTGAAAGATGTTTATATTCACTTTGGGTAAAAGTTTAGGCTACACTGATCATTTTAGGAAATATTTTGAAGTATTTCACAGGGTTTTACTATATCATTTAAGAGCATAAAACTACAAGACCATAAGGTATAGGAACAGAATTAGGCCATTTAGCCCATCGAGTCTGCTCTGCCATTTCATTATGGCTGATCCATTATTCCATTCAGCCCCAATCTCCTGCCTTCTCCCGTATTGATTTATGCTCTAACCAATCGAGAACCTGTCAACTTCTGCTTTAAATATACATAAAGACTTGGTCTCCATAGCTGCTTGTGGCAACAAAATCCACAGATTCACCACTCACTGGCTAAAGAAATTCTCATCTTCGCTCTAAAAGGACACCCCTCTATTCTGAGGCTGTGAAAACACTCTTGTTTAGGATCAGCACAGTACATTCGTATAGTAATGTTCATATCGCAAAATCTAATTGGGAAACATTTAAAGGAAGGGAAAGCAAATGGCAATACCAAAGTATTGTCCAATTGTCCCACTGATTTTCCTCAAAGGGCAGCACAGTGAATGGAATTACCATTTGGGCTTCAGTATTCTGTTGAATTTTGTCTCTGCTCAATTCTGTTGAAAATAGGTAGGAAAATACAAAGCAAAATAATTGAACAGCACTCAGATGTTTAATCATTTGTTTACTCCTGTATTTTACATTGTTGCAGCAAATTGTGTTCTGCAAATCCTCTGTGACCCCTGGGATAACTGGCTTAGAGTACATTCAGCAGAACTGTGAATTCCTCAACACTCAGGTAATGCTTTAGTCCTTGAATTAAATATATTTGCCAATTATATCCCACTGTTTTTATAGGACAAATATATGGCAAGGCTTTACAATATTCATTTTCTGTACATCATCAAACCTCTGTATGAATATACTGACCCTGAAGCAGATTCACCAGACCAAAACAAAAATGTTCAGGTGTAGGTAGGCTTGTATACATGCTGTATACATTTGCATTCAGTTGTGTTCAATAGATAAAGACTGATGTGAATGAGATGGTTAAAATGATACAAGGTCTTGATCTGAAACACCAACTTACACATTTTGCCTCCACAACTGCAGCTTGACCACTGAATTCTTCAAGTGAACCCCCAACCCCCACCCCAGGTTGCGGTATCTGTAGTCTGTGTTGTCTACCTTTTTGGCTAAGTAGTGATTTATTAGGCTGAAATCAGCAACCTAAAGGTGATATTCATGAAGGACAACATGAAAAAGGAAGCTACTTCAGACACTGAGATACCCTAGAAGAGTATAGGAAGAGTAGCGATAAAATGGGACAGTAAATCAGAAAAGAAAACAGAAGACACAAAGATGAAGCAGCAAAGTGAAAAACTGGGTGGTATGAATAGAAAGTAATTGGTAGAAAAATTAAAGGGGAGATGAGTAAAACAAGAATGGCAGTTTTTTAACTGGGTGATAAAGAAGGAACCCTCATCACATTGAAGTGCCTCTGAAACACTGCAGACATTTGACTTACAGGGCTACAGACTAGGTGTTGGAAGGTGGGTTAGGCATGGTGGATCTTTTCCCACTAGCACAAAATAAGTGAGTGAAGAGTCTCCTGTGTCATTAGCACAGTTGTATAGCAGGCAGCATGATGCTATTACAGCTCGGAGCATTGGAGTTCAGAGTTCAAATTTCAAAGTAAATTTATTATCTAAGTACAGTCAGTACACGCTACTTTATGCAACCCTGAGAGTCGTTTTCTTGTGGGCAAGCAGAGTAAATGAAAGACCACACCCAACAGGATGGACAACAACCAAAGTGCAAATGCAAACAGAAAGAGAAGAAAATAAGTAATCATAATAAAAAATAAGCAATAAATATCGAGAACATGAGATGAACTGTCCTTGAAGGTGAGTCCATAGGCTATGGGAACAGTTCTGTAATGGAATGAGTGAAGTTATCCACTCTGGATCAAAAGCCTGATGGTTGAGGGGTAATTACTGTTCCTAAACCTGGTGCTGTGCATCCTAAAGCTTCTGTACCTTCTTAGTGATGGCAGTAGCAAGAAATGAGCATGTCCTGAATGGTGGGGGTCCTTGATGATGGATGCTGCTTTCCTGTGACACTTCTCCATATAGATGTACTCAATGATAGAAAGGGCTTTTCCCGTGATGGACTGGGCCACATCCACTACTTTTTTGTAGGCTTTTCTATACAAGGGTATTGGTGCTTCCATACCAGACCTTCATGCAACCAGTCAGTATACTCTCCACCACACATCTGCGAAGTCTGTCAAAGTTTTTGATTACATGCTGAATCTTCATAAACTTCAAAGAAAGTAGAGGCTTGCTGTGTTTTCTTCATAATGGCACTTACATGTTGGACCCAGGATGGACCCTCTGAAAAGATAACACCGAGAAATTTAAAGATACAGACCCTCTTCACCTCTGATTCCCCCAATGGGGACTGGCTTTGGTTTCCTTTGGTTTTAAACTGACCTTTGGTTTCCTCTTTCGGAAGTCAATAATCATCTCCTTGGTCTTGCTCACATTGAGTGAGAGGTTGTTGTGGCATCACTCAGCCAGATTTTCAATCTCCCTCCAATATGCTGATTCACTGCCATTTTAAATCAGACCAGTGAAAGTCAGCAAATTTAATGCATTGGAGCTGTGCTTAGTCTTACAGTCATAAGCGTAAAACAAGTAGAGAAAAGGGGTAAGCATGCAGCCTTGTGGTGTACCTGTGCTGACGGAGATTGTGGAGGATATGTTGTTGCCAATCCAAATTGACAGAGGTCTGCAAGTGAGGAAATTGAGGATCCAGTTGTACAAGGAGGCATTAAGGCTTAGGACTTGGAGCTTATTGATTAGTTTTGAGGGGATGATAGTATTTAATGCTGAGCTGTAGTCAATGAAGAACATTCTGATGTATGTAACTTTGCTGTTCAGATGTTGCAGGATTTAGTGAAGAGTCAATGAGATGGCATCTGCTGTTGACCTGTTGTGATGGTAGGCAAATTGGAATGGACCCACTCCAATTTCAGTATCCTACATAATGAAATTTGTATATCTTCCTTATGAAACCTCTTGGTGCTCCAGTTTCCTTCCTCAGTCCAAAGACATAACAACTACTAGGTGAATTGGTCATTGCAAACTGTTCTGTGAATAGGCTGGTGTTAAATAGGTAGGTTGCTGGGCAGTGCAGCTCACTCAGCTGGAAGGGCCCGTTTAGTGCTGCATCACTAAATGGAATAAAATCAATAAGTAACTCATTTCCAAAAGCATGAACTGGACCATTTCAAAAGCATACACGAGGAAATCTGCAGATGCTGGAAATTCAAGCAACACACACAAAATGCTTACAACACGCCGGAGGAACTCAGCAGGTCGGGCAGCATCCGTGGAAATGAGCAGTCAATGTTTTGAGTCAAGACCCTTTGTCAGGACTGAAGAGGAAGGGGGCAGGGGCCCTATAAAGAAGGTGGGGAGAGGGTGGGAAGGAGAAGGCTGGTAGGTGCCAGGTGAAAAACCAATCAGGGGAAAGATCGGGGGTGGGGGGGGGAAGCAGGGAGGGGATAGGCAGGAAAGGTGAAAAAGGAATATAAGGAGAAAGCACTATGGGTAGTAGAATAAGGCAGAATCATGAGAGAGGTGATAGGCAGCTGGAGGAGGAGGCAGAGTGAAACTGGGATGGGGGAAGGGAGAAGGAAGAAGGACGGAAGGTTAATTGACTACTGAAAATTATTCCTTCTGAGCTAAAACAATCAAACAGGAGTTGATGGGATTGTGCCAGAAAGAATAAATAAGAATATAGATCAAAGAACATAGCACAGTTCAGAGTTCAAAGTAAGTTTTATTATCAGAGTTCATATACTGTAGGTCACCACATACAACCACAAGTTTCTTTTTCCTGTGGGCATGCTGAACAAAACTATAGAATAGTAACTGTAACAGGATCAATGAAAGATCAAGTAGAGTTTAGAAGGCAACAAACTGCAAATGCAAGTATAAATAAATAGCAATAAAGGCGGACATGAAATAACACAATAAAGAGTCCGTAAAGTGATAATATTGATTGTGGGAACATCTCAATAATTGAGCATTTTGTAGTTATCCCCTTTTGTTCAATAGCCCAATGGTTGAGGGGTAGTAACTGTTCCTGAACCTGGCAGTGCGAGTCCTGAGCTCTTGTACCTTCTACCTGATGGTGGCTGCCAGAGGAAAGAATGGCTTGGGTGGTGAGAAACTTGGATGATGGATATGCTCAATGGTTGGGAAGGCTTTACCTATGATGTACTGAGCCAAATCCTGTACATTTTGTAGGATTTTCTGTTCAAAGGTGTTGGTGTTTCCATGCAAGGCTGTAATGCAGCCAGTCAATACACTCTTCACTACATATCTATAGAAGTTTTTCAAAGTTTTTGATATCATGCCTAATCTCCGCACACTTCTAAGGAAGTAGACACTGTTGCGCTTTCTTTGCAAAAACATTTATATGATGGGTCCAGGACAGGTATTCTAAGATAATAACACCTAGGGGTTTAAAGTTACTGACCCTCTCCAACTTGATTCTCCGATGAGGACGGGCTTGGGGGTGACTGCTTCCTCTCTCCTGAAGTCTACAATCAGTTCCTTCGTCTTGCTGACATTGAGTGAGAGAATTCTGCTATGAAATAACTCTGCCAAGTTGTCAAGTTATGTCCCGCCTCCTGATTTATCACCAGCTGTGATACGACCCACAATAATGGTGTTTTCAGCAAACTTGAATATGGTATTGGAGCTGAACAGTATAGCCAGCTCAGGCCCTAGGCCATTATGTTGCGGAGCCTTTTAATCTACTCCAAGATCAATCCAGCCCTTCCCTCTCATATAGCCCTCTGTTTTTCTTTCATCCATTTACCTATCTAAGAGTGTCTGACATTTCTAGCACCATCCTGGCAGTATATTCCATCACCTATCACTCTCTGTAAATAAAACTAACTACCTCTGTCATTTCCCCCCATACTTCCCTCCAATCACCTTCAAATTTTACCCAATAATTTAAGAGCTGAGAATGGCTCCACACCAATTAGTCAAGTTGGCTTCATTGGTATAGGTTTGCCTGTTTCATTAAAATCCTTCACAGAGGGCACAGGACACAATTACACACAAAGCAACCAACTCTACAGCTTATATAATGTGATCCAAAATATACTGGAGTGATTTCACATTTTAATTACTGCAGTGTAATGTAGAAACTACTCCTGAGAAAGTGTGTGTCTGATCACTTAATATCTTCCAAACAAGAAATAAATCTCAAATTTGGAGCTATAATAAAGATAATATGCTTTGTTACAATCAGGCAGCACGATTGTCATGTTAACAACAATTAAACACAATTGTTCTGATACTACAGAAGGCAGCAGTAGACGGGGCTGGTGCTGTTCCTGAAGGAGAGGGTACTGCTAACCCAGCAGCAGATGGGTCCGAGGCTCCTCCAGTAGCAACAGAGGAGGTGGTTACTCATGGAGATGTGGTCTATTATGATACTACTCCAGAACCTGACACTGAGCCGGCTACCCTACAAAATGAAAGATTTCAGATTGTTCCTAAGCGCAAACGATCAGCGGAAGCTGTATCATCAGATTCCTCTGAAGAACTCATCCCTAAGGTTACAGTTGTATTCCCTAAACTTCCTGCAGATCCGGCAACCTGCCCAGGAAGTCACAGATATTCAAAATACGGTTAAAGAAATTAAAACCCATTCTTAATAACAATGCTGTCTTGTACTGATAATTAACTGCACCAGAATAGTAAGAGTTCTATTTCCTCCTTAAGGAAATTTAAAATAATAGAACTAAGCATTTATTTGAGAATTGACCAAACACAGTGTTGCCCTTTAGCAGCAATTGTGACTAGAAATATTTGGAGTTCTTGAATTTTTCTCATCTGATTTTCCCTTTGTATGTGCAATAAAATATATTTGAAATTAGTCGTCTCAGTGTAAACGTTCATTTGCAATTAAATATCATTGAAGTTACAGAATTAAATGAAAATGAAAACAATCATTAAACTTACTAAAAGATTGGAGGATGATGCTAAGAGGGATCACCCTGGGAATTGTAGACCAATGAGTATTACATCAGTGGCAGGCAAACTACAGGAGACAATTCTTGGAGACAGGATTTACAAGCATTTGGAGGAGCATAGTTTAAGTGGGAATGGTCAGCATGGCTTTGTGAGGGGCCAGTCATATCTCACAAGCTTGATTGAATTTTTCAAAGAAGTAACAAAACAAATCGATGAAGTTAAAGCAGTGGATGTGGCAAAATTAATTTTAGTAAGGTGCTTAATCAGGTTCCCCACGGTAGGCTCATTTAGAAAGTCAGGAGACTTGGTATCCAGGGAAACTTGGCTGAGTGAATTGGGAATTAATTTTCTCACAGAAGGCAGAGGTTGGTAGTACATAGAGTGCAATCTGCCTGGAGGTCGGTGACTAGTGGTGTTTTGCAGGGATCTATTGTGGGACATCTATTCTTTGTGATTTACATAAATGACTTAGATGAGGAAGTGGAAAGGTGGGCTAGTAAGTCTGCAGATGACTCGAAGGTTTGTGGAGTTGGTGGTGTAGAGAGTTATCGTAAGTTACAGTGGGACATTGATAAGATGCAGAATTGGGACGAGAAGTGACAGATGGAGTTCAATCCAGAGAAGTGTGCAGTGATACAATTTAGAAGGTTAAACTTTCAGACAGAGTCAAGTTTAATGATAGGATTCTTAGCAATGTGGAGGAACAGAGGGATCTTGGGGTCTGTGCCCATAGATCCCTCAAAGGTGCTATGTAAGTTTATAGGGTTACTAAGAAGACACATGTTGTGTTGGTCTTCATTTATTGCTGGATTGAGTTCAAAGCTGCAAGGTAATGTTGCAACTCTAAAATTTTGATTAGACCATGCTTGGAGTATGGTGTTCAGTTCTGGTTACCTCATGTTGGGAAGGAAAAGAAACATAGAAAACCTACAGCACAATACAGGCCCTTTGATCCACAAAGGCATGCCGAACATGTCCCTACCTTAGAAATTACTAGGCTTACCTAAAGCCCTCTATTTTACTAAGCTCCATATACTTATCTAAAAGCCTCTTAAAAGACCCTATCGTATCTGCCTCCACCACCATTGCCAGCAGCCCATTCCATGCACACACTAAACTTAAAAAACTTACCCATGACATCTCCTCTGTACCTGCTCCCCAGCACCTTGAACCTGTGTCCTCTTGTGGCAACCATTTCAGCCCTGGAAAAAAGCCTCTGACTATCCACATGATCAATACCTCTCATCATCTTGTACACCTCTGTCAGGTCCCTTCTCATCATCCTTTGCTCCAAGGAGAAAAGGCTGAGTTCACTTAACCTATTCTCATAAGGCACCTTCCCTAATCCAGGCAACATCCTTGTAAATGTCCTCTGCACCCTTTCTATGGCTTCCACATCCTTCCTGTAGTGAGGCCACCAGAACTGGGCATAGTACTCCAAGTGGGGTCTGACCAGAGTCCTATATAGCTGCAATATTACCTCTCGGCTCCTAAATTCAATTCCATGATTGATGAAGGCCAATACACCTTATGCCTTCTTAACCACAGAGTCAACCTGCGCAGCTGCTTTGAGCGTCCTATGGACTTGGACCCCAAGATCCCTCTGATCCTCCTCACTGCCAAGAGTCCTACCATTAATACTATATTCTGCCATCATATTTGAAGTGGTTCATCAAAATGAACCACTTCACACTTATCTGGGTTGAACTCCATCTGCCACTTCTCAGCCCAGTTTTGCATCCTATCAATGTCCCGCTGTAACCTTTGAAGTCTAAGAGAGGATGCATAGGTGATTCACTGTGATGGTGGTGCCTGGATTAGAGAACATATGTTATAAGAAAAGGTTAAACAAGCTAAGGCCCCTAGCATAGGATAGTAGCGATTTTCTGATGGGTATGTGAAGAGAATAAATCGCAGAACAATTTTGAGTGAGGGTGTAATGAAATAGTGCTCTGCTTGGTTAGACTCAATGGGCTGAAAGGCATCACGGAAAAGCAAAATAAATTAGTTTTTCTTTACAAAATAAAAAGATATCAAGAACAAAGTTAGATTCATATGTGGCAAACTGTTAGCTGCTCTTAATGAGCAGGCTTCCGAACTGCTTCAACTTATTAATTTTTTAACATATATGCACTCTCACTATCTCATAATCCATTATGAGATGATTATTTAAATTAGTATTATGCACAGCATAACAGCCAACTATTACCTAAACCAATTGTTCAAAACAATTGGTCCTTCACAACAAATGCTGTACACAAATGTTTGTAAATAAAAAAGGAAACATAAATAGTCCAAGTAATCCCTTAAGCCTTCTTCATCACTTAATAAGCTTATAATGGATCCAATTTTTGTAATAACACCATTATAAATTTCTCTTCCCTACTTCTTGATTCCTGTATCACTCAATCTTTTATGAGCAGAGATACTACATAAGAGATACTTTTATAAGGGATACTACATATTCTGTATCTCCACTCTCACAGCTCCCTAGAGTCATGGCCATCTGATAGAATAAATTCTTCCACATCTCCTTCCAAAGTAGGTGATACATCATTCTGAAACAGTGCCCCATAGTTTTAGATACTTCAGCTGGGAAGTATCTTAGTTCCTCGGGGATCTAAAGCTTTAAGTTGCTCAGGGTCAATATTACAAATGACCTGACTTGATCTAACCAAGCAGAGTCCCCTGCCAAGAAGGCTCACCAGCACCTTTACTTCCTGAGAAAGCTGAAGAAATTTGGCCTGTCCCCTAAAACCCTCACTAATTTTTATAGGCGCACCGTAAAAAGCATTCTTCTAGGGTGCATCACAACCTGGTATGGAAGTTGTCCTGTCCAAGACTGGAAAAAGCTGCAGAAGATCATGAACATAGCCCAGCACATCACACAAACCAATCTTCCATCCTAGGACTCACTTTACACCACCTGCTGTCGGAGCAGTGCTGCCAGGATAATCAAGGACACAACCCACCCAGCCAACACACTTTTTGTCCCACTTCCCTCCGGGAGAAGGTTCAGGAGCTTGAAGACTCGTACCACCAGATTTGGGAACAGCTTCTTTCCAACTGTGATAAGACTGTTGATCGGATCCTGATCCAGATCTGGGCCGTACCTTCCAAATATCCGGACCTGTTTCTCAGTTTTTTTTTGCACTACCTTACTTTCCCTTTTCTATTTTTTATTTATGATTTATAATTAAAATTTTTACTATATTTACTATTGATTTGTATTCCAGGGAGCGCGAAGTGCAGAATCAAATATTGCTGTGATAATTGTACGCTCTAGTATCAATTGTTTGGTGACAATAAAGTAATAAAGTAGGAGAAACATCCTCTCAGCTTCCATTCTATCAATCCCTGTCAGAATCTTTTATTTTAATAAGGTCACTACTTATTCTTATACAGAGAGAAAACAGGGAATTATAGTCCGGTTAGCCTGACGTCAGTGGTGGGAAAGATGCTGGAGTCAATTATAAAAGAGGAAATTACGACACATTTGGATAGCAGTAGAAGGATCAGTCCGAGTCAGCATGGGTTTATGAAGGGAAAATCATGCTTGACTAATCTTCTGGAGTTTTTTGAGGATGTAACTATGAAGATGGACAAGGAAGATCCAGTGGAAGCTTCCAGAAAGCTTTTGATAAAGTTCCACCTAGGCAAAATTAGGGCACATGGTATTGGGGGCAGAGTACTGACATGGATTGAAAATTGGCTGGCTGACAGGAAACAAAGAGTAGCGATTAACGGGTCCCTTTTGGAATGTCAGGCTGTGACCAGTGGGGTACCGCAAGGTTCGGTGCTGGGACCGCAGCTGTTTACAATATACATTAATGATTTAGATGAAAGGATTAAAAGTAACATTAGCAAATTTGCTGATGACACAAAGCTGGGTGGCAGTGTGAAATGTCAAGAGGATGTTATGAGAATGCAGGGTGACTTGGACAGGTTGGGTGAGTGGGCAAATGTATGGCAGATGCAGTTTAATGTGGATAAATGTGAGGTTATCCACTTTAGTGGCAAGAACAGGAAGGCAGATTACTATCTAAATGGAGTCAAGTTAGGAAAAGGGCAAGTACAACGAGATCTAGGTGTTCTTGTACATCAGTCAATGAAAGCAAGCAGGCAGTGAAGAAAGCTAATGGCATGCTGGCCTTTATAACAAGAGGAATTGAGTATAGGAGTAAAGAGGTCCTTCTGCAGCTGTACAGGGCCCTGGTGAGACCCCACCTGGAGTATTGTGTGCAGTTTTGGTCTCCAAATTTGAGGAAGGACATTCTTGCTATTGAGGGAGTGCAGCATAGGTTCACAAGGTTAATTCCCAGAATGGCGGGACTGTCATATGTTGAAAGATTGGAGCAACTGGGCTTGTATACACTGGAATTTAGAAGGATGAAAGGGGATCTGATTGAAACATATAAGATTATTAAGGGATTGGACACGCTGGAGGCAGGAAGCATGTTCCCGCTGATGGGTGAGTCCAGAACTAGAGGCCACAGTTTAAGAATAAGGGGTAGGCCATTTAGAACAGAGATGCGGAAAAACTTTTTCACCCAGAGAGTGGATATGTGGAATGCTCTGCCCCAGAAGGCAGTGGAGGCCAAGTCTCTGGATGCATTCAAGAGAGAGTGAGATAGAGCTCTTATAGATAGTGGGGTCAAGGGATATGGGGAGAGGGCAAGAACAGGGTACTGATTGTGTATGATCAGCCATGATCACAGCAAATGGTGGTGCTGGCTAGGAGGGCTGAATGGCCTACTCCTGCACCTACTGTCTATTGTCTATTGTCTATTGTCCAATGAGTATTGGCCCAGCATGCTCAAACCCTCTTCATAAGTCAACACCTTAATCACCGGAATCAATCTAGTGAATGCTCTCTACTCTATTTTTAACATGAGCACATCCTTCCTTAAATATGTAGACAAAAGAATGTGCAAAACCTGCAGCCTGAAAAACTGCATCAAAAATTTCTTTCTTTTATACTCCATGTCCCTTGCCATAAAGGCCAACATTCCATACAGCCATAAGACATAGGAGACGAATTAGGTCATTCAACCCATTGAGTCCCTTCTGTCATTCCATCATATTTGACTTATTATCCCATTCAACCCCACTCTCTTGCATTCTTCCTATAATTGTTGACATCTTGACTCATCAAGTCCTGTCATTGCCTGCTTTAAATATACCCAGGGACTTGGCCCCCACAGCCATCTGTAGCAAAGAATTCCATAGATTCACCACCATCTGGTGAAGCAAATCCCTCTTCATCTCTGTTCTAAAGGGCCATTGTTCTATTCTGAAGCTTACCACTGACTCAAAGACTCAAAGATCAGGAATACCAGCTATTTCATGCCCAGACTATATTTCAGTAAATCGAATCACTTGACTGTCCTTCTCCCAGCTACCTAAAGTCAAGTCAAGTCACTTTTATTGTCATTTCCACCATAACTGCTGGTACAGTACACAGTAAAAATGAGACAACATTTTTCAGGACCATGGTGTTACATGACACAGTACAAAAACTAGACTGATCTACATAAAAAACAACACAGAGAGGAAAAAACAACTACACTAGACTACAGACCTACCCAGGACTGCATAAAGTGCACAAAACAGTGCAGGCATGACAATAAATAATAAACAGGACAATAGGGCAGTAAGCTGTCAGTCCAGGCTCTGTGTATTGAAGAGTCTGATAGCCTGGGGGTAGAAACTGTTACATAGTCTGGTCGTGAGAGCCTGAATGCTTTAGGCAGAGGCTAAAGAGCAAAGATACATAGATTAGGACAACTATGAGGTGGGTGCAGGAGGCAAAGGAGTGGCTATGGGACTGTTATGAGTCAGAGGACTGGGCCGTGTTCAAGCATTCATCTAGGAATCTGTATATACTATGGTTGTATCAGACTTTATTAAAACAGATGTAGATGAGTATGTCCCCATTAAATCTTTCAGGGTCTTCCCTATTCAGAAGCCCTGGATGAACAATGAGATCTGTTATATGCTGAGAGCCAAGTCATAGGTATTCAAGTCTGGTGATCAAGAAAGTTACACGAGGTCCAGGTATGAACCCTAGAAAGCCATCTCACGGTGAAGTGGAAAAGTTGGACCAAATTTGAATCTATGAGAGATGCTCGACAGTTGTGGCAGAGATGAATACTAGCAGCTTCTATAAAGTTAAATCAAGTGACATGGGAGACAGCAGGCCTTCACTTTCAGATGACCTCAATGACTTTTATGCTCACTTTGACAATCAAAACACGGAGGAACCATCACGAACTCCCACATCTCCCAACGATCCTATGATTAAAGTCTCTGAAGCCAATGTGTGAGCTGCCTTTAGGGAGATGAACCCACAAAAAGCATCTGACAGGGTAACTGGCCATGTTCTAAAGACCTGTGCTGATCAACTGGCTGGTGTGTTTACTGAGATCTTTAACCTCTCACTTCAGCAGTATGAGGTATCCACCTGCTTTAAAGAAGCTTCAATTATACTGGTGTCTAGGAAGAGCCTGGTGACCTGCCTCAAGGACTGTCACACAGTAGCACTTACATTAACAGATTTGAAAGGTTGGTGATGAAATATATCAACTCCTGTGACTTAGATCCACACCAATTTGCCTACCGGAGCAACAGGTTCACAGCAGATGCCATCTCTTTGGGACTTCACTCAACTGTGGAATCTCTGGACAGCAAAGATGCATATATCAGGATGCTCTTTATTGACTACAGCGCAGCATTCAACACCATCATCCCTTCAGAACTAATCAATTAGTTCCCAGACCTTGGCCTCAAAATATCTCCTTGTGCAATAGGATCCTGGATTTCCTCACTTGCAGACCTTAGTTCAGATTGGCAACAACATCTCCTCCACAATCTCCATCAGCACAGGTGCACCACATGTCTGTGTGCTTAGCCCCCTGCTCTATTCACCTTATAGCTATGACTGTGAAGTTAATGCCCTATTTAAGTTTTCTAATGATATCCGTGTTGTAGACTGAATCAAAGATGGTGATGAATCATCAAGTAGGAGGAGATTGAAGATTTGGCTGAGTGGTGTCATAAACACAACCTCTTTCTCAAGAAGCTAATTATTGACTTCAGGAGAGAGAAACCAGAGGTCCATGAGCCAGTCCTCATTGGAGGATCAGAGAGGGTCAGCAGCTTTAAACTCTTCAATGTTACTATTATGAAGGACTTGTCCTGGCCCCAGCATGTAAGCACAATTATGAAGAAAACTTTGCAGTTCCTCTACTTCCTTAGGAGTCTCTGAAGATTTGGCATGACATCTAACACTTTGACAAACTTCTATAGATGTGCATTGGAGAGTATATTGACTGAATGTATCACATCCCAGTATAGAAACACCAATGCCCTTCAACAAAAAATACTACAAAAGTAATGATACAGCTCATTCCATCCCAGGCAAACCACCACCCTCCCCAATCATAAAGTGCACCTACATGAAACGCTGTCACAGGAAAGCAGCATCCATCATCAGGGACTCCCTCCACCCAGGGTACGCACTCTTCTTACTGCTGCTATCTCACTGATACACAGGAGGCCACACCAGGAGCACCGGACACAGTATATGACCCCAACAGACTCACCGGCAAAGTGTCGCCTCACCTGGAAGAACTGTTTGGGGCCTTGAATGGTAGTGAGGGAGGAAATGTAGGAACAAGTGTGGCACTTGTTCCGTTTGCAAGGACAAGTGCCAGGAGGGAGATCAGTGAGGAGGGACGAACGGACAAGGGAGTCACGTAGCGAGAGACCCGGATCCTTTGGTATGTCAAATTGTCAGGTGAATGATTAGCTTTTGTTTACTGCAGATCATGGTCTTTTCTTGGGGGCTTTGCTATTGCTTGCTTGGGTGTTGGACGGTGCTGATGCATTTTTTTGCTGAAGTGGGGAAGGGAAGAACATTGTTCTGCTGCTCCTTGTGCATGGGAGGGCAGAGTGAGGCTTTGGGCTCTAATGTTGTTAGTTATTGTCTCTCTTTCTTTGGGGTACTCTTTTGTTTTTGTGGGTGTCTGTGAAGAGCAAGAATTTCAGGTTTTATATCCTGTACATTCTCTGATATTAAATGGAACTATTGAACTATTAAAGATAGATTGTTTACATATTGATTAATTCTGTGCACATATTTCAAATGACCTTTGTTTTACAAGTGACTTGGTCATTGCCTGATGTTCCTGTGACTTCAGCAATTTTCATATTTATTTTTCAAGTTTACAAGTTTGTTTTTCCCATGGCCAATGTCTCCACTTAATCCAGATTGTGCTTGGTCAAGTTGCTGCATAGCTGATATTTGCACTTTTACTTCTACTGCAGTGAGTTTCCTAATGTTGGAGAGACAATTCATGGAGGCCCTCTGAAGTCGTGCAGCTCCATCATTCATGTTTTCAGATAACATGAAACTACTGATGGTACTTGTGGTCAGCATTCAACTCTTCCAGCCCTCTCCTGCAGCCTCCTTCAGGGCCCTTTCCTGCAATGAGCAGAGGGTGGTGAAGGCAGCAGAACTGGCAGTAGAACACATCAATGCTGACCAGCCAGGAGAATACAAGTACGTGCTGAACAAAATTGAAAATGCCCAGGAAGACCGAAGCGTGAGTATGAAACTAAGTTATTACAGAACATGAGAAACACAGAGTATTTTTGTGAAACAGAAAATCCTTTTCTTGTAAAATCCTGAAACAGATTAAAATTGTTTTCATCAGTAGGAGAATTCTCAAAACAGATCTGGATGAAGAGCAGTGGCCTTGAAGAATTTTTTTATGTTTCTGACATCAACGTGGTGCTGTGATTGGTTCGTTACAGCACAGCAAAACTGGGATAAACCAGAGATCAGATATAATCACTGAAATTTAAATCTGCCATTCCTGAAGCAGGCACATCTGCTGTATACTTCCATTTTCTGATATAGATAAGATATGATTATAGATTTTGATCAGGAAATTACGATGACTATTCATGAGAAAGTTCAAATAAAAGAACACCTTCTCAGGGCATTGTTCTTGTCTTTCCCATACAAGAGGTTCTTGTCATGGTGATCTCCCAAATTTGCCACGTCTTACTGGTTATCAAAGTGTGGCTCATTGTTGTTAGGGAATATTTATGTTACAGCTTTTGCTATTCATACATTGTCTGCCAAAGTTTCATGAGATAGTGTGGAAAGAATTAGCAATTTATTCTTCTGTTAGGGATGATGCAAAGTGTGCAGGTGAATTAAAGCTGTTTTTTGATGGCTGGATGTTAATACTGGGGTTAATTATTGTTTTCTGTCATGTAAGTCCAGGGCAAGAATTTGCAATGTAGTTCCTTGACTGTACCTCATTGCAAACCCAGATGAGACTGGACTAATTTTATTACACTACACATTTTTATTTGTCTTTCAGAAGCAAGCCACACCTTCTGTTTACCTCGAATTTGAAATACTAGAAACCAGATGCCACTCACTGAACCCCAAACCTGTGGCACAGTGTGAAGTACGATCAGGTCCTGAAGCTGTAAGTTTCCCATTTAAATGCTTTTATACTTAGCAAAGTTGACATTGAGGGGTAATTATGGAAAAGCTGCCCACTCAGCTTCCCTACAACATACACAAATGCTGGAGGAACTCAGCAGGTCAGGCAGCATCTATGGGAATGAATAAACAGTCAACATTTTGGGCTGGGACCCTTCTTCAGGGCAGGAAAGGAAGGGGAAAATGCCAGAATAAAAAGGTGGAGGGAAAGGAAGGAGGATAGGTGAAGCCAGGTGGGTAGGAAAGGTAAAGGGCTGGAGAGGATGTTGATAGGACAGGAGAGTGGACCATATGAGAAAGGGAGGGAGGAGGGGCACTGGGGGAGAGAAACTTTTTTTACCGGAAGAAAAAATTGATATTCATACAATCAGGTTGGAGTCTACCCAGACAGAATGTATGGTGTTGCTTCTCCACCCTGGGGGTATTCTCACCATAGCACAAGATGAGACCATGGACCGACATATTGGAACGGGAATGGGAATCAGAATGAACATGTTTGGCCACAGAGAAGTTCCGCTTTTGGTGGACGGAATGCAGGTGCACAACAAAGCGGTCCCCCAGATTATGATGCATCTCACCAATGTAGAAGAGGTTGCATCGGGAGCACTGGACACAATAGATGCAGATGGAGTGTTGCCTCACCTGGAAGGACTGTCTGGGGCCCTGAGTAGAGGTGAGGAGGAGTTGATGGGTAGGTATAGCATGTTGTCTGCTTACAGGGGTAAGTGCCAGGAGGGAGATTAGTGGGGAGGGATGAATGGACAAGGGAATCATGGAGGGAATGATCCCTGCAGAGAGGAGTGGTGGGGGGAGGTAAAGATATGTCTGGTGGCAAAAATTGCAGAGAATTATGTATTGGATGCAAAGACTCGTGGGACGGTAGGCAAGGACAAGTGGAATACCATTAAGGTGTCAGGAAGGTGGGGTGAGCGTGGATGTTGGGAAATGGAGGAGATGTGGCTGGGGGCAGCATCAGTGGAGGAGGAAGGGAAAGCCCCGTTCTTTGCAGAAGGAGGACATCTTTGATGTCATGATATCATTTTTCCTTACAGATTGACTCAGTCGACACCCAGCTGCAAATGTAGTCACTCACTTTAACATTGGAACCAAGTTTATTATCTCTGTTTTATATGAGGTGAAATTTGTTGTTTTGTGGCGGCAATACATGGAAATTCACAAAATCTGCAAATCAACTGCATTTGTAGTGTTAAGTGAGGGTCAGATAATGTTCCACCCAAGAATCAGCAGGGATAACCTTAAATCATTAGAATTTTGGAGCATCTTGGCTTTACTACCATTGAACCAGATTTTTTAATATGACGTCCTTGTGGAATATTAGCTTACAACTTAATTATTGACTTGCGGTCAGATATAATTAATGCAAGGATGGTTGGGCCAAGAATAGGTTATTCAGCCTCGCAAGCCTGTCTGCTATTTGATATGATACTTGCTGATCTACTCCGGCCACAACTTCTGCTCTGTGCCAAGTACTTTTAACAAGGGATGGATGGCAAGATGAGAGCCTACAGAGGTGGGGCATAGGGGTATTGCTGGCTGCTCTCTGTTGCAGTACCTAGTCTGTCCTTGGCAATACAGGGGGTAAAAAGAAAAGAGCCATCAGGACCATCACAGAGGCTGCTGAGCGAGCCTCCAGATTGCTATGGATTAAGAGGTGTGGCCCATGGACCAATGCTGCTGGGACACATATTAGGGCTTGATCAACCTTGGATGGGTTGCCTGGGCGAGGGTGTTAAATGCTGAAAAACCTGAAACAGCTGATGACCCCTGATTATTTGAATGATGATGTATCCCAGCACATTCTAGGATGTATCCCAGCATCAATGATCAACCCTTCAGAACCGTCTGGGGTAGAGAAGGTCAGAGGTTCACCACACTCCGCTTTACAAATGACTGATTTTGTAACAATAATATAACAACAATAACTTACTTTTAACTTGATAGCATATTGCCTAAAGCTTCTTTTCATTATATGGACATTCTAATATCATCTTCCTTTCAACTATATTCAATATATTTATCAGTTAGTAAAGTTGTGATCAAATACTCTAGTTATATATTTACACAGCCATTGATATTCCTGGTGAGTCATTGTACTAGTTATTACTGTTAGGAATTGTCAGAGGATTTTTATCACGAATCCTCCCTGCCACTTTTCATGAATGTTGATCACCCAGCTTCTGGTAGTAGTCACATGTGATTCAAGATAGCAGATGCTGACAAAGTTTGATGGGCATTTTCCTCACCCAGCTGTGAGCACAAAGCACTGAAGAATGACCTGAAATGGGAAAATTGTGTCTTTTTAATTAGGAGTCACACTTGTTTTACCATTAAAACATCAGTAAGTTCCACATATCAACGCATTAACATCCAAATGGGAAAATCTGAGACTAAGGCCAGTCTCACAGCACCTTCTGGTTTTGGATACCACCTGGAGTCCTTCGGCAGAGCCCAGTCTTGGCAGAGGAACTTAGAAGCAGTAACTTGCTTCAAGATTCCCAACGTGGCTCTGCAGATCTTCTCCAGACTACACACACTGCATGCTCTGGTGTTAGACATGTTGGGTGTAGGGATTAAACTAGCAGCATTATGTTTTCACTGTCATCCTAAAAATTAGGTATTTCAGAACCGAGGATGGTTACTACCTATTTTTCAGCTGTATTCTGGTTGGAGGACATCGTTGCAGAAAAAGGAAAGGGAAAACTTGCAGTGTTACTTGTTTCTGTACATTACTCTGTATGGTTGCTCAGCTCTCACTTCTGTGTTAGAAATAAAGATGGACAATTGCAAGCTGTAAACAAATAATAACAGACTTTTCTATGTTAGATTTCTGGTGACTGTAAAGTACAGTTACAAATGAACAAAACAACTGGATGCATAAAGGTCGACAGGTATTGGTGCTTAATATCACCAGGTGAGTCAGAGGTTCTGTGAATGTTACATTCATTGGGCTGACCATTCTTTTTGACCACCAGGGCATTATTGCTCAACTTTGAAAGATTCAGCAATAAAATAACTCAACAATCCATGAATTACTTCGTATTAGTTTTCCTCGAGTCATAGAAAAATATAGCACAGAGGCAGGCTATTTGGCCCATCTAGTCCATGCTGAACCATTAAACTGCCTAGGCCCATTGACCCAGGACCTTAGCCCTTCGCACTCCTCTCATCCATGTACCTATCCAAACTTCTCTTAAATGTTGAAACCTAAATCACATGCATCACTTGCGCTGGCAGCTCATTCCACTCTCTCACCACCCTCTGGTGAAGAAGTTTCCCCTCATGCTCCCCTGAAATATTTCACATTATGCCACTAATCCATGACCTCTAGTTGTTGCCTCAGCTCACCTCAGTAGATGAAGCCTGCTTGTATTTACCCTATACAGACATTTGATAGATATTTGTATACATCTATCAAATGTTCCCTCTATCTTCCACATTCCAGCCTACTCTGACCTATTCAATCTTTCCTTATAACTCAGGTCCTCCAGTTCCGGCAACATCCTCATGAACTTTCTCTGCACTCTTTCAACCTTATTTACATCCTTCCTGTAGGTTGGTGACCAAAATCTGCACACGATACTCCAAATTAGGCCTCACCAACATCTTATCCAACTTCAACAAAACATCTGAATGACTTAGAGGATCTCAAGTCTTCATATATTAAATATTTGCTAATATAGTCATTATGAAGGTTACATTTGAGATTATCTTGGAATCTGCCCAAGGCCACACACAGCATTGTGCTGAAACTATCCCATTACTAAACAAAGAAGTACAACACAGAAACCGACCATTTAGTTATGTAGGCAGCTGGAAGCATTTAGAGACTTTGTTATATTTTGTTTCACCTAATTCCATCAAAATATAAAGCATCCATTCTTCTTTTGCCAAATATTTGACCTGGTGTCAAGCATGATGCTTATGGTAATCACTGTAATCTATATAAACTGCTGTTGTCATAGCTTATGAAAATATTGCAGGCTCCATATTTTACCCGTATCTGCCTCTATGTAGCCTACTGGAACATTAATTGCTTTTAAGAGATAAAATGGAAGATTATCAATCTCTGTCTGATAGCAAGCATTACTGATCAGAATTTGTCTTTTAAGACAATGGATGCCATTATTTACAGTACATAGCACTGGAGCCTTTGTACAGTACTGTATTTGACAATGTGGAGCAGAGAGTGTGTTTGTAAATCTTGAAGGAGCAAAGGATGTTGGGAATGGCAAGGGGGGAGCGTCATGGGAGAGGTCTGGAACAGGTGACAGGGAAGGAGTCCCAGATTGGGGGGGGGCAGTGGTTGGTCTGGGTGCAGACACACCCAGCCCTAAGACACCAGGCAAGGTTATTTGATTCCAAACTGGTTTATTGATCATTACAGAATGTCTGTCTGGTGCTTCCCACCCCCTCCACTCTCCTTTCCCCATTTCCCAACCATGATTACCCTCTCCCTGCCCCCTTCCCACTCTCAGTCCACAATAGAGACCCATATCAGAATCAGGTTTATCATTGCTCACATATGTCAAGATTTTTTTTTTTGCAGCAGTAACAGTGCAATACAGAAAATTTCTATAGCATTGTGCAAAAGTCTTGGGCATCCTAGCTATAGGCTGTACATAGCTAGGGAGCCTAAGACTTTTGCACAGTACTGTACTTAAAGAAGATACTTCAAGCTGCTTTTATTGCTGCTTCCCGTGCTTTCATTGCAGATTCCGACGACATGGTTCTGAGACCCTGTCGAGATTGCCCACATCGTATAGCTTTAAATCATTCTGATGCCAGTTACGCTGTTACCGCAGCATTACACAAATACAACCAAAACAGCAGCAAGCCAAATTATTTTGCTGTACAGAAAATAACAAGAGCTTCCTCCCAGGTAAGGCTGATGGAAATTCTATTGTTTTCAGCAAAATCTAAGAAATAAAAATCTGAACTCTTGTAGTTCAATATGCAAGTAATATGGGAAAAGAACTGGTGAAATGGAAGGGATCTCTATACTAAGAGTTGGCAAGGACTCATTGGGAAAAAACAGTCTCAAGTGCTGTAACAATCTGATAATTTTATTCTATGGTTCTATTTTCTATAATCCATTAGAAACTCTGCTTCCATAAATAAAGTCCTGCAGAAATGTCCAGAGTTTGAGACCTAATTGTCAGGTGTAATTTTGGCATCGTAAGTCTTAAAGTCAGTAAGAAATATTTCAGCAATTACAAGTAAGGCAAACTTGACATAGTCCCCAGGGTCTCACTTTAGTATATGGTGGCATACACATATTTTGATAATAAAAGTACTTTGAACTTTGAAATTTGAAGTTGCTCAAGCCTCAGAAAGATTTTAATTTGTACAGACTTTTGCTCATGTTTGTACTGAGCTGGCCGAGATACGCAGGAATATAGTTTTTTTAGGCTTGATATAGCCAATCATTAACTCTACTTCACAAATTGGCAAGTAAATGAAATCCTGTTCAGATCATTGTACAAGGTTAAGATCAGCTGATACTGTAGATAGTACAGCACATTACAGGCCCTTCGGCCCACAATACAGCTGATACTGTAGCAATCTGCCAAACATCATGTTAAAGATCAGATCTGAAACTAATAGAGCAAAATATAGTGTTCAGGACAAAAAAAAATGTGCTGTTGTATTGTAACTTGACACAAAAGAACTGGTGATAGAAGTTTTTATGGTGATTGCAGCACATTGGCATCAAGATCAGGAAATGCATGAAGTGAAAAGTATGAGAAAATTTGAAAAGTGTGGGAAAGCATGACCAGACTTGGAATATCATGTTTGGTTCTGGTTGCTTTATTATGGGAAGGATGTAGAGGCTGCAAAAGATAGTACTGCCTGGATTAGTGAATCAGGCTGAGTGAGCTGGAGCTTATCTCTTTGGAGCGAGGGAGGATGAGAAGTGACTTCATAGAGATGTTAAAAGGCATCGATCGAGTGGACAGCCAGAGACTATTTCCTAGGGCAGAAATAGTTAATACCAGGCGGCATAATTTCACGTGGTTGGGGGTAAGTGTAGCAGGGATGTCAAAGGTAAGTTCTTTACAAAGAGAGTGGTGGGTGGGTGGAATGTCCTGTCAGGAGTAGTGGCAGAGTCAGATATATTAGGGGCATTTAGGAAACTCTTAAACTGGCACATGGATGATTGAGAAAAGAAGGACTCTGTAGGAGATATAGGAGGGAAGGTTTAGATTAATCTTAGAATAGGTTAAAAGGTAACAACAAGTTTTATTCACAAACATTTTCAGTCTTTAAGATAATTTATTTTTTTGAGGCATTGTCAGTGTTGTTACTTCAATGTACCTGTGTTATTTTTGAATAATAATAATAATAATATTTGAAAAAAAAAGTTCACAACATCTTGGGCTGAAAAGTGTGTACTGTGCTATAGTTCTATGTTGTTTGCTCAGTATGCAATTAAACTTGCTGCTGGCATTTATTTAGCTTTAATAATAGTTAAACTAAATAACTGCTAGCAGCAAAGATGGATGTTGTAATTTAAAGCTGATACTCCATTGTTACTTATTGCTGAATAATTATTTCCCTGTGTTTTCATTCAGAAGCTTGCTGGGAAGAAAGTATTTGTTGAATTTGTAATCCAAGAAACTAAATGTCCTAAAACTTCTAGTCTTCCGAACTGTACAGAAAACAAAGGCAAATTTGCTTCTCGTGTAAGTATTGTTGCTGTACAGACTACTAGTCTAATTTGCTTCTCATGTAAGTATTGTTGCAGAACAGACTACTAGTCTAATTCATCATAAGAATAATACCACAAAATTCCTAGTGTGGATTTGTGGAGGAAATTCCATTTATTTCTGTAATATGGAGAAGTGTAGATCTAAAGAAAAACATTAAAACCAGAGAATACTAGAAAGGGAAACCTGGCTGCAAATTTTGCTGTGCATTTCCTGTCATATTTTTTTCCTTTGTAGAATAAAGGTTTCTGTGCTGCCTCTGTCTATAAACCCATTACTGGGCACGAGAAAGTGGAAGTGAAATGTGAACACTACAGACCAAAGGTAATCAGTTGTGGAGTTTGATTAAACTTTAGAAGAGGGATCTCCAAATGATCATCAGTTATCTTTCTCTCAGTTATCCATCAGTCCTATCTTTGCACTCTCCTTTGGCTCCACAAACCTCTTAGAATTCTTATTTTTTTTTGGTCATCACAGTGTTGATTGGCAGACATCTTTCAGCTACCAAGACACTACATTCTGGAAGTTATCTCTCATTCTCTCTGCCTCTATACCCTTTATTCCCTCTTTAACCTTACTCTAAAATATACTTCTATGATTAAGTGTTTTTGTCACCTGATTTAATAGCTTCATTTGTGACACTGTTACAAGTCTTATTTCTAACTCCAGCATAAAGAGTTTTGAGCAGTTTTGCTACAGAAGGTGCTAGGAAAAACATTTCGTTAGGATTGAACGTCATGGATCTACATTCAAAAGATGATCAGAGAAATTAGCCTGGAAATAACTGCCATCTCTTGAGTGCTTACTGAACTAAACGATGTGACAGTTTCCAGGGATACTCCTCAGAAAATTACACATCTCACAACTTTGAGGGAATATTGGCAGCATCACAGTGAACTTGGCAATCAGAAATATAGGACAACAAGTTTCTGGCAGAGAAGGCAGCTCATCAGTTGCTCATCTTGTCTTTGTTCTGCCTTTTGATGGAATAATCCTGTATCTGAGGCTTTACACATTTCATGGCTACTGACTAATTACTTGATGCAACAGACACACACACACATATATATACACACACACACACACACACACACACACACACACACACACACACACATACATACACGCTCTCTCTCTCTCTCCCTCTCTCACACACACACACACATGATGCTGGAGGAACACAGCAGATGGCAGAGGAATTACTTTGCTTTTGTTTTAAATGACGTATATTTCCAATTCAGATTTTTTCTCTTTTTAAAATTTAGTTCCCTTTTGCCTTTCATTCTCCTCTCAGTTCCACACATTATTCTAACAAAGCCGCATAGGTTAGTCTATTGTCCCAACGGGGTTAATTTCAAGCTATTCAGCCATACAAATCATTATTTCCCAAGCATCTATATTATCTCCTTTTTAACGCTCTGAATGATTCTGTTTTGTATTGCACTCACCTTTCACTCTTTAGTCACATTTTTAATTCAATGCATCTGCACTTTGAATCTCCATAATGGAAGTGCTTCGCTCTATGTATTCACAATATTTGAGTCATGGAACTTGGGACCTCCAGCAAACCTCTTATATCCTTCTTCGCGAGTTTTTAAATCTAGCAGGAAAAGAGGAAGTTGGGAATGGCGAGGGTGGAGTGCCCTGGGAGGAGTGGTGAGGAGGGAGGTGACAGGTGCCGTGAATGAGAGTGGGAGAGGGGTGACTCGTAATAGGCACAGGTTCAGATACAGGACACCCAGTCCAGAGCCAATAGGGAAGGCTATTTGATTTTAAACATTTGGTTTATTGATCGCTCGCTGTGAAAATGGGGGGCACCTCCCTTTCCCTTGCCAGGGAGAGAGAGAATCTTTGATTTGTCGATTGTCAGATGAAATGCAAAGCTTTTCAGGTAACTTTGGTCTGTGTCTTTGCTATTGCTTAGCACAGCTTGGGCTTAGAGATGGTACCGATGCATGATTTTTTTTGTTAGTGAGGGGATTGGGGATTGTTGTTCGCTGCCGCTTACGCGCAGGAGAGGGCAGCTGGGGGGTCTTTGGGGTTCTCCTGTTTAACTGTCCATTCATTGGGGCACTTCTCTGCTTTTGTGGATGTTTGCAAAGAAAAAGCATTTCAGGATGTATATTCTATTTCTCTGACGTTAAATTTGACCTTTGAACCTTTGAATTACAGGCTGTCTCTCTGATGCCTCCTAATTCCTCTCCCCTTTTCTCTTCACCTTTTCCTAACCATGATTTCCCTTTATCCGACACATGATTCTCCACTCTCTGTCCCCTTCCCACTCTTTGTTCACAATAGCGACCCATATCTGATCCAGGTTTATCATCACTGATATGCCTTAGGACCATACCACTAGATTCAGGAACAGTTGTTATCCCTCAAAGATCAGGCTCTTGAACTTCCACTTGTCTCATCACTGAACTGTTCCCACAACCCATGGACTCACTTTCAAGGACTCTTCATCTCATGTTCTTGATATTTATTGTTTATTTATTATAATTATTACTATTTCTTGTTTTCTTTCTCTTTGTATTGCACAGTTTGCTGTCTTTTGCACATCGGTTGTTTGTCCACCCTGTTGGGTGTAGTCTTTCATTGATTCCATTCTGTTTCTTCAAGAAAAAGAATCTCAGGATTGTATATAGTGACATATATGCATTTTGATAATAAGTTTAGTTTGATTTTTGAACTTTGTTTCAAGGAGAATAATTCCAGTTTCTTCAGTCTAATCAGTTACTCGTCAGTGATTCATCAGTAGTCAAATTAGATTATAAGTTTACATGTGTCACCACTGTCGGTGCTCAATCTTCTTATAGGACCATAAGGAGCAGAATTAGGCCAGAATTAGATGTCTTCTCCATCATTCAATCATGGCTGATCTTTTTTTCCTCTCCTCAGCCTACTTACTGGCCTTCTCCTCGTAGCCTTTGATGCCATGTCCAATCAAGAACCAATCAATTCACCCAATGACCAGGCTTCCACAGCTGCCTGTGGTAAAAAAATTCCATAAATTCAGCACCCTCTGGCTAAAGAAATTTCTCTGCATCTCTGTTTTAAGTGGAGGCCCCTCTATCCTGAGATTGTGTCCTCTTGTCCTAGACTCTACCACCATGGGAAATATCCATTCCACATCTACTGCGTCAAGGTCTTTCAATATTCAAAAGGTTTTTTTTTCATAGTTCAGTCTAGTTTTTGTACTGTGTCATGTAACACCATGGTCCTGAAAAGCGTTGTCTCATTTTTACTATGTACTGTACCAGCAGTTATGGTCGAAGTGACAATAAAAGTGACTTGACTTGACTTGAATGAGAATCCCCCTCATCCTTTTAAATTTTAGTGAGTACAGACCTAGAGCTATCAAATGTTCATCGCATGATAACCCTTTCATTCCTGGAATCATCCTTGTGAACCTCCCCTGGAAACTCTCCAATGCCAGCACACCTCTTATAAGATGAGGAGCCCAAAACTGTACACAATACTCAAGGTGAGGCCTCACCAAGTGCCTCATCATCATATCCCTGCTCTTGTATTCTAGACCTCTTGAAATGAATGCTAACACGGCTTTTTCCTGCCTCACCACCAACTCTACCTGCAAGTTAATCTTTAAGCACAAGGACTCCCAATGTCCCTTGCATCTCAGATTTTTGGATATTCTGTTCATTTAGAAAATAGTCTGCACATTTATTTCTATTACCAAAACACATGACCATGTATTTTCCAACATTGTATTTCATTTGCCACTTCCTTGCCCATTCTCCAAATCTGTCTCTAAGTCCTTCTGCAGCCTACCTGTTTCTTCAACACTACCTGCCCCTCCACCAATCTTCATATCATCTGCAAACTTGGCAACAAAGCCATCTATTCCATTATCTAAATCACTGATATACAGCATAAAAAGAAGTGGTCCCAACACTGACCCCTGCGGAACACCACTAGTCACTGGCAGCTAGCCAGACAAGGATTCCTTTATTCCCACTCGGTGCCTCCTACCAATCAGCTAATGCTCTAACCATGTTAATAACTTTCCTGTAATATCGTGAGCACTTAACTTAGTAAGCAGCCTCATGTGTGGCACCTTGTCAAAGGCCACCTGAAAGTCCAAATATACAACATCCACTCTTTATCTCTCCTACTTATAATTTCCTCAAATAATTCCAACAAGTTCATCAGGCAAGACTTTCTCTCAAGTAAACCATGCTGACTTTGCCCTATCTTGTCCTGTGTCACCAAGTCCTCTGTAATCTCATCCTTAACAATTGATTACAAAATCTTCCCAACCACTGAGGTCAGGTTAACTGGTTTATTATTTCCTTTCTGCTGCCTTCCACCTTTCTTAAAGAGCGGAGTGACATTTGCAATTTTCCAGTCCTCTGGCACCATGCCAGAATCTAATGGTTTTTGAAAGATCTTTGCTAATCTTTCCACAATCCCTAGTGCTACCTATTTCAGCTCGTCAAGTCTGGGTGACTTATGTACCCTTAGGTCTTTCAGCTTTTCGAGCACCTTCTCCCTTGTAATAGTAACTGCACTCACTTCTCTTCCTTCACACACTACAACAACTGGCACACTGCTAGTGTCATCCACAGTGACCACTGATGCAAAATATTCATTTAGTTCATCTACCGTCTCATTGACCCCCATTATTATTTCTCTGGTCTCATTTACTAGTGGTCCTATATCCATTCTGATCCCCCTTTATTTTTGACATACTTGAAAAAGCTTTTACTATCCACTTTAGTATTGTGTGCTAGCTTGCTTTCATATTTCATCTTTTCCCTTCTAATGAATCTTCTAATTGCTCTCTGTCAGTTTGTAAAAGCTTTCCAATTCTCAATCTTCCCGCTAATTTTTGTTTTGTTGTATGCCCTCTCTTCTGTTTTTACATTAGCTTCGAGTTCCGTTATCAGCCATGGTGTTATTATTTTGCCATTTGAGTTTTTCTTCATTTTTGGAATACGTCTGTCCTGTACCTTCCCCGTTTTCCCCAGAAACTCACACTCTCGCTGCTCTGCCATCATTCCTGCTGCAGCTCCTTCCCAATTTACTTTGATAGGTTCTCCCACGTTCCACAAAGTAGCTAACTTAATCTTTGTATTATTGAAGGTCATAAGCTCGACGAAGAATAAACCTGCAAATTGTATCCAGCAAAGACTTCGACACAAAGGACAAGGAAAAAGAAATAAGAGGCATGCCATTCAAAAGAAACAACTTGGTAATAAAAGGGCAAAACTACGTGGTGGAACTCCCAAGAGAATTGAATCATCTGAAGAAGTACGGGGCGCACTGGGTTTTGAAATAGGTACAGGTAGTAGAAATAACTTTCCAAGACTGCCTGCTCCACGAAATATATGCCCAGGGAGAGCTCGCTACTTTGCAGGGCCCACAGTGTCTATTTGACAGGTCTCTGAAATAAATCCAGAGTAGAGAACACAATGGACTGAAAATCCAATCTTTTTAAATGTTGCAATACAGTTTATATTGATTGTGCAAGGCACACATCTAAAGCATTATTAAATTGGAAGGAATGATCAGCATTAGCTTGAAATTAAAAGTCTGAAATAAATACTACTCTTAAAAAAATTAATACACACCATTCCTGTTTATGGTATTGAATGCATGCACATTCAGTAATAACAGTTCAGTTACAATATGCTATGTCATTTCAGTTACCCTCACTAAAAGCCTATCTTGCTGTTTGAAAAGTTATTTGTGCTGATCGGCCTTTTCCTTATGTTAGAAAAACTACTTATCTGATGTACTGGAAGTACAAAATATAATTCTGTCTTTCAGCTGTTTCAGCTAGCAAACTTCGCCTCATCAGCACATTATAAATTTGGATTTTTTTTTTGTTCTTTACTCTGTAACAGAATTTCTTTGTTTGGATCCATTGTACTGTACAAAGTTTGAAGTCTGGTGTCCTCATTATTAAATCCTTTCTTCCTACCTGCCCCACTCCTCCCTCCTGATCATTCCGTAATCATCCTTATTACAAAGAAAACCATCCAAATTGTTCAGGTAGTTCTTTAAGTTTATATATTTTCCAGCAACACACACACCGGATTGAATAAATGGGTTTTGCTATCCTTTATGCTCACAGTTGTCCATAGCTTTTGTGGAGCATAAATTGGCACAGAAGTCCAATGTGAGAGTGGAGAGTGCAGCTAATAGGTAAAACAACATTGTACCTCTTTGGCCAATTAACTTGAAAATTCCTTACTGAGCTGTCAAATGCAGGAAGCAAAATAAAGTCAGGGCTTGGACACTATTAAGAGAATATAAAAGAGTAAGAAAAAAAGCTAAATAATAATTAAAAATTCCAACAGTAATTAGAAGTTAATTGAATAGAACTTCATACTTGTAAGTACAAGTACCTGAGAGTGGTTGGCTGGGAAGCAATAATAATGAATAAAATTTCATGAAACCCTAACATTTGCTGACATGTTTGATGATTTTCTAACAAGATTTTCCTCTAGCCTATCTTTATATAATCTTGGTGATGTACCATTGTAGTGAAACTTTTGAAGAAGTACAGAAAATATGCTGCATGCTCCTTATTAAAAATGCAGCCCAATGTCTTATGAATCTTAAGTATACTGTGGTTTATCTATTTTGATTAACTACCTCATTAAATATTTAAAACTGAATTCAATGGACTGAATTTCAGAAATGAATAAAATGACCTACGTAATTGGTACTTTCAACCAACCATGAACAAATACCTAAATTATTCATCCAAATTAGTTTTTTACTGAATGACAGAATCAGGCCCATGACTTCTTTCAGAGTGCTGGCAACTGGAATTTTCTTGCCCAGAAAACTATGGGAAGGGTAATAATAAGGATACTTTAAAGAAGGTTAGGGAAAATTGTCATAGAAGAGGAAATGAAGCCCGAGAAGACACTACTATGATGTTTTGTTCTTATCTTGACCTTCAAAGCTAAATGAATGGACTTTTTCTTCCTGTCCTATATCTAAGATGGCATGGGTTCAGTAGACAAATCTGTAACTCTAATGCTGGGTACCACAAAGCAGTCACAGTTGGTGCACAGTTTAGACACTGGTGGTGATAATTGGCTAGCAAGCTTGGGACTTCTATGGTTTGCATGGGAATCAGAAACTGGATTGCATGGCGGTGAGTAGTTAGTGCTGCTGACTCACAGCTTAAAGACCTTGGCCTAGATTTCTGGATCTGTCATGAAGTGTTAGCACATTCTCTCTATGAACACATTGCTTTCCTCCAACATCACAAAAATAAGCTGTAGATAAGCTGTAGTTTAATTGGCTACTGAAAATGATTTCTTCATGGCTTGTGCAAGAAAGAATAAATTAGAACATAGAATAGTACAGCACAGTACAACCCTATCAAACTATGTGGCAATGTTAAGAGTTCTATGGATATCTCTATGTTCTTTCACATTGATTAGAATCCTGTCATTAAACCCATATTCTGTCCTCAAATTCAACCTTCCAAAGTGAATCACTTCTCGCTTTTTTGGGTTGAACTCTATCTGACACTTCTCAGCCCAGTTCTGTATCCTGTTGAAGTTGCATTGAAACCTATGACAACCTTCTATATTATCCAATCTTTGTGTCAGCTTACTAACCCACCATCTCACTTCCTCATCCACATCATTATTAAAGTCATAAAGAGCAGGAGTCCCAGAAGAGACCACTGCAGAATACCACTGGTCATAGATGTCCAGGTAGAATATGCTCCATCTTTAACCAGCCTCTGTGTTCTTCGGGCAAGTCAATTCTGAATCCATACAGCCAAATTTCCCTGGATCCCATGCCTCCTGACTTTATGAAAGAGCCTGATATGGAGACCTTATCAAACGCCTTAATCAGATCTATATCCATTACATCCACTGCTCTACCTTCATTGATGTGCTTTGTCACATGCTTAAGCACTTCAGTCAGGCTTATGTCCCATGATCTGCTCCTCAGTAAGCTATGCTGACTATCCATAATCAGTATATCTTTCTCCAAATGCCTGCAAATCCTGTCCCTAAAAATCTTCTCCAATTATTTGCTCATCACTGAGTAGGACTCACTGGTCTATATTTCCCAGTATTACCCCTGTTCCCTTTCTTGAAACCAAAATGTTGAAGGAAATCAACAGGTTGGGCAGCATCTGTGGGGAAGAATGAATAGCTGAGGTTTCAAGCTGATCCTTCACTAGGACTGGAAAGGAAGGGAGAAGAAGCCAGAGTAAGAGGGTGGGGAGAGGGGAAGGAGTACAAGTTGTGAAGTCCATTTGCCATACTCCAATCACTCATGGAGCAGTGAGGGTGCAAAGATCATTGTCATAGATTTAGCAACATCTTTCTTTGCTTCCCATTGTAGCCTGGGGTATATCCCGGCTGGCCCATGGATGTATCTATCCTAATATTTTTCAGAAGTTCCAGCACATGCTCTTATTAACATTGACATGTTCCAGCATATCAGTCTGCTTTACATATTTGTCACAAATGTCAAGGTCCATTTCACTGGTGAATATTGAAACATGGTATTCATTAAGAACCTCCCCTCTCTCTTCCAACTTCAGGCACGTGTTTCCTCTTATATCCCTGATCGGTCCCTCCTTCAGTCTAGTCATCCTCCTGTTCTTCACATTCCTGTAGAATGCCTTGGGGATTTCTTTAATCCTACTCACCAAGGCAGTCTCATGCCCATTTCTAGCTCTCCTAAGTTTAGTCTCATGCTCCTTGATGGCTTCCTTGTAACTCTCAAGAGCCCTGTCTGATTCTTCCTTTCTAAACATTAAGTAGGCTTCATTTGTCTTCTTGACTAGGTGTTCCACATTTCTTGTGAACCATGACACCTTCACCCTACCATCCTTCCCCTTCTTCAATGGGGCAAATTGATCCAGATTCCCATGCAAATGTTCCCTAAACAATGTGTGCAGTATCTGAAATATTGATTTGTACCAGCACTAAAGAACCAACAGCAACCAATTTGTCTGTTGTGTGAAAAGATTTTTTTAAGTGTGGCATGAAATCGTCCAGGTTCCTTGAACATTCGAAGAGAATACACACTGATAAAGCAAACAAGGACTTGGCTTATTTTCAGTCACTTTGTGAAAACTTTCAGAAATGGAAAGCACTTTAAACCATGTTTCCGGGCACTTCATAACAAAATAGTGATAGTCTGGATGCCTCATACAATGTTTCATTGCTCACTGCTAAATCTGGAAAGCCCCATGCAATTGGAGAACTGCTTCTGCCAGCAATAAGGGAGGTTCTGAGTACAATTCTACTCTGCAATAACTCTGTTGAAACATGAATAGATGAAATGTCTGATAATGTGGAAGACACATTGTGCACAAACCCCTTTTAGGTGCTATTTTATACCCAGGATATTTGAAACTGGACACTAGACAGCTAACCAATGGGAGAAACAGCTACAGTTTCTAAACTAACTAGTCATGATGAAAGTGACTTGAGACAGGCGGAATAAGCCACGCCCCCACAGGGCACTCCACCCCTCAGAGGTTACATATGTGATTATCTAACCCTCAGATTCCCACAAACTTCGTAAGTTACATATAAAACACAAGAGTACAACACCCAATACTGTAAATCCAATAGTCACTCCCTAGTATACTACAGTGGTCCACCAGCACTACCCCCCCCCCCCTTGGTGCCCCACCCCAGTGTGTAACAGCTGATGAGCTGCTCCCCCCACTTAATCTTCTACATTGACTCTCAGATGTGATCAACCCGGTGGGTGATGTTAACAAACCCATCCGGAGTATAGCTGACCAATAACAGTACAAGTGCCACCTTCCTTAGTGAACAGGTAGTAATCAAAATCAGTTCTCGGAACAGTCTGGCTACACCATGCTGAGAAAGGCTATCCTTCAAAACTCTCCTTCCTTTGTAATAGCCCTCTTACTGATCAACATGGGCAGGGTCATCCAGGACTAGGGTGGCAAACATACAGCACCACATACCAAGCGCACCATCCTGTGGCAACTGCAGGTAGGCTTAAGAATTACATATACAGTAAGTGCCATTCAGCATCTAACAAGGGCTCACCTTCACAGCACCATTTGTCATAGGCTCAGCTGTCCCAGGATACTTTTCCTGCTCACACTTGTCACCCACCTTGCATCATGTACCTGCACTCAACATAGCGCTTACATGGGGAAATCACTCTATGAGTCAGGACCTTCCAATTAATGGTATGTAGGGAACCACCAGCCCTTAAAGCAATGGGGCTATTAAGGCTCATCCCTTAAGGCAGTTAACATACTCTGGATTGAGGTTGAGGATTAGATGACTCTCTCCCAGTTCCTGCAAAACAGAATGCCAAAACCCAAGAAGCCAGATAGTTTTTGACTTTGAGCAAAGTCAAAAGCATTTCTTTATGAAATACACGGGATCCCTCACTCCCTATCTACTTATTTAACTTCGTACCCGACTACGTGCATGCTCTTCTAAGTACTCTAAATCTCATACTAATTGAGAGGAAGAAGCTGCGGGCTGATGTTCTCCTCGGTGGGTCTGGGAATGTGTGATCACTGCCTGGCCCATACAGTTTTGGATAGGCAGGGGAGAGGGTGATAAATTCAAGCAATAAACCGAGGGGGTCACACTACCCTCACTCCCTCATTTTCATCATCCAGTCAGACATTCCCATCCCCCAGCCCCAGTGTAGGATCATTGTCCTGCCTCACCATGGCTTGAACCGCCAACCAGCTTGGCGTGCAGTGCCCAAGTGCTGTAACTTCATTAGTTAACTATATTCTTATCCTCCAATTTTGTAGCTGAAATCTGGGCCATCAACAATGATTCTCTCAGAATAGTACAGTGATGACTGAGATTTTCCAATTCATTCTTAAGACACACTATTATTTTATTCTGATGTCTTACAATTGCTGCAAACAGTCAGAAAGCATCCTGCTGGCTATCCTTTCTCCTGGGAAAATCCAGCGGTTTAAGTATGGGAGCAATGTGGTGTCCCATTTCAACCCCGGCAAAATCCAACTGGTCTGATCAATCTACCGGCATTTCATAACCCATCAGTAGGTTAGTGAGACTTCCAAAGCCTGTACTATTACCTGTCCACTCTAGGGCTCTGTATCATTCATGTCCTCTCTTTTAAATAAGCTTTTAAAGAAATGCATTTCTGCTCAAGAAGTCAGACCCTTCTCAAAGCAGCACCAAAATGTAACACTGAATCAGGTTCGCCGGTCTGGCAAATGAAACAGATAAAAGAATCAGAATCAGGTTTATTATCACCGGCGTGTGAGGTGAAATTTGTTAACTTCACAGCAGCAGTTCAATGCAATGCATAATCTAACAGAGAGAATAATAATAATAAATAAACACGTAAATCAATTACGTATATTGAATAAATTTTAAAAAAGAGCAAAAACAGAAATACTGTATGTTAAAAAAGTGAAGTAGTGTCCAAAGATATAATTTCTATTTAGGAATCAGATGGCAGGGGGGAAGAAGTTGTTCCTGAATCACTGACTGTGTGCCTTCAGGCTTCTGTACCTCCTACCTGATGGTAACAGTGAGAAAAGGGCATGCCC
Source organism: Hypanus sabinus (assembly GCF_030144855.1). Taxonomy (NCBI): domain Eukaryota; kingdom Metazoa; phylum Chordata; class Chondrichthyes; order Myliobatiformes; family Dasyatidae; genus Hypanus; species Hypanus sabinus. Next base: position 35,729,090 of record NC_082707.1, read on the forward strand.
TGGGTTCTGGAGATCTTTAATAATGGACGCTGACTTTCTGAGACATTACTGCCTGGAGATGTTCTGGGTACTTTTTTAGGCTAGTTCCCAAGATTGAGCTGACTAGATTTACAACCTTCTGCGGCTTCTTTCGGTCCTGTGCAGTAGCCCCTCCGTACCAGACTGTGATGCAAGGCTCTCCACATTACAACTATAAAAGTTTTTGAGTGTATTTGTTGACATGCCAAATCCCTTCAAATTCCTAATAAAGTATAGACGCTATCTTGCCTTCTTTATAACTACATCGATATGTTGGGACCAGGTTAGATCCTCAGAGATCTTGACACTCCGGAACTTGAAACTGCTCACTCTCTCCACTTCTGATCCCTCTATGAGGATTGGTATGTGTTCTTTTGCCTTACGCTTCCTGAAGTCCACAAACAGCTCTTTCATCTTACTGACGTTGAGTGCCAGGTTGTTGCTGTGGCACCATTTCACTAGTTGGCATATCTCACTCCTGTACGCACTCTTGTCACCATCTGAGTTTCTACCAACAATGGTTGTATCTTCAGCAAATTTATAGATGGTATTTGAGTTACGTCTAACTATACGGTCACATGTATATAGAGAGTAGAGCAGTGGGCTAAGCACACACCCCTGAGGTGCGCCAATGTTGATCATCAGCGAGGAGGATATATTATCACCAATCCACACAGACTGGTCTTCCAGTTAGGAAGTTGACGATAGAATTCAGAGGGAGATACAGAGGTCCAGGTTCTGCAACTTTTCAATCAGGATTGTGGAATGATGGTATTAAATGCTGAGCTATAGTCGATGCACAGCTTCCTGATGTAGGTGTTTGTGTTGTCCAGGTAGTCTGAAGCTGTGTAGAGAGCCATTGAAATTGTGTCTGCCATTGACTTATTGTGGCAATAGGCAAATTGCAAATTGCAAGTCCTTGCTGAGGCAGGAGTTCAGTCTAGTCATGACCAACCTCTTAAAGCATTTCATCACTGTAGATGTGAGTATTACCGGGCGATAATCGTTAAGGCAGTCCACATTATTCTTCTAAGGCACTGGTATAACTGTTGCCTTTTTGAAGCAAAGTGGGATTTTCTGCCCGCAGCAGTGAGAGTTTGAAAATGTCCTTGAATACTCCCGCTAGTTGGTTGGCACAGGTTTTTTGAGCCTTACCAGGTACTCCATCAGGACCTTCTGCCTTTCGAGGGTTCAATCTCTTTAAAGACAGCCTAACATTGGCCTCTGAGATGGAGATCAGAAGCAGGGATCTTCACAACTGTAATTGTGTTGTCCCTTTCAAAGCGGGCATAGTAGGCATTGAGTTCATCTGATAGTGAAGCATCACTGCCATTCATGCTATTGGATTTTGTTTTGTAGGAAGTAATGTCTTGAAGACCCTTCCCGAGTTATCGTTCATCCGATGTTGCCCCCAAGTTAATTCAAAATTGATTCTTTGCCCTTGAAATAGCCCTTCGCATATCATACCTGGTTTTCTGGTACAGGCCTGGGTCACCAGACTTGAATGCCACAGGTCTAGCCTTCAACAGGTGACATATCTCCTGGTTCATCCATGGCTTTTGGTCTGGGAATGTACAATAAGTCTTTGTGGGCACACACTAATCCACACAGGTTTTAATGAAGTCAGTAACAACTGGAACATACTCATCCAGGTTTGAAGATGAATCCCTGAATACAGTTCAGTCCACCGATTCAAAGCAGTCCTGTAGGCGCTCCTGTGCTTCCCTTGTCCAGACCTTCTTGGTCCTCACTGCTGGGGCTGTAGTCTTCAGTCTCTGCCTATATTCAGGGAGTAGAAGAACAGCTAGGTGATCAGACTTTCCGAAGTGAGGGTGTGGCATTCTTGATGGTGGTTCCTCTGGTATTGCAAATGATCTGTTGATGGTAGTTGCTTAGTGATTTTCTTCAGACTGACTGGATTAAAATCTCCCAAAACGATGGTGAAGGAGTTAGGGTGCGCTGTTTCGTGCATGTTGATCCCATTGCTCAGATCAACCAAAGCCTGATTGACATTGGCTTGAGGTGAAATGTAAACTGCTACCAAAATGATCCCAGGGAACTCCTGTAGTAGGTTAAAAGGATGGCACTTTACTGCTAGATATTCCAGGTCTGGTGAGCAGAATTAGGACAGCACTGATATATTTGTCTACCAAGAAGAGTTGATCATGAGGCATAATCCTCCGCTTCTGCTTTTGAGAGATTCTATAGATCTATCCTGATGGTGTATAGTAAACCCATTGATTTGGATCACTGCATCCTGTACAGAAGGGGTTAACCACAATATCATGAAACAAGTGACATACATGGTCGTAATGTCCCTCTGATTCAGCGCCCCAGCTCTGAGATCATTGATTTTATTCACCAGAGACTGCACATTTGCCAGCAAGGTCGTTGGTGTAGGGAGTTTAAAACCCCATTTCCTTAAATGCACTTGCATTCCCGCTCTGCACCTGCGCTTCCTCCAAGGTGTCCTCCGTGAGCGCTTCCAACCGCAATCGGTGTTGTTTCCGTCAGTTTTAAGCAGCAATAGTTCGTTTAAATGCATTAAGACATCTTTGTTGACTGCACTGACCTGCGAATAAGTATACTGTATTCATCATTTATTTACAATCTGTAAAAATTCAACCAAACATTCATGTTCCCCACGTTACAGACACTGCAAAGCTGAATATTTAGCAAACATGCATTTAGCAAATATAATTAGCAAAAAGCGTGTACAGTGCATACCTTCCCAATGGCTATGTTCACCACTTAGCTTAAACAAAGGGAGAGAAAGCAAGCCCCTTCCACGTGCTATTTTATACTGGATATTTATCCAGGTGGCTAACCAATGGGAAAAGCCGCTGCATTTTCTAAACTAACCAATCACAATGTAAGTGACTTTTGAGTCAGAATAAGCCACACCCCCCACAGGAAATATAGTTGAAGAGTTGTTACTTGCTAGGGAACTAGAAACAGATAGGAAGAGGGAGTCAATATTTCCGGTTGTTGAGCAATTTTTCGGAGAGAATGACATTCCACTCACCAACATTCTTGTACGTACAACAGATGGGCCATCGTCAATGACAGGACACCACCATCCAATTATTACTTTCTTGAAAAAAGCTGTACCTAACAAATTTAACATTCACTGTAGAATTCACGGATAAGATCTTGGCACAAAAAAACTAAGTGATCGGCTGCACAAATCATTAAGTACCATTGTCACTTTTGTAAATAAAATTACATCCCATGCTCTCAATTCTCAACTATTTCAAAAGCTTTGGATTGAGAATGATAAACAGTTTGAGTGTTTGCTGGTGCAAAGAAGTCAGATGGCTCTCAAAAGGAAACTGCTTTTATGTGCTTTTTGAAACAGTGACTAAATTCTTTGAAGACTTAATGCTTCATTCAGTAATCAACTGAAGAATATTATCTATGATACTGCTTATTTGTCAGAATTATTGACTAAGTTTAATGAAATCAATCTTCAATTGCAAGGAATTAATGTGAATTTTATCAAACTCAAACCAGTCATCTCCAAACTTCTGTCTAAGTTAACCCTGTTTAAGAACAATATTGGCCGTCGTGACTTTTTCCAATTTCTGAGCCTCTCAGAGTTGGAAGAGATAGAAAGAATATCAGATGATGATCTTCAAGTATACTCTGCCCACCCGGGTAAGCTGCATAAAGACGTATCAGAGAGGTTTCAGGATCTTGTCTTAATTCAAACTCCAGATTGGGTAAAAAAAATCCATTCCTGAGCTCTAGTAATGAAGAATTCACAGGACGGATGGAGAAAGAATTGATCTCACTACAAGATGACTTTGAGCTGAAGCCGAGGTTAAAAAATTTATACTGACACTTTTGACTGCAGGAAGAAACCTCTGAACTGTGGTAAAAGGTCAAGGCCATTCCAAGATAATACTTAGTGGAGTGAGGTTTCATTGTAGATGCCAAATTCTTTCAAAGTTACAAAATTGACTGCAAATTACTGACCATGGAGATCTGAGACTCCTTATGAATATCATTTAGCCTGACGTTGAGAGCTTGATATCTGCACAAAGCCCAGCCATCTCTTTGAAAGGTGAAAAAGCAATGAAGTGGTGAATAGATGGACTGCAGGCAGTCTTCGGGTTATGTACGAGTTCCGTTCCTGAGTCCGTCTTTAAGTCGGATTTGTACGTAAGTCGGAACAAGTACACCCAGTATTATTTAGCGTCAGTTAGTCAAACATTTGTCTTCGCTTCTATACTATCCTCCAATGACCTTAACATTATGACCCCATGTACTATTCATCTCTGCCCTGGGAAAAATTGCTGGCTATCCACTCGATCTATATCCCTTATCATTTTGTACACCTCTGCCTGTTATATCTCATCCTCCTTCACTCTGAAGAGAAAAGCCATTGTTTACTCAGGCTATCCTCATAAGACATCCCCACTAAACCTGGCAAGTCTTCTCTGCATCCTCTCGAAAGCTTCCACATCAGTCCTATAATGAGGCAATTAGAACGGAACACAATATTCCAAGTATGGTCTAACTGGGGATTTACAGAACTCACATATGTTGGCAGATCTATGGCAGATAAACACTTAGAGCACTGAATATCAAAATTATTAGTAACTTTAACGTTCTCAGAAATGTTCAGAGATGTCCTAGGATAAACTTGAGAACAAAACTCAGTGATTTAGAATGCCTTCCAAGGACTATTCATTTGAAAAGCAGGTGAAGAGTAAGAATGAGAGAGAAGATGATGCAAATATGTCACAAAATTATTGACTTGTCTATTAAACAACAGTTTTAGAATTCTGCTCAGTGTATTAAGGTGGTGATTCTGTTTTTATATATTGACAGTCATCCATTTTGCTGCTTCTTTAGTCAAGAGAACAGTAACCTTTGCAGCTTTTTCTCAATGACCTCTTTTTAGGGCAACTGGATTTCACAATAACTCGTGGAATCCAAAAGAGAAACTTTATTGCACTGATTGAACTTGAGCTAAGTCAAACAAACGAGTTATTATTATGGAAAGGTCTGGAACACTGTATTTACTGAAGGTTTTCAGTTAAAAGTGAAATTCATTTCTACTGTCCCAAGATACGGAAGGTTGTAAAAAATCATTTTATCTGTAATATTCTCTTGTATGTATTTGTTTTCTTGGAAGTAAATGTGTGACTAATATGCTCTAGCCTTTAGGTCCCATGGATTGGATAGTCATTTTAGTGATGTGCGATCTGCTCTTTAATTACCGCACACTTGCTTATCACCAAGCAGTCACCTTTTCTGCAATTCCTTGCGATGCAGTGGGAGCAGTGAATGCAGCTGACCTTGCAATTCAGCACCTCAATGACGTTCGACGAGAGGGATACAAGTACAGCCTGAATAAGATCATCAATGCCCAGGAAAAGCAGGTGAGTCGAAGAGTTTCTCAAGCTAGTAGATCAATAAATTTGTTGTGATGGACTTTTTTGCTGGGATACTTTTGTCTAGCCTATGTAAGGGCAGCGTAGAAGCATATTTAGGTGCTGATTCATATAAAAGTGTAAGATGTTTTCAAAACCTTTGAACCATCATCTGCTACACGGATCGATTTTAAATGCATCATGCTGGAAGTGATGGCAATACCTATACTGCAGCTTTTCAGAGCCTTATGGAAATGCAGCTTGGAGTGGGGTTAGTGGTGTTTTGAAATTTATCATAAAAATCTTGCTCAGTCATGAGGAAGACTGAAAAGCGTTGTTTGGTCATTAACCAGAAGAAAAATAATGCAAGGATCCTACCACGAAACCTGCATTTAGGACTTGCTTTACAACTTCACCTTAGTGGAGGAACAATGTGTGAGGCTCTCGGGTGCTGCACTACATCATGTGTTGCAGCACCAACTGGTGACTCCTGTCTCTGCCACCACTTGTGTGCATCCTGTCAATCCTTAACCTGTACCACGGTACTGTAATCATTTCAGGCTGCAACAGGTGACATGTGTCCGTCACCGTTGTGACTGAAATCATTTATTCTGAGAACCAGTTGAGGAGCAATGGGCCTGTGAAGCAGGTTTCTCATGGGTGTTGCCTGTCATCATATTGGGAGCTCCACATAAAGATGCAGAGCCATATGTGACCAGAAATTGTTCCCACTCTCTGAATGTCCTGCTGAGATGAGGTGAGAGTCCCTGCATTGTCTTTTAATGACAAGGCCTGTCTTCCTGGTAATTTTAATATTGGCTTTATCATACTAACCTCAGTAGTTCTTCACAATATTCATTGGGAACGAGATGAGCATGCATGTAAGTAAACCGCAGGAAGACGTAAAAGTAATCAGGTAATTGTAGTGGAGAATTTTAACTCTTCCAATATTCATTGGGATTACCTTAGTGCAAAGGGCTTAGACTGGACAGAATTTGTTAAGTGCAACCACGATAGATTTTTAGAGACAATAGTTCAACCAGAGGCAGGACACTAATCAAACTCATGTTGGAAAGTAAACAGGGATCATGGTGACAGTGTCCATAACTCTGTATGTTTCAAGGTAGTTATGGAAAGTGATAAGGTTAGTTCTCAGGTCTTGACTTGGGGGAAGACAAATTACACTAGCATAAAAAGAGAACATAGCAGAAGTAGACTGTGAATGTGCATGAAAATCCATTACTCTGTGACTTTCAACTAGGTGTTAGGCTGGCTGTTGAGAATGAGTATTTTCCAGTGGCTCAAGGCTTCTGTTTGAAACTAAGGCCCAGGTGAAGTACAATATGAACCATGGCTCCATTGGAGATCTGATATAAGAAGCCATCATTCTATGAATCAGAAATTCAGTAGTTGGGCCTGGCCTGGAGGTATCCTGCTGTTTCCAGATTAATCAAGACCTTCTACATGATTGATGACTAGAACTTAGTTTCAGGTAGAGTGAAAGAAATAAACAAGAATGAGAACATAAATCAACAGGGTGACGAGGTTTCCTGAAATGTACACGGTCATCAGTTCAGACCATTGCTGGAATCACTAAAGCATCGAAGACTTCAGATTAAGGAATTCCGTTCTCTATGCAACAATCGTCCTTTTTAAAGCTGGAATAAGATCCTTAAATATACTGAAAACAAGACCGGTACCTCATCACACATACAGGTTTGTGAGGAGTGTACACTGTCACAGACCAGGATTGCTGGCCTCTTCCATGTTGTAGAGTATTATTTATGTATGTTAAGACAGCAATTAAATAAATTTAAAAGATGTCAAAAAAGCCATAAAATGCTTCATCAGTTCTCCAGAATCATGTCATCATTGTGTGGCAACAGTGTGGACGCAGTCTATTCTGCCTGTCCAGCTCATCCTGGCTTTCCTGAAGAACAATCCTATTCATCCCACATCCCCATCCTCTCCCCATAACTCTGCAAAATATTTTCTTGCAACTCCCTCTTAAGTGCAATTGTTCATACTGTCTCCATTACTCCATTACCGCCCCTGACAATGCATTGTGCTTACAACTTGCTACTCAAAATAAAATGCTCAGTTTTGATTTTTTTGTCCCTCATTTTCATTCTACACCCTTGTTTCTGAACTGTTCTAGCAATAAGAACAATCTCTCTTGATCTAACTTGTCTATATCTTTCAAGATATCCATCAGATCTTCTTGTGTCCTTTTCTCTTCTAAAGGGAATTTTAATACATCTCTTCTGCACCCGCTCCAGAACATTTACATCTTTCCTCAGAGTGGCTCCAGATCTGGACCCAAACTGCAGTTTGTGCTTCATAAAAGGTTCATAATGACTTTCTTGCTCTTGCACACAATGTGTCTGTTTATAAAAGTCCAAGGTCTTGTATGTATTTTTAACCACTTTTTGAATCTACTCTGCTACTTTTAACACATTATACACCAAGGCATCATGGATGTAAATAAATTCCAGGAAAACGGAAATATTAGTCACTCCTGCTGTGATTCTGGGAGATATTATCAGGTTCCTTACCCACTCCTCCATTGTGGAAGCTATAACAAATGTTGAATTATCACTGTTCTGCATGGTTTGGATGTTTGACGAAAGAAGGTCAGCTGTGGGCTACACCGGTTTGCTCTGGCTCAATGCACTCATTTAATTTTCTTAACTGATTTTAGGATCAATATGAATTCATTTATTATTTGGTGTTTGAGGTCTTCGAAACCAGATGTCACGTCACGAATCCCAAACCATTGAAAAGCTGTGAAGTTGAATCGTTTCCCATGATGGTAAAGAGCTGATGTTCTCTTATCTCATTTTTTTCCAGAATATTAAAAGGTCTCAGGTAATCATTCATTGGTTAAGAACTGTAGATATGAATGTAACCTAAACCAATAGGTCTGAAGAAAGACTATACATACCAGAATATTAATAATCTCTGTTCTTGCTATCTGACCTATTACACTTCCTGTTTTTGCATAATTCAGGATTACAAATTTTGTTTTTTTTAACCCTGCAAATACTAGAGTTTCTAAATAGAACATAGTTGTAAGAATTATTTGACTACCTGAGGTAGTGCAAGCGGTGGTTCACAATGTTTAGTCGATGTGGTATGGTTAGGTTTGTGCAGGTCACTTCAAAACCAGATAGTCTGCAGTAGGAAAGTCTGGTGGTGTAGGATTTTATGCTTCTCGGCCTCCTGCCTGATGGCAGCAGTGAGGGAGAGCTGGATGGTGGCTATCAATGATGATAGATGCTGGCTTGTTGAAGCAGCATCTCACATCAGTGTCTCCATTGGTGGGGAGGGTTGTTCCTGTGAGGGTTGTTCATGGCAATGGCTGTGAATGCCGACCCAGGCTATGAAGTAACCACTCAGTACAATTTCAATAGCATATTCTGTAGAAGTTTATTAGAGTTTCTTGAAATATGCCAAATCTCCTTAAGCTTCTGACAAAGAAGAGGTGGCACACTTTATTTTATTAGAGATTATATCTACAGTATGTGCTGGGCCCAGGCCAGGTCATCTCAGAAGCTAATGTCCAGTGATTTGAACTCTCCCCACTTCTGACTCACCAATGAGAAGAGGCACGAGATGAAGGTTACTGGAATGGAGGCTTTAGTTCAAATGTTGGGACTATAGAGATGATACCCCATATACTGTAATATGGCTATTAGAAGTCTAATGCCCTTCCCTTGGACAACATCGGTGACATGAAGAGGGGAGACTTGCAGCTTGGGCAGCTTCCGGTCTTCCATAAAAAAAAATCATTGCCCAGGCTTGTGCCCTGGAAACTTTCCAAGGTGCAGCTCTGTGGTCTATCGAGACTAACGGAGGCCTACTACTATTATAATTGAGGGTTACCTTTATAATGGATATTAAATACAATTGTTAAGCATATCTATACAGTTGTTATTAAAACTGAATTTACATCATTGTAGTTTGATGATCACTAGCAGATCAATTTGTCAAAACTACCACTAATCAACTATTATGTTTTCTATACTTTTGTTAGAAAGCATTTGGCGAATGTAAAATCATCATTCGTATCTCAAAAGGCTTCCTGCATATGAAGGATTATCAGTGTTCTAAATACCCAGGTATAATGTTTAAAAATAGAATATGATACTTGTATTACATATGTGATAGGAGGTGGCACTTGAGAGTTCATCCACAGATCAATAAACTAAATGGTCATCAAGTTTGAGTTTAGCCATTAAAAGTCAAACTTTGGGGCAGATCTTGCAATCTAGCGCAGGCTGATAGGAATGACTTCGTATCCAACTGAAATGAAGTTGGTACATAAACTCATAGCACCAAACTGCTTTTAAAGGGTCTGCTAAACACCCGTTTGACTTGAAGTTATAGATTGGAAAACTTTAATTCCCAATTAGCAAACAAAAATACTGAACACCCTGCTCCCACAAACCTCTCAGGTTTACAATCTGATAACAGGAGCAGAGATGACTGTATTTGACAGTTGGAATATGCACATGGTTGGAGTGTCCATACTGAGGAAGATAGAGGACAACTCTTGGGTCTTCTTTGGACATCCTTAACTGCTGTCGGGCCTTCTCTAGACATCCTTGAAAAATTATTTAATTGTTCAGCAATAAAAAATATTGTATACATCTTAATGCAGATCCAGGCTAAGGCTGAATCACTCTGTCAGTAATCCGTCCTCTACTATGCATTGGAATACTTCAGTCAATTGGACTGATGAAATTCCTGATATCACAATTATCACCCCTCGGCCTCTACTTTCAAAGCCTTTGGGCCATAATTATGTTGTGGTACCTCCTAAAAATTTCAAATCACTGGCAAGCAGGAGGCTGTGGCCTTTCAGCAGACAGCCAAATACACCCATATGACCAATCGTCCTACTAACCCCTGTGTTTTTGGAATGTGGGAGAACACTGGAGCATCTGGAGGATGGTCTTTGGATCACAGGGAAAACGTAAAACTGCTAACAGAGAGCGGTGGAATTGAACACGGGCTGCTGGTGTTACGATAAGGCTTTGCTACTGTGCCACCCCCCCCCCCCCATCCCATTTGCTCCATCTCCCATTATTTCTTCTTTTCCTATACTTCTACCTATTGCCTACCAGCCTCTGTCTCAACACTGCTCCCCCCTATCTGACACCACCTGCCCATCATCACCTACCAACATCTATCTATCTCGTTCCTCCCTCTCGCCTTTTTGTACTGGCTATGTTTCCTCTACACTCAGTGCTGATGCAGGGTCTCAATCCGAATCATCACCCATTCCTTTGCTCCGCAGCTGCTGCTCGACCTGCTAGGGTTTGCATTTTAATTTTTGCTCCACCAAACATTCTTCTGACAGTTCTTGGTGCTGATGCAACACTTCAATAAGGGAAATCTCAATTCGGTATACTTATTTTTAAAACCTGTCTTTGTTCTGAACATGAGTAACACACACAAAGTGCTGGGGGAACTCAGCAGGTCAGGCAGCACCTATTGCGAGAAACACACATTCAATGCTTCGGACTGGGACCCTTCATCAGCACTGGAAATGAAGGCAGAAGGAGCAAGTGTAAGAAGTCAAGAGGAGGGGCAGGAGTAAAAGTTGGCAGGTGAGTTGTGAAGCAAGGTGCGAGGGAATGTAGATGGGTTGGAAGTGGGATGAACTAAGAAGTTGGGAGGTGATAGAGGAGGTATCTGGCTGAAAGAGAAATCTGATGAGAGAGGATCATGGGAGAAAGGGAAGGAGGAGGGGCACCAGAGGGAGGTTAAAAGTAGGCATGGAGCAGAGAAGGGGTAAGAGGGGGGCCAGAATGGGGAATGGCAAACACAAAAGATTTAGTAAAATAACCTAACATACAGGATTATATGCTTAAAATAGATTAACCTCCTTCTGGTGCCTCTCCTCCTTCCCTTTCTCCCATGATCCACTCTCCTCTCCAATCAGACTCCACCTTCTTCAGCCATTCTTTTTTGTCGTCAATTTTCTCCGTCCCATTTTATCTTACTATCTTCCATCTCAAAATGTGATATTTCCCATAATCGATGAAAGGTGTAAATCATTGATGAAGGGTCTCAGCCTGAAACATCGACTGCTGAACTGCTGAGTCCCTCCGGCATTTTCTGTGTGTTGTACCGGATTTCCAGCGTCTGCAGAATCTCTTGTGTTCATTCTGAACATCTTTGACATCATGAAGAGTGTTTTGTGTCTCCTCAGCTTCAGCTAGAGATCCATGTCCAGGATGCTTCTACACATTTAAACCATTAGAGAGTGGAGACATGAATCATGCTGTTAATATTGCTATTCAAAAATACAACAGTGAGAGCAAAGATATAAGCTACTTCTCTATTTATAATATCACAAAGATTTTAACAAAGGTAAGACTGTATTATCAAATTTTAAATTGGCATGCCCATTTTCATTTTGCAAAGGAACTAGAATTCTTTTAAAAGGCAATATATCTAATTGGTCCTTAATTCTCTTTAAATGCTATTGTGGCTTCAGTGCAACTTCAATTTTGTTTTAAATGATAGAAGTGCTTTTTGCAGTTCAGAGATAAGAAGTTCCCCAATATTTAGCCCAATAAAGCAGCTTAATTCTCTTTTAAACAAGAAACAGGATCTTACTGACTTTACATAGAATGAATTCACAGAATTAGGCCATTCTCATTTTTCTCAGGTGATGTTTCTAGTTATGAGACTGTTCTGTCTTATCTCTCTTACCTCTTTCTTTATCACATGTACTCATCTTATTTTTTGTTTTGTATCTACCAACTTTTGGTAGATGTAGCAAATTTAATATTTAGATCATTGCCTGAGTAAAACAAATCAGCCTATGTTTTTATTGTGTTTTGTGATCAAGTTTACATTTCAGTGAAATGCTGTGCTACTGAGTTTTCTTTCGCATTCTTTGTCAATGAATCCAATATTTCCACAAATATATCTTTCAGTTTACATTTCGGGAAAAGTATGACTGGAACTATACTGAAAATAACCACTTAAGCAGCATCAACATTATTTCTGGACTGATTTTCGTAATCAGCATTGGACAAAAAGAGTGCAGTGCAATAATGAAAACTGCCGCAAAGCCATTTTGTGGTTCCAATCTTGCACCATTGTTTCAGGGATTTGAAGTGGATGGCTGAAGTCACATGTCACTTTCTCATGAATGCTCACAAATTGGGGGTCCCATGATGCCAACAGGATTCCAATGCAAATTTGAAGTATCGATTATTAGAATGTATGTATTGCCCCATGTGGACTTCCCCTTGCCTTTGGTACAGAGCCACTTAGCCAGTTTAATGAACAGTTGAAGGTTAGTCCACAAATCCTAGCAGAATAAGATTCTCTATGAGAATAAAGCTACAAGATTTCATGCTGTGTTCTGATTGGTAAGTATTCCTCCTGGCTGATAGAAATGTATGCTACGTTAAGCTGGCATTGATGTCCTTGCCTCAAGTTACACTTGGGAGAAGCATGGGAAAGAAGGGAACGGGAAATGTAATTTAAAGAACATCTTCTTGTGCATTCCAGGCATCTAGCCAGATGACATTCGTGGAATTCATTATCCAAGAAACTAATTGCTTCAAAGATGATTTCATGGTAGTTCTTTCAGCTTGTGTTCCAAAGTCCCATGAATTTGCAGTAAGTATTATTTGAAGGTCACTTTATACATAGAATTACATAAAAGTCACAACCCAGAAACTGGCTACTTGACATGATTAATATGTATGTATATTTATTTTCTGCATGTACCTTTTCTCTTTCTAACCATCCCATCTCAGCCTTTCAATCAATCCCTTTCTCCCTTGTACTTAACTTCATTGTTTTAATGCATTTAAACCACATACCTCAGCTGCTTCCTGTTCATATTTCCATAGTAAAAGTAACTCCTCTTATTTCTTCATTTGATTTATTTGCACTATTTTATAATTATGCTCTGTAAGTTTTAGAAATATACACTTTACCTACAGTCTTTTCAAGCTCTCCAACTACAATGAGGAGTGATTATATCCAAAATGTCTGATGGAGACCAGCAAAATCTAAAAAGAGTAGAGGTGAAATTGATGGCTTAAGAAATTGACAGGAGAAGCTGCAAAGTTGAAGGAGAAGTTGCCAGAATGTAGAGTGGCTAGATAGAAATGTACAAAACATCACAAGATGTACTTTGCCTCTTTTACTCCAAGGAAAACTAACCTGGCCTCTCCAGTCTCTTTTCATTACTGAGACATTCCACCTATGCAAATTTCCCCAGCACCTCTCCAATGGAATCACATCCTTCCAATAATGTGTTGACCAGAAAGACTCACAATATTCCAGCCATCGTACCCAATATTATAAAGTTGTGCCCAGGCTTCCTTGTGTATATTTTATGACCTGGTTAATGTAGGTAAGCATCCCATGTGCCCTTTCACCACTCTGACCATTTATGATGCCAGCATCAAAGATCTATAGACTTAAAATAAGGACCCTTTGTACTCAATACTTTCTCAGACCTTACCCTTATTAGACCATCTACAAAATAAAAACATCATGACATACACTTATCAGGGTTAAATTCCATCTGCTAGGCCAGATCGACTGACCAGCTGATCAATATCATTCTGCAGGGTAAGTCTATCTTCTTCACTATCAATAACACCACCAATTACCCCTTACTTCAGTCATCCAAAGGATGTGTTGGTCTCTTGAAGGCAATGGACAATTTCATCATTGATGTCTACCATCATAAGCGTGGCTCCTGAGATTTAGAAAGTTGTCTATGTTTTCCAGAATCTTGTTGAGTGCCTTCAGTTTGGAAGCAATGCAGAGAGGTTGGTAGAGGCCATTTGTAATTCCATCCTCTTGGATGAATGAATGGTAGATGTCTTGGAGCTCATGTAGAAATGTTGTCTACATATTGCAGCTTGACTACTTAGCCTTGTGAGGTTTTGCTCAGTGTAGACTAAACAGCTTCCCATTAATTCTGAAGATTAGCTTCATTCCCATATGAGGCTTACTGGACAAGTGGTGCATTGCTACAGCAGGAAAGATTGTAAATATAGCCTTGTTTAATTAAAGAATAGTTTTATTTGTCAGATGCTCTTTAAAACATTAAAACATACAGTGAAATGTGGTATTTTGTGTCAAATCAAATTAGTGAGGATTGTGCTGGAGACAGCCTACAAGTTTCTCCATGCTTCTGGTGTCAACATAGCATGGCTAAAAATGACTAAACCTAACAATAGATCATTGGAATGTGGGAAGAAACCCATGCAGTCATGGATCGAATGTACAAACTCCTTATGGAGAGTGATGGGAATCAAATCATGATTCACAACTATCTTTACTCTGCAAGTGACCTGTTGGCTATTATCATGGTTTGCATGCTGTCTTGGAGTAAACATAAAATGAAGGCAAGTTTCTCTGGAGGGCTGTCCATGGTCACTCCACATGGAATGAGTCATAGGCATTAGTGAGGTCAAAGAAGGCCATGTGCTGTCTCCTGCATTTTTCCTGCTGTAGTCACATGGCAAAGAAACTCTAATATCAATAGTATCAGTGGAATCAACAGGAGCCTTACTTTCAAAGTTCAAAGCACAAGGTAAATTTATTATCCAAGTACATATATGTCAGCACATATAACCCTGAGATTCATTTTCTTCTGGGTGTACTCAATAAATATAGAATTTCTAGAATCATAACCATAATAGACTCAATGAAAGACCCCCAACTAGAGCATTCAACCGGAGTGCAGAAGACAACAAACCGTGCAAGTACAAAAACAAGAAATAATATTAATAATAAATAAATATCGAGGACATGAGAGGAAGAGTCGTTGAAAATGAATCAATTGCTTCTGGGAATATTTCACTAATGGGGCAAGTGAAGTTGAATGACTATAGAACATAGAGGAGTACAGCACAGAACAGGTAATTGACCCACAATGTTGCACTGAACCAGCCAAAAAGCATATCAAAATGATCCAAACACTAATCCGTCCTACCTATACCATAACATTTTCAACCTCTCACTGCTACAGGCCAAAGTTCCCACTTGCTTCAAAAAAGCAACAATTATACCAGTGCCTAAGAAGAGTTGCCTGAATGACTATCACCTGGTAGCACTCACATCTACAGTGACAAAATGCATTGAACTACTGCTGCTAAGTTAACAAGTTTCATGACACTTGCTGGTGATAATAAACTTAATTCTGATTCTGATAGTCTTCTATCCTCCTTACATCCATGTGCCTATCCAAATATCTCTTAAAACGTCTAATGTATTTGCCTGCACCACCACACCAAGCATTCCAGGCATCCACAGATCTCTTACATCCCCCTTGAGCCTAGTTCCTCTCACCTTTAATGCATGCCCTCTGGTATTGGACATTTCAACCCTGGGAAACAGATTCTTTCTGTCCACTCTTTCAATGTCTCTCATAATCTTATAATCCTCTATCAGATTTCCCCTCAGCCTTTGATGCTCTGTAGAACACAACCCAAGTTTATCTAGCCTCTTGCGATATCACATGCCCTCTAAACTAGACAGCGTCCTGGTATACCTCTTCTGCACCCTCTCCAAAGCCCCAGCATCCTTCCTATAGTGGGGTGATCAGAATTATACGCAATACTCCGGAAGTGCCCTTACCAGAATTTTAAGAAGGTGCAACGCAATCTCCTGATTTTGAAATCTGTGCCTTGACTAATGAAAGCAAGTGTTCTATAAGCCTTCTTAACCACGTGTTAACCTGTGTAGCCACTTAGATTGAGCTGTGAACTTGAATCCCGAGCTCTGTCTACTTTACCACACTGTTAAGGATCTTGCATTTCTTCTACCCAGTTTCAACAGCTCACATTTATCTGGGTTAAACTCCATCTGCCATTTCTCAGCCCATATCTGCAACTGGTCTATAGCATTCTGTATTCTTTGCCAGTCTTGTACACTATCCACAACTTTGCCAATCTTGGTATCATTTGCAAAATCCACACATCTATGTTTTCATCCAGATCATATAAATACCTTTCAAACAGCAGTGGTTCCAGCACAGATCGCTGCAAAGCTCCACCAATTACAGGTCTCCAGCTCAAATAAGTCTCTTGAGCCACTACCCTCTGTCTTCTGTGTGCAAGCCAATTCTGAATCCAGTCATTTCACCGCATTTTAACCTCTGGATTAGCCTCCCATGAGGGACTTTGTCAAACTGCTTATGAAAGTCCATGTGGACAGCATTTACTGTCCTACCCACATCAATCTCTCTCATCACCTTGTCAAGAAACTTGGTCTTTGATTTACAAATACAATTTTTCTCCTCATAGTTATTGTATCTGGAATAACCACAACATAACTTATAAGAATAAATCTTTGTTTCATAAAGGTTGGTTTGATAATAATATTTTGTTAGTTAATTCAAGCAGTACTTTACTGAGTTATACTGAGTTTTTAATCCACCTTTGAATTTCCTGTGACTCCAAAAGAATTTGGGGTTGTTATGCAGCCAATTCCCTCTGGTGTAATTATGTTGTTTAGAAATACATCATATTCGGTTGTTGAATTACCCAGCTTGGATCCATCCAGTACAGCTGTAAGGAAGATTTGTTTTCCTCCGTCTTTTAAAAAAAATAATAGAGGTATTAGAAGTTTGTTTCAAAAAGACATTACTTCTATTCCTACGGCTGTTAGTTATTGGAATAGTTGCTTGGAGGATCTGAGGTGAATGAGTATTTGGGGCTTATTTAATAAATTTTTATTGAGGAATAAAATTAAAGAAATTTCGTTTAAAATTATATATAGATATTATCCAACCATTGTTTATTTGACAAGGTTTAATTCCGATATTGAAACTAACTGTTCTTTTTGTGGTTTATATCCAGAGGATTTTTTCATCTGTTTTGGGATTTATATTTTGTCAATTTATAGATCAATATATTAAAGTGGATTTTACTTTTAGTTTTTGAAAATGTTTTATCTGGGTTTACTAATAATACTAAATCTCATTGGGATCATTTTTTAAATCATAAATCTTTTGTTAATTTACAGCAAATTTTATATCCATTAATGAAAATACAGCAATAAGAAACCTTCATTTATACTTTTTGTGTCAGACTTCAAACTATACATTAATACTCTGAAAACTTCCCAAAACCAAAAAAACTGTAAAGTCTGTACAAATTTGTCAATGTTTCGGGTTATTTCTCTAAATGTTTTTGTTTTGTGACTCCTTTTAGATATTGTATTTAGAGTGGATTTTCTTTTTTATTTGTGTATTTAAAGCTGATAGTTATATATTTGTTGTTGCTAATGAGTGGTTCCCTGGCTTTGTTAGCATATGTTCAATGTTTTTGTTTTTGTTTGTGTCCAATAAAAATTAAAGGAAAAAAACCTTGTCAAGAAACTCAAGGCAAAACTTGCTAAGGTAAGACTTGCCACGCACAAGGACATGCTAATTAGGCCATGGGTTTCCAAATGCTCATATATCCCATCCCTAAGAATTTTTCCCAGCAATTTCTCTACAACTGACGTAAGTCTCTCTGATCTATAACTCCCAGGACTTTTCCTTGTTCCCTTCTTAAGCTGTTTTCCAGTTCTGTGGGACCTTGCTTATGGCTAGAGAGGACACAAAGGTTCTTGTCAAGTGCCTAGAAATCTCATCTCTTGCATCCTTCAATAACCTGGAGTAAACCCCATCAGGCCTGGGGACAACCACCTTAAGAGGCCCAACACTCCCTCCTTTTAACCTCTAGGCACCATAATATATTTATCCACCCACCTCTGAACTCCTGGTCTTCCATATCCTTTTCCTTGGTAAGTACTGAAGCAGAGTACAGTACCTCACTCACATTCTCTGCATCCCCCTTTATTGTTGAGTGGTGCCATCCTGTCCCTAATTATCCTTTTACTCAATATATGTATAGAATGCCTTGGGATTCTCTTTAATCCTACTTGACAAGGACTCTCATGGCCCCTCCTGACTTTCCTTATTCCCTTCTTTAGTTCTTTTCTGGTTTCTTTATAATCCTTATGTGCTCTGTTTGATCCTAACTTCTGAAGCATTACCTACTTTTCCTTTTGCTTCTTGACTAAATTCATCACCTCTCTGGACATCAAAGGTTCTCTTATCTTTCCATCCCCATCCTCCCTTCTAACAGGATCAGACCTTTCCTGTATTCTGTGCAATTGATCTTCCAGTACCCACCACATGTCTGATGTGGACTTGCCAGAGAAAAGGTGTTCCCAATTAATGCTTCTTAGTTCTTGCCTAATGCCCTCGTAATTTGCTCTACTCCACTTTAAAACTCTCCCACAAGGACCATAACTATCCTTATTTATAGCTATCCTGAAAGATGAAAAATTGTGGTCACTGTCCCTTAACTGCTAATCAGCTGAAAGATCAGTCACCTGGCCAGGCTCATTACCCAACACCAGATCCAGTTGGACTGTCCACATATTAATTTAAGAAACCTTCCTGGATACACTTCACAAACTCTGCCCCATCTAAACCCCTTACACTAAGAGGGTCTCATTTTATGTTAGGGAAGTTCAAATCCCCCATGACAACTACTCTATTATTTTTACACATTTCCTTAATCTGATTACATATCTATTCCTCAATGTCCTGGTAACTACTAGGAGTTCTGTAGTACAATCCCATCTGTGTGATTGCACCCTTCCTATTCCTGAGTTTCACCCAAGTGCACTCAATGTCTGACACCTCCATTATGTCTCCACTGAGTGCAGCTGTGATATTGTCCCTCATTCTTAATGAAATGGCACCTCCTCATTTACCACCTCCTTTATCTTCTCTAAAACCTCAAAAACCTGATACATTAATCACTCATTCCTGCCCCTCTCTCAACTAGGTTTTAGTGACTGCTACAAATTCACTGTTCCATTACTGATATATGCTCTAAGTTCATCACCCATACCCATGATAATCCGAGCATTAACATATATACACGTCCAACAATCCGACCCACCGACCCATCATACCTGGTACTTTGATTTTGCCTTTTAATACTTCTAGCTTCCGGTCTGATCCTTCCTTTACTGACCAGTAGCCCCCTGCATGGCTATGGTAAACTCGCCCAAGTGGAATCAGCAACCCTCCCAGCCAGGATATTGCTTCCCTTCCAGTTTAGATGCAAACCCTCCCTCTTGTACAGGTCACCTCTCTCCCAGAGAAGGTTCCAATCATCCAGGAATCTGAAACCCTGTCCCTGCCCCTTCTCTGCAGCCACTCGTTCATCTGTGCCATCATCCCATTCCTACTGGCATTAGCCTGTGGCACTGGGAGTAATCCAGAGATTACCACCTTGAAGGTCCTTCCCTTCAGTCTTTTTCCTAACTGTTTATACTCACTGCGTTGGATCTCTTCCCCTTTTCTGCCTATGTTGGTAGTGCCAACCTCTGACTGTTCCATTTCCCCCTCGAGAATATCCTACAATGCTCCAATTTTTCATGGATCCTAGCACCCAGGAGGCCATGCACCATTCTGGTGTCTCTTTTGCGGCCACAGAATCTCCTTGCTATCCCCCTACCCACTGAGTCCCCTACACCAACTGCACTGCCTGACCTTATCCTCCCCTCTTGAGGCTCAGAGCCGGCCACAGTGCCACCTGCCTGGCAGCTGCTGTCGTGATCTGATGGGGCACCCCCCCACCTCCTCCCCCCGTAGTATCCAAAAGGGGAAAACTTGTTGCTGATGGGAATGGCCACAGGTAAACCCTACACTGACTTATTAATTCTGTTGCCTCTCCTGATAGTCGCCCATCTAATGCCTGAAGTCTGTACTCTGGGTGTGATCACCTCTTCAAAGAGTCCCATCTATAAGTCTTCAGCCTCCCGAATGGTCCTGAGTATATCGAACTCCAGCTCCAGCTCCTTGACCGGTCGGGCGGGTGCTGAAGTTGGGTGCACTTCCCTCAGGTGTAGTCACTAGGGGAACTGCCAGATATCCCGAATTCTCCACATCTGACAGTCTCCATCCTGACTACTCTACACCAAAAAAGAAAAGGGCTAGCCTCTTCTTAACTGTGTCTTTGCCCGTAGCAATCTATCACTGACACACTCTGACACTGGCTGCTCCGGTGAGCCTATCCTCTTTTTATTTCCAGTTGAAGGGTATCCACTTTGGTTCAAGAGCCTGAAGACTTAGGGGTAGTAACTGTTCTTGAACCTGGTGGTGTGAATACTGAAGCTCTTGCACCTTCTTCCTGCTGGGCGGAGTGAGAAGAGAGCATGTCCTGGGTGGTGGTGGGTCCTTGATGATGGACCCTGCTTTCCTGCAAGTGTTGCATGTAGATGTTCTCAGTGGTGGGGAGGGCTTTATCTGTGATGTACTGAGCCATGGCCACTACTTCTTGATTTTTCGTTCGAGGTCTTTGGTGTTTCCATACCAGGGTGTGATGCAGCCAGTCGCTATACTCTGAAGTTTGTCTAAGTTTTAAATATCATGCTGAACGCTCCTGCTACTGGTTTCTTACCAGCAGAGGGAGCACTTGATCATTAAATAGCATATTTCACCACTGACATCCTCAGCAATAGAAAAACAATAATACCCGCAATTGCTAGAATCAGGGAAGAAACACAGAACTAAATGCATTTAAATCCGTAAGCAGAAGAAAGGATGTGATCAGTGATTAACAAGTGGTACAAAGGTCATTGCAGAAGAAGCTGGAGACTCCTGGATTTTATGCAGAAGCTTTTAAGAATTAGCAGGATTCCTTTTTACGAACGGTGACGAATGAGGTGAAAGACAGGTAAAAACAGCAGAGGTGAAAAACAGGTAATGAATGAGAGTTCAGATTTACTCCCAAAGTGTAAATGTGAATCTTGAGCATTGTACTTCATTATCCTTCGGTACAGTGTGTGGCTGTTGGGCTTACGCATTGAATTCCAAGCAATCTAAGCTTAATTACATCTGTTACTTTCTGGGTAGAGACTTCCATTCACCATCTACAGTTTTTTGCCACTCTAAGATGGTCATAGCATCACAGAATCCCTTTCATTTTATAATCCTGAGCAAGTTTTTAGGTGGTCTTCCGCTGGTCTCTCAAATTTAAGCAATCTCCCTCAAAAGAAAATTGGCAAGTCGGCATTTTTGAACTAAGCTGCTAGACTAGAATTCATTACCTTAAACAGTAAGGGCTGCAGACTCATTTGACACTTTTGTATGCCAGCTCAAAACCTATTTATTTAATTTTGCTTTCAATTAACACCTTTTTATCTTTTATTGTCATTTTTGCACTTTATCCCATTGAAAAGCATTTTGATCTACATTGCCTGGATGAAAAGTGCCTTATAAATGAGTAATTATTATTACTGTTATAAATGTCTTTGATTTCTAATATCTTTTTAAAGACCATAGATAACCTGCACTTTACACTTAGGTCATAAGACCATAAGACATAGGAGCAGAATTAGACCATTTGGCCCATCAAGCCTGCTGTGGCATTCCATCCTCTGAACCCCATTCTCCTCCCTTTTCCCTGTAACCTTTGATATTTTTACTAATCCAGAACTTAAAAGCTGCCACTTTAAATATACCCAATGACTTGGCCTCCATAACTATCTGTGGCAATGAACTCTACAAAGACAACAACCTCTGATTAAAGAAATTCCTTCTCTGTTCTAAAGGGACATCCTTCTATTCTGAAGCTGTGTTCTCTGGTCCTACAGTTTCCCACTACTGGAAATATCCTCTCCACATCCACTCTATCTAGGCCTTTCAATCTTTGATGGGTTTCAATGAGATCCCCCTTCATTCTAAGCTCCCCACTAATTTTAGTTATATTTTATGTCCACTCTTTTTGATTTTATGCTCTCTTTGACTTCTCTTGTTAGGTATACTTGCCTCTTCCTCACTTTATAATTCTCCTTCTTTGGTATGAGCTGACCCCGCACCTTCTGAATTAGTCTCCAAAACTCCAGCTATTACTGATCTGCTGTAATCCCTGGTAGTGATCCCTTCCAACTAACTTTGACCAGCTCCTTTCTCATGCCTCTATAAGTCCCTTTACTCTACTGTAATACAGATACATCTGATTTTTAGCTTCTCCCTCCCAAATGTCGGATGAATCCTGTCATATTATGATCACTGTCTCCTAAGGGTTTCTTCACGTTAAGCTCTCTAATCAATATCAGTCAATTGTCTATTCCCTAGTGGGCTTGACCACCAGCTGCTCTAAAAAGCTACCTCACAGGCATTCTACCAATTCCTTCTCTTGGGGTCCAGCACCAACCTGATTTTCCTAATTTACATGCATATTAAAATCCCTTATAGCATCATTACATTGCCTCTTTGCATGCCTTTTCTATCTCCCATTGTAATTTGTACTGCACGATCAGGAGCCAGCATCTTTTTACCCTTGCGGTTTCCTAACTCTACTCACAATGATTCTACATCTTTTGATCCAATGTGAACTCTTTCTGATTTCATTTTTTACCAGCAGAACCACCCTGCCCCCTCTGCTCATTTGACAGTCCTTTCAATGTGATGTGTATCCTTGGAGCTTTAGAAAAAGAGATATTACCATTTTTGTCGGGATATTTTGATAGCTTAAGCATAATATTGAGTGTGAGGTGTGCTGAAACACATATACAGGTACAGTATATTTCTTTGAACACCGAACAATCAAGCAGATTGTGCAATAATGGATAGAGTTAGGCGGGCAGAGTGCATTAAATTCAGTATCAGCAGGACAAATATATGCTTATAAACAGGTTCCATTAAGATTATAATTTTAATGGTGTGATGTTTTCCAGTTTAGAATTTTCAATTTACATTTTACAGCAATAAATCAGTTTAATTTTGATCATCTTGTAAATTTACATTATTGTAAAACTTCTTTAAAACATTTTCCCCTTTCTTCTTGCCAGCATTTCAGCCTTCTCTTTCATGACTGAGAGGAAAGGCTGGTTTAGAAATTCAAAAACTCTGATATTGTTGCTGTATAAGTGGCTGTAGCAGGTATATGAAGTGAAACAAGGTGGCATCTCATCAAAAGGTATTTTTCCTCTCTCCACACAGTACATATGACATTTAATTTGCTGCTTCTTTGTAACAGGATCATTCAGAGTTGACACTTAAAATTACCAATATGCAGTAAATGTTGTGTCATTTTGATGTACACTGAATCCAGTACAATGGGTAGGGCAAAATATTTTTACTTCCTGATTATGTTTATTTGCAAATCATGTCATATCTTTTCTTGCTTTGCAGCATCTGGGTTACTGCACTGTGTCTTTCAAATCAGTGGCTCCAGTCCTTGATGTGTCTGAAGTGAGATGTGACATTTATGCAACAAAGGTAGCTGCACTGAACATTATTTTAAATAAATTACAAGAGCAGCTGTCTTTCGTGACTTTATCTGCAGCTTGCTATTCATTCCCTCACTACTTTAAAAGTTTAGTCTTTTGGCATTTCATGACCTTCTTTTCATTCCTCTTACTTCATATAATGAAATTGTCAGTCTTGTCCCTCAGTCTTACCATATGATGAATATTCCCTTGACCTCATTTATCCCTCACACCACCTCCTTTGCAAAATAATATTACCATAAAAGAGAATCAGCTGTTTCTCTTTACATGGTTGCTAAATATTAGCAATACTTTCTAATTCTAATTTATTACTTTTGTGACTGACTGACTTGTATTTCTGTCCTTTCCTGTCCCATAATTGTTAAAATATGATTCATTGGCTTGCAAGAACAGTTCAGTTTTATGAAAAGATAACCTAACATTTCTCTTGTAATACTGTAAATTGATCCCTGTGCTCACTAGAATGAAAACAATTCAGGGAACAATTTTCAAAGTCTAACGGATAGCTATGGGTTGGTCAAGTAAAAAAAAAACTACCCTTATCAGAATTAGGAATGATGGTCTTTGCATTTTTATATTGAGAAACTAACCTTCATATAATATCAGGCAACAATCAATGCAGAGGGTATCCCATGTGCATCTCAGAAAATCTTTCAGAACTTCCTCTGACATTATAGCCCTTGCAATCATTCTGAGGTCAATCTTCCCTCCTCAGATGAGGCAAACTGCTTGGCATTTGAACTCTGGCTTGTGAAGGCCTGACTGCTAACAGCTTGCTTGTAAAATGGAACCAAGAACCAGACCGGGGCTTCTCAATTGGAATACGTATTGGTTAAAAATAAACTGACTAAATATTGCAGTTGGTTGTGTGCTTTATGATGCACAGACAGTAGTTTTGAAAATAAAAATAGATTTTCATTTGTATAGTACCTGTTATGATCCAGTCAAGTTGCCCCAAAATGATTCATGGCTATTTAATACTTCTGAAATAAGGTCACTGTTGTAAGGAGGAAATTTAGGTAAACATTTCTTTTTCAGAGGTTCCTAGAAGTTTTTTTTTTCTTTCAGAACTTTACACCATTGTCTACAACCAATATATTACTTTATTTCCAAAGAATAGGCCAACCCTTGCCAAATCAAAGGTGCCTACCTCTTGGGCCTTGGAAGTGACAGACAGGCTCTTACTTGAATAGCTATTGGTTTATCAGTTTTGCAAAACGATCAATGGGGTGGGATGAGTATTCTTTGTAGAGTTTTAAAGACAATTTTAATGATCTGAATGGGTGGAAATTATGGGTAAATTATTATTAAAATGAAACACCAGGTGGAATTTGAACAGATAGACATACTGTCTCTCATCATCTGTGTGTTCACATCCTTGAATTCCCTAACTGCATAACTCTGTACCTTCACCTGAAGGAGTTCAGCAGTTCAAGAAGCAGGAAATATAAACTAAAAACGACAGGTAACTTTATTGTTACATGCTGAAAACGTATCTTCCAAAATGACTGGTTAATACTAAATGGACACAAAATGGTGGAGGAACCCAGCAGGTCAGGCCACATCTAAGAAGAGGAATAAAGAGACAACATTTTGGACTGAGACCCTCCATCACCGAAACATTGACTCTTTACTTCGCTCCATAGGTTTTCCCTGTCATGCTGAGTTCCTCTAGTACTTCATATGTATTACTCTGGGATTTGCAGCATCTGCAGAATCTCTTGTGTTAATGGCTAATGTTGAAATGCATGTTAATATTACTGCAGGGTGTAACAGTCAAGGGATTAAGTGGGCAAAAGGAGACACTTGAGGACAACTATGAAGTTGAAAAACAGATATTCACACCCAAATACAAGAGATCGATTTTTAGATCCAAACATCAGAGGATGAAGCAATCAAGGATGAGGAAACAGTCCAGGAGGAAAGAGTCATCTTCTTCAGAATCATCAGAGGAACAACATTTGTACAGTCATCATGAACCCTTCAAACAGCCAAATACTCGTTATCCCAATTTTCCAAATCTCTCCTCACATGCACTCACCTGTCCTGGTCAGCCCAGATATATTCTTATAAAAAGCTGAATAAGTAAAGGAAGAGAGTAAGTCAAGCTCACTTCTCCATTCTCTGCAACTTCATGGAGCAGAAGCTTTTTCTTTTTGATTTGGATGCAAGTTTCATATGATTTTCAGTCCAGTAGGAAAATTAGTTCCTCCCCATTTTTTTCAAATGTGAGCATGTTAATTTGTGCATTTAATTTTGTCTATTTTCCAAAATCTATTATACCAAATAACCTGAAATGCATTTTCGTAAATATCTTTTTGACTACAAGTTTTGCGGCAAGTATTGGCTGTTTGTATGTATGAGCATCTTTTCCCAAAGGATTGCTTGAAATAAAATATGATGTACTAGATCCATTCCTTCTTAGTTTCATTTATGCTATTCCACTTTCATTTATTCAAGGCAGGTTATCTGTAATTAATACATCTTCACTACCCCCTCTCAGCCAGCACCAACACCTCTTGTGTCATTCAGTCTCCCTTGGTCTCCACACATATTTAGATATTCATTTTATTTTCTGTGCTCTTCTCCGCAATTTAAAACATATTTGTTTACTAGCTTTGCCCACCTCTTTAGGAGTTTAAAAGAAAACTCTGAAATACTTACTGAGAACAAAATTAGCAAAAGTTAGGGGAAAATGACAGGTCACTGCCATTATTACATATTGAAAATGAATCTTCCAAAGTGACTGGCAACTATTAAACCAATAGTTCGCAACCTGGGGTCCACAGACCCCTTGGTTAATGGTAGGTATCCATGGCATAAAAAGTAAGATTGGGAACCCCCGTATTAAAGTGACAGAGATGTTTTGTAATGTAACTGTTTGGGGATTAAATGGGCAAGAGGAGCTACTTGTGGACAACTATCAAGATGAAGGTATTTGGTAATTGTATTATTATTATTGTCACATGTACTGAGATGCAGTAAAATGTTTTGTTCTGAAAGCTATACAGGCAGATCATTCCAAACATAAATACAATGAGATAATACATTATAAAAAATTACGGAATTCAGAATATAGTATTTCAGTTTCACTGTATTGTAGAAAGTGCAGTGCAGGTAGACAAATAAAATGCAATGACCATGACAAGGTAGATTGAGAAATCAAGAGTTCCTCTTTATTGTATAAGAGATCTGTTCAAGAATCTTATAATTGAAGTATTAAATCTCCTCTTGACCCACGTGATAAACATTCGCAAGTGAGAGAAGAGAATGACCAAGTGGGAGGAGTCCTTGATTAACTTGTTTGCTTTCTCCAGGTGGCACAAAGCATAGACAAATACAGCAGGAGGGGAGGGTGGCTTTCTTATTATAGACTGGGCTGTGTTCACAACAGTCTGCAACTTCTTGCAGTCCCGGGCATTGCAGTTGACATGCCAAGATGTGATGCTTTCTTTGTAAATGTTGGTGAGTGTCATTGGGGAATGCCAAATTTGCTTACCTGACAGATATCAGAGAATCAAAGGGTGGTTACAGTGCAGAGTTGGGTAACTGGACCATAATGTTCAAACTGGTTCTGATATAAAATCAATCTGACTAGTTCCTCTTCCTCTTTTTCACCCCATAATCCAAATTATTAATATATTGAGAAAGGTAGAGACCTGGGCAATACCATTATATAATTCACTCTAATCTAAAAAAACTCCTCTCACTTCTAATCTCTAGTTCTGTCACTTAATTTTCTATCTATTTCTCTATTAGACATTGAGGTCAGATTCACTCTCTTTTGATCTCTTGTCAGCCCCACCTCTTTCATTAAATATTTCTTCTATTCACATGCCTATAAAATATTTTTGGATTCCTTTTGTGCTTGGCATTCATCATTTCTCACGCCTTCTCTTTACTTTTTTTTGTTCCAGTTTTACTTCCTTTCTGACCTTTCTTTGACCAGACTAATCCTCTCTTACCAACAATCAGGCAGTTATCTTTTTAATGTTAACAATCCTTTTGGTCATCCACTTAGCTCTGAGATCAGTTTACCTACTCTTCTCCAGTCACTGAAATGTAACTCGGCGATAGCTGTTGTATCTCCTTTAAAGGCCTTTGATCATTCATCTTCCTGGTAAGACATAATAACCAGTTTGCTTGGGCTAGATCTGTTTCTATCTCTGAAATAGGTCCATCAACATTTCTTCAGAACTTTTCTAAACTTTATGATGTTATTGTTGTTTCTGATATTACACTTTCTCCACTCATCCTGGCTTGGGACCGGGTCTGGTAGTGCTGTCTTCCTCATTAACCTTGAAACAAACCCATTCAAAAATGTTTTGCTGAACACCAGAGAGAGTCCCCCCCCCCCCATTCTTTGGCCTTTGGGTTATTGTTATTGCAGTTTTTGTTTGTACTGTTGAAATTCCTTCTTATCTCTGTAAAGTTTTCAGAAGTGATTTTCCACCATTGAAATTTGCTGACTATACTTAATCAGATTTGGACTTTGCATGTTGCGCTATAAACTGATTCCAACATGAATCCCGTAAGTGATGTTGGGCCCATTATCACTGCATTTTGCCTCACTCTTCAAATAAGGATTTCACGTAGGTAGTTTTAAAATCTTCCAGTACTTTTCCAGAACCTAAGGATGTTTGAAAGATTACTGCAATTTACTTCACCTCATTCTCTCAGCGGCCTCCTTGCACTTTGGCCTCTTTTCTTTAACACAGTTGAAGGATCTCATTGTCCGTTTTAATATTTAGAAACATACAGGCATAATACAGACCCTTCTGTCCATAAAGTTGTGCCAAACATGTCCCTACCTTAGAAATGACTATGCTTACCTATAGCCCTCTATTTTTCTAAGCTCCGTGTACCTATCTAAAAGTCTCTTGAAAAACCCTATCGTATCCACCTCCAATTTCTTGATTGTTTTCTCTTTTAGTTTGTTCTATTCTTGTTTAATCCTTCTTTCTGATTTTACCCCAATCTTCAGGCCAGCTACTAACTTTTACTACTTGTTTTTTCTCTTTCAACTTAATACCATCTCAGCTTCCTTTGTAAGCCATGTGGTTAATTTTTGCAAAGGATAATTACCTCTTTAATATCTGCCATGGTTTTCCTCTTGTTTTACCTTCTTATCTACAGTATATGCCCATTACACACAGGCAACTTTCCTCGTTTATTTGTAACTGCTCTTATTTAAGAGGTGAGATGTTGGAACTCAACATTGGGTGGAGACAAGAAAAGGAAGGGAAGAAGGCACTAGCGGGAAAAGTGTGTAGGCTCCCAAACGTTTGCCTTACTGTCGGAAAGAGGATTCATCAAATATTTCACTCTCAACCTGATGCTAACTTTTATCATGCTGTGATTACTGTTTCCTATGGGCACTTTACTTTGAAATCATTTATCATATTTGTCTCATTACATATTAACAAATCAAAATAATTGTTCCCTGCTGGAATCCATAGTGTTTCATTAATTATCCTGAATGAATTCTATGAATTCATTCTCATGGCTACTATTTCTTATCCACATGAAGATGAAAATCACCTATGGATAGTACACTACTCTTTTAAACATCCCATTTTCCTTGACTATTACACTTTTTAGTACATAGAACATTGGAAGGCAGTGAGAATTGGCATATGGAATGGAGATGCAAAATCTAGTTGAATGCTGCCTCAAAAACAACCTCTCACTCAACGTCAGCAGAACCAAGGAGCTGACTGGCAATTACAGGAGAAAGAAGCTGGAGATCCATGCACCAGTCCTCAATTGGGGAACAGAATGGAGAGCATCAGTCGCTTTGAATGCCATAGTGCTAACATATCAGAGGATTGGTCCTGGGACCAGCACATCAATGTCATCACAAAGAAAGCACAGCAGTGCCTCTAATTCTTAAAAGTTTGTATAGATTTAGGATGTCAGCAAAAATTGTGACAAGTTTCTATAGAGGCACAATGGAGAGGATCCTAACTGGCTGAATCATGGTCTGGTGTGGAAACACCAATGCCCAGGAACAGGAAAGCATACAGAAGGTGGTAGGAACAGCATAGTTCATCACAGGTGAAAACTTCCCACCATTGAATATATTTACATGGAGCACCACAACAAGAAAGCAGCATATCTTCTCCACACCACCAGATTCTGGACAGGTATTACCCTATGATCACCAGGTTCCTGAAACAGTGTGGATAACTTTGCCACTACTCTGAACTGATTCTATGACCTATCTACGTATCTTCTTGGACTCTTTACAACTTATGTTCTCAGTATTACATTTATTTGCACAGATTGCCATTTTGTCCAATGGTATTTGTCAATCATTGTCTGTTGATGTATACTTTTTGATAAAATTATATTTTATTGTTTCCTGTAAATGCCTGTAAGAAAATTAATCTCAAGATAGTATATGGTAACATACCCATACTTTGCTATAAATTTACTTTGAACTTTGAACATAGAACAATGCAGCAGTACAGGCCTTCAGCCCATGATGTAGTATTGATCTTTTAATCTACTTCAAGATCAATCTAACCTTTCCTTCCACATAGCCCTTCAATTTTCTTTCAATCGTGTGCCTTTCTAAGAATCTCTTAAATGTACCTAATATTTCTGCCTCTAGCAACAACCCTAGCCACACATTCCATGCACTTTCCATTTTCTGTGTAAAATACCTCTGATATCCCCGGTTTTCTTCCAATCACATTAAGAGTATGCCTTCTCATATCAGACATGACTGTGCTAGAAAAGAAGGTTCTGCAGTCCATTCTATCTATGCCTCACCATCTTATACACCTCTATCAAGTTGCTTCAATTTCTTCTTCCCTCCTGAGAGAAAAGCCCTAGTTTGCTCAAACTTTCTTCTTAAGACATATCCTTTAATCCAGGCAGCATCCTAATAAGTCTCCTAGCACCTTCCCTAAGGAATCCATATCCTTCCTATAATGAGGTAACCAGAACTGAACCCCACACTCCAAGTGGTCTAACTAGAGTCTTATAGAGGTGCAACATTATCTCATGGCTCTTGAACTCAATCCTCCAACTAATGAAATATTTTCTGAATTGAAATACTTCTACCAATTCTCAGGACATCTCTACATCATATCAGTTTTTTGTAACTTACAACAAACTTCATGCTGCTCATATTGTAAACCTAGTGATTCTTAAAAGATCATCACTGGTTCCTCTATGATCTCTTCAACCATCTCTTCTAGAGCTCTGGAGTTTACACCATTTAGTCCAGGTGACTTATCTACCTACCTTTAGACCTTTCAGTTTCCCAAGAACCTTCTCTCTAGCTATCATACCTTCACAGGCTTCATGACCCCTGACACCTGGAACTTCCACCATACTGCTAGAGTCTTCCGCAGTGAAGACTGATGAAAATACTTATTCTGTTCGTCCGTCAATTTGTTGTCCCCCATTGCTACCTCTCCAGCATCATTTTCCAGTGGTCTGATATCCACCCTCGCCTCTCTTTTACACTTCAGGTATCTGAAGAAATGTAACACAGTAGTTAACCCTATCCTTCTCCTTAACTATCACACTTTCTCTAGTCAGAACCCCTGCATGTTAATTTAGGAAATGTTTCTGAGCACATTACATAAACTCTATCCCATCCAGTCATTTAACCATATGGGAGTCCAAAATGTGTGGAAAGTCAAAATCACCTATTATCACAACCTTAAATTTCTTGCAACTGTTTGTGATCTTGCTACAGATTTGCTCCTCTGAATCCCACTGCCCACTTGGTGTGGTGAACTATGTGCCTGTCGGGACATGCCCCTGCTGACTGCTCCTGTGGCTCCTCCCACAGGCCCCTGTATAAAGGAGATCTGCGGCCTGACGCTCGGCCTCAGTCTCCAAGACATTGTATGATAGACACTCACTCCTGGTTCCTTCTTCCAGTCAATAAAAGCCGATATCTCGCCTTACGTCTCAGTGTGAGTTATTGATGGTGCATCACTTGGTGATCTATAATATAATCCCATTAACATGATGATCCCTTTCTTATTACTCGGTTTCACCGATATAGCCCTAGTAGATGAGTTCTTTGGTCTGTCCTGTCTCAGCACTGTCATGACATTTTCCCTGACTGGTAATGCCGTTCCCCCTCTGTTATGTCTAAAACAACAGAATCCAAGAACACTGAGCAGCCAATCGTACCCCTCCTACAACCATGTCTCACTAATGGCAATGATATTGTGGTGAACTACATATTCCTGTCTGACACGCCCCCTGCTGACTGCTCCTGTGGCTCCTCCCACAGACCCCGGTATAAAGGCGATTGAGGCCTGAGCCTGGCCTCTGTCTCCAGGATGTAGTATGGTGGTCAACCACTGCTTGTTTCTTCTTCCAGTCAATAAAAGCCGATATCTCGCCTTTATGTCTCAGAGAGAGTTATTGATGGTGCGTCAGATATCATAATTTCATGTGCTGATCCATGCTCTAAGCTCATCCATCTCTTACCTACAATACTCCTTGCATTGAAATGGATGCAGCTTAGAATATTATTCCCACTGTTTGCTCAACATTTCAATTCCTGTCTTTGCATGAAGGCTTAACAACATCTTTCCCCATAATCACTCCACTGTCTGCCCTGGCACTCTGTTTCCCATACTCCCACAACTCTGGTTCATTTCTGATGTTCTTTATTTATTTAAGTAATAAAAAAATATGCAAATGTCAGCAATTTTGCAATTTCCAAATCCTGAAGTTGCATTCAGAATTTTCTCACAGTACGCTCGACAGGTAATGCCAGACTCCAGCACAAGTGTGACAAGCTGTGACA
Source organism: Hypanus sabinus (assembly GCF_030144855.1). Taxonomy (NCBI): domain Eukaryota; kingdom Metazoa; phylum Chordata; class Chondrichthyes; order Myliobatiformes; family Dasyatidae; genus Hypanus; species Hypanus sabinus. The sequence continues at coordinate 35,761,574 of NC_082707.1, forward strand.
GGTTCTGCCACTCACAGTGAAAACTTGTAAAAGCTTTCTGCTCAATCCTGGAAAAGCACAGGGATTATTTCTCTGATCATTTTCAGTGGGACGATTGGTTGTGAAGCATTAGTTAATTAACATGTTTTAATAAAAAGATTGCTTTTAAATACTTATAAATGTTTTCTTTACAAATGTTTCAAAGTAATTTGTTTAAACAAATACAGTATAAAATGGTTAAATAGTTTTTAATAAATGGATTTGAAATCAGAAATATTCACTGTTTTTGACAGTATTGGCAGTCAGGTGTAGCTTACAGAGTATATGTAAACTATCAACCCCACCCCCATCACTTCATCCATATGTGTTCTTATTCTGTTGCTTAAACTCTGAATATGCTATGTAGGAATCATCTTGTTGTTATCCTTAAGTCTATTCATTCGACTGAATAGCAATGTAAAATATATACGATTAGTAAAAAACTGTGATACTAAAATGCAAGGTTGAAATGCTCCTTGCCTGTTTCTCATTTGCACAACAGTTTACACAGCTTTGATTATCAATGGTAAACATTGATGTCATTTGGGTTATGGTGTCAAGAGGTGAGGAGGCAGAAATGTAGAAACATTTGTTTGTTATCTTGAGGTTATACTGATATCTAATGTTTGCTAAATTTTGTAAACACGATAATGTTGCAAAAGCAACTTCAAGTGTTTACTAAAGTCTTGGCCGCTGTGTTTTCTATTTACTTATATAGGCCACAGACCATAGGGAGTTTAACACACAGATCCCTTTCACTTACTGCTAGCGGTTGGAGGCAGTGTGTTCTGTACATCCCTTACTCACTATGAAGCTGTTTTACATTGCACTCTTCACCATTCAACTCCGAAACATTGATGCAGTGTCAGAACCTATGCCATTTAAAGAACACAAACTCCTGAAAGCTGATTGTAATGATACAGGTGTTTTAGCTGCTGTGGATTTCGCACTTCGTAAATTCAATGTGGAACAGAAAGCAGGGAATAAATTTGCTCTTTATAGAGTAACTTCTGCTCAAACTCAAGTTCAGGTGAGCATGCCACTTATTGTTCATGTTATCACTATGAGTCGCAAGTCTTTGCTTGTACTTTTCTGATTGATATTTTAATATATCCTCTGCCACACTTTAAGATTATTTCTAACTTATGTCTACCCATGCTGAACCTGAGATATTAAATATTCTGATTCTCAGGAGTTGGGCATTTTTGGAGCTTTAACTCACTTCTGAATCTTCCCAATTTTTTTTTGGCTTTTGCTTATGACATTTCCTCAGCCTCATCATTAACCGTTTCTCCTTCCACAGTTGCTGGCAGACCTGCTGAGTGTTTCCAACATTTTCTGTTTTATTTGAGATTATAACTACATAGTTTAAAGACAGAAGTTACAACCCAATGTACAAAGGCACAGGCTTCAATAAGCCACATAGTGCTTGTTTTTCATCAGCATGGTGCCCCTGTGTTATACAGCTGATCATATTGTTTTGTCACTTTGGATACAATATTCAAAGTTCAAAGTAAATTTATTACCACAGTACATATATGTCACCATGTGACTCATTTTCTTGTAGGCATTTGCAATAAGTACAAGAAACACAATAGAATCAATGAAATACTGCACTCAGCAGGATGGATAAACAACTGATCTACAAAAGACAACAAGCTGTGCAAAAAAGAGTAAAACAATTAAATAATAATAATAGTAATAATAATAAACCATTAAACAATAAATATTGAGAACATGAGATAAAAGGCCCTAGGTTATGGGAACAGTTGAGTGATGGGGTGAGTGAAGCTATCCACCCTGGAGCAAGAGCCTGCTGGCTGAGGGGGTAATAACCTGGTAGTTTGGGTCCTGAGTCTCCTGCACCTTCTTCCCGGTCGCAGCAGTGATAACAGAGCATGATCTGGGTGGCAGATGCTGCTTTCCTGCAACAGCGCTTCATGTAGATGTGCTTAACAGTGGGGAGGGCTTTACCCATGATCGACTACACCATATCCATTACTTTTTGTAGGCTTTTCCATTCAAGGGCATTAGTGTTTTCATACCAGACCGTGATGCAGCCAGTCAGAATACTTTTCACCTCACATCTATAGATGTTCGTCAGAAGTTTAGCTGACATGCAAGAATCTTTGCAAACTAGAGTCACTGCCATGCTTTCTTTAAACTGACAAGACAATATGTGCTAGACCCAAGACAGGCCCTTTAAAATAATAACACTGAGGATTCACCAGCAATGCTGCTGGTGTCATTATCACTAGGAGCATTGCCAATTCATCCTTGGGAATTTTAACGGATCTAAACATAATAAAAATAATTAAACTTAGTTCAATGTAAAATAAAGACGATCAGTAGGGCATTTTCCTGTCAGATTTCTTCTTTCTAATGTGGATATTACAATGTACAAAATTTATAAACTTGGTCTCCATTACAACCATGAGCGGACCTAGCTTTGCGAAGACCTAACATTTAGCCTGGACTTCCTATTCAGGTTACACCAGCTTGTAACTGGTATAGACATGCTGGCAAAACTCTGCTGAAGGCCATTCTCCCTGCTACTTTTGTGATAAGTCAATACATAGGAAAGAAAGCAAATGACATCATCTAATATATTTTTCTTACTTTTACAGAGTAAAGAGCTTAAGGCTGCAAAATAATTTTATAAATTCATAGATGGCTAATTTATTGCTATATGTTGTACCTAGTAGTAAGAAAATATCACCATCATGAGAATTTACAGTAGTACATATGTTAAACAACAAAAGCAAAATGGGCTGAAGGATACTTCATAATTTTACATACATTCCTTTGATGCCTTGTTTGGAGTATGCAATGGACCTGCAATCTTTTAAGGTCTCAGCTGCCAATGCATTTGGTATTGATGTATGCTTAATGTAAACTTAAGTAAATGTTGTTTATTCAATCCACGAGCAAATGTTTATCTTTTTTTCCACAATTGGTCCCCTCCCTTGCCAGTTTTAAATTATTCATCCAAACCAGAAGCCATGGATGAATGCGGAGATTTGTAGTCCGCTGAGGGCTAGTTCTGTGGCATTCAAGACTGGTGATCCAGAACTATGTAAAAAGTCCAGGTACAACCTACAGAAGGCTATTTATGAGCAAGGGAGCTGGTTGTGGACTACAGGAGGAATGGAGATAGGCTAACTCCTATTGACTTCAATGGATCGGGGGTTGAAAGGGTGAACAGCCGTAATTTTCTTGGCATGTGCATCACTGAGAATCTCACATGGTCTGTACATACCGGCTGTCTGGTGAAAAAAGCACAACGTCTCTTTCACCTCAGATGGTTGAAGAAGTTTGGTGTGAGTCCCCAAATCCTACGGAATTTCTACAGGGGCACAATTGAGAGCATCCTGACTGGCTGCATCACTGCCTGGTATAAGAACTGTACTTCTCTCAATCGCAGGGCTCTGCAGAGAGTGGTGCGGACAGCCCAGCATATCTGTAGGTGTGAACTTCTCATTATTCAGGACATTTACAGAGTCAGGTATGTAAAAAGGGCCCAAAGGATCATTAGGGACCCGAGTCACTCCAACCACAAACTGTTCCAGCTGTTACCACCCGGGAAACGGTACAGCAGCATAAAAGCCAGGACCGACAGGCTGAGGGACAGCTTCTTCCACCGGGCCGTCAGACTGATTAAGGCATGCTAATAGAATTGTATTTCTATGTAATATTGACTGTCCTATTGTATATGCTATTTTTTATAAGTTACTATAAATTGCACATTGCACATTTAGCCAAAAACGTAACATAGAGATTTTTACTTTTCATGTATGTGAAGGATGAAAGAACTAATGCCAATTTAATTCAATTCAAAAACAATTCCAATTTAAATTAAAGATGGAGTTGGATGCACGTCAGCTCCGGTGCAGTTTGCAGGCCATTACTTCCTACGAAGCAAAATCTAGCATTATGAATGGCTGTACATACAAGATGCTGGTGGAATGCAGCAGGTCAGGCAGCATCAATAAGGAGAAGCACTGTCGACGTATTGGGCCGAGACCCTTCATCAGGACTAATTGAAAGGAAAGGTAGTAAGAGATGCGAAAGTAGGAGGGGGAGGGGGAAATGCGAAATGATAGGAGAAGACCAGAGGGGGTGGGGTGAAGCTGAGAGCCGGAAAGGTGATTGGCAAAAGTGATACAGAGCTGGAGAAGGGAAAGGATCATGGGACGGGAGGCCTCGGGAGAAAGAAAGGGGGAGGGCAGCACCAGAGAGAGATGGAGAACAGGCAGAGTGATGGGCAGAAAGAGAGAAAAAAACAGAAGGAGGGGAAAAAAACCTAAATATATCAGGGATGGGGTAAGAAGAGGAGGAGGGGCATTAACAGAAGTTAGAAAAGTGAATATTCATTCCACAAGGTTGGAGGCTACCCAGCCGGTATATAAGGTGTTGTTCCTCTAGCCTGAATGTAGCTTCATCTTGACAGTAGAGGAGGCCATGGATAGACATATCAGAATGGGAATGGGACGTGGAATTAAAATGTGTGGCCATTGAGAGATCCTGCTTTCTCTGGCGGACAGAGCGTAGACATTACACCTAGAAAGCAGGATCTCCCATCATTGAAGACATGCCTGCGTCTCATTGAAACCATCAAGGTGGAGGTACAGGAGCCTGAAGACACACATTCAATGTTTTAGGAACAGCTTCTTCCCCTCTGCCATCAGATTTCTGAATGGCTAATGAACCCATGAACACTACCTCACTATTCTCCCTCTCTTTTTGCACTTCTAATAATAACTATATATATACTTATTGCAATTTATAATCTTTTATTATTATTATTATGTATTGCAATCTACTGCTGCTACAAAACAACAAATTTCATGACATGCCATTAATATTAAGTCTGGTTCTGATTCCGATTCTAATAGTTCTTCCAGGTTGGTACCCTGAGCAGGGAGAACACCACATCCTAAGCCACTACACGCCTTTGAGGTACAGAATTCTACAAATCACCAACTTCTGAGGGAAGTTTCTCATCTCAGTCTCCAGTGGACTAGTTCTTCTTCTGAGACTTTAATGGTCTCAGAATCCCCACCCTAGGGGAGCATCCACCTGCATCCACATGTGTCATCGAGCTCTGACTGAATTTTTTGACTTTCAGTGAGATCTCCTCTCATTTGACAAAACTGACTGTCTCCTGGAAACAGTCTAGTGAGTCTTCAATGCACTCTTGCTCTGACAAGTACAGATCACATAACCCTTATCCAAAGTTCCAAAATCCGAAGAACCAAAAATCTGAAATTTTTTGGAGCGCTAACGTGACAGGATAAATAGAAAATTCCAGAAGATGCTGGGAAGGTTCCCAGGAGATGCACACACTGTTGTCTGCACACCACAGACAGTTCTGAGAAGTGACCTCTCAGAAGGCTTGGTCTCCACAGCTGCCTGTGGCAAAGAATTCCACAGGTTCACCACTCTCTAGCTAATGAAATTCTTCCTCATCGTCATTCAGAAAGGGCACCCCTCTATTCTGAGGCTGTGCCCTATCCTCTTAGATTCTCTTACCACAGGAAACATCCTCTCCACATCCACTCTATCAAGGCCTTTCACCATTCAATATGTTTCAATAGGTCACCCCTCATTCTTCTGAATTCTGATGAATACAGGCCACAACTCACCAAATACTCTTCTTTTAATAAGCCAATCAATCCTGGAATCATTTTTATGAATCTGCTTTGAGCCCTCTCCAGCTTTAGCACATCCTTTCTAAGATAAGGAGCCCAAACCTGCTCACAATACTCCACATGAGGCCTCACCTGTTCCTTATAATGTTTCAGCATGTTTGCTTTTATGCCCTAGTTATTGTGAAATGAATGCTAACATGGTATTTGCCTTCCTCACCACAGACTCAACCTGCAAATTTATCTTTAGGGAATCCTGCACATAGACTCCCAAGTCCTATTGCACCTCAGTTTTTTGTATTTTCTCTCCATTTAGAAAATATTTAGCCCTTTTATTTTTTCTACCAAAGTACATGACCATACACTTCCTGACACTGTATTCCATCTGCCATTTTTTCCCATTCTCCTAATCCGTTTAAGTCCTTCTATATCTTCTCTACTTCATCAAAACTACCTGCCCCACCATCTATCTTCATTGCATCTGTAAACTTTTCAACAATGCCATCAATTCTTTTATCCAAATCATTGACATATACTGTAACGTAAAAAGAATTGGTCCCAATACAGACTCCCGAGCACCACCACTAGTCATCAGCACCCAGTCAGTAAAGTCTCCCTTTATACCCATTCTTTACCTCCTGCCAATCAGCCATTGCTTGATCCATGCTTGAATCTTTCCTGCAGTACCATGGGCTTGTAGCTTGGTAAGCAATCTCATGTGTGGCACATTTTCAAAGGCCTTCTGAAAATCCAAGTACACAACATCAATTGATTCTCCTTTGTCTATCCTGGTTGTTACTTCTTTAAAGAATTCCAATAAATTTGTCAGGTAATGTTTTCCGTTGAGGAAACCATGCTGACTATGTCCTATTTTATCTTGCGTCTACAAGTACCCTGAGATTTCATTCTTAGTAATCGACTCCAACAGTTTCCCAACCATTGAGGTCAGACTAATTGGCCTATTGTTTCCTTTCTTCTGCCTTTCTTCCTTCTTGAAATTTGCAATTTTACAATCTTCTGGAACCATCCCAGAACCTAGTGATTCTTGAAAGATTATTACTAATGCCTCCATGATCTCTTCAACCACTTCTTTCAGAACTCTGGGGTGTAGAGCATCTGGTCCAAGTGACTTATCTACCTTCAGATATTTCAGTTTCACAAGAAGCTCTCTAGTTAGGGTAACATCATGCCCCCCTGAAACCTGGAACTTCCACCATACTGCTAGTGTCTACATAGTGAAGATTGATGCAAAATACTTCTTCAGTTTATCCACTATTTCCTTGTCCCACATTACTAACTCTCCAGCATCATTTTCCAGTGGTCTGATATCCACGCTCACCTCTCTTACACACTTCATGTTTCTGAAGAAACTTTTATTGTCCTCTTTAATACAATTGGCTAGCTTACTTTCGTATTCCATTTTTACCTTCTTAATGACTTTTTATTTGCGTCCCAATCTAACCTCTCACTACATTTTGCTGTGTTATATTCCTTCTCTTTGGCTATTAAGTTGGCTTTGATTTCTCTTGTTAAACATGGCGGTGTCACCTTTCCTTAAGAATACTTATTCCTCTTTGAGATTATATTTGTGTCCCTTCCGAATTGCTTCCAGAAATTCCAGCCATTGCTGCTTTGCCATCATCCCTGCCAGTGTTCTTTCCCAATTGATTCTGGCCAACTTCTCGATCATGCATCTGGCATTCCCTTTACTTTAGCTTCTCCTTCCCAAATTTCAGAGTGATTCAATCATATTATGATCACTTGTCCATAAGGGTTCTTTTAGATTAGCTCATCCCCTAGTGGGCTCAACTACAAGCTGCTCTAAAAAATCATCCCATAGGCACTCTAGAAATTCTCCCTCATATAATCCAGAACCAGCCTGCTTTTTCCAATCTACCTGCATATTGAAGTCCCCCATGACTGTTGTAATATTTTGTTTTTGGTATCCATCTTCTAGCTCCCACTGTAATTTGTAGGGCACATCCATACTACTGTTTTGGGGTCCATATACAACTTCCATCAGGGTCTTCCATCCGTGCAGTTCTTTATCTCTATCTACAATGATTTAAAACCTCTTGACACTATTTCACCTCTTTCTAAAGATTTGATTTCACTTTTTACCAACAAAGCAATGCTGCCCCCTCTGCCTTCCTGCCTATCCTTTCAATACATTGTGTAACCTTGGACATTAAGCTCCCTGCAATAATCTCTCAGTCATGATTCAGTGATGCCTCCAACATCATACTTGCTAATCTGCAAATGGGCTGCAAGTTCATCTACCTTATTTTGTATACAGCGTGCATTCAGATACAGCACCTTCAGTCCTGTATTCAGCCTTTTCGATGTTGTCCACCTTTTACATTGCAATTCATCCTGTTGACTGCAATTTTGCCTTTACAGCAGTTTCTCCTCACTACACATTGCTTCTGTTTGTAAGCCAGCCACCTCTTCTGCAGCACTTTTACCTGCCTTTCCTGCATTGAAAGATAGGTAGCTCGGGACACTCGTTGCACTACACTCAACCTTTTGATTCCTAACTTTGTCTGACATCTGACCAACATCTGCCTCTACAACCTCTCCACTAACTGTTCTGGCACTCTGGTTCTCATTGTCCTGTGTCTCTGGTTTAAACCCCACCGGGCAGCATTAACAAACCCTTTAACTAGGATATTAATCCCCCTCCAGTTCAGGTGCAAACCGTCCCTTCTGTACAAGTCCCACCTTCCCTGGAAGACAGCCCAAAGATCCAAAAATTTTATGTCCTCCCCCTGCACCAACTCCTTTGCCGCATATTAAACTGTATTATCTTCCTAAATCTAGCCTTGCTAGCATGTTTCATGGGTAGCAATCCTGAGTTCACATCTCTGGAGGCCCTGCCCTTTAACTTAGCACCTAACTCCATGAACTCCCCATACAAAATCTCGTCACTCGTCCTACTCATGCCATTGGTACCTACATGAAACACAACTTCTGGCTGTTCACCTTGCAACTTAAGAATGCTGACGACGCGATTTGAGATATCCTGGACCCTGGCGGCTAGAAATCAACATACCATTTAGGAATCTCATTCTTGCCAACAGAACCTCCTGTCTCTTTCCCTAACTAACAGATCCCCTGTCACCATAGTTTGCCTCTTCTCCCCCCCCCCCGAGTCTCAGAGGCAAACCCAATGCCAGAGACCCGACCACTGTGACTCTCCTCTGTTAGGTCATCCTCCTGACAGTGTCTAAGTTGATACACCTGTTGTTAAGGGGAATGGACATAGGGCTACTTTGCACTGACTCCTTAACCCCATTCCCCTTCTTGACAGTCACACATCTTCCTGTGGCTTGTACCTTGGGTATAACTACCTATCTATATGCTCTATCTATCACCCTTTCAGCCTCCTGAATGATCTGGAGTTCATTCAATTCCATCTCCAACTCCTTAACACGGTTTGTTAGAAGCTGAGCTGCATGCATTTCTTGCAGTTATAGTCATCAGGGACGTTGACAATTTAGCTGCCTTCCCACATCCTGCAAGAGGAGCATTTCACAACCCTGCCTGTCATCCCTACTGTACCTCATTGAGCAGACATAAAGAAAATAATGGAAAAGCTTGAACTTCTGAGTGAAGCCTTTCTTCGCTGAAGCCCCGAAGAGCTAAAGCCTCAAGATCACCACTCTACATCCACTCAGACGACGGCCACTGCGCTTGCCCCTGCTGTAATTTAATTTGCTCTTACTAATCAATGATGATTGGTCACTGGCCAAAGCTCAGAGGAGAGGCGCTACAAGCAAGGGTTCCCCCAAGTTACTGGAAATCATCTCACAACAAAGACCAACGTATCACTTACCTTCGTAATTACTTCCTGAATCTACATATTAACTTTCAGAAGAACAGAAAAACCAGGAGGAGGAGTAGGTCTCTCAGCCTCTTAAGCCTGCCTTGCACTTCAATATGGTCATAGCTCACTTATATTGGCCTCAGTTTCTCATTAGTGTGAGTTAAAGTTTTCAAATATTTATCTCTATCTTAGAGTCATAGAGCACTACGGCATAGAAACCAGCCCTTCAGCCCATCTAAACTGTGCCAGCTTGTTTTTCTTCCTAACCCCATCTAGCTGCACCCACCCTATTGCCTTCCATACCCCTCACATCCATGTACCTATCAAAACTGCTCTCAAATGTTATAAATTGAATGCAAATGCACCACTTCTGCAGGCAGGTCAATCCACACATGCACCACCCTCTGACTAAAGAAGTTTCCCCTCCGAAAACTGTGGAGACCAATTCATTGAGTACATTAGTCAGGGCATGAAGGATTACAGGGAGAAGGCAGGAGATTGGGACTGAGAGGGAAGTGGATCAGCCATGATGAAATGATGGAATGGCTCAATGGGCCAAATGGCCAGATCCTGCTCCTATATCTTATGGTCTTATTTTGTCTCCTTGTTTGCGACACTCCCACTAATGGAAATATTTTCATGTACACACAGTCAAGTTCTCTTTGGATCCTATATGCTTGAATAAATTCAACCCTCGTTCTACAAAACTGTAAGTCACAAACTTTCAATAATTCATGTATGGAAACACACCAATCCCTCTGAACAGCACCACATTTCAACAGCTCACTATTTAAAAATGCCTCCCTTTTCTAATTTTTCAACCAGAAGGTACAGCACAATTTTTCAGATTATATTCCATCAGCCTTGTGCATTATTAGCCTATCTGTATCTCCCTACAGTCAGTTTATGTCTTCCTCACCCTAGCTTAGTATCCTCACCAGGCTGGAATACATTAGTTGGAATTGGCATATTATTGTCACACGTACCAAGATACAGTGAAAAGCTTGCCTTGCACACTGCTTATGCAGATCAAATGATTACACAATAAGTTAGAACAAGGTATAACAATAACAATGCAGAATAAAGTGTAACAACTACAGAGGAAATGTAGTGCAGCTAAACAGTAAGGTACATGATCATAAAGAACTAGATTGTGAGAACAGGAGTCCATCTTAGAGTACAGACTGTTTAATAGTCTTATAACAGTGGAGCAGAAGCCAGACTTGAACTTGCTGGTATGTGCGTTCATGCCTTTATATCTTCTGCCTGATGGAAGTGGGGAGAAGAGAGAATATCTAGGGTAGGTGAGGTCTTTCATTCTTACTGAGGCAGTGAGAAGTGTAGGCAGAGTCCGTGGAGGGGAGACTGGTTAACATAATGTGCTGAACTGTCTCTATAACTGCAGTTTCTCATGGTCACGTGCAAAGCAGATGCCGTACCAAACTATTATGTATCCAAGCAGGATTAGTAATGGTCGATGGGGACATATCAAATTCCTTCAAACTCCTCAGGTGTTGGTGAGCGTTCTTGGTTTTGGCATCAACATGGTTGGACCAGGACGAGCTATCAGTGATGTTCACTTCTAGGAAAGTGAAGTTTTCAGACTTCTCAACCTCAACACCATTGACGTAGACAGGAACCTGGCTTTGCCCCACTTGGTCAAAAGTGACCATCACTTTTGTTTTTCTGATATTGAAGGTAAGGTTTTTGTCATGGCATCTTTTTGCTGGAATCTCCAACTCCTTCCTCTACTCTGACTTATTATTTGAGATATGGCCCAATACCATCTGCAGATAGAGTTAGAATAGAACCTGGCCATGCTGTCCAGGGACTAGAGCAAAGGCTGAGGACACAGTCTTGTGGAACATCAGTGGTTAGTATTATATTTAATCTGCTCAACCAAATCATTGAAATAGACTGTGAATAACTGGGAGCTCCAGCACTGAATCCTGTAACCCGATGGTGACAACCTCCCAGCCTGGAAATGATGCATCTTTTCCTCTGTTTATGCCCACCTAAACTTTTCTTAATAAATATATATATCTATATATTTTCTTACAACCTGCTTTGAATTTGTATTTCTAGCCTAAGAATCCAAACTGCCTATCTGACAAAAATTGTTTCTCATAGGAAGTATATGGACTCAAATACATTGTGGAATTTAGCATCTATGAAACAGACTGCCCCATTGAAAGCACAACGCTCTGGAAAAGATGCAACTACAATAAACCAAAAATTGCTGTAAGTTTAAAAATTTTTAAATTGAAAACATGTGTACTGTCGAAGAGCAAATGAGGGTTATGCTGTGGTAAAGCAGTTAGGGTCCTCTATTTGATTTTCCCCTTGGGTGCTATCAATTTGGACTTTACACATTCTCTCTATGATTATGTGAACTTCCTCTAGATACTTTTGTTTCCATAGATATGAGGTTGATAAGTTAACTGGCTTCTTTAAGTTATTCCTTATCATAGATCAGTGGCAAAAATAATCAAAGCAAAGTTGATGGGTATGTGAGAGAGAAAGCAAGTTCCTACGGATGCAGGGAAGTAAGGAGAAGGGGTATGGAAATTGATCCACTAGGAACCAGTATGAATTGAAAGATCCCTTTCTGTGTCCAGATTAACCTCATAAAAGTATAGTTTGTATATTTTCCAATAACATTTATAACATTAACTATATTTGAAATTACCTAGGGATACTCAAGCGCCTGTTCAGTTGATTATAAAGTGACATGGTTGTCTTAAGTGTTGGGAAGCATTATATAAATATACAAAAAAATACAAAAATACAACTGCAGATGTTGCGGATCAAAGAATACATACACAACGCTGGAAGAACTCAGCAGGTCAGGCAGCATCTGTGAGAAAAGAGTAGCCAACGTTTCGGGCCGAGACCCTTCATCAGGAATGGGGGGGGAAGAGAGGGCCGAAGCCCAGTAATAGAGATAGGGGAGGGGGTAGGGCCTAGAGGCGCCAGGTGGAAAACCAATCAGAGGAAAGATAAAGGGGGAGAGGGAGGGGATAAGCATGAAAGAACTGCAGAGATAAAGAAGCAGAAAGTTGAAAGGGGAGAGAGGCAGAGAGGGACTTGGGATAGGGGGAGGGGGAGGGAATTACCGGAAACTGGAAAATTCAATGTTCATACCACCAGGTTGGAGGCTACCCAGATGGTAGATGAGGTGTTGCTCCTCCAACCTGAGTTTGGACTCATCATGGCAGTGGAGGAGGCCATGTATTGACATATCTAGATGGGAATGAGAGGCAGAGTTGAAGTGGGTGGCAACCAGGAGGTTGCATTTATCCCTGCAAGCGCAAATGCTACACTTGTCCCCACACCTCCCCCTTACCACCATTCCGGGCCCCAGACAGTCCTTCCAGGTGAGGCAACACTTCACCTGCGAGTCTGCTGGAGTTGTCTATTGCATCCGGTGCTCCCGGTGCGGCCTCCTCTACATCGGAGAGACCCGACGCAGATTGGGGGACTGCTTCGTCGAGCACATCCGCTATAGACATGATCTCCCGGTTGCCACCCACTTCAACTCTGCTTCACATTCCCATCTAGATATGTCAATACATGGCCTCCTCTACTGCTATGATGAGGCCAAACTCAGGTTGGAGGAGCAACACCTCATCTACCATCTGGGTAGCCTCCAGCCTGGAGCAACATTGAATTCTCCAATTTTAGTTAATTCCCTCCCCTCCCCCTTCACCTATCCTCCCAGGTCCCTCTCTGCCTCTCTCCCCTTTCAACTTTCTGTTTTTTTATCTCTACAGTTCTTTCATGCTTATCCCCTCCCCTCTTTATCTTTCCTCTGATTGGTTTTCTACCTGGCGCCTCTAGGCTCTACCCCCTCCCCTATCTCTATTTCTGGGCTTTGGCCCTCTCTTCCCCCCCATTCCTGATGAAGGGTCTCAGCCCGAAACGTTGGCTACTCTTTTCTCACGGATGCTGCCTTACCTACTGAGTTCTTCAAGCGTTGTGTACGTTTCTTATATAAATATGATCTTTAAGTACTCAAACAACATTTTGATTTGTAAGGGGGAAAGACAGTTATTGTCTTTTGTTGCAGCTTGTTAGAGGCAGCATTTATTAGCCCACTCTAGCCATTTATTCATTGCTGTTGTACTGAACTGGAGGCTAGCTCTGTGCATCTTTTGAGAATCAGGGCAGTGGACTAAATGAAAGCTTGCTGATGCTGAAGGACTTGAAGCACAGCATCTTGTGGGTCATAAATTGTACCAACATTTATTTGTCTATATTCAGCTTTGATGTTTGGATGAATTCAATTACATTAAATTTTTCTGATTCTATTATTATTTTTAGTCTTCTGGTATATGCGATTCAGAGACGATCATCAATAGAATCATGAGAAGAAATGACGTGATTTCACTCAACTGCACAGTTTCTCAAGGTATGAGTTTTTAAAATGATAAATTAAGGGGTAGAAAACATGTTTGATAGTATATTCAAAAGTCCATACACTCAGAAAGATACCTTATTTAAATACCATGATAGGGCTTGCAGTCCAGATATCTTTTTACAGGGTAACCACCCATTTTAGAGACATAAATTTCAGGACTTTGTTTTGCAGGGAACTGCTTTGATAACTCACCAAGACATAAGGAACCATGCAAACAGAGTTATTTGGATTGTTTTTCCCTGATTTCTGAATGTTGTTAGAAAAGAAGATGACCAAGAAGATGACCAAGAAGATGGAACTTATTCTCTAACAGAAGTAGATAAAATCTTGAATTTAGAAAAAGTTAATTTATAGAAAAAGCCAGGTAAATAGACATAAGGGAACATCTCCATAGAACTAGCATAATTATCTGTGATTATATTGGAAAATCAATTGTTGTCCCCATTATAATTAAATCTATAATAATTAAATAGTTGCTGTTTAACTGTGAATTGCTTCCCAGATCACAGCTGGATTTTTCCTGAAAGAGAACCATGCCTTGGATGTGAAAAATCAATGGAAGCTGATAACCACACACTAAATAAAGTCAGTGCCTCTGTTACTGAAGAATTCAACAGGAACAGGACATTCACAAATTACTTTCGGATTGCAAGAGTACAGAAATTAAGCGAACAGGTTAGACTTTTCTTTTTAAATATATCCATAATTACAGTATTTCTATTCAATGTTTGAGTCATTTAGATCTGATCATCTTATGAATTTTCCAAAGGAATATAAGAAAGAATATAGAAACAACTAAGACCCATTTAGCTCATTGAACCTGTTCAAAATTCAATTCGATAAATTCTTATCAGTAGCTTTCATCCCACTTTTATTAAAAGCTTTGGTTAACAAAAATCTATCAATCTCATATTTAAAATTAACAAATGAGCTAACATTAGCTATTGCTTACAGGAATGCAACAAATTTCTATCACCTTTATATATAGAATTGTTTCCTAACTTCACTCTTGATTGGCCTGCCTCTTATTTTTTCATTGTGTCCTGTTGTTCTACACTTCTACAATCACCAAAAATCACTTCTTTCTGTCTATCAATAATCTCTCCTTAATATCTTGAAGACGTCATGCCTCCCAACAACCATCAAAATTCCAGGGAATATAATCCTAGGTTGAGTAATCACCACACGTTATTTAACTCTAGAAATAATTCCAATAAATATATTCCTAGATCCATCTGAAACTTATTTCAAAGTCATAATGCCCAAATGTGCCCACAACACTCCAGATCTGTTCTAAACATATTTTTACAAAGCTGTGCATGATATTCCTTTTACCACACTTAAGCTAACAATCCATTTGCCTCACTTAAGTCTTTCTGTACCTGCTGATAATATTTTCTATGAGCTTTGAATATGGACTACTGTGTTTGATTACTCCCTTATGATTTTCCTTTAACTTTTCTGTCGATAGCTATTAATATCCCTTTGTAATACTCCCATTATCCTGCTCTAGCTTGATTGGTGAGGGATTATGAAATCAGAGAATCCACACCATAATACATACAAGAAGTACCTGCTTTGATTGTTGGTTATGCTAAGGCACAGTTGACCAAAAAGCCTCTAATAGCCACAAACATTCTAAACACATTTAAAATAAATTATTCCATACAAAACTGATTAAAATGAAGTTTAAAATTTAAATTTAAATGTACATCACAACATTAAGAATCTAGGAATTTTGAAAAACAATTAATTGTATTTAAATTGACTTAATTGAAGGAAAACATGCAAGTTATTAGAAATATACTTCTTTCCTTTACAGCTGTCCCTCTTCATTTAAATCAATGAATAGTTTAAATTATTCTCAATTATTTACTGTTGCTGATATCAAATAAACACAGAAGTGCTACAGTGAAAAACTGCTAGAGAAATCCAGTGATTTGAGTTGCACCTGTGGGCTTGACCTGGTGAGTTCCTGTAGTAAACTGGGTTGAGCAAACCCAAACTATTCATCCAGGAGATATTCATCCAGGAGATGTAGTAATAAATGTACAAGCATAACAAAATAACTTAAGCCTCATAAAGTAGAACACACAAATAAAGCACACAAAATACATAGCAAGTCACAAAGATTTCCACAAACATTTCAGGGCTCATCATTCTTAGTCACCATGTGATAGCTGCTGAATTTCTGAATTCTGAATTTTGACTCACTTGTGAGACAACACCGAGTCCTAGGTACTAATCATGATTTCTG
This sequence comes from Hypanus sabinus, assembly GCF_030144855.1. Classification (NCBI taxonomy): domain Eukaryota; kingdom Metazoa; phylum Chordata; class Chondrichthyes; order Myliobatiformes; family Dasyatidae; genus Hypanus; species Hypanus sabinus. The sequence goes on from NC_082707.1 coordinate 35,777,743, forward strand.
GCCCTAAGATGAAGTCCAGTGAAACCAGGAAAGGCATCCCAATGAATATGAGTTTCACAAATGCAGAGAGACACACAGAGCCAGATGAACTCTTTGATCTTTTATCTCAACACAGCCTGTCTTTTTTCAAACACGTCCCATGTCCATAAATGTGGTGTCTATAAATCCATTAGACACTCTAATGGTCATTCCTCATCCATAGGTCCACCAATGTTTTGGACACAGTATTCCTTGGATTTACAAAAGGGCATTAATATTACATAAAAGCAATAAACCAAAATCCAAAAAAAAAGAATCCATCAAGCCAACTTGACAGCCATTCACCATTTATTGGTGCCTGAGACTAAGAAAGAATCCAGCTGCTATCAGCAAACTTTCTACAGGCATTAAATGTTTACCTTGTACAGACACTTTGCAAACATTACTCAGTAACAAACATACTGATCCCACATGCTAAGCATTCAGAAACAGTTAAATTATCATCTTGAAAGTTTGGGTATTCATCCAATGTTTTACAAAATTTACTCCAGTGTCGAAGTGTATACTTCTTTTGCTTTGGATTCCAATATCAGCAGTCTCTGGTGTCTTTCCAGAAATCCTGCATCTGTGGAAAGAGAAATATTTTGTATTACAGATTGGTAACCTCTCAACAGAATATCTCACGTTAATGACCTTTCTAATGAGAGACCATTAAGCTGAAACACAAATCTTGCTTCTCTCTCCACAAATACTGATTGTCTTGCAGAGTATTTCCAGCATTTTCTGTTTTTATCTCACCTAGTGTAGGTTCAAAATGGTTGATCATGTTACATAACCATTGAAAGCTGCATAAGTTTAGAATCCAGCACCGGATTCAATGCTTAGTTCAGTGTTGGAGAAAAGTGATCTTGAGCACAGCAATCAACCACACTCAAGCTTGTGATTTATTCCCTGGGATATCATGTTTAATTTTTAAATGTTATTCTTACATTGTCCTAATCTAATAAATTTATTTCAAGGAAACAATTATCTATGCACGTGCTTCCTTTTGTTATCATGCATTTTACAGGTTAAAGAATTTTTAAAGATGTGAGCTTTATTTGTGGAAAAATCGCCATGTTAAGAAGTTAGAAAGGTAAAGACTGAGCAAATAAATCAGGAAGGTGTTGTATATCCAGGAGTTACATTGGCTCAGAAAGCAAATAGCTTAACTCATTTGATATTAAAAATGCATAGATTAGAGCGCTTCAAAAGTGATAAATGTTTCTGCTGGAAATTTATTCAATATAAATTAGTCTTTCATGAAGAACTGTTGTAATATTACAATCTTTTCAAGGATGTATAACTTGCAGGTTTTGTTCAAACTGTTGATGCCAGATCCTAATTGTGTGTGTAGGCTCATCTTTATGGAATCATTAGGTTCTCCTCTGAGAAAACTATATAGTTTTAATCTTACCAAAATTTTTGCATTCTAAATTTGAAATATAAATCAAAATAGGCTGATGTATGAAATATGTAGTCAATCTATTAAATACTTGCTTCTTCTTTGAGGTACATGTGAAAATTCACTCCTGTATTTTTCAAAGAATTAGATACATTTCTTCACACACTTTTCATTAATAGTAGCTATAACAAGGAGTTTTTTCACCTTTTGATCAGGGGACATTTTGTCTTTGTTTTATGTACAAGTATAATTTATTTTAAATAAACAATGCGTGAAAAAAAAATTAAAGAAGAAAGTGAAATGAAGACAACTTAAGTAATGAAATTGTGCCTTGTGGTGTTCTCTACAGCAATACTATACGATTAATACTGTTTACATTCAGGTGGTGGCTGGACTACTATACCGAATGGAATTCTTGCATCGTGAAACTGAATGTGGCAAAGATCAACCTTTACTTTATGAAAATGTTATTAAATGCCCTTTCAAGGCTAATGGTACGCGGGTGAGTATTTTAAGATGAACTTCTACATTATCTCCGATTTTCTTGTGGGCCAGTCACACAAGAAAGTCAACAATTATTCTATTTTTCTTGATGCAAAATATAGTAGATTCTCAAAACCTGAAGTAAAGACACAAAGTGCCAGAAGTACTCAGATCAGGGAATATCCATGAAATAGAGTTAACATTCTGCATCAATACACTTTCATTAGAAAAATGCAAAGTTAGAAATGAAACAAATCTGAATCTGTACACGAAGTGGGGAGATGCGGAGAGAACAGGGAAGGTCTGCCACTGGGTGCAAATGAACAGAGGACTGAACAAGTGGCAGTAGTGCTTGCTGATATTTGGGGGTGGAGAGATTAGTGAGTAAGACCAGTGATTGCCTGGGGAGGTGTGAGTAGAAACAGACCATATCTTCCCACTTGGCACAAGATAAATTCTAGGAAATAATAAATTATAGGAAATCAATTCGAATAACACACATTTCAAGCAGCTTTTTCTGTCTTTGCTCTTCTGGTCATTTGCCTCATCCTATTTTCACAACTAAACTCATCCCTTATTCAAATGATTCACCACTCTCTTCCTTTTTTCTTACCTGTAAATCCCCACCATAACAACTGGCAAGGCCCCCCTCCTCTCATCTGTAGTGAAGTGAGGATTCTCCTTTTCCTTACCTTCCCTCCGCCAGACTCAGCATTCCAGCATTTCCTTCAGTGTGACATTAGCTTCAGCCATACCCCTCTTTTCTCTTTCAGTAGTGCAAAACAAAATGTTCCTTCTCAAAATAGAAATCAAAACAAATGGCCGAAGGTGGGAATCATAAACAAGGACAGAACAATGAGTCAGCTTACAGAGAGGAGGTGCAGCGGCTAACGGACTGGTGCAGAGCCAACAACCTGTCTCTTAATGTGAACAAAACAAAAGAGATGGTTGTTGACTTCAGGAGGGCACAGAGCGACCACTCCCTGCTGAACATCGACGGCTCCTCAGTAGAGATCGTTAAGAGCACCAAATTTCTTGGTGTTCACCTGACGGAGAATCTCACCTGGTCCCTCAACACCAGCTCCATAGCAAAGAAAGCCCAGCAGCGTCTCTACTTTCTGTGAAGGCTGAAGAAAGTCCATCTCCCACCACCCATCCTCATCACATTCTACAGGGGTTGTATTGAGAGCATCCTGAGCAGCTGCATCACTACCTGGTTCGGAAATTGCACCATCTCGGATCGCAAGATCCTGCAGCGGATAGTGAGGTCAGCTGAGAAGATCAGCGGGGTCTCTCTTCCTGCCATCATGGACCTTTACACTACACACTGCATCCTCAAAGGGAACAGCATTATGAAGGACCCATCCACCCCTCATACAATCTCTTCTCCCTCCTGCCATCTGGGAAAAGGCTATGAAGCATTCAGGCTCTCACGACCAGACTATATAACAGTTTCTTCCCCCAAGCTCAATACTCCTCAATACCTGAAGCCTGGACTGACACCTTGCCCTGCTGTCCTGTTTATTATTTATTGTAATGCCTGCACTGTTTTGGTGCACTTTATGCAGTCCTGTGTAGGTCTATAGTCTAGTGTAGCTTTCTCTGTGTTGTTTTTTTTTATCTAGTTCAGTCTAGTTTTTTGTACTGTGTCATGTAACACCATGGTCCTGAAAAACGTTGTCTCATTTTTACTATGCACTGTACCAGCAGTTATGGTCGAAATGATAATTAAATTTGACTTGACTTGAAAGAGCTGGGAACGCTGGCAACTCAGCTTTAACTCTGTTTCCACTCTGCAGATGCTGCCCCAATTGCTGCATATTGCTAACATATTTTCTTTTTTGATTTCTTCTGAACATTTATTCGCTCTTTCATCTCCACTGACATTCACCATCCTTTCCCACAGCAATACCAATGTAACAACAGAAGTTCACCACAGTAAGGTATTTGAGTGGGTGCTGTCCTCTGCATTCAGGTCATACCTAACGGAAGGTACAGCAGATTGTTTACAGAGGCAGAAGAGCTCCGAAGATCAGATACAAAAGAAAAACAACATAAACAATGGAAATTTGAGATAAAAATCAAAAATGGTGAAAGTAATCAGCAGGTCAGACAACAGCCATGGAGGAAGAAACACTGTTAAGTTTCAGTTCTATGATGTACTGAGTATTTTCAGCATTGACTACTTCTATTCTTGACAGTTTGATGACAGATTTTACTTAAGCTTTGGACTAGGGTTGCAGCCATTAAATAATAAGTTGGCAGGTCAGAGGACATGGAAAGCCCTCTCTTGTTATGTCCTACTTAGGTCACGACACTTCATCAAAGCAACGTTTCGAATGTCTACTATTACTTCAATGCTAATTGCTGCTAGGAGCAGTAGGGGCAAAGTAGACTTCTTCTGACTCTGCCCCTACAATCATATCATCTTTTTTTTATAAATGATTGGGTGGACAGTGGTACTTTCTGAGGTCATGTGGAATTAGGATCCCTTTTCTGACCTAGCATAATTTTACATAACCATTCAAGCTGAAATGTAGAGGAAGATCCTCATTATAATCCTACCTGATACATATTGTAATGCATGGATCTATTTCTTTTAGAGCAATGGCCCCCTCCCCTTAGTACTATGTATTGATCCATTGTCCGTGCATGCACATTGTTCTCTCTCTCTCTCTCTCACTGCAATGTGAATACACCAGTTAAAACCATCTCCCACATGCATGCTTTTATTTAATATATATGTAGTTGTGCACAGACATAGCAAATTAGCAATGAGTGTGAACCTAAATGTCAGAAAATATCACTAACTGCACCGTTGGTTACATGATGAAACAGAGTGTTAATAGCATAAGAAGGCTGTCACAGACGCTAACAAAGTGTAGGTACAGTGTATAGCAACAGTGAAAGACATGCTGAATTTAAAGCGAAAATTATGTAGCGATAGCCTCATTCAGGAAAGTTGATGGATTAGATAGCGTTAATGAAGGCTGGGAGTCGTATTTCGAGGGAGTTGAACTATATTGCAATGCGAACAATGTGGAGGAGCAAAAGAAAGCCCCTACACTTCTCAGCTTAATGGACTCAAGCACATACAGTCTCTTACGCAACTTAGAAACCTCTGAAAAGGAGCAAGCAGGATGTTCGACAAAATTGTTACTATTTTACAAAATCACTTGAGCCCTAAACTGCTGGAAAGAGTTGGGACATTTAGGTTTTACACAAGGAACCAGTCAAGAGATGGAAGAATTTCTGACTACAACGCAGAACTGCATAAACTTTCCCAGTGTTGTGACTTTAGAGATACACTTTCTGATGCATTACTGGACAGGCTTGTATGTGGCATGCATAGATAAAGCACTCAAACAAGCTCACTGGCAGAAGAGACCTAACCGTAGAGTGGGCATTGACCATTGCAGTATCATTAGAGACTGCAGCAGAACTACAGAATAGGATTTTCAAATGTGAAATGCAGAAAATGCCCTTGAATGGCACAAAAGCCAGAAATGTTATCAATGTGGTAAATTCTCCCATGATGCAAATGAGTGTTGGTTCAAAGAAAAGGTCTGCAGAAAGAGTCACAGACAAGATCACATGGAGAGAATGTGAGAGGCAGACAGAAAGCACAACCGAGTGAAAAGTCTCAAACACAAAACTCAGCAAATGAATAAAGTTACTGAATGTAAAAAAGAATCAGACAGCATAGAGTCCGACAAAGATGAACTGACATGCCTAGAACTGCATAGCATTACTGAAGCAGATCACAAAATGTGGATGTGATGGAAAACTGAACATGGAGCTGGATTAAGGGTCAGCATTGTCTATAATTCTAGAGGCTGACTACAATAGACTGTTTTCTAAGATACCATTAAAGAAGACTTCAGTGATGCTAAAGACTTATACAGGTGAGAAAGTGTCTCCCAAAGGCAAACTGAAGCTGAATGTGACATATAGAATCCAACCACAGCTTTATGTATTTAAAAATGGAGGGCCAGCACATTTTGGACATGAATAGTTGATAAAAATCTAACTAGACTGGCACTCAATCAAAACTCTCAGTGTGACATCAACAGGCAATGGTGGCCCAAATGGTAGCACTCACCAGAGGCGGGGAATAGATAAACAGATTGAAGACTTGGCTGAAAGCTGTTTAGGATGCCGCAAAGTTCAAAATGCCCCTACAAATACAGTTACACCTGTGGGAGTGGCCATCATCACCATGGCAAACAGTACATATTGACTTTGCTGGGCCATTCATGGACTCCATGTTTCTGATTGCAATGGATGCTCATTCGAAGAGGCCGGAGGTTATACTGATGAAGTCAACCACCTCAGGAAAGAGTCTCTCTGCTCTGAGGACTAGCTTTGCCAGAAACACCTTAACAGAACAAACTGAGAGTGACAACAAACCACAATACACGTCAGAAGAGTTTTGACTGTTCATGAACAAAAATGGCATCAGTCATTTCAAGTCATCTGCTGCTCATCCAAAGAGTGGGTTATCTGAAAGGTTTACCCAAGTCTTCAATAAGTCCACTAAAGCTATGGACAAAGAGGATATTTCTCTGCAGCACAAAGTGGAAAACTTTCTTTTTGTACATTGGAACTCTGTTCTTGCATTGACACATCAAACACCCAGAATTCTGTTCATGAACAGGAATCTGAGATCTCACATAGACCTCCTGAAGCCAGATCTACGGAGGGAAGTGCAGAATAAACAGTTCAGCCACTTGCCAAGTGAAGCAGCAAGGAGCTTTGAGTTTGGACAGGAAGTCCTAGAGCACTATTACTGGGATACAAGTGAACACCCTATAGGATAGCAACCAGACCACAGGACATGGACCACTGATATACACAGTGGATGTTGGAGATCAGATATGAAAATGTCATGTGGACCAGATATTGGATAATCAATCGAAAAACGTACTCAAGTAGACCACTTCCAATAAGGTGGACTCATTACGGTTACTGGACTTACCTCTCAGTGATGATCATATCACTGACAGCAGAAACAGAGAATGTTATCTTAGAAAAGACACCTACCAAACCTGATGCCACTCCACAAGTCCAGCTGTGCTATCCTGAAAGAAACAGAGCGCCACCCAAAAGACTGAATCTTTAGAACTGTGAAGTTAGTTATGGACTGTTATCGTGAAAGCATGTTTATTTGGAATGTGGGATTATGAGAGGTAAATTGAATCTTTTGTACATATACAGTTTATGATACATTAATCTAAAGGGGGAAGAAGTTGTATAGATGAATCGATTTCTTTTAGAGCAATAACCCACCTCCCAGTACTACATAATGATCTGACATCTGATTGTGCACTGTTGTCTATGCATGTGCATTGTTCATTGTTCCCTCTCTCTCTCTCTCTCTCTCTCTCTCTCTCTCTCTCGCTGCAATGTGAATACACCAGTTAAAGCCATCTCCCACATGTGTGTTTTTATTTAATATATATGTAGTTGTGAAGACACAGCACGTACCAGTAACAACAACATGGAAAATCAAGTCCCATTGTTTTCTGAAAGGACAAGCTAAAGATGAATTATCTCCTATAATTAGTTGATATTAGCATATTTAACGTTATTTCTTACATTATAAGAAGTGCCAAATATATTTCAGTTCACTTTATAGTAAAATACAACTTGACTTCACCCAACAGGTTTATTCACAGTAAATGAAAATCATTAGGCAGTAAATTTCTTCTGTTTGTGCCAGTTAAGTTATTAATCCTCTTAGAAATTAAGAAGTTAGAGAAAGAAGTTCTTGAAGGGACTTTACATGAGCATATTAACTGATGCATTATTTGGAGATATTTGATCTTAACTGTTTCATGGTGAGATTGCTTTTTTAAAAAAGAAATAATACATTTTGATTTCCAGCTGCTATGTTCTTCGACGGTAATTGAAAAAGGATGGTTAAATAGTACTTCTGCAACTGTGACTTGTCAGGAGATAACACCGGTAATTTCATTACTAGTTTTTTTTTACCATATTAATTTATGCACAAATTGTACTTTCAACAACATTTCAAAGTCAAAGTGATGAATTTGATTAACATTCGGAAATTCAATCAGCTTGATATATACGAATGAGTTCAATTTCTAGGAAGATGAAAAACAAGCCAACTTGTTCGTTTTTTTTGCAAATAAGGGTGATTTGTTGAATGCTTCCTTATTTACCCCAATGCCTTCCCATTAGATGTCGATTACAATTTAACCCTGTCACGTCTATCCCTTTCTCACCCCTGACATTATCACTCTCCTCAGAAGTACTTTTCGGCTAGGAATATTTGGCTTTCTGCAATGCAATCGCTTGTGTTACAATTCAGGTAGTGCTATTATATCATAGCTCCTCTCCACCACAGCCTTAGCAACTAGCTATCAATCTGTTCCTACGTTGTTTTTGCCACTTTTGAAGATTTAAAACTCAAGTTCCATTATTTTGTTAAGTAAGAAATTAATGTGGAGAGATACTACAACTTTTTTTCACATGAAAAATGCATTACATAAAACATTGAACAATACACTACAAGAACAAGTCCTTCAGCCCACAACGTTGTGCTGAAACAATTCAATTAGTAATCAAATGGCCAATGAAACTAAGCAAATATTGTAGAGACTATTATCTTAGAGAATAGTCATAGATAATACAGGAGACAGAGATGGCTAGTTAGCAATAATTATATTGCAACATTATGCAAACCAGAAGGTCTTATGTGACTTTTCAAAAAGATATCCAATCTAACTCACTCTGCTTTTTTTTATCCCATGGAAAACACCCCCTTCATGTAAATCAAGTGGTGGTCAGTGCCACTGTAAGCCTTTTTTCCTTGGTCAGAGTCTCTCCCAATTTCAAGTCCCAGTAACAAAAAGTTACACAAATGGAGCCTGACACTCTGCATTTCTGAGAGATTTGTGCTGTAATCCCAATGAGAGATTGAATTTACATGTATATGGTAGGATAATGTTAAGTTACAGAATGCGTAGCTGGAATTTGGGCCCATTGCTTGAGGGATATGAGCTTAGGTTCTATCTGTGAGGAGCTGGTGTGTTTTCCCTGTAATTACTTAGGTATCCTTCAGGTGCATTAAGTTCCTCCCACATCACAAAGATGTGCAAGTTAATTGCACCCAGTGAAGGTAGTTAGTAGAATTTGGTGTGGGTGAACAGAGTTCATGTTAAAAGAAATAAGATTGCTCTGTGATCCTTTAAGGAAAAATGAAATGAAACAAGGAAATATTTAAATTTATAAATTTAACAAGCTCAGAGACCTCTGACCTTGACCCTGCCTTGGGCAGTTGAATCCCATATTTCCTGTCAGATCACCAGCAGGTAGTAAGAGTGGGCTCCCTCACTGCCACCCCTCTGACTCTTAACACAGGAGCCCCTCAGGGCTGTGTATTTTAAGTCCCCTCCTTTACTCCCTGTACACCCATGACTGTACACCCACACAAAGCTCCAACCTGCTTACTAAATTTTCCGACAACGCTACATTAATTTAAAACAATAACAAGGTGGCCTACAGGGAAGAAATCATCTCTCTGACACAGTGGTGCCAAAAAAAAAACCTCTCCCTCAATGTTGCAAAAACAAAGGAGCTGGTTGCGAATTACAGGAGGAATGGAGACGGGCTAATCCTTATTGACATCAATGGATCTGTGGTTGGGAGGGTGAACAGCTTTACGTTCCTCAGCATCCACATCACTGAGAACCTCACGTGGTCTATACACACCAGCAGTGTGGTGAAAAAGGCACAACAGTGCCTCTTTCATCTTAGACGGTTGAGGAAGTTTGGTATTGGCCCCCAGATCCTAAGAACTTTCTACAGGAGCACAATTGAGAGCATCGTGCCTGGCTGCACCACCATCTGGTATGGGAACTGTACCTCACTTAATCGCAGGATTCTGCAGGGAATGGTGCGGACAGCCCAGTGCATCTGTAGTTGTGAACTTCCCATGATTCAGGACATTTACAAAGACAGGTGTGTAAAAAGGGCCCAAAGGATCATTGGGGACATGAGTCACCCCAACCATGGTCCAGTTGCTACCATCTGGGAAATGGTATCACAGCATTAAAGCCAGGACCAATAGGCTCTGGAACAGCTTTTTCCACCAGGCCAGCATACTGATTAACTGATGCTGATTTGAGTGTATTTCTATGTTACATTGTCTGTTCTATTTATTATAAATTAACATGATTGCACATTGCACATTTAGACGGAGACATAACGTAACAATTTTTACTCATGTATGTGAAGGATGTAAGAAATAAAGTCAGTTCAATTCAATGTAGTACATAAACAATATTTGCTTTTCCACATGAATTAAACCAAATAGTTAGTCTGAACTGCTTGAACTGGTGATTAGTGCAAAGATATTTAATAACATTGTGTTTCCCACTGTGCAGTCCACGTTTGCAGATGAGATATGGGGACCATTTATGTTGCTAGATACTCAAACAGGAAATGTCAGAAGAGGTTCACTGTCGGAAACGAACTCTGCCTCTGTAGAAATCCTTGACTCTGCAGAAGAGCATGACCTCAGTACCTGCCCAGGAGAACCATGGAAGTCCTTGCATCATGTTAAACCTGCTTCTCCACCTAATAGTGATCACCATGAAAGTCATGAAAGTGCAGAAGCACCCGCAGATATTCCTGACTTATTTGCTTCTGTACGATCAGCATAATCTTTGGTGGAGTGCTTTAATAAAAGAATTACTTGAACTAAACAGTATAAAAATATATGTGGTTGTAATTTCAAAACCCCTTTTCTATTATCTCTATCCTTTTCACAATATGTTTACTGTGTGGCGGTCTCTGAAGAGAATGAAGCTGGGGGTCTTCAATAATCTGGAAAATTCCCACCTTTGAATTTGCGTAAGGTGCTGCCTCACAGCATGAATACTCATGACACCATCACGTTATGAAGCTTGAATGATTTTACCGCAATTTTTTTCACTTTAAAATGCATAGAGTTAAGACAGGGAATAGCATAGAAACATAGAAACAAAGAAAACCTACAGCACAGTACAGGCCCTTCGGCCCACAAAGTTTTGCTGAACATGTCCCTACCTTAGAAATTACTAGGCTTACCTATAACCCAAACAATACACACAAAATGCTGGTGGAATGCAGCATTTTGTGTGTGTTGTTTGAATTTCCAGCATCTGCATATTTCCTCATGTTTACCTATAACCTTCTATTTTTCTAAGCTCCATGTATCTATCCAAGAGTCTCTTAAAAGACCCTATTGTATCCGCCTCCACCACCATTGCCGGAAGCCCATTCCATGCACTCAATTTCTCCGAGTAAAAAACTTACCCCTGATATCTCCTCTTTACCTACTCCCCAGCACCTTTAACCTGTTTCTTCTTGTGGCAACCATTTCACCCCTGGGAAAAAGCGTCTGACTATCCACCCGATCAATGCCTCTCATCATCTTATACACCTCTATCAGGTCACTTCTCATCCTCCATCGCTCCAAGGAGAAAAGGCGGAGTTCACTCAACCTATTCTCTTAAGGCAAACTCCCCAATCCAGGTAACATCCTTGTAAATCTCCTCTGCACTCTTTCTATGGTTTCCACATCCTTCCTGTAGTGAGGCCACCAGAACTGAGCACAGTACTCCAAGTGGGGTCTGACCAGGGTCCTATATAGCTGCAACATTACCTCTCAGCTCCTAAATTCAATTCTATGATTGATGAAGGCCAATACACTGTACGCCTTCTTAACCACAGAGTCAACCTGCGCAGCAACTTTGAGTGTCCTATGGACTCAGACTCCAAGATCCCTCTGATCCAAGAGTCTTACCATTAATACTATATTCTGCCATCATATTTGAAGTGGATCATCAAAATGAACCACTTCACACTTACCTGGGTTGAACTCCATCTGCCACTTCTCAGCCCAGTTTTGCATCCTATCAATGTCCCGTTGTAACCTCCACACTATCCACAACACCTCCAATCTTTGTGTCATCAGCAAACTTACTAACCCATCCCTCCACTTCCTCATCCAGGTCATTTATAAAAATTATGATGAGTAAGGGTCCCAGAACAGATCCCTGAGGCACTCCATGACCGAACTCCATGCAGAATATGTCCCATCTACAACCACTATTTTGTGTGGCAAGTGGCCAAGTGGTTAAGGCGTTGGACTAGTGATCTGAAGGTTGTGAGTTTGAGCCCCAGCCAAGGCAGCATTTTGTGTCCTTGAGCACGGCACTTAACCACACATTGCTCCAGTCCACCCAGCTGAAAATGGGTACCGGCAAAATGTTGGGGTTAACCTCGCGACAGACTGGCGTCCTATCCAGGGGATGGGTGGGGAGTGGGAGTGTCGTATTCTCAGTCTCTTCGTGCCACGGAAACCGGCATAAGCACTGGCTTGATGAGCCTATAAGGCTCAGGACAGACTTTAACTAACAAACAACCACTCTTTGCCTTCTGTGGGCAAACCTAATGGCTCACATGAAAGGCTTCATAAATTGTTTTGTAAATTTATTAGCTTAAAATGTGCTGCCCTATACTTTAGATTATTAGATTAGAGGATTGCAGGGCACCCATTCAGAACAGAGATGCGAAAAAATTTTTTTAGCCGGAGGGCGGTGAATCTATGGAATTTGTTGCCACGGGCAGCAGTGGAGGTCAAGTCATTGGGTGTATTTAAGGCAGAGATTGATAGGTATCTGAGTAGTCAGGGCATCAAAGGTTATGGTGAGAAGGTGGGGGAATGGGACTAAAGGGGAGATTGGATCAGATGATGAAATGGCGGAGCAGACTCGATGGGCTGAATGGCTGACTTATGCTCCTTTGTCTTATGGTCTTATTATCAGTTCAATAAATTTTACTACTTACCAGATAAGACTGATAATCTACTACCAATTATTTGGAAGTCATAATGAATCTCTGGAGGGTGCTTCTTTTGAAACTCTCCATGATCACCATTCTCACCAAGGCTCTGGTGCCCATACTCCTGTGAAACTTGCTGGACCTCTGGCTTCTGAAGCATCCGTGAAGCTCACTGTGTTGATGGTTTCCACCTACTCTTTCAGTTCACTGAGAGCCCACTGTATAAAACTGTATAAAAGGCCATATTTGGAATACTGCATTGTGTACAGTTCTGGTCACCTCATTACCAAAAGGATGTGGAGGTTTTGGGAAGCGTACAGAATAAGTTTTAAATGTCACATAAACATACATCAAACCATACAATGAAAGATGTCATTTTGCATGATTGCCTGCGATCTGCTGGGGGCAGCCCACAAGTGTTTCCATGCTTCTGGTGCCAACCCAGCACACATGCAACTTATCAACCCTAACTAACCCATACATCTTTGAAACTTGGGAGAACACTGGAGCGCCCTGAGGAAATTGACATGGTCATGGGGAGAATGGACAATCGCCTTACAGAGAGCTGCAGGAATCGAACCCCAATCAGTAATTGCTGATATTGTCAAGAGACTGTGCTAACTGCTTCACTACCATGTCACCCCACTCATTCACTGGTATACTCTTGATGAATGCTGACTCTTTATTCTCCTCTATAGATGCTCCCCGACTTGCTGAGCTCCTCCAGCATTTTGTGTCACTAGCATACTATTTGGAATACAGTGTACTATCTATAAGAAGAGGTGGATTCTTTTCTCTGAAAGTTGAAGGTTGTGGTAGGGTGGAGAAGAAGGCAGGTGCAGGGTTTGATGTTGCATATTTATAGTAGTATATAAAACTATGAGAAGCAAAGATAGGGTACATAGTCAGAATCTCATTTTCCCAGTCGGAAATGTGAAACACGTAAGAACATAGGAATGGAATTTAATTCAGGAATACAGGGTAGGACTTCCATGGTAAATGGTAGGGATTTGGGGAGCGTTGGAGAACAGAGGACCTGGAAATACAAATATGTGGTTCGCTGAAAGTGGCTTTTAGCATGTTGAGCTGCATCTGTCAGGGTGTGGAGTTTAGAAGTCAGAATGTTATATTACAACTGTACAAGATGTTGGTGTGGTCACATTTGGAATGTCGTGTTCGGTTTTAGTTACCCTGCTTTCGAAGAGATGCATTATGCTGGAAAGAGTGCAGAAAAGATTTAGGAGGATGTTTCCAGGACTTGAAGGACTGAGTTATAAAGAGAGGTTGAGCAAGCTAGAACTTCATTCACTAAATACTGTGACAATGGGGATGAACTTACAGAGGTGTATAAAATAATGAGGGACATAGATAGGGTGAATGAACATAGTCCTTTTTCCCAGGGTTGGAGAATCAAGAACTTAAGTTAATGGAGAATGGAAAGATTGAAAGGGAACCTGGGAGGCAAGCTATACGAAGTGAGCTGCCAGTGGCAAGAAGTAGAGGCAGGTATAAGTACAATGTTTAAAGTTTGTGGATAGTAGAGATTTAGAGGGATATAGGTAAAACACAGAAAATGTGATTAGCTCAGGTAGGCAGCTTGGTCAGCGCGGAAAGGCTGGCCTAATGGACCTATACCTGTACTGTATGATGCTATAAGAAAGAAATGGTCTCCAAGCGTGCTGCATGATGTTGGATATTTCTGTGTATTGGCACATGAAAGACCAAGAAAGGAAAGTGCAGAATTCATGAACCTTGCTGCAAGTCCACAACTTACCTTTGTGACTGAATTATGAAATTGAACCAGTGCATAAAAACAATCTAATATTTTACTGTGGCTCAGGTACAGTAAAATAATAGAAGCTTCACCTTGTTTAAAAAGCAAAGCTTTAATGAACTTCATTGTGTCGTTGTGATTGAAAAGATGGGAAGGTTCTTCATATCATGGACTTCATACTCCGGATTTCCCCTTCAAACATATATGTGTGTTACATACAGTACTGTATTTGTCAACATGGAGTGGAAAGTGTATTTGTAAATGTGCAAGGAACAAAGGATAAGGATGTTGGGAATGGCCTGGGGGGGGGGGAGGGGCAGGTGCAGACACACCCAGCCTTGAGGCACCAGGCAAAATCTTCCCATTCCAAACAATTGGTTTATTGATCAGTATAGAATAAATCTCTGGTGCTTCCCACTCCTTTCCCTCTCCCTTTTTCTTTTCCCAACCATGATTCCCCTCTCCCTGATCCCTTCCCATTCTCATTTCCTAATAGAGACCATATCAGAATCTCAATACTCACATATGTTATGAAATTTGTTTTTTTTTGTGGCAGCAGTACAATGCAATGTATAAAATTACTATTGTACTGTGCAAAAGTCTTAGGCACTCTAGCTACATATATATAAATATGTGCTTAAGACTTTTGCACAGTACTGAACCTACCAAAATTAACCTCAAAATTTTGATTTGAAATACCTTCACTTCCACCAGCTTTCCCAACCTGTCCCTTAAATTGGCTTCCTCATCTTGGTCTGTGTGTGTTGAGAGACAAGTATTGTGATTATATCATGGACTAGATCTAAATCCTGTGTGGGGGTGGAGTATTTGCTCACAGGGTGTGTGTGAAGAGTCTAGTGCAGTAGTATAGTAGTGCTTGTAGTTAGTGCATGTTGCATGCTGTCTGCCACATGGTGCTCTCTGCTTGCTACTCTCTGCTTACAGCTATTGCTGCTGGCAAACCTTCTCAGCAGAGGGTGAAAAGAGGAGCCGAGAGTGTAAGCCTCCTTCTGCCAGTACAGAGCCTCTCCACCACCAAGACTCCTGCAGTTCCTCCTTGGGGCCACATGCGGAAACTGGGTATCTTACGGGCCCAGGCTAAACTACAGGAAATCTTGGAAGCAGCATTGGGCCCCAGAGACGTGGCGTGCAGGCCCACCACTGTGTGGATACGCCCTGGCGCCCCATCAACCACTGTCCCAGCTATGGGTAAGTAGCCCCACTGCCTTGTGGTAAGTCTGTTGAGACAAGGCTAAGGGAGCGCACCCTGACAGAAAAGCAATGCGCTGGTGGCGCGCAATAGGCGGGCCTTAACAGACCAAGGACGTGGCAGCCTCCTGCAGCCAATATGTGGGACCGGTTGTCCTGGGTTCACCCTTGCACCAGGATTTACGTCATCATGGTGAAGATTGTGCTAGTGGGGATGGTGCACCCCCTGTGGCACTTTAATAGCTTCCATGCGCAGGTCTCCACCTCTGACCACGGTGAACAATACCTAGGCTTTACATATGGTTGAATTCTGATGGCGATGGGGCATCTGGCAATTGGAGCAGGTACGAATGGACTGGGAGCTCCTAGTCAGAACCCTGCATGGCAGCAGCACAGGGTAT
This sequence comes from Hypanus sabinus, assembly GCF_030144855.1. Taxonomy (NCBI): domain Eukaryota; kingdom Metazoa; phylum Chordata; class Chondrichthyes; order Myliobatiformes; family Dasyatidae; genus Hypanus; species Hypanus sabinus. The sequence goes on from NC_082707.1 coordinate 35,793,887, forward strand.
TTGGTCGCTAGCAGCTGGGACTGAGTGGCAGCTGTTTTTGGCAGACCCCTGTGTGACTGAGCAGCCCTACTTAGGGACTGTACTGCGCACCCCAATTGGGGGAGGGTGAAAAGGTGGCCTAAAAATTGCCCATTCAATCACACACCAGGATAGGTTACCGCGCCTGTTGGGCTATTCCACTAAGGCGGTCGAAGTAAGAAATAAGAAGCAATACAACTAAATCCAAAAAAAAATAGTGTGTGAAGTTGACTGAATTGAGTGGAATTCTTCAATAAGGCTAAACACATCTAATAAAACAGAAATTCTGGGAGACCTTCCTGCCGGCATGTCTATTTGGTGTACCAGCTATTGTGTGTGATAATTCTCCCCTTTAAAAAATAGCTTTATGTTAGGGAGTCACCAAGAAAATTACTATATTAACAATCTTCCTGCTTTGTCTGAGCCACCAAGCACAAAATCATTCCTTTTGCTAGTTTTTAATTATTCACATCGAGAGGCGCTGAAATGGAAATTACTCTAAATACATCTAAAATTTCTTGCATACTGTATTTGGAGATCAGGATCTCAGAAATTCATGATATTCTGCAAAGAAGCTATCCCAACCTTCCTTTAGTTTTTCTGAGACGTAGACAACCAACAACCATCATCTCAAGGAAGTGAGAAAATGCCGCCAATGTTGTTTACTGAAGATCCTCCAAATTCCCTGTAAGGAATCGCCAAAAGTGCCCTCTCGAAGCACAGTATCTCCAGACCCCTGAAACTGACATTCTGCCCTCTGCACTGCCAGATGACAGGATTACCAGACAGCTAGAAGATACATGCTCGCCTCAAATGCACCATCCCTACAGATTCCTAAGAGTCTCAAAAGTGGAAGTGAAGTATTTGGGGTGACCTGCAAGTAGTTGGAAGGTTATGAACTTCACCTGCCCCATCTGTGGAAGCGCCTCCAAGCAGAGACCCGAGTCCCGATGTAGGGTCTCGGATTCGAAAGATCGATTGTTTACTTCACTCCACATTTGTCTGGCATCCTGAGTTTCAAAAGCAGTTTGTGTGTTTTGTTTTGTGGAAGAGTCTGCAGTTTTCATTTTAGCCTCAATACACACAAAATGCTGGAGGAGCTCAGCAGGCCATGCAGCATCTCTTTTCCTAGATGCTGCCTGGCCTACTGAGTTCCTCCAGCATATTGTGTGTGTGAAACTCGGATTTCCAGCATCTGCAGATGTTGTCTTGCCTGTACATTTTAGCCTCGTCAGCCACACAGAAGAGAAAGTAATTCCTCCTCAATCTCGATGCTCAATTTGGGAATACGAATTTTTTTCTGAACAAGAACTTAGTTCTAATTTGCTCGATGGAGCCGAGAAGTACTCTCAGCTCAGGAGAGACACCTCTCACCATGAGCGAAACCGCACTCCCCCGCCAACACCTCTCCCCGCGGCGTTCAGAAGGAGCGCATGCGCGGTACGGACCGACGGGGCGGTGCGCAGGCTCGGTAGCCGTTTCGTTGCTAGGCGACAGAAGGACGCACTTACAGAAAGATGAAACTGAAGAGGTTCCTCCTGCGGTACTATCCGCCAGGTAAAGCCCGGGGAAAGGGGATGAGGGATGTTAGAGAAAGGAGGACTACTGCACTTGCTGGGGCCGAATGAGGATTCACAGTCTACTTGGTGGAAATGAGTGAGGGGGAACCGCCTGCCTGGCAAGACTGATTGAAGACTGCCTGGAAGGGCTGACTACCTACCTGGTGAGACTGGATGAGGGGGAGCTGACTATCTGTTAATACCATGCCGAGAGAGCAATTTGATTAACTGCCAGCCAGGTTGTTACAGTTTGAGGGTGCATTGCATGGAGAGACTGAAGTTTCAAGGTGAGGTTGTGATGAAATGGGACTTATTTTCAGGAGAGGCCTGCAAGGAGAAATTACTGTTTGGTATGAGAGAGGGCAATGCTAGTCAAATGAAGCTGGAGTACAGTGTCACTACCTTCTAAGAAGTTTGCGAAGATTCCCCATGTCATATAAAACTTTGACTATCTTCTGTAGATGTGTGGTGGAGAGTATATTGACTGGGTGCATCATGGCCTGGTATGGAAACACCAATGCCCTTGTACAGAAAACCCTACAAGAAGTAGTGGATACAGCCCAATTGAACATGGGTAAAGCCCTCCCCACAATTGAGCACATATACATAGAGCGTTGTTGCAGCATCCATCATCAGTGATCCCACCATCCATGTCATGCTCTCTTCTTGCTGTTGCCATCAAGAAGAAGGTACAGTAACCTCAGGACTCAGGTTCAGGAACAGTTATTACCTTTCATACATCAGAATCTTGAACCAGATGAGATAACTTCCCATAAACTATGGACTTGCTTTCAAGGACACTTCACCTCATGTTCTTGATATTTATTTATTATTTGTTTTTCTTTTTTCATTTTGTATCTGTACAGTTTTTTTACACACTGGTTATTTGTCTATCATGTTGGGTGTGAGCTTTCATTGACTCTATAGTGTTTCTTGTATTTACTTGATTGCCTACAAGAAAATAAAGCTCAGGGTGGTAAATGGTGACATATATTTACATAACCAATTAACTTAACTTTGAAATTTTATCTAGTAGCCGGATTAAGCTAGGATGATAGAGTAATCATAAAATTATAGAGTTATGAAGTATGCTAACAGGCCCTTCAGCCCATTTCCAAGATACTCTATTCAAGTTAGTCCCATTTGCGGATGCTTGGCTCATAATCCTCTAAACCTTTCCAATCCATGTACCATGTTCAAATGTATTTTAAAAGTTATTATTTTATCTGCCTCAATCAATTCCTTTGACAGCTGATTCCACGCACATACCACCTTTTGCATAAAAAAAAATAATTGCCCCTCGTTCTTCTTAAATCTTGATTCTCCAAATCTAGGAAAAAGACTGAGCACAATTCACCCTATCTATGCCTCTTATAATTTTAAATACCTCTATAAGATCACGGTTGATCTCCTTTGCTCTAGGAATGTCCAGCCTCTTCCAAAAGTCCCTAAAGTCCTTGCAGCATCACTGTTTTAGTAACATCTTCCCTATAGCAGAATGACCAAAACTGACACAATATTCAATTCACCAAAATCCTGGAAAATTCACCAACATCCTGTAAAACCACAGCATGGTCTCCCATCTAAAATACTCCTTGTCTGACTTAAGAAGGCCAGTGTGTCAAAAACTTTTATCACCACCCTGTCTACTATCAATGAACATCTATCATCAAGGACCCCCACCACTGAGGTTATACTCTCTTCTCTCTGCTCCATCAGGAAGAAGGTACAGGAGCATCAGGATTTGCACCACAAGGTTCAGGAACAGTTATTGCTCTTCAACTAGAACCATTGGGGATAATTTCAGTTAATGTCACTTGTCCCATAACTGAACTCTCCCACAACCTGTGGACTCATTTTCAAGGACTCATAATCTCACATTCTCCATATTTATTACCTGTTTGTCTGTCTGTTTGCTTGTTTGTTTATTTATTTATTATTTTCTGTCTTTCTTATTTGCACAGTTTGTGTTGTCCTTTGCACATTGGTTGTTTGTCTCTCCTGCTGGGATCTTTCATCAATTCTATTATGTTTCTTGAGTTAACTGAATAAGAAAATGAATCTCAGGGTTGACATATATGATGACATATATGTACTTTGATAATAAATTTACTTTGAACTTTGAAGAACTTCTATAATTTTTGCTATCCTTCTTCATTGTCTGCTGACCCACTTATTTTAGTGTCATCTGCAGACATGCATACTAACCATATCTTGTACAGTTTTATCCAAATCATTGATATGCTGTAGATGATAAACCACATTGTGTCCAGCACTAGCACCTGAAGCACACCAATAGTTACTGGCCTCCAGTCTGAAAATCAACTTTTTAGTCTCATCCTCTGCTTTCAACCATCCATTTAGCAAGTTCTCCCTTGAGTCCATGTGATTACACCTTCCAGAGCTGTTTACCACTTGGAGCCTTATCAAAGGCCTTACTGAACTCCATTGAAAGCACTTATATTGCTCCACCCTCATCAACATTTTTGGTCACCTCATCAGAAAACTCAAATCAAATTTATAAGACGTGATCCCTCATGCTGAAATCCATGTTGACTACCCAATCACCCCTGTTTTTCCAGTTCAGTAACTTACCTATGACAGATGTTAGACATCTAAAGTTCCCAGATTTTTCTTTGCCACCCTTATTAAATAAACATTCATTTCCTCCAGTCTACTGGTACTTCATCTGTGACTAGCAATCATGCAAAAATCTTAGCCAGGGCTCCCATAATTTCTTCCCTATCTTGCACAGTGATCTTGGATATACCTGGATCAAGTCCTGGAGATATATCTACTTTCATACCTTTTAAGATATCCAACTGCACCTCTACTGTAATGAGGACTATTCTGGATCTTCCAGTTGACTTCTCCTGTTTCCAAAGTTTTCATATGTTACTTCATGATAATACAGAGAGAAAATATTCTTTAAGGACCTTGATCATCTCCTGTAGCTCTACACAAAGCTGTTCCCTTTGATCTTTGATAGGTCCTGTCCTCTCTATAGTTACTCGTTTTCCCTTAATATACTTGTAAAATCTCTTTGGATTTTCCTTGATCTTCTCTGCTGAAGTTATCTCATGCCCTCATGCACATGCTTTTATATTAACCATATAACAATTACAGCACGGAAATAGGCCATCTCAGCCCTTCTAGTCTGTGTCGAACGCTTACTCTCACTTATACAGGTAACCCCTGCTTTACGAATGTTCGCTTTGCGCCACTTCACTTTTACACAAGACCTACATTATTAACCTGCTTTCACATTACAAAGAGAATTTTAGCTTTTATGAAAATTTTTCCCATATAAGTTAATGGTTCTTCGCTTTATGCCATTTCAGCTTAAGAAAGGTTTCATAAGAATGCTCTACCTTTGTAAGGGGGTGAGAGGCTGTGGTGAGACTGCACTGATTATCAGGTGAAGGTATGATAGGCCACAGGAGAGGAAAATGTCAACAAGTGAGATAAGTGTGAGGTACTGTAGGTGGTTTCTGCCTTCCTGATGAGACCAAGGTGAGATTGGTCTGCCAGTCAGGTGAGGATGGTCTGGCTTAGGGATACCTATAGCCATTTGAGATCAGTATGATGAAGTACAACCAGTTAGATTAGACCAGATGAAAGTGAGCTGCCAATCATGTGATGCTGGGGAAAGTGAGTGTTGTTTATCAGATGAGACTTGGATTAGGGAGTATTGTTTGCTAGGTAACGTTATCGGTGAGGTCCAGTACAAGGCAAATGAGTCTGAGGTGAAGTAGTAACTTGTTGTGTAATGCTGGGTTAACAGCACTCTAGCTGCTTGAGACTGAGCTGGGATTGCTTTGTTATCTAGGAGTGGCTGAGGTAAGGGACATTGCTTGTCAGCTGAGTGGACACTGCAAACTAGAATGAGGCTGTGGTGAGAATGCACTGCCAGTGAGGTGAGACCAAGGTGAAGAGCTGATCAAGTGAGACCTTGATGGTGGTGGGCGGGGTTCCCACCTGTGTAGAGAGATTACGGTAAGGGGAACTACCAACCAAACGGTGTGCTGAGGAACATACTGAGGCCATTTAGGGTGTCAGATCTGTGGTCACAAACCCATGCCACTATTTGATGCAATTTTGTTAGAATCATTGCTTTTCCATTGTTTCCTTAGTTCCTGATCTCTCAAAAATCTTGAGACTGTTCAGGATTAGAAGATGTGTTTGGAGGGAAGGATGAATTTTACAATGTCTAACTTCTTTACAATACTTTTATTTTAAATAGGAATTATTTTGGAATATGAGAAAGGAGGGGAGACAAAGAGCAAATCCATTGATTTACTTGACTTGACACCAGCGTAAGTTTGATTTGTGATAAATAAAAGTTAGATAAAACTCAAAGCATCTTGCCACCCTTCCTCAACCAAGTCAATTAACATATCCTAGGTTCATTCTTGTTATAACTACTCTCATAAGTACAATTGTCCGACTAATTTCAATAAACATGACTGTTCTGTATGATATATGTTAAGTTTATATTATTTATTTTGCAACACAGCACAGAGTAGACCCTTTGAGCTGTCCTGCCAGAGTAACCCCCACAACCTTGATTAACCCTAACCTAATCACGGGACAATTTGCAATGACCAGTTAACTACCCAGTACTGTGGGAGGAAACTGGAGCACCCAGGGAAAACTCATGCATTCCATGGTCTCACTGCAGACTCATTTGCCTTGTACTGGACCTCACCCCTAATGTTATCCAGCAAGCAATGCTCCCTGATCCAGGTCTCATCTGATAACCTGCAGTCCCTTCCCCCAGAATCACATGACTGACAGTTCACTTTCATCCGGTCTGATCTAGCTGTTGTACTTCACTGTATTGATCTCAGATGGCTGGTGGTATCCCTTAACCAGCCCACCCTCACTTGACTGTCAGATCCACCTCACCTTGGTCTCATCAGACAGGCAGAGCCCACTTGAAATACAGTACCTCGTACTGAGGTTGCTGACAACTCCCCCTCCTGTGGGTACAGTGACTGCTTGGTCAGTGCCAGAATTGAACTCAGAATGATAGATATACTCTCATATTTAAGGTGCTGTTGCAAAACAAAGCTCCTTTTCAAGGCATTTATACCCTTGTTGTCATAAGCATATGTATCCTGTATATTGTATATGCCTACAATCATAAACTTGAACAAGAACACAATCCACTTATACCAAAGACAAAGATGTTTCTGTGAATTCACTTTCAGAATCATTAATAATTATTGGATATCTATGGGCTCTGGTTCTGTCCTTTGACCGTACAAACATCTTCTATAGTTTTATCCCATTAGACCATTTTAAAGTGTTACTGACCTCTTCAGGTTACTGCTCACTCTTTTTCTTCCCCGAACAAAGTAATTCCAGTCTTCCCTTTTACTTTTACTTGATAGAAATACCCTCTTATTTAAGGTATCATCCGTGTACATTTTTTTCATTATTTACAATACATCTCTTGTAATATAAAAGTCAGAATTGTTCACAGTACTTTTAGAATGGTCTAGCCGCAGTTATATATCATTTACAAGATGCCTTTGCCTTTAAATTAAAAATGGTATAGATTTATGTATTTGCAGAGATCAAGTTTGAAGAATATACTTATATATACAGTGCCTATAAACTTCCCCTTTGGAAGTTTTCATGTTTTATTGTTTTACAACATTGAATCACAGTGGATTTAATTTGGCTCTTTCAGACACTGATCAACAGAAAAGACTCTTTTGTGTCAAAGTGAAAACAAATTTCTACAAGTTGGTCTAAATTTATTACAACTATTAAACACAAAGTAATTGCATAATTATTCACCCCTTCAACTCAGTATTTAGTAGATGCACCTTTGGCAGCAATTACAGCCTTGCATATGTGTGGATAGGTCTCTATCAGCTTTGCACATATCGACCCTGCCATTTTTCCCCATTCTTTACAAAACTGCTCAAGCTCTGTCAGATTGCTAAGGGACTATGAGTGAACAGCCCTTTTCCAGCCCACCTACAAATTTTCTTTTTTTTTCAGATCTTTTAAAAAGTTTTATTATTTAGGAATTAGGAGACATAATGCAGCCTGATTGCTGTTTCATTACATACTGGAATGTGAAACCAAATGTACTAGCTTAACAAAACAAATATTTAAAACTACAATTTCATGAAGTCAAAATCTTCCAGCCTGATATATTTTTCACTAGACAGTTAAATGTAACAATTTTCTTTTAAAAATCTAAACTTTTAAAATTTTAGTAAAATCACAAAAGAACTGTCAAAACTGTCAAAGTATCAAGGTTGTTTTCTGATTTTTTTCACAAGTAAATTTCAAAACATTTTCCCGATTTGGGAGGAGTACATTAAAAATGTAATCAAAAGTTTACACTTCAAACTTCAGACCATGTTTGTGATCACAGAACTCATACTTTGCACCTTCTCTTACTTTTTAAACACACACTCACACGCACTTTTCTGCATTGTTGGACAAAATGCTGTTTAAAATTCCCAGCTTGTCATTTAAAAAAAAAGGTTACTTTATGTCAAGTTTTGCCATTTCCTGCACATAGATACCAATGCTTCCACTGTCAAATAAGACAAAAAAGATGCTCTTCAATGATGATGATGCTGTATTAATAAAATAATTGGAGATGGCCTTGAGGATGTGCTGCGCAGCAATGTGCTTCGGGAAGCAATTTCTGCTGCTGACAATGGGTGGGAAAGCAATTGATTTCAGTTTCTTTTCATCCGCTAAGGTCAAACAATTCTTCACAGTTTTTTCCAGTTGTTCTTCACATTTATCCATTCCCCATTGTGAGATATTTACAGTGAATGATGAATTTGGCTGGCAGTCCAGGAGCCTGGCCCAAAACAACTCCAATTACTTCCAAACGTCCATTAGATTTCCAGAGCTCTTTCGCAGCATCTAAAAATTCCTTCCTCCCTGCTTTTTCCAACGCATTACCTCTTTAAGGTCTATTTCAGCATTTGTTGGGTTGATGATGCACTCAACCTTAACTGAACCGATGTTACTGATTTCACTCTGTGTCAATGACAGCTTCTGCCCCAGGAAAAGGCTCTTTGTTGGGAGAATTGTGAAGCCTTCACCAGGTACATCATCTGATGTAGAACTAGATGCTCCTTCCTTACTGTTTACTATTCGTTTACCCTTTCTGGTTGATTTGGATTTTGCAGCCTTTTTGATAGCTGATTTCTTGGCAGATTTTTTGATTGGAGATGGCTTCGCTTTCTTTGCCTTCTTTTTTGATGGTGTGGAAAGAATGGTTTCCACTTTACTTCTGGCATCACGTTTCTTTGCCAGTAGCTCAGGATGAATTTGGGGCAGCACACCACCACTCGCAATTGTTACTCCCCTTATTAACTGATTTAGTTCTTCATCATTTGCTACTGTCAACAGAATGTGCCTTCGAGTTATTCTACTCTTCTTATTATCTCTGGCTGCATTCCCAGCCAGTTCCAAAATTTCAGCTGCCAGGTACTGTATGACTGCGGCGAGGTAAACAGGTGCTCCCATCCGGATACGGTATTTGAATGTTCCTTTCCGCAAATAACGCATTATTCTGCCAACAGGAAAAAATGACTCCTGCTCTGGCTGAGCGTGATAACTTGGACAGTTTCTTTTTTCCACTTCGAGCTGACATCTTGCGATTTGTGGGTTAGTAAAATACCACCTGTAGATCTCCTTTGATAGGCGACAGTGGAGTCTGTTAATCCTCGGCATCCATTAATCCTGTGTAGCCACCCACAAATTTTCAATTGGATTGAGTTCTAGACTCTGACTTGGCCAGACCAGGACATTAACTTTGTTGTTTTTAAGTCATTAGCTTTGGCCTTATGCTTGGTCATAGTCTTGATGGAAAACAAATCTTCTCCCAAGTCACAGTTCTCTTGCAGGGTGCAACAGGTTTTCCTCTAGGATTTTCCTGAATTTTGCTGCATTCACTTTACCCTCTACCTTCACAAGCTTTTCACGGCCTACTGCAATGAAGCGTGTTGCAATTACTACCATGCTTCACTGTACAGTTGGTGTGTTTTTGATGAGGTGCGGTGTTGGGCTTATGCCGAACAACATTTAATCTGATTGCCAAAAAGCTCAATTTTGGTTTCATCAGACCACAGAACCTTCTTCCAGCTGACTTCAGAGTCTCCCACATGCTTTCTGGTAAACTGGCCTAGATTTCGTATGAGTTTTTTTTTTCCAACAATGGCTATCTCTGCCACTCTTTCATAAAGTGCAACTGGTGAAGCACCTGGGCAATAGTTGATGTAGGCACAGTCACTCTCATCTCAGCCAGTGAAGTTTGTAATTCCTGCAGAGTTATCATAGGTCTCTTGGTGGCCTCCCTCACTAGTCCACTTCTTGCATGGTCACTCAGTTTTTGAGGATGGCCTGCTCTAGGCAGATTTACAACTGTGTCATATTTTTTCCATTTCTTGATGATTAACTTAACTGTACTCAAGGGATATTCAGTAACTTGGGAATGTACTTGTATCCATCTCCTGGCTTGTGCTTTTCAATAACCTTTTTGTGGAGTTGTTTGGAGTGTCCTTTTGTCTTTATGGTGTAGTTTTTGCCAGGATACTGACTCATCAGCAGTTGGACCTTCCAGCTACAGGTGCATTTTTACTACAATCAATTGAAACACCTTGACCGCACAACAGGTGATCTCCGTTTAACAAATTACGTGACTTCTAAAAACAATTGGCTTGGTGTGTCATATTAAAAGGGGTGAATACTTATGCAAAAAATTATTTTGTTTTATATTTGTAAATAATTTATATCATTTTGTAGAGATCTGTTTTCACTTTGATAGAAACAAGTCTTTTTCTGTTGAGCAGTGTCAAAAGAAGTCAAATTAAATCACTGTGATTCAATGTTATAAAACAATAAAAGGTGAAAACTTCCAAGCCAGGTGAATATTTTTTATAGGCTCTGTATATATTCTCCAAATGTAAGGCTGCATAGTATGCATAGAGTGCATGAGATTTTGCTGAGATAATAATCCTTTGCTAACATTTCAATATTTAACTTTGACCTTGTAGATTTTTTTTACCATTCCAGTTCTTTTTATTATAAACGTCATATTTTAATTTGCTCTTTCATTATCTACTCTGCTGTGTCTTCTGACATTTTTCTTTTGTTGCACATTTAAACTAGTGCAAATATAGATGCTGTAGTTGATGAAATCCAGAGGATTGAACCCCTCATAACTGCATCTCGTACAGAGCAGGTGAAGCAGCTGGTACAAAGGCTCAAGGAAAAACTTGGTCAACAGGATGATCACAAATTCTATCTTTTTAAGGTGATAAATTTCCCACATGTCAGTAAGTAAAATATTCTGTTAGTCACAAATTAAATTGAGCTTTAGAACAAAGTTATTTCTAGGGTTGTTGACACTAATGTAGAGACATCTTGTAATAGCAGCTTATACTTGTTCCCCTAATGTAGTGATAATATTAATGAAAAAGCTAACTGGACAAAAATATCAAGACAGGTATGCAAGTGAGTTATCTTGTTTGACTTCAGAAAATTGTCACTTTTTCTATTCATATCATGGTTCTGGTCTGGTTTGCAAATTGTGGAAGATTTTCTAGCATGGTCTGAGGGTCTGGACAAATTCAGCAAACTTAACATATACGGTTAAAGTCTGTCAAAGCATTTTAAAATCATGTATCTCATAAAATGCATGACTAGAAACTTTCACTCAGTTAGCAAAAGTTTCTGTCAGTCATGAAACAAATAGTCATTGACTATATCACACTCTTGAATATTGAGCCCTATTCTGAAACATAATGCACATACGCACACGCACACACACACACACACACACACACACACACACACACACACACACACACTCACTTTACAGCCCCTTCAACAGCTATTCAAGCATGATAGCACATCAAATACATGCATTATTCAACTTTAATACAGTTCTGCTTTCTTTTTGGAAAAGGGGTTTAAATAATCAGAAGTACCAGCAGCAAATCAGTTGGAGTACTTTGCAAAACTTATTACCGCAATCCCATTCTTCTCCCTTATGTTCCTAAGTAGATAATACTTGCTTTCATTGGTAGCAATGACAGGATTGACATTGTCCTAAATGATATTGTATAAGCTGCAATACTGATGCTGGTATTAAAGGGATTTCTATTTAGGACACCTGATAGAATTTTAGAATAGTAAAATATTAGGTGTCTCTAAAATATTTGATGAATTCCAAGATGATTTTTAAAAATGTTTGATAACAAAATAACACAAATATATGCAGAAAAATCTTGCTTTTTAAAATCTGGAGCAACCATTAACCCTTCTTGCAGCTCGGCATGAAGCAAAATGAATAATCCACTAGCTTATTTACAACTTTGATAGTTCATGGAAGACTGGTGTCACATATCCCGTGACCGGGTCACCAAACCAGCAGAAATGGAATGATATGTTGGAGTCTGGTATTACTGTAACTAAAAGTGTTTATTAGTAAACTAGTAATACAGTACAATAAAAATGCAAATATACATATAAAACAGGTTAGCAATGATATATACGGAAGTGTGGAAATATAAATCAAAACCAAGCTCTATCGAAGTCTAGGGGTAAATGAATAGTCTTATGATGGTGCAGAGTTCAGTTCAGTTCAGTTCAGTTTAAGTCGAGGTAGTTGCTGTGGTACCGTTGGGGAGAGCGAGCAAGCGAGGGGTGAGCAGTTGCAGCAGGCAAATCTTCCATTGTCTTCTTGTTCTATTGTGCTGTTGTGGTCACCAACGGTGACCCCTCCGTTCCCGGCCAGACCGTTCTTCAGTGGTGAGCCCGTCACCCAGGCGAGGGTGGACACACACACAAGCCCCACCGGTCTGCCTTCACACACTGTGAGCCTCTGATCGATCCTCCAAACCCCCACCTTCCTGTGGGTGCACAATGCTCTTCCAGTGTTCCGTGGCATGTCTGCCGGTGTCTCAGCAGACTTGCCTTTTATCTCCCCTGCCGGGGTACCAGCCATCCATCAACTCCATGTCCATCAAAATGGGCCACTCCTTGCTGTCGCAGCAAGAAATGTTAACAAGCAAAGAAGAGTGTCCTTGGAGCAAAGGTAAATAATCAGTGAAGAATCCATAACACTAAATTATGTGTGTGTGTCTCTCTCTCTCTCATCTGTGTAGGATGCCTCCCCCCCCCCACTTCTCTCTCTCTCGTTAACAGCATAGTTCACAGAGGGGTCAACTCCGGACCCCCATCTCCGCCTGGTTTGCTCATCACACATCACGCTGGTCATCAACAGAAAGTTTACTCAGACTTCAGATCAAGGGATTAGTTAAAAATCAGAAAACAATTCACAATCTCACATTGAGATCAATTAACAGGAGTTGAATTGAATTGACTTTATTGCTTACATCCTTCACATACATGAGAAGTAAAAATCTTTATGTGTCTGTCTAAATGTGCAATGTGCAATTATAGCAATTTATAATAAATATTATATACAACAAGATAGTCAATATAACAGAAATACAGTTGCATAAGCATGAATTAAACAGTCTGATGGTCTGGTGGAAGAAGCTGTCCTGGAGCCTATTATCCTGGCTTTTATGCTGCGGTACCATTTCCTGGATGGTAGCAGCTGGAACAGTTTGTGGTTGGGATGACTTTGGTCCGCAATGAACCTTCGGGCCCTTTTTATGCACCTGTCTCTGTAAATGTCCGGTATAATGGGACGTTCACGTCTACAGATGTGCTTGGCTGTCGGCACCACTCTCTGCAGAGTCCTGCCATTGAATGAAGTACAGTTCCCATACCAGGCAGTGATACATCCAGTCAGGATGCTCTCAAAGAAAGAATTTGGGGGCTCATACCAAACATCTTCAACCATCTGAGATGAAAGAGGTGCTGTTGTGCCTTTTTCACCACACAGCCAGTATGTACAGACCCTATGAGATCCTCGGTAATGTTTATGATGAGGAACTTAAAGCTGTTCATCCTTTCAACTCCAGATCTATTGATGTCAGTAGGGGTTAGCCTGTCTCCATTCCTCCTGTAATTCACAACCAGCTCCTTTGTTTTTGTGACATTGAGGGAGAGGTTGTTTTCTTGACACCACTGTGACAGAGTGATGACTTCTTCTTTGTAGGCTGCCTCATCACTATTTGAGATTAGGCCACCTCATGATTATTTGAAGATTAAGCCAGTCAGTGTAGTGTTGTCAGCAAATTTAATTAACAAGTTGGAGTTGTGGGTGGGTGTGCAGTCATGGGTATACAGAGAGTAAAGGAGGGAGCTTAGGACACAGTCCTGAGCGGTACCTGTGTTGAGGGTCAGAGAGGCAGAGGTGAGAGAGCCACTCTTACCACCTGTTGGCAATCTGACAGGAAGTCCAGGATCCAGCTACACAAAGCAGGGTGAAGACCGAGGTCTTTGAACTTCTTGTCAAGCCTGGAGGGAATTATGGTGTTGAATGCTGAACTGTAGTCCAAGAACAGCATTCTCACATAAGCAGCCCTCTTCTCCAGCTGTGTAAGGTGGGAGTTCTATTATCCCATCTTTGTGATGATGGTTAATCAATTTTCAGAGCTTATTTGGTTGAAGAAACTTAACTATTTCTGAATGTTTTAACAACTTTTATGTTAATCTTAAATTTTAAGAGCTAATATGCCCCAAAAATTGCAGGCCAACTTCTATTAATGTGTGATATAGAGTATACTAATGTAGGTATTGATAGTGTGATAGTCTAGTTTCATCAAGAGAAAGCACTGCAGTAGGTGTTTGGACAGCTCAGCACATCACTGGGACTTTCCTACTGCACCTGGAGACAACCTACAACTCTTGATGCATTTGGCATTCTCGTAACATCATTAAAGATCCATCTTGTTCCATCCCAAATGCTCTTTATTTAGTCTCTTGCCATCTGGTAGGAGATAGGAAACATATTCACCAAGATAGTAAAACTGAAATACAGCTTCTTCCCGAGCGCTGTAGTGCTGCTGAATAATGCTCCAACCTGGCTTGAGTGCTATGGACTATCAAAATCACTTGTTGCATGTAAATATGGGATTTTCTTTTTAATTAAGCTGTACCACTTGCATTGTAAATATAAGTTTTGCATGGATTGGAGTACCACTGTAATTTCATTGTCTTGAGTAATAACAGTAAAGTTCTATTCTAAGTCATTTTTCTGATTATTTTATCATAGGTACTTCGGGCACATATACTACCACTGACAAATGTTGCTTTCAACAAGGCTGGCTCCAGGTAAGTGTCTCACTTGCTTTCTTTTAATGGCTTGTGTTTGACACATTAATAGGATACGGAACGTTACAGTATTGGACAGCTCCTTTGACCTGCAATGTCCGCACTGAACATAATGCTGAATTAAACTAAGTATCTCGTACCTGTATATAATGCATGTACTTCCATTCCCTGCATATTCATATTTCTATCTGTTAGTCTCTTAAACACCACTATTATATCTGCTTCCACCACTAATCTTAGCAGCCTGTTCCAGGCATCTGTCATTTTCTGTTGTGAAAAAAAACTTGCTGTGCATATTTGTTTTAAACCTTTCCCCTTCTCACCTTAAATGTGTGTCCTGTAGTGCATAACATTTTTATATTGAGAAAAAGATTCTGACTTTCCATTCCATCTTTGCCACTCATAATTTTAAAAACTTCTATTAGGTCTCCTCCCAGCTTCTTATTCTCCAAAGAAAACAATCCAAGTTTGTCAAAGCTCTTCTTATACCCTTTAATCCAGCAGCATCCTGCTAAACTTCTGCACCATTTCCAAACCATCCACATACTTCCTGTAATGGTGAGTCTGGAAATGGACACAATACTCCCAAAGGCAGCCTAACCAAAGGTTGGTATAGCTGCAACACGACTTCTTTACTCTTATACTCATGCCCTGACCAATGAAGGCAAGCATTCCATACAACTTACATTATGCTATGGATGGACTCCAAGATCCCTCTGTACATTAATGCTGTTCAGGATCCTGCTATTAACTGTATACCTTTGAATATGAAACAATGTGATATCCTGAGAATGATGTCAGTTGGAAAGGCTAATTTCTGTATTTGCAGAGTAGGTGCAAAAGAGTGCTTGGCAGGAAAGAAATGTAGATCCTTACTAATTTTAATGGTAGCTTTTGTTCTTGCATTTCAATCTGGTAGGCAGTTTCTAAATGAAAAGTTCAACAAACAATGGATAATAGTTCAGTTACTTTGATAATGTAATTTGAATCACAGCTGTTTACATTTCAGAATCAGAATCAGGCATATGTCATGAAATTTATTGTTATGTGGTAGCAGTACATTATAAAACTGTAAATTACAATAAGTATATAAATATATGTGTTAAATTAAATAAGTAATGCAAAAAGAGAAAAAATAGTGAGGTGATCATGGGTTCAATGTCCATTCAGAAATCTGATGATGGGGGAAGAAGATGTTCCTGAATTTTTGAGTGTGTGCCTTCAGGCTCCTGTACTTCTTCCCTAATGGTAGAAATGAGAAGAAAGCATGTCCTGGAAGATGGGGGTCCTTTATGATGGTTGCCACGTTTTTGAGGCATCACTGCTAAATGATGTCCTGGATGCTAGGAGGTTCGTGCCATGGTGAAGCTGATGGAGTTTACAGCTTTCTGCAGCTTATTTCGATCCTGTGCAGTAGCCCCCCCCCCCCCCCAACCCCATACCACCAGACGGTGATGTAGCCAGTTAAAATGCTCTCCATGGACATCTGAAGAAATTTGTGAGTGTCTTTGGTGACATACCAAATCTCCTCAAATTCCTAATGAAGTATCGTTGCTGTCATGCCTTCTTTTTAATTGCATTGATATGTTGGGCACAGGATAGATCCTCAGAGATGTTGACAGCCATGAACTTGAAATTGCTCACTCTTTCCACTTCTGATCCCTCTATGACAACTGGTGTGTGTTCCCTTGTCTTACCCTTTCTGAAGTCCAGATCAAGTTTTTGCTCTTACTAATGTTGAGTGCAAAGTTGTTACTGCAACATCACTCAACAAGCTTATATATCTCACTCCTGTATGCTTTCTTGTCACCATCTGAAATTCTGCCAGCAATAGTTGTGTTATCAGCAAATTTATAGATGGCATTTGAGCACCGGATGCAGTATACCACACCTCACAGGTGAAGTGTCGCCTCACCTGGAAGGACTGTCTGGGGCTCTGAATGGTGGTGAGGGAAGAAGTGTAAAGGCAGGTGTATACTGCGTCCGGTGCTCCCGGAGTGGCCTTTGATATATCGGTGAGACCTGACGCAGACTGGAAACCGTTTCGCTGAACACCTGTGCTCAGTCCACCAGAGAAAACAGGATCTCCCAGTGGCCACACATTTTAATTCCACATTCCATTCCCATTCTGATATGTCTATCCATGGCCTCCTCTACTGTCAAGATGAATCCACACTCAGGTTGGAGGAACAATGCCTTATATACCGGCTGGGTATCCTCCTACCTGATGGCATGAACATTGACTTCTCTAACTTCCATTAATGCCCCTCCTCCCCTTCTTACCCCATCCCTGACATATTTAGTTGTTTGTTTTTTCTCTCTCTGCCCATCATGCCTGTTCTCCATCTCCCTATGGTGCTCCCCTCCCTCCCCTTTCTTTCTCCCGAGGCCTCCCGTCCCATGATTCTTTCCCTTCTCCAGCTCTGTATCACTTTTGCCAATCACCTTTCCAGCTCTTAGCTTCATCCCACCCCCTTCGGTCTTCTCCTATCATTTTGCATTTCACCCACCCCCCACTACTTTCAAATCTCTTAGTATCTCTCCTTTCAGTTAATCCTGACGAAGGGTCTCGGCCCGAACTGTCGACAGTGCTTCTTCCTATAGATGCAGCCTGGCCTGCAGTGTTCCACCAGCATTTTGTGTCTGTTGTTTGAATTTCCAGCATCTGCAGATTTCCTCGTGTTTGCTCTCTAAGCACTTCATAACTGTAGATGTGAGTGCTATTGGATGATAGTTGTTAAGACAGCTAACCCTGCTCCTTCTTGGTCACTGGTATAATTTTTGCCCTTTTGAAGCAGGTGGGAACTTCTGATGTAGCAATGAGAGATTGGCTAGGTGTTTGAAGTCCTTTGGAATCCTGTGGGATCTTCATTTATCATTTTATCCTGAAAGACATTTGTAAAAGGACACCCAGTATTTAATAACAAGGCATCCTTAATGATACAATCAAGATCTAGAATAGGGGCTAAACTCCCAAAATTCTGTCTCCAATGGAGGTTACTGCCATTTTGTAACATTGATTTGATTATAAGTTTATGTAATACAATCTATGTTACAAGCAGATAAATAGAAATAAATGAAAAATTTCCAAGTTGAAACTCAAGGTCAAAATACAAAAGTTAATTTATCAAACTCTCTGTGAACTGACTGACTTTGAACTGAGTAATAATTAATTTAAAAATTTTATATGAGAAGAACACAAACTTGACACAGGACAATATTGATTTTTTTGTTTCATTTTAGAACTTTTCATTTAGAAACTACCTGCCAAATTTATAAAGCTGCTATATTCACAATAAATAGCACAACTTCATACTTCATGCATTTCTTGGAAGTGGAGGACATTAAGAAACCAGAACAAATATTTGAGAGATGTCTGTGAACTATCAGATTGCAGCATCATACAGAGATATTTTGACTTGCACTTAATTACAAATGGAATTGCATTCCTTCATTAACTTAAAAGATTTATTCAAAAGTTCCACAGTATGTGCCATCTTGATAGACAATCTTTTTGCGTGTTACTGTATTTATGCTGAAGAAGGTAATGAAAGTTCATTTTCTTGATTAAGCTTTTATCTTAATTTAGTTGTGAGTCTGGATTAAACGTTAGTGAGTGTGGGTAGAGGGATGCAGAAAAATACCAGGGCTCAGAACTTTACCATCTTATTAAAACGTGGTACTATTTCTAAATGGGAATAATATATGTATCCTGACTAATATTTGTCTCGCATTTACCTAAACTACATTTTGATGAAACTAACTTTTTGTGTTGTACTGATTAGTTTTATCACAGGAAGCTACGATAGAACCTGTAAAGTATGGGATACCCTATCAGGAGAAGAACTGCACACACTTGAGGGTCATAGAAATGTGGTCTATGCCATTGCATTCAACAATCCTTTTGGGTGAGGTCATTAATTGATGTTGGTTACTGCTAATTCTACCTAAACTTGTGGCTATGATTTTCTTATTCGAGCTTGAAATATCACAATCACTGGTCATTTAAAAATTGGTTGCATGCCAAATATATAAGACCATAAGACATATGTGCAGTTAGGCCATTAGGCCCGTCAAGTCATGGCTCATTTATTTTCCCACCCAACCTCATATTTTTTGTCTTCTCTCTGTAAGCTTTGATGCCTTTACTAATCAAAAATCTACCAACCTCTGCTTTAAATATATCCAATGACTTGGGCTCCACAGCCATCTGTGGCAATGCAATTCACAGATTCACCACCCATTGGCTAAAAAAATTGCTCCTCATCTCTGCTATAAAGGGATGCTCTTCTATTCCAAGTACTAGGCTCCCCCTGTTTTGGAAACAACTTCTTCATGTCCATCTTATCATGCCTTTCAATGTTAGGTAGGCTTCAAAGAGGTTCCCTTTGTTCTTTAAAACTCCAGCAAAACTACTCACAATACCCTTAATGTAGTTTGACCAGTGCCTTATAAATCTTTGCTTTTATAATATAGTGCTCTGGAAATGAATGCTAACATACAGTATTTTGTGCACTATTCCACTAATAATGGATAATATTAGTTGTTTTACTTGCAAAATCTTTTGAGATTTTTGTATGTTTGTTCAATTTGATGTCTAGCATTTCTTCAAACAATATCTGGTAATAATGGAACATAAAGATTTGTCAATATTTGTATATAAATAAGTAATGTGTCTTAGTACCTCAGAGCAACCAGGAATTGCATTTGAATGCAGTAGGCTTTCAGATAATTAACTTTACCATAACATAAGTGAAGAGTTACAGATATTTTCCTATATCATTTTCACTGTGTAACTGGTTGTTATGTTGCCATTACTACTTCCCTTGGAACCCAAGTTGATTTGAGAACATTTTTTTATTGTGTGTCACTGTCCTGAGGATCCATCAAATTGCATAGAGGAAGAGAGTTTAAAAGACGCGAATGGGGCAGTCAGCACATTTTGCATGCCATAGTCCTGAGGAATCATCAGATTGTGTAGAAGGGAAAAATGTTTAAAAGAAGTGAATGGGGTTAATCAGCTCATTTATGTGGGCCGCAGTCCTAAGAAGTCATTGGATTGCATAGAGAGAGAGAGAGAGAGTTTAAAGGAAGTGAGCAGGGACAGTCAGCACATTTTGCATGCCACAGTCCTGAGAAATTATCAGATTGTGTCGAGGGAGAGAGAGTTCAAAAGAAGTGAGTGGCCATTGTGTGATTGGGCCAGTGTTAGAGTGGGGAATTGAGGCTTTATCTCATCAAGGCTTCAGCAAGGAGAGGTATAGGCCATAGGTAGATTTTTTTGTTATTTATTAGTTATTTTTTATTTCACATTTAGAGTAGTGTTAATGCCAGACAGATTGGTAGAATGGTCCTCTTGTGGGATGTGGCAAGGCAGGGAGACCTAGTGTCCTTGATGACTACATCTGCAAGAACTGCATTGAGCTGCAGCTTCTAACAGGCTCTGTTAGGGCATTGGAGCTCGAACTGGATGAACGGCAGATAATGTAGGATACTGAGGTGTTGATAGACAGGACATACAGGAAGGTGATTATACCCAAGGTGCAGAGGGTAAATGGGGATAGGCAGCCTGTGAAGAGTATCCCTGTGGCCGTTCCTCTCACAACAAGTAAACCACTTTGGATACCGTTGGGTGGGATAACCTAGCAGAGGAAAGCCACAGTGGTCAGTTCTCTGGCTCAATGGCTTAGAAGGAAAAGCAGGGGGTGGAGAAGAGTCCAGCTGAAGTGATAAGGGATTTGTTGTTTAGGGGAACAGAAAGAAGGTTCTGTGGATGAGAATGTGATTCCCAGATGGTATGTTGCTTCATGGATGCCAGCATAAGGGACACCTTGGATTGAGTACATAGCATTCTTAAGTGAGAGGGTGAGCAGCCAGAGGTCATGGTCCATGTTAGTATCAAATATATGGTAGGATGGGTGATGAAGTCCTGCCAAGTGAGTCCAGGGAATTGGGTGCTAAATTAAAGGACAGGACCCCCAAGATTGTGATCTCAGGATTGCCACCCATGCCATGTGCTAGTGAGGCCAGAAATAGGAGTTGATGCAGGAGGGAGAGCTGCAGATTTTTGGATCATTGGGCACTCTTCCAGGGAAGGGTGGAGCTGTACAGAAGGGAAGGTTTCCACCTGAACTGGAGGGGGACTAATATCCGAGTGGGAAGTTCTGCTAATGCTGAATGGGGGGGGGGTTGTTAAACTAGAGTTGCAGGGATGGGAATCAGAGTGCCAGAACATATGGTAGAGTGGTTGTGGAGAAAGATGTTAAGCCTACAGAGAAAGTTATGAATCAAAAAATTGAGCATGGTAGGACTAATGATCTGAGCCAGGTGTATATCAATGAAAGGAGTATTGTAGGAAAGGTGGATGGGCATTGGGCATGGATCAGCATGTAGAATTATGACATTATAACTATTAGTGATTTGGTTGCAGGACTAGCAGCTTAATGTTTCAGAGTTCTGTTGTTTTGACCGTGGAGGGATTAAAGGGGGAGGGGTGGCATTACTAGTCAGGGAAAATGTCACAGCAGCGCTGTCAGGACAGACTGGAGAACTTGGCCAGTGAGACTTTATGGCTAGAACTGAGGAATAAGAAAAGTATGACCAGATGAATGGAATTGTATTGTAGACCACCCAACAGCCTGTGGAACTTAGAGGAAAAAAATTGTAGAGAGATCACAGACTGTTGCAAGAAATCTAAGGTTATGATAGTAGGTGATTTTAACTTTCCACGTATTGACTGGGACTCCCATATTGTAAAAAAGCTGGATGGGAAAGAGCTTATCAAATGCATTCAGGGAAGTTTCCTTAATCAGTTCATATAAGTCCCAACTAGAAAGAGGGTGATACTAAATCTCCTGATAGGGTGAGATACAAAGCAAGTGACAGAAGTTTATGTTGGAGAACACTTTGTATCTAGTGATCATAATACCATTAACCAAGGTAATTATGGAAAAGGATAGGTGTGGTCCTTGAGTTGAGATTCTAAATTGGAAAAAGGCCAATTTTCATAGTATCAGAGAGGATCTGGCAAGTGTGGATTGGGACAGGTTGTTTTCTGACAAAGGTGTACTTGGTAAGTGGGAGGCCTTCAAAAATGAAATTTTGAGAGTGCAGAGTTGGCATGTTCCTATCAGAATAAAAGGCAACAATAACAGCTTTATTGGAGCATTGATTTTTTAAAAAAAACTTGAGGCCCTGGTTAAGAAAACAAAAGGAGGTGCATAGCAGATATAGGCAGGAAGCACCAAATGAGGTACTTGAGGTGAATAAGAAATGCAAGAGAACACTTAAGAAGGAAATGAGGAGGGCTAAAAGAAGAGATGAGGTTGCTCTAGCAGACAAGGTGCAGAAGAATCCCAAGGACTTCTATAGATATATTGAAATAAAAAGAATAGCAAGGGACAACATTGGTCCTCTGGAAATTCAGAGTGCTAATCTATGTGTGGAGTCAATAGAGATGGGGGAGATCTTAAATAGATTTTTTGCATCTGTATTTACTTGGAAGACAGACAGAATCAATAGATTTGAGGCAATGCAGCAGAGAAGTGAGATCATTGACCCTATACAGATTACAGAGGAGGAGGTGTTTGCTGTCATGAAATTCCCATGGAACCTGTGGGAAGCTTTTGAGAAATTGCAGGGGCCCTATCAGAGATATTTAAAACACCTTTAGCCATGGGTGAAGTACCAGAGGATTGGAGGATAGCTAATGTTGATCCTTCTTTAAGAAAGGCTCGAAGAATAATTCAGGAAATCATAGGCCTGTGAGCCTGACATCGGTTGCGGAAAAGTTATTGGAAGGTATTCTAAGGGACCAGATAGATGAGTATTTAGATAGACAAGAACTGATTAGGGATAGTCAACATGGCTTTGTGAGTGGTAGGTCATGTCGAACTAATCTTATTTTGAGTAAGTTACCAGGAAAATTGATGAAGGCAATGCAGTGGATGTTGTCTGCATGGACTTTAGCAAGGCTTTTGGCGAGGTCCCATATGGGAGGCTGGTGAAGAAATTCAGTGGCTTGGCATTCAAGGTAAGATAGTAAATTGGATTAGACATTGGTTTTACAAGAGATGCCAGAGAGTGGTTGTAGATGGTTGCATCTCTGAGTGGAGGCCTGTGACTTGTGATGTTTGGTCTGTTGTTATTTGTCATCTATGTAAATGATCTGGATGATATAATGTGGTAAACTAGATCAGGAAAATTTGTTGATAACACCAAGATTGGGGGTGTAGTGGACAGCAAGGAAGACTATCAAAGCTTGCAGCGGGATCTGAACGAACTAGAAAAATGGGCTGAAAAATAGCAGATGGAATTTAATGCAGACAAGTGTGATGAGTTGCACTTTGGGAAGATAAACCAGGCTAGGTTTTACAGAGAGAGGTAGGTCACAGTGCAGTAGAAAATGCATAATTTGTTGAAAATGATGTCACAGGTATATAGGGTCATAAAGAAAGCTTTTGGCATATTGGCCTTCATAATTGAATTTATTGAGTACAAGAGTTGGGATGTTATGTTGTAATTGTATAACATCTTAGTGAGGCCCAATTTGGAGTATCGTGTACAGTTTTGGTCTGCAATTTTTCCGCAAGTTTGTTCTGAATCCTGTGGACTGTTGGGTAGTTTATTCCTTAGTTCCACCTATAAAGCCTTACTAGTGGAGCTCTCCAGTCTATCTTGACAGAGCACTGCCGTAACTTTTTCCCTGACTAATAATGCCACCCCTTCCACTTTAATTCCTCCCACTCTGTCACGTCTAAGATAACGGCACCCTGGAATATTGAGCTGTGAGTTCTGCCCCTCCTGCAACCAAGCCTCACAAATGGCTATAATATTATAATTCCATGTGTTGAACCATGGCCTGAGCTTGTCTGCCTTTCTTAAAATACTTCTTGCATTGAAATATATGCAGGTCAGAACATTAGTTGCACCACACCCAACCTTCCGATTCTTTGTCTGAGATCTTAACAAAATCTGTCTCACAGCCTCTCCACTCTCTGTTCTGGCACTCTTGTTCCCATCCCCCTGCATCTCCAGTTTAAACCACCCCCAACCCCCATTCAGCAGTAATAAACCTTCCTGCAAGGATATTATTTTCCCTCCAGTTCCCCTCTCCTAGGTCACCCCCCCCCCCCACAACAATATCCAAAGTGTATACAACAGTATACCTGTTGTTGAGGGGTATGACCACAGAAGCACTCTGGCTGTTTAACCCCTTTCCCGTTCCTGACTGTCACCCAGTCTCCTGTGTCCTGCACCTTGGGTGTAACTACTTCTCTGTAGGTCCTATCTATCACCCCTCCCGAATGATCGAGTTCCTGTTTCAACTCCTTAGTGCAGAGTGTTAGAAGCTGAAGCCGGATGCTGTTCTTGCAGATGAAGTCGTCAAGAGTACTGGAGGTCTCTCTGTCTTCCCACATTCCACAAGAGGAACATTTAACTCTCTCGCCTGGCATCCATACTGTTCTAACTGTACAAATATAAAGAAGGAAACAATAAATAAATTAGCCCCAAGACTTTACTGAGGGGAGATTTTAGGAAGGAGAAGGAGAAGGCAATAAAGCTTTAAGTAGATTTTTTTCTCACAAGTCTCAAATAGCCAAACCCTCAAATAACCACTCCAACAAAGGCTGCTCCCTTTGTTCGGCCTTATATTTTTTTCGTCTGCCAGTCACTTCTGTTTGCTGATTGGCCATTGCTCAAAAATGTTTGAGGACGTTTCATGCAAGCTAATTTCCTGACTTGCTTAACGTTGATTGCTAAGAGGCAGTAAGTGAACAACAGTACTTCTCTTCTCCATCGACTAGCCTGCGATAGAAGCTACTTTAAAGTTTTAAGAGTTATCAGTAAATATGGAATAATTATCCTATGCTATTGTCCATGAGCAAATTTAAATACTCTCAATCAAAATTTTTTTCTCCCCAGAGACATTTAAAAAATAAAGAAACAGTTGAACGTGTGTGGAGAAAAATGGAACCTGTTTCATAATGACAGCTCTAAACCTTCATAATTACTTTGGATTTTTTTTTCTGGTGTTAATGTGAGAAATGGAAATAACACTTTTTGCTTTGCAGCTCTGACAATTCTTCCAAAAAGGATGATTATTGTCACGGTTTCTGGGTTATTATATAACATTGTAAATGCAAAAGCTGTGATGTTGCTTCATCTAAATGACCCTGTAGGTGATTACTCTTTGCTTTTTATACAAGGATAAGTGCCAAGGGGTTCTCCATATTCTCTGCTGTAACTTTGAACTTTGGAAAGCCCCTGGCAAGCTGTATAGTTTTCCAGTACTACATGGTATCTTCACTTAAACTGCAATATAGAACTTTTCACAGTAGTTTAACTTGGATGTCTATCAGATGAAAGTGCCTGTGTCATCATTAAAACTTGTGTTTGCTTTTGTTTTAGTGACAAGATTGCAACTGGCTCATTTGATAAAACCTGTAAATTATGGAGCTCTGAAACAGGCAAATGTTATCATACATTTCGTGGACACACTGCAGAGATTGTAAGTTAATAAACTTTGTAGATCTAATGAGAACATTTCTGCAAATGAAACTATTTTCTCAGAATAAATACATTTGAAGTTTGTATATGTGACTCACCCACATGAGCTTATTTATAAGACCATAAGACATAGGAGCTGAATTTGGCCTCTATTCTGAGGGCTAGACTCTCCCATTATTGGAAATAATCCTCTTCCTATCCACTCTACCTAAGCCATTCAATATTTGATAGGTTTCAAGGAGATCCCCCATCATTCTTCTTTTAAACTCCAGTGAGTACAGACACAGAGCCATCAAGCCCTCCTCATACATTAACCCCTTCATTCCTGGAATCATTCTCGTGAACCTCCTCTGGACTCCTCTCCAATGTCAGTATTATATAAAGCCTCAGCATCATATCTTCACTTTTATTTCAAAAGAAGTAGAAACTCAATGTTAACATTGCATTTGCCTTTTTACTACTAATTCAAACTGCAAGTTGACCTTTAGGGAATCCTGTATGAGGACTCCCAGATCTCTTTGCACCTCTGATTTTTCCCCCATTTAGAAAATAGTCTATGCCTTTATTCCTTTTTAACAAAGTGTATGACCATACACTACTCTACACTATATTCCATCTGCCATTTCTTTGCCCATTTTCTAATCTTTCTTAAGTTCTTCTTCTTTCTCAATGATACCTGCCCTTCCACCTAACTTTGTGTTGTCTAGCCTCAAAACCATCATTTCTGTCATCCAAGTCATTGTCATGTAACTTGAAAAAATGTGGTCCTAATACTGACTCATGCAGAACACCACTAGTCACCAGCAGCAAATCAGAAAAAAAGCCCCCTTTATTCCCGATCTGCTTCCAGTCAGCCAATCTTCTATCCATGCTAGTATCCTTCCTGTGATACCATTGTCTCTTATCTTGTTTAGCAGTCTCATGTGTGACACTTTGTCAGAGGCCTTCTGAAAATCAAAGTAATCATCATCCACTAACTCTCCTTTGTCTATCCTGCCTGTTATTTCCTCAAAGAATTCCAACTGATTTGTTAGGCAAGATTTCCCCTAAAGGAAACCATGCTGACTTTGGCTCATTTTTTCATGTGCCTCCAAGTATCCCAAAACTTCATCCTTAATAATGCATTCTAACATCTTCCCAACCACTGAAGTCTGGCTAACTGGCCTATAACTTCTTTTCTTCTACCTCCCTCCCATGTTAAAGAGTGAAGTGACATTTGCGATTTTCGAGTCCTCCATATTCATTTCAGAATCTAGTGATTCTTGAAAGATCACTACTAATGCCTTCAAAATCTGTCCAGCTGCTCTCTCAGAACTGCAGGGTCTATCTGGTCCAGGTGAGTTATCTATCTTCTGACCTATCAGTCATCTTCTCAGTATTAGCAACTGCATGCACTTCTGCCCTTGACACTCTCAAATTTTAGGCATTCTTCTGATGTCTTCCACAGTGAAGACCAATGCACAATACTTATTTGTACACTATTTCTTAGTCCCTCAGTGTCATTTTCCAATGGTCTGATATCCACTTGCCTCTCTTTTTCTCTTTTTATATCTGAAAAACTTTTGGTTTTAAAACTCTTTTATTTTATTGGCTATCTCTATATTTCATCTTTTCTCTCCTTATTCCTTCTTTAGTTGTCTTGTGTAAATATTTAAAAGCTTTTTAATCCTCCAATTTTCTGCTAATTTTTGCTATATTATATATGCCTCCTTTTTGTTTTTATCCTGTCTTTGACTTTCCTTGTTAGTCATGGTTGCTTTATCCCCTATTTAGAATTCTCCTTCTTCTTTGAGATGCATCTAACCTGTACCTTCTGAATTGCCCCCAGAAACTCTAGTCATTGTTGATCTGCTTCCATCCCTGCTGATGTCTTCTTCCAATCAACTTTGACCAGGTCCTCTCTCATGCCTCTGTAATTCTCTTTACTCCACTGTAGTACTGGTACATCTGATTTAGTTTCTCCCTCTGAAGTCTTTATCTGAGATACACTGACAACCATAAAGTTTAGGCCAATATTGCTAGTTCAAATGCCCGTCCTAGAGTTTACTGACACCAACATTCATAGAACATAGAAGAGTACAGCACTTTACAGACCCATCAGCCCAAGTTGTTGTGCTGTTCCTTTAACCAATTTCAAGATCAATCTAACCTTTCCCTTCTGGGTATACCCTAATTTTTCTTTCATCTGTGTACTTTTTTAAGAGTATTTTATATGCCCCTAATATAGCTGTCTCTATCACCATGCACCTGTCACTCACTGTGTAAAAATCTGCCTTCAACACACAAAATGCTGGAGGAACTCAGCAGGCCAGGCATCATCTATGGAAAAAGTGTACAGCTGAGGTTTCGGAACGAGACCCTTCATCAGGACTGAAGGGAAGATTTAAATTACTTCAGGGTAGTCATCCCTGGAAGAGGCTTTTCAGTGTAATAGTCCATTTACAAACAAGAGAAGATCTGCAAGTGCTGGAAATCCAAGCAATACACACAAAATGCTGAAGAAGCAGCATTCGGGCAGAGACCCTTCATCTGCCATCCTTCCTCTACTTTCCTCACAACTTGAAGTTATGCCCTCTTGTATTAGTCATTTCCACCTTGAGAAAAAAATCTCTGGCTGTCCACTCAGTCTATGCCTCATCATCTTGTACACCGCTGTAAGTTCACCTCTCATCCTCCTTCACTCCAAAGAAAAAAGCCCAAGCTTACTCAACCTATCCTCATAAATCCTGCCCTCTAATCCTGGTAAATACCCTCTCCACCCTTTCTAAAGCTTCCAATACTTCTTATAATCAGGTGACCCAAGTATGGTCTAACCAGAGTTTTATAGAGTTGCAAAATTATCTTGTGGCTCTTGAAATCAATCCCCTGATTAATGAAGGCCAACATAGCATAACTCTTCTTAACTACTGTATTAACTTACATTGCAACTTTGACATAAACCCCAAGGTCTCCTGGTTCTTCCACACTGTTAAGAACCTTGCCATTAACCCTGTTTTCTGCTTTCATGTTTGATTTTCCAAAGTGAATCACTTCACACTTCTTCGCATTGAACTCCATCTGCAACTTCTCAGCCAAGCTCTTCATCCTATGCCCTGATGTAACCTACAAAAACATACTACACTATCCTCAATACCATCAACCTCTTTGTTGTTGGCAAACTTACTAATCATCCTTTCATCTCAGTCACTTATAAAAATCACAAAGGGTTCCCAGAATAGATTTATGTGGAACACTACTGGTCATTGACCTTCAAGTAGAATATACTCCATGCATTAAAATTTGATTTGCTTTACAATCCTAGAATGTCTATAATCGTTACAGATTTGTGATAACTTATCATTATACATCTACATTTCTGCTTTCTTATATCACTAATAATGCATTGTATTTTCCTTTTGTCACATGTCATTCTTACTAATGAAGTTACTACTTTTTAATTAATCCTAAAAGAAAATGATTCTGATGAATCTCAAAACAGTTTCCAAAGGAACATTATGTTTTATGTCCTATCAATGAGATAAATTTTCTTATTCCCATCTCCCTTTTAATTACCATCATATGTTTGAAGGCTAGATTGAATTGTGCTTTTAGATTGTCAGTCACTTCTGTCAAATAAAGTAAACTGGAATACTTTTTCAGTTACAGACCCATAATTGGAAAGGTTCTAGGTAGACTGTATTACAATCATTTTATGAACCCATTTGGTACATTTCACAAATCCAATAGAAGACAAATTTCTACACCAAAGCCTCTTCCTGATCAACTCATACCTAGTCTTTAATGACTGATTCCAGAAACTTTCCCATTCCAATGTTAAGTTAATAAGCTTACATTTACCTGGTTTCTCACTCTTTCAGTTAAAAAGTGGGTTAAGATTTTTTAGTTTTTTCTCCCAAAGAAAATAAGGATTAATGCACCTATAGTGTATTCACATTTCCTTTAACAGATTCAGATTGAAATCTCGAAATTTTATCTGTCTTACATTCTGTTCAGTTTTCATTAGAAATATCAAATCCATTAAATTCTGGTACTATTTTGAAATTCATATGTGTTAGTAATGTTTTGATCTCTTCTCCTTTTGTGAAATTGATAAAAGGCATCCCGTAAATTCCTTAGTCGTGGTAGTCTCACATATGAATAATAGCCATTGGTGATGGGCTCTTGGAAAACAATATTCTAGCAGACAGTACCATCTTCAAATTTATTCAGATAGTAATGTTTATTTCACTGCTATGTGATTGAACAGGCACTTTTCCTGAAGGGAACCTCCATAATGACTATTTCTGGGTTATTTTGTGCCGTTCTGCAAATTTCTGATGTAAATAGTGTTATTCAGGAAATTGAGACATGTTATAAACATGAGAAATTCTGCAGATGCTGCAAATCCAAACCACCACATACAAATTGCTGGAGGAATTCAGATCAGGTAGCAACTATGGAAATTAATTAACAGTTGATGTTTCAGGCCGAGACCCTTCCTCAGGACTGGAAAGGAATACGGAAGACGCCAGAATAAAAAGGTGGGAGGAAAGCGAAGGTAATGGGCTGGTGAGGAAGGAATTTGACAGGAGAGGAGAGTGGACTATAGGAGAAAGGGAAAGAGGAGGAGACTTAGGGAGGTGATAGGTGAAAAGAGGTAAGAGGCCAGAGAAAGGAAAGTAAGGGGAGGGGTAGGAATTTTTTTTACCAGAAGGTGAAATTGGTATACATGCCATTAGACAGGAGGCTACTTGGACAGAATATAAGTTGTTGCTCTTCCACCCTAAGGGTTAGTCTCATTTTGGTACATGAGGAGGCCATGGACCAACATGTCAGAATGGGAATGGGAATTAAAATGATTAGCCATCGGCAAGTTCTGCTTTTGGCAACCAGGGCAGAAGCTCCTCAACTTACGACTGGTCTCACCAATGTAGAGGGGGCTGCATCGGGAGCACCAGATACAGTAGATAACCCCAGTAGGTTCGCAGATGAAGTGTTGCCTCATCTGGAATGACTATTTGGGGCCCTGAATGGAGGTGAGGGAGGAGCTGGATGGGCAGGTGTAGCATTTTGGCCACTTGCAGGGATAAGTGCTGGGAGAGTGATTGTTGGGGAGGGATAAAAGGGCAAGGGAATCATTGAGAGTGATCTCTATGGAAAGAGGAGAGAGGGGGACGTAAAGATATGTTTGGCGGTAGGATCCCTTTGGAGGTGGCGCAACTTACAGAGAATGATGTGTGGGATGCGGAGACTCATGGAGTGATAGGTAAGAACAAGAGGAACGCTATCATTGTTAAGCCAGTTCGAAGATGGTGTGAACGTGGTTGTTTGGGAAATGGAGGAGAAGCAAGTGAGGGCAGCATCAATGGTGGGGAAAGGGAAACCCCATTCTATTAAGGAAGGTGCCCTGGAAAGGAAAGTCTCATCCTGGGAATAGATGCGGTAGAGACAAAGGAACAGGAAAAAAGAAATAACATTTTTATAGGAGACAGAGTGGAATCAGGGGAGCATTACTGGGAAATGCTTGGAACATGGATTGTTCTACGTAGCCAGCAAAAAGGCAGGCATACCTGGGGCCCATCGCTTCTCTTTGAGTCTGGAGAAAGTGGGAGTAGCCAGTGGAAAAATTGTTGAGGGTGAAGACTATTTCTGCCAAGCGGAGGAGGGTGTTGGTGGTGGGGAACTGGTTTGTTCTTTTATTGAGTAAGAAGCAGAGAGCTTTAAGGCCTTCCTGATGAGGGATAGAAGTGTAGAGGCATTAGATATCCATGGAGAAAAATTGAACAATTGGAACATGTTGCCATGAGACTATTCATTGTTAGTCACTCCAAAAAATATGGATTCATAGAGCAGCAGTGGACAGGGCACCTCTAATGTCAGTATCATACTCTTCTTTTAACCTTGCTTCCTTCCGTCAGGTACCAAACTACCTTCTGTGATCAATGCTGTTTCATTAACTCTTGATGAATCTGTTCATTTAACCAGCTTGCACAACCAATGGAGATATCAAAGTTGTGAGCCCTGTTTTGATTCATTGCTCCCAGATACCAATCTATTACTTCAGGTGTTCACAACCTTTTTTATGTTATGGACCAATACTATTAAGCAAGA
Source organism: Hypanus sabinus (assembly GCF_030144855.1). NCBI lineage: Eukaryota > Metazoa > Chordata > Chondrichthyes > Myliobatiformes > Dasyatidae > Hypanus > Hypanus sabinus. The sequence continues at coordinate 35,825,302 of NC_082707.1, forward strand.
GGATCCATGGCCCCAGGTTGGGAACCCCTGCTTTAATTCACCTCTCCGCACTCCAGTCACAGAACTTCCAATGGCTGACTGTGCACACATGTATTATTTACTACCCAGTCATCTGGTGTTGAGTGAATCCTTGTTCTTCAGGCTTTCTGGCCCCTTGTTTAGATCAGAATAGAGCATTTTTCCTTAAAGTTTGTTCAGTAGCTAGTGAGATGGATCCATGAGCAAAACATTAATTGGTATGCCATATAATTGTCATATTGTAACTAGCAGAATAGACGGATGGAAAAGGTAGGAACAGTGGAAGGTAGCATATTTGGTCTTTAGGAAATCTTTCCATAATGTCCCACATAAGATACTTATGTATAAAATTAGAGTACATAGGATTGGTAAACAAGACAACTGTTTGGTCAATTGGGAACAAAGAGAAACAAACAGTGGCAGGCAATAGCTTATTAATTTCTGATCCTTTAAAATAGTTATTGGATTCTAGAATTCAGGTTTGATAGTTATCAAATGTGATTTTATATATTGAATATTTTTATATTGATATTCTATACAAAACAAAAACAGCTTGTTAATCCAGGGTATTTCAGAATACAAAATTATACCTTAAAATATACAGATTAATTTATTTATTGCATAATTATAACCTTCTTGCTTTGTAATGCACAATAGTGGACTTAATTTTTATGTGTACTGAAAGAAGTAGAATGAATTCAGAATTCCATTTTAATAGCATTTCATTGTGAAGCCAGAATTGGCTGAGGAGTCCCGCTGTGAACTATTATGTCTTGATTTTCCATCCTTCCATGTTCTTTTCAGTTCACTTTATTGGGGCATCAGCTTTGCCCTTTGAGTTCTCATTCTGAGTTTTTAGTGTATGTGCAGCATAGTTTTAACAATGAAACCATTCAATCAATGATTGTAAAATAAATGTATAATAAATAAGGAATGCGAATGTACTTTGTGGGTTTATTCTCCTGCATTTAGATCATGGCTTTCTATTGTAATACCAACTATACTTAGTGTATGTTCATGATCTTCTGCTGCTATAGTCCATCCACTTGAAGGTTCAATGTGTTGTGCATACAGAGATGCTCTTCTGTACACCACTGGTGTAACACATGGTTATTTGAGTTACCGTCACTTTCTTGTCTGCTTGAACCCGTCTGGCCATTCTCCTCTGACCTCTCTCATTAACCAGGCATTCTTGTCCACAGAACTGCTACTCATAGAATGTTATTTTGTTTTCTCACAACATTTTCTGTAAACTTTAGAGACTGTTGCTTGTGAAAATCCCAGGAGATAAGCAGTTTCTGGGATACTTAAACCCTCCTGTTTGGCACCAAAAATCATTCCACAGTCACTGCCAATTAGATCATGATTTTTCCACATTGTGGACAATATTTGAACCTCTTGACCATGTCTGCGTGCTTTTATACATTGAGTTGCTGCCACGTGATTGATTAGATATTTGCATTAATGAGCATGTGTGCCTAATAAAGTGGCCACTGAGTGTATTGTGCTACAGTTGCTTTCAGCAACCACAAGGGCAGATTTGAAAATCTGTTTGAAGAGCATGAACTTTATGGAAAGGAAAATAACTATAAAATGATAAAATGACTAGGATTATTTTAGTGTTTTACTTTTTGTCTTTAATTTTAAACCCAATCTAGGTATGTTTATCATTTAATCCTCAAAGTTCTCTGGTGGCAACTGGCAGTATGGATACTACAGCTAAGCTTTGGGACATACAGTCTGGAGAAGAATCTGTTACTCTGACAGTATGTACAAATTTTTTTTCCACAAATGCTTCCTTTCTGCTTAACTACCTTGAAGTTATATCATCTGAGAATATTAGATGAAAAGCGTGTTTGTAATTAAGATTGAAAATGAAATCAGTGACAGATGCTAGGAATCTAAATAAAAACTGAAAATACATGAAGTAATCAGTAGGTGAGGCTATTCTGTAGGAAGAGGTGCCTACAGGTATGTCTTGATCTGCTGAATATTTCCAACAAATTTTGCTTTTATTTTTCATTTTGTTATCATATTTCATTCATTTTGATGGCTTGTTTTAAATCCATGACTTGAACATTAATTGCCAAAGTTGTATTGTACATTTGCATTGTGGCGGATAGATGTGAATCAGGTTGGCAATAACTTGTTTTCAAAGAATCTCAATGTGTAAATGAATTTGAGTTGTTTATTTTCATAAATGTGAATTTTTTCAGAAATTCTCTAAACCTAAGATTGTTTTATTACATTACCTTTAGTTACAGATAATACATATAATCAGCGGTTCTCTCTGACGTACCAACATGAATTTTTCTCTTTTCTGTATAACTGATTATCTGGTAGATCCTTCATTAGGAGTGATAATTCAAATTAGATTAATGAGTGACGGTTCCACTTCTTGTCAACAGGATTCTTGTGTTGTCTATTGATTCTGAGTGGAAAGGTGTTTCAAGTGCACTTTAAAGACTTGAGCATTTATGTATTTTTCAGTGTTGCATAGAAGTTTTTGGCATTGTTGCTGCTATCATTTCAATGAGACTTTCAGTAATGTGGCTTAGATGTAATCAGGCTCCCACTGTACTATTCATAAAAGTTTAGGAAATTATATTTTTTTGAGGTCAATGTATACCTCTCAATTAGCAACACTATAAGTTGGTTACATGCTTGCAGTGCAGTACAGCACAATACAGGCCCTTCAGCTCACAATGTTGTGCCCGTCTACTAATCTACTTCAAAATCAATTGAATCCTTCCCTCTTACATAGCCCATAAACCTCCATTTTGCTTCATCTGCCACCCCCAGCTCCCTGCGGATCATTACTGTGAAGAGATTAGTTGCCAGGATAATTTCAGTGTTTGCCAGTAATAAAACAGAAAATCTAGAAGTACTTATCAGGCCAAGTTGCAATCGTGGAGCTTACAAGAGCAGTCTTAACCTCCTGAACATCTCCAATATATTATGTTTTATTTCAGATTTATGGCATTTTAGGTACTTTGCTTTTCCTTTACATATATTAGTGTTTAATCCATGCTAGATTAAGATCCAATATGGATTTTATTGAGCCATATTACTAGAGGAGAAGAATGGACTTTATGCTAAATAATAGAGGTAATGAATCAAGCTTGCAAAGATGTGGTAAATCAAAGAGTCAAAATTAGAGAAAGCAAGGTCAACATGACTGTACCTATTTGAAGAAGTAGCATACTATATGCTATGGATTAAGGGGACACAACTGACATACTTCTTGAAAACTTCTTGTCACACAGGAAACTGTTGGAATAAATGGAGGAGTCTTGGAAGAATGTAACTGGTGAACTAACTCAGAGATTAGTTCCTGGCTCTCTGTTGTTTACCATAGGGATTTTTTTATCTGTTAGTTACAATTTACATTAATGACATGGAGGAGGGATAGAAGTGCAAGGTTTCCAGGTTTGCTGCTGATGTTAAATTAAATGGAAGAATATGTTGTGACAAAGCCATTGTGATTTTGCAAAATGTTATAGAAAACTACCAAATGAAATTTAATGTGCGGAGGTATGAGAGCATGCACTCTGATAAGAGTAAAAAAAGGCAGATGCATATCCAAATAGAGAAGGGTGGTAAATGAGTGAAGTTGTGATGATTCCAGATGTTTCGAAGCATAAATCACAATGTTTCTGTGCAGGTCCATAAATAGTTGAGAAGACATTTTTTTTATGAAGGATTTGGAGTTTAATATCTGGAGGTTTTGTTGCGCTGTGCAGGATGCTAGTGAGCGCACACCTGGAATACTGTCCAAATCTTTGTCTCCTTACAAGAAATGGATATCTTATCATTAGAGGCAGTCCAGACAAGAGTCACCAGGCTGGTTCTTGGGATGAAAGAGCTGTCCTATCAAGAGAGGCTAGTCTATTTCAGTCTGCATTGCTTGGAGTTTAGAAGATTTACTCCTTTAGGAGCTTGATATAGAAATCCCATAAGGGATGACAGAGTGAATATTAGGAATTCTCTGACTCACTGGTGGTGAGTTATCAGAATCAGGTTTAATATCTCTGGCACACGTCATGAAATTTCTTAACTTTTTGGCAGCAGTACAATAAAATACATACAAAAAAACTGAATTACACCATGTGTATATATATATATATCTATATATCTATATATATATATATATATATATATATATATATAAATTAAATAGTTAAATAAGTAGTGCAAAAACAGAAATAATAAGTAGTGAGATGCTGTTCATGGGCTCAGTGTCCATTTAGAAATTGGATGGCAGAGGGAAGAAGCTGTTCCTGAATCGCTGAGTGTGAGCCTTCAGGCTTCTGCACCTCCTACCTAATGGTAACAGTGAGAAGAGGGCATGTCCTGGATGGTGGATGTCCTTAATGATGGAAACTGCCTTCCTGAGGCACAGCTCCTTGAAGATGTCTTGTGCAGTTGCTCCCTCATACCAGATGATAATGTAGACAATTGGAATGCTTTCCATGGTACATCTGTAGAAGTTTTTGAGTGTCTTAGGTAGACAAACCCAATCTCCTCAAACTCCTAATGAAATATAGCTGCTGTATTGCATTCTTTCTAGTAGCATCAACATGTTTTTAGTGAAGATATATAATATTTACAGTGGAGATACATGAGTAATTGAAAGATTGAGGAATTGAGTGTTATGGAGAACATGGCATAAGAAGAACTGAACCTAGTATAGATCACCCATGGTCATACTGACTGGCAAGGTAGGTGTGGTGAACTACATATACCTGTCTGGACACGCCCCCTGCTGACTGCCCCTGTGGCTCCTCCCACAGACCCCTGTATAAAGGTGATGGAGGTCTGAGCCTGGCCTCTCAGTCTCCAGGATGAAGTATAGTGGTCACTCACTGCTTGCTCCTTCTTCCAGTCATTAAAAGCCGATACCTTGCTTTTACATCTCAGAGTGAGTTATTGATGGTGCATCAGTAGGTTTGAGGAACCTAGATATTACAAGAAAGATAGTGGCATGGATAGATGATTGGCTGATTGGCAGGAGATAAAGAATGGAAATAAAGGAAGCTTTTTCTGGTTGGCTGCCTGTGACTAGTTGTATTCTGCAGGGGTCTGTGTTCAGACTGCTTCTTTTTACATTATATGTTAATGATTTGATGGCTTTGTGGCCAGGTTTGTGGATGATGTGAAGAAGAGGGGCAGTTAGGGTTGAGGAAGTAAGAAGGCTGCAGAAGGACTTGGACTGATTAGGTGAAAGGGCAAAGAAGTGGCAGATGGAATACGATGTTACAAAGTGTGTGGTCATGCACTTTGGCAGAAGGAACAAAAGCGTAGTCTATTTTTTAAATGGGCAGAAAATTAAAAAATCCGAGGTGCAAAAGGACTTGGGAGTCCATGTGACGGATTCCCTAAAGGTTAACTCGCAGGTGGCGATGAAGGCAAATGCAATGTCAGCATTCATTTCTAGAGTCTAGAATATAAAAACAAGGATATAATGCTGAGGCTTTATGAGGCATTGATGAGGACTCACTTAAGTATTGTGAGCAGTTTTGGGCCCCTTATCTAAGAATGGATGTGCTGATATTGGAGATGGTTGCAAGACTGATTCTGGGAATGAAAGAGAATGAAGAGTATTTGATGGCTATGGGATCTCATTGAAACCTATCGAACATTGAAAGGCCTAGGTAGCGGATGTGGAGGGGATGTGGGGGAGTTCTCACTCAGAGGGCACAGCCTCCGAATAGAGCAGGGGTTCTCATAGTGGTTAATGGTAGGGGTTCACGGCATAAAAAGGTAGGGACCCCTGGAGTAGAGGAACATCCATTAAGAATGGAGATGAGGAGGAATATTTTTAGCTAGAGTGTGGTGAATCTGTGGTATTTGTTGCCACATGCAACTGTGGAGGGTATATTTAAAGGGGAAGTTGATAGGATTTCTCAGCGAGTGAAAGGTTATGGGGAGAAGGCAGAAGAATGAGGTTGAGAAGGATCGTGGATCAGCCATGATGAAATGGCAGATCAGACTTGATGGGCCGAATGGCTTAAGTCTGCTGTGTCTCTTATGGTCTTATGGTTTTATAATGAGAAATCACACAAGTCTGAGATGCAAAGGTTCGAAGATGTTCTGGAGATTATTTTGCAAAAGCCTCATCTGTATTTACAACAAGTAATTAGAAAAGTGTTCTTTATTTTAAGGGGGAATTGAATATAGAAAATATGAAGTTATGCTTCAGTGAGATAGAGCATTAGGTGTGTTGGAAGAAGTTCAGAGAAGATTTATGGACAAATATTTGGAATAAAGGGTTTCATTAGAGGGAATGGTTGTAAAGACTATACTTGTACTTGCTGGGGTTTACAAGGACTAGAAGGGACTTTTTCTGAAGCATACTGATGGGTCTTGACAGAGCGGATATGGATATGATGTCCCCTATGGTCTAATCTGGAACTCATTGCTAAAAAGTAAGGATCACCCATTTAAGATGGAGGGAAAATGCATTTTTTTCTAATGGTTAAGGGTATTTGAATCTCTCATCCTCAAAGAGTGGTGGAGGTAGAGCTCCTGAATGTTTCTTAAGACAGAGGTAAACAGATTATTGTTGAAAGACAAGATAAAGTGTTGCCACAGATGGACAGGGGTTTCAATTTGTAGTTCAATTTGGTTCTTGCTAAGTGGTGGAATAATCTTGAGGGACAGAATGACCTATTCTTATTCCTAAATCAAATATCTGTATGTTATGTTCGTATGGCGCTGCTGATGCTTCCTTCTCTTCTTTGGACTAAACTTCACTTAAGTGAACAACTAACGGCTTAATTTCAGGTTGTCCCTTTCTGATGACTTTATTTCTTTTTTTCAGGGTCATTCAGCTGAAATCATTTCTTTGTCATTTAATACAACAGGAGATAAGATTATCACAGGCTCCTTTGACCATACAGTTTCTGTGTGGGATGTGGGATCTGGCAGGTGTGTAAGTTACTTTGCTTAATGGTTCAGCACAATTGTTAATGATGTGATTTTAAATATCCTTTGGAAGATCCATGCAAGTTTGAGCATTCTCAGTTTAATTTGTACAAAGATGCAAAATATTATAAAATATAGGGGAAGATGTTGTTCAGCACATACCCAATAACATAATAATGTTCACATTCCATTTATCTCTGCTTTTCTCACTTAATATTTTTCTTCTTTTGATCATTTTATTCTTTTTGCTACTTTCTTTGTAACAATATGTGGATTGATATTTGAAATTTCTTCAAGTAGCTCTGGAAAAATACAATGAGTGCCTATACAGCATTCACAGTATTCCAGTTGTGTAAAGAGTAGGATTTATCAAATATAACATGGCTTTATATATCTATACATTATTTGCTGTCTTTTCTATATTCCAGCGATGACTAAACTTCAATGCTTTTGTAAATTTAAATTTGCCAGACCAATAATCACACCACACAGTTCTTTACTTTATCCTTTTCACCAGTTTATTTGTTTTAGCTCAGCCGGCGAGGAACTCGGAGCTGAACATCAAAGAGCCAGAATTTCTCTCTCTCTCTCTCTCTCTCTCTCTCTCTCTCTCTCTCTCTCTCTCTCTCTCTCTCTGGCGGCTCATGATGAGCTTCTGTGTAACACTCAGAAACATGGCAATTTATAGAACTGAACAGACAAAGAGCACTCAGTTTCAACAGATATTTCCGCCAAGTCAGAGCAAAACTTAATTAAGAGAGTCCACTAAATCAAGGTTTTAATTACAGACAGATACTTGCCTTATCAGTGTGTTCTCTCTAAACAAACAAGGGAACTTAGATCAGTGATGTGAAATCGTAAGGCACGATTATGCAACCTGTGTGAATTCAGCCCCCATGTCATTCCCAAAGGGACAGCTGTGAGTTGTTAATCTAATCAGGCTGAAGGCAGATTCCTTAGCCAAGGACCGACTCTGCACACTTTCACAGAACAGAGCACACACACAAGCTGGCACTTAATTTTAACCTGTTATTTACAAGAATCATTTCTTACCTCCCCTAATATTCTTAAAACTTCATCACTTTCGGAAAAATGTTGCAAAGCTATGAAAAAACACTGTAACTGTATGTTCTTTGTTTCTTAACAAGAAATGAACTGTTCAAATCATAGCCTTGGAGATTTTAAAACACTTTTAAACATATATGAAAGTGGTTTAGTATGGTAGGTCCCTTGTCAGATGCGTGTGATGTTCTGTACAACCATTGTTCCATGTGCATAAGGCTCAAAGTGTTGTATACATTAGAAGAAGCCTTATATACCAAATCTCACACAAAGACCTCATTGTGCTTGAATTCCTTCTATTGAGAAGGGGGTAAAGTGAAGTAAGTAAATACAGCAGTGGCTTTTGGGTTGAAGATGCAATATTACAGATGGAAGTTGTTGTGTAGAGAGAATGAATCACAGGTGCTGAGAGATAATCATGTGTGGATATTAGAGAAGATTCATGAAAATTGATCAGAGAGAGAATTAGGCTTAAGAGTTGGGATAAGTGTGAATAGAGGGGTTGGTGCTCTAGAACCTAGGCTCTCAGGAGGAAGGATGATGAGCAGAGCCTACCTGGAAGGTGTCAGACTGCTTGAACTGACTGAAAATACGCAGATAAATTCATGCCGCTTCTAAATAATCCTGTAGCAGGCATCTGGTTAAAGAGTGATGCTTGCACCAGTCAGGGGCTGTATAAGTGAGAAATAATTTCTACTCAATATTCTGGATTTTCTTCATATACCTAGAAATGGAAGAGTATGAACTCTTATTTGTACTTCATTCTCAATTCCAAACGTAGGAGCAGTTGGAAAATAAACTTTGTTTGCATTATAGTTGGAAATATGAACTTGTTATTTCTGATTTTTAAGTATTTTTAATTTTGTTTTGCATTAGGAGAATGCATACCCTGATTGGGCATCGAGGAGAGATCAGCAGTGCACAGTTTAATTGGGACTGTTCACTCATTGCTACTGGATCAATGGACAAAACTTGCAGAGTGAGTTTTACACTAAATTATGCCATCATACTGTATAAATTTCTGCAGCCTTTAAATAACTGGAAATGCAGGCTTCAATCAGACCAGAGTTTCAAAGTGAAATATAGGTTTCCCCCTCTATCCAAAGGTAGAGTGTTCCTATGAAACTGTTTGTAAGCTGAAATGTTGTAAAGTGAAGAAGCAATTACCATTTATTTTTATGGGAAAAATTTTTAAGTGTTCCCAGACACCAAAAATAACCTACCAAATAACACATAAAACCTAAAATAACACGTACATGTAGTAAAAGCAGGAATGATATGATAAATATACAGCCTGTATAAAGTAGAAATATTGTAGGTATGGTGTAGTTTCACTTACCAGTATCTGGAAGACAATGAGCCAAAATTGATTTGGAGGAAAAAAATCGGCATGTACACGCATGTGCACGTACACGCCTACACACATACACGCATACGTACATACATGCGTATGCACGTACATACATACGCACGTACACACATGCACACACAACTGCCCGCACAAGACTTCACGGTCATGGTAGTCTTTCTCGGGGTGAACACACGTATAAAGCGGGCGTCTTTTTTTTGTAAAATGAAAATTCTCTTTGATTAGCGAAAACAGGTACTAATGTAGGTCTTTCGTAACAGCAAGTTGTCGTAAAGCGAACGTTCAAAAAACGGGGGCCATCTGTAACTCAATATTAACATTATTTGTCACTGCTGTTCTGGAAGATAGCTTTTTATTACATTGCTTGCTTTTATTTATATCTCATCTGGCCTCAATTTTAAAATTAAGAAATGAAATTGAAGGTGGAAGTCGAGATATATAATTTTGAGAAATGCAAGCATTGCCAATGTCTTAATTTTTGACTCCTGTTGTCTAATAGGGTGATGATTTTTTTTCTAGCCTGTAAAGGGCAGAAGTTGCAAAGCAAGTCATTTAATAAGACATTGGTAGGAATATTCTTGCTATTGAGATTTTACTATTTTAATATTTAAACTTGTATTTAGACAAGGTAATGAACAGACAATTCCACAATTTAGTTTCCGCATCTTATTTGAAAACACATCTCCAGCTCCACTTCAGTGCTACCTATTGTGGATCCTCCATATAGTCATATTTATGACACTGCTTCACCTATATTTACCAATGAATAAGCAGATATTATTTCCCAATTATAAATACATTATAATAAATACTTGACTTTGGTTCTCAAACCAATTCTATTCTTTTGTTAGTGACTCTTTCTCAAATGAGATAGAAGCATAGAAACATAGAAAACCTACCGCACAATACAGTGCCCACAATGCCGAACATGTACTTATTTTAGAAATTACCTAGGGATTATCCATGGCCCTCTATTTTTCTAAGCTCCACGTACCTATCCAGGAGTCTCTTAAAAGACCCTATCATTTCCACCTCCACCAGCGCTGCCAGCAGCCCATTCCATTTTTTTACTCTCTGCGTAAAAAAAACACCCCTGGCATCTCCTCTGTAACTACTTCCACACACCTTAAAACTGTGCCCTCTCATGCCAGCCATTTCAGCCCTGTGAAAAAGCCTCTGACTATCCACATGATCAATGCCTTGCATCATCTTATACACCTCTAATCGGTCACCTCTCATCCTCCACTGCTCTAAGGAGAAAAGGCCGAGTTCACTCAACCTATTCTCATAAGGCATGCTCCCCAATCCAGGCAACATGCTTGTAAATCTCCTCTGAACCCTTTCTATAGTTTCCACATCCTTCCTGTAGTGAGGTGCCTAGAACTGAGCACAGTACTCCCAAGGGGAGTCTGATTAAGGTCCCATATAGCTGTAACATTACCTCTTGGCTCTTAAACTCAATCCTACGGTTGATGAAGGCTAATGTGCCGTATGTCTTCTCAATGACAGAATCAACCTGCGTAGCTGCTTTGAGTATCCAATGGACTTGGACCCCAAGATCCCTCTGATCCTCCACACTGCCAAGAGTCTTACCAGTAATACTATATTCTGCCATCATCTGCCATGACCTTGATGATTGAACTACATATATTCTCTCATTACCAAGATTCTCTTCATCCATCTCCATAATATCGCCCACCTGCATACCTGTCTCAGCTCATCTTTTACTGACATTCTCACACATCTACAGACTTGCTTATTTTCCTGCCCCTGTAAACTTGAACTCATTTACATTTATCTCAACTAGCATGAGAGCTTATTTACCCAATTATCTCTGATAGCTTCCTGTTACTGTGTTTTCTTAAGTGTCATTTTGCCTTTATTTCAGTAAAGAAATCTTTAAAAATGAATTAATTTGACTTACTTAAATTGATTACATTCCAGATGTGGGATGCAGTTAATGGGAAGTGCGTAGCAACTTTGTCTGGGCATGAAGATGAAGTACTTGATGTTTGCTTTGATTACACAGGACAGCTTATAGCAACTGCATCGGCTGATGGTAGGTTTACTAGCAGTCCATAAAAGGGCCTATTTGTGTACAGTGCCTTTTCCATCCCTGCTACATGTCCTCATGTTTATATGCTGATATGATTTCCCCCACTTTTAATAAAAATGCTCTGAAGTATACTCAATTATTATAATAGCAGCTGTTGAAAACATTCTTTTATTACATTTGAATTAATCTCTCCCTTACAAAGATTTTAACATATGCCTCAGGACATTCATTAATCATATGATTGATATAACTTCAAGAGGTTCTGTTGTACTGAGTTGACCCTTAGTCAATGAGCAGAATCAATGTGTGATGACGCATCCTTTGATTCTTCCAGATATAACTTGCTGTTAGTTTACATTAATGATTTTACATCATTAGTACTTCAACATAGTGAGTTTATGTGGAATCAGCGAGTAAGAGGTTATTTTACTAAAGAAATGCAGAAAAGTATTTTAGAAAGCATACGGGGTAATGCAAAAGGATAGGCAGGAAGGTAAGGGAGGTAGGGTAACACTCTTACATAAGAGTGAGATCAGGGAGATAGTGAGAGGTAATATAAGATCCAAGAGCAGAATGTTGAATCCATCTTGGTAGAGATTAGGAATAGTAAAAAGAGAAAAAAATCTGGTGGGAGCAGTCTATAGGTCACCAAATAATATTACAGAGGCACAGGCAATAAATCAAAAAATATCTAATGTATGTAAGAATAATGACTGCTATCATGGGGCTTTAACTTGCACAAAGATTAGATGAATCAAGTAGGTTGAGGCAGTCTTGTGAAGACTTCACAGAATCCATCCAAGAGTAGCCAAGCATAGACTGGGAGCATAGGCTATATGGTGGGATAATTGAGGAACGGTGGAAGACCTTCAAAGAGATATTTTACAGCATTCAAAATAAAAGTATATTCCATTTAAAAGCAAGGACAGTAATGATGGAGAAAGCCCAGGGAGAATATATTATGAAAGAAAATTACACAAAATATAAGAACAGAGAGTAAAAGTTTTCATCATTATATAAAGTGGAAAAGGATGGCTAAAGTGAACTTAGCTCCTTTGGAAGATAAGAAAGGGGAATTAATATTGGGTAATGCAGAAATGTCAGAAGTTTTGGGCAACTATTTTGTGTTGGAATTCAGTACCTGATGGTACTGAGGAAATGACAGAAGTTATAGTACGGGCAATAATGATAATTTAAGAAAATTCTCTTGCCTCTTAGGCAGGCCCCAGCGGGTTGGCTTACAGCAAATATCACACCGCAGTTTTTAAAAAATTGTAGGCAAAAAGCAGGTAACCATAGGCCAGTTAGCTTACCATCTGCAGCTAGGAAAATGCTTGAAATTATCACAAAGGAATAAATAATGAGACATCTAAATAGAAGTGGTTCTATCAGGCAGACACAGCATGGATTCAGGAAGGACAGTTTGCTTGACAAACTCACTGCATTTCTTTGAGGATATAATGAACACAGTGAATAGAGGGGAACAGGTGGATGCTATATACTTGGATTTCCAGAAAGCTTTTGATGAGGTGCTGCATAAAAGACTTATCCATAAGATAAAGATGCATAGGCAAGAGAAAATCTGCAGATGCTGGAAATCCAAGCAACACACAAAATGCTGGAGGAAGTATGCAGGCCAGGCAGCATCTTGCTGAAGGGTCTTGACCCAAAACGTCTTTGAAAGATGCAGAGCATTGGGAATAATATATTAGCTTGGATAGAGAATTGGTTAACCAATGGAAAGCAGAGAGTTGAGATAAATGGGTGATTTAATCAGTAAGCAGTCAGTGGTGAACAGACTGCTACAGGGGTTTTTGCTAGGCCTGCAATTGTTCACAATATACATTAATAATTTGGAAGCAGGGACCCTATCTACGTTTGCTCATGATGTTAAATTGAATAGAAAAGCAAATTGTGCAGAGGATGCTGAGTGTCTAGAGAGAAAGATATAGATAGGCTAAGTGAATGGCAAGGGGTCTGGTAGAAGGAATACAATGATGGTAAATGTGAGGTCATCCACTTTTCAAGGAAAATTACAGTATCAGACTATTATTTAAATGTTGAAAGATTGTAGCATGCTGTTGTGTAGAGGGACTTGGGAATGCTTGTGCATGAATTACAAAAATGTTGATTTGAAGATGCAACAAGTTATCAAGAAGGCAAATGGAATGTTGGCTTTCATTGTCAGAGAGTTTGAATTTAAGAGAAGGAAGGTTATGATGCAACTGTGTAGAGTATTAGTGAGGCTGCACCGAGATTACTGTGGGCAGTTCTGGTCTTCTTATTGGAGAAAATATATATGGTACTAGCTTTGGAGACGTGGCAGAACAAGTTCACCAGGCTAAACACAAAACACTCTGCAGATGCTGGGGTCAAAGCAACAAGCTCCTGGTGCTGCCTTCTCTACATTGGTGAGACCCAATGCAGATTGGGGGGCCGTTGCTACCCACTTCAACTCTGCTTCACATTCCTATTTGGATATGTCCATACATGGCCTCCTTTACTGCCATGATGAGGCCAAACTCAGGTTGGAGGAGCAACACCTCATATACTGTCTGGGTAGCCTCCAGCCCCTCGACATGATCATTGAATTCTCCAACTTCCGGTAATTCCCTCCCCCTCCCTTCCCCCATCCCAGTTTCCCTCTGCCTCCTCCTCTAGCTGCCTTTCGCCACCTTCATGGTTCCACCTCTTTCTACTACCCATAGTGCTTTCCCCTTACATTCCTTCTTCACCATTCCTGCCTATCCCCTCCCTCTTCCCCTCCCCACCCCTTGATCTTTCCTGTTATTGGTTTTTCACCTGTCACCTACCAGCCTTCTCCTTCCCACCCTCCCTCCACCTTCTTTATAGGACTGCTGTCCCCTCCCTCTTCAGTCCTGATGAAGGGTCTCGGCCCAAAACGTTGACTGTTCATTTCCATGGATGTTTCCCGACCTGCTGAGTTCCTCCAGCGTGTTGTATGTGTTGCTTAGTTTCACCAGGCTGATTCTGGTGATGAGGATTTAGCCTTTGAGGCTGTATTGAATCACTTGGAACTATACTGCCTGGAATTCAGAGGAATGAGAGGGGGTCTTTTAAAAACATATTAAGTTATGAAAGGGATAGGTAAGATAGAGGCAGGAAAGTTATTTTCATTGATAAGAGGACATAGCTTCAAGATTTCTGGGAGTAGATTTAGGGTGGAGATGAGGAGGAGCTGCTTTTCCCAGAGAGTAGAAAATCCATTGACTTCTCTGCCCAGGAAAGCAGTAGAGGCCACCTCATTAACTATATTTAAAACACAGTAGGGGAATTAAAGATTATGGGAAAAAATGGATAGGTTGGGCTGAATCTATGGCTAGATCAGCCATAATCTTATTGAATGGCCTTGTATTTCTTATGTTGTTGTGGACTAAACATGCTTTTTCTTAGTGGCTGCTGATAAGAACATTTCATTAAATGGAATCAAATGAATAGCTCACGAACCCCTTTTTTGGAGCTGAAGTGATTTTAACCTTGTGCACGCTGAAACATAATATTTTCACGTATTTCCCATCAAAATTTTTAATGTGATACTGTTACAAGCTTTAATAATGGCAGGAATTAGTGAAGAAAAGGCCTTTTGCGTATAAGATGTATAATCCTAGTCTACTAGGCATGATGACTTCAGTTTTGTGCACAATAGAATTTCACAGCTGGTGGACCTAATCCAAAATAAGTACAAACTCTGCATACCACATTGTTTTAAAGTTCAAAGTAAATTTATTGTCAAGGTAAATATATGTCACCATATACTATACAGCCCTGGTGAGTCACTTTCTTGTGGGCATACTCAGTGAATTCAAGAACCATAGTAGAATCAATGAAGGACAGTGAACATACTTTTCGTTGTGGAAAAGACAATAAACTGTGCAAATTTTAAAGGAAAAAGGAAGTAATATAAATAAATAAATAAACAATAAATACCCAGAACATGAGATAAAGGGTTCTTGAAAGTGAGACGATAGATGGTGGGAACAATTCAGTGATGATGCAAGTGAAGTTGAGTGATGTTATCCCACTGGTTCAAGAGCCTGATGGTCGAAGGATAATAACTGCTCTTGAATCTGGTGGTGTGAGGCCTGAGGCTCCTGTACCTTTTTACTGATGGCAGCAGTAAGAGTGAATAACCTGGGCATTGAGTGTCTCTGATGATGGTGCTACTTCCCTGCAGCAGTGCTCCATGTAGATGTGCTAAATGCTGGGGTTAAAACACCTTTTCAGTTTTGCATACTGAATACGTATTTTTGAAACTGTATTCTTTTCTGTGCAGCCTGATCCAAACTGGCAGGTTTTAAGCAGGGTCAGGATGAAAACAATGGTTTTCTAATTCCTGCTGGGATTACACATCTAGGAAATTAAGGGATGATTTGATTTAAAGGGTTTCAATATAAAATAAAGATTGTCTTGATGTTCATTAATTAGCTGAACTGTTTTCTGGTTATTTAGGACACTATGTTATTATTGAAAATTACAAACTTTTCAAGGATGAAGTTATAAAAGAATTGCTCAAACAAAAATAATGTCAGAAGATGATAAATTCTTTCTGATAACTGTTGATGCTGGCTGCTTGTTTACATTGAAAGCTCAGATTGATCTCTGTTTTCAGGGGTGCTGAGGAAAGTGGGGCATGGTCTTATTTGCACATCTGCTGTGATCTTATGACATGATAGAACAGGTTCATGCTCCCTGTGCACATATTTTGAGCTAGTGGTAAAGATATTACCAGCCAGCAAATTCAACAGGATAAGTTTCAGAATTTTTAATCTATAACTGTATAGGGTTTAATTTTTTAATTTTTGTTTGGAGATACAAACAAAATCTCTTGGGCTCTTTCAGCCCATTGAGCCTGTGCCATCCTGTTACACCCGCATAAGCAATTAACCTACTAACCTGTATGTCTTTAGAATGTGGGAGGAAACCAGAGCTCCCGTAGGAAGCCCACACGGTCATGTGGATAACATGTGAACTCCTTACACACAGTATTGGGAATTGAACCCCAATCACTGGCGCTATTATAACATTACACTAACTGTTTGGCTACTGTGCATTCCCAAGTGCCCTTTACCACTTGAGTAGGAAAATGGTAGAATTATGTGATGAATGGAACAACATATTTGTATGAATATCATATTAGTTAACTGAAAAGTAATAAAAACAAACTGGAATAAAGAAACATAAGATTCTGGAGCCCAGGCCAGGACAGGCAATGTAAAGAGAAGCACTAATGTTTCTGGTCCAGGGTAGTGAAGATTTTTAAATCTGGTGTTAATTGATTCTCTATGTATAGATGCAGTCTGTTCTGCTGAGCATTTTCAGCATTAAAATAAAATCTGATCAGCTCCCTAAAATTATGCAAGTTAAATGAAGAATAACTGATATGCAATATAGATGGCCCAAACAGCATTAACTGTTAATGCATTTTAATTTTCACTTCAATTACATCACTTAATTATTTAAAAAGTCTATAAAAAGTGATATAATTATTCAGAATTTAATAACCCTATTAAAAAAGTAAATCATTATTTAAATATTTCAGTTTACGAAGTGAATGTAGCTTGGTAAATTTAATTATAATGTTACACCAAGTATCTTTGCTTTTGATATTATGAAGTTGTGGCTGAGGATTATTTGAAGAATAATTAAGAAATCTTTGAGAGGATTACAACAAACCTGACTACATTTCAAAAAGTTGGTTTAAAGGGAATTAATGTATCTTCAGATTGTGATACCTTCACATGAATGTATATCCAACTTTCTTTCATTTAGTAGCTCTTACATCCACAGTGATGAAGTGTTTTAAGAGGCTAATGATGAAACATATCAACTCCTGCCTGAGAAGCGACTTGTATCTGCTCCAATTTACCTACTGGCACAACAGGTCTCACTCAACATCTGGACAGGAAGGATGCATACATCAGGATGCTCTTTATCAATTACAGCTTCGCATTCAATACTATCATCCCATCAAAAATAATCAATAAGTTTCAAGATCTTGACCTCAAAACCTCCTGTGCAATTAGATCCTCAATTTCTTCACAGTCAGTTCAGATTGGCAACCACATCTCCACAATCTCCATCAATTCAAGCGTACCACAACGCTGTGTGCCTAGCCCCCTGTTCTTCTCGTTTTATGGTTATGACTGTGTGGCTAAGCACAGCTCCAAACCGTATTCAAGTCTGGTGATGACATCAGTGTCTTAGGCCGAATCAAAGCTGGTGACAAATTACTTACTCAATTTCAGTAAGACCAAGGAGCTAATTATTGACTTCAGGAGGAGAAAACCAGAGGTCTCTGAGCCATTCCTCATTGAAGAATCAGAGGTGGAGAGGGTCAGCAACTTTAAATTCCTCAGTGTTAGCATTTTGGAGGACCAGTCTTAGGCCTAACACATAAATTCAGTTATAAGAAAACAAGGTAGCACCTCTACTTCCTTAGCAGTTTGCGAAGATTCAGCATGATATCTAAAAGTTTGGCAAACTTCTATGGATGTGAGGCAGAGCATATAATGGCTGGCTGTATCACAGCCTGGTATGGAAACACCCATGACCTTAAATGGAAAATCCTACAAAAAGTAGCATATACAGCCAGTCCATCATGGATAAAGCCCTCCCACCACTGAGCACATCTACACAGTGTGTTGCTGCAGGAAAGCTGCATCCATCATCAGGGACCCCCACCACCCAGGTCATGCTGTCTTCTCACTGCTGCCATCAGGAAGAAGGAACAGGAGCCTCAGGTCTCACACCACCAGGTTCAGGAACAGTTATTACCCCTCAGCCATCAGGCTCTCGGAGCAAGGAGATAACTTCACTTGCTCCATCATTGAAATGTTACTGCAACCTATGGACTTACTTTCAAGGACACTTCATCTCATAGTCTCAATACTTCTTGCTTACTTATTTATCATTATTATTTCTTTCTTTTGTATTTGCACAGTTTGTTGTCTTTTGAATGCCCAAGTTGGAGTGGTATTTTATTGATTCTGTTATGCTTATTATTCTATTATGGATTTATTAGATATGCCCACAAGAAAATTAATCTCAGGATAGCATATGATGACATATGTACTTTGATAATAAATTTACTTTGAGCTTTGAACATGTTGAATTGCCTAGTATCAGTTGCCCATCTGAAACCAGGATCAGGAAGCGTTCGTTCCCTGATAGATTCCAAATGTTGAGACTTTTTCAAGCTGTTTCTTACATCCATTTGTGGGAAGATCTTACGTCTTCACTGAGATTGTTTTCTGTATTTATGCCAGAAATGGTAATTTTTGTCATTATTTGCTTGAAGGCACTGCAAGAGTTTATAGTGCAGCCAGCCGCAAGTGTATGCTGAAGTTAAAATGTCATGAAGGAGAAATATCAAAGGTAAGTGTAGAAAAGTGTTTTAGAAAAGAGAATGACTATATTAAAGGTTACATTTACGTAGGATTTAGTTGAAGTTGAGTATAAAGCTGGCATAAATTTATCAGGCCATTTACTCTGAGCACTGCTCAGTAACCACAGTATGCCTATCTATTGTGGGATACGTAAAATGGTCTTTATTTCAGTACTAAACAGTCCTGCTCTTTCAACTTGTCCTTGAATACATTGATAACTGTGTTGATATTATTTCCCACACTCATGTAGAACTTAAAAATATCATTAAATTTTTTGCCTATTTCCTCCCTGCTCTCACATATACCTGATCGATTGTTGACTCTCCACAGCAGTGTCATTAAGTCATAAAGTCAGAGTACTACAGCATAGGTACCATCCCTTCTAGTCCATGTTTACCTGCTCTTCTGCTTAATCCCATCTTCCTGTGCCCAGACCATAGCCATCTATACCCCTCCCATCCATATACCTATCCAAACTAGCATCTATCACATACATTGGCAGCTAATTCCTTACTCACACCACCTCAGAGTTTTCCCTCAGATTTTCCTTAAGTATTTCACTTTTCACCCTAAACCTATGACCTCTATTGCCAGTCTCACCTGACTTGAGGGGAAAAAAGCCTGAATGTATTCACCCTGTATAACCTCCTTATAATCTTGTTTGCCTCTGTAAGATACTCCTCATTCTCCTGCACTCTAGGGAGTAAAGTCTTAACTAGTCAATCTTTCCCTATAACTCAAGTCCTCAAGTCCCAGCAGTATCCTTTTAAAATGTTGATCCATGGTCTCCTCTTTTGCCATGATGAGCACACTCTCAGGTTGGGGGAACAACACCTCCATATATGTAGCCTCCAAAGTGATGGCATGAACATTGATTTCTCCTTCACTTTATCTCTTATCTCTTTCTTTTTATCTCTTTTTTTCTCTTCCCTCTGTCTCCCCTCCATTTCAAAGCCCCCCCCCCCCAGGCCTCTTATCTCTTCTTCTCATCTGTCTAGCACCTCCCCCGGTTCCCCCTCCTCCTTCTCTTTCTCCCATGGTCCACTCTTCTGTCCTATCAGATCTCCCTTTCTCCAACCCTTTACCATTCCCACCCACCTGGCTTCACCTATCACCTTCTGCTTTAAGTTCCTCCTCTCTGCCCTCTTTTTCAAAGGTCCTTGTCTTCATCAACCTTCTTGGTAACCCTCTAGAAAAGCTCTTTAAGATTAGTTAGACATTCTTTGTTCCTGAATCATACTGACGGGATTCTTAACAGCACCTCCTGGATATCTGTTCTCATTCCTTCATCTCTCAGCCAGAACAAGAATGTTTCTCTTTGTCCCTACCTTTTACCCCAAGAGCTTCCACATTTGATGGGCCATCATTCATAATTTTTGCCTCCTTCAGTGGGATTCCATTAGCAGATGTGTCTTTATCTCCATTTCACTTCCACACTTTCCTTTGTGATTCCATGGTCCTATGAATATCTTCCAAGTAGTCCCCAGAAATGCAACACCTGCCTATTTATCTCTTCCCTTCTCAGTATCTAGGGACCCAAATAGACCTTAACACAACAGATTCTGCAGATGCTTCAAATCCAGAGAAGTATACAGTATCCAAATGCTGATGAAAATGCACAGGTCTGGCAGCATCTTTGAAAGTGAATAAACTGTTGACATTTTCTGAGTTCTGATGTTGTGCTTCTCTTTTTTATACTTCGTTCATGTTTATTGTCATCAGACTGTACACAGATACAATCAAACAAAACAACTTCCTACAGACCATGATGCTACCCACAAAAGATATGTCACATAATGAGGCCCTCCGTTGTTTGGAGATAACCATGGATGTTATATCACGTAGCTGCCTACGTGATACACAAGCCAGGACAGCATGATATAGAGAGCAGAATGTTGCCCATGCAGCAGGCTACCCCTCTCCACGCAGATGAGGAACAGCAAAACTGAATCAGTTTTACACCAGTGGTGTTGCAGGGGTTGACTGTCAGCGTTGAACTCAATGAAGAACTGTTTCAGGGACTGCAGCTCTGGAGTTTGAATTCATTGAACTCAATGTAGAACTGTTTCAGGGACTCCAGCTCTGGAGTTTTCCTTGGGGTTTATACCGGAAGCCTTCCCCATGAGTGGGTATAGCTACAAGGCAGTGGAAGTTTGAGATCAGAGTTTTCCTTCTCCTAGATGAGCTGCCAACCATGGCTAATGAGCCCTATCTGCACACAGCACATAAAGTAAAATACTACTGCAAATAAGTTTTGACAATCCTCACTAAATGATACAGCCAACAGGACACACTAAATGGTGCTCCTGTTAGAATGGGGGTGGGGAGCCCTACACTTCCTCAGAAAGTATAGATGCAGCTGTGTCTTCTTGACTATTGAGGAGGTGTTTTAGGTCTAGGTTTAAGTGCAAATCAAGGAACTTTGTTCTCTTCATTCTCCCTGTAACAGAGTTATTAATGTGCAATGGAGAGTGGTCGACCTGCAGCTTCCTGAAGTCCACATTCATCTCTCTTGTCTTGTCCAGGTTGAGACTCAGGTTGTGAGGCACCAGTGCTCAGCCTGATTCTAACTACCAATTTTGAAAGTAATTATTATCTTGATAACCTTGGTCCATACTTTGTCAGAGACATTGCTTCTGTTCTTCCATTTCTCCCCATCTTCCAATTTAAAACAATTTGTTTTCTCACTTTTCTGGCTCCGATGAATGACCCTTGATTTGAAACATCAGCATTATTTCATATCTCCCTCTCCCTCAATCATATTGGTGCAAAATTTTCCATTTTTGTTTTAGATTTATTGCATCTGCAATGCTCTTTGATCCAAGTAATTTAATGATATTGTTGCTTTCTCCAGTGGCCTCCTTAATGATGATTTGGCCACTTGATCTGGTAGAGTCAGGGATAAATTAATTCATTTAAATCTGAATTTGCATTAATGTCTCAAAATAGCAGGAAACTGACCTTGCACCTGATACAGCTGTGCACCCTGAATAACGGAAGGTTGCTCTTGCCAAGATGATCTCTCAACACTTTTGGCAATTTGGCAGCTGTAGATTACATTGCAAAATTTCAAACTCAAGTGCTAATATCTGACAAGATAGACTGTTTATCTATATTGTCCCATCAGATTCTGACTGAGAAGACCAACTGTGCTTTTATTATGCCATAAATCAATGTTGTGAGCAGTTTCTCCTAGGAAATAATAACAAAATCAATTACTAACCATCAAAAATGATTTGAATTAATGGCAAGAGAGAAAAACCATCATAAGATAGGATGGCATAAAACTGTGTTTCAGTAAAACTGCTGTATGATTAACGTTTTTATTGCTTTCATATTTGCAGTGATGCAAATGTCTGTGTGATGAATTAATGGCATGTGAAACAGTTACATTAAATTTATTTAGTAATAGAGGATGAAGCGCATTTCATTAAAAATTTTATTTTCAAAATGACTGTTTCCATACTCTGTTTAATGAACATTTTGTAAAATTGCCTTGAAGCTTTAGAGCTATCTGACCTTGACAGAGTTTCAATTAAATCTTGAAGTCCAAAAACCTTAATTCCTACATGAATGAATTCCACAATTGAGTTCTGTGATATAAAATGTAGCATAGGGGTAAAGTAAGTTGGATATTCGATAGAAACTTTAAATCTTCCCTTTACAACTTACATGCATCTTAACTGAGTAAAATAAAATGGTCTTTATATTTATAATGAAACTAATGTTCCATTAGGCTTTAGTGTGTTATAATAAATTAACTTTTCTGTAATCTAAAGGGAATAATGGAAGAGTATACTGGAAGACAAGGTTAGCTGTTACTTTAAACAAAGTATGCAGGAGCTTCTTTATAAAACTTAATGGTAATTCTGACAAATGCTTCATCATTAAGTAAAGAAGGAATCATTTTATATATCATTTTAGTGATAAAACAGACCATTACAGCACAATACAGTCCCTTTTAACCAACACTTGGATCCTTCCCTTCCCTTCTATATAGTCCTCCATTTTTATATTATACATCTGCCTATCGAAGAGTTTCTTAAACACCTCTAATATATCTGTCTACCACCACCCCACTCACCCACCACTCTGTGAAAAGAACTTACCTCAGACATCATACCTATACTTTCCTCCAATTACCTTAAAATTATGCCCCCATATACTGGCCATTTCTGCCCTGGGAACAAGTCTTTGGTGACCTACTTTATCTGTGACTCTTCTTATCTTGTACACTTTCTATCAAGTCTTTCATGCTCTTTCACTCCAAAGAGCATAGCTCTAGCTTGCTTAACCTACCTGCATAACACATGCCCTCTAGTCCAGGCAGCATCCTAGTAAATCTCTTCTGCACTCTCTAAAGTTTGCACATGCTTCCTATAATGAGACTGGAACTGAACCAATATTCCAAGTGTGGTCTAACCTGGGTCGTATAGAACTGCAATATTACTTTGCGGCTCTTGAATTCAATCCTCTGATTAATGAAGGACAGCACACATACACCTTTTTAAAATAACAGATCAATTTGCATGGCACCTTTGGGAGATCTAAAGGCCGAGGACCCCAAAATCCCTCTGTTCCTCCACACTGCCAAGAATCCTGCCATTAACTCTGTATTCTGCCTTCAAGTTGACCTTCCAAAATGAATCACTTTACACTTTTTTGAGTTGAGCTCCATCTGTCACTTCTTAGCTCAGTCAATATCACACTGCAAGCTACAAAAACCCTTCATACCATCACATCTCCACCACCCTTCCAGTTCCTCATCCTTCATGATAATGAAGTCTATATTTTAACTATTTTAACCAATAGTCCTAAAGACTTTGAGCAATTCTAGTGATGTGAATGCAGTATTCTAATGATACAATGTTTTTGTCAGATTTGTTTCAATCCACAGGGTAGTCGTATTCTTACAGGCAGTTCTGATAAGACAGCCAGGCTATGGGATCCTCGCACAGGCCAATGCCTTCAGGTGCTGGAAGGCCATACCGATGAAATTTTCTCATGTGCTTTTAACTATGAGGGAAATACCATCATCACAGGTACTGTAATGAAACAGGTTATGGACCATAGAAAACCAAGTATTTTTTTCCCACAAGATGATAGAAGCATATTCTATCATCTCTCTGTGAAGCATATTCAAATGTCTGGTTGGTATATAGATGAGAAAGAAAAATGAGAAGGTTGTGCAGTAA
Source organism: Hypanus sabinus (assembly GCF_030144855.1). Lineage (NCBI taxonomy): Eukaryota > Metazoa > Chordata > Chondrichthyes > Myliobatiformes > Dasyatidae > Hypanus > Hypanus sabinus. Next base: position 35,849,335 of record NC_082707.1, read on the forward strand.
AGTGACAAATGTATGTAAATAATTTGGAGTATTGTGTGCAGTTTTGGTCACCTATCTACAGGAAAGATGCAAACAACGTTGAAAGAGTACAGAAAAAAAAAATTACAAGGATGCTGCTGGGTCCGGAGGACCTGAGTTATAAGGAAAGATTGAATAGATTAGGACTGTATTCTTTAGAATGCAGAAGACTGAGAGGAGATTTGATAGAGATATACAAAATTATGAAGGGTATAGATAGGGTAAATGCAAGCAGGCTTTTTCCACTGAGGTTAAGTGGGACTACAACAAGAGATCATGGGTTAAAGGTGAGAAATTTAAGGGGAATATGAGGGGAAACTTCTTCATTCAGAGGGTCATAAGAGTGTGGATTGAGCTGCCAGCACAAGTGGTGCATGTGAGCTCAATGTCAATGTTTAAGAAAAGTTTGGATAGGTACATGGATAGTAGGGGATATGGAGGGCTATGGGCGCAGTGCAGATTGATGGGAGTGGGCAGTTTAAATGGTTTTGGCATGGATTAGATGGGCTGAAGGGCCTGTTCCTGTGCTATACTTTTCTATGACTCTGTGGCTCTTTTAAAGTGCTGAAAAAAGCATTGGAGGCCAAATTACCTCTTTTGATATATGATGCTGTGATTAATTGTATTTTTTCCCTTCACTTTATCTAATTGGAAAATTCTTTATTAGCTCAGTTTATAATTCTTTATTGTACAGCTAGATGCAAAAATGATCAATGTTTAAATGGTTGAGGCTGAGATACATCCAAGGATGTGCTGGGGCACATCATCAGTGATGTAACATGGGATCATTGGGTGATTTGGGTCTTTCGACATCAGTCACCCTCACTCAGGTGACCCTGCCAGGGTTCATCAAGCCCTGGCTTGTGTCCCAGCAGCATTGGTCCAAGGTTCACATCTCTTAATCCATAGTCATCTAGAGGCACGCTCAGCAGCCTCTGTGAAGGTCTTGATGGATCTTCTTTTTGCAGCCTTTGTAATGCCACTGAGAGAGGAGGTTCCACAGAGTGAGCAGCCAGTAAAATCTCCACCTCTATAGGCTCACAATGTACCCTTCACCCCTGTCTCTGGGACTGCTCTACCAGCTCCTAGTATTCAGCCTTACATTCAAACACCTCCTCAATATGATCTTCCCAAAACACTGTCAGTTCTACCATGACCAATTGCTTGGAGGTTTCTGTCAGAATAACCATGGCAGGTTTCATTGATGATGATGTGATGAAGTAAGTGAACTTTAATGGTTTGCCAAGATTGACTTTCAGTTGCCAGTCAGATGCCATGGCAAGCAAGCCTGATGTTGACCTGGGCTGAGCCTATGGTTGGTCTCCAGCTTTGACAAAGGTTATGGGCTTTTTGGGTTGGTGGAGGTGCTTATAGTTGTTAATGACTGAGGTCATGGTGCCAGGAGTAGCAGCCTTCTCCAAAGGCTTTTGAGCAGCTGATGAGGACGTGTTCCGGGGTCCCTCTGCCAAGGTGGAGGACACAATGGTGCCCTGCTTAGATTTTAGTTGGGCTATTTGCAACCATACTTAATTATCCTTCATTGGTGTAACTTTAGCTATAATTATTCTTGATTGAGGTGGCAATTGATCTAACCCAAGTTTGTGAAGTGAATAGACCAGTATGTTGAAACATACGTATTTCATCTGTATGTGAAATCAATATATTAGATCAATTGGAAAAGTGTATTATGTATGATATTTTTGACCTCTCGTTTTCTCACAGTACAAGATAATTTTTTTTTGTCATAAAATAGGAAGCAAGGATAACACTTGTAGGATATGGCGCTAAATGAAGATGAAATTATTAAAGCTAAGACTGAATTTATACTGAACATCCTTTAGAAGTAAGTGAATTAGTATTGTTCTCTAAGTGAAAACAGTATTTCAGACATTCATTGGCACATTCAATACATTTTTTATATTATACTAAAGCTCATTGCCAACTGGTGATAATCTGGATAGGTCAACTCGTCAATGAAATGTCTTATAGTATGTGCTGCTCTTTGGACTGCTTCAATGCATGTAAGAATACAGCAATACTTTTTCTAACATAACTTTTGTTAAAAGAAGATTAAACATGATTTAAAAACAAAATACGGCAATGTTTTAATTCTTCTGAAATTTTGAAATACTTGAATTTGATTACTGTGAATTGTTGCATTGAAAACTTTTATAAAATAGCACAATTACACTGTCATACCACTTAAACATTTTGTTTGTTAACGAATAAAAATTTGATCGATGGGCTAAGAATTTCTTGATTTGTTTTTTGCTGTCTTTATTACGCTGTGCATAATGAAAATAATATATAATTAGAAGGTACATCCCACTGAGGCTTATTGTTATGAATATAGGTTCTAGAATAAACTTTGCTTGCCAACAATGGAAATTAAGAAGTTGCTGACTACCCCATGGTTTTCCCTGCCTTGAAAATACAGAAAGTCACAAGGAAATTTCTCAAATTTCATAGGATTGTATGTTTGTAACACTAACCTTTTGAAATACATTTAAAGGGAAATTGTTTAATGTGCTGAAGTGGAGGTTAAATTTTATTGATCCCTCTCACATACAGCATGGATCATGCAGAGTCACATAGCATGGTCATAAGCCCTTTAGTCTGCCATCTCCACTTGCCATCAAGCACCCATTCAGTGTCAATAACCTATTATGAATGTTCCTAGTCTTACTTCTAGTTAAAAAAAAACAAAAGACATATACAGTAGGTCTCTTCTCTTATTGCATGCTCTTTATAACGGGTAACTAAGTCAAGTTAATATTTGTCATTTCTGAAGAAGTTGTAGCTATACATTAGAAAGAATGAACTAAAATAGCTTACAGCTTTCGTATCCTCAGATTGCAGTTTTTTTTACAACTCAAAGTATATTTTGTTATTCTGAAGGACACATGGAAGCTAATGTGACTACAGGAGTCTCCTGCAGCTAACACTGTGACCATGGCTAGATAATCTGTTTTACTGATTTTGATTGACAATCAATATTTGCCCTAAAACTATAGTGGGCATTTGTGACAAAACAAAAATTTTTATTTCCTATCTCCTACTTCATTTTCAAAGTTAGAGGTAGATCACTTCACCACCTTAGTCACTCCAGTTCATTTTAAGATTAAAGGTTAGCTTTATTTGTCATATGTACATTGAAACATACAGTGAAATGCGCCGTTTGTATCAATGACCAACAGAGTCCGAGGATTTGTCTATAAGTGTCCCTATGCTTGCAACGCCACCATAGCAGGCGTCCTAAACCATATGTCTTCGGAATGTGAGAGGAAATTGGAGCAGATGGAGGAAACCAACATGGTCACAGGGAGAAAGTACAAACTTTGTACTTGAGTGCCGTGAGTGTTGTGTAGGTCAGAGCAATTTGGTATTACTAGTTAAGGAAAATTTAAGAATCTACTACCTTGTATGTGTCTGGAGTCATACGTAGATCAGACTGAATGGCATTTTCCTTGAAGCATTTGACATTAAGTGTTATTTCATAAAGCAATTTAATAATTTCAGGGTTATCATTAAGGGTCCTATCCCCCAATTCAAGAATATTGAGTTTAGTTTCCGCAGATGTCTTGGTGGGTTTTGAACTTTTACTTCCAGATTTTTGGCTTGTATTTGTTAACTATGATACTTCCATTTCTAGTGTCATTGCATAATCAGAGTGAATAATGCAGTGAAATTAATAAGTGAAAGAAATAAATGTTTTGGACCAAGACCCTTCATCAGGACTGGAAAAAAAGATCAGAAAAAGAAGGTAGTAGGCTATAGGTGAAACCAGAGGTCGTGGTATATGTTGGTACCAACGACGTAGGAAAGAGAAGGCAGGAGGTCCTGAAAACAGACTACAGGGAGTTAGGAAAGAAGCTGAGAAGCAGGACCTCAAAGGTAGTAATCTTGGGATTATTGCCCATGCTACACGACAGTGAGTATAGGAATAGAATGAGGTGGAGGATAAATGCGTGGCTCAGGGATTGGAGCAGAGGCAGTGATTCAGGTTTCTGGATCATTGGGACCTCTCTTGGGGAAGGCGTGACCTATACAAAAAGGACAGGTTGCACTTGAATCCGAGGGGAACCAATATCCTGGCAAGGAGATTTGCTAAGGCTATTGGGGAGAATTTAAACTAGAATTGCTGGGGGGGGTGGGAACTGAATTGAAGAGAGGGAGGAACGGGTAGTTTGCTCACAAATAGAGAAAGCTTGTAGGCAGTGGGAGAGGGAGAATAGGGAGGTAATAGAGAAGGGGTGCGCTCAGACTGATGGTGTGAGATATGTCTATTTTAATGCAAGAAGCATCATGAACAAGGTGGATGAGCTTAGAGCGTGGATCAGTACTTGGAGCTTTGATGTGGCCATTACAGAGACTTGGATGGTTCAAAGGCAAGAATGGTTAGGCTGAGTGCCGGGTTTTAGATGTTTCAGAAAGGACAGGGAGGGATGCAAAAGGTGGGGGTGTGACACTGTTCATCAGAGATAGTGTCACGGCTGCAGAGGAGGAGGAAGTCATGGAGGGGTTGTCTACAGAGTCTCTGTGGGTGGATGTTAGGAACAGGAAGGGGTCAATAACTCTACTGGGTGATTTTTATAGATCACCCAATAGTAACAGGGACATCGAAGAACAGATAGGGAGACAGATTCTGGAAAAGTGTAATAATAGCAGGGTCATGGTGGTGGGAGATTTTAATTTCCCAAATATTGATTGGCATCTTCCTAGAGCAGGGGGTTTAGATGGAGTGGAGTTTGTTAGTTGTGTTCAGGAAGGTTTCCTGACACAATATGTAGTTAAGCCTACAAGAGGAGCGGCTGTACATGATCCGGTATTGGGAAATGAACCTGGTCAATAGACAATAGACAGTAGGTGCAGGAGTAGGCCATTCGGCCCTTCTAGCCAGCACCACCATTCACTGTGATCATGGCTGATCATACACAATCAGTATCCTATTCCTGCCCTCTCCCCATATCCCTTGACCCCGCTATCTATAAGAGCTCTATCTCACTCTCTCTTGAATGCATCCAGGGACTTGGCCTCCACTACCTTCTGGGGTAGAGCATTCCACATATCCACCACTCTCTGGGTGAAAAAGTTTTTCCGCATCTCTGTTCTAAATGGCATACCCCTTATTCTTAAACTGTGGCCTCTAGTTCTGGACTCACCCATCAGCGAGAACCTGCTTCCTGCCTCCAGTGTGTCCAATCCCTTAATAATCTTATATGTTTCAATTAGATCCCCTCTCATCTTTCTAAATTCCAGTGTATACAAGCGCAGTCGCTCCAATCTTTCAACATATGACAGTCCCGCCATTCAGGAATTAACCTTGTGAACCTACGCTGCACTCCCTCAATAGCAAGAATGTCCTTCCTCAAATTTGGAGACCAAAACTGCACACAATTCTCCAGGTGGGGTCTCACCAGGGCCCTGTACAGAAGGACCTCTTTACTCCTATACTCAATTCCTCTTGTTATAAAGGCCAGCATGCCATTAGCTTTCTTCACTGCCTGCTTGCTTTCATTGACTGATGTACAAGAACACCTAGATCTCGTTGTACTTCCCCTTTTCCTAACTTGACTCCATTTAGATAGTAATCTGCCTTCCTGTTCTTGCCACCAAAGTGGATAACCTCACATTTATCCACATTAAACTGCGCCTGCCATACATTTGCCCACTCACCCAACCTGTCCAAGTCACTCTGCATTCTCATAACATCCTCTTGACATTTCGCACTGCCACCCAGCTTTGTGTCATCAGCAAATTTGCTAATGTTACTTTTAATCTCTTCATCTAAATCATTAATGTATATTTTAAACAGCTGCAGTCCCAGCACTGAACTTTGCGGTTCCCCACTGGTCACAGCCTGCCATTCCGAAAGGGACCTGTTAATCACTACTGTTTGTTTCCTGTCAGCCAGCCAATTTTCAATCCATGTCAGCACTCTGCCCCCAATACCATGTGCCCTAATTTTGCCCACTAATCTCCTATGTGGAACTTTATCAAAAACTTTCTGCAAGTCCAGGTACACTACATCCACTGGCTCTCCCTTGTCCATTTTCATAGTTACATCCTCAAAAAACTCCAGAAGATTAGTCAAGCATGATTTTCCCTTCATAAATCCATGCTGACTCGAACTGATCCTTCTACTGCTATCCAAATGTGTCGTAATTTCCTCTTTTATAATTGACTCCAGCATTTTTCCCACCACTGACGTCAGGCTAACCGGTCTATAATTCCCTGTTTTCTCTCTCCCTCCTTTCTTGAAAAGTGGGACGACATTAGCCACCCTCCAATCAGCAGGAACTGTTCCTGAATCTATAGAACATTGGAAAATGATTACCAATGTGTCCACGATTTCTAGAGCCACCTCTTTAAGTACCCTGGGATGCCGACCATCAGGTCCCGAGGACTTATCAGCCTTCAGACTCAACAGTCTATCCAACACCGTTTCTTGCCTAATACAAATTTCCTTCATTTCATCCTTTACCCTAGTTCCTTTGGCCACTATTGCATCTGGAGATTGTTTGTGTCTTCCCTAGTGAAGACAGATCCAAAATACCTGTTCAACTCGTCTGCCATTTCCTTGTTCCCCATAATAAATTCACCCGTTTCTGTCTTCAATGGTCCAATTTTGGTCTTAACTATTTTTTTGCTATTCACATACCTAAAGAAGCTTTTACTATCTTCCTTTATATTCTTGGCTAGTTTACCTTCGTACCTCATTTTTTCTTGGCGTATTGCCTTTTTTGTTACCTTCTTTTGCTCTTTAAAAGCTTCCCAGTCCTCCGGTTTCCTGCTCATCTTTGCTATGTTATACTTCTTCTCTTTTATTTTTATACTACCCTTTACTTCCCTTGTCAGCCACGGCCACCCTTTACTTCCCTTAGGATCTTTCTTCCTCTTTGGAATGAACCAATCCTGCACCTTCTGCATTATTCCCAGAAATACCTGCCATTGTTGTTCCACTGTCTTCCCTGCTAGGGTATTGTTCCATTGAACTTTAGCTAGCTCCTCCCTCATAGCTCCATAGTTCCCTTTGTTCAACTGTAATACTGACACATCTAATTTTCCCTTCTCCTTCTCAAATTGTGGGTTAAAACATATCATATTATGGTCACTAACTCCTAATGGTTCCTTTACCTCGAGGTCCCTGATCAAATCTGGTTCATTGCACAACACTAAATCTGGAATTGGCTTCTCCCTGGTAGGCTCCAGTACCAGCTGTTCTAAGAACCCACAAACTCCCTTTCTTGGGGTCCAGTATCATTCTGATTCTCCCAGTCTACCTGCATGTTGAAATCCCTCATGACAACTGTATCATTACTTTTGCAACATGCCAATTTTAACTCTTCATTCAACTTACACCCTACATCCAGACTGCTGTTTGGGGGCCTGTAGATAACTCCCATTAGGGTCTCTCTACCCTTAGAATTTCTCAGTTCTATCCATACTGACTCTACATCCCCTGATTCTATGTCAGATGTCAGGTCTCTCGGTGGGAGAGCAGTTTGAAGATAGTGATCATAATTCTATCTCATTTACCATAGCATTGGAGAGGGATGGGAACAGACAAGGTAGGAAAGTGTTTAATTGGAGTAAGGGGAAATATAAAGCTATCAGGTAGGAACTTGGAAGTAAAAATTAGGAACAGATGTTCTCAGGGAAATGTACAGCAGAAATGTGGCAGATGTTCAGGGGATATTTGTGTGACGGATGTTCAGGGGATATTTGTGTGACGTTCTGTATAGGTATGTTCCAGTAAGACAGGAAAAGGATGGTAGAGTACAGGAACCGTGGTGTATAAAGGCTGTTGTAAATCTAGTCAAGAAGAAAAGAAAAGCTTACAAAAGCTTGAAAAAAACCTGTAATGATAGAGATCTAGAAAATTATAAGGCCAGCAGGAAGGAGCTTAAGAATGAACCTACTGTTTTTAACTGGTTCTCCTCCATTATGTCCTGTTTAAGTTTGGAGAAGATTAGAAGCTGGACGTTTGACACATATTTTAACTTTGAGCAAGTCTGGCGACCTTTTATTCAATATTTTCATATGATTTAATTTTTTTAATTCTTTTTTATTTTTTTAAGGAAAAATTTTCCTTATCCGCGAAGGTTTGGAGGTGACTGGAAGGATGTTTTCTTTTTTCTTTTTTTCTAATTTTATCCTCAAATGGACTGCCCAATCTTTTCTTTTGTTTTTGTTTTAGGTTAGTTTAGCAGTTTTTTTCCCTCTTCTTATTAATAAAATTACCAGTCTTTTTTTTATGACTTGTCAAGAGCAGTTGTGGTTTCCTGTTTATATACTATATACAACAGCCTAACATTATATCTAATTGACCTTGACAGTATATATTTTTTGTTATTTTTATGTCTTTTGTATTATGTGTTTGCCAAAACTTATCCTCTGATTTGTAATTTTTCTCTGTTAGAAAATTAATTTTAAAAAAAAGAATGAAATTAGGAGAGCCAGAAGGGGCCATGAGAATGCCTTGGTGAGCAGAATTAAGGAAAACCTCAAAGCATTCTACAAGTGTGTGAAGAGCAAAAGGTTAATACGTGAGAGAATAGGACCAATCAAATGTGACAATGTAAAAGTGTGTATGGAACCAGAGAAGATAGCAGAGGTACTTAATGAATGCTTTGCTTCAGTATTCACTATGGAAAAGGACCCTAGTGATTGTACGGATGACTTACAGAGGAAGCTTGACCATGTAGATATTAAGAAAGAGGATGTGCTGGAGCTTTTGGAAAGCATCAAGTTGGATAAGTCACCAGGACTGGATGAGATATACCCCAGGCTACTGTGGGAGGCAAGGGAGGAGATTGCTGATCTTCTGGCAATGATCTTTGCATCATCAATGAAGACAGTTGAGGTTCTGGAGGATTGGAGGGTTGCAGATGTTGTTCCCTTATTCAAGAAAGGGAGTAGAGATAGTTCAGGAAATTATAGACCAGTGAATTTTACTTCAGTGGTTGGTACGTTGATGGCGAAGATCCTGAGAGGCAGGATTTATTAACATTTGGAGAGGCATAATATGATTAGGAATAGTCAGCATGGCTTTGTGAAAGGCAGGTCATGCCTTATGAGCCTGATTGACTTTTTTGAGGATGTGACTAAATACATTGATGAAGGTAGAGCAGTAGATGTAGTGTATATGGATTTCAGCAAGGCATTTGATAAGGTACCCCATGCGAGGCTTATTGAGAAAGTAAGGAGGAATGGGATCTAAGGAGACATTGATTTGTGGATCCAGAACTGGCTTGCTCACAGAAGGCAAAGAGTGGTTGTAGACGGTCATATTCTGCATGGAGGCCAGTGCCTCAGGGATCTGTTCCGGGACCCTTCTCTTCGTGTTTATTATAAATGACCTGGATGAGGGAGTGGAGGGATAGGTTAGGAAATTTGCTGATGACACAATGGTTGGGGGTGTTGTTGTGTGAGTGAAATCACCGAAGTGAGAGTTATTAGTGCATACAAAGCAGCTTCTTTATTCCACAAAAACAGGTACAGCAGGTATCGGTGGAAAGGTCTGCTGACCCAACTTGGGGCTTGATCTTTATTTGCTATACACAAAGGACAATTCCATATTTACAATGTATAGATAATGCTTTTTTTGAAACTACATGCAAGCTTCACACCTTCGTCTGTGGACTGGGATTCACAGCTTTAGGGAAATGCATTGTTCCAAAATAAATCCACAATATATTATCAAGGGTCAGAAGACTGGTAGCCAAAGCCATTTCCTAAATGTAAATAACCTAAACCTAGAAATCATTCTAACAGGGTGTGTTGTGGATAGTGTAGAGGGCTGTCAGGTGTTATAGTGGTACATCGGTAGGATGCAAGACTGGACTGAGATGTGGCAGATAGAGTTCAACCCAGATAAGTGTGAGGTGGTTCATTTTGGTAGGTCAAATATGATGGTAGAATATAGTTTTAATGGCAAGACTTTTGGCAGTGTGGAGGATCAGAGGGATCTTGGGGTCAGAGCCCATAGGACACTCAAAGCTGCTGCACAGGTTGACTTTGTGGTTAAGAAGTCATATGGTGCATTGGCCTTCATCAACCATGGGATTGAGTTTAAGAGCCAAGAGGTAATGTTACAGCTTTATAGGATCCTGGTCAGACCCCACTTGGAGTACTGTGCTCAGTTCTGGTCACCTCACTACAAGAAGGATATGAAAAATATAGAAAATGTGCAGAGGAGATTTACAAGGACATTGCCTAGATTGGGGAGCACGTCTGATGAGAATAGCTTGAGTGAACTTGGCCTTTTCTCCTTGGAGCAATGGAGGATGAGAGGTGACCCAATAGAGGTGTATAAGATAATGAAAGGCATTGATTGTGTGGATAGTCAGAGGTTTTCCCCCAGGACTGAAATGGCTAACCCGAGAGAGGACAGTTTTAAGGTGCTTGGAAATAGGTACAGAGATGTCAGGGGTAGGTTTTTTTACTCAGAGTGTGGTGAGTGCATGGAATGGGCTGCCGGCGATGGTGGTAGAGGCGGATATGATAGCATCTTTTAATATACTCCTGGATTGGTACATGGAGCTCAGAAAAATAGAGGGCTATGGGTAACACTACGTATTTTCTAAAATAAGTACATGTTCAGCACAGCATTGTGGGCTGAAGGGCCTGTATTGTGCTATAGGTTTTCTATGTTTCTAAACCGGGAGGGTGTTGGGCAATACCAGGGATAGAGTTCCTCTTGTCCTCACCTAACACCCCATTAGCCAATATGTCCAGCAAGTAATTCTCTGTAACTTCTACCGCCTCCAACAGGATCCCACCACCACCAAGCACATCTTCCCCCCTCCACTTTCTGCAGGGATTGCTTCCTACGTGACACCCTTGTTCACTCATCCCTCCTGGTACTTATCCTTGCAGGCAGAACAAGTAGCCACCCCTACAGCTCCTCCCATTCAGGGCCACAAATAATCCTGCAGGTAAAGCAACACTTCACCTCTGAGTCTGTGGGGGTCATCTACTGTATCCGATGCTGCCGGCATGGCCTCTCATATATCGGTGAGACTTGCAGTGGATTGGAAGACCACTTCGCCGAACACCTACACTCTGTCAGAAAAAGATGAATCTCCTTGTAGCCTCCTAATTAAATTTAACTTCTCATTCCCATTCCAACATGTTAGTCTGTGGCCTCCTCTACTGCTGCGATGAGACCACACTCAGTTTGGAGGAGCAACACTTTATATCTGGGTAGCCTTCAATCTGATGGCATGAACATCGGTTTCTCAAAAATTCAGAAATTGCCCCCCCCTTCACCATTCCTGTTTCTTCTTTCACCTTTTTCTTACCTGCCATCACCTCCCTCTGGTGCTCTTCCTCCTTCCCTTTCTTCATGGTCTTTTGTCCTCCCCTATCAGATTCCACCTCCTTCAGACCTGTATCTTCTTCACCAATCAACCTACCAGCTCTTTACTTCATTCTCTACCCCACTTCCCCAGTTTCGCCTTTCACCTACCACCTTGTACTTTTTCCTCCCCTCTTTCTATGTTCTTACTCTGACTTCTCTTTTTTTTTCCAGTCCTGATGAAGGGTCTTGGCCCGAAACTTCAACTGATTGTTCCTTTCCATAGATGCTGCCTGGCCTGCTGAGTTCCTCCAGCATTTTTTGTGTTTTCCAGCATCTGTGGATGTTTGTGGAGTAGCCATTCCATCTGATTTTTAATTGGAGAAGTTTGTATAAGGCTTGGCTGCACCGAAAAAAAAATCATTGTACATGTCCGGTGGGTATTGCTGTTAATCAAGTATATACCAAAATGTTATACTTATTTTTATTATACTATTTTTCTTCAGCACAGAAGCTAACTTAGTTTTTCTTCTATGCACATGCACGCTCCCGTTCCTTCATACGTTTGAAAATACAGTATCCAATGCTGATCCTAGCTACATTATATCATGGGATAGGCAGTTACAAGTTTTCAGTATTCTGGACTAGAACTGGAAACTGCTTGGGTTTGGATATTCCAAACTGTGCCACTGCCATAATTTGTGTAGATGCAGAGTATCTTCCTGGTCAAATCAGAACCTGAAAATTTTCAAGACCATCAGGTTGATTGTTATGATGCTTATAATGTTAACATTAAATTCAATTAAATTAATATGATCACAGTATTCATGTCAATCTTCATGACATGACCGTCTGCCTTCCTTCTAACAAGACTAGCAAAAGAAAATTGTTTTCAATGTTATCATTGGCAGAGGAGAAAATAGAAAGAACTTTGGGGCTCAGAGGGACAAATCCAGTCCTGACACTTTTCATCAATGTTTATTGTGAATAAATACAGTATGAGTCATTTTCATGAAATAACATTAACATAGTTTGGTTTCATACAAAGTTCTAATAGTAATCCAGAAAGTATTACCACATTTAGTTTGTGGTAGAGCACTAAATCCAAACAAGAATTGAGTGGCAATTTCATGTGCATATTTTTAAATCTATTTCACTGTCTTAGCCAGGGCACCATAATAAATTCTCAGGAAAAAATATGTGACTATATCTAGCAAAGTAACTGGAAATAAGTATTACAAATAAACCCATGTATTTTATACAAAATCCAATTATTTTACCTCAAATATTTGTTTTAATGAAATACAATATTTTAAATATCTTTACTAGTGGTGTATGCTAAGGTTCCCCTCTTGCTTGTGCTTTTAAAAATTTGATATTTCAGAAGAATGGCATTATTTTGAAAGTAAATAAATTATTGGACCTAAAAGAAACTGCTGACAACAATTCTGCTATCTCTTAAGTATTCCCCTGCAAAAATTCCTGTTGTTATACTCCTTTCATTTATCATACTGGACTAGTTTCAATAAATTTCAGAATTATTTTATGCAGTGTCCAACTGGAGTAATTCTCTTTAATTTGTTTGTGCTGCCAAAGAGTGAAACCATTTTAGTACTAGCTAGGTAGCACTAACTTGGCAAAAGTTTTGATTTGGATATGCAGCATTTTTTTCTATTACATTCTAATGTTTGAACTAATACTGTGTGAGTATTTTAGCAGAGTAAACAGCACCTGTACCTTAAAATAATTTGTAGGCAGCTGTCTGAAACTGTTCACTAACTGAAAGGTTGGATGTTCAGACAAACAAGCTTGCTGTACATCCAATGTACAATTTTAGTAAGTCTATCCAAATCTGCTCAAATACATGCCACACAAATTTACATATACGGTACAGGCTTGTCTGATGCTATATGGCTTGTGAATGTCAGTGTCTTCATCTTCACATGTACAGTACAGATCAGATAAAAGATAATGTATTCAGCTTTGACTGTAGATTTGAATTGTGAAAGCTCTCATACACTTAAATTGAAAAGTACATACACTGTGTCTCCACTGCAACAGTGAGACTGCTTTGGTGATGAAATAACATATTTATCCACATTTAAACAATGGTCGCATCAACTCTGCAATTATTACATGGCAGGGATTCCATATCTTGGGTAGATATAACAAATTCTTCTTTAACATACATCAAACTGCTGGTTTCACATCTTGTATACAGTATAATTTGGTGTGACCCAGCTAATTTTTGATTAGTCACTTCAAAAATCACATCCTGGCTTTAAAATATTCATACAAATTAACTCCAGTGTCAAAGAGTTTCAAACTGAATACTATTTCTTTCTACCTACATGATAAAAATACGAGTTAATATTTAGCCAAGTTCAAGGAGCCAGTCAAACAGACTGCATGTTGGAAGCCTTCCTCCCTCTTCTTGTAGTTCACAGAACTGTATGATTGCAAGAAACAGGTCTTTGAGCTTCCAGGCTTTCTGGTCAGCGAAGTGGATAACATCTAAGAACTGAATCCAAACCAAGAAATTGGTTATTGTACTCTTGCCTTCTATATTGAACTGAAAAGAGAATGTACCCTATATAATAGCTTTTATACAGAATTTATAATCATGCTGTTAACACTATGTTTTAATTTCTGTTTTCTACATTTGCAGTTGTTCTGATTATTTTTCATCTGCATACTTGTTTACCTGACTATCAAGTAAAGAAGGGATTTGCAATTATATACGTCCCTTAACAATTTCAGTTAAAAATCATATCAGTCAATTATTTTTGTGTTGTTCTGAAGTGTTTTTTTAATTGCTTTTTCATCACGCATTGGGAAATTCCATGATGATACATGCAGAGGTGATTCTTATTTTTCTCTTTGAGTATGTGTGGAAAAGGATGAACAGTGTAGATGATTAATTTCTATATAAGTATAGATCGTGAAAACTTGGTTAGCAGTCAGTTTTGGAGAGTCTGAAAGTAAACAAATCAATGACAAGTACAATTAGGGTAGAGGACAGTATAAGCTCTTTCCTAGAACATACAGGAAGACTTTAGATTGTTCCACACCATGGACACCCTTGTGTTTACAAGACATGTAATAGAGAACACTAAGGTCTCTGTGAAAAATACAGAAGTATCTAAAACACGGAGCAGTACAACACAGCAAAGGGCCTTCCAGCCACCATGATGCCAATGTAACTAATCCCAGCTGCCGACATATGGCCCATATCACTATTTTCTGCATATTCATGTGTCTGTTTAAACATTGTTCTTGTATTTGCTTCTACCAACTGCTTTCCTTCACACATTCCAGGCATCTGCCACTCACTCTGTTTAAAAAAATCTTGCCTTGCACGATTTCCCTTTTTCTCCTGAAAGCTATGCCCTCTGGTATTTGATATTTCTGCCCTCAGAAAAAGACTCTGGCTCCCTACCTTATCTTTCTCTCTGTTAATTTTATATACTTCTATCAGGACTCCCCTCCAGAGAAAATAATCAAAGTTAGAACCATAGAACATTACAGCACTGAAACAGGCCTTTTGGCCATTCTTGGCTGTGCCGAACCATTTTTCTGCTTAATCCCACTGACTTGCACCTGGGCCATATCCCTCCAATCCCCTCTCATCCATATACCTGTCCAAATTTTTCTTAAATGTCAAAAGTGAGCCTGCATTCACCACTTCACCTGGCAGCTTATTCCACACTCCCACCACTCTCTGCGTGAAGAAGCCCCCCAATGTTCCCTTTAAACTTTTCCCCCTTCACCTTAACCCATGACCTCTGGTTGTTTTTCTCCCCTAGCCTCAGTGGAAAAAGCCTGCCTGCATTCACTCTATCTATACCCATCATAATTTTATACACCTTTATCAAATCACCCCTCATTCTCCTACACTCCAGGGAATAAAGTCCTAACCTATTCAACCTTTCTCTGTAACTCAGTTTCTCAAGTCCCGGCAACATCCTTGTAAACTTTCTCTGCACTCTTTCAACCTTATTAATATCCTTCCTGTAATTAGGTGACCAAAACTGCACACAATACTCCAAATTTGGTCTCACCAATGTCTTGTACAACCTCACCATTACATTCCAACTCTTATACTCAATACTTTGATTTATAAAGGCCAATGTACCAAAAGCTCTCTTTACAACCCTATCTACTTGTGACTTTTAGGGAATTATGTATCTGTACTCCCAGATCCCTCTGTTCTACTGCACTCCTCAGTGTCCTACCATTTACTTTGTATGCTCTACCTTGGTTTGACCTTCCGAAGTGCAATACCTCACATTAAACTCCATCTGCCATTTTTCAGCCTGTTCCTCTAACTGGTCCAAATCTCTCTGCAAGCTTTGAAAACCTTCCTCACTGTCCACTACACCTCCAATCTTCGTATCATCAGCAAATTTGCTGATCCAATTTGCCACATTATCATCCAGATCATTGGAATAGATGACAAATAACAATGGACCCAGCACTGATCCCTGTGGCACACAGGCCTCCACTCAGGGTAGCAATCCTCCATTACCACTCTCTGGCTTCTTCCATTGAACAATTTAATTGTTATTTAATTAATTAAATAAATTACATTTAATTTAATTCCAATACAATTTACTACCTCTCCATGTATACCTAGCGACTGAATCTTCCTAACTAACTTCCCATGCGGAACCTTGTCAAAGACCTTGCTGAAGTACATGTATACAACATCCACTGCCTTCCCTTCATCCACTTTCCTGCTATCTTCCTCGAAAAACTCTAATAGATTGGTTAAACATAATCTACCATGCACAAAGCCATGCTGACTTTTTCTAATAAGTCCCTGTCTATCCAAATACTTGCAGATCCTATCTCTTAGTATTTTTTCCAATAATTTACCTACTACTGATGTCAAACTTACCGGCCTATAATTTCATGGCTTACTTTTTGAGCCTTTTTTAAACAATGGAACTACATGAGCTATCCTCCAATCCTCTGGCACTTGACCCGTGGATATCGACATTTTAAGTATTTCTGCCAGGGCCCCTGTAATTTCAATACTAGTCTCCTTCAAGGTCTGAGGGAATATCCTGTCAGGTCCTGGGGATTTATCTATTCTGATTTGCCTCAAGACCGCAAGCACCTCCTCCTCTTTAACTGTATACCTCCCTACCTGTTTGACTTGTTTCCATAGACTCCATTCCAGTTTCCTTAGTAAATACAGGTGCAAAAAAACCATTTAATTTCTCTCCTATTTCTTTTGGTTCTATACAGAGCCGACCACTCAATGACATGTATCTAACTTACCCAGTCTAAAACAAATGTGACTTGTCCATTTGGTCCATAAGGGGCCTTGTCAAATGCTTCAAGTCCAGAAAAGACAACATCCACTTCCCTATCCTTGTCAATCACCTTCATTACTTCCTCAAAAAACTCAATCAAATGCAGAGACATTAAGTTTGTTCCTGGTACAGCATTCAGTCAAGCCATACAACATCTTCCTTTCTCACAGTGGAGGTAGAGGCTACAAAACATAGTGCAAGTGATATCAATAGTATTATATGATCACTTTTCACTGATAGTCTCAGTACTGATTGAGGTATATCAGTACCATTTCTCTGAATATATATAATGTATCATATTCTGTACAATTGCAGAGAAATGAATCTCAGGTTTGCATATGGTGGCATATATGTACTTTAATAATAAATTTATTTTGAACTTTGAGAGTGTTAACCACCTTCTCCCACTTGCATTGTTAAGATCAATTGAAATAGATATACTTCCATTTGCACAAAAGATGGTGTAAGTGAGACAATTGTGATAGTAATAAATAGTAAGGCGATGGAGTTTCCTTACAAGATTCTCATGCAATTTTCAAGTAACTCCAATTTTTAATCATAAAATCAGGGGAAGTTTGGTACCCAAACTGTCACTTTTTACTGTATTCTTGAGGAAGGAGTGCATAGAAAGCTGAGACATCTTATTCTGTCAGGAAAGGAAATTTTAAGAGTGAGTCTTGGTGTATGATTCTTATGGACAATTTGACCCACATCTTGTGAAGAATGGACAAAACTGTGGAGATACAAAGGTGAGTACATACTAAGATAATAAATATATTTATTGCCAATCAGAAATTATGGTTTAGATAAAGAACATCAAAGCAATAGCTTATAGACATGAGGTACTGCAGGTGCTGGAAATCTAGAGCAATACACACAATGTCCTGGAGGAGCTCAGCAGATCAGGAAGCATCTATGGATGGGAGTAAACAATCGACATTTCAGGCCAAGACCATCCAGACTCCAAAAAAAAATTTAGACTTATGATTAAGTTTTTGATTTTTCATTGTTATTGTATTAAAAATACAAGGGAAAAATTTAGAGGAGAATGTAATTGTATTTAATCATCTAACTGTCTGATTGCATCTAAGCTGAGAGTTCTGGGTTCAATATCTGCTCTTGCTTGATCTTTAAATATTGTTTTCAGAGGTTTCCCTTTATGATTTATGTGTTTGTAGCTAGAAGGATATATAGCGTGAAACCAATAGATGAGCTGTAATTGCATTTTTGGAAGCCCTTAATGAAAGGCAGCACAAGTGGTTATTAAATAACATTAGAGTCTATGGGATTAGTGTTAATACACTTGCATGGGTATGACTGGTTTGTTTAATGGATGGAGAAGAATATATGTGTCATTGACTTACGAGTCTGTGATTAGTGTGATTCTGTAAGGATTAATGTTGTTAACATTCTATATAAATGATTTGGATGAGAAGACTAAGTGTATTCTAGTCAAGTGGCTGATATTACAAAGCTGGGTGGCAATGCGGATAATAAGGAGGTTACAGAGAGGCTTCAGGGAGCTATAGATAGGCCAAATCAATAGATGTGGATATGACCAGATGGTTTATATTGGTGAAAAATGTAAAAATATCCAATATATTTGAAGAAGTAGAAGGTCAGTGTATTTTTAAATAGTAAATGATTGAATGGTGTTGTTGTGCAGGGGTCCTGATTGTGTATCAGAATCATCGCGTTAATGCGTAAACACAGCAAGAGATTAGGAAAAAAAATGCATGTAAGTCTTTATTTGAAGAGGCATTAAGTACAGGAGTAACCATATCTTATGCTATTTATTCATACACTGGTATAATGCACCCAGATGTACAGGATGCTGATTGACCATGTGCAATAAAGATTTAACAAGATTTAATGAAAGTCTTGAGATGGCGGTGGGGGTGGGGTGGTTTGTCCTGTGAAAAGAGATGAAACAGATTGGAACTATACTCTCTATACTTTTTAAGGAAAGAGAAGTAATCCCATTGAAACATCCAAGTTTCTTAATAGGTCTTGACAGGCAAGTTGCAATTATGTTGTCACTGCTGGCTGGGCTTGGAACTGTCAAAATAAATGACTGAAATGAGAAGAAATTTCTTCAGGCAAATGATCAGTACCCAAAAGGACTGCAGAGGCTCAGTTGCAGAGTATATAGGGTAAAGGTGGAAAATACTTTTGGATATCAAGAGAAACAAAGATATGATTTTAGTGCAAGAAAGTGTTACTAAGGTAAAAAATCAGCCATGTTTTATGGTATGTGGTGGGCAGAATTATCTGTTTCTGCTTCAATGTCTTAAATTACCATAATCTCTAAATTTGGCTCATGTAGAAGATTCTATACCACTAGCTGAAGAAGAATAGCGTTTGTAAAGACCTTGGATCTACCTTCCATATCAGATAATTCAATTGACAAATGAATTAGCTCTTGCTGTTTATGGATGCTTTCCATAATAAAAACATATTTATAGAACACATTTCACACAGACGATGTAGTTCGAAGTGTCTTACAATGGGATAAAGTGCAAACATGAAAATCAAGTACAAAAAGATGTTAGTTAAAAGCAAGGTTAAATACATTGGTTTTGAGCTGGTATTAAAAGTGTCACTTGAGTCTGCATGCCTTACAGATTTAGGTATTGAATTTAATGTAGGACAGTTACTAATGTTAAAAAAAAATCAACCATGTTTTATGATATGTGATGGGCAAAACTATCTATTTCTGCTTCAATGTCTAAAATTACTATAATCTATGAATTTGGCTACACTGTGTAGTTCAAAAAAGCTGACCTGCCAATTATCTTTTGAAAGAGATTGTTTAAGTTTTAAATAAGTGTAAAACTATGTACAAAGATGCTGTCACATTTTCTGATGCAACAGGAGCAGTTCACCAACCTCCTGAGAAGAATTAAAAAATCTAAACAAATTGGTCATAAGACCATATGAGGTAGGAGCAGAATTAGGTCATTCAGCCCATCGAGCCTGCTCTCCTATTTCATCATGGCTGATTTATTGTCCCTCTCAGCCCCATTCCCTGTAATGCTTAACGCGCTGACTAGGCTAGAACCTATCAGCCCGAGTTAGGGAGTTGGAGCGGGAGCTGGATGAACTACGGATCATTCGAGAGGCAGAGGCAGAGATAGATAGGAGTTATCAGGAGGTAGTCACACCAAAAATCCAAGAAGTAGGCAGATGGGTGACGGTCCAGAGAGGCAGGGGGAGCAGTCAGAGAGAGCAGAGCACCCCTGCGGCCATTCCCATTAACAATAAGTATACCATACTGGATACTGTTGATGGGGATGACCTACCAGGAATGAGTTGTA
Source organism: Hypanus sabinus (assembly GCF_030144855.1). Lineage (NCBI taxonomy): Eukaryota > Metazoa > Chordata > Chondrichthyes > Myliobatiformes > Dasyatidae > Hypanus > Hypanus sabinus. The sequence continues at coordinate 35,869,293 of NC_082707.1, forward strand.
GTGGTCCTGCCTCTGGCACAGAGGTTGAACCCTCAACTAGGAAGGGGAGGAGGGAAGAGAAGAGAGCGATAGTTTTAGGGGATTCTGTAGTCAGGGGGGCAGATAGGAGATTTTGTGGGGCAGATCGGGAGTCTCGGATGGTATGTTGCCTCCCTGGTGCCAGGGTCCGGGACATCTCAGATCGGGTACAGGCTATTCTTGAGAACGAGGGCATGAACCCAGATGTAGTGGTCCATGTAGGGACCAATGATGTAGGTAAGGTGAGTGAGGGGGTCCTGCTTAGAGAGTTCAGGGAGTTAGGAGTGAAGCTGAAAGGCAGGACCTCCAGGGTGACAATCTCAGGATTGCTACCTTTGCCACGTGTGAGTGAGGCGAAGAATAGAATGATTATGCACATTAATACGAGGCTGAGAGCATGGTGCAGGAAGGAAGGGTTCAGGTTTTTGGATAATTGGTCTTTGTTCCAGGGACTTTGGGATCTGTTTCGAAGGGACGGTCTACATCTGAACTGGAGGGGCACTAACATTCTTGCAGGAATGTTTGCCAGTGCTGCTCGGGGGGGTTTAAACTAGATGTGCAGGGGGCAGGGATCCAGAATACGAGAGAAGATGATATGATGAAGGATAAGGGACAGGTGGGGAATACACGTTTCCCAAATATTAATTGTGTAAAGGAGAAAGGTGAGACAGAACATGTGTTGGAAAAGTTACATGTACAGAGGGTTGGTCAGAAGGAGCATGGGGTTAAATGTGTAGAAGGTTTGGGTGATCTTGAGATGGTCATCAAAATTCAAGGTGCAATTAGCCCGATGGAAGTTCAAGGAGCCGGGTTAGGTACAATAGACAGTGTTTTAAGTAAAGAGAGGAGGAATGGGCTAAGAATTCTATACTTGAATGCGCGTAGTGTCAGAAATAAGACAGATGAGCTTGAAGCTCAGATGAAAATGGGGAACTACGATATTGTTGGGATAACGGAGACATGGCTGCAAGGGGATCAGGCCTGGGAATTGAGTGTACCAGGGTATACGTGTTATCATAGAGACAGAAATATGGGAAGAGAGGGTGGGGTGGCCCTGTTGGTGGGGAATGAGATTCAGTCCTTAGCAAGGGGTGACTTAGGAACAGGGGAAGTAGAGTCTGTGTGGATTGAGCTGAGGAACAGTAAGGGTAAAAAGACCCTAATGGGTGTTGTATACAGGCCCCCAAACAGTAGCGTGGATATTGGGTACAAGTTGATTAGGGAGTTAACATTGGTATGTGCTAAAGGTAATGCAGTCGTTATGGGAGATTTCAACATGCAGGTGAACTGGGAGAATCAGGTAGGTGCTGGACCCCAGGATAGGGAGTTTGTGGAGTGTCTAAGGGATGTATTTTTGGAACAGCTTGTGCTTGAGCCAACCAGGAACGAGGCTATTTTGGACTTGGTGATGTGTAATGAACAGGAATTGATAAGTGATCTTGAAGTAAAGGAGCCATTAGGAAGTAGTGATCATAACATGCTAAGTTTTTATCTACTATTTGAGAGGGATAAGGGCAGATCAGAGGTGTCAGTGTTGCAATTAAATGAAGGAGACTACAGAGCCATGAGGGAAGAGCTGGCCAAAGTTAAATGGGCGGATGCCCTGGCAGGAAAGACAGTGGATCAGCAGTGGCAGATATTCTTGGGGATAATACAAAAGATAGAAAAGCAGTTCATTCCAATGAGAAGGAAGGATTCAAAGAGGGGGAAGGGGCCACAGTGGTTGACAAAGGAAGTCAGAGATTGTATAGCATTAAAGAAAAAGAAATATGACAAGGCTAAGATGAGTGGGAATACAGATGATTGGGAAAGTTTTAAGGAACAGCAGATCTTAACTAAAAAAGCAATACGAAGAGAAAAAATCAGGTATGAGCTCAGTCTAGCCAGGAATATAAAAGGGGATAGCAAAAGCTTTTTTAGCTATGTGAAGAGAAAGAAGATAGTTAAGAACAATGTTGGCCCCTTGAAGAATGAATTGGGAGAAATTGTTATGGGAAACAGGGAAATGGCAACAGAATTTAATGTGTACTTTAGATCTGTCTTCACCAGGGAGGACACAAGCAATCTCCCAGATGTATGGATGGGCCAGGGTCATAAGATATCAGAGGAATTGAGACAGATTGACATTAGGAAAGAAACTGTGATGAGTAGACTGGTAGGACTGAAGGCTAATAAATCCCCGGGTCCAGATGGTCTGCATCGAGGGTTCTAAAAGAGGTGGTTCAGGAAATTGCGGATGCATTGGTAATCATTTTCCAATGTTCCTTAGATTCAGGATCAGTTCCTGAAGATTGGAGAGTGGCTAATGTTATCCCACTTTTCAAGAAGGGAGGGAAGGAGAAAATGGAGAACTATCGCCCTGTTAGCCTAACATCAGTCGTGGGGAAGATGCTTGAGTCCATTATTAAGGATGAAATAGTGGCATATCTTGATGGCAGTAATAGGATTAGGCCGAGCCAGCATGGATTTACCAAGGGCAAATCATGCTTGACTAATCTGTTGGAGTTTTTTGAGGGTGTAACAAGGATGTTAGACGAGGGTAAGCCAGTGGATGTAGTGTACCTAGATTTTCAGAAGGCATTCGATAAGGTGCCACATAGGAGATTGGTGAGTAAAATCAGAGCTCATGGCATTGGGGGCAGGGTTTCAACATGGATAGAAAACTGGTTGGCAGATAGAAAGCAAAGGGTAGCAGTGAATGGGTGTTTCTCGGACTGGCTGGAGGTGACTAGTGGGGTACCACAGGGCTCTGTATTGGGACCACAGCTCTTTACGATTTATGTCAGCAAGTTTGCTGACGATACTAAACTGGGTGGCAGTGTGACATGCGAAGAGGACGTTAGGAGAATACAGGGAGACTTGGATAGGCTGGGTGAGTGGGCAGATACTTGGCAGATGTCATTCAATGTGAATAAATTTGAAGTTATCCACTTTGGAAGCAGGAACAAGAGGGCAGAGTATTGTCTGAATGGTGTAGAGTTAGGTAAGGGAGAAATGCAAAGAGACCTAGGAGTCCTAGTTCATCAGTCAATGAAGGTGAATGAGCAAGTGCAACAGGCAGTGAAGAGGGCAAATGGAATGTTGGCCTTTATTACAAGGGGAATTGAGTACAAGAGCAAGGATGTCCTTTTGCATTTGTACAGGGCCCTGGTGAGACCACACCTGGAATATTGTGTACAGTTTTGGTCTCCAGGTTTAAGGAAGGACATTCTGGCAATTGAGGAAGTGCAACGTAGATTCACTAGGTTGATTCCTGGGATGGCAGGGCTGTCTTACGCAGAGAGATTGGGCTTGTACACACTGGAATTGAGGAGATTGAGAGGGGATCTGATTGAAACGTTTAAGATAATTAAAGGATTTGATAGGATTGAGGCAGGAAATATGTTCCAGATGTTGGGAGAGTCCAGTACCAGAGGGCATGGATTGAGAATAAGAGGTCAGTTATTTAAAACAGAGTTGAGGAAAAACTTCTTCTCCCAGAGAGTTGTGGAGGTGTGGAATGCACTGCCTCGGAAGACGGTGGAGGCCAATTCTCTGGAAGCTTTCAAGAAGGAGCTAGATAGATATCTGATGGATAGGGGAATCAAGGGATATGGGGACAAGGCAGGGACTGGGTATTGATAGTGAATGATCAGCCATGATCTCAGAATGGCGGTGCAGACTCGAGGGGCCGAATGGTCTACTTCTGCATCTATTGTCTATTGTCTATCAACCTCTGCTTTAAACATGCCCAATTACTTGGCCTCTGATGCACCATCAATAACTCACTCTGAGACGTAAAGGCGAGATATTGGCTTTTATTGACTGGAAGAAGGAACAAGCAGTGGTTGACCACCATACTACATCCTGGAGACTGAGAGGCCGGGCTCAGGCCTCAACTGCCTTTATACAGGGGTCTGTGGGAGGAGCCACAGGAGCAGTCAGCAGGGGGCGTGTCCAGACAGGTATATGTAGTTCACCACAGCCTCCACAACCGTCAATGAATTCCACAGATTCACTATCTCTGTTAGTTAGCAGCACCCAACCAGTAAAAGCCCCCTTTATTTCCACTCTTTGCCTCCTGCCAGTCAGCCAATCTTTTACCTATGCTGGTATCTCTCCTATAATACCACAGGCTTTAATCTTGTAAGCAGCCAAATATGAAGTACCTAGACAAAGGCTTTCTGAAAATCCAAATAAACAATATCTACTGACAACAACACACACAAAATGCTGGTAGAACACAGCAGGCCAGGCAGCATCGACAGGGAGAAGCGCTGTCGATGTTTCGGGCTGAGACCCTTCGTCAGGACAAAGGACTTTGTGTGTGTTGTTGCTTGAATTTCCAGCATGTGCAGATTTCCTCATGTTTAATATCTACTGACCCTCCTTTGTCTAACTTCCCTGTTATTTCTTCAAGGAATTCCAACAGATTTGACAGGCAAGATTTCCTCTGAAGGAGACCTTGCTTACTTTGAGCTATTTTATCATGTGCCTCCAAGTAACCAAAAACCTCATCCTCAATAATGGACTCTCATTAGCTTTGAAGTTCATCCTTCTTGCAGAGCCATATTAATTAATTGTCTTGTAGCGGTGTGCTACACGCAGCGCTAAAATTAAGACACGGAGTCGGTAACTGCAGTCGAAGGAAAAACTTTATTTGAAATCCTCAGCCTCACTTTTAAGCCTCTCTCGACCTGCCCCCCGTGGCGCAGAGGCTCCAAAGCTCTGTGCTCGCAAACCCCCGTAGGCTATCTAATTGTGAGCCGGTTCGGATGTGCCAGGAAATGGGTCGCCACATAACCCCCTGCCAGAACCGGCGATACACCCCCCAATGTCCACAGTCTGGGCCAGAACCTGCTTGGGAGGTCGGCCTCTGCGCCGAGGTGCCGGAAACTCGGCCGGTTGCGCTAGGTCCACATGGGCCGGTTTGAGGTGGTCCACAGTGAAAACCTCCCCTTTCCCCCCAACGTCCAGCACGAACGTGGACCCGTTGTTCCGGAGCACCATAAACGGCCCCTCGTATGGCCGCTGCAGCGGTGGCCGATGCCCACCCCTTCATACAAACACAAACTTACAGTTCTGTAGGTCTTTGGGTACGCAGGTCGGGTGCCGCCCGTGCTGTGAAGTGGGTATGGGGGCCAGGTTACCGAGCTTCTCGCGTAGTCTGCCCAGGACTGCTGCGGGATCTTCCTCTTGCCCCCGTGGGGCTGGTAGGAACTCCCCGGGGACGACCAGGGGCGCGCCGTATACCAACTTGGCCGACGAGGCGTGCAGGTTGTCCTTGGGCGCTGTGCGGATGCCGAGTAGGACCCAGGGAAGCTCGTCCGCCCAGTTGGCTCCTCGCAGGCGGGCCATGAGGGCCGACTTCAGGTGACGGTGGAAACGCTCCACTAGCCCGTTCAACTGTGGGTGGTAGGCAGTGGTGTGGTGCAGCTGAGTCCCCAAAAGGCTGGCCATAGCTGACCACAGGCTGGAGGTGAACTGGGTGCCTCTGTCGGAGGTAATGTGGGCCGGTACACCAAAGCGAGATATTCAGGTGGCGATCAGGGCTCGGGCGCAAGATTCGGAGGTGGTGTCGGTGAGCGGGACCGCCTCTGGCCATCTCGTGAACCGGTCCACGATAGTCAGGAGGTGCCGCGCTCTGCGCGACACTGGCAGGGGGCCCACGATATCCACATGAATGTGGTCGAAACGCCGGTGGGCAGGATGGAACTGCTGCGGTGGGGCTTTGGTGTGCCGCTGCACCTTGGCCGTCTGGCAGTGCATGCACGTTTTGGCCCATTCACTGACCTGTTTGTGGAGTCCGTGCCAAACGAACCTGCTGGAAACCATCCGGACAGTTGTCCGGATGGAGAGATGTGCCAAGTTATGAATGGAGTCGAAAACACGGCGCCGCCAGGCTGTCGGGACGACGGGACGGGGCTGGCCGGTGGCGACGTCACAGAGTAGGGTCCTCTCACCCAGGCCCACGGGGAGGTCCTGGAGCTGCAAACCGGAGACTGCGGTTCTGTAACTTGGAATCTCCTCATCCGCCTGCTGCGCCTCTGCCAGTGCCTCAAAGTCTACCCCTTGGGAAAGGGCATGAACGGTAGGGCGAGAGAGCGCATCCGCCACGACATTGTCCTTACCCGAGACGTGCCGGACATCCGTCGTGTATTCAGAGATGTAGGACAGGTGGCGTTGCTGGCGGGACGACCAGAGGTCGGACGCTTTCATAAACGCAAAGGTAAGCGGTTTGTGGTCCGTGAACGCGGTGAAGGGCCGACCTTCTAGGAAGTACCTGAAATGCCGGATTGCCAGGTAGAGCGCCAACAGTTCCCGGTCGAAAGCACTGTACTTGAGCTCGGGTGGCCGCAGGTGTTTGCTGAGAAACGCCAGGGGTTGCCAGCAACCTGCGATGAGTTGCTCCAGCAACCCACCGACTGCCGTGTTAGATGCGTCCACTGTGAGGGCGGTAGGGGCGTCCATTCTGGGATGTACTAGTATCGCGGCGTTCGCCAAAGCTTCCTTCGTTTGAACGAAAGTGGCGGCGGACTCCTCGTCCCAGGTAATGTCCTTGCTCGGACCCGACATCAGGGCGAACAAGGGGCGCATGATCCGGGCAGCTGAAGGGAGGAAGCGGCGGTAGAAATTGACCATACCTACGAATTCCTGAAGGCCTTTGATCTTGGTGGGTCGTGGAAAGTGGCGGACCACATCTACCTTAGCGGGCAGAGGGGTTGCCCTGTCTTTAGTAATCCTGTGGCCCAGGAAGTCAATGGTATTGAGTCCGAACTGGCATTTGGCGGGGTTGATTGTAAGACCGTACTCACTCAGTCGGGGGCAGAGTTGACGGAGGTGGGACAGATGCTCCTGACGACTGCTGCTGGCTATGAGGATGTCATCCAAATAGATGAACGCGAAGTCCAGGTCCCGTCCCACCGCGTCCATTAACCGCTGGAACATCTGTGCGGCATTCTTCAGGCCGAACGGCATGCGGAGGAACTCGAAAAGGCCAAATGGGGTGATGAGAGCCGTTTTGGGGACGTCGTCAGGATGCATCGGGATTTGATGGTACCCTCGGACGAGGTCTACCTTGGAGAAGATCCGTGCGCCGTGCAGGTTTGCTGCAAAGTCCTGAATGTGCGGCACAGGGTAGCGGTCCGGTGTGGTAGCCTCGTTCAGCCTGCGGTAGTCGCCGCACGGTCTCCAGCCTCCCGTCGCTTTGGGCACCATGTGCAGGGGGGAGGCCCAAGGGCTGTCGGACCGCCGGATGATCCCCAATTCCTCCATCCTCTGGAACTCCTCCTTCGCCGGTCGGAGCTTGTCCGGGGGAAGCCGCCGAGCGTGGGCGTGGAGGGGTGGTCCCTGGGTCGGGATGTGGTGCTGTACGCCGTGCCTGGGCATGGCCGCTGTGAACTGCGGTGCCAGAACCGATGGGAAATCCGCCAGGACCCTGGTGAAGTTGTTGTCGGACAGCGTGATGGAGCCGAGGTGAGGGGCTGGCAACTGGGCTGCACCCAGGGAGAATGTCTGAAAGGTCTCGGCGTGTACCAGTCTCTTCCTGGGCAGGTCGACCAGTAGCCTGTGAGCTCTCAAAAAATCCGCACCCAGAAGCGGTTGGGCTATGGCGGCCAGTGTGAAGTCCCACGTGAACTGGCTGGAGCCGAACTGTAGCTGCACCTGACGGGTGCCATAGGTTCTTACTGTGCTGCCATTCACGGCCCTCAGGGGGGGACCCGGTGCCCTGCTGCGGGTGTCGTAACTCGTCGGAGGTAAAACACTGATCTCAGCCCCAGTATCGACCAAAAACCAGCGTCCCGACCTTCTATCCCACACATACAGGAGGCTATCCCGATGGCCAGCCGCCGTAGCCATCAGCGGCGGCTGGCCCTGGCGTTTCCCGGGAACTTGCAGGGCGGGCGACAACGGCGGGCTTCTGCGCCCCACCGCTGGTGGTAGAAGCACTAGTGTTCATTGGGCCGGGGGTTGGCGGGCTCTGCGGCCGGGCCTGGACTGGTTTGCTGCCGGGAGCGTGGCTGGGAGATCTGTGCGATGGACGCCCCACTCACCTTTTTGGCATTCCACAGCAAGTCCGCCCGGGCTGCCACCTTCCGGGGGTCACTGAAATCCGCGTTGGACAGCAGCAGGCGTATGTCCTTGGGCAGCTGCTCCAGGAATGCCTGCTCAAACATGAGGCAGGGTGTGTGTCCGTCGGCGAGAGACAACATCTCATTCATTAAAGCCGAAGGAGGTCTGTCGCCCAAGCCATCCAGGTGCAGTAAACGGGCAGCCAGCTCGCGCCGTGAGAGTCCGAAAGTCCTGAGGAGCAGGGCTTTGAATTCCATGTACTTGCCGTCTGCCGGGGGTGACTGTACGAACTCCGCGACCTGGGCCGCTGTGTCCTGGTCGAGGGAGCTCACCACGTAGTAGTAGCGGGTGTCTTCTGAGGTGATCTGGCGAATGTGGAATTGGGCTTCGGCTTGCTGGAACCATAGGTTCGGGCGCTGTGTCCAGAAACCCGGCAGTTTCAATGAAACCGCATGAACAGAGGCGGCGTCGGTCATTTCTGGTCCAAAAATCGTTTGGACCGTCGGGGTCACCAATTGTAGCGGTGTGCTACACGCAGCGCTAAAATTACGACACGGAGTCGGTAACTGCAGTCGAAGGAAAAACTTTATTCGAAATCCTCAGCCTCACTTTTAAGCCTCTCTCGACCTGCCCCCCGTGGCACAGAGGCTCCAAAGCTCTGTGCTCGCAAACCCCCGTAGGCTATCTAATTGTGAGCCGGTTCGGATGTGCCAGGAAATGGGTCGCCACAGTCTCATATTTTGGCTCTGTGATCAATGCTCTGAAATTCAGTATTAGTACTGGAAGGCCAAAGAATATTATTGGACCTGCTTTGCACTAAGGGAGCTCCTGGTGCACTGTGTCGCACACGATGGAAAAGAGAGAACTTCTGGCCTTGGGGTTCTAAACTTGATGCAGTGGGGAAAATTGCTGAAGGGTTAGAGAAAGCGTCATGAATTGGGGTTGTTTTTGGACAAGGATTACTCTTCAATGCTGCTTGTAGCCCAGCTGCATAATAGAAAGTGCCATAGTCAGAATGGTGTGATTTGATCAAGAAAACAATTGTATTGCTTTCCGCTCTGGGAACCATTTTATTATTGTATATGTGTAGAGGTGATAAAGACTACTGAACAAAGAAATTTTTAGATAATTGCCTCTTTCTATAAGAGACATATTGGAATTTTTTGACCAAAATTACTTTCAGTACAACTGTAATGAAATTGACACTGCAACAGGAAAATCAAAACTGCAGAAGCTGAAAATATCTCACTAAAAAGCACATGGTTTGACCTGCAGACTATTTCCAGCATCTTCTCTTTTTGACCTCTAACATGTTTTTCACTTAGGGCCGATTTTCTATCTGCAAGTAGTTCTTATATCATCACTTCACTGGGTGGTCATTTTTTATTCATTTTTGCAAACTGCTTTCAAAGTGGAAAAAAATTCTATATTTCTCTATACTTTATTTTGCTCAGCAATTGTAAACTTGTGGAACTGCTAAGTCACAGGATGTATTATAAGTGACAGCGAATAATAATAAAAAGGAAATTACCTTTTGAATCCTATTTTCCTGAGATTTTTTGAAGTAAATCACCGGAAAACCAAGTTCTGAAGCTGCTATCCACTGTAAAATTGCTCTCAATTCGGAATCGACACATTCAGGGCTTAGGTCAAAGTTCAGCACAAGAAAATCCATGTGGTAGTTGATTGTGCCAGTTGCCATCTGCAATGTATTTTCTTGGGGAAGAAAATATTCAATATATTTACACGTGATGTGAAATGATTGATAGAATGTGTTGTTCTGAACAAAAATATAAACCTTACCATCCAAACTTTCTTGGTTCTCTTTCACTGTGTCCTTTTCACTGATGATTTCACTGGTGCAAAAAAAAACTAACATGATTATTTGAAATATATTATGCAAAGTGATGAAGATGAAGCCTCGTTTGATTTGCCTCATCTTCCTGTACAAAATAGTAAGCTTTTGTACAGGAAAAGCTGACTATTCCCTTACAGTTTCACAGTTTAGACAGGATAAAATTTTGGGATGTTCGATTTTTTTTATATGAAAAGTAAAAGCAAAAGATTCAAAGAAGAATTTAGTTGTACTTATTATTCCAACTGTCTGATTGCATCTGAGTCAGAGTGATCTGGGTTTCATATCCTCTGCTGATTGACTGTTGCAGTAAAACTTATATTTCCTTATTTGTATTTAGAAGACAGCACTGTAAAGCCCTTCCAGCCCAACAAGCTTGTTTGCCCAATTACACCTATGTGACTAATAAACCTACTAAATCATGCTCTCAAATGTGGAAAGAAACTGGAGGGTCCAGAGAAAACTACACCAGCATGGGGAGAATATACAAACTCTTTACAGGCAGCAGTGGAACTGAACAGGCACTGGTGCTGTAACAGAATTATGCTCATCACTATGCTACCGTGCTGCCCCAAAAGCTGCTGCCTTTCTGGTCCTGCTTTTGATTCAGCAGAGTGAATAAAGAGGAATCAATAGATGTGTTGTACTTGCATTTCTAGAAGGCCCTCAATAAGTAGTCGCACTAGTGGTTATTAAATAGCATTGTGGGCTGAAGGGCCTGTATTGTACTGTAGGATTTCCATGTTTAGAGCAAATGGATTGGGGGTAATGTGTTTACATGTCATGGAGTAAGTAAATGGATAGAGGAGAATGAATGTATTCTGGGATGGGAGTCTGCACAAATTAATGCTGTTGAAAATCCGTATCACTGATTTGCTTGAAGGACGCCAGTGTAATATGGCCAAGTTTGCTGCATTTGTTGCCAGCCAGATGGAGTCTTGGTGAAGCCTAGATTTGGCCATGATTAATAGAATCCAAGATTTATCCACAGTTAGACATAAAAATGATGAAACTGAAGAAACGATTCAAGGTAAACCCTTAACTATTTTGTTGCAGTATTATGCTGCAAAATTCCATAGAGCCCACCATTGAAAATATTTTCAAGAAGCAGTGCCTCAGAAAAGTGCCACCCATCATTTAAGACCCTCATCATTTGGAACATACACTACCATCTCATGGACATGCCCTTTTCTCTGATGCTGCCCGACCTGCTGAGTTCCTCCAGTGTGTTGTATGTATTGCTTTGACCCCAACATCTGCAGTGTACTTGTTGTGCCCTTTTCTCATTACTGCCATCAGATTTCTGAATGGCCCATGAACATTACCTCACTATTCCTCTTTTCCGCTGCTCATTTATTTCTAATTTTTATCTTGCACTGTACTGCTGCCGTAAAACAACAAATTTCATGACATATTTGCACGTGTGGAGTACAAGAGGAAATGCAGTGAATTTTGGCCTAGGCCTTGGAGGAGGGAGAGAATGGGCCTATTATTTAAGACTTCATTATGGCTTTGAGTGGCTCAAAGGTGTGAACGCTAGAAGAGTGACATCTTTGGACTTAGAGATTCTGACATGGTTCAACGAGGCATGGGACTGTGACTAGATATTAAGCCATGAGAAAGGGTTGGAAACTAGATATTAGGGCCTTGAATGAAAGGTAGGATGAGAGATCAGGTTCAAAGTGAATTGGCACAATAGGGACTTTGAGGATGGGGAAAGGGCCAAGGATGTTGGTGTTAAAATAATAGAAATATTTAAAGGGATCTACCTAATCATGGTTCCATGTGCTGTGCTTGTATCTATTCCAGGAGGCTCCCTTTAAGTAGCTCGGCAGCACTTATGAGACCATGCAACCAATAATAGTCAATGATGGCTTCGTCTCATAAAAAGAGTCCTAATTTCCTAGAGAAATGGAGAATTGCTGAGGGAACTATACTATTTCAACAAGGTTGATGTTGAAATTGTATCAATGCTGCAAGGATGATTTGCAACTAGATGTGCTGATCTGAATTTGTACTCTTATTCAGACTTACTGATATTGAACTTCCTATGTCTGAAATGCTTCCCCTTGTTATTATTTCTCCATTGTATCTTATCTAAATGTTCCTATGGGGTTGATCCACCCTCTTTCTCTATGTAAACATTTTTATCATAGGCTAAAGTTTGGCTACCCTTCCAAAGTACGTTGGGAAGCTAATGCATAATTATTGAGTATTGCCTTGGAGTTAAATAATCTTCTATCCTTGTGGTCAAGTAGAATCGAACATCTATGACACATTTCAAAGCAGTTAAGAAAGTTCTCATGGTTTTTGTTATGCAATGAGGGCCAGATTGATCTGAGGCCATTCACTGGAATGTGGACTTCCTGGACCACCTCTTATGCAAGTGCCAACTTCCTCCGATTTCCTAAAATGGTTATGTTCCTTTCACATCTGTGACCCAGGTCGGGTTTGGGAACATCAGTTTCTTGTGTTTGTGTTTGTTTCCCATCTATGTGAATGTCAGGGACATAAAACTTAGAATTAGGCCATTCAGCCCTTTGAGACTGCGCCATCATGCAACATCTTTTTACTGTTTTGACAATTGGCAAGCATCTGGTCACACATTAACTAGCTGTCACTACCCTTCTGAGAGCAGGACATTTTACTTACAAGACGTAAAGCTCTCCAAATAAGAGCTAACTTCAGGGACCCAAATTGTCATTCTTTTTAAGAGCAAGAAATGGATTAGCAAACATGGCTGGCTTACCTCTAATCTCAACAATCTGGATGGCACCATTTTTTAAGTTGAATTTGGCTGGAAGATCCTATGTTCCCTAATGTTCAGATCAACTCAAATGAAGGAAAAGCAAATTGCCTAATATTTCCTTCTAACCTGCCAACCTAACGGTAAAGGTTCAGTGGGCAAACTTCCTGTAATAAAAGTCCCTGACATCAGCTGAGAAGGGCCAAGACCAAATATCTACACACACTTATACAGGTTAAATTTTAACTTTTAGCTATTATGTGGACATTTCAGGCCATTATATAGCTGGTAAAATTCAAATTGGGGCATACAACAAGGTTCATGACTGTTTTATAGCAACTTGAAGCACAGAGCTTAAATGCTTTAGCTTAACATGTCTGAAAGACTGGCGTCCTGTTCCACGCACCTCAATCATAAGCAAATACTTTGAGAGGCCGGTCAAGGACTACATCTGCAGCATGCTACCACCCTCAATGGACCCTCTACAATTTGCCTACTCTAACACAACCTATCTACAGACAATGCCATAGCCACAGCACTACATACTGTCCTTACTCACCTGGAGAAGATGGATGCTTATGTTGGAATGCTGATTTGTGAACTACAGTTCAGCATTCGACATCATAATTCCACTCAGGCTTGACAAGAAGCTCAGAGACCTTGGCCTGCACCCCACTTTGTGCAGCTGGATCCTAGAATTCCTGTTGGATTGCCGGCAGGTGGTAAGGTTGGGTTCCCTCAACCCTGCCCCTCTGACCCTCAACACAGGTGCCCTCCAGAGCTGTGTCCTGAGTCCCCTCCTCTACTCCCTATACATCCATGACTGAGTTGCCACGTACAGTTCCAATCTGCTGATTAAATTTGCAGATGACACAACATTGATAGGCAGATTTCCAACAATGATGAGATAGCCTACAGAGGAGAAGTCAATGCCCTGACAGTGGTGCTAAGAAAACACCCTCTCCCTCAAAGTCAAAAAAACAGAGGAGTTGATTGTGGATTACAGAAGGAACTGAGACAAGCTAGCCCCTGTTGACATCAATAGGACTGTTGATGAGAGGGTGAGTAGTTTTAAGTTCTTCGGTATACACATCATTGAAGATCCGGACTGTGTATTCCGGCTGTGTGGTTAAAAAGTCCAACAGCGCCTCTTTCACTTCAGATGCCTGAAGAAATTTGGCATGAGTCCTCAATTCTTTAGGACTTTCCATTGAGAGCATCCTGACTAGCTGTATTATTGCCTAATACGGGAACTATACTGTCCTCATTCGCAGGGCACTGAAGAGAGTGGTGCAGACAGGCCAGCACCTCTTTCCTCTTTTCAGGACATTTATAGCAGCAGGTGCATAAAAAGGACCCGATGGATCATCAAGGACTCCAGCCACACTAACCACAAACTGTTTCAGTTGCTACTGTCTGGAAGTGGTACCACAGCTTTAAGGCTGGGACCACCGGGCTCCGGGACAGCTTCTTTCACACACACATAACAATTCTACTGTTTGGGCAAGATCCTCCCATGTTTCCCCTCTTTATTGCTTGTACCTTGTGATGGCAATGCATCATAAAGATTTTTACTCCCTTGGATGTAAAAAAATAAAATAAATACAATATAATAAATGTATAACTGCAGTATGCTTGGGTGTTTTCTATGTCGCTCATTTTATAAATAACTAGGTATAACCAAAGTTGTTGTGGACAATAGAGAGAAAAGTAACTGTCAGAATAATCCAAACACTTTTCTCCTCTAAGTGAAACCTGCGCTTCTCTGGAAACATTTGAATTTACATTTTTTTTTACAGGAAAATGTATCAAGGTATTTCTCAAAGTTATCGCCAGGGTTGTTACAAAGGCTGCTGCTGTACTATAGACATCTCAATATTGTTTATGAATTTCTAAACAATGGCAGACATTGAAGGAGAAACAGGGCCTAGTTTAACCTGTTTTTTTCTTGACCTGCCCCAACGATTCATGTTCCGTCCTTTCACTTTGTCCTTTCCTATCCCTCACTCATAGACACTGCATGTGTCTTCGTAACTGCTAGTTTCATTCTTTATATCTGTCTGTGCTATTTATTTTCTAGATACACAACACAGATGAATCCAACCTGAGCATGAATGGTTCAAAGGGATCCAGCCTGAACCAAGCACAAAAATCTGCTTCCCATTGGACTCTGGTTGGATAGTCACGTTCTTGCTCAGGGTAAACATGTTCGCAAAGATTAAGAGGGTGGAACAACACATTAGGAAACTTTAGTTGAATTCCAAGTCATCATTACAGAAACATGAGAGCATGGGTCTTATACTTGGACAATAAAATAAAATAAAAGTTTTCTATTAAATTCCTGTGAAACAACTTTGCACCCTGACAATAAGGGAACAGGATGAGAATCTGGAAAGTGTGATTGCTTCCCATATTTTGAGAGCCACCTCCAAAGAAGATAGACAATGAAATCCATTGCCTTCAGTGCACCAGCATTGACTTTATTCCTTTGGTGAAAGTAGTATATAACGATCAAAAGCACAGTGCATTCTCCTATGGAAGAATATTGTTCTGGAGAACACGGTTTTAAAATAAGGGATTGTTCAACTAAGACAGAAATTAATTATTTTTTATAGATAGGTAAGGAACCTTTGAGTC
This sequence comes from Hypanus sabinus, assembly GCF_030144855.1. Taxonomy (NCBI): domain Eukaryota; kingdom Metazoa; phylum Chordata; class Chondrichthyes; order Myliobatiformes; family Dasyatidae; genus Hypanus; species Hypanus sabinus. The sequence goes on from NC_082707.1 coordinate 35,884,601, forward strand.
TTTGGAAATCTCTTCCTTAAAAAGCAGTAGCAGCAGTAGGACTATTTAAAAGGCAGAATTAGATTGATTATTGTTAAACAAGGGGGGGTGGAATGTTACCATGAGTATTTGGACATATGGAGTAAAAGTTCATGCTTAACCCTTCTCCTAATTAATATGTTCATATGTTTGTGTGTGACCTGGACCAAGGCCCATGGTCTACTGGACAGCAATGATGTCAACACTGGACAACACTTTATGCACTGATGAGGCATGCACTACTGACAGTAGGCACAAACTGGTACTGGAGAAATATTATCAACTTTGTTTCACAAAACCCTCCAGGTCTACTGACAAGGTAACTAGATAAATGTTAGCGTGTTCTTGCAGCCAATATCACAGCCATCCAGACTCTAGTTATACTTAATCCTCTCTTTCTCCAGCGTACAGACAAAGTCTGTGAATAGCCAATGCAAGACTTCTGAAATGGACATCTAACTCCAGGCTCAGATATGTCAATGGACAACCAGGTCAGGAGAGGAGCCAACCAATTCAACCAGTGGTGGGAATTTCTGATCTATGATTATTCAAAACCGAGAAAGAGCTTTTAGGGTGGAATTGAAAACCTTGAGTCCATATGTCAAGTGCAAACTAAAACCCAGCTTAAATCCTAGGAGAAACACACCATCCTCCAACCTACCCACCCATTCTGATAAGCGGCTTCTTTGCCAGAGACTGTGGGTCCCAATTTTGCCCCAACAGCCAATTCGGAACCCACACTATTGCAGTGAAACCAAGTAATCTCAAGAACCAAGAAACTAGAATGGAAAAGCCTACAAAACACGGGTTAGATGGCATCGTCTATCACAATAGAAGTCCTCCCCACCATTGAGCACTTCTACAAGGAGCCCTGCCACAAGCAAGCGTCATTCATCATTAAGGACATCTACCATCAAGGCCATATTCTCTTTTTGCTGTGGCCATTGGGAAGGAGCTACAGGAACCTTAGATCCCACACTACCAAGTTCAGGAACAGTTATTATCCGTCAACCATCAGGATCCTGAACCAGCATGAACAACTTCACCTACCTCAACGCTGAACTGATTCCACAACCTATAGACTCACTTTCAAGGACTCTTCAAATCATGTTCTAGGTATTATTTATCTATCTATTTATTATGTTGTTTTTGTCTTTGCACAGTTTGTCTTTTGCACATTGGCTGTTTGTCATTTGCTTTTTGGTGCTTGATTCTATCGTATTTCTTTGTCCTACTGTGAATGCCTGCAACAAAATGATTCCCAGGGTAGCAATGGTGACATATGCATACTTTGATAATAAACTTCTGGTAAGATGGTGGCACTCTCAGTCAAGGCGGCTTCCATGGGGCTAATCCAGGGTGGTATTGTCTATTCTAAATGTAGTTTTTTTATGATCACAAGACCCTGCTGGCCATTAAAAATGTAGAGTACTGCAGGTCCACCCCATCAGCAAGTTGTTCGTTAGTGGAGAAATTGAAGGAGTTAGTGCGGATCGTGCTGCTGCCTTCGTCAGGGAAGTGTTGGAGTGTGTGGACGAAGAAGGTGTATAGTCAGCAAGTGATCATCTTAGTTGCTTTTCCTGTGACAGCAAGACCCTTGTTAATGCTGCAAATGAGCCTCACTGGCTTATTGGCGAAGAGTGTAGGAGCTGCATGGTCTTCGTCATAGCGAGCACTAGGCCTCAAGCCATGGTGTTGCTTGATTGCAGCCGCTAGAGAGAGACATTGGATTTGTGTACACCTCCAAAGTGCCAGAGGCAATGTGGTGCAGCATAGCAGAAGGATTTGAGTACAAGAGCGGGGAGGTTCTACTGCAGTTGTACAAGGCCTTGGTGAGACCGCACCTAGAGTATTGTGTGCAGTTTTGGTCCCCTAATCTGAGGAAAGACATTCTTGCCATAGAGGGAGTACAGAGAAGTTTCACCAGATTAATTCCTGGGATGGCAGGACTTTTATATGAAGAAAGACTGGATCGACTAGGCTTATACTCACTGGAATTTAGAAGATTGAGGGAGGATCTTATTAAAATGTATAAAATTCTAAAGGAATTGGACAGGCTAGATGCAGGAAGATTGTTTCCGATGTTGGGGAAGTCCAGAATGAGGGATCACAGTTTAAGGATAAAGGCGAAGTCTTTTAGGACCGAGATGAGGAAAAACTTCTTCACACAGAGAGTGGTGAATCTGTGGAATTCTCTGCCACAGGAAACAGTTGAGGCCGGTTCATCGGCTATATTTAAGAGGAAGTTAGATATGGCCCTTGTGGCTAAAGGGATCAGGGGGTATGGAGAGAAAGCAGGTACAGGGTTCTGAGTTGGATGATCAGCCACGATCATACTGAATGGTGGTGCAGGCTCGAAGGGCCGAATGGCCTACTCCTGCAGACCGTCTGGCCCTGGGGATTTATCTGCCTTTAATCCCTTCAATTTACCTAACACCACTTCCCTACTAACATGTATTTCCCTCAGTTCCTCCATTTCACTAGATCACTAGACCCTCGGTCCCTTACTATTTCCAGAAGATTATTTATGTCCTCCTTAGTGAAGACAGAACCAAAGTAGTTATTCAATTGGTCTGCCATGTCTTTGTTCCCTATGATTAATTCACCTGTTTCTGACTGTAAAGGACCTACATTTGTCTTGACCAATCTTTTTCTTTTCACGTTTCTATAAAAGCTTTTACAGTCAGTTTTTATGTTCCCTGCCAGCTTTCTCTCATAATTCCGTTTCCTAATTAAGCCCTTTGTCCTCCTCTGCTGGTCTCTGAATTTCTCCCAGTCCTCAGGTGTGCCACTTTTTTTTGCTAATTTATATGTTTCTTTGGACTTGATACTATCCCTAATTTCCCTTGTCAGCCACGGGTACACTACCTTCCCTGGTTTATTCTTTTGCCAAACTGGGATGAACAATTGTTGTAGTTCATCCATGCGATCTTTAAATGCTTGCCATTGCATATCCACCGTCAACCCTTTAAGTATCATTTGCCAGTCTATCTTAGCTAATTCACGTCTCATACCTTCAAAGTTACCCTTCTTTAAGCTCAGAACCTTTGTTTCTGAATTAACTATGTCACTCTCCATCTTAATGAAGAATTCCACCATATTATGGTCACTCTTACCCAAGGGGCCTCACACGACAAGATTGCTAACTAACCCTTCCTCATTGCTCAATACCCAATCTAGAATGGCCTGCTCTCTAGTTGGTTCCTCGACATGTTGGTTCAGAAAACCATCCCGCATACATTCCAAGAAATCCTCTTCCTCAACACCCTTACCAATTTGGTTCACCCAATCTATATGTAGATTGAAGTCACCCATTATATTGCACGCATTTCTAATTTCCTGTTTAATACCATCCCCAACCTCACTACTACTGTTAGGTGGCCTGTACACAACTCCCACCAGCGTCTTCTGCCCCTTGGTGTTTTGCAGCTCTACCCATATCGATTCCACATCCTCCAGGCTAATGTCCTTCCTTTCTATAGTGTTAATCTCCTCTCTAACCAGCAATGCTACCCCACCTCCTTTTCTTTCCTGTCTATCCCTCCTGAATATTGAATATCCCTGGATGTTGAGCTCCCATCTTTGGTCACCCTGGAGCCATGTCTCTGTAATCCCAACTATATCATATTCATTAATAAATGTCTGCACATTCAATTCATCCACCTTGTTACGAATGCTCCTCGCATTGACACACAAAGCCTTCAGGCTTGTTTTTACAACACTTAGCCCTTATACAATTATGTTGAAAAGTGGCTCTTTTTGCTTTTTGCCCTGGATTTGCCTGCCTGCCACTTTTACTTTTCACCTTACTACTTTTTGCTTCTCCCCTCATTTTACACCCCTCTGTCTCTCTGCACTTGTTCCCATCCCTCGCCACATTAGTTTAAAGCCTCCTGAACAGCAGTAGCAAACGCTCCCCCTGGGACATTGGTTCCAGTCCTGCCCAGGTGCAGACTGTCCTGTTTATACTGGTCCCACCTCCCCCAGAACTGGTTCCAATGCCCCAGAAATTTGAATCCCTCCCTCTCGCACCATTTTTCAAGCCACGTATTCATCTGAAATATCTTCCTATTTCTACTCTGACTAGCACTTGGCACTGGTAGTAATCCAGAGATTATTACTTTTGTAGTCCTACTTTTTAGTTTATCTCCTAACTCCCTAAATTCACCTTGTAGGAACTCATCCCGTTTTTTACCTATATCGTTGGTACCTATGTGCACTATGACCACTGGCTGTTCACTCTCCCATTCCAGAATGTCCAGCAGCCACTCAGAGACATCCTTGACCCTTGCACCAGGGAGGCAACATACCATCCAAAAGTCTTGTTTGCGGCCGCAGAAATGCCTAACTATTCCCCTTACAATCGAATCCCCTATCACTATAGCTCTCCCACTCCTTTTCCTTCTCTCCTGTGCCGCAGAGCCACCCATGGTGCAATGAACTTGGCTGCTACTGCCTTCCCCGAAGAGACATCTCCCCCAACAGAATCCAAAACAGTATATCTGTTTAGGAGGGAGATGACCCCAGGGGACTCCTGCACTACCTGCCTGCTGCTACACTGTCTAGTGGCCACCCCTTCCCTTTCTGCCTGTGTAGCCTTTACCTGCAGTGTGGCCAACTCACTGATCGTGCTATTCATGACTTTCTCAGCATCGCGGATGCTCCAGTATGAATCCAATTGCAGCTCCAGACGCTCAATGCGGTCTTCCAGAAGCTGCAGTTGGACACACTTCCTGCACACATAGTTGTCAGGGACACTGGAAGTATCCCTGATTTCCCACATGCTGCAGGATGAACAAACCACAGGGCCGATCTCAGCTGCCATGACCTACCCAATACTTGCCTCAACTTTTGAAACTTTCTCCTTTGAAAGGAACTTACCCGGCCTTACCTCACTTGGAGTGAAGTTCATCTTCCGCCTCTTCTCATCGAAGCCTCTTGAGTCAAAGCCTCAAATCTCCACTCCTTCACTGGCCCGCTCACTCACTGGCCGCTTTGCTTGAGGTAACCCTCTATTTATTTATTTGAGCTTTTCAATCTGTTTGGTCACTTGACCGCGATTGCCCAATTAGCTGCTTTCTGCTGAGTCTGAGCTATTCAAATCTTGATTGTCTAATCAGCGGTTTTCTGCTGAGCTATTCAAATCTTGATTGACTTGATTGCACAGTCCAACTGCCAAAACTGCCAGAATCTCTCGAGTCAAAGCCTCAAAGCTCCACTCCTTCACTGGCCCACTCACTCACTGGCCACTTTCCACCGCTTTTAAATGATAAAGAATTTTTTTTATTCCAGAATGTTTTAAGAACAACATATGATATCAAACCTGGGTAAAGTACGTATTGAGAGATTCTCCTGATAGGCATCCAGATCCACTAGACCAAGACTACTTGAAGCACTGCTGTTCCCATTGCTAATGATAAAAAAGGGAATTTGAAATTAAATGGGATTCTTCCTCATGTTTAAACACATCTTTCAAAAATGCAGATAATAATGCCACCACAACTTTTGAAATCTATCCTCATTCACTCTTTTATGTACAATTAAACCACTTCCTGTTCATACCAAAATATCAAACAACTTGAGATGGTTCAGGCAGAAAAAAGCAACAATTTCCAGGCGGTTCATTGACTCTGTAAAAGGACATTAAATAGTTACAGCATAGTGGGACAAAGATGTTTTGCCTGTTGGCCTGCTGCTTGGAAATTCAAGAGTGCAAAGAAAATTGAGTTAGTTCAGGACATGATACAAGGACCAGGCCACATGGTGAAGGCAGGAACTGGGGAACGGGATAGGATCTTGAAAGAAGGTCAACTAATTAGCCAGCCACTCCATCCATAGATAGAATGGATGTAGAGAGGATGTTTGCTATACTAGCAGAGTCTAGAACCAAAGGGCACATCCTTTAGAACAGAGATCAGGAGGAATTTCTTTATCCAAAGAGTGGTGATTCTGTGGAATTCATTGCCACAGATGGCCATGGAGGCCAAGTCATTAGGTATATTTAAAACAGAAACTGACAGGTTCTTGATTAGTAAGAGTGTCAAAGGTCATGGTAAGAAGGCAGGAGAATGAGCTAAGGAGGATAACAAATCAGCCACCATGGAATTGCAGAGCAGACTCAATGGGCCAAGTGGCCTCATTCTGCTCAAATGTCTTTTGGTCTTTCAAATGAGATGCCATGTTGAGGGATTGTACCCTCTTAAGTTGGATGCAAATATATCTTTTATACAGTATTGAAGAGGGGGTTATCTCTAATATCCTGGCTAATATTAATCCCTATTACTGAAAATGGATTATCTAGTTTTTACACCATTGTGTGAAGTTGTTTGCAAATGGGCTGCCACATCTCCTATGCTACTATAGTGACTAAACTTCTAAATTACTTTCTGGCTGAAGACTACTTTAGGACACTATGCTTTATATACTTTATATAAATGCATGTTTTTTTTTACTTCTACATTACCAATGATGGGTCTGCCTTCCATGTCAGCCATTGAGCTCACCTAGAGAAACAGAGGCGATGGTCTGAACAACTTAATGGTTAGTTCTCATAATTCAGATTACGTTTTGTCAAAAACCATATTGTGTTCTTCACCCAGTAACTATCCTTCCATTTGTCAAAGTGGCTCAAATGCAAATATCATAGCAGACACCACAGAATGGAGTTATCAACCCTACTACCTGCATGCTGCTCACACAGGTCAAGGGTGAGTGGACACTACTGCTCACGAATATCTCAGAGCTGACTTGCACTGCTTTCAAAGTAATGTGGGTGCATTGAGTGTCGCTCTGTACCCATTGGAAGCCTGTAGTCTGAGAGAAGCCATACGTTGTTCTCTGGAATCCACAGTCAACACGAATGGAGAGTGCCGATACAGGAAACAGTAAACTGTAAGGCATTGCAAGTTGAGATTCAGAAAGGGGATTTGTTTCCTGAGCACTGTGTGCTCATGGCCTATTGCTGAAAATCTTTTTCCAATCGTCCTCCTTAAAGCTTGCCCTCCTCTTTTAGAGCACCTCCACTCCAGCAGCCAGAAGTGGAACTTCCTGATGGCCAAATATTTTAATTCTGATTCTAATTCCCATTCCAACATGTCAATCTATGGGCTCCTCTTGTGCTATGATGAGGCTGCCCTCAGGGTGGAGGAGCAACACTTTAAATTCCTTCTGGGTAGACTCCAACCTGATGGCATGAATATTGATTTCTCCATCCAGTTAAAAAATTCCCTCCCATCCCCTTTTCTTCTACTCCCCACTTGGCCCCCTTACCTCTTCTTACCTATCACCTCTCCCATGGGTCCCCTTCCTTTTCTACTATGGTCCACTCCCCTCTCCTATCAGTTTCCTTCCTCTCCAGCCCTTACCCATCTGGTTTCACCTATAACCTTCCAGCTATCTTCCTTCCCGTCCCCTACCTTTTTATTCTAACATCTTGCTGCTTCCTTTCCAATCCTGAAGAAGGGTCTCAGCCCAAAACATCAACTGTTTATTCCTTTCCATAGATGCTGCCAGACCTTCTGTGTTCCTCTGGCATTTTGTGCATGTTGCTTTGGATTTCCAGCATCTGCACAATCTCCTCTGCTTATGTTTTTCCTCCTCTTTTTGCCCACTGCTTATTATTCCAGCCATACTGTGTTCCTAAGGGAGCATCTGCACACACAACCAGCCATTTAACTGATTCAATTATTTACACTCTAGTTGGATGTTACAATATTATTTCTGATGATCACCAATCATACCATAGCCCTTTATTCTTCATTATAATATTATTTCAGTCCGGGATAACAAACTACTGTTTCCCTGACTACTTAACTCTTTGTTTCACTGAATAATTTCTTGTAGTTGATGAGTTCAATCTCATGAGCAACATTCATTTTAATTTGCTTGAAGGATGATTGAATCCTCAACATTTTGTTATGAACCTACTGTCAAGTCTATAAATTTAAGTAATAATCACCCAACCTCTCATTCTTCAATGAATGTGCGGTAATATTTTTAATGACCTCTCGCTGAGATGAAGATAGCTACTGCTGTCTTCTGTGTGGTCCTCTTCATTAATGAGCTGTGACCAGCTTCCCATGCTATCGTCACTGGTGCTTAAGCTGCAAGGATTCTCTTCTGATGTGGCTTTCTCTGTTATTGGATTCTTCATAAAGCTTATGGGCCAAAACAGAAAGAGGAAGTTAATTACTTGATGTGATACAGAACAATCGTAAAGAAAAAGTCCTTTTGACATCCCCCTTTTAACCCAATTATTAGCTAGATAAATGACATTTCTAAGCTGTGCCATTGACATTCTATTTACAGGTGTTTGATACTATTTGGAATAAATTACATTTTGCTTGTCATCAGACTTGCAATTTTTACTTTTATACAACTAGGCAAAGAGCGAAAAATGATCATTCAAAGAGATGTGGAAGTATTTACATTTATTTCATCACAGTTTCTGCAATCTCCCTGCAATTGCATATTATACAGTTTTACCACACTACACATTACACTTGATCTTAGCCAAAAAGCCGAGAAGCGATTTTGTGAACATCTTTGCACATTTCTGAGGAAGTTCTCCCACTTTGCTTACAGCATAGAGACCACTCACTCAGTTATACAGTAGAAAAGTCAAGGGCCACACCTATTTGCTCTAGCTGCTCTTGGTGAACAAGGTTACATAAGAATATAAAAACATAAAAAAGTGGGAGCAGAACAAGCTGCTTGGTGCTTCAAGCTTGCTCTGCCACTATAACTGATCCAAACCTACCTCAAACTACTTCCCGATCTGTCCCAATACACCTTTGATTCCTTGTAGCTGAAACTCCCACTTGAATATAATCGGTGACTCTGCCTCCACCACTCTCTGGGGTGATGACTTCTAAAGATTCATGAAACTCGTTGGGAAGAAATCCCTTTACACTTCGCCTTAAATGAACAGTTATTCTGAAACAGTGATAACCCCACTCTCTAAGTAAATCCTATCAATTCCACTCAGAAACTTTAAGTTTCAGTGATCACCTCTCATTCTAAACTTAAATATAGACCCAACCTGCTCAATCTTTCTACATATGCAGTCCCTTCATTCAATCTAAGAGTTTTAGTCCTGACATATGGAAATCAAAAGTACCTTGTAAAGTTGCATCAAAGCTTTCCTACAATAGACTACATACCCAATGCAAGAAGTCTTATCATTCTTTTAAAGTTCATAATCTGTTACTATATCTGCATGTTTTGTTGTAGTATTTCACCTATTGTAGCCTTTGATACTTGAACTAGCATTCTCACAGTTTGTTTAAAATATATAAGCGTAGGGACCAGATGGTGTGAACCCCAAGGTCCTGAAGGAGTGTGCTGAGCTGCTGTGTGGAGTTCTCCAGTGCATTTTCAATCTGAGTCTCAGCTTGGAAAGGGTCCTGACTCTGGTGAAAACATCATGTCCCAGTACCAAAGAAGGGCCAACTTAAAGTCTTGAATGACTACCATCCAGTGGTCCTGACCTCACACATCATGAAGACTTTAGAGAGGCTGGTCCTGGCTCACCTCCAACCCCTCAATCCCCTGAAGTTTGTCTACCAGGAGCACATTGGAGTCGATGATGCTGTCATCTACTTGCTGGACAGAGCCTACTCCCAGTTGGAAACAGGGCAGCACTGTGAGGATCAGGAATTTTGATTCTACAAGTGCCTTCAATACCATACAGCCCTTATTACTGGGGGAAAGGTCTGTTCAATGGGGATTGGTACTTCCATTGTATCCTGGATAATGGACTACCTGACTAGCAGACCACAGTTTGTGCGGCTTCGGAGCTGTGTGTCAGACATGGCTATAGCACTGGGGCCTCCAGGGTTCCCTTTCTTTTACCCCGTATACCTCAGACTTCAGCTATAACACTGAGTCATGTTATCTGCAGAAATTCTGTGATGACTCAGCAATAGTTGGGTGTATAAAGGGAGGACAGGAGAATGAATACAGGGCCCTGGTGATGGACTTTGACAAATGGTGCAAGCTGAATCATCTGCAGCTCAACATCAGAAAGACAAAGGAGATGCTGATGGACTTTAGGAAATCGAAGCCTGCACTGCTCCCTATTACTATCGATGGTGAGGATGTAGATGTGGTGAGGACCTGGTGGTGCACCTGAATGACAGACTTGAGTGGAGCACCAACACAGAGGCTGTGTACAAGAAGGGCCAAAGTCGCCTCTACTTCCTGAGGAGTCTGAGGTCCATGCAGGTCTCTCCTTTACAAGTTCTACAGAGTCTGTTATCACCAGTACAAGCTACTATACAGTGGTGTGTTGGGGCAATGGTATCAACATGGGTGATGCCAACAGGTTCAATAAACTGATTAGAAAGGCTGGCTCTGTTACAGAAGTCAAACTGGACACACCGGAGGTTGTGGTGGAACAAAGGACCCCATGGAAAATTCTGGCATTTCTGAACAATGTTTCTCACCCTCTGCATGCTACCTTGGCTGGACAAAGGAGCACTTTTAGTAATAGACTAAGACAACTGCGCTGCTTTAAAGAGCGCTATATGAGGTCATTCATACCCTTGGCTATTAGACTCTATAATGAGTCAATCTATAGCCATGGAAGTGATGTCCCTTCCTGTGAGACTGTTTGAAGTAACTTATTTTTTATTCTTTCTTCTCTTCTAATAGTTATATATCTGTGCACTTGTAATGTGACTAGACACTAATTTCCTTTGGAATCAATGAAGTATCTATCTATCTATAATTTTTTTTTTCAAATTTTTCCTTGCAAATTAGATAACCTCATACTTACCCACAACACATTCTTCCAACTTCTTTCCGCTCTCATAACAAATCTATATACCTGTGTGGTTCTTTTACCTAATTTACCTTTTAATCATCAACTAATTTGGCCACAGTAGACTAAGCCACTTCATCCTCGTTAATTGTTAGTATCTGAGGCACCAGCACTTTGCTGGTTACTGATGACCACTCCAACACTGACCTGACTTTCTGCTCATTAGCCTCTCCCCCATTCATGCCAAGATATTGCCCCATGCCATCTGCTTTTATCTTGTGCCATAGCATTCAGGGCAGGATCTTTTGAATGCCTTTTGGAAGTTTGTACACATGACATCAAGAAAATGAGGTAAAGAGCCCCATCAAAATGGATCCCTGGAGCAGGATGTCAAAGGTAAACAAGTACCAAAGCTTAGCTTCATTGATGGTGGGAAAGGTCTTTCCTGTGAAAATATGCATAGTTACAGGCTCAGAGATATCACAAGTTTTCCTGAAAAACATGATCAGTCAGTTCCATCTGGATTGTACGTTTGCCTGGATCTGCAAGTGAATAATTTGTTGACGTTTGTCCTAAACAGATGTGACGCAGGACTGTGTTCAGTTGGTTACTCCCAAGATGCACACTGACAGATGCTCCAATAGTTTCTGGAAGATTGTCAACTTGGTATACAATGCATATTAATCTTTTAAAAACTAGCTGATCTTTCTGAAGAAGGAGTTGCCAATGACACAGTGATGCAGCCTGGCACACTTCTAAGGGGTGGTTTGTACAGCACTTGCAAGGCCTCTTAGGGAAAAGGTCAGAGTTTGTGGCTCCTGCACCTCAATCTGCATTGGTCCTTAATGTGTAGTCACACGTCAGTGGTTGTCTTTTGTTGTGTGCATACCGCTGCAAATATCAGCAATACCAGAGTATCAAAGAGGTATGATAGCTTCTGTGACAAAAAGATATACTATCCAGGAGTAAGTTAGGGTCAGGTGAGAAGAGACAACTGCTTGTCTGTTCAAGTTGTGGTGTTGGCACAGGTCGGAAATAATTCTGGCAATTGGGTGAAGTAGTATCAGATTGATAATCAGAATCAGACCCCGTGGAAGGGATTAGTGAACAGGTCATGGGCCTAAGGCCTATTTGGGTTGAAAGGTAAGAGGCACTGGGTCAGCATTGGGTCTGCACTGAGGTAAGGAGTGTTTGACTTCCTTGAGTCAATAATGGAGGAGGCCTAGATTTGGGTTGGTTAATAATTGGGTAAGGATCTTTGGGTTATTTTGATATTCAGGCAAATATCGTGGGAGCAATGCAACCATTAGAAAAAAGGCCTGGGACTGTGTTAAGATGGCATTTTGGAGAAAGGGCTTGGGTTAGGAAAGTGTTGGGGATTAGGTCTGGGGCCTGAGGTAGGTAGATGCCTCTTTTTGGATCAGTGAAGAGCTCCAGGACCATGACAGATATCCCCAGCCTTCAGTGATCAACTTCAGGTCCTGGCATCAGGGTGGAGTAGCAATTATTGTGGGAGAGGACTCAATAAGGGAATGGCTGGGGTCTGGACCTCGACATGGGTTCTCAGGGGATTCCTTAATTAGTGAGTGGCAAAAATCCAAGCCTGGTGGTCAGGAGGAAAGGAGAAAAGATAGGACCTGGACTGGTGGGGTGGTCAGCGGGAGATTAGTGGGGGATTGGTTTGTTGGATTGAGGACAGTGGTCAGCACAATGTGGTGATATGGCACCAACCCATCTCTCAGCAGGTAAATAGGGAAGGACTTGGTGGGTAGGTTGCAAGGCAGCAGGTATTACAATAGCCTATTACTGTCCAAGCATGGCTGATCCCATGACAAAATAATCAAAATTCCCATGCAACGCCCCAGATCAGCATTTATTTGTAAATACTCTGATTTGGTCTCAGTTACTCCATTACCTGAAAGATAATTATGGAAACATTCAGCAGGTGAGGCACCATCTATGTTAGTTATCTTCATTTCTGAAGTTAGTTGCCTGACATATTGCCCACAGTTTGAGATATTGTGTGTCAAGTAGCCTCTTTGTATAGACTGGGTGCAATCGGACTTTCATAATATATTTAACTCTTCAATTATATCATTTATGAAGTCATAAGCTTTGAAGTTTTAAATCCTTCTATGCAAAAGTGAGGAACTTACATGGGGACTTATAAAAAAAATACTACAGTTGCAACTGGCTAACTTTTGTTAAAGCATTTTAGGAAGGATGGAAAGGCCTTAGAGGGGGTGGAGAAAAGTGGTATTTGAATGGTCCCAGTGACGAAGGCCCAGGACTATTGGTGCATTAGAGAAGCCAGAGATGTCCTTTGAACAGTTTGCATCAACAAAATACCAGAATCTATTGAAAGATCATTGTTAATTCCTCTGCAATCTCTCCAGCTACTTTCTTCAGAACCAGAGGGTGCACTCCATCAGGTCCAGGAGATTTATCCACCCTCAGACCATTAAGCTTCCTGAGCACCTTCTCAGTCGTGATTTTCACTGCACAAACTTCACTTCCCTGACACTCTTGAATGTCTGGCATACTACAGATCTCTTCCACTGTGAAAACTGATGCAAAATACGCATTCAGTTCCTCCGCCATCTCTGCGTCTCTCATTACAATATCTTCAGAGTCATTTTCTATTGGTCCTATATCTACCCTCAACTCTCTTTTACCCTTGATATACTTAGAAAAGCTTTTAGTATCTTCTTTGATATCAGTCGCCAGCTTCCTTTCATAATTCATCTTTTCCTTCCTAATGACCTTCTTAGTTTCCTTCTGCAAGTTTTTAAGAGCTTCCCAATCCTCTATCTTCCCACTAGCTTTGGCTTCCTTGTACGCCCTCTCTTTTGCTTTTTCTTTGGCTTTGACTTCACTTGTCAGCCACAGTAGTGTCCTTCTTCCATTCAAAAATTTCTTCTTATTTGGAATATGTCTGTCTTGCACTTCCCTCATATTTTGAAGGAAATTCCAGCTATTGCAGCTCTGCTGTTCTTCCTGCTAGTGTCCACTTTCTCAAAGTAATTTCTAACTACTTATTCACATGTACACCAGGTCCCTCAGGAGCTGCAGCTGTTGAAATTTGTACCTTTACTCTGTATTACCTCTCCTCATTTATTTTGTCAAACTGCACTAGTCTGGATTAAATATAATCTGTATATCTCTGCCTATTTTCACAGCCATTGCCTTGTTTAAGTCTACCACTACTATCCACCCTATTCACCACACCTCCAAGTTGAATTCTCAGCAAACTTGAAAATTTTATCCTCCATAGTCTTGTCTTCCATGAATATGTATTAAGAAAAGCTCGACTGACCTCTGGGAAACTGTCCATCAGTTTGATAAATAACTGTGTGCCATTTCTCTCCTTTCTGTCCCTAAATCAGTTTATTTTCTATGCTGCCACCAACTTGTTTATTCTAGTCAATTAATAACTTGCAGCATGTCACTTAGGGTTAGTAACTGAACTGGAACCAGCCTTTACACAAACAATATTTCCCTAGCACTGAGAGTTTATATTTCTGTTGCATGCCTCGAGCTAATAAAATGCCTTTGGGACTTGGATGTATCAACAGTAATTATCCAGTTTTCTAATAATTACCTGAAATAGGCTGTAACACAAACAAAACCGCATTTTGTAATAATGGATATTTTCTTTCTAACAGTGATGAACTCCCTCTGACCTAGGGAAGAACTCTCATTAACCAACTTCTCTGGGTGACAGCAGTATAACTACAGGAGCTTGTGACACCCACTCTGAAATTCAAGGCTAAACTATCATCTTGGGTGAGACAAAGATCACCCCTGAGGTTAAGCCCAAGAAATGGAAACCAATGAACATTATTTAATGAGAATCTGCTCTGAACTGAAATGAAATAATGATTGAGACATCCTAAATGGTTGAATCCTGAAAGATTCTGTGGATTTTTCAGAGCTTTTGAAGTGTGTCATCAGTCTCTTGAATGAAGGTAACTAATGGGTCTTTCTTGGTTATTATTATAATATTTGAATGGTTATTTGGAGAGCAATATGTTATGACTGATGACAGTTCTGTCCCCACCTATAGTAGTGAATGGGGCTGAGATACTACTGACATGAACATTGGCATGAACATTGATTTCTCCTTTCGGTAATTTTCCCCTCCCCTTTCCCTCTTCTATTTCCCACTCTGACCTCTTACCTCTTCTCCTCACCTGCTTATCAACTCCCCATGGAGCCCCTCCTTCTTCCCTTTCTCCCATGGTTCACTCTCCTCTCCTATCAGATTCCTTCTTCTCTAGCCCTCTACTTTTCCAATACACCTGGCTTCACCAATCACCTTCTGGCTAGTCCTCCTTCCCCCCCTCCCCCCCCCCCCAACACCAAATCTTAATCCAGTGTCTTCTGCTTTCTCTTCCAGTCATGAAAAAGGGTTTCGGCCTGAAGCATTGACAATTTATTCATTTCCATAGATGCTGCCTGATCTGCTGAGTTCCTCTGGCATTATGTGTGTATTGCCTGAAGAATTCAAATGCAAATCCTCATCCTACCATCAGATTGTATGGCATCCCCAGATATCAACCTTACACTCTCAATCATGAGCACTAAGTCAGAAAGTCCAAACCATTCCTTCACTGGAGATGAGTACATACATAATCTAGGTTCATAAGTGAATTATTCTGTGGCAAGATGTTAGATGTGGGCCTGCACAGAAACAATACTATTGCAATGTTGCAAAATGGAAAGGTGAATCCCAGAACCCTGCCCAGCAGATATCCTTCAGCTCACAGAAAGTTAGTTTCCCAGGCATCTCATTGCTCCTGTGGTACCAAATAGTCTGTTGTGTTCTCCTGCAAGTCAACAGCACCAAATTGGCTGCATTGTACTTCAGAGTCTTCAGTTTGTGAAAGGGGTACTTTATTGAAACACAAACACTCTTTCCTCTGAGAGTCACATAGTACGCTGGAATTCCGTACTTACAGGAATCTATCACTACCATTAAAACCTGGGCTGTTAAGTGACAAGTAACATTCACACCACACAAATGCCAGGCAATAACCATATCTAACTGCAGCATAAGAACCTGACTAGTGATGTGATTATTTCCAACTATCATCACTTCAGTGGTAATACTTCAATATCAATAACCTGTGGGTTATAACTGACAGAACTGAACTGGACCAGCTACACACATAATGTGACTATGAGAACAGGTTAGAGGCTAGGAATCAGCAACTAACTCAGCTCCATTTCAAGTCAAGTCACTTCTATTGTCATTTCGACCATAACTGCTGGTACCGTACACAGTAAAAATGAGACAACGTTTTTCAGGACCGTTGTGTTACATGACACCGTACAAAAACTAGACTAAACTACGTAAAAAAACAACACAGAAAAAAACTACACTAGACTACAGACCTACCCAGGACTGCATAAAGTGCACAAAACAGTGCAGGCATTACAATAAATAATAATCAAGACAATAGGGCAGTAAGGTGTCAGTCCAGGTTCTGGGTATTGAGGAGTCTGATAGCTTGGGGGAAGAAACTGTTACATAGTCTGGCCGTGAGAGCCCGAATGTTTTGGTGCCGTTTACCAGACGGCAGGAGGGAGAAGAGATTGTATGAGGGGTGCGTGGTGTCCTTCATAATGCTGTTTGCTTTGTGGATGCAGCGTGTAGTGTAAATGTCCGTAATGGCAGGAAGAGAAACCCTGATGATCTTCTCAGCTGACCTCACTATACGCTGCAGGGTCTTGTGATCTGAGATGGTGCAATTTCCAAACCAGGCAGTGATGCAGCTGCTCAGGATGCTCTCAGTACAACCCCTGTAGAATGTGATGAGGATGGGGGGGTGGGAGATGGACTTTCCTCAGCCTTCACAGAAAGTAGAGATGCTGCTGGGCTTTCTTTGCTATGGAGCTGGTGTTGAGGGACCAGATGAGATTCTCCGCCAGATGAACACCAAGAAATTTGGTGCTCTTAACGATCTCTACCGAGGAGCCGTCGATGTTCAGTGGGGAGTGGTCGCTCCGTGCCCTTCTGAAGTCAACAACCACCCTTTTTGTTTTGTTCACATTCAGAGACAGGTTATTGACTCTGCACCAGTCCGTCAGCCACTGCACCTCTTCTCCGTAAGCTGACTCGTCGTTTCCCCAGAGTCACTCCACTGGTCCACAAGGCTCAACACCAGCGTTGGATGGAATAATCTCCACTTGTTGAATGAGTGCAGCTTCAAGAATACTCAAGAAGTTTGACAGCATAGAGAACACTACAGTGCACTTGATAGGCACCCCATCTCCAACTGTTCACTCACTCCCATGACCTGTCACCTAGTTCGTACATGGCCCAAGTGTGGAGTGAGAGACACTGAAGTGGGTCGATACTTCACAGATATTATTGTGAGCTCTGTTAAAAGGAAAAGAAAACAATAAACACCAGGCCAAACAGGGCCGTTAACTAAAACTCTCAAATGGAAAACAAAGCCTACACTGCAGCTGAAAAGAACAACTAAATATTAAATGAATGCTGCTAGTCTTTGGAGACAGTTGACTCGACAGTCCAATCTCTCCCTCAAGGCGGAATGCAAGCAGGCAGTGAAGCGTTGTTGTGTCCAAGTCTCGACAAATACTACGACAGAATGAATGGAGTTAAATGTTATCACAATGAAATAATGGTTAGCTGACACTTGCATATTCACGAGCGCTATTGCTGTATCTCCTGTGCTGCCGGATCCGTGGTTGTGACAGGGCCCCCCTCTCTAGGCGCAGCCCCTGAAGCGCCACAGACCTGTGTCCGCTAGAAGTCCCGAATGAGGGACTTGTCCAAGATGTCCTTCAGTGATGCTGGTACATACGTGCCATCGTGTGCACTGCCAATACCGGAGCCAAAGACTTCCATGTAGAGACAGAAACAAGAGCTTAGACAGAGGTAGCTCAATCAAGTGACACTGTGAGATGGATCATTCTCAAAATGAGGACGCTCTGATTGGAGCTAATCGGTCATCTGCTTCAAGAATAAAACTAACAGTCTCTGAGCCTATCAAAAATAAACTTAACAAACTTAAACAAAAAGCACCAAGAAACTGCATTACAAAGAGCCAGTTGCTTGAGAAAAACACAGGGAACTCTAAACCATTAATAACTGTTGTTAAGCAACAGTTAACCAATTCAGGTGCTCTCTGATGCCCTACACAGGCCTGAAGAAGTCACTACAGGACCCCCCTCCCTATAGCTGGCACCGGATGGCCCAGGAAGACCTGAAAACTTGAATCCAGGGATGACTTGAGAGACCTGGGGAACTAGAGAGGGAGGCACAGGGAACTTGAGAGGCCGGAAGACTCGGGGATCCAGAGAGACTATGAGACTTGGGAACCCCAACAAAAAGCCCCAGGTGGGGCTGAGAGGAAGGCTTGGGAGTTCTTGAGATGGGGAGGACATTGAGAAACCCTAAACACATTGCCTTGGAAGCAATTGAAAAAATAAAAACCTTGGGAACATAGAGAAAAGTCCTTGGGACTTTGAAATCATGAAGCTTGAAACCTAGAGAAGGAACCTTTTCAGATCTTGCTCACAGTGTTTTATCTTTCACAAGTTTTTCCAGAGGCAATTAGGAAATACTCTCAATTTTACAGATCAAGACAGCATAGACAGGTTTCTTCCATTGCTAAGCAAGTTGGATCTGTTTAAATTTGCTACATGAAAGTTTGATTTTCCCAGTCTGTACCATGACTTTCATCAAAGAGGTTAAAAATTGCCATATCCATGGTTGTGATATGACTGATGCACAATTCCAGCAGCTCGTACCATCCACAGGATGTACTCACTAAGGCTCCTCAATGTCCACCTTCCAAGGCCACAATATGCACCAACTAGGAGGACGAGCAGCAAAAGCAAGTGCATACTATGAGCTGGAAGTCACATGCTGTCTGACTTGGATGCCTATTGCCATTCCTTCAGCATTGCAAGGTCTAAATCCTGGAACTCCCTTCCTCATTTCCTTGAGCATAAACCCAAACCTCAATGTCTACAATGGTTCAAGAACACAGCATCACCTCCCCAAAGGCAACCATAGTAGGTAGATTACATGCTGGCTCAGCCAGTGAGCCATATCCCTTGAATTAATGATAAAAAGTTCCTTTTGGGTGAGATGCCTTGCCGGTGATATCTATTCCTGGATCTTTGCTAACAACAGAGCAAAATACAGTGGATGCTGGAAGTCTGATATAAGAAAACAGAAAATGCTGGAAATATTCAGAGGGTAAGGCTGTATCTGAGGAGCATCGGACTGCTGATGACCTTATCTCTAACTCTATACGGACCACTTGGTGAATGATCAGTGATCTGAAATATGATCCGTTCCTTTTGCTTCTTAAGTTGTCTTAGGTGTTACAAATTTCCAGTATTTTCTATCATTATTGCTGGTAACACATCATTCAATGATCTGACAGAAGTTAAGCTTCACAACATCTTTAAAAAAAAGATATTTTTATATTGTACATATTTGGATTAATTTTAGATAGAATTAGATAGTTTAAAATTGTCCACAATAGTTAAGACCTTTGATGTCTGATCATGTTCTTTTGTCTTGTCATTGATGGGGTGAAGGAGCATAAGAACCTGACTAGTGACACTATTATTTTCAAGGAGAAAGTTGAACTATTGTTTTGTGTTACAGTATTATTAAAGCAGAGCTTTATTTGAAGCTTGGCTCAATTCAGCTCTGAACTCAGAACCTTTATTTGTCTGAAAAGTAGTCAATCTATGTTACAGACTTCCCCAAGGAAACATTGAAAGCAAATTTGATTGATTCATTCAAACTATTTAGATCTCTTTTGGAAAGTACAATGTGATGTGATTCAAAGCCTGTCATGTGGTAAATGTCACATCTTGGAAGAGCCAATATTTTAGTGACAAACTTAGAAAGGTGTGGGGTATTAACTGCATCCAGTAACAGGACTGCCTTGCATTGATCATCACCCTGACATTGAAGTTGTCGAAGGTAAATGAGGGGAAGTGAATAAAACAACTGGTCAATTTTTTTGAAAATCTGCAGATGCTGGAAATCCAAGCAACACACACAAAATTTGGAGGAATTCAACAGGCCAGACAGCATCTATGGAAAAGAGTACAGTCAACATTTTGGGCTGAAACCCTTTGGCAGGATTGGAGAAAAAAGCTGAGGAGTAGATTTAAAAGTAGGGGGAAGGAGAGAGAGAAAAACACAAGGTGATAGGTGAAACCTGGAGCGGGAGGGATGAAGTAAAGAGCTGGGAGGTTGATTGGTGAAAGAGACAGAAGGCCTTGGAAAAAAGAAAAGGGGGAGGAGTAGCAGAGGGAGGCGATGGATGGGCAAGGAGATAAGGTGAGAGAGGGAAAAGGGGATGGGAAACGGTGGAGAGGCATGGGGGCATTACCGGAAGTTTGAGAAAGCAATGTTCATGCCTTCAGGTTGGAAGCTACCCAGACGGAATATAAGGTGTTGTTCCTCCAAGTATGGCCTCACCATGACAGTGGAGGAGGCCATGGATAGACATATCTGATTAGGAACGAGAAATGGAATTAAAATTGGTGGCAACTGAGAGATCCCACTTTATCTGGCGGATGGAGCATAGGTGCTCAGCAAAGCAGTCTCCCAATCTACGTCCGGTTTCACCGATATACAGGAGGCCACACCGGACGCAGCAGATACAGTATATGACCCCAACAGGTGAAGTGTCACCTTGAGGTCCTGAATGGAAGTGAGGGAGGAAGTAAAGGGGCAGGTGTAACACTTGTTCTGCTTGCAAGGATAAGTGCAGGAGGGAGATGAGTGGGGAGGGATGAATGGACAAGAGAGTTGCATAGGGAGCAATCCCTGCAGAAAGCAGAAAGTGGGGGGGGGGGAGATTTTTTTCTGTGTTTAGATCAGGTAATTAATGAAAAACTGAGGGATGCACCATAGGGGTTCAGTGGGGAGGGACCACAGTGTAGGGTTCTTCTGTTGCCGGAGAGCGAGGGGCCTAGTTGGGTGAGAAAGCCCCTTGATTATAGTAGTGGTGTCCCACCCCAGAGTGCAACATGAATATCAGCAATGTTACTAATGAACAGTAGTAAGGGCATTGACAATGTATATAAAGAATGAAAAGGCATTCTTGCAAATAACTTTGTTTATTATGAATACATTTTATTTTGTTGAAAGAGAATTGAGGGACACTGAAACCCTGTGCAGCCTGAACCAAGGCTCTGCAGGGAAGGACTACAGTACAGGCTCCTTACCGGCAGGAGCGAGTCCCTCAAACAATGAAAAGGGTGTAACCTCAGAGAACCACAGGAGGGGCCATGGTGTTACGTTTATGTTTGCACTGCTGAATGTATTATCCACAATTGTAAAGGGTGTTTTGTTCTCTTTCTTCATTTGTCTATTTTTTCCAAAGAATAAAATCTTCTTTTTGAAAAAAATTTTTCCCTGTGGTTCCAAAAACGTTCTACTGCTGGAGATTTTCATCGCCTCTTTCCATTTACGAAATGATAATGTTAGTCATGATTAATCACTTTTTGCATTATGTGACTCATAATGTATTGCAAGGTGATGTATGAGTATAATTTAGGGTCACACTGCATTTTTAATATAATGTCACAAAAATCTCAATACTTTAAAAATGTTACAGGTCAAATTTTAAATGGTAAACAATTGCTGATTTTAGTTTGTCAATTACCTGTACACCAGAGAACCAGATTCAGTTTGTCCTTCCGAATCAGCTTCTAGAAGTTTCCTTTCCACTTGTCTTTTAGTACTGCTGACAGCCTTCCCATGAGGAGCCTGGTTTCTCTCTTCCTTTTGATCATTTTCTATATGAATTAAAGGGACTTCCCTTGGGCAGTGGGACAATTTCTTTTTCTTCACGGCTGCCCGTTCGTGTGAAGTGAAGGATTTCTTTTCAGTCACTGACTTTGCTTCCTCCACTCTGTGAGCGAGATCTGAATCACATATTTTGCTCTCAGTGCCACAGTCATGGGTTATAGCTTCTAAGGAACCCTGCTGGCTGCTGCTGATTGATTTCCCACTTTTAATATTGTCCGTAACTACATTGGTGGGATTCTCTTTATCAGATTGCTGGGCACCACCTGACGACAGTTCACCACTCTGAATGTCAGCGTCATCGCAGATAATTTTATTTTTCCTCATTAGCGCCTCAATGGAATTGGACCAAGTTTCACTGATCAGCATGTCAGTAATGTGGTCGGTTTTGTTCTTCCGGTATAAACAAGAGTCTGTTAAGGATTTGTATAGGTTAGCGGATAATGGCACATTACCTAGATTTACCTGCAAGGTGTTTCTGCGATCATTCTGGGCAAAGCCATCAAAGGAGTTTGCTTTCACAGGTGGAGTCACTGTTAACCTTCCCTCTGATGCTCGTCTGTCAGGCATTGAAGACTGCCTGAAACATAAAGTCGCTCGCCCAGTAGGGGGAACCAACATATTGTGGAATTCTTTGGCTTTTGCTTCTTTGCTTTCTTTCTCCAGTTCATGGAGCATGTACCTGTAAAACTCTTCTGTTATGCTCTCTGTACTAGACTGCTTTGACAGACACGTTGTACTTACACTAAGGTGCCCATTCTTTCTGCACACCTGCTGCAGGGCTGCATTTAAAATATTGCTGGCGTGCTTGCTGGCATAGTAATCCAACAATAGGTCAAACCCCCAGCCTTCGCTTTCCATCTGGTTCATCATGAAGTTGGAAAACTCGTCGGTGATGCTCTCACAGCTTGACTGCTTTGAGACCGAACTGGCCCGGCTGTTGGGCTGGCCAAATTTAGTCAAGGCACCAAGGGCAGCCCACGAGCTGTTAGAATCTGTGTCCTCTTCTGGAATGCTTTCATAACTGGACCCTTTTCCTCTGCTCCACCTGTCCGTCAGTAGCCTGTTTCTCATTAGCCCCTGCCCTTGCCTCACAGAGTCTATCACTGTCAGTTCAGCTGAATTCACTATTTTAGCCGTCACCTCATGGGCAAAGTTGTTAATTTGGTCTAAGGCATCATCAGAGTTCAATGATTCATCAACCACTCTGTTCATTAGCTTTTCCTTTAGCTCAGGTTGCTCTTGTGTTTTTCTTTTGATTTCACTAAGTCTGGGAGGCTTAAGTCTCTTGACAGTTGTAGTCTGAGATTCTTTACCCCTACCGAGAGCTTTTGATGAGGAGGTCTGTGGGACGATAAATCTCTCGTGGTCACCGAGCCTTGTTTTCCATGGACAAAACCACGGCTGCTTGGCATTTGTGTTTTCAAGGCAAATAGCTGCCATTTCTGTTGCCATGGAAACAACTGTCTTTGATATCTGGTCAGCAAACCCATTTACTGTTGGGCTTGTATCTGTTGACTTTTCAACATGGAACGAATGTTTAGATGGGCTTAATGTACTTTGCGGATTCATCATAAGGATGTTCTGATTTTTACCTGGGTGAGGTTGGGCTCTCATGTCTGTAAGTGTACTGGTGTAGTTAGACATATGGGGCTGAACTGCACTACCACATCTGCTCTCCATCTGCAAAGCATCAGTGGAGAAAGATAAAGTTGTATCTTTGTCACATATATTCTGCTGTTGTTGTGGGACAGCTGCACTGGCAACTGCAGCTCCTGTATTCCCCGATGTCAGCTGGTTGGTCAAATTGTGTGCAATATTTGCACAATCACTGCCTCGTCTGCTGAGAGACTGCATTGCGTTCAGATTAATTTGCTGTGACAAATCTGGCCCTACACATCTTTTCTCATAGGAGGTTATGGAGTCTGTCAGGTTCCCTCGACCAGAGGGTGCATGACTTAAATTTTCATCTCTGTCATTGGGATTATGGTTAACAGATATTCCTTCTTGTTTGTTGGTTATTTCTGAATCCTTACTGTTTTTTATTCCATCATCCTGAAAAAGCATGGTAACATCACTGTGCCTGGCAATATCCTTGATCTTCCTGCAAGTGAAATATAATATACTGAACAGAGACTTATTAGCACTTTCAATAAATATGTTGTTTGGATTTACATCCAAATTATTTTCCTTTTCCTGATGCATTATTCCCACTTTGCTATTTGCTTCTTCAAAAGAATGTTTTAGAATTAAATTTGAAATATTCAAGGCAAAATCATCCTTTGGTAATTCCTCCCAATGGGAGACTTTTGGTCGTGTCACTGTTTCTGTTATTTTTCGGTCTACAGATTCCATTAATTCACCAACACTTCTGTAGTTGTCTGTCTTTGTAAGAACAGTAGCTGCTTCTTTGAAAAGTACCTCAGCAATGTTATGGGCGAACGTGTCTATGCGGCTACCGACACTCACGCTGCACTGGAGGGCCACCGCGCCGGAGGTTTCAGCTGCCGACAGGAGGCCACTTGAAGTTGCAGGAGAGCTCACATCTGGCTCATCATTTAGCCCTGCTACACCTATGGCGCTGGCCACCTGGGTGACACCGTAGAGAGCCGATGAGAAGGAGAAGGTCATGTCACCACATTCTGAATTACTTGGTAAGGCTCCATCTCCATTTTCTCTATTGCAAGGCAAATTCTCTCTTCCATCATATAAGGCTTGGTCCAGCTGCAGACTCTCAGTAATATACGGACTTGAAATAGTCCCTACAACGTTTGCCGCATAGACCAGAGCTACCTCTACAGAATTAGGAGGCAATCCAGTTGACTCAGAATTGTTCTGGTCAATATTGTGATCCTGTGCATAACCCAGAGTTTCACTTAATGGATCAGAGTCCAAGCAAGAAGCTGTTCCAGGGCTGCAAGGCTCTTGCCATTCTAAAGCATTGTCACAATTGTCCGGACTTTGTACAATAACAATTTTAGGAAGTACATTCCACGGACAAGAACTTCCCTTTGGGTTGCTGGGTGAAAGGCCATCAACACTTTCTGCAGAGATGCTGACCGCAGCCTCTGTTGTAAAACTGGGCTCTGACTGAGACAGTCTAATAAAGGCATCCTGTAAGACAGATTCTGCTAAATTTGAAGCGTAAGCACCCTCCATGCAGTGATTCTCCTTTGGAGAGGGAGAGAAACTATGTTCATCTATTGTGTTCTGTGTATCTACTAGTGTTGGTGCAGAGTTGGTCTGAAGACATGCACCAGCACACTCAGTTGTGTAAGAGTTGTGTTCATCTGCGTTTGAATTTGTAGAGTGGTTGCCATGAGGAATCTTTAAGTCAAGTGCTGCTTCTTGGATATTTCTTTCTGACCTAAGCCTTTCTCCATCCCTTTCTTCAGGAACGTAGTTGTCCTCACAGCAAGGTAATGGGACACTTCCAGAGTTCTCTTCATCTGCACACTTGTATGCTGAAGTATCTTGGAAACTGCATGCCTTTTGCCAAAATAAATTGTCTGTTTTTTGTCGCATTTGCAGGAGAACCCTGGATCTTGCTTTTGAATTTTTAGTGCCTCGTGCTGTATCAAACCCACTGATCTTCAGGGGATCTAGGGAAAAAAAGCAAATGGAGCATTCAAGTGCACTTTATCTACCAGATTCACATATTCTTTGCATCCAGAAAAGTACATTAATATAGGTATGTGAAGGGAATATTTTAAAAATGTTGACATTAATCCAGTGCACTAAATATTGTTTGTATTTATAAAATTTGATCTCTCTATGTCACAGTGTGTGCTGGCAATGACTGAACCCAGGTGCGGAGAAATGACAGACCCCTGTGTAGAGGTAGAAACAAGAGTTTATAGATAGGAATCCAATAAAATATTGGCAGCAGAGGTGGAAACTAACCCATGATGATGATCTACCCTGCTTCTTTATATACATATTCTTCTGTTTTATCTATTACTACAAACTTAACACCACATGCAAGACACAGCAAGCAGACAAAAAATTTAGTGAGAAAATCAGTCTGAAAACTAATTGCAGTAGAACATGTATCAAATCCTTTAAAATTGCCTCGCCATCACCAGGACAGCCAGAGGACTGCATTCTCACTAACAGAAAAATTCTCGTAATTGGGCAGTACATTTGTCAAGATGGTTAAAAATGTCATGACATTTGCAAAAGAAACAAATAAGACTAGGATTGGAGAGTTACTAAAATATATCAGAGCTGTGTACTTTCAGTGCTAAATGCTGGAAAGTAACAGAATAGTTCCATTTTTCTGATGAAACAGAAGGAGTTTATTCACCCTACTGTGTGCATACTGATTTTTAGATCACTCCCAATTCCACATTAATTTTCCTGGTAACCTATTCTCCACACTTACCTGTCAACACCAAACCTTTAGTGTCTACCACACACCTACACACCAGGGATAATTTACAGTGGTCAAGTAACCTGCCAACCTGTACACATAGATTATGCTGCAACAAGGAGAATATACCAATTTCACACGGACAGAAACAAATATTAGGG
This sequence comes from Hypanus sabinus, assembly GCF_030144855.1. NCBI lineage: Eukaryota > Metazoa > Chordata > Chondrichthyes > Myliobatiformes > Dasyatidae > Hypanus > Hypanus sabinus. Next base: position 35,910,730 of record NC_082707.1, read on the forward strand.
CTGAACCCAGGTCTCTGGTTCTAAGTGTCCATCCATTATGTTGTCTCCAGACTGTCTTCATTTTGTGCAATCTTCATATTTTATTTTTGGCTCAAATTTTCTTAAACCGATAGCAGCCAACACATTACTGCCAAGATCACATGTGCAATATCAATAGTAAGGGGTACCAGAGATGGATTAGCCACATAGGTTCAACAAAAGATAATGCTATCACTGGAATAGTGATTGGATGGAAACCTGCAGCCAAATGAAAATTAGACCTCTTGAGAACAACATGGTTAAGAGCTGTGGAAGTTGAGCTTAAAAAAATTGGGGCACGACTGAGGCAACATTGAAAGACTTACCATAAACGGGGGTGAATGCAAGAGCTACAGTATAATATATAATAATTAAGTAGGTTTTCAACTGCTGAATCACTGTGAATAGTGTTAAGGAACTGCAAGGGTAAAAACACCTTGATGGGAGTTGTATATGGACCCCCTAACAGTAGAAAGGATGTGGCCTACAAATTACAGTAGGAAATATAATGCATGACAAAATGGCAATGTTGCAATAGTCATGGGGTCTTAAAAAAGCAGATAGATTGGGAAAATCAGATTGGTGCTGCATTCCAGGAGGGGAAATTTTTAGAATGCCTACCAGATGACTTTATAGAGCAGCTCATGTTTGAGCCCACTAGGGGATCAGCTATTTTGGATTGGATGTTGTGCAATGAAACAGAATTAATTAGAGAACTTAAGGAAAAAGAGCACTCATGGGCAAATGATTATAATATGATCAAATTCACCCTGAAACTTGAGAAGAAGCTAAAGTCAGATGTATCAGTATCTCAGTGGAATAAAGGGAATCACAGAGGCATGAGAGAGGAGTTGGCCAGAATTGATTGGAAAAGAACACTGGCAGGGATGATGGCAGAGCAGCAATAGCTGGAATTTCTGGAAGCAATTTAGAAGGCACAGGATATGTACATCTCAAAGAGTAACAAGTATTCCAAAGGAAAGATGACACAACCATTCCAAAGGAAAGATAACAAGAGAAATCAGAGTCAACATAAAAGTGAAAGAGAGGGCATGTAATAAAGCAAAGATTAGTAGGAAGCTTTTAAAAATCAATAGAAGGTAACTAAAAAAGTTCCTAAGAAGATAAAGATGGAAAACAAGTGTAAGCTAACCAATAATATTAAAGAAGTTACTAAAGGTTTCTTCAGTAAGGCAAGAATGGATATTGGACCGCAGAAAAACAATGCTGGAGAGGTATTAATGGGGACAAGGAAATAGCGGATCAACTGAATAAGTATTTTGCATCAGTCTTCACTGTGGAAGACAGTTCCAGGTGTCAGGGATCATGAAATGTGTGAAGTTACCATGATTAGAGAGAAACCTCTTGGGAAACTGAAAGGTCTGAAGGTAGATAAGTTACCTGGACCAGATGGTGTACACCTGAGAGTTTTGAAAGAGATGGATAAGAGATTGTGGAGGCATAGGTAATGAACTTTCAAGAATCACTAGATTCTGGAATGGTTCCAGAGGACTGGAAAATTGCAAATATCACTCCACTCTTCAAAAAGGGAGAGAGGCAGAAGGAAGGAAACAATTGGCTAGTTAGTCTGATCTCAGTGTTGGGAAAATGTTGGAGTCAATTATTAAGGATGAGGTTTCAGGATATTTGGAAGGACATGATAAAATAAGGTGTAATCAGCATTGTTTCCTCAAGGGCAAAACCTACCTGATGAATCTGTTGGAATTCTTTGAAGAAATAAAAAGCAGGATAGACAAAGGAGAATCGGTTGATGTTGTGTCCTTGGATATTTAGAAGGCCTTTGACAAGGTGCCAAGCATGAGGCTGCTTAACAAGTTCCAAGCCTATGGTATTACAGGAAAGACTCTAGCATGGATAAGGCAATGGCTGATTGGTAGGTGGCAAAGAGTGGGAATAAAGGGAGACTTTTCTGGTCAGCTGCCAGTGACCAGTTGTGTTCCACAGGGGTCCGTGTTGGGACCAATTCTTTTTACATGATATGTCAATGATCTGGATGAAGGAATTGATGGCTTTGTTGCAAAGTTTTCAGACAATATGAAGATAGGTGGAGGGGCAGGTAGTTTGGAGAAAGTAGAGAGGCTACAGAAGGACTTAGATTGATTAGAAGAATGCACAAATAAGTGGCAGATGGAATATAGTGTCAGGAAGTGTATCGTCGTGCACTTTGGTAGAAGAAATGAAAGGGTTAACTATTTTCTAAATGAAGAGAAAATACAAAAAAAAACTGAGGTGCAAAGGGACTTGGGAGTCCTCGTGCAGGATTCCCAAAGGTTAATTTGTAGATTGAGTCTGTGGTGAGGAAGGGAAATTCAATATTAGCATTCATTTCAAGAGGATTAGAATATAAAAGCAAGGATGTAATGTTGAGATTTATAAAGCACTGGGTGAGGCCTCACCTGGAATATTGTAAGCAGGTTTGAGCCCCATCTCTTAGAAAAGATGTGTTGAAAGGAGGTTCATGAAAATGATTCCAAGATTGAATAGCTTGTCATATAAAGAGCATTTGATGGCTCTGGGCCTTGTATTCACTAGAATTCAGAAGAATGAAGGGAGACTGCATTGAAACCTATTGAATGGTGAAAGGCCTTGATAGAGTAGATATGGAGAGGATGTTTCCTCTGGTGGGAGAGTCTAAGAGCTTAGGACACAGCCTCAGAATAGAGGGGCGTCCTTTTAGAGTGAAGATTAGGAGGAATTCATTAGTGGTGATTCTGTGGAATTCTTTACCACAGGCAGCTGTGGGGGTCCCTTCTTTAAGCATATTTAAGGCATAGGCTGGTAGATTCTTGATTGGTCAGGGCATGAAGGGATACAGGGAGAAGGCAAGAGGTTGGGACTGAGAGGAAAATTGGATCAGCCATGATGAAATGGTGGAGCAGATTTGATGGGTTAAATGGCCTTATTCTGCTCCTATATCTTATGGTCTTATAATCTATGACATTTGAATTGCACCATTCAGATTCCTTACTAATCATAGATCCAACTAATAATTAAGCTCCCTGAGACCTAGTTAGATTTCAAGGATCTCAACCTAACATTAATCAATAGAGTTATAAGAAATGGAGGATTCGGCTTGCCTGACCATCAGTCAGATTGCTTGACTTGAGAAACAAGCTTTGTGTACAGGAATTCTTTTATGTAGCACAATGCTTATGGACAGGATGCACAATAACATTGAATGCAACATAAACAAAATGCTGGCGGAACTCAGCAGGCCAGGGAACATCCCGGAAAAACAGTACTGGTGATATTTCAGCCCGAAACGTCGACTGTAATTTTTTTGTATAGATGCTGCCTGGCCTGTTGAGTCCCTCCAGCATTTTGTATGTGTTGCTTAGATTTCCAGCATCTGCAGATTTTCTTTTGTTTGTTAGGTACACATGCCATTTTGATTTTGCCCACTGTTGATTTTATTCTCCTAAGAAAGTTCAATGTGTTGGAAACATTATTAATGTATTTTCTGACAAACAATTAACAGAAATAGGGACATAGAACATTACAGCACAGTACAAGCTCTTCAGCCCACAATGTTGTGCCAAGTACTTAAATGATCTAAGTTCAAATAACCTTTCCCTCTACATAACTCTCCTTTTTTCTATCAACCATTAAATGCCCCAGTATATCTGCCTCAATCGCCAACCCTGTCAGCTGGTTCCTTGCACCCCTCACTCTCTGTGTGAAAAAAAACTTACCTCTGCTATCCATGAACCTACCTCTTAGATCATTGTTGGCTTCATCTTGCTCATCATTTAATTGTTCAGAGGCAGTGAGGAAGTCCTCCTCGATGGATGAACCTGAATAATTAGTCTCCTCCTCTGATTTCCAATTGGCAGTGCTGACATGGTGTTTTTTCCTTCCTTTGAAATAATTCAGGCCAATCATGCATTTGTTGATTTCATATATAATACAGGCCATGTCATTCTTTCGGCACCTCCTGGCTGATTGAACTAGACAAACATCTGGGGGTCTTGTGCACTGTGCAGGATGTGGGACAGACTCATCTTCCAAATATTTGGTGGATTCATCTTTTTGACCCTTAAAATAAATTAACAATTTAAGAATTAAAATTATTCAATTTGTAAAGGAGCTTTGAAGAAATGTCAATGTCAAATACGTATGGCAATTTCAAGAGCAAAGTTAACATGAGCCATTTAACAGAGTTACCTAACATGGTGTGACAGTGTTGCAGGTTTATTTTGAGTTTTATCTTTGTGTTTTAGGGCACCTGTTATCCTTCTGTGGGATTGAAACATGCAGAGTTACATTTCAAGGGGTTAGTGATGTGGCCATTGTGCAAGTCAGTTAGAATCAGAACAACAGACCAGGGTAACTGACCATGTCTCAGAAAGGCTTGTCCCTCTGAGGTAGAAAGTCTGCCTGCAGGGGCGTTGTAGGCAGGAGGAAATTCTAACATGAAAAGTTTTGCTATATCTATTCTCAGTGTTCTGGATGCTAAGGTGGCTGTGGCAGATAGGCATACAGGATTCACTTTGGGTTCTAGGGCAAGATCTCAGGAAAAGCTGCTCTTCAATAAGGAGGCTGATTGGAAGGAGTAACTGTGACACTCTTCTTTCTACCTTGTGTGTAAACAAACCTGGATAATTCAGACAATATGTTGCTGATAGAGCAGATTGGTAAGAATAGACTGTCCTAACTTGAGAGTGTTACGTACCTCGTAACTGGGTTAACAAACCAACAGAAATGGAATACACGTTGGAGTCTGTAATTACTAGTAACTAATAAAGTTTATTAGTAAACTAAGTAATACAGTCCAAAAATAAAATACAAATATGTATATATTACAGGTTAGCAATTATATATATATATATGTGTGTGTGTGTGTGTGTGTGTGTGTGTGTGTGTGTGTGTGTGTGGTAAAAGGAATCAAAAAGCAAACTCTTCCAAAATCTAGGGGTAAATGAATAGTCTTAAGAGATAATGAAAGTTCACTTCAGTTTAGCTTAGGTTGAAGTAGTTGCTGGTGTAACGTTGGAGAGAGAGAGAGAGAGAGAGATGTGAGCAGCTGCAGCAGGCAAACCTTCCGTTGTCATCTTGTTCTGTCGTACTGATGTGGTCATACGGTTATGACCCCTCCGTTCTCGGCTAGACCATTCTTCCATGGTGGACTCGTCACTCTGGCGTGAGTGGACACACACACACAAACCCCCACCGGTCCAGCCGTCACACTTTGTGACCGATCCCCCGATTCAGTCTTCCAAGCCCCCACCTTCCTGTGGGTGCACAACACTCTTACAGTGTTTCGTGGCGTGTCTGCCGGTGTCTCAGCAGACCCGTCTTTTATCTCCCCTGATGGGGTATCAGCCATCCATCAACTCCATGTCCATCAAACTGGCTACTCCCTCCTGTCTCAGCAGGCACCTGGCATCACTCTGCTGTGTCAACAGGGACCCACACAAACAGGCCAAATGTCCTTGGTGTTAAAGTCAACAATTAGCAAAGAAGCCATAATACTAAATCATCCATTTTAATCCTTGTCTCTCTCTCTCCCATGTGCAACAGGATGCCTCACCCCTCTTCATCGCTCTCTCTCTCTCTCTCTCTCGTTAGCAGCATAGTTCACAGGGGGGTCAACTCTGGACCCCATCTCCAACTGGTTTACTCATCACACATAACACATAAAGGTCACTATCACACTTGTAAAGGTTGATGAATTTTAGTCTTATTTGGAGCTCATTTTCCTAATACAGTTCTGTTTAATATTTACAATGTCTCAGCTTTTATTGAAGATGCTAAACTCATTTCTGGGTACTTTTTCAAAATTGAAATGCTATAAACCTGATATCTGGCTGTGTAGTGAAATATGTTTTGAATATTTTTATAGTATAATTACATCATTCTTTGATTACCCTTCTGTTCCATTGACCATAATTTTACAACATCTATCACGTTATCGATTGGAGTTAGTATTAATGTAGCAGAAAAAAAACTATGTCAACTCTTCTTATTTTAAAACATCATTTCATTAGTTTGACCAATAAATAGCTCACAACTACTGTAATAAAGAACATATACTGCCTGTCCCAATGATTCAGAATCTCAAAAAAACAACATTGCCTAACTAATTAAAAATATAATGAACTATGAGGAATAGTAATGGAATTTATACATTTTTAGTTAATTAAAGCCTGAAACTCCCAGGACACTAATTAAAATGGAAAAAAAAATATATAAAAAGGCATTGGATAGCCTATAATAGGCAAAACACAGAGCTAGCTGTTTGGTGTACTCAGCAAGCTCTGTGTGAATACAGTTGTTTTGGAAAGGAAGTTAATAAAAATATCACACATGAGCAGTACTGAGTGAGTATTCATGACTTTGTCCGAGCAGAGCTAAGAAGTTAATTTATATTAAAAGTAAAATTAATGTTTAGGACTAACTTAAGGTCAATACTTGTTACAGTGATTTATCTCTCCTGTGGTCACCACTTTTTCTAACAGCTCTTCACAAGCATTTACTTCAAAAAGTACTTGCAGGATAGTTTGTTCTCCTTCAGTGAAGTTTACTTGTGGGATGCTTGGGCAATTGCCATTGATGTGATGATTATTTATTTGCATTGAGAGGAAACATAATGGAAGGTTCGTGCACAGTGTCTATATGGGTAGAACTCAGACATAGGAAGGGTGCAGTCATTCTGGTGGAATTGTACTACCAATAGCCAGGCAAAAAGGTGTAAAATCAATAGGGTTATTATCAAGGGAATTAGGAAAGCTGTAAGAGGCCATGAAAATTCCCTGGCAAGTGGGATTACAGAGAATCACAAGGCATTCTACACATACAACAGGAGCAGGAGAAAAACAAGGGAAAGGGTGGGACCAATTAAGGATAATGGGATGAACATTTACTTGAATGTAAAGGATGTGGGTGAGGTCCTTAATGAGTACTTACATCAGTATTTTCCGAAAAGGACATGGAGGATAGCGAGATCAGTATTAATAGGCTACGGCATTTTGAAATAAAGGAGGAGGTAATCCTGTGTCTCTTAAGGCCATAAGATATAGGAGCAGAATTAGATCATTTGGATCATTGAGTCTGCTCCACCATTTCATCATGGCTGAATCAATTTTCCTCTCAACCGCAATCTCCTGTCTTCTCCCTGTATCCTTTTGTGCCCAGACCAATTAAGGATCTATTAACCTCTACCTTAAATATACATAAAAACTTGACATTCACAGCTGCCTGCAGCAAATAATGTCATAGATTCACCACTCTCTGGATAAAGAAATTCCTCCTCATCTCTGTTCTAAAAGGACGTTCCTCTATTCTGAGTCTGTGTCCTCTGCTCTTAGACTCCCCCACTATAGGAAGCATCTTCTCCATATCTACTGTATCAAGGCCTTTCATGATTCGATAGGTTTCAATGAGGTCTCTCCTCATTTTTCTCAATTCTTATAAATATAGGTCCAGAGCCATCAAACACTCTTCATATGACAAGCAGTTCAATCCTGGAATCATTTTCATGAACCTTCTCCAGTTTCAGCACATCCTTTCTATGATAATGGGCCCAAAACTGCTCACAATACTCCAAGTGAGACTTCACCAGTGCTTTATGAAGTCTCAACATTACATCCTTGCTTTTATATTCTAGTCCTCTTGAAATGAATGCTAACATTGCATTTGCCTTCCTCACCACAGACTCAACCTACAAATTAACATTTAGTGAATCCTGCACAAGGACTCCCAAGTCCCTTTGCACCTCAGGTTTTTATATTTTCTGTTCACTTAGAAAATAGTCAACCCTTTCATTTCTTCTACCAAAGTGCATGACCATACACTTCCCAACACTGTATTCTGTCTGCCATTTCTTTATGCATTCTGCTAATTTGTCTTCTGTACCTTCTCTGCTTCCTACCCCCCCCAACCATCTTCCTATTGTCTGAAAATTTCTCAACAAAGCCATTAATTCCATCATCTAAATTATTGTCAAATAATGTAAAAAGAATTGTTTCCAACACAGTCTGCTGTGGAAGACCACTATTCACTGGCAGCCAGTCAGAAAAGGCTCACTTTATTCCCAATCCTTGTCTCCTGCCAGTCAGCCACTGCTTTATCCATGTTAGACACTTTCCTGTAATACCTTAGGCTCGTAGATTGTTAAGCAGTCTCATGTGTGGCATCTTGATAAAGGCCTTCTGAAAATCCAAGTAGATAACATCAACTGATTCTCCTTTGTCTATCCTGCTTGTTATTTTTTTCAAAGAATTCCAACAGATTTGTCAAGCAAGATGCTTCCTTGAGGGAACTCTGTTGACTATGGCCTATTTTATCATGTGCCTCCAATTACCCTGAGACCTCATCCTTAATAATTGACTTCAACATTTTCCTAACCAGTGACTTCTGACTAATTAGTTTATTGTTTCCTTTCTTCTGCCTCTCTCCCTTCTTGAAGAGTGGAGTGACCATTCCAGAATCTAGATCTCTTCAGCCACTTCTTTCAGAACTCTGGGGTGTACACTATTTGGTCCAAGTGACTTATCTACCTTCAGATCTTTCAGTTTCCCAAGAACCTTCTCTCTAGTAATGGTAACTTCACACACTTCATACCCCTGACACCTGGAACTTCCACCATACTGTTAGAGTCTTCCACAGTGAAGACTGATGCAAAACACTTATTCAGTTTGTCTGCCATTGTGTTGCCTCCCCCACCCCCCCATTACCACCTCTCTAGGATTGTTTTCTAACAGTCCAATATCCACTCTCGCTTTCTCTTTATGTATCTGAAGAAACTTTTGATATCTTCTTTAATATTATTGGCTAGCTTACGTTCATATTCCATTTTTACCTTCTTAAATACATTTTTATTTGCCTTCTGTTGATATTTGAAAGCTTCCCAATCCTCCAACTTCCCACTAATATTTGCCCTCTCTTTGGCTTTTATGTTGGCTTTGAATTCTCTTTAGTCATGGTTGTGTCATCTTTCTTTTAGAATACTTTTTTCCTTTTTGGGATGTATATATCCTGTGCCTTCTGAATGGTTTCCAGAAATTCCAGCCATTGCTGCTTTGCTATCATCCCTGCCATTGTTCTTTTCCAATTAATTCTGACTAGCTCCTCTCATGTGCTCTGTAATTCCCTTTACTCCACTGTAATACAAATACATCTCACTTAAGCTCCTCAAATTTCAGGGTGAACTTGATCATATGATCACTTGCTCCAAAGGGTTCTTTTACCTTAAGGTCTCTGATCAATTCTGGTTCATTGCACAACACCCAATCCTGAACAGTTGATCTTCTGGTGGGATGAACATGTGCTGCTCTACAAATCCACTTTGTAGGCACTCATGAAATTCCCCTTCCTGGAACCCAGCAACAACCTGATTTTTCCAATCTACCTGTAAATTGAAGTCCCCCATGACTATTCTAACATTGCCCTTTTGGCATGAATTTTCTATCTCCTGTTGTAATTTGTAGACTACATTCCTTACTATTGTTTGCGCGTCTCTATACAACTCCCATCAGGGTCTTAGCTCTATCCACAATGATTCAACACCTTCTGATCCTATGTCACTTCTTTCTAATGATTTGATTTAATGTTTTATCAACAGAGCAACACCACTCTCTCTGCCTTCCTGCCTATCCTTTCGATACAATGTGTATCCTTGGACATGAAGCTCCCAGCTATAAACTTTCAGCCATGATTCAGTGTTGCCTATAACATTATACCAGCCAATCTGCAACTGTGCTATGTTTATCTACCTTATTCCATATACTGCATCCATTCAGATATAACATCTTCAGTCCTGTATTCACTCTTTTCGATTTTGTCGCACCATGCTCAACATTTTGATTCCTAACTTTCTCTGATGTCTTACCAACATCTGCCTCTCCAAACCTTCACTACTGTTCAGGGACTCTAGTCTCTATCCCCTGCTACTCTAGTTTAAACCTCACCGTGCTGCATTAACAAACATCCCCGCTAGGATATTAGAACCCCCTCCAGTTCATTGCAAACCGTTCCTTCTGTACAGGTCTCACCTTTCCTGGAAGGAAGATCAATGATCCAAAAATGCTTCTCTTAGCCATGTATTAATCTGTATAATCTTCCTAGGTCAGAGCTCAATAGCACGTGGCATGGGTAGCAATCCTGAGATCACAACCCTTAACACCTAATTCCCTGAACTCCCTATGCAGAACCTCATCACTTGTCCCACCCACGTCATTGGTACCCACAAGGACCATGGCCTCTGGCTGTTCACCATCCCACTTAAGAATGCTGAGGACCTGATCCAAGACATCCCAGACCCTGGCAGCCAGAAGGCAACATACCATCTGGGAATCTTGTTCTCACCCACAGACCTTCTGTCTGTTCCCCTAACAAATCCCCTATCACCATACTTGTCTCTTCTCCCCTCTTCCTTTCTCAGAGGCAGACTCAATGCCAGAGACTCCACCACTGTGACTCTCCTCTATTAGTTCATTCTCCCTGACAGTAGCCAAAGTGATATACCTGTTCTTGTGGGGGATGACCACAGGAGTATTCTGCACCGGCTCCTTAATCCCATTCCCCTTCCTGCCTGTCACCCAGTTTCCTTTATCTTGCATTATGGGTGTAACTGTCTCTCTATATGTCCAATCTATCACCCCTTCTGCTTTTAGAATGATCAGAAGTTCATTCAGTTCCATTTCCACTCCTTAAAGCAGTTTGTTAGAATCTGCAGCTAGATGTACTTCTCGCAGTTGTAGTCATCAAGGACACTGGAGGTCTCCCTGCCTTCCCATGTACCACAAAAGGAGCATTTCACTATCCTGCCTGTCATCTCTACTGTCTCTTGCTGAGCAGATGTAAGGAGAATGAGAAAAACTTCAGTATTTCTTTCCTTTGCTTTCTATCATTGAAGCCACTCTTCACTGAATCCTTGAAGAGCTAACCCTCAAGATCACAACTCTATGACCACACAGAAGATGGCTGCTGTGCTTGCCCCATCTTCCTTTTATTTGCCCTTGCTAGTCAATTCCAAATGCTGATTGGCTGCTGGTCAAAGCTGTATTGCACTGCCATGACCTGATTCTGCTGCTTTTGATCTTTGGCTAGTGGACCTGATTGAAGTCCCGTTCTCTCCAAACTTCCAATATCTGGACTGGCTGCTGGTCAAAGCTCTATTATGCTCTATTAATGCTCTATTAAAGAACATTAAGGTGGATAGGTCCCTAGGTCCTGATGTGATATATGCCAGGTTATTGAGAGAGGCAAGTGAAGAGATTGCTGGACCTCGGCCACTATCATTGTGTCCTCTCTAGCTATAGGTGAGGTCCTGGGGGACTGGTGAGTAGCTAATGTTGTTCCATTGTTCAAGAAGGGATCCAGGTTTATTCCTGGAAAAGGAAGTTACTGGAGAGATTTCTTAGGGATATGATTTATGAGTATTTGGAAAACCATGGCCTAATTAGGGAGAGCCAGCATGGCTTTGTGTGGGACAAGTTGTGACTTACTAACTTGATTGAGTTTTTTAGTGAGGTCGCAAGAGTGATTGATGAAAATAGAGCTGTGGATACTGTCTACATGAATTTTAGTAAGACATTTGTCAAGGTCCCCCATGCGAGGCTCATCCGGAAGATTAAGATGCATGGCATCAACGGTGGGGTTGGCTGTTTGGATTGAGAAGTGGCTTGCCTATAGAAGGTGGTTGTCCAAGTGACTTATTCTAGCTGCTGGTCTATGATTAGTGGTTTTGCACAAGAATCTGAACTGGACCTCTGCTATTCGTCATATATATAAATGATCTGGATTAAAATGTGGGTGGGTTAGTAAGTTTGTGGCTGATACAAGGATGGGTGGTGTTGTGGATAGTGTAGAAAACTGGCCATGAATTCAACGGGATGTGGATCAGTTGTAGACGTGGATGGAGAAATGGCAGCTAGAGTTTAAAACAGCCAAATATATAGTGTGGTATTTTGGTTGGTCAAATGCAAGGCCCTTAACAGTACTGATGAGCAGAGGTATCTGGAGATCCAAGTTTATAGCTCCCTGAAAATGGCTACACAGACTGATGATGTGATTAAGAAGGCATGTGACACGCTTCCCTTCATCAGCCAAGGCACTGAATCCAAAAGTCCAGAAGTTATGGAGCAGCTTTATATAATTCTAGTCAGGCCACATCTGGCATGTTACACACAGTTTTTGGTCACTCCACCATAGGAAGGAAGTCGAGGCTTTGGAGAGGGTGCAGATGAGGTGCCTGGATCTGAGGGCATGTGCTATAATGAAAGCTTGGACAAACTTGGATTGTTTTCTCTGGAGTGGTGGAGGCTGAGGAGAGATATGATAGAGGTTATGAGAGGCACAGATAGAGTAGACAGACAGGATCTTTTCCCAAGGTTGCGGTGCACAGGTCTGGCAGCGGTTTAAACAGGGAAAGCTTCACGGGAACTCGGCTATAACCGGAGCACCAATCGTGAGTTGGGGAGCAGGGAAGGTTCAGGCGTAAAAGGGAGAGTCTGCCTCACAGAGCGCCATCAATGGAGTGGTCTGAGGCAGAGTGGTCCAGCAACAAATACTGGACTGAAAGTGTTATATTTGAATGCATGTATCCTAGGAAATAAAATGGACGAACTTGAAATTCAGCTACAGATTGGCAAGTATGACATTGTGGCCATCTCTGAAACCTGGCTAAAGGATGGCTGCCATTGGGAGCTGAATGTCCAAGGATATACAATGTATTGGAAAGATGGGTTAGTAAGCAGAGGGGGTGGTGTGGTCTGTGTATAAGAAATATTATTAAATCATTGGAAAGAGATGACATAGGATTGGAAGGTGTAGAGTCTCTGTGGGTTGAGTTGAGAAATGGCAAGGGTAAAAGGACCCTAACGGCAGTTGTATACAGGTATCCAAACAGCAGCTGGGATGTGGATTACAAATTACAGCAAGAGACAGAAAAGGTGTGTCAGAAAGGCAATGTCATGATAATAGTTGGGGATTTTAACATGAAAGTGGATTGGGAAAACTAGGCCAGTACTGGACCTCAAGAGAGAGAATTTGTAGAATGTCTAAGGGACAGCTTTTTAGAACAGCTTGTTGGTGAGCCCACTAGGGTATCAGCTGTGCTAGATTGGGTGTTGTGCAATGATCTGGAGGTGATAAGAGAGCTTAAGGTTAAGGAACACTTGAGGAACAGTGATCACAATATGATTGAGTTCACTTTGAGGTTTGAGAAGGAGAAACTCAATTCCATTGTGTCGGTATTTCAGTGGAATAAAATAAATTACAATGGCATAAGAGGGGAACTGGGCAAGGTTGACTGGAAAGAAACACTAGCAAGAAGGAAAGCAGAGCAGCAACGTCTGGAGTTTCTGTGAAAATTGAGGGAAGTGTAAGACAGATATATTCCAAATAAGAATAAATTTTTGAATGGAAGAAGGACACTACTGTGGCTGACAAATGAAGTCAGAGCCAAGGTAAAAGCAAGAGAGAGGGCAAGCAAGGAATCGAAAGTTATTTGGAATATAGACAACTGGGAAGCTTTTAAAAACTTTCAAAGGAAACTAAGAAGGTCATTAAGAAAGAAAGGATGAATTATGAAATAAAGCTGGTGACTAATATCAAAAAAGATACTAAAAGTCTTTTTAAGTATATAATGGGTAAAAGAGAGTTGAGGGTATATATAGGACCAATAGAAAATTACGTTGGAGATACTGTAATGAGCGACGCAGGGATGGCAGAGGAACTGAATGCATATTTTTCATCAGTCTTTACAGTGGAAGATGTCTGCAGTATACCGGACATTCAGGAGTGTCAGGGAAGTGAAGTTTGTGCAGTGAAAATTACGACTGAGGAGGTGCTCAGGAAACTTAATGGTCTGAGGGTGGATAAATCTCCTGGACCTGGTGGAATGCACCCTTGGGTTCTAAAGGAAGCAGTTGGAGAGATTGCAGAGGACTTAACAATGATCTTTCAAGAATCAGTAGATTCTGGCATTGTACTGGATGACTGGAAAATTGCAAATGTTACTCCACTATTTAAGAGGGGTGGGAGGCAGCAGGAAGGAAACTATAGATACATTAACCTGATATCAGTGGTTGGGAAGTTGTTGGAATCGATTGTTAGGGATGAGGTTATGGAGTACCTGGAGATACACGACAAGATAAGTCAAAGCCAGCATGGTTTCCTGAAAGGAAAATCCTGCCTGACTAATTTACTGCAATTTTTTGAGGAAATTACAAGCAGGGTAGACAAAGGAGATGCAACAGACATGGTGTACTTGGATTTTCAGAAGACCTTTGACAAGGTGCCGCAGATGAGGCTGCTTAGCTAGACAAGAGCCCATGGAATTACTGGGGAGTTACTAGCAGGGTGGAGCATTGACTGACTGGCAGAAAACCAAGAGTGGGAATAAAGGGATCCTATTCTGGCTGGCTGCTGGTTACCAGTGGAGTTCCACAGGTAATTACACTGTTGGGACCGCTGTTTTTTACAACATATGTCATTGATTTAGACTATGGGATTAATGACTTTGTGGCTAATTTTGTCGATGATACAAAGATTGGTGGAGGAGCGGCTAGTGTGAGGAAACAGAGAGCCTGCAGAGAGACTTAGATGGCTTAGGTGAATGGGCAAAGAAGTGACAAATGAAGTACAATGTTAGAAAGGGTATGGTCATGCGCTTTGGTGGAAGAAATAAATGGGAAGACTATTATTTAGATAGGGAGAGAATTCAAAATGCAGAGGTGCAAAGGGACTTGGGGGTCCTTGTACAGGATACACTAAACGTTAACCTCCAGGTTGAGTTGGTGGTGAAGAAGGTGAATGCGATGTTGGCATTCGTTTCTAGAGATATAGAATATAAGAGCAGGGATGTGATGTTGAGGCTCTGTAAGGCACTCGTGAGAACACACTTGGAGTATTGTGTGCAGTTTTGGGCTCCTTATTTTGAAAGGATATACTGACATTGTGGAGGATTCAGAGAAGATTCACGGGAATGATTACAGAAATGAAAGGGTTACCATATGAGGAATGTCTGGCAGCTCTTGGGCTGTATTCCCTGGAGTTCAGGAGAATGAGGGGAGGGGATCTCATAGAAATATTCCAAATGTTAAAAGGCCTGAACAGATTAGATATGGTAGTGGTGTCTAGGACAAGTGGGCACAACTTCAGGATTGAAGGATGTCCATTTACAACAGAGATGTGGAGAAATTACTTTAGTCAGAGGGTGGTAAATCTGTGGAATTTGTTGCCATGAGCGGCTGTGGAGGCCAAGTCATTGGGTGTATTTAAGACATATATGGAAGGTTCTTGATTAGCCAGGCATCAAAGGGTATGGTGAGAAAGCAGGGGAGTGGCGATGACTGGAATAGTTAGATCAGCCCATGATTGAATGGTGGAGCAGACTTGATGGGCCGAATGGCCTTCTTCTGCTCCTATAAATCTTATGGTCTAAATATCTAAAGCATGCATTTGGAGCAAGAAGGCAATGAGTCAACGGCTGATTTCAGGAGCGAAGGCAGTTTTACTACTTGGGGTAAAAGAGAGGCAAGACTGCGCAGGCACGTGACGTCAGCCAGTGGAGTGCAAAAGGTTTAAAAAGAAGATCGCCATATCCAGTGGGCAGCACTCGGAGCTGGCAGTGGAGTGAGAGGTAGTAGAGTGATAGGGCTTTGGCTGAACGGGCTTAGGTGCTAACGGGGCAAGGTGAGGTAGGTTTACCTGTGTTTCTTGCGGAAAGGAAGAAGTATGTGTGTGAGGCCAGTTTTCTGTGCTCAGTGTCAGATGTGGGAGGTCCTGGAGTCTTCCAGCCTCCTGGACAGCCATATCTGCACCAGGTGTGTCGAGCTGCAGCTCCTAAGAGACCAAGTTAGGGAATTGGAGATGCAGCTCAATGACCTTCACCTGGTCAGGGAGAACGAGGAGGTGACAGAAAGGAGTTACAGGCAGGAGGTCACATTGGGGCTACAGGAGACAGACAAGTGGGTCACAGTCAGGAGAGGGAAGGGGAAGAGTCGGGTCCTGGAGAGTACCTCTGTGGCTGTACCCCTTGACAATAAGTACTCCTGTTTGAGTACTGTTGGGGGTGACAGCGTACCTGGGGGAAGTAACAGTGACCGTGCCTCTGGCACAGAGTCTGGCCCTGTGGCTCAGAAGGGTAGGGAAAGGAAGAGGAAAGCAGTAATGATAAGGGACTCTATAGTTAGTGGGTCAGACAGGCAGTTCTATGACCACAGGAAAGAAACGTGGATGGTCGTTAGCCTCCCAGTTGCCAGGGTCCGGGATGTTTCAGATCATTCCAAGATATCCCACAGTGGAAGGGAGAACAGCCAGAGGTCATGGTACATATTGGTCCCAACGACATAGGTAGGAAAAGGGAGGAGGTTCTGACAACAGACTACAGGGAGTTTGGAAAGAAGTTGAGAAGCAGGACTGCAAAGGTAGTTATCTTGGGAGTACGGCCTGTGCCACGCAGCAGTGAGATTAGGAATAGAATGAGGTGGAGGATAAATCTGTGGCTGAAGGATTATAGCAGGGGGCAGGGATTCAGATTTGTGGATCATTGGGACCTCTTTTGGGGCAGGTGTAACCTGAACAAAAAGGACGGGTTGCATTTGAATCCCAGGAGGACCATATCCTGGCAGGGAGGTTTGCTAAGGTTACTGGGGAGTTTAAACTAGAATTGTTGGGGGGAGGGAACCGAACTGAAGAGACTGGGGAAGAGGAGGTTGGCTCATAAATAGAGAAAGCTTGTAGACAGTACAAGAGGGAGGATAGGCAAGTGGTAGAGAAGGATGTGCTCAGACCGAAGGTTTGAAATGTGTTTATTTTAATGCAAGGAGTGTTGTGAACAAAACGGATGAGCTTAAGTGTGGATCAGTACTTGGAGCTATGATGTGGTGGCCATTACAGAGAGTTGGATGACTCATGGACAGGAATGGTTACTTGAAGTGCTGGATTTTAGATGTTTCAGAAAGGACAGGGAGGGAGGCAAAAGAGGTGGGACATGGCACTGTAGATCAGAGATAGTGTCACAGCTGCAGAAAAGGTGAATGCTATGGAGGGATTGTCTACGGAGTCTCTGTGGTTGGAGGTTAGGAACAGGAAGGGGTCAATAACTCTACTGGGTGTTTTTCATAGGTCACCCAATAGTAACAGGGATATTGAGGAGCAGATAGGGAAACAGATCCTGGAAAGGTGTAATAATAACAGAGTTGTAGTGATGGGAGATTTTAATTTCCCAAATATCAATTGGCATCTCCTTAGAGCAAGGGGTTTAGATAGGGTGGAATTTGTTATGTGTTTTCAGGAAGGTTTCTTGACACAATATGTAGATAAGCTGACAAGAAGAGAGACTGTACTTGATTTGGTATTGGGAAATGAACCTGATCAGGTGTCAGATCTCTCAGTGGGAGAACATTATGGAGATAGTGATCATATTTCTATCTCCTTTACAATAGCATAGGAGAGAGATAGGAACAGACAAGTTAGAAAAGTGTTTAATTGAAGTAAGGGGAATTATAAGGCTATCAGGCAGGAAATTGGAAGCTTAAATTCGAAATAGATGTTCTCAGGGAAATGTAGGGAAGAAATGTGGCCAATGTTCAGGGGATATTTGTGTGGAGGTACAGGTATGTTCCATTGAGGCAAGGAAGTTACAGCAGGGTACAGGAACCGTGGTGTACAAAGGCTGTAATAAATCTAGCCAAGAAGAAAAGAAAAGCTTACGCAAGGTTCAGAGAGCTAGGTAATGTTAGAGATCTAGAAGATTTTAAGGCTAATAGGAAGGAGTTTAAGAAGGAAATTAGGAGAGCCAGAAGGGGCCATGAGAAGGCCTTGGCAGGCAGGATTAAGGTAAACCCCAAAACATTCTACAAGTATGTGAAGAGCAAGAGGATAAGACGTGAAAGAATAGGACCTACCAAATGTGACTGTGGGAAAGTGTGTATGGCACCAGAGGAAATAGCAGAGGTACTTAATGAATACTTCACTTCAGTATTCACTATGGAAAAGGATCTTGGTGATTGTAGAGATGACTTGCAGAAGGCTGAAAAGCTTGAGCATGTAGATATTATAAAAGAGAATGTGCTGGAGCTTTTGCAAGCATCAAGTTGGGTAAGTCGTTGGGACTGGATGAGATGTACCCCAGGCTACTGTGGGAGGTGAGGGAGGAGTTTGCTGAGCCTTTGGCGATGATCTTTGCATCATCAATGGGAATGGGAGAGTTTCCGGAGGACTGGAGGGTTGTGGATGTTGTTCCCTTATTCAAGAAAGGGAGTAGAGATAGCCCAGGAAGTTATAGGCCAGTGAGTCTTACTTCAGTGGCTGGTAAGTTGATGGAGAAGATCCTGAGAGGCAGGATTTATGAACATTTGCAGAAGTATAATATAATTAGGAATAGTCAACATGACTTTGTCAAGGGCAGTCGTGCCTTACGAGCCTGATTGAATTTTTTGAGGATGTGACTAAACACATTGATGAAGGAAGAGCAGTAGATGTAGTGTATATGGATTTCAGCAAGGCATTTGATAAGGTATCCCATGCAAGGCTTATTGAGAAAGTAAGGAGGCATGGGATCCAAGGGGAAATTGCTTTATGGATCCAGAACTGGCTTGCCCACAGAAGGCATAGACTGGTTGTAGATAGGTCATATTCTGCATGGAGATCAGTCACCAGTGGAGTGCCTTAGGGATCTGTTCTGGGACCCTTACTCTTCGTGATTTTTATAAATGACCTGGATGAGGAAGTTGAGGGATGGGTTAGTAAGTCTGATGATGACACAAAGGTTGGAGGTGTTTTTGATAGTGTGATGGGCTGTCAGTGATTGCAGTGGGACATTGATAGGATGCAAAACAGGGCTGAGAAGTGGCAGATGGTGTTCAACTCAGATAAGTGTGAAGTGGTTCATTTTGGTAGGTCAAATATGATGGCAGAATATAGTATTAATGGACAGACTCTTGGCAGTGTGGAGGATCAGAGGGATCTTGGGGTCTGAGTCCATAGGACGCTCAAAGCAGCTGCGCGGGTTGACTCAATGGTTAAAAAGGCGTATGGTGTATTGGCCTTCATCAATTGTGGAATTGAATTTAGGAGCCGAGAGGTACTGTTGCAGCTATATAGGGCCCTGGTTAGACCCAACTTGGAATACTGTGCTCAGTTCTGGTCACCTCACTACAGGAAGGATGTGGAAGCCATAAAAAGGGTGCAGCAGTGATTTACAAGGATGTTGCCTGGATTGGGGAGCACGCCTTATGAGATATTGATTGAGTGAACTTGGCCTTTTCTCCTTGGAGCGATGGAGGATGAGAGGTGACCTGATAAAGGTATATAAGATGATGAGAGGAATTGATTGTGTGGATAGTCAGAGGCTTTTTCCCAGGGCTGAAGTGGTTGCCACAAGAGGACATAGGTTTAGGGTGCTGGGGAGTAGGTACAGAGGAGATGTCGGGGTGCCTGCTGAACCATGTCTATGCCCACCTGGACATGCCGGCGAGCACTGTGAGGGTCATGTTTTTTGATTTCTCCAGTGGGTTCAACACCATCCGCCCTGCTCTGCTGGGTGAGAAGCTGACAGTAATGCAGGTGGATGCTTCCCTGGTGTCATGGATTATTGATTACCTGACTGGCAGACCACAGTATGTGCACTTGCAACACTGTGTGTCAGACAGAGTGGTCAGCAGCACTGGGGCTCCACAGGGGACTGTCCTGTCTCCCTTTCTCTTCACCATCTACACCTCGGACTTCAACTACAACACAGAGTCTTGCCATCTTCAGAAGTTTTCTGATGACTCTGCCATCGTTGGATGCATCAGCAAGGGAGATGAGGCTGAGTACAGGGCTACGGTGGGAAACATTGTCACATGGTGTGAGCAGAATCATCTGCAGCTTAATGTGAAAAAGACTGAGGCACTGGTGGTGGACCTGAGGAGGGCTAAGGCACCGGTGACCCCTGTTTCCATCCAAGGGGTCAGTGTGGACATGGTGGAAGATTACAATTACCTGGGGATACGAATGGACAATAAACTGGACTGGTCAAAGAACACTGAGGTTGTCTATATGAAGGGTCAGAGCCGTCTCTATTTCCTGAGGAGACTGAGGTCCTTTAACATCTGCCGGATAATGCTGAGGATGTTCTGTGAGTCTGTGGTGGCCAGTGCTATCATGTTTGCTGTTGTGTGCTGGGGCAGCAGGCTGAGGGAAGCAGACACCAACAGAATCAACAAACTCATTCGTAAGGCCAGTGATGTTGTGGGGGTGGAACTGGACTCTCTGATGGTAGTGTCTAAAAAGAGGATGCTGTCCAAGTTGCATGCCATCTTGGACAATGACTCCCATCCACTCCATAATGTACTGGTTAGGCACAGGAGTACATTCAGCCAGAGACTCACTCCATCGAGATGTAACACAGAGCATCATAGGAAGTCATTCCTGCCTGTGACCATCAAACTTTACAACTCCTCCCTCAGAGTGTCAGACACTCTGAGCCAATAGTCTGGCCCTGGACTTATTTCCACTTGGCATGATTAAGATATTATTATTTAATTATTTATGGTTTTATATTGCTATATTTCTTCACTATTCTTGGTGCAGCTGTAATGAAACCCGATGTCTGTCTGTCTGTCTGTCTGTCAGTGTTTTACTCAGAGAGTGGTGAGTGCGTGGAATGGGCTGCCAGCAACGGTGGTGGAGGTGGATACAATAGGGTCTTTTAAGAGGCTTTTGGATAGGTACATGGAGCTTAGAAAAATAGAGGGCTATATGTAAGCCTAGTGATTTCTAAGGTAGGAGCCTGTTCGGCACAACTTTGTGGGCCGGAGGGCCTGTATTGTGCTGTAGGTTTTCTATGTTTCTGTGTTTTCTATGTAAGTTGAGAGGGGGTACCTGTAAAGGAGATGTTGGAGACAGGCTTTTTACACAGAGGTGGGCGCCTGGAATACAGTGCCTGGGGAGGTGGTAGAGGGAGATTCAATATGGGGATTTAATACACGTTCAGATAGGCACATGAATGTGAGGAAAATGAAGGGACACGGACATTGTGCAGGCATAATTGATCAGTTTAGTTGACCATCTGATTACTAGTTTATTTGGCTCGGCACCACATTGTAGGCCGGAAGCTCTGTTCCCATGTTGTACTGTTTGATGTTGCTCAAAATAAAAACCATAAACAAAAAAAATGTGTTGACTTCTCAGGTGACTCACTTTTATTGCTCCATGAAAATCTAATTCCTTTTAGACCATTAAAAGGACAAATATGTGCTGAGGACAACTGCACGGCTGTAACTTTCATGCCTATCATTCTATTTATTAAAGCTAGCAACTGATATTTGCATTTGTTTACATAGAAAATGTCATTGGTGAAGCTCAATTAACAATAGCTGATTAATTAAGGATCTGTTCAGTTGCAGGCTTACTCAATTTAGTTTCCTGCACCCAGGAGGCATTGCAGATCTATAACTAATTACTCACAGAAGAAGTAAACTGCCAAATGTAGAGTATTGTTTTCCAATATTGTGCTTTAACCCGCACCTCAAGAGATCAGTTCCTATTAAACTATTGTTAACTTCCCTTGTCCTTAACCCTTTCAAAGAAATACAATGTTATGGACCAAGCAAACACATTAACATCACTCAGACAATGAACCGTGATGCTATTAACATCACAGAGTGACATTTCTTTCAAGGGTGTGATGAAGATCATTAATTTATGTCTTTAATGATGTCATTAAAATAGACACATTTCTCTCAAGTATTAGGCACAACTTTGTGGGCCAAAGGGCCTGTATTGTGCTGTAGGTTTTCAATGTTTCTATGTTTCTATGTATTATTTGCCAATATGGTTTGGATATAATACAAAGAAGAGACTTGTACATTTACAGTTAGCTTTGGCCTCAAATATCAATGGGAACAACATTAGATTTTAACCCAGTGTCTTCTCAGTGACTTTTCTTTGCATAGTTGCTTGCTCTGTTAGGATCAGAGGGCAGGGCCTCAGAATAGAAGTATATCCCTTTAAAACAGAGATGAGGAGGAATTTCTTTTGGCTGATTGGCGGTGAATCTGTGGAATTCATTTCCACAGATGGTGTTGTAGGCCAAGTCATTGGGTATCTTTAAAGTGGAAGTTGATAGATTCTTGGTTAGTAAAGATGTCAAAAGTTATGGGGAGAAGGCAGGAGAATGACGTTGAGGGGAGAAATAAATCAGTCGTGAACAGACTCGATGGGCCAAAAGGCCTAATTAGAGCACAATTAGAAAGTTTTTGACAAGGACAAGCCACTTGGCCCAACAAAGCTTGCCAAGTTCCTATTCACACAGTGTGTTGAGATTCTGCTCCTATGTGTTATGGTCTTCTGGTTACGATGTCACACCTTTGGTTCTGGCTGACTATTCATTTTGCCCATGCTTCTTGCATTTTTTTCAGAATGCCTAATCAGATTCTATCATTTTTTCCAGGTGGTTTTATATTAATGAATTTGAGTGTCAATTTTGTGATCATCGTTAATTAAATCATTAATTGAATTAGTTTAAATCTTGCTGTCAAAATCTGACAGAGTTACAAGCTCCATACCTGGGAATGACTTGCATTGTCCAAGCAGCTTCCTGGAGCAATTAATCCACGCACAAGGATAAATTCATTGTCTTTCATCTGGCAAACGTTCAACGAGTTGATGAGATGTGGGAGGTCAGGTGATACAGTATCTAATTTCTTGAAAAACAGAATTGCAAACAAAAGCCCTTGGATTATATATTAATTCAATGCCTGTCTTTCAAACAGACGTCTGGCTTCTACCCCAGCAGGGCAGGGACACTGAGCACTTTGGGAAACTTTGGTCTGGTAATAGCAATACACAATTGCAAGTGAGTGTCAAAAGCCAGAATGAGAACAGTTCATGGGAGTGGGACACTCACTCTCCTAAATAATACTGTTTTATTATAATTCAGTCCTTTTGTGGACCAAGTCAGCAATATTAGCATTTAATCTGAGAATAATCATATTTAAATTTCAGAGGTATCCCTAAGATGATTTAAGCATATATCTCTGGATTATTATTCTATACATTGTCTTATTGATTGTTTGAAAAGTAATATTAAAGGAGTGTAAGCTAGACATTTTTTCCTGACACAAAATTCTTTTGATGCTCGAGAACTAAAGTTAAAACAGAAAATGCTTAGCAAGTCAGGCAGCTCCTGTGAAGAAAGAAATGTTACAGGTCAATTACGTCAACAGAACTGGACAGATGAAAAGCCATCACTGATATCAAGTGTATCAAGTCAGAGTGCAATATCAATGTAGGAGCTTTCATTACACACACAGCTATCTCCAAATGCATCTCATGTGGCCTCAGGTGCTGAGCTCCGACTTGATCGGCATGTAATGCATCTGTGATGCTGTTTTCTACATTAAGTAATCAATAGGTTAGTGAGATAATGCACTTATGTGTAAAATGATGGATAAATGATGACACATTTTGAAGATTCCCTGTGATCTCTTCTTACATGTTATCTGAGCTGGCAGAAAAGAGACACTTTTTTTCCAGATTTATCATTCAATATTCAGAGACTTCAGATCTCTCTTCCACAGTAAAATTTAACACTGAAACACATTCACATTCTGAATGGCGTACTGCAGGCTGCAATTCTTAAAATAATTTTCAAAGTTACTTGTGAATTAAGTTTATTTGATTCATGAATAACTTTAACAGCATAATAATCTATTTACCGATAAATTGATAGGGAAAATAGATCAAATGATCATGTGTGAATTGACAAGAATATGTGAATGTGAATGAATGACAAGAATGTGTGGAAAGTATTGGCAGGACAGTGGATGCCGTTTAGGGTCAATCATGTTCTGATTAAGTGGCAGAGCTGTAAAGTCTATTTCTTATGTTGTTAGAATGATTTCTTCCTTACACAATGTAACATTCAATTAAGCCAATAGTTAAAGTGGCTATCTTTAGAATTGTTCCTTACAATTTTATCCAAAAGCCAAACTCGTTGCTTAAATAGCAGAAGGTAAATTCAGACAAAAATGCCATACAGGGAGAGTGCAGAGGAGATTTACAAGGAATGTTGTCTGGATTGGAGGATGTACCTTATGAGAATAGGTTGAGTGAACTCGGCCTTTTCTCCTTGGAGTGATGGAGGATGAAGATGGCCTGATAGAGGTGTATAAGATGCTGAGGGGCAGGCATTGATTGTGTGGATAGTCAGAGGCTTTTTCCCAGGGTTAAAATGGCTAACACAAGAGGACAAAGTTTTAAGTTGGAAGTAGGTACTGAGGGGATGTCAGGGGTAGGTTTTCCACACACAGAGTGGTGGGTGTGTGGAATGCACTGCTGGCGGTGGTCTTTTAAGAGCCTCTTAGATAGGTACATGGAGCTTAGAAAAATAGAAGGATATGTGCTAGGGAAATTTTAGGCTGTCTCTAGAGTAGGTTACATGGTCGGCACAACTTTGTGCTGTAAATTTCCATGTTCTATGTTCCATTTGATTGCCAATATCTCAGACTGTAACTCCTACGTTTTGGGTTCTGTGGTATTTATTATTTTATCCTTGTTCTCTTACCTGCTGCAGTTCTTTACTTTTGATATTTGTATCCACTCCATCAAGGTTCACAAAGCAGATCTAGAGAGATTACAAATAACATCTGACTTCTGTTCATAAACACACGTAATTGAGTCTATAAAAAGATAACAAGTCTCATTTATTTATAGTAAGGTGCTTGTAATCCAGACAGATTTTAGCAAGATGAATTTAAGTGGCAGCATGATAAATTTCAATCTCTGAGTTGTGGTGGGTTGTAACCAAAAGGAGGTCAGTGAGTCACGCAAAACACAGAAGCAAAATACTGTGTATCAACTCTCTGATAAGAATCTGCCTGAAATATGAATTCTGTTTCTCTTTTCACAGATAAAAGAAAAGAATCATTTTATGGAATGAAACTCAGAGAAAATTGTCAGACCAAGCAAAAACTCTCTGCATATTATTGGAGTGCAAAGTATGAGTAATTTCACAGAACTGGTATAGTCAGAGCCAAGTGTCTGTTCTCTGTCTGCTTTGTATCCCGTGTTGCAAGTTTATTATGTCTATTATGGTAGCTAATCACATGATTGGGGGATACATACAACATGGTTTAAAACAGGAAATCATAAAACAGTGATCAAGATTTGCCATGGGAGAGTGTTTGAGAATCAGGGAGGGGCTTTCACTTGCCTACCTTCTGTCAGGGAAATGATGGGAGCATTAGTTTGGCTGGGCAGGGGAACAATAGGATCGTCATCCCTCAGAGGGAGTGAAAAGCTGCCAGACTGCAAGCTTTGGGGGTATCAACATAAGGACCCGAGGACAGAGACAGATGCTCATCATGGAGGTCTTTCATTCCAAAGCAGCCTTCTCCTGCTGTTTTAAAGTCGGTAGCCATCTGTCTCTAGGAAGACTCTGGGATCAGCATTGGTAGCAGTGAAAACCATGAAAAGAAGATCTCCCCAGTTGGCAACTTTATGTAACGCCATTGTCAAAGAGTGGCTAACCATCTGTCCTGTGGATGGGGGAGGAAAGAAATCCATGGAGGAATTACCCGGCTGAATGGCACTGAGAGGTTCCTCCAACTGGTTTCTCTGTTTTGTTTTATATTTGCTGATTTCGGGTAGAGTAGCCAGGAAAATGATGCCTAATAATATGCACTTAAATTACTTGTCGATCAATATTGGCAAATGAAGGACATTTTACGTAATTCTTCTTAATTTTAATAAAGAAGCGTATAGGATCATGTTAAATTATGAGGAACTTAATGATAAAGTATTGATTTATAGACAAATAGGTGAAATGTGCATGTGCAAAGTCACATGATTTACTGAGATACCAGCTGGTGTAAGCGTGAAAGCCAGCAGGCCCTTTTCACATATCTGGTTATGAAATGAACAAAGAAATAACAAGAAAGTGAGGACTTTCTTGGCCTTCGTATTGAAATTTTCAGTTGGCCTCTCAGAGGGAGCAATCCATTTTTTTTTCAAATATTGTCAGGATTTCAAGCTTTAAGCTGTTCCATAATTCCAGTTAATTTGCATCCATTCTAATCTTTTTATTTTTTCTTATCTGTTCTTCAGGGTCATTCTCTCAGGTCTGTGGGCTATGAGGTGGCTGATGAGGGCAATGTGGGATCCAGAAGCTCTGCCACAGGTGGGAGGGAACTGGAGTGGGTGGTAAGTAGTCGAGAGGTGGTGCATTCCCTCCACTGCAGTTACTGGGCCTCCGTTTGCTGCTGATGGATACAGTCAGAATCAGATTCAGAAGTAGAATCTGACGTGCAGTGAAATTTGTTGTTTTGCACCAGCGGTATAGTGTAATGCATAAAAAATCACTATAAGAAGTAAGATAATAAGAAATGTAACAAAGTAAGTAAGTGCAAAAAGTGAGCAAAAACAGTGTTCATGGGATCATTGACCATTCATAAATCTGATGGTACAGGGGAAGAAGCTTTTCTTAAAACTTTGAGTGTTCATCTTCAAGCTCCTGTATCTCCTCCAGGTTGAGATATTAAATACCATTCTGAATGCTTCTTCTCAATTTTAAACAATCACAGCCCAGGAGTCAGTGGAAATGTTCCATTTTAATTGTTGATTCTTTACCTGAATCATTTACCTGCCTTCCTTGATGTGACAGAGCTCAGAATCGACTGCCTGTTTTGTGATCCTGGTGTTGAAAGTTTTCGGCCTTCCCAACACAGTTACTTCAGTGTAATTAGCCTTCATGATTCAGAATGAGAGGCACAAGAGAAACTGCAGATGCTGGAAATCTGGATCAACACACACAGAATGCTGGGGGAATGCGGTGGGTCAGGCAGAAAACAATATATAGATAGGCTCCATTGATGCTGCCTGATAGGGTGAATTCCTCCAGCATTCTGAGCACCATCTTTCTTGAAGGGTGGTCAAAGGTGTAGCTATGGGAATTTGCTTGCTTTCAAGCTGTTTGTGGGATATGTGGAATGGACCTAGTTTCTGTCCTATTCAGGTCCGCTCCCCGAACTCTTTCACCAGTCTTCAAACCTGCATTGATATTTCTTCCTCCACGGAACTTTTGTTTCTATTACACTTAATTTCCATCCTTCATGAGGCTCATCTCTGCAGAATGTATCGTGGACCAGAGTTGCAGATAACAGTACAGAAACTGCATTCTCAATCTTCTTTGTAAACCCATGTCCTTATCCACACAATTTGCTGAACTCTAAAAGTACAGACTTTTGAATAATTGGAGAAACAACCCTTTATTCCTTCTTCCCTTCCCTTTCTGGATTTGTCTGTCTCTATCTCAGGTCAGCAACTAACATCCATCACTAGCTGATAGACTCCAATAGTTAATGATACTTGCTCAAGCCCTGTTTCCTCTAAAGACCCAATTCATTCTCCTACTTCCCCCATTTCTGCTATACATGCCCAGATTTTTCACACAGGTACTGAGATATTTTCCTTTTTCTTAATCATACCTCCCCTTCTTCTGCAGTCGATGCAACCTTCAATCACGTCTCATCAATCACCCATGCCTTCCTCTCATTCCCTCCTTGCCTGGTCCATATCTCCTCCTGCTTTTGTTGGGGTGACTGTGCCATGGTGTCAGACAATGTGTGCAGCTTGAAGCATATACATGTCATCATAACAGGTTCAGTCCAGATAAAACAAATAAACTGCTGGAGGAAATTGATCCAGCAGGGTTTCAACACAAAGTCAGCAATTCTTTTCCTCCCTGCTGCTTGACCCACTGAGTTGCTCCTGCAAATTGTTCCTCCAAATTCTAGGTTCTGTAGACTCCCGTGTCTTCAGCCAAGAATTGCTAGGATATTATGAAAGGAAACTTTGAAAATTATGGCTTACTTTGCCCCAGAGATTAATCAATCAATCAATTAATGAATGAATTGAGAGACTGCACTGGATAGGCCTTCTGGCCCTTCGAGCTGCCTGCCCAGCAACCCCCCGATTTAATCCTAGCCTAATCACAAGACAATCTTCAATGCCCAACTAACCTATCAACCGGTAGGTCATTGGACCATGGGAGGAAACCACAGCACCCTGAGGTAACCCCTGTGGTCACGGAGAGAACATGCGTAATCCTTACAAGGCTGTGACGGGAATTGAATCTGGGTCGCTGGAACAGTAAAGTGTTATGCTAATCACCATGCTATTGTGCACCCCTCCCTCACCCAACCATTTAAGAAGTGAAGTGAGAAATATTTTCAAGATTGTGAAGGGTTGTGATATGTGGTGGAAAATTATGATCTCCCCGAGCAATGGAAATAAACAATCTACTTGCTGCCGCATCTTCACCTCCTGCCTTGTGGCTATGCTGCTGACGGTGATGGATTTCCTGTGGGTAGACTGATTTATGGAATGTCATGGGCCCTCCAGAGAGTCCCTGCTTCATTTGAGGAGGCTGCCTTGGGGTTAGTGGGGAATTGCTGTGCTTTTTAGGTGCTTGTTCCAGCTAAGCGTGACTTGCTGTCTGAGTCCTCAAAGGAACATGTCTGTTTAATTTTATTTTAGAAATTCTCATTGAAGGAGTGCAATCAATCACACTATAACTTCCTGAACATAGACATTTGGATGGCCACTAGAAGTGAAAGCAAGTTGCTACATTCCGATATGGTAAACTGGTAAGAAAGTTGTCCATTCATGCTACAATAGATTAAATTAGCAGAGTTAGCACCATGACCATACAGGTAAGAAATTTGTCCTGCATGCCTTTATTAAAATATTGCTAAAACATAACAACAGGAAAAAATACCATTCTCTCATTACTGAAATATGAGATTTCCCAGTCACCTGGTGAAGTGCCTTTGGCCTTAAACATTATTGCTAGTTTCTCTCTCCATAGCTATAGTCTGTTTTTCTGAGTTCTTGTACTTTCATTTTAGAATTCCAACATACATGGTATTTTCCTTTTGTATTTCCTGCTATTGACATATTCTGGAATAAATGTATCTGCACAATAGTACAGTATTAAGATGTTCACTGTCAGTAAAGTTGTTGAAGTCAATCTGGGAAACCTTCAAATGTCAGGAAATTTGTGACTGAGCTCTGTGGAGGGAGAGCTAACATTCTGGAAGGATGGATGTAGATGGTCTAAATGATGAACATTACTACAGTCTTTGCATTCCAATTTCACCATATAATGCACGGTATAACAACGCGAACTATCGCTATTGTACAAATGTATTAAACCCAATCAAAGCTCACTAAAAGAGCTGAAAATACTATGCTTAAATGAATATTCGTGCAGTTGTGTGTGATAAATTTAACTCTCCTTGATTTGGCTATTTGTAATCTAGGAGGTAATGATGCATGAAATCGTATTTGATTATTTTTAGTTCAACCATTTACTGCACTGATGGGTTCAGTGAGTTTATTCAGTACATATTCAAGATTTAATCTCTTGAACCCCTGTTGATTATTTTACATTCATCTACATTGAATTGCACTTATCATAAACCAGAAAGTGCTGAAATAATTTTGAATTAACATCTCATATTATTTGGTTTGTATTAATTATCATATTTATTATTTATTAACTACTTTTTATAAAATGAAATCCATATCTGGTAATTCAAATACAACATATGTTCCATAACTATTAAAATCTGGGTGTTAAGAAAACAGAAAACAGTGCAGCAGCAGACCCGAATGTTATACTTTGCGATGAAATTTTGGTCTGTATTTTCTGTAGGCAAGGCATGGCACATGAGAGAGTGTAATTAATCAGCTCATTTTGACATCTCTTGTGTTTTTAAATGTAGAATGGAAGCAATCAACAAAAGATCAATCTTCTGAAAAGCCTTTTCAATCTTCAGTATTGTATAAAAATACATGATTTACAGAGGAATAAGACCCATTAGAAAAAGATGTCAATAACATAAGACATCAACTTGCATGTTGAATGACATGAATAAAAGGGCTAATAAATAGATAGATACCTTATTGATCCCAAGGGAAATTAGTGTCAAAGTAGCATTACAATTGGACAGATATACAAATAGTAGAAGAGAAGTAAGAAAAAATAAGAAGTAAATTACCTCAAACAGTCTAACAGGGGGGGTAAATCACTTCCTGGGCAAAAGAGCCTAATGGCTGAGGGTAAGAATGACCTCATATAGTGCTCTTTAGAGCAGTGCAGTTGTCTTAGTCTATTACTAAAAGTGCTCCTCTGTTCAGCCAAGGTGGCATGAGAGGGTGAGAAACATTGTCCAGAAATGCCAGGATTTTCCGGAGGGTCCTTTGTTCCACCACAGCCTCCAGTGAGTCCAGTTTGATTCCTGTAACAGAGTGTCCCTCTACGTCCACAGCCTCTGTGTTGTTGCTCCACGCAAGTCTGTAACCAGGTCCACCTCCAGGTACTTATAAAGGTTCACCACATCCACATCCTGACCAATAGTAGTAAGAGGGAGCAGTGCAGGCTCGGCATTCCTAAAGTCCATCGCCAACTCATTTGTCTGACTGATGTCGAGCAGAAGATCATTCAGCTTGCACCATTTGACAAATGGATTTGTTATTCTGGATACCTCATTAGATGAAGGATGTGAGAACAATAGAGAGGGTTCAGAGGAGGTTTACCAGGATTCTGTCTGGATTGGATGACATGTTTTATGAGGAAAGGTTAAGCAAGCTGGTGCCTTTCTCTTTGGAAATGTAGAGGAAGAGGGGTGACTTCTATGAAGTGTATGGGATTATGAGGGGCATAGATAGAGTGTACAGCCAGCACCTCAGAGTGGTGCCATAACAGTAACAATGTCAGCAAGACAGAGGAGCTGATTATTGACTTCAGGAGAAGGGAAACAGAGGTCCATGAGCCAGTTCTCATTGGAGGATCAGAGGTGGAGAGGGTCAGCAACTTTAAATTCATCTGTGTTATTATTTCAGAGGACCTGTCCTGGGTTCAGCATGTACGTACAACTACTTAGGAGTTTGTGGAGATTCGGCATGACATCTTAAACTTTGACAAGCTTCTATAGATGTGCTGTCGAGAGTATATTGACTGGCTGCATCACAGCCTGGTGTGGAAACACCAATGCCCTTGAATGGAAAATTCTACCAAAAATACTGACTACAGCCCAAGCCATCACTGATAAGACCTTTACCACCACTGGGCACATCCACAGGAAAGCAGCATCCATTGTCAGGAACCCCACCACCCAGGACATGCCCTATTCTCATTGCTGTCATCAGGGAGAAGGTACAGGAGCCTCAGAGCTCACACCACCTGTTTCAGGAACAGTTATTACTTCATCAGGTTCTTGAACTATACAGGATAGCTTAATTTAACTTCACTTACCCCATCGTTGAAACGTTGCCACAAAACAATGAACTCACTTTCAAGGACTCTTCATCCAATGATATTGATATTTATTGTTTACTTATTTAATATTTTTATTTACTTCTTTTTGTGTTTGCACAGTTTGTTGTCTTCTGCACATTGGTTGAACACCCAAGTTTGAGGTCTTTCATTGATTCTGTTATGGTGATTATTCTATAGATTTATTAAGTATGTCAGCAAGAAGTGGAATCTCAGGATTGTATGTGGTGATGTATAGGTACTTCAACAAAAAAAAGATTACTTTGAACTTCAATCATTTTTCCCAGGAAAGCAATGGCTAATACCAGAGGAAATCCATTTAAGGTGAGTGGAGGAAAGTTAAGGGGAGCTAATGTTTAAAGAGTGTATAGCATATAAGGGCTGTTTCTTCACTTGTGAAGATCAGGAGGGAAGAAGAGTCCTCAGGAGTGATGCCACGACCGTTGGTGACTGTAGAGGCCAAATCTGGATCTGCAGACTTTGAAACAGTAGGGACATGGGAACAGCTGGGATGCTGGTGCTTGGATGGTAGGATCCGCCCTGTGTCTCCTCTTCTTTCAGCAGTTGCTCTTCTGAATTCCTCAAAATTCTTGGCTGCTCCAAGTATCAGTGTTCTCCAGCAGTCTCCATCACAGACCAGCTGCTGACCCTCATTAACCTCGATATTTGCCTTAGAGGGCTCCTGCTGCTTAAGTTGGTCTTTGTACCCCTTGCACGGGGCACCACAATCTCTCTTGCCCTGAGAGATTCTCTGTGGAGAACTGCTTTCAGTAACCTGGGGTTGTCCATGCAGAACACGTGGCCTAGTAGGTGGAGCTGCCTGAGCAGCAAAGTAGCTTCAGTGCTTGGAAGTTGAGCTTTCTCCAGGACCTTGTATTTGGAGACGTGATCCTGTCAACTGATACCCATGATGGAGTAGAGGCAGCACTGATGGAAACGCTCGAGCAACCAGATTTGCTTGTGGTACAAGACCCAGGCTTCAGAGCCGTAGAGCAGTGCTGTGACGGCGACAACCCTGTTCACCTGGATTTTTGTGGACGGATGCAGCTGGTGGTTCTTCTACACGTGTTTTTGGAGGTGCCTGAAGGCTCTGCAGGTGCTGGCGAGTCGATTGTCAACGTCCTCTATTACCATAGAGCTGTTGGAGGTGACGCTGACCAGGTGGGTGAACTATTCAACCGTGGTGAGAGGCTGGTTGTCAGTGGTGATCCAAGGTGGGTTGTAAACACCATGAGGGACTTCTAATGGAGAATCATTGCAGCCAAGGCTCCAAGGACTGTCCGGTTAACGGTCAGTCCAAAGAAAACAATGTATCCCATATAAAACCTTGAGATTCATCAGGGAAATGGTATAGGAGACTGAAGACACATACTCAAAATTTACTGAACATCTTCTTCTTCTCGACCATCAGGTTTCTGAATGGACCATAAACTCATAAATGCCACCTCATCTTTGTTTTTTTTAGCACTTCTTTAAAGACTTATAGAGTCATTGAGAAATATAGCTCAGAAACAGGCCTTTTGGCCCATCTAGTCCATGCTGAATCATTTAAACTGCCTACTCCCATCGACCTGCACTGCATTCATAGCCCTCCATACCCCTAATATCCATGTACCTATTCAAACTTCTCATGGACATTGAAATTGAGCTTGCATGCACCACTTGTGTTGGCAGCTTATTCCACAGTCTCACAACTCTTTGAGTGAAGAAGTTTCTTCTCATGTTCCCCCTTAAACATTTCAC
This sequence comes from Hypanus sabinus, assembly GCF_030144855.1. Taxonomy (NCBI): domain Eukaryota; kingdom Metazoa; phylum Chordata; class Chondrichthyes; order Myliobatiformes; family Dasyatidae; genus Hypanus; species Hypanus sabinus. Next base: position 35,943,785 of record NC_082707.1, read on the forward strand.
CTTTCATCCTTAACCCATAATCTCTGGTTGGAGTGCCACTCAATCTCAGTGGGAAAAGTCTGCTTGCATCTGCCCAATCCATACCCCTCATAATTTTGTATTTCTCTATCAAATCACTCAATGTCAGTAAGATGAAAGAGCTGGCTGTGGACCTCAGACAGGGTAAGATGAGGGAACACATACCAGTAGAGGGATCAGACGTGGAGGAACTGAGCAGTTTCAAGTTCGTGGGTGTCAAGATCTCTGAGGACCTTATCTGGTCCCAACATATCAATGCAGCTATGAAGAAAACAAGACAGCAGCTGTATTACATTAGGAGTTTGAAGAGATTTGGATTGTCAACTAAAACACTCGAAATCTTCTATAAATGTGTCATGGAGAGCATTCTGACAGGCTGTAGCACTGTCTGGTATCGGGTGTTGGAGTTGGGGGGGGGGCACTATTGCAAAAGACCAAAAGAAGGTACAGTAAGTTGTAAAATTAGTCCGCTCCATCTTGGGTACTAGCCCTTGTAGTATCCAAGACAACTTCAAGGAACAATGTCTCAGAAAGGCAACGTCTTTTATTAAGGACCCCCATCACCCAGGACATGCCCAGTTCTCATTGTTACCATCACGAAGGAGGTACAGAAGCCTGAATGCACACACTCAGCGATTCAGGAACAGTTTCTTCCTGTCTGCCATCTGATTCCTAAATGGACTTTGAACCCATGAACACTACCTCACTTATATTATTTCTAGCTTGCTCTATTTTTAATCTACTTAATATTCATATATATACAAAGTACTTACTGGAATGATTAACTTATTTATTTTATTTTTTTCTTTCTCTTGTATTGCATTGAACTACTGCTGCTAAGTTAACAAATTTCACAACACATGCCAGTGATAATAAACCTGATTCTGATTTTGATCTCCTCTCAATTTTCTACATTCCAAAGACTAAAGTCCTAACCTATTTAATCTTTTCTTATAACCCAGGTCCTCCAGACCCAGCAAGATCCTTGTAAATTTTACGAGAGGTTATTTCTTCAGCGGTTTGAACGGGGCACGACTGCGCAAGCGCTTGGCGGTCGGCGGTCGGCCAGTGAGAGCAGTGGGAAGAGTTTAAAAGCGAGCAGAGTTTAGAAGGTGATGGTTATTTCTTCAGCGGTTTGAACGGGGCACGACTGCACGAGTGTGTGGAGGTTGGCCAGTGAGAGCAGTGGGAAGAGTTTAAAAGGAAGACAGATTTACAGAGTGAGCGTCGGAGGAGCAGGCCACGGAGTAGTGGGAAACAGAGTAGGAAGGCTTTGGCTCAGTTGGGCTTTGGTGATAAAGGGTCGAGGACAAGTAGGTTATCTGTTTAAAATAAAGACAGAAAGTATGTGTGTGAGGCCTGTTTTCTGTGCTTGGTGTCAGATGTGGGAGTACCTGGAGATTCCCAGCCTCCCGGACGACCACATCTTCACCCGGTGTGTGGAGCTGCAGCTCCTTAGAGACCGTGTTAGGGAACTGGAGATGCAGCTCAATGACCTTCATCTGGTCAGGGAGAGTGAGGAGATGATAGAGAGGAGTTATAGCCAGGTAGTCACACCAGGACCACAGGAGACAGAGAAGTGGGTAACAGTCAGGAGAGGGAAGGTCAAGAAGCAGGTACTAGAGAGTACCCCTAACAATAAGTACTCCTGCTTGAGTACTGTTGGGGGGGGGGATGGTCTACCTGGCGAGCCTGATTTAATTTTGTAAGGATGTGACTAATCACATTGATGAAGGTAGAGCAGTAGATGTAGGAAGAGGATAGCAGCAGTGATTGGGGACTCTATATTAGGGGGGGGGGGTCAGACAAGCAATTCAGTAGGTGCAGGAAAGAAACACAGATGGTAGTTTGCCTCCCAGGTGCGGGTCTGGGATTTTTCTGATCGCGTCCACGATATCCTGAAGTGGGAAAGAGAACAGCCAGAAGTACCAATGACATAGGTAGGAAAAGGGAAGAGGTCCTGAAAGAAGACTACAGGGAGTTAGGAAGGAAGTTGAAAAGCAGGACCTCAAAGGTAGTCATCGTGGGATTACTGCCTGTGCCATGTGACAGTGAGTATAGGAATAGAATGAAGTGGAGGATAAATGCGTGGCTGAGGGATTGGAGCAGGGGGCAGGGATTCAGTTTTCTGGATCATTGGGAGCTCTTCAGGAGCAGGTGTGACCTGTACAGAAAGGATGGGTTGCACTTGAATCCCAGGGGGACCAATATCCTGGCAGGGAGATTTGCTAAGGCTATTGGGGAGAGTTTAAATTAGAATTGCTGTGGAGTGGGAACCGAACTGAAGTGATGGAGGGAAGAGAGGTTGGCTCACAAACAGAGAAAGCTTGGAGACAGTGCGTAAGGGAGGGCAGGCATGTGATAGAGAAGGGACATGCTTAAACCAATAGCTTGAGATGTGTCTATTTTAATTCCAGGAGTATTGTGAATAAAGCGGAGGAAGCTTAGAGCATGGATCAGCGCTTGGAGCAATGCTGTTGTGGCCATTACAGAGACTTGGATGGCTCAAGGGCAGGAATGCCTACTTCAAGTGCCAGACATTAGATGTTTCAGAACGGACAGAGAGGGAGACAAAAGAGGTGGGGACATGGCACTGAGGATCAGAGATAGTGTCACAGCTGCAGAAAAGGTGGACGTCATGGAGGGGTTGTCTACGGAGTCTCTGTGCGTGGAAGTTAGGAACAGGAAGGGGTCAATAACTCCACTGGGTGTTTTTTACAGACCACCCAATAGTAACAGGAATATCGAGGAGCAGATAGGGAGACAGATTCTCCAAAGGAGTAATAATAACAGGGCTGTTGTGGTGGGAGATTTTAATTTCCCAAATATTGATTGGCATCTCTCTAGAGCAAGGAGTTTAGATGGGGAGAGTTCGTTAGGTGTCTTCAGAAAGGTTTCTTGACACAGTATGTAGATAAGCCTACAAAAGGAGAGGCTGTACTTGATCTGGTATTGGGAAATGAACCTGGTCAGGTCTCTCAGTGGGAGAGCATTTTGGAGATAGTGATCACAATTCTATCTCCTTTAACATAGCAATGGAGAGGAATAGAACAGGCAAGTTAGGAAATGTTTAATTGGAGTAAGGATAAATATGAGGCTATCAGGCAGGAACTTGGAAGCATAAATTGGAAACAGATGTTCTCGGAAACATACAGAAGAAACGTGGCAAACGTTCAGGGGATATTTGCGTGGGGTTCTGAGTAGGTACATTCCAATGAGACATGGAAAGTATGGTAGGGTACAAAATCTGTGGTGTACAAAAGCTGTTGTAAATCTAGTCAAGAAGAAAAGAAGAGCTTATGAAAGGTTCAAAAAACTAGGCAATGATAGGCATCTAGAAGATTATAAGGCTAGCAGGAAGGAGCATAAGAATAAAATTAGGAGAGCCAGAAGGGGCCATGAGAAGGCATTGGCAGACAGGCATTCTACAAGTCTGTGAAGAGCAAGAGGATAAGATATAGGAGAATAGGACCAATCAAGTGTGACAGTGGAAAAGTGTGTATGGAACTGGAGGAAATAGTGGAATACTTAATGAATACTTTGCTTCAATAGTCACTATGGAAAAGAATCTTGGCAATTGTAGGGATGACTTACAGTGGACTGAAAAGCTTGAGAATGTAGATATTAAGGAAGAGGACGTGTTGGAGCTTTTGGAAAGCATCAAGTTGGATAAGTCACCAGGACTGGACAAGATGTACTCCAGGATGCAGTGCGAAGCGAGGGAGGAGATTGCTGAGCCTCTGGCAATGATCTTTGCATCATCAATGAGGACGGGAGAGGTTCCAGAGGATTGGAAGGTTGTGGATGTTGTTCCCTTATTCAAGAAAGGGAGTAGAGATAGCCCAGGAAATTATAGACTAGTGAGTCTTACTTCAGTGGTTTGTAAGTTGATGGAGAAGATCCTGAGAGGCAGGATTAATGAACATTTGGAGAGGCATAATATGATTAGGAATAGTCAGCATGGCTTTGCCAAAGGCAGATTGTGCCTTATGAGCCTGATTGAATTTTTTGAGGATGTGACTAAATACATTGATGAAGGTAGAGCAGTAGATGTAGTGTATATGGATTTCAGCAAGGCATTTGATAAGGTATCCCATGCAAGGCTTATTGAGAAAGTAAGGAGGCATGGGATCCAAGGGGACATTGCTTTGTGGTTCCAGAACTGGCTTGCACACAGAAGGCAAAGAATAGTTGTGGACAGGTCATATTCTGCATGGAGGTCGGTGATCAGTGGTGTGCCTCAGGGATCTGTTCTGTGACCCCTACTCTTTATGATTTTTGTAAGTGACCTGGCTGAGGAAGTGGAGGGATGTGTTAGTAAATTTGCTGATGACACCAAGGTTGGAGGTGTTGTGTATAGTGTGAAGAGCTGTCAGAGGTTACAATGGGACATTGATAGGATGCAAAACTGGGCTGAGAAGTGGCAGATAGATTTCAACACAGATAAGTGTGAGGTGGCTCATTTTGGTAGGTCAAGTCTGATGGCAGAATATAGTATTAATGGTAAGACCCTTGGCAGTGTGGAGGATCAGAGGGATCTTGTGGTCCGAGTCCATTGGACACTCAAAGCTGCTACGCAGGTTAACTCTGTGGTTAAGAAGGCATGCGGTGCATTGGCCTTCAAGGATCATGGGATTGAGTTTAAGAGCTGAGAGGTAACGTTACAGCTATATAGGACCCAAGTCAGACCCCACTTGGAGTACTGTGCTCAGTTCTGGTCGCCTCACTACAGGAAGGATGAGGAAACCATAGAAAGGGTGCAGAGGAGATTTACAAAGATGTTGTCTGGATTGGGGAGCATGCCTTACGAGAATAGGTTGAGTGAACTCGGCCTTTTCTCCGTGGAGTGACAGAGGATGAGAGGTATCCTGATACAGGTATACAAGATATGAGAGGCATTGATCGTGTGGATAGTCAGAGGCTTTTCCCCAGGGCTGAAATGGCTAACACCAGAAGGCATAGTTTTAAGGTGCTTGGAAGTAGGTACAGAGGAGATGTCAGGGGTAAGTTTTTTACGCAGAGAGTGGTGAGTGTGTCGAATGGGCTGCTAGCGATGGTGGTGGAGGCAGAAACGATAGAGTTTGTTAAGAGACGCCCGGATGGCTACTTGAAGCTTAGAAAATTAGAGGTGCTATGGGTAAGCCTAGGTAGTTCTCAGGCAGAGACATGTTCCCACAGCTTTGTGGGCCTAAGGGCCTGTATTGTGCTGTGTCTTTTCTACGTTTCTTTCTATGTTTCTAAATTTTCTCTATACTCATTCAACCTTCTGGTAAGATGGCGGTGTGTATACATGCAGCAGTCTCTGGGGCCAACCAAAGGCGTTTTTTCCTTTGTTAAATGTGTTTTTATACACTGTAAGACTATTCTTGATTAAAATAACTACATGTACAGTAGGTCCACTGCATCAGTGAGTTGCTCGTTTTTCTCGTCAGGCTATCGGGTGTGGGGATTCGAGCCAGGCCGTTGGGGCAGGGAGATCTGAGTCGGGCCACTGGAGAATTCTGATTGGGTTTGGAAGAGCTGACCAGGATGGAGAACGTGCTGCTGTGTGCTACCTGGAAGCATCAGAGTTCAAGTTGGCACGAAGGTGGTGTGCGGTGAAACCATGAGTGACTGTCATGGACGTTACTTTTGCAATTGCAGGAACCTGTTGCACATTGATTGTGGCAGGCCTGCTTCCCTTGTTTGATGAAGAGAGAGGTGTGTCTCACTAGGATTAGGCCTCAGTGCCTGGGTTTGCATTGTAGCATGGAGTCTGGGCTCAGTTGGAGGTGGCCTCTCCTGTTGGTGCTGCCCTCTAGTTGGACTGTTGGTATTACAGGCTGGACTGTTGGGAAACATTTGCGGGACTTGTCACTCAGGGACTTGGACTAATAATTTGGTTTTTTTTACATGACTATCTTTTTTTTAATTTCACATTATTTTGAAGGTGTGTATATGTTTTAGCAACATGACCCCAGAGGAATACTGTCTCATCTGGCTGCATCCATGTCTGGTTTGAATGACAATTAAACTTGATTTGATTTGATTTTGATTTGATCTTTCCTGTAGGTAGGTGACCAAAACTGTGCACAATATTCCTAATTAGGCCTCACCAATGTGTTATACAATTTATTTTTTTATTATTATATTTCTTATTGTTACTTATAGTAATATTTATGTCTAGCACTATACTGCTGTTGTAAAACAACAAATTTTATGATGTATGTCAGGATAATAAACTTGACTTTGAAGTGACAGAATAGGATTGGTCCAAGAGCTGGCTGAATGTCCTTCTTCTAAGCCGTAGGGAAACTTAAAGTAAAAATGTCAGCATGCCCCAGGAACCAGGCTATAATTAATTCTGATCAATAATCTCCATTAGTCTCAACTTTCAACCTACCTGTTCAAAAACCTGATAATCCTGAATCATCAACCTCCAACTGACTCAATTCGAAACTATCTAAATTATTAACCACCAGAAAGCTTTGTATCGTATGACTCATCTTCCTGCTAATAACATTAGAATCTTCAGGGCTTAACAAAACATTCAGTCATTTCCAATAATGAATATATTCTGTTTTTATTTCACATTTTTGCTTTTTTTAATTTCCATTTACCAAAGGATTGTCAAGCAGCTTTCAAAAATCTACATTACTCTCCTTCAGTAATTTCAATAATGAATCTGCTCCTCATATTTATTCTTATTTTTTGGCCAATCTTTTATTTCTGTACTCTTTTCCATACCTCCTCTGTTGCACTCTCCTTTTTTTTAATATCACTTAGTCTCTCCTGCTTTCCATCTTGCTTTAAAATTTCCCCTTTGTTCTCTCCTTTTGTTTTTTGCTTTTCTGTCTTTTAAAAGCTATTTATGTCAGACTTGTTGCTCTGATAAAAGATTATTGAGGTGCAATGCTAATTCTGCTTTTCTTTCTCCATATTTGCCAGCTGACGCTGAACATTTCCACCTATTTCTGTCATAATTCAGACCCCTGACATCCACAGCAATTTGCTTTTGTGTTGTTAAAAGATCAAACAATTAGCTTATTCGTCACATGTAGATTGAAACATTAAACCATACAGAGAAGTGTGTTGACTGAGTCAAGGATATAGTGGGGGTGACCCACAAAGGTTGACATTCTTTCAGCAGCAACATAGCATGCCCACAACTGACTACTCTAATTCATCCATCTCTTGAATGTGGAAAGAAACTGGCGAATCTAGTAGAAACCCAAGCAGTAATGGGGGAAACATGCAAACTCCTTGCAGAGAGCAGCAAAATTGGAGTCCCAGTCTTAGAGCTGGCACTGTAAAGCATTACACCAGCCACTACACCGCTGTGGTGCCACGTGTTTTCATGACTCCATTGAGCAAGGAAATAACAATCCAATTCAGATACTTTCTTCAGAAGAATAAGAGGAATCCTCATAAATTTGTTTTCATTTTTTACGTATCCCCAGAGATATTGAGGAACCCCAAAGCCTTAATGAATCATATTTATTAAGCCCTAAATTTGGGTGTCCGACTACTCAGCAAAGTACCACTCTAACCTCTTTTCTATTAGTTAAATGAAAGTGTTGCACTTAGCTGTTACATCTGTGATTTCCTTTGCTCTCTCCCTTCTTTGTTTCCCATTTTCCTCCCACATGGATGAGTAAATGGTATATCTACAACATTACAGGGTCTCTGCAAAAAGTAACCTTTGAATCTGTCTCCTTAATTTCACAATATAAGCTGGAACAAAGTTTTGTGCCTGATGAGCTCTGGTTTAGAGTATTGATTTCTAAGCTGGGAGGGAGGATCAGGGCCTGTATCACGGTTGTTGCTTCGCATGTTCGATCTTGTGCCAAGCATGATGGGCATGCTACGTTGGTGATTGAATGTGTGGTGACACCCATGGACTGCTCCTAGCACATCCCTAGATTGTGTTGCTAATGCAAATTGTGCATTTCACTGTACATTTCAATATACATGTGATAAATAACTCTGAATCTGAAGAACTTTCAATTAAGGCCAAATGAATATCCATTTCTCTCAAGGCAAATATTTTTATGACCACAATCTGTGAAACACAGGAGTTATTTTCAGCCTTTAGACTTGATCCTTTATGAGTATATTTTTAGAGCGAACCAATGTTGTTATTCAGTATCAATCAAACCTAAATCTTCAGAGAGATCTGTCAGCAGTTCTTCAACTTCTCACCATCTGCCCGAGCTTCCATATGAGGATAACATTTGTTGTACTAGATGCTGATGTCGTGAGCTGCTTAATTAAGCTTTAAAAATAAAAAAAAACCTGCACACTTATTCTGTGTCAGTCTTGAGCTGATGCAGTTGTGACTGAAGTGCAAGCACCTTGGGTTAGGAATGTGATAAATCTTTAGAAAAAATTAGTGATGAAAATGTTTGATGCTAAGACAATGCCAATGTGTAATATAACTTATATAAGGAAGGAGACTCTGCTATTATAATCATATTGCTCACAAAATTCATAACTGATTGGTTTACTAAATGTGAAATTTAGTCACATCCGCTATCTTCATTCCACCTCTGTGCACTGGCTGATAGCGAATTTCTTAATGCTGTTTGATTCTTCAACTATAGTGTCTTTGGGTATACTGTAGATGAAACATTCAAATGAGCATGAAGTTTTCTAGATTTCTGAGTGTTGTCTGAACCTTCATATTGAATTACGGTCTTTTATTCATGCTGGTAGATGTGCCTTCCTAATAATATACATTGATTTCAATAACAAAAAAAAACTTCAAACCTTTTAACAAGTAAAGAACAGCATTGATTGAAGAGAGCAAAAAGCTAATGGGATAATAGTGTACAAAAGAAGATTGTAACTCTGTCACATAAAGCAGAAAAATGACATCAATGTAACACTAAAATAAAACAGTCTGATCCTTTAAAGAAAGTTATTCATGTGAACTGGTTGGAATAATTTCTCATACCCTTGGCTGTTTACTAAGAAGTCATTAAATATTACATTTTTTACTTTTCTTATTGTACCCAATTCTGCTACTGCCTCCATTCCCATAATATTCCATTCAGGATTGAAAAACTGGGTTACTTTGTGAAACTATAGAGTCATGGAGATTATGGCATGAAACGGGCCCATTGGCCCAACTGGTCCATGCTGACAAAAATGCCCCATCCAAACTGATCCTATTTGCCAGATACCCTACAAAACCTTTCCTGTCCAAAAATCCTTTGAAAGTAGTTATTGCATCTGCCTGTACCATTTCCTCTGACACATGCCACCTTCTGTGTAAAAATGTTTCCCCTCTAAATCTTTCCCTTCTGACCTTAAGCCTGTCCCTCTAGTTCTTGATTCCCCAATTGTAGGAAAAGAATTGAGTATCTTATCTATGTCCCTCATGATTTTAAACACTTTGATAAGGTCACTTCTCAGTCTCCTACACTCTAAGGAGTAAAGTCTTAGGTTATCCAAAAACTCCCTATAACTCAGTCCCTCAAGTCCTGACAACATCCATGTAAATATTTTCTGAGCTCTTTCAGTAAGTAAAGTATTTTTATTATTACCATATACTACCTTGAAATTCATTTTCTTGAGGGCATTTATAAGAAAAAAGAAATACAATAGGAATTTACTAAAAACTATACCTAAGCAAAGACCGAGAACCTACAAATTTAAAAAAAATTACAAATTTGTAAGTTGTGCAGTTGTAGATTAGTATACAGCTGTAATTCAGATTTACATCAGTTGTAAAGAGTCCTTCAAAGAGGGTCTAAGATTCTAGGTCATTGAATCAGCGCAGAGTAGTGGTTCAGTCAATGAATTTACCTTGCTGGTTCAGGAGCCTGATGGTTGTAGGGTAATAACTGGTCCTGATCCTAGTGTTTAATAACATCTTTCCAAAGCAAGGAGACTAAAATTGAACACAATACTCTTAGTGTGACCTCAGTGGCATCTTATACAATTGCATTGTGATTTCCCAACTTTTATACTCAAAGCCCTAACTCATCTTCATCTCCCTGTCTAGCTGAGGCTCCACTATTCGTGCTCCCCAGGGGCCCTGCCATACACTGTGCAAGCTCAACCTGGATTTGCCTTTCCAAAATGTACTACCTCGCATTTACCCAGATTAAACTCCATTTGCCATTCCTTGGCCCACTTGCTCAGCTAATCAAGAGCTAATGAAGCTCTTCTGTTTTAGAGTCATCCACAGACTTACTAACTATGCCTTGCACATTGTAGGAGGTGATAGCATTCAAGCCCTGTTACAGCTGTCAAACATCCTTCTGTGATTTCAGTTTGGTCCGATATTGCCACTTAGTATATGAGATAGCATTCCAGTGGTGGTACCAACACCTCTTGTATTTTTACCTGGTTGCTGGACCTAAATACCACTGATCTGGGCTTCAAAAGATTGCAGATCTCTTGGTTCATCCAGGGCTTCTGGTTATGAAAAACTTTAAATGATTTTGTGGGACACACTCATCCGCAATTGACTTTATAAAGTCCGTGACAGCTGTAGCATATTTCTTCAGATTCTCTGATGACCCCTTGAACATTGCCCGGTTTGTTGCCTTGAAGCAGTCTAGTAGTTGCTCCTCTTCTTGGTCTTTTATTGTCTTTGTTGTCAACGGTGCTTAACAGGGCTTGAATGCTATCAGCTCCTACAAGGTAAAACCAAGTGGCATATGTAACAAAAAGGCTTTGCTCCCAGGTGAACTCTCTGCCTTCAATGCTCACTTTAACCATCAAAACATGGAGGTGCCTTCATGAACTTCCACAGTCCCTGCCAACCCTGTGATTTCAGTCCCTAAGGCTGACATTGAGAGCATCCTTCATGAGAATGAACTCATGGAAAGCATCCAACCCAGACGGGGTACCCGGCCGAGTCCTGAAGACCTGTGCTGATCAACTGGTTGGAGTGTTCACTGATATGTTAACCTTCTGCTTCTGCAGTCTGAGGAATCCATCTGCTTCAAGCAGGTTTCAATTATGCTGGTGCCCAGGAAGAACATGGTAACCTAGCTTAATGGATATCATCCAGTAGCACTTACATCCACTGTGATGAAGTTCTTTTTGAGAGGTTATTAATGAAACATATCATTTCCTCCCTAAGGAGAGGCATGAATTCACTTCAGTTTGTTACCTTCACAACAGCTCAACAGCAAATGCCATTTAATTGGCTCTCACTCAGTCCTGGAACATTTGGACAGGATGCTTTATTGACTACAGCTTGGCATTTAATGCCACCATCCCCTCAAATCTGATCAATAAGCACCAAGACCTCAGCCTCAATGTCCCTTTGTGTAACTGGATCCTCAATTTCTCACCTGCTGACCCCAGTCAGTTCGGATTGCCAACAACATCTTTTGTACAATCACCATCAGCACAGGTGTACGACAAAGCTGTGTGCTTAGCTCCCTGCTCTCCTCGCTTTACACTTATAACTAAGCTAAACACAGCTCTAATGCCATATTTGTTTGCTGACGACACCGCCTCGCCGTCGTTGGTCAAATCAAAGGTGGTGACGAGTCAGCACATGGGAAGGAGACTGAAAATCGGGCTGAGTGGTGCCACAACAACAACCTTTCCCTGAATGTCAGCAAAGCCAAAGAGCTAGTTATTGACTACAGGAGGGGGAAACCAGAGGCCCATCAGCCAGTTCTCATCAGGGATCAGAGGTGGAGAGGAGCAGCAACTTCAAGTTCCTTGGTGTTATCGTTTCAGAAGATATGTCCTGGGTCCAGCATCTAAATGCACTCATTGATTGTTTGCCTGTCTCTGTTGCGTCCAGTTTTTCATTGACTCTATTGTGTTTCTTTGTATTTACTGTGAATGCACGCAAGAAAATGAATCTTAGGACAGTATATCGTATGTATATATACTTTGATAATAAATTTACTTTGAACTTTTGACTTTAAAAATAAAAATAAAAATCACAAACATCAATTTTAAATGTAAATTATTGTCATTTTCAATATTGCAGTAGAATAGGTAGTAAACCCGAAATCCAATTTTGGAAAAAAACATTGCCATATAAACATTTAAAATCGGATCATCTTTATTCTCATGGCAAAACAATCTTTTCAAAAGCATGGTGAAATGATAGAATTCATGTTGAATGCACATTATCGCATCTCTTGTGCATAATTATTGTAAAAATAAATCAAGGTCCTTTAGTTATTCACACTAATATTATGCACTAATGAAGAAAATAAAAGAATTTTCTCAATAAACTGTAACAAGGATAATACTTCATGAACTGCTCGTGCAATGTTTGCAATGTTGCTGAGAATTTGCTGCCCATTTATAGCAAAAACATTATTGTTAGTTAAACATTGATGTATCCCTTCATCTTTTCAATCACCATTTTATTGTTTATTTTATATCACTTTATTAGCTTTGAATTTGTATTCCATGAAAATAAACAAACATTACATATAGTTATAAACTCACACAGGAAATTTTTTCAGAGTTTCTGCTCAGCTGTAATCTCGGCTGTGCAGTAAAGCTGTCCAGTGTTTCTAATAGGTTTCTGTTCAATTTTGAGGAAATGCCTACTTTCCATCTCAATCTGCTGATATTGATATTTAGCCATAGATTCTAGTCTGCACTCCATAGCTCATCCTGTTCAGAAATGATGCTGATTCTGTACCTTCCCAGCTAATCGCCTGGAAATCAGCTGACAGTTTAATTTTGCTTGGTATTATCTTCAGTAATCATTGCGGCTTTCCTTCTCACTCAAAGATCTATAATCAGCTCGTATTTTCTCTCCACACACTCCACACACTCTGTTCCTGAATCGTTATCCCACATTCTCTCAAACGCAGGGCAGTTAGTCTGTGTGGACTGCAACTCACTGGGACTTCTAAAGTTAATTCCCGATTTCATTCTGTGTTATAAACAATGTACCGATGAACAAGTATGGCAATTGCTGCCTCACAATTCCAGACACCAATGTTCAATTCTGACCTCAGGTGCTGTTGGGTGAAGTTTACAAATTTCCTTGTGACTGCACCCTGTGTGCTTGGTTCCTCCCATATCCCAAGGCGAGCTGATGGATAAGATGATTGGCTGGCTAGGGGAATGAGAGGGAAGTTGATGGGCATGTGATAATTATTTTTAGGGGGAAATGAAGTGAAGAAATTGTATTCTCAATGACTTCCTTCTATACTGCAAATAAATAAAAGAAAATGCATGCTGGTTTCACATGGGCTAAACTTTTTGACTTCATGCTCTTCCTTCCCAGAATTTTATACAACTTTTCTCCTATAACCCTCGACATTTCTTACACTCTCGCACCTATCTGAGAGCCTTTTAGATGGCCTTATTGCATCACACTCTACCATCACCACATGATATGTTTTTCAGTCATTGACCACTTCTTGTGCTAAATGCCTCCCGTAAACTTTTATCCACTCACTTTGAATGGATGATCTCTGGTATCATTGGTGTCCTGAAAAATGATGCTGGCAGTCAACAGAATAATTTTATACGCCTATATATATATACATCTCTCATCCTCCTTCACTCCTAAGAGAAAAACCTTACCTTTCCTCACAAAACATGGTCTCTAATGTTGGCAACATCTTCGTAAATCTCCTCTGGTTCCTCTCTAAAGTTTTCAAATCCCTATAACAGGGTGACCACAACTGATCACAGTACTCTGAATGTGCTTTAATCAGAGTTTTATGGAGCTGCAGCCGTCGAACTGAGTCCCCTGACTACTGAAGGCCAGCATATGCCTTCCTAACCACCCCATCAACGTGCATGGCAACTTAGAGGGATCAATGGACTTAAACACTGCTAAGAATCATACCATTAACCTTATACTCTGCCTATAAGTTTGATCTTCCAAACTGTATCACAGAGTTCCAGATTGAATTCTGCCCAGTTCTGTATCCTGTCTATATCCTCTTATAACCTGTCCTCTTATAACCTCTTATCATCTGCACTATCCACAAGCCCTCAAACCTTTATGTCATCTGCAAACTTGCATAATCACTCTTCAGCTTCCTCATCCAAGACAATTATAAAGATCACGAAGAGTATGGATCCCAGAACAATATGGAAACTCATCCATAGAATCTAATAACTATAACTAATAAGTAATATAAAAGAAAGAAAAACAAACAAAAGAGAAGGAGAAAAAAAAAAGTGGGCTGTTTATAATATCTCACAAAAATAAGTATTCATCAATGCCGTCACTTCCGGTCCTCTCAAAATACATAAGCTAAAAGCCAGGAAATCAAATGTACTTGGCACAGGGTCATATTACATCATATGAAAATGTTGAATAAATGGTCTCCATAACTTTTCAAATTTAATAGAAGTCTCAAAAGTACCACTTCTAATTTTTTCTAAATTTAAACATAACATAGTTTGAGAGAACCAATTAAATACAGTGGGAGGATCAATTTCTTTCCAATTCAACAATATAGATCTTCTAGCCATCAGAGTTAGAAATGCAATCATTCCACGGGCTGAAGAAGATAAATGCTGTGAATCTAACATTGGTAAACCAAAAATTGCGGTAATAGGATGAGGTTGTAAATCAATATTCAAAACCGCAGAAATAATATCAAAAATATCTTTCCAATATTTCTCCAAAAATGAACACGACCAAAAATTGTGAGTTAAAGACACAATTTCAGAATGACATCTATCACAAATAGGACTTATATGAGAGTAAAAATGAGCTAATTTATCCTTGGACATATGGGCCCTATGTACAACCAGTAATTTCTGAGGTAGGGACATGTACGGCATAACTTTGTGTGCCAAAGAGCCTGTATTGTGCTGTAGGTTTTCTACGTTTCTATGTAACACAATAAACAATCTAGACACTGACAGGGACCGGTTGCCATTTCATTAACAAGAGGATAAAGAATCAGATATATCAAGAAGTTTTCTTCCTCAAATGTTGAAGCATTTATTGCTTTGCCATTAGAAAAAGTTTGAACCAAGGTGGTGTCACAGCTCAACAGGGTGGTGAAGAATGTTTTTAGCACATTGGCCTTCATCATTCGGAACACTGAGTACAGTGGGAGGAATATTATGTTGCAGTTAGTACAAGATGTTCGTAAGGACACACCAGTAATATTGTGTCCAATTTTGGTTGCCCTGTTAAACGAATGAGTGCAAAGGACATTTTAGAGAATATTACCTGGACTTGAGAGCCTGAGTTAAAGGGAGAGTTTGGGCAGGCTAGGACCTTATTCTTTGGAGCATAGGAGTCCAAGGGGTGACCTTTTAGAGGTGTAGGAGGGGATTAGAAAAGGTGAAAGTGTACGGTCTCCCATCTCCAACCCTCCTCCTCTTCTCGGACACTCCACTGTGGTTCCGTGTCTGCTCGTGATCTTTTCATCTCGAATTGTCAATGATACATCAACTGGTTTGACTTTAAGACTCCTCTCACCTCCTCAAAACTTACCCCCTCTGAACACACTGTCCTCCACTCCCTCCACACCAGTCCCTACCTTACTATCAAGCCTGCAGACAGTGCAAAGAGGTGCTGTTGTAGTGTGGCAGACTGACCGCTTCCTTGCTGAGACCAGGCGGCAACTTTCAGACACCTCTTCTTACTTACCCCTTGAGAAGGAACCTATTCCGGACCATCAGGCCACTGTCTCCCACACTATCATTAACCTCATCAAACCTGGAGATCTCCCATCCACTGCTACCAAACTCATAGTTCCCATACCCTGCACTGCTCATTTCTACCTCCTACTCAATGTCCAAAAACCTGACTGTCCGGGTAGACCCATTGTCTCTGCCTGCTCCTGGGCCACTAAACTCATGTCCACATAACTTGACTCCATTCTTTCCCCTTGGTTCAGCCCCTTTTCACCTACATAGATAACACTTCACATGTTCTTGATCTCCTTAATAATTTTCAATTCTCTTGTCCTGACCACCTCATTTTCACCATGTCCAGTCCCCGTGCATTTATATCCCTCATTAAGAAGGCCTTAAAGCTCTCTGCTTCTTTATCGTCAAAAGACTCAATCAGTTCCCCTATAGCACCACCACCTTCCATCTGTCAGAACTGATCCTCACCCTCACTAATTTCTCCTTGGCTCCTCCCACTCTCGCCAAGCTCAAGGGGTAGACATGGACTCCCACATGGGCCCCAGCCATACCTGCCTTTTTGTTGGCTATGTAGAATAGTCCATGTTTCAAGCCTTCCCTGATAATGTTCTCAAACTTTTTCCGTGTTACATTGATGACTGCATTGGTGCTGCTTCATGAACCCAAGCTGAGCTCGTCAATTTCTTCAACTTTGTCTCCAACTTTCACCCTGCCCTTAAAATCACTTGATCAATTTCTGATACCTTTCCCCACTTTCTCAATCTCTCTGCCTCTTTCTCTGGAGACAAAATGTCTACCAACATCTCTTATAAACCTATTGATTCCCATGGCTATTTTGATTATACCTCTTCCCATCCATGTCTGTTGTAAAAATGCTATTCCCTTTCCTCAGTTCCTTCATTTGTTCCCAGGATGAGGCTCTTCTTTCCAGGGCATCTGAGATGTCCTCCTTCTTCAAAGGATGGGGATTCCCTTCCTCCGCTATTGTTGCTGCCCTCACCTGCATCTCCTTCATTTCCTGGACATCTGCATTCACCCCAGCTTCTCAACAGAGATAGAGTTCCTCTTGTCCTCGCCTACCACCTCATGAGCCTCTGTATCCAATGCATCATCTTCTGCAATTTCCGCCTTCTTCAATGCAACCCTACTACCACACACGTCCTTTCTTCCCCTCAGCTCTCCGCTTTCCACAGGGATCGAAGCTTCACTTGTCCATTTATCCCTCCTCACTAACCACCCTCCTGGCATGTATCCCTGCAAGCAAGAGAAACACTACACCTGATCATTCACCTCTTCGCTCAACTCCTTTCAGGGCCCCAAAAGTCTTTCCAGCTGAGGCAGCACTTCACCCAGAAATCTGCTGGGGATGTCAGGTATCAGGTGCACCCGATGCAGCCTCCATCTACAACGCCTCCAACCTGATCGCATGACCATCGATTTCTCCTTCCTGTAACTTTTTCTCTTTTTTTTTCTCCTCCCCCTTCCATCCTCTTCTATTCTCCACTCTGGCCTCTTACCCCTTCTCCTCACTTGCCTATCACCTCCACCTGGTTCTTTTCCTTCCTTCCTTTCTCTCATGGGCCTTTCTCCTCTCCTATTAGATTTCTCTCTTCTCCAGCCCTTCACCTTTCCCACCCACCTGGTTTCACCTAACTTCCTTCCCCTCCCCCCACCTTTTTATGACCTGATGAAGAGTCTCGGCCTGAAATGGTGCTTATATATTAACTTTCATAGATGCTGCCTGACCTGCTGAGCTCCTCAAGTATTTTGTTTGTATTGCTCTGGATTTCCAGCATCTGCAGGATTCCTTGTGTGTATAATGTGCAGTCATTGCTTCCAGGGAAAGGGGAATCATAAACTCGAATGCATCAGTTTAAAGTGAGAGGAGAGATATACAGAGGGGAACTGAGAAGCAGCTTCTTCATGCAGAAGGTGCTGCATTTATGGAATGAGCTGCCGGAGGAAGTGGTTGCAGCAGATACAATAACAGCATTTAAAGATAGTTGGACAGGTACATGGACAGGAAAGATTTAATAGGATATGAGCCAAATTAGAGTAACTGGGACTAGCTTAGATTGCTATGGATGAGTTTCCATATTGTTTTACACAATGACTCTGGCTGGGGGGAATAAAAAGGCAAATGGTTTTTGAGGCAACAGGTTTGTTTGAGATTGCGCTGAAGTGATGTATCCTTCTATGCTGTAAGTGCAATGATTTCATGTTCTTTGAGAATGAGTGTCTTGAAAGTGTTCTGTCCCCTTTAATCTGTGAAGGAAGCAGAATGTGCTGAAAACTCGTAGTTGGTCAGTTGGCGTCTATGCAGCAAACTTGGTGCTAAATAGCAGAATAAACACCTTTTCTGATCTGATGAACTGCTCAAAGTGCTTTTGAGAAAAGAGCGCCACGATAGTTCTAAGCAACACACACTAAATGCTGGAGGAACTCAGAAGACCAGGCAGTATCTATGAAAAAGAAAACTGGACATTTTGGGCTGAGACACTTTAGCAGGACTGGTCTAGTTAGCAGACCAGATTTAAGTCGGTTATCTGTTGTTTATTTGGGTCTTTGAATAAAAGCTAGAACTGGCTCATTTATAAAGGAAACACATAATAAATCGAGACTGGTAGAGTTCCTCACTTCAATTTGGTTGTTGTATTCATATAGAAAGTGAATGTAAACCTAGAGATGAACATTTTGGATATTACGGGTTGAATGCTTAATGTATGCATGTGATATCCTTTTGTCTACATATTCCTGTCAACAACACCTTCCATAAGTTTACTGTTAACTGAGAATGGGTCAATTGGAAACTAATTAGCTAATTTTCACTTGTCCAGCTTTTTTTTATGCAGGCCATACCCACAAAACTTCTCATAATACTGGACAGATCTTTTTGCTTTAGCTATACAGGAAGTGAATGGCCAAAGAGATTAGCAGTTTGAGAAGCATGGGTCTTCAGTTCAATAACAAAGTCCAATCCTATAACATTTAAATACATTTAGACAGGTACATAGATACGGAAGGTTTAGAGGGATATGGACTAAATGCAGGCAAATGGAACTAGCTCAGGTAAATAACTTAGTCAGCATGGGTGAGCTTGGCCGAAGGCCCTTATTCCATGCTGAATAATGCTATGACTCTCTGAACTGTAACTTATGCTCTTAGTCATTCTGCTGTTAGGTGAAGTGAATCACATCTGCTGGAGTTGGCTGAAGTAAATTGAATTCTATGGAAGATGAAGGATCTCAGGAGAAAGTTGTGATAGATTATCCACTCATCAGTT
The DNA here is from genome assembly GCF_030144855.1 of Hypanus sabinus. Classification (NCBI taxonomy): domain Eukaryota; kingdom Metazoa; phylum Chordata; class Chondrichthyes; order Myliobatiformes; family Dasyatidae; genus Hypanus; species Hypanus sabinus. Next base: position 35,962,638 of record NC_082707.1, read on the forward strand.
CTTGTTAGACGTGGTTTGGCTTTGGAGAAAAAATCCCTAGAAACTCCACAGTTTGTCTTTTAAGTGGAGACTATGGATGGACTCCCACTTGAGACAACATTGTGGAAACAGGTGCTGGCAAACTGGTTGTTAGCAATTTCCAAAATTATAGATGCATAGATTAGCTTTGTTGTACTGCAGAGTTGCATATATTGATAATATTACAACATTTTGATTACTTTCAGTAAAACTAAATATACCACTGCTAACAGTGAGCTCTCAGTGTCTCTGCGTGCATACTGAAAGCTTTCAATCACTCAGTTACGTGCGAAGATTTACAATTCTCCAGGGAGGCCTGTGTGTGGTTCCTAATGACTTGAAGTCAGCTTCTGACATATTCAAGCTGCAATGATATGCATCAGAGAAAATCTAGTCCTGGTTAAAATTTGCTTGAGCTATTTAAAACAGAGAACCATAGTTTGCAATAGCGGGGCATCTACAATTTGATCTGCTCTTGGCCCTGACAGCTAAAACAAATTCTCCCAGTCTGTTGCTGAGTGGGCAAACTAGTCATGGTGCAGAGAGAAAAAATCTGGCCTGAGTGTACAGAGAAAAAAACACTTAACCTATAAAAAATTAAGAATTAGAGGAGGTATAACTTAAAGGTCTTTGGAGGAAACTATGGGGGCAGGTGGTGTCAGAATTAAGGTTTTTTACACAGACAGTTTGTGAAACACTGCGCCAGGGTGGTACTAGAAGCAGATACATTAGGGACATTTAAGAGGTTTTGAGACTAGCATGTCGATGTGAAGAGGAAGGACTATGTTGATCTTAGGTTAGGTTAAAGATTTGGCACAACATCATGGGCCAGAGGACCTGCATCATGCTGTACCATTCTATGTTCCATGCCTACTATGGTAAAGAACCAAATTCAGTACTATCTAGATACAGAGTGGGTAGCAAATGGGGGCAAATGAACGATTGGATTGAAAAAGCACTGTTAAGTTTTGAAATGAATGCTTTCAAAGCCTTTTAGAACCAGTTGAAACATGAAGGAGTTTGCAGTTTCAGTGCAGAAAAGCCAACTGACTTTCGTTAGAAATAAGCATTGCATTAAAATGGTAATTGCCATGCCTAAACATCTAAGTTGAATTTTATATTCAGCATAGCAACTTTAAAAAAAATGAGTGCATGTCATTGGGTGAGTCAGTCAGTAAAACGCTGTTTTCACAAATTTAATAATAGAATGGCAAAACTCAGACATCAACATTTCATGTTGGCTCCTCACCATGTTCCCACACCTCCCGATGCAGAAATATTGCAGAGCAAAAATGGGCCCAGTTTTCATTATTTTAAGTCAGTTTTGATATTGCTTCAATGCTATTCCGATAATTATTGTGGTAAAAATTTGTTATTCTAGTTAAATTCACACATAAGTTTCAAATAAAAATTTTACTTCCACCAAAATAATACTGAGTTTTTCAAAAGTCATTTCAGCTCCTGGCTTCCTTCCTTAATCTTCTCTCAGTAAATTTGAAACACCTCTGGGCTTTTTGAGTTGCATTAGCAATTCACACTTTTATTTACAAACCCTTCCATGGGTTCAGTGTTGCCTGTCTCTATAACCTCATCTGAACCTGTAATCTTTAGTAATATTTTAGCCTCTTGATCATTCTGAACTCATTTCTTCCAGATTTGGCAGCAGAGTCTTCTTAAAACATTATTCAATAAATCTTTAGTCATCTCCCATTAATCACTTAATGTTAAGTGGTATCAGTTTTTATTTGATAATGCTCTTATTAAATGCCTCAAATGTTTTGTTAATTGAAGATATTATATCAATAGAAATTGTTTTAGTGGTCATTATTAACTTATATTCTGACTCATCAAAATGCCCAAGTACTTTCAGTAAATTATTGCTTAAGAATAACTAGAAAACATAATAATATCTCAGAGGTAGAGGTAACGTCAAAATACATTTTGGCTTTACTGGGTTGATATTTCTTTTGTACCATGAAAATCATAATCTTGGTTTCAAGGCTGCAAGACAGTCATATTGTTCCATAAGTTTCAAGTAACCCATGCGGCAGTGGAAATGATTTTGAAGAAATCATCTGTAGTAATTTGTTAACACATTTTGAAGTTTTAAGTACTCTAATTTCCAGTAGCTTTCCCTTTCCTTTCCAATACTGAAAAGGGTCTCATCCTGAAACATCAACTATTTATTCATTATTGGCAGAAGTGGTGAAGGTTATTGGCCAGAACTGAGTCTTTCACCTCTTCTCCATCACTTTACATGTCAACAGCGGATGGGACCTGGGAGATGATGTCACCAGCCCAGTTATCTCTCTTATAAGTATGTCTATTTTTATTCTCTTCTTCTTTGTCTCCCTTCTCTTCTTCATCATCACCATCCTCCCTCAGTAATCTCCCCACCTCCAAGCTATGTTGAAGTAGGATGCCTACTTCATTGATCTGGTATCAAATGATGTAGCCTGCCCAGCATAGCTGAGTGTGTTTAACTAGAGTCTAATTATCAGTGACGTTGACTATGAGAAGGACATTTTCTGGTATGAGTAATATTCAATCAATATAATTAGTTTGCTTAACTATTCCAGCCAGAACATCACTGCTTAAAGGTATTAAAGATGGTTAAATAATTGCTCAGGTACTCTGAAGGTGAGGGAATTATTTATGTTGAAATATTTACAGACTCATTAATAACAGTGAAATTGTTTCATCATGCTTTGCCAGAATTTATTAATAATGGTATTGAAATGTTCAATGATCATCTTAATATATACTCTCATTAAATCCTGACCTTCCGCGTTTTTACAAGATCAAATGAGAGTCTCTGTAATTTAGTTACTTTGAGGTTGAAGAAAGATGATATTAATTTAAGCATATGTTCTGGGGATATGTTTTGGACTCTTTGATCTTGCAATGCATGGGTAATAGATGGTTCAGTAATTTTAAGAGAAAAGTTAGCTTGCTGAAAGTAAGCGTGAAAGGGTCTGTATTAAAATAATGAACTTAGGAAAATCCTTCAAATGTGAAGAAGGTTATTTACTATTAAATACATGTGTCAATCATACTGATGAGAAAATGATTCCATGGAAGATAAGATTATTTTTAAAAATTGATGCCTCAAAACACATTGCAATCAATGAGTTTTGAAGTGCAGTCACATTTATCATTTTAATGATTATGGCAATCAGTTTGCATACTACAGTTCCTTAAATCTTAACAAAGTAAATAACCATGTATAATCTATTTGAGATGTCTATTTAGGGAAAAAAAATTGAGTAGATCATCTTTACGTGGATAGGTATCTTGGAATCTCTAACATTTACCTAAGCTGATGGACAATCTTCAATCTATTGTATTGAAACAGCTGGCTTAGTGTTCTGGTAAAGTCTCTGGAGTGACAGGTAAATCTGCAAGTCCGTGAATCAGAGGCATGCATGCTGCTCTGAACCACAACCAACACGCCTCATCACCTCATCACCTGTTCTCTACTAGTGCCTTGATTACCCTGACATGGGTTCTTTCAGGTAAGGATACTGAAAGCATGGTAGATTGCGTCGTAATATGTTCAGTATTCTGCATATCAACTGCCTGGCCTTCCTTTAACAGACATCAGGGTTCTCAATTCGAAAGCTTGTCTGAAGTTCAATGAACGAATGGATTAGCCCCACTTACTGGAAGATACCTTATCCCCAAGACACCCCCTGCTTCACCACACCAAAGATATTTCCTTTGTGCTATCCTTCCCTGCTATTTAAAACTAATCTTTTTTTCCCTCTTTCATAGTTCTAATTAGGAACCATCAGCCTGAAACTCTAGCCTTGCTTTTCAGATGCTAACTGGCCTGCTAGATGTTTCCAGCATTCTTTGTCTTTATCCAAAATAAGTTACTTAATGATAACCGGCAGTGCAAAATGTGTATTTTCCCAAGTTGCTTTTGTGACTGGCTATGAAGTTAATTCAAAGTATGGGCATTCTCAACTAAGCAAGTTAAGCAATGATTGAAATGAGAAACCATAATTTAGAGATCTGAAAGACCTAATTACATTTTCCAGAAAGTTATACTTGTTAGAGTGTTTTTAGGTCTAGCACATGTAGCAATTAATTTGTCTGACTTAGGCCACTAGCCTTCAGATTCAAATATGTATTGTAGACTTAGTTTAAAATGCAGCTTAAAGGATTCTAAAAGCTTTGAGTCATGGACCAGAAATTGCTGATTAAAATTCATTTAGGTGTCTGTGGTGTGGGGTGTTAACTGGGAGGTGTGAATGTTGTGTGTTGTTTCAAAGACAACGTTGTGGATGCATTGTAAATATGGAATTGTCCATTGATGCCTTGCACGTAAAATATCAGGTAGCCTTGGGCCAGTCAGACCTTTCCACTAAAAGGGCCTCAATATGATGCCACTACATCTTGTTTTGTCGAATAAAGAGACTGCTTCATGTTACCAGTACTTTTCTCTGGTGACATCATTCACACAGCAACATTTGCTGCCAGGAGAGGGATACTTTCCTGCCTCACATCATGTGGCCAACGATCTCAGCAATCTAAGTGGGTGAGTATTTCTTTTAAATTAGCACTCACACTTGGGTCTGTTTGGGTCAGTGGTACACGGGAACATGAGTCATGAACATGGAGAGCTGAACTGGTAGATATAAAAGTAATGTGTGCACATGCACGTGCATTAATGTAAGAGAAGAATCTTTGTGTGTTAATTTGGTGAGACAGCGCCACCAGTTGTAAAGGGTAGTTATTGAATGTTCAACATGTCAATGGTGAAATGTATACTCATTCTGGGCTTCTGTCTCGTCACCATCATCCAACCTACACCCTACACCCCACACCACGTGCCATCTGAGACGGGAAGCCACAGACTGGGTGGGCTGTGGAGAAGGAAGCAGGCAAAGAATTAGCTTCAGGAGCACTGCTAGCACTGTAACAGCTCATCTCGGGCGGCCCTTATAGAAGCACTGCATGACAGTAATGGCAGATGAGCAAATATATATATATATGTACAGACAGTCGGTATGCCTTCAGGCTGGGACTTGATTTTCTGATGGCATGGGAGCCGCTGGGAGGGCATGGGAGGGCATGGGAGCAGTGAGTTTGCCGGCTGAGGCGGCAGTGATTAAAGTAAACGCTCACCAGAAAGGGGAGAGTCAGGATCAGAAAGGAAATGAGTGCGCAGGCATCCGTGATATAAAGGCAGCAGAGGTACAGGAAGCAATTGAAATTGCAAGTGTTCAGGAAGAAACGACTGAAGCCAGTTTGGTAAAATAATATGAAGAGGAGGAGGCAGAGGAGAAGGAGAAGTGGAGGAGAAAGGGAGCAAAGGAGGCACCAGATGGGAGCTGGGCACACGGGGAGGAAGGAGTCGCGGAGGTCCCACCGTGTATTAGGCAGATACTACTGAAGTTATATCATGGGGTGATACATCAGGGAAGACAGAACATGATCGTGTCCCTCCAGCAGTTCTGGTGGTGGCCAGAGATGGGTGGAGATATTGAGAAATTCTAAAGTCACTTGGTAGTGACTGGCAGATCAGTCACTACCAAGTGGACACTGAGAAAACATCTAGGTGGACTTCATGGGGCTCTTGCCAAAAAGCAGGAGGAAAAGCTACGGTCTAGTAATTATGGATCACTTCACCCACTGGGTAGAGGCTTTCGAAACAAAAACTGCCAGCACCACTGCATGGATTCAAGTTCAAGAAATCTTCCCAAGGTGGGGAACTGCAGTTTTGGTGGACTTGGATCAGGGAGCATATTTCACAGGGAAAACGATGAAGGAAATGTGCCGACTGTTAGGGATTTGGCAACGGTTCCATGTACCCTACCAACCTCAGAGATCAGGAATGGTAGAAAGGATGAACTAAGCAATCAAAAATGCCTTAGACTAACTATAACTGAGATGGGAAAGACATGGGTTGATGTATCATCAGGAATTCTGATGAGATTGTGAACAACCCCAAACTGCACACTGGGTCTCAGCCCTTACGAATTATTGATAGGGTGAGCGATGTGACTGCCATTCTGGACTCCAGACGGAACTTCCAGGTGAGGCGACACGTCACCGGTGAGTCTGTTGGGGTCGTTTACTGTTTTCAGTGCTCCCTGTGTGGCCTCCTCTAAAGCGACGAGACCCAGCATAGATTGGGAGAACGCTTCACTGAACACTTATGCTCCATCCACCAGAATGAGAGGGATCTCCCAGTGGCCACCCATTTAAATTCCGCTTCCCATTCCCATTCCGATATGTCCATTCATGGCCTCCTCCACTGTCGTGATGAGGCCACACTGAAGTTGGATGAACAACACCTTATATTCTGTTTGGATAGCCTCCAACCTGATGGCAAGAACATTGATTTCTCAACCTTCTTGTAATGCCCTCCAAACCAGCCCCCATTTCCCATTTCCCATTGCCCTTTCCCTCTTTCATCTTAGCTCCTTGCCTGTCCGTTGCCTCCCTCTGGTGCTCCTCCCCCATTTTTCTTTCTTCCATGGCCTTCTGTCTCTTTCACCAATCAACTTCCCAGCTCTTTACTTCATTCCTCCCCTTCAGGTTTCACCAATCACCCGGTGTTTCTCTCTCCCCTCCCCCCACCTTTTAAATCTACTCTTCAGCTTTTTTTCTCTAGACTTGTTGAAAGTTTCGGCCCAAAACATCAACTGTAGTTTTTTCCCATAGATGCTGCCTGGCCTGCGGAGATCCTCCAGCATTTTGTGTGTGTTGCTAGCAATTAACTTGCTAGCAATTGATCAGCTGCTAGCCTTCAGATTTGAATATGCATTGTAGATTTAATTTAAAATGCAGCTGTGAACAATAGGTTCCTAAAAGCTTTGAGTCAAGGACCAGACAATGTTCATTAAAATTCAGGTAGATGTCTGTGTGTGGGTGTGAATCGGGAGGTGTGAAATTGCTGTGTATTTTCAAAGAAAGCATTGTGGATACATTGTAAATATGGAATTTCCCTTTGAAGTTTAGCACAAAAAATATCATGTAGTGTTGGCCAGCCAGATCTTTTCACCAAAAGGGCTCCAATATGATGCCTGCTGTATCTTGTTGAATAAGAGGCTGTTTCATAACTACCAGTCACGATCACAGAATGAGCCTGATACAGTTATTCCAACCCTGGTCATACTGACATCTCTGGAAACATTGCATTATGTTATATCACATCAGCCTTGAAACACACAGACAGATTTTAAACTTTTCAACATGAGCTGCTCATCTGGATTGAAATGCCCATTGTAGGAACCATTTGCCTCTTCATCAGTTTACCATGAGAATCATCATGTGGCTACAATGAATTTGCTTAAACAAAACAAGTCATTCATTTAAACTAGACTTGGCTCCAACTGCATAATCAGCAGTATATTCCTTCTTGACCACCAATGATCATTAATTTTATAGGAACTTCTTTTCACATCCCCTTTTTTTTAATCTGCTTCTGTTCAAATGATTCATATATGTTTTCTGCTCAACCACTTTAGTTTTGATCAAAATATTTCTAAACAAAAATAAACCCCTTTCCCCGAAGCATAATTTCAAAAGGTCACCAAAAGATGAAAAGTAAGGAAAATATCTTACAATGCAGCCACTTTCCTTTCCACTGTGTATGGAGGTAATGCGTATTTCAGAACAAACAGATAAATAAACACGGAGAATATAATGACCTTGCTGTAAAATTACGGGGAATCTCACAGAGCGAGAATCAATGCATTTAAATTAAGCATTCAAAGATTTTGTCAGTGTCACGTTAAAAATGAGATTGCAACAAATGAGACAAACCACCCAATTTGTCTCCATTCAATGAGTTGAACCATTTAACCACCTTCATTATGATCTTGTTCTGATATAAAAGCTTAGTGCTAGTACTTTAGTGATTATTTTTCTTTGTCAGGTGTAAATTGATCAGTTTGCTTAATCCTTCTGGAGATTTAATTGGTTTCAACCAGGATTTATGTTTATTGTCTTTAGCAGAATATTTTCCACTACTTTTCACACTATGCTTGTCATTATTGGAGAGGATATTATGAGAGTATTCACTCTGGCATGAGTGAATTGTTGTGAGCTGGGCATATTCCCATTAATAGTCTTCTGAATATCCTGACATTTATTTGAACTTCATTTTTTTGGGATTTTATGCACCCTTTTATTTCTCCTTTAGGCTGTATGGAAACTTCCAATTATACTGCAATAACATTTTTATATCTAATCAATTATTCCTGAGTTTCTTTCACACGAATTAAGCATTCATGTCTAGAAATTAGACTGCTTTTGCTGTGATAAGACTATGCTGCAATAGTACCAGACTGGCTCCCCATAAGAACTGGTCAAACAATTAACACTCAGAATAATGCACCAAGATGGGACCTTTGTAATTTCCAACAGGACTTGGGTCAATTTGATACAGGTACTGAGACTTGGCTGTGCACAAACTCAGAAGGGCATCAGCTTTTAAAAGCGCTTTCATTGTGGCTGTCAGATAATGGTCCCCATGGAGAATTAGAAGGGGAGAACTCCCAAACTCGTTCAAAGAGTCACGGAAGTCCTGATCAGTCAAATACATGTCAGGAGGGAGGTCCTGTACACTGAGAACCTCCAGCAGAAAAGGTGGCAGGCGATATCTCCAGTTATCTCCTTCAGTTCAATAAATTATAACTTTAATATTCAATTTATTATTCAACTCAAGACATGGCTCATTTCAATTTCCAGGGAGTCTCTGATAAGGTGCCACACAAGAAGTTATTAATATATAAAAGTTTAGTTTGTGACACAAAGTTTGGCATGTTTGGTTGGTGTGAATATCTGACTCCAGGAAAATGTCAGGCATGCTCATGAGGATCATGACTGGAGGTTACAGAAAAGGTGAGGAAGTAGAAGTGGGAAATAGGAAAAGATATGGCAGCTGGAATACGATGTAAGGTCATCTACTTCAGTGTAAAACATTTCTTTTTAAATGATGGAGGACTGAAAGATGTTGATGTCCCTGGTCATGAATCACTGAGAGTTACCAGGCAGGGAAAGCTAACGGTATGAGAAACTGAGTATGTGTATTCCTCCAAAATGGTGCCAGAAAGTGTTGACTCTTTATGTGCATCTCCAAAGGGAATTATCAGATATAACTATTTAGGCCTACTACAGCTGGAATCCATAGTCACAACCATGGGTACTTCAGTTAACAGCTTCTTCCTCTCTGTCATTAGATTTCTGAAAGGATAATGAACCCATGTACAATACTTCACTATTTTTTCTCTCTCTTTTTGAATTACTTACATAGTTTACTTTTTATGTATATTTCTGATTGTAGTTTATAGTTTTTTAAACTATAATTTGCAATGAATGTATTGCTGCCACAAAACAACATAATTTATTGCATATATCAATGCTATTAAATTTGATTCCGAATCTGATTCTGAAAAACTGTTTCTTACTGGTATACACTAGCCTAGCACACCTATGAGACTGCAGCTTGCATATTTTGAACTGATGTAAGTAAGGATCTGTATGCAATAAAGGGTGCAACAAAGGTTGATTGATTCCCTGGGTGATGTATTGCAGTACGAGGACATGTAAAGCAGAGTCGCTGATATTCATAACTTCAGAACAATGAGATGCCTCATTGAAACCTACAATGAATGCAGGGATGAGGTTGTAAAAGATGTTGATGAGGCCTAATTTGTTGTACTGTGTGCTGTTCTGGTCACCTACCTACAGGAAAGATTGAATAAGATTGAAAAATCACAGAGAAAATTTGCAAGGATGCTGCCAGGACTTGAAAAGCTGAGTTATAGGGAAAGATTCCCTGAACCAGAGTTGAATGGGGGTAGATTTGATAGAGGAATACAAAACTGAAAGGGATATAAATAGGGTAAATACAAGCAGGCTTTTTCCTTTGAGGTTGGGTGAGACTAGAACTGGAAGTCATAGGTTGAGGATGAAAGGTGAAATATTTAAGGGGAACTTGAGGAGGATACAAGAGGGGAATGAGCTGCCAGCAGAAGCGGTGGATGTTTGAATATGTACATATCCATGAATGGGAGGGGTATGGAGGGCTAGGGTCCAGGTGAAGTTGATGGGACTTGTCAGAGTTACAGTTTGGCATGAACTAGATGGGCGAATGGACCATCTGTGCTGTGATGATCTCTAAATTTATGTCTTCATGATGCGCTAATGATGTTTTCCTAGATGGGATGTCCAGAACCAAGGGGTTCATCCTTAAAATGAGGGATCATAGGGTAATGAATCTTTGGAATGCTCTATCCAAAAAGGCTGTGGAGACTAGAACTGAGTATATTCAAGATAGGTGTTGATAGATTTTTAGGTATCAGGGGAATCATGGTAGGAAAACAAGGCTGAAAATGAGGCTAAGGTAAGCAATCACGTTATTGAATGATGAAGCTGGTGCTAGGGGCTTCTTTTCCCCATTTTTCTAATATTTGTTTTAATCTGCAGGTACTTTCACTCTCTTTTATTTTGCACGGAGATTATCTCTCAGCTGTGATCAGCTGATGATACTGAACAAATGTTTATGATACCTTCCATAAGTTTGTCCTAGAGTTCTGTACAACCAACAAAGTACTTCTGAAGTGGATTCATCACCTTAACATTAAAAACACAGCAGCCAATTTCTGTTCATCATGCTCCTAGGTAAAGTTCAGATTACAGGATTTCGTGATGTGGGTTGGCCAGGATTCTAAAGGATTTTGTCATTGTTTGCTGTAAGCTTGAAATGAGATTTTTGAAAACTCCAGAAAAAAGATATAAATTGCAATATTGTCAGAAACAGGCATGCAAACATAACTTACTTTGAAATCCTTTCTTTTTTACAGATAATGAAATGCAATTCAGTGACAACATTTTAAAAGCGACAGTGAAAAACCTTCAGGAGAGAAATTTAAATATATGCACTGTAAATGATCTTTCCTATGGAAATTATTGACACACATTCTCTTTCTCCATCTCAGTGAACAACTTAAAACACTCAAACTTCCTTTGGTTGCTTGGTCTAAACATTTGTTTTACTTTTTGCTAGACATACCGTGGGGCAATTGCTTCTTCCTTTATCCTCTAGGAATCCAACCTGACAGAGTTCCTTCTCATTCCGCAGCCAATATTCAGCAGAGTCTAATAGACTATTACTGCAAAGGACCTAGTGAAAGAGAGAAACAGCTTATCTCCTTAATTCAAGCAGAAGATTTGTTTCATCATCAGCAAGAATGTTTCATGCTCCCTAGTGTGATCTATTTTTTACTTCAATCACACTCAGGAGAGGGGCATAGGTATATGTTGCTACTTGGGAACTATTATGTACAGTAAAAATAATATCAGGTGTGGTTCAGCACTGGGGACTTAATATTCCTGCTACAACGGAAAAAAGGTTAATGGTAAAGGATTAAAGAGGAATTATCAATACTAATCTAGTCTGATATAGTTGATATTTATAAACATACAAAATCACTTGGGTCATGTTTGTGCAGGGGAACACTTTGCATCTAATTACCACAATGCTGTTATGGATAAACTCTTTTCAGGCTACCAGCTGGATACAGGTATCGATTTTAAATGACGTTTCATTGACACGCTCTGCCATCTTCACCAGGGATGATGCCTGGGCATGTCTTTTCCAGTGCTAGATATGCCCCCATCATCTGTCCCTCCTGATTGGTTAGTCCTCATCCAATTAGGTTTCCGCTGTTCCACCTTGTTTACAATTGAATTCCAGTTCTTACATCGAGCAAGATCTTCATCTTTATTAAAATACTTTTCCTCTAGTTTTATTTCAATGGCTTCCTTTACCAGGCGATCCCCAAAAGCCATTGGTGTGGCACGGTAGTTTTGTGTCATCTAAGTCAATCCTATGGCCATTGCGAATGCAATGTTCTACTACCACCGATTTCTCCAGGTAACCTAAGTGTGTACACCTCTTGAGCTCCTTGATGCGGGTTTCCACCGTGAGTCTCATCTGACTGATATATGTTGCATGCATTCACAGGGAATCCTGTAAGTGCCAGCCATCCTGAGACTTTGACCTGCATAAGCTGTGATCTGAGCTTAAGAATAGTGTTAGTTTGGTCCTCCTGTGGTCAGGGTTTGATAAGGGTACCACTGATGCACCCTTACATCAACGCACTTCCTTTACAAGGGAAATGACTATGAACAAACTGATGGAGTGGCCATGGTCACCAGCTATTGCTAATTTCTACTTGGAAGTCTTTGAGGAGAGGGCTCTGAGTTCATTGCCCTTATGCCCAAATTCTACTTTGTACTCCAACAGTTCAACAACCATCTGAACAGCATACATCCAAACACTTAATTTATGATGGAGATGGAGAAGAATGGTTGCCTCCCATTCCTGGGCATTCTAATTTGATGGATACCGGCAGTAGCCTTGAACATGATGTCTATTGGAAACCCTCTCACATGAACTTAGACCTCAACAATAACAGCCACCATCACGCCTCCCAACGTAGAGCGATTCTTTCTACTTTGATTAACTGTGTGAAAACTATTTTGGACCCGAAGAGTTTCTACGAGGAAATAAAACAATTATGCACAACATTCCCACAAGGCAAAGGAAATCAATCGGGCCCTTAAAAGGGCCGATAGAAAAACCAGGAAACCTAACAATGAGGAAGAACTTGTCCCTACTGCCTGTCTTCCCTATATTTCCATGGTTCTGGAAGGATTGCCAGGATCCTGAAGAAATACCAGATTAATATATAAAGGGGGTTTGTTCTTTTTCTTTGTTACTGTGTATGTAATCAAAAGGACTTCTTTGTTTTGTTAAAAATAGGAATGCTTCTTTGTTATGAGAGAGTGCTGGAAGCTTGTTTGGGTTAAAATTTACTGATAATGAGAATTCTATTCATTTGTTAACCAATTGGGATTAATGTTGTTCTCTCTTCTGAGTCTGTAAACTATTGTTGGCGGGCTTTTGGGCAGTTGGCGCGAGGGGGTGAGAGAGAGAGAGGACGCGATGCTATAAGCTGGGCGACGGAACGGACCCCGAGCGGGGGTCCGAGGCCAGGAGGTTCAGTGAGGAGAGGAGATGACGACAGACGTGCCGGGGGTGCTTGGTTGATCACTTCGGGTGGTCCTGACCTGCGAGTTGAGGAGGTCTGAGGGGATCGAATGGTGGCCAGAAGACTTCAGTCATTGAGCTCCAACGGTTGTGCACAATGTGGTTTGGACTTTGATAAGTGGCACCTTTTCTTTATTTTCTTTTCCTTCATATATACTGTATCATTACTAATCACCTAGTTCTAGTAATATCTATAAAGTGTAATCATTTAATCGCACATGGTGTACTAATGGTGCACATGGTCTGTTAATTGGCGGGGTTGGGGACATCACACAGCATCCACACAAGCTGATTATCCAGTTTGGCTCCCCCTAGACGGAAGTGAGCTGAGCAAGCCTGAGGCGACCCAGGGAGTTACAAATACCATCCACAAATCCTTAACGAAGCTCAAATCACAGATTATTGCTGGACAAAGATGACCTGGGATTCAGGTCGGCTGGTGTTTACAGGATTCCCTATGAAAGTAGAGTAGTGTATATCGACCAAACGGGACGCACGGTTACAACCCGCATCAAGGAGTACAGGTGTGTATCCGTTTGGGTTACCTGGACAAATCAGCGGTAGCAGAACATTGCATTCACAATGGCAGTAGGATTTATTTCAATGGCACAAAACTACTGTACTGTGCCAATGGCTTTTTGGACCACCTGGTAAAGGAAGCCACTGAAATAAAACTAGAGAAAAACACAAGTGCGAGGTTTTACTCTTCAGCAGGACCAACCATGGCAGGTCTTACACAGTGACCAGTACTGCACCGAGGATTGTGGAAGAACAAAGAGATCTGGTAATGCAGACACGTTCATTGAAAGCTTTTAGCACATTGGCCTTCATAAATCATTGTACTGACTACAGGAGATGGGATGTTATGGTGAAGTTGTATAAGGTGTTGGTGAGGGCTAATTTGAAGGATTGTGTACAGTTTTGGTCACCTACCTACAGAAAAGATGTAAGCAAGGTTGAATGAGTATAGAGAAAATTTATAACGATGTTGCTGGGTCTAGAGGACCTGAATTATAAGGAAAGATTAAATGGTTTAGGACTGTATTCCTTAGGAAGTAGAGGAGATTTGATAGAGGTATATAAAATTATGAGGGGAATAGATAGGGTAAATGAAAGCAGGCTTTGAGGTTGGGTGGGATGACAACCAGAGGTCATGGCTTGAAATTGACAGCTGAGGTTTTTATGGGAACTTGAGGGGGAAATTCTTCACTCAGAGGGTCGTGAGAGTGTGGAATAAGCTGCCAGTGTAAGTGGTAGATTTGAGCTCAATGTCACCATTTAAGAGAAGTCTGGATGGGTACATGAATGGTAGGGATATGGAGAGCTATGGTCCCAGAACAGATCGATGGGAGTAGGCAGCTTAAATGGTTTTGGCACAGACCAGATGGGACAAAGGGCCTGTTTCTGTGCTGTATGTTTTTATGTCTCCATGACTCAATGTTAACATACAAAAGCAATGTTAAGAAAATACATAAAATTAAATGCAATTTTAAAGGTTAATGTTTAATTAACATACACAGCCACTGAGAAAAACATTTAAATTAATTAATCAAATAAAAAGGTCCACTACTGTGCCTGCAGCTTGTTTCTCCTATTAAATTAGTGGATGGCAGTTTTAATCTGGTGCAGGAACAGCATGCAGATTTCCAAGTTCAAAATCTAGGAAATCTGCCTCCTCAACCAATGTTGCAGCACAGCTGAGCCATGGCTGGTGCTCTGTCAAGCTGAAGGGTGTAGATCAGCTGTTTTTGGGAACAGTTTGGTGAAAGATTGGAAGAGAGTTACCTGTTACCTTACTACAGGAAAAATTTTAATCGGACACGGTGATGGTTTGTCAGATGATTGAAGACAATGTAGCAGTTTATAGTTGGTATAGAAGGGATGAGATGATAAAAGCAGAGATTTGGGAAGTTTGGGGCTGGAAGCTGAGAATGATGAAGCCACTGATAGATTAAGAGGTGAATAGTACTTTAAATTTGTGGCTCTGAGCAGGAGGTTGTTGGCAAACGAAGTGATGAGAGTCTAGGATCAGCTGAAGTATAGGGATATTGTATTAGAGTTCCAGAGGAGTTGAGGTTTTTGGATGCGAAGAAAACAAGGAGATAGGTGAGATGAAGCAACAGATAGTCTGCTAGAGGAATTATCAGTGCCTCTGTCAGAGCACTGCATCAGGATACTTACAAGTTTTTGATCTGAAATGCTGATGATATCTTCCCCACTCCACCCCAGAGAAGCTGCTCAATCCATTGACTTCCACCAGCAGATCATTTGTTGCTCCAGATTCCAGCATCTGCCTTCCCTTATGTTTTAATAGGAGTGTTGAGCTCTCCGTATTGGGAAAAAATAAAGGGTCAATTGGAAGACTTGAGTTGAATCAAGCTGTTATTATGAATAGTGCCCGTTATAAGGTTTGTCCATTCTGATTGTGGAGTTGTGTTTCCTTTATTCAGGACCTATCAAAGTTGCAGAAAATAACTAAATCTAATTTAACAAAACTGAACATTTTCTAGCATTTTGTAAATTATTCTATTGTTCAACCCATTGTCGGATCTTTTTTTGGAAGGACTATAAAAGCTTTATACAAGCAAACCAAAATTGCTGGGAGACTTCAGTGCAAAACAGTGAAGTCGAGATGGATTTCATGGGGCCATATTATTGACAGCTCTTTATCAATGTCTGTAATGCATTTCTTTGTAAACAGTGCACTTCTCCCATCCTAAATACAGACAATTTATCTTTCGTAGCCAGCTTAAGTAATGTGTAATCTTGTTGCATCCAGAAATATGATAAAGCCTGATGTTTTGTTTAAGGCCCAACAAAGTAACACAAATACACAATATTCAGGAACAATCAGAGAAAACAAAACAACTTTCTCAGATGTGTTTGAATATTTTCATTTTGGGGTTTGTAATCTATGAGGCACCTATAAATCAGAAGACCATTTTCTGTGTTTCCTCATGTCGGAGACAATTCTACCACTAGAAATCAATATCCACAAGAAACTGATATTAATTCTTGAGTTACATGGTGTTAACTTCTGCTCCACATATAGTGGTGTTACAAATATAAATAAAATTGGAGTAGATGTTAATCTCCAGTAATTGTTGTGCCTTGTAGTGAAATCTTCAATAAGAAAAGCACAGTGTCATTAATTTTACATTAGAGAATGCCAGTTGTCAAGCTGAATATGATCTTTATTTTACTTTTAAATTCTGATAATTCTGTAATAGTAATTGAAAACCCAAACTGATAACACTTAATATTTAAACCAGAAAAAATATTCTCTTTACTTACAAAACAATCCAAATGTACCAAACCAAATATTAAAGTTAAAGTCTGTCCTGCACTTTATAGGCTCCTCAGGCCGATGCTTATGCCGGTCTCGTGGCGTGAAGTGACTGAGAGTATGAGACTCCCGCCCCTGATAGGACGCCAGTCTGTTGTGAGGTTAACCCCCCACCGTTTTCAGCTGGGTGGACTGGAGCAATGTGTGGTTAAGTGCCTTGCTCAAGGACACAACACGTTGCCTCAGCTGGGGCTTGAACTCACAACCTTCAGATCACTAGTCCAACACCTTAACCACTTGGCCACATGCCACACAAACCTAACATTACACAAATACAAAACAGTAGTTTAATTCCATTGCCATTTTCTTAGTTTCCATTAACAGTTCTCCTGTTATATAGGTCTGTATGGGACCTATATTCACACTGAAGAGGACAGCAGTTGAATATGACCCAGAAATATTTAATGAAGAGATTCAAAAACAGTAGATGCATCTGCTCTGAAATACTGTAAATGGTGCTCATGTTTGACAACGAATCTGCTAAAGACCTTGATGTGCAAGGCTCTGGTATTGGCATTCAGAATCCAAACTCCCTGATTTAAGAACAATAGTGCCATGAAGGAATGATTTGTTCACTGCAAAAACAGAATGCTGGTCAAACAGCACCTGCAAAGGCAAAAAGGTGTAAGTCAATGTTTCAGGTCAAGGCCCTGCAGCAAGGTTTGAAAATGGCAATGGAATTGAACTAGCGCTTTGTACCTCGTAAATAAAGAGAATATTTTCTTGGTTTAACTATACTCATTGTTACCAGGTTGGGTTTTCAATTGCAGAATTATCAGAGTTTAGAAGTGAAATAAAGATCACATTCAGCTTGACAATTGGCATTCTGTAATGTAAAATTAGTGACACCATGCTTCCCTGATTGAAGGTTTTACTACAAGGCACAATAATTGTATTTGACATTTTTCTGGGTAAGTTCAATGGGTAAGCCACATTGTGGGATACTAACATCTATTCCAACTTTATTTATATTTATTACAGCAGTAATATGTGGAGGGGAAGTTAACACCATACAACTCATGAATGCTTTCTGACTTACGAGTTGCTGTAATCAGACTGGAAAGAGTAACTTTACAAAATGGTATTTTAATATCTTTCTTTAATTATTATTTCTACTTTTTAATGAGGGCATTAACCAACGAGTTTGTCATTTGAAACTAGATACTTATCAAATCAACTTGGAAATCTCATCATCAATCTCTCTTTTATTGAGGTCTATTTAATATGTTTTAACATTCAATCAAGGTTTTTTATTGCCAGGTTAGTGAAGTGATCATTAGCTTTTTCCTGTTATCAAAGCAAAAAGATTCTGAAGAGATCCCGTAGTGTGATCTGCCTGATGTACTTCCTTCTTTTCCTATCAGCACCAGGCTCTGCATAAACTAATATCAACAGCACCACTTTTCAAGTCACATATCTCTACTTAATCGACTGATCCAGTTTATTCCAGTTAAAAGGAATATTGAATGTACTGAGATAATGCATCAAGCAATCTGAGCACGCACTGGAAACGGACTGTTTTGGTATCAAGTTGGGCCACAATTTTATGTGATATTTGGATTAAATTATGTTTTAAAGATGGTCTTTCTCTCAACATCCATAAGAACAAAAACACACAGTGACTACAGTAGGAGTTAGGGCAGTTGGTCCCTCACCTTTGATAGTTCAGACAGAGAAGAGAAGGGTTGCTCAACACCAGAATTACCTTCAAAGTGAAGATTGGCACATGTGTGAATGACAAGAAAGCTAAAGGGCATGATGAGAGAGGGGGAAGTGATGCTGAGGCCAAGATTGGATCCATAATTATTGAATAGTGGAGCAAAGATAAGGGACCAACTGCCCTACTCCAACGACTGTGTTTTTTATTGTTCATGAGAAAGCCGAGAGGAACACCAGCTTAAAACATAAACTTATCAAATAAAACATATTCAAAAACAGAACAGAAGCCTAGTAATTTTAAGAGGCATTTGAGTTAAACCCGAGCAGATTTAGAATAATGAGCATAGAGACTTTGGCCTGTTACCCTAAAATTAAATACCACTCAACTGATTAATTTACAGAAGCAGAAACTCTGCAGGAAGCTGAGCTACACTACTTCAGCCACCTGTCATTATAAGGTCAACAGTATGTTAAATTTGCACTTCCAACGAATTGTATGTTAAATTTATTTCTAATAATAGCTGCAGAAAATGAATCATTATATGCGATTATAGTCAAATATACCAAAGAAATATCTTTAGGTCAATTCTGGTCCTGGTTAGCAGTAGCTATGCATATAGTATGAAGAACTCAGCATAGATAGAGCTGAAGCTCAGACACCAAGACGCACTCTTGCTACTAGAAATTTCAAGGATATGGGGAAAGCACGCAGATCTTGGTTTGCTTGTGACACAAAAAGTCAAAGTTTTTTATCAGAGTGTGTACTGTATGTATGTCACCATATACTATCCTGAGATTCATTTTCTTTCAGGCGCTCACAGTACAATAGAGAAATACAACAGAATTGACGAAAATCTACACACAAAAAGAGAATGACAACCAACCAAAATGCAAATAATAAATAAATAAACAAGCAAGCAAACAAACAAATAAAGAAATAAATAGACATACAGTGGATAGAGAGATAAAACTGTGAACATGAGTTGTAGATTTATTGAAGGTGATTCTATGGCTTGTGGAATCAGTGCAGAGCTGTTTCATAGTCCTTTTATCATTATTGGTAAAATGGAGATTGCATTGGTTGTGGGAGGGGTTTAACCTTGCTGATATTTCTATGGAAGCAGTTTATTAAACATTACTTGCTAGAAGAACAGTATTGCCATTTGCTTTTCTTTTGCCATTTTAGAGTGCTATACATTTTCTGTTTTCCTAACTAAAACTCACAAATCCATATTGACAGTAACAGCTCGTGGGTTTCAACGTGTGCTGATAATGCCTAAAGTTCCAGAGGAAGATCAAGAAGGCAAAGGAAAAGGCAATCACTAAGTACATAGAGAAAAGAACAGCAATCAGCAATCTGTGAAATCAAGCCCTTTGTTTCTGAAGATGGTTTCTTAGAGGAATTCTTTGAAAGAAATATGGAAGTTAAATAAGTGGGTGTGGAATTGGCAAGTCTGAACTCAAAGGCAACATTTGATTTCATCTACTGAGTTTCCAACATTAGGTGATGCGAAGACTGGGATATGCCCAGGTGCCATCTTGTGTGTACAGTCGGCTCTCCTTATCCGCGGGTTCCGCATGCGCGGTTTTAACCAACTGCGGATCGGGAAAACCCAGAAGTTCTCTTTCCAGCACTTGTCGTTTGACAGACTTTTTTTTCTTGTCATTATTTCCTAAGTAATTCAGTGTAACAACTATTTACATAGTATTTACATTGTATTAGGTACAGTAAGTAATCTAGAGATGATTTAAAGTACAGGCAGTCTTTAAGTCAGATTTGTATGTAAGTCAGAACAGATACATCCAGTACGTATTATTTAGTGTCAGTTAGTCAAATGTTTGTCTTGGTATATAGTATATATTTTACCTTTCTATGCATTAAAACACTTAAGAAACATATATAATTCAGCAATTAAACCACTGCGTTGCTTAGTAACAATTGTAGCTTTCATCGGGGCAGGGCCTTTTACATGTTCCATTATTCTCACATTATCCTTTAAAATTGTTCCGATTGTTGACCGACTGTAGCCTAACACTTTTCCAATGACTGATGGTGTTTCACCTCTTTCTGATTGCTTTATTTCCACTTTATTTTCAATCGCGATCGTTTTCCATCAATGGAACAGAAACGCTGCGGATTCAGCAGCAGCCGTGGGCGGCGGGTCCAGAGCTCCCCCGGGTCCTAAAGTCCACCCGCACTGAGACAGGTTAAATAAGGGTCTTGAGCATCTGTGTTTTTTGGTATCTGTGGGGGGTCCCGGACCCAATCCCCCACGGATAAGGAGGGCTGGCTGTACTTAAAGGAGCAATCAACAAATGGGAATTGAAGGGTTTAGTATGGAAGACATTAATGGTTCATTTTAATGGTTCCTCAGTGGAGATACTGCAGGTGCACTGCAAAGTAAAAAGATGAGGAGAAGGAGGAGAAAGAGGAGGAAGAAGTTTTTCCATCCAGTAACAAGGGAAGTAAGATGGGACTGTGGGAGGAACTGGGAGTACCAGGAGGAAACCCACATGGTGACAGTAAGAATGTACAGACCCCTTACGGGCATCAATGGGCAATGAATCTGGATCACCTGAACTGTAAAGCATTGTGCTAACCACTACACTACAGTGCCAACCGAGTAGAAGGGTTGTGATGTTATGTTGAAAGTATATGAGAACCCTGGTGAGGCCCAAGTTTTGGTGAAGAACATATAGGAAAGATATAAATAAGGTTGAAGAGCACAGAGAAAATTTACAAGGATGTTGCTGGGATTTGAGGACCTGAGTTACAGGGAAAGGTTGAATAGCTTAGGACATTCCCTGGAAGATTTTGGTAAGGCACCTGACAGGATCCCTCAATTTTAGTAAGGCATTTGTCAAAGTCCCTCGTGGGAGGCTAATCCAGAAGATTAAGATGCATGGGGTCCGTGGTAAATTGGCTGTTTGGATTCAGAGCTGGCCTGCACACAGAAGACAGAGGGTAGTGGTTGAAGGGACTTGTTTGAGCTGGAAGTCTGTAATTAGTGGAGTTCTGCCATGATCTGTGCTGGGACTTCTGTTGTTTGTGACGTATATAAATGAGCAGGATGAAAATACGCATGTTAGTGTGTTTGCAGATGAAACCAAGATTGGTGGAGTTGTGGATGCTGAGGAAGACTGTCAAAGTATACAACGTGACGGAGTTCAGTTGCAGAGAGAATGTACAAACTTGTTACAAGTAGCAGCGGGAAATGACCCGAGGTTGCTGGTATTATAAGCGGTCTGCTAACTACCACGTTACCTTGTGGCCACTGAGTATACGTATGTAGATGTAATTTCTTGTGAGCAACGGCCATCTAAAATTTGGTTTCATTAGCTTAGAAGTGTGTGAAGGCAGCTTCCACCCTCCTCTGAGGTGGAAAGACCATGTGAACATTAGACATAGGAGCAGTGTTAGGCCACTTGGCCCATCACTCTGTTCTGCCGTTCAATCATAAGTTCTGGCACGATGTTGCTGGTGACCAACAGTGACATCTTGCAGATAGCTTACAAATCTCCAGGAGCAGCACACACGGTCTGGTGTATACTCTCCAGCCTATGCATCAGCCTTGCTTTTCCCTGCTGCTCCATCGAACTGTTTGCCTGTGCACCCTGCACCAAAGACCGTGTGAAATTCAATGTGCTTAAAGCATTGATTTTGGAATCCACTGAGGAACTAAGCAATTTCATGAAGCAAGTTTCTCCTCATTAATTCCAATCACATCAAACCTGCATCGAAGTTATGAATATGCTTAGATTTCATTTGGTCATCTTATCTCGTCTCCTGGCCTTATTTTGATTTGATGCCGGTAGGGATGCAAGAGTTGAATATCAGGGAGTCATTTAATGTAGCTGTATCATACAATAGATGGCCTCAACTAGAATTCAGTTTCTTTTTAATAAAAGCTCTTTGATTCCTTTTTGCTATCTCAGATCCTGTGTGTATTTTTTTCATTACAACTGATTTAAAACATTGTATCAGTATTTTCACCAAAATATGCTTTTATATTACTTCAAATTACAGTCTTATTGCTGCCTACATCTGCATTGGAACCGTTCAATTTTTTAATACACGGCAAATAATGAATACCTTGGAGGAAGTAATTGGCGGAGCTTCACCGAAGGGATTAGTAGAATGATAAGTAGAATGTTAAAGGATACCTTGGAATAAGTTAAAGACTGAATTCTAATGGAAGAGATCATGTGTAGCTGATAGGGAGTTACATTCCAAAATTTAATTGAAGATGCTGAATGACATGAAACATAAAAAAGATTTTATTATATTCTAATCAAATTTCCTCGCTGTGCTTTTAATGTTGTTTTCTTCAATTTGAAGAGTGGTTCTCTGCTTCGATGCTGATTACTGTTATATCTTTTGGCAATGATATATGGCGATATATACTATGTGAGCAACTAATACATTATTATCTGGAAATGACCTTCAGACATTAGGAATAAGTTATTGGGCCAGTTGCCAAACTTCAACACTTTTTTACCTTTGGAATTGTGCAATTGCCAATTACAAATCACACGTGGAATGCATTTTGCATGAAGATGGGAAGATTGCTTACCTTCTTACATGCTGTGATGGAGGTCTCTGCAGTGGCCATGGACTTTGCTGCTTCACAGCTGGGGCTTGTCTCTAATTGCTCTGAGAGCTGATGCATCTGTGGTGATTCTAAATTCCTGGAGAAGAAAACAGAAAAATGACATAGAATCTCTCTCTCTCTCTCTCTCTCTCACACACACACACACACACACACACACACACACCTTGCTCATTGAAAGTTTGGTAGGAAGCAATGGCCTTTCTTTTTTAACCTTACCTGTAATTTCAAACCATTGATGATTCCAATGTCATTGAAAGCTTGGTATTGCTCATAGCATTTTAAGCTGTAATCAAAGCCCATAGCAAGCCTTAGGTTGTGTTGGTTATTAACGTAAATGATGCATCTCACTGGATGCTTCGATGTACATGAAATAAATCAATGAATCAGGGCACCAAGGAAAACCCATTCAGTTCAAAGGTTCATTCATTATCAGACAGTATATCCAGTATACAGCCTGAAATTTGTGCTCCTCACAGACCCACAAAACAAGAAACCCTACAGCATGAACGATAGAAACACTGAATTCCGGACAGTACGTGCGAATGGTGGTCAGGTTTGAGCCTGGCTTAATGGAGCTGAGAGGCAGCAGCTCTGCTATTTGAACCTCTGTATCACCCGCCTCCAATATTACTTCTCCACTCATCCATGGTTACTATCAATATCCACTGCCTATGTTCCGTTACCCTCTTCCAGTGCCTTTGCATTCTTCTCTCTTCACACTCTGCCGTCCTCTCTTTCGGTAAGCTACTTCTCTCTTTAATCGCTGTGTTTATGGAAAGACCACTCTATGTGTAAGCTGGCTTTTTTTTGCCCAATTGTTTTTCTTGGATCTTTTCAATAACTGCATAGGTTATCTGTAGAGATACAACAATTAAAAATCTATTCACTTTAGATAAAAGCATGTCTGAACCACAAATCCAATAACCATGTGGTTTCCTTGGCTGCATAAATCTAGGGAAGACACTCTCAAGTCCCGCCAAACTCGTGAGATTGAGACAGCACGTTCCACCCCAAACCCCGGTTTGTGGTAATGCTGTGCAATTTGCCACCCTTTACAAATTAGGGCCACGAAATGACAGACAGTACACTGCACACAGTTAAAGGAATTATACTGATGAATCTTAACTAAAATGTTAGTAAAAAAAAATAACAAGAAGAAAAGGGCCCATTCTAATTAAACAGTTGAATGTGCACAAGTTGGAGCTCATCTTGAACTTCTGTGTCATTCATGCGCTGGGCCACTCGGTCTGCGTGAATGCCCGAACGTCGCTCGCAATCCATCTCGAACAAACGGCTCTCTCACTGGATCGTATGCTATGGCATCTGCATCTCTGTTCAGCACCCGCCGAACCAAAGTCCAAGACCAAGCTTATTGTCGCTCACCAGGAAAAACTCCCACTAATTGATGGCACACTCCCAACGTCATCCCCTATCTTCAACAATAACCCAGACAGCCTGAAAGCAGAACAGGCTGCTCATGACAGTACAGATGTGAACCAGGGCGTTACATATGCAATAAGTGTGTTAAACTATATTCCAAACTAAATGGAATAAGCTATTTGTTATCACTCTTATCTGGCCATTCATTTGTCATTCAGTTTGTAAAACTTCAGAGAAATCACCTCTTCTTATCCATTCTATTCTATACTGGTCGAACAAATAGATCCTGGTCGAACAAATAGATCCTGTTCGAACAAATAGATCCTGTTCGAATTTACAACAGCGAAATCTAATTGACAATCCACATTCTATTCCCTCTGATATATTTTACCTTCAATGTACAAACGTTTGTAGATTTATTCCATCTTTGCAGAGCTACAATGGAATAGAGCAGTGATCCTTATTATCTACTGTTGTAAAGGATTCTATCTCTTCAACATTTGGACGGCAATCAGAGAGCATTAGCTCACAGCTTCTGATCTGAAGTGTTGTCTGTCCTCTCCATGAACTAGGTGTGCCAGTTTCCTCCCATTTCCTGAACATGTGCTGACAGGAGCAAATTATCTCTTGGTGCAGGGTAACAGCAAAGAGACTCAAAGGAGAATGGAGAGAAATAATGAGTTTCAGAATACAAGGAAATAAAGGGGAAAAGGACTAAAGGAATTTCTGCTTTGGGAACTGCATGAACACGAAAGGCAATATACTTCCTACTACATCAGTATAACTATATACAAGAACACGAACATGCCATAAAACAGAAGCAGGGATAAGACACTGAATCCCTCAGATATGCTCTGCCAAGCTGTGGCTGATCTGGCGCTGGTCTCAATTGCTGTCCTGAACCAGCTCCCCACAGGCCTCAATTCAAATACCTTCAAAAATTTGACTACATCTATTTAAAAAAAAAACAGACATTAAGCCTCCACAACGTTATGGGGTAGAGAATTCCCAAGATTCATCACAATCTGCATGAAGATATCCTACCATACAGTTTTAAATCATTACCCCTTCCCCCCTTTATCTGCCCATCATGTCTCATTTTCTGAGACTCTGATGGCTGAGGAAACTTCTTAATATTTTGGATCTTGTATGTTTATATAAGATCATCCCACTTTCTACTAAACTCCAGAAATTACATACCTATCATTTCTAAATTCAAAGTAAATTTATTATCAAGTGCATATTTGTCATTTTCAGCCATTCATGATAAACAAATCAACTCATCCCTGGATCAAACCTAACAAATCTCATCTGTTTTGGATACTGATATATCCCTTCTTAAATAAGAGAAAGAAACTGTGTATTACTCAGTTATGGCCTTAACAGTATAATTGTAACAATTCTTCACTGCTTTTAAATTCTAACCTCTCAGGAGTAAATGCCAATTGCCATTTACCTTCTTAATTACTTCCTGCATCAGCCTGGTAACGTTGTGTTTGATGCATCTGAATCTATTCCTCTGTATTCTACTCATTTGCAGTTCCTTTCTGTTTAGATATCTGTCTGCCTTTTGATTTCCCCTTCCAAAATGCTCGATATCACACTTTTCTGCACTAAACTTTATTTGCCAAGTTTTCGCCCACTCACTAAAACTATCTCTATTTTATCTTTGCAGCATGCCCTCCCAAATATTGTCATGGCAGCCATAAATTGGATAACTTATGTCTGATCCCCTTCCACAAGTCATTCAAGTGGATGGTACATAATTCAGGTTCAAAAACTGATCCTTGGGCATTCCACATTTCCAGTCTAAAACACATCTATATAGCCTGGCTCTGTTTTGTTCTTGAGAAACGGTCTTCAACCCAGTTAGCACACCACCTCAATACTGTGAGGTCTCATCCTGGGCATGATCCTGTGCATCATGTGAGATGTTATCAAATGCTCTGGATATCAATATTTATTGCTTATTTATTTATTATTATTATTATAATTATCCTTTCTTTCTTTTTGTATTTGCAAAGCTTGCTGTCTTTTGCACACTGGCTGATTGCCCAAGCTGGTGCAGTTTTTCATTGATTATTATTCTGATATGGATTTATTGAGTATGCCCGCAAGAAAATAAACATCAGAGTCGCATATGGTGACATATATGTAGTTTGATAATAAATTCACTTTGAATTTTAATATCCAAATGCATAACGTGTATGTTCCTCATAATCAATTGTCTAGAAATGTCTTTCTAGAATTAAAATTAATCATACCACATTAATATTTTATATTATTTAAATATGCAAGACCAGTTTCCTCTCATTATAAGAACATTGCTAAGAATTATTATATACAGTAATTGATAGCTGGTGAACAGACCACAAATGTAGCTCATGCAATTTAGTTTCCAGTCATCAATGAAATGGTTTCTGGGATGCCAAGTGGTGCTTTCACATTGTCAATGATCTACTTCTCAGTTTCGTACTTAGCAATTTCTGTGAGACAACTGGTGTAATTTGCAGGGCTCAAATTGAACTTGATGAAAAGACTTTTTGACACAAGAAACCATTGCGGCAGCTCTGGCTCATTCATGCATGCCATAGTGAACACAGTGTTTGCGATTTTTGCGCAATTGAACAGACCTTATCTGATGGTCGCTGATCTAGAAAGTAAATGAAATCACTGCAGATCATCTAATTCAAGGCTGAAATGGGACATGGCTATGTCTGAATGACTATTTGTCTTTACTGTCTGCATGGTCTAATCCCTGATCTTTGGTTATCCTGATCTTAATTGTTGGTGCATAATGTTCCATTAAATCATTGCCAAATGTCACTTGGAGACAGCAGCAGATTTTTGATGTGTAATCACATTTGAGTGAAATTGCAGATTTTTCATAAGTTCTCTGATTTTGTTTAGTTTGAATCATTGAACAAATGATTAATGAGGTTTGATCACTGATATGTAAATTTGCAGTATGTTATTTATGGAAGTCTTTCATCAGGACTCAACTATCCATCTTCCACCACCTATTGCATCACGCCCCGTACCCTCATCATTTCTCAGCTTCTTGCTCCATAGAGGGTTTTGTTAAGGATGATTTAAAAATTGATACCTTTTCAAATCCATGTGTTCATTTGTTCGTTATTTGCTGCGTTGTATGACATGGGTGATCACAGTCTTTCCATGATCATGATGGTTCTTGGTCATTTTTCCTGCAGAAGTGGTTTGCCATCGCCTTCTTCTGGGCAGTGGCTTTACAAGGCACGTGACCTCAGCCACTCCAATACTTGTCTGCCTGTGTAGACCTTGTGTAGACCCTTAGAATCCTGTCCCTCAGTACTTTGTAGTATCATCCAGCTCTATAACTGTACAAGATTTCTTCCATTTCTAGCTTCTCAATCACCCTTGGATTCATTTGCTCTGCCAATAATAATTTCTCTGGAAGTCCCTTTCTCAGCACCTTTATCTTTCTTCTTTAAACCTACCCCTTCGGCCAAGTTTTGATTATCTACATCTGGAGTTTTTTCAAAATAGGGATCCGGTCCATCACCATATGTTAGAAACAATAGGAACCCAAAATGGATCAGGAGTATCAGGCTGAAGTAATGTAGATAACAAGTCAGGGAGTTTGAAGAGAGGGTGTTCAGGAGAGAGGAGCTTAGGAAGGTAGAAGAGAGACGGCCATGGAATGTTGAGTGCTATGCTTTGATGGGAGTGTGGGGAAGTAGTAATATCCTAAGAGATTGGGGGACAAGTGTGGGAGATGGTACTATCGTGGGAAGTATAGGGTTGTGGTTTCCTGAGAGATTGAGGGAGTGCAGGGGGTGTAATATTCTGGCAGGTTGCCAGGAGAATGTATGTGCCAGGGAATATTGGGTAAATGTAGAGGTGTGTTATGCTGGGGAGGATAGGATTGGGGTCTGGAGGCATAGCGTCCAGTGAAGATTGGGAGAGGGAGGGGTAACTGGGTGCTGGGGAGGTTTCAGGGAGTGAGGGGACAGAGTGTCAAGGGAAGACTGGGGGAGGGAGGGGTCACTGGGTGCTGGGAAGGTTTCAGGGAGTGAGGGGACAGAGTGTCAAGGGAAGACTGGGGGAGGGAGGGGTCAGTGGGTGCTGGGAAGGTTTCAGGGAGTGAGGGGACAGAGTGTCAAGGGAAGACTGGGGGAGGGAGGGGTCAGTGGGTGCTGGGGAGGTTTCAGGGAGTGAGGGGACAGAGTGTCAAGGGAAGACTGGGGGAGGGAGGGGTCAGTGGGTGCTGGGGAGGTTTCAGGGAGTGAGGGGACAGAGTGTCAAGGGAAGACTGGGGGAGGGAGGGGTCACTGGGTGCTGGGAAGGTTTCAGGGAGTGAGGGGACAGAGTGTCAAGGGAAGACTGGGGGAGGGAGGGGTCACCGGGTGCTGGGGAGGTTTCAGGGAGTGAGGGGACAGAGTGTCAAGGGAAGACTGGGGGAGGGAGGGGTCACTGGGTGCTGGGAAGGTTTCAGGGAGTGAGGGGACAGAGTGTCAAGGGAAGACTGGGGGAGGGAGGGGTAACCGGGTCCTGGGGAGGTTTCAAGGAGTGAGGGGACAGAGTGTCAAGGGAAGACTGGGGGAGGGAGGGGTCCCTGGGTGCTGGGGAGGTTTCAGGGAGTGAGGGGACAGAGAGTCAAGGGAAGACTGGGGGAGGGAGGGGTCAGTGGGTGCTGGGGAGGTTTCAGGGAGTGAGGGGACAGAGTGTCAAGGGAAGACTGGGGGAGGGAGGGGTCAGTGGGTGCTGGGGAGGTTTCAGGGAGTGAGGGGACAGAGTGTCAAGGGAAGACTGGGGGAGGGAGGGGTCACCGGGTGCTGGGGAGGTTTCAGGGAGTGAGGGGACAGAGTGTCAAGGGAAGACTGGGGGAGGGAGGGGTCACCGGGTGCTGGGGAGGTTTCAGGGAGTGAGGGGACAGAGTGTCAAGGGAAGACTGGGGGAGGGAGGGGTCAGTGGGTGCTGGGGAGGTTTCAGGGAGTGAGGCAAGTGTCCATGGAAGATTGGGGAGTGAGGATACGCGGCGTGCTGGGGAGCTTTCGGGGAGTTAAAGTGATGTGGGGACGCAGTTGCTGGGGAGATTTTAGGGAGTGGGAGAAGTATCGTAGGAAGGTTGGTAGGAGTGCAAGGGTCATTGCCCAGGGAAGTTTTTGGGAGTGTGGGGGTGGAAGTATCCTGAGGAGATACTGCACACAGAGGTAGTCTCCTGCTTGCTTCCTCTAAACTTGGCAGAATGTAACAATGAAATATACTGTACATGATACAACATTATCCTAGGGCAATGCCATTTTAGAGTTGAAGGATGTATTAATAAAATTATAGTTAGAGTGTTATCTTTGTTGGGCTCACATGCGTGAAAGATGTGCTGAAAGTGGATTACAATGAAAGTGTTTGAAGACCATTGGTCTATACCAAGGCCTAATCTTATTGGAGAAAGGGATCTCTTCTCTTACACACAAATCTTCCTGCAATAAAGGCTAACAAACAGTCTGCCTTCCTATTATATCAGTTTGGTGACAGGGTACTAAGAACAATTGAATTACTAGTGAAATATCCAGGAAAATAATCTTGAAATAGTAAAATTTAAATGAAATGATTCTGAACCATGCTCACACAGCTGTCATTAGAAATAATAATCCCCCTCCTTACTTAGGGCAATTTTGACATGTCCTTTTATTGGTTGTTGGTCCAAATGATTTGGAGATGACATTGCTGAATATTAGCTTTAATTTCATCAGCTCATCAGTTAATGTCAGATTCAATAAGGGTTGTGTAATTGTGCTTGCAAATGTGTTGAGAATTTCTATTTCTTTGTGCTTGTGCTATTTCAATTTCAGTTCCATGGACTACACCCATCATTCAGGATGACAAGGCTAAATCTGAAAGAAGGAGGTTAATTTATAAAGTTGGGTGAAGTTCAATAATCAATACAACTTGATGAGTGATCTGACTGAACTGCAGAACTCAAGACACAATGTGAAATCTCTTAGATGTGTACCAAGAGCATGTACCCTCAGGGGCCATTTTATTAGGTGCTCCTATACACCTGCTCGTTAATGCAAGTATCAAATCAGCCAATCATGTGGCAGCAACTCAATGCATAAAAGCATGCAGATATGGTCAAGGGGCTCAGTTGTTGCTCAGAGCAAACATCAGAATGGAAAAGAAATGTTGTCTCAGTGACTGTGACTGTAGATTGATTGTTGGCCCTGATGGTGTGGTTCGAATATCTCAGAAACTGCTTTGTTTTCACACACAACAGACTCTAGAGTTTGCAGAGAATGGTGCAAAAAAAACAAAAAAATCAAATGAGTGGGAGTCCTGTGGGTGAAAATGCCTTGTTAATAAGAAAGGTCAGAGAAACTGCCACACTGTTCAGACTGACAGGAAGGTGACTAACTCAAGTAACCACTTGTTAAATAGTGATGTGCAGAAGACCATCTCTGAACACACTAGATGTTGAACCTTGAAGTGAATGGGCTACAGCAGCAAAAGATCACAATATATACTTAGTGTCCATTTTATTAGATACAGGAGCAACCTAATAAAGTGGCCACTGAGTGTATCAGTGAATCTAGATCCACCATCGCTGGAAGTCAGGGCATAAGACTGGAATATCTCCTTGACCTAATTGGTTGCATCAATCATCTTGTGGTAGTAGATGGGAATCAGCTGCAGAACTGCACTATCAATACCAGCACACCTAATACCCTCTGGCCCAAGATTATCTGTCAACTAAAATGGTTAGTAGTTTTTGTTATATTCCTCCTTTAAATTACATACAATGCATTTTGGACATGGAGATTTTTGTCTGATAAGATAAAAATAGTCTCAGTAGTGCCAGGGAATCAGAATGTAGGACAGCACGTGAACATAGAAACATAAACAGAAGAGTTGCATAGAGGAACATGAAACAGCCCTAAGCTAGTATTCGGAGAAGGTGAAATGGATGGGTACATCTGCGGAGTTCCTTTGGGAAGGAGCTTGATTTCTGCTCAGTGCTTTCTCTGCGCCACATGTCAGCATGGCTCAATTTTGTTTCTGAACTAAGAAGTTGTGAGTTAAGCCTCTTGCTCAGACTCGTCAACAAGCTTCAGGCTAATACCCTGGTGCATCAGAGAATGAGCGCTTCACATTTGGATGAAATGTTTCGAAAGACTTTCTCAGTCAAAATCTTATCTGTTGTTAGTTTATATGACTGTCATAGGTCCCATGACACTAACCAAAAGCTAAATCTTCAATGCCCTGTGCAAAATACATTAATCAAACAACAACTTGAAAATAGGTGTTACTTTTGTAAGTTCGTGGTGTATAACAAATTAAAGTGGTTTCTTCATGTGAATATAAAACATTTACTGGCATTTAAAATAATTAATTTGGTATAATGGAGTTTAAAAAGAAAACAATCATAATATAAATGATATTGTACTCACTGAGGAGTACAATGGAAATTGTTATTGTTCCCAGTAGTTCATGGGACATGAAGAATACTTCCTCCTGCCAGATTAGATCACCCTTTCCAACATTTCTCCAATCCACTGAAAATTACACTTGTGCCATTTTCTATTTTGTCATGTCCTGAAACAGTTAATCACTTCTAATTTCTGTTCTTCCTCCACTTTCTGTTTGCTCATCTCTATCCTTCCTCCAGCTCTCTGCTTTCACTTCTGGGGGAAGGCCATAGACAGTATCCAGCTATCATTCACTTACCTATTGTAAGCTTGAGGAAGAACACGTCTGCTTTCAATGATGCACATCATAGCCTTTCAGGCTCAATATGTAGCTCACCAAATTACAGTGAACAGCACCTGTTGGTACTGATACTGATGTTCTCACTTACACCTCCACTCGTTTTTTTGCTGCTTTCCAATTTCCATCTTGCCTTCAATGCCACTTTCCTTCACTTTTACTAATACACTGACAGGATATGCAACTCCACTTAAGACCAGTATCTATTGCTCATCCAGTACTCTGTGTCCATACCCTATCAGTTAACAAAACTGCTTGGAATGTCGAGGTATTAGAAATATTCATGCTCTTTAATTCAACAAACCATGCTAACACTTGAATTGAAGCATTCAGCTTCAGATCATTACAGCTTTCTCTCAATACCAGACTCTAATGATGTATAATGGGAAACAAAATGACCAGAGAATCAGCTACCCTAATGCTTCAATGTGTGTTATATTTCACCATTACAGAATTGGTGTCTGTAATCTTTATGTGTAGGTTTGGAGTCAGAGTCATGAAGTTGTACTGCATAGAATCTGGCTTTTCAGCCCATTGTGTTTATTTTGGAATTGTGAAAGCAAAGCCAATAATCAAGAAACAAGGGAATTCAAATACTAGTGGGCATGCACTTAAGGTGTGAGGGAGCTGTGGAGGATCGTCACATCTGCCTTCACTGTTGGGTTTGGCGTATCTTGCTCTCACAATATATGAAGACCACAGCAAACAGTCAGGTCAATAGAAAAGGTCGTTGGCTGCAGACCATCGCTGCAGGATCTGTACTACATGTGTCCAAGACAAAGAAAAGGCAGTTACAATCATTGCAGTCACTACCTACCCTGGAAACTGTCTTTTCCAAATGCTTACTTCTGGAAAGTATTATAGGCCTATTAAAACAAAAGCTTCACTCTGCCTTCACAGTTTCTTCCTTCAGGTAGTTAATCTGATGTACTATTCTCATTGGAGCCACCCCAACCCCACCACCACACCTTTATATATTCCCCTCACCGCTGCACTGTACTGTAAACATTGAAACCACTTTTATAATGCTGTTTACACTTTATATTTATGTATCTATGCACATTTTATTCTGTAAGACCATAGACAATGAGATATAGGAGCAGAACAAGGCCATTCAGCCCATTAAGTTTGCATTGCCATTCAACCACAGCTGATTTATTATCCCTCTCCACCCCATTGTCCTGCCTTCTCTCCATAACCTTTGATGGCCAAACACTGAAAACTGTATCGGTAATCGAACCTCCAGCTTTATATTTTAAATCATTCTTTATTCGTTATAATTGTTGAATGTTGTTGTTTTTTTGTTGCATGTCACGCCAATATATCACAGCAAATTCCTAAATGCATGTAAAAGAATAAAGTTGATCCTTGGTCCTTGATGTTACATTTTTTGACACAGTAGGTGCTTGGAATAGTCGACAGGGGGTAGTGATCAGAGCAGGTATGACAATGCTGTTTCAGAGACTTTTAGAAAGCCACATAGATTTACAGAGATTGGATGAAAATGGATCATGTGCAGGCAGAAGAGATTTAATTTAATTTTGAATTATGTTTGACATTGGCAATGTGAGCCAAAGGGCCTGTCCCTTTGCTGGACTGTGCCATGTTCTATGTCCTATGTTCTACAAGCAACTGAATCTTCCAGTCGATGCTACAGTTGACATTTTCAAGTGCAATGCTTAAAAAATATAGCACTGTGCAAAAGTCTTAGACACACATATACAGTTAGGGTGCCTGAGATTTTCGCACAGTACTGTATTTGACAACGCGGAGCAGAGAGCAAGCTTGTAAATCTGGCGGGAGCAAAGGATGTTGTGAATGGTGAGGGTGGAGTGCCACAGGAGTGGTTGGGACAGGAGTGCCAGGGTGGGGCGTGGTGCAGGTGCAGACACACCCAGCCCTGAGCCAGCAAACAAGGCCATTTGATTTCAAACAATTGGTTTATTGATCATTGAGGTCTCTCTGGTACTTCCTACTCCCTCTTCCTTCCTTCCCCTTTTATCAACCATGATTCTCTTCTGTCTGCCTCCTTCCCGCTCTCAGTCCACAACAGAGACCCATATCAGAATCAGGGTTATCAGCACCCACGTATGTCATGATTATTTTTCTGCAGCAGCTGTACAGTGCAATACATAAAATTACTACAGTGCGGTGCAAAAGTATTAGGCACCCTAGGTAAATATATGTGCCTAAGACTTTTGCAAAGTATTGTGCAAATAATCTTAAAGAGTGAGGAGAGGTCTCATTAAGCTATTGGCATAGACTGAAATAATGTGCCATTGAATTCTTGTATGAATAGAATATCTCAGTTTATTCTCTGAATCCTTTTTATACTTAAAAGAAGAGCGAAATCTTCTCAGTTGCTATTTCAGTGGATAATTGTTACTTTAATTGAAGGGACTTCAGCTATGCAGAAGCATTGATGTGAATTTCAGGGCAGTACTGACTTACTTGTGCCAACATAGCGTGCAATATAAAAGTAGCTTTTTTATACCTCGCATCCAAAATCCAGGCTAATTGAAGACAGAAATATAGTCATAGCAGATTGTCCACAACTGGGAAGTCTGCCAGCAAACACTACTGCATGGGGACGGGTGACGACTAACATGCCCTACACAGAAACAACCTAGCTCTTTCCCAGACTCCTGCATTTTTTCTCATGGGGAAATCTGTCCAACTCTGATTTGGGCACCACAGTGGCGTAGCAGTTAGCACGACACTATTACTGCTCGGTGTGTTTCAGAGTTCGGAGTTCAGTCCCGGCGCTGTCTGTACATCCTCCCCGCAGAATGCGTGAGATTTTCCCCAGGTGCACCGCTTTCCTCCCACCACCCAAAGGCATTCTGGGTAGGGTAATGGGTTATTGTAAAGAGTCCTGAGATTAGATTACAGTTAATTAGGTTTGTTGGGGTCGTTGTGGTGGTGTGGCTTGAAGGGTTGGGGGGGGGGGGGGCCTACTTCATGCTGAGTCGCTGAATTGTAAACAACAATTGAAACTGCTTATATCATCCTTTCAGGAAGTGAACTGCTGATGAGAACTACTGTTGCATATTCTCGCAGTTTCATTATGATCAAACTTACCCATGGCCCCATAAAGCAAGAGCTTCACAAAAAATGTTTTATAATACACTCTAGTTAGAAGTGCACGCAAGCTTGTGAACCTACAGATGTATTCCTTTGTTAACTCATGCTGTCATTATACAAACCTTCCTGAGTCTATCATTTGACAGAAATGGACCTATTTAGCTGCACCCAACCCAATGAACTGAGGAAACTCAGAGGGTGCATCTCAAGTCAAGTCAACTTTTATTGTCATTTTGACCATAACTGCTGGTACAGTGCATTGTAAAAATGAGACAACGTTTTTCAGGACCAATATATTCTAAACCGTATATTACACTCAGTTGTCTCCAATGCAGTCGGAGGATTGCAAAAGCTTTGTAGCAAATTTGCCAGCCTAGAGTTTGTGATGGGAAACTAATGGAAATGGTTTCTGCTACTGGTTTGGGCTGATTTTCTACCAAGTAAAGGCTAGATTTTGGAGGGGTCACAATTCATGAATATATTAGCAAGAACTAGACACTTAATAGCTGCTTAATCGCTTGCAATAATAGCTGCTCCCTTCAGGATCAACTACATAAATTGTGGAACATTGGATGTTTAGAAATCATTCTTTTATATTTAGAGGACATCCATAAAGATGGGGCAGATTTGTCACAGATTTCTTACAATACCTTTTCAATATCTGTAATGTCATTTTTCTTTAATATGATCACATCGCAGGAGCTGAAGATCATTTGAATAATGCTCATTAAAAAGTCTATCACAGCTGCTAATGCCAGTTGTACAGAATAACATCACAGGATTCACAGGATAGTGTTTTAAGAAAGCCTACTGAGTTCTGCCATATCGTACAATGTTCTATTGCTTTTTACGCTTTGTGCTCCCAATGCGGCATTCTATGTTTTATTAATGAGTATTATTTTTATTGCATTAATTGTATGGAAGACCTTTAACAAATTGTGGGTTTGTTGTTCAGAATGTAATATAAAGTTTCACTTTGTGTATTATTTCCTCACTCTCAGTCAAAGTGGCTGTTCTTGGCCAGAGATGGGCATGGAACATAAAAGGCCAATTTAATTTTTCAAATCTGCTCTTTCCAAGAGACCAGGTGGATAGTGCTGTGCTCTGGATTCTCTCCAACCTATTCTATCTGATGACTGAGGTAAACAATTACAAGAATGTTTTCTTTTCTAAAATTTGTCCTAATATAAACCACATAGTATATAATAGTTACTTATCAAGTTGCATTATAACAGGGATGCTTCCTCATATTCATGATTTTTAAATTTTAAAAATGATCTGCTTAAAGCTAATAGAGGAAGTTTGGAGTTCTCTCTATTTCTAAGAAGAACTACAATGTCAGATGACATTCTAACCAGTTTGCATGCACATCGAAAAGAGCCAAGGCTCCAAAGGAAAGTAAAGTTTCTGCCAATACCCTTATCTTTTAGTTTATTATTCAAACAGCATCATACAAAGAAATATCTTTCCATTGAATCACTGTTGTGAAAGGCCCCTCTGCGTGAGTTAGTGCCTGCATTTCCGAACTCTGTCTACATTCCAGAACAACAACACTGGCTGTGGAATAAGCTGAGGACTTTAGATTCAACCTGCATCTTGTATTGATGCAAAATTTCCTTTTACTCTCACATAATCAATCCCATTTTACTCTTGGAATTCTAAAATCTAATTGTACCCCTTAATCCTGTTGGTTCCACAAAATCTCCATCCTCCTACTACAGAGTCATAGAGTTGTACAGCGCAGAAACAGACCCTCCAGCTCACCATGGCCACAGAGCCTGCTATGCCCTCTACAGTAATCCCATTTACACATGCTAGAACCATATCCTTCTCTGCTTTAGCAACTTAAGTACTTGCACAGATGCTTCTTAATTTTCCTGACAATATCCGTCTCTTAAGGCAGCACATTCCAGATTCCACCACTCTCTCTGCGACAGATTTCTCCCTCAGATCCTCTCAAACCCTCCTGCCTCTGACTGTAAACCTATGGCCTTTTGCTTTTTAACACACCCACCATGGGAAAAAATAGATTTTTGATTTCTACCTTGTATATCCCGCTCACACCCCACCCCCAGCCTCCTCCAGCCCTGAGAAAACAAACCCAGCCTCTCTGTATAAACATAATGCTCTATTCTTCTTTATAAAGTCTACCAGCGAAAAATTATGAACCCTTAGCAAGAAACCACTGAGAATTTCAGAAACACCAAGGGTTCTCACTCATGCACAACAAATGCAACTTCTTTTACAAAACAAAATGTATCCATTTTCGGTCAGTAGAAGTCTCAGAGATATCAGACTTCCACATTACTCTCAACTGGGTATGGGAATTGCAGGGTACCTTCAGAAAACTCATCTACTTGGTCAAAAGAAAGTAACTTTGGTTAACATCTCAGTGACCACATATACAAATTACACCAATCTGTTAAGCTTTAAATTCATTTTGGGGTCTAGGTCACATTTATAAATTGTACACCCTCTGCTCTTACTGACTGAAGTAGCATGTGAATTCACACTGAAATTACAGTTACTGTCTGATGACTCACATTGTGCGCAAGAGCTCGATATTTTACATAGCTTGCAAAGACAAAAGAATCTGTTTAATTGTGTGGTTTGATTGATGGCAGCAAGGTAGATGTGTGAATATCTGGCATTCTTATGAAGAACGATTCTGGATTTAGTTCAACATTAGTTAGTTAACGTGATTTTGATTTACTTAACATAATTTTGATATGGTTCAGAATAAATAGAGACAAAATTATGCCCAGCAGCTGAATACTAATTTAAAAACAAGAATGTAAAGGCAAAGCTCAACAAGAAGGAACAGTTACATACCCTGGTACAGAGAGCAGGCTACTGCGATCCATCACCCGTAGTATTATTGAAAATGCACCAAGTCCAGCTGTGGTCTCTCACCAGATAAAGAGGGAAGGTAAAATATTTAAAGTCCTTAATAATGGTTACGCTTTCCACCTCAATTGATTTCACAGTCACGCTGGCAAAGGAAACATTTCCGATTCAAAGCTCCAAACACCACTAGTTTATACTTAGCTCTGCATAGCCAGCAGCAGTGACACTCTCTTTAAGCAACGGCAAGGAAAATGATTGCATGTGACAGAGCCTGAGCATCCCACACAGAGAACACACTGCACCCAGGCATGGTACTGAAACCCCCATAACCTTCTACAGCAGACTGCAGGGGCACTGGTGTTCAGCTGACGTATGTCTCATGCCCTTGCAATTGTTAAATAGGGCATCATATCCCTTTTGATTATCCCCTCTGCTGTGAAATGGATTTTACAACTAAATGAGGTAAAACACCAGCGAGCAAATTTGAAACCAAAAAATAGATACTTAAAAGGCAGCCTCACCATTACAACCTTCCAAATGGTGCCTGAATTCACAGCAGTTCTTTTAAAGAGACAGTAGCATCCTTAAAGCTCCTGACGCGGGAAACATCCACGAAGCTGCTGTCAGCAAGTCAGTTATACAAACAGGATTTTTGTGGTACATCGCATTGTCATTCTGTGACCAGACTCCCTATTTTTATGCTACTTACTGCACAGTGTATCCTGGAATAAGGCACTTGATGAACCTCTTTCTTACCCATCTCATTGGCCCTTAAAATTAGGTTCTGAGTGTGGCTATATTCCACTTTCTTCCTTTAGAATGCCAACAATGATAGTGCTTGTACGTGACTGAATGTCTACAAAGTACCTGTGAAATGTGACCACTATTGTGCTGTACTATAGCCTAACTATACACAGTGAGAGTAATATAAAAATCTGATTTTAGGAGAGCATTGTGGGAATATTGGCCAGTTTATTTGTTCGTTATGTGTCATGTTGATGACATAGGCGATGATGGTCTTTCCATGGCCATGGTTGTTCTTGGCAAATTGTTCTACAAAAGTGGTTTGCCATCGTCTTCTTGTGGGCAATGTCTTTGCAAGACAGGTGACCTCAAGCATTAACAAAATTCTTCAGAGGTTGTCTGCCTGATATCAGTTGTTCCATGAGCAGGACTTGTGATATGCACTGGCTGTCTATACGACATCTGCCATCTGCTCCCATGGTTTCATATGACCTTAATCGGGGGAAGTGGGGGGGCTAAGCGGGTGCTGCACCTCGCTCAAAGGTGACCTGCAGGCTAGCGGAGGGAAGGAACGGCTTACACCTCCTTTGGTAGAGACATACCTCCACCGCACCACCAAAAATTGTGCAGAATGGTATGAAAAGTACATCAACCTTTCTTTGAAGTGGTACCTTAGGCCTAAAAGGGCAGATGAAAACTTTACTAAATGTATCATGAGGAGGGCAACACATCAGTGTCCTCTCACTGCTTCTCCAAAGCATCAACTAATGTTTTGTACTAAAGACTTTGGAGTGGAAATTAAACCCATAACCTCTGATTCATCACTAAGTATGCTACTGCCATGGGTGAAAGCAACCAAAAGAGCCTTCTAGTTTGATATTTGTACTGATTTTGTTGGACACTCTCTTACTAGTACAATGTACTAGCCCTTACTAGAATGCTTGCACTCCTCACTACCATTAAGCATCTTTGTGGCTATGGAATACATCACTTTATATTCCATTATTGATATTTGGATTTTTTATTTTCAACAATCACTTATCTAACTTCTCCCTCAAATACAGTTTAAAGCAGATTGCCTGATTTTCATCACTCTCCAGCCGTTGGAACTCATTCTGCACAATTTGGCAGTGTAGAGTGGCTATATTTCAAAAGGATTTCATTGGCTGAGGACCACTTTGAAACATCCGGAGAAGTCAGACAGAAAGGGAAGATTTGCAAAGGTAGTCTGACACATGCTTTGTATGTTGATTGGGGTTGCGAAATGTTTATGAAACAGTTTATTATACATATTAATTCAAGATATGTCGCAGAACATATAATCTTACCCTTAGAGGTGTTTTTAAAAGTTATAGTTTAAAGAGAGCACAATGAAGGATATAGAGGGAAAAAGTCTACAGTGACTTGTTGTTCATATATCTTTGGTAGGAAAGCTATAACGTTTTTGGAATAACAACTTAAATGCTGCTTTTATCACTTTTTTAGGGCTTTATTTCAAATGCTTCACGAAAATTACATCAGTCAAATCAGAAATCCTTCCAAAGAATTAAAAATGGGCAAGTTGAAATTTTTATTCCCTAAAATGTTCATGATTATTAATAATGGTGGTTAAGGAGTCACAGTGTCATACAGTACAAAAACCAATCCCTTAGGTCACCATGTGCATACTGTCCATCGAGTGCCCACCTCATTTACAATTGCTTTGTCTATAGACCCTTGTGCCTTGACAATTTCAATGCTCACTGAGACAATTAAATGTTGTGAGACTATCTGTCTCAACTATCTTTTCAGACATTGTGGTCCAGATTGCAAAAAGTCACTAGATGACAGAACATTTCCTTAGATGGGTGGATACTATAGAGCGAGTGCAGAGGAGATTTATAAGGATTTTGCCTGGATTGGGGAGCATGCCTTATGAGAATAGGTTGAGTAAACTTGGCCTTTTCTTCTTGGAGTGACGGAGGATGAGAGGTGACCTGATAGAGGTGTATAAGATAATGGAGACATTGATCATGTGGATAGTCAGAGGCCTTTTCCCAGGGCTGAAATAGCTAACGTGAGGGCACATAGTTTTAAGGTGCTTGGAAATAGGTACAAGGGGGATGTCAGAGGTAAGTTTTTTCACATAGAGAGTGGTGGGTGTGTAAAGTACACTGCCAGTGAAGGTGGTAGAGGCGGATACAATAGGGTCTTTTAAGAGACTCTTAGATAGGTACATGGAGTTTAGAAAGATTAGAGGGCTATGCAGTAGGGAATTCTAGCCCGTTTCTAGAGAAGATTACATGGCCAGCACAACATTGTGGGCCGAAGGGCCTGTAATATGTTGCAGATTTTCTATGTTTCTATGTCCTATCTCCCTGCTCCTCACGCCCTCTGAATTTAGATGTCTCATATAATGTGAAAAGTTTCCTAAAATCCACTGCATCTATCCCTTCGTACTTTTGTGTGCTCTGACTAGTCCCCCTCTGGCCTTTCCCACTCCATGGAAATCACATCTTTCTTCATGATGGAAAAACCCATCCCCAGCAACATTTTGGTGAATCTCCTTTTCACTCTCGCCGATACAATCATGTCCTTTCTGTAGTG
This sequence comes from Hypanus sabinus, assembly GCF_030144855.1. Taxonomy (NCBI): domain Eukaryota; kingdom Metazoa; phylum Chordata; class Chondrichthyes; order Myliobatiformes; family Dasyatidae; genus Hypanus; species Hypanus sabinus. The sequence goes on from NC_082707.1 coordinate 36,003,736, forward strand.
TGGAGACCAAGACAGTGCACAATACTCTGACTATAACATGTTAGATAATTATTTGGATCTGACAATGTGTGAAAAACAAATTGCAGCGGATTATCAAATGTATCATGGTGACAGTAAGAGCTAGGCATATATGTATTTCAGAATCAGAATCATGTTTATTATCACTGACATATGTCTTGAAATTTGTTGGTGTGGTAGCAATGTTAGACATAAAAATTGCTATAAATTTCAAAATAAATAAATAGTGCAAAAAACAGAACAAGGAGCTAGTGTTCATGGACTGTTCAGAAATCTGAAAGCAGTTGGGAAGAAGCTGTTCCTATGTCATTGAGTATAAATCTTCAGGTTCCTGTACCTCCTCCCTGATGGTAGTAATGAAAAGAGGGCATGTCCCAGATGGTGAGGATCCTTAGTTATGGAGGCAACCTTCCTGAGGCACCACACCTTGGAGATATTCCAGATGGTGGGGAGTGTCTTGCCCGTGATGGAGCTGGCTGAGACTGCAATGCTTTTTAGACCCGTCTTGTGATCCTGTGTACTGGGTCTTCCACACCAGGGTGTGATGTACATCCTATATACTCAGTATACTGTATGTCTAAAGAAATTTGGAACACTCTTTGGTGACATACCAAATCTCCTCAAAATCCTAATGAAGTAGAACATAAAACATAGGAGCAAAATTAGGCCATTTGGCCCATTGAGCCTGCTCCACAATTCAATTATGGCTGATCCTTTTCATTCCCCTTTCAGCCCCACCCCCACTACCCCTGGCCTTCTCCCTGTAACCTTTGATACCGTGTCCAATCAGGAAACTATCGATCTCTACCTTAAATACACCCAATGGCCTGGCCTCCACAGCTGCCTGTGGTAATAAATTCCACAAGTTCACCACCCTCTGTTTTAAATGGATGCCCCTCTATCCAGATGCTGTGCCTTCTTGTCCTGGACTCCCCCACCATGTGAAAAATTCTTTCCACATCTACTGTATCTAGGTCTTTTAACATTCGAAAGGTTTCAATGAGATCCTCCATCACCCTTTTAAATTCCGGTGAGTACAGACCCAAAGCTATCAAATGTTCCTGGTATGATAACCCTTCGATTCCCTGAATCATCCTTGTGAACCTCCTCTGGACCTTCTCCAATACCAACACATCTTTTCTTAGTTGAGGAGCCCAAAACACTTCTCAATATTCAAGGTGAGGGCTCACCAGTGCCTTATAAAGCTTCAGCATCACTTCCTTGCTCTTGTATTCTAGACCTCTTGAAAGGAATGCTAACATGGCATTTGCCTTTCTCACCATCAACTCAACCTGCAAGTTAACCTTTAGGGTGTTCTGCACAGTGATTCCCATGTTCCTTTGCATCTCAAAGTTTTTGATTTTCTCTCCAATTAGAAAATAGCCTGCACATTTATGTCTACTACCCAAGTGCATGACCATGCATTTTCTAACACTATATTTCATTTGCCAATCTCTTGCCTATTCTCCTAATTTGTCTAAATCCTTCTGCAACCTACCTATTTCCTCAACACTACCTGCTCCTCCACCAATCTTCGTATCATCTGCACACCTGGCAACAAACCATCTATTCCATCATCTAAATCATTGATATACAGCATAAAAATAAATGGTCCCAACACTGACCCTTTGCATCTCCGAGTTTTGGATCTTTTCTCATTTAGAAAATAGTCTCACATTTACTCCTACTACCAAAATGCATGACCATGCATTTTTCAACATTATATTTCATTTGCCACTTTCTTGTCCATTTCCCAAATCTGTTTAAATCCTTCTGCAGCCTACCTGTTTCCTCAATACTGCCTGTCCCTCCACCAGTCTTCACATCATCTGCAAATCTGGCAAAAACTCCATCTACTCCATCATCTAAATCATTTATATATAGCATAAAAAGAAGTGGTCCCAACACCAACCCTTGTGGAATGCCATGAGTCCCTGGCAGCCAACCAGAAAAGGATCCTTTTATTCCCACTGGCTGCCTGCTACCAATCAGCCAATGCTCCAACCATGCCAGTAACTTTCCTATAATACCATAGGTTCTTAACTTGTTAAGCAGCCTCATGTGTGGCACCTTGTCAAAGGCCTTCTGAAAGTCCAAATATGCAACATCCACTGCATTCGCAAGTACTGTGGTTTGTGTCCCTTCTTTATGATTGCATCAATGTGTTGGGCCCAGGATAAATCCTCTGTGTTGTTGACACCCAGAAATTTGAAGCTGCTTTCCCTTCCCACCACTGAACTTCACTGAGGACTTGACTTGGCCCTTTCTGAAATCCACAACCAATTCCTTTGTCTTGAACCTGGGTGAGAGGTTGTTTTAGTGACACCACTCAACCTACTGAACTACCTCACTCCTGTACAGCTTCTCAATATCATTCGAAGTTTTACCAACAGCTGTGACATCATCAGTGAATTTGTAGATGCCGTTTGATTGTGCCTAGCTACGTAGTCATGAGTATCGAGAGAGTAGAGCAGTGGGCTAAACTTGCATCCCTGAAGTGCCTACTTAGCCCACTGCTCCATCAACTAAAGCAAATCGAAACAAAGTCACTTCAGAAAAATTGCAATATACAACTTAAGACAAGATAATTACAAAGTGATGACTGGTAAATGGATTATGCTGGGTGGTTCAGTGGGTAATGCTCTTGCCTCTTAATCAGAAGCTTCTGGGTTACTCTCAACCTGAGCCCAATAGATTTGGGCTGACACTTCAGCAGAACACCAAGGAAAAGCAACTCCACTCAAGCTGCTATTTTGTGGTGAAATATTAAATCAAGGGGCTATCTCCTCTCTCCATTGGAAGGCCCCATTTGGAAGAAGGTCAGGCAGTTAACTTAGTCCTGGAAGATGTTTATGCATGAAAAACTTTAATGAATTATATTACCTACTTTGTTTCACAGCACTGTTTGTAAAAACTTGCTGTGTGGGAATTGCTTGCTCTGCTTCCATTGACGGTACATATTGTAAAGTGCTTTGGGATGTTTTGAAATCGATGTTGAAAGTGCTTATCTTTATTTCTGACAGCAATTATATGTGATTGGGTTTTCTGGAAAAATATTAGACAATTTTGATGAGGGTGGTGATAATTTCATTGCATTTGTTTATTGATATATTTGTAATTTTTACACGTTGCTTCATGAGACTTTTTCTTGAATTATATTTTTATCTTTTTTAACTTAAATGTACCAGTTCATTATATTGTAATAATCCTTAAAATGGCTGTTTCACTCATGAATTGTTTCATTTCTCCCCTTGTTCAGAAGGAACAGATTTGAAATTTGCATTTCACGTTTAAGACTCGTTGCCCTGAATGTTCCTGCATTTCTATGAGATGCATGGCCTGCAGCCATGGTGAAGTAATCCACAATCAAGTGATCCAACTTGCTGGGCCAGGCCAAACACTTTTTGCTTGTCCCTCAAGGGATTGCGGCTCCTTCTGTCAGTTTTTGCAAGGTCTTTTGTGTGTAAGCTGTCTGGTATTATCAGCCCATATTCCCCATCATATTGTTAGTGTACCCCTAGGTCAGGCATTTCAAGCTGTTTCGCGATGCATTGGAAATTGTTATATTCGTGCCTTGTCTTTGAGATGTGACCCCATTCTTAAATCATATAATAGCAACTCATCCATTTGCTTTGACCCATTATGAAAAATCTGCAGTGTTCAATCACATCACAGATAATGTCAAAAATCTTTAAATTATCTGTATGCTGGTCTGATATTGGTAAATGGGCAAACCTCCTAGGCATTTTTTAGATTCTTGCAGGAAAAGAAAGTCTGGCTAGCTGTTTCTATCATATCAGTCATCGTGATGCCACAAACAATTTCATCAGTAGAGAATTAAATCAGGCAGTAGTCTGCCGGATGTATTTCAAGTTGCCACTCGAACTGCAGGCATAGATGAGTTGACATATGCAAACTGTGAGGAAGAATGCAGGAGAATCTTGGAGGTTGTTTGTAGGCTAGGAGAGCGGAATGATGCATTATAACAAATATGATTCAATGTGGATTAAAACGAAATTATATTTGAGAATATGAGTAAGGAATGGAAATAAAAGGGAAAATTTTTCACGCAGTGTTGAGAGAAGAGACTGTAGATCACAGGAACAAACAGACAAATCTTGAAAATTAGGTAACTCTAGGTAAGAGATGCAAAAATGGATTGCACTGAACAGCTGAAATTTCCCAAAATGCATTTGCTGCAGGTGCTACCCTCATATTTCTTTTGGACAGTTCCTGAAGTTGAATCAAATTCCTCCCAATAAGGCTGACAATAAAACAAAAACACAAATGGTTTCCAAAGTAACATAAAGTTCAGGACTGCCATCAATCTTCATCTCATGACAAAAACACTTTCCAAAAATGGAGAAGAACAAATTCAAGTATTGAATTTTAAAGGAATGTTGGGGAAAATTAATATTAGAGATGAGGTGAGATAACTTCAGTATCCCTTTCTTCCACTTCAGGTCAGTGTTATTTTATCAATTATTTTTACTAGGTTTAGCCCATCTAGTCTGCATTGGTAGTTTACTTAAAGTTTAAATCTTCTCAGTGCTAATTGACTAATCACTAATTGTGGAGATACAAGAGATGGCAGATGCTGAAGCCTGGAGCAATAAGCAATTTGCTGGAGGTTGAGCCAAAACTTCAGCAATTCCTTTTCTCCCAGGCTCACCCCGCTGGGGAAGAAAGGTATTATAGAGTTATAGAGTCATAGAACAATACAGAACAGAAAAAGGACCTTTGGCCCACCCAATCCATGCCAAACTATTATTCTGCCTAGTCCCATAACCCATAGTACCCAGACCACAGCCCTCCATACCCCTCCCATCCATGTACCAAACCATATTTCTATGAAAAATTGAAATTGAATTGGCATCTTCCTCTTCCACAATCTCACCACCCTCTGAGTGTTCCGCTTAAACTTTTACCTTTTATACTTAACCCATGACCCCTAGTTCTAATTTCACCCAACCTCACTGGAAAAAACCTGCTTATATTTACCCTAGCTATAGCCCTCATAATTTTGTATAACATTATCAAATCTCCCCTTATTCTCCTATGCTCTAGGGAATGAAATCCTAACCCAGGGGTCAGCAACCTTTACCACTGAAAGAGCCACGTGGACCCGTTTCCCACAGAAAAGAAAACACTGGGAGCCGCAAAACCCGTTTGACATTTAAAATGAAATAACACTGCATACAACGTTTTGTTTTGCCTTTATGCTATGTATAAACAAACAATAATGTGTTGCATTTATGAAATTGATGAACTCCTGCAGAGAAAACGAAATTACATTTCTGCATGCAACAAAAACATTTTGAACTCCGAAAAAAAAGACGTTGGGTTGAAGGTTACTTTTAAGTAAAATACTCAATGTCTATTTGAGTCCTTCTTGTATTTATGAAAAACGCCAAACTTGAATTTGCCGCCAGCAGCAAACCAAAAATAACGTCAGCCAGCTGTCAACCTGAAAAATAAAAGGACTATTTCACTGAACAATGAAAACATATGAATATACGTAAAATAATAGGCAATTAAAATATTTATCATACTTGTTCAGGTTGACTCACACCTGACAATGCAGTCGTATTCAGTAGGGATGGATCGATGCTTAGGGGAGTGACCGGGAAGGATAATGTGTTTTTTTCCTCTCTGAACTCACAGAAGCGTTTCCCAAACGATGTTTGCATTGCGATGATTGCAGAATGTAAATACTCCGAATTTATCATGTCGTGACCTTGTTTGAACTCTCTCAAATTGGGGAAGTGAGACAATGTGCCTTTCTGTAAATCTCTGGCAAGCAACGTCAACTTGCGCTCGAATGCCAAAACATCCTCCAACGTGTGCAGGGCTGTACGTCCTTACCCCGTTGAAGAGCTGTGTTCAGCGTGTTCAGGTGCGCTGTCATGTCTACCATGAAGTGTAGCTTTTCCAGCCACTCTGGCTGTTCCAGCTCAGGAAAGGTGAGCCCTTTGCTGCCCAGGAAAGTTTTCTCTTCTTCCAGACACGCGACAAAGCGTTTCAGCACCTCCCCTCTGGACAGCCAGCGATAAAAACACGTTGTAGCGGTTGCTACACGCAGTCAGTAAACTGCAGTCAAAGATAGCTTTATTCGAACTAAACAGCCTTGCTTTTAAGCCTCCCTCAACCCGCCCCCCATGGGCGCGGATGCTGCAAAAGGCACGTACTCACAAACCCCCGTAGGCTATCTCCCTTAGCCTGAGCGCTGGCTAATTGTGAGCCGGTTCGGATGTGTCAGGAAATGGGTCGCCACAACGTCTTATTTAGATTGTACAAGATCACCATAATCTTCAAATTTAGAATTACATTTCAAAAACTAACAAACTAACATAAAATACATTTTAATTAAATACTGACCATGTAGCGGTGTGCTACACGCAGCGCTAAAATTACGACACGGAGTCGGTAACTGCAGTCGAAGGAAAAAACTTTATTCGAAATCTTCAGCCTCACTTTTAAGCCTCCCTCAACCTGCCCCCCATGGCGCAGAGGCTCCAAAGCTCCGTGCTCGCAAACCCCCGTAGGCTATCTAATAGTGAGTCGGTTCGGATGTGCCAGGAAAAGGGTCGCCACAACCAATTATTTCCCAAAGCAACAGGGAGCCGCAGCACAGACGTAAAAGAGCCACATGTGGCTCCGGAGCCGCGGGTTGCCGACCCCCGTCCTAACCTATTCAACCTTTCTCTATTACTTGGGTCCTCCGGTGCTGGCAACGTTGTTGATGCCTTGGGTCGAGACCCTGCATCAGGAACACTTATTTCCCTTTTCACTGATAGTGAAAACAGTGCCTTGAAAAAGTATTCAGCCCCCCCCCAAACTTTTGTTCACAGAAATTACATTACAACAAGGGATTTTGATCAATTTAGCTGAGAATTTTTATTTGTGAATCACATGCTCATTTTTCCACAGTAGAGCCCCAAAAACACAAAGATTTGTAAAGCGTGAAAAATTAGAAATTCAAAAAATGAAATATCAGCAGTTCAAATGTATTTAACCCCCTTAGCTGCACCACCTCTTGCAACTATTACAGTCAGTAGTCTTTTTGGATAAATCTCTATTAGCTTTGCACAAGGTGTTGGGGTGAGATTTACCCATTCCTCCTTGCAAGATTGCTCAAGCTGTGCCTGGTTAGTTGGGGAGCGATGGTGGACAGCAATCTTGAGGTCTTGCCAAAGACATTTGATTGGGTTAAGATCTGACTGGGCCTCTCAAGGTCATCAATTTTTCTCATCTGAAGCCACTCCATGACTATGGCAGAGTGCTTTGGGTCATTGTCCTCCTGAAATATGAACTTCCTCCCCAGTTTAAGCTTTCTAGCAGAGTCAAGCAGATTTTTAATCAATGATCTTCCAGGAATTTAGCAGTATTCACCTTCCCATCAATCCTGGCCGGATTTCCAGTCCTTGCTGCTGAAAAACATTCCCATAGCATGATGCTACCTCCACCATACTTTACAGTAGGGATGGTGTTACCTGGCTGAAGCACAGTATTAGACTGATGCCACACAAACTACTAAAAAAAACATGTCATTGCCCATAACAACTTTGCAAAGTGTCACTTGGAAGGTACTGTAAATATGTGGAAGAAGGTCTTGTGGTCGGATAAGATTAAAGTGGAACTTTTTGGCCTCAACTCTAAATGGTAGTATGCATGTGATTCACAAGCAAAAATTCTCAGTTAAGTTGATCAGAATCCATGATTTATATGAACAAAGGATTGGGGACTGAATGCTTTTTCACAGCACTGTAAACATCTCCCAGCATTTATTTATGTTTGATATTTGTTTACTTCAATTCACTTGCTCATCCACGTGTATCATCAATATACCTTTTCAAGCAATGACTTAATTCACTCATAAAAGTTGTTTTACCAAAACACTTGATGAGAAATGTTCTTTAATAAAAAATTCAATTTCCTTAATGTCAACTAAGTATTTTTCTACCTAGTTCATTAATTTATAATTTTTTGCCTCCTTGTTCTGTCTTGCTGATAAGTGGTAGAATTTTGAAATATAGTAGTACTTATAATTTTCTTCATAAACTTGACCACAGTTGCTAAATTATCTATAAAATCTCTTGTAGACCTGCAAGCGATGCCATTATTTCTGAAATCCCTCTATGTATCTGTACACATTCATTTCTGATAATGGTGCAATGAAACTGGGTTGCATCTGTTCAATTGACTTTATATCATTTTACATTTGCAAACAATTTTGACCCCTTATCATTTGCTATTGCATATTATGCACTGCATGAAATTACACAAATAAAAGCAGAATGTTTATGTAATCAGCCAAAAGAAGAGAAAATGTTGGAAAAACTCAGCAAGTCAGGTATCCACTGAAGACAGAGAAACATCAGTTATTTGAGAGTGTGACCTATGATCAGAATTAGTCTTAATTCTGACAAAAGGTCACAGACCCAAAAACATTGACTGTTTCTCTTTCCATCCTGCCCGATAAGCTGAGTTTCTCCCCCCTGCATTTTGTGCTTTTGTTTCACATGTTCATATTTTTTTATTTTCAAGTAAATAGCCAATGAGCTTTAACATATGAAAATGAAAAGAACAATGGGTTCTGGTTAATTGGGCCACTAGTTAATTGGGAAAGCTGGTTATTTGGGATAACTCTTAAAGAACTAAAACTAAATCAAGAACATGGCCAGGATTTTGTTTATTTGGGCTGAATTAGGGCAAGAGACTGTTGCTGAACAATTCCTAACTAGCATTAGTCGGGCACACTTATGTGGACTTTAGGTACTACACTGTGCATAGTGTTAAACATATCAGTTTTTAAACAGCGTCAGTTGCGAGTGTTTGTGCTTTAAAAAACAGCGACTTTTGTTACTGATAGTTGTGAAAAATAAAAAGTAAGACAAATTGGAACTGTTTTGCTCATGACAGTTTCAAACATTCACACTTAGCGATGCCAGAAATGGCTGGGAGTGAAAATGAAATGCTTTCACTCGTTCAACAAATTAGGGACCATGAAGATATTGACAATCATCATGAATTTTACAATGAAAATTAAAATTTGGAGGATGTAATTATCTAAAGAATTGTATGAAGACAGTCCATTATCTGCATTAGCCATCTATGCTGATTTTGTTCATTTATAGTCAATCAATAAATGAGTACCCAGTTTTATAGTACTGTAGAGGTATTGGCAGTGTTCTAATTTCTCCTGTATTTCATTTAAATACATAAATTGCTTCTCAGTTGAACAATTGTTTATTTTTGTCTTTTTTATAACCTAATTATTTCCATGAAATTTTGGCTAATTGGGTCAAAATATACTGGTCCAGATGTGTCCCAATAAACCAGAATCTTACGCATTACATGTTGGTAAGTTAAAAATAGTCACATCCTACTTTAAAAGTAGAATGTCAATGCTTGTTAAGATTATTAGTTAATTAATGCAAATCATCTAAGAATATGAATATTTTTCTTGTGTAAATTGGAAGACAAATGCGTAAATCATTAGAAGCAGCAATACAAGTTAATGACCTGGACAAAAAAAGGAAACAGACCCTAAGTTTGGACTGGAGAAATGCAATCCAGAGCTATGAAGTTGTGCTAAAATTTCAGGGAATCCTGATCTGACCACACTATGTACATTTTTGGACACTATGATGGGAAGACAGGAAGTAAAAAGGCAGACAGCCATTACGTTAGAAGTTTCCATGTGCTGAGTGTATTTTATGGGTGGGGATAGGCTTTCTGTTGTAAAGCTCCTGACATCTATTGTGTCCTTGGTCGTTTGTCCCTTTGAAAGAACATCATACAAAGTTGCAAGGATGGGAATTTTTTTTCTGGAGTTCCATTAGAATTGCATGAGATGTCAAATTGCTTTCCTATTGAATTTCTATCAAAGGACTCATATATACTGAACCCTTTGTAGAAATCTCTTAGGTATGGTCAAAAATTCCTTTAAGGGCATATAGTTGGTCAATGTAGTCCTAATGAGTCCAAAATATGTAATGATGTAATGGGAAATACCCATAAAAAGACCTACAGCCCTAAAAGAAGCATTTATACTGTAAATTCAGCTTCCATTTGGTATAACATTAGAGAGAAAATTTACGAATTTTCCCATTTTCACACTACTGATTTTTATCTACCTACCTACACTGTCAAAACAAGTTCTGAAATGAATGTATTCCACCTACTGAACCCTGCCATTAATTTCCATGAAAAGAGTGTTAGCTGCCACCTGTCACCAGAGGATAACATAATGCCTTCTACCAGCTGCAATTATGTGCAAAATTGTGGGAATTAAGATTATCTTCATTTTCTTTCAAAGAACACTTACAAGTAGTCAGAAAATCCATTTGGTCCATAATATATGTGGCAGTGGGTGCTCCTAGTTTGCAGTGAAGCATTATGCAGACAGTGCAAAGTATCTGATAAATATTGACCAGAAAGAGATGGGACTGGTTTATTCAAAGTTCTTCTCAGACAGTGCATGTTTAATTTATTTTAAATGCTTTATAACATTTTAAATTGTTGCTTTCTAAATTATTTTTTTAATTGTTTATTTAGAAACATAAAAACATAGAAAACCTACAGCACAAGAAAGGCCCTTTGATCCATTAAGCTGTGACGAACATGTCCCTACCTTAGAACTAACTAGGCTTTACCCATAGCCCTCTATTTTACTAAGCTCTACGTAGCCATCCAGCAGACTCTTAAAGGATCCTTTCATTTCCAGCTCCACCACCACTGCCGGCAGCCCATTCCATGCACTCACCACTCTCTGTGTAGCCATTTTAGCCCTGGGGAAAAGTCTCTGACTATCCACTCGATCAATGCCTTTCATTATCTTGTACACCTCTATCAGGTCACCGCTCATCCTCCTTCACTCCAAGAAGAAAAGCCCGAGTTCACTCAACCTATTCTCACAAGGCCTGCTCTCCAATCCAGGCAACATCCTTGTAAATCTCCTCTGCACCCTTTCTATGGTTTCAGACAGACATTGATCTCGAGGGAAATTGGATTTTGTTACAGCCGCATCAACCAAGAATAGTGTAGAAATATAGCAATATAAAAACATAAATAATTAAATAATAATAAGTTAATCATGCCAAGTGGAAATAAGTCCAGGACCAGCCTATTGGCTCAAGATGTCTGACATTCTGAGGGAGGAGTTGTAAAGTTTGAAGGCCACAGGTAGGAATGACTTCTTATGACACTCAGTGTTAAATCTTGGTGGAATGAGTCTCTGGCTGAATGTACTCCTGTGCCTAACCAGTACACTATGGAGTGGATGGGAGTCATTGTCCAAGATGGCATGCAACCTGGACAGCATCCTCTTTTCAGACACCACCGTCAGAGAGTCCAGTTCCACACCCAGAACATCACTGGCCTTACGAATGAGTTTGTTGATTCTGTTGGTGTCTGCTACCCTCAGCCTGCTGCCCCAGCACACAACAGCAAACATGATAGCACTGGCCACCACAGACTCGTAGAACATCCTCAGCGTCATCCGGCAGATGTTAAAGGACCTCAGTCTCCTCAGGAAATAGAGACGGCTCTGCCCCTTCTTGTAGACAGACTCAGTGTTCTTTGACCAGTCCAGTTTATTGTCCATTCGTATCCCCAGATATTTGTAATCCTCCACTATGTCCACACTGACCCCTTGGATGGAAACAGGGGTCACCAGTGCCTTAGCCCTCCTCAGGTCCACCACCAGCTCCTTAGTCTTTTTCACATTAATCTGCAGATGATTCTGCTCACACCATGTGACAAAGTTTCCCACCGTAGCCCTGTACTCAGCCTCATCTCCCTTGCTGATGCATCCAACTATGGCAGAGTCATCAGCAAACTTCTGAAGATGGCAAGACTCTGTGTTGTAGTTGAAGTCCGAGGTGTAGACAGTGAAGAGAAAGGGAGACAGGACAGTCCCCTGTGGAGCCCCAGTGCTGCTGACCACTCTGTCTGACACACAGTGTTGCAAGCGCACATACTGTGGTCTGCCAGTCAGGTAATCAATAATCCATGACACCAGGGAAGCATCCACGTGCATCACTGTCAGCTTCTCACCCAGCAGAGCAGGGCGGATGGTGTTGAACGCACTGGAGAAGTCAAAAAACATGACCCTCACAGTGCTCGTCAGCTTGTCCAAGTGGGCATAGACACGGTTCAGCAGGTAGACGATGGCATCCTCAACTCCTAGTCGAGGCTGATAGGTGAACTGGAGGGGGTCTAAGTGTGGCCTAACCATACGCTGGAGCTGTTCTAGAACATGTCTCTCCAGGGTCTTCAGACGGAGGTCAATGCCACCGGTCTGTAGTCATTGGAGCCACATCCTTCCTGTAGTGAGGCGACCAGAATTGAGCACAGTACTCCAAGTGGGGTCTGACCAGGGTCCTATATAGCAGCAACATTACCTCTCGGTTCTTAAACTCAATCCTATGATTGATAAAGGCCAATGCACTGTATGCCTTCTTAACCACAGTCAACGTGTGTAGTAGCTTTAAGTGTCCTATGGACTCGGACCACAAGATCCCTCTGATTCTCCACACTGCCAAGAGTCTTACCATTAATGCTATATTCTGCCATCATATTTGATCTATCAGAATGAACCGCCTCACACTTACCTGGGTTGAACTCCATCTGCCACTTCTCAGCCTAGTTTTGCATCCTATCAATGTCCCGTTGTAACCTCTGATAGCATTTCACGCTATCCGCAACATCTCTAACATTTGTGTCTTCAGCAAATTTATTAACCCATCCCTCCACTTCCTCATCCAGGTCACTTACAAAAATCACGAAGTGTAGGGGTCCCAGAACAGATCCCTGAGGCACACCACTGGTCACCAGCCTCCATGTAGAATATGACCCATCTATAACTACTTTTTGCCTTCTGTGGGCAAGCCAGTTCTGGATCCACAAAGCAATGTCCCCTTGGATCCCATGCCTCCTTACTTTCTCAATAAGCCTTGAATGGGGTACCTTACCAATGTGTTTAGTCACATCTTCAAAAAATTCAATCAGGCTCGTAAGGCATGACCTGCCTTTGACAAAGCCATGATGACTATTCCTGATCATATATCATCATGACTATTCTGAATCTTCATAAATCCTGCCTCTCAGGATCTTCTCCATCAACTTACCAACCACTGAAGTAAGACTCACTGGCCTATAATTTCCTGGGCCATCCCTACTCCTTTCATGAATAAGGGAACAATATGTACAACCCTCCAATCCTCCAGAACCTCTCCCGTCCTCATTGATGATGCAAAGATAATTGCCAGAGGCTCATCGATCTCCTCCTTCGCTTCCCAGAGTAGCCTAGGGTACATCCTGTCCGCTCCTGGTAACTTATCCAAATTGATGTTTTCCAATAGCTCCAGCACATCCTCTTCCTTAATATCTACATTCTTAAGCTTTTCAGTCCACTGCAGGTCATTCCTACAACCGCCAAAATCCTTTTCTGTAGTGAATACTGAAGCAAAGTATTCATTAAGTACCTTTGCTATTTCCTCCGGTTCCACACACACATTTCCACTGTCACACTTGATTGGTCCTATTCTCTCACATCTTACCCTCTTGCTCTTCACGAAGTTGTAGAATGCCTTGGGGTTTTCCTTAATCCTGCTCGCCAAGGCCTTCTCATGGCCCCTTTTGGCTCTCCTAATTTCATTCTTAATCTCCTTCCTGCTAGCCTTATAATCTTCTAGATTCCTATCATTACCTAGTTTTTTGAACCTTTCAAAAGCCCTTCTTTTCTTCTTGACTAAATTGACAGCAGCCTTTTTTACCACATATCTTGTACCCTACCATCCTTTCCATGTCGCATTGGAACGTACCTGCTCAGAACCCCACACAAATATTTCCTAAACATTTGACACATTTCTTCCATATGTTTCCCTAAGAAACCTGTTTCCAATTTATGCTTCCAAGTTCCTGCCTGATAGCCTCATATTTCCCCTTACTCCAATTAAATGTTTCCCTAACTTATCTGTTCCTATCCCTCTCCAATGCAATGGTAAAGGAGATAGAATTGTGATCAGTATCTCCAACATGCTCTCCCACTGAAGAGACCTGGAACACTTATTTCAAATGTTCCAGAATTTCCATGCATTTTAATAATTTTTAGAATCACTTAATAACAGGATGCGGTTATGGTACACATCAGTTTAATTCAGTGAGCAGCTCTGACGTCAACAAACAAATACTATGTCAATTTAGTGAGATTTTGGTTAAATTGATTTTTGCCCTATTTTTTCCACCAAATTATATCAGTTTTACTCTCATGAGTGTACACTGCTGTAACAGATCACAAGCCTAGATTTGCGTAGATTAATGATTTTTTTTATAGAAATGTTCTGCAATCCTCTCTAAGTATGCTTGTAAGGCATGTGAAATGATACAAAAGTATGAATCTGGTAAAAACAAATACTGCATTTTTCAGCAAAATGGCATTTCATTTCACTACTGTGGTACAATACTTGGCAAAGATTCTTCCTATGTAGACCACTAAAAGAACTGCAGAATGTTTTCCACAGGATAGAATAAATATTTATGCATTGTTTTTTCTGGACACCATGCTACCTCTAAAGGTTGTCTAATCCCATTCTTTGGAGTGTTGCAAAGGTAACTGTGTTCGATCAAATGGAACATATTGAAGGATATGTAATTTAACATTTGAAACGCATGAATGTTTGCATAAAACCATTTTGTGGAATGATTGAAATGATTGAATAATGATTCATTTTACTGTATGGAGAATATTGTTAGATATAAAAAACAGTATTATTGGACGAGCACAATGATTACAGACTCATTCTACATGAAGAGTTATAATTATGGCATGGTATTTCACCTTGGAAAAACTGAACAATTGTGTGGTGAAATAGAGCTATTTGATAAGGTGATTCCATTTAGGGAATCAAGCACATCCCACAAGTCTCATTGTGTCCCTCTTCCAAAACCCTTCAGGTTAGAAGCCTGTTGAAAGCAATCAGCTAAGTATAATGCACTCACTACTCAAATTCAGGTGATTATTTCTCAGAATCTATGTCAAATGAAATCAAATTCAGCAAAATTCTTCTCTTTAAATAAAAGTTTGGAACTGGCTTATAATTTTACATGGTGATGTGGCGGCCCGCACACACGGGACTCGACACCGCCATCGGGAGCTGCGGGCAGACACGCGGTAGCGCGCTTGGAACTACCTGCTCGGGGTGGACCTTCCGGGCACAGTCTGACGTCACGTCTGCCCCATGGGTTGCAGGGGCCCATGGGAGGGGAGATTTAAGTGCGCGATTCAGAATCAGTAAAGGCATTCTGAGTTCAGCTCTCTCTGCCTCCGTGTGTTTCTTTCGTAGTGCGTTGTGCGCGACTACATTGGTGACCCCAACGTACATCTGGAGCCGGTGACTCAGCGACCAGCCATGAGCTCGAGCAACTCGCACAGCGCGGTCTCTCTGAAGCTCCTGACTTTCTGGGCCACTCAACCCCACGTTTGGTTCGAGCTGGCTGAGGCCCAGTTCAATATCAGAGTCATCACAGCCAACGCTATGCGGTACTACTACGTGGTCAGCACACTCAACCAGGAGACAGCAGGCCAGATCATCGACTTCCTACGCCAGCCACCAACGGAGGAAAGGTACACTAAGCTTAAGGTGCTCCTGATCCGTACCTTCGGACTCTCCCACCACGAATGGGCCACGCGGCTCCTACACATGGAGGACCTGGGCGACCGCACGCCATCCGAGCTCATGAACGATATGCTGGTGCTCATGGACGGCAATAAACTGTGCCTTTTATTTGAACAGTTGTTCCTTGAGCAAATGCCAGAGGACATTCGCCTCCTCCTCGCGAGTGAGGATTGCATTGACCCACGCAGGGTCAAGGCTAAAGCAGATGTCCTTTGGCAGAGCAAGCAACGTGGAGCAGCCTCCATGGGCCTAGCCACGATCATGCGCCCCAAAGCCCAGGCCCCGCAACTAAAGCCGTCGGGACCCATGGGGGAGAAAGACGACAGTTTGGAACAATGGTGTTTCTATCACCAAAGATGGGGCTCAGGCACGCACCGCTGCCGTCCACCATGTGCTTTTCTGGGAAATGCCATGGCCAGCCGTTGCTAATGGCTAAGACGGCTGGCCACCGAGACAGCCTCCTGTACCTCTGGGACTGACACTCCGGGCGGCACTTCCTGGTAGACACCGGGGCCAAAGTCAGCCTACTCTCCCCCCTCAAACAAGGACACTCATAACGTGCTCCCAGGCCCTGAACTCGCCGCTGAAAATGGCACCAGTATTCAGACGTACAGCCCACGAACTATCTCACTGCATTTCGGGTCCAGCCGTTTCACTTGGACTTTCACGTTGGCAGCGGTGTCACAGCCACTACTAGGGGCAGATTTCCTACAAGCCAACTGCCTCCTGGTCGACCTAAAAGGCCGACATTTGGTCCACGCCGAGACGTTCCAGACTTTCCAGCTCAGAGAACACAAGCTGGATTCCGTGACCCTCTCGGGTAACGAATTCGCCAGGGTGTTGGCGGAATTCCCCTCCATAGTCACCCCGCAGTTCTCCACGGCTGACCCCAAGCACGGCATGCAGCACCACATCCCCACGCAAGGACCGCCGCTGCACGCCCGAGCTCGCAGGCTCCACCTCGCCAAGGAGGAGTTCTGTAAGATGGGAATCGTACGCCGCTCAGACTGCCCGTGGGCATCCCTGCTGCACATGGTGCCCAAGTCCCGCAGGAGGATGGAGGCCTTGCGGAGACTACAGAAGTCTCAATGACGCTACAACTGCTGACAGATACCCAGTACCCCACATCCAGGACTTCACAGCGAACCTGCATGGAGCGACCATCTTCTCCAAAATCGACTTGGTCAGGGGATACCATCAGATCCCAGTGCACCCCGACAACATGCCCAAGACAGCCTTCATCAACCCGTTCGACATGTTCGAATTCCTAAGGATGCCTTTTGGTCTCGAGAATGCAGCCCAAACTTTCCAAAGGCTCATGGACTCGGTGGGACGTGGCCTTGATTTCATTTTCATTTACTTGGATGATATCCTGGTGGCCAGCAGTTCCCACCAAGAGCACATGGGACATTTGCGCCAGCTCTGCCAATGCCTGAGCGACCACGGACTGGCAATCAATCCGGCGAAGTGCTACTGACGGAGATCGCCTTCTTGGGCCACAGAGTCAACCAACATGGCACAAGTCTCCTACTGCACAAGGTCCAGGCCATCCGCCAGTTCCCCAAGCCCAGCACGGTCATGGGCCTGCAGGAGTTTGTAGGGATGGACAACTTTTATCATCGGTTCGTGCTGGCGGCAACACGTATCACAAGACCCTTGTTCCGCCTGATGGCCGGCAAGGCCAAAGAAGTGGCACGGGACGCGGAGTCCATGGAGGTGTTTGAGCAGACCAAGGAGGGGCTGGCAAAGGTGGCCCTCCTAGTGCACCCGAGAGTCGATGTACCCACGGCGCTCACAGTCGACGCTTCCGACACGGCAGTCGGCAGAGTCCTGGAGCAGCTCGTCGAGGACCAGTGGCGACCACTCGCTTTCTCCAGCCGGCACCTACGGCCACCAGAGGTGAAGTACAGCGCCTTCGACAGAGAGTTGCTAGCGCTCTACCTGGCTGTCCGACATTTCCGGTACTTCCTTGAGGGAAGGGAGTTCACCGTGTATACGGACCACATGACCCTCAACTTCGCACTGGCCAAGGTATCGGACCCATGGTTGGCTTGGCAGCAGAGGCACCTGTCCTTTATTTCAGAATTCACCATGGATGTCTGCCACATCGCAGGGAAGAACAATGTCGTCACCGACACACTGTCTCACCCTTCCCTCCACTCAGTAGGCGTATCGACCTCAGGAATAGACTACGTAGCACTGGCAGAAGCACAACAGTCGGACACCGAGATTGGGGCTCCAGTTGGAGGACGTCTCCATCGGCCCGGTAGTGGATCGACTCCCGTGTGACGTGTCTACCGGCAAACCCCGACCTGTGGTTCCAGCAACATGGAGGCACCGGGTGTTCGACGCGCTGCACGAACTGGCCCACCCGTCCACCCGGGCATCCATCAAGCTGGTAGCGGACAGATTCAACTGGCATGGTTTGCGCAAACAGGTCGGACACTGGGCCAGGACCTGCGTACACTGCCAGACCGCCAAAGTCCAGTGGCACGTGAAGTCTCCCCTCCAGCAGTTCCAGCCGACGCACAGGAGGTTCCAACACATTCGCGTGGACATCGTCGGCCCCCTGCCAGTCTCCCGGGGCACCAGGTATATCTTTACCATAGTAGACAGGTTCACCGGATGGCCGGAAGCCGTACCGCTCACAGACACGTCCACTGAGTCCTGCGCCAGGTCACTCATTGCAAACTGGATCGCAAGGTTCAGCCTCTCAACGGATGTCACCTCCGACAGAGGGGCACAGTTCACGTCTGGTTTGTGGACAGCACTGCACAGCTCATGGGCACCCAGCTGCATCACACCACAGCGTACCATCTCCAGTCCAACGGTTTGGTAGAGCGATTCCACTGGCATCTCAAGTCCGCCCTGATGGCGAGCCTCAGGGGCCCCAACTGGACAGATGAGCTTCCCTGGGTCCTACTGGACATCTGCACAGCCCCCAAGGGGGACCTGGACACCTCCTCGGTGGAATTGGTCTACTGCGCCCCCCTGACAGTCCCAGGTGAGTTCGTACCAGAGGCCTGAAGTTTGGACAAAACTCCAGCAGCGGTGCTCACGAGGCTGTGGGACAAGGTAGAGACCCTGGCACCGGTCCTAACCTCCAGGCATGGTCCCACGGCATCCTTCACCCCTAAAGACCTCCGAGACTGTGAGTATGTTTTTTATTCACAGGGGCATGCAGAGGTCACCTCTACAGCGGCCCTACGAGGGACCCTTCAAGGTGATCCGGCACAACGGAACCACGTGTGTCGTGGAGGTGGATGGCCGGGAAGAGACTTTTACAGTTGTCCGCCTCAAACCGGCGCACGTGGACATTGAGCAACCAGTGAGGGTACCCACACTGCGCCGTCAAGGCCGGCCACCCAGACTGGGGGCTCCACTCCCCCGATGGACGTTTCTGGGGGTGGGGTGGTGTGGCGGCCTAAACACGTAGGACTCGAACCGCCATTGGGAGCCGCGGGCAAACATGTGGTTGCGCGTTTGGAACTACCTGCTTGGGGCGGACCTTCCGGGGACAGTCTGACATCATGTCTGCCCCACGTGTCACAGGGTCCCATGGGAGGGGAGATTTAAGCACGCGATTTTGAATCAGTAAAGGCATTCTGAGTTCAGCTCTCTCTCCCTCCGTGTGTTTCTTTAGTAGTGCATTGCGCACGACTACATTGATATGCTAACAGTTCTTCAAAAAATTCTTATTCACCCCAACAAAACTTTGCATTTATACTGTGTCTTTAATGCTGTTCAATGTCTCAAGGAAACAGTGTAATCAGATAAAAGTTGACATAAAAGGAAAGAGAAGGAAACTAGGAGAAACATCTGTAAGCTTGGTCAGAGGGAACCGTGAGGGGAAGATTCTAGAGTTTCAGACCTCGGCAACTGGAAGTATAACTACAAAAATTCGGATGAAGCAAGAGGTCAGAATTGGAGATTCCTCGATGAGGTGTAAGATTCAAATCAGCAACATACAGTCGGCCCTCCTTATCCACGGGGGATTGGTTCCGAGACCCATCGCGGATACCAAAATTTACGGATGCTCAAGTCCCTTATTCAACCTGTCTCAATGCGGTGGACATTAGGACCCAGTGACAGAGATCTGAATCCACAGTGTTTCTGTTCACGAAAATAATCATGAACACGATTGAAAATAAAGCGGAAGTAATAAAGTGATCAGAAAGAGGTGAAATGCCATCGGTCATTGGAAAAGCGTTAGGCTACGTCAGTCAACGATCGAAACAATTTTAAAGGATAAAGTGAGAAAGGTCCTGCCCCAATGCAAGCTACAATTATTACTAAGCAACGCAGTGGTTTAATTATTGGCTTTTGGGGTTTTGTGCTTTTGATCCTTCACATCAACCCGGCACGGTAGAGAGCGCTCTCGAAAGCGCTCTGTCATTGGATCGAACTCGGGATCTTCCCGAGCCCGGCACTGAAACATAGGTTCTTAAGTGTTTTATATGCATAGAAAGATAAAATACATACTATATACTAAGACAAACGTTTGACTACCTGACGCTAAATAATACCGGATGTACCTGTTCCGACTTACTTAGTAAGAGAACTTCTGATTTTTTAAAATCCTGATCCACGATAACCTATGCACATCCTCCCGTATACTTTAAATCATCTCTAGATTACTTATAATACCTAATACAATGTAAATGCTATGTAAAATAGTTGTTATACTGCATTGTTTATGGAATAATGACAAGAAAAATAAGTCTGCAAATGCTCGAACAAGTGCTGGAAGAGCATTTCCGGGTTTTCGTGATTCACGGTTGGTTGAATTCGTGCATGCGGAATCTGTGGATAAGGAGGGCCGACTGTATTCAGGATTGGACAAAGTCCTCATGGGATTTATACATAAGGGTAAGAATTCTAAATTTGAGGGAATGTTTAATCTAGGACCAATATATGTAGAGCAGCAGAACAAAGAGAATAGGATTTGGTTCAAGTTAGGAACAGAGGAAGACTCTGCAGCAGTTTATCGAGGCTGCTAGCAGACAGCATGGATCTAGTCAAAGCCCAGAGACAACAAAAGCATGAACAAGAGCTTTTCTCACTGTTGAGCTGAGGCATTAATGGAGACAAACAATTACGGAGAAAAGGGGATTTTTGAGATCAAGTGATGCCAAATTTGCTTAAAAATCAAAAGGAAATAGAAAGAGGGGAGAAAGTAGTTGGACTAGAGAGTGATGCATTAATAACAGGACCACAATCACAAGATCAAATATCACAAGATAATTAAAGATAAAGAGAGAAGCAGCAAGATAAAAGGAATCAGTTGTGAGTCTGGGAGAAAGCACCCTTCCCAAGCTTCAGTCACAGCTCAATTTCTGCTCCTCAAATGCTGCATTAACATAAAATGTTACAGTAAAACAAAATCATCGAGAAGTGACTCTTTGCTTCTCATGAACCGGTTTCCTTGCTTAATCTGCATATCTTGTGAAGCTTCTCTTTCCCAGGAATCTGTGCAATTATTTTTAAAAAACACAGAATTTGCCTTAACTGTTGTTTGTAGAAGAAAATTTCATTTGTGAATTTAGCTCTAAGACTTTTTCCCCTCTTAGCTTACTCTTTTAATTATCATTTATTTTGTTTTGTTTAGAGGTACAGCATGCTAACAGGACCTCCCGGCCCAGTGAGCTCATGCTGTCCAATTACACCCATGTGACCAATTAACCCTACCAAATGGGTTGTCTTTGGAATGTGGGAGGAAACTAGAGCACGTGGAGGGAAACCCAAACGGTCATGGACGGAACATACAAACTCCTCACAGACAGCGGTGGGATTGAACCTGGGCTGCTGGTGCTAACAGTATTAAACAAACTTAGTGACACTGGCTAATTTTTGATAGTGTGTTCTCTCTACTTAACATTAATCTCCTTTAATGACTTAAGCAAAGCCCAGTAAACTCAAGGGAAAGTTCACATATGCAATAAAAACAGCATGTTGTTCAATGAGTAAAATTTGTTATTATCATCATTCAATCTGCTGAGCCAAATTAGTGCAGTATTTCATCAGTGATTACACTTCATACAGTATATACTTCAGGCTCAGTAAAGTATTTGGGGACATCTTTAGGGTACACACTATATGAGTTCAAAACAATTATTCAGTCTTTATAAATACCTGTTCCCATATTATAAATTAATGTCCACTCTATTTGCAATTGGCCAGACTGAATAGTTCTGAAGATTTTCACTCTGTGAATTATATTGTAACAATCTTTCAGCCACATGAAGGAGGCTATATATTAAACTGCACCTAATGGATGTGACAGCTGAAAGTCAGATGTTTCCCAAAAAGAAAGGAAAGAAAATTCGGAAGTGACTTACTGTCTGCCTAAGGATCCATCATAGTTTGATAACAATAAACAGGTTATGCATTGGCCTAATATCAGAGGTAGAAGACACTGTGCTACTGTTACTATGCAGTGCATTATGTGCAACCAACTGGGAATTAATTTCTACAGTTTTCTTTCAACCTTTTCTATTACCAGTGTGAAAATAAGGCAGACTGATCGTACATTTGACCTTTTTCCAAACTGTTTGTCGTGTGGGGCAACTGAAATAAAATAATGAATGCAGCAACTAATTCACCTCCTAACACCACAATGCATTTCCATCATCTCTATGACACGTGATGTGCGACTCTACTTGCCTGAATGTGTGGAACAGTAATAGTTCTTCAGAAGGTTGATTTTTGGAAGTGGACTTGAACTATAAAATCTTTTCCTCGGTCTTATAGTTTTTATATTCTGTGTTTTGTCACTTGATCTCTTTGTTTTATTTTTGTCTGAGGATGAAGGATTTAGGGGTCAATGTGCCTGATCCCATTTTGTTCAGTTTTTTTGTGTGGAATGAGGGATTTGGGGGTTGACGTGCCTGATCTGTTTTTTTTTGTGTGGGG
Organism: Hypanus sabinus; assembly: GCF_030144855.1. Lineage (NCBI taxonomy): Eukaryota > Metazoa > Chordata > Chondrichthyes > Myliobatiformes > Dasyatidae > Hypanus > Hypanus sabinus. The sequence goes on from NC_082707.1 coordinate 36,026,349, forward strand.
GGGGGGTAGGATTTGGGGTTTGATGTGCCTGATCCGTATTGCTGCTCGCTTTCTGTGCGGGAGGAGAGATTTGGGGGTTGATATGCCTGTTTTGGTTTTGTTAGTTGCCTTTCTTTCTTGGTGTCACAGCTACCCGGAGAGCTGAAGAATTTCAGAGTTGTATATTTTGATAATAAAATGAACCTCTGAACCTTTTATTACCCAGCACAAACCATCTGCTTGAGTGACATCCCATCTTCCTCCCTTAGCATGCTTTCCTCACACCACCAAAGTACAGTGGCTACAGTGCGTAGCATCCACCAAATGTTCTGCAGATACTTATCTCAGATCCTGTCAAACTCATGACCTCCATCACCAAATCGGACAAGGACAGCAAGCTCCATCACCAGCAGATTCTTCCCCCAAGTCAGGCACCCTCCTCATGTCCTGATGCAGAGTCACAACTTGAAACATTGACAATTCTTTTTGCCTCTCATATGCTGCCTGAACAGTTGAGTTTATCCAGCAGTTTGCTTTTTAGCTCCAGATTTTAGTAATCTCTCGTGTCTTCATACTCCTTCCTGATATGGAACTGTGTTGTGAGCCCTTCAATAGCACAATGATATATCTTCACCAGGACTGCAGTGATGCACAAAGGGAGCTCTTCACAAGGGTATTTAGGGATGGGCTAAAAATACTGATCTTGCACCAAAGCCCAAAGTACAGAAACAAAATAAATCAATATGTACAGTATATTGTAAACAAGGCATTGTAATTTATATCCTTAGATATGTGTCTTCATTTTTAAATAAAAAATGCCAATTATCTTTGTAACTCCAACAGCATATGATTCCTTGATGAATCTTTTATCTGGTATAAAGGTCACAATGTTGTCAATGAGCTGTTCAGTGTGATAATCACTGTGGCTTGAGAAAAATAAAGAAGGTCTCAGTTTACCCTGTGGATCTGTACACTGCAAACTTTATTTGAAATAAATGTCCTTTGTTAATTTATAGTTATGGAATACGATGCAATACCTACTTTCATAGAGGCAGGACATTTATAGTAAATGATAAGGAGGTCTCTGTATGCTTGTGCCATTCTTCAGCTCAAGTGCAGCTGGAATTCTTGACTGCATGTGCACCAATGAGGTCCTGTGCTTTTGTATTGCTAATCTCTGGTCATATTAACATTTTAGAGAATGGATCTTGACACTTGTGTGATAGAGTTCATCAGCAATTTCCAGTCAAACCCTTCCACCTCCCAGAACAAAGCTTTAGATAATCTTTAATCTCTGCAGAGAATAAGATTGAGTTAACAGAATCAATTAGCATGCTTTTGTTTGTGCGGTGTGAGTGAACTCATTGTAATGTAACACTAAAACTAATTTGACTTGTGATTATTTTACTATTTTGCTAAGTATGTTTAAAATGACAAACATTCACTTTAGTTTCAGTTTACTGAATTACATTTTAAGTAAAATAGAACTACTATGCAGTATTAATTAAAACATGCATAAACTCAAATAATAAATTATTGAACTTTAAAAAATTTCTTTATAAAATAAACATTTTCGCAAAGAATATTTATTATGGGGGTGTAACCCGGGTTATTTAAACCGAAACTTGCAATGTTAGAAAGTTCTATCTGCAGAGGGATAAAGAAACCAAGGTTTACTGATTTTAAAAAAAGGATTTGAAAGAAATGCAGCAAACTAGTAAAAACTAAAGATATAAACTGTTAGAAATGGAATTCATTTCATTTCATTTTTCAATCTTTTTATTGAGTTTCAAATAAAGAATATACAAATCAGAGGAGGAGTTCAGCAAACAGATAATACAAAAGACATATAAACAGCAATAATAAAAACAGAAAGTATATAATGTAAAAATCAAATAGGTAAAATATTATGCTGTTATATATACAATGGTCAAAAAAAACTACAACTTCTCATAGCAATCATAAAAAAATTGGAAATTTTATTGATAAAGGAAAAAAACCCCACTAACTAAAGTGAAACAAAAAAAAGAGAAAGAAAAAAAAGAAAGAAAAAGAAAGATTGGGCAGTCCAATTGAGGATAACATTTAAAAAAAAGAGAGAAAAAAAATCCTTCACAGTCATCTCCGAACCTTCAAGGATAAGGATTTTCCCCAACGAGAATAAATAAAAATAAATTAAATCATGTGAAAATATTGAATAAAGGGTCGCCAGACTTGTTCAAAATTAAAGGATGTATCAAATGTCCGGCTTCTAATTTTCTCCAAGCTTAGACATGACATAATGGAGGAGAGCCAATAGAAAACAGTAGGTGGGTTAGATTCTTTCCAGTGTAGCAAGATAGCTCTCCTAGCCAGTAAAGTTGAAAAAGCTATCACATGTTGGACGGAAGCAGACACTTTGCTTGCTTCCTCTGGAATAATCCCAAATATTGCTGTAAGTGGATTAGGTTGAACATCCACATCTATAACTTTATATAATGTTCCAAACACATCCTTCCAAAAATTGTTTAAACTTACACATGACCAAAACATATGAGTTAAAGTAGCCACTTCTGCATTACATCTGTCACAAATAGGGCTTATATTAGGAAAAATATGCGCTAATTTATCTTTGGACATATGGGCCCTGTGTACTATCTTAAACTGAATTAAGATATGGCACGCACAGATAGATGAATTATTGACTAAATAATAAATTTTACTCCATCTGAAAGTGAATGTTGAAGTTTTACTTCCCAGGTGTGTTGAACCCTAACATTAGGCAACATGCAAGTATTCATTAACTGTTTATAGATGATAGCTATTAATTGTTTTTGAAAAGGTTTAAACTGAAAAATAGCATAAGCCAAATTTAAAGAGCAGGCCGAGGGGTAGTTCGGTAAAAAATCATGTAAAAAATTCCTAACCTGTAAATATCTGAAAAAAATTGTATTGCAGATATCATATTTATCCATTAACTGTGAAAAAAGACATTAAACAGTCTTGTAAAAACAAATCTAAAAAGGATTTATTCCCTTAATTTTCCATGTTAAAAAAGCTTTATCCAAAGTTGATGGTTTAAAAAAGAAATTAACATAAATATTACCAGAAAGTAGAAAATCGTTTAATTCAAAAAATCTACGAAATTGAAACCAAATTTTTAAAGTATGTTTAACAATGGGGTTCAGAGCTGGTCTACCTATTCTGGAAAGCGAAAACAGAAGAGGAGCTCCTAATAAAGAAGCTAACGAAAACCCCATTACTGAATTTTCCTCCAACTGTAACCATGATGGGTGATCTTGGTCTTCTATATCATAAATCCAAAAAGTTATATAACAAATATTAATTGCCCAATAATAAAATCTAAAGTTTGGTAAAGCCAGTCCTCCATCTTTTTTTGATTTTTGCAATAAAAGTTTATTCAGTCTAGAGCTTTTATTATTCCAAACATAAGACAAAATCAGAGATTCTATTTTATCAAAAAATGTTTTTGGAACAAAAGAGGGAACTGCTTGAAATATATATAAAAATTTTGGTAGAATAACCATTTTTATAGCATTTATTCAACCTATCAATGACATCGACATAGGTGACCATTTAGAAAGCGCCTGTTGAGTATATTCAACTAAAGGGAAGAAATTATACCTATATAGGTCTTTAAAATTTTTTGTAATATTGATACCAAGGCAAGTAAAATGGTTTTTGGCAATATTAAAAGGTATTTGATCATAATAATCAGAATAATTATTAATAGGAAATAATTCACTTTTATGTAAATTAAGTTAATATACAGAAAAATACCAAATTCCATAAATATAGAAAACATAAAAGGAATAGATTTCCTAGGATTTGAAATGTAAACTAATAAATCATCCATGTATAATGAAACATTATGTAATTTATCCCCTGTCCTAATACTCTGCACAGAATTAGAATCCCTAAGAGCAATAGCAAGTGGTTCTAAAGCCAAATTAAACAATAAAGGACTGAGGGGACAGCCCTGACGGGTACCTCTATATAATCTAAAGTAAGGAGACGTTTGATTATTAGTTAGAACCACAGCTACTGGGGCATGATAAATCAATTTAATCCAGGAAATAAATCCTGGACCAAAATTAAACCTCTTCAAAACCTGAAATAGATAAAGCCACTCCACCCTATCAAAGGCTTTCTCTGCATCCAAAGATACAATACATTCAGATTCTTTGGCTGAAGGGGAATAAATGATAACTATAATGTTAACCATAATACGTGAATAAGAATTATATTTGGTTTTCTAACTACAAAGTAAGTAAGGATAAGAAAAAAGGAAAATTTAGTCTGTAAACTTTTAAATAAGAACAACATTAGATCTAATTAGTTAGAGAAACTGGAGTTAGAAAGGTTATTCGAATGAACATCACTGATGCTAATTATAAAGGAATTTTTTGTGGTTTGATATATAAGATTTGGATCCTAAACAGAATGTTTGAATTTTGAATTGCTCTTGCTCATGTAAATATTTTGTACATATTGTTTTTTTTCTTATAAACAAAATTTATTTCCAGAAGTGTGTTGTTTCTATTCACTGCCTCCTTCGGATACCTGGACTCTTCTGATGGCCTAATAGCACCCAGTGTAACTTGATTTTCTCAGAGTGCGGTGACTAGTCACACGTGATAAGACCGGAGCTACACAGGTGTTACAAGAGTATGACTGAGATAAAATTCAACTTATATTTTTTTTATAAACCATGAAGTCAGTTTCTCAACCACATTAGTTTATTTATGAAATGTGAAATATTTTTATATTTCATAAATGCTGATCTCACGGCAATTTTAAATCATTTTGTAATTAAAACTCTCTTTGCATTGTGTTGTGACTCTGTTTTGTTACTCAATGGCCATTCATCTGGTGCACATCATGAGTTGTAAGTTGGTGCTGACACATCTGCTGTCATGATGTATACTTAACATAGGGGTTAGTACGACACTATTACAGCTCGAAGTGTCGGAGTTCAATTCCAATATCATCTGTAACGACTCTGTATATCCTCCTCGTGGAATACATGGGTTTCCTCCAGTTGCTCTGGTTTCCTCCCACAGTCCAATGATGTACTGGCTAGTAGGTTAATTGGTCATTGTGTTATAAACCCTGTAACTGGGTCACTTACCAGCAAAGATAGAGAGGTCCGTTGAAGTCTGATGGTACTATTTTTAACAGTATTTATTGATAAAAATACACAAAAATAATATCAATGCAAACATACAGATAATATACGTCGTCAATACTAAATCTAAAAGCACGGGTATAATAATAATCAATAAGAAATAGCTCTATCCTTGTCTAGGGGATAATGTATTGTCCGATGGAAATATAAAAGTCACACAAGTTCATTCAGGCTGCAGTTTTTTGGTTGGAGAGAGAGACAGATTTTTGAAACTTGCCGGCTTTTCCTTTCATCCGATCTTGATCCGTATTCGTCCTTTAGCGAGGCCGTTCCGTGGAAGACTTGTCATCTGGGCAAAGATGGACACACAAGTCCCCACCAGTCTCATACGTTTCTCCTGGTGCATCTAAAGGGGTTGTTCCCCAGACCCTCTTTTATCCTTACTCAGGGGTCTCAGTTGTCAATCAGGTTGGGATGATGCAATCCCTCAACCAGCCCACTCTGGTCATCCCCTGAGGGCTTCAATGAATAGTACAGTACTCAATACACAATTCCGTCTCCAAGAGACAATGGCCGTTATCCGTGGCTTTGTATCACTGAGGCCAGGACACACATTCCAAACCCTTGTGGATTCTGCGTGTCTCTCTCTCATTTCCTGGGTCCCAGACCCGAATTAATAGTGATCTTATGATTCTCAAAAAGGAGGGGGCTACTTTGTACCCTTCGGCCCCTCAGAGTTGTGGCACGTTCGTAACACCCCCTTCCTTCAATGCGTTTTTACCTTCGGTAAAATTGAAGTACAGAGTCTTACAGGATTTTAGAATCTAACACAATACAAAAGCTTTTTCTTCACTACAGAGTAATACAGTTATACATTCAATTCAGCATCTAAACAGTTAATGATTACATTGTCACTTCCTTTAATATCTTAACATCTTGTGCCTTACTAAAGTCTTGTAGCATCAGACTGCAATTTAATAACTACCTATTTTTATTCCTTTCCTTCAGCAACCAAAAACTAAAGAGTTGTGATCTTAGCTTCCGTGTATACTACAAAAGTTCATGCAAATACTAATCTTTATGTTACTTTCAAACTTAACAGTCAGTCTTCCATGGGGGTTGTCTTTATTATTCACATGCTTTGTCGAAATCCCTTAAAACCAGATCCTGCTAGTTAAAATGGCATCCCATCAACCCTCGCCCCTTTTTCAGTTAACTCCCACGTGGTGAGCTTGTGCACCATGGCGAAATAGGCTTTTGCCCGCTCCTTTCATAGGAGTTATTTTATCAGCAATGTGTTCCAAACTTAGACCATTTTCCGAATCTCCCCACAATTCTTTAAGTTTAAGCAAGTTGCTAGTTTTCTCTTCAGGACCCTTCAGGCTATTAGTTTTCAATGTAAGATCTGAAAGCGATCCCTCTTTGTTCAAACAGCATTTCGAATTCTGCTTTTTCACACCACACCCTTGAATAACAATAGCGTGTGGGGCACCTTTACATTCCAACTCAACCTGTAATTGATTCGCAGGCACCATGTTACCAAGCCCTTGTCCCTGCAGCCTGGTTGCTGCTTCTGACATCAATCCAGACTTTAAATTTTCTTCATTCAATTTGGGAACTACACTTTTCCCTTTTCCTTCAATAATAATATTCACCTCACCACCTTTTATCTCCTCACTAACTTTTAACACACCTTCGAGCACAAACAACTGGGAATTCTCACTTCCCACTATTACCAAGGTTAACCGTTTCTTCACTGAACCAAGTCCATCTGACCCACAAGGACTGCATTCCTTTTCAACTGAATCAAATACCTCAGATTTTTTCTGAGCGCCATTACTAAGCTCAGTACCACGTGCATCCACGTCTTGGACATTTGCCTCTTCCAGGCTTTCAATACCTGTACCCTTTTCAAATTCTAAATTCCCCTGATCCTCCCAGCTACTCTCTGGGCAACTCCCTTCCGGAGTAAACTCAACCCTGTGGGCTGAAACAACCTCATCTGCCAACCCAGCAGACTTCTTCAAGGTAATGGCATCCTTTTCATCTAGGACTGCCCTCATTTCATTATCGGGAACACCTTTAGAATTTTCAACTTCTTCAAACAGTTCTGCCAAACCAGACAGATCATCCATGTCCAACTCTGGACCTTTTAACAGCTTTATCTGTTTCTCATCTTTACTTCGTGCCTCTATAAATTTTCTCCTCGCTAAGGGCAGGACTACCTCCTCTCCCTTACTCTCTTTCACTTTCCTATTCTCCATTTTTCCACCCTCTAAACCCTCGTGGTACAGGGTCGGTAAAAATGTCTCGGCTAAATCGATACTGGCCGGATTTAAACTGCTCTTGTTCTCAGCTGCCTTTCTCGACATGCTGCGAGTGATCGCGCATGCGGGATAGATCTTGGAATCTAGGGGCGGGACTTCAACACTCACAGGCCGGCTCATCAGCTTCATTGCTAACCAAACCTCACCACCGGCTAGATCGTTACCAAGAAGGATGTCCGCGTCAGTTCTCGGGAATTCTGATCGCACCCCATTTCAACTGGTCCAGATACCAGCTCACAATTTATAATGATCCTATGCAAGGGCACCGTTTCTGTCCCTCTTCCTATTCCTTTCATAGCTACCATTCCCGTCTTGTGACCAAAATCTAGTACCTTACTGTTAATCAATGACAGTTCAGCTCTCGTGTCTCTCCAGATACGCACTGGAACTGGTGTGTCTCCCTCTCTCACAGACACGGTTCCTTTTGACATACATGTCTCAGACACTTCTCATACTCTGTCTACCTGGGGCTCTCTCGTCGATTTACTGATTACCACAGCACATCCTATAGGGACTGCTGCTTTCCATTTTTCTGTCTCCTTCCTCGGAGCAAGGCACCTAGATGCAATATGTCACATCTTTCCACAATTAAAACAGGTCAAGCCAGGAACTCTCCAGCCATCTTGCCTCTCCTCCTCAATCTTACCACTAGCTCCTGGCGGCAGGCGGGCTTTCTCTACCGTTCCCACGGTCTCTCTGGGAACTTTTATTCGTGGAAAACTTTGTCTTGGGGTTAGGGCATATTCATCTGCGAACCTAGCAAATTCGGAGATGGACTTATTCGGCTTCTCATTCAAATACATCCGGATATCCTCCGAAACACAACCTTTAAATTCCTCAATCAGAATTAACTCCCTGAGATGCCAAAAATCCTCTTGCACTATTTCTGCTGCACACCAATGATCCAAGAGCAAACCCTTCTCATAGGCAAACTCGGTATACGTCTGATTCCACCTTTTTTAAAATTTCTGAACTTTTGTCTATAGGCTTCAGGTACCAATTCATAGGTCCGAAGAATGGCATCTTTTACTTTTTCATAAATTTCAGACTCTTCCTCCTCCATGGACAATGCCGCATATGCCCGTTGTGCCTTCCCTTTTAACACACTTTGTAACAACGCCACCCACTGATCTTTGGGCCACTTCTGATTCACTGCCACCTTTTCGATATGCAAGAAATAACTATCAACATCTGTTTCCTTGAATGGAGGTACTAACCTCAACTCTCGACTAACATTGAACCGCTCCTCTCGGTCTGACCCTTGAACTCTTCGCTCTTGCCTTAACTTCTCCATATCCAAGTCATGTTGCCTCTGTTTCTCTTTTTCAGCTGCTTCCAGCTGTTTTAACTGAATTTCATGCTCCCTTTGTTTCTCAGCTCTTTCCTGCTTGTTTTCCTTTTCAGCCCTTTCTTTCTCCCTCTCAGCTGCTTCCAGCTGCTTTAATTTAATTTCATGTTCCAACCTTAATTTCTCCAACTCTAACTGAGCCGTCCCACTAGCTGGTAGCTTTCCAGGGATATTTTCCAATACCTCAGCTGAAAACACATTCTTCACAATATAATACTGAGTTATGGCCCTCCGCACCTCCCGCTTTTTCATTGACAACCTCACCTCTGCGAGATTTAGTCCTTTCGCAATATTTATCAAGTCCGACTTTGTGGCCGCCTCTAGCACCTCCAGAGTTGGGTTTTCTCTAAATTCATCCACGTCCATCTTTGCTGGTTTCCCGTCTGGCTACCCACACAACCAGATCCAAGTTTGGACTTAAAAGCCCGATTCACTGGCCCTCCAATTTGGTATCAAATCTCGAGATGAGAACCCCAACTGTTATGAACCCCGTAACTGGGTCACTTACCAGCAAAGATAGAGAGGTCCGTTGAAGTCTGATGGTACTATTTTTAACAGTATTTATTAGTAAAAATACACAAAAATAACATCAATCAGATAATATACGTCGTCAATACTAAATCTAAAAGCACGGGTATAATAATAATCAATAAGAAATAGCTCTATCCTTGTCTAGGGGATAATGTATTGTCCGATGGAAATATAAAAGTCACACAAGTTCATTCAGGCTGCAGTTTTTTGGTTGGAGAGAGAGACAGATTTTTGAAACTTGCCGGTTTTTCCTTTCATCCGATCTTGATCCGTATTCGTCCTTTAGCGAGGCCGTTCCGTGGAAGACTTGTCATCTGGGCAAAGATGGACGCACACAAGTCCCCAACAGTCTCATACGTTTCTCCTGGTGCATCTAAAGGGGTTGTTCCCCAGACCCTCTTTTATCCTTACTCAGGGGTCTCAGATGTCAATCAGGTTGGGATGATGCAATCCCTCAACCAGCCCACTCTGGTCATTCCCTGGCTTCAATGAATAGTACAGTACTCAATACACAATTCCATCTCCAAGAGACAATGGCCATTATCCGTGGCTTTGTATCACTGAGGCCACATTGTATCACATTCCAAACCCTTGAGGATCCTGCGTGTGTCTCTCTCATTTCCTGGGTCCCAGACCCGAATTAATAGTGATCTTACGATTCTCAAAAAGGAGGGGACTACTTTGTACCCTTCGGCCCCTCAGAGTTGGGGCACAGTCGTAACAATTGTAAATTATCCTATGATCAGGCTAGGGTTAAATCAGTAGTTGCTGGGTGTCACGGTTTGAAGGGCCACACTGTACCTCAATAAATAAATTTTAATGATTTGTATTGATTGTGGAAGGTACGATTAGTAACTTTGAAGATGATATGAAAATTGGTGGTATTGGATCAAGAGAAATCTACAATATTATATAGATCAGGTTAGTTGGGTTGGGCAGTGGCCAATGGAATTTAACCCTCCCAATTGAGAGGTGATACTTGTACAGTAAATGGTAGGGCACTAAGAATGCGGATGACCAGAGAGAATGAGGGAAACAGTCTATCAGTAACGACACATAGCAATAGGGGAGTAAAGGTATCTTATGGCCTGCTTTAGCAAATAAAAGTTGGGATGGTATGTCATAGCTTCTATAACTCTGGTTAGCCACTCTTAGTGTACTGTGTGCAATTTGAGTCATCAGAAAGAATGTGGTTGTTCTACAGAAAGGACTACAGGGGATCTGGAGGAAAAGTTCTTTACAGAGAGCGGTTGATATCAGGAACACATCATATAAATTAGAACTAAGTAGTATATTGAAGAAGGTTTTGAGGGACAGGATTCATGCTTACTTGGAAATGCAGGGACAGAATAAGAAGAGTCAGCAAAGTCTTGTGCTAGAGAGATCACAGCTCACAGATCTGACTGGGTATTTTGAGGAGGTTCCTGGGTAGATCAGGAGAGAACAAAGGAGAGAGGGGCAGCAGGTTACCTGAAATTGAAGAATTCAATGTTCATACCACCAGGTTGTAGACTCCTCAGGCAGAATATGAAATTTTTTGCATTTGGCCTCACCCTGGTAGTGGAGGAAACCATAGACACATAGTAAGTGTGGAACTGGGAAAGGGAATTATTGTGAAATGTTTTGCATCTGGGAGCTCCTGGCGGCCACTGACAACAGAGAACGGGTGCTTGGACAAAAGTCTGATATAGATTAGTCCTCGCTAGAGCACCAAATGCAGTAGATGAAGGTAGAAGAGGTGTGCATCAATCATTCTCTCATCTGGATGGAGGTAAGGAAGGAGTTGGAGGGCAGGTGTGACACTTCCTACAAATACAGAGGAAGGTGACAGGGGAGAGGACGAATGGTTGGGGGGAGATAAGAAAACAGGGATGTCGCAAAGAGAGCATGACTCTTGAGAAATTGATATTGTCATTTAAAGTAAAATTGGATAGGTATATGGACAAGAAAGGAATGGAGGGTTATGGGCTGAGAGCAGGTTGGTGGGACTAGGTGAGAGTAAGCATTCGGCATGGACTAGATGGGCCGAGATGGCCTGTTTCCATGCTGTAATTGTTATATGGTTATAAAGGCAGAAAAGGATAGGGAGGGTCCTGCTGAAGGGTCTTGGCCTGAAACATCAACTGTTTATTCAATTCCATAGATACTGTCTGATCCGTTGAGTTCCTCCAGCATTTTGTATGTTTTACTCTGAGGAATGGAAGATGTGCCTGGTAATGAGATCATGTTGCTGGATGCAGAGGCTGGTGGGGTAAATGATAAGGACCCAAGGGAATTCTATTTTTGCTCTGTTAGAGGGGAGGCAGGGTGAGAGCAGAAGTGTGGGAAGTGGAGAAGGTGCAGTTGAAGGCTCCATGAACCATGGTGGGGAGGACATGTTTCCTGAGAAAGGAGAACCAGAGTGAAGAGCCTCGTTTGGAGAATAGATACAGCAGAGACAAAGAGGAAATGTGACCAAGGGATTGCATCCTCACAAGGGGAAGAGTGGGAGGAGCTACAGTTTAGGTAGCCATGGGAGTCAGTGGGTTTGCAGTAAATGTCAAGGGGTAGTGTAATTGTTTGTTGCCAAGTGAAATCTGAAATAGAATCAGCAAATGGTTAGAGGTCAGGCCATATCTGATGATAAAGAGACAGTATTAATTTGTCCACCTGATCACTTTAATTCGGATATTAAATCAGAGATATCCTTAAATGCTCTCTGCTGCAGACTGATGACCTTCCTGCTTTGAAGAACAACAGTCACTCTGGTGCTCAAGGAGAGTAGGCCGAGCTGCTTCAGTGACCATCAGAATTAACAAATTTCACGGCATACTTCAGTGAGCTGATTCTGAATCTGTCTCGTGCACTCAGGTACACTGAAATGCTTTACTTTCCATCTGTAACCAGACAGATGACTCCAAGTACAAGTACATTGAGGTAATGCACAAGGAAAAGCAATAGCAGAATGCAGAATGTCGTGTTACTGTTACAGAGGAAGTGCAGTGCAGACAGGCAAATAAGCAGGTAAATTGAATTCTTCTTTATTTACCAGAAGCCTGCTCAAGAAAGTGAAGAAATGTGAAAAGAAAATTTAATCTTAAAAATCTACAGAGGAACAGGTTAGGATGAGAACAGAAGAAAGACTGATATGACTGATTTTCTCCTGGCAATTTGTAGCAACAAAATATCCGGAGAGTGAGAGGCTGTAGTGAATGGTACAAAGAGACTGCTCTGTAGACCAGGGGTGGTGGGTCGGGAAGATTGATACTTGCAACTGTCCTGTGAACTAATAAAGCTTGTTATGACTGTTTATTGTGTCATTTGCAGTTCAGATGAAGGGTCTTGGCCTCAGATGTTAACTCTGTTTATTTTCTCACAGATGTGGCCTGCCTGATGAGTACTTTCAGATTTCCAGCATCTGCTCCATTTTATTTTCCATGTCCCTGTTATTGAATATTTGCCTTTGACAATCACACATATTCAGAAACTCAGTAAAAGATCATGTTTGAAACATATTTTAAAAATTGAAACATAGGAAAAACACATATCCACTTAGAATATGATTAAATTGAAAAGTAATGTCCATTTACCTTTCTCCTGATGGATGAATGTTGTAATTCATTGAAGGGCAACTCAGTACTTGTGCAAGGTTTAACCTAGTAGACAGATGTACAATGGGCAGGTCGCATTTGCTTTCACTTCATTTTTGCTTGAATATATAATATATGATGTTCAAAATTCAAGGTTAATTTATTATCAAAGTACATATATGTCACCATGTAGAACTCTGAGATTCATTTTCTTTCAGGCACACTCAATAAATCTGTAATAGAATAATAACCATAATAGAATCAATGGAAGAGTGCACCAACCTAGGGGTTCGACCAGTCTGTAAAAGCCAGCAAACTGTGCAAATACACAGAGAAAGAAATAATAAGAATAAATAAATAAACAATAACGATCAAGAACACGAGATGAAGAGTCCCTGAAAGCGAGTCCATAAATTGTGGGAACATCTCAAAGATGGGCAAATGTAGATGAGTGAAGTTATCATTTTTGAATCATGAACCTGCTGGTTGAGGGGTAGTAATTGTTCCTGAACCTGGTGGACTGAATCCTGAGGCTCTTGTACGTTTTTCCTGATGGCAGCAGTAAGAAGGGAGCGTGTCCTCGGTGGAGAGGAATTCCTGGATGATGGATACTGCTTTCTTGCGATTACGCTTCATGTAGATGTGCTCAAAGCTGGGGAGGGCATTGCCCATGACGTGCCTGAGGGAGAACTTCAAACAATCTGCGAGTCAAAGAAAGAGTCTTCTCCTGTAGCTCACATTGTCTGCATAGACCCTAAAACTTCTGAATACCAACACCTTCCTTTAGCTAAATTCTGTGTCACCAATGTTTCTCTCCACCCTCTTACTTGCAAATGTGGCCTTTGCATAATACAATAATGTGAATGAGTAAGAAAGGCTAATGCATTGTCTGGCATTACATTTCTAACTGTGATTGCTAATATTTCTTTGATATCATGTATATTTGAACAAATTGGAATGAATACCATCATTTATATGTGCTCTTTCTAGCCACATCATGAATCAACCTGGTTTAATTTAATACAGGTCTGGTGGGGGGCGGGGGGGGCGGGGGTCTAGTGACTGAGTAAGCTCAACACTGGGAGTCACATGTCTGAGTCAGAAGTCGAGGTACTTAGTTTTGTGAACTCAAGTTTATATCCCCCTCGCAGCAGTGGTGTGTTACCAGGGATGCAGGGGTAGAATTCTAGTTTGGCTTCCAGCTGTGCAACATCTGTTCAGACCCGTTCCCTAGAAACTTCACATGAAACTGAAATAAAAAGGAAAGCAAGTTTCGGTGAGAGACGGTTAGCCTGTAATTCCAGTTTTACACGTGCAGCAGAGCGAAAATCTGTCATTGTGTTGTACTGATTCCCATTTTCTCCTGCAGCACAGAAAAAAGTACATTCAGCCCTTCGAGTCTGTGTTGACTCTTAAACCTACATCAAAGAAAACTATTCTCATTCACATGCATATTTAAATACTGTATTTTTAATGCATTCTTTATGCCCATGGTGTGTTTTTATGCTGCACTGGATCCAGATTAACACTCATTTCATTCTCCTGTGTACTGAAGAATGACAACAAGCAATTTTTGAATGTTGAACAATGCCATCACGGCATCCTCACCTCCAGTACTCCTGCCGTTAGCTACCACATGGGGAAGTTTGCAGTCGAAAATCCAGCTAACAGCCTATAGATCCTTGGGTTGTGGGAAGAGACTTCAACAACTGGGGAGAAAGTGTGCAATCACAGGGAGAATTGTCGGCTCTGTTCAGAATGGAATTGAGATGCCAGAGTATCTGCAGCTCATGTAATGTTGTAACTATGCTTTATAGTTTTGAAAGTATTTGATGCTTTGCATGTTTTCCTAGATTAACCTTGTTATCTAAACACAAATACTAGTGATGTTGAATATAAGGATTTCAATGTCATGCTAATGTTAATTCCTTAACCAATACATATCCACTGGTCATTCAATCTTTTTGTATTTGTGAGACTTTGCATTGTGTAAACTGAACTCTACATCATAAAGAGTTCTGCACTTCATTGAAGGCCCATGAATTAGATTCAAAGGCATTTGAAACATCCCAAGGACATGGAAGTTACTTTCCCTTTGATTTACTTCATCTGTATATATCTCACAGATTGGAGTCAAAAGCAGCCACTATGCATGTCATTCAGTATAAGACTTTGTTTTTCCAACACAATTGGTTTAGCCTGGTGCAGTGTGAGAGATAATGCCTAGAAAGTGCTTCATGTCAAGGATCTATAAGCACCAGAGTGACAGCCTTTAAGAAGTATTTACAATCATAGTTTAACCTCTTTTTTTAAAAGTTCATGCATGCTCCTGTGAACAGATTAACCATTCTCCATTTCAAAGCTAATTGGTATTGTACCTGCCTGTGAAGTGTGAAAGTCACATACCAACTTCATTAAAGCCCTATTGATGAATGTAGTTCTCCCATTGAATGATTTTCATCTGTAATAGGTTTTCTTCTTCACAGCACAAAGGAACTGAATCGTGAATCATGGTTATAAAAACACTGAAGCTCTAGCTTTGGACTGGTTAGAGTGGGACAGCAGCTCGCCCTGAAGGTATTGGGCATGAAAATACTTAGCCAAATTTGCTGCCTATTGTCACCTCATCCCTTAAATCCCTCTAAGCCTATGGCTATGTTTGCCTGCTGCAACACCCCTGCTGGAGCCTCCCACAAGGAGCAACCAAGACTTAACGATTCCCTGATGACTTTTGACAACAATGATAGTTTCAGTAGTTCTAAAAGTCTCTACTAATCAAGCACCTACAAGCACAGCCTTTTCTCCTTGGAGCGACGGAGGATGAGAGGTCACCTGATAGAGGTGTATAAGATGATGAGAGGCATTGATCATGTGGATAGTCAGAGGCTTTTTCCCAGGGCTGAAATAGCTAACATGAGGGGACACAGTTTTAAGGTGCCTGGAAGTAGGTACAGAGGAGATGTCGGGGATAAGATTTTTATGCAGAGAGTGGTGAGTGCATAGAATAGGCTGCCAGCGACAGTGGTGGAGGCAGATACGATAGGGTCTTTTAAGAGACTCCTGGACAGGTACATAGAGCTCAGAAAAATAGAGGGCTATGGGTAACTCCAGGTAATTTCTAATGTAAGAACATGTTTGGAACAGCCTTGTGGGCTGAAGGGCTTCTATTATGCTGTAGGCTTTCTATGTTTCTATACTGTACAAGTCATTTGGTACTGGCCCAACGTAGAGTGTTTACTCTTTTCCATGGATGCTGTCTGGCCTGCTGAGCTCCCCCAGCATTTAGTAAGTGATAAATCAATTGTTATCCTTAGTTAAAATGCCTTAAGTTGTGATAAATTAATTTGGATTGTATACATATGCAGTTTTGTGAAGAAATGGAAGCAGAAAACTTAAACAAAACCTAAGTTTTAAACAAAGGTTGTTGCCAAGTGTACTCTCCACATATTTTGCAATTGCTGCTGGGCTCTGTGAATAGGTATGGAAATGGATGATGGGCTGAACACCAGAAGACAGCTGAACAGCTGGCCCAATACCTTCAGGTGAGCTGCTGTCCCACTCTAACCAGCCCAAGGCTGGAGCTTCAGTGTCTTTATAACCAATGCTCATGGATACAAGATTCATTTCTTTTGTGCTGTGAAGGGGAAAACGATGATGGAGGAAAATCAAGCCAATTTTGGAAGGTGTAGGGAGATGGCTCTGGTGGCCCTCTGATCATTATTTTCGGAGGTTGTGGTCCAAGTGGAGAAGTTCAAGGATCAAATTTATTATTATTACCTCTTCCTTTTTGTATTTGATCAGTGGTTGAACACCCAGGTTGGTGTGGTCTTTCATTGATTCTGTTAATCTGTTGCAGTTTGTAAAGAACATTAATCTGCAGGCTGTTGATGAAAAATCTGACAACGACGAGAGTGACACTGGACCAGCTAGCCTGAGAGTTACAGTGTGAAAATTTAATAATCAACAATATGGTTTACACCAGAAGTGAACAGTAAAGTAATTAAAATGCAATTGGACACAGGTTCAGCTGTTTCAGCCATTCCACAAAATGAGTTTGAACATCATTTCAAAGCTGCTAATACTCATACTGGAGAAAAGATAAATCTGGTGGGATTGACATGTGAAATACAACAACCAACAAGCAACATTGAGGTTATTTGTGGTAAGAACCGGAGGTGAAGGATTGTGGGGGTGTGATTGGTTGAGATAACTAGAATTTGATTGGAGATCTAGCCACTATTTGCATGCCACATCCCCTGCAATGAAGCTATCTGAAAGTCAATTAAGAAAAGTACTGGATGATGCCACAGGTGTCTCCATGTCAAACAGCATGAACCATTGCCAAACAGAGGACAAACAGGCATTGATAACAACCTTTGTGCCTCTGGTCAACAAGCATGTTGGACCAAAGAAGGACCATGCTGCTCAGAGGAATCATGAAGGTGACAAAAGCAGTGGTCTGACTACAAAAGGCAAAGTATCTGAAAAAGATTCTGATATGTTAATCAGGCAGTTACTTGTGAAATGCGGCAGAGTTTTAAGCTGGAAGTTCAAAGAGCTTCAGAAAAGTTGCAAGCATTCAGCTTTTGTGAATATAAAGAACCAGCATCTAATCTGAGTGCATTAAAGTTATTACATGAACATCAAGTGGGAGACAAAAAGCTGCAGGATGAATGGAAATACAAAAACAGAGAATTTGACAGATAATATTGTGGATGAGGAAACCAGGATAAAAGATCAGAATGTAAAGGGAACAACAGAAGGAATAATAAGAGAATACTCTAGTGAACTAAATGGACCCTCCCATGATCAAGATGTACAAACCGGAAGAAGAAAAACAAAGAAGAAAGGTGGTTACCATCATCAGAATCAGTTCCTGCAGTCTCAGTGTCAATTCCTCCATCCACCATGGAGGAGGCCCAAGAACCAGAAATTGTTCTCACAGCCACAAGTCTCACCTGCCAAGCAGAGTGATTCCCCCTTATCAGGAGAGGTGTTATCCCATAAGAGAAAGGAAGCCTCGACAGCAATTAAAATTTTTAGGCCTGAAAGGAACAATTTAAACTTTACTATGCTGTGGATGTCTGTATATAGTAGTTGCATTATATACCATACTGAGTATATGGTTGAGATGCATTCTACATTGAGTTGATAGCTAAGCAGGGTGATATATTTAATATTTTAATAATATTTGAGCAACCTTGCATATATATTAGTTGATTAAGCATTCTTGTTCATTTAAATAATTATGGGTTTTATGTAAAAATACGTAAATTACCTACATCATCACGCTATCATGTGATATGTGCACAGCTCGTTTAAAGAGAAGACAAAGCCAGACTCACATTTTAGCCTCCCGTGTTTTTCTTTGAATTCATTTAATGTTTTGAAGTTACAAAACATAACAGATCCCCTACATTATTTATAAAGTAAGAAGAAGCTGTGTAATTAAACATTGAAAATTTGTTGAGTATTCATGGAGTTAAGTGATAAAACATTTCCATCTATAAAACTATATTGGCTAGAGTTTGGATCAATTTCTAAGCATTTGATAACAAATCACTCCTAAATTGAGTTAACCAGAGCAGTATCAGCCCAGTGGTCACTCTTGAGTGAAGGAGTGTCTTTTGGGAAATTGGACCAGATTCTTCTGGACATTATCCATGTTGGTGTGTTTAGCTTTTTCTAGCATGAGATCTTCACCTAATTGTAACCCCATCCACGGAACACCCAGTCTGGTAATTACTCACCTGAGTTAGAGTAAAATGCTAAAGTACATGACATGACTTTTATGTAACAGTTCCAAAAAACTCCATCAAACCCAATAATGTCAAAAAAGAGCAGCAGACGAAGAGTCACTATTCTGACATCAAAGTATTACAAATTTCATCGGTCTGCCTCATCTTACAATATTCAAGATATTTGAAACCTCAGCCCTGATTGCAACTTTCTTTGTACTAGACCAGGGGTCAGCAACCTTTACCACTGAAAGAGCCACTTGGACCCGTTTCCCACAGAAAAGAAAACACTGGGAGCCGCAAAACCCGTTTGACATTTAAAATGAAATAACACTGCATACAACGTTTTTTTTGCCTTTATGCTATGTATAAACAAACTATAATGTGTTGCATTAATGAAATTGATGAACTCCTGCAGAGAAAACGAAATTACATTTCTGCATGCAACAAAAACATTTTGAACTCCGAAAAAAAGACGTTGGGTTGAAAGTTACTTTTAAGTAAAATACTCAATGTCTATTTGAGTCCTTCTTGTATTTATGAAAAACGCCGAACTTAAATTTTCCGCCAGCAGCAAACCAAAGATAACATCAGCCAGCTGTCAGCCTGAAAAATAAAAGGACTATTTCACTGAACAATGAAAAAATATGAATATACATAAAATAATAGGCAATTAAAATATTTATCATACTTGGTTAATGGGATTTCTGCTCCTGGACCTCAGCGCACAGCGTCTGCACATCAGGGCTGTATGACGTCACCTTCATCTTTACACAGGATCGCAAGCTGTCATCTGTGAGGCGTGCGCGATGTTTGTTTTTAATAAAGTTCATGTTGGAGAACACCTGCTCACATACATATGTGGATCCAAAGATCGACAGGACTCCAAGCGCATACTTTTTCATGTTTACATAAATGTCGGGCATAGCATTCCATGTTTCGAACACAAGTTTGTCCGGTTTTAGAAGGTTTTCAATATCACTCCATTTGTGATTCTGAGCAAGAACGGCCTTCTGACGGGCAACATCTTCAAGGTCTGCTGTCAAGCGTCTAAACTTGGACACCCATATGTCTTTGTCGGCTATGTCGGCCAGTTCCATCTCAAGATCAGGTTGAATCACACCTGCCAATGCAGTCGTATTCAGTAGGGAAGGATCGATGCTTAAGGGAGTGACCGGGAAGGATAATGTATTTTTTTCCTCTCTGAACTCACAGAAGCGTTTCCCAAACGATGTTTGCATTGCGATGATTGCAAAATGTAAATACTCCGAAATTATCATGTCGTGACCTTGTTTGAACTCTCTCAAATTGGGGAAGTGAGACAAAGTGCCTTTCTGTAAATCTCTGGCAAGCACTGTCGGATGCCAAAACATCCTCCAACATGTGCAGGGCTGTGCGTCCTTACCCCGTTGAAGAGCTGTGTTCAGCGTGTTCAGGTGCGCTGTCATGTCTACCATGAAGTGTAGCTTTTCCAGCCACTCTGGCTGTTCCAGCTCAGGAAAGGTGAGCCCTTTGCTGCCCAGGAAAGTTTTCACTTCCTCCAGACACGCGACAAAGCGTTTCAGCACCTTCCGCCTGGACAGCCAGCGACAAAAACACGTTGTAGCGGTGTCAGTAAACTGCAGTCAAAGATAGCTTTATTCGAACTAAACAGCCTTGCTTTTAAGTCTCCCTCAACCCAGCCCCCATGGACGCAGATGCTGCAAAAGACGCGTACTCACAAACCCCCGTAGGCTATCTCCCTTAGCCGGAATGCTGGCTAATTGTGAGCCGTTTCGGATGTGGCAGGAAATGTGTCGCCACACTTAGATTGTACAAGATCACCATAATCTTCAAATTTAGAATTACATTTCAAAAGCTAACAAACTAACATAAAATACATTTTAATTAAATACTGACCAATTATTTCCCAAAGCCACAGGGAGCCGCAGCACAGAGGTGAAAGAGCCACAAATGGCTCGGGAGCCGCAGGTTGCCGACACCCGTACTAGACACATCAGCACTACATGCTGTGATCTCTGTCTCACCTCCCACACCTCATGATTACTTATAGCTTCAATCACTGCAGATAATTACATCGGCTGTCCCCACAAATACAAGACCTAGAGTGGCAGTAGTCTGAAGACTGCTGAGGAACAAATTTCTTTTACCAAAGTAAGTATCTCAATGTTACATTGTCTGTTACCGAAGCACTTCAGTAACTTTGCTGATTTTTTATCGAGAATTTCAGAGGCCAATCTATCCACTCAGTTGGAGAATGCTCAACATGAGCAAAAAGTACCGGCTTTGTCACTGACATCAAAATTCAGCAAAAGATTCATCAATAAAGTGCAACTATGAAATCAATTTCATTGAAGTAAAAATGCATGAAGTGCTACTTTGAAAGGAATACTGAAAAAAATTGAATGATGATATCCCGATTAATGGCAAGAATGAGATGATATAAAGGTGGCACAAACACTTTGAAGGACTATAAATCAGGTACTCCTTTATAGATAATAATTAAAATTGAGTCAGGTCATGGTTGTAAGATCCCTGGATTTGCTCCTGTTAGCACAGATATCAAGGCAAACATCAATAAAGCTCAAGGATTACAGCAAATTCCTATAGCGATATGTGCACTGCAGAGCTCTCATTGACCAGCTATGAATATTCTCCTAACTCATATGGAGACTTGGCAATATTCCAAAAAAATAAATCTCAACTGTATGTGTGTAGCTGCAAGCCCTCCTTCGACAGGTCACAGAGGTGTCTGGCTGTCATTTTGATAAAATCTTTGTATGCTACTGAGGGTTCTTCAGGGACTTGTCGAAGAAAACTTAGGAAGCATTTCAAATTCAGCTCAAGTCACCATCACCTGTGCCCTTCCTCAATCAGTTTTCATCCATCATATTTCATGGCTTATAATGGGTAAAGTTTTAAAAGAAAACAGTAAATGAATCACATAAAATGCTGGAGGAACTCAGAAGGTCAGGCAGTGTCTATGGGTTTTCAGGTCCTGAAGAAGGGTCTCAGCCGGAAATGTTTGCTGTTTATTCATTTCCATAGACGCTGCCTGACCTGCTGAGCTCCTCCAGCATTTTGAGTGTTGCTTTGGATTTCCAGCATCTGCAGAATTTCTCATGTTCAGCAAGTGAATCATATCATAATATTAAACCAGACTGGTGCTCCAGCACTTTGGCGTTTGGAGCAGACAATGGAATGTTACTTTTCGCTGTGGGCATCATTGAATCATGGCTGAAAGATTATATCTGGGAGCTTAATGTCCAAATTGTATCAAAAGGGTAGGCAAGAAGGCAGAGGGGGTGGAGTTGCTCATTTGGTAAATATGAAATCAAGTCATTAGAAAGAGGTGACATGGGGATGGAAGATGTTGAATCATTGTGGATAGGGTTAAGGAACTGCAAGGATAAAGAGACCCTTATGGGAGTTGTATACAGATCCCCTGACAATAGAAAGGATGTGGCCTACAAATTCCAGCAGGAAATATAATGCATGGCAAAAGGGCAATGTTACAATTGTCATGGGGGATTTCAATATGCAGGTAGATTAGAAAAATCAGGATGGTGCTGGATTCCAGCTGGTGGAATTTCTAGAGGCCCTACAAGATGGATTTTTAGAGCAGCTCACGGTTGAACCCACTGGGGGATCAGCCATTCTGAATTGGGTATTGCGCAATTAACCAGAATTGATTAGAGAGTTTAAGATTTTTTTAAAAATCCCTTGGGGCAGGTGATCATAATATGATTGAATTCATCCTAAATTTGAGAAGGAATATTACAATGGCATAAAGGGAAATGCAGAGACATGAGAGAGGTGTTGACCAGAATTGATTGGAAGAGAGCACTGCCAGGGATGATGGCAGAGCAGCAATAGCTGGAATTTTCGGAAGCAATTTGGAAGGCACAAAATATATACATCCCAAAGAGGAAGAAGAATTCTAAAGGAATGATGACATAAACATGGCTAACAAGAGAAATTAAAGCCAAAGAGAGTGAATATAGTAGATCAGAATATAGTGGGAAGTTAGAAGCCTGGGAAGCTTTTAAAAACCAACAAAAGGCAACAAAAACTCATTAAAAAGGTCAAGATGGAATCCAAAAGTAAGCTAACCAATAATATTAAAGAGGATACGAAAAGTTTCTTCAAATACATAAAGTGTAAAAGAGAGGTGAGAGTGGATATTGTTGGAAACAATGCTGAAGATGTGGTAATGGGGGACAATGAAATAACAGATGAATTGAACAAATATTTTGGATCAGTCTTCACCGCGGAAGACACTAGCAGTATGGTGGAAGTTCTTGGTGTCAGGGGTCATGAACTGTGTGAAGTTACCATAACTAGGTTATTGGGAAACTGAAAGGTTTGAAGGCAGATAGGTCAACAGGACAAGATAGTGTATATTCCAGAGTTCTGAAAGAGGTGGCTGAAGAGATTGTGGAAGCATTCGTAATGATCTTTCAAGAATCACTAGATTCTGGAATGGTTCTGGAAGACTGGAACTCTTCAAGAAGGGAAAGAGGCAGAAGAAAGGAAACTATAGGCCAGTTAGTCTGATCGCAGTGGTTTGGAAGATATTGGAGCCGATTATTAAAGATTAGGTTTGCAGGGTGCTTGGAGGCACACGTTAAAATAGGCTGTAGTCAGCGTGATTTCCTCAAGTGAAAATCTTGCCTGACTAAGCTGTTGGAATTCTCTGAAGAAATAACAAGCAAGATAGACAAAGGAGAATCGGTGGATGCTATGTACTTGGATTTTCAGAAGGCTTTTGACAAGGTGCCAAACATGACACTCCTTAGCAAGCTACGAGCCCATGGTATTACAGGAAAGATTTTAGCATCTAACATTGGCTGACTGGCAGGAGGCAAAGAGTTGGAATAAAAATGCCTTTTCTGTCTGGCTGGTGGTGACCAGTGGTACTCCACAGGAGTCTGTGTTGGGACCAATTCTTTTTACATTAGATCAATGAATGGATGGCTTTGTTGAAAAATTTGCAGATGATATGAAGATAAGTGGATGAGCAGTTTATTTTAAGGAAGTAGAGAGGCTACAGGAGGACTAGGAGAATGGGCAAAAAATAGAAACTGAGTCATGCACTTCGGCAGGAGAAATGAAAGAATTGATTATTTTCCAAATGGAGGAAAAGTTAAAAAAAACTGAGATGCAAAGGGACTTGGGAGTCTTTGTGCAAGATTCCCTAAAGGTTAATTTGCGGGCTGAATCCGTGGCATTCATTTCAAGAGGACTAGAATACGAAAGCAAGGATGTAATGCTGAGGCTTTTTAAAGCACTGGTGAGGCCTCACTTGGAGTATTGTGAGCAGCTTTGTACCTCTTGCCTTCGCAAGGATGTGCTGAAACTGGAAAGGGTTCAAATGAGGTTCACCAAAATGATGCCTGGATTGAATTACTTGTCACATGAAAAGCTTTGGACCTGTATTCACTAGCATTCAGAAGAATGAGGGGTGTTCTTATTGAAACTTATTGGATGCCGAAAGGCCTTGATAGAGTGGATGTGAAGAGAATGTTTCCTATGGTGGGAGAGTCTAAGATGAGAGGACACAGTCTTAGAATAGAGGGGTGTCCTTTGAGAACAGAGATGAGGAGGGATTTCTTTCACTAGAGAATAGTGAATCTGCAGAATACTTTGCCATGAGCAGCTGTAGATGCCAAGTCTTTACATATATTTAAGGCAGAGGTTAATAGATTCTTGACTGATCAAGGCATGAAGGAACACAAGGAGAAGTCCAGGGAAATGGGGCTGAGAAGAAAATTGGATTACAGGAAAATGGCGGAGTAGAGTCAAAGGGCGTAATGGTCTGTTTCTGCTCCTATATGTTATGATCTCATGGTCTTGTAAGGGACCCAATACTCTTCACAATATTACAAAAGAGGCCTCACTCGTGCTTTGCAGAGCCTCAATGTTACATCCTTGCTTTCATATTCTCGTCCTCTTGAAATGAATGCTAACATTGCATTTGCCTTCCTCGCCACAAACTCAACCTGTCACAGTCCTGGCTGTTAATTCCCCATTTTCTCCTAATTCCCTTTGATTGTGTCACACCTGGTTCTCATCAAGACCTGCAGCATAAAAACCCCGGCTTTGTATCCACTTGTTGACAGATTGTTGTTTTAGCCAGTGTGGTAATTAATGTTCCTGGCTGCTTAGGATTGTGTGTTCTAAGTTTCATTTCAGTACCAAGGTTTAACTGTATAACTCTGTCTCTCTGGGTCAAGATATGGGTTCTAAGTTTTACTTCAGTACTGAGGTTTACCTATGTAACTCTGTGTCAAGAACAGCATTGTCTACTGCTTGCCTTTCTACACTCTGTGCCAAGATAAATTCTGCCGGCCTCCTGCTTTCCTGTTTCCCCTCCTGTTTGCAGCTCCAGCCACTCTCACACCCTTGTTTGTGTCCTAACTCAACCTCCATGCCAGCCTCCTGCGTTTAGGTTAGTCCCGTTCCTTGCAACACAACCTGCAAATTAATCTTTAGGGAATCCAGCACAAGGTCTTGCAAGTCCTTTTGCACCTCAGAATTTTGGATTTTCTCTTCATTTAGAAAATAGGCTGCCATTTTATTTCTTCCAAAGTGCATGACCATACACTTTCTGATACTATATTCACCTGCCATTTTTTTGTCCATTCTCCTAAGTCATTCTGCAGCCTCTCTACTTCATCAAAGCTACTTGCCCCTCCACCTATCTTTGTATTGTCTGCAAACTTCGCCACAAAGCCATTGAAGGCATTGACAAAGAATGTAAAAATGATTTCATCATTAATTTTCTCTTCCCTGAAAGCAAGTCCATTCCTATTAAAAAGATCTTAAAAACAGTTCAAGAAATGTTTTCTCGTGGCTTTCTGGATTGAGATGTTGTCTCTGAACTTCAAAGTTCTGAACATTGATGGTTATTAAATTTAAGTTATGAGTGTCTGCTTTTTACTTGCCTATGATGGGAGCAGTGGATATCCTGCTCCTTAAAAATGTTTTTTTTTGCAACACATAGAAAATGCTGGAAGAACTCAGCAGTTCAGGCAACATATATAGAAATGAATGAACAGTCAACATTTCAGGCTGAGATCCTTCTTTAGGACCTGGCCTGAAATTTTGACTGTTCATTCATTTCCACAGATGCTGCCTGACCTGCTGAGTTCCTCCAGCAGTTGGGTGTGTTGCTTTGGATGTATATCATTAGCAGAATTTCTTGTGTTTGTTATTTTTTTCTTTATTCTAAAGATATTTTGACTCTAGCCAATGTTTTGTCTTTGAAAATTTTCAACTCAGTATTAGGATCAGCTGAATTGATTTGAGCATCGTTTACATTTGATGTGTAAAGATTGATTCAGCCACCAGTATACACTTGATCAAATTTTCCTTTCCAGTGCATTTAGTGATGATTGAATCAAAATTGCATGTTTTACTCAGTGAAAATTCTCTAATGAAAGTAAGGTTTCATTATTTATGTAAATTGACCTCTTGGAAGTTTCCATTACCCATCAAAATCATCCATCTGTTTCTGATAAACCTGATTTTTCTTCATAGGACATGATAAGAACAGATTATCAGGAGCTGATTAAAATCAGAATACAATAAACAATTAGCATTTAATTGAATTAAATCCAGACCAGCAATTTCCATATTTCTGTGAGTATTAAGCATGTTTGCTAGGGTTACAAGTGGCTTTTAACACTTATCAGGGTGTTACTCTTTTATTTTGATACATCCATCCCACATTTGTTGTCTTAATTCTGTTAAGAGCAGGCTGTATCATCAACAACTTTCCTTGCAGTGAATTAACAACATCTCAGAGTTACAAACACCATTTTTCAGGCCAGTTTCAATTGAAAACTTACTATTAAATTCTGCGATTTTCGTAGTTAAAAACCGCGATGAGTTTAACTGAGGAAGCTGACCAGGTAAGTAGCCGCATTTCCTATAAGTCAAATGCTGGAGTTTCATGGACTCAACATCTCATGTTCTTGATATTTATTGCTTATTTATTGATTGCTTGTTTGTACTTGCTGTGAAAGTCTGCAAGAAAATGAATCTCAAGGTTGTTTATGGTGACATATGTGATTTTATAATAAATATACTTCAAAATTTACAGAGAAGCAGTGAAGAGATAGGGCTGGACTTCCATAACATTGGCTCTCTGTTTGCAGTCACCTTAGGATTTTCTGGGCCGTTTCTATGCTGGAAAACTGAAGGTTCAGAACATGAAAGAGGAGTAGTCACAGTTGTCCATTTCAGATTCCCTGCTTTAGAAACATCTGGGCACACAAAAGAACCTGGCTTTTGAACTTGTGCTGAGCTCTCCTGCAACTGAGAGCAGTTGGAGTGTGCACTTGTGGACAAAATTGTGGAAATAAGAATGGAAAATCTGGATTTGCAAATTATCTTAAATAATTGAATTCAATTTTGGGCTTGGAAAGTTGTTTGGTTCTGAAGTGTGATGTTCGACCTTGAACTAGAATGAGGTTCAATCAATAGACAATAGGTGCAGAAGTAGACCATTCGGCCCTTTGAGCCTGCATCACCATTTTGAGATCATGGCTGATCATCTACTATCAATACCCGGTTCCTGCCTTGTCCCCATGTCCCTTAATTCCCCTATCCATAAGATACCTATCTAGCTCCTTCTTGAAAGCATCCAGAGAATTGGCCTCCACTACCTTCCGAGGCAGTGCATTCCAGACCCCCACAACTCTCTGGGAGAAGAAGTTTTTCCTTAACTCTGTCCTAAATGACCTACCCCTTATTCTGAAACCATGCCCTCTGGTACTGGACTCTCCCAGCATCTGGAACATATTTCCAGCCTCTATCTTGTCCAATCCCTTAATAATTTTATAGGTTGCAATCAGATCTCCTCTCAATCTCCTTAATTCCAGCATGTACAAGCCCAGTTTCTCTAACCTCTCAGCATAAGACAGTCCTGACATCCCAGGAATTAACCTTATGAATCTATGCTGCACTTCTTCTACAGCCAGGATGTCCTTCCTTAACCCTGGAGACCAAAACTGTACACAAAACTCCAGGTGTGGTCTCACCAGGGCCCTGTACAAATGCAAAGAGGATTTCTTTGCTCTTGTACTCAATTCCCTATGTAATGAAGGCCAACATTCCATTAGCCTTCTTCACTGCCTGCTGCACTTGCTCATTTACCTTCAGTGACTGATGAACAAGGACTCCTAGATCTCTTTGTATTTCTCCCTTACCTAACTTTACACTGTTCAGATAATAATCTGCCTTCCTGTTCTTACTCCAAAAGTGGATAACCTCACACTTATTCACATTAAACTGAGGGAGCTTGTACAATGCCCAAGAATTGGCATTTTAGAGCAGCTTGTGGTTGAGCCCATGAGGGAAAAGTCACTTCTGGATTTGGTGTTATGTTATGAACCAGATTTGATTTGGGAGCTTAAAGAGACAATGATCATGATATCAGTTTGAGAGGGAGAAGCTATAGTCAGATGTATCAGTATTATAGTAAAGTAAAGGGAATTGCAGGTGCATGAGAGAGGAGCTGGCCAAAGTTGTTTGGAAGGGGTTACTAGCAGGGATGGTGGCAAAATAGCAATGGCTGGAGATTCTGGAAGCAATTTGGAAGGAGCAGGATCGATACATCAAAAAGAAGTAGTTTTCGAAAGTGAGGATAAGGCAACTGTGGATGACAAACAAAGTCAAAGACCGCATAAAAGTAAAAGACAGGGCATATAACATAATAAATATTAATGGATTGGACAGAGCTCTTAGAACATTGGGCATCGCTGATACAGGGAATCAGAGAGCCATTGGCAACATTACCAAGACAGCAAAGATAGCTTCAAGATAGCTCTGGATAAGGAGAATACTTCCATGAGGATCTGCAGCACATGGTAACTGAACACAGATCGTGGCTTGATCAACCACAGCTGGGTCACCTGGGTGAGGGTGTTGAAGGACCTGAGACACCCGATGACCTCGGGTTAACTCAGTGATGATGTGTTCAGAGCAGTGAGAGATGTATTCTTCAAAAAGGAAAGCTTTTAAAAATAACAGCAGCAAATAAAAAATAATGAGAGAGCATGGATTATGATGGTAAGCTTGTCAATAATATAAAAAAGAGTATCATATGATTTTTTCAGGTATATCATGAGTAAAAGAAAGAGGAGAGTAGGTATCAGTCTGCTGGAAAATGATGCTCGAGAGGTAGTAATGGTGGATGAGCTTAATAAGTATATTGCATCAATCTTCACTGTGAAAGACACCAGTAGTGTGCCAGAGATTTAAGAGAGTCGGGGACAGAAGTGAGCGTAGTTGTTTTTACCTAGGAGAAAGTGCTTGGGAAGCTGAAAGGTCTGAAGGTAGATAAGTCACCTGGACAAGACAGACTACACCCCAGAGTTATGTAAAGGGAGATGAAGAGATTAAGGAAGAATTATTATTGATCTTTCAAGAATCGCCTAGATCAGGGGTCGGCAACCTTTACCACTGAATGAGCCATTTGGACCCGTTTCCCACAGAAAAGAAAACACTGGGAGCCACAAAACCCGTTTGACATTTAAAATGAAATAACACTGCATACAACGTTTTTTTGCCTTTATGCTATGTATAAACAAACTATAATGAGTTGCATTTATGAAATCAATGAACTCCTGCAGAGAAAACGAACTTACATTACTGCATGCAACAAAAACATTTTGAACTCCGAAAAAAAGACGTTGGGTTGAAGGTTACTCTTAAGTAAAATACTCAATGTCTATTTGAGTCCTTCTTGTATTAATGAAAAACGCCGAACGTAAATTGTCCGCCAGCAGCAAACCAAAAATAACATCAGCCAGCTGTCAACATGAAAAATAAAAGGACTATTTCACTGAACAATGAAAAAATATGAATATACGTAAAATAATAGGCAATTAAAATATTTATCATACTTGGTTAATGGGATTTCTGCTCCTGGACCTCAGCGTCTGCACATCAGGGCTGTATGACGTCACCTTCATCTTTACACAGGATCGCAAGCTGTCATCTGTGAGGCGTCCACGATGTTTGTTTTTAATAAAGTTCATGTTGGAGAACACCTGCTCATATACATATGTGGGTCCAAAGATCGACAGGACTCCAAGCGCGTACTTTTTAATGTTTACATAAATGTCGGGGATAGCATTCCATGTTTCGAACACAAGTTTGTCCAGTTAGAGAAGGTTTTCAATATCACTCCATTTGTGATTCTGAGCAAGAACGGCCTTCTGATGGGCAACATCTTCAAGGTCTGCTGTCAAGTGTCTAAACTTGGACACCCATATGTCTTTGTCGTCTATGTCGGCCAGTTCCATCTCAAGATCAGGTTGACTCACACCTGCCAATGCAGTCGTATTCAGTAGGGATGGATCGATGCTTAGGGGAGTAACCGGGAAGGATACTGTGCCTTTTACCTCTCTGAACTCACAGAAGTGTTTCCCAAACGATGTTTGTATTGTGATGATTGCAGAATGTAAATACTCCAAATTTATCATGTTGTGAGCTTGTTTGAACTCTCCCAAATTGGGGAAGTGAGTCAATGTGCCTTTCTGTAAATCTCTGGCAAGCACTTTCAACTTGCGCTCGAATGCCAAAACATCCTCCAACATGTGCAGGGCTGTACGTCCTTACCCCTGAAGAGCTGTGTTCAGCGTGTTCAGGTGCGCTGTCATGTCTACCATGAAGTGTAGCTTTTACAGGCACTCTGGCTGTTCCAGCTCAGGAAAGGTGAGACCTTTGCTGCCCAGGAAAGTTTTCACTTCTTCCAGACACGCGACAAAGCGTTTCAGCACCTCCCCTCTTGACAGCCACCGGACTTTGTTGTGCAGCAGGAGATCAGAATATGCGCTTTCCAGCTCGTCCAGTAACAAACGGAATTGATGGTGATTTAAACTTTTTGCCATTTTTTTTATTGACAATCTGAATGACAACATCCATTACTTTTGTGCATTCTGGAGGAAATGTTTGAGCGCACAGTGCCTCTTGGTGAAAGATGCAGTGAAAGATCAGCAGCTTTCTGTCCAGCGACTTCTGCAGTAAAGCCACAAATCCCTTGTGCCACTCCTGTCATACTTGGTGCCCCATCAGTAGCTACTGACACCAGGTGGGTGGTCTTTATTACTTTGGCTCTTAAACAATTCAAGACAGCCTCACAGATGTCCTCCCCCCCCCCCCCCCCCGTGTTTGGCCTTTTAGAGGTATCAACTCAATCATTTCTATCTGTGGCCTGGCAGAGTTTACATACCGGCAGAACAGCGCTATTTGTTCAATATCACCTTTGTCTTTAGACTCGTCACAGGCAATCAAGTAGGCCACAGCTTAATTGATGTCTTTAGTTTACTATCTTGTGATGTCTTCTGCCATTTTTATGGTTCTGTCTTTGCAGAGAGGGGCATATCCCTGATTTTCTGCACAATTTCACTCTTGCTTTTAAAGTCCGTGAATAGATGTTCTGAAATCTCAAGGAAAGATTCTTTTATATATTCACCATCTGTAAACTGCTTCCCGTGCCTGACTATTTCCTGAGCGGCAATATAACTGGCGTATGTCGTTGATTTTCCAGACTTCATCCACTTCTTGAAATGATTTTTGCTCAGATTAACCTTCCGCTTCAGTTCCGAAACGGCTTTTTTTCTCTCATCTCCATCCAGATATTTCTGAGCAAAGGCTGCGTGTCTATTCTGGAAATATCTTGCGACTTCTGACTTTTTGTCGTTTGCTGCTTTCTCATTGCATATTAAGCATACCGGTAAACCAGTCTCGTCAGAAGTGAAAGCAAATGAATCTGCCCACGTATCATTAAACATTCTGTTTTCTTCAGTCACTTTTCTTTTTTTAGAATTCTCCATAGTTAGCCGACCTTGGATCGAAAAATTAAAGAAATCGCGCACTGGCGGGTGTCAGGCATTGGCAGTGGTGACGTATATTAATAGCGACAAAAAACACGTTTTATTTAGATTGTACAAGATCACCATAATCTTCAAATATAGAATTACATTTCAAAAACTAACAAACTAACATAAAATATATTTTAATTAAATACTCATCATTTATTTT
Organism: Hypanus sabinus; assembly: GCF_030144855.1. Taxonomy (NCBI): domain Eukaryota; kingdom Metazoa; phylum Chordata; class Chondrichthyes; order Myliobatiformes; family Dasyatidae; genus Hypanus; species Hypanus sabinus. The sequence continues at coordinate 36,058,025 of NC_082707.1, forward strand.
CCAAAGCCACAGGGAGCCACAGCACAGAGATGAAAGATTCGCATGCGGCTCCGGAGCCGCAGGTTGCCGACCCCTGGCCTAGATTCTAGAATGATTCTGGAGGATTGGAAAATTGCAAGTGTCACTCCACTCTTTAAGAAGGGAGGGAGGGAGGCAAACAAATGGATATCATTGGCCAACTAGTCTGATGTCAGTGGCTGGGAAGATGTTGGAATCCATTACTAAGAATGAGTACATGGTACTTGGAGGCTCCTGGTAAAAATAGAGCAGAGTTAGCATGGTTTCCTTAAGGGAAAATCTTGCCTGACCTATCTGGGAATTCTTTGAGGAATAGACAAAGGAGAGCCAATGGATGTTGCTTACCTGGTCCCTCAACACCAGCCCCATAGCAAAGAAGGCCCAGCAGCATCTCTACTTTCTGTGAAGGCTGAGGAAAGTCCATCTCCCACCACTGTCCCCCGCCCCCCCCATCCTCATTGCATTCTACAGGGATTGTATTGAGAGCATCCTGAGCAGCTGCATCACTGACAGGTTCGGAAATTGCACCATCTCGGATCGCAAGACCCTGCAGTGGATAGTGAGGTCAGCTGAGAAGATCATCGGGGTCTCTCTTCCCGCCATCACGGACATTTACACTACACGCTGCATCCACAAAGGACACAGCATTATGAAGGACCCCATGTACCCCTCATACAAACTCTTCTCCCTCCTGCCGTCTGGGAAAAGGCTCTGAAGCATTCGGGCTATCACGACCAGACTATGTAACGGTTTCTTCCCCCAAGCTATCAGACTGCTCAATACCTGAAGCCTGGACTGACACCTTGCCCTATTGTCCTGTTTATTATTTATTGTAATGCCTGCACTGTTTTTGTGCACTTTATGCAGTCCAGTGTAGCTCTGTAGTCTAGTGTATCTTTCTCTGAGTTGTTGTTGTTTCTTTTTATATACGTAGTTCATTCTAGTTTTTGTAATGTGTCATGTAACACCATGGTCCTGAAAAACGTTGTCCCATTTTTACTATGCACTGTACCAGCAGTTATGACAATAAAAGTGACTTGACTTGGATTTTCAGAGGGCCTTTAACAAGATGCTCATATGAAGCTGCTAAGCAAGATAAGAGCCCATTGTATAACAGAAAAGATACTAGCATGGATAAAAGATTGGTGGCCTGGCTGTAGGTAAAGAGTGGGAATAAAGGGAGCCTATTCTGATTGGCTGCTGATGATTAATAGTGTTCTGTAAATATTAGTATTGGGACCACTTCTTTTCATGTTTTATGTCAGTGATTTGGATAATAAAATTGATGGCTTTTTGGCCAAGTATACAGATGATGCAAGGATAGGTAGAGGTGCAGGCAGATTAGGAGAAAGGGCAAAGAAGTGACAGATGGAATATAGTGCATGGAAGTTTATGGTCATGTACTGTGGTAGAAGGAATAAAGGTGCAGACAATTTTCTAAATGGGGAAAAATTCAGAAGTTTGAGGTGTAAAAGGATTTAGGAATCCCTGTGTAGGATTCCTTGCAGGTTGAGTTGGTGGTAAAAAAGGCAAATGCAATATTAACTTTTATTTTGAGAGGACTAGAATATAAAAACAAAGTTTTAATGCTGAGGCTTTGTAAATGATCAGTCAGACTGCTCTCGGATTATTGTGAGCAGCTTTCAGTCCACTTTCTAAGAAAAGCTGTGCTGGCATTGGAGAGTCAGAAGAGGTCCACGAGCATGATTCTGGAAATAAAGGTTAAAATATGAAGAATATTTGATGGCTTTGGGCCTGTACTCATTAGAGTTTAGAAGAATGAAGGAGGATCTGATGGAAACCAGAAGAATATTGAATGAATGTGGAGAGGATGTTTCCTATAGTTAAGACCAGAGTGCACAACAGAGAACAGACGAACATCTCTTAGAACAGAGATGAGGAGGAATTTCTTTAGCCAGAGGGTAGTGTTTCTGTAGACAGATAGCTGCGGAGACCATGCCATTGGGTATATTTGAAGTGGAGTTTTATAGGTTCTTGATTAGTAAGGATGTCAAAGATTATGGGGAAGAGGAAGAAGAGTGGGGTTGAGAGGGATAAGAAGTCATCCATGATGGAATGGTGGGGCAGACTTAACAGGTCAATTGGCCAAATTCTGCTCTTGTATCTTATAATCTTATGGAACTGCACAGCAGGTTGATAATGGACAGGTTGCAATGAGAGTACTTGGAGGATTAAAGGATTAAAGTGGATGCTCAGAGCTATACACACTTATGGACTTAACAGCTGTTTTCAACCCCACAGTTGTGCAAACAGGATTTGGTTTCCATATGTAGAAATGATCATGTAGTGAGAAATGGATGCAGCACCCCAAATTGATTCATCTAGAAAGAGTGCTTATAATCTTGGACATTGAGAATGAAATGGAGGAGAAAGAACAATTTTGGGAAAAGTTGCTGAGAGAATGAAAATAGATTTTGGTAGCAACAAACTAAAATATCCCATGGAAATGCATCATTTCAATGGGGAAGTGCAGAGGAAGACTTATCTGGTGATGGCTTTGTGTTAGAAGTGGCAGAAATCATGAAGAACATGAAGGCTTGCAGGATGGAAGGCAAGAAAAACCCTGTCTTGCCCCTCTGTGACCTATTCCGTCTGCCTATCACTCATACACTGCTCTCACTGGTTCTCTCCTGTCCATCATACTTCCTTTATTTGACTCCTCCTCACCTTTGTTTCTTAAGAAACTCCATAGCCCGTTGTTGCCACCACCGATCACATCCCAACCTTTGTTGCTATACCACTCTTCCTTTCCCCACCCTGACTCATCTACTCTTAATCTGGATCCATTGATTGCTTCCCTGTTCATCCCTCACCTCTTTATGTAGGCTACTTCTCCTGTCTACTCTTTCAGTGCAGATGAAGGATCTTGAGCTGAAATGTAGCTGCTTCCTTTCCTCCACAAATGCTGCATGAGCCACTGATTTCCTCCAGCAGCTTTCCTTTTGCTCCAGATTCCAGCATCTGCAGTCTCTTGTGTCTCCAATAACTCTACCACCTTTGGGTAGAAGGAGAGAGCTTGTGTGCAGAAATGCCCAACTAATATGGAAGGGGAAAATACAGCTGAAAAAAATGCAGAGGATGTATTGGTGTGTCAGGGCAGATGTGATAGAGATGGACAAAGAAGGAAGATGAAGTGGAATCCCTACAGGAAGCAGGGTGGAAGAAAGTGTAGGCAAGGCAGCTGTCTTGAAGTTGATGCCTTTCACTAACCTATCTTTTGCTAAGGAGACAGGCAAACTGACAATGTGGGGGGAATGGGCACAAGTTATACAGTAGGGCAAGCATAGTAAAAAAATCAGTACCATCGATGGCCAGACTTTCTAGAAAAAATAAGGTAGTACCAACACGTTTGTCAATGTTTGATTTTAAAAGGTGAGGCAGTAGCCAGAGTAGAAGGGAAGGAGAATGTTGCATACACTGTATTCCATGCTTGGAATCACAGGAGTTTATGTGGAGGAAGTTGTCAAAGTGAAAACATCCAGATAGGTTCTTGGAAACAGCTTGAAAATCCCCAAGACTACCTCAAAACATTTTTTTCTCTGAACTTGCACTAATATAATTGTGTATCTTTTACTTTGTTTTATCATGTTTTATCAATTATTATATAATTTATGTTAATTTAAGCCTATGCTGACCTTTGTTTGTTGTGTACAGTGCTGCTGCTACAAAAAGCTAATTTACATGGCACTTACAAGCTGGGTACATACACCTATGGTATTGCATTTGAAATTGGAGTTGGGAAAGGCACACCACTTCCCTTCAAAGGAGCAACAAGGTGTCTTCAAGCTCTGGCAGTGGAGGGAGGAGGCAATGAGGACAGTGGAAGGGAAGAGGTAAAAGGCAGCTGTGGCATTTCTGTTATGCAAGAGATTCTTTCCTGAGTAACAAACACAAAATCCTGGAGGAACTCTGCAGGTCTGGCAGCATCTGCAAAAAGCAAAAAAGAGTCAATATTTTGAGCCCTGATGAAGGGTCTCATCCCAAAACATTCCTCTTCATAGATGTTGCCTTACTTGATGAGTTCCCTCAAGATTTTGTTTGGATTCAGTTATCTCTCAACGTTCCCAATTACTGCAAGAACGAAGCAGCTGTTGAATATATTGGAAACTATGTGATGTACATAGTTGTTTATGAACAAGAAATAATAGTGCTTGTATTATTTTGTAATGAAATAATCAATATACTTTTGAACTGTTTTCTGTCTCATAAACAAATGCGTGTATTTAAAGTATTAAACTAGTTGCTTTTATCAATATTATTTACTGATTAAAGAGCTTAATAATGAATCTAATGTTGCTGATATCTAAATTGAGTTTAATTAGTGATTCAGTGGCAGCTGGAAGTGATTTGCAGGATTCAATTACTCTTCTCAATGAGAGCTTGTTAAAACAGTTTTACCAATATAAAACTGAGCTTGGGTAATGGGTCATTTTATTGAAAAGGTTTGTTAAATTTAATAGACTTTAAAAATTCTTGCCAGGTGGATCATCAGAAAGTTTCCTCCTGTGCTGTAACTTTTAAATTAGTGAATATTATAGATTGGCTATTCTTGGGGGTTCTTACATATTTGGCAATATTAAGCTTCTGTGACAGTGTCCCACTAGAGTTGTGGGATAGGGTTAATTTAAAAACCTTTTAGGATTTGCTCAAACTAATAGCTCAATTTGATCACCAATTCTGAGAAGCATTTCACAAATATGGGATTGAGTGAGTCTGGCTGTGATTTATAATTCCGGAGGGAATTGTTGCCATTCAGTCACTCCCACACAAGCAAGTCTGGGACATACTGAGTGACAGATGTTGTCTCATCTGTCGTTCCATCCAACATTATGTTGAGGAATCTGCCCCTTGATCCTTTACCAGTTCAAATTGGCATGGGACCATAGACCCATTCATGTATAGATTTTCAGCCCGGAGGAAGGGAAATAATTTGTTTTAACTTTGTTCTTTGTTAACAGTTTTGTGGACTGATATTTCAGTTATTTTAAAACAATGTTCTGTTAAATAGTACCGCTTATATTATTCCATAACTGTTTTGGCTTTACTACTGAGGTTTGGTGTTTGGTTTAGAGGGCCATATTCTAAATGTTAAGTAACAAGGCCATAGAGGAGATGGCATCCGCTTTGAAACTAGAGAACATGGTGAAGAGCTTCAGTCACAAATCTACAATCTCATTGTCCACGTCTTGGAATAGGAGATCTACCAGGGAAAATTGAAAGTGCTGCAATTATGTCTGCCTTGAAGAAAGGAGACGAGCCCGACTGTCACAGGCAAAGCCATTGCCGGAGTCCATTGCACCTACTCCTGGTGGCTACAGTGCAGCTTCTGAATCACAGCAAGGTTAAAAGCTTAGAAAAATAGAGGGCTATGCATAACCCTAGGTAATTTCTAAAGTAAGTACATGTGGGCCGAAGGGTCTGTATTATGCTGAAGGTTTTCAATGTTTCTGTGTTTTGTCCATGTAAAGGTACATTAGATGTGATCTTCACCGGTGGACACCTCGAAGAAACAAAACCAACCATGATACTTGGCCTTCCTTTACTAAAGCTATTGATTGCAATGATCAGGAGAGATTGTAGATGATGATCCTCAGATCTAGTTTTGCACAGAAAGCTGTGTCCTATTTACGCTTGCTTCACAATAGCACACAGACCATGATACTTTTTTAAAAAAAATCAGTTTACACAGAACCACCTCAGTGAAGACTAATGTTAATCAAGGCTGAGTCCTTGCCAAACCTGTTCCTCAGTCTTTCTAGCTGTAATTTTACACCTGATCTCAAGTCAAGTCAAGTCACTTTTATTGTCATTACGACCATAACTGCTGGTACAGTACACAATAAAAATGAGACAACGTTTTTCAGGACCATGGTGTTACATGACACAGACAGAACTATGTAAAAAAAAAACACAGAAAAAAAGTACACTAGACTACAGACCTACCCAGGACTGCATAAAGTACACAAAACAGTGCAGGGATTACAATAAGTAATAAACAGGACAATAGGGCAATAAGCTGTCAGTCCAGGTTCTGGGTATTGAGGAGTCTGATAGCTTGGGGGAAGAAACTGTTACATAGTCTGGTCGTGAGAACCCGAATACTTTGGTGCCTTTTCCCAGATGGCAGGAGGGAGAAGAGTTTGTATGAGGGGTGTGTGGGGTCCTTCATAATGCTGTTTGCTTTGCAGATGCAGCGTGTAGTGTAAATGTCCGTGATGGCGGGAAGAGAGACTCTGATGATCTTCTCAGCTGACCTCACTATCTACTGCAGGATCTTGCGATCCGAGATGGTGCAATTTCTGAACCAGGCAGTGATGCAGCTGTTCAGGATGCTCTCAATACAACCAAGTGGAGGGAGGCTCCTGAAGCGCCTACCGGATGGGAGGAGAGTAAAAAGTCCATGGTTAGGGTGAGATGCATCCTTGATGATGCTTTTCACACTGTTCAGGCAGCGTTTATGGTAGATGTTCTGAATGGTTGGCAATTGGGTGCTGATAATTCGCGGGGCAGATTTCACCACACATTGGAGTGCTTTGCGGTCCGATACGGGACAATTGCCATACCACACTGAGATGCAGTTGGTGAGTATGCTCTCAATGGTACAGCAGTAAAAATCCATCAGTATCCTGGGACAGAGGTGAGCTTTCTTGATGCTCCGCAGAAAATAAAGGTGCTGTTGTGCTAATTTGATCAGGATGGAGGAGTTCAGGGACCAGGTGAAATCCTCGGAAATGTGGACACCAAGGAATCTGAAGCTTGATGCACTCTCCACTACAGCTCCGTTGATGTAGATGGGGGTGTGAGTGTGGCTCCTAGCATGCCTGAAGTCCAACATAATCTCCTTGGTCTTCTGGGTGTTAAGGGCCAGGTTGTTGTCAGCACACCAAGCGGCCAGGTGCTGGACCTCGTCCCTGTAGGCCATCTTGTCATCCCTTCTGATCAGGCCAATCACCATGGTGTAGTCTGCGAAATTGATTATGGAGTTAGAACCATGTACAGGAACACAGTCATAGGTGGAGAGGGAGTACAGAAGAGGGCTCAGCACACAGCCTTGAGGCACGCCAGTGTTCAGGGTGAGAGTGGAGGAGGAGAGGTTGTCTAACTTAACAGATTGGGGTCTGTAGTCAGAAAGTCCAAGGTCCAGTTGCAGAGGGATGAGCTGATAGCAAGCTGGTGAAGTTTGGCGATCAGCTCGGAGGGGATCACAGTATTGAATGCTGAACTAAAGTCAATAAACAGCATTCTGACTTAAGAGTTGGGGCTGTCCAGGTGGGTCAGGGCCGTGGAGATGGCGTCTTCTGTTGACCTGTTGGTGCGATAGGCAAATTGATGAGGGTCCAGGGTAGGATTTCACATATGATAGAACCAGTCTCTCAAAGCATTTTGCAATGATGGGGGTGAGTGCAACTGGGCGGAAGTCATTCAGGCCCGTGGCAGTGGAATGCTTCAGATCTGGCACGATGGTGGCGATCTTGAGGCTTGTGGGGACAACTGCCTGGGCCAGGGACAGATTGAAAATGTCCATGAAGATCCCGGCCAACTGCCCTGCACAGACTCTGAGCTCACGGCCAGGTATTCCATCCGGACCAGCTGCCTTCCGTATATTCACCCTGCTCAGGGTGGCGCAAACATTGGAGGAGGGAAGTGAGAGAGGCAGTTCACCAGGTGGGAGATCCACTTTGAGGGTGGCCTCCTTGTTCTCTCGGTCAAAGTGAGTGTAGGAGTAATTGAGCTCATCAGGGAGGGGAGCAGAGCTGGAAGGAGGCACAGTTCTAGGTGGTTGGAAGTCTGTAATGACCTGTATGCTGTGCCACATGCGCCGGGGGTCCGAGGAGTTGAAACGCTCCTCAATTCTCTGTTTGTATGTGTGTTTAGTCTGCGAGATTCCCCTCCTCAGGTTGGCCCTGGCTGAGCTGTAAGCCTCCCGATCTCCAGACCTGAAGGCTGAATCTCTGGCTTTGAGCAGAGATTCTATTTCTATTAGCTTCAAGAGGAATCTAAAATTAGCTTGGGCAGAAAGTTTCAGCAGATCCAATCCAGTCTGAATGCATTGATGCTACTGTAATGTCCTGGTTACAAGTTCTATACTGCCATGCGGTGAGGTAGCTTCTGTAAAAGCAGTGTGCCATGCTGGGAAGTGTGCTTTTGTTTCAGCTAAGACAAGACCCATGTTGTTCAATTTAGGAACGTAAGTCAGCCAATCAGGATTGTGGGAGGTGAAAGATGGTTCTAGAGAGCTGTGGGGAAGAGCTTTATGAAGGATAGTGGTCTTTTGGTGGGAAATGCAGTGAAATGAAGATTGGGAGAGACGCCCATAGGATTCAATCTGATGGGAAGACACAATTGCAAGGAGTGCTTCGTGAGATGAAGGAGTCCAAGATTGGAAGCTCCACTGGTGACTGGTGATGACAATTCAGCACTGTAATGGTTATACCTAGCTTTTGGAAGAGACGAGCTCCAACAGTCATGTGCACATTTAGACTAGTTGAACTGTAATGGGCCTTTTATTTTTCTTTCTTTCTCTTAATAACTGATAAATCTAAAATTAGTAAGTATGCTTTCTTTATAGTGTGTAATCTGTTTATTCTTGCTGAGTGATAATTGTGTATGGGCAGTATCTACACAGCGTTCGCTTAAATCAAGGTTTCTTCAATTGGAACATCACGCTTTTCATCTTTGGTTGAACCCTAAATCATACTGACCCTAGACTTATATTGTTTATGAAAGGTGGCCTTCTCACCTGAGTCATAGCAGAGGTAGTTAACAAGCCAAGATTGTATACAAACCCAGTAAGAGGGTTACACTACTCTTTCAGTCAGTTTTTGGATTGACTTAAGCTCCATTACAGGATGTTCAAAGTGCAAAGTAAACTTGTTATCAAAATATGTATACAGCACCATATACTACCATGAGATTTATTTTCTTGCAGGCATTCACAGTAGAACAATAAAATACAACAGAAGCAATGAAAAACTAAATACAAGTAAAGACTGGGAAACAATCAATGTGCAATAGAAGATGAAGTCTGAAAATACAGAAAAATAAATAAATAAGTAAATAAAAAATACAGTGGACATTTGTTGTTTTGCAGAGTCCCTGAAAGTGAACTGGTGGTGTGGAACCTATTGCTCCTGTATCTCCTTCCTGATGGCAACAGTGCCAAGGGAATATGGACTGGATGGTGCTTTCCTGCGACAGTGTTCCATGTACATGTGCTCAGTGGTGGGGATGGCTTTACATGTGATGAACTGGACTGTATTCATCACTTTTTGTAGTATGCATTTTGTGAAGGCTTTATTTCATGTGATATAATTAAGAAATGGAAGAAGTTGGCCTTTGGCCCTTATAACAAATCCACCATTAAGACCACAGCTGACCTTTTGCCTCTGTACCATTTCTCTCTACCAATGCCAATTCCAATGAATTCCTTTATTTCCATATGCCTGTTGATCTCTTGCTTTGCAAATACTCAGCAACTGTGCTTCAACAGGTAAAGAGATAAGGGAATTCTTTGTTATTAGAAATGCCATTCTTTGAAAGATTTGAAAGATCCTCTAATAGTAAGACCATAAGACATAGGCCATTCAGCCCCCCAAAACACCTGCCTTCTTGCCATATCCTTTGATGCCCTGACCAATCAGGAAACTATCAACTTCCACTTTAAATATATCCACGGACTTGGCCTCCACCATGGTCTGTGGCAGAGCATTCCACAGATTCACTGGTGAATAGTGGTGTGCCTCAGGGATCTGTACTGAGTCCAATGTTGTTTGTCATATACATTAATGATCTGGATGATGGGGTGGTAAATTGGATCAGTAAGTATGCAGATGATACTAAGGTAGGTGGTGTTCTGGATAATGAAGTAGGTTTTCAAAGTTTGCAGAGAGATTTAGGCCAGTTAGAAGAGTGGGCTGAGCGATGGCAGATGGAGTTTAATGCTGATAAGTGTGAGATGCTACATTTTGGTAGGGCTAATCAAAATAGGACATACATGGTAAATGGTAGGTCATTGAAGAATGCAGTAGAAAGAGTGATCTAGGAAAAATGGTGCATAGTTCCCTGAAGGTGGAATCTCATGTGGATAGGGTGGTGCAGAAAACCTTTGGTATGTTGGCCTTTATAAATCAGAGCATTGAGTATAGGAGTTGGGATGCAATGTTAAAATTGTACAAGGCATTGGTAAAGCTGAATTTGGAGTATTGTGCACAGTTTTGGTCACTGAATTATAGGAAAGATGTCAATGAAATAGAGAGAGTACAAAGAAGATTTACTAGAATGTTACCTGGGTTTCAGTACCTATGTTACAGGGAAAGATTGAACAAGTTAGGTCTTTATTCTTTGGAGCATAGAAGGCTGAGGGGGAACTTGATCGAGATATTTAAAATTATGAGGGGGATAGATAGAGTTGACGTGAACAGGCTGTTTCCATTGAGAGTAGGGGAGATTCAAACAAGAGGACATGAGTTGAGACTTGGGGGGCAAAAGTTTAAGGGTAACACGAGGGACAATTTCTTTACTCAGAGTGGTAGCTGTGTGGAATGAGCTTCCAGTAGAAGTGGTAGAGGCAGGTTCGGTATTGTCATTTAAAGTAAAATTGGATAGGTGTATGGACAGGAAAGGAATGGAGGGTTATGGGCTGAGTGTGGGTCAGTGGGATTAGGTGAGAGTAAGCGTTCAGCATGGACTAGAAGGGCCGAGATGGCCTGTTTCCGTGCTGTAATTGTTAAATGGTTATATGTTTATATGGTTACAGGTGCAAAGCTGTCAAACGCTCCTCATATGTTAACCTCTTCACTCCTGGAATCATCCTCTTGAACCTCCTCTGGACTCTCTCTAATGACAACAGATCCTTTTTGAGACATGGGGCCCAAAACTCTTGACAATACTCCAAGTGCAGCCTGCTAGTGTCGTAGCATTATCTCCTTGTTCTTATATTCTATTTTCCTTGATATAAATGCCAATATTGTACTTGCCTTCTTTACCACAGACTCAACCTGTGAATTAACCTTCTGAGAACCTTGTACAAGAATTCCTAAGTTTCTCTCCACCTCTGATGTTTGAACTTTCTCCACATTTAGATAATAATCTGTACTATTGTTCCTTTTACCAAAATGCATCATCATACATTTCCCAACATTGTATTCCATCTGCCACTTTTTTGCCCATTCTTACAATTTGTCTAAGTCCTGCTGCAATTGCATTGCTTCCTCAGTACTACCAACCCCTCCAGCCACCCTTATATCATCCACAAACTTTGCCACAGAGCCATCAATTCCACTATTTAAAGCATTAACCAACAATGTGAAAAGTAGTGGTCCCATTACTGACCTGTGAGGAACAACACTGGACACTGACAGCCAACCAGAAAAAGGCCTCCTTTATTCCCACTTGCTGCCTCCTGCCTGTCAGCCATTCCTCTATCTACACCAGTATCTTTCCTGTAATGCCATATGATTTTATCTTGTTAAGCAGCCTCATGTGTGGCACCTTATCAAATATCTTCTGGAAATCCAAGTAAATGACAGCCACGGCCTCTCTTTTGTCCAACCTTTCTGTTACTTTCTTGAAGAATTCTGACAGGTTTGTTAGGATTAATTTCCCTTTACAAAAATCATGCTAACTTTGATTAATTTTATCTTTAGTCTCCAAGTACCCTGAAACCTCATCCTTAATAATAGACTTGAACACTTTGCCAACCAGTGAGGTTAGGCTAACTGGCCTATAATTTCCTTTCTTTAGCAATCCTCCCTTAGTAAAGAGTGGAGTGAATTTGCAATTTTTCGGTCCTTTGGGACCATGCCAGAATCAAGTAAATCTTGAAAGATCATGAACAATTGTTATCTCTTCAGCAACCTCTCTCAGGACTCTGGGACGTAGTCCATCCGGTCCAGGTGACATGGCTATCTTAAGACCTTTGAGTTAAACCTAGCACTTTTTCCTTTGTAATAGAAACAGCACTCACTCCTGCTCCCTGACATGCACAGACCTCTGGAACACTGCTAGTGTCTTCCTCAATGAAGCTTGATGCAAAGTACCCATTAAGTTCATCTGCCATTTCTTTGTCCCCCATTACTACCTCACCATTTTCTGGTGGTCCAAAATCAACTCTCACTTCCCGTTTACTGTTTATATAACTGGAAAAAAAATTAGTATTTTCCTTTATATTATTGGCTAATTTGATCTTCTATTACATCGTTTCCCTTCTTAGAGGTTTTTTAGTTGCCTTTTATTGGATTTTAAAAACTTCCTAATCATCCTACTTCTTACTCACTTTTGCTGCCTTATATGCATTTCCTTGGCTTTTCTGCAGACCTTAACTTCCCTTGTCAGTCACGGTTGCCTACCCCTGCCATTTGAGAACTACTACTTCTGTGGAATGTATCTATCCTGCACCTTGTGAACAATTCCCAGAAACTTCAGCCACCTCTGCTCTGTTGTCATCCCTGCCAGTATCCCCCTCCAATCCACCTGGGCAAGCTCCTCTCTCATGCCTCTGTAATTTCTTTTATTCCACTGTGATACTGATACATGTGACTTGTGCTTCTCCCTCTCAAATTGCAGTATGAATTCAATCATATTCTAATCACTGTCTCCTAAGTGTTCCTTTATGTTAAGCTCCCTAATAAGATTTGGGATATTATACTACATCCAATTTAAGATAGCCTTCCCCCTACTTGGCTCAAGCACAAACTGCTGTAAAAAGCCATATCATAGGTATTCAACAAATACCTTCCCTTGCGATCCAACACCAGCCTGATTTTCCCAATCCCCTCGCATATTAAAGTCCCCCATTACAATTGCATAGTTTCCCTTATTACATACTTTTTGCAGCACCCCTTGCAATCTCAACCCCACAACTTGCTACTATTTGGAGGTCTATATATGATTCCCATATTGGTCTTTTTATCCTTGCAGTTTCTTAACTCCACCCACAAAGATTCAATATTCTCTGCCCCTATGTCACCTCTTTGTAAAGATCTAATTCCATCTCTTACCAACAGAGCCACACCAGCACCTATGCCCCCCTGCCTGTCCTTTCGATACAAAATATATCCTTTGATGTTAAACTCCCAACTATGGCCTTTCAGCTGTGACTCTGTGATGCCCACAATGTCACACCAACCAATCTCTTGTTGTGCTAAGAATTTGTCCATCTTATTCCGAATACTACCCATATTTAAATACAGCATCTTTAGTCTGCCTTCTTTGCCCTTTTGAATTTTGCCTCTGTTGTACAACTTAACTCTTTGATCTGTCTGTATTCATACCCGATAATTGTCTTGTCCTTCCTTAAATTCATGTTACACCCATCACCTACTTGTAAACCTGCTGGCTCATGCTCAGCTCTATCATACTGGTTCTTAACCCCCTGCCATATTAGTTTAAACCACTCACAACAGATTTAGTAAATCTGCCTGCAAGAATATTGGTCCCCTTTGGATTCAAGTTGTGAAGAAGGCGAATGCAGTGTTGGCATTCTTTTCTAGAGGTATAGAATATAAGAGCAGGGATGTGATGTTGAGGCTCTATAAGGCACTTGTGAGAAAACATTTGGAGTGTTGTGTACAGTTTTGGGCTCCTTATTTTAGAAAGGATATACTGACATTGGAGAAGGTTCAGAGAAGATTCATGTGAATGAAAGGGTTACTGTATGAGAAATGTCTGGCAGCTCTTGGGCTATATTCCCTGGCGTTCAGGAGAATGAGGGGGGATCTCATAGAAACATTCTGAATGTAAAAAGGCCTGAACAGATTAGATATGGCAAAGTTATTTCCCATGGTATGGGATTCTAGGACAAGAGGGCATGACTTCAGGATTGAAGGATGTCCTTTTAGAACTGAGATACAGAGAAATTACTTTTGTCAGAGGGTGGTAAATCTGTGGAATTTGTTGCGATGAGTGGCTGTGGAGGCCAAGTCATTGGGTGCATTTAAGGCAGAGATAGAGAGGTTCTTGATTAGCCAGGGCATCAAAGGGTATCTGATGAAAGCAGGGGAGTGGGGATGACTGGAAGAATTGGATCAGCCCATTATTGAATGGCAGAGCAGACTCGATGGGATGAATGGCCTATGTCTGCTCCTATATTTTATGGTCGTATAACCCACCCGTTCTGTACGGGTCACACCTTCCCCAGAAGAGGTCTAAATGATCTAGAAATCTGAATCCCTGCGCCCTGCTCCAATTATTCAGCCATCTCATTCTATGTCTATTCTCATTGTCACATGGCACTGGCAGCAATCCTGAGATTACCACCTGCTTCTTACTTCTTTCACCTCTTCACTTTCCCCAACAAGCCAAAGGTCATCGAGCTGCAGCTCCAATTCCCTAACACGATCTCTAAGGCACTGCATTCAGAGAAAAGAATTTTTTCCTGGTGCCCAGGATATTACTCCACATCCAAAGAACACTTTTAAAAAAAAAACAATGTGTGATGATTCATATTATTTGGCATTTGAGGGATTCTATGTTGACAGTGATTAGCTGCATCAGGCAAAGGGTGTCAAATTGACTTGTTTGTCTTCAGAGGCAGACTAAGATTGAAAAATAATTATGAGTTACAGCATAATTGAAAGTAGGAAAGAAATGAGGCTTGTAAGAATAAAGTGGACACAACATCAATGTGCATTTATATGGTCCTTATAATGCAGCAAGGAATCCCAAAGGAATGTTATCAATCACAGAACTGAAACAAGACAAATGAGACTAATCAAAAACATTATGGAGAGTAAAGCTGAGAACAGAAATATTTATTGAGGGAATTCCAGCACTTAAGAAGGTGGATAATTTATAGAATGTAGAATATGGAACATAACACAGTACAAGCACTTTGGCCCAGAATGTTGTGCTGACTTCTAAACTAATCAAAGTTCTATAAAATGCTTCCCTTGTGTATAGCCTTCCAGCTTTCTTTCATCCGTCTATCAAAGAGACTCCTAAATGTCCTTAACAGATCTGCCTCTAACACAAACCTCTGGCAGCACAAACCACATATTCACCAGTCTCTGTATAAAACCCCTACCTCTAACATCCTCCTTTTGGCCAGAAAGAATGACAATCTTCAAAACAGTGAATTCAAATGAATCAAGGACAGTGGAAGCAGTCTTTGTTCTTGCCGTGTGCTTGAGGGATGGAGGCTGCCATTTTGTGAAGACACTCGATTCTCCATTTTGTGAGCTTGACATGCTGGACTTGATTAGTGTTTTAAAGAAGGCACAAAGACTCTTCAGGTAATCTGCTGGACTGGAGGTCATTTCCAAAGAAGGGGGTACTTGTGAAGTGTTCTTTGGTTGGCTGTAACATGCAAGATTGTGAATGCCTGAGGCGATTCAAGCTCATTGCTGACTGAGAACAAAGAGCCATGAGTCAGCAACTGTCCCTTGATGGGAAGAGGATAATAGATGGATGCTGGCTTGGACCAGAGCCAATGACCAGGTGTTAAAGGCCAGACACATGACCTGCGGCCAATGACAGGGGAATGCGATATTTGAATTGATAAGCAACGGATATAAAAGTGGATGCTTTGTGTGTGCCGGTGGCGGTAACTTCGAAGAATAACCATGGCAGATACAAGCGAGAAGAACCCTGCATGAAGCACATGGAGAGTGAATCGGGATCACGAGGAACAAGGAGCGCCTGGTCAGCGTAAGTTCCTCTGCCTGGGTGATACCTTCGCTATTCTTTGACTATTCAGGAGAGTCAGGGATACTTAGCAGGTGTACACACAAGGTATTTAGTGTATGAATTCACGTACTTGTTAGTTTGAACAATAAAGGTAATTGTCAGTAAATACAGATCTCTCTGTGCTTTACTCAGAATTGTTGGAAGAGGTAGAAGTGGTATCTCTCTCTCTCTTTTTCCACCACTCCCTATACATTTCTCCAATCACTTAAAATTATTCCCTCTTGTATTCACCATTTCCACCCTAGGAAACTGGCGCTGGCTCTTCACTCTGTCAATGTCTCTTATACACTTCTATCAAGTTAGCTGTCATCCACTTTCACCCCAAAGAGAAAAACACATTCTTTACTTATAAGTCATGCTCTCTGATCCAGGCAGCATCCTGGTAAATCTCCTCTGCACCCTCTCTTAAGCTTCCACAACCTTCCTTTAATGAAGCAAGCAGACCTGAACACAATACTCCAAGTGTGCTCTACATTATAAAGCTACAACATTACCTTATGCCTCTTGAATTCAATCCCTCAACTAATGAAGGTCCACACACCATACGTCTTCAGCAACTTTGAGGGAACTATGGACATGAACCCCAAGATCCTCCCTGTTCCTCGTCACTGTTAAGAATACTGTCATCAACCCTGTACTTTCTGCCTTGAAGTTCAACCTTCCATAGAGTTTCACTTCACCAGATTGAACTCCATCTGCCACTTTTCAGCCCAGCTCTGCATTCTATCCATGTCCCATTATGACTATGACTACTATGACCACTATGACTACCTTCTACACTATCCACAACACCACCAACCTTTGTGTCATCTGTCGACTTCCTAACTCGCCTCTCCACTTCCTCATTTAAGTCATTCATAAGAATCACAATCAGCAGGGTTCCTGAAATAGATCCTTGCGGAATGCCCCTGGTCATGACCTCTAGGTAGAATACACTATCTATTACCACCCTCTCATTTCTGTGGGCAAATCAATTCTGAATCCATGCAGACTTACTAAACTACATATACTGCACAGTCACTGCTCTACCTTCAATTTATTTTGTCACTTCCTCAACAAAGTTGTTCAGGCTTGTGAGGTATGATCTGCCCCTTACAAAGCTATGCTGATTATCCCTAATCATACTACGCTCCTCCAAATGGTTGTAAATCCTATCTCTGAGAATCATCTCCAATAGATTGCCCATCACTGTGGTAAGATTCACAGGTCTACAATTCCCAGGGTTATCCCTATTACCTTTCTTGAACAAAGGAATAACATTTGCTAGCCTGGAATCTTTTGGTACTACTTCTATGGCCAGTGAGGATGCAAAGATTGCCGTCAAAGATGCAGCAATCTCTTCTCTCACTTCCCGTAGTAATCCAGGTGACATACAAATTTTAATGTTGATCTAAAGTTCCAGCACATCCTCTTTCTTAACCTCAAAGTGGTCCAACATATTAGTCTGCTTTATGCTGACCCTGTATTCATCAATGCTCTTCTCACTGGAGAATACTGAAGCAAAATATTCACTAAAGATCTCTCCTACCACCTCCAACTTCAGGCATGTTTCCTCTACAATCCTTGATCGGTCCTACCCTCACTTTAGTCACCTTCCTGTTCCTCACATGTGTAGAATGTCTTGGGGTTTTCCTGTAATCCTACTCACCAAGATCTTCTTGTGTCCTCCTCTAGCTCTCCTATGTCCTTAAGTTCCTTTAACTTTCAAGAGCCCTGTCTGCCCTTTGCTGAACCTTAAGTATGTGTCTTTTTTTCTCTTGAGTAGACAATCCACAACTTCTGTCAATTGTGATCCTTTTCACCCACCATCTGTTCTCTGCCTCAATGGAACAAACCTTTTCAGAAACCCATGCAAATATTCCCTAAACAACCTCCACACTTTTGTGTGTATATGCCTGAGAACATCTGTTACCATATGATGCTCCAAGTTCTTTTCTAGTAGCATCCATAATTTGTCCTCCTCCAATTAAATATTTTTCTAAACTGTTTTGCTCCTTTTCCTCTCCAAGACCACAGTAAGATAATGGATTTGTGGTCACTATCTCTGAAATGCACAGCCACTGAGATGTCTGTCACCTAACCATGTTCATTGGCCAATACTAGATCCAAAATGGCCTATCCTGTCATCAGCCTGAGCACATATTATGTCAGGAATCCTTCCTGGACACACATTCTGCCCCATCTAAAAGGAGGTGCTGTTTCTGAAATGGAAAGCTTGCTTGTAAGTCCTTAAAAAGAAGTGCCAATTGGCCTAATTCTACCCCTAATTTTTAAGAGAAGCATTTGTTACTTCCCCTTGGTATCTTAATTACAGAGCCAGACGAGTTCAAAGTAAAATTTATTATCAGTGTACATTCATGTCACCACATACTACCCTGAGATTCTTTTTCTGTGAGCATACTTAGCAAATCTATGGAACAGTAACTGCAAATAAATGGACAGCAAAATGTGTAAATGCAAATATAAATAAATAGCAATTAAGTAAAAATGAGAGCTGTAAAATAAAAGGGCATTGACACTAAAGCATGATCTAAGAAACATCCCAGATTGTACAGCTAAGATACTGAGGGTAATGTACTGTGCTTTAATTCTGCTCTTATTGGGGCTAATTTTCAATGTCATTATCTATGCTGTAATGGAACACAACGGATCACATAACTATTACGGAAATCATAAGGTTTTATACTATTGATTGCTGTGGTATGTGTATCAGGTGAGTTCTACTTAGGTAACAAACAAAAAGCAAATATGGATACTCAAACAAAAATCAGAAAATGCTGGAAATAGTCAGGTTACATCAATGGAGAGAAAAACAAAGTTAAAATGTAGACAATCTTTCTTAAATAAGTGCACTGTTTGCTACGTTAGTACCATACCAATAAAATTCAAGTTATACCTGTGCTACTGATAAAGGTCACCTTATATTGGATCATACTTCCTTCAAAAGACCCAATTATAAAAACTTAAAAGCATTAATTAATCATAAATTGGCATGAAATTAATAAAAGCCTAAATGGCAGATTCTATTTTTTTGTATGTTTAAAGCAGAGCAATCAAAAGCTTGATTCAGATTGGAATTTAACACCTGTCAGAGGGTTTCTCCAATATTTTGACTCCTGAATCTCATGTTAATCATTTATTTTGGATTTTAAAATGTTTAAATGGGTTATCAGCTTTGATCTATTCAGCAATTCCTGTACTAAATAAAAAACTGCTCTTGTTATTCAAGAGGAATATGGAATTCAACTAACATTACATTTAGTCAATTGCAACAAACTGAAGGGCCTATTTATAATTGAACACATAATAAAATAAGGATATTTAATAATTGTTGAGGAAATGGGTTCTTGGGCTGTTTGTGGATCAGTTCATTCCCATTCAGTTAACGTTACTCTGGGCAATTCTCATCAACCATGGTACAGCTGATAACAAAGGGGTTGTCAGGCAATTTCTGGCTCATGCGATCAAAGGAAGAACAAATTTATTTTAAATTAAAAACTGGGACATTTTTAATAAAGAAATACATTTTTAATTAGTTGTAACTAATTCACCAATGCAAATATTGCCTCCTGAAGAGAAGACCGAAAGATACAACTCAGAAAGACTCAGCCTGATATGATAAATCCATAAGATTTACTGAAGACCACAGCTGATGTCTTTGCAGTTTCCTAATTTGATCATGTTTCCAGTTTACCTGGAGAGAGAGCTGATAAGGTATCAATCATACATTTATACTCTCTGGTAACTTTACAAATGTATATACTTTTGGCTTTTTCTGCTTTAACTGTTAATAAACCGGTTTAAATAATTATCACAAATATCGTCCTGGCAGGCATCTTTTCTATCCTTATTCGGGATGTCAACAGCTTTAATTTAGGTGGGATCTGTTTCCCTTGTTTTAATTAATTCAAGATAATAATTAGATAAATGAATTGATTCATTTAAATGTTTGCTGTGACATTTTAAAAACATTGTTTCCCTGTGGGAAATGTCAGTGCTTCATTCACAATGATAAGTTCATTATTATTAGTGTGCCACCCACCTAATTTTGATTTCAGCATATTTGCCTCCCTTGTCTTGCTTCTGTTTGTGTGTCTTTTGCTCTCTCTCTTTAATTCTTTCTCTATTCTACCTTGTACATTGAAACAACATACAATGTAAATTGTTAAGCAGTTATAAAACTTCTGTGTCTCTGTTTATGTGTGCATATGTATTTGACTCTCTTAAGCAGAAATAAAAATATAACACACAAAAAGAAGCAGTAAGTGCTATATGGTCCACGGAGATTGCTTTTCCGTTAAAAATAACCATGCCAGATCCTGTGCCTTGTCCAGCTTCCTATGCAATTATGATTGTTATGTCTTCTGACTTCCTTAGTGCTTAAAGGACTATCAATCTCAGCCTAGGGAGTACTCAGTGAGCTTTCATAATCCTCCAAGAAAAGTAAAGTGACATGTAGTCTTGAACCAGGAACCACCGAGCGAGACCCAATATTTCTATCCCTATCACTTTCATTTCTTGGTTCCTTCTGCCTGTCACTTCCAGTTGACAAATTATTTTTTTTGCTCAATAAATTCTGATCAAATAGTGCTTATTGTTTAATTCAATGGCTCACAGGCGAAAATAAAGAGAAAGTGAAGAGAACAAATGGTTTGCAAAATATGTGAAGAAGTGAGAAACAATGTCATGGTGACTCCTACTAATCAGATTTTGTCTGGGCAACTGCTGGTACATCCCATCCCTCAGAACTCCCTTCAGTAACTTCCACACTAACTGATATCAGGCTGAATGGCCTGCAGTTCCTTAGGCTTGCCCTTGCAATCCATTTTAAACCATGGAGCAACAGTAGTCATGTTCCAGTCTTTGGGACTTCATCAATGACTAACAATGAAGGCAACAGGTGCCTCATCAATTTTCTCTGTAGTCTTCCACAAAGTCTGAGCATGCATACAGACAGGCTCTGGGGATTTGTCCACTTTAATGGACTGTAATGCTGCAAATAGCCCTTCCTGGTAAAGTGAACATTTCCGCTTGTATCCCTTATCTCACAAGCAACCATAATTTTCCCCTTTGTAAAAGCCAATGAAAAGATTTGTCAAAAAAACATCTATTTTCTGCAGATCAAGACATAGGCAGCCTAGAAGATCTCAAAGGGGATCTACCCAATCCTAAGCCAATATTTTATTCTTAATACAGCTGTAGAATCTCTTGGAATTTTCCTTAATCCAACCTGCCAGGTTCATCTCATACCCTCTCTCTGCCCTCCCAAGAATTAGAATCAGATTTAATATCTCTGGCACATGTTGTGAAATTTGTTAACTTTATGGCAGCAGTGCAATGAAATACTTGATAAATAAATATAGAGAAGTAAACAAGTTACATTAAGAGTAAATATGTCTATTAAATAGTTAAGTTAAAATAAGCAGTGCAAAATAACAAATAAAAAAGTAGTGAGGTGGTATTTGTGGGTTCAATGTCCATTTAGAAATTAGATGGCAGGGGGAAGAAGCCATTCCTGACTCACCGAATACATGCCTTCAGGCTTCTGTACCTTCTTCTCAATGGTAGCAGTGTGAAGAGGGCATGTCCTGGGTGGTGGGGATTGTTAATAATGGATGATGCCTTCTTAAGACATCCTTGAAGATGTCTTGGATACTGCAGAGACTAACATCCAATAAGGAGATGACTAATTTTATAAGTTACTTCAACTTATTTTGATCTTGTGTAGTAACTTCCCACCGCGCACCCCCATACCAGACAGTTGCCAGTCAGAATGCTCTCCATGGTACATTTATTGAAGTCTAAGTGCTTTAGTTGACAAACCAAATTTCCTCAAATTCTGAATGAAATATAAACACTCCCTTGCCTTCTTTACAGCTGCATCAATATGTTGCATCCAGGTTAATATTCCAGATGAGTATTCCTCATTTTTTTTATAGTTATCAAGGGATGCACTCATCCCTGACTTTCTAAACCCAATGTATATTTCCTTCTTTTTCTTGACTAAACCTTCAATAACCTCAATATCAGCCAAGGTTCCCTAAACATGCAAGATTTTTACTCTTTGCTCTAATAGGAACATACTGCTCCTGAACATCACACCGATTTAAAAAAAAACCTCTCACCCACTATAAATTTATTGCTATTCATTCCTTTCCCTTCAAACTGGCTCACCCAATCGACTGCTGGATCATGCCTAATTCCCTCATAGTTCATTAACTCTGCTCCAAGTTAGGATCCTAATCCATGGACCTGTCCTATCCTTTTCCATCAATATTCTGAAGCTAGTAGAATTACAATCACTCGAGCCAAAGTGCTCCCTGCAGTCATTTCAGTTACTTCCTCTGCCTAGTGTGATGGTGCTGGGTTTGCTGACTGCGACGGTTCTAAACTCAAACAATTATTTTAAGCCCTATTGAATATAAATAGCCACAAATACACTCACTAAGGGGAGATAATACTGTAACTACCCAATATTCAAAGACTAAATTACTTCCTTGTGTTACGCCTGTGCTCCACACCCCCTCCTTTTTGAGAATCGCAAGATTGCTATTAAGTCAGGTCAAGAGACCCAGGAAATGAGAGAAAGACATGCAGAATCCACAAAGAGTTTGGAATGTGTCCTGGCCTCTGAAAGGCGGAACCATTGATAACGGCTATTGTCTCTTGGAGATGGAATTGTGTATTGAGTGCTGTGCTATTTATTGATGCCCTCAAGGAATCAGGCAACGTGGGCTGGTTGGGGGATGGCATCCTCCCCACCCTGATTGACATCTGAGACCCCGTGAGTGGGGATAAAAGAGGGTCTGTGGGAACAGCCCCTCAGACGCACCAGAAGAAATGCTAGAACTCCTGTAACAGCGTAATAGCGAAAGCTGGTGGAAAAGCCCACATGCGTCCTTTTCCATTTGCCTCGGAATTGGTGGGTCTTGCCACAGAAGGACGGCTTTAGCTAACAACAAAGGGGAAATCTGCCCCCAACGACTCTCGAAGGATTGACATCATAAAAGGAATGGGCAAGTTAAACCTCCGTCTTTCTCTCCAACCAAAAGCTGCAGCTTGAATGAACTTGAGTGACTTTTATATTTCCATCGGACAATACATTATCCCCGAGACAACGATAGAGCTATTTCTTATTGATTATTATTATACCCGTGCTTTTAGATTTAGTATTGTCGACGTATATTATCTGTATGTTTGCATTGATATTATTTTTGTGTATTTTTATCAATAAATACTGTTTAAAAATAGTACCATCAGACTTCAACGGACCTCTCTATCTTTGCTGGTAAGTGACCCAGTTACGGGGTACATAACACTTGTTTATTCTTTGTAGTAAGATTTAGCTGCCAATACCCACTAGTTGAGCAGTTGGCCCTCCTCCCTACCAAGGAGAAGATACCTCCAGCTAATGAAGTAATTTAAAACACAGTTCATTTATTTACAGTGATACACATTTGAATCCACACGCTCTTAAAACACATTTAAAACCCACAGAGGATTTCTATCTTAAATGTTATTTCCCAATTACAAAATGTTTCTAAAACTCAGAGGATTTCCAAAACACAGGTACAATTCCTACAAACTAAAATGACATACCATGATGCAGACCAGCAAGTTGCCTGTTGCAGAAACTGAAGCTGGGGGAATGGATTCAATTCACTTTGTCTTCCTTTCATTCTTCCTGATGTTCTTGAACCATTCCTAATAAGCCTGAAATGCTCTCTACATTTATACCCTTTTTACAATCACTTGGGTGACTTCACATGCAAATAATATTTCCTCTGATGTCCTTTCAATACAAATGGTCTGAACACATTTTGGAGACATAACTCTTTAGCTCTCTACCATTAATGCTGTAAAGCTGTGAAGCTAACTTCCTTGAGCGCACAAACCCTCTGACTGGAAACACTTTAGTTATTGATATGCTGGATTGTGATGGCGCATGGCCTAGTGGACAAGGCATCAGACTAGTAACCTGAAGGTCACTGGTTCGAGCCTCAGTGTCCTTGAGCAAGGCACTTAACAACACATTGCTCTGCGACGTCACCGGTGCCAAGCTGCATGGGTCCTCGTGCCCTTCCCTTGGACAACATCGTAGAGATATTGTGGCCTGGGATGGAGAGGGGAAGGCCTGCAGCTTGGGCAACTGCCGGTCTCCCATACAATCCTGCCCAGGCCTGCGCCCTGGAAACTCCAGGCACAGATCCATGGTCTCTCAAGAACGACGGGTGCCACCACCATTGATATGCTAACAAATTTTATCCATCTGTTCTGCAAGCTTCCTTGAACCAAGCAACTTAAGAATCAGCTCGTCTGTTTGGAACAACCCAGATTAAACAACCCAATGTTTTGTACTGTATCCTGAGCAGTAATAAAGCAAGTGTAGTGAGCCAAGTCTTACTTCTCCAGGACAGAACATCTATGAACCACAATGTTTGTTTGCAACCTGCTCTTTAGAAAATACTTGTTTTAACCTCTGGGTAGATCAATCCTTGACAATCTTTAACCCTCTACACTCTGGGTAGATCAATCCTTAACAATCTTTAACCCTCTACACTCTGGGTAGATCAATCCTTAACAATCTTTAACCCTCTACACTCTGGGTAGATCAATCCTTAACAATCTTTAACCCTCTACACTCTAGGTAGATCAATCAATACCAGGGAAATTTAAATTTCCAACTAATACAACCCTGTAATTCTTAAAACTATGAGACATTTCTCTACAGACTTGCTGGTTAAGTTCTCACTGACTATTGATGGTGGTGGGGGTTGGGGGGGAGGTGGTATGGTGCCTATAATGTAGTGTAACTGGAGTGACTCTGTCCTTCTTGTTTCTATGTTTCACCCATGGGGCCTCATTAGATGATCCCTCAAGAAGGTCATCTTCAGGTATTGTTGTTATGTTGTCCCTTATCAATAAGGCAACACCCTCTCTTCACTTGTACCCCTATCATGTCTGCAGCAACTGTATTGTATAAAAGCAGACTGTAGGAGGTTCTCCTTATATCACTATACGATGATAGTGATATTTCAGCATTTAGATCATACGATCAGAAGACATCAGCTGATGTGACCTAGTTCTGCTCCACCATTCAATCTTAGCTGATTTACTTTCCCTCTCACCCTCATTCTCCTGCCATCTCCTGTGACACTTGACACTTTACTAATTGATATCATATCAAACTCTGCTTTAAATATACCCAATTATGTTCTCTACAGCTGCATGTGGGAATAAGTTCTACAGATCCATCACTCTTTGGCTAAAGGAATTCCTCTCATCCCTGTACTAAAGGGATATCCTTCTACAGTGGAGTCTGTCTCCACTGGTCCTAATCTCTCCCACTATTGGAAATAGTCTCACTTCCGTTATTTACTCCTCTGTCCCCTTTACTTGAAGGGAATGACGATTCAGAATGAGACCCAGGAAAACAAGGTCTACTTTCTGTATCTTGGGAACCACCTGTTAATGAAGCTAATATCTTTAAAGATATTCATCACTGTCATAAATGTAGCCATATAGACTGATCAACTGAGGATATCTGATGATTAAGATCTCATGTTTGGCACAAAACTAGTGGTCTTCTGGGAAGCATTAACCCATGTTCTCTGAGGCACTGGCTGAATAACACCAACAATGTCTCTACGAAATCCTCCAATTCACTGGAAGGAAAAGCAAACTGAAGATATTGTCCTCTCCCATGTCTAATACAAGACACCTGAACCAGACATTCTTTCCTCAGCTCAGTCACGGGAGAGTTACTCTTTTGAATAACACGGACATGTTTGTTCAATGAAGCAACTATTCCAAAACCTAAGGAACTTTGATAATTTAAGCTCAATGTGTCTACTATCATTGCTGCTTAAAGGGCAGGTGAGAATTCAGCTTTATTAATCTTTCTGGAGCTGGTACTAATTTCTTCAGTGTTATTACTAATTATTATTGTGGTATTTAAACACCTCATTAACACAAGAAACTTGTCCCCATTATTTCAAATGCAGCTTCTGTAAAAAGGGATACAAAGTATTTGCTGAATGCTTTCTGTGAATTCCTCCTAATATCCAAGTTATCTTCTATCATTAGTTTTGCTATGTTTCTATAATACAATAAAAGTAGCACATACGATTTGCATTTCTCTCTCACGTCAGAGGGCACTTATTCGATTGTCTATCACGTTGCCAATGTATTAGTTACTTTTGCTGACATCTTAAATCAAAGCTACAAACCTACTCTACTTGGCAACACATTAAACACATTTTTTTAATGTTAACATTATTTTTCACTTTTGATTATAGTGATTTATTTACAACTTGCTTCCTTAAGGTTGTCATAGCCGGGGCTGGTAATGGGGACAAGCTCCCACTATCTATTAAACGCATCCAATGGCACGTGACTCAAAAAACTAAGTCCAGCTCCTGGCCTTCACATGCAGCTTAGCTATTAAGCCTGGATGATCTGTTTCTATGGATAGGAGTAGGGGCAAAAGTGGGCTACTGGTGCCTTAAAACAAGTCTTTGGGCAGATGGGGCTCATCGGCCGTGTTTGGCAGCTCATCTAGGAGAAGGAAAACTCTGATCTCAATCCTCTGCTGCCTTGCGGCTGTACCCCTCATGGGGAAGGCTTTGGGAGTAAACTCTGAGGAAAAAATCTGGAGCTGGAATCTCTAAGGCAGTCCTACATTGAGTTCAACACTGACTGGCACCTCCTGCAATGCTGCTGTGCCAAACTGCAATGGTCTCTGATGTTCCTTTGGGTTCATCAGATGCGTGGAGAAGGGGAGCTTGCTACATGGGCAACAGCTTGCTCTCCATATGGTACTGCCCAGGTGTGGGTATCCAGGACGCATCATCCGTGGGTCAACACTCATTTGCAATTATACCATTTACTCTAATTTCCCAAGTTGTTTTAACTAGCTCACCTTTCATAGTTAACTGGCATTTTTTTTCTCATTTAAGACACTGATTTTTTAAATCTTACTAATTATCACTCTCAAGCTCAATGTAACATTCTACAATATCATCACTCTTCCCTAGTAGCTCCTTTACTATAAAGTTATTAATTATCCTTGTCTCAGCCAATTCTAGATATAAAACAGTCAAGACTCTGGTTGGTTTCCTGGCAATGGAACATGTTTATATTTTTTCCATATTATAATTGAAAGTATGATTTTCCCTGAATTTTAATATAGAATTGCTTGTGATTACTAAATTATATTTATTATATATACTGATCAAGATTCTACCTTGAAGCTACTGTTAAAAATCACAAGAAGTTCTCTTTCATCAACATTTTCTGACATATTATTTCTTAATTCCAAACAAACTGTATCGACACCTTGATGTACCAGGGTTGGCTCCTTTCTATAGACTTTGATAATCAGGCAATAAAATGGAGACTCACAAGAAACTGCAGATGCCGGAAATCTGGAGCAGCACAAAAATAAGCTGCAACAAACACAACCTCCGGCATTTTGTTTGTGTTAATCAGGCGACAAGGGCTCCTTTGGATGCTTAGCGTTCTGAAATATGTTGTTCCCCGGTTTTGCTCCCTTTTGCATCTATGTCTCTCTCAGGAATAATAAACAAAATTAATTTGTTTCCTCTCAAGCAAAATAGAACAAACCTACGACACCTGAAATAAAAACAGGAAGTACTGGAAGTATTCTGCATGTCAGGTGGAATTAATGTTTCCGATCTGATGGTGTCCAAGCAGACAAGAAGATGATTACAGTTAAACACAAGAGATTCCGCAGATGCTGGAAATCCAGAGCAACAGACACAAAATGGTGGTGAGACTCAGCAGGTCAGGCAGCACCTATGGAAATTAATAAACTGTTGATGTTTCAGGCCGAGAACTTTCATCAGGACTGGAAAGGAAGGGGAAGGAAACCAGAATAGGAAGGTGGGGGGTGGGTGGGGGAGAGGAAGGAGTATAAACTTTGAGGTCGTAAGTTAAGTCGGGCAGGTAGGGGAGAGAGTATAAAGTAAAAAGCTGGGATGTGATAGGTGGAGAAGGTAAAAGGCTGAAGAAGAAGGAATCTGATAAGAGAGGAGAGTGTACCATGGGAGAAAAGGAAGAAGGAGGGGCTGCAGAGATGATAGGCTGGTGAAGAGAAGATAAGAGGTAAGATGAGGGTCAGAATGGCAAATCGAAGAAGAAGGAAGGTGGAGGGGAAAAATTATTGAGAGTTGAGGAAATTGATGTTCATGCCACCAGGATGGAGGCAACCCAGATGGAATATAAGGTGTTGATCCTTTAAACTATGAGTGACCTCATCATGGTAGTAGAGGTAGCCACTGCCTGACATGTTGGAATGGGAATGGCAGATGGAATTAAATTGGTTGGCCACGAGGAAGTTCTGCTTTTTGAGTTTGGAGCAAAGTTGCTCAACAAACCAGTTCCCCATCTACAGCAGGTCTCAGCTGTGTAGAGGAGGCAGCATCAGAAGTACCAGATCTAAATCTCCAGGTCTCTAAATCCATCTCTATTTTAAAATTTTAATCTAAACTGGATACAGTAGATGACGCCAACAGATTTGCAAGTGAAGTGTTGCTTCAGCTGGAAAGTCTGTGTAGGGCCCTGAATAGAAGTGTGGGAGGAGGAAGTGAAGTGGCAGGTGTAGCATTTTAGCTGCTTGGATGGGTAAGTGCCAGGGGAGAGTTTAGTGGGGAGGGATGAATGGACAAGGAAATCACAGACGGAGTGATCTCTGTGGAAATGGAGAGTGAGGTGGAGGTAAAGATGTGTTTGGTGGTAGGGTCCAGTTGAATATGCGGAAGTTGCAGAGAATGATGTGCTGAATGCAGAGGCTCATGAAGAGGCAGGTAAGAATAAAAGGAACTCCATCCCTGTTAATGCGGCAAGAAGATAGGCTGAGGCCAGCTGTCTGAGAAATGAAGGTGATGCAGGTGAGGGCAGCGTCAATGATGGATAAAGGAAAATCCTGTTCACTGAAGGAGGAGGACATCTCTGATGTCTGGAAAAGGAAAGCCTCATCCTGGGAACAGATGCGGCCAAAATGAAGGAACTGAGGAAAGAGAATAGCATTTTTACAGGAGACAGGTTAGGAAGAGGCATACTCAGGACAGCCATGGGAGTTGGTAGGCTTACAAAAAATGTTGCTTTACTGTTCATTTCCAGAGATAGAGAATGAGAAAGTGGAGAGAGGTGTCAAATATGGACCAAGAGAATTTAAAGGAAGGGTAGACGTTGAAGGCAAAGTTGATGAACTCAGCAAGGGTTCATGAAACAGCACCAATGCAGTCATTGATATAGTGGAGGAAGAGTTGGGGAACATTACCAGGGAAGACATGGAACATGGACTGTTCCATGTAGCCATTGAGAAGGCAGGCATAGCTGGGGCTCATGGCTACACTTCAGCCAATGGTGTTTCATTTAGAGGTAAAACAGGGTGCAATTTCAAAGATGAGGGAGGAACAAGCTAAAGGAAAGGTTAATGAAGGAGTGGAAGATAGGAGTGTTTTAATACAAGGAGGCATAATGTAAAGTGAAAGAGAATGTAACAGATCCAATTTCTTGTTACCAGCTTCTTCTGACCATCTCATCCTAGTGCAACAGACAACTAAGTTGGCAGAGCATTTGAACCGTCCTTCATAAGACATAGGAGCAGAACTAGGCCATCTGGCCCATTGAGTCTGCTCCACCATTCAATCATGGCTGATCCTTTTTACTATTATTCCTCAATCCCATTTCCTGGCCTTCTCTCCGTAACCTTGATGCCATGTTCAATTAAGAACCTATTAACCTCTGCCTTAAATACACCCAGCGACCTGGCCTTCACAGCTGCATGTGGCAACAAATTCCACAAGTTCACCACCCTTTGGCTAAAGAAATTTCTCTGCATCTCTGTTTTGAAAGGATGCCTTCTATCCTGGGGCTGTGCCCTCTTGTCCTAGACTCTCCCACCATGGGAAACATCCTTTCCACATCTACTCCATCTAGGCCTTTCAACATTCAAAAGGTTTCAATGAGATCCCTCCTCATCCTTCAAAATTCCAGTGAGTATAGACCCACAGCCATCAAACATTCCTCAAATGAAAACCTTTTCATTCCTGGAATCATTCTTGTGAATCTCCTCTGGACCCTCTCCAATGCCAGCACATCTTGTCTAAGATGAGGGGCCAAAACTGTTCACAACACTAAAGGTGAGGCCTCACCAGTGTCTTATAAAGTCTTAGCATCACATCCTTGCTCTTGTATTCTAGACCTCTTGAAATGAATATTAACATGGCATTTGCCTTCCTCACCACCGACTCAACCTTCAGGGTGTTCTACACAAGGAGTTTCAAGTCCCTCTGCATCACAGATTCCTGGATTTTCTCCCCATTTAAAATATAGTCCGTACATTTAATTCTACTACCAAATGCACGATCATGCATATTCCAACATTGTATTTCATTTGCCACTTTCTTGCCTGTTCTCCTAATCTGTCCAAATCCTTCTGCATCCTACCTGTTTCCTCAACACTACCAGTCCCTCCACGAATCTTTGTTTCATCTGCAAACTTGGCAACAAAACCATCTGTTCCATCATCCAAATAATTTATATACAGCATTAAAAGAGGCGGTCCCTACACTGACCCCTGTAGAACACGTCTAGTCACTGGCAGCCAACCAGAAAGGGATACTTTAATTCCTACTCGCTGCCTCCTACCAATCAGCTAATGTTATGAACTTTCCCGTAATACCAGGGCTCTTAACTTGGTAAGCAGCCTTATTTGTGGCACCTTGTCAAAGGCCTTCTGAAAGTCCAAATATACAACATCTACTACGTCCCCTTTACAGTATCTATCCTACTTGTAATCTCCTTAAAGAACTCCAGCATGTTTGTCAGGCAGGATTTTCCCCGAAGGAAACCATGCTGATTTTGTACTACCTTATCCTGTGTCACCAAGTACTCTATCACCTCAATTTACTCCAACATCTTCCCAACCACTGAGGTCAGGCTACCTGATCTATAATTTCCTTTTTGTTGCCTTCCTCCTTTCTTAAAGAGTGGAATGACATTTGCAATTTTCCAGTCCTCTGGCACCATGTCAGAGTCCAATGATTTTTGAAAGATCATCTCTAATGCTATCACAATCTCTAATGCTACCTCTTTCAGAACCCGAGGGTGCAGTTCAGCTGGTCTGGGTGACTTATGTACCTTTAGATCTTTCAACTTTTTGAGCACCTTTTCTCTTGTAACAGTAGCTGCACCCACTTCTCTTCCTTCACACACTACAACATCAGGCATACTGCTAGTGTCTTCCACAGTGAAGAATGATGCAAAATACTCATTTAGTTAATCAGCTATCTCCTTGTCCCCCATTATTATTTCTTCGGTCTCATTTTCTAGCAGTCCTATATCCACTCTTATTTCTCTTTTATTTTTAACATACTTGAAAAAACTTTTACTATCTACTTTGATATTATTTGCTAGCTTACTTTTCATCTTTTCCCTTCTAATAACTTTTTAAGTTGCTCTGTGTAGGTTTTTAAAAACTTCTCAATCTTCTATCTTCCCACTAATTTTTGCTTTGTTTTACGCTCTTTCTTGTTTTTACATTAGCTTTGACTTCCCTTGTCAGCCACAGTTGTACTATTTTGCCATTTGAGTGTTTCTTCTTTTTTGGAATACGCATGTCCTGCACCTTCCTCATTTTCCCCAGAAACTCATGCCATTGCTGCTCTGCTGACATCCCTGCCAGCAGCTCCTTCCAATTTACTTTGGCCAACTCCTTTCTCAAACCACTGTAATTTCCCTTACTCCACTGAAGTACTGTGACATCAGACTTTACTTTCTCCCCATCAAATTTCAAGTTGAACACAATCTAATTGTGATCACTGGTTCCTAAGGGTTCTTTTACCTTAAACTCCCTAATCACCTCCAGTTCATTACATAACACCCAATCCAGTTTAGCTGATCCCCTAGTGGGCTTAACGACAAACTGCTCTAAAAAGCCATCTCATCGGCATTCAACAAACTCGCTCTCTTGAGATCCATTACCAACCTGATTTTCCCAATCAAGCTGCATGTTAAAATCTCCCATGTCTACCATAACCTTGCCCTTTCGACTTGCCTTTTCTAGTTCCTGTTGTAAGCTGTGGTCCACCTTCCAGCTACTGTTGGGAGGCCTGTATATAACTGCCATCAAGGTCTTTTTACCCTTGCAGTTTCTTAACTCAACTGACAAGGATTTAGCATCTTCCCATCCTATGTCACATCTTTCAACTGATTTGATACCATTCTTTACCAGTAGAGCCACATCACCCCCCCCCCCCCGCCTACCTTCCTATCCCTCCGATATAACGTGTGATCTTGGACATTCAGCTCCTGACTACAACCATCCTTCAGCCACAATTCAGCGATGGCCACAACATTATACCTGACAATCTGTAATATTGCAACAAGATCATCCACTTATACTTATACTTATACTACACACATTTAGATGCAACACTTCTAGTACTGTATTTGCTATCCTTTCTGACTCTGCATCCCTAATGATTTGATACTCAACCTGTTGGCTGCAGTCCTATCACCCGCCTGCCCTTCCTGACAACCTGACTGCACGCTATCATCACTTTTTACCATCCGTCCTTTCCTGAGTCCCTTCACCCTGGTTCCCACCTCCCTGCTAAGTTAGTTTAAACCCTCCCCAACAGCTCTAATGAACCTGCCTGCGAGAATGTTGGCCTCCCTTGGGTTGGGGTTCAACCCGTCACCTTCCCCAGAAGAGATTCCAATTATTCAAGAATCTGAAGCCCTGACTCTGGCTCCAGCTTCTCAGCCATGCATCTATCTGCCAAATCAATGTGTTTCTACCTTCACTGGCACATGACACAGGCAGCAATCTAAAAATTACTACCTGAGAGGTCCTGCTTCTCGGCTTTCTGCCTAGCTCTCTTAATTCTCTTTTCAGGACCTCTTTGCTTTTCCCTCCTATGTCATTGGTACCAATATGATCCAAGATATCTGGCTGCTCCCCCTCCCTCTCCAAAATGTTGTCCTTTCTTATTAAAAACTAATTCTGTAGCACTTGAAAGGTTAGTCTCAGAGTGGTTTGAATTTGAAGGTGATTTGCTTGGGTGCTAGCTGGATTGGAGAGCAGGTGTTATGAGGGTAGGTTGAGTGAGCTGGGGCTTTTCTCTTTGGAGAGGAGAAGAATAAAAAGTGACTTGATAAAGGTGTACAAGATGAGGAAAAGCACAGCTAGAGTGGAGAAGCAGCATCTTTTTTTACCCAGTGCAGAAATAGTTAATATGAGGGGGATACATTTAAGGTGCTTGGAGAAAAGTATAGAGAGGATGCCAGAAGTAGATATTTGAAAAAAAAATAGTGAGTGTGGAATGTGCTGCCAAGGGGTGATGGCAGAGGCAGATACATTAGAAACATCTCTTAAGCAGGAACATGGATGAAAGAAAAATGGAGGGTTATGTGGAAAGGAATGTTTTGATAGATCTTGGAGTAGCTTAAAGGGTTGACACAATGTCATGGGATGAGGGGCCTAAACTGTGTAGTATTGTTCAATGCTCCATGTTCTACATGACAAAATGACCAAACAGTTGTTGGGCTGTTGCTTGGTGACCATTTAATATGATTCTACAGGCACTGAGGAGATCCCAAGATAATTCCCCAACAAACTGCAGCAGGGAATCGTGATTATTCTCACAGCAAGACATTAAAAGACAGGTAGGCTGTAAACATGTGGATTTTATGCATTCTATCTCAAAGTTTCACTCAACCCTACTGTCTGACCACCTTACTTAAAATGTCACATCCATGTGTAAGGAGCAGTTGATAGGGTAACCTTGTTGAGCCCAGTCTGAGAAATTTAGCTGATACACACAGGTCTGACTCTTAATGAAACTGCAGTTCCAGTAAAGTGCCATTTACTTCTGTTCATTGTGCTGTTAACATTAGACAAGCTGCTCCATTGACTTCACTTAAAAGCAGAAGCATTAGAATCTCATATCAAGGAATATTTTTCATTTCAAATGATGATTGTGAGTTATTTTTACAAAATAGTAGGTCATGAATACGCTATTGAATATCATTATTAAATTGCATTGGAAATGTTCTGTTAAACATATTTGGAAAAAAAAACTATTAACCTCTTCTATGAAAGGCACCAACACTTCCACTCTCTGATAATAGGGAGGGATCAGAGACAGGACTTAATATACTGTTGCTGTATTTAAACATATGGGAACTGAAACAAGGCATTTCACTGAAGTGTTACTGGCCATAGTTTAGTGCTGCTACAAAATGAGATATTAGGCCAGGTAAACAAAAAAAAAAATACTCAAAAGCTGTGTTTAAGCAACAACTTGGAGGAGGACAGACGATGGAGAGGTGGACAAGGTTTAAGGTGGGAATTCCAGAGTTTAGAACTTTGACAGATAAGTCTAACAGCTAAGGGTGGAGTAACGAGAAGATGATCAAGATCTGAAATTAAAACACAGCAGGTATTTTGCAGGGTTTTACTCTATCACTGGAGGAGTTTATAGAGGCAGTTGGGTTGGGAGGGGGAGAGGCTGTGAAGAGATTTGAAAATAAGAATTTTAATACTATGTTTTACTACTGTTTGTTAAAATTTGTCAGAGAGCACAGGAAAAATGCATTAGGACATTGGAAAGTGGCATTTTGGATGGCTTCAGGTTAATGGAGGCACATAAGAATAGATACTTCATTCATTCTCTCTAATGTTTCAGTAGATCTGGTGAAGGCAATTGGTTGGGGAGTCATTGCTGCAGCTCCATTCTGATAGCCAATTTCAACCATTTTTTAAGTGATAGCAACAAATACATCTATTCAAGCAATACACAGATAAGGTTGTGCGTGAATTATATGTCATTAATTCTTTTGTTGATGGAAAAAAGTCACGGAATTTTACAAAGTGAAGACATCATCATCATGTCACAATTGGGATACAACCTGAAATTTCAAAGAATTGATTTACTCATTGCAAGGAGATGGATAACAATGGTTTATAATGGAGTTGTTAGATGTTATAAAGGCTTCCCAGAACACAACCATTGTTCGTTTAGAAGGCAAATGCAGCACGCAGTTAAAAAAAAATGAACTAACTGAGTAAATGGTAAGTGTTGTCCAGATCACAAGGGGAACATCAGAGATGTCCTCCTTCTTCAGAGAACAGGGTTTCCCTTCCTCCACCATCGATGCTCCCCTTACCTGCATCTCCTCCATTCGCCAGATATCCACCGTCTTCCTGCCGCCTTAACTGGGATAGAGTTCTTTTTGTCCTCACTTACCATCCCATGAGCCTTCACATTCACTACATCATTCTCCACAACTACTGCCATCTTCAATGCGATCTTACTTCCAATCACTTCTTTAGCTCCCACCCTACTCTTTGCTTTTTGCAGGGATCACACCCTTTGTGATTCCCTTCTCCATTTCTCCTCCCCCACTTTCCTCCATCCTAGTACTTATCCCTGCAAGCTGATAAAGTGCTACACCTACACATTCTCCTTCTCCCTCACTCCCAAAGAGTCCTTCCACCTGAGGCAACACTTCACCTGCAAATCTGTTGGGGTTGTCTACTCTATCTGGTGCTCCTGATGTGGTCTCCTCTATATTGGTGAGATCCAACGTAGATTGGTGGACTGCTTTGTCAAGCACCTTCACTCCATCTGCAAGAGGCAGGATTTCCCAGCAAGTAACTTTTTTTTGTAATTTATTTTTTATTGAAGTTCATCATCAAACTAACATTTCCATAAGATGTATTTCAGACATCGTACATGTATATTATATAATCCTATATATCACAAATCTCCACAAAGTATTTATCTGAGGTATACGCTTATAGAAAAGAGTGGAAAGAAAAAACAAGCAATAGGAAAAAACTATGTACAAGTAGGGAGTGATCTTTTTTTTTACAACATATTTATTGATTTGTGAGAATAAAATCAGGCCTATGAGGCATCACGTAGTTAAACCATTTTTCCCAGTATGAATCAAATTGTTCCAGCTTATGATTAACAGATGCTGTTAACTTCTCCATTTTGTAAATGTCCATTGTAATTTCCATCCATGTAATTAAAGTTGGGCTCTCCTGTGATAACCATTTCCAAGTAAGAGTACCAACAGTATATTCATTAAATATTTATCTCTTTTCAACCATTCTTGAGGTATATATCCAAAATATATGGTCTTACTCTCTAAGGGTATTTCACATTTAAAGATGTCTTGTAGGGCATTGTGCATCCCCCTCCAATAGTCTTTGATAACAGGGCAATCTCCCAAAAAATATGATAATGATTTGCATTTTGATTTCCACGATTTCTCCAGCAAACAGGGAGGTTACTATCATAATGGGATTTCTGAGAGGGTGTAATAAAATATCTTATCAAGTTTTTCCATCCAAACACCCTCCATTTCTGTGAACTGGTACACTTCCATTGATACCTCCATATTGTTGTCCATTCTTCCTCAGATATAATTATCCCTCCTTCCTTCTCCCATTTTGTTTTAATGTATGAAGTCAAATGTGTTTTAAGATTTGACAACCCCTTATACATGCTTGAAATGTTTCTACTACCGTTATCTGAATTATATACTTTTCTAAATAGTTCTACCAAGCATGTACTTGCCTTGCTTACATTTTTAAGTGTCTTATTTACATATTGTCGCATCTGTAAATATGGATAAAAGTCTTGTTTTTCTAATAAGTGTTTCTCTTTAAGCATTTCAAAACTGAACAGTGTTCCTTCTTTCATTATGTTGCAAAGAGCTGTTATTCCTTTAGCTGTCCAGTCCTTAAATCTAGCACCCAATTTATTTGGTGTAAAATCCGAGTCATATGCACACCATTTAAGAATTGCAATATCTCTCTCTATATTCTTTTATAGTAGTTTTCTATATTTTAAGAGTCAATTTCACCCATGGGTTATCAATAGTATTTATGTACTTTTGCAGATTGTTATCAACCAAAATTGCTTGTATGGGGATGGGAAGTACCCGCTTGTCAATGTTTTTCCATTGAGCATCATATGATGGGTTGTACCAACATATCACAGCTCTCAACTGCACTGCAAAATAATAATCTCTAAGAGAAGGTAGACCCCATCCCCCCCTTTCCTTTGCTAATTGCAAAGTTTTGAGACGAACTCTAGGCCTTTTACCCTGCCAAATATACCTTGATAACATCTTGTTCCACTCATTGAATTGATTTTGATTAATCTCTATTGGTAGGGTCTGAAAGAGATATATCAGCCTGGGCAATATATTAATTTTAATAGACTCAATCCTTGAACTGAGTCTGAAAAAAGGAATCAGGTTCCATCTTGCCATATCTTCCTTATTTTTTATATAAAGGCTGATAAATACATTCTGATAATTTTGCCAAATCTTTTGGCATAATGATGCCCAAGTACTTGAAAGACTCTGTTTGCCATGCCCAGGGATATCGACTTTCAATTTCTCTTGGTGGGCTATAGTAATATGGAAGTAATTGGGTCATATCTATGTTGATCTTGTATCTGATAATTGACCATATTGTTCAACGGATTGCATCAATATAGATAAAGAGTATGTTGTTTGCCCTAGATAGATCAAAATGTCATCTGCGTAACAAGCCAATTTATGCTCTGTCCCTATACAGACTCTATTTGAGCTACTGCTAGGATTAAAATCAATGGATATTTATCAAATAGTCTTACTCTAGAAAGGGGCATGAGACAGAGTTGTGCATGGTCACCGCTACTCTTCACATTATATCTGGAACCATTAGCTCAATATATCAGACAAAATGAAAAGCATTTTGTCTGATGTATTGAGCTAATCAGATTTATTGTCTGATGTATTGAGCACATCAGATACCCATCTGATCCTGGTGACTTGCTTAATTTAAGCCTGCTAATTGCAGCTTTTAATTCAACTTCAGTTATGTCAGCAGTTATCGTTCTATTTTGTTCTTCGCTTAAAGTAGATAACTCTAGAGAATTCAAGAAGGTGTCAATTTGGGTTATGCTTCCCCTTGGAACTTTGGAATATAGAGTTTTGTAAAACACTTCTAAAGCTTCTTGAATTTCACTTAGCTTATTTTTTATCATTTTTGTTCTTGGGTCCCTAACTCTATGTATTTTCTGCTATTTCCTTTTCAGTTTCCATGCCAGTATTTTCATAGATTTTGATCCACTTTCATAATGTCTCTGTTTCAGAAACATTAAATTTTTCCTGATTTCTTGCATAGCCAAACGATTAATTTCATACCTAATTCTTTTAATTTCCCCTAA
Organism: Hypanus sabinus; assembly: GCF_030144855.1. Classification (NCBI taxonomy): domain Eukaryota; kingdom Metazoa; phylum Chordata; class Chondrichthyes; order Myliobatiformes; family Dasyatidae; genus Hypanus; species Hypanus sabinus. The sequence goes on from NC_082707.1 coordinate 36,096,013, forward strand.
TGTATCCTGTGCCAAATTCAATTTGTGTTTTTTCTCTAGTTCCTTCAGCCTTTTTTGTAATTACTCTAATGTTTTATTCCTTATTTTTTTCTTATATGAAGATATCACTATAATTTCCCCTCTTAAGACAGCCTTCAGAGTATCCCATAAAATGGGAGATGAAAACTCTCCATTATCATTAAATTCTAAGTAGAGATGAATTTCTTTTTAAATTTGTTCCTTAAAGTATGGATCATTGAGTAGACTTGAATTTAGTTTCCAAATAGTATTCTTTAGTTGTAGGTCAAAATCAGCAGATAAGTATAAAGGTGCATGGTCACTTACATCTATTGTCCCAATTCCACAGGTGTTTATTTTGTCTTTGTCTTTTCCAAATGTTATGAAATAGTCTATTCTTGTATTTACAGAATGGGGAGCAGAATAATGAGTGTAATCCCTTCTGTCGGGGAAAAAGTCCCTCCATATATCAATTAAACCAACATCCTCAAAAAGTGTATTAACTTTCTTATGTAAGGATTTTGTTTCATAGGTTTTTCTATTGGAAGAGTCTAAGTTTGGTTGTAATTATAAATTTAAGTCTCCCCTACATATCATGAGACCTTCTGTTTCCGCTACCGTAATATCAGTAATTTTCTGAAAAAAACCAATATCACTTCCTGGGGGTGCGTATATATTCAATAGAGTAACTGAATTTCTGTCTATATTCCCCCTTACCAGAATATAGCTGCCCTCTTTATCTCCCATTTTGTATACTTTTTCAAAACTTAGCTTACTTGAGATAAGAATAGCAACTCCTCTCCTATGTTCTGATTTATATGAGGAGAAAAACAAATTAGTGAAGCCCATTCTCTTTAGTTTTCTATGCTCATTATCACTTAAATGAGTTTCCTGTAAATATACTGCATGGGTTTGTTCTTTTTTCATTTTTGATAAAATTCTATTACGTTTGATTGAATTTAATAGTCCATTGACATTAAAAGAAATGAATTTTACTTTGTCCTTAGCCATCTGTATTTATCTGTCAATGTATCATTGAAATTAGCAGAATAAAATTAATCGATCTGCTCCCTGAACAAATAAGAACCAAGAAACACAAACAACAACAAAAATGGCAACAAACATGCGATTCCAAGGCCGAGATCTCTAGTAGATGACCCTGAGTTGAGCTGGAGGAATTGTCTAGCTGTGGGGGATAACCCCTCCTACTTGTGAGTTGAGGGCCCCCATTGCAGTTGTACAATGTCCTGTGTATGTTACTCAAAATGGCCTCTTTGGTTTGTTACAAGTGGGAATGCTTCTTTGTCGGATAAGTGTTTCTCTTGCCGTTGTTTCACTTTAGAATGGCTGATATGGTAATTGTATTCATTTGTTAATCAATGGGGAATGTTATTGTGTCTTGTGATGCTGGGAACTTGGGGGAGGGGTTTTCGCGGGTTTTTGGTGGGAGGAGGAGGCCGAGGAAGATGCCGAGGAAGGTGGACATATGCTGGACTGCTCGTAAGACCACCAGGGTGGTCCCAGGTGCGACGGCCGGATGGGTCAATTGGTTCGTTGATTGAGCTCCAACGAGTGCACTAAACAGACTGAACTTTGATAAGTTGGCGCCTTTTGTTTTTTTCCTTGTATGTATATATATTGTATTGCCTACAACTCTTTTAATTTTAGTAAACTCTTTAAAGTGTATGTCATAACGGTATTTGTTGTGGGTTTGATACTGTTGGCGGGCGCGAGGCATAAAACTCGATTCTCACCGCACCTGCGTGTACGGGAGGTGGGTTGGTGAGTGGCTGGATCTCCTTATTCCCCTAGACATATACCAGCCTGTTGGGTAAGTGTTACACAGTATTCATAAAAGTCAGTGAACAATTCCATTACACAGAAAAGATTTCCCTGTGTACTCCTCCTATATATATTGTTATGCCTGTGGCCCCCCTCCTTTTTGAGAATCGCAAGATTGCTATTAAGTCAGGGCAGGAGACCCAGGAAATGAGAGAGAGACGTTTGGAATGTCCTGGCCCTCAGCGATACAAAGCCACGGAAAAGGTCATTGTCTCTTGGAGACGGAATTGTGTATTGAGTGCTGTGCTTTGTGGAAGCCCTCAGGCAACGTGGGCTGGTTGGGGGATGGCATCATTCCACCCTGAGTGACATCTGAGACCCCGTGAGTGGGGATAAAAGAGGGTCTGGGGAACGGCCCCTTCAGACACACCAGGAGAAACGCTAGAATTTCCGTGACAGCTTTTAATAGCGACAGCCAGTGGGGCTCGCGTGCGTCCTTTTCCTTGGCCTAGGAATTGGCGGGCGTCCACGGAACAGCTTAGCTATAAGGACCGACTATAAAAAACGGAACTCTCGAAGGATCGACATCGTAAAAAGGAAAAGCTGGCAAGTTTAAACAACTGTCTCTCTCCAACCAAAAGCTGCAGCTTGAATGAACTAAAGTGACTTTTATATTTCCATCGGACAATACATTATCCCCGAGACAACGATAGAGCTATTTCTTATTGAGTATAATTATACCCGCGCTTTTAGATTTAGTATTGACGACGTATATTATCTGTATGTTTGCATTGATGTAATTTTTGTGTATTTTGATCAATAAATGCTGTTAAAAATAGTACCATCAGACTTCAACGGACCTCTCTATCTTTGCTGGTAAGTGACCCAGTTATGGGGTATGTAACAATATATATATATACATGCACACACACACACACACGCACACACACATGCGCACACACCCATGCACACATATATATATTCTCATTCTGGTGGGGAAAAAGGAGTAAGTGAGTGAATAAAGAATAACAACTAAGTAATATAAAATCCACATTATAATAAGTATTTCTCGAGATAGGTATATCACCGTCTACTTTTTGCTTCTCTTTAGCTTCTCAACATTTTAAAAATTAGCCAAACCTTATGGCTCTTCTGGAGGGGGTGAGGGCTGTCTTTGGAAAACTCCCAGTCTCTTCCTGATATACATCTCTCAGCCTCCTCCCGTCTCCTGCCTTCTCGATTCTCACATTATTTCCCAAGCGGAGCAGGGTAATTCCTCTGCCAGGCTTTCCCTCGGTTTGATCACGCTGACGGGCAACCCTCTGGCCTTCATGTCTGTAGTCGCCTCTTCCACTGTCTGATACAGTTAGATCCCATCTCAATAAATAAGTTTAGCAGGATACGGAGTTTGAACTCTAATTCCTTCTTGCTTTAGTATTCGCTTAACTTCCGAGTATTCTTTACATTTCTGCAGGATTGCGGGGAGGGGGTGTAATCTTGGTTGAAGTATATTAATTTATCATCCAAAAACACCCTCTTCTTACCCAGGCCCTTCTTAGAATCTCCGCCTTGGTACTGTACCGAAGGAATTTGATTATTATTGAGCGTGGCTTATCTGTTCTTTCTCAGGTAGGCTTCGGGACGAGCGCGCTATGCGCTCTCTCGATTTCCAGCTCCATAGTCGAGGGAAGCTCCAGCATGTCCCGCAGCAACTTTCCGACAAACTCTGTCACAGACAAGCCCTCCGCTCCTTCGGGAACATTGTATATTCTGATATTTTTCTGCCGTGATCTTCCCTCCAGGTCAAGCAGTTTACCTTCTTGGTGATTTAATATTTTTATCGACTTACTCAGTATCTGTTCCGCCTTTTGAATGCGATCTTCCACCTTCCCAATTCGTGACTCTGTCACTGCTATTTTTTGATTGACGTTGGCGAGCTCTGACTTAATATCATATAGGTGCTGCATTATATCTTTCTGGAACTCCCATATCTCTTTCAGAATTTCGATCATATTCGCCGCTTCGCCTGAACGAGGCCCAGCGATCACCTCGCTAGCAGTCGGTCGGGTAGGAGAGCCACTCACTGCACTCCTCTCGGCCGCAGGCTCCGCAGTGTCGCTTTTTTTAATTTCCATTCTTTTTCCCTATTCTTGCCCCTCTTTCAGTTCAAATATTTTTCAAAAAGTACTATATTTGATAGATTAACAGGGCTTAATACGCGTTTTTCTGGAGGAGCTAGTGACTTTCTCGACGATGCTGTCACCGGAAGCCATGGGTAACTATTTTAATTCCAATCCCCACTCATATGCCAACATGTCAGTCCATGCCCTCCTCTACTGCCATGATGAGTCCACTCTCAGGTTGGAGGAGCAACACCTCATATCCCGTCTGGGGAGCCTCCAACCTGATGGCACGAGCATTGACCTATGTAACTTTTTAAATTTTTCCCCTCCCCCTTCCATCTTCCTCCATTCCCCACTCTAGCTTCCCTCTTACCTCTTTTCTTCACCTCATCTGCCTATGACCTCCTCCTGTGTCCCTCCTTTCCTTTCCCCCTTGGTCCACTCTTCTCCTATTATATTCCAAGTTGAATGAATTTGGGCTTTTCTCCTTGGAAGAATGAGAGGTGACCTGATAGAGGTGTGTAAGATGATGAGAGGCATTGATCGTGCCAGGACGGAAATGACTAACACAAGAGCGCATGGTTTTAAGGTGCTTGGAAGTAGGTACAAAGGAGATGTCAGGGGCAAGTATTTTAGGCAGAGAGTGGTGAGTGCGTGGAATGGGCTGCCAGCAATGGTGGTGGAGGTGCATATGATAGCGTCTTTTAAGAGACTCCTGGATAGGTACTTGAAGCAGGAAAATCAAGGGCTATAGTAATTTCTAAAGTAAGGACATGTTTGGCACAGCATCGTGGGCTGAAGGGCCTGTATTGTGCTGTAGGTTTTCTATGTTTCTATGTTTTTTCTCCCTTTCCACCTACCACCTCCTAGCTTCTTAATTCATCCTCCTCCTGCACTCACCTATCACTTTCCAGCTCATACTCCGTCCACTCCCCAATACCTTCTTATTCTGGCTTCTTCCCCATTCCTTTCCAGACCTTGGCAAGTGTCTTGGTCCACAATGTTGACTGTTTCCATTTCCGTAGATGTTGCCTGACCTGCTGAGTTCCTCCTGTACTTTTTTATGTGTAACAAGAGGAACATGTAGGCTTCACACCACCTCAACACCACTGGAGATATGAGGCAACTGCTGTACTCGATATTCTGTTCTTTCACCCATTGACTGCAGTCAGTATACCGTCATCCAGCCTGTGAAAATAGAGATGGTGACTTCACAGCAGCAAGCAAATGTATATACTGTGCTGTCAGAGTAAGGATCACCTCACAGCCCTAATGGTGTGTATTCAGCCTTGACTCCTACGTGGAGCTTCCATGTTCTCTGTTTTCCTCCCGTGCCCCTGAGATATATGTTTGCTCAGTTAATTGACCACTGTAAGTCAACCCATTGTCGATGCATGGTGAACTGGTAGGCACATGGGAAAGAGTAAGTTACAGAGAAATGATTTGATGGGGCTGCTCTGGGACCAGGCATAGAATTTACAGGCTAATGGCCTCTTCAATTCTGTAAGAAAGTAATAATAAATATTGTAAATGTTTTAGAAGATGCTTGTCTCTTTTACTGTCAGATTTACACTGGTACGATATAAAAAAGAAATCAGGGTATGGGAAGCTGGGTATAGAAACCGAATAGGTTCAAATGAAAGAAGTGGAGTCGGCCTCTGAGAAAAAGGAAAAGTGAAGGCATTGAGCCAAGGTTTGCTGGATCCAGACTCCCCTACCTGAAGTTGCTAATCATGGTACCTGCCTGCCAGCACTACCTGAGCCAACCAGGGAAGGCTGGCCTAATTACCCCTCCTTTGAAGGAGAATCAGTCGTGAGTAATGATGGGACTTCAGGAGTCAGGATCTGAGATGGCCCTTTGACAGCTTGTGTCTCTGAAAATCACGCATGTTAAAAAAAATCGAAAGAAAACACAGAAAATTGTTCAAAACACCAAGGCCTATGAAGTAATAAATCTGCATTTACCTTATCTAAACAATAAAATACTGTAAATCTGCATTTTCTTTTAATTCAGATTTGTAGTCCCGTACTAATTTGCCCATTACTGTCAGAAACATTGATCTGCTTGTGCCTCTAAAAATCAGACATGATGAAAAAACTAAAGCAAACACAGAAAGCTGTTAAAACGTGATCATGAATTAGAAAGTAACAGTAAAAAAAAACTTAAAATAAATCTGCATTTAACTTTAATTCGGGGTTGTTAAAACACCTATTAATATGGTCCACAACTGGCATAAAGCCAATGGACTGGAAATGAATTGTATCTGGTCCCTCATCTCAGTATATCAGTGTTCTGTCCCTTGACCCAGTGAAGCAGGAGGCCAGCTGATTCTCACTGCTCTCTGACCTCAGTCTTTCAATGCACAAGCGAGGTGATCAGAGATGGGCTGACCCACAAGAGAGAAGCTGATGGTCTCCGTAGAACCATCAACCACAGCTGAGCGTGACCCAGCACAGTGCATTGTCTGAATTACCATGAGGAGATTAACACTGTATCTGATTCAATCTATAAAATCATGAACAAGTATGGTACAGGCACGACAATCGGAATTTATTGCTGAGAATCATTAGGACCATTGCTATTGGCTTGTCCTTTAGCAGCTTCAGTATTTCCATGGGCTCATCCTGAACCTTATTTAGTAACTTAGTCATTAAAAAAAGCTGCCTAATGATAACCTTGCAGAGCTTCCACCCTATCAACTGATATTATATGTTCTATTAAATGACACTCAAACATTATTATTTCATAAGATTTGATACAGCTTCTGGTCATTAAGACCCTGAAAATTAATGCTTAGGACCCAGTGCATTTTAATGAGCAGTTTTATTTACAAAAGGCACAGTGAGTTACCACTCAAAATAGGTAACATAATAGTCTCCTTTATTAATAAGTCTGTTTATTAAAAGCTCGAGGAAACATACAAGGTACTAACCATCAAGTGTTGGTTGTCCTGAAGGCTATCACTTAAATAAATCACAGGGAAACTTCTCCCCCTGGACAACACAACCCGCTATGAATTTTAGTAATGTATTCTTCAAGGTTCCCAATCATAGGCTCATTCAGAAAATCCATGAGGCTTTGAATCCATGGAAATCTGGATTCAGATGTGGCTCAATCAGAGAAGGCAGATGGTGGTTGTAGAAGAAATATATTTGGCCTGGAGATCAGTGACCAGTGGTGCTCCTTGGGTATCTTTTCTGGGACCTCTGCTCTTTGTGATTTTTATAAATCATTTGGATGAAGAAATGGGAGGGTTGCTTAGTAGGTATGCAGTTGACATGGTGGTGCTGTGGATAATGTAGAAGATTGTCATAGGTGTCAATACGATATAGACAAAATGTGGAGTTGGGTGGAGATGGAGTGCAGTCAGTAAAAGTGTGAAGTGATATATTTTGGAAGACTGAAGTTAAAGGCAGTAAGGTTAATTGCAGAAGACATTGCAGTGTGGATTACTAGGAGGGTCACGGGGTCCAAGTTCATGGATCCTTCAAAGTTGCCGCAGAAGTTAGCATGTTGTGTTTCTCTTCATTAGTCAGGCAATTGACTTCAAGAGCCATGAGTCAATAGTGAAATTCTATAAAACTCTGGGTAGACCACTCTTGGAGTATTGTGTTAATTTCTGGTTCCCTCATTATAGGAAGGATGTGAAAGCTTTAGAGAGGGTGCAGAGGAGGTTTTCCAATATGCTACCTGGATTAGAGAACGTATATTATGAGGAAAGGATGTGAGCTGGGGCTTTTCTTCTTGAAGAGAAGAGGAATGAGGACAACTTGATAGAAGTGTATAAGACTATGAGAGACATAGAGTGGACAGTAACATTTTTTTCCATTTCCAGGGAGCCACTTTTTGGCAAAGGTAGAGAGCAATGATGACATTTTCAATTGCCTGCAGTACATGAATAGACACTTTGGTGCCTGAGAGAAGTTCAAACTGAAAACACATGGGCTTCAGGGCAGCATTGATCCAGGCCTGTTGGGCCATGGACTACTTTCTGCAGGTGCTTCAAATCACTGGAGAGATAACACTGAAGTTTTCTCTCCAACAGCATTAAAATACAAGGGCAAATGAGAGTAAGTAAACCAGGATCACCATCCTCGCTGAGGCTAACAGCTCCACAAATTACACTCAGTTGACTCCGCTAGACAGACCATGTACTTCGCATGCTTGACAACAGACTCCCAAAGCAGGTATTCTAAAGCATCATCTCCTCAAAATGGTAGACTATCCAAGGGAAAATGATACTCATTACATTAATCAGTTCATGATAATGTTTCATGATCCATATTTCATAAACAATCAATTCCTCATCAATTCCTCTAAATTTGTAATGAACTTGAACAATCTTTATCATCTGCTATTTTTGAATATTATAGGATGTTTACTTTTACATCATACTTTGTGATTTGAATTTTAGAATTTACTTGTCTATAAGGCCATAAGATATAGGAGCAGAATTAGGCCATTGGGTCTGCTCTACCATTTCATCATGGCTGATCCAATTTTCCTCTCAGCCCCAATCTCCTGCCTTCTCCCTATATCCCTCCATGCCCTGACTAATCAATAATCTATTAACCTCTGCCATAAATATACATAATTTTTACCCACAGCTTTTATTTCAACAACATGCTTTTCTTTGATTGCCACTGTAGCATAAATTCTGAGCTTTGTCTGCAAATTTACAATCCCAGCTAACCAGTGATATCTTTACTACCTGACCTTATACCATTCCAATGTTAATAATACCTTTCCTGTTTCTAATCATCAGGCATCCACAGGACAATAGTGGTGTTAATCTTGCAGATTTTCCTGACTATTAGATGCTATGTTAATATACAATTAAATCAATATTGAAGGTTACACAAAGGTTTAATGTAATGTATTTTCAGTGGAAGCTTGGGAAGCTGCAGTCAGTGTGCTAGATACATGGTGATTGGAATTACCAAACAATCAGATAGCAGGTTATGAGTTTTACTGTGTTATTTGCCTGGACTAACAAACAGATGATGTCAGAATGAGGTTAATTCTTTTAAGAACAAGAAAATAAGCTGCTCTGATTTATGAGGTATTTCTTTCATATTTCAAATGTGCCGTTCTTACAGCTATCAAGCTCGGATTTGATATCCTCATAGCACCTTCCTTAATACCCTCAAATCTCCTTTTTTGCTCCATCTCAATTCTATTAAGAAGGACCCGAATTGCATTCCACCTGAAATAGAAACAGTAAACACTAGATGAAGTCTAGAAGTCATGGAGAATACATGGAAAGAGATGCAGTGATAAAGTTTCAGGTGATTCTGGGAAGATGAAAACACAAATTAGTTTTAAGTTGCATAGAAGGTGGGGGGAGGGGTAAGGCCAAGTGATCTCCAATGTTTATGGAGTTTTCTGGTTAATAGATTAATGAAGGCAAATAGAGAAGGCAAAAGCAAGCGAAGGGGAAAATAAAGCTGTAAAATGCAGGTCAGAGTCGCTTCTGAGCCTTAAAATGAGAAGCAGCACAATGGAGGTGCCCAGTTCATAGGGCAGTATTTATACAGAGAGAACAACTGAGTGACCATTGCAGATGGATAACCTTAGGACAGAAGTGGCCAGTTCTGATACAAACAGAAATAGTTTGTAGCTTGAAATAGTTGAAGTGGGTGGCATAGTAGCAGAATAGTTGGTGCAATGCTTTATAGCACCAGTGACCGGAGTTCAATTCCCACTACTGTTTGTAAGGAGATTTTACGTTGTCCCTGGGACTGTATGAGCTTTCACCAGCTGCTCTGTTCCCTGCCACTCTGGTTACGGTCAGGGTTAGTAAACTGTGAGCATCCTACGATGGTGCCGGAAGCACGGCAACACTTGTGGGGTGGCATCAGCACATCCTTGGACTAACACAAACAACGCATTTCACTGTATGTTTCGATGTTTCAGTGTGCACGTGACAAATAAAGCTAATCGTTCTCTTCAATGTCAGGATGCCAAGGCTATAATGTGGCCAGGCAGAAGATGAGTTGAGGAAGATTTCTGGAGGTAAAGGGATGGTTGACATATTGAGTTGAGCCCTGCATCAGGACTGAGGGTGCAAAGGAAAGATGGCCTGTGTAAAACGGTGAGAGGAAAGGATGAGGCAGATGTTAGAAAGTGATGGACCATAATAAGACATAATAGTTGAATCCAGCCATTTGGCCCATCGAGGCTGCTCTACTATTCCACCACAGCTATCCTCTCAACCTCATTTATTAGCCCTCTCAGCCCCATTCTCCTGCCTTCTACCCCTAATCTTTGATGCCATGATGAATCAAGAACCTATTAATCTCCACCTTAAAGACACCCAATGACTTGGACTGGCAGCCATCTCTGGCATTGAATTCCACAGATTCACCACCCTCTGACTAAAGAAATGTTTCCTCACCTCTGTTGTAAATGGACGTCACTCAATTCTGAGGCTTTAGTCCTAGACAAAATCACCGTAAGAAACATCCGCTCCATGTCAACTCAATATAGTTCTTTCAGTATTCAATAGGCTTCAATAAGGTACTTCCGGTTCCTCTAAACTCTAATGAGTACATGCCTAGAGCCATCAAACACCGCCCCCATATGTTAACCCTTTCATTCCTGGGATCCTTCTGATGAACTTCCACTGGAGTTTCTTCAATGCCAGCATATCTTTTCTTAGATAAGGGGACCAAAACTGTTAACAATAATCCAAGTGTGGTCTGATCAATGCTTTATTAAGCCTCAGCTTTACATCCATGCTTTTGTACTCTAATCCTCTTTAAATAAATGCTGACATTGCATTTGCCTTCCTTGCAATTGAGTCCACTTGCAAGTTAACCATTAGGAAATCCTGCATGAGGACTCCAAGTCCCTTTGCACCTCTAATTTTTGAGTTTTCTTCCCATTTAGAAAAGAACCACACCTTTATTCCTTCTACCAAAGTGTATGGCCATGCACTTCCCTACGCTATATTCCATCTGCCCCTTCTTTGCCCATTTCTCCAATGTGTCTAAGTCACCTTGCTTCGTCAACACTACCTGCCGCTCCATCTATCTTCATACCATTTGCAGACTTGGCCACAAAGCCATCAATTCCTTCATCCAAATCATTAACATATAACATGAAAAGAAGCGGTACCAACACTAACCCCTGTGGAAAGACCCCCTTTACTCCCAACTGCCAGTCAGCCAGTCTTGTATCATGCTAGTATCTTTTCTGTAATACCATGGGTTCTTATCTTGTTAAACAACCTCCTTTGCAGTGCCCTGTCAAAGGCCTTCAGAAAATCCAAATAAACAACTTCTGCTGATTCTTCTTTGTCTATCCTGCTTGTTATTTCTTCCGAGAATTCCAAAAAAATTTCCAGGCAACATCTTCCCTTAATGAAACCGTGCTGACTTTGGCCTATTTTATCATGTGCCTCCAAGTACTATGAAACCTCATCCTTAATAATAGACTCAAATATCTTTCCAACCACTGAAGTCAGCCTCAGTGGCCTATAACCTCCTTTCTTCTGTCTCCTTCTCTTTTTAAGGAGTGGAGTGACATTTGCCATGTTCCAGTTCTCAGGAATCGTTCCAGAAATTTAGTGATTCTTGAAAGATCATTGTGAATGCCTCCACAATCTTTTTAGCTACCTCTTTCAGAACTCTGAGGTGTAGCTGACTTACATAAATAGGTTGAACCACAAGCAAAGGAAAAAGAAAAGGTAGATGGAGGTGGGTGGGGAATTTGAGGGAGCAGGTAGAAACAGAGTTGGTAGATGATAGAGGAACCAGATAAGGGAGGGATAATGGGCAGTAGAATGAGGTGGTGACATGGGATAGGAAAAATGAAGCCAGGGAGAAGAACTCCAGGTAAATAGGTTTGTGTTGCTGATAGATGTAACTTGTTGGGAAGAGGATGGGAAAGATGTTCAAAGGGAGAAAGACCTTGGCAAGACTGGAGGGAATGGGAAAGGAAAACGGATCGTTTGGAATACCTGAAATAGAAAATTCAATGTTCATAACATTGGACTGCAGGCTCCCTGAGTGGAATACAAGATGTCGGTCTTCTAGCTTGTGTTTGAGTGGAAAAGGCTGTGGACTAGTCAGCATGGGAAATCTCTGATCCCCAAACTTGAGTTGGGCCTATTCTGAACAGTCCAAGAGACAACAGACAGGTGGATCAGAATGAGTTGGAAAGGTAAAATGTCAGGCAGCTGTAAGGTTAGGGTCAGCCTGCAGATTGAACGGAACTGTTCATAGAGTCCCAGAGCTTACAGCACAAAAATTGGACAATGTTGACTGTTTTACTCTTGAAGAGGTCACACAAGGTCATATTGCAAGCACCAAATGTGTCCAATATCGGATAGGACAAGATGGTTGGAGAAAAATTTTTGAACATTTTTTTGTAAAGTACACATCAGCTGGTCCAGTTTTCTGCTTTGCCCTGTCTGTTTATTGAAGCTCGGGTTTGGAGAGATTAACCTCTACATGTATTCTGCCAGATGTTCTCAGAAATACTCTCAGTGAAATCATGTCTCACTCAATAGACAATAGACAGTAGGTGCAGGAGTAGGCCATTCGGCCCTTCTAGCCAGCACCGCCATTCACTGTGATCATGGCTGATCATACACAATCAGTACCCCGTTCCTGCCCTCTCCCCATATCCCTTGACCCTGCTATCTTTAAGAGCTCTATCTAACTCTCTCTTGAATGCATCCAGAGACTTGGCCTCCACTGCCTTCTGGGGCAGAGCATTCCTCATATGTACCACTCTCTGGGTGAAAAAGTTTTTCCACATCTCTGTTCTAAATGGCCTACCCCTTATTCTTAAACTGTGGCCTCTAGTTCTGCACTCACCCAAAAGTGGGAACATGCTTCCCTTAATCCCTTAATAATCTTATATGTTTCAATCAGATCCCCTCTCATCCTTCTAAATTCCCCTGTATACAAGCCCAGTCACTCCAATCTTTCAACACATGACAGTCCTGCCATTCCGTATTAACCTTGTGAATCTACGCTGCACTCCCTCAATAACAAGAATGTCCTTCCTCAAATTTGGAGACCAAAACTACACACAATACTCCAGGTGGGGTCTCACCAGGGCCCTGTACAGCTGCAGAAGGACCACTTTACTCCTATACTCAATTCCCCTTGTTATAAAGGCCAGCATGCCATTAGCTTTCTTCACTGCCTGCAGTACCTGAATGCTTGCTTTCATTGACTGATGTACAAGAACACCTAGATCTCGTTGTACTTCCCCTTTTCCTAACTTGACTCCATTTAGATAGTAATCTGCCTTCCTGTTCTTGCCACCGAAGTGGATAACCTCACATTTATCCACATTAAACTGCATCTGCCATACATTTGCCCACTCGCCCAACCTGTCCATGTTACCATGCATTCTCATAACATCCTCCTGACATTTCACACTGCCACCCAGCTTTGTGTCATCAGCAAATTTGCTAATGTTACTTTTAATCCCTTCATCTAAATCATTAATGTATATTGTAAACAGCTGCTGTCCCAGCACCGAACCTTGTGGTACCCAACTGGTCACAGCCTGCCATTCAGAAAGGGACCCGTTAATCACTACTCTTTGTTTCCTGTCAGCCAGCCAATTTTCAATCCATGTCAATACTCTGCTCCCAATACCATGTGCCCTAATTTTGCCCACTGATCTCCTATGTGGGACTTTATCAAAAGCTTTCTGGAAGTCCAGGTACACTACATCCACTGGCTCTCCCTTGTCCATTTTCATAGTTACATCCTCAAAAAACTCCAGAAGATTAGTCAAGCATGATTTTCCCTTCATAAACCCATGCTGACTCGGACTGATCCTTCTACTGCTATCCAAATGTGTTGTAATTTCCTCTTTTATAATTGACTCCAGCATCTTTCCCACCACTGACATCAGGCTAACTGGTCTATAATTCCCTGTTTTCTCTCTCACTCCTTTCTTGAAAAGTGGGACAACATTAGCCACCCTCCAATCAGCAGGAACTGTTCCTGAATCTATAGAACATTGGAAAATGATTACCAATGCGTCCACGATTTCTAGAGCCAGACTACTAGACTTCTAAAAACATAGGGCCATAATGGGCTCCCAGGAAAATAAAAACTAGGAAGTATTTGTTGCACTGCCTTTAATACCAGTATATCTCCTCTCTTTGGTGCCAGTGAACAAGGTGATAGGTGAGACCGGGGTGTCGACTGGACTCTTTTCCATAAACGCTGCTTGGCCTGCTGAGTTCCTCCAGCATTTTGTGTGTGTGTTGCTTAAATTTATCAGTTATTGTTGCAGGTTTGAGTTGGGTGGTGTGGCTCTGACAGGGTAAACAATCTTAAAAGAAAGATAACTTCCTCATCGTCTTAAATGGCGACTCCTTATTTTGAAACTGTGACCCCTAATTCTGGATTCCCCTTTGAGCAGAGACATCTTGTCAGCACCTCTCCACCCCATCCCTTCTTTCAAATATCCATTTATCTATTTATTTATTTATTTATTTATTTATTACTTACTTACTTACTTACTTATTGAGATTCAGCACAGAATAGGCCCTTCTGGTCTTTCAAACCACACTGCCCTGAAATCCCCTAATTTAATCCTAGCCTAATCATGGGAAACTTTACAATGACTAATTAACCTACTAACCTGTAGACCCTTGGAATGTGGGAGGAAACTGGAACACTGGCGAAAAACCCATGTGGTCATAGGAATAACGCACAAACTCCTTACAGGCAGTGGTGGGAAATGAATCTGGGTTGGCTGTGCTGTAAAGTGTTGTGCTAACCACTTCACTACAGTGCCGCCCTTTATTGCTTCACTTCGAAACGTCTTGCAGGCCTGATGCAACGTTAACTCAGCAACCCGGTTCAGTCCTCCACAAATATCAAAGGTTCAAAGGTCCATTTTATTGTCAAAGTATGCATGTACAATAAAACTCTGATAGTCCTCTTCTCCAGACAGCCATGAAATACAGAAAAAACTTGGGAGATGTTGTAATAAAAGACATCACCTCCCGTCCCGGCATGAAAAAGAAGCAAAACAAAACTCACAATCCTCAATACCCGCCCCCACCTCCACCCTTACACAAAACATTAAGATTGCCCATGTAGAAAACAGCAGCTGGAACCTCAGAAACCCCAAACCACTAACCCTCTCCCTTGCAATAAAAGGGTAGTGACAATAACATCAAACCCCAATCCCCTCCCTCATAGAAAAGTCAGTAACAAAACCCCAAATTCCTCACTTGTAGAAAAGAACAGTGATAATAGCATCAGATCTCCTAACCCCCTCTCTCACACACAAAGGTCTAACAGATCACCCAAGATCAGCAAACCTCAAATCCCCAACTCCTCCCTCAGCAGTTATCAGCAGCAAGAAAGAAAAACACCGAAAACTGAACGAGACTGATAGAAAGTGCAGTCAAATAACCACATAAATCTCAGAAAATTTAAAACATTTTCCCATCGGCATCTGAGAAGAGTGGCCACACAAACTCAGGCTTTCCATGATGAGCAACCGCCACTCCGCGTCCGAGCCCCACTGACCTGGCTACTGACTGCTATCGCCACCGAGGACTCTGTTGAGAGAGACTGCTGACTTCCTCTGTACTCGCCTCAGTGCTTCAATCTTCCTCGACACTTCAGACGGAGTAGTTTATGACCCCTCACCCGTCTCTGGTCATTTTCCATGAGTCAGCTCATGTTCTTGGTCCTTTTCGGGACCCTGTCTCTGGTCATCTCCACGAGGCAGTTCTTCAGACGCAGCAGAGCATCGATCGGATTCTAAACTGTGCATCACAGGCTCCAGAGGTTTCCATAATACAATCAAGACCAAAAGAACAAGTAGAAGAAAGTGATATAATTGAAGAGATTGGCTATCTGAAAGATGTTGCCTGAGGAACTGTAGTTCACTGGCACCATCCTGACCAGAAATATGGTTGAGTTGTTAATTATTTCCAGGATATTTTGCTTCAGTTTTCATTTCTACTGAGCATTCCACTGGGATAATCAATTGACTATCACACAACTTCATCGAGCATTGAAAGTAAAAATTCATTCTTTTTTAAACAAAATCATTGGGCAATAACTGCTATTAAGACTTCACTTAGAGAAACAGCTCCATTTAATTCAAAGCTCTTTTAAATTTAATTGAAGAGGATAAAATACTTCTCTGACAGTTTTCCATATAACTGTATCTAGAGAGAAACTACAATAAATGTCAAAGCTGAAAAGAAAGAGGAGATATCAATGAAAACAATGTCTTTAAAATAGCCAGACAGCGATAATCCTTTCCGCAGAATTATTTCTTTTGATGGATGTTATGCAAAACTCATGAATATTCCCGGAAAAACTTAACTGGCCAATGATCTCCTTCTGTTGCATAATTCCAGCTGATAGCTAATTAAAGTAAAAACAGATCAATTATTTTCTATTAGCTTTACAAGAGATAAGTTTATGTTGTTGGTATCAGGTCATAAGCAGCTTCCAGTAGCTCCATTGGGATTATGTGATGCATTAGTTTGAAAGAGTGAGAAGGAAAATTCCAAAGAGGTTTTCTTTCTGCTGTGACACTGCTAGTCTCAGAGAGCTGAATGAACTTTATTCTGGCTGAGCATGAACATCAGTCTCTATAATTTCTGGTAATTTCTACCCCGACCCTTCTTTATTTTCCATTCTCCATTCTGGCTTCTCTCTTGCCCCTTCCCTTCTCCTTGCTTTCCTCTGGTGTCTTCCTCCTTCCCTTTTTCCCATGGTCCTCTCTCCTCTCCTATCAACTTCCCTCTTCTTCAGCCCTTTACCTATTACATCCCAGCTTCTCACCCCTTTCCCTCTCCCACACACCCACTTTCTCCCCTCACGTAGCTTTACCTATCACCTGCCAGCTTGGGCTCCTTCTCTCTCCTCAAACTTATTCTAGTTTCTTCCCCTTTCCTTCCCAGTCCTGATGAAGTGTCTCAGCCTAAAACATTGATGGTTCACTCCCCTCCGTAGATGCTGCCCGTGCTGCTGAATTCCTCCAGCATTTTGTGTATGTTGCTCTGGATTTCCAACATCTACAGATTTATCATGTTTATGATCTGCAGGCTCTCTTGTGTTTCCATGATAAGTAACCACAGCCAGTGGATCACAGAGTGGAGCTCCCAATTCCTGTGCCATCTGGAACTGAAGTGTACGTAGAGTGAAGTCATCAAAGCAGAGAACTCCTGCTTTAGCGGTGAAAAGCAATGTTAGTTAAGACCAGTGACAGTTTTAAATCTTCAGCTTTCAGCTGGTCTAACACCTTCAGACGCCTCGTCTCGTGCTCCTCCAGTCTCCACCCTTACCGAAGGTGTAAAAATGTAACTGGACAAGTGCCAGTTCTGTAAGACATCAGTCAACTATGTCGGACACAAAGTCTCTCAGAATGGTGTGGCTACAGATTCATCCAAAATAGAGGTGGTAACTACATGGCCAAGGCCCAAGAATGTGAGTGCCCTGTGCTCATTGCTTGGGCTCTGTGGCCCATTGCAGCCCAGATCTCCTGGCCCCTGTCTCCGAGGAGCTGGATTCCAGGTGCGTGCCAGCACGCCTGGCATCTCATGCAAATGTGACAATGCACCCACATCAATGTTCCGACTTCCCAGCTGATATTTAAGGCTGAACTCATAAGCAGACAGCTCCACCAACTAGCGATGATCTGTGGCATCCAATTTCGCCGACATCAGGATATAAGTCAGTGGATTGCTGTTGGTCCTCACCTCAAACTTGCCACTATCTAGATAGTCAATTAACTTGTCCAGCACAGCCCGTTTCAATGCCAGAAACTCCAATTTGTGCACAGGATAGTTTTGTCTTGACTTTGGCTAATGAAAGCAACAGGTCTCAACCCTTTACCTTGGTCTTGATATAGAACACTGCCTAATCCCTCATGGCTGACATCTGTGCAGTACACATGACAACTGGGGTTTGCAAAGGCAAGCACAGGTACTTTTGTCAGTAACTCTTTCAGCAGCTTTGCATCCCATTTTCCCCCGAATGGTTCTGTGGGTTAGGATAAACCTTGCTGCCTTCTTTTGCTCTCTTCCCTTTCTTCCCTAAGGGAGGATAACCACACAGAAGTTGATTCAAAGGGGCAGCTTACTCTGGTGTAGTCCTTCACAAATCTTCAGTAGTGCCCCCCACAAATGCAACCCTCTCACTGTGGCTCGAAATAAACCAGGCTCATAGCTAACTCTGCCAACAGCCACATGACTCAGTGTTGCATGGGTAATGGTGAGAAGGCCACCTCTAATAAGCAACACAATTCTCGGGTCAATACGATGCGGATTCAACCAAACAAGAGAGCTGAAACGTTCCGACGAGGGAGCGAAAATTGTGGGGAATACTGTGTAAGTACTTGATGCACCATCAATAACTCTCCAAGACATGAGGCGAGATGAAGGCTTTTATTGGCTGGAGGAAAGAACAAGCAGCAATTGACCACCGTACTACATCCTGGAGACTGAGGCCGGGCTCAGGCTCCAATCGCCTTTATACCGGGGTCCGTGGGAGGAGCCACGGTCTGTGGGAGGAGCCACAGGAGCAGTCAGTGGGGGGAGGGGGGGCGTGTCCAGACAGGTATATGTCGTTCACCACAGTACTGCCCCATGCAAAGTTAATATTCACCGGGAAATAGCAAATCGTACACCAGAATAAAATTACAGTGGAAGTATATTTACAGATATTTCAACTTTAACAGTTAACAGAAAAGGGCCCATCACAGTTAAACCTGTCTAAGTGTACACATAAACATTGGAGCTTGTTTCTGAAGTAGTTGGGTGTATCGCTTCACTCATGGCGCTGAACCCCCATCACCAGCCACATGTCAAACTTCCCTGAAAGGATTTCACAAACAAATGGCTAACTCAGGAACATCGTGACTTCTTCTTTCAAAATACTTGTCTGCACAAAGCACTCTTTGCAATAGGGTCTCCCCTTTGGGTGGGATTCCCTCCCCCTCAGGCATCTTCTCTTGTGCTCTCCTCCCCACACCTCCTCAGAGAAGACCCAAAACCAGACTACTGTCCTTCTGAAAGCTAATGTTCACCACCCCCAGCTGGCTGACACAACATTCCTAAGCTGAGCAAATGGCTCCTTATCTGGGCTGAAATTAAAACACTAGGCAATGAAGCTTACCGAACAGAACACATGGTGTTTGCAGAAAACTTCTAAAATAAAATGCCTACTAGCAGAGTGGTAGAAAAGTTGTGGGCACGCTATGCTGGTACTTGAAGCATGGCAATACCTGTAGGTTTCCCCTAGCACATCTGATGTTAACAATGCATTTCTATATACACTTCATTTGGTACACCTGTACACCTGCTCACTAATGCAAATATCTAGACAGCCAATCATGTGGCAGCAACTCAAAGCATAGAAGCATGCAGACTTGATCAAGAGACTCAGTTGCTGTTCAGACCAAAAGTTGGAATGAGGGAGGAATGTGAACCAAATAACTTTGACTATCAATGTTTTTGGCACCAGGCAGGGTGACCATAAGACCATAAGAGATAGGAGCACAATCAGGCCATTTGGCCCATCGAGTTTGCTCTGCCATTTCATCATGGCTGGTCCATTCCTCTCTTAACCAGAATTTCCTACCTTCTCCCTGTAACCCTTCATGACCTGACTAATCAAGAATCTATCAACCTCTGTCTTAAATATACCCAATGATTTGGCCTTCACAGCCACCTGTGGCAATGGATTCCACACTCTCTGTGGTGAATCCTCCTCATCTCCATTCTAAATAGATTTTTCTCTGGTAAGTTACTGTGCTCTCTGGTCATAGACACCCTCACCATAGGAAATAATACTTTCCACATCCACTCAATCGTTCCTTTCAACATTCGAAAGGTTTTAATGAGATTCCCCCCTCGTTCTTCTGAATTCCAGTGAGTAGGCACGTCCAGAGCCATAGTTCTGTCTTTGTATGGTAACCCTTTCATCACTGCAATCACTCTTGTGAACCTCCTCTGAAACTTCTTCCATGTCAGCACATCCTTTATTAGATAAGGGACCCAAAACTGCTCACAATACTCCAAGTGAGGCATTATGAAGCCTCAAAATTACCTTCTTGCTTTTATATTCTAGTACTCTCAAAGTGAATGCTAACATTGCATTTGCCTTCCTCATGACCACCTCAATCTGTAAATTAATCTGTAGGGAATCCTCCATTCAGACTCCCAAGACACTTTGCATCTTGGATTTTCGAATTTTCTCTCCACTTAGAAAATAGTCAATCCTTTTATTTCTTCTACTAAAGTGCATGACCATACACTTCCCAACACTGTATTCCATCTGCCACTTCTTCGCCCATTCTCCTAATCTGTTGAAGTCCTTCTGCAGCCTTCCTACTTCCTCAAAAGTACCTGCCCCTCCATGTTGACATATAATGTAAAAAGAAGTAGTCCTAACTCAGATCCCTGTGGAACACCTCTAGACACTGGTAGCCAGCCAGAAAAGTCTTCCTTTATTCCCACTCTTTGTCTCCTGCCAATCAGACAATGCTCTATCCATGCTAGTATTTTTCCTATAATACCATGGGCTCTTAATTTATTAAGCAGTCTCATGTGTGGCACGTTGTCAAAGGCCTTCTGAAAATCCAAGAACATAACATCCACCAATTCTATTTGTCAGGCAAATTTTTCCCTGAATAAGTCCTGCTGACTTCACCCTATTTTATCATGTGCCTCCAAATACCCCGAAACCTCATCCTTAGCAATCAACTCCAACATCTTCCCAACCACTGAGGTCAGACTCACTGGCCTATAATTTCCTTTCTTCTGCCTCTGTACCTTCTTGAAGAGTGGGGTGACATTTGCAATTCTGAGTATTTCAGAAACTACTGAACTGATGTTTTCATGCTCAACAGTCTCTGGAGTTTACAGAGAATGGTGCAAGAACCAAAGAAAGAAATCCAGTGAGCAGCAGTTCTCCAGACAAAAATGCCTCATTAATCAGAGAGGTCAGAGGAGAATGGCCAGATTGGTTTAAATTGACAGGACGGTGACAGTAACTCTAATAACCATAACAGTAGTTTGCAGAAGGCTATCTTCAAATGCAGAACACGTCAAATCTTGAAGGGAACAGGCTACAGCAATAGAAGGCCACAAAAGTACATTCAGTGTGTGTTTCAAGCATATACTCACTGTGTCACAAACATATACTCACTGTGTGGAAGTTTTGAAGTTTTGATGTACATATAACAAACAACCTAACCCAGAAGCCTCATGCAGGCACCTTATTAATGTTAAAGTATACTCAAAGAAAATCTGGCAACATTTCCTGTGCTGATTTCCCAAGGCTTGGTTTGGAAAGCATGCAAAGAAAATGTGTTGCAGGAGATCTGAAACAGCCTCTGGAAGTTTACTTAATTGCAATACATATTTAATGTTGTACAGCTTTATCAGGCAGTATTTTCAGATTTCTGAAATTAATAATACGAGGAGAGATTTAAGCTATGTGTTTCTCAGACCTCAGAGGAAGGTTGCTTGTTAAAAAAATACTTCACAATGGGAATGACACAAGAATGCCAGAAAGTCAAAAGTTTCCTTATTTCTTTTACAGAAATTGAAGTGTACGTTATAGGACAACTTGCTCAGATGGTTACAATATGAATATTTTGAGCAATAGCGGAGTGCTTAATATTTGACACAAGGAGTACTGCTATTGCTAGTAATAGCTGCACATGTGTGATTATCAGAGTGCTACCGAAGTTCAAAGTTCGGAGTAAATTTATTATCAAAGAATGTACATATCACCACATACAGCCCTGAGATTCATTTCTTGCAGTCATACTCACTAAATCCATTATAGAATAAATGAAACACCACACTGACTGAGCAAAAGAGAACAAACAAATATCATGTTCTCAAAACTTATTGTTTGTTTATGTATTTATTTATTTTTTGTGCTTACACAAACAGTCCTAGAAACTGAGTGCATAGGTTGAGGGAACAGTTCAATGATGAGGCAGGTGAAGTTTGGTTCAAGAGCCTGATGGTTGATGGGTAGTAACTGTTCCTGAACCTTGAGGTGTGAGTCCTGAGGTTCCTGTACCTTCTCAGTAAGGGTCTTGGCCCAAAGCATCAACTATTTATTCATCTCCATCAATGCTGTCTGACCTGCTAAGTTCTTCCAGCATTTTGCATACATTGCTTAAAGTTTCCAGCATCTGCAGTCTTTCTCATGTTCCTAAACCTTCTTCCTGATAGCAGCATGGAGAAAAAAATATGACCTAGGTGGTGGAGGTCCCTGATGATGGATGCTGCTCTCCTGTGACAATGATCCATGTGGATGTGCTCAGTGGTGTTGAGGGCTTTACCCATGATGGACTGGGCTGTATCTGTTCTTTTGTAGGATTTTCCATTCAATGGTGTTGGTGTTTCCACACCAAACTGTAATGCAGCCAGTCAATATACTCTCCACCACACATTTATAGAAGTTTTTCAATGTTTTAGATGTCATGCCGAATCTTTGGAAACTCCTAAGGAAGCAGAAGCACTGCCGTGGTTTCTTTGTAATTGCGATTATGTGCTGGGCCCAGGGCAGGTCCTCTGAAATGATAATACTGAGGAATTTAAGTCTGCTAACCCTCTCTGCCTCTGATCCTCCAGTGAATGATCTCTGGTTTCCTCTTCCTAAAGTCAATAATCTTTTTTTTTTTGCTTTTGAACAGCCTGGCATTTTAGCGTTGGTCTTTTGGGATCTGGTGAAGTGGAGTCGTGAAGGTGCAGTGCGATTGTGGCAACAGTGAGACTAGGGCCCAAGTGTGAGGAACAAGCTGATATTTGGCCATTGATGGATTGGACTTGGGGCCAAATTCAAGTTACAGGGCTGAACCCGAGAGTGAGGAACGAGCTGATATTTGGCTGCTTTGAGTGCTGGGCCAGATTGAAAAGGTCAGTAGTGTGTTTCGGGGCTGAAGGCAAGGGATGGCCAGTGTTCATCTCACTGCTCCATGAGGTTTACTGGTTTCTGCACTAAGCAGAAAACTATGGGCCAGATCAAGAGGGGAAATGTTATGATTATTATTATTATATACTATTAAGATCTGCCTAGAGGGTGCTGACTCTGTTATTCAGCACCAATTCCAGCACACAGACTGGAGCCCGTTTGCTGCCCATGCCAGCACAGACTCTCAGATTAACATTGACTTATATACCAACTCTGTCCTTGAGCACATCAACAAGTGTGTAGATAGTGTGACATCACAAAAACAAATAGAAGTTTTCCCCAATCAGAAACCATGGATGAACAGAGAGGTTCGCCTCCTGTTCAAAGCCAGAGATTCAGCCTTCAGGTCTGGAGACCGGGAAGCTTACAGCTCAGCCAGGGCCAACCTGAGGAGGGGAATCTCGCAGACGAAACACACATACAAACAGAGAATCGAGGAGCATTTCAACTCCTCGGACCCCCGGCGCATGTGGCACGGCATACAGGTCATTACAGACTTTGCAAAATGCAAAATTGCAAAATGCTTTGAGAGACTGGTTCTATCACATCTGAAATCCTGTCTGCCCACTACCCTGGACCCCCATCAATTTGCCTATCGCACCAGCAGGTCAACAGAGGACGCCATCTTCACAGCACTTCACTCTGCCCTGACCCACCTGGACTGCCCCAACTCTTACATCAGAAAGCTGTTCATTGACTTTATTTTGGCATTCAATACTGTGATCCCCTCCGAGCTGATCGCCAAACTTCGCCAGCTTGCTATCAGCTCATCCCTCTGCAACTGGACCTTGGACTTTCTGACTACAGACCCCAATCTGTTAAGTTAGACAACCTCTCCTCCTCCACTCTCACCCTGAACACTGGCGTGCCTCCAGGCTGTGTGCTGAGCCCTCTTCTGTACTCCCTTTTTACCTATGACTGTGTTCCTGTACATGGCTCTAACTCCATAATCAAGTTCACAGACGACACCGCGGTGATCAGAGGGGATGACGAGGCGGCCTACAGGGACGAGGTCCAGCACCTGGCCGCGTGGTGTGCCGACAACAACCTGGCCCTTAACACCCAGAAGACCTGTTACCTGTCCTGTGAGTTTCTTGTGAGTATGATGTAATTGTCTCGTGATAGAAACATAGAAAATAGGTGCAAAAGCCTTTTGAAAATTGGTAAGATGTAACTGTCTCCTGATAGTGGGGTGATATGATGTCATGTGATGGCATGTTTCAGCCGGTATAAGAGGGGAGACCGTAGTTTGTTGCGTAGTCACAGTCGGTGGTTACGTAATCGCAGAAGGGGAGACAGAGAGAGAGTGAAGATTTGCAAGCTTCGTACACACGTTTGATTAACCCCTGCATGGTCTTGTGTGTGTGGTGACCACCTTTGGTGAAGGTCAGTTACTTTGAAAAATCTTATCCTTTTCATGATCTCTTCGGAAAAGGCATTTCTCAGCTTGGATCTGCATCAACAATTTCGTCTTTTCTTCAAGAATCAATCCATCACCGTTTTGGGAAATCTCTCCTCTCACTTACTTTATGAATCATACGGACTTCTTAAACTACCACTTTAAGATCTGTTAAGAATTATCTCTAAGTTCAACTGTTTGATAAATATGGATGCATGATACGGTTAACTTCTGTTTGTTAGTCGTTTGTTTACTTTTTGATGTTTTTCAGTAGAAGTTAATAAATTTCATTGTTTATTTATAAAAACCCGACTCAATTTCCTATCTATTGCTGCTGGTGCGTATCAGACCAAGGAGATCATTATGGACTTCAGGCATGCTAGGAGCCATACTCATGTCCCCATCTACATCAATGGAGCTGTAGTGGAGCGTGTATTAAGCTTCAAATTCCTTGGTGTCCACATTTCCGAGGATCTCACCTGGTCCCTGAACTCCTCCATCCTGATCAAAATGGTGCAACAGTGCCTTTATTTCCTGCGGAGCATCAAGAAAGCTCACCTCTGTCCCAGGATACTGACGGACTTTTACCGCTGTACCATTGAGAGCATACTCACCAACTGCATCTCAGTGTGGTACGGCAATTGTCCCGTATCAGACCGCAAAGCACTCCAACAGGTGGTGAAAACTGCCCAATGGATTACTGGCACCCAATTGCCCTCCATTGAGAACATCTACCATAAACACTGCCTGGACAGGGCAAAAAGCATTATCAAGGATGCATCTCACCCTAACCATGGACTTTTTACTCTCCTCCCAGCCGGTAGGTGCTACAGGAGCCTCCCTCCACTCCCGCACCAGCAGGCTCAGGAAGAGCTTCTTCCCTGAGGCTGGGACCCTGCTGAACCTCACATCACAGCGCTAAGCAGTATTGCACCCATATTGTACTGTCTCAGTACTTTTATATTTGTGTGCTGTAGCACTTACTTTTTATTGCAGTCATTTTGTAAATAACACTATTCTTTGCATTTCTGGGTAGATGCTAACTGCATTTCATTGGCTTTGTATCTGTACTCGGCACAACGACAATAAAGTTGAATCTAATCTAATCTAACGATAGTCATGGGAGATTTTAACATGTAGATGGGGAAAATCAGGTTGGTAATGGAGCTCAAGAGAGTGAATTTGCTGAATGCTTATGTAGCTCTCGGTTCGGCTAGTGGCGTAATCTAAGGGATGATAGTCCCCGGCCTGGCCAAACTTAAGAAATCTCATTTGGGTGGGTGCTGCGTGATGTGTCCCTTGTTATAAATCAGTACCACGAAATAACAAACAGTACACAATAGACGATTCAACAATTGAGCTTTAAAATTCTTGATTTGACTATCTGGTTAGTAAAGAACCAGAAAAAAAGAAAAGAGCCCATTCTCATGAAGCAGTCTAATGTGCAAATGTTGGAGCTCGCTGATAAGGCCAGTCATCCACCATTGACCTCCTCTGATCTTCGCTGTCCTTCGGACTCTCGCTCCAAGTCCACTCCATCCAGTGGCCTACCAACTCTCTCCATTCATGTCTTCTCACCTCATCTCTCTCTGCAAAAGACCAAAAAATTCCAGCTCCCAGACACACAAGAAAGAACAACATCCTGGTCATTGGCTAACATGTACCGTCATCTCTAGTCATAACCCAAACGTTGTTGCTACAGAGAAATCATTACTTCAGCAGTGGAACATCACAGAAAAGCCATTACATTAGCAGTGAAACTTTACAGTGCGTTACACTTAGGAGATGGCTTTTTAGAGCAGTTTGATTTTGAGCCTACTGGGTGATTAGCTATACTGGATTGGCTGCTATGTAATGAACCGGAGGTGATTGGGGATCTTAAGGTAAAGGAACCTTTGGAAGACAGTGATCACAATATGATTGAGTTCAACATGTAATTTGATAGGGCGAAAGTAAAGTCTGATGTAGCAGTATTTCAGTAGAGTTAGGAAATTACAACAGTATGAGAGAGGAGTTGGCCAAAGTAAATTAGAAGGAGATGCTGGGAAAGATGACAGCAGAGCAGTAACGGCTTGAGTTTCTGGGAAAAATGAGGAAGGTGCAGGATAGATGTATTCCAAAAACAAACAAATACTCAAATGGAAAAGTAGTATCACCATGGCTGACAGAGGAAGTCAAAGCTAATATAAAATCAAAAAAGAGGCTATAAAACAAAGCAAAAATTAGCAGAGAGATGGAGGATTGGGAAACTTTAAAAAACCTACAGAAGGCAACTAAAAGAATCATTAGGAGGCAAAGATGAAATATGAAAACAAGATAGTAAACAATATCAAGGTGGATAGCGAAAGCTCCTGATCTAAGAAAAGTTGTCCTGGCATTGGGTGAGGTTCAGAGGTTCACAAGAATGACTCTGGGAAAGAAAAGGTTATCATATGAGGAATGTTTGACGGCCCTGGGTCTGTACTCAACTGGAATTTAGAAGGGCGAAGGGTGGTCTCATTGAAGCCTTTCAAATGTTGAAAGCCCTAGACAGAGTAGGTGTGGAAATGTTTTCCATGGTGGGGGAGTCTAGACAAGAGGGCACAGCTTCAGGATAGAGATGCATCAATTTAAAACAGAGATGCAGAGAAATTTCTTTAGCCTAGAAAGTGGAGAATTTGTGGAATTTGTTACCACAGGCAGCTGTGGAGGCCACATCATTGGGTATATTTAAGACAGAGATTGACAGGTTCCTGACAGGACATGGCATCAAAGGTCACAGGGAGAAGTTCTGAGAGTGGGGTGAGGAGGGGAAAAAAAGGATCAGCCATGATTGACTGGTGGAGCCGATTCGATGGGCCAAATGGCCTAATTCTGCTCCTATGTCTTATGGACTTATGGTCAAATGTGGCAAGGCTACTCAGGCACTCATTGTTACCTGGTTGACATTATTGTTACTGGTCAGGATGACAAATTACATCTCCAAATTCTCAAATCAGTGTTAAAAAGATTAGAGGATTATGGGCCCAGAGTATACTGCAACAAATGTGAATTATTTAAATCAAGCACCACTTACCACGGTCACACCATTAACGCACAAGTCTTACACAACTGATCAAAGGTGTTGGAAAGATTAAGGACAGAACTAGACAACTCCACGACACAGTGGAGATTGAATCTAATGTCATCTGGCGATGCACTTTGAACAGTTCAGGAGAACAGAGTCAATTGTTAGAGAAGAAAGGTGTCCAGAGCTGTCAAAACCACTTCTTGCAGACTCAGAGTCAATTCCTACCACCACGCAGGAGGTTCACAACTTGAGATTGCTTCACAGCTTCAAGTCTCACCTGTCAAGCAGAGTGAGCCCTGCCACCCCGTTAGGAAAGACATTATTCCACAAGAGTAAGAAATCCCCCACAGCAATTAAATCTTTCGACTTGCATTTTGTTGCTTACATAATTCATTATGGGTTATATGTAAAAGTATGTGAATTGCATGCGTCATCATGCCACCACGTCATATGTGTGTGCCTCACTACAGTAAAACAAAGTAGATACATTTTACTCCTGGGCTTCTGTGGTTTCCTTTTAATTAGTTTTATATTTTGGAGTCCAAAAGCATAACAGGTTCAAAGCAATAATTTTTAATTCAATAAATTATAAAACAGGCTTCATATTTTCTTGGTAGGCGTAACAATCTACTGAAGAGACCTGACACTTGCTTCACATTTAGTTATTTGCAGGGGAAAATTCTTGATATAAAGAATATTTCTCCAGTACTTTGTACGTTGGTTCCTGAAGCATATGCACTGAGGAAGACTGAGGCCAAACACCCCAAGAATTTGTCCTTTTTTCCGCTCCACCATTCACTTGCCATATTGCACCTGGGTCACGGGTACCACCAACACCAGCTTCAATTCCAGTTTGTTTACATTGAATACACAGAACACAGTATATACAGTACAGTGCAGGAACAGGCTCTTCAGTCTGTGGTGCCTTTGCTGACCTTGGTTCCTTGCCTTTTCAAGAGCCTATCTAAATGTTGGTATTAATCAAATGTATATACTAGACCAGCGGTTTCCAACCTGGGGTCCATGAACCCCTTGCTTAATGGTATTGGTCTGTGACATATAAAATTTGGGAAGAGGAGCACACAGAATGCTTGAGGAACTCAGATGGTCAGGGAGCATCTATGGAGGAAAATGAACAGTCGACATCCAGACTGGAAGGGAAATGGGCAGAAGACAAAATTAAAGGGTAGAGAATTTTGGTCACCAAATTACAGGAATTATATAAATAAGGTTGAAAGAGTGCAGAGAAGGTTTATAAGGATGTTGCCGGGACTTGAGAAACTGAGTTACAGAGAAAGATTGAATAGGTTAGGACTTTATTCCCTGGAACGTAGAAGAATGAGGGGAGATTTAATAGAGGTATATAAAATTATGATGGGTATAGACAGAATGAATGCAAGCAGGCTTTTTCCACTGAGGCTAGAGGAGAAAAAAAAAACAGAGGACATGGGTTAAGGGTGAAGGGGGAAAAGTTTAAAGGGAACATTGGGGGGGCTTCTTCACACAGAGAGTGGTGGGAGTGTGGAAACAGCTGCCAGATGAAATGGTAAATGCAGGCTCACTTTTAACATTTAAGAAAACTTGGACAGGTAAATGGATGAGAGGTGTATGGAGGGATATGGGCCAGGGGCAGGTCAGTAGGACTAGGCAACAAAATGGTTCGGCACAGCCAAGAAGGGCCAAAAGGCCTGTTTCTGTGCTGTAATGTTCTATGGTTCTATGGTTCTAGAAAGATGGTGGAACACGTCCTGCTAGGTGATAGGTGAATCCAGGTGAAAGGGGGAAGACAGGCAGGTGGGAGGGGGGTAAAATAAAGGAATAATGTGAGAAGCTGGAAGGTGTTGGGTGAGGAAGTCTAAGGGCTGAAGAAGAAGTAACCAGATAGGAGGGCACTGTAGACCATGGAACAAGGGATGGAGATGGAGAACTGGGGGAGGGGTGGTGTGAGGTGAAGGTGGGGTGAGTGGAAAGAGAAGGGATAACAAGGCCACGGTGTTAAGGGAAAACAGAGGTGGGTGGGGGAAAAGAGGGGAGTAGTTCCAAGATGTTAGTGAAATGAATATTTAAGCTACAGAAGTTGATTCAGATTTCCAATATCTACAGTCTCTCTTGAATATACATTGAGCAATTTTTTCTACACTAGTAAACCTTTGGCTAGAAAGCTTAAAAGTTAATCACATTTCTGCATTGCTATTTGGCATTAATCTTGCACGTTGTAAATAAGTCAAAGAATTTATCACACCTTTATGTCTGATTTATTGTATTTTGGAATTATTTGACGGGAAGCATATGTTTACTTTTCCAGAAGACAATTTTCCAGTCAAATTGCTTTTCAACCCACTTGTTTGTTAACCTTGCCAAACTAGAAATATATAATCATCACATCATTCAGTGCAGATATGCTGATTTGACTCTGGGGCACATGGATGGATAATCACACCTGCAAACACAATATCCAAATCGATTTTGACTTGCTGTCTTCCTGATTCTGATAAGTGAAACTACACCGTATATACAATATTTCTACTTTATATAGGCTGTGTATTTATCATATCATTCCTGCTTTTACTATATGTTAGTGTTATTTTAGGTTTTATGTGCTATTTGGTATGATTTGGTAGGTTATTTTTTGGGTCTGGGAATGTTCAAAAATTTTTCCCATATAAGTTAATGGTGATTGCTTTACACCATTTTGGCTTGCAAACGGTTTCATAGGAATGCTCTACCTTCGAATAGTGGGGGAACTCTGTACTCAGGGAAGTTAGCTTCACGTCATTAATTGTGGGTACCTGGGATCTGTGTCGCCAAGGCACTTTCAGACAATTTGTCATAAAAAAAACCTGAAAGAATGGATGTGAAGAAACTGTATAAATGAAGGGAGCAGTTCAGGTTTATTAGGTATGGGGTAAGGAACAAAAAGAAGCAGGAAAGAAACATGGGGTGAACTAGGGTTCATTCTTTTGCCTTTGATTTCTGCGATGGACGTCTGGCTTGTCTGGATTGAGGGTATGCCTACAGGAATTGTACTTATGTTTTGGAAATCCTTTATGTGTTAGAATGGTTTGCAATATGGATGTCTTTTATAAGGTATATATATATATATATATATATATATATCTGTGGGTTTTAAATGTGTTTCAAGAGTGTTGTTTTGGTAAATGCATATTACTGTAATAAATGGATTGTGTTTTAAACTGCTTTGTTAATGGGAAGTATCTCTTCCGTGGCGGGGGTGAGGCGTCACTCAAATGGTGGGTATTGGCAGCTTGGAGGATAAACAGGAAAGTGAATTAGTCTGAAGACTGGACAGTTACAGTATAACCTTCCTTTAGTGAGGGTACTCATAGTTATTTATATCTAATAGGGCTTAAGCTCTTCAATTGAGATTGAAACTTCGTGGTCTGCAAACCCAATACCATCATTTAAGTTCTTTTTGCCTGTCATCTATGACCATCTGCTTCACCAATGGAATATTTTCTGTTTAGCTACTCTAAATCTTTTTCATTATTCAGTCATTTAGTCGTGTCTGACTCTTTGTAACCTCATGGACCACAGGGTCCATAGGGTTTTCATGGCAAGATACGGAAGTAAACACGAGGAAATCTGCAGGTGCTGGAAATTCAAGCAACACACACAAAATGCTGGTGGAACACAGCAGGCCAGGCAGCATCGATAGGAAGAAGCACAGTCAATGTTTCGGGCTGAGACCCTTCATCAAGAATAACTGAAAGAAGAGAAGATACGGGAGTAGATTGCCAGACCTTTCTTCCGTGCAGATACTGCTACTGCCCAGGTTGGGACTTGGCTCGGTTTGAACTCAGGACCATCTGCCTTGAAGTCTGGTGTTGATGGCACTACACCACCAGCCATCATTTTAAACATTTTCTATCAAATTTTCTCAGAATCTCTGACCTTCCAGGAAAATCATCCCCAGATCATCCAGTGTATTCATCCAACAAATAATGCTCATGCTTGGAATCATTTCAGAAAACTCCTTCTGCACTTTTCTTAAATCCTTCACATCTCCATTGTCCCCAATCTATATATTGCTACGTATTGCTACATCTAGTTATAAAGTTCATATGCACTTTGAAACACCTTCTCAAACTGCTCTGCCACTTTGAATGAATTATGCATAAATACCTAAAACCTGACTTGTTTACCTAAATACATAAATACCTAAAACCTGACATAGCTTCTTTTAGAACTATGCCATCTAGTTTGTAGAGAGCTTGTTCTTCCTTCCTACCAACTGTAAGATTTTGCCTGTTCCTGCATTAAATTTCATCTGCCATGTATCGCCTCATTCCACTTGAATATCTCTATCCTTTTGAAGTCTGTTAATACTCTTTTCAAAGCTGATGCACTTCAAAGTGTTTATGTGATCTGCACATTTGGAAATTGTTAATTTTATATCCAGCGTCATGTCATAGACATATGATAAAGAAAACAATGATCATGCTCTACTGCTTTTCATATCTTGCATCCATCAGTTGATATTAAGTTCACCAACAATGTTAAGCACACATTCATGGCAAATAATTCCAAAATCATGAAAAAAGCATTTGGATCAATCATGTTATCAGTGTTCTTGGGCAAAGTTAACAAAGCATTTAAACATGTTGAATTCCTGGACAGGCTACTCCTGTGGTGAATTTTCACAATCTGCAGTCATTTGAGAATTTAAATCATATAAAAATCAGCATACTAACAAAGCTCACAACAAGCACAAATGTGGCAATCAGAGAGGCCTTTTGTTCTGCAGATATGATGCATGTATTGATTTGCTATTGTTCAGTCTGACTCTTCGTAACCTCATTTACCATAGGGTCCATATACGGGAGTAGATTGCCAGGCCTTTCTTCCGCTCAGATACCGCTGCTGCCCAGGTTGGGACCTGGCTGGGTTTGAACTCAGGACCATCTGCCTTGAAATCCAGTGCTGATGCCACTACACCACTGGCCAGCCCACGTATGGACGGAAGGATGAAATTTAGATGTTTGAAGAAATGATACAATGTTGAATCAAAGTTAAATCCACCTTATCTAATAGCATCATATAACCATATAACAATTACAGCACGAAAACAGGCCATCTCGGCCCTTCTAGTCCGTGCCGAATGCTTACTCTCACCTAGTCCCACCAACCTGCTCTCAGCCCATTCCTTTCATAACCCTCCATTCCTTTCCTGTCCATATACCTGTCTAATTTTTAAAAAAATAACAATATCGAACCTGCCTCTACCACTTCTACTGGAAGCTCATTCCACACAGCTACCACTCTCTGAGTAAAGAAGTTCCCCCTCATCTTACCCCTAAATTTTTGCCCCTTAACTCTCAACTCATGTCCTCTTGTTTGAATCTCCCCTACTCTCAATGGAAAAAGCCTAACCACGTCAACTTTATCTATTTCCCGCATAATTTTAAATACCTCTATCGAGTCCCCCCTCAACCTTCTATGCTCCAAAGAATAAAGACTTAACTTGTTCAACCGTTCTCTGTAACTTAGGTGCTGAAACCCAGGTAACATTCTAGTAAATCTTCTCTGTACTCTCTCTACTTTGCTGACATCTTTCCTGTAATTTGGTGACCAGAACTGTACACAATACCCCAGATTTGGCCTCACCAATGCCTTGTACAATTTTAACATTACATACCAACTCTAGTACTCAATGCTCTGATTTATAAAGGCCAGCATAGCAAAAGCTTTCTTCACCACCCTATCCACATGAGATTCCATCTTCAGGGAACTGTACACCATTATTCCTAGATCACTTTGTTCTACTGCATTCTTTAATGCCCTACCATTTACCATGTATATCCTATTTTGATTAGTCCTATCAAAATGTAGCACCTCACACTTATCAGCATTAAACTCCATCTGCCGTCTTTCTGCCCAATCTTCTAACTGGCCTAAATCTCTCTGCAAGCTTTGAGATCAATGCAAACTTTCCACATAGAAGATGGAAGCAGGGGAGTTTCATTCAACATTTCAGAGTATGATTCTTGCAGGAGGTGACTGCAAATTAGTGGGAGGAGCAGTAGTGATGACCGTCGCAAAATAGAAGTATGGAGGTGTAAATGTTCTCAACCATCAAAACATCTACCATGATAAATTATGCATTATAATTTATGAATTTGCATGAATTTAAATGATTCTTTTCAATCAATTAAATATTGCTTGAAGCCACAATAAATCAAAATAACTAAAACAAACCACATCTCTTAACCACAAGCGATTCTGCAGATACTGGGAAACGTGAGCAAGTCACACAAAGCGATGGTGTTCAATGAAGCGGTTCCCCCAGTCTCACCAATGAATATCAGGTTGCACTAGGACCACTAGACACAGTAGATGAAACCGACAGACTCATGGGTGAAGTGTTGCCTCACCTGAAATACTGTTTGGGGCCCTGAATAGTGGTGAAGGAGGAGATGTGGAGGCAGGTGTAGCAATTAGCACACATGCAGGGATAAGAAAGCACATTAAACTGCTGTAGTGGATAACAAGAGTGGACTAGAACATAGGCTCCAATGCAAAATTACTTCTATACTTCTGCTAATCTCTTTATCGTTTCATAGAAAATAATTCCTGCACATCTTGGGTGTATGACACACCAGAACAAAACCTCGGATATGCATTTCTGACACTGTTTTGAGAGCACCAGTGTCACCTAAAATGCCATGGCCCATCATAACTTTCTCTGGGCCATTTGAGATGCTCACATCCCAGTAGCAGCCACATCCACAAACAAAATTTATCCAATGAATGTCAGACTGTCAAACATTGTTCCCTTGAAGAAGGATTTCCAAACTACTTCTGTGTTTGCTTGACAGGAAGCACAATTGGAAGGCTTTGTGTGGACTTAAACAAATCATCTGTTCTTTTGGTAATGGAAGTGCAGATAGAG
The DNA here is from genome assembly GCF_030144855.1 of Hypanus sabinus. NCBI lineage: Eukaryota > Metazoa > Chordata > Chondrichthyes > Myliobatiformes > Dasyatidae > Hypanus > Hypanus sabinus. The sequence goes on from NC_082707.1 coordinate 36,130,221, forward strand.
TAAAGGTCTGCAGAAGCTTCAAGCTAATAATGGTCACCTCCTAATATTTGCAATAATGAATGCAGTCCTCCTCATTATGTTGATGGATCAGTGATATTTGGAAGTGTGGCGTGCAGGCATTCTGCTTTGCTATTCTGATCCTAAAATCATTCTCACAGTTCCCATCTTTGATATAGCAACTCAGGTTTCATCATGCATGCCTTCACTGGGGCAAACAGTTTTGACAAAGGTGCATTGCTTGGTAATGTTTGACAGCCAGTGGTTATAATCAGATTGAAGCTTTCTGTATCTGTTGCGACTTGAATGCATGTTCTTTCTCCCTTGGTTTCCCCTTACTTTGCCGGTCTTTAACTATACTGTATTTTTTACTCCATTGGTCCAACATTTGCCAAATTGCTAGATATTCTATTTCTTTGAACTTTACACCTCTTCTGCCACTTGCCCGGCATTCAATAATCAATTCTCAGTTCCAAAACATTACAGTGCAATTATATGCCACTTTATTAGGTACACCTGTAAATTCGTTTAAGTAAATATCTAATCAGCCAATCATGTGGCAGCAACACAGTGCATAAAAACATGCAGACATGATCATGAGGTTCAGTAGTTGTTTAGCTCAGAATGGGGAAGAAATGTGATCTAAGTGACTTTGATTGTGGAAAGATTGTTGATGCCAGATTGACAATTATCACAGAAACTGCCAACCTCCTGGGATTTTCATGCACAACGGTCTCTAGAGCTTATAGCAAAAGATGCAAAAAACAAATCCAGTGAATTATAGTTCTAATGGCATAAATGCCTTATTGATGAGAAAGGTAAGAGGAGAATGGCCAGACTGATTCAAGCTGACAGGAAGGCGACAATAACTCTAATAACCCCCGTGTTACAACAGTGACTGAAGATGACCATCTCTGAACTCACAACATGTTAAACCTTGAAGGGTTAGGCTGCAGCAGCAGAAGCCCATGAACATACATACAGCCTCCGCCTTATTAGGTACAGGAAGCAGCTAATAAAGTGTCTACTGAATATATATGAATTGTGGGTGCAGGTATTACCAAGTCTTATTTGGTATTACAAAGTAAGTCTATGGTTGTTGAGAATGGCTGGCTATGATTTCAAGACAATAAAGAGAACCATAAAAATAGCTTGGGGGAATAAAAGAAGAAAAAAAAGTAAACTGAAGGTTTTTATTTAAAAAGTGAACATGGTGAATAACAAAATAATGTAGAGGATGTAAAATGCCTAAGGTACTTAAAAAAATAAAAGATCAGCAAAATGCTAGCAAGTGTTATAAAGAGTTCCTCATCATAGGCAACAGAAGAAATGATGTTTGCCAAGGTGAATTACTTCAGCAGATCAATGAAGCAACCACTGCAGTGAAAATATCAGGACACGAGTAAGTTCCAGTGGAATTAACTGAGAATGACTAAAATAACATAACATAATCTCATAACATAAAGAAAGGTTGAAGGCATCTTGTACAGCTTAGTGGATGTGGCTGTGCTGTCCAGTGCTCAAGCATGCCAAATATGACTGGAGCCTGTGAAAAATAGCCTAAATAATTGCCCAGGAAATTACAGGACTGTCAACTTGATACCTTTAGTGGGAAAGTGCTGCAGCCATTTATTAAGAGGTAATTTAGGAGCACTGGGTGAATATTTAAATGTAGTGAGTTGAAAAGAGTAGGTGTGTTCAGTGAATCAATTGGAGTTCATGGAGAAGTACAACATTTGAGAGAATAAACATTTTTTTAAATTTCTGGATTGAATTGTTGAAAGAGCTTAGGCTAACATTCCATGGTTCTTATAAAATTAGGAAGCAGCCTTGGGATATTGCATTTGCACTTCAGTTCTCTGTGGGAATGCTTCCCTATTTAAAAGCTCCTTTGTATCAAATACCAAGATGAAAGTTTAATTCAGCTCCCCCTTCACTCACTGCATTTTACACTAATTAAATCATACACAAAGTAGGTTTATAAAGATTTTTTTACAGAGAGATTGGGCTTAAAATTGCATAATCAACATCTGCTACTCAGCAATCATTTATAGACCTGAAAGCCCAAGTTCTATAAGGATCTTTTGAAAATCATCTTGGCTGCCAGTGAATTGACTCTAACGTTAACACATCTTAAATGCATTTTCTAGATTGTTTACTTTGTTTTGAATGCAGTTATGGAAATTCTTGTGATTGTATGCATGGATATTACTAGTGTTAAGCCTTAAACTGCCAGGAAATGGCAATAAATAGATCACGACATTTCAATTTGCCACTACAGCACATGTCATGTCCATCTGGAATCAAAATACATTTGAGCTACACTCAATTAAACTGGAAACTTTAGAATTTAAAACAAAGGCATTTGATGCAAATCACAGCCTCTTGACTGGAGTTGAGTTCTCTTGGAAATCTGAAGAGAGAACTTTGCCATAAATTGGCAATATTTCCCATATTTTATTGTTCAATGCCCATCATTTGAAGGCATATTTTATGTTGGGATGAGATCTGAGTTAAGCAAATCAGTGCATGAAGCACAAAAGCAAAGTTTAATTTACTTGTTTGTTGAAACACGTATGATCCTGAAAGGGGTCAACCTGATGAAATGTCTTGGCCTGAAATGTTGACTGGTTACTCATTTCCATCAACGCTGAGTTCCTCCAGCACTTTGCATGTGATCCTGAAAGGTACTGTATTTGGCGGAGTGGAAATGGAGAGAATGTTCCTGTAGAATTAGGGTCATTGGCAAGTAACAAAGGATTACCTATTTATTAAACATAAGAGATTATATAAGAGGTTACCATCAGTAAGAGGTACAGAAGGCTGAAGGTGCACAATCAGTGATTCAGGAACAGCTTCTTCCCCTCTGCCATCTGATTCCTAAATGGACATTGAAGCTGTGAAGAGGAAAAAATTGCGTTTTTGCACAATTTTTAATCTATTCAGTATATATATAGTAATTTATTTATTTTTTCTTCTATATTATGTACTGCATTGAACTGCTGCTGCTAAGTTAACAAATTTCAAGTCACATGCCGGTGATAGTAAACCTGATTCTGATTCTGCAGATGTGGAAATCCTGGGAAACACACTCAGATGCTGAAGGAACTCAACAGGTGAGGCAACATCTATGGAGGTGAATAAACAGTTGAGAGCAAGGAAGGAAAGGGGGCAGAAGCCGGAACAAGAAAGTAGTGGAAAGGAGCAGAAGCTGGCAGGTGACAGACAAGACCAAATGTGGGGGGAAGCATCTGGGTGGGAGAGAGGGAATGAAGCTGGGAGGGAATAGGGGAAAAAATAAAGGGCTAAAGAAGAGAAGACAGTGGACCATGGAAGAAAGGGAAGGAGGGAAACCAGAGGGAGGTGATGGGTAAGTGAGGAGATGAAAAGGGGTGAGAGGGTAACCAGAATGAGGAATGAAAAAAAGGAGGGAGGAGGGAGAAGTTGCAGGAAGTTGGAGCAATCGAGGTTGGAAACTAACTAGACAGAATATGAGGTGTTGCTCCTCCAGCCTGAGCTTGGCCTCATTAGAAGGTAGAGGAACCATGTCTAGTCTGGCTGTTTTTCCCATGACCTTTTAAATTACCCTCTCTGCTGCCTATCCAAATCCCTGTTTCTCCCTAGGTGAAAAAAGACAACGTCACATCTGCCCTTAACCCCATATTTCAAACCTGCTAGTGGAAGCAACATCCTTCTGCATACCTTGTCTCAATCAACCAGTTCTCTGGTCAAGGAACACATACAAAACACTGGAGTAATTGAGCAGGTTAGATAGCATCAATGGAAGGAAATGAACAGTTAGGAATACTTAATGTCCCAGTTAGCTTCTTAATTTTCTTCTCTCAGCTTTCACTGCATTTTCTCAATTTTAGTTTCCAATATCTTGCAGGCTAGTGACTGGGCCTCCTCTTACACTCTGCTATTTGATTTATTTTATGGAGGAAATGCAATATCATAGTGAATGTTCACATATTCACCAATAGATTACTGTTGTGCTATCTTCCTAGGATATTTATTTTTCTGAAAACAGCTATTCAAGTTTGATTCCTCATATGGAGAAATTTCTACAGTAAAGAGTTTTGATGAGAGACTGCAGGGCGAGTTCTAATCCTGTTTATACTAAATGAATGAAAGTTGCCTTTATCAGTTGCCTGGATGGACACAATGTGAAATAAATTTCTATGATCCCCCATTTCCAAGCAGGCTAGATTAACAAAACTGCCAATCAAGATTCTTACCCGGAGGAGTCATGGACTGCTGGTAAAGAAATGGAAAATATTCTGAGGCTGAGCAAAAAGGAGGTTATACTTTTAAAAAGGAGATATTACTTTCAAGTAATATCTGACCTGATCTGAGTGCTTAAAGCATAAAGGAAAACCAACAAGAGAGAAAGTGTTATTCTAGCATTACTGTTTTTGACCTTGATAGGCACAGTATTTACTAAAACTGTTGATGATAAGGACAAAGCACACAACACTGATCTTACTTCTCTGCAAGAAGAAATGTTGATTCACTGATTTTATAATGGTTCAAAAGATTCAAGATTCAAGAGTGTTTAATGTCATTCTTCAGTTCACAAGTGCAAAGGAGAACAGAATTATTGTTAATCCGGTTCCCACGCAACATAAAAAAGAACGTTAAGCATAAAGAACACAATAAGAAAAACAAAAAAACACAATAATTATAAAATTAATCCTGTAAAATGCAACGTATAAGTATACACGTAGACTGTATGGTGCATAAAGTGATGCTAGGTGATGTGTAGGTAGTGATGGTGGAGAGTGGTGGGTTAATGTCTAGAGGTGTTGATCAGCCTGACAGCCTAGGGGAAATTAACTGTTTTTGAGTCTAGTGGTCCTAACGTGGACGCTGCCCAGTTGGGAGTGGAACAAATAATCCATAAGCAGACTGAGTTGGATCCTTCATGATAATACACAATTATTGTTTCCTAGGCAATAAATGGATTGGGAAGTTAAATGGAACTTAAAGATTCAGTGAAGAAGTGAACATGCTTAGTGCAGTAGTAAACATCCTGAAATTCTGCATTGAGTAGTAAGAGGTTTTAAGTTGATCTTGCAGCTTTAATTTGGAGCAGCCCTGTGATCACTTAACTAATGCTGATTCTATCACATGAATCACAGTATATGCGCATATACTTAGCTGAATACAAATGTAATCAAAATTTTAATTTTAATCATTCAGAATTAAAACATTAATTAGAAATATATTCCTCGCGATTTTGCAGAGTAGTAAAATGGTCAATGACAATAAAACAATAAAAGTAATTAAATATGACTGTAAATGAATAAAAGTTTTCTGCAGACATTACCGATTATCATTAGGAATACTCAACTTCTGACGATGAAGCAAGACATTGAATCTGCGTGTGCCTACATGCAATCTTAAAAGAATTTCTGGAGGATGAGGGCAAGGAGAAGAGGTGGGTGTGAGGAGTGTGTGGTGGGGAGGGAATTGGGGGAAAAGTTGTAGATTTTAACAAGAACAAGTATGTGCATAGCTAAGCACAAATACAATCAAGTTTGACAGATTCTTCTCTAACTTCATCTGTAAGTTTAGAGATGACACCACCAGAGGAGGCCAAGTATTAAATGATAATGAATCAGTGAATGAGATACTGTACACACCTGGAGGAAGTCTGATTTCCAATCCAATCAAAGTACTCTAATCTCATATCCACAGAGGAAGATCATCTTTGAAATACTCACCAAAGTTCAAGGTAAATTTATTAAAAGCATGTATACTATTCTGAGTTTCTTTTTTTTTGCAGGAATTCACAGTACAAAATCGAATCAATGAAAAACTACATACATACAGAAAAGCAAACACGAGGAAATCTGCAGATGCTGGAAATTCAAGCAGCACACACAAAATGCTGGTGGAACACAGCAGGCCAGGCAGCATCTATAGGGAGAAGCACTGTCGACGTTTCAGGCCGAGACCCTTCGTCAGGACCTACAGTAAGACTGACAAGCAACTAATGTGCAAATACTAAATGAAATCAGTAAACAAATAGATAAATAATACTGAGAACATGAGTTGTACAGTACTTGAAAGTGAGTTCATACTTTGTGTTCAACGATCAGTTGAGATGTTGAAGTGACCAAGGCACCTTACTGGGAGTTGAGATTGGCCAGGTAGGTTCATATGAGGGAGAAAGAGTTTCTGAACTGCGGCTGCTAAATTTAACAGCCACAAATGCCAAAGATGTCTGCAGAAGGAAGGAATGGAGCTGAAAGAATTGCTCTGCTAGGAGATAGTTTGGACCAGAATGTCCAAATGACATATTTCTGTGTCATTATAAGCAAATAAGGAACCCAATTTTTCATGATTGACTAATGGAAGGATATTTGTTTTGAGAAATAGCAATAGAATACATCTTTCCAATTTTCCCCAATAGATTAAATGGAGAACCAGCATCAGAAATGGTTTAGGTTATCTATGATCTATAGACATGATTCTGTTGCATATCAAACTCTCAAACAAAATAAAGAATTGTAAGTTGCAAACTTCAAATGTTCCTTTGGCGCTGTTATCTCAGAGGTGTTTCAGAATAATGTGATTGTCATAATCAAGATAAAAAAGATCTAAATGTAATTGTTGTCTGCAAAGCCCTTTCATTTTCTTGTCTCTTTGTAACTCCTGCAAATTGGCAATAGCAAAAACAATTATATACTCACTAAAAATATGAAACCGATGGAGGCATCAACCACTTGGCACTTTGTGTTTTAACATCTGAATACTTTGCTTCCACTGTCTGAGAGAAGAGGAATTCCTCATGTCTGCCTTAAGCCAAGCACTCTTCATCTACTGTAACAATTCTCTGATTGCATGAATTGCTTCATTGAAAGCATCAACGTATACCAAAGAATTGTACTTGTTACCAACATAACACTGTCAGACTTTTGCCAATAACCTTTCACTCATCTGCCACTGTTCCCTTTCCATACCCAGCTCCATTTCCCCATCATCCCTCAATCCTCCATCTAATCCTTAGTAGCAGTATGATGGTTCAAGTCAAGTATGATCTTCTCCTAAGGGTTATTCCCTTAATGGAGAATGCCTGTGCATGACTTTGTTTAACATGGGGAAGCTGATGCAGGGACAGTCACCACACAGTCCATGACAGAGCCCAGTGGCATGGAGTACAAGATGGCTGGGAACCCTTCCTTCACTTTCAGTGACATTCTGATGTCTTGTTATCTTCTGCCAGCTTCACTGTTTGTCTGGAACCGCCCCTTGACCTTATTAGCATGTGACCCTGCCAACTAAACTCTGAGCCTCTGTTGATCCCTTTGCCTTCTCCTCTTTATACTAGCTATCCTCCCTCTCCACTCTCAGCCCATTTTCAGGGCCTTGGATTGAAATACTGAACATTAATCTCCTCTCATTGATGTTGCTTAATCCTCTAAGGTCCTCCAGCAGTTCTTTTTTTGCTCATGGTTCCAGCAACTGCAAAGTCTGGTATCCCTAGAAAATATCACTGCTTGCTTTCTACGTCAGCAGACCTTCTGCAGCAGGGTCTGAGTGGAAACACCCAAATGCAGGAGCTTTTACTGCAGATTGCGTCTTCGGTTACTTAAATCCAAGCATGATCTGTCCAGGCAGTTCCTCCTTTTCATTTTCTCATTTCATTTTATTTGTCACAAGTACATCGAACAAAACAGGCCGTTTGCATTCACAATTAACAGGATCTACTGATGTTGCCACACATCTTGGTGTTGACATAGTATTCCCACAATGTTCAGCAGAACAACACAGAACACAGCAAAGCAGGAGACAGCAAACAACAGAATAGCAAAACAAGCTCTGTTCCTCTCAAAGCGCATACACAGTTCTTCAATTCAAGAGCAGACTGCCTCCGGCCTCAAGTCTACTTGTGGAATTGCAGGCATTAGGCTTCAGCTTCCCAAAAGGCCTCACTGTGGTTTCAGTCCTTTGCCTGCTGCTCCTATTTTTGTCTTCATTTTCAGATCTACATCAATATGCATGAGTGAGATTTAACTTTCCCATCTGCTCTCAATCTGTTGCAAAATAAAGATGTAATGTGAAATGTCTACAAAGTTTCACTTGATAAATTTTAACCCTCTTTTGTTCACATATTGAAAGTGCCTTCCGTTAACAATGCTCCCAACCCTGCAAAAATGTTTGTTTATCATTGCAAACAGCTCAGGCATTTTAATGCAAAAATTAAATGGTGCAGATGCTGGCAATCGGAAATTACAACAATATGTTGGGAACACTGCATCTGCAGGGAGAGAAAACCAGAAATAATGACCAGGACTTTGTTGAGAAATATGAATGATTCTGCATAGGAAGTCTGGCATTTCCAAACTGATGTGTACAAATGTGGAAGTCCCAGATATCTCAAGCAGTCAGCTGAGATGCTTGCTGGGATTTCCTCACTGTCTAACTCGGGAGTCCAGTTTTCTGTAGTTTCCCATTAGTTACACTAGAAAAACTGCCAGATGAACCTAGGCCAGATAGAACTTGAAGCAGGTTCAGAAAATGTGTTCATTTCAAAGGGCAAAATTAATTACAATTTACTTTTATGTGCACCTTGGGATAAACAACATTATAGGTAACTAAAATATTCCTGTTGATAGTTGGATATTCTTTAAGAGGATATATGAAGAATAAAATGCTGATACCGTATCAAATATGAGGCATAGGTAGATTGTCAAATTATTTTTCCTATGGTCTGGATATTAAAAACAAAAGAGCACAAATTTAAGGTGAGAGGAATAAATTTTAAGCCACATACACAAAATGCAGAAAGAAATCAGCAGGCAAAGCAGCATCTATGGAAAAGAATACAGTCAATGTTTTGGGCTGAGCTCCTCCAGTATTTTGTGTACGTTGCTCGAATTTCCAGCATCTGCAGATGTTCTCTTGTTGGCGATAGGGATGGATTTTAAAGGGGATCTGTAGAATAAGATTTTTAACATAGAAGGTGGCTAATATCTAGAATGCATTGCCAAATATACTGTAAGTAAAGATCTCAGAGCAAGATTACAATACCAGAGGGACATCAGGGACTGCTGTCTACTTTGCTTCATGAAAACGTGGCTCACAGACTTAATTTCTGACACAGCACTGTGGCCTGGATGGCTTCATCATTCTCCATCAATACAGGTCAGTTGAGTCTTTTAAAGGTAGAGAACTGGAGTATCCTTTATGATTAACTCACCGTGATGCACAGATGTCTCAGCTCTATCTCAATCCTACTCACCCGACATAGAACATCTAGTGGTCAAATGTTGTCCTTTATATCTTTTGAGGGAGTTTTCCTCCATCATTCTGCTGGCTGTGTACATTTCCCCTCCAGCCAATGTCAGGCAGCTACTAGAGGAGCTGAGCCCTATAATGGGCAGGCATGAAAGAGCTCACTCTGATGCCTTCCCTATCATTGCAAAGGATTTCAATCAGGCCAGCTTGAAGAAGTCTCTAAATAACTACTACTAACATATCACCTGTGGAACCGAAGGAGCCAACACACTTGACCACTGTAGTACCATCAACAATGCTTACTGTGCTATCCCATGCCCACACTTTGGAAAGTCTGACCACCTGGCTGTACTTCTACACTCAGCATATAGGCATAGACTACAGACCACAGTACCAGAGGTGAATACCAAGAAGGTATAGTCAACAGAGACAAAGGACTGCTTTGAGTCGGTGGACTGAAAAATGTTCAGAGATTCATCTTTCAATCTAAATAAATACACCACTGTTGCTAAGACCTGTGTGGAAGACTGTGTGCCTCTGCGAACATACCAGACATACCCAAACCAAAGGCTGTGGATGAACCAGAAGATTCATAGTCTGCTGAGGGCTAGATCTGTGGCCATTGGGACTGGTAATCCAGAATCATATAAACAGTCAGGTATGACCTATGGACGACTATTTTAACAGCGAAGAAACAACCTGAATAAGGCTAGAGATGGAATTGGATGCATGTCAACCCTGGAAAGGTTCGCAGGCCATTGCTTCCTACAAGGCAAAACCTAACATCATGGATGGCAGTGATGCTTTACTCCCCGATGAGCTCAACAGCTTTTATGCATGCATTTAAAGGGAGAATGAAACTGAACCTGGGCGAATCCCTGCAGCGTCTGGCGACCCTGTGATCTCTGTCATGGAGGCTGATGTCAGAGCATCTTTCAAGAAGGTGACCCCTTGCAAAGCATCAGGATCATGGCAGTGTACCCGGTGAGGCTCTGAAAACCTGTGCCAACCAACCGGTGGGAGTGGTCAAGGACATCTCCGATCTCTCACTGTTGCTGTCGGAGGTTCCCACATGCTTCAAAAGGGCAACAATCATGCCAGTGCGCAAGAAGAGAAGGGTGAGCTGTTTCAACGACTGTCGTCAGTGGCACTCACACCTATTGTGATCAAGTGTTTTGAGAGGTTGGTTATGCCTAAGCAAGGACCTGGACACACTGCAATTTGCCTATCATCACAAAAGGGCTACAGTGGATGCAATCTCACTGACCCTCTTCTCAGCCTTGGATCACCTAGGCAGTAGTAGTACCTATGTCAGGCTGCTGCTTACTGATTACAGCTCAGTGTTCAACACAATCATACCCTCAATTCAAATCAACAAGCTCCAAACCAGCTAGATCCTTGACTTGCTCACCAGGAGACCTGAGTCTGTGCGAATTAGAAATAACTCCTCACTGACAGTCAACACTGACACACTTTATAGATGCATGCTTAGCCACTGCTCTACTCTCTCTATACCCGCAGAACTGTGACTAGGTACAGCTCAAACACCATCTATAAACGTGCCAACACCACAACTGTTGTTGGCAGAACTTCAGTCGTTTAGGAGGAGGGGTACAGGAGCAAAATAGATCTGCTGAATGAGTGGTGTCACGACAACAACCTTGCACTCAGCATCAATAAGACCAAAGGGATTGATTGTGGCCTTCAGGCAGGGAATGTCGAGGAAACACACACCAATCCTCATCGAGGGATCAGCAGTGGAAAGGATGAGCAGTTTGAAACTCCTGGGTGTCATCATCTCAGAAGATCTATCCTGAGCCTGACATATTGATTCAATTACAAAGAAATAATTCCCCTCATTCTCTGGAATCACAACTTTGTTATTCTCCTTACATTTAACACACTGAATAATCTTAAAATGTGTGTCCAGTTTAGAATTTAGCTAGATCATTTTTCTCTGCAAGGACATAGAATGAGCAGTGGATTTGTGTAGTGTTCATGCTAAAGAAGGTACAGAGTGAACATCCACAATAATTAATTCTATCCAAGTTGTGTATAAAATATAGATAAGGTTCAAAGGTTCATTTAATGTTGGAGAAATGTATACAATATACATCCTGAAATGCTTAATCTTCGCAACCATCCACGGAACCAGAGGAGTGCCCCAAAGAATGAACGACAGTTAAACGTTAGAACCCCAAAGCTCCCCCCAGCTCCTCTCCCTCTGGCACGTAAGTGACAGCAAGCAACAATCCCCCTCTCCCCATCGGCAAAAGTAAAGCGCACCCGCTGCCAGCACTCAAAATAATAGCAAAGACACGGACTTGCAGTTACCCCAAAGACTACATTGTTCACCCGATAATTCGACATGCTGCAGGCTCTCACTCTCTTAGTAAGGGAGAAAGAGGTGACTTCATTCCATTTCCCAGCGAGTGGGGAGACATAACAAGCAACTCGCTGGTTTACAATGTTAAAAGCCTGTTGCATCGCTTTTTCCGAGCTCTGTGCCTGGAGATCGCAAGGAACCCGGGTCCCTGGGCACACAGTCGATGTTCCGTCGTCCCCAACGACCGATGAATGTACCTTTTTAGAACTGAATGCACAATGCCATTTTGTTGCATCAGACATTAACCTTTTGAGGGAGATCACTGGCTTCAAGGAGGATAATCTTTTGATAGCGTGATCTTTCTTATTTGCTGTGTAAGTAAAGAACCTTTAGATCATCAGGAACAATGTACTTACTTCCTGTGAACTATCAGAATGGCAGCCAAAGAGGCTGGCAGGGTACAACGGAGCAGGAAATGCTCATAGGAGGGGGAGAGAGAGGCTGGTAGGGTACCACGGAGCAGGAACCACTCATAGGAGGGGGAGAGAGAGGCAGGCAGGGTACCACGGAGCAGGAAATGCTCATAGGAGGGGGAGAGAGAGGCAGGCAGGGTACCATGGAGCAGGAACCACTCATAGGAGGGGGAGAGAGAGGCTGGCAGGGTACCACGGAGCAGGAACCACTCATAGGAGGGGGAGAGAGAGGCAGGCAGGGTACAACGGAACAGGAACCACTCATAGGAGGGGGAGAGAGAGGCTGGCAGGGTACCATGGAGCAGGAACCACTCATAGGAGGGGGAGAGAGAGGCAGGCAGGGTACCATGGAGCAGGAACTGCTCATAGGAGGGGGAGAGAGAGGCTGGCAGGGTACAACGGAGCAGGAACTGCTCATAGGAGGGGGAGAGAGAGGCTGGTAGGGTACCACGGAGCAGGAACTGCTCATAGGAGGGGGAGAGAGAGGCAGGCAGGGTACCACGGAACAGGAACCACTCATAGGAGGGGGAGAGAGAGGCAGGCAGGGTACCACGGAACAGGAACTGCTCATAGGAGGGGGAGAGAGAGGCAGGCAGGGTACCACGGAGCAGGAAATGCTCATAGGAGGGGGAGAGAGAGGCAGGCAGGGTACCACGGAGCAGGAACCACTCATAGGAGGGGGAGAGAGAGGCTGGCAGGGTACCACGGAGCAGGAACCACTCATAGGAGGGGGAGAGAGAGGCTGGTAGGGTACAACGGAGCAGGAACTGCTCATAGGAGGGGGAGAGAGAGGCAGGCAGGGTACCACGGAGCAGGAAATGCTCATAGGAGGGGGAGAGAGAGGCAGGCAGGGTACCACGGAACAGGAACTGCTCATAGGAGGGGGAGAGAGAGGCAGGCAGGGTACCACGGAGCAGGAAATGCTCATAGGAGGGGGAGAGAGAGGCAGGCAGGGTACCACGGAGCAGGAACCACTCATAGGAGGGGGAGAGAGAGGCAGGCAGGGTACAACGGAGCAGGAACCACTCATAAGAGGGGGAGAGAGAGGCTGGCAGGGTACAACGGAGCAGGAACCACTCATAGGAGGGAGAGAGAGAGGTAGCAGATGTAGTAGTCATGGGGATCCAGTAACTGAAGGAGCACAGACATGAAAAAATCAAAAACTGATCATTGCTCGAAATCCAAAATTAAACCAGAAAATTCTGGAGACATCCTGTGGGGCAGGCTGCAACAGTGGAAATAGAAACACTTCATATATTGTACTGTTTGGGAGTGGCTGCCTTCTCCCTTGAAAAAGAACCCATTCTTGAGCTACTATATGTGGACAACTGTGCTCTTCTCACGCACTCAGAGGCTGTGCTACAGGGTGCAGTCACAGTTCATCAAGGACTTTGGGGTTAACGGTCAGTCTGACGTAAACAATGATCCTCCATCAGAAGCTCCCTCATGGCTTTTACAACCCATATCGGATCACCATTTGTGACCACTACCTCACCAGCTGCCCAGGCAGAGTAATCTCCAACAACGCTAAGGGATGTTGACAATCGACTTGCCAGAGCCAGCAGAGCCTTCAGGCACCTCCAAAAACATGTGCAGAAGAACCAGCAACTGTGTCTGTCCACAAAAATCCAGGCGTACAGGGTTGCTGGTGTCAGCACTGCTCTACGGTTCTGAAGCCTGGGTCTAGTACCACAAGCAAATCCGACTCCTCGAGTGCTTCCATCAGCACTGTCTCCGCTCCATCATGGGTATCAGCTGGCAGGATGGAGTCTCCAACAACGAGGTCCTGGAGAAGGCTTAACTTCCAAGCATCAAAGCCACTTAACTGCTCAGGCAGCTCCGCTAGTCTCGCATGGACAACTCCAGGTTACCGAAAACAGCACTGTATGGAGAACTCTCTCAGTGTGAGAGAGGTCATGGTGTTGCTTGCAAGAGGTACAAAGACCAACTTAAGCAGCAGCCCTCTTAGGCAAATCTTGAGGTCAAGACAGAGACTGCTGAAGAACACTGATCCACAGAGCAGCCAAGAATTTTGAGGAATCCGGAAGAATGACCGCTGAAGAGAAGAGGAGATGCGGGAAGAATGCTGCTACCCAAACGCCTGTATCCAAGCTCTTCCCATATCCCTTCTGCTCCAGAACTGGCCACTACAGTCACCAACGGTCGTGCCATCGCTCCTGAGGACTCTTCATCCCTCCTGATCTTCACAAGTGAAGAACCAGCCATCATCATCACTGAATGTGAAACCTTTTCAATCACTCACAATGTATCTAGTCTTAGCATTTTACACACTATAATTTTACATGCTAGCGTTATTAGGTTCTCACTCACTGTGTGACCTCTCCTTTTCTGCGTAATGTTCTGCTAAAAAATAACTTTCTTCCTTCTTTTTACTGACTGACTTTATTAGCAAAAGCTTTACTGTTGGTTTTGAGATACATACATTAACAAGCAGGTGCATTGGTGTATTTAAGAAAAAGGCCATTGAGTGTATATGCTGCGGGTATAAATGCCATTGAAGCTAGCTAGTTTAAGTAGTATAAGAATCATAAATGGCTCTTTGAGAACCATGAGATCTATTGTTTAAATCAATAATTTGTGCACAGATGTAAAGAATACTGTATACATTGTAAATAGGAGCAGGAATGTATCACTGGGCTTCTCAAACTGAATTCAACATTCAATATGATTATGGGTGATATGGCCTCTGACATTAGCTCTGTCTTCCAGCTTTATCCCTACAGCCCTTGACTCCGCTATAATCCAAGTGTATTTGTCAGCTTTGAATGTGTTGTTATCACCAACAATGCCTTGGTACAAGGATGATCTTCAGCACAGATTGGCATGCAGATTCTAGAACTACCAAGTCCTCCCACAGATGGTACAGATATTTAGAGTCATAGACTCATAGAGAAAGAAACAGGCCCATTTGCCCATCTAGTCCATGATGAACTCAGTTTAGACTGCCTACACCGAGACCATATTCCTCCATATTCTTCCTATCCATTACCCTATCCAAACTTATCATAAGCCTTGAAATCAAGCTTGTGTGCACCACTTGTGCTGGCAGCTCATTCCACACTCTTACGATCCTCTGAGTGAAAAGTTTCCCATAAGAACTTCTCACTTTTCATCCTTAAGCCATGACCTCTGGTGTAGTCCCATCCAAACTCAGTGGGAAAAGCCTACTTACATCATTTACCCAACCTATACCTCTCATAATTTTGTATACCTCTATCGAATCTCCTCTCAGTCTTCAACCTTCTAAACAATACAGTCCTAACCTATTCAATCTTTCCTTATAACTCAAGTCCCCTAGACCCGGCAACATCTTTGTAAATTGTCTCTGCCATCTCTCAAGCTTTTTGCATTTCTTTCCATAGGTAGGTGACCAAAACTGCATACAATACTCCAAATTAGGCTTCACCAATGTCTTATACAACTTCAACATAACATCCAATCTCCTGTACTCAATACATTGATTTATGAAGGCAATGTGCCAAAACTTTCTTAATGGCCCTACCTAATTGTGACACCACTTTCAACAACTTATGTACCTGTATTCCCAGATCCCTTTGTTCTATCATGTTCCACAGTGTCCTACCCTTCACAGTGTGAGACCTACCCTGGATGGTCCTACAGAAGTTTAAATTCTCACAATTCTGCATTAAACTCCATCTGCCATTTTCAGCCCATTTTTCCAGCTGATGCAGCTTCTTTATAAGCCATGAAAGCCTTCCTCGCTGTCCACTACACCCCCAATCTTGGTATCATCCACAAATTTGCCGATCCAGATCACTGATATAGATGACAAACAACTAATAACCCAGCACCGATCCCTGAGGCACACCACAGGACTCCATTCAGAGAGGCAACCATCTACCGTTCTCTGGCTTCTCCCACAAAGTCAATGTCTAATCCAGTTTACTACCTCATCCTGAATGTTGAGTGACTGAACCTTCTTGACCAGCCTCCCACATGGGACCTTGTCAAATACCTTACAAAAGTCCATGTAGGCACCATCCACTACATTGCCTTCATCCATTTTCCTGGTAACTTCCTTGAAAAACTCTATAAGATTGGTTATACGTGACCTACCATGCACAAAACCATGCTGATTATCCTTAATCAGACTATGAAGATCCAAATACTGATATTATACGGTCCTTTAGAATACCTTCCAATAACTTTCCTACAACTGATTCAGACTCACCAGCCTATAATTGCCTTGTTTCTGTTTAGAGCCTTTCTTAAACAGAGTAAAAATGTTGGCTATCCTCCATTCCTCTGGTACTTCTCTTGTCACTAAGAAGCTTTTAAATATCTCTGCCAGGGCCCCGGCAATTTCTACACTTGCCTTCCCATATGGTCCGAGGCCCTGAGGATTTACCTACCCTGATTTGCCTCAGCGTAGCAAACACCCCTTCCTCTGTAATCTATACAGGGTCCATGAAATTGATGTCACTTTGTCTCGTTTCTATACTCTGTGTCCATCTCCCAAGTAAATACAGATGATGTATTTAAGATCTCCCCATCTGTTTTGGCTCCACACATCGATTAATTCTGGTCTTCCAGAAGACCAAATTTTGTCTCTTGCAATCTTTTTGGTCTTAATATACCTGTACAATTCCTTAGGATTTTCCTTCAGCTTGTCTGCTAGAGCAACCTCGTTCCTTTGTTTAGCCTTCCTGACTCCATAAGCACCTCATTTCTTCCTACTTGTCTATACCTGCTATGCTCCTTCCTTTTCTTTTAACTAGGGCCTCAAACCAAGGTTCCCTACACTTGTTATCTTTAATTTTTATTCTGACAGGCACATAGAAGCTTTGTATATTGAAAATTTCATTTCTGAAGGCCTCCCACTTGCCAAGTACAGACCTTTGCCAGGAAACAGCCTGTCTCAATCCACGCTTGCCAGATAATTTCTGATACCATCAAAATTGTCTTTTCTCCAATTTAGAATCTCAACCCGTAGACCAGACCTATCTCTTTGCATATTTACTTTGAAACTAATGGCATTGTGGTCACTGGATATAAAGTGTTCCCCTACACAAATTTTTATCACCTGTCCTATCTTATTCCCTAATAGCATATCCTGTATCGTAGCTCTCTCAATGGGGCTTCTGAGTACTGATGAAGGAAACTTTCCTGAACACATTTGACAAATTCTATCCCATCTTGTCCTTTTACAGTATGGGATGCCCAGTCAATATGCAGAAAATTAAAATAACCTACTTTAACAACCTCATGTTTCTTGCAACACTCTGCAATCTCTTGACAAATTAGTTCCTCTAAACCCCTAGGACTGTTGGGTTGTCTGTAATATAGCCCCATTAATGTGGTCAGACCTTTCTTATTTCTCAGTTCCAACCATAACACCTCATTAGTTGAGTTTTCCAGTCTGTCCTGACGGAGCACTGCCTTTGCCTTGACTAGTAAAGCCACCCCTCCTCCTTTAATAGTTCCCACTCTGCTTCATCTAAAACAATGGAAGCCCAGAATATTGAGTTGCCAGTCCTGCCCCAGCTGCATCCAAGTCTCTCAGAAGGCTACAACATAATAATTCCAGCTGTTGATCCATGCTCTGAACTTAGTTGTCTTTCCTGTGATAATTCTTGCATTGAAATATACACAGCTCAGGATACTAGTCGCACCATGCTCAACCTTTTGATTCCTGACTTTGAGGTCTTACCAACATCTACCTCCACAACCTTTTCTCTAACTGTTCTGGCACTCTGGTTCCCATCCCCCTGCAACTTGAGTATATACCCCACTGTGCAGCATAAACTTGACATTTTTGGACAAGTCAATTTCTTTACCATCCATTTTTTTTCTCTCTGCTTTGAGTTTTGGGGCGGAGTGCTTGCCTTTGGAACAGGTCCATTGTCCAATGATGTGAAACTGATTAATGGCTTTGCTTTCCCAATGAGTCAAGCACATCTACTTGAAGGAACGTCTCAATGTATCTTCATAAAAGTTGACATGACCATCAGAAGAAATTTGACTGTGTGTGAGGGAGGGGGGAGATGAATTGTTTGAACTCTGCCATCTACACATTCGGTACAGAGTGGATGCATTAGGATCAATGCTTCAATTTTGTGGCCATTGACTTGAGTGCTGATACTGAAGTTGGTGTGGAAAACCTTCTACATGTTGTAAAGTAACTCCCAGAGTCATGGCTGAATCATATTGTTATGAACATCACTTGATTCACTGATGGCATAACATATGAAGCCCATTTTACTAAGTGAAGAAAAATATTGGGAATTACACGAGGAAATCTGCAGATGCTGGAAATTCAAACAACAACACACACAGAATGCTGGTGGAACACAGCAGGCCAGGCAGCATCTATAGGGAGAAGCGCTGTCGATGTTTCGGGTCCTGATGAAGGGTCTCGGCCCGAAACGTCGACAGCGCTTCTCCCTATGGGTGCTGCCTGGCCTGCTGTGTTCCACCAGCATTTTGTGTGTGTTGTTGTCAGGAATTACACTGCTGCTTGCATCCACTGCCATTCACCACTTGCTGACACTGTTTCAGGTACCATAGATATTAGAATTGCTTGAATGGTTGCAGTAAAGGAGAGCTATAGACTCCTGCATGTTTTCTCAATTGCTTCCAGTAAGAATTGTGTCCTATCTTATGACCACACCACAGAAAGAGATAAAATTATAATCAGTTTATAAAAATGAAAATGACCTTCCTTTCTGACAACTAAAGTGCTGTCTATTATCTGGTTTTCAGACTATGGCAGACGCAAACATTCTGCTCATTTGGAGTTCTTAACAAAAATGAACCAAAAGCTATATTAAAAAACTACATAAAAGAGGCAGATTGAATAAATGCACATGAAGCAGCACTCCACACAGCTACAAAACAAGGATGAAGTGCTCTAAGTTTTACTATTTCCCAACCAATATTTGCAGAATACATTAAGAGGCAATAATAGACAATAGGTCCAGGAGTAGGCCATTTGGCCCTTTGAGCCAGTATCACCATTCAATGTGATCATGGCTGATCATCCACAATCAGTAACCCGTTCCTGCCTTTTCTGAGGAAAATGAAACCTCAGATACACAATACATACCAAAATAAGGTAGAGATAATATTGTATTTAAATTCAAAACAAACATCTGCATTACAATAATGCCTATACGTCATAAGGAATTCAATTGAGCATAAAACTCCTCCGATGTCCTGACAGGGATTTGAAAGGCATCCCATGTACACCAGTGCTACATTCCTTTCCAAAAACAATGATCATAACATTGATACAGACTTCTTGGTTACTGCTCTGAGAAGCTCATTACATTCAAAATCATTTTCATTGATGTCTGTATCTGATAAAAATTATGACAAAAGAAAGATCACAACAGAACTATAATTGTGGATAACAGTAATATTAACCATCTAATCTGAGGGTTGTCATAATGTTTAATGAAGACATAATTACAGATTTAACTAGATAATACCATGGTGGCAGAACAACAATTTATCATGTTGCAAACAGAGATGACTCTAGACGGTTATGTGCAAAAATGTAATAATAATGAAGGTCAATTATAAAACAAGAAATAGATCCATGTGAAATGAAAAATGGTGCTATCAACAAGGAATACAGAGTACAACAGAATCTTACAAACAGCATATTTTGGTTTTTCTCAATTTACTGAGAACCTCATTTAAAACTAGGCTGAAAATTCCTAAATGCACTTTGTTCAAGGAAAGTTGGTTTAATATTTACCTAGGCTGCACCTGAACCCAGAACAAGTGAAATTTAAGGTCAGGGCTCTAACATATTAGATAATCAGTTCTGGTTCACATAAAGATCCTGTAATCTAGTTGGGATGATGAATCAGGGAATGCCCTTTACCAGGAATAGCTCCTGCTAGTTCTATTTCTGGTTCTGCTTCCATAACTATTTACAGTTTCACTGCTTGACTTGTCAACTCATTTGATGACTTCTGCTTTTGATGCTTCATCCTCTTAAAACTTGAAAGTCATATTACCATATCTTATCCTAAATTAAATCTTTTTCTTACCCTCTTTCTCTTACATTGGCTTCTAATGCACTTATTTAGATATCTCTTTTTTGTGTTTAGATTGTTTAGAATTCTCACAACCTCCATTCCCCGTATCCAGCCAATCCTCTCCTACATTAAATTTGCCTTGGGAGAATCTCTCTTCATTTGCCACAGTTAGAGGTTATGGCCTTCAGTGAGCATGCTCTTTGAGTCACCTCCCAAAATCCCTCTGTAAGTCTTCATTTCTACTCTGTCATATATTGCCCTCCTTCAAGCATTCCTCAGTCACTGAATTTTCTATAGCTAGCTCTTTAGTCTGACATCCATATCTCTTTTTGGTGATACCTCTGCAAAACATCTCATGATGTTCCTCGATGATAAAACTGCTTAATGTATGCCAAATGTTTTGCAATAGTTGTGATTAATGTTGGAATTACCAACATTAACAACATTGAATGAGAAAATGAATCCCTATATAATGCAATAATAAATACTGCATTAAAACAACTTTGGCCAAATGAGGTGCCTTTGATGGATGTGGATATTTAACAATGATTTAAATTGATTCAATGAACATTTTAGGTTATTAGAACAAAAAGGTATTTTCATAAAATAATTATGTTTATGATTTGTACTTCATCAGTCCTTGAGTAAAAAATCTCCAAATATTATCACACTGAATAGCAATGTTATGATAGTTTTTATATATTGGAATAGTTGTCCCATATGAACATCAACTTTATAACTTAGCTCTTCAAAAGGGGAAAAAAAAGCATCACATCTCACTTTTTTCAAAACATTTCAAGTTTTATTCTATCCAGTCTCTCTATTCATTTGATCATTTTAAGGGTTAATATATGGAAATCCAGATTGTCAAAGAATTGCAGAGTGGTTGCAACATGAAGTCTTTCAGCCTGTCAGGTCCATAGAGGCTGTATGTCAGAGTAATCTAACAATATAGTCTGTTCCCTTTTCCCACCTTCCTTCAATAAACTTGAAGTTCCTTTCTTCCATAAACTTCTCTAGCTCCCTTTAAATGGTGTAATTGAACCTGCCTCCACTGTATACCAAGTGATCACAGTTTAGGTCCTTTTCAGTAACAAAAAGTCATAAAAGAGAGATTCCTTGTGTCACTATATGTGGTTTAGCCATTCTTCATTCTATATCCTCTGGCTCTTGACCCTTCTCTATTTGGAGAGTGTTTCCTTCTCTATCCTGCTTAAACCCTTCAATGTTTTAAAATACTCTAGTACATACCCTTGTAACTTCCTCTGTTCATAGGAGAACAACCCTCAGCTTCTTCTTTTTATCCGCATAGCTAAAGTCCATTTTTTCATGAACCCACCTCAGTATATCTCTTCTACATACTCTTTTAACCCTATCTGAAAATGTGCTGACCAGAACAGGACAAAATCCTTAGCTGTGGACAAACCAGTGTTTTATAAAGGTTCATCGTGACTTCCTTTCTTCCTTCCCTACCCTGTGCCTCCTTTTATTAAACTCACCATCATCCATGCCCTTTTAACCACCATTAGTCTGGGTTGCATTCCCTTTTTGCTTCCATTCTGAATTGGTTTGACACTTATGGCAGCAACCTGGCATCTGTAAGATGCTCTTTTTCAACAGCTTTTTACATTCTACGCTTTTCATCACCCAAAAATCTTGAATCCCGGAAGGGACACCTAAAGGACTCCCATCGTTCAGATATAACTTTGCAGGAAATAGCAATTATAATATCATAAGATTTAGCTGTGAAAAGGATACAGGGATCTGCATGATGAAAATTGTGTACTGATGAAGAATTGCTTGATGAAGATCGGTAAGGCTAAAATGTAGCAACTGTGGAGGAGAACATGGCTCTGCTTATGCAGCCAGCACACACACAATGCTGGAGGAACTCAGCGGACCAGGAGCATTCATGAAAAACAGTACAGTCGACGTCTCGGACTGAGACCCTTCATCAGGACTGGAAAAAAAGATGAGGAGTCAGAGTAAGAAAATGGAGGAGGAAGAATCACAAGGTTATAAGTGAAACAGGAGGTGGGTGGGAGTGGTGAAGTAAAGAGCTGGGAAGTCGATTGGTGAAAGAGATACAGGGCTGGAGAAGGGGGAATCTGATATGACAGGATAGAAGGTCGTGGAAGAAAAAAAAGGGTGAAGAGCACAAGAGGGAGGTGATGGGCAGGTAAGGTGAAAAGGTGAGAGAGGGAAATGGGAATGGTGAAGGAGATTGGGGGGGGGAGTTATTACTAGAAGTTCGAGAAATTAATATTCATGCCATCAGGTTGGAGACTACCCAGATGGAGTAATAGACAATAGACAATAGACAGTAGGTGCAGGAGTAGGCCATTCGGCCCTTCTAGCCAGCACCGCCATTCACTGTGATCATGGCTGATCATACACAATCAGTACCCCGTTCCTGCCCTCTCCCCATATCCCTTGACCCCGCTATCTATAAGAGCTCTATCTAATTCTCTCTTGAATGCATCCAGAGACTTGGCCTCCACTGCCTTCTGGGGCAGAGCATTCCACATATCCACCACTCTCTGGGTGAAAAAGTTTTTCTGCATCTCTGTTCTAAATGGCCTACCCCTTATTCTTAAACTGTGGCCTCTAGTTCTGGACTCACCCATCAGCGGGAACATGCTTCCTGCCTCCAGTGTGTTTGATCCCTTAATAATCTTATATGTTTCAATCAGATCCCCTAAATTCCAGTGTATACAAGCCCAGTCGCTCCAATCTTTCAACATATGGCAGTTCCGCCATTCCGGTAATTAACCTTGTGAACCTACGCTGCACTCCCTCAATAGCAAGAATGTCATTCCTCAAATTTGGAGACCAAAACTGCACACAATGCTCCAAGTGGGGTCTCACCAGGGCCCTGTACAACTGCCGAAGGACCTCTTTACTCCTATACTCAATTCCTCTTGTTATAAAGGCCAGCATGCCATTAGCTTTCTTCACTGCCTGCTGTACCTGCATGCTTGCTTTCATTGACTGATGTACAAGAACACCTAGATCTCGTTGTAAGAACACCTAGATCTTGTTATACAAGGGATTTCAAGGGGTTGCTCTTCCAACCTGAGTGTAATCGCATCACAACAGTACAGGAGACTATGGACTGATATATTGGAATTGGAATGGGAAGTGGAATTAAAATGGGTAGCCACTGGGAGATCCCACATTTTCTGGCAGATGGAGTGTAGGTGCTTGGTGAAGTGGTCTCCGAGTCTACATCAGGTCTCACCAATATACAGGAGGCCACACCAGGAATACTGGATATAGAAGATGACTCCAACAGTCTTGCGGGTGAAGTGTCTCAAGGCATCTTATGCAGGGTACCCTGTGTATGAGAACGCTGTGGAAGTGCAGTGAGCTCGGGTGAAAATGGACATATCGTATCCAGAGCTCTGCAGAAAGTACAGAAAATATTGTCCATAGGACCTATGAATATCCAGAATACAGATAGACTAAAAACTGTGTAAATTATACGACTGTATAACAAAGGATTCATTGATTGTTGATAAACTTAAGTTTCTTACTTTCATGGTAGATGTGGTAAATTGCACAGCACAAACTAAACATTGGACGGAAAAATATTAATATTATTTTGCAGAAAAACACAGAGATAAAATACTTCACCTTAGGAGTTAACAGTGATGCCTTACAAGGAAGAGTAAGTCATATTCAGAATTCAAAGGAAGGTTGTTAATCTTACAATGGAATGTTAGCAGTCTGTTAGCTAATGGTCAAGAATCTAAGAAATTTATTGAAGATTTACCAAATAAACCTAATGTTATATATGTAGAGGAAACCTGGTTGAAATCTTGTCTAAATTTTAAGATACAAGATTTTGTCGATATAAGAAGTGATTGGAGAATGAGTAATGGATAGTTTCCTTTGTCAAAAGTGAGATAGCATGTTAGGTTATAGAAAATGGTGTTGTTCAATTATGGTTGTAATTTCAGGAAAGAATGGTAAAGTACAGATAAATTTTTTATAACCCTTGTGATTGATTAACCCCTAATATGTTGTAAAGTGTTGGTGGAAATGGGAAAAATAAGGCCATATGGTGTGGAGATTTTAATGCTGTTAGTATTATATGGGGTTGTAGTGACACAGATATGAATGGGATGGTGGTGGACTTTCTGGAAAAAAGGTGCTTGGTGTGCTTCAGTGATGGTAGGAGTTCAAGGATAAGTGTATTTAACAACAGTGTTTCTGCTATAGACCTTCCGCTGGTGTCTCAAAATATAGCAAGTATGTGTGTAAGTGGGATGTGTATAATGACACTGTGGTAACTTCCACTTTACAAAAGACCACTTAGCAACTTTATAGACAAAAGAATATCTTTATCTGGGACAGCAAATTATATTTACAATACAGAGACTTCTGGGTACCTCTTGCAGCATGGGTGACAGAACTACATACAATGCATACTGGGAGTAAAGAGAGCGGAAGTAAAGACCCCACCAACCTCGGATCCCACCTCTTGTTACCAACAGCTTCCCGGTTAGTATTAACTTACTTTTAATAATACTTACATTATAACAGACACAACAGTGTAGAGCGATCATTTCCCCATTACCTGTAAAAAATAGGAATAGGTCAGTATCAGAGGAAGGAATCTTGTATCCCCAGAAAACTTAATGCATTACTGGATTTGTTTGGTGAGGAGCTGGTTGCAGTTACTGACTCTCAAAAAGCTGAATTATGAACATAACTATGTCAGAGTACATAGTTTCACTAATTTAAGTAAAGAAGAAAGGGATTATTGAGAAACAATCTCATTTGCTGAGGAAAAATGTTCCAGTTCCAGCTTGGATGTTCAATTTACATTATCCAAACTTAAAAGAGCTATTAGTAGTGTTTGTCAGACAAATCCTGCCAAAGGGTCTCGGCTTGAAACATTGAATATACTGTTTTCCATAGCTGCTCTCTGGCCTGCTGAATTCCTCAAGCATTTTGTGTGTGTTGCTTGGATTTCCAGCATCTGCAGATTTTCTCTTGATTATCATCTGGGTAAGATGATATTTGTTACAATATGCTTAGAGGATTATTGAATTTGAAACTTACATTGGTTTTGAAATTCTTTAATCCAATATGTGTGGAAGGGTGACTTATTGCTTCCTGGAAATTAGCAGTTGTTATCCCTATATTGAAACCTGGTAAGGATTAATCAGATCCTTCCAGTTAGAGACCTATTAACTTCACATGTATATAAGATAATGGAGTGAATGGTAATAGCAAGGCTGTCTCATTTTGTAGAAAGTAGTGGAAATTTAGCTGCAGACCAATCTAGTTTTCGTGAAGGGAAAATCACCATTGAATTGATGTGAAGTTTGGAATCTGATATTCATTAGACCAAAGTTAATAAAGAATCAGTGGTAGCAGTTTTCTTGAAGTAGAGCAATGGAGATGTTGGTATACATTTTCTGTTGCTAAGACTCAAGTTATTTGTTTTTCTAAAAGGAACATCTTAACCCACAATTTATCTCTATTTGGTAAATCTCACAAACAAGAGCCAGAGGTAAAGTTTCTAGGTATGTAGACGGACATACACTGACATGGAAGGTGCATGTGAATAAAATTATAGAGAAGTGTTAAAAAACCCTTAATGTGCTCAAGAGGTTAGTTGGGTGTGGTTGGGTGCATGTAGGAGTTCACTTAAACAAATGTATTTTGCTTTAATCAGATCTGTCTTCGATGATGGGTGTATTACTTACCCTCACCAGCAGTCTTAAAGCTCCAAGATAAATTTCAAACTCAAGCATTGAGATTATGTTGTGGTGCCATTAAATGATCCCTAATTTTGGCATTACAGGTAGAAATGGATGAAGTACCTTTACATTGATGCACGTTACAGTCAGCAATGACTAATTGGGTTAATGTAAGAGCACGTCAAGTTGATCATTCAAAATTGGTGCATTAGTAGAGTGTTGGGGGTACTGCATTTCTTAGGTCTTCAGTTTTGGGCAAATGGGAAATGAGTGGGCACAAAATCTCGTGTTGTTTAATGTGGAATATGATCCCAGTGTACTGCTTTCTGTCACTCCTCCATGATTTTCCTTTTGCCTATGGTTGATTTAAGCCTTTAAGAAAAGATCCAGATGAATGATTGTATATCAGTGGCACAGGTAGTTCAGCAAAGAATCTTGCATATCTACACAGATTTTTCAAAAGATCCAGTGACAGGTCATTCAGATTTTTTTGTTTCTGTTCCAAAGTTTCAGGTGACTTTTAAGAAAAGGTTATCAGACCAAGTACCAGTATTCGTGTTTGAGATGGTTGCTATCATTTTAGCTTTGGAATGGGTCAAAGACGTACATCCTGATTATGTACTTCTGTGCTCTGATTCATTCTCCGTTTTGCCATCGATTAAAGCAGTTATTTCAAATTGTAGGCCAGCCATGCATTAGACTATATCTGTTGAGTTTGCAGGGTCTAGGCTTGAGTATACATTTCTTATAGTTCCCTGCCCATGTTGTAGTTGAAGGAAATGAGGTGGCAGACATTGTAGCCAAGCAATCATTTAAAATTTAAGGATATAAATGTGGCAGCGTCTTTGCATAAGGGAGAGGTGAAAGCCATAATTAAAAAGTCTATTTGATCACTGTGGCAACAAAGTTGGGATAAGAAAAAGAAAGCACAGCATTTGTATAAAATTCAGAGGATGGTAAGAACTCAATGGGGAAATGGGTATAAATGAAGGGAAGATGTTATACTTACACATTTGAATATTGGACATACTAAGTTGAATAATTCACCGTCCAGAGTTAATATGAATGATACAGGCATTTGTAGAGAGTGAACTCATCAAGAAATGGTGAAACATATATTGTTTGACTGCCATTCCTATGAGCTACAAAGGAAACATCTAATTACTGAACTGGGATCTTTGGGACACTCGTAGCTTGTTATTTGCAGTTTATTATTAAAGTTATCATTCAGCGCTGATTATTGCTGTAGTTCTGCATTCATGTCAAGCCCCCTCTACATTTCCTGCCATCTAATCGAGAAAATACTTCTCAACCCTTCAGAAACTCATTCCCTCCTTTTCCCATTATGTTGCCTTCACAGTATGTATTGCCATTTCCAGCTTCTCCGGCTTTTGCACATCTTATTATTTTTCCTTTAGAGTTCCTCCTGAATCTCCCCCTTCTACCGTAACCCTTCCCAATGGCTTGAGCTGTTACAGCATTGAGCTGACCGCTATGCCCCACAGTTGGAGTCTGGCTTGGTCAGCCGTGACCATATTGAACAGTGGGGGCAGTCTTGAGAGGTCAGTTGGCCTTCATTTGCTCCTATTTTCCTGGGTTATTATGCTCCCGTTGTATTGAGACTATCAGCACTTCTGTAATTTGCGCCATTGATGCACCGTGGCTGCAATGTGTCCTACCTGCAGAATACATTACACAATTCAGAAATACTTTTCCTCTGCATCCATGACATCTAGCATCCAGCAGGAAAGAACAATCACCTGGATATTCTCTTCAAGACTGCACACCGGCTTTGAACGTACGCTTTAACCTGGTCCCTCTGATGCACTGATACCCCTCCCTGCACAACAAACAAAGATTGCTGGAGGAAGTCAGCATCTACGGAGGGAAATGCTTTGGATCAAGAAAGCAAAGGGAAAGAAAGCAGAAAAACAAGGTGGAGGAGGGAAGGAATGCAAGCTGGCAAGGATTGGTGAAATTGGATGAGGGCATGGTGGTTGGGTAGAGGAGGGGGAATGAAGTGAGAAGCTGAGACGTAATAGGAAGAAGAGGAAAAGGGCTGAAGAAGAAAGAATCTGATAGGAAAGGAGACTGGACCATGGGAAAAAGGCAAGGAGGAGGGGCATCAGAGGGAGATAATGGGCGGGTGAGGAAACCTCTCCGGATTGTACTGTGGCCATGTGAACCGTAGGAGCTCAGTTAGAAATCCTTGCATTGCATTTATAAAGGCAGCTAGCTATGTAGTAAATTTTTGTATTGATTCTGAAAATGAATGAAAAATGTATTTAGTAAAATACAGATAATATTGAAAAAGCTTTTAATCTGGCAGAAATCTAGGGAAAGGAGCATAGGAAAAGACAATATGATCCATTACAGCCTCAGTAGCTCTTTGCATGAAGCTAATAGTGCAGGCTGTTTCTAGAAGTCTTCAATGCCACATAAAAAGGAGCTTAATTATCTATTACAGCACTTCGCCCTTGTAGATGTAGCAAGACGGGCAGCTTTTTAAAAATAGATTTATTTTTATCCAAACAGTCCAATTACTGCCATGCAGGAGGTGAAATTTATCAGGAAACTGAGAAGTTTTTCAAGGCCATGTGTGGGCGTGGTGAACGACATAACTCTTAAAAGGATGACTTGCACAAAACGATTGATGGGTGGCATGCATGCTACAATTATGAAAGGACAGCAATTGCACCAAAGCCGTGAATGTCTCGCAAGTGTCTAATTGCATCTTTCGGTTGGGAACCAACATCCTGTTTGTCTTCCCTTATCAGCAGTGTTCAATGAATGTAATTAGAACCTCTGGATTGAGTGTAATAACCATCTCTGTTTTCTTGCTCCGAAATCTATGCTCATGAAATTGCTTCTGGCAATAGCTCATCCCCATCATAATCTGTAAATCAGAAAACTTTAGAGAAAAAAAATTATTGACTGCCTCCAAATTCTCATTAAATCTCTTTTGAAAAACTCCGCTAATTTTCAACAGTTTACCGATAGCTTGTAACATTATATTTATATACTTTGAACAAAACATTCACCATCTTCAACAGAAAGAAATAGACTGCATTTATTCCCAGACAACAAAGCATTTTGAAAATGTAATGACTGCTGAGGAACATGAGGTACAGGAACTAATTTGCTAAGGGACCCTCAAGGTGAAAGATCAATGCTGTGGATTAGTTTGTTCAAACATCAAAGTTTTTGTGTTTTCTCCCTTTTCTTTTCTCCAGTTTTATTTTCTTTATCTCTACTTTTTTTTCCTTGCCAGTGAGGTAGCTTGCTATTACCAATGAGATTGTGAGACAGGACAATACCACAGGTAACAATCTGTGGCCCACAAAGTCAGAAAGTTTTAAGGTGGGAACAAAGATGACAGATTTAGTACCTATTTACTCACAAACACATTTAGGATAGCACATTAGCATAATGCGATTACAACTCCAGATGTAAGATTAGTGTTTGATTCTGGCCAGTGTCTGCAAGGAAGATGTACTGTTAGTCCTGATGAAGGAGCTCAGCCTGAAACGTCAACTGTTTATGTACTGCAATGTATGGATTTATTTCTTTTAGAGCGATGACCCCCCTCCCCCTTTGCACTACATATTGATCTGTTGTCTACACATGCACATATTTTTCTCTCCCTCTCTAACTGCAATGTGACTACACCAGTTAAAACCATCTCCTGCATGTGTGCTTTTATTTAATATATATCTAGTTGCAAGCAGACACAACAAATTGCTGATGAGTATGAGCCTGAATGTCAGGAAATATCATGAATAGGCACTGACAGTTACAGCACAATTATGGGGTAAAACAGAGAGTTAGACAGTGCAGAAAAGGCCATCACGGGCATTAACAAATGCATGAGTACAGTACATAGTAACAGTGAAAGACATGCTGAACTTGAGGTGAAAATAACGTGCCGATGGCTTCATTTGGGATAGTTCCTGAATTTGATGGTGCTAATGAAGGCTGGGAGTCATATATATGGAGGGTTGAATTGCCTTGTAACACGAACAACGAGGAGGAGCAGAAGAAAGTACCTGCACTTCTTAGCTTAATGGGTGCAAGGATGTACAGTCTCTTACGCAACCTATTAACCCCTGAAAAGCCAGCAAGCAAGACAGTCGAGAAAATTGTTACAATCTTAGAAAGTCTCTTGAGCCCTAATCTACTGGCAATAGCTGAGAGATTTAGATTTTACAAAAGGAACCAGTCAAAAGATGAAAGCATTTCTGAATACATTGCAGAGCTGTGTGAATTTTCCTAGTGCTGTGATTTTAGAGATGGACTTTGGATGTATATGGCATGCATTGTCAAAGCACTCAAACGAGTCTACTGTCCAAAAGTGACCTAACAGAGTGGGTATTGTAATATCGGTACAGACTGCAGCAAAGGATGCAACAGAACTACAGAAAAGGAGGTTAGAATGTGAAATGTACAATATGCCCTTGCATGGCGATAAAAAGCCAAAAACTTTATCAATGTAGGAAACCCTCCCATGATGCAAATGACTGTTGGTTCAAAGAAAAGGTCTGCAGAAAGAGTCACAGACAAGATCACATGGAGAGAATGTGAGAGGCAGACAGAAAGCACAACCAAGTGAAAAGTCTTAAACACAAAAACCAAGCAAATACATAAAGTTACTGAATGTAAAACAGAATCAGACAGCATAGAGTCTGACGAAGGTGAGCTGTCATGCCTAGAACTGCATAGTATTACTGAAGCAGATCACAATTTAATATGGATCACAATAGATGTGTCTGGTGTAAAGCTGAAAATGGAGCTGGATACAGGGTCAGCATTGTCTATAATCCCAGAGGTTGACTACAACAGACTGTTTTCTAAGATAGCATTAGAGAAGACCTCAGAGATGCTGAAGTCCTACACAGGCGAAAAAGTGTCTCCCAAAGGCAAACTGAAAGTGAATGTGATATATGGAGTCGAAGCACAAGTTAGAGCTTTATGTATTGAAAAGTGGAGAACCAGCACTTTTTGGACTTGAACGGTTGAGAAAAATCCATCTAGACTGGCACTCACTCAAAGCTCCCAGCGAGACATCAATAAGCAACTGCAGCACGGACAGTAGCACTAACCAGAGACTGTCACAGCTGCTTAATGCTAATGAGAAGCTGTTTGAGAAGGGGATTGGTAAGCTCAAAGGCATGAAAACTAGAAATGAATTGAATGAAATAGCAGCATCAAGATCCCATAAAGCACATCCAGTGTTTTACACTCCGTCCTAAAGAGGATGCTGAACTTGTGAACTTGGAGGCATTCGGAATTCTCTCCGAGGTCAAGTGGAGGGATTGGGCAACACCCATTGTCTCAATGATCAAGAAAGGAATCGCTTGCATATGTGGGGATTTCAAGGTAAGCATCAACCCTATGCTATGTACTGTGCAGTATCCCCTGCCATGAATAGAAGACTTTTTTGCACCTTTAGCACATGCAGGATGGTTTTCAAGGATTGACTTGTCACAAGCCTATGTGTGAATGGAGATTGAGTAGGCAAGAAGGAAGTTCCTCACAATCAACACTCACAAGGGTGTGTTCCAGTATAATTGTCTCATCCTTGGCGTCATATCAGCTCCAGCAAATTGGCAAAGAACAATGGACCAAGGTACTCCAGGAACACAATGTTACCTTGATGACATCATTGTGACTGGCATGAATAATGAAGAGCACCTCCAGAGCCTTGGTAAAGTGCTCACCAGGCTGAGTGAGCATGGTGTGCATGCAAAGAGGGAGAACTATGAGATTTTCAAGAATGAAATCTCATACAGTGGACATGTCATTGACAAGCATGGCTTTCATAAATCACAAGAAAAGACTGAAGCAGTGCCGCAGGCACCCAAACTGGTAAATGTGTCACAACTCACGTCGTACTTGGGCCTTGTAAACTACTGCCATCGGTTTCTCCCAAACATTGTTACAGTGCTGTATGCATTGAGTTCACTGTTGCAGACGGGAACAAAGCAGGAATGGCCAGAAAGATGTGAAAAAGTGTTCAAGGAAGCAAAGGGACTAATAACATCCGATAAACATCGCTGGTGTGTGATGCATCCCCTTGTGGTTTTGGAGCTGTTTTGTTTCACATAATGAAAGATGGATCTGAATGCCTGATTGCATTTGCTTCAAGATCACTGATGTGCAGAATGCAACAATATTCATATCGACCGAGCAGCCCTTAGTCTATTCTGGAGAATAAAGAAGTTTCACTACGACCTCTTGGACAAAAGTTTACACTAGTGACTGGTCATCATCCCCTTGTGTCCATTTTCAATCCCAGGAAGGGAATTCCAGTGATGACAGCTAGCTGATTACAACATTGGGCACTATTCCTAGGAGCCCACTATTAGATATAGAGATCAAGGGTACCAAACAACACAGCAATGCTGATGGCATGTCACATATTCCACTACTGGCAACTGAAGAAGAAACCCAGCAGTAATGTTCCACACTGCATTGGTGGACCAGTGTCTAGAAGCAAATTCCAAAATACAAAGAGAAGCAAGGAATGACCTGACATTTTCAGAAGTCTATGAAATGACCATGCAAGGATAGACAGCTCATGGTAACCCTATGTCTCCAGAGTTCTCAGTGTGATGAGACCAATCGTCAAAATGACAAAGAAGGCTGATATGTGGATCCCTCTAAACTGTGACTAGAGTGTTAGAAAATCTGCACATAGGATATCTGGGTACAGTTAAGATGAAGAGTCTTGCCTGGAGCTACCTGTGGTGGCTGGGAATAGATAAACCAATTGAAGACTTGGCCAAAAATTATTTGGAATGCCAAAAAGTTCAAAATGTACTGCCACATCTGTGGCATCTGTGGGAGTGATCACCATCACCGTGGCAAAGACAGCATATTGGCTTTGCTGGGTCATTCATGGTCCATGTTTCTGATTGCTGTGGATGCTCATTTCGAAGTGGCCAGAGGTTTTACCAATGAAGTCAACCCCTCAGCAAAGACCATCTCCACTCTGAGGACTATCTTCATCAGAAACAGCTTACCAGAACAAAGTGTGAGTGACAATGGACCACGATATACATCTGAGAAGAATTCTAACATTCTAAGATTCTGACAGTCTAGTTTTTGTACTGTGTCATCAAACATCATGGTCCTGAAAAAATGTTGTCTCATTTTTACTGTGTACTGTACCAGCAGTTATGGTCGAAGTGACAATAAAAAGTGACTTGACTTGACTTGACTGTTCACGATGAAGAATGGCACCAGACGTTTTAAGTCAGCCCCTCACCACCCAGCAACGAATGGGCTTGCTGAAAGGTTTATCCAAACATTCAAGAATTCCACTAAAGCTATGGACATGGAGGACATTTCACTACAGCACAAGGCAGACTTTAATTTATCGTCCACCTTTTGTATATTGGTACACTGTCCATGCGATGACAAATCAAACACCTGTAATACTGTTCATGAACAGGAATTTGAGGTTCCACATAGACCTCCTGAAACAAGATCTACTGAGGGAAGTGCAGAATAAACAGTTCAGCCAGTCGCCAAGTGAAGCAGCAAGGAGCTTCGAGATCGGACAGGAATTCCTAGCACGTGATTACCGAAAAGACAAGTGGGCACCGGGTAGGGTAGCCACAGGAATGGACCACAGTGAATGTTGGAGATCAGACATGGAGACGTCATTTGGACCAGATACAGGATGCTCAACCGAAGAAAACACCTGAGATGATAGCATCCAACAAGACAGACGCATTACTGTCACCGGACTTGTCTCTCAGTGGTAATCTTTTCATTGACAGCAATGTGACACTGGAAGCTGAGGGCATGATGCCACTCCACAGGTCCAGAGGCACGATCCTGAAAGAAGCAGAGTGCTACTCAAAAGACTGAATCTAGTTATAGACTGTTATTGTGAAAGCATGCTTATTTAGAATGTAGGTTATGAAAGGGAAATTGAAAGTTTGGTACATACAGTACACAGTTTAGGTTGTATTAATCTAAAGGGGGCAGAAGTGTAATATATGGATTTATTTCTTTTAGAGCAATGACCATCCCCCCTCTTAGTTCTACGTATTGATCTGTTGTTTATGCATGTGCATTGTTCTTTCTCTCTCTCTCTCTCTCTCACTGCAATGTGAATACACCAGTTAAAGCCATCTCCCATGTGCATGCTTTTATTTAATATATACGTAGTACATTTACTCTGCTTCATAAATGCTGCCTGGCCTGTTGAGTTCCTCCAACATTTTGTGCATATTGCTTGGATTTCCAACACCCGTAGATTTTCTCCTGTCTCTAAGGAGTTTGTACATCCTCAAAAATTACCAAGTGGGTTTCCTCCCCTTGCTCTGGTTTCCTCCCACACACCTAGCAGGTACTGTTAGTGAGTTGAAGGCATGCTATGCTGGTGCTGGAAGCGGGGCAACACTTGTGGGCTGCCCATCACAATCCTCACTGATTTTATTTGACCCAGATAACATATTTCACTGTGTGTTTTGATGCACATTTGACAAATAAAACTAATTTTATCTTAAGATCTTAATCATGCTGTAGGCATCCTGCTATAGGCAGGGTAGTACTAGGCCATATCTAAAGAAATGAACTAGACAGGTGGTGGAGATATTGATTTAGAGCCCTAGTGAAATTTCTTACTTGTATTCACAAAGGAGAAGGGCCTTGAAGACAAGGAGTTCAGGGAGGGTTGTATAGATAATCTGGAAGAGGGTGGTATTAAAAAGGAGTAGTGTTAAATATCATGGGACACATAAAGACTGATAAAACCCCAGTGCAGGGTGAGATCTATGGAATGATGCTCTGTAAAGTAAGGGAGGAGTTAACTGAGGCTCTGATGGAGATTTGTGTGCCTTTGTTAGCCAAACGTGAGGTGTCAGAAGACTGGATGATAACTAACATAGTTCCTTTATTTAAGGACAGGAGGGATAAGGCTGGAAGTTGATTCGATTGGCTGGATATTAGAATATAAATGTTGAATTGCTATGTTAGAAAATCGTGGTTAAACTGAATTTGGAATAATGTGTACGATTCTGGTTGCCACACTATGGATCTGGCTGTTCTGCAGAGAATACAGAAGTCATTCAGCAGGTTGTTGCTTGGATTGAAGTACTCTAGTTCTGGGGAGGGTTTGGTTCATTTTACTTGGAGTGAAGGAAGCTGAAGGGGTGAAAGGATAGAAGCATATGAGATCATGCGACACATAGAAAGGGGGGATAGTCAGAATTCCTTCTTCATGGTAGTTGTACCAAAAACAAGAAGGTATGGGTTTAAGGAGAGAAGATTAAGTTTTAAAGCAGATTGGAAGGGGAAGTTTTTTTTTACACGGAGTACAGCTACCATCTGGAAATCACTGCCAAGGAGGTGGTTGAGTCTGATACAGACATAATGATTAAGAGAAAGTTAGAACATAGAATTCAGCCCTAGTTCAGGCAATTAGTGTTGATGGACAAAAGGATCAGCATGGATATGGTGGCTGGAGAGCTCATTTTGTGCTGTACATCTGTGTGACTACATCTATAATTTATAAAGCTACAAATGTCAATAACCTGTTGGTAGCTGCATTGGTAAGCATCTGCTCTAACATAGTATTAACAGGCATAAGCTTCTTACATAGGAGCTGAAGTGGGTGATGTTTGGAGTGTTTTCTTTTGGTCCTTCCAGTTGCTCTGAGTGGACAATCTTTTTATAACGTGTGACCTCTTAAACAGCAAGATGCAAATTTAATGCTTGTAAAAATGCAGCTTAAGTGTCTGGGAAAGCACACTAAGTACTGACTTGATCACCAGAGCCCATTATAGCCTTATGAATAAATTTGCAAAATTGATTACAAATATAAGGAAGAGATACAATTATGTTTATTACGCAAATTTATGTGCTCAAATGGGACCTCTGCAGATCGCACTGAGACCTCCATACCGAGCTCTCAACTGCCTGACTGCTGGGAAGTGAGTCAGCACTAAAGGAACCGTCACCATGGCAGCCATAGTTCAGTGAAGGAGATATCTGCCATGGGGCTGAGGGAAATATAGGTGGATGGGGAGGCACTACACTCTCCATTCCATCTGAGCAACTCTTTTACCCCTGCTCCCCACCTCAATGAACTAACCTGACTGACTTCCATTCCCAGGTGGTCCCAAGTCCTTACAAACTGTGTACTGATCAGTGGGATGGTAAATGTTGTGCACAGGTCACAACTGATTTTTTTTTTAAATGGCTGCATTCAGTGAAAGGAGCTCCTATAACATATCTTGCACAATGCTGGCCTTTGAAAAGTAAGACTGGAAGATGCAGCATGTATTTATAAATGATTTTCTGCAGATCCTTTAATTGCCAATTCATACATGTATGAATACATTGCCTTGTTTTTTTTCTGCTGAGTTACTGGCAAAAGTCAATGAATTATCCTGAGGACTCTAATATCTTCTGGGAGCGTAGGACATGATCTATGACACCATTAGCTGTGTGATTGATGATGGAAGGGTCTCAGTTGTGCTGAGGTGCCCAGACCAGTTTCCTCAGAGTTGCTGATCAACTCAGAAATGGTTACTACCATGATCTCATGTGTATTAAATGGCCTCTAGGTGCAATTTGTGCATAATATATATTATGTATAGAGAGACACAATGAGTGCAACTTACAACAACTTACAAAAGTACATAAGTAACAAAACCTTCTTAATTAAAACTTTAATTCTCATCATGCCAAGACTTGAAGATTTAATTTGTTGCTATGACAGTACAAGAGGAGAGGTTTCTCATTAGGAACATATTTTGACAGAGAATATAATCAAATATTGGAGATGTTACAAATTCAAGCAATTGCTTCTGCCTTCTATGCATATTTAAGATAAACACTTAGTGAGATGGAATCAAGAGCTTGAAGGTTAATATGGATCCCAATTGCAGAAAAGCCAAATGGCTGAATTTAGGATGGGGAATATTGGTCTATCCTACCTTATGCCAAGAAATAAATGGGATATTAGCAATAAATTAAACAGAAATGAGCAGGGTTCAATAATTGTATCAATTAGATATGCAACCCAAACTAAGATTAACTGAAATTAAAATTTGACTGCTGAGGTTAATTGCAATGATATTTTTTAATTCTTTGGCAGCCTTACAGAGCACACATTCCAACACTGCTGTTAATGGGTTACTGAGCTGGGCTGCTCTGATATCAAGTTGGATCCCCATTGTAGAGGAGAAAGCTATTTCATGATAGTTGTAATGAGGGAGGGGGCTTGGGGAGTGACAAAGTAACCTGCTAAACATAGTTGCCTAGAAAGTTAATTTCACCCACTAATGCAACAAACCACCTGCAAAAGAAACTCAGCATGTAACATCAAGCTCAAGGACAGCTTCTACCTCACTTTAATAAGAATAAAAATTGGCTCCTTAGTTTGATAAGGTGGATTCTTGAGCTCAAAATCTACTTCATTCGACCTTAGACTCTATTGTTTACCTGCACTGCACTTTCTCTGTAGCAGTTCCACTTTATTCTGCATTATTGTTTTACCTTGTTCTACCTCAATGCATCTGATCGATCAATACGTCAGTACTTGTCTGATCTGTATCAACAGAATGCAAGACAAGATTTTCACTGTATTTCAGTACATGTGACAAAAATAAACCAATAACAATACCAATATTAAATCTGTCTGGTGTTACGTACCGGTGGGTATCTTGAGACTGTCACATGACCATGATGTAATTGATGCTCTTCTGGGCATGATGTAATGGTCTTGTGATAGTGGAGTGATGTGATTTTCCCGCCAGTGAGAGGTCATGTGATGGCCTGTTTCAACAGGGTATAAAAGGAGAACGTCTCCCTGTGACGCAGGTCAGTTCGTGGTTTAATTCGTCAGTGACTCCATTCTGCTGCGTATTTGATTTTATGACGCAGTTTCGTTTTAAAGGTGGAGTTATAATTTCTACATAAGAGTTGTTGTGCCAGCAGTTCTGAAAATGGCTGCCAGTTAAAGTCCAGTCAGAGAGTGAAGAATTATCGAAGTTCAGGAAGCCGAACGATCGAGGAAAGTTGGTGTTGTTGGCAGTAAAACAGGTTCGACCTTATTTAATCCTCATTCAGAAGGAATTAGTAACCTGCAATCCAAGATAGCTCCTGCATTGCTAAAAGAGCAGAAAAAGCTGGATGCAGAGTTTCACCAAGGAAAGGTCAGTGCCTTTAAGCCGTTTTATTTCCTTCATTGTAAATCCTTCAGGCAAGGCATACTTCGGCTGGGATCAGCGGTAACATCACAAAAGAGAATTTATTAGTTCAAGGAAAGTCTCTCCTAACTGACTGTGTAAATCATTGGGACTTTTGCATTTCCTACTTTAAAGGACTGAGTTCGCATTTCTCGTTTTAAGAACTGTTTGAGCTGCCGTGTAGCAGTCCACTTCAGGTTAAGTTAGTCGCTTGTTTACTTTTGGGTTTTTTTTGAGCAGTGTTTAATAAATGTTTTCTTTGTTATAAAAAACCTGTCTCAACTTTATATTCATTGTGGCCACATCATAACAATTGGGGGCTCATGCGATCTGAATCCATTTTTGAGTTTAAATGTTTGTTTAATTTTCATTCAGTGTTCTGGAAGGGGAATACCAGATTCTTTTGTTTGATTGGCTTGCGAGTGGTATTTGGCAACAATGGATATTGATGACTACCTGGCATCACCAGACCCAGAGTTATTATCAAAGGCGAAAAAGAGTGATGTATTTGAGATTGCTAGCAGGTTGGAACTTAAAGGTATTTCGAAGGGTACAACAAAGCATGTCATTCTGAGTAAAATCATGGAACACTACATAGATTAATGTGTGATGGATGAAATGATTTTAGATAAGTTTCCTGTGAGTAAAGCAGCGATTCAGTTATACTTGGAACAGGTTGCTTGAAAAAAGCTTAGACTAGAAGCTGAATTAAAACAGAAACAATTGGAAGCTAACTTGGAACTAAGTCGATTAGAAGCTGAAAATAAAAAAAGAGAATTTGAACTTGCGATGGTGGAATTAAGGTCTGAGACTAAGTCTTCTGGTTCTCGAAAAACATTTGTTGTTAGTCAGGAAATTAAATTGATCCCTCCATTTAATGAAACAGAAGTAGAGAAATATTTTCAAAAATTTGAAACTCTTGCTGTGATTTCAGAATGGCTGAAAGAGAAATGGCCAGTGTTGTTACAGAGTGTAATTAAAGGCAAAGCACAACAAGTTTATACAGCTTTAACTGCTCAGAAAGCACTTATGATGCTGTGAAACTGCACATATTCCATGAGTTATGGAAGCTTATAGAGAAAGATACAGAAATTTGAAGAAACCTGTGGAGAAAATGTTTGCCTACGATAAAGCTGTGTTTTCAGAGATGGGTTTCCTCTAAAAATGTAAATGGGGACTATAATAAATTGAAAGAGCTGATTTTAATGGAGGAATTTAAAAGGAGCATCCCTGTTGAAATCAGGACGTACTTAAATTAGAGAAACACTGCTACATTGCAGGAGTCTACTAAATTAGCTGATGACTATGCTTTAATCCACAAGAATAAATTTCCTCAGGGCAGAACTTTTAAAAGGAAAAATAACACAGAGAATCAAGGTAAACCAGAAATTAAATCAGAAGTTAGTGAGAAAGGTAAAGAGGGAGGAAAACCTGTGAAGGAAAGACAGTTTGGTCCCATTTGTAATTATCTGTAAGAAACCTGGTCACATAATAGCTAACTGTTTCCGATTGAAAAAGAAGGAGAAGGAAGCAGTCCCAGATGCTTGTGTGCAACATACTGAAAGACTTGTAAATCCACAGGGTTTGATAAATACAAACAAAGCTTTGTTAGAGTTTACACAAGGAAATCTGCAGATGCTGGAAATTCAAACAACACACACAAAATGCTGGTGGAGCACAGCAGGCCAGGCAGCATCTATAAGGAGAAGCACTGTCGACGTTTCAGGCCGAGACCCTTCATCAGCTTCCACCAGCATTTTGCGTGTGTCCTTTGGTAGAGTTTGGCCAAGTTAAGAAAGGATATGATCATTTTATAACTGAAGGATTTGTATCCTTGAAAGAAGTATCCATTCCTGTCCAAATAAAAATCCTTAGGGATACTGGAGTTTCTCAATCACTGATGTTAGACAGTGTGTTAAAGTTTAATGAGTCTGACACTGGTGAGATAAACTATATATGAGGGTTTGGGAGTGCCCTTATGCCTGTACATTTGCATAGAGTAAATTAAAGTCAGGGTTAGTTACAGGACTTGTTAAAGTAGGACTAGAACCTAGTTTGCCTGTGAAGGATATTTCTTTATTGTTAGGCCATGATTTGGCAGGTGGGCGAGTTTTTCCTAAAGTGCATTTGACAGTGAAGTCAGAGGAACCACGGACGGATTCTAACACAGATTCCTCCTGTGTTGTATCTCGAGCTATGGCTAAAAAGCTTGATGTGCAGAATGAGGTTGTTACACATGACTGTTCGACTCAGGATTTGAGTCTTGAGGATGTGTCAGAAACCTTCTTACCTCCATTGTTTGAATAAGATTCTTGGAGTAAGTCTGACCATGAAGATTTGTCTCTGTCTCGGAAGGAGATGATAGCAGAGCAGAGTAGAGACCCTGAGATTATCAAATTAAAAGAACAAGC
Organism: Hypanus sabinus; assembly: GCF_030144855.1. Taxonomy (NCBI): domain Eukaryota; kingdom Metazoa; phylum Chordata; class Chondrichthyes; order Myliobatiformes; family Dasyatidae; genus Hypanus; species Hypanus sabinus. Next base: position 36,170,624 of record NC_082707.1, read on the forward strand.
TCTTCTGGATAGTGAAATTGATAAGATGCCAGTAGTATATTATTTTGAGAAAGGAGTATTGATGAGGAAGTGGAGACCGCTTACAATTCCTGCAAGTGATGATTGGAATATTGTATTTGGGCCTAGAAACTCATTCTAAACACAACATTGTTTCTGTCAGATTACCAAACTCAACCATTCTTGAAAATATTGATGAGAAATTAGCACATTTACAGCCAGAGCAGAAGCAGCAGATGAAGCAATTAATTTTTAAGCATAAAGATTTATTTCCAGACGTTCCTAGAAGAACCACAGTAGTTTCACATGAGGTACATGTTGAAGATGCTTATATTGACGATTTTGTTACAGGAAATGATACTTGGGAAGCACACATTACTGCAGTGGAGAAACTACTTTGTATTTGAAAAGCTTTCAAAAGCTAACTTAACTATTAACCTAGCTAAAAGTGAATTTGGAAATGCCACTGTGACTTACCTTAGTTATGGTGTAGGTTTGGGCTTGGTTAAGGAAAATGGTTAAGGAAATACATTAAACTCCAATTTAGCAACAAAGGTTTAATGTTACAGGAGTACAATATTTTGATAACTCATATTAAAGGCAAAGATAATGTGATTGCTGATTGTCTATCTCGATGTTGAATGGACAATGTGATTTTTTTATGGAGTTATTTTTTTAATATTTGTAACACTCCTACTGTATAGTAAGCTGTAAGATGCTGTATGATAATACTATGTATACTGCGTATGTTGTAAATTTTATACATTTTTTTGTAAATAGTTAATTGTTAACATTTTGTTCATGACAGATCAAAAATTTTTTTTGGAGGAAGGTGTTACGTACCACTGGGTATCTTGTGACTGTCACATGACCATGATGTAATTGAGGCTCTGCTGGGCATGATGTAATGGTCTTGTGATGGTGGACTGATGTAATTTTCCTGCCAGTGAGAGGTCATGTGATGGCCTGTTTCAACAGGGTATAAAAGGAGAACGTCTCCCTGTGATGCAGGTCAGTTCGTGGTTTAATTCGTCAGGGACTCCATTCTGCTGCACATTTGATTTTATGATGCAGTTTCATTTTAAAGGTGGAGTTTTAATTTCTACTGTAAGAATTGTTGTGACGGCAGTTCTGAAAATTGCTGCCGGTTAAAGTCCAGTCAGAGAGTGAAGAATTATCGAAGTTCGGGAACCCGAAGGAGTAAGAAAAGTTGGTGTTGTTGGCGGTGAAACAGGTTCGACCTTATTTGATCCTCATTCAGAAGGAATTAGTAACCTGCAATCCAAGATAGCTCCTGCATTGCTAAAAGAGCAGAAAAAGCTGGATGCAGAGTTTCACCACGGAAAAGGTCAGTGCCTTTAAGCCGTTTTATTTCCTTCATCGTAAATCCTTCAGGCAAGGCATACTTCGGCTGGGATCAGCAGTAACGTCATGTAAGAGAATTTATTAGTTCAAGGAAAGTCTCTCCTAACTGACTGTGTAACTCATTTGGACTTTTGCATCTACTACTTTAAAGAACTGATTTCACATTTCTCGTTTTAAGAACTGTTTGAGCTGCCGTATAGCAGTCCATTTCAGGTTAAGTTAGTCATTTGTTTACTTTTGGGGGTTTTTTGAGCAGTGTTTAATAAATGTTTTATTTGTTACAAAAAAAACCGGTCTCAACTTTATATTCATTGTTGCCATATCGTAACACTGGGGAGAAGTCAGTATTTTATTATGTTTTAGATTGAAGCTCTGCATTATTCTTTTTTTTAATTCCTCCAGCACATTGTTTGATGCTCCAGATTCCAGCATCTGTAATTATTTGTCTTCAGTTCATCTAAAAAATCAAGTTCAAGTACAAGTTCAAGTTTAATTGATATTTGACCATACACATAAATACAGGCAAACGGAACAGTGTTCTTTCAGGGTCAAGATCCAAAACACAGTACCAATAGTCACACACAGCACAAGGCACATTTATTTACTGATTGATTGAGATGCAGCGAAGAATAGGCCTTCAAGCTGTGCTGCTCAGCAATCCCCCCATTTAATCCTACCTAATCATAAGACAATTTACAGTGACCAATTAACCTACCAGCCTGGACATCTTCGGACTGTGGGAGGAAACATTTAGCGGTCACAGTGAGAATGTACAAACTCCTTACTGGCAGTGGTGGGAATTGAACTTGAGTCACTGCTATGTAGAGTGTTGTGCTGACTACTATGCCACGCTGCTGCCCATACAGCACATTTAATTACAATAGCAGAAAGACAGTCACAAGAAGTATATGTAGCCAAGTCCCTGAGTGTCATGGCCTGTATACTGATGGTGCGTGGGATGTCATCCTGGAGTCACATTTCTGCAAGAACAAGCACACAGCAGGTCTCATCACACAGAAGTGCATCCACAGATGAATGCAATCCAGCTTGTCTTCCGCCAAGTGAAAACAGGAGAACAGCAGTGATGGGAGCAGCCAGCACCCGACCAGGCAAGGACTTCCAGCTTTTCCACCATGCCTCTGCTCTCTCCCACTGCCGCCGGTGCCTTATCCACTGCGTGGCTGTAACAGGTGTCCCACAGCTTGAGGTCCTAGTCTATGTAACAACTGAGGCCGTGTAACTCCCCGGTCGAGTGGTCTTGCAATATTCTACGTTACCAACATCCAACAGGGTTTTACTATCACAAGAAGAATGGCTGAGACAATGATTTGCACCGATTGTTGGATCCTGCACCATCTCTAACACCTTCCTCCTGCAGAAGATAATAACCCAATTCAGAGTACTTTAACGGAGGATGAGGCAAATGTGGTTGACAAGGGAAGTCAAAGGAAGCATAAGCTGAAAAGAGAGGGCATGTAATATGGAAAGTACTCATGTAAAGTTAGAGGATTGGGAAGCTTTTAAAAACCAACAGAAGGTAACTAAAAAGCCATAAAGAGTGAAAAGATGAAATGTGAAGGTAAGCTAGCCAATAATATAAAAGGGATTTAACAAAAGATTTTTCAGATATGTAAAGGTAAAAGAGAGATAAGAGTGGATATCAGACTGCTGGAAAATGATGCTGGAGAGGAGCAAATGGGAGACAAAGAAATGGCAGACAAATTTAGTAAGTATTTTGCATTAGTCTTCACTGTGGAAGACACCAGTAATATGCCAGAAATTTTAGAGTGCAGGAGGCAGTAGTAGCCCTTTTATTTTTTCAATTTGCTTGGTTTTATTATTTCACCTTGTAGCTATCCTCCTTCCCCACCCCCACCTTTTATTCTGGCATCTTCCCTGTTCCTTTTCGGTCCAGAAGAAGGGTCCAGGTCAGAAACGCCGTCTGTTTAGTCATTTCCAAATGCTGACCTGCTGAGTTGCTCCAGCATTCTGTGTGTGTTGCTCTATAATTTATTTAGCTGCTTGTGATAGGACAACCCTCTTATTGCAGGAATGAGCCAAGTTACTCTCTACCTGTTTGCCACTAAGGCTAGTATTTCCATTCCTTAAAAAAGGGGCCCAAACTCTGCAGTTGTGGCTTCGTCAGTATCCTGAAACAATATGTGCAGCATAGTTTTAGGTACATGAAACTCAAGTCCAATGAGGTCCAACTGCTCAGCAAATTTTCCTCCAAATTAAATCCCAATGATTAACATAGGAAGTTCAAAGGTTCAAAGGTTCACTTATTATCAAAGCACAGAACTTGAAAATTCTTCTTCTCTGGGTAGCCATGAAACCAAAAAAGAAAAGCAACACAGTCAACAACAAATGTGCTGTTTTGTGAACAGGTGTATCAACCCCAACATCCCTCCTCCTGCACAAAAATACAAACAAAATGGAACAGGCACATCAACCCTCAAATCCCTCTTCCCACATAAAAAAACTGAACAAAGTGGAACAGGCATATAGACTGGTTAAGATGGCACCTGCGTACAATGTCGACATCTCCCACACAGGTCATGAAGTTATATCGGAAAGGTCTTTTGAATCAAGCATAGGCTCAGTTTGTAAGCACTATAAATGTGGAACACTTTCTTTCTCTGAAGGAAGTTTGACAGGATTGAGCAATTAGACCACTTCTATTGTAACAGCTGACTCTGATGAATAATTTTACAATTACAGTTTTTAAACTGGCCGTATGTTAAAGGTGTGTAACACTATAATCTCAATTGGGAACATTCTTAACATGATGTATGGAAATAACCAGTCCAATTATTCAGTTCTGTTCTTGTAATGCTTTGACTTTGATGTTGCCTTTTGTAGAAGTTTCATTTAACCTGTTCCATGTGTAAGTAAACACATGTATTCATAAACATTGGAATGTCAGATAGGAGGCTGTGGTTAGCCGGCAAAATTCAAAGCTGAAGTTTGTGATTAGAGTCATAAAGGTATACCGTACAAAAGCAGGCCCTTCACCCACTAAGGAAGTCGAGGCACTGGGCCCAGGACAGATCCTCTGAAATGATAACACACCAAGGTATTTAAAATTGCTGACCCTCTCCAGCTCTGATCTCCCAATGATGAGTGGATCATGGATCTCCTATTCCTCCTCTGAAGTTGATAATCAGCTCCTTGGTTTTGCTGACATTGGGGGAGAGGTTGTTATTGTGGCACCACACAGTCAAATTTTCAATTTCAATCCCTGTTTTTAATTCTGATCAGCTCCCTTGACTTCCTTCACTTGGGTGAATTTGCCATGGTCAAGTAGCCAATCAACTTGCACAACTTTCGGCATGTGATAGGAAGCCGGAGCACCTAGATAAATTGCTGAAGTGTCACAGAGAGAACGCGCAAGTTACACAGACAGGGCAGAAGGTTAGAATTGAATATAGGCCACTGGAATTGTGAACCACCATTTCTATCAGCTGTGTCAATGTGCCTCCCAACTGTGCACAAGGATTGTTTAAATATTATAGGAAAGCTGTGGAAGCTTTAGTGACAGTGAAGAGATTTACCTGGATGATGCCTGGATTAGAATGCATGTCTTATGAGGATGTGTTGAGTGAGCCAGTGCTTTTCTCTTTGGAGAACAGGAGGATAAGCGGTGACTTAATAGAGATGTACAAGATGATAAGAAGCATAGACAGAGTAGACAACCAGAGGCTTTTATTTCAGGGCAGAAATGGCTAATACTGTGGTGAACTACATATACCTGTCTGGACATGCCCCTCTGCTGACTGCTCCTGTGGCTCCTCCCACAGACCCCGGTATAAAGGTGATTGGAAGCACTGCTCCTCCCTCAGTCTCCAGGATGTTGTGTGGTGGTCTCTTGAAGCTAATAAAAGCCTGTCGTTCGCCTCCCGTCTCCGAGAGTTATCAATGGTGCATCAAATACAAAAGGGCAAAATTTTCAGGTGTTGGGTGGAGAGTTCAGGGAAAATGTCAGAGACAGTTTTTTTACACAGAGAGTAGTGGATACAGAGAACATGCAGCTAGGGTCAGTGGTAGAGGCAGATACATTAGGGACATTTAAGGCACATGGATGAAAACAAAATGGCTATATGGGAGAGGAGGTTAGTTTGATCCTGGAGTGGGTTAAAGGGTTGACACAATGTCATGGGCCAAAAGGGCCTGTACTATGCTGTACTGTTCTATGTCCATCAGGCACAACCATAGCAATAGTATAATCAGTGTTCTATCTGGTTTTAGAATCTGTGAAGTTACCTTCAATGCTCACTGTTATTGTAATTCTTTGGGAGATACTTTCTATTGAGAGAGCTTTTACTGAAGCTTCTTGACTTGAGTTTCAGACCAGCTATGTGCACTTAGCATTTGGCATCAGCTACTATGCTGGTTTCAATCTAGTTTCAATGTTGTGTTTTGTTACTGAGCTTTCCACAACAGTGCCCCCAGCTGATGGTTTCCTCACTCTCACGCTCCTAAGTGGTGGTCTGGGGGAGAACAAACAAATCTACAGCTGCTCTACAAGCTCTCCACTTACACGGGAATATTGATCAAAGCTGGGAGGGGATGAGTTCAAAGCCAGTTCTGCTTTGAGACGTGATGAGCAAGAGATGGCTAATTCTTTAAATACAATCATCAGAATATTTTGGGAGCATGTTTTTCACAGGATGTAAGCTCTTTCTGTAACAACAGATATCTTGTACATTTCAGGGTACATGAAATGATCATTAATGTAATTGTACAATGCATAACTCAGTGGAACCATCTGCAATGTAATCTAATGTTCAGGGAGCTCAACTGGTCAGACAAGACAGAAGTATCCATAGGTTATAAGTTAAATATCACAAACCTCTGACCCTGGTCTGCATTGTATGATGATGTGTTCTGAAATACAAATTGCAAATGGTGCAAAACTTGATTCAATGACAGGTGTGGTGAACTTTCAACTGTTCTCAGAACAACAATCGGAATCAAGTTTATTATCAGTGACATATACTGAGAAATGTGTTGTTTTGTGGCAGTAGTACGATGCAAGATACGAACTATTAGTATAAGCTACTGGTAATAAATCATGCGAAAGAGGAAAAATGAGATTGTGGGTTCGTGGACCATTCAGAAATCCGATGGTGGAGGGGAAAGTGCTCTTGTTAAGCCTCGGAGTGTGGGTCGTCAAGCTCCTGAAGTGCTTTGCCAGTGGTAGTAACAGAAGAGGGCATGTCCCAAATGCTGCTTTCTTGAGGCACTGTCTCTTGAAGATGTCCTTGATGCTGGGAAGGGTTGTGCTAGTGATGGAACCGGATGAGATATGACTATCTGCAGCCTCTGTTAATGTGGTTGGGGTAATATGTTTGAATACTTAACCAGCCTATTAAAGAACAGGTGGTAGTTTCAACGCGAGAAGTGCCGTAGTAAAGGCAAATGATAGTGCTGAAGATGAGGTCACTGGTTGACAAACTGAGGCAATGTGTAGTGAGGAGAGGCTGCTAACAGGGCAAAATTGCAAAATGAGTTGTAACATAAAAGGTGCAGAAAATTGAAAAATGTGCATACAGTGCTGAAGGTGTTGTATTTGAATGGATGCAGTATGTGGAGTAAGGTAGATGAACTTGCAGCACAGTTGCAAATTGGCAGGTATGATGTTGTAGGCATTGCTGAATCATGGCTGAATGAAGATTATAACTCGGAGCTTAATGTCCAAGGATATATATTGTATCTAAAGGACAGGCAGAAAGGCAGATGGGGTGGCATTGCTCAATTGAAAAAAAAAGAAATCAAATCATTAGAAAGAGGTGGCATAGGGCCGGACAGTGTTGAATAATTGTGGATAAAACTAAGGAACTGCAAGGGTGGAGTAAAGACTCTGATGAGAGTTGTATACTGATCCTAAAACAGCAGTAAGGATGTTGTCTACAAATTACAACGGGAGATAGAAAATGCATGCCAAAAGGCAATATTACAGTATCATGGGAAATTTCAATATGCAGGTACACTGGGAAAATCAGGTTGGTGCTGAATTCCAGGAGGGGGCATTTCTAGAACGCCTATGAAACGGCTTTTTAGAGCAGCTCAAGGCTGAGCCCACCAGGGGATCAGCTATTCCAGATTGGGTGTTGTGCAATGAACCAGAATTGTTTAGATAGCTTAAGGTAAAAGAACCCTTAGGGGAAAGTGATCATAATATGATTAAATTCTCCCTGAAATTTGAGAAGGAGAAGCTAAAATCAGATGTATCAATATTACAGTGGATTAAAGAGAATTACAGAGACATGAGAGAGGTGTTGGCTAGAATTAATTGGGAAAGAACAGTGGCAGGGATGATGGCAGAACAGTAATGGCTGGAATTTCTGGAAGCAATTTGGAAGGCACAGGATATGTTCATCCCAAAGTGGAAGAACTGTTCTAAAGGAAAAATGACACTACTGTGGCCAACAAGACAAGTCAAAGCAACTCTACAAGCCAAAGAGAGGGCATAAAATGGAGCAAAGTTTAGTGAGAAATTTGAGGAGTGGGAATCTTTTAAAAAACAAAGGAAAACAACTTAAAAAAAGTAATTAAGGTAAAGATCGAATATGAAAGTCAGCTAGCCAATAATATTAAAGAGGATACCAAAATTTTCTTCAGATACGTAAGTTGTAAATGAAAGGTGAGAATGGATATCGGACCCCTGGAAAATGATGCTGGAGAGGTAGTAATGGGGGGCAAGAAAATTGTGGTTGAACTGAATACATATTTTGCATCAGTCTTCACTGTGGAAGACACTAACAGTATGGTGGAAGTTCCGGGTGTCTGGGAGCATGAAGTGTGTGAAGCTACCATTACTAGAGAGAACGTTCTTGGGAAACTGAAAGGTCTGAAGGTACATAAGTCAGCTGTATGCTGTTGTTCTTTCTGAGCAACAAATGGATACAGGGAGAAGGCAGGAGATTGGGACTGAGAGGAAAATTGGATCAACCATGATGAAATGGCTGAACCGACTCGATGGGCTAAGTTGTCTAATTCTGCTCCGATGTCTTATGGTTTCATGACCCAGTTCAAACCAAACCTCTGGCACTATCACTATAGGGTTTACCTGTTCTAGAAACATAGAAACATAGAAAACAGGTGCAGGAGTAGGCCATTCGGCCATTCGAGCCTGCACCACCATTCAGTATGATCATGGCTGATCATCCAACTCAGAACCCTCTACCTGCTTTCTCTCCATACCCCCTGATCCCTTTAGCCACAAGGGCCACATCTAACTCCCTCTTAAATATAGCCAATGAACCAGCCTCAACTGTTTCCTGTGGCAGAGAATTCCACAGATTCACCACTCTCTGTGTGAAGAAGTTTTTCCTCATCTCAGTCCTAAAAGGCTTCCCCTTTATCCTTAAACTGTGACCCCTCATTCTGGATTTCCCCAACATCAGGAACAATCTTCCTGCATCTAGACTGTCCAATCCCTTTAGAATTTTATATGTTTCAAAAGGATCCCCCCCCATCAATCTTCTAAATTCCAGTGAGTATAAGCCTAGTCGATCCAGTCTTTCTTCATATGATAGTCCTGCCATCCAGGTCTGGTGAACCTTCTTTGTACTCCCTCTATGTCTTTCCTCAGATTAGGGGACCAAAACTGCACACAATACTCCAGGTATGGTTTCACCAAGGCCTTGTACAACTGCAGTAGAACCTCCCTGCTCCTATACTTGAATCCTCTTGCTATGAATGCCAACATACCATTCTCCTTTTTCACCGCCTGCTGTACCTGCATGCCCACTTTCAATGACTGGTGTACAATGACATGCAGGTCTCGTTGCACCTCCCCTTTTCCTAATCGGCCACCATTCAGATAATAACCTGTTTTCCTGTTCTTCTCTCTGGAACTATGTGGTATCCTCAGGTATTCTAAACACCCCATGTTATGCATATTGGTAGATTAATTGGCCATTGTATATTGTCCCAAGCATCAATGTGGGGAGAACTGGGTAAGTTAGGACAGGGACTCTAAGTAGGGAAATAGAATTCCTCCTTCTATGTTGGCACAAATATGGAACAAACAGGTGATGGAATTATACTGCTCTGTTTTTGGGTTCACAGATGGTGGTTGAAATACCTGAGACTACTACGCCCTCAGCTATGCAGAGCTTCTGGTGTATCTTAGATGAAAAGCCAGAGAATAACATATCCAAATTCACGAATGGTTCAATGAATATGAAGAGAATGCAATATTCTGCAAAGGAATGCTGATGGGCTTTAAAATAGCAAATAGAGTACAATATGAAGAAATCTGTTTTTTTTTCCATTTAAAGCTCAATAAAACAAGGATACCTGGTGAGAAAGTATTCACTTCTGTTTTTAAGACATTTTGTGGACTGATTCATAAAAAGAAGGAAATGTACAAACATTAGCCAAATGGTAGAATCAACTATATCACAAGCTGCAATCATCTACCAGGAAACAGCCCTGGAAAGGGTAACTGACAGTGGTCAGTGGTTAAGACTTACTCTTGGAGAGTGAGTGGAGGGGAGAGGGGTAGAAGAATTTGGAGGAAGTATGGTTGGTGGAGTTCAGCGCAATTGAGAGGGGAAGTAGCTAAGCATGAAGGAGGTGAGCGGGGGAGTAAGGTTGGGTGTTGAGGACACTTAGGGAAGAAGTTGTGGGGGTAGAGTGGCAGACCAAGGTTGGGGGTTGAGGACACTTAAGGAAGAAGTTATGATGCTAGAGTGGAGGACCAAGGTTGGGGGTTGAGGACTCTTCGGGAAGAAGTTATGATGCTAGAGTGGAGGACCAAGGTTGGGGGTTGAGGACTCTTAGGGAAGAAGTTATGATGCTAGAGTGGAGGACCAAGGTTGGGGGGTGAGGACTCTTCGGGAAGAAGTTATGATGCTAGAGTGGAGGACCAAGGTTGGGGGTTGAGGACTCTTCGGGAAGAAGTTATGGGGTTGGAGTAAGGGCCAAGGGTTGGGGGTTGAGGACTCTTCGGGAAGAAGTTATGATGCTAGAGTGGAGGACCAAGGTTGGGGGTTGAGGACTCTTCGGGAAGAAGTTATGGGGTTGGAGTAAGGGCCAAGGGTTGGGGTTGAGGCCACATAGGGAAGAAGGCATGGGGATAGAGTGGCAGACCAAAGTAGGGGGTTGAGGAACACAAAGAGAAGAAGTTATGGGGTTTAGAGTGGGGGACTAAAGTTGGGGAGTGAGGAACACCTAGGGAAGATGATGGAGGACTGTGTAGAAAAAGGGAAAGACAAAATTATGTCAATGCATCCAAATATGGATGAGGTCAGATTGCCTGTGAGTGTGCTCAGAATTCAAGTGCATGTCGACATATTCATGTTTACTAGAACCTAATTTACAGATCATTTTGGACCTCCTTCAAATCTTCAATCTGTCAATACTAATTGGTAGCTGGTGCTCATTGGTCATTGGATGTTAACAGAGTTCTTGTAAAGCAACTTCCATCCATTAGAATTGACATGCAAGCAAGTTACTCTCAGAAGAAATCGACACTGTCTCTGGTATTTTATTATTGTGCAATTTGATAAATAGAAATTTCATTTTGTCTGTCTACTCATTTGTGAGATTTTAAGAAGTTATTTTCAAAAGCAGTTTATCAAGTTTGCCTTTAGTGAAGAAATTCAAGCACAAACTGGAAGGAAGATGGCAGAGTGGCGCTCAGAAGGATCTGAAAGGGTCATGTAGTGCGAACCGGGAGCCAGATGGACAGAGTGAATGGAGAACTAAGCAAGAATACACAACAGTAATCAGGGAATCAGACGGAAAGAGGTGACTGAAAATGGTCCATGATGCGCCCGCGTACCAGGTGGGGTAAACTTGAACAGGGAGAGAAAGAATGAAGTGAGCCTTCTCAGATGCTGAGTTGGGTAAAGATAATTCAGCAAAATAAATGGCAAGTAAAATTATCACTAAATATTTTTAAAAATGGACTTGCATTTCTGTCAGAGGTTTCCATTCAAAGATCCAACCTGTCTTATCTAGGCTTTTCACATTGGAGTTATGAGGAAGTGCGCTAATATTCCCAGCAAAACTAAAAGAACAGAAATGGCAGAATGGTATCAGCTTCAGCAAATGAGGCTGAAATAATGCTTCCAGCTTTGAGTTACTTAAAAACTCCACTGAAGACACAAAATGGGAGAAAATCTGATCTGGGAAATTAACTCCATTCAAAGCTTGATTATGCCTCAATTACACTTCTTTACAAGTTTCTTGGAGCAGTTATTCAACTCTGATTTGATAAACATAATTGTCACAACTGCCCTTGAGGTGGAAATTAAATGCTAGTGAATCTTGGGTAGATTCCACATGTCTGGTTTATATAGTTTGATTTCTAGTGCTCTCCTTTTTAATCCATGTTAAGCTTTTCTTCTCTTTCTAAGCAGGTTGAGTCAGTGATGTTGGAGAAAGGAAATGACTTATCATGGACCTAATAGTGTTACTTGCATTTTTTGCAATAATGGGGTTAATAGAGACACCAGCTGATAAATATTAAAACAATCCGAGGAACATTGAGTGCTTTGATTATCCAAAAAACAGAGGCTAGAAAGAGTGTCCATCTCTGATGACACTTGATGATAGTTAATTGCTGTCATCAATATTTCAGCTTTAATTATTTTATTGCTTTAATCAATAGTCATTGCACAAGGTACATTGTGTAATATGTAATGAATATTTTATTCTTAATTTTAATATCCTGAAGCTTATGACTTGTCCAGTACCAAATGTGACCTATCTTTATCTCTGTATATGCCCATCAACTCATGCATCACTTTTTGACAGTAGATGATGGTAATCTTACTATTTAGAATTAATTATTCATATATACACACCAATTCTTTTTTAGTAGATAGGGACATAAGCAGACTTCTGTAACTGATCAAAATAGTTTCAAAGAAAAATGAGTAAATCTATCTCTTATAAAAGGAATGTAATGACTGAACAGGGATATATATATTGTTTGATTCAGTATTCTGGTTTGTTTAAATAATTAATTAAGGGTTATATGTAAAAATACATTAATATTGCATTTGTCATCACACTACCATGTAACATGTACATGCCTTGCTTCAAGTAAACTTGAAGTTAGACCTGCAATAGAGTCTTCTGTGTGTTCCTTTGAATTCATTTAATTTTTTGAAGTTAAAAAACATAACAATGGCAGCACAGAAATAAGACAGATGAGCTTGAAGCTCAGATGAAAATGGGGAACTACGATATTGTTGGGATTACGGAGACATGGCTACAAAGGGATCAGGCCTGGGAATTGAGTGTACCAGGGTATACGTGCTATCGTAGAGACAGAAATATGGGAAGAGGGGTGGGGTGGCCCTGTTGGTGAGGAATGAGATTCAGTCCTTAGCAAGGGGTGACTTAGGAACAGGGGAAGTAGAGTCTGTGTGGATTGAGCTGAGGAACAGTAAGGGTAAAAAGACCCTAATGGGTGTTGTGTACAGGCCCCCAAACAGTAGCGTGGATATTGGGTACAAGTTGATTAGGGAGTTAATATTGGCATGTGCTAAAGGTAATGCAGTCATTATGGGAGATTTCAACATGCAGGTGAACTGGGAGAATCAGGTAGGTGCTGGACCCCAGGATAGGGAGTTTGTGGAGTGTCTAAGGGATATATTTTTGGAACAGCTTGTGCTTGAGCCAACCAGGAACGAGGCTATTTTGGACTTGGTGATGTGTAATGAACAGGAATTGATAAGTGATCTTGAAGTAAAGGAGCCATTAGGAAGTAGTGATCATAACATGATAAGCTTTTATCTACAATTTGAGAGGGATAAGGGCAGATCAGAGGTGTCAGTGTTGCAATTAAATAAAGGAGACTACGGAGCCATGAGGGAAGAGCTGGCCAAAGTTAAATGGGCGGATGCCCTGGCAGGAAAGACAGTGGATCAGCAGTGGCAGATATTCTTGGGGATAATACAAAAGATGCAAAAGCAGTTCATTCCAATGAGAAGGAAGGAGGGGGAAGGGGCCACAGTGGGTGACAAAGGAAGTCAGAGATTGTATAGCATTAAAGAAAAAGAAGTAGGACAGGGCTAAGATGAGTGGGAATACAGATGATTGGGAAAGTTTTAAGGAACAGCAGATCTTAACTAAAAAAGCAATACGAAGAGAAAAAATCAGGTATGAGGTCAGTCTAGCCAGGAATATAAAAGGGGATAGCAAAAGCTTTTTTAGCTATGTGAAGAGAAAGAAGATAGTTAAGAACAATGTTGGCCCCTTGAAGAATGAATTGGGAGAAATTGTTATGGGAAACAGGGAAATGGCAACAGAATTTAATGCGTACTTTAGATCTGTCTTCACCAGGGAGGACTCAAGCAATCTCCCAGATGTATTGATGGGCCAGGGTCATAAGATATCAGAGGAATTGAAACAGATTGACATTAGGAAAGAAACTGTGATGAGTAGACTGATAGGACTGAAGGCTAATAAATCCCCGGGTCCAGATGGTCTGCATCCGAGGGTTCTAAAAGAGGTGGCTCAGGAAATTGCGGATGCATTGGTAATCATTTTCCAATGTTCCTTAGATTCAGGATCAGTTTCTGAAGATTGGAGAGTGGCTAATGTTATCCCACTTTTCAAGAAGGGAGGGAAGGAGAAAACGGAGAACTATCGCACTGTTAGCCTAACGTCAGTTGTGGGGAAGATGCTTGAGTCCATTATTAAGGACGAAATAGTGGCATATCTTGATGGCAGTAATAGGAGTAGGCCGATCCAGCATGGATTTACCAAGGGCAAATCATGCTTGACTAATCTGTTGGAGTTTTTTGAGGGTGTAATAAGGATGTTAGATGAGGGTAAGCCAGTGGATGTTGTGTACCTAGATTTTCAGAAGGCATTTGATAAGGTGCCACATAGGAGATTGGTGAGTAAAATCAGAGCTCATGGCATTGGGGGCAGGGTTTCAACATGGATCGAAAACTGGTTGGCAGATAGAAAGCAAAGGGTAGCAGTGAATGGGTATTTCTCGGACTGGCTGGAGGTGACTAGTGGGGTACCACAGGGCTCTGTATTGGGACGTCAGTTCTTTACGATTTACGTCAACGATTTAGATGAGGGCATTGAAAACTATATCAGCAAGTTTGCTGACGATACTAAACTGGGTGGCAGTGTGACATGCTAAGAGAACGTTAGGAGAATACAGGGAGACTTGGATAGGCTGGGTGAGTGGGCAGATACTTGGCAGATGTCATTCAATGTGAATAAATGTGAAGTTATCCACTTTGGAAGCAGGAACAAGAGGGCAGAGTATTGTCTGAATGGTGTAGAGTTAGGTAAGGGAGAAATGCAAAGGGACCTAGGTGTCCTAGTTCATCAGTCAATGAAGGTGAATGAGCAAGTGCAACAGGCAGTGAAGAGGGCAAATGGAATGTTGGCCTTTATTACAAGGGGAATTGAGTACAAGAGCAAGGATGTCCTTTTGCATTTGTACAGGGCCCTGGTGAGACCACACCTGGAATATTGTGTACAGTTTTGGTCTCCAGGTTTAAGGAAGGACATTCTGGCAATTGAGGAAGTGCAGCATAGATTCACTAGGTTGATTCCTGGGATGGCAGGGCTGTCTTATGCAGAGAGATTGGAGAGATTGGGCTTGTACACACTGGAATTGAGGAGATTGAGAGGGGATCTGATTGAAACATTTAAGATAATTAAAGGATTTGATAGGATTGAGGCAGGAAATATGTTCCAGATGTTGGGAGAGTCCAGTACCAGAGAGCATGGATTGAGAATAAGAGGTCAGTTATTTAAAACAGAGTTGAGGAAAAACTTCTTCTCCCAGAGAGTTGTGGAGGTGTGGAATGCACTGCCTCGGAAGACGGTGGAGGCCAATTCTCTGGATGCTTTCAAGAAGGAGCTCGATAGATATCTGATGGATAGGGAAATCAAGGGATATGGGGACAAGGCAGGGATTGGGTATTGATAGTGAATGATCAGCCATGATCTCAGAATGGCGGTGCAGACTCGAGGGGCCAAATGGTCTACTTCTGCACTTATTGTCTATTGTCTATTGTCAGAGTAATGTAGAGTGTCAACTATAGAAGAATGTACAGAATCAACACAAAGCTGGAAAGTTGATTGGTGAAAGTGACAGAAGGCTATGGAAGAAAGTAAAAAGGTGTGGGTGTGGGACAGAACCAAAGGGAAGCAATGGGCAGGCAAGGAGATAACATGGGATAGAGACAAGGGGATGGAAAATGTTGAAGGGGGAGGCAATAGGCGGGCATATCCAACACTTGTTTATCGATGCAGACATTATTCCAAGTTCTGTTACATGAAGGGATGATCAGATGGACAAAGAAAATAATTCAAGGATCTCAACCGAAATTTTACAATCCTTGGTTCATAACCATTCAACGCAGAGAAGGAGAATTTGGGATAGTATTAAGGACCTTCATTCCAGCACATGGAATCCTAGTGGATGGGGCACACCAACTCACAAGGTCCTTATCCATCTGTCAGGCACCTTCTAACCATCAGGAAAGGTGCCTGTGAGCCCTACGTTGATTTCATCAATCTCGACAGAATGTGATTGCTGACGGACTGCTTGAGGAGGATGTAGCATTGGTTCCAAATGGAATTTGCTCAGCATAATCACAGCAGCTGGTCTGGGATCATCATCCCCAATGACCTTTAAGGATGAGCAATAAATCCCATGGGGTCCAGCACCCAAGAGTATTAATGAAAAAAGTATTTTTTCTTTATTTTGCATAAATGAGCCTCATTTGAAAGGAAGAATCACAGATCTGTTAATCTGTTAAAGGAAGATCTCATCAGATGAGACTGTGAACCCGAGATCAAGTGTAAGCGGGTGTTGTATGGTAATGTACTGGTTAGCTTAATGCTATTACAGCGCTAGCAACATGGGTTAATTTCCATCTTTGTACATTCTCCCCATGACTGTGTGGGTTTCCTCAGATGCCTTGCTTTCCTCCCACATTCCAAAGACCTACTTAATGATGTTAAGGGAAAATTTCAGTCAGAGGGATGAGTTGGGGTATAGCATGAGGAAAAATCAAAAAGGATGCTGAATACTGGACTGTAAGTATTATATTTGAACACACAGTATTCAGAATAAGATAGATGATCTTGGAGAACAATTAGAAGTAGTGTACAGGTTTCGAAGTTGTGGGCATCACTGAATTATGACTGAAAGAAGATCGTTGTTGGGGCTTAACATCTAAGGATAAATCTTGTATTGAAAGGACAGGCAGATATGCAAAGGAGTGGGATTCCACTGTTGGTAAAAATGAAATGAAATGCCTCATAAGAGGTGACATAAGATTGGAAGATGTAGAATCCTTGTAGGTAGAGTTAAGAAACTGCAAGAGTAAAAAGACCTAGATGGGAGTTACTCTATATACAGGCCTCCAAATAGTAGCCAGGATGTGGTATTCAAATTACAAAGGGGGGATAGAAAATGTACATAATAAAAGGCAATATTATGATAGAAATAGGGGTTGTCAATATGCAAGTAGATTAGGAAAAACAACTTGGTCCTGGATCCCAAGAGAAGGGATTTGTACATTGCCGGTAAGATAACTTTTTAGAGCAGCTTGTTGTTGAGCCCGCCAGGGGATCAGCTATTCTGAATTGGGCATTGTGTAATGAACCAGAATTCGTTTGGGAGCTTTAAGTAAAGGAACCCTTAAGAAGGCAGTGATCATAATATGATAGAATTTACCCTGCAGTTTGAGGGGAGAAGATAAAGTCAGATGTATCAGTATTAAATGGGAGTAAAGGGAATTGCAGAAACATGAGGGAGAAGCTGGCTAAGGATGATTGGAAGGGGATACCAGCTGGAATGACAGGAGACGAGTAATTGGAATTTCTAAGGACAATTCGGAAAGTGCAGTATAAGTACATCCTAAAGATGAGGAAGTTTTCTAAAGGGAGGATGAGGCAACCATGACTGACAAGAGAAGTTAAAGGCAACATAGAAGCAAAAGAGAAGGCACATATCATTGCAAAAAATAGTGTGAAGTTAGAGGATTGGGAAGCTTTTTAAAACTAACAGAAGGCAGCAAAAAAAGCCGTAAGGAGAGAACTAATGAAATATGAAGATAAGCTAGCCAATAATATCAAAGAAGATACCAAGGGTTGTTTAGATATATACAAAGTGTTAAAGAAAAGCAAGAGTGGATATCAGACCACTGGAAAATGACACTGGTGAGATAGTAATGGTGGATGAACGTAATTGGTATGTTGTGCCAGTCTTCACTATGGAAGACACGAAGAGTATGCAGAGATTCAAGAATGTCAGTGAGCAGAAGTGAGTGCTGTCGCTACTACTAAGGAGAAGGTGCCTGGGAAGCAGAAAGATTTGAAGGTAGTCATCTTGACCAAATGGTTCCAGGGTTCAGAAAGAAGTACCTGAAGCGATTGTGGAGGCACTATCAGTGATAGTTCAAGAATCACTAGATTCTGGAATGGTTCCATAGGACTGAAAAATTGAAAATGTCACTCCGCTCTTTAAGAAGCGAGGGAGGCAGAAGAAAGGAAATTATAGGCCATTTACCCTGACTATAGTTGTTGTGAAGATGTTGGAGTCCATTATTAAGGATTAGGTTTCAGGATACATGGAGGTACATGATAAAATAAGGAAGGGCAAAGTTAGCATGATTTCCTTAAGGGGAAATCTTGCTTGACAAACCTGTTGGAATTGTTTGAGGAAACAGCAGGAAATATAGATAAAGGAATGTCAATTATTGTTGGTTTACTTCGATTTTCAGAGAGCCTTTAACAAAGTACCGCACATGAGGTTGCTTAACAAGATAAAAGAGCCCATGGTATTACAGGAAAGCTACTAGCATGGATGGAAGTTGACTAGCAGGAGACAAAGATGTGAAATAAAGGGAGGACTTTTCTCCTTGGCTCCCAGTGACTACCGGTGTGCCTCAGGGGTCTGTGTTAGGATTGCTTCTTTTCACATTATATTCAATAACTTGTAGGACAACATTGATGGCTTTGTAGTCAAGATTGAAGACAATACAAAGCTAGGCAGAGGGGTAGGTAGTGTTGAGGAAAATGGGAGTCTGTAGAAGGAATTAGGCAAATTAAGAGAATGGTAAAGTTGTAGCAAATGGAATAGTATGCAGCAAAATATATGGTCATACATTATGGCAGAAGGAATAAAGGCATGAACTATTTTCAAAGATCAGAGGTGCAAAGGAACTTGGGAGTCTTTGTGCAGGTTCCCTGAAGTTTTACTTGCAAGTTGAGCCAGCGATAAGGAAGACAAATGCAATGTTAACATTCATTTTGAGAGGACTAGCATATGAGAACATGATGTGATGCTGAAGCTTTATAAGACATTGGCCAGACTGCACTTGGAATTTTGTGCGTAGTTTTGGGCCTCTGATTTACGAAAAGGTGTGCTGGCATTTCGGATGGTCCACAAGAGGTTCGTGAGAATGATTCAGGAATAAAATGTTTAGTATATGGTTAACATTTGATGGCTCTGGGCCTGTACTTGCTGGAGTTTAAAAGAATGCTGAGTGATCTCATTGAAGCCTATCAAATATTGAAAAGTCTGGATGGAGTATATGTGGGGAGTAGGTATATCAGTGAGTCTAGGTCTGGAGGGCACAGCCTCAGAATATCCATTAAAAACATCCATTTAAAACAGAGATGAGAGGAATGTCTTTAGCTAGAGGTAGTGATCTTGAAACATTGCCACAGGCGGCTGTGGAGACCAACCCATTGAGTATATTTAAAGTGGAAGTTGATGCACAGCTCAAGATACTAATTGTATCATGCTCAGCCTTTTGATTCCTGCCTTTGTCGGAGATCTTACCAACATCTGTCTCCACAACCTCTCCACTAACAGTTATAGCACTCCGGGTCGGGGCATCAAAGGATCTGGGGAAAATATTTTGCATGCCATAGTTCCTGAGGAGACATTGAATTGCACGTAATTAGGCACTTGGGCAGGACAAAGTAAAATCTTTGAGGTTTAAGAGGAGTGCCATTGTGAGTGTGGATCCGTGTTGAAGTGTGGATTTGATGCCTTGGCTCATCAAAGCCTCAGTGAGGAAAGTTGTAGGACGTAAGAGGATTTTTAAAAATTTCTTTGTTTTTCCTTTCTTTCTTATTGAGCAGAGCAGGTAGCAGGCAGGAAACTGAACTGCTCCTTTTGCGATAGGTGGAAAGGAAGGACCCCCAGTGTCCCTGACAACAATATCTGCAAGAAGCGCATCCATCTGAAACTTCTAACAGACTGTGTTAAGGATTTGGAGCTGGAACTAGATGAACTCTAGATCATTTGTGAAGCTATAGATTTAATAGAAGGGAAATACAGGGAGGTAGTTACACCGAAGGTCCGGGAAACAGGTAACTGGGTGACTATCTGAAGGGGGAAAGGGGATAGGCAGTCAGTCAATTAAAGGAATGCACTTTGAAAACTGTGGGGGGAAGATGACTTAGCAAAGGAAAGACACAGGAGTCAGGTCTCTGGCACTGAGTCTGTCTCTGTGATTCAGATGGGAAGGGCAGAGAAGGGGAAAGGTACAATGATTAGGCGTTGGTTAGATGAATAGAAATGAGGCTGTATGGTTGAGAACGAGATTGGCAGATGATCTGTTGCCTGCCAGGTGCCAGTGTCAAGGACAGCTTGGATCGAGTCCACGCCATTCTTAAGTAGGAGACTGGGTAGTCAGAGGTCATGGTACGTGTTGGTACCAATGACATAGGTAGAATTGCTGACTAGGTCCTGCAAATGAGTCAGCGCGTTAGGTGCTAAGTTAAAGGACAGGACCCCCCATGGTTGTGATCTCAGAATTGCTATTCATTTCACATGCTAGTAAGGCCAGAATTAAGAAGATCATATATTTTACCACATGGCTAAGGAGTTGGTGCAGGAAAGCGGGCTTCAGAGTTTTGGATCATTGGCCAGTGAGCCTGATATCAGTAGTACTAAGGTTAGGGACCAGACATATAAGCATTTGGACAGACAAAGACTGATTAAGGAAAGTGTCCATGGCCTTGTGCATAGTTAATCATGTCTAACCAATCTTACAGAGCTTTTGAAGAAGCTAACAGGAAAGTTGATAAGAGCAAGGCGATGGGATGTTGTCCGCATGGACTTCAGCAGGGCCTTTGACAAGGACCTTCGTGGGAGTTTGATCAAGAAGGTTCAGTCTCTTGGCCTTCAAGATAAGGTATTGGGTTAGACATAGGCTTTGAGGAAGAAGCCAGAGAGTGGTTGTAGATGCTTGTCTCACAAACTGAAGGCCTGTGACTAATGGTGTGCTGCAGGATTTGGTGCTGGGTTGATTGTTGTTTGCCATCTATATCAATGATTTGGATGAGAGTGTGGTAAAATGGATCAGGAAATTTATGGATGACCCCAAGATTGGGACTGTAGTGGACAGTGAGGAAGGCTATCAAAGCCTGCAGCAGAATCTGGACCAGCTGGAACAATGGATTGAAAGATGGCAGTTGGAACCTATTGAAGACAAATATGAAGTATTGCACGTTGGGAGAACCAGCCAGGGTAGGTCTGACACAGTGAGCCATCATGCTCTCAAGAGTGCAATAGGCAAAGAGATCCATAATTCCTTGAAAGTGTCATCATTATTAGGTTGTAAAGAAAGTTCTGGGACACCCCTGGCCACCATTAGTCAATGTATTGAGTACAGGAATTGGAATATTATGTTGAAATTCTAAAAGACATACGTGAGGCAGAATTTGAGGTGTATATTGTGCAGTTTTGGTCACCTGCCTATAGGAAAGATATAAGTAAAATTAAAAGAGTGCAGAAAACATTTACAAGGTTGTTGCTCGGAGTCTGAGGACCTGATTTATAGGGAAAGGTTGAATAAATTAGGACCTTATGCCCTAGAACAATTGAGGGGAGATATGATAGAAGTAAACAAGATTATGAGGGATATGTACTGTCTAGGCTAAATGTAAGCAAGGTTTTTCCACTGAGGTTGGGTGCACTTCAACTAGAGGTTATAGGTTAAGGCTGAAAGAGTAAAATACTTAAGGGGAACATGAGCGAGAACTTCACTTGGGGTGATGAGAGTGTGGAACGAGCTGCCAGTGCAAGTGGTAAATGCAGAGCTGATTTCAACATTTAAGAGAAATTTAAATGAGCTGTGGTCTGGGTGCAAGTTGATGGGATTAGATGGTTCGGCACAGATTAGGTGAGTTGAAAAGCCTGTTTCTGTATTGTCGTGTTCTATGATTATGACTTAGATAGGAGAATAGGTTCAGCCAGACAATAAATCAGCCATTATGGAATGGTAGATCAGACTCAATGAGCCAAATGGCTTAATTCTGCTTCTATGTCTATGGTCTTTTGGGTTGGTAGTCTAATTAGTCATATGGTGCTAATTTGGTGGCATGGACTTCCAGCCTGTTTCCGAGCTGAACCGATAAATAAAAAATAAGTATAATTTGAACTTTCATCCAACTAAATCTGAATCAAAAGCATCAGAGAATGAACAGCAGACATTTAAAGATTTGCCCATCTGGGTTCTCAGCTGCATCTCCGGTAATAATGGTATTGTCAAAACAACAGAGACATAGTCAATTCATACAATTTTTTCAGATTGTATTAATTGACTTGCTGTCTAATTGCGCACCATTAGTAATCAGATAATAATTGCTACGTGTAACAGCAGGAATTGGAAGACCACTTTCTTTAAAAAGTTTGCCTGATTCAGTAAATTGACCACTTACTAAAAGTTTGTCACTGCAAAGGTTAATGGAGGGCTTTGTAAATTAAGCAGTGGAATGGCGCTGACAGGATTATTCTATTAGAACACATCATATAATTCAGGACTAAATGACCTTCTATTGTGACATAACAATTATAAGAATCTTATTCAATAATTTCAAAGAAGTGTCACTGAACGCTTGGGCCACCAACCTTCCTGTATGAATACTGTTTTCCTGTTATTCAACAAGTCTACTTCATAGATTAAATTATTTCTATGAAAATCACTTTCTCATGAATTTCACTGTATCAATGAATGCATGAAAAAAATGAAGTAGGTTATAAGGAGCTTTGAGAAAAAAAAATCAAGAAAATAGTGGAGCAAACCAACAAAAACAGTTTTGCACTTTTCAGCATGCAAGTGCGACAAACAATTCAGAAGTAGCATATATGAATTTATTTTACATTGGCTGTAGTCAGAAAATGATTTGGGTACGAGAGTAGAGGCATTTTACTGGAATTATGTTGATCTCAAATAAGATTGCACCTAAAATATTGTCAAATATTGGCCTGATTTACCTGTAATAGAGAGATTGAGGTGGGAGTTCACCAGATTTATTCATAGAATATTCCTTTGAACCATCATGGATAGACGTGTGATAAGGCTCCCCTTGGCTGGTGTGATGAGAACCAAATGGCAGGTTCTCAAAATAAGTGATTGGCCATTCAGGACCAAGGCACAAAGGTGGGTGCAAGGAAAGAACAGGCAATGTGATGTTGAGATGGAGGATTGGTCATGATAACTTTGAATGCTGGAGCAGGCTTAAAAGGCCTGATAGCATACAGTTGCTACGATTTGTTTTTCAATTCAACATTTCTCTCAGCTGAAATGGAATTTCTTCCTTTGAGGTTAAAGAATTTTCTGAATTCTTTCTCAGGAGTGCTGTGGAGTCTTAATTACTAAGCATATCCAAGGCAGAGATCAATACGTTTTTGGATATGGGATGAATTAGTTTAGGCAAGTGACTCCAACCATGAACATTGAAAGGTGGAGCAGGCACAACAGACTGACCCATTCCTACTTCTAGATGACATGCTCTTATGTTCCCAAGTGAAACAGAAAATATTGAAAATGGTCTTCTTACTAGGAAGGCGGCATTGACAGGCAGGGAAACAAAGCTAGCGTTTCAATTGTTATTCAGAGGAAAGGTGATAGACCCAAGATGCTGGGCTGAATTAAACCTAATTTGTCACACTATCCAGACTCCCCTGGGTCGAATGCTGAAGGGTGGACAAGCTGACCTTCTGCACCCAGGATACGATCAGTGAGGAGTAACAAGTACTCAATGATACATAGGCAGTGCTTGACTGGCATCATTGCCCAGAACACCCTGACATTTAACAGAGTAGCTGGCTCTGGCTGGTAAACAGTTAGAGAGGTAGATTCTCCAGTGCTATGGAATCCTAGCAGTGATGGAGTAAAGTGACAAACACTCTTGTAATACTCAGTATGGTCCACAGTGAAACTTTCTTATCATTGAGCAGCTACATGCTGGATGTCCTCCTCAGACCCTTTGACCACTGACTGCTTGATTAACTCTGTTTCTCTGTGCTGGTGCTGATGCTGCCTCACTTGCTCAGGTTTTCCAGCATATCCTGCTTTTCCTGTAGATGTCCAGCATTATGCTTTGCAGGTGGACCTTAAGCAGAGCCAGCAAGATCAACCAGACAAAACTCTGACCTGGTTTTAGGTCAAGGAGGGTGCTCGTGATAAGATCATCCTAGCTCAATTAACCACACTCATTCTTTGATCCTGCCTTTCTCCTCGAAGCAATGAAGAATTCCTGAGCCACAGATTGTAATTTACTTAAGGGGATTAAATCTGTTTTAGACTAGATCAATAAAGAGAGAAAGTTTCATCTGTAATCTTATCAGGGAAATTAGATGATTTGTTTAGAGTGTAATAGAAAGCTTGGAGTGATTACAGGCAAATCATTTCATTTGGGGATGTAGGATTAAGGCTTCATTTTGCACTACAAATGAAAAATAAAATTACATTATTTTGTCTTAACAGATCTTCTGTACTTTATGTACAACATAACATAAATAACATTGTATATAATGAAATAAATTAGGTTGCTGTTCAGCTATTAACTATGGAAGGTGACTTCCACTAACACGTGTTAGGCACACACCAGACAATAAGAACTACAATTATGAAGAAATGATTTTTCTGACACTGTGCTGTTGACATTACATCTATTAAATATGGAATAGGATGGAAATAGGATGGTCATTAAATATTAACACTGAGGTACATTTACTAAGGATGCACAACATTCATTGCCTACACAGATTTAATAGGCATTTTGAGTAATAGGTGTATTGCTGATCATTGTTTGAAAAGAAACTTAGAGATATATGGAGCAATCTCCACATTAAAAAGACCATAAGACATAGGAGCAGAATTGGGCCACTCGGCCCATCGAGTCTGCTCCACTACTTCATCCTCTCCGATTTATTATCCATCTCAACCCCTTTCTCCTGTCTTCTCCCAGTGATCTTTGCACCATGACTAACCAAGAACCTTATCAACCTCTGCTTTAAATATACTCAAAGACTTCGGTTCCACAGCCACTTGTGGCAATGAATTGCAGATTCTCCATCCTCTGGCTGAAGAAATTCTTTCTCATCTCTGTTTTAAATCAATGTTTCTCTACCCTGAGTCTGTGCCCTCTGGACCTACTCTCACCCACTATAGGAAACATCCCCTTCACATCCACTTTGTCCAAGTCTTTCAATATTCGATAGGTTTCACTGAGATCTCCATCCATTCTCCTAAACTCCAATGAGTGCAGGCCCAGAGGAATCAAACACTTCTCATACATTAACCCTTTCATTCCTAGAACTGTTCTCACTAACCTTCCCTGGACCCTCTCCAATGCTGAAACATCTTTCCTTAGATAAGGGGCTCAAACCTGCTCACAAATGCTCACAAAACTCTGACCAATGCTTCATAAAGCCTCAGTATTACATCCTTGGTCTTATATTCTAGTCCTCTTGAAATTAATGCTAACATTGCATTTGCTTTCCTTACTACTGACTCTACCTGCAAGTTAACTTTTAGGAAATCCTGCACAAGAACTCCCAAGTACCTTTGCATCTCTGATTTTTGAATTTTTCCCCCATTTAGATAATAGTCAACAATTTTATTTTTTCTACCAAAGTTCATGGCCATATACTTCTCTACCCTATATTCCATCTGCTACGTTTTTGCCCATTCTCCCAATCTGACCAAGTCCTTCTACAGAGTCCCTGCTTTCTCAACAGTACCTGTCCGCCCATCTATCTTGCATCATCTGCAAACTTGGCCATGAAACCGTCACCCAAATTCTTGTATGGAATGTGAAAAGAAGTGGTCCCTGTACCAACCCATGTGGAAAACCACTTGTCACTGGCAGCCGACCAGAAAAGACCACCTTAATTCTTACTATTTGCCTCCTGCCAGCTAGCCAATCTATCCGTGCTATTATCTTCCTGTTAATGCCATGGGGTCTTTTATCTCGTTAAGCAGCCTCTTATGTAGCACCTTGTCAAAGGCCTTCTGAAAATCCAAGTAAACAACATCTATTGACTCTCCTTTGTTTATCTTGTCTGTTATTTCCTCAAAGATTTCCAACGGATTTGTCAAGCAAGATTTCCCCTGAAGAAAACCATGCTGACTTTGGCTTACTTTGTTGTGTACCTCCAAGAACCCTGGAACCTCATCTTTGATAACAGACTCCAACATCTTCCCAAACACTGAAATCAGGCTAAATGGCCTATAACTTTCTTTCTTCTTCCTCCCTCCCTTCTTAAAGAGTGGAGTGACATTTGCAATTTTCCAGTCCTCCAGAACCATTCTGGAATCTAGTGATTCCTGAAAAATCATTGGTAATACCTCCACGATCTCTTGAGCTACCTCATTCAGAATCCTGGGGCTTTAGTCCATCTGGTCCTGGTGAGTTCTCCACTATACCTTCAGACCTTTCAGCTCCCCAAGTACCTTCTCCTTAGTGATAACGACTACTCTCACTTCTGCCCCCTGACACTCTTGAATTTCTGGCATTCCCCATTCCCCTGGCAACTTAATTTAAACCCTCCCCTACAGCTCCAGTAAAATTGCCCACAAGGATGTAGGTTCATTGGCTTTTATTCGCCATATACTTCCCTACACTATATTCCATCTGCCAATTTTTTTATCCATTCTCCCAATCTGTCCAAGTCCTTCTATAGAGTTCCTGCTTTCTCAACAGTACCTGCCCCTCCACCTATATTGTATCATTTGCAAACTTGGCTACAAAGTCATCACCCAAATTCTTGATGATGTGAAAGCCAAGTGTCAGAGAAACAGATCCTTCAGCTCACCATATCTGAACTGGCCATCAAGCATCCATTTCCACAATTCCATTGTACTCTATCCCCACTCCCACCAAAACAATCCAGCCCCCAATCTCAGACTCTACTACTCCTCCGCATACTCAGTGCATTTTGCAAACTCCACACAAACGCAACTGGAGTTTAGGAATGAATGTGGGTGATTGGAACAGTGAGGCTGTTAGTTTTCAGTGACATGAGCTAGGAGGTTTGCATAGATGAGGACACCATCAGGCTTTGTCATCCAACTAGTATAAGGTCCACTAAAGATAAAAATGAAGTGAAAACAGCAAATCCTAAAACATGTTGCAGCAATTTAGGAACAGCTTCTTCTCCTCTGGCTTCAGATTTCTGAATAGTTCAATAACCGATGTATATTACCTTATTATTCCATTTTCATGATCTAATCATTTTGTAATTTATATTAGCTTTATGTTCTTGCACTGTACTGCTGCTGTAAAACAACAAATTTCATTTCATATGAAATAGGATGGCATGGTAGTGTAATGGTTAGCACAATGCTTTACAGTACACTTTCAATTCCCATCACTGCCTGAAAGGAGTTTGTACGTTCTCCCCGTGACAGCATATGTTTCTTCTAGATGCTCCAGTTTCCTCCCACAGTCCAAGAGATACCTCTTGGTAGGTTAGTTGGTCATTGTATATTGTCCCATGATGAGGCTAGGATTAAATCAGGGGACTGCTGGAAGGTGTGGCTCAAAGGGCTGGGGGGGGGGCCTATTCTGTGTTGCTTATCAATAAAAATAAAAAATATAAGACAGTGATAGTAAACAGAATTCTGAGGTAGATCGGCATCTGTGGAAAGAGAAGAGTTAACATTTCATGGCTGGCTACATTTGTCAGAACGGTGTTAATAAATGCAGTCTATGCTTTATGAAACAGGTGTGTCAAAAGAGTGGAGTGGTCTTTACTCTTTCAATGCTGTCTTATGTCAGCAATAAGCAGACTTCAATGACTCCAAACTAGAAATTACAACACCTTTGTTAACAATAATGTCCAATCGATGTTACTTGTCATTACTTGATAAAGGTAAACTTCCTTAACAAGCCAGTCGATTTTGCCAGCCAATTCAGGTGAATGTTATTGAGTGAAGAGAATTTAGAGAGGAATATTTGGAGAATCTAGAGCAAATTACATAGGTTTTGGAAATCTTGTAGCAGAGGGTGATGTAATGTTTGCAAAATCAGAAAATGTACAGAATGATTTTGATAGAAGAATCTTCAGAAAGCCAACTACAAATAAAGTTTGTCCTGGAAAGAAAATATCTGAGGTGAAATTTTGTGGAGACATGAGATATCTGGCTCAGATCTGAGGCTAACTTAATTTGTCATTATCAGTGCACACCAAAATCATCTTGGCTATTAAAATTATTGCTCAAGAGATATGTCGACTTTCAGTCTCTATAAAGAGCAATGACATGGAGAAGAAAGTGCATCCCTTCAAACTCATTTAAACAATAACATTTTATAATCACTACTGAGCCATTAATGTGCACTTCACAAACCTATGGATTCATCACTAGTTGAAAAGTGTATTTTGAAGCCATGTGTGGAAATCTTAAAGCACAATGAATAATGGGTAAATTCTACATATTACTGGCACAGCATCCTAGTGCGAATGTTTGTCCAAGTAGATGTTCAGGTGGTTTATTCAAGACTAAATGGCTAAAATCAAGACTGGAAATCTACAGCAGTGATCTCTCAGACATAAAGTTTCATTGGTCTGCATGCATTCCCAAATTATTGCACTTTTACAGATTCAATGTCATTTCTATGCTATAATCAGGTAGATATGAATTGAGGGTCAAATAAAATCCATAATATCTGTACATTGAGAGCCCTACCTGGTCAAGAACAACAGAGCTCCCCATTGGTGCAGTCCTGATGCAAGTCTTAGCCAAAACTATAAAACAATTCCTTCCCCCCCACCCCACAGATGCAGGTCAATCCACTGAGTTCCTCCAGGTACTTTTCTTTGCAGCAGGTTCCATCTTCTCCAGTCTCATATGTGTCTCCATCTCCCCACTAGATATGTGAGGAGAGTTAATGGTAATTGCACAGGCAGGGAATGTAGTCCAGAGCTTCCATATTCTCCAGAAAAATATCCAACCAAATACCCAGGCAATTTCTACATTAGTTTAGACATTGATCCTTTGCCTTCACTGAGCATTAAACTAAAATAATCTAACAACAGAAGTTTTATCCAAACCTTTAATTAGTTTATGGACCTCTACTCTTACTGTGTTAATGCACCTCTGAAGTAAGTAGGCCAAGAGTCTTTCTGTATAGCTGAGGTTATTTCATCTGAGAATTATTCTCATTACCCTCCTCTGGAGTTCTGCCAATATGTCGCCAATCTCATGCAGGGGACTCCAGCTGTCAAGCTCTCTGACCTTAATGATTCCATTAACAGAACACAAGGCCCTTAATTCTAGCCATCTACATTGACTGTGGATCTGGCACAGCAACAATGAACACAGGGGATTCTACAGATGCTGCCGATCTGGAGTAAGACTCACAAAATGATGGAAGAACTCACCGGCGCATGACGAATACTGAATCCTGATAAAGTGTCTCAACCCGACACTTCGACTGTTTATTCCTCTCCATAGATGCTGCCTGACCTGCTGAAATCCCCCAGCATTTTGTATGTGCTCCACAACAACAAGTCTTTTCAAAAAGAAGCAGCGAAGTAGTGTAGAGGTTAGTGAAATGCTTTACAGCAGATAGCTGTAAGATCGGGGTTCGATTCCCGTCATTGTCTGTAAGAAGTTTGATTGTTTTACCATGATCATGTTGGTTTCCAGTTTCTTCCCACATTCCAAAGATGTATGTTAGGGTTAGTGAGTTTTGGGCATGCTATGTTGGTACCAGAAGTGTGATGACATTTGTGGGCTGCTTAGCACAATTCAGGCCAATTTGATTTGATGCAAACAATGCATGTCACTGTGTGTTTTGATGTACATTTGACAAAACTAATCTTATCTTAGTATATAATGTGCTGTTGCTGTTCAGTGGAGCAAATGACCAGAGATCAATTTCTGAGCAATGATCTCTAGAGATCTCTTGAAATATTTTTATTCAATGAACACAATGATTAAATGCTATATTCTTAATTGAAACTGCGTTTAGCTTAATCTGAATTTAGTTATTACTGACTGTATGACTAAATATTATTTAATCAGATTATGCATTGAATTGAAAGATATGCACTTTATAAACCATTGCTCTAGCTGACAACACACGGACTTTAGATTTCAACATTACTGTCATGGAGCAATGAAATATATACCCCCATGAGGAAGAGACAATGTTATTGGCTGGGTCATGATGATGTACTCCTGCAAAAAATCTAATGACAGGCTGCTGCAGTTACATGTGTCCCTGCATGGAATGGTGGAGGGAGGGTCTTTTTCTTGTGATATGGGTGATATTCATGATCCCACGGAATATTGAAGGACATGTGTATTATAGAACTTGTCCACATGTTAATGTTGTAATTTATTGG
This sequence comes from Hypanus sabinus, assembly GCF_030144855.1. Classification (NCBI taxonomy): domain Eukaryota; kingdom Metazoa; phylum Chordata; class Chondrichthyes; order Myliobatiformes; family Dasyatidae; genus Hypanus; species Hypanus sabinus. The sequence goes on from NC_082707.1 coordinate 36,200,595, forward strand.
CATTAGACAGAAACTTGTTCCTGTCTAATGCCAATAATATTTCATTGGGAGTAGCTGTTGTCAGACAAAGAGAAATCTGGTGAATGAGGCTCTATTAAGAGTGAGATACAGGGAGTTCAGGGCCAGCAGTTTCCTGTTCGAGTGTTGGGTAAAAGAGAAAAAGGAAGCAGGCATATATGAGGCAGATGCAGTTGGAATCAGGCACATCTCTTGAGGGGAATATTTAAGAGAGAATAAAGAAAGCAAAATAAGGGCAATGAGATAGCTTTCACAGAGAAGGGAAAGTAGAATCTTAGTATATTAAGAGCTAAAGGAATCAGAATTACATTATTATTATCACATGTACTAAGATACAGTAAAAAACTTTATTCTACATATCATCGATACAGATCATTTCACTGCAACAGTGTATTGAAATAGTACAAAGGAAAGCAGTATAGAACAAACAAGAGAAAATCTGCAAATGCTGGAAATTCATGCAAAATGCACAAAATGCTAGAGCAACTCAGCAGGCCAGGCAACATCTATGGAAAAAAGTATAGCTGACGTTTTGGGCCGAGACCCTTCAGCAGGACGGATACAATACAGACTGCAGAATAGAACACAGAAAGCGTAGTGCAGGCCAGCAGTGAGATGTAAGGCCATGATAAAGCAGATTATAAGGTCAAGAGTCCATTTTATAACAGTTGGATAGCAGCTGTCCTTGTGTCTGGTGGTGTGTGTTTTTAGACTTTTGCATTGTTTGGTGGTGGGAGAAGACAGAATGTCCGGGATGGTATCAACATGCGTAATACAGGAGATAGCCAATGTCCTAAATGAATATTTTCCATCTATATTTACTATGGAAAAGGTTATGGAAGCTAGGGAGGAAAATAACGATGTCATGAAACATATCCACAATACAAAAGGAGGTGCTGGTAATCTCAAAATGCATGCGGACTGTTGAATCAACGGATCCTGATTTTACGTGTATCTTATGGGAGACAGGGATGAAATTGTTGTGGCCTTCACAGAAATTGGTGAAAAGCCACAAGGTGAAACCGGGGAACTACAAGCTGGTCAGCACAACGGCTGTGGTGGAAAAGTTACTGTAGGGGATTCTGAGAAACAAAATCTATCTGCATTTGGAAAGGCAAAGGATAGTCTGGATGGCTCTGCACATGTGAAATCGTGTCTCGTGAATTTAATTGTGACTTTTGAAGAGGTGACCAAGAGGATTAATGTAGGGCAAGGCAGTAGATGTCAACATGGAATTCAGCAAGGCCTTTGACAAAGTTCCTCATGGGAAGCAGGGTGAACTAGCCAACTGGAAACAAAATTGGCTTGGTGGAATGAGTCAGAGGGTGGTAGAGGAGGATAGTTTCATAAATTGGAAGCCTGTGCACAGTAGCAGGCTGCAGGGATTGGAGCAAGCTCCATGGCAGTTCATCATCCAGATTAAAGACATTGACGATTTAACCCCCTGGTTCACATTTTCACTGCTATGTTGTAGGTATTTCATTTTAACAGTTCTGTAAGAGCAGTCTGCTCTGCTTTCAGCCTATTTGGGTTATTGTTGAAGATAAGGGATGCTGAGGAATGCATGTCATTCATTTAGGATGATGGAACTGGGAGAAGGGTCAAGAAAACACTGGGGGGAAGGTTTTGTGAGGGTCACTAAGGTTGGTCTTAGGTTTTGTTTTGTCAGGTGGGAGATAAAGAGGGAAGACGTTGGAGAGAACCGTTCGCAGGATTCGACCCGGTGGGGGACCGTGATTCGATGGAGTAAGGTGCCGAGGTCTATTGAGGATCAGTGAATATGACATTTGGAAGAGTTGAGCTTCAACTTGTGCACACTTGGCTGTTTAATTATAATGGGCTCTTTTTGTTTTTTTCTTTCTTCACTAACCCTTTAGTTAAATTAAGATTCATAAATATAATTCATTTAATCGCATGCAGTGTGCTGTCTGTTATTTCTTGGCATTGCGTTTGTAACAAGGTAGCAAGTTACACAGCATCTACACAAATCGGGGTTTGGGTGGGAGAGCTGTCTCAATTTCATGGGTTTGGCCGGACCAGAGTGTGTCTTTCCTAGACTTACACAACCAAGGAAACCAGCAGGGCTTCAAGAATATAAATGGTATGGTAAGTAAGCTTTCTGCTGACTCTAAAATTGGTGGTACAGTGAAGAAGGTTATCTAAGAATACCATTGGAAAAGAGGGGTATAGAAATAGTAGATAGAAGTAAACTCAGGTGTTAAGTGTTGCATTAAAGTGGGGCAAGGCTCACACAGTAAATGAAAGGTGTTGTATGTGAGAGAGATTTAAGGATACAAGTATACCTGGAGATTTGTGTGGAGTGCTGGTCAAACAATTTTAGGAATAATGGCACTAAATTAGAAAGATTGCAGAAAGCGATTCTGAAGAATGTTACTGGGACCGAAGGGCTTGAGTTTTAAGGAGAGGCTGCACAGGCTGGGGCTTTTATCTCTGGAGCAGAGGAGGTCGAGTGGAGACATCAGAGAGGTAAAAAAATCATAAGGGTGAATGGTAACACTGTTATTTGCAGGGCAGGACACGAGATGCTAAAGGGCAAAGTTTTAAGGAGAGAGGGGAAATATTTAAAAGGGACATGTGGTGCATACTTTTTCACACTGAGCTTGGTTGGCATGTGGAATGAACTCTCAGAAGAAATGGTAGACACAGGTACAATTATAATGTTTAAAAGACAATAAAGGATGTTTAAACTGTTTAAGAGATACATACATAGAAACAGCCTGGAGAGATATGGGCTAAAAGCAGGCTAATGTGATTAGATTATGTGAACAATCTGGTTGCCATGGGCAAGTTGGGTAATTGGCCTGTTTCTGTGGCAAATGACGAAGAGTATGGAGCAAAGGCATGAAGTAAAATATAGAATATATTAACTAATATGTAGTGTAGCAGTTAGCACAATGCTATTCCAGCTCAGGGTGTTGGAGTACGGAGTTCAATTCTGGCGTCATCTGTAGGAGGTCTCTATACGTCCTCCCCCAGGGATGCCTGGGTTTCTCCTGTGTGCTCCGGTTTCCTTGCACAGTCTAAACACATAGGTTAAATTGGTCACTGTAAATGTCCTGTCATTAGGTTAGGGTTAAATTGCGGCTGTTGGGTGACGCTGGGGCGGCACAGTTCAAAGGACTGCCAGAGCCCACTCTGCGCTGAATCGCTAAATAAACAAATAAAGCACACATGACTGAGTTACTTCTGGTGGAGGGTGAACCACTTCTGTTCCTACCTTCCTGCTCACTGGAATCATTGTAAAGGTACATGAACTCATAAATTTCTAGTTGTTAGGCCAGGAGCGGAACGACATTAGCAACATCTGCTTGTTGAGGACAGCAAAGAGAGGAGCATATGATAATTAACAAAACATATTATTTCTGCAAAGCTGATTAGAAAGGTGACACACTTTATTTTCTGCAATGCAAACTGGTTTTAAAATATGCTTAGGGTTAGCCAATTTCAAATCTGAAGCTTGAAGATGGAATAATCGAACCATGAAAGTAGTGGAGGTGCTATTGCAGCTGAGATTTCAGCAGTGAGCACATTATCATTCCCAGTGGAATACTGGAGGTCACAGCGAGAGCACTTATTTACAGTTCAATACTCAAACATGACATCAACCATATTGCAGAGAATGGATTTGATCAACAGTTTCCTTTGAAGTGATTGGTTTAGGTTTGAAGTATTGTCAAATGAAAGCTTTGTTGTATTGGATGAGGAAGAATCAATGTTAGGTCCTGTGCCTGACCCCCTCCCCACTTTCCTGGGACATACCTGACTTAGAGGCAGATTCAAATAAAGAAAAATAAACATCCATCTTGATTGCTGCTGATTAATGTTATCTCACTTCCTCCCAAGTCTCCAACATGGAACAAAACTCCTCTCTGCTCCTGAAAATTATTCTCTGTCACTCTAAATATAAAAAAGCAGTATTTCAGGTTAACCCATTAAGCCTCCCTAATGCTTCTCCATCATTCTTTATTTGCATTGTTTTCACTATTCTACATGTTGTCCATCACCAGGATTCCACACTGCTTACCATGCTTGCTATGGCAGATAGGAGGGAAATGCAGCCTGTTGCTGGAGGTATTTCTGTGATCTTGGCTGTGGCACAACATCCACTCACAGTGGAAGGGACATTCTAATAATGAGAAACAGCAGATATAAAAATGACTGTCATCTCATCCAAAATGTGTTGTAATGAAACACAAATCGAAAAATTCTGATAAAGGCTCTTGAACCAACAGTTGACTATCTATTTCTCTCCACAAATAATGTCTGAGTGACTAAGTTCTCTGTCTCCAAGCTCATTTTATTTACTTTATATTCCATCATTTGCAGCCTCTTGAGTCTGTAGAAAAATCAATGTTCTTTCCCAAGGTTTACATTAACCTTGCTCCTCATAGGATTAATAGGCTATGGATTTTCTTTTCTCTTCTTAACTTCAAAAAGTTAAGTAAAGATTTTAAAGATTTAAGGGTTGAAAGATTAGCTTGATTTGTCATATGCACATCAAAACATTGAAGCATACAGTGAAATGTGTTGTTTAAGTCAACGAACAATACAGCCAAGGATTGCTGGGGCAGCCTGCAAGTGTCGCCTTGCTTCTGATACCAATATAGTATATACACAACATAGCCACCCATACATCTTTGGAACGTGGGAGGAAATCAGAGCACTTGGAGGAAACACATGCAGTTTAGGTTTAGGCTATAAGGAAGTACTCTGCCCACAATGGAGCAAGAAATTATGGGGAAAGGAAATATAAGGCACGTGTATTTCATTAAAAAAGAACAAGAGATGGGTCATGCTATAGAGTTCAGTTGTAGCAGACAGAGTTTGCCCAAATAATCAGAAAAACCTATGTATCCTTATTTTGATGGGAGAAAGATTTACTGGGTCATGCAGCACATACGGGGCATCACGTGCTTTTCTAGCAATTCTACATTCAGGATTCTGCTTAGGCAGTGGAAACAAGCATCTTATCCATCTGAGATAAGAAATTCCTTTTGTTCTTCTTTGGAAAACAGCTTATTCAATCAATTTCTTGGTTGAAATTGACCAGTTGATTTGTAGTGATGTTCTTCAGGATTTTTATGCAAATAATATAAATAAGTAAGAGAGCTGTGAGCACAGCACACTACATCATGCACAACAGCCTCCCCTTCATGTCTCTGTCTACACTTCTTACTGATTCAGTAAAGCAGTCAGCGGAACCAAAGAACCTACTCACTCTTGGACATTTGTATCTTCCATCGGGCAGAAGATACCATCAGGTGGAAGCACATACCACCGGCTTCAAGGATGGCTTCCACCCCGCTGTTGTAAGATATCTAAGTGGTCACCTAGTACAATAAAATTGACTCTTGACCTTACAGTCTACCTCATTACAATGAGGTAATATTCCTTATTTCCTTATTTGCCCTGCACTTGCCCTGTAGTTGTCGCACTTTATTCTGCATTCTGTTATTGGCTTACCTTGTTCTACCTCAATGCATGGTGTAATGATTTGATCTCTATGAGCATTCTGCAAGACAAGCTTTTCACTGCATCTCAATACATCTGATAATAATAAACCAATTCCAATTCCTATTCCAAATACCAGTAAAAGAGACCAATATCATCTGACTAAACTGAAGGCTGCTTTGCTATTCTGCAGATGCGGTGAATACTGGAAGAAGCTGTTTCCGCTGGACAATTGACCGCTCTCCGAAGCCGGACCCTTCTCCTGCTTCCCACCTAATGAACTCCCCATTTCCACTCCTGAACCTCTATCCCCATGAGAAAACCTCTTTCCTCTACAGGGACACTGTTTCAACCCCACCCGTTCCCATTTATCTGATTTTCTTCACATGACTCACAACAGCAGAAAAGGAAAGGGTTTTCCTTGTGCAAGGCACACCTGACTTCAAGTGCCAGGCTTTTGGCCTGATGATGCACCGGCAATTTAATGAGCATTAACAGGTGCTATTCATTTCTTAGGTTATCGGTCTGTGATAATCCTAGCTGCCAGGGAGCAGCGGGCAAGATATCTCACAGGATGTGCTCTCCTGCCTTCCTGCTATGTGATTGTACTGGAGCATTCAAAGCATTCTGACATCCCGCTGGAAGGATTACCTGAGCTGTCAGATGTCAGTGATGTCAGCGAATTCTGGCCATTTCTGTATGCATGGCCAAACCCGGTGCTTGATCACAATTGTGAGGTTCACTGATGTCAGGAATCCATTCTCCTGTAGATAAACCATCTGGACTTCTAAATTAGAAAATGGTCCACAACCTTCTCCTTTATTCTGAACTTGAACTATTTTGTTCTCTTAACTGGATTGCCATCGATAATTCATCTCCAGAATACCGATTGTTATTTGTTTTAATCATCTGAACTTAGTGATTAGATTTCAGCCTTTACTCCACTTGGAGTTTCCTGCCATTCTCTATCTAAGTGTCTCTGTTTTTTAATCATTGAGAGAACGAGCAGCAATTAATCTCTCCAGATGTTATAGAATGTCTTACTGAGATAAGATTTCAATTGTTTATTCACAGAGGTGGTCACAGCTGAATATCATATTTATATGTTTATCATTTATAATCAAATTTGTGTAAATGTAGTCACAAATAAATCAATAATTTATAGTTTGCCATATCTACTTGTAAAAAAAAGTCACAGTGTGACATCTGCATGAACACAAAGACATATTTTAATATCAGCTTCACTTCCTGTCTAGACAAAATATGCTGACTAGTCCATTTCCTTATTTAGAAATGAGCAAAGAAATGGAAAACATACTGACCTTGATGTAGAAGGATGCCAATAACATCCCAGAAGTGTCTAGTGAAGGGTGGGGAGAGTGGGTGGAGAGAAGTGCATGAAATCAGCATTTGTGGAGAAGTATCATAACAGAAACTGATGAGACTGAAAGCAGACATGTCAATTCTAAATCCCATTACACTTCAGGAAGTAGCCCCAAGATATAGAATGCAGATAACACACTGTATTTTTTTTCACAAGTTTATATGGTAAAATATAAATTAATCAGTGACCCAGCAGATCAGATGGAGGAAAGATGGTGGGGAAGTCTATAACCAGCAGTCTCAGCCTAGAGTTATGGCATAAGCCAGGAATTGAGAAAAAAAGTTAATCACAGAAAGAATGGTGAGGATGGAACCATCTCCACCACCAATGGCTTTTGAGGCCAAGTCATTAAATATGTCATGAAGTACTTAGCTAATGGCTAAAGAGATCGAAATGAGAATACAGGAACTGGGGTATTAAATTTGAATGATCAGCCACGATTATATGAAATGATGAATCAGGTACAAAAGGCCAAGTAGCCTCCTCCTATTCATACTCACTGCGTTTCTATGAAATGATATTTCTCATTGTTTAATTTGCCTGGCATTTCTGATATTTGAATATTTTGAGTTAGCCCCAGAAGAATGAAGGTATGGCATACAGCAGTGATCAAGCAGGGATTATTCTGCCATTGTTCTATTACTGACTTCAGTACTTACTGTATTCCCACTTGGTTCTTCCATTATGTCTATGGCAGCAGTAAACTGCAGGATTTTTATCAAATATACTGTCTTTGTCAAAGAACACAGGAATTTAGAATTGTAAAATATTCTCTATCTTAAAAATGCTTTAACTGAATTTTGTTCAGCTGTCATAAACAATTGTACAACATATAAGATTAAACTACCGTTAAATCCAAGTCTTCAGAGAATGACAACATTTTTCCCAGACTTACTGGGGGTATCTGGGTTATTATTTTGTTAAGTCGAGTCTGTAAGCCACTGATGATGACTTTAAACACATGTCTCTATCATGGAAACAGGCCCTTCCATCCTTCATGTACTCATTTACATTTAACCCACAGATCTCATTGTATTCACCCTGCACTCACATCAACTCTCCTCAGATTGTGCTATTTACCTACACACTACAGCAATTTACAGTGGCCAATTAACCTACCAAGCCATATGTCGTTTGAATATGTTACTGTCAAATTAAGGCTGATAAGAAAGAGTTCCCTCCTTAAATACTTACCTCAATGGGAAGAAACACTGATACAGAATGTAAAAACATAAATAGCTACCTGACCCATCGAGCCTCTCTTCAATTCAGTATGGTCACAGATGATCTTCCCCAGGTCTCAATTCTGTGGTAGTTCTCCATAGCCCTCAATCCTCAATCTTTCAGCTATGCTTCCAACCCCTTCTTAAGTAGCTCCAAAGATCTACCCTCCACAATATTTTGGGGTGGAGTATTCCAGAGATTTCATACATTCTGTGAGAACAAATTCCTGTGCATTATGTTTGCAAATGACCACTCTCTTATCTTAAAACTATGTCACCATACTTGAGACCCCCATTAGTAGAATATGTCAACACCTACTCTATCTACATTGTCATGCTATCTTAGGATCTCATATGATTCAATAAAGTCAAGCCTCATTTTTTCAAACCCAGAAGAATACAGATGTATGCAACACTGGACAAACTTAAGGGAGTCTAATTATTTCCTTCTATAGCTACCAGACAGAAACCTGTGCCTTGGTACTTTTACATTTTTTGTCTGCTTTTTCTGATGTCGATGTTGAACAGTAGAAGCCTAATGTTCCTAACCCGTGTACTGACATTACCCATTGTTCAAAACTTCAAAGAACACTTTATTTGAGAACAGCAGCAGTGGAATAGAATGAACATTATGAAAATACCAAAATGTTTTTGAAGCTAATATTCATGACAACTCTGCAAGCACAAGATAATTAATGAATGAATTTTTACTGTTGGAGGAAAAGCTCTTAGGCAACACTTCAAGTTTCTCTTTCAGATTATTTATGAAAAAAAGTTTGTTTTCAAAGGGAGGCTGCAAGTTGGTGGAAGTGATAACATTTTGCACACCTTAGGCTGGTAGTGAAGTATAATTTTCTGGGTAGGGAGGCAAAACCTAATGAGAGCGGGCTTGAAGAAAAGACTTAAGACAGATGAAATCTTCCAAGCATGGGTGGGAGTCTTTTCTGTAGATCAAAGCGACTAAAATCCTTCAAAATCCATACTGCATTTGGTGATACAGTAATTTCTGATCTGCATGGTGGAATAAGTGAGGTTTGAAAGTAAGTGGATCCACCGAATAGAACGTTGACGAAGGACCATTACAACACAGGATTCATAGTGTCTACTCATGTCTGCCAAGGCCTATGGTTCAGGTGCAAAGTAGACAGAAAAACAGGTTGGCATGGAGTACGTGGGCCAAAAGGCCTGCTTCTGTGTTGTGCTATATAATTCTATGACTCTAACCCTCTCCTAATAGCTTATCCAAAACAGGGAACATCTTGTTAAGCCTCTTCTGTGCTTTTCCAAAATCTCTGCATCCTTCCTCTAATTGCACACAAAATTCCAAGTGCAGTCTGACCAAAGTTTTATATGGCTGCAGCATGACTTCCTTACTCTAATGCACATTTAATGCTCTAGTCAATTAAGGCACACATGTCATATGCCTCCTTTGCCACCCTATCTACTTGTGTGGCCACTTTCTTGGTCTTGGACTCCAAGATCCCTCTGGACATCAATGCTGTTAAGGGTTCTATCACTAACTGTATACTTTCCCCTTACATTTTATTTCCACTTGCTCAGATTAAACTATATCTGTTATTTTTTCACCCATGTATGGAACTAATCTATACACTGCTGTATCTTTTGGCAGTCCTTTGCTCTATCCACCAAGTATTATTTTGTCTATGAACTTGCTAACCCATTGTTTTACATTTTCATCCAAGTCATTGATAGTCATTTAAACATATCACAATCAACAGCAGACCCAGAAGTGGTTCATGTGGAACACCACTGGTTGCAGACCTCCAGCCAGAAAAACACTTTTCAACCATTACCTTCTCTGGGCAAGCTGTTCTGAATCTAAACTTCCATGTCACCGTGGATCCCAAGCATCTCAATCTTCTGGATCAATAATATAAAATGAAACACATTTTATCTGAAAGTAACTGCTTTTGTAAATAGCATTCATCTGTGTAAATAATTGGACCTCGAATGATTTTATGACAAATCATTTGTTCAGTTCAAAGTTCCAGTTGAGTGATAATTGAGAGTGACAACTCAGTGATCTGTTCTTCCTGGAGGATATGAAGTTAATTTGGAACATTTTCAAATATTCCAAAGTGATATAACTCTATGTGCACAAAACCTTTGAATCTAAACTACAGCATTAATGTGATAAATGAAATTTTCTGACTGTTCTAGAGTTGTACACCACAGAAGGGGTCCCTTCAGACGATCACATCTACTGCATCTTTTTGCCCCAATTTTTTTGCTCCACAATAACCCCACTTGCCTGCAGTAGGTCCATAGCCTTCTCTGACTTGCCTATTTAAGTGCCTCTCTAAAAGTCCTTTATGCATGATGATTGCATCTGTTTCGACAATTTTCCCTGGCAACAAAGCCCAAGGATCAACAACTCCCTGTGAACAAAAACTTTTACCTCAAAACCCCATTAAATCTTCCTCTCACCATAAATCTGCACCCTCTTGCTTTTGATACTCCTACTGTGGGAAAAAAGATTCTGACCATCTACTCTATTTATGCCTCTGTTTAAGTATCTCTTACAGGTTATTTCAGGAAAAGCAAGTTCAGCTTATTCAATCTCTCCCCATAACTAGATCGTAAAACCATAAAATATAGAAGCAGAATTAGGCCATTTAGCCCATTGAGTCTGCGCTGCCATTCAATCTCAGCTGATTTTTTTCAACCCCATTCTTCTGACCTTCCCCCATAACCCTTAAGCTCTTTGCCAATCAATAATCTTTTTTTTTTTTTTAAATAATTTTTTATTGCATTTTTAAATGATTACAAAGTATGAAAAAAACAATGTATATAACCCATACCCCCTCCCCTTAACCCCTCCCCCCTAACTGCCCCTTAGAAAAAAAAAAGAAAGAAAGAAAGAAAGAAAGAAAGAATGCCTGGTGGTTGGAAGATCTCCACATGCTCCATGGAGTTCGTAATAATTTTAATATGTATATTTATTTCTTTCCCCTAATAACCAATTGTTTCATCTTAAAAGCATCTATATATTTAATCCTATCTTTTGTAAATAAGGGCTCCAAATTTTCAAAAATGTTTCATATTTATCTCTTAAATTATAAGTAATTTTTTCTAATGGAATACAACCAATCAATAATGCCAATCAATAATCTATCAATTTCTTCCTTAAATATAGTCAGTGCCTTCTGGGATAATGAATTCCACCAATTCATCACCCTCTGGCCAAAGAAGTTCCTACTCATCTTGGTTCTGAAGAGACGGCCCTTTATTCCAGGGGTTCCCAACTTTTTTATGCCATGGATTCATTAAGCAAGGAGTCTATGGACCCCAGGTTGGGAGCCCCTGCTTTATTCCAAAGCTGTGCCCGCGGATCTTGCACTTTCCTACTACTGGAAACATCTCCATATCCCCCCATCCAGGCTTTTCTGTATTTGGTAGATTTCAATGAGATCTCCCACCCCCATCCTTCTAAACCCCATCAGATACAGGCCCAGAGATAACAAGTACTCCTCATATGTTAAGCCTTTCATTCCAGGAGTCTTCCTTCTGAACCTCCTATGGGCCCAATCCAATGCCAGCATATCTTCCTTTAGATACAGAGCCTAAAATTGATCACAATATTCTAATGTGATTTGACCAAACTCATAATTTTGACAGTACATCCTTGTTTTTATATTCTTGTCATTTCAAAATGAATGCTAGTATTTACCTTCCTTACTACTGGCTCAAGCTGCAAGTTTATCTTAAGGGAAGCTTGAACTAGGACTCTCAAGGCCCATTGCATCTTCAATTTCTGAATTCCCTACCCCTTATAAAATAGTCTACACTTTTATTCTTCCCACTGAAGTGCATTATCCAGGAAATTATAGGCTGGTAAGTTTGACGTCGGTAGTAGGTAAATTATTGGAAGGAGTACTAAGAGATAGAACTACAAGTATTTGGATAGACAGGGACTTATTAGGGACAGTAAACATGGCTTTGTGCGTGGTAGGTCATGCTTAACCAATCTATTAGAGATTTTCAAAGAGGTTACAAGGAAAGTGGAAGAAGGGAAGGCAGTGGATGCCGTCTACATGGACTTCAGTAAGGCCTTTGACAAGGTCCTGCATGGGAGGTTAGTTAGGAAAATTCAGTCGCTAAGTATATATGGTGAGATAGTAAACTGGATTAGACATTGGCTCAATGGGAGAAGTCAGAGAGTGGTGGTGGAGGATTGCTACTCTGAGTGGAGGCCTGTGACTAGTGGTGTGCCACAGGGATCAGTGCTGTGTCCGTTGTTATTTGTCATCTATATCAATGATCTGGATGATAATGTGATAAATTGGATCAGCAAATTTGCTGATGATACAAAGATTGAAGGTGTAGTGGACAGTGAGGAAGGTTTTCAAAGCTTGCAGAGGAATTTGGACCAGCTGGGAAAATGGGCTGAAAATGGCAGAGACAAGTGTGAGGTATTGCATTTTGGAAGGAAAAAACAAGGTAGAACATACAAGGTAAATGGTAGGGCACTGAGGAGTGCAGTAGAACAGAGGGATCTGGGAATACAGATACAAAATTCCCTAAAAGTGGCATCACAGGTAGATAGGGTAGTAAAGAGAGCTTTTGGTACATTGGCCTTTCTAAATCAAAATTTGAGTATAAGAGTTGGAATGTTATGGTGAGGCTGTATAAGGCTTTGGTGAGGCCGAATTTGGAGTATTGTGTGCAGTTTTGGTCACCGAATTACAGGAAGGATATTAATAAATTTGAAAGAGTGCAGAGAAGGTTTACAAGAATGTTGCTGGAACTTGAGTAACTGAGTTACAGAGAAAGATTGAATAGGTTAGGACTTTATTCCCTGGAGCATAGAAGAATGAGGGGAGATTTGATAGCGATAAATAAAATTATGATGGGTATAGATAGAGTGAATGCAAGCAGGCTCTTTCAACTGAGGCTAGGGGAGAAAAAAACCAGAGGACATGGGTTAAGGGTGAAAGGGGAAAAGTTTAAAGGGAACATTAGGGGGGCTTCTTCACACGGAAATTGGTGGGAGTGTGGAATGAGCTGCCAGATGACATTGTAAATGTGGGCTCACTTTTAACATTTAAGAAAAACTTGGACAGGTACGTGGATGAGAGGTGTATGGAGGGATATGGTCCAGGTGCAGGTCAGTGGGGCTAGGCAGAAAAATGGTTTGGCACAGCCAAGAAGGACCAAAAGGCCTGTTTCTGTGCTGTAATGTTCTATGGTTTTATGGTTCTATTCCACACTTTCCAACTTTGTATTCCACCTGTTACAGCGTTGCCCATTCTTCCTACCTGTTCAAGACTTTCTGCAGATTCCATGCCTTTGCAAAACTACTTGTCCCTCCACCTATCACCTGCAAACTTGGCCACTGCCAAACTACTGGAACTCTTTTTTATGGAGGCAGAACAGAGAAAACCTTATGGTGCAGTTGATAGTTGTGTACTCCAGCTGGAGTCCTGATGTCAATACCTAACTGTCAAACAGGGGGATATTAGGTGAACTTACTATTAGCTTGGAAACAAATTTGTTTTTCTAATTTTACTGTTAACGGAAAATAATCACTGGGAAATAAGAGATACCCAGCTATGTATAATAAAGTAAAACAGAGAAAAGGTGTGCTTTAATCGAGTATTTGCTGAATTAAAAAAAAACAAGTAAGGATTTAAACTGGCCAACTGTTGCATCAAAACTGGCTGGTGAAGATGTACTGCCTAACGTCTCCTGTTAGGAGACTCACTACCTCTTGGGTGTATCCTCCTGGGTGAAGTGGGGATACGATCTCAGACCTCTGGCTAATTCAGTAAGAAATTGTCTGGAAACTTATGCTCTGACCCCTACAGCTGAGTGAATCTGAAATAAGACTTCATGTTACCCAATTAATTTTGACCTGTAACTGTTTGTTCTGACCCAGGTGGTGAATCATTTCCATTCTCTTTCACTGGTATACTGTGAGCCAGCTTTCATCACACAAGCTTGAAGCCTATCCTTTGGGTCTATTTGCCTCTGGGAAAGATGGAGCATCTGATCTATTTCTTTTCTTGCATAATTATTTTGCATAATGCTTGATCCACCCCAACCTATCAAATTGATATTTTCAAGGTGAATACTATCTAACCCCTTTGTTATTTTGCAGACTTTAATCTATTAAGGGTCAAGAAGGTAATTTAAAGTTTCTAATTTTGGCTAAGGTACTGTCATCACCTATTTTAACATTCATGATTTTACTGTTTAGTGTGCAATTTGTCACTGACAGCTAAGTGTCAGTTCCAGTTTAGAGAATGTAACAAAGTAATTGATTAATATTCCTGCTATCAGGCAGCCCATTCAGATATGCACCGTAAAATCTTTCAAAGGCCCTCTCTGTCAAAACATCAGCAAAGATAAGCATGATAGGAGAAGCATATCAACCTTTTCCATTTCAGGAAGCTGCAAAGGGATCCCATCAGAAGTTACATCTTCTCTTCTTTCCTCCCTTCTGCTTTCCACAGGGACCAAACACAGTAACCCTGTTCTGTTTAAAACTCCCTACTTACTCTCCACTTCCTGGTATATTCCTCTGAAACAATAGATGGTGCAACACCGACCCCTACAATTCTTTCCTCACCACCATCCAGAGCCCTGAACAATCCTTTTAGGTAGGGCACCTCCTCCAACTTGGTCTATTATTTTTGGCAAAGCCCCCATCGGTGAAATCGAGTGTAGACTGGGAGTCCATTTTGCAGACCAGCAGCTTTCCATTTGCAATGGCCATCTTGATCTCTTGGTTGTGTGCCATACCATCTTCCCTCCCCATTCTCACATTGACCTGTCTGTGTTGCCCTTTTCCAAACACAATCAACATGAACCAGCTTCTCATATTCATTCTTGCTACCCACCAATCTAATGATATCAACACTGGATTTTCCAATTCTAGATAACCCATCCCCCAGAGTTCCTTTCCTTTACTTACCTGTCCACCCAAGGTCTTTCTCCCTTTTTTCACCTTGTTCATACTGTGTGCACCTTCCCCATTGCTTCAATGTGTCATCCTCCCCCACTTAGTTCTGTCTGCTCATCACCTTCACACAAATCCACTAGGTTTCTTCTCCCACAGCCTATCTCTATCCTTCTCGTCTCTTTGGCACTATCTGTTCATAATTAATCAATTACTTGGTTCCACTCGTTACCTTCCTGCCTCTGTCTCTAACTTCATTCCCCCCCCCCCCACACCCTCCCTACTCCCACACCCAAATCTGGCGTAATCTGACTTTTATTTCTCTTTATCTGTTTCCACTCACCAACCACTTGCCTCTAAACTCCCCCTCTCTCTGCATTCATGTCCCCAACCTGTCTCTGATTGTCCATTATCCCCCACCTCATGGAGTTCCACATCATAATTTAACACCTACCGGTCCCTGGCTCATTTCTCCCCTTACCACTTTCATCAGTCCTGATGTAGGGTCCCACTCCAGGGACACCTCTTGAAGCTCAACCCGCTGAGTTCTTCCAGCAATTGGCTCCAGTTTCTAGCACACGCAAGTCTCCTGTGTCATAAAACATTTCTGATTCTAATGCATGATTCTTAGCCTTAATCCTTAACCAATTTCATCTCAACTGCCTGAAAGCTGTTTCCTCACTTACCTATGAGCTGCTCAGATCCAGAGCTTTTAAAATTAATTTTAGAAATTAAAGTCCAACTAAATGAACACTAGCAGCCATTTACATTGCTTAGGGGCAATCTTTTCAATAAGATTCACTGAAACCACAGATTTCAGAACAATTTTAAAAGTAGAAACATAGAAAACCTACAGCACAATACAGGCCTTTCAGCCCACAAAGCTGTACCAAACATGACCCTACCTTAGAAATTTCTAGGCTTACCTATAGCCCTCTATTTTACAAAGCTCCATGTACCTATCTAAAAGTCTCTTAAAAGACCCTATTGTATTCGTCTCCACCACCGTCACCAGCAGCGCATTCCATGCACTCTCCATCCTCTGAGTGAAAAATTTACCCCTGACATCTCCTCTGTACCTACTCCCCAGCACCTTAAACCTGTGTCCTGTTGTGGCAACCATCTCAGCCCTGGGGAAAAGCCTCTGAATATCAATACAATCAATGTCTCTCATTATCTTGCACATATCTATCAGGTCACCTCTCATCCTCTGTTGCTCCAAGGAGAAAAGGCCGAGTTCTTGCAACCTGTACTCATAAGGCATGCTCCCTAATCCAAGCAATATCTTTGTAAATCTCCTCTGCACCCTTTCTATGGCTTCCATATCCATCCAGTAGTGAGGTGACCAGAACTGAGCACAGTAAGATTGTATATATTGATCCTGTGATTCTGATGAAGAAAATCATAAGACACAGGGGCAAATTTTGTCCATTGGCTCATCAAGTCCACTCCACCATTCGATTATAGCTGATTTATTTTCCTTCTCATGCCCATTCTCCTGTCTCTCCCTGTAACCTTTGATCTCCTTACTAATCCTATCAACATCCACTTTCAATTTATGCAAAGACTTGGCTACCATCGTCATCTGCAGCAATAAATGGTGCGGATCCACCACCATCTGGCAAGAAAATCCCTCCGCATCTCTTTTATAAAGGATGTCAATGTATTCTGAGGCTGTGCCCTCTGGTTCTAGACACTCACACAATAGGAAGCATACTTTCACATCCACTATCTAAGCCTTTCGATATTCATTAGGTTTTAATGAGAAACCCCTCATTCTTCTAAACTCCAGCGAGTCAGTCTCTAAGCCATCAAGTGCTGCCCATACCTTAACCCTTTTGTTCCCAGGATCATTCTCTAACTGGATGCTCCAGTGGATGCTCTCCAATACCACCACATTACTTCTTAGATAAGGGATTAAAGCAACCCACTATACTCCAAATGCTTTATAAAGCCCCAGCATTACAACCTTGCTTATATATTCTAATCCTCTTAAAATGAATGCTCACATTGCATTTGCCTTCCCTACTACAGACTCAACTTGTAAGTTGACCTGTAGTATCCTGCACTAGTACTTTCAAGTCCCTTTGCATCTCTGATTTCTGAACTCAATCCCAATTTAGAAAATTCTTATATTTCTTATACCAAAGTGCATGACCATACACTTCTTTACACTGTATACCATCTGCCAATTTTTTGTCCATTCTTCTAATCCGTCCAAACCTGTTTGCAGATTCCCTGCCTCCTCAACACTACCTGCTCCTCCACCTGTCTTTGTATCATTCATAAACTTGGTCATAAAGCCAACAACTCCATTATTCAGATCATTAACATATAATGTAAAAAGTAGGGAACCCAGCACCAACTCTTTCTCCAGGGATCATTTTGCTTGCACTGACATGGTCCTGGACATTTAAAAAAATCAGCAAATGATGGGGCTATACAGTGAATCATGCAGCATGCATGGACAGAGGAACTCTGAACATTTCAGCTCAGTGATCCTTTCAGATTTCCATCACCTGCATTTTTTTTTGATTTTCACTACAGGAACTGAATACCTTCTAGCATCATATTACAAGCACACAATTTGTGGTACTATTTGTTTGTGTGATGATTTAGTTCTTTTGGTTAATATTAAAAAGAGCATGCTTGAGGTTTGTAACACACTGGTACCATTTTGATAAGGTTTGCAAATCAGCCTCCTGTTACAGAAACTGCCCGGTTTCCACTCTTGGTCAGTGAATTGAAAAGCAGTCCTTCGGGATCAACGTATAGGATATCTCAACATTAAAACAAATAACCATTGCTCCAGAAAAGTCAACTGATAGCACAAAGGTTCACAAATAACTCTTCATAAAGCCAAGGAGAACGGTCAATAGAGAAAGCTCAACATCAGGTCATCCCAGGTTCACAATCCTGTCATTTGTGTTGCTCTAATCAAAGAAAAACAATAACATCAACAGCAATTTCAAGCTGTGAGGCATCTTGAACATTGCCAAGCCTCCCAAGGTCTTTCACAGAAGGGTCAGAGAACAACATATATAACAAGTTGAAAACACATTTGACAAAACAAAAGGCAGCATTTAAGGTGTATTTTCAAGGAGGAAACAGGATGGAGATGTTTAAGATGGAATTCCAGATCTAATCATATTGGCAGCTAATAACATGGTGGGCCTCCAGTGAAGATCAAGGGCCAGAATTAAAGGTTTTTAAAATGATGCTCTCACAACCTCATTTCTGAGACAACAAATATTTTTGAACCAGCTCCCATTTCCTTACTGTGTGATGTAAAATGGCTGTAATGCTGTATAATATTGAACAGTTCAGAAAAAGTAATGTTACAAGAGTCTGAACAGCTGGGGGAATACCTTAACCAATGAGTGAAAATGGATGTAAAATCAGAAGGAGTGTTGGATAAATAGAGCAAAGCTTGTAGAGTGTAACAAATATATAGAAAGATGAAACAAACTTGATTAGACCCGAATGCAGGCTTTTCACAGCATTACTGCAACCATACTGTGCCTTAATGTCCTGGTGATGCATTGGAATGCTACTATTCCCCAAGCCCTGTAATGGGGCCGTTGTGATACTCAAGTACCCCATTATTTTACCATATGTTTGAGTCAAATGATGTGGCACCTTTTCTTTTTATATATTTTCAGTGACTGAAGTCAAAATATGAAGCTTCACTGTACCCCTGATGGGTGAAGCAGTTGAGAACTGCTAAAAATGGCAGAACATGACAGGTGGATTTTTCTATTTGCTGCACAATGGAGTTTGCTGCCAGACGAAATTAGATTCATTTTCCACTGTGCTAGCTTAAAGATGCTGGCAGTTAAGATTCAATGTGGAAATGCCAGCTTCACGGTGGTGCTGCTCGACCATCTGCTGAGCAAGGTTCTCACCCCAATGCACAAAGTGATGAATTTTGAATGAAACTTTCTAAGTGACAGCTTCTGATTTGGGTAGGAGTTAAAGGGTGGGGGTGGGGGGGGGGGTAGGTGGAGCATAAGAGCTACAGATTCTATTTCGGGTGAGCAGGATTTTCCAATGTTGTACATTGCCATTTTGTTTCTCAACTGCCTCTTCCCCAATAGCAAACGGTTGCCACTGTAATTGCAATGTGAATTCCACCTATCTCAATACCTAGAGAACCCCTCTCTACTGCATGATAACTCCAGGAACATCACTAAAACCCTTGAGCAAAGGGACTGTGAATCTTTTCAAACGTGGCTGCCATTGAAATTTACCTCCAGCTTACATAATATGAATCAAATACTTTATAAGTAACACTTCAAAAAAAAGATTATGGTAAATGATCATTGCAAGCAATGAAGAGGTGAGCAAAGGTGAACCTAATTCAAGGGTCAAGGTATGTGTGTGCAATCGAGGTCGAGGCACATTCGAGTGATTAGAGTTGGAAGGAGTGGACCAAAGCAAAGTTGGAGCGGAAGAGTTTTGGAGCCCATCCACCTAAACCAAGAGTGAGATTTGATTGAGTTAAGCTCTGGCCGATTTAGAATGGTCAGGCAAAGGCCATAATGTAGCAGCAGGGTCCAGGCCTGGAGTGTATCAATACGACAGGGCTTGGGTCTTTGAGCAAGGAATGACACAATGTTTGGATGACTTAAATGCTGGGCTAGATGGGTTGAAAGGGGCGGATGTCAGGTTCAGAGACGAGGGTCGGGCCAGTTCTGCTCACTTCTCCCAAACATTTGCTCTGCTCTTCACCACGCTGAAGTTAAGGCTGTGGCCTGCTCTGCAAAATCTTCCATCGTGTAACTCTATTGCAGAATCAGCTATCAGCATTCATGGTTCAATTTCCACCGCTGTCTGTAAGGAGTTTGTACATTCTTCCTGTGTTTGTGAGGATTTCCTATGGGTGTTCCAGTTGGCATACAGTTTAGGGTTAGTAAGCTGTGGACACGCTGTGTTTGTGTGGAAGCACGTCTGCACATGCAATCTGTCCCCAGCATATATTCAGACTGTTGGTCATTGATGCAAATGATGCATTTCACTGTATGTTTCCTGTTTCAATGTACTTGTGACAAACAAGCTAACCTAACCTTACGGGATAAGCAAACCAAAGTCTGTGACATTCCCAAAACTGAGGCCCTACTTACACTGAATCAATTACTCCAGATAGTAGGTTCTAGATTTTCCAAGACCCTATAATAATTCAAATGGAGTCAAATTGTATAACTTTGTCTCAGCGATTAATTGGCAATTACCCTAGGCATCTCCTCCAGACCATAATATTGTTTCAAGACATTACACCCCTCCACAACAGGAAGCACTGTGGTGCATTAGGTCTTTAATCCTGACTTCTGGTTGTGACTGTGTGGAGTTTCCATGTTCTCTTTCTGATAATGTGGTTTTCTGCAACAGCTTGGTTTGGCTCCTATGTCTAAAGGTTAATCGACTACTGTGAGTTAGCTCCAGTGCAGATAGGAAGAAGGCGAGCTTGAAGTTGACGATAATGTGGGAGAGATGGATTACAGGGAAATAAATAGGGGAGTGGGAATGGTGGAATTTTTCTGAGAACTGCATAGATTCAATAAGCTTAATATCGTCCTTCCATGTAATGAGAAAATGCCATAATGTCAGAATCTCTGTCTATTAGCAAGAATCAAAACTTTCCACAGGAACAAATAGATGAGTCAGCCTAACAAACTGCAGAAAAACTTCTGCAATGGTCTCTGATGAGAACTTCAGATTTCTGTCATGGATGCTGACAGCACAGCATAGGAGTAAATGTACCAGAGGTCCAGACCAAAAGCTCAAGCAAAAAGTGAGAAGCATTCTGCCAAGTATATCATTTCACACAGAGCAGACAGAATGCAGAAGGCATGAACGCGATTCTGTCACTAAATTACTTTGGGATTCATAGGAACAATATATTTTTGACAGCAAAAATGCAAAGCCTTTTCCTCATTTTATATTCATGTGTGCATTGTTTTTGATGTATGCAAATGGAAGGGAGATTAGCTGAAGCTCAAGTTTAATTGTAATTCAGCCATACATGAATACCCACAAATACACATAATCAAAACAACACTATTCTGGGACCAAGGTGCAAAACACAGCACTAACAGTCATAAACAGCACAAGGCACATATAGCACATAAAAGGTAGCAAGCATATATAAGATAACAAGCACGTATAGCATAGCAGTAAAATACAGTCACACAAAAAAAAAGTCCAAGTCCCAGAGTCCATAAATGTTGCAGCAGTCTGCAGTTGAACACTGTACGGCTTGTCTTCTTGCTGAGTGAACACTGAGGGGCAGACCTGACCCCAGCATGAATGCTGCTCCACACCCACCCTTCGGTGGAGCACCCAAATCAAGTCCCCAACTGCAAATGGGACACAACAACTTTGGATGACCCCATAGAAGCCACTGCATTTGAGCATGATGCCATCTCACTGGAAGTACTTTATTAATAGAATTGGGAGAAGTTCAAGTGCCCAGATTACGCTAGCTACCTGATTATAAAGCAATAATTTGACAATTCTTCTTGTTTTGCACTAAAATCTGTTTGCACATTCTGATGGCATCTTACTTTACTATTTCCATGGTTTGCTTTGTCCAATATTATGCTGCAGATTTAATTTCCAGTTCTGATGACAAGCCTGGAAATATTTATTTATGCTTAACTTTGCAGATGCTGATGGATTTTGTGCATTTGCAGTATTTTATAATTTATCTCTAATCCCCTCTCATTCTGCTCAATCCAATGAGATGAATTAATCATAGAACATAGAATGGTGCAGCAAAGTAACTGGCCTTTTGGTACGCAGTATGTTGTGCCGAACTAATGAAAATAGTGATCAATGCCCACTAAACTAATCCCTTCTGCACACAATGTCCATATCCTTCTATTTCCTGCACGTTCATGTGCCTGTCAAAGAGACTTTTGAATGGCTCTATCATACAGCTCCCCACCACCCCATCAGTACAGTCCTGGCACCCAACACTCTCTGTGTAAATAAAAGTTGCCTTGCACATCTCTTTTGAAATTATCTCCTTTCAGCTTAAGTGCACACCCTCTGATATTAGATGGCGGGTAGTGGTTGAAAGGAGTTATTAGAGCTGGAGGTCTGTAATTAATGGTGCCTGCAGGGATCTGTACTGGGAGCTCTGCTGTTTGTAATGCATATAAGTGACCTGGATGAAAATGTAGATGGAGGTGTTAGTAAGTTTGTGGATGATACCAGGATTGGTGGAGTTGTGGAAAGTGTAGAAGACCGGCAAAGAATACGGCGCAATATAGATCAGTTGCAGATATGGGCAGAGAAATGGCAGATAGAGTTTAACCCAAATGAATGGGAGCTGCTTAGGGCAAATGCAATGTTTAGGGGAAGATCATTGACAGTGCTGCTGAGCAGAGAGATCTTGGAGTCCAAGTTCATAGCTCCTTAAGAGTGGTTAAGAAGGCTCGTGGAATGCTTGCTTTTATCAGTCGAGGCACTGAGTTCAAAAGTCAAGAGGTTATGTTGCAACTTTATAGAACTCTGGTTAGGCCACATCTGGAGTATTGTGTACAGTTCTGATCACCCCACTATAGGAAGGATGTTGAGGCTTTGGAGAGGGTGGTGAAGAGCTTTACCAGGACACTGCCTGGTTTAGAGGGTATGCACTATCAAGAGAGGCTCGACAACTTGGGTTGTTTTCTCTGGGGCAGCAGAGGCTGAGGGAACATCTGATAGAGGTCTAGAAGATCATGAGAGGCATAAAGTAGACAGGGAGTGTCTTTATCCGGGGGTAGAAATGTCTAATAGCAGACGGTATGCATTGAAAGTGAGAAGGGGTAGGTTCAAAGAAGATTTGAAGTTTTTTACTCAGAGAGTAGTGGATGCCTGGATGGTGCTGCCAGGTATGGTGGTAAAGGCAAATATATCACAGACTTTTAAGAGAAGTTTAGAAGTTTTGTGAATGAGAGGAAGATGGAGGGATATTGACATTGTTTAGGTTGGAGGGATTAGTTTTTGTGGGGTTTTTGATTTACCTTTTAGCTGCTTTGGCACAACATTGTGGGCTGAAGGGCTTGTTCCTGTGCTGTACTGTTCTATGGTCTATATCCTTGCAGCTGAACCTGAAGCATTGCGTGAGCCAATATGCCACCATGCTGCCCTGCAGTGGCTAGTTATGAAGGTCATTGCTACGCACGTTGACAAAGTTACAACAGGTAAACTAATGATACAGTGAAGACTTCTCCAATGATGTCACTGTGTTATAATAATGCTTCAGGCAGAGACAGTATATCTTGTTATTGTGTCCTCTATTCATAAGACTCCTTGAAATTTCGAGCTACTTGCAAGAACTGAAACTTCCCAAACAGAATTCAAATACTGCAGAGACAAGAAACCAGAAAAAAAAAATATTGGAACAGAGAACGGCTCTGACAGCAGGACTGAGAAACAGATGTAATTATTTGGAAATTATCCCTGATTTGTAGCACTAAATGTAATACGTAGGCACATCAGCTGGTTGTGCATCACCTGCAAAATTAATAGGTTACATTTGAAAGCAGAATGTAGGCACTGACATTGCAAAGTAATGCCTTTAGTACTGCTGAGAGATGAATTTCTTGGCAACTCACTCAGCTTCCTAACTAGTAGTCAGAACCAGAATACCAAACTGCATGATTGGCATCTGTGTTTCAGAGGCTCTTACAGTTACCAGTTACCAGCACACAAAAGACAGTTCTGGTGACTCATTTTGAGGAATTAGATATGACTACATGTATAGAGATAAATATGCACACAGTTAACACATCAAAACATATGATACATGTGCAGACACCAAAATATTGCATATGCTCACATGTCAACACACATGCTAGCATAGTCAATGAGAATTGTTAAGGAATAAATCATCATTGCATTATTATTGGTAGAAAAGGTGAAAGGAGAAACACTTAACAGGAAGGCTGCAGATATTTCTAAGTTCTATCTTTTCCATTCTCATTGAAAATTAACCTGTACCTACTAAAACATATCAGAGCAGCTGGGCAGTTCCAGCATTGAGAAACATCAGCAGACACTTTGCCTCACTGCACCCAAGTGCAATCTAAGGATTTGTTTCTCTATATCTATTCCAAAGAGTATTCCAAACATTGATCACACTTTTTAACTCATGCTTTCCCAAAGACCATAAGATATAGGAGCAGACTGAGGCCAGCTGGCCCATTGAGTCTGCTTCACCAGTTCATCATGGCTGATCCCATTTTCTTCTTGGCCACAGTCTCCTGCCTTCTCACCATATCCCTTCATGCCCTGATCAATCATGAAACTATTAACTTCTGCCTTAAAGACTTGGTCTCCACAGCTGCCTATGGCAAAGAATTTCACAGATTCACCACTCTCTGGCTAAAGAAATTCCTCCTCATCTTCATTCAAAATGGACAGCCCTCTTATTCTGAGACTGTGTCCTCTGGTCTTAGACTCTCCCACTATAAGGAACAGTCTCTCCACATCCACTCTATCAAGTGCTTTATAAAGTCTCAACATTACATCTTTGAATTGCTCCCTGGCATTTGTTCTGATTTACACATAATAAATTTTATTCCAAACTGACTTTGGAATAATATTTATATTGTAGACTGTTGTAAAAAGAAAGGCTTATATTCATGTAGCATCGTTCATATCCCCTTTTTGATGTCCTTAAAATGAAGTATTTTTGTTGGGTGGTCATGGTTTAAATGGAGGAAAATAGCAGAAACTTCTACACAGCTACATCCCACAGATAAGAGTTTAAAGATTATTACCTAATTCTTAAACAGAATAATGAATGAGGGCGGAGTTTTGTCCTGCACTAGAAACAGTGCCATGGGAGCACTCAGAATGGGTCTAACATCTCCTCTGAAAATGATATCTTTAGCCAGCCTTTGTTCCGCATTGTAGCTTCAGACAGGAATTGTGTGTCCAGAGTAGGTCCCAAATCTAATGATTTTTTGATTCAAAGTCAACCATTTTACAAACTTAAACAACTAGTACATTGTTCTTTTCTTAGTAATTCACCTAATCGTCACACATTGTGGATTTTAGTGTGTAGAAAGTTTTGCCAATAGCAATGTAAACATAGTTAATGTGAAAAGGATAGGAAATATTCAAATAGAGATGGCTGAATTATACTCATTGAATGAGGAGTTTAATATAAAATTTAAAGCATTCCATGTTGGTAAAAGAACTAAGCATTTGGTACAAATAGGGAATGCACTTCCACGGGAAATAGTAACAAAAGGGAATGTTTAGGTATAACTGTTGATCATTGGAGTGGCTTGATAGCGTAATGGTTAAGACAATGCTCTGCAATACAGGTGATTGGGGTACAATTCCTGCCACAGCCTGTAAGGAGTGTTCCAGTTTCTTCCCACAGTCTAAAGGTGTGCTGGTTAGTAGGTTAGTTGATCATTGTAAATTGTCCCATGATAAGGCTAGGGTTAAATTGGGGGTTTGCTGGGCAGCGTGTCTCAAACCTATTCTGCACAGTATCTCAGTGCATAAATAAATAAATTTCCTGCAGGAGGCTAATCAATGATAAGTTATTTATGTACAGCTTTAGGCTATTTCTTTACATAGCAAAGCATTTTTAATCTCTCTCTAACTCATAGGTCAACATTTTGGAATGCCATGTCCAGTTTTACTCCCTGGATCAAATGGAGAGTGGAGAGGAATCCAGGAAGGCTGAGGAACTTGCATCCCATTTCACTAAAAAAAGTATAAAAGGCTCTGATTAATTGCTGTGAAGATTTGGCAATTATGCAGTCTAATTTATTTCTCATTAAGCTGGAAAATAGAACGAAATGAGCTGCACTCTCTTCTGAATGATTTCATAAAAATTATAAAAAAAACAACTTGGAACAGATTTTGTTTGTCAACAGGGATGTTTTCAATATTTCTAGCTTCCTTTAATGGTTTATGCATGAGATGCATAACTGATCATATACTCCATGGGACATGATTGATGGAACACTGCAAGAACCATGCATGTATTTGTGAAGTGCAATTGCCAGGACTGAATAAAACTGATACCTTGGTATTTCATGGATCCATTCTTTAACACTGAAGTGTTACATGTATCTTCCTATGACATTTTGTGTTCCTGGGGAAATTAAATAAGTGATGGAAAAAAGTAGTTTTGTGAAGAATTGAAATTGAGTAATCTCAAAACTTCACCTCATTCTTACACTTCTATAAAATAAATTACTGGCTTATCAAAAACACCCACAATCTATGCAGCAGAAACTTTATGCGAGTTTCTCTTAATAGCCTTTACCTCTCTCAGTGGGAAGCTGTCATCTTTGCTACCTGGTCCTTTTTTGTTGGCTGCAGTCCACTTCTACCATTTGTTCTTCACATATGTCTGAACTACCCTCTGCTATAGACTCATAGAGACATAAAGTAATCCAATACAGAATTAAACCCTTCAATCCAAATTGTCCATGCTAGCCAACATAACCATCTAAACTGGTCACATTCGCCACTGTTTGGCCCATATTCCTCCAAACCTTTTCTGTCCAGTTGATCTGTGTTTTGTGGTGTGTGTGTGTGTGTGTGTGTGTGTATAAAATTGTAATTTATAGTCTATTTTATGTATCACACTGTACTGCTGGCACAAAACAACAAATTTCTTGACATATGTCAGTGGTAATAAACCTGATTCAGATTCAGTTTTGGATGGATGGATGTAGGGTGTCAGAAAGAGGATTAGCAGTGATCCATATGCCTCTGCTGTCACTTACTCTGTTAAAACATTGACTGCCACCCAGGCCACTGAGCCTGTCTCTGGTAGTGGGCAATGCTACTCTATGGTTGCTGGTGGCTACGGTGCACGTTTCCCGACAAGAGAGGAAGGAGTGTTGTGTGTAAGACTGTGTGGGGTGTCTACCATGTTGAAACATGAGTGCATGATGTACATCTCTGAGTATTAATACAGTGGCAATTGAGGGAAAGTGTGATAAAGTATAGATGTAAAGTGGTAGAAGTTAGTGATAACTATGTTAGGACCAGTGTGTGTGAGGCTAGTAATATATTCAAAGTCATTGAGTGTAGGTGTGCGACCATTCCGTTTTCTCCAGCTTTGCATCCAGCTTTTCAGGCTTCACTTCTGGCATCGAGTCTTCCCGGTACCTTTTAGAAATAAGATCGCTGCTGGAACTTCTGATTTATATTAGTGAGCTGTAAGTGACTGTCGGAGATATGATCAATAAGTCTGGGTGACATGAAATTTGTGTGGTGCTGTAGGTAGTGAGAGCAGTTATTTAAGGCTATAAATCAGGCGGAGAATTGTGTGGGGCATTGGCAGACAGAATGAAATACAAGCAAGTGTGAGTGATGTTTTGGGATGCCAGATAAGGATATGACATACACGGTAAATGCTGGTGACTGAAGCGATATTGATGAACCAAGACATCTCAGTGAACATATCCACAATTTTCTTAAAGTGGCAATTTGAGATTGAGTCGCCTGGGGCTGTACTTGCCGGAATTCAGAACAATGAGAGGAAATCTAATAGAAACATACAAAATTATGAAAGGAATAGAAAAAATTGAGGCAGAAAAGTTGTTTCCTCTGATAAGTGAGTCGATAACTAGGGGACACAGCCTCAACATTCGGGGGAGTAGATTTAGGATGGAGGTGAGGAGAAACTGCTTTTCGCAGAGGGTGGTGAATCTATGGAATTATCTGCCCAATGAAGCAGTGGAGGCCTTAGCAGATGTGTTTAGGACAAGGTTGGATAGATTTTTGCATAGTAGGGGAATTAAGGGTTATGGGGAAAAGGCAGGTAGATGGAGATGAGTCCATGGCCAGAACAGCCATTATATTATTGAATGGTGGAGCAGGCTTGACTGGCCAGATGGCCTACTCCTATTCCTATTTGTTACGTTCTTACATTCTTATGTCAATACAGGTGGATAGAATGAGTAAAGGCAGCATAGGATTTTGGCCTGAAACATTGACTGTGTGTTTCCTTGCATTGATACTGCCTGGCACCTGATGGCTTTCTCCAGCACTTTGTGCTTATTGCTCAAGATTTCCAGCATCCGCAGAATCTTTTCTGTTTACTATAGGCAATGCTTGTCTTCTTAGGATGAGGCACAGAATATAAGAGTTGGTACAAAATTTTATAACTTTACCAATTTTGCAATTTGGTTTGCCAGAGCAGGCAGGTCCTCTCACATATAGTGCAGTTGTGTGAGATATAGACCAGTGAGACTGTCAGAGTCTTTGTTCCATGATGGATTTTCTGAAACATCAGGCGAAGATTTAACATTGGGAGATAGCCTCAGAGGGGATCAAGGTGGTATGTCTGTCACACAGGGAGTGTTTGACATCTGGAATGTCCTGCTAGCGGAAGTGGTGGAGGCAGATAGAATCAGAGTTTGGCAGCTTGAATATTCAAAACGCATATTATTTACAGAGATAGTTTGAGTTACTCCCCAGAGCACTGGATAATCGGGGGAGATTTCATAGAGGTCTATAAAATTATGAGGTGTGAAGTTAGGGTGAATGCATGCAGACTGAATGAGACCAGAATTAAAGGTCAGAAGTTAAGGGTGGAATATTTAAGGGGATTCTGAGGGGAAACTGCTTCACTCAGAGAGTGGTTTGAGTGTTGAATGAGGTGGTAGATGAGGGTTTGATTGAAACATTTAAGAGAAGTTTAGATAGCTACAATAATGAGAGGGGTATGCATGACTATGGTCTACATGAAGGTGGATAGGATTAGGCAGAAACCTAGGCTGGCACTGACTAGATGGGCCTAAGGGTCTGTTTCTGTGCTGCTGTGCTTCTATGACTCCATGACCCTACTGGCTAAGGCATACAGATTATGGATGTCATGCAGGCAAATAGAATTAGTACATTTAGGTACGATACTCAATGGAGATCTGGTGTGCAACGTAACTCCATGACTCTTAATGAGAAACTACATACAAGTATCATCTCTAGTCTGCCAATCAAGAATCTGCGTGCCTAAATCCTTCCAGAGCACTCTGGGACTTGAGGAAACTTTCGAAACTTTGTCATGACTTCCAGCCATCTGCATAGGAAGTGACCAGCTACCTGTGAAGAAAAACTATGATCTGTTGTCACCTCGACGATCTTTATTACCCAGAATAATTAACACCTAGAGTACGAAACTCCATGACTAGCATTAGGTGAATCCAAGACTCAGATTTGTTTAATGTCATTTCCAGTAAGCAAGTGTGAAGGAGAACAAAATATTTGTTATTCTGGATCAAATGCAGCACAAAAGTAAAACACAATGAGATAAAGAACACTACCATTTAAAAGCACTTTAAATATAAATACATATGACAGCTTGCATGCATGTATGTCCATAAAGTGACGCTAAGCATAGGGGCGTCTGTACATAAAATGATCACGACAGGAAATGATAAAATAGTGATGGCGGGCTAGTGGGTGGAGGTGTTGATCAGCCTTTTCTGACACCTTCCTTTATAAATGTGCTTGATGGAGGGTAGGCTGGTGCCGGTGATGCATTGGGCAGATGGGCGTTGTAGACTTTTCCTGTCCACTGCAGTGCAGCTTCCCTACCATGCAGTGCAATCTTTGCAAAGCAATGAACAAGTTCCCAGTAGGAACTGAACTGGAACTCACTATTCATAATTTCACTCAGGTTCACTGACGGAGTATAAAAGGCAGCAACACATGGCAGATTTTTTGGAGATCTGACCAGCGTCAAGAACAAATTAAAGGAAATCAGGGACAAGTGGAGCAGCCATCATCGGAGTGGACAAAGTTGGAGTGGAGATTCTGAAGCTTTAGCTCTTTGAGGCTTCAGCAATCACTGAAGGTAAAAAATAAAAATTGTTGGTAGAGCTCATTCCCCCCACCCACCACCTTCTTTTCATTTCTTAAGTTGGAACAGTAGAGATGCCAAGCAGGATAGTTGATTTCTCCTCTTGCAGATTGTGGGACTGTGGAAAGGCAGGGAGACCTCCAGTGTCCCTCATGACTAGAACTGTGAGAAGTGCATCCAGTTCAGCTTCCAACAACCTGTGTTAAGGAGTTGGAGCCGAAACTGAATGAACTCTGGATCATTCAGGGAGCTGAGGGTGTCAAAGACAGGACATATAGTGAAGTAGTTACACCCAAGGTGCAGGATGCAGGAAAATGGGAGACGGTCTGGAAGGGAAGGGAGGTTAAGGAGCAAATGCAAAGCCATCCCCATCAACAACAAGTATACCACTTTGGATGCAGAAGGGTGAAATGTCCTAACAGAGGAAAGTCACAGTGGTCAGGTCTCTGGCACCGAGTCTGTCTCTGTGACTCAGAAGGGAAGGGGAAGGAGGAGAGGTACACTGTGGCAATAGGAGATTAGTTTGTTAGGGGAACAGTAAGGAGGTTCTGTGGTTGCCCGGATGGTATGTTGCCTCCTGGATGCCAGAGTCCTTGGCATTCTGAAGTGGGAAGGTGAGCAATCATAAACTGGACTGGTCAAAGAACACTGAGACTGTCTACAAGAAAGAGCAGAGCCGTCTCTATTTCCTGAGGAGACTGAGGTCCTTTAACATCTGCCAGATGACGCTGAGGATGTTCTACGAGTCTGTGGTGGCCAATGCTATCATATTTGCTGTTGTGTGCTGGGGCAGCAGGCTGAGGGTAGCAGACACCAACAGAATCAACAAGCTAATTCGTAAGGCCAGTGATGTTGTGGGGGTGGAACTGGACTCACTGACGGTGGTGTCTGAAAAGAGGATGCTGTCCAAGTTGCATGCCATCTTGGACAATGACTCCCATCCACTCTATAATGTACTGGTTAGGCACAGGAGTACATTCAGCCAGAGACTCATTCCACCGAGATATAACACTGAACGTCATAGGAAGTCATTCCTACCTGTGACCATCAAACTTTACAACTCCTCCCTCAGAGTGTCAGACACCCTGAGCCAATAGGCTAGGCCTGGACTTATTTTTCCACTTGGCATGATTAACTTATTATTATTAAATTATTTATGGTTTTATATTGCTATATTTTTTCACTATTCTTGGTGGTGCGGCTGTAACAAAACCAAATTTCCCTCAGGATCAATAAAGTATGTCTGTCTGTCTGTTGTGGTCAAAGTAGGTACCAATGACATGGGTAGGAAGAGTGAGGAGGCTCTGTATAGGGAGTTCAGGGATATGGGAGCTAAGTTAAAGGGCAGGGTCTCCAAGGTTGTGATCTCAGGACTGCTACCTGTGCCACATGTTAATGAGGCCAGAACTAGGAAGATTATACAGTTTAACATGTAGCTAAGGAGTTGGTGTACGAGGGAGGGCATAAGATTTTTGGATCATTGGGCTCTCTTACAGAGAAGGTGGGACATGTACTGAAGAGATGGATTACACCTGAACAGGATGGGGACTAGTATCCTAGTGGGAAGGTTTGCTAGTGCTGCATGGTGGGGTTTAAACTAGAGTTGCAGGGGAATGGGAACCAGAGTTAGTGGAGAGGTTGTGGAGGCAGATATTTGTAAGACCTCGGACAAAGTCAGGAATCAAAAGGTTGAGCATGGTGCGACTAGTGTCCTGAGTTATGTAAATTTCAATGCAAGAAGTTTCATAGGAAAGGCAGATAAGCTCAGGGAATAGATCAACAGCTGGAATGATGACATTGTAGCCATTAGTGAGATTTAGTTGCAGAAGGAGCAGAACTGGCAGCTCATTATTCTGGGGTCACTTTGTTGTAGACATGACATGACAGAGCAAGATTATAGGAGGAGGGGTGCATTACTAATCAGGGAAAGTGTCATGGCACCGCTCAGTCAGGACAGACCGGAAAACTCAACTAGTGAGGTGCTATGTGTGGAAATGAGAAATAAGAAAGGTATGACCATGTTAATGGGGCTATATTGAGGATCACACAACAGTAACAGGCTTATAGAGATAACAGACTGTAGCAAGAAACATACATTTATTATAGTAGGTGATTTTATCTTTCCACATGTTGACTGGGAATCCCATACTCTAAGAAGACTAGATGGGATAGAGTTTGTCAAATGTGTTCAGGGAAGTTTCCTTCATCAATACATAGAAGTCCAAACAACAGATTGTGCAGTACTGGATATCAGATATTAGGGAATGAGATAGTTTGTATAGGGGAACACTTTGATTCTAGTGATCACAGTGCCATTAGTTTCAAAGTAAAGATGCAGTAAAATAAGACTGTTCCGTGGGTTGAGATTCTAAATTGGCGAAAAGCCAATTTTGACGGTATCAGAAATGATCTGGCAAGTGTGGATTGAGACAGGCTGTTATCTGGCAAAGGTATACTCGGAAAATGGAAGGCCCTCAAAAATAAAATTTTGAGAGTACAAAACTTGTATGTGCCTGGCAAAATATGAGGTAAAGATAACAAATGTAGGGAAACTTGTTTTCAAAAGATATTGAGGCCCTGGTTAAGAGAAAAAAGGAGGTGCATAGCAGGTATTGGCAGGCAGGAACAAATGAGGGGCTTATGGAGTATAAGAAATACAAGAGAACACATAGGAAAGAAATCCAGAGAGCTTGAAGAAGGCATAACGTTGCTGTAGCAGACACGGTGAAGGAGAATCCTAAGGGACTCTATAGGTATGTTAAGAGCAAAAGGATTGCAAGGTTCAGAACTGGTTCTTAGGAAGATCAGAATGGTAATCCATGTGTGGAGCTAAAACAGATGAGGGAGATCTTAAATGCATTTTTTTGCATTTGTCTTTACTCAGGAGATGGACACAGAGTCTATAGAAGTGAGGCAAAGCAGGATAAATTACCAGGGTCTGACAAGCTGTTCCCTCAGACCCTATGGGAGGCAAGTGCTGAAAATGCTGGGGCCCTAGTAGAAATATTTAAATCATCCTTAGTGACAGGAGAGGTGCCGGAGGATTGGAGGATAGCTAATGTTGTTCTGCTCTAAACATAAATCAGGAAATTATAGAGCGGTGAGTCTGACATCAGTTGTGGGAAAGTTATTGGAAGGTATTCAAGAGACCGGATATATAAATATCTGAATAGGCATAGACTGAATAAGGATAATAAACATGGCTTCATGCACGGTAGGTCATGTCTAACCAATCTTATAGAGATTTTGAGGAAGTTATCAGGAATGTGGAAGAAGGCAAGGCAGTGGAGGTGGTCTACATGGTATTTAGCAAGACACTTGACAAGGTCTCACATTGGAGGTTGATTAAGAAGGTTCAGTAGCTCAGTATTTAAGATGAGGTGGTAAATTGGATTAGACACTGGCTTTGTGGGAGCAGCCAGGGAGTGGTAGTGGATGATTGCCTCTCTGACAGGAGGCCTGTGACTAGTGGTGTCCCGCAGGGATCAGTGCTGTGTCCTTTGTTGCTTGTCATCTATATCAGTTATCTGGATGATAATGTGGTTAAGTGCATCAGCAAAAATATGGATGACACCTAGATTTGGGGTAGGAAGTCTGGAGGTCTATCATAGCTTGCAGAGGGATCTGTATCAGCTGAAAACTGGGGTGATAAAGGGCAGATGGAATTTAATGCAGACAAGTGAGATGTTTGCACTTCAGTAGGCCCAACTGGGGTAGGTCTTATACAGTTAACGGTAGGGCACCGTGGAGTGTGGTAGAACAAGGGTATCTGGATACAGTTCCATAATTCATTGAAAGTAATATCACAGATAGATAGGGTTGTAAAGAATGCTTTTGGGGTATATTGGCCTTCCTTCATAAACCAATATATTCAGTCCAGTAGATGATATGTTATGGTGAAGTTGTATAAGACGTTGGTGAAGCCTTGTGTAAAGTTTTGTTCTCCTACCTAAAGGAAAGATGGTAACAAGGTTGAAAGAGTACAGAGGAAATTTACAAGAATGTTGCTGATTCTAGAGGTCCTGAGTTATAAGGAAAGATTAAGTAGATTAGGACTGTATTCCTTAGAATGTAGAAGATTGAAAAGAGATGTTTTAGAGGAGTACAAAATTATAGTGAATATAGATAGGGTAAATGGAAGCAGGCTTTTTCCACTGAGATAGGGTGGGACTACAACCAGCGGTCATAGGTTAAGGGTGAAAGGCGAAATGTTTAAGGGGAACATGAGGAGAAACTTATTTACTCAGAGGGTGAGCTGCCAGCACAAGTCATGCTTACCAGCTTGATTTCAAAGCTTAAGAGAAGTTTGAATGGGTATATGGATGGTAGGGGTATGGAGGGCCATGGTCCTGGTGCAGGTCGATGGGAGTAGGCAGTTTAAATGGTATGGATTTGGCATGGATCAGATGGGCCAAAAGGCCTGTTACTGTGCTGGACTCTGAGCCAGAAGCCCTCGTACATTAACTTCAGCACATATTTTAGTGTCATCAAAATTCTGAGCAAAAACATTTTAGTGGTAACCTTCAGATTTAGAACATATCAATTTTAATATTTAGAGTTCATCTTTGAAAATGTCAGATTAACTACTTGCAATAAGACTAATACAAGCTGGCGCTCTTGTGAAATAAACCCAATGATTTAAATAAGTGATGCACAGAATAATTGGGAAAAAGCACAGCCTCAACTCAAGAAACAGTAATTTATTCCTGAACTTCTTATCCACAACCTGTCTTTAGAACAGCTGGCATGTCCCAAACTATTGTGGAAAACTAAGATGTATAATTATCATGTCTTCTTAAGCATTCCAGAAAGATTGGTTTGAAAGAATCTCAGCAATTATCATTTTCACTGTAAAAAGACATCTGCCTGTATTCAAATTCATGTCATCAGCTTTTGTCAAGCTTTCAAGTGAAAGTATGTCCCAGTGAAAATATGTTCCCAGTAAATGTGTTCAAGAGTCGCAAGGTATTGCTGCAGCTCTGTAACACCCTGGTTAGACCACACTTTGAGTATTGTGTTCAGTTCTGGTCACCTCCTTATAGGAAGGATGTGGAAGCATTAGACAGAGTGCTGAGGAGATTTATCAGGAAGCCGCCTGGATATTAGAACATGTCCTATGAGGTAAAGTTGAGTAAGCTAGTGTTTTTTTGTGGATGAAAGGTGACTTGATAGAGGTGTATATGATAAGAAGCATACATTGAATGGACAGCCAGGGCCTTTCTCCCAGGATGGAAATGGCTAGTATGAGTGCGGATAATTTTGTGTTTGCAGGAAAGTATAGGTTTGTGACACAGAGAGCGGTGGGCACTTGGAATGCGCTGGATGATGGTAGAGGCACGTATGTTAGTGAGATCTAAGGAACTTTTAGATAGGCATAAGGATGAAAGAAAAATGTGGAGCTATATGGGAGAGTTAGATTGATCTTGAAGTAGCCTAAAAGATTGGCTCAACAGCTTCTTGGAAAACTGAAAGGTCTGAAGGCAAGTAAGTCCTGGGACCAGGTGGAGTACACGCCAGGTGGCTGAAGAGATTGTGGAGACATAAGTAATAATCTTTCAAGAATCAGTTGATTTTAGCATGGTTCTGGAGGAAAGGAAAACTGCAAATGTCACTCCAGTCTTCAAGAAGGGAGAGAGGCAGAAGGAAGGAAATGATAAGCCAATTAATCTGACCTCGGTGGTTGGGAAGATACTGGTCGATTGTTAACAATGCAGTTTTGGAGAACTTGGAGGCACATGATAAAATAGGCTGTAGTCAGCATGTTTTCCTCAAGGGAAAATCTTGCCTGACAAATCTGTTGGAATTCTTTGAAGAAATAACAAGTAGGATAGATAAAGGAGAATTGGTTGATGTTACGTACTTGGATTTTCAGAAGGCCATTGACAAGGTGCCATGCACGAGGCTGCTTTACATGTTAAAAGCCCATGATATTACAGGGAAGATACAAGTATGGATAAAGCTGTAGCTGATTGGCAAGAAGGAAAGAGTGGGAATAAAGGGAGCCTTTTCTGGTTGGCTGCTAATGACGAGTGGTGTTCCATAGGGGTCTGTGTTGGGACCGCTTCTTTTTACATTATATGTTAATAACTTAGACGTCAGAACTGAAGGGTTTATTGCAAAGCTTGTGGACGATACAAAGATAGGTAGAGGGGTAGGAAGTTTTGATGATGTAGAGAGGCTACAGAAGGACTTAGATAGATTAGGAGAATGGGCAAAGAAGTGGCAGATGGAATACGCAGTTGGGGAGTATATGATCATGTAGCTTAGAAGAAATAAAAAGGTAGACTATTTCTAAATGGAGAAAATATTCAAATAAATGGAGGTGCAAAAGGACCTGGGAACCCTAGTGCAGGATTCCCTAAAGGTTAATT
Organism: Hypanus sabinus; assembly: GCF_030144855.1. NCBI lineage: Eukaryota > Metazoa > Chordata > Chondrichthyes > Myliobatiformes > Dasyatidae > Hypanus > Hypanus sabinus. Next base: position 36,236,815 of record NC_082707.1, read on the forward strand.
TGTATCCTGAGTCTGTGTTGAGGAAAGTGAACACAATGTTAGCATTCAATTGAATAAGACTAGAATATGAAGGCAACAATGTATGTTGAGACTTTATAAAGTACTGGTGAGACCTCACTTGGAGTATTGTGAGCAGTTTTGGGCCCTTATCTTAGAAAGGAGAGGATTCAAAGGAGGTTCATGAAAATGATTGAACTGCTTGTCATATGAAGATTGTTTGATGGCTCTAGGCCAGGATTCGCTGGAATTCAGAAAAAAATGAGAGGTGCTGTCATTGAAACCTATTGAATTTTGAAAAGCCTCAGAAGAGTGTATGTGGACGGGCTGTTTCCTATGGTGGGAAAGTCTAGGACTAGAGGACACAGCCTCAGAATAGAGGGTTATCCTTTTGAAATGGCGATGAGGAGGCATTTCTTTAACCAGAGGGCAGTTTATCTGTGGAATTTGTTTCCACAAGTGGCTGTGGAAACCAAGTCCTTATGTATATTTAAGGCAGGAATTGACAGATTCTTGATTGGTTAGGGAATGAAGGGATATGGGGAGAAGCTAGGAGTGTGAAGCTGACAGGAAAGATTGATCAGCCATGATGAAATAGCGGAGTAGACCCAATGGTCCAAACGGCCTAATTCAGCTCTTATATCTTTTGGTCTTATGGTCTAATATTGTGGACCAAAGGACCTGTACTGTTCTATGTTCAATGTTTTAAAGTTCTCTTTGTATCTTTGAATTCCACTCTTCCTCAGCTGCTTGGATGCAGTAATAGGGACTGGATAATGATATGATAATTGTGATGCAATTATGTGTACATTAAACTGTTTTATGGGCATATACCAGCTAGTCTAGTGAAAACAGGTTTGTGTTTTGATTTCTGTACTCAAACTTTCACCTCAAGCAGTATAAAAGGGTTTGATGTTCAGCTGCTTTGGTTTTACTCTCCCACCACAGAAAACTGAGGTATCAGTCATGCCCAACCACAAGCTTAAGCATGTGGTTTCTTCTCTAGTGCACTGAACAACTAAAATGTGTTCTGATATTTCATCAACTTGCAGAGCTACCTGATCCGATCCAGTGAGCTTCTGCAGAAATATACCTTAGGGATGACCTTACTGAAGCCAAAGATTTTATACTAACTTAGTTCTGAAAATTGATGAACTAAGGATCATCCAGGAGGCAGAGCAATTGACTTTTGAGCAGGTGGTTACACCCAGGGTGCAGAATTCAGGGAGTAGATGGGTGAACACCAAGAGAGGTAAAGGGAGTAATTGGTCAGTGCAGGGTCCCTCTGCAGCCATTCTTCTCAGCAATAGTTAAAACTCTTTGGACACTGCTGAGGGGGATGATCTATCTGGGCAAGGCAGCAGCAGCCAGACCAATAGCACTGTGGTCATTGCTGAGCCTCTGAGCATCCGGAGGTTGTGGTACATATTGTTACCAATGACATAGGCAGGAGAGGGGTAGAGGTCCTGCGCAGTAAGCTTAGGGAGTTAGGAAGGAGGCTGAAAAGCAGGGCATCCAAGGTGGTAATCTCTGGATTACCCCCGATGCAACAAGCTGGGGAAGGTCAGAACAGGAAGATAGCGGCTGAGGTAATGGTGCAGGGGGCTGGTTTTCAAGTTTTTGGACCATTAGAACCTTTTTCTGGGGAAAGGGTGACCTGTACAAGTGGGATGGGCTGCTCAAGAACTGGAAGGCAACCGATATCCTGAGAGGGAGTTTTCCTAATGCTATTGGGGAGGTTTTAAACTAGATTAGAAGTGAAGAGGCAGAGGATGGGGTGGTTAGAGCACAAGTAGAGACAGCTTGTAAGGAGTTTGTGAGGAAGGACTGGCAGATGACAGAGCAAAGATGCGCTCAGCTAGATGGTTTGAGATCTGTCTATTTTAACGCAAGAAGCATCATAAGCAAGGCAGATGAACTTACAGTGTGGATTAATACATGGACCTATGATGTTGTGGCCATTACAGAGATTTGGATGTCTCAGCTGTTGAATGTGTCAGGCTTTTGATGTTTCAGAAAGGACAGGGAGGGAGGCAAATGAAGTGGGGGAGTGGCATTGCTAATCAGGGATAGATGGAAGTCAGGAACAGGAAGGGGGCAATATAGACCCAAGTAGTAACAGAAACATCAAGGAGCAGACAGGGATGCAGATTCTGGAATGGTGCAATAATAACAGGGTTGTTGTGATGAATAATCTTAACCTTCCTAATATTGACTGGCGCCTCCTTTAAGCAAGGGGTTTGAAAGGGGTGGAAATTGTTAAATGAGGTCAGGAAGGTTTTCTGATGCAACATGTGGATAAACAAACTAGAAGAGAAGCTGTACCTGATCTGGCAGTGGGAAATGAACCTGGTCAGGTGTCAGATCTCTTGGTGGGAGAGCATTTTGGAGGTAGTGATCACAACTCTATCTCCTTTACCATAGTGCTGGAATGGGATAGGAACAGACAATTGGGGAAAACATTTAATGGGGTAGAGGAAATATGATTCTATTAGGCAGAAACTTGGGAGCAGATGTTCTCGGGAAATGCACAGCAGAAACATGGCAAATGTTCATGGCGTTCTGCATTGGTATGTTCCATAGAGTCAGGGAAGGGATGGTTGGCTAAAAGAACCATTGTGTACAATGGATGTAAAAATTTAGTTAAGAAGAAAATCTTATGAAAAGTTCAAGAAAGTAGGTACTGTTAGATCTCTAGAAAATTGCAAGGTTGCCAGGAAGGAGATAAGAATGATATTAGGAGAGCTAGAAGGGGCCATTGAGAAGGCCTTGGTGAGCAGGATTAAGGAAAACCCCAAGGCATTCTACAAGTGTGTGAAGAACAAGAGGATGAGCCGTATGAGAATAGGACCAATCAGGTGTGACAGTGGAAACGTGTGCATGGAGTTAGAGGAATTAGCAGAAGTACTTATTGAATAGTTCTGCTTCAGTATTCACCAGGGAAAAGGACTTGACAATTGCAGAGATGACTTACAGTGGACTGAAATGCTTGAGCATTTATACATTAAGAAAGAGAATGTGCTGGAGCTTTTGAAAAGCATTAAGCTAGGTACGTCACTGGCACCGGACGAGATATACCCCAGGCTACTGTGGAAAGTGAGTGAGGAGATTGCTGAGCCTCTGATGATGATCTTTGCATCATCAGTAGGGATGGGAGAAGTACCAGACAATTGGAAGGTTGAACAAGGTTGTTCTCTTTTTCAAGAGAAGGGAGTAGAAATAGCCCAGAACATTATAGACCAGTGAGTTTTACTTCAGTGGTGGGCAAATTGTTGGAAAAGATCCTGAGAGGCAGGATTTATGAGCATTTGGAGAGACATATCTGATTAGGGATAGTCAGCATGGCTTTGTCAAAGGCAGGTCATGCCTTACGAGTCTGATTGAATTCCTTGAGGATGTAACAAAACACATTTGGTAGAGCAGTGGATGTTGTGCATACGGATTTCAGTAAGGCATTTGATAAGGTTCCCCTTGCAAGGCTCATTCAGAAAGGAAGGAGGCATGGGATCCAAGGAGACCTTGCTTTGTGGATTCAGAACTGGCTTGCCCACAGAACGCAAAGGGTAGTTGTAGATGGTTCGTATTCTGCATGGAGGTCGGTTACCAGTGATGTTCCACAGGGATCTGTTCTGGGAACCCTCTTCTTTGTGATTTTTGTAAATAACCTGGATGAGGAAGTAGAAAGGTGGGTTAATTAGTTTGCTGATGATACCAAAGGTTGGGGGGTGTTGTGGATAGTCTGGAGGGTTGTCAGAGGTTACAACCGGACATTGATAGGATGCAGAACGGGGCAGAGAAGTGGCAGATAAGTTCAACCCAGATAAGGGTGCAGTAGTTCATTTTGTTAGGTCAAACTTGAAGACAAAATATAGTATTAATGGTAGGGCTCTTGACAGTGTGGAGAATCAAAGAAATCTTACGGTCCATGTCTACAGGACACTCAAAGCACTCAAAGCTGCTGCACAGGTTGACAGTGTTGTTAAAAAGGCATATGGTGTGTTGATCTTCATCAACCATGGGATTGAGTTCAAGAGCTATGAGGTAATGTCGCAGCTATGTAAGACCTTAGTTAGACTCTTGGAGAGTTCTGGTCATCTCACTACAGGAAGGTTGTGGATACTACAGAGAAAGTACAGAGGAGACTTACAAAAATATTGTCTGGATTGGCGATCGTGTCTTTTGAGATTAGGTTGACTGAACTTGGCCTTTTCTCCTTGGTGCGATGGAGGATGAGAGGTGACCTGATAGAGGTGTGTAAGATGATGAGAGGCATTTATCATGTGGATAGTCAGTGGCTTTTTCCCAGACCTGTAATGCTAACATGAGCGGGCATAGTTTTAAGGTACTTGGAGTAGGTACAAGAGGGATGTCAAAGGTAAGATTTTCACACAGTCAGTGGTGAGTGCATGGAATGAACTGCCAGCGACAGTGGTAGAGGTGTATATAATTGGGTCTTTTAAGACACTCTTAGACAGGGTATCTGGCATTTAGAAAAAGAGAGGACTACGCTGTAGGGATATTCTAGGCTGTTTCTAGACTAGGTTACATGGTCGGCACAACATTATGGGCCGAAGGGCCTGTAATGTGCTGTATATTTCTATGTTCTATGTTCGATATTCTATGAAAATTCTTCTCCTGTTATTATTTTGATTAATTTCGGCTTGAGAGTGCAGTTGAGTTGAGCTATTTTTATTCATTGCATCAATTCACTGCTGAGTAAGGCTGTCCTTTTCAATTATGGTCTCCATGACAAAGCGCAAATCCATTTTGAACAACAGGGGAGATTTCTCCAGTGGTCATCCCACCTCACCACAATATCTTGAAAAACAACTTCATCGGCCTGATGATGGCTGCTTGCGGAATCTTGATATTCACACCTTGGCTGTAGCACCGCCACTTCCTGAGGTCATGCGTAAACCTCTATTAATGTATATCTGTTGCTTCATCAACCTGTCTCAATGTGTTCCGATTCCTCAGGATTTATGCAGTGGTTGGTGAAAAAATGTAGAACAGAGCAGATGTGAAGCAGAAAGTTTGCAAGGCTCTCTTGGCAGTTATAGGTTGGAGTAATGAGGTTATCATTTTACAGTGCTGTCACTGCATCACTCTCATCCATCACAGCTCAGTGCCTGTAAGATAGCCTTAGCAATTCTCTACAGTATTACCATGTGTATTGTATAGCACTAAAGGTAATTTGTTTAGGAAATATTCCTGCATATTTTGTTTGTGATATTTTCTTGCTTGCTGTCTCCTTCAACTTCTTTCCCTACACTGCTTTCCATTCAAATAAAACAGCTACCAAGAACCTACTCTCCAGGCACTTTTGGAAGGGACTCAAAAGGGTGGTGAGAAGTGCAAGTTTTTTAATGTTGCATTTGTGTATTTGTCTAATAAAATTAGGTTTGGAACAATTCGTAGTTATTATATATTTCTGGCTTTCTCCCCTTTTCAGTCCCGATGAAAGATCACGACCCGAAACATCGACAGTTATTCTTCTCCATTGATGCTGCCTGACCTTCTGAATGCCTTCAGCATCTCGTATGTGTTACTCTCGATTTCTAACATCTGCAGAATCTCGTGTTTAAACTTTTTTTCATGTTGCTGTATTCCTAACAATAAAACACCATATATTGTTCATAGAAATACTGTACATTATTGTTCATTATAGAGCTAAAGCTTTGAGGGAAAAGCTAAATGCATGTTACACCAAGACAAGCATTTTCCTAAAATCAAAATCACCGAGAGAGGAGGGGAGGGTTAACCTACATATCAGTGCAATCCATATATTTTTTCTTATGGTACATCTATGTTAATGTTACTTAATTAGGGCACTATTGATCCTTCGATGAGATGTGGACTTGTTGCATTCACGTAATCTCATCGTAACAAGCAACACACTCAAAATGCTGGAGGAAATCAGCAGGCTAGGCAGGATCTATGGATAAAAATACCCTGGCCTGCTGAGTTCCTCCAGCATTTTGTGTGTGTTGCTTGGGTTTCTAGCATCTGTTTATCATTATGCATATCTCTTGTTTATCATTGTAACAAGCAGCTTGCTGTTGCTTGGACAATCACAGCATTATACAAGTCTCCACCTTGTAGCTTCCAGTATAATTGTATTCAGTAATTGGACAATGCAGGATTGCAATACGAGACGAGGAACAGTCCTGATTCAATACACTGTGAGAGTCTGACTAGCATTTCCTACCTTTGTTCTACTTGCAGCAAAGTATTTGGCATGGTCACAAATTAACAGTTCATATTCATCTCAACCAAGGTCAAGTTTGGACTTGCTGACAGGCAAGAAATACTTTGTATCCTACTCATCCAAGTAAATCACTTTAGTCTCCCCAGAAAATCTTTCAATATCCTTCTGAAATCAAGTAACTCTCACAAGTGGATAAAATCAGAAATCCTCGGGTTTAACCAAATTCAAAAGCAGATAACAACTTAAGAATTGACTCAAACACTGCAAGGACAATTGCTCGGCAGATCTTTGTATTTTGAAAGAAGTTGTTTAAAATGGACCCATTTCACAGAGCCTATGGCTCCTGTATGGATTACAGTAAAATATCCAAGGTGAAAAGTACTTCATAGTCATCAGCAATTTCAAAAGTCCCAGTGTGTCACCAGCATAGAGTTTCCATTATTTTTAAAATGCAAGCCCATTATTGACAATGCAATCTGTCAATCTGAGGGTTTAAAAAACTTCACACATACTAGAAGAAATAGTAGACAAAAAGAGCTTGTATTTTTCCTTTTCTGTCTCATACTGATTCAGAGGATGAGGATCTCAATGTGATCCAGCATTTACTGAACATTTCTAATTGCACCTGATTAGAGGGGCAGTTAACAGCAAACCATGTTGATGGGTCCTGAGTTGCATTTAAGTCAAACTTGGCAAGGACAATAATGGGTTGCCTTCAGTGAGGGACATTATGAGATAAGATTGTTTATAACAATCTCATACATTAAGAACAGAAGAATGAGAAGCAAGAAGGAAGCAATTCAGAACCTTATACCTGCCCCACTGTTCAGGAACATGGCTGATCTTTTATGTCAGCACCATATTACTGAACTAAACCATTGTCCCTTCAATTCTTTAACATTTAAAGATCTATCAGTCTCTCATGAATTTACCCAGTCCTCAAAGACCTACTACTCTCAGAGAGAAGTATATTTTTAGATATCTGTGTGAATGCCAGCTGATTCCTTTGAGACTCTGACTCCTTGTTTTAGATACCCATAACACTGAAAGTATGAATTCCACATCTATAGTACATTGACAAATGCAATGGATCTCACATGGGCAGCATGGTAATGCACCGGTTAACATAACACTACAGCACCAGTGACCCAGACTGAATGTTACTGCTGCCTGCAAGGAGTTTATATATTCTCCCCATGACCATGAGGGTTTCCTCCGAGCGCTCCAGTTTCCTGTCCTACCATATTCCAAAGATGTATGGGTCTTGGGCTAATTGGTCACATAGTGTAATTGGTCAGCATGGGTTCAGTAGGCTTAAAGAGCCTGTTACCTTGCTGTATTTCTAAATAAAATAAACATAATGTGTTTGTCTGCCTTTGGGTTGCTAAAGTGCTGGTTTGTGGAGAAAGGTGATAAAGATGGCTGTATCTTCACCCAGATGAACCAAGATGATGAACCGAGATGCATCATTTCTCTCTGTATTATTACTGTTACTACAGTCTTATCAGACTGGCAGCAAAGACAGGATTAACCTGAGCCCCAGATACTGTAATTGTCCTGAACATTGTTTTGGAATGCATGAATAACTACCAATGTTGTTGTTATAATTGAAGTTCTACAGTTGAAGAAAAACTTTGTGGAAAATTATGCCAATGATTGGGCAGTACTGTAATCTGAAGATTTAAACAAAGACGTTGATTCTTATCTGAAACAAATTGAATGGAGGAATGTATCAAATGCTTTTGCTGATCTGAAAAAGACAAATATATTCCTCACTGTACAGATTTTATAGTGCCTGCATCAATCAGTGGATTTATTAGATACAGAAGTTGCTGAAACTCTGTTAAAGTATTCCAAGTGCAAACCAATACTCAGGGTATAATATTTTGGATTGCATCATTGACACCGAGGAAGAAGAAGCTTTTGCTCGTGGCATTATTGTACTGAAGTAGCAGCAAGCGCTTGTGGATTTTTTGCATGTCTAGATGACGCCCTCAAGAAAGAAAGAAAGGAAGCCTGTTGTCTTTGAAGAATTATCACAGACAGTTGTTGTCATGAGAGGATTTATCTTTAAAATCAGCCTGGATTTTCACTTGCCTGTGAAAATACCAGTGGGTTAGCTCACCATTCTGACCCAAGGTGCACCGTTCAAGGAGCCTTCTCATCACACAAGTGCCTAAATACAAAGCAGACCACATGCATTTCAGCAATAAACATCATATCCTCAGAAACATGTTCCTCAAATAACTGTCCTGTGACAGTTGTGGAAGGGAAAAAACATAATCAATTCCTCTGCGGATTTCATCAGGAAACTGTAGATACATGCAAAGTCCAAAATTTTCTGCTCGGACTCAGCACATGATTGAGGTGAAAGAGGACATTAAATTTCCTTTAGATCAAATTATGTGATTACACAACTCAAGAGAGTGGAGTGACAATCTAATCACGGATGGATCCTACGTGCAAGACAATAAGCCTGTAGCTGGACACCAGGAAAATTTCCCTGCCGATCATTGCACGTTCACCTCTTCTCATATTTTGAGACAGAATTCCTGTTGTGGGAGAGATTCATGGTCCTGTGAAGTACAGTTGAATTCTGCTCCTGGTTCTAATGAAGGGGAACAGCCCGCACAGTTAGAATCCAAATGGCTGGAAAAGATCAATTCGAACTGAGGAAAGAGCTTCATCTTTCAAAGCAAATTGAGAAAGCAACAGCTATCATCAAAGATTCCCAGCATCTAGGCCATACCCTCTCACAGAACTCCCATCAATCAGGAGATACAGAATCCTTAGGTTCCACTCCACCAGGTTCAGAACTGTTATTACCCTACAACCACCAGGCTCTTGAACTAGTGTGAATAACTTCAACTACTATGACCTACAGACCCTCTTACAAGGACTCTTTGCAACTCGTGTCCTTCATGTTATTTTTGTTTGGACAGTTCACCTGCTTTTGCCCTTTGTTTGTTTGCCAATCTTTGTTTATAGTTTTCCATGAATTCTATTGTATTTCGTTTTCCTATAAACACCATCTAAAAAGTGAATTGCAAGGTAGGATGTAGTAACATATCTGTACTGATAATGAATTTAATTTGAACTTTGAAAGAGCACAGGCAGTGATGGGTTAGTATGCTTTGGGTAGATTTTAATGGCTACACTAGTACCTTGCTTAATGTTTAAGATATATATACTGTGATGAAAGTGTTAACTGAATCACTGTTAAAAGGGTCATTCTAGCTTTATGCTTGTGGTGATGTAATTCTGACAGCCCTGCTGTGCAAGGAACCTGGCAGGAACACCTACCGCCCTGACTTCTGCTTGGTTCTGTGCTGGGAACTTGGAGTGAATCCAGTAAGTAATTGCTCATGGCCTGTCACAAAGAGGCTGCCTGTGAGGATTGGTGTTAGGTGACCCAGCAGTCTGGCTACACAGTGTGGAGATTTGCTGGGGACCGGCAGTGCCTGTTCCTTGTATTAATGGAACATGCTTTTGCCCAATCCCACACTCTTCGATCGGCTGCGCAAGTTCAGAGTCCAGCCCAGAGCTTGTGGTGAACTATGTGCCTGTCTGGACACGCCCCCTTCTGACTGCTCCTGTGGCTCCTCCCACAGGCCCCTGTATAAAGGCGATCGAGGCCTGACGCTCGGCCTCAGTCTCCAGGATGTAATATGATGGTCACTCACTGCTGGTTCCTTCTTCAGTCAATAAAAGCCGATATCTCGCCTTACATCTCAGTGTGAGTTATTGATGGTGCATCAGAGCTGTATATCTCAGCACTGCTAGTCCCAACCTGTTCAATATTATCTGCTCATCACTGTGAGGGCGGCAGTGACAGGGAATCTGGAACATGGTAATGAAATGCTCCTCTTTGTGGCAGAAAAGAATCAGGGACCAGTAGAGGAAGGAAGAGGATTATCGGGCAAATGTCTATGTAGAAGGAGAAGCCACTTCCCTTCTCTATAAGATACAGGAGCAGACTTAGGCCATTAGGCCTATTGAATCTGCTCCACTATTGCATCATGGCTGATCTATTTTCTCCCTCAGCCCCAAGCTCCTGTTTTCTCCCCTTCTGCCCTGACTAATCAAAAATCTATCAACCTCTGCTTTAATTGTACCCAATGCGGCAACAAATTCCACAGATTCACCACTCTCTGGCTAAAGAAATTCTCCATGGTCTCAGACTGTGTCCCATGACTTGAACGAAGCCACTGACAGTGGCGAGGATGTTTCTAGTAGTGGGAGAGGACCTGAAGGCACAATCTCAAAATACAAAGACATCCCTTTAGAGAGGTCATGAGGATGAATTTCTCTAGCCAGAGGGTGTTGTAACTGTGAAATCCATTGCCATAGATGGCTAAGGAGGTCAGGTTATTGAGCCTATTTAAAGCAGCGGTTGATAGGTTCTTGATTAGTAAGTGTACCAAAGGTTATGGAGATAAGACAGGAGAATGGGGTTGAGATGAATAATAAACCAGCCATGATGGAATAGTGGAACAGACCAGAATGTCCTAATTCTGCTCTTATGTCTTAGAGTCTAATGGACAGTTAACTACATGAAGAAACAAGGCAGGATGACTCACCTGGAATTCCTCTAAAGTTATAAAGTTATTCCTCTAAAGTTAAAGCAAGACAATGAGACCTTGCAGTGACAAGGTCATGGAAACATACCATATTAAATCTGAAACATATCCATTATCCAGTGCAGGGGATTTAACTTGCTATCTTGACTCTTAGAAGTCTCTTCACTGATTTGGGCATATCCTCTGGATCCCAGGTCAGAAATTTACCTCATCGTCAACACCAAAGTCGCTTCAACAGTACCAGCAAGTTTCTTCTTTCTGTTTTTTAGATTTTGAGCTTAGTGGTTAGCACAATAGTTTTACAGTACTAGCAATCACTGATGAGGGTTCAATTCCCATCACTCTCTCTAAGGCAGGGGTCCACTGACCTCCTGTTTAATGGTTTTAGTCTATAGTATACAGAGAGTCCCTGCTGTAAGGCCATTGACCATGTGGGTTTCCTCTGGGTGCTCCCGTTCCCTCTCACATTTCAAAGACCTGTGGTCAGGGTTGGTGAGTTGTGGGCATGTTATATTGGGGTGCCAGAAGCATGGTGACACTTACAGCTGCCCCCCCCCCCCGCGCCATCCTTGCTGATTTGATTTGACGCTTCCATTTATGTTTTGATGCTTCAGTGTACCTGCAGCAGATAAAACTAATCTCCCTCTTTATGTTCTCTTTTTTTCTTTTGCAGTGGCAAAAATCATATCATCTGCTTTATGGATGAAATCCTCATTTCAGATCTTAAAACAACAGAGCATCTGCCAACTCTGGCGAAGGTCATGTCCAGAATGCAGTGACATGGAATTAAATGCTAATATCTGTGAAGATCAGTGGAACATCCAAGCCACTGAACTGATGCACAGGTGTGTACCTGACTCAAAGCAGTGGTGATGCTTTTGTTAATACAGAAGCACCATTCAGCATGGCAAAGCTCAGGGAATTATTGACTGTGTTGGATTATTAGAATTCACATGATTTTGGAAGTTAACAAGTTCATCCACTATCTCGATATGTTAGGAACAGTATCCTGGTAAATTATTGCTTTCCACTCCCATTAACTTTATCAGTTTAAATTCTTACTATGTCAATTAAAGTCTTCCTTGGAAACAAACAGAAAATATTTGTTTATTTCCTTTGCTCTTCGCTTATTCTCAGTATAAAATGTGCCCTGCTTTTTCAGTATGTATGGGACTGTGGTGACGGTAATTTAAACTCCTTAGCAGTAGGTTATCAAAATTCAACCTGATAGAGTTATATCGGCAGTTTGGTTGAACATCAAAACATCAGAAATAGCATCAGCCATATTGACTCATTTTCCCCTCTGTAAGGGAGAAACATTTTCGATTATCTGTTAAATTGGTTTATCTATTAAACTTGCTACAGTAAGTTTTTTGCTAGTCTATTTTCCCTTTCCCTATCAATGCCCTGATCTTCTTTTGCTGAATTCTGAAATGCTTCCACCCCTGAGGCTTACAATTTTAAATGCCAATGTTATAGCCTTTTCCTTTGATCTAGTACTATCACAAACTTCTCATCTTAACCAAGGCCTGACAATGTTTACTCATTTTCCTTGGCTTCAAAGAGATGTATTTTACTTGTAAATTTTGCGTTATTTTTTAAATGTTAGCATTGCTGGTTTGCTTTCATATATTTGAATATAACTTCGCAATCCTCATTCCTCATATACTTGATTTGAGGAATCATATATGAGCAACAACTCATTCCTCATATATTTGCTCACCACTCAGGACAACAAGCCATCAGCGGGCTCCGGGATCAGAATACTTGATCTATCCACTTTGATGGTGTTTGCTAGCTTGCTTTCATAGTTCAAATTTTCCCTTCTAAAGATTATTTTAGTTGCGCTCTGTAGGGTTTTAAAAGCTTCACAATCCTCTGTCTTCCCTCTAATTGTTATTTTGTTGTATGCCCTCTCTTTTACTTTTACATTAACTTTGACTACCCTTATCAGCCACAGTTATATTATTTTACTATTTGAGTATTTCTTCATTTTTGGCATACAGCTATCCTGCACCTTCCTCACTTTTCCCCAGAAACTCAAGCCATTGCTGCTCTGCTGTCATTCCTGCCAGGATCTCCTTCTGATTTACTTGGCCAACTCCCCTCACATACCACTGTAACTTCCTTTACTCCACTGAAATACTGCTAAGTCAGACTTTACTTTCTCCCTATCAAATTTCAGGTTGAACTCAATCATATCGTAATCACTGCTTCCTAAGGGTTCTTTTACTGTAAGCTTCCTAATCGCCTCCAGTTCGTTACATAACACCTGATCCAATATAGCAGATCACCAAGTGAGCTCAATGATAAACAACTCCACAGACAAAAACCACAGACTCACTCTCTTGAGATCCATTTCCAACCTAATTTTCCCAATCGACCTGTATGTTGATATCTCCCATGACTACCACAACATTGCTCTTTTGACATGCCTTTTCCATTTCCTGTTGTAACCTGTGGTCCACCTCCCAGCCACTGTTGGGAGGCCATCATTTTACCTTTGCATTTTGTTAACTTACCCCACAAGGATTCAACATCTTCCAGTCCTATGTCACATCTTTCTACTGATTTGATGCCATTCTTTATCAGCAGAGCCATGCCACCCCCTCCACCTACCTTTCTATCCCTCCGATATAACGTGTGATCTTGGACATTCAGCTCCCAACTGCAACCATCCTTCAGCCACGATTCCATGATGGCCACAGCCTCATATCTGACAATCTGTAATGGTGCAACAAGATCTTACTTCTTATCCTCTCTGCATTGAGATATAACACTTTGAGTACTGTATTTGCTACCCTTTTTGATTCTGCATCCTTAATGCACTGACACTCACCTTGTTGACTACAAATTATCATCTGCCTGTCCTTCCTGACAGTCTGACTGCATGATATCTTTGGTTTTTTATCATCCGGCCTATCCTGAGTCCCTTCACTGCAGTTCCCACCTCGATGCACAAATTAGTTTAAACCCTCCCCAACAGCTCTAACAATCCTGTCAGTGAGAAATATTGGTCCCCTTTGGGTTCAGGTGCAACCCGTCACTTTTGAACAGGTCATACCTCCCCCAGAAGAGATCCCAATGATCCAAGAACCTGAGGCCCTGCTCCCTGCACCAGCTTCTCAGCCGTGTATTAATCTGCCAGATCATCCTGTTTCTACCATCACTGGTGCATGGCACAGACAGCAATCCAGAAATTACTACCCAGGGGAGAGGGGTCTGGCTTGTCAGCTTTCTACCCAGCTCTGTAAATTCCCTTTTTAGGACCTCTTTGCTTTTCTTTCCTACGTCATTGGTATCAATTTGTACCAAGATATCTGCTCCCCCTCCCTCTCCAAAATGTTACGGACGTGATCCGAGATGTCTCTGACCCTGGCACCTGGGAGGCAACATACCATCTGGGTGTCCTGTTACCCACAGAATCTCTGGTCTGCTCCCCTGACTGTAGAGCTCCCTGTCACTACTGCTCCCCTCTTATCCCTCTTTCCCTTCTGCACCACAGACCTACGCTCAGTGCCAGTTACCCTATCTCCATGGCATTCCCCTGGGAGGTTCATCCCCCACAACAATATCCAAAGCAGTATAGTTATTATTGAGGGGAATGGTCACTGGGTGCTCTGCTTATTCACATTTTCATTTCTCCTGACAGTCACACAGCTACTCGTCTTCTACAACGTCAGGGTGACTACTTCCCTGTGACTCTGATTGATATTCATCTTACTCTTCCGTATAAGCTGCTGCTCCAGGTTCCCGCCACAGTCTTCAAGGAGCTGCAACTGGATGCACTTCACACAAGTTTATTTCCCTGGGAGACTTTGAGTCTCCCTGGACTCCAACATCTGACACCAGTAGCCATTTACTACACTAGGTATGGTAAGTGAAACAAGAAAACCTTAACAGAAGCTTTTCCAGAACCAGCGCTTCTTTCAAACTGAAGTCTCCTTTGAGCTGAAGCCTGACATTCCTGCTCTCACTACTCTCAACTTCCCACTGTCCCTTCTGTACGTTCACACAGTCATCACCGACCTGCGAGAAACCTCGTCGCTGTGGCCTACTCCAACTGCTGATTGGGCTATCGGAATGAACCTGAAAGCCCACAAAACTCGATAGATGAAACCGTGTCAGAGGTAAAATGTGCTGTTTTTCCATTTCATGCAAACATCCTTAAGAGTCCCCAAGGTCAAATGTACTGTGTACCTTCCTTGGGATAGTGAAGAAACTGCACTTTACCATGTTTATTGACAGATTTTTATGTCAATGTATTATTATGCCAAACCATTATATTCTGTAGATAAAGACCATAAGATATAGGAGCAGAATTGGTCTATTCAGCCCACTGAGTGTTTTGCTCCATTCCATCATGGCTGATTTATTATCCTTCTCAACCTTATTTTCCTCCCTTTTCCTCACAGCCTTTTATGTCTGTTACGTACCCCATAACTGGGTGTCAGACCAGCAAAGACAGAAGTATCAGTTGGAGTCTGGTAGTACCAAGACTAAAGGTGTTTATTAGTAAGCTACACAATACAGTATCAAATATGCAAATATACATATAAAACAAGTTAGCAGTAATAAACCTAGAAGTGTAGGAATAATAATAAGCAATAATAAATCAGCTCTATCAATGTCTAGGGGTAAATGAATTATCATAGAAAAGTATAAAGTTTAGTTCATGTGTGCTGAGGTAGTTATGGTTGTTATGTTGTAATCGTTGGAGAGAGAGAGAATGAGAGATCAGGCAGCTACAGCAGGCAAATCTATTGCTTTCTGATTCCGTTGTATTGTTGTCGTCATTCAGTTATGACCCCTCAGTCCTTCAGCTAGACCGTTCTTCTGTAGTGGACTCGTCACTCTGGCATGAGTGGACACACACACACACACAAGTCCCCACCGGCCCTGCTGTAACACTGTGAGCTTTACAAACCGATCTCCTGGTTCGGTCTCCGAAGCCCCCACCTTTCTGTGGGTTCCCAAGACTCAGTCAGTGTCCACTGGTGTGTCTGAAGGGTGTCTCCCCAGACCTGTCTTTTATCCCTACTAACGGGGTCTCAGCTGTCCATCAACTCTGAGTGACTGTGTCCATCAAATCAGGCCACTCCTGCTGTCTCCTGAGGAATGTTAATGAGCTAAGTAAAGTCCTTGTAGTGAAGGCTAAATAATCCAGGAAGAGTCAAAACACAAAAAATCAACAGTCTCTCTCTCCTTCTTATCTGTAGCAGATGTTCTTGCCTGGGCTTTATCTCTCTCTCTCAGTAGCAGCACAGCGACGGCAATAGTTCGTAATTCTCAGGAGGGGGGTTGTGAATGATTAACTCTGCACCCCCATTTCCATCAGGTCTGTCCATCACTCATAACATGTTCTTACCTCTCAAGAACCTATTAATCTCTAAATTAAACACACCCAATGACAGCCTCGACAGCCATCTGTGGCAATTAATTTTGCAAGTTCACCACCTTCAGGCTGAATTCCTCCTCTTCTCTGTTCCAAAGAGTCAGCCTTGTATTCTGAGGCTGTGCCCTCTGGTAATAGTATACTAATAATTGTGTTTGTGATATCTGTCCCAGCTAATTTATTTATAATTAAGGTTGACTTAATTTATTAAACATTCACAGTCACCTTATGTGTGCTGCAACCAAGCACCTTAATATTTTCAGATATGGCTTTAGAGTCCTTGTGGAATCACATGGAAATCAGCTCTTTGGCCCAAAATATCAAGTACCCACCTGTACCAGATATCATTTATGAACACTTGGCCCATTGTCTTGGAAATTCCAGCAGAATCAGAGTCAGGTTCATTATCAACGGCATTTGTCGAGAAATTAGTTAATTTAGCAACAACAGTTCAAAGCAAAACATAATATAGAAGAAAAAAGAAAGTAATAACCAATCAACCAATTACAATATATGTAGATTGAATAGATTAGAAACCATGCAAAAACAGAAATAACATATATTAAAATTGAGGAAGTGTCATGGGTTCAAAATCCATTTAGGAATCGGATAGTAGAGGGGAAGAAGCTGTTCCTGAATCATTGAGTGTGTGCCTTCAGGCTTCTGTATCTCCTACCTGATGGTAACAGTGAAAGAAAGGCATGCCCAAAGTGCTGGGGGTCCTTAATAATGGACACCACCTTCCTGAGACACCGCTCCTTGAAGATGTCCTGGGTTCTTTATAGGCTAGTACCCAAGATGGAGCCAAATAAATTTACAATCTTCTGCAGCTTCTTTTGGTCCTGTGCAGTAGCACCACCCCTAAACCCCTCCATACCAGACAGTGATACAGCCTGTCAGAATGCTCTCCACAGTACAATGGAAAATTTGAGTGTTTTTGTTGACATACCAAATATCTTCAAACTCCTAATGAAGTATAGTCACTGTCTTGCCTTCTTTATAGCTGCAATGATATGTTGGATCTGGGTTAGGTCCTCAGAGATCTTGACACCCAGGAACTTGAAGCTGCTCACTCTCTCCACTTCTGATCCCTCCATGAGGATTGGTATGTGTTCCTTCATCTTACCCTTCCTGAAGTCCACAATTAGCTCTTTCATCTTACAGATATTGAGTGAATGGTTGCTGCTGCAACACCACTCCTCTAGTTGGCATCTCTCGCTCCTGTACTCTCTCTCATCTCCATCTGAGATTCTACCAACAATGGTTGTATCATCAGCAGATTTATAGATGATATTTGAGCTATGTCTAGCCACACAGTCATGAGTATACAGAGAGTAGAGTAGTGGGCTAATCACACACCCCTGAGGTGCACCAGTGTTGATCATCAGCAAGGAGGAGATATTATCACCAATCTGCACAGATTGCGGTCTTCTGGTTAGGAAGTTGAGGAAGTCAGGCACTGTCCCCCATCTGTATTTCTGTTGCATTTATGAGTGCATTACTGTTTCTTGCACCTGAGCAGAACCTGAAAATTGTAATACTTATGCTGCTGATTTCTACACTAATGTCATGGTCACATGATTCATTTCTGATTCTTGCAATCCCTTTCTTGACATCTCTGTCTCTGTTTCAGGTGATAGATAACCTACCAATACAGGTCCCCTCTACTTATGAAAGCCCAGTTTACATACCAGCTGCAACTCCTGAGAGAACATTTTTAGGAAATGGAGCTGTAGCTCAATGACCTTCGACTCATATGAGAGAATGAGGAGATGAGAGACAGAAGCTATAGGGAGGTACTCACCCAAAGATTGCAGTAGACAATTAACTGGGTGACTGTCAGGATAAGGAAGTGAAATGACCAGCCAGTGCAGAGTACATCTGTGGCCATTCCCCTCAATAATAAGTATAGACCTTTGGATACTATTGAGGGGGACGACCTGCCAGGGTGAGCCACAGAGTCTGGGTTTCTGCCACTGAGTTTGGTGCTGAGGCTCAGAAGAGCAGAGAAATGAAGAGAACTTCAGTTTTGATCAGAGATTCCCTAGTTAGAGGAACAGAGAAGAGCGTCTGTGGTTGTGATAGAGACACCCAGATGGTATATTGGCTTTCTGGTAGCCAGATCAGGGACATCTCAGTTGGATCCATAGCATTCTCAAGGATAAGGGTGAGCAGCCAGAAGTCTTGGTAAATATTGGCACCAATGACATAGGTAGACAAGGTGAGGAGGTCATGAAGGGAGATTTTAGGGAACTGGGTAGAAAGCTTAGAAACAGGACCTTCAGGGTAGTATTCTCTGGATTGCTGCCTGTACCACTTGTCAGTGAGGGTAGGAATAGGATGATCTAGCTGGTGAATGTATGGCTGAGGAACTGGTGCAGGGGGCAGGGGTTCAGAGTTATGGATCATTGGGACATCTTCTGGGAAAGTATGACCTGTAAAAAAGGAACAGGTTACACCTGAACCAATGGGAGTCTAAGATTCTTATGGGCAGGTTGGCTAGAGTTGCTTAGGAATGCTTAAACTAATTGGCAGGGTGATGGGAACCGGAATGACAGTTCTGAAGATGACCACTTTTCAAGAAAGGAAGGAGAGAGAAAACAGGGAATTATAGACCGGTTAGCCTGATGTCAGTGGTGGGAAAGATGCTGGAGTCAACTACAAAAGAGGAAATTACAACACATTTGGATAGCAGTAGAAGGATCAGTCCAAGTCAGCATGGATGTATGAAGGGAAAATCATGCTTGACTAATTTTCTGGAGTTTTTTGAGGATGTAACAATGAAAATGGACAATGGAGAGCCAGTGGATGTAGTGTACCTGGACTTCCAGAAAGCTCTTGATAAAGTCCCACATAGGAGGTTAGTGGGCAAAATTAGGGCACATGGTATTGGGGGCAGAGTACTGACATGGACTGAAAATTGGCTGGCTGACAGGAAACAAAGAGTAGCGATTAATGGGTCCCTTTCGGAATGGCAGGCTGTGACCAGTGGGGTACCGCAAGGTTCGGTGCTGGGACCGCAGCTGTTTACGATATACATTAATGTTTTAGATGAAGGGATTAAAAGTAACATTAGCAAATTTGCTGATGACACAAAGCTGGGTGGCAGTGTGAAATGTCAGGAGGATGTTATGAGAATGCAGGGTGACTTGGACAGGTTGGGTGAGTGGGCAAGTATATGGCAGATGCAGTTTAATGTGGATAAATGTGAGGTTATCCACTTTGGTGGCAAGAACAGGAAAGCAGATTACTATCTAAATGGAGTCAAGTTAGGAAAAGGGGAAGTACAATGAGATCTAGGTGTTCTTGTACATCAGTCAATGAAAGCAAGCATTCAGGTACAGCAGGCAGTGAAGAAAGCTAATGGCATGCTGGCCTTAATAACAAGAGGAATTGAGTATAGGAGTAAAGAGGTCCTTCTGCAGCTGTACAGGGTC
This sequence comes from Hypanus sabinus, assembly GCF_030144855.1. Classification (NCBI taxonomy): domain Eukaryota; kingdom Metazoa; phylum Chordata; class Chondrichthyes; order Myliobatiformes; family Dasyatidae; genus Hypanus; species Hypanus sabinus. The sequence continues at coordinate 36,256,432 of NC_082707.1, forward strand.
CTGGTGAGACCCCACCTGGAGTATTGTGTGCAGTTTTGGTCTCCAAATTTGAGGAAGGCCATTCTTGCTATTGAGGGAGTGCAGCGTAGGTTCACAAGGTTAATTCCCGGAATGGCGGGACTGTCATATGTTGAAAGATTGGAGCGACTGGGCTTGTATACACTGGAATTTAGAAGGATGAGAGGGGATCTGATTGAAACATATAAGATTATTAAGGGATTGGACACGCTGGAGGCAGGAAGCATGTTCCCGCTGATGGGTGAGTCCAGAACTAGAGGCCACAGTTTAAGAATAAGGGGTAGGCCATTTAGAACAGAGATGCGGAAAAACTTTTTTCACCCAGAGAGTGGTGGATATGTGGAATGCTCTGCCCCAGAAGGCAGTGGAGGCCAAGTCTCTGGATGCATTCAAGAGAGAATTAGATAGAGCTCTTATAGATAGCGGGGTCAAGGGATATGGGGAGAGGGCAGAAACGGGGTACTGATTGTGTATGATCAGCCATGATCACAGTGAATGGCGGTGCTGGCTAGAAGGGCCAAATGGCCTACTCCTGCACTTACTGTCTATTGTCTATTGTCTATTGAAGTAGTTGGTTTACAAACAGAGGCAACGTGTGTTAAGGAGTGGTTGTCGATAGGGCAGATTTGCAGTTAACAGGATGAGTGGTAGGCAAAACTGCAAAGGGTGAATACTGAACCGAATGCACAAAGTAAATAGCACAACGTACATGAACCTGTAGCACAGTTACAGTCTGGCATGTATGATGTTGTAGGCATTACTGAATCATGGCTGAAGGAAGATTGTAGCTGGGAGCTTAAAGTCCGAGGATACATATTATATCTAAAGGACAGGCAGGGATGCAGAAAGGGCAGCATTGCCCTGTTGGTAAAATAAAAATTCAAATCATTGAAAAGAGGTGACATAGAGATAGAAGGTGTTAAATCATGGTGGTTAGAGCTAAGGAACTGCAAGGGTAAAAATATGCTGATGGGAGTTGTATACAGACCCTCAAATAGTAATACGGGTCAACAAATTACAATGGGAGATAGAAAATGCATGCCAAAAGGGCAATTTCACAATAGTCAATATATTTCAATATGCAGGTAGATTGGGAAAATCAGGTTGGTGCTGGATTCTAAGAGGTGGATTTTCTAAAATGCCTATAAGATGGTTTTTTATGGCAGCTTGTGGTTGAGCCCACTAGAGGATCAGCTATTCTGTACAGCGTGTTATGTAATGAGCCAGAATTGATTAGAGAGCTTAAGGTAAAAGAACCCTTAGGGGAAGGTGATCATAATATGATCAAGTTCACCCTGAAATTTGAGGAGAAGCTGAAGTCTGTAACACTGATACATCTGACTTTAGCTTCAGAATGGAGTTGGCCAGAGTTGATTGGAACAGAACACTGGCAGGGATGATAGCAGGGCAGCAATAACTGGAATTTCTGGAAGCAATTTTGAAGGCACAGGATATATACTTACCAAAGAGAAAGAAATATTCTAAAGGCAACGTGACACAACCATGGCTAACAAGAGAAGTCAAAGCCAACATAAAAGCTAAAGGAAGGGCACATAATAGAGCAAATATTAGTGAGGAGTTGGAGGATTGGGAAGTTTTTAAAAGCTAACAGAAAGCAAATAAAAGTCATTAAGAAGGTAAAGGTGAAAAACACCAGGAGTTTGTTAAATTGAAAGCTCCTGAACCTCCTTTCCATGGCAACAGCAGGAAAAGGGCATGGCCTGGATTACAGTGGTCCTTGATGATGCGTGCCCTTTTTTGTGACAGTGCTCTTTGTAGATGTGCTCAATAGTGGGAGGGTTTTATAGACAATAGACAATAGGTGCAGAAGTAGACCATTCATCCCTTCGAGCCTGCACCGCCATTCTGAGATCATGGCTGATCATCTACTATCAATACCCGGTTCCTGCCTTGTCCCCATATCCCTTGATTCGCCTATCCATAAGATACCTAACTAGCTCCTTCTTGAGAGCTTTCCTGTGATAGACTGGGTTGTGCCCATGACTTTTTACTTTCCATTCTTGGGCATTGGTGCATCCATTCCAGACCATGATGCAACTAGTCAGGATCCTCTCTGTGCCTCTATAGACGTTCGTCAAAGTTTTAGGTGGCATGCTGAGACTATGCAAACTTCTTTTATGTTCAATATGGTATATGCAACATTGTGAAGGAAGATTATAATTTTATCTTCCACTCCTTAAAGCAATGTGCTTGTAAATTTTATTTGGTTGCAACAACTTACACAAAGTTCCAGAAGTAATTTATGAAAGGTTCCGAAAAAAACCACGTACACTTTTCACGATATCTCCATTCCTCATATGTCTAATGTGCAGTCTACAATGTACATTCTCAGAGTCTGGAATCCATAGAGCACAGAAACTTCAAAATCAGTAACTTGTGATACAGACGTAGCCTAACAACCCTTAGAAAAATGGAGAAAACTTGAGTGTAGGATTTGCTAAGAATAAATTGATTGTGCAATATCCAGCAGCAGCCTGGTTTACATTTCTTTGAATTTTATTTCCATTAACTTTGTTTAATTGTTTACAACAAAGAGGCCCTTTCAGAGTGGCTATTAAAACACTGGGGTGTACACAGGATCAAGCTGATTCAGATGCATGCTTCCTCTCCATCCTCCCTCTCATTCAAATCTTCAAAGACATTATTGCAGAGAAACTTTCTGCCTGAGGGGTCTCCATCTCCAGCAGGGTGCAGTGGTTTGCACTATGTTGACAGTCAAGTCACGTAAACATGTCTAACATTTTCACAAGTACAGTTCTTTCATTTAGTATTTATAGAAAGGTGATTCAAAATTTCATTGGCAGCAAATTATTAGCTACAGCATTGATTTGCTTCAGGGTATATTTTGATTTACACTTTAAAATTGACTGAAGTTAACATTATTCTTAAAATAGAACCAATCAAAAGGAAGTTCACAAGATTCTTTAACAATTAACAAGCAACTAATGAGTCAATTAATTAGTGTAAACAGCTAACATCATTAATGCAAAGCTGGATTGCATACCATACAAAGAGAATGGCACAACTAATTGTGTAATATAGCCAAATTTCAAACCAGGTCCTGTGCACCTTGGCATTCATTATCAGCAAACATGTGCTTATTAAGGAGATATTGCTTGAGTATATGCAAAGAAGGAGGTGCAAGAGTGGCAGATTGTGACAAGGAGAACCTGTGTAATGCCAGCAGCTCTACCAACTGAGTTATAAGAGTACAGATGTAAGGGACTAAAAAATAGTATAGGATATGTATGACAGAAGTAGGAATTATTATAAATACATGCAAGTGAGTTGTGGCAAATATTAGTGAGAATGCAACCAGTCAGCGAGAAGAAAAAGTTTGCAGAAATGGCTTACGTTGTGTGCTAATAATTCCCAATTATGGAAACTGCCCAATATTTCCTTTATTACAAAAATAACTACGCCTCAAAAGGACTTCATTGGCTGTAAGGTTCTATAGGAAGCTCTTAGGGCATTAAGAATGGCTTTTAAATAGAACCACAGTTTTTTAAAAATTTAATATTATCTGATGAGTGGACAGTGACCTGTAATGTTAACTCTGCTTCCCTCTTCATAGATACCAACTGACCTGCTGAGTGTTTCAAGCATTTCTTGTTTTAATTTCATAATTTCAGCATCTACAGTTCTTAATTTTGCATTTGGAATTCCTTTTTCATTGTTTGCATGTCTTTGTTTTTAGGAAAAATATATCTAATGAAGGCCTAGGCACATATGAAGAGTCTGATTATAACCCATAGGGCAGAACCCTTGGAGGGGTTAAAGAAGCTTGGAAGGATTAGATTTAGAGCAGCTCATGTCTTGACCATGGCCAAGAAGCACACAGCTAGCATTCATTGGGTCACGTGTGCAGATATTTAAAAAGGGAAGCCTATCTACAGCTGCACTTATCTTTACTGTCCACCACTTAGGAAAATGATTTGGTAAAACATAGGAGAAATAATAAATACAGCAATATGTATGATCATTGTTTTCTATTAGAAACAATAATCAACTGAAAAACATGGATTCTTTAAAGAGAACTTGTATTCAGTTTCCATGACTTTCTTCAGTACAATGTTATTGTGGGATACAAATATTTGTCTCCTTTAACCCATATCCAAGCTTTTCAGACCTGCTTCAATATCACACCATGGTGCAAACTTGTAATATGGCAGGGTAATTTAAATTTGATGTCACTGTAGCTTTTCATACAATGCAATTTCAAATCTAACTCCACAATAATGTAGATAAAATGAAGTACAGTAAAGGATGTAGCACTGTAAATAAATTATGTATAGGAACCATCAGAAATTGTTGTAACTTCAGGGCTGAGAAATTACAGATGGTAATTTGAACCAATTATGTAGCAGCCCTAGGCCAGCATTCTTTTTTACAGGTCCAAATCCATTTGAGCTGACCTGTTTAATATTTACACTTAGTGGCCACTTTATTAGGTGCACACGTTACCTTGCTGTTAATGCAAATATCTAACCAGCCAATCATGTAGCAGCAACTCAATGTATAAAAGCATGCAGACATAGTCAAGAGGTTCATTCTCTAGATTTTACAGAGAATGGTGTGAAAAACAAAAATGAAAACAGTGAGCAGCAGTTCTGTGGAAGTAAACGCCTTGCTCATGAGAGAAGTCAGAGGAGTATGGCCAGACTTGTTTACGCTGACAGGAAGGCAACGTAACTCAAATAACCATGCGTTACAACAGGGGTGGGCAGAAGAGTGCATGACTTACAGCAGCAGAAGATCACACCAGGTTCCACCCTGTATCTAATAAAATGGTCACTAAGTGCATGCTAAAATGGCAGACACAAATTGTTAAGCAAACATGTTAAATATATAATAACCAATATTGGTAAGAATAAATTCGATACTTTAAAAATCTATAGTATAAAAGGCAGTGTGTTTTAGAATCTGGATGACTAGTAAATCATGAGAACTGCTTCCATGATTCCTTACAGCTTCTAAGCCTATGCACAGCTGCTAAGATTATCCCTTGTTCTGAGCAATAACTTACTAAACAATATATGTTATTTATAACTGCAGCACGACAGCACAAACAATGAGTCATAAGAACTGAATTACTTAGAGATTTCAAATCAGTTTGATTCCTGATCCCATTTCTGGGACTAACAGGAATGTAAAAGTTAATCTTGTGCTGATGAAGAGAATTCCTGGATTATTTTTTTAATTAAAAACAACAGAAAAAATGAAATTTAAAGGTTAGTATTAATATTGTATAAAAACTGAGAATCCAGGTGAATGAATGTGCTTTGCAGAAGGCAGCAGGCTTCTAGTCCCAAAGCTCTTGACTTCAAGACACGGTTGTATTTATTGCGAGAATGCTAGAATTGTATATGATCATATATTGCAGGAGAAGAGCTGTTCACAGACCTCCATTCAAATTCTCTAGAATGCAGTGAGCACTATCAATTTTAAAGTTGTTCAGCCCTATCAATTAGGATCATAATAGTTTCTTGAAAATCAGGCCAAAATTCAGAAGGCCCCATTGTACTTAGGATAGGTAGCCTTTGGACCATTAGCTTTTAGGGATATAAAGTCCAATTGAAAGAGTGGGTTCATGAGGCACAACTCCAGAAGCCTATAGGGAATGTGCTGACAGAATGAATTGCTTTGATGATAAGCAGGTTTTTTTCCCTGTCCTAAAATGTCAACAATGTCTAAGGCTCATAAGGGTAAATATATAGCTATGGACATAATGCAAAGAATTCTCAAGGCTACCTAGTTATATCCTAGACACATCCTCTTGATCTCACTGACACCTCCAGCACAATGAGGCTTCTTCCTGTACTCTGAGCATCTACGTTTTATAACTGCTTTGTGTGTGAAATAGGTCTGAACAAAGTGGTGTTGAAAATCAGGCTTATTGGGAATGAAAGAAACACAGAGAATATCACCAGTGTTCCAGCAATCGATATTACACAATCACCCATGGCCAGCTGCGAGCAAAGTTAGATACCAAGAAACAATTATTTCTGCACAGAACTTATAATGAGGTTCTTCTTTGTCTATTGCCAACAAGGTGCAATAGAAATAATTTCTTCCATTACCAACGTAACTCCTGCAGCCTTACAGGAAAAATCAAGCAAGGCTTTGAAATCACATAATAAATTGTGGTAATTAACAGAAATAGGCAACTGAATCAGAAATCAATTTGGTCACTTTTCCTCAAGTTGCCTCCAATTTGCTTCCTAAATCTCTGAAAGTGGTGTTTGTGTGCTTTACAGTTCATTTGTTGGAAATCATTCCCCCATTTCAAATGGTATTTAGTTCATTATGGGCTATAATACTGATTACTTGCACAATTCAACAACTGTACTGATTTCTGAAAAACATAGAACTCCTTTGGTCATTGTGTTTAACAACACAAACTCATTCAAAATAAATCATTTAGTAATTAACTTCTTGCTTAAAGTGTAGTGCAATGCTGTCACCTTAACTGGTAAGCAACTCTACATCAGAAAAGTTATGCTTTTCCTTAATTGTGACAACTAGAGAAATTGAAATGTTCAACTCTAGCAGTTCTACAAGAAATTAAACAATGTCAGTATTACAATATAAGACACTGGGCAGGTCTTTTGGCACATGAGGTTGTGCCAATCGATGCCAATTGTTAGTAAATGTCTTCCTTCTGATTATCATCCATATCCCTCCATAACCTTCATATTCATTTGTCAATCTAAAAGCCGCTTAAATGCCACCAAACTATCCAGATTCACTACTACTCCTGGTGACCTATTAGGCACCTACCTCTCCCTGTGTAAAAATAAATCATGCCTCACCTTTAAAGCAACCCCCAACCCCACAACCTTAAAGTCTTTCTCTGATATCTCTACCCTGGAAAAAAAGATTCTGTCTACTCTATCTGTGCCTCTCATGATTTTAAAAACCTTTATCAGGTCTTCCCTCAGACTCTGATGCTCTAGGGAGAACACAACTTTGTCCAACTTTTTCTTTATGAAGCTCATGCCTTCAGATCCAGGCAGTACCCTAGTAAACCACATGCATGCCCTCTCCATAGTGGCCATCATTCCTGCAACTGTGTGGCCAGAACTGCAAGCAATGCTCCAATAGCTGTAGCCTGACTTCCTTACTCGTACACTCAACACCCCTGCTAATGAAGACAAGCATCCCATACATCTTCTTTACTGGCACTTATTGACTTGCTTAATCACTTGCAGTGAACCATGGACCTGATCCCATAATTCATCCATACCTCATAGCTATTAAGGATTCTACTATTAACTATATACTTTTGCCTTTCTTTTGACTTCCTGAAGTTCAACACCTCATACATCTGGAGAAAAATGACTCATGTGAGAATGTTGTTCTTGGACTACAGTTCAGCATTCAGCGCCACAATTCCCTCCAGGCTCGACAAGAAGCTCAGAGACCTTAGCCTTCACCCTGCCTTGTGCAGCTGGATCCTGGACTTCCTGTCAGATCACCTTCTCCTTCATCTCTGCCCCTCTGACCCTCAACACAGGTGCCCCTCAGGGCTGTGTCCTAAGCTTTCTCCTTTACTCTCAGTATGCCCATGACTGTGTCACCACCCACAGCTCCAAGCTGCTAATTAAATTTACTGATGATACTACATTGATTGGCTTAATCTCAAATAATAACGTGGCAGCTTTTAGAAGAAATCATCACCCTGACACAGTGGTGTCAAGAAAACAACCTCTCCCTCAATGGCACAAAAACAGAGGAGCTGGTTATGGATTACAGGAGGAATGGAGATGGGCTAACCCCATTGACATCAATGGATCTGGGGTAGAGGGGGTGAACAGCTTTAAGTTCTTTGGCATACACATCACTGAGGACCTCACATGGTCTGTACGTTCTGGCTGTGTGGTGAAAAAGCATATCAGCACCTCTCTCACCTCAGACGGTTGAAGAAGTTTGGTATGAGCCCCCAAATCCTAAGGACTTTCTAAAGGGGTACAATTGAGAGCATCCTGACTGGCTGCATCACTGCCTGGTATGGGAACTGTACTTCTCTCAATCCCAGGACTCTGCAGAGAGTGGTGCGGACAGCCCAGCGCATCTGTAGAAGTGCACTTCCCACTATTCAGGACACTTACAGAGACAGATACATAAAACGGGCCCAAAGGATCACTGGGGACCCGAATCACCCCAACCACAAACTGTGTCAGCTGCTACCATCCGGGAAATGGTACCGCAGCATAAAAGCCAGGACCGACAGGTTCCGGGACAGCTTCTTCCACCAGGCCATCAGGTTAATTCATGCTGACATAATTGTATTTCTATGTAATATTGACAGTCCTGTTGTACATACTATTTATTACAAATTACTATAAATTGCACATTGCACATTTAGACGGAGACGTAACGTAAAGATTTTTACTCCTCATGTATGTGAAAGATGTAAGAAATAAAGTCAATTCAATTAAACTCCATCTGCCACCTCTCTCCCCACACCTGTAATCAATCTATATCCTGCTGTATTTCTTTGACACTCTTTTACTGTCTCCACAAATCCACCTATCTTGGCATCATCCACAAACTTGGTAATCCATTCATCTATATTTTCATCTGAATCATTGATACATGATTGACGTTGAATCATTTTACATGAATAGTAGAGGGCATTGACAAGTACATACATTTGAACAGCCCTTCAGCAACACTTCCTAACTTCAGAATAATGTTCTTAATGTCTTCTTCCATAACTCGTGACAATATTTCTCATTCATCAATGGCAGCACAATAGCTCCTGGGTCCTTTGTTTAAGTTACTTGGTTTCTACAGCTCTTGACACTGTCTTCTTTTGAAAACACGTTATGCAAAATAGATTAATCATGTTACACAAAAAAAAATTATTCTCATGGTGCTTTCAAAGTGGTACATTCACTGTAGCACAGCATGCAGTACTACCCATTCATAAGCACACAAAGAGTGAAACCAGTTTTTGGGCAGCAGGCTACACGACACTGTTGAGCACATCCATTTTATACTGCCGGGATGGGGTTGGGGTGGGGGTGGAATCTGATTTTGACTTCAGTTCAGAGTGAAGCTGCCTCTTTTCTCCAAGGCAGAAAATGCTGGAAGCTCTCAGCAGATCAGGCAGCATCTGTGGAAACTGAACCAGGGTTAATGTATCAAGTCAATGCCTCCTTCATCAGAAACACTAACTCTTTTTCACTTGCCACAAATTATGCCTGAATGCTGAACATTTCCAGCATTTTTTGTTTTTGTTTCAGATTTCCAGCATGTGCACTTTAAAAAAATCCATTCTCTTTTCTCAATGTTTATGAAAGATATCAACATAAAATTAGGCTCAATAATTTTAAACATTCCATATAACAGACAAATTAACACAATGTTCTTGTGACAAGTGTGAGAACCAAAGAAACTGGTTTAGTGGTTCAGTGGCCTGACTCCCAAAACATATAATTTGCAACATTTCTATATGGAAATGTCATGTTTTCAGACTCATCTCCTCACCTTCCATGGCTCTGCTTGTTCCGTTCAGATCAGTAAGTTAGGCAGTTCAGTAAACCAAAGGAGATACTTGTTGGCTAACAAGTATACCCTTTATAAAATCTGAATTGACATGGACTTAAGATGGGTTCTCCTGGCAAAGATCACTGAGCATTGGATAGAAGCTCAAAGTCATGAAAACTTCTGAAATCTTCAGCCGGTAGAAGAGTAGCAATGATCAGTGAGTCCACACTAACATTTCTTGTGAGATTATAGGCTGCGAGTCAGCTCTTTGATATTTTCCAGTTCCTAAGTGACCTAGACTGATGCATTTAACTGCATATACTCAGACAATTTTCTTTAAAGATTTCAAAAGGACCAGAATTTAATATATCTTGTTGATTTTATATAAATATTCTCCAGTGCTTTAATCCTGCTTGAGGCTTGTGAACATGGTAATAAGCCTTCAGTTTTATGGCTAGTGTGACAGAAATAACCTGTCTGGATCTTTAATGATGCTGGCAGTTTTGTGATCTGTGTGACAGAAATAGCCTGTCTGGATCTTTAATAATTAAAAAATGATTTTATTATTATAAGAAATAGTCAAGATAATCACAAGCAATCAATTTTCATCTTGTTCTTCATTTTACTCCCCTGGACCGCCCCCTGAGAAAGCAAAAATCTTTCTTAAATAGACTTTTTTTTAGAATATTGATAACAAAACTTAGGCATTCTTAAACAGTATTAGAGTAGGGAGCTGAGGCTTTGGCTCAAGAGGCTTCAATGGGAAGAGGCAGAGGCTAGGTTAAGGATTTTTGGATTTCTTTTTATAATATTTGGTAGGTGGGGGAGTGGGAATAGATCCCAAGGCACTTGGGTGTTCCTCTTGAATGATGTGGGAAATCTGGGAAACTTCAAGTGTCTGTGATGGCTACACCTGTGCATCCGGGTGCAGCTCCTTACAAACTATGTCAGGGAGCTGGAGCTGGAGGTAGATGACCAAAGGATCATTTGGAATAATGTGTAATTGATAGATAGGAGCTACAGGGAGACAGTCACACTTAAGTTGCAGGACGCAGGTAACAGGATGACAGTTAAGAGAAAGAAAGGGAACAGGCAGATAATGCAGAGTTGTCCTGTGGCCATTTCCCTTAATTACAATGAATACTGTTGGGAGGATGATCTACCAGCAGGAGAGCTACAGCGACCGGTTCTCTGGCACTGAGTCTGACTCTATGGTTCAGAAGGGTAGGGGGGAGAGAAGTGGATGCATTGGTAATAGGGGATTCAATTGTTAGAGGAATAGGCAGAAGATTCTGTGGAAATGAAAGAGACTCTAAGACAGTATGTTACCTTCCAGGTACTAGGGTCATGGACTTCTCTGATTGGATCTACAGCATTCTCAAGGCAAAGTAGTCATAATGCGATCACTCAAGTCGTGTAGAATACTTCCTCAGGGGTTCTCTTGTTGGTGCTCTAGAGGCCAATCTGTATCCACATGTTCTGGTGCAAGGTGGACACGAGTAAGTGGAGACTGTGTTTAGTGGTTGGGTCTTTTGGTTGTTCATTCTCTCCTTTTTCAGCTGCTGCTTGTTCTTTCCGGCACAGTGAAAAAATAGTGCGTCTCCCTTCTGAACAGATTTCCTCCAGGTACTTCTACTGTGTGCAATTCCTTCCTAACTTTTAGACGTAATGTTGAATTTCTTCAGGCTGATTTTGATGTATCTTTGAGGCATATCTTTTACCTAATAGGGGCCCACTGGCCTTACTTCAACTGGGGACCTATCCATCAGAGTGGGGGTTGCCTTATCATGGGGGGATGCTTTTTATCTTGGCCTCCTCCGGTACACTAGTGTTCGTACATGCTCAAAGTCTTTTGTAAGTTTCTTTGGTGGCGATTCAACTCCATTCAGCAATGGATTTTATTTGAAAACACTGACACAGCTCTCCCAAACAAATGTAAATCTCATTCAGCAACTTATTGAAGTCCTTGCAAAAATAATAAGTTCAACCAGAAAATCAAGCTTAGATCCTTCAAATGAGAAATAAATTTACACATCCAACCATATGAAATCCTCAACGTCTTGAAACATTTCATTCCTGCACTGGTTTTTCGATCTTAGGTGATTTGTCATCTTGTTTCTAGGTTCATTGGATGAAATAGTGGCTCATTCGTCGAAAGTCGATCCAAAATACGTACACAAAAAAACATTGACCAAGTCCTTTGGCATGATTTGACAGAACTAATTCCAGTTACATGGTAGAGATCTTGGACACTATTCTCTGTTGATAGCAGCTCGCTGTAGCCAGTGCTCATTATAGTCATAGCTTCAATGAATCTTTTATCAATATCATCTCTCCTCCAGGGGTTTTATTCTGAGGATTTCCAGTAAGTAAGGTAGAAATACTAACTATTAATTCCACTTTTAACAATTTATATCTTTAGCTAGTTTCTATAGTTTACTGCATTTCTGTTGCTCATCCATGCCTGCATCAGCCATGCCCCATTCTCGCAGAGCTATTTTATCAAATTCTTTTTATTTAATTCGGTAAACTTTATTTTCATCCCTCCACAGATGGAGCTTTCTAACACGACATCTTTGTATAAATCTCCTGAGTTACAGTAGCTTACCTTCGTATTTCACCTTTGAAGATGCATCCTGTTGGTTTTTAAAAGCTTCCCAATCATCTGACTTGCGCGTAAATTTTGCCATCTCTTTTGCTTTTACACTGTATTTGACTTCCCTTGTAAGCCATAGTTGCAGCACTCTCCTTTTAGAATATTTTACTATTCCTATATCTTTGAAATTGTTCCCAGAAACTCCTGCCATTACTGTTCTGCCATCATCCCTGCTAGGATCCTCTTCCAAACAGTTTTTGCCAGCTCCTTTCTCATACCTCTGTAATTCCCTTTACTCCACTGTGATAATAAGAACATAAGAAATAGGAACAGGAGTAGGCCATCCAGCCCATCGAGCCTGCCTCGCCAATCAATAAGTTCCTGGGTGATATGTCCATAAACTCAGCTCCATCTTTTCCCCATAACCCTTAATTCCATTACTATGTAAAAACCTATCTAACTGTATTAAATATATTTAGTGAAGAAGCCTCAACTGCTTCCCTGGGCAGAGAATTCCACAGATTCACCACTCTCTGTGAAAAACAGTTCCTCCTCATCTCCATCCTAAATCTTCTCCCCTGAACCTTGAGACAATATCCCTTAGTTCTAGTCTCACCTACCAATGAAAACAATTTTCCTACTTCTATCTTATTTAACCCTTTCAAAATTTTATATGTTTCTATAAGATCTCCTCTCATTCTTCTGAACTCCAGAGAGTATAGTCCCAGGTCAGCTGAGAAGATCATTGGGGTCTCTCTTCCTGCCATCACGGACTTTTACACCACACGCTTCATCCGCAAAGGAAACAGCATTATGAAGGACCCCACGCACCCCTCATCCAATCTCTTTTCCCACCTGCCATCGGGGAAAAGGCTCCGAAGCATTTGGGGTCTCACGACCAGACTATGTAACAGTTTCTTCCCCGCAAGCTATCAGACTCCTCAATACCCAGAGCCTGGACTGACACCTTGCCCTACTGTCCTGTTTATTATTTATTGTAATGCCTGCACTGTTCTTGTGCACTTTATGCAGTCCAGTGTAGGTCTGTAGTCTAGTATAGCTTTCTCTGTGTTTTTTACTATTACGTAGTTCAGTCTAGTTTTTTGTACTGTGTCATGTAATACCATGGTCCTGAAAAATGTTGTCTCATTTTTACTATGCACTGTACCAGCAGTTATGGTCGAAATGACAATAAAAGTTGACTTGACTTGACTTGACTTGAGGTGACTCAATTTCTCATATTCAACTGAGAAATGATAGAGCTGACTTTATCTTCTCTTAAACTGCAGGGTGAATTAATTCTATCATATTATGATCACTGCATCCTAAGGCTTCCTTTACCTTAATCTCCCTAATCAAATCTGGGTTATTGAGCAGCACCCAATCCAGAATTGACTTTCTCCTAGTGGGCTCAACCACAGACTGCTCTAAAAAACCATCTCAGAGGCATTGTAGAAATTCCATCTTTTGGGATCCAGCATCAACCTAACTTTCCCAATCTACCTGCATTTTAAAATTCCCATGATATTGTAACATTGCCTTTTTTACATGCCCTTTTTATTTTGCATTGAAATCTGTACCCCATATCCTTGCTACTGTTTGGAGCCCTGTATATACCTCCTATCAGGGTCCTTTTACCCTTGCAGTTTCTTAATTCCACCCACAAGGATTGAAAATCTGATTCTGTGTCATCTCCTTCTAAGGATTTGATTGAATTTTGTTACTAACAGAGCCACCCTACCCACATTGTCTACTTGCATGACCTTTCAATACAATGTGTATCCTTGGATGTTATTGTCAGGGTCTGGTCCGGTCCAGAATCTGCGTTCCGGATCTCAATCCGGTCCGAGGGCTCCGGATTCCGGGTCCTGCAGTTGTCCCTCCTGTCACCTGTGAACTAGTTAGGACCCTCCTGGCTCAAGGAGGCACACCTGTGACTTATTGAGCTGCAGGTGTTTATAAGGGGCCTTGGGACTGGGACCAGGCGGGTGGTTGTTTTGCTCTGTTTCCTGTTCTCTGCTGGCTCTGAACTCTTCTCTGCATTCTGTTATCCTGCCCAGGCTCAGGTCTACTCCTCATTGTGTTTCTCTGCCCTGTACCAGTAATACCAGGTAGGTCCTCTCCCCCACCTTTCTTCCCATGTGCTGGTCCTGCTTCTCTGCTCGTTTGTGTTGTTTGCATGGTTGTGCTGTCTGCTGGCCTTTCCTGATTTTCCTGTTATCATGACTGTTGTGTTGGTCACCCTGGACCTATGCCCGTTCCTACCCCTTGCCTCCGTCGGGCAGATCTGGCCAACCTGCTGCTGCCTGGTGGTGGTTCTGCCCCATCCTCTCTTCCACCCAAACCCTGGGATTGTGCCCCGCACCCGCCTAGGGTCCACATGGTGCCCAGGCCTCTGGTATTCCTGCCTGGGAGGTGACCCTACCTGGGACATATGCAGCCTGCCCAGGGAGGGCTCTCCTCTGCCCCACCCTCCTTTTCCGCCTGAACCCTGGGATTGTGCCCAGCACCTGTCTAGGCGTTTGCGTCGTGCCCAGGCCTCCGGTGTTTCTGCCTGGGAGATGGCCCTACCTGGGAATATGTGGCCTGCCCAGGGAAGGCTCTCTGCCAACTTATCTAGCCACCTAGACCTGTCTGCCTGCCTGAACCCCGGGGACCTGTCTGCCTGCCTGGACCCCGGGAGCCTGTCTACCTGAACTAGAACTCCAGGAGCCCGCCCCGTTCTGCCTGCCTGAACTCCAGGAGCCCGCCCCGTTCTGCCTGCCTGAACTCCAGGAGCCCGCCCCGTTCTGCCTGCCTGAACTCCAGGAGCCCGCCCCGTTCTGCCTGCCTGAACTCCAGGAGCCCGCCCCGTTCTGCCTGCCTGAACTCCAGGAGCCCGCCCCGTTCTGCCTGCCTGAACTCCAGGAGCCCGCCCCGTTCTGCCTGCCTGAACTCCAGGAGCCCGCCCCGTTCTGCCTGCCTGAACTCCAGGAGCCCGCCCCGTTCTGCCTGCCTGAACTCCAGGAGCCCGCCCCGTTCTGCCTGCCTGAACTCCAGGAGCCCGCCCCGTTCTGCCTGCCTGAACTCCAGGAGCCCGCCCCGTTCTGCCTGCCTGAACTCCAGGAGCCCGCCCCGTTCTGCCTGCCTGAACTCCAGGAGCCCGCCCCGTTCTGCCTGCCTGAACTCCAGGAGCCCGCCCCGTTCTGCCTGCCTGAACTCCAGGAGCCCGCCCCGTTCTGCCTGCCTGAACTCCAGGAGCCCGCCCCGTTCTGCCTGCCTGAACTCCAGGAGCCCGCCCCGTTCTGCCTGCCTGAACTCCAGGAGCCCGCCCCGTTCTGCCTGCCTGAACTCCAGGAGCCCGCCCCGTTCTGCCTGCCTGAACTCCAGGAGCCCGCCCCGTTCTGCCTGCCTGAACTCCAGGAGCCCGCCCCGTTCTGCCTGCCTGAACTCCAGGAGCCCGCCCCGTTCTGCCTGCCTGAACTCCAGGAGCCCGCCCCGTTCTGCCTGCCTGAACTCCAGGAGCCCGCCCCGTTCTGCCTGCCTGAACTCCAGGAGCCCGCCCCGTTCTGCCTGCCTGAACTCCAGGAGCCCGCCCCGTTCTGCCTGCCTGAACTCCAGGAGCCCGCCCCGTTCTGCCTGCCTGAACTCCAGGAGCCCGCCCCGTTCTGCCTGCCTGACACTCTATCGACCTGACCCCAGCTCTACCCTTAAATGCCATGATCCCCATCCTGTCCTCCCTCTAGTACTTCAGTGTCTGCGTCCTGCGTTTGGGTCCATCCGGCTGCGTTCCTGACAGTTACCCTCCTAACTATGATCCTCTTATAGCCATGACCCAGTGATGCTCAAAACATCATACTTGCCAATCGCTAACTACACTACAAGACAATCTACCTATTCTGTATAAGATGGGCATTCAAATATAACAACTTCAGTCCTGTATTTATCAGCCTTTTCAATGTTGCTCCCATGTTACACCTCAACTCATCCCACTGACTGCAATTCGCCCTATCATCTGCCTGACTTCTCTCACTTTGTCACTATATACTGCATCTACTTGTATACCAACTGCTCTCATCCACAGCTCTATCACTCCGGTTCCCATACCTCTTCCAAGTTAGTTTAAACTCTCCCCAACAGCTCCAGAAAACCTGCCTACAAGGATATTAGTTTCCCTCAGGTTCAGGTGTAACCCTTCAATTTTGTAAATGTCATAAATGTTGTAAACCTTCCCCAGAAGAGATCGCAGTGATCCAGGAGTCTGAAATCCTGCCCCCTGCATCAACTCCTCTGCCATGCATTAATCTACCAAATCATCCTATTCCTACTCTCACTGGAAAGTGACACAGGCAGTAATCCAAGGATTACTACCCTGGACATCCTGCTTTTCAGATACTTGATGAGGGAGGACGAACTATGATGCTATTAGGCGGGAACTTGGGAGTGTAAATTGCTAACAGATGTACTCAGGGAAATATGTATGCGATAGAAATGTGGAGGTTATTTAGGGATGGTAGGGTGAAGGAATCAAGGGGAAGAAGGAAGCATTCTTAAGGCTTAGAAAGCAAGAATCAGATAGGTTTCTTGAGAATCATGAAGTAGACAGGAAGAAACTTTGAAATGTACTCAGGAGGTCTGGATGAAGAGATGAAAAGGTCTTTGTAAGTTATGTTAAGGAAAACCCAAGGCACTCTACACATATGTGAAGAACAGGAAGGTGACTGGACAGAGAGTAGGACTGAACAGGGAGGAAAGAAGAAACATATGCCTGGAGTTGGAGGAGGAAGGTAAGGTATTTGATGAACTTTATTAACCAGAGAGAGGGACCTTGACAAATGCGAGGTCAGTGTAAAATAGGGTGAGATGCTACAACATGTCGATGTTAGAAAGAGGATGTACTATAATTTTTGAAAATATCAGGAGAGATTAGTCACCAGGACCAGATAGAACATACCCCAGATTACTGTGAGAAGTGAGGGAAGACATTTCTGAGTCTTTGGTGACAATATACGCATCCTCACTGGCCACAGGAGTATTACCAGAAGTTAGGGGGTCTGCGGGAAATACCATCCCTTTGTGCTAGAAAGGGAGTAGAGATGTCTGGGATTTATGGAAAAATGAATCTTACATCAGTGGTGGGCAGATGATTTGAGAGGAGTCATAGAGACAGCACTTACAAGCATGTGGGGAGGCATAGCCTGATTAAGGATAGTCAGCATGGTTTCATAAGGGGCAATTCATGCCTCATGAATTCTTTCAGTAAGTGACAAAACAAACTGATGAAGGCAGACCAGTAGATGTGGATTTTTGTAAGGCTTTCAACAAGATTCCTCATGCTAGGCTGATACAGAATGTCTGGAGGCATGGGATCCAGAAAGACTTGTCTGTGTGGATTCGGAACCGGATTGCCCACAGAAGGCAGAGGGTTGGCAGCAGGTGGAGAGTATTATTCCTGAAGGTCCATGCTTTATGGTGATCATGGGGAATTGTTCTGGGACCCTTGCTTCTTGTGAATTTTATAAATGATTTAGATGAGTAAGTGGAAGGATAGATTTGTAATTCTTCAGATGACATGGATGCTGATGATGTTGTGTTTAGTGTAGAAGGTAGCTGTGTGTGATGATGGGACACTGATAGGATGCAGGACTGGGCTGAAAAGTGACAGAGTTCAGTTCAGAGAAGTGTGAAATGTGAAGGTCAAACTTGATGGCTCAGTACAACGTTAATGGCGGGATACTCAGCATTGTGGAGTTACAGAGGTTCCACATCCATAGATCCCTCACAGTTGGTACGTATGGAGAGTACAAAGGCATATGATGTCATGAGCCAGGGGATTGAGTTCAAGAGTCAAAGTAATGTAACTCTCTAAAAATCGAGTTAGAAAGCACTTGGAGTATTGAGTTCAGTTCTGGTCCTTCATTATTGGAAAGGTAAGGAAGCTCTGGAGAGGATGCAGAGGACATTTATCAGAATTCTGCCTGGATTGGAGTGCATGTCTTATGAATGAGATAGGGCTATTCTCTACGGACTGAAGGAGGATGAGAGATGACCTGATAGAGTTGTATTAAGATAACTGAGAGGCTTTAATAGAGAGGATATCCAGCGTCTTTACTCCAGGGTGGAAATAGCTAATCTGAGAAGGCATAACTTTAACATATTTGGAGGAAAATATAAGAGGGAATATCCAAGGTACATTTTTTATGCAGTGAGTGGCAAATGGTGTTGATAAAGGCAGTTATATTAGAGACATTGGAGAGACTCTTAGACAGGCATGTAAATGAATGAAAATGGAGGGCCGTATGGGAGAGAAGGGTTAAATCAATCTTGGAGTGGTTTGACTAGTTGGCTCAGCTTTGTAGGCAATGTGACCTGTACTGTGCTGAACTGTTCAAACTTCAATCTTCAATGTTCTTTGATCTAGTAGACACTCAAAGGAACAATACAAATTGTCACCTTCTCTCCAAAATTAACCGATCAGTTTCTTTCTTTGTCTTATTTCTGTGCAGAGTACAGCAATATGCACACAAAATCATTGTGTTAGAATGTGATACAAACAGCATCAACCCTGCAAAGAGGAATCTATAACCCCATGAAGCCATATCATACAGCTGACTCCTAAACAGTAGCAGAGAAGCAAAATAAACTGCTGGAAATATAAAATTAAAAGGGGAATGTTTCAAATATTCAGCAGGATAGTCAGCAGTTGTAAAGAGCAAAACAAAGTTAATGCATTGGATTGATGACCTTTCCTCAGAATTCATGGCATCACCTTGAAATATTGATTCTATTTCTGGCTTTGCAGATGCTACCAGAACTATTTTCAGTATTTTCTGATTTTATTTGAAAACACTGACTTAGCTCTCCCAAACAAATTGCAAATTCATTCAATGTCTAATGTTTCAAGTGCTTCTAATTACTCACAGCTGAACAATTCACATATCTAACTCAGGAAAATTTACATACATAATTCATGGAATTGTTAACTTCACATTAGTATCACTATTTAAGAACTGTTGGAAATGTTCAGTCCTTAGGCAGTGATTGCTGAGAGTCCTGCAGAGTATTTACAATGTTTTCAATTTTCAGATCATATGTTCAGCAACTAGTATACTTTCTTTCTTTGTAGAATATCATCCATTCTACACTGAAAATTCTAAACTTATCTCATGTTTACTTAAGGAATATTGTTCTAATCAGGAAACCGACATAGTAACTTTTGATCTCTTGGCCTGTTTACAAAATGACCATTCTGTCCTGTTTCACAATTTATTACTTTTCATTTAGCTGAGCAATTTAGGAAATCAAGATGCCAGGAGACTAATCGGAGAAAGCATTCAAGGAGATGACACAGTCATTAAAGGTCTGTGTTGTAATTCTATTACCTCCATCTGGTGTTTCTTCTCCTTCCTTTCTCCCATGGCCCACTCTCCTCTCCTATCAGGTTCCTTTTCCTTCAGCCATTTACCCTTTCCACCTGTTACCACACAGCTTCTCACTCTATACACCCACCCACCTTCCCCCTCACCCGGCTTCACCTACCAGCTTGTACTCCTTTCCCTCCCACCACTTCTTATTCTGGCTTCTCCCCCATTCTTTTCTGGTCTCGTTGAAAGGTCTTGGCCTGAAATATTAAACAGTTCTGGTATTCTTCTCCAAAGATGCTGACTGACCTGCTGAGTTCCTCAAGAATTTTTGATAAGTTGCACTGCATTTTAGCATCTGCAGAGTCTCTTGTGTGTGTGTAGAGATTTTGTTCTATATCTGGTAAATCGAGGCTTGAAGTATAAATAAAAATGAAATCAACATGGCTTTCAGCTCAATTTATTATGATTTGTTTGTATTAGGGTTGGATTCAGATTCACTTTTTTATCATATGTACATTGAAACAGAGTGAAACACATTGTTTGCATTAACAGCCGATGCAATCTAAGGATGTGTGGGGGATGTGAAGTGGGTCACACATTCCAATGCCAAGGGATTGCTAGACAAAAGAATTGTGGTGTTACTAATATACGTATATGAGAACAAGTCTTCAACAAAATAACTGCTGAAGTATAGGGTAAAATGAGTCATCAGCTTTGAAATTAAAAGAACAGTATTGTAAAAAAACAGTGGTGTCTAAAAAGCACTGGTCTAAAGTAGGAGGATGTTCAAAAGATCTGGTTTTGAAATTAAAATCCTTAAATCAACCAAACCCAAGATGACGTGGCTATGTTAATTACCCACCATGAAACTTTTACTTAGCACATTAAACATGGCCATAGGTATATTTGCTCTACCTATTAATAACTGAAATAATTGCATACAAAGAGCCAGCCCTTAAAACACTGATTTTGGATGTCTGAGCTCTCATGCCTCAGAAGCTGCTAGACCATTCACGCTAATTACTTTGCCCCAGTAAACGTGTTTGAACATTCAGAAACGTCTTGTCAGATACAATGTGTTCCACTCTGAATATATACAGCAATGGCACCATCTGTCCAACATAAAATATCGATATAATCAGTGTCATTGTAGCTATTGGAATTGCATTCAGTCATCTGTTAAATTGGGGAAGGTTCTACTGGGAGGATCTTCACATTTGCCTGTTTCTCTAGAGACTTAGTCATAGCCCCAGGAGTGACATTCACAAGAAAGTCATCATATTGTTGCATTAAACTGGATTTCAACCTATGCCCCAAACAAACAATACAACGTGTTAATGAAACTTAAGAAGATTCCTGTTATTGGAAATTTGAAATAAAAGCAGAAAATACTGGAAGCATTCAACAGGTAGAATCAGTGGAAAGAGAAACAGAATTAATGTTTCAGATCCAAGATCCTTTTAGGACTGGTTACTGTTTTTGATTACCACAGATACTGCCAGATCTGCTCAGGTGTTTCCAGCTTTTTGTCATTTTAACATATAATGCCCCGGTTAAGATCTTTACTGCTGTTTTAGCAGTTCTGGAAGGGCAGTCTGCTTTGCTTTCAGCTTGTTTGGGTTTGAGCTGAGATAAGAGGCTTTGTTGTTTACCTCAGGAAGGTGGAGTCAGCCAGTCAGGATGGTAGAATAGCGAGAAGGTTCTAGTGAGCACTAGGGGAAGAGGCCTTTGCTAGTGGGAGCTGGGAGAGGGCAGGAGGGAGATGGCTCGAGATGCTATCCCTGTTGCACAAGGTGTTTTGTGCAGATGAATGGCTTTGAGGAGGAAGGACCAACTTTCCCGTGGGAGAGACCATTTGTTCGAGATGGATTTCAAGCGATATTCAGAAGGTGGTGTGTGCTTTCAGGCAGAGGGCCCAGCGCGTGCATTACAGACAAGTTCAAGAATTGAGGTCCACCGTGCATGTGTCTGTTTAAGTATAATGGGCCCTTTTCGTTTTGTTTTCCCTTTAATAATTGTTCGCTTAAGTTACATTCTTAAATATGTTTCTTATTAATTGTATGCAGTGAACAATCTGTCATTTCTTGCCAACAGGAAATTGCCAGGGGCAGTAAATCACACAGTATTCGCGCAAACCAGGGTTTGGGTGGGTGAGACATCCAAATGTCATGGATTTGGCAAGACCAAAGTCATGTACACACTAGGCGTATGAAGCCTGGGAAAGGTGGGTATCTCGTCTCAGAATGCAGTGGCTATTAGCAAGGAGCTAACAAGCCATACTTCCAGAGATGCCCAGTAAAAGGGGGTTTCAGGTGACATATGTATCTGAAGATGTTATATTAAAAACACTGTTGTTAAGTTCTGACTGCAGATTATATAGATTGATAAACAAACATTTTTGATATTTTGATATTTAGTTCAGAATTTGCAAAATAATATTCTATTCTGAAAAAGTCAAGTACTGCATGTTAATATTCTGTAATTATAGACAGGAATATTGACAGGATGGGGCACAGATGATTGCAACTTGACCTGAGGCAAGAGTGTGACTAAAGCAGTCCTCACGTAACCCTGAGAAATAAATTAAATCTTTTACAATCTTCTAAATTATTCTCACTTGATTAATTTATATTCTTGATACTGCTTTATTTATTTGCTTAATACAATAAAAATATGGATATAGTCTCAGGATTCTATTCATAAACACATGATCTTAAGAGTTGTCATTTAAATCATCTCTAAGCCAGAAAACAGAAACAAAATGAACCACTGCAGCTCAAAAAAAACAAAGTAGGGGTTTTAAAACTTTTATGAAATTGTGCATCGTTGCAGCTGTGAAATCCAGCAACATAGAATCTCACAATTCAAACACTAAACTGCCAGTAGACTTGGAGGGAAGAAATCAAAGCTTTCAGCAGGTTAAAGTTCTCTTCAAAGATTCACTTGAAGGAAGTGTCAGTGGCAACTGCTGGTTGAACTGTGAACTCCTGATCGTGTTGTAAAAAGTGGTGGCTACCCTATAGAGGCATGCATTCCAGAAAGGGTGTTAAGCTAAACAAGTGCTACATCAGCTGCTCAAATGCGTGACTGAATTTAATAAAAGGAACGCCAAAGCTCACAGATTATTTACCTCACTGAGGTAAATGGAATCTGCATTCAGATTGGATTAGCATAATAGAACAGGACCAGTGTCAAAGGAAGCTATTTTAGAGAGATGGAAAACAGCCCTGAGCACAATAATATTAGCTGGCAAGGATTCTAACCTGCTTATGTCATAACCAAGTATCATGGAGGCAAATGTGAATATATGTATGCAAATTATTCACATACAATCTATACAGTACTCCGTCAGCATTGATGTGCTGTAGTATACATTTTCTAAACATGATATATTTTGAACTGTTCTTGTTATTTTTAATAGTAATTTCAAAAATCTCTCATTTCACAAACATTTGTTTGCTTCCTTTTCTCTATGTTGTCTTGTTTCATTAAATTTCAGAATCAGGCTTAATATTTTAAGGCAGCTCACTTCTATTCTGATTGCTCACACCTCAAATACATAACTATGTAGGATAGTTGCTACTATATCCAATAACCCTCCAGGCCTCAGCAGCCTATCCCCACCTCTCCGTGACAGTCACGATAAATGTCCTTTCTGAAGCTCATAGAGGAAGATTCCATAAAGAAAAAAACATTGGTGTTTTAATTCTCCCAGTACTCAGATGGAAATGGCAACTCCTGTGTTCCAAATTTAGCTCAATCAATTAACATAGATCACTATCATACATATAACTCCATGGTTTCTGAGATTTTTTAAAATCCTAAATGTTACCTAGTATTAGAGATCTTCTATTCCTTTCAATGTACTCAGATTATTAGCTGCAAGCTAATTACACTTAAATGCTAAGCCTACAGCCCTCAGGGGAACTATGACCAGTGAATAATATTCTGCTTTCCTCTCCATTCTACTGGTATGGCATTTAAAACTAGAGTGCATACTGAGGGGTTAAACTGAGAGGGAAGATGTTTAAAGAGAATCTGAGGGGTAAGTTCTTTTCACCAAATGTTTGGTATCCAGATTGAGTTGCCAGAGGAAGTAGAGAAGGTGGCAGGGACAATGACGACACTTTAAGAGGCAGCTGGACAGCTGTGTGAATGAGCAAGGTAAAGAGAGATGTGGAAGTAATGGGGCAAGTGGAATTAATATGGATGCAGTGGGCCAAGTGGCAAGTTTCTGGGCTGCACAACCTCACAGCTCTATTCACTAAAAGAGAAACACACATTAATACAATTATCGCCTTAGATCCACTTAAGAATTCAAATTTATTCATACCAGCAAAAAACCATTTTACATTCAGAATCCAGTTCACAGCATGTCAAGAAGATGTCAAGTTAATGTGCTGAGAATACACAACACCTTCAAATATGCAGTGCAAGTCAATAATATCATGGCTGAGATTTTATATCAGTTTCTTCCTCTATTATGTCCTTATGGCTATGGTTTATTTGGCTTATATATGATTTATATATAGCAATGTTGGTCTCCTTCATCTCATACTCAAATTCTTCATTCATCATTTACAGAAGAAAATTTTCCTCATCCTTGTCTTAATTCAATGAACATTCATCACATCACTTCTAAAACAAACATGTTCTAACTGTTTAGTTGGCAGGTTGCCCAACACTGTGGTTGGTACATTGTTGCAGTTAGTGGTGCTACAGCTACATCAAGTCAAAAACTCAGATTCAATCATTACTTGTAGCATTGTCTGTGTAGAATTATCTAATATTCTCTGTGATTGCATGGTCGTCCTCCAGGTGCTGCAGTGTTCCTTCACAACACAACAATATCTGGATTGGTGTATTAATTTGGCACTTTAAAGAGCCTTCTATGAATTTAGGAAAATCCTAAGGCATTCTATACATGTACATTCTATACATGTTGGGCAGAAGATAGGAAAGGTTAGTCCACTCAAAGACAAAAGAGAAGATTTACGTTTTGAATCACAAACACGAGAAAATCTGCAGGTGCTGGAAATCCAAAGCAGCTCACACAAAAAGGTTTTTCACTCCTACATCTCCCCCTTCTTTCCAGTTCTGAAGATGGATCCCAGCCTGAAATGTTGTCAGTTTATTCTTTTCCATAGATGCTGCCTGACCTGCTGAGTTACTCCAGTATTTTATGTGAATTATGCTTGGAGGCTGAGGAAGCGGAAGTCCTCATGAACATGGATGATGATGAGATTAGTGAGAGATTTGCTGATATTTATGTTGACTTTAACTATGTCAAAATTAAAAAGACGAAATTGTTTCATGTCTTGAGACGTATTAGGAGTGTGACAGCCTCTACCCCAAGATACAGAGGAAAGCAAGTGAGGAGACTGCTGGGGCCTTGACAGAAATCTTTGTGTGCACCTTAGCCAGACAACTGGAGAGTAGTCAATGTTGTTCCTCTGTTTAAAAAGATAGCAGGGATAAACTAGAAAATGATGTAACGGTGAGTCTTGCATCATTTCTACAGAAAGTATTGGAGAAGATTCTTGAGCACAGTATTTACAGTTCATTTGGAACTGAACGGACTTATTACAACTTATTAGGGGCAGTTGGCATGTCTTACAAATCTGTAGTGTTTGAGAAGATGATGAAGATGATTGACAAGGACAGGACAGTAGATTTTGTGTACATGGATGTTAGTAAAGCACTTGAGAAGCTTGAGAAAGTCTTTCATGGTAGGCTTGTCCAGAATCACATGGTATCCACGGTGAGTAGGCAAATTTAGATCAACTTTGGCTTAGTGTCAAAATGGACATTTTGTTCTAATTCTGTTTTCCTGTTAAAAAAAAACTGTTTAGAATTCATGGTTAATTTAAGTTTTTCTTGTGAATGCTGCTTATATGAGACTATGTGCCTGTGATGCTGCTACAAGAAAATTTTTCATTACACCTGTACATATATGTGTCAGGAAAAGTAGAGGAGGCCCTACCCAAAAGCAAAACAGTGGAGACAATGCAGCAGTAAATGATACCTTTAACAACAGAGCACAAAATAAGAAGCCACAAGGGGCCACAAGAAGAGAGAACAGAAACTGAACACAACAGACCACAAGGTACACTTCAGGCAGGGAGAATGAAAGCTACAAGAAACTAGTTGAAGACAGATGGTTCAGTGAGTGAGCAAGGACTGTATATGAGAACTGGGATTAAATAGGCTGCAGGTGATGAGTCTGGAACAAGCTTTAGGTGAATACTATCAACTGGGTGGAGACTGGCAAGATTTCGTCTCGGGCGTAGCTTTATAATCAGCCAGGTACTGCACACCCTATCCACAGCAACGTGAATTCAGTAACTGGTGAACCATGTACACTGGACCATCTTCCACCTTCCCAGCTTCCAGAGGCTCAGGCTCAGGTGGGTTAAGTGGTCCATAGAAAACAGGCTTAACTAGGTGAAATGTAGTTCTGATCCTGAGGGACAGCAGCAGGTGGAGGAAGGAGCAGAAGGCTGACCAGAAGAGGGAAATGAACTGTGGGCCCCTGCCCAACACTAAATCCTAAGGCATGCCATAGAGACAGACTACATGTTGAAGAACCTGGTCCATTGTGTCAATGGCTGACAGAAGCTTGGCGAGGGCAATGAAATGGGCTGTCTTAGAGAACCAGTCAACCGCTGTGACCCCACCAAAATTTGCCAACCCAGGGATGAAATCCATGGTATTGTGGGACCTTGGGCGTCAAGGTACCAATGGGGGCTGCAGGAGCCCAGACAGCCCCGGGTTGGAAGAATTAGACCTGGTTATCATGATGGGCCACCAGAACCGGCATCACAGAAAATCCAGAGTCTGTTGTGCATCTGAATGGCCAGAGAGGGGGTGAGGATGGGCCCACAGGAGTGCTTCAGGGGATGTGACAGCGGCCATGTACACGTGGTTGTCAGATGTGCTGGCTGGAACAGCCTCGTGCTGTCGGGCTTGGTGGATCTAGCTCTCAAGGTCTCAGACAAACTGTCGTAACAAGGCATCCACCTTTGTGTTCGTGGAACCGGTTTAGTAGGTGATGGTTGTGTTGAATTGCTCGAAGAGGGCCCAGCAAACTTTATTTGGTTCAGTTGGCAGGTTTTTTGTATGGAAATGAGGTTCTGGTAGTCAGTCCAGATCAGGATGGGCTCAGTGTTTCCCATCAACCATTGTCTCCATCCCTCCAAAGCCCATTTAATGGCGAGTAACTCCCTGTCTCCTACTCCCTAACAGTACTGTGTGAGGTTGAGCTTGCATGAGAAGGAGACACAAGTGTCTTCACTGGGAGAGGATGGACCTGCTACCTATGTCAGATGCATCTACTTCTATCACAAAATGTGGCAGAGAATGAGAGCGGTGGTGAGGCACCTCTTAAGCTCCTCGAAAGTATGGCCTGTAGGTAGCAAACCAGATCATCTGTGAGGTAGGGGACTTGGTGAGGGAGGTGAGAAGAGCAGTGATTTGTCTTTGGTTTCTGATGGAACGGTGGTATGAGCCCAGGCAGCGCTGTATCTGTTTGGGTGTGCATGGTTGGGGCAATTCAATGATAATATGCACTTTCTCTCACTTTATGGTTATGTCTTGGGGTGAAAGGACATAACTCAGGAATGACTGGGATGTGGAACTGACATTTTTCGAACTTGATTTTCAAGGAGACTTTGAAGGACTAAGCAGACATGACAGACAAGGTGTTGGGAGTACTTAGAGAAGACGAGCATGGTGTCAAACACATATCTATGTAGCATATCTCAGAGCACCTCATTGATGGACGCTTGGAAAATGGCTGGACTGTTGGAAAGTGTGAAAGGCATCACCAAGTATTTGTAGTGACCAGTAGGTGTTATGAACAGTGTTTTGCACTCATCCCCCTAGCGGATGTATGGACTCCATAGTTTGGTGAAGATCTAATCCTTACACTATCCATCAAGGTGAGAAGGTAGCAGATTTTAATGTTAATTTTGCTGAGTACGTGGCAGTCAATGCAGGGATGAATGCTCCCATCTTTCTTTTTGACATCAAGAACCCTTCACTGGCTGGGGACTAGAATGGCAAATGAAGCTGTGCAGCAAAACCTCAGCGATGTAGTCATTCATGGCGAGGGTCTCAGGAGAAGAGAGGGAGGCATGGAGCCCGGGAGCAGGATGGTCATGCAGTTGCATAGTCTGTGAGGTGGCAGGGTGCGGCTTCCCTTTTACTGAAGGTGATGACTAATTTGTGATAAGCCTGTGGGGGTTTGTGAGGTCAAGGGTTTCCACCGTCTTCGTGGATTTAGGGCGTGAAGTCAACTCAGGTTTCAGGCAGATGAGTCCCCAGCTCAGCAGTGAAGTGGATGACCAGGCAAAGTGAGGGTCGTGAGTGGAGAGGCAGGGGTAACCCAAAATGAGAGGAGTGTTGGATAAGTTGATTAGGAGGAATTGAATGCTCTCTGATGCTCATATCTGTGTTCTGATTATCACAGACCTCGAGACATCTGCCAATGGCCTTGATGGAACAAGAGATAGATTTGGTAGGGGGCCCATGTTACACACACACAAAGTTGTTGTGCCTGGGTTCACTCGAGCCTCTTGTGCTTGTAGAGCTAATGGAGTGTGGAGGAGTACAGAGAGAGTGAGGCAGGTGTTGTACGATGGTGTGGACAGAGTTTGCCAGATACAAAGTCCTTCATCTCTACCAGGAGTGGTTGCTTTCTGAATGCAAAGGTCATTTGATGCATTGGTGGTCACCTGCTCCACACTACTTGCACAAGTTGTTTTTCCACCGACCCTTGTGCTCAAGGGAGTTAAGGGAGTTCTCCCGAACTTGATGGGTTCTGAAGACATTGGTGCTGAGGATCCTGCAGTTTGAAATGGTCCGTGGTATAGAACTAATGATCTGGAGCGTTGTTCTATAAGACACTTGTAAATACGGAGAGCCAGAGTGATGAGGCTTTTGAGGTCATTGTGGACAGCTTCCAGGTAGACAGCTCATCTTTCAAGCCCTCTGAGAGGTCATGGTGGTAATGGGCCAGCAGCACATCTGCATTTCAGCTGCACTCCGCTGCAAGGATCCTGAATGCCACAGAGTACGAGCATCAACACAGGAAAAGCATCAGATCCACTTTCTCCCTTCCGCTTCCTGGATGGTTAAAACACAACTCCTCTCGGCAGTGAAATCCTCATATTTGTTGCAAACAATGGCTTTATTGTCCCATTTAGCAGTGGCCAAGGTCAGAGCTCACCGGTCTTGAGTGAGAGATCACAAGATCACAAGACAAAGGAGCAGAAGTAGGCCATTCGGCCCATCGAGTCTGCTCTGCCACTCCACCATGAGCTAAACTATTCTCCCATCTAGTTCCAATTTCCAGATTTTTCCCCATATCCTTTGATACCCTGACTAATTAGATACCTATCAATCTCCTCCTTAAACACCCTCAATGATTGGGCCTCCACAGCTGTATGTGGCAACGAATTCCATAAATCCACGACCCTCTGGCTAAAAAAATTTCTCCTCATCTCTGTTTTAAATGGGTACCCTTGAATTCTAAGACTGTGACCTCTGGTCCTGAACTCACCCACCAAGGGAAACAGCCTTTCCACATCTACTCTGTCCAACATTCCAAATGTTTCTATGAGATCCCCTCTCATTCTTCTATACTCTAATGAATACAATCCAAGAGCCGAAAAACGCTCCTCATATGTTAGCCCCTGCATTCCAGGAATCATCCTCGTGAATCTTCTCTGAACTCTCTCCAACATCAGCACATCCTTTCTAAGATAGGGGGCCCAAAGCTGCAAACAGTATTCCAAATGGGGTCTCACCAGTGCCCCATGGAGCCTCATCAACACCTCCTTACTCTTATACACTATCCCTCTTGAAATGAATGCCAACATAGATGAGTCCGGTCCGTACAATACAGAGATGGCTGGAGTTCGAAGTGTAGGATGAACTGGGTGAGGAAGTTGCAGCATTAAGTTGGAGATCCGTTGAAGCGTTTGGGCATGGGAATATGGGGCTCACAGTGACGAGGCTGACTGGCGTGGAATTGATGCGCCAAGGCAGACAGTTGGATGAAAGTGGCGGACAGATGATCAATGGCTTCATGCTGTTGCTAGATCATTGCTCCTGTCTACAGACGATTTCTGGGCTAATCAAAGGTTCACTCATCCTCTCAAGAAATGTAGAGAAGTCTTGACCCAAAAGGAAAGCAGTGGAGA
Source organism: Hypanus sabinus (assembly GCF_030144855.1). Classification (NCBI taxonomy): domain Eukaryota; kingdom Metazoa; phylum Chordata; class Chondrichthyes; order Myliobatiformes; family Dasyatidae; genus Hypanus; species Hypanus sabinus. The sequence goes on from NC_082707.1 coordinate 36,286,110, forward strand.
TAACTTTGATAGTAGAACTCAAAATAACAAGCCACAAGGGGCCACAAAACAAGAGATAACAGAAACTAAACACAACAAGCAACAAGGCAAACTTTAGACAGAGTGAAAGCCAGAATCAACTGGTTGAGGCCGACTGGTTCGGTGAGCGAACAAGGACAGTGGATGAGGAATGGGCTTAAATAGGATGAGACTGGAACGAGTGGTAGGTGAGCCCTATTAACTGTGTGGAGACTGGGAGGTGCCTGCACGTCCTGATGAAGGATCTTGGCCCGAAACGTTGGCTACTCTTTTCTCACAGATGCTGCCCGACCTGCTGAGTTCTTCCAGAGTTGTGTACGTGCAGTCAGGGAAGTGTCAGTATGGCCAGACCTGATATGTACTTGTCCGTATGACCATACCTCAGCTTTAACTTTGATTAGGAAGTAGAAAACTGTGCTCGGAGTATATTTTTCTAACTAGAGGCATGTGAATGATGATGCTTTGCAAGGGTCTGTGTTGGGATATATTAATGATTTGGATGAAAATGCAGCTGGCTTAATTAGGAAGATTTCAAATGACACAAAAAATGGTAGTTAGGAAGGAAAATTGTCAAATAATTGTCAAATAATACAAGAAGATATAGATCAATTGGATATCTGGGTGGAGAAATGGCAGAAGGAATTAAATATGGAAGAAATATGAAAGAGAGAGAGAAAGCACAAATAAATGGACATTAAAGCTGCAAGATGCAGAGTTGGAAACGGCCATGCTAGTGAAGAAAGAAAAACCAAGACATTATTACAGATGGATGACTGCAACAGAACTAGTTTGTTCTGATACATAGAGAGTATGCAGTACTGAATGTAGATGGCAATAGGGTGCTAAGATCAAAGATGAGGGGCTGCCCCTCAGGCTTATGGTGAGCATTAGATCAATAGGTTAGATAGACACTTTATTGATCTCAGTTGTATTACACAGATATTCAAATATACAAAGTACAAATATTACAATTGAAGAAAAATATGAAATCTGTATTAATATAATAATATATAATAAACATTTGAAAAGAAGCAGAAAGAATAAAAAATTAAGTTATTACACACAGTCTAACAGGACTGGGGGGTTGGGGAAGTAATCACTTCCCCTGCCATAAGTTGACTCATTATAGAGCCTAATAGCCAAGGATAAGGATGACCTCAGATAGGGCTCTTTGGAACAGCACAGTTACCTTAGTCTATTAATAAAGGTGCTCCTCTGTCATCCGAGGTGACATGCAGAGGATGAGAAACATTGCCCAGAATTGCCAGGATTTTCTATAGGGTCTTGAAATGTTACCTAATGGAATAAAATTCATTTTGCTTTCAAAATATTTACACACTAAGTATTCTTCTATGATCCGGACATTACTCCTTGCTTGTAGTAAAACTTGTTGGTGATTGCAGGCACCTTTTCACCAGTTCTAATTTAAGAAGTTGAAGTAAGCAAATTATCATTTCATTAGAGTGGCAGAAGATAAGATGTACTCCAAATCTCCTCTGTCATAGAAAGTCAAATTAGCATAGTCTGGAATTTTGAGGGAGGAATGTTTGTTTCCCCCTCTGATGCAGCAAGTCACATCTATAAGCTCAGGAGTGCCACCAATAGCCATTTACTGGTATTGCAGGAGGTCATAATTGCTATCTTCCCTCTGCAAGAAGTTGATCATTGGGCTGATTTCTGAGAAGTAGGAGCCCCCAGTTGCCCACTGAACAAGCTCCTCAGTTTTCACTCCGAATTTGTTAACTGGGTCTGATGGGTAGATTACGGATCATAAACGAGCTCTCTGTAATTTACTAGTTTTCATTATTCACTAGACCACTGTTAGACTAAGATAAGGAGTGCCTACTGTGCCAGACATTTTGGTAAATCTGATCTTTTGCCGATTCTTCTCCTACCTGCATACAGGCAAAAGCTAAATATTAAAGCTCCAGAGATTAAGACAACAAAAATGTCATCACGGGAGGCAGAGGAGTGGCTACAGGATTGCTTCTAGTAAATGGACTGGGCCATGTTCGGTGAATCGAACGAATACACCTTGGTTGTTGCAGAGTTTACTAAAGCAGTTGTAGATGAGCGTGTCCCCACAAAATCATTCAGAGTCTTCCCCAACCAGAAGCCCCAGGTGAACCATGAGATTTGCCAACTACAGAGGGCCGGATCAGAGGTATTCAAGACCAAGAAAGTTAGAAGAGATCCAGGTACAATCACTGGAAACCCATCTCACGGGCAAAGTGACAATTCCAGACTAAGCTTGAATCAATGATACAACACACAGAAAATGCTGGAGGAACTCAGCAGGCCAGGCAGTGTCTACGGAAAAGACTGGCCTGGCCTGCCGAGCACCTCCAGCATTTCCTGTGAGTTGTTTGGATTTCCAGCATCTGCAGATTTTCTCTTGTTTGTGATTGAATCAATGAAGGGTGTTCAACAGTTGTGGCAGGGCTTGAATGCTACCACCTCTTATAAAGTTAATTCAAGCAACAAAGACAATAACAGGGCTTCACTTCCAGATGAATTCAATGCCCTCTATGCTTGCTTTGATTGTCAAAACACAGAAGAGGCATTACAGCCTCCAATGAGCCAGTGATTTCAGTCTCGGAGGCCAACATGCGAGCTGCCTTAAGGGTGAACCAATGAAAGTTATTCAGCCAAGACGGAGTACCTGGCCAATTACTAAAGAGCTGTGCTGATCAACTGGATGGAGTGTACATTGAGGTCTTTAACCTCTCGCTTCAGTACCGTTGTATCAAGTTCAAGTCTATTACTTTCATCTGTCTGACACTTTGGCAGCAACTTCTTACTGTAACACTGCAGCACACTCTCAGGCTGAATCAAAACTGATCAAATGCAATGTCATTGCACAATAAAAATAAACAATAAAAAAGTTGTCAAATTAATCAGCTCCATAATGGGCACCAGCCTCAATAGTATCCAGGACATCTCCAATAAGTGTTGCCTCAAAAAGAAGGCGTCTGACATCAAGGACCCTCACCACCCAAGACATAAGACCATAAGATATAGGAGCAGAAATGGGTAATTTGACCCATTGAGTCAGCTCCACCATTTCATCACGGCTGATCCAATTTTCCTCTCAGCCCCAATCTCCTGCCTTCACCCTTTATCCCTTCATACCCTGAACAATCAAGAATCTAACCACCTCTGCCTTAAATGTACATAAATATTTGGCCTCCATGGCTGCCTGTGGCAAAGAATTCCTCATCTGTTCTGAAAGAACGCCCCTCTATTCTGAGGCTGTTTCCTCTCATCTTCAACTCTTCCACCGGAGGAAACATCCTCTGCACATCCACCTTATCAAGGTCTTTTACTATTTCATAGGTTTCAATTAGGTAACCTCTCATTCTTCTGAAATCTAGTGAATACAAGCCCACCCATCAAAAACTCTTCATATGACAAGAAGTTCAATCCAGATTCAGCACCTCCTTACAAAGATAAGGGGTCCAAAACTGCTCACAATACTCTAAGTGAGGCCTCACCAGCATTTTATAAAGTCTCAACATTTCATCCTTGCTTTTACATTGTAGTCCTCTTCAAATGAATGCTAATATTGCACCTGCTTTCCTCACCACAGACTCAACCTGCAAATTAACCTTTAGGGAATCCTGCACAATGACTCCCAAGCCCCTTCGCACCTGTTTTTTAAATATATTTTCTCCATTTAGAAAATAGTCAAACCTTTCATTTTTCCTACCAAAGTGCATGACCATTCACTTCCTGACATTGTATTCCATCTGCAATTTCTTTGTCCATTCTCCTAATGTCTTATCATCTGCAACTTTTGCAACAAAGGCATCAATTCCATCATCCAAATCATTGATAAACAACCTATAAGAATCAATCCCAACATGAGCACATGTGGAACACCACTCGTCACTGGCAGCCAACCAGAAAAGGCTCCCTTCATTCTCACTATTTGCCTCCCGCCAATCAACCACTGCTTTATCCATGCTAGAATCTTTCCTGTAATACCATGGACTCATAGCTTGTTAAGCAGCCTCATGTGTGGCAATTTGTCAAAAGCCTTCTTAAACTCCAAGTATGAAACATCAACTGATTTCCCTTTGTCTTTCCTGCTTTCATTTGCATCAAAGAATTTCAACAGGTTTGTTGGGCAAGATTTTCCCCTGAGCAAACCATGCTGACTACAGCCTATTTTATCATGTGCTTCCAAGTACCCTGAGACCTCATCCCTAATAATCATAAAATCATAAGACCATAAGATACAGGAGCGGAAGTAGGCCCATTGACTCTGCTGCACCATTCAATCCTGGGCAGATCCAATTCTTCCAGTCATTCTCACTTCCCTGCTTTCTCACCATACCCTTTGATGCCCTGGCTAATCAAGTACCTACCTATCTCTGCCTTATATGTACCCAGTGACTTGGCCTCCACAACTGCTCATGGCAACAAATTCCACAGATTTACCACCCTCTGACTAAAGTAATTTCTCTGCATCTCTGTTCTAAATGGACGTCCTTCAATCCTGAAGTTGTGCCCTCTTGGCCTAGACTCCCCTACCATGTGAAATAACTTTGCCATATCTAATCAACTCCAACATCTTCCCAACTACTGAGGTCAGACTAACTGGTCAATAATTTCCTGCCTCTCCTCCTTCTTGAAGAGTGGAGTGATAATTGCAATTTTTCAGTCTTCCAGAACCATTCCAGATTCTAGTGATTCTTGAAAGAACATTACTAATGCCTCCATGATCTCTTCAGCTACCTCTTTCAGAACTCTGTGGTGTATACCATCTTGTCCAGGAGACTTAACTACCTTCAGTCCTTTCCATTTCCCAAGACCCTATTCTCTGGTTATGGTAATTTCACACAATTAATGATCCCTGACACCTAGAACTTCCACTATACTGTTAGTGTCTTCTACAGAAAAAAACTGACAAAAAACTACTTATTCAGTTTGTTGTACCCCATTACTACTTCTCCAGCATCATTTTCCACTGGCCCAATTTCCACTCTTCTCTCTTATTTACACTTTATATATTTGAAGAAACTTTTGTTATACTCTTTAATATTATTGGCCAGCTTACTTCCATATTCCATCTTTACCTTCTTGATGGCTTTTTTAGTTGACTCCTGTTCCCAATTTTTGAATTTCCCACTATATTTTGCTCTCTTATATGCCCACAATTGTGTAATCTTTCCTTTAGAATACTCCTTCCTCTTTGGGATGGATATATCCTGTGCCTTCTGAATTGCTTTCAGAAATTCCAGCCTCTGCAGCTCTGCTGTCATCCCTGTCAGTGTTCATTACCATTCAATTCTGGCCAACTCCTCTCTCAAGACTCTGTGATTCCCTTTACTCCTCTGTAATACTGATACATCTGACTTCAGCTTCTCCTTCTCAAATTTCAGAGTGGATCCGATCATATAATGATCACTACCCCGTAAGGGTTCCTTTACCTTAAGTTCTCTAATCAATCCTGGTTCATCGCACAGTACCCAGTCCAGAATAGCTGATCCCCCAACCACGAGCAGCTCTAAAAAGTCATCTCATAGGCACTCTAGAAATTCCCTCTCCTGGAATCCAGTACCAACCTGATTTTCCCTATCTACCTGCGTACTGAAGTCCCCCATGACTATTGTAACATTGCCCTTTCAACATGCATTTTCTATCTCCTGATGTAATTTGTAGGCCACATCCTTAGTGCTGTTGAGGGGTCTGTATGTAACTCATCTTTTTACTCTTCAATCCTGTATTCATTGTTTTAGACTTTGTCCTCCTTTTACATTGCAACTTATCCTATTGACTGCAATTTTGCCCCTCAAAAGCCTCTCCTGACTACACATTGCCGCCGTTCGTAAACCAGACACCTCATTTTAGCACTATTACCCACCTTTCCTAAGATGTTTCTTGCATTGAAATATAAGCTGCTCAGAACACCAGTCGCACCATGTTCAATTTTTTGTTTCCTAACTTTGTCTGATGTCTCATCAACATCTGCCTCCACAACCTGTCCACTAACTGTGCTGGCACTCTGGTTCCCATCCCCCTGCAACTCTAGTTTAAACCCCACTGTGCTGTATCAACAAACCTTCCCACTAGCCCTGTGAAATGCCCTCCTCATTGCTATCATCGGGAAAGGGGTACTTTTTTCCTCTCTCTCTATTATCATGTACTGCATTGAACTGCTGCTGTAAAGTTAGCTAATTTCGTGACATATGCCAGTGATGTTAAACATGATTCTGAAAATTGTTTCAATGTTTTGAGAACTGAGTGTCAGAATACAGGATCAACATGTGTTTCTACGTTCAGCCACATGGTGGCAGCAGATCGCAAAGAGTGCACTCAAAATCAGCATGGACTGGACTGGAGAGAGGACAAAGGCCAGAATGAAGGGTAGGGTAGGGGGAAGATCTGCTATGGCATGTTCAGTGAATTCAGATGAGAGGGGGAATGGGAGAGGAGGTAAAGGGGATTTATGTCAGAGTCGGAATCAAGTTTATTGTCACTAACATTAAGTCATGATATTTGTTGTTTAGCGGCAACAGTGCAGAGCAGGTGTAACAAATTTCTTGCTATAAGATACAATAAAAATAAAGAGGTCCAAAGAGGAATAGTAAGGTTGTGTTCATGGGTTCGTGAGCTGCTCAGAAACCAGGTGGCAGAGGGGAAGAAGCTGCTCCTAAACAATTGAGTATAGGTCTTCAGACTCCTGTACCTGAGGCTGGCGGGGATCTGTAATGATGGATGTTGCTTCTGGAGACACTGATTTTTGAAGATCTCGATGGTGGGGAGGCTTGTTCTCGTGATGGTTCTGGCTGGGAAGCCAAGAGGTGAAATTTGTAAAAGATGGAATATGGAAGGAGAGGACAGAATAAAGAGGAGGAGGTGGAGAGCCAGAGGGAAGAAGGTATAGGTGATAGGCAGGTCATAAGGTTGGGGTGGGGAGTGCAGGTATGCAGAGAAGGGCATAAGGAAAATCAAAGAGGAGGGAGAAGCAGAGGAGAGATGTCATCGGAAGTAAAGAAATTGATGCCTGATGCCATCAGGTTGGAGACAATGAAGATGGAATATAAGATGCTGCTGCTGAAATCTGTATCTGGTCTCAGTGTGGCAGTAGAGGAGGCTGCTGGCTGTGCTGAGCCACAGGATCGATGGCATAATGAGCAACAGGTGGTTTGTCATGAGGGTAGTAGAAATGAAGTTTCTGGTGATGGAAAGTTTATGATTTCAAAACGTTAAACTAATTCAAAGAAAAACACAGGAGTCTGGTATTGTAGGTCTTACTTGATCCTTTTTCAGGTTTAACATCATCTTTACTTTAAGCGAGGCATGCATGTATCACGTGCTAAGTGTGATGATGTATGCAATTAATGCATTTTTACATATAACCCTTAGTTTAAATGACTAAGAATGCTTAATGAACCACTTTATGTGCAAAATTGCTCAAAATTATTGAATTATTAAATACACAACACTCCTTCCAGCTGAGCTATAAGCTCCATCTCAATATAGAATTCATCAACTATATACACAGTATACGAAAGAATACAATTCAAGTTTAATTGACTACTCATGAATACAGCCAAATAAGACAGTGTTACTCTGGACTGAGGTGCAGGAACATACTGCCAACTCTCACACTCAGCATAGAGCACACAGCCATGCAATAAAAGAGTCCAGACTCGAGCCATCCAACACCGCCAGAGAGTGCAGATGCGGGTCTGCTGCCGAGCGAGCTCTGTTGCGGGAGAAGCAGAACCAACTCCAACCCAGATGCCGTACCGCACTACTTCAGGAGGAGTGCTTCGCTCCTGACGTCTCCCTCAGGTTGGCTGTCAACAGACGGCACCTCGGCTTGAGGACGACTCTTCACTACGACCGAGGCCACGCAGCTCCCCCCTCCCCCTCCACGCAGCTCCCCCCTCCCCCTCCACGCAGCTCCCCCCTCCCCCTCCACGCAGCTCCCCCCTCCCCCTCCACGCAGCTCCCCCCTCCCCCTCCACGCAGCTCCCCTCTCCCCCTCCACGCAGCTCCCCCCTCCTCACCACCAGTAAATCAGACTTGCGGCATTCCACGTCAACAATGTCCAAAAGAATCTCGTGATCACAAGAGAAACAACAAAGATGGTCACTCACTAGCAGGCCGTATGCCTCCTCCAACTCAGGCAGCAGCACGTTAAACAGCTCCTTCATTTTCTCTGCCAGTGAGCAACTCGCTGATGGAGTAGAACTGCAGTGCTTTAAGTGCCTAATAAGTAGCAGGATCTTGCAATCATTAAAAATACATTTCAATACAACAGTGGTACTTTTTGTTGACTCCATAGTAGGTGCTGTGACCAAACACGTAGCCATCTCACAAGAAGACAACTACTACATATTGATGTCCACGGCACAGAGAAGTTTAAATTGTCCCATTCAGACTCAAAGATTTATTCGCTGTGGTGGATGTCTTACTCTTGTGGGATGATCATAATGTCTTCCCAGACAAGGGGAAGCACTCTACTTGTCAGATAGGACCTGTGGCTGTGAAACAATCTCAGGTTCTGGTGCCCCCTCCGTGGAGATTGAGTCTGCAGGAAGTGGTTCTGACAGCTCTGGACATCTTTCTTCTCCTTTCCTCTCTCTGGATCTACTTTGATGCTTCTCTATTTCTTTCTCACATTCCTTCCTCTTTCACACCATTCTCTTTCTTATTTACATTCTTACTCTCTATGTCTACCCTTCTTTTTCTTCTTCTAGTTTATGCACCTTGATCTTGGGAAGGACAAGTTATTTCAATGGGGTATTCTCTTCTTATTTCTTCTATTGCTCCCTTTACAAACTGATCTCACCTCTTGGTTTCTGCGTCCACAGCATCATCTGACGAATCCTCTGTTTTCATACTTCCATTGATTCCCTTCTTTTCAGCCTTCCAGCTGGGCTTTGATCATTGCATCTACTTTTACAAGCAGCTTTTTGTCTCCCACTTCAAAATTATGCAGTGATTTTCACTGCTTTATTAAATTTTAGCTGTGCAAAATTATTAAACTATTAAATTATGCAACAACCATTATGCACACAGAGTAAATTCTGGTTCTTTATATTCACAAAAGGTAAATGGTTGGCACTCTCCTGAAGTACCTTGAACTGTCTTCCAGCTTAAAACCAAACCACAGTTTGCAACTATCTGGCTTGTTAACATGGTCAGCTTTCTCAGATACATTGCCCACAAAATCTGTTTTCCCCACACCTCTGCTTTTGTCACTTTCATACTTCTTCTCAGCAACATGGTCCTTCCTTGGTCTGATAGGCTTTTCAACCAGATCAACATAAGTGAGCTTTGCTGATATTGTAAGCGTGAAGCTGAAACACTTAGAACTGAAGACATCAGTGACTGCAGAATGCTTTGGATTTCATGAACGGAATCAAAAGGGAAAGGAAGTCCATTTCAGTGTACATGGCTGATGAAAGAGATTATCTGAGCATAGTCAATTCAAATATGGACTTAATGATACAGTAAGAAATTATTTAGTTTGTGGAATTTTACAAGAATACATTTAAAAATGACTCCTAACAGAAGCACAGCTAAAATTTAAAAAAGCAGTGGAAATCACTGTTTTAATGGAAACTGCAGAGGAGCGTCTGAGTTGCAGTTAGAAATGAAAGTGAGCATCAGCATCGTCTAAACAGAAACTGGTCTGGCCATTAGAGCAAGGGCTCACATATACCAAACGGATGCAGGTTTAAAGGCAAAATTTGCAGAAAATGCAAAAAAATTTAGGTCACATACAAAGAGTACATATGGGCAGACAAAAATAAATGGACGGCACAGGGAAGAGATAATGCTAAAAATTCTAGTTGCAGATTCAAAAAGAGCTGCTGTTGATGAAAAAGCTGATAATGACGAGAGTGATGAGCAAGACACAGGATTGGGTAGCCTTGAGATTAATAATGTGAAAAATAACAATAAGCAAGTGAGACCCCCTGGTTTCCTTGGCTGTGTGCGTCTAGGGAAGACAAGCGCCAGCTCAACCAAACTCGTGAGATCAAGGCACACTTGATCCTCCCCAAAACTCACTTCGTTTGGATGCTGTGTAATTTGCTACTCTGTTACAAATTAATTCCATGAAGTAACAGAGACCACACTGCATACAATTAAAGGAATTATATTTATGAATCTTAACTGAAGGGTTAGTAAAGAATACCAAAAAGATAAGGGCCCGTTCTAATTAAACTGACAAATGTGCACAAGTTGGAGCTCATCTTGAACTTCTCTGTCACTCACGTGCTGGGCCCTCGGTCAGTGTGAAAGCACGTACCGCCGTCCGATCATCGCTCACTATCCATCTCGAACAAATGAGTCTCCCACCGCATCGTACACTACGACTGGTTCTCCCCGGCATCTTCTTTCTTCACCTCCTCTCGATCAAAAGCCCTAAGCCCAGCCTTAGTGTCCCTCACCAGAGAAGCCTCCCCTTATTGGATGGCACTCATTCCTCCTCATCTATGATCTTCAACAGTAACCCAAACAGGCATGAAAACAGAACAGACTGCTCTTACAGAACTGCCAAGATAAAACATGTACAGCATTACAGTAAAAGTATGAACCAGGGCATTACTCAGGTAATATGGCTTACACGAGAAGTGGATACATGTTCAGCTGTTTTAGTCTTCCAGAAAATGACTTAGAACAGTGTTTCAAAGATACTAAACTGAAGCCTGCAGATATCCAACTTAAACTGGTGAAAAGATCACTCCTGTGGGAATGACATTTCTTAACAGTGAAATACAACAACCAACAAGGCAGATTGAGCGTTTATGTGGTAAAAACAGGAGGATCAGCATTGTTGGGATGTGAGAGACAACTTGATTGGAGATCCATTGACCATTGGTTTGCCACATCCCCTGCAATGGAGGAAGCCATCTGAAAGCGAATTCCGAAGGGTACTGGATGACGTCTCCATGCCGAACACCATGAACCGTTGGGCAGCAGAGTACAAACAGGTGTTGGTGTCAACCTCTGTGCCTCTGGTTGGAAAGCGAATTTTACCAAGGAAGGTCCAAGCTGCTCAGAAGAAGCGTGAAAGTGACATAAGCAGTGGTCTGACTACAACCGTTTCTGTAGGCAACATATCTGAGAAAGCTTCTGATATGAAAAAGGATCTAGTGTTTTCCCAGAGTATATGATGAATAGCCTCTTCTCAGACTTCCAGATGGGTACAGGAATTGACTTAAACTGATGTTTTGATGACAAACTCTGCCAACTTCTTCAGGAATGATGCCTGGGCATGTCTAGAACAGTGGTATATGTACCCCAATGGTCCATCCCTCCTGATTGGTTAGTCCTCATCCAATCAGGTTTCCGCTGTCCCACCTTGTTTGCAATCAAATTCCAGTTTTTACTTAGAGCAAGACCTTCATCTTTGTTAAAATTCTTTTCCCCTAGTTTTATTTTGATGGCTTCCTTCACCAGGCGGTCCCCATAACCATTGGTGCATACAAAAGTTTTGTGCCATTGAAGTCAATCCTAAGGCCATCGCGAATACAGTGTTCTGCTACCGCCAATTTCTCCCAACAACCCAAACAAAAACACCTCCATACTCCTTGCTAGGTCGTTCCACTGTGTATCCCATCGGAGTCTGAAATAGTTTTCACATAGTTGATTGAAGTAGAAAGAATGTATTTCGGGCCCCAAGAGCCTTCAAGAGGAAAGAGGACGACTATGCATGTTGTACCTATAGAATGGCTACAAGGAGAAGGAAATCAATCTGGCCCTAAAAAGGGCCGACAGAAAAACCAGGAAACCGAACAATGAGGGAATCCTGTAAATGCCAGCCGTGGTTTTTGGAACCACTTGGAGAAGGAAGCCATTGAACTAAAACTAGAAAAAAAGAATTTTGACAAAAATGAATGTCTCACTTTAAGTAAATGCTGGAATTTGATTGTAAGCAAGATGGGACAGTGGAAACCTCATTGGATGAGACTAACAAATCAGGAGGGATGTACAATGGGGGGTATACATACCACCAGACTAGACATGCCCAGGCATCATTCCTGATGAAGATGGCAGAGTTTGTCATTGAAACTTCGGTGAAAATCGATACCTGTACCCAGCTGGGAGCCCGAAAAGAACCTATAAGCTTCTGATATGTTAATCAGGAAGTTACTTGCAAAATATGGCTTGGTATTTAGCTGAGAGTGAATTCCAGGAGCTTCAGGGAAGTTGCAAGCATTCTGCTTTTGTGAGTATAAAGAAACAGAATCTGCTATGCGTGCATTAAAGTTATTGCATGAACTTCCCGTGGGAGACAGAAAAAGCTGCTTGTAAAAGTAAATGCAAAGACCAAAGCTCAGCTGGATGGAAGGAAGGCCAAAAAGAAAACAGTCAATGGAGATAGGAAAACAGAGGATTTGTCAGATAATGTTGTGGATGAGGAAACCAAGAGGAGAGATCAGATCGTAAAGCGAGCAATTGAAGGATTAATAAGACAATACTCCAGTGAATTAAACGCACCTTCCCAAGATCAAGATGCACAAACTAGTAGAAGAAGAAGAAGAAAAGTGTCTGCTGCTAAGAGAAGCACTTGCTGCATTCTCAGACTCAACCCCTACAACCACCACGGAGGAGGCCCCAGAATGTGAGATCGTTTCACAGCCACAAATCTCACCTGCCTTTGACCTCCCTCGTCAGGAAAGACATTTTCCCACAAGAATAAGAAATCCTCCACAGCAATTAAATCTTCAGACCTGAATGGGAAAATTTTTAAATATTTATACACTGTGGATGTCTGTATGTAGTAGTTGTATTGTATAGCATACTGTGTATATGGTTGAGATGCATTCTCTATTGAGTTGGAGTTTATAGCTAAGCAGGAAGGAGTACTTTGTATTTAATATTTCAATAGTATTTGAGTAATCTTGTACATATATATTGACTGATTAAGTGCTCTTGTTCATTTAAATAATTAATCACAAGTTATATGTAAGCAAAGCTCATTTCTAATGTTTGACTGGAGCAGTCAAACTTTAAAGCAAACTGTATGCCTTTAAACACAAAGCACTTAGCAAAGTTGTCATTGGCAATGTGTTTCATAATACTGTTCCGATAGCTCAGAATACATGAGTCTGTTACCCTTTGTGTAATCAAACTCAACAATCTTTCTGAGGTAAGCAGCTATTTCTGATATTTTAATGATCATTATTACTCAGAAGTCACTGTTCGTGAATCCATGAATCCTTTATGAACCTGTGAATACTTCCGTTTTCTAACTTTAAAAAAACATGATCATGTCTTCCCTCTTCCCTTCCAAAGACCATGTGCTTTCTGAAATTCGGCTGTCCCTCACTGTCTTATTTCAAATGCTTTACTCCATTTAACAGATCGGTAGCCATTTTTGGTTTGTTTTAAAAATATCTCATGGTTAATGTTATGTTTGGTAACTTCAAATATTAAACTGATTCAAAGGAACACACAAGAATCCAGGAATGTCGGTTTAACTTTGTCTTTACTTGAAGCATGCATGTATTTTGTGATGGTGTGATGATGCATGCAATTAACATATTTTTATATAAAATCTGTAATTAATTATTTAAACAAACAAGAATGATTAATCAGTATTCCAATAATGTATAATATTCGAGTACTGTTGTGTGTGTATGTATATATAATATTAAACTCAAATATTATTGAAATATCAAATACACAACAGAAAGAAGCCCTAATCTTAAGACATAAGACATAGGAGCAAAATTAGGCCATTTGGCCCATTGAGTCTGCTTTGCCATTTCATCATGGCTCATCCATTTTTCTCTGAACACCATTCTCCTGCGTTCTCCCCATAACCTTTCACACCCTGGCTGATCATGGACCTATCAACCTCCACCTTAAGTGCACCCAATGACCTGGCCTCCACAGCTGCCTGTGGCAATGGATTCCACAGATTCCCCGCCCTCTGGCTAAAGAAATTACTTCTCATCTCTGTTCTAAATGGGCGTCCCTCTATTTTGAGGCTGTGCCCTCTGATCCTAGACTTCCTCATCAAAGGAAACATATGCTCTATCTAGGCCTTTCAACATTCAATAAGGTTCAATAAGATCCCCACTTCATTCTTCTAAATTCCAGTGAATACAGGTCCAGGGCCCTCAATCGCAGCTCATATGATTACCCTTTCATTCCCAGAATCATTCTTATGAAACTCGTCTGAAACTTCTTCAATGTCAGCACATCCTTTCTCAAATTAGGCGCCCAATCCTCCGAGTGAGGCCTCACCAGTGCCTTATGCAGCCTCAGCATCACATCCTTGCCTTTACATTCCAGTCCATATCATGCATCCGCTAGCAGCAGATAGATAGTTCAGCAGTGAGGAGAATAAACATTTTGTGATTTCTTTCAAACTTCTTGGTTCCAATTCACATTTTGGAATGATAGGTCACACAGTTTCAATGCTGCTATCTAGCTAATGTTATGAAAGAATGCTAAGGTTTTTGTTTCCATATATAATGCATACTTTAGAAGGCAAAAGCTGTAGTCTTCCTGTAACTCAATATTAACTTACTTTCTTCTTTCTCAGTTCTGACAAAGAGTCTTTGACCTGAAATGTTAGCTCTGTTTCACTTTCCAAAGATACTGCCTGCCCCTGCTCAGTGCTTCCTTCATTTTCTGCTATGTCAGTTTTCAGGTTTCTGCATCTTCGTTTTGATTTTCAGAAAATTGAATAGGTTCACCACCTGAAAAGATCTCTTCTCTCCTCATCTGCAACCGCAACCCTTCAGCCAGGAGAAACATTCTCCCCAATTCCAGTCTGTCGGGCCATGTAGAACAGGGGATCAAAATAAAAAAGGGGGATGAATATAGGACTGAAGTTATTCTATTTGAATGCATGCAGTACATGGAATAACGTAGATGAACTTGTAATGCCTATGAGATTGGCTTTCTAGAGCAGCTTGTGGTTGAGCCCATGAGGGGAATGGAAATTCTGGATGGTGTTAGGTAATGACCCCTATTTGATAAGGGAGCTTAAGGTAAAGGAAGGCAGGAATCCCGATATGACAGAATTCACCCTGCAGTCTGAGAAGTAGAAGCTAAAATCAAATGTATCTGTATCAGTGGAGTGAAAGGAATTACAGAGGCAAAAGAGAGAGGAGCTGGCAAAAGATGATTGGAAAGGATCACTAGCAGGGATGGCCTGGAGCATCTGGACAACAAAGACGCAAACATCAGGGTGTTCAATACTGACCACAGCTTAGTTTTCAATACCATCATCCCCTCAAAACTAATCAATAAGCTTCAAGACCTTGCTGTCAATACTTCCTTGTGCAATGGGATCCTCAATTTCCTCACCTGCAGACCCCAGTCAGTTCAGATTAGCAACCATATCACCTCTGCATTTTCCATCAGCACTGAGTGGTACCTCTTAGTCAATGTCAGCAAGGCCAAGGAACTGAGTATTGACTTCAGGAGGAAGAAAGCGGAGGTCCAAGAGCCAGTCCTCACTGAGGGATCAGCGGTGGAGAGCGTCAGTGACAGTAAGTTCCTCTGTGTTATCATTTCAGGGGACCTGACCTGGGCACAGCCTGTAAGTACATTTACGAAGAAAGCACTGCAGTGCCTCAACTTACTTAGAAGTTTGCGAAGATTCCACATGAAATCTATAACTTGACAAACTTCTATAGATGTGTGGTGGAGAGTATATTGACTACATCACAACCTGGTATGAAAACACCATTGATCTTGAAAACAAATCCTGCAAAAAGTAATGGTTACAGCCCAGTCCATCAAGGGTAAAATACTCCCCACCATTGAGCATGTCTGCATGGAGCATTGTCACAGGAAAGCAGCATCCATCATCAAAGACACCCACCATCAAAGTCATGTTTTCTTCTCGCTGCTGCCATCAGGAAGAAGATACAAGAGCCTTAGGACTCACACCACTAACTTCAGGAACAGTTATTACCCCTCAATTGGCAGACTTCTAAAGCAGGGGGGGTAATTCCACTGAATTTCATTTGTCCCATCACTGAACTATTGTCACAACCTGTGAACTCACTTTCAAGGGCTATTCATTTCATCTTCTTGACACTTATTGCTTATCTTTTTCTTAGCTCAAGCTGGTAAAACCTGAGGTACAGGCTTAGCCAAGCATACTCATTTGGCAACTGCTAGGAACTTTCAGACTGTTCTATTGGTGTTTAGTATTGTGCCTTTCTGAAGATTTACATAGCTATTACTGTGTAGTTTTAATTGTCTAATGTTATCGTGTAGTGCCTTTGGGTCTGCAGGACTATTGGGATAATGTATACCTTGTTCACGTTTCCAAAGCCTTTCAATTTCCTCTTTTAATTCAGCATATTTCTGGTGTTTTTCACTTTCTGATTTCTGTAAGTTATGTGTGTTTGGAAAGGCGATATCTATTAAATAAGTTGCTCTTTTTTGTTTATTCTGTATTATTATATCTAGACAGTTTTATGGATTGCCCTGTCCATAATATCTGATTGATCATAATAGAATTTGTGGTATTCTGACTCTAAAACTGGATCAACCTTGAATTTATAGTAAGGTGTGATTTCATTTATGAGTTTGTATTTTAAAGCAAGATTTTGATTAAGTTTGCCTCTTGATTGTGCTTGTGTAAGTAATCAGATTGTGTTAAACTGCTACAGATCCTGGAATGTGTTGGATTGTCTCTGGTTTTTCTCAGCATTTTCTACATTTATCATCTTCAATTTGTTGGACTTTTATTATGTGTTTTTTGACAATTTTTTGTGTTAACCACCTCGTGCTGTATTGCCACAAGGAGCTCTTCTGTTTCTGGGAAGAGGTCTCCAACTCTGAGCCAGGCATTCGACGCTTCCTTGTCAATTTCCAGTCTGCCCAGACCACGGGGATGTCTTCCATGGAGAGCCATGTTCTTCTATTGATTAACTTTTTCTTCTACAGTGATAATGTCTTCATTTTTCAGGTTTGTGGTTTCATTTAAGTTTAGTGCATATACTTCCTATTGGAATTGCATATGCTTGTGCGGAGTGCTGAATCCTGTTTGCGTTGATGAAAGTATATTCTTTGAAGTTTTATCTGACTGTTATGTAGATTTTTAATGTCTGTTATTCTGCTCCCACATTCTGTCCAGGCAGTTTTAATCTAAGTGCATTCGAATGTGCCTAATGTCATTTGAGTTCTTAATTTCTTTGTAAATTTTCAAGATTGGTATCAGACCAAGTTATTATGTAAAAAGAATACAGAAATATAGGAAGTGTTCACTGTCTTTGTTATATTTTTACTGTTGAACTCTCTTTGACAGATTTTCTTTCAACCTGAAGCAAATTCTGTCAAAAGTTTTTCCAAATTTCTTTAATTCTTGAAATCCCAGATATTTATACGTTTCACATTCATCCATCACTTGTACTGTATCCTGCTGTTCTGTTTTGTATCTTATAGCCTTAATGCACCTTTCTTTATGTTTAATGTTCTTGATTGGACATGGAATCTAAAGGTATGGGGAGAAGGCCGGGAACTGGGGTTGAGGAGGAGAGAGTAAAAAAAGGATCAGCCATGATTGAATGGCAGAGCAGACTCGATGGGCCGGATCGCCTAATTCTGCTCCTAGGTCTTATGATCTTATGGTCTTACGGTCTAATGTTCTGCATTTATCCAGTCCAAAGTTCGTGTTTATATCATTAGAAAATAGTTCTATTTGAATTAATTGCTTTCATTTAACTAATGAAGGATCATATAATTTCTAATCATCCATGTATAAAAGGTATGTTAAGGTATAGCTCATTTCGTTGTTTTTGATTTGATACCCAATTTTTGACTGATTCAGTAGTTTAGAGTGTGGGTTTAAAGTGAGGCAGAACCATAGTGGACTTAGAGAGTCACCTTGGAAAATGCCTCAGTTTATTTTGATGTTAGTGGGTGTTCTGTTTTGGTTGTTAATAGGATGATTACAGTATGCCAATGCTTCATCAGATCTTGCAAGAATTTCACAAGTATTGAGTGTAGTTTATATATATCAAACTTCTATTAACCGTGGGTGTGGGACAGAGTCAAATGCCTTTTGGTAGTTAATATAGCAATATGAAAGATATCTGCTTTTCCGCCAGGCTTGATTTAGAATTTCGGAATCTAATATTATTATATTTTTTTCTCAGCTCAAGCTAGTAAAACCTAAGGTGCGGGCATAAAGAAGCATACTCATTTCTCAATTGCTAGGAACTTTCAGACTATTCTAGTGGTGTTTAGTATTCTTGCTTTCTGAAGGCTTACTGTGTAGACCTAACTGTTTAATGCTATTGTGTAGTGCCTTTGGGATGACACCTATTGTAGATATTACTGTCAGAACAATGTATATACCCTGTTCATGTTACAAAGCCTTTCAATTTCCTATTTTAATTCAGCATATTTCTGGTGTTTTTCACTTATTAAGTCTGTTTGGAATAGCTGTATGTATTTTTGCTTGTTTATCCTGTAGTATTGTATCCAAATGGTTATAAATGAGCAATTGCCATTTGCTGGGAAGAGAGCAATAAGTGGATGGTGGCCTGGAGCAGAGCCTATAAAAAGGTATTAAAGGTCAGACACATGACTGACAAACAATGACACTGGAATGCAATATTTGAATAGGTAAGAAATTAATATAAAAGCAGATGCTTTAAGTGTGCTGGTGATGATACCTTTGTAAGAGAACGACTATCATGGATGTGAAGTGTCCCACAGACTCATGGAGATTCAAAACAGGATTAACAGAAACATGCGGCTAGCAGCAGAAACTCCTTTTCAACTGGTATTATATTTTTTGTTCTTTGATTGAAACATAGAAACAGAAAACCTACAGCACAATACAGGCCCTTTGGCCCACAATGTTGTGCTGAACATGTCCCCACCTCAGAAATTACGAGGCTTACCTATAGCCCTCTATTTTACTAAGCTCCACGTACCAGACATTTCCTCTGTACCTACACCCCAGCACTTTAAACCTGTGTCCTCTTGTAGCAACCATTTCAGCCCTGGGAGAAAGCCTCTGACTATCCACACAGTCAATGTCTCTCATCATCTCTATCACCTCTCATCCTCCTTCACTCAGGAAAAAAAGCCAAGTTCATTCAACCTATTCTGATAAGGCATGTTCCCCAATCCAGGCAACATCCTTGTAAATCTTCTCTGCACCCTCTCTATGGCTTCCACATCCTTCCAGTAGTGAGACAACCAGAACTGAGCACAGTACTCCAAATGGGGTCTGACCAGTGTCCTATATAGTCACAACATTACCTCTCAGCTCCTAAATTCAATTCCACAATTGATGAAGGCCAATACACCAATACGCCTTCTTAACCACAGAGTCAACCTGTGCAACCAGCTGCTCTATGGACTCAGACTCGGGATCCCTCTGATCCTCCACACTGCCAAGAGTCTTACCATTAGTACTATATTCTGCCATCATATTTGGCCTACCAAAATTAACCACTCAGCTGGGTTGAACTCCATCTGCCACTTCTCAGCCCAGTTTTGCATCCTATCAATGTCCTGCTGTAACTTCTGACAACCCTCCAGTCTATCCATAACACCTCCAACCATTGTGTCATCAGCAAACTTACTAACCCATCATCCCTCCACTTCCTCTCCAGGTCATTTATAAAAATCATGAAGAGTAAAGGTCCCAGAACAGATCCCTAAGGCACTCCACTGGTGACCAATCTCCATGCAGAATATGTCCCATCTACAGCCATTCTTTGCCTTCTGTGGGCAAGCTAGTTCTGGATCCACAAAGCAATGTCCCCCTGGATCCCAAGCCTCCTTACTTTCTCAATAAGCCTTGCACAGGGTACCTTATCAAGTGCCTTGCTGAAATCCATATACACTACATCTACTGCTCTTCCTTCATCAATGCGTTTAGTCATATCCTCGAAAAATTCAATCAGGCTCATAAGGCATGACCTGCCCTTGACAAAGCCATGCTGACTATTCCTAATCATATTATAACTCTCCAAATGTTCATAAATCCTGTCTCTCGGCATCTTCTCCATCAACTTACCAACCACTGAGTTAAGACTCACTGGTCTATAATTTCCTGGGCTATCTCTACCCCCTTTCATGCATAAAGAAACAACATCTGCAAACCTCCAATCCTTGGGAACCTCTTCTGTCTCCATTGATGATGCAAAGATCACCACCAGAGGCTCAGCAATCTCCTCCCTCACCTCCCACAGTAGCCTGGGGTACATTTCCTCCAGTCCCAGCAACTTATCCAACTTGATGCTTTCCAAAAGCTCCAGCACATCCTCTTTCTTAATATCTACATGCTCAAGCTTTTCAGTCTGCTGCAAGTCGGGTTCAAGGAAGGTCAGAAGAACTTAGCTGGTGTGCACAGAGGTACTCGTTGTGTAAGTTCACTGTTCTTCCACTGGGACAATAAAGGTACTTGTTGGTAAATCCAGATTCTCTGCCTCACTGATCATTATTCCTCGCTGGAATTAAGGAGATTAAGAGGGGATCTGATTGCAACAATGGCAGTGCAGGCTCGAAGGGCCTGTTGCCTGTTGCCTATTGTCTATTGTCTATTATTACAAGGGTGATTCCTGCAACTAGGGTCGTGCTTTTCCATTGGTCCACTGTTTCCTCCAAAATGATAATTTCTTCTTTTTTCTGGGATGTACTTTCTTTTAAGTTTAGTGTTGTGTACTTCCTATCAGAATTGCATATGCTCACATGGAGGGTTGAATCCTGTTTTCATTGATGAAAATGGACACCTGGAAGTTTTATCTGACTGTTATGTAAATTGTTTGTGTCTGTTATTCCACTTCCTCCTTCTGCCCTAGGTAGTGTTAATCTAAGTAGGTTTGGGTGTACATAGAGTTTTCTAAAATTTGCCATTACAGTTCTTATTTTTCTTTGTAAATTTTCCAGATCGGTTTCAAATGAAGATATTATGCCAAAAGAATATGTTAATACTGGCACAGCAAAGGCGTTTATTGCCTTTGTTATATTTTCACTGTTGAGTTCCGTTTGGCAGATTCTTCTTGTGCATTTTTTTTCAGCTCAAGCTGGCAAAACCCGAGGTACAGGCATAGTCAAGCACACTCATTTCTCAATTGCTCGGAACTTTCAGTCTATTCTAGTGATGTTTGCTGCTTTCTGAAGACTTACTGTCTAGCCCTAACTGTTTAATGCTATTGTGTAGTGCCTTTGGGATGACATCCGTTGTAGGTATTACTTTCGGGACAATGTGTATCTTGTTCATGTTCCAAACTCTTTCAATTTACCCTTTTAATTTAGCATATTTCAGGTATTTTTTTATTTACTGATATCTGTAAATTATGTGTGTTGGGAAAGGCTGTATCTATTAAATAAGTTGTTCTTGTTTGTTTATCCTGTATTATTTTAGGGGTTTAGATAGGATGGTGTTTGTTAGGTGTGTTCAGGAAGCTTTCTTGACACAGTATGTGGATAAGCCTACAAGAGGAGAGACAGTACTTGATTTGGTATTGGGAAACGAACCTGGTCAGGTGTCAGATCTCTCAGTGGGAGAGCATTTTGGAGATAGTGATCATAATTCTCTCTCCTTTACAATAGCATTGGAGAGGGATAGAAACAGACAAGTTAGAAAAGCGTTTAATTGGAGTAAGGGGAATTATGAGGCTATCAGGCAGGAAATTGGAAGCTTAAATTGGGAACAGATGATCCCAGGGAAAAGTATGGAAGAAATGTGGCAAATGTTCAGGGGATATTTGTGTAGAGTTCTGCATAGGTATGTTCCAATGAGTCAGGGAAGTTATGGTAGGGTACAGGAACCGTGGTGTACAAAGGCTGTAATAAATCTAGTCAAGAAGAAAAGAAAAGCTTAGAAAAGGTTCAGAGAGTGAGGTAATAACTCATCAGTTAGTAACTCATCAGGGGTGATGGATAAGTTCGTGGCCTAAGGTAAAAGGAGATGAGTTATTGACTTCAAACTTTCTGCATAGTCACTCAAAGAGTTGACCTGCACATGCATGTAATGAGAGCTGTATAACTCATTTCCTCTAACTTAGGCCATGAACTTATCAATCACCCATCTGTGGACGGTTTCTGGAGGTCAAAGATCCGTATGCTTCACAACCGCTGGACTAAGTGTGTAAATGTAGGAGGGGACTATGTTGAAAAATAAATGTGCTAGGTTTTCTAAAATTGACTCCTTCTACCTTAGGCCACAAACATATCAATCACCCCTGTATGTACTTTGGTAATAATTTAGTTTGAACTTTGAACTTCGATAGATCTGGGGGAAATGATCCAAAAGAGGAAGAGAGAGGATGAGGAAACCATGGTAAAAAAAAGCATAAAAGCAAAAGAGTGGGCATGTAAGATTGCAAAAATTAATGGGAATGTAGAGGATTGGGAAGCTTTTAAAAACCAACAGAAGGCAACAAAAAAGCCATGAATAGAGTAAAGTTGAAATATGAAGCTAAGCTAGCCAATAATATAAAACATGATACAAAAGTCTTTTTTTCCAGATATATAATGAGTAAAGGGGAGATGAGAGTGAATATCGAACTGTTGGAAAATGATATTGGAGAGCGAGTAATGGGGGACAACAAATTGGCAGATAACCTTGATAAGTATTTTGTAACAGTCTTCACTGTGGAAGACACTAGTAGAATGCCAGAAATGAGGAAGTATCGGGGGCATTAATGAATGCCATTGTTATTACTAAGGAAGCTGAAAAGTTTGAAGGTAGATAAGTCATCTGGACCGGGTAGACTACACCACAGGATTCTGAAAGAGTTAGCTGAAGAGATTGTGCAGATGTAGGGTAATGTAATGGGTGTAAATGTACATAATTCACAATAACCGACAGTGAGTTGAGGTTTCGCTTTAAGAGATTGGTCTGACATGATGACATAATTACGTAAAGGGATTTTAGCACACTTTGAGTTCTATTTGTTGATGTTCATTAAAGGAGTTGCTACATCTTTCTGAAACATAAAACGCCTCTGCCATTTTATTTGCGAAAACCAGCATTGGTGACTTTGATGATCTTGGATGAATCCAGAATAATTAAATATTTTGGCCAATGCAGTCGCTTTGAAGCTGCTGGAGTTTTGAGAGCAAAATGCTGTCATTTGGTTCATACATGTGAGGCTCAATTCATGCTTTGAGAAATCAACACCAACAACATCAAATATTTCTAGGTAGTAGCATCGCCCAACAATGAGGCTGTGAGAGTGATGAGTCACTGAACGTGATCACTGAAAATCCATCTTATACAGACTTTTGGACTATTGGAGTCTGAGCACGCCAAGCAGTTGCTCTCCTTACCCATTCTTGGTGATAATAAACCCTTGGAGATAATGGACCACATGCTGTCTGTCCTAGGAAGTCACCATCCTAGTTTTATTTTTAAAGAACTCTTCATGCAGCAAACGCCTGATCCATTTCATAGAGCCCTCGCTAATATACCTGTGAAGGATAAAAGAGAGCTTGCTAAAATGACTGATAGACTACACTCATCCAGGCAACAGTGCATCATTTCTCTTCCTTTTTCTACCTGAATAATTCTGGTCAGCAAGGCTCCAAACGTAAGGATGCCCACACTTGTGAAACAGACAACGCTGGACTTGTGTTTTTACCACGCTCGCTTTGCTACAAATGCTAGAAAGGGCCGATTGCCTTGCAGCTTCGACAGTGGCAGCGCATCAGGACATCAGAAGTCTGAGAACACTGTGGGTTCCAGCTTCCAGGGACGTCCCCTGTTCAATATGGACACCCTTTCAAGGTGATGGTTCCTGTGTAACACAAGGGCTCAGATGAGTGTGCTGCCAGCATCGACTATTGATCTGAAGGCAAAGAGCGATGAAACCTCACTGGAGGCCGCCAACGGCAGCAAGATCCAGGTTTACAGCAGCAGGACCTGGAATTATGAGACACAACAGGTGACACTCCGGTTCACTGGGTGACATTACACATGGGGCTTCATCCTGGCTAAAGTGGCTAGACCTCTGCTCGGTGCAGATTTCCTTTGCCCAAGGTCTGTCAGTCGATCTGCTGTCTTGTGGATATCAAGGACTTTGGGTCGTTACCCTGCTCCCCTAGTAAGTTCCCCACAATGACTGTCAAGCGCATGCACCACCTCATGTGAATTTACTCAAGAGCTGGGCACATTCTCAGACCTCACCTACAGTCACAAAACAAGGGGTTAAACACCACATTCCCACAATTAGCTCACCAGTCCATGCCCAAGCGCGTAGACTGGACACAGAAATGTTGGCAACCGCGGAGGCTGAGTTTGCCAATGTGGAAAGACTTGGCATTGAATGCCGATCGAATAGCCCCCGGAATTTGCCCCTCTATGTGGTCCTAAAGCCGATGGTGGTTGCTGCCCATGTGGCAATTAGCAGCATCTTAACAAGGTCACTGCCCTTTATCATTACATGGTCCCACACATCCAAAACTAATTGGCACCTTTAGCCGGAAAGTTAATTTGTTCCAAAGTCAGTCTAGTTAGAGGCTTCTATCTGGCACCTGTGTGCTCGGAGGACATTCTCAAGACAGCTGTGATAAATCCATTTGGCCTTTTTGAGTTTATGTATGTGCCATTTGGGCTGAAAAATACAGTACAAACTTTCCAATGGCGGACTCTGTATTAAAAGACAGATAGTTTTTTGTTTACCTGGATAACATACTTGTCACCAGTGGGTCCAAATCTGAACAGGTGCCTCATCTCCGCACACTTCTCGAGCGCTTAGGCTAACACAGGTTGATTATTAGCCCTGCTAAATGCCATTTTGGGTCGTCAGCCATTGACTTTTCTCGGACATCGCATCTCCGCAGAAGGCATGAAACTCCTCCCATCAAAAGTAGCCTCTATTATGGATTTCTAAAAAACGACAGGACTTTTTAGATATTGTGAATACCTATCACCACATTATTCTGCAAACCGCTGAACTTATGTTTCCCCAGTATAGTGCGCTTAAAGACAATACCCCTAATCTAGTGTTTGACAGGTACTGACATGTGCAGGGAATTTGATGACACCAAACTGACTCTTTCCAATGCGACTGCTGGCGTACCTGCTCCCCAATGCGCCCGTAGCCATTACTACTGATGCTTCAGATTATGCTAGGTGTGCTATGCTTGAACAGTTGGTCGGTGGTGTGAGGCCACCGCTTGCCTTTTCCAGCCAGTAGCTTCATTCCCTGAAAGAAAGTACAGCGCATTTGACTGTGAGCTCTCAGTTGCTATCTGGGGATCCACCATTTTGTTTTCTACCAGAGGATTGCCATTTCGCTGGGCTTGTTGATCACAAACCCCTCGTGTACGCGATGGCCAATGTATCAAACCCTTAGTCTACACATCAGCAACACCAACTGGCCTGCATATCAGAATTCACAACTGATAGACAACATATCAATAGGGAAAATTAATGCCATGGCTGATTGCACCTCACAACCAGCCACTGTGGCCATACACATAGGGATTGACATGCTAACCAAGCCATTGATCCAGAGGTCCAGGTTTACAGAACAGCAATCATACTCCTGCATTTGGCTGACATTAAGTTCGGGGAAGCTGGGGTTTCTCTCCTGTGGGATGTCTCAACTGGTTGCCCTCGTCCCATAGTGCCTGCGAACTGGAGGTGGATTGTTTTTGACTCTATACATGGCCCTCCCATCTGGGCTGGAAGGCCTCACAGAAACTGGTTGCATTAAAGTTTGTGTGGCATGGCCTTAGAAAAGACTGTGTGATTGGACTTCAACCTGTGGAGTTCCAGTGGGGACAAAATAGCCATCATGTTCAGGCACCATTGGTCTTTTTTGAAGTCCCAAAACAATAGGTGGCTCATCTGAGTTCCGGACAGGCTTTCAATGGCAGTTTTAGTGAATACTGGGGGGCCTATGTGGGATAATGTAATTGGTGGAAAAGTACATAATTCACAACCAACATTGAGTTGGGGTTTCACTTTATGAGGCTGGCCTAAATGATGACTTAATTATGTAAAGGCTTTTTTGTAGCAAGCTTTGAGTTCAGTTTTTTTAGTGTTCAATAAATGAGTTGCTACAGCTTTTCTGAAACATAGAAGGCCTCCACCATTTTATTTGTGAAGACCTACGTAGGCATTAGTAATGATCTTTCAAGAATCATGACATCCTGAAAAGGTTCCAGAGGACTGGAAAATTGCAAATGTCACTCCACTCTTTAAGAAGGGAAGGAGGTAGGAGAAAGGAAATTATAGGCCAGTTAGCCTGACTTCAGTGGTTGGACGATGTTGGAGACCATTATTAAGAATGGGTTTCAAGGTGCTTGGAGACACATGATAAAGAAGACCGAAGTCACCATGGTTCTCTCAAGGGGAATTCTTGCCTGACTAATCTGTTGGAATTCTGTAAGGAAATTACATACCCGAGAGACAAAGGAGAGTCAGTGGACATTGTTTATTTGGATTTTCGGAAGGCCTTTCACAGGGTGCCACTCGTGAGGCCGCTTAACAAGTTGAGAGCCCATGGTATTACAGGAAAGATGCTAGCATAGACAAAAGATCAGCTGAGGCAAAAGGTAATGAGTGGGAATAATGTTCTGTTAGCCTGCTGGTGATAGGTGGTCTGCCACAGAGGTTGCTTCTTTTTAGAATATATATTCAATGATTTAGATGAAGGAATTGACAGCTTTGTGGATGATACGAAGGGAGATACAGCGGGTGGGGTATTCTTTTGCACGACTAAGTTAATTTATAAATATAGTACATTAAATACTATAAGTTAAAATAAACAAACAAACAAACAAACAAATAAATAAATAAATAGATTTTCCAAAAATATATATATTATTGTAATTTATGTTATTTTTATATACCACTGCCACAAGGCAACAAATTTCACAACATATGTTAGTGATATCAAACCTGAATTTTCAAAGTACTTGTCTAAAAACCATCCATCCCATATACTCTCCTGGGATTTATTCTCCACAGTTTTATTGATCAGTTGATATGTAGACTGAAGTTACCCATAATTACTGACATAGCCTTGTTACATGTATCTCCATTTCCCCTGTTAGTGCTGTCTCCCACATTATCAGTACAATTTGCAGGCAACTCCCCTAATACCGTATGTGCAGGGATAGCACACAACTATTGTCCTGCTTCTGGCACCAAAGTAACCTGCCTACAATTCATTAAACCTAATTATACATCTTTGGAACGTGGGAGGACTCTGGTGCACCTGGAAGAAATTACACAGTCATGGAGGGAAAGCACAAACTCTCTAGAGGCAGTGGCAGGTTTCGAACCCTGATCAGTGATCACTGATGCTGTAAAATGATTGTGCTAATCATTACTTTGCTGTGCTGCTCTGCTTCTCAACAACGGCTGGACCAAATGAACATTTACTGAATATTTTATTGCAGAGCAGCTTTGCTGCTAATGGTCTTAATGGAGTTCACTATCCAATACAATTCAATAGGGCACTCACTCACTGAGACTGAAAATATGGGTCAAATAGAGAACTGACACAAGGAATCTTTTGCAGCTTTACTCTAGGTTGCTCGTTGAGTCTCCTATGAAGAAGCCGAAAGAAGCTAAGCTAAGCTGTTTTTATTTTGCAGCTCTCCTGCACCGATGTTATGATAGGCGAGAATGTGAACACCATCCCACTGAAATTCAATCAGAAACTCTATCTCCAACACTCCATCCTTGGAGTTAATGCATCACGTCCACATGCAATAAAGCTGGATGCTTTCTACTACAGGAAAGCAAAATCAATATCTCCTCCAGTCAGAACACCCGCTCAGCATCAATTCACATTTATGTCACATTTTTCTGAAGATTCTGGTTTTCTGAAGATTTTTCTGGTGTGAAGCAAATGTTTATACATGATTCTGATTAATTAGCAGACATTCCTGCATATGAATCATACCATTCCCAAGTAATGTGGTGTGATAAGTTTGAGGTAAAAATGGTTGTGATCCAGAATATTTTATTTATAGATACATTAACGTTCCCCGTTGATCTTCACTCTTCCCACTTCTTCTCCATCATTAAAATTAAACAATTAGCTAGTAGGGCTTACCATGCATCTAGAATCAAATAAGTCTTAAATTGCAAAGGAAGGCTGCCAACCTGAAATTTAGAAACATAGAAACATAGAAAATAGGTGCAGGAGTAGGCCATTCAGCCTAAATTTCACCTTCGGTTCTCTCTCTATATCAGAATCAGGTTTAACATCATTAGCATATGTCGTGAAATTTATTAATTTTGCGGCAGCAGTACAATGCAATACATGATAATATAGAAAAAACTGAATTACAGTAATGATATATATGTATCTTAATTAGTTAAGTTAAAATAAGTAGTGTAAAAATAGAAATAAAATGGATCATAGAATCAAAGAACATTTCTGACAAAAGAGGAGACCAATGGTTAGTTGTGATTTGTTTCCAATATAAAATGAACTAATTGGACTGACATAGTGTGATTTATTGAATTCTGTAAATATTTGAGAGGTTGGTCAAGACTAGACTGAACTTCTCTCTCAGCAAGAACCTGGATTCACTGCAACTTTCCTATCGCCACAATAGGTCAACGGCAGACACAACCTCAATGGCTCTTCACACGGCCTTAGACCATCTGGACAATACAAACACCTATGTCAGGATGCTGTTCATTGACTATAATTCAGCTTTTAATACCATTATTCCCAGAATCCTGATTGAGAAGTTACAGAACCTGGGCCTCTGTACCTTCCTCTGCAACTGGATCCTCCACTTTCTATCCGAAAGACCACAGTCTGTGCGGATTGGTGATAACATCTCTTCCTCACTGATGATCGACACTGGTTCACCTCAGGGGTATGTCTTAGCTCACTGCTCTACTCTCCCTATACCCATGACTGTGTGGCTAGGCATAGCTTAAATACCATATATAAATTTGCTGATGATACAACAATTGATGGTAGAATCTCAGGTGGTGACGAGAGTGTGTACAGGAGTGAGATATGCCAACTAGTGTAATGGTGTTGCAGCAACAACCTGGCATTCAATATCAGTAACACGAAAGAGCTGATTGTGGACTTCAGGAAGGGTAAGATGAAGGAACACACACCAATCCTCATAGAGGGATCAGAAGCGGAAAGAGTGAGCAGCTTCAAGTTCCTGGGTGTCAAGATCTCTGAGGATCTAACCTGGTCCCAACATATCGATACAGTTATAAAGAAGGCAAGACAGCGACTATACTTCATTAGGAGTTTGAAGAGATTTGATATATCAACAAATATACTCAAAAACTTCTATAGATGTACTGTGGACAGCATTCTGACAAGCTGCATCACTGTCTGGTCTGGGGCAGGCGGGATGGGGTGGCGGTACTGCACAGGACTGGAAGAAGCAGCAGGGGGTTGTAAATCTAGTCAGCTCCATCTTGGGTACTAGCCTACAAAGTACCCAGGACATCTTCAAGGAGTGGTGTCTCAGAAAGGCAGCGTCCATCAGTAAGGACCTCCAGCACCCAGGGCACGCCCTTTGCTCACTGTTACCATTAGGTAGGAGGTACAGAAGCCTGAAGGCACACTCTCAGTGATTCAGGAACAGCTTCTTCCCCTCTGCCATCCGATTCCTAAACAGACATTGAACTCGTGAGCACTATCTCACTTTTTTAAAATATATTATTTCTGTTTTCTGCATTACTTTTAATCTATTCAATATGCATATACTGTGATCGATCGATTTATCTATCTATCTATTTATTTATTTTTTTTCTCTCTTCTTCTATATTATGTATCACATTGAACTTCTGCTGCGAAGTTAACAAATTTCACAACACATGCCAGTGATAATAAACCTGACTCTGATTCTGATGAATGTTAGTCTTTCTGAAATCCATGCAGGCCATGGACTGACCCAACAGAGACTGGCAGACCGCTTTGCCGAGCGACTAAACTCCATCCTCCAGAAAAAGAGGGAATCTCCCGGTGGCCTCCCATTTGAATTCTACTTCCCATTCCCATTCCAACATGTCAGTCCATGGCCTCCTCTACTGCTGTAATGAGGCCACACTCAGGTTGGAGGAGCAACACTATATATTTTGTCTGGGTAGCCTCCAACCTGATGGAATGAACATCAATTTCTCAAACTTCTGGTAATGCTTCCCCCCCACCCCCCCCCCCCCCGCACCTCTCCTTCACCATTGCCCATTCCCATTTCCTTCTCTCACCTTATCTCCTTACCTGCCCATCACCTCCCTCTGGTGCTCCTCCCCCTTCCTTTTTTTCCATGGTCTTCTATCCTCTCCTATCAGATTCCCCCTTCTCCAGCCCTTCTTCTCTTTCACCGATCAACTTCCCAGCACTTAACTGCACTTCTCCCCCTCCCAGTTTTACAGATCACCTGCCACTTTGTATTTCTTCCTCCCTCCCCCCGCCTTCTTACTCTGACTTCTCATCTTATTTCTCCTGTCCTGATGAAGGGTCTTGGCCTGAAACATTGACTGTTCACTCTTTCCCATAGATGCTGCCTGGCCTTCTGAGTTCCTCCAGCATTTTGTGTATGTTGCCTAATATTTTTCTTAGTGTCCGCATTCTGGCCTATTGTTCATGTGTATAAACATTAACGCTCTTTTGCAAGTCTAAGGAATGCTGCGTTCAAAACATTGGTGGACTAATCGATGAAGAGTGACCATTAAAGTGACTAATCAAATGAGGGTGTGCTGAATACCATGTAGATGGATGAGTGGTTTGAATGAAAGAAACCAGGATGAGTTAATGTAAAATCAAAGAGTTTGTCCATCTCCAGTGCCTCTCCCGTGATGCCTTTTCCAGTTTTGTTGGACTTCAACCAAGGGCTGGGTAATCTCAGTTGGTGAGACCCAGGAGTGATTTCATATGCATGTCAGAATTTAGAGTTCCCCAACAACAGCAACAATTAAGAGGTGACTTAGAACCATGAGCCATGAAATCTTTGTATCGTACAGAAATCTTCATGGAAATCCTTGTGACTAGCTAAATAGTATTTTTTTGTGGTTTATTTGTGCTATCTATTTTATGATAATTTCAGCTTGTTACTTTTTTGTGTTTGTACACTTAATACCACATCTCCTGGGCACTCAAATTATTTAGGTCTGATTAATCCAATCTATTACACATAGACTTCTGAACTTGATGGGAGTCATGACCTTAAGCATAAACTAATTGATTTATTCAAACACTTTGGTTCCAAAACTTTATAAAACTGTCTATTTAGTAAGTTCATCTGTTTTGAGCAACTCAGAAGTTTAACTCATTAATTCTAAGACATTTCTGGGGCTGGCCATGATTTTATTTTCTTATGTTTTCATCCATAGTGTATTTCTGAAGTAGCCAAAATCAGCCAAAATGCAATAATTGGTGTAAAGTGAGGAATGTTGAGAAGTTAATGGTCATACAGAGTTCTGTTTCCTTCAGAATTAAAGCACCATTTTCTCCACAATACTTAACCCCTAAGCTTGGCCTGACTTATCTATAAAAGCAGAAACATCAACACATATAATCATTGTAGCAACAAATGGACATTTAATTCCATATATTTCCATCAGGCAGCCATCTGGCAGGAGGTCATGGTGAGGGCTGAATATTATTGTCAGTCAACCATTAGTCCATGGGTTAGCTCTCCCCAGCCAATTTGCTACCATAGGAGCAGAGGTTAATAGTAATTGTCAGAGTAGATGCTGAGAGGTTATTTCATCAGCCTAACAAATCTAGAGCTAAGGGAAAATACCTCATGAATAATGGTCAGTTGTCTTGTTTTGAGATAAGGGGATTTTTTTATTCAGGATTTTTTTTTAAGGGGATTTTTAAAAAAATTTTTAATACTATACCTCTTTAGAAATTCTCATCACTATTGGCTATGGAGGGTCTGTTGTGAAGATTCCTGGACACTGAAGAAAGCATTGAGCAGGAAAGGGAAGAAGGTGATAGAAGACGTGTTGTTTCAATGAATGGTGAGGCAAGCTCACAGCATGTATCAAGGGTCAGTAGAAATATTTTAACATATTCTTCTGTTTTGATGGAGTAAGAAAGCAACTGAGAGACCCATAAGAAATTCCTATGCTTCCCTTTTCCAAAGCAATCCATCCTATCCTCCTTAAGTGGAGTGACTTGTCACTCGGCACTCTGAGCTTCACCACTTGCCTATGGATTCCCAGTGAACTTCTATTGCACCTTCATGGCTCAGAGGTAATCCCCATCTGCATGCAGTCAGGAAGCCAGGCCCGTGTACAAAAGTGAGGACTGGAATTCTTCAGACTGAAACGCATGAGTTTGTGACCTACTCTGTAGAACCATCCCCTCCCTTCCTCTTCAAGCGCTATCCTATCCCTTTCCAATGCACTCATCAAGCCCAACCTGCAAACACAGTTTGGGAGTTCATCCCTAAAATTCTGTAAAAATGGGAAATAAGAACTTCAGTTCTGTACATTCTCCGGTATTGAGTCAATTTTGCAGGTTGAACTCAGAAGACAAATGTGGCAGCCCACACGAGCCTGTCATGCAGATCAGGCCTGGAAACGTTCAACCACAGCAGTCAGAGTTTTCTTTAATTCTTGCTTTTAGAAAGAATCCAGGTGGCACCGCATGTCAATGCTGTTTTTAATCGTTCATCTCAGTCTAGTCCCTCACAAATGTGAACCCACATGTGGAGGTGGCTGCATTACCTGAGATGGTTAGACCATAAAACCATAAGACGTAGGAGCAGATTCAGGCCATTCAGCCCATCAAGTCCACTCTGTCATCCCATCACGGTAGATTTATTATCCCTCTCAAACCCATTCTCTTGGCTTCTCCCTGTAACTTTTGACACCTTTACTAATCAAGAACCTATCAACCTCCACTTTAAATATACCCTGTGACTTGGCCTCCACAGTCATCCGTGCAATGAATTCCACAGGTTTCATGGGACTTTATCCTCCGCAGAAGGTTCATCGAAAGGAAGGGTATTCTTCTTTTCTGGGAACAAAGGAAAACAATTACACACTGAATATGTCTTACAATTTACAGTCTAGCAGCAGATCTCTGTGCTCTCAAACTAAATATTTCATAACCAGCAAGACTTCCCAATGCAATACGAGGTACTGGATGAAGTTCTACAAGTCTTCAGTGAAAGAGCAATTTTCATTCCAGGCTTGTCCTTATATTCTTCAGAGCTTCTTTGGGGTTTTGAAGGGTTACAGTTGACTTTTCCTTAAGTTCCAAATTCTGCCTCAGAACTTATTCTGCATGGATATTCTCTCCCTAATTAAAGTTCAGGAACTAACGGTAAGTTTAATCCCTAAAGCTAGGCAATCATATGAACATTTTAGCAAAAACCAGCAGTTAGTGTGTAAATTGAATTGAGCAAACCATGTCTCAGCATTTAGTTTAAATTGTTAGATACAAAGGAGAAGAAATTGTTCTGCATTAAACCCAGTTTGTAGGTGAAAGTGGGAGCAACATGCACCAATTTAACAGTCGGGGACATTCACCTCCATCAGTTCAGGCACTAAATGTATGTGCTACATTTGTTAGATGTCATGGATAATTATTTCAGCAGTTTTTAGGCATACTGGTCTCTAAAATAAGTTGAGAAACATTTGGATGTATAGGAAAAAGGTGCAGACTCAAGCTGATCAAGAGCTGTTCAGCCTGCAGTCAATTTAAAGGTGATATAAAGGAATGGTGCCACTGAAACAAAATAAAGCTGAATCATACTCCAACCCACATGCCTCCAATCCCCAGCACAACATCTTCCATATCCCTGGAATTTAACTGCAGGCTTCTTTTGTCAAGGCAAGCAGTCCAGAAACAATCTTCACTCAGCTGAGCCATATTTGGAGGCAGGACCAACTTCCACTGATCTTTTCTCTTTTGCCTCTAAACACGTATCCCTGCCTAGTTTCTATACTAGGGAACGCCATCCCCCAACAGATATTTGCTCAGTTTAGAACTTAGAAACAGGTTTATTACCACTCACCTACAATATAAAATTTAGTTTCTTGCAGCATCATGGACATAAAAATCTCCAAATTACAAAAAAGTGCAAAAAAAAATTAAAGCATAGAAAATAGAGGAGTAATGCATAAGAACAGGCCATGCAGCCCATAATATTGTGTCAAACTATCTAAAAAGCAAATCAAAAACACCCAAATACTAATCCCTCCTACCTGCACCATGTCCAAATACCCTCACTTCCTTACATCCATGTGCCTATCCAAACATCTCTTAAAAGCCTCTAATGAATTTGCCCCTATCACCATACCAGGCAGCGCATCCCAGGCATTCACCACTCTCTCAATAAAAAACTTACCCATCACATCTCTATTGAAACTTCCCCCTCACACCTTCAATGCATGTCCTTTGGTATCAGATATTTCAACCCTGAGAAACAGATACAGATTCTGTCCACTCAATCTATCATGATATTGTAAACCTCTATCAGATCTCACCTCAGCTTCTGACATTCCAGAGAAAATAATCAAAATTCATCCAGCCTCCCGTGATAGTACATGCCCTCCAAACTGGGCAACATCCTGGTATATGTCTTCTACACCCTCCCCAGAGCCTCAATATCCTTCCTATAATGGGGCGATCAGAACTGTATACGGTACTCTAGATGTGGTCTATCTAACATTTTATAAAATTTCAACATAACCTCTTGACTTTGAATTCAGTGTTTTGACTAATAAGAGCAAGCATTCCATAAGCCTTATTAACCACCTTATCAACCTGCATAGCCACTTTCAAGGAACTATGCAATTGGATAGCTCTGCTCAGCACCTCTGTTAAAGATCTTACCCTTAACAGTGTACTGTTTCCAAGTATTTGCCCTACCCAGGTGCAACACCTTACACTTACCCTGGTTAAATTCCTCCTGCCTTTCTCTGCCTATATCTACAACTGATCTATATTGTGCTGTGTTCTTTGCCAGTCTTCTAGACTATCCACAACTCCACCAATCTTGGTATCATGCGCAAACTTACTAACTCAACCATCTACATTTTCATACAAGTAGTTCACGTACCTCACAAACAACAGGGGTCCCAGCGGAGATCCCTGTGGAACACCACTAATTACAGGTCTCCAGCTCAAATAAGTCCCTTCAACCACCACCCTCTGTCTTCTATGCACAAGCCAGTTCTGAATCCAAACAGCCAATTTGCCTGGATCGAATGCTTCTTAATTTTCTCAGTTAACCTCCTATGAGGGTCTTTGTCAAATCGCTTGGTAAAATCCATGTAAATAACATCCACGGCTCTACCCTCATCAGTCCCTCTCATCACCTTGTCAAAAAATTCAATCAAGTTGATGAGGCAGAACCTGCCATGCACAAAGACATACAGCCTCTCCCTAATTAGGCCATGGGTTTCCAAATGCTCACTTTTCTTATGACTAAGAATTTTCTCCAGCAATTTCCCTACAACTGAGATGAGACTCACTGGTCTCTGGTTTCCAGGATTTTCCCTTGTTCCCTTCTTCAAGAGAGGTACAACATTAGCCATGCCATTCTTCTGGGACCTTGCCTGTGGCTAGGAGGATACAAAGATCTTGGTCTCTTGTCTCTTGCCTCCTTCAATAACCTAGGTTAAATCCCATCGTGCCCTGGGGCCTTCTCCACCATAATACTCATTAGGAGGCCCAAAACTTCCTACAATATTGAAAGAAGCCATTCAACCTATCAAGTTAATAAGTGGGTACACCTAAAAAGAAACCTTCATTAGCTTAAGATTGTGAACTGAAAACAGAAAGTGCAGGAAATACTCAGCAAAATTCTTCTGTGGAGATGGAGACAGAGTTAATAGTTGCTAGTTTTTCATGAGAACTGGGAACTTTTTAGAAGTCTGTGGGAGTTTATGAAACAATTGGGGAGAAGAGAACAAAATGGAAAGTCTATAAAATGAGAGAGGCAGGAGAAATGATGCAAGGTATTAAAAGTTTGGAGAAAGCATAACTGCAGAATAGTAATAATCTGATGGATATTCCCTTTCCAGTGCCCGAGAGCCTTATTACTAAACTCAGGTTTCTGGCACAGCAGCATAGCGTTACCAAAAGGTCAGAGTCATTGATGATAAAGTTAAACTTTTAAGAAATATTCTTTGCTTGGCTTGTTGTAATCAAGAGCCAATCCCCAGTTCTTAACATAGCTTGCAGTTTGAAGTTGGAGGCACAGCTTTGCAAAGTAAACTGACCAGGCCACTTTACAGGAATCACCATTAGCCAAACACAAGACTTTGGGGTTGTGTCACTGAGCATATCAAACATGGTCACAGGTTGGGATGTTTGTGTACTCAGAAGTCAGCCTTCACAGTATTCACTGTGGATGTTTGGCATCTCTCACCTGAAGTGTTTAAGACCACCTGTGTGAGTTACTGTGAACCAGCAAAGCTATCTGCAAAATATCACATGCAAATGAAGTCACCTGATAGAAAATAGTGTAAATACCATCACAGTTGTGGATTGTTATTTAATATAGAAAACATCGAAACATAGAAAACCTACAGCACAATACAGGCCCTTTGGCCCACAAAGCTGTGCTGAACACATCCTTACCTTAGAACTACCTAGGCTTTACCCATAGGCCTTTATTTTTTTAAGCTCCATGTAGCCATCCAGGAGTCCCTTAAAAGACCCTATCGTTTCCACCTCCACCACTGCCACCAGTAGCCCATTCCACACACTCACCACTCTCTGCGTAAAAAACTTACCCCTGACATCTCCTCTGTACCTACTTCCAAGAATCTTAAAACTGTGCCCTCTCATGCTTGCCATTTCATCCCTGGGGAAAACCTCTGACTATCCACACGATCAATGCCTCTCATTATCTTCTATGCCTCTATTAAGTCATCTCTCATTCTCCTTCGCTCCAAGGAGAAAAGACCAAGTTCACTCAACCTAATCTCATAAGACATGTTCCCCAATCCAGGCAACATCCCTGTAAATCTCCTCTGCACCCTTTCTATGGTTTCCATGTCCTTCCTGTAGTGAGGTAATCAGAATTGAGCACAGTACTCCAAGTGGGGTCTGACCAGGGTCCTATATAGCTGCAACATTACCTCTCGGCTCTTAAACTCCTACGATTGATGAAGGCCAATACACCATATGCCTTCTTAACCACAGTCAACCTGCATAGCAGCTTTAAGTGTCCTATGGACTCGGACCACAAGATCCCTCTGATCCTCCACACTGCCAAGAGTCTTACCATTAATACTATATTCTGCCATCATATTTGACCTACCAAAATGAACCACCTCACACTTATCTGGGTTGAACTCCATCTGCCACTTCTCAGCCCAGTTTTGCATCCTATCAATGTCCCGTTGTAACCTCTGACAGCCTTCACGCTATTCGCAACACCCCAAACATTTGTGTCATCAGCAAATTTACTAACCCATCCCTCCACTTCCTCATCCAGGTCATATATAAAAATCACAAAGTGTAGGGGTCCCAGAACAAATCCCTGAAGCACCCCACTGGTCACCAGCCTCCATGCAGAATATGATCCATCTACTCTTTGCCTTCTGTGGGCAAGAGTCGAGTGCACAAACACCTATCATCCCTGGGAGGGAAGTCACATGCTTCTTCATAAGCTGTCATGAAGGGGACCAGGATGGCAATGCTTGGTTGTTGGTAGGTAGGGTTAATACCTGACTTTCTAGAGCACTTGTGAGTTATGTTCCGGCTGGACTTGGTCCTTAAGCTGCTGGAGAAAAGTGCAGGAAGATCAGGTGCTGTTTTCTCCCGGTCCGGATTAGTTTTTAGTTCCAAGTGTTCCTGTCACATTTTGTTAACCTGTAACCTTATCTTTCAATATCTCTGAATCATGGAGGACAGCATGTGTATAGTTGTCTCTCTCCAGCAGACTTCATCATGATCATCATGACTCCAGTATTTCTACTATTTTTTAAATTTTTCTTAATTGTACCTAGGATTTTTTAATGTTCTGTCGCTGAGCAGCAGTGAACCGTCTGATTGGCCTATCAGAGCTCTCTTTGGGAACAAGTTGACTTGATCAGCATTTCTGATCTGACTATTGTTCACGATTGTACTTAATAATAAATAAATAATAACTTAATACCTTCATCAATGTGTTTAGTCACATCCTCAAAAAAATCAATCAGACTCATAAGGCAGAATCTGACTTTGATCCATGCTGACTATTCCTAATCATAATATGCCTCTCCAAATGTTCATAAATCCTGCCTCTCAGGATCTTCTCCATCAACTTACCAACCACTGAAGTAAGACTCACTGGCCTATAATTTCCTGGGCTATCTCTACACCCTTTCTTGAATAAGCAGACAACATCCGCAACCCTCCAATCCTCCGGAACCTCTCCCATCCTCATTGATGATGCAAAAATCATTGCCAGAGGCTCAGCAATTTCCTCCCTCACTTCCCACAGTAGCCTGGGGTACATCCCGGCCGGTCCCGGTGACTTATCCAACTTGATGCTTTCCAAAAGCTCCAGCACGTCCTCTTCCTTAA
The DNA here is from genome assembly GCF_030144855.1 of Hypanus sabinus. Classification (NCBI taxonomy): domain Eukaryota; kingdom Metazoa; phylum Chordata; class Chondrichthyes; order Myliobatiformes; family Dasyatidae; genus Hypanus; species Hypanus sabinus. Next base: position 36,324,530 of record NC_082707.1, read on the forward strand.
TATCTACATACTCAGGTTTTTCAGTCTCCTGCAAGTCATTCTTATAATCGCTAAGATCCTTTTCCGTAGTGAATACTGAAGCAAAGTATTCATTAAGTACCTCTGCTATTTCCTCCAGTTCCATACACACTTTTCCATTGTCACACTTGATCGGTCCTATTCTCTCACGTCTTATCCTCTTACTCTTCACATACTTGTAGAATGCCTTGGGGTTTTCCTTAATCCTGTCCGCCAAGGCCTTCTCATGGCCCCTCTGGCTCTCCTAATTTCATTCTTAAGCTCCTTCCTGCTAGCCTTATAATCCTCCAGATACCTATTATTACCTAGTTTTTTGAACCTTCCATAAGCTCTTCTTTACTTTTGACTAGATTTACAACAGTATTTGTACACCACAGATCTTGTACCCTACCATCCTATCCATGTTTCATTAGAATGTACCTACTCAGAATCCCACGCAAATATCCCTTGAACATTTGCCACATTTCTTCCGTTTGTTTCCCTGAGAACATCTGTTTCCAATTTATGCTTCCAAGTTCCTGCCTGATAGCCTCAAATTTCCCCTTACTCAAATTAAACGCTTTCCTAACTTGTTTGTTCCTATCCCTCTCCAATGTTATGGTAAAGGAAATAGAATTGTGATCACTGTCTCCAAAATGCTCTGCCACTGAGAGACCTGACACCTGACCAGGTTCATTTCCCAATACCAGATCAAGTACAGCCTCTCCTCTTCTACGCTTATTTGCATATTGTGTCAAGAAACCTTCCTGAATGCACCTAACAAATTCTACCCCATCTGAACCCCTCACTCTAGAGAAATACTAATCAATATTTGGGAAATTAAAATCTCCCACCACAACAACCTTGTTATTATTACACCTTTATAGAATCTGACTCCCTATCTGCTCCTCAGTGTCCCTGTTACTATTGAGTGGTCTATAAAAATCACCCAGTAGAGTTATTGACCCCTTCCTATACCTAACTTACACCCACAGAGACTCTGTAGACAATCCCTCCATGACTTCCTCCTTTTCTGCAGCCGTGACACTATCTCTGATCAACAGTGCCATGCCCCCACCTCTTTTGCCTCCCTCTCTGTCCTTTCTGAAACATCTAAAGCTTGAAGTAGCCATTCCTGCTCCTGCACCCTCCAAGTCTCTGTAATGTCCACAACATCATAGCTCCAAGTCCTGATCCATGCTCTAAGCTCATCCACTTTATTCATAATACTCCTCTCATTAAAATAGCCACATCTCAAACCATCAGTCTGAGCGCGTCCCTTCTTTATCATCTCCCTATCCTCCTTTTCGCACTGTCTCCAAGCTTTCTCTATTTGTGAGCCAGCCTCCCTTTCCTCCATCACTTCAGTTTGGTTCCCACTCCCCAGCAATTCTAGTTTAAACTCTCCCCAATAGCCTTAGCAAACCTTCCAGCCAGGGTATTGGCCTCCCTCAGATTCAAGTGCAACCCGTCCTTTTGATACAGTTCACACCTGCCTCAAAAGAGATCCCAATGATCCAGTAATCTGAATCCCTGCCCCCTGCTCCAATCTCTCAGCCAAGCATTTATCCTCCACCTCATTCTATTCCTATTCTCACTGTCACGTGGCACAGGCAGTAATCCCAAGGTGACTACCTTTGCGTTCCTGCTTCTCAATTTCTTTCCTAACTCCCTGTAGTCTGTTTTCAGGACCACCTCCCTTTTCCTACCTATGTCGTTGGTAATATGTACCACGACCTCTGGCTGTTCTTCCCACTTCAAGATATCCAGTCAATAAAATTGATGCACCATCAATAACTCACACTGAGACGTAAGGCGAGATATCGGCTTTTATTGACTGGAAGAAGGAACCAGGAGTGAGTGTCTATCATACAATGTCTTGGAGACTGAGGCCGAGCGTCAGGCCGCAGATCTCCTTTATACAGGGGCCTGTGGGAGGAGCCACAGGAGCAGCCAGCAGGGGCGTGTCCCGACAGGCACATAGTTCACCACAATCAGAAACATCCTGGACCCTGGCAACTGGGAGGCAAACTACCATCTGCATTTCTTTCCTGCATCCATTGAATTGCTTATCTCACCCCCTAAGTATAGAGTCCCCTATCACTGCTGCCATCCTCTTCCTTTCCCTACCCTTCTGAGCCACAGGCCCAGACTCTGTGCCGGAGGCATGACCACTATTGCGTCCCCCCCCCCCCCCCCAACAGTACTCAAGCAGGAGTACTGACTGTTAAATGACAAGAACAGAAAGATAGGGTGACAGAAAGAAGAACTAGAATTAATTCCTTAACCTTTGGTTTATGTGATAGACAACTCATTTGTCTGCAACTCGTTGATGGGTGTTCTTCTAGTTTGTAAGCATTGTACCTGTGTCTAGAAATCATTTGCAATTTGTACAGTAAATCTTCTGTATATTGGAAATCTGTTGTAAATTAGAAATTGTCTGTGAGCATTAAGTGTGTTAAGAATTAGTTGTCTGAATTTAAATATGTATCATCATGTTTAAACTACTTTTTAAACTAGAAATATCTCCTCCTTTGTAGGGAGGGGGGCTCCACCACTCAGCAGCAGCTAAATCTTGCTGCAAAGGCTAGACAAGAAAGCAGGCTCATTCTTGTAGAGTAAGTGGATATAGTATACCCTCTCTCTAGTTATGGCACCCAGAAAGTACTGGGTAGGATTTTCTTCTTTTGAGTTTAGGACTTTGAAGCCAGGGAACCCAATACCATGACAGTGAAAATTGCCAAGAGAATTGCAAATCAAGGTAGAAAGAATAAAATTAACATGACAGATTCTTCAGATGCTGGAAATATTGAGCAACACACACACAAAATGCTGAAGGAACTCAGCAAATCAGGTAGCGTGTATGGAAGGGAATAAACAGCCAACAATTGAGGTCAAGACCCTTCATTGGGACTGAAATTAAAATGTTAGAGTCACTAGTTCTATGTAACTGGGGAACCTAAATATTGCTATGTGGCTTGTTGGAGAATGAGGCACTAGTGAGAGTTTTGTGGAAAGAACACTGGGCATTGGGGACAGAGAAAAGCTAAAAAGGATGATGCATCTAGTTGTGAGCATGGGAGACTGAGGAGGGTGGGCAGTTAAAAGGTGCAGGGGAAGAACTATCCAGGATCCCTGATGAGGGGGACTGAGAATAGAAGTGTAGGAAATGTAACAGCAATATATGGAGCCAGATTTGAATGACACTGGAAGCAATCCATTATTTGATGAAAAACAAGTATGGAAATTGGTATCACCTGAAATGTTGCATTAGAAACAGAGGAAGTAAGAGAATGGAATGCTTACAGGAAGCAAGGTTGAGAACAATATTTAATTTTTTTCTCTCTCCACAGATGCTGCCTGACCAACAGACTATTTCCAGCTGTTAACTTTAGCATGTAACCTACGTTGAGACATAGAGCATAAGACATAGCATAGAACATTCAACACAGCACAAGCCCTTTGATCCACAATACTGTGCCAACCTTTTAACCTACTCCAAAATCAATCAAACACTTTCTTCCCAAATGGCCCTCTATTTTTCATCTATGTACCTATCTAAAAGTTTCTTAAATGCCTCTAATCTTTCTGCCTTTACCATCATCCCCAGCAGTGTGTTCCAAGCACTTACATTTCCTGTGTAAAAAAAACTGCCTTTAACATCCTCCCTACACTTTCCCCCAGTCATCTTAAAATTATGCTCCCTCATTTTAACCATTGTTGCCCTGGGACAAGGCACTGGTGAGCCACTCTATATATGTCTCTTATCATCTTAAATGTTTTTATCAGTTTACCTCTCATCTTCCTTTGCTCCAAAGATGAAAGATCAAGCTCACTCAACCTTACCTCTTAAGACATGCTCTCTAATCTAGGCAGATTCCTGGAAAATCTCCTCTGCACTCTCTCTAAAGCTTTCACGCCTTCCTCTAATGAGATGACCAGAACTGAACACAATACTCAAAATAAGGTCTAACCAGAGTATTATAGAGCTGCGACGATAGCTCACAGTGATTGAACTCAATCTCCTGACTTATGAAGTCCAACACACTATATGGCTCCTTAGCCACCCTATCAACTTTGTGGCAACTTTGAGGGATCTATGGACGTGGACCCCGAGACTTCTCCGTTCCTCCACACAGCCATTATCATCTCACGCTATTTGCAATCACACATATAGAAGGGAAATTTCAGTCTGTGTTAATATTTCTCATCTGCCATTCTCTAACATTGATTGCTTATTGGTGCCTAATGAAGGGTCACATCTTTGGAATGAGTTTCTGTCACTGAAGTACTGATGCCTAGTGTTGACATCTATTGCTTGTTTGATAAATTACGGGTTTATCTGTAGCACAATGACCCAGCTACATTGGTCCATTATCCTCATGATTGTGATGAAATTTTCTTTATTTTTGCAAGTCAGTTAGAATCAAACCACTTCCTATCGGTGGTTTACATTATTGTAAAGTGCCTCCCAATCAGCAAATTGCTGTAATTTCAGCTTTGAATAGGTACATTTTTACATGCTATTTTTAAAATTTGTTTGCTATTTTTAAAACCTTGGGTCATGGAAATTTTCCTTAGTCTAAGTTTCTGTTTTGTAGGGTGGTAATGATGTGACTTTAATTTACAAATGTTCGGGAAATAGGATTTGTTATCCAATAACAGCAGGATTTTCTCTTGATAAATTCATATGTAGTTCATCAGTGAGAGTCAAATGAGTAGAACTTCCCAGGTAACAGCCATATCGGCTGACATTTATTAAATGTCTCCACAGGTATGTGACCTTACACTAATCTCTGGATGAATGCCACTCAAGATAAGGCATCATGGTGTTGAGAGAAATATATATTTTCCTATGGGGTAGATGGTAGCGTAGTGCTTAACGTAACACTATTTCAGTGTCAGCAACCCGGGTTCTGTTCCCGCCACTGTCTCTAAGGAGTTTGTATGTTCTCCCATGACTGTGTGGCTTTCCTCTGGGTGCTCTGCTTTCCTCCCACATTCCAAGTACCTACAGGTTAATAGATTAATTAGTCATGTGGGTGTGATTAGGCATCTTGGGCTTGATGGACCAAAAGGTCCTGTTACTCTGCTTTACCTGTAAAAAAGGAGTGTGTGTGAAGGACCAGTTAACTGACAATAAAGTTAGAATTGGATATATGGTTGCACTGGGATGCCAATATGACAATGTGCAAACACCATTTTAGATCAGATGAAGGGAATTAGTGTATCACAGCCAAGTTTTACTGACCATACAAAGAATAGTTGTTAGAGGGTTTTTTGAAGAGGTCACAGGAATATCTTTGCAGAGATGCAGACGTGGTGAGTGGGCAGGAATCTGGCAGATGAAGCACAACGTGAAGAGTTTTAAAGCTGTCCACTTGGTAAGTAGAACAAACAAACATCAGGGTATTATTTGTGCTGATGGTCCCTGAGATCTGGATGTGAGAGTAAAACTAATGTAAGAAGGTAAAGCAAGTGTTTAGAAAAGCAAATAGAATCCTGGTCTTTATTACCAAAGGAATCGTAGAGTTTAGATACAAGGGTAAACTTATTTTGGTGAGGTTATAGGATTGCATCTGGAATTCTGCATTAATTTTTTGTCTTCATTGGGGCGTGGGAACTTAAGTCCTGATGAAGATCTGCGACCTGATATACTGACTGTTTATTTCCCTCCATGGATGCTGCTCGCTTGCTGAGTTCCTCCAGCACTTTGTCTGTATTCCTTAAGGTTTCCAGCATCTGTAGAATTGCTGGTGTTTAGGAATATAACATAAACATATTTTCCACATTCCCAGCTGTGGTGATAGGTTAATTGGCTATTGTAAATTACTTTCATTGCAGGTTAACATCAAAAAGAATCTACATAGAGTTAATGGGGCATGTGTGACAAAGGACAAATTATAGGAGAGAAATAAAGAAAAGAGATGCCAGGAATCCAATGGGATGAGCAGTATCCTCTGTGTCGTTGTACGAATCTCTCCTTTCTGTTTACTTCCTCTGCAGCTTCCGACATTTAAAATATCTCACTGAACTCTATTTTTCAACACTATAATTTTTTTTCTTTAAAAAAAACCCTAAGATACATGCTTCATAGACTGGATCATAATAGTTTCCAGCTAAGTCATATTCTTCTTTAAGTCCACTTACTCAAAAAAAATCCCTTTCCTGGTTTAACTCTTGGCTACCATTGGAGCTTTGACACCTACATACAAAACTCAGCTTTTGTTTTGTCTTTTGGCGATCTCATATTTTCCCTGTACAATATAAAAAAGGACTAAGTTTGAGAGCAAAGCCTACACACTTCTGAGAAGTAAATTATTTTAAATATCTTTCCTTATTTTGTAAAAATGCCATCTGAATAAGTCTCTCATTTATGAAATAGAAATAGAAATTAGACATAAAAACAGTAAGTCACATTTATGCAGTATTTTAACATATAGTGAAACACTTTAAAGGACTTTCTTAGCTTCAATAAAAATGACTCAGTCGGTAAAGAAGAATTAGCATTTAGACAGTATCTTCAGTGATCTCAGAATGGCCAAAAGTGGTCTACAGCCAATGAAATGCACTGGATGAGTAGTCCCCTGGCACACACAAGCAACATGATGCAATATAGTAATCTCTTGTGATGATCTTCAAATTAGGGCCATTACTGCTTCTGTAACAAACACTGATGAAAGATGTTTATTGCCTCAACCAAAAGGTGGTGTCCAGGATAGTACCATCTTTCACAACTGTACCAGAAAGTCAGCTTATATTTTGTCCTCAAGTGTTCGCAGTGAAACCTGAACCCTCAGTTAACTAACTTGGATATAATGAGATGACCAAAAATTTAGGAAAGCAGGTGGAGGAATTTCCTGGATAGAAATAAACAGTTGGAAAGACTTAGGAAAAGAATTCTAGAGAATAAAGCCACATTAACTGTAAGCATAGTTGACAGTGCTAGGGTGTGAGAAAGTGTACATGGAAAGTGTTAGGTTTCATTATTTAGTTCGAGTTATTATTTAGTTTATCTACCTATGCCAGAAACTGCAAACTGCAGCAACTCAATAGTTTTGTTTTTGTCTTCCCGGTTCCTAGTCAATGAAACATGCAAATAAACCAATATTGAAGCCAGGAATGTTGTCTGACAGAACAACGATATGGTTGATAGGTAGACCCAGTTACCACCAGTGTAGACATGGAACCAATGTGCTTGTGGATAACTTAACCAGCCTGCATGTTTTGGATGAAAAGGAAGGATGTCTCCTTGAAGAAATCCTTGATATGAATATTAAATTAATAGGCATAAATCCCAACACACTAGGCAACTACCTGCCTCAGCTGCACTGTGCATTTACCAATTGGCATATCTTTTCTTCATAGACGTTATTTCATTATATTAATTTCCGAACATTTTCAGGAATTTCTGTTAAAAAAAATTACAGGCCACATTAGGGAAAGCACCCACTGTCTGTGATCTTTCTGTATGAAATGTCACTTAAAGTTGTACCGTGAGATTGAAGTGATTTACTGTTTGAAGTGGCTACAATGTAACCTTTACAAACTCAGCAAAATATCAGACCAAGGCCTTCAAATGATTAATCATTTATGATTACGCACGTATTAGACTCACCAAGGAATTTAAAAGACAAATTGTTTTTGTGCACTGCCCTGCTACGTTCAACATTAATAACTCATTTTCTTAGTTCACTGCGCAGAGATTTTTATTACTTCTATTGAATTTCAGAAAATTGTAGATGTTACGTGATAACAGAAAAATTAACACAGTGCTTTTCTGTTTTTTTTTTCTGAGCCGTCTGCTTTTTTAGCAGCAGAGTACTTCAAAAACTGTTTATATTGAGATTGTGTTCCAAATTCAATCCCTTTAATTGTCTGGCAACACACACAAAATGCTGGTGGAACTCAGCAGGCCAGGCAGCATCTATAGGAAGAAGCGCTGTCGACGTTTCGGACCAAGACCCTTTGTCAGGACTAACTGAAAGGAAAGGTAGTAAGAGATTTGAAAGTAGGAGGGGGAGGGGGAAATCCAAAATGATAGGAGAAGACCGGAAGGGGTGGGGTGAAGCTAAGGGCTGGAAAGGTGATTTGCGAAAGTGATACTGAGCTGGAGAAGGGAAAGGAACATGGGACGGGAGGCCTAGGGTGAAAGAAAGGGGGAGGGGAGCACCAGAGGGAGATGGAGAACAGGTAGAGTGATGGGCAGAGAGAGAGAGAAAAAAGGGAGGGGGGAAATAAATTAATCAGGGATGGGGTAAGAAGGGGAGGAGGGGCATTAACTGAAGTTAGAGAAATCAATGTTCATCCATCAGGTCGGAGGATACCCAGATGGAATATAAGGTGGTGTTCCTCCAACCTGAGTGTGGCTTCATCTTGACAGTAGAGGAGGCCATGGTTAGAGATATCAGAATGGGAATTGGACGTGGAATTAAAATGTGTGGCCACTGGGAGATTGTCCGCAGAGAAAGCAGGATCTCCAGCTCTGTATCCCTTTTGCCAATCATCTTTCCGGCTCTCAGCTTCACCCCACCCCCTCCGGCCTTCTCCTATCATTTCGCATTTCCCCCTCCCTCTCCTACTTTCAAATCTCTTACTATCTTTCCTTTCAGTTAGTCCTGACAAAGGGTCTCGGCCCGAAACGTCAACAGTTCTTCTTCCTATAGATGCTTCCTGGCCTGCTGCGTTCCACCAGCATTTTGTGTGTGTTGCTTGAATTTCCAGCATCTGCAGATTTTCTCGTGTTTGTGCCTTTAATTCTCTTCTAGCTTTCAGGTTGTCCTGCTCTCTGTTCACCAAATTAAGAATGACTCAACTAAGTAAAACCCCAGCTTTGTCAGTGACTCTCTGGATCCTACATTCCTGTTTCTGTACTCACAAATGTGTAGCCTATCAATGCGAGAGTTATTGGCCTGACAGAGTGAACCGGCACAACGGAAATGAAAAGCTGCTGAATTTAAGCAGCAGGCAGGGTTTCAGAAGTGTCTTTTGCCTTGAGGAATGGTGCTTAATTTTTTTATTTTATTTTTTGTAGTTTTTGTTATTTAACTCTTCAGATACTTCAAAGCTACTGGGAGAATTTTGCACCCACCTACAGGTTACAAGAAGTACAACAAGCAGCCGCACGGCCAGACTCTTGATAAACTTTTGTCACAAAGAAGGAGAAGCAAATATAGCTGGGTGAAGGACAGTCAGCAGCTTTTTCAAGGAGGGCATATTTAACTCGGGACTGTATTACCCACGATCACAGTAGACAACATAAGACAATCAATGCTCTTCTGAGGAGAAATGTAAGAGTATAGTATTGGATCGATTTTGTCATCTTTTGTATGAGAAGCCGTAGACAATGTCAATGTTACACTTAGGTACCTCCTATAGCTAATAAAGTGCACACTGAGTGTATGTTCATGGTCTATCGATGCTGTAGGCAAGGTTCGATGTATCACGCATTCAGAGGTGCTCTTGTATACACCACTGATGTAACACATAGTTACTTGAGTTACTTCCATGTTGAACCAGCCTGGCCATTCTCCTCTGACCTCTCTCAATAAGAAGGTACTCTCACACACAGAACTGCCACTCACTGGATTTTTAAATTGTCTTTCACACGTCATTCTCTATAAACTCTAGAGACAGTTGTGTGGGCAATTCCCAGGAGATCAGCAGTCTCTGAGATACTCAAGCCACCCTGTCTGGCACCAGCAATAATTCCACGGTCAAAGTCACTTAGACCAGATTTCTCCCCCATTCTGATGTAGGGTCTGAACAATATACTGAATGCTTTAATGGATTGAGTTGCTGCCACATGGTTGGCTGATTAGATATTTACATTAATGGGGAGGTATACAGGTGTACCTAATAAAATGGCCACTGATTGTATTTCTCTGTGTTGTGAACACAGTGGCCTGAGAGACTTTCCAGAATGATTGTGGTACAGGATCATCGCAGCCAAACTGCTCACTTAATTTAGCAATGTCTTTATGGAGGTTTATTTACCAATCAATACACCGATCATCTACACATTAGTGCTGTTAGTAATTAGATACTGAAACTGTCTGTAACAATAGCTTGTGGCTTTTTATTGAGCACTAACATACCTCACCAAAATTATGCTCCAAACATTCGCTGCATATATAAACATGGTAATTATGTGCACATTTGCACACAAATCAAACTTCTACTGCTTTAGAAATTTCTAAATATAGTCAATATAAAAAAGTAGAATGATATTGGGATGAAGTTTGTTGTCCTTGATAAATTAGTAGCATACTGTGTTCACAAAGATTTACTTTCTAAAGAAGTTTAATGTATATAAAGTTTCAGTAATATTTGAGTAATCTTGCATATAAATTGGTTGATTAAGCATTCTTGTTCATTTAAATCCGTGAATTGCATACGTCATCACACTACCACGTGATACATGCACGCCATGCTTAAAGTAAACTAGAAGTTAGACACGCATTCCCAGACTCCCATTTCTTCCTTTTGAATGAGCTTAATATTTTGAAGTTAAAAAAAATTGATAAAGAGGTATTTTTAGAACAAACCCGAAACAGCTATCGACCTGTTGAAGCATAGTGAGATGATCAGAATTCTTAAAAATTCAGCAAAGAATGCTAAGTAAAAAATGCAGCCTAGCATTTGCAGACTTTCAAGTTAAAAAAGGCTGTGAATGGAGGAATTCGGAGGTTCATAAAGTGTGAATCATAAAAGAAAGAAATGACTGGCTATGTCAGAGAAGTTGACGTGTTTGTTTACACAAAAGATAACTGGAATACTGGGCTAATTCAACATTATGAAACAAATGAAATAGCCAATGAGAACCAAGTATCTACTTCCTGAGTTTGGTGGGTTTAAAGGCATGCAGTTTGCTTCAAAGCTTAATTGCTCCATCCAAACCAGCAGAAATTACATATTTTACATTCAACCTGTAATTAATTATTTAAACAAACCAGGATGCTTAGTCAATCAATATATATACAAGATTACTCGAATTTAACTGAAACATTGAATACACAAAACTCCTTTCTGCTTAGCTGTAAGCAACTTAATAGAAAATGTATCTCAACTATATGCATATTATACTATAAAATGCCACTACTTTATACATAGTAACACACACACAAAACACTGGAGGTACTCAGCAGACCATCCACAGCACAGTACATCTTAAATTGTCCCATTCAGGCCTGAAGATCTAATTTGCTGAGGAGGATATTTTTCTCTTTCGGGATAATGTCTTTCCTGACAAGAGGGATCCCAATGCCTGGCAGGTAAGGTTTGTGGCTGTGAAGTAATCTCAGGTTCCAGAGCCTCTTCTCTGGTGGTTGTAGGAGTTGACTCTGAGACTGCAGGAAGTGATTCTGACAGTTCTGGGACCCTTTTTCCTCCTTTCCTTTTCCTTTACCCGTTCTTCTTTCTAAAGTGTCCATCTTGATCTTGGAAAGGTGCGTTTAGAGCATTCATTGTTCCGTGTCCTTATGAAGTTGTGATGACTGTGGAATGGTCATTTAGGTCTTTTGACAAATCCTTAACCAATGTCTCGTAAACTGACTCAAGGCAATCCTGAATTGGTTCCTCTGTTTCTGCCATCCAGCTCTTTATATTCTTATGCACCAGTGCTGTGGTCTTAAGCCTCTGTTTGTATACAGTCAGAAGAAGCATGGCCAGATGATGAGATTTTGATCAAGATACCAGCATTTTTTTAAAATCAGGATAGGCGAAGTTGTTTCCTTTGTCCTTTGCAAGTATATCTAGCAAAGAGCACTTTCCAGTTTGCAGTTGAAGCTTGAGATATGGGACCACCACAGGAATTGTTTCAGTTTACTTAGAACGTGCATTCACCACAACCTTCACGTTTTTCTGTAAAGTGATCTGCAGGGTCCATGTAGGCCCCTGGTTTGATCACCCAGCATCAGGTGTTGAGATGATTCTGCTGGTGGAGATGAGGGGTCCTGATGAAGGGTTGGGACCAAAACGTTGACTGCTTATTCCCCTCCATAGATGCTACATAACCTGCTGAATACCTCCAGAATTTTGTATGTGTTGTTCTACTGCTGGTTGTATGCAATAATATTGAATTTGATTATGTTCCTTCAGAATGGCCTCAAACTGTTTATCAACTCTTAGTCACCCAGACAAAACCACTGACATCCTGCATAATAGAGATGCCAGAATTATTTTTATTACGGAGAGTGGCTAGTGCCCGCAATGCAGTGCCAGGGGTTGTAGTAGAGGCAGATGAATTAGGAGCATTTAAGAAACTCTTCGATGGGCACATGGATGGAAGAAAAATGCAGGGCATTGTGCCGTGTAGGAGGGAGGGTTTAGCTCGATCATTTAGTAGGTTTATATAGGTCAGCACAACATTGTAGGCTGAAGGGCCCTTATTGTGTTGCATTACTTTATATTTTATGTTCTGTAAATGCATCCATACATTAGTGACAGAATAAGGTGATGAATTGTTTAGTAACACACTGCTGAATTCCAACCGTACCTCAACATCACCTAGTATTAGAGTTTCAAAGGAGGTACACTTGCAGCTAAATACCCTGATGCATCCACATTTTAATAGCACTCTTAACATATGTCCCGAGTGGGTGAATGGCAGGCTCCAGTAGTCCCATAGTAATCCTTTGCAATATTAGCTTTTTATTCCAGCTATGTCATTTATTTTAATTCCCCTACCTGTTGTCAGTATCCATTACCCAACCCTTTGGATTACCGGTTCAATAAGACAACAGTTGGACTATGTAAACCATTTCTGACTCTCTTCTTCAGAGCTCAGGGAGGGAACTGCTCCAGTGATTAGCTGGATTTCCTTTTCCCCTGACCACCTCCAGATGTAATCCCAGTTCTTAGCCCTGGTGATGCCAATGTGCTGGTGCTAGCTGTAGTGAGATGAAGTAATGTCGTATCATCATAAACATCACTTTTAGTTTGCCTAGGCCTAATAACAAAAGCCAGTTTTAATTCAAGACAAGAACTTAGAGTCATGTAGAGTTGGATTTCATACCTGTAGTCTACAATTATCCATACATACAATATAGGAACAGAACATATCTTAGTAACACCCAGGGCAAAGCGATTATACCTTCATTATACCTTCACAAATCTTTGGTCATAAGCACAATGACCTTCACAATGATACATACTTCCTGTTGCATATTGCTAAGCTAGCAATTTTATTTTAGCGATTTTCCTATAAAAAGGATGTGACATTTAACCGATAGTTCTTTTTTAAACTGCAACACTATTGTTTGACAAGTATGATTCTTCTGCGTGTTACAAGTCTCAGCCACAGAAACTGCAATGTGAGTATTAGAATGATATGAGTGCTTGCACAATGCACCAAGCCCTTCAGCAGAGAGTGCTAAATATTAATATCTAGATAAATTGATATAATCTAGTCTAGGTTTGCCTGCACTATATCTGTCTGCCTCTACCAGGACCCTGTCCTCAATGCTCTGTCCATTGCATCTGCACTGCACTTTCTCTGAAGCCGTTACACTTTATTCTGCACTGCCATTATTTTACCTTGTTCTATCTCAATGTACTCTGTAATCAATCATTTGATTTGCATGGACCGTATGCAAGACAAGCTTTTAATTGTATCTCAGTACGTGTGACAATGATAATGAATTTAAACCTCAACTTAAACCTACACCTCCCACATACTGGTTCATTCCACATTGGTTCATTTCTCTCTTGGCCACATGGGTATCTCCAAACTAGTTATATGAATTCCACTCGCAACTTCTCTTTTTTTAAGATCATTAAATATAAATTTTGTGATGATGATCTCATCTAGCACATGCAACCATTTTAAGACTCTATAGCAATAAGACTTACTTAGATTTTTAGAGTTAGATGATGTAACCAGAAAACAGACCCCAAATCTGTAATCCAACAAAAAAAGAACTGCAAGCCAAAAAAGGAATTTCACAGACAAGTAACCAAAGGTTGAACATTGAAGGAGTTCTTAAAGAAAAGGATAAGGACCCACAGCCAGAGAAGTGTAAAGCCAAGCCTCCTCATAGTTCTGCTGATAACGGTGGGGAGGTACGAAAGAGGCCAGGTCATGTGATGGTGAAGGTTTCCAAGGGCTGGCATGCTGCGTAGGGATGCCAATGTTTCAAGGAGCAGGATGTTGACAGAATTCACACAGAAAAATAAATATCTAATCCTGTCAATCTAAAATGTAAACCAACACGGGTTGATGACAATGAGCAGAACAGGTGAGCAAAGGGGGAGAGAATCAGAAGCTCATGGGCAGGAGGACAGCAAGTGGATGATATAACAGAGCAAGAAAAATTAGTCCTTATGATGGAGACAATCGGGGTCAGAAGCTGAACCCAAGGCTCATGAAAAGACTGGAGTTGCAGGCACCATGTATTGACTTAAAGCGGTGGGCAGGGTGGGGTATGGAATCAAAGCGACTACACAAAGTTTGAGGTGGAGAAAACACTGTTCATCTCCAAACATTTAACTGGAGCAAATGTAGCCTCTCTAGGAGAAACTAAGGCGTTAATGCAGATTATGCACAGTCCGCATCTTTGCAAGCTCCTGCACAATTCAAAACTAAATTCCACTGCTTTGTTTGTATTGAGATAATTTAATTGTGTGGTTAAGCAACCAGAAGAATAGATCTTTATAAATATTCAGAACAACCATGTTATCAGATAGTTCTTATTATAAGTTACTTCGTGCTCAAGCTGTAGGGTATGTGTTATGTTTTATAACTTCAAAACATTAAATTAGTTCAAAATGCAGGAATGCAGGTCTAACTTCAAGTTTACTTTAATCGAGGGGCATGCGTATCATGTGGTAACGTAATGATATATGCAATCCATGTATTTATACATAGAACCCACAGTGAATTATCTGAATGAACAAGAATGCTTGAGGACAAGAATGAAAAACCTCATCTTTAAAAGCCCACTGATTCTCACAGCTACCTGGACTATACTTTTTCCTTCCCTGCCACGTAAAAATGCCAACCCCTTTTCTCAGTTCCTCCACATCTGCTCTCAGGATGAGGCTTTTCATTCCAGAGCTACTGTGATGTCCTCCCTCTTCAAAAAAAAGTGACTTCCCTTCCTCCACTATCAACACTGCCCTCACCCACATCTCTTCCCATTTGCGCATGTCTGCCCTCACCCCACCAGGGATAAGGTTCCTCTCGTCTGTATCTACTACCCCAGTAGCCTCCACGTCCAGCACATAATTCTCTGTAACTTCCATCATTGCCAATGAGATCCCACCACCAAAACATCTTTCCTTCCCCCTCACTTTTCACTTTCCACAGTGATCGCACACTATGCGACTCCCTTGTCCATTCCCCCCCCCCCCACTCATCTTCCTCCTGGTACTTACCCTTGCAAGTGGAATAAGTGCTAGACCTGTCCCTACACCTCCCTCACTACCATTCAGGGCCCCAAACAGGTGAGACAACACTTCACCTGTGAATCTGTTGGGGTCATATACTGTATACTAGGCTCCAATATACAGGGTGTGGCCTCCTGTTTATCAGTGAGACACAATGTAAATTGAGAGACCGCTTCACCTAGCTTCTACGTTCAGTTTGCCAGAAAAATTGGGATCTGCCAGTGGCCATCTACTTCAATTCTTTTTCCCTTCCCATTCTGACATGTCAGTCCATGGCCTCCTCTGCTGTTGCGATGAGCTGGAGGAGCACCACCTTTTATGTTCTGTCTGGGTAGCCTCCAAAATGAAGGCATGGACATCCATTTCTCAAATTGCAGTAACTGCTTCCTCCTTCACCATTCCCATTTGTGTCTCCCTGTTTCACCTTATTTCCTTACCTGCCCATCACCTCAGCCTGGAGCTCCTCCCCTTCCCACTCTTCCACGGTTTTCTGCCCTCTCCTATCAGATTCCCCCTTCTCCAGCCCTTTATATCTTTCACCTATCAGCTTCCCAGCTCTTCACTTCACCTCTCCCCATCTCCCTGTAATTTCAGGTAATGAGGCCAACATGGCATGCATCCTTCAAAATGGTGAATTGATGAGTGACAGAGTATCTGGCTGAGTATGAAAGATCTGTCCAGCCCAATTCTCTATGTCCAGACATAATCAGGCTCTTGCCTCCACAGTGATGTTCCCACCTGCTTCATTTCTTGCACTGTGCTTAAGAAGACCTGCCACAGTGAAAGTTACATCAATTGTAATGAAGTGCTCTGTCAGGTTGGTTATGGAATGAATCAACTCCTGCCTCAAAGATGATATGAATCTGTCCAATCTGCAGTGCATAGCTCTAGTATTACCTTCAAATTCACTGACAACAGAACTGTTTTAAGATGATTCCCAAGTGGTAAGGAGTCAGCAGTATGATAGAGCTGAGGTTGAGCCAGCAGGTTTACAAGTAGATGCTGGGTGTAACATGAATGAAGGAAGGACAAGCCAATGATTGGGAACAAATGCAGACAGAGCAAGGAGTTAAATTGTACCAGAGGCAAAATTCTAAAGGGCGAAGCCTGCAGGACTAAAGGTGCTGTATTTAAATGCACATAGTATTTGGAATAAAGTGTGTGACCTTATGGTGCAAGTGGAAATTGGTCAGTATGATGTTCTGGGCATCACTGAGTCATGGCTAAAAGAATGCCAAAGTTGGGAGCTTAACACCAAAGGATATACTTTGTATCAAAAGGACAGGCAGGAAGGCATAGGCAGTGGTGTGGCTCTGTTGGTAAGAGATGGAATTACATCTTTCGAAAGAAGTGACATAGGGTCAGAGAATGTCGAGACTTTGCGGATGGAGTTAGGAACTGCAGAGGTAAAAAACCAGCATGAGTTTCATATATAGGCCTCCAAATGGTAGCCAAGATGTGGGGTTGAGGTTGCAAAGGAGGCTAGAAAAGGCATGATATAAGGGTAATGAGGACTTTAATATGCAAGGGAATTGGGAAAATCAGGTTGGTGTCAGATCATAAATGAGGGAATTTGTTGAATGCCTACAAGATGGCTTTTTAGAGCAGCTTGTGTTTGAGCCTACTCAGGGAAAGGCTATCTTAGTTTGGGTGTTGTGTAATAACCCAAATCTTAATAGGGAGCCTATTGTAAAGGATCCCTTAGGAAGCAGTGCTTATGATATGGTTGAATTCATACTGCAATTTGCCAGGAAGAATCATAACTCACATGTATCTGTATCACAATGGAAGTAAGTGACTTACAGAGACATGAGAGAAGAGCTTGCCCAAATGGATTGGAGAAGGATACTTTTGGGAATGATGGCAGAGCAGAGGTGGCTGAAGTTTCTGGGAATAGTTCACAAGGTGCAGGATAGATACGTTGCACAGAGGAAGAAGTTCTCAAATGGAAAGGGTAGGCAACCGTGGCTGATAAAGGAAGTTAAGGCTGCATAAAAACAAAGGAAAGGGCATATAAGGTAGCAAAAGTGAATGGGGAATTTGGATAATTGGCAGCTTTAAAATCCAGCAAAAGGTAATTAAAGATGCTATAAGAAGGGAAAAGATGAAATATGAGGTTAAATCAGCCAATAATGTAAAGCAGAATAGTAAAAGTTTTATTTATACATATAAAGAGTAAAAGGGAGGTGAGAGTTGATACTGGACCACTGGAAATGATGCTGGTGAGGTAGTAATGTGAGACAAAGAAAGGAAAGATGAACTTAATGGTTACTTTGCATCTGTGTTCACTGAGGACAACACTGTGTCAGAGAGGTCCATGAGTGTGAGGGAGCAGGAGTGAGTGCCATTGCTATTATAAAGGAAAATGTGCTAGCCAAACCTAAAGATCTTGAAAGTGGATAAGTTGGCTAGATCAGTTGGACTACATTACAGAATCCTGAGAGGGGTTGCTGAAGAGATAATGGATGCATTGGTCATGTTCATTCAAGAATCATGGTCCCGGATGACAGGAAGATTGCAAATGTCACTCCACTCTTTAAGAAAGGAGGAAAGCAAAAGAAAGGAAATGATAGGCCAGTTAGTCTAAACTCAGTGGTTGGGGAAGTGTTGGAGTCCATTATTTAGGACAAGGTTTTGAGGTACATGGAGACTAATATTAAAATAAGTCAAAGTCAGCATGGTTCCTGTGAAAGGAAATCTTTCCTGACACATCTGTTAGAATCCTTCGAGGACATACCATGCAGGGTAGACAGAGGAGAGGCAGTGGATGTCATTTACTTGGATTTTCAGAAGGCGTTTAATAAGGTGCCATACATGAGGCTGCTTAACAAGATAAAATCCTATGGCTTTACAGGAGAAATTCTGGCATGGACAGAGGAATGGCTGTCAGGCAGGAGTGGGAATAAAGATGGTCCCTTTTCTGGTTTTGCTGCCAGGGACTTGTCATGTTCCTCAGTCAGTTATGGGTCTTCGGCTTTTTACATTGTTTGTCAATTATTTAGATAATGGAATTGATGGTTTTGTGGCAAAGTCTGCGGATGTTATGAAGATAGGTGGAGAGTTAGGTAGTGCTGAGGAAGCATTGTGATTGCAGCAGATCTCAGACAAATTGGGAGAATGGGTAAAAAAGTGGCAGATGGAATACAGTGTTGGGATATGTATGATAATACATAAAGGAACAATGGTGCTGAAGATTATCTAAGTGGGGAGAAGGTTCAGTCTTCAAAGGTGCAGAAGGACTTAGGAGTCCTTGTGTAAGACTCCTAGATGGTTATTTTACAGGTTGAGTCTGTTGTAAAGAAGGGAAATGCAAAGTTGGCATTTATTTCAAGGACAATAGAATGTAAAAGCAAGGAGGTAATGCTGAGACTTTATAAGACATTAGTCAGGCCGCACTTGGAGTATTGTCAACAGTTTTGTATCCCTGATCTCAGAAAGGATGTATTGTCAGTGGAGATGGTCCAGGGGAGGTTCACGAGGATGATTCCAGGAATGAAGATGTTAATGTATGAAGCACATTTGGCAGCTTTGGGCCTGTACTCACAGGAATTTAGGAGAATGTGGGAGGATCTCATTGAAATCTGCCAAATGTTGAAAGGACTGTATAGGATGGATGTGGAGAGGATGTGTCCTATGGTGGGTGAATCCAGAACTAGAAAACACAGACTCAAAATTGAGGGCCTACCCTTTAGAACAGAGGTAAGAAGGATTTTTTTTTAGCCAGAGAATAGTAAATCTCTGGAATGCTCTGCCACAGACTGCGGCAGAGGCCAAGTCAGTGCATATATTTAAGGCTGAAGTAGCTCACGTTATGAAGTGTTTCTAACGTCTGGTTGCTTCTTTGTTGCTATTTTGGGTGATTTTCATTGGGATGGTCTGCAGGTAACGAACAAAACAGAGCTAGATTTAAACGAACTGAGCTGAACTGAATATGCTGAGAGTCTTTCGATTTTATATTTTGTGTCTTTCTCTTCTTTTTTCTTTTTTGCCATTTGCACTATTTGTTTTTTTTTGTTCATAGGGGAGGGAATCATTTGATTTGAATGAGTTCCAGGGTTTTCTTTGTTTCATGACTCTCTGGGGGAAGATGAATCTCAGGTTTGTTTACTGCATATGTACTTTGATAATAAAGGTACACTGGAGTTTTGAATCATTAAGTATTTGAATGCAGAGGTGGATATGACAAAAAACTTAGCTTCGACTTTAAAAAATATTGCTGGGGAATTCAGCTGGTCAAACAACTTCTCTAGTGACAAATGGCTGACTGATGTTTCAGTGACTACCAGAAGAAATTCTTGTTCATGCCATCAGGTCAGAGGCTACCCAGGCAGAATATGAGGTTTTTGCTCCTCCAACCTGAGTGTGACCACGTCATGGCAGTAGAAAAGGCTTCAGTCAAAATGGGAATGGGGAGTCAAATTGAAATGCAATCCTGCTTTTTATGGCAGGCAGATCAAAGATTCTCAATGAAGTGCCTTACTTCTGGTAATCATTATCCCTTCCCTCCATCTCTCTTTTTCCATTTTCTTTCTCTTTTCTTCAACTGCCTGTCACTTTCATCTTGTGCTCCTTCTCCTTCCCCTTCTAAAATGGTACACTGTCCCCTTCTATTACATTCCTTCTTCAACACTTTACCTCTTCTACATAACACCTTTCAGCTTCTTACTTCATCCACCCACTCCCACCAAACCACCTTCCAATGACAACAACAAGTAAGTGTTTCTAATGGCTGTTACTATAACCTTGCACATTGCTGACATCTTGAGAAGCTTTTTCTCAAGGACTGGTGTTCCAAAATACTTAGTCAGTGACAATGAACCACAGTTTGTTGCGGAACAGTTTCAGTCATCCCTGATAATGAATGGAGTAAAACATTAAAACTGCAAAGTATCTCCCAGCTTCAAATGCTTGGCAGAAAGGTTTGTCTAGAGTCTAAAGAGTGCACTGCGAACAACCTCAGCTGATTACACAATGCCAACTGAATCAGAAGCTTGCCAATTTCCTCCTTGCATATCACAATGTATTGTACTTCACAACCAACAACTCAGCAGCTATCCTTTTCCCGAGTCATCCCTCGCGCTCGTGCTTGGATCACCTCAAACCCTATCTCAGAAGGAATATAATAGACAAAGGACTGAGACTAATTTTATAGGCATCCGTTAGTCTCATGAGACAATGGATTTGCCCCTTGGAAGGTTTCCAGGGCGCAGGCCTGGGCAGGGTTGTATGGGAGACCAGCAGTTGCCCATGCTGGAAGTCACCCCTCTCCACGTCACCGATGTTGTCCAAGGGAAGGGCACTAGGACCCAAGCAGCTTGGCACCGAGACAAATTGAGGGCCCCTAAAACAAGGAAGTTTGATGTTTCACTCTTGGACAAGCAGTTCTCATGAGGGAGTTCAGAGATAATCAAAAGTGGGCACTTGGCAAGATTAGGGACAGAACTGGACCACTCTCCTACACAGTGGAGACAGTGTCTGATGTCATCTGTGCTGTGATTTCTAAGTTCAAAACATTGAAATAATTCAAAGGAACGCATGGGAGTCTGGGAATGCATGTGGAACTTTGTGTTTAAGTGAGGTGAGGATATATCATGAAGTATGCATTTCATTTATTTTTACAAATACCTGGTAATGAATTACTTAAACAAAGAATGTTTAACATATAACATGTTTACAAGACCACTCAAATATTGCTGAAATATTAAATACACAATACTCTTCCCTGCTTAGCTGTAAACACCAGCTCCATAGAGAATGCATTTCAACTATATACACAGTACACTTTACAATCATCTGGAGCATAGTAACTATTTAATTGTCCCATTTCAGGTTTAATAGCTGTGTAGACTTTCTTAGTCAGGTGGGATCACATGTTTCCTGACAAGCTGGGTCACCTTACTTGTCAGGTGAGACTTGCGGCTGTGAAACAATCTCAGGTTCTGGGGCCTCCTCCCTAGTGGTTGTAGGAGTTGATTCTGAAACTGTAAGATGTGGTTCTGACAGCTTTGGAGACCTTTTTTACTTCTAGTTTATGCATCTTGAACTTAGGAAGGTGCATTTAGTTCACTGGAGTATTCTCTTATTAATCCTATAGCTCCCTTTATGTCTTGATTTCTCCTCTTGGTTTCCACAGCCACAACGTCATCTGACGAATCCACAGTTTTTGTATCTCCATTAACTCCTTTCCTTTTGGCCTTCCATTCATCCAGCTGGGATTTGGTCTTTGTATCTACTTTTACAAGCAGCTTTTTGGCCCTCACTTGAAGTTCATGCAATAACATTACTGCACGCAGAGTAAATTCTGGTTCTTTATACACACAGAAGCTGAATGCTTGCAACTTTCCTGAGCCTTCTTCAAATCTTTTCCAGCTTAAAAACAGGTTCTAAATGGTCCTGCATCAGAATACCATAAGGTATAGGTGGAGAATTAGGCCATTTGACCCATCCAGTCTGCTCCACCATTTCATTATGGCTGTACAATTTTCCTCACAGCCACAATCTCCAGCCTTCCTCTCATATCCCTTCAATTCCTGACCAGTCAAGAATCAATCAACCGTTACCATCTATTGCTACCTGGGGCAAATAACTCCATGGATTCACCACTGTTGGGGTAAAGAAATTCCTTCTCATCACCATTCTAAAAGGACACCGCTCAATTCTGAGGCTGTGTCCTGTAACCTTAGACTTTCCCACCATAGGGAAACATCCTCTCTCCGTTTCACTCCATCAAGGCCTTTCATCATTTGATTGGTTCCAATGAGGTCACCCCTCATTCTTCTGAATTCTCGTGAATATAGGCCCTGAGCCATCAAGCACTCTTCATATGACCCGCCATTCAATCCTGGAATCATTTTTGCTAAGCTCCTTTGAACCCTCTCCAGTTTCAGCACATCTTTTCTCAACTAACAGGCCCAAAACCGCTCACAATATTCCAAATGAGGACTGACTAGTGTTTTATGAAGTCCTTGCTTTTATATTCTAGTCCTCTTGAAAAGAATGCTAACATTGCATTTGCTATCCTCACCACAGACTCAACCTGCAAATTAACCTTTAGGGATTCCAACACAAGGATGCTAAAAGTCCCTTTGCAACTCAGATTTTTGTATTTTCTCTCCATTTAGAAAATAGTCAACCCTTTCACTTCTTCTATCAAAGTGAATGATCATACACTTCCTGACACTGTATTCCATTGAAGCAGTATGATTTTAAACACAAAGCACTCAGCAAAATTGGTACTCATTTCTGATTGGCTATTTCATTTGCTTCAAAATGCTGTTGAATTAGCTCAGTATACATGCACCAATTATCCACTGTGAAATCAAACATATCGGTATTTCCAGTGTAGCCACCCATTTCTACTCTTCTTTTATGATAATTATTAACCGGTATTCACTCTTTATGAACACATGAATGCTTCCATTTTTGACTTTTTTTTAATTGAATTTTCAAATAGGTTACAGAAAGAAAAAAAAATTAACAACCTTAGATAGTATGAGTTGATAATGATATAAAGAATTTATATAAACTAAATTATATGCCATTATTGAAAAAAATTCAAGAGGATCTTGACAAATGGATGATGTTACCAATAACATTAGTAGGTAGAGTCAATGCTGTAAAAATGAATATATTCCATAGATTACAATATTTATTCCAAACACTACCAATACAATTACCGCAGAAGTTTTTCAAGAGTTAAATAAATGTGTGAGGAAGTTCCTTTGGAAAGGTAAGAAGTCAAAAATATCATTGGAAAAATTGACATGGAAATTTGACCTAGGAGGGTTACAATTACCAAATTTTAAGAATTATTACAAAGCAAATCAACTTAGATTTATTGCATCTTTTTTGTTGAAGATAAATCGGCATGGATTAGAGTAGAATTAGATAAAATAGGAGAAAATATACCAGAAGATTTTATATATAAATGGGAATCTAAATGGATACGGGAAAGGAAAGTATCTCCTAAAACATTTGATTGATATATGGAATAAGATAAATGTTGATGATGAGATAAAGAAATCTTTATTAGCAAAGGGACCTTTAATTCAAAATAAACTTATTCATTTTACAATGGATAATCAACTTTTATATCATTGGTTTCACAAAGGGATTAGATATATAGGAGACTGTTTTGAAGGAGGTATATTAATGTCATTTGACCAATTAAAGAATAAATACAAAATATCAAATAACACTCTTTTCTGTTATTTCCAATTAAGGGGTTACTTAATAGATAAACTGGGTCAAACAATGTTATTGCCGAAACCTGATGAAATAGAAACTTTAATTCATAAAGGAAAAATTAAAAAAATATTTCTGATATGTATAATTTGATTCAAAAACAGGCAATTAAACAAGGAATTCATAAGTCAAGACAAAAATGGGAAACTGATTTGAATATTAAAATTGATGAAACAAGTTGGTCAAGATTATGTCTTGACAGTATGACAAATACAATAAATGTTTGACTAAGATTAGTACAATATAACTTTTTACATCAATTATATATTTCACCACAAAAAATAAATAGATTAAACTCAAATCTGATCAATGTTTTTGATGTAATCAAGAAATTGGTACTTTCTTATACTCGGTCTTGTTTTAAAATTCAACCTTTTTGGACAAATTTAAGAGTTTTACTAGAACAAATGATTGGAATACAATTTCCACATAATCCAACATTATTTTTACTAGGCGATATTGAAGGGATAAAATCGAAATCCAAATTGAATACATATCAGAAAGAATTCATAAAAATTGCATTGGCAGTAGCCAAAAAGGCTATTGCAGTTACTTACAAATCGGATTCATACTTAAGTATAGATCGTTGGAAGAATGAAATTTTTAGCTGCATTCCACTTGAAAAAATTACTTATAATTTAAGAGATAAATATGAAATATTTCTGAAAATTTGGTGCCCTTATTTACAAAAGATAGGATTAAATATATAGGTGCTCCGAAGATAAAATTATTGGTTATCTGGGGAAAGAAATAAATAAATATACATATTAAAGCTATTATGCCCTCCATGGAGCATGTGGGGATCTTCCAATATCGTCTTTCTTTTTCTTACTTTCTTTCTTTTTTCTTCTCTTTTTTTTTCTATAGGGATATGTTAGAGAGGAGGGGTTAAGGGGAGGGTCGATAATTTTTTTGACTTATTTTTAATACTTGATCATCTCTTCTGTTTTTAACTCGATTGTTTCGGCATGTGCTGGGCTGCGTTTTTTAATTCATCATTTCTCGCTGTGCTTCTTTTCACTGGAGTGTTTCCCTATGCTTCAATAGGTCAGTAGCCATCTTAGGTTTGTTTTAAAAACACCTTGTCACCACTGATATGTTTTGTAGCTTCAAAACATTTAACTAATTGAAAGGAAGACACAGGAGTCCAGGAATGCAGATCTATCTTCGTGTTTACCTCAAGCAAGGTGCACAAATATCATGTGGTAACGTCATGACATATGCAATTCATTTACTTTTACATATAACTTGTAATGGATTATTTAAACAAAGAATGCTTAATCAACAACTTATTTACAAGATTACTCAAATATTATTGAAATATTAAATACACGACACTCCTCCATGTACAAAATTTACAAATTGATCAAGATGTACTAAATAGAAGAAGAAAAAGGAAGGAGAAGAGTTGTCAGAACCACTTCCTTCAGTCGCAGAATCAACTCCGACAACCACCACAGAGGAGGCCTCAGAACCTGAGATTGTTTTCACAGCCACAAGTCTCACCTGCCAAGCAGAGCGAATCCTTCCCCACACCCCTCCCCACCCCTTGTCAGGAAAGACATTATCCCACAAGAGTTTAAAAAATCCTCCACTGTGATTATATCTTTAGGCATGAATGGGATAATTTAAAATTTACTATGCAGTGGATGTCTATATACTACTTGCACCATATACAGTAGTATACTGTATACAGTAGAATCTATTTACTCTCTACCAGCCACTGATACCTCTCTCTTCTCCCTTCCTCCGTGTTGCTCTTTTGTCATCGTTCTCAGAGAAGGGCTCATGGAAAAGAATCTTCGTCTGGTACCAGACATTGTCAGAAGCCCCAGCTTTAGCTCAGAGCCCCTATAACAATCATTTGAGAGAATTTATGATCAAACACCCACAATTTACTGTAAGGAAAGTGACTTCATAAACCTCATTGCAGCTCTACCTGAAAACGGTACTGGAAATATCATTAGCTGAATTTGTAACCATGTCACCACACACACACACCCCCATACGCTGCTGTGGACATGGTTGGAAGTAGTTGTGGTGATAATTAGGATCTATTATTAACCATTCTCAATGTCCCCACCCGTTCACAGAAGGGACGTCCCCACCTGATCATGAAATGAGTTTTGAGAATTATTTCTCTGGAAAATCAGACCTTTAGCTAACTCAAGAGTAAGAGTATTGTGGAAATTTGTATGCCATATACAGCCTTGAGATTTGTCTCCTTACATGGCAGAAACAAAATGAAGAAACACAATAGAATCCATTTTTAAAAGAAGACCATCAAACACCCAATCTGCAGGAAGAACAGCAAGATTGCGCTAACAATAAAAGTAAGCAGGACTGAAGTTCCCAAAGGTGAGCCCACAGCCACAAAGCCAGTCACAGCTGATCCAGGAGCCTGTTGGCTACAGGCCACAGCCTCAGTTCAGTGCAGAGATGAATAAACGTCGTGGAACAGTGAGCAGAACTTCAGCCAGTCTTTTACCTCTGGCCCCAATGTGCTGACCTTTTCAATCTAGCCTAGCACTTACATCGGCCAAACAGTGGGTCATTCCTCGGTCTTGGATCTGGGCCCTCCCATTCCAATGTGCTCTCGGACCTGGAACCCACTGCCTCGATTTGCCCCATATCCAACCTTTCCAATTTGGCCCGGAGCTGAAACCTCAGCTTGTTACTCACTTGACTCCAAAGGGGAAGTTATTGATTGCAGTGATATTTTGAGGAAAAAAGTGAGGTTATTAAAGCAGTTAATTGTTGTTTTTGCTGTGCTTCACCAGAGCCATTGTAAACCAAAATAGTCAGTTTTATGCCAATTGCAATCACATTTTCAAGCAGCATTATTTCAAGCAGTATTTCTTAACAAAATATGTTGGTGATTTCATTAACAGCTTGAGAATAGCTTTCACATATCTGCAGTCAAATACAAATACATTTAAGCCGATCAAATGTTGAAGACCTTTATATGTTTGAGGTTGTCTCTCCCCCCCACTAATGTTGCCATTAAGAAGCTGTGCAGATGGAGCACTTAGTGGTGGTTTCATAATTTATATGTGCCTGAACAAAATTAATAAGATAGGGTCATCTTATTAATAAGTCATCCGCCAAACAATGAAGGAATCAAATCCTGCACATAGGGTTTAACTCGTCAACAGGTATCCAACCACAAAAATGCTCAGTAAAGAACTTTAAAAAAACAGAAGACGCTGGTAGTTCTCTATCACATGTTGAATTTATGGAGACAGAATAAAGATTAATATTTCAGTTCAATGAACTCCAGTTAGGACCAAAAGAAACAGTTTTTGGACAAGTAAGAGTTAGGAAAAGTTGGGTTGGTTGATGAAAGAACAAATGGATGCTTCTTCAAAGAATGCAAAACAAAAATAATGCATTAGGAATGGTGAGGTCCTGAACTCAATAAAGACTTTATCAATTCTGAGTTATATCCACCACTCCCATATTCCACACATCAGCTGTTGGCTGTGATTCTGCTATTATCCTCCTCTGGACGAACTCTTTATTTCTATCACTAAAAAAAAAGAAAATCTGCAGATGCTGGAAATCTGGGCAACACACACAAAATGCTGGAGGAACTCAGCAGGCCAGGCAGCATCTAGGAAAAAAAGTACAGTCAACATTTCAGGCCGAGACCCTTTGGCAGGATTTTATTTCTGTACTTGTCTTGTTATTGAGCCCCTTTCTCTTGCACTTTCAATCCTTTCTTTATTTGACTTTTTAAAAGATTTTATTGGGGCTGTGATGTTGACATTGCGTGGGAAGGCTGTGACTGTCAATTGCAAGGTTGTTGGTACCTAGTTTTTGAGTGCAAATGAATGCCATGCAGTCTCACCATGTACTGCAAGTTAAACTACTATTGGTTTACAACTATCAAGCACCTGTGGTCTCATACCAGGTGACTAGACAATCAGGCCTCTTCAAGGATACTTGACTACTGAAGCCCATCATAGGTAGAAGTTATTCTGGATCACAATAGTTACAATATGAGGGGAAGAGTCAGGTACTAGAGAGTACCCCTGTGGTCGTCGCCCTTAACAATAAGTATTCCTGTTTGAGTACTGTTGGGGGGGACGGCCTACCTGGGGGAAGCAACAGTGGTCACGCCTCTGGCACAGAGGCTGGCCCTGTGGCTCAGAAGGGTAGGGAAAGGAAAAGGGTGGCAACAGTGATAGGGGACTTTATAGTTAGGGGGACGGACAGGCGATTCTGTAGACGCAGGAAAGAAATGTGGATAGTAGTGGATAGTAGTTTGCCTCCCAGGTGCCAGGGTCCAGGATGTTTCTGATCGCATCCACGAAATCTTGAAGTGGAAAGGAGAACAGCCAGAGGTCTTGGTACATATTGGTACCAATGACATAAGTAGGAAAAGGGAGGAGGTCCTGAAAGCAGACTAGAGGGAGTTAGGAAAGAAGTTGAGAAGCAGGACCTCAAAGGTAGTAATCTCGGGGTTACTGCCTGTGTCACATGACAGTGAGAATAGGAATAGAGTGAGGTGGAGGATAAATGCGTGGCTGAGGGATTGGAGCAGGGGGCAGGGATTCAAATTTCTGTATCATTGGGACTTCTTTTGGGCTCAACGACCTTTTGACACACCTTTTCTATTTCCTGTTGTAATTGTTGTCTTATGGTCAATACTGGATAGGGTATTATGTAATGGACTGGAGGTGATTCAGGAGCTTAAGGTAAAAGAACCCTTTGGAACTAGTTGTCACAATATGATTGTGTTCAACTTGAAATTTGATAGGGAGAAATTAAAGTCTGACGTAGCAGTATTTCAGTGGAGTAAAGGAAATTACAGTGGTGTGAGAGAGGAGTTGGCCAAAGTAAATTGGAAGGAGCTGCTGGCAGGGATGTCAGTAGAGCAGCAATGGCATGAGTTTCTGCAAAAAACGAGGAAGATACAGGACATGTGTATTCCAAAACTGAAGAAATACTCAAATGGCAAGATAGTACAACCGTGGCTGACAAGGGAAGTCAAAGCTAATGTAAAAACAAAAGAAAGAGCATACAACAAAGCAAAAAATAGTGGGAAGATAAAGGATTTGGAAGTTTTCAAAAACTTACCAAGAGCAATTAAAAGAATCATTAGAAAGGAAATGATGAAACATGAAAGCAGGCCTACAAATAATATCAAAGTGGATAGAAAAAGTTTTTTCAAGTGTGTAAAAAATAAAAGAGAGATGAGAGTGGATATAAGACCACTAGAAAATGAGGCAAGAGAAATAATAACAGGGGACAAGGAGGTTGCAGATAAACTATATGAATATTTGGCATTATTCTTCACTGTGGAAGACACCAACAGTGTGCCAGATGTTGTAGAGTGTGAAGGAAGAGAAGTGGGTGCAGTTACTATCACAAGGGAGATGGTGCTCAAAAATTTGAAAGATCTAAAGGTACATAAGTCACCCAGACCAGATGGACTGCACCCTCGGGTTCTGAAGGAGGTAGCGTTAGAGATTGTGAAGGCATTAGAAATGATCTTTCAAAAATCATTGGACTCTGACATGGTGCCAAAGGCCTGGAAAATTTCGAATGTTACTCCACTCTTTAAGAAAGGAGGAAGGCAGCAGAAAGTAAATTATAGATCAGGTAGCCTGACCTCAGTGGTTGGGAAGATGTTGGAGTCAATTGTTAAGGATGAGGTTATGGAGTACTTGGTGACACGGGACAAGATAGGGCAAAGTCAGCATGGTTTCCTTCAGGGAAAATCCCTGTTTGACAAAGCTGTTGGAATTCTTTGAGGAGATTACAAGTATGTAGGATAAATAAAGGAAATGTAGTGGGAGTTGTATATTTGGACTTTCAGAAGGATTTTGACACGAGGATGCTTACCAAATTAAGAGCCCATGGTATTACAGGGAAGTTACTAACATGGTCATGTTGCAACTCTACAAATCTCTGGTGAGATCGCACTTAGAGTATTGTGTTCAATTCTGGTCATCCCATTATAGGAAGGATCTGGAAGCTATGGAGAGGGTGCAGAGGAGATTTACCAGGATGTTGCCTGGTTTGGAGAACAAGTCATATGAAGCAAGGTTAGCAGAGCTGGGACTTTTCTCTTTGGAGTGTAGAAGAATAAGAGGGAACTTGATAGTGGTCTACAAGATTATGAGAGGCATAGATAGGGTGAATAGTCACTACCTGTTTCCCAGGGCACCAACAGCAAACACCAGAGGGCATAGGTACAAAATTAAGGGAGGGAAGTTTAGGGGAGAAATCAGCAGTGTTTTTTACACCGAAGGTTGTGAGTGCCTGGAATGACTCCTGGAATGGAGGCTAAAACAGGGGTATTTAAAAGCCTCTTGGACAGGCACATGGATGAAAGAAAAATGGAGGGTTATGGGGTAATGTGGGTTTAGTACTTTTTTTAAGGACTATATGGGTCAGCACAGCATGAAGGGCTGAAGGGCCTGTACTGTGCCATAGTGTTCTATGGTTCTATAGTTAGAACATTGGCTGACTGGAAGGAAACAGTGAGTGGGAATAAAATGATCCTTGTCTGGTTGGCTGACAGTGACTAGTGGTGTACCTCAGGGGTCGGTTTTGGAATCTCTTCTTTTTCTGCTGTATATAAGTGGTTTAGATGATGAAATTGCTGGCTTAGTTGCCAAGTATGCAGGTGATGTGAAGACTGGTGGAAGGGCAGGTAGTGTAGGTAAAACATGTAGGATGCAGAAGGACTTAGCTAGATTAGGAGAATGGGCAAAAAAGTGGCAAATGAAATATAATGTTGGAAAATGCACAGTCATGCACTTTGGTAGTAGAAATAAATGTGAGGACTATTTTCTAAATAGGGAGAATATCCAAAAATCAGAGATTTTTCAGGGGCCTGGGAGTTCTCGTGCAGGGCACCTTAGAGGTTAACTTACAGGTCAAGTTGGTGGTGAGGAAGGCAACTGCAATGTTAGCAGTCATTTCAAGAGGTCCAGAACACGAGAGCAGGGATGTAATGCTGAGGCTTTATAAGACACTGGTGAAGCCTCACCTTGAGTATTGTGAACAGTTTTGGGCGCCTCATCTAAGAAAAGATGTGCTGGAATTGGAGAGGGTCCAGAGGTTCACAAGGATGATTCCAGGAATGAAAGGGTTATCATATGGGGAACAGTTGATGGTTCTGAGTCTGTACTTGCTGGAATTTAGAAGGATGAGGGGGGATATAATTGAAACCTTTCAAACGTTGAAAGGCCTAGACAGAGTAGGTGTGTAAAAAGATGTTTCCCACAGTGGGAAAGTCTCAGACAAGAGGGCACACCTTCAGCATAGAGGGGCATCTATCCAAAACACAGATGCGGAGTAATTTCTTTAGCCAGAGGGTGGTGAATTTGTTGAATTTGTTGCCACATGCAGCTGTGGAGGTCAGGACCTTGGCTGTATTTAAGGCAGAGATTGATAGTGGACATGGGGTCAAAGATTACGGGGAGAAGATCAGGAAATGGGGTTGAGGAGGAGAAATAAAAAGGATCAGCCGTGATTGAATGGCAGAGCAGATTAGATGGGCCAAATGCCCTAATTTCTGCTTCTTTGTCTTATGGTGTTAGTTTCATGAGCATGGTAAGGGGTGGGTGGCCCAGTGATGTATGGTAGTGCATTGCCAGAGACTTGGGATCAATCCTGGCCTCTAAGTGTTGTCCATGTAGAGTCTCTCTGTGACTGTGTGGGCTTCTTCCCACATTTCAAAGCCATGGCAATTGGTAGGTTAGCTGGTGTGTAGGCAGTTGAGGATGTGGAGAGAATACAAATGGGTGAATGTAGAGTTAGTGTTAACGGGTGGTCGATAGCTTCCGACTCTGGGCCATGCTGTGTCTCTCTGTGAGTGAAGTTAGGAAGCATCTCTACGTTCATGGGGGAGGAGGGAAGGAAGTTTGGATCTTTCTTCCAGACAGTAATTGATGCTCAGTCAGTTGTTCAATCTAAATCTGAAACTGGTAGAGCTTTGTTACCTATATTTTAAAAATAATTGGGCAAAGGGAGGTATATGCCATTCAAAGGCAAAGCAGACTTGACACGCTAATGTTTTTATCTCTCAATGTTCTTAAAGTTGAGCAGTCAGTTGAGACCAAGTGACTTTATAAGGAATGGATTTTTACCACAACTTTCCTTTGACGCAAAGTAAGCGATTTAGACTCATAGAGTCATACAACGCAAAAAACAATCCCTTCAGCTCACATGTCCAGCTGATGAATAAGTCCCTATCTACACTAAACCTATTTATCAGCACAGTTTCCTACCCAGCTACGACTTGGTCATTCAAGTGTGTATCCAGGTGCTTTTTAAATGTTGTAAAAGTATTTCCTGCCATCTCTTTCTCAGGCAGTGTGTTCTAGATTCCAGTCATCCTTCAGGTGATACTTTCTTTCCCTCACATCACCTCTGATGCTGTAACAAAGTATTTTCTCAGAACATGGAAATGATTGACCATGTTCCAATCTCCAGAGTGTATTCCTTCAAATGAAAAAAAAGACAAAATACAGGCCCAAATGTTTTAACCTGTAGAAAGTTCTATAACAATCATTATACATGGCAACAATTAAAATATACCTACATGCATGTATTATATATTTTTATATATACTAAGCCTGATTTTAGCAGATAAATTCAAGAGGTAATTCAGACAAACCAAGAATCAGTTCTCCACTGAGCTTGTAGCATGAGATATGTAAATTATTTTTATCGGAAATGGCAGCAAATCTTTGTTTATTGACTATCTTGTGGCTTATTATTTTCCATAAATTATGTGTGGGAGCTTGGTAACTCCTGTTTATGATCACCGATTTATTTTAACCTCTTATTTACTTACCACTTCCTGCAACCGGTTAAACATTGGATGTTGCCCTGGAAACTCAATAATAAATCGGGTTACTCTTTTCGGAAAAAAAGTGTGCTAATTTGAAGTGAATTTTATTCTTGCAGGATCCGCCCAGTGCAAGGCAGTCAAAATAAAATTTGATAATGTACACCAGCTAGAGGCCCAGAGAGAAGCAATGAAACAATCCTCAATCTGGACAGCATTCAGGAATAGTAAGATCGGCTAAATCGTTTTTTTCTTTATTTTTAACTCCGGCACTCTGATGCAATTTGTGAAAATCATTTTCAAAATGGTCTTTGTTTTTTTTCACACGGTTTCAGTTCATACACATTGTGGAAAATAGCATTGTGCTCCAAAGATGTTTGCTGTGGTCTGATAATTTTCGCTCATCAAAAAGAACGAAACAGGCTAAAGCGTTGTCTTTTGTGCTTAATTCCTATCTATTTTTTTAATTTTAGTCAGGTATTCCCGTAATTACAGATCAAATTGAAAATAGCCAGTTTCAGTTACAGAACGTCAACCATTTTTGTAGGTGATAATTGCAGATCAAGTTATGAAACTACCGAAAATGCTTCCGTTTCAGTTAACTCTAGCAGTGCCACTGAGGAGTTCACCCCTCAAGGTACAATCCAACTCCAGGTCTATGCTACAAACTCACTAGAATGTTAGGAGTTCCTTGCTACATAACTTGAGATAAAATTAATGACCATTTTTAAATAATTAATGACTGACACAAATTTGTCCAAGTCATGTTGTATTTAAGTTCTATAACTTTATTTTTGGAAAGGGAATCTAACCTATTAGTTCAGTAAAGGAATGTAATAGATGTGAGGCACTTGGATATTCATGAAGTGTCTGTCATAGGTATTGGTTAGAAACTGGGCAGAGTGGTCCACAATCTGTTTACTGGGCAGAACAAAAATAACCAGGTCACTAACTGGTGTTTGAATTGTAGTGGTGGAGGTAATATCGTCCAGAGATCAGTTCTTGGTCCAATTTCCTTCGATATGTAAAAGATTGCTGGAAATTTGGCAAATAGAGCACAATTTTGAAATTTCTTATGAAATTAGTTTTCATAAGCAGCAAAGAGCAATATAAAGGGCTATAAGCAGAGGTGTTTAAAATTGCTTCTGTTTTGTTTGGAGAGGATATGGTCATTTTGTCTGCCATTTCGAGAGTTGCACAACATAATCACTGAGTCCCTTTTAACAGTGCTTGAATTATTCCATTGAGTTGCCTCCTGAAGGATCCCGAGGAGCAAGCAGCAGCAAGCAGACACTATTAGCTTGTCTGTATCTATAGTAAATGTATCCTTTAAACTGAGATTGACATTTTGTTCTATTGATTCAGAAACATGTGAATGTCACCTAAAAGTTGTTGTGTCAACTGTGTGATTAATACTATTATGCAATGACATAATATCCATCATTGGATGAAATTAACCTCATTAACCAACTTTTTCAGAAGGGAACAGTATTTCCACCTACACTTAAACTTACAATGAGCTTGAACAGCATTTTTTTAGAATCTTAGCTGCTTGATTTAATTTTGAGTTGATTGGAAGTGGCTTTGATGTTATATACAGCGGCCATATACAGATTCCAGTCAGAGTATTGAAGAACATAGAGCCACAAGGTTGTGCCAATTGTGATACCAATGAATAATAAATTGCTCAGATATCAAGGGTATGAGATGATCCAGCACTCCATGCTAAGGGCATATTGTGAAGTCGATGATATGAAGAGCTGTTGTATGAGTCTGAGCGACCTCGGACCGTGCTCTTACATCTTTCCTTCTTCAGCCCCAACCCTTCCCGAGGCCAGTTATGGGAATCCTTAGGGACAATTAAAATGCATGCTTAAAGAAAAACATTGCATTTTTAGCGGCAACATTCAGGATTTGTTTAATTCAATACATGTCCATTTTATAAAATTCAAGTAGAGATTGCTGGGAGTGGATAACAAGAGATTGTTGATGATTTCTTTATATCACCATCTGAGTATGAGACTGAATAATAAAGAGATGTTCTATTATCAATGGAAAAAAATGAGTGGTGGTGGGGAGACATAAGTTTCCTAGTTATTTTAAAACTACTGGTATCAGCCATGGTTAGATTACTGCAATTTACAGACATTGCATCAACATTAGGAGGTTCAATGCCTAAGCTTAGTCTAAGGTGTGTCGGTAATAATATTGTAATTATGAAGAGCTGACTGATTTAATATTTTGAACGACAGTTTCTTTCTTTAACCAAATGTGTTGACTCCCGAAGTCACTACCATATTCAGCACAGACTTACACACACACACACACACACACACACACACATCATATGTCGTGATGCATTCAGGTTAGAGATTAGATTTGGAAACAATTTGCTCTGTCAGGCATGCCGAAAGCTTCCAACATGTTGATTTCCTTCAAGATGAGATGTTGTTATTGAATCACAGAGTAACACAGTAGGCAAACAGACCCTTCAGCTCAACTGATTCATGCTGAACAAACTGCCGAGCAAAGCTTGTTCCATTTGCCTGTAAAGCCCATCTCACTCTAAATATTTCCTATCCAAGTATCGATTCAAATGCTTCTAAAAGTTTTAAAAGCCTCTACCACTTCCTCTAGCAGCTTGCTCCATATACAGTGCCCGCCACCCTCTGTGTGACAAAATTGTCACTCACCCCCCCCCTTAAATTTTCCCCTTTCACAATAAATCTATATCCTTTAGTTTTAAACTTACTTATCTGTGGGTAAAAACACTGTGATCATTTGCTTTATCTACACCCCTCAAACGGTCACTTTCACGCTCCTATACTACCCTAGCCTATTCAGTTTCTCCTTTACTCAAGCCATCCTATCCTGGTAGCATCTTGTAACCTTTTCTGCACTCTTTCCAGCTTAATGACATCCTTCTGATATCTTTAATATCATCCAATAACTTCATTCTGATTAATCATATTAAGCCATCTCACATTAGGTCTGTAGGTGATTTATGTATATATTTGTGTATTCACATTTATTGTGTTTTTTTTATTATTGTGTTCTTCACTTCATTGTTTTTTTTTGCTGAATCAGAACTGGAATAAGAATAATTTTGTTCTCTTTTACAATCGTGTTCTGGAAATAACATCAAATAATCTTAAAACATAAAGTGACTTTCTCAAGAAATATCCAAGCAATACTGAAGTTTTGTAGTAATATTCTGAAGTATTTTTCTTTCATTTGATATTTTTGATCCTATTTAAAGACATGGAAAAGTCCTGATCATGTCATTACTCCAGGGGTTCAAGAACATTGAAGTCAAACAGAAAGTAGCAAATATATGACCAGAAATATCATAAATTAAACCAGTAAATTGTATTGGGACCTATTTTTGACATGTTCATGTGACTTGTGTGTGAAAGTGACATTCTGTGTCCATAAATGTTTTCTGTTGGTGAAGTGTACATAGCTTTGTATTCCTGTGTAACTTTGTTTCACCGCTGAGCCAGGGAGTGAGTCAGATAGACCAGCACCCGTACTTGATGAGCGTGAGTCAGAATCCCATCAGATTTTCCTCGTGATGGGGAATCCCCATAAAATGAACTATCTCATTTTTACTGATTAAGTTGATAGCATCTGTACACAATAGCAAGAAAGGAAAACAACCTAATTTTAGTCCCTTTGATTTGGTGCTGCATATCAATACACTCTGGATTTCTAGAAATGATGCTTCATCACACCAAGTCTAGTAGCTATTTTTATGCTCATTGATGATTCAAAGCAGGGCAATTTTTAAATCAAGCATTTCATGTACTGCAAAAACTAATATTATGCTCAATGGTTCCATTTAATATCTGAGGATGTATACAGTATACAACCTGAAATTTTTACTCTCTGCAGACATACACAAAACAGAAGAAAAACCTCAAAGAATGAATAACAAAAAAGTAAGAACCCAAGCCCCCTCTCCCACCCATGCAGAAACAACAGCAAAAGCATCAACCCTCCCTCTCCCCACCCCCCTCTTATTCCAGCAGAACGCAACAGCACCTCCACCACCCACCACACAAGCAGCAGCGAAATCACCAAAGAGACCATGATCTACCATTGATCAATAACCACTGTTCATCCCAACAGGTCAACTTGCCACAGGCTCCCTGTCCCACTAGCAAGGGAGAGAGAGGTATCACTCCTTCCGCTGCAAGAGGGGAGATGAACAGCTCACAGTTTCGATGTTACAGTCTTTTATTTTGAGGTTCCCCCAGTTCAAGAATCAGCAGCAAACTCTCATTCGCCATCGAGAGAAAGAGAGAACAATCAGCCATTTACAGAAGCCTCAGACAGCCGCACCCGCTATCTCGATGTTGCAATCTCCCGCAATCTCCTTCAGTTGGAGACACTGGCGAGGAATTGAGTCCACAGGGCCACACAGGCGCCTGCCTTCCAGGCCGCTTCTGCAGACTTGAAATGTGGCTGATCAGTTTGAGTGCAGCTGTAGATCATGGACTCTGACAAGACCCCAGCCACCTTCAAAAGGAAAGAAGAGGCATTAGAAAAAAGGAAATTTAACTTCTATGTTCTAACTGTTGATGAAAATTGAGGCTACTGTATAATTTCAACCTGTGTCTATTTCCTTGAAGAGAACATTAGGACATTAATATTTTGATATTGATATCTTTGTGTGTTCAAGTGATTTCTCACTAACTTGATTGAGTTTTTTAGAGGAGGTGCTGGGATGCATGGGATCCAGGATGAATTATTGTTTGGATTCAGAGATGATTTGCACATAGAGGAATGAAGATAGTGGTGATGGGACTTATTATGTTTGAAGGTCAACGGCTAGTGGTGTTCTACAGGGATCTGCACTGGGACCTCTGCTGTTTGTGAAAATATGGATGGGTCAGCTGGCAGGTTTGCAGACGACAGTTAAAACAACAGAAGAGAAGTAAGTGTAGATCGAAAAGAGGAAAAACAAATCTACCTCCAATATTAAACCAGCTGTATCAGCTTTATTTAAAGTAAACCAGGATGACAACATGACTGCTAGGTTGTTTGAATGAAACAGCATCAGTAACAAAATCCACTAACTCGTATAGCGGGAGGGTATCACCCAGAGGTTGTTTGGAATCTGGGATACGCTGACTGATGTGTATCCCATGTTCTAGCGGTGGCGCGGTGGATGATGTATCCTCACAACATTGAAATATTATCAAAGTACAGAATAATACAGGCCGAGTTCCGGAGAAAGAAACCAGTATAGATTATTGACTGATGGACAGAATGCACCAAAGGACCTATTTCTATTCCTGTGCTATATGACTCCTTGACTCTTTTAGCCAAAACTCCATGGATATCTGGGATATGGAAAAAATTGAAAAAGTTAAGGAAACATTTCAGCTTTACCCATATCCTGAGACAAGTCCTCAACTTTCCACACCCTTTTTTTTACATCCTAGCTTCATCCCCATGTCCATCAACTGGCCAGGAACCCATGTGTTTTCTTGCTCTATAGACAGACGAAGTAGATGTCAAACCATAGAACACCATAAGGCAGAGATTTATCACATTAACTCTTAGCTTTGCTGTGTGGTGAACTACATATACCTGTCTGGACACGCCCCCACTGCTGACTGCTCCTGTGGCTCTTCCCACAGACTCCGGTATAAAGGCGATTGGAGGCACTGCTCCTCCCTCAGTCTCCAGGATGTTGTGTGGTGGGCTCTTGCTGCTGATAATGCTTTCTTCCAGCTAATAAAAGCCTATCTCACCTCACGTCTCCGAGAGTTATTGATGGTGCATCATGCTGTCATTTCATTTTAGTTGCACTTATAGAAGCCCAAAGAGGATGAACAACTATTCAATTTACTAAAGAAACTTTTTAATAATAAACAAAATTAATTGATTTGTGCACACTAATTAAAAACTGAAAAATTGAAGAAGTTATTTCTCTAAACCCATTGCAATACCTCCATTGACCAGAAATGATGAATCCCCATCGGAATTTCATTTTGTCTCAGACCCTGTGTCATGTATAGCTGCTCTTCCTTGGCAGATGCATGGGACGAAGGATAATTTTCATCCACTGTCTGGATTCTGTGTGGACTAATTAGTCATATATAGGACTCTATAGGTAGGATGGGAAGTTCTTGGTGGGCTGGGGAGAGGTATTGAAGAATACGTACACAACACTGGAAGAACTCAGCAGGTCAGGCAGCATCTGTGAGAAAAGAGTAGCCCGTTTCGGGCTGAGACCCTTCATCAGGAATGGGGGGGAAGAGAGGGCCGAAGCCCAGTAATAGAGATAGGGGAGGGGGTAGGGCCTAGAGGCACCAGGTGGAAAACCAATCAGAGGAAAGATAAAGGGGGGAGGGGGAGGGGATAAGCATGAAAGAACTGTAGAGATAAAGAAGCGGAAAGTTGAAAGGGGAGAGAGGCAGAGAGGGACCTGGAATAGGGGAAGGGAATTACCGGAAATTGGAGAATTCAATGTTCATACAGCCAGGCTGGAGACTACCCAGACGGTAGATGAGGTGTTGCTCCTCCAACCTGAGTTTGGCCTCATCATGGCAGTAGAGGAGGCCATGTATGGACATATCTAGATGGGAATGAGAGGCAGAGTTGAAGTGGGTGGCAACTGGGAGGTCCTGTCTATTGTGACGGATGGAGCATAGGAGCTCGACGAAGTGGTCCCCCAATCTACGTCGGGTCTCGCTGATGTAGAGGAGGCTGCACCGGGAGCACCAGATACAATAGACGACTCCAGCAGACTCGCAGGTGAAGTGTTGCCTCACCTGGAAGGACAGTCTGGGGCCCGGAATGGTGGTAAGGGGGGAGGTGTGGGAACAGGTGTAGCATTTGCGCTTGCAGGGATAAGTGCCAGGTGGGAGTTCTGTGAGGTGGGACGTGTGGACCAGATAGTCACGGAGGGAAGGATCCCTGCAAAAAGCTGAGAGGGGTGAAGAGGGAAAGATGTGCTGGGTGGTGGGGTCCTGTTGAAGGTGGTGGAAGTTGTGGAGGATAATGTGTTGGATCCGGAGGCTGGTGGGGTGGTAGGTGAGGACAAGGGGAACCCTCTCCCTGTTGTGGTGATGGGAGGATGGGTTAAGGGCTGAAGTGCGGGAGGTGGAGGAGATGCAGGTGAGGGCATCTTTGATGACGCCAGAAGGGAAACCACAATCCTGAAAGAAAGAAGACATTTGAGAAGGCCTGGAATGGAAAGCCTCATCCTGGGAGCAGATGCGGCGGAGACGGAGGAATTGGGAATAGGGAATGGCATTTTTGCATTGGGCAGGGTGGGAAGAGGTATAGTCAAGATAGTTATGGGAGTCAGTGGGTTTGTAGAAGATGTCAGTGGAGATGACTCCCATAACTGCCTCTCTCCCCTTTCAACTTTCTGCTTCCTTATCTCGACAGTTCTTTCATGCTTATCCCCTCCCCCTCCCCTCTTTATCTTTCCTCTGATTGGTTTTCCACCTTGAGCCTCTAGGCCCTTCTCCCTCCCCTATCTCTATTACTGGGCTTCGGCCCTCTCTTCCCCCCCATTCCTGATGAAGGATCTCAGCCCGAAACGGGCTACTTTTTTCTCACAGATGCTGCCTGACCTGCTGTGTTCTTCCTGCGTTGTCTACTTATTCTTTGATCCACAGCATCTGCAGTTGTATTTTTGTGTTTTGAGGAGGGGTACTGCTTACTGCTTTCCACTGCTTATGCTTGATCTCTATCTCAAGTCCTCAGTCATTTATTAAGAAGTATTGGTCTGGGCTTCACATGAAACAGGCTTCAAAGTCTCAAAGTAAAATTATTATCAAATTGCATGCATGTCACCATATACAATGCCAAGATTCAATTTCTTTTGGGCACTCACAGTGAATATAAAGAAACACAAAAGAATCAAGGAGAAAAGGTACACAACATAGAAGGACAAACAATTAATGAGCAAAATAAAGCAAACTAATAAAAAGAAAGCAAAATGAAATAAAAACAAAGTAATATTGATAAATAAGCAATAAATATTGAGAGATGGTTCAAAAGTACGTAACTTAAGGGAAATTACAGGCTGCAGATTCAGTAATAGTAATTCAGAAATGTATCTAGTAGTTTTGTAAAACATGTAAAGCCTGCAAAACATCGTCACGTATCACCAGCACCATCTTGTCTCTGAGAACATTCAATGAAGCCCTGTGAATTTCCTTAAATTTTCTCTGTCCACTGAAAGTTGCTTAGTAAGTTGTTACAAACCCCAGAGGGTTGCACATTTTCAGGCATCAATGATATAACCCAGGATCACCAGAGGCTTTATTCAGTTGAGAGGAATCTTTCTCTGTTGCTGTTAGCATGCTAAACATAAACCTTTTATCCTTCTAGAACCATCATCCTTCTGATGGAATAATACAGCAGCCGTGTAGTATGGTAATGTGTATGAAGCTCGGCAGGTTCAGATTGAATTGGCTGCATCACCATCTGATATGGAGGCTCCACAGCATGGGGTCGAAAGGGGCTGCAGAGGATTGTAGTCTTAAATAGCGCAAGCTTCATGGGCGCAAGCTTCCCACCACCAAGAACATCATCAAAAGGTCTCAAGAAAATGGCACCATTATTAAGGACCCTCCCCCACCTGGGGCATGCCCCCTTCTCAGTACCACCATCAGGGAGCAGGTACAGGAGCCTGAAGCCCCACGCTCAACATTTTATAAACAACTTCTTCCCCTGTGCCATCAAATTTCTGAATGGTCCATCAACCCATGAACATTCCCTCACTATTCCTCACTGGCACTTTATTTATTTACAGCATTTATTTGTTTTTATTTGTATATTTATTTGACTTTTTTTATTTATTATTTACCTATTTATTTATGCATTGAGTACTGTAACTTTTAACATTTTTTAAATTTCTACATGTTGTGCACTATATTGCTGCCACTAAACAACACATTCCATTTGTATTATGGTATGTGTAAACAAGCCTTTGTGTGTGTTGACAGTCAGATCTTTTCAGTCTCATCCCTTAGCACTACTGCCTTGCGCCATACTCTGTGCCATTCAGACAAGCTTCAGATATGCCTTCTACTCTAGGGATGGAATACCGTTCCAGGACCAAGACATTAAATGTCACCTTTTACTCTTCATATATCCTTATGAATCCATCATGCTTTACATTGATACAGCTAGCACTGCATGTTAACCAAATGCACACCATTGGTTCAGTTGTTTTCTCTCTAAGAAACTTCCAATTTGCTTACATAGAAACATAGAAAGCCTACAGCACAATACAGGCCCTTTGGCCCACAAAGCTGTTCCGAACATGTCCTTACCTGAGAGATTACCTAGGGTTCCCCATAGCTCTCTATTTTTCTAAGCTCCATATACCTGTCCAAGAGTATCTTAAAAGGCCCTACCATATCCACCTCCACCACTGTTGCCGGCAGCCCATTCCACACACTCACCACTCTCTGTGTAAAAAAATTACCCCTGATATCTCCTCTGTACCTACTTCCTAGCACCTTAAAGCTGTGCCCTCTCGTTGCTAGCCATTTCAGCCCTGGGAAAAAAACCTCTGACTATCCACATGATCAATGCCTCTCATTGTCTTATACACCTCTATTAGGTTACCTCTCATCCTCCATTGCTCCAAGGAGAAAAGGCAGAGTTCACTCAACCTATTCTCATAACATATGCTCCCCAATCCAGGCAACATCCTTGTCAATCTCCTCTGCACCCTTTCTATGATTTCCATGTCCTTCTTATAGTGAGGCAACCAGAACTGAGTCCAGTACTCCAAGTGGGGTCTGACCAGGGTCCTATACAGCTGCGACATTACCTCTAGGCTCCTAAACTCAATCCCATGACTGATGAAGGTCAATGCATCGTATGCTTTCTTAACCACAGTCAACCTGCACAGCAGCCTTGACTGTCCTATGGACTTGGACCCCAAGATTCCTCTGATCCTCCACACTACCAAGAGTCTTACCATATTCTGTCAACATATTTGACCTACTAAAATGAATCACCTCACACTTATCTGGGTTGAATTCCATCTGCCACTTCTCAACCCATTTTTGCATCCTATCAATGTCCTGTTGTAACCTCTGACAGCCCTCCACACTATCCACAACACCTCCAACCAATGTGTCATCAGCAAATGTACCAACCCATCCCTCCACT
Organism: Hypanus sabinus; assembly: GCF_030144855.1. NCBI lineage: Eukaryota > Metazoa > Chordata > Chondrichthyes > Myliobatiformes > Dasyatidae > Hypanus > Hypanus sabinus. The sequence goes on from NC_082707.1 coordinate 36,367,122, forward strand.
TCTTCATCCAGGCCATTTATAAAAATCACAAAGAGAAGGGGTGCCAGAACAGATCCTTGAGGCACTCCACTGGTGACCAACTGGTATGTAGAATATGACCTGTCTACAACTATCTTTGGCCTTCTGTGGGCAAGCCAGTTCTGGATCCACAAAGTAATGTCCACTTGGATTCCATGCCTCCTTACTTTCTCAATAAGCCTTGCATGGGGTTCCTTATCAAATGCCTTGCTGAAATTCATATACACTACATCCACTGCTGTTCTACCATCATAAATGTGTTTAGTCACATCCTCACAAAATTCAATCAGTCTTGTAAGGCACGACCTGCCTTTCACAAAGCCATGCTGACTATTCCTAATCACATTATGCATCTCCAAATGTTCATAAATCCTGCCTCTCAGGATCTTCTCCATCAACTTACCAACCACTGAAGTAAGACTCACTGGTCTATAATTTCCACTCACTGGTCTTTGATTATATATGGTATTACTTTGGCTTGATGGGGAGTTAGGATCAATCTGAATTACAACTTGATTCATTCAATATATTCAGCTCATCTGTCATTCGTTCCTCACATCTCCCACTAATGTTCCCACCTCACTCATCTACCATGATAAATGTTTCTAACTGAAACGTCAGGGGTAATTTCTTACAGCCAGTACCTTACCGATTGATTTAGTCAGAAGCCAGCAACAACCCATGTATGATGTTAGCCTGTCTTTGGGGTTCCACTATCACATCTGCAACTCCAAAAGTTTCAATGCTTCCGGCAACATGTTTCCAGATTTTGCTGTGCCTTTTTAGTTCAGGTTTCCCGACCACTTAGCTGTGCACTCAGTATAGTTCATCAGTGGAACCATACCCAGTGCCAAGTTCAAATATCATGTCTCTGTCATTTACTTTCTAAATAACAATCTGTGGTTCTGTTTTTGTTAAATCAGCCCATTTTCTCACTAGACATTGTGAATATTGTTGCTAGTATTGTTATTGTTAGTCTTCACTTGCTTTTTATGCAATTGGAAAGATGAAAACTTCTGACATACTGCAACCTCTCCTTTAATTTCATAATGTTTGCTCAACTTCATTGTTAATCCAAAATGTTTTTACTGTGCCTCCTTTTAAACCATGTCTGGGGAGACTTTTTCTTGCCTGAAACAACATTCCAGCAGCATTTGTCCAAGAGTGAGTCATTGATCGTCCTTGTTTGATGAGCCCAATTTGTCTCGGCTGTTTGTCCTGCGTCCTCTATCTGAGACTGGATTTGAGGAAGTCCAGGTGTGAGCACGAGAGATGCCCCAGGAACAGTACAACTTCTGAGTTGTTGGTTGTGAAGTGTGTTGCGTTACGATATGCAAGAAGGAACTTAGTGAGCTTCTGATTCAGTATTAGAGTATTCTGCTGACATTGCTTGCTGTGCGTTCTTTAGATTCTGTACAAACCTTTCTGCCAAGCCTTTTGAAGCTAAGTGGTATGGTGCCGATGTAATATGTCTTATTCCATTGATTGTTAGGAATGATTGAAACTGTTGCACCACAATGTGCGCACCATTGTCACACACTAAATGTTCTGGAAAACCATCCCTTGAGAAGAAGCACCCAATAGATCAGTAGTGTGAGAGACTGTAGTGGAGGCTGTCGGAAACACTTCAGGCCACTTTGTAGCTGCATCGACTACTAACAAGAAATTTGTGCCCATGAACGGTTCAAAAAAATCCACTAATCCTCTGCCAGGGCAATGCAGGCCATTCCCAGGGATCGATGCTGTTGGCAACTGCTGGACATGTTGCCATACCATACAGCGCATGGTAAGCTGCTCCATCTGCTGATCTATCCCAGGCCTCCAGACAAAGCCTCGAGGCAACTGCGTCTGGACGGCCAGCACGTAGGTCCTCCAACACTTCAGCTCTCAGCTTAGATGCTACAACAACTCGCAATCCCCATCAGGGGGAAGTTCATCCAGGCGCTGGTATAAGTGGGGTAAGTGGGTTTTCTGTGCTGCATTCCAGCCATTTTGGGTGCCTATGTAAACCTAAGACAGTGTGGCATCTTTTCCAGTTTCCCTTTGGATTATCTCTGCTGCATTAGGCAGACTTTTATTGTGTTAGGGAAGATTACGTCAAGAGGAGTGTCGTTCTCAGTAAGATTTTCCAGTACTTCCTTTTCCAAAGGTAAATGGAACAAACCATCAGCATTTCCATGATTATTCATCCTCTTGAATTCAGTGTTGTAACTGTGCCCTCCATGAACCACAGCCCATCTCTGCATTCGTGCCACTGCTGGTAGCGGAACACCCTTCTGTGGATTGAAGTGGCTGATGATCTGTAATGAAGGTAAACTCTCTCCCATACAAGTACTGGCTGAAATATTTCACTCCCCAAAGCAGACACAAGGCCTCTCTGTCAATCTCTGTGTATTTTTTGTCTGCAGCGGTAAGGGAACGTGATGCAGAGATAATGGGGAGTTCACTTGAATCGCTCATAACATGTGATATTTCATCACCTATAATATATGGCATCACAGGCAAGCTTCACTGTACAATGTGGATCATAGTGTGTGAATAGTGTCACATCTTTGACACTGCTTTGTCCATTGGCATTCCTTCCCAATGTGCAGGAATGAGTTCAAGGGGTGGAGCACAGAAGCCAGGTTTGGCATGAGACTGTTATCATAGTTGACAAATCCTAAGAACAATCATAACTTCCTTTGGCCTTGCGGCAACCACCACTGCTTGAAAGTTCCCAGCATACCTGTGTAAACCTGTGTGTCAATCGTGTGACCACAGTAAGTGATGCTCGGTTTAAAGAATTCACACTTGTTGCATCATGCTCTGAGCCCATAATCTTCTAATCTGTTTAACACCTTAATGAGGTTTTGGAGATGTTACTTGTTATCCTTACCGGTAACAATGATGTCATCCAGGTAACACTGGGTGACTGGACACTCGTGCAGCACCTGTTTTTGTTTTAAACTCAACTGTCTCTCCATGTGCTGGGCTGTTTCTTTTAGACTCAACTGCTCCTTGCAGCGATTCTTTTCATTTCAAATGTCTCGCTCTGCTTTAACTGGCCAATAGCCATCTCGAGTTTGTTTTAAAAATTACCTCATCACCAATGTGACGTTTTGTAACTTCAAAATATTGAACTAATTCAAAGGAAAACACGGGAGGCCGAAAATGTAGGCCGACCTTCGAGTTTACTTTAAGTGAGGTGCACACGTATCACATGGTAGAATGATGACATATGCAATTACTGTATTTTACATATAAATGGTAATTAATTATTTAAACAAACAAGAATGCAAGTGTACTCAAATATTATTCCACTATTAAATGCACGACACTTTCTTTTGCACTTCTTCCGCTGCGCTCCCACAATTCTTCATTATTCCTGTCCATCCTCTTACCTTTTCGATCCACTTGCTGCAATTGCTATAACTTGTGGTCTCTTGGGACCGAGGCCACGCACCTGTCGCCTTTCAAAGAGTTTAGTTAACCTACAGTTGAATTTTTCTGTGCACTTCTGGCTTCCATGCTTTTGGAAGGATGTGATTCAGCTAAAGGTGCAGGAAAGCTTTGCAAGGTTTTTGCCGGGACAGGTGGGCTTGAGTTACAAGGAGAAATTGAATGCGTCAGGTTGCTTTACCTCCAGCATAAAGGAGACTAAGGAACCATAAGAACATTATACATAAGGGCAGGAGTAGGCCATCTTGTCGGACTAGCCTGTTCTGTTACTCAAAAAGATTATGGTTGATCTGGCGATGGACTCAACATCCCCTACTTGCCTTTTCCCACAAAATCCATAATTCCCCAGCTATGCAAAATCTATCTAACTGGGTCTTAAATATATTTAATGAGGTAGTGTCTACTGCTTCTCTGGGCAGAGAATTTCTTAGACCCACTACTCTCTGTGAAAAACAGTTTCTTTTTATCCCCGTCCTAAGTCTGTTCCTCCAAATTTTGAGGCTATATCTGGTCTCTCATACCAGTGGGAACAACTTTCCTATCACAATCTTATCTATCCCTTTTATAATTGTATATATTGCTTTAAAATCCTACCTTATTCTTCTGAATTTGAGCAAGTGTATTCACAGGCGACTCAATCTCTCCTCATAGGCAAACCCAATCATCTTTGGGATCAGCCTGGTGAACCATCTCCTTGCTACCTCCAAAGCCAGTAAATCTTATCTCAAATAAGGAGAGCACATCATGTAGGAGAACATAGGGTTTTTTCCCGGGGTAGAAGAGAGCATGGGGGTAAGGTGAGAGTAGAAAGACTTAACGGGAATCTGAAAGGAAAGTTTTTCACACAAACGGTTTGGAGTATATGGGCTGCCAGAGGAGGTGTTAAATGAATGCTTAATTTATTAAACTAAACGTTTAACAGTTTTAAACATTCTAACTACAATGTTTAACGGATATTTGGACAGATATGTGAGTAGGTAAACTTTAGATGTTTTTGGGACAAATGCAGGCAAATAGGATTAGTTGAATTAAGCACCTTGACTGGTATGGTTGAATTATCCATAGGGCCTGTTTCCATGCCATATAGCTCTATGAACTATTTCCTAACCTTCAACCATTTCCTATCACATCAACATTCTCCCTTAATCTCTCTTCTCATCTTTGGGATCTATGAATTTAAGGCACTTTGAGATTGTATCCTATTAGATTTAATATGAAAACTCAGGATTATTAGTGCAAATTACTACAAATGACTAGTGAAATAATTACTCTGCTCAGACTGGACACAAGAACACAGAATTTAAGATGTAGAATAGTGCATAATATATGCCTTTTGTAAATTGCATATTAGTGACTGATGGAGGAAAAGAAACATTACTTTGCACTGCATCCAATTAAAGAATATTTTTGTGTAGCATCAAATAAAGCAACATAAATATAGAAAACAAAATGATATGAGAATAGTTGTTATGTTGAATAATACTAACAAATCTCAATTAATATCTGTTAATGGAATTGTATAATTGCTAGCTGGGATTGTTATGCTAATAGCTTTCACCCACTCCCTCCCACAATAGTCACCAGGTATTCCCACGTAGGGATACTATAGAGAACATGCGAGATGGTGAATAATTTTCCTATCTACCAGTTACTGTTAAAGCTGCTGTGAACTAACAATGCTGTGGGCGTTAAACTGAAAATTATTTTGTTCAATCAGACTTTATCCGACTCACAAATGAAGTAATTTGACAGCACACTACATTGATTCCAGTAGAACATTAAATTCCACATTAATCATCCAAAAATGTTTACAATTTATTACAGATGATAGTAGGAGAGGTACAGGGACTTGAATCAGTTTGCTTAGATGGCACTTTCTGCAACAAACTTGTGAAGAATTGTTTCCATCTTCACTCCTCCCTTCAGTTTTCATTTCTGTTTTGACCCTCTTACGTAGATCGAAACTACACAAAAATGACAAAATACACATTTTTTAAAAAAACGGAATGCAAAATTTCTTCAGTGGTTGGATTCTGCCACGTGTTTCATCAGTTTTGTACACTGGAAAAAAGGTCTATTCACCTCATAAGAAATTATTGAAACCTTGTGAATAATACCTACTTCAATCTTGTAGGCACTTTGCTTAAATTTACACCTACTGTATTCTGTTAGTTTCATATACTGATTGTGCTTGTACTTGGCAGACATTTCACTTTACAGTTCTGTTTTTGTTGTCCAACAACTAACTTGAGCAAAACTACAAGGAACTTCTAAATAAACATGGAATCAGACAAGACCATCACATTCTTCAATAAGTCCCATAAATTATCAGACCATCTCTTCATATCCTGAATAAAATGTTCCAGCACACCCACCCGAATTTGCGGACTGAGTAATATTTTCAGTTTACCACCCAGTATAGATCCATTGTTCTTCTGATTTCAGTCAAGAGGGATTGTGGTGCTTGAATGAACACGGGGCTGATGCCTTGTAGCAAATTAAGGCATTTCTCAATTGACAAACTATCCACGTGTTAGACACTATAGTACATGAAGAATACGCATTTTTGAGTTTCGGCCTTGCAGAAGTCTGGTGCACATAAAGCAAAAACTTGCGTGGGCCGCCAACATTTTTAACATCAAGTGGGAGGATACAGGTAAAGAGCAAGCAGAAGATTATCTGGCCGGAAATATTTGGCCTAGATCGGTTTGTCTGTGGAGTCTGGTGCTGGTACCCAGAGAGATAAAGTTATGATGGTGTCTCTAGGACAAAAGTTATATGAGCATTGGCTACGTTGAGGGCCGGAACTTCAAGTACATCGCCAGAGATTTCAACACACTTCTGGACACAATTCAGTGCCGGAATAGAGGAGGTGCCCTGTGATACTGAATTTCAAAGGAGGGCTGAAATGACCACTTCTGGAAACGCAAAGTCACAGAATGGAGGACACACACAAGCCCCATTACTGCATCCAGGTCATAGGTCATATTCTGCACACATCACATTATGTTCAATCCCACACTGTATTGTTAGGAGCAGGAGCAGGGCACTCAGCTTGTTCAACCATTTAATAAGATTGTGCCTGATCTAACCTCATATTCCTGTCCAGCTGCAGCAACACTTTATCCCCTTACTTACTAAATATCTATCCACCATCTTGAAAATTTTAAAATAATCATCTTCTACTGCCTTGAGAGTAAGAAGTCCAAAGAAACTAACCTTCCAGAAATTAAGATTTTGCTTCATCTCTGTGTTAAATGGATAGACCATTTATTTTTATAAAGAGAGATCCCCAATTCTAGATTCTCTCACAAGAGAAAATGTCTATGTCAGCTCATCCTTCATCCAGATTAAGGACCCTAATGATGAGTTAGCAGAATTCATAATGTTTGTCAAAGTGACAAACTATCACTGAATATCTGATTGAGGACAAAGGATCAACTGTGGATAAGCATTAGGTCTCCCTTTTCTGGCACGTCACATAAACGATACCTGTCTAGGACAGAGACACAGACCTAAACATAAAGATTACCAGAAAAAGCCTTATGGTTTACATTAATTTACCATAGGCTGCAATTACATATCTGTGAATAAGAAAGGTAGAGAATGTTGATTTGATTTGATTAATCAAATCATTATATTATAAAAAATACATTTATTCCAAAATCTTATTCCAAGATGGCGGTGCAACGCAGTTTACAGCAGCCTCTTCGGAGTTGATATCTGTTATTTGTCAAGCAGGGTGTCATGCACAAACCTAATCTGATGAAAAACGGACGTGGGAGAACGGAGGAGCATCTGGAAATCTTCTAGGAAGGCCTTCTTCATTGCTGCTGCTGTTGTGAGGTCTGGGTCTGTGCCGAGAAGAACAGGCTCCCAATACTCGGGGTCGCATTGCCGGTGGCCGGGTGGCGGAGGCGTCATAGTGCGGTCGGCAGAGGATGGTGTTCGGAAAGTCTGTGCTAGAGGGGATGGTCAGAGCTTCAGAGGTTCGACGGACTTGGAGTCTGCTGCGGTCGGGGCGCTTTCACTGTGTGCTGTGTCTGCGAGGCTGAGTCGGGCAGTGCCGTGGAAGTCCATAGCAGGGGTACTCCCTTCTGCCGCCTGCATGGGATGATGAGTCTATCGGGACCCTGAGGACTTGTGGAAACTGTGTGGTGGTTTCTTTCGAACTTATAGTCTTTTAACATCTTTGGACTATTTTTACTGTGCCCACGATCTGGTTTTTATCAATTATGGTATTGTCTGCACTGTTGTAACTATGTGGCTTTGTGTAGGTCTTGTAGCTTTAGTTTTTGGTTTGTTGGGTGGTAGAGTTGGTCTCCTGACTTGGTGTGTCTGGGTAGTCTTGTTTCGTCTGGTGGGTTTGTAGCTCCTTTCTGGGTAACACACGAAGATGGTAGCGCAATATTAATACGCAGCAGCCTCTCCGGATTCTGGATTTGGGGATTGCCAAATGTTCTGTGGATTTTCTGGTGTAGTCTGTTTTTGTTGTGCGCTTTTGTGATATCATTCTGGAGGGACGTTGTTTCATTTTTTTAACTGCATTGCAGTTGTGGCTTCTAAATGACAATAAACCGAAATTCAATTCAATTCAATTTTATTTTATTTACTTTTTAAAATATATTTTTTAAGTTCTTTTCCCTTTACAAAAGCCCATTAGAATACGATAATGAAGGGATTCTCTATCCATTTCCGGTCTGTGGACCATGAGCTGCTCCTATTGAATCAGAGTCAGTATTCAATGTAATTTACCTAATGAATTGACCATCCACATTAATGAGAACGTCAAGAGCTGTCTGACCCCAGGAAATCTGCTGACTTTGGTTGGATCTTTAAGCTGGCAGACTATTTTGCTCCTGGTGTTATGTAGCATTGAACGCCAATAGCATCTGAAGTGCTAACTTCATTGAAAGTGATCATATCTCCCCAGTACTTAACTGGCAATTTGGGTTACTGGAGAGATGGAGTTATAACCAGACAGCTGTGTCAAGGGCACTAAAGCAATTGTTCTTTTTTTTTAAACAGAACTGAGGGAATACTTTGATCACAAACAAGAGAAAATCTGCAGTCCTGCTGAAGGGTCTCGGCCCAGAACGTCAACTGTACTCTTTGTCTGGCCTGCTGAGTCCCTCCAGCATTTTGTGTGTGTTGCTTGGATTTCCAGCACCTGTAGATCTTAAACAAGAGAAAATCTGCAGATGCTGGAAATCCGAGCAAGACACACAAAATGCTGGTGAAACTCAGCAGGCCAGGCAGCATCTACGGAAAAGAGTACAGTCGAAGTTTCAGGCACTTCAGCAGGACTGGAGGAAAAAAAGATGAGGAGTAGACTTGGAGGGTGGGGGGAGGGGAGGGAGAAACACAAGGTGAGAGGTGAAACTGGGAGGGGGAGGGGTAAAGAGCTGGGAAGTTGATTGGAGAAAGAGATATGGGGCTGCAGAAGGGGGAATCTAATAGGAGAAGAAAGTAAAGGGGGAGGAGCACCAGAGGGAAGTGACAGGCAGGCAAGAAAATAAGGTGAGAGAGGGAAAAGGGGATGGGCAATGGTGAGGCGGGGGCGCATCACTGGAAGTTTGAGAAATTGATGTTCATGCCATCATGTTGGAGGCTACCCAGATGGAATATAAGGTGTTGCTCCTCCAACCTGAGTGCAGCCACATCACGACAGTGGAGGAGGCCATGGATGGACATATTGGAATATGAATGGGAAGTGAAATTAAAACGGATGGCCATTGGGAAATCCCACGTAGATGCTCGGTGAAGCGGTCTCTCAATCTACATTGGGTCTCACCAATATACAGGAGGCCACACTGGGACCCCAACAGACTCACTGGCGAAGTGTTGCCTCAGCTGGAAGGACTGTTTAGGGCCCTGGATGGTAGTGAGTAAGGAGGTGTAGGGGCAGGTGTGGCACTTGTTCCACTTGAAAGGATAAGTGCCAGGAGGGAGATCAGTGGGAAGGGATGAATGGACAAGGGAGTTGTGTAGGGAGAAATCGCTGCTGATAGCAGGAAGTCGTGAAGAGGGAGAAATGGTGGGATCCCATTGGAGATTGCGGAAGTTGTAGAGAATTATATGCCAGATGCAAAGGCTGGTGGGGTCGTAGGTGAGGACAAGAGAATGCTATCCTTGGTAGCATGACAGCAGGATGAGGTGAGAGCAAATGAACGTGAAATGGAAGAGATGTAGTTGAGGACTGCATTGACGGAGGAGGAAGGGAAGCCCCTTTCTTTGAAGAAGGAGGACATCTCCTTCCTTCTGGAATGCAAAGCCTCATGTTGTGAGCAGATGTGGTGGAGACGGAGGAATTGAGAGAAGGGGATAGTGTTTTTACAAGTAACAGGGTGGGAAGAGGTATGGTCCAGGTAGCTGCGGGAGTCCGTGGGTTTACAATAGACATCAGTAGATAAGGTGTCACCAGAGATAGAGACAGAGAATCTGAAAAAAGGGAGGGGGGTGTCATGAATGGACCAGTAACTTTGAGGACACTGTGAAAGGTAGAGGCAAAGTGGATGAAGTTGATGATTTACGCATGGGTGCAGGAAGCAGCACCAGGGCAGTCATCAGTGTAGTGTAGGAAAAGTGGGGGACGGACACCAGTGTAGGTTAGGAACTTAGAATATTCCACTTCACCAATTGGAAGAATTGGATCAGCCCATGAGTGAATAGTGGAGCAGACTCGATGGGCCAAATGGCCTACTTCTGCTCCTATACCTTATGGTCTTAAAAAGGCAGGCATAGCTGGGTCCCGCACGAGTGCCCATGGCTACACGTTTTATTTGAAGGAAGTGGGAGGAGCCAAAGGAGAAATTATTTAGAGTGAGGACAAATTCCGCCAGATGGAGGAGAGTGGTGGTGGAGAGGAACTGGTTGGGTCTGGTGTCCAGAAAGAAACAGAGAGCTTTGAGGCCTTCGTGGTGGAGGTATGTAGGGACTGGACATCAAGAGCAAAAATAAGATGAGCGGGGCTGGGGAACTTTAAATCATTGAAAAGATCAAGATGTGTGAGATGTCACAGATGTAAATAGGAAGGGACTGAACTGGGGGAATAAAACAGAGTCGATGCATGCAGATATGAATTCAATGGGGCAGGAACAAGCTGAAACAATGGGTCTCCGAGCAAGTGGGTTTGTGTATCTTGGGTAGGAGGTAGAAATGGGAGAAGTGGGGTGCGAGAACTATGAGTTTGGTGACAGTGGATGAGAGATCCCCAGAGCTAATAAGATTGGTGAAGGTGTAGGAGACAATGGCCTGGTGCTCCTTAGTGGGTCCTGTTCAAGGGGTAAGTAAGAGGAGGTGTCTGAGAGTTGTCGTTAGGCCTCAGCAGGGTAGAGGTCAGTCCGCCAGACTGCTGCAGCTCCCCCACCCCTTATCTGCAAGTTTGGTGGGTGAAGTTAGGATTAGTACACAGGGAGTGGAGAGCAGAGCATTCAGAAGGAGTGAGGTTGGAATTGGAGAGAGGAGGGTTAACGTCCCTTCGGCAGTTCATCCGAAAGCACAATAAGCATGGCTAGGATTCAACCTGTCTCTTGAGCAGTGGACTGCAAGCTCCTGCTGGTCTGTTCATGTTTCATGGCCTTTAGGCTCCTGGTCTTCTGCACAATCCTTCTCAGGCACAAGATCAACCTTCTTTTTACCCATATACACTACAACCATATATCACTATGAAGTCTTCATACTAGTCAGGCCTTTAACACAGTTTAACAACCAGACTGATGAAGACACTGAAATTTCAGGAGATGAACAGTAATTGCCATGATGACCTGTCTTACCATGTGGTTATTGTATTGATGCTCAGAGGGAATGGAGCAGGCCAAATCACTGAAATCCATTCTGTTACGCAGGGATGTCAGATAGCGAGGGATTTCTAAGTATGAACTTGGTGTACCAACAGTACTGGCAAATCACAGTGCACAAGATCTTTCTCACTAACTATTTTCTCACTGCCGTAAACAGCAAATCCATGCATGTGGCAAAAGTCATTGATTTTTACCCTGTGAGTTCCAAAACTTGAGTGCAACTGTGACCATGAACTCCACTGAGGTTGTAGCTCAGATGTAAGAACTTGATGTGGATTGTTACAGGGACTTGCAGGATTCCCTAAAATTCAACTTGCAGGTTGAGTCAGTGGTAAGGAAGGAAAATGCAATGTTAGGATTCATTTCAAGAGAACTAGAATATAAAAGCAAGGGTGTAATGCTAAGGCTTTATAAAGTATTGGTCAGACAGCATTTGCAGCATTGTGAGCAGTTTTGGGCCCCTTAGAAAAGACATGCTGGCATTGGAGAGGGTCTGAACCAGAGGAAACTCACGAGAGTTATTCCAGAAATGACTCATGTATGCTAGCTCTGGGCCTGTTCTCATTGGAGTTTAAAAGAATGGGGGGGATCTCACTAAAACCTATTGAATATTGAAAGGACTAGATAGATGTGGAGAGGATTGTTCCTATATTGGATGTCTCAGTCCAAAGAGTACAGCCTCAGAATAGAATGACATCCATTTAGAACAGAGATGAGGAGGAATTTCTTTAGCCAGAAGGTGGTGAATCTGTGACATTCATTGCCACAAATGGCTGTGGAGGCCAAATCATTGGATATATTTAAGGCAGAGATTGATAGGTTCCTGATTAGTCAGGGTTTTCTGTTTTGCAGCTTCAAAACACTGTTAATTCAAATGAAGAAAGAGGACATCCAATATACCATGTTTACTGTAAGCGTGGCATGCATGCATCACATGGTAGCATGATGAGATGCAATTATCGTATTTTGTTTTACATATTACCTGTAATTAATTATTTAAATGAACAAGAATGCTTAATCAACAATATTTACAAAATTACTCATATACCATTGAAATATCAAATACACCACATTCCTCCCTGCTTAGCTATAAATTCCAACTCAGTAGAGGATACAGCTGAACCATATGCACAGGATGCTCTATGACGCGACTACTATCTAGCAAAGTCCACAGCATAGTAAATTTCTGAAATTGTCCCATTCAGACTTTGTCCTGCATCCTCCTTCTGAGATTGGGCTTGAAGAAATCCAAGCATGAATGCAAGAGACAACCCAGGGACCAGTGTAGCTGGTGGAGTGTGTTGCATTACAATATGCAAGGAGGGAATTGGCAACTTTCTGGTTCAGTATTAGAATAGTGTGTTCTACTGACATTGCCAGTAATATGTTCTTTAGACTCTGTACAAACCTTTCTGCCAAGCCATGTTTAGCTGAGTGGTATGGTGCACATATGTCTTCCTCCATTGATTATTAGGAATGATCAAAAATATTGAACCACAAACCGTGATCCATTGTCACTGATTAAATGTTCTGGAAAACCAGTCCTCGTGAAGAGGCCTCTCAATAGATTAACAATATGAGAGACTAGTGGAGGCTGTTGGAAACACCTCTGGCCACTTTGTAACTGCATCGACTATTAACAAGAAACTTGTGCCCATTATGGGTCTGGCAGAATCCACATGAATCTTATGCCAGGTCGAGGCAGGCCATTCGAAGAGATGGGGAGGTGCTACAGGTGGCATCCCCTCAACATGTTGCCAAACCGTACAGCGTCTGGTAAGCTGCTCCATCTGCTGACCCATCCCAGGCCTCCAGACAAAGCCTCGAGGCAATGCTTTCATTTTAATCACGTCTAGATGACCGGCATGCAGCTCCTCCACCACTTTAGCTCTCAGCTTAGATGGTACTACAACTCACAATCCCCACATAAAGCAACTTCCATCAAGGGCAAGTTCATTATAAATGGTATAAATGGGGGAAGTGGGATTTCTGTTGCACATTCCAGTCATTATAGACCCAGGACTACAAGACAGAGGAGCAGAATTAGGTCATCCAGCCCATTGAGTCTGCTCCACCATTCCGTCTTGGCTGATCCTGGATCCCACTCAATCCCATACACCATTCTTGCCATACCCTTTGATGCCTTGACTGATCAGGAAACAATCCACTTCTGCCATAATTATACCCACGGACTTGACCTCCACCACATTCTGTGGCAGAGCATTCCCCAGATTTACTGCTCCCTGGCTAAAAAAAAATCCTCCTCACCTCTGTTCTAAAGGGCTACCCCTCAATTATGAAGCTGTGCCCTCTAGTTCTGGATACCCCCACCATAGGAAACATCCTCTCTACATCCACCCTATCTAGTCCTTTCAACATTCGGTAGGTTTCAATGAGATCCCCCCACAATCTTATAGATTCCAATGAGTACAGGCCCAAAGCTGCCAAATGTCTCTCTTATGTTAACCCCTTCTTTCCTGGAATCATTCTCATGAGCCTCCTCTGAACTCTTTCCAATGACAACACATCCTTTCTGAGACATGGGTCCAAAACTGTTATGCAGCCTGATTAGTGTCTCATAAAGGCTCAGCATTAGCTCCTTGCTTTTATATTCTACTCCCCTTGAAATAAATGCCAACATTGCATTTGCCTTCTTTACCACAGACTCAACCTGTAAAGTAACTTTCTGGGAGTCTTTCACGAGGACTCCCAAGTCCTTCTGCATCTCTGATGTTTGAACCTTCTCCCCATCTAGATTAATAGTCTGCACTATTGTTCCTTTTACCAAAACGCACTATCATACATTCGCCAACACTGCATTCCATCTGCCACTTTTTTGCCCATTCTTCCAATTTCCCTGCTGCAATCGCATTGCTCTTCAGCACTACCTACCCCTCCATTGATCTTCATATCATCCGCAAACTTTGCAACAAAGCAATCAATTCCATTATCTAAATCATTGACAAAGGGTGTGAAATACTGACCCCTGAGGAACACTACTAGCAGCCAATCAGAAAAGACCCCTTTTATTATCACTCACTTCCTCCTGCCTGTTCAGCCATTCTGACATCCATGCCAGTACCTTCCCTGTAAGACCATAGGATTTTATCTTGTTAAGCAGCCTCATGCATGGCACCTTATCAAACACCTTCTGGAAATCCAAGTAAATGACATCCACAACCTCTCCTTTGTCCACCCTGTTTGTTACTTCTCCAAAGAACTAACAAGAGCTGTTAGGCAATATTTCCCTTTTGTCAAGAACGGGGGCCGGATGGACCCAAACGCAGGACGCAGACACTTAAGTACTAGGGGGAGGACAGGATGGGGATCCCACAGTTCAGACGGGGCGGGCGGGCAGGCGGATCCCACAGTTTAGACAGGGCGGGCGGGCAGGCGGATCCCACAGTTAGTTCGGGATAGGTAGGCAGGCGGATCCCTCATGGCGGGCCGCAGGGATCCCGGGCAGGGCTGCCTCCCAGGCGGGAACACAGAGGCCTGGGCCAGTCGCAGACACCTAGACAGGTGCGGGGCACAATCCATGCAACACAAGGGGAGGCAAGAATAGGAGTCCCTAGGGCAGGCCGCATAGATCCCAGGCAGGGCCGCCTCCCAGGTGGAAAACACAGAGGCCTGGGCCATTTGAGGACACCTGGGCAGATGCAGGGCTCACCCCTTAGGGAGCAATAGGTGGAAAAGGTAGAACTCCCACCAGGCAGCAGCAGTCCAGCCAGACCCACCCGACAGAAGCAACAGGTAGGAGGGGGCAGAACCCCCGACAGGCAGTGGCAGTCCGGCCAGATCCACCTAACAGAGGCAACGAGTAGGAGGGGGCAGAACCCCCGCCAGGCAGCAGCAGTCCGGCCAGATCTGCCCAACGGAAGCAACAGGTAGGAGGCTGGGTCCAGGGTGAGCAGCAGAACTACAGTGATCCAACAGGTACATTGGTAAAGGCAACCAAAAGCACAGGAAAGACAAATAAGATGGAACAGCAGGACCAGCACACCAGAGAGGAGCAGGAAAAGCATGACAAACCAGGTAAGACAGGTACAGAGTGGGTTGCAGAGCAGAATACAGAGCCAGTTGCAAAACAGGCGAAGGGCAGTCTTTGTCCCACGGCCCCTTATAAACACCTGCAGCCGAACTGGCCACAGGTGTGCCTCCTTGATCCAGGATGATCTTATCAGGCTCAACGGGACTGGGAGGGACAGCTGTAAGACCCGGAGTCCGGAGCACTCGGACCGGACCGGACCGGACCCTGACACCTTTACAGAAACCATACTGACTTTGACTTATTTTATCATTAGTCTCCAAGAACCTCAATACCTCATCTTTGCCTTCCTCCCTTCTTAAAGAGTGGAGTGACATTTGCAATCTTCCAGTCCTCCAGGACTTCGACAGGATCAAGTGATTCTTGGAAGATCATGACCAATGCATCCATTACCTCTTCAGCAACCCCTCTCAGGACTCTGAGATGTTGTCCATCTGGCCCAGATGACTTATCCACCTTCAAACCTTTGAGTTTGGCTAGCACTTTTTCCTTTGTATTAACAGTGGCACTCACGGACCTCTGGCACACTGCTAGTGTCTTCCACAATGAGGATAGATGCAAAGTACCCATTAAGTTCATCTGATATTTCTTTGTCCTCCCATTTCTACTTCACCAGCATTATTTTACAGTGGTCCAATATCAACTCTCACCTCCCCTTAACTCATAAATAACAGAAAAATATGTTTGGTATACTGCTTTATACTATTGGCTAGTTTGCCCACATATTTCATTGTTTCCCTTGTTATAGCTTTGTCAGTTACCTTTTGTTGGATTTTTTTTTAAATTCCCAATCATCCAACTTCCCACTCACTTTACTACTTTATATGCCCTTTCCTTGGCCTTAATGCAGTCCTCAACTTCCCTTGTCAGCCATGGTGCCTACTCCTGCCATTTGAGAACTTCTTCCTCTGTGGGACATATCTATTCTGTATCATGATAACTATTCCCAGAAACTTCAGCCACCTCTGCTCTGTCGTCATCCCTGCCAGTATCCCCCTCCAATCCACCTGGGCAAACTCCTCTCTTATGCTTCTGTAATTCCCTTTGTGACATAGACACACATAACTTATGCTTCTCCCTCTCAAATTTCAATCTGAAGATCAATTATATTATGATCACCTAAGGGTTCCTTTATGTTAAGCTCTCTAGATGCCCATGTACACCTGAGAAAGTCTGGGGTCTTTTCTGGTTTCCCTTTGGATCATCTCTGCCATAATAGGGAGACTTTCTATTTGCATTAGGAAGAATACATCAAGACATAGAAACATAGAAACCTGCAGCACAATACAGGTCCTTCGGCTCACAAAGTTGCACTGAACATGTCCTTACCTTAGAAATTACTAGGGTTACACATAGCCCTCTATTTTTCTAAGCTCCATGTACCTATCCAAAAGCCTCTTAAAAGACACTATCATCTTCGCCTCCACCACCGTTGTGGGCAGCCCGTTCCTCGCACTCACCAGTCTCTGCGTAAAAAACTTACCCCTGACATCCCCTCTGTACCTACTCCCAAACACCTTAAACCTGTGCCTTCTTGTGCTAGCCATCTCAGCCCTGGGGAAAAGCCTCTGACTGACAACATGATCAATGCCTCTCATCATCTTGTACACATCTATCAGGTCACCTCTCATCCTCCGTCGCTCCAAGGAGAAAAGGCCAAGTTCACTCAACCTGTTTTCATAAGGCATGCTCCCCAATCCAGGCAACATCCTTGTAAATGTCCCCTGCACCCTTTCTATAGTTTCCACATCCTTCCTGTAGAGAGGGTAAACAAAACAATTCATCAGCATTTTCAATTTAGTCATCCTTTTGAATTCAATGTTGTAATTGTGTCCTCCAAGAAACAAGGCCCACCTCTGCAATCACGTGACTGTTGTTAGTGGAACAACTTTCTGTGGATTGAAAATGGACACCAGTGGCTGATGGTCATAATGAGGACAACCTCTCTCCCATACAAGTAGGGGTTGAAATGTTTTACAACCCAAACTGGACTCAAGACCTCTTCGTCAATCTGTCTGTAATTCTTCTCTGTAGCAGTAAGGGAATGTGATGTAAAGGCTGTGGGGAGTTCACTCGTCACATGTGACATGACTGCACCTATCTCATACGGTGAGCTTCTCTGGACGATGTGGATCATGATGTGTGAGTACAGTGTCTGACATCACCATTTCCTTTACCTTTCTGAAAGCCACCTCACTCTACTTGTCCACTTCTTCCCGATCTGTAGTAATGAGTTCAAGGGGTGGAGCACAGTAGCCAGGTTTGGCAGGAACCTGTTGTAGTAATTGACAAATCTGAAAAAGGACTGCAACTGCGGCTGTTTCTCGCACCATTTTACTTCAAACTTCTCACTCGCTTTAACAGGTCAGCAGGCTTCTTGGGTTCGTTTTAGAAACACCTCAACGTCAATGTTATGTTTTGTAACTTCAAAACACTGACTTAATTGAAATGAAGATATGGGAATTCCGAAATACAGGTGTGCCAAGTTTACTTTAAGTAAGGCACGCACATCTTACATGGTGGTGCAATGATGTATGTCATTAACGTATTTTTACATCTAGCCCATAATTAATTATTTCAAAGGTATATTAAATGTCAGGGGAATGTATACAACATACACCCTGAAATTCTTTTTCTTTGCAACTGTCCACGAAAGCAGAGGAGTGCCCCAAAGGAATGAATGACAGTTAAGTGTTAGAACCCCAAAGCTCCCCCACCTTCCCTCCCTCCCGTGCGTAAGCAGCAGCAAGCAATGATCCCTCTCCCCTCACCAGCAAAAAAAAAGCATCAGCACCCACCACCGAGCACTCAAGCATGCAGCAAAGCAACAGCAAAGACACAGACTTGCAGCACCCCAAAGGCTACTCGTTCACCCGGTATCCGACATACCACAGGCTCTCTCCCTAATAAGGGAGAAAGAGGTGTCTCCGTTTCACAGCTGAGCAAAGACATAACAGACAACTCCCCGGTTTATGATATTAAAAGTCCATTGCATTGCTTTTTCCGAGCTCTGTGCCCAAACATCTCAGGTCTCTGGGCACACAGCCGTAGATCTTCCGACTTCCACGATGACACTGATCTCCTGCCGTGACACTGTCCTTCGATTTGCCTATCTCCAGAACCACAAAATTTCGAACCTCCAAAGGCGAGCGAAGCCCTTAGGCCGTGCCCTAGGCATGTTGAATAACAGCCAGTCGTGAAACCCCGAGAGCAGGTCCCATTGCTGCAAAGAGACGAAGTCAGTGTGTAACTCCAGACAGGGTCTTCAAAAGAACCCTGAAAGGGAAAAATAGAGGATTTAAAGATAGAAATAGCGCTGTTTCCAAAGCTGCAAGCAAAGGAGTTGCCGTTAGGCACCATTGACTCTACTGAGTCCTCCCCTTATGTAAGGAATGCTTAATCAGGCAAAATATTATTGCTCAAATATTGTAACATCAAATACACAACACAGGGCATCAAAGATTGTGGAGAAAAGGCAAGAGAATGGGATTGAAGCAATAATAAATCAGCTATGGTGGAATGTTGGGGAAAAGACAAAGAGCCACATTGTACTCCTACCTCTTATGGTGGAATGATCTAAAATCTAATTCAATGGAGTTGTCCCTCTGAGAGCCTGGGCAATCACTCAAATGTTGTCATGACCAGCAAATTAATACATATGGCTAAGGTCATTGCTTGTTACCTTGTGAGTTCACTAAGTTGAGGGTAACTGTGACCTTGACCTCCATTGTGGGTGTAGCTGAGGCATGAGAATTTGATGCGGAATGTTACAGATCAAAGTTATTACTGATTTGACATATCTGATGTTATGAACACATTGCTTATTGTGAGAGATCCTCAGATGATCTAAAATCTCACTTAGAACTGGGGCTTAAGAGAACATTGTTTCTGTAGTCCACATCTTCCCCAATTGGCTTGTGATGTGAAACTTGAAGCTTCCATTAATGAAATGCTGTTGGCAGTGTTAGCACTGCAGCATTCATTGAATGAGGTGCTCAAAAGCTCAAACCTGGAACATGACTTCTTAGTGTCACCTCACATCCAGCTCACATTTCCGAGTGTCAACATCTCTAAAGGTTCATCCTAGTCACAATGTATTGATACAATTACAAAGAAAGCACACCATCAGCTATATTTCATTTGAAGTTTGAAGAGATTTGGTATCTTTCTACAGATGTACCGTAGACAGTGTTCTGTCTAGTTGTATCACCATCTGATATACAGGGGCCAATGCACAGGGTAGGAAAAAGCTGCAGATGTTGTCAACTCAGCCAGCTCCATCATGGACACTAGCCTTCCTATCATTGAGGAAATCTTTGAAAGGCAATACCTCAGGAAGGTGACATTCATCATTAAGGACCCTCACCAATCAGAACATGCCTTTTTCTAATTACTACCATCAGGGAGCAGGTATAGGTGGTTGCATTTCAGTGAGGATAACTTCACTTTATCTCATTCACCCATCACTGAACTGTTTCCACAACTATAAGACATAGAATATGAATTAGGCATTCGGCCCATTGGGTCTGCTCTGCCATTTCATCATGGCTGCCATCTCCTCATTACGTTTCACACCCAGACTAATCAAGAACCTATCAACCTCTGCCTTAAATACACCCAGTGACCTGGCTTCCACAGCTGCCTGTGGCAATGAAGTCCATAGATTTACCACCCTTTAGCTAAAGAAATTCCCCTTCATCTCTGTTCCTCTATTTTGGGTGTGTCCTCTGGTGCTAGACGCTACCACCAAAGGAAACATCCTCTTCACACCACTCTATCTAAGCCTTTTAACATTCAATAGGTTTCAATGAGATACCTCCTCATTCTTCTAAATTCCAGTAATTACAGGCTCGGAGCCTTCAACTGCTGCTTATATGATAATCTTTTCATTCCCAGAATCTTTCTCTTAAACCTCCTCTGAACCCTCTCCAATGTCAGCACATCCTTTCTTAAATAAAAGGCCCAAAACAGTTTGCACTACTCAGTGACTTATCCAGGCACAACGTCAAAAGGACAGGCAGGATGCAAGATGGGGTGGGTTGCACTGTTGGCAAAAGATGAAATCAAATCATTAGAAAGAGGTGACATAGGGTCGGGAGGTGTTGAACTGTTGTGGATAGAGTTAGGAAATGCAAGGGGAAAAAAAAGACCCTGATGGGAGTTATACAGACCCACAAACAGTAGTAAAGATGTGGTCTACAAATTACAGTGGGAGACAGAAAATCCATGCCAAAAGGACAATATTACAATAGCCACGAGGGAATTCTAATGTGCTGGTAAATTGGGAAAAGAAGTTTGGTGCTGGATTCCAAGAGGGGGATTTCTAGAATGCTTACAAGATGGCTTTTTAGTGTAGCTTGTGGTTGAGTCCTCAAAGGGGTCAGCTATTCTGGGTTAGGTGTTGCGCAATGATTAGAGAGCTTAAGGTAAAAGAACCCTCAGGGGTAAGTAATCATAATATGGTTGAATTCACTCTGAAATTTGAGAAGGAAAAGCTAAAATCAGATGTATCAACATAACAGTGGATTAAAGGGAATTACAAAGACATGAGAGTGGAATTGACCAGAACTGATTGGAAAAGAACACTGGCAGAGATGATGGAAGAGCAGCAATAGTTGGAATTTCTGGAAGCAGTTTGGAAGGCACAGAATATGTACATCGCAAAGAGGAAGAAGTATCTTAAAGGCAAGACAACACAACAAATGATGGCATTGATAGCTTTGTTGCAAAGTTTTGCAGATGATATGAAGACAGGTGGAGGGGCAGGTAGTTCTGAGGAAGTAAAGAGGCTACAGAAGGACTTGGACAGATTAGGACAATAGGCAAAGGAGTGGCAGATGGAATACAGTGTCAGGAAGTGTATGGTCATGCACTTTCGTAGAAGAATTGAAAATATTGACTATCTTCTAAATGGAGAGAAAATACAGAAATCTGAGGTGCAAAGGGACTTGGGAATCTTTGTGCAGGATTCCCCAAAGGTTCATTTGTATGCTGGTCTGTGGTGAGGAAGGCAAATGCAATGTTAGCATTCATTTCAAGAGGACTAGAATATAAAAATAAGGATGTAATGTGGAGACTTAATAAAGCACTGGCGAGGCCTCACTTGGAGTATTGTGAGCTAACTTTGGCCCTTTATCACAGAAAGGATGTACTAAAACTGGAGAGGGTTCAAAAGATATTCACCAAAATGATTCCATGATTGAATGGCTTGTCATGTGGAGAGGCTCTGGGCCTGTATTCACTGGAATTCAGAAGAATGAGGGGTGTCCTAATTTAAACCTATTGAATAGTGAAAGGCCTTGCTAGAGTGGATGTGGGGATGTGGAGTGGATGTGGGGATGAGGAAATGATGTTTCCTGTAGTGGAGGAGTCCAAGACCAAAAGACACAGCCTCAGTGTAGAAGGGCGTTCTTTTAAAACAGAGCTGAGGAGGAATTTCTTTAGCTATAGAGTGGTAAATCTATGGAATTCATTGCCACAGGCAGCTGTGGAGGCTAAGTCTTTATATATATTTAAAGCAGAGCTTGATAGATACTTGATTGTTCGGAGCATAAAGGAATACAGAAGGAAGGTAGGAGATTGGGGCTGAGGAAAATTGGATCAGCTATAATGAACTGACAGAGCAGACTTGATGTTACAAATGGCCTAAGTTTGCTCCTTTATCTTGCTGTCTTATGGTGTTAACTTTACATCCTTGCTTTTATATTGTAGTCCTCTTGAAATGAATGCTAACATTGCACGTGCCTTCCACACCACCAATTCAACCTGCAAATTAACCTTTCGGGAATTCTGTTCAAGGACTCTGAAGTCCCTTTGATCCTCGGCTTTTTGAATTTTAGCTCCATTTAGAAAACAGTCTATGCTTTTATTCCTTCTACCAAAGTGCTCAAGTCTCCATCAAGGGGATCACCTAATTATCGGGGTTTTTTTGTTGCGGTTCTGGTCACTGTGGAAAAACATTTGGGCAACATTAACGGGTAGAGGGAACATAAACTGTGCTACCCATTTCAAGAATTAATAGTTTGGGGTTTGCTATCGTAATGGTGCACTTCCTATTAGGAGGATCACGTCATGTCAGAGGCCACCCTCAGTTAATTGTGCTACATGAAAATTGGCTGTGGGACTTTCAAATCAAAAATGGGGAGATCCCATTCGTCAAGGAGGTTTGGCTTCACTTTGTGGGGGTGGTGTTTCATATTTGCAAACAAGGCATGCCTTTAAACTCACTTGTGGAGGAAACTAAATTGTAGGGTTCCTAAGCACTGAATGCAGTGTTCAGACAGCTCCACTCATTCATGGGCCTGGTCTCCCTGAAGCAATGAAAGTGATGGCTATACGACTGTTTGCTCAGCAAACCTTTCTAGTACTCTTTGTGACCTTGAGGCAAAATGTTCTGGGTAAGTGCAATTTTTATTTTGTGGACTTTAGACATGTTCAATGTGGAGAAGGAATGTAAAATTTAAAGAAAGTTGATTTTTTTTCAACACTTTTACTTTCTCTGCTTTAATCCTGAGTAAATTCCATTCATATTCTTTGCAACAAAATGTATTTTGCTTCTTGAAATTAATTTGCAAGCTATCCTGGATGTTACAGAGAGATATGTCAACATGCACCTTCAGTAGAGACCTTTCCAATTTCGCAATAATTCCATTGGAATATGAAGGTGTTCATAAAGAGCGAGGAGTGGAATTTGACAAAGATGTACTGTCTTCATGCTATAACATTATTTAGGGCAATTTACAGAGGGCAAAAATCAGTCCTCTTTTACTTTAAGCACAAATGTTTGGTGATTCACAAATTTTCACAAAAAGGCATTTTTTCATTACTAAGTATAATGAGAGTTTTGATTGCAATTAATATCTCATTGCATGTGAGATTCTAAAGCAACACACACAAAATCCTGAGGGAGCTCAGCAAGCCAGGCAGAATCTATGGAAAAAAGTAACCAGTCGTCGTTTCGAGCCAAGCCGCGATGAAGAGTCTGGGCCCCAAATGTTGACTGTTTACTCTTTTCCATAGATGCTTCCTGGCCTGCTGAGTTCCTCCAGCATTTTGTGTGGGTTGCTTGGATTTCCCGCACCTGCTGATTTTCTTGCACATTTTGAGATTCTGATTTTATTGATTAATATATACTATGAGGGAAAGGGATTAGCAGGAGATCTCTGAGTGCAGACTCAATGGGCAAAGTTATCTTGAATTAATGTAATATACTGTATATGACTGCACATGAATCATAAAATGTGTCACTAATTGAAATATGTTGCTGGATAATACTGATTCAATCAATATAACTGAATAATGGGTAGGTGAAGGAACTCACTTTAATGCTAATTTAGTGAAGCATACAATTCACATACGTGACTTTATCAGATTTTTAAAACATCTTTAGATTCATTTTGCAAGTAAAATAGGATGACAAACAGTACTGTTTCCCCTTGCTGTTTCTTTCCATGGTGTGGTTCAGTTGAAAACTGTGTCACAGTATTTCCTTGACTTACTAGTGTGCTGTGACTAGAAAATGCATGAGAAGGTTTGAAATTGGGGTAGGGTGAGGGGAAACATAGCTTTGTTCTTGGCAGAACATCTCGTAGAATTAGGTGCCCCTCGACCCCAAAACTATAATCATTAGGATGATGTGTGAAAGCACACAGTATGTGTATTTAACCTATACCAGAAAAAATTAGTATTTCTCAATTCCCTGTGCATAGCCTTATGTGAAAGAGGAAGAACGTGACCAAATCCCATATCTATTTTGCTTAATTTTCTATATTTGTCCGTGCAGAGTACCGCATTTCACTTAATCACAGAAAGTCAAACAACATAGAAGCATGCCATTTGGCCCACCATGTGCTCACTGATCAGAGGGCATTCATCCTTATTAACCCCATCTTCCAGCACAACCTTCAATGTCTAGATGATTCCCACACTCGCCTAGACACTTTAGTCAGTGACTGTGCTTCCCCCACTCTCTGAGTGAAAAAGGTTTCTTCAAAATCATTCTAAGTTTCTTACCCTTTACCCTAAGTCAATGCCCTCCAGTTTTCTCTCTCAGAAATTTAGTTCCATTGACTTCTTTGGAATTAAATTTATAGGCCGGGGTACAATATATGGCATCAATAATGTTGCTTTAATAGTGGAATAGACGCTGGGCAAGTTTTAGATTTCATGAATAATGCAGAAGTCAGAGAAAACCCCTGTGTGGGTGTTTGAACTCAGCACAAAGGGAAGAATGTGGATAAAGAGAGGTCAGGCTGAATATATTGAAGGAGAGTTTATTTATGATTCATTTATAATTTAAGTTCCAACATAAATAGTAATGCCTAGATATTTGTCCTCAGTTAGTACAGCTAAATACAACACATCAGCATTGAAGTTTCTAGCTTCCAAATGGAACAGGTTCTGGAAGCAGAGTACAACACAATGACTTGGTTGTAACATGTAAGAAGGATTGAATTTCTAGAAAATATTCAACATATTTAAATTGACTCCACATAAATCTACAAGCAAAGTTTAACATAAAAATTAATTCATCAACTAAAAACCAACTTCATCAAACAGTAGAGTGCAGGACCCGGCTCTTCAGGCCACGATGTTGTGCTGAACTAATTAAGCTAAAAGTTGGCCCTGCACATCTCCTTTGAACTTTCCCAATCTCATTTTAAATGCATGCCCCATGTATTTCAACCCTGGGTAAAGATACTGGCTGTCTGTTCCGTCTAGGCCTCGCATAATTTTGTAGACTTTTATTAGGTCTCCGCTCAGCCTCTGCCACTGCAGACTGCTCCTTATAGCATATACCCTCTAATCCAGGCAGCATCTGAGTGCTGATGAAGAGTATAGGCCCGAAACATTGACTGTTTATTCCTATCCATGGATGCTGCCCGATCTGCTGATCTCCTCCAGCGCATTGTGTGTGTATTGCTCTAGATTTCCAGCAACTGTAGTACCTGTTGTGTCTATAACTTCCTGGTAAATCTCTTCAGTGCCCTCTCCATAGCCTCCAAGAGTTTCGTATAATAGGGAAACCAGAAACAAATGTAATTCTCCAGATGTGACCATCCAGAGTTTTATAAATCTACAGCATAACTGCCAGCTATTAAATTCAGTGTCTCAACTAACAAAGGCAAGCATGCCATAAGCTTTCTTTATCGCTGGCAGTTATAAAGAACTTGTGCGACCTCTTTCAAGGCCTCTTTCTACTTCCTTTCATTTATTTCACTGTTTATGAAGTGCTTTCACAATGTTAAAACGTGAAAGAAAGCAAATAATTTCAAGTCCTCTCTTTATGTACAATGTCAAACATTGGTTGGAATTTTACCTCAGATATGTATTCCTGCTAAAGATTCACCAAGTGATTTTACAACGAAGTTCTGACATGACAAAAGCTCCGTTTGTTTTCAAACATAATAGCCAATTCTATGGAGAAATCCGCTATGCCTCTCCTTTTGCAACATGAAGTATAGAAGAAAGGTGTGCTAATGCAGTAAACCAAGCTTCCCTTAGGTAAGCCAGAAGGAATAACAATATAGCCCTCAATTATTACAAACTTTTAAAACCAACAATTTTAACTGCAACTTTTTCCACAAAAATTGCTCTCCTCTTTAAACGAGGTGGTTTGCTGAACACTAATCAATAGGAAAAAGTCATTACATAAGTATTACACCACATCAGTGTACAAAATATGTAATGAAATTTGTAAAATAGCTGCAATAAGTTTTATTGATGCTTTTTGAGAGTGCTTTTAAACCTTTCAATCCTGAAGGATGTTATAAATTATGTTCTTACATATTTTTTAAAAAATATATAGTAATCACTAACCCACTTTTGCAGGAAATAGTACTTCTGCAGCTTCCTTGTGGTATATTATGCAGATTTGAGCTCTGTAAATGAGGCCAACAATATAATATGTGATCTGACTGATTTCATTTTAAGAAATAAAACAAATACAATAAAGAAAGAAAATAATATTAGAGTCATAGAGTTACGTATAAACAGGACCTTTGGCTCAACTCATCCATACTAAACAAGATGTCCTCCCAGTTAGTCCCATTTGCCTGTATTTGGCCCATTTCCCTCTGAACCTTTTCTAATTAACTGGATTTCCAGTTTCTTTTTGACAGCACATTCCATGTATCCACCTCCTTCGGTGTGGAATGGGTTGCCCCAAATGTACTCTTCAAATATTTTCCCTCTCAAATTTTAATCTATGCCCTCTAGTTTTAGACTCCCTGGCCTGGGGGAAAAAAATATGACATCCACCTTATTCATGCCCCTTCGTGATACATCTCTTTAAGGTCGCCTCTCAGTCTCCTACACTCCAGGAGAAAAGATCCCAGTCTATCCAGCCTCTCCTTATTATTCAAGCCCTCCTTCCCTGGTAATACCTGCATGAATCTGTTCTGCACTGACTGAGCTTAATGAAGTCCTTCTTATAGTTGGGTGACAAGAACAGCGCATGAATCAGTGTGGCACAACCAATGACTTGTGCAGTTGTAACATGATGTCCCAAATCCAATACTCAGTGCCATGGCTGACAATGGGAAACATGCCACATGCCTTTTTCACTATCCTATCCACCAGTGTAGGGTGATGGGGTGAAGATACATCTCTATCAAAGGAGATGTATGGTCCTCCTTCCCTCTGCTAACCAGCAGGTTGCTCGTGATCAATATGTAGCACCTGTTTAGCTGGCTTCAGGGCTGCATAAAGCCATGGGAGCAGATAGTGGATGGTCATATGAGCAGCTGGTGCATGACACAAGCCCTGGTTATGCGACCACTGACGCCCGGCAGGCAATCTCTGAAGAGCAGTGATAATTGCTGGGGTCACTCATTCTGTACAGAAGGCAGCACTGCCCAGAAGAAGGCAATGGCAAACCACTTCTGTAGAAAAATTTGTCCAGAACAATCTTGGACATAAGACCATGATCACCCCCGTCATATGACTCAGCATGATGATGATGATGATCAACCTGTGTTGTCTCCTTTAGGGAACAAGATACCTGTGGTTGCTGTTTTTCAACACCCTTCATGGCCCTAAAACTTATTGTGCATGTCTTGCTCTGGTTTAACTGACCAAAACAAAACACCTCTCACCTGTCTAAGCCAAATGCCATTTGCCCACTTCCCCAATTTATGATGATCCTTTAAGAATCTGAGATAGCTCTCTTCACTATCCACCATACCACCAATTTTAGCATCATCCACAAACTTACTAACCATATTAACAACACTGTCATCCAAACTGCTAATATAGATGACAAACATCAATTTTCGCAGCACTGATCCCTATGGTATACCAGTCATCACAGGTCTCCAATCTGAATAACAACCTCCACCACTACCCTCTGCCTCCTTCATAAAGACAAAAGTTATAATTTCAATTTTAAAGAAGTATAAAAAGAAAAATAAAGCAAGATAAGAAAGACTAGATGAGTGAAAAAATATCAACAAAAAAGTGAGAAAATGTTTTAAATTATATGTTAAAACATCTATAATGGCTACTATAGAAATGAATGGCACTGTACACTTTATCTAAATATAGAAACCATGCCATTCAGTACAATTGATGAGATTTCCTTTTCCCAAACTTAATGGTGAAACACTATAACTTGAGAGAAATGGGCTGACATGCGTTCCCTTATCTATCTGTCATCTGAGCTTTCTGCGTCATTTAACCTTAAATAACAGTGAGCGCTAATATTCTCAGTAATATTTTGACAGGAAAACCTATGCTAATAATAGATACAGTTCCAAGATCAAAAGAATGATTGCCAGAGCATTAACATATTTTACTGGGTCTAGTCTTAAGTTCATGCTCTGAGCAAACTTCTAATATTTAGATTTTTATTGAGATTATTTTGGGGATGGGATAAATGTGTTATAGATGCTGAAGGCAAAAATCTTTGTCTAAATTTGTTCAAAATCTAATACTTCTGGCAGAATATTAAGGCCAGAAGCCTACCACCGTTCAAGTACGTTTATTATTTTTATATAAATATATAGTTTCTGGAAGTGAGAGAACGCCATAATTTGTTTTCAAATCCGCTATGTGCATTTCATTTTCAGAACATTTAAGGTAACTTGAACAGTGATATATTGTGACTGCATTTTGATTTAATTCTTAAAAGTAGGAAATATTGCATTCAAAAGTGAATGTAAAACTGTTCTGAAGATTCACAAACAAGAGAAAAGTAGTTGCTGGAAATCCAAGCAACACACATAAAATGCTGCAGGAACTCAGCAGGCCAGGCAGCTTCTATGGAAAAGAGTACAGTCGACGTTTCAGACCGAGTAACATCAGCAATCCTAATGAAAGGTTTTGACCCGAAACATCGACTGTACTCTTTTCCATAGATGCTGCCTGGCCTGCTGAATTCCTCCAGCATTTTGTGTGTGCTGCTTGTTTTAAAGATTATTACTTAGTAACTGTTAACAGTACGGGGAACCAATAAATTTTCACATTTTAGCAAAACATTTTTAGCGTAGTGGTTAGCATAACTAACTCTTTACAGTACAAGTGATCTGGGTTCATCTCCCATTGCTCTCTGTAGGGAGTTTGTACATACTCCCCATGACCGCACGTGTTCCGGTTTCCTCCCTCATTCCAAAAGATGTCCTGATTGGTAGGTGAATTGGTCAATGTAAGTTGTCCTGTGATTCGGCAAGGGTTAAATCGGGGGGTTGCTGGGTGGCGTGGCTCGAACGGCTAGCGCAGCCTGTTCTGCATTTTATCTCAATACATAAATAAATCTAAAAAGTCTGCATCTCATGTACTTAAAGCCTACATACAGCAATAAAATAATGCCACACGAGTGAATCTGCAGATGCTGGAAATAAATAAAAACACAAAATGCTGGCAGAACTGGCATACAAAACCAAATGGCAGGTTTAGTTTGACCCAATTTTGATGGCTTCCTTTTTAGAAGAAGCATTTTGTAATTATGCAGAGAGTTTCACATCTCCCCTCTCATGGACATGCATGTGTAAAAATGTCAGGTTTCCAAATTGATTTAGTAAATACGTTTTGATGCTCACACTTTAAAATCTGATCACACTCATCTGTGTCATAAAAATTAAATGATGGAAACAATCTACAGTTCAAGAACAATTGTGGAAAGAGAAAGAGAGCTCACTTATCAAACTGAAGACCCTTAATCATGTCAGCTCTCTTGCTGCCTTGCTTACCATCAACCACTCAAGTGAAAAATCCGCAAAATAACTGGAGTTAAATGTATTCCATGTATAAAACAACAGTGCTGTTAAAGCTTTGCAATCTATAATTGAGGTCAAGTGAACTAAAAGCTGTGCTGAATCCAACATCTCTCTCAATCTACATTAAGAAAGTTGGATCTCACATGTAGGCAACCTTGACTCAATAATCTATAATATAAATAACTCAACAACTTGGCAATAAGTTGCCAAAATTGCTCAAAAGCCTCAGGGATAGCTAATGAAAAGGTAATGAAATCTAATTAAGAAGGGACTACTTTGCTGTGGTTCACATTATAGTTCATTATTGGGGTTATGTTAAAATAACAACTTTTTACAATGATTAGTTTGGTTTCTAATTTATCATTGTTAGCCGCTAAACAACAGTGTTTAGAACAGTTTTGTGTTGCCTAGAGTAAACATTCATTAATAAATATTCATTAATCACTGTTACTTTAGTCCGTTATTGAAGCAACCATGGATATGCAGATACTTTAACTGATTCTCCCTGATTAGGTCATGCGGTTGTGAACTTTCCTTTTACTTGGCTTTACCGTGTTCCTGATCAGTTTACTTGGTTTACTAGTGTTCCTGATCACCTTTGCTTATTCAATTCTGCCTAATAAGCATTCTGTGATGGCACCAATTCAATTAACCTCACAAGTGGGCAACTTGGTCGGCACAGATGAGTTGAGCCAAAGGGTCTTTGTCCTTGCTGTATAGTTCTATGACTTTCTGAGCCTGTTCGAGTCTCCCCTCTCTATAGCTGCGTGCTGTGATTATTTTATTTCTGCAGAGGAATGTGGCTTCACTATTCCTGGTAACTGGTGCTGCGCACATATGCTTGTTGTGCTCAATGAACAGTGTTAGAAATTTTAAGTCAAAGAATGTTATCTCAACAGCCATCTATTTTTCTTCTTATTTAGTTTCCTGCGGGGCCACAAAAGCTTATACCAGGTAGTTAAGATTTTCTGTGCACTGAATATGTCAGTCTTTTTTCCTAATCAATACTCATACCAACTAATCTTTAAATTAAATTTCAACATGTTAACGATACATATATAAATGTTTACACAAGCTATACTGTCAATGAAGGATTGATGAAGACCTAATAGTTGCACAACTTGTTCTTAAAGGGTGTAATATTATTTTGAAGTTTGTATATCCGTACTGGACATTTTGCTGGTAAATCCCAAACACATGCTACTTCACTAACTTAGAACTAGTGTGTGTGTAAAATACTTAATATCACTGTTTTAATATAATTTTATCAAACTGGAGCAGCAACAACTTGAAAACAGAAATGCACAGCACTTCAAGTTGTCCACTTTTTATTTGTAATATGCTGGCAGCTACTGGCAAAACAAACTTGCAGCAGAACACTAGAAGTAAATGGGTGCCACCACTAAAAGCTAGCAGCAATCCCTCCACTGTGGAAATGGCAGTCAATGTCTTTGGTCACTTAATAATAGTAATATAAAGTATTAAAAGAAAATCATTAGCTTAATATTGCACCACTTGACTATTCAAAATTTATTGCCCAAGTTCAATCTTTAATCAATACACTGTATTTTATTAACATTAAAGGATACTTTTACAGAAATTATATTTCAATCAGCCTCGCATATTTGAGGAACATTTCTCATCTATAGCTAGCTAAAGCATACTACATCCAGTGCTAATTTTGTAATCCAAATCCATTTTAGAAATAAGTGGAAATTAAGGATAATTGAAATCCATTTGTAAAAACAAAAACATGAGAAATAAAAACATAAAATATTGGAAATATGTAGCAGGTCAGGCAGCATCAGTGGCAAGAGAAACTGAGTTAGATTTTCAGTCAATGATGTATTAGGAAAAACGGGGCTTCTTATTGCTTGTGGCTTTTATTCTCCACCTGACTCCTACTTACACCTTTCTAACTGCGACCTCCTGCATTGTTATATTGTAGTCCAATGCAATTTTGAAGAACAAAATTTCATCTTGCATCGGAGCACTTTGCAGCCATAATATTAACTTGATTTATGTACTTGCACTAGCATCATCAATTGCATTTTTGCATTGAGTTGTTTGCATTCTGCCATCATATCACAATTTGTTCCTGTTCTCTTCAGCTGCCGTCATTAATCTATTAAATGCATGACTGCATCTATAACCTATCTCCATGGCAACCCTTCTCTCACTCTTTTAGAGTTGTCTTCATCTTTACCCTATCTATCTATTTCCCACCCTATCTACAACTTCAAGTGAACTTGTTTCCTCATCTGATGAAGACTTTAGCTTGAAATTTAACTCAGGTTGCCTTTCCATACACGCTGCCCGGATTGCTGGGTATTACAGAATTTTCTGCCTTCAAATCAGATTTTCAGTATCTGCAGTTTATTTCCATACAGCTGTGCATATTTTGCACAGAACTTTCACTTTATTCAAAGAATGGATTTGCATTATAGAAAAATGTAATACCATAATATAACCATTTAATCTGGCCATCAGAAATTATAAATTATCCTGCCTTATTAGTCAGTGAGCGGAGGATTATTCCCAGTTATCATTCACATTACTTTTGATTTATTTTGATTATCAATTGATTCTTTGAATAAATTTAACAGGGCTGATAATTGACCACATTAATAGAAAAACTATGAACTTCCTAAACTCACTATGTGAATAACTCTGTTGCTTTTATTTGTAGGTAAACCCTTTATTCTGTCACAGTACCCGAAGACCATTGAGAAGAACACAGGGGAATCAGCTACTATCTTCTGTAAACTTTCCAATGAAACAATCACTGAAGATATGAGTCTGGTATGGTACAAGCACATGCGTAAGGACAAAAGCAAACTTGGAGAAATCAATCTGAAGACAAAAAACTTTACAGCAATTGACCATATTCAGTTGATATGGGACCATGGCAACCACACAGCAAAAATGTCAGTACAGCAGCTGAAGGTGAATGACTCCGGAATTTATGGTTGTGAGCTATTTGCCATTGGTCACAATGTCGTTATCGAGAAAGCCAGTGCAACAAACATCACTGTTGCCTTTGCTGGTATGTCTGCTCATTCTTCAAATATCTAAGTAATTGCTTGATAAATCTTTGCATAGAGAGTCATGGAGAAGTACAGGTCAGAAACAGGCCTTTTGGCCCATTTAGTCCATGCCAAAACCATTTAAACAGCCTAATGCCATTGACCTGCATCGAGACCATAGCCCTCCAAGCTAACCACTCCGAGAAGATAGAAAAATTGTCAATGATATATTTTATGGTTTAAATTCCACTGAATTTAATGCATCTGTGCTTCACAGCTTATCTTGCAGTTCATAGAGTAAGATCCTGTAGATGGTTAACTCAATACTCATAGATACTGTATCATAGATAGAGTAGCAGAACAGAGAACTCGAGGTACTCAAAGGCTTTATGAACAACCCCACTAGCGATCAGGAGTACCTTCAAATTTTGCCACGGCCATATAGTGAGTTTTATACCTAGATATAGCGTCCAAGTTAAATCATAAGAGTTTTAATTTTGTTTTTCAATCCCTTTGTCAAACACTCCTCATATAATTTATTGCACGTTTCTTTCATTAATTGCTAAATTACACTTAATCATTCACTACTCAACCTTTCATGAATGTTGCTGAGGTTAGGGAAGTTTATATGAAATAATGCAATATTATAAAAAGTGTCTTAAAATTCATTTGATATTCTTCAAACTCTTCTCGATTTAGGGCAAGTTATCATCATTGTTTAAGATTTCGAGGTTTACTGTTATTACCAGCTCTCAGTAACGCACATTAAAGCATTTTGAATAATATTTTGAGTGAGGCATATAAAGAACGAGATTCTGGGGTGGGAATTATAGCTTGTATCAATTCAAAAAGTTTAGTTTTCTTGAAGAACATGTGCTACAATATGGATTGTCGATGGCTATTTAATGCTTTCTATAAAACAAATTATAATATTCATTCTAGGTTGCTTTCATTTCTGAGAACAAATTACTCATTTTACAAAAATAATTTTAAAAATAAGACGATAAGACAGGAGCAGAGTGAGGCCATTTGGCCCATCAAGTCTGCTCCTCCTTATCGGATCAGTTTTTCCGATGTAACCAGGAAACTGGTACTTTTTTACATTCTACATGGTCTTGTTCTAAAATTCAACCTTTTTGGACAAATTTAAGACTTTTACTGGAACAAATTACAGGAACACAATTTCCTCATAATCCAATATTACTCTTATTAGGTGATATTGAAGGGATAAAACCGAAACTCAAACTAAATAAATACCAGAAAGAATTTATAAAAATTGCACTGGCAGAAGCCAAAAAAGCTATTGCAGTTACTTGGAAATTGGATACATATTTAAGTATAGACTCTTGGAAGAAAGAAATCTATGGTTGTATTCCATTAGAAAAAATTACTTATAATTTAAGAGATAAATATGAAACATTTCTGAAAATTTGGAGCCCTTATTTACAAAAGACAGGATTAAATCTATAGATGCTCTGAAGATGAAACAATTGGTTATTTGGGGAAAGAAATAAATATACATATTAAGGTTATTACAAATTCCATGGAGCATGTGGAGATCTTCCAACAACCAGGCAATCTTTCTTTCTTTTTTTTTCTCTTTCTCTTTTTTTCCTATAGGGCAGTTAGGGGGGAGGGTTAAGGGGAGGGGGGAAGGGTTATATACATTTTTTTTTCATACTCCATTTTGTAACTACTTAAAAATGCAATAAAAAAAGTTTTCAAAAAACAAACAAAAAAAAGTCTGCTCCTCCATTCCATCATGGCGGATTTATTATCCCTCTCAACCCCATTCTCCTGCCTTCTCTCCGTAACCTTCAACACCCTAAATAATCAGGAACCTATCAACCTCCACTTTAAGTATACTCAGTGACTTATTCTCCACAGCCGTTTGTGGCAATGAATTCCACATATTCACTACCCTCTGTCTAAAGCAATGCCTTCTCATCGCTGTTCTAAATGGATGTCCCTCTATTCTGAGGCTGTGCGCTCTAGTCCTAGACTCGCTCACTATAGGAAACATCCTCTCCACATCCACTCTATCTGGGGCTTTCAATATTCGATAGGTTTCAATGAGATTCCCCCTGTTTCTACTACACTCCAGTGAGGACAGGCCCAGAATCATCAAACACTCCTCATACGTTAACCCTTTCATTCCCAGAATTATTCTTGTGAACTTCCTCTAGACCCACTCCAAATACACTGGTTTCAGCCACTCATCTGCCTTCATCCTCTGAGTTTATTGACATGGAGGTGAGCTTTTATACTTCCTGAGATTAGCTGGTGGTAAACCTATCTCCTGAACAAAGAGGAAGTTATATTACATAGACAATTAAAAGTGCTTGTAAGGTCGTATCTTTTGATGACAATATACTACCTTCATTTGCTTAAGGATGACTTTTTAATAACAATTAAACACAGAATGAATTGCTTCTACTGTGGTCCTTTTGACAGAAAGACAATAGTAATTTGTCTAAAATGTGTTTCTAGCAGAACTAATGTAAACATTTGAAACAAAGTCCAATACCCATTATATTATGTACATAAACATGCTGCATCCTTAGTAGTAACACCGCAATCCTGGATTTGATCTGTATTCCTAAAGGAAAAGTAAACATTTATATGAACATAATATAAAGCATTTGAAAAGAACAGAGTGACTATCCCAGTCCAGAGTCTAGTCAGAAATTATATTGCTTCCATTCTTATCAGAGCGATGTCATGTAAATGACATGACCTTTCGTATTTTATGGCTCACTAAACAGCCAGATATTTATTCATTAAGGTTTCAATTAATACATTTAACATGCTTTATTGACATTAATCCATACACAATGGAAAGAACAATTGTTTACTAGTTCCAAAATATTTAATCAACAAGAAATCAATAATCTTGTACTTAGATGCAAATCAGGCAAATAAGAAGCAGGCAGGAAAACTTTAAATAAACCTTACTAACTGAAGGTATTACTCATCATTATTAAATATTAGATTTCTATAAATCTGAAAATGGAGATGGTGAGTCATGTCAGTGTACTATATCTTTCATAGACTTGTAAACAACCTCCAGAATCATTTTCTCACAATGAATATTCCATTCGTTCGTTCACATACAGTATGTGGGTTAGGTACAAAAATGGTCAATGAGCTAATGTTGCATTAAACCTTGTTAAGGAAAGAGTAGTTTCCGTGGTTTTTTCAAACCACACACTGCAAAGAGTGACAGGTAAAGGAGTTTTCCAGTGTACTGTACATTACACTCAGTGGCCACTTTATTAGATAACTCCTGTACCTGATAAAGTGGCTGCTGAGTGAATGTTCAATCTTCTGCTGCTGTTGCCCATCCACTTCAAAGTTCAACGTGTGATGTATTCAGGGTTGCCCTTCTGTACTCCACTGTTGTAATGCATGGTTACTTGAGTTACTGTCACTTGAACCAGTCTGGCCTCTCTCATCAACAAGGCATCATCACCCACATAACTGCTGCTCACTGGATGCTTGATTTTGTTTTTCACACCATTCTCCATAAACTGTAGAGACTATGGTGCGTGAAAATCCCAGGGGATCGGCAATTTCTGAGATACTCGAGCCAAGGCGTCTGGCACCAGCAATAATTCCGCAGTCAAACTCACTTAGATCACATTTCTTCCTCATTCTGATGTTTGAACAGAGCCTCTCAATCATGTCTCCATGCTCTCCGTGCTTAGAGTTGCTGCCGCATGATTAGCTGATTAGATATTTGTATTAACAAGCAGGGGCACAGGTATATCTAATAAAGAGGCCAGTGTGTGTATTTTTAACTAAATATAATACCTATTAGTTGAAAATTACATGTATATATATATATATATATATATATATATTACATTGACACAATGGATCTGGATGATGTAGGAAAATTTAAGTAACACACACAAAAGGCTGGATAATTATATAATTATTTTATATGTTATGGCTCAGTATAAAAATAAAATACACCGAGATTGTCAATGTAAATAATATTAGCTTTAATAAAAATGCCAGATAATCACAAGAACTAGACTGAGCAAACTAATCACAGAGCCTGTTTTACTCAAGTACTAGATTTCAGGACACTCGCGCAAATTTCCAGGAAAAGTTCAATTGTAGAGGAAGTTTAGACTTTCCAGTTAGAGGCATAGAGTCACAGAACCCTCAGCCTGGAAACAGTTCTGACCTATCTAGTCAGTGCTGAACCATTAATCTGCCTAGTCCCATTGATATGCCCTTGTCCCAGAGCCCTCCCCACCCCTCTCATCCATGCACCTATCCAAATTTCTCTTAAATGTTGAAATGAACCACACATCTACCACTTGCACTGGCAGCTCACTCACCACCCTCTGAGTGATGAAGTTACCTCTCATGTTCCCCTTAAATGTTTCACCTTTCACCCTTAATCCATGCTCTCTAGTTGTAGTCTCACCAACCTCAATGGAAAAAGCCTGCTAGATAGGGAGAAACCCTATCTACACCCTTCATAATTCTGTATACGTCTATCAAATATCCCCTCAATCTTCTACATTCTAGGGAATAAAGTCCTAGCCTTTTCAACCCTTCCCTATAACTCAGGTCCGCAAGTCTCGGTAAAGCCTTGTAAATTTTCTCTGTACTCTTTCAATCTTATTTACATCTTTTCTGTAGTTAGTTGACCAAGACTGCACAAAATACTCCAAATTGGGTCTCACCAACATCTCCTACAATTTCAACATGTCAGGTTCACCGGCCTATACTCTCACGGTTTATTCTTTCTTGAACAACAGAACAACTTCAGCTACCCTCCAGTCCTCCGGCACCTTACCTGCAGCTGAGGATGTTTTAAATATCTCTGCTAGGGTCCTTGCAATTTCCGTACCAGTCTCCCATGGGGTCCAAGGGAACAGCTGGTCAGGCCCTGGGGATTTATCCACACTAATTTGCCTCCTCCTCTGTAATCTGAATAGGGTCCATGACTTTGATGCTTCTTTTCCTCACATCTATAGACTCTGTGTCCAACTCCCGAGTAAATACAGATTAAAAAAAACAATTTAATATTTCCCCATCTCTTTCAGCTCCATGCAGGGATTATGATGCTGATCTTCCAGAGGACTAATTTTGTTCCTTGCTAACCTTTTGATCTAAATATATATATAGTTCTCTTGCATTTCTTATACTCCTCAAGCACCTCATTTGTTCCTACCTGCCCATACTTCCTATGCACCTCCTCCTTTTTTTCCAAGCAGGGCCTCAATATCTCTCAAAAAGCCAAGGCTCCATAAATCCATTATCCTTGTTGTTTATTCTGATTGGAACATACCAACTCTGTACTCCCAAATTTACACTTTCAGAGGGCTTCACACTTACCAAATACTACACGGCTTTGCCAAACAACAACCTAACCCAAACCACACTTGCCAGATCCTTTCTGATTCCATCAAAATTGACTTTTCTCCAGCTCACAAACTCAACTCGAGAGCCGGGCCTATCCTTTTCCATAATTACCTTGAAACTAATGGCAATATGATCACAAGCTAAAAAGTTCATCTTGTCCAAAAGATTGCAGCGGCCCTGCAGAAAGTTATGTCACCTGCCCTGTCTCATTTCCTAATAGGAGATTTAGCATCACACACCCTCTAGTTGGGACATTTATGTACTGATTAAAGAAGCTTTTCTGAACACATTTGACAAATTCTTTCCAATCAAGCCTTTTTACAGTATGGGAGTTCCAGTCAATATGTGGAAAGTTAAAATCACCTATTACCACAACCGTATATTTCTTGAAACAGACTGCATTCTCTCTACAAATTTACTCTTCTAAATCCCGTGGATGATCAATAATATAATCCCGTGGATGATCAATAATATAATCCCGTAAATGCATTTATACCTTTTTCATTTCTCAGTTCTATCCATTAAGCCTTACTGGATGAATTGTGCTGTCTGAGCACTGCCGTGACATTTTAACTGACCAGTAATGTCACCCTTCCACCTTTAATGCCTCCTGCTCTATTACAACCAAAACAATGGAACCACGGAAGACTGAGCTGCTGGTCCTGCAAGCGAGTCTCACTAATGGCCGATCCATGCCCTAAGCACTTCCGTCTTTCCTACAACACTCCTTGCTCTGAAAAAAAATGCAGCTCAGAACATGAGTCACACCATGCTCAACGTTTTGATTCCTGACCTTCTACGTAGGCTTAAAAACATCTTTCTCCACAACCGCTCCACTATCTGTTCTGGCAATGCAGCATTAGCAAACCTTCTCGCTAGGAAAGTCTTCAAATTTTTACAACTTTAGAACTTTACTAAAATCTTCTTGTTTAATGAGTATCTCTACTGTGTAACAGGAAGCAATAGAAAAAAAAGCTCGGTATAATTTGAATTGATATTGTTGTAGACTATAGCCTACACGTAAATGCAAACTGTCACACATTTTCTTCAAAATTTGCAGTCTTTGCATTGCAGGAATATGATTATAATCTAACAGACAGAGGCAGGTGTTTCATCTCACTGAACTCACACTAACAATCAAGCAGCCATGGGTTTGACAAGAATAGCATCTGTTGATGTTTTGACTCACGACTCTGCATCAGGACAGACTAAAGGAAAGATAGCCAATATATGGAAGCACATGAGTGAGGTGAGGCAGAGGATGGAAGGTGATGATGAGGTGTGTAGGATGGGGAGATGAAGTCAGGAGAAGAGAGATGAAGGGGGAACAACTAGACAGATGCTGGTGGGAGATAGGTGCAACCAGAGATAGGGGTGAAGAAGACGAATTAGAAAATAAAAGAGGGATGAAGGGCAATTGAAATCAAGTGGGGGAGGTGATAAGAAATGTAAGACAAAGGAGAAGAAATCCCACTGCATAGAAGGTGGGCTGAAGGAACCCGATGGTGTTAGAAGGGGTGCAGGTATTGAGCAAGATGGGGAGAAGGAAGAGAAAGATGAACAGAGGGAAAGATCCTGAGAGGACTGTGGCAAAGGATGGGTTACCTGAAGCTGGAACTTTGCTGGCTGTATGATTGGGTTTGTTGGATTAGGGTTTAGAATCATTATTTTTCTTTTATTTGTAATTTAACTTTACTCTGTTTGCTTCCTACTTCTATATAATCACCTATATTCATGGAATTGTTCAGTAATTGTTCTAGTATTTGTAGTATCTGATCTGTATTTTCTAGAAGCTTC
Organism: Hypanus sabinus; assembly: GCF_030144855.1. NCBI lineage: Eukaryota > Metazoa > Chordata > Chondrichthyes > Myliobatiformes > Dasyatidae > Hypanus > Hypanus sabinus. The sequence continues at coordinate 36,406,852 of NC_082707.1, forward strand.
ACAGCTTTTCTGCAGCAGCTGTCATGCCTCTTGAATCTTAGGTTACATCTCATCAATAGAATGCACTTTTATCTTTAGTCTCAGTACGGGCTGATCACAACTTACTTTTCTTTGCTTGCTCTTTGTTCTTGTAATACTTAATAAAATAGCATTTCTGTTTGGCCTCACAATGCCAGTGAACGCAGCCAAGGAGAGACAAGCTGTCGTGGGAGTAGGAAGGGGAATTAAAGTGACGTGTGACCAGAACTAGAAGCTCAACATAGCCACTGCGCACAGGGCACAGGTTCATCCCAAAGTTGCTGTGTCTCTGTAGAGGAAGCACAACACTTATCCCTTCATCTTCCCTCTCACCACCATACAGGGACATTAGCAGCTCCTCCAGGTGACTTCTCCAACCTATTGAATGCATTCAGGCCTTGCAATGTGGCCTGTGAAGGATGTAAGAAATAAAGTCAATTCAATTCAAATGATGACATATGAAGAAAAATCACCCAGTAGATGAGAGACTCCGAAGATCTACTGTCCGCAGTAAAGGAGAGGAAACTGGCGTGGTATGGCCCTGTAACAAGATCAAGTGGACAGCGCAGGGATAAAGAAAAAGGGGCAGATGGAGGAAGAAATGAGCAGAAAATATTGCAGAGTGGACTACAGAGAACCTTGGGCAGCCCAAGCACTCGCCCACAACCATGAGGATTGGAGGCAACTGGTGCCGCGGTCAGTCGTACTCACCCCTATGACCCAGGCGGGTTGCGGGATTCATAACCGTTACCATAATTCAATTATTTACATAGGCTCCTGCAAAAAATTGAGGGTAAATAGTGTAGGTCAGAATTCATGTGAATGCTTTAACATTTGTAGTGCAACTTTAGTAGGAAGAATTAAACAGCAATATGTTGGACATGCTGGCACAGAGAATGCAATTATCAATCAAAATGTTCTTTAAATGTATGCCTGTTAATGAGACAAAAAGTTCTTCAAAAGCATTAATCTGGAATTTATTTTTATATTGGTCTTTCTTCATTATTTTACCCATATTTCTCCCTAACCAGATCGGACCTGATTTGCTGCTAACTGTCCATATACATTGCTTAAAACAAACCACTGAATATGATCTTTCAATTCGATTTCATCTCTCAGTTCTATCAATCCCTTTCTTTCTGACAGAGAGCATCACAATTCTTGCTCACAATACTGCTGGAAGTTATGGCAAAAGTACTTCTATTTACTGTTAACTAGATATTCAATCCTGATCTTACAAATAATGGCACAATTTCAATTCCAGGTAAATAAGTGTTAGTATCAGGTCAAAATATAAGAAGGTAACTGGGAATTAATTCTGAATGAAATTTATTAGATGAATTTAATTCAATATATTAAATATTATTAATTGAGTGTGGCTATCAAATGAAATGAGAAATTACTCCTTTTTTTTGTAGGACAGACAACTACTCCAGAACCAAGGAACAACACGAACAGCACAAGTATTGTGGCAGATTCCACAAGCATGGAAACCAATATTAACATAATACTTGCAGCAGTAGTAGCTACTTTTGTCATCATCTGCTTATTAATTTTTATTTTTATCAGATACCGACCAAAAAAACAAGGTGAGTTGCTTATCATTTTTTCTTCTATTGATCTAATTCAACATCTTAAGGAAATAATCTGCTCATTGCCTGAATATGTCTGTTCTGATTTTACCTGACTGGAATATTCAAAGCTCCAGCTTCCCAATCACACACATCTTGCCTAGTTTGTATCATCTGCATGAGTGATTTCCTGCAGCCAGTGTGTACTTGTGGAGAAGGAGATTAGAATACAAATTACTTTTCCCACAATATTTGGTCATTTATCATTTTCCAGGTTTCCTGCAGTTTTTTGTCCTGATGCAAATGGACACAGCCCCCATTAAATGTAATCACACTTCTATATTCCACCCATCCATCCAGAATCCTCTTTGACTTTCTACCATCAGGCAGGAGACTATGATGCATGAAAACAAGAATGGTCAGGAGGAGTAACAATTTCTTCCCCAGGCCATTAGGTTTCCAAACTGTCAGTTGCATTGCATTCGAAGTGTCACTGGTTAATCTGTTCCGTAATTTACAACATATGTTAATAACACACTTTAATTTTATTTATGTGTGATTCATCTGTAGATTTTATCCTTACCTTTATAACTTATCGTGTGTTATGTGCTTTAAACCCTGGTTCAAAGAAATGTTGTCTTATTACTTTACTTCACCCCTCCCCCTCTCCTGGTTTCATCTATCACCTACCACTTACCACCTACCACCTCGCACTTCTTCCTCCCTTCCACCCACCTTCTTGCTTTAACTTTTCATCTTTTTTCCAGTCCTGATGAAGGGTCTAAGCCTGAAACAAAGACTGTCTACTCTTTTCCATAGGTGCTGCCTGGCCTGCTGAGTTCCTCCAGCATTTTGTGTGCGTTGCTCACATTTCATAGCACCTTGTTTGTATCATTCATTTGGCATCATTTCATTAAGAATTAAATAAACTACCAGTGATATTACTATATAAGACCAAAGAAAATATAGCAGAATTAGGCCATCTCAACCGAGTCGGCTGATCCAATATTCCCCTCAGCCCCAATCTCCTGCCTTCTCCTCGTATCCCTTCATGCCCTAAACAATATGTTGTAGAAAAGCTTATTTAAAGAGCACAAACAGGGTCTGAATGATCACTTGGCTACCTTTATTATTCAACCTTTAGTTATAGATCATACAAAGCAAAAGACTTGCTGAGAATTGATTTTAAAAGCTCCTTCTTGAACATTTTGCATTACTGGGGTGAGGTCCACAAATTAAACACATTTGACTGGAACCTCTCACAGATAAAAGTGGCAAATAAAATCCAGCCTCATTATTTTTCACTGCTGATGGGCCAACCATGCCAAACTTAACATAACCTAGTAATTAAAGTAAAAACATTAAGAAAGCTCATACCTTGAGGGAAGAAGATGGCCCCTTCCTTGCAAGAAGGATGAAAATTAGGAGCCAGTAGAATGAGCTATTTCTGCAATCAAAATGAGATTGGCACAGGCCTTGGTTAAATCCTCCTCCTCATCAAGGTGGATGGTAGTAAAAAAAAAGAATTAAGATCCTAAAATGTACAACAATGCCTCTAAAGATAAACTGTCACAAAACAAGTTGAATTTATAATGTCCTCAGGATCAAATTATCTCCATCCAGACAGATTAAAATGCAATGAAGAAAGTTTCAATGTGACGGAAGGAAGAAGTCATTAAAAGGCCCAGATGCTCTTCCATTGGTCGCCATTATTCATGCATGGCATGTGGTCACTGCTGGCAAAGTCAGTGCTTATTGCTCAATATTGCTCACCTGCCATGAACATCTACCAATATAACAAATGCCTTGCTGAGACACTTCCGACAGCAATCAGCCGTGCTAGTTTGGGACTGGACTTACATTTAGAAGAGACCAGGTGGAGAAGGTGGGCTTTTTACCCAAAATGACATCAATGAATTTATTGGCTTTGTGACAGTTTTATTGTAACTTTCTAACATCAGCTTTATGGATTGCTAATATAAATAAATAATTGTAAATAAAAATACCGAATTTCAATAAAAGCATGTTTTAATGAATTGCATCCTCACCCAGTCGAATCTGTATGTTATTGAGATCCACAGCAATGCAGCTGAATCTTAATGCCTCTCGTAAATAGTCTAAGAAGCCAGACAGCTTAACTGGTAAAAAGGGATGGGCAGTAAATGCTGGATTAGGTTTCCCACTTTGAATGAACTAATAAATAATTGCCAGTCACTAGAACAATTCCTCTTATTGAGTCCTGAACTAAAGCAGCAAACTTCCATTGAAAGAAAAATTTAGTCTGACAAAAATATAAAGACAGACAAAGAAGTTAATTCATTGTTTACAGAGTTTGAAATAAGCATCACTGTTTATGCGTCTCTGTCTTTCGTAAGTGTAAACACACAAAATATATAGACAATTTAAGTAGCACCTGAGATCGAAATCATGCACCTAATATAAATTTAATGTCTCTGCCAATGATTTTTAGAGTTATTATATTCTGAATGCCTTGAGCAATGATTAGAAAGTAGAAAATCATTACTGGAATGCGAGATTAGCTATACCAAAGACCAAGAAAATAATTGAGATCCTCATGAAATTCAAAATCTATTTGTGATTTGGTTCCACTTCAGCTGTTTCATTCTGTTTTAAAAATGTTATTATACCCCACGTTATTCTAACAGAGCATGAGAAATGACCTCAGCAGTGCCCAATCATTTCTTTAATCAGCTTTTTCTCTGAAGCTTTGCAAATAACTTATTCAAACTTAATTAGAGTCCAATGCCTGATCAGCAACGTGGTGTACAAAACCACCCTCGTCAAATATAGGAATAAGGTATTGGTGTTAAAAGTGATCATTTACTAAATTTACAGAAATTGAATGGGATAAAAGTTGTTTTACATGTATTGAGGGCTTTATTTTCACAGGAGGTTTCTACAAATGTTCCAGCACTAGCTCCAGGTAGCACGGTGGATCAGACTTGGTGGGCCAAAAGGCCTAATTTTGCCCCTATATCTTATGGTCTTATGGTAATGGTTAGTCCTGCAAGTTTTATTATACTCTATACTGGACTTTTGAAGCAATATTTTGCAATTTTCTTTCCCTTGATAGATCCAGAAACCAGTCCCCCTACAGTGGATGCCAATTGTCAGGTAAATATATTTCACCCAGTTACTGTACAATATCAAAGGGTATCATGAGAAAAATAGTAAAGAGAGAGATAGACAACGAGGAGGAGAGGCAAGAAAGGAAAAGAGATGGCAATACACAGATGGTTATTAAAGTGTCTCTTTGTAATACTAGGTTGGAATACCATGGAAACAGGTAGACAGTCAAACTGTTCCCCATTGTGCCCACACCCTGCAATAACCCAAGCAGTAGTATAAATATGCATTTATTGGTTGGACAAGACAGATGCATAAATTTAAGACTTGTATATGTGTACATATTTATGTAAGTGGAAGCCTTTGTCACTTTCAGTTGTGTTTCAGTGGTAAAATTATCACCCCTAAGTCAAGTCCTGTCCAGCAACCTGAACACCAACCCTATGTTGGTACTCCAATCCAGAGCTGAAGGAACGTTGTATTGAGGTGTTGTCCCTCTAATAACATCCTGCCATGTAAAATATCCAAGGGCTTAACTTGATGAATAGCAGTGGAGTCGCCACCAGCATATTGGAATGTTCTTTCCATTAAATATCTGGGCATGATCACATGATCCTTGTGTGAAAATTGGCAGCCAATTTTCTTGCATTTCGTTCTTTTATCTTATATCTATGGCTAAATGTGCCTGATGAGGCAAATTTAAATTGCTGAAGTAAAAAGTTAACTGAAAAACTGATGTGGCTCCATTGAGACCTATTTTAATCAAACACGAGGAAATCTGCAGATGCTGGAAATTCAGGCAACGCACACAAAATGCTGGTGGAACACAACAGGCCAGGCAGCATCTATAGGAAGAAGCAATGTTTTGTGCCGAGACCCTTCATCAGGACTAACTGGAATAAAAGATAGTAAGAGATTCTGAGGGTCTTGGCCCAAAACGTCGACATTGCTTCTTCCTATAGATGCTGCCTGGCCTGCTGCGTTCCACCAGTATTTTGTGTGCGTTGTTCCTATTTTAATCAGTTTGTTTCCAGTTTACAGATAATAAAGGGAATCAAAGTCATGGTGACTGACATGATTGATAGACAGATACTTCATTGATCCCAAAGGAAATTAATGTCACAGTAGCATTATGAGTGCACAGACAGACAAATATAAGAAGGAAAGTAAGAAAAAATAAAAAATAAGTTACCTCAAACAGAATAACAGGAAGGGGTCATCAATTCCCTGGCTATAGGTTGACTCATTAAAGAGCCTAATAGTCAACGATAAGAATTACCTCATATAGCGCTCTTTGGAACAGCACAGTTGTCTTAGTCTGTGACTAAAAGTGCTCCTCCCTTCAGCCAAGGGGGCATGCAGAGGGTGAGGAACATTGTCCAGAATTGCCAGGGTTTTCCATAGGGTCCTTTGTTCTATCACAGCCTCCTATGTGTCCAGTTTGACTCCTGTAACAGAGCCAGCCTTTCTAATCAGTTTATTGAGCCTGTTGGCATCACCCGTGTTGATGCCTTTGCCCCAGCACACCATCACATAGTGCGCTTGGGGCAGATCTCAAGTGGACAGACAGACACAGTCCCCAGGCAGGAATAGTCTAGCTGGGCACAGCCAGTAGTTAGCCTGGTAGCAGTAGGCACCGTTGGCAGCTTGGATGGCCCTCTGTGGCATCTTCCAAGCATTCCTGCAGTGGCAAACCATGGTTCTGGCGGGACCTCCACCATGGGAACAACAGGGGTTTTAGCCATGAAGCACTTCAAAGGGTAGAGGAGGTGTGTAGGTCACTGGCCAGCTCAACCCAGAGCAATTACTTCTTCCATGTGGATGGATTAGAGGCAGCGAAATATCGCAGAAACCTGTCCACTTGCTGCCCTTCCTGACTGACTGTTGATCTGTGGATGATAGCCATGTGGAGTTTAGGGTGGGCAATGAAGTGGACCACCTTGGAGAACATCCACCACTGTCATGACCACAGTGGCCCTATCAGAAGGTAGCAAACCCATAATGAAATCCATTGGCAAAGTGGGACCATGGGTGTCGGGGCCCAGATATGCTGGTTGGAGGAGTTATCTGGACATATTAAGGGCAGGCAGTGATGAATTGACATACTTCTGCAATCATGGTGGGCATTGCAGAAAATCCAGAGTTGGTCGTGTGTCTGAATAGCCAGAGAGGATTGAGGAGTGGGCCCACGGGAGTACCTCAGAGCACATACATGCGGTTAACAGTTGTATCCAGAAAGGCTCATGACGTAGCGCCTGGCATATCTGGTTCCCAAGGTCCCAGATGATCAGGGCGAGTATCTGAAAAGATAGGATAATGGCCTGAGGGTCAATCTCCACTTCTGCTGGGTCGAACTGTTGTGACAAGGTGTCTGCCTAAGTGTTCTTGGAACTGGGTCAGTAAATGGTAAAGTTGAATTGCTCAAAGAAGCCGGACATGGGTTGAGTTGGCCTATCAGTTGTATGGATTTGAGGGTTTGGTGGTCAGTACAGATCAGGAAGGGTTCAGTGTTTCCAACCAGTCAACGTCTTCATTCATCAAGTTCCATTTAATGGCTATAGCTCCATGTCTTCTACCCCATAACAGCGCTGTGTGAAGTTGAACTTGTGTGAGGAGAAGGCACAAGGGTGTGTTTTCCCATCCAGTCCTCACTGGGAGAGGATGGCACATCACATGCATCCACCTCTACCCAAAAGGTCGGATAGTGGAGAATGGGAGTGGGAGTGAAGTGTCCCTTGAGCAGGTTATCCCTGAGGGAGGTGACTTGGTGTAGGAGGTTAAAAGACTGGTGACTTGGCTATGGTTTCTGTCAGAGAAGCTCAAAGAATGATGTAGCTGTTTAAGGGATCGCAGTTGGGGCCATCCAACAACATTGCATGCTCTCCCTGGGTCCATGGTTATGCCTTGCTGTAAAAGGATGTAACCCTGAGTCAATCACTGGTTCACCCATCCTGTCAGGAAATGTAGAGCATGTTTGGCCCAAGAGCAGAATTAGCGGAGACGACTTAGCAGTGAGCGATAATTTTAATAGCAAACTGCAAAATTAGGTTAACGGAAATTAATCCAGGATTGAATGACTTGCCACATGAAGAGCATTTGATGGCTCTGGGCCTGTATTCACTAGGATTCTGAACCACATTGGAACCTATTGAATGGTGAAAGCCCCAGACAGAGTGGATGTGGAGAGGATGTTTCCTATGGTGGGAGAGAACACAACCTTAGAAGAGAGTGGCATCCTTTTAGAACAGAGGTGAGAAGGAACTTCTTTAGCCAAAGAGTGGTGAATCTGTGGATTTCTTTGCCACAGGCAGCTATGGAGGCCAGGTCTTTATGTACATTTAAAGGCAGAGGTTGATAGACTGGTCAGGACTTGAAGAGATATGGGGAAATGGCAGGAGACTGAAAATCTTGTCCTTTTTCAAGATATATGCCATTTTCATTTGAAATATTTTCCCATTCCTTCTTCATCTAAGTCCTGGAATTCCCCATCCAACAGCATTAGGGGACAATCTTCACCAAAATAACTGCAGCAGTTCTAGAAGGGACTTCACCATAATCTTCACATGGGCAATAAATGCTGACATTGTTAGATCTTGAAAAGTCATTTTATTTTTATTAGAAGGACCTTACTGTTCTCCATCATCTGTGACGTTAAGTAATTTAAATATTCTAGCAAGTAGTTGGAGGAAGTCACAGATGGCAAAACCACTTCAACTAGTATTTTAATTTTTGCTAATCTGATAAGACTGTAGCTTGTTTCTCAGAACAGAACTGTCAGAGAAGAGCAGTTGGCAATGTTGCTACAGATACCTCTTTCCTCAAACTTCACTAACTCTCAGTGTGGCCTACAGTGATGTGCTTATTTCCTAAATTAATAAATCCATTTATTATTATCATATGTACTGAGCTACAGTAAAAACTTGCATAGCAGTCAAACAGATTATTTCATTATAATAGTGAAGTGAGATAGCACAAGGTAAAAAAAAAATCGAAGTTCTAAATAAATGTTTTGGTCCTGAGAAAACGCAGGGAAGGTAGACAATAAGGTGTAAGGTCATAATGAGGTAAATTGTGAGGAGAAGATTCCATCTTACCATATTAAGGAAACACTTGGTAGCCTTATAACAGCTGAACAAAAATTGTCCTTGAGCCTGATGGTATGCCTTTACTGGCTTTTGTATCTTCTGGGAGGGAGAAGGGAGAATATTGAGGGTGCATGGTGTCTGATTACACTGACTGCTCTCTAAAGGAAGCAGGAAATGCAGAGAGAGTCCGTAGAGGGAAAGCCAGTTTCCATGATCTGCTGAGCTACGTGTATAACTCTCTGCAGTTCCTCGTGGTTACATGCCGAGCTGTTGCCAAGCCAAGCTGTGATGTATCCAGGAAGGATGCTTTCTATGTTGCTTTGATAGAATTGGTGTGTGTCAAAGAGTACATACAAATTTCTTTAGCTTCTGGAGCATGCAGAGATGCTGGTGAGCTTATATCAATGTGGTGGCCCAGGACAGGCTGATTGTGATGTTTACTCCTCAACCCTCTCAACTCAGCATCACTGATGTAAACAACAGCATGTACGACCAATCCTTCTCCCCTGTTCCCAGAAGTCATTGATCAGCTCTTTTGTTTTTCCGACATTGAGGGAACGATTGTTGTCATGACAGAGTGTCTCTATGTCCCTCCTTCCCTCTGACTAATCGTCATTTGGCATATGGCCCACTGCAGGGACGTCACTTGCAGATGGAGTTAGAGCAGGGTCAGGCCATGCAGCCATGAGTGTATGGGACAGAGTGGACAGCTGACGATGCAGCTTTGTGTTGCCGTTAATCATGGCGGAGGTGTTCAGAATCATTTATAACTTCACCGGCATATGTTGCGTTGTCTTTACATAATAATAAAAAGGAGTGGTGAGTTATAGTAAGTATAGATACTGTATATTAAATGGTTAAAATAAATAAGTAGTGCAAAAATAGAAATAAAGAGTAACAAGGCAGTGTTCACAGGTTCATTGTCCATTCAGAAATCAGATGGCTGAATGGAAGAAGCTGCCCCTGAATCGTTGACTTTGTGCCTTCAGGCTTCTCTACCTCCTTTCTGATGGTATTAATGGGAACAAGGGATGACCTGGGTGATGGGGATCCTTAATGATGAAGCCACCTTTTTGAGGCATCACTCTTTGAAGATGTGGAGGCTAGTGCCCATGATTGAGCTGACCAATTTTAGAACTCTCTGCAGCTTATTTCAATCCTGCGCAGTAGCCCCCCCCCCCCCCCCACTCCATACCAGACAGTGCTAATGCTTATTGATTGTGGTCTGTTAGTCAGGAAACCAAGGATCCATTTATAAAGTGATGTGTTGAGTTCCAGGTCTAGGAGTTTGGAGATCAATTTGCTTGGAATTGTAATATTGAAGGCTGAGCTGCATCCCTCTGCTTTACCTCATACTGCATAATGTCCATTGTTGCACTGGTGAATGCAGAGACCCTCCAGATTCCTTCAAACGCAGTAATTACAAAGCCTTTCTCTATAAGTTTTAGCAAATCTTCTTAATCAGACCAATTCCCTTTTTCCTCCAATAAGCCTGCACCCTGTCAGTAATGTTCATTATATCTGGAGCCCAGTCCAGGAAATGTCATGTACACAGATCCAGAGCAGGGTCAGATCATATTTCTACTTGTGCCTTTATCCAAACATAAAGTCTCATCATAAAGGGAGAAAGGCAGTAGAAATATTTAACGGGCAAAGCAACACTTGTGATGAAGAAAAAACACAGGTAATAGTTTGACTCAATGATAATTCATCAGTTCCGACTGACGTGCTGAATGTCCGTAGTTTTCAGATTTCAGGAGTATGCTGCATTTTCCTTTTGGATAAAATTTGGCCATGTCTATTCAAAGTCATATTTTTCAGAGTGTAATTGCAGCTGGAAAGGTTGTCATTTATTGCTTATCCATAGCTGTTCTTTAGGAGTGGTGGTCAGTCCTCTTCTTGAACCATCAATTCTTCTGGTTAAAGTAAGAGTTGAGGAAGTCCCAGGAAGTGTTATAGCTCTCCTACCAGCCCAGGTTGTTACCAATTGTACTCCAGACTTGTACAGATCTAAGTGATGTGTGAAGATCACTCAGGATTTGACAATGATGCATTCTGGAATCAGGTTATTGATAAGATGTTAGTTTAGTTCTATGTGTTGTTAAAAAGCATTTTTCAGTAATGAAGAAGCAGCAATAGAATTGCAACCCAAACTGTTGAAAAGACAGAATGTTCTGGAGTGCAAACACAAGCATTTTCAGAAGGTGGATGGTCATTTGAGAAGCTGGTGCATATCACAAGTACTGGCTGTGACCACTGATACCAGGCAGAAAAACTCTGAAGAGTATTGGTAATGGCTGGGGTCACCCATCTTGTAAAGACACTGCCCAGAAGAAGGCAATGGCAATCACTTTGGTAGAAAAATTTGCCAAGAACAATCGTGGTCATGGAAAGACCATAATAGCCCATGTCATACGGCATGGCACATGATGAACGAACGAACATGTGCAAACAGTTTAACAGGAATGCGCAGACTAAAGATCATTCTTACTTATATTCAATTTCTTTTGATTGTATTTCAGAAACCGAATGATCAAATTTCCACCGTGTTCTCTGTCGACTACGCTGTACTCCAGGTCCCCGAGAAAAATATTCGTCAGAACCTAACAACATCTGTTGCTTCCGATGATTCATACTATGCTACAATTATCTTTGCTCCTCAATAGCAAACTGCAGGTGTGCAGAAAACTACCGGTCATTACAGACAGAATTCTGTGTCTGGCTTAGTAATTATTTAGCTTTGTGAGATCTCAGACATTACATAATATAATCACATGACCTTCTTTTATACTCCTTTTTACTCGAATATCTCATTTTAAGCCAAGAATGGGATTTTGACCATGAAGGGGAGTATATGCCTAGCCTGTACATTCCTAAATAAAAACAGTCAATGCTGGAAACAGTATTTTTGGAACAAGAAAAAGATTAAACATTTAATGATGAAGACCCTTCATCATACAGTCATTTTGTGGTCAGAAGAATTAACTAATGCTGGGGAGAAGATGGAGTGTTTAAAAGCTGCAGCAAGGACATGTAGATTCCGTCAATGGCAACTTCAAGATGATTATCATTGAAGCTTCATTCATTCATTCACAGACAGGTGGAACATACAGTTGCTGCCTCCAGCTTTCCTTATCCTTGGACCATAAAGATTACATATGTGACTCATGATCTCATAGATTGGGTGCTGGATTTCATTTTTATGGTTAAAATCCTGACTGATAACACTGCACATATTTGTAGCGCCTCTATGATTGAATGGAATTTTCATATAACAATGTCAAATATTTTAAATATTCTTCACTTAACCTGAGATGTGCAGAATATAATAGATTGCAATAGATACCAGTTACTGTACACACCAGAGCACATTCAGATGATTTATATAAAAATACTGGAAATGTATCTGCACTTTGAAAGCTGTAAAATAGCATTCTGAAATTCAACATTGATATTACAGGTGCCCACACATTTAAAGAGTGCATCTGTGCTTCGAAAACTTAGTGATTTAATCAAGTCAATTAATGCAGTTTATGTTAGCCTGTATCTTTTGTAAGGAACCAGGTGTCTGAATTCTAACATTATGCTTGATAAGCTATAGCTCTCCTGAAAAGGTCTTCATTTTATAAAACCAACAAAATCATGTTTACCTTTTACCTTGAGCATCAAGCAGGAGTCCACGTTGCATCATAATTAAAAATATCAAATTACAAGATACACAGTGATGTATTACAAAATAAATAATGAAAGAAGGACTGACCAGCAAGAAAGGCTTCATAAATTAGGAAATTCCTCAGACTCACCCATACCTTTCCCAAAATTGTGATGGAAATACTATTTACAGAAGATTATGCAGCCCTTAGGGACACATTCCAAGTAATTCCTTGTGTAATAGCTGTTGCGCACAAACTGTGGGAAAGACTTGATGAAGGCTGGGAGTGTCTTATACAGCAAGGCCTATGATTGTTAGCCAATCTTCAAGGAATGTCCTCAGCAAGGAACTTCACCCACCACTGAGGCACACTATAAGTTCATGCACACTCAGTGCTTGGACTGACAGCTATCTGAATAATGGTCAAAAGTTGGGCATTGCACTCACTTTTACAAACTGCCTTCCTTGTACTAAGGTTTTGTATAGAGCACTCATGTCAGTAAACATAGAGTCATTGTAAATGTTAGAAACTATGTGACTTTATATCTGCACTTTTGCTACTCTGATGTCATTGAAAAGTCCAATAGCAAGAACTCACATTCTGATTTAGCTAGTTGTATCAAAATATAAATGAAAACGTGGTAAAAATGCTTTAGATTGCACTTGCTAACTATACAGATTGCAATCCTTACAAACACGTCAATTGTATTATTAATTAATTACATTCTTTAAGACATGGGTTGCAATAGGATTCAAATATTTTGATACTTACGGCAATAGAATAATCTGTCCATGGACATTTAGTGTGTATGGTTTACAAGGAGATACCCTATGAGCAGATAGTTACGATTTCACATGTTCACTTTCTAAGAAATACTACTCACAATTGATTTACAAGATTTGAACAATATAAGAGATCCAAATTGAGAAATCTTTATCTTTGAGAGCTAGAGCTATGGATAAGATCAGCTTAATGTCTAATGGTATACTGCTTGGTTTCCCTAAGTCTCACATGAAACACATCGCTGTGTTTGGGAGTCATTAATCAGAATAGTTTTTTTCACAAATCCATCCGTCCTGTGTTCCAGTAAGTCTTGGAAGATTGTACCAAATGTTCTGAGCAACGTATAGAATGTAAATAAAAGACAGCCTATTTATTAAATATATAGTGGGGGGGGGGATGCTGATGCAACAATGTAACCTCTTTCCATCATTAAATTTATTTAAAATGAGAATATTTGACTCTGTGGTGTTTTTGTTTAGAATAGTTATTTGTTCATTTTATTGACAAGACTTGCACTTATCTTCCATCCTTAATCTCCACTCAACTAAGAATGCAGTTAAGAGTTAACCACATTGCTGGGACTGAAATGACATGAAGACCGTTATTCCTTTCCCTGAATGACATTGTCATTTGGCTTTTGAGTGATACTTGGGTTTGAGGTTATCATTACTGAGAGTTGTTTTTATTCCAATTCTAGGATTATTTAATTACCTGATTTTAACTGCCTCAGCTAATCTCATAGGATCTGAACTCACTCTGATTCTCATCTCCAGAATAATCTTTAGAATAAGGGAAGAACGTGCCTCATGAGCCTGATTGAGTTTTTTGAAGAGGTAACAAAAGAAATTGATGAGGGCAGGGCAGTGGATGTGGTCTACATGGACTTTAGCAAGGCACTTGACAAGGTTCCTCATGAGAGACTCATCCAGAAAGTCACGAGGCATAGGATAAGTGGAACCTTGGCTGTTTGGATAAAAAATTGGCTTAAAGGAAGAAAGCAGAGGGTTGTTGTGGAAGGAAAGTATTCTGCCTGGAGGTCGGTGACTAGTGGAGTGCCACAGGGATCTGTCCTGGGACCCCTGCTATTTGTGATTTTTATAAATGACCTGGATGTAGAGGCGGAAGGATGGGTGAGTAAGTTTGCGGATGATATGAAGATTGGAGGAGTTGTGGATGGAGCTGTAGGTGGTCGAAGGTTACAAGAGGATATAGACAGGCTGCAGAGTTGGGCAGTAAAATGGCAGATGGAGTTTGATCTGGACAAGTGTGAGGTGATGCATTTTGGAAGGATAAACCAGAAGACTGAGTACAGGATTAATGGTCAGTTACTTAAGAGTGGGGATGAACAAAGGGACCTTGGGGTTCAAATCCACATGTTCCTCAAGGTCACTGCACAGGTTGATAGAGTAGTTAAGAAGGTCTATGGGTTGCTAGGCTTCATTAACAGGGGGATTGAGTTCAAGAGTAGAGAGGTCATGTTGCAACTCTACAAATCTCTGGTGAGACTGCACTTAGAGTACAGGCAGTCCCCGGGTTACGTACGAGTTCCGTTCCTGAGTCTGTCTTTAAGTAGGATTTGTCTGTAAGTCAGAACAAGTTCATCCAGTATTATTTAGCGTCAGTAAGTCAAACGTTTGTCTTAGTATAAAGTACATATTTTACCTTTCTATGCATACAAAACACTTAAGAAACATATGTATTCCAATAATTAAACTACTGCATTGCTTAGTAATAATTGTAGCTTTCATCGGGGCAGGGCCTTTCACATGCTCCATTATTCTCATTTTACCCGTTATCCTTTAAAATTGTTCTGATCGGTGACCAACTGTAGCCTAATACGTTTCCAATGACTGATGGTGTTTCACCTCTTTCCGATCACTTTATTATTTTCACTTTATTTTCAATCAAGATCGCTTCCCATCAATGGAACAGAAACACTGCAGGTGGTGGGTCCCGAGCTGCGCCGGCTCCCGAGGTCCGCTGGGTCCTAAGGACCACCGTACTGAGACAGGCTAAATGGGACAAGTGGGGGTTGTGCTTGGTTTGGATATTAGATCCTCCACAATATTCCACATGGGTATTTAAACTGGAGGTGGCAGTGTTTTCTTTAGGAGGTTGAGTTGCGAACTCAACATCAACCCAGCACGGATGGTACTGGAGTCCCTGGATCGACATCAACCCGGTACAGGAGTGGACTGTCACTGGATCGAACCTCCGTTCTCGAGGCCCAGCGCTGATCTCACTGCGACACCATCCGACCAGAACAGAGGAGGGGGGCCGGGTCAGGGTGAATCTTACTAAGAAAAATTTAAGCCAAATACAAAGTTAAACACTCAACACAATGTCAACGGCAATGACTTAAAATGGTGGACGGCATCACGATCCAACTTAAAATGGCGGACAGTGTTCTCCTTCCTCGGTTTGTAAGTACGAGTTGGCCGTAAGTCAGACGTTCGTAACTCCGGGACTACCTGTACTGTGTTCAGTTCTGGTCACCTCATTATAGGAAGGATGTGGAAGCTATGGAGAAGGTGCAGAGGAGATTTACCAGGATGTTGCCTGGTTTGGAGAACAAGTCACATGAAGCAAGGTTAGCAGAGCTGGGACTTTTCTCTTTGGAGCGTAGAAGAATGAGGGAGGACTTGATAGAGGTCTACAAGGTTATGAGAGGCATAGGTAGGGTGGATAGTCAGTATCTGTTTCCCAGGGCACCAATAGCAAACACCAGAGGGCATAGGGAGGGAAGTTTAGGGGAGACATCAGGGTTAAGTTTTTTACACAGAGGGTTGTGAGTGCCTGGAATGACTTGCCAGGGATGGTGGTGGAGGCTAAAACATTAAGGGTATTTAAGAGCCTCTTGGACAGGCACACGGATGAAAGTAAAATGGAGGGTTATGGGGTAGTGTGGGTTTAGTACTTTTTTTAAGGATTATATGGGTCAGCAGAACATGAAGGGCTGAAGGGCCTGTACTGCGCCGTAGTGTTCTATGGTTCTAATAATGGCTTTAGTCCAGCAATTTAACCACTGTGTAATCATGCCTAAATTTTATGGCAATGCTAAGTATTGTTCTTTGTTTTCTTTGATTTGTAGTTATTTCCAGTGAGGAAACTGTGTCTCTTCTGTTGTGCATTTTAAAAGTCAATCTTCATATTTCCCACCTTCTTCCATGAACTGCCCACAACAGCATTGCTGAATGTATAAACTTCAGCCTTCGGCTTTAGACCTGAAAGTTTCCTGTCTTCCAAATGTATATTTCCTTGAAATGGCTTGTCATATGAAGAGTATTTGATGGCTCTGGGCCTGTATTCACTAGAATTCAGAACAATGAGGGGTGACATCATTGAAACCTATTGGATAGTGAAAGGCCTTGATTGAGTGGATGTGGAGAGTCACATGGTGTAAGAGTCAACAACCAGAGGACACAGCCTCATAATAGAGGGGCGAACTTTTAGAACGGAGATGAGGAGGAATTTCTTTAGCCAGAGAGTGGTACATCTGTGGAACTTGTTGCCACAGGCAGCTGTGGAGGCTAAGTCTTTATGAATGTTTAAGATGGAGGTTGATAGATTCTTTATTGGTCAAGGCATGAAGGGATACGGGGAGAAGGCAGAGGATTGATACAGGGGCTGAGAGGAACAATGGATCAGCCATGATGAAATGCTAAACATTCTCAATGGGCCAAATGGCCTAATTCTGCTCCCATATTTTATGGTCTTATGGAAACAATTACATGATTCGAGATTGTTCAACTGCATCATGGTTGAATTTCATCTCACCTCTAAGTGATTCTGGTTCTGTAACCATTCAATACTAAAAATTAATTTGTCCCAAAGTTTTCAAATTTTCAGTTGGCTTGGCATTCCCTTTTTGGCGAAAGAAATTCGAGATTTCTGCTATGAAGATATGTTGCCTGACATTATCCAGAAAGACTAGTCTTACATTTAAGGTTATCCCACTTTGTTCGGGCTTTGCTCTGTCCCCACTGAGAACTCTTTTCATCATTTTAAACAATTCCACCTTTTCATCTCAAAATGGCTGAGTTATTTCTGATAAGATAGTAGGATGACTGTGGAACCAGGGCTTGGAGGAAGAGAAAGAAGAAGAAATTATTTAGAGGAACATCATACTGGTTGTATGACAACCATCTTATCTGCTGCCAACATCTTCCACCCTTGACAATGTTGAATTTTATTCTTGGTCCTCTTTAAAATCAACCGTAACATCAAACTCTTCTTTTTAGTGTGACATTTGCTAGGATTTTGAACATTTCTTGCATATAGTATATTAGATAAACATCTTAAGTAGTTAAAGACAACCTCACAATTGTGGTTGAGTTTTGTTCTACCAAACAGTCAATGTAAACCTGTTACACGAACAAAGCCACTATATTCCAGTAAATGCACTGTACTATTCTACATAATCTATTTTGCTGCAACAGCAATAAGTTCTGTAGTGCTTGGTGTTTTAAAACAAAATTGAAATAAGAGAGAAACTGAGTTTGTTCACTATATAAAGACAACTGTAATTTCTTTGTCTTTTGATAATACTACTGCCTCGTTTGCTTATGCCTGCCAAGTTGCACATCAACACCCTTACAATGACCTGCCTTTTTCGCTTATGTCTGCCAAGATGCACATCAACATACTGACAATGGCCTGTTCTGCTTTTTGGAAAGGGGCAAAAAGACTTTTATTGTAGATAGGAAGGGTAAATGTGGAAGTATTTCTGTAGGTCACCTTAAATCAGCCTACTAAGACCTGGATGGTTCCACTATCCAGCACAACCCTGGATGAAATGGAGGCACCTGTTGTTACTCCAATCAAGGACCCGAGCTCCAGACATACTCACAGTGCTGGTTTTGGTGAATTTGGGGGTGGGGGCTGGTTTGTGTAGAGTAATGTAATGGGTGAAAGATGGCACATATTGTTCATAATAGAAACTGTTCTACATAATTCACAAAATGACATCATTGAGTTGCTGTGTTCACTTTAACAGACAGTGTTTGATATAGTGACTTCAGCATAAGTGACTGATTTTGTAAAGGGCTGTAGCTTTTGTTAATCACATAAAGCTACCCTAGCATGTTTTATTCATGAAATCTCACAACACTTCTAGCATGATCTTAGGCTAGGTGTTCTTGAAGTGCGTCACAAAGAGATGCAAAGGTTAGGCAGTCTGCCTGCCAAATGAGTACGTCCCCTAATCTCATTATACATTAGCATATTCACCTAACTTCTGATGGATTTATACTATTAAATATTCAAATAAGCTGACTAAGAAAACATCAGCACAGACAACTGAATGTCCAAAATTTATTCCATTGTAAAAACGGCACAACCCTACAGGTGGAAATCCCACCTCCCACTACCACTGCAACTTTTCTACATTTTGTATAAATTCGTAAATTCATAGCAAACATGTTTCCTGTTTGAAATTGCTGTGGTTTCAATGAGGTTCTTTTTCCAGGCAGGAAGGGAGTGGGGTGTGCCAATGAAATGTATTACTTATCTTTCCTGTTTTGAGGCCTTATTGTGCAGCTGCATTTGTATATCAGCAAGACCCCATCCCCAGTAAGAAAAGAGTCTGAGTGGCTAATCACAGAAAGGAACGGTGGGGAACACAGAACAGTCCTCACTGAGGGGCCAGTGGTGAAAGGTTGGGCAGCTGTAAATTTGTGAGTGTTAACATCTCCTTGTATCTGCTCTGGCCCTACCCCACTGATGTAATCATGAGGAAGGCATGCCAGCAGCTCTACTTCATTCAGTGTTTGAGGAGATTTCATGTGTCACCAAAGACCTTTGCAAATTTTTATAGAAGCATGCTGAAGAGCATTCTAACTGGTTGCATCACTGTCTGGAGCATCCAATGCACAGGATCACAAGAGAGTTACCGAGTTATAAGTGTGGGGGCTACATTCGGGATTGATTCTGTTGGATGCTGTGTGATTAACCCGGAGCATTGAACCAGTGGGGTAGATATTTGACTTCCGATTGAATTGCTAATTCACCTGCTAAGTGCTGTTAAAGTGCCATTGTGGGTGGAGGTTTGATAAAATGGCGGGCGCAACTGTCGTTTTGATGCAGACCAGCACTAACATAATGGTAGCTGGGGGTGGAGGTATCAAAGACAGGGTTCTATCATTTCTGAAGAGTGAAGGGAAGGAGTGGTCAGATTTGGAATGCCTAATTAGTCCATGTCCCCTGGTGAAGAGTGAGAACTCTGAGGTAGTATTCGCCCTTACCCTCTCTGGCAAATAAATGGAAAAATCAGCAATGGTAGGCTCTGCCTATTTTCTAGAATAACGCCCACCCCTAAAGGGGAAGAGCAGTATGAGACTTGGGTGGAGCGGGCCTCTCAGCTGTCAGCTGCTCTGATGGAGTAAAGTGTCAGAGATTGCTTGAAAGTTTTAATGGGCGGCCGCTGACATTGTGAGAGCTGTCAGGTTAAAGTGTCCCATAGTGACAGCTGTCAATTATCTGCAAGTACCGGACAATGCTTTTGGCCCGACAGGAAGCCCAGAGGAGCTCGTGGTGGGGTTTCAGAACATGCGTCAGGAGAAGGGGGAGAAGCTTTCTGCTTTCAGTTTTAGGCTGAAGCTAAAGCACGGAGGGGGTCATTCAGGCCACTGAGGTGGATCAGTTAAGAGTGGACCAGATAGCCAGGGGTGCCAAGTCCCAGGACCTGATCTCTTGGGGTCTCTGACAGTCTCATAAGATGCACCCTCTCAGTCTTTTGTTGAGCTGATCAGAGAAGTATGGGAAGAGGAGAACGCGTCGGAGGCATGGGAAGGCTCAGTCAGCAGGGTACAGTCCCTCGGTAGTAGTCCCCTGTGGTGACGGATAGCCTACCCCAGGATGCTGTAGAGGAGATTGTGGCAGAGTTGCAGAGTTGAGAAAGGAGATGTCTTGGCTGTTATCAGTGGGTGTGACCCTTCCCCTCCCCCCCCCACGTATGATGGAGCTGATCCCCTAATGGAACAAACAATGTGGAGGGCTGCTGGCAGCAGGTGTCACGCCAGAAGGAGAGTGAGCCCCCGAGCACCTCAGCAGGGAGAGTCGCTGGGACCCAATGAGGGAACGGCTTGGTGTCTCTGGGGGAGCACGTTCCCAGCAATGTGCCAAGGAACCCCCAGAAGCAAAAGGCCCAACTCCTGAAGGCTTAGTGGGACCATGCAATGGATAGAGGGTCACAGGTCACGCTGTCATTTTACAACCTGTATCTGACGTGTTTACCATTGACACCATTCAGTGCACTGGAGATCTGGGGTCTTAGTGCGGGTGATTATCCATACAACGGTTATTTGTCAGTGAAACAGGAGTTTTCGGAGGCCGATGTAGGAATGGCTGAAGTCCTTGATATGTTGGTGCTGGTTTGTCCGGACCCCATCGAGAAGGGTGGTGTTTCAGCCCTGGTGGGGACCAACACCCCTCTGGTGGGGAGACTCATGGGACCTGTAAGGAGAAGGCTGGGGAGAGTTTTCTGGGAACATTGTCCGTGCACCCATGTGTTTTGATCTGCTTTTGAGGAAGTGTGTGGCTGCATTGGGCCAGATACCGCATTTAGACGAGGGACTGTGTGGTTCACCCAGTCAATGCCAATGGTGGTATGGCCCGGGGAAGTAGCGAGAGTGATTTCCCGCGGAGTGCCTGAGGGCGAGGTCCTCTTAGTGGACACTCCAGAAGACCACGAGGGGGAGTCGGGATTTCCTGCTGGGGTACTGGTGAGGCCCAAATTGCAGAAGCCCTCAGTTGTACAGGCGAGCAGGATGGCAGTGATTGTCAGGAACACTACGAAGAGGGAGGTCATCTTCAAGCGGGAGATGCCCCTGGAATATCTGTTCCTGGAGACGGTGATGTCTAGTGTCCCTGTGAGACAAGCCGGGGGGAAACTATTGGAAAAAGGGGGAAAGTTGACTGCTGAGTCATTCAACTTCGGGGACTCCCTGGTTCCTGCGGGTTGGAAGAAGAGGCTGCTGAAGTTGCTGGGCCACCTGAAAGTGAAGGGTTAAAACTTTCCCTGGAACAAGTGTCAGTTCTGCCAAACATCTGTTAGCTATGTTGGGCACATAGTCTCATAGTTTGGAGTAGTTACAGATCCTGCTAAGATAGAGGCGGTTACCACTTGGCCAAGACCTCAGACTGTGAGCGCTCTGCGCTGATTCCTCGGGTTCTGTGGTTACTATCAGAGGTTTGTGAAGGGTTACACAGAAGCGAGTCACCTGATGAATCAGCTTCTGTGTGGTTACCCTGCCTTGGGGAAGAAAGGGAGGGGGAAAATAGGAGAGGAGGGTAGAGAGTATCTTAGCCCATTGGAGCCCTTTGGACTGAGGTGAGATTTAAAATGTGAGGAGTCGCTGAAGGAGCTGCTGACCCAGGTGCCTGAGCCGGATTTTGCGAACCCGATTGCCATATGTAATGCATACGGATGCCAGCCGAGAGGGCTTAGGGGGCATCCTGTATCAGGATCAGGGCACTGGGTTGAGACCCGTTGCATTTGTCAGCCAGAGTCTGACACCCTCCAAGAAAAACTATCCCACGCACAAGTTAGAGTTTCTGGTGTTGAAATGGGCTGTGGTGGATAAGCTGAGTGATAGCTATATGGCACCAAGTTAGTGGTGAGGATGAACAACAATCCCCTAACTTATATCCTGACCTTGGCGAAACTGGATGCCACAGGCCATCGGTGGTTGGCGGCATTGTCTGCCAATGATTTCAGCCTGAAGTATGGCTGGGAAGCAGGAACATTAGTGCTGATGCTTTGTCATGACGGATGGTCAGGCGCATGTGGGACTGGTCAGGGATTAGGAGTGGGGAAGCGTTCCTGCCCCAGGGGTGAAGGACATTTGTCAGTTTGTCATCACCGTGAAGGCAGAGGGAAAGGAGGGACAGGATTGAGCAGTGAATCAACTGGGAGCTTCTGATGACACCATTCCCCAAGTTTACTGTAACCTGACAGCTCCGAAGACAAATCAGTTGCCGGAATTGAGTCCTGGGGAAATGGCAGCTGCTCAGCGAGATGACCCGGGCATTGGCACCATTTGGGCGGTGGTCGAAATGGGAGACTTGGCTCAGGCGGAGAAGACGAAACATGCATCAGTGCCTCCATTACTGCGAGAATGGCCTCGGTTGGGGTTGAAGAACCAGATCTTACACCGTCACCTTCAGACCGACCTCAGCGTTGCCAGCTGGTTCTGCCCGAGAAGTTTCGGAGGATTACACTGAAGTCACTTCATGACGATTCTGGACATTTGGAGGTTGAAAAGAACTGTAGATTGCTCAGAGATCGGTTCTACTGGCCCCAGATGAAATCAGCGGTCAAAGAATACTGCAAGTCATGCATTCGATGCATATGGCAGAAGACACTGCCTACGAGGGCAGCTCCCATGTCCCACTTGCAGAGGGTGGGGCCTCTAGACCTGGTGTGTATGGATTTCCTGTCCATAGAACCTGATGCCAGCAACACAACGAATGCCTTAGTCATCACGGACCACTACACCAGATATGCTCAGGCTTTCCTTACCAAGGACCAGAGGGTGTCTATGGTGGCAAAAGTGTTATGGGAGAAGTATTTCATCTATTATGGGCTCCCCAGGCAGATACATAGTGATCAGGGACGGGATTTCGAGAGCAGACTCACCCATGAGTTACTGGGCATGCTTGGAGTCAAGAAGTTGAAGACCATATCCTATCATCTGCAGGGTGATCCCCAGCTAGAGAGGTTTAATCAGACCTTGCTTGACATGCTCGGGACCCCGGAAATTAGCAGGTGGAGTCGACATATTGGACATCTGGTTCACAGTTATAATTGTACATGAAACGAAGCTACTGGGTACTCGCCATATTATCTGATGTTTGGGCGCAAGGCGAGGTTGCCCATTGACCTTTGTTTTGGGACTGATGAGGGTGACTTACTACTGAAGCCTTATCTTAAGTATGTGTCTGATATGAGAAGAGAGCCAAAAAGGGCTTGTGAATTAGTTGGGGTCACGGCTGCCAAGCAGAAACAAGGAAAGAAGAGGAGGTATGATCAGAAGGTGAGGTTCTCCTAATTCCTGACGGGAGACCGAGTCCTCATAAGGAATTTATGGCTACCTGGGAAGCACAAGTTGGCTGACCACTGGGCGGCTACGCCCTATGTGGTGGAGAGTCAGATACCAAACCTACCAGTTTTCCGGGTGAAACCAGAGGATGGGAATGGGCCTGTCAAGATTCTCCATCAGAACCACCGGCTGCCCCTGGGACAAGAGGTGCTGGCTGACCCAGAGTCTCACCTGCAGCCTACGCCTAGTAAGAGGACTCTGTGGAAGCGCGGGGTGACTGTAGGCGAGCAGTAGGGCCAACAGTAGGCGAGGTTAGGCTGGCTCCTACCCCTGAGAGGGATACTGATTCGGAGGATGAGGACCTGGATGTGTGCTATATGCGGCCTTTCACTAACTCCCCATTGATTGAGGAAGAGCCTCCTGGCCCTGGGTTATAGCAGGACTCTGCAGGGGAGGAAGCAGGCCTTGGTCATGGGACAGAGGGGTTCGAGTTGCAGGTGGGCACAAGTGATAGGCCGGGGGAGGCCTCGCCAGGTAGACTGGAAGTATCCCCAGTAGTATCCAAACCTAAAGAGTTAGGTGAGGAGGTGCAGAGGTCTCAGAAAATTAGGAGACCATCGGATAGGCTAGACTATGTAACACCAGGGGAACAGAATGTGACCCCTACCGCTTTGGGGAGCTATGTCACTGCCTTTTACACCTGGATTGGACTTTGTGTTTTGCAGGAAGGGTTGGCGAATTATCTCAACGTCATGAGGACATTACTAAATTTGTGGGGGGAGAGTGTAACTCACTGTAAGGTTTCACTGCTAATGTAATGGCTTCTTTGTGATGTTCCACTGCTAAGGTAATGGTTTCTCCGTAGCAGTAATGTTTGGGTTTTGACTAGAGATGACGGGGCATATTCGCCAATCAGAGGGTTGTTGTTCTTTCTTGTGTGTCTGGGAGCTGGGAATGTGTGGTCTTTTGCCAGGGAGAGATGAGGAGAGAAGACGTGAATGGAGAGAGTTGGTAGACCGCCGGACTGAGCGGATTTGGAGCGAGGGTCCGAAGGGCAGCAACGATCGGAGGATGAACAGCCTTATCAGTGAGCTCCAACGTCGCGCATTAGACTGTTTCATGAAATTGGGGCCTTTTCTTTTTTTGTTTCTTTACTAACCATATAGTCAAATTAAGAATTACAGTATAAAGCTCAAACGTTTAATCGCATATTGTGTACTGTTTGTAACAGGGGACACATCGTGCAGCATCCACCCAAACGAGATTTCTTAAGTTTGGCTGGGGCGGGGGCTATCATCTGCTATATCAAGCCACTAGCCAAACTGAGAGTTACAATTCAGAAGTGATAATAAATCTGATTGAGATTATGATATGGACCTTGCTAAACACTGAAGCAAGCAGTAAAGAATGTCCACTTGTAAGAAATTTGTAATGAAGCAATGAAAGATTTTCTCTTCTTGAAAATATAGTATTGAAAACAACTTCTGAGGTCTTCAAAGTTACAGTAGAAATAGACCAAATGGATCAAACAACATTGAGATGAAAAGTTCAAAGAACAATACGGTGGCAGATGAATGTGGTGGAAAGTTGGCCCACAAAACTTACTGCCTTCTCCTTGCCACAGAGATATTTCTGAGAAGTTTGCCACTTCTGTGCTATATGTCATGCTTTGAAATATCATTTTGATTCAATAAGCTTTCTTTTCAGTTAGCTTTTACTTTGATCTGAGCGAGACAGTAGTGTGAGTCAGTCCCGGGAAGTCTGGGTGTAAAGGAGATGGCTGTACCCTTCCTCTGGCTGCCAAGTTAATTATCACACGGGCATTGACAAGAGTGATAACTTCAAGATGGTGACATTGTGCCACCATGAATTTGACACCCATGTGGTCAGTCCTTCAGACTGATCCGGGCAATGACATCATGGTTTCAATATTCCAAGGATTTGTTTAGTCATATTTCATATGGCAGCATTACTTCTGAATGCATGTTTCTGAAGTGTGGTTTGTGTAAGTGCTGTGAAACTTATTGACAGTGTATTGCCTTTATCATCCTGCAGTTACCCTTTAGTTGGTACCCTTAATTGTATTGGGCTCTGGTTGATAAGAACAAAAGAAGTGTCTGCTTTCATGCTGCAGATATTTCCAATATCACCCTGAAAATATTCTCTCTCCTGAAGCTTCCTCTTCCAGCAGTTTTCCACTCTGTTCTCCTCCATTGAACCTCTCAGTTTTACTAGTATTCCGGTCTCTGCTTTTAATGCACAGAAGTCTAGTTGCAATGATGCTTTATTGCAGGTCCTTCCTGAAGGTTAAACTGTGTTAGCTGGAGTGGGGAGCACCAAAGAAGCAGTGGTAATGCTAAACCTGCATTTTCCATGGTTCATCTGCACAATGTGCCTTTGCATACTCATAGCAATTATTAGCTGCACTCTTGCTAATACAGGTTGAGCTCCCCTTATCCATAATTCAAAAATTAAAAACCTCCGATTCTTTTTGGAGCCTTGACAGGATGCCACAAATGGGAATTGGACAACGCGCTGGGAAGGCTCCAAGCAATGCGCAGGTCTCTGCACACCACAGGCAGTTCTGAGAAGTGACCTCTCATATGTCATGAACAGAAATGAATGAAAAATGGAAAAACGCTGCATAAAATGAAAATCCCAACATGTACTAAAAGAGTGGATTCATCAGCATTGGTGAGAACATATACCACTTAATGGTATGATGATCATGAAACAAGCAAAGATCTACCAAGGCAAACTGATAATTGAAGCTAATTGTGAACATTCAGCAGGCTGGTTTCAGAAATTTAAGAAAAGGCACAGCATTAATTTTAAAGGATTTGTGGTAATAAAGTATCTACTGATCATCAAGCAGCAGGAAATTCCTTGATATGATGCCAAGATTGTCACTGATGAAAATCTAACATGCTGAATGTCTGTATTAATACATAAGTGCGAGCAACACGTGCAAGACAAAGACTGCTTACTGATAGAAAATAAATTCAGAGTCAGGAATAATACTGATGCCAAACAGCAACTAACTATTCACCTGGATATCTGAGGTAGTGATAGTTACTAAAAGTAATATATAAAACTACCTTCAGGGTATATGTATAAGCCGTGCATGTAAAGCATTTAGATTTGGTGTAACGAATTTCATGTTTAGACTTGGGTTTCATCCCCAAGGCATTTTTTTATACTGATACAAATATTCCAAAATCCAAAAATAATCTGAAATCTGAAATACTTCGGCCTCAAGAATTTCAGATAAGCAGTGCTCAACCTATACCTCCATCGATAAAGAATGAAATGAGGCTCACACCGCAAATACACTCAATGGCAATCCTGAACTGAATCATCACCCATAGTACTAAAAATCTTTGCAGTAATTATGTTTAAAAGCATGCATATAAAATTGCAGACTTTTACACTTTGCTAAAGTGACCACAACTGACTCAATGGACTAACTATGAATCTAATTAGTGATAAGCAACATTTTAGCTGACATTGCAAATTGATTCTTTTTCTCTGCACCACAGTAGCCAACATGAACTAGCATATGATATTCTAAAAGCTCTTATCTCACATTTATTATCTTTATTGAGGCTAAATAATCTTAGTAGAAAGGATAGCCAAGGGACTTACTGTTGTCATTTCTGAGAATTCCTCCAAGAAGACCATAATCTTGTTGTGGTTTGGAGGCTTACATGCCTCAATGATCTAGAGAGCTATGCTGGTTGGAGTCAGGACTTTATGCTTTGGCTCTTGGCTCTTGGTAGGGTCACCCATGCCAAATGGGTCAATGGGTAGAGGACGGAATAAGCATGGTCCCCTGTCCTCTGGGTTCAGGGGTTTAGCTCAAGGCTAACAACCCTGATAAGTAAGATAAAATTGTTACAGAAAGAGCAATGAAGAATCCTTCTGCAGTATTCCTTAGTCTCCACTGGGACTGCGTGACTGACATTAGTGAAAACCAAGAGGAAATTCCTGACACGCTGAAGGAAGCCCTGTACACCACCAGAGATGGAGGACCTTCACTGCTGTTCCAGATGCCAGTGACATAACAGGCAATAAGTAGTTCTGTTTGAGTTTGATTATCGGGTTTGATGTGTGGTGGGAAGTGTGCCATTGGCTGCATTCTGGCCTGGCATGCAAACACTAATACCATTAAGTGGAAAATCCTACAAAAGGTAGTGGTTTCGGCCCAGTACATCGCGAGTAAAACCCTCCCAGCCATTGAGCACATTTATATGAAACATTGCTGTAGAAAAGCAGCATCCAATATCAAACATTCTCACCACCCAGGCCATGCTCTTTTCTCGCTGCTGCCATCAGGTACAAGGCACAAGTGCCTCAGGATTCACACCACCAGGTTCAAGAACAGTTACTACCCCTCGACCATCAGATTCTTGAACAAAAGGGAATAACTACACTCATTTAAGGACACTTATTTTGTTATTTCATGCTTATTATTTATTACTATCTATTTATTTCTGCATTTTCACAGTTTGCTTACAGTTAATGTTCTATAGATTTGCTAAATATGCCCGCAGAAAAACATCTCAGGGTTGTATGTGGTGATCTGTATGTACTCTGATAATAAATTTTACTTTGAGCTTTAAACTTTGATTATCCCCAATAGAGTCCTGCAAGGTAATAAGAATTTTCATGAATTGTTTTTTTTATTTTCTTTCTTTTTACAATATTTTTATTCAGAAGAAAAAAAAAACAAGATTTACAGAGTGCAACACATAGATACATCTCAACATAACTTGTGTACATTCATATATTATAATAAAATTGATCAAAATGTTATAGCATAACACATAAAGGTATACCACTCTGTAATCAAAAATTTAAAGATATCATACATAGTAAAAGAAATTTTTATATAAAAAAAGTCAACCCCCTTCCAACTACCAAAAAAAAAGCTGATGGATGACAATGGATAATTAGAAAAAAAACATATTCACTTAAGAAGAGAAGATAAAAATATACATAAAAGTCTGTGCACTGTTAAACTTTATAAATTGGAAAAGTCATTTAGGAAAGGTCCCCAGATATCATAAAAAGATTGTTTCGAGTTTAAGACTGAGCAATGGATCTTTTCTAAGTTTAAATAAGACATAATATCACGTAGCCACTGAAGATGTGTAGGAGGGGTAGACTCCTTCCATTTAAGCAAGATTGCTCTTCTTGCTAAAAGAGAGGTAAAAACTAAAACCTGTAGGTTAGGAGTATTTAAAGTTATATCTTCATTTGCAATAATACCAAACAAGGCAGTACGGGGATTTGGGTCAAATTGGACCCTAAAAAGTTGTGAGAAGGTATGAAATACTTCCCGCCAAAACTTTTCAATTGTAGGGCAAAACCAAAACATATGAATTAAAGAGGCATCAGCAGAGTTGCATTTATTACAAAGTGGAGAAACATTCGGGTAAAAACTGGACAGCTTCTGTTTAGAAATGTAAGCTCCATGAACCACTTTAAATTGTAGAAGAGATTTTCTTAATTACTAGACGAAGAAAAATTCCCAATATCAGATTTGACAAGTCAGCTGGAGTTCTGGGGTAGTAACTAGTGAAGAACTGAAAACAAATCTGATTTCTTTTCAAAACTCCTGATACTGTTCAATTCTATTACTATTTTAAAAGATCCTTGCCACTTTTTATTAATATCGATTCCAGGATATTCCCTATTTCTGACCTTGAAATAAAATTAAAACATTAATGCTGGGACCATGCAGCGCCTGTGGAAGGAGAAGCAGAGTAAATGTTCCATCAGAACTAGGAAAATGAGAACACATTTGTTGTAAGTTGAGGAGTGAGTGGGAATTGATAGTAAACTCTGTCACCAAAGCTGCCTGGATGATAGATATGATTGGGCTTCTGTTCAATGAAATGTCAGATCACTATCCAATCAGAAACTAGGAACATGATTAAATAATTTACTAAATTTTCCTAACTTTAATTTAGCAAATCCATTCCTGCAATGATAAAGCCCCATGATGAGTTCTCCTGTTAAATAGAAAACATGTGCCTACTGGTGGCAAGAAAAAGGTATTAATTCTAAATCTAAGTACCCTTGTGATTCATGATTAGAGTAGTCACTGTGATAGTGTATTGAAGTAAGATACACCTTTAACATGAGAATTCAGGCATCACATGTAGGGAGCAGACTGGATGGGTGATACAATCAAACTGCACATTATTTGCTTTGGTCATAAGTTCCCAAGTATCTTCATTACTTCTCTTTTCAATCAGTATAAAATGCAACTTAAAATATTGTAAATCTTATTGCAAAAGTTAAGCCACAAGAAAAAAAATCACCGAGTCCACAGATGCTGTTCGACCCTGAGTTCCTCCAGCAATCTGTTTAATGTTCCTCTTTGTCTTCTTTACCTCCACAGATGCTGCTTGAACTTTTGTGTTCTCTCAGCTTTCACTATGTCCCTGAACCCAGCGTCTATATGTTTTTCTCTTTGAGAACTTTTATATATAAAAAATTACAAATCATTATCATACCTCAATGGAGTCAACCAAAATACTGGTCAACAGGGTAGAGATTTCTCTAAAAAGAAAAGTGCTAGAATGGCTTATGGAAAGGAATTCTGGAACCTAACATTATGGCAGATCAGTGGTGGAAAAAATATCATTAAAACTGTTCAGTAAGCTTTGACTGAAGGAGAATAGATATCTCAAAGGGTTATGATTTGGGACAGATGCAACTATGCAGGGATGTGACAAAAGAAAGAGAACTTCAAGGTGCTGCATAACTGAAAGCCAGTGCAGGTATGAAAGCCCAAGGCTACTGAATAAATAGGACAACATGAATGTGGTCATAAATGACAGAATTTTAGATGATCTGAATTGGATGTTAAGGGAAATCAGCCAGGACCATGCAGCAGTGAAGTAGAAGGTCAAAAGACATGAACATGTCCAATAAGGAAAGTCAATTGAAAAACCTTTTCTTAGTAATACATGAGATATCTGGTCAAAAGCCCAGAGTGGCATTATGTCACACCAGAGTTATAAATATGACATTGACATCAGAATGTCTTTCAAGAATGTGAACCTTCACAGGACAGCAGGCACTGATGGTGTACCTGTTGAGGCTCTGAATATATCTGCCAATCAAATAGCAGGAGTGTTCAAGAACATCGACAATCTCTCTCTGCTGCAGTCTGAAGTTCACACCTGCTTTAAAAGGAATCACACCAGCACCCAAGAAGAGCAGGGTGAGCTGCCTCAATGAATATTCCCCAGTGGCATTCACATCTGCTGTAATGATGTGCTTTGAGAGGTTGGTCATGGCTAGAATCAGCTTCTGACTAAGCAAGGACCTGAACACACTGCAATTTACCTTTCATCACAATAGGTCTTCAGTGGATGCAATCTCACTGGCTCTCCACTCAGTCTTGGATCATCTGGACAAAAGCAATTTAATGCCAGGCTACTGTTTATTGACTACAGTTCAGCTTTCAACACAAACAGCCCCTCGGTTCTGATCAACAAGCTCCAAACCTTGGGCCTCTGTACCTCCCTCTGAAACTGGATCCTTGACTTCCTCGCCAGGAGACCACAGTCTGTATGGATTGGAAATAACATGACCTCCTCACTGAGAATCAGCACTGGGATAGGTCACAGAGTGTGCTTAGTTCACTGCTCTACTCTTTCTACACATGTTTGTGTGGCTAGGCACAGCTCAAAGGCCACCTATAAGTTTGCCGATGACACAACTATTGTTGGAATTTCAGATGGTGATGAGGAGGTGTACAGAGATGAGACAGATCAGTTGGTTGAGTGGGTCACAGCAATAACCTTACACTCACTGTTAATAAGACCAAGGAATTGATTGTGGACTTCATGAAGGGGAAGTTGAAGGAACACATACTAGTCCTCATCGAGGGATCGGAAATAGAAAGGGTGAGCAGCTTAAGTTCCTGGGTGTCAGGATCTCTAAGGATCTATCCAGGGTGCAACATGTTGATGCAATTACAAAAAAGGCTATATTTCATTAGGACTTTCAGAAGAATTGATATGGCAACAAAGACATCAGAAAATTTCTTCAGATGGAACTTGGAGAGCATTCTAGCTGGTTGTATCACTGTCTAGCATGGATGGACCACTGCACAGGATCAGAAAAACTTGCAAAAAGTTGTAAACCCTGCCAGCCCCACCATGGGCACTCGTCTCCCCGGCATCCAGGACACCATCAAAAGATGATGCCTCGAAAAGGACCTCATCACCCAGGACATGCCCTCTTCTCCCTGTTACCATCAAGGAGGAGGTACAAGACCCTGAAACACACTCAACATTTTAGGAACAGCTTCTTCCCCTCTGCCAGCAGATTTCTGAATGGACAATGAACGAATGTTTTCTTTTTGCACTGCTGCTCCATATTTCATAACATATGCCAGTGATATTAAACCTAATCCTGATTCCTATACAACCTCAAAAGTTACTAAGGAGAAGGATCAAGTCAGAGGTTATGGAATGGACTTCATCAAAGGCGGGGGTTCCCAACTATTTTTATGCCATGGACCAATAGCATTAAGCAAAGGGTCCATGGACCCCAGGTTGAAAACCCCTAACCTAAGGAACGAAAGACAACAACTACAGTCATCCCAGTATTTACCTGAAGGAATCTTTTATTCAGCCAGTACTCAATGCCCGTCAATCCTCCCATCGATTATTCTATTGCCATCTGTATTCAAGGTAATCTATGGTTCCAATGTACATCAAAACCTCCAATCTTTAAGATAAGGCAGAAACTGTAGCACTTCTGAGAAACCCACATGGTCTTAGGGCGGATGTGCTGTTTTTAGCTCCTATACCGAAGTCAAAATGGAACAAAGTCATTGGAACAGCTGCCCTCACACAGCACTAAACTGCAACCTAGTGGCTCATTACTGATCTTCATCTCCAGCACTACCTTTCAGTTCTTTAGCTTTATTCTAGTACTTTCAATGATTATTGATTAATCACTATTTTGAATAAGTTAAATGACTCAGTTTTCGTGAGTAGATAATTCCAAAGTGTCACCTCCCTCTGAGTAAAGATTTTTTTTCATCCAGTTCTAAATGGCTCACTACTATTTTTAAACTGTGCCCTAGACTAAGAGTTGCATCTTCCTATAGTTAGCCTGCCAGGCTTACAATTTTGAACAGCTTAAGCTTTAGAGAATGTAGTCTCAGTCTAGTCATACTCTCCTCATATGACAGACCTCTGAATCCCTGCTAGTCTTGTGAATATTTGCTGTGGTCCATCTATGACAAGTGCATCCTTTCTCATTTAAGGAGACCAAAACTGCACAATACTCAAGTGAGGATTCATCAAGATCTTATACAACTGCAATAAGACTTGTTTGGTCCTGTAATCAGACTCTTCTGTTATCAAGACTAACATTACTTAGCCTTCTTAATTACTGGCTTTCAGTAACATGTTAGTCATCAGTAATTTGTGTGCAAGTACACCTGGATACCTTTGAACATCAATGTAACACAGTATCACACCATTTAACACACCTTTTTCTCTGTTCACTTAGCAAAGTTAATACCTGCTTCATTTCCTACATGATATTCCACCTGTCATATTCTTGCATACTCACGTGAATTGGCAATATGTCTCAAAACCACTCTGCATCCTTCTACTTACTCACAATCCCACCCAGTGTTATATCATCAGCAAACTTGGAGATATGGCATCTAGTTTTTCATATAGATTGTGAATAACTGGAGCCTTTGCACCAATCCCTGTAGTATACCAACAGTGATAGCCCGGCAAGTTGAGATCAATTTGTTTACCCACATTAGGGTCTTTGATTCCTACCCAACAATTGATACTCTACCTACATCAGAGTATTAATCTAATTCCATGCCCTCTACCCTTAATGGCCAACTTCCTCATGAAACTTCATCAATAGTCTTCTGCAAATCCAAATACAGCCCAGTCACGTTTACAGTATTCCCTTATCTAATATGCTAGTCAAATACTCAAAGAAGCATAGTAGATTAATTCAACATGATTTATCTGTTCATTCTTAATATTCCTTACCAGGTATTCTGTTAATACAGCTTTCATTATAGATTCTAGCATTTCCTTGCCACCGATGTTTTTCCACAGTGGTTAACACATCCCTGCCTTTTCAACATTTTTGTTCTATGTGGCCCTAATATTTGTGACCCCCGCCTAACTACATAATCATAAGCACAGAGAGAGTAGTGCAGTGGATTAAGCATGCGTGCTTGAGGTATGCTAGTGTTGGTTATCAGCAAAGAGGACTTTTTCAAACTCCCTTTGACCTGAACCATCTTTGCTGCTTGACTTTGTTTTTGTCATTTACTAATTTCATAGAAACATAGAAAACCTACAGCACAATACAGGCCCTTTGGCCCACAAAAGCTGTGCCGAATGAGTCTTTACCTGATTAATTACCTAGCCCTTGATTTTTCTGAGCTCCATATACCTGTCCAGGAGCCTCTTAAAAGACTCTGTCATATCCACCTCCACCACTGTCGCCGGCAACACATTCCATGCACTCACCACGCTCTACATAAAAAACTTACCCTGATATCTCTTCGGTACCTACTTCCAAGCACCTTAAAACTGTACCCTCTCATGTTAGCCATTTCAGTCCTGGGAAAAAGCCCCTGACTATCCACACGATCAATCCCTATCAAAATCCCTATCAGGTAACCTCTCATCCTCCATCGATCCAAGGAAAAAAGCCGAGTTCACGCAACCTATTCTCATAAGGCATGTTCCCCAATCCAAGCAACATCCTTGTAAATCTCCTCTGCACCCTTTCTATAGCTTCCACATCCTTCATATAGTGAGGTGACCAGAAATGAGCACAGTACTCCACGTGGGGTCTGACCAGGGTTCTATATAGCTGCAACATTACCTCTCGGCTCCTAAACTGAATCTCATGATTGATGAAGACCAATGCACTGTATGCTTTCTTAACCACAGAGTCAACCTGTGCAGCAGCTTTGAGTGTCCTATGGACTTGGACCCAAGATCTCTCTGATCCTCTACACTGCCAAGAGTCTTACCACTAATGCAATATTCTGCAATCATATTTGACCTATCAAAATGAACCACCTCAAGTCAATTCAAGTCAAGTCACTTTTTATTGTCATTTCGACCATAACTGCTGGTACAGTACACAGTAAAAACGAGATAAAGTTTTTCAGGACCATGGTGTTACATGACACAGTACAAAAACTAGACTGAACTACGTAAAAAACAACACAGAAAAAAAATACACTAGACTACAGACCTACCTAGGACTGCATAAAGTGCACAAAACAGTGCAGGCACTACAATAAATAATAAACAAGACAATAGGGCAGTAAGGTGTCAGTCCAGGCTCTGGGTATTGAGGAGTCTGATAGCTTGGGGGAAGAAACTGTTACATATTCTGGTTGTGAGAGCCCGAATGCTTCAATGCCTTTTCTCAGATGGCAGGAGGGAGAAGAGTCTGTATGAGGTGTGCACGGGGTCTTTCATAGTGCTGTTTGCTTTGCGGAAGCAGCGTGTAGTGTAAATGTCCATGATGGCAGGAAGAGAGACCCCGATGATCTCAGCTGACCTCACTATCCGATGTAGGGTCTTGCGATCCAAGATGTGCAATTTCTGAATCAGGCAGTGATGCAGCTGCTTAGGATGCTGTCAATACAATCCCTGTAGAATGTGGTGAGGATGGTGGGTGGGAGATGGACTTTTCTCAGCCTTCACAAAAAGTGGAGATGCTGCTGGGCTTTTTTTGCTAAGGAGCTGGCGTTGAGGGACCAGGTGAGACTCTCCTCCAGATGAACACCAAGAAATTTGGTGCTCTTAATGATCTCTACCGAGGAGCCATCGATGTTCAGTGGGGAGTGGTCTCCATGCCCTCCTGAAGTCAACAACCATCTCTTTTGTTTGGTTCACATTCAGAGACAGATCGTTGGCTCTGCACCAGTCCGATAGCTGCTGCATATCCTCTGTAAGCTGACTTGTTCTTGCTGATGAGACCCACCACGGTTGTGTCATCGGCAAACTTGATGATGTGGTTCGAGCTGTGTGTTGCAGCACAGTCGTGGGTCAGCAGAGTGAACAGCAGTGGATTGAGCACACAGCCCTGGGGAGCCCCCGTGCTCAGTGTGATGGTATTGGAGATGCTGCTCCCAATCTGGACTGACTGAGGTCTCCCAGTCAGGAAGTCTAGGATCCAGTTGCTGAGGGAGGTGTTCAGGCCCAGTAGGCCTCACACTTATCTGGGTTGACTCCATCCGCCACTTCTCAGTCCAGTTTTGCATCCTATCAATGTCCTGCTGTAACCTCTGTTGTAACTATCCACAACTCTTCTAACCTTTGTGTCATCAGCCAACACATCCCTCCACTCCCTCATCCAGGTCATTTATAAAAATCACAAATAGTAGGGGTCCCTGAACAGATCCCTGAGGCACCCCACTGGTCACCAACCTCTATGCAGAATATGATCCGTCTACAAACACACTTTGCCTTCCGTGGGCAAGCCAGTTCTGGATCCACAAAGCAATTTCCCCTTGGATCCCATGCCTCCTTACTTTCTCAATAAGCCTTGCATGGGGTACCTTGTCAAATGCCTTGCTGAAATCCATATACACTACATCCTCTACCATTTCACTTATTACTTTTCAGTCCTGCTGAAAAGTCTTAGCCCAAAATGTCGACTATACTCTTTTCCATAGAAATTGCCTGGCCTGCTAAGTTCTTCCAGCATTTTGTGTGTGTTGCTTGGACTTCCAGGATTTACAGATTTTATTTTGTTTGTGAATCTTTAGAACAGTTTTACATTTCACTTTTGAATGCAGCATTTCCTACTTCTAAGAATTTCTCATTTGCCTTTTGTGTTTTCTTCCCCTTGAGGTTCCTAACCCCTGACAAACTAATATTAATCTGCTACGATGGCATCAACAATGCCACCCCTTCCAAATTCTCACAGGATTCTTGTCCTGGTCATATTATGGTGTAACCTGTCCTTTCGATACAGGTCCCATCTGCTCCAGGCATAGTTCCTAAACCTCCGAAACCTAAGAAATGGTGGTCCAAAGCCTTCTATACCTAAATTTTTCAAATGTTCATCTGGACACTTCTTAAGTGCTGCTGGTGACCTAGTTTAGCTCCTTCTCTCAGGCAGTGCATCGCACATACTCATTGCTCTCTGGATGAAGGTCCCCTCTAGTCCTTGTTACAATGACTTCCAGATGTTCATCATCCTCTTTCAGACTTCATTCTAAAGTCATTCAGTGGCTGAATTGACCTTGGCAACAGGAAGAAAATATTGTCTTCTTGCCCTGCCTAAGACTCAGAAATCTCAGTTGTTCCCCCCCATCCCCACCCCACCCTCACCAACTACTGAATCAACAGTGCTCTCTCAGAATCAGAATCAGGTTTGTTATCAATGGCATGCCTTGTGAAATTTGTTAACTTAGCAGCAGCAGTTCAATGCAATACATAAAACAGAAGAAAAAATAAAATAAAAAATAATAGTAAATAAATAAATCAATTACAGTATACGTATATTGAGTAGATTAAAATCATGCAAAAAACAGGTGATATATAGTAAAAAAGTGAGGTCGTGTCCAAGAGTTCAATGTCCATTTAGGAACTGGATGGCAGAGGGGAAGAAGCTGTCCCTGAATCGCTGAGTGTGTGCCCTCAGGCTTCTGTACCTCCTACTTGATGGTGACAGTGAGAAAAGGGCATGCCCTGGATACTGAAGGTCCTTAATAATGGACGCTGCCTTCTGAGAGACTGCTCCTTGAAGATGTCCTGGATACTTTGTAGGCTAGTGCCCATCTTCCTCCCTTTCTATGCAGTTGAACCACTGATAGTGTCACACTCCTGACTCCAACAGGATTTCTCTGAGAAGCCACCAGTGTAATAACATCTGTCCATGAGATTAATCCAGAGGACTTCTGCACCAGCTGCCTACTCCAACAATCTGCCTGGTGGTCACCCATACCCCTGTCTGCTCATGTTTAAGCTGTAGTGTGATTCCCTCTCTGTGCATGCTATCCATGAAGGTCCCCTAGGGCCATACAGCATGACAGCACAGAAACAAGTCCTTTGGCCCATCTAATTCATGTCTAGCCTCTTCGAACTGCACCTGGACCATACCATTCTACTCCATGTGCTTATCGACACTCCTCTGAAATATCGCAGCTGAACCTGCTTTTTCCACATTCCCACCATCCTCTGCGTAAAGATCCTCCCCCGGTTCCCCTTAAACATTTCACCTTTTACTCTTAACCTATGCCCTCTAGTTTCAGTCTCATTAAGCTCACTGCTTACCTTTACCAGATCTATAACCCCTCATAATTTTGTATACCTCTATCATATCTCCCCTCACAAACAAGAGAAAGTATGCAGATGCCAGAAATCCAAGCAACACACACAAAAGGCTGGAGGAACTGAGCAGGCCTGACAGCATCAATGGGAAAGAGTATGCAGATGACTTTCTGGGCCAAGATCCTTCAGTAGGATTGGAGAAAAAAAGTTAGAGAAAAAGGTGGGGGGAAGGGATGAAGAAGTACAAAGTAGTAGGAGAGGTAAAACTAGGAGAGGGGGAGGGGTGAAGTTAAGAGCTGGGAAATTGAATGGCAAAAGAGATAAAGGGCTGGAGAAATCCATGGATGAAAGGGGGGGAGGAGGAGGAGCACCACAAGGAGGTGATGGGCACGTAAAGTGATAAGGTAAGCGAGTGAAATAGGAATGAGGAATCATGAAGGAGAGTGTGGGGGCAATTATCAGAAGTTCAAGAAATTGATGTTCGTGCCATCAGGTTTGAGGCTACCCACTCCTCCAACCTGAGTTTGGCCCATCTAACTGCAATGAAGCCACACTCAAGATGGAGGAGTGACATCTTATTTCCATCTGGATAGCCTCCAGTCTGATGGTATGAAGATCAGTTTCTCAATCTTCTGGTAAATTCCGCCCCCCCCCCCACCTCTTTGCCATTCCTCATTCCCATTTCCCTCTCTCATTTTATCTCCTTATCTATCTCTTCCCTTTACCTCATGCCTCCCTCTCTCCCAGTTCCACCTCTCACCCACTAACTTGTACTTCCTCCTCTCCTCCCCCCACCTTCTTACTCTGACCTCATCATTTCTCTCCAGTCCTGATGAATGGACCCGGCCCAAAATGTCAACTGTACTATTTTCCATGCATGCTGCCTGGCCTGTTGAGTTCCTCCAGCATTTTGTGTGTGTTGCTTAAACCTCTCCTCATCCTTCTACACTCCAGGGAATAAGGTCCCAATGTTTCCTTATAACTCAGGTCCTCAAGTCCCAGCAACATCCTTGTAATGTTTTCTGTACCTAGGTGATCATAGCTGCAGACAATACACCGAACTTGGTCTCACCAACTCTTATATATCTTCATCTTAACATCCCAAATCCTATACTCAATACTTTGATCTATGAAGGCCAATATGGTCTCATTGCTCTCTCTACGACTGTATCCACTTGTGATGCTACTTTTTAATAGATTATGGCTCTGAATTCCTAGATACCCCTGTTCTACTGCATTTCTCAGTGCCCTAACATTCACTCTGTAAGTCCCACCCTGGTTTGTCTGTGTGAAATTCCATCTGTCATTTTTCAGATCATTATTTCCAGTTGGCCCAAATCCCGCTGCAAGCTTTGATAGGCAGACAGACATACTTTATTGATCCCAAGCGAAATTGAGTTTTGTTACAATTGCACTACCAAGAATAGTGTGGAAACATAACAATATAAAACCATAAATAATTAAATACTAATAAGTAAATTATTCCAAGTGGAAATAAGTCCAGGACCAGCCTATTGGCTCAGGGTGTCTGCCACTCCGAGGGAGGAGTTGTAAAGTTTGATGGCCACAGGCAGGAATGATGCTCAGTGTTGGTTGCATCTTGGTGGAATGAGTCTCTGGCTGAATGTACTCCTGTGCCTAACCAGTACATTATGGAGTGGATGGGAGACATTGTCCAAGATGGCGAGCAAATTGAACAGCATCCTTGCTTACAGAGGCAGACTTCCTTGCTGCCTACTACACCATCAATCTTGGTGTCATCTGATCCAGTTTACCACATTATCATCTAGATCAGTGATATAGAAGAAAAATAACAAGGGACCAAAACTAGTCCCGCAACATGTCCTAGTCACAGGACTCAATTCAGAGAGGCAACCACCTACTACAGCTCGATGGCTTCTCCTGTTTAGTTAATGTCAAATCCAATTTACTAGCTCATCCTGAATGCCAAGTGACTGAATCTTCTTAAACAGCCTCCCATGAAGGCCTTTGACAAAGGTCTTGTTAAAGTCCATGTAGACAACATACGCCGCCTTTCCTTCGTCAACTTTCCTGTAACCTCCACAAAAAATCTTTATAAAATTGGTTAGACTTGACCTACCATGCGCCAAGCCATGTTTACAATCTCTAAGGAGGCCCTCTCTGTCCTAATACTTATATATCAGCCTCCTTAGAATACAGCAGAATGAGCTGTTATGTGGTAACTCCAAGATGAAGAGCTAAAGCTTGGGGACTAGTCCTTTGAAGGAGGAAATAAATGTTTAGGGTGATAGACAGTTTTACTACCTCAGGATGAGGTAGTAAATCAAAATTTATTTGGATGGTATTGAGCTTCTTAAGTGCTGTTTGAACTGTGTATCCAGAAAGAGTACCCCGTTGACCTATACCTTGTAGATGGTTCAAAGGCTTTACAAGTTGGTAGGCAACTCACATGTGGCAAGGTGCTGTATTTTGGCCGGTTCTTTCAGCGAAAATAGTTATTTGACTGATCCAGATACAACTCTAATCAATAGTGACTTCCAGGATTTTAATGGTGAAATCATTGCTTTCATATCAAAGTTAAATTCTCTCAGTGGAGATAATCATTGCTTGGCACATGTGTGGTAAAAATGATAATCATTGCTTCATTTTCTGAGGTGCTGCAAATGGAATTGGATAACATACTATCATTAAATTTCCTCAAACTGATAGAGAGAAGGTGATTGATGAGGATCAAATCCATGATTTTTGAGTCCTGGGGTGAAACCTGAAGTCGGAGGTCCGGCGTCTGTGAGTCTGAGAACCCTGGGACAAGGACCAGAGGCTCAGCGGTGATCTGTCCTGGGGTCAGAGTATTGTCAGTGTGTGCGGGTAGATGAGATGGATAAGAAAGGGGCTTGTTTTGTAGTTGTCATCCGGTTTTATTTTGTTTTTGTTGCTTCTTGTGGTGTTCTGCAGAATATTGTCGGCATGCTGTTTTGGGGCTGGAGTGTGTGGTAACACTTATTGGCCCAAAAGCATCCTTGCATGAATTGGGTGTTAACAATGCACCTCTTTGTATGTTTTGATCTAGATGTGATAAATAAATCTTTATCTGAAGCAGCTGAAATAACTGGATTTGAGATATTGCCCTGAAGAAACTCCTTGAGGAAAGCCCTTACCTGGAAGAGCCTCCCTTTGAACAAGCACAACCACTTTCTTTTACATATCTGAGTACTCCAGCTGGTGCAGTTTTCCACTAGATTCCCAGTGACTTCTGTTTTAACAGGGCTTCTTGTTGTGAGATAATCATGGCACCTCGATGTTAAAGTGCAGTTACCCTCACATGGCCTTAAGCTCATTTGTCCATGCTGGAACTAAAGCTGCAATGTGGTCTGAGGCTGAATTGCCTTGGGAAAATCCTTACCCAGAACTAGTAAACAGGTTATTGGTGAGTAAGTGGAATGGTGATGCACTCGCCTAATCTTACTTCTTCCTAGCAGAAGATTTAGATCACAGCAGCTCCACCAAGGATGTCCCAGATGCAATGAATAAACACATTTAGACTGAGATTCTAGGTTCCATTAGTTTAGTATGTATTTGAGGTGTGGATGCTGGTGCATACAGTCAGGCAGGCAGAATACAATAAGACAGCTGAAGAAGCTGCTCCAGCAGGTTATTATGCAATGATGCAGAAACAAGTCTATCCTTTGTATTGCAGTGAAGTTAGAAACCACAAGATCCGCCGAAGAAAAGTTATCATTGATTGAGTATTTAATGCAGAACTTAATGAAGAGATGGAATAATCTCCTCAGGCACAAATACATTCAACATCATTCCTGTAACTGAGAGTAGGCTGACTCAATGTTGCTTTTCCGTTTACCCATACGATTACCAACAAACAACACCATCAACTTGGATGCGATTATTTATTTTCTTTCTGTGGTTAACAAGCTAGGCTTTAATCTAGGCCAAGCTGAAGTCATTTCTACAGTTTCCTCTGTTTGTGATCTTAACCAGCAGAGCGAATGTCTTCCTCCGGTTTTCATTTCCTTCCTATGCATTCATTTTGTGATATTGTACGGTATCATCGGAAATGTGCACAGTTTTGTGCCTTAGCTAAAATCTAAAACCTTAGCTAAAATCTTCATGCCTTAGCGACAAGAAATTTAAACCGCACCATACAAGTTATTGATGAAACTAAAAAAGGATAAAT
The DNA here is from genome assembly GCF_030144855.1 of Hypanus sabinus. Classification (NCBI taxonomy): domain Eukaryota; kingdom Metazoa; phylum Chordata; class Chondrichthyes; order Myliobatiformes; family Dasyatidae; genus Hypanus; species Hypanus sabinus. The sequence continues at coordinate 36,448,581 of NC_082707.1, forward strand.
TAATAGGTTCCATATCCAGCAATCTGTATAGTTCTTGACTGGCCCAAATACCACACTATTTATCATTTTTTTCAGCAAACGTAATTTTGAAGGGTATAAAAAGGAACAATTTCTTTGGGTAAGGGGCAATCTTCTCTTAGGTTGGGTTATGACTAAGGCTAGAACTAAGACTTGGAGATACGGAGAGAGGAAAATCCAACAAAAAGTAGTACATTCGGCCCAGTACATTATAGGTAAACCCGCACCCCCCCCCCCCCAACCATACAGCACATCTGCATGAGATGGCGTTGTAGGAAGCCGGTGTCCACAATCAGCGATCCCCACCATCCAGGCCATGCTCCCTTCACACTGCTTCCACCCTCTAGAAGATACGAGAACTTCAGCACTTGCACCACCAGGTTCAAGAACAGTTACTACCGCTCAGCCATCAGGCTCTTGAACAAAAGGCCACAACTAGACTCAACCTCACTTTAGAAATGTTCCCACAACCAACTTTCAAGTACTCTTTATCTCATGTTCTTGTTATTTATTGCTCTTTGTTTATATTTGCATTTGCAGTTTGTTGTCTTCTGCACTCTGGTTGATCTTTCACAGATCCTGTGAGAGTTACTATTCTATAGATTTGTTGAGTATGCCTGCAAGAAAATGAATTCAGGGTTTTGAAGGTGGCATATATGTACTTTGAACTGAGAGAGAGAGAGGGAAGAAGCTAGAGAGATAGAGAAAGGTAGATAGAGAGAGAGAGCTTGTTTTCCTTATTGCTACTTCATTAGACATTTGTTTTTTTTCCTGTATTGCATGTTTTATTTAACTCTAAGAAAGTGATCTCTTGTACTTCAACATGTGTAGTGACTCTTATGCTTGTGAGTACACAGATGAATGCCTCTTGCTGAGTCAGAGAAGAATGTGGAATGATTTTAAAAATGTTTTCATTATAACCTTCAATTAAATAATACTGAGATTTTCAGCCAAGATGGACAAGGCAATATGGCATCAGGTGAGGCAGTTATATGGATTCAGAAAATGATGTTGATAGATCTTGAAGTTTTGCATTTCAGTTTTCTATGTTGATGAGAAGAGAGACTACAGAGAGGATAAGCAAAGTGGCCACCATTCTGTGGTAGAACACCCATTCAGGTTGGGCTGTGAAAAGGATAGCAGCAAGAGGCAGCAGTGAAGTGAGTGGGATGTGATGCACCATCAATAACTCACTCTGAGACGTAAAGGCGAGATATCGGCTTTTATTGACTGGAAGAAGGAACAAGCAGTGAATGACCACCATACTACATCCTGGAGACTGAGAGGCCGGGCTCAGGCCTCGATCGCCTTTATACAGGGGTCTGTGGGAGGAGCCACAGGAGCAGTCAGCAGGGGGCGTATCTAGACAGGTATATGTAGTTCACCATAGGATGGTAACTGAACACCATACAGGACATGCTTTCTTCTTGCTACTACCATTGGGTGGGAGATACAGAAGCCTTAGGTCTCACATCACTTGGTTCAGGGACAATAATTACCCTACATCCATCAGTGGACAGGTTGCTTAAAGCTGACAATAAGACAACAGTAAGTCAAATTGATGTACCATCAATAACTCACTCTGAGACGTGAAGGCGAGATATCAGCTTTTATTGACTGGAAGAAGGAACAAGCAGTGAGTGACCACCATACTACATCCTGGAGACTGAGAGGCCAGGCTCAGGCCTCAATCGCCTTTATACAGGGGTCTGTGGGAGGAGCCACAGGGGCAGTCAGCAGGGGGGCATGTCCCGACAGGTATATGTAGTTCACCACACAAATAACCACACATTACAACAATGGTGTGCAGAAGAGCATTTTTGAATGCACAACATGCCAGACATTGAAGTGGATGGGCTATGGCAGCAAAAGACCATGAACGTACATTCACTGGCAACTTTATCAGGTACAGGAGGTGTGTAATAAAGTGGCTACTAACTGTATGTGTATTTTGATAATAAACTTACTTTGACTTTCAGTTTGTTCTCAGCAGCTACAAACTGCATAGTGAAGAAAGTGAGTTCTAAAGTCTGTGTTGTCTGTCTAGTCGCAGATCAGAATCAGAATCAGATTTATTATCACCTAATGTAGCAGCAGCATTTCAATGCAATACATAATATAGAAGAGAAAAGTAATAAAAATAAATAAGAAAATCAATTACAGTATACATATATTGAATAGATTAAAAATAGTGCAAAGAACAGAAATACTGTATATTAAATAAGTGAGGTAGTGTCCAAGGGTTCAATGTCCATTTAGGAATCAGATGGCAGAAGGAAAGAAGCTGTTCCTGAATCACTGACTGTGTGCCTTCAGGCTTCTGTACCTCCTACCTGATGGTAACAGTGAGAAAAGGGCATGGCCTGGGTGCGGAGGGTCCTTAATAATGGACGCTGCCTTTCTGAGACACCGCTCCCTGAAGATGTCCTGGGTACTTTGTAGGCTGGTGCCCAAGATGGAGCTGACTAGATTTACAACCCTCTGCAGCTTCTTTCGGTCCTGTGCAGTAGCCCCTCCATACCAGACAGTGATGCAGCCTGTCAGAATGCTCTCCATGCTGTATCTACAGAAGTTTGTGAGTGTACTTGTTGACATACCAAATCTCTACAAACTCCTAATGAAATATAGTCACTGTCTTACCTTCTTTATAACTACATCAGTATGTTGGGACCAGGTTAGATCCTCAGAGATCTTGGCACCCAGGAACTTGAAACTGCTCACTCTCTCCACTTCTGATCCCTCTATGAGGATTGGTATGTGTTCCTTCATCTCACCCTTCCTGAAATCCACAATCAGCTCTTTCATCTCATTAAACATGAAGTACACTGCAGATGCTGTGGTCAAAGCAACACATGCAACAAGCTGGAGGAACTCAGCAGGTCGGGCAGCATCTGTGGAAATGAGCAGTCAACGTTTCAGGCCGAGACCCTTCATCAGGACTGAAGAGGGAGGGGACAGGGGCCCTATAAAGAGGGTGGGGGGAGGGTGGGAAGCAGAAGGCTGGTAGGTGCCAGGTGAAAAACCAATCAGAGGAAAGATCAAGGGGTGGGGGAGGGGAAGCAGGGAGGGATAGGCAGGAAAGGTGAAGAAGGAATGTAAGGAAAAAGCACTATGGGTAGTAGAAGGTAGAATCATGAGAGAGGTGATAGGCAGCTGGAAGAGGAGGCAGAGTGAAACTGGGATGGGGGAATGGAGAGGGAGGGAATCACAGGAAGTTGGAGAATTCAATTTTCATGCCAAGGGGCTGGAGACTACCTTGATGATTTTTGAGGTGTTGCTCCTCCAACCTGAGTTTGGCCTCATCATGGCAGTAGAGGAGGCCATGTATGGACATATCCGAATGGAAATGTGAAGCAGAGTTGAAATGGGTGGCAGCCGGGTGGAGGTGCTCGACAAAGCAGTCCCCCAATCTGCGTCGGGTCTCGCCGATGAAGAGAAGGCTGCACCAGGAGCACCGGATGCAATAGATAATCCCAACAGTCTCACAAGTGAAGTGTTGCCTCACCTGGAAGGACTATTTGGGGCCCTGAATGGTGGTAAGAGAGGAGGTGTAGGGCCAGGTGTAGCACTTACGCTGGCAGGGTTAAGTACCAGGTGGGAGATCTGTGGGGAGGGACGTGTGGGCCAGGCAGTTATGGAGGGAACAACCCCTGCGAACAGTGGAAAGGGGTAGAGGGGGAAAGATGTGCTTAGTGGTGGGGTCCTGTTGAAGGTGGCAGAAGTTGCGGAGGATAATATGCTGGATCCGGAGGCTGGTGGGGTGGTAGGTGAGGACAAGGGGAACATGGTCCCTGTTGTGGTGACAGGAGGATGGGGTGAGGGCCAAAGTGCGGGAAATGGAGGAAATGCGGGTGAGGGCATCATTGTTGATGGCAGAAGGGAAACCACGATCCTTAAAGAAAGAGGACATTTGAGATGTCCTGGAACTGAAAGCCTCATCCTGGGAGCAGATGCGGCAGAGAAGGAGGAATTGGGAATAGGGAATGGCATTTTTGCATTTGGCAGGGTGGGAAGAGGTATAGTCAAGATAGTTATGAGAGTCAGTGGGTTTGTAGAAGATGTCAGTGGACAGTCTGTCTCCGGAGATGGAGACTGAGAGATCGAGAAAGGGGAGAGAAGTGTCTGAGATGGACCAGGTGAATATGAGGGCTGGGTGAAAGTTAGAGGTAAAGTCGATGAAATTGACGAGCTCAGCATGGGTGCAGGAACAGCACCAATGTAGTCAATAATGTAGCAAAGGAAAAGTTGCAGTACCAGTATAGGTTTGGAGCATAGACTATTCCACATAACCCACGAAGAGGCAGGCAAAACTGGGGCCCATGCAAGTGCCCATAGCTACACCCTTGGTCTGAAGAAAGTGGGAAGAGCCAAAAGAGAAGTTATTAAGTGTGAGTACCAGTTCCGCCAACCGGAGGAGTGTGGTGGTGGTAGGGAACTGGTGAGGTCTACTGCCAAGAAAGTAGCGGAGGGCTTTGGCCTTCTTTATGGGGAATGGAGGTGTATAAGGATTGGACATCCATAGTGAAAATGAAGTGGTCGGGACCAGGAAACTGGAAGTTATTGAAGAGGTGGAGGCACCTATTGAGGCGATAGGCAGATTAAAGGCACCAGAGAGGAAGTTGGAGGGAAAGCAATGTATCCATTTGCTGTGGATCATATGGGAAAGAGAAAAATAGATGGGAAGGGGAATCTGTTGCAGAAATATGAGGAAGTGAAAGGTTGGATTAGTAAGTTTGCAGATGACATGAAAGTCGGTGGTGTTGCAGATAGAGCCAAAAGTTGTTGCGGGTTTTACACAAATTGACAGGATACAGAGCTGGGCTGAGAAGTGGAAAAGTGTGAAGTGATACACTTTGGAACGTCAAACTTGAAGGCGGAGTACAGAGTTAACTGCCAATTCTTAGCACTGAGGAGGAACATGGAGACCTTTGGGTCCAAGTCCATATATCTCCTAAAGTTGCCAGGGAAGTTGATAGAGTAATCAAGATGGTGTATGGAATGTTGGCTTTCATTGTTGGGGGATTGAATTCGAGAGTCCCAAGGTAATGTTGCAGTTCTATTAAACTCTGGAAAGACTACACTTGGAGTACTGGTCACTTCATGATGGGAAGGATGGATAGGCTTTAGAAAGGTTCCAGGGGAGGTTTACCAGCATGCTGCCTAGATTTGAAAGTGTATCTTAAGAGGAAAGGTTGAGTGTGCTAGGGCTATTCTTTGCAGTGAAAGAGGATGATAACGGACTTGACAAATGTGTACAAAAGGGCAACTGATATATTGAGCGGTCAGCCAGCGACTTTTTCCCAGGACCCAAACAGTGTATATGAGGTGGAATCATTTTAAGGTGGTTCGAGGAGGGATCTCAGAGGCAGCTTATTACACAGAAGTGCTAGGGCCAGGGTTGCTGATAGAGGCAAATACATTAGGGACATTTAAAAGACTCTCAGCTAGGCATTAGGGTGAAACAAAAATTGGGGGCTATGGTGGAGGGAAAGCTGGCCGGTGCTGTAGTGGCATCAGCACCAGACTTCGAGGTAAATGGTCCTGAGTTCAAATCCGGCTGGATCCTTGCACGCTTTCCATGCATGCAGGGTTGAGTATCGAGCTAGCAACTTGGCCTCATTAGAAAGATAGTCAAATGCTACGGGAATGGCAAAAAATGCCACCCGATACTCCACAAGGCGTGATAAGGAACAACAGTGGGTGAGGGAAGGATTAGATTGATCTTTGAGTATGTTTAAAAGTCAGCACAATATTGCAGGCTGAAGGGCCTGGACTATGCTGTTCTATACTCTGTGACGTCCGGTGGCGCTAAATTGTTGATTTTCATTCTCTGGGACTCTAGATCTAAGACTGATGAGTAAGAGGCACAAATTAAAATAAGCATATACAATCTAATGGCCATTCTGGAGAATAGTTGCAAAGTAACCAAGGTCAGGAATCAAATAATCGAAGAGTTCTAACAATTAGAGTAAACAGGATAGAAAAAAAGGCATTGTCCTAACAATAAATAAAAGGATAAATGTAGCCTGACGAAGGGTCTCGGCCCGAAACGTCGACAGCGCTTCTCCCTATTGATGCTGCCTGGCCTGCTGTGTTCCACCAGCATTTTATGTGTGTTGCTTGACTTTCCAGCATCTGCAGATTTCCTCGTGTTTGCAGGATAAATGTAGTAGATGCGACAGATTTTAGCTCAGAAGATCAAGAGGTAGAATTATTTTGGGGGAAGCTAAAAGAACAGCAAGGAAAAGGAAGCAAGAAAGGAAGAATTTTTTTTTATACAGATTGCAAGTTGTTGATGTTCTTGTATGTGAGTTACTTTAGATTAGATGCTAATATGTGAGCAAGGCTTTTCTCTTTGGTGATGAGTAGGATGAGAGGCGACATGATAAAAGTGTATAGGATGAGAGGCATAGAGTAGACAACCAGAATACTTTTCACATGTTAGCAAGACCAATACCAGAGGACATGCATTTCAGATTGGTGATGTAAAGTTTAGGAATAGGTCAGAGGTAAGTTTTTAAACACAGAGAGTGGAAAGTGCCTGGAATGGGCTATTGGTAGGGATTGATACAATAGGGCATTTAAGGGAATCTCAAATAGATATATGGATGTAAGAAAAATCCAAGTTTAACTTCAAGTTAAAGATTAATTGTCATTCAACCATACACATGTTTACAACTAAATGAAACAGAATTTCTCTGGGGCCAAGGTGCAAAACACAGTACTTACAGTCACACAGATCACACAGCACATATAGCTATGATAACACCTAGTCCAAAAAAGATAATAGTAGCATGGCCTGAAGATTGATGGTGCATGGGATGTTGTCCTAGAGTCACATTTCTGCAGGAACAAGTATGCAGCAGTCTCCCATCTCAGACTGCTTCAGCAGATAGAGGTAAATCAGCTTGTCTCCTGCAGGGTAGCCATAGGCAATCCAGCTTGCTTCCAGGGACTGAACACTGGACAGCCCCCCACCCAATGTGACTGCTCACCTCTGCTCCCTCCAGCACCTCCTCCCCAGGTTGGCGGTAACAGGAGATGTCGCGGGTTGAGGGTCTGGTCTGCAGAACTGAGGACACGCAGCTCCCTTGTCATCGGTCTCATCAATGAACTGGACGCAGTATTTTATATTACCAATGTCCTACAGGGTCTTGCGATCACAAGAGAAATGTTGAAGACAAACATTTGCACTAATTGTTGGACCCCAGAGAAGCCGTTATGAGCAAGCGCACTGCCATATTTTGAAAAGGTGGAGGGTTATAGAAAAAGGGAGGGTTAGAGGCTGTGCTGGAGGGAAGGATTAAATTAACTGCAGTGCAAGTTGGACAATCAGACCAGGGTAGGACTGTTATAGTCAATGGAGGGCACTGATGGGTGTTGTGGAACAAAGGTCCTGGGAGTGCAAGTGCACAATTTACTAAAGACAGCCACAAGTGGAGAGGTGGTGAAAAAGATACTTAGCATGGTGGTTTTTATTAGACAGGGCATTAAGTTCATGAACATTATGTTTCGGTTATATTAGTTATTCTGGTGGCCCAATCAGTGGCAGGAGCAGGCAACAAGATTCTTTGCAGGCCAGCGATGCTTGTTTGAAAGTACAAAAGGGACGGGTGGGGGGCAGCCACTATCGAGAGTAGGCCAGTGGTGTGAGTAGAAGTGTCCGGCTTTGGCTCTGGGTAGGCTACTGTTAAGGCTCCCTTTTTTCTCTTTTACTGCACCTAGTGTAGTAAATGGCTGTTGTGTGTTCTTCATGCCAGATGTTGGGAGTCCTGGGAGATCCAGAGTCTCCCGGGGAACTACATCTGCGTGAAGTGCATCTGGCTGCAGCTTCTTGAAGACCGTATTAGGGATCCGGAGCAGCAGCTGGATGACCTTCGGCTTGTATGGGAGAGAGAGGAGATAATGTCCCATACAGAGTTACAGGAAAGTAGTCACCCTGAAGCTGCAGGAGGCGAGTAGCTGGGTGACTGTCAGGAGAAATGGAAATGTGAATAGGCAGCTAGTGCAGAGCACCCCTGTGGCCATTCCCCTCAGTAATAAGTATACTGTTTTGGATACTGTAGTGGGGGATGATCTCCCAGGGGAATGCCACGGAGACTGGGTTACTGGCAGTCTATGATGCAGAAGGGAAAAAGGGAGAAGAGGGGAATGGTAGTGATAGGGGACTTAACAGTCAGAGGAACAGACAGGAGGTTCGGTGGACTTGAACAAGACAGCTGAATAGTATGTTACTTCCCAGGTGCCAGGCTCAGGGACTTCACAGATCATGTCTACATTATTTTGGAGTGGGAGGAAGAGCAGCCAAAGGTCTTGGTGCATGTTGGTACCAATACCATAGGAAGGATAAGCAAGGATCCTGAAAAGAGAATTGAGAGAGCTAGGCAGAAAGCTGAGAAGCAGAACCTCCCAGATAGTAATTTCCGGATGGCTACCTATGCCACACACCAGTGAAGGTAGAAACAAGTTAACTTGGCAGATTAATGTGTGGCTGAGAAGCTGGTGCAGAGGGCAGAGGTTCTTGGATCATTGGGAACTCTTCTGGGGGAGGTATGACCTGTTCAAAAGTGACGGGTTGCACCCGAACCTAAGGGGGACCAATATTCTCGCGAGCAGGTTTGTTAGAGCTATTGGGGAGGGTTTTAAACTAATTTGGCAGAATGGTGGGACCAGAGTAAAGGGACTGAGGATAGTATGGATGGTAAAAAGGCAAAGATAGTGTACAGTCAGACTGTCAGGAAGATCAGGCAGATGACAGGACAAAATTACAGCCAGCAGGGTGAGTATCAGTGCATTAGGGATGCAAAATCAAAAAGGGTAGCAAATACAGAACTCAAAGTGTTATATATAATCTCAACACACAAAGTATAAGATATAAGGTGGATGATCTTGTTACAATATTACAGATTGTCAGGTATGATGTTGCATCCTTCATGGCTGAAGGATGGTTGCAGCTTGGAACTGAATATCCAAGGTTACACGATGTATTGCAGGAATAAGAAAGTAAGCAGAGGGGGTAGTGTGGCTCTACTGGTAAAGAAAGGCGTCAAATCAGTAGAAAGGCGTGACATAGGATCGGATTGAATCATTCATAGGATTGAATCATTGTGAGTTGAGTTAAGATACTGCAAGGGTAAAAAGACCCTGATGACAGTTATACACAGGCCTCCCAACAGTAGCTGGGATGTGGACCACAGATTACAATGGGAAATAGAAAAGGTGTGTCAAAAGGGCAATGTTATGATAGTCATGGGAGAGTTTAACATGCAGGTTGTTTGGGAAAATTGGGTTGGTAATGGATCTCAAGAGAGCGAGTTTGTTGAATGCCGATGAGATGGCTTTTTAGAGCAGTTTGTCATTAAGTCTATTAGGGAAATAGCTACACTGGATTGGGTGTTGTTAAATGAATCGGAGGTAATTAAGAAGCTTAAGGTAAAAGAACCCTTAGGAGCAGTGATCAGAATATGATTGAATTCAACTTGAAATTTGATAGGGAGTGTTCCGGTGATGTCATCGTCGAGAATGGCAGCTTACGTCAATATCTCCTCCGGAAAAACGCATATTTTGCCCCATTAACCCATCAAATATAGGATTTTTCGAAAGTATTTGAACTGATAAGAGGGGCAAGAATGGAGAGCAAGAATAGAAATTAAAAAAGCAACACTGTGGAACCTGCAGACGAGAGGGGTTCAGCGAGTGGCTGTCCTACCCAGCCGCGTGTTAGCGAGGCTGACTATGGGCCTCATTCAGGTGAAGCAGCAAATATGATCAAAATTTTGAAAGAGATATGGGAGTTCCAAAAAGATATAAAACAGCAGCTACATGATACTAAGTCAGAGCTCGCCAACGTCTATCAAAAATAGCGGTGGCAGAGACACGAATTGAGAAGGTGGAAGATCACGTTCAAAACGTGGAACAGATGCTAAGTAAGACAATAAAAATATTAAATCAACAAGAAGGTAAACTGCTTGACCAGGAGGGAAGATCACAGCAGAAAAATATCAGGATATACAATGTTCCTGAAGGAGCGGAGGGTTTGGCTATGACAGAGTTTGTAGGAAAGTTGCTGTGGGACGCACTGGAGATTCCCTCATCTATGGAGCTGGAAATTGAGAGGGCGCATCAAGCGATCGTCCCACGACCTGCCCAAGGCAGAGAAGATAAGCCACGCACAATAATAATTAAATTCCTTCGATACAGTACCAAGGTGGGGATTCCACGAAGGGCCTGAGGTAAGAAGAGGGTATCTTTAGACAATAAATTAATATATTTCAATCAAGATTACCCCCCGCAGTCCTGCAGAAATGAAAAGAATACTCTGAAGTAAAGCGAATACTAAAGCAAGAAAGGATTAGATTTTAATCTCCATACCCTGCTAAACTTCAAGTGTTTTATCAAGATGGGATCCAACTGTATCAGACAGTGGAAGAGGTGACTACAGACATGAAGGCCAGAGGGTTGCCCGTCAGAGTGATCAAACCGAGGGAAAGCCTGGCAGAGGAATTATCCCGCTCTGCTTGTGAAAAAGTGTGAGAATCGAGAAGGCAGGAGACAGGAAGAGGCCGAGAGATGTATATCAGGAAGAGACTTGGAGTTTTCCAAAGACAGCCTTCACCCCCTCCAGAAGAGCCATAAGGTTTGGTTAACTTTAAAAATATTGAGAAGCTAAACAGAGGCAAAAGTAGACGGTGATATACCTATCTCGAGAAATACTTATTATAATGTGGATTTTATATTACTCAGTTATTCTTCTTTATTCACTCACTTACTCCTTTTACCCCACCAAAATGAGAATATATATATGCAGATACGTGTGTGTGTGTGTGTCTAGGAGGAGTACACAGGGAAATCTTTTCTGTGTAATGGATTTGTTCACTAACATTCATGAATACTGCAATGGGGGCCCTCAACTGACAAGTAGGAGGGGTTATCCCCCACAGCTAGACATTTCCTCTAGCTCAACCCAAGGTCATTTACTAGAGACCTCAGCCTTGGAATCACACATTTGTTGCCATTTTTGTTATTATTTGCGTTTCTTGGTTCTTATTTGTTCAGGGAGTAGATCCATTAAGTTTTATTCTGCTAATTTTCAATGATACATTGACAGAACCTGATTCCATTTTTCAGTCTCAGTTCAAGGATTGAGTCTATTAAAATGAATATACTGCCCAGGCTGTTATATCTCTTTCAGACCCTACCAAAAGAGATTAATCAAAATCAATTCAATGAATGGAACAACTTGTTATCTAGGTATATTTGGCCTAGAGTTCATCTCAAAACTGCAATTAGCAAAGGAAGAGGGGGTAATGGGGCCTACCTTCTCTTAGAGATTATTATTTTGCAGCACAGTTGAAAGCTGTGATATGTTGGTGCAACCCATCATATGACGCTCAATGGAAAAACATTGAGGAGCGGGTACTTCCCATCCCCATACAAGCAATTTTGGCTGATAACAACCTGCAAAGGTACGTAAATACTATTGATAACCCATGGGTGAAATTGACTCTTAAAATATGGAAAACTACTATAAAAGAATATAATCTAGAGAGAGATAGAGCAATTCTTAAAGGCGTGCATATGACTCGGATTTTACGCTGAATAAACTGGATGCTAGATTTGAGGACTGGACAGCTAAAGGAATAACAGTTCTTTGCAACATAATGAAAGAAGGAACACTGTTCAGTTTTGAAATGCTTAAAGAGAAACACTTAATAGAAAAACAAGATTTTTAATGGTATTTACAGATGCAACAATATGTTAATAGGACACTTAAAAATGTAACCAAGGCATGTACATGCTTGATAAAGCTATTTAAAAAAAGCATATAATTCAGATAACGTTAGTAAAATCATTTCAAGCATGTATATGGGTTTGTCAAATCTTAAAACACACTCGACTTCATATATTAAAACAAAATGGGAGAAGGAAGGAAGGATAATTATATCTGAGGAAGAATGGACAATTATATGGAGGTATCAATGGAAGTGCTCAGTTCACCGAAATGGAGGGAATTCAGATGGAAAAACTTGAGAAGATATTTTATTACACTGTCTCAGAAATCCCATTATGATAATAACCTCCCTGTTTGCTGGAGAAATTGTGGAAATCAAAATGCAAATCTTTATCATATTTTTTGGGACTGCCCTGTTATCAAAAACTATTGGAGGGGAATACACAATACCCTACAAGACTTCTTTAAATGTGAAATACCCTTAGCGAGTAAGACCATATATTTTGGGTGTATACCTCAAGAATGGTTGGAAAGAGATAAATATTTAATGAATATACTGTTGGTGGCTGGTAAAAAGACTCTTACTAGGAAATGGTTATCACAGGAGAGCCCAACTTTAAGTGCATGGATGGAAATTATATATATGTACAATGTCTGAAATACATCTTATGAAAATGTTTGCTGATGAACTTCAATAAAAAATAAATTACAAAAAAAAGAAATTTGATAGGGAGAAAGTAAAATCTAACATAGCAGTATTTCAGTGGAGTAAAGGAAATTACAGTGATATGAGAGAGGAGTTGGCCAAGTAAATTGGAAGGAGATGCTGGTAGGGATGACAGCAGAACAGCAAGGGCTTGAGTTTCTGGAAAAAATGAGGAAGGTGTGAGATGTATTCCAAAAGCAACAAAATACTCAAATGGTAAAATAATCCAACTGTGGCTGACATGGGAAGTCAAAGCTAACGAAAAGGAAAAGAGAGGACATGCAATAAAGCAAAACGTAGTGGGAAGGTAGAGGATTGGGAAGCTTTTAAAAACCTACAGAGGTCATTAGGAGGGAAAAGATGAAATATGAAAGCAAGCTAGCGAACAATATCAAAATGGATAGTAAAAGCTTTTTCAAATAAGCAAAAAAATAAAAGAGATATGAAAGCAGATATTGGACTATCAGAAAATGAGGCCAGAGAAATAATAATGGGGACCAAGGAGATGGGAGTTGAACTAAATGGTCTTCACTGTGAACAACACTAGCAATAACCAGATGTTGAAGGGTGTGAGTGAAGAGGAGTGAGTTCAGTTAGTATTACAGGGGAGAAGCTGAAAAAACTGAAAGACTTAAGGGTACAGAAGTCACCTGGACCACATGAACTGCACCCCAGATTTGTCATAGCACTGTGGTGAACAATGGATATTATCATGTGGATGAATTCGTTCTGGACACCTGGTGAAAGATAAGACGTGGATCCAGGATGACTTTCCAAATGAGCGAGGTGTTCTTTTATGACAGGGTCAAAGATGGCCAGTAGTTCCAGTAAGTAGTCAGTAGTTTCAGTTTCAGTAAGCCAAGGAAATTTCTTGAAATGACTCCCAGGTTCTGAGTTGCAAAGAATTTTATGTAGTGAAGGATTCCCATCAAGATGTCATGACTCTTCTGCTTTTCCTTCTCAATCTGTGACTGAAATACCGCATCAATAACTCCTCTGTTTCCAGCTAAATTTCTTTCCTTTTCTTTCCACTGTGTGAAGCATTCCCGATGATTCTTGGCATTTTCATGAACACTAATCCTTTCAGGTGCTTTCCACTGGTTGAATCCACTTTCCTGCTCCAATGAGGATTGATGGTCTGACCAAGAATAGAAAAGACAATAAATACAAAATGCAGACTTTTTAGAAGGGGAATAGACCAGCCGTGAGCAAGTCACTTCCTCACCATGACCATTTCCCAATTTCCTCTTGAACCAAGTTTTGTTCATTGAGCAGTTATTTGTTGGTAAGAAAGGTCCCTCACTGTTCTGGAAATACTTCAAACCCAGCTTTATTATTTCTGTTCTCAACACGTCAGGCAGAATAGCTTTCCAGCATCTTTGTCGAACTTCAGAAATCCAATGTCATGCCGTTCAATCAGTTCTGCTATGACATTTCGAGGATCTTTGACACCATCCAGTTCACTAGGTTCAGTGTCATCAGGTAAAATCTTGTCAATAAACTCAACATCATCACCACCAGCATTGTCTTCCCCTCCTGTCATGTCCACGTTCTCTGTGGCAGTCTCACTCTTAATCTCGTCATACTCGGATTTACCTGACTTGACTTCCTCCTCAGCTTGTGACGCATTTGTACTTGATCCACCTTCGTATTCTAACAAACTTGTAGCAGGTGCAGGCGACTCCATGGAACGTGCCGAACTACTTTTCTGGGCTTTTCAAAGAAGGGCATGAAGAACATGCTTGACTTCTTGGCTTCTTCCACCTCCAACTTTCGTCCCTTCCATCCTTCAGCTCCACTTACCTTCTTCATGAAGAAATGTTTCATGGTTTTCTTACACAATGCTCTGAAATAAGGCCGTCCTAGTGCTTCTCACCCGTGATAATCAAAGACAGATCATACACCTGAAGAAAATCCTTTTTTCACTATCCGAGGATGGCTTGTCTGACTTTAATAGAAACTGCTCGGTGGCGCCCAGGGCACGTGCCGTACCTGCTATATCTTAGATACGCTACTGCATCCAAAAGACAAAGAAACATCACAGAATCCATTTAAAGAAAATAAAAATACACAAGACCATCAAACGCACAAGAAATTGTTCAAACAACAAAAAGTGAACAAATAACACACAGAGCATTAAATATCAAAACAAGGTAAATTGAAGCCAGTCCAGGAGCCAGTGGCAACAGCCTCAACCACCGAGTCAGTCAGTTAAGCCTTGTTTTGCAGATTCAGTTCCACACCGAAGCGCCTTGATCAAAAGGCACAAATAGTGAAGTGCATTCAGCACTAAGGACATTAAACATCAAACCACAGCCTAAAGTGAGTTCACAGCCATGAGCCACCAAGGCGATTGAACCTCGTAGCATGAACCCAAGACTCTGGCAGCAGTGAGAGCGGGACCGGCCAAACGTAGGCAGATGACACTGAACACATGTACATTTTCCACTCTCGTCCTTGTTGATTTTAATCTTGTTTGATGCTTTGATCAAATTGGAGTAATGCAGCTTACTGCGTTACACCATTAGGACTCAAAGCAATGTACAACCCCAGCAAGGGCCATAGCTACATAGCTACGCCAAATAAAGGAGGATGCTTCTGTGAGAGTGCTGGTCTTAGACTACTGTTCAGCAGTCAACTCCATAATTCCCTCCAGGATTGAAAAGAAGCTCAGAGACCATGACCTCCATCCTTCCTTGCGCTGTTGGATCCTGAATTTCTGTCAGATTGTCAACAGGTGGTAAGAGTGGGCCCCCTCTGACCCTCAACACAGGAGCCCCTCAGGGCTGTGTCCTAAGCCCCCTCCTTTGCTCTCAGTAAACCCATGACTGTGTTGCCACCTACAACTCCAATCTGCTAAGTAAATTTGCTGATGATACTACATTGATTGGCCTTATCTCAAATAATAATGAGGCAGCCTACAGAGAAGAAGTCTGACATAGTGGTGCCAAGAAAACAACCTCTCCCTCAATGTCGCAAAAACAAAGGAGCTGGTTGTGGACTTCAGGAGGAATGAAGACTGGCTAACCCTATTGACATCAATGGATCTGGGGTAGAGAGGGCATACACATCACTGAGGATCTCATGTGGTCTGGACATATTGGCTGTGTGGTGAAAAAAGCACAACAGTGCTTCTTTCACCTCAGAAAGTTGAAGAAGTTTGGCACGAGTCCCCATATCCTAAGGACTTTCTACAGGGGTACGATTGAGATCATCCTGACTAGCTGCATCACTGCCTGGTATGGGAACTGTACCTCCCTCAATTGCAGGACTGCAGAAAGTGGTGCAGACAGCCCAGCGCATCTGTAGATGTTAGCTTCCCAATATTCAGGACAATTACAGAGACAGGTGTTTAAAAAGGGCCTATAGGATCATTGGGGACCCGAGTCACCCCAACCACAAACTGTTCCAGCTGCTACCATCCGGGAAACGGTATCGCAGCATAAAAGCCAGGACTAACAGGCTCCGGGACAGCTTCTTCCACCAGGCCATCAGATTGTGCTATGTTGACTGTCCTGTTGTACATACTATTAATTTAAAATTACTATCATTCGCACTTTGCACATTTAGACAGACATGTAACATAAAGATTTTTACTCCTTCTGTATGTGAAGGATGTAAGAAATAAAGTCAATTCAATTCAATTCAAAATCCCCCAGGCAATTGCAGAAGTGCCAGATCGTTCAGTCAGCCCAAAACTACATTCATGAAATGGAAATTACAGTTTGCAATCTATCACAGTTCATATGTTTATTTAGAAGAAGAGTATTCATAAGTTTTGTAATTTGTCCACAAGCTGTCGCCATCAATTGTGGGTGCATTTTACCGGACTTATGTTTTGGAGTTACAAAATACCACACTTTCGTTCAAGGGTATTATTTCTCAGTACCAGGCTGTAATGAAATCAGTCAATGTACTATCTACCACTCATCTATAGAAGTTTTTCAAAATTTTAGATGACATACCCAATCTTCACAAACTTGTAAGAAAGCTGAGGTGTGGCCGTGCTTTCTTTGTAATGGCACTCACATGCTGGACCTGGGAAAGATCCAATTTAATTTCCAGATCTCAGAACCCAGTACAATGTAACAGATGGTGAAGCTCCCTGAGATGCATCATTTTAACAAATCAATCACATTTAATTCCAGTTGTTTTGCTCTGTGTGGACAGCTACCATCAGGCTCCTGAACCAGCGTGGTTCACTCACTTCAACACACTCCACAGTCGATAGGCTCACTTTCTAGAACTCCATAAATCATGCTCTCAGTATTACTTATTTACTACTTATTTATTTAGTTTTATTTGGTTATTTTGTGTTTGCTGTTTGATCTTCTATTGTGTGTGTGTGTGTGTGTGTGTGTGTGTGTGTGTGTGTGTGTGTGTACTTTTTCCTTGATTCCTTTGTATTTGTTCTACTGCAAGTTCTCACAAGAACATAAATCTCAGGGTCATATATGGCGGCATATATGAACTTCAGTAAATTTACTTTGAGTACTTTGAGTGTGGAAAATCCCTGAGAATGTGCAATATTTGACTTTTGAAACACAATGGTATCATTGCCATCTGCTGGCTGAACTGCAGAGGTGACAGAGAACCAACCATTTAACAGAAAACTATTAACTGACAAGATTGTTATGTTTTGTTGCTCTAAAATCAGGGAGCCTGGATTAAATGTGCACTCCTTGTTTTTTACTTTTAATGAGGTGACACTTATGACACGGTGGCATTATGACATTTGCCATTCATGTACTTTTACATAAAACCCATACTAAATTATGGAAACAAAGAAAAAATGCTTAATCAAACAATATATTTACAAAGTACTCAAATATTACTGAAATATTAAGTGTGCGACACTCCTCCCTGCTTAGCATAGATTCCACAAACTGAAAGGCATCTTTTTGCATAGATGCTGCCTGGCCTGCTGAGCTCCTCCGGCATTTTGTGTGTATTGCTTGAATTTCCATCATCTGCAGATTGCTTATTTTCTCTTTCATGATATCAACAAGACTTATTTTGGCTGGTTTGGTTGGAGCAGTCAAACTTCTAGGCAAATAGTTTACTTTTCCACAAATTACACTGAGCAAAACTAGCATTTTGCTCTGCATTGTCTTCAACATATTGCTCAATTCATTTGTTATATATCAGCCTGTCCGTGCAATCAAACACATCTATCTTTCTCATGTAGCCAGTCATTACTGCTGTTTTTAAAATTATCACCTGGTATTTATCTCTCCCTCTTCCTCTGTCTTTCTCCCTCTCCCTCTCCCTCTCTCTATCCATCCTTCTCCTCCCTCTAATTGGTTTATTATTCTCATATTACTGAGATACAATGAAAATTCTGTCTTATATATCGTTCATACAGATCAGTGTAAATAAAGTCCATGGAGGGGAGGCTGCTTTCCATAATGCAGTAAACTGTGTCCCCAATTCAATGCAGTGTCTTGTGGTCATAGGCATATCTATCACTATACCAAGATATGATGTTTTCTAATGTGCATTGTTAGAAACATGTGAGGGTTAAAGGAGACATGCTAAATTTCTTCAGCCTTCCTGAGGAAGTAGCAGTGCTGGGCAGCTTTCTTGGCCATGGTGTCTTATCTGGTTGGACCAGGACAGGCTATTGGTTAGCAACTTGAAGCTTGCAACTCTCTTGACCTCAGTATCATTGAAGTAAATAAGTGCATGTCCATCATTCCTACTCCTCAAGACAATGACCAGCTCTTTTGTTTTGTTGACATTGAGGGAAAGGTTGTGACACCATGTGAGACTGTGACTGACTGGCCTGTGTTTACCACTCTCTACAGGTTCCAGTGGTCAGGAACAGAGCAGTTGCCATCCCAGGCTGAGATGCAACCCATCAGGATACTTTCCAAAGGGTATTTGTAGAGGTTCAAAGGATCCTTGCAGATGTGCCAAGTTTTCTTGGACATCTAAGAAAGTAAATGTACTGATGCACATTCCTAATTACCACATCAATGGAAAGTGATATGGATGATTAGTAGAATCACGGTTCATACTGGATCCAATAACAGACATGATAGTGGACACAATAAGGAACACTTATTGGATATAATCCTCACAGCTGGGTACGGCAACTGCTCTGCCCAAGGCGGCAAGAAACTGCAGAGGGTTGTGCTCACAGCTAAACACATCACGAAAATAAAGCTTTCCTCCATAGACTCTGGTTATCTTGGCTTCCTCAGTAAAGCAGCCTACATAATCGAAGACCCCCAACTGCCCTGGACGTTCCCCCTTCTCCCCAATCCCATCAAGCAGAAGTTACAAAAGCCATGAAAGCACATCTCATCAGGCTCAAGGACAGGGCAGGAGACAGAAGTTTGTGTAGGGGAACACTTTATATCTAGTGATCATAATGCCATTAGTTTCAAAGTAAATATGGAAGATGTCAGGTGTGGTCCGCAGGTTGAGATTCTAAATTAGAGAAAGTCCAAGGATCTGGGACAGGCAGTTTTCTGGCAAAGATATACTTGGCAAGTGGGAAGCCTTCAAAAGTGAAATTTTGAGAATACAAAGCTTGTATGTGTCTGTCAGAATAAAAGTTGACAAGTTTAGGGAACCTTGGTTACTAAGAAATATTGAGGACTTCCAGTGAGGCAGGAGGCAAGATGGCAGCACAGCACTGAACACTGACGTATAACCCTCCTTTTTCACATTCTTTAGGGCTCACAGATGGTCTTAATACAAGGTTGTGTTGGAGAAAGATCTATTAAAGTCATGACCTCAAAAAAAGATCCAAATTCAACCAAGAAACAAGATACCAGCAGACAACACCAAGCTAGCGATTCATCTGAGGAAACGGCAATGGCAACGGAGATGGAATCACTGCAAAAAACGGTAGCCCACGTGCTAAAGAAGTGGTTGGAAAAGGCTCTCGGCCCCATACAGAAGCATATTGTAGAGAATGGCAACATACTCCGGCCGTTAAAGGAGCAAGTGGACATACATGTTAAAAAATTCAGCACGGTCTTCAACAAAATAGACAACATTCAGGTAGCTTATGCAAGAATGAGAAAGATACTAGCTCCGATCTCACGGAGGTGACTGAGATACGGAAAAAGTTAAATGACTTGGAGGATAGATCCAGGAGAAACAATGTACGGCTGTTCAACTTACCGACAGGTGCTGAGGGTGACGATCGAGAAGCTACCTCCAGGAGATGCTGCCTAATTGGATTCCAGCACTCAAGAACTCCCACAGCACTCCACTGGAGATCGATAGAGTACAAAGGATCTTCTCCAACAACATCTCAAGACCGTGGACCATGGTCTTTAGGCTTCTACGGTACACTGACCGGCTGGCTATCCTGGAGGGTGCGAGGAAATCCAAACCTACTCTCCCTGATGACACCCAGCTGCAGTTCTTTGCTGACTACAGCCCCGATACGATGCAGGAACGGCAGGGATACTTCAAGATCTGTGCTAAGCTTCAACAGAAGGGGATCGCCTTGTTTCTCATATACCCATCGATTTTGAGAGTGAATATCAAGGGCATGAAGATGTCGTTTAACTCGGCAGAGGAAGCAAAAGAAGCCCTGAAATCATCAGTGCTGGGAGATATGGAAGGAGACCCTGGGCAAAGTCCACATGCCCCTCGGGAGGAGATGGAACTGCATTAAGAGCTCAGACAAGCCTGTATGCATGGGCAAGTTAATGTCCTAGGTGTGAAGTTCTCTCATTAGTCTTTTATTGGAAAGTCATTCGTTGCACTTTTGTATTTAGTTAATTAAGGGGCCAGTATGTTTTTGAGTATTGCAGGTCAGAGTTTTAAGGCAATGGCTCAGTTAACTTGTTAGTACAAGGATAACATGGTAATGTGATATAATTCTGCCTAGAATATTCTTCTTATCTTTTACTTTCTAAGGTGATATTCAACACACCCAAATGCCATAGTTCATCAAGAATGAAGCTGAAAAACAGCAATTTGTTCTGAATAACTTTAGTTGTACATGTTCATTTTGGGTTACGTCTCTAGTAAACTTGTTTATGTTCCTGGGCGCCAGATAAGACATCACTGGTGTCATCGCTAAGCGACAGTCTATTAAAGCAACAGTCTCCTGCAAGAAAGCTATTGGGGTCTTGATTATGTGTTATACTATGTTTGAGTTGGGAATGGGTTTAATTATATAGGTTAATGGGTTTGACCAGGATTTTTTTCTTGTCTCTTTGATAGGATTGACTATGAGAACTACTTTGCCTTTCTAATTTGCTGATGCTGGGGGGGCGGGGGTGGCATTTAACGTTCAGTGTCTGATATTGCTAAGTGATATTCACAGATGTTACAAAGTAAAGGGTTGAATGGGAGGGGTGATGGAAAGAGGGGTGGGAAGGGGGTAACTCAGGGCTCCACCACCAATTTACAACAGATCCAGGGGAAGATGAGCAACACAGATAGATTAGAAAATCTTACTATTGTATCATTTAATGTTAGAGGATTAAACTCTCCCTACAAGTGTTCAAAGGCTTTAAATTTCTTATGCAGAAAGAAAATAGATATTGCGCTGTTACAAGAAACACATCTTAAACCTAATGACATTCCCAGGGTTCAAAACCGCTTTTATAAACCTGTTGTGGCATCAGCTGATGGTACTCGTATGAAAGGAGTTATGATATCAATGAGACGTAGTATTAATGCATCAATTGAAAGGACTGGGTCCGACAATGAAGGATGTCTAGCTTTTTGCTGTACATCGATTCAGGGTAAAAAAAGTTGCATTCATTAGCCTATATGCCACAACTATATTCGAGGCTGATTTTTTTCCCTCAATTACCTCACAATTACTGAAGTTAAGTGACTACCAACTATATGTTGGTTTGAACATGAATGCTTTGGTAAACAATAACTTCGATAAATCTTCCTCAACTATATCAAGCTGTCAAGAATCTGCTTCCAAAGCACTTAACCTCTTTCTAACGGATTTAAATTTAACTGATGTGTGGAGGGTGTATAATCCATCTGCTAAAGACTATACCTTCTTCTCCACAAGACATAAAACTTTCTCTCGGATAGATTACATTCCCATATCCTCTGGTTTGCTGCCTTTGGTACACTCAATAGAATTTTTGCCCAGACGTCTATCTGATCACAACCCAGTTATATCTACTTTTAATTATGGTAAAATTAAAAATAAGGCTACTAGGTGGAGGTTTAGCTCCACCCTTCTAAAAAACGATGAATTTCTAACACAACTGAGAACAAAACTGACGGAATTTATAAATTTAAATAAAAATAGTGTCTCGGATGTGACAGTGGGTTTGGGTCTCCATCAAGGGTTTTTTTTTACGAAGTAACGCCATATGGTTCAGTTCTCACCTACATAAAAGCCGGCTTCAAAAGATTTCCACCCTAGAAGAACAATGTAAAGTTTTGGAAAATAATCTCAAAAAGCGATACACCATAACAAAAGAAAAAGAGCTCAAAACAAAAAAAAGCAGAATTAAATGATTTATTAAAAAGCAGGGCAGAATATATGATCCATATAACCAAACATAAGTATTATGCAGAAGGCAGCAGACCGAGCCATCTTCTGGCACTAACGCTCAAACAACAGGAAGCTAAAAGGTCTATACCAGCAATTACAGGTGTTAAACATGGAGTAGTATCTTCATCAGAGGAAATAAACAAGATATTCAAGAGTTACTTTAAAGAACTGTACACAAGTGGCTCAGTTCCTTCTGAGAATGACTTCACCAATTTTTTTAGTGGATTAGACCCCCCCTACATTGTCATTAGAGGACACCAAAACTCTAGACTCTCCTATTACACTGGATGAGCTACTCAAAGCAGTCAAAGCAACAAATATGGGCCATACACCAGGTATAGATAACATACCTGTGGAACTTTATCTAGCACTTTGGGATATTCTTGGACCAGTATCGTTAGAAACATTAAATTATGCTATTGGAAATGGAGCTTTCCATTGAGATCTAAACACAGCCCCGATCACAGCTATACCAAAGCCCAGTAAGGACCCCTTGGAGTGTGCCAATCACCGTCCAATCTCCTTGATAAATGCCGACCTCAAGATATTTTCCAAAGTATTAGCCAGTAGACGCAAGACAGTAGTTAGGAAAATAATTAGCCCAGATCAAACTAGCTTTATCAGGGGATGTCTCGCAACTGATAATATTCGCCGGCTCTTACACATACTGAGTGCAACAGATAAAATCCCGCCTTCCTGTGGCCTGCTATTTCTAGATGCTGTAAAAGCATTCGATTGCCTTGAATGGCCATAGCTTTGGAGAGTTCTAAAAGAATTTAAGTTCTGCGATAAATTTATCAGTATGATCCAAACACTGTATGCTAATCCCTCAGCCCAGGTATGTGTGGGAGGAAGTTGTCAGAATTATCTGACATAGGATGGGGCACGTGATAAGGGGAACCTTTGTCTCCTTTAATTTTTACTATATCTATTGAACCATTTGCACAGTTAATTAGAAACTCTCCTCAGATCTCCCCATTACAATAGGTACAACATCACATTTGATAACACTTTACGTGGACGACACATTAGTTTATATGGCAAATGTTCAACAAACTCTCTCCTATGTTTTAAAAACACTGAAGCAATTTGGATTTCTTTCAGGATACAAAGTTAATCTGTCAAAATTGGTATTGATGCTGATTAATACAGATAAAAGTAAGGTGTCTCTTGAATATCCAGCATCTGCAGATTTTCTCTTGCTTCTGACAAACTTCTCATTCTCAGATTAAATTTTACACACTCTCTCATCAGGATTTCTTTGTACTGATTAAAGAAACTTTCTGAACACGTTTGACAAACCCTAACCCAACTAGTCCTCTTATAGCATGGGATTACCAATCAACATGTGAAAAAGCCGAAGAATGGTGTAGTGGATAGCAAGGAGGACTATCAGAGTTTGCAGCAGGATCTGGACCAGCAGAAAAAAATGGGCTAAGAAACAGCAGATGGAATTTAATTCAGAAAAGCGTGAGGTGTTGCACTTTGGTAGGACTAATCAGGGTAGATTTTACACAGTGAACGGTCGGGCACTGAAGAGTGCGGTAGAACAAAGGGATCTGGGAAGACAGGTTCCATTATTCATTGGAAGTGGTGGCACAGGTAGACAGGATCCATAAATCAAAGTATTGAGTACTGCAGATGGGATGTTATGTTGAAGTTGAACAAGGCGCTGGTTACTAATTTGGAGTACTGTGTGCTGTTTTGGTCATCTACCACAGGAAAGATGTAAGTAAAGTTGAAAAAGTGCAGAGAAAATTTACAAGGATGTTGCCAGTTCCGGAGAACCTGAGTTATAAGGAAAGATTGAATAGGTTCGGACATTATTCCTTGGAACGTAAAAGATTGAGGAGATATTTGACAGAGGTATACACAATTATGAGGGGTATAGACAGTGTAAATGCAAGCACGCTTTTTCCAGTGCGGCTGAGGTTGGTACAACTAAAGGCCATGGGTTAAGAGTGAAAGGTGATACGTTTTAAGGGGAAGCTTCTTCACTCAGAGGGTCATGAGAGTGTAGAACAAGTGGTGCATGTGAGCTCAATTTCAATGTTTGAAACAAGTTTGGACAGGTACATCGATGGTAGGGGTGTGGAGGGCTATAGTCTGGATGCAGGCTGATGGGAGTAGACAGTTTAAGTGGTTTGGCATGGACTAGATGGGCCAACAGGCCTGTTTCTGTGCTGTACTTTTCTGTGACTTTAAGATAGCTTTAATCTCTCTGACACGATAAGACTGACCTCACAATCTAACAAGTGACAGCCTAGCAATGTCGGCCTGCATTGCACTTCCTTTGTAACGGTCACACTTACTCTGCATTCAAAGATTCAAAGTGCATTTATTATCAAAGTACGCATAAAGAATACAGTCTGAGATCCCTCCTCTTGTAGACAGGCACTAAACAAAGAAACACCAGGGAACCCGTTCAAGAAAACATCAAAGAGTCAGTGGGTGAAAAAGAACAAATTTTGCAATGGCAAAAAAAGCAGCTGAACAACACAGAATATCAAACATCAAACCGGGAGTCCAGAAGTGTTCAGTTCAGTGCCGTACCGCTGGCCCTCTGCAGGCCATGTGCACAGCTATTCTTCACTGAAGAGCCCCAGTCCTTATCAATCACCCTGATCAAACCACTCAACAGCAGCAAAAAAACAGTGACCAGAATCCAGAAACACGTGCACCAGGAGCCTCAAAGTCCCCAAAATTAGTCCACCACCTCACCAATTAATCCTTGCAACAAGGAACCAATGGCTCCTGAACTTTCCTCTGACAGCAAGAGGGAAAGGGACATTGAAGGTATATGGTACCGAACACCCGCTTGGCCTCCGCTCTCAACCTCGCGCGATGTCGAAGAGAAGCAATGGAGATCATCATGGACTTGCACCCTGTCTCCAGGCCTCCAGACTGCACACTCTGCTCCAATCATCACCAAACTCCCTCGGAGACAGCAAAGCACCAGATCGATCAATCGGCCTAAAATCACACTACCAAAACGTAGCTCACAAGTTCCCTTCTCACGCAACTTAGTAGTGGAATCATATTTAAAAGAAACAGTAAAAGAAATAGGTTCCTGAACTGTCTGCAGCACAGTGTAGGTCACGTTCATTGGCACCATTTTGCCAAATGACCCTGCCACAGCTACTGCCTATCCCTTGTTCCACCTCAAGTACTGAAGTGATGAAATGATCTCTATGGATGGCATCAAAACAAAGTTCTTCATTGTACCTTAGTACATGTCACAACAATAAACCAATTTCAATAGTCATTCAAATGTTTAGATTGTCTTTATTTCTAAGATTCAGTCACCAGGGAAAACACATTAAACCTGAATTGCTATCTGATTCATGTTCTGATATTTTTGTACTTGCTACTGCTATTGCATTATATATAGATTAAAATACATGCTCTACAGAACTCTAAAGTAAAATGTTATCCATGTAACAAACTTAAAAACTACTTAAATGCAAAAGTAATGCATATGGATAGAAACGTAAGAAACAGGAGCAGGACTAGGCCATCTGGCCCATCGAGCCTGCTCCGCCATTCAATGACTGCCATGGAGTCATCAGCACCTCCCTGCCTTTTCCCTATAAAACTTAATTCTCCTTCAAGTTTAATGCATGTGTGTCAGCATTCTCTCAACCTGGTTGATTGATGCACATTCCAAAATATCAAAATCTTCCTCTGGTTCTCTATCTGGTTCTCTATCTAAATTCTGAATAATAATCCCCATCTTCTCTATTTCCCAATATCTGTTATCAGATACCCTGTATCTGATGGCTTTTAAGGAGGCAGATTAGACAGGCACATATTATATACATTTGTACATGATTTCAAGCCCATAATGATACGTATCTTGCCAACTACTGAACAGATGCTATGGTACTTCCTTGCAAGTGGTGACCTTAGTTATGACTTCCAATCTGGAGGTGTTGCCATAGGAGATAAGTCATCATCCTGGGCAAGATTCCAAGAAGTGGGGCATTTCAGAGTACAACTCAGGTGACACTGATTTTGTCAATGCTTGCAACAAATTTCATTAGAGCAATCAAGAAAACAAGGAAGATTTTTTTTCAGTTTTCAATCTCATCTGTTATTTATGCATTTCTTCACAGTAAAAAAAAAGTAAGTTTGGAGACACAGCTATAAACATTATGATAATTTAGCTTATCCAGCTGTCTTTCAGTGTGTTGTTTGGCACTATCCAAAAATATGAAACTAGAGATTAGAGTATTTGAATATATCTAATTATTTCCTCAAGCAGCAATAACTTTTGCACGAAAATGTCCTTTGTTTGTTCTAATTGTGTTTTCTTGTCAAAAAAAGCATACTTCATGTTTCTCGTGAACGCCATTTATCTGATGTCATGTGCAGTGATGCTGCTGTAAGTAGGTTTGTCATGTTTGCATGTACGTGTACTTATGGCAATAACGGAATTTTGACAAGTAAATATTGAGTCATTTATTAGGAGAGCTGAAAGAGAAATGAAACTGAAACCCAGCAATAATGGACTAAAGATACTTTCGAAATAAGGGACAAATGATCTCTATTATTAATATGGCACCACCCTGTTTCTTTTTGGTGAAAGATCTCCCAGTATTTCAGGGACTCCATTATTAAACATATGATGGGTGTATACACTTTATCTCTGTAACCACAGAATGGAATAGATGAAATGGATGTCTGCCATCCAGCCCATAGAGTCTATGTCGGCTGTCAGAGCATTTCTATCAGTTCCCTTCAATCTTATTTCTTTGTAATCTATTCTTTTCACACAGGCCTGACAGCAAAGCATCAACTTTTTCTTTACAGTGATGCTTTTGCTGCTGTCTGTCTCACACACACACAGACCCACACACACAGACACACACACACACAGACACGCACACACACACACGCACACACACACACACACACACACACACACACACACACACATCCTTATTTTCTTCTTCCAAGTCTTGCTTGCTCCTTGCGTGACTTATCAGGCTAATGTGGGAATTGGGAACTCTCCCACAGAAGGAACCAGGGGTGCCTAATAGGGCAGGTGAATAGTTTTTGAAGTACTTAAAAAGTTTAAAGTTCGAGGTAAATTTATTATCAAAGTACATCTGTTACCATCTACGACCTTGAGATTCATTTTCTTGCAGGCATTACAGGAAAGGGTATTTTACGGAGAACTATACATTAACAAACACTGACAAACAACAAACTTTTGCACAGTTTGAGCATAAGACAAACTGTGTGTGGTGAACTATGTGCCTGTCTGGATGGTAGAAGTGCGGTTTGCACTCAGCACAAATTTGGCAGTCCCTGGTCATCGTCCTGATGTCCTCCAGGGAGTATGGCAGGTTCCGAGCTTTCACAAAATGGTAAAATTGGGTGACCCCCGGATGGCAAAGTTGTGCATGAAGGGTGTACAGCTGGTCGAGCTGTGTGCTAGCACATGTTCCCCGGGATAGGGCATCAGGGGGCTCATTGAGTCTGCCAGGCCGGTACAGGATATCATAGGTGTAGGTGGAGAGTTCTATCCTCCACCGCAAAATCTTATCATTTTTGATTTTGCCCCGCTGTTGGTTGCTGAACAGGAACGCAACTGAGCGCTGGTCGGTCAGCAAGGTGAACCTTTTGCCAGCAAGATAGTGCCTCCAGTGCCTAACAGCCTCCACTATGGCCTGGGCTTCTTTCTCCACCGCGGAGTGCCGAATTTCGGAGCCTTGGAGGGTGCGAGAAAAGAATGCTACTGGCCTGCCTTCCTGATTGAGGGTAGCAGCCAGAGCGAAATCGGAGGCATCACACTCCACTTGGAAGGGAGCGGTCTCGTCCACCGCATGCATCGTAGCTTTGGCAATGTCCGCTTTAATGCAGCTGAAGGCCGCGCGGGCCTCAGCAGAGAGGGGAAATGAGGTAGACTTGACCAGGGGGCGTGCCTTGTCTGTGTAATGGGGGACCCATTGGGCGTAATAGGAAAAAAAACCCAGGCACCATCTGAGGGCCTTGAGAGTGGTGGGAAGAGGGAGTTCTAACAGGGGGCGCATACGTTCGGGATCAGGGCCAATAACCCCGTTTTCCACGACATACCCAAGTATAGCAAGGCGGGTGGTTCCAAACACACACTTGTCCCTGTTATAAGTAAGGTTCAGAGCTGCGGCCACTTGGAGAAATCGTTGGAGGTTGGCGTCGTGATCTGGCCTGTCGTGACCACAGATGGTGATGTTATCCAGATAGGGAAATGTGGCCTGCAGTTGGTACTGGTCCACCATCTGGTCCATTTCCCTCTGGAAGACAGAGACACCATTCGTGACACCGAAAGGGACGCGCAGGAAGTGATAGAGCCTGCCGCCCGCCTCGAAGGCGGTGTAGGGGCGGTCCTCTGGGCAGATGGGGAGCTGGTGATAAGCGGATTTCAGATCTATTGTCGAGTACACCTTGTACTGAGCAATCCGGTTGATCATATCCGCGATGCGGGGTAGGGGGTACGCGTCAAGTTGCGTAAACCTATTGATGGTTTGACTATAGTCGACCACCATCCTATTTTTCTGCCCAGTCCGAACAACAACCACCTGGGCCCTCCAAGGGCTTGAGCTTGGCTCAATGATCCCCTCCCTGAGCAGCCGCTGCACCTCCGACTGAATGAAGGCCCTGTCCCCCGCACTGTACCTCCTGCTTTTGGTTGCCACAGGTTTACAGTCGGGGGTCAGGTTGGCGAACAGCGGTGGGGGAGGGACCTTGAGAGTGGAGAGGCTGCAAGTGGTGTCGGTAGCGCAGCTGTCGGCCTGGTACTGGATGGGATGTGTGGGCCCGTGTGTGTGCGTGGCCAGTAGCGGGGTATGTGAAGAAGTCCCACAAAACTGAGGATTCCTGACAGTGAGCGGTGGGAGGGGCCGTCGTATACCATAGTCACACTTTCGAGATGGCTCTGGAAGTCCAGCTCCAATAGCACAGGTGCGCACAGATTAGGCATGACCAGCAGCTCAAAGTTCCGATATTCTGTGCCTTGCACCACCAATGTTGCTACACAACCCACCCGGATGTCTGTGGACTGCGAGCCAGAAGCCAAATGGAACCTCTGACTCACCGGCCGCGTTGCGAGTTCGCAGCGTTGCACTGTGTCCAGGTAGCTAAACGATGTCTTGCGTAGACGGTGTTCACTGGCCGCAGGTACTATCTTTTGAGGGCCTCCAGTGCCCCATCGTAGGTCGGCAGGTCCCGGATAATGGAGTAAACTTTGGGGGTGACCATCGAGAGTAGAATTCTGTGCATAACGGCGGGTTCAGTTGCACGAACCTCCTCCAAGTACGATTGGAAGCATGCAAGCCAGTGTTCAAAAGCGAGAGCTGCGTCAGGGTCTTGAGGGTCCAAATCCAACCGGTCCAGACGCAAAACGGTTTCCATGTTTTAAAACTTCCAGTCAATAAAATTGATGCACCATCAATAACTCACACTGAGACGTAAGGCGAGATATCGGCTTTTATTGACTGGAAGAAGGAACCAGGAGTGAGTGTCTATCATACTATGTCCTGGAGACTGAGGCCGAGCGTCAGGCCTCAGATCGCCTTTATACAGGGGCCTGTGGGAGGAGCCACAGGAGCAGTCAGCAGGGGGCGTGTCCAGACAGGCACATAGTTCACCACACTGTGCAATTAAAAAAAAATACTGAGAACACGAATTGTAAAGTGTACTTAAAAGTGTGTCTGTCAGTGTGGGGCCTAAGACTTCTGTAGCTTCTGCCTGATGGTAGAAGTGAGAAAAGAGCCTGGCCTGGAACTTTTCGCTGTGCATCTATAGGTCTAAGTTTTAAATGACATGCCGATTCTATGAAAGTCGAGATGCTTATATACTTCTTTTTAATGACACTTATGTATGTGGTGGTCTCTCTCAGAACCAATCCTCTATATGTTATTGGCAAATAATTTAATGCTACTTACCCTCTCTGCCAAAGAGTCCAAAGAAGAATGACCAAGTTTCCCTTGTAATGCCAAGCGATGTCAGTTTCAATGCTGTGTACCAATTGCAAATTCTTCTGTCCAGTGGAATTTTAGTTCAGCAGATACAATCCATGCAACTAAAGGGAGTACCAAATACAAGCAGTGCTGATCCAGATACAAAGAATTGCTCCTTAAGTGAATGGATGCTGTAATGATAAGAAAGAAGAATTTGACAGTACTCCCAGGATGCCTAGGGTCAGGCAGTACAGACTGCTGATGTATATGTAAGAGATACATCTCTTGTGCAAGAACCTGAAACGTTGATCATCCATTTTCTTCTCATGATGCTGTCTGACCGACTTAGTCCCTCCAGCATCCTGTGTGCTCTGCCAATTCTGTATAGGCTAATATCCAACTACATGACATCTTTTATTATTAGCCTGCAGTGGCATGGGGGATTTTTATTGCCAAAAGCTACAGAGTACACGTAGAAGATGTGATATTAGAGTTACATTTGAACTAATCCATCTTTGCAATATCCAATTTCACATTCCACTGAAATCAAGGAAAATTAAAACCAGGCAGAGTGCAGTCAATGCCAATCATAAATTTCCTCCTGAGATGAATAGCTTGTAAGGCCAAAGTTTGCCTTGAGGTTGCACTAGGAAGTGTAATCAAATTGGCTCAGAGTTTATGGTCATGTGATTTCTTGGAAATTACACAAGCAAAGTGAAACTTATTATTGCACAGATAAATTTCGGTGTTCCGGATAAGTTTCATAAAGTGAACAACCTTTTTCCTGGCCAAAATGGTTGAAGCCATTATTTAGCAGAATAAATTTGCCTATAGATTTTTTCAAACTTGCTCCGAAAGAAGAAACATTGGCAAAGAGAAGGGTAGGATATCTTTTTTTTCTTATATAATTTTCCAAATACTATCTTTTTATTTATGTTTCTCTAATAGGCAATACTTTTGTCATT
The DNA here is from genome assembly GCF_030144855.1 of Hypanus sabinus. NCBI lineage: Eukaryota > Metazoa > Chordata > Chondrichthyes > Myliobatiformes > Dasyatidae > Hypanus > Hypanus sabinus. Next base: position 36,479,446 of record NC_082707.1, read on the forward strand.
TTGTTACATAAAAAATGAATGCCTAGAAATTGAATTAATTTGAATTCCTTGCAAATCACATACAAAAGCTAATTCATACCTATTTCAACATAACCAATGGAACTTCTTCCAAATAGAAAATTAGGTTTAAGATGTACAGGTGTAATTCAATTTAGTATGGCATTTTTTTCTGAAATTATTCAAGCAATGAATGATATTATCAATGCACACAATGTTTGTCTGTCTTACTTTCAGAAACAGGAACAATAATATACAATGTACTCTATATCCTTCATTTATTATTCCCAGTAAGTTAAGGAGCAAAGTCTGCAACAAACTGGAAGGAAATGTGTTTTAAAGTGTCCAGACAGGTATATGTAGTTCACCACAATGGGTGAAAGAGATACAGGGCTGCAGAAGGGGGAGTCCGATTAGAGAGAACAGAAGGCCGTGGAAGAAAGAAAAGGGTGGAGGAGCACAAAAGGGAGACAGTGGGAAAGCAAAGAGTTAAGGTGAGAGAGGGAGAAGGTTTGGGGAATGGCGGAGGAGAGGGACCATTACCGGAAGTTTAAGAAATCGATGTTTATGCCATCAGGTTGGAGGTTACCCAGATAGAATATAAGGTGTTAGTCCTGTTACGAACCCCGTAACTGGGTCACTTACCAGCAAAGATAGAGAGGTCCGTTGAAGTCTGATGGTACTATTTTTAACAATATTTATTGATAATGGGGCACAAACATCAGATCAATGCAAACATACAGATAATATACGTCATCAATATTAAATCTAAAAGCGCGAGTATAATAATAATCAATAAGAAGTAGCTCTATCGTTGTCCAGGGGATAATGGATTGTCCGATGGAAAGATAACAGTCACTGTTAGTTCGTTCAAGCTGCAGCGTTTTTGGGTTTGAGAGAGAGACGGGTTAAACTTGCCCAGGTCTTTGATGATGCCAATCCTTCGAGTCATTGGGAGTTGGTTTCCCCGTTGTTAGCTAAAAGCCAGTCTCCCGTGGTAAAAGCCACCAGTTCCGGGGCAAATGGAACTGAACGCACGTGGTCTCCTCCCTACCGGCTTCCGCTATTACGGGATCGCTAGCGTTTCTTCTGGTGCGTCTGAGGGGCTGTTCCCACAGACCCTCTTTTATCCTGACTCACAGGGTCACAGATGTCAATCAGCTTGGGGATGATGCAATCCCTCCCTCAACCAGCCCACTTTGCCTGAGGGCTTCCACGTAGCACAGTATTGCAATACACAAGTTCGTCTTCAAGAGACAATGGCCGTGTCCCGTAGCTTTATATCGCTGGGGAAACGAGACATTCCGCACGTCTCTCTCTCTCATTTCCTGGGTCTCCTGACCCAAATCAATAGTGATCTTGCGATTCTCATAAAGGAGGGGGCTACCCCGCACCCTTCGGCCCCTCAGAGCTGTGGTACATTCATAACAGTCCTCCAACCTAAGTGTGGCTTCATTGTGACAGTACAGGAGGCCATCTGCTGCTGTTCCATGTCTGCCAAAAGTCAGACCCAGCTTCACTATACACTTGGCTGCCGTGACCTCTGCTGGCAGTTGCCCCATCATGATTGGTGTATTCTGCATTAATCAGCCTGGCATTATTTTAAATATGTTTCTTCAGCTATTTAGAGACTCTTTCTTCAGGTCTCCAATCCTCCCGGTTTCACCTATCACCCTGTGTTTCTCTCTCCCTTCCCCCACCTTTTAAATCTACTCCTCAGCTTCTTTTCCTTCAGTCCTGCCGAAGGGTCTCGGACCAAAACGTCAGCTATACTTTTTTTCCATAGTTGCTGCCCGGCCTGCTGAGTTCCTCCAGCTTTTTGTGTGTGTTACTTTCATGGCTACAGTAGTTTCATTTCACACTTCCATTGGAGCACTCATGAGAAAAGTGTTCAGTGAACATGTTTAAATAATCTAAATGAAACAACTCCATTGAAAGCTGCAGGTGTGACCTTAAACAAACCAATATAGTACACAGCTCATTTCTCATCTGGCCATTGGTGGCATTGGCCACTTTAATTACTTAACTACTCGATCTCAGTATGATCAACTATCTTAAAATTGATGCAGTTCATTTAGCTTAAGTAACACCCTCAAAGGCATAACTAGAAAATGCTATTGTACTTTTCATCAATATATCGAATCTTGATTTTTCTCAATAATGTTACTTGCGGCTTTCAAAACGTTTATGAAGAGTATGGACTAATCTCTACTGAGATAATCTGCTTGGTGCTGAGATGGTGCATATAAATGCCAGAGTAACAGCATGGACAGAAATGGACAAAGAATAAAAAATGTTTGTGATTACATAGAGAAAAATCTTAATCAAAGAAATAACTATGGTAAAGCCTGAACAAGTCTGTAGTTGTTATTATTATGGCTTTCAAACTATTGTGAAACTGAGACCCAATAAAATTGCATCTCCTAAATTGCTTTTAAAAATAAAATTTTGGAAATTATTGATCAACAATAAAAACTGAAGAACACACTCTGAACTGAACCAAATTTGGAACAGCAAATTTCAAGCACTATTTATATTCTACAAGTCTAGACTGCAAATTGTTAAATCTGGTTATTTTTGGCCCAATAGTAGATCAAATGAATATTAAAAAACTATATTAAAACTTTTGAGTCAATTACATTTTTACTTTAAAAGTCTGATTTTTTTGATGAGTGAACTAGTCAAGTGTCAAAGTAACAGTCGAGTTTATTGACCTAAGTGCAAGTATGCAATGATAAACTTGGAGAAGCACCACTGGCACATAGCATCTTACAAGCAGCTTTCACATGAAAAATACAAATTAAACATATCAGATGAGGAGTGCCAATAACATTTCAACTAGGGAGTTTACAGACAAGTAATGAATTTAGTTTTTAATCCTAGTGACCTGGTTTGACTTGGAGCTGAGGTTCTTGGATATAAATGAATATTCTGTTCACCAACTGGAGCAATCAAAACTTGGGGGAAAAAATCAGATGAAACATTAAACAATACGTCTTCGATCTTTAAGTTTTGGTTCCATCATACAAGTACAAGATTGTGAGACATAAAAATGAAAAGCTGTTGTGCTGAATTAAAGGTCTACGTTTGGAGGATTTAAACGCTGAGTGAGATGGATTGAAAAGGCATGGTGTCAGGACTGGAGGTGAGGGTTGAGTTGGTTCTGCTCACTGCTCTGCAAGGTTTACTCCACTCTCTGTGGCTCTGGGTCTGTGAGTCTGCTCCTACTTCGTGCACGAACTCCACGATGATTTGCTCTGCTGTGTGATGAACTGAGGCTAAGGCTTTGTGTCTATGAACTCACTTTCATTCTGAATGACATTGCTGGCTTTTATTTGATCATACAATTTGCACTTTTTTCTCACTTTGTTTTTTTTTCTCTCTTTACACATTGGTGTTTTTTTAAATTTGTTCTTTTGGGTTTCCTGTTTTGTGGTTGCTTGTAAGCAGACAAATCTCAAGCTTGTATAATTTATACAAACTTTGATAATAGACTGTACTTTGAACTTTATCATAGAGATTAAATTAACTGTGCTAAGTAATTAATTTGAATTAGTATTTTAATTTTAGTTTGTCTATTGGGACTTGGATATATTTTTTTTTTTTGCTTGTTGCTTCTATGGAACCTACCAAAACATTCTTCTGCTCCTGTAAGTTAAGTGACATGAGGTGAGAAGTTAATTGTCCAAGGGAATCAATACAGAGTTTTCTTCACTCCAAGCACAGATGAACCTATCACACTTTCAGAGGCAGTTTACACCACATGATGATGTGTACTTACATCATGAATATAGGGGGCAATTTTTTGAGTAGATCCAACTCTTAAGAACAACAAAGACGTATGAAGACCCCAAGGGAAAATACTACTTGTGTTACTATAAGCTTGTTATAAAGCCCAGAGAAAGTAGGGTGGGGGAAAGAGGGATAACAGTGGCCACAGAGCTTTTGATTGGTAAGAAGGGGTAGATTTGCAATATCTTTCTAGAAACATTGAGTCAGATTCTGTGGCTACCTACACCAGGTTGCTACCTACTACATGCACTTGGAAGTGAAAATGGAAGAAGCCAACAAGGAGTCTACCTGTTGACTCTGCATACTCAAGGAATATTCAGTACTGAAATTCACTGGAGATGTGGTCTCCAGCTGACTCAGAGAGATCCCAATGTTATTTGTACTGTTACTATTCTTACTATTAATGAATTATTTCATGGCCTTAGGGTGACTTTACTGGCCATTTGTTCCAAGCAGGGAATTGAACCTGCAGTCACATCGATGTAGATGCTTGGAATTCATGCAGCATAGAGAATGGCCCATGCCCAAGATGACTATCTACACTAGCCCCACTAGCTTGTATCCAGCCCATATTCCTGTACAAATGTATTTACAGAATTGTAATTGTAGTTGCCTCTCTCACCCCTCCTCTGACACTTGTTCTTTTGCCCTTCGCCTTCTTTGTGAAAAACCTCGCCTTAGATCCACTTTAAATCTTTTCTCTCACCTTAAACCCATCTGTTCTAGTTTTAAGCACATTTATTCGGTGAAACTGTCTGTAACTGCCTATCCTACCTGTGTCTCCATAATTTTAATACCCTTAATAAGGCCACCCCACAGCCTCGTGTGTTAATTCTGCAACCTCTCTAGCTTAACCACAACCATAAGGGTATGTAACAAAGGCAAAAGCACTGTTTTATTGCAAAATCCCCATTGAAAAAAGCCTGCGCTTTGCTTATGTTTCTGGTGTTCACAATTTTTATTTTCCTTTTTAAATATTGCATCCAGTACAAAATGGCACGAGTTCCTGGAACAAATGCTTGGATCGAACACTTTAATAACTTTATAGAAGGAGAATTATCAGAACCATGGAGTTTGAATTTCAGATACGACATTGTAGATAAACTAGATGATCGGCAAAGAGCAAATGATTGGAAGATTTATAAAACATCAGCTTTTGGCAGGTAAGGCAATACATATTTGGAATCCAAATGTACAACTGAAATGGGCTATTTTGTGGAAAAATATATTCCAGGAAGTTGCCATGCTCAATCCATTTTTCAGAGTAAAGCAAATGGCAATGAGGCACATTCTTCCTGATGGCTAATGTTCAGCATTACAAGGTTATGGATACGTCTTTGAGTGCATACAAATAGTTCCCTCACCATCATCCTAACAAAATATTAGATGTGAAATGCCCTTCAAAAATTATGAAATATTGATATAACATGCAAAATTTATTTGCATGGGTCCTTGATATTTTAATGTGGATTGTGTAACATACGAACAAAGGCACAGAGAGACCCAACAGTTACTTGAGACTTTCATTCATGGTGATTAAGACTGATCTGTGACCCAATCCAATTGTTCAATATATTCCATACATCTTCCTTCATCCTGTTTTCCACAGTAGATTTGATTAACAGAAATCAACAATCTCAGAGTTGAAAATAACAACTGACCTTACATAACTTGTCATTTATAGAAGAGAGATCCAACTTCCTGCTGCCTTTAATATTTATTAGTATATTCTAATTTAATGGCTAAAATATCTGATTTTTGTTATGTTTAGTCTCTGATTCTCCAGCTAGTGGAAAGTTTTTCTCATTTTCCATTTAAATGTTGAAATCTTTCATCAAATCACCACTTAACAGTCCAGTTTCTATGGAATCCAATCCAAGTCTGTGTAATAATGCTGTCCAACTTAACTCTCATAAACTTGAGATTCTGCAGGCCAAGACCCTTCATCAGGACTGAAAAGGAAGGGGAAGACACCAGAATAAAAAGGTTGAGGGAGGGGAAGGAGGACAAGCTAAAAGATGATAGGTGAAGCCAGGTGGGTGGGAAGGTAAAGGAATGGCAAAGAAGGAACCTGATAGGAGACTGTACCAAGAGAGAAAGGGAAGAAGGAGGGGCACCATGGGGAAATGATAGGCAGTTGAGAAGAGGCAAGGAGTCCAGAGTGGGGCATGGAAGGGGAATGGAAAAGAAAAAAAAAAATACCAAAAGGAGAAATCAATGTTCATACCATTAGGTTGGAGGCCACCCAGATGGAACAACCCCAAAAGCAGCCCCACTGTGGCAGAAAAGGTGATGGATTGACACTTTGGAACGGAATGGGATAGGAATTGATATGGTTGGCCACCGGGAAATTTTGCATTTGACAAATGGAGCAGAGGTGCTCAACAAAATGGTCCCCCAAATTACGTCGGGTCTCGCTAATGTAAAGGAGGCTGCATTGGGAGCACAGGATACAATAGGCGCCCCTCAATAGATTTGCAGGTGAAATGCTGCCTTATCTGGTAGGACTGTTTGGGATCTTGAATGGAGGTGAGGGAAGAGGTGGTATAGCATTTCTGTCACTTGCAGGAATTTATGCCAGGAGGGAGATTAGTGGAGGGGGACAAATAGACAAGGGAATCATGAAGGGAGCAATCCCTGTGAAAAACAAAGAGTGTTGGGGGCAGGCAGCGAGTAAAGATATGTTGGTGCTTGGATCGTATTGAAGATGGTGGAAACTGCAGAGGATGATATGTTGGATGCAGAGGTTCATGGGGTGGTAGGTGAGGACAAGGAAACTCTATTCCTTTTAAGGAGATTGGAATATGGGTTAAATGTGGATGTCTAGGAAAATGAGATGTGGGTGAGGACAGCATCAATGTCGGATTAACTCTCAAACTTGATCATTCACTACTTGACAAAATTATCAAAATCGTCACAAAACTCATTGTGGCTGTATAAAAGTCCTAACTCTCCAAACAAGGAGTCATTTGCACTGAGGTCAAGTGAGATTTCTCATTGTGATGCTAAATACAATGTCCTTGAGATACATAAAACTTTTGTGGAAACTTACCTTGTCAAGGGCAATTAGTAAATCTTGATCTGAGCTAGAGAATTTCCACCTCAAGATTGGAGCCAGCTCAGATTGTAGTGGAAATAGTTACAACTATTTTTTTAATAGTTACATAGATGATACTTCTTACTGCTGCCCCCCTTCAGCTTCCTGTACAAGGATTTTTGGGCAATGGTAGACTTTTACTTCTTTGACATGTATAGTTGTGTTTTGTCATGTTTGAGGACCTGAGTGATGATCATTCTATCCTGCCTGCAGATGAACGTTACTGAGCAGAGGAAGCAGCTTAATATGCTCTCCAATCCCTGTATATTCATCCTGAACTAAGGTGTGTACATTAAGCAGGGTCTTCTAAATTCATCATAAACAGGCCCCTGAATCATAAAACAGGACTTGTTCTGTATTATTTTAATATAAATATCATCACCTAGTGTAACTAAAGTTTATCATGTGTATGAGTTAACCCTTTACTACATAGTGAATATATCTGAAGACAGCATGCTTAATTCAGATAGAAACAGAAAATGACAGAAATGCATCACTAATAAATGCTTTATCAACCTGAATAGCTAACTCCGTTTTTCTCTTGATGTTAGCTGATCTACTGGGTGCTGCTACCATTTTCTGGTTTTATTTTAAATTTCCAGCATCAGATTTTTTTCTTGATGAATGATGCATAGATGTTTGATTGCAATATGAAACTGTATTAAATGCACCGGATGAATTCCAAATGTAAAATTTCGTATTTTTAACAATATTAACTACCCTCCTTTTATCTTCAACAGATTTAATTGTCGCTGTTCACATTCATGGTGTTCAGCTCGTGTCAATATTGTATTTCATTACCGACGGAAACAGCAGCGTGGATCAGTTTTGCTTCGTCCCTTCCGACAGCAATGCCGAGATTGCAAGAACCCCCTATGGCTAAAACCACGGGTTAATTCCACCGAAATGGATCAAGTGTTCGGCAGGCTTATTGTAAAAATCCTCAAAAATTGCTACAACGTTTCTGATGTGGATGATAGAGATAGATCTCTGAAACCACGGAGGACTAGCCCTCATGAAAAGGATCTCTGTGAAGCCTGTATATTGGGTATCTGCAGCTTGTAAATTAATAAGGCTAGTAACATAATCTCTGCAACGAAGCTTGGGTAGAAATTTGACTTTGTCCAACAGGTAATTTACCAAAATATAATTAAAATTAAATGGTAGTATATTGTTTAAGTAACAATAAAAGAAATATTTATATAATTACCAGCCTAAGATCCTCCAAATACACTGCACCTCTCAGCATAAGACTATGTTTATTTTTCCTCCTAGTTTTTTTTTCTGCATTTAGCAATCTGAAAATATTTTAATAAAATTACTTTCAGTAAAAGTGGTCCAGCCAACAAACTAAATCTTATTTACATTGGAGAGTGGGCAGCCAGCGATACCAGTTTGAGAAAGCCGCTATGCAATTAGCGCACCTTTAGAGGACAGGTACGAAAGAGAAGCTGACATATTTGTCAACGTCAATCAAGAGGAATAGACGAGACACTTACCAGGAACAGCTACAATGGCGAGTAAAGGGTAATAAATCAGTTGGATGGTCCGAATGGATTCTCACTGTACTGCAGGCACATTGGACTTCAACAAGATCCAATGTATCATTACTTGCACTTAATTAACTTAAAATGCATACTTGCTCACTTTTCACCTCCTCCGGAACGGAGAGAACTACTAGGACATTATGACAGCATTTAAGAACTGACCATGTAGTGCAACCTGTCAGAGGCCAGTCTGGCATTAATCATTTGCTTTGTAGACATTGATCGGAAGGCAATGGGTAAGTTGATGATGGCTTGAAGCTCTGCCTCTGATCTGACACAATTGCAAACGCCATCAGTGCACTGCAGTTCACTGCTGAGTTGGGGGCAACCTTGGCGATGGAGTGGAGACAAAATAGGTTGAATAGTTTCCCATTGCTCCTCAGAAACAATGAACCATTTTCAGTATTTCGGGAGCACAAGCTTTGGCTCACTTGGGAAATGTGCAAATGCAGATCAAGGTCTCAGACATGACACAAATCTCATGGTCTATGAGACAGCAGTGACCTTCTTATGTGCTTCTGAAATTTGAACTACCTACACTGCACAGATTATCGCATCCACTGTTATTGCCTTTTCAAGGTGATATCTGCTAATATTACCTGTAACTGAATCAGGGACAGAATAGAATCATCTGTAGCTGAAAACAAGACTTTGCTTAAACAACACACCCAAAATGCTGGAGGAATTCAGCAGATTTCCAGCATCTGCTGATTTTCTCATGCTTAAAACTTTGCTTAAAACAGAGCTGAAACAATAGTCACAAATTTGTTTCGGCTTTTGAATTTCAATGCCAGATTTATCAATGATTAAAAAGGAGACAATGTCCTGAAATTTAAAAAATTCAAAATAAACAGTTGAAAAACAATGATTTTTTTTGCTGCTCAATTTATTATAATCTATATTTAAAAAAAAATCCAAAAGCTAACTTATCCCAGCCAAAATCAGTCTGGCATCATTCTAAGCAAAAGATTATTAGAACAAAACAAATTGCTTAAGATACTCAGTAGCTCATGCTGAAAGAATGCATGCAGGTGCAGGTGTTTTAGATACAAACCTGGAGAATACAGTCAATAATACACATCCCATTTTTATTTTAACCATCTGCAGCATTTTGTTCTACATTTAACAATTTGATCTTGCAAAATATTCAAAATAAATTGAGGCTACATTAATATCATGCCTAACAAAACTAAACTGAAAAACAGTCCTTCGTTTGAGACCCCTACAGCTCCAAAGGAAATGTAGTTTACTAGAGATCAGAAAACACAGTATCTTTACCATTTCAGTACAACTTCTTGATGCTTTGTGCTCTCACTCCTGTCAACTCATTCCTTATATTTGCTTCTAATAATCCTTCCTTGGTTATTTGTTCCTTTTCTCTTTCTTTCTGTGTCACTACACCTGTTTACAATGTCAACTTTATAACACCATCTGGAAAGCAAACCAAATATTTGAAAATAAAACAGATGTTAAGGAAGTCTGATATAAGACCGTAAGGCAGGTGGAACAGAATTAGGCTATTCAGCCTGTTGAGTCTGCTCCACTATTTGATCACGGCTGATCTGTTTGCCTTTTTTTTGGAATTTATTTTTTATTGAAGTTTATCATCAAACAAACATTTCCATAAGATGTATTTCAGATACTATATATATATATCATATAATTATATTTGTCACAAATCTCCACATAATATTTATCTGAGGTATACACTTATTGAAAGGAGAGGAGAGAAAGCAATCGAAATAAGAAAACTATGTGCAAAGTAGGGAGTGATCTTTGCCCTCTTAACCCTATTCTCCTGTCTTTTCTCCATAATGTTTACACCTTTACTAATTAGAATCAGAATTATATGTATTAGCATTGACATGCATTATGAAATGTGTTGTTTTGTGGTGGCAGTCAGATTAATACATAACATTTCTCATTTACAGTAATGTTTATAAGTAAATAAGTAGTGCAAAGAAAAAGCAAAATCATGAGGTAGTGTTCATGGATAGTTCAGAAATCTGATGCGGAGGGAAAGAAGCTGTTCTTAAAATGCAGTGTATGTTGTCAAGCTCCTGTATCTGCTCGCTGAAGGCATTATGAGAAAAGAGCTTGTCCTGAATTGCCTTTCAAAGATATTCTTGATGGTAGGGAGGCAGTGGCCCCTCCGTAACAGATGGTAATGCAACAAGTCGGAATTCTCTCCACTGCACATCCCTAAAAATTTGCTAGCTCTGAGTGACACATGACATCTTTTCAAATTCTTATGAAATATTGCTGTTGGCATGCATCAGTATCCTGGGTCCAGGATAGATCCTCAGGGATGTTGATACCCTTTCCACTGCTGACCTCTCAATGAGAACTGCTGCATGCTCTGCCAACTTCCTCTTCCTGAAGTCCATAATCAATTCCTTGCTCTTACCGATGTTACAACTACAACATCAGTCAACCAGCTAATCTAACTCATTCCTGTATACTGCCTTGTCACCGTCGGCCAACATGGATGTGGATTTGATGGCGTTTGAGCTGTGCCTTATCATAGCCACGAGTGTGGAGAGAGTAGTGGGCTAAGAATGCCTTCTTAAGGTGTGCCGGTGTTGATTGTCAGCAATGAGGAGACATTATTTCCAATTCGCAGTGACTGTAGTCAACAATCTATCATTCTGTGCTTCAAATATACCCAATGACTTTGCCTTCTCAGCTATCTGGGGCAATAAATTCCACAGATTTACCACGCTTTGGCTAAGGAAATTCAGACTGATTTCTGTTCTAAAGTGACATCTTCTATTTTGGTGCTGTCCCCTCTGGTTCTAGACTCTTCCACTATTGGGAGCATCCTCTCCACATCCACTTGATTGAGGCCATTCAATATTCTGTAGGTTTCAATGACATTCCAACTCCACTTCCTTCCCCACCCTCTGCCATACCATTCTTCTAAGCTCCAGTGAGTAAAGGTCCAAAGCAATATATAAATACTTCCATTTCTGGGAATGTTCTCACAAACTTGCCCTGGACTGTTTTCAATGCCAGAAGAGCCTTTCTTAAATATTTGACCATAAGACATAGGAGCAGCATTAGGTCATCTGGCCCATCAAGTCCACTCCGCCATTCTTTTCTTTTCTCCTCCTCAACCCCAGTTCCCGGCCTTCTCCCCGTTACCTTTGATGCCATGTCCAATCAAGAACCTATCAATTTTTGCCTTAAATACACCCAATGACCCGGCATCCACAGCTGCATGTGGCAACAAATTCCACAAATTCACCACCCTTTGACTAAAGACATTTCTCCATATCTCTGTTTTGAAAGGGTACCCTTCTACACTGACGCTGTGCTCTCTTGTCCGAGACTTGTCTAGGTTTTTCAAAATTCAAAAGGTTTCAATGAGGTCCACCCTCATCCTTCTAAATTCCAGTGAGTACAGACCCAGAGCCATCAAACGTTCCTCATATGATAACGCTTTCATTCCTGTAATCATCCTTGTGAAACTCCTCTGGACCCCCTCCAAAGCCAGCACATCTTTTCTAAGATGAGGGGCCCAAAACTGTTCACAATACTCAAGGTAAGACCTCACCAGTGCTTTATAAAACCTCAGCATCACATCCTTGCTCTTGTATTCTGGAACTCTTAAAATGAATGCTAACATGGCATTTGCCTGCTACACCACTGACTCAACCTGCAAGTTACTCTTTAGAGTATTCTGCATAAGGACTCCCAAGTCCTTTGCATCTTAGATTTTTGGATTTTCTCCTCGTTTTGAAAACTGTCTGCACATTTATTTCTACAATCAAAATGTATGACCATGTATTTTCCAACATTGTATTTCAATTGCCACTTTCTTGCCCATTCTTCAAATCTGTCTAAGTCCTTTTGCATCCTACCTGCTTCCTCAACATTACCTACCCCTCCACAAATCTTCCTATCATCTGCAAACTTGGCAACAAAGCCATCTATTCCATCATCTAAATCATTTACAGACAGCATAAAAAAGTGGTCCCAACACCGACTCCTGCAGGACACCACTAGTCACTGGCAGCCAACCGAAAAAGGATCCTTTTATTCCCATTCGCTGCCTCCTACCAATCTGCCAATGTTCTAACCATGTTAGTAACATTCCTGCAATACCATGGCCTCTTAACTTGGTAATAAGCCTCATGTGTCAAAGGCATTCTGAAAGTCCAAATTTACAACATCTACTGCATCCCCTTTATCTATCCTACCTGCAAGTTCATATATAGTCCTGTGTCACCATGTACTCCATAACCTCATCCTTAACAACTGACTCTAACATCTTCTCAGCCACTGAGGTCAGGCTAATTGGTCTTTCATTTCCTTTCTTAAAGAGTGGAATGACATTTGCAATTTTCCTGTCCTCTGGCGCCATGTCAGAGCCCAATGATTTTTGAAAGATTATTTCTAATGCCATTACAATCTCTAACGCTACCTCTTTCAGAACCCTAAGGTGCAGTGTCTCTGGTCTGGGTGACTTATGTACCTTTAGGTTTTTCAGCTTTTTGAGCACGTTCTCTCTTGTAATAGTAAATGCACCCACATCTCTTACTTCAAACTACAATATCAGGCATACTGCTCGTGTCTTCCACGGTGAAGATTGATGCAAAATATTAATTTAGTTCATCAGCCATCTCCTTGTCCCCAATTATTTCTCCTGCCTCATTTTCTAGCAATCCTATGTCCACTCTCGTTTCTATTTTATTTTCAACATACTTGAAAAAACTTCAGCTATCCACTTTGATTTTATTTACTAGCTTCCTTTCATATTTCATCTTTTCCCTACTAATAATTTTTTTAGATGCTCTCTGTAGGTTTTCAAAAACTTCTCAATTCTCTATCTTCCCAATTTTTGCTTTGTTGTATGCCCTTTCTTTTGTTTTTACATTAGCTTTGACTTCCCTTGTCAGCCAAGGTTGTACTATTTACCATTTGAGTATTTCTTCATTTTTGGAATACATACATCCTGTATTTTCCTCATTTTTCCCAGAAATGCATGCTATCGTTGCTCTGCTGTCATCCCTGCCAAAAACTCCTTCCAATTTACTTTGGCTAACTCCTCTCTCATACCCCTGTAATTTCCCTCACTCCACTGAAATATTGCTACATCAGACTTTACTCGAAGTCTCCAACTTCCTGTAATTCCCTCCTTCTCCCTTCCCCCATCCCACCTTCACTCTGTCTCCTCTTCCAGCTGCCTATCACCTCTCATGACTCTGCCTTCTTCTACTACCCATAGTGCTTTCCTCTTAGATTCCTTCTTCACCTCTCCTGCCTATACCCTCCCTGCTTCCCCTCCCCCACCTTTCCCTCTGATTGGTTTTCCACCCTCCCCCACCTTCTTTATAGGGCCCCTGCCCCCTCCTTCTTTAGTCCTGACGAAGGGTCTCGACCCGAAACATTGACTGCTTCTTTCAAAGGATGCTGCCCAACCTGCTGAGTTCATCCAGCCTTTTTGTACGTCTTGATCAGACTTTACTTTCTCCCCATTAAATTTAAATTTGAACACTATCATATTGTGATCACTGGTTCCTAAGGGTTCGTTATATAACACCCGATCCAGCATAGTAGCTATTTCCCTAGTAGGCTCAATGACAAACTGCTCTAAAATGCCATCTCTTAGGCATTCAACAAACTTAATCCCTTGAGATCCATTACCAACCTGATTTTCCCCAATCGATCTGCATGTTAAAATTTTCCATGACTACCAGAACCTTGCCCTTTTGACTTGCCTTTTCTATTTCCTGTTGTAAGCTGAGGTCCACCACCCAGCCACAGTTGGGAGGCCTGTATGTGTATAACTGTCATCAAGGTTGTTTTACCCTTGTTGTTTCTTAACTCAACCCACAAGGATTCAACATCTTCCAATCCTATGTCACATCTTTCTACTGATTTGATGCCATTCTTTACCAGTAGAGCCACACCACACCCTCTGCCTACCTTCCTATCCCTCCAATGTAACATATAACCTCAGATATTCAGCTCCTATCTACAATCATCTTTTAGCTACGATTCACAGTGATGGCCACAACATCATACCTGGCAATCTGTAATAGTGCAACAAGATCATCCACCTTATTTCTTATACCACGTGTATTTAGATACACCTTGAGTACAGTATTTGCTATCCTTTCTGATTCTGCATCCCTAATGTTTTGATATTCAGCCTATTGGCTGCAACTAAGTCTTATCACCTGCCTGCCCTTCCTGACAGTCTAGCTGCATGCTATCTTTTCTTTTTTACCATCTGTCTCGTCCTGAGATTCTTCACTCCGGTTCCACCCCACTGCCAAATTAGTTTAAACCCTCCCCATCAGCTCTAACAAACCTACCTGTGAAAATATTGGTTCCCCTCAGGTTCAAGTGCAAAACTGTCACTTTTGAACAGGTCATACCTCCCCCAGAAGAGATCCCAATGATCCAAGAACCTAAAGCCCTGCCCCCTGCATCAGCTTCTCAGCCGGCCTTTATCTGCCAAATCATCCTGTTTCTACCCTCACTGATGCCTGGCACAGGCAGCAATCCTGAAATTACAACCCTGGAGGCCCTGCTTCTCAGCTTTCTACATAGCTCTAAAAATACTCTTTTCAGAATTTCATTACTTTTCCTTCCTATGTAATTGGCACCAATATATACCAAGACATCTGGCTGCTCACCCTCCCTCTCCAAAACATTGTGGAGGCAATGTGAGTCATCCCTGACCCTAGCACCCGGGAGGCAACATACCATCTCTGTGTGTCCCATTCACATCCACAGAATCTCCTGTCTGTTCCCCTCAGTATTGAGTCTCCTATCACTACCACTCCCTTCTCTCTCTTTCCCTTCAGCACCATGGACCCATGCTCAGTGCCTGTAACCTGGTTGCCGTGGCATTCTCCTGGCAGGTCATCCCCCACAAAAATTTTGAAAGCAGTACACTTGTTTTTGAGGAGAATGGCCATAGGAATGCTCTGCTCTAACTGCCTATTTCTGCTGACAGTCACCCAACTACTTGCCTCCTGCAACTTGGGGATAACTATTTCCCTGTAACTTTGATCAACTATCTCTTTACTCTCCCATGCAAGCCGAAGGTCATCCAGTTGCTGCTCCAGATCCCTAACACGGTCTTCAAGGAGCTGCAGCCAGATGCACTTCACGCTGATGTAGTTCCCCGGGAGAATCTGGGTCTCCCAGTTCTCCAACATCCGGTGCAAAGAACACATCACAACTGTTTAATAGTACAGTAAGACAGGGAAAAAATATAAAAAGGAAACCTTAACAGATGCTTTACACAGAGTCCTTTGAACCAAAGCCTGTCACTTCTACTCTCGCCACTGGCTGCTCCACTTAAACCATCTGTACTTTTATTTAGTCCGTAGAGCTCTGTTGATGCCGCTGATAGGTCCCGTGCAATGGGCAAATGCCTCCAAAGCTCTCTTTTAAATTATTGCTGCCGATCTGTGAGAAACACCTCTTCTTCGTAGAGCTCTGCTGATGCCGCCGATAGGCCCCGTACAAACGCTTGCGAAGCTCTTTTTAATTATTCGCCATGAACCTGCGAGAAACGCCTCCTCTTTGAAGATCTCTGTTGACACCACTGATAGGCCCCATACATTCGGACCCAAAATCACTATAGAACATTATGTAAACAAGTAAGAAACCTGTCAACGTGAAACATCAATTTAGTTAATTTCTCCACTGATGCTGCCTGACATACTGAGTATTTCCAGCAACAAACCATTTGCCGAAGGAACTCACAGGATTGAGTAGCATCTACTGGGGGAAAGGAATCATTGACAATTTTGGGTCAAAACCCTGCTCTGGAATCCTGACTCTACAGTCTCTTGCGTATCTATTTTATGAGTCCACTACAAAGACTCTTCAAATTGTTACGTCTGTAGCCCCCCTCCTTTGTGAGAATCGCAAGATCACTGTTGGGTTGGGTCAAGGGGCCCAGGAAATGAGAGAGAGACACGCAGAATGCCTCGTTTCCCCGGCGAGTTAAAGCTACGGGACATGGCCATTATCTCCGGAAGACAAAGTTGTGGATTCAAGACTCTACTACGTGAACGCCCTCAGGTAAAGTGGGCTGGTTGCGGGAGAGATTGCACACCCCCAACCTGATTGACATCTACGACCCTGCGAGTCAGGATAAAAGAGGGTCTATAGGAACAGCCCCTCAGACGCACCTGAAGAAACGCTAAGCGACCACGTAACAGCAGGAAGTCATCTGAAGGAGGCCACGTGCGTTCAGTTCCGCTGCTGGAATTGGTGGCTGGAACCACGGAAAACGCCTTTTAGCTAACAACGGGGAAACCCACTCCCCTGACTCAACTGATTGGCATCATAAAAGACCTGGGCAAGTTTAAACCGCCTCGCTCTTAAACCCAAAAACTCTGCAGCTTGAACGAACTAACAGTGACTGTTAGCTTTCCATCGGAAAATACATTATCTCCTAGATAACGATAGAGCTATTTCTTATTGGTTATTATTATACCCGCGCTTTAGATTTAGTATTGACGATGTATATTATCTGTATGTTTGCATTAATCTTATTTTTGTGCCCTTTATCAATAAATACTTTTAAAAATAGAACCATCAGACTTCAACGAACCTCTCTGTCTTTGCTGGTAAGTGATCCAGTTACGGGATTTCATAACAAAATTGGGTTCTCGTCTCGGGATTGGATACCAAATTGGGAGGCCAGTGAATCGGGCTTGTAAGTCCAAAACTTGGATCTGGTTACGTGGGTAGCCAGACGGGAAACCAGCAAAGATGGACGTGGATGAATTTATAGAAAACCCGACTCTGGAGGCGCTAGAGGCGGCCTCCAAATTGGACTTGATAAATTTGGCGAAGGGGTTAAACCTTGCAGAGGTGAGGTTGTCAATGAAAAAGTCGGAGGTGCAAAGGGCAATAACTCAATATTATATCGGGAAAGATGTGTTTGCGGCTGCAGTATTGGAGAATATCCCTGAAAAGGTACCAGCTAGTGGGACGGCTCAGTTAGAGTTGGAGAAGTTAAAGTTGGAACATGCAATTAAGTTAAAGCAGCTGAAAGAGCCAAGAGAGAGAGGGAAAGGGCCGAGAGTGAGGGAGCATGTGCTCCAGCTGAAGGAGTTAGAGGTGAAACGAGAGCATGAAATGAGGTTAAAACAGCTGGAAGCAGCTGAGAAAGAGAAACAGAGGAAACATGACTTGGAGATGGAGAAGTTACGGCAGGAGCCACGAGTTCTGGGGTCAGACCGAGAGGAGCGGTTCAATATTAGTCGAGAGTTGAGGTTAGTACCTCCGTTCGAGGAGACGGATGTTGATAGTTATTTCTTGCTTTTTGAAAAGGTGGCCGTGAATCAGAAGTGGCCCAGAGGTCAGTGGGTGGCGTTGTTACAAAGTGTGTTAAAAGGGAAGGCACTGCGGGCAAATACGGCATTGGCCATGGAGGAGGGAGAGGAGGAGAGTTATGTCAAAGTAAAGGCGGCCACTCTCCAGAGTTATGAGCTAGTAACTGAGGCGTATAGACAAAAGTTTAGAAATTTAAGGAAAGGGTGGAATCAGACTTATACCGAGTTTGCCTAAGAGAAGGGTGTGCTCTTGGACCGGTGGTGCACCGCAGAGAGAGTGGAAGAGGATTATGGGTGTCTCAGGGAGTTAATTCTGATTGAGGAATTTAAAGGTTGTGTTTCGGAGGATATCCGGATGTATTTGAATGAGAAGCCGCATAAGTCCATCTCAGAATTTGCTAGGTTCGCAGATGAATATGCCCTAACCCACAAGACAAAGTTTTCCTCAAATAAAAGTTCCCAGAGAGACCGTGGGAACCATCGAGAAAGTCCACCGGCTGAGGCAGCCGTCCTGCCGGAAGCTAGTGGTAAGGTTGAGGGGGAAAAGGCCAGCCGGCCAGAGATTCCCGGGCTTGACCTGTTTTAATTGTGGAAGGGGGGGGGCATATTGCATCTCGGTGCTTTGCTCTGAGGAAAGAGACAGGAAAAGGGAAAGCAGCAGTCCCTATCGGATGTGCCATGGTAATCAGTAAATTGACAAGAGAGCCCCGGGTAGACAGAGTACGAGAAGGGTCTGAGACTTGTCTGTCACACGGAACTGTGTCTGTGAGGGAGGGCGACACACTACTTCCCATACGGATCTGGAAAGACACGGGGGCTGAGCTGTCATTGATCAGCAGTAAGGTACTAGAGTTTGGTCGCAAGACGAGAATGGTAGCTGTGAAGGGAATAATTAAAGGGACAGAAATAGTGCCCTTACATAAGGTCATTATGGATTGTGAGCTGGTATCTGGACCAGTTGAAATAGGGGTGCGGTCAGAATTCCCAAGAACTGACACGGACGTCCTTCTCGGTAACGATTTGGCAGGTGGTAAGGTTTGGGGAGCCATGATGCCGACCCGCCGGCCAGTGAGTGCGGTGGCCCTGCCCCTAGATTCCCAGACCTATCCCGCATGCACGGTCACTCGCAGCCTGCCGAGAGAGGCAGCTAAGAACGAGAGCAGTTTAAATCGGGCCAGTTTTGATTTGGCCGAGATGTTTCTACCGACCCTGTACCACGAGGGTTTAGAGGGCGGTAAAACGAAGAGTAGTAAAGTGAAAGAGGGTAAAGGAGCGGAGGTAGATCTGCCCTTAGCGAGGAGAAAGGTCCTAGAGGCAGAAAATAAAGATGTGGAACCGATAGAGTGGTTAGGAGGTCCAGAGTTGGACAGGGATGATCTGTCTGGTTTGGCAGAACTGTTCAAAGAAGTTGAAAATTCTAAAGGTGTTCCCGATAATGAAATGAGGGCAGTCCTAGATGAAAAGGGTGCCCTTGCCTTGAAAAAGTCTGCTGGGTTGGCAGATGAGGTTGTTTCAGCCCGCGGGGTTGAGTTTACTCCGGAAGGGAGTTGCCCAGAGAGTACCTGGGAGGATCGGGGGAACTTAGAATTTGAAAAGGGTATGGGTATTGAAAGCCTGGAAGAGGCCAATGTCCCATTTGAGTGTGTCCAAGACGGGGATGCACGTGGTACTGAACCTAGTAATGGAGCTCAGAAAAAGTCTGAGGTATTTGATTCAGTGGAACGAGACGGCTGTCCTTGTGACGGATAGACTTGGTTCAGTGAAGAAAGGGTTAACCTTGGTAATAGTGGAAAGTGAGAGTTCCCAGGTGTTTGTGCTCGATGATGTGTTAAAAGTTAATGCGGAGTTCAAAAATAGGGAGATAAATATTATCATTGAAGGAAACAGGAAATCTGTAGTTCCCAAATCGAATGAAGAAATTTTAAACCCTGCTGATCGCTTACCGATTAAGCCGGGAGATGACGGGGCCCCCCACGCTATTGTTATTCCAGAGTGTGGTGTGAAAAGGCAGAATTTGAAATGCTGCTTGAGCAAAGAGTTCGAATTGAAAACACATAGCCTGAAGGGTCCTGACGAGAGGGCTAGCCACCTGTGTAAAATTAAAGAATTGGGTGGAAATTCAGAAAATGGTCTAAGTTTGGGACACAGTGTTGATAAAATAATTCCTATGGAAAAGGCGGGCGAGGGTTTATCTCGCTACATTACCCAAGCTCCCCACATGGGAACTCACTGGAAAAGAGGCAACGGTTAATGGGGACGCCATTTTTAAATAGCAAAGCTGGTTGTACGGGATTTAGACAAAGCCTGTGAATAATAAAGACGGCCCCCTTGGAAGCCTGCCTGTTCAGTTTGAAAACGACCGAACGATTAGTATTTACATAAACTTGTGTAGATGCACGTAAGGTAAGATCACACCTCCTTAGTTTTGTTGCTGAAGGAAAGAAATAAAAATAGGTGGTTATTAAAATTGAAATCTGATGCTACAAGACTTTAGTACGGTACAAGATGTTAAGATATTAAAGAAAGTGACACTGTAATCATTAACTGTTTAGATACTGAATTGAAAGTATAACTGTATTACTCTGTAGAAAAAAAACTTTGGTGTTGCGTTAGATTCTAACACCCTGTAAGACTCTGTACTACTTCGGTTTTTTTCCCCGATGGTAAAAAACGCGTTGAAGAAAGGGGGTGTTACGTCCATAGCCCCCCTCCTTTGTGAGAATCGCAAGATCACTGTTGGGTTGGGTCAAGGGGCCCAGGGAATGAGAGAGAGACGTGCAGAATGCCTTGTTTCCTTGGCGATGTAAAGCTACGGGACATGGCCATTGTCTCTGGAAGACAAAGTTGTGGATTCAAGACTCTACTATGTGAACGCCCTCAGGCAAAGTGGGCTGGTTGCGGGAGAGATTGCACACCCCCAACCTGATTGACATCTACGACCCTGCGAGTCAGGATAAAAGAGGGTCTGTAGGAACAGCCCCTCAGACGCACCAGAAGAAACGCTAAGCGACCACGTAACAGCAGGAAGTCATCTGAAGGAGGCCACGTGCGTTCAGTTCCGTTGCTGGAATTGGTGGCTGGAACCACGGAAAACGCCTTTTAGCTAACAACGGGGAAACCCACTCCCCTGACTCAATGGATTGGCATCATAAAAGACCTGGGCAAGTTTAAACCGCCTCGCTCTTAAACCCAAAACGCTGCAGCCTGAACGAACTAACAGTGACTGTTAGCTTTCCATCGGACAATACATTATCCCCTAGATAACGATAGAGCTATTTCTTATTGGTTATTATTATACCCGCGCTTTAGATTTAGTATTGATGATGTATATTATCTGTATGTTTGCATTAATCTTATTTTTGTGCCCTTTATCAATAAATACTTTTAAAAATAGTACCATCAGACTTCAACGGACCTCTCTGTCTTTGCTGATAAGTGACCCAGTTACGGGATTTTGTAACAAAATGATGCTGACTCTGATGAAGATTTCCTCCTCTTGGTCAGGCAGACTGTTTGTGGTTTCAGATAAAGACCTGCATGGATGAGTGTGTCCTCAAAGATCATTCAGTGTTCCTCAACCATGATAAACCAAGTGATTTGCAATTGAGAGCTAGATTGGCGGTTCCCAGGGATGGTGATCTGGGAGACTAAAACAGGTATGACCTCCAAAAGGCCATCTTCGATACAAAAGGGCAATACCAGCCTAAACTTGAATTACAGCGGAATGCTCAACAACTGTGGCCGGACTTGAATACCATCACCTCCTACGGAGCAAAACCAAGTAACATAAATGCCAATGGGTTTTCACTCCCAGATGAGCTCAATGGTTTTTGTGCTTGCTTTGAACAGAAAAATTGAGGCACCTTCACGAACCCCAACTAACAGCTGAAGACCTTGTGATCTCAATCTCCAAGGCCAAAGTGTGAGCATCCTTCAGGAGGGCAAATCCACAGAAAACATCTGGCCACGTACTGAAGACCTGTGCTACTCAACTGGCTGGCGCATTCACAAACACCTTCAAACTCTTGCTTCGGCAATCTGCCCACCTGCTTCATGCAGGTATCATTCATACCACAAGAACATAGTACCCTGCATCAGTGATTGAGAAACAGCACTTACATCCTTTAAGTGCTTCAAAAGATTGGTCATGAAGTATATCAACACCTGCCCGAGGGGTGACCTGGATTCATTCCAATTTACCTAGTTTCACAGCAGGGGCCTTCATTCAGCTCTGGTACACCAGGACAACAAAGATTCATGTCTCACATCGATCTTCAGTTCAGCGTTCAACACTATCATCCCCTCAAAACTCACCACTAAATTCCAAGACCTGGGTCAACTGGATTCCTGATTTCCTCACTGGTGGACACCAGCCAGTTTGGAATGGCAACAACATCTCCTCCACTCTCACCATCAGCACAGGTGCACCACAGGGCTGTGTGCTTACACCTCTGCTGTACTCACTTTATAGCTGTGTGGCTAAGTACAACTCCATATTAAACTTTGCTGACAAAATGACTCATTGCCTAAATTTAAAGTAGTGATGAATTGACATATAGGAAGAACAAAAATATGGTTGAATGGTGCCACAACAACAACCACTAACTCAACATTGGTGGACCCAAAGAGCTGACTATTGACAACAGGAAAAAGAAGCTGGAGATCCATGAAGTGGAGAGGTTCAGTAGCTTTAAATTCCTCAGTGTCAGCACATCAGAAGATCTGTCCTGGGACTAGCACCCAAATGCTATCACAAAGGAGGCACAACAGCACCTCTTACTTCCTCAGAAGTTTGCAAAGATTTGGCATGCCACCAAAAACTTTTGAGAAACTCCTACAGATCCATATTGGAGGGTATCCTAACTGACTGAACCCCAGCTTGTTATGCAAACACCAATGCTCAAGAATGGAAAAGGCCATAGAAAGTAGTGGACATGGCCAAGTCCATCACAGGCAAAGCCCTTCCCACCAATAAGCACATTTACATGAAACACTGCCACAAGAAAGCAGCATCCATCATCAAGGACCCCCACCATCCAGGCCTCTTCGCTCTTCTTGCTGCTGCAACAGAAAAGAGGTACAGAAGCTTTAGGTCCCACACCATTAGATTCAATTATCCTACAACCATCAACACAGAACTGGAGATAAAAAGCCGAGGAGTAGGACAGTAAATTGGTAAAAGAGATAGAAGGCCATGGCAGAAAGAAAAGGGAGCATCAGAGGGAAGCAATGGGCGGACAAGGAGATAAGGTGAGAAAGGGAATGGGAAACGAGCAATAAGTAAATGTTGTTACTGTACCACCCAGCCAAATTTTCAATCTCCCTCCTATATGCTGATTCACCACCACCTTTGATTCGGCCAACGATAGCAGGAACGTCACAAACTTAAATAAGGCATCGGAGTTGTACTAAGCCACACAGTCATAAGTATAACCGAGTACTACAAAACTTCAAAGCCGCATGCGCAAGGAGGAGTATGGCAGAGGGATAGGGCCACAGTTTCACTTCGGACTCCAAATCCCAGAATGCCACATGCGTTGTAACGCGAGGCAACGTGGGTTGATAGAGAACTACAAGTCCCAGAATTCCGCAGCATCGTCGCTGTCTTAGCGGCGGATTGCTGCAATTGTGATGGATAAACTTTGTGCGTACAAACTGATTATATGTCCTGGTGCTGGGGTTCGCTGTTCGCTCATCAGAGAGAAGAAAGAGCTGGAGGAGAAAGAATGATCAAAGAATTGAATTGAGGTTTGCGGCGTTACCTGGGCAACCTGACCTTTGGGTACAGGAAGAGCTTGAGGTCAGGAAGGGATGTTTGCGTGAAGGGCCTCGGGGTTTTGTCCTTGTTCAAGGGCCGAGGTTCGTGGTACAAGGCATTATAGAGGCTGCAAAGGGTAAACTGTGATATTCCTGCTTGGAACTCGCGGAGTGGACGGTTGCGTAGTGGTTGCAGGAGGAAAAAGGGCTGACTGCGAATAGCTAAGTTCTACAGAGGGATGGTTTGCAGTATGAGAGGGCATACTGATAGAAAGCTGATATACTTTTTGATGCTCCATTCCATAATTTACTAAGGAGAATGTTGTTTCAATTATCTACATCACTAACGGTGTCGTAGAAGTGTTTCATTTTTATTTTACTATCGTCCTCTTTTTTTTTAGCTTGGCGTGAACTGTACACCCACTACATTTTTGGCGGTCATAATAATCCCGTGTAAGCAGAAATGTTTCCTTTGCTTTTGTTGCTCATTTCAGATTTGATCAAACCATATGAAATAGGAGCAGAATTAGGCCATTCGGCCCATCGATTCTGCTCCTGTCATTTCGTCATGGATGAGCCATTTTCTTCTCAGCCTCAATCACCTGCCTTCTCCCCGTATCCCTTCATGCCCTGATTAATCGATAATCTATTAGCCTCTGCCTTAAATGTATCACATGACTTGGCCTCCACAGTCGCCTGTGGCAAAGAATTCCACAGATTCACCATTCTTTGGCTATACAGATTCCTCCTCATCTTGGTTCTAAACGGAGTTCTCTCCATTCTTGGACTGTGTCCACTGGTCCTACACTTCCCCATCATCGAAAAGGTACTTTCCAAATCTGTTTTCTCAAGGCCTTTCAATATTTGATAGGTCTCAATGAAATTTTCCCCCTCATTCTTACAAATTACAGTGAGTAGAGACCCAGAGGCATCCAAAGCTCCCCATATGATAAGCCTTTCAATCCCGGAATCATTTTCCTGATCCCTCTTCAATGTCAGCACATCCGTTCTTAGATAAGGGGCCCTAATCTGCTCACAATACTCTAGGTGAAGACTTATAAAGCCTCACCATTCCATCCTTGCTTTTATATTCTAGTCTTTGCAAAACAAGTGCAGTCATTGCATTTGTCTTCCTCACCACTGTCTCATCCTGCAAATTAACTTTTGGGGAATCCTGCATGAGGATTCCGAAATCCCTTTGCACCTCAGATTTTTGAATCGTCTCTCAATTTAGGAAATATACTGTGCTTCTATTTCTCCTACCAAAGTGCATGAACATAAACTAACCAGCACAATATTCCATCTGCCAGTTCTTTGCCAATTCTCCATTTCTGTGTAAGTCCTTCTGTAGTCTCTCTTCCTTAACACTACTTGCCCCTCCACCTATCTTTGAATCAGCCACAAAGCCATCAATTCTGTCATCCAGATCTTAGACATATACTGTAAAAAGTAGTCTCTACACAGACCCCTGTTTGTACACCACTAGTCACTGGTAGCCAAACAGAAAAGGCTCCCTTTATTCTCACTCTTTGCCTCCCGCCAATTAGCCAATACTTTGTCCTTGTTATTATCTTTCCTGTAACACCATGGACTCTTAACTTGCTAAGCAGCTTTGCATAGTACCTTGTCAAAGGCCTTCTGAAAACATCCACCAATTTTCCTTTGTCCTGCTTGTTATTTCTTCAAAGAATTCCAACAGATTTGTTGGGTATTTTAAGATGACGCTGGTAACTGGTGACTCTGCACGTGCTCTCCCGAGCAAGTATTTTCCTGAAGTAAACAATGCTGACTTTGGCCTATTTTATTATATGCCTCCATGTACCCCAAAACCATATTCTTAACAATCAACTCCCAACATCTTTCCAACCATTGAGGTCAGAATAACTGGCCTATAGTTTCCTTTCTTCTGCCTGTCTCCCTTCTTGAAGAGTGGAGTGACATGTGCAATTTTCCAGTCCTCCAGAACCATTCCAGAATGTATTGATTCTTGAAAGATCATAACTAATACCTCCAACTCTTTCAGAGCCCTGGAATATAGACCACCTGGTCTAGATGATGTATCTAATTTCAGGCCTTCAGGTTACCCAAGCATTTTCTCCCTAGAAATGGCAACTTCACTCACTTCTGCCCCCAGGCACATCCAAACTTTTGGTGTACTGCCATTGTCTTCAACAGTGAAGACTGATGCAAAATACTTATTCATTTCATCCACCATTTCCTGCCTTTCCAGCTTCATTTCCCAGTGGTCCAATATCTGCTCTCACCTCTTTTACACTTTATATATCTAAAGAAACTTTTGTTATCCTCTTTAATGTTATTGGCTAGCTTACCTTCATATTCCATCTTTTCCTTCTTTGGGACTTTTTTAGTTGCCTTCCGTTTTTAAAAGCTTCCCAATGCTCCAGCTCCCCACTAACGTTTGCTCCATTATGTCCCCTCTCTGGCTTTTATGTTGGCTTTGACTTGTCAGCCACAGTTGTGTCATCCTGCCTTTAGAATACTACTTCTTTGGCCTTTTGATACAATGTGATAAGCTTTAATCTTTTTTCAGCCATGATTCAGTGATGCCCACGACATCATACGTGCCAGTCTGTAACCATACTACAAGTTCATCTACCTTATTCCTTATACTGCATGCATTCAAATCTAGCACCGTAAGTCCTGTGTTTATTACCCTTTTGGATTTTGTCCCCCCTTTACATTGCAACTCATCCCATTGTTTGCAATTCTGGACTTCCATCAGCTTTTCTTTGCTATCAGTTTCACTGCACACTGCCTCCGTTTGTATACCAACTGCCCCATCGTCAGCCTCCTCAAGTTGGTTCCCATGCCCCTGCCAAATTAGTTTAAAACCTTCCAAACAACGCTGCATGCAAGGATATTGGCCCCCCCCCCCCCCTTGGGTTCAAGCATAGCCCATGCCTTTTGTACAGGTCATACCTTCCTCAAGAGAGATCCCAATGGTTTGTAACTATTTCAGCCTCTGTCAAGTCTTCACTTTACTGTCTCTGCTCCCAGGAGTACAGCCCCAATTTCTCCACAAATAATTGAAAAAATACCTCTTTCTTAATTAAGGTATATTTTATTATTTTTTGATTTTGAAAGGGTGAGCTATGTGATAAAGGAATTGTTACAGGTTCATCATCAACCTGGCTCTGTAGTACAGGCTGCAAGCCTCTGGTGAGACTTGTGATGCAGCATGAATTTTACTACCTATTGTGTTCACAGCCCACAGTACTTGGTGGAAATTTATTTTCAAAGTCATAGGGAAGTGACTCTTGCTGTTATGGGTAGTTGATGCAGTAATTTCAGATGAGCAATAGATGCTTTATGAAAAAGCTAAAAATCTGTTGAGCTAAAAAGACATTATTGTGGCCTTTACATTGGTGTAAGTTACTTGCAGACTTTTCCAATTGTTTATTAAACTTGCCACAGAATTCTGAGTATAATTGGAAAGCACAAGGACTATTAAGAAACCGAGGCTACATCTGTAGGAAAGGAGTTACCGTTTCAGGTCAATAACCGTTCTTCAGAACAGGGAAAAGTTAGATGTTACTGATCTGGTGGGCATTGTATTTCTATGCTTCTATTCTTTCCAAACTTTAGCTAGAGAATTGATATCAGTAGCTTCTGTCCATTCCTGCATCATTATCATAGAATTCCAAGCATTTGTTATTGATGTTCTCATCCATTGCCAGCCACCTCTTCCTTTATTTTAGCTTTTGTTTAAGATAAAGCAATATAATTTGCATCCAGCTCATCTATAAGACCCTGTGGAAAATTTTCCAAACCATATAACTTTTGTAATTTGCATTCTTCCAACTTGTATTCCACTTCCATTTCATATCCTTTTGATAGTTTGCATCTTTCCATGTTCACAGTGTCATATTTGATACCTTTGTATCATCTTATTTCCCACTCCTGCTCTTCTGATGAAACTGTGATCAAAGTCTTTACCATCTCTAGATTTAACTATGCAAGTGTCCTCACTGTAAATTTGAGTTCTTTCCAAAGCTCAGTCTGTGGACTAATTTCCACCATCCTTTCATTACTCAAAGTAAGGTTTTGAAATTTTGAAATAAAACTAAATGTTGGAAGTACTTAAAGGTAAAGATTAGTTTTATTTGTCACATGCACATCAAAACATATAGTGAAGTATATAGTTTTGTGTCAACTCAGCGAGGATTGTGCTGGGCAGTCCGCAAGAGTCGTCGTGCTGACATAGTATGCCCACAATCTACTAACCCTAACCATATAACAATTACAGCATGGAAACAGGCCATGTCGGCCCTTCTAGTCCATGCCGAACGCTTACTCTCACCTAGTCCCACTGACCTGCACTCTGCCCGTAACCCTCCATTCCTTTCCTGTCCATATACCTATCCAATTTTACTTTAAATGACAATACTGTACCTGCCTCTACCACTTCTACTGGAAGCTCGTTCCACACAGCTACCACTCTCTGAGTAAAGAAATTCCCCCTCGTGTTACCCCTAAACTTTTTCCCCCAGCTCTCAACTCATGTCATCTTGTTTGAATCTCCCCTACTCAATGGAAAAAGCCTATCCACGTCAACTCTATCTATCCCCTTCATAATTTTAAATACCTCTATCAGGCCCCCCCCCCCCCCCCAAGCCGTACGTCTTTGAGAGGAAGCCAGAGCACCTTGTGGAAATCCGCACAGTGTCAGGGAGAACGTACAAACTGCTTACAGATAGTGGTGAAAATTGAATCTTGATTGGTGACCACTAGTCTGGAAAGCAACTAAGCTAACTGCTACACTGCTTTAGCAAAGTTAGAGGTGATGCAAGGAAGGAAAACTAGAGCAAAAGAGAGGAAATAGAACAGGAGTGTTGAAACTGAACATGTGACCAGCCCTGTTTCCACTAATCTAAATTATCTCCCAATTCTGCTACTGGCATATCTTTAAAATTGTTTTCAAATTCCATCATGGTCCTTCATCCCTCTTGGTAACATCTGATATATCTTAGTAACCTGTCCAATTTTGGTTTGTAGATCTGATTTTTGAATACTTTCACCTAAACCCTAAGCAAGTTGCTTATATAAATCCTCTCTTCATTTAGTACAATCTTTAACCTTTGCTTCAGTGTTTAAAATGTCTTTGAAATTTAATCCTGTTAATATTTTAGAATTAGTTGCTATATTAAACGGTGCCCTTCAGGGATCACCACTGAATATAGTATATGTGCAAGCTATGGGGCATATTACAGCTCCTCTTGCTACATCTCCTGACCCCCAGGATGCTGTGAGCGCATCCAGATTAGGACATAGTCGCTTTTTAATTATTATTTTTGTTTAATTAATGTAGGATTTGTTCCCCCTGACCATTATGGCAACAGCAGCTCAATGATAACAGCGAGTGTCATATATCCTGGGTAACCAGAGCTGATCAACACGTGCAGCCCTCCCATCAGAAGAACAAAACAAAAACTGCTTTTCAGCTTGTTTAAGCCTTCTCTTTTCTGTGTTTTTGAAGTTGAACATTGCCTCACCATAGCTGCAAGCTACAACATGGACAGGATTCCAGTGTCCTCCATTGAGCTAATCTGCTTGGGGTCAAGCTTTGCATTTTCTGGGTTGTTTTACTACTTGTACAGAAGGAAAAGAACAACAGTGAAAGTGCTGAAGGTAAGATGCATTTTATTCCCATTATTTCCTCAGCATCTCCATTCTCATTACAACAAACTCTTAAGTGATTTGCTTTCAAGAAGTCAGAACTCATTGTAATACAAATGTGACTAAAAACATTTTCCTGAATAACTCTTAAGCATACCACTTGAGCAGCAGTCCCTTTTTGCACTGAGCACATCAGCATGAAGTGCTGTCGCAGGAAAGCAGGATCCATCATCAAGGACCCCGCCATCCAGGTCATGCCCTCTTCTTGCTGCTGCCATCAGGAAGGAGGAACAGGAACCTCAAGGTCGACGCAACCAGGTTCAGGAGCACTTATTACCCTTCCACCATGAGGCTTTTCAACAAGAGTGTGTAACTTCACTCACCCCACACTGAAATGTTCCCACAACCTATGGGCTTTCAACTTTCAAGGACTCTTCATCTCATGATTTTGATACTTATTACTTATTTATTGTTATTATTACTTTTTTATATTTGCACAGTTTGCTGTCTTATTGCTCGTTGGTTGTTTGTCCATCTCGTGTGTAGTGTTAATTAATTTTATTGTGTTTCTTTGTAATTACTGTTAATATTCAGAAGGAAATGAATCTCAGGACTGTATATGGTGACATATATGTACTTTGATAATAAATTTACTTGGAACCTTGCGTGACCTGTTAAGTGCTGAAAATAATTGAGTCTTAGAAACTGAGGTGGTGACCAATGAGCTGTCATGGGTACGTTGTTCTTGTGGAAAGGCAGTGCTTATGAAAGTGATACCTAATTTTGAACCTTAATTTCTTGGGGGTTCCTTTGCAAGGTATTTTTATTTACTCTAAGTAACTGAATATTGCATCTTAAATACTAACAAAGATTGATACAATTTTTAAATTATATTAAGCTTTGGTATATTGGGTAAATGGAGAAGACAACATGCTATGGTTTACTTATTTTTATTTAGAGATACAACACAGAATAGGCCTTCCTGGCCTTTAGTGCTGCGCCGCCAGCAATTCCCAATGTAACCCTAACCTAATCACTGGACAATTTACAATAACCAACTAACCTACTAATCAGTGTGCCTTTGGACTGTGGGAGGAAACCGGAGCACCCAGAGGAAGCCCGTGTATTTCATGGGGAGGACTTTGGAATTCCTGACAGGATGACAGGATTGTACTGCGAACTCCAATGGTTAGCACAACACTATTACAGCTCGGCTATGGGTTAGAAGTGTAGTGTTCTTCCTATGTCACTCAGTTAGCCACTCCCACATGGGAGGAGCTCACAAGCTGGATTATCAATAAAGTTTAGTTGAATATTTTGCAAGGCTGGCGTATTCATGTGCTCTGCACTCTCCTTCAATATCAAACACAACGTGGTTTCAGAAGTGGATGACTTGGTGCTATAGACCAAGTGAGATCCCCAACAAGACAAAATTACAGTGAGATGGTTCTTGTTCACGTAAATCTGTGAAGAATATCCGGAGACTTATCAATTATGCTGCTTATGCTAGTTGCTAAATGTATGCACCATGAGCATGAGCCGAGAGCTGGCCGTCGTTGCTAGGCAACACCTTTGACCTACACCCAAGTGGATACGTTGTCATAATCTGTGGGCATCTAGCCTCGGGAAGTCCACAGAGACACAGACACAGCAGGGAAGTCAGTCAAACTCTCGGCAAGAGAAGAGAAGACTTTTGTAGTTCAAAGAAATAAAATAATCAATAAACAAACCAACAGGAAAATGGAGCAAATACCTGCTGTACCTGCATCTATGTACCTAATAAAGACCTCAGACACACTCGATTTCTCTAAATCAGGGGTGTTTAAGAGATGACTCAGACACTTTTGAGAGATTTAAGGTTGCAAGCAATCTTACTTAGGCTTCAGAAGGACGTCAAATAAGTACACTGATATACTACATGGAGGACAAAGCAGATGAAATAATGGATTAGGATTGACAAATGTACTTAAAAGACACTTATATAAGTACATGCATGTAAGAAAAATGGAGGATTATGGGCTGTGTAGGAGGAAAATGTTAGATTGATCATGAAATAGGTTTATATTTATCAGCATAACATTGAGGGCTGAAGGACCAGTACTGTGTTCTATGTCCTGCGTTGTCTGTGTGAAGTATTGATTTGGTTTAATGTTAATTTAAATATTGCCACTAGGAGTGCAGAACAGTGCAGGCCAAACTCAAAGACCAATTCACAGGAAAGCAAACTGAGATATGTGGAAGGAAACAAGATGCAGTCAGAAAGACTACAGAAAGAAGGGACAGTAGGGCTCAGCTCAAACAAAACAGACGAGTTAAACAAAGAGCAGGTAAAAAGTTTACACTGGCAGGAGTTCAGAACGTGGCACAACCTATGAATGTGTCAGAGATTTGCAGTTTCCTTGGCATGGTAAACCAGCTGGGAAAGTTAATTTCAGATTAGGCAGAGAAGGCAAAGCCACTCCTCTCTCAGAGAAATATTTGACCTGGGACACACCACAGGAGAAGTCATTCTTATCATTTAAAGCAGAGCTTATCTCTCGGCCATCACTGGCATTCTTTGATACAAACAAAGCAACCAAGGTCTCAGCAGATGTGTCTTCCTTTGGCCTCGCTGGGAGTACTCATGAAAGACACAGTGGTGTATGGAAACCGGTGGCATATGCACCAAGAGCACTGACCCCTGCTAAACAATATTATGCCCACATTGAAAAGGAGATGCTGGCTCTCATGTGGGCTTGTGAAGGCCTCCACTGCTACTTGATATGCACTAAATTCTGATTTGAAACAGACCACAAGCCCCTTGTCAGCCTCCTCAGTTCAAAACATTGGATGAATTACCTCCACGTCTGCAGAGATTCAGAATGAGGCTAATGCGATACTGTTGTGACACTAAACATGTCCCAGGCAAATCGTTCACAACCCCGGACACTGTCAAGGATGCCATGCAAAAGTGAGTGGATGGAAGTTGACTCTGCCCTCATGGAAGATACTAACATCTACTTAACCCAGATACATGAAAGCTTTCCTGCATCACAGAGTAAACTGGACAAAATTTGTGCTGAGTTGAAAACCAACCAAATCTACAGCAAGGTTATGCAGTACTGTGTGCATGGATGGCCAGCTGTTCCAAAAGGAGCTCAGGAACTCAGAACTTACAGACTTAAAGAGCCACATTCACCATTCTTGGTAGTTTGGGCTCCAGACTCATTGTTACTGCTTCTATGCATGTCAAAATCACCAGCCAAGTCCACCAAGGACATCCAGTCATCAGAAACTGTTACCTAAAAGCAAGGCAGTCCATGTGATAGCCTGGTCTGAGCACACGGCTGGGAGATTATATAAAGCAATGTGAAGGAAGCAGAAAACTACACAAAAATCATGCTGAACCCGTCTGTTCCACAAAATTCCCAGACCTTCCGTGGCAAATTGCAAGCACAGACATTTTCCAGCTGGAAAGAGACAAATATCTCCTCACTGTAGACTACTACTCATGGAATGTTGAGGTGTCCAAGCTGTCCCCTACATCCTCAGCAGCAGTTGCACAGCACTTATTCACTCACCATGGAACACCAGAGACGCTTGTGTCAGACAATGGCCCACAATTCAGCTGCTCAGAATACAAAGCCTTTGCTCAGGACTGTGAGTTGAAACACCAGACAAGCGCTCCACAGTCCCCACAGGAAATGGAGAAGCTGAAAGAGCATTGCAAACTGTTCAGTTTGCCCTACTGAAGGCAAAAGACCACTACAAAACACTGTTAGCTTATCGCTCCGCTCCTCTTGTGAATGGTTACAGTCCAGAGCGGTCAATGGGTAGAGACTGAGAACAAACCTGCCCGTTCTTCTTTCCCTTCTCCAACCTCACTTAGCGGACTTAGACAAAGTGAGAAATTTTGAGACAACACAGTGTGATCTCAGACGCAGAACAAATGCTTTGTCACTGCTCAGGAGTGGTGAAGCTGTTTGGATTTAAGATCATTTGACCAAAGGAACAATAGTCCCAACAGCATACACCACAATCCTTTGTGACCAGAACATCCATCAGGTGGACCAGGTATGTGCTTGTGTGCCTTCAAAGTCTAGGAAAGGTAATGATAGAAGTAGAGTGGCCTGATCCTTATGATGAGGACCACTTATCTGAGGTGGATGCACCTGTTTAAGAATCTCCATCCCCTCCAACATTTCCAGGAACCTACACCAGATCAGGTTGTTTACCTGTCCCAGCACGGAGATAAACTCCATAGCCTAATAGCTTAGGTTAAGTGATTAAAGAGGCAGAATAATCCACTCACTTTGCTGGAGTGTTTAGGTAATCTACCCCAACCTCCATTAGATTTAGTGTTTTTCTAAAAAGGAGTTTTAATGTTGTAAACATTTTACAAAATAAGACTGTTCTTTAAAAAAAAAGAATTGGTGAAACAAAGGAAAACAAAGAGGGACTTCTAAAGGCAGAGAGAAAAGCATTTACAATGTTAGCAATTTTTTTTATACAAAGAGAGTGAGAGACCAGTAAAAAAAGAGAAAGCAGCACACATAAAATGCTGGAGGAACTCAGCAGACCAGGCAGCATCTATGGAAAAGAGTAAACAGTCTGCTTTTCAGGCTGAGACCCTTCATCAGAACTGGAAAAAAAGATGAGAAGTTAGAACAAGAAGTTGGGAGGGGAGGAATAAGTACAAGGTGGTAGGTGATTGGTGAAACTGGGAGAGAAGGAGGGGTGAACTAAAGAGCTGGGAAGCTGATAGCTGGAAGAGAAAGTGCTGCAGAAGGTGGAATCTGATAGAGGGTAGAATGCCATGAAGGACAGGGAAGGGGGAGGAGCACCAGAAGGAGGTAATAGGGAGGGAATGAGATGAGGAGAGAGAGGAAAACGTGAATGGGAATGCTGAAGGGGGGTGGGGCAATTACTGGAAGTTTGAGAAACCGATGTGCATGCCATCAGGTCAGAATATAACGTGTTGTTACTCCAATCTGAGTGTGGCCTCATCATGGCAGTAGAGGAGGTCGTGGTCTGACTTAGCGGAATGGGAAGTAGAATTGAAGTGGGTGGTCACAGGGAGATGCTGCTTTTTCTGGATAGATTGGTCTCCCAATCTATGTCAAGTCTCTGATATACAGGAGGCCTCACCGAGAGCATCGGATGCAGTAGATGACCCCAACTGTCGCACAGGTGAAGTGTCACCTCACCTGGTAGGATTGTCTGGGGTCCTGAATGATAGTGAGGGAAGAGGAGTAGGGGCAACTAGAGCACTTGTTCCACTTGCAAGGATAAGTGCCAGGAGAGAGATGAGTGTGGAGGAATGAATGGACAAGGGAGTCGCGTAGGGAGCGATCCCTGGGGAAACTGGAAAGAGAGGGGAAGGGAAAGATGTGCTTGGTGGCGAGATCCCATTGGAGATGGCAGAAATTGTGGAGAATTTATGTGCTGGACACAGAGGCTGCTGGGGTGGTAGGGTGGCGGGAGGATGTGAAGGCAGACGTGCGCAAAATGGAAGAGAAGCGAGTGAGGGCAGTGTTGATAGTGGAGGAAGGAAACCCCTTTCCTTAAAGAAGGAGGTTCTGGAGTGAAAAGTCTCATCCTGAGAACAGATGTGGCGAAGAAGGGGTTGTCATTTTTACAAATGACAGTGGGAAGAAGTCTCGTCCACGTAGTTGTGAGAAGCAGTGGATCTGCAAAAGGTGTCAGTAGATAAATTGCCTTCAGAGATAGGGACAGAGAGATTGAGAAATGTGGGGAGGTGTTGGAAATGGACCAGCTAAATTTGAGGGCAGGGTGGAAGTTGGAGGTAAAGGTGATGAAGTCAACAAGATCAGTGTGGATGCAGGAAGCAGCACCAATTCAGTCGTTGATGTAGTTTAGGAAAAGTTAGGGAGTGATACCAGTGTAGGCTTGGAAGATGTACTATTCTATATAGCCAACAAAAATGCAGTCATATCTGGGAACTATGCGAGTGCCCATGGCTGCAGCTTAGGTTTGGAGGTTTGGAGGAAGGAGAAATTATTGAGAGTGAAGACCAGTTACACCAGATGGAGAAGAATGGTTGTGGAGGAGAACAGGTTGGGTTTCTTATCTAGAAAGAAGCGTAGAGCTTTATAGCCCAACTGATGGAGGGATAGAAGTGTATAGCGACTGGGTGGCCATAGTGAAAAGGAGACAATCGGGAGCAAGGAACTGAAATCATTGAAAGGATCCAGAGCATGTGAAGTGTCACAGATGTAGGTAGGAAGGGACGAAACCAGGGAGAATAAAACAGAGTCCAGGTATGCAGATACAAGTCATTGGGGTAGGAACAAGCAGAAACTATGGGTCAACTTGAACAGGCAGATTTGTTGATGCTGGGTAGGAGGTAGAAACGGGAAGTGCAGTGTAAGGGAACTATGAGGTTGCTGGCAGTGGATGGGAGATCCCCGGAGTTAATAAGGACATGATGGTAAAACAAAGAGAAAAACAGTTATAATGATTGCAATTCATTTTGATGTTTATGTAAGGAGTATGTTATGTGCTATGCGTAAAGTGAACTGAATCACTCAATTTCAATGCAGTTCTACAGACGAGAAGTAACATAGAAAACTGACAGCACGATACAGGCCCTTTGGCCCACAAAGCTGAGCCGAAAATGTCCTTACCTTAGAAATTACCTAGGGTTACCCATAGCTTTCTATTTTTCTAAGCTCCATGTACCTATCCAGGAGTCTCTTAAAAGACCCTATCGCATCCGCCTCCACCACCGTCACCAGCAGCCCATTCCACGCACTCACCACTCTCTGCATAAAAAAACTTACCCCTGACATCTCTGTACCTACTTTCAAACACCTTAAAACTGTGCCGTTTCGTGCTAGCCATTTCAGCAATGGGAAAAAGCCTCTGACAATCCACACGATCAATGCCTCTCATCATCTTATACACCTCTGTCAGGTCAGTTCTCATCCTCCGTCACTCCAAGGAGAAAAGACCATGTTCACTCAACATATTTTCATAAGGCATGCCCCCAATCCAGGTGACATCCTTGTAATCTTGTCCACACTCTTTCTATGGTTTCCACATCTGTACTGTAGTGAGGTGCCCAGAAGTGGGGTCTGAACAGGGTCCTATATAGCTGCAACATTAGCTCTCGGCTTCTAAACTCAATCCCACGATTGATGAAGGCCAATGCACCGTTTGCCTTCTTAATCACAGAGTCAACCTGCGCAGCAGCTTTGAGTGTCCTATGGACTTGGGCCCCAAGATCCCTCTGATCCTCCACATTGCCGAGAGTCTTACCATTACTACTATATTCTGCCATCATATTTGACCTACCAGAATGAATCACCTCACACTTATCTGGGTTGAACTGCATCTGCCACTTCTCAGCCCAGTTTTGCATCTTATTAGTGTCCCGCTGTGACCTCTGACAGCCCACACTATCCATAACACCCCCAACTTTTGTGTCATCAGCAAATTTATTAACCCATCCCTCCACGTTCTCATCCGAGTCATTTATAAAAATCACAAAGAGTAGGGGTCCCAGAACAGATCCCTGAGGCACACTACTGGTCACCGACCAGTATGCAGAATATGACCCGTCTACAACCACTCTTTGCCTTCTGTAGGCAAGCCAATTCTGGATCCACAAAGCAATATCCCCTTGAATCCCATGCCTCCTTGCTTTTCAATAAGCCTTGCATGGGGTACCTTATCAAATGCCTTGCTGAAATCCATATACACTACACCTACGGCTCTACCTTCATCAATATGTTTAGTCATATCCTCAAAAAATTCAATCAGGCTCGTTAGGCACAACCTGCCTTTTAAAAAGCTATGCTGACTTTTTCTAATCATATTATGCCTCTCCAAATGTTCATAAATCCTGCCTCTCAGGATCTTCTCCACCAACTTACCAACCACTGAAGTAAGACTAACTGGTCTATAATTTCCTGGGCTATCTCTACTCCCTTTCTTGAATAAAGGAACAACATCCGCATCCCTCCAATCCTCCAGAACCTCTCCCATTCCCCATTGATGAGAATCATTGTAATCATTGCCAGAGGCTTAGCTATTTCCTCCTTTGTCTCCCATAGTAGCCAGGGGTACATCTCGTCTGGTCCCAGTGACTTGTCCAACTTGATGCTTTCCAAAAGCTCCAGCACATCCTCTTTCTTAATGTATATATGCTCAAGCTTTTCAGTCTGCTGTACGTCATCCCTACAATTGCTAAGATCCTTTTCCATAGTAAATACTGAGGCAAGGGACTCATTAAGTACCTCTGCTATCTCCTCTGATTCCATACACACTTTTCCACTGTCACACTTGATTTGTCCTATTCTCTCACATTTTATCCTCTTGCTAGTCAGATACTTGTAGAATGCCTTGGGGTTTTCCTTAATCCTATCCGCCAAGGCCTTCTCATGGCCCCTTCAGGCTCTCCTAATTTTATTCTTAGGCTTCCTCCTGCTCGCTTTATAATCTTCTAAATTGCTATCATTACCTTGTTTTTTGAACTTTTCTTAAGCTTTTCTTCTTGACTAGATTTACAACAGCCTTTGTACACCATGGTTCCTTTACCCTATCATCCTTTCCCTGTCTCATTGAAACATACATATGCAGAACTCCATGCAAATATCCCCTGAACATCTGCCACATTTCTTCTGTACATTTCCCTGAGGACACCTGTTCCCAATTTATGCTTCCAAGTTCCTGCCTGATAGCCTTAAATTTCCCCTTACTCCATTTAAACACTTTCCTAACTTGACTGTTCCTATCCCTGTCCATTGCAATGGTATAGAAGATAGAATTGTGATCACTATCTCCAAAATGCACTGAGAGATCTGACACCTGACCAGGTTCACTTCCCAATACCAGATCAAGTACAGCCTCTCCTCTTGTAGGCTTATCTACATATTGTGTCAAGAAACCTTCCTGAACACAACTAGCAAACTCCACCCTATCTAAACCCCTTGCTCTAGGGAGGAGCCAATCAATATTTGGGAAGTCAAAATCTCCCGCTATTACAACCCTGTTATTATTACACCTTTCCAGAATCTGTCTCCCTATCTGCTCCTTGAAGTCCCTGTTCCTATTAGGAGGTCTATAAAAAACACCCAGTACATTTATTGATCCCTTCCTGTTTCTAACTTCCACCCATAGAGAATCCATAGACAATCCCTCCATGACTTCCTCCTTTTCTGCAGCCTTGATGCCATCTGTGATCAACAGTGCCATGCCCCCACCTCTTTTGCCTTCCTTACTGTCCTTTCTGAAACATCTGAAACCTGGTCTCAAAGTAACCAATCCTGTCCCTAACCCATTTAAGTCTCTGTGATGGCCACAACATCATTGCTCCAGGTGCTGATCCACGATTTAAGCTCATCCGTTTTGTTCAAAATACTCCTTGCATTAAAATAGATACATCTCAAACCATTGGTCTGAGCAGGTTCTCTATCACCTGCCTATCCTCCCTCTCACACTCTCTCCAAGCTTTCTCTATTTGTGAGCCAACCGCCTTTTCCTCCATCTCTTCAGTTCATTTCCTACCCTCCAGCAATTCTAGTTTAAACTCAATAGTCTTAGCAAACCTCCCTGCCAGGATATTGGTCTCCCTGGGTTTCAAGTGCAACCCGTCCTTTTTGTACAGGTCACACTTGCCCCAGAAGAGGTCCCAATGATCCAGGAATCTGAATCCCTGCCCTCTGCTCTAATCCCTCGGCCATACATTAATCCTCCACTTCACTCTATTCCTATACTCACTGTCGCATGGCAGAGCAAGTAATCCCAAGATTACTACCTTTGAGGTTCTGCTTCTTAGCTTCTTTCCTAACTCCTGTTTCATTAATTGCGTTTCATTAATAACACACTTAATAACCATTGGCCCAAAGCAGTGATACGCAACGGGGACAGTTACATGTCTGAAGGGCGCATTGGGGAAATGGAAGTCATCGGGGGGGCATTCAAGATTCTTCAGGGGGTAAGTGCCATCCTAACTTGATGTGTGAGACCTGACCGACCTTGTCAACTGGCTGCTGTTGTTAACATCTGATATTGTATTCCCAGTCTGTGTTAATTTATCTCCATTAATGAAGGATAAATATGTAGGCATATATAAATATGTACAACTCATAAATATGAGTCTGAAGGACTTGAATTCTAATCCTGCTAAGAAACAGAAACTACAGAAAGTGTGTCAATACGATGTTACATACCTGGAGTATGGGTTTATTCCATTCCATTAGATCAGCAATGCCCCATGCATCTTATTTGTAATACTGTACTGTCTAATGAAGCCATGAAACCATTAAGATTATAAGAACACTTCTGTAAAAGACACCCTGAAAAGACTAGTTATGGTATTGCTCAGTTCTGGAAGATGAAAGGAGCATTTGTAAAATGTTGTATACTTGAGTTATTGGCCATGAAAGCTAAAAATGACTATAATATTGGCCTTATTGCTTCTTATAACATTTCAAAAATGATAGCAAAATGTGGAAAATCTCGTACAATTGGTGGAAGATTAATAATGCCTACTGTTTCAGAAGTGCTCAGAAGAGTTCTCAAAATGGATACTGGTATTTTAAAATCATTTCCTGTGAGTAATAACCTGTAGCTTGTATTGATGAAATGAGTGAAAACATTGACTATCAACTACGCACAGAGCTACAAAAAACAGAATTTGAGATACAACTGTGTCTCAAATGTGTGAGACAACGAGGCATTGCTAATGACACAAAAATACAATTTATCAAAAATGGATAAGTTTATAAAGAAATTCTCTTGATAAAAAGTCAACTGGGAATCAATCTATGATGAGCTCAAATGTATTGAGAACAAAAGTATTCCGATTAGGAACATGATTTCTTGTGCAACAGATGGAGCACCATATATGACAGGTCACCATGCTGGTTTCGTGGCATTTATGAAAAAAGAAATTCCAAGTCTGTTTGCAATCCATCATCGACATCTCACAGACAAAAACCTCAGCCGGTGACTTTTATCCAGCATGACTCTTGTAATATCTGTTAGCAACAAAATTAAAGCTCATCCATTAAATAGCAGAATATTTTGCCAGTTATGCCAACATAATGATGAATGCTTGAAATGCATTGGCTGTCTAAAGACTGCTGCTTAAAATGTTTCTTTACTCTTTTTGACCCTGTGGTTGAAATTTTGCTCAAAGTCGACAAAAGCTTGAACTTCTACGTGAAGACATGGCAAAATGATCGTTCTAAATATGAAACTGCAGGGTGAGAATTTCAATTTAATCCAAGCAAAAAGTGCAGTGGCCACTTTTATCAGAAAATTGGAAATAGATAAGCAAAACATTGGGTGAAAATGTTCATACACTTTCCCTGCATGAGAAGTATGGCACCCTCTTTCACCGACAGTGATTTGCAAGAGTACTTCTTACACCTGCAGTCACTGAAGAAGGATTTTCAGAATCTATTCAAGGATTTGAACAATCTGGAAAATCAGACTGGGTAATTAACCCATTTCTTTGCAAGGTGGAAGAACAGGAAGAAAGCTTGCAAAAAGAAATTGTCAAAATTCAGAATGGAACATTCAGAATTCAGAAGGAAAAATGCTTTTCAGAAATGTTGACTTTTGTGATATGTGGCTACACTGTGATACAAAGTTTCTTGATCTTTGGAGAAGAGCCAATCTCCTCTTCATTGCATTTCCATCCTCTTACCTTGTTGAAAGAGAACCACATACTCACATACAAAAAAAAACAACTGCTTGAACATTGTTATGAGTGGGGACTTAAGGCTTTTGCTGTCACAACTTGAACTAGATATTTCAACTCTTGCTAAAAACCATCAACCTCAAGGACCACAATGATATTGAAGCTGCTGTACAGCACACGGGTACTGAGTAAGCTAGGTTTAAAGACAAGTACAAATTTAAAGCAGGGTCATTTTTCTCATGTTGGCATACGGTAGGCATGTTTTTATGGGGGTGCCAGAAAGGTATATTGTGCCTAAGAGGGTCGTTGGCAAGTATGAAGGTGCTTTGGGGGGCATTAGGCTAAAAATATTGGGAAACACTGACCTCACGTCTCTGAACAATCTCTAGTTCTGCATAATTTTTTTTTCATCTTTCATATCTGTAGCTGTTTCGATTGTAACTCTTACTGAGACTACACGTGTACTATTGTGTACAGATCTGGTATCATTAGACTTAAAGTGAGAGTGCAGCAAAATGTAACTCAATGTGCTGAATAGCACATTCTGGTTCCAGTGGTTTCCCACTACATCATTTATTTCTTTGTTTAATATTAGGAAGCCCCACAATTTCAAATCAACAAGGAGTTAATGGAGTTTCTTAATGCCACTCCAGGAAAATGTGTGCAGTATGCTGTCATAGAAGGTAAGTGGAATTTGATTTTGGTTTGTAATGTTGAGTTTTTATTTATTTGTTTCCTCTTGCTGCTTGATGTGAGACTTAAGGTATTAACCAACTGAATGGCAAGCTGTTTCTTTAATGTTACTTCTACACCCTGGTGGCAACAAGATGAAAATCCATCCGGGTGTCTTTTTACTTACTGTGACCTGTTTAAAAACCAAAGCCTCCACTTCTTTAACATAAAGGAGAAATAGGCCATGAATCATTGTGGCAAAGTCAGGCTATGATTGATTTTTGTCAAAAAAAAAATCACTAGGACAGTAGAAATTTAGATTTTGAGGTCAACATTAATATTTCTAAGTAGATTTATTTTGGTAAAAATATAGGACATGTTAGAAGATAATAGTTAATATTGGTAACACACACAAAATGCTGGAGGAACTCAGTGGCTCAGGCAGCAGCTATGGAAATGAGTCGATGTTTTGAGTTAAGTCTGCTTCAGAATTGGAAGGGAGAAGACAACAGAATAAAAAGATGGGAGGACTAGCTAGAAGGTGATAGGTGAAGCCAGGTGGGTGGGAATAGAAGAAGAGAGAAGGGGTAGAGAAAAATAATGACTGCAAGAAGAAATTGATGTTCATGCCATCTGGTTGGAGGCTACCTAGATAGAATATGAAGTTTTGCACCTCCACCCTGAGAGTAGCAAAAGAGGAGGCAGTGGACCAATATGTCAGAATGGGAATGGGGATAGGAATTAAAATGGTTGGCCACCGAAAAATTCCACTTTTGGCAAATGCAATGGTGGTGCTCAACAAAGTGGTCCCCCAATTTATATCAGGTCTCTCCAATGTAGAGGAGGCTGCATCGGAAACACTGGATACAATAGATACACCAATGCAATGCCTGCCTTTTCATTGGCTATGCAAAACAGTTCATCGTCTGCACCTTCCCTGGTAAGGGTCCCCAATTTTTCTTGCACTACATTGATGACTGCGTTGGTGTTACTTCATGTATCAATGCTGAGCTCATCAATTTCATCGACTTTGACTATAATTTCCATCCTGCCCTTAATTCACCTGGTCCATTTCTGACACTCCTATCAGCTTCAACTCTTTACTTTCCTCACCCACCTGGCTTCACATTTCACCTTCTAGCTAGTACTCCTTTTTCTTCCCTCACTTTTTCATTCTTGCATCTTCCCTATTCTAGTCCCAAAACATCAACTGTTCAATCATTTTCATAGATACTGCCTGACCTGTTGAGTTCCTCCAGCATTCTGTGTGTGTTGCTCTGGATTTCCAGCATCTGCAGAATGTGTTAATATTAGCATCCTTAGTTGGCTTCACAATACTTCTGTTCTTGGGTATTTGGGATAAAAGAACTGTATGTGTCTCTAAAAATCCTTATTTTATTGTTTAGTTTTGTTTCTCATGATGACTTGGAAATGAGTTTGTTCTAATTTGGTCAGAGTTAGCTTCAAGAATTCCCAGGGAAGTTAGGGAATGTCTTGATGGTAGTTAGAATTCACTCTGTTTTCTCTCAGCGTTACTTTAAAATCAGACAAAAAAAAATGCACCATAGTATATTTTACATTGACAATATGGAAGTGTTTACGACTGATAAAACATATGTAACCCTCAGGTTCGGCCAGCAGCCTTAGTCTAGGGGAAGACAGCCTCCAGCCTGGCCAAACTTAAAAAATTTTGTTTGTGTGGATGCTGCGTCATGTGTTGCCTGGTTACAAATCCGTACCATAAAATATCAGACAGTACACCATATGCAATTAAATGATTGAGCTTTATAATTCTTAATTTGACTATAGGGTTAGTAAAGAAAAGGAAAAAGGCTCATTTTAATGAAACAGTCTAATGTGCACATTGGAGCTCATGGATTTTTGCTCATTCGTTCCCCATCGATCTCCTCCGAACGTTGTCGACTCCCGGACCCTCACTCCAAGTCCATTCCATCCTGCGGTCTACCAACTCTCTCCACTTACATGTTCTCTCTTCACCTCTCCCCGACAAAGGACTGCGAATCCCTTCTCTCGGGCACACAAGAAAGAAAAACACCTCCCCTCAGTGGCCAGTGCATATTCCAAGCCCACATTATCTCTCATCATAACCCAAACATTGCACCTACAGAGAAACCATTACATTAGAGTGAACCCTTTTCTAGGGCGTTACACTCTCCCTCCACCAAATTTACTCATGCGCTCATGACTTTGAGATCAGTTGCCAACCCTTCCTACAAAGCAAAAGTCCAATCAAAGTGTAACAGGCAGTGACGTAGCTCCCCAAAACAGTAGGGGCCACACTCTATTCCCCCGGTGCTACATAGGCCAGCCTATCCAGTGGTCTCCTAATTCCCTGAGCCCTGTGTTCCCATTCATCTATTTCTTTAGGTTCCGACACTACTGGTCTACCTAGCGAGGCCTCCCCCAGCCTATCACTCATGCCCACCTGCAGCTCGGACCCCTCTGTCCCTTGGCTAAGCCCTGCTACATCCCTTGCAGGGTCCCGCTGCACCCCAGGCTGTCCACAGATAGCCCTCCCGATTTCACTTGACACAGCGGGAGAAAGGTTGGGAGTCTCTTCCTCGATCAGTGGGAAGTTAACAAAAGGAAGCATATACGACACCCCCAGTTCTTCATCCTCTGAATTATTATCCCTCTCGGGCGGGGGCCGGCCTGACCTCTCCTGCTGCTGGTCCTGCAGTCGCTCCGCATCACCGCAGAGTCCTCTTACTAGGTGTAGGCTCCAGGTCGGACTCTGGGTCAGCCAGCACCTCTTGTCCCAGAGGCAGAAGGTGGTTGCAATGGAGAATCTTGACAGGCCCATTCCCATCCACTGGTTTCACCCGGAAAACTGGTAGATTCGGCATCTGACTCTCCACCACATAGGCCATAGCCACCCACGATCAGCCAACTTATGCTTCCCAGGGAGCCCCAAATTCCTTATGAGTACTCAGTCCCCCGGCAGGAGTTGGGAGAACTTCACCTTTTGATCATACCTCCTATTATTTCCTTGATTCTGACTGCAGTCACGACCCCAGCTATCCTTTTCAGCTCCCTTCTCGAATCAGACATATACTTCAGATGTCTTCAGTGGTATGTTGCCCTTGTCAGTACCAAAACAAAGGTCAGTGGGCAACCTCGCTTCACGCCGAAACATTAGATAGTATGGCAAGTACCTTGTA
This sequence comes from Hypanus sabinus, assembly GCF_030144855.1. NCBI lineage: Eukaryota > Metazoa > Chordata > Chondrichthyes > Myliobatiformes > Dasyatidae > Hypanus > Hypanus sabinus. The sequence continues at coordinate 36,524,091 of NC_082707.1, forward strand.
CCTTCATTTCGGGTACAGTTGTAACTGTGGGCCTGATGTCCAATATTTTGACTTCACCTGCTCTTTTTGCTGATCTCCAAGGTCCCGAGCATGTCTAGCAGGGTCTGATTAAATCTCTTGAGCTGAGGATCACCCTGTGGATGATGGGGAGTAGTCCTCAGCTTCTCGACTCTGAGCATGCCCAGTAACTCATGAATAAGCCTACTCTCAAAATCCTGTCCTTGGATCACTATGTATCCACCTGGGGAGGTCATAACAAACAAAATGCTTCTCCCATAACACTTTGGCCACCGTGGATGTTCTCTGGTCCTTGGTAGGGAAAGCCTGTGCATATCTGGTGTAGTGATCCATGATGACTAAGACATTTGCTGCCATCTGGTTCTATTGACAGAAAATCCACGCACACCAGGTCCAGGGGCTCCGCACTTGCAAGTGGGACAAGGGATCTGCCCACATAGGCAGTGTCTTCCGTCTTATGCATCGAGTGCACAACTTGCAGTATTCTTTGAACTCCGGCTTCATTTGGGGCCACTAGAACCGGTCTCTGAGCAATCCATAGGTCTTTTCAACCTCCAAATGTCCAGAATCATCATGAAGTGACTTCAACACAATCTTCCGTTACTTCTCTGGCACAACTAGCTGGGAACGCCAAGGTTGGTCTGGAGGCAACATGATCTGGTATAGGATCTGGTTCCGCAACTCCAACCGAGGCCACTCTCTCAGTAATGGAGGTACTGCCACGTGTTTCGTCTTCTCTGCCTGAGCCATGTCTCCCTTTCCGAATGCAGACCAAATGGTACCGACGCCCGGGTCATCTCGCTGAGCAGCTGCCACTTCCCCAGAACTCAATTCCAGCAACTGATTTGTCTTCGGAGCTGTCAGGTTACAGCGAACTTGTGGAATGGTGTCATCAGAAGCCCCCAGTTGATTCACCACTCAATCCTGTCCCTCCTTTCCATCTGCCTTCACGGTGATGGCAAACTGACACATGTCCTTCACCCCTGGGGCAGGAATGCTCTCCCATTCTTGGTCCCTGTCCAGCCCCTATGCACCCGTCGGAACAAAGCATCAGCATCAATGTTCCTGCTTCCCAGCCGGCACTTCAGGCTGAAGTCATAGGCAGAGAACGCCACCAACCACCAAAGGACTGTGGCATCGAATTTCGCTGAGAGCAGGATATTAGTTAGGGGATTGTTATTTGTTCTCACCTCTAACTTGGCACCATAGATGTAGTCACTCAGTTTATCCACCACAGCCCATTTCAATCCCAGAAACTATAACTTGTGCATGGGATAATTTCTCTCGGAGGACAACAGACTCCGGCTGACAAATGCAACGGGCCTCAACCCAGTGCCCTGATCCTGATACAGGATACCCCCTGAGCCCTCTTGGCTGGCATACATATGCATTACATTCGACAATCGGGTCCATAAAAGACAGTTCAGGCACCTGGGTCAGCGACTGAAAGGCCTCTTCACATTTCGCATCCCACCTTGGTCCATAGGGCTCCAAAGGACTAAGATACTCTCTACCCTCCTCTCCTATTTTCCCCTTCCCTTTCTTCCCCAAGGCAGGGTAACCACACAGAAGCTGATTCAACGGGTGATTCACTTTCAGGTGGCCCTTCACGAACCTCTGGTAATAACCACAGAACCTAAGGAACGAGCGCCGAGCACTCACAATCTGGGGTTTCAGCAGGTGGTCACTGCCTCTATCTTAGCAGGATTTGTAGCTACTCCATATTATGAGACTATGTGCCCAACATAGCTACAGACATCTTGTAGAACTGGCACTTGTCCAGAGAAAGCTTTAACCCTTCAGCTTTCAGGTGGCCCAGCACCTTCAGCAGTCTCGCTTCAAGTTCTTCCAAGGTGGACCCAAACACTGTGAAGTCATCCAGATACACCAATACCTCAAACCAGTTCATAGCCCCCACTGTCTTCTCCATGACCCCGCTGGAAGGTTGCAGGGGCTCCCAATATGCCCTGGGGTATTCTTTGGACTATTGGAGATGCATAGGGGCTTCAGGACTTGGTGATGATCCCAGCTTTTTTCAACTTACACAAATGCTGCTGAATGTCTTCCACCTCTGCAGGGGCCAGTTGCCATGATCTTTCTCTGAATGGGGTGTCCCTCAGTCACCCGCATAGTGTGACGAGTGCTCTTGGAACAACCCACATCAAACTCGTCAGTGGAAAAGACACCTTCCAGTTTCAACATCTTCTCTACCAGCCTCCTCTTCCAACCCGCAGGAACCGGGGAGTCCCCAAAGTTGATTGACTCAGTGGTCAACTTTCCCCCTTTTTCCAATAGCTTCTCCCCGGCTTGTCTCACAGGGACACTAGACATTACTGTCTCCGGGAACAGATATGCCAGAGGCATCCCCTGCTTGAAGGTGACCTCCCTCTTCATAGTGTTCCTGACAATCACTGCCATCCTGCTTGCCTCTACAACTGAGGGCTTCTGCAATTTGGCCCTCACCAGTACCCCAGCAGGAAATCCTGACTCCCCCTCGTGGTCTTCTGGAGCATCCACTAAGACGGCCTTGCCCTCAGGCACTCCGGGAAATTTGGCGGTCCCCATCACTCTTGCTACTTCCCCGGGCCGTAACACAATTGGCTTCGACTGGGTGAACCACACAGTCCCTCGTCAAAACTCAGTATCCGGCCCAATGCAGCCACGCACTTCCTTAAAAGCAGCTCGAAATGCCCGAGTGTACAGACAATGTCCCCAGAAAGCTCTCCCCAGCCTTCTCCTTGCAGCCTCCGTGAGCCTCTCACCAGAGGGGTGTTGGTCTCCACCAGGATTGAAACACCGCCCTTCTCGATGGGGTCCGGACAAACCAGCAGCAACGTATCAAGGACCTCAGCCACTCTCACTTCAGCTTCAGAAAGCTCCAGTTTCACTGACAAATAACCGTTGTATGGATAATCACTTGCACTAAGACCCCAGATCTCCAGTGCACTGAATGGCGTAAATAGTAAATGCATCAGATACCGGTTATAAAACAAGCGGTACAGCAACATGACCTGCGACCCGGTGTCACATATGGCTCCAGCATAAATACCCTCTATCAGTAGTGATGAAGGTTCCTTGATATATTGCTGGGAGTGTATTCACCCAAAGATACCAGGCCGTTCCCTCACTGGGTCTCCTCAAAGGTTCCTGACATCTTTCTCTGCTTAGATATCCGGGGGCTCACTGTCCGAGGGGTTTCCATCGCTCACACTCCTGCCTGAAGTGCTCCTCTTCGCCACAGTTATAACAGACAATACTGCCTGCACCCTTCTTGCAGATTCCTGGCAATCAACAGCCCTCTGCGTGGTCTGTCCCCTTATGGGGTCCACCTCTCTATCCGTCCCACCTTATGGCTGGGAGGGGGCCACACCTGCTGATAACAACCAGGACATCTCAATTCTCAACTCTGCCACAATCTCCTTTACTACTCCCCGAGTTGGGCTAGCCATGGTCACTTCACTACAAGGGGCTACTGCCGAGGGACTGTACCCTGCTGACGGAGCCCTCCTGCGCCTCCGACGCATTCTCCTCCTCCCATACTTCTCTGATCAGCTCAACAAATGAGGGAAGGGGGTGCGTCTTATGGGACAGTCGGAGACCCCAAGCGATCAGGTCTGGGACTGGGCACCCTTTGCTATTTGGTCCATTCTTAACTGATCTTCCTCAGCCACCTGAATGAGTCCTCGGTGGCACATGCAATTTAACTCCCTCTCTAGCTGAAAGATGTAGGCAGAAAACTTCTCCCTCTTCTAACACATGTTCTGAAACCCCGTCATGAGCTGCATTGGGTTTCCTGTCGTGTCATATGCATTTTCCAGTGCTCCTGTGTAATCGGCCGTATTTGCTAGGGGGTACTGGGCTTCATAGCTCTCACGACGTCAGCAGCCCGCCCCCTCAAATTCTCAACAATCTTTGTTGCTTTACTTCCTCATCTAACAACCACTGCCACTCATCTAACAGCTGAGAGATCTGCTCTGCCCAACTCCTCTTCCCTGTCAGGGGTGGGCTTTACTCCAGAGAATATTCTTAGTTTCTGGTTAGGACCCTTTTTTCACTAGAGGGCACATGCCAACTCAGAACTCTCACTCTTCCCTGTGGGACAGAGACTAATTAGACATTCCAAATCTGACCACTCCTTCCCCTCATTCCTCAGAAACAATAGAACCCTATCTTTGAAATCTCTGATCCCAGCTACGGGAAACTCAGCTTGTGATTTGGCCCGCTCCGCTACAATCTCCTCCTCCCTGAAAGTATGGACGGCCCACAGCTCCCCATTACCTGGGCCCCTGATAGTACCAGGCAGTTCCACTGCCTTTACGTCAGCGCTAGTCTGCAGTAAAACGAGGTCTCTGCCCGCCGTTTTATCAGACCTCCCCGCAACTGTAACTTAGCCAACAACTTTAACGGTACTTAACAGGCAAATTAACAATTCATCTGGAGTATGAATATCTACCCCACTCAACACACATGCATGAGTTACTGGTAATCCCGTGGATGCACTCCACTGCTCCACCCTGGCAGCATCCGTACCAGCACAGACTTAAACACACAACTCACTGGTTCAATGCTCAGAACTATCACAGAGCATCCAATGAAATCAACCCTGGAACGATACCCCCACAGTTATAACCCTCAGGTTGGGCCCGCGGGCTTAGTCTAGGGGAAAACAGCCTTCGACCCAGCCAAACTTGAGATATCTTGTTTGTGTGGATGCTGTGTGATGTGTTGCTCGGTTGCAAATCCGTACCACAAAATATCAGACAGTACACCATATGCAATTAAATGATTGAGCTTTATAATTCTTAATTTTACTATAGGATTAGTAAAGAAAAGAAAAAGGGCCCATTTTAATGAAACAGTCTAATGTGCACGTTGGAGCTCATGGTTTTCCATCCATTCGTTCCCCATTGATCTCTGAACGGCGTCGACTCCCGGACCCTCACTCCAAGTCCATTCCGTCCTGCGCTCTATCAACTGCCTCCATTCATGTCTTCTCTCTTCATCTCTCCCCGATAAAAGACTGTGAATCCCTTCTCTCGGGCACACAAGAAAGAAAAGCACCTCCCCTCACTGGCCAGCACACGTTCCATTAAGCCCTCATTATCTCTAGTCATTACCCAAACACTGCACCTACAGAGAAACCGTTACAGTAGCAATGAACCCTTTCCCAGGGCATTACACATAGGACAGTATAGGCCCTTCAGCCCCTGATGTGCCATCATTTTAACTTGCTCAAAAACCAATCTAATGTTTCCCTCTTAATTTGTCCTTCATTTTTCTATCATCCATGTGGCTATCTAAGAATCTCTTAACTGTTCTTAATGTATCTGCCTCTACCACCACCACTGACAGTGCATTCCATGCACCAACACTCTATGTTTAATAAAGAAGGACTATGACTGACAATCTCCCCATAAACTTTCCTCCCATCACCTTAAAGCTATGTTCCTTTTTATTAGCTATTTCCGCACTGTGGAAAAGACTCTAGCTGTCCACCTTATGCCTCTTATCATCTTCTATACCTCTGTCAAGTCACTTCTCATTCTCCTTCTCTCCAAAGAGGAAAAATCCTGGCTCACTCAACTTTTCCTCATTAGAAATGCTCTCTAATCCAGCCAGCATCCTGGTAAACCTTCTTTGCCCCCTCTCTGAAGGTTCTACTTTCATCGTATGATGAAGTGACCAGAACTGAACACAGTACTCCAAGTGTTCAAGTTGAAGTTTATTATTATTCAAACGTACACATGTATACAGATAAATGAAGCAATAGAGACCAAGGTACAAAACAATAATATTAACAGAAACAAAAGTATTCTGTATACAAGTTGTATGTACGACTTACAGTTAAATATACAACAGTATACTACTGGTGCAGTCATAAATAAGTGGTTGCAGGGTGTTCAGAAGCCTCTCAGCCAGCAGAAAGAAGCTGTTACCCAGCCTAATAGTCCTTGTTCTTGTACTGCGGTACCTTCTACCTGAAGGTAGGAGGTCCAAGAGATTGTGCAGCGAGCAGATGAGAGGGGTGCTTGACAATGCTGAGGGCCCTGCAGATGCAGCACTTCTTGCATATGTCCTACATGGGAGGGAGAGAGACCCCGATGATTTTCTCAGCAGTCCTCACAATCCATTGCAGGGTCTTGTTGTCAGATGCTTTGCAATTCCTATACCAGACGGTGAACCAGCTGGTCTGGAGACTCGTTAGTGCTCTTGTAAATGTTCTTAGAGTGAGAATGAGGGAGCCTCACTCGCTCAGTCTCGTTAGAAAGTAGAGTGCACTGCTGAACTTTCTTGACTAAGGAGCTGGTGTTGAAGGATACGCACACCAGGAAGCTTGGTGCTCCTGACTTTCTCCACGGAGTAGAGTTGATGCACAGTAGGGAGTGGTCAGCTGCAACTTCCAGAAATCTACGATCATTTCTTTAGTTTTGCCTACATTGACATTCAAGCTGTGTCTTTGCACCAGTTCAGAAACCACACTACGTCCTCTCTTAATGCCAATTCATCATTGTTGCTAATAAGGCCAACCAATGTTGTGTCATCAGCGAACTGAATGATGTGGTTAGAGCTGGATCTCGCAATGCAGCCATGTGTCAGCAGTGTGAACAGCAGCGGGCCGAGCGTGCGACTGTGGGCAGTGCTCAGCGTGATGCGGCTAGAGATGTTGCTGCTAACACGTGCTGTCTGAGGTTTCTCTGTCAAAAAGTCCAAGATCCAGTTACAGAGGGAGGTGATGAGAGGACAGAGGAGAGTTTACCCACCAGCCTCTGAGAAATGATTGTATTGAATGCCAAACTGCAGCTGATAAACAGCATTCTGACATCGGAGACACCGTTCTCCAGGTGGGACAGGAATGAGTGGAGGGCAGAGGCTGCTGTATCACCAGTGTACTGATTCAGGTGATAAGCAAACTGGTAGGGGTCCAATGTAGTGGGAAGGCAGAATTTAAAGCAGTTCATGACCAGCTTGCTCAAATCACTTCATTATTATTGAGATCAGTGTCACAGGACGGTAGTCGTTAAGACAATTTCTCGTTGGCCTCTTGAACACTGGAGTGATGGTGGCAACCTGAAGCCTACAGGGGCAGTGGGCACAGTGGTGTTAAAGATATCCGTGAGAATATCTACTAGTTGGGCCACACTGTCTTTCAGCATATGACCAGGTATGTTGTCAGGCCCCGCAACTTCACGTGGATTGACCGTGCCTGGGGTCTTCTTTACATCTGCTGTGGCCAAAATGCCCACTCCTTGATGGGAGGGAGGCCTTCCTCACCAGCATGTCAACCATTACATCAACCCATGTACAGAGACATAAAACCCATCCAGAAGGGAGGTGTCACTGGCATGAGTGTGCAGTGTGTTCTTATGGTCTGCAGTGGTCATGAATGCCCTGCCACATTCATTGTGTGTCCTTGGTATCACAGAAATGCCTGTAGATTTTTTGTGTGCGGTCTTGTTTCATCTTCCTCATGGCATAGAAATGTGCTGTCTTGCTGACTTATCCCTGAGCTGAAGGCAACATCACATTCTTTCAGCAATGTCCGAAACTCTGCTGTCAGCCGTGGCTTCTGATTGGCCTGAATGGTGATGGATTTAATGACAGTGCTGTCGTCGATGGTGTGTGTGATCTATCCAGTGTTTTATAGATCTGCATCATTACCTCACAGCTCTTGAACAGAATCTCCTGACTAATAAAGGCTAACACACCACATGTCTTCTTAACCATCTTCACAACACTTGCATTGTTTATTGTCAACCAGCTCAAAGTTGGCAACTTCTGTGCTATGGGATTGCAAAAACCTTGTGATGCATAGGTGAATAGAGATCGACAGTTTTAAAGTCCTAAGTCTTGGCCTGATTCAAAGATTTTGCCTGAAATAAAGTAACTGCTTGATTTGTCACTTGACAAGTTCTTATGAAACAATGAGATGTAATCTATTTGAGGTGTATAATATTATGGGAAGCAGAGATACAGTTTTCAGCTAGCACCTTTTTCACCCTGGAACATGCTGTTGGGGTGGTGGAAAAGTCTGATAGGATAGGGACATTAATAAGAAAAATGGAGGGTCCTGGGCTGTGTAGGAGGGAAGAGTTAGGTTGATAGTGATGTAGGATTACACATATTGGCGGAACATGATGGTCCAAAGAGCCTGTTCTGTGTTTTAAAACAAGGTTTCTTGTGGATTTTTTTCTCTGCTGAAAGTGTAGAAAAATTGTGAATATTACATAGCACCTCATAGGCCTGATTTTATCCTCACAACTCAATGAATATGTTGTAAAACAAGATCACTCCCTACTTGTACACAGTTTTCTCCTTTCACTTGTTCTTTCCTCTCTTTTCTATAAGTGTCTCTGTTGTCTTTATTGTACTGCCTGCACTGTTTTGTGCATTTTGTGCAGTCCTGTGTAGGTCTGTAGTCTAGTGTAGTTTTTGTGTTATTTTACGTAGTTTCAGTGTAGTTTTTGTATTGTTTCATGTAGCACCATGGTCCTGAAAAACTTCCTCATTTTTACTGTGTACTGTACCAGCAGTTACGTTTGAAATGACAATAAAAAGTGACTTGACTTGTATACCTCAGATAAATATTATGTGGAGATTTCTGGCATATATGACTATATGGAGTCTCTCTCTCTCTCTCTCTCTCTCTCTCTCTCTCTCTCTCTCTATATATATATATATAGACACACACACACACACACACACACACACACACACACACATGCACATTATCTGAAATACTTCTTATGGAAATGTTTGTTTGATGATGAACAATAAAAAATTACAAAAAGAAGAAAATTTCTGAATTGGTTAATTTTATTAGAATTAACAGTTGCAGCATTTATTAGATTTTTGGCCAGTTGTAATTCTAGTTCTGAACCACTAGAAAGCATATGTCTACTGCTTAACATAGCTGAGAAATAGAATCCTATGCGAAGTGTATTTTGTGTTTTACTGTACACTTTTTCTGCAGTTAAAATCAGTTAGGCTACCATGGATGTAGTAATGCCTGAGAAAACGTGTACAGTGAATTTTACAAGTTCCTATCACCTCTATTTAGAAATGTCCTACGGTGCTGAAAGATAGGATTTTTCTAAAAAATGATTTTTTTTTGCCTTATTTGACTCCCTTTCCTCATATCAATGCAAAAAGCTTTTCCTTCAACTGATAAACTGATTTTCTATTAATATGCAATTGAATCTTTGAATGGCATCCTTTTAGCGTAATCCATCTGCTTGTTTTAACATGACTTTCCATTTTCCAACTAGGTTTTATTTTGCCAATTACTAGTAAATTGAACCTCTTAATCTTGATCCTGCTACCAAAGAAATCATTTCTCCTTATTTCAGTGTAATTTTAACACCTCTCCTGAAATTTCCTGCTCCATGAACTATTCGGCCTCTCCAGTCTATTGTCACGTGAGCAAAGTCACTGGAGTGACGCAGAGGGTAGATATGAAAAGTAGTCTTTATTTGAGGCAAGTACTTACAAATAAGCTGACAGCCTTTTGGAGTCACCAATGAGAGAGGAAGTGAGTGAGGGAACAGAAAGAGAGGCAAGAGGTCTGCCTGACCAAACACTACACGGCATTCTATATGCTAAAAATCAGGAGGGACAAGCCATTGTTGGGGCGGCCACTTTTGGCAGTAGGCCAGAGGCGAGAGTAGAAGTGTCAGGCTTTGGCTCGGAGGAGGCTTTGGCTGTGGGTAAGCTTCAGTTACGGTTTTTGTTTTGTTTCTCTCTTACTGTACCTGGTGTAGTAAATGGTGGTCGTGTGTTCTACATGCCAGATGTTGGAGTCCCGGAAGACCCAGTGTCTCCCACGGACCTACATCTGTGTGAAGCGCATCTGGCTGTACCTCTTTGATGACCGTGTTAAGGATCTGCAACAGCAGCTGAATGACCTTTGACTTGTACAGGAGAGTAAAGAGATAATTGATCAAGGTTCCATGGAAGTAGTCACCCATAAGTTGCAGGAGGCGAGTAGCTGGGTGACTGTCAGGAGGAATGAAAATGTAAGTAGGCAGTTAGAGCAGAGCACCCCTGCGGCCATTCCCCTCAAAAATCAGTATGCTGCTTTGGATTCTTTAGTGAAGGATGACCTCCCAGGGAAACGCCACAGCGACTGGGCTTCAGGCACTGAGCATGGGTCCGTGGTGTAGAAGGGAAAGAGAGAGAAGGGAGTGGTAGTGATAGGAGACTCAATAGTGAGGGGAACAGACAGGAGATTCTGTGGACATGAACGGGACTTCCAGGTGGTATTTTGCCTCCCAGGTGCCAGGGTCAGGAGCGTCTCAGATCGCGGCCACAACATTTTGGAGAAGAAGCAGGAGGAGCCAGATGTCTTGGTATGTATTGGTACTAATGACATAGGAAGGAAAAGCAAAGAGGTCCTGAAAAGGGATTTTTAAAGAGCTAGGTAGAAAACTGAGAAGCAGGACCTCCAGGGTAGTAATTTCTGGATTGCCTCCTGTGCCATGCACCAGTGAGGGTAGAAACAGAATGATTTGGCAGATAAATACCTGGCTGAGCAGCTAGTGCAGGGGGCAGGGCTTCAGGTTCTTGGATCATTGGGATCTCTTCTGAGGGAGGTATGACCCGTACAAAAGTAAAGGGTAACACCTAAACCCAATATTCTAGTGGGCAGGTTTGTTAGAGCTGTTGGGGAGGGTTTAAACAAATTTGGCAGGGGAATGGGAACAGGAGTAATGGGACTCAGGGTAGGACAGATGTTAAAAATGTAAAGATAGCGTGTAGTCAGACTAACAGGAAGAACAGGCAGGTGATGGGACATAGTTGCAGCCAACAGGATGAGTACCTAGGGATGCAGAAACAAAAAGGTTATCAAATATGGTACTCAAGGTATTGCATCTTAATGTGCGTCGTATCAGAAATGAGGTGGATGATCCTGTTGCACTATTACAGATTGCCAGGTATGATGTTGTGGCCATCACTGAATGGTGGCTAAAGGACAGTTGTATTTGGGAGCTGGATGTCCAAGGTTACACGTTACATTGGAGGGATAGGAAGGTAGGCAGAGCAGGTGGCGTGGCTCTACTGGTAAAGAATGGCATCATTTCAGTAGAAAGATGTGACATAGGACTGGAAGATATTGAATCCTTGTGGGTTGAGTTAAGAAACTGCAAGGGTAAAACGACCTTGATGACAGTTATATACAGGACTCCCAACAGTGGCTGGGAGGTGGACCACAGATTACAACAGGGAATAGAAAAGGCAAATCAAAAGGGCAATGTTATGGTAGTCATCAGAGATTTTAGCATGCAGGTCGATTGGGAAAATCAGGTTGGTAATGGATCTCAAGAGATTGAGTTTGTTAATTGTCTAAGATATGGCCTAAGAGAGCAATTTGTTGTTGAGACTACTAGGGGATCAGCTATTCTGGATTGGGTGTTATATAATGAACTGGAGGCGATTCGGGACCTTAAGGTAAAAGAACCGTTAGGAACCAGTGATCACAATATGATTGTGTTCAACTTGAAATTTGACAGGGAGAAAGTAAAGTCTGACGTAGCAGTATTTCAGTGGAGTAGAGGAAATTACAGTGGTATGAGAGAGGAGTTGGCCAAAGTAAATTGGAAGAAGCTGCTGGCAGGGATGTCAGTAGAGCAGCAAGGGTGTGGGTTTCTGGGGGAAAATGAGGAAGGTGCAGGACATGTGTATTCCAAAAGTGAAGAAATACTCAAGTGGCTAAATAGTACAACTGTGGCTGACAAGGGAAGTCAAAGTTAATGTAAAAGCAAAACAAAAGGGCATACAACAAAGCAAAAATTAGTGGGAAGGTAGAGGATTGAGAAGTTTTTAAAAACCTACAGAGAGCAACTAAATCGGGGGTCGGCAACCTGCGGCTCCCGAGCCATTTGTGGCTCTTTCACCTCTGTGCTGCGGCTCCCTGTGGCTTTGGGAAATAATTGGTCAGTATTTAATTAAAATGTATTTTATGTTAGTTTGTTAGCTTTTGAAATGTAATTCTAAATTTGAAGATTATGGTGATCTTGTACAATCTAAGTGTGGCGACATCCGAAACGGCTCACAATTAGCCAGCATTCCGGCTAAGGGAGATAGCCTACGGGGGTTTGTGAGTACGCGTCTTTTGCAGCATCTGCGTCCATGGGGGCTGGGTTGAGAGAGGCTTAAAAGCAAGGCTGTTTAGTTCGAATAAAGCTATCTTTGACTGCAGTTTACTGACACCGCTACAACGTGTTTTTATCGCTGGCTGTCCAGACGGAAGGTGCTGAAACGCTTTGTCGCGTGTCTGGAAGAAGTGAAAACTTTCCTGGGCAGCAAAGGGCTCACCTTTCCTGAGCTGGAACAGCCAGAGTGGCTGGAAAAGCTACACTTCATGGTAGACATGACAGCGCACCTGAACACGCTGAACACAGCTCTTCAGGGGTAAGGACGTACAGCCCTGCACATGTTGGAGGATGTTTTGGCATTCGAGCGTAAGTTGACAGTGCTTGCCAGAGATTTACAGAAAGGCACTTTGTCTCACTTCCCCAATTTGAGAGAGTTCAAACAAGGTCACGACATGATAATTTCGGAGTATTTACATTCTGCAATCATCGCAATGCAAACATCGTTTGGGAAACGCTTCTGTGAGTTCAGAGAGGAAAAAAACACATTATCCTTCCCGGTCACTCCCTTAAGCATCGATCCTTCCCTACTGAATACGACTGCATTGGCAGGTGTGAGTCAACCTGATCTTGAGATGGAACTGGCCGACATAGCCGACAAAGACATATGGGTGTCCAAGTTTAGACGCTTGACAGCAGACCTTGAAGATGTTGCCCGTTCTTGCTCAGAAACACAAATGGAGTGATATTGAAAACCTCCCTAAACCGGGCAAATGTGTTCGAAACATGGAATGCTATCCCCGACATTTATGTAAACATTAAAGAGTATGCGCTTTGAGTCCTGTCGATCTTTGGATCCACATATGTAAGTGAGCAGGTGTTCTCCAACATGAACTTTATTAAAAACAAACATCGCGCATGCCTCACAGATGACAGCTTGCGATCCTGTGTAAAGATGAAGGTGACGTCATACAGCCCTGATGTGCAGACGCTGTGCGCTGAGGTCCAGGAGCAGAAATCCCATTAACCAAGTATGATAAATATTTTAATTGCCTATTATTTTATGTGTATTCATATTTTTTCATTGTTCAGTGAAATAGTCCTTTTATTTTTCAGGCTGACAGCTGGCTGATGTTATTTTTGGTTTGCTGCTGGCGGAAAATTTAAGTTCGGCGTTTTTCATAAATACAAGAAGGACTCAAATAGACATTGAGTATTTTACTTTAAAGTAACTTTCAACCCAACGTCTTTTTTTCGGAGTTCAAAATGTTTTTGTTGCATGCAGAAATGTAATTTCGTTTTCTCTGCAGGAGTTCATCAATTTCATAAATGCAACACATTATAGTTTGTTTATACATAGCATAAAGGCAAAAAAAACGTTGTATGCAGTGTTATTTCATTTTAAATGTCAAACGGGTTTTGCGGCTCCCAGTGTTTTCTTTTCTGTGGGAAACGGGTCCAAGTGGCTCTTTCAGTGGTAAAGGTTGCTGACCCCTGAACTAAATGAATCATTAGAAGGGAAAAGATGAAATATAAAAGCAAGCTAGCAAATAATAAAGTAGATAGTAAAAGTTTTTTTTCCAAGTTAAAAATAAAAGAGAGATTAGAGTGGATATAACACCACTAGAAAATGAGGCAGGAAAAATAATGACAGGAAAAGGAAATGGCAGATGAACCAAATGAGTATTTTGCATCAGTCATCACTGTGGAAATCATGAGCAGAGTGCCAGATGTTGAAGAGTGTGAAGAAAGAGAAGTGGGTGCAGTTACTATTATAAGGGAGGAGGTGCTAAAAGACCTAAAGTCACCCGGACCAGATGAACTGCACCTGAGGGTTCTGAAAGAGGTAACGTTAGAGATTGTGACGGCATTAGCAATGATCTTTCAAAAATCATTGGACACTGGCATGGTGCAGAGAACTGGAAAATTGCAAATGTCACTCCACTCTATAAGAAAGGAGGAAGATAGCAGAAAGGAAATTATAGACCAGTTAGCTTGACCTCAGTGGTTGGGAAGATGTTATAGTCAACTGTTAAGGACAAGATGATGGAGTACTTGGTGACACAGGACAAAACAGGACAAAGTCAGCATGGTTTCCTTCAGAGAAAATCCTGCCTGACGAACCTGTTGGAATTCTTTGACGAGATTACAAGTGCGATAGATAAAAGTGATGCAGTGGATCTTATATATTTGGACTATCAGAAGGCATTTGACAAGGTGTCACACATGAGGCTGTTTACCAAGTTAAGAGCCAGTGGTATTACAGGAAAGATACTAACATGGTTAGAACATTGGCTGATTGGAAGTAGGCAGCGAGTGGGAATAAAAAGATCCTTTTCTGGTTGGCTGCAAGTGACTAGTGGTGTTCCGCAGCGGTCGCTGTTGGGATTGTTTCTTTTTATGCTATATATAAATTATTTAGATGATGAAATAAATGTCTTTGTTGCCTAGTTTGCAGGTGATACAAAGATTAGTGGAGGAGTAGGTAGCATTGAGGAAACAGAAGGACTTAGCCAAATTAGGAGAATGGGCAAGAAAGTTGGAAATGAAATATAATATTGGAAAATGCATGGTTGTGCACTTTGATAGTAGAAATAAATGTCCAGATAATTTTCTAAATGGGAGAAAATCCAAAAATCTGAGATACAAAGAGACTTGAGTGTCCTTGTGCAGAACACTGTAAAGGTTAACTTGCAGGTTGAGTCAGTGGTGAGGAAGGCAAATGCAATATTAACATTCTGGAATATAAGAGCAGGGATGTGATGCTGAGGCTTTATAAGGCACTGGTGAGGCCTCACCTTGAGTATTGTGAACTGTTTTGGGCCCCTCATCTTAGAAAAGATGTGCTGGCATTGATGAGGGTCCAGAGGAGATTCACAAAGATAATTCCAGGAATGAAAAGGTTATCATGTGAGAAACATTTGATGGCTCTGGGTCAGTACTCGCTGGAATTTAGAAGGATGGGAGGAGGGGGCCATTATGTTTCAAACGTTGAAAGGCCTAGACCAGGGGTCGGCAACCTTTACCACTGAAAGAGCCATATGGACCCGTTTCCCACAGAAAAGAAAACACTGGGAGCCACAAAACCTGTTTGACATTTAAAATGAAATAACACTGCATACAATGTTTTTTTTTTGCCTTTATGCTATGTATAAACAAACTATAATGTGTTGCATTTATGAGATCGACGAACTCCTGCAGAGAAAACGAAATTACATTTCTGCATGCAACAAAAACATTTTGAACTCCGAAAAAAAGACGTTGGGTTGAAGGTTACTTTTAAGTAAAATACTCAATGTCTATTTGAGTCCTTCTTGTATTTATGAAAAATGCCGAACTTAAATTGTCAGCCAGCAGCAAACCAAAAATAACGTCTGCCAGCTGTCAACCTGAAAAATAAAAGGACTATTTCACTGAACCATGAAAAAATATGAATATACGTAAAATAATAGGCAATTAAAATATTTATCATACTTGGTTAATGGGATTTCTGCTCCTGGACCTCAGCTCACAGCGTCTGCACATCAGGGCTGTATGCCGTCACCTTCATCTTTACACAGGATCGCAAGCTGTCATCTGTGAGGCGTCCACGATGTTTGTTTTTAATAAAGTTCATGTTGGAGAACACCTGCTCACATACATATGTGGATCCAAAGATCGACAGGACTCAAAGCGCATACTCTTTAATGTTTACATAAATGTCGGGGATAGCATTCCATGTTTCGAACACATTTGCCCGGTTTAGGGAGGTTTTCAATATCACTCCATTTGTGATTCTGAGCAAGAACGGCCTTCTGACGAGCAACCTCTTCAAGGCCTGCTGTCAAGCGTCTAAACTTGGACACCCATATGTCTTTGTCGGCTGTGTCGGCCAGTTCCATCTCAAGATCAGGTTGACTCACACCTGCCAATGCAGTCGTATTCAGTAGGGATGGATCGATGCTTAGGGGAGTGGCGGGTGTCAGGCATTGGCAGTGGTGACGTATATTAATAGCGATAAAAACACGTTGTAGCGGTGTGCTACACGCAGCGCTAAAATAACGACACGGAGTTGGTAAACTGCAGTCAAAGATAACTTTATTCAAATTAAACAGCCTTGCTTTTAAGCCTCCCTCAACCCTCCCCCCTGTGGGCGCGGATGCTCCAAAAGACACGTACTCATAAACCCCCGTAGGCTATCTCCCTTAGCCGGAATGCTGGCTAATTGTGAGCCGGTTTGGATGTGCCAGGAAATGGGTCGCCACAACGTTTTATTTAGATTGTACAAGATCACCATAATCTTCAAATTTAGTATTACATTTCAAAAACTAACAAACTAACATAAAATACATTTTAATTAAATACTCATCATTTATTTTCCAAAGCCACAGGGAGCCGCAGCACAGAGATGAAAGAGCCGCGGGTTGCCGACCCCTGGCCTAGACAGAGTATATGTGGAAAGGCTGCTTCCCATTGTGGGAGAGTCTTGGACAAGAGGGCACAGTCTAAGTATAGAAGGGCGTCCATTCAAAACAGATGTGGAGACATTTCTTTAGCCAGAGGGTGGTGAAATTGTGGAATTTGTTGCCACATGCAGCTGTGGAAGCCAGGTTGTTGGGTTTATTTAAGGCAGAGATTGATAGGTTCTTGATTGGATATGGCATCAAAGGTTACAGGAAGAAGGCCGGGAGATGGAGTTGAGGAGGAGAAAAAATGGATCAGCCATGATCAAATGGCAAAGCAGACTCAATGTTTCCTCTGAAACACCCACCACCTTCACACCCTTACTACAGACATCCAAATACACACAGATAACAAATTTAAATAAGTACTGTCTGGTCATCCATTTAACTGTGATATCTTGCAATTAATTCAGTTCATGGTTCTTAGGACCCCATTGTTTAGAGCTGCATTTTAGATTTAATCCACAGTTCAAGTTTGCATCCAAAGATTTGTTTTATGTGCTAACCACAAAAAAAACACTCTAGCACAGTCTATACATATAATTAAGACCTTGAAGTCATTTAAATCTGGGGACATATTTTAACACATAGTTTCTGAAAGTGTGATGCTCAGAAATGTGTTTGGTGCTCAAGTTTAGGCCTAATAATTAGATTTTAGTTTGTATTCTACATCTTTACTAATAATCCCAAGAAACTTGCTCCTTCAAGTTTTTTCAGCCTACCTTGCCGCCTTCAATAAATTATGTCCCGGTGCATTGAATACTGATTTTTATCATTGTGCTACCATAATACAAGGATTCATAGCCCCTGGTAAATTGCATCTGCTGCATGTGTACCCATTTTGCCAGTTTACCTATTCCTGAACTATAACTTAATGCTGTTTAAAAGCTGAGCATTGTGCCCTTCTTATCAGTGTCATGTTTCCCTCTCCCCTCCCCCTCCCCCATAAAAATGCAAAGCATCCGCTTAGCACTTTGTAGTATCAGTAAAACCAACTTGAAATTTGAAGATCATATCCTTTTTTTTGGTGGAAGAAGCTGGTCTCTTTGCACCATCCAACAAATTACACTTTCCTTATCTAACAGTGCTGAGTTCCTTTTCTCAGTAGTTTGGATAATAATGAATGTGTACTGTTTCTTTTAACCCATTTGCTGAAAGGATAAATACTGAAAAAATATGCCCAGATTAAGCAGATTTCAGTCTATTACTTCTGCTAAAAACTGTATGGAATTAAGACCATGTAGAAAGAATGAAGCTGTTATCATTTAATTTGATGTTGGAACCACTCCAGTACATGTTTTTTATGTGGAAATGTGAATCACTTAATCTGTTCTCTTAAGTGTCGTGATGATCCTGGAATTAACTTGAATTTTATGTCAGCTATCATTCTAAACCATAATATACTTGCTTTTTCATTTTGTGTTTAAATCTTCTATTTTAAAACCCACTCCCAAACAGGAATTACTCAACCAGTTGGAGAGAGATTGCGTAGCCATTATCAAGATGACTGCACTGGCGTAATGCAACGGCTTATTTTGAAAGAGCACAAACTGATCTGGAATAGCTTGGCCAGAAGTTGGTATGTGTCTACAATAACCTTATGTTCATTAAATTTTCCTTGATTAAATTTCATTGCTAATATTTGAATATTTTTAGACCATAAGACATAGAATCAGAATTTGGCCTATTAAGCATGCTCCATCATTTCATCATGCTGATGTATTATCCCTCTCAAATCTATTCCCCTGCCTTTTCCCTATAATCTTCAAATCCCTTACTAATGAACCTATCAAATTCTGCTTTAAATATACCCAATGACTTGCCCTCCACAGCTGTCTGTGGCAATGAATCTCACAGATTCACCACCCTCTGGCTAAAGAAATGTTTTCTCACCTTTGTTTTAAAGGACATCCTTCTCTTCTGAGGTTGTGTCCTCTGGTCCAAGATCCCCCCCCCCCCCCCAACTATAGGAAACATCCACTCTATCTAAGCCATTCGATAGGTTTCAATGAGATCACCCCTCATTCTTTTAAACTCCAATGAGTACAGGCCCAAAGCTATTAAACATTTCTCAGACATTAACCCTTCATTCCTGGGATCATTCTCATGAACCTCCTCTGAACTGTCCAGTGCCAGCACTTCCTTTCTTAGATAAGGGGCCCAAAACTACTCTCAATACTCTACATTTCTGGTCTGACCAATGCCTTATAAAGCCTCGCATTACATTTTACATTCTGGTCCCCTTGAAATTTTATTTCATTTGTAGGTTATTTCTAGTACCAGTTTAAATGGAATTGCTTTCTGAAGAAGGTGAAAATTCTCCCCCTGTGATAGCTGTGAAGTAAGCTGAGAATGCAGTCTTTTTACATTCTATATTCAGCTGTAGTAGTAGTATTGTGGTACTGCTATCCATCAATCACCTGTACCTGATTTGAAAATTCAGAATGCAGCTGCTTATTACAATGTAGTCATATACTGAACTCATACTAGTTGTGTGAGAGTTCAAACAAACAGTACCATCAGTTTTAGGAGACCTGTTGTCTAAGGTGCTTAAGTTTCTAAACTTCTGAAGTAATAGTTACCTGCTGCAATAAGACATAGTGATCACTGTCAGTTATAATCTTGAGACTGATTTTCATAACATTCTGTACTTGAATATTATGTGGACATCTGATTTTATATAAAGTATGTGTAGCCCCCTGGCACGCCTCAGCTCGCTTCTGCCTAGGGGGAACAGCCTTCAGCCCCGCCAAACTGGGTAACCAGCTTGTGTGGATGCTGTGTGATGTCCCCAACCCCGCCAATTAACAGACAGTACACCATGTGCGATTAAATGATTACACTTTATAGATATTACAAGAACTAAGTGATTAATAATGATACAGTATATATGAAGGAAAAGAAAATAAAGAAAAGGCACCAAAACTTATCGAAGTCCAAACCACTTTGTGCGCAACCGTTGGAGCTCAATTAATGAAGTCTTCTGGCCACCATTCGATCCCCTCAGACCTCCTCGACTCACAGCTCAGGACCATCCGAAGTGATCAACCAAGCACTCCCGGCACGTCTGTCGTCATCTCTTCTCCTCATGGTAAATCCTGGCCTCGGACCCCCACTCGGGGTCCGTTCCGTCTCCCAGCTTACAGCATCGCATCCTCTCTCTCTCACCCCCTCGTGCCGACTCCCCAAATGCCCGCCAACACTAGCTTACAGACCCAGAAGAGAGAATAACATCCATTCGAATTGGTTAATAAATGAATACATTTCTCGTTATCAGTAATTCTAAACCCAAACAAACTTCGAGAGAAAGCACTTATCATAACAAAGAAGCATTCCTACTCTTAACAAAACAAAGAAGCCGTTTTGATTAACATACGCAGTAACAAAGAAAAAGAAGAAATTCCAATACAAAGAAGAAGCCCCCTTACATATGAAAATTATTGGAGAATGGAATAGCTTGCAAGAAAATGTAACCATGTTTGTTGCTTCAAGGAGAAGTATTTGAACAATTAAGCCAATAGTTATGGTGCTAATTAGATGGATGCTCTTCTTTACCTTGGCAGTGTCTGGCAAGACATAGAATGAATTTCAAGGCACCCTTGTACAGAGATACAGATTTGGCAGAATGCATTATATATTTATTCTATGAATCATATGTACACAAAGTATTTTGACATCTATTTAATGAAAACTTTTATTTTTAACAGGAGTGATAGTGAACGAGTTGTACATGAAAGAGTGAATATCGTACCCTTTGACCTGATTTCTCCCGAAGGAGGAAAATATGCAGTTCGTGTAATCAACCCACTGGAGGCATCAGGGCAGCAGTTTGAAACAGTATATGAACGATTTCACCAGGCTACGCAAGGCTTCACGGATATCATTGGGCACTACCTGAGTGGAGAGAAGCCCAAAGGCTTCCTGGAAACTGAAGAGATAGTCCGTGTTGGGGCCACTTTGACAGGGATTGGAGAGCTTGTTTTGGACTCTGATAAGGTCATCAAACTGCAACCCCCTAAAGATGGTCTAGAATATTTCCTAAGTACCATGGATTTCTCAAGTATACTAAAACAACAGGAATCAACTATCAAACTTTGGAAGGTGCTTACAGCCATCTGCACTCTGACTGGCATTGCTTTAATTATGGTTGTCCTGCGTAGGATGTACCGGGAGTTTATTGAAAAGCAGGAGCAGGAGAAATTAAGGAGGAGTTATGAACTGTTCAAAGAAAGGAGAGAAACTGCTGAGGCAAGAGCAGTTGGTGATGAAGATGAAATTCCAGCAAATGCTTGTGTGATTTGTCTATCTAAACCACGGGAATGTGTCTTCCTAACTTGTGGGCATGTTTGCTGCTGTTATGATTGTCATCGGGCACTCCCCACACCAATTTGCCCAATTTGTCGAGGTACCATAGTCAGAATAGTTCCCCTTTACCAAGCGTGAGAATATTTTGCCCAATCCAACCAACATGATCAGGTGCCTTTTAATTGCAATTCTGCAATCAGGGTATCAGGCTGCTTTATTTATACAGTGGTTAAAATAGTGTATTAATGTCTGAAATTCCTCCACATTAGTCACTGTGACCACCCTGACACATGGGTTTCTGAATATACCATCTTACCTGTTTGTTATTCTCTATTTTCAGGCTATAGATCTTTGCTGATTATTCTTGATTTAGGTACACTTCACAAAACATCACAGGATGTTATTTGATAGGAAATGGTAATGATGCCAGTTGGAATTTTTGACAAGGCAACCTTTCGTATTTGTCATAAAGCCATTGTGGAATAAATTGGAAGCAATGAACATAACCAACTGGAATTTAATCATATTTAATGGTGCTGCCGTACTTAATGCTTATTTTTAAAAGCAAATTCCAGAACTCTGGAATGACTTTTACTCAGGGTGTAGAATGGCTGTATTTCCCTACAAGCTAAATTATAGTTAATGTTCTGAATTGAAATCTTTAAATATACAAGTTCTTTCATAAAAATACTTTCATTAATAATAGGCACTGAACAGAACTAGGCAAGTGAGGCTAGAAACATGTGAATGAATAAACTTAGTTTTTAATTTCCTTCGCTCATCTCAATCTTTCACTTATCCTTAAGATAGGAATTGTAATGTTTGGATAGGCGGAAAACCCAGTGACGTGATAATCCATACCATCAGAGCAGGACACCAGCACCTTTATGATCTGTGGTAAGTGAAATAAAAACTAACATTTGTTTTTCTTTGCAATGAATTTGACAATCTGTTTCTGTGATTGCTCTCTACCACTACACGAGCTTAAAACATTCGTGAAGAGTAGTAGTAGGACTGCTGACTGTGACAAAGCAATCTCCGATGCTAAGGGAGAAAAGTGGAGTTGAAGAGCATAATATGGAAAGGACTAAAAAAAAGTGGTGAAGATTATTCAGAAAGGTGCTTACTTTTTAAAATAAAGCTCTTTAAGTAATCTTATCTTCACACTTTTAAATATATTTTATACAGCTTGGTCGCTCAAGCATCTTGTACATGCAGTTTAGTATTCACACCAAAAAAAATGTTCCTGCAATTACATTGGCTTGTTTGCATTAGTTTATTTCACCTCTGTAGTTTGTTTATAAATGAAAATTAACAGGAGCCAATCAGTGCTTCTAAATGAAATCTGATGATTGAACCTGATTCTAAAAGGTTTGTGGTTGACTCTTATTTGTTACAGGCAGCAAGCATTTTGTTATGTAAATTTGTCAAGATTATATAGATTGATATATAAAACTTAAAAGCTTCCACATTGATTTATTACTAGAGTCTCAGCATCTTATGATGGTCCACTTTTTCAAAAATACTGTGTTGTTTGTGGAGAACATGATGAAAAATTGACATTTCTGTGCCTACATTTACAGTGCCTTGATAAAGTATTCAGCCCTCAAAACTATTTTCACTTTTTAAGGTTTCATTTTCTAAACCTATATTAAAAGTAATCCACAAAACCTTGGGCATCATGTCAAAACAAAAAAAAAATCCTAAAACCTGTCAACAGTTTCTAAAACTTTAAAAACCAAATCTGTGAGGCTGAAAACTTATTCATCTCCTTTGTAATTACTATGCTAACTTTCCTCAGGTGCAATACTGCATATTCCCTTACCAACTCACCCAATCTGTTGATATAGAAAGGTGGAGGATCACCTGTTTTCAATGAATTTATAAGAATAAATAACTCCTTTCTCTGTAAGGCCCAAGAGTATGGTAGATATTCAGCAGATCAAACCAAAATGAAGACAAAAGTGTATTCAAGGCAAGAAATGATAATAGAGAATCTGAGAAGGGGTACAAGACCATCTTATCATTTCTGAAAGTACCTCGGAGCTCAGTGCAGTCCATTGTGAAAATGTGGAAAATATATGAAACCACTGCCATACTGCCCAGGTGAAGCTGTCCCTCTAAGCTTAGTCACAGAGAAGAATGGCTCTTGTAAAAGGGACTGTGACACCAACAGTCGTTCTGAAGGAGCTGCAGATGTCAGTGGTTGTACATGGAGATGATGTTCATGGTTCCACAATCTCTAAGGCCTTGCACAAAAAAGGGTATTTATGGAAGTAGCAAGGAAGAAGCCCTGGCTGAAAAAAAACATATTCTTGCCCGTAAAGATTTTGCAAAGAGTCACTTAGAAGATACTGTAAGGATGTGGTAGAAAGTCTTATAGTCAGATGAAACTAAAGTGGAACTTTTTGGCATCAGTGCTAAGTGGTATGCATGGCATAAATCTAACTCTGCACATCAGCCAGATAACACCATCCCTACTGTAAGGTATGATGGAGGTAGCATCGTGCTATGGGAAATGAGAGAAAATCTGAAGATGCTGGAAATCCAAGCAACACAAAATGCTGGAGGAACTCAGCAGGGTCTCAGCCCAAAACATTGACTACTTTTTCCATAGATGCAGTCTACAGCATTCTGTGTTGATAGTGCTATGGGAATGCTTTTCAGTTGCAGGGACTGGAAATCTGGTCAGGATTGATGGGAAAATGAATGCTGCAAAATACAGAGATCCTGCATAAAAACCTGCTAGACTCTGCCAGATAGCTTAAATGGGGGAGTAAGTTCATCTTTCAGCAGGACAATGGCCCAAAGCACACTGCCAGAGCAACCATGGAGTGGCTTCAAATGAACAAAATTGATGTCCTTGAGTCTCCCAGTCAGAGCCCTGATTTTAAGATGATCGAACATCTCTAGCAAGACCTCAAGATTGCTGTCCACTGTCACTCCCCAGCTAACCTGATACAGCTTGAGAAATTTAGCAAGGAAGAATGGGCAAACTTGCTCCATCACACTGTGCAAAGTTATTAGAGACTTATCCAAAAAGACTACTGGCTGTAATAGCTGTGAGAACTGGTTCATCTAAATAATGAGCAAAGGGGTTTGAATACTTTTGAACTGTTGACATTTCAGTTTTTGAATTTTTAGTTTTTCATGCTTTATAATTTTCCCCATTTTTGGGGGTGGTGGTTTGGTTCTACTGTGCAAAAAGGAGATTGTGATTCACGAATAAAAATTGACAGTTAAATTGATCAACTCTGATTGTAATACTTTTTTATGTAAACAAAGGGTTGGGGCTGAATACTTGTGCAAGGCACTACATCATCCCAATGAACTTTACAGTTAATGAATTTTAGGATGTTTTCCAGATACTGATTACATTTATACATGATAGCATGACCAGCCATAACTTCCGTGTGTGACAGATTTAACCATATAACAATTACAGCACGGAAACAGGCCATCTCGGCCCTTCGAGTCCATGCTGAACGCTTACTCTCACCTAATCCCACTGACCCACACTCAACCCATAACCTTCCATTCCTTTCCTGTCCATATATCTACTTTAATATAACCATATAAAACCTAGTTATTTCTAAATTTAAAAAAACAGGATGGGGGATCTAGATTAGTTAAGATTTAATTTAAAGTAATAGCTAAAACTGGAAATAATTAGATTTTAATTTTAATCTATCATACTTGTATGTGCATTACTTTGACAACTTTTACAAATGGTAATAGCAGGCACAACTGTAGCGTAGCAGTGTGACACTATTATATCTCAGTGCATCGGAGTTAGTAGTTCAATTTCTGTGCCACCTGAATGAAGCTTGTGTGTCTTTCCCAAGAATGCGTGGGTCTTCTCCGGACATTCTGGTTTTCTTCACATTCCAAAGATTAAAAGGTCATTGTGAAATAAAAACACAAAATGCTGGCAGAACTCAGCAGGCCAGACAGCATCTATGGGAGGAGGTAGTGACGACTTTTCGGGCCGAAACCCTTCATCAGGAGTGAAGTAATATGGGATGGTCGAGAGGGGATAAGAAGTGGGGGGAGGGATGAAGTAGGGAGCTGGGAAGTGATAGGCTGGGGGGAAGGTGGAGAATTATGGGAAATAAAAGAGAAAGAAAGGTACGGTTGGGGGGGAGATTATAGTGAGGTGGGGAAAAAGAGAGAGAAAGAGAACCAGACTAAAATTATAGATAGGGATGGGGTAAAGGCGGGGGCAGGGGTATCAACGGAAGTCTGTGAGTGGAATGTTCATACCGGCAGGTAGGAGGCTACCTAGGTGGGAGATAAGGTATTGCTCCATCTACCTGCGTGTGGCCTCATCTTGACGGTAGAGGAGGCCATGGACAGACATGTTGGAGTGGGAGTGGTCTGTGGAATTGAAGTGTGTGGCCACAGGGAGATCCCGCCAATGCTGGAGGACTGAGCGCCGGTGTTCGGCGAAACGGTCTCCCAGTCTGCGGCGGGTCTCCCCAATGTATAAATGGCCACATCAGGAGCATCGGATACAGTATATCACCCCAGTTGACTCGCAGGTGAAGTGGTGCCTCACCTGAAAAGACTGTCTGGGGCCTGGGATGGTGGTGAGGGAAAAAGTGTGGGGGCAGGTGTATTCTGTGATTATGCTTGTGTTAAATATGGGCTTTGCAACTCATTGAACCAGAAGTGTCTGTTCCGCATTGTATCTCTTAAAAAAAAATGAACACGGATTTTTTCTATATCTACTACATAACTGATTCCAGCTTTGCAACAGTAACTCCTGCAAACCATGATCTCAAAGCCCGGTACTTCCTTCTTCACTTCAAACAATGTAAGAAAATTATGAACTACTTCCAAATTTCAAAGTAAATTTATTATCGAAGTACATATGTCACCATACAGTAGTGAGATTCATCAGGACTAACTGAAAGGAAAGATAGTAAGGGATTAGAATCTCTTACTGTCTTTCCTTTCAGTTAGTCCTGACGAAGGGTCTCGGCCCGAAACGTCGACAGTGCTTCTCCATATAGATGGTCCCTGGACTGCTGTGTTCCACCAGCATTTTGTGTGTGTTGGTTGAAGGGTAATAACTGTTTTCGAACCTGGTGGTGTGGGAGTCCTTAATGATGGATGCTGCTTTCTTGTGGCAGTACTCCTTGCAGACTTGCTTAATGGTGGCGAGGGCTTTACCTGGGCTAGGCTATATCCACTATTTGTAGAAGTTTGTGTTCAAGGGCATCAGTGTTTCCATACCAGGCTATAATGCAGCCAGTCAATAAACTCTACATAATTTTGTCAAAATTTTAGATGTCATGCCAAGTCTTTGCAAACTCCTAAGGAAGTTAAAATGCTACCATGCTTTCTTCATAATTGCACTTATGTGCTGAGCCAAGCACAGGTCCTACAAAATAATAACACGGAGAAATTTCAAATTACTGACCATCTCCACCTCTGATCCTTTGTTGAAGACTGTTGGACCTCTGGTTTCTTTCTCCTGAAGCCAATAATCAGGTCCTTGGTCTTGCTGACATTGACATTTTTATGGCTCCACTTAGCCAGATTTTCAATCTCCCTCCTATATGCTGATTTGTCACCACCTTTGACTTAACCTATGACAGTGGTGTCATCAGCAATCTTCAATAAGGCATTGGCATGTGCTTAGCCACACAGCCTTGTGGTGCACCTGTGCTTATAGACATCATGGTGATGTTGTTGCCAATCTGAACTGACTGGGGTGTGAACATGAGGAAATTGAGGATTCCAATTGCACACGGAGGTATTGAGGCTGAGGTCTTGAAACTTATTGATTAGTCTTGAGTGGATGATGGTATCGAATGCTGATTTGTAGTCAATAAAAAACATCCTAATGTATGCATCTTTGCTATCCAGATATTCCAGGGTTGAGGGAAGAGCCAGTGAGATGGCATCTGCTGTAGACTTTTTGGCCCAGTAAACAAATTAGAGCAGATCCAAGTCACTTCTCAGGCAGGAGTTGATATATTTCATCACCAACCTTTCAGAACACTTTATCATTGTGGATGTAAGTGCTTCTGGACGATAGTCATTAAGGCAGATTACCATGTTCTTCTTAGGCGCTGATGTAATTGAAGTCTGCTTAAAATAGGTGGGTACCTCAAACTGCCAAAGTGAGGGTTATCTATCTCAGTGAGCACTCCAATCAGTTGATCAGCACAATTTTTTAGTACTTGGCCATGTACTCTGGGCTGTATGCTTTTTGTGGGTTCGCCCTCCTGAATGCTACTTGCACATCGGCCTTAGAGGTTGAAACCACACAAGGGAGTTCACAATGATTCCTCCATGTTTTGATGGTCAAAGTGAGCGTAGAAGTCATTATGCTTCTCTGGAAGTGAAGCTCTGATGTCACCCTTGACTCTTGATATAACTTTATAAGAAATGATAGTATCCAAGCCCTGCTACAACTGTCAAACATCCTTAATTGATTCAGTTTTAATCCTGATTTGCCACTTCGCTTGTGGATGTCTTTCCAGAGATTGTACCTGGACCTCTTCTAACATCCTTGGTCACCTGACTTGAATGCCTCTGATCTGGCCCTCAGCAGATTGTGGATCTCGTGGTTCATTCAGGACTTCTGGTTTGGAAAGCCATTCAATCAGATTTTCAATTTCCCTCCTACATGTTGATTTGGCACTATGTTTGTGTCAGCCAACAACTGAATTCTTTCAAGCAGGTTTTCAACCTGTTCCACCAATTACTTCCTGTTGTTTGTGATTAAACGTGCGTACTCCCTCACCACTATTTGATTAAATGTTTTAAAAAGGAATGTATGACTCTTGACACATCATCCCATTCCGATCTCACTGTTTCTTTCCATAGAAGCTCAGAGAAATAAATAAGAGTGGGTTAAAAGTGGACAGAGGGACTTGCCAAAATGGTTTGAGCATGCAAATAGCAAGCATGATGACTAATTCTCTAGATGTAATTAAATAGATAAAGTTGGAACCACATATGTTTGCCTTGAGCTAGATTGAGAGTTTGAAGAATATGTGTTATTAATGTCAAAACTGCCCTAGAACTAACACAACAACCAAATTTGAACTAAAGTTATTTGCCTATCTCATGGCTAAATCCAGCTGTTTCTATCTCTTGCACATTATATATTTTCATGTGTATATATGAATTTAAGTTTCAACATCTCCTGGCACTATTTGCTACTAATTTTTCACATTGAAACCACCCATTTTTTTTATATATGTTGCACCGTTCTCTTTAAACTCAAGAGACTGTGAAGTGTGAAAATCCAAGATGATCAGCAGTTTCTGAGATACTCAAACTACCCTGTCTGGCACAAAAAGTCATTCCAAAGTCACTTAGATCACATTTCTTCCCCCTTCTGATGATTGGTTTGAACAACTGAATGTTTTGACCATATCTGCATGCATTGAGTTTCTGCAATGATTAGGTAATTGCATTAACGAGCAGGTGTACCTAATAAAGTGGCCACTGAGTGTAAATGTTCGACACATTTCCAATTACTGCATTGCAATGCAACACATTTGTTATCAATTCCAGTAATCCAAAGTCTCCCCCATCCCATGATAAATTTATTTTGTTGGTGAAAAACTGCATATTCTTTCTTGAAACTCTATATATATTTTGCTCTGCAAATTATTCCATATTCATGTCATCCTCTTAGATTATGCTATTTTGTTACCTTAAATTTGTAAATATGGTCTCTTTTGTCTCATTAATAGACAGATGGAGGTAACTGTTGTAAACATTAGTGCACTATTTCCGGTAGCCAGAAGCAGAAGAATGTTATTAGATAGATAGTGTGGAAGCAGATGGAGATAGGTGGGAAGCAGAAAGTACATACAGGGAAAGAAATTAAGAAGCCGGGAGCAGAGACAGAGATAATCAAACAGAAGTGATTTCCACCTTGTTCCAAGAGTAAAAAGAATGTCAAAATACCCCGAGGCATTGAGACTTTATTTCAAGTTTTCTTTTACAAAGTAATTTGAAATAGAGTGGCACTTAGTCAGGTTGTGAAAGGTATGGGGAACTGGCAGGAGTATGGGGTTGAGAGGGAAATGGATCAGCCATGATGAAATGGTGGAGCAGACTCAACAGGCTGAATAGCCTGATTCTGCTCCTGTGTCTTATGCTCTTAACTCTAAAGGTGCATTAAATGTTTTCCCTCTTACTAGAACCTTAGTCAACATTTTGGATATTTTATGGAGCATGTAGAAGGGACAAAGAATGGACCTGTATGCTGGGAATTTGCAATCAAAAGCACCGTAGAGCCATTGAAGAAAGTGGATCCAAAACAAAAAGTCAAAGAATCAAAGGATATATGTTCAACCTGTTCAGTTCCAGTTTATTCCAGTTTATCACCAGATTTTAGTTCTCTGTCACAGACTGTCAAACTAAAAAACTATATATAAATGTTCCTATTCTAGCTGGCTCCCGGTTACCAGTGGAGTTCCACAGGGGTTGGTGCTGGGACTGCTGCTTTTTACGATGTATGTCAATAATTTGGACTATGGAATTAATGGATTTGTGGCTAAATTTGCCGATGATACAAAGGTAAGTGGAGGAGTGGGTAGTGTTGAGGAAACAGAGACTTAGATAGTTTTAGGGGAATGGGCAAAGAAGTGACAAATGAAATACAATATCGGAAAGTGTATGGTCATGCACCTTGGTGAAAAGTAAATT
Organism: Hypanus sabinus; assembly: GCF_030144855.1. NCBI lineage: Eukaryota > Metazoa > Chordata > Chondrichthyes > Myliobatiformes > Dasyatidae > Hypanus > Hypanus sabinus. The sequence goes on from NC_082707.1 coordinate 36,553,624, forward strand.
TACATTGGTGGAAGAAGTATTTAGATGGAGAGAGAATTCAAAACGCAGAGATGCTAAGGGACTTGGGAGTCCTTGAGCAGGATACCCTAAAGGTTGACTTCCAGGTTGAGTTGGTGGTGAAGAAGGCGAATGCAATGTTGGCATTCCTTTCTAGAGGTATAGAATATAAGAGCAGCAATGTGATTTTGAGGCTCTATAAGGTACTCATGAGACCACACGGAGTATTGTATGCAGTTTTGGGCTCCTTATTTTAGAAAGGATAAACTGACATTGTTGAGGATTAAGAGAAGATTCACGAGAATAATTCCAGGAATGAAAGGGTTCATTCCTGAGGAATGTCTGACAGCTCTTGGGCTGTATTCCCTGGAGTTCAGGAGATTGAGGAAGGAATCTCATAGAAGCATTCTGAATGTTAAAAGTCCTGAATAGATTGGATATGGCAAAGTGATTTCCCATGGTAGAGGAGTCTAGGACAATTCAGCATGACTTCAGGATTGAAGGACGTCCATTTTGAACAGAGATGTGGGGAAATCGCTTTTTAGTCAGAGGGTGGCAAATCTGTGGAATTTGTTGCCACAAGTGCCTGTGGAGGCCAAGTCATTGGGTGCATTTAAGGCAGAGATAGATAGGCTCTAGATTAGCCAGGGCATCAAAGGGTATGGGGAGAAAGCAGGGAAATGGCGATGACTGGATGAGTTGGATGAGCCATGATTGAATGGTGGAGAAGACTCAATGGGCTGAATGGCCTACTTCTGTTCCTATATCTTATGGTCTTATGTTAAATTGGAATTCAAAGCAGGCTGAATATACCCAAATAACATCCAAAATTTAATTTCATTAAAATTCTGTGTATATAGTTCTTTCCATGTCTACACATTAAGAACACTTAAGGGAAAACGAATTTCCATTCATTGTGATAATTTGACACTGATTGTTTGGCAAAATCTTCCTATAATTGTTAAAGTGATCAATGAATATGAACAATAACCTTTCAATAATTGATGAACTGGCAAAGTTAAAATAGATAGATATAAGAATGATTCTTTACAATTTAAATACAAGAATTTGCTTCTGAATTAAATTGCTTCCCTGTTTTAAAAAAAAGTCCCTGCAATTTTGTAATGTGTTCTTAAAATATGCATAACAATTCAGTTTTTCCTATTTATTTGTGATTGAATGATTGGCAGGAAGAGACATCCACATAAAAATGACTGGATTTTTTTTTTTGTTTACTGGCTGTAAATTAGACCATGAGACCTAGGAGCAGAATTAGGCCAGTTGGCCCATCATGTCTGCTCCTCCATTCCATTAGGTCTCATTCATTATCCTCTCACCTCCATTCTCCTGCCTTCTCCCCATAACCTTTGATGCCCTGATTAATCAAGAGCCTATCAAGCACTGTATTAAATATAATCAATGAATTGGCCTGCACAGCCATCTGTGGCAAAGGATTCTATAGATTCACCTACCTCTGTCTAAGGAAAATTTTCCTCATCGCAGTTCTAAATGGATATCCCTCAATTCTGAGGCCTCAGATGCAAATTTGAACTGTAGATTAAATCTAAAATGCAGCTCTAAACAATGGGGTCCTACGAACTATGAACTAAATTAATTGCAAGACATCACAGTTAAATGGAAGACCAGACGGTACTTATTTAAATTTGTTATCTGTGTGTATTTGGATGTCTGTAGTAAAGGTGTGAAGGTGGTGGGTGTTTCAGAGGAAACATTGTAAATATAAGACCATAAAACATAGGAGCAGAATTAGGCCATTTGACCAGTTGAGCCATTCAATCATGGCTGATCCTTTTTTTCTCCTCCTCAACCCCAATTCTCGGCCTTCTTCCCATAACCTTTGACACCATGTCCAATCAAGAACCTATCAATCTCTGCTTTCACAGCTGCACGTGGCAACAAATTCCACAAATTCATCATCTGGCTAAAGAAATGTCTGCATATCTCAGTTTTGAATGGATGGCCCTCTTTCCTGAGGCTGTGCCCTCTTGTTCTGGACTCTCCCACCAGGGGAAAGATCCTTTCTGCATCTACTCTGTCTAGGCCAGGGGTCAGCAACCTTTACCACTGAAAGAGCCACTTGGACCCGTTTCCCACAGAAAAGAAAACACTGGGAGCCGCAAAACCCGCTTGACATTTAAAATGAAATAACACTGCATACAACGTTTTGTTTTGCCTTTATGCTATGTATAAACAAACTATAATGTGTTGCATTTATGAAATTGATGAACTCCTGCAGAGAAAATGAAATTACATTTCTGCATGCAACAAAAACATTTTGAACTCCGAAAAAAAGACGTTGGGTTGAAGGTTACTTTTAAGTAAAATACTCAACGTCTATTTGAGTCCTTGTATTTATGAAAAACACCAAACTTAAATTTGCCGCCAGCAGCAAACCAAAAATAACGTCAGCCAGCTGTCAACCTGAAAAATAAAAGGACTATTTCACTGAACAATGAAAACATATGAATATACGTAAAATAATAGGCAATTAAAATATTTATCATACTTGTTCAGGTTGACTCACACCTGACAATGCAGTCGTATTTAGTAGGGATGGATCGATGCTTAGGGGAGTGACCGGGAAGGATAATGTGTTTTTTTCCTCTCTGAACTCACAGAAGCGTTTCCCAAACGATGTTTGCATTGCGATGATTGCAGAATGTAAATACTCCGAATTTATCATGTCGTGACCTTGTTTGAACTCTCTCAAATTGGGGAAGTGAGACAATGTGCCTTTCTGTAAATCTCTGGCAAGCAACGTCAACTTGCGCTCGAATGCCAAAACATCCTCCAACATGTGCAGGGCTGTACGTCCTTACCCCGTTGAAGAGCTGTGTTCAGCGTGTTCAGGTGCGCTGTCATGTCTACCATGAAGTGTAGCTTTTCCAGCCACTCTGGCTGTTCCAGCTCAGGAAAGTTGAGCCCTTTGCTGCCCAGGAAAGTTTTCACTTCTTCCAGACACGCGACAAAGCGTTTCAGCACCTCCCCTTTGGACAGCCACCGGACTTTGTTGTGCAGCAGGAGATCAGAATATGCGCTTTCCAGCTCGTCCAGTAACAAACGGAATTGACGGTGATTTAAACTTTTTGCCATTATTTTATTGACAATCTGAATGACAACATCCATTACTTCTGTGAATTCCGGAGGAAATGTTTGAGCGCACAGTGCCTCTTGGTGCAAGATGCAGTGAAAAGTCAGCAGCTTTCTGTCCAGCGACTTCTGCAGTAAAGCCACAAATCCCTTGTGCGTTCCCGTCATATTCGGCGCCCCATCAGTAGCTACTGACACCAGATGGGTGGTCTTTATTCCTTTGGCTCTTAAACAATTCAAGACAGCCTCACAGATGTCCTCCCCCCGTGTTTGGTCTTTTAGAGGTATCAACTCAATCAGTTCTTCCTGTGGCCCGGCAGAGTTTACATACCGGCAGAACAACGCTATTTGTTCAATATCACCTTTGTCTTTAGACTCGTCACAGGCAATCGAGTAGGCCACAGCTGAACTGATGTCTTTAATTTGCTGTCTTGTGATGTCTTCTGCCATTTTTATGGTTCTGTCTTTGACAGTCTTTGCAGAGAGGGGCATATCCCTGATTTTCTGCACAATTTCACTCTTGTTTTTAAAGTCCGTGAATAGATGTTCTGAAATCTTAATGAAAGTTTCTTTTATATATTCACCATCTGTAAACTGCTTCCCGTGCCTGACTATTTCCTGAGCGGCAATATAACTGGCGTATGTCGTTGATTTTCCAGACTTCATCCATTTCTGGAAATGATTTTTGCTCAGATCAACCTTCCGCATCAGTTCCGAAACGGCTTTTTTTCTCTCATCTCCATCCGGATATTTTTGAGCAAAGGCTGCGTGTTTATTCTGGAAATGCCTTGCGACATTTGACTTTTTGTTGTTTGCTAGTTTCTCATTGCATATTAAGCATACCGGTAAACCAGTCTCGTCAACAGTGAAAGCAAATGAATCTGTCCACGTATCATTAAACGTTCTGTTTTCTTCAGTCACTTTTCTTTTTTTAGAATCCTCCATAGTTGGCTTACCTTGGATCGAAAAATTAAAGAAATCGCGCACTGGCGGGTGTCAGGTATTGGCAGTGGTGACGTATATTAATAGCGATAAAAACACGTTGTAGCGGTGTGCTCACGCAGTCAGTAAACTGCAGTCGAATAACTTTATTCGAACTAAACAGCCTTGCTTTTAAGCCTCCCTCAACCCAGCCCCCATGGACGCAGATGCTGCAAAAGACGCGTACTCACAAACCCCCGTAGGCTATCTCCCTTAGCCTGAATGCTGGCTAATTGTGAGCCGTTTCGGATGTGCCAGGAAATGTGTCGCCACACTTAGATTGTACAAGATCACCATAATCTTCAAATTTAGAATTACATTTCAAAAGCTAACAAACTAACATAAAATACATTTTAATTAAATACTGACCAATTATTTCCCAAAGCCACAGGGAGCCGCAGCACAGAGGTGAAAGAGCCACAAATGGCTCGGGAGCTGCAGGTTGCCGACCCCCGGTCTAGGCCTTTCAACATTTGAAAGGTTTCAATGAGATCCCTCTCATCCTTCTAAATATCAGTGAGTACAGACCCAGAGCCATCAAACGTTCCTCATATGATAACCTTTCATTCTTGCAATCATCCTTGTGAATGTCACCTGGACCCTCTCCAATGCCAGCATATCTCTTCCAAAATGAGAAGCCCAAAACTCTACACAATACTCAAGGTGAGGCCTCACCAGTGCCTTATAAAGCCTCAGCATCACGTTCTTGTTTTTGTATTCTCGACCTCTCAAAATGAATGCTAACTTTGCATATGCCTACCTTTCCACATTACGGAGTCCTGTGAAAGGACTCCTAAGTCCCTCTGCACCTCCGATGTTTGAATTTTCTCCCCATTTATTAAATAATTTAAATCTGTCTAAATCCTTCTGCAGTCTCCCTGCTTCCTCAATAGTACCTGCCCTTTCACCTATCTTTGTACCGTCTGCAAACTTGGCCACAAAGCCATCAGTTCTTGCATCCAAATTATGGACATACAACATGAAAAGGAGTGGCCCCAACACCAACCCCTGCAGCACACAACTAATCACTGGCAGCCAACCACAAAAAGTCTCCTTTATTCCCACCCTTTGCCTCCTGCCAGTCATCCAATCCATTCTAGTAACTTATCCATAGTACCATGTGCTCTTATTTTTTAACCAGCCTCATGTGTGACAGCTTGTCATAGGCCTTCTGAAAATCCAAATAATCAGCATCCACTGACTCTTTTTTGTCTTTCCCGCCTGTTATTTCCTGACAACAGATTTGTCTGGCTATATTTCCCCTTGAGAAAACCATGCTAACTTTGGCCTAATTTATCATGTGCCTCCAAATACCCCAAAACCTCACCCATAATATTAGACTCCAACAATTTTCCAACCACTGGAGTCAGGCTAACCAGCCAATAATTTCCTTTCTTCATAATGAGTACTGTGACATTTGCAATTTTCTAATCCTTAGGAACCATTCCAGAATTTAGTGATAATTGAAAGGTCATTATTATTGTCTCCACGATCTCTTCAGCTATGTCTTTCAGAACCATGAGGTGTAGTCCATCTGGTCCAGGTGACATACCTACCTTCAGATTTTTCAGCTTCCCGAGCACTTTCTCCTTAGTAATAGTGACGACACTCACTTCTACCCCCTGACACTCGTGTATTTCTGATTTTAAATCACAAATTCTAGTAATATGCTCTTATTAACCTATCTTAACTTCCGTAAAGAAGGAAGATGTACTACTTCCTGCAACAGTTTTGCATACAACAACAAAGTAATATTATTAGGGAATGGAACTGTTTCCATTTTCCTTCCAGTTTTGATGTCTTCAGTTGATTCCATTCCACAGGCCAATGTTTGGTCTAGTTCTTCCTGCACCAGGTAGTGTGACTCAGCCCCACAGGAGCATACATTACCACCCTCAAATGAGGCAGCCCTTTTCTTCCTCATGTAAACATTTTCAATTTGTGCTGGCTGTGTATTCAAACTGCTTGTCCATTGGCAGGTTGGATCGCATTATCTCAATTCCATTCATGTAGGATTCTGAATAACAAGCAAAAAGGTCATCTTTATTCCTAAACTGGTCCAATCAAGTTTCGGAAATGTTTGTATGAAAATTTGTTGAGATCACAGAGATCACAGACAGTTGCAAATAATATAAGGTTGTTATGGTAGGTGATTTTAACATTCCACATATTGACAAGGATTCCCATACAGTAAAAGGACTAGATGGAAAAGAGTTAGTCAAGTGTGTTCAGGAAAGTTTCCTTAATCAGTATGTTGAAGTCCCAATGAGAGAGTGTGCGATACTTGATCTGCTTTTAGGGAGTGAGACAGGGCAAGTGAAAGAAGTTTGTGTAGGGGAGCACTTTGCATCTAGTGATTGTAACGCCATTAGTTTCAAAGTAAACACAGAAGAAGATGGGACTGGTCCATAGGTTGAGATTCTAAATTTGAGGAAGGCCATTTTGATAGTATCAAAAATGATCTGGCAAGTGTGGATGGGGACAGGCTCTTTTCTAACAAAGGTGTGCTTGGTAAATGGGAGGCCTTCAAAAGGTGAAATTTTGAGAGTACAAAGCCAGTATGTGCCTGTAAGAATAAAAGGTAAAGATAACTCGGTTAGGGAACATTGGTTTTCATGAGATATTGAAGACCTGGTTAAGAAACAAAAAGGTGTATAGCAGGTATAGGCAGGTAGGACCAATTGAGGTACTTATGGAATATGAGAAATGAAAAAGAACACTTAAGAAAGAAATTAGGATGGCTAAAAGAAGACATGATGTTGGACTAGCAGTCAGGGTGAAGTATTCAAAGAACGTTTATTATCAAAGAATGTATAAATTATACAACCTTGAGATTTGTTTTCTTACTGGCAGTGGCAAAGCAAGGAATCTAAAAGAACCTAATTTTTCAAAAAAGACCAACTCCCATGCACACAGAGAAAGAGAAACAGAACAAATCATGCAAACAATAGAACGGAGACAACAGCTGCATTTCAAGCCAAATTGAGTCCTTAGATCCAAATCCCCAGAGCAGCCCAAAGCCTCGGTTTTCAGTTGATCATATTAGTGAAGCAAGTCGCTGCAAAGTTTGCAGACACAAAATACAACAGCTGGGGGCAGTCTTACAGTCTTAACAAGGCAGAGAGAAGAGCCCCCAGTCTATCGAAGGGCTAGTTTCTGTGCTCACTCTCCTTAATGAAGACTATATGCCTTATAAGACGAATATATACACTGAAAGTGTATATTTAATTGTAACTTCTCTGTTCATGCAATAAGAGGTATTTATTATTGTAATTTGCCAGTGACATAACTTTCTGAATCTTACATAACTTTTTATGGAATTCATTGCTACAGATGGCTGTTGTGGCCAAGTCAATAGGTATATTTAAGGCAGAGTTTGATAGGTTCTTGACAGGTAAGAACATCAAAGAGGAAAGGTGGGAGAATAGGGTTGAGAGTGGTAATAAATCAAACATGATGGGCTGGCGGAGCAGACTCAATGGGTCAAATGGTCCAATTCTACTCCTAAATCTTAAGGTCTTATAAAGCAATACATTTTTTTTCTGTCTCCTTTCCTCAGAATTCTGTAACCTTCAGGAATTATTCATCTTAACAGGCTGTTCAGAAAACAACTCTAACTCCATGTCAAACTCAAATCTTCGAAGGTTGATCATCAAGATTGTATATTTTCTCAAAGAAGAGATAACAAATGTTATTTATATGAGACTTCAAAGTAATTCATGTATAATAAATTACTTTGAAGATTAGTCACTTCTATGTATTAGAATGCAGCAGGCACTTTGTACACAACAAGGCCAAATAAACAGCATCTGGCATGAATAATTAAAGAATCTGTTTTAGTCCAAGGGAAAACGCTAACCAGGACAACAGGGATAACTCTATACTCTTCTTTAAATGGTGTAATTTAATATTTAAAATTCATGCAGATATAATAGATTGTCTGCTTGCCCTCCAGGGCATCAAAATAATTTATGCATGAAGAAAATTGCTTCATTTTCAGGAATGAGTACTTCTGCACATAAAACTTTAGCTTCTTAAAGGAAATTGAGTACAAGCACTTATATGAGCATTGAAATGCAGTCATTACTCCATGTAAGTGCTGCCAAGCTTTGAATGTTTGCACATATATGGAATTGCTGAACCCAATGGTTTCTTTGTGCTCTGACACGGTATACTTTGTAGAGAAGATCACAATCTTGTGACAATTCCACAGCCCTTACACTGGGGAAATAAACAAACTGCTTCTCAACCCACTGAATTCTTCCAGCAGATTGTTGCTCCAGATTTCAACATCTACAGTATTTTGTATCTCCATTTATTGTGGACCCACACTGAACCCACACCAAGATAATAAGATCACAAATGCTTTAGTCTTGGCAGAGAACTGAATCCAAAGATTGGTGTGAGAACAGGCAATAGTTACCTCCAGCAAAAGGATGTTCATTCACTTTCACTTGGCATCCATGATCTTCCTGAATTCCTTTACTCCTAATATCATGGTCAGTGGCATGAGGTCATCATTGACTGTGAATTTAAACAGAGCTAGCAAAGTCAATATTATGACTTCATGAAAGACTACTGACTCATAGTGGGCATAACAGAACAGAAAGAGGTCATTCATTACATCAAGTCTATACTAGATCACTGTAGAACGATCCAGTCACCACTATTTCTTCCCTCTAAAACCATAGCTCTCCCATCAAATTCCTTCCTTTTAAAATCATAGATTTTCTCCCGCAACATAGGCAGCAAGTTGCAATTCATTCCCACATTGCTGCATTAAAATGGTCTGCATTTTCCCCAAAGTCTTGCTCAAAATCATAAAACTGTACCCACAGACCATGTACCATTAGCTAACAGAAATAACTACTTTTTTTTCCTAAAGCTGTAGAGGAAATGCCTCTGAAAGCACAAGACCAAATGAATTAGACAGGATGCCTGTATTACAATTGCTCAACACAGAGCCCCATCTAGAAACACAGAATCACAATTTCAGGAATTCAATATATATTTAATGTTCAATAACTGGCATTCAGAGCTGAAATGGAATGTGCACTCTTATTGTTAAAACAATTTTGCATTAGATTGGGGCTTCTTGGACTCCAATATATTTGCCTGCAGCTGTTTACACACAAATTGTTTTTAGCAAATTCAAGGGTAAGAAAATCCTCAAAATATGTATACTGTATATCATTGTTGAGTCAACACAAAAATAACTAGTGATATATGAATATAGTGACTGCTATTCATATTTATATTGCATTTTAAATTGATGTTATATTACAAACACTATTCAAGTATCCCAGGCACTGAAGATAAGCTGCATTTTGATCTGTATTGGTATTGAATTCGTTCAACCAATCAACATGCTGACAGTCATGGTGCCTGGCTTTATGTGCCTCCATCAGCAGCGACTGGTCCCTGACACAGTAATCCAACCAATGTGCTGTTGCAAACCACCTATCTCATTACTGCACACTTCCAACACCAGGAATATTGGTTTGTTTACTTCGCAAATGTGGCAGTGAATCTATTAGTGGCACTGGTGCCAAACAGTAAGGCTGAAAAGCCTTAAGATGCTGTTTGAATTTGCTCTAACAGTTGACTCACATGTGATATCATATATTAGGCACACTGTCTAAAGGAGATAGCTGAACTAAACAGTTTTAGCCTGTAGTGCTTTCTCTGCCCGTTCTTCTTTTCCTTTTATTTAGGTCATATATGGTTACAAAGACTTTAATATAACATAGTCCAACACTGAAACAAACCCTTTGGGCTATGTATGATGTTGGTGCTGACCATGATACCAATTCAAACTTATTCTGTCTGTATTTGCACGGTTTATATCCCACCATTCCTTACCTGTTCATTGCCAGAACCAGAATCAGGTCTACTATCGCCGGCATGTGTCACGAAATTTGCTAACTTAGCAGCAGCAGCAGTTGAATGCAATACATAATATAGAAAAAGGTAAAAATAAATATGTAAATCAATTACAGTATTGAATAGATTAAAAATTATGCAAAAACAGAAATAATATATATTTAAAAAGTGAGCTGGTGGTCATGGGTTCAATGTCCATTTAGGAATCGGATGGCAGAGGGGAAGAACCTGTTCCTGAATCGCTGAGTGTGTGCCTTCAGGCTTCTGTACCTCCTACCTGATGGTAACAGAAAAGGGCATGCCTTGGGTGCTGAGGGTCCTTAGTAATGGATGTTGACTTTCTGAGACACTGCTCCTTGAAGGTGTCATGGGTACTTTGTAGGTACTTACCCAAGTTGGAGCCAACTAAATTCACGACACTCTGCAGCTTCTTTTGGTCCTGTACAGTAGCACCTCCAACCCAGGCAGTGATGCAGCCTGTCAGAATGCTGTCCATGATACAACTATAGAAGTTTCTGAGTGTATTTGTTGACATACCAAATCTCTTCAAACTCCTAATGAAGTATAGTCACTGTCTTGCCTTCTTTGTAGCTGCATCAATATGTTGGGACCAGGTTAGGTCCTCGGAGATCTTGACACCCAGAAAGTTAAAACTGCTCACTCTGTCCACTTATGATCCCTCTATTGGTTGGTATGTGTTCCTTTGTCTTACTCTTGCAGAAGTCCATTACTAGCTCTTTTGTCTTACTGACATTTAGTGCAAAGTTGGTGCTGCGATACCACTCCACTAGTTGGTATATCTCGCTCATCTCCTTCTCATCTCCATCTGAGATTCTACCAACAATGGTTGTATTATCAGCAAAATTATAGATGGTATTTGAGCTATGGCTAGCCACACAGTCATGGTTATAGAGAGAGTAGAGCAGTGGGCTAAGCTCACACCCCTGAGGTGCACCATTGTTGATTATCAGCAAGGAGTAGATGTTATCACCTATCTGTACAGATTGTGGTCTTCTGGATAGGAAGTCAAGGATCCAATTGCAGAGGGAGGTACAGAGGCCCAGGTTCTGTAACTTAGCAATAAGGATTGTGGGAATGATGGTGTTAAATGTTGAGCTCTAGTCAATGAACAGCATCCTGACATAGGCGTTTGTATTGTCCAGGTGGTCTAAAGCCATGTGAAGAGCCATTGAGATTGAATCTACCATTGATCTATTGTGGCGATGGGCAAATTACAGTGGGTTCAGGTCCTTGCTGAGGCAGGAGTTCAGTCTAGTCATGATCAACCTCTCAAAGCATTTCATCACTGTAGATGTGAGTGCTACTGGGCAACAGTCACAAAGGCAGCTTGCATTATTATTCTTAGGCGTTGGTACAAGTATAACTGTTGCCTTTTTGAAGCAAATGGGAACTTCTACCCATAACAGTGGCAGGTTGAAAATGCCCTTGAGTACTCCTGCCAGTTGGTTGGCACAAGCTTTCAGAGCCTTACCAGCCACTGAGTTGGGGCCTTCTGCTTTGCAAGGGTTCACCCTCTTTAAAGACAGCCTAACATCGGCCTCTGCGACAAAGATCACAGGGTCACTAGGTTCAGCAGGGATCTTCACAGCTGCAGTTATATTCTCCCTTTCAAAAAGGGCATAGAAGGCATTGAGTTCATTTGGTACTGACGCACCGCTGCCATTCACGCTATTGGGTTTCGCTTTGTAGGAAGTAATGTCTTGCAAAACCTGCCAGAGTTGTCGTGCATCCGTTGTTCCCTCCAACCTCGTTTGAAATAGTCTAATTGCCTCTGAAATCTAGCTATTATATCTGCTTCCAAAATGATAATTGTGCAGAAAACAATTCTTTCTTTGGTTCACAGAAAGCTGAAGAGTGTGAATCAAATGCTCAGCAAAAATACACGTCATACTTGTGCATGTATCTTCATCAAAAACCTTGATGCTATGTCAGATTGGAAGTATTTTTCCAGTATCATTTATCTGAAAACAATCACAAGAGTTTTCAAGGGAGTGCTCGATCAACTTGTGAATTGGCACTCCTTAATTATATCATTCGGGATTTAGGCAGATACAATTTTAATGGCAAAACTGAGTAAGGTAATGCATTGTCACTTTGCAGCAACAAAATGTTCTAAAAAAGATACCATTTTACTTAAACCAGCAGAGCTGAAATTCCAGCATCGGTAAACATTTCACTCAGCTTTCCTTCGAATACAGGTTTCCCACTCTTTGTCTGATTGTCTGCAGCTAAGACAGCAGGTGAGTTGGAATTGTTTTTTTTTCTCTGCTCTAACCATGATTCTCTGATGAATCAAATAATAAAATCCTTCACTGACGTATCTAGGGAGATCCAGTGGCATAATAGATAGCCTTGTCAAAAGATAATGCTGAAGTACAGTAATAATAGGAGTATGTGTTTGACTTACAGTGGATTTCATTATATCCATTCATTTTTCAGCAAAAAGTGTTTTTATAGTTTGTTTTTTTTCAACAACAGGGGTATCTAATGTAGAGAAATAAAAACATCTCTATGCATTTATATAAGGAATGAGATGAAACTAAAGAATGTTGGCATGGTGAATTGGTTTTAAGGGATGTGTCCTTGGGGAGGAACCGAGGGGCCAATGCAATAGCACAGGATCAGGGCCAGAGACCATAATGTAATGAAGAAATGGAAACAGAAATACTCAGCAGGTCAAGAAACGATCATAGAAGGTATCGACTTGAGTTGTTATTTCTGTTTTCCTCTTCTCAGTAGCTGCCTAACTTGCTGACTGTTTTGGTATTTTCTGTTTTAATTTCTGACTTCCAGCATCTGCAGTTTTTCTGCTTTGCAAATATGATGAAAAATACGAGAATAATGAGGACAAAGAAATGAACAGCTCAGAGGAGACTTTATTCCACTCAATATGTAAGTCATATTTCATTATCCACCCTAATTGCCCCTGAACTGGGTAACTTCCTCAGGCATTTGACACCCAGAAATGTCAACCATCGCTCTGCCTAAGACTGCAAGGAACTGCAAAGAGTTGTGGACGCAGCTCAGCACATCATGGAAACTAGCCTCCCATCCATGGTCTCTGTCTACACATCTCACTGACTTGGTAAAGCAGCCAGCATAATCAAAGAGCCCACCCATGCCAAACATTCTCTCTTCATCTCATTGGGGAGACTGGAAATATCTGATACATGTAAGAATGTAACAGCAGTTGTCATGGGGATCTTTAACTTGCACATAATTTGGGCAAATTAAGTTGGCAAAGCAGTTTTGAGGAGGACTTAATGGAATGCATCTGAGATAGCTTTCTTGAGCAGTGTGTTACTGAACTTAAAAACAAAATGCTATTGTAGATGTGGTCCTGTGCAATGAGTCAAGTAAAATTGATAATTTAGTAGTTAGGAGTCCTCCTGGAAAAAGTGACGGTAGTATGAATGAATTTGTCATACAAATGGTGTGTACAGTGGCTTGACAGCATATTATTCCTAAACAAGGGAGACTAGAATGGGATGAGGGAGGAGTTGGCTAGCTTAGACAGGGAACACCAGCTACATAAGGCAATAGTTGAAGGACAGTGGAAACTTCATTACAAGACTTCTAACAGTGCTCAACAGTAGTATATTCCAATTAAAAGGAAGGATGATAAGGTTGTGGAGAGCCAGTCTTGGATAAAGAAAGGCACCAAACTAAAAGTTCATGCACACAAAGTCACCAAGACTAATGTGAAAAAGAAAGATAGGGAAAACTTAAAGAAACATCAAAGAGGATAAATTAGGAAAATAAATAAGCACAAAATGTGAAAAGTTTTTAAAATTATATTAACTCAAAAAGAGTGGTTAAAATGTAAAACACGAGGAAATCTGCAGATGCTGGAAATTCAAACAACAACACTCACCAAATGCTGGTAGAACACAGCAGGCCAGGCAGCATCAATAGGAGAAGTGCTGTCGACGTTTCGGGCTGAGACCCTTCGTCAGGACTAACTGAAAGGAAAGATAGTAAGAGATTTGAAAGTAGTGGTGGGAGAGGGAAATGCAAAATGATAGGAGAAGACCGGAGAGGGTGGGTGAAGCTGAGAGCTGGAAATGTGATTGGCGAAAGTGATACAGAGCTGGAGAAGGGAAAGGATCATGGGACGGGAGGCCTCAGGAGAAAGAAAGGGGTGGGGGGGGGGGAAGCACCAGATAAAATGTACGTAGGTCTCTTGGAAAATGAGAGGTAGGAGGAATTAGTATTAAGTAATGCTGAAATGCGAATGCAAGAAGGCTGTGAGTGAACTGCTGGTTTTTCGGACAGAAGAGAGTTTTTTTTTACTACTTGGGTTAACGAAAGGAGAGATTGCGCAGGCATGTGATGTCAGCCAGTAGAGCGCGAAAGGTTTAAAAAAGAAGACCGCCATATCCAGCAGGCAGCAAAGTGAGAGGCTGCAGAGTGGTAGGGCTTTGGCTCAATGGGCTTGGGTGGTAATGGGACGAGGCGAGGTAGGAATTATGAATGTGAGGCCAGTTTTATGTGCTCGGTGTCAGATGTGGGATGTCTTAGAGACTCCCAGCCTCCCGGGCGACCATATCTGCATCAAGTGTGTCGAGCTGCAGCTCCTAAGGGACCGCGTTAGGGAACTGGAGATGCAGCTCGATCACCTTCGCCTGGTCAGGGAGAGCGAGGAGGTAATAGAGAGGAGTTAAAGGCAGGTGGTCACACCGGGGCCACAGGAGACAAGACAAGTGGGTCATAGTCAGGAGGGGGAAGGGGAAGAGTCAGGTACTAGAGAGTACCCCTGTGGCTGTACCCCTTGACAATAAGGACTCCTGTTTGAGTACTGTTGGGGAGGACGACCTCTGGCACAAAATCCAGCCCTGTGGCTCAGAAGGGTAGGGAAGGGAAGAGAAAGGAGGTAGTGATAGGGGACTCTATAGTTAAGGGGTCAGACAGGCGATTCTGTGGATGCAGGAAAGAAACTCAGATATTAGTTTGCCTCCCAGGTGCCAGGGTCTGGGATGTTTCGGATCACATCCAAGATATCCTGCGGTGGGAGGGAGAACAACCCAGAGATCGTGGTACACATTGGTACCAATGACGTAGGTAGGAAAAGGGAAGAGGTCCTGAAAATAGACTACAGGGAGTTAGGAAGGAAGGTGAGAAACAGGACCGCAAAGGTACTAATCTCAGGATTACTGCCTGTGCCACGTGATAGTGAGAATAGTAATAGAATGAGGTGGAGGATATGTGCATGGCTGAGGGATTGGAGCAGGGGGCAGGGATTCAGATTTCTGGCTCACTGGGACCTCTTTTGGGGTGGATGTGACCTGTACAAAAAGGATGGATTGCACTTGAATCCCAGGGGGACCAATATCCTGGTGGGGGAGGTTTGCTAAGGCTACTGGGGAGAGTTTAAACTAGAATTGTTGGGGGGGTGGGAAATGAACTGAAGAGACAGGGGAAGAGGAGGTTAGCTCAGAAATAGAGAAAGCTTGTAGACAGTGCGAGAGGGAGGATAGGCAGGTGATAGAGAAGGGACGCACACAGACCGAAGGCTTTAATGCAAGGAGTGAACAAAGCGGATGAGCTTAGAGCGTGGATCAGTATTTGGAGATATGATTTGGTGGCCATTACAGAGACTCGGATGGCTCAGGGACAGGATTGGTTACTTCAAGTGCCAAGTTTTAGATGTTTCAGAAAAGACAAGGAGGGAAGCAAAAGAGGTGGGGGCGTGGCACTGTTGATCAGAGATAGTGTCACATGGCAGAAAAGGTGGACGACGTGGAGGAATTGTCTATGGAGTCTCTGTGGGTGGAGGTTAGGAACAGGAAAGGGTCAATAACTTTACTGGGTGTTTTTTATAGGCCGCCTAATAGTAACAGGAATATCGAGGAGCAGATAGGGAAACAGATCCCGGAAAGGTGTAACAATAACAGGGTTGTTGGAGTGTTAATTTCCCAAATATCGATTGGCATCTCCCTAGAGCAAGGGGCTTAGGAGGGGTGGAGTTTGTTAGGTGTGTTCAGGAAGGTTTCTTGACACAGTATGTACAGAAGCCTACAAGAAGAGAGGTTGTACTTGATTTGGTATTCAGAAATGAACCTGGTCAGGTGTCAGATCTCCCAGTGGGAGAGCATTTTGGAGATGGTGATCATAGTTCTATCTCCTTTACAATAGCGTTTGAGAGAGATAAGAACAGACAAGTTAGAAAAGCGTTTAATTGAAGTAAGGGGAATTATTAGGCTATCAGGCATGAAATTGGAGGCTTAAGTTGGAAACAGATGTTCTCAGGGAAAAGTACGGAAGAAATGAGGCAAATATTCAGGTGATATTTGTCTAGAGCTCTGTATAGGTACATTCTAATGAGAGGGAAGTTATGATAGGGTACAGGAATCATGGTGTACAAAGGCTGTAATAAATCTAGTCAAGAAGAAAAGAGAAGCTTACAAAAGGTTCAGAGAGCTAGGTAATGTTAGAGATCTATAAGATTAAAAGGCGAGCAGGAGGGAGCTTAAGAATGAAATTAGGAGAGGCAGAAGGGGCCATGAGAAAGCCTTTGCGGACAGGATTAAGGAAAACCCCAAGGCATTCTACCAGTAAGTGAAGAGCAAGAGGATAAGATGTGAAAGAATAGGACCTATCAAATGTGACAGTGGGTAAGTGTGTATGGAACCAGAGGAAATAGCAGAGATACTTAATGAATACTTTACTTCAGTATTCACTATGGAAAAGTATCTTGGTGATTGTAGTGATGACTTGCAGCAGACTGAAAAGCTTCAGCATGTAGATAATAAGAAAGAGGATGTGCTGGAGCTTTTGGAAAGCATCAAGTTGAATAGGTCACTGGGACTCGATGAAATCTACCCCAGGCTACTGTGGGAGGTGAGGGAGGAGATTACTGAGCCTCTGGTGATGATCTTTGCATCATCAATGGGGACAGGAGAAGTTCCTGAGGAATGGAGGGTTGCGGGTGGTGTTCCTTTATTCAGAAAGGGAGTAGACGGAGCCCAGGAGAGGCAGGATTTATGAACATTTGGAGAGGTATAATATGATTAGGAATAGTCAGTGTGGTTTTGTAAAGGGCAGGTCGTGCCTTACGAGCCTGATTGCATTTTTTGGGGATATGACTAAACACATTGATGAAGCAGTAGATGTAGTGTATATTTCAACAAGGCATTTGATAAGGTACCCCATGCAAGGCTTATTGAGAAAGTAAGGAGGCATGGGATCCAAGGGGACATTGTTTTGTGGTTCCAGAACTAGCTTGCCCACAGAAGGCAAAGAGTGGATGTAGATGGGACATATTCTGCATGGAGATCGTTCACCAGTGCAGTACCTTAGAGATCTGTTCTGGGACCCTTACTCTTTGTGATTTTTATAAATGACATGGATGAGGAAGTGGAGGGATGGGTTAGTAAGTTTGCTGATGACACAAAGGTTGGAGGTATTGTGGATAGTCTGGAGGGCTGTCAGAGGTTACAACAGGACATTGATAGGATGCAAAACTGGGCTGAGAAGTGGCAGATGGAGTTCAATCCAGATAAGTGTGAAGTGGTTCATTTTGGAAGGTCAAATATGATGGCAGAATATAGTATTAATGGTAAGACTCTTGGCATTGTGGAGGATCAGAGGGATCTTGGGGTCCGAGTCCATAGGACGCTCAAAGCAGCTGTGCAGGTTGACTCTGTGGTTAAGAAGGCGTATGGTGTATTGGCCTTCATCAATTGTGGTATTGAATTTAGGAGCTGAGAGGTAATGTTGCAGCTACATAGGACCCTGGTCAGACCCCACTTGGATTACTATGCTCAGTTCTGGTCGCCTCACTACAGGAAGGATGTGGAAGCCATAGAATGGGTGCAGAGGAGATTTACAAGGATGTGGCCTGGATTGGGGAGCATGCCTTATGAGAATAGGTTGAGTGAACTTGGCCTTTTCTCCTTGGAGTGAAGGAGGATGAGAGATGACCTGATAAGGGTGTAAAAGATGATGAGAGGTATTGATTGTGTGGATAGTCAGAGGCTTTTTCCCAGGGCTGAAATGTTTGCCACAAGTGGACACAGGTTTAAGGTGCTGGGGAGTAGGTACATAAGAGATGTCAGGGGTAAATTTTTTACTCAGAGAGTGGTGAGTGAGTGGAATGGGCTGCTGGCAAAGGTGGTGGAGGTGGATATGATAGGGTCTTTTAAGAAGTTTTTAGATAGGTACATGGGGCTTAGTAAAATAGAGAGCTATAGGTAAGCCTAGTAATTTCTAAGGTCGGGATGTGTTCGCCACAACTTTGTGGGCCTAAGGGCCTGTATTGTGCTGTAGGTTTTCTATGTTCTATTTCTATGTTTCTATGAACGACTATTTTGTGTCATACAGAAAATGCTAAAGAGAGGTGTTATGGGATGCAAGGGTAGATGAGTCACTATCACTAATGATGTAGTTCTGAGGAAAGTAGTGAGCCTAGAGGGAAACAAGGCCCCTGGTCCAGTTGGAACGCATCCACAAATACTGAACGAAATGGCGAAAGTTATAGTAGAGGCTTATAGTAGGTAATTTCCAAAATTCTCTGGATTCTGGCCAGTTGCTCACAGATAGGAGACAGTGAATGTCACATCGCTGTTTAAAAAGAAGGTAGGCAAAAGGCAAGTATCTATAGGCCCGTTAGCTTAGTGTCTATAGTCATGAAAATGCTTGAAGCTATCATTAAGGAAAAAGTTGGAAGACATCTGGGTAGAAATGATTCTATCAAGCGGGGACAGCATGTGTTCATGAAAAGCAGGTCTTGGTGACAAACTTACTGGAATTCTTTGAATATTAGATTATGTTTATTGAGGTACAGCATGGGATAGATCCTTCCATCCCTTCAAGCTGTGCCACCAGCAATCCCCCGTCTTAATGGGGCATAGGAATTGATGTCAGAAGAGGATGGCAGAGTAGGAGTAGAATTGGACAAAATAACAGAGATGGAAATAAGCTGTCATTACTATGGAAGGATAAGGTTGGAAACTCAGTTTGTAATTACAGAGCTGAAGTTGTAAATGGTGTGAGGCAGTGTTTGAGGAGGAGATGGTATGGGTTGGAATCCATAATAAGGAAGCAAAGAGTCTTCTGGGAACAGAAGACTTGGAAGTTTCATTTTCCCAATTTTGGCTTGTCTCTGACAAACTGCTAGTGAAACAATTTGATGCTGGAGAAGCAAATCCCTAAATCTTTCCCTCAACAACTCTCTTCATTTAGGTGCCATTAATATAAAACCGTATGCATGGAAATACACTCCACAGTTATAAACAATGTCAAAAGAGGATTAAGAATAGTTAATGATGATCCGCTGGGAAATTACAAATTTATAGTAAGGTGTAAGAAATAAAGCCGCCCAGAGAGCTGCTCAGCCTTTGACTGGATGGATAGAAACGAAACCAATCAAAGGCCATCTAGCCAATAGAGAGAATCTGCATCTGTGGAAGTGAAGGCATGGCTGATATTTTAGGTTGAGACATTTATGGTCCTTCTTCCATCATCATTAGCCTCTTGTGACTCCAATAGAGGAAAGCTGATGGATAAGCTTCTGATGTACAAACATTCATCCTGTTTCCCCTGTGAATCCACTTTCTCATTCAACAAGATTATGGCTGAGCTGATTATAAGCTCAACCCCAACATGCATACCTACCCTGGGAAATCATTCATCAATTTACTCATCAAGGGCTGAAGGGAGAATCAGAAGGGGAATGAACATAGTCAAAGCTACAAAAGTAAATTTTTGCTCAGATATATTCCAGTGTTCTGGTGGGGTTAGAAACCTTTCCTTTGAAGCTAAAGTGGAGATCTACAGAAAACTTGTTCTGGAGGGTAGTACCTGATGAGTGGGAAAAGCCTGTAGAAAAAATTGGGTTCTGTAAGGGAAGGTGGGCAGTCACTAGTTGAGTGAGAACGATGTTGAGGGAGCAGGAAATGAGCTTCAGGGATGAGATGACATCAGAGAGACCAAAGAGATTTGAAAGGAAAGCCACAGGAGATGGTTGGATTTTCATATTTATGTCCTTTTCTTTGGGAATCTTATTGATTATCTACCAGTGATTGACTAGGAAAATCTGCAAGAAAATAGCTAACTGTGGGTGGCAGGAGATCCCAGGATGTGGTTTGGTGGCAAAGGAAGGGAACAGCTGAGGCATTTATATAGATGATATCAACCATTGCTGATGAAACACTGAATATACACTCAGTAGCAGGTTTATTAGGTACCTTCTAACATAATAAAGTGGCCACTGAGTGTATCCTCTTGGTCTCCTGCTGCTGTAGCCCATCCATTTCAAATGTTCAATGTGTTGCATTTTTGGAGATGTTTGCCTACACATCACAGTTGTAACACATAGTTTTTTGAATAACTGATATGTTCCTGTCGGCCCAAACCAGCTTGGCCATTCTCCTCTGACCTCTCTCATTATTCAGAATCAGAATCAGACTTTAATCGCCAAGTACCTGTGCACATACAAAGAATTTACATCCGGCAGATGTTGTCTCTCTGCTCATAACAATAATAATGATAAATATAAATGAAAATATAGATTATACATACAGGTAGATGTTTTTGCCCACAGAACTGCCCATTGGATTTTTAAATGTTTTTTGCTTTTCATACCATTCTTCATAAACTCTAGAGACTGTTGTGTGTGAAAATCCCAGGAATTCAGCAGCTTCTGAGATACTCAAACCACCCCATCTGGCACCAACAGTCATTCCATGGTCAAAGTCACTGAGATCGCATTGCTTCCCCATTCTGATGTTTGAACTGAACAACTGAACTTTTTGACCATGTCTGCGTGCTTTGTGCATTGAGTTGCGACCACATGATTGGCTGATTATATATTTGCATTAGCAAGCAGGTGCAGAAATGTACCTAATAAAGTGGCCACTAAATGTACTTTGCAGCTCTCAAGTTAACACACAGTACCCTCTGTGCCAACATCAAAGCAATACTTGGTGCTACAATTTAATAACATAATGATTGCACAAAAGACTATTGAATAGGCTTTCAATTAATAGAGTAACACAAATGGGCAATAATTTATGTTCATTTATCACCTGCTTGGCATTCCCTCAATCAGGAAAGAATTATTGTTGTGGTAACCTGAAATGAGAGAGAACCATTAAATATGTTTGCATTTATTGAAAGTCTGTTAAAAATGCATTGGCCTACCAGTCCGGAAAATGAAGAAAAATCAACTTTGCTTCATTGCTTTATCAGTATAATCTCCTTTATTGGCTCCTTTTCAACAGAAAACATTTTTTGCCAAGATTAGTGAAAGGAAATTCTAAAATTGCTGGAAGTTTATTAGTCCTCTTAAGCATTATAATTTTGATTAAAATGATTTTAAAAAATTCTCATTTTACTGGTGGTTAGCTGATTAAATTGCCTCTTCCTATCCATCCACCTTGGAAGAGCAGAGCTGGTGGGCAGTGGAGGGAGCAAAAGGTAAAACCTACATAGAGTACACCATATACAATGATCTTGACTGGGTACTCTCTCTGAAAGAGCTGCAGCGCAAGTGATTTGATAAAGAAGACAGTTTATCTGTTTTAATTCATTATTGCGGTGCAGTCAGGCCAGCATTCATGGCTCAGTTCCAAACTGCCCACATAAAGATGATGTATTGAACTGCCATGTGGGAGATACCTCCACAATATTGTTGGGTTTAAAGGTCAATAGTTTTGCCCATAGAAAATGAAGCAATGATATTACACTGGGTTAATAACAAGTGGGACTTAAAACTGAATTTGCAGACATTGGTATTTCCATGAGATTGCTGTTTTTCTACCAACAGATAATAGAGATCACTAATTTGTAAGTGCTTTCAATGATTAGCAAGTAACCATGGTGCACTTTGTCACATGTACACGCTGAGACCATGGTGCACAAGTGATGAAAATGTAAGCGTCCTCTGGTGCCAATCAAGGGGGGTTGCTTTATCCTAGAGTGTTGAGTTTCTTGTGAGCTGTTAGAGCTATACTCATCCATACAAGAGTAATGTATTTCACACCAATGGTCAAGCAGTGGTGTTCAGTACCACTTTTAGTAAGGCGTTTAGTAAGGCGTTTGACAAGGTTCCCTTTGGTAGGCTTATTCAGAAAGTCAGGAGGCATGGGATCCAGGAAAACTTGGATGTGTGGATTCAGAATTGACTTGCCACTAAAAGCTGAGGGTGATAGTAGATTAAGCCTATTCTTCCTGGAGGTCAGTGACCTGTGGGATACAACAGGGATCTGTTCTGGGACTGCTGCACTTTGTGATTTTTAAAAATTACTTGGATGAGGAAGTGGAAGGGTGGGTTAGTAAGCTTGCAGATGACACGAAGGTTGGTAGTGCTGTGGATAGTGTAGAAGGTTGGAGTAGTTTACAGCAGAACATCGACAGGATGCAGAGTTGGGCTAAGAAGTGCAAATGAAGTTCAGTCCAGGATATTATGAAGTTATACACTTTGGAAGGTTGAACTTGAACACAGAATAGAAGGTTAATGGCAGGATTCTTAGCAGGGTGGAGGAGCAGAAGTATCTTGGGGGTTCACGTCCATAGATCCCTCAAAATCACAGTGCAAGTTCATAGGCAATTAAGAAGGCATATAATGTGTTGGCTTTCATTAGTTGGAGGATTATGTTCAAGAGCCACAATGTAATGTCTATAAACTCTGGTTAGATTACATACTTGGAGTATTATGTTCAGATCTGGTCACCTCATTATAGGAAGGATATGGGAATTTTAGAGAAGGTGCAAAAGAGATTTACCAGCACACTGCCTGCATTAGAGAGTTTGTATTATGAGGTTGTTTCATAACACAGGTGTTTTTCTATTCATGCTTCTAATGGTTTAAATGATAAAGTGCAGCTGGGAGGGGCAGACGTGACTCTGTCCGATGGAGAGCGGGGTTGGATCAATCTTTGTCTGGCATTTTGTCTGCAACATCCCGACATGGGTGGCCCTGAGTTGGCCTCACCTGATGGAGTCCTTGAAGTACGCAACCCTCTCTACACCATGTCAATGTGTTGATCCAGGTCGAGGAGGTCTTATGAGGTGAGGTTGAATAAGCCAGGGCTTTCTCTTTGGAGTGAAGGAGGATGAGTGGTGATTTGACAGAGGTGTATAAGAGACATCGATAGAATGGACAGCCAACACCTTTTTCACAGGATGGAAATGGCTAATACAAGAAGATATAATTTTAAAGTGATTGGAGGAATGTATAGGGAGGAATGTCAGAAGAAGGATTTTTAAACAGAGGGTGTTGAGTGCAGGGAACGTGCTGCCAGGTGAGGAGGTGGAGACAGGTACTTCAGAGACATTAGTGGGTTAATGCTAGTCAATAGTAGTACATCTGTCACCTTGCTGGTGATGAAAGGAAATTGGAGGACTATGTGGGAGGGAAGTGTTGTATTGATCTTGGAGTATGTAAAGGATCATCACAGCATTGTGATACAAAGGTCCTGTACTGTGCTGTACTCCATAATGTTTTCTGTTCTCTCTTCTATGTTTTATGTTCTGTCACACTCCAGATTTGTACCTTGTAACTAGTAAAAAAGGAATTGGAGGTTCAGAAAGTGATTCACAGCTCTGATCCTCCTCAGCAGTATTGTAGTTCACCTCATTGAGTTATCGTCCTTATAGTGATAGAATGATAACAGTGAGATTGAGACAATGACAATGCATTTCGTGGCCATATTTAATCGTGTTAGAAATGGTCATTGCCAGGGACTTGTGCAGTGCATATTTATTTTATTTACTGATTCAGCACAGAGAAGCCCTTCCGGCCCTTAGTGCTACGTGGCCCCAGCAACCCCAGAGGCCCTCCATTGGCTGGGGTAGACCACGGATGCTGATTCCTAACTGTCTATGTGATACAGCAGCCATGATAGTACAACATGGAGAGCAAGCTGTTGCCCATGTAGTGGGCTCCCCCCACCCCTCCATCCCCTACAAGCAGCTGATGAATTGAAAGGAACAGAAAGACCAATACAGTTTGGACCAGCAGCATTGCAGGAGTTGCCAATCAGCATTGAACTCAACGGCGGACTGTGTTAGGGACTGTATGTCCAGATTCCCCTCCACCCAACGAACCCGGGCAATGACCAATTATGCCTTTGGACTGTGGGAGGAAACCTGAGCACCCACACATTTCACAGGGAGTTCAAAGGCTCCTTACAGGTGGCACCAGAATTGAACTCCAAAGTCTGGAAAGCCACAAGCTGTAATAGCGTTGCACTAACCATTACGCTACTTTTTCACTTACCATCCCAGATCCAAATGTTGCTTGAAGTTTGTTGCATGTACCTGAAGGATTATAACTGCAACAGATCATGTTGAATCCTTAAGCAAGCTTCCCCTCTTCTGATCTCATAGTGGATCTCCCGAAAATGGCTGGACTCAGAGTAAAGTTCTGAAGAACTCCCACTGTACTGTCCTGGGGCAACCAGCTTCCTTTGTGCTAGATGAGACTCCACCTGAAAACTTTCTCCCTATTTCCCATTGACCTTGATTTTTCTTTCTCTAGAACTCAATTTTTTTGGACCAGAGCTATATAAAGAGGATTGGAGCTGAGTGATCTTGGGACAGCCTGAACTGAACAGGCAATTGGTGGGTTAATGCCACTCAATAGTAGTACATCTGTCATCTTCTGGCTGATTGAAAATAGACTGATAGGGTACTAAATGACAGGATCTGATTTGTCCTGATTTCTGTGAGCACGGCATTGCATTAGAACATATAACATAGAAATCTACAGGCCCTTCAGGCCACAAAGTTGTGCCGACCATGCAATCTAGTCTAGAAACTGCCTAGAATTTCCCTAGTGCAGAGCCCCCTATTTTTCTAAGCTCCATGTACCAGTCTGAGAGGCTCTTAAAAGACCCTATTTTATCCGTTTCCACCACTACTGGCTGCAGTGCATTCCATGCACCCACCACTCTCTGTGTGAAAAACTTATCCTTGACATCCCCTTGGTACCCATTTCCAAGCACCTTAAAACTATGCCCACTCGTGTTAGCCATTTCATCCTTGGGAAAAAGCCTCTGGCTAGCCACACATTCAATGCCTCTAATCATTTTTTTCATCTGCAAATAGGGTAATGAATAGCATGTTTACCTTCATTGGCCAAGGTATTGAGTGTAAATGAGTTGGAACTTACTGTATTTATTTCTTTGTTCTACTCCGAACGCCCGCAAGAAATGAATCGTAGGGTAGTATATAGTGACATAATACATACTTTGATAATAGATTTCTTTGTTTGAACTTTGATTCTGTGTTGGAAGAGTAAAACAAACTAAATACCGTAGTGTTAGAGGTAGGATGAGGGTCGGGAGAAGTTTCCCGAGACATTACTGTTTGATCTATTAGCGCGTGAAGTAAAATTAGTTCTGGTGACTGTAAGTATTTTGCTCTAATCACATTCAGAACTAACCAGGATGCAAATTAAGTAAAAGAAATTATTACCATACTTAACATTCTCCTCAGACTTCTTATACAGTTAATGATTCTATTGCATGTATGAACCAAAGTTGACTGATAATAAATATACTTTCCTATACAATTTTTCTTCTTCGTGCATACTTACCATTAAAGTAAGACTCTTCTCCCTATTATTATTCCACCCCTACTACATCAAATTGGTTGACTTCCTAGACCTTCCTTCAGCATTTTCCCAATCCTTTAAACCAAATTGACCACCAGTTTTTGCTAAACTGCCTTCTTATCCTACTTCTTCCTGTTCTATGCACTGCATGCTCTGGGCACTCATCAAGTCTTCTCAAATTAATAAGAGAACTAATAGTAAATAAAATAGCCATGCAAAATAAAACTGAGCTATTTTCATGGCAAGAAAATAGATCATGTTGAATATTGAAGTAAACATTTATGGACAGTTTCTAGAAACATGTCATAAGGTATATTGAAAACTCCACATTTGTTTAATATGAAGCAAATTGGAGTTCCAAGATCCATACTAATTAAAAATTAGATATTGTGGACTTGAGTAAATGGAAGGTGGAAAAGTATATATCAAGTAGCAATTAATTAAGTAATTAATTCATTAAATCTTTTTGGAATACTTTGTTTAAGACCAAATGGAACACTGCAGATTTTGACAGTTAATCTTGGATTAGATTTATCAACACAGGAAATGTTTCCAAATGTGAAACAGATAAACAGAAATAAATTACTACAGGTAAATCAATTTTGTTATAAATATAAATCATGCACTTCAGTGAATTCCAGCAACTGATGCTTAAACCAGAGAAGGAGCTTTGAATTTGTGTTTCTTTTCTTGTTCAATTGTTCTGTTCATTTGAATCAAGATACCTCAACTGATCGAAACTTTTTGACAGTTTTCCTGGAGTGATTACAGATATAATGGTGCAATACGGCAAACACGTTAGAAAGCTCTGTGAGTGCAGTGTGGCAGATGGTGCATTAATGCATTAACAACAGTTTCTTGTGTTGAATATTAATGCTTCCATTTTGTGCAGAGGAGGACAGTGTTAGATGATTCTGTGCACAAATCCTGGTGTGAAAAATAATCAATGTTTAGTTTAGGGAAAAGCCATAGGGAGGCCCAGGCAGGAGCATGCCAGCCATTTCTTTGATACCAGAAAATCTATATTCTCATTTTCTGTTTATTTGTATTTATTCCTAGTATTTTTGAATCATAAGCCGCTTATAAAACTCTTGATAAACAACCTTTTTCTGTCTAATTTCTGGTGGACATACCTTAATCACAACTCTCAAAGTCCTGATGCAGGGTCCTGGCCTGAAACATCGACTGTTTGTTCTTTTCCATGGATGCTGTGCTGCCTGGCCTGCTGAGTTCCTCCAGCATTTTGTGTGTGTTGTCTCAAATATTGATCAGATTACAGAAAAAAAGCTGGACTGGTGAAGTTTGTAGTGATCAAGATAACTGAATTTAGTTCAACAGGACATGCTCTTCTTTTAATTATGACAAGACCAATCAGCAATCTCCACATATACTATGTGTGTATATTTTATATATGCACAAATATTACATGTTTTATTTACTGCACCTACCTCGTCTCTTATAAAACCATGAGACTATTTGAACCTGCAAGTCTGCTCCACCATTTCATCATGGCTGATCCATTATTCCTCTCAGTTCCCATGTCAATCTCCTGCCTTCTCCCCATATCCCTTCATGCCCTGACCGGTCAAGAATCTATCAACATCTGCCTTGAACATACAGAAAGCCTTGGCCTCCACAGCTGTCTAAGGCAATGAATTCCACATCTTCACCACTCTCTGGCTAAAGAAATTCCTCCTTATGTCCATTCTAAAAGCATACCTGTCTTTCTGCAGCAGTGTCCTCTGGTCTTAGACCCATCCACCATTATTTGTGGAATTTGTTACCACAGGCAACTGTGGAGACCAGGTCATTGGGTGTATTTAAGGCAGAGGTTGATAGGATCTTTATTGGACATGGATTCAAAGATTATGGGGAGAAGGCCGAGGAATGGGGTTGGGAGGAAAAAAAGGATTTGCCTAGATTGAATGGCGGAGCAGACTTGATGGGTCAAGTGGCCTAATTCTGCTCCTATACCTTATGGTCTTATGGAAACATTCTCTCCAGATCCACTCTATCAAGGCCTTTCACCATTCAATAGGTTTCAGTGAGGTCACCCCTCATTCTTTTAAATTCTATTGAATACAGGCTCAGAGCTATCAAATGCCTTTAATATGACAAGCTATTCAATTCTGGAATCACTTTCATGTGCCTCCTTTGAACCCGCAACCTGCAAATTAACCTTTAGAGAATACTGCGCAAGGGCTCCACGTCCCTTTACACCTCAGCCATTTGTATTGTCTCTCCATTTAGAAAATAGTCAATCCTTTCATTTCTTCTACCAAAGTGCATAACCATACATTTCCCGACACTGCATTTCATCACCAAGCACCTATGCTCTATCCACCAGAGAATGTGAGATCTCCCAGTTGCCACTCATTTTAATACCACTTCCCATTCCCATTCTGATATGTCAGTCCATGGCCTTCTCCACTGTCACAATGAGGCCACTCTTAGGTTGGAGAAACAACACCTTGTATTCCATCTGAGTAGCCTCCAACTGGTAGCATGAACATTGATTTCTCAAACTTGTGGTATGGCCCCTGCCTTCACCATTCCCCATCCCCTTTTCCCTCTCACACCTTTCTCCTTGCCTGCCTATGCTCCTCTCCCTTTTTCTTTCTTCCATGGCCTTCTGTCCACTCCTATTAGAATCCCTCATCTCCAGCCCTATATCTCTTTCACCAATCAATTTACCAGGTCTTTACTTCACACCTCCCCCTCCCAGTTTCACCTATCACCTTGTGTTTCTCCCTCTCCTCCCCACCCCCACCACCTTTTAACTCTGCTCCTTTTCTTTTTTGTTATCCAGTCCTGCTGAAGTGTCCTGGCCCAAAATGTCGACGGTACACTTTTCCATAGATGCTGCCAGGCCTACTGAGATCCTCCAGCATTTTGTGTGGGTTGCACTGTATTCCATCTGCCACTTCTTTGCCCATTCTCCTAATCCATCGAAGTCCTTCTGTTGCTTCTCTACTTCCTCAAAACTACCTGCCCCACCACCTGTCTGCATATCATCTGCAAATTTTGCAACAAAGTCATGCACTTTGGTCAAAGAAATAAATGTGCAGACTATTTTCTAAACAGGAAGAAAATCCAAAAATCTGAGATGCAAAGGGGCTTGCTTGGGAGTTCTCATGCAGAGCACCTTAAAGGTTAACCTGCAGGCTGAGTCAGTGGTGAGAAAGGTAAATGCAATGTTAGCATCTATTTCAAGAGGTTTAAAATATAAGAGCAGAAATGTGATGCTGAGGCTTTATAAGGCACTGGTGAGGCCTCACTCAGAGTATTGTGAACAGTTTTGGGCTGCTCATCCAAGAAAAGATGTGCTGGCATTGGAGAGGGTTCAGAGGAGGTTCATAAGGATGATTCTGGGAATGAAAGGGTTAGTATATGAGGAACATTTGATAGCGCTGGGTCTGTACTTGCTGGAATTTAGAAGGGTGAGGGGGGATCTCATTGAAAGCTTTCGAATGTTGAAAGGCTTAGAAAGTGTAGATGTGGAAAGAAAATTTCCCATGGTGGGAGAGTCTAGGACAAGAGGGCACAGCCTCAGGATGGAGGGGTATCCATTTAAAACAAAGATGCAGAGAAAATTCTTTAGCCAGAAGGTGGTGAATTTGTGGATTTTTTTTTACCAAAGGCAGCTATGGAGGCCAGGTCATTGGGTGTATTTAAGGTGGAGAATGATAGGTTTTTGACTGGTCATGGCAACAAAAGTTACGGGGAGAAGACCAGGGAGTGGGGTTGAAGAGGAAAAATCAAGGATCAGCCACGATTGAATAGCGGAGCAAACTTGATGGGCGAAATGGGACAATGCTCCTATGGACTTATAATATATTTGTTACTCTCAAAGTTTAAACAATGTGGTGCAGTAATTAAAAATGCTAATAGAGTGCTAGCGTAGGGAACATGCCTTGGAGGTGCAGGTATTCTTAAGGTTTTACAATGTCAACAGAATTTTACAATGTCAGTCAACATTTACACAAATTCAAAACTCATTACAGAAGTGACTAAATTCTGGGTGGCGGGCACAATAAAATCAGTGGGTTTCAATCTGCAGTTGGTTACGGAATAATCATTCATTCCCAATTCAATGCCAATTCCAGTACACAATTGTAAAGGAAAACAAAATCTTTGTTACTCAGGATCTGATGCAGCAGGAAAAAAATCCAATTAGATAAAGAACACAATAATAAAAAATGCAATAAGTACTGTATAAATACATAAGATGGGTTATATGCATAGACTCTTTGTATGCCCATAAAGTGACACAGGGCACAGGAGAGCCTTACGTAAGGTGACTCTGAGAGTAACACTAATATTAGTTTATCAGCTTATGGTTTATTTAACTGGCAAAATGACCTTTTAACCTGTAATGTTGTAGTTATTTTGTCATCGTAAGCTGAGTGATGAGGATGACAATGTTACTTGATGTTTTAGGTCCCACTATTGCCCTTTGTCAGTTCCCCAAAAATCATTATCTCTGGTTAATATCCCTCACATTCATTCCATCCTAATGCTTAGCCACTTAAAAGCACATTTCAAATTGTGCGACTGTGTACTAATTGTGGACTAATATGGTGAAAACACGATGTGCAATTAAGCAGAGTTAAGTGATTACCATAAATAACAATCAAAGTTTTGCCACATCAAGCATGGGTGATTAAGGAAGTAATGAGAAGAGGTAAATATTCAAACAGTCCCCCCTCCATGACAATGGAACACGACATGTGAATGCAAATATAACATCTGGAACCATCTTCAGTCATATATAAATCACCTCAAGTCCTCTCATGATATTGCCATGTGAATGAAAGGGTGTAGGTTTTTCAGTGGTGGCAAATTCAAGAAAGATATGGAGGTTATGCACAATCTGATTCCATCTGATGCAGGTTGAGACATAACATCGGTAACAAGGGAACACAGTTTTTGGTGGGGACCAAAGAAGATTTGCTCTCTCCATTCTGTGTCAAAGGAATCTTTCTAAAATATCCAAAATATTTCATATCCAAAACTTTCTACTCTTCCCTCCTCCATATGCCTATCACACTCACTGGATCCATTTATCAACTTGCTAGCTTTTGCTTCACCTTTTCATAGTGAGAATCTTCACTCTATCTTTCAGTCCAGATGAAGGGTCTGGACTCAATGCGTTAACTGTCCGCTTCCCTCCACAGATGCTGCCTGACCTTCTGAGTTTATCCAGCATCTTCTTAGTTACTTAAGTTTGGGTGTATTCCAGAATTATGCAAGGGTCAAACAGGATAGTATAGGGAGGCAGCAAATATCATATCACAGAGAGTGGTGAATCTGTGGAATTCTCTGCCACAGGAAACAATTGAGGCCAGTTCATTGGCTATATTTAAGAGGAAGTTAGATATGGCCCTTGTGGCTAGAAGGGGTATGGAGAGAAAGCAAGTACAGGGTTCTGAGTTGGATGATCAGCCATGATCATACTGAATGGTGGTGCAGGCTCGAAGGGCCGAATGGCCTACTCCACCTATTTTCTATGTTTCTATTTGTGTCACAGTGATCTCATATTCTCAAAAGATGTCATCAGAGTCCTCCTCACTGACAATCAACAGTGCATCTTAAGGATGTGTGCTTAGTCCACTGACTCTTTCTACACCAGGGTTCAAAACCTCAGTTAATGGTAGGGGTCCATGGCATAAAAAAGGTTGGGAACCCCTGCACTATACCCATGACTGTGTGGCTAGGCACAGTTCAGACACTATCAATAAATATGGCAATTACGCAACTATTAGCAAAATTTCAGATGGTGATGAGGAAGCGTATGAGTTTGAGAGAGATCAGTTGGTTGAGCGCTGTTGCAGCAACAATGTTGCACTCAATGTCAGTAAGACCAAGGAATCGATTGTGAACTACATGAAGGGAAAGGCAAGGGACACACACTGATTGAGAGATCAGCAATGGAAAGAGTAAGTACTTTCAAGTCCCTGGGTGTTAGCATCACTGAAGAGCCATCCTGGGCCCAACATATTGATGCAATTACAAAGAAGACATGACAGTGGCTACATTTCATGAAGAGCTTGATGAGATTTGGTATGTCACCAAAGACTACAGCAAATTTCTACAGATGTACTGTGAAGAGCATTCTAACTGGGTTCAGTCGCCATCTGGTATGGAGGGGCCAGTGGACAACATCAGAAAAAGCTGCAGAATGTTGTAAACTGCCGGCTCCATCGTGGGCTCTAGCCTCCCCAGCATTAGGAAACCTTCAGAAGACGATGCCTCAAAAAGGCAGCATCCATCATTTAGGACCCCTCACCCTGGACATACCCTCATCTCATTACTACCATCAGGATGAGGTACAGGACCCTGAAGGCACAACCTCAACGTTTTAGGAACAGGATCTTCCCCTCCCCAATCAGATTTCTGAATGGATAATGAATCCATGTACACGACCTCACTAGTTTACCCTTTCCGTTTGCACTACGTATATGTGTGTGTTATCGTAAGTTTGTGTTTTGTTATGTATTACACTGTACTGCTGCGGCAAAGCAACGTATCTCAAGATATATGCTAGTGACATTAAACCTGATTCTGATTCAACGTCCAGTATGTTGAAACAGAAATGTAGCGATGGATTCCTTGGCAGCACAATTATTACCGATTTATGTAACTCGTTATATAGAAAAAATATACGACTACTAAAATATTCTGAAAAGAGCATTATAAATATTTGCATTTAAACAAGCAGCTTCCTGATAGATTTAGGTCCTCGAATTACTTAAACAACTAACAAATGGGTATTTGAAGTACTTCTCAACTTTAAGTAGTTATCCTGAATGATCCTTCTGTCAAATTGAACGATTAGCGCTGCGAAATTCTGTGGGGTTAGCCTGAGCGGCGTTCCATGATCAACTTCCCCGCAAGCGTGAATCCAATGAACGGAAATATCTAATGCCAGGTGTTCTTGGCTCGGGGTCTGAATAGTTTTCACCACACTGGCATCGAGATAGATCGGAAAAGAAAGACCTTCCTCATTTCTCAGCTTTCCGGTTGCCCCTTTGCGCCTGAAGCTCTCTGGCTGCGAGTAAGCGAAGTAGACATGTTTTTGCAGACACGCAATCGTGCAATTAAATGCATGGTACAGTTTCTAAAATGAAACACGAATGTATGAATGGGACAGCAAGACACATCGGGAGGGACACGGCAAACACAGTTCTGAAGATATTTTAAACGCCCACAGAACTCCGCATTGAGAATAATAGATTAGTTTCGGAGGGTTGACATACAGTGTTTCCTATGGACGTGATCAGAATGATTTAAAATGGTGGGTGATCTAATGGTCTGCAAACTGTTCCTTCGTTATAACTGCTGCACACTGATACAAAGTCTAGTTAGGCTAAAGGTTGTAGTTAGGCGAAAGGTCGTGTGAGAATTCTCCCCCGTGGGCATGTTTTACACAATAAAAAGAAACCTTCATCATGCCTTCTCTCCATAAAAAGACTTGGTATAGTGCGGCGTGTAATTGGTATTCTGGCACTGCCGGTTGATGTCACTCTCTCCTCTCCAAGCCCGAGTAGGAGGAGAGTGATGATAATTAGACTGGGCTGCATCACCTCTTCCCCGGATGGATGACTTCATTCTTCCGCCTGGGTTTCCTTTATGTTGGTGCTGGGGTCCCCGGCTCTCTCCAGAGCTCTGCAAACACGCTCACAAGGCAGCACCTCAACACCGCCGGCAGAGCCTAGACAAGCGCCCGGCCACTGACAGGATTACCCGGAGAAGTGCCGCTGCAGCCCCACTGGCGTGAGCCACCTTCAACCGGTGTTTTATTGTTTTCTCTCTCTGGGAGCTGTTTTTTTTTTCTCTTTCTTTCTCCGTATCTCTTGTTGCCGCTTGGTTTCAGCTCTTTCCGTTCTTGGAGGCGCTATGTCGGAGATACTGCCCTACAGCGAAGAGAAGATGGCTCATTTTGGCAGCGAGAATGAAGTCAGTCAGCTCTCTTTCAGCTGTCGCCTCCAGGACACCAACACCTTCTTCGGGGGCTCCCAGGCCAAGAGACCCCCAAAACTGGGACAGATTGGCAGAGCCAAGCGAGGTAAAAAGTGGAGACATTCACTTTCCTCTCAACGCGGTTGCCGTCTTCTGCCATTTCAACCGTAATTGTGTTTTGTGTTTGGTTTATAACGCGTCAGTAAATTGGGGGTAAATTGCTTTTCATCCTTTGCCCGAGCGGGACACAAAGTTTACCCATCGTTTTTGGTTAAAATGCAGCAACCCTCCGCCACTCCGATATACGGCAGATTTTTGCAAGTAAGAAACCTCACGATTCTTGCCTGTATCCGACTTCTTTCATCTATATTATTTTTCGAGGCTGGGGGCGTGGGGGGGGGGGTGGTCTGCGTTCGGCGATCATTGTCTGAATTCTAATTAGCATTAAAATCAAAATGCGACGTGATTTCCAAAATGTGGCTTTCCCGCAGAAGTAACAGTCTTTCACCTGAATTCACCCGTTCATTCATTCCCTTGTGATGTCAATTTTCACGAGGGTCAATGCATTTTGCAGGCTGGGATGATTTAGACGCTAGTCGGTATAATTTCCAGCTAGTCCCCTGCAGGTCTTGATCCATGGTTTGTTCGGGCGCTCCCTCTTCCATCGTCCGACACCGTTCCAATATTTAGACGCATTTTGTGCAAATAGATATATTCGACAAAATAAAACTAACCTTTAAAGTACATCGGCTCTTTGATATCTATCTAATTATGTGAAATCAAAGATATATACAAATCAAAGCAAAGAAAAAGAAATCGTAAGGTATACTAGAATCTCCCATGACAAGATCGACCCACATTCCAGTAACAGAAGAGAACGTGGCTCAACGTGCAAAATTCAATTTGGTTATTTACTCGTAAAATAATTGTTTTATTCCCCCTATTATTTAAGTACAACGCAAAACACGGTGCTAGTACTAAGAAGTTTTATTTAGTAATTACAATACACGATCTAATGTTGCAACTCAAGATCTTTTCGCTACATTTTTCGGTCATTTATTAATAATTTTATAGACGGCACCGCCGAATAACAGATCGACCAAAGTGATTTTCCATGCGGTCTTTATAAGTGCGACTCTTATTAATAATGAGGGTCCGTCTTTGACAATGTCACACGGAGGGTCTTGTTAATTCTGACTGGGAGGGAAAGCTGGTGAAATGTGATTTAGCAATGCCTGCGCGCGATGATTGCCTTTTCTCGGTCCAGAGGCGCCTTCCTGGTATGTTTTCAGTCTGAAGGTGTTGCCTGGCACTGTTGAGGGGGCAAACTGTGTACAGACTCTAAATTGCTTGTAATTAATTTGCAGTTGTTATCGAAGACGACAGAATAGATGATGTTCTGAAGGGGAGGGGAGACAAAACCTCGTCTGGAGTGTAAGCTGAAAGAGCGCTACCCTGACTCCCAAACTTTTGAAAGCACTTTGGGGCTGTGCATGCGTTTATGGATTGTCCAGAGAGATTTTGGGTCTTGCTGACGAATCTCCAATCCGAACAAATGCACACAAATTGAGGAGCTGTGAATATCAGCACCATTGTCCAAGGCACACACCGATCAAGTAGCTGTCCATTTCAGAATTTCAGACCAAGCGAACGCACAGAAATGGAGCCACCAGGTCAACCCAACACCGTCTTCTCTAAGCCAATGCACCGAGATTGGGGAGCTGTGCATTTCCGACTTTACCACAGACTTTACCACGAACACTCCCGAAATCGGAGACAATGGCAGTCAGCAAAACCGACTCGATGGCGGAAAGGATGAAAGCAAAAGACAACGGGCGGAAAGGAAGGATTTTTTTTGCATCAAAATAAAAATAAAAAAATTAATTCATCTTGTTGCATGAGCTTCCGGTCACAGTGCCAATATTGATGCCAACAGTCATTAACAGTTTGGCACGCTTCTTTCTAATGGAATTCTTCGTACTTGTATTTTTATATCTAAATCTTTGTAAAACAAATGCTAGTCTATGTATTGTATTGCATTAAAAATGTTTGTATTTTTGGTAAGGATGTATAGACCGGATCCATTGACTTGAAAGACTGATTGACTTTGGTCTAACCTGTATCAGTATTGGAAAGAGACTTATTGAATGTTATTGATGAACCTCCTAGTCTTTTATTTGTTTCTTTAATTTATTTTTATTTGCAAACATCAATGCTAAAATCTGTATTTAAAAATATATATATATATATATATATAGTGAATAAGCATTGCTGGATGGATTTGTGAAATTTAAAGGTTTAAGGAATACTAATGCACTGTTTAAGAAGTTTAAACTAATGCGCTGTTAACATTAACTATTCTCTTTTTTGGACTCTTTTGAAGCTGTGTTTTTTAATTTAATTTTGTAACCTTTTATGAAGCTTATTCTCGTTATCTGTGCATGTTTACATGATGCGTAATTTTAAACGAAGATATCATTCCAAGGTATATAAGAGCAAAAAAAAATTGTAATGACATTCTAAGAATGAATCATTGTACATTTTATGACCATTTTCACTGTACTTGGTGAATAAATAAATGGTTAAAGGCTGTATGGACAAGTATTGATTTTTTCCTCATTCTTCTCCATTGTCTATGAATGAATTTGTTGAACAATACAAAGATTTTGCGGTATACACCAATCATGTTCGTACAACTACTGATGTTATAATCACACGTTCCATTAATCAGAATTTCTCTGCAGAAGAACGATTCTTCTTTATAATCAGGATCGCTTCTGCAGCTGGCGTCAACGTGACTTTTCATTGAACCGCGTAAGGCTGGGCACATTTGTATACTTCATTACAGGAGCATATTAGTCCATCCAGCCACTTCTTCCTTAAAAGAAAGCCTGGACTAACAGCCTTGAGTGGTGTCCCATCAGTAACCAAATACTAATCCTTGAGAACAATTCATCGAGCTCGAAATCTTATTCACAAATGGCATTAAAACACCGGCTCAGGTGGGAGCGTAACCAGTCCACGTGTAAAGGGATCGTGTCGCCTGCAGGGTCTCAATTTAACACATGAACTCAGGAAAGGTCGTGTCATCGCTGCTCATGTCCCACTGTCAACGAGGATCTCTAATCATTTCCTGAAAAAAAATGATTTTATTTCAAATACCCTTATCTAAATTAATCCTAGCAACACTGGCCGGCAACAAAAGTGAATGTATCAAAGAATTTGAGGTTAGTAAGGAATTGGAGCATAATTGGAGGGAGAAGCAAAATATGACTGGAAATGAGTGAAATCTGAGATTATTATCTTCTAGCTCTGAAGAGCGTTCAACAGAAACGAGGCAGGGCTTTGATTTTCTACCCCCATACAATTAATACGTATTCTGACAGTGATGCAGTGGCACGATGACATTGATTTTAAGCGTGTGATTAATATTGAAGGATAATTGAATTTTAAATCCCGTTAACTGAATTCTAATTATATGCTGTGCAATAACATCAAGGCGATGCGGACTGTGTTCGGTCTTCCTGATACCTTTATTTTCATTCAAATAAATAAATGAAAAAAAGAACCGCAACTAACAATTACCAACGCCCATCAATTATGTAAATGTGGAATTTGTTTCACATTTAACCGCAGCCTTATTTTCGACCCGTGAAGGATTGAGCCTAAATTATTTAAATAATAAATCCACGGTGCAACCACTGTTAGGAAATAAACCCTTAGCCGAATAAACAGTTATTTTTTAAATAATCGTCCCTGAAATTAGGTAATTTCTCTCTTTTTTTTTGTAATGTGTCTGTGGTGGAGCAAACGTCTATCGAGATTCAGTCCTAGTCACTTGAATTTTACCTTGAAACATTAACGATCTGTTCACGGCATTGCTGACAGAAAATGAAAACTAAAGAAAGAGGAAAGAGAGAGAGAGGAGACAGCGAGATGGTCGTTGTAACTTTCTACAACAAGATGTTCAGCTACTGCTAACCGTTTCGGACGTTTTCTTTTTAATTTTAGAAGTGTTAGGTAAATCTATAGTAAGGTGCTTAATCATTACTCTTTACCTTTTTTGAAGCGGGAGAGCTTTAAAACGACTTTGAAGCGAGGCTGTCGCGTAAAGCAAATTTAATGCCCAAAGCTTTAGACATTTAAAGTGTTCTGATTCCGAGGAAACCAATGCACGATGGACAAACAGCGATATGAACCGTTTATTAGGAACCGATAATATTAAAAGGATTGTGTCCACCCCCAAGAAGACCTTTGTACCATAATCGCCATTCATTTTTCTTCTGTACATTTGTATTGAATTCACTCGTGTGAATTAACGCGTTCGTTCGCTGTAGCTTTTAGCAAATAATTGCAGAAAAAGCATCACTAATTTTCATTTCTGATTGTAGGAAACACTGCTAAAGATGCTGCCATCAAGTCTCTACGAGTTAAACTTTGAAAACGCGAAAGCAGCGATAGACCGTATCTATTAACTATTTTGGCTTAGACATAAACAATACACACGATTAGAATAAGACACGAATAAAGGTTTACGTATAGAGTTTCATAATCTTTTTGCAGTCTCTTTCAGTTGTAGGTCAAAATAAGTTCTATATTATCAGAAATGGGGTTGAAACAGGAATTTTTTGCTACTGTATAACTTATTCTGAGCTTTTAGAGTTGGGAGTCTGAAATTGAGAATAAACGGTTTAGTTTATCAAATCCACTCTATTACACTGTAACTCTTTATTCGAAATTCTACACATTTTTCTCCATTTACTATAATATCCTTAATTTAAAAAAACATCCAACTTCCATTTAAAGTCTTAATTCAATTTTTATTTTGTGGCTCGATGTCAACCTACAACTTGCTGTTTTTTCCTGAATTAATCATTATCTTGTTTAATTCCAATTGTAACCCTGGATTCAAATTCCAGAGGAGAGAGCGTTTTCCATCCAATTTTTCAGCTGCATCATAATTTGAACCACTTTAATTGGATTACTTCTTAACCTCAAAATCTCCAGGCAATGTCACTGAAATTTGCATAATCTCTCATCATAGTCACAGATTTACAAACTAGTTAATACTTAGTGAATCACTGTGTGAATTTCTTCCAACTCAGCACATCTCATACTGAATTGGACTGTCCAAAACCTTTTTCTGCTCTGAGAAATTGCCCCATACAACCGAATGGTGTGAGCTAGGTTTTACACTTTGGCCTGGAAGTTAAGAAATTCAGCAGTCTTTTGATTGCTTTCCTTGCCTGCATATCAGGTTGCCTCTCTGTCTTCCAAAATTTGGTCATTATGACAGGCAATGTGTTATCCTTTTCCAGTGGTGAAAAACGCATTTCAAGATAATTATAAAAAATTCCATTCTAATCTTACTATTTGCCTTGGAGTCAATCATAGAACAGTGTTCATCATCCTGATAGCTTAACTCCAGTGTAGATGATGTTGGACTCTGGTTGCCAAAATACAGGACAGTTCTGTGCAGTAAGGGTGTGTTCACTATAAATTTGATGTAACATAAATACTGTAGGCAGCAGAAAAGAGATGATTTCATCCAGTCATCCAGTAAATGTAGTTTAGAGTGTGTGACTTCTAACTACCATATCAACCGTTAAATAACTAGATTTAATTTTCATTGACATTGCGCCTGGAGGACATTTAGATCACCTGCCAATAAAAAATAGAAGAAAATTAAAGCATCAAGTTGGGAAACATGGCAACATATTTCAGAGATAGCCTGGCAAATTTATCAATGATAGCCAGTGTGATACTAGTTGTACACCAGCCCAAAATATCCCCCACCTTTCTGTGGCAGTGCTTCAATCTCCCGTTAATTTTGACAGTACATCAACTTACTGTATTCATGCCATTTGGATATGAAAGAGGGCTGTTCTGGCATTTACTTGGTTTGTGAAGAAATAAAAATGTGTCAGAAAGCCTCAGTAGCATATTTAATGAATATTAATAACGCTGTCAAGAAAAGTATCAAAAGAAACTTTTTGTTAGGAATAAAGGGAGTTAGTAGTTGGTGGGGAAGTGAAAAAAATGTGCTAAGGTATAAAAGAAGGAAAGCTAGTTGATGAATGATAGGGGAAGGTGAGAAATCCATTTTGCAGTATTTTACACTTCACTGATTTATTTTTATTATGACTTTTCTTTATTGCTAGATTCCCACCTTTCAGATTTCCGGCTTCTACTGCTTCTTTGCTGAACATGATCTGAAGCGAGTTACTATATTTAATTCAAAGTTCATTTCTAAGGGAGCTGGTAATCTATCACAAGCAGCATTAAGCTGGATGGTGTAACTACAAAATAAATTCAAATGAGCAGGTTAGTAGCTCAATCACTATCACTGCAGATGACTAAGTGTTCTTCAATAGAGGTTACACATGTGCCAACATCTGTGTGTGGGCTATCACTGCAATTAAGAGACGCATAAGATCACATGTTAGAAGCTGACATCAGGCTGCATGCTTGTAGTGAAAGGCAACATGAAGATTGAACCCTCATTTAAGAACATAATCTCCTTTCTTTAAAAAGGCTCAATCCTTGAATTGTTTCACTAAATGAGATTTTGGTTCTTGAAAATGAGTTGTTATATCATCTGCCTGGTCAGGCATTTGGGTTATTTTTGTTCTATTGTTGGCTTCTACTGAGTGCCTTCATTTTATTATCCTGTACGTTAGATTGAGGCACATTACTATAATTTACAAATTAATTTTCTGTGACATTTCACTCCTTTTAAAGACATTGCATTAATTTGTCTCTGTTTAATCATGCAATATTTAAAGTTGAATCAACATGGGGCTTTTGATGCATTTTAACTACATAGAAATTCTAGTTATAATCAATATATTTGCTCGCTTATTTTCCAACAGATTTCTCTTTCATATTCAAAAGTGACTCCCATAGAATTACATGAAATTGAAACAGGATATTCAGGTCAAACAGCCTATAATGATAAATGGTCCACCCAGGGTTCTCTCCATCCTTCTTAATCTTATATTGTCACCACAACTTTCATTTTATCTTCTTCCTTTGCTTATCTGGCTTCACCTTAATAAATCTCTGCACTACATGCATGGTATTGAGTTAGTCCCACTCTGGCCACACTCTTCAGATAGTGGGATCACTACCAAACTGTTCATTTGATACCCTGAAGACCCCTTCTCATATTGACTGAGTATGTTGCAAGAAAACAAGTCTCAGGATCATACTCGGTGACATATATGTACTTTAATAATAAATTTACTTTGAACTTTGAGCCTTGTTGGGCTCCAGAAGTACTTTGGAAACATTCTTTCAGTATCTATTTATTGATACCTTTCTTAAGTTTGAAGACATCGCTTAAGTTACCTTTCAATTTCTCCTTATCATTCTTGTAAATATTTTAATGCATTTTTCCAAGCCCTCTTGATTCTTTCCATAACATAGTGGATGGGACTGTGCAAAGCTTTGCAAGTTCAGTATGATGAAGGCTAGCTCAAGCTTCTTTTACTTCCCATTTATCAATGACATTTTTCAGCATCCTTACTTTGAGCATTGTGTATATGCCTAGATCCCTATGCTCCTCCACTCCATTAATTTTCATATAATAAATGCTTAACCTTATTCTTCTTACTAAAAAGGGGTACCTCACCCTTATGACGACAATAAAAAAAACTGCAAATGCTGGAAATCCAGAACAAAATTAAAAAAAATAAAGGTAACTCTGTATCTACAGAAGGAGAAACCCTGTGGTTTATCAAAACAGATGAGGGGCTTGGACCTGGGGGATTGCTTTTGTCTGTCTTTCTGCAGATGCTGTATGACTTATTGAGTGTTTCCAGCATTTCTTTTTTAGCTTTTACTTCACACTTTCCTTTGACATTCTGTAAGATTATTGCTTTCTTTCTGTAATTTGTTTCAGTTCTCCGTAATGTTATATGTCCACATTCTTTCAATTTGATACCATTTTCACGTGGGGCTTTTGATTCTTGTCTAAGTAATCATTATAAAACATAAACAGCAATATTTCCAGAAGGAAAACTGGCAGGATAACAGATTCTATCTCCTGTCATCCTGAGTGTCCACACCACCTGG
This sequence comes from Hypanus sabinus, assembly GCF_030144855.1. Taxonomy (NCBI): domain Eukaryota; kingdom Metazoa; phylum Chordata; class Chondrichthyes; order Myliobatiformes; family Dasyatidae; genus Hypanus; species Hypanus sabinus. The sequence goes on from NC_082707.1 coordinate 36,595,214, forward strand.
AATCGGTGGGTTTTACCCAGCAGTCAGCTGGCTATCCATTCTGTTACACCACTCACAGAATGCTGGGGGAACTCAGCAGGTCAGGCAGCATCTGTGGAAATGAATAAACAGTCAACCTCTTGTGCATTTTGTTCATCTTGGAGGCGATAGGTGGGAAAGGTAAAGGGGAACGGCTCAGATCTGTTGTCAAGAAAAGAAGCGGAGAGCTGTAACAACAGCCCCCACCCCCCCATCCATCTGGTGGAACTGGTCTTCACCCTCAACGATTTCTCTCTTGACTCCTCCCACTTTCTCCAGACTCAAGGTGTAGCCATGGCACATGCGCCGGCCTCAACTACACCTGCCTTTTTGTTTGCTACCTGGAACAATCTATGTTCCAGACTTCCCTGGTAATGCTCCCCAATTCTTTCTGTACCACATTGATGACTGCATTGGTGCTGCTTCATGCACCCGTGCTGAGCTCATCAATTTCATCAGCGCTGTCTCTGACTTCCACACTACCCTTACATTCACTTTCTCCATTTTTGACACCTCTCTCCCATTTCTCGATCCCTCTGTCTCCATCTCTGGAGACAAACTGTCTGCTGATATCTTTCCTAAACCTATTGGCTATCATGGCTATACCTCTTCCCTCCCAATCTCCTGTAAAAAATGCCATTCCTTTCTCTCAGTTCCTTCATCTCCACCACAGCTCTTCCTGGGATAAGGTTTTCCTGTCCAGTACATCAGAGCTGTCCTCCTCCTTCAAAGAACAGAGCAATCAGGAAATGGAGCAGATACCAGTGATGGCAGCGTCAATGGTGGAGGAAGGGTGATGCTGCCCTCACCCACGTCTGCTCCATTTCCAAGATATCCATGCTCCCCCCATATTCCCACCTTCTTAACAGGGATAGAGTTCCTCTTGTTATCACCTACCACCCCATGAGCCTTGGCATCCAACACAGCATTCCCCCTGCTATTTCTGCCATCTTCAACGGGTCCCTGCCACCAAACACCCCCCCCCCCACACCTACTCTCCACTTTCTGCAGAGATCATCCCCTCTGTGCTTCCCTTATCCATTCACCCCTTCCCACTAATCTCCCTCCTGATGCCCATCCTTGCAAATGGCAGAAGTGCTACCCCTGCCCATTTGCTTCCTACCTCACCTCCATTCAGAGTCCCAAACAGTCCTTCCAGGTGAGGCAACTTTTCACCTGCAAACCTGTTGGGGTCATCTACTGTAATCAGTTCTCCTGTTGTGGCCTTGTCTACATTGGTGAGACCCAACATAGATTGGGAGACCACTTTGTCAGGCATCTCCACTCCATTTGCATAAAGCAGAATTTCCCATTTGAATTCCATGTCCCTTTCCCATTCCAACATGTCAGTCCACAGCCCCCTCTTCTGCCAAGATGGGGCCACTCTGAGGTTGGAGGGGAAACAACTCAGATTCTGTCTAGGTAGCCTCCAACCTGATGGTGTGAACATTGATTTGTCCAATTTCTGATAAACCCTCCCTGGATTTCAATCCCGCAGTGCTCTCTTAACTTTTTGCCTCACTTGACTACAACTTCCATCGGGTGCTCCTCCTCCTTCCTTCTCTCCCATGGTGTCCACTCTCCTCTTCCTTCAGATTTATTTTTCTCTCGCCCTTTACCTTTTCCACCTATCACCCTGCAGCTTCTTACTTTACCCCCCCCCCCCCCACACACCTGGTTTCACCCGTCACCTTCCATCTAGACCTCCTTCCAGTCCCCCCACCTTCTTATTCTAGAATTTCCCCCCTTCCTTTCCAGGCCTGAAGAGGGACCTCAGCCCGAAACATCAACTGTTTGTTTATCTCCATTGACCTATGTGTTGCTTTGTATTTCCAGCATCTGCTGAATCTCCTGTGTTTATGCATTCTGCCATTTGTCCACATGGACAAACTGTTTCTGAAGCAAATGGTTGTGATTGGTCATTCCTCTGTGATTCTCCTGAATACTGGTGTCTAAAATGTGTTTGATTTTGCTGGGCTCTCTGGACTTAGTGGACTGCCTGTCTACAGAGGGAGGAGGTGCTACAAACAGAAACCCTGAACTGCCTACCTGCTTCCTGCCTACATGCTATGCCTTTTATTTGTAGTGGTTCAATAATCCTCAGCAGCTGGAATTCAGAGCTGCAAAGATTCTTGCTGCAAATTCATAGGGATTACTGATCCAGTAGGCAGAAATATTATAAACAAATGTTATTCTGACGGGTGCTTAAAAGTGGTTCTGATCCAGGTTTCTCTTTCATTTTCTGAGTTTATTTCATGTACAAAATGGCCGTGAGCATTGAATTTAACCTATTAGTTTAGGAAATACTCTTAATGCACTATGTTTCTCTTGCAGTATTTCTGATACTCTAGGATAGGGGTTCCCAACCTTTTTTTTGCCATGGACTTTTACCATTACCAAGGGGTTAATGGACCCCAGGTTAGGAACCCCTGCTGTAGAAAATACATGAATAAAACACAATGTAATTGTCACTTATGCCAATGAAGTGATCGAATACTGATTTGTCACTGTGAGAGATATCAGAGAGCCATTAACTACAGTACAGGATATATTTTATGCTGGTCAAGGTCTATACTTCCAACAGTTTCGCCATAAGAACTTATGATAGAACGTTGCAGCATAGAAGCCTAGCACACACAATATGCTGGAGGAATTCAGCAAGTCAGGCAGCAACTATGAAAGGGAATAAACAGTTTTGTGTTTTATAGAAGAGGCTCAGTTTATCAATTGTTAGTCAACAGCATCCAATGTACCTCCCTGAACCTTAACTTACAATTTATTTTCTTTTAAGGTATGTTCACAACTCCCATTACAAAACTACTGTCAACTTCGTTACCATCCTTCTTTCGTGCTTTTCCCAGGTTAGCCTGCAGCTGCCCTCTGTATTTAAGCTTAAGACAGCAAATGCCAGCTAAACCTTGTGTAATTTGTGGTAGTGAGATATTATATCCAACAGAAAGGTCCAACCATTTTTCCTGATAGTCCATCATTAGCTGGGTTTGTAATGAATTCCTAAGTGATGCATCACAAATATTACCACTGATCAGAAACCTAACAGGATCAATCATGTCAATACAAGGTAACAAGAGAAGAGAAGGGATTATGTGCTCTGTTATGAGAGGCTCTACTGATCCTGACATAAATATTATGGATAGGTAAGGAGTCAAGGTAGCAATATAATGATCTAGAGTAATTTGTGAATTTAAGATAGAATAATAAATTAATAATGAATTCACACAAAAGGTGATAAGAAATAGAAGCAGGTGCAGGCCACCTGGCCCATGGAGCTGCTCTGCCATTGCTCATCTGGCTGGGGACTCAGCTCCATGTACCTGTCTTCTCCCCATAGCCCCTCATTCCCTGCCCATGCAAAATTCTGTCTAACTGCGTCTGAAATATATTTAATGAGGTAGCTTCTACTGCTTCACTGGGCAGAGTATTCCATAGATTCACTACCCTTTAGGAGAAATAGTTTCTCCTCTTCTCTGTCCAAAATCTATTCTCCCAAATCTTGAGGCATTGTCCCTTAGTTCTACTCTCACACATCAGTGAAAGCAACTTTCCTGCCTCCACCTTATATACCCCTTTCATAATTTTATGTTTCTAAAATGTTTCCAGTGAACCTCCAAAGACAATATATCTTTCCTCAAGTAAGGAGAGCAGACCATCACAGAGTACTCCAGGTGCAGTCTCACCTGTAACCTGTACAGTTGCAGCATAACCTCCCTGCTCTTAAATTCAATCCCTCTGGCAATGATGGTAACATTACATTTGCCTTCTTGATAACCTGTTACATCTCCAAATCAATCTTTTGTGATTCATGCACAAGCACTCCCAAGTCCCTCTGCACAACGGCAATGTAACTAACAATCTGATATTTAATTTTTCCTTCCAAAATAGATGACCTCACACTTACCAAAATTGTCTTCCATTTGCCAGACTTTTGCTCACTCACTTAACCTATCTATATCTCTCTGCAGACTCTGCATCCTCTGCACAATTTGTTTTTACACTCAATTTAGCATCATCAGTGTTATAACTGTGTGGCTGAGCACAGCTCCAGTGCCATATTGAAGACTGCTGATGACGCCACTGTCGTAGGCCAAATCCAAGGTGGTGGCAAATCAGCATATTGGAGAGAGGTTGAAAATCTGGCTGAGTGATGCCATAACAACAACCTGTCGCTCAATGTCAGCAAGACCAAGGAGTTGATTACTGACTTCAGGAGGAGGAAACAGGAGGTCCATGAGCCAGTCCTCAGTGGAGGAGCAGAGGTGGAGAGGGTCAGCAACATTAAATTCCATGGTGTTACCATTTCAGAGGACGTGTCCTGGGTCCTGCATGCAAGTGCAATTACAAAGAAAGCATGAATTTGGTGAAAATTTGGCATGACATCTAAAACTTTGGCAAACTTTTATAGACATGTGGTGGTGAATATATTTACTGGCTGCATCACTGCCTGATATGGAAACACCAATGCCCTTAAAAATCCTACAAAAAGTAGTGGATACAGCCCAGCCCATCATAGTAAAGCCCTCCCCATCACTGAGCACATCTACATGGAGCATTATCACAGAAAAGCAGTATCCAACATCAAGGACTCCCACCACCCATGTCATACTCTCTTCTCACTGCTGCTATCAGGAAGAAGGTACAGGAGCATCAGTTCTCACATCACCAGGTTCAGGAACAGTTGTTACCCCTCAGCCATCAAGCTCTTGAACCAGAGGGATAACTTCACTCATCTTCACTTGCCCCATCACTGAACTGTTCCACAACCTATGACCTCCCTTTTGAGGATTCTTCCTCTCACATTCTTGATATCTATTGATCATTTTTTAAAATTTGTATTTGCATAGTTTGTTGTCTTTTGTACAGTAGCTGGTTACCTTGCTGGTGCAGTCTTTCATTGATTCTATTATGGTTATTGAATTTATAGAGTATTGCCCACTAGAAAACAAATCTCAGGGTTGTACATGGTGACATATATGTACTTTCATAACAAATTTATTTTGAACTCTTAATCTTAGTATGCTACACTTATTCTCTTCTTTCAAATCGTGAATGTATATCATGAACAGTTGTGGGCCTAGCAGCAACCGCTGTGGCACTCTGCTGACAACTGGCCACCAACTAAAGAAACACCCATTTATCCCAAGTCATTGCCTTCTATTGGTTTACCAATCCTGCTAAATATTCCCCCAACTCCATGTATCCTTATCTTATCTTATGCAGCACCTTATCGAATGCCTTCCGGAAATCCATGTACTCAGCAGCCACCTATTCTTTTCTATTCACTTTGTTCATTATATCCTCAAAGAACTCAGGTACTGTAAATATGTCAGGACTTGCCCTTCATAAATTCATGCTGTGTCTGCCTGATGGAACCAGTTCTATCCAGCTGTCTCACTATTTCTTCTTTAATGATAGCTTCAAGCACTTTCCTGAATACAAACATTAAGCTAACTGACCTATAGTTACCCACTTTTTGCCTGCATCCTTTTTTAAACAGTAGCGTGATATTCACTGTCTTTCATACTGCTGAGTCCTGCGAGTCCAAAGAGTTTTGGTAAATTATCACAATCCCATCTGTTTTAACTTCCGCCATTTCTTTCAGTGTCCTGGTACGCATCCTATTAGGACCACTAGTTTGCTCATTGCTACATCTTTAGTGACAGTGATTGTATGTAGGTCCTCACCTCCCATAGATACTACCTCACCTTGGTATGTTAGATGTCTCCTCCATCATGAAGACCAATACAAAATAGTTTTTCAAATCTTTGACCATTTCCACATGAACCAATATTAATTTCCCCTTCTCACCTTCCAGGCAACCTACATTCACTGTAGCCTCCCCTTTCTGCTTTATATAATTATAAAAACTTCTACTGCCTCTTTTGTATTTTATGTATTTTGTATTTTACTTTCATAATATATCTTCCCTTATTGCTTGCTTTGTTGTTCTTTGTTGTTTTGTAAAGTTTTCCCAATCTTCCAGTTTCCCACTCATCTTGGTGACTTTATATGCATGAGCTTTTAGTTTGACACCTTTTTTATTACTTGTCTGCCTCTCCCCACCCTTCCTGTCCTTGCCTAGAATATTCTTTTGTTGAGTACTATGAAAAATCTCTTTGAAAGTCTTCCACTGTTCCTCAACTGCCCAATCATAGAGCCTGTGTTCCCAGTCTACACTAGCCAGACCCTCTCTCATGCCATTGCAATCTCTATTGTTTAGGCATAATACGCTGGTTGATTTGTCCATTTGCATGAGAAATTCAATCATATTGTTCTCACTGTTTCCAAGAGGAAAGCTATCATGGATGCATTCTGTCAGGTCATACGTAATAGAACAGAGCCTGGTATGAAGTTGATAAAAGGCATGTGCAAACAATCACAAGGGATTATAATGACACTGAACTGCCAATTAGTATGAATTATACAAAGAAACATATTTACAGACAGAGTAGTGTTAATGAGGGACATCAATTATCCTAATAACAATTAGGTAAGAAGTAAAGAGAAAGAAGGATTTTTGAAAAATTTTCATGAAAACTTTCTTTGTTGGAATATTTCCGCTCCATTTAGGAAGTTAGAATTGTTGGATTCCTTTCTACTGAATGAGGTCCATGAAGTGAAGAAAGTGCTGAAGGGGGAATGATGGAGGAAGTATTGATGGTAGAACAATAAGTTTTATTTTAATAATGAAAAACGCACATACAAAAATCTGAAGTATGATTAATTAGCTGCGGAACAGTCACTTTGCATATGATGTTTTACGTCTGGCCAGTGTTATCTAGAATCAGAAGTTGCACGATGAAGCTGTAATCAGAAAGTGGGCAGCTTATGAAGAGGAGACAGTTAGAATATAACCGACGCAGAATCTCAAGTTCCTGGGATGATGACAATGATAGTGTGTGAAGTAGCAGAAGTGGGTGTATGACAGATGTCAGGTTGATGATACAAGTTAAACACCAGATGAATATAGAACAATCAGTGGGGGAGTGATAAAGTAAATGAGTAAATTGCATAAGACTTAAATGAAGGCCAATATAAAAGGGAATCCTAAATTCATCTCTAACCAGGTATCTAGTAAATGATAATAAGAAGGTGGTGGGATAAATTAGGACTAAAAGTAGTCTACACATAGAAGAAGATGACATGCCAGAGGCATTCAGTGAGTTAGACCATAAGACCATAAATCATAGGTGCAGAATTAGGCCATTGTCCATTGAATCTGCTCTACTGTTCCATCTTGCCTTCATAATTTTGCGTAATTTTCCCTCTCAACCCCATTCTCCTGCCTTCTCCCCATAACCTTTGATGATCTTACTAATTAAGAACCTATCAAACTATGCTTTAAATATACCCAATGACTTGTATCTGTGGTTGCCAAGAATAAGGAAAGTCCAACTGTCCAAATCTTTGCTGTACTATAAATTGAAAAAGCTGAGCAACCAGAAGGGCTACATGAACCATAAATCACTAGATCTATGTTCATTGGCAAAGATCTCATACTAAAGTAAATCAGCTGAGTTTTCTGATGTGGTAACGGGGACGGGTTGCTGAGGGTAATCAAGTTGATTTTATGCATATGGATTTTCTAAATGTATTTAACAATGGTCTGGACAGAAGTCTTGTTTGCAAGTGAATAATACCGAGGAACAGAAAATAAGTATTGGTGAACAGCTGCAGATTTAATCGGGGAGAAAGACATAAGCATAAGGACTTCTGTTTTACTTGAAATATAAGGACTTGAACTTTACTTGCATGTACTTGAATCATTTTCAAGATCTGTACAGAACTTTGAACTATGATAAAAAGTCAGGAAGCTAATGTGCAAGTGAGCATAAACTAATTGGGTAGGCAGATGGAATTTAATGCACAAAATTGTAAAGTGAAACGTCGTGATTAGAAGGATGAGGAAAGGCAAAATACAAAGATGTACTTTTAAACTGGGAGCAGGAACAGAGAACAAAGGTTCAAAAGTTCAAAGGTTAATTTGTTATCAAAGCATGTATCCATCTACAACTCTGAATTTTGCCTTCTTCAGACAGCAAAGAAGGAACATGAAAATCATTCCGAGAGAAACTTCAAATCCCCCCCCACACACTAAAAAGAAAAGTATCCTGATAATCAACCCTCAAAATCCCCCTCCCCCCACACACCAAACTGAACAGGAATATCAACCCCCAAAAATAACGACTCCCTAGCATGAAAAATACTCACAACACAACATCAACCCCCAAAAACCCTCCCTTCTCACAGCAAAATGGAAAAGGAACAGGTGATAAAGAACACAGAATATAAAAACCATTAAATGTCCACAGTCCATAAATGCAACAGTCCAATCCAAAATACCATCCAGTATCACCGACATTCCTCCCAAGAGAGAGACACTAGGAGCTTATGTGAACACGCAGTTAAAAATGGCACAACTGATTACGAAAATAGTTCAAAAATATTTGAGATCCTGAACTTATAAACAAAAGCACAAAGCCAAAAAACCCAGCAGCATCCAGCCTTTATAAAACTTCCAGGTAAAAAAAAAACAGGTGCATGAGAAAGTAGGAAAATTGTGAAAATGGATGAGACACTCAATGGCTGCATTACAGCAGGAAAAATGAAAATATCTCAAACTACCTGCAGAGAAAGTTCCTTAGAATAGAAAAAAAATGAAATAAGAGAAACTGGGAGAATTTCAGAGACCCTGATTGCTTTTGGATTCAATATTGAATTCAATAGTTTCAACCAGCTTTCTTCTTCTGTATATATTTGAATTGGACAGTGCTGTTGAAACATTATCTGTGTGTAATATTAATTTGGCTTCTCTCTCTCCACACATAGCTTAATGTACTGGGTATTTTCAGCATTTTCTTTTCAGTTTCTGGTTTCAGCAACAGCTATGACTTACATTTCACAAACTTAACACATGTCTCTCTGTTTGTTTTCCCACTCTCTAACAATCCTTATTAATCTAAAAACCAGACAGATCAATACACAGTGGGAGCCCCATACCCCCTTAGTCCTATCCATCTCTCTCTCTTACTCTACAATTTAGCATTAACATTTTTTACTTTTCTCAGTTCTGGTGAAGTGAATTCAGTCTGAAAATTCTGTGGCCTCATATACTGTCTGATCTCCTGAGTACTTCCAGCATTTCCTGCTTTTATATCAGGTTTCTAGCTTCTGTAGTTTTATTTTAAGTTTTTGTTCAGAGCTGAATAAGTTCATATTGAAAAGGAACGGCTACAACAATTGGAAAAGAAGGAGGAGAATTTTAAAGATGAGAAAATCTGCCAATGCTGGAAATCCAAAGCAACACACACAAAATGCTGGAGGAACTCAGCAGGCCAGGCAGCATCTATGGAAAGGAGTAAACAGTCAACATTTCAGGACAAGACCCTTCTTCAGGAGAATTCTAAGATGCTTGGTTAACTGAAAATCAAAGGTCTAAGTAAATGTATTATCAAAGCACATGCATGTCATCATAAGCCCTGAGATTTATTTTCTTCTGGGTATACACAATAAATCCAAGAAACACAATAGAATCAGTGAAAGACAGCACTCAACAGGATGGACAAACAAGCAATGTGCAAAAGACAGCAAACTGTGCAAATACAAAAGAAAAATAAATAAATAAATAAATAGATAGATAGATAGATAGATAGATAGATAGATAGATAGATAGATAGATAGATAGATAGATAGATGGATAGATAGATAAATAAATAAATAAATAGATAGATAAATAGATAAATAAATAAATAAATAAATAAATGGATGGATGGATGAATGAATAAATGAATAAATAGATTATGTTGAGAATGCTGGCCACAGGTGAATGGGAGGTGGCATGAGGCAGATAAAGGAAGCAGTGTTTTGGATGATCTTGCATTGATAATGCATAGAATCTGGTAGACAGGTAGGAAATCATTACAATTGTTAAGAGAGTTAACAAGCAATAAGTGAGAGTTGTAGCAGCAGATCATCCTCAGCATGTTACAGTTAATCATCTTCAACATGCCTATGGATGATGAGGGCTTTTCTCTCAAGCGAGTGGATATTTTAGATACAGATACAGAGAGGGATGATGGCGGCTGACACGTTGCCAATGTCCACAGGTCCAACCCAAGTAAACACTTTGTGTTGAGAGAGAAGAAAGTTTCACTTTCAAGAGATCTCAGTATGGGTAATTAAGCAGCTCTACCAGGAGCGCCCACGTTTTGAAACAACATAAAAAAATGCAGCAATTTTCCAGGCTGCAACTTGACAGTTGAATTAGAACTGAAAAGCGAAGAATTATTAAATGTATTAAAATATCAAGTATGGTTTGGAAATGAAGAGGATATTATTAAATAGAAGACACAAGAATTGTTACATATGGATGGAAAGTAGACAAATCTTTGAAACTCTCAGTTGCAATTTTCAGCAGTAATTGCACAGTCAATAATAATGGCATCTGTACATCAAGGAATAACTGAAAATAAACTTGTTCCTGATTTAAGAAAGAATAGCAAGACTGTGATTAACAATAAATGAAAGTGTCCAGAACATTTTGTGAAACACAACCAGAAAAATTCAGGAAACTGAAGCTAAATGACTTAATATTTTACATCTTGTGCACCTATGAATTATTAGATTACAGTTGGCATTGATATATTTTTAGTATTTTTAGAAGCAGGTTAAAAAATTAAACAACAGGAATCTGCATTATAATAGAAAATCTGCACTGACCACAATGCTCTTAATTTTGGTAAAGGTATTTTAAGTATTTTGAGTATTCATACAGTAGAGCATCTTACAAAATAAATAACACTTATAATGGTGAGTTGAGCACCGTTGTACTATGGCTTTTGATCTGTGATTTAATCTGGTTTCACAGTTCTTCTTATCTTAATACCTTTGTTACCATTTTGTTAGTTCCACAATTTCTCCTCAGGTGTTATCGACACAGCTGAAATGGATCACATTGTGAAAGTTGAACTCTTCCAGCGTTCCTTTCTACCACAATTAATTAATTGTGCTGATGCTTTGTGAGGATTCATGTTACTCAAGGACTCACTTCATCAGTAGCATAAATAATAAAAACAGCTTTGCATTTCTGTCATACAAATCCGTCAAAGTCCGTGTTTTCCATTTGTAAGCTGATGATGAGACTTACTGGGAATTTACTTCAGAATCAGAATCAGGTTTAATATCCTGGTATATATTGTGAAATTTGTTGTTTTGCAGCAGCAGTTCATTGCAATACATAATAATTCAAATAAAGGCATAAATTACAATTTATGGTTTTATTTAAATTATTGTGTGTGTGTGTGTGTGTGTGTTTGTGCGCGCGCGTGCCTGTGGGCGTGTGTAAAACAACGCTATTACTGCTCAGGGCATCAGAGTTCAGAATTCAGTTCTGGAGCTGTCTGTAAGGAGTTTGTAAGCTCACCCTGTGATTGCATGGGTTTCCTCCGGGTGCTCCGGATTCGTCTCTCAGTTCAAAGATGTACCAGTTAGTAGGTTAATTGGTTATTGTAACTTGTCCTGTGGTTAGGATAGTGTTAAATAGGTAGGTTGCTAGGTAGTGTGGCTTGTTGGGCTGGAAAGACCTGTTCTGCACAGTAAATAAATGAATAAATAAATTATACTGGATACAGTAACCTGCTTGATGGGCATGCCAGCCAAATCCATTCACTCACTCCACCCCAGAGCCGGATGGAATCAACTTGTGCCATTGATGTGATGTCCAACAGTGACTGGACAAGACACTACTTTCCAGTCTCATGACCTCTACCTACTAAAAGTACAAAGGCAGTAAAAGCAGGGGAGCTCCACAACCTGGAAACTGCTCTCCAATACATGCATCATCCTGACGTGGAAATAATCCACAACTCCTTCAGGCTGACATCCTGGAACACTGTCTTAGCAGCATTGTGGTTCTCCCCACACCCGCAGTGTTTCAGGAAAGCAGCTTCCTCCATGACACGGCTCAACACGTCGGCATGGTGTGGAGGCTTGCCTGCTTCAAGGACTCCATCAGGCGATGCCAACTCAGGGCCACCCATGCTGGGCCAGCTGTGGGCAAGATACCAGATGACCCCACTCTTGAATAGGCAGACTTGCATCTGCCCCTCCTGGGCCATGCTTCTTCATGAATCAAGCTAACTTTTTGATATACACTGGCTCGGTCATCCCCCAGAATAAAAAGGCCTCACCGGGATCTGAAACAACTTTGCCACGGTCCTTCGATGCAGCCACAAGCTAGGGAAGTAGCTTGACAAAACCAGTTAGAAGTGTGAAGAGAAAAACACCTGGTGTATGAAAAAGTCACAATAAGACAAGCAGTCCGCCATCAGCATCTCAAAGACAATTAGGGCTGAGCAACTAAATGCTGGCTCAATCTCTGAAGCCACGTCCATTGAATGAATAAAAGAAACTCCTCTGTATCTTAGAGGTCCAGAGTCATGGAAAAGTGAAACAGACCCATCTAGTCCATGCTAAAACCACTTAAACTACCAACTCCCATTGATCTGCATTGCGACTAGATATCTCCATACACCATGTACCTATCCAAACTTGTTTAAACATTTCAATCGAGCTTGCGTGCACCATTTGTTCTGGCAGCTCATTCCACACTCTCACAACCCTCTGAGTGTAGAAGTTTCCCTTCATGTTCCCCTTAAAAATTTTCACCTTTCACCCTTAACCTATGACCTCTGGTTGTAGTCACACCAAATCTCAGTGGAAAAAGCTTGCTTGCATTTACCTCATCTAGACATCTCATAATTTTGTTTACCTCTATCAAATTTCATCTCAATCTTTTATGTTCTAAGGAATAAAGTCTTAACCCATTCAATCTTTTCTTATAACTCATGTCCTTGAGAATTAGGAACAGCCTTGTAAATTTTCTCTGTAAACTGCTATGCAGAAGGTTTCTTTGAAAATTGTTGGTTACTTCCTATAGATATTGAAAAATAAAACATATGGTGTAGGGATGCTTTCTTGAGTTACCCAAGGTCCTCTTGAGTTCTTTCCCTGGTTTGAGGAAAATTGGCTGAAGTTCCTTGGAAATATTGAGATGGAAATAATTAAAAAGAAAAGCCAGAATACTGGAAACAATCAACAGATCAGACATCATCTGTGGAAAGAAAGTCAGATCAGCACACACAAAGTGCCAGAGGAACTCAGCAGATCAGGTGGTATCCATGGGAGTAAATAGTCAATGTTTCAGGCCAAGACTTTTCAACAAGACTGGAATGGAAGATGGTAGAAGCCAGAATAAAAGTGTTGGAGGAGTTGGCAGGGAAGACAGGAGGGTGGAGGGTGGTAAGGAGGCAATAACCTGAGATGAGATGAGATGTGATTGGTGGATAGGTGGAAGAAGCAAAAGGCTAAAGAAGAATTTGATAGGAGAGGACAGTAGACCATGGAGTAAAGAGGAGGAGGGGAATTAAAGATGGAAGGTGATGGGCAGTTCACAAGGGTGAAGGTAGGGGAAGGAGAATGGTAAAAAGATCCATAGATATAAGGAATCACAGAAATGGGGGAAACAGGGTTAAGGAAAAGACAGAGTTAACATTTCTGGTCAAAGACTTCTTCATAACAGTGATAATGCGTGTTTTTTTTTGCCAGATCTACGTAATTACAGGTTCAGGAAATTTCTTACGAAATGCCTGCAAGAACCTATTTATAGACTAACATATTTGCCACACCATGTGTGGGAACTTTTAAATGCCATGAAAAATGATAAGTATGCAGCGATGGATGCCCTGTGACAACTGATGTTCCTGGAACTTTTACTGCAATTCACGCGTGGTGTCATGCAGAGAAATGGGTTGGTCCTGTCTGTCACGATGAGTCATTCAGTTACAGCTACAGCTATTACTCACAGCAGTCCGCCATGGTCCCTGTGCCCGCCCACCCAGTTCCCTCTTCCTGGGGTGACAGCTGATTAATGGATGTCCTTCAGAGCTGACGAGTTTCTGTTATCCCCGGAGTTCCCATCCGGCCCACGCTGTCAGTTCCTCTCCCAGAGATTCCTTCGCTTGACCTCCATTTCACTGAATGGATTAACAGATGCCAGGATTGTTGGTGAAGGGCTGGGAAAAAAGATGATTCCTGTCTGGCACCACAAGCAGCTCTCTGCAACATCCCAGCTGGGCAGTTGCAGAATCCTCTTCCAGTGCTGCTGGATTCAAAATACCTGCTGTTGGGAGTTAAAACAACATCTGAGCTATCTCATCACAATCTATCACAGGAGGGGACGTTGGGAGCTGAAGACAACTGAAACATGGCTGCAACATCATGTTCTGTCCGATAATCACACCATTACAAATAACAATTGGATTCTTCCTCTTAACCATAAATTAACTTATGCATTCAGACACAGTTTCATGGTGACTGTGACATTATTATTATTATTTTATTCAGCAGTGTATGCTGCGTGACAAGCAAAATGGTGTTTTATTAAATCTTTACACCATACAGGAATTGTAAGTCTTTTGACAGCAGGAAGAATTTTACTGTGAAATAATATATTCTGATTTTCCAAGGGTCAAAAATCCCAAGTAGATACAGATTATTTGATTTCCCTTGAGAATGAGAAAGTACTTTCGGTAAAATCCTACCACAGAGATTTAATTAGTGAGGCAGAAAGGGTAAATATTCTGTGGAAATTGTGAGTTTAATTGGATATTTTTTAAAGCACACATACTGTAAATTTAGCTCATTATACTTATCAGAGAAGTAGATTCTATGTTAGACACTAAAAGTATAAAACTGCTGAAATAAAATTAAAAGATGCCCAGAGATACTCAGCAGATCAAGCAGCATCAGTGGAGAGAGAAATTGACTTACCAGACTGAGATAGGAACACCCTCTCTCTCCACAGATACTGCCTGACCTGCTGAACATCTTCAGCATGTTTTGCTCTTCAGCCTGTCGCAGGTCGAATCAAAGGTGGTGATGAATCAGCAAAAAGGAGGGAGTATGAAAATCTGACTGAGTGGTGCCACTACAATAATCTCTCACTCGATGTCAGCAAGACCAAGGAGCTGTTTATTGACTTCAAGAGGGGCAAACTGGAGGTCCATGAGTTAGTCCTCATTGGGGCATCAGGGGCGGAGAAGGTCAACAACTTTAAATTTATCAGTGTTATCATTTCAGAGGATCTGTCCTAGGCCCAGTATATAAGGTCATTATGAAGAAAGCACAGTAGTGCCACGACATCTAAAGCTTTGACAAACTTCTTTCAATGCATGGTGGAGAGTAGTGATTGGATGCATCCCTGCCTCGTAAGGAAATACCAATGCCCATGAATGGAAAATTCCTACAAAAATTAGTGGATACATCCCAGTCCATCATGAGTAAAGTGCTCCTTACTACAGACCATACCTACATGGAGTGCTGTCGCAGGGAAGCAGTATCCACCCTCCAGGTCATGTTCTCTTCTTGCTGCTGCCATCAGAAAGAAGGTACAGGAACCACTGGATCCCACACCACCAGGTTCAGGAATAGTTGTTGCCTCTCAGCCATCAAGCTTTTGAACTTCACTCGACCCATCACTGAATTGTTCCCACAACCTATGGACTCACTTTCAAGGGCTCTTCCTCTCACACTCTTGATATAGATTATTTATTTATTTATTTATGCTTTTTTTTTTTCTCTCACTTGTATTTGCACAGTTTGGTGTCTTTTGCACAAGGGATGTTTGCCCATCCTATTGGCTGTGTGGTCTTTGTTTGATTCGACCGTGTTTCTTGGATTTACTTAGTATGCCCACAAGTAAATGAATCTCAGGGTTGTATATGTACTCAGGTATATGTTTAATTATCAATCCTTCACCCTCAAAGGACATTTAAGATACTTAAAGTAACGTGCCATCACTACTTATTGGAGCGTTGTTTGCCTAGAATGTCTACATGTGGCAGACTTTCACTTCTACTTGATATACAAGAAGTTCTCCGACTGGAATCTCCCCTTCAGTCCTATTCTGAGTTTCACATTTGTAGCCAGAGAATACCAAACATGCTGGTCAGAAAGGTCATTTGCTCTGAAATATCAGTGCTCTCCACAGATGTTGTAGTCTTTCAGTTTCTATTTGAAATGTCCAACGCCAGCACTATTCTTACCATTAGATAATCTGCAATTACTCACTTCCTATCTTGCATCATCAATTAGTTATGATTATATGGCATGGGAACAGGCCATTGGCCCATCATTTCCACACAGACCAATGGGCACCCACCTGTATTAATCCCATCTTTCAGTACTTGGCCTCCTATGCCGGGCAATTCACGTGCTCATCTTGACACCATTTATAGGCTGTCTAGGTCCTTGCTTTCACCACTCTCCTGGCAAGTGCTTTCCAGGGATTCACCCACTCTCTGGATGAAGAAGATCCCTTTTCAGCTCCCCTCTAAATCTCTTAGCTCTTATCCTAAATCAATGTCCTTGGCTGATGCTGACCATCTCTCCCTGCACATTTATCTGTTTATCAGCTAGATACCAAGCAAACACCAGTGACAGTGCTCACACAGCTCCAACTCAACACTACTCTCTCCAGTCCTCAGTTGTCTGTAACTCTACAGGTTGCTCATTCAACAACTAGTGCCGAATGAGCAAGGAATCTTTTGAGCTGGGCATTGAATGGACAGAGGCCATTCATTTTGGTCTGCAGGCAAACTCAGCTCCTCAGCTTGCTGTCTTCCTGGCAAGTTGAAGACACTGAATCACCATGTACTTACATTCCACACTCCTTTGATCACCATCATTAAAGCAGCCTACGTCCCTCTCTATAGCATGGCCCTTAAGACAAAGCCTTTGGCCTACTCATGATGTGCCTTGCTCCCAAGTTTTGTCTGACAATCGTCTTTGTGGAATAGAGTCATAGATAAAGTACAGACCATCAAGCACCTATTCTCCTCATACTCATCCCCAACACCCCCATCTTATGAATTCATCTACTCACCTAAACCAGGGGCAATTTACAGAGGCAAATTTACCTGCTGTTGAAGGAAACCAAAGTGCTTGCACAATCTCAGGGAGAGGGTGCAAACCCCACACTAAACCCAGATCACTGGGGCTAATGAGGCGTCAGATCTTCTAGCTACACCACTGAGCTGCCCCTTCTGTGAAGCATTTGGGCTGTTTTACTTATTCGAAGGTGCTATATAAACACCTTGTTTGTTTGTTGTCTCTTTAATACCATGTGCTGTCTCACTTACTGTAATGGTTTAATGTGCAGATTTCAGTAAACTTCCCTTCAGCGCACTGACTCAAAAGCAAATTTGATCTTATTTGGCAGCTATTTTCTGATATATGCAACTGACCAAGTCATCCTTCTTTTGTGAGTCTGTTAGCAGCTCCATCTTTTAACAGCTTTAGGTGATAATGAACAGTAAAATACGGAGCATCTCCAAACTGGGTGTGAATAAAGAATGGTTGGAAATTGTTGAAAACACATTTCGGATCAATTCTATCACTTTAATTTATTCCTCCTTCTGATAAATACCAAACAATCTTAAAATGCTGAATCTTTCTGCTCTGTCCTTCAGAGCATGCTGGTTTCACAATCTCTCCCAAATTCTTAATTGACTTGCCAATCAAAAGTGGAGCTTTGATTTGCAATCTGGCTGTAGACACCTCATCCGTTTCATGAATCCATAGCAATTATGTGCAAAAGGCAGCAGGATTGCCACAATTATATTTAAATAAGATGACCCTGCATTGCCTAGTGGCCTACAACTAACACTGTGGGGTCCCTGCTAGCTGCCAAGGCTGGCTCTGTTTGCAAGATTCCTTGTCCCTATTATAAAAATATCAGAAATAAGTTATAGCACCAGCATGCAATAAAGTGTGTTGGGCTTTATCAAAATATACCCAGTTCATTTCACTAAATTCTGTGAGACCTCCATAAGGTTAAACAGTCTAGGGCCTCAGAATTCACTATGACTCAAGTCTTAGATGTTTGTTCTGTGATGTTGGTGAGCAGATTCCAGTAAATAACTTAGTCTCAGTCAGCTAAAATCTTGTTTAGATTTTTGTAAATTACTCCTGCATTTTTTATTTAATATTGTTCAAACTTTGTCAGGTAACTTTTTAATTAGAAAAACTTGCAGCCTTTGCTCTATACCAAATTGAAAGACATTAAGAGATGAAGTTAGTGGTTCAAGTCCTCAACCTTGTGTAATTGTGGATTTTTTTTGTTTAAATATAAGCAGATGATATCAATTGAAATCAATATACTTTATTTGAAATTAAATTATTATCAATTAATCCTGGTTAAGCACTAAAACCTGAAGTATTTCAGTTGATAGTACAGTTGTGCTATAGATAATGGGTTAGGTTAGAAATGGGGCTCTTACAATCACATAAAATTAAAGAAAAAAAGACACATGAAGCGTTGAGAGACCAGCAATGTACAAGAACTGCACTGAAGATGGGCAGTAATAGGAAGCAATGAATTATGGATAAGCCATCATTATGTAGTAGCAGATACAGTGGGAAGTTGCTTTAGTTGAGGCCAGAATAATTGACATCAGAGGCTTCTGCCTTCTACTGCGGCTGCTATAAAACGGATGCTGGGAATCTGCCAAGCCACAGCACGACTGGGACATCAACTGTGGGTTTTTAAAGTGGTTTGATCTCTGTACTTTTAATCTTGTGGGCCTTCATTATGCTGAAGACTGACAAGAGAAATATGAAATAATGCAATGCAGTTTGTCCCAAAGGAAACCTTAGAGCAGTGATGCTGGTCACATTTTGAACATTTATCTGCTTCAATGTTCCAGCGTTTACTAAATAGAGTTTTCAAAGCAATTACAATTAGTTGGACATCGTTATGTAGTTTTCAAATTAAATTCATTTTCAATTAGAACAAATTATCAGAGGGAAGCCTTTATGTTAAGATGAAATATATCTCAAGAAAACTGGTCACTTAAGCTCACATTGAAATGGTTGTGATCTCAGAGGAAATCTTGCTAAAACAACTTTTAGCTATCATTTAGGAGATCTTTCCAGCTTCTCTGTATGGATTGCATCTTATTCATAGTTTAAGGATTTTTCTCCGTAAGTGTTGGTTAATCAATGGTATTTATTGTACAAACTTGAATGTGTATATATTACTATGTGTATAAATTACAATTTAATATAGACATTCATTTAAAATGGCATTAGACTTATTCATTGATACATTTCTCTGCCTTGTAGCTGAAGCTAATTAGTTGATGTTTCATATACTCTAAAAGGAGGTTTGTAAGGAATACATAAGAAATAGGTGCAGGAGTAGGGTGTCTGGCCTGTCACCCCTGCTCCACCATTCAATAAGGTTCTGGCGGATCTGGCCTAGGACAAGGCTCCATTTACCTGCCTTTTCCCCATAACCCTTAATTCCCCTGCTATGCAAAATTCAATCTAACTTTGTCATATTTAATGAGGTAACTATAAACTATATTTAATGAGGTAGCCTCTACTGCTTCCCTAGACAGAAAACTCCACTGGTTCATCATTACTCTCTGGTAAAAGCAATTGCTCCTCAACTCCATCCTAATTCTACTCCCCTGAGTCTTGAAGCTATGTCATCTAGTTCTAGTCTTGCCTACCAGTGGTAACACCTCTGATATCTCTATCTTACTGATCCCTTTCCTAATGTTTCTATAAGATCCTCTCTCAGTATTCTATGTTTCTACAAAGCTCTACATTTTCATGTACTAAATCAGCAACTGCAAACAGAAAGTGGTAATCTTAAATATTATTTTGTTCAGCCCTACCTCATTCACTCCTATGTACATGACCTCTTATATTGTCCCTTTTATACTGTCAATGAATCTCGTTTATTGCCTGGAGGTGCCTAAATGACAAGCAAGGTTTGAAAATCATATGCTGCACTGAAATTCTAATACAATGCATGCCGAAACCCAGAGGAGGTGCACTGTGGGGTGACCTTTTCACAGTAACTACTACTGAAGTCTCCGTTAATTTGTGGAAGGGAAAATAAGGCCATTAGTGTTCCGCTGATATTTCAATGACTATGCAAGATGCCCTTGTATATATTTGTTCAAGCCATAAGGTCTTGTTCATGCTCCCCCGGGATTATCACTCGTTAATTCCATGACTCATTAAAAAAAGTTTGATAGTTTTAAGGAACTATGAATAATGTTAAATTACTTTCAGTTTCATTATGACAATTTATTCCTTTTTTTTTAAAATAAAAAGCAAGTAGAATTGAGAATGGGGAAGAGGAAGATATCGTGAGGTAATGTTGCAGCTCTAAAGACGCTGGTTAGAACAAACTTGTAGTGTTGTGTTCATTTCTGGTCGCCCTCATTACAGGAAGGATGTGGAAGATTTAGAGAGGGTGTAAAGGAGATTTACCAGGATGCTACCTGGATTAGAGAACATATCTTACGAGGAAAGGTTCAGCAAGGTTGACATTGGAAAAGGTTCAAAGGAGGTTCACGAAAATGGTTCCGGGATTGAAAGGCTTGTCATACGTTTGATGGCTCTGGGCCTGTACCCACTGGAATTCAGAAGAGTGAGGGGCGACCTCATTGAAACCTGTCAAACTTTAAAAAGCCTCAGTAGAGTCGATGTGGAGAGGATGCTTCCTAAGGTGGGGGTGACTAAGACCAGAGGACACAGCCTCAGACTACGGGGGCATCTTTTTAGAAAGGAGATGAGGAGGAATTTCATTAGTCAGAGAGTAGTCAGAGCATGAAGGAATACATGGAGAAGGCAGGAGATTTGAGCTGAGAGGAAAAATAGAACAGTTATGATGAAATAGTGGAGTGGACTCAATGGGCTAAATAGCCTGATCCTACTCCTGTATCTTATGATCTAAGCTGGGACCTTTCTCTTTGGAGCAAAGGAGAATGAGCAGATGTACGAGATGATAAGAGGCATAGACAGAGCAGACAGCCTATACCCTTTCCCTAGAACAGCAATGGCTAAGACTAGAGGACATACTTTTATGGCGAGTGGGGGAAAGTTTAGGGGAAATGTCAGGGGTAGATTATTTACATAGAGAGTGGTATATGCCTGGGGGTGGTGGTAGAGACGCTTAAATAAAAATGAAAGATTATGGGCTATAAAGGAGGGATAAGTAGAGAGATCTTAGAGTAAGTTGAAAAGTCAACCTGTACTGTGCTGTACTGTTCTATGTTTTATTTTCCATATTCTATATTTTTGAAAGGTTATTCAACTCTCAGTAATATGGTCGTTGAAGGTCTTGGTGTTGCTGATTGGGTTGACAGTGGAACCAACAGTTTCCTGCACTGTGCATGTACCAAATCCATACCAAGCAATTTTCATTACTATGAATATCTACTACTTAAATAAATATGTATCAAAAGCTATTAGAATAAATCCAATGGATATTAAAATATACAATTCACTAACAATTTAGAGCTTCTCTCCAATCAACCCACACACTCAATGTGTTTGCTTTTTCTTTGAGTTGGATTTGTGAAATTTTAGTTCTCAGCTAAGGAAGATTGCCAAGCTACATACAAGTGATCACGATGCCTACTCTTACATACATGACTGTTTATTGAAGAATATGATTACACAGTTTTCCCTAATACCTCATAGCATTTTGTTGCAGAACTTTAACACATTTTTTATAGATGTTGTACTATGGAAGTGATTTGCTTTTTTAAATTTGCAAATGTCATTCCACGTTGAAAGTAGAAGAATGAGCCTGGTACTAAATACTCATGGACACCTTAAATCCAAGAGTGTCCATTTATGAACCAGAATTATGTAACCTGTGTATGCACATTGAAACTATATTCCAAACGGCCTTCTCTCTGGGGAAATAAGATGACTATGCACAATGTTCCTACAGAATGGCTACAAGGTGAAGGAAATCAAGGGCTAACAAAAAAAATCAGGAAACCTAACAACGAGGGAGAACCTATCGCTACCCCATGTCTTCCCTATACTTCCACGGTTTCTGGAAGGATCACCAGATTCCTGAAGACATACTCGATTATTACCATCCTTAAACCCATAAAGAAGCTCAACTCACAGCTTATGAGGGTCAAAGATGATTGGGACCTGGTCGACTGGTGCTTAGGCGATTCCCTGTGAATGTAGAGCAGTGCACGTCGGCCATATGGGACAAGGTGAAAACCCGCATCAAGAAGCACAGGAGGTGTATCTGTTTGGATTACTCAGAGAAATCGGTGTTAGCAGAACACTGCATTTGCAATGGCCATAGGATTGGCTTTGACGGCAGAAAACTACTGTGCCACACCAATGGCTTTTGGGGATCGTCTGGTAAAGGAAGCCATTGAAATAAAACTAGAGGAAAAGTATTTTAACAAAGATGAAGGCCTTGCTCTAAGAACTTGAATATGATTGTAAGCTAGGTGGGAGACTGGAAACTTGACTGGATGAGGACCAACCAATCAGGAGGGATGGACTACAGGGTCATAAATACCACTGGATTAGAAAATGGCAGAGTTTATCATCGAAGCATTGGTTATAATTGATACCTGTACCTGGCTGGAAGCCCAAGAAAAGTTCATTTGTTATATCCCAAAAAATTTGTTATATCCAGTGCACCACAATGTACTTCTTATTCGTATTTTAACAGTAGACTGGAATATGGAAGCACATGACATAGGAGAAGTAAAGTGAGGACATTAGAATTTCTTCCATCGATCTTTTCCCTGCCCAATAGTACTTGGGGAACTTCCTCCAAATGAGGAAAATAAATCACTGCATTTTAATGGTGCAAGATGGCTGGAATAATGAGCATGGCAGACTAAAACAAAAGTTTTTGTCAAAAAGTGTTAGATAAGGAAAGGAAATTTTCTTGTTAGTGCAAACCCCTGAAAAGCTTCTGCAGCCTGAACAGTATAAGCTTTGTCCACAAGTTCGTGTGTCACCACTGTTGGGCTTTAAAATCGGTTATCAAAGCTCAGCTGACTACTCAAAACAGGAGTATACCTGAATATAGATAAATGCTGTTGCAATTGAAGCATTTACAAACTCAACTGCAGGCATTTTCACAGGCCCTCAAAATAGATCCTCATTCCCTCAACAACAAAGCAATCAATGGTGATGCTTATGACTTTTGCACAGCTGTTTTTTAAAGTTCAAAATTCAAAGTAAATTAATTATCAAACTGCATAGATGTCACCATATACTTCCCTGAGATTAATTTTCTTACAGACATTCACCATAGAATAGAGAAATGCAACAGTGGTCAATGAAAACTTAGCACCAAAGAAGATAAAAGAAGATGAACTGTGCAAATACTAAATAAACAAAGAAATATAAATAAATAAACACATACACACATGAATGAATAAATGAATGGATAGACAAATGAATGATAAATAAATAATGCTGAAAACATAGACTCATTGGCCACTCTATGAGGTACACCTGTATACCTAATCAGCCAATCATGTGATACTAAGTTAACGCATACAAACATGCAAATATGGTCGAGAGGTTCAGTCGTTGTTCAGACCAAACAACAGAAGGGCAAAGAAATGTGATCTAAATGACTTTGACCATGGAGTGTTTGTTGGTGTCAGATGGGGTGCTTTGAATATCTCAGAAACTGCTGATCTCCTGGGATTTTCACACACCACAGTTTAGACTTTACAGAGAATCGTGCAAAGAAAAAGAATGAATGGTAGTTCTGTGGATACAAACACCCTGTTAATGAGAGAGATCCGAAGAAAATGTCCAGACTGGTTCAAGCTGACAGAAAGGTGACTGTCACTCAAATAACTACATGCTACAACAGTTTTGTGCAGGAGACCATGAACATACACAGTGGCCAATTTATGAAGTACAGGAGGTACTGTGGCGACCCATTTCCTGGTACGTCCGAACCGGCTCACAATTAGATAGCCTACGGGGGTTTGCGAGCACAGAGCTTTGGAGCCTCTGCGCCACGGGGGGACAGGTTGAGGGAGGCTTAAAAGTGAGGCTGAAGATTTCGAATAAAGTTTTTTCCTTCGACTGCAGTTACCGACTCTGTATCGTAATTTTAGCACTGTGTGTAGCACACCGCTACAATTGGTGACCCCGACGGTCCAAACGATTTTTGGACCAGAAATGACCGACGCCGCCTCTGTTCATGCGGTTTCGTTGAAACTGCCGGGTTTCTGGACACAGCGACCGAACCTATGGTTCCAGCAAGCCGAAGCCCAATTCCACGTTCGCCAGATCACCTCAGAAGACACCCGCTACTACTACGTGGTGAGCTCCCTCGACCAGGACACAGCGGCCCAGGTTACGGAGTTCGTACAGTCGCCCCCGGCAGACGGCAAGTACACGGAATTCAACACCCTGCTCCTCAGGACTTTCGGACTCTCACGGCGCGAGTGGGCTGCCCGTTTACTGCACCTGGATGGCTTGGGCGACAGACCTCCATCGGCTTTAATGAATGAGATGTTGTCTCTCGCCGACGGACACACACCCTGCCTCATGTTTGAGCAGGCATTCCTGGAGCAGCTGCCCGAGGACATACGCCTGCTGCTGTCCGATGCGGATTTCAGTGACCCCCGGAAGGTGGCAGCCCAGGCGGACTTGCTGTGGAACGCCAAAAAGGTGCATCGCACAGATCTCCCAGCCACGCTCCCAGCAGCAAACCAGTCCAGGCCCGGCCGCAGAGCCCGCCAACCCCCGGCCCAAGGAACACTGGTGCTTCTACCACCAGCGGTGGGGCGCAGAAGCCCGCCGTTGTCGCCCGCCCTGCAAGTTCCCGGGAAACGCCAGGGCCAGCCGCCGCTGATGGCTATGGCGGCTGGCCATCGGGATAGCCTCCTGTATGTGTGGGATAGAAGGTCGGGACGCCGGTTTTTGGTCGATACTGGTGCCGAGATCAGCGTTTTACCTCCAACGAGTTACGACACCCGCAGCAGGGCACCGGGTCCCCCCCGAGGGCCGTGAATGGCAGCACAGTAAGGACCTATGGCACCCGTCAGGTGCAGCTACAGTTTGGCTCCAGCCAGTTCACGTGGGTCTTTACACTGGCCGCCGTAGCCCAACCGCTTCTGGGTGCAGATTTTTTACGGGCTCACAGCCTACTGGTCGACCTGCCCAGGAAGAGACTGGTACACGCCGAGACCTTTCAGACGTTCTCCCTGGGTGCAGCCCAGTTGCCAGCCCCTCACCTCGGCTCCATCATGCTGTCCGACAACGACTTCACCAGGGTCCTGGCGGATTTCCCATCGGTTCTGGCACCGCAGTTCACAGCGGCCATGCCCCGACACGGCGTACAGCACCACATCCCGACCCAGGGACCACCCCTCCACGCCCGCGCTCGGCGGCTTCCCCCGGACAAGCTCCGACTGGCGAAGGAGAAGTTCCAGAGGATGGAGGAATTGGGGATCATCTGGCGGTCCGACAGCCCATGGGCCTCCCCCCTGCACATGGTGCCCAAAGCGACTGGAGGCTGGAGACCGTGCGGCGACTACCGCAGGCTGAACGAGGCTACCACACCGGACCGCTACCCTGTGCCGCACATTCAGGACTTTGCGGCAAACCTGCACGGCACACAGATCTTCTCCAAGGTAGACCTCGTCCGAGGGTACCATCAAAACCCGATGCATCCTGACGACGTCCCCAAAACGGCTCTCATCACCCCGTTTGGCCTTTTCGAGTTCCTCCGCATGCCGTTCGGCCTGAAGAATGCCGCACAGACGTTCCAGCGGTTAATGGACGCCGTGGGATGGGACCTGGACTTCGCGTTCATCTATTTGGATGACATCCTCATAGCCAGCAGCAGTCGTTAGGAGCATCTGTCCCACCTCCATCAACTCTGCGCCCGACTGAGTGAGTACGGTCTTACAATCAACCCCGCCAAATGCCAGTTTGGACTCGATACCATTAACTTCCTGGGCCACAGGATTACTAAAGATGGGGCAACCCCTCTGCCCGCTAAGGTAGATGCGGTCTGCCACTTCCCCCGACCCACCACGATCAAAGGCCTTCAGGAATTCGTAGGTATGGTCAATTTCTACCGCCGCTTCCTCCCTTCAGCTGCCCGGATCATGCGCCCCCTGTTCACCCTGATGTCGGGTCCGAGCAAGGACATTACCTGGAACGAGGAGTCCGCCGCCGCTTTCGTTCAAATGAAGGAAGCTTTGGCGAACGCCGCAATGCTAGTACATCCCAGAATGGACGCCCCTACCGCCCTCACAGTGGACGCATCTAACACGGCAGTCGGTGGGGTGCTGGAGCAACTCATCGCAGGTCGCTGGCAACCCCTGGCGTTTTTCAGCAAACACCTGCGGCCACCCGAGCTCAAGTACAGTGCTTTTGACCGGGAACTGTTGGCGCTCTACCTGGCAATCCAGCATTTCAGGTACTTCCTAGAAGGTCGGCCCTTCACCGCGTTCACGGACCACAAACTGCTTACCTTTGCGTTTACGAAAGCGTCCGACCTCTGGTCGTCCCGCCAGCAACGCCACCTGTCCTACATCTCTGAATACACGACGGATGTCCGGCACGTCTCGGGTAAGGACAATGTCGTGGCGGATGCGCTCTCTCGCCCTACCATTCATGCCCTTTCCCAAGGGGTAGACTTTGAGGCACTGACAGAGGCGCAGCAGGCGGATGAGGAGATTCCGAGTTACAGAACCGCAGTCTCCGGTTTGCAGCACCAGGACCTCCCCGTAGGCCCGGGTGAGAGGACCCTACTCTGTGACGTCGCCACCAGCCAGCCCCGTCCCGTCGTCCCGACAGCCTGGCGGCGCAGTGTTTTCGACTCCATTCATAACTTGGCGCATCCCTCCATCCGGACGACTGTCCGGATGGTTTCCAGCAGGTTCGTTTGGCACGGACTCCGCAAACAGGTCAGTGAATGGGCCAAAACGTGCATGCACTGCCAGACGGCCAAGGTGCAGCGGCACACCAAAGCCCCACCGCAGCAGTTCCATCCTGCCCACCGTTGTTTCGACCACATTCATGTGGATA
Organism: Hypanus sabinus; assembly: GCF_030144855.1. Taxonomy (NCBI): domain Eukaryota; kingdom Metazoa; phylum Chordata; class Chondrichthyes; order Myliobatiformes; family Dasyatidae; genus Hypanus; species Hypanus sabinus. Next base: position 36,622,163 of record NC_082707.1, read on the forward strand.
TCGTGGTCCCCCTGCCAGTGTCAGCACCTCCTGACTATCGTGGACCGGTTCACAAGATGGCCAGAGGCGGTCCCGCTCACCGACACCACCTCCGAATCTTGCGCCCGAGCCCTGATCACCACCTGGATATCTCGCTTTGGTGTACCGGCCCACATTACCTCCGACAGAGGCGCCCAGTTCACCTCCAGCCTGTGGTCAGCTATGGCCAGCCTTTTGGGGACTCAACTGCACCACACAACTGCCTACCACCCACAGTCGAACGGGCTAGTGGAGCGTTTCCACCGTCACCTGAAGTCGGCCCTCATGGCCCGCCTGCGATGAGCCAACTGGGCGGACGAGCTTCCCTGGGTCCTACTCGGCATCCGCACAGCGCCCAAGGACGACCTGCACTCCTCGTCGGCCGAGTTGGTATACGGCGCGCCCCTGGTCGTCCCTGCGGAGTTCCTACCAGCCCCATGGGGGCAAGAGGAAGATCCCGCAGCAGTCCTGGGCAGACTACGTGAGAAGCTCGGTAACCTGGCCCCCATACCCACTTCACAGCACGGGCGGAACCCGACCTGCGTACCCAAAGACCTGCAGAACTGTAAGTTTGTGTTTGTACGAAGGGGCGGGCAGCGGCCATACGAGGGGCCGTTTATGGTGCTCTGGAACAACGGGTCCACGTTCGTGCTGGACGTTGGGGGGAAAGAGAAGGTTTTCACGGTGGACCGCCTCAAACCGGCCCATGTGGACCTGGCACAACCGGCCAAGTTTCCGGCACCTCGGCACAGAGGCCGACCTCCCAAGCAGGTTCTGGCCCAGACTGTGGACATTGGGGGGTGTATCGCCGGTTCTGGGGGAGGGGGTTATGTGGCGACCCATTTCCTGGCACATTCGAACCGGTTCACAATTAGATAGCCTACGGGGGTTTGCGAGCACAGAGCTTTGGAGCCTCTGCGCCATGGGGGGCAGGTTGAGGGAGGCTTAAAAGTGAGGCTGAGGATTTCGAATAAAGTTTTTTCCTTCGACTGCAGTTACCGACTCCGTGTCATAATTTTAGCGCTGCGTGTAGCACACCGCTACAGTACTTTATAACAAGGTCTCTAAGTACGAGTTATAGAGTCCTTGAAAGTAAGACCATAGCTTGTATTCAGAGATCAGCTCAGTGCTGAGGTGAGTGAAGCTAACTGCGCTGGTTTGTGAACTGATGGTTGTAGGGTATTAACTGTTACCGAACCTCAGGCTCCTTTGGCAGCAGCAAAAAGGATGCCTGGCCTGGATGGTGGATGTCCTTGATGATGGTTTCTCTAACAGGCCTATTGATACTCAACATTACTAGCCCCTCAGGTAAAGGCATGTGTCATACCTGAAATCCAGAGTGCATCTTGTTTTGCTCAACATCTAGCTCACTGAAAATGTGATTCAGAAATACTGAGAAAAGTAAGTGTTTTTGTTTGGTACACTGACAGCTGAGGCGTTCCATGTTCTGCCACATACGCACCACTTCAATAAATGACAGGTGGAAGGGGACATAGACTGACTCTGGCAAAGGTTCTGACAGTCACTGATCTGCTTCAGACCAAATGCACGAACAACCTTCACAGAAAAACAATAACCACATTCCTACACTCCTCTGATTGTGGAGTAATAATAGAAAGTAGGAACTTTTCCATCTCTCTAGTGTTGGCTCAATTTTCAGCTCAAGTTATCCAAATCATGCTGGTTCCTTTTAAACTGGGGCTTTGAAGGCTCAGGTTGATCCATGTCGGGGAGGGATGTAGGAGAGAGAATCATATGGGTAACTTGTCTACTCTCTGTCTGAACACTGTGGCAATAAGTACACTGTTATATCCTTTGGTAAGTGAGCATGACATTTCTAAATTAGCTCAGCTCTCTGCAGCAGAAATTGAATTTTGCTGCTCTCTTCACTGGGACATGAAATATTCCTGATTGTGTTCCATCCCTCACCATGTGAGTTCCTCTCTGTTTGGCAATCATTCAGCAAATAATAACTCAGGATTTATTACCTCAACTCTGAAATAATTCAGGATTTAAAAAAGTCTAGTTTGAGCTATAGAAGTAAAAAATTTACACAATTGAAATGGGTGACGGTAAATAAAAAGGATTTGGGGAATAAGGTCTCTGATGAGGTCAGAATACGTTTGAGCTTTTATAAGGAGCCAGAAAGCCTGCATCTGTATTGCTAGAGCAGTGTTAGAACTATCTGGCTCCAAACACTGATGGGAGATGCAAGAAAAAATGAAATTAATGGGGGGGAGGGGTTAATCAAAATCTCCCTGTAATTGGTTGGAGACTTCTACCTCATAGAAAGATTTTGTAAGCAATAGATAAAAATCAGCTTAGCTCCAGTTCCTCACTGCAAGAATTGTTTGTTGGTTCTAACCATCTTCAGCTGTGCTATCACTCTCTTACACTCCATCACATGATCAGGGCTGAAGATAATGACGATGGCAACTGTCTGTCTTGGAGGACAATAGAAGTACAGTATGCGCTACGGGCCAGTGCATTGTAGAGCTGCAACGTCTGCTACGGCCGTACAGTCCAATTTTGGAGCAGTAGGTCCTGCTGCAACACTCACAACTGTGCCTTCTGTGTTCATTCTGTCACTGCGAACGGTGACACCGGAGTGGCATCTCCAGAGCACAGGCCTGGGCGGAAGCTGTGAAGATTTTGGGATGTCCAGCCATCAACATCCTCCTCTCAGCTTCACCGGTCTGGTCCAAAGGAAAGCGAAACAATACGTTTGGCACTAGCTTGGCTGCTGGAAGGATGTTCAGTGACGTCCAACTGGCCTCGAGGCTCCACTCTGGATATTCTTTCTGGGTTTACTACCGTAGCTGCTCACGAAGCAGCTGGGGGTGTTCACCCATAGCCTGCGATCAGGACTGAGATAAAGGTTTTATGGTTGTAATGATTCTTGTATCTCAAGTTCCTGAAGATGACTGGAGCAAGATGGGAACAATATTCATGTTTGAATTAGTAATTAATATGAGGAACATATGCACAATATAAAACGTCCTACTTCAAGGAGAGGCAGGCAATCTACCGTGCTGGGTCTACTGGGACCTCATTTCCCATGATCAGCACTCTGAGGAGTCACCTCTGGTCTGAGGCTCAACTACACAAGTCACCTTAAAGTTTTGCCCTCTGGAATAAATGTAAGGCTGGGTAATTTGCAACAAACATTTTGCCATCTATTTCTTCAGCAACCAAAAGGCTTGTCAGTCCTTACTGAGATGTTCACAGTTCCAAATATACTGAAGCAATGAAGCTAGTTAGAATAAAATAAACTGCTTAATCAACAACCATCCACTATCTTAGACATCCATCCTTAAACCACTTCAAGGGTTCTGTGGTAACACCTCCTAAGCCTGAAACTTCCTACACCTACAGTAACACATGCATGGTAACACAAATATTTCCAGGCCAGTCATGATGCTAATATGTACTCATATCTCCAACCCTTACATTTCATTGGGTCAATGCCCCAAAGCCCCTCTAGCATAGATACTGCATTCACTGAAGAAACCAATGATGGTCTTCCCAAGGGCTCTTTGCAACGGACAACTAATGCCAACCTAACTTGCAAGTTTAACCTGCCAAGAATGAGAGTAAGATGTTTGTGCATTTTGATCAGAATGCCAATATTTCTATTTGCAGCAGGGCAAATGTTGTTTCTCATTTTCTCTGATTTTTGGGATGCTTTCTTATCGCTCAGTTTGTAACGTGAATGGTTAGCTTGCTTGCCCGTCAAAATCCTTTTTCATGCCATTCCGGTTGTCCATTGGCCCATTCAAGGATGCAGCAGCTCTTTCCCATTGGTTGGCACCTGTTTCCACTTCCGGGAGCCACAGGAGTATGAGAGTATCACATGCGAGAGACTCTCTCTCTTTTCACCAGATGCCCACTTCGGACTGAAGTCACGTCCAGCACAGAACCATTGGGGAAGTGCATTGCAGATGTGATTTAAGGTTGATAACTTGGGGAATTAAAAGAAGTACCGGTTGTGTTAAAAGGGTTACTGAATATATGGTGTTGTAGATTTTGTGTAACTTAGGTGGGCTTAGAGGAGTACTTGTCTGATTAGATGCCCGATTGAGTGTTTCACTGTTTGTAAATAAATAGTTCACGTGCTTATATGCAATCTGTGTCTTCAGTCCCACTCATCAATTCCACAAATCGTAAGTCCATTATCTGGTTTGACCAAATTCACAATTGTGGTGTAACATTGGAGCAAAACAACTTCCCTGAACTGCAAGATGTAAACAAGTGGATGTCACCTTGAGAGAACAGAAGAACAATTTGCACTTCAGCTGTTGCCATCGTACTTAACTGCAGCTCTAAAAGCACAAAGCCTAAAAGTGTTAAAATCAAGATTTTTCCTTCACTAATTCCTGAGAAAATCTAGAGGCAACATGCAATCAATAATTCATGCAGTGCTGTGCAACTCATGAAGCTCAGACTGGAGATGATCCTGCTGAGCCCAGCTAAAATGGGTTCAGGTTTAAAGAATATTCTCTTTGAACTAAGAGGGTGGATTAGCAGGAAAAGGAAGGTAGCAATTCCTCAGAGATGTACTTACAAGGTGGCATGAATTATACATTAAACAATTTCAGCAAATTCAGGCAAAACCAGATTGATTGAAAATGAGAGCTTTGGCTATTGATTCTAAGCAAAAGAGACAGGAAAATAGAGAGGTAACCATTTTGCCGATGATGTTCTTGATGCAGGCTGTGCTACAAGATGAAATCTTTTGGTAACTCTCTGGTAAGTATGAACCTAGTGTTTCTGGCACATTGGTTAAGCTTTTAGTTTGTACCACACATTACTCCGAAAGCTAAATGCTCACAGCAACATCTTATTTGAAACTAATCAGTTGTCATGAAGGCAAATGCCAGATTTATTCTTCCAAGGGCATTAACTTATCATTTATAAAACCAGCTTGCTTATTCAAGGATGTAATCTTGCTCAGATTTTAATTACATTAAAGTGATTTTCCATTGTTTTGCTCCATTCAATTCTTCTCAAATTTAATACCTTAACATTTCTGTTTCCAGTCCATTATTATCTTCTCCCCATCCAGAGTAAGCTAATTTGTCATTTAGTTTTATACCACTTCAAGTTATGGAGCATGCAAAGGGGTCCTTCAGCCTAACTCACACATGCCAACTAAGCTGTCTACCTGAGTTTGTCCCATTTGCCTTCATTTGGGCCATATCCCTTTAAACCTCCGATTTGTGTACTCATCTAAGTGTCCTTTAAAGGTAGTAATTCTGCCCACTTCAACTATTTCTTCTGGAATCTTGTTCCAAATACCCATCGCCCTCTGTGCCAAAAGCTTGTCACTCCGATCCCCATTAAACCTTTCCCCTCTCACCTTAACTAGCCCCCTATATTTTGACTTTCCTTCCCCTACCCTGGTAATAAAAAATCCAGGCCAGCACTTTACACCATATGCAACATATACAGTGTGTATATACTGCAGTGTATATATTGTATACAGCATTAAGGGAACGCTGTATTGCCAGAGGTGATGCTCTTCAAATTAAGAAATGAGTGAGATGAAAATGGTACGTGGATGATATATTGGCTCCCATTTGCAGGATCAGGGATATCTCAGGTCCACAGCATTCTAAAAGGGGAGAGTGAATAGCCAGAAGTCAAGTACATATTGGTACCAACGACATAGGTAGGAAAAGGGATGAAGTCCTGAAGAGAGAATATGGGGAATTAGGTAGAAAGCTGAAAAGCAGTTCCTCATGGGTAGTAATTCAATTCAAGTTTAATTGTCATTTAATTATACATGAATGCCCATGAATACAGCCAAACGAGACAGTGTTACTCCAGGGCCAAGGTGCAAAACACGCACAGAGCACACATTGCTCATAGAAGATAGGAAGCATATCAGTAAGCTACAGTGACACAATAACAAGTCCAGACCTGGGCCGCAGAATGCTGCAGAAACCTGTAACCTGTAGTCGACCGCAATACAGCTTGCGTGCTTCCGAGTGAAACCTGGGGGGGGGGGGGGGGGGGAAGCAACACCGACTCTAGCCTAGATACCCATCGTCACTCTCCAGACAGCTGTAAACGGGCAAAACAACCACACAAAAATATACGTATATAGTCCAGAACCTGCGTGACAGGGCTGAGGATGGGGCAATTGGTATACAGCCAGATGCAGTATACAATGAGACTATAATGAAGGACAGGCAGATGATAGGGCAAAATTGTAGTTAGTGTTTAAGTGTAATATGGGGCAAAATTGAAAAGAGCGATGACTACAGGACTGAAGGTGTTATATTTGAATGCATGTAGGTAGGTGATCTTGTAGCTCAGCTGGAGATTAGCAGGCATGATATTGTGGGCATCTCTGAGTCATTGCTGAAAGAAGATCATAACTTTGAGCTCAATATCTAAGGATACACAGTTTGTTGAATGGGCAGGCAGGTAGGCAGAGAGGTGGCATGTCGCTATTGATAAATGAAATCAAAGTTATAGAAAGAGGTGACACAGGATCAGAAGATGTAGAACACTTGTGGGTAGAGTTAGGAAACTGCAAGGGTAAAAAAGACCCTGATGGGAGTTATATACAGTATGTAGAATATAAATTACAATGAAAGATAGAAAAGGCATGTAATAAGGACAATGTTCCGATAGTCATGGGGGATTTTAATATGCAGGTAGATAGGAAAAATTAGGTTATTGCTGCATCCTGTGATGACATTTGGTTTGTTGTTTATGAAGTTCTGAATTCAAATTTACTCATTTACAGCATGCGAGCATCGCCAGCTAAGCCAGCATTTACTGCCCATCCCTAGTTGCCCTTGAGAAGGTGGTGATGAGCTGCCTTCTTGAACCGCTGCAGTCCCTGAGGTGTAGGTACACCCACAGGGCTGTTAGGGAGGGAATTCCATGATTTTGACCCAGTGACAATGAAGGAATGGCGATATGCTTCCAAGTCAAGATGGTGAGTGACTTGGAGGGGGATTTCCAAGTGGTGATGTTCCCAGGTATCTGCTGTTCTCATCCTTCTAGATGGTAGTGGTTGTGGGTCTGAAAGGTGCTGCCTTAGGAACTTTGGTGTGTTGTTGCAGTGCATTTTGTGGATAGTACACACTGCTGCAACTATTCATCGATGGTGGAGGGATTGGATGCTTGTGGAAGGGGTACCAATCAAGTGGGCTACCTTGTACTGGATGGTGTCAAGCTTCTTGAGTGTTGATGGAGCTGCATCATCCAGGCGAGTGGCAAGAATTCCATTACACTCCTGGCCTAAGCCTTGTAGATGATGGACGGGTTTTGGGGAATCAGGAGGTGAGTTACACAGGATTCCTAGCCTTTGACCTGCTCTGGTAGCCATGGTGTTTATAAGGCTGGACCAGTTCAATGGTAACCCCCAGGATGTTGATTATATAGGATTCAGTGATGGTGATACCACTAAATTTCAAGAGATGATGATTAGAGCCTCTCTTGTTGGAGATGATCATTGCCTGGCTCTGGTGTGGCTCAAATGTTACTTGCCACTGGTCAGCACAAGTCTGGATATTGTCTAGGTCCTGCTCCGTTTGGGTATGAGCTATTTCACTATCTGAGGAGTCACGAATGGTGCAGAACATTGTGCAATCATCTGCGAACATCCCCACTTCTGAACTTATGATGGCAGGAAGATCGTTAAAGAAGCAGCCGAAAGTTTTTGGTTCTAGGACACATCCCTGCAGTGATGTCCTGAGGGTGAGGTGATTGACCTCCAACCACACCAGTTATCTTCCTTTGTGTCAGGTATGATTCCAACCAGTGGAGGGGTTTTCCCCTAATTCCAATTGACTCCATTTTAGCTAGGGCACGAACTTAAGGTTCAAACTTCAAATGCAAAATACATTTATTATCAAAGTATGCATACGTTATACAATTTTGAAATTTGTCTTCTTACAGGCAGCCACAAAACAAGAAACCCAAAAGAACCCATTTAAAAAAGACCAATAAACCCAATGTGCTGAGAGAGGGAGAAAAAAACTAATTGTGCAAACAATAAAAGTTCACAAAGAGCATTTAGCATGAAAGTGAGTTCATAGACATGACATGGAACAGCCAATGCCTCAGTTCATTAATAACAAAGGAACACGTCAAGGACCCCACCGACACGAAGCCAAGGGCAGTCGGACCAGGCCCACAGCCTCAGCCTCAGAGTAGCGAAGAGTGGAGTAGATGCTCGAAGACCCAGGCCCTGTCATATTGATTTGCCTTGGGGATGGACGCTGCCACCACGTTTCAGCCCATACCCAATGTTTCCAAATCAGTCCAGTGCTTAGATCGATCAAACCTTGCTCTCTATTTTGGTGGACAGGATAAAGGCAGTGATCACAATATGATAGAACTCACCCTGCATTTTGAGAGGGAGAAGCCAAAATCAAATGTATCAATATTATGGTGTAGTAAAGTGTGTTACAGAGGTATGAGAGATGAGCTGGCCAAAGTTGATTAAAGGGGACATTAGCTGGGATCATGACACAACAGGAATGGCTGAAGTTTCGGACACAATTTGGAAAGTGCAGGATAGATACATTCCCAAGAAGAAGTATTTTAAAGGGAGGATGATGCCCCAGTGCCTGGCAAGTGAAGTCAAAGTCAGCAGAAAAGCCACAGAGAGGGCATATAAAATAGCAAAAGTTACTTGGAGGTTAAAGGATATGGAAGCTTTTAAAAACCAATAGAGGACAACTGAAAAAAACAACAAGGAGAGAAAAAGTGAAGTATGAAATTAGCTAGCCAATAATATAGAAGAGGATACCAAAAGATGTTTTCAGATGAATAAAGAGTGAATGAGAGACAAGAATGGATATCAGACCATTGGAAAATAATGCTAGATAGGTAGGGATAAAGAAAAGGTGTTTTGCGTCAGTCTTTGTTGTGGAAGACACCAGCAGTATGTCCGAAATTTGAGAGAATCGAAGGGGCTCCAGTGAACATGTTTGTGCCCCTTATCTTAGAAAGGATTTGTTGAAACTGGAGAGAGTTCAAAAGAAATTCATGAAAATGATTCCAGGATTGCATGACTTGTCGTATGAAGAGGGTTTGATGATTCTGGGCCTATATTCACTAATATTCAGAAGAAAGAAGGGTGATATTGAAACCTATTGAATGGTAAGAAGCCTTGGCAGAGTGGATGTGGAGAATATATTTCCTATGGTGGGAGTCTCTAAGACCAGAGGAAGGAGCCTCAGTGAAGAAAGGCATCCTTTTAGAATGGAGGTGAGGAGGAATTTCTTTAGCCAGAGAGTGGTGAATTTGTTGTCACAGGCAGTTGTGGGGGTCAAGACTTTATGTATATTTAAGGCAAAGATTGATAGAGTCTTAATTGGTCAGGGCATGAAGGGATATGAGGGGAAGGCAGGAGATTGGGACTGAGAAGAAAATTGGATTAGCTGTTATAGAAACATAGAAAATAGGTCCAGGAGTAGGCCATTTGGCCCTTCGAGCCTGCACCGCCATTCAGTATGATCATGGCTGATCATCCAACTCAGAACCCTGAACCTGCTTTCTCTCCATAACCCCTGATCCCTTTAGCCACAAGGGCCATATCTAACTTCTTCTTAAATATAGTCAATGAACCGGCCTCAACTGTTTGAAATGTTATGAAATGGCGGAGCAAACATGATGGGTTAGTTGACCTAATTCTGCTCTTATGGTCTTATGGTCCAAATCAGCGAGTTGTTATTTTTTGTTGGTCTCACTTTTCGCTATGTGACACCTTTCTGCCCCTTTATTAGGGAGGGAAAGCCTGAAGCATATTAAATTGGTCAGGAGAATGATTAGTTTTTCTGTGTTGCAGATCATGGTCTCTCTTGGTTGCTTGGCGGTTGGTGGGCGCTAAAGCTTTTTTACTGAAATAAGTGGAAGAGAGGAAGGGTTGATTCTTTGCTGCTGTTTGTTCATGGGAAGGTTGAGAGGGGTTCTAACCTTTTTTACTATCAATCATCCTTTGGGGTACTCTTCTGTTTTTGTGGATGTCTGCAAAGACCAAGAAATTGAGGTTGTATGTTGGAGAGCTTCTCTGATATTAACTGGAACTATTGAACTATTAATATTAATGTTTGGTAAGATGGATTGAGCAATGACAGGTGGATTATAGTCTTGCAAAGTATGAGGTGATGATCAGTGGGATGGCTAATAAGGCGAAGATATGCATAATGAATGGTAGGACCCTAAATTGTGCTGACAAACTTAGGATCCTTGGCATACATATCTTTCATGGAATAAAGAGAGGAAGCAATGATACTTCTATACAGCATCAAACATAAATTAGGCCAAAGCTTATCTGTGCAGTTCTAGTTGCCACAGGATGTTATTGCACTTTAACACAGAATCAGTATTAGAATCAGGTTTAGTATCACTGGCATATGTTGTGAAATTTTGATGATTTGCAGTAGCAGTACAATGCAATATATTATAATAGAGAAAAAAACATGAATTGCAGAAAGTGTGTACTTGACAGTCCTCCTCTGGGAGAAAGATATTCTAAGCTACTTATCCCTCCCATAATTTTATATACTGTACTTTTGTCAGGGCATCCTCTCCGGTAAAGACAATCCATTTGTCCATTTAGCAATATCCTGGAGAACATGTTTCTAGAAACTACTTGAAAACAATCTTGAATTCGCTGAGAAGCTGAGCGCGGGTGTATTGCACCATATGGTGCGCTTCCATGTAACTGAACTCCAAGTTGAAAAAGTACGTTTAATCCTTCACTACAAACCAGCAATAAAATCGTTGGACTCTTCTGTAATTTGTGTAAAACAAAGATGAGCGAGACGAGTGTAATTGGATCAAATTCAAGCAAGGACGAGCATTCAACGAACAATATGTTCCGCCTATTCCTCCCCTCTCTCTGCCACCAAGCAGGTGAACAGGTGACTATATTCATTTATATCTACTGCCACACAGCTGCCCGCTGACTGCCACTGGAACCCATGTGGCAACTTACTTTAACCTAGAGTGAGGATGCTCAACTCAAATACAACACAGACAGACAATAAACTGATAGACGGCTCCTTCACTATTCAAATCCTTCCTGTCATGTCAGCACAGACATGGTGGGTGGGTGAACCAGTGTACCTGCTGTGTGATCCGATAACTTATTATGGCTGCAGGAGCTGCACAAAGAATGACAGGCTTGGGGAAGGACTTCTGATGTGTAGACTGTAGCAGTTGAAGGCAGTTGCTTGTCAGCAGAGGAGAAATTAAAATGAGGCTGCTTAAGATGCCAGAACTGGAGGAGTCCTGATTCATTCAGCTTCACACGTAACCACATCCCACAGATGTCTAGAAGGCATAACTATACTGATCACACTAAAGTTATAGTTATTAATCGGTGACCTTAAACCTTATGAATAAATGATATTAAAACAAATAGGGAGTTAAATACAGAAACTGCTGACTGCTCTCTATGTCAAAGGAGACACCTTAAATTATTTTCAAAGGTTCCTGAGTAGTGTTGAAGAGATAAATCACCTCTTATTTATTAAAAATTTACACCTCTGCTTGCTCACTGTTAAACATCTCTTAACTTTCTAATGTCACTATCACACATGCACAATAGGAAAAGCTGTCCGATATTCACAACTCCGGTCTCGAAAATTCCCATCATTCTCAGAAATGCTTTCTGATAGGTCTTTTCTCCACAGAAAAGGCATTACCAAAGCCCGGCAACCATCAATCAAAAATTTAAAAACCGGAATATTCACATGGCCACTGCACAGGTTGAGAAAAGGCTGCTGAGAGTTGCAAGCTCCGCCAGCTCCATCACGGGCACTAGCCTCCCCAGCATCGAGGGCACCTTCAAAAGGTGATGCCTCAAATGGCAGCATCCATTATTGAGGACACCCGTCACCCAGGGCATGTTTCTGCTCACTGCTACCATCAGAGAAGAGGTACAGGAGCCTGAAGACTCACGCTCAACACTTTAGGAACAGCCACAGTAACATAGTGTTAATCCAATGCCATTAAAGCTCGGGACATCAAAGTACAAAGTTCAATTCTGGTATCTTCTGTAAGGACTAGACTTCCTGACTGGGAAACCTCAGTCAGTCCAGATCAGAGGCAGCATCTCCAACACCATCACACTGAGGACGGGGAGGCCCCCAGGGCTGTGTGCTCAGTCCACTGCTGTTCACTCTGCTGACCCACAACTGTGCTGCAACACACAGATCGAACCACATCATCAAGTTCGCCGATGACTCGACTGTGGTGGGTCTCAACAGCAGGAATGACGGGTCAGCTTACAGAGAGGAGATGCAGCGGCTAACGGACTGGTGCAAAGCCAACAACCTGTCTCTGAATGTGAACAAAATAAAAGAGATGATTGTTGATTTCAGGAGGGCACGGAGCGACCACTCTCTGCTGAACATCAACGGCTCCTCAGTGGAGATCATTAAAAGCACCAAATTTCTTGGTGTTCACCTGGCGGAGAATCTCACCTGGTCCCTCAACACCAGCTCCATAGCAAAGAAAGCCCAGCAGTGTCTCTATTTTCTGTGAAGGCTGAGGAAAGTCCATCTCCCACCCCCCATCCTCATCACATTATACAGGGGTTGTATTGAGAGCATCCTGAGCAGCTGCATCACTGCCTCGTTTGGAAATTGCACCATCTCGGATCGCAAGACCCTGCAGCAGATAGTGAGGTCAGCTGAGAAGATCATCGGGGTCTCTCTTCCTGCCATTACGGACATTTACACTACACGCTGCATCCGCAATGGAAACAGCATTATGAAGGACCCCACGCACCCCTCATACAATCTCTTCTCCCTCCTGCTGTCTGGGAAAAGTCACCAAAGCCTTTGGGCTGTTACGACCAGACTATTTAACAGTTTCTTCCCCCAAGCTATCAGACTCCTCAATACCCAGAGCCTGGGCTGACACCTTACTGTCCTCTACTGTGCCCATTGTCTTGTTTATTATTTATTGTAACGCCTGCACTGATTTGTGCACTTTATGCAGTCCTGGGTAGGTCTGTAGTCCAGTGTAGTTTTTGTGTTGTTTTCACATAGTTCAGTATAGTTTTTGTACTGTTTCTTGTAGCACCATGATCCTGAAAAAAGTCTTGTTTTTACTGTGTACTGTGCTAGCATTTATGGTCAAAATGACAATAAAAAGTGACTTGACTTGACTGAGGAGCATGTATGTTCTCACAATTCAAAGATGTAGCAGTTAACAGGTTAGCTGGGCATTATAAATTGTCCTGTGGTTAGGCAAAAGTTAATTTGAGGATTGCTGGGCGATGCAGCTCGGAGGGCAGGTGGGCCTATTCTGTGTTGTATGTCTAAAATAAAATATTAAAACTGATTCTGGTTTTGCCTCAAGATAATTAAGTTGGTTTCTGTGCTTGAATGACATATACCATCTCTAAGACTTGGTCTCTGAGATGATATTTTGCCCACATTTGTGAAATTTTAGCTTGTGCAGTGATCCTAACTTCCAAGGTAGATGAATATCTGCTACCTATACAGAAAAATTGTTTTCCTTTAGCTTTGAGCAGTTTATATTCAAATACTGTTCAGAATTATCTGAAAAACTTAGTGTAAAGAGTTTGTTATTGCAATGGAGAGGAGATAATTTTTGTTCTTTTACCACGACTGTAACTGAAACTTAGCTAGAGAAACTTTACACGCTATTGTGAGAGAAAGGAACACAAGGTCATGAAGTATACTGGAAAGAGTGAAAAGGGAGAGATGCATTTTTGACTTATCCTCATTTTATTTCTGTCAAAGTTGCTTGAAGTGTTCACTGCCTTCATGAACATTTGATATTCCATAGACCGCAAGAGCACAGTGTCAGGATGCAATATGAGAAGAGCTCTGCTTCCAAAGTCAGGAATAGGAAAGACTAACTTGTTGCAATTTCTGTGATATTTTGATTCCATGAAACTAATTAACTTGTTAATCACCTTTGAATTGTTGATAATTAGATTTGGTCAATGAAAAGGATTTGAAGTTTTTATGGAAGCTGATAAAATAGCAGTTTCCTTTCATTTTAATTTGATTATCTTTAAATGAACATTATAAAACCATGCTTTTACAATCAGAAGACATGCAGTCCATACTTGGATTCCCCCAATCTATATAGATTTGAATTTCTTTGTTCTTTCCTAATAACTTTTAAGTAAAATTGTACATGGAACTTAGAAAAATAGAGGGCTATGGGTAAGCCCAGGTAGTTCTAAGGTAAGGACATGTTTGGCACAGCTTTGTGATCTGAAGGGCTTGTAGCTGTAGGTTTTCTATGTTTCTATATTTTGACACAGCCAGGGAACTATATTTTATGCAAACAATACTTTTATTCTAGTTAATTATTAGCTGTTTTAGACATTTGTATCAGCAGAAATGAAGCTATGTTTTCTTTGACGTTTGGAAAAATGTTCAACGTGTACAAAAATGTTCATTGGGGAAAAGTGTAGGAGAATGGCTTTTGCCTCACCATGCAATATATTGCAATGCTTGAGTTGCTAGTTCTGTTAAAAGCATGTTGAGTATCTTCAGAGAAGTAAATAACATTCCAGTTTCTCAAAAACATTTTTCTAATTACTTTAGATTTCAACATTTGCTTTTGCCTTATTATCATGTGTACACGAATGGGTAATTATCAGGAATGGAGATGGCAGAAATAACCATAATAAAAATAGTGTATGATCAAATGAAAGTAATTAGAGATGGGAATGATTAATCTGTCTATAACACATTTTTAATATGAAGTTGGACCAATAATTGTGTAAACATGCCCAAGGGTTCAGAATTCAGAAAAAAGATTAGCAGCATTAAAAAAATATTAAAACAGGCCACACTTTTTGGGATTTACCATCCAGTAAATTTTCAAATCAGCCCTTTGAAGAGGAGCTGGACTCTCTCCTGAGAGGAATAGAATATCAATGGATGACAAGATGTAATTTTGTTGACTGTCTTCAGTCATTGGTGAAACTTTGATTAACTTTGGAGATGGAAAATCATTTCTTCTCTTACCTTGGTTAATATTTTTCTCTTCACCAAGGTATCCGTGGAGATTCGGCATGACATGAAAAACTTTGACAAGATGTGTGGTGGAGAGTATATTGACCGGATGCATCACAGCCTGGTATGGAAACACCAATGCCTTTGAATGGAAAATTTGGTCCAGTACATTGCAGGTAAAGCACATCTCCATGAAATGCTGTCATAGGAAAGCAGCGCCCATCATCAAAGATCCTCACCAGCCAGGCCGCGCTCTTTTCTTGCTGCTGTCATCAGGTAGAAGGTTCAAGAGCCTCAGGACTCACCTCACCAGGTTCAAGAACAGTTACTACCTCTCAACCATCAGGCTCTTGAACAAAAAGGGTTAACTACACCCACTTGCCCATCCTTTGAGATGTTCCTACAAACACTGATTTCACTTTAAGGACTCTTTATCTTGTTATTCCATGTTCTCATTATTTATTGCTATTTATTTATATTTGTATTGGCACAGTTTGTTGTCCTCTGCATTCTACTTGATCTTTCATTGATCCTGTTATCATTACTATTCTATAGATTTGCTGAGTATGCACACAGGAAAATGACCTCAGGGTCATATGTGGTGACACACTGTATATGCACTCTGATAATAAAATTTACTAATGCAACTACATCAGGAAGGGACAGAGATGGATGGAAGTTGATGGTGGATGTTACTTACACTGTCGCTTGGAGTGGGACAGATCGTTCACTATGCTGCAAATTATCGAATATTCTTTGGATACTCCAATATCTTTCAGTTCCTTGTGCGGCCAAGTTCAGTGGATCTGTGGTGAGCTACATATACCTGTCTGGACATGCCCCCCCACTGACAACTCCTGCGGCTCCTCCCACTAACCGTGGCTCCTCCCACAGACCCCGGTATAAAGGCGATTGGAGCCTGGGCCCTGCCCTCAGTCTCCCGGATGTAGCATGGTGGTCAATTGCTGCTTGTTCTTTCTTCCAGTCAGTAAAAGCCGATATCTCGCCTCACGTCTCAGAGAGTTATTGATGGTGCATCAGGATCTTCTAATGATATTTCAGCACAGGGAAGATGGATTAAAGCAGTTGGGCCTTGATATAAAAGTTATGGTAAGTGGCTTCAAACATTAAGGAGAATATCAGGCAATAGTTTCTGGCATCAGCATATTAATTGTTAAATGCAAAGTCATGAATTTGCTGTTTGAGTCACTCTGCCCCTTCAAAGGCTTTGCTTGAACAGTAACACAACAATGTAATCTGCAGTCACATAGGCTTAAGGACATTAATCAACATTTTGAATGCCAAGTGTACATGAATATTTGAGCTAAGGTAACTTTTAATTACTGCCTGACAACCTCAATGATACTGCAAATTTACTTTTGTAAATGTGGAGTATCACTTTTCCAGATATTAATTATCTTCAGAGTTCTGAAAGTTATTTTAACTTTATTTTTACTTTTTTTTTCATTTCTCTTAATCCACTCTGTTCATTCCACTCTGTTTACTTGTTTTCTGTATATGATCCTACGTTAAGTTAAATATATCAACTTACACGTCTTAATTTAGATTCTGTGGGATGGAGATTTTTAGTTGATTGAATGTATTAAATCATAATGTTCTCACTATTTCAGAATTGGATGGTATTCAGATTAGGTTTCTTGCATTCCATGTAGAAAGTACTGTATTCTATTGACTGTTGTCACCTGACGATTGCAATATGAATATCTATGTTAATTCTGTGGATAACTAAGCAAGTCATGAGCAAAACCAGGCCTTGTTTATTATCTGTGATTTTTCAGAACCCACTGTATCATGTTCCAGTTTGAAGAGACATTGATGCAAATATCAGAACTTATATCTTCCTGTCAGAGGCATGCAACAAGTTTGGTGAGGTTGGCGAGGGACTATTTTTGATGGCTTATAAACTGACATAAAAGCTATCTGAATTAATAAAGTGCAGTTATTCTCCAATACCTCTCTATTTGGAAAATGTATTTTCAGAAATGATTGCCTTTTGAACACTTCCCAAAATCTCTCTGAATGTGCTGAGAAGCATGCGGTGATGTGCAGCTGTCATAAATGGAACAACCTGTCCATGCAATTTATGTAGCAATGAGAGGATAACATCTCTGCCATGAATACTTTGTCATGGTTTCAGTGCCAGCATGAACTCCCATGGGTGCATCCTTCAGTTATCAAAATGTCATACACAGAAAAAGAGAATGATGTACCTTTCTGACAACTCATGGATTGAGATGTTGTCTCAAAGGAGTGAACACTGATTTGACTGTATTTCAAAATTACTAAAAGATGACAAACTTTTGCCACTCCAAGAAATAAAGGTTGCTGACAGATTATATAGTGCTGTTATTGATTTTTAAAAATGTCATCAGATTTTTCTGAATCTATTTGTAAATTAACTCCTCTTCCCCAAACTCTGATCTGCAACAGGAGACAAAAGATAAAACTTGGCTGGGCTGCGTATTATTAATTCTTGAATGGTTACCCTAATGTGTTCATTAATACCCTAAGTTCTCAGGAATTCTATGTGTGGTCAGTTGACAAATTAACACGGTTCAATATAAATTATCATCATTCCATATATTGAGATAAAGGTAAAATACAGAAAAGCTAATTAAATATAAAACATACACATAAAAGAAAACCGAAGGGCCTCACAATCCTATGAAAACAAATTGATAAGTTCATGGCTGATTTCATTATAACCTCATCTTTACATTACCAACTATCCACAAAAATCCTTTTCCTCCACTTTTTCTCAAGAATTTATCTACTGTATCTCTGCCTTATAAATAACTTTCAGATAGAAAGTTCCAAAGACATATAAGCTTCTGAGAGAAAACACTCTGTTGCATCTATTCTAATTGGGTGGCCCCTTATGCTTAAACAGTTTTAGAATCCCTCACACAAGGGATCATTCACTCAATTAAGACTCCTTTGGATTGTATACATTCTTGTTTATTTCATTGTTCCATCACTCTTCTAAACTCCAGCAGATATAAGTCTAGTCTGGTCAACTTACCCTCATAAGACAACCTGCCCACTGTCCTGACAAAGGGTCTCGGTCCGAAACGTCGACAGTGCTTCTCCTTATAGATGCTGCCTGGTCTGCTGTGTTCCACCAGCATTTTGTGTGTGTTGCTGCTAACTGTAGGTCCTACTCTGGAAACATTACCATCATTTGTCAGGTAAGAAGACCAAAATTGTGCACTGTACTCCAGATGTGGTCTTACTAATGCTTAAGGCGTCAGAAGCATAACCTCCCTACATTTATATTCAATTCTCCAAAGTATTACATTATAACATTCTTTCGTCTTTCCTACAAATCATGCACTAAGACCTCAGAACCTTATACATCTCTGAGAAATGCAATCTTTCAGATAATTATTTAATTATTTTCTTGTAAGAATTGTGACACTGAAGCAATGATGAGAAGCCAGATAAGTAGATTGGTGTCACATGACACAGGGAGATCAATCAAGAAGATCAATCAAGAACTTGTTCTCTTCTAAACTGAAGAGCTCCTATTGCTTTCACTAAACTAACAAACCCAGAAAATAAAATGCACTGTTACAAGGATAGGAAGTTACCCTTATCCAAGATATTCTGTACTTGGACAGTTCTGGAGGTACGTTCCAATGGGCAATCACATACACCTCTAGAAATTCTTCTGTCAAGAAAATATAGAGTGGCATTGTGGCAGTCTTCAATGGACTGGAAAAGAGGGTAGGTGGGATGTGGGCAAGCAGTTGTCACAAATTTACCGTGCTTAATTTCCAACATAAAACATAACTATAATAAAAAGGCTGGCGATTTTACTTAGGCCCAGCAGTGAAAATCTCACTGGAAGCGACTTCATTGAGAATTGAGCAGAGCTTACATGACCATTTTGGATGGGGAGTAAAGATAGGGGATGCTTCGAGTTGAAAAGAAGAGTACTGATTTCTTTAATGACAAGGCAATTTTTAAAAATCTGGTTCATAATGTCAGTGCAGCTGAGTATCCCCACAGTTCGCCTTTACTGTAGGTATTGTACAGCCAGTTTATTTTTGGCCTGTGATAATGAGAAAATCCTCAGCCAAGTATCCTCTTGAGAGGATCCTCTGCAGCATGTTCTAATTATCAAATTCTTTCTCTGACCTGAAAAAGTGAATTAATAATGATTGCTTTTTTGTTATGAAAATAGATAATCATTAACCCTTATAAGGTTAACATTATAATTCATCACATGAATTATTATACCAATACTAAATCAAAGGAAACCGTTTGAATTAAAAGGAATTTCAAAGAGATGGCATGATCTTAAGTCATTCTGAGTAAAGAAAATTCATTATTTGCAGATTTATAATTGAACTTAAATGCTGATGGGGATATTTACCAATCAGATTTATAAGTCTAGTCTATGTCATTTCTTTCGTGAGCTGCCCTGGCTACACAGGCATGCAAAGCAACAGTTTAGCAGTTCTGTTGCAGGAAGAACAGTTCAGATTTTGGGGATGTCTCTCGGAGCTATTCTCAGCTTGCATTTCACAGCTAAGAATTCTCATTGCATTGCTCATCCCAGACCAGGAAATCTCTATAATAAAGGGAGAAAGTGTTGGAAACACTGAACAGATCAAAGAACATCCGTGAACGAGAAGTAGTGTTTATGCTTCCGTTTGAGGACCCTTCATCTTTTCCAGAAAAACAGGCAGAAATCAGTTCCAGAATATAAGTAGTAAGATACAGTAGTAGTTTAATAATGATATGATAATTGATTGTAGCATCACTCAGTAAAGTACACCACCTTTTATCTAGCGCACCCCTATTTATGCCACCATATATCAATGCCAAGCCCTACAGAACAAGAATAACCTAAGTAGTTCTTCAACCCTGGTGTTGCCATGCTGTGGGCACGTGGCTGATGTGCCACCTACCTCACTGAATCTCATATTTGCTCCTTGCATATAAAGCAGTTTTGATTAAAATATTGTTTGTAAGAAGGTTATTAAAACTGCTTTAGTACATAAATCAATATCTCCCTTGAAAACAATTTTAATTCAAACTATGTTAACAACTGTTTAGGGGCAATTAGAATGAACAATAAATTCCAAGCTTGCTAATAGAGTACTTGCTCGATAAATGAATAAACAAACAAACAGATCAGTAGCTCTACTTTGGCAGTCCCTCAGGATTGAAGATGACTTTTTTCTATCTCACGGGTTTGCAGGTGGCTAATGAGCCCGGGGTGGGAGCTGTGGTCTCTTCTACAGTTGGGACAGGATGGAGAGGGCACGTGGGGACATAGCTTGTCAGCTGGTGCACTCCACTGGCATCTTGTACATGGCTTCGGTGAACTCCTAATGCACAAACTTGAGGTTCTCAATTCTATCTCAAAAGCAGCTTCTCCACATCGTGCTGTCAGAGACCAGAGGTTCCCAGAAAATGGCAGATGGAGTACAGTGTAGGGAAGTCAATGGTCATGCACTTTGGTCGAAGGAATAAAGACTGTTTTCTAAGCACTGAGAAAATTCTGAAGTTGGAAGCTCAAAGGGACTTGGGAGTCCTAGTGCAGAATTCCCAAAAGGTTAACTTGAAGTTTAAGTCACTAGTGAGGAAGACAAATAAAATGTTACCATTCATTTCAAGAAAAGTAGAATATTCTTGAAATGATTATAAGTTGAGACTATAAGGCATTTGTCAGGCCACATTTGGGGGCAGTTTTGGGTTCTATAGCTAAGAAGGGATTTGCAGGTATTGGAGAGTGTCCACAGGATCTTTACAAGAATGATCATGGGAATTAAATGGTTAACATATGAGAAGCATTTGATGGTTCTAGGCCTGTACTCATTGCAGTTTAGATGAATGGAGGTTTCATTGAAACCTACCGAATATCGAAAAGCCTAGATAGAGTGGACATGGAGTGGATGTTTCTAATAGTGGTAGAGTCTAAGAACAAAGAGCATAGCCCTGGAATAAAAGGACATCCTTTTAGAACCAAGATAATGAGGAGGAAATTCTTGTGAATCTGTGGAATTCATTGCCATAGTTGGTTGTGGAGGCCAAGTCAGTGGGTATATTTAAAATAGCGCCTGATAGGTTCTTGATTAGTAAGGACATCAAAGATTACGGGGAGAAAGAGGCTGAGAGGGAAAGTAAATCAGTCAGTATCAAATGGCAGAGCAGATTCAATGGACTGAGTGGCCTGGTTCCACTGCTATGTCTCATGGTCTTATGAAAAAAGACACTGCTTCAGAAAATCTTCAAGAACATTTGAATCTTATGTTCAGTCCATCTGGTAACCTCTTCCCACAACAGAACTCAGAACAAAATATGTATTTTAGAAGCCTGTCAGGCTTGTGGAAGATGATCACACTCGTTGACTGCATTCATGAGCAAGGGCGCTAAACCTCAGTTCTTTAGCTGCAGTTGCAGGCAACACTTGTACATGCCCGGGGACTGAAGTCCAAGGCACCATTGACTCATATGACAGGATTTACCTTATTCTCAGCACCTGCCAAACTAAAACCCTCAAATAATCAGTCACCTCTCACAGAAAGGGATTGCGGGAAATGGGGTCATGGTCACTTTAAAGAATGCAAAGGAATTTGGGGCCCAAAGAATTGAAAGGATGACAGGAAGTGCAGCCTTGGTAAGTTTAAAGGGAGGATGGAAAGTGGGATTCCAGTGAATTTAAGAGCTCAGGATCTGAAGTGGTCAGGGTGCTCAGTGAGCTGGTAAGCAACACGTGAATTGGAGACCTGGTAAATTGAAAGGGTGCCCAGCAGGCACCAGGTGAGACAGCAGGGATCATAAAGAAGGTTTATGGCAGAAATTTTGTGTAGCATGTTCCTACAAATGAAGATGGGTAAGGAAAGGACTCCATGGATCCATGTGAAAGAGAGGTGGACGTGAATAGTAGCAGCCAAATATTGTAAAATTTCTTGTTTCAGGGAAACTTCATGAGGCAGTTCTGATGCTGATGTCAAAAGAAAATAATAGCGCATCAAAAGACACACATAATATTGAAGCAAAAGTTGTTGCACATTTCCATTGAAAAGGGTGGCTTAGCTAGGATCCAAATGGGCTCCCATAGCAACACGATTGATTCGGCACAATTAAAAATTGTGGAGTGTGAGATCCAATTCAGTCAAGAGGAGCAGGGTTATGGTAAATGGAGACTGAACTGGAAGGATGGACATGTAGACTGATTCAATAACTATAGAATGGTAATGGCATCTAAACTAAAGTTAAATGTTGGATTGGGATTAATTTATATTTATTTTATTTCCATAGAGCGCACAATAGCCCCTTCTGGTCTTTCAAAACATGCTGCCCAGAATTCCCCCAATTTAATCCTACCCTAATCACAGGACAATTTACAACAACCGTTTCACCTACCAAGTGGTATGTCTTTGGACTGTGCGAGGAAACTGGAGCACCTGGAGGAAACCCACACAGTCACAGAGAGAGCCTACAAACTCCTTGTAGGCGGTGGTGGGTACTGAACCCTGGTCACCTGGACTGTAAAGTGTTTTGCTAACACTTTGGCTGCTGGCCAGGATGACGTCTTAACCCACATATGATACTGGAAAGGCAGTGTCCTGTTTGTGTAGTTAGAGTGAGAGACCGATAAACTGGACTGATACTGGTATAATAGGTCTCTTTGTTACACATGGATCTAGGTATACAAGGTTTCAAAAACATGTTGATATATATTTGTATGACAAATTCATAGACTACTGTGAATGCGGTACTAATACTGGTATAACAATTACAACATGACATGGTGATTGCCCGTTGCGTCCGATGATGAGAACCTGTGTGAGAGAGTATTTAAAATAGAAAAGCCATTACATATTTTTAATACAAAATATCTTTATTACAAATTCAGTGCTATATATACAAACCAGTGATTAAAGCCATTGCACTGGGGTATTTCCACTCTCTAGACCTCAGAGGTTTGGGTCCAATGGTATGAATAATTGTCAAAAGCTGTGGTCTTCCTTGGTTGCAGTGAATGACGATGATGTCTTTTGTGTCTTGTCACCTTATTATCCAATGAGCTGTCAATCTTAATTTCTGCCTTTGCAAGAGGATTCAAACAAAATACACATGCGATCTTCCTATATTTCACTAATCTGTGCACCAAATGGTATAATTCTGAAGCACAACACATTGTGCTATGCAGTAGTTGTCTGCCTGTGTATCCTTTTTTAAAACTATACAGCTTTGAATACCTTGCAGTGCAAATAATGTGACATTCTTGTTCATTATTGCAAAACATTCAAAAGCATTATAACTTTACAGCGTATCAGAATCAGAATCAGATTGACTATCACTGGCATATGTCATGAAATTTGTTAAATTTGCAGCAGCAGTTCAATGCAATATATGATAAATATAGAAAAAAATGAATTTCAGTAATTTGATATATATAAAAGAGATGTTCTCACTGACATCTTCAACATCTCCCTGAGCAGTGCCGTCGTTCCAACGTGCTTCAAGGCCACCACCATCATCCCTGTGCCGAAGAAGTCTTCAGTGTCCTGCCTCAATGACTACCGTCTCATTGCACTCACATCCATCTTCATGAAGTGTTTCGAGAGGTTCGTCATGAGGCATACCAAGACCCTGCTGCCCCCCTCACTGGACCCCCTGCAGTTCGCGTACCATCCCAACCATTCAACAGACGATGACATTGCCATCACCCTCCTCCTGTCCCTAACCCACCTGGATGAAAAGGACACATATGTTCGGATGCTGTTCATAGACTTCAGTTCAGCATTCAACACAATCATCCCTCAGAAATTGATTGGAAAGCGGAGCCTACTGGGCCTGAACACA
Source organism: Hypanus sabinus (assembly GCF_030144855.1). Taxonomy (NCBI): domain Eukaryota; kingdom Metazoa; phylum Chordata; class Chondrichthyes; order Myliobatiformes; family Dasyatidae; genus Hypanus; species Hypanus sabinus. Next base: position 36,646,009 of record NC_082707.1, read on the forward strand.
TCCCTCTGCAACTGGATCCTAGACTTCCTGACTGGGAGACCTCAGTCAGCCCGGATCGGGAGCAACGTCTCCAACACCATCACACTGAGCATGGGGGCCCCCAAGGGTTGCGTGCTCAGTCCACTGCTGTTCACTCTGTTGACCCACGACTGTGCTGCAACATGCAGCTCAAACTATATCATCAAGTTCGCCAATGACACGACCGTGGTGGGTCTCATCAGCAAGAACGATGAGTCAGCATACAGAGAGAAGGTGCAGCAGCTAAAGGACTGGTGCTAAGCCAATAACGTGTCTCTGAATGTGAACAAAATGGAAGAGATGGTTGTTGACTTCAGGAGGGCATGGAGCAACCACTCCCCACTGAACATCAACGGCTCCTCAGTGGAGATCATTAAAAGCACCAAATTTCTTGGTGTTCACCTGGCGGAGAATCTCACCTGGTCCCTCAACACCAGCTCCATAGCAAAGAAAGCCCAGCAGCAACTCTACTTTCTGTGAAGGCTGAGGAAAATCCATCTCCCACACCCCATCCTCATCACATTCTACAGGGGTTGTATTGAGAGTATCCTGAGCAGCTGCAGCACTGCCTGGTTTGGAAATTGCACCATCTCGGATCACAAGACCCTGCAGCAAATAGTGAGGTCAGCTGAGAAGAACATCGGGGTCTGTCTACCTGCCATTATGGACATTTACACTACACGCTGCATCCGCAAAGGAAACAGCATTGTGAAAGACCCCTTGCATGCCTCATACAAATTCCCTCCCTCCTGCCATCTGGGAAAAGGCTCCGAAGCATTCGGGCTCTCACAACCAGACTATGTAACAGTTTCTTCCCCCAAGCCATCAGAATACCCAGAGTCTGGACTGACACCAACTTACTGCTCTCTATTGTGCCTATTGTCTTGTTTATTATTTATTGTAACATCTGCACTGTTTTGTGCACTTTATGCAGTCCTGGGTAGGTCTGTAGTCTAGTGTAGTTTTTTTTAGTTGTTTTACGTAGTTCAGTGTAGTTTTTGTATTGTTTCATGTAACACTATGGTCCTGAAAAACATTGTCTCATTTTTACTGTGCACTGTACCAGCAGTTATGGTCAAAATGAAAATAAAAAGTGACTTGACTTGATATATATATATATATATATATATATATATATATATATATATTTAGAAATTTAGAAATCAGGAAGCAGATGGAAAGAAGTTGTTCCTGAATCACTGAGTGCGTGTCTTCAGGCTTCAGGCTTCTGTACCTCCTTCACAATTGTAATATTGAGAAGAGGGCATGTCCTGGATGGTGGGGGTCCTTGATGATGGAAGCCCCCTTTCTAAGGCACTGCTCCTTGAAGATGTCTTGGATACTACCCATGATGGGGATGTGTGTGTGGCCTCCGTCAGTCGTGGTCGACCATGGGTACTGCGCCTCTGGTAGTCACTGGTTTGTCGAGCAGTGTCAACTGTGGCTACTGGGGCCAATCCTGGAACGGCTGGCTCTGCCACAGTTGCTGCATGTGTAGGGCGTTGTGGAATTGTTGTCCGCTGTCCGCTGTGCTCTCCGTTTAGCTCTCCGCTCCTCAAACTGACTCGGGATCTCTCTTTCGCCTTGCTCTAGGTGTTGCTGAAGTGTACCTCGCCATTTGTCATGGTCATCTGCTGTACCCTCCCAGCACCCTGCATTGCTTTTTAAGGCTTTCATGTCGCACTTACAGAGATCCTTGAAGTGAAGGTGGAGTCTACCAACGTTCCTCTTGCCTGTTGCTAGTTCTCCATAGAGGATGTCCTTTGACAGTATACCATCCTTCATATGACAGGCGTGGTTCAGCCAGCGCAGTCTGCATTATCTTAAAAGCGTGAACATTGTGGGAAGTCCAGCGTGGGAAAGGGCCTCAGAGTTTGGGACTTTGTCTCTCCAGGTGATGCCAAGGATGCGGCAAAGACTGAGCAGGTGAAAACTATTGAGTTTCCTCTCCTGTTTGGAGTAGATGGTCCAAGTCTAGCTACCATACAGTGGGGAGCTGATAATGCATTCATTGTACACAGCCATTTTGGTCTTTGTAGAGAGTTTCAGATTCTCCCACACCAGTGAGGAGAATCGAGCAAGGATCGATGCTGCTTTGCCAATACGGCTATTGATTTCAGCATCGAGGGAGAGAGTGTCGCTAATGGTTGACCCTAAGTATGTGAACTCATGGACCACTTCTAGATTGTAATTGTCAATGGTAATGACTGGTGTCTCCACTATGTTCTGAGCAAGGACATTTGTTTTCTTTAGGCTGATGGTAAGCCCGAAGTCCTTGCATGCCTTAGAGAAACAGTCCATGAGAGTTTGCAGGTGCTGTTTGGTGTGTGAGGTTATAGCAGCGTCATCAGCAAAAAGCATGTCACGTATTAAGATCTTTCACACCTTTGTTCTTGCTCTCAGGTGCGTAGGGTTCAACAGCCGCCCATCAGACCTGGTGTGCATGTAGATGCTTTCTGTTAACGCCCCAAACATGTGCTTCAATAGCATAGAGAAGAAGATGCCGGATAATGTTGGGGCCAACACGCATCCTTGTTTGACTCCACTACGAATAGCGAAGGATTCTGATGAGCTGCCATCGTACTGAACAGTAGCCCTCATGTCGTCGTGGAATGACGTGATGATGCTTTAGGGTTTCGGGGGACAGCCGATCTTGAGGAGAATCTGAAAGAGCCCATCCCTGTTGATGAGGTCGAATGCCTTGGTCAAGTCAATGAAAGCGACATAAAGGGGTTTTTGTTGTTCCCTGCACTTTTCCTGGAGTTGACGGAGTAAGAAAATCATGTTGATAGTTGACCTCCTTGCATGAAAACCACATTGGGGACTCAGTAGACATATTCTGCCAGAGTCTGTCGATGTGCCAGAGTTACACAAGCAAAGACTTTGCTGACAATACTCAGGAGGAAGATACCCCTGTAGTTGTTGCAGCCACTCCTATCACCCTTGTTCTTGTACAAAGTGACGACTTTGGAGTCACGCATATCCTTCCTTTCAGCACTGACGGAGGACCTGGTGTAAAGTTCGGAGGAGTGAGCTCTTGTAGTGTTTGATCAGGTCTGGAGAAATCCCATCATTGCCAGCTTTCCCTGGGGTCAATTGCCTTGCTGAGGTCCTCAATGGTTGGTTTGGAGTCCAATTCATCCATGACTGGTAGACAACCGATGGCATCAGTGGCTGAGCTAACAACAACATTTTCCCTTGAGTAGAGCTCAGAGTAGTGTTCTACCCAGCATTCCATCTGCTTGCTTTTAACGGTGATTATTTCACTGCTGGATGACTTCAGGGATGCTGACTTGCTCTGTGATGGGCCGAGGGTCTTCTTGATACCATTATACACTGATCTGATGTTGCCTGTCATAGCCGCTGGTGCCAGTACTCATTTGCACACTGCCTTGCAGTCTGTTGCACTTTGCTTCTAGCAGCTCGAAGAGCCTGGAGTGTTTGGTCGGATGGTGAACGCTTGTACTCTGTGAGAGCTGCACGCTTGGCTTCGATGACAGGAGTCATGATATTGGACTTTGCCTCAAACCAGTCATTGCTCTTTGTGGTCTTTCTTCCAAAGATAGAGAGTGCTGATTTGTGGATGGTGTCGCGAAGGTATGACCATTGTTCTGTTGCAGTATCTCCCCATGAGGAGGTGGTCATAGCACCCTGTACTGACTCGGCAAACTGGTCAACCTTTTTTGACTGTTTCATCTCTGTTGTATTAATGTGAGGTTTTCCAGTTTATTTGGAGTGGTGGATTTTCTTTGGATGTATTTTGATCTTGCAGCATACTAAAGCACGATCGGTATCACAGTCTGCACTGTGGTATGAGCGGGTGATTAGTACAGAGTTGATGAAAGAATGCCTGGTGATGATCATGTCTAGTTGGTGGCAGTGTTTAGATCGTGGATGTCGCCATGAGACCTTGTACTGCGACTTTGTCTGAAAGTTGAAGTTAGTTACACATAGGCTGTGATAGGAGCAGAACTCCAGGAGACGTTGTCCATTGTCATTTATTTTGCCAATTCCAAAGTGGCCACGACAAGACGGCCAGGAATCGTTATCAGCTCCCACTCTGACGTTGAAGTCACATAGGAGAATGAAGTGCTCATCGTTGGGAATATTCCAGACACACCAATGAGAGATACTGGGCCATGACTGGTGTGTGTGGTGTGGAGTCATAAGTTGTTCTGATCCATTTTCCACCATTTGCAACAAGAAGTTCCTAGTGGCAAAATCCACTCCATGCTTGTTGGTTTTTTTCCAAGAAAGTCTTGGTTCTTTCCCAGCCAGGAAAATGTGCAGTCCCTTTCCTTCAGCGTACCTGAATCCACCAAATGTGTTTTTTGTAGGGTAGCTATATCTACCTCGAGCCTCAGTAGCTCATTGTTAATGACCGCTGTTTTTCATGCACCTTCGATATCCTTGAGGTTTTGGTCAAGTCCAGTCATCATTGTGCAGACATTCCAACATCCCAACTTAAGAGGTGTTGTCTTATTCGATTTGTTTTCTTTCTTGTCTGGTGCAGTAGTTACTGTCAGCTCTTCGTGGAATAATCTCTTATCGCCAAGCACCCAATGAGGAAGACTGACTGTGGCGGGACAGCACCTCATTGGCTGGAGGCTGCCCAGTGAAACGCGATGGTCTCTCCCACTGTCGGAAGCAACCACTGGCACCATGCTCTACGCCAATCAAGCATTATGACTTATAACCGGTAACTGCTGCTTCCCATGTTTGTTGGATGCTATAAAGTGAAGCTGGAGTGGCCTCTCCAGGGTGCAAGCCAGGGCAGAGTTGATATGGAGATCTGTCTGTTCCCCATGCACTGAGACCCCCCCATCCCCTGCCCTCCACGCTGATGACAGGTCCAAAAGAAAGACAAAAGTTGATGCAGTTTGGTGCCTACAGCATTACAGGAGTTGCCGTGCCGGTGCTGGGTACAGGAGTCAGCCACCTTCAGGACTCCGACTCCGGATTTTTCCTCAGAGTTTACTCCCAAAGCCTTTCCTGTGAGCGGGTACAGCCAAAAGGCAGCGGAGGTTTGAAATTGGGGTTTTCACTCTCCTAGATGAGCTACCATCTGTGGTTAATGAGCCCCATCTGCCCGGAGCAACTGATTTTAAGGCATTTGTGGTCCGCCTTTGCCCCTTCTCCTGTCAGTGAGAACAGCTCCGCCGGGCATAAGAACTATGCCACACGTGAAGGCCAGGAGTTGGACTTAGTTGTCACAGGCTGTTTGAGATGCACGCCATGAAGAGCATTTGTTTAGCAGTGGGAGCTCAAGTCATGTCAAGTCAAGTTGCTTTTTATTGTCATTTCAACCATAAGTGCTGGTACAGTACACAGTGAAAACGAGACAACGTTTTGCAGAACCATGGTGCTACATGAACAATACAAAAACTACACTGAACTACATAAACCAACACAAAAAACTATGCTCATCCCCGCTACCACCCTTTGGCTATGACTACCTTTGGGGATGACTAATTTTATAATACTCTGCAGCTTATTTCAATCCTGTGCACTAGACCCCTCATACCAGATCATGATGCAGCCAGTCAGAATGCTCTCCATAGTACTTCTATAGTTTTTGAGTGTTTTTGGTGACAAAACCACTGAAACACCTTTTGAAATATAGTCGCTGTCTTGCCTTTTTTATAGCTGCATTGATATGTTGGGACCAGGTTACATCCTCAGAGATATTGACACTCAGGAACTTGAAACTGCTTACTCTCTCCATTTCTGATGCCTAAGGCTGGGATTGTGCTTCCTCGTCTTAACCTTTCTGTAGTCCACAATCAGCTCTTTGGTCTTACTGACATTGAGAGCAAGGTTGTTGCTACACCACTACTCAACTAGCTGATATATCTCACTCCTGTACGTCCTCTCGTCACTATCTGAGATTCTGCCAACAAAATACTGTAACATGAGCAAGTTTATAGATGGCATATCTGGAGAATTCCTTCCTTGCAGCACTTAACAAAAGAAAGCGGTTCTTCAAAAATAAACTTTTGCATTGTTTTAAAAGTCTCTGAAATTGCAGTGCATAATATAAGGAATTAAGTGTGCAGAAAATCAAAACTGTACACATCAGCTGATGGAAAATGTGCCTGGGTTGAAAATTGCACAGGGTAATCATTAAATATCTTACTCATAATTAGAGTAATCTTCTATTTTTTTCTCTTCTCTTTAGCTGTCTAAATATCCTGTCTGTGGTCCCAGGAGTCAGGCAAATGTTAAGTATATCATTTCCTGCTTTCTCACAGCAGTACTGCTCATCATGTCATAAATGATGACAGGTGTTCCACTGGCATGGCGACAGTCACAAATAACTCCATGCAGCGCTGTGTGTGAAATATTAATTCCTAGTCTCATTTACTGCAGTACAATGTTATGCTCTGCAGCAAACTGAGTCAGCCCTCTCTGATTTTCAGCAATTATTAAGGTCAAGGTCAAAATATCAGGGCACTACTCTTGGCTTTGGGTCAGAGATTGTTTATTCAACATCATTGAGATGGTTAATGATTATACGATTACTGTACACAAAATGAGAATGGTGGTTTCTGGATAAGTGGTTCTTACCAAAACGCGGTTCTTTCTTCACCCTTTCCTCTGGGTTAAAACAGTGATAAAACTTTTCCTTTATGAAGAAGAACACCATCGTTTCCCTTTGCCCCAGCACTGAAGCAAGCACAACCGTGCATAACAATATGAGAACTACAAGTGGATCATATCACTCCTACAGCCTACCTTCCTATTTGAAATTACCATGGTCAACCAATGACCTCAAGTCCACTTTCCAGCTCTGTCCTTACCTTCCTTGGAGACACAAGAGACTGCAGATGCGAATCTGGAGTAACCTATTCTGAGACTGTCTGAACTCACGGAAGCTGCCTCTCAGAACATCAGATTTCAGATTCATTTGTTTATCTCGTGTACATTGAAATACGTTGTTAGTGTTAACCAAGAAAATGTAAGATTGTGCTGGGGGCAGCCAGCGCGTGTCACCACACCGGCACCAGCATTTCACGCCTACAGTGCTTGACAGAAGAACACTAAACACAACAAAAAAAGACAGAACACAATAGGCAACAAAACAACAGCAGCAAAACAAGCCCTTTCCTTCCCTCCCATCGCACGTGCACACGGACAGTCCTCCAATCCCTGGACAGGGCTACAGTCCCCTATTGCCGGACTTTAACCACCAGGCTTTGAGTTCTGGACTTCAGATTGACTGATTGAACACCTACCTTGTCAATGCCTCTCAGAATCTTGCAACTGTCATGCAGTTAACTCTCTTCCTGCAAACCACTGGAATACAGGCCCTTCACATTCAATCTCTGCTTCTGATACAGTCCCCTCGTCTCAGGACTCAGCTTCCCAAGTTTGAACCTGCACAAAATACTTCAGGTGCAGTCTCACCAAAGCTCTACGCCAGCTGCAGCAAAACCTCTATGCTTCTGTAAGCTAGGAAACATCATTAGCCTCTGCTTTTAATCTAATAACAATGTTAACATCTTTAGTTAGCCACACAGAGCATTGTATAGTATCTCAGTGAAATGTGTAGTATTTTCATTAGAATTTTGAAATATTTCTTTAACTGCTTGCCACCTTTCATCTAATCTCTCAATTTACCTTAAGAAAATCTCTCCTTATACCAATGCAATTATCATTATTTAAGTCGTTGTTTCCAAGCCTGAATATCAATTAAAAATTTTGTGTAAAATTCACTATTATATGATTATGGGTTAGAGTGGGTTTACTAACTAACCTTGTATTTTTACTGAGTTGTTAAGTTCCAGAGTTTTGAGGGAATTTAGTCAAATGCATTCTATCAATTTATTTCCCTGAGCTATATTTGGCAATTTGAATTGTCCAATTCATATGGAATTAAATTCCTCATGAGCATAACAAGAAGCGGAAATAGGTCATTCAGACCAACACATCTCTTCCAACATTCAGCAGAACCATAGTGGAGCTTTTAAGGCTCAATCTTAAAAGTGAGACTTAAAAGTTTCTACTTCTCGATGTAGAAACAAGTGAAAATCAGCAGATGCTGGAAATCAAAGTACAGCCGACCCACCTTATCCACAAGGGATTGGTTCCAGAACCCCTCGCGGATACCAGAAGACGTGGATGCTCAAGTCCCTTATTCAACCTGTCACAGTACGGTGGACCTTAGGACCCAACGGAACCCCAGACCTTATTTAACCTATCACAGTGCGGTGGACCTCAGGACCCAGCGGAACCCCAGACCTTATTTAACCTGTCTCAGTGCGGTGGACCTTAGGACCCAGCGGAACCCCAGACCTTATTCAACCTGTCTCAGTGCGGCGGACATTAGTTCTTGGCGGTAGAGCTCTGAATCTGCCGTATTTCTGTTCACGAAAATAATTATGATTACGATTGAAAATAAAGTGGAAATAATAAAGCGATCGGAAAGAGGTGAAACGTCATCAGTCATTGGAAAAGCGTTAGGCTACGTCAGTCAACCATCGGAACAACTTTAAAGGATAAAGTGAGAAAAGCTCTGCCCTGATGAAAGCTACAATTATAACTAAGCGACACAGTGGTTTAATTATTGTGTTTTGGTGTTTTGGGTTTTTAATCCTTCACATCAACCAGGAACGGATGGAGAGTGCACTCGGGAGCGATCTGTCACTGGATCGAACTTGGGAACTTCCGTTCCAGAGCCCGGCACTGAAACATACGTTCTTAAGTGTTTTATATGCATAGAAAGGTAAAATATATACTATATACTAAGACAAACGTTTGACTAACTGACGCTAAATAATACCGAATGTACCTGTTCCAACTTACTTAGTGAGAGAACTTCCGACTTTTTCTCAATCCTGATCCACAATAACCTATGCACCTCCTCCAGTATACTTTAAATCATCTCTAGATTACTTATAAAACCTAATACAATGTAAATGCTATGTAAAATAGTTGTTATACTGCATTGTTTAGGGAATAATGACAAGAAAAAAAAGTCTGTACGTGCTCGAACAAGTGCTGGAAGAGCACTTCCGGGTATTCTCAATTCGCAGTTGGTTGAATTCGCACATGCGGAACTCGCGGATAAGGAGGGCCGACTGTAATACAGATAAAATGCTGGATACAAAGGGCTGATGAAGGGTTTCTGCCTGAATTGTCAACTGTTTAATCTTTTCCATAGATGCTGCCTGGTCTGCTGATTTCCTCCAGCACTTTGTGTGTGTTATTCATGCCTTGATTGATGCTACAGATAAGGTGTAAAGTTGGGCTCCTCCTGGATGTTCCACCATAGAGTAAAATTTGGCTGCTTTGATTGTAACCTCAGCTTGAGATTCTTGCCAAATCCTAGTAACATCCTTGTTTTCAAGAATGTATCTAAAGATGTGCAGGATGGTAGGTTATTTTGATGCTGTAAACTGACCCTGATGTAGGTGAATAGTAATACCTGGGAAGGACTGCAGAAAGTGTGAGAGAATTTTAAAAAAAAGATTTGTGAAACATGGGTGGTTGATGCCCAGTCTGGACTCAATGGGCCAAAGTGCCTTTTTCAGAGCATTTCACTCTATGATGCTGATCATTGTGGCACACTGCATGTTGCATGATGGGTTTTTACTTTCTACAGCTAACTTTGAGTGTGACTTCTTCACCTGACTTCTGGAAATCCATTTACCCATTTTCATTCTCCTCCCCTCCTGGTTTCATCCATATTCTATGTCCACACCCACCTCCCCCTATCCGGTTCATCAACCTTCTGCCTCCCTTAATGGTTCCCATTATCACCTTCCTTACCAATAGATTCCAGAACTTGCATCATGCTCATCACTCTCCCACGCCCCTCAAACAAGCTCTTTTATCTCTCCTTTTTACTTTTATGCTTCCACCTTTCACTAATCTGCCTCTGTCTACCAATTCCACTGTCCCTGATCCCTAGCCTGCCCTGGCTTCTTTTGTCCTTCACCCTTCCTTGCCTCACCTATCACCATCTGTCCCCTGTTTCATGTCTTCCCTCTCCACTCTCACCGCCTGTTCACAGGGTCTTCACCACAACTCCCCCCACCCCCACAAATGCTGCTTAGCCCACTGAGTTCCTCTAGTGGTCTGATTTTATTGCTCCTTATTTCTATTGTTTTATTGGTTCTTTTCTGACATAACTTCTCTTATGAGTAAATAAAATTCACTGAACCTTCCTGGTGGACATTGTGAAGAAATTGGAAGAGATAAGGCCATTTGGAGAGATGAAAAACTGCACAAGAATTTTAAAATTAATCAGGTGCCAGTTTAGCCTAGTGAGCTCATAATAACGGATAAACAAAACCGTGTGTATGTCAGCGCTAAAAAATAATGTTCAAAATAACCACGGTTACAGAGACTGGAAGGTAGGAGAACAGTTAAGTCTAACAAAATTTATTGATGAAGCTTTTGCTGGATGGGCTGAGGCAGGAGTGAATTTAGATAATATGAGCTAATCTGAGTAATGGTTGACCTCACAGAGCCAATGAATGTTAGAGCAATACAGTATGGATCAGACCCTTTGGCCCAATGCGTTCATGCTGACCACAATGCTCACTCAGCTAGTCCCAATCTTCTGCATTTGACCCACATCCCTCTAAGCTCAGCCTCTCCATGTACCAACTCAAGTGCTTTTTAAAAGATACTATTGAACCTTCCTCAACCACTTCCTCTAGTAGCTCCGTCAAATATGTATTCACCGCCTTCTTCATGAAAAATATTGCCCCCACGGTCCCTTTTAAATATGTTCCCTCTCAGCCAGGTACTATGCCCCCTAGATTTGAATTCCCCTACCCTGGGGAAAAAATTGTTATAATCTACCTTTTCTGTGCTTCTCAAGATATGAATTTCCCACTATTCAGAACATTTACCAAGATAGATGTGTTAAAAGGACCTGAAGGATCATTAGGGACCCGAGTCATCGCAACCACAAACTACTGTTACCATCTGGAAAAAGGTACCACAGCATAAAAGCCAGGACCAACAGGTTCCAGGGCAGCTTCTTCCAGCAGGCTGTCAGACTGATTAATTCGTGCTGATACAGCTGTATTTCTATGTTATATTGACTGTCCTGTAGTACATACTATTTATTATAAATTACTATGAGTGCACATTGCGTGTTTAGATGGAGACGTAACGTAAAGATTTTTACTCCTCATGTATACGAAAGATGTAGTAATAAAGACAATTCAATTCAGTTCATTTGCCTGCAGCAAATTTCAAACCCTAACCATTTGTTGAAGATGCAGAAGAACATGTGAACCAGAAGCAGGAATGACCTCTCGATCCCTTGAACCATGAGTCAACAGGACAGTCTCTCGTAGCCATTCAGTCCCATTTCTGTTCCTTCCATATTCAAGATTCTCTGCTTTAAATTTATTCATCGACTGAGGATCCAAGGCCCTGTAAGGTAGTGAATCCCCAGGGTTTACAACTCTGTTCATAAAAGTTTTCATTGGTCCTAAATGGTTGCTCTTTTGCCCAGTTTTCTGAACTCTCCAGCTGGCGGAAGCACTATAATCTTGCAGATCATGCTTTTGTTTGACCTGTTTCATGACATGTACAGACTTTGGGAAACACATCAATAGCAAAGACATCCCCAAACCTGCAGCCCATGGTATTCTTTAAATTGCTCTTTTCATGTTGATACAACTTCATACTTCATTTGGCATTCAGTCAATTTCCGTTGCTTGCCTCCTGCAAAAACTATAAGCCTGGGACAGTGTCAAACATGTTCCAGAAAGGCACGCACACTACAGCCAAAAACGTAACAAACTAAAGTGATTGTGAAAGACACCAACAGATTTGGCAAGCTTTAAAAGTAGTTATGTGCCAGAGAGCTGCTGCAAGTAAGAAGAGGTACTTAATGAGTGTTGCTGAATGACATATTGGGAAAAGACTGATAGAAGATCTGGATTTGAAATGCAGATTTATTTAAAATGCAGATGGTGAAAAATGCTGATTGTTGACAGCCCATGGATGAGGGAATATTTTCATAAATATAAAGGCAGCAGCAAGGAGCATCAATTCTTTTCTTTCACCAGTGAGAAATAAATTATTAACGGCATCATCATGACAAGTTGATAGCTGTGAGAGAAAGCATTCTTTAGATAGTTCATGGTGAAAGTTATGGCAAAATTTCAGTTTTTTTCCCCAGCTTTTCAGAATGAGGGTGTAAGCTGGCTAAATTTAGGCAGGGTTAATCTGAATCTTGATCCTGATAAACAAGGTTGGCATTTGTGCCCTCTGCCTAACATTGGAATAGACAGCATGATTACAAATGGGAAGTAGTGTCCGAGTCAAAACCATGATAAATAACTGTGGGCCTAGAAACATCGCAAAACATGTCAAACACCTGAAGGAAATTCCCAGGTCATGGCTACATAACAGTGAAACGCACCAAAAAGAAACCTCAGAACGGATGCCACGAATTGTTAATCTGTTCGGGAAAACTTGCAGCTGTTTTTTTTTTGTTATTGTGCATGGATATGCTTCAGTACAGGATATGTACTTTTGGTACATTGGCCTTTATAAATCAAAGTATTGAGTATAAGAGTTGGAATGTTATGGTGAGGTTGTATAAGGCTTTGGTGAGATTGAATTTGGAGTATTGTGAGCAGTTTTGGTCACCGAATTACAGGAAGGATATTAATAAGGTTGAAAGAGTGCAGAGAAGGTTCACAAGGCTGTTGCCAGGACTTGAGAAACTGAGTTACAGAGAAAGGTTGAATAGGTTAGGACTTTATTCCCTGGAGCGTAGAAGAATGAGGGGAGACTTGATAGAGTTATATAAAATTATGATGGATATAGATAGAGTGAATGCAAGCAGGCTTTTCCCACTGAGGCCTGGGGAGAGAAAAAAAACAGGGGACATGGGTTAAGGGTGAAGAGGGAAAAGTTTAAAGGGAACATTAGGGGGGGCTTCTTCACACAGAGTGGTGGGAGTGTGGAATGAGCTGCCAGATGATGTGGTAAATGTGGGCTTACTTTTAAATTTAAGAAAAACTTGGACAGGTACATGGATGAGAGGTGTATGGAGGGATATGGGCCGGGTGCAGGTCAGTGGGACTAGACAGACAAATGGTTCGGCACAGCCAAGAAGGGCCAAAACGCATTTCTGTGCTGTAATGTTCTATGGTTATATGTTAAAGTTTACCACTAAAAGTCTTGGGACAGACATTTTTATGAATTTCCATATATTAAATTATTCCAACATAGTCCTGTTGGATGACACATGCAACAACGGGCTACAGCAGGACATATATCAATCAGTTCACTGTTTTGACTGTTTTTTTAAGTGCAGCATTTCAAAATGGCTCCTCTGCTTGCTTCAACACCTATACTAGAGGAGAAGTACAAACCCATCAGAGAAATGTTCAAATACAGGGTCTCAACCCAAAATGTCAGCCATCCCTCTGCCATCACAGGTACTGCTTAACCTGCTGAGTTCCTCCAACTGTTTCCTTTCTGTTCCAGATTCCAGCATCTGAAGTCTCTAGTGTCTCTGTTGAAATTAAAACCCCATTTGTACATGCATTTGGAAAGCTTTCATCTTTCTTTTTAATATTCAGTTCCTGCCAAATCCATGACCTCTATCAGGTAGAAGGACAAGGGAAATTTGTTTTCCAAGTCACACTGCGTACTTGCTTGGAAATATATTGCCATTCCTTCCTTGTCATTGGATGAAAATATTGGAACTCATCCCTTAATAGCATAGTGTGAACGCTTGTTGCTTGTTTGTTTAATGTTTCATGTCATTTCCAGTACTCAAGTGTAAAGGAGAGTGAAATAATTGTTACTCCGGATCTGATGCAGCATCAAAAAAAAACACAGTAAGATAAACAATACAATCAATATAAATACACAGGATAGCTTATATACATAGATTGACTGTATGCCCATAAAGTGACGCTAAGCACAGGAGTGTCTGTACATAATGTGATTGACAGGAAATGATAAAGTAGTGGTGGTGGGAGGTGTGGAGGGGTGGGTTAGTGGGTAGAGGTGTTGATCAGCCTTACTTCTTGTGGAAAGAAACGAGTTTTGACTCTGGTATCCTGGTGTAGATGTTATGTAGCCTTGTCCCTGATGGGAGTGGGACAAACAGTGCATGTGCAGTGTGAGTGGGATCCTCATTATTTTACTGGCACTCTTCTGCCACCTTTCTGTATATATATTCTTGATGGTGAGCAGCCTGGTGCCAGTGATGCGTTGGGTAGATGTAACTACCCGTTCTAGAGCCCTCCTGACCACAACAGAGCAGCTTCCATACCAGGCAGTGAAGCAGCATGTTCGGATGCCCTCCACTGCACATCTGCAGTGACATCAGCATTGATATGCATGGTCCAGCTCCACTGCACATCTGTAGAGTGACATCAGCATTGATATGCATGGTCCAGCTCCACTGCACATCTGTAGAGTGACATCAGCATTGATATGAATGGTGCAGCTCCACTGCACATCTGCAGTGACATCAGCATTGATATGCATGGTCCAGCTCCACTGCACATCTGCAGTGACATCAGCATTGATATGCATGGTCCAGCTCCACTGCACATCTGCAGTGACATCAGCATTGATATGCATGGTCCAGCTCCACTGCACATCTGTAGAGTGACATCAGCATTGATATGCATGGTCCAGCTCCACTGCACATCTGCAGTGACATCAGCATTGATATGCATGGTCCAGCTCCACTGCACATCTGTAGAGTGACATCAGCATTGATATGCATGGTCCAGCTCCACTGCACATCTGCAGTGACATCAGCATTGATATGCATGGTCCAGCTCCACTGCACATCTGCAGTGACATCAGCATTGATATGCATGGTCCAGCTCCACTGCACATCTGCAGTGACATCAGCATTGATATGCATGGTCCAGCTCCACTGCACATCTGCAGTGACATCAGCATTGATATGCATGGTCCAGCTCCACTGCACATCTGTAGAGTGACATCAGCATTGATATGCATGGTCCAGCTCCACTGCACATCTGTAGAGTGACATCAGCATTGATATGCATGGTCCAGCTCCACTGCACATCTGTAGAGTGACATCAGCATTGATATGCATGGTCCAGCTCCATTGCACATCTGTAGAGTGACATCAGCATTGATATGCATGGTCCAGCTCCACTGCACATCTGTAGAGTGACATCAGCATTGATATGCATGGTGTAGCTCCACTGCACATCTGTAGAGTGACATCAGCATTGATATGCATGGTCCAGCTCCACTGCACATCTGCAGTGACATCAGCATTGATATGCATGGTCCAGCTCCACTGCACATCTGTAGAGTGACATCAGCATTGATATGCATGGTCCAGCTCCACTGCACATCTGCAGTGACATCAGCATTGATATGCATGGTCCAGCTCCACTGCACATCTGCAGTGACATCAGCATTGATATGCATGGTCCAGCTCCACTGCACATCTGCAGTGACATCAGCATTGATATGCATGGTCCAGCTCCACTGCACATCTGCAGTGACATCAGCATTGATATGCATGGTCCAGCTCCACTGCACATCTGTAGAGTGACATCAGCATTGATATGCATGGTCCAGCTCCACTGCACATCTGCAGTGACATCAGCATTGATATGCATGGTCCAGCTCCACTGCACATCTGTAGAGTGACATCAGCATTGATATGCATGGTCCAGCTCCACTGCACATCTGCAGTGACATCAGCATTGATATGCATGGTCCAGCTCCACTGCACATCTGCAGTGACATCAGCATTGATATGCATGGTCCAGCTCCACTGCACATCTGCAGTGACATCAGCATTGATATGCATGGTCCAGCTCCACTGCACATCTGCAGTGACATCAGCATTGATATGCATGGTCCAGCTCCACTGCACATCTGTAGAGTGACATCAGCATTGATATGCATGGTCCAGCTCCACTGCACATCTGTAGAGTGACATCAGCATTGATATGAATGGTGCAGCTCCACTGCACATCTGCAGTGACATCAGCATTGATATGCATGGTCCAGCTCCACTGCACATCTGCAGTGACATCAGCATTGATATGCATGGTACAGCTCCACTGCACATCTGCAGTGACATCAGCATTGATATGCATGGTCCAGCTCCACTGCACATCTGCAGTGACATCAGCATTGATATGCATGGTCCAGCTCCACTGCACATCTGTAGAGTGACATCAGCATTGATATGCATGGTCCAGCTCCACTGCACATCTGCAGTGACATCAGCATTGATATGCATGGTCCAGCTCCACTGCACATCTGTAGAGTGACATCAGCATTGATATGCATGGTCCAGCTCCACTGCACATCTGCAGTGACATCAGCATTGATATGCATGGTCCAGCTCCACTGCACATCTGCAGTGACATCAGCATTGATATGCATGGTCCAGCTCCACTGCACATCTGTAGAGTGACATCAGCATTGATATGCATGGTCCAGCTCCACTGCACATCTGTAGAGTGACATCAGCATTGATATGCATGGTCCAGCTCCACTGCACATCTGCAGAGTGACATCAGCATTGATATGCATGGTCCAGCTCCACTGCACATCTGTAGAGTGACATCAGCATTGATATGCATGGTCCAGCTCCACTGCACATCTGTAGAGTGACATCAGCATTGATATGCATGGTCCAGCTCCACTGCACATCTGTAGAGTGACATCAGCATTGATATGCATGGTCCAGCTCCATTGCACATCTGTAGAGTGACATCAGCATTGATATGCATGGTCCAGCTCCACTGCACATCTGTAGAGTGACATCAGCATTGATATGCATGGTGTAGCTCCACTGCACATCTGTAGAGTGACATCAGCATTGATATGCATGGTCCAGCTCCACTGCACATCTGTAGAGTGACATCAGCATTGATATGCATGGTGTAGCTCCACTGCACATCTGTAGAGTGACATCAGCATTGATATGCATGGTGCAGCTCCACTGCACATCTGTAGAGTGACATCAGCATTGATATGCATGGTCCACCTCCACTGCACATCTGTAGAGTGACATCAGCATTGATATGCATGGTGCAGCTCCACTGCACATCTGTAGAGTGACATCAGCATTGATATGCATGGTCCACCTCCACTGCACATCTGTAGAGTGACATCAGCATTGATATGCATGGTCCACCTCCACTGCACATCTGTAGAGTGACATCAGCATTGATATGCATGGTCCAGCTCCACTGCACATCTGTAGAGTGACATCAGCATTGATATGCATGGTGCAGCTCCACTGCACATCTGTAGAGTGACATCAGCATTGATATGCATGGTCCACCTCCACTGCACATCTGTAGAGTGACATCAGCATTGATATGCATGGTCCACCTCCACTGCACATCTGTAGAGTGACATCAGCATTGATATGCATGGTCCAGCTCCACTGCACATCTGTAGAGTGACATCAGCATTGATATGCATGGTGCAGCTCCACTGCACATCTGTAGAGTGACATCAGCATTGATATGCATGGTCCACCTCCACTGCACATCTGTAGAGTGACATCAGCATTGATATGCATGGTGCAGCTCCACTGCACATCTGTAGAGTGACATCAGCATTGATATGCATGGTGCAGCTCCACTGCACATCTGTAGAGTGACATCAGCATTGATATGCATGGTCCAGCTCCACTGCACATCTGTAGAGTGACATCAGCATTGATATGCATGGTCCAGCTCCACTGCACATCTGTAGAGTGACATCAGCATTGATATGCATGGTCCAGCTCCACTGCACATCTGTAGAGTGACATCAGCATTGATATGCATGGTCCAGCTCCACTGCACATCTGTAGAGTGACATCAGCATTGATATGCATGGTGCAGCTCCACTGCACATCTGTAGAGTGACATCAGCATTGATATGCATGGTGCAGCTCCACTGCACATCTGTAGAGTGACATCAGCATTGATATGCATGGTGCAGCTCCACTGCACATCTGTAGAGTGACATCAGCATTGATATGCATGGTGCAGCTTCCTTCAGCCTCCTCAGAAAATAGAAGCACTGCTGAGCTTTCCTAATTGTGTGGAGTGTGTTCTGGGACCATGAGAGGTTGTGCGAGATGATTACTCCCAGGGGTTTGAACCTGCTCGCAGTGTCCACGGCTGTGCTGATGACATAAAGAGGGGTGTGAGTGGTGAGACTTCCCCTGAAATCGATAACCATGCCCCTTCTCTTGTTGACATTGTGGAAGAGGTTATTCTCCTGGCACCATGCCTAGAGCCCTTCCACCTGCTCTTGGTAGGTTGTCACGTTGTTGCAGGTGACACACGCCAACGATGGCAGTTCAGGAAGCAGCTCACCACCAGCTTTGTAACTTGCTTAACTTTGTACCTTATTAACTTTATTTGTCACGTGTACATCAAAACATCGAAGCATACAATGGCATGCATCATTTGCATCAAATCAAATCAGCCAGGATTGTGCTGGGCAGCCACCAGTGTCCACATAGCTTGCCCATAACTCTCTAACGTACATCTTTAGGATGTGGGAGGAAACCCATGTGGTCATTGGGAGAATCTACAAACTCCTTACAGGCAGCAGCAAGTATTGAACCCCAATCAGTGATTGTATAGCAACATGCTAACTGCTCTACCACCAAGCCGCCCTCGGCAATTAGGGTTGAGCAATTACCTGGTGGCCCACCTTCCTTGACTGAACAAAATAAAACAGAGGCATCCAAATGTCGGGCACAGAATTTCATATCTTCCACTCTGATCTCATTTGCCATATTTTTTCTAATGAAGACAGCAGCAATCTTGAAGGGCAACACCTCATCTCTGCCTAGATAGAGTTGAACAATATTAGATTATGAGCATTTTCAGATTTTTATTTTCAATGTCACATTCCTTCTCAATGTTTCTGATTATTTCAGGTAATTGTTCAACATTTCACCTGCTGTGGACCTTTGTTAACATGCCATCAAATTTCTTCTGGTCATGAGGGTCACCTTCTCTTTTGCCTCTCCACCCTTTAAAACTGTTTATCTCCAATTACTCTTAGTTCTGATGAAAACTCGTTAAACTTGTGTTAATTTGCTTTCTCTCACTCTGTAGGAGCTGTCACATCTATTGTATGTTTCCATTATTTTCTTTTTCAGTTTGTTAAGATTGTGAAAGTACATGATTTTTACTTTCCACATATTGACTCGTCAACCTATACACTGAAAGGACTGGATGGGATGAAGTTTGTCAGATGTGTTCAGGAAAGTTTTGTTAATCAATAAAAGAGGTCCCAACTAGAGAGAGTGCAATACTAGAACTCCTATTAGGGAACAAAACAGGGCAGGTGAAAGAAGTGTGTGTAGGAGAACATTTTGGATCTAGTGATCATAATTCTATTATTTTCAAGATAACTGGAGGAGGATATACCTGGTATTTGGGTTGAGATTCTAAATTGGAGAAAGGCCAATTTTGATGGTATCAAAAAAGATCTGGCAGGTGTGGGTTGGGACAGGTTGTTTTCTGGCAAAGGGATGCTTAGTATGTGGGAAGCTTTCAAAAGTGAAAAATTGAGAGTATAGTGTTTGTATGATGTTATTGGAATAGGAGGTAACTCTTACAGGTTAAGGAACCTTGATTTTTGAGAGATATTGAGGCCCTGGTTAATAAGAAGAAGGAGGTGCACATCAGATATAGGCCAAAAGGAATGAATGAGGTACTTGAGAAGTATTCAAAATGCAAGTATGCTTAAGAAGTAAATCAGGAAGGCTAAAAGAAGGCATGTAGGTGTAGGAGAGTACCAAGTGCTTCCAAAGTTACATTCGGAGCAACAGAAAAGCAAGTTACAAAACTGGTTCACTTGACGATCAGCATGGTCATCTATGTGTAGAGCTAAAAGAGATGGGGGGTGTCATAAATGGATTTTTGCATCTGTATATACTCAGAAGATGGACACAGAGTCTATAGAACAGAGGCAAAATAGTAGTGAGGTTTATAGACTTATCTAGATTGCTGCTATTTTGAGGCAAATTAGGGTGGATAGGTCCCCAGGTCCCAACAATGTGTTCCGTTGGACGTTGTGGAAGGCCAGTGTAGAATCTGAAGGGGCTCTAACAGAGGTATTTTAAACGTCCTTACCCATGGGTGCTGGAGGATTGGAAGATCACTAATGTTGTTCCATTACTCTAAGAATAAGCTGGAAAATTATAGGCCATTGAGCTTGACGTCAGTAGTGGGTAAATTATTGCAAGGTATTCTAAGGGGCAAGATATAGAAGTAATTGGACAGACAGGGCCTGATTAGAGATAGTCAATATGGTCTTGTTTGTGATAAGTCACGTCTAACCAATCATATAGAGTTTTCTGAGGAGGTTACCAAGAGAGTTGATGAAGGAAAAGCAGTGGATATTGTCTGTGATGAGGCAATGACAAATTTCCACATGGGAAGCCACTCAAAAAGGTTTGTTTTTTTTAGTAATTAGGATGACACAGTAAACTGGGTTCAACTTTGGCTTCACAGGAGAAACTAAAGACTGGTAGTGGATGGTTCCCTCTCTGACGCAAGGCCTCTGACTAGTGATGTGCTGGAGGGTTTATTGTAGTTTGTCACCTATATTACTGATTTACACTTTATCAGGCATCTGCAGATGGCACCAAGATTTGAGGTGAAATGGACAATGAGGAAGGCTTTTAAAGCTTGCAGTAGGATCTGGACCAGCCGGAAAAATAGGCTAAAAATGGCAGATGTAAATTAATACAGACAAATGTGAGTTGTACTTTGGGAGGACAAACCAGGGTAGGATTTACACAGTGAATGGTAGGGTACTGGGGAATGCAGTAGAACAAAGGGATCTGAGAATACAGATGCATAGTTCCTTGAATGTGGTGTCACAGGTAGATAGGATTGTAAAGAGTCATTTTGGCATATTGGCTTTCATAAACCAATGTTCTGAGTGCAGGAGTTGGAATGCTGTGTTGAAGTTGCATAAGATATTGTTGAGGCCAAGTTTGAAGTATGGTGTCTTGTTCTGGTTGCCAAACTACAGGAAAGATACCAATAAAATTGAAGAGTACAGAGAAAATTTACAAAGATATCACTCAGACTTGAGGATTTGAGTTAGAGGGAAAGTTTGGGTAAGTTTTACCCTGAAGCTTAGAAGAATGAGGGGAGATTTGGTAGTGATATGCAAAGGGTATAGATTGGGTGAATGCAAGCAGAGTTTTTCCACTGAAGTTGGGTGAGACTAGAATTAGAGGTGACAGATTAAGGTAAAATATTTCAGAGGAACCTAAGGCAGAACTTCTTTATTTAGAGCTTAGTGCAAGTGTGGATGAGCTACCAGTGGGAGTGGTGGATGCAAAATTTAAGAGAAGTTTGAATAAATATATAGATGGGAAGAGCATGGAAGCTATGGTCTAGATATGGGTTGATGCAACTAGCCAGGGTAATAGTTTGGCACAGAGTAGGTGACCTGTTTCTGTGGTATGGTGTTCTATGGAATGACTCTATTTCTGATTACTAACTTCAGCAAAAGTTTGATTTTTATCTCGTAATACATTTTTTGAAGTGTTTCTGGGAATTATGGGATTCACCTTTCAAATTTTTGTAATTGACTGCTATTAAAGGAAAGTGAACAAATAAAGAGTAGATAGAAGTGTTGCCACATGATATAACAGAAAAACTGATTGCTCTGTATAGTATATTGAAAACTATTATGATGCTTATTATTAAGGAAAGAAATCAAAATATTATCCTATTATCCTTGAAAATATATGTGAAATGGGCTATACATTTCCTCAAGTGGAAATATGTTCTATAGAAAACTTTTAAGCTCTCCAGGCCGCTGTGTTGCCAAGAGATTTTCTTTGTATTAAGGTAACAGTGAAAATCTTATTGTAATGACTGTTGTCTGGGACTAGTTTCCAGATTCAATACATGAGAACTGTGGAGAAGACACAAAATAAGTGCCACTGCACACATTTCACTTGTTTTGTTCTCATTGCTTCCCTGTTCTCTAATTTTGTTTTATAGATATTTTCAAACCTTTGGGCTGTTGTTTAGTTCCTGTGAGATTTCTCCTTTTATTAATGCATTTCCAGAGAAATTAAAAATGTTCAGACAGCAGTACGCTCCTTGCTTTTAAGTGGTACTGTGAGATGAATACAGGAAAGATTGATTTCAGCAAATTTGAAACAATTTAATAGACTACAATCCAGAGTATTGTACTGATAATGATATATTCCCGGTGTTGCTTTACTGAAATAAATGATCTCTTAGCACCCAAACTGCCCTGGTAAAAGAGATCTGGAAATGACTATGAAGGCTCCATCAGGCAATATAATGCTGGATTTAATTTGCAGGAAAGAATGAAACCTACTGCACATAAGATGAGTAATGATAAAATGTTCAGCATAAATACAATACTAAAGAATAAACTCTTAAAAATTCTGGATTTATAACCCAGAGAGAGAGGGTCTAACAAAGGCCTGACTGATGGGTCATAAATCATTCTCCACAAATCTTCAGCATATGTTTTATTTATCTCACAAGAAATTATATTTTTTAGATTTTAACATAAATTTTGATTTGAGTTACGAGCATATTATAAGTTACAATGCTATTATTTCCTGTTATCAATGTCACCATCAAAGAAAAATACCTCAGGATGTGTGAAAGCAATGGTGATGCACTACTCTGTTGCTTATCACTGTGCCCTAATGCACAGTAAAGCAATGCGTACTTAACAGATATTAAGGATTGAAATGTTTAATGAAGTTAGAACACAAAATTTACCCACGCTCCTACCAACTTCTCACATCCTATCCATGCTTTCCATTAAGATGCTGCTTTGCAAAACACGAGGCTTGGTGGTACAGCGATTAGTGTTGCTGCCCCCAACTCCTGGAGCTGGGTTTGATCCTGGCCTCTATGTGGAGTTTGCGTGCGACAACATAGGTTTCCCTTGGGTGCACTGGCTTTATCACCAATCCCAAACGAGTGCCAATTGTTCGTTTGATTGTCTACTATAAGTTGTCCCTCGTGGAGGTCAGTGACAGGGGGTTTTAAGGGAAAATGAAGTGCTTATGAGTTTATGGAAAAGTAATTGAGAGAATATAGCATCTTTGAACACAGAAAATACAACAGAATCAGAATCAGGTTGATTATCACCTGTGTGTGATGTGAAATTTGTTAACTTAGCAGGAGCAGCTCAAAGCATAATATAGAAGAAGAGGAAAAAATAAATCAGTAGATCAATTACAGTATATGTGTATTGAAAATCATGCAAAAACAGAAATAGTATCTATTAAAAAAGTGAGCTAGTATTCACGGGTTCAATGCCCATTTAGGAATCTGATGGCAGAGGGGAAGAAGCTGTTCCTGAATCGCTGAGTGTGTGCCTTCAGGTTTCTGTACCTCCTACCTGATGGTAACACTGAGCAAAGGGCGTGCCCTGTGTGCTGGAGGTCCTTAATAATGGATGCTGCCTTTCTGAGCCACCTGACGGTGTCCTGGGTACTTTGTAGGCTAATACCCAAGATAGAGCTGATTAAATTTACAACCCTCTGCAGCTTCTTTCAGTCCTGTGAAGTAGACCCTCCCCCACCAGACAGTGATGCAGCCTGTCAGAATGCTCTTCATGGTCCATCTATAGAAGTTTTTGAGTATTTTTGTTGACATACCAAATCATTTCAAACTCCTAATGAAGTATAGTTACTGTCTTGACTTCTTTTATAGCTGCATTGATATGTTGGGACCAGGTTAAGTCCTCATTACACAATAGTAAGGTCCTTTGGCCCACAATGTTGTGAGACCTTTTAACCTACTCTGAGATCAATCTAACCCTTTTATCTCACATGGCACTCCATTTTTCTTCATCCTTGTGCCTATCTAAAAGTCTTACATGTCCGTAATGTACCTCTACCACCAGGTTTGGCATCCACCCAGACACTCACCATTCTCTGTATAAAAAACAACTTACCACTCCAATCATCTTAATATTATGCCTCGTCATGTTAGTAATTTCTGCCTTGTTCAAAATGGCACTGATAAATGCAAGGTAATGTTTTGTGGGTAACTCACAAAACTTCTCCTAAGCTACTATTTCTACAATCTGCAACCTGTAGTATCCCGTTGAGTTACGTACTTTTGAACTGTCTAGAAAACTAGCAATTTTAAGATATCCTGAAAGACTCGACTCTCAGAAATGCAAGAATGTCACCTTTAAGCAGACAAGGTTGCATCACCATGGCCAGAAGAGAGGAAGGCGTGAAAGTCTCCAAGTCAGACTGAAATGGTAGGGTGTAAAATTCCTGTATCTAATAACTTGTTAGCAAATGGACAGACAAAGGAGAACAGGACAGAAGACGTAAGGGCAAGATTGCTGTATCTGAGGGAAATGAGTGACTGCTGCATCCTCTGTTTCATGGAGACATGGCTCATTTTGGACAAGCCAGATAAGGCAGTCAGATTCGAGGGCTCTCGATCCACCAGATGGACTGAACTGCTGATTCAAAGAGGGCAAAAGTTGGGGGTCTGTATTTCATGAGCTGTTGGTGGTGCATGAATGTAATGGCTTTGTCACACTCTTGTTCTCCTGACCTAAAACATCTCATAATTAAGTGTCAAATCTTCTACTAACCAAGAAAGTTGGATCAGCCATGACAAAGTGGCAGAGTAGACTTGATAGGCCAAGTGGCCTAATTCTGCTCTTATATCTTATGGTCTTGTCATCTAATGTTCTCCTCCATATCCTGACTACAGTTTGCATAACACCAATGACAGATGTTAAGCAAGCATTCAATGTAGTGAATGCTGTGATTATGTAACAGTCTACCCTGATGCCTTTCAAATCTTTGTTGGGGTCTTCAATCAAGCTTGCTCAATGAAATCTCTAGCCAATTATTATCAGCCAATCAGCTGCAGCAGCAGAAGTCCCAACACACTCGAACACTCTGACACTACCATCAGGAAAGCCTATTGTTCCATATCGAGACTGTGCTTTGGGAAAATCAGGCAATCCTTCTCCTACTAAAAAACTAAAGGCTAAAGAGCAAGGCTCCAGAAGAAAGGACAATGAAGATGTGATCACAGGAAGCAGAGGAGCAGCAACAGGACTGATGTGAGTCAATGGATTGGGCCATTGTAAGAAGGAATCATCAGAGGATCTGAACAAATACGCCATGGTTGTCACAGGCTTTATAAAGTCAGTTGTGGATGAGTGTGTCCCCATAAAATCATTCATAGTCTTCCCTAACCAGTAGCCCTGGTCAGCAAGTTGCTGAGACACATATCGATGGTGTTCAGGTCTGGCAACCACATGAAATACAAGAGGTCCAGGTATGACCTCCAGAAAGCCATCTCACATGTGAAGTGGGAATTCCAGACCCAACCTGAATCACTGAAGGATGCGCAACAGCTGTGACAGAGCTTGAGAGCTATCACTTTCTACAGAGTAAAACCAAGTGACATACTGCATGTGACACAAGAATTTGCTCCTGAACTACTTCAGTGCCTTTTGGAGGCATTGGAGGTTGGAGGAACAACACCTTATATACCGACTGGGTAGCCTCCAACCTGATGGCATGAACATTGACTTCTGTAACTTCTGTTGATGCCTCTCCTCCCCTTCTTAACCCATCCCTGACATACTTAGTTGTTTGCCTGTTCTCCAGCTCCCTCTGGTGCTTCCTGCCTCCCCCTTTCTTTCTCCTGAAGCCTCCCATCCCATGATCCTTTCCCTTCTCCAGCTCTGTATCACTTCCGCCAATCACCTTTCCAGCTCTTAGCTTCATCCCACCCCCTCCGGTCTTCTCCTATCATTTTGCACTTCCCCCTCCCCCCACTACTTTCAAATCTCTTACTACCTTTCCTTTCGGTTAGTCCTGAAGAAGGGTCTCGGCCCAAAACGTCGACAGTGTTTCTCCCTATAAATGCTGCCTGGCCTGCTGTGTTCCACCAGCATTTTGTGTGCGTCGGTGCCTTTTTTTTCTCACTTTGAAGGGAACTTCACAAACTCCCACAGCCCAGTGACACCATGATGCTAGTCTCTGAGGCTGACATGAGAGTACCCCTTCATGAACCTACGTAAAGCATCTGGCCCAGACAGTTTACTTGGCCCCTTACTGAAGACTTGTACTGCTCAACTAGCTGGAGTGTTCACAGATATCTCCAGCCTCTCATTTTGGCAGTCTAAGGTATCCACCTGTTTCAAGAAGGCTTCAATTATACCACCGTCCAAGAAGAACCTGTGTCAATGATTATCATCCAGTAGCACTTGCATCCACTGTGATGAAGTGCTTTGAGAGGAGGCTGATGAAACATATCAGCCCTAGTCTGAGGAGTGGCTTGGTCCACTCCAGCTTGCCTATCATCACAAGAGCAAATGCAATTTCATTGGTTCTTCACTTAACCCCAGAACATTTGGACAGTGAAGATGTATATATCAAGATGTTCTTCATTGACTATAGCTCTGCATTCTACACTATTATCCCCACAAAACTAATCAATAAGCTGCAAGACCTAGGCAACTGCATCCTTGATTTCCTCACCTGGAGCATCTCTTCCACAATCACCATTAGCACAGTTACACCACGACACTGTGTGCTTGGCCGACTGCCCTACTCACTTCATACTTACCACTGTGAGGCTGAGCAGAGCTTCAATACCATATTTAAGTTTGCTGATGCACCTTGTTGGCTTGATCAAAGGAGGGAGAGTGAAAATCTGCCTCAACAACAACCTCTCAGCCAATGTCAGCAAAACCAAAGAGCTGCAGGAGGAGGAAAGTGGAGATTCATGAGGCAATCCTCAACAGGGGATCAGAAGTAGAGAGGGTTAGCAGCTATAAATTCCACAGCATTATCATTTCAGAAGATCTGTCCTGGGTCCAGCACGTGTGCCATTACAAAGAAAACATGGTAGTTCCTCTATTTTTTTAGAAGTTTGCGATTCGGCATAACATGTAAAACTTAGTGAAACTTCCATAAGTGTGTGGTGGAGATTATATTGACTGGTTACATCATGGAAACACCAATGCTCTTGAATGGAAAACCCTACAAAAATAATAAGTACAGCCCAGTCCATCACGGGTAAAGCTCTCCCCATTACTGAGCACACCTACATGGAACACTGTTGCCGTGAAGCAGAATTCAACATCAGGAACCCCCAACATCCAGGCCATGTTCTCCTCTCGCTGCTGCCATCAGAAAGGAGGTATAGGAGTCTCTCGTCCCAACCACCAGTTTCAGGAACAGTTTTTACCTTCTCTCTGCAACATTTAACTTTTATGAACCTCTTCTGTACCCTCTCCAATTCCAACAAATCTTTTCATAATGGGTTCAAAGCTGCTCACAACACTCCGAGTGCAGTCTAACCGCTACCTTTTAAATCCTCAGTTTGTTGTCTTTATATACGAGTCCTCTTGAAATGAATGGCAAATTGCACTTCCCTTCCTTACCACCAACACAAACTACAATTTAATCTTTAGGGAATATTGCACCAGGGCTCCCAAGTCCCAATGCACCTCTGATTTTTGAATCCTCCCCATTTAGAAAATAGTCTATGTCTTTATTCTTCCTACCAAAGTGCATGACCATATATTTTGCTACATAATATTCAATTTGCCGCTTCATTATCCATTCTCCCAATTAGTCTTAATCCTTTTGCAGACTCCTTATTTCCTGAACACAACCTGCCCTTCACCTATCTGCAAACTTGACCCCAAAGCCATCAATTCCATCATCCAAATTGTTGGCATATAACATGGAAAGAAGTTGTCCCACACTGACTCTTGCTAGTCACTGCTAGTCAAAGGTAACCAACCAGAAAAGGCCCCCTTTATACCCACTGTTTGCTTCCTGTCAGTCAGTCAGTCCTCTATCCATGCTAGAATCTTTTCTGTAATACCATGGGCTCTTATCTTGAAAAGCTGTCTCATGTGCTACACTTTAGCAAAAGCCTTCTGAAAACCCAAGCAAACAACATCACCCTATTTTACTTTGGCAATGCTGCCCTCTATTTCCTCAAAGAACTCCAACAGACATGTCAGACAAGAATTCTCTTTAAGGAAATCATGCTAACTGGCATATTTATTATGTGCCTCCACTACCCTGAAACTTCATTATTAATAATGGACTCCAGCAATTTTTTGACCACTAAAGTACAGTGGAGTGACATTTACAATTCTCCACTCCCCATTCCAGAATCTAGTGATTATTGAAAGATTATTACTAATGCCTCCATAATCTCTATAGCTTCTTCTTTCAGAACCCTGGTGTATAGACAATCTTATCCAGGTGACTTATCTACATCCAGATTTTGCAGTTTCCCAAACACTTACTGCTTAATAATAGCAACTACACTCCCTTCTGCCCCCTGACACAAGTTATTTGACATGCTAAATAATTGTATCCATCTGGTCTGCAAGCTTCCTTGAACTAAGCAATCTATTCAACATTGTCTGTTTTGAAACAATCCAAATTAAATAACCTATTGCCTTATACTGCACCTCTTAAACCAGGTGCTGTGGGCTAGCAGTCTGCTCCAAAGACAGAGATTGTTCACAAAGCTGTGTTTTTAACTTCAAGCAGATTACTGTTTTCCATTTACACCTTAAGAACTGAAGACTGACTTGTGTCTTCCACAATGAAAACTGATGCAAAATATTTAAAAAATTAAAAAAATATATTTTTTTTAAAAGTCCATCTGCTATTTCTTATCCTGCATTACTACCTTTACAGTGTCATTTTCCAGCAGTCTGATTTTACCTCTCTTTTACTCTTAAAATATATGAAACATTTGTGTATTGTGATGGATATTTACTTCCAGGAATGGTGGGGGCTTAAGTTTTGCCAAGCTCGGCTTTCTGCACACAGCAGCTACCACTTGTAAAATTGAACTGTGTAAGGTAAACTTCCAACTAGAATTCATTGTTAGCTTCTAGTCATAAACAGGAGTCAGTCTTCAGTTCTTAAGGTGTAAATGGAAAACAGTAATCTGCTTGAAGTTAAAAACACAGCTTTGTGAACAATCTCTGTCTTTGGAGCAGACTGCTAGCCCACAGCACCTGGTTTAAGAGGTGCAGTATAAGGCAATAGGTTATTTAATTTGGATTGTTTCAAAACAGACAATGTTGAATAGATTGCTTAGTTCAAGGAAGCTTGCAGACCAGATGGATACAATTATTTAGCATGTCAAATAACTTATCTAATAATAAATTATGAGTTTTATGTACTCATGAGATAGAAATCCTCTGTGAGTTTTGGAAGTGTTTTAAGAATGGATTTGAATGTGTACCACAAAAATAAATAAATTGTGTCTTAAATTACTTTGCTAGTTGGAAGCATTTTCTCCTTGGTAGGGAGGAAGAAGCCATTGCTCAGATAATGAGTGTTAGCAAACTGAAAAGAGCTCTGCCCAGTGGTCAATCCAGACATCAGAAGTTTTGAGTTGAGGGGACTTCAATCAGGTTCCCTGCCTGAATACAAAAGGCATTAGCAGGTCACTACAGCGAGAAACAGCTATACAGGGAGGAAGACAGAGACAAGTGCAGCAGCCGTCGTCTGAGTGGACAGAGTCAAAGTGGTAATCTTGAGGCTTTAGCTCTGAAGTTTCAACAAAGAGAGGCTTCGGTCAGAGAATGTGTAAGAAATGAAAAGCTCAGTTGTTTTCCTTCCTTTCTTAACAGCATCACCTCCCTTTAGTGAGAATACTCTTGGCTATTGAAATCTGATGGGTTTAAGGACTAATTTTGCGTTAAGTACTTTGTGGTCAGTAAACCCAGTGCCATTACAATATCCTCTTTTACTGTATATTATTGACCAGTATACCTTTATATTTTATCCTTCCTTTTCTTAAGTCTTTTTGGTTCCCTTCTGTGATTACCCACAAGAAAATGTAAAATGATGACATACAGTATGTTTATTTTGATAATAAATTTACTTTGAACTTTGGTAAAAGCATAGATCGCAGTCCACCTGATCTATGCTTTTTATCATATATGAAGTAACCTTTCATCTTCCTTCAATCCAAAGAGAAAAGACCTAGCTCATTGAACCTATGCTCATAAAGCAGCTCTCTAATCTTGGTAAATCTCCCCTGCGCTCTCTCTAAAGTATTTACATCCTTCCTGTCTTGAGCAGACCAAAACTGAGCACAATATACTAAGTGTAGTATAGCCAGTGTTTCATACAGTTTCATTCAATATCATCTCCTGGCTCTTAAACGCAGTCCCCTGACTAATGAAGGCCAGCACATCGCATACCTTCATAACAACTCAGTCAATGTGCGGGTGCAGATCTGAGACCAAGGTGTTTCTGTTGCTTCACACTGTTGAGAATCCTACCATTAACCCTCTGTCCTGTCTTCAAGTTTGACCTTCCAAAGTGAATCACTTCACACTTTGCTGGGTTGGATTCCATCTGTCATTTCTCTGCATCCTATCAATGTCCCATCGTAGTGCTTGACAACTTTCTGATTTATCCACAACTCCACATTATCTATGGGGAGGGGGCAGAATTGCCAACATTTTGGGTCAAAACTGTGCATCAGAAGTATTATCAGGTAACCTCCATCTCATGTTTTTTCCCCTTTCTCCTCACCTCTTTCTCTCTCCTTCCAATCTTCCTCCTGTCCTCCATTTCAGTCCCTTTTCTCAATTGTCTCCCTCTCCCCAGCTCATCCATCAGACGCCTTCATACCCTCCCCTCTCCTGTTTGCATTCACCTACTGCCCACGCATTTCATTCACCAGCTCCCCCTGTCCACCATCTGGTTCCATCTGCCCTATTGGTTTCCATTACTACCTTCCAGATTTCACCACTGGCATTTGTGTCCCAGCTTATCACCTTCCCAGCTGTCTCCACCTTAACCTTTCCCTCCCCCCACTTGGCTCCCTCTTGCCTTTTTTGTCTGCCTCCATCTTGTGATTGACCTGTCTTCATCCAGATTTTGTCCCTTCCCCTCCTAACTTAACTATTTAATAGACATATATCAACTTAATATAACTCACGTTTTCTCTCTAGATTTATTTATCATGTATTTCATTGTACTTCTGCTGTTAAGTTAACAAATTTCATGACATAAGTCACTGGGCGTATTTAAGGCAGAGATAGATTGGTTCTTGATTAGCCAGAGCATCAAAGGGTATGGGGAGAAGGCAGGGGAGTGGGGATGACTGGAAGAATTGGATCAGCCTATGATTGAATGGTGGAGAAGACTCGATGGGCTGAATGGCCGACTTCTGCTCCTACATCTTATGGGCTTATATTATATTAAATCTGATTCGGGTTCTGTATCTGGCACTGTCTGATTGCATGCTTCACCCTTCCTTGATTCACCAATCGTCAGCTGGCCCTGTCTCACCATTCCACTTCCTCTTTACACAAGTTATTTTCCCTCACCATCATTCGTCCTGATGCAAGGCTTTCATCCAAAATCCTTCCACCCTTCCCAGATGCTCTGCAGCCCACAGAATTCCTTTGACAGGTCTTTGTTGCTCCCGATTTCAGCAGTCTTCTGTGCTTCCATCTGTAAAATCGCCATTACATATGTCACATGAAAGTCATTGATGACCTTAAAAACACAAAGTGTAAAGTCCCTGACCCGTGGTCTAATGTTCACCATGCAATAAATGAATAGAAACCAACAGCGTAAATCTTTACCAACAGTTATAATCTTTGTCTGTGGTAACCAGCAAAAACTCCAAGTTTTATTTATAACAACAGTCAGAGTTAGATTTGTAACAACCTCCCTAATTTGTAACAGTAGAAACATTTCTCTTCCTCAATAGTAGTAATCACAATGTTCTTTACACAACTGATCTAATTAAATTGATGGTCTCTGTTGAGGTTGTGGCTCAGTTGTTTTTTAGCTTTGCTGTGACGGTTTTGGTGACAGAGAGCAATTCTGGGGGTCAAGTTAGGGTTTAGGGCCAGGAACATGGGGGGAATTAGAGGCAAGGCCAGAGTCCACTCTGCACTCGAAGGCCAATGATGCAGATGTGGATGTAGGTTATCGATGGTCTGATGTTGGTGGTAGGGATAGTGGATGAGGGCTAACCCTCTAGTCTCACCCCGCCCCCCCACCACCACCACAATCAGCAAGTTATTGGCAGCTTCCAGAGCTGGAGCTTCAGGCAATGCTCCCTGAATACACAAATTAGTGAGACTGGTGTTCAAGGTCCTGTCAGTGGTGAGCCTGAGTTTGAGGCCTAGGCAATTAGTGGGCCCTGGGATCAATGCCGAGATCTGAGGGTCAATTGGAAGTCCAGAAGTTGAGGCCCATTGGTTGGAGCTCCTCCTCCCTGAATCTCTGTGAAACTCCATGAGCCTGTTGGGGATGTCCAAGGCCTGAGTCCAAGTCTACCGAAGGCAGCCGGCCCTGGGGTTGGGGGACTGTGGGTTGCAGGGAGCAATAGGATTTTTTTTTACCTTTTATTGTTCTGTTGCTTGTAGTGTTCTGTGTTGTTTTGCAAGTACTGCGGGCATGCTATGTTGGCACCAGAACGTGTGATGCCCTCTGTGCATCCTTGCTTGTGTTGGTTGTTAATGCAAATGATGAATTATGTTGTGATGTACTCATGGTAAATAAACTTGAATCTCGATATGGGTTCTGCTCTCAATACACATAACACTTAGATCCACATCGAAATTTATGGAGTAATTTTCTAAGTATTCTGGAAATCAGTCTGACACTGGCGGTCATCTGTCACGGCCCTACTAAATCTCTAAGTAAACATACCGAAACTTCCTCTACTTGCTTCGGAGCTAAGATGGTTTAAAAGGTTGAAGGTGCTGTACAGAGACGCAGTAACAGAGCTCCTTCCTCACCGCTCCTGCAGCCCAGATTCAATCTTGACGGCCGGTATGATCCATGTGGGATTTTCACATTCTGTAAGAGTTTCCTCTAGATGACCCAGTTTCTTCCAGCATCCAAAGGCTTGTAGGGTGGTAGGTTAACTTTTTTATTATAACTATGTGATCTAAACTGGAGGATATTGATGGAAGTATAGAGAAAATAAAATGGGTTGAATGCAGTTAGGTACTTGATGGCTAGCATAGAGCTGGTGGGTCAAAGTGTCCGTTTCTGCACTGAATGGCTCTAAATGCATACTATGCTGGTGTTGAAGCCCCTTGAAGTACTTTGACTTGCTAAGGTCCCAAGTATATCAAAGTATATTGATAATTCCAGCACTACATAAAACACAACTGCCTTTCTTACAATACATTTCATGTCTGACATCGGTACTCATGTAGCTGGCTTTGCAAGGCTGCTGATTGTCAAATTCTATGCAGCACCGTCCTCTCAACATAAGCACAATAAGAATCACATTGAAGCTATCTAAACTCAGTTCTCTTAGGATCCTTATAACTGTCAGGAAAAGAACATATCACCTCAGCAGCGTGGGCTGTGTTTAAACTCAGATCCCTGAGGTGAAACAGGTAACTTACAAACTCTCAACAGGCTGCTATCATAACATGTTTGATATTGTACATTGCTGTACCTTAAAACAAAACTTGAATGCTAATTATGTGACATTAGCTATGTGAAGATATAAAATGCCTGCAAGAACTCAGTAAAGAATTAGTGACAATCATGCTACATGGAGAAAAACCAAATCCAAAATAATTCCAGTATGAGTAAGAAAGGGTTAAATACTGATATCAAATATAATGTGCTCTGATCTCCATGGCAACAAGCCTAGCTGATTCTATGGATAAATCCTGTCCTAATTCACAAGGCTGAATATTTATATTATAGCATAAAAGTTCAGGTCTTTCTCTCATCCAAGCATTTAAATTTCTGTGGTCTGGATAGAATCATTCTTTTTGTGTCTTGTAAAATAATGAAGTATTTACAACAGAAGTTCAGTCCATTACCTCAGATGTAACCTTCTCAATATTGATATAGTTCATGGTATCCCATACTAAGTGATCAGCACAATGCAAATGGTTAGAGGGCATATTTTGTGGAGCATGGAGCAATCCCTTGGTACGTTCAATTCTGATAGGCTGCTTTGCTATGGATTATTATATTTCAGCTATTTATTGAATAACGCTGTCCACCTGCACTGACTCTGCGGGTATGGGGAAGTTACATTGAAGCACATTATGACGCAGTGGTATTAAAGGTCACCGATGCTCTGAGATCGTGACCTGTCTCTGAACATAGCAGCTGAAATAGAATAACAACATTGTATTGTTTTTCTGTCAGAATAGCTTTTGTATTGACGCAATTAGAAAAAAAATTGAGTTTTGTAATCTTTCCGCAACAACCTAAAAATGACAACTGCCACCAAGATGTTTTCTGCAGCTTCACTGCGTAGATGCGGCAAAACTTAAAGTCAGTAAAGTCCATACTTACAGTATATTTTAGTTAACCACTCCATATATTTCCTAGTGGATTTGCGTCTTTATAAGGTTATGGACAGAAGCAGACTCTTTGTTTACTCTGCGTGCCAACTGCTATCACCAGAGGCAGGTCTTTGATACGATGCTGATATCACGTTCCGCACTTGCTACATATGCACACAGGGCACATTCTAGGACGTCTTTTGGAATGACAGGAAACTTCATTCCAGATTTACAGCAGCAGAAATGGAAATGCATGAAGCCGAGGGCTTACTGACAGAAGATCTTAAATCAGAAATGGAACGTTCCTGTTGCTGGATAAAAGCCTGGTGATTCCTCCTGAGTGATCACCACTGAAAATACGTCTTTACTGTATTTCTTCCATATTCTGTTCTTCTTTCGTCCATAAAAGGAAGATTCACACATGGGTGTCAAGCATCAATGTGGTGAAAATATTTCAAACATTTGGCCATATTTCAGATTGTAATTTCAATACAGAATTTCCCATTCATTTCCAGGAGGAAGAGATCTTGCTAACTCCATTTATTGATAATGATTCTGATGGAAAACTCAAGTCTAAATTCAAAACAAATTCCAATTCAAAAATAAGGCAGATGGAGCTGTTCTGGGAAAATGCACAAGTAAGAGAGAGTTTCTTCTAAAGCTTATACGTTGTTTATTTAGGTCTCTGGTTTTAAAATGGCATACTATGTATGGGTGGCCTTTTAGTAATGACAAGTACTGTGCAGATGACAGGGCATGAACCTTCGGTGTCAAACTGAGGCGTTCTTACCTGACAAATGATGATGCACTGACACCATCATTACCATTAGAATATCAGAGATTATATAGTTGTGATAATTGCATGGAACAATCTAACTTCCACTTCAATGTGCTATGACAATGCAGAGATCACTTTGTACAGACCCTCACTATCGACTTCCTATCAGAATCAGGTTTAATATCACCGGCATATGTCATGAAATTTGTTAACTTAGTGGCAGCAGTACAATGCAATACATGATAATATAGGAAAAGAATAAGTAAATTAATTGCAGTATATATATATTTACACATGCATTAAGTAGTTGTATTAAAATAGTGCAAAAACAGGAATAATAAAAGTGAGGTCGTGTTCATGGGATGTTCATTTAGGAATCAGATAGCAGAGGGGAAGAAGCTCTTCCTGAATCACTGAGCAGGCTTCTGTACCTCCTTCCTGATGGTAACGGTGACAAGAAGGCATGTCCTGGGTGGTGGAAGTCCTTAATGATGGACACTGCCTTTCTGAGACACCATTCCTTGAAGATGTCTTGGATACTATGGAGGCTAGTACCCAAGATGGAGCTGACTAATTTTACAACAAATTTTATTCAGATTTGGATACCAATTTACTTCCAATATTTTTCATCAGTTCTGCCTTTTTCTCAATCTCTCAATGTTATGAATCTTTAGAGTATTGAACATCTCCAATGTACCCTTCTCCCAACTTTTGCAATTGTAATATTATAAATCAGAAGTAGGAAAGATTCAAAAATGCATAATATTCTGTTCATTTCTGGACACATTTATTATTAAAGTGTATTATTTCAGTATATATTCAGAATAATTGTGGTGACATATCTGTAAACTAAACAACTCATCTGTCCCTTAAAAGGCTTTCTTGAGATCTATTCAGCATCTCACCCTTCCCACATACATCATTCTAGACCAAGCAATATTGTATACACAGTGGAACACACAATATTAACAAGACAACAGATAACTTCAGTAATAAAGAGAACAAAATGCTAAGCCCTGAGTGTAGCCAACATTAAATTCCATCAGCTCTGCTAATAAACACAGGAGAGTGTATGGTCACCTGTCTGTATATGTGGTAAGCACAATTACTCAAGTAGAACTTGAACTAGATTAATAAAACTTTCAATATTTGCCTTTAGGGACTTTGGGGATTGATCATAGAACCCAGGCAGTTAATGGTTTCCACGGCAATATCCTGATGATTTATCAAGCCATATCTCTTAGCTTGGAACTATGCAATTTAGGTTGACTGATTTTTTTCCCTCCCAGTTTCCTACTTTGAATTATTTTTCACAGAGTAAATTAAAACATGGGCATAGGGAATATTGCCGGCTATGTTCATTAACACAGCCAATTAAAATAGGCAGGATTGGAATTGAATAATAAATCCAATAATCTGCAATTGGAAAAAAAGTGTCGTAGTTTATGACTAATGAATAGGTTCAGCATAAACACTGCAACTAAACATCACAGATGGCTGAATAAAACACACAGGTGTGTTGTACAGAAACAACACACCATCTAGG
The DNA here is from genome assembly GCF_030144855.1 of Hypanus sabinus. Lineage (NCBI taxonomy): Eukaryota > Metazoa > Chordata > Chondrichthyes > Myliobatiformes > Dasyatidae > Hypanus > Hypanus sabinus. Next base: position 36,682,659 of record NC_082707.1, read on the forward strand.
CTTCTTGCCAGTGTATAAAAAGAAAAACATTCATGTTCTTTTAACCTCACAAACACAATACGTGATGTGCTAATGTGAGGCAGGAAGATATGGAAGTTCAGCCTTGTGAATCCATCGGGTTGGCCTCTTTCAGCACCATTCTTCATCCTCCCAGATCCTTCCTTCGGGACTCTTGGTCTTTTCAACAAGAACTACTCCATGTTGTCAGCTGAATCTGTTTATCTTCCCCATGCAGAAAGGGCTCACATTGAAAGTATATCTCTCACATTCTCATCAGTAATCTCCAAAGCACTTCACAGCCAATAAACCACTTCCAAGGTGTAGGCACTGTTGGTTTGTCACCAAGTGCATCTGCCAATTTACAAACAGCACAGTCTTACAGCAGGAAGGAATATAGGAAGCAGATACTATTTTTGGTGGTGGTAATTTTTTGGTGCTGTTGGAAAGAACACTGATATACACATGCCGTGCAGCCTCTTATATCCAGCCAGAACCATTGCTAAAGCTTGCACTCCATAGTTCTATCAATATAACACTCCTCTACGCTGCACTGGGTTAGAGTATAGTGGCTTGGTGTTTGACCTATAGCTAAGATTGCTACCATTGACCAAAGTGATATTCCTAATAATCCATCATCCCCGAACAGACAGCTCCTTGCTTACTCAGTTTCAAAAGCAAAATCATCAAACCTACTGACAAAGGGAGCACAGTAGCAGAAAGGCTGCACTTTGAAAAAGCTGAAGGATAAATCCTAATAACTCCTACACACCCATGAGTCTATTACAGTACATTAAAGTGACATCTCAAGTACTTTCATCTTTTTCTAAAACCTTTTTCAGAGGTTTTTCACTGTAAATTCAGTGCAGCTCATCTTTTTGAGTTAACATAACCCTTAGGAGCTCTGTATCTCTCTCGCTAGAATTAAGCAATTTCAGTTTTCACAGGATACCATTTTACACCTCTTACTTCAACTATCACTGCAACATACCATTTTTGATTATCAGATACGCCAATTGTTTTTTGTATCCAAACTTAATTGTCTTGTTTGTATTATTTCCCTTTATAAACAATTCCTAATTTCATTTGCTTCACATGATTCTTTTCCTTTGATTGAGTTGCTCAATTGGGTTGAAACCTTCAAACCATTAGCAACTCAGCAGGAGTATACCCTGATGTGGAATATAGCATTGTTTTGTTGTTGAACAAGAAATTTGTTAATGTATGTCTTAATACTTACCCTGAGTACCCGTGTGACACCTGCTTCTTCAGCGATCCTTTGACAATTTTTACAGTTCTCTCCAATGTATTATTTGAAGTCATGTGAAATGCTGAAGTAAGTGAGTCCCTCTTACCATTTGGCTCTATAAAGAACCACACTGAGAACTATTATTTGATTTCAGCTCTTTTCATAAATGCACTCTTTTATATTAAAGATTCAGCAAGTTCTGCCTCAAGGAATCCAAAAGTCATATTGCATGGAAATACGCCCTTAGCCAACAGAGTCCACAACAACTGTATCATTAATTCTTCAGCAAATACACCTTCTTCTCCCCACATTCCCATCAGCCCATCAGTTTCTACTATTCATCAATGAATTTACTGTGGTCAATTAGCCTACCAATTTTCATACCTCTGGGATGTGGGAGGAATCCCATAGAGTCACAAGGAGAACATGTAAAGGATAAGTTTGAACACAGGTCAGTGAGCCATGGAGTCATAGATGTGCCACCAAGAGCTCAAATATTCCTCAATCCCATGTTACATTAACTAATGTGTACTCTTTGGAAGGATTTACCTGGCCATTTCCATAATTGTTAAGATGTCTTTCTTAGCTTGACTCTGCAACCTTGATCAATGTCTACCATTTCAGCAAGGTCTTTCCCTAAGCTATACCTGCACACAAAACTTGTGGCAATTGCATTCTCGCCCACAATGTCAAAATGTTCACATGAAGCTCTTCTAAAATTTGTCTTATTAGCAAACTTAGTATCTGAGCTCTGCATTCACTTTTAATGTCTGCTTGCCAAACATTAACATCTACGTATTACATTTTTCTGTATGAATATGTAATTGGTCCTTTTGCAAAGTACTTACTCACTTCTGTAAATATTCAAATATTTTCTTCTTTAGTACTAAAGATTCTATGGGTAAAAGTTCCTTAAGACTATTTGTACTAAAGAGAGGCATGGGAAGAGATTGCTGCACCTTTGGCGATGACCTTTGGAACTTCACTGGCCACAGGAGCAGTACCAGAAGATTGGAAGGTGGCAAATATTATTCCTCTGTTCAAGAAAGGGAATGAGATAATGCTGGGAATTATATAGTACATCAGGATGAGCACAATATAGGAGAGGATTCTTGGAGACAGGATTTACTGTAAGAGCACATGGAGAAGCATCGTTTGATTAACTAAGAAGCTATGGAACCTGGGCCTTTGTACCTCCCTTTGCAACTGGATCCTTGACTTCCTAACCAGCAGACCGCAGATTGATAATAACATCGCCACTTCGCTGATCATCAACACTGCACACCGCAGGGGTGTGTGCTTAGCCCACTGCTCTACTTTCTCTACACCCATGAATGGGTGGCTAAGCATAGGTCAAATGCCATCTGTAAATTTTTTGATGATACAACCTTTGTTTTCAGAATCTCAGATGGTGACGAGAGGGCATACAGGAGTGAGATATACCAGCTAGTTGAGTAGTGTCATAATAACAACCTAGCACTCAATGTCAGTAAGACAAAAGAGCTGATTGAGGACTTCAGGAAGGTTCAAATGAAGGAACACATACCAATCCTCATAGAGGAGTCAGAAGTGATGAGAGTGAACAATTTCAAGTTCCTGGGTGTCAATATCTCTTTAACCAAGTACTACCATATCGATGCAGTTATAAAGAAAGCTTTTCAGTAGCAATACTTCATCAGGAGTTTGGGGAGATTTGGTTTGTCACATAAAACACTCAAGAACTTTTACAGCTGTACCACGGAGAGCATTCTGACTGGCTGCGTCACCATCTGGTGTGGCGAGGGGTGTTCCTGCACTGGATTGAAGTAAGAGAGTTGTAAAATTAGTCAACTCCAATCTTGGTCCTAGCCTCCATGGTGTCCAAGATATCTTACAGGAGCATGTGCCTCAGAAAAGTGGCCTCCATCATCAAGGACCCTCACCACCTAGGACATGCCCTCTTCTCATTATTACCATCAGGAAGGAGGTACAGAAGCCTGAAGGCACACACTCAGTGATTCAGGAATAGCTTCTTCCCCTCTGCCATCCAATTTTTAAATAGATATTGAACCAATAAATACTACCTCACTCCTTTTTTTTTAAGTTTCTGTTTCTGCACTACTTAACTTAACAATTTAATATACATATATACTTAGTATAATTCCTTTTTTTTCTATATTTATCACTTATCGCATTGTACTGTGCTGTGTTTACAAATTTCATGACATATGCTGGTGATATTATAAGAAATAGGAGCAGGAGGTAGACCATCTGGCCATTGAGCCTGTTCCACCATTCAATAAAATCATGGCTGATCGGGCCATGGACTCATGTCCACCTTCCTGCCTTTTCCCCATAATCCTTAATTCCCCTACTATGCAAAAACTTATCTAACCTTGTCTTAAATAGATTCACCACGCTCTGGGAAAAGCAGTTCTTCCTCATCTCCGTCCAGAATCTACTCCCCCCCCGAATCTTGAGGCTATTTCCCCTAGTTCTAGTCTCACCTGCCAGTGGAAATGACTTTCCTGTCTCTATCTTATCTCTCTCTTTCATACTTCTATATGTCTCTACAAGATCTCCTCTTATTCTTCTGAATTCCATTGAGTACAATCCCAGGCGACTCAATCTCTCCGCATCGTCTAACCTCCCCCCACCCACCCCCAATCTCTGGAATCAACCCGGTGAATCTCCTCTGCGCCGCCTCCAAAGCCAGTATATCCTTCCTCAAGTAAGTGGACCGGAACTGTACGCAGTACTCCAGCTGCAGCCTCACTAGTACCTTGTACAGTTGCAGCATAACCTCCCTGCTCTGGAATTCAATCTCTCCAGAGTTGAAGGCCAACATTCCGTTTGCCTTCTTGATGGCCTGCTGCACCTGCAAACCAACCTTTTGCCATTCATGCACAAGCACTCCTGTCCCCCTGCACCGCACCATGCTGTAATTTTCTTCTATTTAAATAATAATCTGCTCTTTCATTTTCCCTTCTGAAGTGGATGAACTCGAATTTACCAACATTGTACTCCATCTGCCAGAACCTTGCCCACTCATTTAACCTATCTATATCTCTCTGCAGACTCTCCGCATCTTCTGCACCATTTGGTGTATATGCATTTTAGTAAGGGGTTAGATTGAAAAGACATAAAAGTTATTTTAGATTTTTGAAGGGTATAAAATGAGGCAAGTGGGAACTCTAGTAATGTGTGAAGGTTGAAAGTGGAAAACATGACAGAGATGTACTGTTCCCTCCAGCAATTTATTGTGTAGTGTGCCGATCAACTAAAACTGAGCCACAACCTCAATGGAGGTCACAGCTGGGCTCCATGTTGTATAGACAGCAAATTTTATGAGGATAGGTGGAGCAAGCTGGAACTTTTAGCTTTGGACTTGCTTTTTACACTGTGAATGGTAGGTGCCTAGAAGTGGCTGCAGAGATGGGGGAGGAGAGGTGGAATCAGATACAACAGTGGTATTTACAAAACTGTTAGATAGACACGTGCTCATGCAGGGAGTGGGGAGTATGAATCATGTTCAGGCACAATAGAATTAGTTTAATTTGGCATAGACTTGAAGGTTGAAGGACTTGTTCCTGTGTTGTACTGTTCTATGTTCTATATGTGTATGGTTATTAGCATGATCTATAGCTTGTCTTTTCTTGCCTTTTGTAGCTTGAAATATCTCTTGCAACAATTTTGCATCATAAGATTATTTCTGTAGAATAATTACCATTTTGTACTAATGGTCTTGCAGCGTTAATTCCCTCCTGTGAAAAAAAATGACAATATAAGCACAGCTTTGGCTACTACCTTGGCTTTATATTTGCATATTGAGCATGTATGCCTTTTTTCTGATAGTTAAAATATTTTAACATTTTATCTTGACATAAGAGCAGTGACTAACTTCCTCTAGATATTCACAGCACACTTATCTAGATCAACACACACAAAATGCTGGAGCAACTCAGCAGACTCGGCAGATTCTATGGAAATTAATAAACAGTTGACATTTTGGGCTGAGAGCCTTCTGAGCAAGGGGGAATAAACAGACAGGTGGAGAGGGAAAGGAGAGTAACTGGAAGGTAATAGATGAAGACAGGTGGGTGGGAAACGTAGAGGGGAAGGAATCTGATAGGAGAGGAGAATGGACCATAGGGGAAAGGGAAGGAGGAGGGGACTCAATGGGAAGTGATAGGTGGGTAATTAAAGATAAAAGGCTAGAGTGGGTAATAGAAGAAGAGGGGAGGGAGAGGGATTTTTTTAACTGGAAGGACTAATTGATATGTAGGCCAAAATATAGTTGAAGGCTACAGATGGAATGTAAGGTGTTTCTCCTCCACCCTGAGGTTGCCTCATCGTGACACAAGAGGAGGCCAGGGGCCGACATGTCAGAATAGGAATGGGAATCAGAGTTAAAATGCTTGGCCACTGGGAAGTTTGTTTTGGCAGAGAGAGTGGAGGTGCTCGCCAAAGCGGATCCCCAAATAAATAACCGGTATCGATAATGAGGAGGAAGTCACATCAGAAGCACCGGGTACGATGGCCAACCCGAGCAGAGCCACAGGTGAAGTACCACCTCACCTGGAAGGACTGTTTGGGGCCCTGAATGGAGGTGATGGTGGAGGTGAGTGGACAGGCGTAGCACTTTGGCTGCTTGCAAGGGTAAGTGGCAGGCAGGCAGATTAGTAGGGAGAGACAAATGGACAAGAGAATCACAGAGGGGGCAATCCCTCTGGAAAGCGGAGGGAGGAGGGGAGGTAAAATATATGTTTGGTGGTAGGATCATTTTTAGATGGGGGAAGCTGTGGAGAATGAGGTGTTGGTTGTAGAGGTTTATAGGGTGATACGTAAGGACAGGAGGAAACATCACTGTTGAGGGGGCTGGAAGATAGGGTGAGTGCAGATGTTCAGGAGAAGGAAGAGACGTGGGGGAGGGCACCATCAATAGTGGAGGAAAGGAAACCCTGTTCTTTGAAGAAGGAGGACATCTCTGATAGAAAGGAAAGACCCATCATGGGAACAGATGTGGTGGAAACAAAGGAATGGAGAAAAAGGAGTGGTAATTTTACAGGAGACAAGATGGGAAAAGGTGTGGTCAAGATAAGCACTGGAATTTGCAGGTTTATAAAAAACCTCTGGCACACTGCTAGTGTCTTCCACAGTGAAGACAGATGTAAAGTATCCATTAAGTTTGTCTGTTATTTCTTTGTCCCCCATTACTACCTCACCAGCATCATTTTCCAGTGGTCCAATATCAATTTTCACCTCCATTTTACTCTTTATATAACTGAAGGAACTTGGTATCTTGCTTTATATAATTGACCAGTTTGCCTCATCTTTTCCCTTTTTCTAGCTTTTTTAGTTGTTGAATTTTAAAAGCTTCCCAATCGTCCAACTTCCCACTCACTTTTGTTACCTTATATGCCTTTCCTTGGCTTTCATGCAGTCCTTAACTTCCCTTGTCAGCCACAGTTGCCTTCTTTTGTGGGACATATCTAGCCAGTACCTTGTGAACTATCCCCAGAAACTTCAGCCATCTCTGCTCTGCCATCATCCCCACCAGTATCCTCCTCCAATCCACCTGGGCAAGCTCCTCTCTCATGCCTCTGTAATTCCCTTTATTCCATTGTGATACTGATACATCTGTCTCATGCTTCTTCCTCTCAAATTGCAGTATGAATTCAGTCATATTATGATCACTGTCTCCTAAGGATTCCTTTACATTGAGCTCCCTAATAAGATCTGGGTTATGATGCAACGCCCAAGTAGGCTCAAGCACAAGCTGCTGTAAAAAGCCATCTTGTGGGCATTCAACAAATTCCCTCTCTTGCAATCTGACACCAATCTGATTTTCCCAATGCCCTTGCATATTGGAGACCCCCATTACAATTGTGTTATTACCCTTATTACATGCCTTTCTCAGCTCCCTTTGTAATCTCAACCCCACATCTTGGCTACTAGTTGGAAGCCTCTATATGATTCCCATAATGCTTTTCTCACTCTTGCAGTTTCTTAACTCCACCCGCAGAGAATCAACATTCTCTGTTGGGATGGCTCTCCCTATGTCATCTCTTTCTAAAGACGTAATTCCATCTTTTACCAACAGGATCACACCACCACTGCCTATGCCTTCCTGCCTGTCCTTTTGATACAAAGTTTATCCTTTGATGCCGAGCTCCCAACTGTGGCCTTCTTTCAGCCATGACTCAGTGATGCCCACAATGTCAAACTGACCAATCTCTAATTGCACCACGAGTTTGTCCACCTTACTCTAAATGCTACATGCACTTAAATACAGCACCTAGAGTCCTGCATTCTTTGCCTTTTTGAATTTTGCCTCTGTGGTAAGAATTTAACTCTTTGCTCTATCTGCATTTGTACCCAACCATTGGCTTATAGACTATAGACTGCAGGTGCATATTGTGACCAGGTGTCACAACAAAGTCTAGTAAACTAAATAAAAATATATGGCATTTCAGGGCATATGTCAGCATGGATCGAAGATTGGTTATCCGCAGCAGCCTGAGTGGGAGGTAATGGCTGGAAAGATATAAATCGTGAAATGCCCTGATGCACCATCAATAACTCTCTCTGAGACGTAAAGGCGAGATATCGGCTTTTATTGACTGGAAGAAGGAACAAGCAGTGGTTGACCACCATACTACACCCTGGAGACTGAGGGCCGGGCTCAGACCTCAATCGCCTTTATATCGGGGTCTGTGGGAGGAGCCACAGGAGCAGTCAGCAGGGGGCGTGTCCAGACAGGTATATGTAGTTCACCACATGCCCTAAGGTTCAGTTCTTGACTTTCTATTAATTATGATATACAGTATATGAATGATCTGGAGGAGGAGGAAGAGTTTCAGGTATCTAAGTTTTTCAATGACATGGAAATAAGTGGGAGGACATGTTGCATTGATGATATTAGGACTGTGCAACAAGATAAAGATAGGTTGAGTGAGTGGGTGAAAACTTGGCAAATGGAAATGTGGGAAAGAGTGAGGTCGTGCACTTCAGTAAGTGGAATATAAAGGCAGAGTATTACCTAAATGGCAAAACATTGGAAGGCAAATGCAACAAGCAGTAAGTGGACAAATGGTTTATTCACCCTTATTCCAAGAGGGCTGGAAGTTAGATTTAAGGAAGTTATTTCCAATTTTTTAGGAAAACTGATAAGGCCTCACCATATTTGTTAAAAAAGGGGAAGATTATGCACAATTTTGCTCCCCTTATTTGCATTGTGAACAGTCCAAAAGAGATTGTTGACTGCTCCTTTCAACGGATGCTGCCCAACCTGCTGAGTTCCTCCAGCTTGCTTGTACATCTTGATTTGACCACAGCATCTGCAGTGCACTTTGTGTTCACAGATATTTCAGAGGCGGGCAGGTAGTCCCAATTCTAGGAAATCCTAGCTAAAAATATTATATCTATGTTTGGAGTTTAAAAGAATAAGGGTGAACTCATTTAGGGTCTTAAAGTTGGATACTTCCACTAGTGGGAGAGTCCTGAACAAGGAGATATAGATACAGGATAAGGCAGAACATACGTAGATCACAGAACAGTACAGCACAGGAACACGCCCTGCAGCTCACAATGTTGTGCCAAATCAATAAAATTAATAATCAAACGGCTAACTAAACTAATCTCTTCTGTCAACACAATGTCTCTATCCTTCAGTTTTCCTCTCATCCATGTGCCTATCTAAACATCTCTTAAAAGTCCCTAATGGCTCTGCCTCTGCCACCACCCCAGACAATGTGTTCCAGGCACCCACCACTCTCTGTAAAAAAACTTGCTCTTCACCTCTCCTGTGAATTTACTCACTCTCACCTCAAATACATGGCCTCTGGTATTAGATAATGCAACCCTGGAAAAAAGATACTGTCTGTCTATTTTATCTATGCCTCTTATAATCTTATAAGCCTCAATCAGATCTCCCATCAGACTATGCCACTCCAGACAAAAGAAGCCAAGTCTGTTCAACCTCTCATTATCACACCATCCGGATAAGCCTCTTTTGCACCCTCTCCGAAGCCTCACCATCTCTCCTGTAATGGATGACCAGAACTGTATGCAATACTCCAGATGTGGTCTAACTAGAGTTCGATAAAGCTGCAAAATAACTTCCTGACTTTTGAAATCAATGCCTCGACTAATAAAGGTGAGCATTCCGAATGCCTTCTTAACCACACTATCGACCTGCATAGCCTCGTTCTGGGAGCTATAAAGTTGGACCTCAAGACCTCTGTTCATCGACACTGTTAAGGATCTTGCCTTTAATAGTGCACTGTCTCTTTGCATTGCCCTACCAAGCTGCAACAATTCACGTTTCATTAGTTTAAACTCCATCTGCCATTCCTCTGCCTATATCTGCAACTGATCAATCTCCCACTGTACTCGACACCAGTCTTTTACGCTATCCAAACTTAGACCATAAGACCATAAGAACTTGGAGAGAATTAGGCCATTCAGCCCATTGAGTCTGCTCCGCTATTACATGATGGCTGATATATTATCCCACTCAAACCCATTCTCCTCACTTCTTTCCATAAACTTTAATGCTCTGACCAATCAAAAGATTATCAATCTCTACTTTAAATATACTCAGTGACTTGGACTCTACAGCCATCTGTGGCGATGAATTCTACAGATTCACTACCTTCTGGCAAAAGAAATTCCTCCTCATTCTCGGGTCTCTCCTCTGGACTCTCTCCAACGCCAGCCCATCTTTTCTTAGGTAAGTGGCCCAAAACTGCTCACAATCCTCCAAGTGCAGTCTGACTAATAGCTTATAAAACCTCAGCAACATGTCCTTGCTCTTATATTCTGGTGCTCTTGAAATGAGCACATACATTTGCCTTTCCTTCCTTAACCTGCAAGTTAACCTTCAGCGAATCCTGTGCAAGAACTCCGAGGTCCCTATACACTTCTGATGTTTGAATTTGCTCCCCATTTATTCCTTCTACCAAAGGGCACGACCATTCATTTTCCTACATTATATTCCATCTGGCACTTCTATGCCCATTCTCCCAATCTGTTCAAATCCTTCTGCAGACTTACAGCTTCCTCCTCACTACTTACCCCTCCATCAATATTTGTATCATCTGCAAACTTAGCCTCAAATCCACCAATTTAATTATTCAAATCACTGATATATAACGTGAAAAGAAATGATTCCAATACTGACCCCTGTGGAACAACATTTGTCCCTGGCACCCAAGCAGAAAAGGCCCCCTTTATTCACAAACTTTGTTTCCTGCCAGTCAGCCGATTTTCTACACTTACTAGTATTTTACTTTTAGTAATATGGGTTCTTATTTTGTTAAGCAGCCTCATGAGTGGTATCTTGTCAAACAGCTTCGGAAAGCCCAAATAAACAACATTCACTGACAAACAAGAGAAAATCTTCAGATGCTGGAAATCCAAGCAACACACATGAAATGCTGGAGGAACTCAGCAGGCCAGACAGTATCTATGGAAAAGAGTAAATAGTCGATGTTTTGGAGCTCTGCTGAAGGGTCGCGGCCCAAACCGTTAACTGTAATCTTTTCCATAGATGTTGCCTGGCCTGCTGAGAGCATCCACTGATTCTCCTTTCTCAATCCTGCACATTCTTTCCTCAAGGAATTCCAACAGATTTATCAGGCAAGATTTCTCTTTCAGGAAAGCATGCTGACTTTGGCCTATTTTATCATGTGCATCAAAGTATCCCAAAACCTCACCCTTAATAATGGACTCCAGCATCTTCCCAACTACTGAAGTCAGAGTAACCGACCTATTTTATCCTTTCTTATGCCTCCCTCCCTTTTTAAAGAGTGCAGTGGCACTTGCAATTTTCCAGTCCTCCGGAACCATTCCAGAATCTAGTGATTATTGAAAATGATTACTAATGCTTCTGGAATCTCTTTGGCTACCTCTTCGCTGTATGTTATCTTAATAAATTGTTCAGTTCAATTACATAATGTTTACTATTATCTCTAATTGTGTCTTCAGATGGATATTATTTAACAGAATATCTCACTCAATCTGCTAAACTTACTTTGGGCAATAACTTTTTGAACATATTTGAAAAGGAAAATGTTATCCTTCAACAAAATAATTACTCCATTAACAGAAATCAAATAAACAGCAGATGCTGGTAATCCGAACCAAACTAAATACTGGAAATCAGCAAGTCATGAAGAATCTGTGGGAAGAGAAACAGAGATAATGATTCAGATCAAAGATTCTTTGTCTGAGTTGAATATAATCTTTCCATGGATGCTGGCTGACCTGCTGAGTCTTTTCTGCATTTTCTTTTATTGTTATTGTGGCTTAAAGCTATTCCATTTGATAACTGATCCTCAAGCTGCAGCTGACTGAGACACACTGTCCACTGTGGTAGCATCTGAATTCACTTGTACAAACGCCAGTTATATTTGCTGATTTTTTTTTAATCTCCTCTGTAAATAATCTGCCTACAGCATTGAAGGTTGATAGAAAACTAAAACTCTCCTCTAAACTAATTAGAGCAATCTGGTCAGTGTTCATTATTTCACATGCAGCTCTTCAGATGAGACTGTAAACTGATAGATTGGTTTACACTTCAATATCCACTTTCATAACCTTGTTAAAAATGTAGAATGGGCTAGCTCATTAGAAAAAATTAACATATTTACCACAGAGAATGATGAAGCATTTGGCATTTGTCTAGAATGCTATTTTCCTTTCTCATCCTCTCATTTAGATAGCGCTTAATAGCCTCACAGAACTCATGTGAGATAGACAATCTGACTCATAAATAAATAAAACCATAAAACCGTTATACAATTAAGTGTAAGAGACTAAAATAGATGAAATTGTTCATCCCAATCTAAACTCATTGGTCCTGCATGCGTTCTTCTTGTATTTCACAGATTTTAAGACCACAAGACTAAAGACATGGGAGCAGAATTAGGCCAGTCAGTCTATCATATCTGTTCCGCCATTCAATCATGGCTGATTTATTATCCCTCTCAACCCCATTCTCCTGCTTTCTCCTGCTTGAATCTTCCCTGTAATACCATGGGTTTGTAGCCTGTTAAAATCTGATGCTCTGATTAACCGTGAACTTATCAACCTCTGCTTTATTTATACCCAGTGACTTGGCCTGCACTGTCAAGCAAACTAATTCCATAGATTTGCAACCTACCAGCTAAAATAATTCCTTTTTATCTCTCTTCTGAATGGACATCCTTCTGTTCTGGAACTGTGCCAAATTGTCCTGGACTCCCCCACTATGGGAAACATCCCCTCAATATCCACTCTATCTAGCCCATTCAATATTCAGTCGGCTTCATTGAGACTCCACATTCTTCAAAACTCAAGCAAGTACAGTCCTGGAGCCTTCAAATGCTCCTCATTAATTAACCCTCTCATACCTGTTATCAGTGTTGTGAATCTCCACTGGACCCTCTCCAATGGCAGTATTTCCTTTCTTTGGTAAGGGGGCCCAAAACTGCTCAGGATACTCCTAGTGTGGGGTGACCAATGCTTTATAAAACCTTGGCATTACATTCTTGCTTTTATATTCCAGTCCTCTCGAAATGAACGCGAACATTGCATTTCTGTTCCCCACTCAATCTGCAGTGGTGACAGGGTTCAAGTCCCTGAGCAGTCCAAGAGTGAGGAAGAACCCAATACTTGGACCATTTTAGCGCGGGGCCAGAGGTGGGGCAAGGGCTGGTTCTGCTTGCTGATCCATAGTGGTTACTCAGCTCCACACTGAAATGCGGTGCCGGCTGCTGTGATGCCTGGCTTCGTGTCTGTGGTCTCACTAAGTTTGCTCAGCTTTGTGAAGAACTCTGACTGTTGCTTGCTCTTTCATATAATACCAGTTATGAAGCTATTTGCTTACTTTAATTGCTTGCATGATCAGTTTTTTTTCTCTCTTTCTCTATGCATTTGGCGTTTGATGTTCTGATTTTTAACAGGATCTTTAAGGGTTTCTTTGCTTTGTGGCTGCCTGTAAGGAGACGAATCCAAAGGCTGTATAATGTATACATACTTAGATAATAAATGTACTTTGAACTTTGAAAAGTCCTTCTTTATTCTCATGTTGTGTTTCTTGTCTGTCAAGCAATATTCTATTCATTCTAGAATCCTTCCTGTAATACCTTGTTATCTTGTTAAGCAGCCTCATGTGTGGTACCTCGTCACTGACATGTAATGAAAAAAATATCGATCCCAACACAAACCAATCTGGAACACCACTAATCACTTGCAGCCAACCAGAAAAGGCTCCCATTATTCCCATTCTTTGCCTCCTGCCAAACAACTGCTGCTTTATCCAAGCTTGAATCTTTCCTGTAATACCATGGGTTCGTAGCTTGTTAAGCAGCCTCATGCATGGCACCCTGTCAAAGGCCTTCTGAAAATCCAAATACAAAATATCAACCAATTCACTTTTGTCTATCCTGCTTGTTATTTCTTCAAAGTATTCCAACAGATTTGTCAGGCATGATATTATCATATACCTCCAAGAACCCTGAGACCTCATCCTTAATAACCAACTCCAACATCTTCCCAAACACTGTGGTCGAATTAACTGGCCTATAGCTTCCTTTCTTCTGCCTCTCTTCCTTCTTGAAGAGTGGAGTGATAGTTACAATTTTCCAGTCTTCCTGAACCATTCAACAATTTAGTGATTCTTGAAAGATCATTACTAATGCCTCCACAATCTCTTCAGCCACCTCTTTCAGAACCTTTGTATGTACACCATCTAGTTCAGGTGACATATCTACCTTCAGACCTTTCAGTTTTGCAAGAACCTTTTCTCTAGCTATGGTAAATTCACACACTTCACGACTCCTGACACCTGGAATGTCGGCCATACTGCTAGTGTCTTCCACAGCGAAGGCTGATGCAAAATACTTAGTCAGTTCATCCGCCATTTCCTTGTCCCCCATTACTACCTCTCCAACATAGTTATCCAGTGGTCCAATATCCACTCTCACCTTTCTTTTATACTTTATATATCTGAAGAAACTTTTGGTACCCTCTTTAATATTATTGGCTAGCTTACTTTCATATTCCATCTTTACCTTCTTAATGACTTTTTAGTTGCCTTCCATTGGCTTTTTAAAAGTTTCCCAATCCTCTAACTTCCCAGTAATATTTGCTCCCTCATATGCTCTCCATTTGGCTTTTATGTTGGCTTTGACTTCTCTTGTTAGCCATGTTTACATCATTTTTCCTTTAGAATATTTCTTCCTCTTTGGGATGTGTATATATCCTGTGTCTCCCAAATTGCTTCCAGAAATCCTAGCCATTGTTGCTTTGCCATCATCCCTGCCAGTGTTCTCTTCCAATGAATTCTGGCCAACTTCTCCCTTATGCCTCTGTAATTCACTTTACTCCACTATAATACTGATACATCTAACTTTAGCTTTTCCTTCTCAGAATTTAGGGTGAATGTGATCATATTATGATCACTTTTCCCTAAGGGTTCTTTTACCTTAATTCTGGTTCATTGCACAACAACCAATCTAGAATAGCTGATCCCCTTGTGGACTCAACCATGAGCTCCTCCAAAGAGCCACCTCATAGGTACTCTTGAAATTCTCCCTCTTGAAATCCAGAACCATCCTGATTTTCCTAATATACCTGCACATTGAAATCTCCCATGATTATTGTAACATTGGCCTTTTGGCATGCACTTTCTATCTCTCATTGTAATTTGTAGACAACATCCTTACTGCTGTTTAAGGGTCTGTATACAACTCCCATCAGCATCTTTTTTACCCTTGCAGTTTCTTAGCTCTATCCACAATGATTCAGCACCTTCTGACCCCATGTCACCTCTTTCTAATGATTTGATTTCATTTTTTTATTGCCGTCCCTCTGCCTTCCTGCCTGTCCATTTGCTACAATATGGATCTTTGGACATTATGCTCCCAGCTAAAATCTTCTTTCAACCATACTTCAGTAATGCCCACATCATACCTGTCAAACTGGAACTGTTCTACAAGTTCATCAATCTCATTCCATATACTGTGACCTTTCAAATATAACACATTCAGTCCTGCATTTACCCTTTTCGATCTTGTCCACCTTTTACATTGCAACTCATCCTGTTGACCTCAATTTTGCCCTGTCTACAGTTTCTCCTCACTACACATTGCCTCTGTTTGTAAACCAGCCACCTCATCTTCAGCAGTGTTTGAAGTTAATAATTCATCTCCTTCTATCTTAGTCCACAATCTTATCAAACACCCATGATGAGTTATTAACTTCAAACTTTCTGCATAATCACTCAAAGAGTTGGCCTGCATGTGCATGTAATGGGAGCTGTATAACTAATCACTTTCTACCTTAGGCCACAAATTTATCAATCACCCATCTGTGGCCACTTTCTGGAGGTCCAAGATCCATATGCTCCATGACCGCTGGACTAGGTGTGCAAATGTAGGAGGGGACTATGTTGAAAAATAAATGTGCTAGGTTTTCTAAAATTGACTCCTTCTACCTTAGGCCACAAACTTATCAATCACCCCTCATATCATCCGGAAATCTTGCTCTTGTTCATATAATCTCCCACAACCTGCCTCTTCTCCCCCTTCCCTCCTGAATCACAGAGGCAGACTCAGTGTCAGAGACCCAACCACTGTGACTTTCCTCTGTTAGACCCCTCTAACAGTGATTAGGGGGATGGCCACAAGGGTAGCCTGCTTTGGCTTCTTAACCCCTTTCCCCTTCCTGACTGTCACCCTGTTCAGTGTCCCGCTCCTTGGGTGTAACAACCTCTCTATCATCCTTCAGCCCCCTGAATGATTTGGAGTTCATACATTTCCAGCTCCACCTCCTTAACTTTAGGGTGCATTCTATCACATTATGATCATTTTCTGCTTGGAGTTCCTTTACCTTAAGCCCCCTAATTAAATTTGGTTAATTTCACAATATCCAATCCAGATATGCCTTTTCCTTAGTGGGCTCAACCACAAGCTGCTCTAAAAAGCCGTCTCATATGCATTCTACAAATTCCTTCCCTTGGGATCCAGTGCCAACCTGATTTTCCCAATTTACCTAAATATTGAAATCTCCCATGACTAACAAAACATTAACTTTTTTAGGTGCCTTTTTTTTAATCTCCCATTGCAATTGTACCCCAGAGTCTTGCATTTAATTCCTATCCGATTCTTTTCACTTTGCTGTTCCTTAACTCTGCCCACAAATGTTCTACATCTTCAGATCCTAAGTCATCCTATTTATTTTTTTTTTTTGCTTACACTTTGCTTACCTGTATGTCCTTTCAATACAATGTGTATCTTTGAATGTTATGCTCCCAACCATCAGCCATGACTCAATGATGGCCACAACTTTATACAGTACTCAATGTAAAAGTCTCCACAGGGCACTGATTTTAACCTCATTGAGGCAGTCTGGGATTAGCTGGAGAGACAGAAGCAAGGGAGACCACCAAAGTCTGCAGGAAAACTGTGTTAAGTTCTCCAAGATGGTTGGAACAATCTACCACCCAATTTTCTTAAAAAACTGCATGACAGTGTACTCAAGAGAATTAATGCAGTTTTAAAGGCAAAGGATGATCATACTTAATGTTGATTTGATTTACTTGCTTTACTAAATATTGATTTGATTTAGGTTTTTACTGTTTACCTCTCTTCATAGTAAGTTTTTTTTAGATATTTAGAAAAATTTTTGAAAGCATCTTCAATTTACTAAGTTTTTTTTACACGTACCCAAGATTTTTGCACAGTACAGTAGCTGCCAATCTCTAACTACACTGCAAGATCATCTTCCTTATTCCATATTCTGTGTGCATTCAAATATAACACCTTCAGTTCTGTATTCATCACCCTTTTTGTTTTTGTCCCCATGTTACATTTCAACTCATGCCTCTGCTCTATCATCTCGCTGTTTTTCCTCACAGTATCTGCATCTACTTGTCCCAACCTCAACACTATCACTTCAGTTCCCATCACCCTGCCAAGTAAGTTTAAAACCTTCCCAACAGCTCTAGCAATTCTGCCCGCAAGGATATTGGTCTCTCTCAAGTTCAGATGTAACCAACTTTTTGTATAGGTCATACCTTCCCGAAAGAGATCTCATTGAACCCAAAATCTGAAACCCTGTTCCCTGCACCAATTGCTCAGCCATGCATTCATATGCCAAATCATCCTATTCTGATCCTCACTGGTGTGTGGCACAGACAGCAATCCAGAGATTATTGCCCTTGAGGTCCTACTTTTAAGCTTTTTACCTAACTCCATATATTCCCTCTTCACGACCTGATTGCTTTTCCTAGCTATGTTCTTGGTACTAGTATGTACCATGACTTCTGCCCGCCATCCTCCTCCTTTAGAATACTGTAGACATGATCTGAGACGTCCCAGACCCTCACACCTGGGAGGCAACATACGATCCTGCTGACTCTTTAATGTTCTCTGGATCTCATGTCTGCTCCTCTAATGATGGAATCCTCTATCATTACTATAGTCCTCCTCTCTCCCCTTCCCTTCTGAATCACAAAGCCAGACTCAGTTCCTGAGGCCCGGTCGCTGCACCTTCCCCTGAGTATCTCATGCTCTCCCAAAGCAAATACTTATTGAGAGGAATAGCCACAATGTATTCTGATCCCTGACTAATTTAATTCTATGTGTCTTTGCCATCTGACCATATGTATACCAAAAATTAACTTCCTCTTTTTCAATGTGTGCTCGATTCCTGCTGGAAAGTCAAAACTCTCACTGAAGGTATTGGCTTCGGACACACTGAGAATACATTAAAAACTATGGTCATCAGTGGTTATCCGTCTCTCTGCCCATCGCACCTCAGGAAAGGACTGTAGTGGTGACCTGGAGGTTTACTAGAAGACTTACAGGTGCAACATCTTTATGGCATGATCCAGTGCTTTGCATTTTAAATTTAAAAGTGACTTCCTATTTGACAGATCTAAAGATTTTTTGAGGATACAGCTACCATGGTGGATGAAGAGAAAATATGATTTGGATATACCCAGTTTACAAAAGGTGCTTGATAACAAGACATGTGAATGCTTATCACACAATATTAGGGCTCACTGAGATGAAGGCAATACGTACACAGGGATGGAATGGTGATTCATGCACAGAGGGCAGAGTGTTTGTTGTGTGAGTTGCTGGAGCCAGATGCCATTTGTCAATGATAGAACATTGATACCTTATATCAAGCACAGAGGACAGAAGATTAGAGTAAATGCTTCTTTCTGCAAGTGTCATCATGCCTCTGGAGCCAACTTAACGTGCCCATTACTGACTAACCCTGACCCAAACTGTATGTTTTTGGTATATGGGAGGAAACCAGATCTCCTAGAGGAAACCCTGACAGTCACAGGGAGAACATGTATACTCCTTACAGATAGAGGCAATAATTGAACCCCGATAAGTGACCACTGGCACTGTAAAGTGATGCACTAACCACTACACTACTCCTTTAATTGCAAGTTACTTAAAAAAAAAGCAAATCCCACACTGAAAAGCAATCGTACACAATTAAAGATCATTAATTACATTTAAATAAATAAAAGTATTGTAACTACTATTTTCCCAGAAGGCATTCCTTCTGTGTGCTCAAAGGGATGACTGAGGCCTGGTGGGTAGATTCCTCAGCTGGAGAAGTCTGCAGAGGTTCACACTGCGCTGGGACTTCGTGGGAGCTGACGTGTGCTACGCATGGCAAGCTGGCAACACTGCAGAAGATGCTGAAGCTCGTAGCAACATAGGCCTCTGCCAATAAATACAGGCAACTACAGTAGAAGCACTGGTCCTCGGGGAAATACTCCCCATGACCTTGGCACTCAGGTCTCTCAGAAACTCAGAGCTCCAAAATTACATCCTCTTTTCCAAACCATTCTCACAAATGGTTATAATTAAGACTAAATAGACATTTAGTGACGCAGTGTGAAAGCTGTGCTTTTGTGGTGGTAAATTGGGAAAGGGGAGCGAATTTTCAAATGTATGATTAGAGCACATGATCACTGAACAGCTTTAGAAAGAAATTTGGGGGAAAATGTGACTCAGGACAGTGAAAATGAAATTTAATTTTGATTTGTTAAACATCCTGTGTATGGCTTGAACACAATCAGGAAGAAATATTGATCAATCTGTAAACAGAACTTCCACAATGATATCTGTGAAAGCAATTTTTAAAATAAATTGAATGCATTAGTGAAAACAATACTCATTGTTTGCAGGGATTACTGAGAACCTGAGGAAGGGAAGAGCATTGGCCAAATCTTCAACAATGAGGGCCTGAGGGCGCCTCACAATTCTCACTAAATGGAAGGTGGCATAGAAAGCTCATCAGTGGTAAGCAAAGGACCAGTGATAAAGGTATAAATGCTCTATCATTGGTAAAAATAGAAGGTTGTCATCTGGCCCCAGCAACTCACACAACAAACACTAGAAGTTCTTGAACTATGTATTTTGTACACTGAATAACGGGTGAATGTCTTTCTTCCCATTTTATTTTGAATTATCTCTGACACTTTACCCATCCGGTTTCCAGTGAGTACCACCTGGAGCTTAAGATCCACAGCCATCACCTAGAAAACTTTTGCAATGGTCCTTTCCAGCAACCTGGTTCTCTGCAACAAGATCTGCTTCACCATGCACCCTAGAAAGAAATAGTAACAGATGATGCTGAAATACTCAACAGCATCTGGCATTATCTGTGAAGAAAGAAGAGGGGTAATGATTTAGGTTGAAGAATGCCTGCTCTCATCAAATTAGTTGAATTAATATTATTAACTCTGATTTTTTTTCTCTGCAAATCATCCTTATGTGTATCTTAGCATTTTATAGTTTTATTTCAGATTACCAATACAGTATTGTAGTTACCTTCGGAAATAAGAGAGGTGAAGGAAGAGAAATGGGTGCAGTTACTATTGCAAGAGAGAAGGAGTTCAAAAAGCTGAAAGACCTAAAGGTACTTAAGTCACTTGGACCAGAGGAACTACATCCTAGGGTTCTGAAGGAGGTAGCATTAGCGATTGTGAAGGCATTAAAAATGATCTTTTAAAAAATCATTGGACTCTGGCATGGTGCCAGAGAACTGGAAAATTGCAAATGTTATCCCACTCTTTAAGAAAGGAGGAAGGCAGCAGAAAGAAAATTACAGACCAGTTAGCCTGACCTCAGTGGTTGGGAAGATGTTGGAGTCAATTGTTAAGGGGGGTGATGGAGTACTTGGTGACACAGGACAAGATGGTACAAAGTCAGCACAGTTTCCTTCAGGGAAAGTCCTGCCTGATAAACCTGTTGGAATTCTTTGAGGAGATTACAAGTAGGATAGATAAAGTGAATGTAGTGGAAGTTGTATATTTGGATTTTCAGAAGGCCTTTGACAAGGTGCCACACATGAGGCTGCTTACCAAGTTAAGAACCGATGGTATTACAGTAAAGTTACTAACATGGTTGGAGCTGATTGGTGAGAGGCAGTGAGTGGGACTAAAAGGATCCTTTTCTGGTTGGCTGCCAGTGTTGTTCTGCAGGGGTCAGTGTTGGGACCATTTCTTTTTATGCTGTATGTAAATAATTTAGGATGGAATAGATGGCTTTGTTGCCAAGTTTGAAGATGATATGAAGATTGGTGGAGGGGCAGGTAGTGTTGAGGAAACAGGTAGGCTGCAGAAGGACTTAGACAGATTATAGGAGAATGGGCAAGAGAGTGACAAATGAAATACAATGTTGGAAAATGCATGGTCATACACTTTGATAGTAGAAATAAATGTCTGAACTATTTTCTAAATGGGGAGAAAATCCAGAAATCTGAGACGCAGGGGGACTTGGGAGTCCTTGTGCAGAACACCCCACAAGTTAATGTGCCAATTGGGCTAGTGGTGAGGAAGGCAAATGCAATGTTAGCATTCATTTCAAGAGGTCTAGAATACAAGGGCAAGGATGTGATGCTGAGATTTTATAGGGCACTGGTGAGGCCTTACCCTGAGTATTATGAACAGTTTTTTTTTTGCCCCTTATCTTAGAAAAGATGTTCTGGAGAGGGTCCAGAGGAGGTTCCAGGAAAGAAAAGAATATCATACAAGGAACATTTGATGGTTCTGGCTCTGTACTTGCTGGAATTCAGAAGGATGAGGGGCGATCTCATTGAAACCTTTTGAATTTTGAAAGGCCTAGACACAGTAGATGTGGAAACAATGTTTCCATGGTGGGAGAGTCTAGGACAAGAGGGCACAGCCTCTGTATAGAGGTGCGCCCTTTCAAAACAGAGATACGGAGAAATTTCTTTAGCCAAAGGGTGGTGAATTTGTGAAATTTATTGCCACATGCAGCTGTGGAGGCCAGGTCATTGAGTGTATTTAAAGCAGAGATTGATAGGTTCTTGATTGGACATTGCATCAAAGGTTCTGGAGAGAAGACCAAGAGCTAGGCTTGAGGAGGAGATAAAAAAAGATCAGCCATGATTGAATGTCAGAGCAGACTCGATGGGCCAGATGGCCTAATTTTGCTCCTGTGTCTTAAGGCCTTTTGGTCTTGTAGTCTTATAATTTGCAAATGTTGGTAAACAGGAGCAAATAAACACATTAGGCAAGTTAAGTCATGTTTATTGTCGTTTATCTATGTACACACACAGTATACTGTCAAATGAGACAACATTTCTCCAGACCAGGCTGTAAAAGCATAGTAGTATATATGTTATAACACACGCAAAACACACAATAACTTTGGAAAGTAAATATAAAGTCTACAGATGAATTATGCATAAATAAAGTGTGTACATTAAATATTGTGAGGTACTGAACAGACTAACTGGTGACACTTTGAACTGATTTTCTACAGACCTCTTTACTACACATAAGGTTGTCAGAGAGAATGATACAGCAAAGTGTTCTCTCATAAGACCATAAGACACAGGAGCAGAATTAGGCCATCCGGTCCACAGAGTCTCCTCCGCCATTCAATCATGGCTGATCTCTTTTTTTCTCCTCCTCAACTTCAGTTACTGTCTTCTCCCTGTAACCTTTGATGCCATGTCCAATCAAAAACCTATCAATCTCTGTCTTAAATATACCCAATGACCTGGCCTGCACAGCTGCATGTGGGAACAAATTCTACAACTATCATTTCCAACAAATTCCTCATGTCATTCTCCAGTTTTTAAAGGTCTGTTAGTTACTACACAGGTACATGGAGACCAATTGTTTGGAGACCTGATGAGCTTCTCCATCCATCAGTAGGCAAAAACACTGGAAAAAGTCAAGGTCCTAAATTCACCTTTTGCCTATGTGTTGAAACCTTTTGTAATGTTAGTAGTAATCAACTTAACTTCAGATTCTTCTTAAAATATCAATAAAAAACTAAATTATTATACTTACAGAAATAACATTTTCAATTAAAGAATATTCAAAGTAATTCTATGGTTAAGAGATGACTTAAAATTAAGACACCAGGATATTTGTAATAAGGTTCACTTTGGATTAAGCTTTAGAGGCCAACAACAGAAGGTTTAAGCACTGATCCTGATTAGAAACTCAAATAAGTTAGATAAAAAATGATGAATAAGTACTGCCAGGCAGGCAACACACTCCACTGGATTAAAAATAATAATAAAAAACAAGAAGTTTAAGGTTTTTTCAGGAAATGAGCTTTTGGGTTACCTAATTGGGAATTTAAAATTTAAGGGTTTTTTTCAGGAAATGAATTTTTGGGTTACCTAATTGGGAATTTCAAATTTAAGTGTTTTTTTCAGGAAATGAATTTTTGGGTTACCTAACTGGGAATTTCAAATTTAAAGGTTTTTTTCAGGAAATGAGTTTTTCGGTTACCTAACTGGGAATTTCAAATTTAAAGGTTTTTTTTCAGGAAATGAGTTTTTCGGTTACCTAATTGGGAATTTCAAGATTTTGAAGGGAATTAACATTAGTCTAGGCAATTTCTTAAGTCATCAATGATCAACATAGTTAAAAAAAGTAGAGACAAAAATGAAACATACTGTTGGTTCACAGGGAAAATACACAGGACAAGAAGAACTGTTATTGATATGTCAGCAGTAATGGTTTCAACAATAAGTAGCAGGAAATTCCTGGAATCTGTCATGAAGGATTGGATTAGGACAAAGTCAAAGATCTGGAACCTGCTGAGAGCTACCCAGTGAGTCTCGTGGAGATACACTGACTTGTTGTAAAGTGCTTGGCTGCTCTTTCAGCATCTCCATGCCTGTGCATTCTGGAGTCTGACTGTTCATTCTGCCCCTCTGAATATAGAGGCATTCTGTAAATTCCTGAGTTAACGCTCTGACCTATAGAGTTCTAGAGGGATACAGCCATTTTACATTAATTCCACATTAATCTCATATTTTATCCTTTGCACACTCCCGTCAACTTCTCCAGGATTCCATCAGAATCAGAATCAGAATCAGAATCAGACTTTAATCGCCAAGTACCTGTGCACATACAAGGAATTTACTTCCGGCAGATGTTGTCTCTCTGCTCATAACAATAATAATGATAAATATAAATGAAAATATAGATTATACATACAGATAGTGCAATCCAAGTAATAGTTAGCCGACAGTTAACCGGCAGTTAACTGTTCAGCAAAGTGACCGCAGTAGGGAAAAAATTTCTCCAGTGCCTATTAGTCTTAGTCTGGAGGGATCTGAAGTGCCTACCAGACGGAAGCAGTTCAAACAGTCCGTGCGCAGGATGGAAGGAGACCTTTATGATGTTCCCCGCCCTCTTCTTCAACCTGGAAGAGTACAGGTCCACAATCGAGGGCAGGGAGGCTCCAATGATGCGCTCGGCAGTCCTCACTGTGCGCTGTAGTCTGGTTCTATCCTGCCTACCTAAACAATAATGGCAATTTATAGTGGTCAATTAAGCTTCATGTTTCTGGGATCTGTGACGAAACCAGAAGTTCTGGAGGAAGCTTACAAAGTCATATACAGAATGTACATATAATCATGCCCGAGATTAGGGTTGAATCTTGGTTTCTCACAATGAGGCAACAGCTCAACTAATTATGCTATGGGGCCACCCCTCTCCTGGACACTGGTGTATCTAACACCACATGAATGCTGCAATTTTAGGTAATTTATTTATTTGCTTTCATTTCAGCATATATTTGCTTTTAACTAACTAGAAGCAGTTTTATGTGTTTTAAATAAATGTATCCTTTTTTAAAAATAATTATATTGTTTCCAGCTATTTTCAAATGACTAATCAGCAATGCTTGGAAACAGTGAACAGGCCTCTGACAAGACAGGTTGTTAGAGGACATTAGACTGGTGCAGAGGCAGGGCCTTAGTTCTCAGCGGTTATGCTGCTCCCTGCCCTTTGCATCTCATGAAAGGGCTGTGGTGGTGATCTGCAGGTTTATTATAAGTCTTATAGCCATAAAATCTTTATGGCATGATCCAGTCCTTCAACTTTTTACTTGAGAATGAAATCCTGCTTGACAGATCTGAGGAATTTTTGAGGATACAGCTACCAAGATGGATGAAGAAAATACATGATTTGGATATACTGGTTTACAAAAGATGCTTGATAATGGGACATGAGAATGTTTATCACACAGTATGAGGGTTCATTGAATAAAAGGGAAAATGTAAGCAGGGATAGAAGGTTGATTCAAGAGTAAAAGGGTCATTCTCAGATGGCAAGCTTCTATGCCACAGGAATCGGCACTGGGCTATCAGCTGCTTAGAAAATGTATTAATGAGTTAGACAAAAAGGTGTATGCAGACAGAGAGCAGAAGTGTGCGTAGTTGCCTTTACTAGGGAGAAGGTGCTTGGGAAGCTGAAAGGTCTGAAGATAGATAAGTCACCTGGACCAGATGAACTACATCCCTGAGTTCTCAAAAAGGTAGCTGAAGAGATTGTGGAGGCATTAGTAAAGAACTGAAAGATTCAGGCATTTTTCTGAAGGACTGGAAAATTACAAATGTCATCCCACTCTTCAAGAAGGGAGGGAGACAGAAGAAAGGAAATTATAGGCCAGTTAGCCTGAGTTCAGTGGTTGGGATGATGTTGGTGTCGATTGTAAAGGATGTGGTCCCTGGGTACTTGGAGGCATATGATAAAATAGGTCAAAATGAGCATGGTTTCCTCAAGGGAAAATCTTGCTTGACAAATCTGTTGGAAGTCTTTGAAGAAATAGCAAACAGGATAGATAAAGGAGAGTTGATGGATGTTGTATACTTGGATTTTTAGAAGACCTTTGACTAAGTGCCACACATGAAGCTGCTTAACAAGATAAGAGCCCATGGTAATACAGGAAATATGTTAGCATGGATGGAGCATTGGCTGATTGGCATTGGCAAGAGTGGGAATAAAGTTTACTTATCATCAGTGGCTGACAATATATAATCAAAGGCTTGAGATACTGTGTGATGTCATCTCTAAGTAAGAAGCTGCTCATCCTGGTGCATTTTAAATCATAGTCGGGGACTTCAACCAGGTTTGTTTGAAGAAAATCCAGCCCAATTACCATCAGCATATAACGGGTAGTGCCTGGGGTCCCAACACACTAGACCACTGCTATATTAAGATAAAGAATTTCAACTGTTCAATGCCCAGACCAGGTTTGGGTAAATTGGATCAATTGGCCATCCTTCTCCAACCTGCATACAGGCAGAGGCTAAAGAGGAAAGCCCCATAGATTAAGATAGCAATGAGGTGGTTGTGGGAGGCAGAAGAGTGGCTACAGGTTTGCTTCGAGTCATTGGACTGGGCTGTGTTCAAGGACTCATCTGTGGGTCTGAATGAATCTAGCATGGTTATCATAGACTTTATTAAAACAACTGTAGATAAATGCATGCCGACAAAATCATTCGGAGTCTTCCCAAATCAGAAGCCCCAGATGAACCATGAGATTGGCAATCTGCTGAGAGCCAGGTCAGGGGCATTCAAGTCCAGTGACCAGTAAGGTTACAAGAGGTCCAGGTATGATCTCCTGAAAGCCACCTCACAGGCGAAATGGCAATTCTGGAGTAAACTTGATTCAATGAAGGGTGCTTGACAGGTGTGTCAGTGTTTGAATACGATCACCTCTTATGAAGTTAAAACAAGTTGACAAAGGCAACAGCAAGGGTTCACATCCAAGTGAGCTCAGTGAACTCTATGCTCGCATTGGCAGTCAAGACCAGAAACCCCTGCAGCCACCGATAATTTGGTGATTACCCTCTGAGACGGACGTGCGAGCAGTCTCCAGGAGGGTGAACCCTTGAGGGGTACCTGGCCAGGCACGAAAAACCTGTATTGATCAACTGGCTGGAGTGTTCACTGAGATCTATGGCCTCTTGCTTTGGCAGACTGAGGCACCCATCTGATTCAAGCAGATTTTAAATATGCCAGAGCCCTGGAAAAACGTGGTAACCTGCCTCAATGACTATCATCCAGTAGCAATTACATCCACAGCGATGAAAGGTTTAGCGATCAACATGTCAACTCCTTCCTGGGAAGTGACTTGGATCCACACCAGTTTGCCTATTGGAACAACAGGTCCACAGCAGTTGCCAACTCATTGGCTCGTCTGAACAGCAAAGATGCATACATCAGCATTCAATACCATCATCCTCTCAAAACTAATCAATAAATTCCTAGACCTAGGCCTCAATACCTTCTTGTGCAACTGGATCCTTGAGTTCCTTACTTGCAGACTGCAGTCAATTCAGATTGGCAGCAACATCACCTTCATGATCTCTGTCAGCACAGGTGCACCACAGGTTGTGTACCTAACCCCTGCTCTACTCATTTTACACTTACAACTGTGTGGCTAAGCACAGCTCCAATGCTGTATTCAAGTTTGCTGATGACACCTCTGTTGTAGGCCAAATCAAAGGTGGTGATGAATCAGCACATAGGAGGGAGATTGAAAATCTGGTTGAGTGGTGTCACAGCAACAAACACTTACTCAATGTAAGCAAGACCAAGCACCTGATTATTGACTTCAGGAGAAGCAAACCAAAGTTCCATGAGCCAGTTCTCATTGGAGATCAGAGGTTGAGAAGGTCAGCAGCTTAAAAGTCCTTGGTGCTATTATTTCGGAGAAACTGTCCTAGACCCAGCAAGAAAGAGCAATTAAGAAGAAAGAATGTTAGCACCACTACTTCCTTAAGAATTTGCAAAGATTTGCATGATATCTAAAACTTTGACAAACTTCTATCGATATGCAGTGAAGAGTATATTGACTGGCTTCATCACAGCCTGGTATGGAAACACCAATGTCCTTGAACGGAAAATCTAACCACAAGTAGTGGATATGGCCCAGTCCATCATAGGTAAAGCCCTCCCTACCATTGAGCACATCTACATGGAATGTTGTTGCAGGAAAGCAGCATCCATCATTAGGACTCATATCACCAGCTTCAGGAACAGATACTACCCCTAAACTATCAGGCTCTGGAACTAAAGGGGATAATTTCACTCAGGTTTACTTGGCCCATCATTGGAATGTTCTCACAATCACTTGACTCACTTTCAAGGACTCTTCATCTCATGTTTTCAGTATTTATTGTTTATTTATTATTATTAATTTTGTTCCTTTCATATTTGCACAATTTGTGGTCCTTTGCACATTGGTTGTTTGTCTGTTCTGTTGAGTAAGGTCTGTCATTGATTCTATTGTATTTCCTGGATTTACCATGTATGCCTTCAAGAAAAAGAATCTCAGGTTTATATATGGTGACACGTATGAACTTTGAACTTAAAGGGAAACTTTTCTGATTGGTTGTTAGTGATTAGTGGTGTTCCACTGAGGTCAGTGTTGGGACCGCTTCTTTTTACGCCATAGGACGATGATTTGGATGAATGCATTGACAGATTTGTCACCCAGTTTGCGGATAATATGAAGATAGGTGGAGAGGTAGGTGGTGTTAAGGAGCAGGGAGGCTGCAGAAAGACTTAGAAAAAATGGGCAAAGAAGTGACAGATGGAATACAGTGTCCGGAACAATATGGTCATTCATTTTGGTAGTTGGAATAAGAGTGTAGATTATTCTATAACTAGGACAAAAATTCAAAAATCTGAGGTGCAAAGGGATTTGGGAGTCCTCGTGCAGGATTCCCTAAAGGTTAACTTGCATTCGGTGGAGAGGAAGGTAAATGCAATGTTAGCATTCATTTCATGAGAAGTAGAGTATAAAAGCAAGGATATAATGCTGAGGCTTTATAAGACACAAGCGATGTCTCACTTGGAGTATTTTGAGCAGCTTTGGGCCCCTTATCTAAGAAAGGATGTGCTGACAATGTTGAGAATTCTGAGATGTTCGTGATTCTGGGACTGGAAGAATCGTATGAAGAATGTTTGATGGCTCTGGGTCTATACTCACTGGAACTTAGAAGAAAGTGGGAAGGTCTCACTTAAACCAATTGAATGCTGAAAGGACTCAATGCTGACTGTTTCCTATAGTGGGAGATTCTAGGACCAAAGGGTACAGCCCAGAATAGAAGGTCGACCATTTAGAATGGAGAGGAGAAGGAATTTCTTTAGCCAGAGGGTAGTGAATCTGTGTAATTCATTGTCACAGGCAGCTTTGGAAGCCAGGTCATTGGGTGTATTTAAGGCAGAGTTTGATAGGCTCTTGATTAGTCAGGGCAGGAAAGGTTACAGGGAAAAGGCAGGAGAATGGGGTTGAGAGGGAAAATTCATCAGCCCTAATGAAATGGTGAAGCAGACTCGATGGGTGGAGTGGTGTAATTCTGCTATTCCTTTTGGTAGAATTAATTGAAAAACAGAATATTCTTCAAACTTTTAAATGATGTTCAACGCACACACACACACACACAATGTTTGTTTGCTGATACAGCAACAATTAGGACAGTAAATTATATGTTAATGTTATTTACAAAGGAGTTTGCATACAAGAATAAAGTAGCTTTGGCACAATTGTTCAGAAGATGCTTATTTAATGTCTACCTTTCTGGCATCTATACATGTGTGCATTCAGCAGTCAGAGTGTAGTTTACAAAGAACTATGTATGATTACTGGTGTTTCAGTCACCTTCCAACGTTGTGTACCCTTTCAATTCTCTCCTTTATCTAGCTATCAAATATAATCATAAACATTGTACTCACAAATGTGCTCTCTGTCAAAATTTATCCTAAGATTCTTTGCAATCACCAGAGTGGAATATTTTTATGTAAATGCATAGATGTCATGTATGCATGTGATGCAATGACATCATCGTACATGCGATGCAATGACATCATTGTACATGCCTCATATGAACATGTTAGTCACTGTTAGACTGAAGTTTATGTGTATGCTCAGCTCCTGGAGACTTAAAAAATATATAGATTTACTGAGCAGCGCTACAAGATTGCCAGTTGTAATGCATTTGGTCGGTATGCCAATGAACGTAGTCACAATTGGCTACTGTGGCTGTTTGAAGAAACCCTCTGTAATACCAATAGAGCATTGATTATCACAGGTTTCTGACATTCCCTCATTGGGAGGAGAAACTGTCTCAGCTGTCAAAATTTTTCTGGGTATTCAGCAATTCAATAAACGCACAGGAACAGTTAAGTAAAGAAAGCAATGGTCTTTAGCAAGGAGAGAAATGTTGGCAACTGGGGAATTAAGCACAAAACAGAACTGAGATTGTTGGAGAAGGCTTGAGTGCAGCAACATAGAAACATAGAAAATAGGTGCGGGAGTAGGCCATTTGGCCCTTTGTGCCTGCACCGCCATTCAGTATGATCATGGCTGATAACATCTGGGCACAAGATGGACCAAATAGATAATTCAAAGAATCTGCACAGAGTTTCATGAAGGAAGTGGAGTTCTTCACATTTCACATGGACAAGACAGAAATGCTCTTTATATTAAACAATTTTTTCAATGTTGTGGACCATATTAAGAGTACAGGCACTGAATACTTCTACAAGACAGTGTGAGAAGGCTACTTTATTGATGGTGATTGGCCAGAGACCTATTTCATTCTTTCAAGTCTGGAAATGGAGCAGAAAGTCAGTGATGATCTATTCACAGAGGTAACGCAGGAATCAGAAGATCTTTTCAATCATTTGAAACAGCAGAGAGAGATAAGTCAGGGAAATGGAATTGTGATTGATTTATTTTTGGCACGTGTACAAAGATACAGTGAAAAGCTTACTTTTGCAAGCCATCCATACAGATCATTTGAAAGCATATGTGCAATGAGGTTGTGCAAGGGAAAAGCAATCACAGGGTGCTGTATGTGAATCAAAGAGCCGGAGAAACGGTGATCATTTTGTTGCATTGGAAGACCAGTGTGAATCTGGTGAATATTTAGCTATGCACTGCAGGACAGTTTTGTGTGCAGCTTAAGTGTTAAACGGATTCAGTACAAGTTGTTAAGTATGCAGAGTTGTGTGCCTGGCCTGCCTTGCAGCATAAATGCAGATGCAGTGAAAATTGCCAAGGCATTTTACACATCACCAGTCACAACATAACTTGGGCAGCACAGTGGCGCAGAGTTAGTGTTGCTGCTCACAGCTCCAGGGACGCGGATTCGATCTCCACTTGGAGTGTTGTCCATGTTGAATTAGCATTTCTTTTCTCCTGTGAACACTATTCCTCTGGGTGTTCTGTAAAACACCCCTTGGAGTAAGCAAGCAGCGAAAGAATTAAATGAACATGTGTGAGAAAATAAGTTGTAGAGCTTCAGGGGAATAGGAGAAGTTAAATAAGACTCATGTGATCAATATGATAAATATCCTCATAAATAAGTAAATAACTCCAGTAACATACCCTTTGGTGCAAGTAGGCAGCAAAAAGACTCATATGGGGGGAGCTGATGAGCACATGAGAGAAAATAGGCTGTAGAGTTTCAGGGGAATAGGAGAGGGGAAATAAGACTCGTGTGATTAATATGATAAATACATAAAGAAACAAATAGTTAAATAAATAAATAGGACTCTTGTGAAATACTCTTTGGTTTAGGTATGCAGCAAAAAGAATAATTTGGGGGAACTGATGAGCACATGAGAGAAAATAAGCTGAAGAGCTTTGTAGGAAAAGGGAAACAAGACTCATGATTTGCTCTATTGAGAGCCAGTATGGATCCGATGAGCTAAATTACCTCTTTATGCAGTATAATTAATAAAAATGGGCATTTGTTGCCAGGAGCCAAATGCTAAAGCCCTATTCCAGAGCTAATGTCTGCAGTTTGTGAGTGTAAGATTCATCTGTAACCGCTTGCGGTAAGTCCATCCTTTAAGGAGCTAAAGTGTTGTTTGTGACAGAAGAAGCATTAAACAAGAACACGCAAATCCAAACCAGAACCACTAAGCACAGCAGTGCTGCAACACCTGTCCACTGGGGAAATTTGTCCAACAGGGAATTTCCGAGGAAAACAGCATGATATGGAATTGCAGATTGCGCTGCACACTACATGTGGGAGGAAGCAGCTTATCTCAAGACAGAAGGTCTCAAGATAGTGACGAAGGGTCTCGGCCCAAAACATAGACTCTTTATTCCCCTCTGTAGATGCTGTCTGACCTGTCCAGGCTTGGAGAGGATAGTGAATGCAAAACTAGTGTCAGATTGTATTTACCTAAGGCAGTGGGGTTCTACATTAAATGTAAGTCTTCTCAGCTACAGAGTTACTGTGATTGGGTCATTCACTCACGCCTCATTTTGATTGTTGGCAGGTTGAACAGCTGCCCCCCCACCCATTTTCCCTTGACATGGCTGTGAGATTTCAACTCCAAGCAGAACAACCAGGGTATTCCAGGGTGAGCTGTAACAGCCCTACCTCGAGTAACATTATCTCACATTTTGGGAATGCAGAAAAGAAGAATTTAATCACAATTTGTTAATTAGCTAAATTCTGATTCAAGCTTCACACAATACTATATTAAACTAGGGGATAGACCCCAGCACAGCTGAGATGTACTGCAGACTTTGAATGTGCTTCTGTTTCTTTCGGCCCTAACCTGCAGAAAATGAAGGGATGAATCAAAAGAAAAAAGAAGTTTTTATATTCTTGGGAAAAGCAAAGAGAACCATTTTAACACAAAAAAAAAACTGAGAACCTTAAGACTAGCAAAAACAATAACACATAAACACAGGATATGGGTGAGATTTTTCAGCTTAGCTTTAATTTGATCACAAATGTCAGGCTAGTTGAAAAGGAAAATCCCATGTAATCAAAATGAGAGTGGCAAATTGGGATCTGAAATTGGTTCAAAGCAGGAAGTAAAGTATAATAGTTAATGTGATTTTCTCGCGCAGGTTCCTCTTTTTTTTTGGTACATATAATTTTGTAGACTTGACTATAGGCAGCCAGATGCAGGTGTTTACAAATAATACAACAAATTGTGAGGAGGAGGACTAAACAGTGCACCAGGTTATGAATGGCTGTGAAGGAATGGCAAATGTAATGTTATGCTCAGAAATTTTGAGTTAACAAATTGCAAGAGTTTGAAAAAGTTGAAGGAATGCTGAAGAAAGAGGAAGAAAATGATCTATGGTAGAATTGAGGGACATTGGAGATGATAACCTAGTTAAAAAGATAGTCTGAAAGGTACACAAATGTCTTACTTTATTTGCCAGCCAAGGAACATTAGAACATAAGGCAGTGCAAGATCTGTCTAGGGCATTAATTAGACCACAGTTCAGAACGTGAAAGATATGGAAGAAAATAGTGGAACACACTGAAGAAATATTTGACAACAAATTTATTTCTGGAAGTGGTTATAGAACCAGCTACTGAAGAGGAGACACAAACTGATGGCGAGCTGAACCATGATGTCATACATCTTTCAAATCATGAAGTAACAGCACCATAGACCCCTAACACAGATAAGAAAGCCTAACCATCTGAACTTAAATGGGAAAAGTGAGAAAGTAGTGTGATGTACTTATATTTAAGTATGTAAATTACCTTTATTATTTACTTATTTAGCAATACAGCATGGAGTAGGCCTTTCCAGCCCTTTGAGCCGTGCTGCTCAGCAACCCCCTGACAGCCCCGGTTAAACTCTAACCCAATCACAGGACAATTTACAGTGAACAATTAACTACCTGGTACATCTTTGGACTGCGAGAGGAAACTGGAGCACCTCAGGCAGACCTGCGCCCCCCCCCCCCCCTCCATTCTATAGGGCGGATGTACGAATTCTGTACAGATGACCCCGGAATTGAACTCTGAACTCTGACGCTCGAGCTGTAATAATGTCACACTTGCTACTATGCTTTTGTGGCACCCACGTGGTTTGGATGAAACAGAATAACATCATCATGATACTTAAGATATAAACATAATTTAATAGATTTTACACCGTGAAAAAGCATGTTCTGGAGCTCATAGATTGCATTAGAAATTATCAGCAGTACATCTAAAATGTGGTCCGTAAAAAGCTGGTGAGGAGTATTAGTATATGAAAAATTAGTGCATGAAATATTGAAAGATCACTTGGATAACATAGAGGTTTGTGGGGTTGGGGGAGGGGGTGAGGCTGTGAAGTTGTGGGAATTCCATCCACCATACAATCAACACTGATTGTTTTAATTGCCTTGGTACCGAGAGAAATTTCAGTGATTTTTCTAAACTGGGGCAAAGAATGTTCATTATTTTCCCTGACTGGTCTAGCAGATAATGTCCATGAAGTTGGAGAAGAGGGGAATGGGAATGATAGTGTGACAAGTTCACTGTCTGTTCATAAGCTCCATCCTGACTTTAGTTAGAACATCACCAGGCCCTATTTGCACCGGAATCTTGGCCAAAGGAGGTAGAAGTCACAAAATTCTCATTCTGATCATGATCTGTCAGATCTGTTAGAAGAAGAGAAGACATCAGATTGGGAAGTGTTATAATATCCCTGTAATTAAGCTGGCTGAATGCATTCACTATCTGGTTTCAGGCATGAAGAATGGTGGATGAGATGAGATACAAACTATTGATATGCTCACAGTCACGTACCCCAGTATGAAAAGTTCCATCAGCCAGGTGGGCTATTCCTGCTAAAGGAGATCTCAAGCTGAGAAGTAAGGTAATAATTTTCATTCACATCTCCTTTTTGCCTGAAAGAAGTGTCTCCTACGCAAATTAGATTGATGAAAAAGTCAGGGAATAAACTGATAAGAAATGGATAAAAGAAAATATATTTGGATCAATGGATACATTAAAAAGGATTTTCAACAAAAATGAGCAAATATAAGGGAGCAAGGTGAAGGGAAGAATATAATTTTTAAACTAAGTGCTAAGAGGTTCAAGCTTACAACAGCTGAACGATTAACAGAGCTATAATTAACGTTAATTCAGAAGAATTGTAACATTGTATTACTTTTGAAGGTAATTTATATTCTGGGCACCGAAATGTTGCTTAAAACACAAGAATTTTTTTTTCAAAAATAAGAGAGGCAATAGTGAAACAAGAGCAACATTCTGATATGTTGTGGAACCTCCACTGGGAAACAAAGCTGTAGCTTCATTTTATGACAGAACAAGGGTTGTTTTGAAAGGTTTGACAGTTTGAGAGGCAGTGAAGCTGGACTGGATTTTCAGGCTGACTGCTTCTTTTCCTCTGAAGGTTCTCCCGAGCTTTCATTTCTTCACAGTGTAGTGACTGGTAGCTAATGAAGTAGGCACAAATGACATTGCCTTTTCCATTGCTTACTTTCTCTCTCTTTATAACTCCTACCCTCAACTTTTTCCTATTAGTAGATGTATGGTTTATTAGGTTACGCGGTATATTAGATATATGGTGTTTTGGATATATGGGCAACATGGTAGTAGCATAGAGGCTCATGCAATGTTTTACATCACCAATTCAGTGCCCTCAATTCCTCCCACTATCTTTAAGGAGTTTGTATAT
The DNA here is from genome assembly GCF_030144855.1 of Hypanus sabinus. Taxonomy (NCBI): domain Eukaryota; kingdom Metazoa; phylum Chordata; class Chondrichthyes; order Myliobatiformes; family Dasyatidae; genus Hypanus; species Hypanus sabinus. The sequence goes on from NC_082707.1 coordinate 36,717,656, forward strand.
TCTCCCTGGGACTGCATGGGTTTCTTCTAGATTTTCCCGATTCCTCCCACATTCCAGAGATATACAGTTAGGGTTAGTGAATTCCGGGAATGCTATGTTGGCATTGGAAGTGTGGCAACACAATCTGAGCCGATTTGATTTGACACACACCATGCATTTCACTGAATGCAGCCTACACAGGATTCTGGAGGAACTCAGCAGGGTCAGGCAGTGTCTATGGAAAAGAGTAAACAGTGAGCATTTTGGGCTGCAACCCTTCATCAGGACTGGAAAAAATGATGAGAAGTTTCCATCTTTTTTTCCAGTCCTGATGAAGGGTCTCAACCTGAAATGTCTTCTTCTTACACTTTTCCATAGATGCTGCCTGGCCTGCTGAGTTCCTCCAGCATTTTCTGTGTGTTGCTTTGGATTTCCGGCATCTGCAGACTTTCTTGTGTGTTTCATTTCACTGAATGTTTTATTTTACATGTGACAAGTGAAGCTGATCTTTATTATAAAATGTATAGATCTTCATATCTTTTGCATTAGGAGTTTTCCCATCTATTACAATATATTCTGAATATGTGAGACATTTATGTAATGATTTCCCTGACTCCAAGTTTGGCTTTGAATGCAGCCACCATTATTCTACCACCACAATTTAATTCAGAATTAAGAATTCAGGTTTAATATTCCCTTATGCATTTTTGCTCAGCACCAGTATTCTTACACAAGTTAAGAGATAATGTGATTAAGATTCATCTCCTGTACCTAATAAAGTGGCCACTGATTGGTCATCTGCTGCTGTAACACAACCACTTCAAAGTTTGATGTGTTGTGTATTCAGAGATGCTCTTCTGCACAGCACTGTTGTAACATGTGGTCAGTTGACTTACTTTCACCTTCCTGTCAGCTTGAACCAGTCTGGCCATTCCCTTCTGACCGCTTTTTTACCAACAGAACTGTCGCTCATTGGAACTTTTTTTTTATTTTTCATACCATTCTCTGTAAACTCTAGAAACTGTTGTGTGTGAAAATCCCAGGAGGTCAGCAGTTTCTGAGATACTCAAACCACCCAGTCTGGCACCAACAATCATTCCATAAAGTCACTTAAATCTCCATTCTTCCCCCTTCTGATGTTTGGGCTGAACAATAACTAAACTTTTTAGTTTGCCTTTATGCTTTTATGCATTGAGTTGCTGATTGGCTGATTAGAAATTGTCATTAAAAGGTATAGATGTATCTAAAAAAGTGTCTACGGAGTGTAAATCTGAATCTTAGCCAACGCTTATTCCATAAACAACTCTTCTTCCTCAATAAGAAGAAAATAATTGCCTTGTCCTGTATCTGAATGCTACTTCCTAGATTTTGCTGCATGAACATTGGCTTGCATGTTTCCCAAACCCCAACAGTGGATAAACTTCCCTGGACGCAAGTTGCTTTGGGATGGTTTAATTTTTATTAAAAGCCTTTCAAATAACAGACCTTTTTTTTTTACCAATCTAGTTAGAAGCATGACAGTAAGAATTAGCCTTTTCATTCTACTCTACAAATCCTAATGATCTCTTTTGTCTCTCAGTGAACCGAACTGAGCCAACCGGTTGTAAGATTAAACTGCAGAATTTGATCGTAGCTTTCTTGGATCTGCATTCTACTGTTTAGAGGAATAAGTGTCAGGAGAAACCATTCAAACACTACCCATCCATCAAACTCCCTTTTCCAAAAGCTCCCTTCTGGAAAGTGCTACTAAATCAAAAACATAATGCCATGTTAAAGTTTTCTTCCCCCCCACCCCCCCCCCCGCCCACCCGTAGTTAATCTGATCAACCATTCTACTCCACCCCTTCTTCTATTACCCAAAGTTCAAAAGTTGGAAATTTATTATCAAAGTACATATATATATCCATACACAACCTAGAGATTTATTTTCTTGTGGGCATTCACGTTAAATATAAAAACACAGAAGAATCAAAGAAAGACCATATCCAATAGAATGGACAATAAGCACTGTGAATAATAATAATGATAATAACTAATTAAGCAATAATTTCGCGACATGAGATGAAGAGCCCTTGAAGTCCACGGGTTGTGGGAACAGTTCAGTAATGGGGTGAATGAAGTTATCCCCTCTAGTTCAACAGCCTGATGCTTGAGGCGTAATAACTGTTCCTGAACCTGGTAGTGTGAGTCCTGAGGCTTCTGTACCTTTTTCCCAGTCGCAGCAGTGAGAAGTGAGCATGGATTGGATGGTGGGGGTCGTTGATGATGGATGCTGCTTTCCTGTGACAGTGCTCCATATAGATGTGCTCAATGCTGGGAGGGCTTTACCTGTGATGAACTAGCCATATCAACTATATTTTTAAGCTTTTCCATTCAAGGTGTTTCCATAACAGGTCGTGATGCAACCAGTCAATATACTCTCCTCCACACATCTATAGAAGTTTGTCAAAGTTTTAGCTGGTGTGGCAAATCTTTGCAAACTTCTAAGGAAGTAGAGGTGCTGCCATGCTTTCTTCATAATGGTACTTGCATGCTGGACCAAGGACAGATTGTCTGAAACAATACAGAGGAATTGAAAGTTGCTAACCTTCTCCACTCTGATGCACAGATGAGGACTGACTCATGGACCTTCTGATTCCTCCGCCTGAAGACCATAATCAGCTCCTCGGTCTTGCTGACATCGAGTGAGAGTTTGTTGATGTGGCATCACTCAGCCAGATTTTCAGTTCCCCTCCTAAATGCTGATTCGTCACCACCTTTGATTTAGCCGAAGACAGTGGTGTTGTTGACAAACTTTAAATGGCATAGGAGGTGTGCTTAGCCTCACAGTCAGAAGTGTAAAACAAGCAGAGCAGGAGCAAAGCACACAGACTTCTTAGTGCACCTCGGCTGATGGAGATGGTGGAGGAAATCTTGTTTGCCAATCCAAACTGACAGGTGACTAAGTGAGGAAATCGAGGATCCAGTTCCACTAGGAGGTATTGAGGCCTAGAACTTGCAGCTTATTGATTGGTTTTGAGGGGATGCTAGTATTGAATACTATGCTGTAACATTCTCCATAGCTGCTTCAGTTTTTGGTATATGTGCAGTAGCTATACATTGAATTTCAATTTGAATATGCTCATTCTAACTTTTGACCTACTTCACTTGATCCAGCTTGTTTGTTTTCTGTAAATTTAACTAATCAGGCTTTTGTGTATGAGACTGGTTATTCAAACAAACTAAAAACAGTTGACATTACAATGGGGACAGGAGTCACTGTTTTTCCCATCCTAACAACCTTCCTTTTAAAAAGTGCTTGTTATCTTTTCACTCAGGGTGTGTTCATCGACACAACTACAAAATTTACGAGGGGTGATTGATATGTTCATAGCCTAAGGTAGAAGGAGGTGAGTTATACAGCTCTCATTACATGCACATGCAGTTCAACTCTTTGAGTGATTATGCAGAAAGTTTGAAGTTAATAACTCATCGGGGTGATTGATAAGTTCATGGCTTAAGGTAGAAGGAGTTTCATAAAGGGACTTAATATCGAAATCTATCAGAATTTAGAACATAGAACATAGAAGAGTAGAGCACAGGAACAGGCCATTCAGCCCACAAAGTTGTGCTGAACCAGCTAATAAGCAAACAAGACACCCAAACCCTAATTCCCCTAACCTACACCATGTCCATATCCCTCCATCTTTCTTACATCTATGTGCCTATGCAAATGTCTCTTAAAAGCTTCTAATGAATTTGCCTCTACCACCATACCAGGCAGCACATCCCAGACATCCACAGCTCTCAGAGTAAAAAAGTTACCTCTCACATGACTCTTGAACTTACTCCCTCTTCAATGCATGCCATCTGATATTAGACATTTCAACCCTGGGAAACAGATACTCCCTGTCCACTCTATCTATGCCTCTAATAATCTTGTAAGCCTCTGTCAGATCTCCCCTCTGCCTTCGGCAGTCTGGATTAAACAACCTAAGTTTATCCAGCCTTTCATGATAGTGCATGGTCCCTAAACTAGGCAGCATCCTGTATAACTCTTCTGCACCATCTCCAAAGCCTCAACATCCTTCCGATAGTGGGTGAACCAGAACTGTACTCAGAACTCCAGATGTCGTCTAACCAGGGTTTCATAAAGTTGCAATATAATCTTCTAACTTTTGAACTCAGTGCCTTGACTAATAAAAACAAGCATTCCATAAGCCTTCTTAACCACTTTATCAACTTGTGTAGCCACTTTCAAGGAGCTATGAACTTGGACCACAAGATCTCTCTGCTCATCAACACTGTTAAGGATCTTGCCCTTAACAGTGTACTGTCTTATTTCATTTGCCTTACCTAGGTGCAACACCAAATATTTATCTGGGTTAAACTGCATCTGCCATTTCTCAGCCCATATATGCTGCTGACCTTATATCATGCTGTATTCTTTGCCGTTTTCTACACTATCCACAATTCTGCTACTCTTAGTGTCATCTGCATATGTACTAACCTCCCTCCCCATTTACATTTTCATCCGGGTTGTTTATGTACATTCATTAGAAACAGCAGAGGTCCCAGCACAGGTCCCTGTGAAATTCCACTAATGACAGACCTCCAGCTCAAATAAGTCCCTCAACCACAACTCTCTTTCTTCTACATGTAAGTCAGTTCTGAATCCAAACAGTCATTTTGCCATGGATCCCATGCATCTTAGCCTTCTGGATTAGCTTCCCAAAAGGGACTTTGTCAAACGCCTTATTAAAATCTATGTAGACAACATCCAGTGCCCGACCCTCATCAATCTCTCTCGTCACCTTGTCAAAGTTGGTAAGCCACAACCTGCCATGCCCAAAACCATGCGGCACTCCCTAATTAGGCCATGTGTCCCAAATCCTTATATATCCTATCCTTAAGTATTTTCTCCAGCAATTTCGCTACAATGACATGAGACTCACTGGTCTATAGCTCCCTTGTTCCCTTCTTAAATAGACATTAGTCACTTGCCAGTCCTCTGGGACCTCAGCTGTGGTTAGAGAAGAGACAAAGGTACCAGCAATCTTGTCTCTTGCCTCCTTCAATAACCAGGGATACATTCCATCAGGCCTGGGGACCTATCGAACTTAATACTCATTAGGAGGTCCAACACTTCATCCTCCTTGACCTCTAAATGCCCTAATATATTTATACACTCAGTACCAAACTTCTGGTCTTCCATATCCTTTTCCTTGGTAAATACTCAAGAAAAGTACACATTAAGTACCTCACTCACATTCTCTACATCCAAGCAAATGCCTCCCTTTATCCTTGTGTGGTTCCACCCTCTCTCTAGTTATCCTTTTACTCAATGTATGTATAGAATGCCTTGGGATTTGCCTTAATCAAACTTTCCAAGGACGCTTCATGGGCTCTCCTGGCTTTCCTAATCCATTCTTTTGTTTTCTTCTGACTTCCTTATACTCCTCATGTGCTTCTTTACCCTAACTTCTGAATCTTTACATACATTTCCTTGTTGTTTTTGATTAATTTCATCACCTCTCTGGTTATCCAAGGTTCTCTTATTTTTCATTTCTGGTCCTTCCTTACAACTGGTATGTAGCTTTCCTGTACTCTGTGCATTTGATCTTTAAACACCCTCCACATGTCTGATATGGACCTGCCAGAGAAAAGGTGTTCACAATTAATGCTTCTAGGTCCTGCCTAATATCTTTGTAATTTGCCCTACTTCAATTTAAAAATCTCCCACAAGGACCATACCGATCCTTATCTATAGCTATCCTGAAAGTTAAGGTGATGTGGTAATTGTTCCCAACTGTTCACCCACTGACAGGACAGTCACCTGGCCAGGCTCATTACCCAACACCAGGTCCATTACAGCCCTTCCTCTCATTGGACCGTCCATATATTGATGTAAGAATCCTTTCTGGATACACTTAAAAAAATTCTGTTCCATCTAGATCCCTTACACTGAGAAGTTCCAGGTTATATTAAGGAAATTAAAATCCCCCATGAGAACAACCCTATTATTTTCATAATGAGCCAATAACTTGAAACCAGCCACTCATTCACCCATGCAATCATCCTAATCCTGCCTGCACTAGCCTGTGCACAGGGAGTAATCTGGAGGTACCAATCTTGGATAGCACGCACAAAATGTTGGAGGAACTCAGCAGGCCAGGCAGTGTCTATGAAAAAAGTACAGTCAGTGTTTCAGGCCAAAACCCATCAGCAGAACTGGAGAAAAAAAGCTAGAGTAAATTTAAAAGGTGGGGAGAGGGGAGAGAGAGCCACCAGATGATAGGTGAAACCGAGAGGGGGAGGGATGAAGTATAGTAATTTGATTGGTGAGATGAGGTGAATGGGAGGATGAGGGGAGGACATCACTGGAAGTTTGAGAAATCAATATTCATGCCATCAGGTTGGAGGCTACCCAGACGGAATATAAGGTGTTGTTCCTCCAACCTAACTGTGGCCTTATCACTGCAGTGGAGGAGGCCATGGATGGACATATTGGAATGGGAATGGGAATGGGAAGTGGAATTAAAATGGGTGGCCACTGAGAATTCCCACTTGTTCTGGCGGACAGAACGTAGGTGCTCAGCAAAGTGGTCTCCCAATCTACATCGGGTCTCACCAATGTACAGGAGGCCACACCGGGAGCAGCGAACGCAGTAAATGACTCCAACAGACTCACAGGTGAAATGTCACCTCAAAAAGAAGGGCGGTTTAGTGCCCTGGATGGTAGTGAGGGAGGAGGTGTAAGGGTAGGTATAGCACTTGTTCTGCTTGCAAAGGTAAGTTCCAGGAGGGAGATCAGTGGGCTTCGGCCCGAAACGTTGATGCTGCCTGGCCTGCTGAGTTCCTTCAGCATTTTGTGTGCGTTGCAGATTTTCTCTTTTTTGTGGTTAGCAACCTTGTAAGTCCTTCTCTTCAGCCTCTTTCCTAACTCAATAGACTTACTGCATAGGACCTCCTCCCCTACTCTGCCTATGTCATTGGTGCCCAGTATGCACAACAACCTCTGAATGTTCCTCCATCTTAAGAATATCCGGCAGCTGCTCTGACCTCAGCACCCGGGAGGCAACACACCATCCTAATGCCTCTTTTGAAGCCATAGAATCTCCTTTCTGTCCTCCTATCTATCAAGTCCACTATAACAACCACACTGCATGACCTTACTGTCCCTATCGAGCCTCAGAGCCGGCCACAGTGCCACCAGCCTGGCAGCTGCTGTCGTGATCTGATGGGTCATTTCCACCCAGCAGTATCCAAAGCAGGGAATAGCCACAGGGAAACCATCTACTGTCTGAAGTCTGTACTCTGGGTGTGGCCACATCTTGAAAAGTTTCATATAAAAGTCTCTTTAAGCCTCCCGAATAATCCTGAGTACATCCAACTCCCCGAGCCTGTCATTCAGGCGCTGAGGTTGGGCGCACTTGTCAGGTATCCTGAATTCCCACATCTAACAGGAGGAGCGTTCCATCCTGACAACTCTATACAAAAAAAGAAAAAGGCTTGTCTCTTTGTAAGTGTGCTTTTGCCCGCTCAAGCCGAAGCTTTCACACTCTATCACCTGCACACTCTGACACTGGCCGCTCCACTTGTGCCTACCCTCCTTTTATTAGCCTCTGATACCGACACCAATACCTTCTATGCCTGCACAGCCCTAAAAGACTGGCCTTTCTTTTATTTTACCTTCCATGAATCGGAGCTGGATCTTGCTGGAGCTGGTCATTTTCTATCATGTGCCATTAGTTAGTATTGTTCAATCCATCAGATAGGTCATTAAATATTTCCAGCACGTCAGCCCATGGCCACCTCTACGGCCATGATGAGAGCACTCACAAGCTGGTGGGGCTAGCCCTCATATTCCATTTGGGTAGCCCTCAACCTGACTGCATAACTGTCAATTTCAATAAGTTCTGGTACTTTCTCCCACCTCCCCCTTCTCTTTTTCTCCATTCCCATTTCTGGCTCCCCTCTCACCCCTTATCTTCACCTGCCCATCACCTCCATCTGGTGCCCTCTTCCTTCCCTTTCCCCCATGGTCCACTGTTTTCTCCTAACAGACTCCCTCTTTTTCAGCCCTTTACCTCTCCCATTTATTACCTCCCAGCTTTTCATTTCATTTCTCCTCCCCCACCCACCCACCTTCCTCCTCACCTGGCTTCACCTCCCAGCCAGTACTCTCCTCTCCCACCACCTTCAAATCCCGATTTCTTCTGCTTCCTTTCCAGAGTCTCAACAGAAATGCCGACTGCTATTCCCCACCATAGATGCTACCTCACCTTGCTGAGTTCCTCCAGCACTTTGCGTCTGGTGCTCCGGATTTCCAGCTTCTGCAGAACCTTTAGTGTTTCCGAAGTTTTTTTAACTGAGAGACACGCGGGCTGAGTGAGTTGATCGATAGCAATGCAGCAAAGAAAACACATCTGGGAACCTGGCAAACAAGAGGAGAAATGTCAGCTCCTCCAGAAATGACATTTAGAGATTGAGAAATTAACATCAGAAGGAATGGAATGGATGATGAATTAGACTGGGTGAACTTCGTGTTAAATCATGTACTGGAAAAAAAAATAAAGAGGATTGAAAAGGTTCCCTCTCAAGAGAAAACAAAGTAGAAAGAGGAAAAACTATTAAACTCCGGTAGTTCAGCCACAGAGCCACTTCAAAAATGAAGTGCACTATTCTGTTCTTATCTTTTATAATCTTGTCAGGAAATGTAGAGGTGGCTTGACCCAAAAGCAGATTGGTGGAGATAATTCAGTGATTAACAATAACTTTCATAATAGACAACAAAATTACATGCCACGAGGGGCCACAAAACAAGAGAGAATGGAGCCTAAACACAACAGGCAACAAGGTGAACTTTGGACAGGGAGAGTGAATGCTAGGAACAAATGGTTGAGGCCATCACTGGTGCCTTCATATGTGGTCCAGGAGGTTTTAGCCTGAGAAGACCTGACAGGGAACCACACCCAATCACCCCCACCCAAAGCTCAAATAGCTCAGCCCAGAGCTGACACTTCTTCCATATGGAAAGGTTAGAGGTTAGAGGTTAAATTTCTCCATTTGTTGATTGGCTCTTCCTGACTGTCCATTGGTCTGCAGATGATAGCCGGAGTACAAACTCACTGAAGTGCGGAGGAGGGAGCAGAAGGCTTGCCAGAACCGGGAGTGAGTTGTGGACCCCGGTCCAACACAATGTCTCAGCAGAAGCTTGGGAGGAGGACTAGGTATTAAAGAACTAGGTCTGACTTCTCAGCAGCTGATGGAAGTTAGGGGAAGGCAATGAAGAGGGCCAGACCACCACTGTTATCATTATCATGGCCCCCATAAGAAGGTGGGAAACCCATACTGGAATACATGGTGATGTGGGACCATGGCTGTTGAGGGACCAGTGTGGGGGGCACAAGAGCCCAGAGGTCTGCTGGTTGGAGGAATTGAACTGGGCACACTGAGGGCAGACAGCGATGAACTGACATACAGCTTGGATGACGATGGGCCATCAGAACCAGGGTCCATCATGCACCTGGGTGACCAGAGGGGAGTGAGGAGTGGGCCCACTGGAGTGCGGCTGTGCTCATGGCCAGGTGGTTGTCAGGTGTGCTGGCTGGAGCAAGCTTGTGTTGCAACTCCTGACAGATCCGGTTTTCAAGGTCCCAGACAATCGTTGGGCGGATCTGAGAGCACAGAATGATCTGTCTCTGTTTCAGCTGGATAGAACTGTCATCCACCTTTATGTTATTGGAACTGGGTCAGCAGATGATGGCCAAGTTGAGTTGTTCAAAGAAGAGGGCCCAGCAAGCCTGATGTGGATTGAGTTGAAATTTTTCTCTTCCTCTGTCTTCTTCTTCAGTTCCCCACTCTGGCCGTTTACCTCCTCTCACCTACTTATCACCTCCTCCAGGGTCCCTTCCCCCTTCCCTTTCTCCAATGGTCCGCTCTCCTTACCAGCCCTTCACATTTCCTAACCACCTGGCTTCACCTATCTCCTTCCCTTCCCCCCACCTTTTTATTCTGTTGCTTTCTTCCTTCCTTTCCAGTCCTGAACGAGGGCCTCGGCCTGAAACATCAACTGTGTGTTCATTTCCATAAATGCTGCCTGTCTTACTGAGTTCCCCAGCATTTTGTGGGTGAAGCTTTTCTTTAATCTGCCTCACTAGTTAGACTCCTTGCATTAAAATAGATGCAACTTTGCTTTGAAATTCTCTGATACTCACTTATTCACTTGTTCTGCCTCTTGGACTTGTCATGTTTCCTAGAGGTGGTTGTACTTTTCTATCCAAGCATCTACTTTACCGTCCGATGCCCAAGTGCTCAGGCCATGTGCACTCCTTCTCAATCGTTTCACCTATTTGTCGTAGAGTTCAGGAGAGATTTTGATCTTCCAGTACAGGGTCAAGGTGTTGTCCACAACCTCCTGAACCTACACCAAAGTAGAGAAACAGTAAGGCTTTCTGCAGTAAAGTTGCAGTGGAGACAGAGCGGGATGAGTGATATACAGTATTCTATGAAGTAAGAGATCCCTCATCACTGCCTTCCCATAGGGAATGACCGCAGGATCTGGCACGGGATTGCAGTGCATAACGAGCAAGACAGCGTGGATGACCTGATTAATCTGGCCATTCTATTGACAACCACGCAACTGAGTGGACAGAGAAAGAATTCCTTGAGCTTCTTTCACCTTAGACCTTCTCTCCCACATCACCCAGTACACAGTCTGCGGGGGAGCCTATTCAGGTGGGGTGCATGTACCTACCTCGGGAGCAACGAGATCACCACAGGAGAACTGGCTCCTGCCTTCATTGCGGTGAACTAGAATACTTCCGTATTTCATGTAGCAGGCACCCTGTAAAAGAGGATACCTGTCAGCAGTAATGGAAATACTGATGGATCAGTTCTTCCTGCAAGCATCTTCCCCTAATAGTGTGACGCTCCTGGCATCCTTGTCATGGTGGGGGGGGGGGGGGGGTGGGTGGTCTTAGACCCATGACAGTCGGGGTTTTACTGACTCCAGGGCAGCCAGGAAACTCGTGGAAGTCTCTCGTGGAAGATGGAGAGTCCCGACTCAGCAATTGAGAGAATATCAACATCAAGACCCTAGTTGAATTTCCCAACCTTTTTTATGCCACGAACCAATACCATTAAGCAAGCGGTCCATGGACCATAGTTTGGAAACACCTTTCCTAGATAGTCTCCCTCAGCACTGTCATTGTCCACCTTTCCACAGAACTCCTCCATCTTGAGCTAGAAGGTAACCATAGCAAACTTCTCTCCTTCGATCTGGCTGATTTGCCTGAACTGCTGCTGGTGTTTGACCTTCCCTGGTTATCGTGACACAACCCTCAGATTGATTGCTCCCCAAAGGCACTCCAAAAGTGGGACCAGCATGCCTGTCTACCTCAATGCCCTGTCTGTGCATCTCAGCCTGTTCCAGCTGCTAGAGTGGGCCCGCCTGGCATTCCGGTGGAATATGCTGACCTTCTTGAAGTCTGCAGCAAAAAGCAGACCACCTCCCTGTCTCTACATCGGCACCATTGGTCTTTTACCTAGTACTAGTCCTCCGCAGGGCCACTCTTTTCTCTATCTCATCTAGAAACGATGGTCATGGAAGAACACATCAAGGAGGCATATGCCTTGGGGTTTGTCCGTCTGTCAACCTCACCTCCAGGGGTGGGTTTCTTTTTTGTGAACAAGAAGGATTGACAGTCCCAGTGCCTGCTTTGATTACCAGCCCCTCAACAACATCACAGTGAAGAACCACTGTGTGCCTCTGTATTCCAACATCTCCAGGGAGCAACCATATTTTCCAAGATAGATCTGCACAATGCTTATGACCTGGTTCAGAGCCGAGAAGGGGACAAGTGAAAGACAGCCTTCAACACCTCCAATGGCCACTACCTTCTGATGCCCTTTGATCTGACCAATGTCCCTGCTGCTTTGCAGGCTCCAGTCAATGATGCGCTTCAGGACAGAATATAGTATTAATGGTAAAACTCTTGGCAGCATGGAGGATCAGAGAGATCATGGGGTCCAAGTCCAAAGGACACTCAAAGCTGCTGCGCAGGTTGACAGTGTTGATAAGAAGGCATATGGTGTGTTGGCATTCATCTACCATGGGAATGAGATCAAAAGCCATGAGGTAATGTTACAGCTATATTGGAAACACACAGAAAATGTTGTAGGAACACAGCAGGCTAGACAGCACCTATGGAAAAAGTACCTTCGAAGCTTACACCCTTCGGCAGGACTGGAGAAAAGAGATGAGAAGATTTAAAAGGCTATATAAGCTATACAAGACTTTGGTTAGACCCCCATCTGGAGTACTGTGTTCAGTTCTGGTCACCTCACTTCAGGAGGGACGTGGATACTATAGAGAGTCCAGAGGAGATTTACAAGGATGTTGCCTGGATTGGAGAGAGTGGCTTATGAGAATAGGATGAGTGAACTTGGTCTTTTCTCCTTGGAGTGACAGTATGAGAGGTGACCTGATAGAGGTGTATAAGATAATAAGGGGCATTGATCGTGTGGATAGCCAGAGGCTTTTTCCCAGGGCTGAAATAGCTAACACGAGGGGACATAGTTTTAAGGTGCTTGGAAGTAGGTACAAGGGGGACGTCAGAGGTAAGTTTTTCACACAGAGAGTGGTGGGTGCATGGAATGCACTGCCTGCAAAGGTGGTAGAGGCAGATACAAAAAGATCTTCTAAGAGACTCTGAGATGGGTACATGGAGCTTAGAAAAATAGAGGGCTATGCAGTAGGGAAATTCTAAGCAGTTTCTAAACTAGGTTACATGGTCGGCACAACATTGTGGGCTGAAGGGCCTGTAATGTGCTGTAGATTTTTGTGTTCTATGTTGAATCAATTTGTTTTTATGTAATTGGATGGCAGTGTGATCTATTTCTACTCTTGCCGGGAACACTTCCAACATGTTTGGAGGATTCTCAGGCAGTTCCTCGAGAATAACCTTTAAGCCAAGCCAAGCCAGGGAGGTGTGAGTTCCATAAAGAGCAGGTGTCATTGTCGGGCTAAGTACTCTCTTCAAGTTTTTACATGGACCCGTATAAAGTTCAGGCAGTCACAGAGTGACCCAAACCATCTTCAGTTCAACAGGTGAGGCACTTCATGGGGTCTGCAAACTTTTATCACCACTTCATCAGACACTTCACTTCCATGGCAGCCCCTGTAAATGCACTCACCAAGAAGACCACTACAAGTGAAGCAGACCAAGCACTCTCAGACTAAAGCAACGTTTCACCACCGCCCAGTGCTGCAACACACATGCTCAGCCCATCAATTCATTGTGCAAGTGGATGCATCAGATGTTGGCGTCGCAGCTGTACTTTCCCAACGCTCTGCTCCGCTGAAGATAACCGGCTGCATCCCTGTGTCTTTCTTTCCTGTCAAGTATAACTATGATGTTGAGGACCGAGAACTTCTGATTGTCAAGGAGGCCCAGGAGGCATGACCACACTGGCTGGAGGGGGCAGAACATTCATTTTTGGTATGGACAGATCACAAGAAACTCTCCATGTTTAGGATGCCGAGACACTCAACCTGTGTCAAGCCCCGTGGGCTTTCTTCTTCACCCAGTTTAATTTCAACCTTGCCCACAGTCCCAGCAGCAAGAACATCGAAGCCGGTGATCTCTTCCAGCAGCTCGATGTCTCTGAGGACAACACCAATCCAGTGTCCATCCTTCCTTGCTCATGAATTGCTGCCCAGTGATGTGGCAAGAGTCCTTGATGACGATGAATGAGACCCAAATGCTGGGATATCCAAAGCCAAGTTCAAGATCTGGTATTACGCTGGATCTGAGCTCAAAACAAATACCAGATGATATAACAAGTAGGCTTATAATAGAGCACCGAACCATAGTTTAGGTGTTTATTAAATACTCAATTCTTGGTGCTTGAAACATGATTACCAATTAGCAAGACCGTCCTGAATCCCTAACGGGGGTGTGTCTTTGTTCTTTAGCTGAACTGAAAGCAGTTAAAGAGCAAAGCCCACCTGCCCTGCCTGCTATTCAGCCTCTTGGCCTCCTGACTACAAGCCAGGTTCTTGTGGCCAGTCCAAACGATAAAAGGGTTCTTGGCTCCCTCTAGCCACTGACGCCAAACTTCCAAGGCTAACTTAACCGCGAGAAGCTTCCAGTCCTCGATGCCACAGTACCTCTCTGCTGGATACAGCTGCCTGGAGAAGAGTGCACAGGGCTGTAGGTGGCTGTTGGGACAAGTTGGCACGCGCTCCGATGTCTGAGGCCTTCACTTCCACGATGAACAGAAGGTCTGAGTTAGGAGAAACCAAGATGGGAGCTGCTATGTACTGTTGCTTAAGCTCTGCAAAAGCAGCCTCCGATTCAATCCTCCAGCCACTGCACTTCCCTGACCAAGAGACTGAAGTAGGATTCCCTGCTGCTGAGCCGCCGGTCCAGCGTTACAAACACAGGGAGCTGAGCTGAGGGTTCTTGGCTGCACGCTTTGAAACTACATGCCTGGCAGGATAATCGGCTCTGCCAACAGGTGAGGCCTCTCAAGCTGGCATCTAAGGATCGTTCCTAGAAAGCTTACAGCCACAAGTTGGCCCTAAGCTATGTGGCACCATTCATAGTGGAAAAGGCTATCAATGAAGTCTTGTAGAGATTGCACCTGCGTCATCAATGAGGATTCACCCAGTGTTCCATGTTTCCCAGCTCTAGCCAGTGATGGCCTGCACTCTTGCTCAAGTCACCCCCTTTCCCCTTACTCCCCACTTGGTGGATGAGTCCCTGTTCTATTGTGTGCGGTGTTCCTGGCACCTTGCTGGCTGGGGGGGCAGGGTCCAGTATCTCATGGATCAGGAGGGGTATGGCCCTCAGAAATGCCCTTGGGCTGCATCCCATGACATCCTGGACTGGTCTCTCATCTGGGACTTCCAGCACACACAAGTCTCTGGTGCCTCGAGGGGCTGGAGGCCTGTCACAACACAGATTCTGCACGGTGTCTGCATATCCTCGCAGATGGGCTGTAGAGCAGGTTCAGCAGTCACACTCGTGAGTAGGCACATTCCAGCCAATCAGTGTTCCATTGTGGTGGTATTTAACTGCCTTCCTCTCATTTCAGTCTTATCAAGACTTGACCATGTCAACACTCCCACTTACCATTGTCCAGGCTTGGGGAAAGAGGACTACCTGTTCGACTGATGCTGTTAAGGAGCAGTATTTGTTTATTATTAACTTACTACAGCCAAGCTGCTGCATTGGTGTTCACTGTAGCTTAAAAGTTCCAGTTAACTGCCAGCTGGTCAAGAGTTTATTGGATTTTCCTTTACTTCTGCACAGTTCCCATTACAGTCAGTGAGCTGTTGATCCACTTCGACGTCAATCTCTCGTCACTTGGACCATAACCACACACCTAATGTCAAGATATCCTAAGAGGGTCTTCAAATGAGGCCATAGGAGCAGTTGTTGCTTTGCTGCAGATGTATTACTAGCCTCCACGCAGTCAACAAGAGGCAGAGGAACACAACTGTAGGAAGGTATCAGAGAGTTGGAATTAAAAATATGGTTATAGTGTGAGGAGATTTTAATTTCCTGATTATCAACTAGGATTATCTGACCATAAAAGGCACAGAGGAGGTGGAATTTTTGAGATGTGTTCAAGAGAGCTCTTCCACAATACAATATACACAACACAATATACACATAGATCATGAGGGAAGGAGCACTGTTGAACCTTGGGGAATGAAGCAAGTCAAGTTTAGGGCATGTCATTGAGGGAACATTTTGAGAATTAGCCATAGCTTCTTAGTTCCAAAATGGTTTTGGAAAAGAGTGGATTTGAACCAGAAATGGAGTCAAGGTCTATTTCATTGGAATACAACAGAACTTGCCTGAGGCTGAATAAATGTATCTACGGGTACTTACAGACAAACCTATGTCTGCACTGTGGGTCACATTCTAAGGAGAAATAGATAGAACTCAGGGCCAATATGTCCCTGTATTGGTAAAAGCCAGAGCCATCAACTTGAGGGAACCCTGGGTATTTAAAGTAATTGGGGGTTGTATTAAAAAATAAAATGTAACCAAGTTGGTGCCTGGATTAAATAACTCAAGGAAAGTTTGAGTGAGCTAGGGCTTTTCTTTTGGAGCAAAGCAGGACAAGAGGCGATTTGACTTTGATCTACAGTTCTGAGCAAATGACTTAGGCACATGTGTAAAACAAATCTGTAAAGCAAAGATGCTTTCAAAAATAATGAAATGAAAAGTTTCTAAGTATCAAAAAATTACTATAAAGAGCAGTAAACTGTAAAAAAAAATACTAAATGAAATCAATATTTGATGTGACAACCCTTTGCCTTTAAGTACATTCTCAAGCAGTTTTATAAGAAAATTGGCTAGTAAGTTGTTTCAAGCATCTTGGAAAACTTGTCACAGAGTCACAGAGGAGTACAGCAGACAAACAGGTACCAGACAGGTCCATCAAATCCATGCTGAAAGCATTTATATTGTCTAATCCCATCAATCTGCACCGTGACCATATCCTTCCATATCCCTACTATCCAAACTTCCCTTAAAAATCGAGCTTGCATGCACCACTTGTGCTGACAGCTCATTCCACACTCTCACAGCACTCTGAGTGAGGATGTTTCCCTCATTTTCCCATTAAGCTTCTCACCTTACCCTTAACCGATGACCTCTTGTTGTAGTCCCACTCAACCTCAGTGGAAAAAGCCTGCTTGCATTTACCCTATCTATACTGCTCATAATATAATATAGCTCTATCAAATCTTCTCTCAATCTTCTAAGTCAGGGGTGTCAAACTCATTTTAGTCACGGGCCGGATTGGGCAAAATGCAGCTTCATGCGGGCCAGATCAGTCGGGCGCGTGCGAACGCAGCTTTCATTGCCTCCGTTTTTTCAGCCTGTTCTCATGTGTCTCAGTCTCTGCTATAACTACAAAGTGTTTCACTTCACAAATTCCGTTTCTTATGAAGAAGACTGCTGAGAAAGCATTATTTTTATGATTGGTATTAACTTACAATCATAGGCTTCATATCGCCGGGCCATTAATAATTAAAATAATAGATCTATCTAAAATGATCTCACAGGGCGGATATAATTGTACGCCGGGCCGGATATGGCCCGCGGGCCTTGAGTTTGACACCTATGTTCTAAGTACTAAAGAATACACACTTAACCTATTCAATCTTTTCTTATAACTCAGGTCCTCCAGACCCAGTTGCATCCTTGTAAGTTTTTTCTGGAGTCTTTCAACCGTGTTTACATCTTTCCTGTAGGCAGGTGACCAAAACTGCACCCAATACTCCAGTTTAGTCCTCCACAATGTCTTATATAACTTCAACGTAATATCTCCTCTCCTGTACTCAATACAGTGATTTATGAAGGCCAATGTGCTTTCTTTAGAACCTTATCTTCCTGCGATTGCACTTTCAATGAATTACAGACCAGTATTCCCAGATCCCATTGTTCTACCGCACTCCTCCATGCCCTATCACTCAGTGTGTAGGACCTATCCTGGTTGGTCCTATTGAAGTACAAAAACTTCCACTTCCCTGCGTTAAATTCTATCTGCCATTTCTCAACCCACTTTCCTAGCTGATGCAGATCCCTCTGCAAGCCATGATAGCTTTCCTTACTGTCCACTGCACGCCCAATCTTGGATTCATCCGCAAATTTGCTGATCCAGTTAACCATATTATCACCCAGATCATTGATATGCAGTAGATGACAAACAACAACAGACCCAGCACCAACCCCTGCAGCACACCACTCTTCATAGGCCTCCAGTAAGAGAGGCAACCCTCCACTACCACTCAGGCTTCTCCCATAAAGCCAATGTCTAATCGATTTAGCACCTCATCCTAAATGCTGAGCAATTGCAGCCTCTTAAGTGGGATCTTGTCAAATGTCTTACTAAAGACCATGTAGACAACATCCACTGCCTTATCTTCATCCTCTTTCCTGGTAACTTCCTCAAAAAACTCTGTAGCTTTGGTTAGACATGACCTACCATGCACAAAACCATGCTGACTATCCTTAATCAGTTCGTGTCTATCAAAATACTTGTATATCCAGTCCTTTAAAATACCTTCCAATACCTTTCACATGACTGATGTCAAGCTCACAGGCCTATAATTTCCTGGATCATGTTTAGATCCTTTTCTAAACAGCATAACATCATTGGCAATCCTCCAGTCCTCTGGGACCTCTCCTGTCACTAAGAATGGTTTAAATATCATTGCCAGGGGCCTGGCAATTTCTGCACTTGCTTCCCATAACATTTGAGGGAACACTTTGTCAGGCCCAGACAACTTATCCACCCTGATTTGCCTCAGGGTAGAAAACACCTCCTCCTCTGTAATCTATACAGGGTCCATGAAGTTGATGCCTCTTTGTCTTGTTCCTATAGATTCTGTGTCCATCTCCTGGGCAAATACAGATGCAAAGAATTCATTTAGGATCGTCCCATCTGTTTTGGCTCCACGCATGGATTATCATTCTGGTCTTCCAGAGGACCAGTGTTCTCCCTTGCAATTTTTTTTGGTCTTAGCATATCTGTAGGATCCCTTAGAATTCTCCTTCACCGTGTCTGCTAGAGCAACCTCATGCCTTCTTTTAGCCTTCCTGATTTCCATTTATTTTACTCCATAAGCCCCTCATTTGTTCCTACTTGCCAAAACCTGCTAAGCACCTCCTTTTTTCTCTTAACCAGGGCCTCAATATCTCTTGAAAACCAAGGTTCCCTACACTTACCTTTTATTATGACAAGCTTTGTACACTCAAAATTTCATTTTTGAAGGCTTGCCAAGTACATTTTTGCCAGAAAACACCCTGACCCAACCCACACTTTACAGATAATTTCTGATACCATCACAATTGGCCCTTCTCTAATTTAAACTCTCAAACCATGGATCAGATTTATCTTATTGCATTTTTACTTTGAAATTAATCACGTTGTTGTCATTGGATGCAAAGTGTTCCCCTACACAAACTGTCACCTGCCCAGTCCCATTCCCTAATAGCAGATCAGGTAGAGCACACTCTTTTGTGGGACTTCCATGTACTGATGAAGGGAGCTTTCCTGAGCACATTTGACAAACTCTATCCCATCTAGTCCTTTTACAGTCTGGGACTCCCAGTCAAGATGTGGAAAATTAAAATCACCTTCTTGCAACAATCTGCAATCCCTTTACAAATTTGTTCCTCTAAATCCCTTGCACTGTTGTGTGGTCAGTAACATAGCTCCATTAACATGGTCATACCTTTCTTATTTCTCAGTTCTATCCATAATGCCTCGCTAGTCAAGTTCTCCAGCCTGTCCTGACAGAGTACTGCCGTGATATTTTTCCTGACTACTTATGTCACCCCTCCTCCTTTAATCCCTTCTGCTTTGTCTCATCGAAAACAACAGAAACCCGGCATATTGAGCTGCCCGTCCTGCCCCTCCTGCAACCAAGTCTCTCTAATGACTAGACTGTCATAATTCCAGGTTCTGATCTGTGCCCTGAACTCATCTGCATTTCCTATGATACTTCTTGCATTGAAATATACACAGCTCAGGTCACTAGTCACACCATGCTCAACCTTTTGGTTTCTCACTTTGTCTGAGGTCTTACCAATATCTGTCTCCACTATCCTTTTACTAACTGTCTGGTTCCCACCCCCCTGCAACTCTAGTTTAAACCCCACTGTGCAGCATTAACAAACCTTCCCACTAGGATGGTAGTTCCCCTCCAGTTCAGGTGCAAACTGTCCCTTCTGTACACATCCCACCTTCCCCAAAAGAGAGTCCAATGATCCAAAAATCTTGTGCCCTCCCTCCTACATCAACTCTTTAGCCTTGTGTTAAACTGTATAATCTTCCTAGTTCTGGCCTGACTAGCATAGGGCATTGCTAGCAATTCTGAGATCACAATCCTGGAGATCCCGCCCTTAAGCTTAGCACCTAACTCCCTGAACTCCTTTTTGCAGAACCTCGATACTTGTCCAACCCATATCATTGATACCTACATGGACCACAACCTCTGATTGTTTGCCCTCCCACTTAAGAATGCCGAGGCCTCCCTCGGGTGTAACTACCTCTCTATATATCCTGTCTAGCATCCGTCAGCCTCCCAAATGATCCAGAGTTCACCCAGTTCTAGCTCAACTCCTTCAACTATATTGTTAGAAGTTGCAATTGGATATATTCTTGCAGTTGTTATCATCAGGGATAATGGAGGTCTCCCTGCCTTCACACATCCAACAAGAGGAGCATTCAACTATTCTGTCTGGCATCTTGACTGCCCTTGCTGAGCAGATATAAAGAAGGAAAGGAAAAAGAAAGCTTTGCCCAGAGATTTTCTTTTTTTTTCTTTTTCTGACTGAAGCCTCGAAGAGTTCAACCCTCAAGGTCTCCACTCTAACACTGTTCATTCTAAGCTTCAAGATCACCACTCTAACTCTGTCCACTCTGACAATGCCTGTCTTCAGCTTTCTCGCTTGTTTCTGTCTCTCTAGACAATCCCAGACAGTCTCGATGACTTAATGAATACTTTGCTTCAATACTCAATGGAAAAGGATCTTGGTGATTGTAGAGATGACTTGCAGCAGACTGAAAAGCTTGAGCATGTAGATATTAAGAAAGAGGATGTGCTGGAGCTTTTGGAAAACATCAAGTTGGGTAAGTCGCCGGGACCCCAGGATGAGATGGACCCCAGGCTACTGTGGGAGGCAAGGGAAGAGATTGCTGAGCCTCTGGCAATGATCTTTGCATCATCAATAGGGACGGGAGAAGTTCTGGAGGATTGGAGGGTTGCGGATGTTGTTCCTTATTCAAGAAAGAGAGTAGAGATAACCCAGGAAATTACAGACCAGTGAGTCTTACTTCTGTGGTTGGTAAATTGATGGAGAAGATCCTGAGAGGCAGGATTTACGAACATTTGAAGAGGTATAATATGATTAGGAGTAGGCAGTATGGCTTTGTCAAGGGCAAGTTGTGCTTTATGAACCTGATTAAATTTTTTGAGGATGCGACTAAACACATTGACGAAGGAAGAGCAGTAGATATAGTAGATGGATTTCAGCAAGGTATTTGATAAGGTACCACATGCAAGGTTTATTGAGAAAGCAAGAAGGCATGGGATCCCAGGGGACATTGCTTTGTGGATCCAGAACTGGCTTGCCCACAGAAAAGTGGTTATAAACGGGTCAAATTCTGCATGGAGGTCAGTCACCAGTGGTGTGCCTCAGGGATCTGTTCTGGGACCCTTACTCTTCGTGATTTTTATAAATGACCTGGATGAGGAAGTGGAGGGATGGATTAGTAAGTTTGCTGATGACAAAAAGGTTGGAGGTGTCGTGGATAGTGTGGAGGGCTGTCAGAGGTTACAGCGAGACATTGATAGGATGCAAAACTGGGCTGAGAAGAGGCAGCTGGAGTTCAACCCAGATAAATGTGAGGTCCTGACAAAGGGTCTCGGCCCAAAACGTCAACAGTGCTTCTCCTTATAGATGCTGCCTGGCCTGCTGTGTTCCACCAGCATTTTGTGTGTGTTGTTTTAATTTCCAGCATCTGCAGATTTCCTCGTGTAAGTGTGAGGTGGTTTATTTTGGTAGGTCAAATATGATGGCAGAATATAGTATTAATGGTAAGACACTTGGCAGTGTGGAGGATCAGAGGGATCTTGGGGTTCAAGTTCATAGGACGCTCAAAGCAGCTGCACAGGTTGACTCTGTAGTTAAGAAGGTGTACAGTGTATTTGCCTTCATCAATCATGGAATTGACTTTAGGAGCCGTGATGTAATGTTGCAGCTATATAGGACCCTGGTCAGTACCCACTTGGAGTACTGCGCTCAGTTCTGGTCACTTCACTACAGGAAGGATGTGGAAGCCATAGAAAAGGTGCAGAGGAGATTTACAAGGATGTTGCCTGGATTGGGGAGCATGCCTTACGAGAATAGGTTGAGTGAACTCGGCCTTTTCTCCTTGGAGCAACAGAGGATGAGAGGTGACCTGATAGATGTGTGCAAGATGATGAGAGACATTGATTGTGTGGATAGTCAGAGGCTTTTCCCCAGGGCTGAAATGGTTGCCACAAGCGGACACAGGTTTAGGGTGCTGGGGAGTAGGTACAGAGGAGATGTCAGAGGTAAGTTTTTCACTCAGAGAGTGGTGAGTGCGTGAAATGGGCTGCTGGCAACGGTTTTGGAAGCAGATTCGATGGGTCTTTTAAGAGGCTTTTGGATAGGTACATGGAGCTTAGTGAAATAGAGAGCTATAGGTAAGCCTAGTAATTTCTAAGGTAGGGACATGTTCGGCACAACTTTGTGGACCGAAGGGCCTGTATTGTGCTGTAGGTTTTCTATGTTTCTATGATGTTGAGATCAATGCTCTGTGGAGCCCAAACCATCTGAAACTATATAAAATTTTCCTGGGTGGCTCAGACTTCTGCGCATATGAGAGATATAAGTGGAGTGGGCAGTGTCTGCCTTTTTCCTTTTATGACGATTGGCAATACCAGAGAGCATCCTTTTAAGGTGAGCGAAGGAAAGTCTAGGGGGGATGTCAGAAGTAGGTTCTTTACACAAAGGGTGGTTAGTGCCTGAAATGCACAGCCAGGAATGGTGGCAGAGGCCGATACAATAGTGACACTTAAGAGACTCTTAGATATGCACATGGATAAAAGAAAAATGGAGGGTTATGAGCTATGTACAAGGGAGGGTTAGATAGATAGCGGAGTAGGTTTATATAAGTCAGGACAACCCAATGGTCTGGAGGGCTCGTACTAAGCTGGTCTATGTTCTATGAAACATAGAAGGATATTGGCCATGTAATGGGAGATAGGATGGTTGCCCATGGTTACTGTGAATCTGGTGGGCTGAATGGCCTGTTACCCTGTAATTTGTTTCTATGATATTGTTATGACTATATCTGTTACCCTTACAAGGTAAAGCACTGTTCTTTCAGTAGATATAATCACATAACCAATTTTTAATCATCTAATACAATGAATGAATCTCCCTCTTTAGGGCAAAAGAAATTATTTGCCAGTCATTAAGTATTAGTCTTTATTAAGACCTTAAGTTATTAAAAAGCTATTCTGAGAATTAGGAGGTTAAACTTCCAGTTGTGGGTTGAATAGGTTATTTTACAATTTCATGAAACTTATGGGAGGTTACAGATGGCAAGCAGGTTATTGGCCAATCTGTTTTTCTGAAAAGATTAGTTTGCTCTGAGAGAATGTTCCTTAAAAAAATTTGCTTTTACCTTCGTATTCATTTCTTCACATTATGCTTCATTTTGATTCTTACCTATTTCCCCCCTTTTTGTTCATTCTCTTATTTTCTTTTAACTTTGATACATACTTTCTTTTCACTTGATAAAATTAACTTTTTTTTTCTTTTTACCACTGTAATAATATGGAGGGGCTACTGCACAGGACCAAAAGAAGCTGCAGAAGGTTGTAAATCTAGTCAGCTCCATCTTGGGTACTAGCCTACAAAGTACCCAGGACATCTTTAAGGAGCGGTGTCTCAGAAAGGCAGTGTCCATTATTAAGGACCTCCAGCACCCAGGGCATGCCCTTTTCTCACTGTTATCATCAGATAGGAGGTACAGAAGTTTGAAGGCACACACTCAGCAATTCAGGAACAGCTTCTTCCCCTCTGCCATCTGATTCCTAAATGGATATTGAATCTTTGGACAAAACCTCACTTTTTTAAAAATATACAGTATTTCTGTTTTTGCACGTTTTTAAAATATCTATTCAATATATGTATACTGTAATTAATTTACTTGTTTATTTATTATTATTGTTATTATTTTTATTTTATTTCTTTTTTCTTTGCTAGATTATGTATTGCATTGAAGTGCTGCTGCTAAGTTAACAAATTTTTCATCACATGCCTGTGATAATAAATCTGATTCTGATTCTGAGCATTTCAGAAAGCAATGACAACAGAGCCTCATTAACAAGTGAATAAAATAAGCACTGAACAGATAATCAATGGAATTTGGTTGTAACCCAGCATTTCACTGTAAGATTTGACATTCAATGCAGCTTCATCGGCTTATTATAGAGCCTACGGTCAACACCTAGAATGTCTGTGACTTGTGATTTGTGATTGCATTCATAATGAATATAATGTCCATACATTTTTCAATCCGCTTTCAGCCAAGTAGATTACTTACAGAAGATTATTTTCATTATAACGGAAAGGAAACTGCAAATTTGGCAAAATACTATCATCTTTGATATGTCCTCCTTTACAATACCAAGCAGTGATGAATAACAGAAGGATATAGCTGTCATTAAACATCAATTAAACCAGGTGATGAGCAGCAGACCTTGAGCCAGTCACTAACAAACAAAAATGTTAATGTGTGGCATTGGTTACGTGGAAATGAATGAAATGCCATGATGAAGTAGAATATGTTTGCAGGATATAATTGGCTGTTGATGAGTTAAAGTAACAAAAAGCTAAAGATTGGAGCCGGAGTGGATTGTATAGATACTTGGTACAATAAATTTGCACTATGCTTTGCCCTCGTGAAGAGGCAGCAACTCACCATAGAATTCCCAAGATGGGGCGTTCCTGTTTTGAGAAATCATGGTTGGAATTTGTTCCCATAAAGCAAGAATTAAAACCTGACCTAAGCCTTTGGCTCTCTCGCAGACAACCGATGTTATTTACATAATAACCCATGAGCAGAGGCTACTTCAGGTCACAAATGAAGAGATCTATGAACTGCAGTAATCAGTTCACAGTAGCCGACCGTGCTATAGAGGGCTGCCCACAGCTAACTGAAAAGAATATTACAGTATAGTGGATACTATTTTGACACATAAAAATGATACCCAGCGTGGGTGGACACATTCATCATGTAGTTTCATTAATTTCAGTGTGATGTACTTTTTCAATTTTATGTTTATATCTCAAGTCAAAATCCTTTGATCCTATTTGTGTTGGCAATTAGATACTGCACACATTGATGATGTCATCACATGCGTAAAATATGGAGGGCTAATGTCACTGGTGTTAAGGTGCATCAGATCAGAAAATCTCAGGTCCTAGTGGTCAAGACTGCAACAGAAAATTACAGCAAATGTACTCGGCTCTGCTCTGAACTGAGGCTGTGGCCTGTTCTGGCTGCAGTGATATCTAGCTTCATGTCTGTGACTTCACTTTCATAAAACTTAAGCTCAGAATGCTATTTGCTGACTTTTATTGTTTGCATGGTTTGTTTTCTCCCCTTTCTGCACATTGTGTTTTGACAGTCTTCTTTTCTTCTTTCCTTAAAATGGGTTCCATTGGGTGTCTTTGTTTTGTGGCTGCCTATAAGGAGACGAATCTCAAGATTATATAATATACATGTTTTGATGATAAATGTACTTTTAACTTTGAAGATGTGCCCCACATCACTTTTCATGCACTCCTCACACATAAAAACAAACTCAAAACTTTCCTGACTTTGGGCTACAAACAGTAACATCACTGAAAGCAAAAAGAAGCAGTAAACAATCTATTCCATATAGTTTTTAAAATAACTTTTTAAATAATTACTAATTCTTCCCTGTTGTGCATATGCTTGGTGATTTCGTTAGAATTTTTTCCTAGTCCTTTGTTGGTTTCTACCTTCTTGCAGATGATGCCTAGCCATAAGCCAATCCCAAAGGGATGAGGCCATGAGGTGATCTGTTCCCAGGTTTCCACTGATATGCTTTTTGTTTGGTATTATGAGCTACACAACAGTAGACCACAGTAACTTCCCCTCTGCTCTTCCCTTCTACCAGGTCTGTCAGTGTCTCCCCTTTTCCTCAGTACTATCTCCCAGTTTGAGGAAAATCATGTATTTAGGGTGGCAAACCTATGGCATGCATGCCCAAGTTGGCACACACAAAGATTTTATTACATCATGACACACAGTGCAAGTGTATGCAGCATGTGAGTCATTGTTTTCAGTGATAACTTGGTCAAGTCTAATTATATGAGTAGACTTACTGATGAAGCTAATGCAACATGCACAGCTCTCAAAACAACCAGGTATAAAATATTTGTCATCATTAGTGCAGCAACAAAAGTCTAATTGAGAGTAAAGTGTGTTTATTTTCCTTTCCCTGATCTTTAATGAATATGCACCAAAGGTCATGTTCACATTTCTTATCTATGAGATTCAATAACAATACTATTTAAAAGTGATATTATTTTAATTGCCTTTTTAAAAGATTAATATCAATAATTTTTAACAGTTTTAAATAATTTTCATTTATTTCAATCTGTCTCTGTTGTAGTTATATAAATAGTAAAACAATGAACACGCATAAATAAGCAATGGGACTCATCCTGTTTTCTTTAAGAATATCCATAATTATTGTTACTAACAAAAGAAAATCTGCAGATGCTGAGTACCCAAGCAACACACACAAAATGCTGAAGGAACCCAGCAGGCCAGGCAGCACTGATGGAAAAGGGTAAAGAAGTAAAGAGGTGACATTTTGAGCCGAGACCATTGTTTTTTATTCATTAATCAATAATAATCTCTGCTCACAATTACATGGCACCTGAGACAATTTTGTAGAAGATTATAGCTAAATTGGGCACACGGTCTCAAAATCCTTCACCATCCTTGACTGAGTATGATGCAATACACATAGTAGGCTTGGCAATGCAAAATATCAGTTTGTTAGACAGTTTGCTTCTGCACAAAAACATCCCAAATTCACCCTCTCTGACTTTTGCTTGCAATTTGGAGGTGTTTTATTTCGCAGTCAAAAATTAAAGCTAAATTGCTCCATTTATATAGAGGCCCTGGTGAGACTATTTCTGAAATAGCGTGTACAGGTCTGGTCTGCCTATCTTGCAACTGGAATGTAGCACAGATACAGCAGATAGATCCTTGGCACGATGGATTCATCCTATGAGGAGAGATAATGCAGACTCACACTACACTCAATATTTTGGAAAAAATTGTGATCTTCATTCAAAGATACAAGTTTCTTAATTGATTTGAAAGGAATGACATTAACATCAATTTCTTTAACTTCTGGTAATTTCTATGCCTTCCCTTCCCCCCCCCCCCCCCCATTCACCATTCTCCCTACTCTCCCTCTCCTTCTCTTCGCCTCACTTGCCCATCACCTCTTTCGGTTGCCCCTCCTCCTTTCTTCAATTATTTTTAATGTTTTAATCACTATGTACAATCAGAACAGATGAACAGGCTTTTAAATTTTCAGAGAATCAAGGGATGGAGTACCAGAAAGTTGGGCTGAAGTAAAAGACCAGCCAAGTGAGGCTGCATGGCCTCTTCCTGCTTCTACACCTTATGCTCTTTCGTCAGAAAATCCTGGAAATAGTCAGCATCTTTAAAAAGAGAAACCAAGATGTCTTCTCAAGCTAATCACCATCCCTAAGAATCATTCTGGTAAAAAGGTTATTGGCTGGAAATACTAATATTTTTTATCTCTGACTAATCACCTGAGTATTTCTAAAATTTTCAATTTTCATTTCAGGTTTCTATCCTCTGCAGGATTTTTGCCTTGCAGTAGACTGAAGGTTTGCATTGGTTGTGGCTCTTACTCAAGGTAACCACAATGCAAGAAACCCTACTTAGACTGAAGATTTGAATGGAGCATCAATAGCTTCATTAGTGCATCACTGGTGTAACACTTTAAACGTCAGATAATCTACATCAGTAGTGGGAATAGTTAAAAATTGCTGGAACTGATGAAAGCCCAGAGTACTCAAGCAACAGACTGAAGAATTAACACTTCACGTACATAGCGATTATTAAAATCAAGACTGAAATGTACATATACGTATATTATAAGGCAGCTCTGATGCGGTTCTTGAAGGATTGATGTTCCTTTTTTCCTACCAACTTAAATCAGATCATTTGAATTGACAGAGTTTCAAACATATTCTCTGCAAACCTGACTCCTGCAGGATTAAACCAGTTTGTATTCAGCAAGAAAACCCACTGCACCACAGCTCCTTTGAATCCATCCAATTAACGACAACCCTGTAGGTATCCTTGTTGCTACAGCAACATCACTGCCTAATCAATACTAGATGCTGGTTTCCATGACAATTGTACAAGAGATTCGGGGATAATCTTGAAAAAAATAACTGGTTATGAGTGAGCCAGTATATTATACTGTATATCTATATAATAAGTCTATAACAATTCATAACTGGTTATGAAGTATTATAGCTTTATGTACACACATACACATATGCAGTGCATATGTATATACCGCATATATGAGCATTTTCAAGAGCTCATTTAATGCAAGGGAAATTTCTGGTACAAGAATGGAATCATTTCCCATCATTGAGACAGACTTAATGCTTCTTTTAACGTAATTAATTCTTATATTGCTTTTTTTTTTGTTGTGATGCAAGGACTGTGAAGGCATTTTGGCAATCAGTGTTTCCCTGCATTTTAGCTAACTACTACCATATTGAAGAATTTGTATTGATATCATATTTTGGGGGTTGGGTTGGAAGAGGGGAGCAGGGAGAAGTCATTAGCAGCAGTCCCATTGCATACAAAATTAAAAGAGAATTGTTTCCTTAGATGGGTTGTAATCTTCTGATTTATCCCTAAGTCAAGAGGTAAAATGTTCCTTTCTTGTTGGAAGGATGAGAGGCAGTTAGTGCAACACTATTATAGAGCCAGCAATCTTGATTGGGGCTCGATTCCTACCACTGTCTGTTAGGAGTTTGTCCGGTCTCTCCATGACAAGGGGGCGCTTTCTCCAGGTGCTCCGGTTTCCTCCCATATTCCAAAGGTGAATGGGTTAGGGTTAATGAGATGTGAGCATGCCCTGTTGGTGCTGGAAGTGTGTGACACTCACGGGTTGCTCCAGGTCATCCTCAGACCGTGATGGTCATTCCGCATTTCACGCTGGTTTTTCAATGTTTTGATGTAAATACAACAAATAAAGCTAAATTTTTAAAAATCTTTAACTGAAGCCATTCTACGTGAATAAATTTTGGGAACTAATGTTCATTAAGGCCTGGTCCAATTCCACCTGCACCTGGCATCAAAATACAGAATTCATTCAGCAGGCCTGCTGGCTGATACTTGGAGCCTGGTCTGATGTTTTTATCGTCCAGATTGAATGGCACCTGAACCAACTGCAGCAAATCTGGAGCACACTGGCTGAATTCAGCCAGAAACTTAATAATCAACAAAGAGTGGGTGTAAACCATAGTGTTCGTCTAGTCTGTACCGGAAAGCAATGACGTGAGAGTTGATCTGTTTAGGGTCAGCAGTTGGTGCTGCTGCCTCTCTGATACAGAGACGCTGAGTCAGATCCTGTCTTTGAGGAATTTGTTTGTTGTCCCTGTCACCAAGTGGGTTTTCTATCAGCCTCAAAGTCCAAAAGTTCCAAGTAAACTTATTATCAAAGTACATATCGCTCTCCATATACAACCCTGAGATTCATTTACTTGTGGGCATTCACAGTAAATACAGCTTCATTCCACATTTCAAATGCTAGTAGGTTAACTGACTACAATAAATTGCCCTGTACTCTGGAGAAAAATAATCAAACTGGGGTTCATGTGCATGTTAGAGAACAAGCTGCTGACCTACAGGGAATGAAGAAAGCAGCAATGGGAATAGGAATTGAAATTGGTTTAGTATTGTGCCGAGATACAGTGAAAAGCTTGTCTTGTATGTTGTTCATACAGATCAAGTCATTACACAGTGCATTGAGGCAGTACATAGTAAAACAATAACAGAATGCATGGAATTGCTCTCCTGGCAGCTAGCATAGTTCCAACGGGTTGAAAGGCCACCCTCTATATCATAGTAAGAAACTTAGCTTCAGTTACCACCTTTGACTATAGATTTCTGTTGAGTCAACATTACAATTGACAGTGTTTCTGCAAAATGAACATGCAGAGGTACTGAGTACCTGTTCAGCAATAGATTAGTGATGTTGAAAGCACAGAATAAATGCTTTCTCGGTGATAATATATCAACACAAACTGAAAGAATGGTTTTAATATTTTACTTGCAATGCATATTTTGTAGTATGTAAATCATAAACACGAGAGATTCTGCAGATACTGGAAACGATGTTGGATTTTGCAAGTGTTACTTCAAAAGTTCATAGTTCAAAGTAAATTTATTATCAAAGTATGTACCTGATTATGCCACCATAACTGCCTTGAGATTCATTTTGATATAGACATTCACACTAAAACACTTTGTAATAGGAGTAGCCGAAAGTTTGATCTCCACGCACCCTGAAGAAAGATGCATCTAGATTAAATCTTAAAGTTAACATTTTCCATAATTATCCGTGGAAACAATTACTCTAATTATCTAAAGCACGTAGATAGGTTTGAATCCACAATCATTATTAAATCTATGCTAAGGAATATGGTTAAAAACTTTCTTCTCCTTCACCCGGTTTATATTCTGTTGGAACATTCAAATATTAGCACATAGACTGTGAATGAGCAGGACAAGGCCACTCAGTTCCTCAGGCTTGTTCAGCCGTTCAGTAAGGTCATGGTTGATCTGATGGCACTCTCAGCTCCAATTTCCCATCATTCATGCTCCTGTTTTACAACCTTTGTCCTGAGCAGTTGTCAGCCTCTTGAACAATAATCT
Organism: Hypanus sabinus; assembly: GCF_030144855.1. NCBI lineage: Eukaryota > Metazoa > Chordata > Chondrichthyes > Myliobatiformes > Dasyatidae > Hypanus > Hypanus sabinus. The sequence goes on from NC_082707.1 coordinate 36,748,229, forward strand.
TACAGCAAATGAAATTGAAGTCAAATGCAGCAAGTGTGCACAGTTAAATAGTGACTAGGACTTTTAATACTTGCATCAGAATGTGTACGTTTGTACGGCCCTAATGTTTGCAAGCAGGTGTGGTACAGAATATTGCCAGTTTTTAAGATATACTGTAATTGATGAAAATCTGTTCTTGCCATGAAACAGTGCAGCCTTCTTTAAGGTATCAGTACATGCCAGTATATTTGTGGAAAATAATTCAATAATATCATGGACCAGATGTCCTAGAGATATACACGTGCATGTGAACCAAAAGACACATTTCAAAGCTCAAAATGAAACAGCATAACACAGCATCTGTTGGTGCAGAAAGTGTAGGTGAACACGAATGTCGACAGTATTTTCTAAGTTACTGCCAGCATTTAATTCTACAGCTGAGGTAACAGAACCATTGCAAGAATATAATATAAATGTGGAAGTATATTAAAGTAGGTTTTGAGGTACTGTGATTTGAAAAATAGCAGGTATAAAATATTATAATGAAGAAGAAAGATTACAGACCATTAAGGACAGGACAACCTTTTCCACATCTAAATTATTTACTGATCATTCTGTGTTTCTTAAATGCCATTGATCATATTGTCACTTTAAGCCCTCTAACGTATTCAAATCAATTTGTTCTGTATTTTAAAGAAGGCAATAGAAATCTGCTCCCCGCCTGTACAACAAATTACAGATAATGAAATGTGTGGTTATTTAAAACAACTATTTTTTTTACTAAAGTTACTTAATATTTTCTATACCTAAGTGGCTCCCCATGCATTAATCACTTTAAGTCCAAATTGAACATCAATAACAGTGATTTGGAAGTATCAATAGTAGGTCACATTCATAGGAACAAAATGCTGCCCAGCAGTAGCAACCACAATTGTCTGCAGAATTTGCTTACAGCTTACTGTTAGAATTCTGATGAACTTCTTAAAGTTAGATTTGCATTTCATTTGCATAAAATTATAGGTAGAGATGCTGTGACAAGATGGTCCCTGATTGTGACGAGTAGCCCTGTCATTTGGGGATATGTGCACAATGTTGTGACCTAGAGTAATAATGACTGGGAAGAATTTCATGTTCAGTCCATTTATTGTGCTACCAGCCTCTGCTCCTGGCACTGGCAGCAATAAGATTATAGTCAGATCACCATCATGCACATTGAACGATTCCCAATCTGGGGTCTACAGATCCCTTCAGTTAATGGAAAGGCTCCATGGCATAGAAAAGGCTGGGGACCCCTAGTTCAAGGTGAGCTTGCACTCAAAGCTCACAAAGGTTGCTGCCTTTAGCTGTGCTACACAAACTGTGGTCAAGTGGCCGACCATGTCATGTATGAGTGCCCTCATAGCCTTCCTGGCAGTACACAAGGCCTCGCTGATACTTGCATTCTGTTTCACTGTCCCTCCACCAAATGAGTGAGGCACGACGAGTTTCAGCACCTTTCAAAGGAGGGAAATTAGTGAGGTAATCCTGACTGTCGCCCTCAGAGCTGTCCCAGAAGATTGTGTGAGCTGCTTTGATCAGAGACATGAACCGTAACAGCATGCTTCATCAAGAAAAGCTCATATTCTTCTGAGAGCAGAGAAAGAGACCGGTCAGCCCTATAACGTCTGTGCCAGCTTTTTCAAAGTACCTTTACAATTCACCTTATTGCTCCTTCTTCAGACCCGGGCCGTGTTTGTTTTTTTTAAATTTAAGAACAAAAATAATTACGAATGCTGAACAATACAATCATCAATCTTAGAATATTGTATCAGAGACTTTACCTTGCATAAACCCAAGTGTGATTAGTGCACGCATACTCTATTTCTTGACAGGAATGTGCATGCATGTTAAAGTGGATTAGCAGACATTTTGACTGCTGGTAAATGTTAAATATCAGGCAGCAGCTGGATGGTCAAACCCATTCCTCTTGTAATTAAAACTAATACCAAGATTCGTCTTGAGCACCTACCCCACGTACTGGATTAATGAGAGAATTAATTTTAAATGATTGTTCATTAGCAATGTTATACAAGCCAAGAACTGCATGTAGAAGCTGTTGGAGAAATAGTTCAAAGACTAACATGATTAGGGATCAGTACAAAAATAAAGCATTTTAGCTTTCTTAACATTAAAGACTACTTAATCTAGTGTAAATAATAATTAGACTGATGCAATGGAAAAGTAGTGAGTTTCTAGGTAAAACTGCTGAAAGGCTGGGTTACTATGGTGACATATCTTGCAAGACCTTACCACATTTAAACATAGTGGTGGACGTTGAACATTAAGGTTGCATCCCGTGCTGATGTCACTAATTAATGCAAATGAAAACTGGGATAAAAATATGAAAACAGGTTTAAATTTATTCATTCTAGAACCAAAATTTATTTTTACCACTTAGCTTACATGCCAGCTATCAGAATTTCTGGAGCAGGTTTTTACCAGATATGTAAATAACCAAAGCTTCCCTTATATGAAATAGCTCTTTCATTAAAGTTTTATGCACGAAGGAACAGTACAACACTATGGTGATATTCTTAAATCAAAATAAAATGTACTAAAAGTGGAAAAGGACAGAGTTTCTTTCATCCTATTCAGTTCCATAACTGGGAAAATGTGCTATCTAGAAACTCAAAGCACTTTTAATTTTTTTTTCCTAAGACTTCACCCTATACCTCTCAAAATTAAATGTTCCCTTCTGCTTCTTCAGGGTGTTAAATCACGGTTCCGAGAATTGCATTTATCCTCTAGTTCCTTTCTCCTTAAAAGTAGGGAGATAGCTGCTTTTACATTGTTTTAACTGACTGGGCATCCATAACGTGCACTCCCCTACAGAGGTTACTGGTCATAAACAAAGAGCTGATTTCATTTCTCCTCCTTAACCCAGGAGTAATGAGGCCAATTGCAGCACCTGCCTTGCACCTCAAGCAATCAGAGTAGCTGCAACATTCCTGGCAGTTTGAACATTATGCTAAATTAACTCTACTATTTCTAGATTTAGGAGCGATGAGTTCAAAAATTACTCTTTTCAGCGTCATTGCTCTCTAACCGTCCCCATTGAGAATGCATCAAATATCTGCTCCAAATCACTTAAGGTATTTAGAAAATCAACATTTTAAAATTAATCCAACACCATTACATTAAACCTTGATGCAAGGTTAACAAAGATGCTGATGTTCAATCTATTTAAGATCCCCAAGATCATTATAAACTGCACATTAAGAAATTTGGGAGTCTCAGCTCAGCTCAGCTGAATGTTAGTCAAAATTAAAAAAAGGTAATCATTCACTTCTACAATAACGTCTTCTATTGAGGTGATAAATAATTTTCAGTTCCTTCACTGACAATCAACTGCATTGGATGCTATCCAGAGTAAAACAGTTTTCTGATTAGCACTCTGTTCACCACTCTAAACATTATTCCTTCCATCCCAGATGCAATGTGGCTGCAATGTGCACCATCTGCAAAATGCACTGCAATTATTTGCCCAGGGCACTCCAACAGCATCTTCCAAAACACCACCAAGAAGAATAAGGGCAGGTGTCACTGATGCACCATCAATAACTCTCTCTGAGACGTAAAGGCGAGATATCGGCTTTTATTGACTGGAAGAAAGAACAAGCCGTAGTTGACCACCATGCTACATCTCGGAGACTGAGGGAGGAGCAGTGCCCCAATCGCCTTTATACAGGGGTCTGTGGGAGGAGCCACATGAGCAGTCAGCAGGGGCATGTCCAGACAGGTGTATGTAGTTCACCACAGGCAAGTAGGGATATCATCACCTTCAGGTTACCTCCAAGTCATGCACATTCCTGATTTGAAAATACATCTACATTGGAAGTTATGAAAATGTTGCCTGTTGGGAGACATTAAAATCTTTCCTTCAACTTACACTATCTAGTTTTAGACACACTTAGCCTGGGAAAAAAGATCTGTGCCCCTCACGTTTTTTGTAAACCTCTTTTACCCCGGGAAAAAACAATCCCAGCCTATCTGCTCTTCCTTTAGAATGAGCACTGTTACTGAGGACCCTCTAGTCCTGGGAGCAGAGAGCTGATTTCATGATATAGATGCTGGGAATCTCAGTCAATCTGAGGTCTGCTTTTCGGGCCCGGGTGAGTCCTGTGAGAGGAACGCCAAGTCTGAAATTTTGAGCTCTGTCCAAAAAGTACGCACCAAACCCAATCTTACCAGTATTTAACTAGGACTAAACATTGCCAGTTCTCTTCAGGGCTGCCAATATCTTACGTGCAAGATCCGGTTCATTGTCCAGAGAATGATAGTCAGGCAATAATTTTGAAGGGAAGAGACAATGTCATATTCCTGACTTTTAAAATAGGTTTCCTGTCTGACATTGATATAATATAATGATAAATGGTAATGAGATGCCTATAGTGCACACTATCATACTCAATTTCTCATCATTCTGAATGATCTAAAGCCTCCAAAGATTTGGCAATATAGATTACTAAATTATATCCCTGTCATCCCAGGTTCACCTCAAAATGTCACTTTGTTATTTTATACCGGTAAAACCGGCCAGGAATTTAGTTCTTGGTCGACATTCAGAAAGTCCTGCCAGAAGTATTGCCTAGAAATTCCAATGCAGTCTAACGAATGCACTAAGCGGACGAGCAGCAGAATGCCAATTACCTAGCCCCTCATCCTGCAAGATGCACTCGAACCAGATGCCAAAGCCACTAGCGGAATTGATCAGACCTGTTGCACGTATTCAGCATTGACAATGTTCCAGCAGGTACTTGGTTTAGAAGTGGAGTTTAGCACGGTTTGAAGCTAGACTAACAACTGGGGTCCTGCTGTGCCAAGGATGGTAGGTGGTTTGGGGAATGTGGGAATTGGATAAGGAGCTAAGCCATAGTGGCATATTGGAGGCACAGGGTTTTAGGAGCTGGCAGAGTGATTAGTGCAATGGGAGGTTTGGGTAGTGGAGATCTGGAGAAAGGAAATGCTTGGATGGTGACTTGAAGGTGGGCATCGGGATGCTGTGATGGTACACAGAAGTAGGCATTGGGAAAAAAGCCATCTTTGGATGGTGGGTAGTGTTGGGATACTGGAAATGTTTGGATGGAGAATGGAGGTCAGGTCAGGAGACTAGCAATATTGCATGGCAAGTTATAATCACATCAGGGACAAAAACCTTGCAGTTAAACGTTTGAAACAACAGATTATCAGGGTGACTGTGGTATTATGTTACTGGACTGGAGATTACAGGGAATAAGGGGTAAAATTATACAAAGATGGTCACTGCCAGTCACTTTTACAGTCCTTTTAGAAATGAACAGTGATATTCTTATCCAATACCTTTCAGTTCAGGAGCCTTTGCTCAATGGCTGCTGTCCATTCCTCTGTATTATTTATCAATTAATTGGATCTATTTGTTATGGCCACCCATTTGTCATGTCCACAGCATGGATGAATGCCAAACCAAATTCAAATCCAAGCTATGTAAGGTTCCAGTCATTGAATGAATATTTGCATCTGCACAGATTCAAATGTTGTAAAAATAATCAGTTTATTCAACAGTTTTGTGGGCACAGGAAACACACATTCATATCTTGTCATTGTACCTGTAATGAAATGTGCAAAGGAAAACAGTTAAGTATAGATACGAGTATGAAATCAGTGTCCTGCCAAGTATTCCCATTCTATTGCACTAAATGCTTGCAGCTGAGATCTATATACAGTATATAAACACTTTGCCACTATTGGTGGGGAAATAAACCCAAGTATTCCCAGTTTTTTCACAAGCACCTGCACAAGTGGTAAGGCCTAAATAGCATGATTAATCATTTCTCCTTGTCCCCCACAGGAAGCCCCAGCAGGGACAGATCACCACCTCCTCTCCATGAACCAATTAGCATGTGTTTGTAGCATGCACAGAATCTGTGTTCAGTTTGATTCAGACCGCCCCATCCCCTTCATTCTGGTTACTTGTTTACTATCTAATTGCTCTTTGAAGACTGACATTTCTTTTCTGGGTGCACTTTTCCCATTTTACATTTATTTTCTTTCCTCTCTTTTCAGGTCTACCCCTGGGTTCATGTAACAGCAGGGATATCATCTGCCTACTCTGATTTTAATATATCAAGACATTACAATTTTGGGAAAAGAGTAAGTCTGAAAGGGCTATTCCACTGAAGTATATTATTGGTGAAAATGGAATCATGAATGAGAGGGGGAGCGGTGTAGTGTGCAGTCCTCATCAAATGGACACTGCAATGATCCAGACACCTAAAGTTGCAGAAATTGTTAGGACAAAGGAGCTAGCACAGTGGACAATTCTGACAAGACCTTAAGCCCATAAGATATAGGAGCAGAATTAGGCCATTTGGCCCATCAAGTTTTCTCCGCCATTCAATCATGACTGATCCTTTTTCCCCTCCTCAACCCCACTCCCTGACCTTCTCCCTGTAACCTTTGATGCCATGTCCAATCAAGAACCTATCAATCTCTGTCTTAAGTACATCTAGCAACCTGGCCTCCCCAGCTGTATGTGGTAAAAAAAGTCCACAAATTCACCACCGTAGTCAGGTACTGATGGTGTACATGGCTGGACACTGAAAACCGTTGCTAACCAACTCCTTGCAGCATTTGATGCTCAGACTTATCAATAACCTATCAATATACCCAATGACTTGGCCTCCACAGCAGTCTGTGGCAATGAATTCCACAGATTCATCACCTTCTGGCTAAAGAAATTCTTTCCAATCTCTGTTCAAAAGGGACATCTTTGTATTCTGACTCAGTGCCCTCTGGTCGTAGACTTCCCCATTATAGGAAATGTCCTTCCACATCTACTCTACCCAGGTGTTAATTTAAAGCTACCTAATATAAACTCCAAACACGAGGAAATCTGCAGATGCTGGAAATTCAAACAACACACACAAAATGCTGGTGGAACACAGCAGGCCAGGCAGCATCTATAAGGCGAAGCACTGTCGACGTTTTGGACTGAGACGCTTCGTCAGGAAATAAACTACTGTATTTTGTATTGTTTTACTGCAGCTCTCTGCCTTTCAAGCTTTCACCGGAATCATTATAATGTAAAATTTGTTGAAATTATACCTTAGCTGAATTTGTTTTACTCCTGGTTTACTCAACGTACATTTCACTTCCAAAAGAAAATTAAGGCAAGTGGAGAAGTCTCAGGGCAATCATTTTAACTTGGATTACTATCAATGATGTGGGATTTCTCAAGGACTGAGCAATAAGTTGCGTAGTCAACTAGACCCCAAATCAGGGGTTTCTTTGCCACTGTCCATGCTGGGGAAAGTTCTTTCCGTAACTAAAGCTGTAATTTTTCCCCATCTCCTTATATCTCAGAACAACATGGCCCACTTACCATAAAGAAAAGGGAGATTTGGGGTAATAATTTTCTCTCAAATTTGTTATACAATCTATTTTTGAAGATTTCAGATGCATTGGTCATAGATCACAAATAATAATGATATAAAGTTAAAAATAAACTCAGGAATTCATGCAAGTGTTGTGCCTTTTCAAGAAAAATAGCTCCACTTCACTTGAGGACACTGTCTATGCAGTGTTCTGCATAAACCCGATCATCAGACAAACAATGGTAATGAATAATTCTTCATTTATGAGGAACTATTTAACTTCAAATGGTTAATTAGGATATAATGAAAGCAAAAGAAATAATGGTTCCTTTAATAATTTATCAGCTGAGCTTCCCCAATTACAACCATCAACCAATATAAACATGCATTAAACATTCCAACAATTAATTATGATTTTTCTGTTTAAAAATTCTACATGATCAGTCAAGGATTTATACTAATGTTTCAGAACTCTTCAAAACTTTAAACTTTTTATTTAACATGCCCATACTGTTAAACCATACAAGAGAAAGAAGATTAGGATTTTGAATTAACACTCAAAATGGAGCAGCGATAAATTATTTAGAACTCTCAGTTTGGGTTTAAAGGTCTTTCTCATCAGAACAAAAATGTTCCTTCTACCTTTATCTCCATTACACATCTCTGTTGATTAATGTACTGACAATTGGAAGAATTGATTCAAAATTCAAGATTGTTTAATATCATTTTGAGTACACAAGTGTAAAGGAGGATGAGATCATCATTGCTCTGGCTCTGATGCAGCACAAAAAAAACACACTAAGATAAAGAAGACAAAAATTTAAAAATCACAATAAATATAAATAACAGGATATGGTAACACAGCAAAGGTACTAGCATGGACAGAGGACTGGCTGACTGGCAGTAGGCAAAGTGGGAATAAAGGGGGACTTTTCTGGTTGACTGCCAATGACTATTGGTGTTCCACAGGGGGCAGTATTCAGATCACTTCTCTTCACATTATGCACCCATGTCAAGTGTTTGAATGATGGAATTGATGGCTTTGTAGTGAGGTTTGCAGGTGATACAAAGGTAGGTAGTGTGAGGATGCAGAGAGTCAGCAGAAGGACTTCCTTCATTGTGGAAGACACTAGCAGTATGCCATAAGTTTGAGAGTGTCAGGGGGCAGAATTGATGGCAGTTACTATTACTGGGGAAAAGGTGCTTGGGAAACTGAAAGGCACCAAATGGACTATATGTTAGGGTTCTAGAAGAGGTAGCCGAAGAGATTATTAACGATCTTTCAAGAATCAATAGGCTTTGGCATGGTCCCAGAGGACAGGAAAATTGCAATTATTACTCCACTCTCAAAGTAGGGAGGAAGGTAGAAGAAAGGAAATGATAGCCAGTAATCTTGAACTCAGTGGCTGGAAAGATGCTAGAGTCTATGTCAAGAATGTGCTTTCTGGTTACTGGAATATGCCAAAGTCAGCATGATTTCCTTAAGGGAAAATCTTGCCTGACACATCCGCTGGGATTCTTTGAAGAAATAGCAAACAGGAGATGGACAAAGAAGAGTCACTAGCTGTTCTAATCACAAACAAGACAAACTCTTCAGACGCTGGGAATCCAAGTGACATGTGCAAAATGCTGGAGGAATTCAGCAGGCCAGGCAACATCCACGCAAAAGAGTACAGTTGACAGTTTGGACCGAAACTCTTCGGCAGTGGATGTTGTTTATTTGAATTTTCAGAAGCCTTTGACAAGGTGCCACACATGAGGCTGCTTAACAAGATACTGGAAAGATACTACTAGCATGGAGAGAAAGATTGACAGGAGCAAAGGGTGGGAATAAATGGAGCATTTCCTGATTGGCTGCCTATGACTAGTGGTGTTCTGCAGGGGTCAGTGCTGGGACTGCTTTTTATGTGTATGTCAATGACCTAGATAACAGAATTGATGGCTTTGTGACCATGCTTGTGGATGATATGAAGGTAGGTAGAGGGGTGCGTAGTGTTGAGGAAGAAGGGAGGCTGCAGAAGATATTGAACAGATTAAGAGAACGGGTAAATGGAATACAGCGTTGAGAAGCATATGGTCATACACTTTGGTAGAAAGAATAAAAACATAGACTATTTTCTAAACAGAGAGAAAATTCAAAACTCCAAGCTGTAAAAAGAATTGGGACTCCTCAATCAGAATTCCCTAAAGTGGTGAGAAAGACAAATACAATTTTAGTATTCATTTTGACAGGACTAGAATATAAAAACGATGATATAATGCTGAGACTTTATAAGGCATTTGTAAGGCCTCACTTGGAGTATCATGAGTAGTTTTTGGCCCCTTGTCTTAGAAAAGATGTCTGACAATGGAAAGGGTTCAGAGGAGGTTCACAAGAATAACTCCAGGAATGAAAGCCTTATCTTATGAAAAGCGATTGATGGCCCTGGGCCTTTACTCACTGGAATTTAGAAGAATGAAGAGCCCCTCACTGAAATCTATTGAATGTTGAAAGTGCTAGATAGAATAGATGTGGAGAGGATGTTTTGTATGGTGGGGGAGTCTAGGACAAGAGGGCACATTCTCAGAATAGAGCGATGTCCATTCAGAACGGAGATGAGGAGAAATTTCTTTAGCCAAAAGGTGGAGAATCTGTGAAAGCCATGTCATTAGGTTATTTAAGGCAATAGGTTGATTGGATCCTGATTAGTCAGGGGAAGAAAGGCAAGAGAATGGGGTTGAGAAGGAAATGAATGAGCCATGATGAAATGGTGGAGCAAACTCAATGGGCCAAATGGCTTATTTCTGTTTGTGTTTACTTTTGTTGTGTCTTGTGATTACGATACCATGACACTAAACTCTCTGTCTCCTTCCTGTAGTCTGACTCATCATTATGAAAGATGCAGCCCACTACATTGGTATCATCTGCAAACTTATAGATGGAATTAGAGCAGAATCTGGCCATGAGGTCATGAGTGTACAGGCAATAGAGTTAGGGGCTAGGGAGACAACCTCGTTGGGAACTAGGGTTTAGAATAATCATGCTCAGCAATGGTAAACTTAAAGAATGTGGAATCAGCATTTTATTGACAGCCCAGCTAATTAATTGGTCATGGAGAATCATGGAGTTGTTGAGCACTACAACACAGCAGCAGGCTCTTTGACTATCTCGTCCATAGTGCTCCATTCATCCCTCATCTTTGTACCTAACCAAACTTCTCTGAAATGTTACATTTGAACCCTTTGCTATCACTTCCAGTAGCAGCTCATTCCACACACATCACTCTCTTAGAGAAGATCTCCCCAGATTCTCCTGAAGTGTTTCTCCCATCATCCTAAAGTTCTAGTTCCAGTCTCGACTAACCTGATAGGGAACGACTGCATGTATTCACTCTATCTAAGACCTTCATAATTTTGTATTATGTTGAGATATATGGATTAGACTGCTGCTGGAGACACAAGAAAGCAGAGGTGCTGGGATCTGGAGCAACAACCAACCTACTGGGGGAGCTCAGCAGGTTAAGCAGCATTTATGAAGAGTTGGGGGGGAGGAAGAAATTTCAACACTTTGGCTCAAAACATGGCACTGGGACCCCACATCCTGTCTCTGGATAGCAGTTCGGAAGTTCAATCGTTACCCTCTGTAGTTATAGCTACTGCAGCCACAAAAACTCTGTAGAGTTTAACCATTGACCAGAGACATTGAAATCATCATTGAGGTTAATATTATAAAACTGAAAATAGGAAAGGCAGAAGAACAAAAAAAGCATATACTTTGGATCAATTTCATGAGTTTCCACCATTTTAAGTGTCACTTTACGGTATGTATATAAGCTATCTTTTATAAGACATAGAGGCTGGATTAAGCCATTCATTGAGTCTGCTTCACCATTCCAGCATGCTGATGCATTATCCATCTCAAACCCATTCTTCTGCCTTCTCCCCATAAGCTTTCACACCCTGAATAATCAAGAACCTATCAATTCCCACTTTAAATATAGTCAATCCCTTGGCCTCCACAGCTCTCTGTAGCAAAGAATTAGACAGATTTCCCATCCTCTGGATAAATAAGTTCCTCCTCAACTCTGTTCTAAAGGGATGTCAAACTAAGATTGTGCCCTCTGATTCTAGAATCCCCCACTCTAGGAAGCATCCTCTCCACATCCACTCTATCTATGCCTCTGAATATTTGGTGGATTTCAATGAGGTGCCCCTCATATTTCTGAATTCCAGTGAGTACAGGCCCAGAGCCATCAAATGCTCCTCATATTTTAACACTTTCATTTTTGGTATAGTCCTTGTGAACCCCTTTTTGACCTTCCAGCATTATTTTTCAATGGCCCAATATCTATTCTCGTCTCTCTTTTACTCTTCATATATCTGAAAAAAAAATGGTATCCTCTTTGATGATGCTGGCTAGCTTACTATCATATTTCAGTGCAATGTCTGCAAATTTTGCCCTATCATCAGCCTGTCCTTCCTGACAGCCTCACTACACATTGCCTCTGCTTGTAAACCTACAGCCCTATCCTTCACCCTTACACGCCGTTTCCCAACCCCATGCAGGTTAGATTACATCCTACCCAACACCTCTAGCAAGCCTGCCCACAAGGATATTGGTCCACCTTGGGTTCAGTTGCAACTTGGCTCTTTTGTACACCCATTCAGCAGCTATGCATTCATCCACTAAATCATCCTATTCTTACCCTCACTGGCACATGGCACAGGCAGCAATCCAGAGATTGATACCATGGAGGTCCAGCTTTTCAGCTTTCTAAATTTTCTGTTCAGTATCTCCTCACTTTTCCTAAGACAAAAAGGATGGTGATGGACTTAGGAAGACTCACCCTTCATTGATCCCTGTTACTATTGATGGTGAGGACGTGGATGTGATGAGGACCTACAAGTACTTGGGGGTCCATCTGAATGACAGACTTGAGTGGAGCACCAACAAGGAGGCTGCGTACAAGGAGGGCCAGAGTTGCCTCTACTTCCTGAGGGGACTGAGGTCCTTTGGAGTATGCAGGCCTCTCCTTCACATGTTCTACCAGTCGATTGTCACCAGTACAATCTTTTATGCAGTGGTGTGCTGGGGCAATGGCATCAGCACGGGTGATGCCAACAGGCTCAATAAGCTGAATAGAAAGGCTGGCTCTGTTACAGGAGTCAAACTGGACTCACTGGAGGCTGTGGTGGAACAAAGGACCCTACAGAAAACCCTGGCCATTCTGGACAATGTTTCTCACCCTCTCTATGCCACCTTGGCTGAACAAATGAGCACTTTTAGTAATAGATTTAGACAACTGCGCTGCTCCAAAGAACACTATACGAGATTATTCTTACCCTCAGCCATTAGGCTCTATAATGAGTTAACCAATAGCTGGAGGAGTGATGGCCCTCCTCCTTTTAGACTGCTTGAGCAAACATTTTTTACTTTTTTCTTACTTCTCTTCTAATATTTGTATATTTGTGTACTTGTAATGCTACTGTGACACTGTAATTTCCTTTGGGATCAATAAACTATCTATCTATCTATCTACCTATGTCACTGGTGCCAATGTGTACCAAGGCTGTTCACGATCCCCCTATAGAACGTTGTGGACCCGATCTGAAACATACCAGACCCTGACACATGGGAGGCCATATACCATCCGGGTGTCTCTATTGTGTCCACAGAATCTCATGTCTAGTCCTCTAAATATGGAATCCCCTATCACTACTGAGCTGCTCTTCTCCCCCTTCCCTTCTGAGTCAGAGCAGCAGACTCAGTACCAGGGACCCAGTCAATGTGGCTCCCTCTGGTAGGTCATCCCACTCAAGAGTATCCAAAATGGTATACTTATTGTTGGGGGTTATTCAGCACTCCATTCCCTCTCTCGACAGTCACTCATTTTCCTGCTTCCTGCAACTTAGTGGACATAGTGGTGACTAACTCCCTGTAGCTCCTAAATATCATCTCCTTAGTTTCACGTATTGAGCTACAGCTCTAGTTGCTTAAAATGTTCTCTGAAGAGCTGTGGTTCTGTGCACCTGGTGCAGAATACCCACATGTCACACAAAGAGCACCACACAGTCCCTGGAACCATTCTCACTGCTCTAACTATCTACTTACAGGGGAAGAATGAAGAACGAAGAGGAAGAAACTTAGCTTGCCCATGCCTGATGAGCCAAAGCCTGATCCACTCACACAATGGCCACTCCATTTGTCCCTGTCTTATTATCATTTGCCTTTGCTAAAGCGTGAAGCCTACTGTGCCGATTCCACTGTAAATGAACTGCAAAATCCCGTGAAAGCTCCTTTATTTAAACCTCTACAACAGCCTTTCCCTCAACGTCAATAAAACAAAAGAGCTGGTCACTAACTTCAGAAAGAGGAGTGGTGCACATGCTCCTGCCTACATCAACGGTGTTGAGGGGGTTTGGAGCTACAAGTACCTGGATGAGAACATCACCTATAACCTGTTCTGGTCCAATCGCATTGAGATCACAGCCAAAGTAATTCACCAACACACCTATTTCCCAAGGAGGCTCAAGGTATTGGCATGTCCTCATCGACTCTTACGGATTTTTATCAGTGCACCATAGAAAGTATAATGGCTTGGTATGGCAACTACTCCGCATGTGATTACAAGGAACTGCAGAGAGCTCTGTGCACATCTCGATACATCACAGGAACCAGCCTCCCCGCTATGGATTCTGCCTATACTTCTGGCTGCCTCATGTACAACCAGATGGATTCAGACTCAAAATCTACCTCTTATGATCTTACACTCGCACTATGACCTGCATTGCACTCTTTTGATAGCTTTTACACTTTATTCTGCATTGTTATTGTTTTACTTTATTCTAGTTCGGTGTACTGTGTAATGAGTTGACCTGTACATACACAGTATGCAAGCCAGGTTTTGCACTATATCTTGGTACATGTGACAATAATAAAGCAATACCAATACCATGGGCAAAATTCATTTGCCCACAGTGTTAAAATTAAAGCAAGATTAATATCCCAAACTAAATTTATACATCGGTTCACATGCAGTATCATGAAAATATTAACTAACACACATGTGCATTTGCAGACACCTATCTGCACCTGTTCATGCTTGTTTTCGAGCCTTTCTGTTGTGCTGATGGAATAGCTACAGCAAAGCTCATGGAAGGACATTGACTTTCAATGGAGGAGACGGCTATGGATGATGAGCTCAAGCAGCTTTAAGCATAGAATGTCAAATTCAGAACTACTCCCAAAGGTGACAACATGTGAGGAAATGCATCAAGAGGTGAAACAAAGCAAGAGAAATAAATAGGAGGATATTGGGGAGAGAGAGTTTGTACAGCTCTAGGGTCCTCAACAGAACCCAATCCACCTTCAAAAGGAAAAATAGAGACGTCAAAGATAGAAATTAAGCTGTGTCTTCGGATGAGGTCAAAGAAATTGATATCTAGTGCCATAATAGCTCTGCCCTGCAAGGGCATAATCCACTTCTCAAAAAGTAAGAGAAGTGGATTAGAAGAAGGATGAAAGAGAGGTGAGAAAATATTTTTTTTCTTCCAGAGGTTTGGATCTCACTTACTAAAAGAGTGATGGATGCAGGAATTATCAATACATTTAAACAGTACATGTGTCCCTGAAGAACTGTGCCATGTGACAGATTAGCATGGGACACAATAGAAGGCATGGCCTTATTTTGTGATGTACCAACAATAGCCATTTTATTAGGTATCTCCTGTACCTAATAAAGTAGACACAGAGTGTACTGTATGTTCGTGGCCTTCTTTTGCTGCCCCCATCCACTTCAAGGTTCGACTTGTGTGTTCAGAGAGGCTGTTCTGCACACAGCTGTTGTAACGCATGGTTATTTGATTTACTGTCACCTTCAACCTTTCTGACCATTCTCCTCTGACCACTCTCAGTTACAAGGCATGTTCAGCCACAGAACTGCCGCTCACTGAATGTTTTTTGCTTCATGCACCGTCCTCTGTAAACTCCAGAGACTGTTGTGTGTGGAAGACCCAAAAGATCAGCAGTTTCTGAGATACACAACAATTATTCTCTAGTCAAAGTCACTTAGATTACATGTCTTCCTCATTCTGATATTTGGTCTGAACAACAAGTGAAACTCTTGATTACGTCTGAATACTTTTATGCATTGAGTTGCTGCTACATGATTGGCTGCTAGATATTTGCATTAACAAGCAGGTGTACAGGTGTACCTAATAATATGGTCATTGAATATACAGTATTTTCTTTGATTTAAACCTGCATTTATTCTTGCGTCCTTTGCAGCAGAACTGATGTGCTCTCCAGAGATGGTCTTTCTGCTTACCCTGGCCGTAGCCATTTATAACTAGTGACTCATCAAATGGAAACGTCACATCCAAGCAGTCTGATTCAGCATGTGAACTGGAGGATGAGAATAAGGATACCCCACTAAAAGACATATATATATAGCCCAATACCCTGAGTGTCTCTCACTGGCTCTGCAGAGGCAGGCAAGCCCAAGGCATGAGGCCTAGTTCTTGCTACAACTGAAGCCCCACAGCTCCCATGTGGCCTTTCCGTCCACCAGACAGCAGTCTTGAGCAGTGTTTAAGACTAATAGCACAGTTTATGGGATAAGGCAATGGAAGATTAATTCACCTGACCTTGACCTTTCATATGAGGTTGTTGTATCGTTTGCTTCATTGCATCCAGCTCTTGAGCACCAGACCCTGATTCATACAACTCCACCTGAGGCTGTGTTGGAGCGCCATCTTAACCTTCTGTTCTTCACCTCCACCGCAATCTTCCAGCGAAAGATGCAAAACCGTGAGTCGACTCTCACCCATCTTGGGCTGTGTTTTCTGTAAGGTTCAAACCACCTACAGGATGGTTCGCAGCATCCACAGGAGCCATATACACTTCTCCTTTAGAGGGGCAAACAGACTGAAATGGTGCAACGGCACTGACAATGCACAAAACTAAACACAGCTGCTGCCCTAAGACAACTGGCCGCAATGCTTCACCCGAGGGCGGCTGGTTGCCGAAACTCCGATAATAAGGAGGCAAGATGAACTTAGGTGATCCCTGCATCAGCTTGAGTTACTGCAGATTAATCTCATGACGTCAGTAGTTTCTGGCACTATCCAAATCCTCCTGTGCAAAGCCCCCGAGTGCTGAAGACTGAGATTCTATCCCTCTCCTGTTTTTTTCTCTCCTCTTACATTTCAATGAAATAACTCAACACCCACACAGTAATGACAGGCTCATTGAACTGTTCTAGAGGTCCTGGAATATCAACAATGATAAGCCTGTCACTACAGTATTTAAGCAGTTTTCAAACTCTTTAGAGATTAATATGCCTTTTGTCCACCCACGCAAAATATATTTCCAAATTACTTGCAGCTTTTAAATATGCAAAAGATGATCCATTTGCACAGTCCACTAGCTCACAGCCAACTCTGCAGACTGCCTTTTCATTAGTACCTATTGACAACATGAGCAGTCACATGTACCATCTTAATAAACTGAGGAATACTGCATGCTTGAAGGGCAAGATTGAAGGTTGAATAAGTCTGTCAGAAAGTCTTGCTTTAATTTGGCAAGGCAACGCGCTTTGTGCTAAATTTTTATCTGAATTGGCAGTAACACTGTTTCAAGCGCAAATGTCTTTGTTACCTTGCTCTAGGCAATACAATATATATTCTTTTTAAACTGATGTAAATTAAAACGGTAAAAGTAAAGGTGAACTTCCACTCTATCTGATTGCTTCCTGAGGAAGGATTGCACTTGAATAGTGCCCATTGTGAGCAGAGTTGATAGTCACATGGCCTAATTCTGCTCCTATACCCTGTCTTATGCCTTATGTCAATAGCAGGGGCAGGCCAAATTGATGCAAGTGGTCCCAAGTTTTAGAAAACAAAGTTATAGTGCAAAGCCAGAGAGAGCATCAACAGCTGTTATTCATTAAAAGCAATTCCATATTCTTATACAAAACAATTACATAGATTCCTGCCTGAGAAATCACTGGTTTACAAAACCTGATTTCCCATATATTTGAATTAGCAAGCAATATGTTGTGGATATATAATTTGGCAATCAGCACAAGATAGTAGTTAAAAAGTCAGACCTCAGGGGCATATTCTCAGGATGATTCCCTGTGCCGTAAGTTCAAAGTCCAAAATTCAGGAAGTTCAAAGTAAACTTTATTATCAGTGTACATATATGGCACCACGTACAGCACTGAAATTCATTTTCCTGTAGGCATACTCAGAAAATCTATAGAACAATAACTATAACAGGATCGATGAAAGATCAAGTAGAGTGCAGAAGACAACAAACTGTTCAAATGTAAATAAATAGCAAGAAATAATGAGAACGTGAAATAACAAGATAGAGTCCTTAAAGTGAGATCATTGGTTGTAGGAACATCTCAATGGATGGGCAAGTGAGTGTAGTTATCCCCTTTAGTTCAAGAGCCTGACAGCTGAGGGGTAGTAACTGTTCTTGAACCTGGTGGTGCAAGTCCTGAAGCACTTGTGCCTTCTACCTGATTGTAGCAGTGGGAAAAGAGCACGTTTTGGGTGGTGAGGATCTCTGATGATGGATGCTGCTTTCCTATGACAACGTATATACGTATGGGGCAGGAAATATAAAGGTAGAACAGTTAAAGGAGCTGCTGCAGGATGGAGGGATTCAGGTACATGGACCATTTGGCTTTCATTCGGAGACTCATGCAAGAAGTGGCATCCAAGTTGATGAAGTCCAATATCCTTGCAGGGAGGTTTGCAAAGGGGGCTGGCAACCAAAGCAGTAAATCAGCGAGTGGGAAGATTGAGGAAAAGGTCAAAGTTAGGCTAAATATGGCTGAGAAAAAAGACAAGACAGAGCCAGGTTAATGAGCACCCAGTAATGGAAACGTGGCAAACAATCTGAGTAAATGGAGGCATGTGGAAAAAGAGATGTGATGCTGCCTTAGCAAATTGGATGATAAACGGGGTCCTGGATATAAGAAAAAGAATCAGAAGGACAAGTGGAGGTGCAGATCGAATTGGAAGGTGAAATGTTTGTTGGCCTACTGTGAGCTTGCTAGCAGGAATAAGAAAATAAGACTTTGTAGATGATTCTCTGAGTATAATGGATGGATGGGAAGTGATTGATGAATGCAGTCTCTTCCAACTGAACGACAATGAAGATACCTTGGAGGAGGATGACCAACCAAGATGGCAGACCAAGAAGTAGAGGAAACATCACATTGGACATTAGTGTTGACTTTGATCAAACCTGTTTTGATGCAATTACCAGGTCAGTAACCTGATGCAGGAGGGGTTCAATAAATAGATGCTGGGAAAGCAAACACTAATTTGGAAGTCAACAACATATTCATGGATTTTGTAGGGATAGGGAGTTTGGAGGTGTGACTGTAGTTTTCAAGAAAAGTGGGGTCAATAATTAGCTTTTGCAGAAGATGCTCAAAGGTAGCATGCTTTACATGAGTAAAGGGAACAGGCCTTGTGCTGTAGTACCCCATACGGGAAGTCAGAATTTTTGCTGCTGAAGTTCTTTGGTCAAAATTACTTCCAGTTAAATTCTTAAGTACCTTGTAGGCTTGTTCATTTAGATAAAGCTTTTCATTCACTATATTTTTGTAACGACTCTATCTGCATGCATGAATCAAACCACATAAGTATAAAGGCTATGAATGGTTTTATAAGACGTTCTCTTGGGCAGGTCCGCTCATGCAAAAAACATAATTCATATTATCAAAGTAGCATAGAGACAAAAGCAGCTCCAATGGGACACAACCTAATCACCTGGAATGCAGCACAAAATGGTTGATCTTTCTCTCCCAGCACTTTACCAGGAAAATCAGGGCAAGGAGCAATAGAAACTACTACAGGTGTTGGGAATCAACTGCCTGAGTTTCCTCTAGGGCTTCATTTCAGATTAATTTATTTATCACATGTACATCGAACCATACAGTGAAATAGGTCATTGGTGTTAACAACAAAAAGAGCCTAAGGATGTATACTGGGCCAGCCTGCAAGTGACACCACAATTCCAGCAACAACAACAAAGTACAGAGTACAAATTTATTATCAAAGTACATACATGTCACCATATACACCCCTGAGATTCATTTTCTTGCAGGCATACACAGTAAATCCAAGAAACACAATAGAATCAATAAAAGACCTCATCCAACAGAACTGACAAACAACCAATGTGCAAAGGACAATAAATTGTGCAAATATGAAAGAAAAATATATAACAAATAAATAAATAACAAGAACATGAGATGAAGAGTCCTTGAAAGTGAGTCTATAGCAGGGGTGGGCAAACTTTTTGATTTGAGGGCCCCAAAGGGTTCTAAGATTTGAGAGGGGGGCCGGACCAGGAGCAGATGGACGGAGTGTTTTGGTAATACACCTCATAAGAGAAAATAAAATATCATGGGATATGTAGAAAACATGTGCTTTAACTTCAATTGAAAATGAACACATACATTACAACAAAATATCTGTCTTTGAAGTCCCATGGTATTTAGCTATTTATTGAAATGACTTTTAAAACACTGAAAATTAAATGAATAAAATACAGCTTTTTTTAATAGTAACAGTTATTATTTTAAAGCACTGAAAATTCTGTTATCCTTCAAGATATTATCATCATCACTCTCCTCCTGACTGTCTTTATTTCAAAAACGGCAGGAGATGCAGGTCTACTTGTCCTGCTCCTTCTTATTCAATTGTCCCCTGTGCCAAAACTCAACAACGACCCGCACAATGACAGAACAGTATGCGGAGCGCGTTATTTGATCTGGAGCGCATTTTTTATTTTGAGAACGTACGTGCACCTGCGCACTACTCATGTCCATCACTTAACAGAAATGACATGTAACATGTAAGGCTTATTGAAAAAAATATTTTCAAATGCATTTTTTACATAACACAACGAAGAAACTTATTTTTAATTTCAGTGGGAACAGTGTTGTTGGTCTCCCTTTTTAGCCAACGCATCAAAGTCTGGATTTAGTTTTGTTGTGGCGATTCTCAGGATGGATCTGAGGTGTTGGTCAGTTAACTTGGATCTGTGGCTGGCTTTGTTGATGTTCATGACGCTGAACGCCTGTTCACACAAATAGGTCGAGCCGAACAAAGAGTAAAGCGCAAATGTGGAGTAATACGCTGCACCTCAACAAAGGTCAATGTGTAGCGGTGTGCTACATGCAGCGCTAAAATTACGACACGGAGTCGGTAACTGCAGTCGAAGAAAAAAACTTATTCGAAATCCCCAGCCTCACTTTAAGCCTCCCTCAACCAGCCCCCCTGCGCAGGGGCTCCAAAGCTCTGTGCTCGCAAATCCACGCAGGCTATCTCCCTTAGCCGGAACGCTGGGTAATTGTGAGCCGGTTCGGGTGTGCCAGGAAATGGGTTGCCACAAATGTATATAGAGTGCGTCATCTGTTGGGAAAAAAACCAGAATTGCGGGGGAAAAACGTTAACAAGGTTTATTAATATAATTTCATCCAGTTCTGCGGGCCGGATTAAAAAGCTTAATGGCCCACGGGCCGTAGTTTGCCCATGCCTGGTCTATAGGTTGTGGGAACAGTTCAGTGATGGGGCAAGTGAATCTGAGTGAAGTTGTCCCCTTTGGTTGAAGAGCCTATTGGTTGAGAGGTAATAACTGTTCTTGAAACAGGTGGTGTGAATCCTAAGGCTCCTGTACCTTCTAATGGCAGCAGCAAGAAAAGAGCATGGCCTGGGTGGTGAGGATCCTTCACGATGGATGCTGCTTTCTTTCAATAGCGCTCCATGTAGATGTGATCTTCTTCAGGCACTGCCTCTTCAAGTTGTCCTTGATGGTGCTATCTGAGTCTGCAATCCTCTACAGTCTCTGTGATCCTGTGCACTGGAGGTTCCATTCTAGGCTGTGACATAGCCAATCAGAATGCCCTCCACCATACACCTATAGCAGTCTTTGGTGAAATACCAAATCTCCTCAAACTCCAAATGGAATACAACGGCTGCTTTCCTTCTTCATGATAGCATTAATGTACTGGGCCCAGGATAGACGCTGAGATGCTGATGCCCAGGAACTGAAGCTGATCAGCCTTTCCATCGCTGACGCCTCAATTACTGGGTCGTATCCATTACTTTTTGTAGGATTTTCCATTCAAGGGCATTGCTGTTTCCATATCAGGTTGTGATGCAACAAGTCAATATACTATCCACTGTACATCTATAGAAATTTGTCTGAGTTTCGGATGTCGTGCAGAATCTTCGAAAATTCCCAAGGAAGTAGAGACGCTGCTGTCTTTTATTGAAATTGCCCTCACATGCTGGGCCCAGAATAAATCCTCTGAAATGGTGACACAGAAGGACATAAAGTTGCTAACAACTCTGCATTTCTGATTCCCCTATGAGGCCTGACCCAAAGAACTCTCGGCTCCTCCTCCTGAAGTTGATAATCAGCTCTTTGATCTTGCTGACATCAAGTGAGATTGAAGTTCAAAGCTCATTTGTTATTATTGAGTTATGTATACATATACAACCTTGAGATTCAACTTCTTGCCACAAAACAAAGAAACACCATAGAACTCGTTTACAGAAAACCCCATACAACAAGATCATCAGATGTGTGAAAAAAAATTACGATAGGGGTTTGATGTGATGGCAGTTTACAAGGACATTGGGGTCAATAATTAGATTTTCAAGTAAACTTGATGGAGAAAAGCACAATACATGAGTAAAGGAAACAAGTGGTGTCATCAGCAAACTTAAATATGGCATGTACTTACATTGGAAATGTACTTAGCCTTACAGTCATAAGTATAAAATGAGTAGAGCAGAGGGGCAAAGCACACAGCCTTATGGTGCACCTGGGCTGATGGAGGTTCTGGAGGAGATGTTATGGCCAATCATATCTGACTGGGGTTGCAAGTGCAGAAACTGAGGATCAAATCACACAAAGAGGCACTAAGGCCAAGGTCTTGAAGCTTATTGAGTAGTTTTGCGGGGATGAATGCTGATCCGCAGTCAATGAAGAACCTCCTGATGCATGCATCTTTGCTGTTCAGAATTCCAGGGATGAGTGAAATGCCAATGAAATGACGTCTGCTGCAGACCTGTTGCAACAGTAGGAAAACCAGACTGAATCCAAGTCGATATGTTTCATGACCAACCTCTCCAAGCACTTCCTCACAGTGGGCATAAGTGTTACCGGAAGATACTCATTGAGACAGGTTGCCATTAGGCACCGGTATAACTGAAGCCTGCGTGAAGCAAATGGGTACCTCAGACTGCTGAAGCAAAAGGTTAAAGGTATCGGTGAAAACTCCCATCGGTTGATCAGCACAGGCCTTTAGTACTTAACCAGGTACCTCATCTGGGTCTGATGTTTTCCGTGCATTCACCTTCCTGATGGATGCTCCTATTTGGGCCTCAGAGACTGAAATCACAGGGTCATCTGGAGCTGTGGGAGTTCATGAAATTTCCTCCATGTTTTGATAGTCAAAGCAAGCATAGAAAGCATTGAACTCATGTAGGAGTGAAACCTTCCCAACAGTGTATTCCATCTGCACTTCATTGCCCATTCTCCTCATCTGTCTAGGTCTTTCTGTAGCCACTCTACATCCTCAAAACTATCTGCCCCTCCAGCTATCTTCATATCATCTGCAAACTTTGCAACTAAGCCATCAATTCCATCATCCAAATCATTGACATATAATGAAAAGAGAATCAGTCCAAACACAGACCCCTGTGGAATATCACTAGTCACTGGGAACCAACCAGCAAAAGCTCCCTTTATTCCTACTCTTTGCCTCTTGACAATCAGCCATTGTTTTATCCATGCTAGAATATCTGCTGTAATACCACGGGCTTGTAGCTTGTTAAGCAGCCTCATGTGTGGAACTTTGTCGAAGGTATTTGGTGTGGAATGTAGAGCACCATGTGAATTTAAAAAAATAGAGATGGATGTAAGTTTTCAGATAGGATTTCCAAAAAATTCTGGAAGCGTGTCAATGATCTTCATGCTAGGTCTACAACATAGCTTTCTAGATCTCTATTCTTGAGGAAACAAGGGATCAGGCTATCTAGCATTTAGTAATAAGGATTAATTAATAATCTTATTGTTAAGAAGCCCTTAAGAAAAAAAGATCAGACGAGGAGAAATAAAATTTATTCAGAAGTTGAAAGTGATGTACAATTCACTCTGAAAATAATAGTCTTAAACTAGAAGATAAAGAAGTGTGAAGCATGAATTTACTATGGCACATTGGGAAATAGAAGATACGATTGCAAATAATGACTGGCATTTAAAGAATTGATATATATTTCACAAATTACTTATTACATTTCTCTTTGTGATTCCCTTTATCACAAACAGGAATAGTGATTAGGCATGGCTAACCAAAGAAGGAAAAGAAAGTATGAGATCAAAGGAAAAGGCTTTTATTGATGCTAAAATAAATGTAAGCGTGGAAACTGGGAAAATATCTGAATCTATTGGTCCTAAAGCTAAAATATAATAAATGGAAAGTAGGATACTAGAGTCATTTAATAAGAAACATATAAACAGTTTGCTGGAATTTTTATAGGTATAGAAGATAATTTGTAAAAGTTAATGTTGATCCCTTTTATAAAGGAACAGGAGGAATTCCATTAGGCAATAGAATGGCAGTGAAATTAAACAAATATTTTGTGCGTGCCTTCAGGAAAGACATGAAAACAGTCTGAAAACAGTCCACAACTGGTCTAGAGTGAATATTTTGAAAGAGGTATTGATGAAAGTAATAAATACATTGACTGTCGTCATCAAAATTATGTTGATTCTACAAAGTAGAAGGTAGTAAATATACAGGAATGGAGCTAGATAGAAAATGGGGAATAAAAGTTAGCCTGACATCTGTAATAGGGAAAATTATAGTATTTATTTAGAAATTATTAACAGGACACTTGGAAAATAATATTTATATTAGAAGATAGAACATAGAATATTACAGCACAGTACAGGCCAGTGATGTTATGTTGACCTTATAACCTACTCTAAGATCAATTTGATCCTTTTTTCCTACATAACCCTCCATTTTTCTATCATTCATGTGTCTATCAAAGAGTTTCTTAAATGCCCCTAATGTATTTGACTCTACCATCTCCCCTGACTCGACATCCCATGCATCCACCACTCTCTTTGTAAAAAATTTAGCTCTGACATCCCCCTGTATATTTTCCTTCAATCACCTTAAAATGACAGCCTCTTGTCTTAGCTATTTTTGCCCTGGGAAAATGTCTCTGACCATCTGGGTTAGACAGAGTTATCAACAATACTGAAAAGGGAAATCATCTCTGGCATCACATGTTTGGAAGTTTTAACTGACAGAACCACTGTATGTACTGTATTTGTCTTTCAGAATCTATTTGATGAAGCAAATACATTAGAGATTCTGGAACATTAGTGTACATTGGACTGGGCCTACTACACCCTTGTGGATTAGGGATTGGTTAATGACAGAAAACAGAATGGACATAAAAGAGATCATTTTCAGGTTGTCACTGGGATTGATACTGGGATATCCAACTGTTCACAACCTACATTAGTCATTTGGATGAATGAGAATTAAGTTCAAAGTTCACGGTAAAATTATTATCAAAGTAAGTATATACAACCCTGAGATTCATTTTCTTGCAGGCATGCACAGTAAAGTCCAAGCAACACAATAAAATCGATAAAAGATTGCACCCAACAAGATGGGCAAACAACCAGTGTTCAAAAAATAACAAACTGTGCAAATGCAAAAAAAATTATAATGAATAAATAAATAACTAAGCAATATATATCAAGAGCATGAGAAGAAGCACCCTTTAAAATGAGTCCATAGGTTGTTTGCAACAGTTCAGTAATGGGGCAAGTGAAGTTGAGTGAAGTTATCAGCTCTGGTTGAACAGCCTGATGGTTGAGGGTCAGTAATTGTTCCTGAGCCTGATGCAGTGGGTCCTGAGGCTCCTGTACCTTTTTTCCAGATGGCAGCAGTGAGAAGAGAGCATGATCTGGGTAGTGGGGGACCCTGATGCAATTTAAGTGTAATATAACCTTGTTTGTGATGATACTGAGTCTTAGTGCAACTTATAGGGAGGATGAATAGATGTTTTAAGAAAATCTACATGGTTTAGTGAATGCTGAAACATTGCTGAAGGAATATCATGTGGAAAAATATAAAATCCTGCACTTAAGTAGAGAACATAGAAAAAAAACATATTTGAAAGGAATTGTGCTCAAAGTACTGTTTGGGGGTTCATGCATCATTGACTGTTAATATGCAAGCACATCAACCAATTAGGAAGCTGAATGACATGCTGGCCGTAATTTTAAGGGGATTTGACTGTCCCTTACTGCATTTTTAATTGAGCCTTGGTAAGATTGCACTTGAAACATTATTTATAGCTCTGGTCTCCCTACCCAAGAAAGAATATACAGTACTTGTTAAAGAGGGAGTGCAGCAAAGACCTACCAGACGGATTCCTGACTTTGGGGACCTCTCCTGTTCAAAGTACATTGCACATTATTATCAAAGTGTGCATGTATTATACAACTTCAAGGTTCATCTTCTAACAGGCAGCCATGAAACAAGGAAACCCAAAAGAACCCATTTAAAAAGACTGTAAAACACCCAATGTGCAGACAGAAAAAAAATCAATTCATGCAAACAATAAACACAGGCAAATACTGTTCTGAACTGAAGTCCACAAAGAGAGACTGTCCGCAGACAGCGCAGAGCGGACCAGCAGGGGGAATAGGTCTGTGCCTCATCTTGGGTCACGACACCCTAACTTTTTCAATCTGGCCCAGGGCCTGTACACAACTTTTCCAATTTGGCCTGGTGCTTAAATATATCGAACCTGAGGTCTTCCTTGCTCTCAGCAATGATTCTGCAACATTGAATTGCCTTCAAGTTCAAAGGGAAATTACAGGCTGTTGTTTGTGATGATCACTTACCAAAAAAAGAGAAATTAACAAAGTGTTCAGTTGTTATTTAAGTATTTAACGTTTACAGAAATTAAACAAACTAGTTTTAAATAGTTTTGAGCAACTCACACAAAATGCTGGAGGAACTCAGCAGACCAGGCAGCATCTATAGAAAAAAGTACCGACAACATTTCTAGCAGAAACCCTGCCCAAGGGTTTTGGCCTGAAACATCAACTGTACTGTTTTCCATAGATGCTGCCTGGCCTGCTGAGTTCCTCCAACATTTTGTGTGTATTGTCCGGATTTTCAGCATCTACAGATTTTCTCTTGTTTGTTAAAGTGTTTTGAGGTTAAATGAAAGGTCATCTGGTTAAAGGATAATACTTTTACAAAACTTTGATCAGGTAGATGTAGTGTTAATGTTCTATAACCAGGGGTCACGTCCTAAAATACATTCATTTATCTTCTTATGTTCCTAAGTGCTGGCAATGTGCATATTCTGCTGTGCCAAAGAAAGGTTGGCTGCAACATTCAAAACAAGAGCTTGGGCTTTCTTGCAACCTATCTGATAAAGTTGAGGAGAAAGTGAAAAATCAACCCACACAATATTAAATAAAGAAACACAGCATTTCTTCTTATGACAGAATATGGAAAACATGGTGTTGTTAACATAGGCTGAAAGTTTTCTTGCACAGAATATTTTTATATTGAAGCCAGGGTTTACTTGTTTCTGTGTTAGCTTGTATGGGGTTCAGACAAAATATGTCACATTTTTTATCATTGACATATAACATGAAATTTGTCACTTTGTAGCAGTAGTACAGTGCAAAGACATAGAGATGTACAAATTAATTAAATAATGCAAAAAAGGAATAATGAGAAGTGTTCATGGGTTCTTGGACAGTTCAGAAATCGGATGGCAGAGGGAAGAAACTGATCCTGAATCAGTGATTGTGGGTTTTAAGGTTCCCGTATCTCTTTCCTGACAGAAGGAACAAGAAGAATTTTGGGTGTTGAGGGTCCTTAATAATGTATAGCACCTTCTTCAGGCACTGCCTCTTCAAGTTGTCCTTGATGGTGCTATCTGAGTCTGCAATCCTCTACAGTCTCTTGTGATCCTGTGCACTGGAGGTTCCATTCTAGGCTGTGACACAGCCAATCAGAATGCCCTCACCATACACCTATAGTCTTTGGTGAAATACCAAATCTCCTCAAACTCCAAATGGAATACAACGGCTGCTTTCCTTCTTCATGATTGCATTATTGTACTGGGCCCAGGATAGATGCTGAGATGCTGATGCCCAGGAACTGAAGCTGATCAGCCTTTCCATCGCTGACACCTCAAAGAGGACTAGTGTCTGTTCTCCCAACTTCCCCACCTTGAAGTCCACAATCAATTCTTTCGTCTTGCTGATGTTGAGTGCAAGGTTTTTGTTGCAACTCCACTCAACCAGCCAACCTATCTCACTCCTGTAAGCCTCCTCATCACCACCTGACATTCTGCCAGCATCCGTGGTGTTATCGGCAAATTTATAAATGGTGTTTCACTTGGGTTTAGTCGTAGTCATCAGTTCATTGAGAGTAAAGCAGTGCGTTCACCATGCATCCTTGAAATGCACCTGTGTTGACAGTCAGCGAGAAGACGTTATCACAAATCTGCACTGACTGCAGTCTCCCAATAAGGAAGTTGAAGATCCAGTTGCAGAGGGAGTGTAAGTATACTTCCAAATAATCCAGAAGTTAAGAGAAACAGCAGCTCTTGGAAATCTGATATACAAAACGAAAGTACTGGAGCTCCTCAGTAGGTCCGCCTGTTCTACAATATATGCAGTAATTTCTGTTTAGATCTTTCCTTGACTTTTTTTTCCTTTTTTCACACTCATCTATATCTCCCCAACCAAAAAGAATACTGACTCATCAGGAACTGCAATAATTCTTGCCTTGCTCTGAAATCATGTTTTATTTGGTACCTTTAGACTTAACATTGATTTACACAAAAATCAAAACCGTCTGAAAATTCACAGAAACACTGTTGATTTACTCATCAGCACAGGGACAGATTTTTTATTTAGCACTCAATCTCTGTGATTGATGGTTGGTTAGGCTTCAATGGTCATTAAAGCTGCCTTGGATTGCATCTGGCCACGTACTTGGCAAGGACCTGCACAATACTGGATATGCCAATCAGCTGGAAAGTGCCTTACAAATGGAAGGCTTTGTCTGGGAAGAACCAGAAAGAAACTGTATGGCCCTAGGTTAGTGGCCTCTGATCGTCAGGTGCCCATCTATTATCAAATGTTCTGGACCGTTCTAAAAGTCCAATTACAGCCATTCAAATATGTGGCTACTTGCTCGTCTAAGCTTAAATTTAATATGGTAACCCCAGAACAACACAATGCAACCTAACATTGCGTTCCAATATCTACAGCTTATTTATAAAAATATAAAAATATTACAACATCCTTTGAATTATTTCTGTAATTTCCTTGTTGTCAAAATAAATATGTTTCGAGACAAATTGGAACAAAATAGCTGGAGTTGGTAAGGGTTAAACTAAATAGATTAAAATTTTAAATTGGCATCCTGGAGTTTTGATGATTATTTCATGACTTGTGGAAAAGCTTCTGGTTTGATCTCATCAGAGGTTTTACCTTTTTTTTATAAATATTCAAGAGAATGAAGAGTCTGAGGAGAATCACTGACAACACAAATTGTGCTTAGTCTCTCAGAAGAAGCAGACTTAATGAACCATGGTCTTTTCTGATTTGATCCCTTCTTATGTTTTTATTGAGGAATTACTGAGCCCGGTGACATGAGCTTTGAATTGCCAACAGCAGAGATAATTGTTAGCCCAGGATGCGTCAGCAACCAATCTATCTTAATTATGTATATTAATTAAGTTTTGGTGCATTGGCCTACTGTGACTGCACCCTGCAATGTCAGCACTATATAGTTAGACAAATTAAATATCCAAAAAAGGATAAGAAACAAACAAAAAGTGTTAAAAAGTTAAATCTATTTTTCTCCTTTATATTTTTCATAGATAGAGCCTGCAAGACACAAAAAGGCAACTTAGCCTATTTTGTCCATGCTGGGTTAATTATTTTCATGATTTTCAGACCTTTCTTCATTTACTAGCATATCTTTTTCCCTTTCTCCACAATTTCTTTCAAAGGATGTACAGTACTGTGCAAAAGTCTTGGGCACATGTGTATAACTGGGGTGCACAGCACTGTATTTGTCAAGGTCAGGCAGACTGAGCTTATAAGTCAGGTAGGAGCAAAGGACGTTGGGGATCGTGGAAGTGGAGTGCCACCGGGAGGGGTTTGTGACACGTGTTAGAGAAGGAATGTCTGGGGCAGAAGTGTTCGGTGTGGGTGCAGGTACAGCCAGCTCTGAGACTCCAGGCAAGGTCACTTGATTCATAACAAACAGTTTAAAGATTATTACAGAATATCTCTCTGGTGCTTCCCGCTCCCACCGCACTCCCCACCGTGGTTTCCCTTTCCTTCTCCCTTCCCGTTCTCAGTTCCCAATAGTGACCTTATCAACACACTCACATATGTCATGAATTTATTTTTTTACCTGCAGCAGTACAGTGCAATATATAAAATTACTACAGTATTGTGCAAAAGTCTTAAGCACCCTAGCTATATATAAGACTTTTGCACTGTACTGTATATCTATAGTTGGACGTTTGTTTTATATTGCCATCACTCTCTGGATCAAGAAATTACTCCAGAAATTTCTTTTTGGAACGACCAGTGGCTATATCCTATTGCATTGTTCTGAAAATGAGTAGATCTTTTCTGTCTCCATGTTGACCTGAATGAGTTCCATCAGGTCAGGTCAGAACAGAGCCTCATTCTTCTCATTCTGCCCTGTTTTGCCAGTTTTATCCCTGTGCATTTGATTTTCCACCTTCATTATTGCATTTGCTGTCCAATTTATAACATGAACTTCAGAACTGTGCATTGAACTCAGAGTGTTCCAATCAATAGTCCTAGGAAAGCTTAATTTGATAGAACCCCAGGGCCTGGATTGACTTTTATCTTGTTTTAACCTTTCTACACTAGCAATAAAACCAGAATGTGTTGATGAACACATTCTGTTTTTGTTGTTAGTGTACAAAGAACACCAATGGACAGTTGGCTTGATGAACTACAGCCATCCATGGGGTGAAAGTATTTAAATAATGCCATTAGATAGGGACTCCATGACTTTGACCCAGAGTCTATGAAGGAACAGTGAAATTTGATTACGTGGATTTGGTATCCAACAGCATTTGCTGATTTTGTTATGAATTTACAGTATACTGTATATTGCCTTCAGATTTGTCAGAAATTCCAAGTTGCTTTGGAGAAAAATTATTTAAAAGTATTAATTTCCAAACCACATGAGGAGACACTTTGGCAGATAATGTAAATAGGTATAAGCAAATTTTTAAGAGGAGTAAATTGTCCTGAGGAGGTAAATAGGTTTATGGAAGACCATATGACCATAAGACATAGGCCATTTCCCCATCAAGTCTTCTCCACCATTCCATCATGGCTGATTTATTATCCCTCTCAATACCATTCTCCTGCCTTCTTCCCATAACCTTTAAAACGCTTACTAATCTTTAAATTTACTCAATGACGGCCTCCACAGCCATCTGTGGTAATAAATTCTACAGATTCACCTCTCTCTGGCTGAAGGAGTTCCTCCTCATCTATATTCTAAAGGGCCAGTCCTGTATTCTAAGGCTGTGCCCTATGGTTCTAGACTCTCCCTTTATTGGAAACATCTTCTCCAAGCTCACCCTGTCTAGCCATTTCAATAGTCACTTGGTTCCAATGAGATTTCTCCTCAATGGAAGTTATAACAAAGTCTGAGTTCTTGGCAGCTGAGGGGGGTGGATGCCTGTGGTGGAATGATTAGAATCAGAGATGCTTAAGAGCTGAGATTACCAACTTCTTTTAGGCCATGGACTCTTAACATTAATGGAGGTGTCCTTGGACCTCAGGTAGGGAAACTCTGTTCTAGTGGCTTGAACTGAAGAGTACAGATACCTGAGAGGGGTGTATGGGTGGAGGTAAGTACAATACAAAAACAGAGCTGAAAGTAGGGCAAGAATTTTGCTTTTATGAAAATTTGTTTCAGCAAGTGAGCACAGTGCTTGTTGTATAAGTTGGTATGTAGGCAGCAGAGTCACACCTGAGCAAGGATTAGCAGGGTAGTTCTCAGTCACACCTGAGCAGGATTTCGGAGGGCAGTTCTCGGAGTCACACCTGAGCTGGGTTTCGGAGGGCAGATCTCAGAGTCACACCAGAGCAGGATTTCGGAGGGCAGTTCTCGGAGTCACACCTGAGCTGGGTTTCGGAGGGCAGATCTCAGAGTCACACCAGAGCAGGATTTTGGAGGGCAGATCTCAGAGTCACACCAGAGCAGGATTTTGGAGGGCAGATCTCGGAGTCACACCTGAGCAGGATTTCGGAGGGTAGTTCTCAGTCACACCTGAGCAGGATTTCGGAGGGCAGATCTCAGAGTCACACCAGAGCAGGATTTCGGAGGGTAGTTCTCAGTCACACCTGAGCTGGGTTTTGGAGGGCAGTTCTCAGAGTCACACCTGAGCAGGATTTCGGAGGGCAGTTCTCAGAGTCACACCTGAGCAGGATTTCGGAGGGTAGTTCTCAGTCACACCTGAGCAGGATTTCGGAGGGCAGTTCTCAGAGTCACACCTGAGCAGGATTTCGGAGGGTAGTTCTCAGTCACACCTGAGCAGGATTTCGGAGGGCAGTTCTCAGAGTCACACCTGAGCAGGATTTCGGAGGGCAGTTCTCGGAGTCACACCTGAGAAGGATTTCGGAGGGCAGTTCTCGGAGTCACACCTGAGCAGGATTTCGGAGGGCAGTTCTCAGAGTCACACCTGAGCAGGATTTCGGAGGGCAGTTCTCGGAGTCACACCTGAGCTGGTGTTTGGATGATCGTAGGTTGGACAGCTGCTGAGGTCCTTAGAGTCAGCAGTTACTGTATACCAATGGCACAGGTGAGTAAATGATCTGAGAATGATGCTGGCAAAAATAATGTTAAAGTAATATGTATTAGCATGGTGCAGATAAATTGTTGGAAGTTTGTTTCAATTTAAGTACAACACCATACTCTGTAGAAATGCCATTATTACTGGAACTGCAGTCATCCAGGTAAGTGGAGAATATTCTGATTCATGCATGACTTGTTTCTTGCAAGTGGTGTAAAAACTCCATGCGGCTCAAAGCTGAATCACTTGCTCCCAGAGACCCATATACTCAACTTCTTTTGCAGACAAAATATTTAGGCTGCTTGTCCAATGATTTTTGTTTTCATCAGGGAAGATCTTTAAAAGATGGATGGTGAAGATTTGATCACAGTAATGCCTTCGAATGTCATGAATGATAGGCTAGATGTATGCAGTATCACTTCCTTATATTACAGAAATATGAACGTTGTTTTTGTTTATTTATCAGCTCAAGACACAATGATGTTGTTGCAACAGCATTAATCACTTCTTTACGTGAGGAAATAATTTTCTATAAAATGATCTGTAAAAATCCTTACCTTCTGACTTTCTGGTAGAACAGTGATCAGCTGCAGGTGACCGCAGTCTGGAAAACTTGAACAGGGTACTGGGGTAAACCATGTTGAATCTAGTCTGCTACTCAAAGTGACCACCCATGTACCTTACCTGGTACTAGTGTGGAAGGTAGATCTCACTGGTTCTCCTTAACATCAATTCAGGTACTGCAGGCTCACTGGCTCCGTGTCCTTGCCCCAGGGTTTCCAAATTGGCTTCAACCAGGGTGAAGATCTGCCTACTGTTGAAACTGCTAAGGACTTCCATAGCTCAGGAGTTTCTTAGATATTCAGAGACTTTTAAAATCTGGTGATGAGTCGATAAAAAGTGAAAAAAACAAATATAGAGTGGAAATTAGCATAATGGAAATACTAAAGTATATAACATTATAAAAAGCTTTGAAGTAAAATAAGAAATGAATCCCTTATTGTCCCAGATGCCTCTAAGTCTATGCTTAGAGATCTTCTTGAAGAGAATGGGGCTACAGTCCTTTGGTAGGACATACTTTTTGTAGAACCCCAATAATGCATAGTAGTGACATATGTAGCAACACCTGGCCCTTAATATTAGTGTATTCATAGTCCAGGCATGGAAATACATGATTTGCTGAATCCTAAGTGGCTGACACCTTATTATTACATCACCCCCAAATACTCAGTATCATCTTGAACTTGATCACCTTCTTTCTTTGTGTAAATTATAATAATTCGGTGCACTCCTCAAATTAGGTAAATTGTAGTTCTGCTGGTGTCAGTTTGACCCAAAAGCAGAGCAGCAGAGACAAATAAGCAGGGAAAGATCATTTTAATAATAGACTGCAACATAACAAGTGACGAGGGGCTACAAAACAAGTGAGAATGGAGCCTAAACATGACAGGCAACAAGGTAAACTTCAGGCAGGGTGAATGAATACTAGGAGCAAATGGCTGAGGCTGGCTAGTTCAATTAGTGAACAAGGACTGTGGATGTGAACAGGGGTCAAATAGGTTGCAAGTAATGAGTCTAAAACAAGTGGCAGGTGAATCCTATTAGCTGAGTGGATATTGGGAGGTTATACCATCAGTGGGAGAAGGCCTGACAGGACCAGCACCACCCCCCCACCCTCCCCAAAAGCTATCCCTCATGGCCCTGGACAATCTAAATAGATCTGGTGGAACTCATTGATGAGCAATGGATTCAAGATGTAACTGGACAGCACCCAAGCCCTCTCCTCCAGTCTGAATCCTTCCCAGTTCCATCCACAGCAACTTGAATCCATGACCCAGCGAACCGTGAACACTGGACCACCTTCCACCATTCTAGGCTCCAGAGGTGCAGGCTCAGGTGGACTGAGTGGTACATGGACAGGGGGCTTCAGGGAGGACAGGTGGAATCCTGAAAAATTGTGGAACCTGGGGTTGGTAAATGACGGGACAGGTGGAATAGGTGATCCTGAAGGGACCAATGAAATTGCAGGAGTCAGTCCAGATCTTTGGTGGACAGCTAAGCACATTCCCCAGGCTGGAGTGGTCTGGCTGGGGGCCACTGGTGGTTGGCTTGGTGGCAGTCAGCGTGCTTGGCAGCTAGGATGGCCCCTTGTGCCTTCTTCTAGGCATCCTGGCAGCAGCAAACCAGGGTCCTGGTGAACAGGATCTCCACAGTGGCCTCCATGGGGAACACAGTGGGGTCTGTAGCCAGGAAACTCTTCAAAGGGTGACGTACCTTTAGGTTATGGGATAGTGTGGCCCAGAGCAGACACTTCTTCCATGTGGTAGGTAGGCAAAATATCACAGAAACTTCTCAACTTGCTGATTGGCTCTTCCTGACTGATCATTTCTCTGCAGATGATAGCCAAAGGTCAAATTCACTGAGGTGCAGAGGAGGGGGCAGGAAGCTGGCCAGAAGCAGGAGATGGATTGTGGGCCCCAGTCCGATACAATATGCTGAGGGAAGCTGTAGAGACAGTCCACACGTTGGAGAACAGGCCTGGTGTCTAAGCTGCTGACTGAAGCTTGGGGTGGGCAACAAAGTGGGCCACCTTGGAAAAGCAGTCCAGCACTGTCACGATCAGCATGGCCCCATTGGAAGGTGGAAAACCCATGATAAGATCCATGGGCCCATGGGCATTGAGGGACCAGAAGGGGCTGCAGGAGGCTGGAGGAGTTGAACTGGACACACTGAGGGCAGACAGCAACAAACTAACATACCTCTGCAGTCATGGTAGGCCACCAGAACCAGCTTCACAGAAATCCCAGAGTCCATTGAGTGCCTGGATGGCTAGAGAGGAGTGAGGAGTGGGGACACTGGAGAGTGTCAGGGCACACGACCGCCAGCACGTACAAGCAGATGTCAGGTGTGCCGTCAGGAGCAGGCCTGTGCGGTAGGGCCTGGCAGGTCTGGCTCTCAAGGTCCCAGAGATCAGGGCGAAAATCTGCAATGTTGGAATGATGGGCTGAGGATCATTTCCATTTCAGCTGGGTTGAACTGTTGTGAAAGGCCATCTGCCTTTGTGATGGGTAGGAGAGGGCGAAGCTGAATTGTTCAAAAATGACAGAGCCTAACGTGGGTTGAGTCTACGGGTCTGTTTTGGAGGGGTGGAGCTGAGGATGATAGCGACTCCTTTGCTTGCATCATTGGAAACATATCTATTTCTATCTATAATATCTCTTTTATTGATTTTCAGGGTTCTTTTGAAGACCCTGACCTGGAGTTACATACTGACTTCGGTTCTTTGTGGAAATCTGACTTGTTCTCAGCGAGCACGATCAGCCGCTTTTCAATATACCAAGGACGTAGCCTGGAATACTAGCGTGCCTTCTATGTGCCGGATTTTTGTGGCTCTGGAGACGGGATTATTCATGACCGGTGCTGCCGCCTGATGTGTCGTGGGAGTACACAGAAGATTAAAGACACCGAGCTGGCTGCTGGCTGTGTGCCTAGAGACCTGAGTTCTTTGGGCACAGAGCTCGGAAAAAGCAACGCAGCAGACTTTTAACGCCATAAATCAGCGAGTTGATTTGTTATGTCTCCCCTCCCATTGTGAAATGGGGACATCTCTTTTTCCCATATTAGGGAGAGAGAGAGAGAGCCTGTGGTATGTCAAATACTCAGTGAACGAGTAGTCTTTGGGGTACTGCAAGTCTGTGTCTTTATTGGTGCTTTGCTGCACACTTGAGAGCTCGGTGGAGGGTGCCGATGCTTTTTTGCTGGGTGGGGGGGAGAATGGAAGGCTCTGGGGTTCTAACATTTAACTGTCATTCATTCTTTGGGTTACTCCTCTGTTTTTGTGGATGGTTGCAAAGAAAGAGAATTTCAGAGTGTATATTGTATATGTTTCTCTGACATTAAATGTACCTATTGAAACCTATTGTTTATATATATGGGAGGTTCTGGTGGATAGACCAGATCAGGAAGTGCTTGATATTTCCCATTTGCCAATGACTCTATTCCTTCAATGCCTATTTAGTTTAAGGCTTATTTAGCTTCCTGTGTCCTGTCCAATAATGATGCTGTGCAGGGTTGAACTTGAGCGAGAAGAAGGCACAAGGGTTTGTCTTCCAATCCATGGCTTGCTGGAAGAGGATAGACCCAGTGCTCATGTCAGACGAGTCCACCTCTAGCACAAAATTTCTTGAGGGGTTTGGATAGTGGAGAATGGTAGAGAGTCTCTTCAGCAGTGAATTATCTCTTGAGCTCCTTGAAAGCATTGTCCGTGGCAGCAATGCCAGCAAGCCGGAAAGTAGGTGACTTGGTGAGAGGACTGTCGATTTGGCTATCATTTCTGATGAAACAGCAGTAGAAACTGGAGAAGTCCAAGAAGCATTGTAGTTGTTTGAGGGTCCATGGTTGGGACCATTCAATGACAGCTGGCACTTTCTCTGAGTCCATGGATGTGCCTTGGGGTGAAAGGATGTAACTCAGGAAGGAAATGACTAGCATTTCTCTAACTTGCACTACAATTATTTTTTGAGGAGATGCTGAAAATAGACATGACAGACATAGTTACAAGAGTCCTTGGAGAAGATGAGAATGTCTTCAAGGTAGGTGAACTTGTGCAAAATGTTTTGGAGGATCTCGTTGATGAAAGCTTGGAAAATAGTTGGACTGCTGGAAAATTTGAAAGGCATCACCAAGTATTTGCAGTGGCCAGTGGGTGTTATGAACGCTGTCACCCACTCATTCATTTGGCAGAGGCTAATCAGGTTGTCCACAACCCATAGATCCTATTAGGTGAAAATCTGGGCCCAGTGGAGTGCTCTGAATGTGCTGTCCATCAAGGGGAGAGGGTAGCTGTTCTTACTGGTGATTTTGTTGAGTCCACGGTGGTCAATGCAGGGATGAAGACTCTTGCTTTTTCCTTTAGGACAAAGAAGAATCCTGATCATCTGGAGAAGTGTGAATGAAGGTGTGTTGTAGCACTTCAGTGATGCAATCATTCATGGCGTAGGTCTCCGGAGGAGAGAGGGAGAGCAGACAGCTTCAGGGAAGAGTGGTACATGGGAGGAGGTTGATCATGCAGTCATATGGTCTGTAAGGTGGCAGGGTGCTCTCTTCCCTTTTACTGAAGATGATGGCTATGTCATGATATTCCTGTGGAAGTTTGGTGAGAATGAGGTCTTCCGTCTCCTGGGATTTGCAGGGGGAGGGGGAGAAGACATTTGAAGTTGCAGACAGTTGGTCTGTCAAGTGGGTCCCTAAGTCAGTCATGCTCCAGATGACCAGGCGCAGGGAGGGTCGTGTTGTTGGAGAGGCAGCAGTAACCCAAGATGAGAGGAGTGTTGGATGAGTTGAACAGGAGTAATTGAATGGAATTGTCTCTACCTGGAGCCATACAAACTATTTCTTCACCAATACTTGTGGGGGAAGGTTAAGAAAGCTCTCTTTATCTGCTTTGGTTCTGGAGGTGTTGGTGTTGAGCTGGAAGGTTATTCCATATGACACTTGTCAATGCACAGAACTTGAGTGATACAAAGGTGTTTGAGGTGGGTCAGCATCTTTGGATAGAAAGCTCATCTTTCAAGCACTCTGGGAGGTTGTGATGGAAATGGCCAACAGTGCTTGTGCATTTCCAACCACACTCTGCTGCAAGGCTCCTGAATTCCATGGTGTAATGTGGCAGAGAGCGCGAGCCTTGACAGAGGTGAAGTATCCAATCTGCTGCCTCCCTTCCACTTCCGGGACAGTCGTAAACCCGGCACATTTCAGCGATGAAATCACCATACTTGTTGCAAATGGTATCTTTATTGTCCCAGTCAGCAGTGGCCCAGGTCAGAAACTGACCTTGGCCCAGTCCATAGGATACAGATATAGCTCAAGCTCTAAGAGTAAGACGTAATGGAACAGAAAGATGTGGCATCAGGTTGAAGATGTGCCAAAGCGTTTGGGCACGGGAATCCAGGGCTCAGACACAGGAAATTAACCAGCGTAGCATCGCTGTGCTGAAGTGGGGAGTTGGTTAAGAGCAGAGTACAGGTGATCAATGGTTTCCTGCTGCTTCTGGATCATGTGTTTAGGTCAGCGGACAACTTCCTAGATGTGTGCATACTCTGCTGGGTCAATCATTGGCTCATTCATCCTGTCAAGAAATGTAGAGGAGGCTTGATGAAAAAGAGATGATTCAGCTGTGAGTGATAACTTTAATAATAGATGGCAAAAATAACAAGCCACGAGAAGCCATAGAACAAGAGAGCACAAAAACCAAACCCCATAGTAAACTAAGTAAATTTTAGGCAGTGATTGTGAAAGCTAGGGGCAACTTGTTGAGGCTGGCTGGTTCGATGACTGTGTATGAGAACTGGGGTTAAACAGGCCACAGGTGATGTATTTGGAACGAGTGGCTGGTGAACACTCTTAACTGGGTGGAGGCTGGGAGGTGCCTGCAGACCATAAGATATAGGAGCAGAATTAGGCCACTTGGCCAAGTCAAGTCTGCTCCTCTCTGCTTCAATCTCCTGCCTTCTTCCTGAAACCCTACATGTCCTGACTAATCAAGAATCTATCAATCTCACCATAAGTATGTCCAATGATCATGACCTCCTTTGCCACTGTTGATTGTATAGACATTAAGAAGGAGGATGTGCTGGAACTGTTGAAAGGTATCAAGTTAGATAAGTCCCCAGGACTTGACAAGATATACTCCAGGCTACTGTGGGAAGCAAGGGAGGAGATTGCTGAGTCTCTGGAAATGATCTCTGCATCATCAATAGGGACAAGAAAAGTACCAGAGGATTGGAAGTTTGCAAATGTTGTTCCCTTGTTCAAGAAAGGGAGTAGAGATAACCCCAGAAATTATAGACCACTAAGTATTACTTCAGTGGTGGGCAAGTTGTTGGAGAAGATCCCGAGAGGCAGGATTCATGAGCATTTGGAGAGACCTAACATGATTAGGGATAGTCAATATGGCTTTGTCAAGGGCAGGTCATGCCTTATGAACCAAATTGAATTATTTGAGGGTGTAACAAAATATATTGACGAAGGTAGAGTAGTGGAAGGTAGAGTAGTGGAGTTTTCCACATGCAAAGCTCATTCAGCAAGTGAGGAGGCATGGGATCCAAGGAGACCTTGATTTGTGGATCCATGGTTGACTTGCCCACAGAAGGCAAAAGTTGGTTGTAGATGGTTCGTATTTTGCTTGGAGCATGGTGACCAGTGGTGTTCTGCAGGGATCTGTTGTGGGACTCCTCCTCTTTGTGATTTTTATAAATGACCTGGATGACTTTATTGATTTTATTTCCTACATCTTTCACATACACGAGGAGTAAAACTATTTATGTTATGTCTCCATCTGAATGTGCAATTTGTGATAAATAGTATGTACAACAGGTCAGTCAATATAACATAGAAATATAGTTCTATCAGCGTGAATTAATCAGTCCAATGGCCTGGTGGAAGAAGCTGTCACAGAGCCTGTCGATCCTCGTTTTTATGCTGCGGTACCA
This sequence comes from Hypanus sabinus, assembly GCF_030144855.1. Classification (NCBI taxonomy): domain Eukaryota; kingdom Metazoa; phylum Chordata; class Chondrichthyes; order Myliobatiformes; family Dasyatidae; genus Hypanus; species Hypanus sabinus. Next base: position 36,788,034 of record NC_082707.1, read on the forward strand.
TTTCCCGGATGATAGCAGCTGGAACAGTTTGTGGTTGGGGTGACTTGGATCCCCAATGATCCTTCAGGCCCTTTTTACACACCTATATTGTAAATGTCCTGAATAGTGAGAAGTTCCCATCTACAGATATGCTTGGCTGTCCAAACCACTCTGCAGTTGAGGGAAGTACAGTTCCCGTAACAGGCAGTGATGCAGCCAGTCAGGATGCTCTCAATTGTGCCAAACTTCTTCAACCATCTGAGGTGAAAGAGGTGCTGTTGTGCCTTTTTCATCACACGGCCTATATGTACAGACTATGTCAGCTCCTTGGTGATGTGTATGCCAAGGAACTTAAAGCTCTTCAGCTTCTCAACCTTTGATCCATTGATGTCAATAGAAGTTATCCTGTCTCCATTCCTCCGTAAGTCCACAACCAGCAATTTTGTTTTCGTGACATTGAGGAAGAGGTTGTTTCCTTGACAACACTGTGACAGGGTGATGACTTCTTCTCTGTAGGCTGCCTCATTATAATTTGGGATAAGGCAAATCAGTGTAGTATAGTCCGCAAATTTGATTAAATTTGTGGGTGGCAGCCCAGTCATGGGTATACAGTGAGTAAAAAAGGGGGCTTAGGACACTGTCCTGAGGGGTTCCTGTGTTGAGGGTCAGAGGGGGAGGTGAGGGAGCCCACTCTTACCACCTGCTGGTGATCTGACAGGAAACCTAGGATCCAGCAGCACAAGGAAGGGTGAAGGCCGAGGTCTCTGAGCTTCTTGTCAAGCCTGGAGGGAATTATGGTGTCAAATGCTGAATTGTAGTCCAAGGACAGCATCCTTCTCCATAAGTATCCTCCTTCTCCAAATGTGTAAGGACGGTATGTAGAACTATGGCTATTGGGTCATTTCTTGATAGGTTGTGTCAGTAAACAAACTATAGGGGGTCCAGTGTGGGCGGTAGCAAGCTACAAATGTAATCCTTGATCAGCCTGGCAAAGCATTTGCTTATTATTGAGGTGAGTGTGATAGGATGCCAGTCATTCAGACATGTCACCTTGGTCTTTTTAGGTTCAGGGACAATGGTGGATGTTTTGAAGCTGGAGGGCACCCTACACTTGAAGCACCATCAATAACTCTCGGAGACGGGAGGTGAACAATAGGCTTTTATTAGCAGCAAAATGGAGCACGGCATCTCGGAGACTGAGGGAGGAGCAATGCCTCCAATCACCTTTATACAGGGGTCTGTGGGAGGAGCCACAGGAGCAATCAGGAGAGGGGCATGTCCAGACAGGTATACATAGTTCACCACAACACTGGAAGAGGGAGAGATTAAAAATGTCCGTAAACACACCTGCCAGTTGTGCCACGCACATTCTGGGTACCCGCCCTGGGATGCCGTCTGGTCCTGTGGGCTTGTGGCTGTCCACTCGCTGGGAATACTTGTGTACTTCAACCTGACCAAAATGCAGGTCACTTCAGCAGCTCTCTTCGGGGGCTCAGTGTTGGCAATGTCGGACTGAGCGTAAAAAGATTTAGCTCATCTAGAAGAGAGGCAGTGATGTTGACGGCATCACAGTGCTTAGCTTTGAAGTCTGCAATGGTGTGCAGTCCTTGCCATAAGCTGTGTGTGTTGTGTCTGGGTCTTGTCTTTGTATTGATGTCTCACTGCCTTGATGACTTTGCGTAGATCGCAGCCACGTTTCTTGAGATTCTTCTGGTTACCAGCAACATAAGCTCTGCCTCATGTGGTTAATGCTGCTCGCACGGAACTGCGGATCCAGGTTTTCCAGTTTGGATAGACCCTGACAGATTTGTGGGGGCAACGTCTTTGATTCACTTCTGGATGAAGCTCACGTCTCTTTCCGTGAACTCGGAGACACGGAAGACTGTCCAGTTAATGTCATCAAAGCAGTCCTGTAGCATGGAGACTGATTGGTCGGGCCAGCAGTGGATGGTTTTAACTATGGCTGCCTCTTGTTTCAGCTTCTGCTTGTACATGGGCAGAAGCAAGATGGAGGAGTGATCAGACTTCCCAAACGGCGGACAGAGGAGCACTTGGTAAGCGTTGCGGAAGGGAGAGTAGCAATGGTCGAGTGTGCTATCTCCCCAAGTGCTCACCTGGATGGGTTGACAAGACTTTGGAGAGACTTTAGACGGCGACGCAGTCATTTTTTCCCAAAGGAGCCACCCCACCCCCTCTGCCTACTTGCCTGTCCTTTTGATACAATTTATGTCCCTGGATGTTAAACTCCCAGCTATAATCTTCTTTCAGCCACGATTCAGTGATGCCCACAACATCATACATGTCAGTCTCTTACTCTGCTGAAAGCTCATCTACCTTATCCTGTATACTGCGTGCATTTAAACCTTCGGTCCTCTAGTTATTACCGTTGTCGATTTTGACCCCCTTCTACATTGCAACTAATCCCATTGACTGCAATTTTGCCCTATCAGCAGCCTCGTCTTGCTAACAGTCCCACTACACACTGCCTCTGTTTATGAACCAAATGCCCCATCCTCAGCCCTAATCAGTCCAGTTCCACCCCGCTGCCAAGCCAAGCTGGGAGCAGGCCTGACTGATGGGCAGGTCTAAATTGGTAATGCAAATAATAAATGGCAATTTTCCCAGCACCAACTCTTGGAAAATGCCAGTTCTCTCACCTTTTACCTGAAATCTATCAACACTATTACACCCAGAAAGAGGAAAATTTGTTTAAAAAGTCAGTTATTCACATTAATTATTATGTAACTAAATGCACAGACATTTTTCAGCTTTCCATCTGCTATCACCTTCAATTCCACCTGAGGTTCTTTATCAAAGGCTTTTTGAAAATCTGGATCTATTACATCTATTTATTACCCTCCCTTTTTATGTTTTCAATTAACTCAATAATGTTTGTCAAGCATTATTTCATAGACCAATCCCAACCACTGAGCCCGACAATAATCCATCAATACTGTTTTTTATTCAAAAATCATTAAATATATCCATCAGAATGTTACAAAGATTCACTTAAAAATTTCCACAACTTCTCACAGCTGAGGCACTAGAGAACTAATTACAGCAAGAACATCATCACCTTGCGACACACACAAAATGCTGGAGGAACTCAGCAGGCCAGGCAGCATCTATGGAGAAAAGTACAGTTAACATTTCAGGACTGGGCAGAGAAAGCTGAGGAGTAGATTTAAAAGGTGGGGGAGGGGAGAGAGAAACACAAGGTGAGAGGTGAAACCGAGAGGGGGAGGGATGAAGTAAGGAGCTGGGAAGTTGATTGGTGAAAGAGATACAGGGCTAAAGAAGGGGCGGGTAGTCCAATAGAAGAGAGTAGAAGGCCATGGAAGAAAGAAAAAGGGGGAGGAGCACCAGAGGGAGGCGATGGGCAGGCAAGGAGATATGGTGAGAGAAAAGGGAATTGCCTTTAATCCTTCACCACCCCACCCTCTCCTTCACCAGTCCCCAGTCTCTCTCTCTCTCACCTTATCTTCATGCTTGCCCATCACCTCCCTCTGGAGTTCCTCCCCCATTTTCTTTCTTCCATGGTCTTCTATCCTCACCTATCAGACTCTCCCTTCTTCAGCCCAGTATCTCTTTCACCAATCAACTTCTAGCTATTTACTTCATCTCTCGCTCCCGGTTTCACCCATCACCTTGTGTTTCTCTCTCCCACCCCCCACCTTTTAAAACTACTCCTCTGATGCACCATCAATAACTCACTCTGAGACGTAAAGGCGAGATATCGGCTTTTATTGACTGGAAGAAGGAACCAGAAGTGAGTGACCACCATACTACATCCTGGAGACTGAGGCCGAGCATCAGGCCTCAATCACCTTTACACAGGGACCTGTGGGAGGAGCCACAGGAGCAGTCAGCAGGGGGCGTGTCCAGACAGGTATATGTAGTTCACCACACTCACCCCCCCTTAGTTTTAAAAGAGTCCCCATGTGGCGAAGTTTCTTACAGGTTAAGTCTATCAGCTGGTCGAATCTGTCGCTGCGATCTACTTAGCACCGGCTGTGATTGCACAGATGCCGGCGATGGTGGTGATTGCACAGAAGACGGAGGTTGTGCTGGTTCCAGACCACTAGGCGTCAGTGATCCCTCACGCATGTGCGAGGCGCCTGGTATATATGCGTACAAAACACCCGGTATATGAGTGTTGTGAGGAGTCTGTGTAGGGCCTGGTGTGCGCGGTGTCAACTTGGGTACAGGGTTCATAGTTACGGGAGAGTGTTCAGGGTAGTGGTCTGCTGCTCCTGCGGGCGCCAGGTCGCAGACGGAGACCGTGTCCTCCCGCCCATCAGGTAAGACCACGTAGGCATACTGGGGGTTCGCATGTAGAAGGTGAACCCTCTCGACCAGCGGGGAGTATTTATTACTCCTCACATGTCTCCGGAGCAGCACTGGCCCTGGGGACATCAACCAAACTGGTAGGGTAGTCCCAGTGGCAGACTTCCTGGGAAAAGAGAATAGGCGTTCATGAGGGGTGGCATTGGTGGACGTACATAACAGAGAGCGGATAGAGTGGAGTGCCTCAGGGAGGACCTCCTGCCATCGAGAGACTGGCAACCCTTTTGACTTAAGGGCTAAAAGTGTGGCCTTCCACACTGTGGCATTCTCCCTCTCCACCTGTCCATTTCCCCGGGGATTATAACTCGTGGTCCGACTAGTAGCAATGCCCCTAGCTAGCAGGTACCGGCGCAGCTCATCACTCATAAAGGAGGACCCTCTATCACTGTGGATATAGCAGGGATATCCGAACAGAGTGAAGAGCTGGCGCAGGGCTTTTATGACGGACGTGGTAGTGGTGTCGGAGTAGGGAATGGCAAAGGGGAACCGCAAGTTCTCGTCGATAATATTGAGAAAATAGACATTGTGGTCGGTGGAGGGAAGGGGGCCCTTAAAGTCAACACTCAGTCGCTCAAAGGGGCGGGTGGCCTTGACAAGTTCACCGTTTCAGGACGGTAGAAGTGTGGTTTGCACTCAGCGCAGATTTGGCAGTCCCTGGTCATCGTCCTGATGTCCTCCAGGGAGTACGGCAGGTTCCGGGCTTTCACGAAATGGTAAAATCGGGTGACCCCCGGATGGCAAAGTTGTGCATGAAGGGTGTACAGCTGGTCGAGCTGTGCGCTAGCACACGTTCCCCGGGATAGGGCATCCGGGGGCTCATTGAGTCTGCCAGGCCGGTACAGAATATCATAGTTGTAGATGGAGAGTTCTATTCTCCACCACAAAATCTTGTCATTTTTGATTTTGCCCCGCTGTTGGTTGCTGAACAGGAATGCAACTGAGCGCTGGTCGGTCAGCAAGGTGAACCTTTTGCCGGCGAGGTAGTGCCTCCTGTGCCTAACAGCCTCCACTATGGCCTGAGCTTCTTTCTCCACCGCGGAGTGCCGAATTTCAGAGCCTTGAAGGGTACGAGAAAAGAATGCTACTGGCCTGCCTTCCTGATTGAGGGTAGCAGCCAGTGCGAAATCAGAGGCATCACTCTCTACTTGGAAGGGAATGGTCTCGTCCACCTCATGCATCGTAGCTTTGGCAATGTCCCCTTTAATGCAGCTGAAGGCCGCGCAGGCCTCAGCAGAGAGGGGAAAAGTGGTAGACTTGACCAGGGGGCAGGCCTTGTCTGCGTAATGGGAGACCCATTGGACGTAATAGGAAAAAAAAAACAGGCACCGTCTGAGGGCTTTGAGAGTGGTGGGAAGAGGCAGTTCTAACAGGGGGCGCTTACGGTCGGGATCAGGGCCAATGACCCCGTTTTCCACGACATACCCAAGGATAACGAGTCGGGTGGTTCTGAACACACACTTGTCCCTGTTATAAGTAAGGTTCAGAGCTGCGGCCACTTGGAGAAATCGTTGGAGGTTGGCGTTGTGATCCGGCCAGTCGCGACCACAGATGGTGATGTTATCCAGATAGGGAAATGCGGCCGTCAGTTGGTACTGGTCCACTATCCGGTCCATTTCCCTCTGGAAGACAGAGACATCATTCGTGACACCAAAGGGGACGCGCAGGAAGTGATAGAGCCTGCCGCCCGCCTTGAAGGCAGTGTAGGGGCGGTCCTCTGGGCGGATGGGGAGCTGGTGATAAGCGGATTTCAGATCTATTGTCGAGTACACCTTGTACTGAGCTATCTGGTTGACCATATCCGCGATGCGGGGTAGGGGGTACGCGTCAAGCTGCGTGAACCTATTGATGGTTTGACTATAGTCCACCACCATCCTATTTTTCTGCCCAGTCCGAACAACAACCACCTGGGACCGCCAAGGGCTTGTGCTTGGCTCAATTATCCCCTCCCTGAGCAGCCGCTGCACCTCTGACTGAATGAAGGCCCTGTCCCCCGCGCTGTACCTTCTGCTTTTAATTGCCACAGGTTTACAGTCAGGGGTCAGGTTGGCGAACAGCGGTGGGGGAGGGACCTTGAGAGTGGAGAGACTGCAAGTGGTGTCGGTAGCGCAGCTGTCGGCATGGTGCTGGGTGGGATGTGTGGGCCGGTGTGTGTGTGTGGTCAGTAGTGATGAAGTCCCACCAAACTGAGGATTCCTGACAGTGAGTGGTGGGAGGGGCCCGTCATATGCCATAGTCACACTTTCGAGGTGGCTCTGGAAGTCCAGCCCCAATAGCACAGGTGCACACAGTTGAGGCATGACCAGTAGCGCAAAGTTCCGATATTCTGTGCCTTGCACCACCAATGTCGCTACACAACCCGCCCGGATGTCTGTGGAATGCAACCCAGAAGCCAAATTGACCCTCTGACTTACCGGCCGTGTCACGAGTCCGCAGCGTTGCACTGTGTCCGGGTCAATAAAACTCTCAGTGCTGCCCATGTCAAACAGGCATCTAGTCCTGTGCCCCTCCACCAGGATGTCCATCATTGACCTTGCAAGCTGGTGTGGGGCACTTTGGTCAAGGGTTATGATGGCCAGAGTTGAGCCATCTTGGTGCCTGGCAAACACCAGCGGGTCGGGGGCGGGGCATGTTGATGCTGACAAAGATGGCCGTCCACATCCGGGCATGCAAGATGGCGGCCCCCACGTCTCACCCGCAGCGCTGCACTCTGCTTGTAGTTTAGACTTACAGACCTTGGAGAAATGGCCCCGCTTTCCGCAGCTGGAGCAGGTCGCTTCTCGCGCCAGACAGCGTTTTCAGGGATGTTTTCCGACTCCACAGAAATAACATAGCAGGGGCTTTTGATGGGCCGCAGCCATGGTCAGGTTCAGGGAGCTCGTGGAATCGTGACTGGCAGCGGCGTTGGCGAATTCGCTCGCGGGAACCGGCGGTGGCGGGGTCTGAGGCGTCCACGGAACCAGCGGGGAATCGCGCGGCTGGACAGCATCAGCGTTGTGCAGAACAGCTTCCAGAGTGTCAGCCATCTCGATCACCGAGCGTAAGGTAAGATCGGCTTTTTCCAGCAACCTCTGACGCACGTACACTGACCTCAGTCCTGTCACAAAGGCGTCTCGCACCAGCAGCTCCGCATGCTGGTCTGCCGTGAGAGTCTTGCAGTCACAAGTTCGGACGGGTGTCTGTAGTGCTCGGAGAAACTCGGCGCTCGATTCTCCAGGCCGTTGTCGCCGGGTAGCTAAACGATGTCTTGCGTAGACGGTGTTCACCGGCCGCAGGTACTGTCTTTTGAGGGCGTCCAGTGCCCCTTCGTAGGTCGGCAGGTCTCTGATAAATGAATAAACTTTTGGGGTGACCCTCGAGAGGAGAATTCTGTGCATAACAGCGGGTTCAGTTGCACGAACCTCCTCCAAGTACGATTGGAAGCATGCAAGCCAGAGTTCAAAAGCGAGAGCTGCGTCGGGGTCTTGAGGGTCCAAATCCAACCGGTCCGGATGTAAAATGGTTTCCATGTTTTAAAACTTCCAGTCAATAAAATTGATGCACCATCAATAACTCACTCTGAGACGTAAGTCGAGATATCGGCTTTTATTGACTGGAAGAAGGAACAAGCAGTGAGTGACCACCATACTACAACCTGAAGAGTGAGAGACCGGGCTCTGGCCTCAATCGCCTCTATACAGGGGTCTGTGGGAGGAGCCACAGGAGCAGTCAGCAGGGGGCGTGTCCAGACAGGTATATGTAGTTCACCACATCCTCATCTTTTTTTCTCCAGCCCTGCTGAAGGGTCTTGGCCTAAAACATCAATAGTACTTTTTTCCATAGATGCTGCCTGGCCTGCCAAGATCCTCCAACATTTTGTGTATGTTTCTTGGATTTCCAGCATCTGCTGATTTTCTCTTGTTTGTGATTTGACATCATCACCTTGCCTCATTTTAGCTAAGTCAGAAGAGTGCAAGAAAGAAGTCAAGAACATTGTGGCCAGCCTAAGTCACATCCAAGCAATAAGTGAAATAACTTTAACACTTGAAGGGAATGGTTTTCCTGATTTTAATCAAAAGTATTTCACTTCAGTTGGAATGCAGGCTGGTTCTAAGCCTTGCTATTATTTTTATGACTGACAATAAAATATCCATCTATTTAATTGTAAATTAATTTCTATGAATGACTGACAGATTCATTGCTATAATTATGTGCCATTCTAATCACTATATAGATTGGATAAATCAAATTGGCAATGGTAGCCTTGAAGATGAATTCATATAGTGTATTCAAGATATTATTTTAGAGTAATGCCAAACAGAGAGAAGGCTATTTTCGATCTGGTATTAGATAATGAAGCAGGATTAATTATAATCTTATGGTAAAGGATTCCCTGGTTAAAAAGGAATCTTAGGATATTAGAATTACAAATTCTCTCGAAGGCGAGAAACTTGGATATGAAACTAATGTTATAACAGTGGAACAGGCGGACAAAATTACTTCAAACTCAACGGCTGTGAAGGCGAATGAAGGCTGCAATAAATCCATCAGCTCCGATTGTCATGGTTTCCATGCCACTGGAAACAGTTGGTTGATTTGTGAAGTATCGTGTGCTTCTTGGAGTGCAATATCCAGTACACGTTAAACAAATACATGCACAGGCATACTCATGAAGACCATCATCCTCGACCTTGAGAGATAGCCACGATGTTATAAACTTAAGCATGTAATGAGCTCTTTGGGCTTATTCAGGGACCCAGAGAGCACTGGGCTCCAAGATTCTTAAGAGCAAGTGGATTGGTTAATTGTTGTTTAATAAGAGGTATTAATTGTTTAGAGTTCATTGAGCTTTCTCTCAAACGACTCGCTCTTTGTAATGTGGACTCCTGGTGCTTTCTGTTGAAACTTACTATGTTTACTTTGGTAGACTCGGGGATTCCCTGTTGCTTGTACTACTTAAGTGGATGCTGATTAACACTAATTGCGGGGTCCCAGTTTTGAAAATTTACGCCTTGCAGTGTCACCCGGCCAAGCCACCGATGTTCTGATGGAATTCTTATGAATAAACTTGGTTGCCTTCTGTACATTGGAGTCTAACTTCATCTGCACTTGCGTTCCAGCATTGCCAGCACACAAAGTAAGGGCAATTACCTTGGAGTTGCAAGGGAAAATGGATTAAAAGGTAAGACTGTCGATTTTCAAAGCAAGTATTTTAGGAAATATTTCATGAAGTTTAGTAAAGGTGCTTCCCAGTGAAGAAGAAATGTTCTAAAAGAAGGACGCACTATCTATGTGTAACAAAGAAAGTTATGGATTATGTCAAATAAAAAAGACCTATAATGGTGCATGCTCTGGTGGGAGGCCTGAGGGTTGGAAAATTCCAGAATCCAGAAAAAGGTGAGTATTTTTTTAATAAAGAAGGGAAGACAATGAAAGTAAACAAGAGCAAGAAATATCTTCTAATGGTACTTACAAATAAATGACAATAGCTAAAGCAAAAAATGGATCCTTAGAGATTAAGACTTGAAAGTTAATAATGGGAAATAGGGAACTGACCGAGAGTCTAAGCAATATATTGGATTGCTCGTAACAGTAGAAAACAATAAAAATATCCCAGTTATAAATACGTAAACAAGAGGCTCTGGGGAGAGAGTAAGTTAAGAAAATCTTAATCACTCATGAAAATATACTGCCAACTTAATGGAAGTGGACACCAACAATATCCCTGAACCTGAAAACAGAGGTGGATGTACAGTTAGTGGATGTGTTAGTCTATCAAAATTCCCTATGTTATGGAGAGATCCCAGAGGAATGGAAAGTCACCTGTACAATGCCACTATTCAAGAAATGAAGGAGGCTGAAAGCAGGAAACTATGGGCCAGTTAGCCTAACGTCTGTCCTTGGTAAAATGGTGGAAACCATTATTAAGAAGGTAATGAATACGGTATTTAGCAAAAAATAAAACAATCATGCCTAATCAACGTGTTTTCATAGAAGGTACTGTGCTTGATAAATTTATCTAATTTTTGAGGGTGTAACAGGAAAAGGTGATTAAAAGGGGGCCCTTTGGCCATGATGTTTTGCCAATCTTCCAACCTATTCTAAGATCAATCTGATCCTTCTCTCCCACATATCCTTCCAGTTTTCTTTCATTCATGCGCCTATCGAAGAGTCTCTTAAATATCCCCAAAGTATCTGCCTCTATCATCACCTCTGGCAGAGCATTCCATGCACCCCTTACTCTCTGCGCAAAAGCCCTACCTCCAGCCACCTTGAAATTATCAGAATCAGGTTTATTATCACAGGAATGTGTTGTGAAATTCTTTAACTTAGCAACAGCAGTTCAATGCAAAACATAACATTGAAGAAAACAATATTAAATAAATTAATCAGTTACAGTATATGTATATTGAATAGATTAAAAATCATGCAAAAACAGAAATGATACATATTTTGAAAAGTGAGGTAATGTTCAGGGGTTCAATGTCCATTTAGGAATCGGGTGGCAGAGGGGAAGAAACTATTCCTGACTCGCTGAGTGTGTGCCTTCAGGCTTCTGTACCTCCTACCTTATGGTAAAAATGAGAAAAAGGTATGTCCTGGGCCCTGGAAGTCCTTAATTTTGGACGCTGTCTTTCTGAGACACCACTCTTTGAAGATGTCCTGGGTACTTTGTAGGCTAGTGCCCAAGAAGCACCCAACTAAATTGTGTGGAGCAGAGAGAGCTGCAAAGGGGTATAGATCAATTAATAGTTGGCAAATAGAGTATAATGCTGAAGTGTAGAGGTTATCTATTTTTTTTAAAAAAGAGTGGGAAAAAACTTCATTATTAAAATAGGGTGATACTACAAAAAGTTGTGGTACAAAGAGACTTGGCTATCTTCGTTCCATAGTCACCACAAATTAACCTGCAGGTACAATCAGTATTTTGGAAGGCTAACCAGACTTTGGCCTTTATTGCAATGGTTACAGACTTTGAAAATGGTGAAATCTTGATGCAACTTTACAGAAAGCAGATTAGACCACATATTTCTGGAGTTTTGTAGTTCTAGTTTCTGTATTTGGGGAAGGAAATTCTCGCATTACAGGCAATGCAGAAAAGGTACACTAGGTTGATTCCTGGGATGGTGAGGTTGATACATAAAGAGAGGTTGAGCAGGTTGAAGAGCTTAGTTCAGGGGTTCCCCACCTTTTTTATGCCATGGACCAATATCATTAAGCAAAGGGTCCATGGACCCGAGGCTGGGAACCTTCGGCTTAGAGAATGAAAAAATAACTCCTTACTTATTCTTAGGAATTCTCTAGCTTAGAAAGCTGTAGAAATCAAGTCATTGAATATATTAATAGAAGTTGAAGAGTGACAGGTATGTGACTCACAAGAAAACCCCTGGGAGGGAGCAGGAAAGTAGTGCTGGGCCCAACATTGAATCAGATGTGATTTTACTGAATGGTGGAGAGGGGTGATTGATCAACTTCCTACTCTTGTTTCTTATGCTCCCCTCTTCTAAATACATTTCCTCTTTGAAGGTATCATCAAAACAATGGGCTTCTAGCAAAAAGACACACAGACAGACACACATGGCTACATAAACTGTGTCCTCGCTGAATATAATTTGCAGAAAGTTACTCCCTATTAAGAATTATGCATAAGTGTATGCAATGATGAAAGTGCAGGAAAATTTTAATTTCATTATGCTGCCTACACCTTCCCCACACGTTCGGCAAACCGATTAATGGGATGAATGGAGTCCTTGCAAAGTGACCCAGCAATAAATATATATTCAATGCATCAGCAACCGAGTGGAGATAAGAATTCCATCACCCACACAGTCGGTGTAGGTCAAACACCTACTTAATGATTTGTAGCTTTGCAATAATACCAAATTGACAAAATATTCTTCTAGGTTCCTGTTTTTTCTTTTGTGTATCACAGCAATTGTATTATTCTGGCAATCAGTTAGGTTGAATTATTTGCTTCCTAGATTTTAAAGTCATTATTTCCTAAAAAAAAAATTATGTGGCCATCGGTGAAACGAAAGGTTTCAGAAGACAGCACAGCCAAGTTATTTTTGATCAGACATCCTAAGGATTAGCAACTCAAATCTACACCATACAGTATGTTAATGAGGATTGGATTCATTTTTGCTTATTTACCAGCCTTGATTGACAAGCTTGAGGGAGGTTGCAATGTGACTTCTCTGAATTGTGTTTTAATCACACCAAATCTGTGCTATTTTTTCCAGGTACCGCCAGGAATCATAATAAATGTTGAAGTCAAAGACAATTTTTACTTTGATATAGTTTGAGCTGTTCTCAATGTTTAACAATTGAAGAAAACTCACCAATGATCAAACTTTCATCATTATAATTGTGATTAACACATTCATTATTTGTAAGCTTAAGACTATCCATTAGGCTATAGAATCACTCCTAAAACAGCATAAAATACATATTCTAAATGAGTCTTTATGTACTCCACAGCCCGACCATCACCCAAAGCAAAAGGAATAATCATTTGTAAGAAACAACACACACAAAATGCTGGTGGAACACAGCAGGCCAGGCAGCACATATAGGGAGAAGCGCTGTCGGCGTTTCGGGCCGAGACCCTTCGTTAGGACTAACCGAAAGGAAAGATAGTAAGAGATCTCTTTCAGTTAGTCCTGATGAAGGCTCTCGGCCTGAAACATCAACAGCGCTTCTCCCTATAGATGCTGCCTGGCCTGCTGTGTTCCACCAGCATTTTATGTGTGTTGTTGTTTGAATTTCCAGCATCTGCAGATTTCCTCGTGTTTGCTCTTTAAAATCATTTGTAAGGACTGTTCTCCCTGTGACTGCATGGATTTCCTCCGGGTGCTCCAGTTTCATCTCATGATCCAAAGATGTATGGTTAGGGTTAGTCATCTGTGGCTTGCTACGCTGGCATGGATGCACGCCAACACTCATGGGGGGCTGAGCACAATCTTCGCTGATTTTGTCATAAATGACACTTGTCTGTATGTTTCAATGTACACGTGACAAATCAAACTCATCTTTATTTTATCCAGTTACATATAGAGAAGATTAAAGTATTTAGTATCAACAAACCTTGCAATCCTGCAATCAATTCAACTCCCCACCCATACATGACCTCGCACTGAGCCAGAATGGTTGCATTTTGTTGACGTCTACATGACCTTGAGCTAAATTGCTGACCCCATAACTTTCCAATGACAAATATCTCTATTCTCCCTATAAATCACTTGACTGTGCCCCTCCCCTAGGCCATCTGCAGAAAGTAATCAATGCCTTGGTTATTTAATGATTCAGCAACTCCTTAGTTCTGCTGCAGTACCGACTGTCCTTTATCATAAGTTTTAATTCATGACAACCTTTGCTGCCTCCATTTTATCCCACACCATACTGCTCACCAATCATTCCCGTGGCTGTCATGTTCAAATCACATTATCTTCAAATCTTTTTATCACATCCCCTCCTATTCGTCATAAAGTTCTCCAGTCCTCGGAGAACTCTCCACTTCTCTGAGTCTGGCCTTTTATGAACTGTCCATCTCCTTGCCTTCAGCCCTGGACAGATCCTTCTTAAGCGTCTCTGCCTTCCCCTCCTATTGAATGACTGTTTCTCAGGCTCTGCAACTTAATTATCCTTCCTCATAATTCTTTCATTACCTTGCTTCTAATTTGGTTGTAAGAATAAGTCAACTCCAATTACCTTCAGAATTTATTTGGGCTAATTCTCCACAGAAAATATTATTTGATCCTCCGGGAACAAGGAACCAGCAAATTGATCAACCACCACCTGCTTTTATGCGCATACTTCGCTGCTCTGCTCAATTCATGTAAAGATATTGGAAGTGGTGCAGTCTAAGTTCCCTCTATTGCTGGCATGAGTTGGAGCTTGTGGATGCAGCCTATTGAACACTCATGAAAAAGAAGCAATTAAAGGGTGTGCACACAGCATCTGCTACCCTCCGTCTGCAATGCTGAGAGTAATGGGAACTACATCACAGGTTCTCTCCTCACTGTTCACAGCTTCTTTATCCAATTCACAATTTACTTCATCATTCCACACCATATGCCGCTGGGCCACTTGCGGCACAGGACCAATTGAGTCAGAACGTTGTGCTGGGGATGTCCACACACCACACAAACATAGGATATTATTGATATCGCCAGCACCCCCTGCACACTCCCTCTGTGTCTTCCCTCACCTCCAATGCAGTCTCCTGTGCCATTGCTTTGTGGTTGTCAGCCTTGCTGCACACACACTGCTCCACAATCAAATCTGGATTCATAAGATTACACATGGTGACTCAGAGCATCCTGCACTTGAGAATGCAGAAGGATGTGGGTGACAATGAGGTCTCACGTTACGTAATCAGGTCACTCATATGAGACATAAATCTGCTGGGAAAGGCTTTGAAAAAGATGCAAAGTTATGTCTCCAGCTTTAAATGTTTCTCAATATCCCCAGCATTCAGAAATAGTTAAAGGCTTCTTTCTTTCTCAGGTATTGCCTCAGGTGCAAGGATGACCTGCTTCCACTCAAGTTTTCTGGGTTCGAGGTTAACTGCTGTAAAGAAATTAGAGAACTGAAGAGTCTTCCACAGGTGAGGCATTTAAGTGGGCAGGTAGGTAGACTGTGAGGTGTAACATTCCTTCCCGCCATTTATACGGGGTTCGTGATGTGAATGGACGTGAAGTTCTCATAATGTTTCTCTGACTGTCTCTTTTCCACCTTGAGTGATCACAAGCCAGGAATCCTTCGGAGTCAGTACAGTTTTCGAAGGGGCCTCTGAGCACATCCTTCAATCTTTTCAACAGTCCCATGAAGAGCTCAGAATAGACTGTCCATTTCTGGGGAGATATCGTGCATGAAAATTACCAGACCTGCTCACTGGTGCCAAGGAAGTATAATTCTTTTTGAGAAAATTTGAGAAGTGCACCAACAATTTTTAATTTTAGCTATCTCAAATAATTTTTAAAAGGCTGAGCTTATTCTGACCTTTCACCCTGGCAACAGAGCTTTCTTTACTGGAATGTGTGGGCTTATGGTTACTGCATCATGCATCATCCCTGAGCACCTTCTGCAGCTCTTACACTGAGCCATGTTAGCAGCTTTGAGCTGCACCATAGACTCCATGTGGAGTCAAGTCTTCACCAGCTGGACTGCCAGCAAGTTTGGGACTTGCAAATTTGAATTCACAAATACTTCTGTTTATACAGAAAACTGTCAGCAGATCCCCAAAGACTGATGGCCATTTATCCATGAGATTCAGCCCAGTATTTTAGAAAAATAGCCATACAAACAACTGATCAAAATTGATTCAATAAAGAAAGATATATTGCATTATTTTGGAATGATTGGAACTTTTCTTAAATGCTATATTACAAGAAGTGGTTTTCCACTATTTACAATTTAAAAATATCAGGGGATATTCAATGAAAGAAGGATTTGATCCCACTCTTTTCTAAGGCAAACCGAAATTCAGTGCTTTATACAGCAAAAAAAATGTTTTGTCACATCAAGGATCAGTTAATTTTAACATGATAATTAACATTAACAGCAAAAGGTGTTATCTGGGCCAGAATGTCATTTGTAATGAATATCTCACTCTGAATTATTGCCCTTTCCTTGCAGCTACATTTTGAACAGAATTCTAAGAATTCTAATTTGCCTGTGTGGGCAAGGACTCCTGTAATCAAAATTGAATTTTAAAGGTATTAAGCTCCAGGCAACAAGATTCTTCCCACTGATGACACCCAGTGAAATTTGTATTAAGAAGGATGAAAACTGGGAAAACAGTTCTAATATTGTCAGCTGTCAGTTTTAGTACCATTCCAAGTAATCGCTATTTTAGCACTGACTTTTTTTTAAATGGGAATAAAGATCTTGCCAACAGCTCCTGCTGGGCCCAATAAGTTACTGCTTTCTGTCCAAGTTGTTACTATTTCCCTTTGGAGATATGTCAGCATTCACATGAAGATAGACCACGTGCTCTCACATACCAACCAAAAAGACAACTCAGTGCAGCCACCAAGTCCCCATGGAACACTCCGGACAGTTTACAAACTATTTTGGCTTTGCATAATAGCTAAGAACTGGATATTAACCGCTGATGAAGAAGATGTACCCACCAAGCCTTGGGTTATGTTACACTGAAAACTGTGCAACAGAATCAAAATAGATCTGTGCATCTTAATGAACAAAAATGGTGCATAGAGTGAAAATTGACCTAAACCTTGGTAGGGCAGTCAACCTTATCTCAAACCACGGCTGTTTTAAAGCTAAAATGGGATGCTGAAATAGATTAATGATGAATAACAAGCTTGCATTTGTAGGCATCACCTGGAATATAATGCAGCTGAAAGATCAAATCCACCATAAAAGTGCTTTGGGTGCAACTGAAACTTATCCAAAGTTGGCATAAATGTTTGGAGTTTTGCAATTATTCTTAAAACATTGAAATGTTACAGAACTGGAGGAGATATGTACAGAGAACTATCCAGCATGAGAGAATTACAGTTCAGAGCCAGACAGCATAGGAATAATACCTGATTCAAAACATCTATTTACTGCATATTAATTTATACAACTACCATACCCCAAGAGCAGATTTCTTTGAATTCCTCCATCGGGCAATGACCTTCATCAACATACAGTAACTCTCATTTGATTTTGAGAAAATTGGCTGTCTCGGGTTGTATAAGAAGATGAAGAGAAACAGTAATACTCCTTTGAGAATGGCAGATCAGATTTTGGCTGTAGCTCCATTGCTCAAGCTTTAAGTGCAACCTTTGACGAAGTTTTTATTGTGTGGTGCTGATGCAAGATATGAATCATAGATCTGTCAAATCTCATTTCCCACCATCCGATTGCTTATGAATTTCACAGAAGCAAAACTGACAGAATGAAAAAAAATCCCTTGGCATTAAAGGAAATGGCAACAATAAACTGCCTTCTTTCTTCGTCAGCAAGATTACTCTTTTAAACCTCATCCACCCAACAGTAAGATAAGTGGGATAACACAATGAGGATCTGTTATTCCCAACCTTCAACCTAGCTCTCAAATCACTGTGTTTAACACATTGTAACTTCTATCTTCAAAGATAAACTCTGAAACAATTCCATTAATTCCAGGGTGAAATTTTGTTTCTATCTCCTAGGCAGCAGCAATAAAATTCAAATTTTATGGCAGCATGCAAATAGCTTTATATTTCACACAATTAACGCTTCTTTTGTAGTATGAATCCCACCACCCCAAAATCTCAGATAGAGAATATGTGTCAAGCTTATTTTCTGCTGATATTTCTTGCTGTACATACAGTAATGTGGCTTTGTGTTAGAGGAAATCATTTTATTTCCATTTTCTGGAAGTTCAAACCCCAGCCACTCATGCATACCCCAGGAAATGCCTGTATTAAAGCAAAAAACATGAAAGTGCTGCTAAGATATAAAAACAGCTATGATCTTCGTGAATACTGGTACTGGCACAGGGGGAGGTGATTAGCCTATTTACCTCTTCTGTTTTTTTTCATCAAAGGAATAAAATCTCCATGCAATAATTAAAAGTATTTTCACCTCCAACTCACCAGGCCCTCATTCCTTCAATTCTGACTAAATCTCAATCTGCTTTAACATAGTCTGGGTCCTGTGCACTTGTCTTAAGAGGAGGCAAGCCATAACACAAATGAGCAGAATTAGTCCATTTGGCCCATCGAATCTATTCCATTATTCCATCACAGTTGATTTATTAATTCTCTAAATTCCATCCTCCTACCTTCTCCCTGTAACTTTTGACACCCTTACTAATGAAGAATCCATCAAGCTCTGCTTTAAATATACACAGTGACCTGGCCTCCACAGCTGTCTGTGGTAATGAATTCCACAGATTCACCACCCACTGGCTAAAGAAATTCCTCATCTCTGTTCTAAAGGAACATCCACCTATTCAGAGGTTGTGCCGTCTGTTGCTAGAATCTCTCACTATAGGAAACCATATCCTCTCAAAGTTCAAAGTAAATTTATTATCAAAGTACATATATATCACCACATACAACCCTCAGATATAGTTTTTCTGTGAGCATACACAGTAAATCCAATAGAATCAATGAAATAATACACAAAACAGGACAAATGGTGTGCAAAAGACAACAAACTGGGCAAATACAAAAGAAAAAAAAAACAATTAATATCAAGAACATAAGAGTCTATCTAGGCCTTTCAATATTTGGTAGGTTTCAATGAGATCCACCCTCATTCTTCTAAACTTCAGCGAGTTCAGGCCTGGATCCATCATGCATTAATCCATTCTCGTGAACCTCCCCGGAACCTCTCCATAAAGCCTCCACACACAGCCTTGCCTTTATACTCCAGTCCTCTCAAAATGAATGCTAACAAAGAATTTGCCTTCCTCACCACTGGCTCGACCTCCACATTACCCTTTAGGAAATCCCTACACTAAATTCCATCTACCACTTCTTCACCCATTCTTCTAATATGTATTAAGTACTTCTGCAGAATCACTGCTTCCTCAACATTACCTGCCCCTCCACCTATCTTCATACATCCTCAAACTTGGCATAAAATAATAAATTCCATCATTCAAATCATTGACATCTAATGTAAAAAGAAGTGGTCCCAACATTGACCCCTGCAGAACACCATGAGTTAGCAGCAGGCATTCAGAAAAGACTCCCTTTATCCAGCCAATCAGCTAATCTTCAATCCATGCTGGTATCTTTCCTGAGATACAATGGGTTCTTAACTTGTTAAGCAGCCTCATATTTGACACCTTGTTAAAGGCCTTCTGAAATCCCAAATGCACAACAACCAACAATTCTCCTTTGTCTATCCTGCTTATTATTTCCTCAAAGAATTCAAACAGATTTGTTAGACAAGATTTTCTTTAAGGAAACCATGCTGACTTTGGTTTATTTGCCTCTAATTACCCTGAGACCTCATCTTTAATAATCAATTCCAACATCTTCCCAACCACTGAGGTCAGGCTAACGGGCCTATAATTCCCTTTCTTCTGCCTCCCTCCCTTCTTGAAAAGTGGAGCGACCTTTGCAATTTTCCAGCCATCCAAACAATTCCAGAATCTAGTGATTCTTGAAAGATCACTGTAACTGCCTCCACAGTTTACTCAGCTACCTCTTTCAGAACCGTGGGGTGTAGTGCATCTGGACCAGGTGACATACTTTCAGACCTTTCAGCTTCCAAAGCACCTTAACTTTAGTAATAGCAGCTACACTCACTTCTGCCCCCTGTCACTCAAGTTTCTGGCATACTGCTGGTGTCTTCCACAGAGAAGACTGGGGTAAAATACCTACTGTTTGACCATTATTCCTTTGTCCCCCTTTGTTACATTTCAGCGTCATTTTCCAGCAGTCCAACATATATTTTAACCTCTTTTACTCCTTATATCTGAAAAAATGTGATATCCTCTTTGATATTATTAGCTAGCTTACCTTTATACTGTATGTCATCTTTTTTCTCCCTACTGCTTTTTTGTTGCCTTCTATTGGTTATAAAAAAAATCCCTGTCCTATAACTTCTAATTAATTGTTGCTATGTTATATGTCCTCTCTTTTGTTCCCAAAGACTACAGTCATCACTGTTGTACTGTCATCCCTGCTAATGTATTCTTCCAATTATTTCTGGCCAGTTCCTGTTTCGTGCCTTTATTTCACTGTAATACTGATACATCTGATTTTAGGTTCTCCCTCTCAAATCGCAGGGTGAACTCTATCATGTTATGATAACTGCTTCCTAAGGCTTTCTTTATCTTAAGCTCCCTAATCAAATCTGTAAAAGCACAAAATGCTGGCAGAACTCAGCAGGCCAGACAGCATCTATGGGAGGAGGTAGTGACGACATTTCGGGCCAAAACCATCCAAATGAAGGGTTTCGGCCTGAAACGTCATCACTACCTCCTCCCATAGATGCTGTCTGGCCTGCTGAGTTCTGCCAGTATTTTGTGTTTTTATTTATTTCCAGCATCTGCAGATTCACTTGTGTTGCCTAATCAAATCTGATTGATTACATAACACCCATTCCAGAGTTACCTTTTCCCTAGTGGGCTCAACCACAAGCTGCTCAAAAAAGCCGTATCAGAACCAGAATCAGGTTTAATATCAAAAATAAAGATTTATAGTGTTTATTTCAAAATATTTTAATACTAGTGTATTTTATCTATATAACTAGTTACATAAATCTATTATAATCCACATTATGCTGCCAAATGATTCATCTCTTTATCAACACACTGGACTTTGAATTAGAGTCAGGTTTAATATCACTAGCATATGTCGTGGAGTATGTTGTTTTATGGTAACAGTACATTGCAATATATAACCTTAAAAACTGTAAACTACAATGGAAATACACACACAAATGGTGGAGGGCAAGAGTCTATTCAATGAGAAGAGGGCTTGTCCTAGATGATGGAGACGGAGGAACCGCCATCTGAAGGTGCCCTCGATGCTTGTGCTCACGATGGAGCTTGCTGAGCTTGCAGCTTCCTGCAGCTTTTTCTGATCCTCTGCTCAAGCAGGAGCTGATTCTGATCATGACCAACCTCTCAAAGCACTTCATCACAGTAGCTGTGAGTTCAGTTTGGTTATAACTGGTATGTTCTCCAAGGCATTCACTTATTCACACAGGTCTTGATGAGGTTGGTGACAACTATGGTGTATTCATTCAGATCAAAGATGACTCCCTAAATATTGTCCAGTCCACAGACACAAAGCAGTTTTGTAAGCGCTCCTCCACCTCCATTGACCATAACTTCTTGATCCTTACCACTGGTTCTAGTCTGCTGTCTGCCTATACATCAGGTGTAGAAGTACATCCGGATGATCCCACAGGCATTCTACAAATTCCCTCTCTTGTGATCCAGCTCCAACCTGATTTTCCCAATCTGCATATTGAAATCCCCCAACACTATTATAACATTGCCCCTTTTACATACATTTTCTATCTCCAGATGTAATTTGTACCCCACATCTTGACTACCATTTGGAAGGTTGTATACAACTGCCATCAGTTACCCTTACAGTTTCTTAACTTTACCCTCAAGGATTCTACATCTTCCAATCTAATGTTACCTCTCACTAAGGATTTGCTTTCATTTTATCAACAGAACCACCTCAACCTCTCTTCTTACCTGTCTATCCTTTCATTGGATGCTAAGCTCCAACCTGGGATCTTCTTTTAGCCACAGTTCATACCTACCAATCCCTAACAGTGCTACAAGATTATCCACCTTATCCTGCATAATACGTGCATTTCAAATAACACTTCAGTCCTGTATTCATCAGCCTTTTCAATTTTGCCCCCATGTAACACTGACTGCGATTTTGCCCTGTGCTTCCTCACAGTCTCACTACACTCTGCATCTAGTTGTATACCAACCGCCTCATCTTAAACCCTATCACTCCAGTTCCAATCCTCCCGCCAAATTAGTTTAAACCATTCCCAACAGCTCTAGCCAAGCTATCCCCAAGGATATTGGTCCTCCTCGAATTCAGGTGTAACCTGTCCTTTCTTTTGCAGGTTGTAACTTCCGCAGAAGAGGTCTTCTTGATCCGGAAATTTGGAACTCTGCCCCCTGCACCGTTTCTGCAGCCGCACATTCATATGCCAAATCATCTGAATCTTACCCATGCTGGTACATGATCTTGAGGTTCTGCTTTTCAGCTTTCTCTTTTTCTCTAATTCCCTACATTCTCTCTTCAGGACCTCATTCCTTTTCCTACCTACGCTGTTGGTAACAATATAAGACCATATGATATAGGAGCAGAGTTAACCTACCAATATGCATGTTGTAGGGTGTTTAGAATACCTGAGGATACCATGTAGTCACAGAGAGAACAGGTAAACCCTACAGTGATAGTACCAGAGGTTAGGCTTGAACTGGGTCATAAGACATAGGAGCAGAATTAGGCCATTTGGCCCATCAAATCTGTTCTGCCATTTCATCATGGTTGATCCATTTTTCCTCACAGCCCCAATCTCCTGCCTTCTCCCCGTATCCCTTCATGCCCAGACCAGTCAAGAATCTATCAACCTCTGCCTTAAATATACATAAAGACCTGGCCTCCACTGTTGCATGTGGTGAAGAATTCCCCAGATTCACCACTCTCTGGCTAAAGAAATTCCTCCTCATCTCCATTCTAAAAGGGTGCCCTGCTGTTCTGTAACAGAGAGATGCAGCATTGAAAGAGGCCCTTCAGCCTATTGAGTCCATACCAGTCATCTAGCACCCATTTTACACTAATCCTACATTAATTCCAGTTTTAGTTCTCCCCACAATTTCATCTTCCACCCAGATTCTACCAACACGTACACACAATGAGGACAACATACAATGGTGAATTAACCTGCCAACCTTCACATCTTTGGGATGTGGGAGAAAATCAGAGCAACTGGAGGAAACCCATGCAGTCAGCAGGGAGATTGAGCAATCTCTACATTGACAGCGTCGAGGGTCAGGAGTCCTAGATCTCTGGTCCTGGGAGGTGACAGCTTTATTAATTCTCTAATTCCAGGCAAAACTATCAGCTCCACAAGCACCAGTTCAGTATAGGAATTTATGAAGATGTGTTATTTGCTGCAAAGAACTCTCATTCGTTGAGAAGCAAAGAAATCTTTACTATAGTGAGAGCAATGCCAGTGACAATCAAAGTCCATAACTTTTATAGTTCTTTCATTCACATAGGGAGACAACCACAGTTTCAACTGAATGGTTATGAATGTATCAGACAAATGGTTCGTAATTCATTTTACAAGGCAAGCACATACATCTTCCTTTCCTCTGAACAGCATAAGCTTCACAATGATTGTGTTTTAGGAAAGTACTGCTGGTTACTGATCCCTGACTTTGGATCCTTTCCCAGGCAGCTGGGGGAGAAATCTGTGATATTATGACCCACAAGCAGCTTCACACTTTTCCACACTTTTCATATGACTTGGCAGGACAGATTAATTGGCACAATCCTCAGGCACATCATGGATCTTGACATTTTCTGACAGTTCTTGCAGAAGTGCACCGATGTAACAAATGGACATTTTAGGACCTTAAGAGATAGGAGAAGATTTAGGTCATTCAGCCCATTGAGTCTACTCCACCATTTCATCATGGCTGATCCATTTTTGCTCTCAACCCTCTTTCCCTGCCTTCTCCCTGTAACCATTCACACCCTGACTAATCAAGAACCTATCAACTTCTGCCTTAAATACACCTAATGACTTGTCCTCCATAGCAATGAGTTCCACAGATTCACCAACACCTGGTAAAGAAATTCCTCCTCTTCTCCATTCTAAATGGACATCCCTCTATCCTGGGGCTGTGCTCTCTAGTCTTAGACACTATCACTGTAGGAAACACTCTTCCCACATCCATTCTCACTGGGCCTTCAACATTTAATAGGTTTCAATGAGATACCCGTGCCCCACATTCTTCTGAATTCCAGCAAGTACAGGCCAGAGGAATCAAACATTCCTATTATGATAGCCCTTTCAATACAAAAATTATTCTCTGAATCTCCTTTGAAACCTCTCCAATGTCAGCACATCCTTTCTTAGAGAAGGGGCCCAAAACTACTCCAAGTGAGGCCTCACTAGTACCTTAAAAAGCCTTAGAATTACATACTTTGTTTTATATTCTAGTCCTCTCAAAAATGAATGCTAACATTGGAATTGCCTTCCTCAAATCAACCTACAAGTTAACCTTGAGGGAATCCTACACACAACCATAAAAACATAGAAAACCTACAGCACAATACAAGCCCTTCAGCCCACAAAGCTGTGCCAAACATGTCCTTACCTTCGAACTTCCTAGGCTTACCCATAGCCCTCTATTTTTCTAAGCTCCATGTACTCATCCTAGATTCTCTTAAAAGACCCTATCACTTCCGCCTCCACTGCCGCCACCAGCAGCCCATTCCACACACTCACCACTCTCCGCATAAAAAACTTACCCCTGACATCTCCTCTGTACCAACTTTCAAGCAACTTAAAACTATGCCCGCTCGTGCTAGCCATTTCAGCCATGAGGAAAAGCCTCTGACTAACCACACAATCAACACCTCTCATCATCTTATACACCTTTATCAGGTCACTTCTCATCCTCCGTCGCTCCAAGGAGAAAAGGCAGAGTTCACTCAACCTATTCTCATAAGGCACACTCCCCAATCCAGGCCACAACCTTGTAAATCTCCTCTGCGCTCTTTCTATGACTTCCACATCCTTCCTGTAGTGAGGTGACCAGAATTGAGCATAAGGACTCCCAAGTCCCTTTGCACCTCTGATTTTTGAATTTCCTGCTGGTTTCAAAAATAGCCTACACTTTTGTTCCTTCTAGCAAAGTGTATGACCATACATGTAAAGGGGGTATCTTCTTTTTCATTGTTACTGTGTATGTTACTCAGAATGGTTTCTTTGTTTTGTTAAAAGTAGGAATGTTTTTTTGTTGCGAGATAGTGCTGGAAGCTTGTTTGGGTTAAAAATTTACTGATAAGGAGAATTGTATTCCTTTGTTAATCAATTGGGATTAATGTTGTTCTTTCTTCTGAGTCTGTAAACTATTGTTGGCGGGCTTTTGGGAGATTCAGCGCGAGGGGGTGAGAGAGAGAGGACGTGATACTGTAAACTGGACGAGGAACGGACTTCAAGCGGGGGTCCGAGGCTAGGAGGAGACACCGGAGGAGAGGAGATGAAGGTAGATGTGTTTGGTTGACCACTTCGGATGGTCCTGAACTGTAAGTTGAGGAGTTCGGAGGGGGTCGAATGGTGGCCAGAAGACTTCAATAATTGAGCAACGGTTGTGCATGAAGTGGTTTGGACTTTGATAAGTTTGGCGCCTTTTGCTTTTTCTTTCATATATATTGTATTGTCTAGTACTCTTTTAGTTTTAGTAAACTCTTTAAAGTGTATTCCGTAACGGTATCTGGTGTGAGTTTGACATTGTGTGTGTGTGCGCGTGGCATAACCTTGATTCCCACAGCCCCTGCGTGTACGGGAGGTGGGGTTGATGAGTGGCTGGATCTCCCGTGCCCCTAGACATACACCAGCCTGTTGGGTAAGTGTTACATACACTTTACAACATTGTATTTCATCTGCCATTTCTTTGCCCATTGTTCTAATCAGTCTAAATTCTTCTACAGGCTCTCTGCTTCCTTGACACTACCTGCTTCTCCTCCTACCTTCTTACTGTCTGCAAACTTGGCCACAAAGCCATCAATTCCGTCATCCAATTTGTTGAAATAGATTCTAACACCGGCTCATGAGGAACACCACTCGCCACAGGCAGCCGACCTTGATTCCCACACTTTACCTCCTGCCAATCAGCCAATCCTCTATCCATGCCAGTATTTTTCCTGTGATACCATGGGCTTTTATCTTGCTAAGCATCCTCATGTGTGGCATCTTGTTAAAGGCCTTCTGAAAATCCAAGTACACAACATCTGCCAATTCTCCTTCATCCCTCCTGCCTGTTATTTTCTCAAAAAATTCTAGCAGATTTGTCAGGCAAGATTTTCACTTCAGGAAGCCATGCTGACTACGACCTATTTTATCAGGTGCCTTCAAGTACACTGAGACCTCATCCTTAACTATCAGCCCAACATCTTCCCAGCCACTGAGGTCAGACTAACCAGCTTACAACTTCTATTCTTCTACCTCCTTCCTTCTTGAAGGATGGAGTGAAATTTGCAAATTTCCAGTCCAATGAAAGCATACCAGAATCTAGTCATTCTTGAAATACCATTATCAATGCCTTACAATCTTCCCAGCCACCGCTTTCAGAACCTAGAATGCAGTCCATCTGCTCCAGGGGACTTATCCACCTTCAGACCTTTCAGTTTCTCGAGCACCTTCTCCCTAGTAATTGTAATTGCCCTCACTTCTGCCCCTTGGCAGTCTCGAACTTCCGGCATACTGCTATCATTTTCCACAGTGAAGATGGATGCTAAATACTTATTTTGTGTCTTCCTGAAGACCGAGATCCTTCAGCAGGACACAAAATGTTGACCGTACTGTTTTCCACAGATGCTGTCTGGCCTGCTGAGTTCCTCCAGCATTTTGCATGTGTTGCTTGGATTTCCGGCATCTGCAGATTTTCTCTTGTTTGTAGTTGGATCAACCAGCAGCTGTTCATCTTTAGCTATTCTACAAATTCTCTACAAATCTCTTGGGATCCAGCACCAATCTGATTTTCCCAACCTAAATGCATATTGAAATCCCTGATAACTTTCATAACATTGCCCTTTTTTACGTGCCTTACATCTTCCATTGTAACTGGTATCCCACATCCTGGCTATTGTTCAGTGGTCTGTACATAACTCCCATCAGGGTCTTTTTACCCTGCAGTTTCTTAAACTCCACCTATAACGATTCTACATCTTCCAATCCTAACCCACATCCTTCTAAGAATTTTATTTCATTTTTGACCAACAAAGCCACTCCACCCGCTCTGCCTACCTACCTGTCCTTTCAATACCTGTGTTTCCTGGGATATTAAGCTCACAACTATGATTTTCTTTCAGCCCCCAACGTCATACCTACCAACTACTAATTGCACTATAATTTAAACCCTCCCCAACAGATCTAGCAAATCTACCCACCAGAATATTGATTTCTGCCCCTCACCCCACCCAGGTTCAGGTGTAACCCATCCATTTTGTACAGGTCATACATACCCTGAAAAAGATCCCAATGATTCAGAATTCTGAAGCCTTGCCGCCCTACACCATTTCCTCACTGGCACATGACACAGGCAGCAGTCTAGAGGTTACTACCCTGGAGGTCCTTCTTGTCAACTTTCTACCTAACTCTCTAAGTTCTCTCTTCAGGATCTCCTCCCTTTTCCTACCTATGTCATTGGTGGCAATATGTACCAGGACTTCTGGCTGCTCCCCCTCCCCTCTTAGAATGCTATGGACCTGATGCAAGACATCCCTGACCCTGGTACGTAGCATCCTCACACTTAGCAGATATATTGAAAGTTCTTCCTGCAGATGGTTCTTATGCAACAACAGCCTCTTTCTTTATCGGCAAGCTGTCTGATTTGAATCAGTTTGCTGGAGGTTACTTCAGAAACAAAGAAGATTACTCATCTCTGACTGTTTTCTGTCTGGATTTCTCTGTCTGTCTCTCTCTCACAGGGGATTTTAAAGGACATTCATTAGTTACATGTCAATACCTCCAGTTGAACTGTCTTTTTGTGTGTTTCCCCCTAGCTGTCAGTCTGTGGTTTTGTATTGCCATGTGTTTCTGTACCCGTTCCTGCTCGACTCCGGCCCCTGTATTACTGAGTTCTCTGTCTCTCACCTGTCTCACCACCTGTGTCTCATTGTGCTCCACCTATCACCTGTCTCTCTGTTTATTGCTCAGTGTATTTCAGTCCTGTGTTTTCACCTGTTTGGTGCCAGATTGCACCAATGAATTTTCCTGAGTCTTTCCAGCATTCATATCTGTACTCTGTCTGTCTGAATATCAACTCTGCCTGTTTTCCTGATTCTGGTTTTTGGATTTCTCTGGATGTTTTGAACTTTGCCTGAACTTTGATGCCGACTTTGTTGCCCCCCTGGATTTGCTACTCAGTAAATCTCACAGTGCGCACAGCACTTGGTCTGCAATTGGGTCCCTGCTTCAGCATCCTGACAGTACAAATATCCATCAAAAGCCCTCATCCTCGCTTTGGTATCCTTTTCCACCCTCCTTTCTGCAAAGACACCATTTCACTGTCCAGCTCTTCCTATTATATAAAACCCTGGTTAGAAATTATCATTTAAAAAGATCATATATCTTCTACTCATGAGATTTTCCATACAGCTACCTTGCTTTTCCCTCGACCAGTTCTTCTCCTCTACCTTGGTCATCAGTGCCCCCAAACATATCTCATCTACTTCAGGGGAGCTCAACCTGGAAAAGTGTGAAGTGATTCATTTTGGAAGGTCGAATTTTCAGGCAGAATACAGGGTTACTGTCATGATTCTTGGCTGTGTGGAGGATCAGAGGGATCTTCAGATCTGCATCCATAGATCCCTCAATTTTGCCACACAAGTTGACAAGATTGTTAAGGAAGTGAATGGTGTGCTGGCCTTCATTCAGGGAATTCAGCTCAAGGGCTGTGAGATTCATGTTGCAGCTCTGCAAAAGCCTGGTCAGACCAGAATTGGAATATTGTGTTCAGTTCTGGTCTGCTCATTATAGGAAATACGTAGGAGCTTTAGAGATCACGCAGAGGTGACTTACCACGATTCTCCCTGGATTAGAGAGCACGTCTTACGAAGATAGATTGAGCAAGCTAGGACTTTTCACTTTGGAGTGAAGGAGGATGGAGGTGTTCAACATGATGAAAGGCATAGATCGAGTGGATCGTCAGAGTACTTTTCACAGGGCAGAAATTGCTAATGCAAGGGGCATAATTTTAAAGTGATTATAGTGAAGAACAGGGGGAATGTCAGAGATATGTTCCTTACACAGAGAGTGGTGTGTGCATGGAACGTGGTGCCCCAGTTAGTGATAGAGGCAGATACATAAGTGGCATTAAAGAAACGTTCAGATGACAGAAAAACAGAGGGCTGTGGAGGAGGGAATGGTTAGATTGATCTTAGGGCAGTTTGAAAGGTCGGCACAGCATCGTGGGCTGAAAAGCCTCTAATGATCTCTGTTACATGTATGTTCTTTAGTTCCCTTCTCCTCCTAGCGATACTCAACATCCAAACCACCAGTTTCTGTGTTGAATGGATCATCCTTTGCAATTTCCACCACCTTAAATAAAGTTTCAGCAAAAGGAAAGCACTTTTCAATCCACAGCCTATCCCCATACTGACTGCAGTAAGGAACGATGTTGAGGAATGACATCCTGCTCTTCCTCACTGCCAGCTATCGAACCCAGCAAGAGTCAAACATTCTTTGTTCAGTTTCATCCACAGCTGCAAGCACTCGGACAGCCACGTGCTTCAGAGGTAGATTTTAAGTAAGCTTAAGTTAATTATAATGCTTCAGTTTTTGTACTTTTGAACTGTTTTATCTCTGGTTATTGGCATTATCAACGGAAGGCCTGCTGCTTGAAACCTGGCCACCACTCATGGACCATCACATCTCCTGCAATGGTCCCAGCAGAAAGGTCTCTAATTTGAGTATTTGCACATAGGACAGCAAACAGTAGGTGGCTGGAGAATAGCACTAGTGATCACAATCTGTCCAAGCAATTTTCGAACCTAAGGTCCATAAAGAATTTTGAAAGTTCAGTGTGGTAACTGGTAAGGTGTAGTTTTAAGAAGATCATTGGTATCAAGGAAGAAAAAGCTTAGGGGTGTCTTTGCTCTTCAAGGTGTCCAAATTAGCAGGAATTTTGACAGCAGATTGTGGACTAGAAATAGCCTTTTCCTTCCTGTGAAATTTCTATTACAGGCCTAAATGCACTGTAGAATAATCTAATTTAAAGATTACAAAATGAAGTGAGAAACAAAAAATAAAAAAGATTTATGAGAACACTTCTAGGTTTCAAGACTCAGGAGCCTAAGTTATAGGAGAGGCTGAAGAGGTTCCCTGGAAGGCCATAAGGAAATTATCTTATACAGGGGTATAAAATCATGAATCATGAGGTAGATTGAATGAACTTAGTCATTTTCCCAAGGAAAACATTTAAAGGTTCAAAGGTTTATTTTATTGTCAACGTATGTATGCAGGATACAACTCTGAAATTTATCTTCTCCAGATAGCCATAGAAAACAGAAAAACCATGGACGTGGTCCATGGACCCCACTCCCTGTATAAAAAAGATAAAGAAACAAAGGCTCACAAACCCCAAGCACCCGTAGCTTCACCCTTGCACAAAAACTAACAGATTACCCACCTGGAAAACAGCAGCCAGAACATCAAACCCTGAACACCCAACCCCTTCCCTCACAAATACTAACAGATCCCCCACATGAAAAAACACCAACAAGAACAGCAAAATCAAAGCTGTCACGTTGCCCACAAGGTCATCAAACCCTAAACCCCCAACCCCCAATCTGCATCAAGAAGGGAAACACAAAGAAATGAAGGAGACCAATATAAACTACAGTCCAGACCAACAATCACATAAATCTCAGAATTTCAGAACATCCTCTGTCAGCCTTGAGGAGAGCAACCACTGGAACTCAGCCCTTCTTTGGAGAGTGACCACTGACCTGCAGTCTCTGTGGAGGACGACTGCTGACCCAGCCTCCTCCACTTTTGCCTCAACGTTTGCATCTTCCACGGCACTTTGATTGGTGAGAAATGGAGTTGGTCATGGCCCCGCACCCCGTCTCTCGATGTGGCTCATGTTTGCGGTCCTCTCCTGGAATTTTCTTCTGGACAGCAGAAAACTGGATCGAACGCCAAGCTGTAAGTCATGGGCTCCAACAGTTTTTGAAACATAACTAAGATAAAAAGAATGAGTAGGAGATGTAGAAAAAGTGAAATGATTGACTATCTGGAAGATGACACCCGAGGAATTGTTCACTGGTGCCATTCAAGGTGAGAGGGGAGAGACTTAAAAGAAATCACAAGCAGCAGAGGAAATGGTTGTGGCAGGTACAGTAACAGTAACAACATTTGGACATCATCATCATCAATACGTGCCATGTTTATGACCATGATTGTTCTCGGCAAA
Source organism: Hypanus sabinus (assembly GCF_030144855.1). Lineage (NCBI taxonomy): Eukaryota > Metazoa > Chordata > Chondrichthyes > Myliobatiformes > Dasyatidae > Hypanus > Hypanus sabinus. The sequence goes on from NC_082707.1 coordinate 36,818,992, forward strand.
TTTTTCTGCAGAAGTGGTTTGCCATTTCCTTCTTCTGAGCAATGTCTTGGCCCCAGCCATGATCAATTCTCTTCAGAGATTGTCTGTCTGGCGTCAGTGGTTGCATCAGCAGGATTTGTGATTTACAGCAGCTGCCCCCATGGCTTCACATGACCCTGATCGGGGACTAAGCCCAAAGGTGACCTGCAGCCCCATGGAGGGAAGGTGCACCTTACACCTCCTTTGGAAGAGACATATCCCCAGTCATCACGTCTCAACAGATAAATCAATGTGATAGATTTAGAAGGATGCAAGTTCCTTAAGGTTATTATAGCCAGGGTGGTAATGGGGAACAAGCCCCCACTACGTATTAAATGCTCCTATTGACTTGCACCTCAAATAGCCTCTGACAACCAAGTCCAGCTCCTGGATTTCACATGTGGCTTAGCTACAAAACCCGGCAGAACCATTCCTACTGACAGGAGAAAGAGGTAAGGCGGGTTCCTGGCACCTTAAAACCAGTCACTTCAGATAAATGGGGCTGATTAGCCACGGTTTACAGCTCATCTAGGAGAAGGAAAACGTTGGTCTCGAACCTCTGCTGCCTTGCAGTTATACCCCCTCATGAGGAAAGCTTCAGCAGTAAACCCAGAGGGAAATATCCAGAACTGGAGGTCCTAAGGCAGTCCTACGTTGAGTCCAACTCCTCCGACCCTGCTGGTACCAAACTCTATCAGTCTCTGACGTTCCTTTGGGTTCATCGGATGTGTAGAGGGGGAGTGTACTTGTTATATGCGCAACAGCAAATCATACTGCCCAGGCTTACATATCCAGACAACTAGGATACAACATCCATGGTCAACCCTGAATGGTGGAGGCCAGATTCACTCAGTCACTCACTCAGATGGATATAGATGGGCATCTTGGTTGGCGTGGGCAAACTGTGCCCGAGTCTCTTTCCATGTTTGATTACTCTATTATTGTATAACTTTAAAACTATCATACTGATATTATAGACATGTGCAAGAAGACATAAAATACAGAAACCAGACTGATGGATATTTCAGTTAGGATGGAGTATGAGAACATCAACAAATATAAACCATTATTCTGATGTTCTATGATTTCTGAATTTGCTCCCCATTCAGAAATTAGCCTTTATCTGTTCTGCCCAAGTGCCTGACCATACACTTCCCTAGACTGTTCCATCCACAACTTCTTTGCCTATTCTCCTAATCTGTCCAAGACTTTCAATAATATTTGAGCAATCTCACAAATATATTGTTCCTTTAATTATCATTTGATTTTTGTTTACATAAGTCATTATGGGTTATATGGAAAAGTACATGAATGGAACATGTCATTATGAAATGCCTCACTTAAAGTAAAAATGGAGTTAGACACGATATCCCTAGCTCCGCGTTTTTCTTTTGATTAGTTTTATGTTTTGGACTTACAAAACATACAGGAGTGGAGAGTAAGTTTTACAATAAACCCAAAAGGACTACCTACCTGTTGAAGTGTAGCATATTCTTTTTTCACAAGGGAGAGAGAGAGAGAGAGAGACATCTAGGAGTGGTCAAAATGAAACTGTTGCCTGAATTGATCAAAGATTTAAGAACAGAACTGAACCATTCTTCAACACAGTGGAATTTGCTCCAATATCATCTGGAGACAGCAGAGAAGAAAGGTGTCCGGAGCTGTCAGTACTACATCCTATAATCTGAGTCAACTCCTACCACCACAACAGAGGAGGCTCCAGAATCTCAGTTGGTTTCTTCACACTATAAGACTCACCTACCAACCTGAGCGACCTCCCTTATCAGGAAAGAAAAGCATTATCCCAGAAGAGCAAGAAATCCTCAACAACGATTAAATCTTTAGGCCTGAATAGAAGAATATAAAATTCGCTCTGCTGTGGATGTCAATATAATAGTTATATAGAATACTGTGTGTCTATACTATGTGTGACAGTTCTGTATATAATATTTCAGTAATGTTGTAATATATTGTTTGATTAAACATTCTGTGTTGTTTTACATATTTCATTACTAGTTATATGTAAACGTACATGAATGTCATATGTCATTACACTATCGCATTATGAGTTAAAGCCCATTTAAGTAAAAACAAAGTTAGTCTCATTATCTCTGCCTCTTCTTTTTTCTTTCAATTAGTCTTATGTTTGGGGTTACAAAATATAATAACTGCTTCCTCGTCATATCTGCCCCGCTACCTATCTTTGTATTGTCCACAAACTTTACCATGAAGGCGCCAATTCCATCATTCAGGTCATTAACATATAACATGACAAGCCCTAGACCCAACGCTGACCACTGGGGCCATTAGTTCCATTGTCACTCATCACATGCTGTGTCTGTCTCGTGGGTAGTCCCTTGACCACCATCTGTTGCTGTTTAGAGAAAGTGGCTAGAGTTGAAGACTTATTGTTTGATCAAACCAGAGAGTGCTCAAAGCTATGAGAAGCTTTCGTAAAGGGGTTGACCATGGGAATTTATTTCCTGGAGAAGAAAATGAAAAGCTACAGATGAGCATCAGTCATTCAAGGATGTATAAGAATCAGATTGAGTGCCCCCATCATTTTCAGAACAGACTGTATTGTCTGGATTTGAAACAAAGGATCTACCTACAGATGTCCTGAATTTCAGGGTTGTCAGAGACAGAATATGCCACCTGCTACCCCTACAGCTTTGGAGGATTTAGTGATGAGGGAAGCAAATAGAAGGACACTCCTTGCCGTGATATGGCAGCAGTGTCATTTCACCTGGCCTGAAATAGATTCATCCAGATCAGTAACATGTAAAATGAAAAGTGGCGGACCAACACTGACCCCTGCGAGAAACCACTAGTCTCATTGATATATTATTTTACCGTGCCTGTCACCTGGATAGTCCTCAATCCACCCTCTGAAAGTTAATGAACATGCCCACAGGAAAATGAACCTCCGGGTTTAAGCTGCTGACATATACTGTATGTACCTGTACTCTGATAATAAAGTTACCTTAAACTTCTGAACTTTTGAAATAAGAATGGAAAACACTATATGTCAGACTATTCCTGTGAAGAAGAAAGCAAGTTAATTTCCAGATCAATGACCTTTGATCAGAACTAGGAAAATGTAGATAACATTTTATTATGTTGCAAGGAAGAGTAAGGATTGAAAAGAACATAGGGAAGGTCTGTAGATGTCAGCTGAGGGAGGGTGGTGAAGCTTGCTAATGGCAGCTAATCTGTCTGGAGGAGGTGAAAACAGAGCAGATGGAAACAAAAGAAAACAACAGAGCACTGAATGCTGGAACTGTGAGGCATAGAGCACGGCAAATCTAAAATATAAAAAAGCACAAGAACTACGCATGCCACCAACAGTTCAGATGGCACTTGTGGAGGGAGAAATGAGTTTAGCATTTCACTATGATCACTTTCAACAGAATGAGTCTACTGAGTCCAACATGGTTCTGGTTTTATTTTAGATTTACAGCATCTGCAGCTGATTTTGTTGTTGCTCTGCTTTGTTCTTTGACCAAAGATTAGTGTCTCTATTCTTCATAAACTGCACCAGCACTTACAGGAGGTGACACAGAAACAGGACACAAAATTAACACAAAAACTGTGGGTTCTGGAAATCTGAAACAAAACAGAATGCCTTGGGAAAACTCAGCAGATCAGGCAACATATGTGGAAAACAGAAACATAGAAAGCCTACAGCACAATACAGGCCCTTCGGCCCACAATGCTGCGCAAATCATGTCCTTACCTTAGAAATTACCTAGGGTTACACATAGCCCTCTATTTTTCAAAGCTCCATGTACCTATCCAGAAGTCTCTTAAAAGACCCTATCGTATCCGTCTCCACCAGCGTCGCTAGCAGCCCATATTTGACCTATTTGAAAGTTTCATGTTGTGCCACCAACATATGTTTAATAGGAGAGGTTGGAGCTTTAAAGAGGATCTGTGGGGTAGGTTGTTTTTACAGAGAGGTTTATAGCTGGAATGTGATGCCAGAGGAGATGACAGGACCAGATAGAATTATCATGTGTAAGAAATATTTACACAGAAACTTTAATAGGCAAAGCATAAAAGAATACAAATGGATTATTGTAGATCAGTAAAAAAGATTGGCGAGGGCATGGTAGGCCAAAGGATAATTTCTGTGCTTTGTTAATTTATAGCTGGATAGCCACCAGTGGAGAAAGAAAAGCCAAAATTATAGGTGGACGACTTAAAACAGACATGACCAGTCGGAAGAAAGTAAGTTAGAGAATTTGATATTGAGTCATGGTGGATTTTTGGCTCAGTCAGCCTATGACAGACCTGCCCTCTGTGCAAGCAGTTCATTCCAATCATATTTACTCTTTATTCTCTTTTCCCTTCATTTTCATTTTCCTTCATCCCATGGTTCAATCTACTGCCCCACGATTATCCTTGAAAAATAAATAGAACAGCTTCACTTCTATGAAAAAATAAAAAGTTAAAACTTCCTCTTGAATTTCTCTTAATGGGGATAGTGCTATCATAACGCCAGATAGTTTACAAACAGCTTGCTGAGAGCATGCAGTTGTGACACCTTTGTATTATGGTCAATCACTCACTTACCACCTTCATTAAAAAAAACAATCAGAAGTGAAATTTTGACATTGCAATTTGAATATAGTGCTTTTTCATTATGATGTTTCCTGAAGTATCATCACTTATTGCACTGTCTTTGACCACATTTTAGCAACATGCTCTTGTACATTTTTAAGCACTATATTTTCTGAATTAGATGTGCATGTACAAACTCATTATATAGGAACTAAGCAGATGGATCAGGGACAAATGGTTAAGTTGCAGCGATAAAGGATTTCTGCTTAAGGTCTCAAAAATCTAATTTAAGATTTCTTACCTTATAAACATGACAGAAAGTTACTAATTAGGATGGTTTAGAGTTCCTATAGCAACATGGTTGCCATGGGAATAGAAGTGAATCATTCTGCAAGAAGAAAATATTCACACTTCTATTGAAGTGTAAGGCAACAGGTTTAAATTTACAGCTGTTTCATATCAAATGTGGCCAAATGGTGTAAATTACCATAAAGCTCAGTCAACATTGTTATGCAGAGTGAAATTGCAACAATGCTAAATAAATAACAAGAGTATTGTACAGCTTTTGTGACTGTTTTAAATCGCACAGGAGATTTGGGTGTCATTGGCAAGACTAGTGTTAATTGTCCAACCTGAGCTGCCCTTGATAAAATGACAACCTTCTTAGTGATGCTTGTGCACTAATGTTGAGCAGCAAGCTCCAGGATTTCATAATGTTTCCGTGAGGGAATGGGATTAGTGCTCCAAGTCAGGATGCAGTAGGATAAGAAGAGGAATCTGAAGACAGCGAAATTCCTAAGCATCTGCTGCTCTTGTGTTTTCCGGCTATGGGTTTAGAAAGTACCATAAGAATAACATTGGTGAGCTGCCTCAGTGCATCTTGCAGAAGATACATACTGCATTCATGGTGTGCCACTGTAGTGGGGGGTCAACATCCCAGGTGAGTAGAAATAGAGTTTCAGTCAACTGGCTCACTTTTCCTTGGGTTGTATTGAGCTTCAGCAAGTGAAGAACTTTGCACCAACTCCCACCTTGTAACTTGCAGGTAATACAATGACTCTGGGAATCAGGCAGAGCATCACTGTCCTCAAATGTCTATCTGCTAATCAATCAGAATTTTTATCCACTGTAACTGTGCACCTGACCGAATTATATTTCCGCTCAATAATGATCAAAGCCAGGATAATGATCACAGGTTTTCCCTGGTTCTTTTATGCCATTCCCAGTCCCAGTCAAATAGTGCCATTACGTCAAGGGCAATAACTCTCAACTCACCTCTGCAACAGAGCCTTTTTTTCCGTTTTTAGAACAAGGTTATAATGAGGTCTGCAGAAGAGTGGTCCCAGCGGGCATGGAGCTGAATTTCAGGGAGTGAGCTGCCTGTAATTAAGTGCCACTTTGGCATTGTCAGTGACAGACTCCTTCACCGAGCGGTTGATTAAAAGTAGAATCGTAATTGGCTGGATTAGATTTAATTTTATTTTGTAGTAGGACACACTTGGGCAAGTTTCTCCTTTACCTGGTAGAAGCCACTACTGTTGAGGTATTGTGGGTTAGTGAGTTGTGGGCATGCTACATTGGCAGCGGAAGCGTAACAACACTTCCTCCTTGGAAGTTCAATCCCTGGACTGCGTTGGGCATTGATGCAAAATGACGCATTTCATTGTATGGTTTGATGTATATTTTACAAATAAATCTTGAAGAAAACAAGTTGTCCAGAGGCAGAGCTGATTATTAGTCACAAGTCCTCAGTTCTGTAGCTGAGATGTTGCTGTGTCCCATTAGCCTTTCCTCGATACAGTGCACTCAGCCGTATATTGATTTCATGTTAAGTGAAAACTGGTTTTTCTCATGCTCCAGACCTTGTGAACAGCTGTGAATCACTATAGTTCTGCATAGATTTGTTTTTGTAATTCAAATTTTTGCAGCTCTGATGAGACCCTCCTTTAAAATAGTAAATCTGTCATTGTTTACATTAGGTATCATTGTCCTATCACCCAGGAGACAAAGCCATGGGCACAAGGGCAGTGTAGGACCCGACCAATTCCCCAACAAATCAAGAACTTTACACAAAAATGGATGAACCATGGAACACTCCCAAATCATGTGAAAATATGTGCCCACCTCATTTTTACACTTCCAGCATAAATTATTATCAACAATCCCCATTTTGTAGAGTCTAGTTGGTGTCCATTAATATCTGTGTACCATCTTATACTGAATAAATTTCCCTCTCGCTTCCCTATATGTCTACCCACATTCGATAAAATATTTGACCACGTGCCTGAATGACTACTGGCCAGTGACTCGGACACTCATCATCATGAAGTGGTTTGAGAGACTGATATAGCAAGCAATAATTCCAGCCTCCCAGACAACCTTAACCTACTGCCGAGACAGGCTTACAGCACGCATTATCTCCCTGGCACCAAACTCATCTTTGGAGCATCTGGACATCTACGTTAGGCTGTTGCTAACTGACTACAGCTCTGATTTCAACAACATAATTCCTAGCAAATTCATCTCCAAACTGCTAGACCTGGGACTCAGCACCTCGGATTGCAAATAGATCATTGACTTCCTGACCAACAGACTGCAATCAGCAAGGATAGACAGCATCACCTCAGCCACTGAAATCCTCAACACTGGTGCTCCACAAGGCTGTATCCTCAGCCCCCTGCTCTGCTGCCTATATACTCACAACTGAGGGATGAGATACTGCTCTAAATTCCCTTACAAATTTACAGTTGACACCATTGTAGGTGCCAGAATCTTAAATAACAATGAGTTGGAGTTCAGGAAGAAGATAGAAATCCTGGTGATATGGTGCTATGACAACAACCTTTCCCCCCAAGGTCAGCAGAAGAGCATCACTGAGTTCAACCAGGGGGCGTCACATGCTCTTGTCTACATCAATGCTGAGGTCAAGAGGGTGAAGGTCACCAATAGTCTGTCCTGGTACACCAAGTAAACACCACTGCCAAAAAAGCTCACAAACAATTCTGTTCCAAATCTATCCTGTGTAGGACAATATAATAGAGGTTGAAGCATGGAAATAGGATTTTGTTGCCATCAAGTCTATGTGGCAATTGTTTCTTAGAATACCATCATGAAGATTTTTGATGATGAGGTCAACAAGGATTCTTTCCTTTCTTGGTTTACTCAGTGGCTGCCACAGGCACAGTCCAGTAGCAAGGTCCTTTGTGATGCGGACAAGCCACTATTGGTCATAGATAGTAAAGAAATTACAGTCTCTACTCCTATTAATTTTAGTGCTTCCTCCAGGAGGTATAGTATCCTGGTTTATCATTTGAAGGCAGATGGTAATCAGGAGGAGGTATTTTTTCAATTTTGCCTCCAATTTCCGCCTTGCCCTTAAATTCACTTGGGCAATTTCTGACACCAACCTCTCTTTCTCAATCTCCCTGTTTCCATCTTTGGAGACAAACTGTCCACTGACATCTTTTATAAACACACCGATTCCCATGGCTATCTCGACTATACCTCTTCCCACCCTGTCTCCTGTAACAATGCTACCCTCTTCTCAGTTCCTTCGTCTTCACTGCATCTGTTCCCAGGATGAGGCTTTCCTTTCCAGGACATCAGAGACCCTAAGACCAGAAGACTAAAAGACATAGGAACAGAATTAGGCCAGTCAGCCTATCAAGTCTGCTCCACAATTCCATCATGGCTGATCGCAGATCCCTCTCAACCCCATACACCTGCCTTCTCACCATATCCTTTGATGTCCTGACCAATCAGGAAATGATCAACTTCCGCCTTAAATATGCACACGGACTTGGTCTCCACCACAGTCTGTGGAAAATCATTCCACAGATTCACAACTCTCTGGCTAAAAAAACCCCCCTCCTTACCTCTGTTCTAAAAAGTAGTCCCTCAGTTTTGAGGCTGTGATCTCTATTTCTGGATACCACCACCAGAGGAAACGTCCCATCAGAAACATAGTAGACCTCTTCAAAGAATGGGGTTTCCCTTCCTCTACTGTTGATTCCGCCTTCACCCACATCTCCTTCATTTCTTGGCCATCCACCTAACCCTATTTTCCCGCTGCCTTCCTGTTGGCGTCACCTACCACCCCATGAGCCTTTGCATCCAACACATTATTCTCTGTAAGTTACGGTATCTCCAGAGGGTTCCTACCACCAAACACATCTTAACCTTCCCTCCACTCTCCACTTTCTGCAGGGATTACTCCACCCGCAATTTCCTTGTCCATTTATTCCTCTCTACTATTCTCTTTCCCAGTACCTATCCTTACACCTGCCATTCACCTCCATCCGGGGCCGCAACACGGTCCTTCCAAATGAGACAATACTTCACGTGAAAACCACTGTAAAATGCGGGAGCACTTTGTCGAACAGCTCTGCTCTGCCCACCAAAAGCAGAACCTCCCAGTGGCTAAGAATTTTAATTTCCACTCCCTTTCCAACATGTCAAAATTTCTCCAGAACCATTCCAAAATCTAGCAATTCTTAAAAGTCCATTACTAAGGCTTCCACAATCTCTTCAACTACCTTTCTCGGTACCCTAGGATGTATTCCATCCGGCCTAGGTGACCTACCTATCTTCAGATTTTTCACCTTCAATAGAACCCCACCAGTCAGCACATCCTTACCTCTCCACCCCTCTCCGCTTTCCACAGGGATTGTTCCCTCCACTATTGCCTGGTCCACACATCCCACTCCACAGATCTCCCACCTGGCACTTATCCCTGCTACGCCAGTCCCAACACCTCCTCTCTTACCACGATTCAGGGCAGCAAACAGTCCTTCCAGGTGAGGCAACACTTCACTTGTGAGTCTGTTGGGGTCACCTATTGTATCTGGTGCTCCCGGTGCGGCCTCCTCTACATCGGCGAGACCCGACGCAGATTGGGGGACCGCTTCAATGAGCACCTCCGCTCTGTCCGCCACAACAGACAGGATCTCCCGGTTGCCACCCACTTCAACTCTGCTTCACATTCCCATTCGGATATGTCCATACATGGCCTCCTCTACTGCCATGATGAGGCCAAACTCAGTTTGGAAGAGCAACACCTCATATACCATCTGGGTAGTCTCCAGTCCCTTGGTACGAACATTGAATTCTCCAACTTCCGGTAATTCCTTCCCTCTCCCTTCCCCATTCCCAGTTTCACTCTGCCTCCTCCTCCAGCTGCCTTTCACCTCTCTTATGATTCTGCCTTCTTCTACTACCCATAGTGCTTTCCCCTTACATTCCTTCTTCACCTTTCCTGCCTATCCCCTCTCTGCTTCTCCTCCCCCACCCCTTGATCTTTTCTCTGATTGGTTTTTCACCTGGCACCTACCTGCCTTCTCCTTCCCACCCTCCCCCCACCTTCTTTATAGAGCCCCTGCCCCCTCCCTCTTCAGACCTGATGAAGGGTCTCAGCCTGAAACATTGACTGCCCGTTTCCACAGATGCTGCCCAACCTGCTGAGTTCCTCCAGCATGTTTGTACGTGTTGTTCAGATTTTTCAGTTTCCCAAGCACCTTATCCTGAGTAATAACAATGACACTCACCTGATACTCTTGAATTTCTAACGTGCAATGTTTTCCACAGTGAAGACTGATTCATCTGCCAATACTTTATACTCCTTTACTACCACTCCAACATCATTTTTCAGCAGTCCAATACCTGAAATAACTTCTTAAATCCTCTTTTATATTATTGGCTAGATAACCTTTACATTTATTTTTTTTCTCTCCATCTAGCTCTTTTTTCTGTTGCCTTCTTTTGCTTTTTAAAAGCTTCCCAATTCTCTAACTTCCCATTAATTTTTGCTCTATTATATGCTATCTCATTTGCTTTTACGCTTATCCTCCCTTTAGTATACTTCATCTAGCCTGTGCTTTCTGGATCACCCCCAGAAACTCCAGCGATTGCTATTCAGCCAATATACCTGCTAGTTTCTCCATCCAATCAGCTTCAGCTTTCTCATGCCTCTGTAATTTCATTTACTCATCTGTAATACTGATACATCTGACTTTATCAAATGTTAACCCTTTCATATTGCAAGGTGAATTCTATCATGCTATGATCACTAAGGAATCCTAAGGATTCCTTTACTTAAGCCTCCTAATCAAACCTGGTTCATTATACAATTCCCAATCCTGAACTGCCTTTCATTGAGTGGGCTAAAACACAAGCTGTCCTAAAAATCCATATTGTAGGCATTAAACAACTTCTCTCTCTTGGGGTCCAGCACCAATCTGTTTTTTCCCCCAATCTATCTGCATATTGAAATACTTTGTGACAATTCCAAGAATGAAGGAGTTAACATATGAGGAGCGTCTGGCAGCTTTGGGCCTGTACTCACTGGAATTGAGAAAAATGCATGAGGATCTCATTGAAACCTACCAAATGTTAAAAGGACTAGATAGAGTGGATGTGGAGAGGGTGTTTCCCATGGTTGGGGTATCCAGAACTAGAAGGCACAGCCTCAAATTGAGGGATGATCTTTTAGAACAGAAGTAAGGAGGAATTTTTTAGCCAAAGAGTGGTGAATCTGTGGAATACTCCATCACAGACTGCGGTTGAGGCCAAGTCCATGGGTATATTTAAAGCGGAAGTTGATAACTTTCTGATTGGTCAGGGCATCAAAGGATATGGTGAGAGGGCAGGTCTATGGGGTTGAATGGGATCCAGAATCAGCCATGCTGAAATGGCAGCAGTGGAGTCAATGGGCTGAATGGCCTAATTCTGCTCTTATGTCTTAGAGTCTTATGACTATTATAATATTGCCCTCTTTACATGCCATATCTATCTCCCATGTTAACTTATATTCCACATCCTGGTTACTGTTCGGAGACCTGTATATAACTCCATTCAGGGTTTTTTACCCTAGCTGTTTCTTATCTCCACCCACAAGGACTATGATCCTTTGTCACTTCTTCCTAAGGATTTAATTTCATTTTTTACCAACAGTGCCACACCGCACCACACTTTTTATCTACTTGCCTGTCCTTTCAATACAAGTTATATCCTTAGATATTAAGCTCCCAAATATGATTTTCTTTCAGCCACAACTGAAATAATGCCTACAGCATCAGACCTACCATTTTTAACTGTGCTACAAGTTCATCTATGTTATTCTGTATTCTGCATGCATTGCATTCAAATATAACACCTTCAATCCCGTATTCATCACCCATTTCGATTTTGCCCTCATGTTACATTTCAACTCATCATAGTGGCTACAACTATACCCTATCATTGACCCATCCTTCCTCACAGTATCACTATGCAATGCATGACTCCTCCAACTCCCCCATCCTCAGTCCTATCAGTCCAGTTCCCATACTCCTGCCAAATTAGATTAAAACCCTCCCAAACAGCTCTAACAAACCTACCCACAATGATATTAGTTCCTTTGGGGTTCAGATTTAAAGTGTCCTTTATGTACAGGTCATATCTTCCCCAGATGAAATCCCAATGATCTAGAAATCTGAAACCCTATCCCCTGCACCACTTCCTCAGCCACTCATTCATCTGTGCTGCCATCCTATTCCTGCCCTGATCAGCACATGGCACTGGCAGTAACCCAAAGATTACTAGCTTGGGGATTCTGCTCTTCAGCCTCATCCCTAACTTCTATACTCTGTTGCCCGCACTTGCCCTGATGCCATGAGACCTCCTGGGCTATAAGCCAACATTATAGTCTATCACAACTAATCCCTCCATGCTGTCACCTCTGTGCTACCACAGGATGGAGGAGGCTGACTCTCAACAAGGAATAATTTTGAGGGCATAACCACGTTAAGCATATCTACAGCAAATTTACATGTAACACCAGATAGAGTGTTAAAGCAAATTGTGCAGAGCATGCAGAGGGTCTGGAGAGAGAGATGGATAGGTTAAGTAAGTGAGCATGGGTCTGTCAGAAGGTGTACAATGTTGGTAAATTTGAGGTCATCCACTTTGGGAGGAATAATCAATCAGATTATTATTTAAATGGTGATCGATTGCAGCAACGTGTTGTGCAGAGGGACTTGGGAGTGCTGGTGCATGAATCGTAAAAGGTTGGTTTGCAGGAGAAACAGATTATCAAGAAGGGAAGTGGAAAGTTAGCTTTCATTGTGAACAGTATTGCATTTAAGAGCAGGTGGGTTATGCTGCAGCTGTATAGGGTGCAGGTGAGGCCACTCCTGTGTACAGTTCTGGTTCCCTTGAGCAAAGGTATACTGGCATTGCAGGTGATGCAGGTGAGGTTCCAGAGATGAGTGGGGTTAGCCTATGAAGAGAGACTGAGTCACTGGTGACTATATTGAATAGAATTTAGAAAAATAGCAGGAGATCCTATAGAAACATGAAATTATAAATGAAATCGATAAGATGGAGGCAGGAAAGTTATTTCCAATGGTATTCTTAAATCAATATGTAGCTAATGCAACAAAGGGGAGGGGCTGTACTGGACCTGGCATCAGCTAATGGGCTTAACCAGGTAACCGACCTTTCAGTGGGTGAAGAGTGACCACAACTCTTAAAGCTTTAAGATAGCTATAGATAATTATGGGCCTTGCAGAAGAATATTAAATTGGAGCAGGGCAAATTATGATAGCATTAGCCAGGAACTAGGGAACATTCACTGGGAGCAATTGTTTAGAGGGAAGTCCACAGCTGAAATGCGGAGGGTGTTTAAAGACCAATTGCACAGAGGACAGGATGGATATGTTCCAGTCAGAAGGAAGGACAAGGCTGGCAAGGTAAGAGAACTATGGATGTCAACAGAGGTGATGAACTTAGTCTAGAAGAAAAAAGGAAAAATATATAAATCTTAGGAAGCTAGATGAAACAGAGTCCTTGAGGATTATAAAAAAGCCAGAAAAGAACTCAAGAAGAGAATCAGGAAAGCCTCGGGGGTCATGAAAATTCCTCGGAAAGTAGGATTAAAGAGAATTCCAAGGCATTCTATATATATCTCAAGAGCAAGCTGATAACTAGAGAGAGAATAGGTTCAGTCCAGGATAAAGGAAGGCAAGGAAATTTATTTGGATGTGGAGGATGCGGATGAGGTCCTTAGTGAGTACAATACGTCAGTATTTAACAAGGAGAAGGACGTGGAGGATAGGAGGATCAGGGCTAAGTGTGTTGATATGATAGAGCATTTCGAGGAAAAGGATGAGGTAATGCTAGCTCTCTTAAAGAACATTAACGTGTACGTTCCCAGGGCTTGATGGGATATAACCCAGGTTATTGAGAGAGGTAAAATAAGATATTAGTGAGACCTTGACCAATATCTTTCTGTTCCTGTCCAGCCACAGGCAAGGTCCCAGAAGACTTGTGAATAACTAACATTGTTCCATTATTCAGGAAGGGAACCAGGGCTAATCCTGAAAATGATAGATCAATGAGTCTCACTTCAGTAGCAGGAAAGTTACTGGAGAGATTTCTTAGGGATAGGATTTATGAGCATTTGGAAAACCGTGACCTAATTAGGGAGAGCCAGCATGGCTTTGTGTAGGATAAGTCATGCTTGATGAAGCTAGACCTGTGGATGTTGTTTACATGGATTTTAGGAAGGTGTTTAACAAGGTTCCTCATGGGAGGCTCATCCAGAAGATTAAGATGCATGGGATCATGGTGAATTGGTCATTTGGCTTATCCATAGAAGGCAGAGGGTATTGCTCGAAGGGAATTATTCTAGCTGGAGGTCTGTCATTAGTGATGTCCTGCAGAGGTCTGTATTGGGACCTCTGCTGTTTGTCATGTATATAAATAACTTGGATGAAAATGTAGTTGGGCAGGTTAGTAAGTTTGCAGATGACACGAAGATTGGGGGTGTTGTGGATAGTGTAGAAAATTGGCAAAGAATACAATGCAATATAGATCATTTGCAGATATGAGCAGAGAAATAACAGATGGAGTTTCACCCAGATAAATGTGAAGTGTTGCACTTTGGGAGATCAAATCTGAAGAGTCAGTACACTGTTAAGGGCTAGATCCTGAACAGTATTGATGAACAGAGGGATCCTGGAATCCAAGCTCATAGCTCCCTGAAAGTGACTACACGGGTTGGTAAGGTGGTAAAGAAGACTTATGGAATGCTTGCCTTGGTTAGTCAGGGCATTGAATTCTATAGTCGGGAAGTTATGTTACAGCTTTATAAAACTCTAGTTAGACTGCACTTGGAAAATTGCATACAGCTCTAGCCACCCCATTATAGAAAGGGTGCCGAGGGCTTGGAGAGGATGCACAAGAGGTTTACCAGAATATTGTCTACATTAGAGATTGAACAAACTTGGGTATGATTTCTATGGAGTGGCAGAGGCTGATGGAAAATGTGATAGAGGTCTGTAAGATTTTGAGAGGCATAGATAGCCAGACAATATCTTTTTCCAAGGGCTGATATGTCTAATAGCACTTAAGGTGAGAGGAGTAATTTCAAAGGACATGTGAGGGGCAAATGATTTGGTTTACAGAGAGTGGTGAATGCCTGGAATGCACTGCCTGGGGTGGTGGTAGAGGCAGAAACATTAGAGACTTTAAGAGACATTTAGACAGACAAATGAACATGAGGAATATGGAAGGATATGGACATCATCCATATAGATAATGTAGGCTGAAGAGGTTAGCTTAATTAGATATTTAATTATTAATTTAATTGGTTTGGCACAACATTGTAGGCCGAAGGATTTGTTCTTGTACTGTATTGTTCTATATTCCATGTTCTAAGGTAAGTGAGACTATAGCTAGGGAACAGGTCCTCAAATTTGAGGTAATAGATTTGGGAGAGAATTGAGAGGAAAATGCTTTTCCGAGAGAGTAGTAAATCTGTCACATTCCCTACCCAGAGAAGCAGTAGGAGCTATCTCATTAAATATATTTAAGGCACATATTTAAATATATTAAATATATTTAAGACTTTTGCATAGCCAGGGAATTGGTGGACATGACCTTGACGAATACCAGAGCAGCACAATGGGACAGATTGCCTATTCCTCCTCCCATTCCTTATGTTCTTTATGATCCAAGGAATTGTTTGACTACTCTGTGGACAGCTGCACCAATTTAGACACTGACCCCAGATCCCAGATTATGTGAATATGACTTTGCAAGGATGATTAGGCTGGGAGTGATGGTACATAGAAACATAGAAAACCTACAGCGCAATACAGGCCCTTCAGCCCAGAATGCTGTGCTGAACATGTACTTACTTAGAAATTAACTAAGGTACTCATAGCCTTCTATTTTTCTAAGCTCCATGCACCTATCCAGGCGTCCCTAAAAAGACCCTATCATATCCGCCTCCACCACCATCACCAGCAATCCATTCCACGCACTCACCACTCTCCGTGTAAAAAACTTACCCCAGACATCTCCTCTGTACCTACTTCCAACCACCTTAAAACTGTGCCCTCTCGTCCCAGCCATCTCCTCAAATTAGCCTTACAGAACCTGAATTCAGTGCCCGGATCAATGCTCAGCAATCTATCCACTTTTATTCTTCCTTTTATCAAAGTGACAATTGTTGTACTGCTGAGCTGCTTGCTTGGTCACATCAGAGTTCATTAAAATCCTCATGAAAATAGACTTCAGGGAATTTATTCTCCTCTGAAGGACATCGGTGAACCAGATGGGGATTTTACAATAATTGGTAGTTTTGCTATCCTCATTACTATTGACTAGTTTTTCTAGCAGTTCCAGATTTTTCAATGAATTTAGTGTGCACAGTTGCTTTGAATGGATGGGAATGCAAACCTTTGGACTGTTAATCCAGTTCCCTGGGCTACACAATGGCACAACTGGCGGAACCGTTGCTTTACTGTACCAAAGGTATAGGTTTATTTATCACGTGTACATGGAAACACACAGGGAAATGTGTCATTTGCGTAAACAATCTACGCACCCGAGGGAGTGCTGGGATCAGCCTGCAATTAATCAATTAATGCAATTGATTGAACATAGCCTGGGATTAATATAGGATTAGTATATGGGCATTGATGGCTGGTGAAGATTCAATGGATCAAAGGGTTTGTTTCTCTGCTGTATCTCTCTGTGACTCTAGGTTACAAAACAGGTAACTTGACCACTGCATCACTATCATAACTGCATCAGCAATAAATACAGGAAGTCACAAAGGTGGCCACAGTCAGGGATTTCAGCCTGTGTGGGATCAAAGGCGGTTCAGGTCATTGTCAGGCTGTGTGAAGTAGACCTAGCCACCATTGTAAGCAAAGCAATGAGCCCAGTGTGTCACTGAGAATTAGTTCCTAGCTGAAGTGTCGTGGCACTCGGGAAATAAGTGTGAATTTTATTTAACCAGAATATTTTCAGACATGCCCAGGGTTTGAACAATCCCATATTTTCAGTAGCCAGATTTTAGACATCCAGTTTTGAATGCTACGGTTATTTTAAAATCCAAAACTTTGTCTGTTTCCATTTCTTTCTCACAATATGTTAACCATAATATTTAATATTAAATAATGCAGCCAGAGTCATGGGATATCAATACAAGAGATTTAGATTCCTTTATTATCATAGTAACGCTTGTCATTATACTCACTATGTTATAATGAGCAATATTAAAGAAATGAATGTCACATACAGTATAGTCAACGAGAAACATCTGCTGACATGTATAACTGCTAAAGTTTGTTGCTAGCCATTGATACAGTTCTTACTCTGAACATCAAATATGTACCTTCAGGACCAATGGAACTTGCTCAACACTCTCCCATCCTGCTCTGCTCTTTTGAAGTAGGTATAAAGCAAAAGCATTTACGTCATACTTCACTTTTCAAAAAGAAAAGCTTCAGTTTGTAATAAAGAATTCATAAGTCTGTGGGTGATAAAAACAGCTGCAGCTCTTTGCAATATCCTGGGCTGGAGTAGGGAAGAGGGAAGTAGCCTCTAGCAATGTGCCAATCAAGGCTCAAACTGGTACTTGGGACATTTGAAGGAAGAAAATATCATAATGAACCATAGATGACTTTTTTTGCATTCCATCATTAAATTTAAAGCTGTTTTTTATTTCAAAAGGAAAATCTAATATTAATTCAAGTTTAGAGACATTTAGAATCTATTTTTCTGTGACTGGTAAAATCTGAGAATGTATTGTTCTGGTTTGCTTTTTCATGACTAGGGGTCTGTGTGTCTCCATATGCAGGATAATATTGCCTGGAGCAGAATATTTTCCTCTTCAGAACACGATGTAATGCTTTTTATTTCTGAGCTTGTTCTTGACCCTAATGGCTAATTGCCATTATTTTAGTCATATAAAACTAGATCCTATCCAATTTCCAATTGTTCAGCTGTCTGAAAAAGATAACTCAAATTGTGCTAAATTATACACACTTAAGTATGACCAACTTTCCCTTTTGCTCACTATCCTGGTGTCTCTTACATTCAGGTCCAGAAAATCTCAGGTAGGCCTGTTTTTCAGTCAGGGGCCGCACCCATACAGGTACATTCTTCAGCCAGAGGTGATATATCAACGCCAGCAACAGGATTCTAATAATTCCATAGCAACACAAACAACATGCAGGAGGAGCTCAGTAAGTCAGGCAGCACTATGCAGAGGAATCATTCCATTTGCAGTAATTCTTTCTCCCCTCCCAGGTGATAACCGATGAACCAACCACAGCCCAGAGAGCAAAAAGTGTTGGAAGAACTCTGCGGGCCAAGCAGCATCTGTGAAGTCAAATGTTTGTACAACATTTCAGATCAAGATCCTGCATCAAAATTGACCCAAAATGTTGCCCAAGCTCTTGGCCCCACAAATGCTGCTTGACCTGCAGTTCTTTTTCTTTGCTCAAGATTCTAGCATCAGTAGCCTCCTGTGTCTTCATTCTAGAGTCCAAAGGGTTCTGATGAAGGGTCTATTTATTTGCTTCCATAGTTGCTGCCTGACCTGCTGAGCTTTGTCAGTATTTTGTATGTGTTGTGTGCCTTGGTTTCCAACATCTCTTGTGCTTGTGAGTTTGTTGATGAGGGCAGGGCAGTAAAAGTGGTTTAGGAAGAGTTCAGTAAAGCCTTTGATAAGGTTCCACATTGTAGGCAGCTCTAGAAGGTGAGATCACATGGAATCGAGGGAAATCTAGCTAAATGGATACACAATTTGCTTGATTCAAGATTCAACTCAGCACCTTTGTCAATCCGAATGAAGTCTATTAAGCCATTGGGGAAGTCAAATCATTGAATAACTGCATCTGCACGTTGAATGGAATAATTCCTTGCTGTCAGCTGACCAAGTATTAAGGAACCACTTGACTTGATTTTAACACCTAGAAATGCCACAATATCAACTGTATACACATCAGCGAGCAGCATTGATGAGCCATCATTAGTATCAAGAAGGAGGCATTTATTATTAAGGACCTTCATCTCTGGGACACGCCCTCTTCTCATTACTACCGTCAAAGAGGAGGTACAGGAGCAATGTTTTAGGAACAGCTTCTTCTCCTTGGCCATCAGAATTCTGAATAGTTCATGAACTCATGAACACCTCATCACTATTCCTCTTTTCCATTTTTATTTATTTTTATTGTAACTTACTATCATTTTCCATGTTTTGCCCTGTGCTGCTGCCTCAAATCAAAATATTACAGAACACATAAGAGTTATTCTGGAGCTTATTCTGATTCTGAATGCAGTAGGTTATGACTGACCATCCATTAAAAGCTGATAGCAGGTGTATGGAAGAATCATGTTTATTTATTTATTTATTATTGAAATACTGCGTGGAATAGACCATTTCTGCCCTTTCAACTGTGACACCCAACAGCTCCTCCTTTAACCCTAGCCTAATCATGGGACAATTTACAATGACCGATTACCCTACCAACCAGGATATCATCGAACTGTGGGAGGAAACCAGAGAACCCGAAGGAAACCTGTGCGGTTACGAGGAGGACATACGGACTCCTTACAGACAGCAGTGAGAATGGAGCGCAGGTCAATGGTACCACAAAGCACTGTGCTAACCACTACACTACCGTGATTTGGGAAAGGCGGAAGATTTTCTTATAGGGTACACATCTGTTCCTCTTGGTATATAGGAAAATAAAATTAAGAAATAAATATTAAAATTCTCTGCAGGCCCTGGTAACCATCTCGGCCAGGCTTTGTCTTGTGGGAAACTACTGCTCATTTGCTAAATAATAAATTTTGTAAGAAAATATACTTAAAACCAAGGTCAACAACTTATAAATTTCATGGAAAATTACCTCTAATATGGAATGTCATTAACAATTTACGTAAGTAATAAAGAAAGCAAGTTTTGAACTAGTTATCATAAATCGTATTGCATCCTTCTTTGAGATAGAGAAATGGGTAATTTCTCTGCAGGAGATAAAATAATCACATCATCCACTTCCATCCACCAGGAATTGTCCGCTTTGTGCAAAGATTTGCTGTATTAATGTACAGTGGGCTTTAGGGCATCCATGGGGAAATTATACATTGAACTTTATAATTATCCTTTCAGAAATTCCCAGTTTTCATTTTTTTTTACCAATTCAGAGAAAAATTAAAAACAAAAGCACAGAACTTCAAGTGCTGGTCAGACATCTATGGAGAAGAGGAGGAGTTGCCATTTCAGGTTAATGACCTGTCATCTCCTGTAAAATTAGCAATCCGACGGAGGTACGTACAATGATGAGGGGAACAGGTAGTGGGGTTGTCAAAAGTGAGGAGCTTTAGATGAGAACTAGGAGGCTTGGAGTAGATCTGAGAGAGAATGTTTTCACACAGAGGGTGAAATGTGCTGTCTGAGGAAGTGGTAATGACAGATATTCTCATAGTATTTAATAAACGTCTGGACAAGTATTGAATTGTAAGAGATAAAAGGTCATGAACCTGAACTGGGTAAACAGGGTAAGTGTAGGCCAACACAGAGGACAGTATGGACATAGTGGGTCTGTGCCAAATAATTCAATAACTCAAATAAAAATAAACTGCTCAGTTTAATGCTTAAAGAATAAAATTCCTTTCATTAGTCAAGATGTTCTAAAATATATTTAATCAGCCAAGCCTTTGATAAACAATTAAAAAATGGAAATTTGCCCCTTTTATTTTTATTTTGTTTAATTTGGTTGCGCTATTTTCTACAAATTACCTTGATACACTCTTGTTGACTATGAATTTGCCTTTAAAAAAATCACAAGGACGAACAAGCAGATCGATAGAAATTTTCTTTCTATAGGTGATATAAAATCTTAGGATCCCTACATTTTGAACAAACTGATATTGCCTGCGACACACTAAGAATGGTTATCAGCAAGCAAGCGTGAATAACATATAAAAAGAAAAAGAAAAAGCCCTTCCCAATCCATTTCCTCAGCTGTGGCTGATCTGGTCTAAAGCTGAGATCTCACAGGCAAAAAAAAAATCTGTTCCAGCACACTACATCCCCAAGTCTCTTACTGTCCTTCATTAATCTGTTGAAGCTGAGTTTAACTCTCCAGGGAGAAAGCACAACAACCAAATGTTATTTATCACTGCCGGTCCACCTAATCTGTGAATATATTTTGCCGCAACAATTAAACACATCTTCCATCTTTTTCAATGTTCAGCTAGAAACTGTTCCAAATATTGTTACATTTATTTAATGGGGAGGGCAGAATAAGAAGGCAAGCATTTAGAAGCAATAACTGTTCTCCCCAGGAAAGCCTCGATTCACAGAGCTTAGAAAATAAATGGGATTCTTGAGGTGAATCTCATGCAGAGAGAGGAGATGTGAGCAGAATACTAACATCTCCTCACTGACAGATAACATGCTGCCTAATTATCACATCCTCAACAAAGCGAATAGCAGATGAAATGCTTGCTCCCTGCAAGGGCTTGCTGACATCATTCCTTAAAGTACGTGGAGTAGATGCTTTTATCTCTGAGTGTCGCTGGAAAACCTGGACAGATGCTGTTTGAGGATGTGTGGTATTATTCAGAATATAAAGGTGAGGAGGGGGTGACGACAGAGGTAGGAGCTGCGCTAGATTAGAGGAGAGATGCCACATGACAATCAAAATAATTTGATGCAATATATCCATAGCAACATAATCAGCGTGGAAAAAATTAATTATTGATCCAATCTTAAATACCAAAGATTTTCCTTTCTACATATGTCAAATGCTTATAAAACTGAGGTGTTGGTGTTCTAGAAATAGAAAAAAATCATTCACAGTGCAGTTGGAACATGCACATGTCCCACATTAGATACTGGAATGTAACAACATTCCAATTAGCAGGTTTAATGATTTTTTTCCCTAGTTTTCTCCTCTTCCTTGCTTGCTGTTTTTAACCTTATGGACAGGATTTCATTGTAAGAACCCTGGCTAGTGAACACTTTTCTGACAGTGTTTACTGGCTGGCTGTTTGACTGTGGAAGTCAGCACATTAAGGTTTAATCTTGATGCCATGGTGCACAAATGCACATCTTCCAGCAGAGCTTAACAGCAATGTTTGGGATTGACTACCTTGGTTCATTATTTTATTGGAGCAACTGCAGCAAGTTATTGTCTCCAATTGAGATTAGTTAATTGCCTCAGAGTGAAGATCAAATTTGGAACCTTTCACACAGAATCACTGACAGGATACCAACTTTATTCACCAAGGCACTGGAAAGATTTCTTTATAAGTTGTAATATATTGGTTCATCAGGAAATTGGCAGGTAAAAGTTAAGGGTTTCTATTAAATATTTAAAGAGGAACACATGAGCCTTTAATTTCCTGTAAGGCAGTTTGCAAACAATGCCACTGACAATGAAAGCTGGGAAATGTTAGCTTCCAGCTACCAACCAATGGCGAAGGCTCAAGCAAATAAATTAAAATGCAGGACAAAAGATAATTTAGTTTTGCATCACAGAATTTCAACTGATGATGTTATGAGATTAACTATCTAATTTCCTGCAGGGATATGACACTAAGAGTTGATCAATGTAAGAAATGCCAGGAATAGATCCGACATTTTCCTGAGCAGGCTCCGCTGTCCAATGAGGTAATAGCTGATTCTCTACGTAATCCCATTCAATTTCCACATCTTCCTTTTCCTTAATATTCAGAGATCTACATCAAACATGGAAATATCAAGTACAGGAGTTCTTCAGCCAATTTGGGCTAATGGCCACAAGCCATCCCAATGAATCCCAAAAGTTTGGGTTCAATCTGACACCCAGAAGACATGATGCCAGCAACAACAAACATCAATTCCAATATACCAATGCTTTCTGGAAGCATCAGAAATTTTAGGCTTTTCTTCTTTAGATGCAGAGACAAAATCCACAAACAGTACTCTCACAGGACCTCAATGGTATTCATATACATGGAGTCATAGAAAGGTACAGCACAAAACAGGCCTTTTAGCCTGTGGTGAACTACATATACCTGTCTGGACACGCCCCCTGCTGACTGCTCCTGTGGCTCCTCCCACAGACCCCTGTATAAATGTGATCAAGGCCTGAGCACGGCCCTCAGTCTCCAGGATGTAGTATGGTGGTCACTCACTGCTTGTACCTTCTTCCAGTCAATAAAAGGCGATATCTCACCTTACATCTCAGAGTGAGTTATTGATGGTGCATCACAGCCCATCTATTCCATGCTGAACTATTTAACCTGTCTATTCACATCAACTTGAACATGGACCATAGGCTGCTATACCCCTACCAATTGTGTACCTATCCAGACATCTCTTAAACATTAAAATCAAGCTCACACTGGCAACTCATTCCACACTCTCACAATTCTCTGAGTGAAGAAGCTTCCCCTAATTCTCCACTTAAACTCTTCACCTTTCACCTTCCAAGTATAACTCCAGTTGTAGTTGGTTACAACCACAACTCTAGTTGTAGTCCCACCCAACCTCAGTAGAACAAGCCTGCTTACATTTACCCTGCCTATGCCCCTCATAACTTTGTATACCTCTATCAAATCCCCACTCAATCTTTTATGTTGCAATGAATAAAGTCCTAACCTATTCAATCTTTCCTTATAACCAAGGTCCTCCAGTTCTGGCAACATCCTTGTAAATTTTCTCTGTACTCTTTCAATCTTATTTACACCTCTCCTGTAGGTAGGTGACCAAAACTGCACACAGTACACCAAATTAGGCCTCTCCGATGTCTTATACAACTTCAACATAACATCCCATCTCATGTACTCAGTACGTTGATCTATGAAGGTCCATGTGCCAAAAGCTTCCTTTACTTGTGCCACCAGTTTCAAAGAATTATGGGCCTGTATGCCCAGATCACTTGGTTCTACTGCACACCTCAGTGCCCTACCTGGTTGGCCCTACCAAAGTCGAGCACCTTGCACTTGTCGGCACTAAGTTCCCTCTGCCATTTTTCAGCCCATTTTTCCATCTGGTCCAGATCTCACTGCAAGCTCTAATAGTCTTCCTCTACATCCCCAATCTTGGCGTCATCCGCAAATTTGCTGATCCAGTTAACCATATTTTCAACCAGATTATTGATATAGATGGCAGACAACAAAGGATCCAGCACCAATCCCTGGGGCAATTCGCTAGCCGTAGGCCTCCAATCAGAAAGACAACTATCTACAACCACCCTCTGGCTTCTCCCACAAAGCCAATTTTACTACCTCACTGAACCTTCTTGACCAACCTCCCACGTGGGATCTTGTCAACTGCCTTGCTAAAGTCCATGCTAAGAAATTGACATTTACTTAATTAATTATTCTGGAACACCCTTGAAATAAAGCTAAAGTTTCACTTGTGCTTCTAAGTTTTTTCAGTGTTTCCATGTTTACCTTCCCATTTTCATGAATAAGTAACTAAAATTCCTCTGTACACCAGTGTCCACTAACATGTTATCATTCAAGTGATCTGGTTTCTTTCTATTCTTCCCACCAAACCTTAAACGTCCCTCAAATGACTTTTAGTCTTTCATCTCCTTGCATATTCACTTAACCTATCTATATTACTTTCCAATGTCACAACAGTTTTTGAAAGAAATACCAAGTTATTATTTTGGGGTAAAAACCTTCACTTCTCTTTGCATTGATGTTGCCTAACTTGCTGAATACTTCATGCATTTTCTGATTCTATTTCAAATATCCAGAGAATATTGAGGGACAGAGAATCCCTTTATATCCAAGGTCAAGGTTTGCTGAAGGTGTTGAAGACATATGGGATACTTGCCTTCGTTGGCTGGGACATAGAATATTAGAACTGGAATTTATCGTATGATCTTATAAAACATTAATTAGGCCATAGCGGGAGTACTGTGAACAGTTCTGTTTGCCATTCATAGGAGATTTATGATTACACTGGAGATACATCCTGATGTCAGTCTGCTGTTTACTGATTACAGTTCAGTGTTCAGCACTATTATCACCTTAGTATTAATCACCAAGCTTCAAAACCCGGACCTCCGTACCTCCCTCTGCACAGGAACCTCAACTTCCTCATCAGGAGACCACACTAAGAGTGAATCAGCAAAACATCTCCTCCCCACTGGCAATCAACACAAGCACACCTCAAGGATGTCCAACCGGTCTACTCTACTCTCATGACTGTGGCGAAACACAGTCCACAGTCCAAACGCCATCCATATATTCACTGGTGATGCTGCCATTGTAATGGGGAGGCTGAGAAGTGAATGACAACAACCTCACAATCATCATCAGCAAGATCAAGGAATGAATTGTAGAGACGCCAGAGGTTCTACTTACTTTGAGGAGATTTGGAAGTCACCAAAGACTGGATGGGGAATTCAGGCGAACACATACCTGCCCTCATTTTGGGGATAGAGATGCAAGGGTGAGTAGCTTCAAATTCCTGGGCATCAACATTTTAGGGGATCAAACACATTGATGCAATCATGAAAAAGGCATACTAGCAGCTCTACTTCTTTTGGGATTTGGTAAGTCACGGTGGAGAGCATTCTGACTAATTACATCACAGCCTGGTATGGAGCCTCCAATGCACACAGTCTCGAGAGGCTACAATACAGAGAGTTGTAGACTCAGCCAGCTTTGTCATAGACGTAACCCTCTCCACCACTGAGGACGTCCTCACTGAGACAGTTCCTCAGCATCCAGGCATGCCCTCTTCTCACTAGTACAATCAAGGAGGAGGAAAAGGAGCCTGAAGACCTACACTGAATGATTCAGAAACAGCTTCTTCCCTTTCGCCATCACATTTCTGAACAATCCACAAACAAATCAACACCACCTTATTATTCCTTTGCTTTGCATTGTTCATTAATTCTGTAATTTGTAGAGATTTGTAGGCCCTTGCTCTGCACTGTTGTCACAAAACAAGAAATTTCATGTCACATGAGATAACACACTGAATCTGCGTAAGATGTTGCCAGGGGTGAAGTGTTTCAGATATGATGAATGATATGAAATTTTTCTCATATCAGAGATGTCTATGGCCAGAGACCGTAGATTTATGATGAGGGTTAAATGGTTCAGAGAGGCTCTGAGGAAGAAATTACTTTTTACTCAGAGGGTGATTGGAATCAAAATGCAGAGCTCAGGGTGCAGTGGAGATTCTCACAATATTAAGAAGCACAGGCACTTGAGTTGCCAAAGCATAGGAGAATATGGACCAAGGCTAGAAAATGGGTTGCTGATTCATAATCTAGGGGATCCTGGAAGATTGTTATTAATTCAGCAACAGCTTTTACATTGCTGGCTGTCAGCTTTCAGTTTTTATCCAATTATAATTCCCTTAGTTTAGTCAAGTTTCAAAGAAGTTATAAGTTCCTAAGTTTTTAAGTTCCTATATTTCATTACTCTTTCTCCCACTACTCCCACACTCTTCCAAGTGTGCTACATTTATTGACTTGGAGCTTGCTGGGTCCAAAATGAACCCACATCTATCCTTATCCATGAGAGCATCAACATCCACATCCAAAAATAATCAAGAAAGAAAAATTTAATCTTTGGAGGTTAAGTGAAGTTACCCAGAAACTATCATGGAAGCAATTTAAATCATTGAAGCACACACGGATAAGTTCAAAAATGTAGCTCACCTTTTTCTTTGCTTTCTTCCTCACAAATCTCAAATCAGTCAAATGTCCAGTAGATTTTGTAACAGGTTCAAACTAGCATAGGACCCTGTGCAAATTCCCCACAGCAATTCCAGTAAGTTTTTCTTCCAACACCAGACTCCAGCGGTAGGTTATTGACAGGACGTTGTTAGTGGAACAATGCCAGCAAGTTCAAGATTCTCACCCCTAAACCAGCTGTTTGAGTAAGTAAAGCAAATTCCTTCCAGTCCTCTAATGTCTCTTCCAAGCAGCAGTCCAAACACCAAGGACTTTCCAAGGAAGGTCCTGAAAGTTGGATAGTGGTGGTTGGACGTAAGGTCTGGCTACATAACTAGAAGCTATGATAATCAGTGGGAGCTTGTGAAAGAGGAATTAAAAGCTCACAACATGACATTGTGTCACTGGAAAGCTGGAGGCTCAGAAATAACTTAATCTCTGAATTAGGAAACATCAGAAAGGAAGACAACAATTAGGAATTTTGTGAGAAATCACAGTATTTTCTTTTGAAAGGACAAGAACTGATGCCCAGGAAGGAAGATCTGAAACACAGGATACATTGCTTAAGATATACCAACACCATTCCTCACATCTAGAAATGAAAGAAAAATCGATTGGGAAACAGAAAAAAGAATTACATTTGATTTCAACGGTGGATTTTGAATGAATAGTTTTTTAACTGCTTGTGCAATGTATCTAATGATATGTTATATGTTACATTTAAAAAATATATATTTTAAGAAAAAACTATAATTCAGAGATGTGCAGAAGTACAGGTTTGGCATCAATAAGGAGGCCAGCTCTTATTGATACCAAAAGATTATCTCCAGCTATTTATGCAGGTACACAAATCAATGTTAAGTGTAAGCTATTCCTGAAAATCGAGGATACACAGTGGAGATATACCCATTCCTTAATCCCATCACAATGGCAAATGGATGTGGGATGAGTGGGGTTGCAGGAGGAATTCCACAGAAAAAAAATAACTGATAAGCAAAATAATTGTTTCAAGTAGAATAAGACAGAATCACCACAGGATTCATCAAACAGTAAATAATAATCTTTTTCAGTGGTTTATGGAGATTCTGGAGAGAACTTGGTGCTGTACTGTGGAGGCAGATAAGAAGATCCGGAACCACACATGGGGCACAGTAGAGACTATGGCCAAGGAAAAACAGAGACGGAAAACCTTCATTGCTGCTCTGTGTGCCAGTGGCGTAACGGACAGTAAGTAAGTAAGTAAGTAAATCTAAGACCTTTTTTGTTCTTCTGCAGGATTTTCGTTAATCCACTTGCAGCAAAGTCTCTGCAGAAATTCTATCCCAGACCATTGCAGTGTCTAAAATAGTTCTACATATACAGTTACAACTAATGTTAAGTAAATGGTATGATACTCCTTTAAGCACTAATTTTCTGATCCTCTAATATGGAGCTTGTGCAGTATTATGACCTGCTTTGTATTAATGCACAACTCAGTGTCCAAGGATCACAGTATGTTCTAATTGGAAAGATCACAGAGAAAAATGGAAGTAAACAGATATCATTTGGAAGAGGTACACCCTTAAAGAAATAAAAGGGTTAACAACATTTTGCTTCTTTTTTCCTTCATATTTGGTTGATTATAAATATTACAAATCTCTTTCATCCATTGTTCTTATATTTAGTAACATTTTTTCAGTACAGTTCAAACTCAACTTAAATCTTTTTTCAAACCCAATCGCTGGGCACCTATGACTTCTATTTCAAGTCAAAGGAGATGTATTTGGTTGCCATCTTCCCAATGCAGATTACAGGGAAATCAATATTTATGATTGATCTGAAATGGCTCATGAACATACATTAACATATTAAACTAATTCCACATCCTAAAAACAACAGAAAAATAAATACATTTACACGTTTATTGGCATTGTGTCAACTGACAATTGTGCACCAACATGGAACTAAAACAGTAACCATAGTAACCAATGATGTGCAGAGTTTGTGTTACACTCTGGGATTATGTTATAATGACATTCTGTTTGCCATTATGATTATACATTACCAACTTAGAAAATGAAGACAGTAACAACTTTAGGTATAACTTCCTTTAAGGCAGTGAATTTCATGGGAAAGACAAAATCAGATTAGGATTTAAATGTATTTGTGGACGATTTTAAAATGAAACAATTGATGAATATTAATTTCTCCTTCTGGTAAAGAAAAATCCCTCTCCCTCCCTTCTTATTCTATTCCCTCTTACCTCTTCTCACCTGCCTTTCACCTCCCCCTAGATCCCCTCCTCTTTGCCTTTTTCTTATGGTCCAATCTCCTCTCCTATCAGATTCCTCCCTCTCCAGCCGTTTAATGTTCCTACCCATCTGGCTTCACCTATCACTTTCTAGCTATCCTCGTTCCCCTCCTCTACCTTTTTATTCTGGTTTCTTTCCCCCTCCTTTCCAGTCCTGAAGAGGGATCTCAGCCTGAAACGTCGACTGCTTGTTCAATACCATAGATGCTGCCTGACCAGCTGAGTTCCTCCACATTTTATCTGTGTTGCAATTGCAGCTGAACTAGCAAAACAAAATCAAAGAGTATTGTAGTTAAGAGATTTGGTCAAAAATAAATTTCTATTAAAACACATTCTGTTATATAACAGAACTTTTTCTCCCCTTGCCTACCTGTTAGCTGATTTTTGTAATAGTTCTCTGTTCTCAACTGTCAGATTTGCCATAATCTCCTCTGCCCTCAAAGAAACAAATGTTAACTCCTTCTGACTTGAAAACTAATGCCCCATCATCACTGTATGATTTCTTCCAAATTCTTCCCTTAATCTATCCTGAGTTTTCCTGGGAATAATTATCAATTTCCCTACAGCAAAGTTTCTGCCTCTGGATCAGAGAGCCCATTGACGCTTTATGTGATTGTAGGTCATTGATTGCTTACAACGCTTATCAAACAACCTGTGGGGTTTGGTTGACTACATATCCATTCCCAATCCCTGCCTACTTGTGTAGTATCGTGCATGCCTGGGTTAACTTTCATCTAAACAATGCACACAAAATGCTAGAGGAACAGCAGGCCAGGCAGCATCTATAGAAAAGAGTACAGTCGAGGTTTCGGGCCGAGACCCTTCAGTAGGTAATTTTTCATCTACCTACTTGCAATTAATACACTTTCTAGGGTCTACCAGGCTGGCTGGTGGCACAGTGACATCAGTGCCGGACTCCGGAGCAAAAGTTCCCGAGTTCCAGCCAGGCCGCTCCCAGACACACTTTCCATCCGTGCCAGATTGAGTGCCGAGCTCGCAACTCGGCCTCGTAAAATAAAACACTGCGCTGTGAGAAGGACGTGGGGGACCACTCACAGAATCTTTCCTCCAAGACAACCACTTGAAAAAAAAAGTGGTCGCCGAGGCTCTGGCAGAGTATGGCACACCAAAAAAAGGATCTACCAAACATCAAAGGAAATAGCTCTGTGAAAATTGTGGTCCCAACACTGACCCCGACAGATCTCCACTGGTCACCAACAGCCATCCTGAAAATGAACTCTTTGTTCCCACCTTCTGACTTCTGCCTGTCAGCTAATCTTCTGCTAAGCTAGTATCTTGCCTCTAACACCATGGGCTCTCATTTAGCTGCCCCATGGGTGGCTCCTTGTCAAAGGCCTCCTGAAAATCCAAGTAAATAGAACCCAATGACTCTCTTTCATCTAACATCTTGTTACCTCCTCAAAGGATTCTAAGAAATGTGTAAGGCATGCTCTCCCCTTAACAAAACAGAGCTGGCTCTCTTTTATTTTATCATGTGCTTCCGAGTTCTCTGAAATTTCATCCAAAATGTCTCCTGTTTCTTAGGTGCTTAGTTTCCATATGTCCACGAGAGACATACACATTTAGCTCTCTAAATTTCACAAGACTGCTATTTGCAATGGAAGTTGAAAGTGAAAGGGACAAGCACTACCCACTACACTACCACACCAGAAACATCACAACAGCCATTTCTCTCTCTCTCTCTCTCTCTCTCACACACACACACACTTATATGGCACATATAATCCACAAAATGTATCCTTGAGGGTGTATAGTGAGGAAATTAGTATTGGCCAAAGGCATTATCAAAGTGATGCAATTTAATTAGGTTGTAGAAAGAGGCAAGTGAAGAGTAAAATGAATTATCAGGTAGGGTTGAGTCAGATAAGGCTTTGTCAGCAATGATGAATCAGGGAGATGGGAAATTACAAAGCTCAGGGTCATAAGAATCGAGAGTTCAGATACATAAAGCTAAATAACATTACAATGGTATGGACAAATGTGGTAATGGAAAGTTATAAGACCAGAAAACTTAGGAGCAGAATTAGGTCATTCGGGCCACCATTCCATCATGCTGATTTATTGTCACTCTCAACCCCATTCTCCTGCCTTCTCCCCATAGCCTTTGATGCCCTAACTAATCAAGAAGCTGTCAACATCTGCTTTAAATATACCTAATGACTTGGCCTCCACAGCCACCTGAGGCAATGAATTCCACAGGTTCACCACCCGCTAAACAAACTTGGGCCACTGTCTCATACACCATCACTAACCTCATCAATTAGATGTTAGACGAGGGTAAGCCAGTGGATGTTGTGTACCTAGATTTTCAGAAGGCATTCGATAAGGTGCCACATAGGAGATTGGTGAGTAAAATCAGAGCTCATGGCATTGGGGGCAGGGTTTCAACATGGATAGAAAACTGGTTGGCAGATAGAAAGCAAAGGGTAGCAGTGAATGGGTGTTTCTCGGACTGGCTGGAGGTGACTAGTGGGTACCATAGGGCTCTGTATTGGGACCACAGCTCTTTACGATTTACGTCAATGATTTAGATGAGGGCATTGAAAACTATATCAGCAAGTTTGCTGATGATACTAAACTGGGTGGCAGTGTGACATGCGAAAAGAACGTTAGGAGAATACAGGGAGACTTGGATAGGCTGGGTGAGTGGGCAGATACTTGGCAGATGTCATTCAATGTGAATAAATGTGAAGTTATCCACTTTGGAAGCAGGAACAAGAGGGCAGAGTATTGTCTGAACGGTGTAGAGTTAGGTAAGGGAGATATGCAAAGAGACCTAGGAGTCCTAGTTCATCAGTCAATGAAGGTGAATGAGCAAGTGCAACAGGCAGTGAAGAGGACAAATGGAATGTTGGCCTTTATTACAAGGGGGATTGAGTACAAGAGCAAGGATGTCCTTTTGCATTTCTACAGGGCCCTGGTGAGACCACACCTGGAATATTGTGTACAGTTTTGGTCTCCAGGTTTAAGGAAGAACATTCTGGCAATTGAGGAAGTGCAGCGTAGATTCACTAGGTTGATTCCTGGGATGGCAGGGCTGTCTTACGCAGAGAGATTGGAGAGATTGGGCTTGTACATGCTGGAATTGAGGAGATTGAGAGGGGATCTGATTGAAACGTTTAAGATAATTAAAGGATTTGATAGGATTGAGGCAGGGAATATGTTCCAGATGTTGGGAGAGTCCAGTACCAGAGGGCATGGATTGAGAATAAGAGGTCAGTTATTTAAAACAGAGTTGAGGAAGAGCTTCTTCTCCCAGAGAGTTGTGGAGGTGTGGAATGCACTGCCTCGGAAGACGGTGGAGGCCAATTCTCTGGATGCTTTCAAGAAGGAGCTAGATAGATATCTGATGGATAGGGGAATCAAGGGATATGGGGACAAGGCAGGGATTGGGTATTGATAGTGAATGATCAGCCATGATCTCAGAATGGCGGTGCAGACTCGAGGGGCCAAATGATCTACTTCTGCACCTATTGTCTATTGTCTATTGTCTAATTCTAGAGATCTCCCATCCAATACCACTAAACTCACAGTTCCCTTATTCATTTTCATTTCTACCTCCTACCCAAGATCCACAAAGCTGACCATTTGGGTTTCTGCCTGCTCCTGCCCCAATGAACTCATGCAAACTTACCTTGATTCCATTCTATCCCCTTTGGTTTAATCCTTTCCCACCTACATCTTTGACACTTCACACATGCTCTCGATCTCCTCAACTTTCAATTCCCTGGCCCTCACTGCCTCATCTTTATCATGGATGTCCAGTCCTTGTACACTTCTATCCTTCAGTAAGAAGGCCTTAAAGCTCTTCACTCCTCTCTCGACAAAAGGCCCAGTCAGTTCCCCACCAACACCACCATCTGGTAGAACTGGTCCTCATCTCAAAAATTTCTCTTGCTATTCTTCCACTTTCTCCAAACTCACAGGGCAGCCATGGGCACACACATGGGCCCCAGATATAACATCATTTTGATGGCTACGTGAAACAATCCATGTAGCACTTTGGGTGCCGCGTTAGCATAGAGGTTAGAGCAATACTATTACAGCTCAGAGTGTTGAGTTACCATAGAGCATCAAGGTACTGTAGAGGTTAGAGCAACACTATTACAGCTCGGACTATCGAATTACCGTAGAGTGTCAAGATACTGTAGAGCTTAGAGCAACACTATTACAACTCAAAGCATTGAGTTTGGCATTAAATCCCGGCTTCATCTGTAAGGACTCTGTATGTTCTCCCTGTGGAATACATGGATGTTCTCCAGGTTGTCCAGTTTCCTTCTGCAGTCTGAAGGCATACTGGTTAGGTTAATTGATCATTGTAAATTGTTCTGTGATTAGGTTAAGATTAAATCAGAATTATAGAGGGTTGTGGGGCAGTGTGGCTCAAAGGACCAGGAGGGCCCCCTCTAATGGTAATGCTCACCAACTCATTCTGCACTACATTGGCCACTGCTTTACTGCCGCTTCCTGCACACATGCTGAGCTCGTCAATTTCATCAACTTTGCTTTCAGAATCAGGTTTATTATCACTGGCATGAGTCGTGAAATTTGTTAACTTAGCAGCAGCAGTTCAATGCAATACATGATATAGAAGAAGAAGAAATAATAATAATAATAATAATAATAAATAAGTAAATGAATTTCAGTACACTTATATTGAATAGATTAAAAATCGTGCAAAAACAGAAATAATATATATTAGAAAAGTGAGGTAGTGTTCAAGAGTTCAATGTCCATTTAGAAATTGGATGGCAGAGGGGAAGTAGCTGTTCCTGAGTCACTAAGTGTGTGCCTTCAGGTTTCTGTACCTCCTGCCTGATGGTAACAGTGAGAAAAGAGCATGCCCTGGGTACTGGAAGTCCTTAAAAATGGGCACTGCCTTTCTGAGACACTGTTCCCTGAAGGTGTTGTGCGTACTTTGCAGGTTAGTACGCAAGATGGAGCTGCCTAGATTTACAATCTTCTGCAGCTTCTTTCAGTCCTGTGCAGTGGCCTCTCCATACCAGACAGTGATGCAGCCTGTCAGAATGCTCTCCATGGTACAGCTATAGAAGCTTTTGAATGTATTTGTTGATATATCAAATCTCTTCAAACTCCTAATAAATTATAGCTGTTGTTTTGCCTTCTTTATAACTACATCAATATGTTGGGACCAGGTTAGATCCCCAGAGATCTTGACACCCAGGAACTTGAAACTGCTCACTCTCTCTACTTCTGATCCCTCTATGAGGATTGGTATGTGTTCCTTTGTCTTATCCTTCCTGAAGTCCACAATCAGCTCTTTTGTTTTACTGACGTTAAGTGCCAGGTTGTTACTGCGACACCTCTTCACTAGTTGGCATATCTCACTCCTGTACACCCTCTCATCACCATCTGAGATTTTACCGCCAATGGTTATATCATCAGCAAATTTATAGATGGTATTTGAACTATACCTAGCCACAGTATATCATCAGTATATAGAGAGCAGAGTAGTGAGCTAAACTCACTCCCCTGAGGTACACCAGTGTTGATTGTCAGTGAAGAGGGGATGTTATCACCAATCCACACAGATTGTGGTATTCCGGTTAGGAACTCGAGGTTCCAATTGCAGAGGGAGATACGGAGGCCCAGGTTCTGTAACTTCTCAATCAAGATTGTGGGAATGATAGTATTAAATGCTGAGCTATAGTCAATGAACAGCATCCTGACATAGGTGCTTGTGTTGTCCAGGTGGTCTAAAGCTGTGTGGAGAGTCATTGAGATTGCATCTGCCTTTGACCTATTGTGGCAATAGGCAAATTGCAATGGGTCCAAGTCCTTGCTGAGACAGGAGTTCAGTCTAGTCATGACCAACCTCTCAAAGCATTTCATCACTGTCAATGTGAGTGCTACCAGGCGATATTCATTAAGGCAGCTCACATTATTCTTCTTAGGCACTGGTATAATTGTTGCCTTTTTGAAGCAAGTGGGAACTTTCACCTTGAGGAGTGAGAGGTCGAAAATGTCCTTGAATACTCCTGTCAGTTGGTTGGCACAGGTTTTCAGTGCCTTACCAGGTACACCATTGGGACCTCCCACCTTACGAGGGTTCACTCTCTTTAAAGACAGCCTAACATCGGCCTCTGCGACAGAGATCACAGGGTCATCAGGTGCAGCAGGGATCTTCACAGCTGTAGTTGTGTTCTCCCTTTCAAAATGGGCATGGAAGGTGTGGAGTTCATCTGGTAGTGAAGCATCACTGCCATTCATGCTATGGGGTTTTGCTTTGTAGGGAGTGTTTTCAAACTCTGCCGGAGTTGTACATCTGATGTCACCTCCAACCTCATTTGAAATTGTTTCTTCACCCTTGAAATAGCCCTTCACAAATCATACCTGGTTTTCTGGTACAGGCCTGGGTCACCAGACTTGAATGCCACAGATCTAGCCTTCAGCAGACGACGTACCTCCTGGTTCATCCACAGCTTTTGGTTTGGAAATGTACAGTATATCTTTGTAGGCACACATTCATTCACACAATTTTTTAATGAAATCGGTAATAACTGTAGCAACTCATCCATGTTCGAAGATGAATCCCTGAATACATTCCAGTCCACTGATTCAAAGCAGTCCTGTATGTACTTCTGTGCTTCCCTTATCCATACCTTATTGGTTCACGACTGATCCTGCAGTCCAGTCTCTGCCTATACTCAGGCAGTAGGAGTACAGCTATGTGATCAGACTTCCTGAAATGAGGGCATGGAATAGCACGGTAGGCATTCCTGATGGTGGTGTAGCAATGGCCCAGTGTGTTGTTTTCTCTTGCATGGCAAGTGATCTGTTGATGGTAATTGCTTAATGATTTTTTCAGACTGGCCTGATTAAAGTCCCTCAAAACAATGAAGGCATTAAGATGCGCTGTTTCGTGCATGTTGATCCCATTGCTCAGATCATCTAAAGCCTGATTGATATTGGCCTGAAGTGGAATGTATACTGCTCCTGGAAATCTCCCGTGGTAGGTAAAACTTCCACCCTGCCCTTAAGTTCATTTCTCTGACACCTCTCTCCTCTTTCTCAATTTCTCTGTCTCATTTTCTAAAGACATTCTGTCTACAAATATCTTTTATAAACCTATCAATTCACAGTGCTATCTGATTATGGGTCTTCCCATCTTGTCTCCTATAAAAATGCCATTCCTTTTTCTCTGTTCCTTCATCTTCGCCACATCTGTTTCCAGGATGAGGTTTTCCCTTCCAGGACATTAGAGATGTCCTACTTCTTCAAATAACCGAGTTTCCCTTCCTCCACCTTCATCTCTTTCATTTTCCAGATATTAGTGCTCATCCTATCTTCCTGCTGGTTAATGGTGATAGAATTCCTCTTGTCCCCATCTACCATCCCATGAGATTTCATATGCAACACATCATTCTCCAGAACTTCCACCATCTTCAACGGGATCCTACCACCAAACAGATATTCACCTCCCCCAAGCCCCCTCTCTCCACTTTCTGCAGAGATCGTTCCCTCTGTGATTCCCTTGTCCATTTGACCCTCCCCACTAATCTCCCTCCTGGCTCATATCCCTGCAAGTGACAGATGCTATATTTGTCCACTCCCCATCTCCCTCAGCTCCATTCAGGACCTCAAACCACCCTTTCAGGTGAAACAGCACTTTACCTGCAAATCTGTTGGGGTGATCGATTGCATTCATTGCTCCTAATGCATCCCCCTCTTCATTGGCAAGATGTAACACAAGTTAGGGGACCAACTTTTCAAGCCAAAAGTTAAATTTCCTGGTGTTCAATCATTTTAATTCATAACCCCTCTCCTATTTCAACAGGTCCTTGGCATCCTCTTGTGCCAGAGTGAGGCTACACTCAGGATGGAAGACCAATACCTCATATTCCGTTTAGGTAACTTCCAACCTGATGACAAGAACATCTTTTTGTCTTCTAATAATTTATTTTTATTGTTGTGTTTTTCCCCTCCTTCCATTTCTCCCATGGTTGTCACTTATGAGACTTCTTCTCCAGCACTTTACCTTCTAGTGTGTCTGCCTTCCCCTCCCCCACTTTTTTATTCTGGCATCTTCCCCCTACCTTTCCAGTCCTGATGAAGGGTCTCATCTGAAACATTGACTGTTTATTCATTTCTATAGATACTGCCTCACCTGCTGAGTTCCTCCAGCATTTTGTGTTTCTTGCCCTTACAATATTCGGTAGATTTCAATGAGATGCCCCTCTTCATTCTAAACTCCAGTGAGTACAGGCCCAGAGCCATCAAACGTTCCTCGTACTTTATCCCCTTCATTCCCAGGATCATTCTAACCTCCTGTGGACCCTCTCCAATGCCAGCATATCTTTTCTTAGATAAGAGGCCCAAAGCTGCTGGATAAGAGGTCCCAGTGTAATCTGATGAATGCCTTATAAACCCACACACTAAAAGTGCTGGAGGAACTCAGCAGGCCAGCCAGCATCTATGGAAAAGAATGCAGTTGACACTTTGGGCTGAGATACTTTCCGCAGAAGCAGAGAAAAAAAAAGAGGAGTATAGTTAAAAGATGGTGTGGGGGGGAGATGAGGGAGAAACACAAGGTGATAGGAGAAGCCAGGAGTGGGAGGGGTGAAGTAAAGTGATTGGTGAAAGGGATACAGGGCTGGAGAAGAGGGATTCTGACAGGAGACAACCAATAAAGTATGTCTGTCTGTCTGAAAGCCATGGGAAAAGTTAAAAGAGGAGTTGCACCAGAGAGAGATGATGGGCAGGCAAGGAGATAAGGTGATAGAGGGAAAAGGGGATGGAGAATGGTGAACGAGAGGGTGGGGGTGGAGGGATTTTCCAGAAGTTCAAAAAATCGAAGTTTATGCCATCAGGTTGGAGGCTACCCAGACAGACTATAAGATGTTCCCCTAACCTGAGTGTGGTCTCATTGAGACGGAAGAGGAGGCCATCAGTTGACATATTGGAAAGGGAATGGGAAGTGGAGTTAAAATCGGTGGCCACTGGGAAATCTCACTTCTTCTGGCAGACCGATGCTTGGTGAAGCAATCTCTCTATCTATGTCCGGTCTCACTGATATACAGGAGGCCACACCAGGAGAGCCCAACTCAGTATTTGACCCCAAAATACTCATAGGTGAAGTGTTACCTCATCTGGAAGGACAGTCTGGGGCCTGGAATGGTAGTGAGGGAGGAGGTGTAGGGGCAGGTGTAGCAGTTGTTCCACTTGCAAGGATAAGTAGCAGGAGAGAGATCAGTGGGGAAGAACAAATGGACAAGGGAATCACGGAGAGAGCAACCCCTGCGGAAAACAGGAAGTGGGGGAAGGGAAAGATGTGCTCGGTGGTGGGATCCTGTTGCAGATGGCGGAGAATGCGGAGAGTTATGTGCTAGACACAGAGGCTAGTGGAGTGGTAGGTGAGGACAAGAGGAACCCTATCCCTGGTAGGATGGCGAGAGGATGAGGTGAGATTAAACGTGTGTGAAATGGAAGAGATGTAGTTGAGGGCAGCCTTGATGGTGGAGGAAGGGAAACCCCTTTCTTTGAAGAAGGAGGACAACTCTTTCATTCAGGAATGAAAAGTCTCATCCTGAGAGCAGATGTGGTGGAAATGGAGGAATGGAGAAAAGGGGATAACATTTTTACAAGTAACAGGGTGGGAAAAGGTATCGTCCAGGTAGCTGTGAGAGTCTGTGGGTTTATAATAGACATCAGTAGATAAGCTGTCTCCAGAGATTGACACAGAGAAATTGAGAAAGGGGAAGGAGGTGTTGGAAATGAACTAGGTAAATTTGAGGGCAGGGTGTAAGTTGGAGGCAAAGTTGATGGAGTCGACAAGCTCCGCATGGGTGCAGGAAGCAGCACCAATGCAGTTGTCAATGCAGCATAGAAAAAGTGGGGGATGGACACCAGTGTAAGCTTGGAACATAGTCTGTTCCATTTACCTGACAAAAAGGCAGGCATAGCTGGGACCTGTTCAAGAGCCATGGCTACACGTTTTGTTTGAAGGAAGTGGGAGGAGCCAAAGGAGAAATTATTTAAGAGTGAGGACAAGTTCTGCTAGGCGGAGGAGAGTGGTGGTGGAGAGGAACTGGTTGGGTCTGGTGTTCAGAAAGAAACGGAAAGTTTTGAGGCCTTCCTGGTGGGGGACGGAGGTGTCTAGGGACTGGATATCCAGAGTAAAAATAAGATGTTCGGGGCTAGGGAACTTGAAATCATTGAAAAGATCCAGAGTGTGTGAAAAGTCACAGATGTAGGCGGGAAGGGGCTGAAGCACGGGGATAAAACAGAGTTGAGTTATGCCGATATGAATTCAGTGGTGCAGGAACAAGCTGTAACAATGGGTTTACCTGAACAAACAGGTTTGTGGATCTTGGGTAGGAGATAGAAACAGGAGGTGTGGGGTGCAGGAACTATGAGGTTGGAGGCGGTGGATGGAAGATCTCCAGTGTTAAGAAGGTCAATGATGGTGTGGGAGACAATAGCTGGGTGCTCCTTAGTGGGGTCCTGTTCAAGGGGTAAGTAAGAGGAGATGTCTGAGAGTTGTTGCTGGGCCTCAGCAAGGTAGAGGTCAGTCCGCCAGACTACTAAAGTATTCTGCTTATCTGTGGGTTTGGTGGTGAGGTTAGGATTAGTGCAGAGAGAATGGAGAGCAGAGCGTTCGGAAGGAGTGAGGTTGGAATTGGAGAGAGGAGCATTAAAGTCGAGGCAGTTGATGTCCCGTCAGCAGTTATCAATGAGAAGGTCCAGAGCAGGCAGAAGACCAGGGCGGGGTGTCCAGGAAGAGGGGGAGGGTTGAAGACGGGAGAAGGAGATGAAGGCGAAAGAAAAGCTCAGCGTCATGGCGAGCGCAGAACTCACTGAGGTGTGGGCACAGGGGGACGAAGGTGAGGCCCTTGCAGAGGACAGAACGTCCTGCCTCAGAGAGGGAAAGGTCAAAGGGGATGGTGAAGACCCGGTGATCAGAAGGTGAAGAGTGGTGGTAGTGTCTGAGGAGAAGAGAAGTTTGGGGTTCTCAGGGATGGTGGGTTGAGAGGACGATGGAGTCTCCGAGGACCCGAGAGCTGGCGGTGGGACCTGAGAGAAACAGGATTGCAGAGTGGTGGTGGAGGAAAGTGATACGGATGTTCCAGCAGCTACGCGTGAAGACCTGGCCTGGAGGTCAAGTCTGGAGTCAGCGTTGGAAGTTGCTGCCTTGTAAAGCTGCAGCGTTATATGAATACAATGGGAATAAAATGGAAAGGCCGGGTTGAGTGGACATGAAGACGATGTTTCTATTTGTAGGAGAGTCAAGGATCCAAGAGAAACTGAGATGAGGAGGAATTTCTTCAGCCAGAAGTGCAGAATTAGGCCATTTAACCCTTGGATCCTCGACTCATAACTTCCCTATATATTTCTCATTGTAACTGATAGTATATTTTAGCTATTGCACTGTACAGCTGCCACAAAAGACAAATTTCACAACATATGTCAGTGATAATAAACCTGATACTGATCTCCTTTTCTCCCCCCTTCCCTTTTGAGCCACAGAGCCAGATTCCGATAGGTCAATTGCCCTCCACCAACAGAATTCAAATTACAAATATATTTTTACATTGCAAAGAAGAATCACTGAACATAACAAACATTACAGCACTTTACAAACTCATTCGACTGAGAAAATGGGTATTACGCTGTTTTTAATTATGCAAAGATTTTCCGGCAAGTACCTGAGAAAGTTTACAGAATGACACAGTTTGCACAGCACGCAATGACAGGATGCAATTCTGCTTCCACAGCTAGGTGTGTATTTATTTTACTGCCCGCAGAACTGATATTTTGTACATCTGCACAGCGACGGGGAGATTCACAAGTGAGGTAACAGTTAGCAGTCTCCAGCTCCATTTTGCAGAGTACAGTTAAAGTTGTATTGACTCTGCTGACACATTCTATCAAGAGGCATATTCAAGTAGAATAGACTACATTACCAGCAACCGAGTTCTTCCAAGGTAGTCTCTTACTCGAACAGATTATTTTTCTTCCCTCGTCAAGTCTCCTAAAGTGTGCCTATTCTGATTTGAAAGTTTGAAGGAATGGGAAAAGGGGAATAGGGATGTGTCAGGAGTTATAGCAATGGTGATGGCTGATGAACTTGGAAATCCTCCTTTTGGACCTCTGCTCATGTAATTATGTGTAAGTACACAAATTTTGAGGTAACTGTG
The DNA here is from genome assembly GCF_030144855.1 of Hypanus sabinus. NCBI lineage: Eukaryota > Metazoa > Chordata > Chondrichthyes > Myliobatiformes > Dasyatidae > Hypanus > Hypanus sabinus. The sequence continues at coordinate 36,860,016 of NC_082707.1, forward strand.
TGTAATTTTCTCATGCTCATTTGTAATATCCAGCCTCAACCTTCCCCTAGCCAGCACTGGGTACATGCATATGCTAAAATATTTAATGCAAGTACTAAGTTTTCATACTGTGGAATGGAGGCAACCAGAAAAAAAATCAGTGTGAATTATTACTATGTATATTGCTCTCATCAAATTCATAAAAACAGAATCTTTCTTATGGGAAAAAAATCTGCCTGTAATGAACACAGTGCTCAAATCTCAACACACCTATAAGAAATTAGCATAGTCAATTGGTACCTTGGGTAAAAGTCAGAAGGGTAAGGAATGAATGATAAATGGTTGCAGAGGGACATGGACTAGCACAATATACCTAGGTCCTTGGGGACGGTACACAATGTGCATAAAATAGTTCTGACAACTTCCCTATTCACTGCTCCAAATGGGTCATAGTAATCAGCTATTGGATTAAAAGCACAAAGCTAAATTAAACAAGGCAGTGGCCAGTCTGTGTTAAATCAAAGCTCTGGTGCAGAGATAATGATGGCACCAATTGTTTCATGCTGATCAACTGTTTTTGGCACTTAGACCTGATGGTTAATCAGAACTGCCGATTAAACACAGATGGAATCAAAACCCCTCCTGGCTTGTTGCAAGAAGAGTGCAGGTCATTATTAAGTATTATCGATTTAATTACTGAACACTGGTAGCCATATGGAGGTGCCCAAGTAAAAGAAATCAGGAATGTTTTTCAAACAGTGTCAATTTAGCTGCAGTTTGGATTGCAACCAAAAATTGTGTCCAAGGTTATAACTCTTTCTCAACTTATGTGAACATGTAAACTTAAGACAAGAAATCTTTGATAAATGCAAATATGGTATATTGCTACTTCACCTTGTATCTGAAAAAGCAGAAGAGAGTTGTTTTCCTGCTGTAGATTGGAAAATAATACCTGTTGAAATTTCATCTGCTGTCAGAAATATAGTGCAAAATCTACAAACATTTAACTTACAGGATATTGTGATACTGAATCAGATTCAAGATTTTAATCACCGACCTATGTCATGACATTTCCTTTACAACAACAGTACAGAACAATACATAAAATATACAATAAATTACAATAAAAACTATATGTTAAAAATATTAAATAAGTAGTGCAAAAAGAGCTCAAAGATAGCGAGGTATTGTCCATGAGTTCCCCATCCTCTCAGAAATCTGATGGCATTGGGGAAGAAGCTCCTAAAACACTAAGTGTGTGTGTCTTTACTCTCCTATCCTCTCTGAGGGTAATAATGAGAAGAGGGCATGTTCTGAGTGGTGGGAGTCCTAGATGATGGAAGGTGGCTTTTGAGGCATTGATGCTGGGGAGGATATTGGCCATGGCGGAGCTGGATCAGTTTACAACCCACTGCAGCTTTTGCTGGCCCTGTGCGGTGCCCTCCTCCATTTTAGATGGAGTGGGAATGCTCTCCATGGTGCATCCATAGAAACTGGTTAATTGTTGGTGACATAATCCTAATAAAATGCAACTCTTTGTGACTCCATCAATTCGTTGGGTCCAGGATAGCTTTTCAGAGATGTTGATAGGCAGGAAGTTTAAACTGCTGGACTTTTCCACTGCTGACCCCTCAGTGAGGACGGGTGTGTGTTCCTTTCGTTTCCCTTTCCACAACCCACAGTCATTTCCTCGGTCTTCATGACACTGAGAACAATGTAGTAGTTGCGACATCTCTCGACTAGCCAATCTATCTCACTCCTGTACACCTCCTCAATGCCATCTGAGATTCTGGAGCACAAGTCCTATGTTGTTGACACACAGTTGCCTTTGAGAGGATAGTTGTGAGATATCACCTTCAATATGGACAATTCTGCTGTTAGATATTGTTCCAGGAGCTCCATGAGTTTGTACTAGAAGTAACATAGATATTTGGCCAAGCAAAGAGGTTGAGCCATAACATCACATGGGGTACTCAATATACTTGAAAAATAAACACATTCAGGCCTTTGGCAATGCAGCAGACAAAGTGGACTATGCAGGTATCTCTCAATAGTATAGGCACTCGGAGGTGTAAAGTTTCTGGTTTATTCTTGTGGAATGGCGCAGTTCTTTCACATCATTAGAAATGTCAACTTGATGCCCATGCTTTCAGTGTAAAACATTCATGTGTCTCACACAGCCCTGTCAATAATATGTAAATGAATATTTTGGCAAAATTGCAAGCTTTATGCTGTGTTCCATACACCATGCCAATGCAACAATGAACATACGGTACAAACAAAATATGGTAGATTTATTCAGTGGCTCATACAGGTCTCTTAATTCTACTTTATAACTGCCAAAATGGAAAATCCCTGCAGATTACCGTGCAGATGTTGTGATGGAATCCAAGTGGAATGTGAAAGCTGTAAATGGATTTCAAAATGAACAATTGCCAAGCTGTAAATCCTAACTGTGTGAGAACTGACAGGTCACTAACCACCAGAGTCCCATCCTCTTTATTTATCTGAATAACACCCCATGTGCTGGAGCCATGTAATATATCTATTCAAATTAGCTACTTTGAGGTGTTTGTCCTACAGAAATAAATCTGTAGAGTTCCCTTGACAGCTCAGTGCAAATGGTGCTGCACTGAATTTTATAGTGAAACTCCCTGACTTTAACCCCTCATCTTCCATAGTGAAGAATCTGGATGAAATAAGTAAAATAAATACATGATTTGTTGTTGTTTTTATCATCGAGTTCCATCATCTGCAGTTTTTTTAAAATTATGGAACTTAGCATTTGGTGAATAGAAATTTAGAAAAAAACCTTCAGATGCTGGCAATCTAAAACAATTTGACAAATGGTTTTCAACACGGAACGTTAACTCTGTTTCGTGTGTAACTGTGTAAGGATTTGCAGGACAAACAAAAGCAGCAGAAACATGGGCACATCTTTAGTATAAGAGAATAATACAATTAATCATGCTGATTATAATATCAAAGGCAAAGATCAAATGGAGCTTAGGTCCGCTCCATCAGATCTGCATTCATACTGATCTTGGCAATTCCTATTTTCCTGATTTGCTACGTTCTGTGTAGGAATGGAATTGAAGGGACAGGAGGAAATACAGCTTGTGGAAAGATCTTCTGCAGAAAGTTTTGAGGACTCCATGGAAGTAAAAAACAAGCATGATGCAATATCATAGACACAATATCATAAACTGCAGATGCTGGAAATCCAGCGCTACACACTGGAGGAACTCAGCATCTATGGAAATGAAATAGATAGTCAATGTTTTGGGCCGAGAATCTTCTTCAAGACTGAGAAGGAAAGCGGAAGATGCCAGAATAAAAAGGCAAGGGGAGGGGGAAGAGGTTAGCTGGAAGGTGGTCAGTGAAGTCAGGGGGCTGGGAAATGTCCTGTCATTCAAGTTTCTGCTCAGCTGCTGTACACACATCTCCGCCAGCCAATCCAGCTGTAGTGGGGGTGAAGCTGACAGATGGAGAACCTGGCTCTTCCAAAAGGCATGGGCCAGGGGAAGCGCACATTTCCCTTGGAGAGGAGCACTGCACTTGGCAGGAGCTCAGTGATGCCAGAGAGAAAACCTGTCCCACATATCAGGCTCAGTCCTGTGGCTGAGTGCATCGTTAAAGATGCTAAATGGACAAGTAACACAACATTGACATGGACCAGAAAAAAAAGATTTATTTAAAGTTCTCATATTCCCTTTCGTCAACTGCATTGACGGAAGAGGAAGGATGCAGAAATTCTCACAGCACCTCATTATCGAGGAATGTAACTGTCTGGTGACCTCTGTTGCAAAGGAGATGAGGGCATGATGAAATGGGAGGTAACATGAAAAGGTTCCACTAGAGGTTGATTCTAGCATGTTTTCAATAAAAAGAAAGAGAAAAACTGAATTTTTTAAAAAAAAGTCATCACACAACTTCCAGGAGATGAATCACGCTGTGTGGAGATTAATTAAAATTTGATGCTGCACGAGATTATCATAAAGCTTTACTATCTAATAGAAGAAGCATGTCAACAGCATATATTAATGAAGGCATCAATAATGATGCCAAAACTACAGAAAACAAGATTAAATGGAAGTTAGCAATTAATAAGCTAAATGGGATGTAAATCCGTAAACAAAGCAGATGGTGAAACAAATTTCAACAAGCAGCAGTTCAGCCATAACATTTTATCTACGTTTACAAAGAGTAGCTTATTCAAGCCCCCTCCCCCACATGAGTTTGTACATTGCAGTACTCAAGCGAATGGCTCTGGGTTTGATTCACAGTCTGTTCTGCGCAAACTGCAGCCAGTTCTACAATGAACGCTACTTTTGGCACGGCACTGACTGCATAGTGAGAGGGAGAGAATTATTTGGCTGGGACTTCTGATTGTCATCTAGTGATCACTGCTGGGAAGTGCCCCAGAGTGGGGTAGTGAATGCAGACAAGATTACACTTGGACTTGATAGCTGGGACAGCCAAATAGCTGCCCAGCAGGCACCATCCAGGACCTAGGTACTTATAAGAGGCTGCAGTCAGCCATCACAGAATCGTATCCCAGCATGTCACTGCTTTAGAAGGATGCAGATGAGCTGTAAATGGAAGCATTGAAAAGCATAGAGAGAAAAAATGTGTTCCTCCCTGAATATGGTGAATTAGGAACAGCTCTCTCATCCTGGGCCTTCTGGTAATTCTGCTTGTTCGTACTCTGTGTTGGAAATAAGTAACTACATCATCTTCACAGCAGCTGTGTTTTTTTTAATGTCCATTCTGAAAACAGCAATCTGACATTTGACACAGAAAGGTGGAAATAGAAAAGCCAGTGCTCTTTTACAGCTGTGTTTCATTTACTTATGACCTGAATGCTGTATCCACTCCCCCCACCCCGACCTTTCCGAAGGTGCCAGGTGCAAATTTGAATCTATTTATTATCCCATCGTGAGTCACCATGACTCAGTGCGAAGCTCAACAAATCACCAATGAAACCTCACAATGCAGCAAAGCTACTGATGTTACTTAGCGTTATGTACACACCGTGCCACAAGACCATGAAAAGCTACTTCCTTCTGCACCTTCCTTCAAATTCCATCATCCACCTGCATTCCCGTTTTCAATCTCTGACTGTCCTTTCACAATACAACAATTTCAAATTACCCATTTAGTGTGGTAGACTTCCATTGTTTCAGCCATGAAAATCCTCAAATCATCCCGTTATTTACATTCCGGTTGGCTCGATTATTTTAAAAGAAGTATTATTGCTATTTGAGGAATAAGCTTAAAATAAAACAATTTAAAGGTGACAGGAGGATGAGGATAGGTTGAGTGAGCTAAGGCTTTTCTCTTTGGAGTGAATGAGGATGAGAAGTGACTTGATAGAGGTGTACAAGATGATAAGAGGTAGAGATCAAGTGGATAGTATTCTGTGTGAAATCAGGTCTGGTGAGTGGGCACAGAAGAGACTCACTACCGGTATGAAGGTTAACTAGTTGTTTACAGGACAAGATTGACACTAAACATTCAGTAAACACTTCAGGATACACCCAGTTACAAATACTTATCTAAACTGAGTGCCCGAAGCGGCAGGATACAGCAGACACTAAACATATGCACAGTGGAAAATATTTAACTAAAGTGTTCCCCCACGCCCTCTTTGCTGCAGCACACCTCCACTGTTTACCATTTTCATGGCACCATCTACTACTTGGTCCACGGCAACCCAGAAATCAATAAAGAGAGTGCATGGTTACTGCACGCTAGATTTAAACTCTACCATCGCCATGACATTACCAGCTAAACAGTAGGCAGCAGGAAGGGCCTTTACATTAGGGGCATTACTCCTTACATTAGGGGCATTTAAGAAACTCGTAGACAGGCACATGGTTGATAGAAAAATAAGGGCTTTGTATTGGAAAGGGTTAAATTGATGTTAGAGTACTTTAAAAGGACAGCACAACATCATGGGCCAAAAGACTTGTATTGTGCTGTAGTGTTCTATGTTCTATAAACATCCAATATAAAGAAATATAAGAATGCAACATAATTTATGGCAATAAAGATTACACTTGACTGTGCATAAAGGGACATGAGATTATATATTTTACTTACAAAGAACTCAGATATTTCATTATCTTTCCTGCCAAGTTTGCTTGACTTCACTTCCATATGGCCCACATCTCACTCCTCCTTTACCTTTTTCTATCACCAACTGAACCCAACACTTCTCACAACATTCTCAACTTCACTTCCCACTCTATTTCCTGAAAATACTCCATACCGCTCCCACAGTTTCTTCATCTCTGTTATCTCTACTGATGTAGAGCCTTGCCTTTAGTTTGTCTTGACAATGGCTCACCCTCTGCTGCAGCTGACAGGGGTTTCAAATGTGTCTCCTCTCTTTTCTGCACTTTCTACTCTTATTCTTCCTCCTCCGTCCGGTAAAAGAATAGGCTGCACTTTCCCTCACCCCTCTCCCTACTAGCCTCTATGAATTATCTTCCATAAATTCCACCACCTCACGTAATTTTACCTGCCTTTTCAGCATTAAAAGACCATTCCCTTCATGATTTCCTGACTTGCTCTCCATTCCTCCACTAACCACTCCCCCTCTCTTCCTATAAAACTGAGGGACATACTCTTTCCTTTTTGCCTCTTTCACTCTCACATTCAAGAATCCAAATTGTATGTGATCAAGCTGTGATTCATTTGAACTGTTTCCAATGTAATACATTTAATACATTGTATTCAGTTCTCATAATATGGATCCTCTAACTTGGAGAAAGAAATGTCGATTGAATCATCACTTTGCAGAATATCTTTCTCTGATGCACAAAGGCTTACATTTTTCAGTCACTTTGATTCTCCATCCCAGTGTCACCCTGGCCTCGGTCTTTGGCCTCTTGAAATGCCCAGGAAACAATTCAATAAACTCAAGAAGCAGCATTTCATCTTCATTCTTTGTCCATTGCAACCCTTGGACTTGAATTCACGTTAGCCACGTTAACGGCAGCCACGTTAAAATGGGGAGAGGATCAAGTAAGATAAGATGATCATGGGGGCGGGGGGGGCGGGCGGTGAGGGGTGAGTGAAAGGCTTGAAAAGGGAAAGGATTGCTGGGGATAATATTCAGCAATCAGAAGGGCTCATTCATACTAATATAAAGAGATGAATAAGAATAGATTACTTTATCCATCTATGTCTTATTGTGTTTTTTTATGTGCTTCATTAGATCCAGAGCAACAATTATTTTGTTCTTCTTTATACTGTGTACTGGAAATGACATTGAGCAATCTTGAACCTTCTTCTGACAGAGAAATGCACCCTGCTGGGTGTAGCCGCTCCTTTGCACAGGACTGTAAGAAACTGCAGAGAGCTGCGGACACAGCTCAGCACTTGGAAACCAGTTTCTCTTTCATGGACCCTGTCTACACTTCTTGCTGCCTCAGTAAAGCAACAAACATGATTAAAGACCCCTCCCACCATGCGTATCATCTCTTCTTCTCCTCCCATTGGGCAGAAGATACAAAAGCCTGAAAGCAGGTACCTCCAGGCTCAAGGACAGCAAGACTGTTGAATAGTTTCCTAGTATGATAAGCTGGACTCTTAACCTCACCATCTGCCTTGTTTTGATATTGCATTATTTTCTACCTGCACTACGCTTTCTCTGTAGCTGTTACACTTTATTTAGCATTCTTATATTGTTTACCTTGTACTACCTCAATGCACTGTGCAATGGTTTGATCTGTATGAAATGTAAGAGAGACAGGTTTTTCATTGTACATGCAACAAAATTAAACTAATGAACTACCCTGACACCTTGTGCCAATTCATGTTTTCAATTTGGGACATTTAGAACGTGATGGGTCCTTTGGACGTTTTGAGCTGAGATGATTGCAGCTCAGAGACAGCAATGGCTAACATTCAGTTTAGGGTGGCTGCAGTGTCAGTGTGAAGATCTAGGCATTTGAAATTATATGCAACTTAAGGGAAGCATTATGGATCAAGTAATCTAATGTTATTCACCTCTATTTTATTATGCATGCAATATAAACATTTGGGGGAATAAATATGGCCACAGGGAGAATGTACAAACTCTGGTCAGACAGCATCTGACATCAGGATTGAAGTCAGGTTACTGAAGCTGTGAGACAGCAGCTTGACTACCTGCACCACTTTGCAGCCCAAACAACTTCCACTGTTCACACAACCTATGATCATTGGTTCTGATTGCCAGTGTCAAGGTCACTGCTGCCTGCAATACAATGTCAGAGATAATTTCCACAGTGATATAAGCTTGATTCAATCAACAGCTTCCAACCCTATTTGAGCATTCACTAATTTTTGATTAATTTGAAAAATATTAATATCAGATTCTTTGATTAAAAGTTTGTCAGTATGTGATATTTCAAAATAATGTGCTCCAACATGTATAATTACTTCACATTGCACAAGCATTTGAAGAGAAAATATGTATTTGTGTCCTAAAAAAGCTGTTGATTAATACTGCTTTCCATTGGTTATATAAAATTTAACTGGGTCAGAGTGCTTTCTTCACATTAATGTTACTTCAATTTTTATACAGAACACCAGCAGATTTGAAGCTAGCTAATTAACTAGACACTGCAGTGAGTCTGCCTGTCATGGAAGAGCTGGATACTGAAGCCACAGTGGAGAAGATTAGCAAAGCGATTGACTCACAAGTGGTGGGCAAAATGCCAACTGATGTCACCATTCTGCTTGAATTCATCAAACCAGGGGAATTGGTGCTCCAGCAGCATCTGCTTGAACTTCTATGCCTCCCTGAAAGTGTGTGGGGGGGGGGGCGGGGGGGGTTCCTGAGTTCCAAGGATGCAAAGATCGTGACCTTGCTCAAGAACAAAGATAACCACAGCTAGCGGCAGCATGATGTAGCTGCACCAACAAACATTTGGTCCTGACCTCTGGTGCTGACTGCTTGGAGTTTGTACATTCTCCCCTGGACACTTTAGGATTCCACTGGGAACTCCAGTTTACTCCCACATCCCACTGGCTCGGAGGTCAATAGATAGATTGCCCCTGTGCAGGTGAGAGGTACATTTTGCAGGAGGGATTGGAAAGAGCAGATTACAGGCAAAATTAATGGGCGAGAGGGATACTCTGTAAGGCAGCATAGTCTGGAACAGTTGAGATGCCTTCCTTTAGAAGCTGAGATGGGATGGGGTTGGCCCCCCCCCCCTCACTTGTCCAATGGAAAGCCCACTCGAAAACCAAAATAAAAGTGCAGCAGATCCTCATCAAGGGGTTGTTCTATGAAGATAATGACGTTGATATGATGATGATGATGATGAAGATGATGAAGATGATGTTGATGCCATTTGCCACTGGAAGAGGCAAGGAGAAAAGAAAATTTCAATTAGCTGAGAAGAGAAAATAAATAGTGCTGCTCTCTAATGTTCGCTCCCTGGAAGACAAGTTGGATTCATCTGCAGCTGAACCACCGGACAGAGGCTGCTCCACTCTCAGGTGTGGGGGGTTGGGCACTGCACAGGATCAAAGTAAGCTGCAAAAAGTTCTCAGCTCAGTCAACTCCATCATGGGCACTAGCCTCCCCAGCATCTAGAACATCTTCAAGGAGCATTGGCTCAAAAAGGCGGCACCCATCAATAAGTACCCCATCAGCCAGGTCATGCCACCTTCTCATTGCTGCCATCAAGGAGGAGGTACGGGAGCCTGAAGGTACACACTCACCATTTCAGGAATAGCTTCATCCCCTCTGCCACCAGCTTACTGAATGAACATTGAACCCCTGAACACTACCTCACTGCGTTTTCCCCTCTTTTTGCACTACTGATTTAACTTAACATGTTTAATGTACATATATACTTCTTCCTGTGATTCTGATTCTGATCCTGAACCAGTTCAAAATGAGGAATTGCTGCATACTTGTTCTTGCAGAAACATGGCTCCAGGACAGCATCTCATGCACTATCAATCTTCAGGCCATGTCACTGAGGGACTTGTGCTAATATTATTTTTCATGACAGTATGTGCTATCTTAACTATATGTGCTAGGTGCTGTGTGGTGTTTGCAATTGCATGTACTGTTTAACAGCCTGGCCCCATCTGAACACTGCATCACTTGGCTGTATACATGTGTATATCTGAATGACAATTAAACTTGAGTTTAAACTTATGTCACAAGGAGAATGAAATGCAGAGAAAGGTCCCTGCTGAATACTGAGGTGAAAGTATTTGTCCACGTGACTCTGGCCTGAGTGTGGATCTTGATTGAAAACATTTACACCAAATCCCTGGGATATCCATAATCAATACTATTTTCTTAGTTCAGCAGCTGCAAGAGAAATGTCATGAACAAAGAAGACCATTATATAATGTTTTCATTGATCCCTACCAAGATTTTCAATTGTGTTTACAGTGGCGGCTGATTCAAGCAGCTGAAGGCCACTGGCTGCACGCCAGTGCTGCTAACTGTAATCTGTTCCTTTCATGACAACAATGAGGGATAAGGTCATCTATGACAGGGCAACAGCAGAACTCCTAGAGATGCAACAAGGTCAAACAGTGATATATTCTAGTGGCAACATTCCATTATTGTTCTTGTCAGATGCATTAAATTCATCCACCAAGCATATCCATTCCCATACAAACCAATGGAAAGCCCACTTGAAAACCAAAATAATAGTGCAGCAGATCCTCATCAAGGGGTTGTTCTATAAAGATAATGATGTTGATATGATGATGACAATGATGATGAAGATGATGATTATGTTAATGAAGATAATGATGATGCCATTTGCCACTGGAAGAGGCAAGGAGAAAAGGAAATTTCAATTAGCTGAGAAGAGAAAATAAAGGAAGAGGGTGAGAAAATAAAGATCTTACACCCTGTCCTCCTACTGTCCCTTGTGCAGCAGAGACCTCCAAGCCAGAATGGGTCTCCTGATTTAATTATACAGTGCAAACCATCATCTCATGGGACAGAAGGCTGCCACTGCAAGGCAGACAATGCAAAAGGAAAGATCACAGTTTTTTTAAACATAGAAAAAGACAAGTATTGCATGCAGCACAGACACATGTTAATTGATCTATTTACACTCCACACACGTCTCCCAATCATCTTTATCAGACATTATTAGTATGCCTTTCTATTCCCTTTTTCCTTGCAGGCTTGTCTCGCTCCCCTTGAATGCATCCTCAACAGGTCAGAAGCAAGTTACCACTGATGAGAGTTTGCTTAAGGATGATGGAAAGAGCACATGGTCCTCCTAACCCTGCATTCAAGAATGCAGACCTTTACTGGAGTAACATATACAAAACACTGGGGGAGCTCAACAGCATCTATGGAAAGGAATAAAGAGTCAATGTTTCAGATGGAGTCCCTTCAACAGGACTCCACTGTGATATCATGCGGACCCGTACCGGTCCATTGCAGCTGACTACTAATGCTATCTTCTCACCTTGGCTACTACTACTCCTTATTCGAACCCTGCTCTCCTACTTACAAGCACAGAAACTCCCCTCAAAATTCCCTCTGCTACCCACCATAATCCCTACAGTTGCTGCCTCTCACCACTAAAACTAGCCATTGCATGCTGCTACTAGCTCCTCTATGCAGTCCAACCGACCTTCATCAGATTCACTAAGCAGTGACTACCTGCCTGGTTATCATCACCTTGAAAGACTAGCTTTTACTCATCCTACCCCTATCAATACAATCACCTCATCATCCAAAATATTGTGTTCTTTTGCCATCCAATCATCTTTGCTTCATTCTCAGAATAGTCACTGCCTTTCAGAGATTTCTTTCTTCTGGGGTTTAGTCATTTTTCGCCCAAGATATCAGCCTCCCTCTCCATTTACCTACTTCCCCTTTCTGAGCTCCCATCTTCACTCCCACCCTCTTTATTACTTGCTTGAGAGCTGCTGTTAGCTTAACTGAAGCCCATTTCAGTGGTAATAAAGCCCAATACTGTGCTTACCTTGAAACACCCAAAGTTAGACGGTTTTATCCAGAAAAGAGTGGGAAGTTGTTACATAGATTTGGGAGGTGATAATCTATTCAAGGACTGAGAGCAAATAAAAGTTGGTGGTGGGGTGGATTGAATAAACTTTATATAGTCAATTATGCCTAAAGTAATTTTAACTTAAACAAAACTCCAATAAATATTGTATTATTCACAAATCTTAGTGAAGTGATTTTTCATATCTTCGGTTCAAATGGACAATATCAATTTCACAAAAGCTGTACATCATTGGAAGACTAAATTGTAAACTACCAATATTGCATATGTCAGTCAGCCAAAACCTAGGATTATCTACTGGTCCAAATAACACGAGTTAATCTCCCATAAGCGGACACTTTAAGTGATTGCAACAATCTAATTGTTCTCAATTCTCTGCAAAGATAAGCACAGGCAAACATTAGTAGTTAATTTACTTCAGATAAGTACTTTCCAACTTCGAACAGCTCGCAGTAGTTCATCTACCTCTTCTGCTGTTAAATACATAATATCTTCTAAGGTTCTTCATAAGTCATTTCTATTGATATTGGCACAAAAGGCTCTCAGTTTCCATGGTAACAATTTCATGCAGGCTTTCCTCAATACACTGAACTTGAAGAACAAGAAATGATTTCTACCTCCCCCAAATTAATGTTCATATGGTGTTTTAAAATCCAAGCTAAACAATTAAACACATAACTGATTAAATCTGATTATTTAAAACTCCTTAAATTCAAATAACCTTGTCTCTGGTATAATTAGAGATTTATGTCACACTACCAGAAATTTTCCTCTGGATTTTCGAGCAGATGAAATAAACCTGTAGATAAATAATTGTAGTTTCTGAATTTGACTAATGATTAACTTCTGAGTCAATGCTGTAATTCCTTCCAACCCTATCTCCAAATTACTTGACTGCATTTTTAACCAGACCCACCACTAATTAACACCAAACCCCAGCAGACCTGAGTAGTATAACTATTCATTAAGAAAACAATCAATTTATTTTTTATGCTGCTTTCCTTCTTCCACTTATGAAGACATTGTTCATTTATTACCTTTGTTGTTTCATTTTGTCTTCAATCCATCTTTATCCCTCTTCTCCTTGGAATAGTAGTTCATGCTGATGACCCATAATGTCTGTAAAATTGCTCCGGGCTAGAGCATTTTTACATATTCAATAGAGATATGGAGATAAATGCTGCATACCTAAGCTTGAGCACTATGAGGTTTTAAGACAACTATATATGTGTTGTATTTATAAATGAATCTAAGAATTATGAGTAACATTCATTTGACTTACACAATGCAATGTAGCAAACTCCCACCCACTGGAATGAGAAAGCAATAGAGATAATTATGTTAGTGTCAGAAATGGTGACCAGGGGAGGAGACTTCAGCAATTCACCATCATAAGGTGTTTTAATCTTTATTAAAATCTAATGCTTTGTTGACATGTGTCAAAATGAGTTGTACAACTTGCTTCATTTTGCTAACCTCTGTTGTCCAAGTGAAAATATCTTTGAATCAGGAGTTTTGACTTCATTTTGATTATTCTGAATGCAGAAGAAGGAAAAGTTCAGTAGTCTGTGTAAGTTGGGTTGTGGGGAGGCAGATTTCACACATACAAAAAGTGGTATGAAACTTGAGTCGGTAGGTTACAAGCAGAAAATCTGTCATCGCAGATTCTGGAAGAAGCTGTATTTACTATCACTGTTAAAATCTTACAAGAGCAAAATATTGAGATGCCTCAGATCTGAAAGGGGTGAAATGTTGAAAATACTTGTTTGACCTACTGAACATTTGCATTTCTTCTGCTTTCATATTAAAATTCTGTCATGTCCTTGAAGTCCTGGCTAGTATCCCAAGCTTTGCTTTATAATTATTTACAAAAAATTATAAATAGATGTGGGATATCTTACAATTCAGATATAAGATTCCTTGGATCTGTCGCACAACATCTTACAAGACAGCCTTTGTAAATTAAGGTTTACAATTGCCCTTTTAAACCCATGAGGTCCAGGAGTCAAATTGGAAATTGTTGAAATCAAACCCATATCCACCACTTGCGCTGGCTGCTCATTCCACACTCTCACCACTCTCTGAGTGAACAAGTTCCATCTATAAATATATGATGTACCTTATTAATGGCATATCATATGATGTGACAGTTCAAAGTGAGTGGACTCTATGAAGTGAGATATGTGAGATTTGTAAACAGAAACAGTGGTTGAATAACAGAAATTGAAATAATGGGAGAAGTAACCCACGAGGTGACTCTGGAAACAGGAACACCCACACATTTGGAAAATAGTGTCTCACATTATATGCTGATCTGCTTTGGTGAATCACCTCCCACCTCCCTTACAAGCAATATCTAAAATTGAATAAATGTTGGGTTTTAATTCAAAAGGTGTCTGTTTCAACCAAAGCTGAAATATCAGGCCAGACTGTGATGCATTGTGGGCTGTAAGGTAGCATAGTGATTAGCACAACACTTTACAGTACCAGCACCCCAGGTTCGATTCCCGCCACTGTGTGTAGGAGGTTTGTATGTTCTCCCCATGGCCACATGGGTTTCCTCCAGGTGCTCGGGTTTCCTCCTACAGTCCAAAGATGTACCGGAGGGTAGGTTAAATGGTCATTGTAAATTGTCCCATGATTAGGCTGGAGTTAAATCAGGGTGCCACTGGGTGGCGTGGCTCAAGGACCCAGAAGGACCTACTCCACGCTGTATCTCCACGCTGAAATAAATGAAAATATTTCTGACCTCATTGAGTAGAAGCCCTGAGCCATCAAGCCTTTAATTCCTGGGATTCTGCTTGTGAACCTCCTCTGAATCCTCTCCACAGCCAACCCATCTTAGTGAGAGGGTCCAAAATTGCTCACAATTTGTTAGTATTAATGGCAAATGAACCAGACCTGTATACAACTGGCAACTGTGCTCTTTCTATTTCTTATCTTTCACTCTATCAAATTCTATTTTACCATATTAACATTAAATACATTTATAACATTTGTCTTAATCGTTATTTTTCATTCCAAATACTTAGCAGCTTTGGGTAAATAACTTACTCCTGAGTTCTATATCAGATTCGCTTTTTCCTAACTTACAGTAGAAACATTTTCTGATGGCTAATCCATGTTGCCATTTTGTTATTTTAAATGCACTTATCACGTCAGCTTTTCCTTTTCTTGTGAAAATAACCCCCAGTAGTCCGACCTTTAATGATCCATGTAATATATTCCCATTTGTTACACTTTTTTCTACATCTCTGTAAACCTTTCGTAACATAGAGACCATAAGAGATTGTGCATCATGATAATACTGACAGACAATGTGATCTGTAGCTTTCATTGTACAGGAAATGAGTTAGTACCATCATGGAGATCTCCCCATAGCAGAAATGAAGGAGAATTGTGAGAGAAGGCTCACAGAAAATGGGCGTTAGATTAGAAGGTAATGAGGCAACAGTTTAACAATCACCCAAAGTAAGTCTTTGATTGTGAGCCTTGAGTTCCCACCAAAGGAAAGGCCTCAAGATAACAGCAGCCATCAAATACAGATGAAGGTGTCTGAACAACATTCAACACTTCACATAAGTTTTGCAGAAACCTGCCAGCATTTCTAAGAACCAACTTTTCTAACTTAGCCTTATAAATTTTACTCTAAAAACAAACCAAAACCGCTGAGAGTCTAAGCCAAGAGATCGGCACTGCATGACGCACTTCCAAATAACAAAGATCCAAAGTCAAAAAAGGTATGTTCCATCCTTTAGCATGAAACCAGCAAAGATAAATGAAGTTACAGTGATAAAAATCTAACAAAATTCAATTCGAGAATTCGCAATCTTAGTATTCCAATTAGCAACAACAGAATTGGTGTTCTGTATGTATTTAAGCGATCAACAAAATAATATCACCCCATGGTTTGCTCCTCTCTACTGGACTAAAGTAAATAACCACAGCAAATGTGAATATGCAACCATGCTTTCATTTGCTTCTATCACACTCAAAGCCACATGACAGATTACCATAATAAATCCGCCACAAATACCAGACAGACAGAAAATAGATACATTGCTCCAACATTCCAGCCCCTTAATTATTACACCATAATAGTTACAAATACATACTACTAAAATAGGAGATATGAAATCTTCAAGGACAAACACCTTAACATTTATACAAATGCCCTCTTTCTTTTTTCTTCTTCCAGTCAAGTCATTTAACAGTCATCTAGAGGAGTAAGTGTTTGCTATCTGGAGGCAAATCAGGGTGGATAACTAGCAGGGCCTGACAAGGTGTTCCCTCAGACCTTGCAGGAGGCAAGTGCAGAAATTGCCAAGGCCCTAGCGGAGATATTTAAGTCATCCTTAGCAACAGGTGAAGTACCAGAGGATTAGAGGATAACCACAGGTGCTCCACTGTTTAAGAAAGGCTCTAAAAATAAACAAGGAACCTATAGGATGGTGAGCCCGATGTCAGTAAAGGGAAAGTTATTGGATGGTATTCTGAGGGACCGGATATACAAGTATTTGGATAGATATGGACCAGTTGAGGATATTCAGCATGGTTTTGTGCATGGTAGCTCTCTTCTAACCAATCTTATAGGGGTTTTTTGAGGAAGTTACCAAGAAAGCTGATGTAGACAAGGCAGTGGATGTTGTCCACACGGACTTTAGCAAGGCATTTGACAATGTTCCTCATGGGAGGTTGGTCAAGAACATTCAGTCACTTGGCATTCAAGATGAGGTAGTAAATCAGATTAGACACTGGCTTTGTTGGAGAAGCCAGAGAGTGGTAGTAGATGGTTGTCTCTCTGACTGGAGGCCTGTAACTAGTGGATTGTCACATGGATCATTGCTGGACCCATTGTTGTTCATCTTCTATATCAATGATCTGAATGATAATGTGGTTAACTGGATCAGCAGATTTGTGGATAACACCTAGATGTGTGGTGTAGTGGACAGTGGGAAAGACTATCGTGGTTTGCAGTGGCATCTAGACCAGCTGGAAAAATGGGCTGAAAATTGACAAATGGAATTTAAAGCAAACAAATGTGAGGTGTTGCACTTCAGTAAGACCAGCTAGGGTAGGTCTTACATAGCAAATGGTAGGGCATTGATGAATGTGGTTGAATAAAGGGATCTAGGAATACCAGTCCATAATTCGTTGAAAGTGGCTTCACAGGGAGACAGGCTCATAAAGAAAGCTTCTGACACATTGACACACTTCATAAATCAAAGTATTGAGTTCAGGTGATGTGATGTTATGTTGAAGCTATATAATTCATTGGTGAGGCCTAATTTGGAATATTGTGTGCAGTTTAGGTCACCTACCTACAGGAATGTTGTAAATCAAGTTGAAAGAATACAGAGAGAATTTGCAAAGATGTTGCATGGTCTGAAGGACCTGAGTTATAACGGAAAATTGAATAGGTTAGGATTTCATTCCTTGGAATGTAGAAGATTCAGAGGGGATTTGATAGAGTTATACAAAATTCTGAGGGGTATAGATAGGGTAAATTCAAGCATGCTTTTTTTTACTGAAGTTGGGTGGGACTAACACTAGAGGTCATGGGTTAAGGGTGAAGGGCGAAACGTTTAAGGAGAACATGAGGGAAAACATCTGCTCTCAAAGGGTTGTCAGAGTGTAGAAGGAGCTGCCAGTGTAAGTGGTGCATGCAAACTCGCTTTCAAGGTTTAAAAGACGTTTGGATAGGTACATGGATTGTAGGGGTATGGATGGCTTTAGTCCTGGTGCAGGTCAATGGGAGCAGGCAGTTTAAATGGTTCAGCATGGACTAGATGGGCCAAATGGACAGGTGTTGGCCCTGCTTCCATCTACAATGAGCATAAATGTCTTCCTTTTGGAACACTTCTGGTGGTAAGGATGGTGAGGTCTTCAGAGATTGGGTGATAGTATTTCCAAATCACTGGGATCATAGGATGCTTTATTGGACGATAATTATTATTAATCTGTACTTCACAAACGACTGCATGGAAACTTTTCATCAATATTCTGCATCTTCTTAGAGGAACTGAGCACTCTTTGTACAGACCTGATCAAGCTCTCCCAAGTTTTTCCATAATGGGAACCATCTGAAGACAGGGGGTTAAAAATCCACTAAATTCATTTTTGAAGAAAGACATCACTGCTCCATGAATTATTCCATTTCTCCACAGATTCTTGCAACTCACACTCAGCTCCAACAACATTTGTCACATTAACAGAGTGCAGTTCACGAACCTGCCCTCGTCTTGCTAGAAAGCATCAAAGTGCATTAATAAAGGAATCTGTGTCCAAATAAGATGCCATTTTAATGTTAACAGCTCATATAGTTAGATGGGTAAATATGACCTGAAACCTCTCCACTATACTCTTTCTGTTCTTCACCTCTGAAAATCCGAAGTACTCCACTCCTACATGAGTAAACACAGGTTCACTGGAGAGACCCTGTCCAGAAGTAAATCTGTCATATGCTGGCAACCTGGAACTGCATGCAACCTTTAATAAACAACACACTTAGACAGGATTCTCCTTATAGCTGTACCTGCACAAGGAATACATTAGTTTGGTGCAAGCTAGATAACAATGTGGTTACAGTCACCATGCCCACCTCTTGATGTACATATCTCTGTATTATCTTGTAATCTCATATCTACTTTTCACACTTCATCCCCTTTGAAAACTTGGGAATTCATCTGAAAGTCTCTTCGTTTGGCAAAGCCCAATGATCTCCATTTCAGCCTTTCTGAGCTCTTCCACTGAGAGGCAACTTCGGCTGATCTGACATTTGGCCTTCTCAATCTCTCTCTCCAAAGAGCACCCTTGTTGTTCTCATTCATGCAAGTCTGACTGAGCAAGAGTGGCACGCACAAAATACTGGAGGAACTCAGCAGGCCAGGCAACATCTATGGAAAAAAGTACAGTTGACGTTTTCAGTCTGAAACATCAACTGTACTTTTTTCCACGGATGCTGCCTGACCTGCTGAGTTCTTCCAGCATTTCGTGTGGGTTGCTGAGATAATATCCTTTATAAGACACTGGTCAGGCCATTGTTCACTAGGATGGTGACATTGTTCACTAGGATGTTCGTCAATGCATAACATGCATGAAAGAACTTCCTGCGATCCTTGCTGATGTGTCCTGCACACTAATAGCCAAAACAGACATAATTTTCTTCTAGGAAGGCAATCTTTTCACTATATGCCCTTTTCTCCAGCCGAGGACACGAATCTGATGTATGTTCACCTTCACAGAAAAGACCAACCCTGTTGAATGATGAGACCATTTCCCTTCCATTAATTCCAGGTTTAGTTTTACCTTTTCATCTTAGAGTGGACACAATGGTGGCAAAGCTGCTTCCATCAGCTTCACACACAAAATGCTGGAGGAACTCAGCAGGCCAGGCAGCAACTATGAAAACTACAGTCAATGTTTCGGGCCAAGACCCTTCATCAGGATTCTGAAATGTCAACAGTACTTTTTTCCATAGATGCTGCCTGGTCTGCTGAGTTCCTCTAGCATTTTGTGTGTGTGCTTGGATTCCCAGCATCTGCTGATCATCTCATTTTCCACTAGCCTTAGAACGAAGTTGTGACTTAATTTTGTTTACACCTTTGCTTATTGTCGGTGATGTTGTATCCTGTATATTTCCAAACACTGGGTGTGTAACAACCTTTACCTACCTTTTTATAAAATCAACAATATCAGTGAAAGTAATCTTATGGTTATATCTTTCTTGCAACTTACAGACCACCATTTTCCATTTATTCCCTAACCATATAGGGCAATTTCTTAATGACAATTGACTTATTAACAGGCATGTCGAGCTCATACACATACTGAACTTCTTCCATTGCATTACAACAGCCACTATGAAAAAGCCTCTATTGTCTAGAGGAGCTTTCACATCTTCAGATTTGATAAGTATCCAAGAGCCTTTTTCATGTAGCTGGATGCAATTTTATGTTCATCACCTAGATGTTCCTGTAGTAAAGCCTTAGCTTTTAGATAACCTTTCTTAGGGTCAACATGCTGGCAACTTCTGATAAGTTCTCTAGGGCGACCTCTGGTGTACTGATCAAGGAAACACTGTAGCTGTTCACCTTGCCTTCAACACCTTTTTCAAAAGCTCTCCTGAATACATGATATTGCAATATATTTCCATTGAAGGTTTTAATTTCTCTTTTAGGCAAAGATGAAGTGTGTTGCTGCTGTAGCAATATGGTTGTTATTTCAGTTTGCTTCCTCATCATATCAATAGTACTATTTTGACCTCTATCATCTAAAACAATAGTACTTCCCTGCTGTAATGTTCCATGAGCACGTTGAGCTGTAGGATATGGTGTAGGTTCAGAGTGGTGCAGGCTGAGCAACCTCTTGCGGGTTTGTCATGTATCCCAAACACTAGAGAAACAAACTAATCAACATTGATATTGAGTGTTTTTGTTTTTTTCTTGAGCCTTTTCTATATAAGAATTCACACCATAGGACTGTCTTGCTACAGTACCTTTAGCACCCGTCACATTTGAAGCCCTTAGCAGATTAACTTTAGCCATATGTGTGGCAATATCTTCCTCCAACTTAAACTGATCCTACTGTTCTTCCGGAGATTTTTGTCCCTCAAGAATCATTGACATTTAATTCAGTTGTAATGCATGCAGAGAAAGTAGAAGATATCGGAGATTTTCTTCCTGCAATAGAACTTTGAGCAGTGACATTAGACACACTGTCAATGGCTTCACGTCATCCTGTGGGTCTCATGTCCAAAGCAAAGTCAAAATATGTCTCGGAATTTGAGAATCATTGTTTAATGGAAGGAGAGATACATATTCACTTTTTGCAGCAATATGACCTTCAATATTACATGCTTGGTTCAACCATTGTTTCACCTACCTTATGAATGCACTGCAATAGTAAAAAATCATCCATTTAGTCTTTATGGTCAGGTTTGGGAAGCAATGAGATTCACATATGACATTGTTTAACAACATCTTCATGGAGATTAGTCCTCAAGGTGAGATTATACTTGTAAGAGATTTTTTTTATTTTTCATAAGATCATTAATTGATGATTCTTCACATTTGTTTCATACTCGTTTTTGATTAGATTAGCCTTAGCTTCAGCTTTAATTTCTCTTTTGCAAGCCCCATGTACAGGGCCATTGGTGCCAATTTCATTCTTTAATACACTCATGTTACTTTCTCTAGTAACTTTTTGTTTGCCCACAGTGATATTCAGTTCAATAAACGTAGACAACAAATTGTCCATGCATCCATGGCGCTTAAACCAGCCTGAACAAACAACCTTCAGTTCAAACAACAGTAACTGAAATATTTAGCACTTTGATAAAACAAAGCAATGAACCATCAGGTAGATGCCCCCAAGCAAGCAATGGTCCACCAAATGGGCAGGCAGCACTGTCCATTCAATCTGTGTTTAAACCACAAATACACAGCGTGAAACAACATAACATTGTTTACTTGCCGAATGCTGATCCGGTTTTGCCAATGGGTCCAGGGTAGTCCTTTCCTGTGATCTAGTGTTCATTTGGTATAACTTTTTTTTTTGTTGACAAAATATATCAGTTACTCTAAAACAGATCGATGCCACTGAGAGTCTAAGTCAGGAGATCAACACTGTATGGTGCCCTTCCAAATAATGAAGTTCCAAAGTCAATAAAGTTACGTTTGATCCTTCATTATGAAACCAGCAAAGACAAAATCAATTAAAAATAGCAATATAGTGACCTCAGCATTCCAATTAGTGATTTCAGAATTAGCATTCTATATATATTTAAACGGAAAACAAAAATAAATTATTATCCCATGGTTTATTCCCACTCAGCTGGACTAAACTGAGCAGCTAACAAAGACAAAAAGTGAATATGCAACAATACTCTTTTGCTTCTACCATGCCCAAAGCTACGTGGCAGATTACCACAAAACACCAGGACAGAATGCTTGATTATATTTATATACTTTCGTATATTTGATTACATTTTATTCTATATAATATTTGTCTCTACTTGGGATTTTTAATTTTGTCTTGTCTTTTTATGACAATATTGATTTATCTTTACAATCCATGTAAAGTACTTTCAGCTTTTATCTTAATGTATGAAAGGTGCTATATAAACCAAGTTATTATTATTATTATTATTATTATTATTATTAGCATGGATATCTTTCTAATAAAATGTTATGGGAGGATTATTTAAACATAAAAATTATATACTGCAGAAACAATTTATATCACACAATCTTGAAGTCATGGACTCATACAAATTGGGAGCAGACATTCATCTGCATTAATCCCATTTTTCAGCTCTTGCCCCATTGCTTTCAATGCCAGGCAAGTCAAATACTCATCTAGAAACCTCTTAATTGCTGCATCTTGCACTTTATCATTTACTTGGACTACATTTTTAGTAGCTTTTACACTTTATTCTGCACTGTTATCGATTTACCTTCCTGTAGCTCAATGCACTGTGTGGTGATTTGATCTGTACAAGCAGTATGCAACACAGGATTCTCACTGTATCTTGGTATACACGACAATAATAGACTAACACCAATATTTCCACCAGCCTCCCCCTACATAGCATTCTCACTGCTTTCAGCCTGGTACCGTAAGATAAAGGAACAGAATTAGGCTGTTAGGCTCACAGTCTGCTCTGCCATTCCATTATGACTGATTTACTATCCCTCTTAACACTATTCCTGACAGCCCGACTGTTCAAGAACCCTCACCCTCCACTTTATACATACAGAATAACTTTCACAGATTCACTACCTGAGGCTCTAGCCTGAGGCAGTGCCCTCTGGTCCTAGACTCACCTACTATAGGAAACAGTTTCCCTGTATCCACTCTATTCAGCCTTTCAATATACGGTAGGCTTCAATGAGATTACACCCACCACCCCTCCCATTCTTCTAAACTCCAATGTGTATTGGCCCAGAGCCATTTAATGCTCTTCATACATTAACCCTTTCATTCCATGAATCATTCTCGTGAGCCTCCTCTCCAACGCATGCATATCTTTTCGTAGATATAGGGCCCAAACCTGCACAAGGAGTTCCTAATCCCTTTACACCTCAATTTTTGAAACTTTTAGAAAATAGTGAACACCTTTATTCCTTCTGTCAAAGTACACAACCAGACACTTCCCTACTCTCTATTCCATATGCCACTTCTTTGCCCATTCTCCCAATCTAAGTCCTTCTGCAGATTCCCTGCTTCCTGAACACTACTTCCTATGATTTGCAAACCTGGCCACAAAAACCATCAATTCTGTCTTTGAAATCATTCACATATAACCTGAAAAGAAGCAGTCCCAGCTCCAGCCTCTCCAGAACACCACTAGTCATCGCCATGCAAACAGAAAAAGCTCCATTTTTTATTATCTTTGCCTCCTGCCTGTCAGCCAATCTCAAAGACCTCTGAAAATCCAAGTAAACATGCACTGACTCTCCTTTGTCAATCCTTGGAGCAACAGAGGAGGAGAGGTGACCTGACAGAGGTGTATAAGATGATCAGAGGCATTGATTGTGTGGATAGTCAGAGGCTTTTTCCCAGGGCTGAAATGACTAACACGAGGGGGCACAGTTTTAAGGTGCTTGGAAGTAAGTGCAGAGGGAATATCAGGGGTAAGTATTTTATGCAGAGAGTGGTGAGTGTGGGAAATGGGCTGCTGGCAACAGGGGTGGAGGCGGATACGATAGGGTCTGTTAAGAGACTCCTGGATGGGTTCATGGAGCTTAGAAAAATAGAGGGCTATGGCAACCCTAGGTAATTTCTAAGGTAAGGACATGTTCGGCACAGCTTTGTGAACTGAAGGGCTTATATTGTGCTGTAGGTTTTCTATGTTTCTAATCTTGCCTGTTAGTTCCTCAAAGAATGTCAACTGATTTTTCAGGTAAGATTTCCTCTTAAGGAAGCCATGCTGACTTGGGTCTATTCTATTATGTGCCCGGAAGTAGCCCAAAACCTCATCCTTGATAGATTTGAACATCTTCCCAACCGCTGAAAACAGGCTAACTGGCCTGTAATTTCCTTTCTTCTGCCTCCCTCCCTTCTTAAAAAGTAGAGTGATGATTTCAGTTTCCCAGTCTTCCAGAACCCTTCCAGAATATAGTGATTCTTGAAAGATCTGTCACAGTCCTGTCCGTAGATTCCTCGTTCCAGTTATTTCTTTTTCCCTGTGTTCTATTAAGCGGCTTGATTAAGGCACCTGATCCTCATTTTGAACCAGCAGCTTTAAAAAGGATCCAGGGACAGCTATTCAGTGCTGGACTGTTACCAGAAGTATGTCACCAGAAGCCAGTCACAGGTAATCAGTCACCGGTAACCAGTCACTGGAAGCCAGTCATTTCACCATAGACACTGTGGCTGTGCTCATCCCGGGGCCGCTGAGAATCGTGGACTCAGGTCGCCTCGGTGCCTGTGGCTGCTTAGCGAATTCGGTCGTTTTCGTGTCCAGTTGAGTTGCCGGCTGTTTTGCCGCTGCTCTGAGTAAGGTACGAATTCTGTCGTTTTCATGGTCGGCTGAGGCTGCTGGCCGTTTGCTGCCACTCCGAGCAAAGATACAAATAGGCTGTTGTTGTGTGGTTTTGTCTCCTCGTTGTCCAGTTCCTTCCAGCTGAGTAGGTCCGGCCATTTGCTGCTACTCTGGGTTGGGTATTCTGTCTTTTTGTCGTCCAACTCCAGTCCAAGTCCAAGCTCTTGGTCCAAGGTCCAAGTCTAAGCCAAGGTCCAGGGTTTGAGTCCGAGTCCAGGTTCCGAGTCCAGGTTCCGAGTCCAGGTTCCGAGTCCAGGTTCCGAGTCCAGGTTCCGAGTCCAGGTTCCGAGTCCAGGTCGAGTCCAAGGCAAGTTCAAGTCCAGGTTCCTTGTCCAGGTCGAGTCCAGGTTTTACCGGTTTGTTATCCAATGTTTATGTCCATGTTGACATTTTGTCCTCACTCCCTGGCCTTCCTAGTAACTATTAATAAACCCAGTTCTGTTTATACTACCTCTGTGTCTTCCACTTGGGTCCACTCCTATGCCTCCCTTGTAACAAGATCATTACTAATGCCTCCACAATCTCTTCAGCTACCTCCTTCAGAACCCTGAGGTGTAGTCCATCTGATACAGGTGATTTATCTATCTCCAGACTTTGAGACCCAAGCACCTTCTTCATAGTAATAACAACAACACTCAGTGCTGCTCCTTGACACTCTCAGATTCCTGACATACTTGTGGTGTCTTCCACACTGAATATGCTCATTTGTTTATTGCAGCCATACCAGAAGTCAGAGGATATAGGGTGTTATCATCATCAGGTTAAACCAAGACATACAATTGTGTCATCTGTATTACTGTGGAGATCAGGTTTATGCTCTCTAATGAGGTCTCCTAAGGTGTGCATGTATAACGAGAAAAGAAAGGGACCAAGACAACTTTCATGAGCAACAACAAAAGGTATGTTGTATCTTTTAGAAGATTGGTCTCCAAGACAGACAAAAACAAATTCTCTCTAAGATATATGAGCCAAACCAATTAAGGCCAATACCAGAGGCCAAGCCAGTTCTCAAGTTGATCTGGGAGAATGTTCTGGTCAGTTACACCACTTAGATCTAGAAGAATTAGAACTGCTTCCATGCTGAGCCTGAGGTCAGTGTCAATTTTGGCAAGGGCTGTCTCCGTGCCGTGGTTTGGTCTAAAACCCGACTGAAACTTTTCTAGAATATTGTTCTCATTCAGCAAGTTGTTGCGTTAGATGAAAACAACTTTCCCAAGAACCTTACCCAGGAAGGGAAGATTTGAGATTGATCTGTAGTAGCTAGCACCTCACTGTCAAAGTTTGGCTTTTAAAGCAGGGGTTTGACAGCTGCAGTTTTGAAGGCATCTGGAGACACTTCAGTTTCAAGGGATGTATTAATATTTTTTAAAGTATTAAATGAGATCTTAAAAAGTGTGGTAGGGACAGGGTCAAGACAGCAAGTAGATGTTTACTCTTTGTTACAATCTTACAATGTTCTATATAGAAGATGCTTGTAAATTTTGACATTGTTGCTCTCTTTTTCTGAGGTTGGCTATAGACATTACCAGTATCTGTAGCTATACTCTCCCTAATGGAAGTAATTTTGTTGCTAAAAATTATTGTGACTTCCTCACATCTTGTGGCAGATGCTTGACGGAGGTTATTATAGATTAAGTCAGGGTTCAACAGTCAGTTTTTAGTTGAGAACAATATTCTTGAATCACCACTATTCCCTGTAATCTTGGAAAAATGGTCTCTTCTTGCAGAGTGTAAGGCAATGTTAAAGGAAGCTTGAAAATATTACAGTAGACCTCCATTTTTTCTCCAATTTCCCTGAGATGCTCTGCATAATCTTCTGAATTTGCAGACATGATTGTTTGAGCATGGTGATATTTGAGTAAGTGATTTATTTTTAACCCTAAATGGGGCCACTATGTTTAATATATTTGTCAAGCTCTTGTTGAAGGAATCAACCATTTAATATGCTGAGCAGCTGGGGTCAGATGGGTCAGATAAACTAGCCAGCTCAGAAAATTCAAGTTGCATTGCAGCATTGACAAACCATTTTTAACTGTACTTTCTTTTGTGGCCTTGATTACAGGTAGAAGGGCATCAAAAATACAGAAAAATGATCAGGGACAGTGGTATCAGACAGATAAACATTAATAATATTTAACCTTATAGTTGTTACTAAGTCAGGTATATTTCCAAATCAATGGGTGGGTTCAATGACATGCTGGGTAAGATCCAGGCTGCCTAGCAAGCTCATGAATTCAGCTGTCATAGAGGTTGCATGTGAGGGATCATCAATATGAATATTGAAATCACCAGCGATGACAATCCTGATATAGTTCAATATAACAGATAAGACTTCTGAGAACTCCAAGAGAAAGCAGGCACTGGGTTTAGCAAAGAGATAAATGAAAACGTAGAGGACAACATCTACATCACAAATTTTATTTTAACCTATCCTTCTGATGAGAATAAAATCAATGACATAATTTATCAAATAAAATCAAACAGTGCTAACTTTAAGGATAGCAGGCAATATTTCAACCTTTTTCTCCATTTGGATTGCAAGGCTATGAAAATAGCCCTAATTAATATCCACAGTATTTTTAACGAAGGTCCTTAATTTATTGTTGAGGGTTTTCTCATTAGTTGCATGAGAGGTGCAAATCTAATGTCAATGTGAAGAGGTGAAGGATGTGTTAGAGAGTAGTATGACTAACCAAACAATCCCCATCTGTGAATAGAAAGTCGAGGGTTTTTAGGTCCAAAGTCTATGTGTTACTGATTAAATGACAAACCATAGTGACTCACCTTTCTGTGCATTTCCTCTTGTGCAGTAGCCCATTCAAATTATCGTCACTTTAGGACTAATGGAAAAGTGGGAAATCCATCTATTTGACTTTTAAGGAGAAATTAATTAGAGTATGCTTCTGTAATTACGTAAATGCTGTTATTACCTTGGCTGGAATACAGACCGTTAGATTGCATTTGTAACTATGATTCAGTTTACTCATGTACATTATCCAGGGAATATGCTTGTTGCTTTATTGATAGATTTAGCAAAATTTATGACCATTATAAGTCAAGTATGAAATGCAATCTCTTAAAGAGACTTAAAAAAACAATTATATATTAGAGATGCCAATGCTTACTGTGCAGTTGGTTATTCATTTCTGCTAGATAGTTATATTGACAGTTGGAAATTGAGGAGCAAGGTCAATACTACTTGTGAATCCATAGCAGAGTTAAGGTACTAAACTATTATGAAAGTGTTAGAAAAATCTACAGATGGAAATTGCATTGCTTTGATGGCTTCAAAAGGAGATAAATAGAAAGCATGTCAGAACATTTTTATTTCAAAAACATTATGATTTACATAATGGGTTCTTCCTACAAAACCCCCTTCAGAGTGGGGTGTGTGTAATGTGGTCACGATCTTTCATGAAACAATACTTCAACTGTTTGTTTATTTTTTCAAAACATTCTGTTGTATCCTAAGCACAAAGAATGCCTACAGATGTCAATATTCATCATTATTTATCTTCAAGTTTACTACTGTTTTGATGTTTATGCAGCTTTAACTTTAAGAAGTATTTAAAAAGTTACACAAAATGCTGAACAACACAGACAAAATGCTGGAGGAAATCAGCAAATCAGGCAGCATCCATGGAAATGAACAAGCAATCAAAGTTTTGGGCCAAGACCTTTCTTTGGGACTGGAAAGGAAGGGGGAAGACACCAGGATCAAAAGATGGGGGAAGGGGATGGAGGTTAGCTGGAAGGTGATAGGTGAAGCAAGATAGGGAGGAAAGATAAAAATCTAGTGTGGAAGGAATCTGATAGGAGAGGCGAGTGGACCAAAGGAGAAATGGAAGGAGGAGGGGACCCAGGCGCCAGTGATAGGCAGGTAAGAAGAGGCAAGAGCTCAGAGTGGAGAATAGAAGATGAGAGGAAGTGGGGGGGGGGGGTTATCATAAATTAGAGATCTGCTTTGTCAAGCACCTCCATTCCATTCACCAAAACCAGAACTTCCCAGTGGCCCAGCATTTTAATTCTGATTCCCATTCCCTTTCTGACACGTCTGTCTATGGCCTCCTCTTGTGCCATGATGAGGCCACCCTCAGAGTGGAGAAGCAGCACCTTGTATTCCAGTTGGGTAGCCTCCAACCTGATGGCAAGAATATCGGCTTCACCTTCTGGTAAAAACAAAGCCAACCCCCTTCCCTCTTCTATTCCCCACTCTGGCCTCTTATCTCTTCTCACCTCCTTTCATCTCCTCCTGGGTCCCCACCTCTTTGCATTTCTCATATGATCCATCTCCTCTCCTATCAGATTCCTTTATCTCCAGCTCGTTACCTTTCCCACCTATCATGTTCTAGCTATCCTCCTTCCCTTCCACCCCCTCAACTTTTTATTCTGGTGTCTTCTCCCTTCCTTTCCAATTCCAAATAAAAGTCTTGGCCTGAAACTTTGACTCTTTGTTCATTTCCATGGATACTGCCTGACCTGCTGAGTTTCTCCGGCATTTTGCATATCTTGCTTTGTTTATTACTTGGTAAGTTTTACTGTACCTTTAAGCTTTTAGCTTTCCACAAACAAGTTCTATGCTTGGTGCTGATAGGTCAAGGCAATGACTGGCCAGACATCATCAATCATTCCTATTCAGCTCTTTAATAGAAGAGAATTTTTATTCATAAAGGATACTCTCACAATAGCAACTATAGTCACATGAGTATGCAGTAGCTATTTAAAGGGATTCATACACAATTGCAAGAGTGGTGACAATTGTGCTCTTTGATGACAGTGTATTCAAAGGCCACAGACCGGGTTAAGTGAAGTGAATAATTGGCCAAGAGTAGAGGTTTTTTCAAGAAAAAGTTGCTAACATCAGCTTTGAAGTGGAGAGGTTGGGGGCAAGGGCAAGTAAAAATAGCTATTAACTATGGTGAAACAAGATGGTTTTTTGAGCAACAGCACACACAAAATGCTGGTGGAACACAGCAGGCCAGGCAGCACCAATAGGGAGAAGCGCTGTCGATGTTTCGGGCCGAGACCCTTCATCAGGATCTTCGTCAGACCCTTCGAAGGGTCTCGGCCCGAAACGTCTACAGTACTTCTCCCTATCGATGCTGCCTGGCCTGCTGTGTTCTACCAGCATTTTGTATGTGCTGTTGTTTGAATTTCCAGCATCTGCAGATTTCCTTGTGTTTGGTTTTTTTTGAGAATATCTTTGGCAAGGTAATTAAGAAATTGGAAAGACAACCAAAGCCTGGAATGAGTTATATTCTAGTGTTAATCTAAGGGAAAACATGTAGGTGATAACATCTGAAGAAACAGAAAAGTCAGTTTTAATTCAAGAAATGAAGAGATTCATGAGATCCCTTTATATTAATGGGTAGAAAGAAAAAAAGGAATATAATTAATATTTTATCAAGTCGTCAGGGTGTTTGGGGAAGAAAATGCAGGCAATGACATCCAAGGAAACAACATTGTCAGTCTTAATTCAGGAAAGGAAGAGAATAATTAAATCCCTTTACATTTAGCGTTAGGAACAAAAGGAATGTATTTAATGCTTAATCAAGTCAGGATGGTTCAAAGTGTTGTACAACCGATTGATTAGTTTTAGGTCTCATCAGTAAATAGAAATAAATATTGATTGATTACAATGAAGAACCTTTCCATTGTTAATAATGAGAATTTATTTATAAATCTACTATGACACAATTATTTTAAAAGTGAGCTAACAAGCCAATGAAGTTATATTTGCATTTCACTTTCCTTTCATATCAGTTTAATGTACATGTCACATTAAACATTGATCACAATCAGATAAGATTTATTTACTGATGTATGCGTCTTTACATTATGTCTTTGGATAGGGGATAATGAAGAGTATTTAGTGAGACTCTGTTAATTATAAATGTTCTGCCCAAATACATTGTGCCATCCACTAAATTCAAAATCAATATAAATTTTAAAGGCATCATAAAAAGGTACACTAGTAAAATTAAACATCTGTAAAATTATGTTATTTATTTAAGAGATGCAACATGGAATAGGCTCTTCAGGCCCTTTGAGTGACATCACACGGCAACCCTCATGGCCGGCCCAATCATGAGACAATTTACAATGACAGATTAACCTAGCAACTGGTATGCCTTGGACTATGGGTGGAAACCAGAGCACCCAGAGGAAACCCACACAGTCATGGGGTGAACGGACAAACTTCATACAGCAATGGGAATTAAACCCGGGTCACAAGTATTGTAAAGCATTGTGCTAACCACGATACTACCATGCCACCCAATTAAAAATTAAAATTGTATTCTATCAAGCATAACCATTATTAAGTTCTAGTCAGTAATACTATATACCTAATAGATACATTAAAAGAATAAGAATATTTATGACATGTTTAAAACTTAGTCCCATAATATGAAGTTCTGAAAAAATTATATATATAAGATATATGATGGATATTCACTTATACACTGTCCAGGGCCAGGGGCCTTTTTGTCAAGCTCAGCTTTCTAACATAGCAGCTGACTCTTGTAGAGATCATAGTGTTGTTTTTGAGTAAGTTAAACTTCTAACCAATATTCTTTGTTCAGCTTCTGAACAAAGCTTCTAAACAGGAGCCAGTCTTCAGTTCTTAATGTAAGTGTCAAGTAATAATCGGTCTGAAATTAAAAGGGCAACTTTATAGAGAGCATGGTTTACAGAGCACAGGATGCTGCCTTACAACCCAGAGCTAGTTGCAGTGCAAGACAATGGGGTATGTTAATTGTCAAACCAGACAACATTAAGTTATTTAGTTCAAGGGAGCTTGCAGACCAAATTGATCCTATCACTTAGCATATCAAAAAACTGATCTGTTTTCAGTTGGAAGTTTTGTGTGCTCAGAGAGTCAATTCCATGGCATTAATTATGAGAGGCATAGATAGCGTGGATAGTCAGTACCTGTTTCCCAGGGCACCAATAGCAAACACCAGAGGGCATATGTACAAAATTAAGGGAGGGAAGTTTAGGGGAGACATCAGGGGTAAGTTTTTTTTTTACACAGAGGGTTGTGAGTGCCTGGAATGACTTACCAGGGATGGTGGTGGAGACTAAAACCTTAAGGATATTTAAGAGCCTCTTGAACAGGCACATGGATGAAAGAAAAATGGAGGGTTATGGGGTAGTGTGGGTTTAGTACTTTTTTTTAAGGATTATATGGGTCGGCACAACATGGAGGGCTGAAGGGCCTGTACTGTGCTGTAAAGTTCTATGGTTCTAATTATGGATATCTGGGAACTCTAATCCCCAGAGGATTTTAGAGCACTTGGGTGAAAAGGTATTTGAAAAAAAATCACACTTGAGAAGTCACCAAGTGGCAAAAAAAGGCAGTATAAATTTAAGAGAACAGTTAGGTTTTTTTTAGAAATGGTCAAGGAAGAGCAAGAAGAATAACAGAAAGACAGAGAGGCTAGAATCCATTCTTTTGTATTCTAATTCTATACCTGTATTTTGGAAATCTTTTGTGTTTTAGAAATGGTTTGTAATCTGGGAATCTCTTATAAGATAGAAAACTTCTGAGTTTTAAATGTGTTTTAAGAATCTTGTCTGGATTTAAACGCTTATCACTAAAAATATTGTGAAGCAATCCACCACTCAAGTCGTGGGTTCTGGCAGCTAAACTCACCAATAGAGGATAAACAGGGAAGTGAACTAGTCTTTGAAGAGTAGGTAGCTACAGTATAACTTCCCTATCGTGAGGATACCCATAACTATCTATATCAGATAGGGCTTAAGATTGTTGTTTGAGCTTAGAGCTTCGTGGCCAGCAAACCTGATACCATCGTAGTCGATAACAAGATTCCCTGCCATTTCTAGTGTCAATATATTGAAGTGAAAACTAGAAATATGTTTCCACAAGTTTAGAATGTTCACTTTCAATGCCACGTTATGATCATCCAATTCAGATTCACTGGAAAAGTGGAAAAGATTAAATGGAATGGTATCAGGTCTATTTCTCCCCTTGGATCAAGTCATATGTCTATTTCATTTTGATAGGTGATGGTAGGAGGCAATCTACACCCATGGAATGTTTATGTGAAAGTGAGTGAACACGAATGCATTCAGAATCTATTATTGCATATAGAACAGAGTGAAAATGAGCATTTTGTTTTTCTCTATTAAAAAAGTGTTACTTTCATAAGTTCTATCATAAGGTACTCTTAGTACTGTAAACCTTGTAGTTCACATTACTTTCAAATAAATCATACACAAGACCTCACTTCAAGTGCCATCTGTTCTGAATTTATCAGGATGTAATTTGCATTGTTGTAGTTTCACAAGCTGTAGCAGCTTCAGTGGAAGCTGTTAATGTAACTGCTACCAGCAGGTGTTTGGAGTAATCTTTGATGATTATTCCAAATTTCAGATGAAACTTATTTTTCATTATGATTTGCACCTTGCTGTAGGCATCTAAGTTTAAATATAGTCATTTTTCTTTCTACAAACAAGTCTCAGAGAGCTAAATTAATTTTAAAAAAATTGAAACAGGGATATTACAGAAATACTGTTTGATTGATGCCCTATTTGCAATAAAAAAAACTGCAGAATAAACTAAAATATGGTCATTAGCCCACTAAATTGTGTGGATTATATTATGAAGTAAACTCACTAACATCAAACAAAATGTATTTTTTGTATATTTCAACATTTAAAAATGAAAAACAATGCCTTTACTGTAAATGGAACAAATTACAGAAAATAGATCAGCCAATCAAAAAAAATCCTAGAATTATCTGTAATTAAAGACAATTTAATTTCTTCGAAGTCGGACCATTTAACAACTTCCACCAAACAGAAACACTAATGTAAATTTAGTGGGACCATAGCTTGATGGCAATAATCAGAACCATGCTAGGTTTAAAATAGTAAAGAAATGGAAGCAGAGTACTATAAGCCAAACTTAGACATTTGGAATGAATGCAATCTCTATAGGTTGAAAAGAAATCTAGCTCGTGTAAATTAGAATAAAGGACTGGCAAGCAAAGTTGAACAATGAGCAACCTTTAAGAACGATATGACTCAGGAAGATCAGAAGTTTATGGATTGTCTTCTGACAAAAAAAAAGCTGATATGCTTAGCTTCTATCATTTGGAGTTTACAAGAGTGATGGAAACATATGAAATCCTTAAAAGGTCTTGACACTTTTCCACACTACACTTCCTTCTAATTTGCATTGATTTCACAAATAACACACAGCAAAGTGACTGACAACATAAGGCCTCCTTTTTTTTTGGACACTGGGATACTGATCTGCTGTATGAGTTACAAATCACTTCCCTGTCTAGCATTACATCTCAAGTTTCATGTTAATAAAATTCTGCCCAGATAAAATTGTACACGGACTTCTGCACCGCTCTGGTATTTAGTCAGCTTTCAAAAAGATATAACTGTTAATTCTGGAAAGAAGAATTAAATCAAAGTCTATTGTGTTGTCTTAGTGATTATGTTTTGAAAATGAACCAGCAAGTTATATCTGTGTCTATGCTCATGCAAATCACCACAGCAGGACTAGGCACACATAATTTCTTTGGGGCAAAATCCTGAAACTCCAGACAAAAATTACTCTATTTTAAGCTCCTTTTCAAAAACTATGAGTCAGCTGCAAAGACAAAACAAACAAGAAAACTGAAATACTGTTGGTATTGGGTTTGCTGACCACAAAGTTCTAAACTCAATTGAAGACTGTAAGCCTGATCGGATGCAAAGAACTATGAATGCTCTTATTAAATGGAGATGAGACTGTAACTACCTAATCTTTAAAGACCAGTTGAATTCCCTGTTTATTCTTCATGGTGAGTTTATCTGTCAATACCCACTATTCGAGTGGTGGGTCTCCTCTCTCTACCAAGGAGAAGGCTAACAAGCAACACACACAAAATGCTGGTGGAACCCTGAGGGTCTCAGCCCGAAACGTTGACAGCACTTCTCCCTATAGATGCTGCCAGGCCTGCTGCGTTCCACCAACATTTTGTGTGTGTTGCTTGAATTTCCAGCATCTGCAGATTTCCTCGAGAAGGCTAACAAAGTAGTTTAAAATAGAGGTTATTCTTTATAGTGATACACCTTCAAATCTAAACACTCTTAACACATATTAAACTCAGAAAGGATTTCTATCTTATAAAATATTTCTAAAGTACCAACCATTTCTAAAGCAATATGTATTTCCTAGACATAAAGCATGTTTTAATTGTAAAGTTCAAAGCACAAAGGATTAAGGAATTCCCTAATACAAAGGATTAAAGATCTCCAAAACACAGGTACAATTCCTATAAACTAAAAAGATGCAGATAAACAAGTTGTCCATTGTAGAATCCAAAGTTGGATTCTCACTCACCCCATGCTTCTTTCAGGTTTATTCTCGATATTCCTTACTTCATTCCAAGGAAGTCTGAACTATTCTTTACATTTATACCCATTTTCTCCAGTTTGGGTGACTTAAAAAGCATGTGATATTTCCTCTGATATACTTTTAAAATAAATGGTCTAAAAGCATTTTAGAGACATAGACCTCAGCTTAATGTTCACCGTTCACAACTAATACTGGAAAGCTATCCTCTGAGTATATAAACCTTTAATTGTAAATACATCAGTTAATGATATGCTAAATGATATCATCCATTGTTCTGCAAGCTTCCTTGAACTAAGCTGCTTAAGAGTCAGCTTGACTGTTTGCAACAAGCCTAATCAAACAGCCCATTGTCTGATAAGACTATAAAATATATGAGCAGAATTAGGCCATTTGGCCCATCATGTCTGCTCTGCCATTTCATCCTGGCTGATCCAATTTTCCTCTTCACCTCAATCTCCTGCCTTCTGCTCATATCCTTTCATACCCAGACCAATCAAGAATATATCAACCTCTGCCTTAAATATATATAAAGACTTGGCCTCCACAGCTGCCTGTGGCAAAGAATTCCACAGATTCACCTCTCTCTGGTTGAAGAAATTCCTCCTCATCTCCATTCTAAAAGGACACCTCTGTACTCTGAGGCTGTGTTCCCTGGTCTTAGGCTCCCCTACCATCGGAAACATCCTCTCCACATCCATTCTACCAAAGCCTTTCACCATTTGATAGGTTTCAATTAGGTCACTCCTCATTCTTCTGATTTCTAGTGAATACAGGCCCAGACCCATCACATTCTCTTATATTGCATCTTGAGAAGCAATAAAGCAAGTTTAGTTACTTTCCACAGACAGAGCATGTTCAAAATACAGAGATATTTTGCCAAGCTATGCTTTAAATACAAGCTGATTCCTGCTTTCTATTTACATTTTAAGAACTGAAGACTGAATTTATTCTATAGTCTGAGGCCCTCTGTTGGTCAGGTTTGACTATGGATATTGCATACTAGCTGTCTATGTGATGTGCAAGCCAGCGCAGTACGATATGGAGAGCAAGTTGTTGCCCATGCAGCAAGCTCCCCTCTCCATGCATCCGATGAATCCAAAGGAACGGCAGAGACTAATGCAATTTGGCACCAGTGACATTGCAGGAGTTGTCAGTCGGAGTTGAACTCAATGTAAGATGGCCTTAGGGACTCCAGCACCAGATTTCTCCTTGGGGTTTACTCCCGAAGCCTTCCCCATGAGAGGGTATAGCCACAAGGCGGTGGAGGCTTGAGGTCAGAGTTTTTCTTCTCGTAGCTGAGCTGCCAACCACGGCTGACAAGCCCCATCTTCCCGAAGCAACTGGTTTTGAGGAAACCATGGGATTCTATCAACCAAATATACAAATTGTTCTTGTAACTAAACACATACCTAAATAGTAAGCAAAACACATTCAAATAGTTCTACCTTGCATCAATAGAACACTTTGTAGACATTAGAGGTCCTAGGATTAGATCACTATCTCTGAAGAAATTGCTACAGAACAGGTAAAAAGTTTGTCAGGATATCACTTTCCTCAGGAGTAGCTATCTTTCTCCTTTTGGTAAGTCCTTTACTATTGTATAACAACAAACAAAGTATAGTAAGATTGATGTTTTTATACATCAAAGATGTCATATCATGATAGTATAATGCCATCATTAGCAGTGAACAACACATTTAGAAACATAGAAAACCTACAGCACAACACAGGCCCCTCAGTTCACAATGTTGTACCGAACATGTACTTACTTTAGAAATTATCTAGAGTTACCCTTAGCCCCCTATTTTTCTAAGCTCCATGTATCTATCCAGGAGAGTCTTAAAAGATGTTTTCTACCACCATCACTACCCTGTGTGTTTAAAAAAAAATAATAAAAAAAAAATTAAAAAAAACTTACCTCTGACATCTCCTCTGTACCTACTCCCCAGCACCTTAGAACTGAGCCATCTCGTTTCAGCCCTGGGAAAAAGCCTCTGACTATCCACATGATCCACTTATACACCTCTATCAGGTCATCTCTCATCCTCCATCGCTCCAAGGAGAAAAGGCCAAGTTCACTCTACCTATTCTCATAAGGGATGCTCCCCAATCCAGGCAACATCCTTGTAAATCTCCTCTGCACCCTTTCTATAGTTTCCACATCCTTCCTGTAGTGAGGTGACCAGAACTGAGCACAGTACTCCAAGTGGGGTCTGACCAGGGTCCTATATAGCTGCAACATTACCTCTCAGCTTTTAAACTCAATCCCATGGTTGATGAAGGTCAATACTCTGTACGCCTTCTTAACCACAGTGTCAACCTCTGCAGCTGCTTGGACTTGGACCCCAAGATCCCTCTGATCCTCCACACAGCCAAGAGTCTTACCATTAATATTATATTCTGCCATCATATTTGACCTACCAAAATGAATAACTTCACACTTATCTGGGTTGCACACCATCTGCTACTTCTCAGCCCAGTTTCATATCCTATCAATGTCCCGCTGTAAGCTCTGACAGCCCTCCACACTATTCACAACACCTCCAACCTTTGTGTCATCAGCTAATTTACTAACCCATCCCTGTACTTCCTCATGCAGGTCACTTATCAAAATCACCAAGAGGACGGGTCCCAGAACAGATCCCTGAGGCACACCACTGGTCACCAACGTCCCGGCAGAATATGACCCATCTACGACCACTCTTTGCCTTCTGTGGGCAAGCCAGTTTTGGATCCACATAGCAATGTCCCCTTGGATTCCATGCCTCCTTACTGTCTCAATAAGCCTTGCATGGGGTACCTTACCAAAAGCCTTGCTGAAATCCATATATGCTACATCCACTGCTCTACCTTCATCAATGTGTTTAGTCACATCCTCAAAAAATTCAATCAGGCTCGTAAAGCACGACCTACCTTTGACAAAGCCATGCTGACTATTCCTAATCATATTATGCATCTCCAAATGTTCATAAATCCTGCCTCTTAGGATCTTCTCCATCAACTTACCAACCACTGAAGTAAGACTCACTGATCTATAATTTCCTGAGCTATCTCTATGCCCTTTCTTGAATAAGGGAACAACATCCTCAACCCTCCAATCCTGTGGAACCTCTCCCGTCCCCATTGATGATGCAAAGATCATCACCAGAGGCTCAACAATCTCCTCCCTCGCCTTTCACAGTAGCATAGAGTATATCTCATCTAGTTCCAGATACTTATTCATCTTGATGCTTTCCTAAAGCTCCAGCCATCCTCTTTCTTAATGTCTATATGCTCAAGCTTTTCAGTTTGTTATAAACCATCGCTACAATCGCCAAGATCCTTTTCCATAGTGAATACTGAAACAAAGTAGTCATTGAATACCTCTGATATCTTCTCTGGTTCCATACACACTTTTCTACTGTCACACATGTTTGGTCCTATTCTTTCATGTCTCATCCTTTGCTCTTCAAATACTTGTAGAATGCCTTGGGATTTCCTTAATCCTGCTCGCCAAGGCCTTCTC
Source organism: Hypanus sabinus (assembly GCF_030144855.1). Classification (NCBI taxonomy): domain Eukaryota; kingdom Metazoa; phylum Chordata; class Chondrichthyes; order Myliobatiformes; family Dasyatidae; genus Hypanus; species Hypanus sabinus. The sequence goes on from NC_082707.1 coordinate 36,898,445, forward strand.
ATGGCCCCTTCTGGCTCTCCTAATTTCATTCTTAAGTTCCTTCCTGCTAGCCTTATAATTTTCTAGATGTCTGTTATTACCCAGTTTTTTTTTACCTTTCAGAAGCTTTTCTTCTCTTCTTATCTAGATCTTCAACAGTCTTTTCAACATGGTTCCTGTACCCTACTATCCTTTCTCTATCTCATTGGAACATGCAGAACCTATGCATCCCCTGAACATTTGCCCCATTTCTGCCGTACATTTCCCTGAGAACAACTGTTCCCAATTTAAGCTTCCAAGTTCCTGCCTGATGTTTCATATTTCCCCTTACTCCAATTAAACGCTTTCCTAACTTCTCTGTTCCTATCCCTCTCCAATGCTATGGTAAAGGAGATAGAATTGTGATCACTATTTTCAAAATGCTCTCCCATTGAAAGACCTGGCACCTCACTAGGTTCATTTCCCAATACCAGATCATGTACAGCCTCTCCTCTTGTAGGCTTATCTACATATTGTGTCAGGAAACCTTCCTGAACACACCAAACAAACTTCACCCCATCTAAGCGTGTTGATCTAGGGAGATGCCAATCAATATTTGTGAACTTAAGATCTCCCACCACAGCAACCCTGTTATTATTACACTTTTCCAGAATCTGTCTCCCTATCTGCTCCTCGATATTCCTGTTACTATTGGGTGATCTATAAAAAACACCCAGTAGAGTTACTGACCCCTTCCTATTCCTAACTTCCACCCACAGAGACTCCGTAGACAATCCCTCCATGACTTCCTCCTTTTCTGCAGCCGTGACACTATCTCTGATCAGCAGTGCCACACCCCCAACTCTTTTGTCTCCCTCCCTATCCTTTCTGAAACATCTAAAGCCTGGCTCTCTAAGTAACCATTCCTGCTCCTGAGGCATCCAGGTATTTCTAATGACAACAACATCTTAGCTCCAAGTATTGATCCATGCTCCAAGCTCATCTGCTTTGTTCATGATACTCCTTGCATTAAAATCGACACATCTCAAACCATCAGTCTGAGTGCATCCCTTCTCTATCACCTGCCTATTCTCTCTCAGTCTCTTCAGTTCGGCTCCCACCCCCCAGCAATTCTAGTTTAAACTCTCCACAACAGCCTCAGCAAACCTCCCTGCCAGGATATTGGTCCCCCGGGATTCAACTGCAACCCGTCCTTTTTGTACAGGTCATACCAATCCCAAAAGAGGTCTCAATGATCCAGAAATCTGAATCCCTGGCCCCTGCTCCAATCCCTCAGCCACGCATTTATCCTCCACCTCACTCTATTCCTATACTCACTGTTGCATGGCACAGGCAGTAATCCTGAGATAACTGCCTTTGAGGTCCTGCTTCTCAACTTCCTTCCTAACTCCCTGTAGTCTGTTGTCAGAACCTCCTCCCTTTTCCTGCCTATGTCGTTGGTACCAATAGGTATATGACCTCTGGCAGTTCACCTTCCCACTTCAGGATATCGTGGATGCAATCAGAAACAGTTTCTTTCCTGCATCCACAGAATTGCCTATCTCACCCCCTAACTATAGAGTTCCCTGTTACTGCTGCCTTCTTCCTTTCCCTATCCTTCTGAGCCACAGGGCCAGACTCTGTGCCAGAGGCGTGCTGTTTCTTCCCCAGGTAGGCCGTCCCCACCAACAGTCCTCAAACAGGAGTGCTTATTGTTAAGAGGGACAGCCACTGGGGTACTCTCTAGTATCTGACTCTTGCCCTTTGCTCTCCTGACCATTATCACTTATCTGTCTCCTGAGTCCTCAGTGTGACTACTTGCCTATAGCTCCTCTCTGTCACCTCCTCACTTTCCCTGAGCAGCTGAATGTCATCGAGCTGCATAACCCAGTCCCTAAGGAGCTGCAGCTCGATGCACCTGGCACTGATATGGCCATCTGGGAGGCTGGGAGTCTCCCGGACATCCCACATCTGACACCCGGTGCAGAACACCGACCTCACACACATACTTCCTATTCCTATTCTTGACAAGTAACTTACCTCATCTCGACCCATTATCACCGAAGCCCCATTGAGCCAAAGCCCTCCTATTCTGTCTCCCTCTACTTAATTTACAAAGTACATTATATAAAATCTTTAGAACTATGTATATAAAAAGTCCCCCCTGTTAAAAAGTGAGTATGCAACATCCATCTGTCTATAGCAACATCCAAGTGAAAAATAATGTTTGTTTACTTATCTTTTGGTGTGGTTGTGTTATTAGACAAATTATTCACGACAGATACATCCCAACCCTGCTGAAGATGGGGAAGGAACATGCGTACCCATATGCAGTGTCAGTGATCAGGATCAGGAAAAGGTGAGGAGTAAGGTGAGCACAATCAGGGCACCTCCTTCTCTTCACATTTCCAGGGCTGAAGATGCACCTGAGGAATAGGTAAAGAGGTGTGTCACCGTCCTGTCAGCTGGAACCAGCCTTGTCATTCTCCTCTGACCTCTCTCATTAGCAAGTCATTTTTGTCCACAAAACAAGTCAGCTTTGCTCACTGGACGTTTTTTTTGTTTTTCGCACCATTCTCTGTAAACTCTAGAGGCTGTTGTCCATGCAAATTCCAGGAGATCTGCAGCTTTGAGATGCCCAAACACCTCATCTGACACCAACAGTCAAATTTGATCACATTTCTTCCTCATTCTGATGTTTGGTCTGAACAACTGAACCTTTTGACCATGTCAATACACCAGTTAAAGCCATCTCCCATAGACACAAGAAATTGAACCTGAATGTCAGAGAATATCACCAACTGCACCGCTAGTTACAGGATGAAGCAGTGAGGATTAAGTAGCAAGAGAAGGCCATCATCGACACTTACAAAAGCGTGAGTACCGTGAATAGAAATAATGAAAGATGCACCGATTTCATTGTGAAGATAATGTGGCAATACTTCAGTCAGGAAAGATGACGAACTTGATAGTGTTAATGAAGGCTGGGAGTCATATATCGAGAGGGTTGAACTGTATTGTAATGCAAACAATGTGGAGGAGCGAAAGAAAGCCCCTGCACTTCTTAGCCTGATGGGCCCAAGAAAGTACAATCTCTTATGCAACCTAGCAATCCCTGAAAAGCCAGGAAGCAAGACATTTGATGGAATTGTTACATTTTGTAAAATCACTTGAACCCTGAACTGCTGGCAATAGCTGGGAGATTTATATTTTACAAAAGGAACCAGTCAAAAGATGAGAGCATTTCTGAATACAATGCAGAACTACACAATCTTTTCCAGTACTGTAACTTTAGAGATGGACTTTCTGATGTATTTAGGGATAGGCTTGTAAATGGCATGCATAGTCAAAGCACTCAAAAGAGGCTATTATCTTAGAGACCTGGCATTGACCATTGCAATATTGTTGGAGACTACAGCAAAGGATGTAGCAGAACTACAGAAAGGGAGGTTAGACTGTAAAATGCACAAAAAGCCGAAGATGTTATTGATGTGGCAAATCCTCCCATGATGCAAATGAGTGTTGGTTCAAAGGAAAGGTCTGCAGAAAGAGTCACAGACAAGATCACATGGAGAGAATGTGAGAGGCAGACAGAAAGCACAACCGAGTGAAAAGTCTTAAACACAAAAACCAAGCAAATACATAAAGCTACCGAATGTAAAACAGAATCAGACAGCATAGAGTCTGACGAAGGTGAGCTGTCATGCCTAGAACTGCATAGTATTACTGAAGCAGATCACAATATAATATGGATCACAATAGATGTGTCTGGTGTAAAACTGAACTGAAAATGGAGCTGGATACAGGGTCAGTTTTGATCATAATTCCAGAGGCTGACTACAACAGGCTGTTTTCTAAGGTGCCATTAGAGAAGACACCAGTGATGCTTAAGACCTACACAGGCAAGAAAGTGTCTCCCAAAGGCAAACTGAAGGTAAATGTGACGTATTGGAGGCCAAGCACAACAGTTAGAACTTTATGTATTGAAAAGTGGAGGACAAGCACTTTTAGGATGTGAATGGTTGAGAAAAATCCAACTAGACTGGCACTCATTCAAAACTCCCAGTGTGACAACAACAGTCAACTGCAGCCCAAATGGTAGCACTAACCAGAGACTGGCACAGCTGCTTAATGCTAATGAGAAGCTGTTTGAGAAGCGAATAGATAAACAGAGCAAAGACTTGGCCAAAAGCCATTCAGGATGCCATAAAAGCCAAAGTGCAATCCAAGAGGCACCATTCCACCCATGGGAGTGGCCATCATCACCATGGCAAAGAGTATGTATTTTCTTAGCTAGGCCCTTCATGGTCCATGTTTCTGATTGCTGTGGAAGCTCATTTGAAGTGGCTGGAGGTTTTACCAATGAAGACAACCACCTCAGCAAAGATGGTCTCCACTCTGAGGACTGTCTTTGCCAGAAATGGCTTACCAGAACAAACTGTGAGTGACAACGGACCACGATACATTTCAGAAGAATTCTGACTGTTCACGAAGAAAAATGGCGTCAGACATTTCAAGTCATCTCCTCACCACCCAGCAATGAATGGATTAGCTGAAAGGTGTATCCATACCATCCAGGAGTCTAATAAAGTGATAGACAAGGTGGACATTTCTCTACAGCACCAAGTGGACAACTTCCTTTTTGTGTATCAGAACTCTGTCAATGCAACGGCAAATCACATACCTGCAATACTGTTCATGAGCGGGAATCTGAGATCTCGTATAGACCTCCTGAAACCAGACCACCGGAGGGAAGTACAGAATAATCAGCTCATCCAGTTGCCAAGTGAAGCAGAAAGGAGCTTCGAGATCGGACAGGAAGTCCCTCTGAAAAGACAAGGGGACACCTGGTCGGATAACCACAAGAACTGGACCACTGATGTACACGGTGGATGCTGGATGTTGGTCCATGTAGACGTCATATGGACCAGATACTGGATGCTCAATTGAAGAACATAGCTCAGTCAATAACATCCAGCACGATGGACACATCACAGTCACCAGACTAACCTGTCAGTGATGATCATGTTACTAACAGCAACGTGACACCGGAAACCAAGAATGTTTTCTTAGACAAGACACCTTCTGAGCCTAATGCCACTCCCACAGGTCCATTGACAAGATAACTGCCAAACTTGGTGCCACTCCACAGGTCCAGAAGCACTACCCTGAAAGAAACAGAGCATCACCCAAAAGACCGAATCTTCACAACTGTGGTTAGTTATAGACAGTTATTTTAAAAGCATATTTATTTGGAATATGGGTTTATGAGAGGGAAGTTGAATGTTTTGTACATATACATTTTAATGTTGCATTAATCTAAAGGGGGAGGAAGTGTAATGTGTGGATCTATTTCTTCTTGAGCAATGACACCCCACTTCCCTTAGCACTATGTATTGATCTGCTGTCTGCACATGTGTATTTGTGTTTTCTCTCTCTCTCTCTCGCGCTGCAATATGAATATACCAGTAAAAGATACCTCCCACATGCGTGATTTTACTTAATTGAATCATAGTTGTGCACAGACACAGCATTAAGAAGGTGGGGAGAGGGGAGGACTAAGTACAAGATGGTATTGAAGACAAAATTAGATCAACCACAAACTCTGTAATCTTCAATGGCTCAGCAGGTTCAAGAGAGCCAACTGAACTCCACCTGCTCCCATTTTTAAAATTTCTTTTCTATTTAACTCTTTCTGCGAGATCAAAATATCTAAAACATTTGAGAATTTTCCCAGCCAACTCGTCAATCACACGTTCGCAAAACATTTTTTTATAGGATTTATGTTCAGGAGGTCAAATTCTATGAAAGACATCACATACCAAAGCCAAGCCAGTTTCCTTGTTTGAGTTCTCACCAGGCGTCCTGCTCAAGAAGCACACCAAACCATATTCTAAAGTAATATATTTGGATTTACTAAAGTACTTTGATGAGATACTATGTAGTAAGTTAATGACGGAACTAAAAACGTGTGAAGTCAGAGGGCAAGATTTGAATGGAAAACAAGCTGGCTACAACACAGAGGTTGCTATGATGGCCAAAAGCAAGTGTTGTTTCATGAGAATCCCTTTTGGGACGAATGTTATTCTCCATTAAACATTAGTGGTTTGGATGTGCAAATCAGATGCACAGTTCCATAATTTGCAGCTAACTTCACAATGGGGAGGGAGAATGCATGTTAATATGGATGGATAAGAGCAAATTAGCAAAGACATTAATGAACATCAAGATAGCTGAAAATTAATAGTGTCAGGTGGCCAAAAACATGTTCTTTTATAGAGCAGAGATGAAGAAAGAACTATAAGATAAATGCACAGCTATTTTTGATAAACTGTTTACATCAGTAAAATTATAAAAGGGGAGGGGAAACAATGCACATAGCTTCATGTCTGGAGGGATTCAATTGAAAATTAAAGAATTGATGTTAGAGCTTGACTAAACCAGGTTTGGGGAATGTAGATGGTAATAAGTAGCAGTGTCCTTCAAAGTAGTTTTCAATATCCAATTTTGAACACTGGAAGATGTGAAAATTAACAATTGCCTTTCTGTCCTTTTCCTTCTAATTCTATCTATATATTGAAAGCCAGTTTTCATTCAGTATTTCAAGGTGTGAACAAAATACAAGTTAAGGCAATTAATTGAGATTAACATTCATTTAGCTATTTTAAAACAATAAATTTACTAAATGAAAGCACAGGCACCATAGTCTTTAGTTGACTTTAACTGTCTCTCTTTCTCAACTGAAAGCATTCATAATGGGTTTTGATGCAGACAAGAGTAAAATGTTACACACAATTGACAGATACACTCAAGCATTGTCTGTTTAAGGTTATGGATGAAAGCAAAAGAGACTTAGGAAGCATGGATGACTTCACACAAAGCACATCAAAGTTATGTAAAGCAGCAATGAATAAACCCAGTCCAATGTTGAATGACGTAGCTTAAACTGTGGAATTTAACACAAAAGCCAGTAATCAAATTTTACTGAAGGCATGACAAACCACATTAATTTCTGGTGAACCAAACAATGAGACATACAAATACTGGAGCCAGCCAGACTGATGACCAGGATTAATGATGGGTTAAATTCCAGGAAAGCAGATGTTTCATGAAATAATCTTACAGGTATCCAAGATTGTTGAAAAAGCCAAAGAGAAATTTATATTAAATTGAACTTCTAAAACAAAAAGAATAGATAACTTTTGAAATGGTTGTACAGTGTATAGCACAACGCTTTACAATACAAGCATCCTAAACACAAAATACACTGCGGATGCTGTGGTCAAACAACACGTACAACACACTGGAGGAAATCAGCAGGTCAGGCAGCATCCGTGGAAACGGGCAGTCAACGTTTCAAGCCGAGATCCTTCATCAGGTCTTAAGACGGAGGGGGCAGGGGCCCTATAAAGAAGGTGGGGGGAGGGTGGGAAGGAGAAGGCTGGTAGGTGCCAGGTGAAAAACCAATCAGAGAAAAGATCAAGGGGTGGGGGAGGGGAAGCAGGGAGGGGTTAGGCAGGAAAGGTGAAGAAGGAATTTAAGAGGAAAGCACTATGGGTAGTAGAAAAAGGCAGAATCATAAGAGAGGTGATAGGCAGCTGGAGGAGCAGAGTGAAACTGGGAATGGGGGAAGGGAGAGGGAGGGATTTACCAGAAGTTAGAGAATTCAATGTTCATACCAAGGGGCTGGAGACTTCCCAGATGGTATATGAGGAGTTGCTCCTCCAACCTGAGTTTGGCCTCATCGTGGCAGTAGAGGAGCTCATTTCCCATTGCTGCCTGTAAGATGTTTGTACATTCAACCCCTGACCACGTGGGTTTCTTCCAGATGCTCCAGGTTCCTCCACAGTCCAAAGATGCACCGATTGGTAAGTTAATTGGTCATTGTAAATTGTCCCGTGATTAGGCTAGGATTAAATCAGGGGGTTGCTGGGTGCCATAGCTTGTGGGCTGGAAGGGTCTATTCCACGCTATATCTCAATAAATAAATAAATTTATTGGAGCTTGAATGCACTTAAGAAACAAAGGTACTTTATGTTGATTTTTCAGTATTGTTTAATTAGGATGGAATGAATAGTTTTTATCATCTGGAATTACATTGTTGCCATTTATCTGGCACCATCACAGTACCTTTGATTTTGTACAATAGCAACTGACTTAATCTTTTCAACATATGTCATGTAAGAAGTTTCAAATATCTAAAGCTGAACAGTTATTTAACTACTGGCATGCTTCACGAATATGAAGGCAGTCTGCATGCATCTTCTGGAGATTTCACAGTTACATTATGTTGGGCAATGATTTTTGAATATGAGAAGACAATGTCAATTTAACGATCTAAATAAATAAAATGGCCTCTGGTGTCAATTTACAAAAGACATAATTAGTCTCTATAAACCCAAAATTATAGTAAGACAGTTAAGTTCTGGTGAAGCATTGTTAAGTTGAAATTTTAACTTGATTCTCGACAATTGTATTCCGATCAGTTGAGGATCTCTGCTTTCATTCTAATTGTGAGATTGTCTGGATGTCACTCTGTTCATTTTTTTAAAACCTTACAATTCAATAGACTACACCTTGGCAGTGTTTGGTACATACCTTATCAGAGACACAGAGGTACATCCATGGAAACAGACCATGTTGATAACATAACAGCAGCAGAGCATTTCAAATTTAGCATAGAACAGGGAATTGGGCCAAAAATGATTGCACATGGGATTAAACTTTTCCATGCAATCAGTAAAAACAAATAGCTTCTAATCACTGCCTTTGAGCTGTATCATGCTTTACAGATGGGAATTCAAAATAATCTGAAAAAAATGTAGTTATCTGTAAGTGATTGTGTTAGAATTCTTTCCATATTTTTCTACACAATATGTGGACATTGCTGCCAACATCTGCATTTATTGGCCTTTCCCTTTGCCCCATTTAACAGTCGGTCACACATTTAAGTCAGAGCAGTTAAGCACACCAGAGTCCATTCCTTAAAGGACATAATGAACTGGATAGGTTTTTACAACAATCCAGTTGTTTCATGGTTGCTGATGCTGACACTGGCAATGTTCTTAAGTTTAGTGTTTTTTTTTAATTACTTGAATGTAAGTTCCTAATCTACCTTGGGGAAAAGAACTCACAACTTGGGGACAATGGTTCAGAACTCTGGTGCTTGTCTAGTGTCATAACCATTGTGTGAATGACTGCCTAAATGAATATAGAACATAGAAAATAATATGGACTCACAATCTTGTGCCGACCTAGATAAATGTACTTCAATCTAACCCTTCCCTCCTAAACAGCCCACAACTGTCCATTTTCTCACATCTATATGCTTATCTAAGAGTCTCTTAAATGTCCCTGTTGTATTAGCGCCTATCATCACCCCTGTCAGTGAGCTCTAAGCACTCACCACTCACTGTGTGAAGATACCACCTCTGACTTCTCCCCTGTACCTTCCTTCACTCATCTTAAATGGATGTCCTCTGGTATTGGCCAGTGCCAGCCTGAGGAAAATGTCCTGGATGTCCATTCAAACTATGCCTCTTAATCTTATACACCTCTATCAAGCTGCCTTTCATCCTCCCTCACCTCATTTATAGAATAATTCATCTATTTTAAAAAAACAATACCTTCTGTCAACTTTGATGTCAGAATCACATTATTCCACTTTTTTTTCATCATTGTGTTTGTCTGGAAAACTCCCAACAACAGCCATTTACTTTAGTCATATTATGTAGGACTGTTTTAAAATTCTTAACATATCAAGCACTTCATGAAATTATAGAAACTGTCAATAACTTTCTTCATTTGAAAATGTGAAGATTATTTTAAATAGCAATAATGCAAACAAAAACATTTGAATGTCTTAAATTTGTACCAAATGTATCGACATAAATTAATTAGATCATGAATTCTGACATACAAAAATTTAAAAATGTTCAATAATAAAAGTGCATAAAATAATAAACTGCTTTTCAAGTAACACAACATATTAAAAAATAATCCAATTGGATAGCACTGCCTGAAAAAAAATCATAAAAATAATAAATTACAATAATTTGTATATTATTATTATTACATTTTGCAAACTTCAAAACATTAAATTAGTTCAAAGGAAGATACAGGAGACTGGGAATATGGGCCTACCTGGTCTTTATTTTAAATGAGGAAAGAAGTATCACATATCATGTGGTAAGGTGTTAATGTATGCAATTAATGTATTTTACATATAACCCATAATGAATTATTTAAATAAACAAATTTGATTAATCAACCAATATATATAAAAGATTACTCAAATATTATTGAAATATTAAATACACAACAATTATATTGCCTGGCAATCTTCCTATCCATATGATGTTATTTGAGTAAAATAGTATTGAAATGGACTAATTAAAACAATTCATAGCCATTAGGATACATTCTTGTTAGTTCATTAATACTCTACCATGGGTATTTACAATCACTGGAAGATATTGACCCATAAACTAACATTGATCCACATACTAATATTCTTTGGTAATCAATATGTTTTATAGTGATTTCCAGATTCAGTCATTAAAACCAAATGTAACACGTACAACATTTGTATCAAGCAAGTTAGGTAGCCATGTTGTAAATGTCAGAGTCACACAGCACAGAAAGAAAAGCTCTTCCGCCCACTTATAGTCTTCAGTGTCTTCTAGAAAATGACAAGGAATTCAAATAACTATCTGTTGCTGCAGCCACTTCCACTTACTAGTCCCTGCAAAGTAATTGAAGACATGTTTGTGCTCATTTCAATGTTTTTTTATACAATAAGAAACAGGAAAAGTACCAAATGCTAGTAGAGTCAAGTCATTAATATACCTTTCCTTTTAAAAGAAGAAACATATTTCAGGATGTCCCGAAGACATCCAAATATGCATGTTAACAGGACTACATATGGCCACAGTATTACAGGTACTTACACGTGTTGTCAGTGATCTAATCAATTGCTGATACTTCCTCCTGAAGACTGAGCTCAACCATGTGTACCTAATACTTGTGATTATCCCGATGTACACAGATGTATTTATTTGATATATGTGCATAGCCGGTACATTTTAGATAACAAATTACATATTCCCTCTGATCAAGTTAAATTTTATTTTAACATCTTTGAAAGATAATACTCATTTAGGTGCTGAAGGTGATGGCACTAATAATATTACAGAGATTGGCACTGTAGATGTTTCTGAAGCTATTTCCCATGAATGCTCGCTCTGCCAAGGAACATACACTTCGTAGTAGCTATGGGTATGTGTCTGCAAGTCCAGGCCAGTTTTGACGCCCCCGGGTCTGTGATTCCAGGAGTCAGAAGCCCATGTGAGTCCTGAATTCGAGTCCCAGAGTTCAAAGTCATGCGACCAGCAAATCCTGTGATCGATATTGAAGGCTAAAGTCCAAAGTTCGAACACTGAAGTTGACGAGTCTAGAAGTTGAGACCAATGGTTGAGGCCCTGGTTTGGTGTGTCCCAAAGTTAGAGGCCTGATGTCTGCCAGTCTGAAACTCTGAACCAAGCTCTGGAGTTTGGAGGCCTAGAGGCAGCCTGTCCTGTGTGTGGGTGGGAGGAACAACAGGAGATTGTTTTGTGGTTGTTGTTTAGTTCTGTTTCTGTTGTTGTGTTCATATTGTTGATGTTTATTTCGTTCTGCTGAAAATTCTGGGCATGCTGTGTTGATATTGGAATGTGTGGGGATACTTGCGGGCAGCCAACACAGTCTTAGGTCATGTTGGTTATAATGCAAATCATGTTTCACTATGTGTTTCAATAAATTTGAAGAGTTTCATATCAAATTAAGTATTTTAAAAATAATTGTTATTCTGTAGAAAACGCAACAACCAATTTCCTTTTAATATTTCAGAATCAGGTTTATTATCAATGTCATATGACATGAAATTTGTTTTGTGGTTGTGCTAGCAAACACAATACAGGCCTAAAAATGATAAAGAATTCCAATATAAATAAATACTGTAAAAGTAAAAAAAAGGTGAGGTAGTTTTGATGAGTTTATGGACCCTCATTCAAAACCTACAGAATTATACAGGTTTTCAGTAAGATTCCCATCCAAAAAATATAAAATATTGAAATGAAGTCTGCCTCCCTACATTTCTTTACTATGTTAGTTCATCTTCACAAGGCATTTAGTACCCAGATTTGGTGCTGACTCATAACACATGAACTAGTTAGAACGTACATTTCTTCCTATCATAAAAACAACATTTTTGATGCTATAACTGGAACTTCAAAATTGCCCTTAATACTTTGTGTCTATTACTCACCCCTGTTCATTTTAAAAATAAATATTTTATATGGTTTGGTCCTTAACCAGGATGCTGCCTGGTTTAGAGAGTGTGCATTATGATCAGAGGTCAAGGGAGCTAGGGCTTTACTCTTTGGAGAGAAGGAAGATGAGAGGAGACATGATGAGGTATACAAGATATTAAGAGGAATAGATAGAGTGGACAGCCAGTGCCTCTTCCCCAGGGCACCACTGCTCAATACAAGAGGACCTGGCTTTAAGGTAAGGGGTGGGAAGTTCAAGGGGGATATTAGAGGAATGTGTTTTACTCAGACAGTGGTTGGTGCATGGAATGCACTGCCTGAGTTAGTGGTGGAGACAGATACACTAGTGAAATTTAAGAGACTACTAGACTGGTATATGGAGGGATTTAAGGTGGGGGGTTATATGGGAGGCAGGGTTTAAGGGTTGACACAAAATTGTGGGCTGAAGGGCCTGTACTGTGCTGTACTATTCTATGGTCTATTGACAATACCAGGAGCTAAGAGGCAAATTGCATAAATTTGATCCGGTATACTGGCCATCAAGTGGAAGATTACCTAACTAAGTATCAGTGGTGATACAGAATAAACTATTTCTGATGCTGAAGCAAAATCAAAATAAAATCAGAACCATACCAGCTTGAAGTAAAGCATATTTCACTTGACAGTGGAACTTGCTCCCAAAAAGCATTTAGAGAACGGAATGGAATCAATACATTTTTGTTAGAGTAGGGTTAGAGTGAAAATGCAAGTGGGCAAGCCAGCAATGGTGTAACTGATCTACAGGATAGATACAAATCATTTTGTTCATTCAAGGCAATCCATATACAAGAGACTTGGCAATAAACTAATTCATAACAATAACAATTGCAATGTGGTCAATCAAAAAATGTTAAGGAGGATCTCATAAAACAAAGCTTGGCATTTTTATCATCTTCTATTACCCAAAAAAGAAAGAAAAATATTTTCAGACAGTTTAGAAACAACCAACATAATTGTTGTTGAAAATTAAACTTAAAATTGAATATTTAATTTTTACCTTCCCTTCTGGCAGACCTTGCCATTAAACATGCACAACAGAAACCAAGCTATCCAAACTAAAGGTTAAAAATGATTCTCAAGATTTTTGATTGCCTAAGTGGATAACATACTGAAGTTACCGACAAGTGTTCCAGAAATATATTATAAAAATGTTAACTTTATGCGGCACCAGATATAAAAACATCAGACTGTCCCAGTTGATCTAAAAAGTTATTTTGTAAAGGAAAGGAAGGAGAATGAATAAAATGGTGATTTCGTGAAAACCAAAAGGGGCTGTTGTCAGCTCTAATGCCATCGTAAAATTCACCAGTTACACCAGTATTACAGGACATATCACAGATGGGAATGAGTCAGTTTACCACAGCGAGATATGTCAGCTGGTTGAGTGATGCCTATGAAAACAACTTCTTGCTCAACCTCAGCAATACTGAAAAGCTGATTGTTGACTTGAGAAAGAGGAGGGAAGCCTACCTGGGGGAAATCAGCTTGAAGAGAGTCAGCAACTTGAAATTCTTGGGGGGGTTACCATCCAATGTCCTGTGCCCAGCACACAGCTGCAATCACAAGGAGAGTGTGCCAGTGTCATTACTTTATTAGGGGATTAAGGAGATTTGGTTTGTGATTGAACATTCTAACAAAATTCTGCAAATGTATTGTTAAAAGGACTCTTGTATCATGGCCTGGTATGGCAATTTGAATGTGCAGGAATGTAAGAAGCTGCAGAGAGTAGAGAACTCTAATCAATACATTATGACCCCATCCCTCACCACCATTGATAGTATATATAGGTGGTGTTTCCTAAGCAGGCAACATCTATCATCAAAGACCCCACCACCAGGGACATGCCATCTTTTCACAGCTACCATAAGGCAAGAGATACAGAAGTCTAAAGTCCCATACCACCAATATTAAGAACATCCAAAAGAATAAAATGCAGGGGATTCATGTTGATTTGGCCCATTTGGATTCAGAACTGGATTGCCCATAGAGCACAGAGGTAATGATCGAAGAGACTTATTCTAGCAGAAGACCTGTGACTACCGGTGTTCTACTGGGATCCATAATGGGACCGCTGCTGTTTGTAACGTACATTAATGACCTGGGTGAAAATCTAGAATGGTGGGTTTGTAAGTTTGCAGATAACATAAAGATTGGTGATGTTGTGGATAGTGTAGAATATTGGCAAAGAATAGAGAGGGATGTAGATCAGTTGCAAATATAGGTGGAGAAGTGGCACATGGAGTTTAACCCAGCCAAATGTGAAGTGTTTCATCTTGTTAGGTCAAATATAAGGAGACAGTACACTATTAGGGGCAAGACCCTTAGCAGTATTGATGAGCAGAGAACACTTGGGGTCCAAGTTCATAGCACCCTGAAAGTAGCTATACAGGTGGATTGGGTGGTTAAGAAGGCATATTTGGCTATATGAGTCGAGGCATTGATTTCAAAAGTCAGGAAGTTATGTTGCAGCTTTATGAAACTCTAGTTAGGCCACATCTATTGTGTGATGTTTTGATCACCAATTAGAGGTAGGATGTCGAGGCTTCAGAGAAGGTTCACAAGAGGTTTACCAGGATGCTGAATGGATTCGAGGGCATGTGCTGTAACATAAGTTTGGAGAAACTTGGGTAGTTTTCTCTGGAGCTGCAGAGGCTGAGGGGAGGTCTGATAAAGGCTTATATGATTATAAGAGGCATATATAGAATAGAATGATAGTATCTCTCTGGCTTGAAATGTGCATTCAAGGCGAGAGCGGTTAATGTCAAAGGAGATATGAGGGGCAGGTTTTTTACACAGAGAATGACGGGTGCTTGGAATATGGTGGTAGAAGCAGATACATTAGGGAATTTTAAGAGGCATTTAGATGGGCAAATGAACGTGAGGTGAGAGAAATGGAAGGATATGGACATTGTATAGTCAGAAGGAATTAATTTATTTGGCGATTTGATTACTAATTTATTTGGCTCCGCACAACAGTGTGGGCTGAAGGGCCTGTTCGTGTGCTGTACTCATCTATGTTCTAACAGCTACTTCCCTTCACCTATTCAGTTCTTGAAGCAACTGTCAAACCCCTAATCACTAGTTTAGCAAAACCATGACAACGCTGCACTCAAACAGACGTTCTTCATTTTAATTGTGTTTTCTTATAAAAATTATATATAATTTGTTTAATTTATGTTTTTCTTGTGGATACTGCTTCTATGATGCAACGTGTCTGATGCTGCCACAAGTTAGTTTTTAATTACACCTCTGGATGCATGTATTTATGAATGTGAGAATAAGTTCGCCTTTGATCTGATGTGGAGAAAACCACACCGAGAGCACCAAAAGCAGCAGAAGTGTTTGGAGGAGATGTCTATGAATCTTTGTCTGAACTGGAAGGACTATTTGGCTCCCTGAAAGGTGGTAAAGGAGGATGTTACAGCTGTAGGGAAAAGTGCCAAGGGATGGTTGATGGGTGAGTGAGGATGGACGAGCAAACTAAGGGTCATGGTTAGAGCAGCTCATATGGAAAGCAGGAAGGGTGGGGAGGCAAACATATGACTGGTGATGATTACCTGTTTCTGCCGAAGGGACAATATTCAGGATGTGAAGGTTGTCTGGGCGGAAGAGGGGTGGGTATGGGCAGAAGACTAGGAAATGGAGGGAATGCAACTGAGGGCTTCATCGAGAGTGGGAGCCATGTTTCTTAGAGAAAGAGCTCATTTCAGATCTACTGGAGTGCAAAGCCTCATGTGGCAAACAGATGCAGCAGAGACAGAAACTTTCTGATAAAGGGGTGGAGTCATTACCAGAAAGTGGCTGGGAGAAGGTGTAGTCAGGGCAGATATGGGAATCAGTGGGTTGACAGTAAATGTTAGCTGTTTGTTCTCCTGAGTTGCAGATAGATAGATACCGGAAAGGGAGAGAGGTGTCAGAAATGGTCCAAGAGAATTTGAGGGTTGGGTGGAATTTCACAGGGAAGATGATAAAAATGATTACTTCCACATAAGTGCAGGAGGCAATAGAGTCATCGGTGCAGTAGAAAAAGAGTTGGGGGATGTGGCAGAATCTGGAAAAAGTACTCTTTCACACAGCCAACATGAAGGTAGGCATTACTAGGTCATTACTGTGTCTTTGATATGTAGAAAGTGACAGAAATATAAAGAGAAGAAATATAAATATAAAGAGAAGTTTTTGGTAAGAACAATTTCTTCAAAGTGGGTGAGACCATTGATGGAGAGGAGCTAGCTGGTTCTTTGTCCAGAAAGAAGTGAAGGACCCGAAGGGATAGAGGAACATAAAGACTGGACGTCCTTGGTGAAGATGAGATGGCAGGGTCAAGGGGGTCAGATGTCCTAAAAATGGTTGAGGTTATGAGGGGTGTCCCAGAAGTAAGCTGGAAAGTAGTGGACAAGGGGAGACAAGATAGATTCTGTGCTCTTTTCAGTCATTATTGCTACTGCAGAAAGGATTTGGAGAGAACAAGCTAACCCATTAGGATTCACCAAGGTATTGATAATATTTTACTAAAACTGAAATCATACTCTGCTCCTGGAAGGTTATTCTTATTCGGGTTGTGTCAGAGAAGAATGGAGCACAAATTCCAGGTCTACAGAATCCCACAAGGACCTTTAGGATTTGAAGCTAATGTAAAAACTCAAAACTGAGTTGGATATTGTAAATACTCAATAGATCACGCAACATCCATGGAAGCACAGATCTGATGTTTCAGTTCCTGATGTTTCATTAAATACTGAACTGTTAACTAGCTAAAATGCAAGCCAACCCATTGCAGAAAACAGAAGTTTCACAAGAATTTTCAAACATGCAAAGCTCTGTACAAATCACATGGGATCATATAAGGTACATGTCACTATTTGGTCTGACCAATCTACGTCATCCTTCAGCAGCACACAGAACGATGGAGAAACTCAAGCAGCATCTATGGAGGGAAATGGACCATTAACATTTTAGATTAAGAGCCTTCATCTGGATTCTTTCACACTTCACCCTAACCACCTCGCTTTTGTTCTCATCAAAATCTTTTGTTTTTGCTTAAGCATCTGTTTCCTTCTAGCTCATTTGGTTATCTCGTCTCCACCCTAAGTGACATTCATTTCATCCAATCCCTCCACACCCTGTATTAACCACTTCCACATTTTACCACCCAATAGACGGAGAAGTTTCTACCAATTTCCCTACTTAATTTTATTTATGTTCCTTTGAATGCATTCCCTCTGTATCCACTCTTCCAAAACCTTTCATAAAAGTCTACTGTCATTTCTCAGCCTTCTTTCCTTGAAGGACCCATTCTGCTCATTCTTTCGGGTTTTGTATACCTTCCCATTTCTGCTACCGTTGTATATCTTCTCCACACTCCTCAAGTACCACTGTGTTATTTTATAATGTGGCAAACAGACCTGTATACAAAACTGTTCCGAACAAGGCCCAATATAGGTTTAGCATAATTTCAATCTGGAAACAGAACACTGTGCTTGTCTTGCTATATCACCTTGCAAACATATTGCATAACGTTTACTGATCAGGAAGGGTAAGACAAAGGAACACATAACAGTCGTTATAGAGAGATCAGAAGTAGAGAAAGTCAGCAGGTTCAAGTCCCTGGGTGTGAAGATCTCTGAGGACCTAATCTGGTCCCAACATAGAGATGTAGTTACAAAGAAGGCAAGACAGTGGCTATACTTGGTTAGGAGCTTGAAGAGATTTGGTATGTCAACATGTACACTCAAAAACTTCTATAGGTGTACTGTGGAGAGCATTCTGACAGGCTGCATCACTGTCTGGTATGGAGGGGCTACTGCACAGGACCGAAAGAAGCCACAGAGGGTTGTAAATTTAGTTGGCTCCATCTTGGGTACTAGCTACAAAGTACCCTGGACACCTTCAAGGATTGTGTCTCAGAAAGTCAGTGTCCATTATTAAGGACCTCCAGCACCCAGGACATGCCCTTTTCTCTCTGTTACCATCAGGGAGGAGGTACAGAAGCCTGAAGGCACACTCTCAGTGATTCAGGAACAGCTTCTTTCCCCTCTGCCATCTGATTCCTAAATGGACATTGAAATCTTGGACACTACCTCACTTTTTTACTATATATTACCTGTTTCTTGCACGATTTTAATCTACTCAGTATACGTATACTGTAATTTATTTATTTATTATTATTATTATTTTCTTCTTCGTCTATATTATGTATTGCATTGAACTGCTGCTGCTAAGTTAACAAGTATCACGACACATGCCGGTGATAATAAACCTGATTCTGATTCTGACTTGTACTCCAAAATCATTTGTTACTCTGCCAAACCTTAATCTCCTCTAATAGCATAAAATTTCCTCCCACAGTCCAAAGACATACGGGTTAGTAGGTTAATTGATCACATGGGTGTAATTGAGTAGCATGGGTTTGTTGGGCTGGAAGGTCCAGTTACTGTGCCATATCTTTAAATAAATAAACATATGTCATAACGTTGATCTGTACTGAAGTTCATTTTTATTCTGTACTTCGCACCCTTACATAATTTGTTGCAGTTATACTATGCATTGACTATCTCCACCCACTCCTTCCCACCTACAAAACCGAATGTTAAGAGGCAAGAATGATAATCAGATCATAGTTAAGAACAGTTCATACTTAAGTTCAATGAATTACTAGCTATTTTTAAATGGTTGACTAATTACTGCCAGCAATAATCATGAAGGTTTTTTAATTGTTCCTAATGTAGAACATCAATGGAATCACAACCCTTTCCTAGTCCTGAACTGCATGCCCTGAATGCAAAACTATTGATTCAGTTTGATGGTATGCAAAATTATCAAATTAATAATACATTTAGAATATGTTTGCTTTCACAGTATATCTTATTCCTTAAGGAATCATTCAGATAAATGTGAAAAAATTGTATATTTTGCAAAATGCCACTGCCGATTTTAACTAACAATCTCCAGAAAAAAATTAATGAAGTGTATCAGTGGTACAGCCTGTCTCTACACCAACAACTGTATTCACATAATGTGTTAGTTTATACATAAAACCTCTCTGAGACAGGGAACAAAGTACGAGATTTGCCTTTAGCATGCCATTGACTAAAAGCTGTTCCATAAATTTTGAACCGAAGTGGAGTTTGATTTAAACTTTGTTTGGCACTGCAAGGAATAGACGTGGTAAATGAGATAAGTTTGCTTTCAGAAATAATTATAACTTCAATATTTTAGTTCTTCTTCAGCTTAGTACTGCAGCCGACTCAAGCTAAAATGGATCCCTCATACCACTAGACAGCAATTCTTACGCTAAAATGAAAAAGATAATTTTGTTCAAACATGTTCCGGACTAGTGCATGAAATGGTGATGAGTTTAACATTTTCTGCATTTTGTTTCACAACTCCCAGCCATTAGTTCAATAGTAAAATAAATGAAAAATACTGAAATAATAGCAGAGAAAGATCTGTAAATATCCAAGAGGTCAGGCAGCATCTATAGAAAAATAAAAACAGAGTTAACATTTCAGAACAAATGCTGAGAAGTAAGGTTTTACATGTCATGAGTTAAAGACTATCATATTTGCATTTTGTAATTAGAAAATACTTCACAAAATTATTATTATTGCATGTAATAAATTGTAAGACATTACAAGATCAAAAACTATCAGTACAATTTACTCGAAAAAGCCCAAGAAATGAATGCAAATAGTAAAGCAACTGACTCATAGTTCCTGCAGCCCAGGTTCAATGCTGAGCCCCAGTACTGCTTATCTGGAATTTGCACATTCTGCCCATGATTGTATAACTTTCCTCTGGGTACTCTGTGTTCCTTCCACATCGTAAAGATGTGTAGGTTGGTAAGTTAATTGACTACTGTAATATAGTCATTCATGCAAGGAAACACTAGTATGTAAATCATCCAAACTTAATAGCAATTAGAAATTCTGTTAAATTAATAAAAGCTGGTCTCTTTTTGACCCATCTTGACAAATGGAAATCTGGTATTACTGATTAGAAAAGTTCTCCCAAAAAATATATCGTCAATGCAGAAATGGAAATGCTTAGTTTCACATACTGTGAATTCTAGTTAATTGGGCCATTAGTTAATTGAACAGATGCTTATTTGGGACAACACTTGAAGAATAAAAACTAACAGAGAAAACATCTGGAACTCCTTTCATTACTTGGGATACTATGCTGTTTAACTGGGACAGCAGACTGTTGCTGAACAGTTTTTAACTAGCATCAGTTGTGTGCAATGCATGGCTGTTAGACACTGTGTTAAGAGCAAACAGTTCTTAAGTAGTGACTATTTTTGAAAGACATCCACCATAAATGTAATTAATCATAATCCAATGTCCCCAGAACTTCTGGCATTTCCGAAAATTTTCACATTTTACTAAATTTAATTAACTAGATTTAATTCCCAGGCTCATAATCAAGATATGACCTGTGGTGTTCCACAGGAATTTTTTTTTTGGACCACCACTCTTTGTGATTTTTATAAATGGTTTAGATGAGCAAATGGAAGTTTGCAGATGACGTGAAGGTTTCTGGTGTTGTGGAAGATTGTTGTAGGTTGCAATGGGACATTGATGGAGTTCAGCGCTGGGCTGAGAAGTGACAGATGAAATTCAATATGCGGAATGATGGCGCCTAACAGTGCCTCCTTTGCTTGCTCTATTTCTACCTTTAATATCTTTATTTTTCCCTTTCAGGGTTCTTTTCAAGACCCTGTCCTGGAGTTACACACAGGCTTCAGTTCTTTGCAGGAATGGGACCTGCTCCCGGGGTTCCATGACTGGCCATTATTCAACATGCCAAGAGTTTGGCCTGAGAGTCTCACTCGTGTTTGGAAGCCTAAGATCATGGGGCTCTGGAAATGGACGGATTGAGGATCGTTGTCACAGCAGAACACTCATATGTCATCATGGGGGGCCGGAAAATCTTTCACTGTGGGCCCAAAGACTCAAGGTCTTTGCGATCTTCAGACACTGAGCTTGAAAAAAGCAATGAAACTGACTTCTAACATCGTAAACCTGCAGGTTATTGTTATGTCTCCTGCTCATTGTGAAAGTGGGGGACACCTCCCTCTCCCTTTTTAGGGAGAGAGAGAACCTGTGGTTTGTCAAATGACGGCTGAAATGCAAAGCCTTTGGGGTAACTTTAGTCTGTGTTTTTGCTATTGCTTAGCACACTCTTAGACTCGGTGATGGTACTGTTATGAAGGATGAACAAATCTGTTGGGCAGAAGGGTGCAGAGTCGCCCATAACCTCCCTCCCCTTTTGGAGAATCGCAGATCACTACTATTTCGATGCTGCTAACAAGGAAGTAAGAGAGACAAAAGGAAACCTGCCAGGGCAGTTGTTATTGATAACAGCTCATGAAAGTTAATGAGAGAGAGACACAGCTCAGAGATACACAAGATGGAATGTCTCCTACTGACAAAAGCCATTGATTTACTGCTATTGTCTTGTGGAGAAGGATTGTTTACTTGGTACTGTTCTATTCATTGAAACCCCTCAGGGGGCAACCAGAGTGGGCTGGTTTGATGGGTTCCATCATCCCAACCTGATTGACACCTGAGACCCCGTGAGTGGGGATAAAAGTGAGGTCTGGAGTAACACCCCTCTGACGCACCAGGAGAAACACTAGTGAGCATCAGAACCCCCATGAGACAGGGTGGGCGATCGGAGACCGAACAAAGGGTCGGTAAATTTTAACTTACAGTGTTTTGTAGCGAACCGGTGGGGGCTTGTGTGTGTGTCCACCCTTGCCTGGGTGATGAGTCCACCACGGAAGAACGGTCTAGCTAAAGGACAGAGGGGTCATACATGAATGGCCACAACAACAATGCATTGATGGATCAAAATCGAAAAGGAAGGTTGGCAAGATAATAGCTGTTACTGTTCACACGTTTTCTCTCTCTCTCTCTCTCCAACAATTGCAACACAGCGACCAACAACTACCGCAGCCTGCATGAACTGAACTGAACTTTATACTTCCATCTGACAATTCATTATCCCCTAGACAACGATAGAGCTTGTTTCATTAGTGATTATTATTATACCCGCACTTTTAAGTTTAGTATTGCTAACGTATATTCTCTGTATATTCGCATTGATATTATTTTGTATACTTTTGCTAATAAATATTGTTGAAAATAGTATCACCAGACTCCAACAGATACTTCTAACTTTACTGGTAAGACACCCAGTTACGGGGTTCGTAACAGTACCAATGTGCTTTGTTTTGCTGGTGGGGGAGGGGGGGGTTTGCTCGCTGCCACTTATATGCTGGAGGGTGCAACTGGGGTTCTCACATTCATTCTTTGGGGCACTCCTCTGTTTTTGTGGATGTTTGCAAAGAAAAAGCATTTCAGGATGTATATTGTATACATTTCTCTGACATTAAATTGGACCTTTGAATAGTGTCATTTGCATATGTTTCTGTTCAAAAAGCAATGATTTTTGTCACTGATAGATTGTGAGAAATAAGCAGACAATTTAGAACTGGTTTCAAACATTCTGGCTTGGAGATGCCAGAAATTGAAACAATTTCTCTATTTCAGTGTAAGGAATTACGAAGAATTTGGAGGTATTGACAATCATATGGAATGATACAATGAAAATGAAGATTTGGAAGATGAAACCATCGAAAGCATTGTACGGAAGAAGTCCCATCATCTGCACTTGGTGTCTGCACTGGTTTTGTTCACTTACAGTAAATCAAAAGAACACGGCAGTGTACACTGAATGAATTCCTCCATCAATAACTATTAGGAACCAATACATAGTTTTATAGTGTTGTAGTAGTATTGATAGTGTTCTAACTTATTTTGTATTTTGTTTAACTACATAACTTGTTACTTTGTTAAATGGTAGTTTGGCTTTTTTATACCTTTTTAACCATTTCCATGAAACTTTGGTAATTGGGGCAGCTGCTTCGTTGGATTCTAATGTAATTCTTGAGATATGATAGATATCTATAGGTGAAAGGTCCAAGAGTATCTTGATGCCTGTTTAAAACATTTAAGTTCTATATTTATTGGTATGTATCTGTTTTGTTTTTGAACAGGAACTCTATTTTTGAAAGACATGCACCATAAATGTAATTAATCATAGTCTAATGTCCCCAGAACTTTTGGCATTTCTAAAAAGCCTCACATATTATTAAATTTAATTAACTAGATTTAATTCCCAGGCTCATAATCAAAATATGGCCTGTGGTGTTCCACAGGGATTTCTTTGGGACCACTAGTCTTTGTGATTTTTATAAATGGCTTAGATGAGCAAATGGAAGTTTGCAGATGACGTGAAGGTTTCTGGTGTGGTGGAAGATTGTTGTAGGTTGCAATGGGACATTGATAGAGTTCAGATGGAATTCAATATGCGGAATGATTCATTTGGGAAGGTTGTACGTGAAGGCAGAGTACAGGGTTAAAGGCAGCGTGGAGGAACAGAGCTCATAGGGCAAGTTGATCGGTTTATGTATGTTGACCTTCATTAGTTGGAGGATTGAATTCAAGATCTGTGAGGCAATGTTGCAGCTTTATAAAACTATGTGTAGACCACACTTGGAATATTGTGTTCAGTTTTGGTTGCATCATTATGGAAGGGATGTGAAAGCTTTAGGGACAGTGCAGAGGAGATTTACCTGGCTGCCATCTCGATTAGACAGCATGTCTTATGAGGATCAGTTGAGGAAACTAGGCTTTACCCTTTGGATCGAAAGAGGATGATAGAGGTGTACAAGATGATAAGAGGCATAGATTGAGGGGATGGCCAGAGACATGTTTCTAGGATGGAATTAGCCAAGTTGAGGGGCAGAATTAAGAAGATTGGAGGAAAGTAAAGTGAAAATGACAGAGGTAAGAATTTAATATGGAGTGGTACATGTGTGGAGCACACTGCCAGACGAGCTTGTAGAGGCGAAGTACATAAGGGACATTTAAAAGACTCTTAGATAGGTACATGGATGAAAGAAGAATGGAGGGCCATGTGTGTGTCTGTGGGGTGGAATGGTTAGATAGAGCTTAGACTTGGTTAAAGGGTTGGCACTGCATCGTGGGCCGAAGGGCCTGTTCTGTTCTATGTTCTACAAGTGTTTAACATTTCCTAAATGCATTTCAAACAAAACTTACTTTTTACCAGCAGAGCCAAATTTCTATCTCATCATTAACTATTTATCAGTCATATAAGAAAAATATTTTGAAACATTTCACAACTTTTCCTATTGGAATGCAACTGAGCAAGTAATGGAATCCAATTACAGAAGGCGCGGTGGAGAGTAAAAAAACAGTTTGTTTCAGAAAGGAAGATAGATAGTGTCATTCCATGAGCCCTTCTCCAACTGTAGATTAATTGATTTTAAACAACTGCTGTTGTGATAAATGAAGAAAGATAAACCAGTGGTATCAAACTTCAGTGGGATGCACAATCTATTTCTGTGTGATAGCTACTAATACTCCTTCAATTACTGTCATAATCTACATTTTTTTCCCCGAGACTTTACAGTAATAGTACCAGTAACCGCTCAACAGATGGAGTTCAACCTGGATAAGTGTGAGGTGGTTCATTTTAGTATGTCAAATATGATGTCAGAATATAGTATTAATGGCAAGACTCTTGGCAGTGTGGAGGATCAGAGGGATCTTGGGGTCCAAATCCATAGAACACTCAAAGCTGCTACACAGGTTGACTCTGTGTTTAAGAAGGCATATGGTGTATTGGTCTTCATCAATCGTGGGATTGAGTTTAGGAGCTGAGAGGTAATGTTGCAGCTATATAGGACCCTGGTCAGACCCCACTTGGAGTACTGTGTTCAATTCTGGTCACCTCACTACATGAAGAACATGGAAACTATAGAAAGGGTGCAGAGGACATTTACAAAGATGTTGCCTGGATTGGGGAGCATGCCTTATTTGAATAGTTTGAGTGAACTTGGCCTTTTCTCCTTGAAGCGATGGAAGATGAGAAGTGTCCTGATAGAGGTGTATAAGATGATGAGAGGCATTGATCATGTGGATAGTCAAAGGCTTTTTCGCAGGGATGAAATGGCTAGCAGGAGAGGGCATAGTTTTAAGGTGCTTGGAAGTAAGTACAGAGGAGATGTCAGGGGTAAGTTTCTTACGTAGAGAGTAGTGAGTGTGTGGAAAGGGCTGCCGGCAACGGTGGTGAAGGCGGATACAATAGGGTCTTTTAAGAGACTCCTAGATGGATATGTGGAGCTTAGAAAAATAGAGGGCTATGGGTAAGCCTAGGTAGTTCTAAGGTAAGGACATGTTTGGCACAGCTTTGTGGGCTGAAGGGCCTGTATCGTGCTGTAGGTTTTCTATGTTTCTACAACACTGAGTCTAAGTGTGATAGCTGTGTCTGCATGGGAGCTGGTGGGAAATCTGGTAAAACCAAAGGGTTCCATAGCTGCTTGGAGTATTCACATGGGTGTCGCACAGAAGTGAAAATGACAGTTGGCTTAAAATGACTTAAGAAAGCAAAGAACTTTCATGCTGGCCAAGTGAAGCGAAGACACAAGACTCCTGACAATCAAATGCAGATAATGGAAATCTGAAACAAACATGACATTTGCTGGAAATACTCAGCAAAATATGCATCATTAGTGTGAAGAGAAACAGAGTTAACATCGCAGGCCAAAGAGTGGTTCACTTCCAACAAAGGGAATGTTATTGGTTTTGTTTTCCCAAGTTGATGCCTGACTTGCTGAGGCTTTCTAGCATTTTCTATTTTTTATGTAAAACACCTTCGAGTATGGTGTTTGCTAGTAGAATGAAAGAAAAGTAAAACCCAAATAATCAAATATTATGGCACTTCAACATATTGTATTAACTTATTTTCTCAATGTTAATTTATGTTTTATTTCTTTTTGTATTTGCGCAGTATGTCGTCTTTTAAGTTGGTGTGGTCCTTTATTGATTCTATTATGGTTATTATTCTATTATAAGAATAGGAGCAGAATTTGGCCATTTGGCCCATTGAATTGGCTCCTCATTTCATCAAGTTTGATTCATTTCCCTCTCAGCCCCAGCCTCCTCCCTTTTCCCCTGAACCCTTCATACTCTGAATCTATCAACGTCTGCCTTAAATATACTCAAGAACGGCCTCCACAGCTGCCAGAGGCAACAAATTCCACAGATTCACCACTCTGAATTTCATCCTCACCTCTGTTCTAAATGGATGTCCCTCTGTTTTGAGGTTGTGCCTAGACCACACCCCGCCCCCACCACTGTAAACATCCTCTCCACATCCGCTCTATAGAGGCCTTTCTGCATTCAGTTGGTTTCAAAAAGATCCCTCTTTATTCTTCTGAATTTCAATGAGTATAGGCCTGGAGCCATGAATTGGTCCTCGTATGATAACCCTTTCATTGCCAGAATCATTCTCGCGAACCTCCTCTATCTTTCTCAAAACCAACCCAACCTGCAAATTAACCTTTAGGGAATCCTGCATGAGGACTTCCAAGTCCCTTTCCACCTTAGATGTTTGAATTTTCTCTCCATTTAGAAAATAATCTGCACTTTTATTTCTTCTGCATAAGTGTATGTCTATACACTACCTGATACTGTATTCCATCTGCAACTTCTTTGCCCATTCTCTAATTCTGTCTTAGGAATTCTGCAGCTTCCCTGCTTCCTCAACACTGCCACTCATCTATCTTCATATTGTCTGCAAACCTGGCCACAAAACCGTTAAGTCTACCATACTTCAAGATGGACAGAATCCACATTGTAATTTGGGGAGTGACCCTCCAGCCTTCGGGATGAAGCATCTGAGGAGAACATTAGCAATAACTTACCCTGTGAACAACAGTAAAAAGATTGTTGGTATTTGAGATTTGTATTGTCACCAAAGACTCTCGCAAATTTCTACAGATGTACTGTGGAGATTATAGATTATGGATTTATTGAGTATGCCTACAAGAAAATGAATCCCAAGGTTGTATATGTACTTTGATAATAAATTTATTTTCAGCTTTGAACTTAATTAAGTTATTAAGATGGATATTACATATGGAGTTAACTAATGTATTAACTATTAAACACAAAAGAATAATCTAGTTTAATGTTTTGATAAAATCAATTCAATTGCCCATTCTTTTACAATGATTCAAGTTTGACTTCTTTGAGACCGATTGAGCTTTCATGGCAGGTTTGTGCCTTTATCCTTTTGCACCGACTAGATGCCTGTGATGTGGTTTGTAACTAGATACATTATTGACACCTAGTGGCAAATCACCAGCAGCTCATCTGAGTTAAGTTCCCTCGACACTATTGAATCTCACACTTTCTGTTCAACAGACACCAATTAGAAGATGGACACTTCTTCCTCGATTAAGTTATTTTGCTGTCTGTATGGAACAAATTTTGTGGTTCCTTTAACGTGAAAGAGATGAGAAATAGAATTTATAATGAAATAAACCATTTAAAATTCCAGCTTCTATAAATTAAACTCCCCAAAGTATTTTCCCTCAGTTATTACCTTTTCTAAGCTCCAGTGCTAAAGATCAAAATGGAAATTAATTGAATTATCTAAAGGGTTTTTTTCCATGGTAGCAGCCACCTGATACCATGGTTTCCATGGTTGCTTGTCTCTAATCAGTAGAAGATCCATTTTTCAGAATGAAATCGTAGTGAGCAAAAGGTCAACCCCACAGTTTAGAATTGATTCTGGTTCCATTTTCTTCAGGGAACCAAGTTCAAGTCAAATTTTAAAAATGAGCTCCTTAGCAGTGAGAAACACGAAATATCAACCATTCATTTCTCTCTATAGATGCTGTTTGATCCACTGAGTTCCTCCAGCAGCTCATTTCGTGTTCCAGATTTCAACATCTGTAGTGTCTTGTGTCTCCAAGTTAGATCAAGTCCTTTCCTCTATTATCCTGTTCCAATTCTATTGGATCCTTTTGATGCTCTATTCTTCGACAAATAGATTGCACTACCTAACCCATAACTTTGTGTTTGATGCCTATCTCCAATTGCCCTGATTGGCCTATTCTCTGTCTTAACACTTCCTCAGTCTGCATAATTTTTCTCACTCTCTCTCAACTTGCACTAATGCCATTATGCTAATTTTGTTGTACAAGTTATGTATAATTTGTTCATTTAATATGTTAACTTATGTTTGACTGCTGCTGCTACAAAAAAGGTAGTTTTCATAGCATTTATATTCAACCTATGATAATGAACTTGAACTAGTTTAGATTTTTCTCTTACTCTTATTCCAGCTGGCCAGATTGATCTGACCTGAAATTTGTTTTGGTCAGTCCCCTTCTATCCAGTATCAGATCCTTATCCCAATATCTCATACTTGGCTCTGTTACCACTGTAACTTCAATGCGATAAGAAGCAAAGTGCATGTAATCAAACATTTTAAGTAACTTCATAGAAAATTTATCACACAAATTATGAGAAAGCACGTCAGCACCTCTACTTTCTTAGAAGATTGTGAAGATTTTGGCATGTCATCAAAAATTTTGACAAACTTCTATAGATGTGTGTTAAGAACATATTCATTAGTTGCATCATGGTCTGGTATGGAAACACCAATGACCTCAGATGGAAAAATCTACAAAAAGTAGTGGATATGGCTATCCATCATGGGTAAAGCCCTCCACCATCATGCACATTTACAGTGCACAGCCGCAGGAAATTAGTTTCCATCATCAAGGACGTTCACCATCCAGGATATGCTATTTTCTTGCTCCTGCCATCAGAAAGGGGATTCAGGAGCCTCAGGTCCCACACCACCAGACTCGGGAACAATTATTATCCCTCACCCAACATGCTCTTGAACCAGATGGGATAACCACACGACTTCATTCACTCCAACACCTATCCTCTATGGACTCACTTTCGAGGTCTTTTCATCTCATATTCTCAAAATTTATTGCTAATTTATTTACTTTTCTTCTCTTTGTATTTGCAGTTTGCTGTCCAGTACAATAGTTGTTTGCCTGTCTTGTTTTGAGCAGTCTTTCATTGATTCTATTGAGTTCCTTTGTATTTACTGTGAATGCCTGCAGGAAGATGAATCTCAGTTGTATATAGTACAAAAATTGTACTTTAAAAATAAATTTACTTTTAATTTCTAACAAACATGGGAAGAATTTGTCATTGATTTGAAAGAGTCATTATAAGTTGTAGCAGTGAGATTTTTGCAAGAAATATCTGTGGTAAACTATGTATATAGATTGTAACTGGATTATCTGTCTGGACATGCCTGGACACTCCCCTTTGCTGACTGCTCCTGTGGCTCCTCCCACAGACCCCGGTATAAAGGCGATTGTGTCACTGTTCCTCCCACTGTCCAGGACAGACAAACAGCATGGACGTAGATCCGTTTTATTGTTAATAAAGCCTTTCGGTATTTACTCTACTAGTCTTTTGGAGTAATTGATAGTGCATCAAAGATCAAAGTTCCTTGATCTTCACCGTTACAGGCATGGTCATTGGTCATTAATTTGTTAAATTTAAAGATTCAGAATTGAAGTGAGTGAAATTTCCAGGTGTTATAGAACTGGAAAGCTTGCAGAAATACCAATTACTACAAACTAACGACCCTGCTTAGCCTGATCTCCATTTGCACAACAATCTCCTGCCCTTTCTTTTTGTTAGATTGCCCGTAATCCCAAAATTTGACTCTCCCTGCAATGCATTCTATCACTTCCTCTGTCACTTCAGTGTTGTTTTTCTCAGCTGTCCTTCTCAGTACCTCTCCCGGTTTTACCTTCTTTCTTCCTTAGTCTTCCACTCTCGAGAGTTCTGCTACTTGAGCTTAAGTCTCCAAGCACTAGAGACCCAGAATCAATTCTGATCTCCGGCACTGCCTGTGCACTCTCGCTGCGACTACCTTACAAATACGCGCTAGTTGGTGGGATATTTACATGTCGCATATTATTTGACAGTGTACTGATGAGTGGATGAATCCGGTGAGTGAGTGGGGAGGGAAGGGGTTAATGAAAATTAAAATACGAGATTTTGGTAAATGGTGCCTGGCATGGACTAAGTGGGCCGAAGGGACTTACTGCGCGGTACCCACACCGTGAATCGTGACTCGGAGGATAGGCAATCATTAAAAACAAAACGGGCGGCAGGCGAAACAAAATCTTCCGGAAATCACGACGCGTCCGCAAAATGGGTCATGTGACACTTGTCCCACGTGGTCCGTGGGACAGCAAATTAGATTAATCGGTCCTGTCCGTCAGGAAAAAGTCCGCCGGACAACAGGGGCACCATATAAAGACCCCCCCCCCCTAAAGTTGGTGAATCAAGTTGGATGAGACAAGTTTTGTTGCTGGATCAGCTTTTCGGGCATATAATTATCGGTTATAAACAGTCACTGGCAAAGATTGATTGAGCGGTATTACGCGGACACTGAATATTGTAATTAGCCTGCGAGGGTTCCCAACAAGAGTCGGGGAAGAGTTTCGTACTGGAACGGATGACTGGTACCGGGGTCCGGTCAGCGAGCCCGCCTCTGCTTCTTGTGCCCGGCCCCCGACCCACGTTGGTGGGGAGGAGAGATGCTGAAGTCGGCGAGTTGGAAGTCGAAGCCACAGGCAGCGTTGTCGGGCCGTGACAGGCTCCGGGAACGGCTGGGCGACTTGTGGCAAGAAAAGCACTGGATCTTGTTCAAGCCGCGGTTCACAGTGCCGGTGGCCGTCTGCCTCTGGGTCGCCGAGATCTGCGTCAACCTCTGGGTCATCCATAGGGTGCCTTGTAAGTAAAGAGAGCGGCTTGGGACTGCTGATGTTACCCCATCACACAGACAGCAGGGGGAAGTATACATCCCTGGTTGACACGGTCTGTGAAAGAATGACTCGAGTTGAGCAGCACCAGAGTCTCCGGGAAACTAAAATCATGCTCAGTTCTTCGTCTCTGATAGCAAGCATCAAGGTATCTTTTAGCTGAGGAATCGTGCTTAGCAACAGGGACAGTTGTGTTGGTGTTAAATTGAAAGCGAGCAATACTAAGCGCTAACATGAAGTAGTTAGGCCGAATAGTTTGTTTCAGTTCTACCTAAAAGTCGGGCACCTACTAAAAGATTGTCGGTTTTCTCATTGATATGGTTAAATACACTTTTTAATACTATATTCATTTAATGTACAAGTCCATCGAGTTCTTAATGAATGTATAGATGTGTGAAGAAAGTGCTGTTAATTGGCTAACCCTTACAGATATTTGATATATGCATCTTGATATTTCAATTCCCTGATCTCTCCTTTTCTCTTGCTTTAAACTTCTATCCATTGTTTTGATACACATACTATGAGAAAATGATTCTATCTGCTCCATCTGTGTCTGTTGTATAACTAAAGCCCTCCAGACCAGGCAAAATCCTACTGAATATCCTGCACAGTTATTACAATGTGGCACTTGGCACTCACAAAGTACTCTGTGGTCTGACCACCGTTTTGTGAAAATACAATCTACTGTCTCAACTTTTATTTTCTATGCTTGACTTATGAAGTTGAGTATCCCTTGTGTCCTTGCTACCTTGTCTGCTTGTGTTGCCATTTTCAGGGAATTATTGACATAAACACAAGTTCCACTATTCATCAAGTTCTTTTACGTCCTTACTGAATATGTCCTGCCCCATCAAACTTCCCAAATTGCAACACCTTGGACTTGTCAAGATTAAATTCCATCTGATGTATATCATGCTGTAGTTTTTGATGCCCTTCCTCACTATCTGCATGTTTTAATCATACCTGCAACATTCCTGATCAAGTTGTTGTTATCTGTCGCAAACAATGAGGTCCTGGTGCCAATCCGTATCGTGGGAATCTCTGATCATATTCTTCCAATTAGAAACTCATTCTTTCACCAATATCCTCTGCCTCTTATCACTAATTCACCAGCTCAACTTGGATGCTATTTGCTTTAACTTTCTGGAAGTCTGACCTATGCTGAACAGGCCAAAAGGTACAAAGGTAGGAAAGGAGGTGGGGGTAGTCAGGGGAATAAATGGCACAAAGGCCAGCCCTAATGCAAAGTTATCTGAAGTTGTTAATGCAGTAGAGTTCTGAAGTTTACAACATGCCTAGAGGTAAATTTGTTTCTCAAGCTTATGTTGGGCCTCATTCTAATGAGTGCAGAGACCAGAGAGTGTAGAGTGCAATGGTACATTTTAGTGTAGGCAACCAGAAGTCTCAAGTCTCTCCTGCAGACTAACCACAGGAGCTGGGCAAGATGATCACACAATTTTCATTGTTCCTCTAATGTAAAGGAGATATTATTGTGAACAGTTGTGAAACACAAGATTGGAAATGTCACTGCCTGAGCTTTGTGATATGATGAGCGTAAAGTGCTTATTATGCACACTTTATGGGGTAAATTCTATTTCAGCAAAAGGCAATCTAAACAAGTTGCATTCAGATTTTGTTTACTGCATTATCAGTGTTTGGTTATTCTTTCCAACCTTTGAGTTTTAGCAGAACTCTTGTCAACCTTACATGTGTTATTGTAATGCTCAATCTTGGGTGATTGGGGGGGGGGGGGTGGGGGGGAGAAGAGGGCCTGCTCCTGAAAGACATTGTATAGTATATTCTGGCCTAAGTCAAGATATCTACCCAGTGAGTTGAAATTTTCCCAACCAGTATTATGAAATAAGTAAAAATTAAAAAATAGAAATAATTCAAGACATTGTAAAAAGAAAGATCATCTGTATTTTCAGACACAGAAATCGACTGGAAAGCTTACATGGATGAAGTGGAAGGTGTAATTAATGGAACATATGATTACACTCAGTTAAAAGGAGACACAGGACCCCTAGTGTAAGTAGAGTACTTTACAGCTACTTCACTGTCTCATCAAGTAACCTGAGTGCTGTAAGCTGACTAATTTTGAAAATGCATTTTGAGTTGCAGATCAATAATGTATGTTAGTAAGCTTTCTAAAAAGCATTAGTGGAAATGCATTTTGTTTCTTCAGATATGCAAAATAACAGCACTCATACCACCAGATTTTTTTTTTGTCCCATATATTCCATCCTGTGAGTTTGCTATCTTTTCATTCCAAAGAATTGATACATACTGTAGCAGTTAAACTGTTAAGCAGTTTCCTGTCCAAAGTTGCCTCAACTCTTATAACCCACTAATGTTAATATTCAGTTTCTGTTTGCTGTTCTGTACCTCACTGCAGTAAGTCCATGTTAATATCTGCTCCCTCTGATGGAAAATGCAGTATGTTATAAGGCAGTTAGAACTAGACTTGAATGGATTATGGGTTTTGTGGTATAACTGAATATCCAGTTTGCTATCAGATGTGATTTCTTGCATATATGGCAGCAGGCAGTTATATAATTGCTGGAGTTAACACAAATTTGCTGTAATGCACAATGCTGTTCCTTCTCTGCACAGTTATCCCGCAGGTTTTGTTTATGTCTTCATGGTGCTGTACTACATCACAGATCATGGAGTGAACATTCACCTTGCACAATACGTGTTTGCCATTTTCTACCTCTTCACGCTACTGTTGGTCTTTAGGATTTACAATCATACAAAAAAGGTAAGCAAATGTCAGATGTCCATTTTCTGAAGCGAGACATACTTTGGATAAGAATGTGTGTGTATAATGGCATCTAAAGTTCCATGTAACATGGAAATAGATTTGAATGCATACTGTATTCTAATCTGTCATTAATTAGCATTAAGAATGTTACGTCAGATGTAATGAAAGACCGTGAAATAGCCAGTTATGTTCACTGCACTGAAGGGTAATTTTTTTTAATCACTTTCTAATTTCTGTTCTGTTAGGATGTTCTCATTTCTTGTTACCCAGAATCTAGCCTTTCCTGGATTGGGAGCACCTGAGTTAGACATTTGATACACACTGTAGTTTCTATGTTCCATATACTGTAGCTGTCTAATGGGCCTATGGCTCATGAAGTCTGTTGGCCATGTTAATTTTTATCTATTCCCATCTGCCTGTTCATGTGTCTAAATGCCTCTTAATAGTAATATTCCTATCCTATCTGCTCTCTCCATTTCTGGTGGTGCATTCTAGTCCCTTACTGCTCTGTGTAAGCATTTTATATATTAAAAAAAAGCCCTGTAAATCTCATTTAATATTTTCCCCTTGACTTTAAAGCTGTGTCCTAGTATTTGCCATTTCTAACCTGGTAAGATAATTCTGTCTATTTTTCTACACCTCTCCTATTTTTGTTTTACTATCAGGTTGCTCCCTTGGCCACTGGCATCCAACGAAAGTGTCCAACTTGCAGTTAATATTGCTATCTGGACAACCCCTGTAATGCATCAATCAAAACTGAATACTATGCCAGATGGGACCGAAAAGTTTTATACAGCTGCAACATGACTTCTATACTGAAGTATCCCTACTTCTATACTGAGCAACCTAACTAATAAGATACAGGAGCAGAATTGGGCCATTTGGCCCATTGAGTCTGTTCTACCATTTCATCGTGACTGTAGCAAAGACTTTATTCGGAGACTGGAGTTTGACACCCAGCATAGCAGTTGAGGAAATTAAATTTGAATTACTAAATAAATCCAATGTAAAACAAAATCATAACCCAGTAACTATCAAACTAACAGGCTCAACTGTTCTGCTTGTGCCCGTTGAGATACAAAATAAATTTGCCTCAACCCAACCTATAAATTGCCTCCACAGATGAAATAATGGTGGATAGTATCACCGACTACATTGTACTTCCTCCCCTTCCCTCACCTTCTTACACTGACTTCTCATCTTTTCCAGCCCTGACAAGGGTTTCGGCCTGAAAAGTCGACTGTGCTCTTTTCCATAGGTGCTGCCTGGCCTGCTGAGTTCCTCCAGCATGTTGAGTGTATTAACAGGTTGTGTTTTTTAACATTTATGGGCTTGTCTCTGGAGCTATTGACTTAAAGGAAGTTGGACAATACAAAGGAGAAAGCTGAAGATTGAAATAAGCTTGGTCATGTTACAGGTGCCCAAGGTCCCACCATCTTGCAGGTAGCTGAGCAAAATGTGGATCTGGGTCACTTGATAGTCTCTTACTGAATAGTGATTGCTATTTTGATAACAACTTCTAATTTTGTTTTAAAGTACAGAAACAAAGATGGATTATAATTCCATTCCATTGACTTCAGGATGGCACCAAGCACCTCAACAGAAGTTGTAGCTGCTCAGATTTAATAACTTTTTAATAATTTTATTTTATTTTGGGTTTATAAGGATGGTTTTGGGGATGGAGAGGGACTTGGGATCAGGTTAGGCTTTATGATCAGGGATTTTAGGGGGTTGGTGGTCAGGTTGGAGTCTTGGTCTCTGGTTGCAGACCAGCGAAGGAGATGTAGGGCATCTGTGATTGGGTGTCAGACTGGCAATGATTGAACAAGGAGTCCTCCAGCTCAGTGAGTTGTTAGCAAGTTCCATGCAGGCAGGGGCAAATGAGTTCCACATACCCCCAGGTTTCAAAGTCGTGAGCAGAGTTCAGGACCACACATTTTGGGTGCCATTATTGGCGAGTCTGCAGTTGGAGTCCTAGTGTTCAGTGATAGGCGTGTCCTGGGATTGATGCAGAGGATCGAGGGTCAAATCAGAAGTCGAGACTTGTTGGCTGGAGTCGATCTGTGAATCTCTGGGAGTTTGCTGGGGAGGATCAATCTGGTGTCTGAAAGCACAAATCCAGGTCCAGTGGAGGCCTGTCCTGGAGTTAAAGGACTGTGCGTACATGGGTGGGTGGGTGGAAGGAAGGGGGTTGTTCTTGCTGCTGCTGGTCTGTGTTTTCTGCCTAGCATTGTGGGTGTGCTATGTTGGTGTAGGAGTGTGTGATGACACTTGCACCCCCTCAATCAGGCTGTCACCAGCACCCCCTCAATCAGTTGTGTTGGTTGCTAATGCAAATTATGCATTTCACTAAGTTTGAATGTAACCATGACAGATCTTGAAAATGCTTAGAAAGACAGTTCTATATAATGTTTGCTTTGTAAAAGACCACATTTATTCTTTCCATCTTCCCATTTTCTAGGTTCCACCATTTGTGTTTTTCTTCATGTGCTGTGCCTCCTATCGGATCCATTCTATCTTTATCCTTCGACTCTTTAATGACCCTGTTGCCATGATGATCCTCTATGTGGCTGTGAACTTCTTTCTGAACAATCGCTGGTCACTAGGCTGTTGCTTCTTTAGGCAAGTATTATAATATGTTGTTTTTAAAAGGTTTCCTTTCTTGCAAGTGGAAAATATAAAGGCCCGAGGAGGTAATTAATTTAGCCAGATAGAATGTAATCTGCACTCCTGCCTCGCCCTATCATATTGAGGAATCTCCAGGGGCTGATAAAAATGCTGTGGAATTTCTTAGGAGCATGGAGTCGCCCACGTTTGCTATTCCCGTACTCAGTACAACACCTGCTTTCTGCAGGTCTTCTGGAAGCAACCTTGTCTATGGAGTCACCTTCAATGTGGCTAATGAGGCATTTGGGCAGCACAATTTTCTGATCATAAAGGCATTTTATAGGACCTAACTATGCTTGATTTTAAAATGATTTTTAAAGCTAGTTAAGTCCCTGCTGCAGGATCAGACACTTTTGGTGTTTGTAAATGTTGGAAAGATTCACAATATTCATTCGAAATATTTTAAATCGTAAACACATTACAGCAGTTGATTATTAGAAAATGCATAAAGCAGTTGCATGTATTCAATTAAAAAATGTAAGCTATTTGAAATTTGACTCTAGCAGCTGATTTCTTCCGTTGAAATGGTCATAAACCTTTACTACACTTCACCAATGGCAGAGTTTCCTGAGGAGTTTAAGCGGCACCAGAAATTCAGTCTTTAGACTCTTGGGGCCTCACTGATTCAGCACAATTGGAAAATTGGCAGAGCGCTTTAGTCAGAGTGTTGAGTATTTCTGCAGTTTCTTGCTGGTTGCGAAGGTGTCCCCCTGCTTCCTGCCATAGATAATGTGGCAGGAACTTCATGGGCTTATCAGATAATGGAAAGAATCATGAGTTAAATTCAAAAGTCTTGGTAATTTCAGTAGGTTATAGTAACTAATCATATTATTGTTAATATGATGTTACTTTGCTCAGAACATCTTCTGTAAATCAGCTTGTCCAGAAATCTGCACTGAACCCACCCCATAATACTTGCTGAACAAAGATGATTTAGTGCAATAACTATTTCTGCATATAACTTAAATAACTAACTTCTCGATTATCAGTTTGCTTACTGCAATACCACATCTTGCTGCTTTTTTTTTTTGGAGCTCTAAAAGGGAAAACAGTGATCTGGGAAATCTGAAATGAGAAAAATAAAATGAACAATCTAGATTAAAGGATAACCATTTGAAATATTAAGTTGTAGTGTTGCGGATGCTGCGTGGCCTGCTGTGTAGTTCCTGAGGAGGCTGCACTTGGTTCTGCAAGGGTTTTTAATCTTTAATGTTTTACTCTGATTAAGCATGGTACACCTAGGGCTATCCTAAACTGGTAATTATTGTATGTTACACCACAATTGTTAACTTTAAGATTAAGTTAAATGGAAGGCTGTACTTTTGTTATTTACATTTAGTACAATTGCATCAATCCACCTGTAATTGACATCATCACTGTTTTTGTTTTGAGGTGGTTTGCTGGTGTTTTAGCTCCTGAGCAGTTCTCTTGTTTGCATGACAATTGTTTAGAACAAAGAACCAGTTGAAATATTTGATAAATCTTGAAAGTAATTGATTAGTTTCATACAGCAATCATTGAAATCTTATAAAATAATCATAAAGAAGGTATCAATGCAACATTGAAAATGCTGCTGAGATGTAGAGTGATATATTGATAAATTGCAGCAACCATAATCTCTGCTGACCTAAATGATTTAAAAAGTTTCACAATTATTTAATGTTTTATTTGTTTAAATTGAATATTCCTTCTATAACCAGATATCATTGGGCCATAGAATTGCATGATTTGTGTATATCGTCAATATAGATCGCTGTGCTGGCTCTAAAGGGGAGGTGGTGATGGAGGAAATAGCTGAGTTTCACCTTTTATCTCATGGTGAAGCTGGGAATTATTATTTCTGTAAACAATGTTCTTTGGAACAAAGTATGAATTTTATTCTGTTTGTTCCCTGGGCAGTTTAGCTATTTCCATAAAGATGAACATTTTGCTCTTCGCACCAGGATTGTTATTCCTTCTCCTCTTTGAGTTTGGATTGGTGCGGACCATCCCAAAGCTAGGCATCTGTGCTGCTTTGCAGGTATGTGGGCCTCCATGTCTCTCCAAATTAGAGTAACAGTACTAATGTAAAACCTGAGTACCTGCACGATTTTGATCGTAAGAAAAATAATTGAGGAAAAGTCTTCAATCACCCCTAGTTTGTTTTACAAAGTGGGTCAATGTTGTCTTTCCATCAAATTGTTATGTCAGTTATTTGCTAAGTGACAACACATGACTGTAGCTGCTGGAATCTGGAACTGAAACCAGTTTGCTGGAGGAACCCAGCAGGTCGAACAGAGGAGAGTAATGTTAGTGGAGGATGGCCCTGTTTTGATCTGTATTGTCAATTTCATGAGCACACCTCTGAAGATTTGTTTCAGTTAAATGGTTTAGTTGAAGTTGCTCTCATGGTTTAGTTGATTTCTTGTGCAGTGCTGTTTTCACTGGTCTCTTCCTACTCTAGTGAATTGTCTCCAGATGTATGTTTCTTGTAAGTATTGCTCATTAAAAAGTATAAACTTTACCGTCTGCTCTGAGAAGAGTTTGGACTGCAAATTTGTCCCTTGATTCCAATAGACTGTCTATTCTAACTTTATAATTGTTTCCTTAATTAATGTAAAC
Source organism: Hypanus sabinus (assembly GCF_030144855.1). Taxonomy (NCBI): domain Eukaryota; kingdom Metazoa; phylum Chordata; class Chondrichthyes; order Myliobatiformes; family Dasyatidae; genus Hypanus; species Hypanus sabinus. The sequence continues at coordinate 36,937,527 of NC_082707.1, forward strand.
TTCCTGTTTTTTTTTTACCTTGCCTGTTTATTTTGAGCAATTGTATCATTTTATTCTAATTGAAAACTTAAGTCATTTGTATTTGCGCAACTCTCATTTTCTCCACGAAAACCTGCAAAGCATTTCATCAAAGCTAACTACCAACAAAGACCTTGCAGGGAAACCTTACGAAAGCTGGTTTAAAAAAAATAAAAATCAATTTTTAAAATTCGGAATCAAAATTCGTGTCTCGTGCTTCAACTGTGTTCTTGAGTTGGAAATAATGAAACATTAGAATTGTAGAAGAATACTTATTGGAAAATTACTTGTATCCAAACAACATTTCATTAGTTAAATTAGCTTTCTTTTATTTGATGTTGTATTTTGCTATACAGGATTGCTCCGAGTAATTGCTTTTCTTATCACATCCATTGTTTGATTTGTGTGAGTACTTGATTATATTCTATAAGAGATTAATGAGGTTTGGCTAGATATTAGTATTTTTAAGATCAACATTTATCTACTAACTATATTTGGTTGTTAATTTAATAACCCAAGATTTTTCAGTCATAGAACACTACAGCACAGAAACAGGCCCAGCAGCCATCTAATCCATTTCAAACCATCAATCTGCCTAGTCCCAATGACCTGCATCTGTACCCTTCCCATCCATGTACCTATCCAAATATCTACATCTGCCACTTGCGCTGGCAGCTCATTCTACACTCTCACCATCCTCTGAGTGAAGAAGATGCCCCTGATGTCGTCATTAAACACATCACCTTTCACCACAATCCAACTTACTATCTCAACTTGAATGCCGAATGATGAACCTTCTCGTCAAAGGCCTTGCTAAAGTCCATGTAGACTACATCCACTATCTTGCCTTCAACAACGTTCCTGGTTACTTACTCAAAACGCACAGAGCCATGTTGTCTATCCCTAATCAGGCCCTGTATATCCAAATACTTGTATATCCAGTCCCTTGGAATACCTTCCAATAACTCCCACTACTCAGTCAGGCTGACCGACCTATAATTTCCTGGCTTGTTCTTGGAGTCTTTCTTAAACAACAAACACATTACCTATCCTCCAGTTCTCTGGCACTTCACCTGTGGCTAAGGATGTTTGAAATATCTCTGCTCGGGGCCCCTACAGTTTCTGCAGTAACCTCCCACAGGGAACACCTTGTCTCAAGACAGCAAACTCCTCGGTAATCTGTATAGGATCCATGACCTTCCTGCTGCATTACCTTACATCTATAGACTCTGTCCCTCTCCTGAGTAAATATGGATGCAAAGCATCCATTTAAGATCTACCACATCGCTTTTAGCTCCATGTATAGATTACCACTTTGATCTTCCAGAGGACTGATTTTGTCCATTGCTATCCTTTCGTTCTTAGTATATCTGTAGAAGCCCTTAAGATTTTCCTTCACCTTGTCTGCTAGATCAACCTCGTGCTACCTTTTAGCTCTCCTGATTTTAAATGTTCTCTGCATGTCTTGTACTCAAATTCCTCATTAGCCCTACCTGCCTATACCTTCTATGCTCCTCCTTTTAATTAACACTGACCTCAATATCTCTTGAAAACCAATTTTCCCTAAACTTGTTATCTTTGCATTTTATTTTGATGAAAATATACAAGCTGTCTTCTCAGCTTCGCTTTTGAAGGCTTCATTCTCATCAAATACACCTTTGCCAGAAAACTCGCTCAGTCCACACTTGCCAGATGCTTTCTGATGCCGTCAAAATTGGCCTTTCTCTAAATTAGAATGTCAACTGGAAGACCATACCGTCCTTTTCACTAATTACCTTTAAACTAATGGCATTGTGATCACTGGATGCCAAGTGTTCTCCTACACAAACTCCTCTCACCTACCCTGTCTCATTCCCTGATCGTAGATCTAGTATTACACTTTGTAGTTAGGACTTCTACGTACTGATTAAGGAAACTTTCCTGAACACATTTGACAAACCTTCCCATCCAGTCCTTTTACAGTAAGAGTCCCAGCCAATGTGCAAAAAGTTAAAATCGCCTACTATAACAACCTTATATTTCTTGCAACAGTCTGATCTCTCTGCAAATTAGTTTCTCTAAATCCTGCAAATTGTTGTGACCTATAATATAAGCCCATTAATGTGGTTGTACCTTTCTTATTCCTCAGTTCTAAAGTCTCACTGTGAGCTCTCCAGTCTGACCTGACTGAGCACTGCCATATTTTCCCGATCAATAATGCCACCCCTCCTCTTTAATCCTTGCTACTCTATCACTTCTAAAACAATAAAACCTGAGCTGCCAGTCCTGCCCCTCCTGTAACCCTGTCTCACTAATGCGTACAAGGTCATAATTCCACACTGATCCATGCCCCAAGCTCATCCTCATTTGCCTACAGAATTCCTCGCATCGAAATATACACAGCTCAAAACATCAGTCCCACCATTCTCAACCTTTTGATTCCTGACTCTGTAGGCTTAACATCTTTCTCCACAACCACTCCACTGTCTGCTTTGGCACTCTGGTTCCCATCCCCCTGCAACTCTGGTTTAAATACCACCCCCCCCCCACCCCCGTGCAAATTTTCTCAGCCTCCGTCAAAGGGTGTTGCTGATAATATAATGAGACAAGCTGATCAACATCTGAATTTATGGATTCAGGAGCTGCTGTTCTACAGGTGAGGTATTGTATGTTTTAATCCTTTTGAACCTCTACTAAATTTCATAAAGATTGGTGATTTACATGAAAAAATGTAAGATGAGGTATACAAGATTGTCAAAGAATATAAAAGCTACTCTTGACATTTTTCCTTGTGTTTCAATCTGGGATTTTCTGTCAATAGTGCAGATCATGCCTCCATAGACCTAGGGACCGAATTAAGCCATTTGAACTATCAATCATGTTTGATTTATTTTCCCCCTCAATCCCATTCTCCTGCTTTATCCCATAACCTTTACTAATAAGAGCCTATCTGTCTCCACTTCAACTATATCCAATGGCTTGGTCTCCACATCTGTTTGAAACACTCTGAAATTCCTCCTTGTAAATGTCCTCCTTTTGAGTGTGTGCCCTCCAGACTCACCAGTTATTGGAAATATCCTCTATCTGGACCTTTCAATGTTCAGTAGACTTAAATGAGAACAACCCACCCCATTCTAAACTCCAGTGAATGCAGACCCAGAGCTATCAGACATTCATTAACACTTGTTTCCAGGATCACTCTTGTAAACCTGAGGACTTTCTCCAGTACCAGACCATCCTTTAGACATGAAGCCTAAATGGATTAGTCATGATGAAATGGAGAAGCAGACTCAATGGGCCAAATGGCCTGATTCTTCTCCATATAACATATAACCATATAATAATCACAGCACGGAAACAGGCCATCTCGGCCCTCCTAGTCCGTGCCGAACTCTTAATCTCACCTAGTCCCACCTACCCGCACTCAGCACATAACCCTCCACTCCTTTCCTGTCCATATACCTATCCAATTTTACCTTAAATGACACAACTGAACTGGCCTCTACTACTTCTACAGGAAGCTCATTCCACACAGCTATCACTCTCTGAGTAAAGAAATACCCCTTCGTGTTTCCCTTAAACTTCTGCCCCCTAACTCTCAAATCATGTCCTCTCGTTTGAATCTCCCCTACTCTCAATGGAAACAGCCTATTCACGTCAACTCTATCTATCCCTCTCAAAATTTTAAATACCTCGATCAAATCCCCCCTCAACCTTCTACGCTCCAATGAATAGAGACCTAACTTGTTCAACCTTTCTCTGTAACTTAATTGCTGAAACCCAGGTAACATCCTAGTAAATCGTCTCTGCACTCTCTCTAATTTATTGATATCTTTCCTATAATTCGGTGACCAGAACTGCACACAATATTCCAAATTTGGCCTTACCAATGCCTTGTACAACTTTAGCATTACATCCCAACTTCTGTACTCAATGCTTTGATTTATAAAGGCCAGCGTTCCAAAAGCCCTCTTCACCACCCTATTTACATGAGACTCCACTTTCAGGGAACTATGCACAGTTATTCCTAGATCTCTCTGTTCCTCTGCATTCCTCAATGCCCTACCATTTACTCTGTATGTTCTATTTGGATTATTCCTGCCAAAATATAGAACCTCACACTTCTCAGCATTAAACTCCATCTGCCAACGTTCAGCCCATTCATCTAACCGGCATAAATCTCCCTGCAAGCTTTGAAAATCCACCTCATTATCCACAACACCTCCTACCTTAGTATCATCGGCATACTTACTAGTCCAATTTACCACCCCATCATCCAGATCATTTATGTATATTACAAATAACATTGGGCCCAAAACAGATCCCTGAGGCACCCTGCTAGTCACCGGCCTCCATCCCGATAAACAATTATCCACCACTACTCTCTGGCATCTCCCATCTAGCCACTGTTGAATCCATTTTATTACTCCAGCATTAATACCTAACGACTGAACCTTCTTAACTAACCTTCCATGTGGAACTTTGTCAAAGGCTTTGCTGAAGTCCATATAGACTACATCCACTGTCTTACCCTCGTCAACATTCCTCGTAACTTCAAAAAAATCAATAAGGTTTGTCAAACATGACCTTCCACGCACAAATCTATGCTGGCTACTCCTAATCAGATCCTGTTTATCCAGATAATTATTAATACTATCTCTAAGAATACTTTCCATTAATTTACCCACCACTGATGTCAAACTGACAGGTCTATAATTGCTAGGCTTACTTCTAGAACCTTTTTTATACAATGGAACCACATGAGCAATACGCCAATCCTCCGGCACAATCCCCGTTTCTAATGACATCTTAAAGATCTCCGTCAGAGCTCCTGCTATTTCTACACAAACTTCCCTCAAGGTCCTGGGGAATATCCTGTCAGGACCCGGAGATTTATCCACTTTTAAATTTCTTAAAAGCGCCAGTACTTCCACCTCTTTAATTGTCATAGGTTCCATAACTTCCTTACTTGTTTCCCACACCTTACACAATTCAATGTCCTTCTCCTTAGTGAATACCGAAGAGAAGAAATCGTTCAAAATCTCTCCCATCTCCCTCGGCTCCACACATAGCTGACCACTCTGATTCTCTAAGGGGCCAATTTTATCCCTCACTATCCTCTTGCTTTTAATATAACTGTAGAAACCTTTCGGATTTACTTTCACCTTATTTGCCAAACCAACCTCGTATCTTCTTTTAGCTTTTCTAATCTCTTTCTTAAGATTCCTTTTACATTCTTTATATTCCTCGAGCAATTCCTTTACTCCATGCTGCCTATATCTATTGTAGACATCCCTCTTTTTCCGAACCAAATTTCTAATATCCCTTGAAAACCATGGTGCTTTCAAACCTTTAACCTTTCCTTTCAACCTAACAGGAACATAAAGATTCTGTACCCTCATAATTTCATCCTTAAATGACCTCCATTTCTCTATTACATCCTTCCCATAAAACAACTTGACCCAATCCACTCTCTCTAAATCCCTTCGCATCTCCTCAAAGTTAGCCTTTCTCCAATCAAAAATCTCAACTCTAGGTCCTGTCCTGTCCTATGCTTCTCCATAATTATATTGAAGCTAATGCTATTGTGATCACTGGACCCAAAGTGCTCCCCAACACATACATCTGTCAGCTGACCTATCGCATTCCCTAACAGGAGATCCAACACTGCCCCATCTCTAGTCGGTACTTCTATGTATTGTTGCAAAAAACTATCCTGCACACATTTCACAAACTCTAAACCATCCAGCCCTTTTACAGAATGAGCTTCCCTATATCTTTTTGTCTTGTAGTCTAAAACAGCTTGCATACTCTAAATGTGGTTTAACCAATACCTTTAGTCTCAGCAGTACATCCTTGCTTCTATATTCTAGTCCTCCAGAAATTAATTTAATAAATTAAAAGAAATATTTCTTTTCCGTACTACTGACTGGTAAATTAACCTTGAGGAATTCTGCACTAGGATTCCCAAGATAGTTTGTAACTATGATACCTGAATTTTCTTCCTGTTTAGAAAATAGCAAGGCAGACTGAGGAAGATTACACTTGGCATTTGAAGACAGTTACCCTCGCCCCCTTCCCCCCAGCCTAATGGAGAGTGAATACAAAGGAGCCGGGACCTTTCAGTGGTTGAGCCTTCAACTGATCGGATGGTTTGGAAGGAGGTGCTGCTGGGGAGAGGCCCTGCATTTATTCAAACAGACCATCCCAATCCCTTCCTGTACATCGATAAGGGCCTGTAAGCCTGGCGAATTTATCTTGCTGGTGCCCCTGCAAAGAGTTTTAGCTACCAGAGAATGAAGAGGCGAAAGCAAGGAATGAAATTAAGCAGCAATTGGCCAGCGAAGAAAAGAGCATACAAGTGAAGCTGCATTTCTAAAGACTGTTGTTCAAAGAACAATCCCTCTGATCAGCATTTTGTAGGTAGCCATTAGGGATGATAGCGTAGATATGCACAGGGTAATTGGGAGGGTTCTGAAACGGCAGTTCTCCTGCCCTATTTGAGTAGATCCTCCAGGTTGGCTTTTGTCCAGATGGGCCGAGAGGACAGACTGTTAAAACATATTTGGTGTCGGGACGTTTAGCAAAAATGCATTCAGTGACCAACCTTCAGGCCTGAATATGCTTTGAAGATTAAATGTAAATGCAGCACTGGATCATGGGTAGGTAATCCAGATCAGTACCGTATGAAATGGACAGTAGCAGACCCAATGCTGAGCCCTGTGGAACACCGCTAGTCACATGACCCAAACAGAAAAGGTCCCCTTTAACCCTACTGTCTTCTGCCAGTCAGCCAATCTTTTGTCCATGCAAGCATCTTCCCAGTAACACCACGGGCTCTTGGTTTGCTAGGCTGATACCTGTGTGGCACCTTGTCAAAGGCCTTCTGAAAATCCAAGTAAACAACATCCACTGACTTCGTCTACCCTGCCTGTTATTTCCTTGAATTCAAGCAGACTGTATATCATGTTCAAAGTGCATTAATTATCGAAGAATATTTAAATTGTACAACCTTGACTTGTTTGCTTACAGGCAGTCGCAAATCAGGATCTTGGAAAGTACCTAATTTTAAAAAAAGACCAACCCCCAATGTGCACAGAACAAAAAGTGGGGGGGGGGGGGGGGGGAACAAATCAGACAAACAATAGAAGCAAGCAACAGCGGCATTCTGAACCAAATTGAGTCCTTGGATCCAAATCTTTGGAGTAGGCCTAAAGCCTTGGTATACGGGTTCAACATATTAGTGAGCCACAAAGTTCACAGACATAAAGTACAGCAGCTGAGGGCAGTCTCACAGCCTTAGCATCATGGAGAAAGGAGCCCCCAGACTGTCTGGGCCTGTGTTTAAATTGTCTGAAGGAATCTCACTTTGCAGTAGGACCTGGGCCCATCTGCAGTGAGTCGCTCTGGGCCTAGATTTTGTTGTGGAAGAAGCCCTTCTTAACCTCCCAAATTGGTATGCAGATCAATCTAACCTTGCTCAACTGTTAACATCCTGCCCTTCCAGTCCCTGGGTCCCTGGTGGAGCTCCAGTACTAATACCAAGTTATTCGTGTTACAGTATATAATTAGCAAAATAAATTATGCTAGTTTAGAAAGTAAGTAAACCACTTGCCTAGGTCCTTTTTCCAGCTATGTTTAATGCCAAATTTGTTTTTCTCCATTGATACTGTTGGACCTCCAGAGTAGTTGCATTGTTTTGTGTTGATGTCATCACATTTTCTATTAATTTGAAGTGGGAAAATTTCTGGTAATCTTTTTGTTTTAATAACTGAGGGGTAGAAAACCAGTTCAATTTATCAGAAGCATGCAATGATATGTGCATTATGCAGGCTTTTTTCCTGTACAGAGGACTGTCTGGTTCTGTTGGACCATTTGATGCTCTATTCAATCACCTGAAAGTGGGTCACCTCCTTTATATTAAACTTGATGTGGAAGTCAAAGGTTGCGTACTGAGAGGATCATTTTAACAAATAGAAAAATTGAGTCTTCTGTAAAGCTTTTTTTTCCAACAAGAGGTGGACTCTGAAAATTATCTAATTTCACTTTCTACAACCAAAAGAATGTTTGCAAAGAGCTGACAGATCCATTTTTATTCTGGCATCTTCCCCTTTTTCAGTTCAGAAGAAAGGACTCAGTCCAAAACATCATCTGTTTATTCCTTTCTATTGAGTTACTTCAGCATTTTTTATTGCACAGGCATGAGGAGTCATGTGCTATATAACTTGGTGTATTGCTGAATTCATGACTGATAAAGGTATTTTTCTTTATTTAGGTGGTGCTGGGTTTGCCCTTCCTGATGGAAAATCCTGTTGGATATATAGCAAGAGCATTTGATCTTGGTCGCCAATTTCTCTTCAAGTGGACAGTGAACTGGCGCTTCCTGCCTGAGAGTGTCTTCCTCAGTCGTTACTTCCATCTTGCACTATTAGTGGCACATCTGACTGTTCTGCTTCTCTTTGCAATCTGCAGGTGGAACAAGTGTGTGCATTTTTCTCAGTATTGTGTACATTAAGTGCATTGTTTCCCTTTCTCATGCATGCCCTTCTCTTTCACACCTACTTTGCTCATGTTTTGGAAATTCTTTGCTTAGTCTTTAGGAGCGCTGGTTAGTTATTTGCTGGAAGTTGGATTTCTTTCCACAGTCATACCATGAATGAAAGATCAATAGAAATTCAGATGCTGCAAATCTAAAATAGAAACAGAAAATGATCGAAATACACACTCGGTCAGGCTGCACCTGTGGGTAGAGAAACAGTTTTTCAGATCAGAGCACGGAAGTGGAGAAAAGAAACTTGCATTATAGAGGGTGGTGGGGTGCAGCGTAGGTCTGATTGTTATGACATGGTGAATAAATAGGATCATTCTGTCAGGTTTATCTGATTTTAGTTCTCTTCAGATTGTGTTGTATATTTTAAATACCTTCAAATCCATTGACTGTGGAGTTCTGTAGGCACAACAGGGTTACGGAACAATTGTAATTGTTTGGACGTCCCTCAGTGCTGAGTGCTTCTCTAACTTTTTCACAGAATAAGAACAGTGTTTCTGCTGAAACATTTCAGAGTTCTGAAAACCCACAGGAGAATGATATTCATTCCAATTTATTCACTTTTTCAATTTGATTGAGTTACTTCCAGATATGGCACTAATTGTTATTCCGTTTCATGTCCTAGATCTGAAGAGGGAATGCTTTCACTTCTGAAGGCCCCAGAAAAGAGACAATCACAACACAAGCCTTTAACTGCAAATCATATCCTTTAAAAATCATTTAGTTTCTGAATGTTTGTTATTGAGTAACTGACCACAAAATCGGGAGATGAGGGCTGAATAGTAGAAAATTGACCTAACATTGAACAGTATAGGGCCTTCAGTCCTTGATGTTGTACCAACCTTTTAACAACATACTTCAGATCTTGCTAACCCTTCTCTCCCACACAACCCTCCATTCTTCATCCTTGAACCTATCCAAGTCTCTTAATTCTCCCAAATGTATCTCCCTCTATCAGCGCCCCTGGCAGGGCATTCCATGCACCTACCACTGTGTGTGCGTGTGTGTATATTTTTTTCAAAATCTTGCCTCTGGCATTTTCACCCCCTTCCCCCCCCCCCCCCCATAACTTCCTGCAATAAGATTATCCCTTCTCATTAGCCTTTTCTGCCCTAGGGAAAAAGGAGCTGGCTGTCCACTCTACCTATTCCTTGTGTCTTGTACACCTTTATCACGTAGCCTCTCATCCTCCTTTCCTCCAAAGAGAAAGGTCTTGGCTTAACTTCCCCTCAAAGGCATGCTGTCTAAACCAGGAAGCATCCTGGTAAATGTCAAATGAAAATTAGCTGATGTTGGAAATTTGAGCAACACGCAGAACACTGGAGGAACTCAGCAGGCCAGGCAGCATCTATTGGGGGAGGGGGGTTGAGGGGGAAATAATGTCAACATTTCAGCCCAAAACCCTTCAAAAATCTCTTCTGCACCACCTCGAAAGATCAATCTTCTGACTAATGGAGGCCAGCACACCATACGCTTTCTTAGTCACCCTCTCAACTTGCACGGCAACTTAGTAAGATCTGTGGACCCCCAGGACCCCTCTGTTCCTCCACTCTTGCAAGAATGCTACTAGCCCTGTGTTCTGCTTTCAAATTTGGCCTTCCAAGATGAATCATGGATAATATAAGCTGAAATACAAATACTTCGCTTTTGTTCCCATTCAGGCATGTATGCTACAGTCAGCAAAATCCTCAAGTCTTGCCATAATTTCCACTGCTGCATGTACATAATAGATCCTGTAACTTTGGCATTACTTTCTTTTGGGCAGCTTAATCTAATCTTGTGTAATTTCTCCTTGGCGTAATACATGTACGTGATCTTCAGGAATGTAACGTAATCAGGAGAGCCTCTGAGAAGACTTCCCTGATTTAATATTAGTAAGAGTTGGTGATAATTTTGTACCATAAATTAGATTCATTTTTTGACTTTGTAGGTAACAAAGAATGTGCTTGGGTCAGAATTATTTAGTCGTTTCAGATTTTGTGTTAAATCATAAGACACTTGGCCCCTCAAGTCTGCTCTACCCTTCCATCGTAGCTGATACCTCTCAATCCCATTATCCTGCCTTCTCCCTGTAATGTTTGACAGTGTCCAACCAAGAATCTATTATTCTCTTTATATTCAATGACTTGGCCTCAACAGCTGTCTGTGGCAATAAGTTCCATAGATTCACCACCCACTGCTAAAGAAATTCATTCTAGTGTGTTCTAAATTGATGTCCCTTTATTCTGAGGTGGTGCCCTCTGGTCTTATACTCACCCACTACAGGAAACATCCTTTCCAGACTGTGTAGACATCCACTTTGTGGGCCTTTCAATATTCAATAGGTTTAAATGCAATTCCGCACTCTTCCCCCCCACCCCCCCCCCCCCCCGCCCCAATCTTCTGAACTGAGTGCAGGCCCTGAGCCATCAATGCTCCTTGCATTCATCCTTTCATTCCCAGAATCATTCTTGCTAACCTCTAGACCCTCTCCAGTGCCAGCACATCTGTAGATCATTGTCCCAGAACTGCTCGTAATACTCCATGTGGTCTGACCAATGCCTTTTAAAGCCTCAGCATCACATCCTGCTCTTGTATAGCAGTCTTCTCCAAATGAATGCTAATATTGCATTTGCCTTCCTTACCACCAATTCAACCTGCAACTTAACCTTTAGGGAATCCTACATGAGGAATTTTCTGTTTTGAAAATGATCTGTACCTTTTGTTCCTTCTACTAATGTGCATGGCCATATACTTCCCTACACTATATTTTATCTGCCCCTTTGCTCATTCTTCCAATTTTTTAGTCGCTCTGCAGATTCCATGCTTTCTTAACACTGTGTCCCTCTATATGGATCTTTGTAGCATCTGCATACTTGGCCTTAAAGCCATCAATTCCATCATAAAATTGCTAACATACAATGTGAAAAGGAGCAGTCCCAATACCAACTCCTGTGGAACACCACTTATTATTGGCAGCCAATCAGAAAAGGACCCTTTATTCCAACTTTTTGCCTCCAGCCAATCTTCTATCCATGCTAGTCTCTTTCCAGTAATACCATGGGCTCTTACCTTGCCAAGCAGCCTCATGTGCAGAACCTTGTCAAAGGCCTTCTGAAAATCCAAGTAAACAATCACTAACACTTTATTCTGCCTGTTATTTCCTCAAAAGAATTCCAAAGTTTGTCATGCAAGATTTCTTTGAAGAAACAATGCTGACTGTGGCCTACTTGAATCATTCGCCTCCAAGTACCCCAAACTTCACCCTTAATAGACTCCAACATCTTTCCAACCACTGAAATTGAGCTAATTGGCCTATAATTTTTTTTTTCTTCTGCCTCCCTACCTTGAAGCGTAGAGCAACATTTGCTTTTTTCCTGTCCTCCAGAATCTAGTGATACTTGAAAGATCATTAATGCCTCTAGGAATCTTTGACTACCTCTTTCAGAATCCTAGGTTGTAGTCCATCTGGTCCATGTGACTTATCTACCTTTAGACCTTTCTGAATTCTAAGCACCTTCTCCTTGGTAATAGCAGCTATGCTCACTTCTGCCGCTGACACTCAAATTTCTGGCATACGGAAATGTCTTCCACAGTGAAGAATGATACAAAGCACTTGAGGCCACCATTTCTCTGACCGCTTCTTTCACCCCTCCCCCATTATTACCTCTAGAATATGACTATCTTTGGGATGTATCTATCCTGCACCTTCCAAATTGCCTCCATAAATTCCAGCCATTGCTATCCCTGCTGGTATCTCTGTCCAATCAACTTTTGCCAGCTCCTTTGTAATTCCCTTTACTCCACCATAATATTGATCATAGTATGGTAGAACACAACCTGCAGTTCAAGAAGGAAAAGATAAAGTTCACTGTCTCACAAGGGTTCCTTAATTTAAGCTTCCTAATCAAATCTGGTTCATTATGCAACACCTAATGTTCTAGTGGGCTCAACCACAAGCTAGTTTGAAAAGCCATCTCACAGGCATTCTGCAAAATCATCTCTCCCTTATTCCATGTACTGCATGTATTGAAATAAAACACCTTTAGTTCTGTATTCGTCACCCTTTTTGATTTTTGCCCCCATTTTTGCACTTTTTCTACATTTTTGAACTTGGGCTGAGAGTAGTGATACTGGGAATCAGCATGGGACAGGAAATGATGCACATTAATTGGCAGCAAGCCACTAATTCCCAAATTGTCATTTTTTGATTTAACTTAGCAAACCATGTTGAATTAGATGTTGCTTACTTGATAATCACAGAATTGATGCTAATACAAAATGTTTATCAAAATGTTAAGTAACATGCTCCTCTATACATTTAAAATAATATAGTGCTGATGCAACAGTTTCAAATACATAAGTACTTAATTTTCCCTTAATTGAAGTATACAAATTGTATTTGTTCTCTTCACCTCAAATTTCATTGGCATCTGTTTCAGTCGATCACTACACTACCAATTCTATGTTTGGTACTTTCATACTCTGCCATACCTTCTATGGAGCACACATGTGAAAAAACTTGCTCATCTCCTCAAGTAAGTTCCATCATTTCACAATGTAACAGTATGTACAAAATTCTGTGAGGGCTCAGTGGGTCACACAGTATCTGGAGGGAAATGGACAATCATATCGATGTTTCGGGTTGAGACTGGAAAGAGCAGGGAGATGGCCAATATAAAAAGATGGAATTGGGGGGAAGTGGTGATGCAAAAGCTTTGGGTAGTGGGGGAGAGGGGTGAGAGAAGGGGAGAGTGGGTATGTAAGGAACAACGTGTGTTCCTTCTGTTCTTGGGTCACATAAATGGATATTCACTGAACACACCATGTTTAAGAGCATTTGCAACTCCACACTATCACATAACCTGAATGCAGTAATAGCTAGTATTTAGGCATGGGCTTTTTTTTTAAAAAATCAAACATTTGCTAAAGAAGTCCCAAATGATATTCAAGTCCCTGACCACCTTCCATGATGATTAATGGAATTCCCGTAGAGGAACTGCTTTCATAAATACCATGACCACAAGAGTTGATCAGGTGAGTCGACTGCAAGGCACATGTCAAGAGCGATTCAATACTTACCCCCCCCCCCCCCACCACCCCGAGCGCTGTTCCAGCCAATTTCTGGAAGTCAGCCCATTAGATCACCTAAGTATTCATTCCCTCCACCACTAGAATCCAGGGTGCAATGTACACCATCTACTGTTTTACCAAGGTACCTGAATTGAAGGCTTGAAATATAACTTTTAAAGTGTAGAACAGCAGAATTTGAGAAGCAAATAATCATTAGTGGAAAATTAAGGATACTTGGGAGTAAGTCCACTAAATCATTTTATTTGTATTGAATTGCAAATTTTATTCAATGCATATTTGTAACTGAAGATATTGGGAATATTGTGGCAAATTGTCTATAAACAATTTTGAGTACAGTGATACAAAGGGCAATTATATTTGTATGTTGTGTATTTTGGGTGAAATGTTTTAATCAAATTTCATGTTTTTTTTTACCTTGCATGCCTTTTGCATACTTCTAGTTGATTCTGTTTTAGTTAGACATTAACATAGTTTCCAGACTACTAGGCATTTACATATTACAGAAGCAGATTAAATGAACTGTGTGCAGGAAAGGGATAGTTTCCTGTTCTGTTGACTGAATGTATTAAGGGTGATTATTTGCTTAGAACTGAGCCCAGGGAAGTCCTCTGTGTCTGTTAAAGATGACCAGATTGCGGGTTTTCTTACTCAAGAAGTTGCTTATTACTTTCTTATTCAAAAGTAAATCATTGTGATATCATTTATTCTTCTTTCAGAGTTCTTATTTTAGGACTGATTGAGATGTCATGGAATACATATCCCTCAACTGTGTACAGCTCTATCTCACTCCATGTGTGTCACGTAATTATTCTGCTTTCTCTCTGGTACGGCCATGCTGAACCTGAGAAGGGTACACCAAATGAAGACCAGGATTTATTGAAAAAGAAGAAATGATCGAATGGACTTGGAATTGGGCTCCAGCAAGCAATAATAATTTCATTATTAATATCACAGAGGGAAAACTTTAAAAAAATATATTTAAAAAAAAATGATGGCCAGTAGCTGCTGCTCTGAAGTATTAAGGATTTGTCCTGGATCCACTGGGGACTCCTCAAACAAATTCAATGATGCCTGTAACCTTGATTTCTGAATGTCACTTTGCAGTCCAGTGAGGTTTTGTGCTCGCTGTCTTCTAAAGCATGAGGTGCAGAGGACTTTAGGCCTGAGGATGGACAGATCAACACTGCACTTACCTGTGGAACAGTGCACGTTAATAGCTTTAAGTTAATTTTTCTTCATAGTGTGATTTTTTTTTCCAATTCCAGATGTGTTTACTTTCACTTCCTAGCATGCACAAAATATTCCTTTAGAAGGTCTGTGAAATAAAATAAGTGGCAGTATCAAGAATTCATTTTTAAATGTGTATAATAGTTTTTCATTTTTCTTTAAAGAATGGTTTTTGTTTAAATGATTGTATTTGAATTATTCTCTAATTAAATAATGAAATAGATTTCAGTTTAACAGAACTCCAATTATACGAGTCTTTATGGCAGAACCAGAATGAAAGCAGTAACAAACTGTCATGCTTAAATGGGATTTCCATATGTTGTCCATTCTGAGTTGTAGGTTACTCCTATATTTGTCCTGTGGGGTTAGGAAATCTATACATGTGAGATGTAAGTGGAGAAAGCTATAGAATCATTTATAGAACAAGAACTGACATTTGAGTAAAGGTCAGCCATGCCAGTGGGTGGTTGTCTGTTGTGTATATTGACAGCAAACCTATGTGGGAGTTTCTTTTAGTGTTACAGCCATTGAGGTTAAGGGTAAAATGTGAAAAGTTTGAGGGAAACATGAGGGTGAGCTTCCTTATTCAATGTTGTGAGTGTGGAACAAGCTGCCAGTACAAGTGGTACATGCAAGCACGATTTCAACATTTGAGAAGTTTGGATAGGTATGTGGTTGGTAGGGGTATGATCCTCCAAGTGCAGGTTGGTGGAGTAGGCAATTTAAATGGTTCAGCACAGACTGGCTTGTTTCTGTGCTGTACTTTTCTATGACTAAATGGGGACGTTCCACAATCTCCACCTCAGAGTCCATGTCCAGTGGTACAAGTAGTCCTCACAACTAGGGTTTTCCATGGGTGCCCTGACATTCCCTTTGTTCTCTACAAAGCTTTGCAGGGCTGCTTTCCCGACTGTCGGATCTCACTGTTATCTCATCTGCCCAGTCAGTTGGAGCTGACTTTACCTGCTAGGAGAGGCATGTCCCTATCTCACTGGGGAATGAGGCCTCCCAGCTACCCTTGCATTTAGTCCATCTATTGAAGTGGTGTACTGGGGTGTGACCACTGGCATGCAAGCATTTCTTGGAGCTGCTGTTAAGAACTGAGTTCCAGTGGGACTGAATGAATGAACTGCCCCAGAATGGATAAGACAAGCCCCTTCAGAGGTGCTACCTCTCCCTAGACACTTCATTCAATGAACCATGCTGGTAGTTATTTTTAAAGGAAAAGTGTTCTAAGATGTGATGCATAATTTCCAATTAATGCCAAAGTGGACTATGTCTCGAACAATTTAGGTATGTTTATGATGTGTCTAAAAAATATTGCTAAATAAGTTAAATTTGTAACTAAAAGGAAATTTGAAAAAAAATTGGTATACAATTTAAAAAATAGTCTTCATTACAACAGAAATATCCAGTTCCTGTCCTTGATTTGCATTTTTAAATCTGTAGCTATAAAAATCATGTCTCCACTGGATTGTGGTACATAGAAAATAACTTTACTACTACCCTGAGTCTATGAAGTCTTCTGGGGAGTTTCTTTTAGTTGTTCCTTGTAAATCTGTAATTTTGAGGTCATAACATTTTAGCCATTATAAAAGGTACTAATCACAGGAAACATGCAAGGACAGAAGATCCATGGTGCTTTTCCTATTTTAATTCATCAAAATCTAAATGGTTCTCCAAAGACTCGTTCTTTTATTAGCCCAAACTTCAGACCATTGAATTAGATGGCACTCAAAGTCCTGATCAATTGATGCAAGTGTTTTGAACCCATTGTATGTCTACATCATTGGCATGGACAGTCAATCACTACAAGGTGTTGTATTGAACTTTGAAACCTCAGCATTTCAGTCTTAATTGTGTTGCCCTTCATGTAATAGATGTTTTTGTATATTTTCTTGAAAGAATGCAAATTGCTCTAACCCCATTCTGTGGGCAAATACATTTTCTACACTTTTCAAACCAAAGGGCTTTCTACCCTAAGTAGTTGACTCTCTCTGCTCTGATTGTGCCAAATTTGAAAGGAAGTGAAAGTATTTCAAGGTATAAAGAGCTTGATGTCTTGGTTGTGTGGGACTTGTTTGTGCAACTCCACTGGTTGTCTGGATAAATGTAAAGTGCCAAACCAGTCTAGAGAGTATAAACAAAAGTTAGGAGAAATAGTCAGAAGCAATAATTAGCATAAAAATGTATTGGGCTTCAGGCATAAATCCCTTGAGACAAAAACATACTTAGATCAAAATTCTTGTTTCACCTATGGAATTTGAACTGCTTCATTGTGTACTAGTTTGGGTAAATTCAATGTTGGCCTCTGTCCTGTCTTTATAGGTGGAAATAGTGAGAGGGGTATGTTATTTTGTTTATTTACTGAAATAGAATATTTTAAACATTTTTTAGTTAATTTGGATAAAAGTCTGAATTGTCTGTTACAGAACTTTGTTACAAATGCTGATTTTTTTTTATTGTAATGCAATCACTGTATACTAGAATATTGGAACTTTTTGACATGCTGAGACCTTCATTGGGGTGTTACCAAATGCCCAACAGTCATAGGGAACTACAGTACAATATTTTGCAAGGCACTGTATGTAGCAGGTGATTTGGATAAAGTTTTACATCTATGAAAATAGAAAATGCTGGAACAACTCAGCAGGGCAGGCAGCAGCTGTGAGGAGGAACTATTCACACTTTAAGTTGAAGACCAGGGAGAGGGATTTCCATCAAATTGTTTATGTAAGTGAAATAAAAGCAATAAAGAAACTGTTCTGAAATTGTACCATGCTTTACCCAGCAATCTCCATTATTCTTGACCCATCCTATGCAATGCAGTAGTTTATTTTTTACAGCTTTGCAACATGACAAGTTTATATAACTGATTGTATAAAAAAAATTCCAACAATCTGTGTCCAACACAAAAGCTGCCAAGCTCATATATACTGTGTAGCAAAGAATGATGCAAGCCCAGTTCACTAATTCACTAATAGTTTGGACATTTTAGGACATTAAATAATGCAATATTTCATGAAGGCATTGCATGATAATACAATGGGAAGTATCACTAACTTAAATCCCCTACCACATTGAATTTATGAAGCATTTAGTCAATGCTAGTTACATGTATACCGTCTTTTCATAGATATGGATTTTACTTTTTTCTTAATGTGTAAATGCCACTTCAATTGTCAATCAGAATGAGGATGCCTTTGTCCAAAAAGGAATTCATGGTGTTTTTGCAAGTTTTCTTGACCTTTTCAGACTTGAGAGCACAGTGTAGCTACCTCCCTCCCCCACATTGTTAAAAATGTCCAAAATAGAAGTCTTAATGTTTTGTTTGCATTAACATGAGCAAAAGTACCATAATGAAAGCTCAAGGTCCACACGTTTTAAAACACATTTCTGACCATAAGCCCTATTTAATTGCTGCCATACAATCAACATCTAGTAAAAATATGATTTAGAAAATCATCAGCAAATTTACATTGGATCCCTGTTAGTTGCCCAGCTGAGCAACTAAATGGATAATGGTGGTTGTTCATGTGGAATAAGGATGCATTGATCTGTTTTCATGAAACTTGCCCCTTACAGGCCAAGGTGAAAGATAATGGTCTGATAGACTGTCAGTGCAAGTGCTGCACTCACTTGAAGAATAGGATGTGCAACCATTGTGAAACCTCTTATAAAAATTACAAAATAATTTCCTCATCAAAAAGAGTAATATCAATATTGCCATTTATTTCAAGATTATTCTATAAATCCTGATCAATTCTTATGCATTTAAATATTTGAATTTCCTCTGTAGGCATGTCATAGAAAGAAGATAAATGTTTGCAGTCTGCACCGTACATTTCTAATGAATAGAATCCTGCTGTCATAATGGTCACTTAAATGGCAAAATAGCTGCCTCGTATCTGATGCACTCAGTTTTTTTTTAAATCAGGCATTACAATTTATTGCCTCAAGTTAAAATTCTTAAGTATATATTAAATTCATTAAACATCTGTATTTACATATTATTTGGATTATAACACAACATATTGAGCTTGATGTTCTCATTCCAATGACGTAGCAACAGGAACAGCTGCCTAGTTGCAGCCTTCAGTGCATTGATATTCACCTGTTCAGGAAACTGTTGAGAACATAGCCACGTGTCTGCCTTGGCAGCGATAAGCTCCCATTCTGGAAAGTAACCAGCACAGTGATGTTCAAGCCAGCCCAGTCCAACTGCAGTAGCCCAGCTCATACCCTCCAAATCATCATACTGAGTGTTCAGTTCACTTATCAACCTGTACGAGGCTCCACTGCTTTCAGAGGCAACTGGTGAACTTTCAGTTTCAGAACCCCTGCCACTGTCTACCAACTGAACATTGGTGCTGTGACCATCAATACTGGCACTAAATAAATTGCTTCTTCTTGCTGGAGAACTGCCATGATCCAAAACACCCTCAAGATGTGACCGTGTAATCTTACTTGAAACTTTTATGATTTCTTCAGTATTTCCCTGATCGCTTTTGAGCCCACACTGGTCACTCCTGTTAGCACAAGGTTCAGCCGTGTGCTGTTTATGCATGGAGAGCTTCTCTTGGAGAAGGTTTTCAGGTTTGCAGGTCATTATGCAGCGTGAGGATGGACAGAGACTTGCTCGATGACATGAGAAGGGTGAGGCCCTTCTCAGTCGATCTAACGGAATCTGGACTGCATCAGAGAAGGCTTCATTCAGAAGAAATGCTCCACATGCCAGTTGTAACCGTACCTGCAATGATAACTTGCCTGTTAAATGTGCTCTTGTACAGAAAGTTATTTTCTCCACAGCCCTTATGATATAGTTGAGCACATTGTTCATTCAAATTTGAAGTTTTAATTTTTGGAAGCTGTAATATTAAAAGTAAATTAAACTATTTCATGAGTAAGATAGTTGATTACAAAATGCACCAGTAGAATTTACAATGTAGATGGTACCAAATCCTAAACTTCAGCCATTGCTTTGATAGAACATTGTTTGGTTTATTGAGAAGCCATCATAAAATGGTTTTATAAATTAATCCTTCATAAATCAGTCCAAAACATGCTTCAAGATTATTTGCCATCTGTGGTTTTATTACATATATATTTTTCATGTTTTAAATATGTAGAATATTGTTAACAAGATTAGTTAATGTTACTTTAATACTTTAATTTGAACTGATTTAATTATTATGAAGATCCTTGAAAATTTTTGAAGTCCCAGTGATCACTTAAAATACTGCTTAATAACCCAATCACGAAGGTGTCTACAATTTTACAGAGGAACCCTAGATGGGTAAACTGGAAATTTCAGTAAAGTCACAGTTATATAACTTGGAAACAGATCCTTCAGTCCAAATTGTTTTTGCCCTCTAAGGTGTCTTCCTGAGCTAGTCCCATTTTGCTCTAAATCCTGTCCATATGTCTTTTCTACATTGTAATTGTGCCTATCTCTACCACTTCATCAGGTAGCTTATAGTATACAGCCACTACCCTCTGTGGGAAAGTTTGCCTTGAGCTCATTTCCCCTTCGTAAGCCCTCTAGTGTTAGACTCCCTATCATTTTATAAAGCTCTTTAAAGTCACTCTCAACCTCTGTCACTCCAATGAAACTTGTCCAACGGTGCTTGTAACTCAGGCCCTCCAGTCCAGGCAGTATTATTGTGAATCTTTTTGGCACCTTCCCTAATTTAATCACATCCTTCCCAGAGCAGCTTTTGGAATTCTTTGAAGAAATAACAAGCAGGATAGACAAAGGAGAATCGGTGGATGTTGTGCACTTGGGTTTTCAGAAGGCCTTTAACAAAGTGCCACACATGAGGTTGCTTAACAAGTTAAGAGCCCATGGTAGTACAGGAAAGATTCTAGCATGGATAAAGCAGTGGCTGACTGGCAGGAAGCAAAGAGTGGGAATAAAGGGAGCCTTTTTCTGATTGGTTGCCGGTGACTAGTAGTGTTCCACAGGGGTCTGTGTTGGTACCACTTCTTTTTCTGTTATATATCAATAATTTGGATGCCGGAATTGATGGCTTTTTTGCTAAGTTTGTGGACAATACAAAGATAGGTGGAGGGTCAAGTAGTTTTGAGAAAGTATGCTACAGAAGGACTTGGACAGATTAGGAGAATGGGTAAAGAAGTGGCAGATGGGATACAGTGTCAGGAAGTGTATGGTCGTGCACTTTGGTAGAATAAATAAAAGGGTAGATAATCTTAGAGAGAAAATTCAAAAATCTGAGGTGCAACAGGACTTGGGAGTCCTTGTGCAGTATTCCCTACAGCTAAATCTGCAGGTTGAGTTAGTAGTGAGGAAGGCAAATGTGATATTAGCATTCATTTCCAGAGGACTAGAATATAAAAGCAAGGATATAATGTTGAGACTTTACAAAGCACTGCTGAGGCCTCACTTGGAGTATTGTGAGGAGTTTTAGGTCCTTTATCTAAGAAAGGATGTACTGACATTGGAGAGGGTTCAAAGGAGTTTCATGAAAATTATTCCAGGATTAAAAGGTTTATCATGTGTGGAGTACTTGATGGCTCTGGGCCTGTACTCACTAAAATTCAGAAAAAATAGCAATTACTTCATTGAAACCTATTGAATGTTGAAAGGCCTTGATAGAGTGGAAGAGTCGAAGACCAGAGGGCAGAGCCTCAGAATAGAGGAGTGTCATTTTAGAATGGAGATGAGGAGGAACTTTTTTAGCCAGAGAGTGGTGGATCTGTGGAATTGATTACCACAGGCGTCTTTAGGTATATTTAAGGCAGTTTTTGATAGATTCTTAAATAGTTAGGGCATGAAGGGATACGGGGAGAAGGCAGGAGATTGGAGCTGAGAAAGAAAATGGATCAGCCATGATGAAATGGCAGATCAGGCTCGATGGGCCAAATGACCTAATTCGGCTCCAATATCTTACAATCTTATAGTAAGGTGACCAAACTGTGCACAGTGTTCACAATATTGAATACCCTAAAAGGTCAGGCAGAGTTCAATTTTGGGTTGTTCCTGAGTTATTAAACTTTTAGGCTATCAAATAAAAGGCAACAAAACCCATACTCAAACAAATTGGGTGTGGAGCATTGCTGATGTTGTTCTGATTGCTGTTAGAGATAGACAGATAATTTATTGATTCCAAAGGAAATTACAGTGTCACAGTAGCACTACAAGTGCAAAGATACAAATATTAGAAGAGAAGTAAAAATGAATGAAAAATAAGTTGCCTCAAACAGTCTAACAGAGGGGTCATCACTTTCTCGGCTAGGGACTGACTCATTATAGAGCCTAATGGCTGAGGGTGAGAATTACTTCATATACCGCTCTTTGGAGCAGCATAGTTGTCTTAGTCTACGACTAAAAGTTCTCCTCTGTTCAGCCAAGGTGGCATGCAGAAGATGAGAAATATTGTTCAAATTGCCAGGATTTTCCAGAGGATCCTTTGTTCTACCACAGCCTCCAGTGTCCAGTTTGACTCCTGTAACAGAGCCAGCCTTTCTAATCAGTTTATTGAGTCTGTTGGCATCACATATGTTGATGCCATTGCCCCAGCACACCGCTGCATAGAAGATTGTACTGGTGATGACAGACTGGTAGAACATGTGAAGGAGAGGCCTGCATACTCCAAAGGACCTCAGTCTCCTCCCAAAACAGAGGCAAATCAGGCCTTTCTTGTGCACAGCCTCTGTTGGTGCTCCAGTCAAGTCTGTCATCCAGGTGCACCCCCATAAACTTTTAGGTCCTCACCACATCCATGTCCTCACCATTAATAGTAACAGGGAGCAGAGCAGGCTTTGTCTTCCTAAAGTCCATTGCCATCTCCTTTGTCTTTCTGATGTTAAGCTGCGGATGATTCAGCTTGTACCATGTACTATCATTTTTACTAAATAAACAAATCACTATTTGTATTTGTGAATTGTACAGTGAATTGTACAGAATTTGTGAATTGTACAGAATTTACAGTGGCAGATGCCTTGATCAAAGGATTCACTATATTTTTTTCACAAAAACTCTTCAAAATTTCAGTTTATCTTACCAGTGGCATATAATCGTTAATCTCTTCTTCAGGAGATGTGTCCAGTTTGGCAGATAGGCAGGTAGGTGTTACTGGTGTGTATTTTCCAGTCTGACTAAGACTTCTGTGCCTTCCCAGATTAAACCTTGTTGTGAAAGGAAAGGAAGGTTAGCAACTTGCCAGATTCTTACCAGACAATCAAAGCATTTCAAAGAAAGGAGCCAGATTATACCTGCCTTAAATGTTTTCAGTACATCTATTATTTTGATAGAACCATACCAATGACACAGATATTTGTAACCCAAAAAGTAAATCTATCTATTTTTGGTCCAGTTACATACAATCAAGGAAGTACTAAGAGCCACAAAGCAGTTAGTGTATTTTGGAGACACAGAGACTACAGATGCTGGAATCTGCCACAAAAATCAAACTGCTGGAGGAAATCAAGCAACATATTGTGGAAAAGGAATTGTCAACACTTTGGGCCAAGACCATGCTTCGATTGTGAAGTCTTAACAATTCCTCCCCCGATCCCCTCGCTGCAGATGTTGCTTCACCCACAGAGTTACAGCAAATGTTAGTTATTAGAACTCATTGAGAGCAATAAGATGCGTATCCTTGAATTATTTCAGAAGTGTCAGTGAAATGCCACAGTGCATTTCTAGTCCCTGTTATTTTATGCAGATAGAATAAATTCTGTATTCTACTATCTATGAGTTAAGAAGCTAGTGATACTCTGTTTAGGATAGATTTATCAGGATACCTGGATGCAAAGAAATTTTCATATGATTTCTGTGTCCGTACTGAGGCTATTGACAGACTCTGCCCATTGCCTGGAAAACAGAAACTATCGTTAAAATTAGAGAAAATTTGAAAATCAGTTCAATATTAGCAATTAGGATCTTAATGCTTTTAGTGTTCATTAAAAATAATGCTTATAAAGAAAATATACCATTTTAAATGATAATGTCAAAAATTGCAGTAGTTTCAGGTTTATTAGAATAACAGCTTAGCTTAAATCATACAAACCATGCTCACAAATACATCCAAGTTATTTTGTATGACCAACTAGTTCAAATGTCTCCAATTTACAACACAGGCTCCTAAATTAACTACTATTGGTTTAGAACAGTCAGTATTATATATCATCTATTTTCAAAATGTTTATACTTAAATTAAGCACTATGTAATACAAAAAATAGTCTAAACTGGGACAATTGCAATGATCTTTGAATCTTTGAGCTGGGATCACAATCAAAGCCGGGGCATGAAGGTAAGTTGGCATGAGGGGCAAATAGTTAAGCAGTTAACTATCTTCAAAGTTAAAGAAGATGGTTCTGTGTGCATGGTCCAAGCCTAATCAGGTAGTTCCCTCTTAAGTAACACCCAAAGAAAGCCTCTCACCTACCAGCATCATTTGAGGACCATAACAGTTATTGAACTTGTATCTAGTCCTATGTCGAGTGATGATTGCCCACTGCTGTACTGTCTCTATATTCATGACTGTGCGGCTAAGCACAACTTAAACACCATCTATAAATTTGCCAATGACACACCACTCTTGGTAGAATCTCAGGTGGCAACGAGGTGTTTAGTGGTGAGGTAAAAAGTGGTGTTATAAATGAAATCTTGCATTCAACATCGCCAAGGCCAACATCTCAGAGGGCCCATCCTGGGCCCAATACACTGATGCAATCATGAAGAATTTACACCAACAGCTTGCCTTCATTAGGAGTTTGAGGAGATTTGGTATGCCACTAAAGACTAGCAAATGTCTACAGATTAATGGTGGAGAACATTCCGACTAGTTACATCACAGCCTGGCATGAAGGCTTCAATCCACAGCATCACAAAGGCTGTGGAGGGTTATAGACTCAGCCAGTTACACCATGGGCATAACTTTCCCTCCCTTTGAGGACACCTTCAAGAAATGGTGCTTCAAAAAAGCAGCACCCATCACACCTGGGACATGCTGTCTACAATTGAGGAGGAGGTCCAGGAGACTAAAACCCCACACTGAATGATTCAGAAACAGCTTATTCCCTTCTGGCATCAGACTTCTGAATGGTGCATGAACCCAAAAACACTAGCTTGTTATTCCTTCATTTCAGCACTACATATATTTTTGTAATTTATTGTAATTCTAGGTCCTTACACTGCCATGCTGCCATAAAACAACAGATTTCACACCATTTCAGTCAGTGATGATAGTTCTGATTCTGAAAAATGCTACTGAACGTCTCCAGGCACCTCACTTGTGCCTACAAACCTGGATGGGCATTCTCAGGTCACACAAGCCCACAGAAAGTCCTCCTATTTATGGAACATCTTTCCATCAAAGCTGCATCACGTAGCACGCAAGTGGCATGTGTAAATATTGCACTACACGAAAGAATTTCTAGGCCAATTATTCCATGGAGAATTTTGGATTGCACCTGGCCAATCAGTAGGGGGAGGTGTTGTAACAGAAGTGTAAAACTTAATATGCCAGCGTCATAGTTGATACCAAATGCACTCCAGCAAATAACATGGTGTATATAAGTTATGAAAGTATATGTTATCTGAGTGCACAACGTCAATGTACTAATTTATAATCAATTCCTTCTTCTACCCATTTCTTAATCTAATTAACCCTCCCCCAATGTTTTAACTGCCATCCCCCATTGTAATAAACCATCATTTTTCAATATCTTGAAGCTAATTCCTTTGCATCTGGTACGTATCAGTGTAATATTAAGTAATGCATATAGGTTCATACTCTGCCTTGCTTATTCCTGGAAATAGCAGATAATATTCAGTAATTCATTAGATATCACTGTTGTAAATGACTATGATTGATGTTACTGCACTTAGTTGGAGAAAATATTCAATCACTGGTGTTCTGGTCAATTTCTGCTTGCTGCAATTTGTAGAAACTTTTTGTTAAATAAGCTAAAGCTCTGTCTGAGGTAGTGTTGTTTACATATACACTTTCAGTCAATCGACCATCTTTGCTTCACAATACTGAGTGCCAGCTTCTGTAAATCATCCTCTGTCTTCAGTTCACTGCGTGTCAGAGCGATGTTAATGAACAAACTGGATGCATGTTCCATGATCCCAGGTTCAATGCCTGTTGAGTACAACTTGACTGAAGATAAGCAGCTTATGGTCTAAGAAAATGAAACTAGGGAGATAAAACTATCATCCGGCAAACTGAATCTTACTGACAGTATAGTAATACTCAAATTAAGCTCAAATTGCCTGTTTGCATTGCAAGTTTGAACATAGAACATAGATATTTACAGCGCATTACAGGCCCTTCGGCCCACAATGTTGTACTGACCATGTAACCTACTCTAGAGACTGCCTTGTATTTCCCAAGTGCATAGCCCTCTGTTTTTCTAAGCTCTATGTACCTACCTAAGATGCTCTTTTAAGACCATATTGTATCCACTTCCACCACCAACACTGGCAGTGCATTCCTTTCTTTTTACAATATTTTTATTCAGAAAAAAAAAACAAGATTTACAGAGTGCAACACATAGATACATCTCAACATAACTTGTGTACATTCATATATTGTGATAAAATTGATCAGAATGTTATAGCATAACACATAAAGGTATACCACTCTGTAATCAAAAATTTAAAGATAGGTCATACATCATAAAAGAATTTTATTATATAAAAAATTTAAGTCTTTAAGGATTGGGATGAACTAGGTATTAAGTGTTTTTGGGACCTGTTTATCTCAGGATCTCTTGCTTCATTTGACCAATTGTCAACTAAATTTGCACTCCCAAAAACACATTTTTACAGATACCTTCAAATTAGAGATTTCTTACGTTTCCAATTAACTACTTTTCCTATAGGTCCTGATAAAAATTTACTGGACAATCTTTTAAATTTAAAACCTTTTGTTAATGTTTCTATTACCGGTATCTATAACTTGTTGATTGAATCTAGACAAGACTTTTTAGATAAAATAAAAAAAGCTTGGGAGGATGACCTAAATTGTCAGATTTCTAATGATAGATGGAATAAAATTTTTAAACAGGTTAATAAATCATCTTTCTGTGCTCGTCATTCTCTTCTACAATTTAAAGTGGTTCATAGAGCTTACATTTCTAAACAGAAGCTGTCCAGTTTTTACCCGAATGTTTCTCCACTGTGTAATAAATGCAACTCTGCTGATGCCTCTTTAATTCATACGTTTTGGTTTTGCCCTAAAATTGAAAGTTTTGGCAGCAGTGCATTCCATGCACCCACCACTCTCTGTGTGAAAAACTTACCCCGACATACCCTCAGTACCTACTTCCAAGCACCTTAAAACTTTGACCTCTTGTGTTAGCCATTTCAGACCTGAGAAAAAGCCTATCCACATGATCAATGCCTCTCATCATCTTATTAGGTCACCTCCATCGCTCCAAGGAGAAAAGTCCAAGTACATTCAACCTTTTCTCATAAGGTACGCCCTCCAATCCAGGCAACATCCTCGTAAATCTCCTCTGCACCCTTTCTATAGTTTCCACATCCTTCCTACTGAAGTGACCAGAACTGAACACAGTACTCCAAGTGGGGTCTCACCAAGGTCTTATATAGCTGTAACATTCCCTCACAGCTCTTGAACTCAATCCCTCGGTCGATGAAGGCCAACACACCATTCGCCTACTTATCAACACTGTCAACCTGTGCAGCAGCTTTGAGTGCCCAATCAACGTGGACCCCAAGTTTTGTCAGATCCTCCACACTGCCAACTATCTTCAATTGGACCTCCCTACCAAAATGAACCACTTCACACTTACCTGGGTTGAAGTCCATCTGTCACTTCTCAACCCAGTTCTGCATCCTATCGATATCCCGCAGTAACCTCTGACAACCCTCCGGACTATCCACAACACCCCCAACCTTTGTGTCAGCAGCAAACTTACTAACCCACCTTTCTACTTCCTCATTCAGGTCATTTATAAAAATCACAAAGAGAAGGAGTCCCAGAACTGATCCCCACAGAACACCACTGGTCACCGACCTCCATGCAGAATACAAACCCCCGACATCCACCCTTTGCCTTCTGTGGGCAGACCAATTCTGGATCCACAAAGCAAGGTCTCCTTGGATCCCATACCTCCTTACTTTCTGAAGGAGCCTTGCATGGGAAACCTTTTCAAATTTGCTTGAAAACTCAATAGCACAAACTTCATTCTAGAATGTTCATTACTTGTAACTGTCCCAGCTATCTTTAAAATGTTTCCTTAAAATGATTGTAAATTCAGTGTTGTGAATTAATTGCTATACTTTTACATTCAGAAGTGTGATTACACTAGTGAGTCATTCTTATTAGAAAAATACTCATCGACATACAAACCAATTTATTTTTGAAATAAGCAGAATTTAATGAATTAAATGAATTTGCTGAAATGTCCTGCCAAGAAATTGGAGACAGGATGACAGACACCTCCGCCTATGTATCCCTGACATTTTTTGGATGCCAAGCTCTAACATTGCAACGCTCTAAGTAAAAACTACCACTTTGCTTCAGATTTTCAGAATTTCTTTAATAGCTCAATAATTTTTTTTCAAAATGTTATCACATTTTAAATGCCATTTCCTTGACATCAGAGGCACGACCACCTTGCTGATAACAATAATGCCATCTGTTAGTTAATCACAAAGCAGTGACCATTTGCAGTGTGCCAATGGTTTCATTGGAACTAGGTCATGGAGGTGCAACATTGCACAAACCAACTCACATAGTTTCCTGCTTCATCAGTAACCCCATTAAGTTCAGACTTCAAAGACAGGCTCCAGCTTCGCCAAACCTCAGCTGTAATTTTCATTCAGCCACAACCTCTGCCCTTTCCTGTACCATGATCAGTGACTCACTCTCTGCCTCCCTTTTAAACTCACTAAGTTCCTCAGAACTGTCTGCAATTGGGCCAATGCCTGTCGTAAGTGGCGTGGTTGAAGCAGAGGGTGGAGCTGAATCTTGCAGTGCAGAGTCACCTGATTTCTCTTCCAGGGCATCAGGGTTTTCTGTTAAAGATAAAACACTGGGTGAGCACGTAAACAGCATTCATACCATTGCAATGAGAATACAGAAAGAAGTCAATATGTCACCACCACATAAAAGTACATATTTGCACAAACCCAGGCCATTGCCGTCTCCATGTGCATCAGTCTCCCAGTCAATGTTCTTCATAGTGGGCTGCTCACTTTGTAGATTAGGTGAGTCCCACCACCAGTCCTTGTGCACTGGTTCCTGTTCAAGGTCATCTTCTTTTGCAAAGGAAGAACAGTATGGATTACATGAAAACATTGAGCAGAGGGATGGGGATACACCAACAGCAGTAAGTAGCAACAAAATGAATTACGTTGCCAGCTGAATTTTAAGAAAAGCAGAGTAGAGAGAAGTCAAGATGAGTAAACAACTACCCTGTCAGTTGTCTTCCTTTGTTAACAATGGGTCAAAATACTGGTTGACTTATACATATGCATGCAGGGCATTGTAATTATTGTTTGAATGTAGCTTTAGGAAAAATAACTTGTGGGTATCCAACTATTTGCTAAAAGCAGAGAAGGTGAGAGATAAAAATGATATTTCAGAAACAGTGAAGCAGGCTAGAAAAGATAAGCATTAACTGGTAGCTGCGAAAGACTTTTGGCGAACTGCTCTAAAGCCTGAGTCCCCTACTTGACGGCAGCCTTCTTGATCCCCTTCTGGAATTTAATATTCCTTCATAGTGCCAGAGTAATAGGAATAAAACCCTCTTCTCTGGACTTCCTTGCTCCTCTCACTGGCTTCCAGAAGTTCCATCCTCCACGGCTAGATTCATGCACTGTCCATCTGCTTCAGATGCTGAAGAAACTGCTCAGGTTTAGTTGCATTTGCTTGAGTGCAAAAAATGTAAGAATGAAATGAAATAGATTTAATATTCCAGGTGTGCCAAGGGGAATGTAGAATTCTAATGCCTTGCTTCCTTTATATAAAAAAGGACCTCCATTTTAACCACTTCTAAAGCAGAGAATTTTCCCAGGAGGTGTCCTGATTGTTTCCTGTAACTTCAGCAGAAAAACCATAGAAATCTGAGATACATGGCCTTTTTAAACAAAACATCTTTGTCCAGCAGCCTCAGAGCACGGCTTGAGCTTTCACCCACTTTTCTTATTCCCAGTGTGCAATCTAATTGCGTAATGAAGGACACAAGCAACTATTTGATTTAAGCAAATGCATTACATTCAGACATGGTGCAACTTGTCTGCAGGTGTAAGAACGCTTCTGCCTTCCATGTGGTTGTGAAGAAGAACATGCAGAATCTGGTAAAAGGAATACTTTCAAGTCCTTTAAGCAAGCTTGCTCGATGCAACTTACAACTAAATCTGAAGTTAAAAAACTGTTTTACATTTATTAAATTGATGTTACAGTTTGTTTTATTTTGACAAATATGACTTATTAACTCAATGAGACGAACAAGTCCAATTTACAAAAGGAATGGCCACTTTAAGGGGATTTCATACACAGGAGTTTATTGGGGATAGAAAATTAGTGGAGATGAAGTTATACAAAAAATATCGATATGAAACTCTGTGAAAGTGACAGACAAGCATACAGGATCATAAGGTCTTCCAACATAACTGCAAGAACACAGACACAAGTAATGCTTTCATTCCAATCCAGTTGCCAAGAGACATTTCAAAAATATTCCTTTTTACTCCCTCCACTATTGCATCAGACAACAGGAAAAGACAGGAATGAACTTGAGGCAGTGGCACATGTGAATCATATTCCATTACACACACTTGCATTAATAAATCCATTTGTTACGTAATATTTAAAGTAATTGTAGTCACTTTTTGTCATCATAAAATATAATTTTACAGAATAATAAAAAGCCAGACCATGAGCCACCACAGATGGCCAAATTATTCTGCCAATGTCTGACCTCACTTCCTCGAGCAATTTTTCCTCCAAAGCCTCCAACTACAGTCCCCAAACCAAGTACTTCATACTTTTACTCCCTCCCACATCCACAACCAGGACTGTCTTGATTAACACATTGTTTCAGCCTGTGTTATCCCATAGAACTTAATTCTTTCTATATTGACTCTCTTCTCTCATCTGGTCTGTTTAAACATTGTCTAGTATTTTATCATTTAAATAATACTGTTTTATTATTCTTCCTTACAAAATGAACAACTTCACATTTTCCCAAATTATACTCCATATGTTAGTTTTTCAACAACTCAAAGTAAATTTATTATCAAAGTACATATTTGTCACCACATACAACCCTGAGATTGATTTTTGTGCAGATGCACAATGAACCCACGAAGCATTAATAGAATCGGTGAAAGACCGCACGCAACAGGACAGACAAGCAACCAATGTGCAAAATACAACGAACTGTATGGCAGCAACAAGACGAGAAAACGGCCTGGGTGGTAGGGGTCCTCGATGATGGACGCTGCTTTCCTACAACAATGCTCCGTGTAGGTGTACTCAATTGTAGTGAGGGCTTTAATCGTGATGGACCGGGCCATATCCACTACTTCTTGTAGGATTTTCCAATCAAGAGCATTAATGTTTCCATACCAGGCTCTGATACTCTCCACTACATTTCTATAGAAGTTTTAGGCGTCTTTGCCAACCTCTAGGGAAGCAGAGGCACTGCTGTGCTTTCTTCATAATGGTTCTAATGTGCTGGGCCCAAGACAGATCCTCTGGCATGAGAGCACCAGGAAATTTAAAGTTGCTGACCCTTTCCACCTCTGATCCCCTGATGAGGAGGGGCTCCTGGACCTCTGGTTTCCTTCTCCTGAAGTCCATAATCAGTTCCTTGGTCTTGCTGACATTGAGTGACACGTCGCTATTATGGCACCACTCAACCAGATTTTCAATCTCCCTCCTAATTCTGATTCATCACCACCTTTGATTTGGCCAATGATAGTGGTATAGTCAGCAAACTTAAATATGGCATTGGAGCTGTGCCCAGCCTCACGGTCAAAAGTATGGAGCGAGTAGAGCAGAGGGCTAAGCACACAGCTTTGTGCACCAGTGCCGATGGATATTATGGAGGAAATGCGGTTGTCAATCCAAACTGACTGGATAACCATTCAGAGCATCCTGATGCATACACCTTTGCTGTCAGGATTTTCCAGGACTGAGTGAAGAGCCAATGAAATGGCATCTGACGTGAGCTTTTCATAATGGTAGGCAAATTGGAGCGGACCCAAGATACTGCTCAGGCAGGAGCTCACATGTTTCGTCGCTAACCTCTCAAGGCACTTCGTCTCAGTGAATGTAACAGTAACTGGACAAGACCTATTGAGGCAGGTTCTTCTGAAGCACCAGTATAATTCCCATAATCTGTCAATACCCCTTTGCAAACTCTTTTCTACTCCTCACAGTGTCTGCCCACTCACCTTTGTACTATCTGTAGAACTTTTTTGCTTTTCCTAAATCCTGAATATTTATGGTAGCTATATGAACGGAATTAATTTACACTAATTCCATTAATTGCTCCTGACAATAATATCTTATTTAACAGTAAGTAAGATATTAAAAACAGTTCTGTGTGTTCACAGTGCTGCAGAGCTCAGGCGTGGTTTCAGCAGCCTACGGGGTAATTTCACACCAACGTACACACATTACCCAAACACGTAGCTGAACTGTGGTCTGCTCTGTTGCTCATCGGACGTTTCCACACCAGGAATTTTCAATCCCTTCAATCTAGACCTTGGTGGTGAATTTCAAAATTACTGCATGGGCAGAAACCCAGCACAATCTGTCTTCATTTCCATAGAAATGAAAGATCACTGATATTAAGATGGGCATCGATTCTTTTATTACGAAGCCAGAAGAGGGAATGTTCACTATTGACTTAGGATACGACAGTAGCTTGCACCTTACTGTTTGCCTGTAGCTGTTACACTTCATTCCGCATTGTTATGAATCGATCTCAATACACTGTGTAATAACCTGAACTGTAAACCAGTGTGCAAGGCAATCTTTTCATTGTATCTCAGTACATGTGACAGTGACAAACCAATTCCAGCTCCAATAAAGCAGCTGTCCTGACTGCCATTCGATCCATCAGCCTAAACACTGACCCCTTGCACCATCAGTGCGCAGTGGGTGCCGAATGTGGCGCTCCCAAACACACTCCCTCCTCTCCTACCAGAGTGTACCGTTACAAAGTCAGCAGCTATCCCCCCCACGCTTCACCAGCTGCCCCTCCCTAACACACTACCTCCTCTCCTACCAGAGTGTACCGTTACAAAGTCAGCAGCTATCCCCCCCACGCTTCACCAGCTGCCCCTCCCTAACACACTACCTCCTCTCCTACCAGAGTGTACCGTTACAAAGTCAGCAGCTATCCCCCCCATGCTTCACCAGCTGCCCCTCCCAAACACACTACCTCCTCTCCTACCAGAGTGTACCGTTACAAAGTCAGCAGCTATCCCCCCCATGCTTCACCAGCTGCCCCTCCCTAACACACTACCTCCTCTCCTACCAGAGTGTACCGTTACAAAGTCAGCAGCTATCCCCCCCAAGCTTCGCCAGATGCCCCTCCCAAACACACTATCTCCTCTCCTACCAGAGTGTACCGTTACAAAGTCAGCAGCTATCCCCCCCCACGCTTCACCAGCTGCTGCTCCCAAACACACTCCCTCCTCTCCTACCAGAGTGTACCATTACAAAGTCAGCAGCTATCCCCCCCACGCTTCACCAGCTACCCCTCCCAAACACACTACCTCCTCTCCTACCAGAGTGTACCGTTACAAAGTCAGCAGCTATCCCCCCCACGCTTCACCAGCTACCACTCCCAAACACACTCCCTCCTCTCCTACCAGCGCTGCACATGGAACTGCCAGCACCCGCAGGTTCTCCTCTATCTTGCTTCCAGTGGTGCTGGGTAAGGCAGCAGGGTTCCACGGTAAGTATTGCAGACAAAGTTTGATCATTACAGAGTCTGCAATATTTAGAGAATTAGAAGTCACAATATCTGCACAGGGCGTGTACATTTGCTTTACTTGAGATGAGATTAACTAGGTTTCCAGAAGAGGGCAAAAGCAGCAAACTTCATGTCACCTGAATTGTGGAGGAGTGTGTTGTATTTTATTGTACTTTAACATCACTGGTGCCTTGGTGACTGTTAATATAACGCTGATGTTGCTTCACTCAGAAATGGAGCCTGCAAGGCTCAGCAGGTGGCACCGTCTGCAAGTTTAAGATTCAATCTAAGATCAGACATCTACCGCACAGCAGAAACCAACCCGTTCTATCAATGTTAGCTCTTTCTTCAAACAACCTGAAACAAGTCCCTTTGTTCCTCTCTCCCTGTAATGTTGGATCTTCCTCACGTACATAGATGCTGGGATACTAGGATACTGGGAATAACTCCTCTGCTTTTCTCTGGAATACCACAAGCTATTCCATCCAGCTGAGAGGAGAGACAGCTTGTTGGGTTGTCTCGTCTTGAAGGTTGTCACATCTAACAGTAGGTTGGTAAACTGAGAATTTACTGTGTCTGTATGTGTGTGTGAGTGTGTTCAGAGTTCTGCGGTGTGGGCTACAGTTTGCAAGTATGGAGCATACTTGGGACTCACATGGTGCCACATTTAACCTCCCAATGGGGTCACAGCCTGTTTCATAATGCTTTACACTGACCAGATGGCTTTTGCATTTATTAATTTTCCTGTTTTGTCAAACTTATTGGAGTCCTTTGAAGATATATCGAGTGCAGTGGATAGAGGGGTACGGATGGATGTTGTACACATGGATTTCCAGAAGGCATTCAATAAAGTGCCGCATAAGAGGCTCATCCATAAGGATACATGGAGTTGTGGGTAGTGTATTAATATGATAGAGGATTGGTTTACCAACAGAAGGCAGAGAATTAGGATAAATGGGTGTTTCTAGGGCTGGCAGTCAGTGATAAGTGGAGACCACAGGGTTCTTTACTGGGCCTATAACTGTTCATGATGTACATTAGTAATTTGGACAAGGACACTGAGTGCAGGGTATCTACATTTGCTGAAGGTATTAAACTGAGTGGGAAAGCAAATTGTACAGAGGATGCAGAGAGATATAGAGAGTGGGCAAGGGTCTGGCAGATGGAATACAACACTTAACACAAGTTCACCCACTTTGGAAGCAGAAGTAGGAGGTCAGTTTGTTATTTAAATGGTGACAGATTGAAATGGTGCAGAGGAACTTGGGTGTGCTTGTAACATGAATCCAAGATTTGCAAAGGTTGGTTTAAAGATGCAACAGATTATCGAGAAGGCATGTGGGATGTTGGCCTTCATTGCTAGAGGGATTGAACTTAAGAGCAGGGAGGCTGTGCTGCAACTGTAGTAAGGCTGCACCTGTAGTACTGTGTGCACTTCTGGTCTCCTTACCTGAGGAAATATACTCTGGCTTGGGAAGTGAGCAGAGGAGGTTCGTGAGATTGATTCCGGTGATGAGGGGGTTAACCTATCAGGAGAGATTGAGTTGCTTGGGACTATACTCACTGGAATTCAGAAGAACGAGAGGGCTTCTTGTAGAAAAATATAACATCAAGAAAGGGGTAGATATGATAAAAATAGGATTTTTTTCCCCCTGACTAGGGGACATAGCCTCAGGATTTGTGGGAATAGATTTAGGA
Organism: Hypanus sabinus; assembly: GCF_030144855.1. Classification (NCBI taxonomy): domain Eukaryota; kingdom Metazoa; phylum Chordata; class Chondrichthyes; order Myliobatiformes; family Dasyatidae; genus Hypanus; species Hypanus sabinus. The sequence goes on from NC_082707.1 coordinate 36,973,004, forward strand.
TGGAGATGAAGAGAAACTTTTCACAAGAGACTAGTGAATTTGCAGAATTTCCTGCCCAGGTTAACACATTAAATATATTTAAGACACAGTTTGGTAGAATTGCCAAATAGCCAAGGAATTAGGAGTTGTGGGAAAAAAGCAGGTAGGTGGAGCTGAGTCCATTGCCCAATCAGCCATGATTGTATTGAATGATGGAGTAGGCTTACTGGGCCAGATTCCTTCTCCTATTTCTTACGTTTGTCTGTTCTTGTGAGTAGGGTGTGATTTGAACAGCTTTATATTTTTATAAGCAGAGTGTCATTTGAAGAATTATGCTTTTTTTCATTATAAACTTTATCATTAATTGCTTATAATTGTCCTTGTTTAAAGACACATCAGAATCAGAATCAGGTTTAATATCACTGGCATACAAAATATCATGAAATTTGTTGTTGTGCAACAGCAGTACATTGCAAAACATATTGGAGACCAGGTGGTGTGAGAGGCCCAGCAGGGCAGTTCAGAGGGGCTTTTGTCATGGCTTCTGCAGCCTTCAGCCCCATCATCCCCTGTGCACTGCTCGGGCACATGGAAAGACTGCAGGAGTACCAGTAAGATAGCTGCAGAAGGTAAGCACGGCCACAGACATTTTGAGAGAAGTAAACGTGAGGCATATCTGGCCTATTATGTTTTACTTCAAAGCACAAGGATGAAAAACCCTTAAAAATTCCATGTGCTGTGTATCTATAGTATTCAAAATAATAAATCATTTTTCAGTATGCCCAGTTAATTTCACTGTGTCTGTAACACTGCTACATATTAACTTATCAAGAAGCTCAGTCACTGATACCTTTGTAAAGATCTAAAACAAAAGATGTGAATTGTTCCAAAAGAGTTATGAAACAGGAAAGAACTAGTTACCATCTGGGACACTCTGCCTTTCCCACCCAGAGGATGATGAAGATCCCACACTGGTTGGTGTCGTTGGAATTTCGTCCACTCCTGTAAAGAACAGAAATACAATCATTGGGTCACAAAGTCAGACAATACAAAGTCAGGCCCTTCAGCCCACCAAATCTCCTAGTACCCAGTTCCAATTTCATCCTCCACACCCCTGCCCCACATACACGCATGGTTCCTCATCAGTTCTACCACTACACAACAGGTGGATTAATCTAGCAACCCACACATCTTTGTGGGAGGAATCTGGAGCACCAAAGTCCATGCATTCATAGGCAGAACATGCAAACTCTCCACAGACATTAACAGAGGTGAGGATCAAACTTGAGTAGCTGAAGTTATGAGACAGCAGCTCAACTAGCTGGGCTACCATCCTGCCACAATTATAGGTTACACCGATCCACTACACACTTGCCAGTCTAGTCATTTGTCTGACTTCAGGCCACAGGACAAGACTGCTAATATTATACAACCAACTGTCATAAAAACATCGCACACATGCATTATATGTATGCACACATACAAGCACCCAAACACAATGCACAGTGTACTATGCTGTGCAAAAGTCATAGGCACCCTAGATTTGTATATGGTTTCAGACAGTCATTGGGTGTACTAAAGGCAAAGATAGATAGGTCCTTGATTAGCCAGGGCATCAAAGGGTATGGGGTGAAAGCAGGGGAGTGGGGATGACTGGAAGAATTGGATCAGCCCATGATTGAATGGCAGAGCAGACTCGATGGGCAAAATGGCCTATTTCTGTTCCTATATCTTATGGTCTGATAGTGTGGCCTCCACAGAGCCCTGACCTCAACTTCATCAAGACTATATGAGGTTATCTGGAGAGGCTGAAGCAAGCAAGACAGCCAAGCTCTGCAGAAGAACTGTGGCAAGTCCTTCAAGATGCTTAGAACAACCTACCACCTGACTTTCTTATAAATTGCATGAGGGTATACCCAAGCGAATTGATACTGTTTGAAGGCAAAGGGTTGTCACACCAAATCTGATCTGATTTAGTTTTTATTACTGTTTACTGTCCTTTATATAGTAATATTTTTGTTGTTTAGAAGCTTATCATTTCATTATTTTTGAAAGCTTAACAGATTTTTTTTGACATGTGCAAAATGCTGGAGGAATTCAGCAGGTCAGGTAGCATCAATGACACTTTAGGCTGAGACCCTTTGTCAGGGCTGTAAAGGAAATAGGATTAGCCCAGGATAAGAAGGTGGGGGAAGCAATGGAGTACAGGCTGGCAGGTAATAGGTGGGGCCAGATGAGGGGAAGGTGAAACTTTCCCAGAAATGGTTTGAATTTGGAACTGGAAAGGAGAGAGGACTTCTGAAAAATGACCACCACCAGGGCACTGTACCGAGCAGCAAGCTGGAGCTGTGGGCTCCCGAGAACCTGAAGAACATGGCAGAGTGGTCCAGAAGTTTAAGGCACAAGGGATCTCGTAAACTAGAACATAGAATAGTACAGCACATTACAGGCCCTTCAGCCCACAATGTTATGCCGACCCTCAAACACTGCCTCCCATATAACCCCCTACCTTAAATTCCTCCATATACCTGTCTAGTAGTCTCTTAAACTTCACTAGTGTATCTGCCTCCACCACTGATTCAGACAGTGCATTCCAAGCACCAACCACTCTCTGAGTGAAAAACTTTCCTCTAATATCCCCCTTGAACTTCCCTCCCCTTACCTTAAAGCCAAGTCCTCTTGTACTGAGCAGTGGTGCCCTGGGGAAGAGGTGCTGGCTGTCCACTCTGTCTATTCCTCTTAATATCTTGTACACCTCTATCATGTCTCCTTTCATCCTCCTTCTCTCCAAAGAGTAAAGCCCTAGCTCCTTTAATCTTTGATCATAATCCATACTCTCTAAACCAGGCTGCATCCTGGTAAATCTCCTCTGTACCCTTTCCAACTAGAACCAAAATAGGCTGGTGATAGGAGGCACAGGGTAGTGATTTGGGAATTTTACTGATGTGGTGCAGCAGTGCTGGAATCTTTGCTGTTAGTAATATATATAAATAACTTGGATGAGAGTGTAGAGGGTACGATCAGTAAGCTTTCAGATGACTCAAAGAATGATGGAGTTGTAGAGTGCAAAGAATGCTGATTAAAGACACAGCAGGATGTGTATCAGCTGGAAAGATGGACAGAGTGGTGCCAGATGGAACTCAAGACGATAAGATATAGGAGCAGAATTAGACCATTGAGTCTGCTCTGCTTAAGTTCAGATTTAGTTCTCATTCAACCACACATGAAACAGTGCCCCTCCAGGGCCGAGGTGCAAAGCACATTACCAGCAGCGCACAGCACACAGCACATATAGTTATGACTTAATCCAGACAAGTGTAAGGTCAGGAATGTAGAGAAGTTAAATTCAGTTAGGATGTATAAAAAGAGTAAATGGTATGGAGATTAGGAGCTTTCATGTCATCTGAAGATATCGCAAAGACACAGGGAAATAGATAAATAAGAAAGGCATTTAGTATGCTCACACTCATCTACCAAGACATCGAGTTGGGATGTCATGTTGTTACAAAACATTGGTTGACTACACTTACTGTGAACAGTGCAGGTTATGACAAACAGGGAGGATGTGGTAACCAGAAGAGTCTCTGCAGATGCTGGAAATCTAGAGCAACACATACAAAATGCTGAAGAAATGCAGCTGGTCAGGCAGCATCTATGGAAATTAATAAACAGCTGGTGTTTCAGGCTGAAACCCTTCATCAGGACTGGAAAGGAATGGGGCAGACCCAGAATGAGAAGGTGGAGAAGGGGAAGGAGTACAAGTTGGCAGGTGATAGGTGAGTCCAGGGGAGGGAAAGATGGGTAGGTGGGAGGTAGTGATGAAGTAAGGTTGGGAGGGGATCAGTGGAAGAGGTAAAAGTCTGAAAAAGGAATCTAATGGGAGAGGACAGTGAACTAACAGGAAGGAGGAAGGGAGCCAGAAAGAGATGATGGATGGGTGAGGAGAAGGGCTGAGTGGGAAACCAAATAGAGACTGGAAAAAGAGAGAAGAAGGGAAGGCAGAGAAATTACTGTAATTTAGAGAAATTGATGTTCATGCCATCAGGTTGGAGGTTACCATAGGGTATATGATGTGTTGCTCCTCCAACCTGAGTGTGGCCTCATTATGACGGTAGAGAAGGCCATGGAAGACATCAGAATGGGAATGGATAGTCAAATTGAAATGAGTAGCCACTGGAAAATCAAAAGTGGACCGAGCAAAAGTGCTTGACAAAGTGGTTCCCCAATCTGCGTTGGGTCTCACCAATGTAGATGAGGACGCGCTGAAAGCACCAGATACAACAGATAACCTCAATAGACTCACAGGTGAAGTGTAGCCTCACTTGGGAGGACTGTTTGGGGCCCTGAAGATGGTGAGGGAGGATGTGCAGTACTTGTCATGCTGGCAAGGGGATGTGCCAGGAGAGAGGTCAGTGGGGAGGGTCTAGTGGACAGGGAGTCACGTAGACAGCAATCCCTACAGTAAGTGGAGAGGCACAAGGAGATGAGATTAGTGGTAGTGTCCTGTTGGAGATGGCGAAAGTCATAGAACATAATCTGCTGGATAGGGATGTAAGAACAAGGAAACCCTATCCCTGTTATTGCAACAGATGTGCCGGAAATGGAGGAGATGCGATTGAGGGCAGCATTGATGGCAGAGGAAGGAAACCCCAAAATTAATGTCGAAATTAAATATGATGTAAGAAGGTTATACTGTACTGCATTTGTAAAGGGCTTTGGTGTGACCAACTGAAGTTCAATAAACTGTAGATGCCAAAATTCTGAAATAAACAATGGAATCATGTTGGCAACATTGACTTGATATGATTAAAGGTACTCCTTTTAAACTATTCATCAATTTCTACCATCCCCAATTTCCGCAACTTGATTCACCACCTTTCCAGTTTGATGCAAAATATGTTTAGGTCAAAACTGATTTGTCAGACTAGAGAAGAAAGAAACCAGATTAGTTTTAAATTGTTAAGAGGGTAGTGGTGAAAGGACAAAGCAAGTACTGTATCTCTGTTTCTCCTTTTGCAACGGCTGTTTGACCGGCTGATAATTTTCAGCATTTTCTGTATTTATGTCAATACGACAGAAAGCACTGAAGGACAGTGTATAGTGTCACCTTACTCGAAGAAGGTTGTAAATGCGTTAGAAGTATTCAGATAGGCTATAGCTGAAAAATATGTGGAATGGGCAGGTTGTCATACAAGGAAAAGCTGGTGAATCTAGGCTTCAATCCACTGGAGTTTAAAAGAGTGAGAAGGAACTTGAATGAAACATGTAAGGTACTGATGAATTTTAACAGGGTAGATGTGGAAATCATCTTTCCTCCATCAGAGAAATTAGGTTTTTGGATCACTGCTTAAAAATAAGGAATCAAACTGCTTAAGAGAGAGATGAAGCAAACATTTTCTCTCCCCTCGGGGAGTAACGAACCTTTGAGCTCCCTTCCTTAGAAGGCTGTGATAGCTAAGATGGGGTGGGCAAGAGTTGAAAGGTTACTGAAGGTAAACAAGAATGCAGAGCTGAGGTAACAATCAGATCAGCAGTAACTTTATCAACGAGCACAACCTATAAACACATAGGAAGCCACATCTTATCTACACACATCCATACACCTAGTGCATACACATGGATTACACACATAAATGCATGCACACAACACACACGTATGACACAAGCACACAAGCACAACTCACGCACATGATGCTTATGAGCACAATCACTTGTTTTAAAGTTATAGAACACTACAGAACAGAAATAAGGCCTTTGGCTGAGTTATTGTTCTCTCAAGTCCCATTGACCTGCACCCAGTCCGTAGTTCCCCATACTCCTCCCATCCATGTACCTATCCAAACTTCTCTTAAATGTTGAAATCGAACCCTCATCCACCAGTTATACTGGCAGCTAGTTCCACATTCTCACGACCATCCCATTCCCCTTAAACATTTCACATTTCACCTTTAACCCATGACCTCTAGTTCTAGTCTCATCCAAATTTGATTAATAGAGTGAGCTAATGTTTATAATCAGAAAAGCACAGAAAGGTTTTTCTTCCTCATTTCTACTGCTAATAAAAGGTAATGTTATAGTGTCCTTTAATAGGAGAATGCATTGCATCCAAAATAGAATCAAGGATACACTGATTATCAAGCCATTTCAGAAAGGAAGCCCCAGCCCTCTCAGAGAAAAGTAATTTTAAATGTTCACAAAATTGCTTGGTTATTGACTACTCTGTACATCTGAAAAGATATCCATGTTGATTTATAAAGAAAAAGAATCAATGTCATTACCTAGAGATTCCTGAAATTTCATGAAACTGACCAAAGCACAAGGATAGAATGTTGTTCAGAGTTTCAACAATAGGCACTCATGGAAACACCAGTGTAAATAGGCTGCATTCAGGCTCCCTCCACCATCACCACACCATTCCCAGGATCTGGCAACTTTCCTCCCAGGACCTCCCAAGAAACAAAATTCCTCAACCCAGAAATGGATTACTTCACCACCCCTTTCTCCCGGGAGCCAAACATCGGAAATGATGATCGAGAGAGGCTCAGACACTAACGTGATTGGAAAGCTAGTTATTGACGAGGAGACCAAGGGAACTCCTCTGATTTTTTAATGAATGGGGAGTGTCATGGAATCTTTTCCAATCTGAGCTTGCTGGCAAGGACAGTCAACGTTCAGAATGAAGACTAAGTGTCCACTACTCGGTCTTTGTGCTGAATTAAACAATGGCAGTAGAGGAACTCTGAACAAAATGACATGTATCCAATAAACACACAATGAAATGGAAGTGAAAAGAAAACAACGTGAGATGACTTCTGACTTCTGCATGAGATGTCTCTGATGTTGGGTCAGATGCTTTTGTGATCCAAAGGGGTCTTCAGAAGTCAGCAATGAGGCAGAAAACTTATTGCTAAGCGGTTTCATTAAATGTTACAAGAACAAGTACCAAAGAAAGACAAAGGAAAAAAGTAGTTGTGGCCGTCTCATACTCCGACTAGAGAGAACAAAATTCCAGTGATAACAATTTATCTATAAAATAGGCAGATTCAAGTTGCATGACACCTGCTACTGAAAGCAAAGGCGCTTTTAGAAAAATACAGAAGCAACTGTATTGTAATTGCTGGAAAATTAATTGAACAGTTACAGGTAGGTGATTCTATAAAAATACAAACAAGCATTGGAAAGTTACAAGAGAAGTAACAATTCTACACCCTAACCCAACAGTAGTATACAGAGGGCCAGAAAGAAAGATCTGGAAAAAGAGAGGTTAAAAGGACAACAACCATTACCTGTAGAACCCAATGTATCATCCAGTTCCACAGAATCATGGCTTGGGGGCGTCCGGACCAGGCTGGCAGAATAACTTCTCTGCCTCTTGCTCCCTGAATATGAGCCTCGTGCTTGGTTTACTCTGGCTCCTTAAAGAAAAAGGGATTTCCATAAAACCCAAGCAGAAAGGCTGGTGCTGTTAATAAAACTATGTGCAAATTTGCGTGACAGCACAAAATATTACATTAATGAATATAAAATATATATAAAATTGAAAAGCAAAATTCTGCGGATGATAGAAATCTGAAATTAATCAAAAACTCTCAGCCAGTCAGGCGGATTATGGAGAGAAAAATATTTCAGGTCAACTGCCTTTTCAACAGAGCAGGAAAAAATTAGAAATTAAGCTAAAGAGAAAGGAGGGAGGGCCAGTGTGTATAAAAGGGAAGGTTTGTGATATGTTGTTTTTGATATGAATTCTATTTGTCAGTTTACATAAATTATTAGATCCACTGATATACTAGTAACTAAAATACCATAAAATGCCAAGGGTTCCACATAATAATGCTGACTACAGAAAGTCTTAATGAATGAAAGCTTCAATCAATGGGCTGTCTGAGGCAGTATGGTCAGGACAAAGGCAGCTGCTGCTATTTCCATCTGTCTGCTTTTAGGTAACTGTCTTGGTGAGAATAGCTTATTGGAATGACTCAGGCAGGGCAAAAATTCGCCTGTTTTGTTTTAGGTTTCAGATTGCAAAATATAGAACATTGAACAGTACAGCACAGGAACAGATCCCATTGCCCACAATATTGTTCTGAACAAGTCAATTGAATGCCCGACTAAACTAAGCCTTCCTGAGCCCACAACACCTCTTGAACACATTGCTTCCTCCACCACCCCTGGCAGTGCATTCCAGGCACCTGCCACTCCTCATGTAAATAACTTTGCACATCTCCTTTGAATTTAACCCTCTCACCTTAAATGCATACCCTCTGGTATAAGACATTTCAACCCTGAGAAAAATATGCAGCCTCTCAAATCTATCTAGACCTCTCATAATCCTAAAAACCTCTACCATATCTCCTTCAGCCTTCACTGTTCCAGAGAAAACAACCCAAGTTTGTCCAACATCTCTTTATTGCTCATGCACTCTAAACCAGGCTGCAACCTCTTCTGCACCCTCTCCAAAGACTCAACGTCTTTCCGATAATGGGGCAAACACAACTGAATGCAATACTCCAGATGTGGCCTAGCTAGAGTTTTATAAAGTTATAGCATAACATTCGAACTCTTCAACTCAGTTCCTTGATTAATAAAGGCAAGCATGCCATATGCCTTCTTCACCACCTTATCAACCTGTATCGCCACTTTCATGGAGCTATAGACTTGTACCCCAAGATCCCTCTCTCCTTCAACACTTTTAAGGTCTTGCCATTAACACAGTACTCTATTTGTAGATTTGATCTCCCAAAGTACATCACTTCACATTTGGCCAGGTTAAAGTCCCTCTGCCACTTCTCTGCCCATATCTGCAACTGATCTATATTCCACTGTATCATTTGCCAGTCTTCTATGCTATTCACAACATCACCAATCTTTGTATCATCTGCCAAGTTACTAACCCATCAATGTTTACATCCAGACCATTTATATATCTCACAGACAGCAGTGGTCCCAGTATGGATCCCGACAGAACACCAGTAGTCATAGACTTCCAGCAGAATAAGTCCCATTGACCACTACTCCTGTCTTCAATGGGCAAGCCAATTCTGAATCCAAATGGCCTATTGCTTGGATCCCTTGTTCTGTATAGGTTTCTGCATTTTTCTTCAATCTTACTAAATCTCTCTAAAAATCAGCATCCATTCTGAAGTGTGAAGTATCTGGGGTTAGTTTCCATGATATATTGGGTTAACTCCCATTTCATCTAATTTTCTAGACAATATTTATCACTTCCCTCCACCCCACTGCTCAATACTATGACCCACTCCCAACTAATGCAACAGAAGAAGTTCATATGGTCATTGTTAATTTTGGTGAATAAGATTCTAATTACAAGGTAACAGTATATACAGTGGTTAGCTACAAAATACTTGATATGAAATTGTGTAAAGCAACTTCTTCCACTACGCAAATTGTAATCCAAGCCGATTAAAAAGAGATGCCTAGAACTTACTTCATGGTCAGAGATGTTGAAAGCAGTGTAGAGCAGTGACAACAATGGTACTCTACTGCACTCAATTATGCTGCATGTTTAGTGATAACAATGCAGGAAGAACATTTCCAAATTTACATCAGAACATTTTGGTCCTGAACAGATAACTCCAACAAATAAGGTAGCTTGTTCAGAAGCACTTGTGGAAAGGAAAACAGTTTGGATGAAGGGTCTCAGATGTGAAAGGTTACTTGTTTCTCTTTCTACAGATTGCTGCCTGGCCTGCTGAGTGTTTCCAAAACTTTGTTTTAATTTCAGATCTCCAGCATTTACTCCTTTATTGATTTTCCAATGATCATTTTATTAGACCTGGTCTTCTAGAAGTGATGAATAACAATATAAGCACACAATACAGGTGGAGGAGATGATCAACAACAACTTCATTGGAACTATTGCTGGTAATACAGTTTCATACAGAACTGGCCAACACTGACGGTCCAAGAGAATAAAAAGCTCAGGACATTTACACTACCTGTGTTTCGAACTTTCACGTAGGAGGATAATGATTCCTGAGTGGCAGCGTTCACTGGCACAACAGTTGTGTAGATGGACATGCTGTTACTTGCTCTGCTGGTCTGAATAGCTTTCAGACAATATTTTCCAGAAGGACCTCCAGAAAATGAGACAAAAGAATACTTTGTTAAATCTTGATTGAGCTTACCCTGTTATACTATTCCACTAACCGGTAAACTACAGTTTCTGTGAGATTTAGATCTATTACACCAAATTTCTTAATTTAACATATTATGATAATTAAATGATTGAGCTCAATCTTCTTTGCATTTATGGTGCTCAAATCAAAGTGCTATACTGTTTGAATAGTTTAAGGCTATAAATGTCGATGAAAAATGTTGTGAAGACTTCTCTGTTATTCTTCAACATTTTGCTAAGAGAATAATCAATGAGTGATAACGGAGACTGCTCAATATTTCCTTGACAGGCCTTCTTATTATTCCCAATTCACCACCGTTACTGTCCCCAACCCCCAACCCCCAACCCCACCGACCTGCCCCTACTTCCCCCACAGGTGGATGATGGCCATAGACAATGTGTGTACCAAATGACCCATGGGTGATTGTACATCAAAAAATGGACATAAGGAGCAATAATCAGTTTGGTTGGTTTCTATCCCCGCACACAGCCTTCCCCACCATTATACAATGCAGACATCTCTGAATTCAAGCAGCCAGTCTTCATGAATATTCCAGGACAATGTTCTCCATTGGCATCTGCCCACTTACAGCTTGCATGTAGTTGGGCCCTTTAAATCACCCTCCTGTCAATTCCTCCTCCTGAACTCAAGGTTTAGCATTTCAGTAAAGCGCATGTGTATAACTACAATATTGCAATAGCAGTGTCATCTATACGTTATACATTACAGATGAGCGTTTGACGGATTGAGAGCCATTGACTCTTGGAGCACTACAGCACAGAAACAGGCCCTTCGGCCCACCTCGTTCATGCTGAACTATTATTCTGCCTCGTCCCATCAAGATGCACCTGGACCATAGCCCTCGCTGGCCCTCACATCCAAGTACCTATCCATGGGCACCACAGTAGCGTAGCAGTTAGCGCAACACTATGACAGTTCAGCGGCTGGAGTTTGGAGTTCAATTCCGGACAAAGATGTACTGGTGAGTAGGTTAATTGGTCATTGTAAATTGTCTTGTGGTTAGGCTAGGGTTGAAATCGGTGGATTGCTGGGAGGTAAGACCCAGTAGCTCAGACGGGCCCATTCCATGCTGTATCTCTAAGTAAATGAATAAGCTTCTCGTAAATGTTGAAATTGAACCTGTATCCACCAGTTCTGTTGACAGCTTGTTCCACACCCTCGCCACCCTCTGGCTGAAGATGCTGCCCTTACACTTCTTGCCCTTCGCACTTAAACATTTCTAGTTCTGGTATCATCAATATTGGTGGGAAAAGACTGTGTATATCTGCTTAGGAATTAAGTTTCATCTCTCTTTGTTGTACTAACTATGATGCCAAAACCCAAACAAGCTCTCAGAAAATATTGTGAAATCAGTAAAAGCATATTGAAACTGCATTGAGGCAGTTAACATCGAGGTTCACGTGCTGAAACAGAACCTGTGTCATTTGCAAGAGGACAAGATCCCATCAGCCACATTTTTGCCATATTGCTCATTGGGAACGATATTGGGCTTTATAGGAACTTTACCCTGTGGCATCTAAGGCAGTGAGGGGGATCAGTGATCTTGACTGTGTATAGAAAGCTCCCAGATAGAATCCTGAGCTACAGGTAACCCTGTGCCACTGCAAGAAACAATATGACGAATGAGGTAAATAGATCAGAGACAGCACCATCACTGAACTCTCCAATTTCAGGTGAGCTGCTTCCCCTCTGCCCCTTTTCTCTTTTCACCTGATCGCCCCAGTTCCTCTGATATGGCTAAGTTATGCAGGAGAAGCAGATGTTAATCCAGGAAGGCATGTCCAAGGAGTTACATGACAGAATATTTCAACTGTCCACTGATTTAATTACAAAACTCTTAATTAGCAAATAAAAAGCAATACTTTGGAATGGAATTTGCAGCCTGATCGATTTTATGTATGAAGATGCTAGAAATACATTTACCATATTCAACATCACTTGTTTTCTCTGCCATGTTCTCAAAGTCTCTGATGACTGAATGCACAGTCAACTGATGCAGGATCCCTGCCCAGGGGTTTTCAGGGGTGCACGGTGCCTCCTGTTCAACCGAAGCATGGTAGAGGGAGGAGAGGTTGGCCGTTGCCTCCCATGTGACTGACTTCCCCCCGATTAAACCATGAATCACTGACTTGCATTGCATTGTGTGTGTGCCGTTCACTTCTGTCGAGCCCGACTCATCCGAGGTCACCGGCAAGAAGAGATTCTCAGGATCGAAGAATGTGTCCCACTCTGGAGTCCCCGCCTGAAACAGAAGAGTATCTACGGGGAAAAGTATGGACAAACTCAGAAATAAGAATCCCAGTTTATGAGTTACATTTAAGCGCTAAAATATAGGTTGATAATCCAGTGCAGAACTGGGGAAGTGGTGGAATGATGGAAGTGCGGTCTTTCAGCTTAGATCTCAAACTGAAATCCTGTTCATCCTCTCGGGTGGGCATAAAAGGTGCTATGGTACGATACAGGGAAACATCAGGGGAGAAAATGAACACTGTTCTGATCAATGCATCCCAATATACATTCATAACAGTTTGCTCTGTGCAAATTGGCAACCATGATTCCTGAAATAGAAAAGAGATTACTCATAAAGCATCACAATTGCTGGGGTCGTGAAACTTGCCATGCCAATGTGAGTTATACAGTTTGATCTTCTCTGAACCTAGTGAATAATTTTCTAGTAAAGAGCAGGCTTTCTTGTTGCTAGAAGAGACAATTATGTTATTGCTTGCTTCTATGTTTAATGTGTTTTCTTGCTTCCTTCTTTATCTGGTGTTTAACCCTTTATTTATTTTAAAGTTAACAAATTTCACAACATATGCCGGTGATATTAAACCTGATTCTGATCTTCTCCATGGAATACAAATCCATGTTCATCAGGAAGCTGTTAATTAACACAGAGACCCAAAGGCATAGAGAAACAGAGAAAGCTATGTGAAAGGTTGTTGGATCTCTGGTTTCCTCTGGCATTGCATAGATCAGTGCATTTACTGGATAAGTACAGATATTATTTTGCTTTTGTATACTATCTTATTAAACATTTGTCTTTCTGTTTTGTTTGCTTTATATTACTCTAATGACGTGATTTCTTGTGGTCTAACAAGTGTATAGTGCCCCCTTTGTTTGCAAGTATTTCAACCTGCTGAATCAGAAAAGAACATGGATGGAATTTCAAAATATTTTCATTATACAATGGAACCAAATGTCAAGTGAGCAACACCACTGGTAACAGACCCTACAGTGCACAGTTAGCTCAATGTCAAACAGTTAGAAAGCAGTGGCAAAGACACAGACCTTTCCTCGCTTTGTGAAGTACGTTCACTAGAAATGCAAGGGTTTACATGATTTACTGTATTTTACTACAAAAAAAATCACCTGTTCTCTAATTAGGTAGATTTTATTATGGTGCTCCATGCCAAGGACATGTTTGAAGTAGAATTACTGAATGCAGTGCAATCATCCATCAGTCATGTATGGACATATTTTAGATGGTGAACAGGTTCACAAAATAGAAATTATTCCAGTTAAATCTAATGCCTTTCTGAATGAAAGTACTTGTTTGTATACACAATTTCAAGGATCATTGGATATAGAACAAGAGCAGAAGCTCTATCCATTCTTAATTACTACCTAAGTACATTAGATCCCACTTGCATTCAAGGTCACTCGGGAATTTATTGCAGAACTACTAACCTGATCACATACAATACAAACCTCAAAATCAAAATAATATGGATATATTGTACGTTGTTGGGCACTACTACAGCTTGGGCCATTCTGGAGGTCAGAGTTCAATTCTGGCACCATTCTCTAAGTAATTGCTGTATGAGGGGTCTCTGTATGGCCCCCAGTGAAATGTGTGAGTTTCTCCCTCGTGCTCTGGTTTCCTCCTACCGTCCAAAGCCGATCTGGGTAGGATAAGTAGTTACTGTAAATTGTCCCGTGATTAGGTTAGGGTTAATCAGGTTTGTCGAGGGTTGCTGGGGCAATATGGCTCGAAGAGTCAGAAGGGCCTATTCCACGCTGTACCGCTAAAGTAAAATAAAAATGAAAATTTACCTTTCTTACCTAACTAGCTCAGGAATATTACAGGTCACCAGAGAAGTTCTTGATAACTTTGAGAAAAATGTGTTAAATCTTCAACAACAACTGTGAAATCATTAAATGAGCACCTCAGCTTCTTAGAGTCGCTGTTTACCTCTGAAAACTTACTGGAATCATTGATGCTCTTCCTTGAACTACTGTCAGCCTGAAATTGTTGTGATACGTGATCGATGTCGTTCATTCTTCCTCCAATGGACCAGTTGTGAGACTTTGCTGTGGAGACCTTCTCTAATGCCTTGCGCAGGTAATGCATATCCAATTGGCCATTTGGTGACGAAAAACTCCGGCCAGAAAGGGCTGCTTGCGCCATCAGTTTTCTCTTTCTGCTTGTCTCATCTGAAGCAGAGTCAATTCCAAGGAAGCCCTGAAAGTGAATAAGAGAATTTCATCCCCCCACTGGGATAGCTGACCTGGATAAGTGAACCATTAGCATGGTTTCGCAGCCCAGTATAAAACGTAAATAAATTAGAGGCAATCTTTACTGTACTCTTCTCTGAGTTAGATAGATATCTAATACCCTGGGACAGTTGAAAGCCCAGTGTCTGCAAGTCAGAGTCCAGTGAAGTCTAGAGGCTCGGAGACAGATTGCACTGGGGTTAGAGGACTGGTGTGTGTGTGAGCGGGTAGATGAGACAGAAGTAAGGCGTTTGCTGTTGCTCTGTTATTGCTACTTCTGCCATGTTCTGCCAGCGTGGTGGGTATGCAATGTTGGCGTCGGAATGTGTGGCGGTAATTGCGGGCTGCCCGCAGCTGGTGTTGGTCGTTAACGCGATCAGCCCATTTCACCGAACGTTCCGATGTACATGTGATAAGTGAATCGGAATCTGAACCCAGAGTCAACATCATCTTTGAGCAGCCTAACATAAACGTTTATCAGGAAACTAAATAGTCTGGAGACGGAAGGGACTGCAGATGCTGTAATATGGAGCAATGAACTAGCTGCTGGAGGAACTCAGGCAGCATCTGTGGAGATGAAGGGATAGTGGACATTTGTCGAGCTTTTACAACCCAAAGCATCACCTATCTCGTCACCTCCTCAAGTGCTGCCTGACCACCATCCTCAGGCCAGCTGCTTTTTGAATTAAATGGGTGGGTAGCGATCACATTGCAGCAATTTATACACAAGCTACAGAAGGGCCATTTCTCATTCCATACTCCATTTCATTCTCTTTACTGAATCATGGCTGCAAGATCTCTGGATTTATTACAGTTGAAAGTGTGCTGGTAAATGTAATGCTTCAAGCCCCTTCCTCAAAGGGCTGCATTGGAAACTGAAGTTTCATCTCCACAGTTACAGAAATACTTACAAGATAAGCCTTACCAGAAGATCTGCAAAGATGAATGCTTTTTACAAGCTCCAATACAACCAGTTTAACTTGTCAAACTGTTATGGAAACTAATTAGTTGAACTGATTCAGTCAACAATAGAGAAAAAAACTTTATATTTTGACTCAATTACTTGTGCCTTAAATCAGAGGCTGAAACCCTCAGGCAGTGTGTCACCTTTACCTTCTTTCTGCAAACTTTACCTTTGTTCTGGCTGCTTCCTCATTCATCAGTGCAGTCCAGGTTCTGTGTACAGAACACTGCAAATCATTCATAACCAGATCAATCACGAATTCTGGCCTCAAAGCTACAATCATAGAGCAATGCAGAATGGATACAGGCCCTTCAGCCCAATGAGACAATACTACCTATAGAGTTTTTCTGCCTTACCTGTTAAACGTCGAGCATTGAAATAAATGCAGTTTTATTAAGTATTCTCTTTCACACCCTTTACTTTGTCCCTGGCTATCCTGATTAACAGACTGTCTCACACTGTGTACTGCTTTATCCCATAACTTTTTCCTGCTCTGAGTCCCACCCCAACCCACCCGACAATCTGGTTTAAACCTGCCCGTGCTTTCCCAGCATATATGACAAATAAACTTTTCTCAGACTTTCCACCTGGTACAGATTTTACAGATTTTAACCGACATTTCAGTAACAAACTCAGCCATCTTCATCAGGGATGATGCCTGGGCGTGTCGAGTCTCATGGTATCGATACCCCCATTGTCCATCCTTCCTGTGCTCCTTGATCCAGGTTTCCACTGTGTGTCCCATCTGGCCAATATATGCTCCTCCGCATTCACAAGAAATCTGGCAAATGCCAACCGTACTGAGACCCAGGTCATCTTTGACCCGCATAAGCTGTGATTCCAGCTGTAATCAATCGTGCTCTTAAAAAGAGCCGATGGAAAAACCAGGAACCCTGTCTTACGAATATTCCACTGTTTCTAGAAAGGTTGTCAGGATCCTGATGAAATACTGGATTAAAACCATCCATAAACCTGTAAGGAAGCTCAAATCACAGCTTATGTTGGTCAAAGGTGACCTGGAACTCAGGTCGGCTGGCATTTGCAGGATTCCCTGTGATTGCAGAGCAGTGTATATCAACCAGATGGGACGCACGGTGGAAACCCGCATCAAGGAGCACAGGAGGTGTATTCATTTGGGTATCCTGGAAAAATTAGACGTGTCAGAGCATTGCACTCGCAATGGCCATAGAATTGACTTTGAAAACACAAAACTACTGTGCCTCACCAAAGGCTTTTGGAACAGCTTGGTGAAGGAAGTAATTGAAATAAAACTAGAGGAAAAGAATTTTAACAATGACGAAGGTCCCACTCCAACTAAGAATTGGAATTCGATTATAAACAAAATAGGACAGTAGAAATTTGATTGGATGAAGACTAACCAACCAGGACAGACAGACGATAGGGGTATAAATTTAGACAGATTAGACATGCCTGACCATTATCCCTGATGAAGATGGCAGAGTTCGTCATCGAAACATCGGTTAAAAGTGATACCTGTACCCAGCAGGGAGCCCAAGAAGAGTTTAGCCCTCCTATGTAGCATTAGTAAATTTCTCTGAAAATTGGTTCCTCCCTGCTTTAAGTGCAAGGCATCCCTCTTGTACAATTCACCTCAAACCCAGAAGAGACCCCAACAGTTCAAGACTATGAATCCCTGCCCCTTGTACGAGCCACAGATTCACCTGGCTGTTACTTCTATTTCTGATCTTGCTAATTGGCACCGAGAGTAATCCAGAGATCACTACCCTCAAGTTCTTGTTTCTTCCTGCCGAACTCCCGATATTCATTTTGCAGGTCCTTTTGTGATGAAGGTCCCTGATGAGGTCGTTTCAGGCCCAAATACTGGAGTATCCGAAGCAAGGTTTGAGACACGGGATCAAAATGGATGGAGAACTGAGCACAAAACAAACGCTAGACAATCTGACGAGTAGGCTTACGACTGAGAGCTAAACCTCTGTAAATACTTGATTCTTGGCGCCCAGAACGTGATTGTTAATTAGCAGCACCACACTGAACTCTTAAACAGGCCAAGCCAGCTACCCGTATTCCAGGGAGTTAGAGCATCTAAATCCCAGATGATGGCGTAGTTGGGAGCGTCTTGTAACGTCCCCCATCCCCCCATGGCTGACTCCTGTCCGAGAGGTGGTGATGGTAATCGTGGTTGAGTGCTGGATACATGATGTCTCTTTCAGGCACCCAGCACCTCTCCTCGGGTCCAAATCCTTCCTGGTCCACAACGTATTGCCGAACACACTGAACAGTACATGAGTCCTCTTCTCACCGTAAAGTCCTGTTCTCCCTCGATAAACCTGTGTGGTGGCGGGGCTAGGTTTTCAATTTAGAGATGTGGAAGGTGGGATTCATCTTTAGGGTCTTGGGGAGCTGGAAGGTGTAAGCCACTGGGTTTACTTTCCTCTGGACTTTGAAGGGTTCAATGAATTTGGTGCTAACTTTCTAGATTTCACATGAAGGGCCAAATCATGGATGGACAGCCAGACCTGTTGCCCAGGCTGTAAAGTAAGTCCCTGACTTCTTCTTTGGTTCACCTTGGTCTCCACTTTCTGGGTAGAGTCCAGCAAAATCTCCCTTGGATGAGATCTTCAGCCACAGAGACCCCAACCTTGATCTTGTTCCGAAATCAGAGGAGTAGGATAACCAAACTGGTACTCGTACAGTGACATTCATGTGCTGAAAACTGTAAGGAGCTGTGGGTGACCTCTGCCCACATTAAATGGTCACACCACTCATCGGGTCCTTCCAAGGTCAGCATCAGAAGGTATGTTCAAAATTAGGGTTGATCCGCTCCGTCTGGCTGTTGGACTGCGCATGAGATCCAGAGGAAAGGCTTGCTGTTACCCTATCAGTTTTCAGAACACCCTCCAGAAATGATCTGGACTATGGATGTGGACCATGGTTTAAGACATGTCCACCAGGAATCCGAGGATCTTGAAGACCTGGTCCAGAACAATCTCAGCCATCTCCACCACAGACAATAGCTTCTTAAAGGCAATGAGCTTGCAGGATTTGAAAACCTATAGACAATTACCATGAAGACCGATGAGACTGCTGACAAAGTCCATGGAGAGATGCACCCATGGTCTTTCCAGAACAGGTAGAGGGTGGAGGAGCCCTTGAGATCAGGTATTTGGCTCCTTGTTCTGGTCACACACCTCACATGCCTACATATATTGCCAAACTTTTTTCATCATTCCAGGCCCAATACCAGGTCTTGATAAAGTCAAGGGTTCTGGCAATCCCTGGGTGCGTGGTCATTCTCAATGAGCTTCCCCTTTGGAATGTCTGGGACAGGATGGAACTTGGGATGAGCAGCCGATCTGGAGGACCATTCATCAACCCTTTGGCTTGGGCCTTGTAAACAACGCTTGTGATTCCCCAACGAATTGGCGCTACCACCCTGGCTTGGCACAACATGGCAGTAGCCTGCTCCTCTCGTTCCATTTCAACAAAATGACTGTAGAGGACACTTGGCTTCTGGTTTTTTGATCCTGGTCAGTAGATCAGGACGAATTCAAAGCAGTTAATGAAAAGAGCTCACCCGGCCTACCTGGAATTTAGTCTCTTCACCTCCTGAATATAAGCCAAGTTCTTGTGGTTAGTCCAAATAATAAAAGGGTTCTTGGCCCCCTTTAGCCAGTGACACTATTCCTCCAAAACTAACTTAACTTCAAAATGCTCTCAGTTCCCAATGTGATTGTTTCTCTCTGGGATAGCCAGCTGGAGAAGAATGCACATAGGCACAGTTTACTGTCCACAGGGGGTCATTGCTGCAAGATGGCACCCACACCGATGTCTGAAGCGTCCACCTCCACGTTGAAGGGAAGGTCTGGGCTAGGAGAAACCAAGATGGGAGCTGTTGTGAACTGCTGTTTAAGCTCCACTTTGGTAGTCCAGACAAAAGGGCCCATGGATTTCTCAGTTAGGGACATCAGCAGAGCTACTACCGAGCTGAACTTCCTGATGCCTTCCAACTTGACGTAAAGTCTATGGTCTAGAAGCCTCTTTAAAATGTCCCTGACGTGAGCGACGTGCTCCTCCATGGACATTGGGAAGACTACGATATCATCGAAGCAGAGGCATACTTATAGAGAGCATCCCAGAGCACATAATTTTATAAAGGCCTGGAAAATGGTTGGAAATTCACAAGGGCATAACGAGGTTCTTGTAGTGCCCAGTCGGTGTATTAGGTACAGGCTTCCACTCTTCACCTTCTCTAATACAGACCAGACTGTAGGCACTCTAAAGGTCTAGTTTTGTGAATACCCTCACCCCTTGGAGTATCTTGAAGACTATATTCATGAAGCAATCCTTGGCCATTATGCGGTTTAATCCCTTATAATCAATGCATGGCCGCAGGCTCCCATCTTTCTTTTGTACAAAGAATCCTGCACCAGCGGGTGAGATGGAGAGCTGAATGAAGTCCGTTCAAGAGCTTCCTTTATATACTCCTCCATTGCGCTTCTCTCTGGGCGTGAAAGTGCATACGATCAACTCCACAGGGGATAGGTACCAGGCAGCTGTCATGGGGTCAATGTGGTGAGGTCTTTCCCTTGCTGAAGACTTCTTCCGTCCTTGTGGACGGAAGGGATTTTCACCGGTCTGGGTGTTGCTGTCCCCTTGGTCCTTCCTTCGAGGATGACTCCTGAGGCTTCGTAGGTGGCAGGCGAGATTTGACAGAACTGTGAGTCCTCTCCCTACAATTGCAGAGCTCATTTGTAGAAACAGTGGCCAAAGAAAATTCCAGATTACTGTCTCTATCCTCTGGCAATAGCTGCAAGACTTTACAGAGGGTTCGTGCCCCCGGGGAATAGGGTTCACGGATTAGGGTAAAGGTGTCTTTCCCTTCCTTGAGACCTGATGGCTAGATTCCTAAACCTTAGCAGCAAGTTCCCAGACTACCTGGGCATCTCCTTGGGCCTCTCCTGAACTAGAGAATCCCTCTCCCTAGGTCCATAGAAACAGAGAAAACCTACAGCACAACGCAGGTCCTTCGGCCCACAAAGCTGTACCGAACGTGTACTTACTTTAGAAATTACCTCCAGTTACCCATAGCCCTTTATTTTTCTAAGCTCCATGTACCTATCCAGAAGTCTCTTAAAAGACCCTCTCGTATCCACCTCCACCACCAACGCCGGCAGCCCATTCCACGCACTCACCACTCTCTGTGTAAAAGACTTACCCCTGACATCTCCTCTGTACTTACTTCCAAGCACCTTAAAACTGTGTCCTCTCGTGCTAGCCATTTCATCCCTGGGTAAAGCCTCTGACTATCCACACAATCAATGCCTCTCATCATCTTGTACCCCTCTATCAGGTCACCTCTCATCCTCCGCTGCTCCAAGGAGAAAAGACTGAGTTCACTCAACGTATTCTCATAAGGCATGCTCCACAAACCAGGCAACATCCTTGTAAATCTCCTCTGCACCCTTTCTATGGTTTCCACATTCTTCCTGTAGTGAAGCAATCAGAACTGAGCACAGTACTCCAAGTGGGGTCTGATCAGGGTCCTATATAGCTGTAACATTACTTCTCAGCTCTTAAACTCAATCCCATGATTGATGAAGGTCAATGCACCGTATACCTTCTTAACCACAGAGTCAACCTGCATAGCAGCTTTGGGTGTCCTTTGGACTCGGACCCTAAGATCCCTCTGATCCTCCACACTGCCAAGATTCTTACTATTAATACTATATTCTGCCATCATATTTGACCTACCAAAATGAACCACCTCTCACTTATCTGGGTTGAACTCCAACTGCCACTTCTCAGCCCAGTTTTGTTTCCTATCAATGTCCCGCTGTAAGCTCTGACAGCCCTCCACACTATCCACAACACCCCAAACCTTTGTGTCATCAGCAAATTTACCAACCCATCCTTCCACTTCCTCATTCAGGTCATTTATAAACATCATGAAGAGTAGGGGTCCCAATACTGATCCCTGAGGCACTCCACTGGTCACTGACCTCCATGCAGAATATGACCCATCTACAGCCACTCTTTGCCTTCTGTGGGCAAGCCAGTCCTGGATCCACAAAGCAATTTCCCTTGAATCCCATGCCTCCTTACTTTCTCAGTAAGCCTTGCATAGGGTACCTTATTAAATGCCTTACTGAAATCCATATACACTATATCTACAGCTCTACCTTCATCAATGCGTTTAGTCACATCCTCAAAAACTTCAGCTGGACGGTGTCAGGACTCACACAGTCCCATTGGCTGGAACCAGCTTGTCCGCAGGACAGAACTAGGTCTGCAGAAGGTCTCAGGTCCCCTTGCACCAAAAGCTGTCTCATTTCTGCTAGGTGGTCACTGGAGCAACTGGATGTCGGAACACCATGCTGCAAACAGGACCTTTTACAATGACTGGACCAAGCAGTGATTCTCCCCTCCCTCCAGTCCATGGATGGGTTATGCTGGAATGGCCAAGGGTGCCCAAGGATCAGGGGTATGAGTGGAGAGTCAATAATGTAGAAACTAATGCCTTTCTCATGATCTCTGACTCTCATCTGCAACACCACAGTCTGTTGATGGATCTGCCTAGAACCTAGCAGGTAGCCTTCCAAGACAGCTGTGGGCATGGACTGGCTCAACTCTTGTAGCGGTGTGTCGAACTGATGGATGGTTCCTAAATCCAGTAAATTACCCACTGTCCCAGTGTCCACAAAATCCTTCAGCTACCTCAAGTTCTCACCCCAGGTGAATTCCACCTTCAGCACAAAACCAGAATCCACGGGATTGAGCATCACAGTCCTCCTGACACTGGATAGTCTTAGCAGATATCCTGGTGGCTGCAGCTTCGGAAATCTGGCTTGCAGGTGACCTTGACTCCAACACCAGGACTTCTCATTGGCAGGGAGTCCAACGCCACTGACCTGTATAGGTTCAACTGGATCTTGAGCAGGCGACGGGCTTGGAGAATGGAACTGTAATGCATGGGGACCGGGCTCCGACTGGCTCTCTTTGACCTCCTGAAGTGGTTCCACTTTCGCTCTGCCAGACACTATTGAAATGGATGGTCTGGTCAATCAGAACCTCTAAGTTCTCTGCTGGCTCTCCCAAAGCGAGGGCGTCCTTCAGTTCATCTCGGAGCCTCGGTATAGCGTGGCCAGCGCCTCCTCGTTCCAACCGCTTTCTTGGGCCAAGGTCTGAAATTAGATCACGAAGTTGGCCACTGAACATCCCCCTGTCAAATCTCCATTAGGTGCTCTGAGTCAGCTGGCTCTGGAGGGGTGAGGGAACACCTTCCTTATGGCGCCACGAATTCCTCCGCATCCGAGCAAATTTCTAGTCTGCGTTCCCAGTGTGCAGTGGCCCAGGCCAGGGCTCTCCCACTCAGAAAAGAGATAATGAAGACCACACATCCACACTCTGAAGGGAACCAGCACGGCTGCAGTTCAAATACTAATGAGCATTGGAAGAGGAAGCCATGGCAAGAACCCAGGTCACCATCAAATCTCTCCGGGGCGACCGGCAGCCTTATCTGAGTGACTTTGGCTTCCCTCCTGCAACAGCTGGCACACGCTGACCTGGAGGTCGTGTATCTCCAGGCTCTGTCTGGAAGTTTGCTCACTGTGGTTGGCCACAGCTGACGGAAGGCTCCCGTACCCACTGGTTCCATGTTGGTTCAATCGTACTGTGACGAGAGTCCCTGACAAGGATGGTTTGCACCCAAATGCTGGGGTATCTGACACAAGGTTCAAGACACTGTATTATACTGGATCGGAAAACAAAACAAATGCTAGATGATATCACTAGTGGGCTTACAATGGAGCAACAAACCTCAGTTCAGGTGCTCTTTAAATATTTGATTCTTGGCGCCCAAAACATGATTACCAATTAGCAGGACTATTCAGAAACCTTAAAGGGGCCACACCAATTATCTGACTCTGGGGAGTTAAAGTGCCTAAATCCCGGAAGCTGGTGCATTTGGGAGAGTCTCATAACAGCTTTGTTCTACCTTTGTTTTTTGTAACAACCTCTGTTTGTTCACCCTCCCTCGTGAGAATTTTCTGAATCCACTTGGAGAGATGCTTGACCCAGGCATTGTTGCATCCAATTACTTCATTCTAAGGTTAGACTCTTGTTACTTTCTCTGTAATTTAATAATTAATTATCTGCTTGTCTTTTAAGTAGTCATTATATGTATCTGTAACTTTAATATGCCTCTCGTGGCTATACAAAGTATAATTCCGTAAAGCTCTGGAAGTTTCTTTGCTCTGCAGTACTTGAGTAAGTACTTTCTCATTGGTTAACTTAGTACTGCAGTATTGAGTAATAGCTTTCTGATTGGTTAAGTCTTATCTATATTTTAAATGGAATTTTTCCTTATCTGTGGGTATTAAGTAATTAAACACAAAATAGCAGCATCTTAACCTTCTTAGCTCTTTTTTCTCAGCTTTTCTCTTGACCAGTTGACCCATGAAATAGCAGCCAGACTAGAGGAGGGTTGGTTGGGGGATACAGATATCAGGAAGTGATGAAGAAGACAGAGATCATGAATGAAAATCCTACTGGCTGATAGAAGTTATATGGAGGAAGGCAAACGGCAGGTTTCTGGGAAACGGCAAAATGAGCAGGGAAGCAGTGAATTAAGGATTGTAGTGGTGTGATAAAGGCAGCAGAGAGGATTTCAACAAAAGAGGGAGAATAGTTGAAGGTGTTGTTGAGTTTTGAATATGGACTTGTTTCAGATATCAAGCTGAATAAATTAACTGAGGATTTGAAAAAAGCATTAGGATATATTGTGAGTGCAAAACTTTTAATAGATGGAGCATTCTTAGAGTTTTGCAAAGATAGTAAGCAATGTGAGAAAGCTTTGGGGTTAAAAGCTGTGGGAAGAATCTTGTAACACCAAGGAATTATATTGAACAACTGTGGTTTTGGAGAGTGATCTACGTATATATATATCTCCATGGACTACGTTAAAAAGAATTTAGTCAAGGGAAAAGTTGCAAATGCTAAACATTTAAAAGGTTTCATGGTGGAGTAAGAACAGAGAGCTTACCCGTGTTGATTTGATTTGATAGGAAAAGGTTGCAGGATAGGGTTAATTTAGGGTATATGAATTATATAGTTTGAGTATGTGTACCAGCCCCTCAGAGGCATTTTCAGTGCCAGAGGTTTGGCCATATAGCAGCTGTGTATAGCGGTGAAAAGCGGTGTTATAGGTGTGCTGGGGAACATGATTATGGCAATTATAATCATATAACAATTACAGCACAGAAACAGGCCATCTCGGCCCTTCTGGTCCATGCCGAATGCTTACTCTCACCTAGTCCCACTGGCCTGCACTCAGCCCATAAACCTCCATTCCTTTCTTGTCCATATACCTAACCAATTTTACTTTAAGTGACAATACTGAACCTGCCTCTACCACTTCTACTGGAAGTTCGTTCCACACAGCTACCACTCTCTCAGTAAAGAAATTCCCTCTCGTGTTACCCTTAAACTTTTGCCCCCTAACTCTCAACTCATGTCCTCTTGTTTGAATCTCCCCTACTCTCAATGGAAAAAGCCTATCCACGTCAACTCTATCTATCCCCCTCATTATTTTAAATACCTCTATCAAGTCCCCCCTCAACCTTCTACACTCCAAAGAAGAAAGACCTAACTTGTTCAATCTTTCCCTGTAACTTAGGTGCTGAAACCCAGGTAACATTCTAGTAAATCTTCTCTGTACTCTATTTTGTTGACGTCTTTCCTATAATTCGGTGACTAGAACTGTACACAATACTCCAAATTCGGCCTTACCAATGCCTTGTACAATGTTAACATTACATCCCAACTCCTATACTCAATGCTCTGATTTATAAAGGCCAGCATACCAAAAGCTTTCTTCACCACCCTATCCACATAAGATTCCACCTTCAGGGAACTATGCACCATTATTGCTAGATCACTCTGTTCTACTGCATTCTTCAATGCCCTACCATTTACCATGTACGTCCTACTTGGATTATTCCTACCAAAATGTAGCACCTCACACTTATCAGTGTTAAACTCCATCTGCCATCTTTCAGCCCACTTTTCTAAGTGGCCTAAATCTCTCTGCAAGCTTTGAAAACCTACTTCATTATCCACAACGCCACCTACCTTGGTATCATCTGCAATTTTACTAATCCAATTTACCACCCCATCATCCAGATTGTGGAGAAGACATTACTCCAAATTTAGCAATTGTGGAGGAGAACCTAGCTCTGCTTATATAGGAAAACTGGGAGCTCAGTGTGTTCAGGTAAAAATGGGCATATCATATGCAGAGAGTCTTCAGAAAGTACTTAGCTTAGAGATTATTAACGATGCTTTACAATAGTGGTCACCAACCTTTTTAAGCCCAAGATCCCCTACCTCGGCCTTAGTAAAAGGCGAGATCAACTCCAAATTGATTAGTTACATGCATACACACGGGGGGGGGGGGGGGGGGGAGACCGGAAGTAAAACCCCGCAACCTGGAAATTGAAATAATGCATAAACACCAATGGTACCCAACCTTTTTTGCACCACGGACCAATTTAATATTGACAATATTCTTGCAGACCGGCTGATGGGGGGGTGGGGGGGAAAGGGCTGTTAAACACAACAGGAATACAACGATACTCGAAGCAAGTTCCTTATGTCCTGTCTATTCCGCAATTTAGTTTTCCCGGCTCTTGGCACTTAGCTGCTGTCCCGCGTTGCTCACGCTTTTTCCACTGAAAAAACTCAGCGGCTTTGTCTTTAAGCGCAGGGTGGTTGGACTCAGGGTACTGAAGCAGGTTTGTGGGCTTCATTGCCTCATTAGACAGCCTCCCGGCCCGAACTCCAGCCTCTGCCCGCCCGCCTGCCGCTAGACGCCCTGGCCAGGTGCGGCTGGTCGTGGGTGGGGTGAAAGGACAAGGTCAGGGCCGGAGGTTCCCGTACCGGGGCCGCGGCAGTCGCAGTCCAGAGAAAATGACTGAGCGAGGAGAGCAACAGGCCCGCGCCCGCCCGCCTTGTAGGATCTATCAGCCGACAAAAATTTGTTTCAGCAGATCACAGTGAGGTAGCAGCTCTGATACTTTCAAATCCCTGAGCCCGAATTAGGTCATCTGCAAATATTTTAGCACTGGATTCCCCACGAACATACAGTGTGCTAAACAGGTTCAGAGGCAGCGTCCATCTGTCCGCGCTCCGGGCCAGTAGCATCGGCACTTCCCACCGGCCGCACGAGCTGAACACTGGCGCAAGAGTGTCACTGCGTTTAGGTGACTGATGACCTCATGTGGGTTCAAGTTCAACAGTGGCTGTGACAGGGAATGAGGAAAGATGCCCCTGACTCATATCGTTTCCTCGATGGGGACCACTGAAGTACACTGTGTAGTGCAGGGGAGCTACACGCACGCGCACTGGGCAGAAAGAACAGAACGAAAACTCCGCAACCCAGAAACAATCTCTCAACAGTATTTCATTTTTTACAGGATCTGCTGGGAAAGTCCCAAAGATCAACCAGTCGATTGCGATCGACGGGTTGGCAACCACTACTTTACAAGGACAGGTAAATAATATTCAGACTTCAAAGTAAGGTTGTGAATGTGTTTTTTCTTTTTCATTTTTTTTACAATGGAATGCAAGAGGTTTGTTAGCTAATGGTTAGAGAACAGCCGTTAATTTATTTCCTTATTTTTCTTTTTTAAATCTTACAATGGAATACTAGAAGCCTGTTAATGGTCAGGGGATTTTAATGCTCATAGTATTACGAGGTGGGGGGGGGGGGGGTGATTGATAAGTTCGTGGCCTACGGTAGAAGGAGTCAATTTTAGAAAACCTAGCACATTTATTTTTCAACATAATCCCCTCCTACATTTACACACCTAGTCCAGATGTCGTGGAGCATATGGATCTTGGACCTCCAGAAAATGTCCACAGATGGGTAACTGATAAAGTCATGGCCTAAGGTAGAAGATGAGTTATACAGCTCTCATTACATGCACATGCAGTTCAACTCTTTGAGTGAATATGCAGAAAGTTTGAAGTTAATAACTCATCTCCTCTACCCTAGGCCACAGATTTATCAATCACCCCAATAAGTTATTAACTGATGAGTTATTAACTTCAAACTTTCTGCATAATCACTCAAAGAGTGAATCAAAAGTTCAAGGTACAAGCTTGACAAATGTTTGACTTGCCAGAAAACAGATCCTGGAGCAGCAAAAAACCTACCACAATTAAGTGCTCCTGCATCACCTGGTCCATTTTTATATTTACAAGTAGACTACATCTCTTCAGCAAAGTGTCAAGGATACTCAAGCATACAGGTAATAGTGGACAAGTTTTCAAGGTGGGTGGAAGTTATTCCAACAAAGAAAGCCACAGTCACACACGCAGCAAAAACTGATCAAGAACTCTACCTCTAAATGGTTTTTGCATGTCACACCAACCCTGATCAAGGAACACATTTCACTGAGAGAGCTTCTCAGGAATTAGGTTGACTAATGAACATTGAACTGTCTTTTCATTGTCCAGAGTCATTAGGACAAGTCAAACGAATGAATAACACCATTAAACAATTACCAAGAATCATGAGAAGGCATATCATGGCCTATGGCTCTTCCTGTGTTTTTTGTAGCATCAGAGCAACTCCAAGCAAAAATACTGAACTGTCCATTGAGATGGTAACAGGAGATCCTATGTCACTTCTGGGAGCCCTCAATCTCAGGGAGGCAGACAGACACGTTATAGCAAACAGTTCAGTTAACTGTTTAGTGAAATTAACCCAAATTGTCCAGTCTGCTTCTCAACAGGTTTATGCCACTTGGAGCGATCCAACATAAGGAGACACACCCTGATTCCTGGCAAATGGATCTTGATTAAGAAATCGCATAAGGATCCAACAGAGAGCTGGATGGGAAGCTCCTTGTCAAGTGTGTTAGTTACCAGCTTTGCAGTGAAAGTACGAGGGGTGATTGATAAGTTTGTGGCCTAAGATGGAAGGAAATGTTATTAATTTCAAACTTTCTGCATAACCACTCAAAGAGTTGATTTGTAGGAGCATGTAATGAGAGCTGTATAACTCATCTCCTTCTACTTTAGGCTACGAACTTATCAATCACCCCTGCTGTGGACCATTTCTGGAGGTCCAAGGCACTGACTTCTACAAAGAAGGGATCCGTATGCTCCACGACCGCTGGAATCAGTGTGTGAATATAGGAAAAATAAATATGCTAGGTTTTCTAAAATTGACGCCTTCTAACTTAGGCCACAAACTTATCAATCACCCCCCCCCCCCCCCCATAGGAGATAAAAGTTAGTGGATACAAGCCAGCTACTGCAAACAAGCTGAAGTGGGATCCAACGAGGACAGCAAGCACTGTGCTTAATGTGCTAGTAGCCTCTTGGCCATAATGCCTACAGTGAGCAAATCATTAACTAACCAGAAGATTACAAGCAAGTGGACAGCTAAACATTATGAAGTTTATTCTAATATTAGTTGTTTTTATACTTTGGCCAATTTTGCCTGCTTACTATGAGAACAAGTATTCATACCAATATGTCTTATGGTAATTTGCATCCTCTTTACTTGTTCAAATGATCATTAATAGATTAGTTCAAACACATATCAGAGTGCCTACTAATCTGCCTAACCATGACATCATCTTATGAATACTTTGAAGAATATATACCCTTTGAGATTTCATAAACGTAGTATTTTTTATTATTTTACACATAAAATAGATACCACAGCTTACTTAGTTGCTGAATTTTCAGATGTAATGATTCTAATTGTGCAATTTAGAATCAAAGGAGGGATTGTTAGATCCAACTGTTTAATTCTTAGATTTACTGCCATTTTCTTAGCAATTAAACCATTAATTATCTGCTTGTATTTAAGGAGTATACACACACACATACTGTATATAATTAAAATATATTATTAGATTATATATATATAATTATATGCTTATATTTAAGTAGTATTGCATGTATATTTGGGCAGAATTTTTCCTTATCTATGGGTATAAATTAGCTAAACACAAAGCAATGCCATTTTAATCTTCTCAGTTCTTTTAATGTTACCTTTCTCATCACTAGTCAACCCCTATCACTGTCTACTTAACTTTCCTCTGTTCTATCAATTGTGAAGCAACAAGCTCTGTGTCTTTTTTTCTGATTTCTAAAAGAACATTGGATTAAATCACCAGAATCCAACAGCACCAAAGAAGCAGTGCACTATCCTAGAATCTCCCCTTCAGCCAGAGATTCCTCTATCTGTCCGCTTGCTATTGAATCTCCTATGAGTATCAATCACCTTGCCTGACTGCAACCCAACCCCAAGCCTCAGAGCCAGGGTCCTAACTACTGCTGCTAGCCTTTAAACAAACATTCCATCAACAGTATCAAAAGGGGTATGCCTTTTGGTGAAGGGAATGGCCACAGACAAACCCTGCAGTGGCTCCCTACTCCCCAGGTGACCACCCAACTATCTGAAGCCTGTTAATTTCATGTAAAATACGAGGTGTATGACATGATAAGAGGCACTGATAGAGTGGACAACCAGTTCCTTTTTCCCAGGACAGAAATAACTAATACAAGAAGGCATACTTCTAAGGTCATTGATGGAATGTATAGTGGTGATATTAGAGACAGGTTTTGTTTTAAACAGAGAGTGGAGTGTGCTTCCAGGCGTGGTGGTAGAGGGCCCTTTAAGAGTGTATTACACAGGCACAAGGATGACAGAAAAATGGAGGCCATAGTGGGAGGGAAGTGTTACACTGATCTTGGAGTAGGTTAAAAAGTCAGCCAAAGGGCCTGTACTGAGCTGTACTGTTCTATTTTGTATGACTATTTCAGTACAAGTCTTATTTATCAGGTTCTCAGCCTCCCTGGTGATCCCGAATGCATTCCAAGTCCAGCTCCTGTACCTTGACCTGGTCTGTCAGGAGCTGCAGATGGATGCACTTCCCACCAATGTAGTCATCAGGGAGACTGTAAGGTTCACATAAAAAAGGCTGTAGAAAACTCCTGCATCTTTTGAATCCTGCGATCTGGTTTAAACCCTGCTGTGTAGCACAAGCAAATTGCATTGCGAGGACACTGGTCCCTCTTTGGTTCACTTCCAGTCTCCGAGAGTTATTGATGGTGCATCAGCAGATTTACAGCATTTGTAGAATCTCTCGTGTCTCTGACTTGCTGCTCCACCTCTGAGGTATGCCTTCACTGAACAGTTTCCCTCCTCTTTTAAACAGGAGTTCACTGAGACCCCCTCACTGCTCCCCCTCTGTATTTTCTGCTTCCCACATTCGCAGAATCTCTTGTGAGACTGTGAGATTCCCTGACTCCCCACGTCTTGCAGGACGAGTATTCCAATGTCCTGGCTACCATCCTGCTCACACTGATTCAAGCACTAAGGATGAATGGCAAAAATAAAATCCTTGCTGTACTTACTTGTGCCCTTCACAAAAGCCTCTTGTACCAAGGTCTCCGCTTCCCACTCTCACAATTTCTGCTCCCCAGGGCCACTCCACTTAAACTTACCTCCCTTTTATTGGATACAGTGCTGTCCAATTGAACAACTATATTAGTTCCTTTTACACGTAACCTAGCTAAACTCATCATGGAGTCAATTGGGAATGTTTGCATTGACTTGGTAAACTGAACATTGGCTGGATTTCAAAGACTCAGCCTCCATCACATTTATAAACATTACTCTATTACTAAGATAGAATAAAAAAGACTGCCCTCATGCATGTGTTATTATTCAATGTACTAGGAAACATGGAAATGTACTTACTTTGCTACTGAGGGGTTCGAAGTTAGACAACGATTTGTTTGATGATTCCCAATGCACCAAGCTTTTCTGGCCTTGATGTGCAATATTTTCCAAACCATGTGGGAAGGAGGCTATTTCCCTGCTAATATCTGGAGGTTCTGTAGAGTCACTACTATTTGAGCCACAGGTCGACATGCTTCGATCCCTATTTCCTTTAAGATTGCTAATGGAACAATGCGTCAAGGTATACTGCTCATGGATATATGAGGCAAGGGACATGCGCCTTCGCAAATCATTGATTGAATCCGACTCTGAGTCTAGAATTGTAAAAGGAAAAACAAAAACATTTAAGCGAGGTACTGACAACCAGTTGTAAAATTTTTGCACTTTTTCCAAAGTTCATTAGCTTATGAATTTTAGGTCCAGATGTGTGTGGCAGTCATTTCCTTTTCTGCAGATCACTTTCTATTTGTTGCCTTTTTGTCAGGTGGTATTTTAGAAACAATCTCAGTGACAATCCTCCCCAAGTGTGGATGGAAGGCAAAGATTAGCAGGATCCAAATGGTTCTAAGATATCTTTCATGTAATCAATTCTCAGGACTGTTAAAATCTTATTGACACACCAGAACGGAGGTACATCGGAACTGATCAGTAACTTGATTTCATCTGACTTGCAGCAAAGACTAAGACTAGCGATGATCTTTGCATCATCAATGGAGACGGGAGAGGTTCCAGAGAATTGGAGGGTTGCGGATGTTTTTCCCTTATTCAAGAAAGGGAGTAGAGATAGCCCAGGAAATTATAGGCCAGTGAGTCTTACTTCAGTGGTTGGTAAGTTGATGGAGAAGATCCTGAGAGGCAGGATTTATGAACATTTGGAGAGGCATAATAACATTAGGAATAGCCAGCATGGCTTTGTCAAAGGCAGGTCGTGCTTTACGAGCCTGATTGAATTTTTTGAGGGTGTGACTAAACACATTGATGAAAGTACAGCAGTGGATGTAGTGTATATGGATTTCAGCAAGTGATTTGATAAGGTACCCCATGCAAGGCTTATTGAGAAAGTAAGGAGGCATGGGATCCAAGGGGACATTGCTTTGCGGATCCAGAACTGGCTTGCCCACAGAAGGCAAAGAGTGGTTGTAGATGGGTCATATTCTGCATGGAGGTCGATGACCAGTGGTGTGCCTCAGGGATCTGTTCTGGGACCCTTACTCTTTGTGATTTTTATAAATGACGTGGATGAGGAAGTGGAGGGATGGGTTAGTAAATGTGTTGATGACACAAATGTTGGGGGTGTTGTGGATAGTGTGGAGGGCTGTCAGAGGTTACAGTGAGACACTGATCAGATGCAAAACCAGGCTGAGAAATGACAGATGGAGTTCACCCAAGTTAAGTGTCGATGGTTCATTTGGTAGGTCAAATATGATGGCAGAATATAGCATTAATGGTAAGACTCTTGGCAGTATGGAGGATCAGAGTCCATAGGACATACAAAGCTGCTGCGCAGGTTGACTCTGTGGTTAAGAAGGCATACAGTTCATTGGCCTTCATCAACCGTGGGGTTGAGATTAAGAGCCGAGGGGTAATGCTGCAGCTATAGAGTTGACGTGAATAGGCTGTTTCCATTGAGAGTAGGGGAGATTCAAACGAGAGGACATGATTTGAGAGGGGGCAAAAGTTTAAGGGAAACACAAGGGGGTATTTCTTTACTCAAAGAGTGATAGCTGTGTGGAATGAGCTTCCTGTAGAAGTAGTAGAGGCCAGTTCAGTTGTGTCATTTAAGGTAAAATTGGATAGGTATATGGACAAAAAAAAAGAAGTGGAGGGTTATGGGCTGAGTGCGGGTAGGTGAGATTAAGAGTTCGGCACGGACTAGGAGGGCCGAGATGGCCTGTTTCCGTGCTGTGATTGTTATATGGTTATATGGTTATATAGGACCCTGGTCAGACCCCACTTGGAGTACTGTGCTCAGTTCTGATCACCTCACTACGGGAAGAACATGGAAACCATAGAAAGGGTGCAGAGGAGATTTACAAGGATGTTGCCAGGATTGGGGAGCATGCCTTATGAGAATAGGTTGAGTGAACTTGGCCTTTTCTCCTTGGAGCGATGCAGGATGAGAGGTGTCCTGATAAAGGTATACAAGATAGTGAGAGGCATTGATTGTGTGGATAGTCAGAGGCTTTCTCCCAGGGCTGAAATGGCTAGCATATGAGGGCATAGTTTTAAGGGGCTTGGAAGAGGGTACAGAGGAGATGTCAGGGGTAAGTTTTTTTACGCAGAAAATGGGTGAGTGCGCGGAATGGGCTACTGGCAGTGGTGGTGGAGACGGGAACAATAGGGTTTTTAAAGAGACTCCTGGATAGGTACATGGAGCTTAGAAAAATAGAGAGCTATGGGTACCCCAAGGTAATTTCTAAAGTAAGTACACGTTCGGCACAGATTTGTGGGCTGAAGGGCCTGTATTGTGCTGTAGGTTTTCTATGTTTCTATTTCTTCACTTTGCTTTGAAATACCTTGTACCCAGGGAGGTGGAATATTAACTGCAATAAAAAACCTCACAGTATTTGGTATCAAAAAGCTGGACTTCTTTGGCTGATCAGTGATACTCCACAACACACTTATGGGATCCACTATTTTAGTTTTAATTCAAGTTAATTAAACTAACAGTGCAGCTCTTATGCCTTTGAAAAGAAAATAGACACATTGCATGGATAAATATGTTTCACATGCAAAAGTTTCCCTCAGTAATCTGATTCAGAGACATAAACAATGGGTCACTACAGGTATCAGTAACACAGCTGGTCAAAACATAATTAAAATTGTTCAAAGTAAACCCTCAGTATTAAAATGATCTTACACTCACTTATTATTGAAATACTATTAGAAATATTCCACTTCTATACAGTAAATAGATTATAAGAACGTGTGTGATTAAACAAAAAAAACAATTTCAACCATTGGAGCTTCTCTATCAAGAGAGGTCAACCATCATTACGTTAAGCAAAACAGTGACGGCTCAGCAAAAGGCCCAGGAAATCTGTCCTTGAAGTCAAAGTTAACAAGCCTCTGCACAGTGATTTGTCAAGGAAAATAAAGGTTGAAAGTAACTCAAGAAATGGTTTGAATTTCACATATCTTACCCCTACATTTTTCATTTTCCTCAGCATTTACGCCTGAGAACTCTGTAGAAATCTCCTGGGAAATTTCCTTCAGTGCTTCTTCAGTGTCATTTCGTTCAGAA
Organism: Hypanus sabinus; assembly: GCF_030144855.1. NCBI lineage: Eukaryota > Metazoa > Chordata > Chondrichthyes > Myliobatiformes > Dasyatidae > Hypanus > Hypanus sabinus. The sequence continues at coordinate 37,007,587 of NC_082707.1, forward strand.
GTCATTCTGTCAATCAAGACGGACGTGGAAGATTCAGCATGAGCCTGGAATAAAGAGTTGGCTGATTCATTTAACAGTGTTTTAGAAACATGCTGCTTTATCTACAATATGTCTAGATTTTTAGCTGTAAATTTTCATAGTTAAATAAATATTACATATAAACATTTGTAATTATCTGTGGAGCAGGAGATTGCAGAGCAAATTAGAAACAGTTCCTTGTGGACTTTACACAGCAGTTTTACATAGTAAGTGGGGTCTGTGGAGTGGGGACTGCTTGGGTTAATAACAACTTAGCAAGCGCCAATAAAAAGAAACAAGGTTTAAACAGAGCAGGCACTGTTTGAATGGATAATGTTAGAGTGGTCAAGCTCTGGTTAAACAGGCTTAGGCAAGAAAAGGTGCAGTCTAGAACTTAAGTCTGTGAAGTTAGAGGTATAACAAGTGTAGGCAGGATGGTAGTTGAGTTAATTGCATTCTCCTACTGTGAGATGTGGGATTTCAGGTACTTAACAGTCTTCCTGATGACTACATCTGTAACAAGTGCATCCTCAGTGACAAGGTCAAGGAACTGTTGCTGGAGCTGGACGTTTTCAGGATTATCTGAGAGGCTGAAAACTACACAGATGGACATTTACTGAGGTGGTCATACCCAGAATGCAGGCTTCAATAGTAGATGGGTGACCATCAGGAGAGTTAAGGGGGTAAGCACTCAGTGCAGGGTTCCACTGTGGCAGATCCCCCTCATCAACAAGCATACCCCTTTGGATACTGCTGGGGGGATGACGTATCAGGGCACAGCAGTAGCAGCCTGGCCAGTGGCACTGCGTCTGGCTCTGAGGCTCAGTAGGGAAGGTTAACACCAAGCAGAGTGATGGTAATGGACAGCAGGTTCAGTGGCCGTGGAAGGAAGGACAGGTTGGTGTGTTGCCTCCCAGGTGCCAGGGTCGAGGACGTCTCAGGGCAGCTGCAGAAGATTCTCAGCAGGGAGGGTAAGTATCGAGAGTTGTGGTGCACACTGGAACAAATGGCATAGGTGGAAAGAGCGGAGAGCTCCTGCACAGTGAGTATAAGGAATTGGCGAAGAGGCTAAAGAGCAGTACCTCCAAGGTATTAATCACCAGATTACTCCCACTACCACATGCTAGTCAGGGCAGGAATAGGAGGATAGTACAGGTGAGTGACTGGCTGAGGAATTGGTGCAATTCAGGGTTTCAGATTTCTGTATTATTTCTCTCTTAAATTGGGAAGCCTTTAAAAACCAGCAGAAGGCAACTAAAAATCCATAAAGAGAGAAAAAAATAAAATATGAAGGTAAGCTGGGCAATAATATTCAAGTAGATACAAAAGATTTTTCAGATATATGAAGAGAGGACAGAGTGGATATTGAACTGCTGGAAAATGACACCAAACAGATATTAATGGGGGCCAAAAAAAATGATGAACAAACTTAATAAGTATTTTGCATCCATCTTCACTGTGGAAGACACTAGTAGTATGCCCTTAATTTGGGAGTGTCAGGGGGCAGAAGTGAGTGTAGTTGATATTACTAAGGAGAAAATGCTTATGAAAGATCTGAAGGTAGATATGTCACCTAGACCAGGTAGGATACACTCAAGGTTCTGAAACAAGTAGCTGAAGAGAATGCAGAAGCATCATAGTGTTTTCAAGGATCACTAGATTCTGGAATGGTCCAGAGGACTGGAAAATATATATGTCACTCCACTCTTTAAGAAGGGAGGGAAGCAGAAGGAAGGAAATTATAAGCCAGTTATCCTGACATTAGTGGTTGGGAGGATGGTGGCGTACATTATTAAGGATGAGGTTTTGGGGTACCTGGAGGCTTATGATAAAGTAGGCCAAAGTCAGCTTGGCTTCCTTAAAGAGAAATCTTGCCTGACAAATCTGTTGACAAAATAACAGGCAGGGATAGACAACAGAGAGTGAGTGGATGTTGTTTACTTGGATTTTCAGAAGACCTTTGACAAGATGACACATCAGGCTGCTTAACAAAAGCCCATGGCATTACAGGAAAGATATTAGGTGGGATACATCGGCTAACTAGCAGGCTGAATAAAGAGGGCTGGTTCTGGTTGGCTGCCAGTGACGAGTTGTGTTCCTTGGGGTCAATATTGGGATCACTTCTTCTCACCTTATATGTCAATGGTTTGGATGACAGAATTGATGTTTTTGTGGCCAAGTTTGCAGACGATTCAAAGATAGGTGTGGGGCATATAGAGTTAAAGAAGCAGGGAGTCTACAAAAACATTTGGACAGACTGTGAGAAGGGCAAAGAAATGGTTAATGAAGCAAAATGTAGTGAACTCTGTTCAAGGAATAAAGGCCTAGACTATTTCCTAAACAGAGAGAATTTTTTTTTAAAGAAGTAGAGATACAAAAGGACTTGGGAGTCCTTGTGCAGAATTCTCTAAAGGATAACTTTCAGGTTGAATCAGTGATAAGGAAGACAAATGTAATGTTAGCGTTCATTTTGAGAGGATTACAATATAAGAGCAAGGATGTGATGCTAAGTCTTTACGAACTATTAGTCACACCACACTTGGAGTATTGTAAGCAGTTTTCGGCCCCTTATCTAAGAAAAGACCTGCTGGCATTGGAGAGGGCCCAGAGAAGGTTTGTAACTCCAAAACATAAAACTAATTGAAAGAAAGAGACAGGAGCCTGGAAGAACATGTACATTTAGTTTTACTTAGTGATGCATGCCCTTATGAAATATACCATTCACATTGTTTTGCATATAACCCATAATGAATTAAATAAACAACAAAGAATGCATAATCAAACAATATATTTGTATTATTACTGAAATATTAAATACAGAATACTCCTCTCTACTCAGCTATAAACTCCAATTCAATATAGAATGCTGCTCAACTTACATACATTATATATATATATATATATATATATATATATATATATCTATATATATATAATATTTATATTTCAGCTACTACACTGTATAGACATCCACAGCATAGTAAATTTTAAATTGCTCCATCCAGGATTTAAGATTTACTCTTGGGGGATAACATCTTTCCTGACAAAGGGGATCACTTTGCAGATGAGACTTGTGGCTGTGAAACAATCTTGGGTTCAGGGGCCTCCTCTGTGGTGTTTGTAAGAATTGACTCTGGGACTACAGGAAGTGGTTCTGGCAGCTCTCAGCACCTTTTATTCTCTAACAATTGACTCTGTTCTCCTCAAATGATCGATGCATCATCTCCAGATAACATCGGATGCAATCTCCATCGTGTAGGAGAGTGGTCCAGTTCTGTCCTTAATCATTCCAAGTTCCCATTTTTGAGCACCTCTGTAATCCCTCACGAGGACTGCCTGTCCACGAGTGAAATATCGAGCCTCCTTGTTTGAAGAGTCCTCGATTTGTCTCAGCTGTTTGTCCTGCGTACTCCTTCTGAGAATGGGTTGAGGACATCCAAGTGTGAGTGGAAGCCAGGAAGAGCAGAGCTGGTGAAATGTTGGTTGTGGAGTGTGCTGCATTGTGATATGCAAGGAGGAAATTGGCAAGCTTCTCATTCAGTGTCAGTGTCGTGTGTTCTGTTGACATTGCTTGCAGTGCATTCTTTACTCTGGACAAATGATTCCATTGAGCCACTTGTAGTTGGGTTGGACAGTGCAGATGTAATAAGTCTTAATTCATTCATTTTCAGGAATGACTGAAATGGTTCCGCAACAAACTGGGGTCCATTGTCACTGACTAAATGTTCTGGCATATTTATCCTTCAGAAGAGGCCTCTCAATGCATCAGCAGTGTGTGGGGCTGTAGTGGAGGCTATTGGGAGCACTTCAGGCCACTGCTACCAAGAAATCTGTGCCCATGAATGATCTAGCATAACCTACATGAGTCCTCTGCCGGGGCAATGCAAGCCATTACCGGGGATGGAGAGAGGCTGCTCTTGGCATCTTCGCCAAGCCATCGATCTGATGATACGTCCCAGGCAATTGAGCCAATGCTGTCATTTTGACCATGCCTAGATGACCAGCATGAGCCTCCAACACTTCAGCTGTCTGTTTGGATGGTACAACAACTCTCAGTCCCCACATCAGGCAAACCCATCAAGGGCAAGTTTATTCTGGCACTGGTAAAAATGAGGGAATTGTGATTTCTGCTGCATATTCCAGCCATTTTGAGAGGCCATGTAGACCTTAGACAGTGTGGGATTTTTTTTTTTTCTCTTTGGGTCATCTCTGCCTTCATAGGAGACTTCTGATTTGCATTAGGGAGAACAAGTATTCTCAAAGTGTTCTCTTTATAAATTTTTCAAGTATTTCCTTTTCCAAGGGTAAACAGAACAGTCCATAAGCATTTCCATGATTAGTTGTCCTCTTGAATTTCATCTTGTAATTGCGTCCTCCAAGAAATAGAGCCCATCTCTGCATTAATGCTGCTGATGTTAGTGGAACACCCTTCCATGGATTAAAAATAGACTCTAGTGGTTGATGATCAGTAATGAGGGTAAACTCTCTTCCATGCAAGTACTGGTTGAAATGTCTTACATACCAAACCAGACTCAAGGCCTCTCAGTCAGTCTGTGAGTAACTTCTCTCCGCAGCAGTACGGGAACATGATGCAAAGCAATGGGGCATTCACTTCCAACACTTTTAACATGTCACATGACTGTATAAGATGAGCCTTCACAGGCAAGCTTCACTGGACAACGTGGATCACAAGTGTGAGTATAGTGTCTGACATCACCATTTCCTTTAACTTTTTGAAAGCCACCTCAGATTGCTTTGTCTATGACCATTTCTTCCCGATCTGCAGCAATGAGTCCAAGGGGTGAAGCACAGTAGCCAGGTTTGGCAGGAATCTGTTACAGTAATTGACAAACTTTAAAAAAGACTCCAAATGTGACCTGTCATTTGGCCTTGGGACATCCACCATTGCTTGAATTTTCTCTGCACACTTGTGTAATCTTTATGTGTCGATGTTGTGACCACAGTAAATGATGCTTGGTTTAAAGAATTGACACTTCTCACATCATGCACCGGGTCCTTACACTTCAAATCTTTTTAACACTGTCTTGGGGTTTTGGAGATGTTCCCTGTCATCCTTACTGGTAACACTGTTATCCAGGTGACACCGGGTGTCTAGATAATCTCAAGGCATCTGGTCGAAAGCTTTCTGCCAAAGTGCAACTACAGTTGCTACTCCAAAAATACGCCTATTGTAAATTTAAATTACTCTTCTTCTAATGTTTCAATTTTCCTTTCCAAGGTGGCTGGAGTCCTGTTGGAGTTCATGATCTACAGCTGCACTCAAACTGCAGCTCTTCACTGCAGCATGTTCCCCATCCTTGGATCTTGTCGATATCTCCAGAAGTGACCTGAAGATGGACACCTTTGGTGTGCATCCTACTGAAGCCCTGTGGGACTAATTTCTCGCCAGTGTCACAAACTGAAGTGTCACAGAGAGGCAGAACATCCAGACAGTTAGTATGGCCGTCAAAGGTCTCTGCACTCCGGTGAACACTCTCTCCCTCTCTTGGTGATGAGTGAGCATTTGCTGCAGATTCTGGAGTCAGGGGAACTCAAAATTAAAAGGGGAGAGAGGTGGGGAGAGAGGGGAGGGAGAGGGGGAGGGAGAGGGGGATGGAGAGGGAGAGGGGGATGGAGAGGGGGAGGGGGACGGAGAGAGAGGCATGTGAAACTGTTGGAATGAACGGTAGTTTCTGATGGACTGTGGACCATGGGACTTGCTGTTGCTAGTATTGTGGGTGGTGGGAACACTGATGTTTTCTCCTAGAATAAGTGGGGAAAAGGGGAGAGGAAGGGACAGGGGGGGTATGGCATGGAAGCCTTGGCATTCTTCTTTTTCTGTCATTCATTCTTTGCTTTCTTCTGTTTGGAGGATATCTGAGTAGAGGAAGAATTTCAGATTGTGTATAGTATACATTTTCTGATATTAAAAGGAACAATTGAATTGAACCATTAAATTTGCTCTGTATACAGTTATCTCTTGTGCAATCAAATGTGTTTATCTTTCCAATGTAGACAGCTATTTCCGTTTGTTTCAAAGTATTATTAGCATTCAGTACTCAGCATTTATGAACCCATGAATTCTGTCCATTTTCTGCCTTTCATTCTTAACTCGACTGTTTCTCTCCCTTCTTGAAAAAACCAAGTTCTGCACTTTTTTTTTACTCGACTGTTTCTCTCCTCTTGCGAAGAAAGTGTGCTATACTTTTTTTTAAAGAACTCGATCATCTCACTGCACTTTTTTCAACTTTAATATCTCACTGCGCTTCAACAGGTAGTCATCTCGTGTTCGTTTAAAATTTCCTTGTTGCCACTGTTATGTTTTGTAACTCCAAAACATAAAACTAATAAAAAAAACAGATGGGAGCCTGGAAGAAAGTGGACATTTTGTTTTAAGTTTACTTTGGTGCACATCTATGATGTAGTGGCATAGTGATGTATGCCATTCACGTATTTTTACATATAACCTGTAATGAATTATGTAAACAATAAAAAAGCTGAAGCAAACATAATATTTACAATATTACTGAAATATTACCAAAATATTAAATACACACCAGCTTACAAGATTGATTCCATGAAGGAAGGGGTTAATGCACGGGGAGTGTTTGATGTACTCAGTGGAATTCAGAAGAATGAGGGGGTATCTCACTGAAATCTGTTGAATACTGAAAGACTTAGATCGTGTGGATGTGGAGAGGATGCTTCCTATAGCGGTTGAGTCTAGGGCCAGAGAGCACAGCTCAGAGTAGAGGGACATCCATTTGGAATAGAAATGGGAAGGAATTGCTTGGTCCAGAGGGTGGTGAGTCTCTGGAATTCACTGCCACTGACGACAGTGAAGACCAAGTCATCGAGTACATTTAAAGCAGAGGCTGGTAGGTTCTTGGTTAGTCAGGGGGGTCAGAAGTTCTGGGGAGAAGGCAGGAGAATGGGGTTGAGAGGAGTAATAAATCAGCCATGATGGAATGGAGGAGCAGCTCGATGGGCCAAATGGCCCAATCCTGCTCCTGTGTCTTATCAACACACTTTCCACAAAATTAGTCACTGCAATTAAAACCAGAGCAAATTTTTACACCAAATGAGAAAATCTATATTTCTTCTGGTTCAATATCAATGTATCTGTATTCAACTTTTTAAATTAAATCTGTTTATCAGAAGAAATAACACAAAAATAATTGTATAGAGAAATTCATCCCAGGTCACTTTTGCTGAACACATTATCTACTCATGTGAATTCTGTTTAATCTCCTTCAGTAATTAATTCCATTAACTCAATTTAAAAAAAAATCAGATTACCATCAAAACATATCTTTAATCAGCAGATACCCACAACTGAACAGAGTTCCTGTGCTCTCAGCACTGACTCAAACTGCCAACTTACACAGAAAGCAGGTTGAGTACTGGTAAGAGACACAGAGCTCTCCAGCAGTTACACGCTATTAAATCCACCTTGCATTTCAGATTGATTTTTTTTTACTATTCTTCCAAGGACTTTTTGTAACAAGTTTTTTGGAAAGAAACATTAACCAACTCAGAAGCTGGTTCAGTGAACGTTAGATTCATGGAAGCGTCCAAGCCTCCTGATATTCTGATGATTGTGATTTGACTAAAATCTATTCACAAGGTGAATCTACCCTTGCTTTCCACTTTTAACAGCAAATATACTTTCCTGGATATATATTCCTTTCCATGTCCTTCAGCTCTAATCCTATCCTCCTAATCCATCTATTGTGGTCACAAGTCAGCAAACATTCCAATTTCACGAGCCCATGAATTTACCGGTACAGTAATCACCTCACCACTTTCTATAGTGAGCGAGTACATTTCCCATTCACCTTTTTACCCCATTGCTACCCGCTCTCACCAGCACAATCCCTGACACCCCTCAGCCACTAGCTGATTTTCCCATTTCACTTCTTCATCTGTCAATATCTACTTGAACTGAACTTGCCTTTCTCATTATTTACTTTTTTTCTACTTGTCCGCCATCCTGAATACCGGTGCTTGCATTCTTTTCTGGTCTGAATGTAATGAGAAGATTCAGACTGGACTTACAGCGTTCTTCTTCTTTTGGAATCCAGAAAGATCGTAAATGACTCCATAGCTGTTGAGATGATCGCCAGGGTACAAAGGTCCAATTTCGATCGGAGTCAGAAGAACTTCTAAAGTATCTGGGAGATACCATTCGATGGTGATGTCACTCAAGACTGGCTCAATTGCTTTCTTTAAAGATTTAATTAGCTGATTGAAAGAGAAAAAATACATTAATATTCAGGTCCTGTTTTGTGATTTTTTTTCTGATAACATAATGGGCATTCTGGCTCACTGAGCTCACCAAATGAGGAATCATTAAAGTTCATTTGCATTTCATTCCATGCAGAACTTGAGTCTCTTGAACTTTTGGTTGAAAAGCAGTGATGTTAAAGAAAGAGTCTTAATATTTCCCCTCTCTTTTGGATATTATTAGAGTACACTGACCATTATAATCTCTGAAAACAATTCAGTAAAATCAGTGTAAAACATGCTAATTTTAGTTTGGTTTGTTGCCAATATAAATTGGAACTAAAACCGTAGCAGTGTTCTGATGTTACTGAAGAGATACAGGTTGTTAAATATAATGACAATAAATTAATAAACATTTTTTCCTCAATTTTATTTCAACATCTGCTGGGAAATTATGTCTAAATGATTACATGTGCCCTATTCTTTAGCAAGAAATTGAACCAGCAAACCTAACTGCCCAAGGCATACATGAAAAGTCAGCAGATTTTTATCCTGAGGGCAAGACAGGATATGTTCCCACACATATGCTAATTTTCAGAATTGCTATCTTCAATTCAATTTATTTCAATTCACCTTTATGCAGAATTTGCACGTTCAATTAGAATTCAAGCCATTCAACTAACAGCAAGAATGTTTAAAGAGCAAACACCACGAGGAAATCTGCAGATGCTGGAAATTCAGACAACAACACACACAAAATGCTGGTGGAACACAGCAGGCCAGGTAGCATCTATAAGGAGAAGCACTGTCGACGTTTCGGGCTGAGACCCTTCATCGTCCTGACGAAGGGTCTTGGCCCGAAACACTGACAGTTTTTCTCCCTATGGATGCTACCTGGCCTGCTGTGTTCCACCAGCATTTTGTGTGTGTAGCAAGAATGTTTAATCTGGAGGTAACATTAAATCAGACTACTACATGAATGGGTACTTGCAGGTTAATCTGAACTGGCAAAAAATTGACCAATTATGAGTAGTTTTTTGTTTAGACAATCCAGCTTTAACTGGCAAGATGCCAACTTCAACACCACTTTATTTTTAAATTATTCTACTGTAGAATTTCATAAACACTAAATTAACAATCATATTTGATTTTTTTTACATATTTAACATCAGTTACAAGATAGCCTATGTATTTTGCCTGTTGTTTAGTTTACACAAGATATGGAGATGAGGAAACATTGGTCTAAAGCTGATAGAGATGATTACAAGAAGTGATAGGTTTCTAAAAGATTAATATGATAGAGTTTAGAGATCAGAATTGAAGAGAAAGAACAACAACTGTTAATCAGCCAGATATTTTTTATACAGTATCATGCCAAAGAGATCTCAGTTTATGATTCAGTCTTATTGGCCACGTACCTTGGGTTTTAGTTGTTCACCTTCACTGAGAGATTCAAATGTTCCACCCGTGATCTTTGCTATTCTGTGTAGTAACCGCTTGCAGGCATTTGGACCCAGCCCATAACTGAAACATCTATTGAAATCTTGAGTTAAAATTGTGGTAATAGAAATATATAATTTCTCTGTAACTTATCTTTAAAACTACGATAATGAAAGCAGTTAATATTAATCATGAACTACATGAAATGTTTACTAAATCATTGCATGGGTAATGGTGGTGACCTTAAACACTGCAGTCATTGTAAACTGTGCAGAGTTATGATGCCAATTTTGCTAATGGCAACAGGTAAGTGTATGACTCCTGGATGCTAGCCTAACAAATCTCCTAATAACAAGTTTTTATTTGCTTTGTTGTTATAGGCATTTAGTAAACAACTTTGATCTTCTCAACACATTTCTTCCTTTAGACCAAATAACATAAGTAGTGTTGTCAACTATTATTACTAAAAACTAATTGGATATATAGTTGGTGGATCAAACTAGTTCACTTGGGTTAATGCCAAGAAAGAGAAGGCAAATGAAAGTCATATAGGCTTTAGATTAACAAACTTTGATTGAAAGATTTGTATCTCTTTAAACATAAAATCCTTTATAATGTGCATGTTTCTTATTTTCACTGTAATGATACAACCATGAAGAAACTTGCTTAGAAATTGGACCTTCCAATGATGTTAAATAGCCAACTGACATGTATTGAATTATTCTTGTGTGAACCTCCAATTCCTAAACAAGGATGACAATATCAAATACAGGCTATTCCTAAGTGTCAATGTCAGTTCAGCTGGTGAGGACCTGGCTGACAAAGGTTGAGAATTAAAAATCAGTGTTACTGAGAATAGGTAAGAAGTCAAACCTAAAAGCAACAAAGACTGAACTGAGACAGAATGTTGTGAATAAAGACATTGTTGGTGGTGGAATGACTATCTGACCTGTAACTCATGTCAAGTTAAACATCATACTGGTGTAGCAAGTAGGTTTGCCCTTAAGCAATTTCCAGCAAGCAGAATTGAATCGGTAGTTTTGGCTTTGGTTTCGTGTTAGACAATGGGCAGCAGTGTGCTGATGGACCGTCTGGTTCCACACAGATTGCAGGCTGCCAGCAGGGAGAAGCATCTGGCCTTGCATTTCACAACACACTGAGCAGAGGAGCTGAATGCACTTTGCAACTTCCGTTCCTTCACCCTTCCCAGCTTCAGACCTGCATGGCCTCAGTCATTCACTTAGAAAGGCATGTAGTTTGTTTGCTTTTATTTTATGTCAATTTTCATACTATATCAAGATTTTAATTAATTTACATGGTAATAATGTTTCAAGCAAAATTCTTGTTTTTAAGAGAATAACTATTGTCTTGAATTCTTTGAATTTTGTTTGATCATCAGAAGCTTTTAGTAATACTGGGAAAAGTCCTTGGATAGAAGATGCTCTCAAAAGACCATCAAGTGGTCAATGGGCAAAGCCTCAGTGTCTGTAGCCTGGTCACCATTCCCATGTCACTACCCCTCATGGAAGAAACACAGCACTGGGAGCAACAAGCTGCAGGGAAGCATGAGGTGTGGGGCAGGCCCAGCATGATCTGGCCCATTGGCTTCAGCAGTTCTAATATTTGGTCTGAGGAATTAACTGTTCATATAGTAATGGACAGAAGGAATTCACCAGGGAGCTGCCTGGAACCGAGGGCTTTGGTTATAAGGTGAGACTGGATAGACTGGGGGTTTTTTCACCAAAATATAGGAGGTGGGGGGGGGTAGATCTTATGTCTAGAACAAGCTGCCGGGGAGATGCAATTACTGTGTTTAAAAGGAGTTTGGACAGGAAGGCCATAGAAGGACACAGGCCTAATGTAAGCAAATGGGATCAGTGCAGATAGGCATAATGATGGCAAGGATGAAGTAGACCTGAACAGCCCCATTTCTGTGCAGTACATTTCTACGTTCCTATGAGAGAGTCTGAGAGTTGATCGTGAGGAAGTGCTGGACCGCAGACATTTTCCCATGGAGAATGACCTTGTGTTTCAGATGATGTCTTCAATGAGCAGGCGGCATGCAGATAAAATGCAGCGAAATAGAAAAAGAAATTAAGTAAGTACTCTTTGAAGATAAGTATAGCGATCGATCGGAAGCACAGCATTTATCTAATGGAACACAAGTACAAAAGAATCATAAGCAAAGTACCTTGCTGAGGTTGCATATTTTCGAACCAGCTCTATAATTTTCCCAGCATGGCAAACTGAAGCATCAGTCAAAAGAAAGAGCTGTCGAGGGTACCCACTGAGCACGGGTTGCTTATAAATCCAGGATAAAGCAGCAAGGATATTGGTGCTGCCCACGTCAGCTCCCATTCTCTGAATGTACTCACAGGCCAAGGACAGGGTCTCCTTTAAACAAACAAAAAGCTTCACTGGAGACTGCACAGAATTTATGTAAGATGAGAGTGAATTAATAATATTGCAAGGCCCATAATTTAAATGCTCAATTTCAGGTTTGATTTCAAGTCAGAGGTCATGAATGTTGCTCTCTTGGGGTGGCACGGTGCTGTATTCATTATTGTGATGCGTTACAGTGGCAGCTGTGGGATCAGGTTTCAATTCCTGCTGCTGTCTATCAGGAGTTTGCACGTTCTCCGCGTGACCGCGTAGTCCGCTGCCCCAATTTCTTCCCACATTTCCATAGGACGTACAGGTTAGGGTCAGTAAGCTGTGAGCAGGCTACATTGCATGGTAACACTCGCGGGTTGCCTTCAGCACAGTCCCTGTACTGTATTGGTCATTGACACAATACTACACACTTCACATGTACGTTTCAATGTACATGTGACAAATAAAACTAATCTTTCAATCTTTTGATCTTGTTCAGTGATTCAATTAGAACGTCTCAAAGTTTATGGCAGCAAGCAACTGATGATGAGTTGTTCTAACAAAAAATGAAAATGGGTGACAGGTTTTGTCTTTCAGGTTTCGTCAGAAACTATTACAAACTCTCATCAGCCTGTGTGCTTTGCAGAAATGTAGGTAAACCATATTCCACCTCACCCCCTCAAATAATTGCACAAAATATTACAAAATGATTTTTAAAAAGAGAACGTTTAAAATAAATGGTGTGCTGTTCCAACTTAAGCTGTAAACACTTGAAAGAATCGATTTATATTTACAATTGGGCGCTTACATCACTACATGGCCGACTGGAAGAGAAGAGAGTCCTCACATTTGAGCCTAAACCAATGATATTCAGTAATGTTCCAGGAGGTAAACTTTTGATAGCAACTATCATGGCTTCCTGGAAAATAAAGCAAGATTGAAGCTGTTAATTCTTTTAGATATATTACATGCCACCATGAACACATTCTTCACTTCCTTTCTCATTGTTGCCTCTCATTTCAAAGCAGGGTAGACAAGAACTTCCCCACCTTCTCCACTCCTTTCCTACAGAGAATGCAGCCTGACAATGAATTTGTAATGCTTTCATACCTTGCTCAGCAAGTTCATTTTATGCTCTTTCTTTCCTAACACTTGCAATTAAAATCAACCTCTTTGGGTTTTCTATACACAAGTATGATATTGAACAAGTCTGTCATTTGACTGAAGATTATTCATCTGTCAGAACAATTTTGCCGTTGCAAAGTTTAACCCAAAGGAAATTCAAGGTAAAAATGAAATTTATGGTTTATACAGCAGGTTAGTTTGGACACTAAGTACAACATGCCTTTTCACCCACTTATTTTCACCCAGTTTTTCTCAGCCTCAGTAATATTTATATCCTCAGTGATTAATTTGTGGTAAATTTTAGCAAACTTTCTCCTACTTGGAAAAGTAAGGGAATTATAAGATCAGAAAACCATAAGACGTCGTAGCAAACACCAGGAAATCTGCAGATGCTGGAAATTCAAACAACAACACACACAAAATGCTGGTGGAACACAGCAGGCCAGGCAGCATCTATAGTGTCGACAGCACTTCTCACTATAGGAGATGTAGTAGCAGTCTGTTCCGCCACTTCAGCATGGCTGTTCCATTTTACCTATTAGCCCCAATCTCCTGCCGTCCTTCCATATCCTTTCATGCCCTGACAAATCAAGAATCTATCAACCTCTGCCTTAAACATACATAAAGACGGCCTCCACCACTGCCTGTGGCAACGAATTCCACAGATTCACCACTCTCTGCCTAAAGAGATCTTTCTTCATCTCTGTTCCAAAAGGGACTCCCCTCTGTTCTGAGGCTGTGTCCTCTGGCCTTACAAGTTATGGAACATAATGGAAAATGTCATTAACAATACAGTCTAATTCCTTCATGACTTTCACAAAATTGTGTGGGAACAGGCAGGGATACGTTGAATCCCAGCACTGTAGGTACACCCTTTCAAGAATTTTCAGAGCAGATATGTTACTTTCCTTTATTAATTACAGGTTTATTCTGTTGAAAATCTAATTTACCCACTTTGCTGCTCCCCAATAAGTAATTTCGGGGAAGTCATTGTTATGGAGAACAGGAAGGAGAGCTGAGGCCATGATATTACTGAATGACAAGTGCAGGCCCAAGAAGCCTTGTGGTTTCCAACTGTTTCACCTTGCATGCACTGCCTTTAATGACACTGGAAATCAAAACTCTGATTTTTGTGTGTATATCAGGAATAAATATCCTAATTTGGAATGTGTCTCAAGTCAACATTCTGGGATACCTGTAATAATGTTCATTGTAATTTCCTGCATGGAATGTGAGCTAATAAAAATCAATCATGTTTCACTATAATTCATTTATACTGTTTATCAGTTTTTAATATTTGCTGCAGTAGAGAAATAAGCAAGTATTTTGTTTACAAAATTCTTCTAACCCTGCAACCCAGTTTGTGTTTGGTTCAGGCGTTGGTCTATTTGGGCCTCTGAATAGGGCACTGAGGTACCATACAGTAGCTTCGACCTGAATTACTCTCAACCTGTGATGTCGCTCATAGATGAGGTAAGAAAAGTCGTATAAATGGCTGACTACAGATATGACAGCAATAGGATGCCGCTCACAGGCCCAGAGACCCAGCTTCATTCCTGACCCTCAATGCTGTCCGTGTGGAGTTCTCACGTTTTCCCTGTGACTGTGTGGGTTTCCTCCAGGTGCTCTGGTTTCCAGGGCTGGCTGGTAGGTTAACTGGCCACTGTAAATTACCTTTAATACAAGCGGGCAGTAGGAAAATCAGGCAGACATGGGGGGCATGTGAAAGGAAATTAGAGGTGAGACAGGATTTGTAAGATTATGCTGGAAACTAACATAAACTTGATAAGGCCAAATTACTTCACGAGAAATGTGAGAATATGAGAAAATATGAATTCTGTCCATTGGCTGGTTGAGATTGTCCAACCAAAGCTGGTTTTAAGTTATTCTAAAGACAACTTCATTAACAGCAAAGCCAAACTAAGCTAACACTGATAAGCGATGTAAAATAAAGACAGAAAATGATCCAGTTGAGATGCTGTAATCGTGTTTTTGATGAACATACACCCAGTGGCCACTTTAATGTATGCATGCTCATTAATGCAAATATCTAATCAGCTAATTATATGGCAGCAACTCAGTGCACAAAAGCAGGCAAACATGGTCAAGAGGTTCAGTTGTTGCTCAGACCAAAAATCAGAATGGGTGAGAAATGTGATCTAAGTGATTTTGATCATGGAATGATTGTTGGTGTCAGTTGGGATGGATTAAGTATTGCAGAAACAGCTGATTTCCTGGGATTTTCACACACAACAGTCTCTAAAGTTTACAGAGAATGGTACAAAAAACAAAAGCATTCAGTGAACAGCAGTTCTGTGGGTGAAAATGCCTTGTTAGGCAAATGAGGCCATAGGAGAATGGCTAGATTGGCTGACAGGAAGGTGACAGAAAATCAAATAACCACAACGGTATTGTGCAGAAAAGCATCTGTGAATGCACAGCACATCAACCCTTGGTGGATGGGCTACAGCAGCAGAAGACCAGACAGGATCCATTTCTGTGGTTAATAAAGTGGCCATGAGTGTAAAGCTTAATCCTGGCCTACATTTAACTCTAATCCTAGGCCTAGATGTAGTATTTCATTCCTCCGCTTTGACAATTACATTAACTTAGTAGAGGTCTACAGTTCCAAATGTTTCTCGACATTTAAAATTCAGAAACACAAGTAAGAAACCCACTTTTATTTTCCCCATTTTAATGCCACTCATGCCACCACTTCTGTCGATCAGGAATATAATTTCCCTGGTCACGTTTCCAAAATCTGTTGGAATACTGTGGAGGTCAGGGCAAAAATTCAGCATCAGCACAGGATTGAATCGGATGTCCTTATGAAAACGCTTCCGCACAAAATCAACCTGCAATGAGAAGGTACTCGCTGTGAATGGATTTGAACAGTTACAATAACCTCCCCACCCAATATATATATATATAAAACATGATAGTATAACAACACTTCCCTACTCATTAAGCAATTAACGACAATGAATGCGTACAATTTTCATGTTGAAGTACATTTTGTACCAACATACTCCGACAGGCGGATAAGTGATCAGTTACACTTCAGGAGTAGGTCGAGTATTGACTTGCTACCTCGTTATTTATTGAATTATTTTTATTTAGTGATGTGTCACGGAGTAGGCCCTTCCAGCTACACAGAGCCCCTCCTCAACCCGATTAACCCTAACCTAAACATGCGACAATTTACAATAACCAAGTAACCTACCTGATAAGTTTTTGAACTGTGGTAGGAAACCAAAGGACCTGTAGAAAACCTAGGCATTCCACAGGATGTGCAGAGACTCCTTATAGAGGATATTGGGATTGAACTCCAAACTCCAACGCCCCAAGCTGTAATAGCGTCACACTAACTAGTACTCTACCATGACAGATTATGTTTAACTCTTCATCTTTATCCATAAGACCTTCCATGATCTTGTAGTTATCTGCTTCTGTGTTCTTCTCCAGGCATTTTAGAATTGCCAATAACCCACATCACAAGAGACACTATGTTCTTTAATGGAAGACTGGCTACAAAGTCAGTAACCTCTCCTCACAAGTTTCTGATCCAACCAACAGAGTCCCAGACCTAACGAAGCTGAAGGACTGCAGCATGATATTTGCCAGATTCCCCTGTCAGACACAATTGCCTACGGCTTTGTGGTCAGAGGAGGCAAGGTGGCCGAATGTCCTGTGTCAACACAGTATGACATCTTTCAATAAGACTGAAAGAATACAAAGGAAATTTACAAGGATGCAGCTGGGACTTGCGAACTTGGAAGTTTGAATAGGCTAGGGCTTTATTCCCTGGAGCGTAGGAAAATGAGGTGAGATTTGACATAGGTATTGTCATGGTCCGGATCGGTTCCCCTTTAAATTTAGTTAGGTCACGATCCGGACCATTGACTCCTTGTTCCCTTCTAATTCCGTTTCACGCGTCCCTTGAGCTTGGCAATCAAGGTAATCTACCCGCGACCTGAACCGGCAACTTATAAGCCCCTGGCTTTAGCCATTCGGGGCGAGAGTGTTAAGAAGCCTTCGCAAGTCGCTGCCACTACAACAAGCCAGAGTGATCCACCTGCATCGGAGTATCAGCAATTCGCCTTCCGTCGCCAGACAGTAGTCCAGGTTCCTCAGCGGAGGGAAAGGGAAGCAGAGCTTATTGAACAGAGACCCCCCCCCCCCACAAAGTAATGAATGGCTTCCGATGCTGTTGCTTGCACAAAGAGGTCATGCCCCAGATTCTGCTGCAAGAAGTGACTCGAGAACACCGGGAAACATAAGCTATTCACCAGCGGTCTCCACTAAACTGGAAAATACTTCCCTAATGGTGAAGTCAAAGAAACAGGAGATGTTTCGTAAGTTGAATTCCTCTGGCGGCAGGGAGTCTGACATTGTTAATGCTCAACCTGGGACTGAGATATTTAACCTTCCTGCGGTTACCACATCAGGTGTGGTTTCATACAAGACAGGCGGAGTACCGACTCGATGTTCATGCCCCTTGTCCATGTCTACCCCCCGAAGAGTCCTGGCTCGGTGTCTGAGTTGAAGGCGGAGTTCCCGCTTGATGTCTGTGTCTACCCCTCGACGAAGAGTCCCGGCTCGATGTCTGAGTTGAAGGCGGAGTTCCCGCTTGATGTCTGTGTCTACCCCTCGACGAAGAGTCCCGGCTCGATGTCTGAGTTGAAGGCGGAGTTCCCGCTTGATGTCTGTGTCTACCCCTCGACGAAGAGACCCGGCTCGATGTCTGAGTTGAAGGCGGAGTTCCCGCTTGATGTCTGTGTCTACCCCTCGACGAAGAGTCCCGGCTCGATGCCTGAGTTGAAGGAGGAGTCCTGGTTCAAGATTCCTTGTCCTGTGTTTTGGTGTCCACGTTTCTGGCTGCAGCGATCCATGGTATCCAAGTGTCTGGCTGCAGTGAATCAAGGTCCTAGTCTCCTAGGGTCCACGACGATCCAGGTTCCATGTTCCCAGCTGCGGCGATCCATGGATCCCAGTCTCCAAGTCCAAGGGCCATGGCGGTCCCAGCCCCCAGGGTCCCAGTCATGGCCGCGAGATCCATGTTCCCACTGTCCAAGTCCAAGATCCGCGGCTATCCAAGTCCCTAGTCCCCTAGTCCGAGGTTCGTGTTTCTTTGTCCTCCTCGATTTCCCGATCTTCTGTGTAGCAAGTAATTAACGCTATTTTATTGTACCTAAGAAAGACGTGTTTGTGTCCTGCTCGTGGTTCCTCTCCCAACACCCTTGTCCCCACCCCGTGACAGGTATACAGAATTGAGGGGTACTGAAAGCGTAAATGCAAGCAGGATTTTTCCACTTAGTTTAGATAGATTAGAAGCAGAGGTCATAGGTAAAGGTGAAATATTTAAGGGAAACCTGAGGGGAACTTCACTCAGGGTGGTGCGAGTGTGGGATGAGCCACCAGTGGAAGTGGTGGATGTGGGTTCAGTTGCAACATTTAAGAGAAATTTGAATAAGCACCTGGAATTGAGGGATATGGAAGGCTCTGGTCTAGGTGCAGGTCGCTGGGAATAGACAGGATCACGTTTCAGCACAGTCTAGATGGACCGAAGGGCCTGTTTCTGTGCTGTGGTGCTCTATGGCTTTGTGGCTCAATGACAAGGTCCTCAGAGCCGGTGAAGTTCTGCACAGGTTGACCAGCTGTCAAAGCGGTTCGATGGATTTTAAAAGCAGGTACAGGGAGTAGAGGCTGCTGTGGCTGGATTGCATGGGAGAAATATAAAAAGGACAACCTCCTACATTACCGCTCTGGTGAGAAATAAGCTAATCAATACACATTCACACACCCAACTGATCAGGCCAGGAGAGGCTACAGGCCCTGTACACAGTTCCTGCTCCTGACAAGAAGGCACATATATGCCCCTTGATCTTCAGTTGTCTGGGAGATTATGCTGTCCAATCTAACCCTGCTTTCCACCAATTTTTCAAGTACGCATGTCCACATCTAACTATTTTTTAATGGAATGAGTGTTTCTACCTCCACCACCTTTAAAACTGTAATGTCAAAATCCTTATCACTCTCCAAGTGAAAATATTTTCTTAATCTCCCTCTTACCCTTTTTTACCAACTACACTGAGTCCATGTCTCTGGCTTTTTGACCTCTCTGCTATGTGAAAGAGATCATTCATGTTTAAGCTACATCCTCATCATTTTGCAAATATCAGTTTTCTCCCATCCTCCATTGCCCCAAATGGCGGGGGGGTGGGGGGGGTAGTCTTTCTGAAATCTTACTGTGCTAGTTGGAATTTTTTGCCTCCTTGCATACTGATTCCATGCAAGAAATTATTGATTGCACACCATATCATGCATACCATTTAAAATATTAATGTTTCATTACATTTGACAGGTTGAGCAAATGGTGATGATCCAAACATTAGGGGAGTTTACTTTGATCTTGCATTTTATTACTTAATACAATAGCTCAGAACTAAAGTGCAGAGGGAAGATGTAGACAATACAATTGGCAGAATTAAGCTATCACTGGATTTATAATCACGCTTGCTTCATTTTTATCTGTCAAAGGCTAATGGATCTTTTTCCAAAGCATTAATTGGGTCGACACAAGGTGTGGTACTTTGCAAAGCTGCTGTAATTGTAATAAAACTTACAAGCTTTTCAGAAAGACTTCTCTTAATGGATTACTGAGAACTCGTCTGGAGCAATTACATCTCTTTAGTTAAATCAAAGTGCTCTCGTTACTTTGTTGCATATGTTATTCTGAAAGGCTGGTTCTTACCTTTTTGTCAGTATTAGAGCTTTTCTTCAACACCCGCGTGAAATCCCGTCTATTTTTAATGTGCCGCTCATACTCTTCAAAACTCAAGCTGCCGTTCTCCAGCAGGAGGTGTGGAACATGGGGCTCTTGTAAAAGAGAAAGGTCAATCTTCATAACTTTTCAGTGCTCCCTACAAGAAACGTCTCTCAAACCTTCATTCCCAAGAAAAACTATAGTGAGTGCCCATTCTACAGAACAAAATTCTAAACCATCCCTCTCCCTACAAGGTTCAGAGTCGCTTATTATGAGCAGTGATTGATGAGTTCATGGCCTAAGGTAGACGGAGTCAACTTTACAAAACCTAGCACATTTATTTTTCAACACAGTCCCCTCCTACATTTATACACTTAGTCCAGCGGCCATGGAGCACACGGATCTTGGACCCCCAGAAAGTGTCCACAGCATGGGTGATTGATAAGTTCATGGCCTAAGGTAGAAGGAGATGAGTTATACAGCTCTTGTTACATGCACATGCAGGTCAACTCTTTGAGTGATTATGCAGAAAGTTTGAAGTTAATAACTCATCTCCTTCTACCTTAGGCCACAAACTTATCAATCACCCTGATGAGTTATTAACTTCAAACTTTCTGCATAATCACTCAAAGAGTTGACCTGCATGTGCATGTAACAAGAGCTGTATAACTCACCTCCTTCTACCTTAGGCCATGAACATATCAATCACCCTCGTATATCTATACATCAATAAGATTGAAAGAGTGCAAAGGAAGTTTACAAGGAAGTTGCCTGGACTTGAGGACCTGAGTTACAGAAAAACATTGAATAGGTTTGGACTTCATTCTCTGACGTGTAGGAGAATGAGGGGAGATTGGATTGAGCTGACAACATTTTGAGGGGTTATATATGATAAATGTCAGCAGGCTTTTTTCACTTAAGCTGGGTGAGTCTAGAACTAAAGGTCAAGGGTTAAGGGAGAAAGGTGAAATATTTAATGAGAACCTGAGAGATAACTTCTCCACTCAGAGGGCAGTGTGAATGCGGAATGGTGGATTGTGGGTTCAATTGCAACACTTAAGGAAAGGTGTGGATAAAAACATGGATGGGAGGGGTAAAGAGGACAGGTATGGATCAATGGGAGTAAGGAAAACAGTTCATCATGAACAAGATGGGCTGAAGGGCCTGTTTCTGTGCAACAGCATTCCATGTGCTCTATATTTCCATTAAGTGTGGATATTAAATAATTACTACGAAAGTATCTTTTATTGTATAATTAGGTCTAAAAATTCTGGAACTACAGTATTCCAACAACAAGAGCCTCTCTAGTGACATGCCTTTTTTTAAATTTAGAGAGCTAGATATGTAAGGTATGGTAAGACAGCAATAGAACAAACAATGAAAGTTATTTTGCTCTGTCTGAAGCCCTAATATTGGAGTAATTAATACTTTATTATTAAATTGCAAGCTATGAGAGACGTGGGATCGATCTGCTTGGAGACAGCATGTTTCCGATGGTCCAATGGTCTCCTTCTGTAAAGTAATAAGTAGGTAAATAATTAGATGAGCAAAATCACTGGCACATCAAAGCATGCTGGATGTAAAAAAGGTGCTACCAAAACCTTCCTTAATCCCATCAGATGAATAATTCTCACACTTCTAACCCCAATTGTTCACTCCTTGCACCCTTTCACTCACAGGTTTACACATGGATGTCTAATAATAATTAATAAATTAGCAGAAACAAATGGCTCTTCTGAAGACTCTGTGCACAATTGCTCTGCTGTGTCAACACACCCTCATTGGGACAGGATTAGGTGACCTCAGCTGTGGTACCCCTTGGCTTTTTACAACTGGCACCAACAATTGAAGCCTCATATCTTTCACATGTCAACATTTTTATCTTCCCATTTAATTAGTACAGTATTCTGGACTTGGGAAGAAACTTCTTCAATGAACAAAAGAGAAAAGCCAATGATGTTATGAAATTGTAGAGAATAGACTTCAACTGTGATAAGGCCTTGCTGCTGGGCTTGTCTGTGATGCTACTTTGTCTACATCAAATTGTCTCTCAGCTCTTGACAAAAAAAAATTCTTTCAAATTCAGGTTTATTGTCATCTCACTGAACATATATACAACCAAACAAAACAACGGTGCACCCACAAAACATATCACACAAAACAAAATATTACCACAAGAAAGTTAATACAGTATAAAATATCATTCAAAGTGCATGTCATGTTCAGCACAGATAAGCAATAAACAGTAATCAGCTCACTGTCTTAGTGATGAGACTTGAATTGACTTTATTTCTTACATCCTTCACATACATGAGGAATAAAAATCTTTACATCATGTCTCCATCTAAATGTGCAATATGCAATCATAGTAATTTATAACAATTTATAATAAATGGAACTGTCAATGTAATACAGATTACACTCAAATCAGTGTGAGTTCATCAGTCTAATGGCCTGGTGGAAGAAGCTGTCCCGGAGCCTGTTGGTCCTGGCTTTTATGCTGCGATACCACTTCCCAGATGGTAGCAGCTAGAACAGATTGTGGTTGGGATTTGGGGGCCCAAATCACACTTCCTCAACTATCTGAGGTGAAAGAGGCGCTATTGTGCCTTTTTCACCGCACGGCTGGTGTGTACAGACCACGTGAGGTCCTCGGTGATCTGTATGCCAAGGAACTTGAAGCTGTTCACCCTCTCAACCCCAGATCCATTGATGTCAATAGGGGTTAGCCCAAGCATGGGCAAACTACGGCCCGGGGGCCATATGCGGCCCGTTAAGCTTTTTAATCCGGCCCGCAGAACTTCATATTAATAAACATTGTTAACGTTTTTTCCCCGCAATTCTGGCATTTTCCCAATAGATGATGCACTCTATATACATTGACCTTTGTTGAGGTGCAGCGTATTACTCCACATTTGCGCTTTACTCTTTGTTCGGCTCAACCTATTTGTGTGAACAGGCGTTCAGCATTATGAACATCAACAAAGCCAGCCACAGATCCAAGTTAACTGACCAACACCTCAGATCCATCCTGAGAATCGCCACAACAAAACTAAATCCAGACTTTGATGTGCTGGCTAAAAAGGGAGACTAACAACACTGTTCCCACTGAAATTAAAAATAAGTTTCTTCGTCGTGTTATGTAAAAAATGCATTTGAAAATATTTTTTTCAATAAGCCTTACATGTTACATGTCATTTCTGTTAAGTGATGGACATGAGTAGTGTGCACGTGCACGTACGTTCTCAAAATAAAAAATGCGCTCCAGATCAAATAACGCGCTCCGCATACTGGCGCGCTGTCACTGTTCTGTCCTTGTGCTGGTCGTTGTTGAGTTTTGGCACAGGGTACAATTGAATAAGAAGGAGCAGGACAAGTAGACCTGCATCTCCTACCATTTTTGAAATAAAGACAGTCAGGAGGAGAGTGATGATGATAATATCTTGAAGGATAACAGAATTTACAGTGCTTTAAAATAATACCTGTTACTATTAAAAAAGCTGTATTTTATTTATTTAATTTTCAGTGTTTTAAAAGTCATTTCAATAAATAGCTAAATACCATGGGACTTCAAAGACAGATATGTTGTAATGCATTTGTTCATTTTCAATTGAAATTAAAGCACATGTTTTCTACATATCCCATGATATTTTATTTTCTCTTATGAGGTGTATTACCAAAACACTCCGTCCATCTGCTCCTGGTCCGGCCCCCCTGTCAAATTTTAGAACCCTTTGTGGCCCACAAGTCAAAAAGTTTGCCCACCCCTGGGTTAGCCCATCTCCATTCCTCCTGTAATCCATGACCAGCTACTTTGTATTTGCGACATTGAGGGAGAGGTTGCTTTTTTTTGACACCACTGTGTCAGTGAGATGACTTCTTCCCTATAGGCCACTTTGCTTTTGTTTGAGATAAGACCAATCAACATAGTGTCGTCTGCAAATTTAATTAGCAGATTGGAGCTGTGGGAGTCAACAGGAGACGCTCATGGAGTGAGTACTGTTTCAGATACGCTCCATAACTTTTTTTAACCTACGATCACCCTTATTTAACTTATTTTCACCTGCACCAAAAGATTCTTGCTACTTTCTTGGACTTATCTTTAAGAGTTTATTGTGAATTTTTGAAGAAATGAATACAGAAATGGCTCTTAGATCTAAAGGGCGAGAACCTGGGAAGGATCCTAACGGCAACGGAAAGAAAAAGCAGACCGATCCTAAGCGTACTGAATTGACTTATGAAATGTTATTGGAGGTTTTAAATCAAAAATTTGAAGAACAACAAATTTTTAAACAAGATATAAAGGCTTTTCAAGATTATATGGATAAGACGGATTCAGTAGTTAACCAGCAGCAAGTTCTAATCGCAACTCTGCAAGAGGATGCCCGAAAGCGGACTTGATAATTGAAAAACTGCAGCAGAACTTACTTTCCACGATTAAACAGGTGGAAACACTTAAAGCCAAGAGTGTCGACTTTGAGAATCGGTCCAGAAGACAGTACCTACGTATACTTGGTCTCCCGCAAGGTATTGAACAAGAGGACCCCACGGAGTACTTTGCTCAACTTTTAAAGGATGTGTTCGCCTCTGTATTCCCAGACAGTCCTCCGTTACTCGATCGCACTCACAGAATTATGCGTCGATCACCGAGTGCTTCAGCTAAACCACCGGTTGTAATTGTCCGATTTCATTATGTGAATGTTAAAGAGCAACTTATTCGTGTGGCTTGGCGTGTAGGGATGGTCAAATTTCAAGATCACAGTTTTCGATTAGTAGAAGATTTTAGTCCAGAAGTAATGAAGGCAAGGCTTCTTTTTAAACCTTTGATGTCTGAATGTTATGAGAAAAAGCTAAAACCTGCGCTCTTATACCCTGCGAAGCTCAGAACCTCTCCTCTGAATGCTCCACATCATGTTTTTCTTCCTACATCTGAAGCGAGAAGCTTTCTGAAGGAGAATTTCCCTACTGCTACGGACACTCATTTCTAATAAATGAGTGATTTTGATCGTGCAAGATGGTTTTTATTTCCGAAACCAGATTTTGTTTCTGGCTATTGGTGTAGGTTTACTCTATATTTTATACTCTAGTTAAAGTTTTTTTTTCGACATACTAATCTTTTTTATTTTACTCACTTCAAACACTGTACTTTATCTTTGGTTATTATTATTAATCCATCGAAGGTGAATTTTTAATCCTTCGAAGGTGAAAATTTTTTTTACTAAGATGGCGGTTTTTTCTCTAAAATATTTTTGGCTTTTTTTAATTTCGCTTTTTTTTTCTCTCATCTTCTTCCTATAATGCATCTCTTATCACAGTTTAAATTTTTTTGGTTTGTTTGGGTTTCAACCCGAGTTATAAGTTACTAGTGATTATATTCTTTCTGTTTTTTTTTACTACCAATTATATTAAGAAGTTTGGTTTTAGTATAGTGATTATAATTTCTTTAGAGTTTGGGTGGATTTTTTTTATCCTTTATATACGGAGTTGTCGTCTGCTGATATGGGGGTAGATTTAGTTTCATCTTTCCCTTTTCCCAGCCTATCCTTGGCTGAGGTAGTCTTTTTTCCTCTTGGGTGGGGGGTGGGAGGTCTTTTTCTATATTTTATGTTTCTTTTACCAGTTTTTTTCAGTTTTTTCATTTGGGCTGATTTTGAACTACAAAAATGTCCGCGATGTCGTCACTTCCGGGTCCGCTCCTTATTTTTGTTCCTCTTCCAGGTGCATGAATTCATAATTTGGTTAACCCTTTATTTACCAATGGGTTGATTTCAGAAATATGGCTCAGAACATTAATTTTGTCTCTTGGAATACTAATGGCTTAAATTAAATGGAAAAAGATTTTCAAAGTATTCCAAAGACTTAATGCTCATATTATTTTTCTACAAGAAACTCATGTGAGGAAAGAGGACAATTATCGCTTTTTTAGGTTTTGGAAAGGTCAACAGTATCATTCGAATTCGAATGCCAAAGTAAAGGGAGCTTCAATTTTTATTGACTATTGCATTTGTCCAACATGATATCTTTTTGGATCTGAATGGTAGATTTTTGTTAATTACTGGCTTACTTTTTAACAAAAAGGTTGCTATGGTTAATGTTTATGCTCCAAATGTGGATTGTCCTGATTTTTTAAAGTCCTTATTTACTTCTCTACCTAATCTAAATGAATATAAGCTAATAATGGGTGGTGATTTTAATTGTTGTTTAAATCTACTCAGACTTTAACCAATAAGTCGGCCACTTGTATTAACTCTTTTTTGACTGATAATGGAATTTTTGATATTTGGGGATTTCAGCATTCTAAGGATAGAGAGTTTTCTTTTTTCTCACGTTTATCGTTCCTACTCAAGAATTGATTATTTTTTTATTGACTCTTGTTTTATTCCATCGGTAATTGGTTGTAATTATGATATTATAGCCATCTCTGACCATGCTCCATTAAAACTTTCTATTAAATTTACGGATACAGCTTCTAATGCTAGACAATGGCGATTTGATTCTACCTTACTGCAAGATCCGGATTTTATTAAATTTATGAAGGAACAGATCGATTTCTTCTTTTCAACTAATTCCACGGATGATATTTCTTGCGGAATACTTTGGGATACTTTTAAAGCATATAAACGTGGACAGATTATCTCTTACTCTGTTGGTCTGAGAAAACGCATTAAGAAGGAAACTCTTTTATTGGTTGATAAAATTAAAGAGATTGACAAGAAATATTCGATCACTCCAAGTAAGGAGCTTTAGAAACAAAGGGTTGAACTTCAAATGGAACATAGTTTATTACTTACATCTTCGATTGAAAATCAATTAATGAAAACCAGATCTGATTTTTATATACATAGTGATAAATTGGGTAAACTGTTGGCTAGTCAATTGAAGAATGCTTTGGTTAAACGTCAAATTACTAAGATCCATCAGCAGAATGGGGATTTGACAGTTAACCATGATGAGATAAATAAATCATTTCAAGATTTTTATACCTCCCTGTATCATTCTGAATTCCCTCATGATCATAATACCATGTGTGATTTTCTTGGGAAATTGAATTTTCCAAAATTATCATCAGATGATCTTTCAATATTAGAAACTCCTATTACGGATGCAGAAATTAAAGGGTTTATTTCCTCCATGAATTCTGGGAAAGCACCAGGTCCAGATGGGTATACAGTAGAATTTTTAAAATGTTTTTCTGCTACTCTTTCTCCTTGGTTATGCAGGGTTTTTGAAGAAGCAATTAGATTGGGCAATTTGCCACAATCTTTTTATAGAGCTTCCATTTCTTTAATATTGAAGAAAGATAAAGACCCTACTGACTGCGCATCCTATAGACCAATATCCTTATTGAATGTAGATTCCAAGATCTTTTCCAAGTTACTGGCATCCAGTTTGGAGAAGGTATTACCCCAAATTATTTCGGAAGATCAAACCGGTTTTATTAAAAATCGCTATTCTTTTTTCAATGTTAGGAGATTATTGAATATTGTTTATACTCCTTCACATAGCACTTCAGAATGTGTTATTTCATTAGACGCGGAGAAAGCATTTGATAGAGTTGAATGGCCATACTTATTTAATGTGCTGGAGAAGTTTAATTTTAGTCCGACATTCATTTCCTGGATTAAACTGATATATCATACTCCAGTAGCCTCGGTGCTTACTAACAATCAAAGATCTCCCTTTTTTCGTTTATTTCGGGGCACTAGACAAGGCTGTCCTCTTAGTCCATTATTATTTGATATTGCTTTAGAACCCTTGGCAATTGCTATCAGAGAATCACAGAGTCTTTTTGGCATTAATTGTGGGACAGATATACGTAAGTTATCATTATATGCAGATGATTTATTATTATTTATTTCTGACCCTGAGAAATCCATTCCTGCAGTTTTATCATTGTTGACTCAATTTAGTGATTTTTCTGGGTATAAATTAAATCTTAATAAGAGTGAATTGTTTCCTTTAAATAGACCGGTTCCAATTTATGGAAATTTACCTTTTAAATTAGTTAATGACTCTTTTATTTACTTAGGGATTAAAATCACAAAAAACTATAAAGACTTATTTAAGGTTAATTTTTTACCCTTAATCGATCAGATTAAATGTTTGTTTACTAAGTGGTCACCACTATCTTTATCTCTCTTAGGTCAGATTAATGCTATTAAGATGGTTATTTTACCCAAGTTTTTATATATATTTCAAGCGGTACCAATTTTTATTACGAAATCTTTTTTTGCTAATGTTGATTCAAAAATTTCCTCATATATATGGCAGAATAAAAATCCTAGGTTAGGTAAAATTTATTTACAGAAGGCAAGGAAGGAAGGTGGATTGGCATTGCCTAATTTTAGATTTTATTATTGGGCAGTTAATATCTGATATTTGATATGTTGGTTAAAGGGCTGGGATATATCTTTTAGCCCTCATTGGGTGAACCTGGAAATTAAATCTGTACAAGGATTTGCATTGAGTTCTATTTTAGGGACTTCTCTTCCCTTTGCTCTTTCTAAATTGCTAAAACGAATTGACAACCCGATAGTTAAACATACTTTACGTATATGGTTTCAATTTCGGAAATTTTTTGGGTTGACTCAGTTTGTTTTAAATATTCCTATTGTATCCAATTGCTTTTTTTATCCTTCCATTATAGACCACGCTTATTCAGCTTGGAAGACTAAAGGATTACTACAATTTTCCAATTTATTTTTGGATAATTGTTTTATGTCTTTTGAGCAATTATCTAATAAATATAATTTGCCTAGATTTCATTTTTTTAGATATTTACAGATTAGGAATTTCTTAAATACTGTATTTCCTACTTTTCCAAATTTTGTGTCTTCAGGTATTTTAGAGAATTTGTTTGAACTAAACCCTTTTCAGAAAGGGCTAATATCAAAACTTTACAATGTAATTATGAAGATACGTTCAGAGCCCTTTTATAAGACTAAAAATGATTGGGAAAGAGAACTTAATCTTACTATCCCTATTGAGAATTGGGATAAAATTCTTCAATTAGTTAATACACCATCTATATGTGCTAAACATTCATTAATACAGTTTAAAGTTGTGCACAGGGCTCATAAGTCCAAGGATAAATTGGCTCATTTTTATTCCTATATAAATCCTATTTGTGACAGATGTCATTCTGAGATAGCGTCTTTAACTCATATGTTCTGGTCGTGTCCGCTTTTGAAAAAATATTGGAAAGATATTTTTGATATTATTTCTACGGTATTGAACATTGATTTACAACCTCATCCTATTACTGTAATTTTTGGTTTACCAATGATGGACTCACTCC
The DNA here is from genome assembly GCF_030144855.1 of Hypanus sabinus. Lineage (NCBI taxonomy): Eukaryota > Metazoa > Chordata > Chondrichthyes > Myliobatiformes > Dasyatidae > Hypanus > Hypanus sabinus. The sequence continues at coordinate 37,036,833 of NC_082707.1, forward strand.
ATTTATCCTCTTCCGCTTGTCGAATGATTGCATTTCTTACACTAATGGCTAGAAGATCTATTTTGTTGAATTGGAAAGAAATTAATCCTCCTACTGTATTTCATTGGTTTTCTCAAACTATGTTATGTCTAAATTTAGAAAAAATTAGAAGTGGTGTATTTGATACTTCTATTAAATTTGAAAAGATATGGAGACCATTTATTCAATATTTTCATATGATGTAATATGACCCTGTTCCAAGCCTATTTGATTTTCCAGTTTTGATTTTATATATGTTGAGAGGATCGGAGTTGACAACACTGATGATTTTGTATTTTTGTGAGATATTATAAACAGCCCTTTTTTTTCTTTTTCCAGTTTTTCTTTTTCTCTTTTTCTTTTTTTTTTGTTTTTTTTTCCTTGTTAGTTACTAGATTATTAGATTAGTTTTTTTTTTGAATAACTTTTTTTTCTTTTTCTTTCTTCTGTTTTTTTTATTATATATTATGATATACCTAGGTTTGCCTTGTTTATTTATATATTGTATCATCTATGACTTGGGAATACTCATTTATACTGTAATCATTGCTTATGTATTCTTTCATGTTCAGTTGAAATGTGTATGTTTGTAATCCCATTATCTATGTATCAATTTTATTTTGTTGATATTAATAACAATAATAAAAAGATTGAAAAAGAAAGAAAAGATTGGAGGTCAGCGGGTGACGCTCATGGAGTGAGTACTGTTTTAGATTCGCTCCATAACCTTTACTTTTTTTAACCTTTGATCACCCTTATTCAACTTATTTTTACCTACACCAAAAGACTCTTGCTATTTTTTTTTGGACTTATCGTTAAGAGTTTATTGTGAATTTTTGAGGATATGCAATCAGAAATGTCTCTTAGATCTAAAGAACGACAACCTGGGCGGAACCCGAACAGTAACGGAAAGAAGCAAGCTCATCCGCAACGCACTCAATTAACCTATGAACAGTTTCTGGAGGTTTTGGATAAAAAGTTTCATGAACTACAACAAATTTTTAAACAAGATATAAAGGCTTTTCAAGATTATATGGTTAAGACGGATTCAGTAATTGACCAGCAGCAAGTTCTTATCACATCTCTGCAAGAAGACGCTCGGAAACGAGATTTGATAATTGAAAAATTGCAACAAGATTAAATTTCGACCACTAAACTGGTGGAAACACTTAAAGAAAGAAAAGATTGGAGCTGTGGGTGGTGACACAGTCATAGGTGTACAGGGACTAAAGGAGGGGACTCATTACACACTGAGGGGCTCCTGTATTGAGAGTCAGAGGGGAAGAGGTGAGGGAGCCCACTCTTACAACCTGCCAGCGATCTGACAGGAAGTCCAGGATCCAGCGGCCACAAGGCAGGGTCAAGGCCGAAGTCTCTCAGTTTCTTGTTGAGCCTGGAGGGAATTATGGTGTTGAATGCTGAACTGTAATCCAAGAGCAGCATTCTCACATAAGCATCCTTGTTGTTTCGCAGCCTTGACAGCTTTGCACAGATCATAGCTGTCTTTCTTGAACTCTAGTTGATCTTCAGTGATGTAAGCTCAATGTCGTGCTGTAAGTGCTGCTCACGTTGAACTATTGATCCAGGGTTTCTGCTTCTGGAAGACCCTGACTGTCTTCTGGGGGACAACATCATCGATGCACTTCTGGATGAAGCACCTGACTCCGTCTGTGAACTTGGAGACATCCTCATAATGGAAGACGTTCCAGTCAACGTCATCGAAGCAGTCCTGCAGCATGGAGGCCGATTGATCAGACCAACAGTGGATGGTTTTAACTATGGCCGCCTCCTGTTTCAGCTTCTGATTGTACGTTGGCAGAAGTAGGATTGAAGAGTGATCTGATCTTTCAAAAGCTGGGCGAAGGAGAGCTTTGTAAGCGTTGTGGAAGGGAGTGTAATGGTGGTCAAGTGTCTTATCTCCACAAATGCTCACGTGAATGTGCTGACGAAACTTCAGAGACTTTTGTCAGCGATGCTCGATTAAAGTCACCGGTGACGATGAAGGCAGCCTCTGGGAGTGTAATCTCCAGCATGCTGATGGTCTCGTACAGTTTCTTGAGAGCCAGGTCAGAATCAGCCTGCGGCAGAATGTACTGCTGTGGTAACAGCCGTGAACTCCCTGGGCAGCCAGTAGGGTCTGCACAGCAGCACCAGGTATTCCAGGTCTGGGGAACTAAAGGATTTGAGGACATGCACATTGCGGGGGTCGCACCAAGCATTGTTGACCATGAGGCATACCCCTCCTCCTTTACTCTTCCCAGAGAGATTTTCCGACCTGTCTGCGCGAACAGGGAGATCAGTGCAATCGTGAATCAGCCGCAGACTCAGCACACACAGCCCTGATGGGGTGGGAGGGGGGCACTCGTGCTCAGAGTGATGGAGCTTGAAATGTTGCTTCCAACTCTAACTGAGTGGGGTCCTTCCATTAACACGTCCCAGATCCAGTTACAGAGAGTGGTGTTGAGTATGATCGAAGACAGCTAACCCACGAGCCCCCCTGAGGGACAATTGTGTTAAATGCTGAGCCGAAGTCGATGAACAACAACCAGGTGTTTTCTGGGTGGGACGGGGCAGAGGAGGGCTGAGGCTGTGACATCATCACACCGCAGTAGGCCAACTGAAAAGCAGACAATGTAGCTGGAAGGTGGGATTTTATACGATCCATTACCAGCCACTCAAAGCACTTCATGGCTGTTGATGCCTGTGCCACTGGGTGGTAATAGTTCAAGTCAGTTACCATTGCTCTGTTGGGCACCAGGATAACGGTGGCTACCTTGAAGCCTGCAGCAACAGTGGACAATTGCAAAGAGATATTAAAGATGTAGATTAAGACCCCTTTTAGCTGGACTGCACAATCCCTCAGCACCGGATCAGTTACGTTGTCCAGTCCCGCAGCAGAAGAATTAAAAGCAGAAGAAAAACTGACAGGAAGGGTAAGACGAATTAACACATACCAACCCTCATAGAGGGATCAGAAGTGGAGAGAATGAGCAGTTTCAAGATCCTGGGTGTCAAGATCTCTGGGGATCTAACCTGGTCCCAACATGTCGATGTAGTTAGAAAGAAAGCAAGGCAGCAGCTATACTTCATTAGGAGTTTGAAGAGATGTGGCATGTCAACAAGTACACTCAAAAACTTCTATAGTTGCACCGTGGGGAGCATTCTGACAGGCTGCATCTCTGTCTGGTATGGAGGAAGAGGGGCTACTGCTCCCCCCCATACCAAAAGAAGCTGTAGAGGGTTGTAAATCTAGTCAGCTCCATCTTGGGTACTAAGATTTTGGATACCCAGGACATCTTTAAGGAGCAGTGTCTCAGAAAGGCAGCATCCATTATTAGGGACCTCCAGCACCCAGGGCTTGCCTTTTCTCACTGTTACCATCAGGTAGGAGGTACAGAAGCCTGAAGGCGCACACTCAGCGATTCAGGATTAGTTTCTTCCCCTCTGTCATCTGATTCCTAAATGGACATTGAAGCTTTGGACACTACCTCACTTTTTAAAAAATATTCATTATTTCTGATTTTGCATGTTTTTAAATCTATTCAATATACGTAATTAATTTACTTGTTTATTTATTATTGTTATTTTTTTCACTGCTAGATTGTGTATTGCATTAAACTGCTGCTGCTAAGTTAAAAAATTTCTCATCACATGCCAGTGATAATAAACCTGATTCTGATTTATAGGAGGCATATTCAGAATCCTTTGCTGGGGTAGGAAAGTCAAATACTTGAGGACATGCATTTAAACCGAGAGGGGGAGGTTTAAAGAAGTTATGCAAGACATTTTTTTTTAAAACACAGAGGGTGGCAGGTGCCTGCAAGGGTAATGGTGGAAGCAGATGTCAAACTGGCACTTAAGAGGCTTTCAGATGCAGAGCAGAATATACAATGTATAGAGGAATATGGACCATGTGTAGTCAGAAGAAGCTCAGTTTAATTTGGCATTGTTTTTGTCACAGACACTGTGGGCCAAAAGACCAGTTACTGTACTGTTCTGATCTGTGTTTGGTCTTCTAGACTAGTGGATGAGGACAATTCAATAACTGCCATTTACACGGAATTTCAAAATAAGCCTTGAGCAAAGATGCTGAAGTGAACTTTTTGAAAAGGTTGAAGTCTCAAATAAATAGCAAATTATCAGAATAGCATGTTAGTTTATCTAAGCAGTAAGGAACAACAGACAAAGATCACCTGGGAAAGGTATTTCACCTGGGTGAAGTATTCCCAGAGAGAGATCTGTCAAGGAGTCCACTGTTGGGACAGATCCAGCTGGCCCGGTCCCACTTTCTGGAATCAATGCCCAGGTTCACCGCATAGCCGATTATTCAGTCCCTGGGCTGAAGACCAAGAACCTTATCATTAAGTCCACTGATCCAGGGTCCAACATGCCAAATGGGTCTTCAGCTGTATGGATCCCTGCCCCATCCTGATATCTCCTGATCAAAGGCAAACCTGCAGCCACGGCATCACCTTCTGCCAGAGCTCTCACTGATTTTACTATTTTGCATACAGAGATATTTACATTCAATTACAATTTAAGCAAACTCTTTTAAACAAAACATACATAGAAACAATCTAACAACTATGCAAAGGTTCTGTTTTGACTCCTAAATCTTTGCAGTACTATTCCCACTGGATTCGCCGGCAGGAGAAAACAGTACAGAGGAATCTGAGATACCAAAAGGTACCTGTAAATTACCAGGGTAAAACTAGGATCCATTGCTGGATTCCATAATGAACCCAGTAAAAGAGGTAATGACACATTTGTCCTAATGAATAAATGCTGAAAATCTCACAGCGTGGAGTCGTGGGCTGATGCCTGTTGATTCTGATCAGGGTACCGGAGTACCACAGTAGTGAAAGTTTTTCCAATGGTGGGACCTTTACTCAAAAGGATCCTACATTTGAGGAGTGGCAGAATTGAAACACTGAGCAAGTGTTGAGTGCATTCAGTGTTTGAGTTGGGCTGCTATTTTACACTCTCTCTCTCTGATATTGTTTCCTGTTGGATGACGTGGTTCTGCATTAGTTAGTGCTGTCACTATGGCTCCAGACACCACGGTTGGATCTTGACCGCAAGTGTTCGTGTGGAGTCTGAACCTCTTCCTAGTTACTATATGTGTTTGCATCTGGTGATCCAGTTCCCTCCCTCATCCCAAAATCAAGTTCATTGGTGACTGCAAATTACCCCTCAGTGAAGATCAGAATTGAAGGCAAACTTGATGAGCAATTAGAAAGAAAATAAATTGCAGGGCTGCAGAGAAACGAGTAGAGGAGTAGGAGACGTGGAATCAGTCCACTTGGAGACAGCATATATCCAATGGTCAAAAATGGTCTCCTTCTGGAATGTGCTTTTGTTTTGTTACCTGACGTGCCAACGTGCCACGACAAATCCTAAAACGTGTAAATGTACATGGAGAATAAAGCCGTGAAGTTATAAGTACGTAAGTCACTAGATGAGCTAAATCACTGGCACATCTAAGCAAGCTGGGATGTAAAACAGGGGTTCCAACAATTCCCACCTCAAACCCTTCGGAACGGTTAGCTTAAAGTTATCCAGTCTCCATTTTGGCACATTACAGTTACATAAGCTGAATATTTGCAATTTCACAAGATAAAAGGCTTACCGCATGGATGCAATATGATTTGGAGGTTCCTGTCATATTGGTGTTTCTCGGCCAGTGTGATGTATAGAGTGGAAGCAGACCTGGCGATGGGATCTGCACCAGCCCGTAGTGCGTGTGTGGGGCTCTCCACACCTGCAAAGCAAGAGGAATTAAAATTGAAGATATCAAAGTTGCAGGAGGTTCCAGGGCTTCCCACTTAGTGGAATAGGTATTTTAAAATGTTCTGCAAAAACTGCGATTAACCTATTGCCTCTTCTCACCTCTGCTCCCATTGTGATCTTTCTTTCAGCCTGAGAATATCACCCATTTTGTGCCTGTATTCCGCAGCTCAAGGCCGCACGCTGCCACAGTTAGAACAGCTTCCTTAGGGGTGGTGCCTCCCTTTTCCTGAAAACACCAAAAAGCTAGGCCCTTTCCTGTGTTTGTTTGGTATTTACCTCCATTGCTCAGGCAATAACAAACACCTGCTTGGAATTCAGTTCCCCATCACACAGCAACTCCCTTCAGCACATACCTTTTGATTCAAGAGATTATATGATCCAGGAAGATCGCCTGCAAAATTGTAGCAGACTCGCAGAGTTCAGCACTCCAGTGCAAATCCATAAAATGTCACCTAGATGCTGATTAAACATAACATTGAACTACAGGAGTGGGACAATAGGCATTTATTATATTCAGCTAGCTTGCCGAACTCTTCAAATGTCTTGAATCCTGGTTTTCCTGGAACTAGAGACTTGTTAGTGAATATGCATGTATTAGCTGTGAGTGAAAAACATTTCTTTCTCCTCCTGGAATATCACTTCCAGCAACAAAAATCTAATTCAATCCATTAGATTCTGCAAAGATCAATGGTATAGAATGTGGTTACTGTGACTATGCCAGAAGACTCCTCGTACAAGAGCAAAAGACAGAATGAAAGAAATTTAGCTCAGTCTCAATAATCTATGCTGCTCCACAGTGCAAGGGAATGACCTAAAATTTTCACAAAAGCTGACCCACACTCGTGAAAGCAACCTTGCTATTCTACGTTCATCTCTTTAAAAACATTGTTCAATATATTCATACTGGTCCAGGCCAGTGTCTCTTGCCTGTGCTGCACAACCCCCTCCCAATTCCCCACCCCCATCCCCATTAAAGTAATTGCTTTCCACTGTAAAAGCAATGTCTTTTATATTCAATTAGACCTGCTTTCTTACAACTCGATACTTAAATTTATCGACAAAAAAATAATGCTGCCCTGATTATTATTCAGAACCTCACTGTGGTGTGCTTACAGTCAAAGTGATTTACTGCATTGGAGCTTGGTTTGTGTGGAAACTCTTCAAATTCCCTCTGTCAGAAGTAATTGTGTTTAGCACAGAAACTGCAGGAATCAATCTGTTGGATTGACTTAAACTATTGATTATTTCTACCTCTATATGCCTTTCCTGAATATTTCATAAAGGTTGTGAATAATTATATATTCTTGGGAAAAGAGGATGCCTTCTGCCTAAATTTAATTTCATGCCACATGTGGGGGAGAAAGGCTTTAACTATTTCAGTTCCCCACTATCCCCTGAGACTTTGATGGAGGTTCGAAAATATTTGGATCAGGGAGAAGAAGCGGAAGGAGAAATATGTGAGATTTTACCTCTGCCTCATTTGTTTATCAATGCAGTATTTACTATTGTTATCTCAAACATTAAAATCTACATATTCCAATATTCTATGTTCAGGGAAACCAAACCTCCAACTGGAAAACACTTGCACTCAACTGGGATAAAAGGTGAAATAAGACAATCCCATAGCAGTAAGCTGCATGGGCTCAAAGCAGATAACATTATCGAATATTCTCAGGAATGGATATAGCAAGAGGAAACAGGGGTAATTTTAACCTGATGTAATGGGGTGAGGGGGTGATTGAAAATTACCTAACCTATCCCTTTCAGGTTTTGGTTTAGATGGGGTCCAGTAATGGCACAATAACCAAACGAAGGGACATAAATACAAATTCCACAATGGCAACCGTGGAATACGAATCGAGTTAGTAACAATCTGGAACTCTGAAAAGGCAGCTGGACTTGGTCATATTGATCACAAAGGTGCCGGACTGTAGCCCAATCTAGGTCGGGCCACATGCTTCAAGATTTGTAGCAATGTGGTCGATTCTGAAACGATCACCGAAATGGTCTGGCAGGTAGATGGGGAAAGATAATAATAATGGTCTTGCCAGCTATGCCAACATCACGTGAAAAGAATGAATAGAAAGAGGGTGAGGGATGGCTGACTAAAATCCAGTCTTAGCTGGCATGCATCTAGGAGGTTACCTTCACACAGGCTTTCTAAACCATTCTTCTGAGATTCAGGACTGTCTACTGTCTAAAATAAGGTAAACAGGTCTGGGTAAATGTGCTTGGAGTACTCCACCTGAGAGTTGTGGCTGGCACCCTCTGAGCCAAGGACGGCAGCCATAATTGTACTTTGATACATGCTGTGGAGGCAGCACATGAATGGAAGTGGTTCTTTCTCCTCAGAAGGAGCATGCTCACTCACTTCCAGCCCCGTGACTGACAACTCTCTTATGTATTCCCACCATCCACTCACCAGCCCTTTCTCTTGGACCCCCGAAAACTCAAACTCCCGGTATCATCTCTCCCGGACAATCCACCTCCTCCATGGGTATGGTCCTTCCTTCCATCAAAAATACTCTCTCACACCACTCTGCTCCTGATCAATACAACCCTATATTTATCTGAACATCCCCATCCAACATCACTGCTTCCTCCATGTAAACACTCAGTAGATACATTCAAAGAACGCCTTGCTCAATGGCTACCACAGGCGAATTCTGTTGCAAAGGAGCTACAGCATTCTACATTACTGGATCGGCCTACCCTGAGGATGGCCTTTACAGAGCCTATGGAGGAGATCAGCTAGGATCTGGACCTTGACTGGATCAAATGGACCTGAGGAATGATATCAATGGCCAGGCATCAGTGGTGGATAACTAAAGAAATACAGTAAGAAAGCAGCAGTTATTTGAACAATCCACCCTTAAAACTTGCCTCAGTTTACAATAGCTTTTCATGTCGAAGAGCAACTAGTCCAGATTTCAGCATCTGCAGTCTCTAAGTCTCTAATTAAGTCAGTGTTCAATTAAAACATGCAGTCCTATAAAGGAGAGTGGTAGGCATTGATAAGCTTCTAAACATTGACGTTTCTTACCTGCCAGGAGACAGGGGCCGCGGACTAGCATCTCAAAGCTGAATTGATATGGTACTGGGTTGAATACTTGTCCTGTTAAGATCTCTGGTAGGCTGCGGCGTTTGCTGGATTTCTCTCCTCTGATACCCCCTGCTCCGAAGCAATTGGTAGAACTGAACCTATAGTTAGAGAAAAGGACTATAAATATCCATGTAAGAGCAAAACTTATGAAGAGTTTAACAAGTTAAATATAATTAGAGAACTTCTCCAGTCACCTCACAGCACCAGCCTCAGAAACATGGTTGTTGTTAGTGTTTAAGACTACTGGTTACGAAAAATTAGGCTTACTCCCGTTTGCTGAGACTTCTACCAGAAGTGGATCCTGTGGATCCAGTGGGCTGAGCACACAGCCTTGGGGAACGCCACTGCTCAGCACAAGGGGGTGGGAGACACTGCTGCCCACCGGACTGACTGGGGCCTTACATATGCTTCTAAGTTTCTGTACATATAAACCACTCCCTGCCACTGAGCATGTATACTGCACAAAGAGCACAGCCAGAGAAAAAAAAAATCAGCATCCATCGTCAAAGGCCCTCACCATCCAGGCCGTGCCCTCTTCACGATGCAACCATCAGGAATGAGGTCCCAAACCACCAGGTTCAGGAACAGTTATTATCTTTCAACCATCAGGCTCCTGAACCGACAACAACTCTCACCACAACACTGAACACACTTTCAAGGACTCAACAACCTCTCAGTATTACTCATTTACTTATTATAATTATTAATTGATTTTTTGTATTTGCACATTTTTTTGGAAATTTGTTGTCGGTTTTTGTGTAGTTTTTCATTGATTCTATTGTATTTCTATGTTCTACGGTGAATGCCCACAAGAAAATTATTCTCAGAGTAGTATATGGTGATCTATATAATATGTACTTAGATAATAAATTTAATTTGAACTTTGAAATTTGACGTTTCAATTCATTCCTGAGCAGAGCACTCATCATAGCAAATCCAGCAAGACTATCAATGATTAGTTTGGTCCCTACAGCCTCACACTCTCCTTACCCCATCTCCTGAACATGTGCAATACACTCCCAAGCTTCAGACATTACAATGGCCAATCTTACCCTTATATTAACAAGTACCTCCACAAATCCTTTTTTAATAAATCTATATTTTATTATTTATATATTTTTTATTTATATTATTTTATAAGTGATAGAAACATTGAAAAAAATATACATTTATACAGATAACTAAAATTTATGGAGTTCAATCCATTGAAGCGTGGAGTGATTCAATCTGGAAGGTCGATTTTGAAGGCAGAAGGGTTACTGGCACAATTCTTAGCAGTGTTGAGGTACAAAGGGATCTTGGCAAACACATCACTCAAAGTTGCCAAGCAAATTGATGGGGTTGTTAAGAAGTCATAAAGTGTGTAGGCCTTCATTAGGCATGGGATTGAGTTCAAGAGCCAAGAGGGAATATTGCAGCTCTATAAAACCCTGGTTAGACAACACCGAATATTGTGTTCAGTTCTAATCACCTCATTATAGGAAGAATGTGGAAGCTTTAGAGAGGGTGCAGAGGAGATTACCAGGGTGCTGTCTGGGCTAGAGGGCATGCCATATAAAGTCAAGTTGAGTGAGATAGACCTTTTCTCTTTGGAGCAAAGTAGGATATAGGCAATTAGATAGAGGAGTACAAGATGATAAGATGCACAGATTGAGAGGAAAGACAGAGACCTTTTCCCAGAGTAGAAATGGCTAATATGAGGGGGCATAACTTTAAGATGATAAGCAGAAAGTATAGGGGGGGTGCCAAGTTTTTTTTGTACACAGAGAGTGGTGGGTGTATGGAAAGTGCTATCTGGAGTGGTAGTAAAGGCAGATATATTAGGGACATTTAAGAGACTCTTACGGGCACAAGAATGATAGAAAAATGTAGAGTGATTGGGGAGAGAAGGATTAATAGGTTAAAAGGTGCAGAACATTGCTGTACTGTGCCATAATATTTTCTGTTCTACATTATGTTCCATACAGAACATTTCAAAGGATATGGACCAACAATTCAACTAGGAGCATATTACAATAAATAATATTGTAATATGGTCATCTTTACCTCATAACCATTTCAAGTTCCTGGGTGTCAATATCTGAGGATCTAACCTAGCTCCAACATATTGATGCAGCTACAAACAAGGTACAATGGTGGCCATATTTCATCAGGAGTTTGAGAAGAACTGGGATATCACCAAAAACACGCAAAAATCTCTCTACAAATGTACCCTGGACAGCATTCTAACTGGCTGCATCATCATCGGGGATGTGGTGGGGGGGGGGGGGGCTACTGCTCAAGATCGAATTAAGCTACAGAGAGCTGTAAACTCAGTCAGCGCCATCATGAGCACTGGTCTACAATGAGCACTAGCTTCCGAGAATCCAGGGCATATTCAAGGAGAGATGCCTCACCATGGTGGCATCCATCATTAATAACCTACATCACCCAGGTCATGCTTTGTTCTCATTGCTGCCATCAGGAAGGAGGTACAGAAGCCTGAAGGCACACACTCAGCAATTCAGGAACAGCTTCTTCCCCTCTGCCATCCAGTTTCTGAATGGTCATTGAATCCATGAACACGACCTCACTACTTTTTTATTTCTATTCTTGCACTTCTTATTTAATTTAAATATTTAAGATAGATATACTTACTGTAAATCAGTTTCTCTCTACATTATGCGTTGCATTGTACTGCTGGCGCAAAGTCAACAAATTTCATGATGCATGCCAATGATATTAAACCTGATTCTGATTCCGACCCTAGTTAAGTTGGTTCATTAGTGTTTTTGTGATTAAGCTTATAGTCATTTTCCCCAAAATCTCCTTATATGAATCTGTTGAAGTTTACTTGGTAACGTTTCTCTGACCTCCCTTGGGTTGTTTTGCTACGTGAAAGACTCCATGTAATGCAAGTATCTGATGCTGTTGTCATAGTATGAAATTAGCCACAGATGTTGCACCCCTCCAAGACTCACCGTTCTCCATTACTTCTTGTAGACTCAACCTTCCCCTCGTTTTTGCGTACCAGAGGCATAAATACAGGAGGAAACAGCACCTGCACAGTGCCATCTTGTTGTGTCTGAAGCTCCATTGTAGTGCTCAGAAATATCGTTATGGTTTCCAGAGAGCCAATCAACCCAGTGCTAACAATGAAAGTGGTTCTATCCATGTCTTCATCCAATATCAGGTGACCTGTCCACCAACAGAGTGAAGATTCAAGTTAAGGATGCCAAGATATTTTTATTTCAAAAGATGTAGAAAGTATGCCTGGTTAAGAGAAATTAAGGATCTCCGTTGAAATAAAACCACCTACCACAATTGCTTAGGATAGTGCTGATATTGGAGAAGGTCCAAAGGAGGGTCATGAAAATGATTACAGATTTGAAAGGCTTGTCAAAAGGAGTGTTTGATGGCTTTGGGCCTCTACTCACTGGAAGTCAGAAGAGTGAGGGGAGACATTGAAACCAAACAAGTGTTGAAAGGCCTTGATAGAGTGGATTTGTGAGAGGATGTTTCCTATGGTGGGGGAGTCTAAGACCAGAGGACAGAGCCTCAGAACAGAGGGGTGTCCATTTAGAGCAGAAAAGAGCACAGCTTGATAGATTCTTGATTAGCCTGGGCATGAAGGGATACGGGGAGAAAGCAGGAGATTGGGGCTGAGAGGAAAAATGGATCAGCCATGATGAAATGGTGGAGGAGACTCGATGGGCCAAATGGCCTGATTTTGCTCTTAGATTTTATGGACTTATGATGGTGTGCTGGAACAGTCCTTTCAATAGAAATAAAAGAGTATAGGTAAAACAAATATTCAAGTATGTAGAATAGAGTCATCAGTAGCCAAAAATATTGTTGCTATTGGGTCTTGGACTTAATTTGCTCTACAGGACAAGGGCTTTTATCTTACAGCTACATTTATTCTCTCTAAGCGAGGCATAAAATTAGCTGAAACATTGGATCTACTGAGATAATAGAAGAAAAGATATTGCAGGATGGGCATGTGATCTAATCCATTAGTTATTGCCCAAAGTTAAAAGATACCTACGCACTTCTTTTGGACAGTTGTAAGCCAATTTGCTTGGGATACAACACTGATCTAGCAATTATAAACTGTTTTTTACTAAAATATCTATTGTGGAATACGAAACAGAGTAATAACTATTTAGTTATCGGGGAACGAACAAGTGTTCATAATAAATATCTTCACGAGATGCAAATTATTTGTTCCCTTTTTTTTAAAACAGTTTTTCCAACCAAAAGTTATGAATGCATATTTTGCAATACCACAGGTACTGAGCTAACCTATATTTAAGGTTCATAGTAATGTGATCAGTCTTGGATCCTGTCACATGTATAAGATTGCATTATCCATCTCAATGAATTCCCGTACTTCCCTCAGATAGGAAGGTAGTACACCTGTATATACTCTCTCCTGTGCTTCTTAGGTTGTTCCTACTGGGAAGTACTTCCAGTTTTGGTGGGTGTTGTGTTGTGTGAACTTCCTAAAATAGTCCCAGCTACCATAACCTTTCTGGACTAGTAATATTGGATGGTGTCAGCCCCAGGGTGCTCAAAGCCTGTGCCCCCCCAGCTATGTGGAGTACTTCACCATGTCTTCAACCTGAGCCTGAGTCTCCAGAGGGTTCCTGTGATGTGGAAGACGTCCTGCCTTGTTCCTGTTCCGAAGACGCCGCGCCCCAGTGGCTCCAATGACTACAGACCGGTGTCATTGACCTCCCACATCATGAAGACCCTGGAGAGACTTGTTCTAGAGCAGCTCCGGCCTATGGTTAGGCCACACTTAGACCCCCTCCAGTTCGCCTACCAGCCCCGACTAGGAGTTGAGGATGCCATCATCTACCTGCTGAACCATGTCTATGCCCACCTGGACAAGCTGGTGAGCACTGTGAGGGTCATGTTTTTTGATTTCTCCAGTGTGTTCAACACCATCCACCCTGCTCTGCTGGGTGAGAAGCTGACAGTGATACAAGTGGATGCTTCCCTGGTGTCATGGATTATTGATTACCTGACTGGCAGACCACAGTACGTGCACTTGCAACACTGTGTGTCAGACAGAGTGGTCAGCAGCACTGGGGCTCCACAGAGGACTGTCCTGTCTCCCTTTCTCTTCACCATCTACACCTCGGACTTCAACTACTGCACAGAGTCTTGCCATCTTCAGAAGTTTTCTGATGACTCGGCCATAGTTGGATGCATCAGCAAGGGAGATGAGGCTGAGTACAGGGCTACGGTGGGAAACTTTGTCACATGGTGCGAGCAGAATCATCTGCAGCTTAATGTGAAAAAGACTAAGGAGCTGATGGTGGACCTGAGGAGGGCTAAGGCACTGGTCACCCCTGTTTCCATCCAAGGGGTCAGTGTGGACATGGTGGAGGATTACAAATACCTGGGGATATGAATTGACAATAAACTGGACTAGTCAAAGAACACTGAGGCTGTCTACAAGAAGGATCAGAGCCGTCTCTATTTCCTGAGGAGACTGAGGTCCTTTATCATCTGCTGGACGATGCTGAGGATGTTCTACAAGGCTGTGGTGGCCAGTGCTATCGTGTTTGCTGTTGTGTGCTGGGGCAGCAGGCTGACGGTAGCAGACATTAACAGAATCAACAAACTCATTTGTAAGGCCAGTGATGTTGTGGGGGTGGAACTGGACTCTCTGATGGTGGTGTCTGAAAAGAGGATGCTGTCCAAGTCGCATGCCATCTTGGACAATGTCTCCCATCCACTCCATAATGTACTGGTTAGGCACAGGAGTACATTCAGCCAGAGACTCATTCCATCGAGATGTAACACTGAGCTTCATAGGAAGTCATTCCTCCCTGTGGCCATCAAACTTTACAACTCCTCCCTCGGAGTGTCAGACACCCTGAACCAATAGGCTGGTCCTGGACTTATTTCCACTTGGAATAACTTACTTATTATTATTTAATTATTTATGGTTTTATATTGCTATATTTCTACACTATTCTTGGTTGGTGCGACTGTAATGAAACCCAGTTTCCCTTGGGATCAATAAAGTATGTCTGTCTGTATTGCTAATCTTGAGGTTGAAAATATCCGCAGATAGAACAAATGTTGCCATTTGAGCAAGAATTGACTTGAGGGATAATAACCAATTTACATAAAAGGTTTATACAACACTGATTATACCAGGTTTAACATGTGCTTAACATGCTGTTAACATGTGTGATTCAGTTTATTTAGTTGCAATATCCTGTTAGTTAGCAATATCATTTGTTAAAACTTGTACTGATCAATTTAAATCAGATCAGAGTTGAGGCCAAAATTCAGATCATGATTTGTTCAGACTGTTCTTTTTGCTATGATTAATTATGTATTTTAAACTGAAGCAGTGTGTTTCCTTTCCAGTGCTGATTCATTGCCATATCTGCAGCTGAACGATTACCAGACCAGCACATGCAAATGTTTTAAGCAATAATCATGTATATGCAAGATAACTGATTAAGCTTAAAGAAAGGGATTTTCATAACCCCCAAACTACAGCTCCAACATTTTAGTAATGAATTTTGAACTTTATCTTGATGCAAATCAATCATTCAGATGGCTAAAGCAATTTTTTTTACACACATTCCATTAAATATTTATCAAAGAGAACTAATTCAATAAGAAGAGTGTTGTCCTTAGCTCTTTGATACTCCTATTAAGATACTCATTGGTTATGTCTTGGGGTGCTTAGTAGACAGTAAACGCAAGGTTATTAAGAAGGCAGAAAAAAAAAACAATTCAATTGTCCAAGTACAAAAGTATGCACCACTTTAAACTAACTTTTGGATAACTGAGAGGCTCCAGAAACTTTATTCAAAAGAAATGATCAGAATGGAGCAAGTGTGGAGAGTAGTCTGCTGCTTGCACTTACCTTTGCTACACTGAAGCGCCAGATTGGAGCGGTTGTAGCATTCAAAGCAGCAATCTTCAGCTCTTACCCGGTTCTTTACCTGGGTGGTGACCAGCCTTCCTGCTGTCAAAGCTTCAAAGTCAGCCACCACCTCTGACTCGTCCAACAGGTAAACAAATACACCTGGAAAAAGAATCATGGTTTTCTAAAAATACAGTGCCTATAAAAAGTATTCACCAACCCCCACCCCCCAGAAGTTCTCATGTTTTATTGTTTTACCACATTGAATCACAGTGGATTTAATTTGGCTTTTTTTTGGAAAAAGACTCTTGTGAAAGTGAAAACAGATCTCTACGAAGTGATCTAAATTAATTACAAATATAAAACACAAAACAATTGATTGCATATGTATTCACCCCTTTAATATGACACACTAAATCATCACTGGTGCAGCCAACTGGTTTTAAAGTCACATAATTAGATAACTGGAGATCACCTGTGTGCAGTCCAGGTGTTTCGATTGATTGTAGTATAAGTACACCTGTATCTGAAAGGTCCAACTGCTGGTGAGTCAGTATCCTGGCAAAAACTACACCATGAAGACAGAGGAACATTCCAAGCAACTCTTTTTTTTTTAATTTTAGAAAATGACAAAGAATATAAAATAGTGAGAAAAATAATATTAACCCTCCCCCCTCCCCTTAACCCTCCCCCCCTTAACCCTTATCTAAAGAAAGAAAAAAAAGAAGAGAAGGATTGCCTGGATATCAGAGGATCCCCACATGCTCCATGGAGTTCAAAATAATTTAAATATTTATTTTTACTTTCCCCAATGACTTTATAATTTTATCTTCAAAGGACCTATGTATTTAATCCTATCTTTTATAAGTATGGGAGCCAAATTTTCAAAAAATATATCATATTCATTTCTTAGATTGTATGTAATTTTTTCAAGTGGAATACAACTATGTATTTCATTATTCCAACAATCCATAATTAAATATAAATCAGATTTCCAAGTAACTGTGATAACTTTTTTGGCTACTGCCAATGCAATTTTTATAATTTTTTTCTGATACTTATTCAATTTAAATTGTGGTATTGTCCCTTCAATGTCTCCTAATAAAAATAATACTGGACTATGTGGGAGTTGTACTCCAGTAATTTGTTCCAATAAAAGTCTTCGATTTATCCAAAATGATTGAATTTTAAAACAAGACCAAGTAGAATGTAAAAAAGTACCAATTTCTTGATACATCGAAAACATTGGTCAGACATATTTGAATTTAATCTATTTATTTTCTGTGGTGTTATATATAATTGATGTAAAAATTTGACAATGTATAATCACATATCTCCCCACAATCAATTATTACATTTTGTATTTTAATTGGTAAAGATTTATTAACCAAAATTGCAACTCCTCTCGATTTTGAATTAAATGAAGCTGCAATGACATTTCCAACCCAATCCCTCTTTAATTTCTTATGTTCTGTTTCTGTTAAATGTGTTTCTTGTAAAAAAAGCTATATCTCCTATCATTTTCTTAATATAGGTTAAAACTCTTTTTCTTTTCACAGGTCCATTAATTCCATTAACATTAAAACTTAAAAAATTAAGTAAATTAATCATTCATAATACCTTGGGAACTCTTTAAAAAAATTCTCCATGTTGCTATGAGTTTCTCCCCAACTATCCAGGCAAAAAAGAAGGAAAATAGAAGAAAGGTAACTAATATATAAGGGGAAAAAAAGTACCCCCCCACTAATGTTGCAAATAAAAAGAACACAACATTACCCCCCCCCCCATTTTCCGGGTCATGGCAATCGCCATGATTGTACACGTGAAACTCACAGCCATCAATCAGGAGCTCCTCCAGCTCCCCCGCAAAAAAAATATATTAGTGAAGAAAAAAAAGAAAATAATTAATGTCTCTACTCCCAATTAATACTCTTCAACTATTTTTTTTATAAATGTCCATCAAGTCTAACATTGTTTCAGTCTTCATCATTAGTCCATTTCATTTCTATAATTCTTTACTTCGCTTCATGGACATCAGGTAATTCTTGTACACATTTCTCCGCTTTCCTGTAGTCAACGAAAAATCTTCTTTCATCGTTATCCAGGAAAATTATCAATTTTGCTGGGTAGCTCAATAAAAATTTATAGCCCTTTTCCCATAAAGAGTTTTTCACTGGATTAAATTCCTTCCGCCTCTTCAGAAGATCATAACATATGTCTGGATTAAAAAAAACTCTTTTCCCTTCTATTATCAATGGCCTATTTCTCTTTTTAGCACCTTGAGTAGCTGCCTTCAAGATCATTTCTTTATCTTGGTACCTTAAGCATTTTATCAAAATTGATCTTGGATTTTGATCTTGTTGAGGTCTTGGTCTTAAAGCTCTGTGCGCTCTTTCAATTTCAATTACTGGACGTCCTTCTTTCATTTTCAAAATTTTCAGAATCCATTCTTGAAAGAATTTTATTGGATTTTCTCCCTCTGTACCTTCCATAAGACCAACAATTTTGATATTATTTTGTCTACTAGAGTTTTCAAGGGCATCTGCTTTTTCTAACATCCGTTTTCTTTCTATTGTCCAGGCAAGATTATTGTCTTCTATCTTATCTATTCTTTCAGTGTTTTCTTCCACTTTTACTTCCATCTCTTTAACTTTATTATCCATCTTCTTTTGTTTTTCCACCACATTATCGAGTGTATTCTGCATCCTTCTTATAGCTTTTAATTCATTCGTAATATATATCAGGATATCTTTTATGTCTCCTTTAATCTCCTCCTTCTTTTCCTCTTTTTCTTCCTCTGAATTTCCCAAAGAGTCTGACTCCACTTCCGATTCACTTCCAGTTTCACTTCCAGCCATCGTTGGGATTTGTAGTTTTGTTAATATCTGTTCGTGCATACTTGTTTCTTCGTGCATGCGTTGTTCTTGCAGTTTCTTCTTAGAGACCGCCGACATTGCTGCAACTTCCTGTCCTGCATCATCAGAAGTGCCATGCACTTCGCCGGGAGGAGATCCAACTTGAGTCCGAGGCTTCGCCGAGACAGTTAGGCCTTTTTCCCCACTGATTTGCTCAGTCTTCAAAGTCGTAGCTTTCTTCTGTTTCGGTTTAGGAGCCATATCAAAAGATAATCCTGAGTTACTTATAAATAGTTTCTAGTAGATATTTATTAACTTTTCTTCATTTAAACCCTATTTCATTACTTTTTACAAGGGAGCTGTATTCCCAATGTCTCGATCCTACGTCATCACGTGACACCCCATTCCAAGCAACTCTGTGAAAAGGCTATCGAGAAGCACAAGTCAGGAGATGGATACAAGAAAATTTCCAAGTACTGAATATCCCTTGGAGTACAGTTAAGTCAATCATCAAGAAATGGAAAGAATATGGCACAGCTGTGAATCTGCCTAGAGCAGGCTGTCCTCAAAAACCGAGTGACTGTGCAAGGAAGGAGCTAGTGAGGGAGGCCACCAAGAGAACTAGGGCAACTCCGGAAGTGTTCCAAGCTTCAATTCCTAAGATGGGAGAGACTGTGCATATAACTGTTGCCCAGGTGCTTCACAAGTCCCAGCTTTATGGGAGAATGGCAAAAAGAAAGCCACTCTTGAAAAAAAAACTAACATGAAATCTTGGCTAGAGTTTGCTTGAAGGCATGTGGGAGGATCTGAAGTTAGCTGGAAGAATGTTCTATGGTCTGATGAAACTAAAACTGAGCCTTTTGGTCATCAGACTAAACACTACACATCATCAAAAACACACAATCCTACCATGAAACATGGTTGTAGTTACATCATGTTGTGGAGATGCTTCACTGCACCAGGCCCTGGAATGCATGTGAAGGTAGAGAGTAAAATGAATGCAACAAAATACAGGGAAATCCTGGAAGAAAACCTGATGCAGTCTGGGAGAAGATTTGTTTTCCAGCAAAACAATAACCTCAAGCATAAAGCCAAAACTACATAGGAACAGCTCTAAAACAACAAGTTAATGTCCTGGGATGGACAAGTCAGAGTCCAGACTTCAATCTAATTGAGAATTTGAGGGTGGATGTAAAGGGCTGTTCACTTGAAATCCCCATGCAATCTGACAGAGCTTGAGTAATTTTGTGAAGAAGAATGGGGAACAGTTGCAGTGTCCAGATGTGCAAAGCTGATACAGACCTTTCCACACAGGCCTGAGGCTGAATTGCTGCCAAAGGTGCAGCTATTAAATCCTGACTTGAAGGGGCTGAGTAATTATGCAATCAATTATTTTTTTTAAATTTGTAATTAATTCAGACCACCTTGGAGGGAACAGTTTCCACTTTGACACAAAAGAATCTTTTTCTGTTGATCAGTGTCAAAAAGCCAAATTAAATCCACTATGATTCAGTGTTGTAAAACAATAAAATATGAAAACTTCTGGAGGAATTTTATTTGATACAGTAAAAGCAGTATTTTCAAATAGATCTTAAGAATTAAGGATTATCTTTATTTGCCATTTACATGAATTTGCTATGGTGTGACAGTCGGCACGACATGCAACAAAAATCACAATGTTCAACAATTTTAAAGAATAAAGAATTATACATAAAAAAGTTAGAGATTGAAGTACAGACAGAATAAAATGTTTATAAATTCAGAAATACCAACATGTATTTTCAATGTAAATAGCATTAGAAAAGTGATTTAAACTGTTTAACATACAGTAACGGAGAGTAATAGAGCAGGTGGGGAGTGTCACTGGAATGATTGATCAGATTAACTGCCTGGAGGAAGAAAGTTTTGAAATGATGAGCAGTTTTGCTTTTGTTTTAATAGCTGTATAGAAGCTTTCCAGAAGGGAGATTTTTGGAAAAGTGAGATTTCAGGGTGGGTTATGTCTGTAATGATTTTTCCTTCCTGCTTCTTTGTCCTGGACACATACTAGACTTGCAGTCATGATAAAAGCCAGTGACTTTTTCTGCTGACTTGAAATTCTCTGTGCTTTTTTTGTATATTGTAAGATGATGCTGTACCAAACCAGACAGTAATGGTTGATGTGAGGGTGCACTCTATGATGGCAGTGCAGAATTGCACCAGTATGCTATTAAAATTAACTGATAAAGTATAAGCATTGAGTAACAACAAAGTATAAACAGTCAGTGGTTACTACATAACAAATTCTGTCAGGAAAAAAAAACTTCAGAAGTTCTACTTTGTGGACTTCCTCTTTCCAGCCTCTGGTGCAACTTGGGTCCCTCAATGTGTCCTACAATAGGTCTGATTGGTAGGTTGTTCATCCAATCAGATCAAAGAACTTTCACAGACAGGAGAGCCTGAATTACAAGCAAAATCAGTGACTTCCAAGTGCTTCCATCTGCAAGGACTATAATAGCAGAGCACGTGAAGGAGGGCATTATCTGTGACAGTGACATTTAACCATGCCAATGCAAGCATCAGGATTTGCAATCAACTTTATTAGGTAGTTATGCTAAATCATTAAGTCCTGAGTCATATTCTGGTGCATTCTGAGAACATGAGAACTAAAACTCACAGATAGAAATGATACGAATTATGTAATCCCTGCCCAGCTGCTTTGGTTTATTAATTCAATATGCAAAGCAAGTTTTGCTAATTCTTGTCAACAGATTTCTCAATACTTTGCCCTATGTTTGTTTAAGCAAAACTCGGGAGCATGACAACAGAAGAATGGATTCTTTTTGCTCCTAAGAGCAAAATACACACAGTGGCCACTGTATCAGGTGCACCTGCACACCTGTTTGTTAGAACAAATATCTAATCAGCCAATCACGTTGCAGCAACTCAATGCATAAAAACAAGCATGCAGACAGGATAAAGAGGCTCAGTTGTAGTACAGATCAAACATCAGAAAGGGGAAGAAATGTGATCTAAATAACTTTGACCATGGAATGATTGTTGGTACGAGATGGGGTGGTTTGAGTATTTCAGAAGCTGCTGACCTCCTGGGATTTTTGCTTGCAACAGTCTCTAGAGTTTAAAGAGAATGGTGCGAGAAACAAAAAACATCCAGTGGGTGGCAGTTCTGTGTGGGAAAATGCCTTGTTAATGAGAGTGGTCAGAGGAGCATGGGTAAACTAGAACAAGCTGATATGAAGGCAACCGTAACTCAAGTAACTAAATATTTCCATCTGTAGCATGCAGAAGCACATCGAACCTTGTAGTGGATGACCACAAACACATACTCAATGGCAACTTTATTAGGTGCCTAATAAAGTTGCCATTGAGTGTAAGTCTAGATCCTCAACTAATTCACTCTCAAAAGACTAGAAGTGGGAAAATACACTTCCCTGACTGAAACATTCGTCAGAGCTTTGCAACTTGCTGGATTTTCATCATCAGTACCATACCCCCTCTATGTTTGTACACTCAGTAGTAAATACAAGGGTTTTCATATTGAGAAGTGTTTTCAAAAGGACACGAACGCCCTCGTTTCTCTAAAACTCATTTGCATTACAAACATGCATAGAGACACGAACCAACGTAACCAGCTAATCTTCATTAATGCAATATAAAACAGATATTCTGCTATGTGAGCAAACACCAGGAAATCTGCAGATGCTGGAAATTCAAACAACAACACACACAAAATGCTGGTGGAACACAGCAGGCCAGGCAGCATCTATAAGGAGAAGCACTGTTGACGTTTCGGGCCGAGATCCTGATGAAAACAACTCAGTTGTTATATATTCAAGGGCAATAATTTTGCCCTTGATTAATGCTGATAAAATTTGATTTATCACACAAAAAAAATTTTGATCTGCTTAACTAGTCTACCATGATTTTAAATGAATGAAAATGGCTTCAGAGCCAACTATTTACTGTTTGAATATAGCAGTTTCTTATACATTGAAAAGAGTAACATTGAAAAGTTTTTGAAGTGTGTCAATTGAATATACTGATACAAAAGAGTTCAATTTGTTGAGTGTTACAATGTTTTGCAGACTGTCAAAGCTAATTAATTTTAGCTGAGGGATGCCATCCATTGCAGCTAGACAGCTTCCAGTATGATATTTCTTAATTAGTGTGTAAGCTGTGGAAAGAGAGTTACATTGAATGTAACTACTGTTTAAAACAATGCTATCATTTACATTGTTTTGGTTGATGCCAGACAAATCATAACAAACAAGCCAGCCAGAACTCTTGTCCCTGATATCACATATACTCTTGCATTCCATAATGCCAAATACACTTTGAATTTTGTACTTAAGGTTGCATTTTCATTAGATAGTCAGTTGCTTACCTTCTACCGGTACATTTTCTGGGTTGATATAGGTGAGGCTTGTGGATATCCTGAGGGAGAGACCATTAGTGCAGGCTCTGATACTGGATGCATTCAAAGGGAGAGGTGCCCATGTCGATTGGTTTAACAATCCTGGCATTGTATTCCCCTGAGCCTTGGGCAACTCTAAAATGTATAGTTCAGCACACGAAGATCACATGAAGTCAGAGTATCTGTGGAAGGAGATATAAAAATAAAGGTTGAATTGGACTTTGGCATTTGATAATATTACTATTAACTAAATAATTGTATGATTAAAGTATCCTACTAGTAAATGTCAAATATGACAAATTGTAAGGCTTTGTTTTGCCCATCTCTGAACTCCTCAAACATGGCATATGTACTCACTGCATTACAATGTGCTGTGCGCAGACACAATATGGTCATTGTAACAAGGTCTTTAGTATGATAGTGCAGTGATCAAAATGGGGAATTGTATATAACAACAGAATAGATAAACTGAACTTTACATTTATTTTAAACATTTGAGAAAATGATTGAGGCTTCAAAAAGCTTCCTTGTACAAGAGAAAAATCACAATGGCTTTAAAATTAAGTGACATCTTATTAATTACTATTTTGTATCATTGGAGTCATTCTTTTACAATTGTTGATGTGATAATTCACTGCTGTACTTCCCACAGACTCTTGCTAGTTTTTGCTAGTTGAAATTTTAAATTGTTTCTCTATTAACCTTTAGTTTTGAAATATGATACTTCAGAGATTCAGCCACTTCAAATCTAGGTGATGTGTATGGTATGATAAATAGAGATATTTCCAAATTTCAATCACAGGATGACATCTGGAGAGGAACTGCATTGTTTACTTGTCTGTCAATAATTAACAAAGCACCAACACTGAACTTCATTTGACAGATAAATCTGCACAACCATTGTTATGCATTCTCATTCTGTTTCTTTGGTAAACATATTTCAGTTTTGAACTTAACCTAGATGGTGCATTCTGCATCCTCTGAATTATCCTGGGAGGTCAGGTGCAACAGAAGATCTTCTCCCTAGCCTTGCTGGTGATTGGGCAACATACTGATTGAGTCAAAAACATGAGAAAATCTGCAGATTCTGGAAATCCAAGCCACAGGAGGAACTCAGCAGGCCAGACAGCATCTATAGAAAAGAGTAAACAGTTGATGTTTCAAGCCAAGACCCTTCATCAGGACTGGGGGGAGGAAAAAAGATGAGAAGTCAAACCAATAAGGTGGGGAAAGGGGAGGAATAAGTACAAGGTGGTAGGTGAGAGGTGAAACTGGGAGGGGGGGAGGGGTGAAGTAAAGAGCTAGGAAGTTGATAGGTGAGAGATACATGGCTGGAGAAGGGGGAATCTGATAGGAGAGAGTAGAAGGCCTTGGGAGAAAGGGAAGGAGGAGCACCAGAGGGAGGTGATGGGCAGGTGAGAGAGGGAATGTGGAATGGTGAAGGAGATGGGAGGAGGGAACAATTACCGAAAGTTCAAGAAATCGATATTCATGCCTTCAGGTTGGAGGCTACCCAGATGGAATACAAGATGTTGCTCCTCCAACCTGAGTGTGGGCACATCATGGCAGGTTTACTGACATTCTGATTGGGTTAAAGATCTCTGATTCAGACTGAATGAATGGAAGGTAATATGTTGATATATTTTCAGCACCCACATCCCAGGGTCATCGTAGCCATGGAGCTTTCAAAAGCCATCTCTTCCTGCTGCACACTAATCTGAGCGGGACCTAGACCAGCCCAGTGGAATGATCTATTCATATCTTCTAAAGGGGAATCTGAGCAGGTCTGTTTCTAAATGAAGTAGGTAAATTGGTTCATTATTGCCACATGCAGTGAGGTACAGTGAAAAACTTCATCCTGCGGGTAGACTATTTCATTGCGACAGCACATGAGGTAGTACAAGGGAAAACAAATCGGAATGCAAAATAAAATGTTGCAGTGACAGAGTGCATTGCAAGCAAACAATAAGAAGCAAGGACATATCCAGGTAGATTGTGAGGCCAAGACTCCATCTTACTGTTCAATAGTTTTATTATAGTGGGATAGAAGCTGTTCTTTAGCCTGGTGATGCGTGCTGGGAGACTTCTGTATCTTCTATTCGATGAGGAGGAGGAGAGAACAGCCCGGGGGATGTAGTTTTTGATTCTGTGTGCTGCTTTACAGAGGCAGTGGGAAGTGTGGACAGTGTCCCTAGAGGGGATTTTGGTTTCTGTGATGTGCTGAGATGTGTCCAAAGCACTCTACAGGTCTTTTGTGGTTTTTAGTTGCCATACCAGGCCATGATGCACCTGGATAAGATGCTTTCTGTGGTGCATCAATTAAAGCTGGTGAAATTCAAAGGGAGCATGTCAAATTTCTTTAGCCTCTTGAGGATGGAGAGGTGCTGCTGAGATTCTTGACCATGTTGTCTTTCAAATTGGACCAGGACATGCTATTGGTGATGTTTATTGTACTTCTTTCACTACCCCCACCTTCTCATTCTGGCTTCTTCCCCCTTCCTTTCTAGTCCTGATGATGGATCTTAGCCTGAAACGATGACTGTTTATTCATTTCCTTAGATGCTGCCTGACCTGCTGAGTTCCTCCAACATTTTGTGTGTGTTATTTGGGATTTCCAGTATCTTCAGAAGTCTTGTGTCTGTGAGGTACTCATTTCCTAAGTCTAGAAGTTGGAGATGAGTTTGCTTGGAATTATAATGTAGAAAACAGAGGTGTAGTCATTATACAACAGTCTAATCTCTGTGCCTTTACGGTCCAGATACCTCTGAGATGAGTGTAGTTCCAGTTGAAGGTGTCTGCCACGGACATGCTTTTGCAATAGGCAAATTGCCATGGGTCAAGTTTGGAACATGCTGTAGTCTAAAATCTCCCTAATATTACATTTGTATTTGCCTCTCAGGCAGCGTAAACCCATAGGAAGACATAGCAAATTTTCTCCATTACTTTCAACTATATGGACATACAGGCAGACAAATTAAAAGCCGACTTAACCACTTCATTCCTCAAGCATCCACCAGTCAATTACACTAGGGCTGGTCTAATCTCCATCTCATTACTTTATTCCTTTTCATCCATCATAACTTTATAATAGTCATCAAGAATCTACCTACCACTGTCTTAAACACTCAAAGTCACTGCTTCCACCATACTTTGAGGAAGAGAGACCCAAAGTCTCAGGACAAAATATTCTGCTTCATCCATGTCTTTTCCAGCAGCCCGATTGAATCAGGAATGAGAGCGGAGGCTGCTCACAGGTCTGTGAGTGAGATTAAAAAAAGGAGCGATCATGGGCTTTCGCTGTCTTTTTGGCAGCCTAGTCAAATCAGGAATGAGAGAGGAGGCTGCTCACAGGTCCGTGAGTGAGATCTCAAAAGGGAGATCTGTGAGTGAGATTTGACAAAGGAGTGTTCACAGGCGTTCACAGGTGATTCAATAGCAAGGGCAAGTAAAAATAAGACAGGGACAGGTGGAGTGCCGATTGTGTGAGTGGACCAGTGTTGGAGTGGAGAGGCTTCGGTTTATCAGGTTTGGGCCTGGTAAGTACCTGGTAATTTTCTTCTTCACTCTTCCTCTGTTAGTACATAGTTACAGCAGTGAGGATGGCTCAAGGGGCTGTATTGCATTCCTTGTGTGCAATGGGGGAATTCTGGGAGAACTCCAGCATCCCAGATAGCCACACCTGCACCAGCACCGAGCTCCAACTCCTCATTGAACATGTTAAGAAACTGAAGCAACGGTTTAGTGATCTTTGGCTCATACAGGAAACTGAGGAGGTGATAGATAGGAGCTACAGGGAGGTTGTCACCCCAAGTTGCAGGAGGCAGGTACCTGGGTGACTGTCAGAAGAGGGAAAGGAAGTGGGTAGCCAGTGCAGAGTACACCTGTGGCCATTCCCCTCAGTCATAAGTATACCACTTTGGATACCGTGGGGGTGGATGACCTACAAGGGGGAAGACATAGTGGTCGGGTTTCTGGTGCTGCGGCTCAGAAGGGAAGGGGGTGCTGTGGGGGGAGAAGAGGACCACAGTAGTGACAGGGGATTCCACAGTCAGAGGAGCAGACAGGAGATTCTGTAGAGATGATAGAGTCACCCAGATAGTACGATCCCTCTCAGGTGCCGGGGTCAAGGGCACCTCAGATCAGGTCCACAGCATTCTAAAATGAGCAGCCAGAAATCCACCAATGACATAGGTAGGAAAAGGGAGGAGGTTCTGAAGAGTGAATTTTGGGATTTAGGTAGAAAACTCTGGATAGCAATCTCTGGATTGCTGCCTGTGCCATGGGGCAGTTAAGGTAAGAATAGGATGATTTGGCAGATGAATGTATGACTGAGGAAATGGAGTAGGGTCAGTGTTTCAGATTTCTGGACCATTGGAACCTCTTATGAACCTGAGGGGGACCAGTATCCTCGAGGACAGATTGGCTAAAACTGTTGGGAAGGGTTTAACTAAATTGGCAGGAGGATAAGAAACTGAGTGATAGGACAGTTGGTATACAAGCAGAGACAGCGCGTAGTGAGACTGTCAGGAAGGACGGGCAAACGATAGTGCAGAGGTCAGTGAAATGAACTGAAGTGCACAGGACTGAAGCTGTGATATTGGAATGCACGCTGCATACGAAACAACATAGCTGATCTTGTAGTGTATCTGGGGATTGGCAGGTATGATATTTTGGGTATCACTGAGTCATGGTTGAAAGGATACTAAAATGTATGAAAGGACAGGCAGGTAGGCAGAAGGTGTGACATGGCTCTATTGGTAAAAAATGAAGTCAAAACCTTAGAATCTTGTTGAAAATTTTCTTAGCAACCAAAGAGCACCAAACTACGTGCAGCTAATTGACAACCTAATTCAAGAATACAAAACCATGACGTGCAACATGTCACTAAAGATTCATTTTGTGCATTCCCATTTAGTCTTCTTTCCTGCAAATCTTGATGTTATAAGTGATGAACACGGTGAAAGGTTTCACCAGGACATTGTGGTCATGGAGAAACAGTATCAGGGCAACTGGAAGCCATAAATGCTGGCTGATTATTGTTGGACACTTAACAGAGAAGCCTCAGATACTGAATACAAATGAAAATCTTCAACAAAACTTTTTCAGCTTAGTTGAACTGTTGCAAAGCTTCAGCACCACTATGTAATTAAATGCATTATATTCAACAAAAGTGAATATTTTGTTTCTCCAAATTCCTAGGTGATACAAATAGTCCGAAATCAGCTTCAAGTGGTCTATAATAAACAAAAAAACAATTCTGAGGCAGCAACACTTCCTAAAAAATTTGTTGTCCAGTGAAATTGGCCCAGATACTGACCAGTAGGCATACAAAACCCAACAGAACAAAACAAGGAGTCTCTACCTGGCTGTTCCACCTTCAGTCCAAAACAATTCAGCTGCACAGACATCTGTGAGGGCTCTTTATAAAAGCACTCTAATCAGTTCCAATCCACTGGTCTTTCTCAGTATTTCACTTTTTTTGTGTTTGTTTTATATATTCATTCGCAAGATGTGGGTATCACCAGCAATCCCAGCACCATCTCTTCATCCCTCATTGCCTGAGCTGAGGAGAGAGATTAAAGTCAATCATATTGGTGAGTCTGTATCGTGAGTAAGCTAATCATGATAAAGCCAGAAAACCTCCTTCCTCACAGACCATTCATAAACAACATGGGTTACATAAGTTGATAGTTTCATAACTTTTTCTTTAAACTACTAATGTATTTAATTACATGGATTAAAATTCCCCAACAGTCTTGTTTGATCAATTTCTTGAGCAAAGGTAGTGTACAATGCTTGACGAAAGTAGGCCATCAACAGTCCATGCTGCACTGGGCTGCAATCATCACTGCTCTTCTGTGTGCTTCTGAAAACAGGCACTTCAAAGAGCTGGAGTTACACCAATGATATCATCTCCACGGAATCTTCCAGGTTCACTTTCAGCTGATCACGAATACTAGAACCAATCAGGAATAAAAGAGGAAGGATGTACCTGCAGTCAGAGACGGTATGGGAGGTCCCCAATAAGTACATTGCTTCAGTATTTACCATTGAGAGGGACTTTGCCAAATGTGAAGTCGGCACAGTGTGCTGAAAAACGTCAAGGTTAAGAAAGAGGATGTTTTGGAACTTTTGAAAGACTTTAGGACAGGTAAGACCCAGGGCCAGGCAGGATATACACCAAGTACTGTGGGAAGTGAGGAAAGAGATTACAGTGCCATTGGAGACAATCTTCACATCCTCCCTTGTCAGAGGAATAGTACCAGAAGATTAGAGAGTGGCAAATATTATTCCTTATGTTCAAGAAAGGTAACAGGGATAATCCTGGGAATTATGGATCAGTGAGTCTTACATTTGTGGTGGACAAACTCTCGGAGCAGATTCTTAGAGATGGGATTTATGAGCATTTGGAGGAGCATTAGGGATGGTCAGCCTGCCTCTGTGAGGGGCAGATTGCACCTCATGAGCCTGACTGATTTTTTTTTTAAAAGAGGAAGTGAGGAAACAAATTGATGAAGGCAGAGTGGTGAATGTGATGTACAGATCTGGATATTAGATAGGCATTCATCAAGTTTCCCCATGGTACTCTCATTCACAAAGTCAGGAGCCATGAAAACTTTGCTGTGTGGATTTCAGTTTGTTGCTCACAGAAGGCAGAGTGTGGTAGTAGACGGATTGTATTCTGTCTGGAAATCTGTGCCTGGTAGTGTTCTGCAGGGTTCTGTTCTGGGAACCCTGATCTTTGTGATTTCTTTTTTACATGTGACCTTGATGAGGAAATGGATAGGTGGGCTAGCAAGCTTGCAGGTTTCGTGAAGGTTGGTGGTGTTGTAATAGTGTAGAAGGTTGTCATAGGTTACAATGGGACATTGATTGGATGGCTGACAGGGCTGACAAGTGGCAGATACAGTTCAGCCCAGAACAGTGTGAAGTGATTCACTTTGGAAGGCCGAACTTGAGGGCAAGTTACAAGGTTAATGGCAGGATTCTTAACCATGTAGGAACAGAGAGATCTTGGGGTCCACATCCATAGATCCCTCAAAATTGCCACTCTGGTTGATAGAGTAGTTAAGAAGGCATATGGTGTGTTGGCCTTCAGTAGTCAGAGGACTGAGTTCAAGCACCATGAGGTAATATTGCAGCTCCATAAAACACTGATCAGACCACACTTGGAGTATTGTGTTCATTTCTGGTTGCTTGATTATAGGAAGGATGTGGATGCTTCAGAGAGGGGATAGAAGAAACTAACCAGCATGCTGCCTGGATTAGAGAGCATGTCTCATGACAAACGGGTGGGTGAGCTAGTATTTTTCTCTTTAGAGGAAAGGATGATGATAGAAGATTTGATAGAGATGTATAAATTGATCAGAGACAAAGATACAGTGAACAGCTAGTACCTTTTTCCCAGGTAACAATGGCTAACAAGAGATGACAGAATTTTAAAGTGAACAGCAGAAACTATCAGGGGGATGTCAGAGGTAGGTTTTTTTTAATTAACACAGTAGTAAGTGCCTGAAACACACCACTGGGGGTGCTGGTAGATGTAGATACATTAGGGACATTGTATTTGTCTCATGGATGAAAGACAAATTGAGTGCTATGTGGGAGGGAAGGGTTCAATTTATCTTGGGGTAGGTTAAAAGGTCAGCAGACAATACCTTGGGCCAAAGGGCCTGTACTGTGCTGTACTGGTCTACGTTCGATGTTTTAATATCAGCATCCCAAACAAACAACCTCCCCGACAGAAGGACCCTGACTACACTTCATTGGTTTGCTTAAGTAAGCCACAGCATTTCCAACAAACTTCTAAGCAGATACTCCATTCAACACTCTGCCAAGGGGTGGGAAGAAGGCAGGTGAAAATATGTTCTCAAAGCCACTTCGAGGAGATTCAGCATCCCAATCTTGGAACTGCTGGCCGGTGAATGTTCAAAGTGAAGAATGCGTATTCCAACTGGCATTAAGAAACTAGACCCCATTTGTCAGGAGCATAGAGAAGCCCAATACAAGTGGAGAAAGAATCTCACAATCTCACCATCAGTCCACCCCATAAAATACATTTCTCCCCACCTGTGACAGAATCAATGCTTCCCATGATGGCCCCATTAATCACCTCAGCACCAACATAACTGGGATGAGAACAAGTCATTTTCAATCCGGGGAGCTACCTGAGAAATAAGATCAAAGCACTGCATATATCTATAATGTGAGCCTAAAGGAAATGAAGATTTAAAAGGAACAGAAGGAAATTAATTTACAGTTATTAGGAGGAAACAGCTCAAAATAGCCACTGTCCAATATTCTTGCCACAAAAATTGGCTTGCACCAGAAACATTAAAACCTACAGATTTTTCTCATGATATAATAACAAATCTTCTTTTGCAACTAAGTTTAGTAGGCATTTCTTTAGTACTTCAGAAAATCCTCAACATTTTCTGAAAGTAATTTGAACTTATATTAAACACATAGCTTGGAAAGTGGCATAGAGTGCGAACCTGCAGAACTTAACTGCAGCCTTTACCCATGATGGCAGAAAAACCTGAAATAGGTTTCAACTTCAATGAGTGACAGCAACAAGTTTAGATAAGTTCTGATTTGAAATGTTAACTCTGCTTTCTCTCTCCCCTGAATGTTCTCTTATCTGCTAAATATTTGGTAAATTAGTAAATATTTTAATATTGTCATATACATAAGTACACTGAAATTTTGTCTTGTATACCATTCATACAGATAAATTAATTACACAGTGCACTGTGTTAGTACAAGGTAAGATAATAGAGTGAGGAATAAAGTGTTATAGTTACAGAGAATGGACAGTGTAGGTAAACAATGTTGTGCAAGTCATTAAATACATTGTGAAGTTAGGAGTGCATCTTGACGTACCAGGGCTATTCAATAGAAATTTAACAGCTGTTTGTGAGGTTCATGGTATGCTTTCAGGCTTTTGTATCGTTTACCCATTGGAAGGAAGGGTGAGGAGAGGAGAGGAGAGGATGTCTGGGGTGTGCGACGTATTTGGTTATGTTGGCTGTTTTACTTGGGCCAGAAGTTCCCAAACTGGGATTCACAGACCCCTCAGTTAATGGTAGGGATCCATGGCATAAAAGATATTTGGAACCCCTGGCTTAGGCAGTGGGAAGTGTAAACAGAGCCCATGGCGGGGAGGCTAGATCATATGATGTGCTGAGCTATGCAGTTTCTTACGGTCACAGGCAGAGCCGTTGCCATACCGAACCGTGCTGCACCCCGATTGGATGGTTTCTATGGTGGACTGCTAAAAATTGGTGAGCCTCAAAGTAGACATGCCATATTTCTACAGCCCCCTGAGGAAGTAGAGGCACCGATAAGCCTTCATGGCCGTGGCATCGATGTGGTTGGGGTAGCTCAGCACGTTAGTAAAACTCCCCCCTAAGGACCATTGATGTAGACTGACACATATGCACTGCCCCACTCCTGAAGTCAATAACCAGCTCGCTGTTTTATTTGCTGATTTTGTTGAAGATCCAGCTTCAAAGGGAGGGGTTGTGTCCCAAGTCTTGGAGTTTGGGGATGAGTTTGCTTGGAATTATAGTATTAAAGGCAGAGTTCTAGTCAATGAATAAGTCTAATGTAGGTGTCTTTACTGTCCAGATGCTCCAAAGATGAGTCTAGACTGATTTGTATAGACCTGTTTTAGCACTGTTAATTGCAGTGGATTGAGGCTGTCTGGGAGGTTGGAGTTAATGTCTGCTGTGACCAGCCCCTCAAAGTACTTCATCATGGTGGATGTCAGAGCCAACAGGTGATAGTCAATAAGGGACATTACGTTGTTTTTCCTTGGGTACCAAGATGAGGGTCACCTTCTGAAAGCAGCTGTAAGCCTTACATTGAAGCAGATTGTCTGCAAATAACTCCACCAGCTGATCTTTGTTTTAAATTTCCAATATCCTCAGTTCTTCTCAACAACATCAAATTGTTTGCTCCATTGGTGATAAAAAGGTACAACTGTACACACTTCTATTAGGTACTGACTTCCTGTCAGTGTGCATACCTCACACCAGATTTCTAATACTCCACTAAAAGGTTGATTTACATCCACCATCTGTTGCTTGATCATGAGTTCTCTCTTTTATCAAACTGAATAAAGTGCAAACACCTGATATCTCCACCAGGCTAAGTAAACCATTGCTAATTCGAGTCTGTCATTGTGCATAATTGAAGTTATATGAAAGGTCATCCGTGATTACTATTCAGTTAGTTGCCTAGCCCCGAGGATAGCAGGTAACATCAGCACACCAGGCACAGTTAATCTCTCTTCTTTTTCCAGCCCCCATTTTTAAAAGATTAACAGTTGTAGACATACAGCTGATCCGACTGAATTTCAAATGGTCTATTTAAATCGTGAAGGAAGCAAACCATAAAGAGGGCATCTGTTTGTTAAATTCATGTGAAAACACCTTTTATATGACACATTTTAAATTTGTTTCACTTTAACCTTCCAAGTTTTTTCTGACTAGTAAGTTTTGTAGTAGAAATGTTTAAGAGAAATTTGGATATGCACATGGCTGGAAGAGGTGTAAAGGGCTATGGTCCAGCTGCAGGTCAATGGGACCAGGCAAATTAATAGCTTGGATGGACTAGGTGAACCAAAGGGCTTTGCTTCAGTGTTCCAGGACTATGACACTAGATGCTCTTTGAACATAAAGATTTGACACAGACTGCTCTCATTTTAATAGCCTTTGAGTCAGAACATTACAAATGGACGTGAATCAAGGATGAGCAAACTTTAAAATGTTCTTCAGTGACAACATAATCTATTCAATAACTAGGAAATGCAAAGAGAAAAAAATATACAATGGAGTCATATTTGCTGTACATACTCTTTTTCCTTTGTTCAAATGAAATTGAAAATCTCAAATCGCATTGGTGCGGGGACGGCAGGTGGGCAAATCACTGAACATGCTCGAATTAAAGGGCTTCACTTTCCAAGCCTCTGGAAAATCAGCAGCACCACTAATTGGAGCATGGTCGTATTTCCAGACCCAGCTGAGCAAATGTCCATGCTCAGGATACAACCCTCTCAGGGTCTTAAGAGCTGGCAGATTACACCAAAAATGTAGCCTTCTTAGGGGTCAAGTTATAAAGTTTATTTCGCCAAGAGTTTTACTGACTGCCAAATTTAACTGAATCTTTGCACTCTTTGCTGTCTTAGTGACCACCAAAAGCATCTATCAGATTCCACCATGAGCAAGTTATGAAAGTGACGTACTTCATGATAAAATGCACTGCACAGGCTAAGCTTGAATAATTATGGGGGCTACACATGGATTTACAAATTATTATTTTACACCATAACCATAAGACATTGGAGCAGAATTAAGCTATTCTGTCCATCGTGTCTACTCTGCCATTTGAACATTGTTGATCCATTCCGCTCTCAACCCCATTCTCCTGCTTTTGCCCTGTAACCCTTTCATGCCCAGACTAATCAAGAATCGTGCTTGTTATTTCCTCAAAGAATTCCAATGGATTTGTCAAGCAATATTTTTCCCCTAAGGAAACCAACTTTGGCCTGTTTTATCATGTACCTCCAACTATCTGAAATCTCATTCTTAAGAATCGACTTCCAACATCTTTTTCCAACCACTGAGGTCAGGCTGACAGGTATATAACTTCCTTTCTTCTGCCTCCATGCCTCCTTGAAGAGTGGAGTGACATGTACAATTTTTCAGTCTTCTGGAACTATGCCAGAATCTCGTGACCCCTGAAGGGTTATTACAAATGCTTCCACAATCTCTACAGTGACCTCTTTCAAAACCATCGGGTGTAGACCATCTGATTCAGGTGACTTATCTACTTCCAGACCTTTCAGCTTCCCAAGCACCTTCTCCCTAGCAATAGCAACTGCACCCACTTCCCCTGACATTCTAGAACTTCCAACATACTACTAGTGTCTTCCACGGAGAAGCCTGGTACAAAAAATGTATTCATTTTGTCCACCATTATATTGATCCCCAATACTACCTCCCCAGCGCCATCTTTCAGTGGTCCAAAATCTTCTCGACTCTCTTTTACTCTTTATATATCTGGAAAAAAGTACTTCAGTATCCTCTTTGATGCTCTTGGCTAGTTAACCTTGAAATTTCACCTTTTTGCTCCTTATGATTTTTTAATTGCCCTGACCGATTGTAAACAATCAACTTCCACCTTAAATATCCACATGGACTTAGCCTCCACTATAATCTGTGGCAGAGCATTCCTCAGATTTACTACCCCCTGGCTAAAAAAATTCCTCCTTACCTCCGTTCTAAAAGGTCGCCCCTCTATTTTGAGGCTGTGCCCTCTAGTTCTGCATACACTCACCATAAGAAACATCTTCTTCACTTCCACCCTATCTAGTCCTTTGAACATTCTGTAGGTTTCAATGAGATCCCCATGCATTCTTCTAAATTCCAGTGAGTACAGGCCCAAAGCTGCCAAATGCTTCTCATATGTTAAACCTTGCATTCCCGGAATCAGCCTCATAAACCTCCTCTGGACCAATGACAACGCATCCTTTCTGAGATATGGGGTCCAAAACTGTTGACAATACTCCAAGTGTGGTTTGACTTGTGTCTTAAAAAAGCTCAGCATTATCTCCTTGCTTTTATCTTCTATTCCCCTTGAAATAAATGCCAACATTGCATTTGCCTTCTTTACTACATGCTCAACCTGTAAATTAACCTCCTGGGAGGCTTGCACAAGGACTAAGTCCCTCTGCACCTCTGATGTTTGAAACTTCTTCCCATTTAAATAATAGTCTGCACTATTTTTCTTTCTACCAAAATGCATTATCATACATTTCCCAACATTGTATTCCATCTGCCACGTTTTTGCCCTTTCGTCCAATTTGTCTAAGTCCTGCTGCAATTGCTTGCTTCCTCAGCAATACCAACCCCTTCACCAATCTTTGTATCATCCACAAACTTTGTCACACAGCCATCAATTCCATTATCCAAATGATTGAAAAATAATGTGAGAAGTAGCGGTCCCAATACTGACCCTGAGGAACACCACTAGTCACTGGCAGCCAACCAGAAAAGGCCCCCTTTACTCCCACTCACTGCCTCCTGCCTGTCAGACATTCCTCTATCCACGCCATTGGACACCATTGGATTTTATCTTGTTCAGTAGCCTCATGTGCGGCACCTTATCAAATGCCTTCTGAAAATCCAAGTAAATGACATCCACTGCCTCTCCTCTGTCCAGCCTGCTTGTTACTTCCTCGAAGAATTCCAACAGGTTTGTCAGACAAGATTTCCCTTAAGAGAAACCATGCTGACTTCGACTTATTTTATCATTAGTCTCCTAGTACCTCAAAAACTCATCCTTAAAAATAGACTCCAACACTTTCCCAACCACTGAGGTTAGGCTAACTGCCCTATAATTTCCTTTTTTTGCCTTCTTCCCTTCTTAAGGAGTGGAGTGACTTTTTCAATCTTCCAGTCCTCCAGGACCATGCCAGAATCAAGTGATTCTTGAAAGAACATAATCAATGCATCTGTTATCTCTTCAGCAACCTCTCTCAGGACTCTGGGATATAGAAAATCTGAACCACATGATTTATCCATCTTAGAACGTTTGAGTTTGCCTAACACTTCTTCCTTTGTAATGGCAATAGTACTCACTCCTGCTCCCTGACATGCATGGACCTCTGGCACACTGCTAGTGTCTTTCGCAGTGAAGACAGATGTAAAGTACCCATTAATTTCATCTGCCATTTCTTTGTCCCCCACCTCCTGGATCTGTTGGAATGCACCCTCAGGTTTTGAAGGAGTAGCTGGAGAGATTGCGGAGGCATTAACAATGATCTTTCAAGAATCAGTAGATTCTTGCATTGTACCAAATGACTGAAAAATTGAAAATGTTAATCTGCTATTTTAGAAGGGTGGGAGGCAGCAGAAAGGAAACTATCGACCTGTTAGCCTGACATCAGTGGTTGGGAAGTTGTTGGAATCGATTGTTAAGGATGAGATTACTGAGTACCTGGAGGCAAATGACAAGATAGGCCAAAGCCAGCATGGTTTCCTGAAAGGAAAATCCTGCCTGACTAACCTACTGCAATTTTTTGAGGAAACTGCATGCACGGTAGACAAAGGAGATACAGTAGACGTGGTGACTTGGATTTTCAGAAAGGCCTTTGACAAGTACCACACAGGAGGCTGCTCAGCAAGATAAGAGCCCATGGAATTACAAGAAATTTACTAGCATGGGTGGAGCATTGGCTGGTTGACAGAAAACAGACAGTGGGAATAATGGGATCCTATTCTGGTTGGCTGCCAGTTACCAATGGAGTTCCACAAGGGTTGGTGTTAGGACTGCTGCTTTTTATGATGTATGTCAATGATTTGGACTATGGCATTAATGGATTTGTGGCTAAATTTGCCGATGATACAAAGACAGGTGAAGGAGTGGGTAGTGTTGAGGAAACAGAGAGCCTGCAGAGAGACTTAAATAGTTTAGAAGAATGGGTAAAGAAGCGACAAATGAAATACATGCTGGAAAGTGTATGGTCATGCAGTTTGGTGGAAGAAATAAACAGACTGACTATTATTTAGATGGGGAGAGAATTCAAACTGCAGAGATGCAAAGGGACTTGGGAGTCCTTGTGCAAGATACCCTAAAGGTTAACTTCCAGGTTGAGTTGGTTGTGAAGAAGGGGAATGCAATGTTGGCATTTATTTCTAGAGGTATAGAATATAAAAGCAGGGATGTGATGTTGAAGCTCTATAAGGCACTCGTGAAACTATACTTGGAGTATTGTTTGCAGTTTTGAGCTCCTTATTTTAGAAAGGATATACTGACATTGGAGAGGGCTCAGAGAAGATTCACGAGAATGTTTCCAGGAATGAAAGGCTTACCATATGAGGAAAGTCTGGCAGCCCCTCGGCTGTATTCCCTGGAGTTCAGGAGAATGAGGGGGGATCTCATAGAAACATTCCAAATGTTAGAAGGCCTGAATAGATTAGATATGGCAAAGTTATTTCCCATGGTAGGGGATTCTAGGACAAGAGGGCACAACTTCAGGATTGAAGGATGTCCTTTTAGAACTGAGATGTGGAGAAATTACTTTAGTCAGACGATGGTAAATCTGTGGAATCTGTTGCCACGAACAGCTGTGGAGGCCAAATCATTGGGTGTATTTAAGACAGAGATAGATAGGCTCTTGATTAGCCAGGGCATCAAAGGGTATGGGGTGAAAGCAGGGGAGTGGGGATGACTGGAAGAATTGGATCAGCCTATGATTGAATGACAGAGCACTCAATGGGCCGAATGGCCTGCTTCTGCTCCTATAGCTTATGGTCTTATAATTCCCTTGCCAGCATCATTTTCCAGTGGTCCACTATCAACTCTCACCTCCCTTTTACTCTTTATATAACTGAAAAAAACTTCTGGTATCCTGCTTTATATTATTAGCTAGTTTGCCCTCATATTTCATCTTTTCCCTTTATAGCTTTATAGTTGCCTTTTGTTCGATTTTAAAATTTTGTGACTACTCCTCTGACTATGGATCTTGATCTGTTATAATAATGTTAAGTCAAATGTAAAGACTATTAGCAAATATGTTTAGAGAATTCACTCTCAAATGTTGGTTCAGATCTACTTATAACAATGACAATAAGACTTTTTATGTTCTTAGTTATTTCCAAAATTGCCGGATGAATTTTTCTGAGACCTGAGCTCAAAACATTTTTTTGTTTAATTATAAATTAGCTGGCACTGAGCTGTAATCAAAACTGGCTAACTTGGGAAAAATATCGCCCAAGAATCATGGAAATGCTCCTCTGAAAAAAGTTCTAAATGTTCAAAGGATTATTTTATTGTCAAAGAGTGTATGTGTAATATAATTCTGATACTTGTCTACTCCAAATAGCCATTGAATACAGAAAGACGATGAGTGTTGATGAAAGAAATCAACTTCCCTCCCCTCCAACCAACATAAAAAGAAAAGAAACAAAGCTCACAGACCCCAAAATCCCCCCTTGCCCGCAGCAAAAAACAGCAACAATAATAGTCTACACAAGAACCCCCTACACATAACAAACCCGATCCCCTCACTCATAGAAAAGAACAGCCCCCCACTTACAAAAAAACTAACAGATCTCCCACCCACCAATCGTCCACAAGAAAGAAAACACCAAAAAACTGAAGGAAACCAGTATAAAATTCTGTCCAATAATCACATAAATCTCAAAATATGGGAAACACTTTTTCGCCTGTATACAAGGAAAGCAGCTGCACGAACTCAGTCCTTCTGTAAAGAGTGAGCGCTGACTCGGGTCCAAACCACAACGAACCAGATCAATTGCACTGAGATGGGGCCAAATGCGCTGATCCAGTGTCGAACACACAAATACAGCTGCTGACTATCTCTGTTGGGAGCCATCAGTGACCCTCTCCATCTCCCTCTGTGCTTTGAGATAGAGCCATTCATGACCCCAAGCCTCATCTCTGATCTTTACCACAAGTCAGCTTGTGTTCTCGAACATTTTGCGCCCCCCCCCCCCCACCATCTCCGATCTCAACTAGGCAGCTCTCCAGACAGAGCACAGTGATGTATCCTTTGACCCAGATTCAAGCTGTCCATCACAGGGTCTAACAGTTTCCGTAACATAAACAAGACAAAAAGAACATGTGAAAGGTGTAGAAAAAGTGAAAGTGTTGGAAAGATTTGCTATCTGAAAGATGTCCCCCGAGGAATCATTCGCTGGTGCCATCTTGACTGCTGGGTAGAGTGAAGAGAGTTCACTTTTTCATCTGGAAAATTGATGCCTTAAATGATCATGTTTTTTATAATACAGCAGTATACTTCAAACATAATTACATGATATCCCAGCATTAATAGATAATTTTAATTTTTAGCTTATTGCTCACTGAAACTTTTTATTTTTTTAATGAACTCCTGAATAAAAGTTGTCAGTTTTTAGATTTAACACTGAGTATAATCAGGCATTAATCATTGGCTCTAAGAGGGTCCTTAAGAAACTATTTAGATCATAAGCACAAGGGATTGTGCAGTTATTAGGAATCCAGGGAAAGTCTTCTGGAGGAACTCAGCAGATGAGGTATCTATGGAGGGGAATAAAGAGTCAGCATTTCAAGCCAAGGCCCTTCATCAGGCCTGGAAAGGAAGGGAATGAAGCCAGAATAAGATGCAAAGAGGGGAAGGACTACAAACTGGCAAATGATAGGTAAAACCAGGTGAAGGGGGAGGTGAGTGAGTGGGTGGGAGAAGGGGATGAGTGAGAAGCTGGGAGGTGTTTATCTCAAAAATAAATAAATAGATAGATAAAGGTGAAGAGTGGAAGAGGTAGATGAATTAATCTGATAGAAGAGGACAGCAGACCATGTGAGAAAGGGAAGGAAGAGGGGCACCAGAAGGAGTTGATGGGCAAGTGAAAAGAAGAATAGTGGTAAGAGGGAAAAAAAGAATGGGGGATGGAAAAGGTGGGGGGGAGAAATTAGCTGAACTTGGAGAAGTTGCTGCTCATGTTGGAGATTGTCCAGGTGGAATATGAGGTGTTGCTCCTGCAACCTGAGAATGGCCTCATTTTGGCAGTAGAGGAGGCCATGGACCAACATATGGCTATAGGAATGGAAAGTAGAGTCAAAATGAATGGCTTCTGGGACAGCACACCTATTGCAGCTGATGGAGTGAAGGTGCTTGATGAAGCAATCACCCACTGTACATGAGGTTTCACAAATTTAGAGGTGGCTGCACCAAAAGCATCGGATACAATAGATAACCCTGAAAGGCCTGCAAGTAGAGTGCTTCCTTACCTGGAAGGACAGTTTGGTGCCCAGGATGGTGGTGACGGGGTAGGTGTTTTGCTTGCAGAGAGTAAAAAGTGATTTCTACTATCAGGAAAACAGGATTGCAAATACTACTGAGGGGATCTCCGGGGTCTCCCTCCCCTCATTTGTGACATTTACTGGGAGCATTGTAGATCAAGGGCCAGAAGCATTGTTCAGGATTCCCACCGCCCATCCCACAATCTTTCTGACCCATTACTGTCAGGAAAGAGGTACCTGAGAATCAGGACTAGGACAGCCAGACTGGGTAACAGCTTCTTCCATCAGGCTGCGAGACTAATGAATACCCTGGCACCACCGAGCTCTCGTCACTGAGACAGTGAGCTGTTGACTGTTTACTTGTGCTGCACACTATATGCATTTTGAATTGTATTTTATTAGCATTTATGGTCATATTTTGTTTTATGTGCTGTCCGTGATATATGTTCTGTGGGAACTCCATGGTACAGAGGAACATTGTTTCGTTTGGTTGTATATACATACAGTCAGATGACGGTATACTTCAACTTGAACTTAAGTTCAAGATCGGTGGAGATCGGAGGAGAGGAACAGGTAGACAAGGCAGTCATGCGGAGAGCGTTGTCTGTGGAAAGCAGAGGATGGGGGGAGGGATAAATGTGTTTCATGATAGATTTTAAGTTCAGGATCACAGCAGCTTGTGGACATTCTTTTCTCATTTTTTTAAAATAGACTCAATAACATTTTGCAATTATTTCATATTTAAACTCGGGGAAACATGACTAGCAGGAGCTTTCCAAAGTCTGCGACCTGCAAAAAAGACAAGAGTAGCAAGAACAGATGTGACACAACCATCTGCAAGTTTTACTTGGAGTCAAATACAAAACTTATCTGGAAGTGCATCTGTATTTCCTTACGTGAACCTACTGGGACTAAATCATGGAACCCCTTTACTACTAACACATTGAAAGTACCCTCACAAGACAGCACTGGTTCAAGAAGGCCACTTGCTACGGTGTTTCCAAGAGCAATTGGGGAAGAGAATAAATGTCCATATCATGAATTAAAAGGACATAATATCCATGTAATTCAAAATATGGGCATAAAAGCTTTATGTACATTTTGGCACATATTATCTACAATATAAATTTTTAAAGAAGCCAAGGACAGTGTTAACATTCATAGTGATTAAAAATTGCTACTGTCAGACTATATTCAGACATGACAAACCCAACTAACAGTATGGAAAGAAGTTCTATTTAATGACGATACAAAAATTCTGGGAGACTCACAGGATGATGCAACAATACTAAAAACAGAGATGCAGTACTTCTTAAAATCCTTGGGTTCCAAATGAAATACTGTGGATATTGGACAGAAAAATGCAACTGGGATCACTCTCTGCACAGCTGCCTTGTCCACATGTTCCTCCTCACTGATCTCCCTCCTAGCAATTTAAGTTCAAGTTTATTGTCATCTGACTACATGTGTACGACCAAACGAAACAATGTTCCTCTGTACCAAGGAGCTCCCACAAAGCATATATCACAGACAGCACATAAGACAAATTACTACCATAAATACGTTAATAAAATACCATGCAACTAGAAAATACAGGAAACATTTAAATTTGTAGAGTGAAGAAAAGTGCTGACAAATATCTTTTTTTATCAGTTTCTGTCATTGCCAATTGTATTTAGGAAGCTTTAACTGACATGTCCATGTCCTTGTATTGTACTGTCTTTAATTTATGATTTCTTGCCAGATCTTTACTTGGCTGCAATAAGAAGAATATTTTCCCTCAGAAAATTATACTGCTATGTGTTTATCAACATCGAGCCATCTACTATGGGTGTTAGGTAAATTGGCACCCAGGTAAATATCCTTAGAGAGCAGAATCTCCTTCAGCAGCCCCTTGGATCAAGGATGATGTCTTCTGCTGTATTTCTGTGGATTCCGAGGTGACCGGCAAGGCCAATATGGGATCTGTAGTCTACCACAGATCGATCAGCAGGTGCCCGCTGAGACAAGCAGGGGCCCGGTTTGTGAAGTGGTGCACTTTATCTAGGGCTCCTGCATGGACTTGAGGTTCGCAGTGCCCTCCTGAGTTTCTTCACCTCCACTTTGAGGGGGCATGGACAGCAGATTCCCTAAAGTCAAATGGGGGCATCGCATTTCCTGAAGCAGCTTTTGAGCACAAACCTGAATCTGGTCCCATCAACAGTATAACCTTCCCCCAACACGTTAAGCAACCCCCCATTTAGCGGGTCTCCATTAAATAAATGGAGAACAAGCACTCAGAGTACTGGGAAGGGTTGTACCCCCTGCTGAAGGCAACCTTAGAGATGGGGGGGGGGGTGAAAGGAAAGATGATCATCAAGGAAGAGGGCTAATGGAGAGGAAATAGGGGTGTTGAATGAGGAGTGAACGAGATGCTGCCGGACTACGATCGAATTTACAAGGAATTTGCAAAGAGAAGCAAAAACGAGCAGATTAACAGTCAG
The DNA here is from genome assembly GCF_030144855.1 of Hypanus sabinus. Lineage (NCBI taxonomy): Eukaryota > Metazoa > Chordata > Chondrichthyes > Myliobatiformes > Dasyatidae > Hypanus > Hypanus sabinus. The sequence goes on from NC_082707.1 coordinate 37,080,187, forward strand.
TGGGTGCCAACCGCAAGTGCTGGGATGATTTACTATGTGGGCTCAGAGATGAAAAATGGTCATTGTGCGACCAAAGAGCGTACGCTGCCCATAAAACAAAATTCACTTCACCAGAGACTGCAGGAAATGGGAGGGAGAGAGCTGGAAAGGACAGGAAGCGGAGTCGTAACGTTTGATGTTGCATTCAGAAATGCGGCCACTCTGAATGCAAATAGAAAACTTGATTCAATAAAAAGTTACATTATATTTTGTACATGTCCGGCTAAAATGTTTTATGTTATCTAAACGTAAAATTGTCGTCAAATTTTTCGGAATAAATCGTTCTCTACAATGATAATATGTATGGTATTGGTCATCAGAAACAAAGCATTTGTTTAGAAGTCAAACCATTATATAAACGAGTTAGGCTGTGTTAAGAGCTAAAGAAAATTATATATCCCGCAAAGGTCGGGAGATCAATTTACTTAATACTCCGAAGGATGCAGCTAACAATTAGAAAATCGCTTTATTGTGACATAAAGGCCGCCCCCTTCTTCAAGTATATTCATTGGAAGCGTTTCTCATGAAAATATCTGATCAACAAATTGTTTCTCTTTAAAGTACGACACATGTAAAAGTTATTTATTGCAAAGAGAAGCGAATAATGTTGGTTCGGTGCTGAATTGAGAAATGTTACGAGTTCCGACCCCAGACTCCGAAACGGCTGGAATTACGAACGGAAACATTGTTGGGCTGTGAACAGACGTTGCTCGAATCATTATAAAACTCCACAGCTGAAAGGAGCTCATAAATGTTTTATTTGTCCGGAGGTAACGAAATCAACACCCTACATCTTTAGCAAGGAGAACCGGGGCTAATAAATAAAATACTCTTTAAAGTGTCAAACATTTCAAATAAAGGAGTGATAGATAAACACTTAAAAAGAAAGACCGTCTAAGCGACTGGAGGGGTTGGGCTTCAAAGTCACTTAACAGAATGATTTTTTATTAAAATAACAATTCTTAATACATTGTCCTTTAATGAGAGAATGCTTTCTTTACCCTGATTTGCGATCACAGGGGAAACAGATCAAATCAGTTAAGCAGTAACGTTCTATGTTCCAACTCAAGCCTCCCGTTATTCCTGCCGCACTTTTCCACCTGCAACGTTTTAAGGGGAAAAGTTATACAAAAACCCATCAGTCCTGCGACCGATTGCAAAGATGTCCCAATGCGTCCGGAGGTCGCCGTTTACCTGACTGTTGAACGCCTCTGCTGTTACTGCCTTCGCCAAGAGTTGCTGTTCCCGGGGAGTGTACAGGACGCTGCTCCTGTTGCGATCCTGCATCCGCCGCCCTCCCTCTGGCTCACAGCCTCTGTCGCGCACATTTGGGGGCAGTCTGCGCCCATTTCAAGGACGTCTCCCAGGATTCCGGGAGCAGAGAGCTTGGTCTCTCTCTTCGGATCGGCGCACGAGTAGGAGACGGACTGCCTATAAACACCGCTGGCTTTAAAGCGACACCCTATTATTGCAGGGCGAGTAAACACAAGCAAAGGGCTTTCGGCTGGTGGCACACAGCAAGACCATCCTCACTGCAACTACCCTTCGCCTACCCACCACAAACATTTCCCTAATCTGCCTTCCCTCTCTTCTTCCCTTTCTCCCCGTGGGAAAACAATTTATCTCATCTGCTCCGGAAACTCCCACCACCGACTTGCCGACCCGTCTTAGTCACTCCCACTATTAATTCAACTTTGTTTCTGGTCCGGCAAACCCCAGTCTGTCATAAACTTTTAACTCCAGATCAGTACTTGGTAGCTGCTTCAACACCAGGGAGCAGAAGGCCAATAGATGGTCTGGGGGGACTGCACTAGGGACTAAAACTTTTGTCCGTAGAGGTAAATGTCAGTGTTCCTGCTCAGGGGTTGTCAAGATTCCCCGGAATAAACCACTCAACAATCCTCATCAAAATCTTCCAGTTTCTGCTGCTTTTCAAATCTTCCTTTTTCCCCCAAGTGATTCAACCCAATGTTCCCTCATCCAGTTTTCCTGTTGTGATCCCTGCCCATTAATCTTCAACCCTGGCTGGTGGCTTAGGCAGCACTGGTCCAAGTTACACCTTCACAGAGTGAGGAAACAGACCCTCCGGTCCATTGTGTCCACACTGACCATCAAGCGTCCGTCTACACTAAGCCAAACTCCAATCCTTATTCTCCCTACTTTCATTCACCTACACACGAAGGTACTTTACAGAGTTCAGCTCACACATCTTTGGTATGTGGGAGAAACTAGAACACCCCACACAATCACAGCAAACCCAAAGACTAAAACCCAGAGGTCAGGATCTGCACTGTGACTAGCACATAAACGTCATCACAAAGGGGGCACAACAGAGCCTTTACTTTCTCAGAAGTTGCGTAGAGTTGGCACATCACCAAAATGTGGGGTTTCCCTTCCTCCACCAATGATGCTGCCCTCACCCGTGTCTCCTCCATTTCCCAGACATCCGTGCTCACCCTATCTTCCTGTCATCTTAACAGGGTGATGGTCCCTCTTGTCCTCACCTACCATCCCATAAGCCTCTGCATCCAACTCATCCTTCTCCACAACCTCCGCCTTCTTCAATGGGGCCCTACAACCAAGCACATTTTTATATTCTACCCCCCCCCCCCCGGTCCTCTGCCTTCTGCAGGGATCACTCCCCCTGTCCATTCATCCCTCCTCACTAATCTCCCTCGTGGCACTTACCCTGCAAGTGGTAGAGGTGCTACACCTCCCCATTTGCCTCCTCCCTCACCTCCATTCAGGGCCCCAAACTCCTTCCAGGTGAGGCAACATTTCACTTACGCATCTGTTGGGGTCATCTACTGTATCGGGTATTCCCATTATGTCTTCTTCTATATCGGTGAGACCCAGCATAGATTGGGTGACTGCTTTGTTGTCCACCTCAGCTCCATCCACAAAAAGCGGAATGGCCAACCATTTCAATTCTTATCCCCATTCCCATTCCAACATATTGGTCCATGGCCTTCTGTCATGGGAGGCCACTCTCAATTTAGAAGAGCCAACACCTCATTTCCCATCCACTTTCTTCTCCAGCATCTGAACAGTCTCATCATAATTGCAGGGAACATCAATCATGTTAACCTGCAAGACGTTTTAGCCAAATTCCACCACTCATCACCATGGCCGCTAAGGGACCACGTTTATACAGACAGACATGGTACTTACAAAGCCGTCCCACAACCTCATCATGTCTCTCTGACCACATATGCATAATGTTAATCCCAATATACTGACTGCTGCTGAAAATTTAGAAACTAGCCAGAGGACTATCACAGTATGGCCTTATGAGACAATCTCTATGCTGCAGGGTTGTTTTGAATGGATCAACTGGCAAATATTTAAGGAGTATGCTACAGAAGAAGAAATTACAGATCTTAAGGAGTCTGTCACTGGCTACATCAGTGAGTGTATAAACGATGTTGGTATCTCAAGCACAGTCATCTCATGACCTAACCAGAAGCCCTGTCTGAACACAAACATGTGCTCCCTACTAAAGCCCAGGGCACTGCCTTCAAGCCCAGAATAACTCTCAGATCAGCCAGAAAAAAACTTCATCATAGGCATCAAAAGGGCAAAGACGACATATGCACAAAAAATCCAGGGACACCTTTCTAATAATGATTCCCTGTGTATGTGGTTGGGCATCAAGGTGTTACAGACTAGACAAGGAAGAACAGTGTCGAATGCACCAGTGACATCTCCCTACCTGATGCTCTAAACAACTTTTTGCATGCTTTGAGGCATGCAACACAATGCTGGCCCGCTCCCAGGTGATCAACCCCTTACAGTGGCCAGATCAGAAAACATCTCAGGCTGAGTACTTAGGGAGAGCCCGCAGCATCTCACTGCCATTTTCATGGATGTCTTCAACACTTCACTCATCCAAGCTACTGTCTCCACATGCTTCAAGTCATCCACATTATCCAAGTATCAAAGAAACCTACACCTTCAGAACTAAATGACTATTGCCCAACGGCACCAAAGCCAGTCATCATGAAGTGCTTTGAATGGATGGCAATGGCACATCTCAAAAGCTCCTTGGACAATCATCAATATGCTTACTGACAGAACCACTCTACAACAGATACCATGGCTTCTGCCATTCACAAGCCCCTATCACACCTAGAAGACAAGGCCACTTACTGTATGTCAGAATGCTGTTTCTGGATTTCAGTTCAGCACTCAACACAACTGTGTCACAGACATTAGGGAACAAACTCTTATTCCCTGGTCTGAGCAACTGTCATCTGGGTATTGGACTTCATAATGAACTGACCTCAGATGAAGAATCTAGTGCTCTTCTGGCACAAATGACAAATAAACTCTTCTTGGGCTTCCAGCTGGGTATTGGTGTCGATTATAACCAATGTTTCAATGACAAATTCTGCCATCGAGAAGATATCAGAGTTTGTCATTGAAATGTTGGTTATTATCGATACCTATACCTGGCTGGAACCCTGAGAGGAGTTTATTAGACCTCAGGTAGTCAGGATGCACAACCACTCCCCCCTCCCCATCATCCTCAACACGGATGCCCCGGGGCAGTGTGCTGAGCCCATTGCATACAGTCTGTTCACACATGATTGCATGGCCAAACACCCAATCACATTGTTAAGTTTGCTGATGACAGGACAGTGTTGGGACTCATCACCAACAACAATAAGGTGGCCTACAAAGAGGAAATGGAAGAGTTTGAGGCCTGGTGACAGGCAAGTGACCTCTTCCTTAATGTGAATAAGACAAAGGAAATGGTTATCCACTTCCGGAGAACCCACATCACTCACACCCCTCTTTACATCAGCAGCATGGCAGTGAAAACTGTGAGCAGTTTCAAACTCATGGAAGTTTATTGTGTACAGTTCTGGTCACCGAATTATAGGAAAGATATCAACAAAATAGAGAGAGTACAGAGAAGATTTATTAGAATGTTACTTGGGTTTCAGCACCTAAGTTACAGGGAAAGGTTAAACAAGTTAGGTCTTTATTCTTTGGAGTGTAGAAGGTTGAGGGGGGACTTGATAGAGGTATTTAAAATCATGAGGGGGATAGATAGAGTTGACGTGGATAGGCTTTTTCCATTGAGAGTAGGGGAGATTCAAACAAGAGGACATGAGTTGAGAGTTAGGGGGCAAAAGTTTAAGGGTAACACGAGAGGGAATTTCTTTACTCAGAGAGTGGTAGCTGTGTGGAATGAGCTTCCAATAGAAGTGGTAGAGGCAGGTTTGATATTGTCATTTAAAGTAAAATTGGATAGGTATATGGACAGGAAAGGAATGGAGGGTTATGGGCTGAGTGTGGGTCAGTGGGACTACATGAGGGTAAGCATTCGACACAGACTAGAAGGGCCAAGATGGCCTGTTTCCGTGCTGTAATTGTTATATGGTTATATTGAGTACACATCTCACACAACCTCTCATGGTCCTGGAACACATCCTACACAGTCAAGAAAGCTACCAACGCCTCTACCTTGTGAGGAGGCTGAAGAGAGCTGGACTTTGCATACTCACGTCATTCTATTGATGCACAGTAGACAGCATCCCAGCGAGCTGTTTACTGCTCGGCACAGAAAACAAATTGTATTGCATACACAGGTAGTGAAAAATGCCCAAAGCATCACTGGCACCAGCCTACTCACCCCGCCATTGAGGACGTAATGAACATACAAAAAGTTGCCAGAAAAGGGCCAGTAACATCATGAAGGATTCCACACACTCTGCTCATGGAGTGTTTGTCCCCTCCTGCCAAGTCCACCCATCCATGCCAAGACCACCAGACTCAAACATTGTTCCTTTCCCCAAGCAATAAGGCTCCACCATTGTTTTATTATTTCCTGTCAGTCAATTATGTTCAAACTAGCATCACTTTATCAATCAATCTATGTATATACTCTATCTTATGTATTTATATTTATTGTGATTGTTTTTAAAGTTATTATTGTGTTCTTTATCTTTTTGTGTGTTGCATTGGATCTGGAATAACAACTATTTAGTTCCCCTTACACTTGCATACAGGAAATGACATTAAACAATCTTGAATCTTAACATCGCCTCCTCCCCCCAGTTTCATATTTCATCCCCCTCTCCACCTGGCTCCATCTATCACCTTCTAGCTTGACTTCCTCCCCCTCCCCCTATCTTCTCATTATGGCTTCTTCCCTCTTCCTTTCCAGTACTGATAAAGGGTCTTGGCCAGAAATGTCGATTGTTTATTCATTTCCATAGATGCTGCCTGACCTGCTGAGTTCCTCCAGCATTTTAGAAACACAGAAACATAGAGAACCTACGACCCACAATGCTGCGCTGAACATGTACTTACTTTAGAAATTACCTAGCCCTCTTTTTCCAAGCTGCATTTACCTATTCAGGAGTCTTTTAAAAGACCCTATTGTATCCGCCTCCACCACCGTCACCGGCAGTCCATTCCACGCTCTCACCTCTCTCTGCGTAAAAAACTTACCCCTGACATCTCCTCTGTACCTTCTTCCAAGCACATTAAAACTGTGCACTCTCATGTTAGCCTTTCAGCTCTGGGAAAAGGCCTCTGACTATCCACACAATCAATACCTCTCATCATCTTACACACCTCTCATCTTCCCTCGCTCCAAGGAGAAAAGGCCAAGTTCACTCAACCTATTCTTATAAGGAAAAGGGAAAAGTGCAAGATGACTGGGATCAATTTTGGTCATATGTTAATTTAAACTTAAATTAGAAGTTTGTTTTTCTGTTTCTTAGTTTTATATGTTTTCCTGTCATGGGATGGCTGTGTAAATATGCTGTACTGTATCTGCTCTATGATATGCTGTGCTGCTTTGTAAAATAAGAATAAATAATAATAAAAATTTGAATTACAAAAAAAAAATAAGGCTTGCTCCCCAATCCAGGCAACATCCTTGTAAATCTCCTCTACACCCTTTCTACAGTTTTCCCATCTTTCCTATAGTGAGGTGACCAGAACTGAGCACAGTACTCAAAGGGCTCTGACCAGTTTGTGTCCATTTTGCTCTGGATTTCTAGCATCTGCAGGATCTTTTGAGTTTATTATTTGGTATTTGCACAGTTTGTCGTCTTTCACACATTGTTTGTTTATCAGTCTTCACCTGCTTTTGCAGTTTTTCATAAAATTCTATTGCATTTCTTTTTTACAGTGAATGTCTGCAAGAAAATGAATCTCAAGGTAGCATATGTTAATATATATGTACTTCGATTTTTGAACTTTGAAGTCAAATCAGAGGAGCTGAAGGATAGCAGCTTCACCAGCTGTGCGTCTGTACCACACTGTTCTGGTAACTCTTATGTGGTTCATATGGTCTGCTCGCCTCCCCGTTCATTAAAAAAAAAACATTCAAATTCCTCCACCCCATCTGCACATCAACTGGCCACTGAACCCTCCTGCCCCGACCCTAGCATAGCACCGTCTTGCTGTCAGTGTTGGTCTTTCTCTGCTCAGTCACTTCTGATGTGCATTCGTGCCCTCCATCCATTAGTGCCTCTTATTTTCAGAACTCACATCAGAAGCATTCTCGATCACCATCCCCTTTTGATAGACTTCTGTTGCCTATCCTCTATCAAAGCCTAAGAGTGATAAACATTGGCAGAAAAAAAAAATCAAGGTTCAGCTCTTTAGCTTCTATCAGCAACCCTGAGTGTTTGGCTTCAATTCCATCAAGTGACATGTTGTCTCTCTTTCTTGATGTCACCAATAATTCATCAAGTGGATGATCTCATTTAGAGCAAATAAAATTAAACTCTGCAGATGCTGGAAATCTGTAATTAAAACTGAAGATGCTGGAAGCACCCAGCAGGTCAGGCCACAGCTGTTGGAAAAGAAACAAAGTTATTCAATGACAACGATCCTTCACTGGGGAGGAAAACAGCACATTTTTAAGATGCAAAGAAGGTGGGTTAGGGAGAGATGGGACAAAGTGAAAGGATGAGACCGGAACTGGCATGGTGATAAGCCAAAGATGCCTTCTGGCAGATGGATTAATAGGGCAATTAGGTAAAGGAATCAAATGAAAACTGTGAGAAATGTCAGGTCTGCAAATGCAGGCTCCTCTCTGTCTCCACCCAGCTCAAACTCATCACCCGCAACCTATTTAAACCTGGCACTTATCCACTCATCAAACCAACTAGCCTCAACCAGCTTCCCCAAGCCTTCTGTTGCCTTGTTGCCTTGTCATGTTAAGTATTAGTTCTCTCCTGTTTCATGGTCCCTCGAGGCTTGTTATTTTGCCGTTTATTATTAACATTATCTCTCCTCACTAAATCGTCTCTGCTGCTCTGTGTTTGGGTCAGGCCTCCTCTACACTTCACTTTCTGACAGGATAAGTGAATCATTGATTAACCCAGTAGAGTATGCTCACCTAAAGGAAGTTATCTGTCGACATGAGCACATCACCCAGAAGTCATTGATCATCTGCTTGCCTCTATCTTCCAACTCTCTGTCTCAATGCAGCAATCCCACAACATTCAACCTCCTCCTTTTGAGCCCTGGATTCTTGTGCCTGAATGTTTTGATGGATGCCTAACCCAAAGCCACAACTTCTTGTCCCAATGTGTCTCAAACTCAAACTCCAGCCATCTCTATTCTTTGGACCAAGCCAAAGTTGCCTTTATCATCTCCCTCTTGAGTGGGTGAGCTCTGATCTGAGCCACTGAGAACTGGGACAATTAATCCACCACTTGCAATTAATTCCTTAGATGCTCCATGTTCTTGACTTTCCGGGATGTGGAATGGGGGCTGCGGATTGAATCGTTCACCTGTGTCGAGGCTCACTCCATCTGCTAGATACACTGTGGAATTCAGGACCCTTGTGGTAGAGTGCAGCTGGAATTCAGAAGCGTTGTTAACTCACCTCACTCACCCACTCACACTCCCCAGCCTTCTCTTCTCCCTCTCCCCTCCTGAGCCCAAAGCACTACAACATGGCTTCATTCGACCATCCCAGTCTACAGCTGGTACAGCATTCTTGTTTGTCAAAAAGAAAGATGAGGGACTTCGTCTCTGCATTGAATACCATGGACACAACAAAATCACCATTAAGGACCGCTAGCCTCTTCCCTTGAGGGGTAGTGCATTCGAAACACTCCATGGAGCCCAGATCTTTATCAAGCAGGATCTCCAGAGCATGTACAACTTGATCTGCATCTGCCAGAGGATGAGTGAAGACAGCAGTCATAATACCCACTGACCACCATGATTACTTGATGATGCCTTTCGGACTTTCTAAGTCCAACCATTTTCCAGGCTTTTATCAACAAGATCCTCTGAGACATGCTACACATGTATTCATCTACCTAAAGGATATCCTCTTCTTCGTCAAGGACTGCCCCCCTCCCCAGACCAGGTCTGTCAGATCTCCTCTAAAACTAGTCATTTTCTTTCTTAGTTATGTCCTTTCACCCCAAGGCATAACCATGGATTCAGAGAGAGTGTGCACCATTGGTGAATGGCCCCGACTGTGATCCCTCAAATGTCTACAGCATTTCTTGGGCTTCTCCAACTTCTACCACTACAGCCAAATTGCCACCCCTCTCACCTCCCTCACCACATCACCTACCTCCGGATAACCACAGACCACACTTCCATGAAGCTCAAACGATGCTTCATCACCGCTCCCATTCTCCACCATCCAAACCCCTCTGAACCTTCCACAGTAGAGGTAGACCTAGCTGAGATGGGTGCTGGGGCCATCCTCTCCCAGCAAGAACCAGATGGGAAGGCACACCTATGTCCTTCAGTTCATGCAAGTTCAACCTTACACTACTCACCATTAAATTGGCCTTGAAGGAGTGGAGACATTGGCTGATGGGAAACACTTAGCCCTCCTTGATCTGTACTGACCACCAGAACCTCATATCCATACAGTTTAACCCACACCAGGCTCGCTGGACCCTGTTCTTCGAGCATTTCAACTTCACCCTCTCTTACTGACCCAGATCCAAGAACACTAAGGCAAATACCCTGTCTCAACAGTACAACCCAGCTGAAATGAAGATCGACCCTCAGCCCATCATTCCAACATCACATACTCTCGTCCCATTTTTTTGTGACCTTGAGAACCAAATTCATCAGGCTCTACAGCGCGAGCCCACTCTGGCTGGCATGCCTGCCAACAGCTACCAGTGGGCCCGCTCCTCAAACATCTCCAGACATCTAAGTACACGACCAACTCTGGACTTTCTATGACAACGGTTCTGGTGGCCCACCATGATAGCAGATGTACTGCCTGCCCTTGATGTGCTCATTATAATTCCTCCAACCTGCAACCCTCCAGGCTCCTGCAGCCTCTGCTGGTCCCTCGATGCTGATGGTCCCACATCACCTTGCACATCATCCCGGGTTCCAGTGGGGCCATGGTGATCAAGACAGTGGTGGACCTGTTCTCGAAGGCAACCCACTTTGTTGCCCTCCCCAGGCTTCCACCAGATGCTGAGGTGACAGACCTGGTTCTCTAACGTGGCTTCCCTCAGGATATTGTGTCAGACTGAGGCCCACAGTTTGTCTCCCACTTCTGGAGAGCCACTGGCTCCCTCCTTTGCAACTCAGTGAGTCTGTCCTCTGGCTATAATTCCACAGACTAACTGTCAGTCAGAAAGTGCCAATCAGAAGTTTCACTGCCTTTAACCTTCCCACATGGAAGAAGTACCTTCTCTTGGTTGAGCCATACTGCAATCTACACACCTCCTCTCCCACATGCGTGTCACCCTTTGAAGAGCTTCATGGTTAACAACCGCTATTGGTCCCCGCTGAGGAGCCAGTAGTGGAGGTCCCAACCATCAGGGCCATGGTCCATCAATGCTGGATTGCTTGGAAGAGGGCATGGACAGTCATCCTTGCTGCCACCTGTGCCTACTGACATTGGCACCCAACCAGACTGCTCTGGCCTGGGGCCCATCTCTGGCTGTCTACAGAGATCTGCCCCTGCACACTGACACCATGCAAGCTCTCGCCCCAGTTCGTTAGTCCTTATAAGATTACCCATCGCACTAATCCAGACACTTACCTTGTCCAGCTGCCACCATTCCTCAGCATCACACCTACCTTCCATGTGCCCTGCCTCAAGCTTGTGGTCTTTGAACCCTTCAACCCACCTGAGCCTGCATCTCCGGAACCAAGGATGGTGGAAGGTGGTGTATGCAGTTTTCCAGTTGATGGATTGAAGTTTTGAAACAGGGTATGCAGTGCCAGCTCATCTGGAAAGAGTATGGACCAGAGGATAGGTCTTAGGTGCCATCCATTTACATCTTGGATCTATTACCCATTAAGGAGTTCCACAGACCCAGCTGAGTCATTCTGGGCCATCGGGAGCTGGCCATGGGGGGAGGGGTGTTCCTGTCAGGACTGCACATCTCCACCCACCTAACGGGAGTCACCTGCCATTCATTTCCAACTCGTCACCTGCAGCCTATTTAAACCCAGGTCTAATTCTTGTATACTCATTGAACCACCCAGCCTCAACCACTTGCTCCTAGCATTCAGTTACCTTATTGCTTTGTGTTGCGTATCTGGTCTGTCTTGTTTTGTGACCCCCATGAATTGTTATCTTGCTGTTGATTATTAAAGTTAATGCTCACCACTAAATCATCTCCACTGCTCTGCATTTGGGTCAAGCTTCCTCTACATTTCCCGACAGGTGAAATATGAAACTACAGACAAAAGAGCATGAAATGGTGAGAAATACAGGATCATAGGATTACATTTACACCTGGCCACCACTTTTTACAGAAAGTAGTAGATACGGCCCAGTCCATCACAGGCAAAGCACTCCCCATTGTTTAATGCATTTGTATGGATTGCTGCCAAAAGAAAACAGAATCCATCATCAAGGACCTCCACTATCCAGGTCATGCTTTCTTCTTGCTACTACCTTAGTGCAGGAGGTACTACACAAGCAGATCCATGAACAGTTAGAACCCTACAACTATCAGGCTCCTGAACTGACATGGATAGCTTCACTCACCTCAACTCTGAACTGATTCCACAACCAACAGACTCTACAAATTATGTTCTTAGTCTTTTTCTTTATTTGTATAACTTGCCTTTAGCACACTGGTTGTTTGTCAGTCTTTGCTTATGTATAATTTGTCATTAATTCTATTTTATTCATTTACATGCCTGCAAGAAAATGAATCTCATGGTAGTATATGGCAACATATATACATCGATAAGTTTACCTTGACTTTGAACCACATCAAAATTCATCATCCATTTCTCAGCTTAACTCTTATAGATAATATTTTTTCTTCCTCCTTGTCATGTAGCCAAATGGTTTGGAATATTTTTACATTTTCTAAATTTTATAAGAAGCAACATTTCTAAATGTTGCACAGCAGGATTTACTAATGTTTTTAAGATGCCAGATTTTGTGGTTGTAAATGATAGGAAAATGTTACACTGTTACTTACAAACACACACACACACACACACACACACACACACACACACACACACACACACACACACACACACACACACACACACACACACACACGTTCAAAGTTATTTCAATTTATTACCCACTAACTTTACTGCACAGATCGAAGGTTAAGTCTTGTTGGATGAGGTGTAACCAAGCTTTTAATGTTGTATAAAGCCATAATTACTGCTCCAGTTCTATGGAGCTAATGTTATTTCTGAAATCTTTTTCCACCACAATATTTTTTTTCTCAACCTTCATTCTATATAAAGTGTTTTAAAAGTCAGTTAAAAATGGAGTGTTTTTAAACTTCAGGATTTCCTATCTGTAAATATTCTGCCGCTTGATTGGCTGCCCAGCCTACTTGATAACATCACTGTTGGTAGTTCCCAGAGATTTCCGAGAGTGATGCCAAAATGTAATTAACATCAGGGATGGGAAATCCATGCCCCAGCGATCTGAGTGGGTAACCTTCTTCAAGGTCAGTCATGACTACTGTCACTTTATCACCGACAGGAAATTTTGGGTTAATTTGCTAATACTGGTAAGCAGTCAATGCTATGACATAATACTGGCAGTTTAACAACACTCTGGCAGGATTCCACATAGGGATCAAGATTGATTATTATATTCTATCATATAAATTTCACTAACATTGCCACAGGCTTTTAATACACTAAAATCCTTTGGTTGAGAATGTGCCATGTAATAGTTCCTTAAAAACACTGGCAAACTTCATAAACTCAAACACCTCCTATTCATATTTCCCCCACATGAGTTGTGATAATCTCTCTTAGCCAGTTGCCACCAACTCAGCAGCAAGGTAAGGCATGCAGCCGATGTGTGATTCTGTGAAGCCTGTTTTGTTATGGGACAATGATTTCCAATTCCTTGTGCGGATCCGGGAGGGCACATTACCAGTGAGACCTCCACCCTCCAGAAAAATGATTAGAGCAAGAGCAAGAGTCATTGATGGAGAAGGTGCTCAGTGGATGGAAATCCTTCAACCACTTTTTTTGACGCCAGTGATGTTACTGGTCCAGTGCTGGTCCAGCTCAGGGCATATGCTTTCCACACTGGGAGGCTGGGGGGTGGGGGTGGGCACTTGGGAGAATCATATTATTTACTTCATTAAGGAGACGCTGGTGATCATTTACTGTGTATGACAGCATGACACACAGACATAGATCAGCGCTTTGCCACAAACAAGAGAAAATCTGCAGGTGCTGGGAATTCAAGCAGCATGCACAGAATGCCAGAGGAACTCAGCAGGCCAGGCAGCTTCTATGGAAAGGAGTACAGTCAATGTTTCAGGGCGAGACCCTTCAAACGACTGGAGTAAAAAAAAGATGAGGAGTCTGGCCTCGGACTCTCACTAGGCCGACCAGCTGGCAAATAATCACAAGGTCAGCAGTGTAATGGTAGCGGAGGAGAAGGACAGATTATGCTATACAGAAAATGAAGTGCTCTGTAATCTGTTGAGAGCCAGATCGGAGGCATTCAACTCTGGAGATCAGGAGTGCTACAAGAGGTGCAGGTATGATCTCTGGAAAGCCATCTCTCAGGCAAAGTGGAGATTTTGGACCAGACTGGAATCAACAATTTCTTTTGAACTTACAGTCCTTTAACATCTTGGACTATTTTCACTGTGCCCATGGTCTGTTTTTTTATCAATTATGCTATTGTTTGCACTGTTGTAACTATATGTTGTAATTATGTGGTTTTGTACAGGCCTTGTAGCTTTAGTTTTTGGTCTTGTTTTTGCCTGGTGGATTTGGAGCTCCTTTCCGGGGAACGCGCTAGACGGTAGCGCGATATTAATATGCAGCAGCCTCTCCGGGCTCTGGATTGGGGATTGCCAAACATTACGTGGATTTTCTGGTGTAGTCTGTTCTGTCATGTGCTTTTGTGATATCATTCTGGAGGAACCTTGTCTCATATTTTTAACTGCATTGCATTTGAGGTTTCTAAATGACAATAAACTGAATCTGAATCTGAACAAGGGATGCTCAATAGCTGTGGCAGGGTTTGAATGCCATAACGTCCTACAAGATAAATCTTGTGACACGGGACAGCAGAGCTTCACTTCCAGATGAGCTCAATGCCTTCTATGTTCACTTTGATCACCAGAACAGGGAGGAGTGATCATACATTCCTTGTCTCCCAATGATCCTTTGGTCTCAGTATCTGAAGCTGACGTGCAGGCTACCTTCAAGAGAGGGAATCCAAGGAAAGTGTCCAGTCCAGGCTGGAGTACCTAACCGAGTACTGAAGACCTGCGCCGTTCAACTGGCTGGTGTATTCACAGATTTCTATATCGTCAGTCTTTCACCCCAGCAGTGTGCCCAAGAAGAGTGTGGTAACAAGTCTAGATGACTATCGCCCAGTGGCACTTACATCCACAGTGAGAGGTTAGTGTTGAAGTATATCAGCTCCTGTCTGAGTGGGCTGTATCAAAGGTGGTGAGGAATCAGCATACTGGAGGGAGACGGAAAGTTTGGCTGAGTGGTGTAATAACAACCCCTCACTCAACGTCAATAAAACCAAGGAATTGATAGTAGATATCAGGAGAGGGAAATCAGAGGTCTATGAGCCAGTAATCATCGGAAGATCAATGTGGGGAGGATCAGATGTGGAGAGGGTCAGTAACCTTAAATTTCTGGATGTCAGCATCTCGGAGGACCTGTGCTGGACCCAGCATATACATATAATTGCAAAGAAAGCAAAACATGCCTCCACTTCCTCAGGAATCTGCGGAGATTTGGCATGTCATCATAAACCGCGGCAAACTTCTTTCAATGTGTGGTGGAAGGTGTGCTTACTGGCTGCATTACGGCCTGTTATGGGAGCACCAATGCCTTTGAGCAGAAAATCCTACAAAATGTAGTGAATTCAGCCCAGTACATCACAGGTAAAACACTCCCAACCATTGGGCACATCTACATGAAACATTACCATAGAAAAGCAGCAGCTATCATCAAAGATCCTCACCACTCAGGCTCCTTTCTCACTACTGCTATCAGGTAGAAGGTACAAGTGCCACAGGACTCGCACCACCAGATTCAGCAACAGTTACTACCCCTCAACCATTAGGCCCTTCAACAAAAGGAGACAACTACACTCATTTAAGAACTCTTTTATCTTTCATGCTTGTTATTTAATGCTATTATTTATTATATGCATTTGCAGAGTTTACAGTTTACAGGATTTCCTGTTTACAGATACTGTTCTATAGATTTGCTAAGCATGCTCGCAGTAAAAGGATCTCAGGGTTGTATGTGGTGACATGTATGTACTCGATAATAAATTTTATCTTGAATTTTGAACTTCTGAACTTTGAACTTCCAGTATTGGGAAGACCAGAAATAGACACAATATTCCAAATACAACCAAACAAAAATTTTAAATTGCCGCAACATGACTTATTTACTGTTATACGCAGTTCACTAGCCAAAGGAGGCAAGCAAACCATGTACTTTCTTTGCCACCCTAAGTCATTTGCATGGCTACCTTCAAGAAGCTACAGTATGGACCCAAAGGTTCCTCTGTACATCAATACTGTTTAGGATGCTGCGATTAACAAGAGGAGGAGACCCTCTGTTGGTTCAGGGTCAACCATGGATCATGTGCCCTAGCTGTCAAGCCAAAATGCAAACCATTACAATATGGAGAGCAAGCTGTTGCTCATGCAGTCGGCTCCCCTTCTCTATGCAGCTAATGAATCCAAAGAAACG
This sequence comes from Hypanus sabinus, assembly GCF_030144855.1. Lineage (NCBI taxonomy): Eukaryota > Metazoa > Chordata > Chondrichthyes > Myliobatiformes > Dasyatidae > Hypanus > Hypanus sabinus. The sequence goes on from NC_082707.1 coordinate 37,096,384, forward strand.
GTGGAGACCAATACAGTTTGGCACCAGCAGTAGCGCAGGAGTTGTTATTCTGCGTTGAACTCAATGTAGGACTGTCTTAGGGACTCCAGCTCTGAATTTTTCATGGGAAGGAGTGATAATCCAGAACATTAGAGGATGCTTAGGCTTATTTTTGGTTCTGCTAAACAATTGGAGAAGATTCTTAGGTAGAAGATTTATGTGCATTTGGTGCACGGCCTCATTCAGAACAGTCAGCATGGCTTTGCACAGGTAAGGTCAGGTTTAAGTAACTTATTTTGAAGAGGTGACACAGGTCACTGATGAGGGTAGGACAGTGGATATTGCCTGCATGGATTTTTGTAAGGCATTTGACAAAGTCCATCGTGGTAAGCTGATGCAGAAGATCATATCTGAGCATTAGTTGTGAAGAAGACCCTGCTCTGAATGTTTGTGATATGCTGATAGACTTCCTCTGAAGTAAAACCACCCAGATTTTTATGACTATAGAGCACAACCATTAATTAGGTGCAGAATTATCCTCTGATTCCCACAATAATGGTACCATTACCATTACTTCATTGACTGGACCAAAGCTGGAAACAAGATTCCAAACTTGATCTATGGTCGAGCAATGAAGTTCATTACTTCATAGGGATTATACCTTCTAATACAACCAAATAACCTCTGCTTGCTATGGTTTCTTAACAAATACTTGTACTTATATAAAGTTATAGCATAGCAAAGTTTTCCAAGCGCTTCAAAGGAATGTTATCAATCAAAATAATTTTAACCACAAAACATGCAAGGAAATAGTAGGACATTTGATCAAAGACTTGTTTGAGGAAATGGATTTTAAGGACTGTTTTTGAGAAAAAGAGAAATAAAGAGGTGGAGAAATTTAGAAGGTATCTCCAAGATGTAGTCATGATCACCAGAAGTGGGCCAATTGTGATGAAGAGAAATCCAGAAATAGAGGCCCACAGATATTCTCAGATGCATAATGACAAGGAGAGATAAGGCCATGGATGGATTTGAAAGGAAGATGGGATAGAGGATAGAATGCTTTCCTCGCATCGATGACAAATAAACTCTTCTCAGGTTTCCTGTCAGGTACAGAAGTAAATTTTAACCAATAAAATAGTTAAAATCAATACCTGTACCCAGCTGGAAGCCCAGGAAGAGTTTATTCATCAAAGATGGGATGTTTAAAATGCAGACTTTGGTTTACCATCAACCAGTTCAGCTCAGCAATGATGAATGAATGTGATTTGGCATTTCAGTAACTAGTCACCAGGGTTTTGTTTGTCACCATACTACAGAGCATCTTATAACACCATAAGAGAAAGCCATGCAACATACCCTATCCCTGCCACTCCTGCGTGAGGCTACCTGGGAGTCCATTTACCCAATTTCCCTCGGGATCAATAAAGTATGTCTGTCTGTCTGTCTGTCTAGAGTAGCCAGGCCAGGCATGACTGAGCTGAAACAATGCCAGAAGGTGATATCCAGTTGGAAATAGAGGGATTGGAATTAGCACAAATGTAAGGTCAAAAACTCATCCTGGGGTCAAATATAACTGCAAAGTTGCACGCTGGTTCTTTTTCAAACGGTTGCCAACAGCGTGTAAACTGCATGAATTATTAACCACAATGTGAGCACAAATCAGAAGCAGATGTAAAATATGTACTAATACCATAACAAATTAATTTGAAAAAGTATTGTCATAAATATTTGATAGCAGTCCAGTTCCAAGGAAACAAATGCAGCACTCATGTTAACTGAACTACTTACTGTATATTATTCTATGTTACATTGGACAGTGCTGGGCAGGACATCAGTACATGATGCTGCGTCAATTTTGATTCCAATTTATACTAAATATCCTCCTCCTGCCTTTCATCCATATCCCTCCATTCCCTGCATATTCATGTGTCTAGCTCTTAAACTCCATTAAACTGCTTTATTCCACAACTACCCCGCTAACCCATTTTGGACAATAAAAACATGCTGCTCACATTGCTTTTAACTATCCCCACTCTAACCTTAAAAGGACGTCCACTGGAGAAAGGGTTGTGCCTATCTGCCTACCATAACATTAAAAACCTTTATCAAGTCTCCTGTTAGCTTCTGAATCTCCAAGGAGACAACCCAAGTCGGTCTAACCTTTCCTTATAATTCATCCTATCTGATCCATCCTCCCTGTACCCTCTCTATACAATTCTCCAAGTGTGTCCTGGCTGAAGTTTTATACAGCTGCATGATAACTTATTTAATTTTACATTCAACGCTCCTACTAATGAAGGCAAGTATTCCATATGCCCTTTTTACCAACTTATCCACTTGTGTTCCCATTTCCAGTGAACTGTGGATCTGGACACTGAGATCCTTCCATACCACAATGTATTACGCGGCCTGCCAGTAACTCTACACTTTCTCTTTTCATTTGACCTTCCAAATTGCAAGACCTCCCACTTGCCCAGATTAAACTCCATCTGCCACTTCTCCGCCTTTATCTATAACTTATCTACAGTATTTACCACTGTATTCTTTGATAGTCCTTTATATTGTCCACAATTCCACTAATCTTAAAGTTTGAAGGTTCATAGAAAATTCATATTCAGCGTATGTATATGACACCATATACTACCCTGCAATTCATTTTCTTGTAGCTACTCACAGTAAATCTTATAAATACAATAGAATCAATGAGAAACTTCATACAAAGACTGACAAACTACTAATATGCAAAAGATGGCAATCTGAGCAAATACATCAATAAATAAATAAATAATACTGAGAACATAGGTCCCAAAATCCTTGAAAGTGAGTCGCACGTTATGGAATCAGTTCAGAATTGAGGTGTGTGAAGTTATCCATGGCGGTTCAGGAGCTTGATAGTTCAAGGGTTCCTTAACTTTGTGGTGTGGAACATAAGGCTCCTGTGCGTCCTTCCCAGAGGCAGTAGTGAGAAGAGAGCATTGGTATCATTCACAATCTTGGTTTTTGACTCATTTACATTTTCATCCAAATCATTGATGTATTGCAAACCACAAACAACATTGGTTGCAGCACTGATCCTTGCTGAACACCACTCGTCAACCTTCCATCTGTATACAGGTAAGGCAGCTCTGAATCAAATCTTGCAATTCATCCTGTATTTCTTTCACATTTAGCTTCTGAATCAATCTACCTTATTGAATCCTTTACTAATGTTCATGTACAGTAGATAACACCCACTGTTTACATTCAGGCATCTTTGTCATTTCCTCAACATACTCAAGTTTGTAAGGGATGATGTTCCCTGCACAAAGCCATGCATTCTATAGTATAATAAAGTTCATACTGTTTACTTAAAGAACTAAAGGGACTGCACAGATTAATCATTATGTATTGAATAATTTTAAAACTGATTCGAGTCATATGTCCTTTGTTTTAATATGCTGATAAACACTGATAATGAAGTTTAGTTGGCAATTCAGATATTCTTGTTTTTATTCTAAATCTTATTAAATGCAATTTAGAATTTATAATTTGAATTAGATGCATTAAAATGGTAGTGAATAGTCTTCAGTATTTGAAGAAATGCTGTTGACTAAGTCATGCCCTGGTTAAGAACATGTCTTATTGTATTCCTCCTGCTATGCTGTGAGGTGTTCTGACTTCTGTTACAGTCTGTCCAGTGGGATACCGTGGAACATTTGCAAGAGCTGGGCCGGATCAGATTTCTGAGGGATGGTGGGGTGGTTTTGGTTTTGTTAGCAAGAGCTGCGGAGAAGAGCACAAGGGAGGGTGCTTGCAGAATCCTGCCCAAAGGAGAGACCCTGTTGTAAGAAGTGCTTTGTGCAGACGAATGGTTCTAGGAAAGAAGTGCCAATACTCCTAGGTTAGCCAGTTCATTCAAAATGGTCTTCAAGGGACATTTGAACTGTGGCAGGCGTCTCTCAAGCAGAAAGTAGGTCCTGCGTGTGAGTAACCAAAGCGAAGCACTTGGCTACACCAGAAATGAGCTCCAACATTTGTGTGCACATTTAGACTGGTCTAACTGCACTGGGCCCCTTTTTTCTATTAACAGTTTGTTAATGTTGAAATATCTGTAAATATATAGTACTTCCATTTTAATTTTTTTGCTGGTTTAAGATCAGCCTTTTACTTCCTGGTGAATGACAACATTGCATGGGGCAGTATTTACACAGCATTCACCATAATTTCCACTCCCCCCCCCCCCCCCACCGCCACCAACCCCGGAAAATTCCAACTTTCCTGTTTAGTTGAATCCATATCATACCAACCCTAGACATGTGTTGCTTATTGAAGGTGATCTTCTCATCATTATCCATGTGAAGCTGAGTCATGTGGCTGTTAGCTAACAAGCTTGGGTTATTATGAGCCACGGTGAGAGGGTTACAACTATTTTTTTTCTTTGCTGGACATATTTACATTTTGTTTATACCAGCAACGTACTGTGTTTATCAAGACACTTTCTATAATATTTGTTTATGTTCAGACAGGGTTCTTCTAAATAAATGATACAGACTTCAAATCTCAAACATGGGAAAGATTTATTTTCCCAATCTAGAGTTTCTGATCCCCTATTTTGAAACAGATATTCTAGTTCCACATATCTCAACCATGGAAAACATTACCCCTACATTTACTGTGTCAACAGACACAAAATGAACAACATGAGCTACAGAGCTATGTATTTTTTTTACTATTTGCATAATTTTCTTCTCTTTTACACATTGGATGTTTATTCCTCTCCATAGATACTGCCTGACTTGCTGAGTTCCTTCAGCATTTTGAGTGTTGTTTAGGATTTCCAACATTTGCAGAACCTTTTGTGCTTATGATTTGCCCTGTCACGTTCAATAAGAATTTTGTATGTTGCAGTGAGAAACCCACTCATTCTTTGAAACTCTTCCCAATCTTGCTTTATAGGACAACTTCTTCCATTTAGGAATCAAACTGAAAAACCATTTGAGAATTCCCTTCATTGCAAATTTTCTGCCGAGATAATTTTGTTTTTTGTTTTCCCATCTTATATTACATCTGCCATCTCCTCACCCTTTGCTTAGCCTATCAATAATCCACTTGAATCCTCATTGTATTCACCTCAATGCTCACATTACCCCAGCCATTGCATGGCATTTGGATATATCATATTTTCTCCCTACATTCAAATCTTTCCCAAAGAGACAAAAGCATACTGGGTCTGCACAGCAATGCTGCGGCAAATGCAGTGGAGACACAGCTCCAGTCGTCCAATCCACACTTTTGATGCTGCATGTGTGGGCTTTGCATGATTTCCCTGTCACTGCTCTGGTTTCTTCCCTAAAGACATGTGGGTCAATGTATTAATTGGCCTGTGTAAATTGTGTCAAATACAGGTTTGGGATCAGGATAGTGTTGATAGCATGTGAAAAGAAATAGGTTACGGGGAAGATAAACAGGGAAATGAGATTAATGACTACTCTGAGAGGCAACATAGACTTAAGGAACAAGTGGACTCTCTCTAAGTCATATGAAAGATTATAATTTATGAAATTGATATACAGTAGCTTGGAGAAAGTTGGTGGTCTAGCAAAATATCTGCCAAACCCACTAATTACAATCTCCCAAATAAATTAAATGAATGCAGTATCCCTGCACTCTGTTTAACCAATACTCTAAGCATGCTGCTATATTAACACCTATCCTGTCTCCAATTTTGTTTAATAACCTCGTGTGTATCAGCTTTTAGATGTCCAAATGCACCATGTCACTTATATCTACTGTATTCTGCTTCTTCCAACTTCAAAAATACACTAACATACTTGTTGAACAAGACTTTGCTTTCACAAATCTGCCCAATCCCATCATTCCCTCCCTCAAGGTTCAAAAAACTTGGCAATGATAGAGATCTAGAAGATAGAAGATGACAAGGCTAGCAGGAAGGAGCTTAAGAATGAAATTAGGAGAGCCAGAAGGGGCCATGAGAAGGTCTTGGTGAACAGAATTAAGGAAAACCCCAAGGCATTCTACAAGTATGTGAAGAGCAAGAGGATAAGACGTGAGAGAATAGGACCAATCGAGTGTGACAGTGGAAAAGTGTGTATGGAACTGGAAGAGATAGCAGAGGTACCTAATGAATTCTTTGCTTCAGTATTCACTACAGAAAAGGATCTTGGCGATTATAGAGAAGACTTACAGCAGGCTGAAAAGCTTGAACATATAGATATTAAGAAACAGGATGTGCTGGAGCTTTTGGAAAGCATCAAGTTGGATAAGTCACTGAGACTGGTCGAGATGTACCCCAGGCTACAGTGGAAGGCAAGGGAGGAGATTGCTGAGCCTCTGGCAATGATCTTTGCATCATCATTGGGGACAGGAGAGGTTCTGGAGGATTGGAGGGTTGCAGATGTTGTTCCCTTATTCATGAAAGGGAGTAGAGATAGCCCAGGAAATTATAGACCAGTGAGTCTTACTTCTGTGGTTGGTAAGTTGATGGAAAAGATCCTGAGAGGCAGGATTTATGAACATTTGGAGAGGTATAAAATGATTAGGAGTAAACAGCATGATTTTGTCAAAAGCAGGTCATGCCTTATGAACCTGATTGAATTTTTTGAGGATGTGACTAAACACTTTGATGAAGGAAGAGCTGTAGATGTAGTGTAATTGGATTTCAGCAAGGCTTTTGATAAGGTACCCCATGCAAGGATTATTGAGAAAGTAAGGAGGCATGGGATCCAAGGGAATCTTGCTTTGTGGATCCAGAACTGGCTTGCCCACAGAAGGCAAAGAGTGGTTGTAGATGGATCATATTTTGCATAGAGGTCGGTGACCAGTGGTGTGCCTCAGGGATCTGTTCTGGGACCCCTTCTCTTCGTGATTTTTATAAATGACCTGGATGAAGAAGTGAAGGGATGGGTTAGTAAATTTGGTATGACACAAAGGTTGGGGGTATTGTGGATAGTGTGGAGGCTATCAGAGGTTACAGAGGGACATCGATAAGATGCAAAACTGGGCTGACAAGTGGCAGATGATGTTCAACACAGATAAGTGTGAGGTGGTTCATTTTGGTAGGTCAAATATGATGGCAGAATTTAGTACTAATGGTAAGACTCTTGGCAGTGTAGAGGGTCAGAGGGATCTTGGGGTCCGAGTCCATAGGATGCTCAAAGCAGCTGCGCAGGTTGAATCTGTGGTTAAGAAGGTATATGGTGTATTGGCCTTCATCAGCCTTGGGATAGGGTTTAAGAGCCAAGAGGTAATGTTAAAGTTTTATAGGATCCTGGTCAGAACCCACTTAGAGTACTGTGCTCAGTTCTGGTCATCTCACTACAGGAAGGAGGTGGAAACCATATAAAGGGTGCAGAGGAGATTTACAAGGATGTTGCCTGGATTGGGGAGCATGCCTTATGAGAATAGGTTGAGTGAACCTGGCCTTTCCTCCTTGGTGCAACAGAGGATGAGAGGTGACCTGATAGAGGTGTACAAGATTGTGCTGAACTACATATACCTGTCTAGATACGCCCCCTGCTGACTGCTCCTGTAGCTCCTCCCACAGACCCCTGTATAAAGGCAATTGAGGTCTGAGCCTGGCCTCTCTGTCTCCAGGATGTAGTATGGTGGTCAACCACTGTTTGTTCCTTCTTCCAGTCAATAAAACCTGATATCTCGCCTTTACGTCTCAGAGTGAGTTATTGATGGTGCATCAAAGATAATGAGAGGCATTGATTGTGCGGATAGTCAAGGACTTTTTCCCAAGGCTGAAACGGCTAACACAAAAGGGCACAGTTAGAAGGTGCTTGGAAGTAGGTACAGAGAGGACATCAGGGGTAAGTTTTTTTACACAGAGAGTAGTGAGTGCCTGGAATGGGCTGCCGGCAATGGTGGTGGAGGTGGATATGATAAGATCTTTTAAGAGACTCCTGGATAGTTACATGGAACTTAGAAAAATAGAGAGCTATGGGTAATCATAGGTAATTTCTAAAGTAAGTACATCTTTGGCACAGCTTTGTGGACCAAAGGGCCTGTATTGTGTTGTAGGTTTTTCTATGTTTTTTATGTCTTTTCCAGTAATAACCAGTCCATCCTTTATCTCTATAGCCACCTCTTTAAAAAAAATCTTTTTACACAGATCAATGGATCCTAGGGATTTATTGTCTTTCCTATTAATTTCTTCAATACTTGCTTTTTGACTGATGCTGTTTTTCAAACGCTCAATCATCCTGCACCTGTCATTCTTCACACTTCAAGGAGGATTTTTTTTGTCTTGCTCTGTGGAGCAGAGCCAAATATCTCTTTAATTTCCCTATCTTTTCCTTATTCTCCACTGTAATTATTTTCTGTCTCAATCTGTAAAGAACTAAATATTACCCTTTGCTGTTCTTTTCAATTTTCCCTTTCCTTTTCAATGTTTCAGCATTCTTTGCTACAATCCCTGGGATATTATTTTTGTCCGGCAACACTTTAAGCTTCTCTCTTGCTTTATTTAACTTTCTTGTTGGCTGCAATCAACTTATTCTGTCAGTAAGATTGGTTTGATAGAACAGCGTCCACTGTCTCCACTTGCATTTAGCTTCTTTTTATGGAGATAATGATAATGCCCTAACTCAGAGTGACCTTTCCTATTTTTTAAAATTTAATTATAGACTATTTTAGATCTTCAGGGAATGGATAATAGTCAGCTATCCTGTTGATTACTACTATCAAAGTTAGCATGCTTTTAGTATCTGAAGAGTGGAGTACAGCTGCATATCCTACATCTGCCTAAGCATGGCTAAAATAGCTTGGCGCTGCTTCAGGGAGAAATAAGGACTGGCTTCATGTTCCTTATTTCTGGCATGGAGCCTGTCACTGTGGCTCAGAAGGGAAGAGGGAGAAGAGGCGAGCTGTAGTAATAAAGGATTTTTTAGGGGAACAGAAAGGAGGTTCTGTGGGTGAGAATGGGATTGCTGGATCGTATGTTGCCTCCCAGGTGCCAGGGTCTGGGACATCTCGGATCGAGTCCTCAGCATTCTTAAGTGGGAGGGTGAGCAGCCAGAGATCATGGTCAAATAGGTGTCTATGACATAGGTAGGAAGAGGAATGAGGTTCTTCAAAGGGGGTTCAGGGAGTTAGGCACTAAGTGAGAAAACAGGACCTCCAGGGTTGTGATCTCAGGATTGTTACCAGGGCATGTGCTACTGAGGCCAGAAGTAGGACAAATATACAGTTTAACAACTGGCTAAAGAATTGGTATAGGATGGAGAGCTTCTAATTTTTGGATCGTTGTACTCTGTTCCAGAGAATGTGTGACCTGTACAGAAGAGACGATTTGCACCTAAACTGGAGAGGGACCAATATTCTAGCAGGAAGGTTTACTCATGCTGTGTGGTGGGGTTAAGCTAGAGTTGCAGTGGGGGGGCGGGGGGAACCAACTCACCAGAACAGATAGTAGAGAGGTTGTGGAGACAGGACCTCAAAGTCAGGAAGCAGAAGGTTGAGCATGGTGTGACTAATGTTCTGGTTTGTATATATTTCAATTCAAGAACTATCGTAGAAAAGGCAAATGAGCTAAAGGCGTGGATCAACAAATGGAATTATGATACTCTAGCCATTAGAGACTTGGTTGCAGGAAGGGCAGGACTGGCATTCAATCTTTTGGGGTTCCATTGATTTAGATGTGATGAAAAGGAAGGGATTAAAGGGGGAGTGGCATTATTACTCAGGGAAAATGTTATGGCAGTGCTCAATCAGGACAGACTGGAGAACTCACCTAGTGAGACTTTAGAGGTGGAACTGAGGAATAAGGATGGCATGACTACATAAATGGGGCTATGTAACAGACTACCCAACAGTTGACAGGACTTAGAGCAACAAATTTGTGGAGAAGCTGTTGCAAGAAGCATAAGGTTGTGACAGAAGGTAATTTTAACTTCCCACATATTGACTGGGACTCTCATACTGTAAAAGATCCAGACGGGACAGAGTGTGTCAAATATGTTCAGGAAAGTCTCTTTAATCAGTACATAGAACTCCCAATGAGAGAGTGTACATTGCTTGATCTCCTATTAGGGAATGAGATGGGGTAGGTGACAAAAGTTTGTGTAGGGGAACACTTCGCATCTAGTGATCATAATGTTATTAGTTTCAAGGTAATTAAGGAAAAGGATAGATCTTGTCCTCAGGCTGACATTCTAAGTTGGAGAAAGAACAATTTTGATTGTATCAGAAGGAACTGGGACAGGCTATTTTCTTGGTAAAGCGTACTTGGTAAGTAGGAGGCCTTCAACAGTGAAACTTTGAGCTTACAAAGTTCCTATGTGCCTGTCAGAATAAAAGGTAAGTGTAATATATGGATCTATTTCTTTCAGAGCAATGGCTCCACTTACCACTGGTTATGGATCGATAACTACACATGCATATTGATCTGTTCTCTCTCTCTTGCTGCAATGTGAATACACCAGTTAAAGCCAACTCCATGTGCGTGCTTTTAATTTAATAGATGTGTAGTGCACAGACACAACAATTTGGCAATGAGTACGAACGTGAATGTCAGTGAATGCCACCAACTGCACTGCCGGTTACGGGATGACAAATTTCAGAGAAAGGGAGAGAGAGACAGCAAGAGGAAAGAGTGAATCAGTATGGAGAGGATCGTCACGAATCCTAACAAAGGGACAGTGACAGTACATAGTGAGAGATACACAACTACAAAGCTAAAGTAAAAATAACGTGACAATGGTCGTAGTTGGGAAAGTTGTTGAATTTGATAGTGTTAATGAGGACTGTGAATCACATATCAAGCAGGTTGAACTGTAACATGAATGACATGGATGAGGGAAAGAAAGTCTCCACACTTCCTAGCTTAGTGAGTGCTAAAATGTAAAGACTTTTACGCAAATTAGTAACTCCTGAAAAGCCAGCAAGCAAGATGTTTGACTAAATTGCTACAATTTTATAAAATCAATTGAGCTGTAAACCGTTGGTAATAGCTGAGAGACTTAGATTTCACAAAAGGAACCAGGCAAAGGATATATTCTGAATGTATTCTGAATACACTGCAGAACTGCACTAACTTTTCCCAATACCGTGACTTTAGAGATGAACTTTCTGATGCTTTATGGGACAGGCTTGTACGTGGCATGCATAGTCAAAGCTCTCAAAAGAGGCAACTGTCGGAAAGATACCTACTCTTAGAATGGGCATTGAACAGTGCAATATCAATGGAAGTAGCCGAAAGTACATATCAGAACTATAGAAAACATGTTTAGAATGTGGAATGCACAAAATACCGAGAATGGTGCAAAAAGCCAAAAATGTTATCAATATAGCAAATCCTCCCATGATGCAAATGACTGTTGGTTCAAACAAAAAGTTTGCAGAAAGTGTCACAGATAAGGTCACATACAGAGAGTGTGCAAGTCAGACAAAAAGCACCACCGGAGTGAAAAAACACACAGAGTGAAAAGTTTCAGACACAAAACCAAACAAATGTATAAATTGACTCAATGTGCAACTGAATCAGACAACACAGAGTCTGACAAAGGTGAGATGTTATGCCAAGAACTGTTAGCATTACTGAAGCAGATCTCAAAATAATACGGATCACAATAGATGTGGCTGATGTAAAACTGAAAATGGAGCTGGATACAGGGACAGCATTGTATATAATTTCAGAAGCTGACTACAACAGACTATTTTCTAAGCTACCATTTGAAAAGACCTCAGTGATGCTAAAGACCTACACAGGTGTAAAAGTGTCTCCCAATGGCAAACTGAAAGTGAATGTGATTTACAGAGGCAAGGCACAGTAGTTAGATCTTTATGTGTTCAAAAGTGGAAGGCCAGCACTTTTCACACATGAATGGTTGAGAAAAATCCAACTAGACTAGCACACAATCAAAGCTGTCAGTGTGTCATCAACAGGCATCTGCAGCACAAATGGTAGCACTGACCAGAGACTGTCACAGCTGCTTAATGCTAATGAGAAGGTGTTTGAGAAGGTGATTGGTAAGCTCAAAGACATGAGGGCCAGAATGGAACTGGATGAAGCAGCAACACCAGGATCCTATAAAGTGCAGCCAGTGCCTTTTGCACTTTGTCCTAAAGTGGATGCTGAACTTCAGAGCATGGAGGCGTCTGGATATCTCTCCAAGGTTGAGTGGAGTGATTGGGCCATGCCCATTGTCCGGGTGACCAAGAAAGGGAAGGCCAGAGTTGTTCATATACACAGGGACTTCAAAGTCAGCATCAACCTGGTGCTGCCTACAGTACAGAATAGAGGATTTTGTACATGACATGTACATGTACACTGCCATGAATAGAGGATCTTTTTGCATCTTTGGCAGGCAGGAAGAGGTTTTCAAAAATTAACTTGTCACAAGCCTATCGGCAAATAAAGATTGGGCAGTTAAGCAGGCAGTTCATCACATCAGCTCTTACAAAGGACTGTTCCAGTATAATCGTCTCGTCTTTGGCATCGCATCAGCTCCATCAATTTGGCAAAGATCAATGGACCAAGTGCCCCAAGACATCCCAGGTGCATAATTTTACCTTGAGAACATCATCATGACAGGCAAGAATGATGAAGACCACCTCTAGAACCTTAGTTACATGCTTACCAGGTTGAGTGAGCACTGTCTGCACGTACAGAGAGTGAAACATGAGTTTTTCAAGAATGAAATCTCATGTTGTGGATATGTCATTGATAAGCAGGGCTTATACAAGTCACAAGACAAGAATGACGCAGTGCTACAGCCAACCAACCTGGAAAATGCATCACAATTCAGGTCATACTTGGGCCTTGTCAACTATCACCATTGGTTTCTCCTGAATATTGCTACAGAGCTGCACCCTTTGAACGTACTGTTGCAGACAGGATGAGAATGGTCAGAAAGATGTGAAAGAACGTTTAAAGAGACTAATAACCTCAGATGAACTGCTCACCCATCCTGACCCATCTACGCACATCAGACCGGAATGCGATGCATCCCCTTATGGCATAGGTGCAGTTTTGTCACACACTGTGAAAGGTAGAACATCCAATTGCATTTCCTTCAAGATTACTGACAAGCGCAGAATGTAACTTCGCACAGATTGACTGAGAGGCCCCCTCTGGTTGAACCAGGCCTGGTGGCATCGAGATTCATCGTCATCGAGGAAGATGTTAGAAGAGCCTTCCTGAAGATAAATCCAAGGAAGGCGACAGGCCCAGATGGCATCCCAGGACGGGTTCTCCAGGAATGTGCAAGCGAGCTAGCTGGAGTGTTTGTTGACACCTTCAACTGCTCCCTGCTTCAGTCTAAGATCCCCTTGTGTTTTAAGAAGGCAGCAATAATCCCGGTGCCGAAGAAAAGCAAGGTGGCATGCCTGAATGACTACCGACCTGTGGCTCTGACATCAATTGCTATGAAGTGCTTCGAGCGATTGGTTACGGCACACATCAACCATAACCTACTGGTCGACCTCGACGCTTTGCAATTCGCCTACCAGAGCAACAGGTCAACGGCAGATGCCATCGCTCTGGCACCACATTCCTCCTTAGAACACCTGGAGAATAAAGACGCATATGTAAGGCTCTTTTTCATCGACTACAGCTCTGCCTTTAATACCATCATTCCAAATAAACTGATTCCTAAGCTCCGGAACCTGGGTCTTAGCACTCAGATCTGCAGCTGGATCTTCAACTTCCTCACAGACAGGACCCAGGTTGTAAAAATAGGGGACAAGCTCCCCTCTACAATCACTCTGAGCACCGGTGCCCCACAAGGCTGTGTACTCAGCCCCCTGCTGTACTCACTGTACACCCATGATTGTGTAGCCAAGTTTCCATCAAACTCATTATATAAGTTTGCTGATGACACCACAATTGTAGGCCGCATCTTGGGTAATGATGAGTTTGAGTACAGGGAGGAAGTTAAGAACCTGGTGGCATGGTGCTAAGACAATAACCTATCCCTCAACATCAGCAGAGACGAAGGAATTGGTTGTTTGAAGGAGTAGCGGACCTCATGACCCCATCTACATTGGTGGTGCGCAGGTGGAACAGGTCAAAAGCTTTAAGTTCCTCGGGGTGAATATCACAAATGACCTGACTTGGCCTAACCAAGCAGAGTCCACTGCCAAGAAGGCCCACCAGTGCCTTTACTTCCTGAGAAAGCCGAAGAAATTTGGCCTGTCCCCTAAAATCCTCACTAATTTTTATAGATGCACCATAGAAAGCATTCTTCTAGGGTGCATCACAACCTGGTATGGAAGTTGTCCTGTCCAAGACCAGAAGAAGCTGCAGAAGATTGTGAACATAGCCCAGCACATCACACAAACCAATCTTCCATGCTTGGACTCACTTAACACCACACGTTGTCGGAGCAGTGCTGCCAGGATAATCAAGGACACGACCCACCCAGCCAACACTCTTTTTGTCCCACTTCCCTCTGGAAGAAGGTTCAGGAGCTTGAAGATTCGTACGGCCAGATTTGGGAACAGCTTCTTTCCAACTGTGATAAGACTGCTGAACAGATCCTGACCCGGATCTGGGCCGTACCTTCCAAATATCCGGACCTGCCTTGCACTACCTTACTTTCCCTTTTCTATTTTCTAATTATGATTTATAATTTAATTTTTTATTTTATTTACTTTGACTTGTACTTCAGGGAACGCGAAGCGCAGAAACAAATATCACTGTGATGATTGTATGCTCTAGTATCAATTGTTTGGTGACAATAAAGTATAAGTATAGTATAGGGAATAAAGAAGTTCCACTACTACCTCTATGGACAAAAGTTAGCTCTAGTGACAGATCACCAGCCCCTTGTGTCTATTTTCAATCCCAGGAAGGGAATTCCATAAATATACACAAAATGCTGGAGGAATCCAGCAGGCTAGGCAGCATCTATAGAAAAAAGTACAGTCAACATTTCAGGCTGAGAAAGAAACAGAGCACCATCCATAAGACTGAATCTTTAGCATTGTGAAGTTAGTTGTCATCGTGAAAGCATGTTCGTATGAATGTGGGATGTTAAAGGGATAGTCAACAAGGCTTTGTGCATGGTAGGTTGTATCTAACCATTCTTAGAGAGATTTTGAGGAGGTTACTGGGAAATTTGATGAAGGCAAGACAGTGGATGTTGTCTACATGGAGCTTAACAAGGCCATTTGACAAGTTCCAGCATATGAAGTTGGTGAAGAAGGTTCAGTCACTGGGCATTCAAGATGAAGTAGTAAATTGGTTTAGATATTGGTTTTGTGGGAAAAGCCACTGAAGGCTTGTGACTAGTGGAGTGCAGCAGGGATCGGTGCTGTTTGTCACCTACATCAGTGATCTGGATGGTAATAGGGTAAATGGGATCAAAAAAATTGCACATGACACCAAGTTTGGGCTGTAGTGGACTGCGAAGAAAACTATCATGGCTTGCAATGGATTCTAGACCAGTTGGAAAAATGGGCTGAAAATGGCAGATAGAATTTAATGCAGACAAATGTGAGGTGTTGCACCTCGGGAGGACCAAACAGGATAGGTCTTACACAGTGAGTGACGAGTGTGGTAGAACAAAGGGATCTGAGAATTCATTGAAAGTGGCAGCAAGGGTCATAAAGAAAGTTTTTGGCACATTGGCCTTCATGGATCAAAGTATTGAGTATAGGGGTTGCGATGTTATGCTGAAGTTGTATAAGATGTCAGTGAGGCCTAATTTGGAGTATTGCATGCAGTTTTGGTCAGCTACTTACAGGAAAGCGTACAGTGAAAATTTATAAGGAATTCACTGGGACTGGAGGAACTGAGTTGTAAGAAAAAATTGAATAGGTTACAACTTTATTCTCGAAAATGTAAAAGAATGAGAGGAAATATGATAGAGGTATAAAACATTATGGGGGGTATAGATAGGGTAAATGCAAGCTGCCCTTTTCCACTGAGGTTGGGTGAACCTGCAACTAGAGGTCATGAGATAAGAGTGAAAGGTGAAATGTTTAAGGAGAACATGAGGGGAAACTTCTTTACTCAGAAGGTGATGGGAGTGTGGAACAAGCTGCCAGCACAAGTGGTGGATGTGATTTTGATTTCAGTGTTTGAGAAGTTTGGATAGGTGCATGGATGGGAGGGGTATGGGGCTATGGCCTGGGGGCAGGTTGATGCTACTAGATGGGCTGAAGGGCCTGTTTCTATCCCTGTGGTTTTCTATGACTCTATGAAAGCATAACTCTGGTGTTTTCTGAGAAGGGGAGTGGGGCAAGGACTTCATCAATAATTGCGATACCTGAAGCCAAAATAAAAACTCCCTTATCTCGTACATGCCTTCACTAGAAATGGATTTAAACTAATGACTCCCCATGAAAATGCAATAGATCAAGTAATGACCTATCAGTACTCTAGATGTGCTATCTGGAGTTTTGAAAGTTCTTCCAGTGCTTTTTTTTTTCTAATGGCTGATGGAAAATCATAAGGAATTAATTCATGAGTAGCACCAGCAGCCATCCACTTTGCCATTCACCGAGAGCGTGGCTGATCCGATCTTGCTCTCAACTCCTTTTATGCTTGGATCCAGAGTGCTCGGTTCTCCTAAATTCCAAAAACCTCTGTCTCTGTTTCTGCTTTGAATGTACTTGCATCAATCAGAATCAGGTTTATTATCACCGGCATGTGTTGTGATATTTGTTAACTTAGCAGCAGCAGTTCAATAGGAAGAAAAATAATAATAATTAATAAATAAGTAAATCAATTACAGTATACTTATATTGAATAGATTAAAACTCGTGCAGAAACCAAAATAATATATATTAAAAAGTGAGGTAGTGTTCACGGATTCAATATCCATTTAGGAATTGGATTGCAGAGAGGAAGAAGCTGTTCCTGAATTGCTGAGTGTGTGTCTTCAGGCTTCTGTATCTCCTGCCTGATGGTAACAGTGAGAAGAGGGCACGGCCTGAGTGCTGGAGGTCCTTAATAATGGATGCTGCCTTTCTGAGTCACTGCTCCTTGAAGATGTCCTGGGTACTTTGAAGGCTAGTGCCCAAGATGGAGCCAATTAAACTTATAACTCTCTACAGCTTCTTTTGGTCCCGAGCAGTAGCCCCCTCCCCCACCAGACAGTGATGCAGCCTGTCAGAATGCACTCCATGGTACATATATAGAATTTTTTGAGTGTATTTGTTGACATGCCAAATCTCTTTAAACTCCTAATGAATTATGGTCGCTGCCTTGCTTTCTTTGTAACTGCATCAATATGTTGGGACCAGGTTAGGTCCTCAGAGATCTTGACACCCAGGAACCTGAAACTGCTCACTCTCTCCACTTATAATCCCTCTCTGAGAATTGGTACGTGTTCCTTCATCTTACCCTTCCTGAAGTCCACAATTAACTCTTTAGTCTTACTGACGTTGAGTGCCTGGTTGTTGCTGCAATATCACTCCACTAGCTGGCAAATCTCACTCCTGTACGCCCTCTCATCTCCATCTGAGATTCTACCAACAAATTTGTAGATGATATTTGAGCTACGCTAGCCACACAGTCATGGGTATATAGAGAGTAGAGCAGTGGGCTAAGCTCACACCCCTGAGATTCACCAGTGTTGATCGTCAGTGAGGAGGAGATATTATCACCAGTCTGCACAGATTGTGGTCTTCCAGTTAGGAAGTCGAGGTTCCAATTGCAGAAGGAGGTACAGAGGCCCAGGTTCTGTAACTTCTCTATCAGGATTGTGGGAATGGTGGTATTAATTGCTGAGCTATAGTCGATGAACAGCATCCTGACGTAAGTGTTTGTATTGTCCAGGTGATCTAAGGCTGTATGAAGAGCCATTGAGACTGCACCTGCTGTTGACCTATTGTGATAGACAAATTGCAGTGGGTGCAGGTCCTTACTGAGGCAGAAGTTCAACTGTAGATATGAGTGCTACTGGATGAGAGTCATTAAAGCAACTCACATTATTCTCCTTCGGCATTGGTATAATTGTTACCTTTTTGAAGCAAGTGAGAACTTCCACTTAGCAGTGAGAGGTTGTAAATGACCTTGAGTACTCCCCCCAGTTGGTTGGCACAAGTTTTCGGAGCCTTACCAGGAACTCTGTCGTCACCTTCCGCCTTCATCGTGATCATAAATTCCAAAGTTCCTGCAATTTGTTCCATCTCACAAATACAATTTTACATGTACCTATAAATATCATAACAATTAACTCCATAAAATACATGGGAGTCAGGGTTACCATTCACAGAGGCAGACCTTTTAGCCTAACTCATCCATGTTTATCAAGGTGCATACCTGGAGCACAGTAACCCCCTTCCCTGCTTTTAGCCCATATCACTTTTCAATCATTGTAAATTTCTTTTAGAAGTTGCATTTGTGCTCTGGTCTTCATCTGACAGGTATTCCCACAGACTCACCAGCCTCTGATTGGAATAACCTGCCCCTGAGCTCCATCTAAACCTTTCCCTTCTCTCCTTAAACCATTGTCCTCTAGCTTTAGACTCGCCTATCCTGAGGGAAAAAGCTGTGACTATTCACCACGGTTACTCTCAGCCTCCTACACTCCAGGAAGAAAGCCTCAGCCTAATCAGTTTCTCCTCACAGTTCAAGCCCACCACTCTCAGTAACGTGAATCTTGCCATCAAAGATGCTTAATGGCATCCTTCCTATAGTTAGGTGATGGAATTTACAGGACTCCGAGTGTTGTGGTATTAATCAATATGGTACTTAAGCTCATCTTAGACGTTCATCCCAGAAAGAATTGAGCAAAAGTCACTGTAAATATTCCTCCCTCTTAAGAAATCTGCATTATACAACAGTGCTGTGTTAACTGTTCAGGTTTGAGACGTGACACAATGGTCAAGGATTAACTCATATTAATGTGAGTTGTATTCATTAGTCACTCCACTCAAATTTCCCCGTGGGGGTTACCCCAATGTCTTCAACAGCATTGTCTCCACATTTGGTAGTGATATTGGCTGTGCCTCCTGCAAGTATCAATGATGTTCTTGGAGTGAGCTCCCACTATCAATGGCAATCTTGTAATTACCTATTACCAGCTGCAACACTTTGGACCTGCAATTGTGTAGTTGCACCTGGCAGCACCCAGGATGAGCCAGAATGCAGATTGAGTTTAAAGACATCATGTAGTAACCTGGTGATGAATTCATCATTTGCTTAATCTATTACAGGACAAACTGTTTTGTTAATGGTAGATGCAGAGCTTTGCATCATGGTTCCTATAGCAAGAATGAGTTGCCCTGCTCTCTCTGAATAAAGGGCAGAACCTTACAAATACCTGCTAATCCAGATGGAAAGAGGAACTATAGCTTTAGAATAAAGTATTGACCTTTCATATTCTGATGCTAGAAATTAATTTTGCACTTTTGTAGTTAAAGCAAATGGCCATGGAAATTATTTGGAGCCACTACTCAACAAATTACTTTCTCCTGAGGCCTCCCGTCCCATGATCCTTTCCCTTCTCCAGCTCTGTATCACTTCCGCCAATCACCTTTCCAGCTCGTAGCTTCATCCCACCCCCTCCGGTCTTCTCCTATCATTTTGCATTTCCCCCTCCCCCCCACTACTTTCAAATCTCTTACTATCTTTCCTTTCGGTTAGTCCTGACAAAGGGTCTCAGCCCGAAACGTTGACAGCACTTCTCCCTGTAGATGCTGCCTGGCCTGCTGTGTTCCACCAGCATTTTGTGTGTGTTGTTGTTTGAATTTCCAGCATCTGCAGATTTCCTCCTGTTTGCTCAACAAATTACTTCTTGTTTTAATTATTTGAAAGGTTAATTTCATCTTATTTAGTCCTGTGCATGAGAAGGGCAGATTCTGAATGCAGTCATTATGGCAATGTCCCTGTGAACAAGTATTTGGTGTTTCTAAGTAATAAGTACTTCAGCCAGTTTAATACAGTGGATGATGGAATGATATGTTACCCCAGTAGTTTTCTGAATTTTATCCATCTCTCCCGGGGGGTCACCCAAAGTCTATCAATAGCATTGTCTTCACATTTGGGGGTGATGTTGGCTGTGGCTCCTGCCACTATCAGTGATATTCTTGGAGATTCTGTCTGCAGTGAACTCCTACTATCTATGATATCTTTTCACAATTTACTGCTTTGCTCCTGCTTCTGCCTAGTCCAAGTCTGCCACCTTCAATTCGATACAGTGACCTATGACTGGCACTCTATTGGAGCATAAAATTTTCATTTGGCTCAATTTTTCTTACCAATTGTATGTCAACCTCATTCCCTGCCAAGTTGCAATGAGTTATTGATGGAGAATTCTGAGTTAATGTCCAACATAGAAAGACTACCAAATTCTTTAGATATATATCCTGCCCGTCACAGTAATTACACATCAGAAATTATTCTGTCCTCCTTGTTCACTAGGTTACTAAATAAAGCTGTAACAATCACTCTTATAATTTGGAGCAAGTAGTTGGCTTTATCTAAAATAGTTATGATTAACACAACAAACATTTTGACATCCTAGAAGACAAAAAGCTTTAAATGATTTTATTACACAGACATTTCTTTCTGAATCAGAATGTTATTTTCCATGGAAATATTTCTACTACTTAGAATTACCAATTCTGCAGTGTATACTTAATTTTAAATATGTTTGGAATATTAAAATGATCAGAGAATCTGTCAAGTAAATAACTAAGTAGGGATTTCAGTCTAATTTCTCTCATGTACCATACAAAATATACTCAGTTTACTTGGTAGTGATATTTTGGTAACACTTAATGTACAAAGAGCTTTTGATGGCTCTGGGCCTGTACTCACTGGCGTTTAGCAGAAAAGGGGGAAATCTCATTGAAAGCTACTAAAAATTGATAGGCCTGGGTAGAGTGGACATGCTTCCAGTAGCGGAAGAGCCTAGCACCAGAGGACACTGCCTCAGAATAGAAGGAGGTTCCTTTAAAACAGAGATGAGGTATATCTGTGGAATTCATTGCCAGATGACTTTGGAGGCCAGGTCACTGATTATATGTAAAGCAGAGGTTGATATTTTCTTGAAGAGTAAGGGAATCAAAGGTTACAGGGAGAAAGCAAAGAAAAGGGTTGAGAGAGATAGTAAATCAGTCATGATCAAATGGCAGAGCATATTCCATGGGCTAAATGTCCTAATGTTGCTCCTATGTCTTCTGATCTTTATTTGGATGGTGCATATATTTTGCTGGCCTGTCTATATAAACAATGGTTTGAGTAGAACGAAAGATAGCTCAAAAAGGCTACATAAATTCATTACTTAGAAAGAGGTTAAGCATTGCTGATATGCAGAGACGAGTTTCATAGGTATGAGCTAACAAAAATCTGTATACCTTTGTAAGATAGATATTAGAAAATGGGGGTGTAATCAAGTATTGCATTCCAAGTCTGATGTTCAGTATTAAGTTCCCGATATAATGTTATGATGTAGGTGCAATGCTTTACTCTTCCTATGTTGCCCATAATTATTATAAAGTGATGAAAGCGGAGTGATCATTTTGCACCTCGTACTCGGGGTGGGCGTTGGCCTTTTTGTTAGCTGTACCAAGGGTAGTGATAAAGTATTCTTTTTAGATGCAGAGCAGTCCTGCAGCATGTTGCACAATGACTTATCATGAAGGTAACTCAGGCTGCAAATATCTTTTGATGTCAAGATGTATAGATTTGCGTGGCTCATTGAATTCATCCCTTTATCACAGGAAGCTCAATTTGATACATATTGAAGGTGATTACTAAATTACTTTAGGGGACATAGCCTCAAGATTGGGGGGGAGTAGATTTAGGTTGAAGATGGGGAGAAACTGCTTTTCTCAGAGAGTGGTGAATCTGTGGAATCTTTTGACCAATGAAGTAGTGGAGGCTACCTCTGTAAATATGTTTAAGACAAGGTTGGATAGATTTTTGTATAGTAGGGGAATTAAGGATTATGGGGAAAAGACAGGTAGGTGGAGATGAGTCCATGGCCCGATCAGCCATGATCTTATTGAATAGTGGAGCAGGCTCAATGGGCCAGATGGCCTACTCCTGATCTTATTTTCTTATGTACTTTTGTAATTGATCAAAATCTCTGAGAAATAGATCATAGTTTAAGGTTAGAAACCATTATACAAGCTTTAAGGTTGACATTGCAATTTTTATGTAGGGAAAGTAATCTTTTGATGTTTGGTGATCACTTGGCAAGCAACTAAAAGGAGCTTTTTTAACATATACTCCGGTGTCACTTATTAGGTACGCCTCTACACATGCTTTTTAATGCAAATATCTAATCAGCCAATCATGTGGCAGCAATTCAATGCATAACAGCATGCAGACGTGGTCAAGAGGTTCAGTTCTTGTGTGCACCAAACAGCAGAATGTGGAAGAAATATGGTTAAGTGACTTTGACTGTGGAATGATTGTTGGTGCCAGACTGGGTGGTTTGAGTATTTCAGAAGCTGCTGATCTCCTGGGACCTTCATGCACAACAATCTATAATTTACAGAGAATGGTGCAAAAAAAACATTAAAGTGAATGCCCATTCTGCGTGTGAAAATGCCTTGCTAATGAGAGTGGTCAGAGGAGAATCGCCTGACTGGTTCAAGCTGACAGGAAGGTGACAGTAAATCAAATAACCATGTGTTACAACTTCTCTGAGCTTCTCTGAATGCACAACACATTGAACCTTGAAGTGGTTGGGCTATAGCAGCAGAAAACCATGAACATAGACCTTGTGGCCCCTTTGTGTACTGAAAGTATGTGATAAAGTGGCGATTGCCTGTACATTGTACCCATTTCTTAACCACTACTATGCATGCTTACCTTCAATTTTTAGTTTTCTGCATTGAAAACAAATGAAAGAAAGAATGGAGCCTAGAAATCAAGGAGAAGGGAAAGAGTTTTATAGCATGTACTGGGAATTGTGGTTCAAATGGAATGTAACATAACAGTGTCAAAGAAATAAATGTCAAACTTATCAGGTCTTAATTAATGGCTTTGATTTTTGACAGCATCAGGAATCCAAAACTGCAGGATGCAAAATTATTCAGAGCCTGTAGTTTTTCAAGAAGTAATGGGAAGCAGTCTAAGCTGACTGAAGCTTGATTGGTTCAGTGTCAAATCACACCTTCCAACCAAACAGAATCTCACAGGCTGATTTCTCAGGGCAGGGCAATCATTCTAGCTGTATGGTCTTACCTCTGTACAAATACCTCCTAAGAGAATAGTCTGAAACATTTTTCTATTATGTCCCTCACATCTCAGAGTTTGCACAACTCTGCTTTAAAAATGAATTGAATATAGCGCAAGTGAGTCCCTGAAGTTTACAACTCCTCATCTGCATAAATATAGCAAAGTAATTCTGTTTAATCTTAAGAATAATGTGCTGAGAATCCTGTCCTTTGCACAGACAGAGAGCGTATGTTAATAGCAGAACTGTCAGTGAATGAGTGATTTTGCTTTTACTGTAATTTATGAATTAATTATTCTTTACTTTGGCTCAGAGCTGGTCTCTCAGCACCAGCATTAGGTTCCAGTTGAAACTGGTTCTGTTGGCTGGGGTTTGAGTGAAACTATATTTTATAGTTGGTAGACATTGATAGAAATGCTGTAATTTTTTCCCTTGGAGGTTACTGATGCTCCAACTTTGAGGAAACCAATTCTGTGTATTAAAATGACCACATAGCAAAATAATGAATCACCACATGTGAAATATTGCTCTGGTGACAATGAGCAATAATTTGCAAAATGAGGGATGATCTGTATGAAGCAAGTTAGAAGCAAAAGCTAAATAATTAAGTAATTTGGGACATCCCTGTTGTATCACATATACTAGGAGCAACAGAAGTGTTGGGATTCAAAGGAAGACGCCAGCAAATATAGGATATGCATAATGCCTTTGTACAACAGAGTAATTATAAACAAAATCATAAAATGTTAGGGAAAACAAAGTTTAGCAGGTCAAAAGTCAGCTGTGTAAAGGTTTTAATTTAGTCTAGTTTGTATAAAGCACAATCATGGCCTTAAAAGGGCAATGCAAATATTATTGCAATTACCACTAGTTCTTCTAAATCTGCTTTCTACTGCCTGAGTGATCAAAGATTCAAAAACTTTATTGTCATTCTAACTGTATATCAGCTCTGCAGGGCAGAATGAGACAGTGTTTCCCAGGGGCAAGTGCAATCATAACATAACAAATGCAACACTAAATAATAAACACAACAATAAATAGTAAAACACATAATAGTAAAACCTGTCTCCACATTGCACAAATGCCTGACGTTAGCCTGGGAAGCACTGTTTTCTTCCACCTCTTCATGTATCCCAATAGTCATGTCTCAACCTTGTTGGCTGGGGTTTGTGTGAAACCATATTAACAACCTTTTTGCTCAACTGAAGCAAATTTCTGAAACACGAACCATTTTGTGATATGATTATTATGTTGGGGTTAACTGCTGCTTTCTTATCCACCCTCTTCTGCCTGACAGAACTTGTTCTTACCCTGAAGAACAAGATTCCTCTACAAATCGAAGATTCAGCTGTTGGCCCCAGCTACACCTGCCTTTTTGTTGATCGCTTGGATCAGTTTTTGTTCTAAACCTACCCAGCCACCACTCCCCAACTAGTTCATCTCACTGACAGCTGCCTCCTGCATCTCTATGCAGATCTGGATAGTTCCACCTACTTCTTTACAAACTATTTTCAGAGTCACTTCGATTATTTCCCACACCTCCCCCTGCTTTCATGGTCTCTCAGTCTCCATCTCAGGAGACAAACTAACCCCGCTGATACATATGACAAATCCACTGACTCCCACGGCTATGTAGACTACATCTCCACCTACCCTGTTTCTTGTAAAGAAGCATTCCCGCTCTCTGTTTCTCCATCTCTCTTGCATTTGTTCTCAAGATGAGGTTTTGAACTTCAGGTTTTCTGAGATGTCTTCCATTTCCCAGAAATACAGCTTCTGCCCTGCTATTTGATGGAGCCCCCACCCATATATCCTCCCTTTCTCACACTTCTGCTTTCATTCTCCCTCCGGCAAGCAGAATAGGGTTTGGTCCTTTTCACCTCACCACCCTTCACATCCAGCAGTTCATTCTTCATCATTCGCACCAGCAGTCGCATCTTCCCCTCCCAACCCTTCCCGCAGGGACCAATCTTTCCATCCAGGAGTCCAAACCGCATTTCCAGGTGAGGCAAGGATTCACATGCACCTCTTCCAAAGAATTCTGACAGGCTGCATCGCTGTCTGGCGGGTGGGGGAGGAGAGGTGCTACTGCACAGGATTGAAAGAAGCTACAGAAAGTTGTAAAATTAGTCAGTTCCATCTTGGATACTAGCCTCCATAAATCTTCAAGGAGCAGTGCTTCAGAAAGGCGGTGTCCATCATTAAGGACCCTCCTCACCCAGTACATGCCCTCTTCATCAGGAAAGAGATACAGAAGCCTGAAGGCACACATCAGTAATTCAGGAACTTCTTCTCCCCCGCAGTCCAATTCCTAAATGGACGTTGAACTTGTGAATGCTACGTCACTTTTATTATTTGTTTTGCACTATTTATAATTTAACTATTTAATATACATATATATAGTTATACCGGCTGGTGGCGTAGTGGCATCAGCGCTGGACTTTGGGGCGAGAGGTCCCGAGTTCGAATCCGGCCGGCTCCCTTGTATGCCCTCTATCCATGCCTGGGTTGAGTATCAAGCTGGCGACTCGACCTCGTAAAAAAAAAACCTGGAGAGGGACGAGCTCCGCCAGGTTTCAGATGCCCAAGACACGCCGTACAATGAGCAATCACCAAAAAGATCGGTGCAGGAAGCTTGTCAATTCACTTATTAATATACTTTTTTCTATATTATAATACATTGTATTGTACTGCTGCCGCTAAGTTAACAAATTTTGTGTCATCTGCTGGTGATATACAAACCTGATTCTGATTCAAGCTCATCCATTGAATTCAATGCTCCCAATGTTGCCTCCCCTGCATCAGCGATACCCCACATGTACTATGTGGCTTCTTTGACAAGCATCAGTGCTCAACTGAATGTCCTTCTTGAACTCCCAGTTGCCAGCCATTTTAATTCCCTTCCCCATACCCACAATGCCCTGCCATCCTTGGCCTTCCCCTTTCAGGCCAGCAGCAAACTAGAGGAACAGCGCCTAATATTCTGCCTGGGGAGTCTGTAGCCCAAAAGCCTGAAGGTCGAATTCTCCTATTCAGGTACAGAACTAAAATATGAACACTTTCTCTTTCTGCAGATGCAGACTAACCTGCTGGGTGCTCCCAGTTCCAATATTTACAGTCTCTCTTCTAGATTTCCAGCATTTACAGTTATTGTTTATAGTTAGTAGCACAAGAGCTGAGAGCTGAGCACAAAATTCTAAGTAATCTTTTGATGAAAGGGTTTTTTTTTCCCACACAGCAACAGGTGGTCCTTTTGGATGAGGTATTCACTCTGCTGTAATTCTTTCACTGTGCTCTTTCAGAGAAGAGCAGGCCATCCATTAGTATCATCTTCACGCACCACCACCACCCCACCTCCCACCATGCTCTCTTCTGGCTGCTGCCATTGGGAAGGAGTTACAGGAGCCTTCTCAATCCCATCTTATTTAGTCCCATGCATGAGAGGGCCAATTTCTGAATGCATTCATTATGCATTTGGTGTTTCTAAGAAATAAGTATGTCAGCCAGTTTATTAGATGATGGGATGACATATTACCCCAGTAGTTTTCTGAGTTGTATTCATTAATCACTCCACTCAGGTTGTCTCCTGGGGGTCACCCAATGTCTTCAACAGCACTGTCTCCACATTTGGGAGTGATATTGGCTGTGCCTCCTGCCACTATAAGTGATGTTCTTGGAGATTCTGGCTGGAGTGAGCTCCCACAATCTATGACGTATTTCACCAATTCACCTCTTTGCTCCTGCTTCTGCCTGGTCCAAGTCTGCCACCTTCTTTTTGATACAATGACCTATGACTGGCACTCCATTGGAGCATAAAATTTTCATTTGGTCCAGATTTTCCCGCCAGTCAACCTTTTGGGTCGAGACCTTCCATCTGGGCTGGGCAGATATTTAACAACAACTTCAGGGCAGACCAGGCTCTCAAAAGATGCAATGTGATAAAGACCTGATAATCTGTTTTAACAACATCGACTGGGGGATAAATATTGGTCACAATACTTCAAAGTTCAAAGTAAGCTTATTAACAAAATATATATATTTATATGTCACTATATACAACCTTGCAGGCATTCGCAGTAAAACAAAGAAATACGATAGAATCGATTTTAACATAACTAGGACTAGAGATAAAGTGGCAACCAAAGTGCAAAAATAAGTAAATAAATACTGAGAATATCCTGAAAGTGAGTCCATAGTTCGTAAATAGAGCATCTACAATGATCATTGCTTTGCTTTGTGAGGTCCAAAACTATAGTAATGCATTCCGTCAGTAGGACTCCCATCACATATCAGAAGCTAATGCAACAAATTTAGTCGACAATTGATTCATTGCGATAGAGAGCAGAACAGACCCTTCCGGCCCTCTGAGTCATGAAGCCCAGAAAACCCCAATTTAACCCTAGCCTAATCATAGGACAGTTTACAATGACCAATTAACCTACCGACTGGTATGTCCTTGAACTGAGGGAAGAAACTGGAGTACCTGGAGGGAACGCAAGGGAAGAACATACAAACTCCTTACTGGCAGCAGCAGACTGAACCTGGATTATACTTGCAGGATTAAGTTGTTTGACATTGGCAAACACTACCTAGTAAATCCCGCCAGTTAGATTTGAGACTGGAGTGCAACAATGTGTTCCAAACAAGTAACAGCAAGGACTTGGATCATAGCACTCCCTCTGTACGCAATGCATTGCTGTGTTCACCAGTTAAATAGCTTTCTGCATTGGCTATGTCTGCTTTACAGGATGGTTAAAGGAATCTGGCAGATTTAACTGAATAGTCTGAGGTCTATTCACCGCACTGATTTTATATCATTGGCGCCTGATATCATGACAATATGATGTTGTGTTTGACTAATTCTCTCTGATTATTTGAGTCCTATAACAATAACATGACACAATAACAATAACATGAAGTTGTGAAAATACAATGGCCTACCTATTAGCTATAAATATTGTCAGGTATCATTGGATGTTGGATCATCAGGTATGTTGGATTATGTCTGGTATCCTCTGTGGATAGGACGATCCTAGCAACAGACATCTTACATAAGTGATAATATGGTTCACAAATTATAGTTTTCGAGATTCTTTAGTGAACAGGAGCAGTGATTCACTGCTAGTGATGGCTAGAAGGCAATGTTTACCTTTGGCTAAATTATCCTTGGCTGTCCAAAGCTTTTGAACTGGAGCCTGAAAATCAATCATCTTGCACTTTGAGGGGCCACATAGCAGTGATTCACATCAGAGGGATTTATTTCTAGCAAAAAAAAATCTGAATTTCTCTCTGTGCAAAGGATGAGAATTGAATGATGCATTACGCATAAAATAGGAGTACTTGTTGAGATCAGTCTGCCTTCAGGGTTGAAGCACTGAAGATGGATTCAAGAATGGACACGTTGCTGTGTACAATTTCAATTTCAACAGCTCTAAGCAAACTGGATATACGCAGGGAACAGTTGCAAGTTAGGAGATCTGTTCAAATCCAAAGAAGGTGAACAAATGAAGCAAGTGGTTGGAGCTTACACCACCGAGAGCAGGCAGGAGAGCACAGAACATTCCCACAGTGGGAACTGGAGCACAGAATCAGTCTGCACTGAAAGTCCCACTGCCTCAGCTGGTTTTATAAAGTACGTGTCCCCACTTTTCTTTATACACACCTAATTATCTGAATAATATCAATGCATCTGTGTCTGTTGCTCTTTTAGATCAAAACGACCAACAGTCAAATAAAATTCTCTTCAATTTCTAACCTTCCTTCCCCTTCTTCTATAATACCTATCCTCCAACACAACCCTCTACTTCTGGACTTTCGAGAGACGCAGAGCACTACTGCAAAAAACCAGCCACTCAGCCATCTAACCCTGTTGTTCTGCCCGTTGAGCCACACTAGCACCATAGCCCTCCATACCACCCCCCCCCATGCATGTATCTTTACAAACTCCCCGTCAAGCCCCACATCTGTCACTTCTGCTGGCAGTTCATTCCACCCTCTGAGTGAAGGAGTTCCTCTTCAGGTGCCCCTTAAATATTTCACCTTTCACCCTTAACCTCTGACTTCTAAATCTGTGCTCTCCGACTACAGAAGTTTCTGCCGATGGAAATAATTCACAGAACAGTTATATACAATAATTGTTCCCTACTTCAAACGTAAAGCACAGTTTGCTCTGAGATTATCTGGGATCCAATTGCCCTACAAAAATAATTTTTAAAAACTTGCATTTATATGAGTGTTCACAATCTCAGGAGATCCTGATAGGTTTTATAACAAAATGCTTCTTTGTGTGACCACTGTTCTGATCAGGAAAGCAAACATTAGAACAGTGCACCAAAAATAAGTTCATTGGTAGTCAAGGGCTTTGGGATATCCTGAAGTAAGTGTGATGAATAACATGGAAATTCTTTTCTACTCATTCTCAAATGGAATATTGGATAATGTGGCAAAAATGGTGGAGCAAAATTAAATGAGAATCGGCTATTGTTGTGGAGTGCTCTAAGAGAAGCTCTGAACACCGTATCCACTCAGAATCTGAATTAATTTCCCAGAGGGAGTACAGAACACACTGCCACAGAGTGACCCATTGCCTTGGAGAATTGATTATAAAAGATTATTGATGCGTTTTCATCAAAGTAATTGAGCCAGAAAAGATAAGTCTGAAATAATACCTCTGAAAATATATTAATAGATAAGATGACAGGATATTGTCCTGGGTAGCAGTGAACAAGTGAACTGTCAAAGAACTAAAATGCCATTCCATTTCCTGCTATAAATTAGGGTGGAAAGCATGAAGGATTTCTCATTAATTGGGAACCAGCTCTCAGTGTAGCCAGATGGTCATAAAATCATTGAAAGACAGAGCCTTACGGCCCAGCTCGTCTATGCCAAACATGATGTCTAGCTGTGCTAATGATATTTGCCACTTTAGGCCCATTTTGACCCATTCCTTTCCTATCCACATGTGCTTTAAACAATGTAATTGTATCTGCCCCACTCACTCCTCTGGAAGCTTGTTCCATGTTATCATTGCATTCTCTTTGAACGACTGACCACCACCACCCCAGATCTCCTTTGAATATCTCCCTTCTCACCTTCAATCAGTGCCCTCTGGCTCTGGAATCCTTTGCCCTGTGAAATATTCTAGCTATCAATCCTGACTATGCCGATCATAATTTTATAAACCTTGATATGGTAACCACACATAACCTCCCATATTTCAGTGAAAATAAATGTGACCTATCCAATCTCTCCCAGATTGTTGGCAACATCCTGATTAATCTCTCCAGCACTTTTCCTATTCTCTTCACATCCATCCTGTGGTACAGCAACACAACTGTACACTCTGGCCTAACCAGAGTTTTGTATGACTGCAACAATATGTCCTAACTCCATGCTCAATGTTTTATCCTAAAAAGGCAAATATACAGCATTGTTTTTCATTACCTCTTTGACCTGTGTCACCACTTCCAAGGAGCTATGGACTTGCACCTAACGACTTGTATCAACATTCTTAATTTCCATGACATCTATAGGCCCTCCCAGAATTTGACTCCCCAAACCACATGACCTTGTACTTGTCTGGATTAAACTACCCACTCATGGTTGTTTGAAGATATAGCAGGACATCAACTTTCCCACCTGATCTATGCCCTGCTCTATCTTCACTGTTTATGACTCCTCTCATTTTCATTTTATCTGAAACCTTACTAACCCCTAATTCTTACCCAAGTCTAATGTGTATATATATATATATAAAACAAAGACTCTGGCACAAATCCCTATCCCTGCAGTACATCACTTGTTAATGACATCCACTCAGAAGCCGACAATGAATTCCAGGATTGACGACCATGTGTCAACACAGCCATTGGCCAACTGAGAAAAAGAGTTTTTGAAGATCAAGGCAGAAAACCCACTAGAAAGAGTACATCATCCCAAAGACTATTCACCCGCTCCCCCTACCAGTTACTTCCTACCCCATCAGAATGCAGTTGCCACACTGGCTTCGTCTGTCAGCTCAGAGCCCAGAAAACTGCAGAGACAGAAAGTCTTCCTCAGACCTACAGTACTGCCAAAGAAGGAGGAGGTACTCCAAGGAACATTTCAATCCTCTTATCCCTGTTCTAAATTTAACACTATTCTCCTTCTAAACCAGGAGGGTAACCCTCCAGTTGGGGGGAGCAAAGTAAAGACGTACCTGAACACAGGCTGGGACATCCCACATCTGTAAAATCCAGTGATGAACTAAACAATGAACAAGCTGAGCCGGCTTTGAGGAAATGCTTGTTTATCTTATGGCTTGACATTCCACAGACATGATTCAGCGTTGAGTGATGTAGAAGCAGACCATTGTAAGTTTGGAATTTTCTACCATAATCAAACAACAAGATCCACTGATTGTACTTGTTTTAATTCAGAGTAGCCCGGATTGAGTTAGTTAACCCCAGCTGAGCCTGAGGGAGACTGGTCAGAGTGATCCCAGACCAGAAAAAAATGAGAATTGGTGGACAAACTTGGTAATTTTGGACAACAATTGATTGGACATTATTAGTAGGACATTGAGTGTGGACTTCGGGAAGGGGGAGTTGAGGTAATACACACCAGTCCTCATTGAGGGGTCAGTAGCGGAAAGGGTGAAGGATTTCAAGTTTCTGTGTGTCAATATCTCTGAAGATCTATCCTGGGCCCAAAATATTAATGTAATTGCAAAGACACCAGCAAATCTCTATGGATGTATGTGGGGAGCATTCTAACAGGTTGTGTCACCGTCTCGTATAGAGGGACGACTGCATAGGACCAAACAAATCTGCAGAGGATTATAAACTCTGTCAGCTTCATCATGGGCACTAGGCTTCCCAGCATTGTGGACGGCTTCAGAAGGCTGTGCTCAAAAGGCAGTATCCATCATTAAGGGACTCCATTTTCTTATTACTGCCATCAAAGAGGAATAAGGAAGCCTGAAGGCACACAGTGAATGTTTTAGGAGCTGCTCCTTCCCTGAAAGAACAATGAACCTGTTTACACTAACTCACTTCTCTGCTCTCTTTTTGCACTAATTTATTTTGATATATATATTTCTTGTTGTAATTTATGCTGTTTTTATGGATTGTGCCATACTCCTGCTGCAAAACGATGACCTTCACAACATATTTCCATGATTCTGATTCGGATTTGTCTCATTCTGGTGAGAAAGGAACGTGCATGGAATTTCTTTGGGGATGTAGTCGAGCTCGTCACAAAGCAGGGAAAATGTCCTGTTCCGCAGGCAAAATGCTGGAGGAACTCAGCAGGCCAGGCAGCATCAATGGAAAAGAGTAGATAGTCAACATTTTGGGCTGAGACCCTCCATCAGGACCAGAGAAAAAAGGTGAGGAGTCAGAGATAGATGGTGGGCAGAGGGAGAAAGAAACACAAGGCGGCAGGTGAAACTGGAAGGGGGGGAGCGGT
Organism: Hypanus sabinus; assembly: GCF_030144855.1. Classification (NCBI taxonomy): domain Eukaryota; kingdom Metazoa; phylum Chordata; class Chondrichthyes; order Myliobatiformes; family Dasyatidae; genus Hypanus; species Hypanus sabinus. The sequence continues at coordinate 37,128,903 of NC_082707.1, forward strand.
GAAATGAAAGCTGATTGGTGAAACAGATACAGGGCTGGAGAGGGGGAATCTAACAGGAGAGGACAGAAGACCATGGAAGGGAGAAAAAGGGGGAGGAGCACCAGAGGGAGGTGATGGGTGTGCAAAGAGATACCGTAAGAGAAGGAAAAGGGATGGGGAATAGAAAGGGGATCAGGCATTACCAGAAATTTGAGAAATCTATGTTCATGCCATCAGGTTGATGGCTACCCAGACTGAATATAAGTTGTTGCTCCTCCAACCTGAGTATGGCCTCATCACAACAGTAGAGCAGGCTATGGATAGACATATTGGAATTGCAATGGGAAGTGGCATTAAAATGGCTGGCCACCGGGAGATCCCATTTTTCTGGAGGACAGAGCATAGGTGCTTAGTGAAGTGTCTCCTAATCTATGCCGGGTCTCACTGATATACAGGAGGCCACACTGGGAGCACTGGACACAGTTCATGACCCCAACAGACTCACAGGTAAAGTTACCTGGAAGGACTCTTTGGGGCCCAGAGTGGTAGTGAAGGAGGAGGTGTAGGGGCAGGTGTAGCACTTGTTCTGCTTGCAAGGGTAAGTTCCAGGAGGGAGATCGGTGGGGAGAGACGAATGGACAAGGGAGTCGCGTAGGGAGCGATCCCTACAGAAAGCAGAAAGTAGGGGGGAGGGAAAGATGTGCTTGGTCGCAGGGTCCATTTGGAAATGGTGGAAGTTACAGAAGGTTATGTGCTGGACATGGAGGCTGGTGGGGTGGCAGCTGATGACAACAGGAATCTTATCCCTATCATTCCCTCCCCCACTTTCTGTGTTCTGCAAGGATCACTCCCTACACAACTCCCTCCCCACTGATAACCCATCCTTCCACCACCCCACCAAGGACAGATTTGTCCTCACTTACCACCCCACCAATTTCTGCATCAGAGACATAATTTTCTGTAACTTCCACCACTTCCAATGGGATCCTGCCACCAAGCACATCTTTCCCTCCCCCTAACTTACTGTGGTCCACAGGGATCGCTCCATACGTGACTCCCTGGCCCATTCGTCCCTCCCCACTGATCGCCTTCTTAGCAGTTATTGCAAGCAGAACAAGTACTACACTTGCCCCAACACTTCACTACCATTCAGGACCCCAAACAGTCCTTCCAGTTGAGGCGACACTTCACCTGTGATTCAGGGGTCATCTACTGTGTCCAGTGCTCCCAGTGTGACTTCCTGTATATCAATGAGACCCGCCACCTACGCTCCATCTGCCAGAAGCGAGATCTCCCAGTGGCCAGCCATTTTAATTCCACTTCCCACCAGTTCCAATGTGTCCATCCATGGCCTCCTCTGCTGTCGCAATGAGGCCACACTCAGGTTGAAGGAACAACGTTTTATATTCCATCTGGTTATCGTTCAACCTGACAGCATGAACATCAATTTCTCGAACTTCTGATAATGTTCCCCCCACCTTCTCTAAACCTCTGAAACAAAATTAGAAAATGTTGGAAACATCCAGCAGATTAAGCAAAGTCTATGGAAAGAGATGTTCTTTGTCCTATCCATCTGTCCCAGCCTCTCTACAATTTAAAACTAACTTGTTTTCTCTCTCTCATGGTTCTCATAAACAATCTTCGGAAAAAATTCTATTTCTCTTTTTACAGGTGCTACGTGACATACTGAATGTTTTGAATGCATTCTGTTGAAAAAGCAGTGTGGTACTATCTCAAATGTAGAGATGTGCCTGCTGAAAATTCTTCGGTTTAGCAATTTTACAGTCATGGAATTCAGCAAAAAAGAACCCAGCGTTTTCGACGACAGAAATGTGAACAGAGACTGTAAGGGTACAAGACTCAATGAATATTGATTAGAATGAAAATGTTCCTGGATACATCAGCATTCCTAATGAAGGGTCTCAGCCAGAAGAGCCACCTCTTTATTCCTTTACATAAATGCTGCCTGGCCTACTGCATCCCTCCAACATTTTATGCATGATATTCCTCCCCAACACTCCCTCCCCCCCAGTACTCTGGTACAGGTTAGGGTTTGAACCAAGGAGCTTCTGGCCTCTTCCAATTAAGGTCACAAAGCAGTAACAAGGAAACTGATGAAAGCAGATGAAAATCTCCACGACTCATTGATATCCAAAACATTATTAAAGAAACATTTTTATTGAGTGAGGATGACAGAGGTAAGGCCAGTATTTATTCTCAATCTGCTCCTGAATTGAGCAGCTTGCTGGACCTGTTAAAAGACAATAACTAACAACGGGTGATTCTAAAGAACTATATTTGCTTTATAAAGTATATAGCAAAGTTGGAAATAACCCTTCCTTATATGAGATTTGTGGACCAGATGGATTTTCATGTGTAATCGTGGTACTGCCATTTCATTCACTGAATGAAAAGGCCTCTCAACATCTGATCATTAGCGAAGCCCTCTGCACTGCCAATGCTGTAATATAACGTGTCCCTCTCCTACCTCCCTACTTCATTCTGAAATCAATTTTCAATTGAGACTTCTCATTACGAAACTTTCCAGGCAGTGCTCATCCAGAAATATGTTCTTTCAGTTCCTTCAGGATTTTTCCTCCAGTAAATCCAAGCCCCTAAACAATTATAAAAGTTCTCAGTTTGCACCAACAAAACAACAGCAGCAAGTCACTCCAAATTCAGCTGAGTAAGTCAGTGAAATACTACCTACTTGCAGTGTGTCCTCTCTTTCATAAATCTGAATCAATTGTCCCCCCATGTGACTCCGGTTACAAAATGAAGATATTCCATACTTCAGAGTAAACTAGATTTCTTTTGTAAGTCATGGAAGGAAAGGAATAATTTCACTGTCAATACTCTGCCAGACACTCATGTTCAGACAAGATTTAATTGCTAGTGTGACTCAGACTTATGCTGAAATATTTCAGTCTCCTGCAACAATACTTTGTTTACTCTAATGTAGAAAACAATCAGTTGAATATAACTACAATGTAGGTTTCAAGCTGTGAGCAGAGCAATTTGAAATGTCCTTGTAAGTTGATCATTGTTATTGTGGATGACGAGTTTAATGCATTTAATCAAGATTTTAAGCATTATTTTTACATTCTTGGAAATAATATGTTGACTGCATAATTTTATATGAAATGTCAAAGCCTTCCTGTCATTGTCACTTACAAAACATAATCTCAGCTCCTGAGCCCTGCAGGTCACTGCCTCATCTCCATCTCCTTCCACTCTGCGGCTTGAACTCATCCACTTTGGAAGGAATAATAGAAGAGCAGATTATTATTTAAACGGTGAAAGATTGCAGCATGCTGCTGTGCAGAGGGACTTGGGAGTGCTTGTGCATGAACCGCAAAAAGTTGGCTTGCAGGTACATCAGGTTATCAAGAAGGCAAATGGAATGTTGGCCTTCATTGCTAGAGGGATTGAATTCCAGAGCAGGGAGGTCATGCTGCAACTATACAGGGTACTGGTGAGACCGCACCTGGAGTACCGTGTGCAGTTCTGGTCTCCATACTTGAGGAAGGATATACCAGCTTTGGAGTCAGTGCAGAGGAGGTTCACCAGTTTGATTCCAGGGATGAAGGGGTTAACCTGTGAGGAGAGATTGAGTCACCTGGGACTATACTCTCTGGAATTCAGAAGAATGAGAGGGGATCTTATAGAAACATACAAAATTTTGAGAGGGATAGATAAGATAGAAGTAGGAAAGTTGTTTCCATTGGTAGGTGAGACTAGAACTGGTGACATTGCCTCAAGATTCAGGGAAGAAGATTTAGAATGGAGATGAGGAGAAACTGTTTTTCACAGAGAGTGGTGAATCTGTGGAATTCGCTGCCCAGGGAAGCAGTTGAGGCTTCTTCACTAAATATATTTAAGAAACAGTTAGATAGGTTTTTACATAGTAGGAGAATTAAGGGTTATGGGGAAAAGGCAGGTAGATGGAGCTGAGTTCACGGACAGATCAGCCATGATCTTATTGAATAGCGGGGCAGGCTCGATGGGCTGGATGGCCTACTCCTGCTCCTATTTCTTATGCAGACATCCCACCTCTCCCGTAAGTTCTGGGAGTCTCCCACATATCGATAGCAGCTCCCTGACGCCCGCAAATTATATACAATATCCCGGAAATTGATTTTTTTGAGAGACAGACAGAGAGAGAGAGAGAGAGAGAGAGAGAGAGAGAGAGAGAGAGAGAGAGAGTGACAGAGGGAGAGAGAGAGTGAGACATGGCAAGAGTGTTCCAAAATAAGAAAATATAAAACGTACTTCACTCCAGACTACACTAAAGTGTCCCCCTGCCTAATAGGGGTCAAAAATAATGACAGTGTTGCTCGCTGCACTGTTTGCAACAGTGACTTTTCTATTGCTCATGGTGGGTTAAAATGTAAAAGACATGCTGAGGTGAATTTAACAGGTGTCATTTGTTCATTAGCATAGCTAACATTATTTAAACTAGCTGGCTGGCTGCTAAGGGGCTACTCTATTGCAGACATCACACCTCTCCCGGGAGTCTCCCGCAAATTGATGGTGCTACCTCCCTGAAATTAGTTTTTGCAAGGTGGGATGTCTGCTTATATTCTTATTGATGCCTTGATCATCTCTGCTCATTGCTTCCACCATTTCCTTTCTCTTTCTCTAAACAGGGACCTACTACTCACAAACAAGAGAAAATCCAAGCAACACACACAAAATGCCAAAAGAACTCAGCAGGCTAGGCAGCATCTATGGAAGAAAGAGTAGTCAACGTTTCGTGCCAAAACCCTTCAGCAGGACTGAAGAGAAAAAGCTGAGGAGTAGATTTAAAAGGTAGAGGGAGGGGAGAGAGAAACATAAGGTGACAGGTGAAATTTGGAGGGGGAAGGATGAATTAAAGAGCTGGAAAGTTGATTGGTGAGTGTGGTGAACTATGTGTGTCTGTCTGGACACGCCCCCTGCTGACTGCTCCTGTGGCTCCTCCCACAGACCCCTGTATAAAGGCGATCTGAGGCCTATGCTCTCTCTCAGTCTCCAGGACGTAGTATGATGGTCACTCACTCCTGGTTCCTTCTTCCAGTCAATAAAAGCCGATATCTCGCCTTACGTCTCAGTGTGAGTTATTGATGGTGCATCAATTTTATTGATTGGAAGCTTTAAAACATGGAAACCGTTTTACGTCCGGAAAGGTTGGATTTGGACCCTCAAGAACCTGACGCAGCTCTCGCTTTTGAACTCTGGCTTGCATGCTTCCAATCATACTTGGAGGAGGTTTGTGCAACTGAACCCGCCGTTATGCACAGGATTCTCCTCTCGAGGGTCACCCCAAAAGTTTATTCCATTATCCGGGACCTGCCGACCTACAAAGGGGCACTGGACGCCCTCAAAGGACAGTACCTGCGGCCGGTGAACACCGTCTACGCAAGACATCGTTTAGCTACCCAGCGACAGCGGCCTGGCGAATCGTGCGCTGAGTTTCTCCGAGCACTACAGACACTCGTCCGACCTTGTGACTGCAAGATGCTCACGGCAGACCAGCATGCGGAGCTGCTAGTGCGAGACGCCTTTGTGACGGGACTGAGGTCAGTGTACATGCGCCAGTGACTGCTGGAGAATGCCAACCTTACCTTACGCTCGGCGATCGAGACGGCCAACGCTCTGGAAGCTGCTCTGCATAATGCTGACGCTGTCCAGTCGCGTGATTCCCCGCCGGTTCCGTGGACACCTCAGACCCCGCCACCGGCGGCTCCCGGGAGCGAATTCGCCAACGCCGCTGCCAGTCGTGATTCCACAAGCTCCCCGAACCTGACCACGGCTGCGGCCCGTCAGAAGCCCGTGCTTTGTTATTTCTGTGGCCACAAAAAGCACTCCCGACAACGCTGTCCAGCGCAAGAAGCGACCTGCTCCAGCTGCGGAAAGCGGGGCCATTTCGCCAAGGTCTGTAAGTCTCAACTACGAGCGGAGTGCAGCGCTGTGGGTGAGACGTGGGGGCCGCCATCTTGCATGCCCGGATGTGGACGGCCATCTTTGTCAACGTCAGCATGCCCCGCCCCTGACCCTCCGATGCTTACTGGGGGCTAAGACGGCGATTCAACTCTGGCCACTGTAACTCTCGACCACAGTGCCCCACACCAGCTTGCAAGGTCAATGATGGACATCTGGGTGGAGGGGCACAGGACTAGATGCCTGTTTGACACAGGCAGCACTGAGAGTTTTATTCACCCGGACACAGTGCAACGCTGCGGACTCGCAACGCGGCCGGTAAGTCGGAGGATCCATTTGGCTTCTGGGTCGCATTCCACAGACATCCGGGCGGGTTGTGTAGCGACATTGGTGGTGCAGGGCACAGAATATCAGAACTTTGCGCTACTGGTCATGCCTAAGCTGTGCGCACCTGTGCTATTGGGGCTGGACTTCCAGAGCCACCTCGAAAGTGTGACTATGGCATATGACGGGCCCCTCCCACCACTCACTGTCAGGAATCCTCAATTCTGTGGGACTTCATCACTACTTACCACACACACACACCGGCCCACAAGTCCCATCCAGCACCATGCCGACAGCTGCGCTACTGACACCACTTGCAGTCTCTCCACCCTCAAAGTCCCTCCCCCACCGCTGTTCGCCAACCTGACCCCTGACTGTAAGCCTGTGGCAAATAAAAGCAGGAGGTACAGCATGAGGGACAGGGCCTTCATTCAGTCGGAGGTGCAGCGGCTGCTCAGGGAGGGGATCATTGAGCCAAGCTCAAGCCCTTGGAGGGCCCAGGTGGTTGTTGTTCGGACTGGGCAGAAAAATAGGATGGTGGTGGACTATAGTCAAACCATCAATAGGTTTACGCAGCTTGACGCGTACCCCCTACCCCGCATCACGGATATGGTCAACCAGATTGCTCAGTACAAGGTGTACTCGACCATAGATCTGAAATCCGCTTATCACCAGCTCCCCATCTGCCCAGAGGACTGCCCCTACACTGCCTTTGAGGCGGGCGGCAGGCTCTATCACTTCCTGCGCGTCCCTTTTGCTGTCACAAATGGTGTCTCTGTCTTCCAGAGGGAAATGGACCGGATGGTGGACCAGTACCAACTGCAGGCCGCATTTCCCTATCTGGATAACATCACCATCTGTGGTCGCGACTGGCCAGATCATGACGCCAACCTCCAACGATTTCTCCAAGTGGCCGCAGCTCTGAACCTTACTTATAACAGGGACAAGTGTGTGTTTGGAACCACCCGCCTTGCTATCCTTGGGTATGTAGTGGAAAATGGGGTTATTGGCCCTGATCCCAACCGTATGCGCCCCCTGTTAGAACTCCCTCTTCCCACCACTCTCAAGGCCCTCAGACGGTGCCTGGGTTTTTTTTCCTATTACGCCCAATGGGTCCCCCATTACGCAGACAAGGCACGCCCCCTGGTCAAGTCTACCACGTTTCCCCTCTCTGCTGAGGCCCGCGCGGCCTTCAGCTGCATTAAAGAGGACATTGCCAAAGCTACGATGCATGCGGTGGACGAGACCATTCCCTTCCAAGTGGAGTGTGACGCCTCCAATTTTGCTCTGGCTGCTACCCTCAATCAGGAAGGCAGGCCAGTAGCATTCTTTTCTCGCACCCTCCAAGGCTCCGAAATTCGGCACTCCGCGGTGGAGAAAGTAGCCCAGGCCATAGTGGAAGCTATTAGGCACTCGAGGCTCTATCTCACCGGCAAAAGGTTCACCTTGCTGACCAACCAGCGCTCGGTTGCATTCCTGTTCAGCAACCAACAGCGGGGCAAAATCAAAAATGATAAGATTTTGCGGTGGAGAATAGAACTCTCCACCTACAACTATGATATCCTGTACCGGCCTGGCAGACTCAATGAGCCCCCTGATGCCCTATCCCGAGGAACATGTGCTAGCACACAGCTCGACCAGCTGTACGCCCTTCATGCACAACTTTGCCATCCGGGTGTCACCCAATTTTACCATTTTGTGAAAGCTCGGAACCTGCCGTACTCCCTGGAGGACATCAGGACGATGACCAGGGACTGCCAAATTTGCGCTGAGTGCAAACCGCACTTCTACCGTCCTGAAACGGCGCAACTTGTCAAGGCCACCCGCCCTTTTGAGCAACTGAGTGTTGACTTTAAGGGCCCCCTTCCCTCCACTGACCGCAATGCCTATTTTCTCAGTGTTATCGACGATAACATGGTTCCCCTTTGCCATCCCCTGCCCCGACACCACTGCTACGTCCATCATAAAAGCCCTGCGCCAGCTCTTCACTCTGTTCGGGTATCCCTGCTATATCCACAGCGATAGAGGGTCCTCCTTTATGAGTGACGAGCTGCGCCAGTACCTGCTGGCTAGGGGCAATGCTACTAGTCGGACCACAAGTTATAATCCCTGGGGTAATGGACAGGTGGAGCGGGAGAATGCCACAGTGTGGAAGGCCACACTTTTAGCCCTTAAGTCAAAAGGATTGCCAGTCTCTCGATGGCAGGAGGTCCTCCCTGAGGCACTGCACTCTATCCGCTCTCTGTTATGTACGTCCACCAATGCCACCCCTCACGAGCGCCTATTCTCTTTTCCCAGGAAGTCTGTCACTGGGACCACCCTACCAGTTTGGCTGACGTCCCCGGGGCCAGTGCTGCTCCAGAAACATGTGAGGAGCAATAAATACTCCCCGCTGGTCGAGAGGGTTCACCTTCTACATGCAAACCCCCAGTATGCCTACGTGGTCTTACCTGATGGGCGGGAGGACACGGTCTCTGTCCACGACCTGGCACCCGCAGGTGCAGCAGACCACTACTCTGAACACTCTCCGGTAACTATGAACCCTGCACCTGAGGTGACACCGTACTCACCAGGCCCTACACAGACTCCTCACGACACTTATATACCGGGCGTTTCGTACGCATTTATACCAGGCGCCTCGCACATGCGTGAGGGATCACCGGCACCTAGTGGGCAGGAACAAGCGCAACCTCCGTCCCCTGTGCCATCACCAATGTCGCCGGCATCCATGCGATCACAGCCGGTGCTACGTAGATCGCAGCGACAGATTCGACCATCTGATAGACGACTTGTAAGAAACTTCGCCACATGGGGACTCTTTTAAACAAAAGGCGGGGGTGAATGTGGTGAACTATGTGCCTGTCTGGACATGCCCCCTGCTGACTGCTCCTGTGGCTCCTCCCACAGACCCCTGTATAAAGGCGATCTGAGGCCTATGCTCTCTCTCAGTTTCCAGGACATAGTATGATGGTCACTCACTCCTGGTTCCTTCTTCCAGTCAATAAAAGCCGATATCTCGCCTTACGTCTCAGAGTGAGTTATTGATGATGCATCAGTGAGATGAGGTGAGAGAGGGAAAAGGGGATGGGAAATGGAGGAGTTGGGGGGGGCTGCATTTGTGTAGTATTACTGGAAGTTAAGAAATCGATGTTCATGCCATCAGGTTGGATGCTACCCAAATGGAATATAAGGTGTTGTGCCCCCTACCTAGGTGTGGCATCATCACAACAGTGTTGGAGGCCATGGATGGACATATCGGAATGGGAATGGGAAGCGGAATTAAAATGGATGGCCACTGGGAGATCCCATTTATTCTGGCAGACGGAGCATAGATGCTCGGCAAATTGGACTCCCAATCCACATCGTCTCACTGATACACAGGAGGCCACACCCAGAGCACCAAACACAGTAACTGACCCCAGCAGACTCACAGGTGAAGTGTCACCTCACCTGGGAGGACTTGCTGCTGGTGCTGAATCAGGATGCACATAGCAGAGGTCAAAATACATCCTCCATTACAGGAACTGTGTTGCACTGTCCATCCATCTCATAAATCTCACTGTCTTCCTTCACTGAGTCTGCCGTCTACCTCTAACACTCTCTTCCAAACACATAGTCATCCGCACCTGGAGACATTCTTCCTATCCTTACTGAATGGAGCTAGAGGATTTGTAAAATAAAAGATCTTCTTCCCAACCTGTACCACCGTCTCTCGAGTTACGTGAGGATCCGTCCCTGACACTTCCTGCCAGTTTGAAATATCATTCACAGTCTCTGGATTCCACTTGTACTCATGATGGGCTCTGGGTATCTGACAACTGTCCCAAATGTGAAGGATGTTAAATGATGTCGGTTAGAGAAAGACAAGAAAAGCTACAGGAGAAAGATACCCAACAAAGGAATGAAAGGCTGAGAGATCGTGGGCTAAGATATCCGATCCATGGAGGAAATTGAATACTGCCATTGCAGCCCAATACTTGCTAATATGTCTTAAACAAACCTGTCATTTAATCTGGTAGGACCCCAGAATTTTTCCTCCTGCCATTTTTGACCAAATCTTGACACGTGCAATTACAATGGGCAATGCAGATGTTTAACGCCACAGCCGCAACTCTGTGTTTCTGATCGACAGATTTACTGAGAAACTGACAATAGTTCTGAGTAGCCGGTACTTGAATTTATTTGAAACTCCTGAGAAACTGAAACGAAAAATGTTTGGTGCAACAGTCTAGTTTGGTGTGGTAAGTGGTGAGATATCTTTGTGACAAGGATCAGCTTTATCAAAAATCTACTTTATTTGCCATACACATTTACATTTATTAGGAATTTCTCACTCAGATGCCAGAGAATTAATGTTTCCAGCAGGAGCAAGTCTAACAAGCAATCTTTGACTTTTAGATGTATGGTCTTCGTCAGGTTCAAACCAATATTCTGTGAACTTGATCAGTAATTCAACAGGATCATTCACATAGAAACAGTAGCTGCAAGACCAGGCCAGAACTGGCCTCACTGTGGTGAATGAGTCAAATCCTGTTTCCCAAAGTCTTTCTACAAAGTACATGTCAGCACTTACACTTCTTTGCCTAACGAGTCCAGTTCCGATTACACTCAATAAGCTCAGCATTTTCCACGGCAAAGTAACACATATGTAACTCCCAAAATATTTCCTGCTTCCACCAGTGTGACACACTGTATGTAACCATTAACAAAGTATTTCATCAGCACCTCCCTAACCTACAACCTCCGCCCTGAATCACCAATCACAATTTTGAAATAAAATGCTCGTAATCTTTTATCAAAGTATTTCACAACACTGGGAGGATCTTCCAGGCCTCCACAAGTTGAAGAGGACATCAGAAAGCCCTTGGCCAAGATGGTGACTCACCTGATGAGATGGGATAAAATAACTGAAGAGGAATCCAGCCAGTATTGTTCATCAGCTTAACTTGGGCAATGTAAATTCATTGCGATTCTATGTAAGACACATTATCTTAAAACCAGAATCAGGTATTTTAGCACTGACATATATCATAAAAGTTGTTGTTCTGCAGCAACAGTACAGTGCCAGACATAAAAATTACAACGCAGGTTTTTGAAAATAAAACAACGTGAGGCATTTTAAGTTTAAGGAAACCTGTAACACATTTTATTCAACTCCAAAATCTAAACACAAAAGCTTCTTAAAAATCTTTACATAAACACATTATCACATCAGACCAGCCTCTCAAAGCGAAACCCCAACTCAATGTCAGTGGTTGTTAATTACGTACAGTTCTCCCAATTACGTTACCCGACGCAGCAACCCACCCCGGAGTTTACAGAAATCAGCATTGCGAGCCTGCCTGGAGCTCAGAATGAGTCGCCTGTCTCGGATGCTGTGCTCCATGGGCGGGGGAATCGCAGGTGCCTCTGGCTCATCCAGAGCAACAGAATACTCCAAATCTTAGGGGGCCAGTTAAAAGAAATCTACTGAAATGTGTTCAGATTTACCCCTCTTATATATGATAAAAGTCTTTTCTCCCCATTCCAAAATGTGGAACAAGCCATAGTAAGGGGCCATAAGGAGATGTTGGTCTGCATCATGGCGGATGAAAACAAACAAGGCAGAATGTAGGCCAACAGGAATCCAAGAGTGCTGATAGGTGCAAAGGAATTTAATTTACTGAGGAGGATGGAACGCTGTTGAGAAGCTGACCAGGCAGTCATAGAGTCAGGAATGAAATCTCCGGCTACCTGTTTACCAACTCAGCCACGGATGACTGCAGGTCCTCCTTTGGAGCTGTTCTGAGCCCCAGCAGGACCCACGGGAGACGATCATGCCTTCGGGGAGCTCTCAGAGCAGCCTTTAAGGAGCGGTAAAACTGCTCACTTAGGCTATTGGACTGCAGCTGTGATGTAGACTAACACTAAGGTTTTGGGCCATTGTAGCCTGGAGGTCTGATACGAACCAGGGACCCCAGTCAGAGGGAATATCAGATGGGATGCCAAACTGAGAGCCCAGGTGCTGATGAATAGCCAGCCATTTCTTCTGCTGGTGTCAATGCTAGAAGGATGACTTCTTGCCACTTGGCAGTATGGCCCATCATGGTAAGGAGGTGCGTGAAACCATGGGAGGGGGAAGAGGACCTACAACTTCCACATTGACCTGGTCAAATCCTCACTCAGAGACCTCAAAAGGTGCCAACGGTGCCTGAACATGGCAGCTAATGTTTGCCCGCAGGCACTCCACATAGGCTGCAGTCCAGTCATGCACGTCCTTTCTGAGGCCATGCAAACAAACTTCAGTGCAACCTGTTTCGGAGAGGCCTTCCAGCCCGGATGAGAGAGCATGAGCGGTTGCTGGTCAACGAATGCTGTGAAATAGCGACCCTCTGTGAGCAAATGAAAATGGCAGACAATCAGACAGAGATCAAGAAGTTTACGGACGAACATGCTGCACTTCCTTTCGGGTTTACGAAGCAGCCGACGGGAGGCTGCCACACACGTCTGACCATGTACAGCACCCACAGAATAGTCCGAGGCATCAGTTTTAATGGCATTGGGTGCATTGGGGAGCGTGTGCGCCAGTGCGCCACTGTCTAAGAATGAGCTCGTTTGGTATCATCAAGTTCCCTGCTCACATCAGCTGACCAGTCAAGCACTTGATTAGGGGTACTGCCTTTAAGCACACTGTGTAGGGAGAACATAAATTCAGAAGCTTTCAGAATGAAGCGGAATGAAACTCACGTAGTTTTTTAGGAGTGCCGGGCAGTGGGAAATCTATCATGGTGGTGTGCAATCACAGCCAGTGCTATGTAGATCGCAGCGACAGATTCGACCACCTGATAGACTTGACCTGTAAGAAACTTCGCCACATGGGGACTCTTTTAAACAAAGGGGGGGGTGAATGTGGTGAACTATGTGCCTGTCTGGACACGCCCCCTGCTGACTGCTCCTGCGGCTCCTCCCACAGGCCCCTGTATAAAGGCGATCGAGGCCTGATGCTCAGCCTCAGTCTCCAGGATGTAGTATGATGGTCACTCATTGCTGGTTCCTTCTTCCAGTCAATAAAATTGATGCACCATCAATAACTCACTCTGAGACATAAAGGCGAGGTATCGGCTTTTATTGACTGGAAGAAGGAACCAGCAGTGAGTGACCATCATACTACATCCTGGAGACTGAGGCTGAGCATCAGGCCTCGATCGCCTTTATACAGGGGCCTGTGAGAGGAGCCACAGGAGCAGTCAGCAGGGGGCGTGTCCAGACAGGTATATGTAGTTCACCACAGGTGGCTACTTTTGATGGGAGGAGTTTTGCACCTTCTGCTGGGATGCGATAGCTGAGAAAGTCAATGGTTGACAATCCAAACTGGCATTTAGCAGGGTTAATAATCAACCCACATGGCTTAAGCGCTCAAAAAGTGTGCAGAGATGAGATACGTGTTCAGATTTGGACCTGCTTGTTATCCAGGTAAACAAAAAGAAAACCTAAGTCTTCTAATACAGAGTCCATCAGCCATTGGAAAGTCTGTGCTGCATTTTTCAGTCCAATCGGAATGCACAGAAACTCAAAAAGCCCCAATGGGGTTACACAGCTGTTTTGGGGATGTCCTCTGAGCACACAGACACCTGATAGAAGCCCATAACTAGACTGACTTTGAAAAAAAAGTGATGAAAAGACTTGGATGTATGTGACTGGGTAACGATTAGGGCTGGTGACCTCATTAAGGCGCTGGCAATCGCCACTTGGACCGCAACCACCATTGGACTTCAGGACCATATGGATGGGCGAAGCCCAGGGACTATTCGACCAGCATACAATGCCAAGTTGGCAAACTCGGCCTCCGCAGTTGCCAGCTTTTCCGTGTCCAGTCTACATGCTCGGGCATGCACTGGTGGGCCAGTTGTGGGAATGTGGTGCTCAACCCCTTGTTTTGTGACTGTAGTGGAGAATGTGGGCTTGCTGAGGTCTAGGACTTCGCAAAGTAGTTGAGTAACCTCACATGAGGTGGTCCATACAGTTGACAGAGTCGTTGTGGGGAACTTACTGGGGGAGCAGGGTAACGACCCAAAGTCCTTGACATCCACAAGCCAGCAGTTATTAGGATCGACCTTAGGAACAGGAAATCTGCACCGAGCAGAGCTCCAGCCACTTTAGCCAGGACGAAGTCCCATGTGTAACGTCACCCAGTGAAGCAGAACGTCACTATTGTGTACTGTAATTCTGAATCCTGCTGCTGCTGGCAGGCTCCAGTGAGGATGCATTACTCTTTGCCTTCTCAGCAACAGGCGATGATGCTGGTACATTCATCTGAGCACCCGTGTCACACAGAAGTGTCATCCTGAGACGTCCCTGGCAGCTAGAACCCATGGTGTTCACAGTCCTCTGATGTCCTGATATGTTGGCACAGTCAAAGCTGCAAGGTAGTCAGCATTCATACCAAAGTGAGTGTGGTAAAAACACAGGCCTGGCTTTGTCTGTTTCGCAGATGTGTGCCTTGCCGACCCGGCTTATTGAATAGAGAAGGGAGGAGGAATGATACTCCACTGCCTAATAAAACGAAGATGTTGATTTCCCCAGAGAGATAACATGTGGCCCACTACCGTCACTGAGACTGGGTAAGGAGAGCCACTGTTTGCCATGCTCAGACTCTGACAGCCCAGACGTCTGTAAAAGGTGAGGTTTCAGTGGTCGGTATTTATCGTGTCCAGACGGGTGATCAGTCAGACTCTCCACTCCCACAACCAGGGAACTGCTGAGTGACGCTACCATTTGATGTTGTCGGTGGAGATTTCTCGCAGAGTAAACTGGACCTCAGTTTTGTACAAACCAAGCGAAGGCATTTTGCTCTGAAAATGCTGGCAGTTTCAAAGTGACTGTGTTGGCCAACATGTTCAATAACTCCAGAATCACCCTAGAGCATCGGGGTCACCAATGTAGGCTTTTGCAATTAAAACGAAGTGAGGCATTTCATGTTTAAGGAAACCTGAACACAGTTTATTGAACACCAAAACTTAAACACAAAAATGGGCTAAAAATCCTTACATAACCACATCACCATGTAAGACCAACCTCTTAAAGCGAAACCCCAGCTCAATGTTGGTGGTTATGGTGGTTGTGAGTAGCTGGGTGACTGTCAGGAGAAATGGATCTATGAACAGGCAGTTAACAGAACACCCCTGTGGGCCATTCTTCTCAATAACAAGTATGCCATTTTGGATACTGTTATGGGGATCACCTCCCAGGGAAATGCCATGGACACTGGGTTAATGGCACTAAGCATGGGTCTGTGGTGCAGAAGCGAAAGAGGGGAGCAGTAGTGATAGGAACCTCAATAGTCAGGGGAATAGACAGGAGATTCTGTGGATGTGAACAGGACACTTGAATGGTTTGTTACCAGGGTCAGTGTCAGGGAAACCTCAGATCGAATCCATAGCATTTTGGAGAGGGAGAGAGAGCAGCCAGATATCCTGTTACATATTGGTACCAATGACACAGGAAGGAAAAGCAATGAGTCCTGAAGAGAGAATTTAGAGAGCTAAACAGAAAGTTGAGAAGCAGGAACTCCAGGTTAATAATTTCTGGATTATTACCTGTGCCAGGCACCAGTGAGGGTAGAAATAGGATGATTTGGCAGATAAATGTGTGGCTCAGAAGTTGGTGCAGGGGGCAGGGCTTCAAGTTCTTGGATCATTGGGATCCCTTCTGGGGGTATGACCTGTACAAAACTAACGGGTAACATCTGAACCTGAGGGGGACCAATATTCTTGCAGGCAGGTTTGTTAGAGCTGTTGGGGAGGGTTTGAACTAATTTGGCAGAGGGTGGGAACCAGAGTGAAGGGACTCAGGATAGGACGGATGGTAAAAAGGTAAAGATAGTGTGCCCTCAGACTGTCAGGAAGATCAGGCAAATGACAGGACAAAATTGCAGCCAGCAGGATGAGTATCAGTGCATTAGGGATGCAGAATCAAAAAGGGTAGTAAATACAGTACACAAAGTGTTATATCTCAATGCATGGAATATAAGAAATGAGGTGGATGATCTTGTTGCACTTTTACAGATTGTCAGGTATGATGTTGTGACCATCAGTGAATCATGGCTGAAGGATGGTTGCAGTTGGGAGCTAAATGTCCAAGGTTACATGTTGTATCGGAGGGATAGGAAGGCAGGCAGAGGGGGTGGCATGGCTTTGCTGATAAAGAATGGCATCAAATCAGTAGAAAGCTGTGACATAGGATTGGAAGATGTTGAATCCATGTGGGTTGTTCAGAAACTGCAAGAGAAAAAGGACGCTGATGGCAGTTATGCACAGACCTCCTGTCAGTACCTCCATCTGAACTCTGTCTCTTTGTATGTTTCCCCCTAGCTGTCACTCTGTGTTTTTGTATTGCCATGTTCTCATTTGTTTCCATGCCCCATGTGCTCCTGTCCCCGTTCTTGCTCCACTCTGGCCCCTGTATCACTGAGTCCTCCGCCCTCACCTGTTTCCCATTATTACCTGAATTGCTGTCACCTGTGTCTCATTGTGCTCCACCTATCACCTGCCTCTCTGTTTACCGCTCAGTGGATTTCAGTCCTATGTTTTCACCTCTTTGTTGCCAGACTGTACCAGTGAGTTTTCCTGATTCTGGTTTTTGGATTTCTCTGGATGTTTTGATCTCTGTCTGAACTTTGACACTGACTTTGTTTGCACCTCCGGATTTATTACTCGAAAAATAACACAGTGTGCACAGTACTTGGTCTGCAATTGGGTGTTAATGTAAGCAACTGGAGGCCATTAGGGAACTTAAGGTAAAATAATCCTTAGGAGGGAGTGATCACAATGAGATTGAGTTCAACTTAAAATTTGATAGGGAGAAAGTAAAGTCTGATGTAGCAATATTTCAGTGGAGTAAAGGAAATTACAGGGGTATGAGAGAGGAGTTGACCAAAGTAAATTGGAAGGAGCTGCTGGCAGGGATGTCAGCAGAGCAGCAATGGCTTGAGTTTCTGGGAGAAACGAGGAAGGTTTCTTGTTTCTGGGACTAGGCAGTTCAAATGGTTTGGCACAGACTGGGGGTGCCGAAGGGCCTGTTTCTGTGCTGTACTTCTCTATAAGATGCAGGATAAATGTACTCCAAAAACAAAGAAATACTCAAATGGTAAAAGAAGTACAACTGTGACTGACAAGGGAAGTTAAAGCTAATGTAAAAGCAAGAGAGAGCATACAACAAAGCAAAAAATAGTGGGAAGATAGAGGATCAGGAAGCTTTTAATAACCTACAAAGAGCAACTAAAAGAATTGTTAGGAGGAAAAAGATAAAATATGAAAGCAAGCTATCAAACTATCAAAGTGGATAGCAAAAGCTTTTTCAAGTATGAAAGCAAAGAGATGAGAGTCAACATAAGACTGCTGGAAAATGAGGCCAGAGAAATAATAATGGGGGACAAGGAGATGGCAGATGAGCTAAATGAGTATTTTACATCTGTGTTCACTGTGCAAGACACCGGCAGTGTGCCAGATGTTGAAAGGTGTGAGGGAAGAGGTGTGAGTGCAGTTACTATCACAGGGAGAAGGTGCTCAAAAAGCTGAAAGATTTAAGAGTACATAAGTTGCCCAGATCACATGAACTGCACCCTAGGGTTCTGCAAGAGGTAGCGGTAGGTATTATGGAGGCATTAGTGATAATCTTTCAAAAATCATTGGACTCTGGCATGGTGCCGGAGGACTGAAAATTTGCAAAGGCCCCTCCACACCTTAAGAAAAGAGGAGAGCAGCAGAAAGGAAATTATAAACTAGTTAGCAATGGTTGAGAAGATGTTGGAGTCAATTTTTAAGGATCTGGTATGATGAGATGGGACAAAGTTTCCTTAAAGGAAAGTCTTCCCTAATGAACCTGTTGGAATTTTTTGAGAAGATTACAAGTAGGATAGATAAAGGGGATGCTCTTGATGTTGTATATTTGGACTTTCAGAAGGCCTTTGACAAGGTTCCACACGTGAGGCTGTTTGCCAAGTTAAGAGTCTATGATATTACAGGCATTGCATTGTATTATCTGATAACTTGGCAACAAAGTCATCTAATCCATTTTCTAAGTTATTGATATGCAGCATAAAAAAAGAGGTCCCAACACCAACCCCTGTGGAACACCACTTGTCACTGGCAGCCAACCAGACAATGACCCCTTTATTCCTACTCACTGCCTTCTATCAATCAGACAATTCTCTAACCGTGCCATGACAAGGTTTGCATAGTTAGTGTTTCTTTCGCTTCACTGAGTGAAAGCACATTTATTTCAGCCATACCAGATGTGCTCTAATGCACTCAGTATTGGGGAGATTGTGTAGAATCTGATTGGATGCATCTAAAGCAGGCAGCCAATGCATGTGTGTATTACGTGTGTCTACAGGTTTGTCTGCACTAACTTGGTGATAACACTTAACTTGGGCAACTGTAAAGCTTTATCAAAAACAAAATAGAAATCATTATTAACCTTGTCAACTACTATTTTGTTTGTATTTGACAGCTTGCCATTAAGATTCCCACCTTAGTCAGAAAAAGATCCATTTGAATATGTTTCATCCAGTCTCCTGTTGTTGCATCCTCATAAGGTGACTTGATTGGCTTTTCAAGTGAAGCTTGCTCACTGCTACTGACAGACGGAAGAATAGTATTTATTTAAGGCAGTTAGCTTATTGCTGTGCATTCCATTTATTTTTGTCTGCCCAACGTGCTCTTTGTACGTGTCCTACTTTGCTGCATTTACTGCAAGTTTCATCTTTAAACCTGCATTGGTCTGGTGTAGTTGAGCCCCTGCTACAACAATAACACAATTTGTTCGGCCAAGCAGGCCTCCGTCTAGACGTGCAATTTTGTTCGCACTCCCTTTCATTCCTGACTACAATTCAATCGTGTCTCTGTCTGCTGTTTCTGTTAATTATGTAATTTGAATTGCTCTTTTAAATGTGGGTTCAGCTTCAGTTAGGAGCCTTTTCTGAATGCTTTCTTGTAAGATTCCACCAACTAACCAATCACTCAGTTCATCATTAAGCCTGTCACTGAACTGACAATGCTCAGATAATCTCTTCAGTTCAGCCACATATGCTGAAATGGATTCCCTTCCCACTTGATTTCACTTATGAAACCTAAAGCATTCTACAATGAACAATGGTTATGGTTCTAAATATTTCTGCAATATTTTCACAATATCAGCAAAGCTAATTTCAGCTGGTTTGGTTTGAGCAATCAAACTGTCTGCCTTTCCACCCATGCACTCACCAAAACTGATTCTTGTTCCTCATTGGCTATTTCATTTGCTTTAAAATACTGTTCAATTTGCTCAGTATACATATCTGTTATCAGTTGTGCAATGGAATGCTTTTTTTAAAAAAAATTGTGATTAATATCACACGGTACTCATTATTTATAAACCCATGTTTATTGCCTTCTTGTTTTAATTTGACATTCTCTTCCCTTCCGAAGAAGCATTTTTGACTGTGTGCACTATCATAGCGAAATCCATACCATATCCACCCTGTAAGCGCATAGAATTTCTCGAGGAGACACTTCATAACAATGGATCACAGGAATGTTTCTTGGATTGCAGAATTCTGAAGTTAATTGCTGCACTCCTATTATCATGCTGACAATCATAATGCATTCTTTGTTATTGAGTTATCAGAAGCTGATGGTATGTGAGAGAAACAATAAATATTTAACATTACTCTGTTCCTCAATGACAATGCCATTAGATTTATGTTTTTTTACAGTGCAGGTGCTGACTCCTAGGCTCAATGAGTCCATGCTGACCTTTCTGCAGTCTCTCCTATTTAACCTCATCTTTCCTATAATAGGGTGAATAAAATTATAGTTCAAATCCTTGATAAGTTTCTCTTGATCACACATAATGTTTTCACCCATATTCAGGCAAAATCACTTGAGGAACTTTGCATATTGCTGAAAATAACTACTTAAATCAATTTTCTAAAGCTTATGAAAGAATAAAATGGATATACTATTTACTTAATAAAAGTAAAATGATATAATTTTAACATCATAAAATAAATAAAATATTTAGTTCAAAATTATGAACTCAAATATTCAGATTATTTCACTCTACATATAAATATCAGTCACAATATGAACATACTTTGGCTACACACAATCTGTTGAAATAAATTGTAATATTATTATTACAAGTGCTTCACAAAATCTCCTGACTTGTAACTATATAGGGTAGAAAAGTAGCACGTTAGTACAACAACAAATATTCTGCTGAACAAAATGAAACTCTCCATATAAAAGAGTGGGTATATAATGTAGAAAAAAGTAGTGGGAAGCAAAAGAGAGGGCATATAATGAGCAAAATTTTTTGGAAATTTATACGATAGGGAGGCTTTTTAAAAAAACAATAGAAGGTAAGTAAAAATGTGGTAATGAGAGAAAAGATGAAATATCAGGTAAGCTAGTCAAAAATATAAAAGATGATTAAAGAAGAAGGATTTTTCAGATATATAAAGAGTGGACATTGGACTGCTGGACAATGCTGCCGAAGACCTAGTAATGGGGGGGCAAAGAAATTGAACAAATTTTAAAGTATTTGTGGAAAACAGTAATAGCATGCCAGAAATTCAAAAGCGTCAGGGAGCAGAAGTGGATGCAACTGCTGTGACTAGGGAGAAGATGCCTGGGAAGCTGAAAGGTCTGAAGGTGGATAATTCACATCGACCAGATGGACTGCACCCTACAGTTCCGAAAGAGGTGGCTGAAGAGATTGTGGAGGCATTAGAAATAGTCTTTCACGAGCCACTCCGGAGGATTGGAAAATTGCAAATGTCACTCCACTCTTTAAGAAGGGAGGAAGGCAGAAGAAAGGAAATTATAGGCCAGTTAGCCGTGCATCAGTGGTTGGGAAGATATCGGTGTCAATCATTAAGGATGAGGCTTGGAGTCACATGATAAATTAGGTCAAAGTCATCATGGTTTCCCAAAGAGGAAATCATGCCTGACAAACATGTTGGAATTTTGAGGAAATAGCGGGCAGGACAGACAAAGGAGAGTCAGTGGATGCTGTTTACTTGGATTTTCAGAAGGCCTTTGACAAGGTGCCGCACATGAAGCTGCATTACAAGATAAGGGCCATGTTATTGCAGGCAAGATACTAGCATGGATAGAAGATTGATGACTGGCAAGAGGCAATGAGTAGGAATAAAGAGGGCCTTTTCTGGTTGACTGCCAGTGACTAGTGATGTTCTGCAGGGGTCAGTATTAGGACCGCTTCTTTTCACAATATATGTCAAAGATTTGGAAGATGGAGTTGATGACCAAGTTCGCAGACTTCACAAAGATAGGTGGCGAAGAAACAGGGACTCTGCAGAAGGACTTAGATTGTGAGAATGAGCAAAGGACTGTCAGATGGAATATAGTCTTTGGAAGTGTATGGTCATATACTTTGCTAGATGAAATAAAGGTGTAGATTTCTTTCCAAACGGGGAAAAAAATTCAAAAATCTGAGGTGTAAGGGACTTTGGATTTCTCTTGCATGATTCCCTAAAGGTTAACTTGTAGGCTGAGTTATTGGTAAGGAAGGCAAATGTAATGTTAGCATTAATTTTGAGAGGATTAGAATATAAGCAAGGATGTAATACTAAGGCTTTATAATACTCCAGGCTGCACTTGGAATATTGTAAGCATATTTGAGCCCCTTATCTAAGAAAAGATGTGCAGGCATTGGAGAGGGTCCAAAGGAGGTTTATCGGAATGATTCTGGGAATGAAAGGGTTCACATATGAGAAACATTTGATGGCTCTAGGCCGGTGATAACTAGACTTGAGAAGAATGTGGAGGGATTCATTGAAACCTATCGAATTTTGGAACCCATAGGTAGAATGGATATGGAGAGGAACGGAGAGTCCAGCCTCAGAAGAAAAGGACATCTGTTTAGAACAGAGATGAAGAGGAATTTCTTTAGCCAGAGGACAGTGAATCTCCACAGATAGCTATGGAAACCAAGTCTTTGGATATATTTAAAACAGAGGGTGAGAGATTCTTGATGAGTCAGTGTGTCAAAGGTTCCTGGGAGAAGACAGGAGAATGGAGTCGAGAGAGATAGTAAGTCAGTCTTGATGGGCCCAATAGCCAAATTCTGCTCCACTATCTTATGGACTTATAAGCAAGCAATAATTGGTGGGCGAGGGATTGATGTAGAAGAAATTGTTGATATTTTGATGCTTCAGATCAAAACCCTGCTTTGAATAATATTAGGGATAGATAGCCTTTGACTGTATTTTTACAATTTGGCTTTCACCGCATGGCTAAGGAGACCATTCATTATTCTCTTTTTATTTGAGACTTCTAATTGCATGGTACAAAAACTGCACTGCAGTGAATAGGACGGCTCTACAACGGGTAGTCAAAACTGCCCAACACATCACCAGCACCAGCTTATCTGCCATCAAGGACATACATACAGAAAAGAGCAGTAATATCACGAAGCAACCCCACACCCACCACACCCCGCCATGCTCATAGACTGATTATCACACTCACATCAGGGAGGAGGCTACGTAGCATTCATGGCAGGACATCAGATACAAAAACAGTTACTTTATCCAAGCAGGAAGGCTAACCCACCTCTCCACCCCCCCAAACCACCACGACTTAATCATTTCTTGTCAGTCAACTTATGTACAAACACCCGGTGCCTAGCATCACTTTACAAATAAACAATCAATCTATATATGTAAGGTATCTTAAGTATTTATATTTATTGTGCATTTTTATATATAACCATATAACAATTACAACACAGAAACAGGCCATCTCGGCCATTCTAGACCATGCCGAATGCTTACTCTCACCTAGTCCCACCAACCTACACTCAGCCCATAACCCTCCATTCCTTTCCTGTCCATATACCGATCCAATTTTACTTTAAATGACAATACCGAACCTGCCTCTACCACTTCTACTGGAAGCTCATTCCACACAGCTACCACTCTCTGAGTAAAGAAGTTCTCCATCGTGTTACCCCTAAACCTTTGCCCCCTAACTCTCAACTCATATCCTCTTGTTTGAATCTCCCCTACTCTCAATGGAAAAAGCCTATCCACGTCAACTCTATCTATCCCCCTCATAATTTTAAATACCTCTATCAAGTCCCCCCTCAACCTTCTACACTCCAAAGAATAAAGACCTAACTTGTTCAACCTTTCCCTGTAACTTAGGTGCTGAAACCCAGGTAACATTCTAGTAAATCTTCTCTGTACTCTCTCTATTTTGTTGACATCTTTCCTATAATTTCGTGACCAGAACTGCACACAATACTCCAAATTCGGCCTTACCAATACCT
Source organism: Hypanus sabinus (assembly GCF_030144855.1). NCBI lineage: Eukaryota > Metazoa > Chordata > Chondrichthyes > Myliobatiformes > Dasyatidae > Hypanus > Hypanus sabinus. The sequence continues at coordinate 37,152,441 of NC_082707.1, forward strand.
TGTACAATTTTAACATTATATCCCAACTCCTATACTCAATGCTCTGATTTATAAAGGCCAGCACACCAAAAGCTTTCTTCACCACCCTATCCACATGAGATTCCACCTTCAGGGAACTATGCACCATTATTCCTAGATCACTCTGTTCTATTGCATTCTTCAATGCCCTACCATTTACCATGTATGTCCTATTTTAATTATTCCTACCAAAATGTAGCACCTCACACTTATCAGTATCAAACTCCATCTGCCATCTTTCAGCCCACTCTTCTAACTGGCCTAAATCTCTCTGCAAGCTTTGAAAACCTAATTCATTATCCACAACGCCACTTATCTTAGTATTATCTGCATACTTACTAATCCAATTTACCACCCCATCATTCAGATCATTAATGTATATGACAAACAACATTGGACCCAGTACAGATCCCTGAGGCACACTACTAGTCACCGGTCTCCAACCTGACAAACAGGTATCCACCACTACTCTCTGGCATCTCCCATCCAGCCACTTTTGAATCCATTTTACTACTTCAATATTAATACCTAACGATTGAACCTTCCTAACTAACCTTCCGTGTAGAACCTTGTCAAAGGCCTTACTGAAGTCCATATAGACAACATCCACTGCTTTACCCTCGTCAACCTTCCTCGTAACCTCTTCAAAAAATTCAATAAGATTTTATTGCGATTGTGTTCCTTACCTGATTGTGGTTTATTTTGTGCTGCATTGAATCCAGAGTAACAATTATTTTGTCCTCCTTTGTACTTGTGTACTGGAAATGACACAGCAATCTTAAATTTTGAATCTTAAACAGGGTTTGTGAATAAGCACTTGTATCTAATTATGCAAAGTAATGGAGAAGTCCTGGATGTTGAAGTTATATACAGGAATCAGCACCCAGATCTATTGACCATGGTGGGTAAGAGAGTGCAAGAGTTGAAAGAAATTAAATCAAATAAAATCGATATATAAAAATCTATCCAAGGGAGAAAAAGAGCTGCAGAACAATTGGCATCAATATGTGCAATTTGCACCCTAAATTTTCCCAAAGACTGGTGCTGTTAAATTTTAAACCACTTCCTTCATGCTTAGACACTAATGAAGAAGCCGGGTCTGGTATTTCCATTTATTTTCCATTTTAACATTTGCTCATGGCTCTGGACAAACAAAGGACAAGCCTGGTTGCCCAGCAAATGTTTGCTTATTGTTTGATTTCCCACTAAACATAAGAACAAAGCCATAATTCACTTGGAGTGGCAGCAATGATCTGTAGCAAAATGAAAAGGATACGTAGAGGTAGAAAATAAGTGTACTTACTGGCCTGTTGCTTCACTGCTGAAATCTAGATAGAGTGCACAAGTTTCTATGGTAAACGCACTGACTCACATGTATCAGGCCAGGTATAGAGAAAAAAAAATTTCCACCGAAATAAATGGAGGTTTCCACCACCAAGTTTAAGGATCAGATGGGATGTTCTGCTTAGCTGTAACGAACACTTCCTGCACAGCTTCACCAGTCCAAACAGCTCTGCAAAACCTGTCCCAAGCTCACCCATCTTAGCGTAAGTCCTGTCACACTGGCATTAGAAAGCCTCAGAGGTGACAGCGCAGTGGTATAGAATCACCAGGAAGCAACACCACAACATTGGCTGTCGGCCTCAGACTTGCAGAAGCCAACATCCACCAGCTAATAACTCAGTTCTCTTCCAGGACAAAGAAGAATCGAAGGAAGCACGGAGAGTATGAATGTGCAGAAACAACATTCATCACAGAGTGCCTTGTAGCTCTATTACTAACCAAGATGGCCTAGGCTTGAAGAGCGTGGTTGTTAAACTGAGCTAGCAACAGAAGAAAAGAGCTCAGGCAGTCATGCAGCATTTGAAAGAGAAACCAGTCAATGTTTCAGCTTGATGGAAAGCGATCTGTCAAATGAAAAGAGAACACCAGGAGATAATTTACTTGATCTCAGATTAGTCAATTTACTGTTATGTTAAAGCATATGTTAAAACAACAACGATGGGAGTAGTCACAGCAGAATTCCTATCCTGTCTTTACTTTCGCCATCTTCTGTTAAAGCGATGAATGGATTGACAGAGCATCCACAAGGTATGTCATTTACAGATGCTGGAATATTCTAGAACAGGCTGCCCTCTACTGGACCGCCATGTTCCTCGCATCAGAATGAATAAACAAGTAATGAAGCATGAAAAACAACAGTCTGCATGCCTGCTGAAAACCTGGTAAAGGTACAGGTGGGACTCGCTATGTATATATGGTGCAACCGACATGGCAACGCTTTAGGACGTGAGGATGTTAGCATGTTTTTGCCACTGTTCCCTGTAGAGTCATAAAGCACTGGAACACAGGAACAGGACCTTCAATCCATCTATTAATAGGGCTGAACCATTAATCTGCCTTGTCCCATTGACCTGCACCTGGACCGTAGTCTTACACAGAACCCCTCCACCACCCCATCCATCTACCTACTCAATTCTCTCTTAAATGTTAAAGTCGAACCTATATCAACCACTACTTCTAACAGCTCGTTCCACTCTCTCACCACCCTGCCTGCATTTATGCTACCAATACGCCTCATAATTTTGTATATTATCAAATCTCCCCTCATTCTTCTACACTCTAGGGGAAAAAAGTCCTAACCTATTCAACCTCTCTCTATAACTTGGGCCTTCAAGTCCCAGCAACATCCTTGTAAGTTTCCTCTGTACTCTTTCAATCTTTTTGACATCTTTTCTGCAGGTAGGTGACCAGAACTGCACACAATACTCAGAATTAGGATTCACCCATGTCTTATAGAAATTCAACATAACATCCCATCTTCCGTACTCAATACATAGATTTATGAAGATCTCAGTCCTCAGAGCCCAACTACTCTCCATGCAAGTCCTACCCTGGTTTGTTCTCGTATTGTCTTCACACTTGTCTGCATTATATTCCACCTGCCACCTTTCAGCCCATTTTTCCAGCTGATCAAGGTCCTGCTACAAGTTTTGAAAGTCTTCCTCACTGTCCATTACACCCTCAATCTTGGTGTCATCTGTAAATTTGCTGATCCAGTTTACCATATTATCATCCAGGTCATTGATGTAGATAACAATCGACAATGGATCCAACACCGATTCCTGCAGCACCCCACTTGCCACGTGCCTCCCGTCAAAGAAGCAACCATTTTCTACCACTCTCTGGCTTCTCTCACAAAACCAATGTCTAATCCAATTTAAGACCTCATCTTGAATGCCAAGTGATTGAATCTTCTTGACCATCTTCATATGGGGGACTTTGTCATATGGCCTTGTTAAATTCCATGTCGACAACATCCACCGCCTTGCCTTCACCAACTTTCCTGGTAACCTCCTCAAAAATCTCCCTAAGATTGGATAGATACAACCTACCGTACACAAAACCTTGTTGACTATCCCCAATCAGTCCAGGTCTATCCAAATACTTATAAATCCTTAGAATACCTTCCAATAACTTTCCCACTACTGATGTCAGGCTTACCGGCCTATAATTTAATGGATTATTCTTATAGCCTTTCTGAACCAATAGAACTAAATTAGCTATCCTCCAATCCTCTGGCACCTCACCATGGCTAAGGACATCTTAAATATCTCTGCTAGGGACTCTGAAATGTCTGCACATGCCTCCCACATGATCTAAGGGAACACCTTGTCAGCGCCTGGGAATAAATCCACTCTAATTTGCCTCAAGACAACAAACACTTCCTCCTCTATAATCTGTATATGGTCCATAGCCACACTACCCTGGGTCCATCTCCCAAGTAGATACAGATACAAAAAAAATCCATTTCAGATCTCTTCCTCTCTTTCAGCTCCATGCACAACTCTGATCTTCCACAGAACCAATTTTGGCCCTTGCTATCCTTTTGCTCTTAGTATATCTGCAGAATCCCTTGGGATTCTCCTCACCCAGTCTACTCAAGCAACCTCATACCTCTTTTCGCCCTCCTGATTTCATTCTTATGTGTTCTCTGGCATTTCTTATACTCCTCAAGTACTTCCAGCCTGCCTATGCCTCTTTTTTTTTAACCAGGGCCTCACTATCTCTCAAAAACCAAGGTTCCCTATAACTGTTATGCTTACCTTTTATTCTGACAGGAATGTACAAACTCCGTAATCTCAAAATGTCACTCTTGAAGACCTTGCACTTACCAAGTACACTTTTGCCAGAAAACAGTCTGTCCCAATCCTCATTGGCCGGATCCTTTCAGATATCATCAAAATTGGCCTTTCTCCAATTTAGAATCTCAACCCAAGGACCAGACCTATCCTTCTCCATAATTATCTTGAAATTAATGGTATTATGATCATTCTGCATTTGATTTCCTGTAGTGTTATAGAAGGGAACCATTCTACATTCAACGGATAGGGGAATCAAGGGATATGGGGACAAGGCAGGGACTGGGTATTGATAGTGAATGATCAGCCATGATCTCAGAATGGCGGTGCAGACTCGAGGGGCCGAATGGTCTACTTCTGCACCTATTGTCTATTGTCTATTGTCATTCGAACAGCCTGCTTTTATTTATATTACAATAGTGCCATCTTGTGATAAAGAGGATGAGTGCAAGCACTCAACACTTCACTCTTCACTTTGCTAATAGACGGGATTTTACAAATAAGACTAATGGTGAGGGTGGTGATGTTCACTCAAATGCTGGAGCTTTGACAGCAAACTAACAATCACAGTTAAGTGCTGAACTGCGGACGATGATGTCTGACGTTCCCACCTCCTCCTCTGGATAGACTGCCACAGTCATTTCTGTCAGATTGAATGATTGATTGATTTAGCGATACAGTGCAGATGAGGCCCTTCCAGCCCTTCAAACCATGCAACCCCGTAGCTCCAATTAACTCTAACCTAATCAGGGACAACTTACTATGACCAATTGGTTAAATTGATCCAATGGTAATCACCAACTTATTCCTGGGATGAAAAGGCTGTTACATGAGGAAATCTGGAATCCAACCTCTGCGTGCCCATTCAAGCAGAGATTTTCCTCTCTTGAGAGTGTCTTGGATCTTTGGAATTCTCTTCCCAAAGGGCTTAAGTCATTAGGTTTGTTCAAGGCTGAGCAAGAGGGATATCTGGAGAGTCAAGATCTACGGAAACAGGCAGGAAAGTGGTGCTGATGCCATGGTCTGATCAGCTATGATCTCATTAGTTACTGGACCATGGGGTACTCCTGCTCTGCTCTCTAATGTTCCTAGGATACAAATGACTTTTCATTGTTAACTGCACTAAAATTACCAATACAACAGAACAATCTTGATCATGAAAAATTAATGTTCTCAAAAGAAAACATGTCAGAGATTTAAAATACTGCAATATTGGTAATTGTTTTGACATTTCCTGTATATCTCTATAATCTTTCTTCCATGGCCATTGTGGTAAGATGGAGGCATGCTCGATTGCAGTTGGTGCATGAAAGCGGCGTGCAGTCTAACAACAATTGACCTTCTTAAACACGAGAATATCTGCAGATGCTGGAGATCCAAGCAACACACACAAAATGCTGGAGGAACTCAGCAGGCCAGGCAGCCTCTATGGAAAAGAGTACAGTCGACGTTTTGGGCCGAGACCCTTCATCAGGACAGGAGAAAAAGAGAAGTCAGAGCTAGAAGGGGGGGGGGGGGGGAGGGAGGAGGAAGCACAAGGTATTGGGTGCAACTGGGAGGGGCAGTGGTGAAGTAGAGAGCTGGGAAGTTGAGGAGTGAAAGAGATAAAGGACTGGAGAGGGGGAATCTAATGGAAGGGAGGAGCACCAGGAGGAGGTGATGAGCAGGTAAGGAGCTAAGGTGAGAGAGGGAAAAGGGAATAGGGAATGGGTGAAGGGGTGTGGTAATTAGCAGAAGTTTGAGAAATCAATGTTCATGCCATCAGGTTGGAGGTTACCCAGACAGATTATAAAGTGTTGCTCCTTCAACCTGAGTGTGGCCTCATCGCGACAGTAGAAGAGGCCATGGGCTCACATATTGGAATGGGGATGGGAAATGGAATTAAGATGGCTGGCCAATGGGAGATCCCACTTCTTCTGGAGGACAGAGCGTAGGTGCTTGGCGAAGCAGTCTCCCAATCTATGTTGGGTTCCAGCAATATACAGTAGATGACCCCCAACAGACTCACAGGTGAAGTGTCGTCTTACCTGATGTCGGGGCAGGTGTGGCACTTGTTCCACTTGCAAGGATAAGTACCAGGAGGGAGAACTGGTGGAGTGGGGGGGGAGGGACGAATGGACCAGGGAGTCGTGAAGGCAGAAATCTCTGCGGAAAGCAGAGAGTGGGGGGAGGAGGGAAAGATGTGCTTGGTGGTGGGATCCTCTTGAAGATGACAGAAGTTACGGAGAATTATGTGCTGGACACTGATCTTCTTAGTCATTTTTCTTGTGATTATGAGACCCTGTTGGACATTGTTAATGTGGAATACTGCAAGTCTGATTCACCGATTTATTGGTGAACAGCAGGGGCAGACTCAGGGTCCTGCACTATATTTTTTGTGCGATTGTATTTTTACTGATACTTTATACATGCTCGTTATCTTCTATGTGTCCTATGCTGTGTGTGACTGTTAGTCCTGTGTTTTGCACCTTGGCACCTGGAAAAATGTTGTTTCATTTGGCCGTATTCATTGGTATTCATGTGTGGTTGAATCACAATTAAACTTGAACTTGATTTTTCTCTTTCCCAATTTTTGTTTTATTTTTAATACAGTGTTTAAATCTTATTGTTTTTCTGCTTCACGTCCCTGATTCAGATCTGGGTTCAGTAAGGACATTCTTCACTCCAGCAGGTCAAAGAGCTTTTCTGTCCTTGGCCAGCTCGCAAGTGTCACATATGCTCTGGAGACTACTACAATGAGAAAAAAACAATGTTGGGTCATAAGACGTCCCTGCTCTGAAATCTGCTGAGGATACCTCAGAGAATATATATCAACGAGGTGAACACATCATGCCATTGCTTTTTTACTGAATGTAAAACCCGGCATAAATCTCAAACGTCTGAGTCAGCATTAATTTTCTCAGTGAATGTATTTTCGGAAAAAATCATCTATTATACAGTACCTGACCCTGCCACAGCGCCCGAGTCATAATCATAGAGTCACACAGCAGAGACACAGGTCCAACAGCTGAAGTGCAATCGTCAGACTGCACTTAAAATATGGTGAGCGGTTTTAGGTCCCTGTCTGTACAAACTAATTAAGCATTATGTATTTTAATCTGCCTTTATTCAATGACAGCAACATGTTAAAGACACAATGATTCGATGAGTATCCTACCAAGAGAAATACGCATTTTATTTATTTATTCACTTAGAGGATGCGAGCGTCGCCAGCTAAGCCAGCATTTATTGCCCGTCCCTAGTTGCCCTTGAGAAGGTGATGATGAGCTGCCTTCTTGGTCCATTGCAGTCCCTGAGGTGTAGGTGCACCCGCCGTGCTGTTAGGGAGGGAATTCCATGATTTTGACCCAGTGACAATGAAGAAATGGTGATATATTTCCATGTCAGGATGGTGAGTGACTTGGAGGGGGATTTCCAAGTGGTGATGTTCCCAGGTATCTGCTGTTCTCGTCCTTCTGGATGGTAGTGGTTGTGGGTCTAAAAGGTGCTGCCTTAGGAACTTTGGTGTGTTGTTGCTGTGCGTTTTGTAGATAGTACACACTGCAGCAACTGTTCGTCGATGGTGGAGGGATGGGATGCTGTGGAAGAGATACCAATCAAGTGAGCTACCTTGTACTGGATGGTGTCAAGCTTCTTGAGTGTTGATGGAGCTGCATCATCCAGGCGAGTGGTGAGTATTCCGTTACACTCCTGACCTGAGCCTTGTAGATGGTGGACAAGCTTTGGGGTGTCAGGAGGTGAGTTACACAGGATTCCTAGCCTTTGACCTGCTCTGGTAGCCACGGTGTTTATATGGCTAGACCAGTTCATTTTGTTGTCAATGGTAACCCTCAGGATATTAATCATAGGGAATTCAGTGATGGTGATTCCACTGAATTTCAAGGGACCATAGATAGAGCCTCTCTTGGTGGAGATGATCATTGCCTGGCACTTGTGTGGCTCGAATGTTACTTGCCACTTGTCAGCCCGAGCCTGGATATTGTCCAGGTCCTGCTCCGTTTGGGTATGAGCTGCTTCACTACCTGAGGAGTCACAAATGGTGCAAAACATTGTGCAATTATCTGCGAACATCCTCACTTCTGAACTTATGACTGAAGGAAGACCATTGATGAAGCAGTCAAAGATGGTTGGTCCTAGGACACTTCCCTGAGGAGCTCCTGCAGTGATGTCCTGAGGATGAGATGATTGACCTCCAACAATCACAACCATTGTCCTTTGAGTATTGGGATGACAATGTCTTTGTTACCAGAGCTGGACTATTACTATGCTATGTTAGACCATAAAACCAAATGACATAGGAGCAGAATTTGGCCATTCAGCCCATCGAGTCTGCTAACCATTCCATCATGGCTAATCCCATTTCCCACTCAATCCCATACACCTGCCTTCTCACCATATCCTTTGTTGCCATAACCAATCAGGAAACTATCATCTTTCACCTTAAATATACCCACGGACTTGGCCTCCACCGCAATCTGTGGCATAGATTCACTACTCACTGGCTAAAGGATTCCTCCTTACCTCTGTTCTAAAGGGTCGTCCCTCAATTTTGAGGCTGTGCCCGTTAGTTCTGGATACCCCCACATCACAGGAAACATTCTCTCCACATCCACCCTTATCTAGTCCTTTCAACATTCAATAGGTGTCAATGAGATCCCCCTGCATTCTTCTTAATTCCAGTGAGTACAGGCCAATAGCTGCCAACCAGCCCCCACCTCGTATGTTAACCCCTTCATTCCTGGAATCATCTCATGAACATACTCTGGACTCTTTCCAATGAGAACACATTCTTTCTGAGATATGCGACTCCACGTGCAGCCTGACTAGTGTCTTATAAACCCTCAGCATTATCTCCTTGCTTTTTTATTCTATTCCCCTTGAAATAAATGTCAACATTGCATTCTTTACCACAGACGCAACCTGTAAATTAACTTTCTGGGAGTCTTGCACGAGGTCCCTCTGCACCTCTGATGTTTGAACCTTCTCCCCATTTAGATAATAGTCTGCACTATCGTTCCTTTTACCAAAATACACTATCATACATTTCCCAACACTGTATTCCATCTGTCACTTTTTTACCCATTCTTCCAACTTGTCTAAGTCCTACTGTAATCACATTGTTTCCTCAGCACTACCTACTCCTCCACCTATCTACATATCATCTGCAAACTTTACGACAAAGCCATCAATTAACAATGTGAAAAGTAGCGGTCCTGACACTGACCGCTGAGGAACACCATTAGTCACTGGCAGACAACCAGAACAGACCCCTTTTATTCCCACAAACAGCATCTTGCCTGTCAGACATTCCTCTATCCATTCCAGTATCTTCCCTGTAACTTGTATCTTGTTAAGCAGCTTCATGTGTGGCACCTTATCAAATGCCTTCTGAAAATCCAAGTAAATGACATCCATTGCCTCTCCTTTGTCCAGCCTGCTTGTTATTTCCTCAAAGAACTCTTAACAGGTTTTTCAGGCAAGATTTCCCTTTACAGAAGCCATGCTGACTTTGACTTATTTTATCATTAGTCTCCAAGTACCCTGAAACCTCATCCTTAATAATAGACTCCAACACTTTCCTAACCTCTGAGGTTAGGCTAACTGGCCTATAATTTCCTTTCTTTTGCCTTCCTCCCTTCTTAAAGAGTGGAGTGACATTTGCAATCTTCCAGTCCTCTGGGACCATGCCAGTATCAAGTTATTCTTGAAAGATCATAATCAATGCATCCGTTATCTCTTCAGCAACCTCTTTCGGAACTCTGGGATGTAGTCCACCTAGTCCAGGTGACTTATCCACCTTAAGACTTTTGAGCTTGCCGAGCACATTTTCCTTTGTAACAGCAATGACACTCACTCCTGCTCCCTGACACTCACGGGCCTCTGGCAACTGCTAATGCCTTCTACATTGAAGACAGATGCAAAGTACCCATTAAGTTCATCAGCCATTTCTTTGTTTCCCATTACTACCTCACCAGCATCATTTTCAAGTGGTCCAATATCAACTCTCACCTCCCTTTTACTCTTTATGTAACTGAAAAGCTTTTGGCGTCCTGCTTGATATCATTGGCTAGTTTGCCCGCATATTTCATCTTTTCCCTTCTTATAGCTTTTTTTGGTTATCTTTCATCAGATTTTTAAAGCTTCCCAATCATCCAACTTCTCACTCACTTCTGCTACCTTATCAGCCCTTTCCATGGCTTTTATGCAGTCCTTAACTTCCCTTGTCAGCCACAGTTGCCTACCCCTGCCATTTGAGAACTTCTGTGGGACATATCCACCCTGCGCCTTGTCAACCTTTCCCAGAAACTTCAGCCTCTCTGCTCTGCCGTCATCCCCACCAGTATCCTCCTCCAATCCACCTGGACAAACTCCTCTCTCTTGCTTCTGTAATTCTCTTTACACCATTGCGATACTGATACACCTGAGTTATGCTTCTCCCTCTCAAAGTGTAGCATGAATTCAATCATATAATGATCACTGCCTCCTAAGGATCCCTTTACATTAACCTCCCTAATACAATCTGGGTTATTACACAACACTCAATCTAAGACAGCCTTTCCCTGAGTAGGCCCAAGCACAAGCTGCTCTAAAAAGCCAACTCATAGGCATTCAAAAACCCTTGCTTGCAATACAACACCAACCTGATTTTCCCGATCCCCTTGCACATTGAAGTTCCCTGTCAGAATTGTGACATTACCCTTATTACATGCCTTTTGCAGCTCCCTTTGCACTCTCAACCCCACATCTTGGCTACAATTTGGAGGCCTATATACGATTCCTGTAATGGTTTTTAACCCTTGCAGTTTTTTAACTCCACTCACAAAGATTCAATATTCTCTGAACCTATGTTACCTCTTTCTAAGGGTGTAATTCCCTCTCTTACCAACAAATCCACACCACCATCTCCGTCTTCCTGCCTGTCCTTTCGATACAATTTATATCTTTTGATGTTCAGCTCCCAATTATGGCCTTCTTTCATCCACAACTCAATGATGCCCACAATGTCATACCAACAAATCTTTAATTGCGCCATGAGTTCATCCCCCTTATTCCAAAATCTAAGCACATTTAAATATAGCACTTTCTATTCTGCATTTTCTGTCCTTTTGACTTTTGCCTCTATGGTACAATTTAACTCTTTGCTCTGTAAAATTTGGACCCAGTCTTTGACTTGACCTTCCTTACATTCATGTTACTTCCATCGTCTACTTGTAAACCTGCTGGCTCATCCTCGGCTCTATCACACTGGTTCCCATTCCACTGCCATAATAGTTTAAACCACTCCCAAAAGCTCTAGTAAACCTGCCCACAAAAATATTGGTTCCACCTTGGATTCAAGTGCAACCCATCCTTTTTGTATAGTCACACCTGCCCTAGAAGAGGTCTCAATTATCCAAAAAATCAGAATCCCTACCCCCCTGCTTCAATTCTTCAACCACACATTTATCTGCCACCTCAGTCTATTCCTACCCTCATTGCCGTGTGGCACAGGCAGTAATCCTGAGATTTCTACCCTTGAGGTGCTGTTTCTCAGCTTCCTTCTTAACTCCCTGTATCCTACACTCCCTGTTTTCAGGCCCTCTCCCTTTTTACCTATGTCGCTGGTACCAAAATGTACCACAAGTTCTGGCTGCTCGCCCTCCCCTTTCAGGATGTTGTGGATGCATCCAGAAACATTGCGGACCCTGACACCTGGGAGGCAAACCACCATCCGTGTTTCCTTTTTGCATCCACAGAGTCGCCTACTGTCCCCCCAACTATAGTACGAATATTGTCGAAAATAGAATACATGTTGCCGAATGAATGTGAGGTGGCACTTGCAGGCTGACCCCAGCATATCTCTGTTTTGTTGGTTGCTGCCATAAACGACGCATTTCACAGTATGCTTCAATGCACTTGTGATACATAAATCTGAACCTGAATTTGATACGTGGTGTCAGATGATTCTGTTAGAAACCTCTAAGTAGTTTTTGAGAAGTCTTATGTTGGTGTTTATTTACCCACAGTAATTTTAAATGTCAAAAGGAAAATAGTTCACTAGGTTTGTCCTGATTCTTTGGAGAATTCCACACACTGTACCTTCAAACTTCTCCTTCAGATTTTAGCATCCAGCAGGACATGATCATTAATTAAATGTGTGTAAACATTGTTTCAACACGTTTTTAGACTTGTTTTATTTAATGAGTTTGAACTTTGGAATGACTTTACCCTCTGTTGTCAGAAGACTTCCTTCCATCTTTCTTAAGATTATATTATCATTTGACAGACAGACAGACAGACATACTTTATTGAGGGAAATTGGGTTTTGTTACAGCTGCACCAACCAAGAATAGTGAAGAAATATAGCAATATAAAACAATAAATAATTAAATAATAATGTTAATCATGGCCAAGTGGGAATAAGTCCAGGACCAGCCTATTGGCCCAGGGTCTCTGACACTCTGAGGGAGGAGTTGTAAAGTTTGATGGCCACAGGCAGGAATGACTTCCTATGACGCTTGTCATGGTTTCTCGTGCCCCACAAACAACCAGGAGATGCAGAAGATTCTTCAAGAAGGGTTAAACTTTAATTTGCAAATCAAGGCTGAGACAGTCATTGAGCTAGTCGCTGATTACCCACCGATCCTTGTACATAGCATTTTTTATAGCAATCTCCTGGTTTAGTTGCATTAGCATATCCAATCGGTCTACAGTTGCGTATCACTAGTACATCCGCCACTATTGTTTCTACCCATTGACTTAATCATGTTCTAATCCACATCTCTTAGCTACCTCTCATTAACACACCATTGTCTTCTACATTCAATTGGATACATACATCGCAAATAGCAAACTCAGACTACATAGTTTTGGTTACACAGCAAACAATGCAACTTTTATACTCCAATATATCCCCCCTTTGAGACCCATAGGGTCTCACACAGAGAAAGAAGTCTAAGAGTCCGCACACAAAAGCCTCAATAAACTCAAGCACTTACTCCCAAATCTCGGGTTAAACTATAATTTTCTGCGCCAAGACCTCAAAATATTCTCTCCCTGTTACCCTGGGCCGCTGAGCCAAAAACCTGTCCCTTTGTACCTGAGACAGGGAAAAAGACTCAGAAGCCCTTACTATCTACTCCCACACTGTCGTTTTGCTCTTGTTTATCCTGCAGGTGTTGTAGGCTGTAACAATACATTTTCGGTGTTTCTTTCTCCACTAAGCTTGCTTCAGTAATTGCCACGAGCATCGGAAATTGTTTGGTTGCAGCACGCACTACAAGAGACTTGAGACAAGGAAGAAAACAGCACAGCACAAGCGCACAGCTCAACAATACAATACTGACAGTTATTGCTATTTTAGTCAGCCATGCTCCCCATCCTACTTTCTAACCAGTCAAATAACTGATGTCCGCACCCTGCATTCTGTGCGCATACCTCGCACTGTGACAAGACAAAGTCCACTGAAGCCTGTAAATAAGGTGACCAAAAGCCATCCTTCTTTATTTTCTTTATCACTTCCCCCCTTGCACAATGGTCCATCCCATGCGCTTCTGAAATCAGAATCGTCAGTAGAGGGGTGGGCGCTACCAACAAACCGTCTTCCGTGATCCACAAGCCTTCCGGGTTCTGCTTGGCCCCCCTTCGTCTCCACATTGTCTGTTCTGCCAAAGTTGCCTTACCTTGTATTTCAATTAGGTCCTCTACCTCGGGTTCTGGAGTTAGGCTTACCTTGGGGGCAATGACAGCTGATGTACGTCCAGACGCTTTTCTGGCTGCCTCGTCCGCAGCTTGATTTCCCTTTGTTATTACATCATTTCCCTTTTTATGTACCTGGCATTTTACTATAGCCAATGCTTTAGGTTTCATTATGGCTTTTATTAAGTCTAGGATTTGCTGACAATGTTGTATGGGATCTCCAATGTTTTTTTAAAAACCTCTCTGTTTCCACACTGCCCCGAACAAATGGCATACTCCATGGGCATATGCCAAATCAGTATAGATGTCTACTTTCTCACCTTCCATCATTTCACACGCAGCTGTCAGGGCTTTGATGTCCACTAGTTGGGCAGAACACGGTTGGGGACAGGACTCCATCCTAATAATCTTATAGCTTGACTGATCCTGCTACACTACTGAGAACCCTGCATGATTTCCATCATAATCCCTATAACAAGAGCCATCTACGAACAGAACCTTTTTATCTGCATCCTCTAGTGGTTCTGACCGTAAATCTGCTCTCAATTTGGCAAATGCCATCGTCTTCCCTACACAATCATGGGGTTCTGCTTCATAGTCTAAAGGGACACAATCGGCTATATTACTGGTAGTGCATCTCTGTATAGTTATATCTGGAAATGTCAATAGCATCTGATACGCTGCTATCCTGGCTGGCGTCAGCACAAATTTCCCTCTTTCCAGCAACTCTGCTACTTTGTGGTGTGCGTACAGAGTCACAGGATAGCCCAGGGTTACAGATGATGCCTTTTCATATGCATAGTACAGCGCCGCCAATCTATGATAACAGGGTGGTACCCCTGAGCCACCTCATCTAGTCTCGTACTGCAGTATGCTATCGGCTGCTTTGCTTTTCCTGTGCCTGTCTCTTGTGTTAGAATCGTTGTGACATAACCCTCCTGTCGGTTGGATACATACAAATGAAAAACCTTCTCGTAGTCAGGCAAAGCTAATGCTGGTGCTGACTGCAATTCCTGCTTAATAGTATTGAAAGCTATCTCCGCCTCTTCATTCCACTGTAAGCTGTTCTTCAAATTTGTATGTCCTGCTTCTTTCATTATCTTTCTCAAAGGTGCCACAATCTCAGCATATTCTCCTATCCAATCTGAGCTGTACCCTGTCATTCCCAAAAACGTCATCATCTGCCCTACAGTCTGGGGTTTTGGGGCCTTAGTTATTGCCTCAATCTGATCTGGTGCTATCGCCTTCACTCCCTTGGATATTAAGTATTCCACTTGCTGCTTGCAAAATTGCAGTTGCTTTTTGGATACCTTATGTCCTCCGTGCGCCAGTTTCTCTAACAGAGTTATAGTGTCCTGCTCACACTGTTCCTTGCTGTGGGAGCAACTCAACAGGTCATCCACATACTGTAACAATGTACTTTCCAATAGTATGCCCTCTAGGTCTGCCTTCAACACCTGATTAAAAATGTGTGGTGAATGTTTAAATCCTTGCGGCATTCTGGTATAGGTATACTGAGCACCTCTGTAAGTAAATGCAAACAAATACTGACACTGATCAGCTAGGGCAGGGGTCAGCAACCTTTACCACTGAAAGAGCCACTTGGACCCGTTTCCCACAGAAAAGAAAACACTGGGAGCCGCAAAACCCGTTTGACATTTAAAATGAAATAACACTGCATACAACGTTTTGTTTTGCCTTTATGCTATGTATAAACAAACTATAATGTGTTGCATTTATGAAATTGATGAACTCCTGCAGAGAAAACGAAATTACATTTCTGCATGCAACAAAAACATTTTGAACTCCGAAAAAAAGACGGTGGGTTGAAGGTTACTTTTAAGTAAAATACTCAATGTCTATTTGAGTTCTTCTTGTATTTATGAAAAGCACTGAACTTAAGTTTTCCGCCAGCAGCAAACCAAAAATAACGTCAGCCAGCTGTCAACCTGAAAAATAAAAGGACTATTTCACTGAACAATGAAAAAATATGAATATTCCTAAAATAATAGGCAATTAAAATATGTATCATACTTGGTTAATGGGATTTCTGCTCCTGGACCTCAGCGCACAGCATCTGCACATCAGGGCTGTATGACGTCACCTTCATCTTTACACAGGATCGCAAGCTGTCATCTGTGAGGCGTGCACGATGTTTGTTTTTAATAAAGTTCATGTTGGAGAACACCTGCTCACATACATAAATCGACAGGACTCCAAGCGCATACTTTTTAATGTTTACATAAATGTCGGGGATAGCATTCCATGTTTCGAACACAAGTTTGTCCGGTTTATGGAGGTTTTCAATATCACTCCATTTGTGATTCTGAGCAAGAACGGCCTTCTGACGGGCAACATCTGCAAGGTCTGCTGTCAAGCGTCTAAACTTGGACACCCATATGTCTTTGTCGGCTATTTCGGCCAGTTCCATCTCAAGATCAGGTTTACTCACACCTGCCAATGCAGTCGTATTCAGTAGCGATGAATCGATGCTTGGGGGAGTGACCGGGAAGGATAATGTGTTTTTTTCCTCTCTGAACTCACAGAAGCGTTTCCCAAACGATGTTTGCATTGCGATGATTGCAGAATGTAAATACTCCGAACTTATCATGTCATGACCTTGTTTGAACTCTCTCAAATTGGGGAAGTGAGACAAAGTACCTTTCTGTCAATCTCTGGGAAGCACTGTCAACTTGCGCTCGAATGCCAAAACTCCTCCAACATGTGTAGGGCTGTACGTCATTTCCCCTGAAGAGCTGTGTTCAGCGTGTTCAGGTGCGCTGTCATGTCTACCATGAAGTGTAGCTTTTCCAGCCCTTTGCTGCCCAGGAAAGTTTTCACTTCTTCCAGACACGCGACAAAGCGTTTCAGCACCTCCCCTCTGGACAGCCACCGGACTTTGTTGTGCAGCAGGAGATCAGAATATGCGCTTTCCAGCTCGTCCAGTAACAAACGGAATTGACGGTGATTTAAACTTTTTGCCATTATTTTATTGACAATCTGAATGACAACATCCATTACTTCTGTGCATTCCGGAGGAAATGTTTGAGCGCACAGTGCCTCTTGGTGCAAGATGCAGTGAAAAATCAGCAGCTTTCTGTCCAGCGACTTATGCAGTAAAGCCACAATTCCCTTGTGCGTTCCCGTCATATTCGGTGCCCAATCAGTAGCTACTGACACCAGGTGGGTAGTCTTTATTCCTTTGGCTCTTAAACAATTCAAGACAGCCTCACAGATGTCCTCCCCCCCCCCCCCCCCCGTGTTTGGTCTTTCAGAGGTATCAACTCAATCAGTTCTTCCTGTGGCCCGGCAGAGTTTACATACCGGCAGAACAACGCTATTTGTTCAATATCACCTTTGTCTTTAGACTCGTCACAGGCAATCGAGTAGGCCACAGCTGAATTGATGTCTTTAATTTGCTGTCTTGTGATGTCTTCTGCCATTTTTATGGTTCTGTCTTTGACAGTCTTTGCAGAGAGGGGCATATCCCTGATTTTCTGCACAATTTCACTCTAGTTTTTAAAGTCCGTGAATAGATGTTCTGAAATCTTAATGAAAGATTCTTTTATATATTCACCATCTGTAAACTGCTTCCCGTGCCTGACTATTTCCTGAGCGGCAATATAACTAGCGTATGTCGTTGGTTTTCCGGACTTCATCCATTGCTTGAAATGATTTTTGCTCAGATCAACCTTCCGCATCAGTTCCGAAATGGCTTTTTTTCTCTCATCTCCATCCGGATATTTTTGAGCAAAGGCTGTGTGTTTATTCTAGAAATGCTTTGCAACATTTGACTTTTTGCTGTTTGCTAGTTTCTCATTGCATATTAAGCATACTGGTAAACCAGTCTCGTCAACAGTGAAAGCAAATGAATCTGTCCACGTATCATTAAACGTTTTGTTTTCTTCAGTCACTTTTCTTTTTTTAGAATTCTCCATAGTTGGCCTACCTTGGATCGAAAAATTAAAGAAATCGCGCACTGACAGGTGTCAGGTATTGGCAGTGGTGACGTATATTAATAGCGATATAAACATGTTGTAGCGTTGTGCTCACGCAGTCAGTAAACTGCAGTCGAATAACTTTATTCGAACTAAACAGCCTTGCTTTTAAGCCTCCCTCAACCCAGCCCCCATGGGCGCAGATGCTGCAAAAGACCAATTATTTCCCACAGCAACAGGGAGCCGCAGCACAGAGGTAAAAGAGTCGCATGTGGCTCCGGAGCCGCGGGTTGCCGACCCCCGAGCTAGGGGAATGCTGAAGAAAGCCGAACACAAATCAATCACTGAAAAGTAACTTGCTTCTGGTGGAACGTTAGTCAAAAGCGTGTGTGGGTTGGGGACTACCACTGGCCAGTCCTCTACCACATCATTTACTGCTCGCAAATCATGCACCAATCTCCACTTAGATTTATCTGCTTTTAAGACTGGCAGCAATGGGGTATTGCATGGACTGTTTGTTCTTTTAAGCACTCCTATTTCAAGCAGCCCCTGCGCTGTTGATGCTATTCCCTCTTCGGCTTCTGGTCTTAGAGGGTATTGTGGTCTCCTGGGTGGAATTGCTCCCTTTTTCAGCCTTATTTCCACCGGACTAGCTGTTTTTATTTTCCCTACGTCCATGTCATGCTGTGACCACAGAATAGACGGCAACTCATCTAATCTTTTATCTTTCTGCTGGCCTCTTTCCTTTCCCAGCAATGGCATGTGTGGTTGGGGAGTTATTTCGACCCCTCTCACTGTCCCTACCATATCTACACTTACCATTATTTTAATGCAGTTGTTGGCTTCTGATATCCACACCTCTGGCGTGATTTTCCTCCACATTGTTACGGTTTCAACACTCTTAACTAAGGGTCTTAAGTCTTTAGACTGATATCCCTTGTTTACCAACAACGTTACATGGGGCACAGTCTCCGGTATCCTGTACCATTTTTCTAAAAAGGTGTTCCACTTAACTTGTAAAGCTGCCCCTTGCTTTCCAATTATCACAGCCTCCCCTTCCAGGTGCTGTTGGGTACATGCCTCCAGGTGCCATCTCTCCTCTAACTCCCTGTTCTGAGTCTCGTCAAAAATCACTGTACAATGTAGCTCAGATTTGGGCATTACGGCCCTGGGTAATATAGCCTGCACGCCCTTTTTCCATTTCTCCCAGGTTTCCTGAATCTGATCTGCGATGTCTCCTATCCAAAAGACATTAGCCTTCTTGTCTTCTTGCACTATCAATTGAGTCCCTGCTCTTTCCACACTCAGCCCATTTCTAGTGCATTCTAATTTTAATTCCAGTTTCAATAAGGCATCTCTGCCTAACAAATTAATTCCTTTAAATACTAGCACCGGCAAAACAATTCCTTTATTTCCCATTCTCAACTGCACTGGAGCCGTGCACTGTGTCAACTGTGTTTTCCCCGAGAACCCTACCGTCTTAATAAACTTTCCTGACATGGGAAGGTGAAGGGCATACTGTGGCTGTACACAAGTATATGTGGCTCCAGTATCTATCATCATTGGTGTCAGTTGCCCTTCTAACATAACCTGAACAATGGGTTCCTCGTCTGCCTCCCTCGTTATCATTGGGTAATGTCCCTTCCCACTCAAGTTCTCGAGGCACCCCTAATACCTCGCATAGGGGTTCACAGGTCCGCTTGGGCTTGTGGGGGCTGGTCTTTGGCTAAACTTTAATTCCCTTCTTATCGGTTCCTGCTGGTGTGTGACAGGCCATGGTGTAAACAGACAATCTCTTCTCATGTGACCTGGCTGATTACATCCCCAGCACAATCTCTCTACCTCTCTTTCCCCCTGTTTCCTCACTGGTCCCCTCTGCCCATAGCTCCTCTGTCCCCCTCCTTGGAACTTCCAGTCCTGTCTGGGCTGTTTGAATTTAGTCTGTTCCTGATAGGGCATTTGTGGGAATGTTCCTCCAAAGACATTGATTATTGGCATGGGGTTTTCCGGCCCTCGTCTTACAGTATGATCGGTTCCTCCATATAGCAGTGCTTTGTCCAGTTCGATGGCTGTACTCGGACTGGTGGTTGCTGGCAGCATCTTTTTATTTTTCTCTTTTTCCTTCTTTTTGAGTTCTTCGAGCTGCATTTGTATTAACTCTCTTTGCACCTCTTCCTGCTGCTCAGCCAACCTTTGTTTGTCTTTCCGGTATTTCTCAACCGCATGGCGTGGTCTCTAAATTCTTGTGGGGTCATTGACGTTAGCCCAACCACTTCCTCCAGTTTGGATTTTACTTGTGGAGGCATTGCATCCAAAATGCTTTGTCGAAACAGTGAGGTCATAAATAAGCTATTCTCCACCTCTTGCTCAGTCTCCAGTCTCCACCTTTTCAACTGGTTTTCTACGTAGGCTGCTGGGTTTTCAGTGGATCCCCTTTTAAGGCTTTGGGGTCCACTTTGGGTGGATAAAGCTTCCTGGGGGCCTGCCATACCCTCTGCCTCACTCTGTCAAACCCGTCTCCATCAGTTCTCGGGTCGTTCGAGTTTACTATGCCAGCCATTTCCATTAGTTTGTTAAATTTGGAGGTTCCCATCAACCTTATCAATGGTGCCTTCAAATCTCCCAAAGCCAATAATCCTCCCGCCATTTCTTCTTCAAAGGTTCTACTCCATTTCCCTGCTCCTTCATGTAGATTGGGCAGAGTGTTTTTCAGCCCTTCTAGGTCCTGGGATCCCCAAGGGATATACTGCACTTGTCCTGATCCTTTTACTAACAATGGCTTCATTCTTCCTCCTTCTTCCCACCAGCCCTGGCTCTCCTCGCCTGACTCCCCATCTGTCTCAGGGTATGTCTTTACTGCCTCCCACACAAATCTCTCCAGGGTCCTCTTCTTCCCTCGGTCTCCCTGTGGAGTCCTTCCTTTCTGTCTTGATTCAATACTTGGTTGGCCCCTGAAGAATCTTTCGCATCTCCTCTGGAAATCCCCTCTCAGTAACTTATCTAGCTCTCTCTGTACTTCCGCAACTCGCTCCCCTACCGCCTCCTTCTGCTCTTCTAGGCTTCTGCCTCCTACCTCTTCCCCACAAATTCTCACATCCTCTCTCTCTCAAAACTTAACTCTTGCTCCTCCAATGAGTCACCTTCTCTTTCTTCCTGTCCGTGTCTGTACACTTGTGGCAGGGACGCGTGCTTGATTCCCTTCTCTCTTGTATTTCTCCAAGACTCTCTTCTCCTATGTTTTTTACACTTCCTCTTGAATGCCTCATCTCTTCCTGCCCTGATGAGCCACTTTCTTTTCTAGTCTGTTTATTTCTATAGTATAACTGATACACATACCTTTTCCCCTCTCAAGTATTTTATCAGTTCAATCTCTTCTTTCATTTCTTTCTTTGCCTGTTCCATCTTTATCCTTTCTGCCTGTATCTCCTTCCATATCGCCGCTTTTTCCTTCTCATATTGTCTTTTTTCCTCCTCATTATCCCAAACTTGTACTTCTCCCTGCATGTTTACTGTTCCCGTCAGCAGGGGGCACTGCTTAGGGGTTCCTTCCTCATTATAGGGAGGCTAACAGGCTGTTTCTCCAGCACCTTAGTGTCTTCCTCGCTTGTAATCAATATTCTACCTGTCCTCCTCAGCCTTTCTCCCTCCATTCTGAAGAGTTTTAGCACTTCCATTTCTCATTCTCTTTTTTGCCCTCTTTTCTTAGATTTATCTTTTGGTTTGTAATTTTTAATTAGTGCCTCCATTTCTTCACACAAGCTTACATCAAACGTCCCTTCTCTTGGCCACTTTGTGACCAGGTTTTTGGTTCTCTTTTCCCATTTTTCTAAAGTTTTTGTGATCTCATATTTATTTACCAGGAATTTTTTGCTCAGAATCTCTACTACCTTTCCTTTACCTGTCATGTTATTCTCTCTTTTTAAGATATTTCAGAGATTCACAGTTCGTTTACAGGATAATATTATTTACTCTAATTCTATGCCTAGTCTATCGTCTATCTACCAGCGCTTTAAACTATATATTGAACTGTCCTTGTTTCCTATTCTGTTCTGCCCGTACAGACCTCTCTGTTCAGAGCAGTATCCACAGAACTTGCTCTTTGCACCTCGTCTATTCAGACCCTTATCTCTTAAGGCGGTATCCACGAGGATTTTCTCTATTTTCCTTTCTCTGCCCGTTCAGACCTTCATTTCATACGAAGCGGTATCCACAGGGATTTACCAACACCACGTGGAATTTTTCTTAACTTAACTTCTTATTAACTTATTTGTACTTACCCTCACTGCAGTTTTCTTGATCAATCCTCTGAGCCTCCTGTTAACCCCCAGTTCTGCCAGATTCTTTGGACTGGAGAGTTCGGTAGTGGTTCCACACTTCTGAGACTCCAAGACCTCCCCAAAACCAACAGAATTCTTAGTCCAAATTGTCGCAAAAAGCGCTTACTTTTTGTTTGAGTGCACCCTTAAATCTGTTAGCCTTGTGGGGGTCCCTAGAGGACTGGGAAGCGTCCCCAATCTGCCGTTTCCTTTCCGCGGGTCTCTTTCCGGTCCTGTCATGGTCGCCAATTTTGTCGTGGTTTATCGTTCCCCACAAACAACCAGGAGACACAAAAGATTCTTCAAGAAGGGTTAAACTTTAATTTGCAAATCAAGGCTGAGACAGTCATTGAGCTAGTCGCTGATTGCCCACCGATCCTTGTACATAGCATTTTTTATAGCAATCTCCTGGTTTACTTGCATTAGCATATCCAATTGGTCTACAGTTGCGTATCACTAGTACATCCGCCACTATTGTTTCTACCCATTGACTTAATCATGTTCTAATCTACATCTCTTAGCTACCTCTCATTAATACACCATTGTCTTCTACATTCAATTGGATACATGCATAACAAATAGCAAACTCAGACTACATAGTTTTGGTTACACAGCAAACAATGCAACTTTTATACTCCAATACGCTCAGTGTTAAATCTCGGTGGAATGAGTCTCTGGCTAAATGTACTTCTGTGCCTAACCAGTACATTATGGAGGGGATGGGAGTCATTGTCCAAGATGGCATGCAACTTGGACAGCGTCCTCTTTTCAGACATCACTGTCAGAGAGTCCAGTTCCACCCCCACAACATCACTGGCCTTACAAATGAGTTTGCTGATTCTGTTGGTGTCTGCTACCCTCAGTGGGCTGCCCCAGCACACAACAGCAAACATGATAGCACTGGCCACCACAGCCTCGTAGAACATCCTCAGCATTATCCGGCAGATGTTAAAGGACCTCAGTCTCCTCAGGAAATAGAGATGGCTCTGACCCTTCTTGTAGACAGACAGTGTTCTTTGAACAGTCCAGTTTATTGTCCATTCATATCCCCAGGTAATTGTAATCCTTCACTATGTCCACACTAACCCCTTGGATGGAAACAAGGGTCACTGGTGCCTTAGCCCTCCTCAGGTCTACCACCAGCTCCTTAGTCTTTTTCACATTAAGCTGCAGATGATTTTGCTCGCACCATGTGACAAAATTTCCCACCGTAGCCCTGTACTCAGCCTCATCTCCCTTGCTGATGAGGCTTGAGTATTAGTGACTGCAGTTCCTTCAGCTTGTCATAGCCAGGGAGGGAGTAATGAGGATGAGCTCCCATTCCCTATTATCTACTCCCAATTGCATGCATCTCAAATAGCCTGTCACAATCTAGTCCAACTCCTGGCCATGTGTGACTTAGCCACTGACAGGAGAAGGGGCAAAAGCAAATTATTGGTACCAGTCGCTCCAGGCAGATGGGGCTTGTCAGCTGTGATTTGCAGTTCTTCTCAGAGAAGGAAACCTCTGATCTCAGATCTCCGCTGCATTGCGGCTCTGCCCACACATGGGGAAAGCTTCGGGAGTAAATCCCAAGGAAAAATCCGGAGCTGGAGTCCCTATTGAGTTTGACTGAGTGGCAACTTCTGCAATACAGCTTGTGCCAGGCTGTGTCGGTCTCTGCTGATCCTTTGGATTTATCATCTGCGTGGAGAGGGGGTACCCTGGGGCATGAGCAACAGCTTGCTCTCCATGTCGTTGCCCTGGCTTGCATATAACATAGACAGCTAGGGCACAACGTCCATGGTTAACCCTGAACAACGAAGGGCCTCAGGTGACTGCAGGCAGCACCTTTGCACAGTACTGCACAATAGAGATGATTATCCTAATTCTCCCATTGTTCTCCAGTGCCTATTCCTGTTCTACCAAGGACCTTGATTCATGTTCTACATTTATCACTCATGAGGATGAGCTTAGTAATAGATCTCAGTGGAAATGTGGCACTGTGACCTAGTTGTTCGATAATGAGTGATTATGACACACTTCTGCAGCAATGTTGTCTCTGATAGTCTCTTTGGTAATGGTGATTGTGATGCAGTATTCGGGTGTGGTGCAACTCCCTGAATGCCAGTGGGGGAAGAAAAAAAACCTGGCCTCGAACAGCAGAACTGTCAGCAGCAGTGGAAAATGGAGGACAAAAAGTGCTGGCGAATCTCGATACGCAGGAACCTGCTTGCTTGTTTTACCACCTGCATGATGCTGGGATGTAGTGGCTTGTTTTTCGCTTTCCCGTAAGAAACTCTGAGATTGAATTGTACGATGTGGGTAGGACTAACCCAAACATTGGTCAGCTGCCTATAATAACATGAAGTTTGAGTTTAAATGAAATTGCATTTGTAGTAGGGCAGCATGTCGTCAAAGCTGTCGGTGAGGAGCTGGGAACAGGCATCGAGTTCGACTTTATAGAGGGCAGTCATGGTATTTCATATACAGAAGGAAGTCCTAATATCCTGCCCTATAAGCGTGAGAGAAGTTGTGGACAGGGTGTCAGATGAACTCACCTGTGAAAGAAGAACATTCCCTGCTACTGATCTATCTGGTTGGCCAAAGGCAGATTTGAGGAGACACATTTGCATTCAAATTTTCCACAGATGTCAATCTCTCCGCGGACAGAAGGTGTGCAAATTCCCAGTGTGAAATGTACAAACATGCCCAATATATTTTTTGGAGGAAATGATGTCTTCACTGTGACAGATAATAACTACAGCATGTTTTGTCTAAGATTGTCATTTCCTTCCCAGCCATCCCTGTACTGCAGACATTGACACAGTCCCATTTTGCATCCCGCAATTCACAACAAGATATTCAGTTGTGTGGCCCTACCCATTGTAGTTTCTTCCCTAAATGTCTGCAGAACTGCTTTTGCTTCTCAAACATTGTGTTTTTCATCGAGCTTTGGCCATCTAGTTTGATTTATTTTTGCCTGTATGGTTCCATTGAAAATACTGCATGCCATTTAATGAAGCCACATTGATAGGATTCCTTCAATGCAGGACCTCCATAGTTCCAAGACATTTATCCATCAGAGGCTACACGAATGTTGTAATACTGGTTTGTATCGGGTCATTCCAGGACATAGTGGTTGGCCTTCTCTTTGAATCATTGCAGAGGATGAGGTGATAATGCTTCCCATGTTGTAGATGAGTGAATATTAACGTTCTTTCCTATTTTGATGAAAGTGTGATAGCTATCCAGATGGTGCACAAGGGCCTGGAACTAGAGGATACTCAGATTACAGATGATGGGTCATGTGGAACTATAGCGTGTCAGGCATCAGCAGTTAGCATACCCTCCGTGTTCAATGTTCAAAATAAATTTATTGTCAAAGTACATACATGTCACCATATACATTCATTTTCAATAAATCCATAATAGAATCAATGAAATACCAGTGTGCAAAACACACAAACTGTGCAAATAGAAAAAGAAAGAAAGAAAGAAAGAAATAATGATAATAATAATAATAAATAAATAAGCAATAAGCATTGATAAGATTAAATGTAGTTTCCTTGAAAGTGACCTCATTGGTTGTGGGAACATTTCAATGATGGGGCAAGTGAAGCTGCGTGAAGTTATTCCCTTTGGTTCAGGAGCCTGATGATTGAGGTATAGTAACTATTCATGAACCTAGTAGTGTGAGTCCTGAGGCTCCAATACCTTCTTCCTGATGCAGCAGTGAGAAAAGAGCATGTCCTGGTGGTGGGAGTCCCTGACGATTGGCGTTGCTTTCCTGCAACAATATTTCATGTAGATGTGCTCAGTGGTGGGGAGGGCCAGATCCATTAATTTTTGTAGGATTTTCCATTCATTGGTGTTTACGTAGCAGGCCATGATGCAGCCATATATTCTGTATCACACATCTATTAAAGTTATTCAAAGTTGTGGGCAAGTACCATCTGTTCTTTTTCTACAGCAGTCCCTCATGATCAAAGGTTATTTGTTTCCAGTTTATGGACTCTGAGATCAATGGGACAACCACAGACTCTTCCAGGGATGGCTTGTGAGGTGCTTCCTTCCTTCACATATAGCAGGCTTCGGTGTGATCTCAGTGCATGGGTTCCAGGTTCTCATCAGCACCCCTAATACTTCCGTTTCTGCTGTCCTGGGTCAGTAGATCCCAGAAGTTAGTAGGGCTGTCTTTCTTCAATGAGGCTTTGAAAGCATAAACACCTGAGATTCTGCAGATGCTGGAAATTCAGAGCAACACACACATGGAGCATGGGAGAAAGGGAGGGAAGAGAGGAACGGGAGGAGGTGGTGGGCAGGTGATGAGAAGAGAAAAGGTAAGAGGGGAGCCAGAATAGGAAATGGAGTAAGAGAGTAGGGGGAGGGGGGGAAATTACTAGAAGTTAGAAAAACTGATGTTCATCCTGTTAGTTTGGAGTCTACCCAGACAGTGTATGAGAAGTTACTTCTTCATTCTGAGAGGGGCTTCATTGTGGACCAACATGCCAGAATGGCAAGAAGAATTAAAACACCCTTAGGTACAGAGATGTCAGGGGTAAGTTTTTTACCTAGAGAGTGGTGAGTGAGTGGAATGGGCTGCCAGTGACAGTGGTGGAGACGGAAACGATAGGGTCTTTTAAGAGGCTCCTAGATGGATACACAGAGCTTAGAAAAATAGAGGGCTATGGGTAACCCTAAGTAGTTCTAAGGTAAGGACATTTTCGGCACAGCTTTGTGGGCCAAAGGGCCTGCATTGTGCTGTAGGTTTTCTCTGTTTCTACCCTTGGATCTTTCCCTCTGTCTGCTTGATCCTATGTTCCCATGACAGTGGTTGAAATAGAATGCCTGTTTCAGGACTCTGGTCGCCAGCATATGAATGATAATATATATTAAAAGTTTGAGATCTAGTTTTGTGGAAACTTTGAAAGCATCTGCCATTGAATGCTGTGTGTCTTGGAGATTTTTCACATCATTGCTGCCGATTGTGGATGTGACTGGGGAGAGAGGAGCTGATGAATGAACTAGAGAGATGCAGCTGCAGACACTTCAAACTGCAGCCATGGTGCACAAAAATAGTAATTTTATTTATATTTTACATCAAGATACAGTGTAAAACAGGCCTTTTCTGCCTGACGTGCTGCACTGCCAGGCAACCCTAGCCTTTTCACAGGACAATTTACAATGACTAATTAACCTACTAACCAGTACTTCTTTGGACAGTGGAAGGGAACTGGAGCACCTGGAGTAAGTTCATTCAGTCATGGGGAGAATGTACTTAGAGAGGCCCCAGAAGTGAACTCTGAACCCCAATGCCCCGAGCAGTAATAGCATTGTACTAGCCATGGTGTTTTCGCTAGGACATACAATATAGGGACATGTGACTCCAGGCAAGTTTGTGAGTGATGTTCTGCTTCTTGAATAACTCCTCTCATCCCTGCGAATTCTGAAAATTTCATCATCCTTCTAAATACAATGTTGTCGTCAAGCACCTTCACTCCATCTGCGATAAAAGACAGAATTTCTGAGTAGCCACCTATTCCAATTCAACTTCACATTCCCATTCATACTTAGCATTCTCTATTAACACAATAATAATAATAACTATATTATTTATTATATAATTATATCTTAACATTAATTAGTTCCTTATATATCATATAATATTCCTTGTGGCAATATAAGACCAGGTGGTTAACACAAAAAAAAACACAATAAAAGACCAACAAATTTAAAACAATAAATGTAGAAAATGCCAGAAGAAACCAGAAGCAATCCAACACATTACAGGATCCTGCAGTAGTTTAACTCAATCTGATTACTGACACAGGCACAATCAAGTGGCAAACTTTATTCACCAAAATCTTGCTTTAAGATACAAACTCACAAAATACTCCACACCTTTCTATAAATGCAAGCCTGATCCACTTTTAGAATCAAAGTACTACAATCAATCCATTACTACAGGTAGGACAAACTATAATAACTATCCAGATATAATATTATAGGATAAACAAACAAGAACAACTTACTTATTAGATATAACCATTCCAAATGCACATAACATACAGAAATCAATAAGTGAAAAATTTCAGAAATACACTGAATTAAAAGAGGAAATTGAAAATCTATGAAACATGAACAGAGTATAGATTGTCCTATTGGTAATATCTACAACTGATAACATCCCAAAGTCACTTTGCAATAGCATTAAACAATTAACCCTACTCAGCAATATTTATATAAATCTGCAGAAAGCCACAATACTAAACACCACTAGAATAGTCCGAAAGTTCCTCAAAATTTTAAAAAGTGTATACTTGGCTGTGTCCGTATCTCAGGTTTTACCAACTTGAGTAGAGAAAAAGCACAAATACAACAATAATAATAATCACAATAATTTTATTTATCGAGCACTTTTCATACAAATGATGTAGTTCAAAGTGTTTTACAATGGGATAAAAGTACAAATATGAAAATAAAATAAAGAAATAAACATGAAAATAAAAGACAGAAGATGTTAGTTAAAAGGAAGGTTAAATAAATAGATTTTGAGCTGGCATTTAAAAGAGCTACCTGAGTCTACATCCCTTATAATTTTAGGTATTGAATTGCAGAGTTTAGGAGTGTAGTTCACAAAAGCTGACCTGACAACTATTTTTTGGAGGGAGATAGTTTAAATTTAAGAGACCGGCAAAAGAAGACATGAATTCAGCTGCATAGAGTTTGCATCTCAGAGTCCATTAATATGAATATTGAAATCAGCAGCGATGAGAAGTCTGGCATATAATAGAGGATAGGAGTTCTGGGAATTCCAAGAAAAAAGACATTGGATTTAGGAGGGTGACAAATGGTAATGCAGAGGACAGGATCCATACCACAATTTCAAACCTATGTACCTCAAAACTTGAAAAATTGTTGACAGGCAGTAGACTACACCTCAAATGCTTTTAGAACATGGTGGCAAGCCTACAACCTGGTCTAATATGCCTTGGTATGCCAACAATGTCATAGTTAGGGGGACACAGTTCAGATAAATGGCTGTATTCATTTGGCTTTAACCAGGTCTCAGTCAGAGTCATAAAATCAGGATCTGTAGAGGCAATAAAGTCATTAAAAATAGAAGACTAAAGGGATCTCACATTGAGAAGAGCCAGCTTAAACTGAGCAGCTTGGAGTGCTGCAACTAGGGACTTTGATTTTAAGAGAAGAAGGTTATTTCTGTATTACCTTTAATAGAGTAGTTCGTCTGGGGGCCCTTCGATTTACAATGGTCTGCATAGGATGGGCAACATTTAAAGAACTGCTGGAAGGTGAGGAGGAAGTAGTTGAGGCTCATATTCCATCCGTGTAGCCTCCAACTGATGATGTGATCATCAATTTTTCGAACTTCTGGTATTTACTTCTCCCCTCCCTCTCTGTTTTTGCATTCCCCGTTCTAGTTCCCCTCTCACCCCTTCTCTTTCCCTCGTCATCTTCCTCAGGTGCCCCTCCTCCTTTCCAGTCTCCCATGGTCCTCTGTACTCTCCTATCAGATTCCTTCTTCTTCAACCATTCAGCTCTTCCATCTATGGCTCCGAGCTTCTTCTTACATCCACTCATCTTCCCCCTCACCTGTTCTCACCTCTCACCTGGCAGCTTCAGTTCCTTCCCTCACCTTCTTATTCTGTCTTCTTCCCCCTTCCTTTCCAGTCCTGATGAAGGGCCTCAGCCCGGAACTGTGTCCCCATCCATTGATGTACCTCACTTGCTGATTTCTTCCAATATTTTGTGTGTATTTTACAAAATTTCCAACATTTTGTGTTGATGTTGTTGTAGAGCCTTGTTGTATTCTGTTTAGGGACAGAAAGTAAGTGTTTCAGAGACGTTTACCCACTTGGTGGCCTAGTTCAGTTATTAGTTAGTTAGATTGGTCCAATTAAACCAATGCTCAGTTTTCACCCAGAGTTTGCTAATGGCATGAAAAAGGAGATCCAATGAGGATTAGTAGGATGTAATCATTCCAAACTAAAAAAAGCCCATTCATTATCTGGGACTTAGTTATAGCCCTCAGTAATGTGACAAAATCTTAAACACATAGTATATAGCTAGGGTGCCTAAGACTTTTGAACAGTATGCACAGTACTGTAGTAATTTTATGCATTGCACTGTACTGCTGCCGCAAAAAAAAAAACAAATTTCATGACGTATGTGAGTGATGATAAACCTGATTCTGATACAGGTCTCTATTTTGGACGGGGAGTGGGAAGGGGACAGGGAGAGGAGAATCCTGTTTGGGAAAGGGGAAGAAAGTATCAGAGAGACATTCTGTAATGATCAATAAACCAATTGTTTGGAATTAAATGACCTTGCCTGGTGTCTCAGTGCTGGGTGTGTCTGCACCCGTGTTACTCTGCCCCTAGTACTCTTTCTCGGCCACCTGTCCTATAACCGTTCACCCTCGCTATTCCCATAATCATTTTCTCCCACCAGATTGCTCTCTGATCCATGTTGATAAATACAGTCTTAGGCTCCTAGCTATATTTTTGCATAGTATTGTATGTTCTTGAATGCTGCAATAAATGGTCCTACTGCAGACATTATACTTGAGGACAAGTCATTGTTGGAGAAACCTACAGGCCAAAGACTTCATTGAGGAAAATTACAATATTGCCCTGACCAAGAGGTGACTGGATTTTAAAAGGTCAGAGAAACTTGTATTCAAGACTGTGTTGATGTGCAGAGGGATCTTGGGCCCATGTCCATAGTTCCATGAAATTGACTACACAGGTTGATAGAATAAGACACTTGGCATGCTTACCTTTATTAGTCAAGTAAATGAGTTCAAACCTCACTTTTATTATCCTTAATTATTTAGATGGAGGTTCGGAGTTATTGGCACTACTGTATATATTTGACATTATGCAATGGCCCATGTTGGTTAGCGATTTTTTTTCTCTTTTTTTGGGGGGGTTTATTTCTTTTGTTCATAAATACTATGAGTTTGGAGGTTATTATATATTGATTATCATATATTTGAATGTCTACTTAAACTATTAACTATGTACTCTCAAACTCTCTGTATTCATGTTTCATTTATGTTTGCTTAAAAATTAATAAAAAGATTTAAAAAGAAAGAAAGTAAATGAGTTCAAGAATCTGGAAGACACGTCGCAGCTTTATAAAACTCTAGTTAGGACTCGTCAGGAACATTGCATTCAGTTTTGGTTGCTCCATTATGGGAAGGATGTTAAGGCTTTGGACATGGTGCAGAAGAGGTTTACAAAGATGCTGCCAGGATTAGAGGACGTGTGTTTTAAGGAGATGTCAGATAAACGTGGGTTGTTATCTCTGGAGTGACTGAGGCCGACGAGAGATCTGATAGAGGTTTATAGGATTATAAGAGGCATAGATAGAGTAGACAGCCAGTATCTTTATCTCAGGGTTAAAATGTCTAATACATAGAACATAGAGTAGTACAGCACAGTACAGGCCCTTTGGCCCACAATGTTGTGCCGACCCTTAAACCCTGCCTCCCATAATAGAACATAGAACATACCAGGAGGCCTGATTTAAGATGAGAGGGGGAGGTTCAAAGGAGATATGCAGAGCAAGCTTTTTTACGCAGCAGAGTAGTTTGTGAGTGCCTGGAAAATGCTGCCTGGGATGGTGGTGCAAACAAACACAGTTGAGGCATTCAAAGGCTCTTAGATAGGCACGTGGATGTACAGGAGATGGAAGAAAATGGACATTGTGTAGGGAGAAAAGGTAACTTTATTTGGATATGTTATTAGTCCAACACAACATTGTGGGCCAAAAGACCTGTTCCAATGTGGTACTGTTCTACCTTCTATGTCCTAGGTTCTATTTCTACTTGCATTAGGTATCACACCAAATGCTAGATCTTCCATTGGCTTTAATCATATGTGGAATCCTTGATACAATACTTGGTCAAATACTCGCTGTATTGTCAATGGTTACTCCTGTTTCGTACCCCATAACTGGGTCACTTACCAGCTAAGATAGAGAGGTCCATTGAAGTCTGATGGTACTATTTTTAACAGTATTTATTGATAAAAATACACAAAAATAATATCAATGCAAACATACAGATAATATACGTCGTCAATACTAAATCTAAAAGCGCGGGTATAATAAGAATCTAGAAGAAATAGCTCTATAGTTGTCTAGGGGCTAATGTATTGTCCGATGGAAATATAAAAGTCACTTTAGTTCTTTCAAGCTGTAGGATGCAGCCTTTTTGGTTGGAGAGAAAGACGGAGGTTTAACTTGCCCATTCCTTTTATGATCTCACTCCTTCGAGAGTCGTTGGGAGTTGGTTTCCCTGTAGGTAGCTAAAAGCCGTTCTTCCGTGGTAAAAGCCACCGGTTCCAGGGCAAATGGAACCAAACGCACGTGGCCACTTCCCCCACCAGCTTCCGCTATTACAGGATCGCTAGTGTTTCTTCTGATGCGTCTGAGGGGCTGTTCCCACAGACCCTCTTTTATCCTGACTCACAGGGTCTCAGATGTCAATCAGCTTGGGGATGATGCAATCCCTCCACCAACCTCCCCCTCAGTTCATTGCCTGGGGCTTCGATGCATCGTACAGGATGCAATACACAAGTCCGGCTCCAAGAGACAATAGCCGGTATCAATGGGTCCGCCTTTTGGGAGGCCAGGGCACATTCCACTCTTTCTCTCATTTCCTGGGTCTCCTGAACTGACTTAATAGTGCTCTTGCGATTCTCAAAAAGGAGGGGGCTACCCCGCACCCTCCGGCCCCTCAGAGCTGTGGTACATTCATAACACCCCCTTTCTTCAAAGTGTTTTCACCAGCGGTGAAACAAAGTAGTACAGAGTCTTACAGGATTTTAGAATCTAACACAATACAAAAGCTTTTCCTTTTCACTACAGAGTAATACAGTTATACATTCAATTCAGCATCTAAACAGTTAACAATTACAGTGTCACTTCCCTTAATATCTTAACATCTTGTACCTTACTAAAGTCTTGTAGCATCAGACTTCAATTGAATAACCACCTATTTTTATTTCTTTCCTTCAGCAAACAAAAACTAAGGAGTTGTGATCTTAGCTTACGTGTATACTACAAAAGTTCATGCAAATACTAATCTTTCTGTTGCTTTCAAACTTAACAGGCAGGCTTCCATGGGGTTGTCTTTATTATTCACATGCTTTGTCGAAATCCCGTAAAACCGGCTTTTGTTATTTAAAAATGGCGTCCCCATTAACCCTCGCCTCTCTTCCGGTTAGTTCCCACGTGGGGAGCTTGGGTACTCTGGCAAAATAGGCTCTCGCCTGCTTCTTTCATAGGAGTTATTTCATCAACACCGTGTCCCAAACTTAGACCATCTTCTGAATTTCCACCCAATTCTTTAATTTTACACAGGTTGCTAGCCCTCTCTTCAGGACCCTTCAGGCTATGTGTTTTCAGTTCGAACTCTTTGTTGAAACAGCATTTCAAATTCTGCCTTTTCACACTCCACTCTGGAATAAAAATAGCCTGGGGGGCCCCGTCATCTTCCAACTCAATCTGTAAGCGATCTGCAGGCTTTAAATATTCTTTATTCGATTTGGGAACTACATAATTCCCGTTTCCTCCAATAATAATATTTATCTCCCCACTTTTGGTGTCCGCATTAACTTTTAACCCCCATCATCGAGCACAAACACCTGGGAACTCACTTCCCACTATTACCAAGGTTAACCCTTTCTTCACTGAACCATGTCTATCTGACCCACAAGGACGGCCGTCTCGTTCCACCGAATCAAATACCTCAGACTTTTTCTGAGCTCCAGTACTAGGTTCAGCACCACGTGCATCCCCGTCTTGGATACACTCAAACAGGACATTTGCCTCTTTCAGGCTTTCAATACCCGTACCCGGTCCAAATTCTAATTTCCCCTGATTCTCCCAGCTACTCTCTGGGCAACTCCCTTCCGGAGTCAACTCAACCCTGCAGGCTGAAACAACCTCATCTGCCAACCCAGCAGACTTCTTCAAGGTAAGGGCACCCTTTTCATCTAGGACTGCCCTCATTTCATTATCGGGAACACCTCTAGCATTTTCAACTTCTTCAAACAGTTCTGCCAACCCAGGCAGATCATCCAGGTCCAACCCTGGACCTTTTAACAGCTCTAGCTGTTTCTCATCTTTATCTTCTGCCTCTAAAACTTTTCTCCTCGCTAAGGGCAGGTCTACCTCCTCTCCCTTACCCTCGTTCACTTCACTACTCTTCGTTTTACCACTCTCTAAACCCTCGTGGTACAGGGTCAGTAAAAACGTCTCGGCCTAATCGGAACTGGCCGGATTTAAACTGCTCCCTTTCTCAGCTGCCTCTCTCGACATGCTGCGAGTGATCGTGCATGCGGGATAGATCTTGGAATCTAGGGGCGGGGCCGCAACACTCACCAGCCGGCTGGTCATCGTCATTGCTGCTCAAACCTTACCAGCTGCTAAATTGTTACTGAGAAGGACATCCGCGTCAGTTCTCAGAATTCTGATCGCACCCCTATTTCAACTGGTCCAGACACCATCTCACAATCCATAATGACCTTATGAAAGGGCACCTTTTCTGTCCCTTTGCTTATTCCTTTCACAGCTACCATCCCCATCTTGCGACCAAAATCTAGTACCTTACTGCTGATCAACGATAGCTCAGCCCTCGTGTCTCTCCAGATCCATACTGGAACTGGTGTGTCTCCCTCCCTCACAGACACGGTTCCGTTTGACAGACAGGTCTCAGACCCTTCTCGTACTCTGTCTACCCGGGGCTCTCTTGTCGATTTACTGATTACCACGGCACATCCGATAGGGACTGCTGCTTTCCCTTTTCCTGTCTCTTTCCTCGGAGCAAAGCACCTAGATGCAATATGCCCCCCCCTTTCCACAATTAAAACAGGTCAAGCCCGGAAATCTCTGGCCGTCTGGCCTTTCCCCCTCAACCTTACCACTAGCTCCCGGCGGGACCTTGGCCTCAGCCGGCGGGCTTTCTTGATCGTTCCCACGGTCTCTCTGGGAACTTTTATTTGAGGAAAACTTTGTCTTGTGGGTTAGGGCATATTCATCTGCGAACCTAGCAAATTCTGAGATGGACTTATTCGGCTTCTCATTCAAATACATTTGGATATCCTCCGAAACACAACCTTTAAATTCCTCAATCAGAATTAACTCCCTGAGATGCCAATAATCCTCCTCCACTATCTCTGCTGTGCACCAACGGTCCAAGAGCACACCCTTCTCATAGGCAAACTCGGTATACGTCTGATTCCACCCTTTCTTTAAATTTCTAAACTTTTGTCTATACACTTCAGGTACTAACTCATAACTCTGGAGAATGGCCGCCTTTACTTTGTCATAACTCTCCCCCTCTTCCTCCTCCATGGACAATGCCGTTTATGCCCACTGTGCCTTCCCTTTTAACACACTTTGTAACAACGCCACCCACTGATCTCTGGGCCACTTCTGATTCACTACCACCTTTTCAAAAAGCAAGAAATAACTATCAACATCTGTCTCCTCGAACGGAGGGACTAACCTCAACTCCTGACTAACATTAAACCATTCCTCTCGGTCTGACCCTTGATCTCTTCGCCCTTGCCTTAACTTCTCCATCTCCAAGTCTTGTTTCCTTTGTTTCTCTGCCTCCCCATACTCTCTTTCCTTCTCGGCTCTCTCTCTCTCTCTTTCTCAGCTCTCTCTCTCTCTCTCTCTCTCTCTCTCTCTCTCTTTCTCAGCTGCTTCCAGCTGTTTTAACTGAATTTCATGCTCCCTTTGTTTCTCAGCTCTTTCCTGCTCCCGTTTCACCTCTAACTCCTTTAGCTGGAGTGCACGCTCCCTTTGCTTGTCGGCCCTTTCTTTTTCCTTCTCAGCTGCTTCCAGCTGCTTTAACTTAATTTCATGTTCCAACTTTAATTTCTCCAACTCTAACCGAGCCGTCCCACTAGCTGGTAGCTTTTCAGGGATATTTTCCAATACCTCAGCTGCAAACACATTCTTCCCGATATAATACTGAGTTATTGCCCTTCGCACCTCGTGCTTTTTCATTGACAACCTCACCTCTGTGAGGTTTAACCCTTTCACCAAATTTATCAAGTCTGATTTGGTGGCTGCCTCCAGCACCTCCAGAGTCGGGTTTTCTATAAATTCACCCACGTCCATCTTTGCTGGTTTCCCATCTGGCTACCCGCGTAACCAGATCCAAGTTTTGGACTTACAAGCCCGATTCACTGGCCTCCCAATTTGGTGTCAAATCCCGAGACGAGAACTCCAATTTTGTTACGTACCCCGTAACTGGGTCACTTACCAGCAAAGATAGAGAGGTCCGTTGAAGTCTGATGGTACTATTTTTAACAGTATTTATCGATAAAAATACACAAAAATAACATCAATGCAAACATACAGATAATATACGTCGTCAATACTAAATCTAAAAGTGCGGGTATAATAAGAATCAATAA
Organism: Hypanus sabinus; assembly: GCF_030144855.1. Classification (NCBI taxonomy): domain Eukaryota; kingdom Metazoa; phylum Chordata; class Chondrichthyes; order Myliobatiformes; family Dasyatidae; genus Hypanus; species Hypanus sabinus. The sequence continues at coordinate 37,188,977 of NC_082707.1, forward strand.
GAAATAGCTCTATGGTTGTCTAGGGGCTAATGTATTGTCTGATTGAAATATAAGAGTCACTTTAGTTCATTCAAGCTGTAGGTTGCAGCCGTTTTGGTTGGAGAGAAAGATGGAGGTTTAACTTGCCCATTCCTTTTTTGATGACACTCCTTTGAGAGTCGTTAGGAGTTGGTTTCCCCGTTGGTAGCTAAAAGCCGTTCTTCCGTGGTAAAAGCCACCGGTTCCGGGGCAAATGGAACGGAATGCACATGGCCGCCTCCCCCACCAGCTGCCGCTATTACGGGATCGCTAGTGTTTCTTCTGGTGCGTCTGAGGGGCTGTTCCCACAGACCCTCTTCTATCCTGACTCACAGGGTCTCAGATGTCAATCAGCTTGGGGATGATGCAATCCCTCCACCAACCTCCCCCTCGGTTCATTGCCTGGGGCTTCGATGCATCATACAGGATGCAATACACAAGTCCGGCTCCAAGAGACAATAGCCGGTATCAATGGGTCCGCCTTTTGGGAGGCCAGGGCACATTCCACTCTTTCTCTCATTTCCTGGGTCTCCTGAACTGACTTAATAGTGCTCTTGCGATTCTCAAAACGGAGGAAGCTACCCCGCACCCTTCGGCCCCTCAGAGCTGTGGTACATTCATAACACTCCTCTTTCCAGCACCATTTTGCTTATACATTCATTGCTAATCAGGGTGTGACAAGATCAGGAGAAAATAGTTGTGACAGAACTGAAATTGAACTGGAAAGGACACCAGTAAGCACTTGTCACTTAATGGTATCATCAAGAGCTTTTCACATTCTTTCACTGGTAACTAAGAGTATGGAGTAATAATTGTCAGACTTACATGCTGGCAATATTACACTTGGCTATCTCTTACCCTCAGTGAAGTGAACCTGTCCAACTTGTGACAAGTGGGGTCATCCACAATGCCAGTCCGGAAATAAGCGAAGAGAAACAAGTGAGAAAGAAAAAGGCGCTATCGATTGAAGTTACGAGAATGATTGCTTAGTTTTTGAGTACTGCCAATGAAAATTATTCTTTCTGAACAGAATAGCAACATTGGCCAGCAGGTAACTGGCTGGTTATTCAGAGAACACACACAAAATACTGGTGAAACGCAGCAGGCCAGGCAGTATCTATACCAAGAAGTACAGTCGATGTTTCGGGCTGAGACTCTTCGTCAGGACTAACTGAAAGAAAAGATAGTAAGAGATTTGAAAGTAGCGGGAAGGTGGAAATCCGAAATGATAGGAGAAGACAGGAGGGGGAGGGATGAAGATAAGAGCTGGAATGGTGATTAACAAAAGGGATAAGTAGCTGGAGAAGGGAAAGGATCATGGGACAGGAGGCCTAGGGAGAAAGAATGAGGGAGGGGAGCACCAGAGGGAGATGGAGAACAGGCAAGGATTGATTGTGACAGGGGCAGAGAGAGGGAAAAAAAGGAGTGGGAAAAAAGGAGGAAATAATAGATAGATAGATAAAGGATGGGGTAAGAAGGGGAGGAGGGGCATTAACGGAAGTTGGAAAAAAACAATGTTCATGCCATCAGGTTGGAGGCTACCCAGCCGGTATATAAGATGTTGTTCCTCCAACCTGAGGGTGGATTCATCTTGACAGTAGAGGAGGCCATGGATAGACATATCAGAATGGGAATGGAATGTGGAATTAAAATGTGTGGCCACTGGGAGATCCTGCTTTCTCTGGTGGACAGAGCGTAGGTGTTCAGCGAAACGGTCTCCCAGTCTGCGTCAGATCTCAGCAAAACGGTCTCCCAGTCTGCGTCAGGTCTCAGCAAAACGGTCTCCCAGTCTGCGTCAGGTCTCAGCAAAACGGTCTCCCAGTCTGCGTAAGGTCTCAGCAAAACGGTCTCCCAGTCTGCGTCAGATCTCAGCAAAACGGTCTCTCAGTCTGCGTCAGGTCTCAGCAAAACGGTCTCCCAGTCTGCGTCAGGTCTCAGCAAAACGGTCTCCCAGTCTGCGTCAGAGCTTCCAGGTGAGGCGACATTTCACCTGTGAGTTGGCTGGTGTGATATATTACGTCCGGTGCTCCCGGTGCGGCCTCTATATATTGGTGAGACGTCGACAGTGCCTCTTCCTACAGATGCTGCCTGGCCTGCTGTGTTCCACCAGCATTTTGTGTGTTGCTTGAATTTCCAGCCTCTGCAGATTTCCTCATGTTTGGTTATTCAGATGTACATTTAGACACTATCTTTTCAACCCCAGATTTTTTATTGTTTTTTTTAAATAATTGTATCTCTTTTTCAAGTTGTGCCTTCTTGGCGGTTGAAGTTTCCCTGTTCCCCCCAATCGTGGCTGGAGTTCTGTTCGCATTTTGCTTTGCAAGTTTTATTATGACCAGTTTAATGGATCCTGGAATTCTACAACAAGGTAACAGATTTTTTTCACAAACATGACTGAACCTCTCTAACCTTGTTCATTGGAATGAGATTATTTTCTAAATCCAGTTGTTAAAATAAGTGGTCTCCAAACTTCTCCCATAGCTACACATCACAAGATGTACGCACTTTAACTATAGGCTTTAACGGTAGATTACAGGGGGACATGTATTCCACCAGAATTCAATGTCAGGAATATTTATTTTCAGATGAGGTTTGCCTGCTGCTTGTAAAATGTACTTTGGGAGCCTGGTAGATGATGTAAGCAATAAAGGCTGTTTTCCAGGAATATTTAAGGATTAGTTCTGGTTCTAGCTATTGATTCACTCCTTTTTCATGGCTCTGGCTGTCATTTGTCAGCAAAAGAGATGCTTGTCTGCCTTACTTTGCTTTCTGTAATTGCCTAGATGATGCACTGCCTGCAGGAATGGTAATATTTTAAGCTGTTTTGCATAAAGGCCTTACTGAGAGCACCAGAGCACTGTGCATCATTTCATTATCGTCCATTGTACTTTCTTCTGTCTCGGTCTCTAAGAGATCAATATTAATTTTAGTTCACCGATTCCATATCTACTTTGCCATATCCAATCTGTTCAGGCCTTTTAACATTCTGAATGTTTCTATGAGATCCTCCCTCATTGTCCTGAACTCCAGGGAATACAGCCCAAGAGCTGCCAGAAGTTCCTCATACGGTAACCATTTCATTCCTGGAATCATTATCATGAATCTTCTCTGAACCCTCTCCAACGTCAGTATATCCTTTCTAAAATAAAGAGCCTAAAACGGCACACAATACTCCAAGTGTGGTCTCATGAGTGCCTTATAGAGCCTCAACATCACATCCCTGCTCTTATATTCTATACCTCTAGAAATGAATGCCAACATTGCATTCCCCTTCTTCACAACTGACTCAACCTGGACGTTAACATTTAGGGTATCTTGCACAAGGACTCCCAAGTCCTTTTGCATCTCTGCATTTTGAATTCTCTCCCTGTCTAAATAATAGTCTGCCCGTTTATTTCTTCCACCAAAGTGCATGACCATACACTTTCCAACATTCTATTTCATTTGCTGCTTCTTTGCCCATTCCCCTAAACTATCTAAGTCTCTCTGCAGGCTCTGTTTCCTCAACACTACCTGCTCCTCCACCTATCTTTGTATCATCAGCAAATCTAGCCACAAATCCATTAATACAGTAGTCCAAATCATTGACATACACCGTAAAAAGCAACGGTCCCAACACCAACCTTTGTGGAATTCCACTGGTAACCAGCAACCAGCCAGAATAGGATCCCTTTATTCCGACTCTCTGTTTTCTGCCGATCAGCCAATGCTCCACCCACGCTAGTAACTGTAATTCTGTGGGCTCTTATCTTGCTAAGCAGCCTCATGTGCAGCACCTTGTCAAAGGCCTTCTGAAAATCCAAGTACTCCATGTCTACTGCATCTCCTTTGTCTACCCGGCTTGTAATTTCCTCAAAGATTTGCAGTAGGTTTGTCAGGCAGGATCTTCCTTTCAGGAAACCATGCTGGCTTTGGCCTATCTTGTCACTTGCCTCCAGGTACTCTATAATCTCAATCCTAACAATCGATTCCAACAACTTCCTAACCATTGAAGTCAGGCTAACAGGTCTATAGTTTCCTTTCTACTGCCTCCCACCCTTCTTAAATAGCAATGTAACATTTGCAATTTTCCAGTCATCCAGTACAATGCCAGAATCTATCGATTCTTGAAAGATCATTGTTAATGCCTCCGCAACCTCCCCAGCTACTTCCTTCAGAACCCGAAGGTGCATTTCATCTGGTCCAGGAGATTTATCCACCCTCAGACCATTAAGCTTCCTGAGCACCTTCTCAGTTGTGATTTTCACTGCACAAACTTCACTTCCCTGACACTCTTGAATGTCCGGTATACTGCAGACGTCTTCCACTGTGAAGACTGATGGAAAATATGCATTAAATTCCTCTGTAATCTCTGCATCTCTCATTACAGTATCTCTAGCGTCATTTTGTATTGGTCCTCTATCTACCCTCGACTCTCTTTTACCCTTTATGTACATAAAAAAGCTTTTAGTATCTTCTTGATATTAGTCACCAGTTTCCTCTCATAATTCATCTTTTCCTTCCGAATAACTCTGTGTAAAAACCTTGTCCCACATCTTGCCTTTAAACTTCCCCTCGTCTAACCTTAAAATCATGTCCTCTGGTGTTTAACAATTTTACCCCAGGGAAAAGATTCTGAATATCTACTCCATTTATGCCTCTCTCCATTTTAAAAACTTCTATCCAGTCTCTCATCAGCCTCCATTTCTCTGGTGGATCGATCCAAGTTTGTCCAGCCTCTCATTCTAGCTCATAGGCTGACGTCCAGACAGCAACCTGGTGAACATCTCCTGCACCTTCTCCACAATCTCTCCATCCTTCCTGTAATGACATGACCAGAACCATACACAATAGTCCAAGTGCAGCCCGACTGAAATTTTCTCTAATTTCCTTCGTCTTACACTTGTCACCTCTACCACTGAAGGTAGGCATTCTTTACCGCCTTATCCACTTAGCCACTTTGATCCCCTCTGTACTTCAATGCTATTAAAGGGTCTGTCATTAACAGTATACTTTCCCCTTTCATTAGATCTTCCAAACTACATCAACTCATACTTGCCTGGATTGCATTCCATCTGGCATGTATCTGCTCTCGTCTGTGTCTGATCCATACACCACAGTATTCTTTGATAGTGATTTGCACTCTTCACAACTAATCATCAGCAAACTGACTAATCCACCCAGCTCGTTTTTATCCAAATCATTGATATATATCACAAACACAGAGGTCCCAGCACTGACTCTTGCGGAACACCACTGATTATGGACAGCCGGCAGAATGCCAGAATAACAGCCTTCCACCACTACTCACCGTTTTCTATTGGCAAGCCAAGTTCTAAATCCATATGCCGTACACTCTTTAAGGTGAGGATTAGTTCTCCCTTTATGCACTGCATTTTTAACTTATGAATCAGCTTACCATGAGGGATCTTATTAAATGCCTTAATGAAGAAATAATGAATGAGATCATGAAAAAGCAATGTAACTTCATTAGACATGTGATTAGGAAAGAGGAGTTAGAATGCATGGTAATTATGGAAAAGATTGAAGGGAAGAAAGCAAGAGGAAGGCAAAGACAAATGATGATGGAGACTGCAGCCAGAGAACTGGAAATGAATACTAATGAATTGATCCACTTGACCCGAAACAGGAGTGTGTGGCCATGGCAGTCAGAGCTCAGACTGGGCATGGCACCTGACGGTGATGATGACTGAAGTCCATGCAGATGACATCTAGCACCCTTTGTTACTTCCTTAAACAACACTATCAAATTTGTTAGGCATGATCTTAAGCCATGCTGACTGTCCCGAAGCAGTGCTTGCTTTTCCAAAAGTGTATTAATCCTATCCTTCAGTATCCTCTCCAATAGTTCTCCTGCACATCTGTGAGGCTCACCGCCTATAATTATCATCAATGACGCTTTCCATTTGGAAACCAATGTTAACAGGATCTTTCTAGCCTACTGTAGGTTCCTCTCCTGCTGCACAGAACCACCTGCTTTACCCCAGACCTGAACAGGCAACATGCTCTTCAGGACTCGTATTCATAGCTACAGAGAACAGTCTCTGAGTCTCAGACTATGGTCTCCCTGCTTCCACTCTATTCCTTTTTCTTCTGCCAGTTTAAATAATCCCCTTACCAAGGTGCAGTGGCCATTTGCTCTCATATTCTCTTCAGTTTGCTTTCGGCCACACAGGACCCTGCTACCTTTGGGACATGTGGGTCCTGCAGAGCTGCTTTCCGGAGCCTGACCATGGAACGTGACCACTCATAGTCACAGTCTCATTCCTTTTTGATCTGTTCCGACTGTATTTAATCCAAGTGTTATAAAGGGCTCCTGTATACAGAAACTTCCAGCTCAGCGATGTCTGAATCTCTGACTCCAGCTCATTAACTCTGAGCCACAAGTTCCTTGAACTGCACATGTAGTTGGCATGGATACCAATGTTTTTCTATTTGCTTGCATAACCTGCAGCTGTAATACTTCACCTTCTGTGCCGTGTATCAGAATACTTATTTAATTCAACCAGTTTATTCCATTCTGTAAAGGCTGTTTACAAAGGTCCAGACTCTATGGATACTGAGCTAAAAATATGCTGCTCTGCAGGATGGAGTAGAAACTTTATATTCCCAAATGCCAATTCTATTATCTAACCTGGCTAATTAACTCTCTCCCTAGCTGGTTACTGAATTACCTGAGAGACGAAAACTGCTTGCTTTCCACATGTTTACCATTCCAATTTGGAACTACTAAGTTTTGAAGTATTAACTATTAACCCAAAGTAAACTAATCAATTTTTAAAGTGAAAACATTACCCTCTTACTTCAGAAAGAGACAATGTTATAAGCAAGGTTATAACAAAGTCAATTGATTTACAAACACATAGGTCGTACACTAGCTGTACCTACAGAGGAGCCTTTTGCTGAACAGTTCAGCTGCTCATTGACAAAAGCTATATCTTTCAGAAGTGCACCCTGACTTTGCACGCGCTAGTAACAGTAAAAAAGGAAGCTCATTGGCGTCTCAGTCAGCACTCTCTATTCTAGTAACACACACAAAATGAGGAAGGACCTCAGCAGGTCAGGCAGCATCAATGGGTAGGAATAAAGAGTCAACATTTCAGGCCGAGACATAAGACCATTAGATGTAGAAGCAGAATTAGGCCATTCGGCCCATCGAGTCTGCTCCCCCGTTTCATCATGGCTGATCCAATTTTTCTCTCTGCCCAAATCCCCTGCCTTCAGCCTGTATCCCTTCATGCCCTGACCATTCAAGAATCTATCAACCTCTGCCTTAAATATACCCAAAGACTTTGCTCCACAGCTGCCAGTGCCAATGAATTCCACAGATTCATCACTCACTGGCTGAAAAAATTCCTCATCAACTCTGTTCTAAAAAGACACCCCTCTATTCTGACTCTATGTCCTCTGGTCTCAGACTTCCCCACTACAGGAAATATCCTCTCCGCATTCATGCTATCGAGTTATTTCAATATTTGATAGGTTTGAATGAGGTCCCTCCCTCATTCTTCTGAATTCCAGTGATTACAGGCCCAGAGCCATCAAACGTTCTTCATGACAAGCCGTTCAATCTGGAATTATTTTTGTGAACTTCCTTTGAACCCTTTCTAATGTCATCACATCCTTTCTTAAATAAGAGACCCAAAGCTGCTCACAATACTCCAAGTGAGGCCTCACCAGTGCTTTATAAAGCCTCAACATTACATTCCTGTTTATATATTCTAGTCCTCTTGAAATGAATGCTAACATCACATCCGCCTTCCTCACCACCAACTCAATCTGCCAATTAACCTTTAGGGAATCCTGCACAAGAACTCCCAAGTCTCTTTGCATCTCAGATTTTTGAATTTTCTCTCTATTTAGAAAATAATCTGCATTTTTATTTCTTCTATGAAAGTGCATGACCATACACTTCCTGTATTCCATCTGCCACTTTTTTTCCATTCTCCTAACCTGTCTAAGTCCTTATGTAACCTCTCTACATCCTCAAAACTACCTGCTCCTCCAACTATCATCGGATTGTCCGTAAACTTTGCCACAAAGCCATCAATTCCATCATCCAAGTCATTGACATGTGACATAAAAAGATGCAGTCCCAACACCGACCGCTGTGGAACACCACTAGTCACCGCAGCCAGCCAGAAAAGGCTCCCTTTATTCCCACTCTTTGCCTCCTGCCTTGTATGAGGACTGGAAACAAGGAGGAAGAAGCCAGAATGAGAAGGTGGGGGAGGGGAAGGAATACTAGCTAACAGGTGATAGATAGATGAAAACACTCTTTCTGCTCCCTTTTTCCCTTCCCCATTCTGTCTCACCTCTTACCCTTCTCTTCTCCTTGCCTACTCATCACCCCCCTCTGGTTCAAAGTGTATTATCAAAGTAAATTTATTAGCAAAGTACATATATGCCAGCATATTGAACCCTGAGATTCATTTTCTTGCAAGCATACTCAGTAAATCTATAGAATAATAACCATAATAAAATCGATGATAGACTACACCAACTTGGGTCAATCAGTGTGCAAAAGGCAACAAACTATGCACATGCAAAAAGAAAGAAATAATAATAATAAATAATAAAGCAATAAGTATTGAGAACATGAGATGGAGAATCCCTGAAAGTGAGTCCATTGGTTGCAGGTACATTTCAAAGATGGAGCAAGTGAAGCTGAGTGAAGTTATTTCCTTTGGTTCAAGAGCCTGAAGATTATTCCCCAACCTGGTGGTGTGAGTCCTGAGGCTCCTGTACCTTCTTACTGATGCCAACAGTAAGAAGAGAGCATGTCCTGGGTGGTGGTGGACCCTGATGATGCATGCTGCATTCATGTGACAACGCTCCATGTAGATGAACTCAATGGTGGGGAGGGCTTTACCTGTGATGGACAGGGCCATATCCACTGCCTTTTGCAGGATTTTCCGTTCAAGGGCATTGGTGTTTCCCTACCAGGCAGTGATACAGCCAGTCAATAAACTCTCACTTCCCTTTCTCCTATGGTCCACTCTCCTCACCTATCAGATTTCTTCTTCCTATCTTTCCTTTTCTACCTATCACCTCCCATTTCATCCTCCCTCCCCCACCCATCTATGTTCATTCTCACCTAGTTTCATGGCTTCCTAATCCCTATTTCAGCACTGTTTCAGAGGGAGTCTCTGGCATGCTTCAGGTGGGTATCTTCAGGTGGCCATCTTCCACAGCCCTACCATCTTGAAAGAGCTGCCCTTCAGGCAACTTGTTTATTCAGGAAGGCGAGTGGGAGGAGCTGAAGGTGGTCAACAAGAGCAGGAAGGTAGGCCTGAACCAAACTACTACAGCAGCCTTCCACTCTACCGAGCAAACATAACCTACAATATAGCCTCAATCTTTCTTCCTACCAGGATTTTAATGAACACTCTCTACACTCCCTGCATAGCCAGAATATTCTTCTGTAAATAAGGAGAGCAAAACTGTATCCAATTCTCCATGTGGTCCCATCAAAGTCTTGCTAAATTATATCAAAAACTTCCTTAGTTTGATATTCCATGCAAGTTTACAACAAACCCTATGCAATATTCAGATAAGCTGTTAATGTGACAAGTAATACTCCAGTTACAGAAGTGTCCAGAAGTGTCATTTCCAGCAAGAGTGAATCTAGTTACATACCCTTGACATTCAATGAGATTATTGTTGGACAAAATGGGTCAGAAGTTTTCTGAGTCCTCCACAGTCTGCAGTCTCAGTGGGCAATATGTTGGCACTGGTGGTATCTTGTGCCCCTGCCCTCCTCCTCGGTACTGGTGCCTGATAAGGTGTCATATGCAGATCGAGCATCAGACCTCTGCTGGGGCACGCTGTTGGAGAGTGGAACTGCTGGCTGTGAGGGTTAGAGTTACAGGGGTCGTAAGGCGATACAAGCACAGACGCAGGGCTTACAGTCCACCAAATCAACTCTAAATACTCATTTGCAATAATCCTATGATAACCCCAATTTTTAATTCTCTGCACAGTCTTATCAGCTCTCCCCAGATTCTACCTCCCACCTACGTGCGGGGGGGGGGGGGCAATTTACGATGACCAATTAGCCCACTAACATTGCGATGAGGGTAGGGACCGGAGCACCAAATGGAAACACCTATAGTCACAGGAACAGCATGCTCACTCACTGAAAACACCTGAGCTCGGCATTACTAGTGTCGTGAGGCAGTGACTCTCCTAGTTGCTCCATTGTGCCAGCCCAAGTCAGGTTAGATCAAGTCATGATGTATTTGCATGGACACTTTCATCCATTGCCAATGAGATTCCGTATTCTGAGGAGTTATGATGAATGATTAGATTATGCTGTGAGATTGTGGTATCAGATGGGAGCCCCTGGTCAGGGAACCTTGGCATTGACTTTGGAGCAGCTTGTTTTATTTACCTGGAGATATTGCAGGATAACAGGCTCTTTCGGCCCAATGAGCCCACACCACCCAATTACAGCCATGTGAACAATTAACCTACTAACCCATAAGTCTTTGGAATATGGGGGGTGGGGGAGAACCAGGGCACGTGGAGGAAACCCAAGCGGTGACGGGGAAAGTGTACGGACAGTGGCAGAATTGAACCCGGTTCATTGGCGCTGTAATAGCATTGTGCTGACTGCTACGCTACTGTACCACCAATTGTTTCAAGTCATTTAGTTTCTTGCCTGCTTCAATGGAATTCGCCTACCTAGCAACATTATATGTGACCTTGTGGGTCAGTCTCTGAATAGCATTGGGAGTCTCCCATTTTGTTCTGCCACTGCCTACATCTTCTGAACGCTTGTTTGCTGTTCTGATTTGAAAGCTAGTGTAATTCTAACGCTCTGCTCCTTGCGATGGTAGGCTCAGATATATCAATACAACAGAATCTGGATCCTAAGGTCGTTGAGGTCAATGGCAAGCTATTTGATTTGAAATGGTGCCAAGTGTGTCAGTTCTATCGACCACCTCGCTGTTCGCACTGCAGATTCTGCAAAGTTTGCATTGAGGTGAGTAACAAAAAAAGATCAACTGAGTGGGACAGAAAGTTTGAAAATGAATTCCAGAAAAACACATATTATTCACTTTCTTTCAACTCCTTATTACTTAGTTTTAAAATCTTTCTCTCTTCTATTTTAAAGATGTATTTCTTCTTATTGAAAAATTAGCTGAAGTATTCATATATAGTTATATAAATAAATAAATAAATATAATATAATAATATTTGACTATCCCAGATATTCTTGACTGAATGCCCGTGGTGAACATAAAGAATGGACGTAAGTAACAGAGGCCCGTCCTTCAAATCTGCTCAGCTCTCAATAAGTTCATGGCTGTTTTGATGGGTGACCCTCAACTCTACTCTTCTACCTGATCCCCATCACCTTTGACCCTCTTGTAATACAACTACCTGTCAGTATCAGCCTGGAGGTGCATTAATGACACAGCATCTGATATTTCCAAAGATTCAGAGACCTCTAGGGGCAAAAAACATCCTTATCTCGGCCTTGAGTAATCCCCATTAAGGGAACAAGCAGCTTCCCACCCTGTCAAGCCCCACTAGAATTGTATATGGTTGATAAGATTCATTCAAAGTCTGGAATAAGGTCTCAATCTTTCTTCCTCCCAGGATTTCAGTGAATACTCTCAGTGCTCCCTGAATGGCTAGTATTTCTTTCCTTAAATAACGAGAGCAATTCTCCATTTTTGGTCCTATCAAATTCTTACTAACTTATATTGAAACTTCCTTACTTTATTACTCTATGCCTGTGTACAACAAGACTTAGACAACATCCAGACGTGGACTGTTAAAATATCAAGTAAAATTCATGCCACAGAAGTGTCAGGTAGTGGCATGTCCTACAAGGGTGAAGCTAGTCATGCACACTTGACAGTCAATTACATTACTGTTGTTGAGTTGCCCAACAATATCCTGGAGGTGGGGAGGGGGTTAACATTATCATCATTCTCAAGGAACTCAACCGGATCAGTCACACTGATGCCATGGTTACAAAAGTAGGTCAGAAGTTGGATATCCTCCAGTAAATGTGTCATGGTTCCGGTTGGCTGTTCCCCTTTAATGCTCCTTTCTCCCTGATTATGCCCTAGTTTCAGTCATTAGATCTCCAATTGCTGCTAGTTTGCTCGATTACAGTACACCTGGTTTTCATCAGAGACTGTGAAATAAATACGATGGCATCACTATCACAGGGTGCTAGTTTGTTGGTCTATTCCCATGTGATAACTTTGTTTCTCAACTGCTTAGAACTGTTTGTTCTAAGTTCAGCTCCAGTTTCAAGATATTCCATGAAAACCCCGTCTCTGTGTCAAGACTCCATATCAGATTCCTCCTGTTTGCTGTTCGATGTTCACGTCTACGCCAGCATCCCCAACTCAATCTCAGTGCCTGTGTTCTGCATTTGGGTTCTGCTCAGTCACTCCGTGCAACAAAATGATTCACCTCTTGACATCCTAAGGCACTTATACAGTTTACAAAGCACAAGTCAGAAGCATGATGGAATTCTCTCCATTTGATGGGATGAATGCACTGTCAACAATTCTCTAGAAGCTCATCATCCAGGTCAGATGGCTTAACCGGTATCCCATCATCCACCTAAACAAGCAGTCCCTCCACCACCAGTGCACTGAGGCTCCCACCAGGCTCCTCCAAAGGCACCTTCCAAACCCACCAGCACAATCACCAAAGACATGAAAGCCAGTGCTAGGGAAAACCATCTGTATTTTCCCTTTGACTTTCATACCATCCTGATCTGGAAATATTACCAGTGTCTACCTTTGCTGCCTGTAAACTCTGGAACTTGCTACCTGACAGCATTATGGAAATTCCTTCACTAACAGGACTGGAGCAGTTCAAGAATATGGCTGACCACCACATCCTCAATGGCCATTATGGATGGGTAATAAATGCTGCCCTTGACAGTGGTATACAGATTCAATGTTCCGCTTGACTTCCTAAGTTCTACTTGTGTGTTTGCTGGAAAAGTCAGAAATTTTAGACCATTTTTTGTCATCTTCTAATGTAATCATAAAAATAACTGGGTATTACCTGTGATAAGCATTTATTCCAGTGTAAATGATTGATGTATATTAAGAAGAAAGAAAATAAAGTTGCTCTGACTGCTGGAAGTAGGAACTGCAAAATGTGCAAGCAATTTAGCTGCTAAAAACAAAGATGATAGTGGTGATCATGGGGACTAATTTCAACCCCTGATTTTTCCCTAGTGACACCCTTAAAGGAGTACAGGTGTGGGCGTCAATCTAGATGCACAAACAGATGCAGAGGTGATAGCAGCAGCATGTCTATTAATTAGAAACTACAACCCTTAAAGTAAAAGGCAACTATTCTGCATGTGATGTGTTTTGCTACGAACTGGATTATACAGCTTAAAGAATCAGATAGATTGACCTTGTTACATACCACCTCATTTTGCTTTTTGCTCAAAGAAAATGAAGGAATGAGTAGCATGAGGTATAAAATTGTCGAACTAATTTACAGAGTAAACAAGGAAAGCGGCTCCCATGGCACAACAGATACAAACATTGATTAATTGGAACAGATGGGGTCTCAGCAATGATATAAGTATAGTCGAAGTACTTTCACTTGACAGTTTATCACCTCATGTAGCTCCTTTATTTTCTTTAAATAAAAAATGTGAATGGTCTGTTACATGGTCAGTCTATCCGATGGCCTAAGTGTATGGCCTAGGTGAGTTATGATAGCATTACCCCTTTGTGTTTACAGTATTAATTTTGATACCATGGTCCAGAAGTCTTCACTTTATGAATTAGTAGAAAGATTTAATATAAGTTAAAAATCCAGCACCTAGAAGTTTTAGTCTAACTTCCTTTTATTAGTCAGTTGGATGGGTGTATGGCAATGGATACTTTTGCCTGGAAATTTGAACAGGAGGAAAAAATGCAAAATTTAGAATTTGCTCATGGCGATTATGATTGTGATTAAATCCAAGGAAATTTAAGCGGATTGCTAAATTGGGCAGGTGGTCTTATGTTCATGACCTAAATCAGCATGTTTGACATTTTCCCAGCATTAGGCAAACATCTCGGGACATTTCAATCCTTGGTGACTCCCAGATCCTGAGGTTGTTGCTTGTTGAACAGTTGCGAAACAAAACAAGCTGTATAATGGGTTTCTTCAATTCGGTGGCACTCAGGAAGTCACTGTTGCCACTGAGGGACTTCACAAGGCATCTCACTGAGACTGTCCACACACATTCCACTGTGAGCAGTCTGCACTCAAATGAATTGTTCTTGGTCTGTAGGCGAGAGGTAGAATAGGAGGAGAGTTGATGAGCAGTTAGCGAGAAACGTTTTGGGAATAAAATAGGATTAGCGTAAATGGATGGTTGGTTGTTGTAGTAGATTCTGTAGGCTGAAAGGCTGTTGCCATGCTGTATTTGGGAAAACCTTTCTTTAGGGAAGTCACGAGCCGCCACGAGGATTTACTCATATTTTGGTCATGCAGTGGTCATTTTTAACATGCTGGCTAAGCATAAAATAGATGTGAAGTCATAGGTTCTTGTTATAAAAATTGCAGAATTTCCACTCTCACTGAACTTAGTGAAAACACAAGAGGTAAACAGGAATTGGCCATTTGGCTTTTAAACCTGCTTCACTATTCAATAAGATCATCAACTCATTAAGTAAATATTGAACTAAAATAAGTCTTAACTCAGTAGTTAAGAAGCTATAATATTATTTTAAAAGCACCAGCTACATGAGGATTGGAGCTTGAAGAGCTGATGATATTTTGCAGAGCATAACATTGCAAAGTTGCAGCAGTAACACTGAACTGAGCCACACAGGCTTCACTTAACACTGTTTCTGGATTCTTCAAAGCACCCAGATGCTGTTGTACGTTTTCACGGATAGGGCTTAGCTGTACTTGAAAAAGCATGAGCTCACGAGAGATAGCTAGCGTGCCTTTGTGGTTGTTGGGGTACGGGGGTGGGTGGCATCATCCCTTACAAACCTGACTGAGCTTTGTGAGAAAATAGTGAAAATGAGTGATGAGAGTAGGACAACGGATGTTGTCTCCATGAACCTTCGGAAGCCATTTGACAGGGTCCCTCATGGTAGGCTGAACACAAAGTTTAAACTGCATGGGATCTTTGGTGACTTGATTCAAAACTTGCTCAGCCACAGGAGACAGAGGGTACTGGTGGAGGGCAGTTATTCTGGAAGGAGGTCCGTGGCCAGAGGTATTCTGCAGGAATCAGCGCTGCGACCTTTGTTGTTGGTGAAGTGCATAAATGAACTGGATAAAAAATGCAGTCAGCACAAAAATTGGTGGATTTGTGAATAATGAGGAAAAAAGTCAAACAAAGCAGCATTTTTATTTCTCTTTACTCTTTTGTACAGTCAGAGTCGCTTTCCCAGGACAGAAATGTCAAATACCAGAGGTCACAGGTATAAAGGCAGAGGAGGAAGTAAAGGAGATTTAAAGGCTTTTTTTTACACAATGAATAATAGAAGCTTAGAATGCACTGCCAGTGGAAGTGGTGGAAGCAGATGCAATAGCAGCATTTGAGAGGCACAAGAACAGGCAGGAAAGAAAGGTATACACAGTATACTCAGAGGCCACACTCCTGTACCTAATAAAATGGCCACTGAGTGTATGTTCATGGTCTTCTGCTGCGGCAGCCCATCCCCTTCGGGGTTCAACGTGCTGTCCATTCAGAGATGCTCTACTGCACACCACTGTTGTAATGTGTTGTTATTTGAGTTACTGTTGCCTTCCTGTCACCTTGAACCAGCCGGGCCATTCTCCTCTGACCTCTCTCATTAACAAGGATTTTCACCGATAGACCTGCCACTCTCTGGATGGTTTTTCTTGCACCATTCTCTATCAACTCTGGAGACTGTCGTGTGTGAAAATCCCAGGAAATCACAAGTTTCTGAGATACTCATCCACCTTATCTGGCACCAACAATCATTCCATGGTCAAAGTCACTTAGATCACATTTCTTCCCCCATTCTGATGTTTGATCTGAACAACAACTGAACCTCTTGACCTTGTCTCGAACAAGAGAAAATCTGCAGATGCTGGAAATCCGGGCAACACACACAAAGCACTGGAGGAGCTCAGTGGGCCAGGCAGCATCTGCAGAAAAATGTACAGTCCACATTTCAGGCTGAACCCTTCAGCAGGACCAAAACATCAACTATACTTTTTCCCCACAGATGCTTCCTGGCCTGCTGAGTTCCTCCAGCATTTTGTGTGTTGCTCTTGACCATGTCTGCATGTTTATATGCATTGAAACGCTGCCACGTTATTGACTGATATGCATTAGTGAGCGGGTGTTTAGGTGTAACTCAAAGTGTCCACTGGGTGTAGAGCATGTGCAGGCAGGTGGAGTTAGCTTAATGTGGCATCATGGTTGAAAGGACTGTAGGCACTGGTCCTGTTTTACCCTATTCTATGTCTGGAATGGGTCAGAAGCACTCCCTCAACCTTGAGATATTAAAGTACAGTATGAGGAACATTTGATGGCTCTGGGCCTATATTCACTGGAATTTAGAAGAACGAGGGAGATCTCATTGAAACCTATCAAACATCGAAAGGCCTAGATAGGGTGGTTGTGGAGGGGATGTTTCTTATAGAGGGGGAGTCTGGGATCAGAGGGATGAGAGGAATTTCTTTAGCCAGAGGGTGGTGTATCTATGGAATTCATTGCCACTGACAGCTATGGAGGTCAAGTCATCAGGTATATTTAAAGCAGCGGTTGATCAGTTCTTGATCAGTAAGGGTGTCAAAGGTTACAGGGAGAAGGCAGGAGAGTGCGGTTGAGGGAGATAATAAATCAGCCATGACAGAATAGCAGAGCAGACTTGATGGGCCAAATGGCCTAATTCTGCTCCTGTGTCTTATGGTCTTAAGCAGTGAGTTAATTCTACTTGGAACAGAGGTCATATTGAAAATATTTCTTCAACTGATTGGATAACTAGTTTGTTATAGATGATCAGTTGCAGATCGTTCTACCTTAACATGGCATATAAAGAGCTGCAGAATTAACAAAGTTGAAAGATGCTTTTTCCTATTCCAGGATTTTGACCACCATTGTAAATGGGTGAATAACTGTGTTGGGAGAAGGAATTATCGCTTCTTTTTCTTCTTTGTCTTCTTTCTTGCTGTTTACATGCTGACTGTTCTGGGGTCCTGTATCATGTACCTTATTATAAACTACCATGAGCCGATGACAGTGGAGAAGACTGCTACGTATCCTTTCATTCTGACTCAGTACTGAGACTGGCACAGTTTATTAGTGGGAGTAAAGGGTTCTCAGGATTTTTTATGCCATGGACCAATACCATTAAGCAAGGGTCTATGGACCCCTGGTGTAAAATGAAGGGGTAAACTCGTCCGATTACCCTAGCACAGTCTCGGCAGCATTACTGAAGAAATCCGCAAATGCCACATGCAAGAAATCCTGTGGGCACCATGGGCATTTTTAACTTGCTGGCTAAGCATAAAATTAACTTGAAGTCACAGCTGCTTATAAAAATGGTAATATTTTCACTCTCACTGAACTTCATGATAACATATACAAGCAGGTGTAAGAGTTAGAAACAGGAAGTGGCCATTTGCCTTTTAAATCTGTTTCACCATTCAGCAAGGTCATCAACTCGTTAAATAAATATTGAATTTAAATAATTTTCAACTCAGTAGTAGTACTTAAGAAACTGCAAGATTTTTTAAAAGCCCATCCTTCAGGCAGGACAGTGTTCACCCAGCCTGACCTACCTGTGACTTCAGTTCGATCCACTTGGTTAACTGTCTCTCCAGTTACAGAGCAACTCAGGACAGATAGTAGCGACATCTATATCTCTGAAGGAATAGATGGAATTGCTCCACACTCTCACCCTCATTCCAATATAGAGCAGCTTGTGGACTAATGTTTCTCAGTTCCCTGGTACATCAGCCTTATGTGGCTCTGGGTTTTGTCCATCTGTGTATTTTCCTTAATCTTAACCCTCAGCTGTATTGTTCTGGTTCCGATTGTTGTTTTTCTCTTCCCCGTGCTTTTCCTCTTTGGATCTCATACGGAATTCATTGCACTGGGAGTGACCATGTCAGAACAGGTAAAAACATGAAATAAAAATGTCCTTCTTTTTCCTGAGTTGATGGAAACAAGTAAAAATGAGGGACAGCAGACCATAAATTCACTTCTCTGCTTTATCAGCTTGTTTTTATTTGCTCAAAATCCTGCATTGAGCCTAATTTAGTTATGAGGTTTTCTTTTGGAACATTCGTTTAGATAAAGCGGGGCCTGGAATTTACTGACAGTCCGTGTCCTATGACCAGGCCAGTGCCACGTAGGAGTTAGAGTTGTTAATAGAAATTATAATTTATATTATGAAAATGCTACCTGGACCTTCAAAGCTGCTCCATCATTTATCAAAACCATAGCCATATTCAAACAACTAAACTAACAATGTTTTTGTTGCTCATTTTCTAGCACCAGGCTTGAGCATTACTGAGCCTGGGTATGTCCCTTTTTCCACCAGTGGAGAAAGTAGTTTATTGCCTCCAAAAAACCAGTTATCTGTCCTTTAAACATAAACGCTGCTGATGTTGCAGACCATACTGCATTAGTCAGTGCTAAGAAAAAAGTCCAACAGAGTTTTAAATTATTAAGCACTCAATCGAATGAGCAGGAGTGAGTAATCGTTTTATGTAGAGGAAATGAGAAGTCATCAACTTAAAACTGCCAGTAAGTAGGGGAGAAAAGATTAGAGAAAATTTGTTTATGTGGAGAAGAAGACTGAAATGGTAGAATAGTCAGCTGAATTTGGAGGTCAGTAAATATTTCTCTGACTTCCATTCCCTTGACTTCATAGCTAATCTAATGAAATCTATTCTAACTACCTCAACAAAAATTTGATATTTTTTGACATCTGTTTTGCCACAAACAACAGATAAGATAGAAGACATTACGTCAATTAAAGAGGAACTAAAAGAAAAAAATTCTGAAATATGAAAAATGTAAAAAATTGTTACAGACACAGAACATACCGGACTGTGCAGATTTGCACTAAATCAGAACAGATTCTCTTGTATGATAAATATTTATGGATCTTCATTTTGCCTACAGTTCAATAATAGTATCCAATAAGTGATATATTTATTTTATTCTGCCTATTTGGATGTCTAAATGATATGGGCATTTAACTGTTCTGTTAATTGATCTATTTAAATGATTGACAGTGGAGTAGATTCTTGGGTGATTGTCATGGCTACTCTGTCTACATTCATCACTTCCATTGGAAGATGGTTTGCTAAGGGCATGTGGGACAATATCTCCTCCATATACTCTCCACCACTCACCATAACCATTTGACAAAGGCCAAGAAAACTGGAGAATGCCTACACACCAGTGACCCAGCAAGCCAATGTTTTCAGGAACTTTATAATGTAGATAAATGCTACCTCATAGAATAATGATATCCCCCTTTCTGACAGTACAGTAAAGCAGAAGATAGAATGAACATCTTCACACGTGGTTGGAAGAGAAACTTTTTCATTGCCCTTTGTGGTCGTGTGGTGCCAAGGTGGGTGGAAGCTGAAGAACGGATGATTTCTTTTGCATAATCTGTTATTTCTTTTATGTAATCTGTTATGCCAGAACATAGCATTCTGTATTAACACAAGAAATATTTTGCAGAAAAGTTTTGATTGTGGTTGGGTTACTGGCATGAAGCATTCTGTGTGTGAGAATGTTATCCAATGTTGCTCTGACCTGGTGAACCCTTCCACTCTGCTTAAGTAGGAATAGGAAGTAAAATTTGTAATTTCAGAAAAGTGATACGTTAATCAACATTGGGATAGTGAATTGGACCAAACACATCACTATTCCACTCTCTCTCTCTTTCACTTTCTGTCTGCCTCTCTCTCTCCCTCTCCCACACTCGTTTTCTCCCTTTCTCAGTCATTCTCCATTTTGTATGGCTGGTTAGTTCTCTGTATGAGCTGGTGGTGGGAGGCACTGGAGTGCCACAGGGACTGTCCTGTCTCTGTTTCGGTTCTCACTGAACACCTCAGACTTTCAATACAACTCTGAGTCTTGTCACTTGCAGAAGTTCTCTGATGACTCTGCGACGGTTGGGTGAATCAGAGACCGGCAGGAGTCAGAGTACAGGGGACTGGTGGACAAGTTTGTAGCGTGGTTGGAGGGGAATCACCTGCTCCAGAAAGTGGCCAAAACCAGGGAGATGCAGATTGACTTTAGGAGAAGAGGACTATGACGAGTCCTGTATTCATTCTGGGAGAAGTAGTTGCGGTGGAGGAGTACAAAAATACTTGGGGGTTCACATTGACTGGAAAACCAACACCAAGACTGTTTACAAGAAGGGGTTGAGCAGACTCTACTTTCTAAGGAAGCCGAGACCCTTCAATGTGTACAACAGGATGTTGGAGATCTTTTACCAGTCTGTTATAGCGAGTGCTGTCCACTTGGCGGCTTTATGTTGGGGGAGCAGCACTGGTGCTGGAGATGCAAAAAGACTAAATAAACTCATCAAAAAGGCTGGATCCACCCTTGACTGCAAGCAGGACTCTTTTGAGTTAGTGGTGGAGAGGAGGTCACTAAACAAACTGTTACCGTTATGGACAATGTGGCACATCATCTCCATGAGCTACTGAATAAGCAGCGGAGCACCCTTTCGAGCAGACTCATTCAGCTCCGCCATCACAAGATCACTACAAAAAGCCTTTCCTACCAAAAGCAATAAACGTATACAATAGTCCATCCCTGTGTGACAGGAGAACACACATCATAGTACAATAGTCTCTGCATTATTATTTCATACATTGTCATTGTGTATATTATTATTCTGTACTTTAGTATTAGTTAAGTTTGCCCACTGTTAAGTCTAAGTTGTCTTTTTAATTGTTGCTGCTGTAACAAAAGAATTTCTATTCAGGATCAATAAAGTATTATTATTAGTAGTAGTATTTCTGCTTCTCCCTCTCCCCTCTCTCCATCTCTCTCTCTCTCTCCCTCCCTCCCTCCCTCCATCTATCTCTCCATTTCTCCCCCTCATTTTCTTTCTCTGTCTCACTCTTTTGCATTCAAATCCTCTTTTTCCTGTGTGGATTTAGAAAATGCTTATGCTGACACCTTCAAACACAATAAACAGTATTTCTTCATTCATCATTACACAATGCACATTTAAGAAAGAAAACAATGAGCAGTTTATTTCATTTAAGGAGCATTTATGATAATTAAAGCAACTTAAATGTTTAACTGATTAGGACTCTCAATATGTGGTGAGAAAATGCAGTACACGGCTGATTCAGTGCTGTCTGAAGTACACGTAGCTTGGGTGTGATCCATGATTTATACAAACAAACCTTTAAGTAATAGCCAAAGAATGGAATGCAAATTTCAAACCCTTTTCCCACTTTTGTACAAACTCTCAGTTTTCACATAGATTTGCAATTAATTCAAATTCTACATTATTTTCCATGTCTCTGTAAAGTGTCTCTCAGTTTCTGTTTCTGCCAGTGTAGTGGGATAGACCTTGAAATTCTTCAGAAAATGCTGTATCCTTGATCAGTGGGGTGATAACCAGTTATCAACAGCTGGCAGGCATAAAAATATATATAGATATTTTTTAAGACTCTAATATTCACGCTTGCCTTAATCACCTATCTCTATCCTCCTTCATGTGCCAGGTCGAAGTTAATGAAAATTTCTTAAAACTGAGGTGCCTGACTAACTGAAATAGAAGCAGAAACAGGCCGGGGGTGTTGATGGAAAGATAAACAGA
Organism: Hypanus sabinus; assembly: GCF_030144855.1. NCBI lineage: Eukaryota > Metazoa > Chordata > Chondrichthyes > Myliobatiformes > Dasyatidae > Hypanus > Hypanus sabinus. Next base: position 37,210,783 of record NC_082707.1, read on the forward strand.
TTCTTTGGTCTGAAACATTAATTCTTGTTTGCATTCTATGAATGTTTGCTGTCTCCAGCAAATACCAGAAATTTTGTGTTAAACTGCCAGCATTTCTCCACAAAGTCCAGTCCTACTGAGGGGTCTCAGCCTGAAACGTTGACTGTTTACTCTTTTCCATAGAGGCTGCCTGGCCTGCTGAGTTACTCCAGCATTTTGTATGTGTTGCTTGGATCTCCAGTATCTGCAGATTTTCTCTTGTTTGCCAATGAATAATTGATAATTTGTTTGCATAGTAGTAAGTAGTAGGCATCCCTTAGTCTCAATAAACCATGGATTTGCACCTTGGAAAGTTTCCAGGGAGCAAGCCTGGGCAAGGCTTTTTTAATGGAAGACTGGCAGTTGCCCAAGCTGTAAGTCTCCCCTCTGCACACCACCAGTGTTGTCCAAGGGAAGGGCATTAGAACCCATGTAGCTTGGCACCAGTGTTGTCACCTATAGCTTCTTTAAATATCAATGTAATCCTGAATACTGAAATAAAAATCAAGCATAGTATGCCCAAATATTGTCTGAATAGCATTTGGCACATGTTTTTAGAATTTCCACACGTGGGCTGGAACTATAAAAACAGAACTAACGGGATAAGATTTTACAGGCAAACTGGGACTCAGCAGGATGTGTTGAATTTATAAAGGTTCCAGAACATTTTAGAACACATGGAAGATTCTGCAGTTAAATAAAAACATAATTTATTTGGTTACTTTTTTATTTGAATCTTCAGGTACCTTGGTTCCCTCAAGAAACTGAAAACAAAAAGAACTTCAAGGAAGAGAGATTTGCAGCAAGTTAATTGAAACAAACAAACAGATATTCTGTAAAAATAATGCAGACTCACATTTTGCACATTACATTCAAACATATTCATAATAATTCACAAGTATAAGGCCTCACATAATTGTCAATGATCAAGCTAGCAAACTGGTTGTATAGAAATTTTAGATAATTGATTAATTAGATGCTGGCCCCAATGGTTTCTCCATCTAGTAAGGATGGCTATTTTTGTGTTTCTAAAACTGTATCTTTTCAAATTGAATACAACAGCTTTCCCACTGTTTCAAACCATTTTTGTGTAATGTTGATAAAATATGCAAAATAAATTACACAAAAAAATTAGAGGAGAGAAGAATGTCATTCATGAGATGATAAAAACATAATTATTAACTCAATTTTAACAAAATTATCCAAGATGCTGCTTTATCTAGCAAAGGAAATGACCGTCAAGCCAAATAATATGATGTCCAAACACAACCAAGATCTTTGTCATAGAGACAGGTTATAAGAAGGAAAAAGAGGTGGAAATGCCCAGAGAACTTGGGAAGAAATTCCAGATCTTGTAATCTTAGAAAGTAAAGAAAGGTTTTGACACATTGACCTTCATTAATCAGAGTACTGACTACCGGATTTGGATTTTTTTCTGGAGTTGTGTAAGGCATTGATGAGGCAGTATTCAGAGTATTTGGTGTAGTTTTGGTCATCAACTTTTAGAAAAAATATCAAGAAGATTGAAAGAATACAGAGAAAATTTACAAGGATGTTGCTGGGACTTTAGAACTTGAGCTATAGAAAAAGGATGAATAGGTAAGGAACATATTCTCTAGAGTGTGGAAGATTGAGGGGAGATTTGATAGAGGTATACAAAATTATGAAGGATATAAATAGGGTAAATGCAAGTTGGCTCTTTCCACTGAAATCTTGTGAAACGGGAACTAGAGGTCATAGGATAAGGGTGAAAGATGAAATATTTAAGGGAGTCTGAGGGGGATCTTCTTAACTCTTAACTCAGAGGATGGTTTGAATGTGGAATGAGATGGCAGTGGTGGATGTGGGTTTGATTGTAAACTTTAAGAAAAGTTTAGATAAATAGATGGATTTGAAAGCTTTGGAGGGTTATGGTCTTGGTGTGGTTTGACGGGAGTAGGCAGAATAACAATTTGGCATTGACTCGTACTGTAGTATTCAAGGAATCTAAGACATGGAGGCACATGATATACTGAAGATATTGCAGAGAAAGATTTCCTTGTTTGTGGCTTTGCAATGTGAGAGAGATGTTATCATAGTTCTCCAGGACAGGAGCTTCCTTTAGCCATTGGTCCAAAATGTTGAAAAGAAAAGAAATGTTTTGCCTAAAAGGAAAAATAAAATTCCATTTTCAAGATCAGAAAGGCAAGAAACTTCCATTTCAGATTTCAGAAGTCAGTAAAGCTGGGTCCGTCAAATAGTTGCAAAAATTATTGAAGACACAAGTGACTACAGATGGTGGAATCTGGAGCAAATCCTCCAGCTGAACGTTCATTTTTCCAACAGATTATTTGTTGCCAATGGTGTTAGTTTCAATGAACAGGCAATATCATGAATTGACCTTTAAAACATTGAGGCAACATTCTTTTTGCTCCTTGAATAGGCATGAGTGAATGGGTAATTATCACCCTGATTACATGAAAACTGAAAATCCAGGATCAAATTAGAAGGCAATGAGAAAGAAAAGTACCATCAAGAGGATTCAAGGTACAGTGGATTTATTTAACATATGTTAAAAATCACACTCTGGATTTAATGCATTTTGTATTTTTTCTATTTTTAACTTATAGGTCACAATGACCATGTTGCCAACAATAGTTCAGTGTCCAAATTAAAAAAATAATGACTAAAAACGCTTGATTTAAACTGATTTTTATCTTTCTGAGTATCAAAACATGTAGTTGGCTGCACTGAATAGAAAATGATCACTTTGAATTTGTACTCTGCTCACTTTCTGCTGCAAGGTTCCTACACTGGGTACGTGACAAATTCTCTGAAACGAGCTCTTTCATTTATTGCCTCTCTCTATGCAGGTCACAAGTATGAGATTTATTTTGCAACTGCTCAGAGTGGAGCTCTGTGGTAATGGAAGTAAAATAAAGAATAGTTTGAAAGGAAAGGTTAAAGGTTTGAAAGCACCATGGTTTTCAAGGGATATTAGAAACTTAGTTCGGAAAAAGAGGGATGTCTACAATAGATATAGGCAGCATGGAGTAAAGGAATTGCTCGAGGAATATAAAGAATGTAAAAGGAATCTTAAGAAAGAGATTAGAAAAGCTAAAAGAAGATACGAGGTTGGTTTGGCAAATACGGTGAAAGTAAATCCGAAAGGTTTCTACAGTTATATTAAAAGCAAGAGGATAGTGAGGGATAAAATTGGTCCCTTAGAGAATCAGGGTGGTCAGCTAGGTGTGGAGCCGAGGGAGATGGGAGAGATTTTGAACTATTTCTTCTCTTCGGTATTCACTAAGGAGAAGGATATTGAATTGTGTAAGGTGTGGGAAACAAGTAAGGAAGTTATGGAACCTATGACAATTAAAGAGGTGGAAGTACTGGCGCTTTTAAGTAATTTAAAAGTGGATAAATCTCCGGGTCCTGACAGGATATTCCCCGGGACCTTGAGGGAAGTTTGTGTAGAGATAGCAGGAGCTCTGACGGACATCTTTCAGATGTCATTAGAAACGGAGATTGTGCCGGAGGATTGGTGTATTGCTCATGTGGTTCCATTGTTTAAAAAGGGTTCTAGAAGTAAGCCTAGCAATTATAGACCTGTCAGTTTGACATCAGTGGTGGGTAAATTAATGGAATTCTTAGAGATAGTATTAATAATTATCTGGATAGACAGTATCTGATTAGGAGTAGCCAGCATGGATTTGTGCATGGAAGGTCATGTTTGATAAACCTTAATGAATTTTTTGAAGAAGTTACGAGGAATGTTGACGAGGGTAAGGCAGTGGATGTAGTCTATATGGACTTCAGCAAGGCCTTTGACAAAGTTCCACATGGCAGGTTAGTTAAGAAGGTTCAGTTGTTAGGTATTAATGCTGAAGTAATAGAATGGATTCAATAGTGGCTAGATGGGAGATGCCAGAGAGTAGTGGTGGATAATTGTTTATCGGGATGGAGGCCGGTGACTAGCGGGGAGCCTCAGGGATCTGTTTTGGGCCCAATGTTGTTTGTAATATACATAAATGATCTGGATGATGGGGTGGTAAATTGGACTAGTAAGTATGCTGATAATACTAAGGTAGGAGGTGTTGTGGATAATGAAGTGGGTTTTCAAAGCTTGCAGGGAGATTTATGCCGGTTAGAAGAATGGGCTGAACGTTGGCAGATGGAGTTTAATGCTGAGAAGTGTGAGGTTCTACATTTTGGCAGGAATAATCCAAATAGAACATACAGGGTAAATGGCAGGGCATTGAGGAATGCAGTGGAACAGAGAGATCTAGGAATAACAGTGCATAGTTCCCTGAAGGTGGAGTCTCATGTAGATAGGGTGGTGAAGAAGGCTTTTGGAACGCTGGCCTTTATAAATCAGAGCATTGAGTACAGAAGTTGGGATGTAATGTTAAAATTGTACAAGGCATTGGTAAGGCCAAATTTGGAATATTGTGTACAGTTTTGGTCACCGAATTATAGGAAAGATATCAATAAATTAGAGAGAGTGCAGAGACGATTTACTAGGATGTTACCTGGGTTTCAGCACTTCAGTTACAGAGAAAGGTTGAACAAGTTAGGTCTCTATTCATTGGAGCGTAGAAGGTTGAAGGGGGATTTGATCGACGTATTTAAAATTTTGAGAGGGATAGATAGAGTTGACGTTAATAGGCTGTTTCCATTGAGAGTAGGGGAGATTCAAACGAGAGGACATGATTTGAGAGTTAGGGGGCAAAAGCTTAAGGGACACACAAGTGGGTATTTCTTTATTCAGAGAGTGGTAGCTGTGTGGAATGAGCTTCCTGTAGAAGTAGTAGAGGCCAGTTCAGTTGTGTCATTTAAGGTATAATTGGATAGGTATATGGACAGGAAAGGAGTGGAGGGTTATGGGCTGAGTGCAGGTAGGTGGGACTAGGTGAGATTAAGAGTTCGGCATGGACTAGGAGGGCTGAGATGGCCTGTTTCCGTGCTGTGATGGTTATATGGTTATTTAATCTCTCTCCTGGGTCCATCCTTTGTCATTTTGGATCATTCTCTATTTCTGTGATGCTGACCAGATGAGGATCACAAAAGCACTCTGGTTGCTTAGTGGTTAGTGGCAGATACAAGCACTGCCATCTTTATGCATTCATGTCCAAGAAAGCATTGACAGTGAGGTGACTGATAGCAAAATCATCTTTGCCATTTCAACAATCACCTCTTCTAATAAAGCTTTATAACCTTTCATTTTCTCAGATAAATTCCAATCACATTGAGAGAGACTAAAAGACATCTTTAAACTTTGTGGCATGCTGAATGGTATTCAGAACACATTCCAACCATTCAGAGGAATTCATCTATTTATCTACCTATGACGGTGGTATTTGATTTCTACCACCCTCCTCCAAATTGCACCCCTCAGAACACAAATTTCAATTTTTATTATCAGTAAGTTGTGGGCATAATCTATTTAAAAAATATTTCTGATAAACTGTAAAACATACAAGCACCATTGCGGTTCATCATTCATTTTTAGAGTGTTAGTTGTAACGAAGCTGCACAATTTGATGCAAACGGTGATTAGTCCTGGATACAAGACTGAAACTAGAAGTGCCTTGAATTACATTACGGCTACGTACTCCCAGGCCACATTTGGTTGTTTATATGTTCCAGATGTTTCCTTGAAGCATCCACTTTGATTTCCTTGTGTAAAGCTGACAATCCTATCTCTGAGAAATTGGTTTGGATAATGATATCCTCTTCCCTTCATCTATGTTAATCACTAAATAAATAAATGGGTTTCTTGAAATATTTTCAACCAACTTGCTTTGATTTACACTTTTGATACCTGTTGAGACTGCAATCAAACATATAAGCTACTTCCAATCTGTTAATATTTCCCGTGTATTGTAATGTTGTTCCAAAAAAAAGGTTGATTTAGTAAGCCATCATTTACATGTGATCCTCTCCACTAAACAATAAAATGACAATTCCTTATCATTGAAATTTATAGGAATTTATAAATTTGAAATTTAGGAATATGTAAATATATGTGAAGTATTGTTAAAATATGAAGTTGACTCTGGTACACTTGCCATTGAATGAATGGCAGTGTGTGGAAATTTGTGGCAGTTACTGATTTTTTTTGTTTTAAAGTAGCTTTTATTTTTCTACTGGGGTTTATGGGGACTCTTGTGTAGAGCAACAGAGATAAGATAGAATGTGGCTGGCGAGAAGAAACTGGGATTTATTTGTTTGCTTCGTGGCATCACCATTCGTTAAGATGCAAGTCTTTGGTTTGGACAGAAATAGGCTGCATTGGCTGTCTCATCACTTTCTTTTCTTTCTCCTGGCCCACTTTTCCAGTTGTTACTGGCAATGGCTGAGCTCTCTGAATAGGAACGCAGTAAAAAGTAACCCTCCATGAAACATAGGTCTTAAGGAGTGGTGGAGTTTAAGTTCAGTTAATTACCCGGCTGATCTGTAAAGGAAATCTGCTGTCTTTACCCGGTGTTGCCTCTATGTGACTCCACACCAGTTAGGTGGACCGATCTGCCAGCCACTCAGTCATGCCATTACCACAAGAGAGAAACAATAAAAGTAGCTGACATGATCTTGGGCACTGAATTCGGACATTGTTCTTATTCCAGATGATCTTGCAAAGTTTTTCTTATAAACACAGTCATACAATCAAAGAGCACTACAGTACCAAAACTGGCCCATCTAGACGATGTTGAACTATTATTCTGTCTAGTCCCATCCATCTGAATCTGGACCTTAGCCCTCCATACCCCTCCCATCCAAGTACTTATCCAAACTTCTCTTAATTAGGGGTTCGTACCTAAATTAGGAGAGCTGTCCCACGGACTAGTTAAATGACATCCTGACACACCTCTAATTGCAGAATCGCACCTTAACATACAAGTTGAAAGGAGTAGCCCTTGAAATCCTGAAGTCTCACAGTACCATAACAAATATCAATAAGGAATCTTCCTCCTTATTACTATATTCCCTCAACCAATGACTGTGAATTCCTCATTGTTGAACTTGGTGAAAACAGTGTTGAAAGCAGCAAGAACACAGAATGTACTCTGGGTGGGGAACTTCAATGCTCAGCTCCACAGGCGGCTGAGTTAGACAAGTTCAGGAGGACATGATTCCCAATCTTGATCTAGGATGCAGTGAGCAAAGGAATTGGAGAGATTAAAATACTCAGCCTTGATCTTCCTGTGCCAGTTGCTTCTCTCCATGTTGGCATTACTAGAGGTGAACAGCGTAGCTGCCAGGACAGAGGCATCAAGTCAGTATGCCCTGCCAGGGGCGGTGAGGCAGGGTGTCAGGGCTGGAGTTGGTGCTGCCCACCCCCGCCCAGTGTTCCCTCAACAGAAGACAGGCTCTGTTGTGGTTGTCTGAAGGTTTTCGCAGTTTGAGATTGGACTCTTTTATTGAGTGGCTGTATCTTTCTACTTTGTACGTGCTAGGTGTGCCGTGTGCTGTGTGCGACTGTTGGTACTGTGTTTTGCACCTTGGCCCCACAGTAATGCTGTCTTGTTTGGCTGTACTCATGAGTATTCATGTATGGTTGTGTGACAATTGAATTAAATTCATTACCCTGCACAATCCTTGTGGGCTAAATAGGATAGACTTGAAACAGATCTGGCAGCTCAAAAAACTGACCTTTCATGATAGTTAATAAAGGCAGGAAAGTACACCTTCACAGTTTATAACTTTATGAAACGGTTTATTTCTAAGTCCACCATAATTATCAAAGGATTAAACCCTGTTCAAAGAAGAGTTCAGAATGGTATACCAGAGCAGCAAGCACATCTAAAAACAAAAGTGTACCAGGCATGTGAAGCCACAACACAGGACTGCATGTGTGCAAAATAGCAAAACAGCATGTAATAGAGAGAGCCATCTCAACAAAAGGGACTGAAGCTCTGCTGTCCAGCTACATCCAGTACTGAGTGGTCAAGAACAATTAAACAGCTAACAGGAGGGGGAAAACCACCATTGAATACCCCTACCTTCAATGCAAGCAATGTCCAGCATATCAGTATGGAAGATTAGTTTTATGTGTCACATATACATCAAAGCATAGAGCGAAGTGTGCTGTCTGTGAAAACTATCAACACAGTCTGAGAATGTGCTGGGGGCAGCCCTCAAGTGTCAAGCTTACTAACCCTAATCCATGTGTCTTTAGAATGTGGGAGGAAATCCACAAAGTCACAGGGAGAACATACAAACTCCTTACAGACTGGTGGAAATTGAATCCTAATCGCGATTGTTGGCACTGTAAAGGGTAACACGAACTGATACACCACTGTACTATAGTGGTACTAAAAGCAAGGCTAAAGCTTTCACAACCTTCTTCAGCCAGAAGTGCTGAATATTATGTTTATCTCAGCTGCCCCAGCACCGCACTGTCCAGTCTCCATTCAAATCAACTCACTTTGAATGATATCAAAAAATGGCTGAGAATACATTAATGATCTACTAAAGGCTCTCAGACCAGATAACTAACCAACATACCAAATACAGAATTAGATATCCCTCTGGCCAAGGATGCTGTCTATGGATTGAGACACAAGAGATTCTACAGATGTTGGACATCTTGAGCAACACGCACAAAATGGTGGAGGAACTCAGCCAGTCAGGAAGAATAAATGGATGGAAATAAATACTCAGCATTTCAGGCCGACACCCTCTGAATGCCCCAAACCACTGACAATTCATTTTTCTCCACAGATGCTACCTGACCTCCAAAGCTGGGTTCCTCCAGCATTTTGTACATGTTGAACTTTGGGAAAGAACACAATATAGGCAAAAAATGTCTGTATCCACCTTGCCTGCCTCTGTTGCTGATTGAAATGTAGATGAAGTCTGTTTTCCTTGAGTGTAGCATTTGGCTGACCTTCCTGAAGCAGAGCAAGCAACTATCAGAATGGCATGGACAAGCCAGAGCAGCCTGCAAAGGGCTGTGGTGTTAGGAAGCTAAAAGCAAACACCCTTGAACTCCAGAGAGAGAACAGTCCAGAGGTAGTTGTGAAGCCGCCAGAAATGTTACATAAGGCCCAAATTATGAACGAGAAATATGAGTTGTTAATTGGCTTTTGCCCTGGAGCTGGTGGCAATGAGAAATTTATTTTGGCATTGTCATTGTCATCCATCTACCAATGCCTCCCGATGCCAGCCCTTCTCCACCGCTACCTGACACAGGTTGCCTGTCACCTTGCACCCCTCCTCAGTCCACCCATCATCTCATGCTCCTGTCTCACTCCCTTGTACTGTTTATACTGGCCATCTCCACTCTCCACTCCCAGTCCTGAAACCTCTACATTTCTTTTGACCCTGAAAACTCAACAATATCTTTTCTCCCCCGATGCTGCTCAACTTGCTGAGTCCAACCAGCAGTTTTTTTTTGGCCCCAGCTTCCAGCATCTGCAGTCTCTTATGTCTCTATTTTGCCATGGTAAGTGTGAGACGCGTAGCCCTCAAACCAGTTAGACTGAACAATCCCCACAAAGGACAACTGTACCTGAACCAGGAAGCATTATTTAAAATAATTATTGTGGTGAACTACATATACCTGTCTGGACACGCCCCCTGCTGACTGCTCCTGTGGCTCCTCCCACAGACCCCGGTATAAAGGCGATTGAGGTCTGAGCCCGGCCCTCATTCTCCAGGATGTAGTATGGTGGTCACTCACTGCTTGTTCCTTCTTCCAGTCAATAAAAGCCGATATCTCGCCTTTACATCTCAGAGAGAGTTATTGATGGTGCATCAATTTTATTGACTGGAAGAAGGTCAATGATGGACATCCTGGTGGAGGGGCACAGGACTAGCTGACTGTTTGACACAGGCAGCACTGAGAGTTTTATTCACCCGGACACAGTGCAACGCTGTGGACTCGTGACACGGCCGGTAAGCCCAAGGGTCACCTTGGCTTCTGGGTCGCATTCCATAGACATCCGGGTGGGTTGTGTAGCGACACTGGTGGTGCAGGGCAGAGAATATAGAAACTTTGCGCTACTGGTCATGCCTCAACTGTGCGCACCTCTGCTATTGAGGCTGGACTTCCAGAGCCACCTCGAAAGTGTGGCTATGGCATATGACGGGCCCCTCCCACCACTCACTGTCAGGAATCCTCAGTTTGGTGGGACTTCGCCATATACCCCGTTACTGCACACACACACACACCGAACCACACGTCCCACCCTGCACCACGCCGACAGCTGCGCTACCGACACCACTTGCAGCCTCTCCAAACTCAAGATCCCTCCCCCATCGCTGTTCGCCAACCTGACCCCCGACTGTAAACCGGTGGCAACTAAAAGCAGGAGGTACAGTGCGGGGGACAGGGCCTTCATTCAGTCGGAGGTGCAGTGGCTGCTCAGGGAGGGGATCATCGAGCCAAGCACAAGCCCTTGGCGGTCCCAGATGGTTGTTGTTCGGACTGGGCAGAAAGATAGGATGGTCATGGACTATAGTCAAACCATCAATAGGTTTACACAGCTTGACGCGTACCCCCTACCCCGCATCGCGGATATGGTCAACCAGATAGCTCAGTACAAGGTGTACTCGACCATAGACCTGAAATCCGCTTATCACCAGCTCCCCATCCGCCCAGAGGACTGCCCCTACACTGCCTTCGAGGCGGGCGGCAGGCTCTATCACTTCCTGCGCGTCCCCTTCGGTGTCACGAATGGTGTCTCTGTCTTCCAGAGGGAAATGGACCGGATGGTGGACCAGTACCGACTGAAGGCCACATTTCCCTATCTGGATAACATCACCATCTGTGGTCGCGACTGGTCAGATCACAACGCCAACCTCCAACGATTTTTCCAAGTGGCCGAAGCTCTGAACCTTACTTATAACAGGGACAAGTGTGTGTTCGGAACCACCCGACTCGCTATCCATGAGTATGTCGTGGAGAACAGGGTCTTTGGCCCTGATCCCAATCGTATGCGCCCCCTGTTAGAACTCCCTCTTCCCACCACTCTCAAAGCCCTCAGACAGTGCCTGGGTTTTTATTCCTATTACGCCGAATGGGTCCCTCATTACGCAGACAAGGCCCGCCCCCTGGTCAAGTCTACCACTTTTCCCCTCTCTGCTGAGGCCCGCGCGGCCTTCAGCTGCATTAAAGGGGACATTGCCAAAGCAATGATGCATGTGGTGGACGAGACCATTCCCTTCCAAGTAGAGAGTGACGCCTCCGATTTCGCGCTTGCTGCTACCCTCAAACAGGAAGGCAGGCCAGTAGCATTCTTCTCTCGTACCCTTCAAGGCTCTGAAATTCGGCACTCTGTGGTAGAGAAAGAAGCCCAGGCCATAGTGGAAGGTATTAGGCACTGGAGGCACTATCTCACCGGCAAAAGGTTCACCTTGCTGACTGACCAGCGCTTGGTTGCGTTCATGTTCAGCAACCAACAGCGGGGCAAAATCAAAAATAAGATTTTGCGGTGGAGAATAGAACTCTCCACCTACAACTATGATATCCTGTATCGGCCTGGCAGACTCAATGAGCCCCCTGATGCCCTATCCCGGGGAACGTGTGCTAACGCACAGCTCGACCAGCTATACGCCCTTCATGCACAACTTTGCCATCCGGGGGTCACCCGATTTTACCATTTCGTGAAAGCCCGGAACCTGCTGTACTCCCTGGAGGACATCAGGACGATGACCAGGGACTGCCAAATCTGCGCTGAGTGCAAACTGCACTGCTACCATCCTGAAATGGCGCAACTTGTCAAGGACCTTTTGAGTGACTGAGTGTTGACTTTAAGGGCCCCCTTTCCTCCACTGACTGCAATGTCTATTTTCTCAATATTATCGACGAGTACTCGCGGTTCCCCTTTGCCATTCCCTGCCCCGACACCACTACCACGTCCGTCATAAAAGCCCTGCGCCAGCTCTTCACTCTGTTCAGATATCCATGCTATATCCACATTGATGGAGGGCCCTCCTTTATGAGTGACGAGCTGCGCCGGTACCTGCTAGCTAGGGGCATTGCTACTAGTCAGACCACGAGTTATAATCCCCGGGGAAATGGACAGGTGGAGAGGGAGAATGCCACAGTGTGGAAGGCCACACTTTTAGCCCTTAAGTCAAAAGGTTTGCCGGTCTCTCGATGGCAGGAAATCCCCCCTAAGGCACTCCACTCCATTCGCTCCCTGTTATGTACGTCCACCAATGCTACCCCTCTCGAACGCCTATTCTCTTTTCCCAGGAAGTCTGTCACTGGGACCACCCTACCAGTTTAGCTGAAGTCCCCAGGGCCAGTGCTGCTCCGGAGACATGTGAGGAGTAATAAATACTCCCCGCTGGTCGAGAGGGTTCACCTTCTACATGCGAACCCCCAGTATGCCTACGTGATCTTACCCGATGGGCGGGAGGACACGGTCTCCGTCCGCGACCTGGCACCCACAGGAGCAGCAGACCACTACCCCGAACACTCCCTGGTAACTATGAACCCTGTACCCGAGGTGACACCGCGCACACCAGTCCCTACACAGACTCCTCAAGACACTCATGTACCGGGCATTTCGTATGCGTATATACCAGGCACCTCGCACATGCGTGAGGGATCACTGACACCTAGTGGGCTGACACCTTCAGTTAGGCCGGAACCAGCACAACCTCCATCTCCGGTGCAAGCACCACTGGTTCCTGTGCAATCACCACCACCGGCACCTGTGCAATCACCACCACCGGCTCCTGTGCAATCACCACCACCGGCATCTGTGCAAGCACCACCACCGGCTCCTGTGCAATCACCACCACCGGCATCTGTGCAATCACCACCACCGGCTCCTGTGCAATCACCACCACCGGCACCTGTGCAATCACCACCACCGGCTCCTGTGCAATCACCACCACCGGCATCTGTGCAATCACCACCACCGGCATCTGTGCAATCACCACCACCGGCTCCTGTGCAATCACCACCACCGGCTCCTGTGCAATCACCACCACCGGCTCCTGTGCAATCACCACCACCGGCACCTGTGCAATCACCACCACCGGCTCCTGTGCAATCACCACCACCGGCATCTGTGCAATCACCACCACCGGCATCTGTGCAATCACCACCACCGGCTCCTGTGCAAACACCACCACCGGCATCTGTGCAATCACCACCACCGGTTCCTGTGCAATCACCACCACCGGCATCTGTGCAATCACCACCACTGGCATCTGTGTAATCACCACCACCGGTTCCTGTGCAATCACCACCACCGGTATCTGTGCAATCACCACCACCGGCTCCTGTGCAATCACCACCACCGGTATCTGTGCAATCACCGCCACCGGCTCCTGGTGCAATCACCACCACCGGCTCCTGTGCAATCACCACCACCGGCTCCTGTGCAATCACCACCACCGGCATCTGTGCAATCACCACCTCCGGCACCTGTGCAATCACCACCACCGTCTCCGGTGCAATCACCACCACCGGCTCCTGTGCAATCACCACCACCGGCTCCTGTGCAATCACCACCACCGGCTCCTGTGCAATCACCACCACCGGCTCCTGTGCAATCACCACCACCGGCTCCTGTGCAATCACCACCACCGGTATCTGTGTAATCACCACCACCGGTTCCTGTGCAATCACCACCACCGGTATCTGTGCAATCACCACCACCGTCTCCTGTGCAATCACCACCACCGGCTCCTGTGCAATCACCACCACCGGTTCCTGTGCAATCACCACCACCAGTTCCTGTGCAATCACCACCACCGGTTCCTGTGCAATCACCACCACCGGCATCTGTGCAATCACCACCACCGGCATCTGTGCAATCACCACCACCGGTTCCTGTGCAATCACCACCACCGGCTCCTGTGCAATCACCACCACCGGTTCCTGTGCAATCACCACCACCGGCTCCTGTGCAATCACCACCACCGGTTCCTGTGCAATCACCACCACCGGCACCTGTGCAATCACCACCACCAGCCCCTGTGCAATCACCACCACCAGCCCCTGTGCAATCACCACCACCGGCTCCTGTGCAATCACCACCACCGGCTCCTGTGCAATCACCACCACCGGCTCCTGTGCAATCACCACCACCGGCACCTGTGCAATCACCACCACCAGCCCCTGTGCAATCACCACCACCGGCTCCTGTGCAATCACCACCACCGGCTCCTGTGCAATCACCACCACCGGCACCTGTGCAATCACCACCACCAGCCCCTGTGCAATCACCACCACCAGCCCCTGTGCAATCACCACCACCGGCTCCTGTGCAATCACCACCACCGGCTCCTGTGCAATCACCACCACCGGCTCCTGTGCAATCACCACCACTGGCTCCTGTGCAATCACCACCACCGGCTCCTGTGCAATCACCACCACCGGCACCTGTGCAATCACCACCTCCGGCTCCTGTGCAATCACCACCACCGGCACCTGTGCAATCACCACCACCGGCACCTGTGCAATCACCACCACCGGCACCTGTGCAATCACCACCACCGGCACCTGTGCAATCACCACCACCGGCTCCTGTGCAATCACCACCACCGGCACCTGTGCAATCACCACCACCGGCTCCTGTGCAATCACCACCACCGGCACCTGTGCAATCACCACCACCGGCACCTGTGCAATCACCACCACCGGCTCCTGTGCAATCACCACCACCGGCTCCTGTGCAATCACCACCACCGGCTCCTGTGCAATCACCACCACCGGCACCTGTGCAATCACCACCACCGGCATCTGTGCAATCACCACCACCGGCTCCTGTGCAATCACCACCACCGGCTCCTGTGCAATCACCACCACCGGCATCTGTGCAATCACCACCACCGGCATCTGTGCAATCACCACCACCGGCTCCTGTGCAATCACCACCACCGGCACCTGTGCAATCACCACCACCGGCTCCTGTGCAATCACCACCACCTGCATCTGTGCAATCACCACCACCGGCACCTGTGCAATCACCACCACCGGCACCTGTGCAATCACCACCACCGGCTCCTGTGCAATCACCACCACCACCGCCGGCATCTGTGCAATCACCACCACCGGCTCCTGTGCAATCACCACCACCGGCATCTGTGCAATCACCACCACCGGCTCCTGTGCAATCACCACCACCGGCACCTGTGCAATCACCACCACCGGCTCCTGTGCAATCACCACCACCACCACCGGCACCTGTGCAATCACCACCACCGGCATCTGTGCAATCACCACCACCGGCTCCTGTGCAATCACCACCACCGGCACCTGTGCAATCACCACCACCGGCTCCTGTGCAATCACCACCACCACCGCCGGCATCTGTGCAATCACAACCGGTGCTACGTAGATCGCAGCGACAGATTCGACCACTGATAGACTTAACCTGTAAGAAACCTCGCCACATGGGGACTCTTTTTAAAACAAAGGGGGGGGGGTGAATGTGGTGAACTACATATACCTGTCTGGACACGCCCCCTGCTGACTGCTCCTGTGGCTCCTCCCACAGACCCCTGTATAAAGGCAATTGAGGCCTGAGTCCGGTCTCCAGGATGTAGTATGGTGGTCACTCACTGCTTGTTCCTTCTTCCAGTCAATAAAAGCCGATGTCTCGACTTTACGTCTCAGAGTGAGTTATTGATGGTGCATCAGTTATTTTCATGCCAAGTCATGTGTGGTAGCACGGTGATGAGGTTATTGGCTTAGGTTACTCCTAAGGCCCAAACCAGGGACACAAGTTGAAATCTCACAACATCTGGGGATTTAAGTTCAAGACATGAAATAAATTTGGAATTTAGAAAGCTGGTATCAATCTTGGTAATTATGAAACTATTAGATTGTTCTGAAATTTCTCTGATAACCTTCAGGGAAGGAGATTTCCTATCCTGAATCATCTAATAACTTTAAACCTATCAATGTGGTTAACTCATTGCTGCTTTCAAAGCTCAGCACTGAGAAATAAACTTCTTGCTATTAAGATTTTACACATGAATTTTCATTCACGTCAGCATGGACAAACTTTATTTTTTTGCGGTCTTTAGATTCTATTTGCCATGTAAGTGCCGTATATTCACACCTTTCTTATCGAGACATGGATGTGAAGCACTGTTGGATCAGAGAAACTCAAGCAACATCTTTCTGGTTTCTGTATTCAACTGTTTATTTTGTTCTCTAATAAGGTGAGTACTAAAGCCTCACTGCAAAATCCAGGCCTTGCAGTACAAGTAGACGACTTAATTGCTATAGGAAATGCCAATCTTATGGCCACAAATAGGGCAAATTTTCAAAGAAAAGTCAACAAAATGAAGCACATAACACACACGACATGCTGGAGGAACTGAGCAGGCCAAGCAGCATCTACGGAAAAGAGTACAGTCAACATTTCGGGCCGAGGTTGGAGTTCCTCCAGCATTATGTGTGTGCTACTTGGATTTTCAGCATCTGCAGATTTTCTCTTGTTTGAAAATGAAGCACATACCATTTTGAATGCAACATGAACTGAAAGATTGCCCTTCCCTTGGACAACAGTGGTGGCGTGGAGAGGGGAGACTTGCAGCTTGGGCAACTGCCGGTCTTCCATAAAAAAACACCTTGCCCAGGCTTGCTCCCTGGAAACTTTCCAAGGTGCAAATCCATGGTCTAACGAGACTAATGGAGGCCTGCAAACTGAAAGAAATTTTAAACATAATTTTTGTTTGTTACTGATCTATTTTATGAAATGAAATAAACATGATTGATTTATTGCCATTTACTTTGTTATTAAAACCTTGCAACAGTTTTAGTTCATACAAATAGGCAAGTACAAAGCTATCTCCTGTGCAGATTATTTTAGTGATGTCAAGGATAGTTTCTGTGAGACAAAACAATATCCCTGCAACTATCTGAATATCATACTACAATTACTCCGCTCTTCTTCCTGCAAAACTGACCTGAAGAAACAGAAAGTTTTTTTACTTCAATAAATTAGTTTTGCATCAAGTATTTTTGGGAACACTTTGCTTGAACCACAACAGTGCATTGAAGAGCTAACCAAGATTATGTGCTAAGGTCACCAGAGTGGGACTTGAGTCTGCGACATTGTGGCTCAGTAAGAGAGTTAACTCAGAGGAGATGTTGATAACCTAGTCAAAAATAATAGGGATGAAAATACATCTATTTAAACCAGGGGTTCCCAACCTTTTTATGCCATGGAGCTTTACCCTTTACTTGGGGGTGGGGGGGGGGGGCGGGTCTGTGGACCCCAGTTTGGAAATCCCTGATTTAAACCATGGGAGGGTATTTTCTAATAAAGTGTGGGAATGAAACTGCAAGACATTAAAACAGTACTCAAAAGAACATAAAGTTCAATACTATGAACAATGATGGACTTTCCTTATCTGTGAGTGCTATTTTTAGCAACTACACAGAATACAGGTCCTGTTCTTGATGATGGAAGGACAAAGGTATCGATTCCCACAGATACATAAAAAAGGCAATAGAACTCATGCCCTTTCCCACATATCGTGATTTTTATAAATGACCTGGATGAGGAAGTGGAGGGATGGGCTAGTAAATTTGCTGATGACACAAAGGTTGGGGGTGTTGTGGATAGTGTGGAGGGCTGTCAGAGGTTACAGCGAGACATTGATAGGATGTAAAACTGGGCTGAGAAGAGGCAGATGGAGTTCAACCCAGATAAGTTTGAGGTCATTTTTTTTTGGTAAGTCAAATATGATGGCAGAATATAGTATTAATGGTAAGACTCTTGGCAGTGTGGAGGATCAGAGGGATCCCGAGTCTGCAGGTCACTCAAAGCTGCTGGGCAGGTTGACTCTGTGGTTAAGAAGGCATACAGTGCATTGGCCTTCGTCAGTCATAGGATTGAGTTTAGGAGCCAAGAGGTAATGTTGCAACTATATAGGACTCTTCTCAGACCCCACTTGGAGTACTGTGCTCAGTTCTGGTTGCCTCACCGAAGCCCTGTTGACACAAAGCCTTACTACCCTGCCTCAGACTACTACAACGATGACTGGTCTGCTAGCCTGTACCTCTCTTTTTAAAGCTCTTTGCCCGGACCTGCATGGGAACACTTCTGTTACAAGAGGGTAACTATTTAAAATTAAGGTTGTTGATTCTTCCTCAGAGAGGGAAATGAATTTCTGAAATTCTTGGCCAAAGATTTGCCAAGGCAAGATCATTGAAAATACAAAGAGGAAGTGGATATATTTTCAAAGATCAGGGCATGGTACAACTATAGGAAGCTGGTGCAGAAGAAGAGGTGAGATCAGCCATGATCATACTGAATGGCAGCACAAGTGTGACAGGTCATGTGCCCTACTCTACTCCTGTGTCTATTTTCTTATCTTATTATCTTTTATTACCAACACTCATAGAAACATAGAAAACATACAACACAATACAGGCCCTTCTGCCCACAAAGCTGTGTCAAACATATCCCTACCTTAGAACTACCTAGGTTTTATCCATATCCTTCTATTTTGCTAAGCTCCATGTGGCCATCCAGGAATCTCTTAAAAGACCCTATCATTTCCGCCTCCACCACCCGCAGACCATTTCACGCACTCACCACTCTCTGTGTAAAAAAATTACCCCTGACATTTCCTCTGTACCTACTTCCAAGCATCTTAAAACTATGCCCTCTCGTGCTAGCCATTTCATCCCTGGGAAAAGCCTCTGACTACCCACACGATCAATGCCTCTCATTATCTTGTACACCTCTATCAGGTCACCTCTCATCTTCCGTTGCTCCAAGGAGAAAAGGCCGAGTTCACTCAACCTTTTCTCATAAGGCATGCTCCCCAATCCAGGCAACATCCTTGTAAATCTCCTCTGCACCCTTTCTGTGGTTCCCACATCCTTCCAGTAGTGTGGTGACAAGAATTGAGCACAGTACTCCAAGTGGGGTCTGACCAGGGTCCTATATAGCTGCAACATTACCTCTCAGCTCTTAAACACAATCCCACAATTAATGAAGGCCAATACACAATATGCTTTCTTAACCACAGAGTCAACCTGCGTAGCAGCTTCGAGTGTCCTATGGACTCAGACCCCAAGATCCCTCTGATCCTCCACACTGCCAAGAGTCTTACCATTAATGCTATGTTCTGCCATGATGTTGACCTACACTCTCTGTACTACACTGCCAAACATGACTGTTTGCAGATCCACTGATGGCAAATAAGCACATCACATAGAATAAGTGGTATGTAGGCGAATCAAAATCACAGGGCAAAGTTGAATGCTAGAGATTGAAACATTGAGGTTGAGTTGATCTTTGGCAAGACATCGATGTCTCTGTGCAGAAAGTTCATCACGTAGCTCTGTACATACTCAGCTGTCTATTCAGGTCGTTGCCAGTAATTAGAATACCACAATGCTATAACTAATCACACAAAAGGATCATGAACTTGAACTTGGCTAGCAGCCTGAAGAACAAACACTGTGTTCCACCCCTTCATTTTGTCCATGATGATTGGATAACAAGTAGAAATCCACATTGCAGCTTTATAAGAGTTTATCTGTTTAACCCATTCCACCTCCATTTGAGTTATTCTGGCCTCATAATGATTGCTAATTCACAAAGCAGCCTAAAAGAGCCCAGCAGACTCACTGAAATCAGTCCAATTGACCAGGGAAGGTAAAATTCCATGACGTGGTCACTGTAACTTTGAGAGAACAGCAAAAAAAAGAGAAAAACAGGTTAATAAAGTCTTTTTCATGTTCTTTGAGAGAACTGCTGCAGAAAATAATTTCCTAAATAGCTGATTACGCATTCATTGTACTCTTACCCTTTGTGCAGTAAGGATTGTCATAGAACTTACTTATGGTACAAGTACTGTGTTTTAGATAAGATTTTAACCTAAAACCCATTCTGCCTTTTCGGGTAAGCTATGTTATGAAAACACTGAAATTGTCCAGGTATACTGGCCAAAGTTACCCTCCAAAATGCGCTAAATTAAAAGCAGATTACGTACCATCCTTATAAATGTTGTTGGGTCTGCCCATGATAGTTGGAATACTGATACAGTTATCAATAGAGACTGTGTTTCAAACAGCCTAAACTATTTTGAAAAACTTGAGGATCCAGAGGGCTTTTAAAAGAGAGCAAAGACATATCGCAAAATGAAAATGTCAATATTACAATGATAACAATATTTTTTTCTTTCATAGTACAGGAACAACAAAAGTGACTTTGTTAAGTCCTTGCATACTGCTCCTAGAGGTTCATTAATAATTGCCTTGGTCTCTGAACTGCCTGGGATTTGAAAGCTGTTGTGCTGCTCCAAGGTATAACTCCATCATTATCACAGAAGGTAAAAATAGAACCATCCCATAGAAGGTATATCACATGCTAGTTCTGACAAACAATCTTCAAGCTAAAACATTATCTCTTTCCAGAGATGCTGCTTGAGCTACTGAATATTCTATCACTTACTATTTTTATTTCAGATTTCTAGCATCTACATTTTGTTTTAAATTCCATGAAATATACTTGAATGTACTTAAGATAATCCTATAAAACATTTGTGACAGTTTACATTATAAAATAGTGGACCAGTGGTGTATAGGCATCTGCATTTCGAGGTGAGTGGTCCCAGGTTCGATTCCGGCTGACTGCTTACACACCTTCCATCCATACTGGGTTGAGCACTGAGCTTCATTTAAAAAAAACACAGACAAATGCTATCGAAACACAACCACGAGGAAATCTGCAGATGCTGGAAATTCAAGCAACACACACAAAATGCTGGTGAAACGCAGCAGGCCTGGCAGCATCTATAGGAAGAAGCACAGTCAATGTTTCGGGCCGAGACCCTTCGTCAGGTCTAACTGAAAGAAGAGATAGTAAGAGATTTGAAAGTAGGAGGGGGAGGGGAAAATCCAAAATGATAGGAGAAGACAGGAGCGGGAGGGATGAAGCTCAGAGCTGGAAAGGTGATTGGCAAGAGGGATACAGAGCTGGAGAAGGGAAAGGATCATGGGATGGGAAGCATAGGGAGAGGGGAAGGGGAGCACCAGAGGGAGATGGAAAACAGGCAAGGAGTGATTATGAGAGGGGCAGAGAGAGAAAAAAGAGAGAAAAGCAAAAAAGTGGGGGGGAATAAGTAAATAAACAAACAAACAAATAAACAAATGAATAAATAGGCAAATAAATAAATAAATGGATGGATGAATGAATGAATCAGGGCTGGGGTAAGAAGGGGAGGGGGCATTAACAGAAGTTAGAGAAGTCAATGTTCATTCCATCAGGTTGGGGGCTACCCAGCCAGTATATAAGGAGTTGTTCCTCCAACCTGAGTATGGCTTCATCTTGACAGTAGAGAAGGCCATGGATAGACATATCAGAATGGGAAATGGGATGTGGAATTAAAATGTGTGGCCACTGGGAGATCCTGTTTTCTCTGGTGGGCAGAGTGTAGGTGTTCAGTGAAATGGTCTCCCAGTCTGCGTCGGGTCTCACCAATATATAAAAGGCCACACCAGGAGCACCGGACGCAGTATACCACACCAGCCGACTCCCAGGTGAAGTGTCGCCTCACCTGGAAGAACTGTCTGGGGCCCTGAATGGTGGTGAGGGAGGAAGTGTAAGGGCAGGTGTAGCACTTGTTCTGCTTACAAAGATAAGTGCCAGGAGGGAGATCGGTGGGAAGGGATGGGGGGGGACGAATGGACAAGGGAGTCACGTAGGGAGCAACCCCTGTGGAAAGCAGAAAGAGTGGGGGAGGGAAAGATGTGCTTGGTGGTGGGATCCCGACAGAGGTAGCAGAAGTTACGGAGAATTAAATGTTGGACCTGGAGACTGGTGGGGTGGCAGGTAAGGACAAGGGGAACCCTATCCCTGGTGGGGTGGCGGGAGGATGGGGTGGGATGGGGTGAGTGCGTGAAGTGGGAGAGATGTGTTTGAGAACAGAGTTGATGGTGAAGGAAGGGAAGCCCCTTTGTTTAAAAAAGAAAAACATCTCCTTCATTCTGGAATGAAAAGCCTCATCCTGACAGCAGATACAACAGAGACAGAGAAATTGCGAGAAGGGGATGGCATTTTTGCAAGAGACAGGGTGGGAAGAGGAATAGTCCAGGTAGATGTGGGAGTCCTTAGGCTTATAGTAGATATCAGTAGATAAGTCGTCTTCAGAGATAGAGGCAGAAAGATCAAGAAAGGAGAGGGAAGTGTTGGAAATGGACCAGGTAAATTTGAGGGCAGGGTGAAAGTTGGAGGCAAAGATATTGAAGTCAACGAGCTCAGCGTGCATGCAGGAGGCAGCACCAATGCAGTCGTCGATGTAGCAACAGTAAAGTAGGGGACGGATACCAGTATAGGCTTGGAACATGGACTGTTCCACAAAGCCAACAAAAAGGTAAGCATAGCTGGGACCCAAATGGGTGCCCATGGATACACCTTTGGTTTGGTTTGGTTTGGATATTGTTGTGAGGGATGGCATCCCAGGGGAATTTCACAGAGACCAGGTTATTGGTACTGAGCATGGGTCTGTGGTGCAGAAGGGAAAGAGGCAGAAGAGGGGAGCATTAGTGATAGGGGACTCAATAGTCAGAGGAACAGAAAGGAAATTATGTGGATGTGAATGTGACACCCAATAATATGTAACCTCCCAGGTGCCAGGGTCAGGGATGTCTCAGATAATGTCCACAGCATTTTTGGAGAGGGAGGGAGAGCAGCCAGATGTCTTGTACATAATGGTACCAATGACATAGGACGGAAAGGCAATGAGTTCATGAAGAGAGAATTTAGAGAGCTAGATGGAAAGCTAAGAAGCAGGACCTCCAGGGTAGTAATTTCTGGTTTGCTACCTGTGCCACGTTCCAGTGCAGGTAGAAAGAGGTTGATTTGGCAGAGAGATGTATAGCTGAGAAATTGGTTCAGGTTCTTGGATCATTGGGATCTCCTCTGGGGGTGGTATGACCTGTACAAAAGGGATGGGTTGCACCAAAACCCGAAGGGGACCAATATTCTCATAGGCAGGTTAGTTAGAACTGTTGGCAAGGGTTTAAAGTAATTTGGCAGAGGGATGGAAACTGAAGCAAAGGGACTCAGGATAGGACAGATGGTAAAAAAACAAAAATAGTGTGCAGTCAGACTGGCAGGGAGGAGCTGCAGATGATAGGAAATGCAGCCAGCAGGGTGAGTATCAAAGCATTAGGGATGCTGAATCAAAAAGAGTAGAAAACACAGTATTCAAAGAGTTATATCTCAAAGCACAAATATAAGAAATAAGGTGGATAATCTTGTGGCGCTTTTACAGATTGTCAGGTATGATGTTGTAGCCATCACTAAATCATGGCTGAAGGATGGTTGCAGTTAGGAGCTGAATGTCCAAGGTTACATATTGTATCAGAGGGATAGGAAGGTAGGCAGGGGGTGACGTGGCTCTGCTGGTAAAGAATGGCATCAAATCAGTAGAAAGATGTGACATAGGATCAGAAGATGTTTAATCCTTACGGGTTGAGTTAAAAAACTGCAAGGGTAAAGGGATCCTGATGGCAGTTATATACAGACCTCCTAACTGTAGCTGGGATGTGGACTACAGATTTCAATGAGAAAGAGAAAAGGTGTATCAAAAGGACAATGTTATGATAGTCATGGAAGATTTTAACATGCAGGTTGATTGGGAAAATCAGGTTGGGAATGGATCCCAAGAGAGTGAATTTGTTGAATGCCTTTGATACAGCTTTTTAAAGCAGTTTGACATTCTAGGAGATCAGCTACACTGGATTTGGTGTTAAGAAATGAACCAGAGGCAATTAGTGAGCTTAAGGTAAAAGAACCCTTAGGAGGCAGTAATCACAATATGCTTGAGTTCAACTTGAAATTTGATAGGGAGAAAGTAAAGTCTGACATAGCAGTACTTCAGTGGAGTAAAGGAAATTACAGTGGTATGAGAGAGGAGTTGGCCAAACTAAATTGGAGGGAGATGCTGGCAGGGATGTCAGCAGAGCAACAAAGGCTTAAGTTTCTGGGGAAAATGAGGAAGGTGCAGGATAGATGTATTCCAAAAACAAAAAAAAACTACTCAAATTGCAAAATAGTACAACCATGACTGACAAGGGAAGTCAAAGCTAATGTAGAAGCAAAAGAGAGGACATATAACAAAGCAAAAATTAGTGAGAAGACAGAGGATTGGGAAGCTTTTAAAAACCTGCAGTGAGCAACTAAAAGAGTCATTAGGTGGGAAAAGATGAAATATGAAAGCAGGCTAGAAAACTATATCAAGATGGATAGTAAAAGCTTTTTCAATTATATAAAAAGTAAAAGAGAGATATAGAGAGAGTGGATATAGGACTACTAGAAAATGAGACTGTAGAAAAAATAACGGGGGACAAGGAGATGGCAGATGAACAAAATGAGTATTTTGTATCAGTCTTCACTGTGGAAGACACCAGCAGTGCGCCAGATGTTGAAGGGTGTGAGGGAAGAGAAGTGAGTGAAGATACTATTACAAGGGAGAAGGTGCTTAAAAAGCTGAAAGACCTAAAGGTATATAAGTCACCTGGACCAGATGAACTGCACCAGAGGGTTCTGAAAGAGGTAGAGGTAGAGATTGTGGAGGCACTAGTAGCAATCTTTCAAAAATCATTGGACTCTGGCGTGGATCTGGAGATCTGAAAAACCGCAAAAAGTCACTCCTCTCTTTAAGAAAGGAAGAAGGCAGCTGATTATAGACCAGTTAGCTTGACTTCAGTGGTTAGGAAGATATTGGAGTCATTTGTTAAGGATGAGGTTATGGAGTACTTGGTGATACAGGACAAGGTAGGACAAAGTTAGCATGATTTCCTTCAGGGAAAATCTTGCCTGAAAAACCTGTTGAAATTCTTTGAGGAGATTACAAATAGGATAGATAAAGGAAATGCAGTGGATGTTGTAAATTTGGATTTTCCTAAGGCCTTTACAAGGTGCCCCAATTGAGGCTGCTTATTAACTTGAGAGCCCATGGTATTACAGGAAAGTTACTAGCATGGTTAGAGCATTGGGAGATTGGTAGGAGACAGTGAGTGGGAATGAAAGATCCTTGTCTGCCAGTGACTAGTGGTGTTTTTCAATGATTTAGATGATGGAAGAGACTTTTTTTTACCAAGTTGACAGATGATACAAAGATTGGAGGAGGTGCAGGTAGTGCAGGAACTGGTAGCCTGCAAAAGGACTTTGACAAATTAGGAGAATGGGCAAGAAAGTGGCAACTGAAATACAATGTTGGAAAATGCATGGCCATGCACTTTGGTAGTAGAAATAAATGTGCAGATTATTTTCTAAATGGAGAGAAAATCCAAAAATCTGAGATGCAACAGGACTTGGGAGTCCTTGTGCAGAACATCCTAAAGGTTAACTTGTAGGTTGAGTGGGTGGAGAGGAAGGCAAATGCAATATTAGCATTCATTTCAAGAAGTCTAGAATATAAGAGCAGGGATGTGATGCTGAGTCTTTCAAAGGCACTGGTGGGGCCTCACCTTGGGCTCCTTATCTAAGAAAGGATGTGCTGAGATTGGAAAAGGTTCAGAGGATGTTCACAAGGATGATTCTGGGAATGAAAGGGTTATCATATGAGGAACATTTAATGGCTCTGTGCATTCTTGTCTCTTATCTCTTATCCCTCTTCAATACCTGTGATATGTCCCATCTAGCCCAAGGGTTTTATCACAGTGCTGGAGTAATGTGACACCATATAAGGCCTGTGAATACAACCTGGTAATACACTATATATCTGGAAATTCAATTCTGTTTAGTAAATAAAAATTGAATTGTGCAAGTTGTGCTTTCCACTTCTAAGTGACCTAAAATGTAATTCTGCATTTCAAAATGAGGTAACTGTGGTATTGTGCCAATTCATTTCACTCTAAAGTTATTCATTCCATGGTGGAAATTTCCTTCACTACTATTTCTCTATCTCTATGTCCAGCTTCCTCGCTAAGACACTTGCACACTGAGAACCTATAAAGACGCATGGCAATCTGTTTTCTGTAGGTTGCCTGTATTCCTGGAGGTCCTATTGTATAATATACTTGTAACAAGGAAATCGTGTCACTTTTACAAACATTTGTATACCGGGAAGTGGCAGGATATGGAAAATTTAGCAGGTAGATGTTGAAATCAATAGCATTGCAGAATCTAATTCTTAAACATCCCTACGAATATTTTTCTTACATTGACTTACCTTGTGGAGTCTT
The DNA here is from genome assembly GCF_030144855.1 of Hypanus sabinus. Lineage (NCBI taxonomy): Eukaryota > Metazoa > Chordata > Chondrichthyes > Myliobatiformes > Dasyatidae > Hypanus > Hypanus sabinus. The sequence continues at coordinate 37,236,914 of NC_082707.1, forward strand.
GACACGCAATTCAGCAGCTTTGTTACAGCTAGAAATACTGGTCTTTTCACAATGTTTCGAATGAACCTGAGCACCAGATATCTGGAGGGGTTGTGGTCAAACAAATAGTTAAGGATTTTCATGCAAACTGATTCACTACAATCAAATGCACCAATGTCAAATTGTTTTTTTCTGAACAATTCACATTTGGTACACCTTGCAATCAATACATTGTATAACACAATGAAGGGTGATTGAACAAATGTAATTGAATTTGAATTGCTTCAGGAAAAGTATGTTACTGATTAAATAATCTGTGGACCTCCTGGGTTGTAATCCTACCCATTCTTCTTGAAATAAAAGACAAAATTAACTTCTGGCTCCAGTCTTTGACCTGTCCTTTGTTTTGACAATTCTTTCAGGTGTCATGAAAGCCTCACATTTGTATGTTCAGTCTGCCAATCTAGTTGATTCTTGAGATGCCAGAGGAAAAATAAAGTGCCTTCCATAAATATTTTCTTTGAATGATGTGATGTGACATTTCCTCCTAATGGCTCCCTGAGATGCCAAGTGGAGAAATAAAGTGCTTTTCATAAACATTTCATCTGAATGATGCGCTATGATATTGCACTTATGGCTACAATCAATTGTTGGAGTAAATAGCACCTTTCATTTGTGGTGTAGATGGCCTTATTCTCCGTGACCTCTCTGTATTCTGTTTAGGGTAGACCATTGTCTTTAAGGAAAGTTAAAACTAGAGACCTCTGCCTTGGCATCAGTGATGAAGAAGCTGTTTTCTGCATTGGAAATGGCCCGAATCAGGAGGATTGTGGCGACCCATTTCCTGGCACATCCGAACCGACTCACAATTAGATAGCCTACGGGGGTTTGCGAGCACAGAGCTTTGGAGTCTCTGCGCCACGGGGGGCAGGTTGAGGGAGGCTTAAAAGTGAGGCTGAAGATTTCGAATAAAGTTTTTTCCTAAGACTGCAGTTACCGACTCCATGTCGTAATTTTAGCGCTGCGTGTAGCACACCGCTACAGGATGTTGGAATCACAATGAACGGCAAGAGGGACAATATGGAGTAGCTCTGGTAGTCACGGTATTGACTAAAAAGGTCCATGCCACTTTCAGTGGTGGTGGAAAAGTACTTCCAGACCTGGAGCTTCCAAACCCATCCAAGTATTACAGCAGAGGCAATGCTCTACCTAAACACCAAGGATACTGAGTAATAACACTGAAGTTCAGGATAAATTAGTTGCATATACCATATGTATTAGATCTGTGCATTTGTATCAGATGTTGTGTTTCAGGAAGAGGAGATGAATTGTGTTGCCTTCCCTGTCTGTCAACCTCGCCCAAACTATTTGTTGGTCATGACAGGAAACTTAAAGGTAATTTGGGTGTGTAACTAGAAAGATTAAACATGTAGATGCACTGGAACAAATACCAAGACTAACTTGCAGATTCACATTCCACACCCTGCACAAATTACAACCCTTCCTGACAGGAAGCTCCTTCAGTTTTGTTTCTTTAGATCTACCGTGTTTAAGGAGCAGCTGCACTACTTAAGCACAAGATTCTACAAGTTAAGAAAACAAACTACAGTATACAGTTGGAAGTAGTTACCACTTTAGGATTTCTTATTAATTAAGAAATCTGTAGCTCACATTATTAGCTATCGCTTGTCATTGAAGTACAGATTCCTCAGATTCCTTCTCATGTAGTGCTAACTTCAGAGGAGGAGCCTGTGCATCAAAAGCAAGGTTGAAAGATAAATATGGCGGCCCCAAAACTTTGGGAACTTGGACTCATTAATTTTGAGTTCTGCATGATGGGACTAAGCATGTAGCTTGAATTTAAGTCCATGTGATGTGATAAATTTTCATGTTCTACGGGCACTTATGCAGAAAAAGAAAGCGATGTTCAATCTGGGTCTGTATTTGTTTCCATTGGATTGAATCCCAGATGGAAAGTTTAATGGAGTATCAACAGATGGAATTTAATCCCAACCAGTGCAAGGCAGGGCACTTTGGGAAGTAAAATAGAAGTAGGATGTATACAGTAAATGGCAGGGTGCTAAGGAATGTTGATGAACAAAGAGATCTAGAGATCTAGTTACTAAGTTGCTCATAAATATTAACTTAGACGGAATGGTTAAGAAGGCATATGGCATGCTTGCTTTTATAGATCAGAGCATAGTTCAAAATTCAAAGGTTCAAAGAGTAAAGTAATTTTTTTTATCAAATTACATACATGTCACCATATATAACCCTGAGATATCTTTTATTGTGGGCATACTCAATAAATCCATAATAGAATAATAACCACAATAGAATTAATGAAGGTCTGCTCCAACTGGGCATTCAATCAGTGTGCAAAAGATAACAAACTGTGCAACTACAAAAGAAAGAAATAAAAATAATAAATAAATAATCAATAAATAAAATCCAAGGTGCATAGTATGTGTACTATATACAACCATGAGATTTGTCTCCTTACAGGCAGCCACAAAACAAAGAAATCCAATAGAACCTTAAAAAAAGACTGTCAAATGCCCAATGTGCGGAAAAAAAGTGAATGATGCAAATAATAAAAGTAAGCAAATATCGAGAACATGGGATGAATAGTCCTTGAAAATGATTCCATAGGTTCTGGGAATAGTTCAGTAATGGGACTTGGAATTTAAGCTTTGAGATGTTCCAACTTTACAAAATACTGGTTCAGCCATGTTTAGAGTATGTGTGCAATACTGGTCACCATACTAAAGGAAGGGCATGGTGGCAATAAACAGATTGCAGAGGAGATTCATTAAGATGCTGCCTGGTAACGAGGACTTTTGTTATTGGGGAAAAATGGGATTGGTTGGGTCTGTTTCCCCGGAGCGAAGGAGGCCTTCGAGAGCCATAGAGGCAATAGAGGTACATAAGATTATTGAAGGCATACATTTGGTAGATATTCAATATATTATTCTCAGGATAGGGATATGAAAAACAAAAGGTTTTAAGGTGAATTGAGAGCTAAGTCTTTCATACAGAGTATTCTTCTATATTTAGAGCAGGTTGTAAAAAGGGATGATAGAATCAAAAAGGTGATGCATTCAAGGATCATTTAAGCAGGCAATTGAAGAGTATGGATTTGGATGAATACTGTGGTTAAATAAGATAAGTGTAGTTGGCAAAATGGTTGGCATGGACACAGAGAGCTCAAGGGCATATTTCTGTGCAAAAAGCATCTGTGATTTAAAGAAAAACAATGAAAATATTACTCCCTGTCCACTTTGTAAAGTCTTTGAACTTAGTAGTTTCCATTATTCTGCAGAAGTAACAATAACTTACCCAATTCCATTTAGTATTTCACATTGAGTCAAAGACATGAATTCAATTGATTGGAAACTTTTATCTTCAATCATTTCAATGCCTTCTGTTTTCCATTTAATAAAGACATAAATCCTTCCATTGCATCTCTCAGTGTTATCTCTCTATGCCCTTCATCCAGCTCTTTTGAAATCCTGTCTGTAGTTTCACTTGATCTGAATTAATAACTTCATTGTTCTCTCCACATATGCTGCCAACAATGCCAAACATTTCCAATGTTTTCACACTTGTAGAATAATTAGTTCCTACTGGCTCCAAGGGTGTAAATGTTGTAGTTATTAATATTAGAGTCATAGAACAATATAGAATGGAACCAGGCACTTTGACCCAATAAGTTCATACTGATACTGGTGCCAACCCAGTTAGTCCCAATTTCCTGCATTCAACCCATATTCCTTTAAGCCACACCACTACTCTTTTCCGTAGATGCTGCCTGGCATGCTGAGTTCCTCCATCATTTTGAGTGTGTTGCTTCTTAAATAGTACAATTGTTCCTACACCTACCACACCTTCAGGCAAATCATTCAATATATTCACCACTGTCTGTGTGATGAAGTTGCCCACAGGTCCTTTTTGAACCTTTCCTTCCTTACACTAAAATTATATCCTCTAATGTTGGACTCCTCTACCCTGGCGAGTTCTCATAAGCTTCTCATAATTTTGAACATTTATATCAGGTTACCCCCATTCTCCTACAATCTATGAAATAAATAATCAGCCTGGCCAACCTCTCCCTATAAATCAGGCCTCCTAGTCCTGCAACATCCTTGTAAATCTTTTATGTACTCTTTCCAGTTTTACCACATCTTTCCTATAACAAAAACTGTACATAGTATGCTAAGTGTGGCCTCACCAATAACTATACAACTGCAACATAATGTCCTAACTCCTGTACTTTATGGCCTGACTGATAAAAGCAAGTTTTGCTAAATGCCTAGTGCCCTACCATTCATAGTATAAGTCCTCTGTAGGTTTGACTTTCCAAAATGCATCATCTCACACTTACCTGTACTGAAATCTATAGGCCCAATTCTCTTACTGATAAAGATTCTCTTGTAATTTACTGTATGCTTCTTCACTATTAACATAGAATGGAACCAAGCACTTTGACCCAATAAGTCCATGCTGATATTGGTGCCCACCCAGTTAGTCCCAATTTCCTGCATTCAACCCATATTCCTTCAAGCCACACCACTACTCTTTTCCATAGATGCTGCCTGGCATGATGAGTTCCTGCACCCACTAATTTGATGTCATCTGCATGTTTACTGATCTAGCCTTGTGTATCCACAACCAAATCATTTATATAAATAACAAATAAGAAGTGTCCCAACCCCAACCCTTGCAACACATTCTTCATTCTTCATTCTTAAAAACAGCCTTCAGCCACCACCCTTTGCTTCTTACTTCCAAGCCAATTTTGAATCCATCTAACTAGCTCCCCCTAGATTCTAAGGGCTCTGACATTTCAGACAAACCTACATGCCGGATCTTCTTGAAGGCCTTACTAAAGTCCAAATAGAACATCTCCACTGCCCTATCCTCATCTATCTTTTTGGTTACTTCTTCAAAAAGCTCTATAAGGTTTGTCAAGGCACCATCCCACACACAAAGCCATGCCAAATCCTCTTCATTAGACTATGTTTATGCTGGTAGATCGTGCCCTCAGAATTCCCTCTAGTAATTTCCCAACTACTGATGTCAGGCCTATAGTTCTTGGCCTGCCCTGATACCCTTACTAGACACCGTCCAGTCATTGGAAATGTCATCAGATGTCATCAGTGGCTAACGATGAAGCAAATATCTCCACAAGGGGCTCCACTATTTCCTCTCCAGCCTCCCACAAAGACTGAAGATGTACTTGCAACACACACAAAATGCTGGAGGAACTCTGCAGGCCAGGCAGTGCCTGTGGAAAAGAGTAAACAGTCGATCCTTCAGAGCAAAATCGTTCACCAGTCCTGATGAAAGGTCTCAGCCTGAAACATCAACAGTTAACTCTTTTTCATAGATGCTGCCTGGCCTGCTGAGTTCCTTCAGCATTTTGTGCATGTTGCGTGGATTTCCAGCATCTGCAGATTTTCTCTTGTTTGAAAATGCAATTGGTTAGGCTCTGGGGACTTAGTGACCCTAATGTGCTACAGGGTTGTAAATACTTCCTTCCTGGAAAAATAATCTTTGTCCATAACATGTCCACCTCAAGCAACCATGATTTTATCCTCAGTAAACAATGAGGAGAAATATTCATTAATAAACCCACCGTCTCCTGTAGCTCAAGACATATACAACCCTGCTACCTCTAAGGGTACTGTTATGATCTCAGCCCCCTCCTTTGTGAGAATCGCAAGAGCACCCGTTGAAGGGGGGGGGTGTCAGTAGACCCAGTCGGAGAGAGAGAGAGAGAGAGAGAGAGAGACGTGCCAAATTGCAGGTACCACCAGCGATACAGAATAAAGACAACAGCGACTATTGTCTCATGGAGACCACGTGAAAAGCCCTCGGGCAAGGTGGGCTTGTTGAGAGAGAGATTGCATCATCCCAACCTGATTGACACCTGCGACCCCGTGAGGAAGTATAAAGGAGAGTCTCAGGGGGACAGCCCCTCAGACGCACCAAGAAGACACGAGAGTGTCCCGCAGTAGCGGGAAGCCATTCTGAAGGAAGCCACGTGCGTTAGATTCCGGGATTGGAATTTGTGGCTGGAATCACAGAAAACCGCTTTAAGTAACATCGGGGAGAGGAGACCAACGCTCCCCCGATTTCACGGAAGATTCATCGAGACTCGGCAAGTTCTTTCTCTTCTCCCCCCAATCTCTCTCTCTCTCGGTCGCCCCACGTGAAACCCAGCGATTTTCCAAGGGGCTGAGGCCTGCAGACTTCTGAGTGACTTTTATATTTCCAACGGACAATCTATTAACCCCTAGACAGCCGTAGAGCTCACTTCTTAATGATGAGTATTACTATACCCGCGCTTTAGATTGAGTGTTGACAATGTGCACTATCTGAATGTATGTATTAACCCTACTTTTGTGTCCCTTTACGAATAAAACATTTGAAAATAGTGACAACAGACTTCAACAGACCTCTCTATCTTTGCTGGTAAGTTCTCCAGTTACGGGATACGTAACAGTACCTACTCTATCCCTAGGCACCCTTTTACTCTTAAGGAAATGATAAAACCTCAGAATCTTCCTTAACCTTATCTGCTAGATCCATCACATATCTTTTCACCTTCTCTTAGCCTTCCTGATTTCCCTCTTAAGAATATTCTTAATCTTTTTTTTTATAATTTTCAAGGGATTCATTCAAAGCTGATCTCCAAAACCCAATGTATGCTTCCTTCTTTTTCATGACCAGCCAAGGTACCCAAAGCTTACCAGCCTAACAGGAGCATGTTGTTCCTGGATTCTTGCTATCACACTCTGAAAAGCCTCCCACTTGCCATTAATTCCTTTCCCTTCAAACAGGTTCACCCAGTCCACCTCTGCTATATCCTATTTCATTCCTCCAGGATTAGCCCTGTACCAGTTTTGGACCCTAACCTGTGCATCTGGCCTATTCTTTTGATTGTCATCTCAAAACTAACAGATAGTGGTCACCAGAGCCACAGTACTGCCTGACTGCTATTTCAGTCACTTACTTTGTCTCATTCCCTAACAGGAGGTCTAATATTGCACTCCCCTAAGTAGGCCCCTCTATATATAGTTTTCACAATTTCCACCTTATCCAACATTGGAAGATGTTCTACATCAACTCAACCCAATATCTATAAGCAAGTCTCTTATCTGGTTCTTGCTCAAAAACTAAAACAAATGAAGGTTGAACTGTAAAACTCAGGATCTAATTTGCTCCTAGATATTTTCAGTATTTGTGATATTATTTCAAATTTCTACCATTTCTGCTTTTTTGCTCTTATTTCAAAAGCAAAGGCATTGGCTTGTCAGTGTGTAAGGTTACGAGCTGTGGTGCCAAGGTGATTTCATCACTCTGGACTCAGAACCTGTTTTCTTTCCAAAGGAGTCACTCACTATCTGCACAAACAAAGCTTTCAGATTACATTTAGAACATTCTATACAACTTTTATCTGCTGGTTGGCGACACTAGTCTGGAGTATAAACTGCTAATACAGAACATGTTATTTACTCATAACAAAAACTTTTAGGGCTTTTGCTGCCTAAAGTATACTCTACCTGCATCCCTGATTCACGTTACTGACAGGCAGTCAGTAGAAGACAGAAGTGTAAACTAGCAAAAGGTTCTTTCTCTGAATTTCTTCGTTTCACTTATTAATTGTTTTGCCAACTCCCTCTATAAAAATGGGGCCTAAATCATGAACTCAGAGGAATTATATTACAAACCTGGTTTTGTTCTGGTCTTTTCAAAAGGAAATTAATCTGTATAATGACTGAGGTTGTACTCCATGGGCATTTAAAATTTCCCAGAGAACTGGGGGGAGAAGAATGCTTTTGTTATTTCACCTAACAAAGACAGATAGGAACAGGATCAGTAGTCAAAAATGTAACATATAAACATCTCCATGCTTAACTTTTGACCCTCAAAAAGAAATGCAAGTGCAATGACTAAATAGTCAAAAGTTAACATGCTAACAAATAGGCAAAAACACTTTCCCATGGGATTAGCCTTGTTTATTCTTTGTAGCCACACTGTGGATTTTGGCATGGTTGATCACTCTGTTATCCGCTAGTATATCTCCCCTATCGTTTAATTCAGTTGGACTGTATCTCTATTCTTGTTCTCTCTTATTCAGCCATTGATGGAATGCCTCCATCGACACCCCTTATTCCTGGTTCTGTTTCAATAACCCAACACCCATCCATTGTCATCTATCCTATCTATTATTTTACATGCAGGTCTTTGGATTTTCTCCACTTAAACAATTTATGCACCATTATCTTTGACTGCCTTAAACCAAGGAATCTGAATTTCCCAGCAATTATGTAATTCTCTTCCGAGCACCTATTTCAGGCTGAAGCAGGTCATATACAGAAACAACGGACCATGAAATATCCGTGGCAAGTAACATTAAGGAGAATCCCAAGATATTAGGAGTAAGAAAGTAACAAGGGAAAAAGTGAGATCAAAAGTGTGGCATATGTATGCTTGGCAATGTAAGAGATGGTCTAAATGAATACCCTTCTTCTGTATTCACTAATGAGAAGTCCATAGAAGAAAATGAATTCAGACCATAGAAAAAAATGAGGCATATGTGGCTAATATGGTGCATTAAGAAGAAGTATGTGTTGGAAAATTGGCTAATTGGTCTATTATTGTCATATAAAAACCATGTCTTGCAGAGCCTTGGGGTTGAAGAGAAGATGGTGGAATCAGATATGATTACTGTATGAACCTAATGCAGAGAAATGGGATTAGTTTGGAAGAGCAAAGGGTCAGCATTGACTTGGTGGGATGAAGAGCCCACCTGTGCTGTACAACTTTATGAGAATCAATTAGGAAGGAAAATGTACTTTGTCCTTTATCACAGAAGAGTTAGAAAATAAGAAATGTGAGTAGAAGCAGGCTTTGTGATGGCTTAAGTTTGTCCTTCTAAGCCAACCCATAAGATAATGGCTGATCTGATCTCGGTCTTAGTTCCATTTTTCTGCTCGGAACCACTGACTCCTCCGTCTGTCTCCACCATGGAAATCTATCAAGGATTCAGCATGCACAGCTCTCTGGGGTTAAAAATTCTGAAGATATACAACTTTTGAAAGTAGGAATCTCTTTTTCTATCTACGCCTTAATAAGTAACCCCTTATTCTGAAACTATACACCCAAGTTCTAGATTTCTCTCCATAAAGAAATATCTACTTAATCAAACCTTTTCTCAGATCTTCGTGTTACAAAATTAAGGAAGTCTTGTCAATTTGGTGCCACTACCCTTGAAAGAATTGCATCCAAAAGTGAATTATTCTAAAAGCTGGAAACCTGAAATACATAAATAGGATAAGGACTAATCTATAATTTATAGCATCTTCTATTTTGCCCAATTTGCATTGCAATTTTCTATTTTGTTTATTCTGTAGGTCTCATTTTCTCCAAATTTATGTTTCTAATGGTACTATTTGTGCACTGCTGGATTTTTAGATTTCATTAATAATGGATACACATTCAATGTTTTAGATTCCTTATATGCTACCCTTGGAAATTTTGCTATTCTTCCCAATGAATTATTTCACATCCTCACATTAAAACTCAAATTAATGGAAGGATGCAAAGCAAAGCACTAGTACCTAGCAACACACAAAAACTGCTGGAGGACCTCAGCGGGGTAGGCAGGAAAAGGGTATATTTCGGGCCAAGATGCACATAATTTTTTTTTTGGCTTATTTCCAACTATCAATGAAAACCATGTAATGTCCCATAGTGGCAAGGCCGGACAGATAATCTAGATTTGAAAGAGATAATTTACCTAGGTGCGCTCAGGGGAAGTAGTTGTTTCTGTTGCATTTTACCCTTATGGTCGGTTAGGAGGCCTGCTGTATTTGTTGGTGTTTCTACTTCATTTCTAGGCCCTGGTATTTACTGGCAAATGTCAAGGGGTGAAACCAGGCTTCACATGACCTAAGCTGCCAGTATTATGTTGATCCAAAGAACAGAGTACAACACAGCTGAAGATGTTTTGCCAAACTAGTAATTAAATGTCTAACTAAACTAACCCCTTGTCCATATCCATTCTTGCAAACTCCATCTAAATGATTTTTAAATGCCCCTATCACACCTGCCTTTGCTACCAACACTTACAACGCACTTCAGGCATCCAACTTTCTCTGTACAAAAAAAGAAACTTGATCTGCACATCTCCATTGAATGTACTCCTTCACCTTAAATGCACGCCCTCTAATATTAGTCACTTCAGCCCTGGGAAATAAACTCTGGGCAGAGACATGGTGTTTAAATAAAATAGATATCTGATAGGCAGCTGTATAACATGACCGTGTACCCCATATACAAGCCTCTCATAATCATATATATTTCTATCAAGTGTCCCCTGAGCTTCTGCCACTCCAACCCAAGTTTGTTCATCTATTTTTAGCACGTACCCTCTGATTAAGGAAGCAACCTGTAAACCTCTTTCACACCATCTCCAAAGTCTTTACATACTTACTGTAATGGGACAACCAGAATTGAATGCAATATATTATGGGTGACCAGAATTGAATGCAATTGTATTTATTGTCATCTGAGCTGAGAAAATCCTGTCCAAATTGATGCGATCAGTACTTTTAGATAAATGCTCTACAATGTTGCATCACATAATTACAGATGGAAATGCCATTTTGGTTCATCCAAATGGAGCAACCTTAGAGTCCTGGTATTTTGCAGTTATCTTCCTCCAGTTTAAATTTTGCCTCATTACTTTTAATTTAGTCTTTTTAAATTATACAAGAAATGAGTCACTTATTGTTGTTATCATTGAATTCCAGATCACGTTAAAGGAACTCGTATAGCAAATGATTACGCCAGAGATTGAGTTAGTTTTGGCTACCCAGCTTCTTTACTAGGAATACGATCCACATAACTAGTAGCAGAAGGACAATAAATGCTTTAAAATAGTTAGAAGAATTTACCAGGAGCATCTCTGCAAACTGATTTTGTGGTTGTTAGGTTTTTTTTGTAGATGCATGTGAAAATGCAACCAGGAAGCCACATATAATTTTATCTTAAGTTAGAAAGTCCACTTTCAGAATAGAAGTTACTTTCATGTAGCTTATTTCACAATACTAGGACATCCAATGTTGTATTATTACTAGACAGGTATATGGAGAAATCTAAGGTGAGGGGTTATTTCAGAGTCAGGGTTTAAGGGTTGGCACAACATTGTGGATCCAAGGACCTGTACTGTGCTGTACTGTTCTATGTTCAAAGAAATGAACTTGACAGATAGCTGCAATAATGGATATAATTCCATAATTAGTTTACACAAATCAAACCCCTGCAAACAGCAGATCTTCCATCTGTTTTTCCTTATCTTGATTGAGGGGTAAGTATTACCTATCACTGAGGAGAAATTCACTGGTCTTCTTCAAAATAGGCCTAACTAAACTAGCTTTGATGAGATGGCCCCTTACATTCCTTCTTCAACTTTCCTGTCTATCCCCTCCCCCACCCCTCGATCTTTCCTCTGATTGGTTTTTCACCTGGCACCTACCAGCTTCTCCTTCCCACCCTACCCCCACCTTCTTTATAGGGCCCCTGCCCCCTCCCTCTTCAGTCCTGACGAAGGGTCTCGGCCCGAAACGTTGACTGCTCGTTTCCACGGATGCTGCCCGACCTGCTGAGTTCCTCCAGCGTGTTGTACGTGTTGTTTTGACCCCAGCATCTGCAGTGTACTTTGTGTTTATATTTCCAACAGAAATAGTTTTCTGTTTTTTAATTATTGATTATTTAAAAACTGGTTTAACAAGGAAATAACAACATAACAAAATAATAACAAAATAATAACCTATAGATATTGCTGTAATAGCATTCTTCTTTCTTCCTTATATCCAGCGTCAGTTCCTTGAACTATAACAATGGCTGGCTCAACTTGTCACTGTGTCAGAGTCAACACCTTCCCCTCCACCTAAATGTGTCAGCCTCATTCCTACTTTGCATACATGTGACCTCCTGAGCTCCTGCCCTTGTTTCTACTTTAGTTGTTCCAGTGGACAGAACAAGGCATTGCCATAGGGAACAGGCATAAATTCCCTGATAGAGCGTTTACTGTTGTTCTGCAAGAAAGATGGTACTGAGAACTTCCAAGGCAATGCATCCAAAACAAACAAAGACCTGTCAGTAGCAGAAGTTCTTCAGAAACATCTCAATTTCCACATTTTGCCCCACCTGTGGAAGAGTCTGGAGTTTCAATTCAGCTTTATTGGCCACTTGACAACCAAAAAGCTGGAGAGGAAGCAGTTCGTCCTCAATTGTAAGGGACTGCCCATGAAGGAGAAGGAAGTTATATTCTCAACCATAACCTTCCTCCTGATTGTAAATATATATATGATCACGTTGCTTTAGTATCAAAAAGGACGAATTTAGCTTGACACTATTGTCAAGTATTTATCTATCGGACAGAATTTTTAACTCCATTGCCATCTCTGTACCATATCTCACTGCCTGGTAAGAGACAGACCGCAAAGTGGCTTTTCCCTCAGCAACTTTGGCAGATTTGCTGCAGGATTTCAACAGCAGGATTTGTGTCTCATTGTAGGCAGATAGAGAATTCAGAAATATCTGCAAGTTATTTTCCAATAGGCTACTTGCCAATGCTTCTAGTGATAGAGATACCAGTAAAATTTGGTTTTAAGAAGTATTATAGCTAGAAGAAGCTCGTGTAAGTTTTAATTCTTTTAACAGTTTTCTTGAGCAGTTGGAGGAGCAAATTCACAACTTACATAAAGCACAGGTGCTGGTATCAGCTACATGCTTCCCTGAACTCAAGGGAAGTGAAAATTGTAAAAAAAAAAGCATGGAAAATGTTGGAACCAGAAATGAAACCAGAAAGTGATGGTAACAATCAGCAGTGGTGTCAGCAATTGTGAAAAAGTAACAGTTAAGATATCAGCTAACACGTCAAGATCCTTCAACAGAATGAAAAAAATAGAAAGCAAGTTAATTTTAAGTTGTAGAGAACATGAGGAGTAGGTTGGGTTAGATAGAATAAAAAGAATATCTCTCATAAGTAGTGGCCAGATTTGCTGTGAGAAAAAATTGTAGAGTCTGTTAAAGTATTATTGGGGATATTAGTATCTGCCTTTCCATATCATAGTTCAAAGTAAATTTGTTATCAAAGTGCATATATGCCACCATATACTGCCCTGAGATTCAATTCCCTGTGAGCATTCACTTGAACAAAATGCACAAATTCTTTATAAATTTTTCAGATTGGTTTCAGACCAAGTTATTATGCCAAAAAAACTTTAATATAGGAATAGCAGAAGTGTTTATTGCCTTTTGAGTTCTGTATGGCAGATTTTCTTAAGCCTTGAAGTAAAAAGTTAGAAGTTTTTTTCCTTTATCACACAATTTTATATTTTCTTTCTTTGTTGATATCCCAGTTATTTATGTTTCATATTCATCCATTGGTTGTATTGTATCCTACTACTCTGTTTGGTTTCTGTCAGCTCTATTGCACCTTTCCTTATGCTTAATGCTCCACATTTATTCAGTCCAAATTTCACGTTTATATCTTTCAAAAATAATTCTAGTATTTGCTTGAGCTTAACTGATGAAGGAACATACAAGTTCAAATCATCCATGTATATTACTATTATTATTATTATTATTATTATTATTATTTGGGGATTGCCAAACGTTATGTGGATTTTTTGGTGTAGTCTATTTTGTTTTGTGCTTTTGTGATATCATTCTGGAGGAACATTGTTTCATATTTAACTGCATTGCAGTTGTGTGGTTTCTAAATGACAATAAACCAAAATCCAATTCAATTAGTATTAGTTTTTTTTTGGAATCTCAGGGCAGTCGATGACAACATATACATACTTTGATAATAAATTTACTTTGAACTATGATATAGAAAGTCAGGTATCAAATTATACAGAAATGGACAGCATATTTCTCCTATAATGATTTTGCTGGCTTCTGCTAAATTGTGATAAAGTTTCTAAGCCCAGTATATGTAAAATTATTCTCACAGCCATGAAACCAGAACATATCTTGGCAGTATTAACAGTATTTGAATATTTTGATTTGGTATATAGAAATTTTCCTGGTAGAGATAGCTACGATAAGCAGAAACAATTCAGTCTTAAGCCCATTTGCAAAAAAGTTGGGTTTTTCTTACAAATTCAAAAGGTGTGAAGTGTTTTGAAAATAGTATTGTTGGAAAATATCAATATTTTATACTAATATCCTCATTTCAGATTATTTCATAATTGTCCTATTCCAGTGGTACAGCAAGTAGCGCACAACTCCAAGCAAACAGGTTCATTCTTTACTTCAGGAATTTACTGCATGGATTTTTTATATTATGTTTGTGACCATGTGGGTTTTCCCTGAGCTCCCTGGTTTCCCACTTTCCAAAATATACGGATGACCACTGGTTAGTGGGTAAATTATGGTCTGTGTGTTGATCAGTGGAAAAATCTGTGGGGAATTTATGGGAATGTGGGGGAATTATAAATAAAATTGGGCTGGTGCAAGGTTTATTGCAATTAGATGTCTCGAGTTTGTCTTGGATTTGGTGGGCCAAAGGATCTGTTCCTCTGCTGTCTGACTCAATGACTCCAGTTATTAAACTAATTTCAGGAATTAGAATAAGAACAGAATGTTATCCTTCAAATTATGCACACACCCAAAATGTTAACAAAATTCTGTGAAAGTTAAACTTCTTGCCAACTGGTCTCACCCTGGATTTGGCATTTTTTGATAATGGGTGAGTCAAAGATGAAGATATTAATTTTTTAAAAGTAACAGCCCTTAATGCACTTAATAAAAAAAATGTGAAAAATTAAAAAGATATTTTTTGCTTCATAAACACATTTTTTAACATGAGATTGCAATTTTCTACCATGTAACTGTGTGACTACATATAAATGCTATGAAGTTATCCTTACTGCATTTGTCTTTTTAAAAGTGCTACAGAGAATGTTACACTATAGATTTATTTATTCATTGGCTTTTAAGATGTATATAATTTAATACAAGTGCCATGTCTCCAGTTAAAATTTATTCCTATCTGTTGGTGTATTAGCTGTTGCAACTTTGAATAAGGGTTAAATTGTGAAAACAGTGTAAATTTATTTTGTGCCTTTAATGGTGATTTTTAACCTCTTGTTTTGGCAGTCTGAGATACCCACCTGCTTCAAGCAGGCTTCAGTTATACTGGCTTCTAAGAAGAACATGGTTTACATGCCTCAATGAACACATCCAATAACACTTACATCCACTATAATGAAATGTTTTGAGAGGTTGCTGACGAAACATATCAACTCTTATCTGAGCAACAGCTTGGATCCACACCATTTTGCTTGTGGCTCAAAAGGTCCCCAACAGATGCCATTACATTGGCTCTTCAATCAACCCTAGAACATCTGGACAGCAAAGATGCATTCATCAGGATGTTCTTTATCAACTATAGTTCAGCACTCAATACCATCAACACCTCAAAGTTAAACATGGAGCTTTAAGATGTTGGCCTCAATACCTCTTTGTGCAATTGCATCCTCAATTTCCTCACTTGAAGACCCCAGTCTGTACAGATTGGCAACAATATCTCCTCCATAAACTCCAGCAGCACAGGTGCTGTATGATTAATCCCCTGTTCTAATTACTAAGCACTGCTCCAATACCATATTCAAGTTTGCTGATGATGCCGCTGTCATCGGCTGAACCAAAGGTGGTGACGAAGCAGCACATAGGATAGAGATTGAAATTCTGGCTGGGTGGCTACAACAGAAACCTATCAGTCAATGTCAGCAAGACCAAGGAGATGATTATTGACTTCATGAGAATGATACCAGAGGTCCATAAGCAAAGCATCATCAGGGGTTCATAGTTGGAGACGATCAACAACTTTAATTTCCTCAGTGTTATCATTTCAGAAGATCTATCCTGGACCCAGCACAAGTGCAATTGCGACGAAAACATAGCAGTGCCTCTACTTCTATAGAAGTTTGTGAAAATTTAGCATGCAGCTAAAACTTTGACAACCTTCAATATATATGTAGCGGAGAATATATTGACTGGTTGCATTATGGCTGGTATGAAAACACCAATGCCCTCAAATGAAAAATCCTACAAGAAGTAGTGGGCACAGCATAGCCCATCACAGGAAAAGCCCTCCCTTTGAGCACATCTGCATGATGCATTGTTGCAGGAAAGTTGGACCCTTCATCAAGGACCCCCACCACCCATATCATGATCTCTTCTCGCTGCTGCCATCAGGAAGGTACAGGAGCCTCATGACCTACACTACCATTTTCAGGAACCATTATTACCCCTCAATCATCAGGCTCTTGAACCAGAGTAGATAATTCCACTCAACTTTACTTGCCTCATCACTGAACTTCTCCCACAACCTACGGACTCACTTTCAAAGACTCTTCATCTCATGCTCCTGACATTTATTTTTTCTCTCTTTTGTATTTGCACAATTTGTTGTCTTTTGCACAATGTTTGACCATCCTGTTGGGTGAGGTCTTTCATTGATTCTATTGTGTTTCTTGGATTTACTGTGCATTCCTGCAATAAAATGAATTTTAGAGTTGTACATGGTGACATATATGTACTTTGATAATAAATTTAATTTGAAGTTTGAAATTGGACTATTGCCGTTAATCCTTGCTATGAGCTTGAACTCTGCATTTCATGTAACCATTTAAATTTTCTTCTTCAATCACCTTCTAAACATCTTCTGTAGTGAATGCATACTTTTTGGTTCAGTCGCATACTGGTGATATACACCACAATATTACAGCCCACTTTATCGTATTGTTTGCCCTAAGTTTCTTCCATTAACTCTTACATTTATGTATTTGGAAATAGATAATAATCTAAATGTTTGAGATTTTGGATGATAATTTAAATAAGCAATGGTTAGTCAATTCCACATCTCACTTGATTTTCAGCAGTGATGTACAATGGACAACTGTGTTAATCTTGCTTTTGTTATTCTTCTGGAATCCAAAACCAAATTGACTTCCATCCTTTTCTATAGTCTCCTTGTGACTTTAAAGCAGCCTATGAAGTTTCTCCACTCCCATCACATCAATCATAGATAGGGTAATATCTGATCACCTCCTGATATCCCCATCCTTTTTATTCACATC
Organism: Hypanus sabinus; assembly: GCF_030144855.1. Lineage (NCBI taxonomy): Eukaryota > Metazoa > Chordata > Chondrichthyes > Myliobatiformes > Dasyatidae > Hypanus > Hypanus sabinus. Next base: position 37,254,064 of record NC_082707.1, read on the forward strand.
TAGCTACCCACCTCACCAACCCACCAACCCACCTCCTTCCATCAGACAATCACTTACAATGGGACATCCAAATTCATGCTATTTCAGCTTCTGGATCTCCATTCATTCTATAGTTTCTGCAGCTCATAACACTCAATTACACTAACAATTTATCTATTGTTGCTCTTCTTCCCACTAAAAATATTAGCCTCTTTTTTATTGGGCATTGTCACTATTCACAAGAAATCCCGGTATGAAAGGATAATCCAAAGCTCTTCTTTTCAACCAGGAATTATCTTCTTAAATGTGACTTGCTTGGATTCCCATCCTCAACTCTAATAACTAGAAGAGATTCACTTTTTTTTTAACTGTGAATGAAGTGAAAGGGGATAAAGAGATGAGATTGCAATCAGGATCCAAAGGACAATTTGGTTATTCCTGGTCCTCATTTTTAAGGTTTGCGTGTATTTATTTATCTGTTATGCTGCCTCTGTCCCTTCCCACATTATCCTAAACATTTCAGAATCAGGTTTAATACCACCAGCATATATCGTGAAATTTGTTGTTTGCAGCAGCAGTACATTGCAAAACATATGTAGTAATAAAAACTATAAATTAAAATAAGAAATATGTATAAAAAATAAATAAATAGTGCAAAAAGAGGGGAATAAAAATACTGAGAAAATGTTCGTGGATTTATTGACCATTCAGGAACCTGATGGCAGAGAGGAAGAAGCTGTTCCTGAAATGTTCTGTGTGGCCTCAATCCACCTGTACCTCCTCCTTGATGGTAGCAATGAGAAGAGGACATGTCCTAAATAAAGTCTCCTTTTGAAGGTGTCCTCGACGGCAGTGCCAATGATGGAGCTGACTGTGTTTAAAACTTTTCTGCAGACTTTTCCAATCCTGTGCGGTGGCCCCTCTTGAATATATGGATCTACTTCTTTAAGAGTAGTTCCTACCCTTATTATTATGTATGAACAGATAACTTCAAAGTGGCAAGAGGTCAGAAACGGTTTACCAGAACAAATTGTGAGTGACAAAGGACCTTGATAGATGAGTTCTGAGTATACATGAAGAAAAATGGCATCAAACATTTCAAGTCAGCACCTCACCACCCAGCAATGAATGGGTTAACTGAAAGGTTTATCCAAACTTTCAAGAAATCCATTAAAGCTATGGACAAGGAGGATGTTTCGCTACAGCACAAGGTGTACAATTTCTCTTTTGTGTATCAGAACTCTGTTCATGCAACAACAAATCAAACACCTCAAAGTTCAAGTTCAAAGTAAAATTTATTATTAGAGTACATACATACTACCCCATATAGTCCTGAGATTCTTTTTCTGTGGGCATACTTAGCAAATCTATAGAACAGTAACTGAAAACTGTAAACATCAGGAACTGTTAACTGTACACAAACTGTGCAAATGCAGATATAAAGAAAAAGTAATGAATAATGAGCATGAAATAACAATATTTAACAGAGTCATTAAATGAGTGTAACTATCCCCTTTTGTTCAAGAGCCTGATAGTCAAGGGGAAGTTACTGTTCTTGAACCTGGTGGTGTGAGTCCTGAAACACCTGCACCTTCTACCCGATAGCAGCAGCATGTAAAGAGCCTGGCCTGGGTGGTGAGGATCTTTGATGTTAGATGCTGCTTTTCTATGGCAATGTTTCATGTAGATGTACTCAATGGTTGGGAGGATTTTACCCATGACGTTCTGGGCTGAATCCACTAATCTGTGGAGGATTTTCCACTCAGAGGCATTGGTGTTCCCATACTAGGCTGTAATGCAGCCAGTCAGCACACTTTCCACTACACATCTATAGAAGTTCAATGACATGCTGAACCTGCTGAACATGCTGAGGAAGCAAAGGTGCTGTTATGTTTTCTTTAGAATAATATTTATCTGATGGGTCCAGGATAGTGACATCCAGGAATTTAAAGTTACTGATCCCCTTATGATTACTGTCTCATGGACCTCTGGTTTCCCTCTCCTGAAGTGAAAGGTTGTCATTGCACCACTCAGCCAAGTTTTCAGTCTCCCTCCTGTTCATCCCCTTTGATACAGCCACTACAGTGGTGTTGTCAGCAAACTTATATATGGTGTTGGAGCTGTACTTAGCCACACGGTCATAGGTGTAAAGTAAGTAATTGCAGGGGGCTAAGTACACATACATGTGGTGTTCCTGTGCTGATGGAAATCATGGAGATGTTTTTACAGTAAACTGCAGTAGGCAGTTTAAATAGTTTCAGCATGGACTAGATGGGCCAAAGGCTGGTTTCAGTGCTGCACTTCTCTAAGAAGGGGAGCCCAAAACTAGAGGACATAGATTAAAGGTTAGAGTGGAAAGGTATAAAGGGACCAGAAGAGCATGTTTTTCACACAGAGGAAGGATATGTGAAATGAGCAGCCAGAGTCAGGTACAATTACAATGTTTAAAAGACATTTGGGCATTTTCAAGGATAGGAATGGTTTGGAAGGATATAGGCCAACAAATAGGACTTACAAATAGGTATGCAACTTGGTTGGTATAAACAAATTTGACCAAAGGTCCTATTTCTGTAGTGTATAACTCTTTACCAAATAGGCCATCAGTTCCAACACTTGAAACGTCTAATGTTTGCTTGACTATCATCATCTTTATTAGTAGTATCACTTTCAGTTGAATTGGCTGTGACATTATGATAAGGGAAAATGTATGATTCTGTGGCACGGATAACATTTCACATCCAACAGACATAGAATTCTGAGAGTTTGTATCCATCTTTTATAAACAGAATATCACATCAGTTTTTTAAAGATTAATAGGGCTGAGTCATTGCGACCAAATTCCAGATCAAAGCATTATGTTTGCTCACGTTCACATCCTTCTTCTATCCAGTTAGTTTTAGTAGAATCTCTCATTCGACATGGAGAGAAATTGCATATGTTTTACTTAATGGAATGCTTCCTTTCTCAAACTCTTCTTCTAGTTGTCTCCCTGCACCCCCTAGAAAGGGCTTCTGTGGTATTGCATGTTGGGATTTTAAACTATTCTAATTATTGTCCTTTTTTGCTTTGCTGCACTCCTACATTTGAAAAACCTAAGGCAAACATATGGAAATAAATTGCAGTTAAAGTACAGATGGATTTAAACAGTAGATCGAAGAGAAACATCATCTGTGCTACACAATCAAGCCACATACACTTCAGTTTATCTCTCTGTCTTTTAAAGCCTGAAGAGTATAGGCACAATTTACTGGAACTCTTCTCCTCAGACTATGTGCATATTGCCAATATCCCAAGAACTGATGGAGATTATACTCCCTTTATTACAAGTATATCCTTCCTTAGGCTCAGAAAGCTAAATCTGTATGTAGTATTACACACATGGCAGGGTTCCCAACCTTTTTTATGCTATGGACCACAACCATTAAGCAAGGGGTCCATGGTCTAGCAATTCCACCCCCCCCCCTCCCCCACCACCACCCTAAAAATTGATCAAGATTCTTCTACACAAATCTTCTTATATTGAAGGCTTTACAATAAGTCTTCCTAAATGCCCAATTCTCACCAAACAAAAAGAGACCCATAGTATGATTCTGGCATTGTACCAGAAGACTGGAAAATTGCAAATGTTACTCCATTATTTAAGAAGGGTGGGAGGCAGCAGAAAGGAAACTATAGAACTGTTAGCCCGACATCAATGGTTGGAAAGTTGTTGGAATCTATAGTTAGGGATGAGCGGTTTTGGGCTCCTTATTTTAGAAAGGATATACTACATTGGAGAAGGTTGAGAGAAGATTCACTAGAATGATTCCAGGAATGAGGAACGTCTGGCAGCTATTGGGCTGTATTCCCTGGAGTTCAGGAGAATGAGGGGGGGATCTCATAGAAACATTCCAAATGTTAAAAGGCATGAACAGATTAGATACAGCAAAGTTATTTCCCATATTAGGGGATTCGAGGACAAGAGGGCACGACTTCAGGATTGAAAGATGTTCATTTAGAACAGAGATGCAGAGAAATTACTTTAGTCAGAGGATGGTAAATCAGTGGAATTTGTTGCCACTAGTGGCTGTAGAGGCCAAGTCATTGGGTGCATTTAAGGCTGAGATAGATAGGTTCTTGATTAGCCAGGGTGTCAAAGGGTATGGGGAGAAGGCAGGGGAGTTGGGATGACTGGAAGAATTGGATCAGCTGTGATTGAATGGCGGAGCAGACTCGATGGGCTGAATGGCCTGCTTCTGTTCCTACATCTAATGGTCTTATGGCTTTGTATCACCTGCTCTCAAACTAAGGTCATTCAAAAAGGTTGTTCATGATCTTTTGTCTTTTTACCACTTTTTTGTCATAACCTTGATTCCTTTAATATTCAAAAATTATCAATTTCTGCCTTGAACAAACTCAGATATTGATCTATCAGTGAAAATTAGCGTACAAACAAAACAATCAATCTGTTGAGACTGCCCCTAGAGAGGGGTGGATTTTTTTTTTTTGTTTACAGGTAGACAGATTGAAGGGTGTGGAATGAATTTTCAGGATAGAGAAGACATATGGATGTGGGTTTTGACAAGGAAAGTTCAAAGTAAAATTTATCATCAGAGTACATACCCGTCACCACATACAACCCTGAGATTCTTTTCCTGCCGGCATAATTTGCAAATCCATAGAACAGTAACTATAAACTATAAACATCAGGAACTATTAACTGTAAACAAACTGTGCAAATGCAGATATAAAGAAATATCAATAAATAACAAGCATGAAATAACAATTTAACTGAGTGTAGCTATCCCCTTTTGTTCAAGAACCTGATGGTTGAGGGGTAGTAACTGTTCCTGAGCCTGGTGGTGCATGTCCTGAGGCACTTGTTCCTTCTACCCAATAGCATCAGCAAGAAAAGACCCCGGCCTGAGTGCCTGGGTGATAAGGATCTTTGACCATTGATGCTGCTTTTCTACGGCAATGTTTTATGTAGATGTACTCAATGATTGGGAGGGTTTTACTTGTGATTTACTGGTCCAAATGCATTACCTTTTGGAGGATTTTCCACTCATTGGGGTTCCCATACCGCCGTATTGCAACCAGTCAGTACACTTTCCACCACGCATCTACAGAGGTTTGCCAAGGTTTTCGATGACATGCTGAACCTTCGCAGAGGTGCTTTCTTTGCAGTTATATTTATATGATGGGTCCAGGACAGGTCCTCTGAGATAGTGACACCCAGGAATTTAAAGTTACTAACCCTCTTCACCTCTGAGGATTACTGGCTCATGGACCTCTGGTTTCCCTCTTCTGAAGTCTACAATCAGTTCCTTGGTCTTATTGACATTGAGTGAGAGGTTGTTGTCATTACACCACTGAGCTATGTTTTCAATCTCCCTCCTGTATGCTGATTCATCACACCCCTTGATACGGTCCAAAGAGTAAACTTGTATATGGTTTTGGAGCTGTACTTAGCCACATGGCCACAAGTGTAAAGCGAGTAGAGCAGGGATATTATATTTGAGAATGAGGAAGATGTGTTGAGGGTTGTATGTGGAATTGGGTCTTGGAGGCATAGAGGATGTATTAAAGGATGGGTGAAGGTTCATTGATGATATAAATTGTATTTTCTAGAGTGTGCTGATTGTAGAGAATGAAATTTTGCCTGATGGAAATGGAATATTGATTTATGTGGCTGCAGTTGGGATGTTCAGTGGCATAAACAGAGGTAATTAAGATAGGGAATTGTGACTTTGGAGAGATTGGGCATTTCTTTTGGATGAATATGAAGCAATAGGAATAGACTTTCAGGGAATAAGTTATATGTGTGAAGGGTCAGGGATTAGGATTTTGAAGCAAGAGTATGTCCTGAGCTGTGTTGAGGGCATTTGAGAAGTGTTTGCTGTAAGAGAGAGTGTGTCAGGTGGGATATAACTATTTTAGTGGAGAGTTAATGAATGGGAATAGCATGTTGTAAGGTTTTGTAATTTGGAGGCTATGTTGAGGACATTAGGATATTTTTAAGGAAAAGCATGAGCAATGAAGAATGGGGAGAAAGTTTAAGTTAATGAATGGGATTTCAGGGTGAGGAGATGATTTTTATCAGGGTGTTTGTATTGAGATCTTGCAAGTTGTTTTGGGGTAACTTGCTAATTTTAGGGATGAAGATCTTGTATGGAGTGGAGGGGTGGGAAATGGTTATAAGTGGAATTTCAAAGAGACAGGGCACATTGACATCCAGGATTTGTTGAGGGCTTGGATGGTGTTTTGGGATTGGAGTAGGTAGATGTTGAAGAGAAAAATTGAGTTAGAGAGAAATAGAACATAGAACAGTAGGGTACAGGAATAGGAACTTCTGCTCACAATGTTGTGCCAAACCAGTGAAATGGCCGACTAAACTAACCCTGTCTACCTACCCAATGTCCATTACCTTCCATTTTCCTCACATTCATGTGTCTATCAAAACGTCTCTAATATATCTGCCTCTACCCTCACCCCAGGCATTGCATTCTAGGCACCCACCATTCTCTATATAAAAACTTGCCCCACACCTCCTTTGAACTTGTCCCCTCTCACCTTACTTCAGTGGTTAGTAAGCTGATGGAGAAGATCCTGAGAGGCAAGATTTATGAACATTTGGAGAGGCATAATATGATTAGGAATACTCAGCATGGCTATGTCAAAGGCAGGTCGTGCTTTACGAGCCTGATTGAATTTTTTGAGGATGTGACTAAACAAATTGATGAAGGTAGAGCAGAAGATGTAATGTATATGGATTTCAGCAAGGCATTTGATAAGGTACCCCATGCAAGGCTTATTGAGAAAGTAAGGAGGCATGGGATCCAAGGGGACCTTGTTTTGTGGATCCAGAACTGGCTTGCCCACAGAAGGCAAAGAGTGGTTGTAGACTGGTCACACTCTACATGGAAGTCGGTGACCAGTGATGTACCTCAGAGATCTGTTCTGGGATGCCTTCTCTTCGTGATTTTTAAAAATGACCTGGATGAGGAAGTGGAGGGATGGGTTAGTAAATTTGCTGATGACACAAAGGTTGGGAGTGTTGTGGATAGTGTGGAGGACTGTCAGAGGTTATAGCAGGACATTGATAGGATGCAAAACTGGGCTGAGAAGCGGCAGATGGAGTTCAACCCAGATAAGTGTGAGGTGGTTCATTTTGGTAGATCAAATATGATGGCAGAATATAGTATTAATGGGAAGATTATTGGCAGTGTGGAGGATCAGAGGGATCTTGGGGGTTTGAGTCCATAGGACACTCAAAGTTGCTGCACAGGTTGACTGTGTGGTTAAGAAGGCATATGGTGTATTGGCCTTCATCAACCTTGGGAATGAGTTCAAGAGCTGAGAGGTAATGTTACAGCTATATAGGAACCTGGTCAGACCCCACTTGGAGTACTGTGCTCAGTTCTGGTCGCCCCACTACAGGAAGGATGTGGAAGCCATAGAAAGGGTGCAAAGGAGATTGACAAGGATGTTGTCTGGATTGGGGAGCATGCCTTATGAGAATAGGGTGAGTGAACTTGGCTTTTTCTCTTTGGAGTGACGGATGATGAGCGGTGACCTGATAGAGGTGTATAAGATGATGAGAGGCATTGATCAATCATGTGGATGGTCTGAGGCTTTTACCCAGGGCTGGAATGGCTAGCATGAGAGGGCACAATTTTAAGGTGCTTGGAAGTAGGTACAGAGGAGATGTTAGGGTAAGTTTTTACACAGAAAGTGGTAAGTTTTTACATAGCATTGTGGGCCAAAGGGCCTGTATTATGCTGTAGGTTTTCTATGTTCTGTACTTCTATGTGAATGCATGCCCTCCAGTATTAGATATTTCAATCCTGAGGGAAAAAAATATACTGTCTGTCTACTCTGTCTATGCCTTTCATAATTTTATAAACCTATATCAGATTTCACCTCAGACTCCACCACTCTAGAGAAAATAACCCAAATTTGTCCAACCTCTCATTATAGCACATGCCCTCTAAACCAGGCAGCATCCTGATAAACCTATTCTGCACCCTCTCCAAAGTCTCTACATCCTTCCTATGACGGGGAAATATAGGAACTGTATGCAATACTTGAGAAGGAAGTGTAATTCCAGAAACCGAAAGAGGTTGAGGCTTTGAGATGAGGAAGGTATGGCAGGGAGTGAAGAGGGTGCATTGAGAGCTGTGGATTAAGGTTTTGAGACAGGAATTGTATCTTTAATGTGGAAAGTTGTGATTTGGATGGGAGTTTGCCAAAGTGTGGATAGTATCATTCAGGTTTGACTGGAGATGGCATATTGAAGGGATGTTTGCACTGAGGAATGGGAATTGGAGCTGAAGGTAATGAGGATATGTTGAGGAGTGGGGAATGAGCTTTGAAGGGATGATGTATAGAGAAATATAGGGTGAGTTTTGAGGATTTGAGAAATTTCATTGAGGGGTAAGGATTGAGACAAGAGAGGGTACTGTTTGCAGGGATTTGAGGTCAAGATATGTATTGAGGGTATTTTAGTAAAGAATAATTTGAGTGGTAGAGTTGGTGTTTGTTTTTTTTTCACTTTTGGACATTAAGGCGTCATTTGTAAGGCAAGCAATTATTGCCTTCCCTAACTATCCTTGAAAAGGTTGTAATATCTCAGTGTTTGTAATATACATTTCTGCTGCATGGATTAGATAAATCCATAAGAGTAGATAAATCCCCAGGACCTGACAGGGTATTCCCTTGGACCTTGAAGGAGACTAGTGTTGAAATTGCAGGGGCTCTGGCAGATATATTTAAAATGTCAGTATCTACGGGTGAGGTGCCAGAGGATTGGAGGATAGCACATGTTGTTCTGTTGTTTAAAAAAGGCTCTAGAAGTAATCAGGGAAATTATAGGCCAGTAAGTTTGATGTCGGTAGTAGGTAAATTATTGGAAGGAGAACTAAGAGATAGGATCTACAAGTATTTGGATAGACAGGGACTTATTAGGGAGAGTCAACATGGCTTTGTGCGTGGTAGGTCATGTTTAACCAATCTATTTGAGTTTTTCAAGGAGGTTACCAGGAAAGTGGATGAAAGGAAGGCAGTGGATGTTGTCTACATGGACTTCAGTAAGTCCTTTGACATGGTCTCGCATGGGAGGTTAGTTAGAAAGATTTAGTTGCTAGGTATACATGGAGAGGTGGTAAACTGGATTAGACATTGGCTCAACAGGAGAAGCCAGTGAGTGGTAGTGAAGGATTGCTTCTCTGAGTGGAGGCCTGTGACTAGTGGTGTGCTACAGGGATCAGTGCTGGGCCCATTGTTATTTGTCATCTATATCAATGATCTGGATGATAATGTGGTAAATTGGATCAGCAAATTTACTGATGATACAAAGATTGGAGGTGTAGTCGACGGTGAGGAAGGTTTTCAAAGCTTGCAGAGGGATTTGGACCAGCTGGAAAAATAGGCTGACATATGGCAGATGGAGTTTAATGCAGTCAAGTGTGAGGTACTGCACTTTGGAAGGACAAACCAAGGTAGAACATGCAAGGTAAATGGTAGGACACTGAGGAGTGCAGTAGAACAGAGGGATCTGGGAATACAGATACATAATTCCTTAAAAGTGGCATCACAGGTAGATAGGGTCATATAGAGAGCTTTTGGTACATTGGCCTTTATAAATCAAAGTACTGAGTATAAGAGTTGGAATGTTATGGTGAGGTATAAGTGAGGCCAAATTTGGAGTATTGTGAGCAGTTTTGGTCACCTAATTACAGGAAAGATATTAATAAGTTTGAAAGAATGCAGAGAAAGTTTACGAGAATGTTACAGAGAAAGGTTGAATAGGTTAGGACATTATTTCCTGGAATGTAGAAGAATGACGGGAGATTTGATAGAGGTGTATAAAATTATGATGGGTATAGATAGAGTGAATGCACGCAGGCTTTTTCCACTGAGGCTAGGGGAGAAAAAAAAACAGAGGACATGGGTTAAGGGTGAAGGGGGAAAAGTTTAAAGGGAATATTAGGGGGGGGGGGGCTTCTTCACACAGAGAATGGTGAGAGTGTGGAATGAGCTGCCAGATGAAGTGGTAAGTGTGGGCTCACTTTTAACACTTAAGAAAAACTTGGACAGGTACATGGATGAGAGGGGTATGGAGGGATATGGTCCAGGTGCAGATCAGTGGGACTAGGCAGAAAAATGGTTTGGCACAGCCAAGAAGGGTCTGTTTCTGTGCTGTAAGGTTCTATGGTTGTTTGGATGTCATTTTCAACTTCTAGATTTACTCTGACTCTGATGCAGTGGGTGTGAAAAAGTTTCATCTTCAAGAGGATGATGTAGTGATTACTTCTACCATTGCAGTCATGAACTGAAGCATCCCACTGTGAGATCCGTCAGAGGTGAGTGTGCTATTTATTGTGAGACTTCCACTGTAGCTTTAGTATATCCTTTTAAAGTAATCCTTCCTGATCAAGGTTGTCTTGCTGACACTCCAGTTCTGAGATGATTGATGAGACCACAGAGGGAACTGCCGACTCTTCCACAGATGGGGAAAGAAAGAGGTGCTGACAGAAGTGGCAGGTGGGGAGTTTTTGGAGGGTGATCTGCCACTTAAACCTTCGCGTGTTCCCAATAAATGTCCTCCAAGTTTTCAATACCATTTCGGTGGTAGACCCCCCACCTCAGCTCCAGCCACCCAATTTGGTGTGGACCTCCGGGACTGACTATCTGCACAGAATTTGCACGTTCCCCTTGTGAACATGGGGGGGTTCCACCATATGCCTCGGTTGCCTCCCTTATCGCCAAAGCGTGACGGTTGGAGGGAGGGGGTTTACCTGACTCCCCCTCGTACGTAAGAAGTGGAGTTGAACCTGAGGGAGTCGATGGGGACGTGGGAAGACCACGGCTCGGAGGCCCGAAGAGCGGATCGCGCCGTCTCTCTGACGTCACATCCGCCACTTCCTTTCAGACTGCGCGGGGTTGCTGAAGGTCGAGTCCTTCGAGGAGCCGGAGAGACGAGCGGACGGTAAGGAGCTGGCTTCTGCGCCTCCGAGTCGCCGCGGCTCCCGGGGCTGTGGCAGGAGCGTGTGCTGCGTTGGGACTGGCCTGAGTCTGACGGGAGAGCCGGGCTTTGGGCTAAATGGCGGGCCGTCGGTTGTTGGGCCTCGGCGTGGGGCACCATGTGCTAGTCGGTGCCGCAGTGACATGAGAGTGGGGAGTCGGGCAGTTACAGCCGTAGTAGGCGCATCAGGACAAGACCTCCCACCCCCTCTCTTTTTCACACCTAGTCGCTGGTTACCATTAGGGGTTGAAAATCCTCAACAAGTACCTTATCTGACCATTTCCTGACGGTGCATATTGTTCCTTTTAGCTTTAACCGTTCAAGGTTAGATGAATGAGATATTAGCTTTTTAATATTTTAAATATGGTACAGCGTATCGTAATATGGTGTGATACTAACGCGGCGATGGCGCAGCTGCAGGTGCAAGATGTATGAATTAGATCGATCATCTTCCAGCTCTAAGATTTCCATCACCTGCGTTGCTACCACTCTCATTTATTTGATTAATAGCCAGAGCAGAAACACTCCCAAAATCGCTTTTTTAAATTGATATCCGTACCTTTTTAAAGTAGGGAAAGTTTGAGACTTGTATTTTTATGTTCGCAATTCATCGTACTGTAAAGCACTTAAAATTACATCGATTGTACGAAAAATGCTCTGTAAATTATTTGTGTCCGCTTCATTTAACTGTATGATTTTAGCCAATGTTGGAAATCTTTTGCACATTTTATCGTTTAACTCTGATTCACTACTTTGACCTTTGCAGTGTAACTGCGTGCTAAAGAAACAACTTTAATCTGAAATTGTATTTTTCCGCTAATGGTGGGGAATCTCTAGTTTTTCAGTCTGTGTTTTAAAGTCGAGGGTTTTATTATTGCAGTGAACATCATGCGGACTAATATCTCGTCTTCAATTTCACGCTTCAATTATGGTTATATCAAGGTTCTTATATTAAAAAAATTCCTCAAGCCTGGTGTACGACAGCGACAATTGCTTAAGTACCTTTTCGTGAGCAGTGTGCCTAGTTGTTAGCGATTGACTTTAATACCTGGTTGATTTGACCGAGACCGATGGTTAAAGACTTGGACTGTAATTATATGGAATGACATTTAGAGGCATTCTAATTACTTTTTTAGATTCCGACTTCAAACTAGTTTGGGTACATCTATATGGAAAATTATAAGTATTTAATTTGGTCTTTGAGTTTCTGCCCCCCCCCCCAAATCTGTGGATAGTTTAAGTACCTTTTGTTTACAAGCATTCCAATCGGTGAAGCAACCCCACCTCAAATTTTTTCTGCCAAGGTTTTGTAATTTTTTTGTATGCAGGTCAACAAAATGGTGTAATTTGAAGATTAATTTGCAGATATAGAAGGAATGCAGTGAAGATTTATCAGATTATCCGAGAATACAGCTTTTTGCAAACTTGGACTCTTTCTTCTCCCCCCCACCCGCCCCGCCCTAGTTTGAAAGAATGAAAGATGATCTCATTGAAGCATTGAAAATAATTACTGCACTCAATGGAATAGATATGCTGAGGATCTATCCGATGGCTAAGAGTGTGGAATAAGATGTCAATCTCGGAAAAGGAAGCTTGCCATTTTGAACAGAAAAAAACAGAAAACGAGTAAAATACTTGAGATCCTCCAAACTGGGGATTATGCAGGTTAAGTTATTGATTGCATTTAAAACAGAGATACAGATTTTTTTTTGGATATTATAAGGACATGGGAGAAAAGTGGTATTTGATAGGCCATAATTTTATTGAATAATGGCAAAAGCTCAGAGAGCCAAGTGACATACTCTAGTATATAGCATCTGGTCAGTACTATACACAACTTCACTGTGCCTTTTAACTATGGGTTGTTTTGATGTACTCTAAACATATCATAATGCCTCATCAACTTGGAGGAACATCCTACACCAACTCCAAATGCCTAAGTGCAGTAAAAAAGATTACTTGCAGCAGCATCACAGGTACATAGCATCATATAAGCAGAATTCACAAGAAAAACAAATTATATACGGTTTATACTGATAAGTAGTTTTAATATTTAAAAAAAGTGCACTTTGGTGCAAGGTGATTAATGATCATATTCTTGCTAAATTGTAGTGATTAGGGTTTAGCTTCTGTCAAACCTGGTAGTGTGGGATTTCAGGCTTCTCTACCTCCTGTCCAATGATAGCTGCCAATAGGTGGCATGACACAGATATTGTGAATGTCTAGATAGATGTCGCCTTCTTCAGGCAGCACCTCCTGTAAATACTACCAATGGTTGTACCTATCGTGCAGTGTTGCTTTGATTTAGTTCATGTTATGAGTTACAGAAGAATACATTCAAGTCTACAACAAAACTTAAGACCAGGTGAGTGCCCCCTTGCTTTAGTGTAGGCAGTGCCGTTATTTGTTGTATGTTAATCTAAAATCTTGTCTAAGTTCTCCTATGATTTTTTTCCTCTAGGTTCCATTGAATCTTGCAATATTGAAGCAGCAGATTATTGGCAATTTCTGTGGTGTATTCAATTTTGCAGCCACTTTAAGCAATTTCAGAACATTTTTGGTCCAAAAATTCCTGTAACCATTCAATAGCACCTTTAAGTAAGACTTACTTGCCCTGTCAGTTTGCTCCTTTGCTGTTTTGTGCAGGTAGTAGAAACGTGCAAGGTCCTGTATGGGTATTTGGAATCTCAATAAACAAATTATGTAAGTTCTAACTAAGGAAATGTCTTTAGTTTAGAATTATGATTTTAATTTCACATGCAGAAAAGAGATTTTAAAAAGAGAAACATAGAATTTCACATGCAGAAAAGAGATTTTAAAAAGAGAAACATAGAAAATAGGTGCAGGAGTAGGCCATTCGGCCCTTCGAGCCTGCGCTGTCATTCAGTATGATCATGGCTGATCATCCAACTCAGAACCCTGTACAGGCTTTCTGTCCACACCCCCTGATCCCTTTAGCCACAAGGGCCATGTCTAACTTCCTCTTAAATATAGCCAATGAACCGGCCTCAACTGTTTCCTGTGGCAGAGAATTCCACAGATTCATCACTCTCTGAAGAAGTTTTTCCTCATCTCGGTCCTAAAAGGCTTCCCCTTTATCCTAACTGTGACCCCTTGTTCTGGACTTCCCCCAACATCGGAAACAATCTTCCTGCATCTAGCCTGTCCAATCCCTTTAGAATTTTAAACGTTTCAATAAGATCCCCCTCAATCTTCTAAATTCTAGTGAGTATAAGCCTAGTCAATCCAGTCTTTCTTCATATGAAAGTCCTGCCATCCCAGGAATCAATTTGGTGAACCTTCTCTGTACTCCCTCTATGGCGAGAATGTCTTTCCTCAGATTAGGAGACCAAAACTGCACACAGTATTCTAGGTGCGGTCTCACCAAGGCCTTGTACAACTGCAGTAGAACCTCCCTGCTCCTGTACTCAAATCCTTTTGCTATGAATGCCAACATACCATTCGCCTTTTTCACCGTCTGCTGTAACTGCATGCCCACCCTCAATGACTGGTGTACAATGACACCCAGGTCTCGTTGCACCTCCCCTTTTCCTAATCGGCCACCACTCAGATAATAATCTGTTTTCCTTTTCTTGCAACCAGAGTGGATAACCTCACATTTATCCACATTAAATTGCATCTGCCATGAATTTGCCCACTCACCTAACCTATCCAAGTCACCCTGCATCCTCCTCACAGCTAACACCGCTGCCCAGCTTCATGTCATCCGCAAACTTGGAGAAGCTGCATTTAATTCCCTTGTCTAAATTATTAATATATATTGTAAACAACTGGGGTCCCAGCATTGAGCCTTGCAGTACCTCACTAGTCACTGCCTGCCAGAAAAAATTAGGGGCTTGAAATTTTTTTTAGTACGGGCAGTCCCCGGGTTACGAATGAGATCAGTTCCTAAGTCTGTCTTTAAATCGAATTTGTAAGTAAGTCGGAACAGGTACATACCTGTTCTTATGTAGCATCAGTTAGTCAAATGTTTGTCTTAGTATATGGTATATACCTGTCTATGCAGAGCTTTTGTTTTCTCATCATAAATGGCCTTGTAGCAGCTGAGGCCCTCGGTAACTTTGGTGAACCTCTCTGTATTAGGATCTTGCTCCACTAACTTTGCCATCCCTGCTTCAATGAGATGAAAGGCTTCAGCTAACTCTTTCGTCAAAAACTTTTTTTGGTTCTGGAGTTTTTAGGTCCCAGTCTTCTTCCTCAAAAGCTATCATCACTTTATCCTTTAAAATTGTCCCGATCGTTGACCGACTGTAGCCTAATGCTTTTCCAATGTCCGATGGCATTTCACCTCTTTCCGATCGCTTTATTATTTCCATTTTATTTTCAATTGTGATCATTTTCCTTTTCTTTGATGTATCACCAGCACTTTAAAATTTAAGCCAAATACAAAATTACACACTCAGCACAGTGTTAACAGCAACGTGATCCGACTTAAAAAGGCGGACAGCATTCTCCTTCCTCGAGCTGACGAACCGCTGAAGCTGCGCGAAGTTTTCATGAGCTTCACAAAGTAGTGCGTTCGTTATTACAGACCATTGTACTTAACTCAAGTTTTTAATATAATAGGCTTTATGGCAGTGTTCGTAAGTCGGATGTTCGTAACCTGGTGACTGCCTGTACTTGATTATTTAAAAAATTCTATACTTCTTGGTAAGTGCGCAGTAAATTACTTCAATGCTATTCAATTCTTTAGAAATGGCTGCCAGGTTTAGAAATGTGGTTTGTTTTATTTGGAAACTTGTCAGATTTTTCATTTGTCATTCCTTTGGTCTATCAGCTAACAATTTCAGTCAGTGATGTCGTTTAGTAGATCTCTGAAAATAAGATGGCCTATGTAACATATTCTTCTTGAAGAGGGTAATCAATGATTTTTGTGTTGAATTCACATTCAGTCTTTTTCTATTTCACCAGCTTTTGTACACTACATTCCTACATGTGAAATTGGACATGTCCTTATTCCTCACTGCCCTTGATACTTTGAACTGTAGCAGTCTACAGTGCTGAAAATGGTCCTGTAGTGCTGTTTGCTTGGAAGTACCAGTGTATTTTGGCACAAGTTGGGTGAAATAGGTGATTGATATATGTTGTCTGAACATATTTCCTACTGCAAACAAAGACTGTTTCATTAGTGTGAGGATTTGTGAAAGTTCTACAAATGTTCCACGCTCTGACCCTGGGGTGGCGAATCACCTTTTCTGCCCATTTCCTTAAAATAACAGACTACAAAAAGACCAATGTGATTTCACACCGTGCTTTGCAGGCTAGTTATTGAAAATTGCTACTGCAAAGAAAGTACAGATTATGCCTTTGCCATTGTAGAACTACTCTTCCACTTTTGTTAGCCTAATGTAAAGGACAATTTGTAGTTCAGTAATTTGATTTTAGTTCAGAAACTAAAACATTACCGGATCCTAAGTATAATCCATAATTTGTTTAAGCCGTATCATTGACTATTTGTAATATTGCATCTTTAAGATCAGAGGCTGTAGTTGTGCAGAATTCTGAATATTTAAGGGGAAATTATTACATAAATTGTCTGTATAGCTTTTCAGGGAAGACAGTGAGCCAAGTACTGGATACCAGGATTGGATTTAACTGCTGCGAATGCATCAAGAACATTTTTTTAAAGCACATTATTTTAAAATTTGAAATTTGACTTGTATCCCAATGCATGAGATATGTTAGAACTTGAGGCACAAGACTGCCACTCGGCTGCTTGCCAATTGATTTGGTATGAGCTGCCTTTTAAGTCTGTCCTTCAATTAGTAATCGGATCCCTTTGCAATTAGCTGAGAACGGTGAGCTCCTTGGCCTAAAGATTTGCTCCTATTTGATGCTGCTAAAAGTGCTATATTAGTAGTTCCCATCCTTTTACATGAATGTCCTACTTGTACTCTCTTTTTTTAAAGTATACTCAGTAAATATCTGGTAATATCAAAAGCTGTATTTGTTTACAGAGGCAGAGCTGTTTCACGGAATTCTGCATGGGGAAGGGCTTTGCCTTGTAGCATGCATAGTATGTTTTACTCTATGGAGCTAAATGTAGGAGTGTCAAACAAGCACACACACCCATTACTGCGCAACCTGGCATTGTAATTTTCTTTAAAGGAAATCTGCTGAATCACTTGGATTTCTCCTTTTTGACACCTTTGCCTGTCTTACAAATTAACAATTTTTGTTTCAAATCTTTTGGTTCTAATTTGGATTTCGAAATGATTCGTATAAGCTGGTCAGTGGAATAGTGGCATCTGCACCGGACTTCGAGACGAGTGGTCTCGAGTTCAAATACGGCTGGATCCTTGTACACTTTCCATCCGTGCTGGGTTGAGTATTGAACTAGCAACATGGTCTCGTAAAAAGCAGACAAGTGCTAAAGTACAAGGTTGTTGCCCAATATGCCACAAGGCATGGAAAGGAACAATGATTCATATAACTAAATACATTGGATAAAACATTAGAACATGAGATAAAGAGTCCATTAGACATAGGAGCAGAATTAGGCTATTTTTGCCATTTGTCTGTTTTGCCATTTCATCATGGCTGATCCCGGGTCCCACTCAACCCCATACACCTGCCTTCTTGCCGTATCCTTTGATGTCCCGGCCAATCAGGAAACAATCAACTTTACTTAAAATACATCCATGGGTTTGGCCTTCACTGCAGACTGGCAGAGCATTCCACAGATTCACTACTCACTGGCTAAAAAAATTCCTCCTTACCTCTGTTCTAAAAGATCGCCCCTCAGTTTTGTGGCTGTGCCCCCTAGTCCTGGATACTCCCACCATGGGAAACATCCTCTCCAAATTCACCCTATCTAGTTCTTTCAACATTTGGTAGGTTTCATTGAGATCTTCCCCCACCTTCCCCACATTTTTCTAAATTCCAGTGAGTAGAGGTCCAAAGCTGTCAAATGCTACTCGTGTGTTGACCCCTTCATTCCCGGAATCATCCTCATGAACCTCCTCTGGACTCTACAATGACAACACATCCTTTCTGAGATAATGGAGTCCAAAACTGTTGACAATACTCCAAGTGTGGCCTGAATAATGTCTTATAAAGGCTCCCCTTGCCGTTATTTTCTATTCCCCTTGAAATGAAAACCAA
Organism: Hypanus sabinus; assembly: GCF_030144855.1. Lineage (NCBI taxonomy): Eukaryota > Metazoa > Chordata > Chondrichthyes > Myliobatiformes > Dasyatidae > Hypanus > Hypanus sabinus. The sequence goes on from NC_082707.1 coordinate 37,272,173, forward strand.
CATTGCATTTGCCTTCCATACCACAGATTCGACCTGTAATTTAGCCTTCTGGAAGTCTTACACCTCTGATGTTTGAAACTTCTCTGCATTTAGATAATAGTCCACACTACTGTTCCTTTTACCAAACTGCGTTATCATATAATTCCCAACACTGTATTCCATCTGCCACTTTTTTGCCGATTCTTCCAATTTGTCTTTAAGTCCTGCTGAAATCACATTCCTTCTCCTGCATTACCTACCACTCCATCCATCTTTGTATCATCCACAAAATGAGGTTCCCACAACCTCCAGACTCACTTTCAAGGACTCTTTCTCAATGTTTATTGTTTTTTTTATCTTTTGTATTTGCACAGTTTGTCTCTTGCACACTGGTTGTATGCTCTGTTGTATGTGGTCTTCCATTGATTCTATTATGGTTATTGAACTTACTGAGTATGCCTGCAAGAAAACAAGTCCTAAGTTCAAGGTAAAATTTATTATCAGAGACAACCCTGAGATGATTCTTCTGTGAGCATACTTAACAAATTTACTGATCAGTAAATGTAAACAGGATCAATGGACAACAAACTGCAAATTCAAATAACGAGTATAAAATATTAGAATAAAGAATCCTTAAAGTGAGACAATCAGTTCTGGGAACACCAGAAATTGAATGAGTTCAAGAGCCTGATGGTTGACGGGTAGTAACTGTTACTGAACCTCGGGTCTGTATGTGGTGACATGCATGTACTTTGATAATAAATTTACTTTGAACTTTTAGAAGGTATTGGATCTCGGACTACTGTCATTTATTTGGGGTAACTTTCATTTTTCTTTCAGGTAACAATTTCTGAAGATAATCTGAATGGATAATATTAGAACAGCCATTTCAAATTTTGTAAGTAATTATTTTGGTGCCTAGTTTGTGGTATGGTGATGCAGTTAGTTTTGTACTGTTGAAGGTTGGCAATTGATTACAATTTTGGCAACAAATATGCGATTGGGAAGGAGAATAGATAAAATGTTGCTGATTGGATTATATCACCAGTTTATTATCATGGGTCATGCCATTTGATCTGATGTCCTAGGATAAAAATGCGGCAAAAGAATTATGAAGTTGCAAGATCTTGTTTGAATTGTGCTCTCCGCTTCATATTATTTGATTTTGGCTATTAAGTGTTTTTTTTCTTTTACTACATGTTACAATTGAACTAACCGGTTTTAATTTGTAAATTTTGCATGCACACAAGTTTTTAAATTTTTGAGGATGATGCTGTAAAGAAAGTACCCAAAGAAGAAAAGTAAAGATTGCACTTGTATGCAGATGTTTTAAAAAAATGAGGTACTGAGGGCATTTTTCCAAGGCTTTAGAATTGAGAACTATGCAGCAAAATCTCAGGTTAAGGGATGAGCACTTAGTACTGGAACAAGCTTCCTTACTTGGAAAGTTGTGAAGATTTGGGAGTGTTGACACCAACTAACTGGAAATGTTACCAAATGATACTGAGTATAAATAAGGTTGAAGATGAGATCTTTGGATACAGAAGGGAATGTGAGAGAAATGGGCATCAGGTTGGGAAAGTGAAAATGTAGAGAATTGAATCAGACAGTGAATGGAAGTGTAGTCCAGGCTATTTGACTTGTTCTTTATTAGTTACATGATTTAAATTTATTTTCAATTTGTTACATTGATGACATTAACCTTTTAATTTGCTTTTAGTTTGGAGGCGAGTTACGATCATATACTCGTTTTAGTCTAACACGTCAAGCAGATGGAGATTTGAGCAGGGTTGAAATGAAAGCAGCGGACACTGAAAATGATGAGGAAATAGGAGACGGAATGCCTGATGGCATGCAGACTCGCGTTCGGAAACCTCAGAATAGATATAAAGGAATCATGAAAAATTTGGTGTTTGTTCTTTTCTTTGTTACAATAGGTAAGAACGGCCTTTTATATGTGATACTTGTTTTCCTCTTCCCTTCCAAACTGTGTATGTTTTGTAACTTTTGTTATTAAAGTCTGATTTTTAATTTGCTGTTAGGAATTCACAATTACTGATACATTGTGTACTTTTGTTTTAAATTTCATTGAAAGATGTGGGTTGCTAGGTTAATTGACACAAAATTGCCCTTTTGGTATGTTGGTAAATGGTAGATGGGGGCTTGAGGGGAGTAGAATAGAAATAGTGCCAATGGGGTTTGATAGCATTGTGGACAAGATGGGCCAAAGGTACCATTTCCTTGCTGTATGGCTATCTGTATTGCAAAGTTTGTATTACTTCATCACAGCTTGTCTTCTATTTTTCATGTTGTCATTAAATTTTGATGCCATGTATCCTGCCCTCTTGTCTCAGTCATCAACATAAGTAGTAGATAACGGTGATCCAATAATTGATCCCTGGCATAGTTCACTAATTACATCCTAACAAGCAGAAATAGACTCATTTATTTCTATTCTATCCTCTTTGAACCAATTTTCAAGCCCAACGAATACACTTCATCCAATACTACAAATATTGCACTTCTGTTTTCAGTCTATTATGTGGCACTTTGTCAAGTGCCATTTGGAAGTCCAACTACACCACATCAACAAGTTCCCTTCCTCTGTTTTATAACCATATAACCATAAAACAATTACAGCATGGAAGCAGGCCATCTCGGCCCTTCTAGTCAGTGCGGAACGCTTACTCTCACCTAGTCCCACCTACCTGCACTCAGACCATAACCCTCCATTCTTTTCCTGACCATATACCGATCCAATTTTTCTTAAATGACAAAATCGAACCTGCCTCTACCACTTCTACTGGAAGTTCATTCCACACAGCTACCACTTTCTGAGTAAAGAAGTTCCCCCTTGTGTTACCCCTAAACTTTTGCTCCTTAACTCTCAACTCATGCCCTCTTGTTTGAATCTCCCCTACTCTCAATGGAAAAAGCCTATCCACACCGACTCTTATCTATCCCCCGCATAATTTTAAATACCTCTATCAAGTCCCCCCCCCCCCCCAACCTTCTACACCCCAAAGAATAAAGACCTAACTTGTTCAACCTTTCTCTGTAACTTAGGTGCTGAAACCCAGGTAACATTCTAGTAAATCTCCTCTGTACTCTGTCTATTTTGTTGACATCTTTCCTATAATTTGGTGACCAGAATTGTACACAGTACTCCCAAATTTGGCCTCACCAATGCCTTGTACAATTTTAACATTACATCCCAACTCCTATACTCAATGCTCTGATTTATAAAGGCCAGCATACCAAAAGCTTTCTTCACCACCTTATCCACATGAGACTCCTCCTTCAGGAAACTATGCACCATTATTCCTAGATCACTCTGTTCTACTGCATTCCTCAATGCCCTACCATTTACCATGTATGTCCTATTTTGATTAGTCCTACCAAAATGTAGCACCTCACACTTATCAGCATTAAACTCCACCTGCCATCTTTCAACCCACTCTTCTAACTGGCCTAAATCTCTCTGCAAGCTTTGAAAACCTCCTTCATTTTCCACAACTCTACCTATCTTAGTATCATCTGCATACCTACTAATCCAATTTACCACCCCATCATCCAGATCATTAATGTATATGACAAACAACACTGGACCCAGTTACAGATCCCTGAGGCACATCACTAGTCACCGGCCTCCAACCTGACGGTTACCCATCACTACTCTCTGGCATCTCCAGTCCAGCCACTGTCGAATTCAATTTCTACTTCAATATTAATATCTAACGATTGAACCTTCCTAACTAATCTTCCATGTGGAACCTTGTCAAAGGCCTTACTGAAGTCCATATAGACAACATCCACTGCTTTACCCTTGTCAACTTTCCTAGTAACCTCTTCAAAAAATTCAATAAGATTTGTCAAACATGACCTTCCATGCGCAAATCCATGTTGACTATTCCTAATCAGACCTTGTCTATCCAGATAATTATATATACCATCTCTAAGAATACTTTCCATTAATTTACCCACCACTGACGACAAACTTACAGACCGATAATTGCCAGGTTTACTCTTAGAACCCTTTTTAAACAATGGAACCACATGAGCAATATGCCAATCCTCCGGCACCATCCCCGTTTTTAATGACATTTGAAATATTTCTGTCAGAGCCCCTGCTATTTCTACACTAACCTCCCTCAAGGTCCTAGGGAATATCCTGTCAGGACCTGGAGACTTATCCACTTTTATATTTAAAAGCGCTAGTACTTCTTTAATCATCATAGTTTCCATAACTACTCTACTTGTTCCCCTTACCTTACACAATTCAATATCCTTCTCAGTGAATACCAAAGAAAATAAATTGTTCAAAATCTCCCCCATCTCTTTCGGCTCCACACATAGCTGTTCACTCTGATTCTCTAAGAGACCAATTTTATCCCTCACTATCCTTTTGCTATTAATATAACTGTAGAAACCCTTGGGATTTATTTTTACCTTACTTGCCAAAGCAACCTTCTATCTTTTAGCTTTTCTAATTTCTTTAAGATTCTTTTTACATTCTTTATATTCCTTGGGCACCTCATTTTGCTGCCTTTATTTATTGTGGATCTCTCTTTTTCCGAACCAAGTTTCCAATATCCCTTGAAAACCATGGTTCTCTCAAACTTTTAACCTTTCCTTTCAACCTAACAGGAACATAAAGATTCTGTACCCTCAAAATTTCACCTTTAAATGACCTCCATTTCTCTATTACATCCTTCCCATAAAACAAATTGTCCCAATCCACCCCTCCTAAATCCTTTTGCATCTCCTCAAAGTTAGCCTTTCTCCAATCAAAAATCTCAACCTGGGGTCCAGTCCTATCTTTCTCCATAATTATACTGAAACTAATGGCATTGTGATCACTGGACCCTAAGTGCTCCCCAACACATACCTCTATCACCTGACCTACCTCATTCCCTAACAGGAGATCCAACACAGCCCCTTCTCTAGTTGGTACCTCTATGTATTGTTGCAAAAAACTATCCTGCACACATTTACCCTTTTACAGAATGGGCTTCCCAGTCTCTGTGTGGAACATTAAAATCTCCCACAATCACAGCCTTGTGCTTACTACTAATATCTGCTATCTCATTACAAATTTGTTCCTCCAATTCTCGCTTCCCATTAGGTAGTCTATAATACACCCCTATAAAGTGTTACTACACCTTTCCCATTCCTCAATTCCACCCAAATAGTCTCCCTAGACGAGCCCTCGAATCTATCCTGCCAAAGCACAGCTGTAATATTTTCTCTGACGAGCAATGCAACACCTCCCCGTCTTGCCCTTCCGATTCTATCACACCTGAAGCAACGAAATCCAGGAATATTTAGTTGCCAATCACACCCCTCCTGCAATCATGTTTCACTAAAAGCTACAACATCATATTTCCAGGTATCAATCCATGCTCTAAGCTCATCCGCCTCTCTTACAATGCTCCTAGCATTAAAATAGATGCACTTAAGAAACTCTCCGTTTATCCCTAACGGTGCAAACAACTTTATTATCTTTTTCGTCCTTTTCCCCTATGTCTTCGGTCTGAGCACTCCCCTTCTCTTGTCACCTGCCTATCCTCCCTCACACACTGTGTACTAACTTTCTCTACTTGTGAACTAACCTCCTCTCTCCTAATCTCTTCAATTTGATTCCCACCCAACCATTCTAGTTTAAAGTCTCCCAGTAGCCTTCACAAATCTCCCCGCCAAGATATTGGTCCCCCCAGGATTCAAGTGTAACCTGTCCTTTTTGTACAGGTCACACTTGTCCCAAAAGAGGTCCCAATGATTCATAAACTTGAAACCCTGCCCCCCTGCTCCAATCCCTCAGCCACGCATTTATCCTCCACCTTATTCCATTTCTACTCTCACTGTTGCATGGCACAGGCAATAATCTCGAGATTACTACCTTTGCAGTCCTTATTCTCAAATCCCTTCCTAAATCCCTATATTCTCCTTTCAGGACCTCTTCCCTTTTCCTGTCTCTGTCATTGGTACCTATATGTACCACAACCTCTGGCTCCTCACCCTCCCACTTCAGGATATCTTGGACGTGACCAGAAACATCCCAGACCCTGGCACCAGGGAGGCAAACTACCATCCGGGTCTCCTGACTGCATCCATAGAATCGCCTGTCTGACTCCCTAACTCTTCCTTACCCTACCTTCTGAGCTACAGGGCCGGACACTGTGCCGGAGGCACGGCCACTGTTGCTTCCCCCAGGTAGGCTGTGTCGTTTCTCCCCCCCCCCCCCCCCCCCCCCAAACAGTACTCAAACAGGAGTACTTTTTGTTAAGGGGTACAGCCACTGGGGTACTCTATGGTATCTGACTCTTCCCCTTCCCTTTCCTAACCGTGACCCACCTGTCTGCCTCCCGTGGCCCCAGTATGACCACCTGCCTGTAACTCCTCACTCTCCCTGACCAGACAAAGATTATTGAGCTGCAGCTCGGCGCACCTGGCGCAGATGTGGACGTCTGGGAGGCTAGGAGACTCCAGGACCTCCCATATCCGACACCGAGAACAACAAGCTGCCCTCACACTCATAATTCCCCCTTTCCTCAAATAACAGGAAAAATTGAAAACTAAACCTACCTTGCCTCGCACATTTCCGCCTAAGCCTCTTAAGCCAAAGCCCTTAAGCCTTCACTCTGCTTCCGGCTCACTCCACTGCCCGCAGAACTATGCTGCCCGTTGTATAAGGCTGTGTTCCTTTTAAATCTTCTGCACTTCACTGCCCGACGTCACATGCCTGCGCAGTCCCGCCTCTCTTAACTCTGATGAGAGGAAGAAAAAATTCAAAATGGCTCCCGCCACTCTCCTGCTCCGATTCTCAGGCTTCCTTCTCCAAAGTTTTGCTAGTTATATCTTTATATGAATTCATGCATTTAAGATAGAACGGAGAAAATTTTGAAAACTGAAAATTGCCCTCCATTCACTGGAATGCACAATATTTTAAGAAGCTTTTAGACAAGTGCTAGAATTATGAAGACATTGAAAGCTATGGACCTAATACAGATAAATCGAATTACTGTAGCAGTGGCATTAGTGGAGGTGGATACAGTGGTCAACTTGGACAAGGTGAGCTAAAGGGTCTATTTTTATTTTTATCAAATCAGTAATTGATTCTAATTCTATGCCCTTTAAGCAGCTCTAATCTTCAGCTACAAAATTTCAGGCCTTCCCATTCCTTAAGCTTTCCTGGTATCTGCCATTTGTGAGAATGGGGTTTTAGTGTTAACTTTGAACTCTGTGATAGGTTTGCAGAGCTATTGATTATGAGATCACTTTTGTTTAATACTTGTGTTTTGTAGTCTTGCTGCATAAGTGATGGACAGAAATTGTGCCCTTTAACTGAAATGCTTATTGACGCAAAAGGAGACATGACAATGAGATTAGACTTTGATCATACACCCAAAAAAAGTGTTTAGAACGAACTTGTGCTATTACTATATTGACTTAATGCCATGAATGCTGAGTAGTCATCGGTAAAACAGTTGACTGAAAATGCACATTTGAATGGAAAGCATCACAGTAAATATCCTCTGAAAAATGGAATGTTATGAGTTCTGTTTAATATGCAATTCCACTTGTACATAATAAATGTTGTATTATTCTGCTTCTCAGGATTTCTAGTTGGTTATCTAGCATTTCGAGGTCAAACACCAGGAATACCAGGTACACCAGGTAGTTCAGCGGTACAATCTGAAGAACCATTTATAAATTACAACAATACCAATGGTTATAATGAGGATGATGAAGAGGCTTCAATATACCATTTCTCTGATCTTAAGGAACGGCTTCTAAGTTATCTTGCCACTTCTAATTTGATGGCTAATATTCGGTTAGCAGCTATTTTGTTATCATAAAGTTTAATTACTTGAGCTTGGCTTGAATGCATAGATATTTCCCAGCTTTCAGAATAAGCAATAATATGAGAGTTCAGATCTTTTCTAACTTGCAGGACTCCTAATGGTCTGCAGTCACTGAGAAGGCTGCTTTTTCCTTAGAAGGCTATTGGGAATGGATAGTAGTTGCGTCCTGGTCCTGACATTTTTTTTTACACCACACTTAAAAGTCATAGACAATGGAGTCACAGAGTCCCATAGCATAGAACCAAACCCTTTTGGCCCGTCGTGGTCCTACCAACCAAGTACCTTTCTATACAAATTCTATTTACCTCTACTTCATTGGTAACCTACCATTGTATTGGTGATTCAAATCCTCATCAAACGTTTCTTAAGAGTTGTGCAAGTATCTGCCACTACCACTATCTTAAAGCAGAGCATTCCAGATTGTGGTCACTGCAAAGGTGAAAAGATTTCTTCTGCTGATTCTCGCAAGATCTCTTATTTCTTACTTTAAAAATGTCTTCTGATTTTAGACGCCTTCATCATTATTTGCCTATCTGTGCGTCTCAGTTTTGTACACTTCATATCAGACCCCTCTCTATAATATTTTTTTAATCAACATGGTCTAGAATTTCACTGTTATAACTTTAATCTTCAGCTACAATGCTTTTCTGTTGGTGAATACAAATGAAATGAATTCATAGAAACATAGAAAGCCTGCAGCACAATACAAGGCCCTTCAGCCCACAAAGTTGTGCCGAACATGTCCTTACCTTAAATTACTAACGTTATCCATAGCCCTCTATTTAAGCTCCATCTACATATCTAAAAGTCTTAAAATACCCCATTGTCGCCGCCAGCCCATTCCATGCATTCACCACTCTCTGCGTAAAAGAAAAAACTTACCCCTGATATCTTCTCTGTAGCTATTCTCAAGCACCTTAAAACTGTGCCCTCTTGTGGCAACCATTTCAGCCCTGGGAAAAAGCCTCTGACCATCCACACAATCAATGCCTCTCATTATCTTGTACACCTCTATCAGGTCACCTCTCATCCTCCGCCACTCCAAGGAGAAAAGGCCGAGTTCACTCATCCTGTTTTCAGAAGGCATGCTCCCTGATCCAGGCAATTCTCCTCTGCACCCTTTCTATGATTTCCATATCCTTCCTGTAGTGAGGCAACCAGAACTGAGCACAGTACTCCCAAGTGGGTCTGATCAGGGTCCTGTATAGCTGCAACGTTACCTCTCGGCTCCTAAATTCAATTCCACGATTGAAAATGATCATGTTTTATTTTCCTATTGATGTAAACGCAAATTGTTGACTGGCATCTGTTGTTTGCAGGCGCATTTCTGAAACTGATGATCATCAGACTGGTTCCAGTGGTGATCTGATTAACACCCGTTATGTCAAAGAAGAGTTCTCGAAAATGCTTGATGAGGATAATGTCTGGACGGACACTCACTATGTAACACTGCAGGTGAATAGGTAAGTGCTATGGAAAGATGACATTGAAAACTTCATTTAGACCAAAGGACATGAGACATAAGAACAGAATCAGGCCTTACGGCCTATCAAGTCTGCTCTACCCTTGTATCATGTCTGATTTATTATCTTCAGCATCGTTCTCCTGCCTTCTCCCCATAACCTTTAATGCCCTGACTAATCAACGTATCAACCTCTGTTTTAAATATATCCAATGACTTGGCCTTGACAGCTGTTTAAGTGTCAATGAATTCACTAGATTGACAGATTCACCACCCTCTGGCTTAAGAAATTCCTCCTCACATCTCTTCTAAATGGACATCCCTCTATTTTGAGGCTGTGCCCTCTGGACTTAAGCGCCCCCACTATAGGAAGCATCTTCTCCATATCCGCTCTATCCTGACATTTCAATGTTCGATAGGTTTCAATGAGATGTTCCCTCATTCTTCCAGTGAGTACAGCCCCAGAGCAATCAAACGCTTCTGACATCTTAACCCTTTCATTCCTGGAATCATTCTCATGATCCTTTAATGCCACCTCATCTTTTCTTGAATTAGGGGCCCAGAACTGCTTAGAATACTCCCAACTATGGTCTGATCAATGCTTTTTAAAGCCTCAGTATTACATCCTTTTATATTTGAGTCCTCTTGAAATGAATCTAACATTTCATTTGCCTTCATTACCTCTGGTTTAGCTTTGAATTTAGGCTCAATAGTTAAATTTTACAAGTTGATAATTTGAACACAGATAAGAAGATTGAATCTTGCAGTTGAAAAGTTTGGCCACTATTTGACTTCAATGGACCTAAATTTTTCAGCGAGTTAACAGTCGTTTATTTAGTCGTTAAACACGGGCAGAAATAAATACCTCAGCAGGAATCAAGAAGCAGTACAGGAGCAGGCAGATTGACCCAGGATGTTTTGCTGAACTAATTAACCTAATTACACCTAATCCTTTTTGCACATGGCTCATATCCCTCTATTCTGTGCATATCCAGAGAACCTTTTAAATGTCTTCTGGGCATTCTAAAGAAAACAGATACTTCTGAGGCCCGCAGATTCAAAAAGCTCCCATTGATAAATATCATTAAAATCTTTGACAGCCTGTTAAACTGCACCTTGATTGAGCTGGCAGTCAAGCTATCTAAACATTGAAAAGGCACTGATATTCACATATTGGAAATGAAATTTACAGGTTTTGTTTTTTAAAATTAAAAACTGTTCAATAAAATTGGATCATTAAGTCTGTTCTTCAGTTTTAGATAAATATTCCTGTGTTCTGCTAGAAATTTTGTGTCAGAGCCATTGGATAAATTGCCACAAAACTTCCCAAGTTTGGAGTAATTTGTTGAAATTCTTAAAATCTGAGTTCCATTGAAACAAGTACTTGTATAAGTGCAAATGTTTCCCAGAATTGGATGGCTTCGGCTGAAGGGTCTTTTTCTGTGCTGTGCAACTGTATGTATCTGTTATGTCTGCAAAAGTATTGCTGAATAACTTCTAAGGCAAAGCTCCATTAGGTAGGTGACTTCACTATGAAATAGGATGCCCAAACAATGGCACTTTCAATTTAGTTAATGTCCACTTGTGCTGAACTGAAATTGAATTTGAATGCATAAAAGGCATAATTTTGGATGACCAGCATAGTTGACATCTTACTATGGCTTATTATATCTACAGTTTAACCTAAGTGCTGAAATCTGATACTTGATCCCATGATTTTATTCTGGTCTGAATTATAGTCACTGACTACTACTCTAAACAAAAATTAATTTTGGCTAATAATTTTTTAATTTCTCTTTAGCAAATCTCCAAATAAAATATGGATTGATGGTGGTGAAAATGCAAGAGAATTAGATTTAGGTGTGAAAAATTCAAACGTTTATTGTCCATACAGTGCAAATGGTACATTCACGGTGAGAGTCAAACTTTTTCAAATCTTGGTGGTTAATTTAAATGTATTCCAATAACTTGACCTCTTTTTGAGACTTTTATTGATCTGTGGGTAGACTAACCAATTTGGTAGCAGTTCTTAACTTTTCAAAATATCATAAGTAAGGTATTGCGTATTTTCTTCTGCAAACTGATGTCCCTTGCTGCTGTAAATCTATAAAACACCATATCATATTTCCACTTTTACTTGGGAATTAAAACTTAGTAAAGTCTGGCAATGTGGGTTGCTGTTCTGTCATACTTGTTTTTTGTTTTCCTGGGTCTATGTATCTGGTTAATGTAATAATTAGAAAAGAATATCAGATTTGACCAATGAAGGAGAAGTGGTAGTTCTGTCCTTTTCGCTAAATTCTGCAGGAAAAATGTCAATGGACTTAGTTACTAGTGAATCATTTTTCCGCTTTATCAGAGTCAATCTTGCTTTCGATGTTGGTACTTCCATGCATTCCAACTCAACTCCAAAAGAATTAAATATCTAATCTGAACTGAAATGAATTGTATTAAATAAGTTCAATTGGTTGACCTCAAGTTAATAGTACTAAGAGCACTCAATTTTCTGCTCCTTAGTTTAAGAGATAATTAACTACTACAGTGGACTTCAGTTATTTGGGCCAACTATATTGAAAAAATAGCTGGATTCCCTTAATTTATTTGGGATACTGTGCTGCCTAATTGGGTAGGAGACTTGTGTACAGTTTCTAACTAGTGTTAGTTGCATGCACTTTCATGGCTGTTAGACGTTACAGCGTGCTTGGAGTCAACAGTTATATGTGTCTGTGTTCATATATCTTTGATTTTTGTCACTGATAATTGGGATAAAGTAAACAGAAAGACAATTCAGAACCATTTTGCTCACTGTGGTGTCAAGCATTCAGGCTTGGAGATGCCATAAGTGGCTGGGAGTGAAAATGAAATGATTGCACTACTACAGCAAGTTAGGAACTATGAAGAATTTGAAGGTATCGACAATCATCTTGAATGACTCAATGAAAGTGAGGATTTGGGGGATGCCATTGTCAAAAGTATTGTATGAAGGCAATCCATTATCTGCATGAGATGTCTGTCTGGACTTTGCACACAGTCCATCAAAAGACACAGCAGAGTACTTCAGATGAATTCTTCTAGAAGGAATTAATACATAGTTTTATAGTACATGTTGGTAGTATTTATTCTGTATTTCAATTATATACATAATCCATTTTTCAAATTGTAGCTGGTCTTTTTTATACCTTTTTAACTACTCTCCTGAAACTTCAGCTAATTCGAGAAGCCACTTTATTGGCCCAAAATGTACTAGTCCCAATGTTGTCTGATTAACTGGAATTCACTGTTATTTTCACTTGCTCTGTGTCACTGTGGTATGTATATGTTCAAAACAACACCACCTTGATTAGCAAACTGACAGTGAAGGACTTGGGTGCATTTTTAACCCTTGTGCTGTCTTCAGTGTACAAAATTTTGACATGGAAGTTATTTTAATATTTTCATTATTAACTGCATAAATAGTTGGACTGATTGCAGTATTGAGGGAAAGGGAGTTTTGAATGAGCTGCCCAAAGAATGGTAAAGAGCCAAAATAGAAACTACTACTTTGTTAAAAGCACTAGGCTTTCTCAAATGCACAATCTGTTCATTGCTTTTTAAAATACCCAACCACCTGAGCAAACTCCCTTAAAGTCTAGCATATAGCTCTCTGTTCGATATGACGTTGCTCCTCCACTGGACATTGCTGGCATAAAGGCTGATTTATACTTGTGTGTCGCATTGACGCCGTAGGTAATACGTACCCTATGCCGTACCTACGCTGTCCGGTGACGTGCACCTCTCCGGAAAAGTTACTCATGCGTTGCGGCAACACAGACTGCAACAACTGTGGTTGGTCCACTTGGTAGCATCGCATTTCCTCCTACGCATTTCCGGTTGCTGCTGCTTCGCCATGTCTGTAGGCTGTGCGTACACCAATGCGAAATAGATGAACCAAATCGTCAAATCTACCTGCCGACATGCGAAAATGTTTGAAATGCAATCCTTCGTCCATGTCACACGAAGAAACTCAACACAGCGGCATTGAAACCCCACCAGCAACTAGCGTTTTGACACACACCAACGCTTGCTCACTACAGTGTAGAACGATGCAGAAGTGAAAATCAGGCTGCGGCGTAGCCTGTACGCACAAGAATAAATCAGCCTTCAATGATAATGTGAGAATTCAATTGTAGCAGTGTCTGTTCTTCTGACATAATGATTCAGTGTGATAGACAGGAATGAGCTGACCAGCACAAGCAATAGCAGGCATAAATGACATAATCTCACTATTAGTTTTTATCATTGCAAATCAATGCATGAAACATTCTTACTATTGTCAGTATTGAGATTTGAAAGATTTGCAAAAACTTGCTGTTGGAGACAAGTGGTAGTAACTCTCTGTCCTTGCATTAATACATTCCCTGTCTTTCTAGGGCAAGCTGGTATATGCCAACTATGGAACAGAAGATGACTTTAAAGAATTGCAGAAACAAGTGGATGTTAATGGCACTGTTGTCATCGTCCGCGCAGGGAAGATCAGTTTTGCAGAGAAGGTTCTGAAATGTCAAACATTGACTAACTTCTAAAGTTTTCTTGCTATTGCTGCCACAGCATGAAGGAATTCATAAATTGTCAAATGAATTGTCATTTTTCTATTTTGATTTTGGTCAATTCAAAATCTATAATGTCCCTCCAATAGATTTCCAGTGGCTGAGTAAATATGCCATTTTATTCACTGTTCTCATCTAAGTAGTGATCAAAACCATGTTATTGAAATCTTATTCTCCAAGTGTCAGATTTTTTAATTAAATCCCAGCAATGTTGTAAGAAATGGACTCTTTGGCTCTCTGTACTGACCATGATGCCAAACTAAACTAATCCACATCCCTCTGTAAATTAATCCTATCTGCCTGCATGAGGCCTATATTCCCCTATTCACCATCTGTTCATAACTGTCTAAATGCTCCTTTAAAATGTCCCTGGCAGTGCCTTCCAGGCACTTAGCACTCTTTTTTTTAAAAAACATAGAATTCCTCTTAAGCTATCTCATGTTAACCATCAATGTCTTAAACCTACTGAATTTCTTGGATAAATATTTTTAGCAGCATTCAGATTTCCCATGACTTAAAAAGTAGTGTAGGAAATCACGAATGCGCACACATGATTCACAACAGTTTATAACTGGTCTTCTTTGATGCTGATTGTTGTTCACATCTGTTCTTTAGCTATAACCCTTATTCTATGACTTGATTGGCTCATATCTTCCTGCCAATCTGGTTTAAACCCACGTGGATAGCAGCAGTGTTTCTCCCTGCCGGGATATTGGTTTCCCTCCAGTTAAGGTGTAGCCCATCCCTCTTGTACAGATTGCTCCTGTTCTAGAAGAGATGCCAGTGAGCCAGAAACCCTGCCCACTGCACCAGCTCATCAGCCATGCATTCATAACCCCCTACATTTGCTGTGCAGTACCTCATACCAGTGTCATTTGTATTTACATGCACCACATCTTCTGGCTACACATGCTCCCCTTGAGATTATTTTGTATGCACTCAGACATCTGTCATTGGCACCTGAGAGGCAGCATGACTGCAATGGTGCTTCTTCATGCATCCAATCTGAGCTCATCAATTTTATCAACTGTCCATCTCTGACACATCCCTCCCCTTTCTTGATGTATCTCTCCACCCCCGGAGATAAACTGTCAACCGACATATCTTATAAACCTACCGATTCCCATGATTATCTTGACCATGCCGCTTCCCACACCATCTTTGTAAAAATGATACTCCCTTTTCTCAGTTCCTTCGCCTCCACTGCATTTGTTCCCAGGATGTGGTCTTTCTTTCCAGGACATCAGAGATGTCTTCCCTTCCTCCACTGTTGATGCTGCCCTCACCCACATCTCCTCCATTTCCCGAACATCTGCGCTCACCCAACTTCCCGCCACCTTAACAGTGATAGAGTTCCTCATGTCTTTGCCCACCATCCCATGAACTTGCACCTCTAACACATCATCCTGTGCAACTTCCACCATCTCCAAAGAGATCCTACCACTAAACGTATCATTTCCTCTTCCCACCCCACCCCTCCTGCCACTCCGCTTTCTGCGGGGAATTCCTCCCTTTGCAATTCCCTTGTCCGTTCGTCCCTCCACACTAATCTCCCACCCAACACATATCCCTGCTAACAGCCTAAGTGTTACACCAGCCCATTCATCTCCTCCCTTCCCTCCATTCGGGGCCCCAAAGAGTTCTCCCAGGTGAGGCAATACTTCACCTATGGATCTGCCAGGGTCATTGGCTGTGTCCAGTGCTCTAAATTGGTGAGACCCGTTGTAAATTGGGAACCGCTTCTTTGAGCACCTCCGCTCCTTCTGCCAAAAGTGGAACTTCCCAGTGGCCAAACATTTTAATACCGATTACCATTCCAACAAGTCAGTCAATGGCCTCCTGTTGTGCCAAGATGAGGTCACACTCAGGTGCAGGAGCAACACCACCTATCTGTTTGTTTAGCCTCCAACCAGCATGAATACCAATATTCCCCCCCTCTTCCTCTCATCTATTCCTCACTGTGGCCTTGTACCTCTTCTCACCTGCCTATCACTTCCCTGGGTCATCTTCTTCCCTTTCTCCTGTGGTCCACTCCATTCTCCTATTAGATTCCTGCTTCTCCAGTCCTTTTCCTTTCTCACCCACTTGGCTTCACCTATCACCTTCCAGCTACCCTCCTTCCCCTCCCCTTATCTTTTTTATTCTGGTGTCTTTCTCCTTCCAGTTCAGCACTGAAGAAGATCTTGGCCTGATGCGTCAGCTATTCATTTCCATAGCTACTGCCTGACCTCCTAAGTTCCTCCAGCATTTTGTGTGTGTCTCTTTTGTGGCCACAGAATATCCTACCCGCCCCTAACTATTGAATCACCTATCACTATTGTCCTGCCTGTCTTCTTCCTTACTTGCTGAGGCTCAGAGCCTTCTCAGTGTCACCAATATGACTGCTTCCGCTACATTATATTTGTTGCGGAGGGAAATGGCCACGGGGGAACCTGCATTTAAGATACTGATTGTAAACTTAAAATTAAAGAAGGAATGATTTCAAAGAATTTTCTGTTTTTAGGTCTTTAATGCCGAGAAGATGAAAGCTGGAGGTGTTCTAATCTATCCTGATCCGGCAGATTATAAACTGGAAAGAGATGTGGCTATGTTTGGACATGTAAGTATGGTAGCATTTCAGTTTAATGTGTAGTGGTAACTGTACCTCTGCTTTGACTTGCTGGGCACACCCATTATTTTCTTAAATGTGTGTGCTTTGAATAAAAGGGCTACAGGGTTATCAATGAATGTATTGCAAAATATGTAGCATGGAGTATTTTTTTAAATGACTTTTAGTATTCACAGTGAGTAGGATATTTTCTGGCTTGTCTGTTTACTGCAGCATTCTCGTTTTTATTTACACCTGTACCTGATTGTTACGCTTCTAGCACTGACCACAAAATTGCTTTTTTTTGGTATCTTGTTGGCATCTGAACAGGAAAAAATGTAGGAATGAGAAAAGGAAACCAGAGTCATTAACTTTTAGGTGTAAGTGCAGTTGATGTTTGGAATTGAGGGAGTGGTAAGAGCTCATCATGAAGTCATTCCCTCCAGTGTTCAGCTATCAATGTCTGCAGCATTGTGGGTGAATAAAAAGTGGATCTGTTTATAGTTGTGGAATTTTTGGTAGATTTGATCATGTAATGTTTGATCATCATTTCTCAGTGGGTTTATTTTATAAAAAGTGGAAATATTGTGGTAATTTTCCTTGCTTTGAACATGCTGCTGGGATTACCAGACCCTGAATCCTCATAGCTAGAATGTCATCTAAGGGCTAGTTAAATGAGGTTAATGATTCTGAATCATTGAAGAAGCATGGTGTGATACTCAGCCACAGAATCTTGGCTAGCTTAACATTAGTGCCAACTTTTATAATGTTTAATTACAAAAATTAAAAATTTACGTATAAATTTTAAAAATTTAAAAATGGTAATTAACGTATTACCATTGGCTTGTAATAAATCAGCTATTGATGTGAATTCATCCGAACAGCAACGTAACTCAACAAGGCATAAGGACAGTGATGAAAAAGGTCATTTCCATTAAAGAAGCACATTTAGGGTAAATATGATATGGGTATACACGAACATGTTTGAATATTCCTTCTAAGGGAAAGTGAAAGCAGTTACTTGTATGAACATTGACACACCCATGCAAGTTTACTGTTAGGAAAGAATAATTTAATTCACACCAGTATAAACTTAGATCGAAATGTATTGACAAAAATTTTTAAACTATAGAAACACAGTATTGCTATATGATACTAAATAACAAAAGGTCTGTCATATATATAAATATTAGTCTATATTGTGTACCTAATTGTTGGAGCTCATTGTCGCATAAGCGAAACAAGATTAATTCACTTAATTTACTCACAATACTGAAACAATTTTGTGCTGAAGAACCTGTCCCAGAAAACAGATAATCACACAACTTCCAAGGAAAAAAGTGTAGAGCTTTCTTCAAGGCAGTGTTCTATCTAGCTAACTAAAAGTTATCAGTACATTCTCTGAGAACATTATCTGTATGAGGATTCTTCCACCTCAGTATCTGTCCTTCCAAATGGGTTCTGTGAGTATTTCACATTGTTCTCTGATGTTCATGGGTCTATTTCCATTCTCCTTCAATCCCATGCTCTCTCACGAAAATGGTTCTCTCTTGATATTCCTGTCATCTCTCAAAGAAAAATTGTTAACAAAACAAATCTTATTGGTTAATTCAACAAGCCTAACTTAATCAACAAAATTTTTATTTCAAACAAAAAATGCAAAAAATTAAATACTTAATTGTATAATGTAATTAAAGGAATATTTTGAGAAAATCTGTCAAAAACAAAATACCCAACAGCATATTGTATTAATAAAATAAAACATGGTCTTAAACCAGGTTATTACATTTAAAATTTAAATGAATGCATTTAGTTTGATGTCTTTAATTTATTTATAACATGCCTCACCTATTGCCTTCTAGTTCTTTGTCCTATAATCTTTCCTGACATCAGTGGAAACTTGCAGTCTACACTGGATCTTGACTTTTGCAAGATCTGAGTATTTTTTTCCCCCAAAGATCACCTCTGTCAGTACTCCCTCCACCTCTTCTCTCTATCTCTCCCCCCCCCCCTCCACCCCCACCCCCAACCACCACCAACACTGGTTCTGGTTTTATAGTAGGATTTCAAATCATTAAGAAAAATGAGTTATATAGTATGGCATTAATTAAACAATATAGTGTGTAGTTTAGCATGGAGGAGTGCCCTATGTCCTTTAGTGATTATTACTTTGTTAATTGTGCAGAGTTAATATATGATTTATTCTGTTTCAAAAGGTTCACATGGGCTTGGGTGATCCTTGGACTCCTGGATTTCCATCATTCAACCATACACAATTTCCTCCAACCAAATCATCAGGACTACCTGGTATTTTGGCTCATTCAATCAGTGCCAATGTTGCCTTGCATCTTCGCCGGTTAGTACATCATTGTTCAATATGCTTCTATAATAGCCTTGAATTTCAGAAGGATTGGAATTTAGCAGGATAATGTTAGTGTTATTGACGATGTTTTTTTTTTGAAATTTCCTTTTCTACTTTATTTAATTACAGTGCCTATAAACAGTATTCACACACACCCCCCCCCCCCCCAACGAAGTTCTCATGTTTTATTGTTTTACAAACATTGAAACATGGTGGATTTAATTTGTGAGTGAACAGCCCTTTTCAAGTCCAGCCTCAAATTCTCAATTAGATTGAGGTTTGGACTCTGCCTTAGCTACTGCAGGACAATAACTCTGTTGCTTTTAAGCCATTCCTGTATAGGCTTTATGCTTGGGTCATTACCTTACCTGAAAACAAATCTTCTCCCAAGTCACAGTTCTCTTCCAAACTGCATCAGGATTTTGCTGCATTAATTTTGCTCTCTACCTTCACAAGGCTTCTAGGGCCTGCTGTAGTAAAGCATCCCTGCAGCATGATGCAGCCTCCACCGTGCTTCGCAGTAGGGATGGAGTATTTTTGATGTGCGTATTTGGCTTACAGCTAACATAGCATTTAGTCTGATAGCCAAAAAGATCAATTTTGGTTTCATCAGACTTATAGAACCTCCTTCCAGCTGACTAGAGACTCTCCCTATGCCTTCTAGCGAACTCTAGCTGAGATTTTACATGAGTTTCTTTTCCAAGAATGGCTTTCTCTTTGTCAAGAGATTAATGTCAAAAAAGCCAAACTAAATATACTGCGATTCAATGTTGTAAAACATGAAAACTTTCGGGGGTGGGGGGTGGTGAATACTCTTATAGGCACTGTATGTCAATCACAAATTAAGGAACTTTTGATTAGAACATAAGTGCATTGTCTGTTTTCCTTTTTCGTAACCTTTCCTCGCCATAAGACCTATGGTCAGAATTGGGTCATTTGGTACAAGTTTGCTCTGCCATTCCATCATGGCTGATAATTGTCCTTCTCAGCCCCATTCTCCTGCCTTCTCCCCATAACCCTTTGATACCCTGATTAATCCAGAACCTGTCAACCTCTAAGTATACCTAATGATTTGGGCTGCACAGCTATCTATGGCAAAGGATTCCTCAGGCTAAAGAAATCTTCCCCCCACCATCTGCTTCGAAGTAGATGTCCCTCTGGTCCTAGACTTGCCCACTATAGAAAACATTCTTTCTACATCCACTCTATTCAGACCTTTCAATATTCAATACTTTTCAATGAAATTCCTTCCTTTCCACCCCCCCCCCCCCCCCCACCATTCTTCTAATCTCTAGCGAGTGCAGGTCCAGAACTGTTGTATGTTAAATCTTTAAATCTTTCATTCCGGGGATCATTTTCATGAACCTCCTCTGGGCTATCTCCAATGCCAGCACATCCTTTCTTAGATAAGGGGCTCAAAACTGCTCGTAATATTTCAACTGCAATCTCACCACCCACTTATTTCAACTCATTGTACCTTTTTTGCTGGTGGTGAAATTTCCATCTTCTTGCTTTACATTTCTAATCCACCTCTAGCCAGTGGTGTACTCTGTTGTTGTTTCTAGGTCTTGTTTCAATGACATTCGGATTCACTACTTGTAGGTGTAGGTCTCTCATTGCCATGTAATTCCAATTTGAAAGAACTTTTCAAAAGAATCGTTACGGGCCCAATGGGCAGTAAGTTCTTTGAATTGCCATGCTTGCTGAAGCCTTCCTCACAGATCTTGCTCCTGGCAGAGATTGGCATGTGCACAGATAATTGGTGAACGTGTAGCTGGGAAGAACAAGAATCATGTACGATTCCCCATATTGTTGTGGTAAACATTGTCACTTTGACAGGAAGATTTGAACAGCAGAAAAGGAATAGCTTTTGGCTTTTGATTTTTTTTTTGGATTGACTTGAATGAAATGTGGGTGTGATTTGGGAACTTTGGGAAAAAGTGGGGACTAATACGTTATAGCAAAGTCCAAGTCTCCTCTCCCACTGGTCTCTGCACGATTTCTCATTTTTCAGAATATTCTGGGCCCCTTTGTCTTTGACCACTGTCATCCTTCTCACTTATTATATTTGAGCTCTAGAGCATTATAATATTAGTGATTCTGAAATGCATTAATTGAAAGTTGTGTCGGGTTTTAACTGCATGGACATTCAAGTCATATGGTTCAAATTTTGTTCCTTTTTGCTGTATAATCGATTTTTTTTTTGAAGTTGATAGTGATTTCTGTTTAGGATTTTCTTGAACTCTGAAGGTATTTCTAATCTGTAACTCTTTAACAGATTGCTTGGTGGTGCAGATACTCCAGGTAGTTGGGAGGCCCGTGGAACCAAACTTGGACCAGGATTTCATAATGATGGTGGACAAATAAAGATGGAAATAAATAATGTTGAAGAAGTGAGAGAGATACATAATGTATTTGGTGTCATCAAGGGTAACGAAGAAAAGGGTAAGATAATAGCTTTAACTTCAAATTAAAGAAAACTGTCTAATGACAGCACAACTGATTCCTGTAATTAGTTTGGATAAGGCCTTAAGCCAGAGAGCAAATATTTGTGTATTTCTCTTGCCTTGGATTGAATAATTGTAAACTTTTTCCTAAAGGCATTCAAAATGCTGCTAAATTTGGTCAATTTTCAGATTATGGAACTAGTATTGGTAATGGGTTAAAAATAAAATAACATTGGAAGGTATCAAATGTGGAAATGAAAGTAATGGGAAATGTAGAGTTGGATATTTATCCTGTAGAAATCTGAAGTTATTGACTAGATATTTACAAAGCAGTATCTTTGTGCTCAGTGCTTGTTTCTCATTTTGAGAAAAATTGACTACACCATGATCAGAATCTTCCTAATAAATATCACAGGTGTTAATGTATCTATGTGAAATATCTGGAGGTAGCTGCTTTTTCTTAGTGCATGCAGGTTAGTGTTGTTATGATCCCAGCCCCCTCCTTTGTGAGAATCGCAAGAGCACTAGTTGAGGGGCGGGGGTCAGTAGACCCAGGAAGTGGGAGAGAGAGAGAGACGTGCTGAATAGACACAGGAAATGGGAGAGAGAGACGTGCCGAATACCGCGTTCCACCGGGATGCAAAATAAGGTGACATTGACTATTGTCTCATGGAAACCACGTGTAAAGCCCTCGGGCAAAGTGAGCTGGTTGAGAGAGAGATTGCATCATCCCAACCTGATTGACACCTGCGATCCCGTGAGGAAGTATAAAGGAGGGTCTGGGGGGGGGACAACCCCTTCAGACGCACCAAGAAGACACGATAGCGATCCCGTCGTAGTGGGAAGTCATTTTGAAGGAAGCCACTTGCGTTAGATTCCGAATCTGGAGTCTGTGGCTGGAATCACGGAAAACCGCTTTTAACTAACAACGGGGAAGCCCGCTCCCCTGATTCCATGGATTTGCTTCATAAAGACCCGGGCAAGTTTTCCTTTTCTCACCAATCTCTCTCTCTCTCCAACACGTGAAACCCAGTGGTTCCCAAAAGGCTGAAGCCTGCAGACTTCTGAGTGACTTTTATATTTCCAGTGGACAATATATTATCCCCTAGACCAGGGGTCGGCAACCCACGGCTCTTTCATCTCTGTGCTGCGGCTCCCCGTGGTTTGTTAGTTTTTGAAATGTAATTCGAAATTTGAAGATTATGGTGATCTTGTACAATCTAAAAATGTTGTGGAGACCCCATTTCCTGGCACATCCGAACCGGCTCACAATTAGCCACCGTTCCGGCTAAGGGAGATAGCCTACAGGGGTTTGTGAGTACGTGTCTTTTGGAGCATCCGCGCCCATGGGGACGGGTTGAGGGAGGCTTTAAAGCAAGGCTGTTTAGTTCGAATAAAGTTACCTTTGACTGCAGTGTCTTTATTTTAGCGCTGCGTGTAGCACCCTTTGACTGCAGTGTCTTTATTTTAGCGCTGCGTGTAGCACACCGCAACAACGTGTTTTTTATCGCTATTAATATACATCACTGCCAATGCCTGACACCCGCCAGTGCGCGCTTTCTTTTAATTCTTCGATCCAAGGTAGGCTAACTATGGAGAAACCTTCAACCCAACGTCTTTTTTTCGGAGTTCAAAATGTTTTTGTTGCATGCAGAAATGTAATTTCGTTTTCTCTGCAGGAGTTCATCAATTTCATAAATGCAACACATTATAGTTTGTTTATACATAGCATAAAGGCAAAAAAAAACCGTTGTATGCAGTGTTATTTCATTTTAAATGTCAAACGGGTTTTGTGGCTCCCAGTGTTTTCTTTTCTGTGGGAAATGGGTCCATATTGGCTCTTTCAGTGGTAAACGTTGCCGACCCCTGCCCTAGACAAACGATAGAACGATTTCTTAAGGATGATTATTACTTTACCCGCGCTTTAGATTGAGTATTGACGACGTATATTATCTGAATGTTTGCATTAACCTTATTTTTGTGCCCCTTTATAAATAAAAACTTTTGAAAATAGTGCCATCAGACTTCAACGGACCTCTCTATCTTTGCTGGTAAGTGATCCAGTTATGGGATACGTAACAGTGTAAGTACTATTCTAAAAACATTTGCTGTTTCTTTTTTAGATCATTATGTTGTGATTGGTGCTCAGCGTGACTCCTATGGATCTGGCGCAGCAGAATCTGGAGTTGGAACTGCTTTGCTGTTGGAGTTGGCAAGAGTCTTTTCCAAGATGGTTAAAGGTGAAAGCACAGATCATGCTTGTGATGAAGGAATTAGTGGAACTGATTAGTACGGACTGTACTGATGACTGGAAGAGTCCATGCGTGTAGAACAAAGGGTTGAAAAGAACAATAGCCAATCATATATTGAGAAAGAGTTCTTGAGAGTGGGAAGTGAGAGTGAGATGCACATACACACAATGCAAAGTAAAAAGAGCAGAGATCCAAATGCTGTCAGTGTAAAGAGTGGGAGAGTTTGGTGAGAGGGAAGAGAGCTAGAAAGAGTGAGGATCAAGGCTATGAAGAACAGGAGAGACTGACAGCAATTTGAAGGTTACAAGAAGAAAAATCTGCAGTATGACATCACACAAGGTAATAAATGATTAGCACTGAGTGTGACAACAACATATGTAAGACTGAGTTTGAATAGCTAGTGACTAAATTAGAAAGCAGATCCTCAAAGGTTGGAAACTGGATTATTATCTGTTATGAAGTAACTGGTTCAGGATTGACCAAATTGAGGAGATAAATGCATGGACAGTTAGATGTGTGAGAAGTCAGTTCCAGTTTTGCGCATGGTATCAGCGCTATGAAAAGAGAGAGCTGTTCCGGGGGGACAGACTAATGCTGAAGTGTACTATTCAACATTTGGTGCAGTGGTTCTTTCTGAGACCATACCAAAACTAGTGTGTGCAATTTTGACCTGGTCTTCTTAGAAGTTGTAATTGTTCTGGAAGGGGCATAGAAAAAAATTGCCAATCGGATTCAGAGGATACCAGGGTTGTAGTTTGCCAAAGTTGGGTGAGTAGTCACTGGAGTTTGGTTCAATTATGAGGGATCTCATTGAATAATATTCTAAGAAATCTTGACAAACTGGGTATAGAGTGAGTGTTTCTCACTGGCTGGAGAAGAGACATCTGAATGGTGGTGTCACTGTTTCAGTATATGAGATAAGGTATTTACAATTAACAAAATATTTCCTTATCTGAGAGTGGTAAATCTGGAATTTTCTAATACAGAAGGTGGTAGGGGTCAAATTACTGGATGTGTTTAAGGAGGAGGTAGATTGATTTCTAGAGAAAAGACATCACGGGGTGTGGTGGAAAAATGTATGCTTTTGAGACAGTGTCAACCACATTCAGGGCAGAATCAATAGGCGTGTTGTGCTTCTCTGTTGGTCCAAAATCAACAGTAACAATAATCTAATTACACAAAACTATACTAACAGTAAGAGCAAATTTGCATGAATATTGTAATTGTCCTTGAAGATTAAAATGCAACTCCACTTTAAGGTTTAAAATGAATGCTGAAAAAATAATGTCTCCATAGGTATTGCTTAATGTGGTGTGTATTATAAGCATATTCTGGGTTTTTTTTCAAATTTCCAGCACATGCAGTGCAGGCTGGGCTCCACAGATTGAAACTAATATCTTGCATGTTTTAAATTTAGATGGATTCAGACCTAGACGAAGTATAGTCTTTGCAAGTTGGAGTGGTGGTGATTTTGGAGCAGTTGGAGCAACTGAATGGCTGGAGGTAACAGGATTTTGAAAAACTGCCTGACTTTATAAATTTATGAATTATTTGCAAAATTTTGGATGGAGGGTATTAGCTTCTAAACTCTTTAAAGACATGTTTAATATACTTCTCAATTTTTCCACATTTTTAAGGAGCATAGATTATAGCATATTGCTTAGTGGAAATAGGCCACAAGACTTAGGAGCAGAATTGTGTCATTCAGGCCATTGAGTCTACTCTGCCATTCCATTATGGCTGATTTATTATCTCTCCCAACCCCTTTCTCCTGCCTTTTCCCCATTACTTCTGATGCCCTGACTAATCAAGAACCTTTCAACCTCCAATTTAAATATACCCAATGACTAGGCCACCACTGTCGTTTGCGGCAATGAATTTCACAGAATCGCCACTCTTTAGCTAAAGAAATTCATCCTGATCTCAGTTCTAAATGGGCGTCCATCTATTCTGAGGCTGTGCGCTCTGGTCCAAGATTCCAGTTCTATAGGAAACATCTACTCTGTATCCAATCTATCTAGATCTTTCAATAGTCAACAGGTTTCAAATAGATATCCCCCGCTCCGCCCAGCATTTTTATGAACTTTAGCAAGTATAGTCCAAAAACCATCAAACACTCCTCATGCATTAGCCCTTTCATTCTCAGAATCATTCTTCTGGACTTCCTCCAATGCCCGCTCATTTTTTCTTAGATAAGAGACCCAAAACTGCTCACAATATTCCAAGTGCATTACATCCTTTATTTTTAAATTCTTGTCCTTTGGAAATAAACGCTAACATTTCATTTGCTTTCTTTATCACTGAGCTAATCTGTAAGTTAAACTTCAGTGAATCCAGCACGAGTACTCTCAAGTCCCTTTGCACCTCTGATATTCGGATTTTCACCCCGTTTAGAAGATAGTGTATCCCTTTATTCCTTCTACTAAAGTGCATGACCATATACTTCACTACACGATATTCCATTTGCCACTTCTTTGTCCATGCTCCCAATCTGTCTTAAGTCTTTCTGCAGAGTCTGTTTCCTTAACACTACCTGTCTCTGCACCTCTCTTCATATCATCCACAAACTTGACCACAAAGCCATCAGTTCTGTCATCCAAATCTGAAATATAATGTGAAAAGAAATGGTCCCAACACTGACATCTGCAACACATCACTCGTCACCAGCAGCCAACCAGAAAAGGCCCCCTTTATTTCCTCTGTTTCCCTCCTGTCAGTCAGCCAATCTTCAAGTTCAAGTTTAACTATCATTCAATCATACATGCACACAGCCAAACAAAACAGCATTACTCTGGGGCCAAGGTGCAAAACACAGTATCAACAGTCATACACAGCACAAGGCACATGTAGCTTATACAAGATAGCAACTAAAAATACAGTCATATCCATTCCAATTCCCTGAGTGACATCCTGCAAATTGGTGCTGCGTGGATGGTATTGGTAAGAATAGGCAGTTTGCAGCTTGTCATTCCACCAATCCAACCCCCCCCCCCCTCCAACCCAGCTTGGCGGCCGCGCTATACCGCCTCTGGCGTCGCTTCTCTTCTACTGCTGCAATAGGCAAACCCGTGGCTTAAGGCCCAGTCCTTGCTACAACTGAGTTCAAACAGCTACCCCCCCCCCCCCCCCCCCCGCCATCTGTCACGCCAATAAGCAAGGGAGGTGGATGTGCCATTTTACATTTTCATTGTCCAACAGGCTCTTGCAATTGCAAGAGAAACATCCAGGACAGACTGCACATCCCCTTCATGCACCGACTCCAATGCCATCTTGTAGCAGGTAGTAACACAGTCCGCACCAAGCCTAGATGCTCTTCCATTGAGCAGCTTGCTGATGGGTAGGCCTGCTATCCATGCTATAGGATCTTTCCAGTAATGCCATGGGTTTTAGCCCTGTTAAGCAGCCTCATGTGTGGCACTTTGTCAAAGGTTTTCTGTATAAGCCAAGTAAACAACATCCACTGATTCTCCTTTCTCTATCCTGCCTGTTATTTCCTCAAAGAATTCTAACTGATTTTTTAGGCAAGATTTCCTTAAGGAAACCATGCTGTCTTTGGACAATGCCTGCCTTCGGGTATCCCAAAACCTTATCTCAGTGAACTCCAAGCATCTTCCCAACCGCTGAAGTCAGGCTAACTGACCTATATTTCCTTTCTTCTGCCTCCACCCTTCTTAAAGAGTGGAGTGACATTTGTAATTTTCCAGAACCTAGTGATTTTTAAAAGATCGTTAGTGATGCCTCCACAATCTCTTCAGCTGTCACTTTCAGAACCCTAGCGTGTAGTCCATCTGTTTCTGGTGACATGTCTATCTTTAGATCTTTCAGCTTGCCAAGCAACTTCTTAGTAATAGCAACTACACTCGCTTCTCCTCCCCGACGCTTTTGAATTTCTGGCATACTGCTACTGTCTTCCACATAGAACATAGATACTTACAGCACGTTACAGGCCCTTTGGTCCACAGTGTTTTGCCAACCATGTAACTTACTCTACAGACTGCCTAGAATTTCCCTAGGACATAGCCCTCTCTTTTTCAAAGCTCCATGTACCTATCTGAGAGGCTCTTAAAAGACCCTTTTATATCTACAATACAGTGAAGAGTGATGTAAAGTAATTAAGTTCATCTGCTATGTTTTTGTCCCACATTATTACCCTTTACTGTCATTCTCCAGCAGTCCGATAGCCTCTCTCGTGCTCCTTCTATATCTGGAAGAAAAACTTCCAGTATCCTCTTTTTATATTATTCACTAGCTTATCTTCATATTTCATCTCTTCTCTCATTATGGCTTTTTTAGTTGCCTCCTGGTGGTTTTTTAAAACTTTCTCATTCTGTAACTTCCCTCTAATTTTTGCTATTATCCTATGTTCTCTCTTTTCCCTTTATGCTGTCTTTGTGACCTTCCTTGTCAGCCGGTGTTGCTTCATTCTCCCTTCGGAATACTATAATTGTATCCTGCACCAAGTTCGAAGTAAAATTTATCATTAGTGTACATATATGTCATTGCATTCAGCCTTGAGATTCTTTTTTCCTTGAGCATGCTCAGCAAATCTATAGAATGGTAATTGTAAACAGGAAAAATGAAGGAAGAAGAGCATAGAAGGCATCAAACTGTTGAAATACAACCAACATTAAAATAACAACAAATAAGAGCATGAAATCACAAGATATAAGAGTCTTTTAAGTGAGATCATTGGTTGTGGGAACATCTCAATGGATGAGTATAATTATCCTCTTTTGTTAAAGTGCCTGATGGTTGAGGGGTAGTAATTGTTCTTGAACTTGATGGTGCAAGTCCTGAGGACATTGTATTTTCTGCCTGACAGCAGCAGCGAGAAAAGAACATGTCCTGAAAGGTGAGGATCTTTGATAGATGCTGCTTTCTTACAACAGCAGCCTCCTAAGTGTTCCTTATCTTAAACTCCCTAATCGAATCTGATTCATTGCACAACATCCAATCCAGAATCGCTACTTTCCTAGTGGGAACCATAACCTGCTCTAAAAATCCATCTCATGGGCATTTTAAAATACCCTATCGTCAGGTCCAGCATCAACCTGATTTTTCCCAATTTACCTGCATATTAAAATCCCCCATGACCATCATAACAATGCTCCTTTTACATGCCCCGTCTCCCATTGTAATTCCCCACATCCTGTTTGGAAACCTGTATAAAATTCCCATCAGGGTCTTTTTAATCTTAGTTTTCTAACTGTACCTACTACAAGGATTCTACATTTTCCGATTCTCTCTCTTCTTTCTAAGGATTAGATTTCATATTTTACCAAAAAAGCCACCCCACCCCCTTTCTGCCCTTTCAATACAATGTGTAATCCTTGGTTATCAAACTCACAACTAAGATCTTCTTTCAGCTATGATTAGTGATGCCCATAACATAAAACCTGCCGATCTCTAACTGTACTACAAAATCGCTTACCGTAAATTCCAGACTATAAGCCGCTACTTTTTTCTCACGCTTTGATCACTGCAGCAACACTGCGGCCTATACTACGGTGCGGCTAATGCATGTTTTTTTTCATGCCGCCAAAAACATTTTGCCTCGTAACAGTAGACTGTTATGAATCCCGTAACTGGAGAACTTACCAGCAAAGATAGAGAGGTCTGTTGAAGTCTGATGTCACTATTTTCAAACGTTTTATTTATAAAGGGACACAAAAGTAGGGTTAATACATACATTCAGGTAGTGCACATCGTCAACACTCAATCTAAAGCGCGGGTATAGTAATACTCATCATTAAGTGAGCTCTGCTGTTGTCTAGTGGTTAATAGATTGTCCGTTGGAAATATAAAAGTCACTCAAAGTCTGCTGGCCTCAGCCCGTTGGAAATCGCTGGGTTTCACGTGGAGCGACCGAGAGAGAGATTGGGGGAGAAGAGAAAGAACTTGCCGAGTCTTGATGAAGCTTCCGTGAAATCGGGGGAGCGTTGGTTTCCTCTCCCCGATGTTAGTTGAAAGCGGTTTCCTGTGATTCCAGCCACAGATTCCAATACCGGAATCTAAAGCACATGGCTTCCTTCAGAATGGCTTCCCGCTGCTGCGGGACCACCCTCTCGTGTCTTCTTGGTGCGTCTGAGGGGCTGTCCCCCTGAGACTCTCCTTTATACTTCCTCACGGGGTCGCAGGAGTCAGTCAGGTTGGGATGATGCAGTCTCTCTCTCAACCAGCCCACCTTGCCCGAGGGCTTTTCACGTGGTCTCCATGAGACAATAGTCGCTGTCGCCTTATTCTGTATCCTGGGTGGAACGTGCAATTTGTATTGTTATGATCCCAGCCCCCTCCTTTGTGAGAATTGCAAGAGCACCCATCGAAAGGTGGAGGGGGGTCAGTAGACCCAGTCAGAGAGAGAGAGAGAAACGTGTCAAATTGCAGGTCCCACCAGGGATACAGAATAACAACAGCGACTATTGTCTCTGAATGTTTGTATTAACCCTATTTTTGTGTCCCTTTATCAATAAAAACGTTTGAAAATAGTGACATCAGACTTCAACGGACCTCTCTATCTTTGCTGGTAAGTTCTCCAGTTACGGGATTCGTAACAGCACGTTTCTCTCTCTCTCTCCCCGACTGGGTCTACTGACCCCCCCCCCCCCCCTTCGACGGGTGCTCTTGCGATTCTCACAAAGGAGGGGGCTGGGATCATAGCAAGACCAATAAAATTGATGAGTAGTTCACAGAGGTCCAATGAAATTGTACGATAAATCAAGCGCACTTTCACAATTAAATTATTGTAAATCAGTCATTTGTACTCACCCTCATCAACATGGAAAACACTCGAAGAAAAGCATATGATGCAGCTTTTAAGTTAAAGGCGATCAATAACTTTTCCTGGTAGGCTGCAGTATATATATTTTTTTACCAGTCGTTAGGAGATACTGGAATGTTGTTCGTGCACTGTTCAGTAAAAAAGTATACGCAACGTAATTTGTGTGTTACCGATACGTAGGTATATTTAAAAGTAGCTGTGTTACAGGCACTGTTCAAAAAAAAGCATTTGCAATATGTATTTGCTTATGTTACCATACGGATTTAATTAAAAGTTAAAAAATCCTCACGTGTAATATCTTTCTGTGTAAATATCTCCTATTACAACGTGGGACACCTGCGGCTTAAAATCCGGTGCGGCTTGTACAAGTACAAAATTGATTTTCTTTCTAAAATTAGAGTGTGCGGCTTTTAATCAGGTGCGCTCTGTAGTCCGGAATCTATGGTACTTTATGTCGGATGCTGCATGCATTCAAATATAACATCTTCAGTCCTGTTTTTCTCATCCTTTTCAATTTTTGTCTGCATGTTACAGTTCAACTCATCCCAACTTTGACTACAATTTTGCTCTATCATCTGCCTGTTCTTCCTCATGATCTCACGATAAACTGCATATCAACTGCCCCATCCTCAGCCCTATTTCTCTGGTTCCTATCCTCCCAAATTAGTCTAAACCTTCTCCAACAGCTCTAGCAAACCTGCCTGCAAGAATATTGGTCGGCCTCGAATTCTGTCCGTTCATACTTTCCTCAGCTGAGATTCCAGTGATTCAAAAATCTGAATCCCTGCCCCCTGCACCAGTTCCTCGGCCATGCATTCATCAGCCAATTCATCCTATTCCTCCCTCACTGGTACTTGGCACAGGCAGCAATTCAGAGATAACTACCCTGGAGGTTCTGCTTTTCAGCTTTCTACCTAATCCCCCATATTCTCTCTTCAGGACTTCATCCCTTTTCCTACCTATGTCATTGGTACCAATATGTTGCACAACTTCTGGATGTTCACCGTCCTTTCTGAGTCAAACCTGACCCTGGCACGAGGGTTTCTTTCATGTTGTCAGAATGTCCATTCTGCTCCTCCAACTATAGAATCCTCTATCACTACTGCACTCATCTTCTCCCCTTTTCCTTTTATAGGCATAGAGCCAGACTCCGCGTCAGAGATCTAGCCACTGCGGCTTACCCTCCCTGAAAGGTCATCTCCCTCCCCCCCCCCCCCCCCGCAGTATCCAAAGTGATGTACTTACTATGAGGGGGAATGGCCATCGGAGTACTCTGCACTGGCTGCCTATTCCCTTGTCCATTCCTGACAGTCACCCAGGTACCTGCCTCCTGCACCCTTGGGGTGACTTACCTTCTTATAACTCCTGTCTGTCACCACCTTATTCTCCCATATGAGCCGAATATCATCCAGTTGCAGCTCCAGTTCCTTAATATGGTCTCTATGGAACTGCAGTTTGATGCGCTTTGTGCAGACATGGTTATCAAGGATACTGGAGGTCTCCCAGAGTTTCCACGTCTCACCTGAAGAAGATATCACTCACCCTGGATCTGTTCTCACTGCACTAGCCATGTACTAATAGACAAAGAGAGGAAAAAAAAGACTTGCGAGAAACTTATTTAGAGCCTCCATCTGTTCTCACCTAAGCTTAGTCCATCTTTTTAAGGATCCTACTTAATCCGTCCTCAAGACTGCTGAGGATTGTAGCCTTGCCAGTATCTTCTGCAACCGAAGAACAAGTAGTAAGATTTAACCTTCAAATTTGAAAGTCTTGTGTATAAAGAATGCCACCAAACTCTGTCAATTGTAACAAATGATATGCCTTTTTATTGAGTTCCCAGCTGTGAGCTACTTCTCCACAACCACAAGCCTATCAGAGTGCACTCTGCATATTTGAAGCTGCCAAATATGTTCTCAGATTTTATCTGTATGAGACACAAAGTTAAATTGGGTTTAATTTGTATGTTGTCTGTGTAAAGAAACAGTAGTAGCATCATTAGAGTTTGTGTACCTTGAGGAGCATATCATTGCAAGATTATGGTCTTTGATTATTTGAGAAAATGCAAATTTTCTTGCTGTTTTTTGCTATAAAAGCCTTGCTCTGATCTTGAGATCATTACTAATTAAGTGTTTGCATCTGTACTACAGTCAAAAATAATATAAAGGAATTGGTTACATTGAACTTTGCTCCTGCTGATTGAATCTGGTATCTTCCATGTTTTATTTCTTTGTTTCATGAATTGATTCAATCAAGTTAGAATAGTCTTGAAAATATCAAAGAATGGTGCTAAACACTATATTCTGTGGATGCTGTAAATCCAAAGTAACACAGTGTTGATAACAAGGAATGAAATAATTTCATCTGCTGAACATCCATGTTTTCTCACTGTGATTCTTGTGCTATCTGCTTTTCTTGGCAACAATAAACTATGAAATCTGAAAGTGACCAGATGTAAAAAATTTTTATGAATGTTTTCATGTGGATAACCAGTGGAAGATTTGTGCTACTTTTTAAATTTAGTTCTCTAATCAATCACCATAAACCTATTTCTCATTTAACTAGTCCATGCCACTTCCAATCTGCTGTGTTTTTGTTTTAACCAGTAGACCTAATTTGAGTTTCAAATACACTTTAGGCAGAGTGATGTGAATCAATTGGTTAATCCTTTAATCCTTTCTAAGGAAATCTTAATCATTACCTTTGACAATGTTGTGTTCTCAAGTAACAGATGATTTTTTAAAAAATATATACTATCCATCTTCATAAGGTGGGTGAGAAAAGTGGTATTTGAGGGGGAGAAAAAGTAACTGGGGTGGGGGAGCAGGATGTGGAACTAATTTTAACTGATCTTTCTCCCTAGGGATACATGTCTGTGTTGCATTTGAAGATATGTGCCTACATTAGTCTTGACAAGGCAGTGGCTGGTAGGTCCTTAATGATTTTTAACTGTAGTTTTGGAGGTTAATATGGAGCATTTGTGGGCAAAATGGGCTTGTAAGCATTTGAACCCAATCCCATTCATTGGTGAGCTGGGCTACAAACCGATTTAGATGAAACTTTAGATTGATGCAATGTATTGGGTTATTCCTGAAGCAGATTGTTCAGGTTTTTATTCTGAAATATAGCTCAACAGTGTCAACTATGGTCTTACTGAAGGTATCTCAAAAAAGCACACTCATTCGTTTGAAGAAGAGTGCGGGACATAAGCAAACTTTGCAGGCATTTGGGAAATCTCAGAATGAGAAGAACTTTACATCTTAACCCAACATTCCTCCTCATTCTGTTTAAAAATTTTCAGCAGCTCAGAGAGGATCTCCATTTTTTTTACCTGGTATGCATCATGTCTCCACTTTGCTCATGTGCCACTATCATGAATGGGTGGAGCAGCAAGGATGCACATTCACAGAAGGGTTCGCAAAGTAGAGCTCAAGGTGACAAAGCAAGGGTCAAGCAAGAAGTTCTTCAAGCCTGTGTCTGATACTGTTCTCCTGAAAAAGTAGGACTAAACATTGTAACCTTCCCATTAACTGCTTGTCCCATCTTTATAGATGCCAAGTGGGAGGTGTTCAAGCTTTTATTTTGAAATACAGCCCTGCTGACTTTAATTCTGAAATGCGGTTGGATCACGTCAGGGGCTGAGGGGGGGAGGGTAGGGCAGCCATTTTTGGGGGGGGGGGGGGGTTGGCAGAGTCTTTTGATCAGACTACAGTACATAAAAACCATCCTGTGTCTTCCTTTCTTTTGCGCCATCAAAGTCATCGTCATTTTATTCTTACCCAACTATGTTCACATGCTGTCCAAATAAAGCAGCCAGAGCTTAAGTGCTCTATCCTGACTCCTGTGTTTGGTAGAGTGGAGTTTGGCATTCTATTGAACTGCGTACTTTCTACTTCACACACAAGGAGAACAGTACACAGATACTTTGCACTGAGTTGTTCAGGAACCTCAGAAGAGAAGAATCTTTACAATGACAGGCTCAGTAGACACAATGTTTTTGTTTTCTCCTCTCATCGACACCACACTAAGGTTGAATATCCTAATGTATTGATGGCAATCCAATAATATGTTTGTTAACTTGGCCAGATCTTGCTATTTCAGATCCTCTGTGGAGCCTTTATACTTTTTACCAGTGCCTCTGAACTGATTTTCGTTTTGCAGAAAGAAGAGAACCTTATTCACAGTTCTGAGCATGAGTAAAAACAGTTTCTTGTGGGCTAATTGTGGTTTATGTTCTGTCCCAGGAGGAAATGACTTTAAAATTTTTGGCAGTTCCATGTTACACACTCTAATCCATGACTCCATTGCTATGGTAAGAATTCAATTTAATAAATCTGAACTGTGCATTTTAAATTATTTTTGCATTCCATCTGCAGTTATTGGTGAACATTTGATTTCTTCGTGAAATTTTAAAGCATATTGAAATAAAAGTTTTATTGCCAGGGAGCACACAAGAAGAAAGGCAAGCGACTTGTGTGTTGCTTATTTCTGGCTAAATGTTTGGACCATTGCCTGTCTACTGTGTGTGTTCATAATAAAAAGAAAAGGCAGGTTTTCTTATTTCTTAAGGTGATATATTTTTCAACAGGTGCAGAGCCCTTTGTCTTCAGGAACCATTTTGGAAAGAGCTCAAGCAAGTAGTGAAAATTGGAAGGAAGCTGTGTAAGTTTTTAAAGTTTTCTTTAATTAGCTGTTCAATTTAATAAAATGTTCCAGATTCACATGTCCAGTTAACCTATTTAGGGGTTGGATAATTTGTCATTACTCCATCTCGATATTAAGCTATTAAGGTAGGGATATTCATAAAGTTTTAGAAACATAGAAAACCTACAGCACAATACAGTCCCTTCGGCCCACAAAGCTGTGCCAAACATGTCCTGTCTTTAGAAATTACCTAGGGTCACCCATAGCCCTCTATTTTTCTGAGCTCCATGTACCTGTCCAGGAGTCTCTTAAAAGACCCTATCATCTCCACCTCCACCACCATCGGCGGCAGCCCATTCCACACACTCACCACTCAGCGTAAAAAAAAAACAACAACAACTTACCCCTGATATTTCCTCTGTACCTGCTTCCAAGCACCTTAAAACTGTGCCCTTTCGTGCTAACCATTTCATCCCTGCGAAAAATCCTGTGACTATCCACACAATCAATGCCTCTCATCATCTTATATACCTCTATCAGGTCACCTCTCATCCTCTGTCATTCCAAGGAGAAAAGGCCGAGTTCACTCAACCTAATCTCATAAGGCATGCTCCCCAATCCAGGCAATGTCCTTGTAAATCTCCTCTAAAATCCTTTCTATAATTTCCACGTAGTGAGACGACCAGAACCAAGCACTGTATTCCAAGTGGGGTCTGACCAGGGTCCTGTATAGCTGCAACATTACCTCTCGACTCCTAAACTCAATCCCATGATTGATGAAGACCAATGCACTGCACGCCTTAACCACAGAGTCAACTTACACAGCCGCTTTGAGTGTCTTATGGACTTGGACCCCAAGATCCCTCTGATCCTCCACACTGCCAAGAGTCAGATTTTTAAATCATATTTTGTCCAGAAAAATAAATCCAACATGTATTTGACAGGCTTCCTAAGTTCTGATTTGGGAACCGCCATTTCAGAACATTTTGTGTGAATGATGTACAATTAATCAGTTTGAAGGTGAGTACTAGAATTCCTTGAGCTGTGGCACTAATTTTTAGGTGGGAACTATTTTAGCTTAAAAAAACCTTCAACATCAGACCAGATAACTATTAAATTAACACACTGTGTGCCAATATACAGTAGGTATTGTACTTCCCAAACAGGCATTCTTGCATGTGGCAAGCCCTTGCCCTCTTTCCCCCACCCCCTTCAATTTCCATTCTTCTCGCCCATCTGCTGCTCTCCCTCCCTGAATCAAAGGTTGTGGCTTTTATAAATAATTTTAATCATGTCATTGTTGTAGACTAGTGGTCGTCAACCTGTCGATCTTGGAGACTTTCCCAGTAGATCCCAGAAAGAAAAAAGAAAGAAAGAAAAAGAAATGCACAAATACTGTCAAGAGACTGTTTCCAGGTCACAGGGTTTTAGTTCCGTTCTTTCTGCCCAGTGTGCATGCATGTATCTCCCCCCACCCCGCTGCACTACACAGTGTACTTCAGTGGTCCCCAACGACCGGGCCGAAGGAAACGATATGAGTCAGCTGCACCTTTCCTCATTCCCTGTCACGCCCACTGTTGAACTTGAATACATGAGAGGTTATTACCCAAGCCCATCAGGGATCACTGGTTGGCCTTGGGTAACCGGCTGGCGGGAAGTGCCAATGCTACCGGACAGGTGGGCTCTGCCTCTGAACCTGTTCAGCACTCTGAATGTTCATGGGGAACCTGGTGCTAAAATGTTCACAGACCTCATTCGGGCTCAGGGTTTCATAAGAAGCAGAGCAGCTACCTCACTGTGATCTACTGAAACAAACTTTTGTCGGCCGATAGATCCTACAAGGGGGGGGGGGGCGGGTGCGCGTCCTAATGCACTCCTCGCTCGGTTGGTTGCTGTCTCTTTGGACTGTGACCGCCGAGGCCCCGGCACGGGAACAGATGCACCTGGCCAAGGCGGCCGGCCGGCGGGAAACTGGAGCTCAGGCCTGAAGGCTGTCTAATGAGGCAATGAAGCTCTCAAAACTGCTTTGGTACCTTGAGTCCAAGTACCCCACACTGAAAGACAAACCTGGTGAGTTTTTTCCAGTGGGAAAAAACATGAGCAAACAGAACAGCAGCTGAGAGCCTGGTGAACTAAATTGCGGAATAGACTGGACATAAGGAACCTGCTTCGAGTATCGCTGTATTCCCATCATGTTTAAACCCCCCCCCCCCGTTGGCTGGTCCACAAGAATATTGTCAACATTAAACGGGTCTGTGATGCAAAAAATAAAAATGGTGGTGACCCCCCCCCCCCCCCCGTGTTTATACGTTATTTCTAATTCCGGGTTACGGGGTTTTACTTCTGGTCTTTACTGCCCCAGTGCACATGCGTGTAATTAATAGATTTGAAGTCGATCTTGCCTTTCACTAAGGCTGAGGTAGGGGATCTTGGGCTTAAAAAGGTTGGTGACCACTATTGTAGATCATAGTGCTAAAAATACCTAACTGCACTAGGAAAGTATCTAGAGTTTAATATAAAATTAGATGGATATGATCAGAAACTTATATAAGGTAGGTGTAATTTTAAAAAATCTGCTTTTGATTGTTTTTACATGTTCTCTGTTTCAGTTTGACACCAATTCCAATGGATTCCAGTGTTTATGCGTTCTTGGCTAGTGGTGGAATCCCATCTATTGGACTCCGTTTTGTCAATGTAAGGTAGCTCAGTGATCCTTGAAGAGGCCATGAGAGGGAGATTTGTAGTTAACCCTTCTTTCCTTTTTATCTGTAGCCTGGTCCAAAGTGCTGAATATCTGTTAAGATTAAATATCTAGGGTAGACTGTACTGGTACTTGTGAACTATTATAATACTGTGAATTGATAGAGTTCTGAGGGCCCAAAGGGACATCAGTTTTAAAAAAGCTGGCAGTATCTCAACTAGTTTTGCTATTCAAGTTGGTCTCTTTTATCAGTTGTGTAGCCAGTAATCAAATGATGTTTCAAATTTGTATTGCCTTTGAAAACAATTGTGTCCTTGAGCTTGGGCTGACTCTACAAAATGCACTAAATTTCCATTATTTAACTTGTAAAATATTGTTCCTTTCAAAATATCATTTTGAAATAAAATGGGAATTAACAAAGATGGCAGAATAGGACCATCAGTCCACTGCCTGCCCCCATTTACTCTTTTGCTGAATTCAGGTAATACCTTTGTAACCTAGCTTGGTTTGGATGCAGAGTCTTCTTTATTCTCTCTACATCATCTTCTGGTTTATTGTGTCATTTAGTGATGCTGAAAGGTCAAGTCAGTGCTTATCACAAATTGGCCAGGATAGGGTGTCGGAGCATGGCTGAAGTTGATAAAGTGTCAGGGATTCTGAGCACATGGCTAGAAGCTGTAAAACAAAAGCAGAAAACACTGGATGTGCTGAGCAGGTTGGGCCACACCTGTGAGAAGAGAAACCAATTGAACATTTCTGGTCAGAGACTTGTCAGAACTCTAGGGACTAAAGCATCTCTGATCTGAAATGTTGACCATTTGTCTTCACACAAGTAGCACCTGACCTGCTGAATATTTTTTTCATTTACGAGCTCTCTATTTGTTCTGTCTGGTGGAAGAGCATGCCTTCAGATTGTCCTTTGTACTCTCTTTGAGAACCCTTTGCAGTATACAGACTAGCAGGGCTTTCAAGAAACCTTCTGCCACATTCTTAAATGGAAAAGCAGATTGAGGAGTGGGTGGTGTGATGCTTCTCAAAATCTCATTGTTTATGTGAAAGAAATGTGCATGTACATCAGA
This sequence comes from Hypanus sabinus, assembly GCF_030144855.1. NCBI lineage: Eukaryota > Metazoa > Chordata > Chondrichthyes > Myliobatiformes > Dasyatidae > Hypanus > Hypanus sabinus. The sequence continues at coordinate 37,310,912 of NC_082707.1, forward strand.
ACTGAATTCCACACTATGAGTGAGAAGGGAAAAAACTGGCAATTGCACAGTATGTTGCTTTTATAATACAGAATCACAGTTAAATAGTTCTGATAGCTTCTGACAACAATCATCTGCACTATGTAAAATGTAAACAGGTAACCATACAGTTTACAGTTCTTACTTTCATACACTTCCTACCCTGGTTGTATATCACAAGTGGAAAGTTGTACTACAGAAGCAGATAAGTAAATGACGTACTTGCATTCATCTTTGTACATGAATGGCTCCTGCAGTTTCTGATCTCTTAAAATATTCTCTATTTGGTTCCATGGCCATGCCCAGGTAGAAATTTCAGTTTTAGTTTATCATGAATTAAATGCATTCAATTAATAATAGTTTTTTAATAAAGCAAAAATCTGTTAACACTGAGCAGGTCAGGCAGCATTTGTGTAAAGAGAAAAGTTTGATGTTTCAGGTTCAAACCCTTTGTATAGATTATATAGATTTTTCAGCCAATCATTTGGCCACTGAGGAAATGTGTGAGACCAGAAGCTGGGGGTTGATAAACTACAGCTTTGTTCCAATTACTAGGCAGCCCATTGTTATTGGTAGGTGCAGCTGAAGCCGCTTTTTTCTCATCTTGGGCTGGACACAACTAATTTAGGGTCTGGTTAGCTCAGAATCGGTTTTAATTTTATAGTAAGCAGATCACTAGACAGAACAGATTTCTTTTGAGCTTTTTATCTTGCCACACAGCTGAACAAAGGCCAGATTAGGGTACCAGGCTGCCAGTGTTGTCTGGGGCAACCTGGAATTATAAGTGGATCAGGACTATAGGGAAGTAGGTGAAGTAGCTGAGATCAAGCACAACTAAACAATGCAGATCAGGCTTGAGGGCCTATTTGACTGAGCACTCTTACTGTGTTTTCTTCACTTGCTTTTTTTTTTGCTGATTTGTGGTTGGGTTTATTATATATCCAACAGCATACTGCAAGGTGTGGAGAAAAATTCCAATTGTTCAGTTTACTTCCTCCTCACCACCCCAAATGGTCTTCTGTGAAAACATTACCCTATTTCCCCTGGAATTTTGAGAATATAGTTTATTTTTCTGTACTCATGGATTTTAGTTAAAGCAATTATTGGCCGTTTTCCCCCTTTGGTGTATAAAGCAAGCAGAAGACATGCCCAAGAGGAAAAGAACTGAAGCAAGGAAGACTCTTTTTGGAGTTCACTGTAGCACATGTACAAGTTTTTTAAGTATTAATTGTAAGCTGACGTGACTTTGCATTCAGACTTTGATGTTGAGGAGTTGCAAGTAGAAAGAAAAATACCATTTAATATGTAGATTGCTGGAGATTTGAGTTCAAACTAGAAAATGAATTTGTTTTTGATGGAAGTCCTTTTCTGGGTCTCTGGGAATATTGCCTAACCTGCTTCAGTAAATGCAGCTTTTGTTTTTATTTCACGGTAATTGTTATACTCTGAAATTTCATTTAATCTCAATTAAGTAATTAATTCAGTTGACAGGTATTTTTGGATTTACTGTGGCAATATTATCGTATATTCAACACTTCCACTGACCTTGTCATTTTCAGAACGATAATTATCCATACGGTACAGCTGCGGATACCGTGGATACCCTCATGAGGTCTACTGTCCAGAAACTCGAGGATTTTGGTCGTGCCATGGCTGAAGTAGTTGGAATATCAGTTATTAAGTTAACCATACACCACACCCTTCCACTTGATTACCATAAATATGCTGATGAACTGACTACCCACATCATTAAAATTCAACAATACTCTTCATTACTTGAGGTAAACAAAATGTAGAATCTCTTGTGTCTGTTTGAATGGGAAGAAACAAATTGAACAGTTATGATACTGATAATGGAAGAACAAGGTTATGAACTGGTAGTGTCTTACTATGAATTTATTGGAATTGCTTGCTACTTGGTCTAAATTTTGCAACTTGCCACCCATCAGCATTTTGGGGGCATATCTACTAAAAGGACTACAACATTTCAAGAACGGTGGCTCACCACCACCTTCAAGGACGATTCAGGATAAATTCTGACCTTTCAGTCAGTGGTGTCCACACATCAAACATTCTGTGTGTCCTTCTGTTCAATTACGAGTTTCCAACAGGAGCTGAATGTTCAAGTAATATTGTAGCACATCATTTATACCGGTGTGAGTTTCCAGTAGCTAATAGTGTGGAGCTTTATCAGAAATGTAGTTCTTCTGAGAATTTGTAGCAAGTCCCTCCCCTTTAATTTGAGTAGGGAATGCTCCATGTTATAGCTGGAAACATAGCAAGGATACCAGACACCTTTAGACAGCGGATAACATGGCCTCATACTCTGACCTCGGCTGCCCCCACTTCCAGTCAGAGATCTTTCCCACTGCTGCTGGGCCTCCAACGTTCATCCCGCCTCTGGCCCTCGACCTCTTTTGGGCACCTCTCTGGTTCTCTGCCAGCTCTGAATCATTTCATCTCTATTTGCAGATGAGGCGTCAACCAGCGCTGAATGCACTGACCTTCACTCTCTGCTCACCAATCCCAATCTTACCATCAAACCCGCAGACAAAGGGGATGCTGTTGTAGTGTGGCGGGTTGACCTTTACCTTGCTGAGGCCAGACAGCAATGGTCAAGCACCTCCTCTTGCTTACCCCTTGAAAAGGACCCCACTCAGAACTATCAGGGCATTGTCTGTAACATCACCAACGTCATCAACTCTGGAGATCTCCCATCCACAGCCCCAACCTCATAGTTCCATTGTACTGCACTGCTCATTTCTATCTACCCAAGATAACAAACCTAACTGGGTAGGTCCATTGTTTCTCCCTGCTCCAGTCCCACTGAACTCATGTCTACATACCTTGAGTCCATTTTATCCTGCTTAGTTCAGTCTCATCCCACCTATGTCTGTGACACTTCTCATGCTCTCAATCTCCTCAACAACTTTCAATTCCCTGGCTCCAATCGCTTCATTTTCACCACGAATATCCAGTCCCTATACATTGCTATCCCCTACAGAAACGGCCTTAAATCTCTCCACTTTTTCTTGACAACAGACCCAACAGTTTGCCTCCACCACCATCCTCCTCAGTCTGGCAGAACTGGTCCTCGCCCCCCAGCAATTTCCCTTTGGCTCCTCCCACTTTCTCTAAACTCCAGGTGTAGCTGTGTACCCCAGCTATGCCTAGCTTTTCTTTAGCTACTTTGAAAAGTCCATGTTCCAGGCCTTCCCTGGTAATGCTCCCCAACTCTTTCTGTGCTACATTCATGACTCTATTGGTGCTGCTTCATGCTGAGCTTGTCAATTTCATCAACTTTGCCTCCAACTCCCACCTAGCCCTTAAAGTCAATTGATTCATTTTTGACCTCTCACTACTTTCTCAGTCTCACTGTTTCCATCATCACTGTGGGCAAACTGCCTACTGATACCTTTTATAAACCTACCGATTCTCATGGCTATCTTAACTATACCTCTTCCCACCCTTGTCTCTTGTAAAAATGCCATTCCCTTTCCTTTCTCCGTCACATCTGTCCTGAGGATGAAGCTTTCCATTCCAGGACATAGAGATGTCCTCCTCCTTCAAAGAACTGAGTTTCCTGCCTCCACCATTGATGCTACCCTCACCTGCATCTCTATTTTGCCAACAGCCACCTTCACCCCATCTTCCCACTGCCTTGAGGGCTTGAGGGATAAAGCTTCTCTTTTCCTCCCCTACCACCACATGAGCCTCTGGATCCAACACATCATCTTCCACCCCCCCCCCCCCCCCCCCCCCCCAGCTCTCTGTATTCTGTGTGGATCTCTTATCCATTTTGTGATTCCCTTGTTCATTGGTCCCTCTCTACTAATCTCCCACCTGGCACTTGTCTGCAAGCAACAAAAGTGCTACACCTCGTTCATCTCCTCCTTCACTAAGATTCAGTCCTTCCAAGTGAGGCAACATTTCCCACGCGAATCTGATGGCGTTATCTAATGTAGCCTCCTCTACATTGGTGAGAACCAACATAGATTGAGGAAATGCTTTGTTGAGCACCTCAGTTCCATCCACGAGTAGTGGAATTTCCAGATGGCCAATCGTTTTAATTCCTATCCTCAGTCCCATACTGACATGTCTGCTGCGATGTGGCCTCTGTCAGGTTGGAACAGCAACAGCACGTATTCCGTCTATGTAGCCTCCCAACGTGATGGCATGAATATGGATTTCTTGTAACTTTTTGGTAATTTTTCCCACTTCATTTCCCCACTCTGACCCTTTACTTCTCACTTGCCTATCACCTTTCTCTTGGTGCCCCTTCTCCTGCCCTTTTCACATGTCCACTCTTCTCAAATCAGATTTCTTCTCCAGCCCTATGCTCTTTCCACCTATCAGCTTCTGGTTGCATCCCCCTTCCCCCATCCACCAGGCTTCACCCTCCAGCTTGTCCTCCTTCCCTTCCCCTCCCCTCCACAGTCTGGCATCATTCCCCTTCTCTCCAGTCCTGATGAAGGGTTTCAGACTGAAATGTCAGCTGTTTATTCATTTCTGATGCTCAGTTGCACCAACATTGTGTGTGTGTTTTGCTACTTCCAGCATCTGTAGAATCTCTTGTCTTTATTTGTTTTTGGTTTGCATTAGTGGATGGTGTTGTAGCATGACAGACATTTTAAATTTGTATTTTTTATTTTCTTGGGTTGACTGAGAAAATACAATTTGTTTGGAAGATGGTTTCCTTTTGACATGCAATCAACAAACTGATTCCTCAAGAAAAACTTTGGTAGATTTGAAATTATCTTGCTTTATTTCTTGTAGCAAATGGAGCCAGAAAGGGGAAAAAAAATCTTTTATGGTTATATTTTATGAGCTTATTTGGGTATCTATTCTCCAATAATATAATCATTATAGCAGTTGCAATCCATATCATGGTTTAACAGAAGATTGCTTGTGCCCTGATGTGAAATCGATATGATTAATCGTTTTACAGGAGCGTGGACTGACTATGCAGTGGCTGTTCTCAGCACGAGGGGCCTATTACCGTGCTGCCAGATCCCTGGCTAATGATATCGATGCTTCTGATTTGAATGATGTTATGCTTGACAGAACCTACAACAACCGGATAATGAGGGTAAATTTGTAAGCTCTTCCAATGCTTCAGTTTAGATGTACACAAAGTTAGGCTTTGTGTTGTAATGTAGGGGTGAATTTTGGGCTGTACTTTTGGTCAGCTAGCTGTAAGTCAAACTTGTATTATACTGCCAGACTTTTGGGATCTTAAACTTTACAGTGGATATATTGTTGATTTGCACACAGAGCATTGCTCAGACACCTTACTGGTAGATATTCTTATCATCGTGGTTCTCTTGAGGATACATTTGCTTTTCATTAGAAACAAAAAGCATGGTTGGCATGATTAATGGTGCATAGTTCCCTGAAGGTGGAATCTTATGTGGATAGGGTGGTGAAGAAAGCTTTTGGTATGCTGGCCTTGATAAATCAGAGCATTGAGTATAGGATTTGGGATGTAATGTTAACATTGTACAAGGCATTGGTAAGGCCAAATTTGGAGTTTTGCGTACAGTTATTATAGGAATTATAGGAAAGAGGTCAACAAAATAGAGAGAGTACAGAGAAGATTTACTAGAATGTTACCTGGGGTTCAGCACCTAAGTTACAGGGAAAGGTTGAAAAAGTTAGGCCTTTATTCTTTGGAGCGTAGAAGGTTGAGGTGAGGGAGACTTGATAGAGGTATTTAAAATTATGAGAGGGCTAGATAGAGTTGATGTGGATAGGCTTTTTCCATTGAGAGTAGGGGAGATTCAAACAAGAGGACGTGAGTTGAGAGTTAGGGGGCAAAAGTTTAGGGGTAACACGAGGGGGAACTTCTTTACTCAGAGTGATAGCTGTGTGGAACAAGCTTCCAGTAGAAGTGGTAAAGGCAGATTCGGTATTGTCATTTAAAGTAAAATTGGATAGGTATGTGGACAGGAAAGGAATGGAGGGTTATGGGCTGGCTGAGTGTGGGTCAGTGGGACTAGGTGAGAGTAAGCGTTCGGCACGGACTAGAAGGGCCGAGATGGCCTGTTTCCGTCCTGTAATTGTTATATGGTTATGATTGTGCTTTATTTCTGCTAGCAATGTGCACTGATGGAAACAAAGTAACAAACATGCTGCCAGAATATTACTGAAGTGCTTTTTAGTCTTGATCAAGCTATCAAAATGGCTGTGATAGGATTAGTTTGTAGTGTTGCACTTGGGGGAAAAAGGGGAAAACATTGTTTCTTCTGCACCATGTAAATGTAATGATGCTCCTTACTTCAGGCCCGAGTTTCTGAAAATGGCTACTCCATGTAAAAGGAGTGGAATTGTTTTGTAATTTTATCTTGGTTTGTTTTATTGGTGCAGGATTCTAGAAACATCAGATGAGCTGAAAGTATTTTACAAAAGGGGATATTTCCTTGATCAGTTTTCATTAAATAAATAATTATTTTGCTTGTTCCAACAGGTGGAGAATCACTTTCTTTCTCCTTATGTGTCTATAACTAGTTGCCCATTTAGACACCTGCTTTATGGCAGAGGGCACCACACTTTTAAAGATATTGTGGAGCAGCTGATGCTTCTGGAGAAATCGCCGGACCTTGTTGATTTCAATGTGATTCGTACCAGCATTGCATATGCTACCTGGGTAGTCCAGGGAGCAGCTAATGCACTTGCTGGAGAAGTGTGGGCAGACAGGCATGTCTACTGATCGTCTTCAGGTCTGCTTGAAAGGATAACATTCACTCAGATGCTGAGAGATTATTGCCTTTTATACTTGTAGAGTTTGTGAAATATTGATTAGAAACAAAATGAAGGATACTATCAGGTAACAAATAAGGAAAATGAGCTGTCAACATTTCAGATTAAGGACCCTCATCAAATTCATTTAATCTTCATTGATTAGAGAAAAGTTGTTATGCAAAATTTAAGCTACATAAGCAAATTTATTGACCAGAGACAACAATATAAATCTTAAGAAACTTTTCTGCATTACAAGTGAAGAGGCAATAAGAACTCAACTTTTTCACTTGTTACGTCCCACACATGAGTTACACCTGCTGCGAACTATTTTTACATTAGCCTTTAGAGGGATGCCTTCATTATGAACAGAACTTGTACTTGCTTCACTTTCTCAGCATCTATACATTATAGGTGCAATGGACAGCTTGGAACATTGTCTCTTACCAAATCTTTCTAGCAGCTAGTGTTGGCAAATTTACAGATTACATTGGTACGTTGCAAAGACCTGCATCTTAGGAACCCAGTGGAGCAAGTACAAGGGTTACTGAAAAGGGAGCTTTATAGTATATCCCTCAAAGGGTCTTATTTAGTTCATATCTTCCATTGTGCAGTGATGAGCAAAGGAATACTTTAAAACTGAAGCAAGTTATTGGTAACGCTTGATAGGGTGGTTTAAGGGGAATTAAATGAATGGTTAAAGTCGGGAGTTGGACATTAATTACGAAAACAATGACAAATTGAAGAAATCAATTGAGGCTTGTAAGCTGCATGAGGTTGAATTGCACATAGAGCGTAAATGGAGACGAACAATTTGAGACAAAAGCCAAACTGGAGTACTGCACTAAAGTGTGATAAACTAATTCCAAATTGAGTCATTCGGTGCAGGATATCATTGACGCTAATGGAGAAACTACATGCGGGAATCTGAAACTAAAACAAGAATGCTGGAAGAGTCCAGCCACAGTAGCTGCAGGAATTGATAGCATTTTTCAAATAAATTCACTGTGGTACTGAAAACAAATTAGCTGTGCATCAGACAATTTCAATGTTTTCTTCAGGGAGTGGGGAAGGAAATTTTCTAAATGACACTTGTTTGCAACAGTATATGAATAGAAAGAAAATGAAGCAAAAGGTGCATATTTGTAGATTGTAATAAGATTTGGTGGTATTGGAGGCGAGAAGATTAATGACAGAACTGTTAATAACAAAATGCTTTTATTTTTGGAAATCAGGAATATTAGAGTAGTGTAGCTTTAAAAAATTCAATGTATTTGGGCACTACTTAAAATCTTCCTGGAGAGGATTTCCTACAACATGTAGAACACTGCTTCATTGTCAAAATTACTAAAGTAGGTTATTCACACAGTGCAGATGTTTGTGCAGTGAAAGTAACTGGGGAACTTGTTAAAGAGATTAACAGTATTACTGAGTGGTTGGGAAGACTGAAATGAATGAAGAAAAAATGCATCATCGGATCCTGATCATGCAAATTAAAACTGTAGTGTTGGGTTATCATAGTCAAGCACATTAAAATTAAATAACTATATAATACTATATAATTGCACCATGCAATTTTAATGGGAATATTCGGTAACTGAAAAATACTACTCATTAGGGAGGAGGTGAGGTTTATTTTGTTTCTGGGACTAAATAACAGCCATTGTTGCTAAAGTTAAAAATTTTCACTATTTTGACAAACCCTTAATAAGAATGCATGGTGATCTCAACTGCATGTCTGGTAGTTGTGCATATATACTTCAAGATTTTACAATGATTTTAAACTGTTAACAAATTGTTTAAAATTGGTGACATTACACCAGCAGTCCTTATTTATTCAAACTTTCCAAATGATGGGTAAACCTTTGTTCATCACTCTTTCCCAATTGTTGTTAAAATATGCTGTAAAAGGTATGTTATAAAATGGAGAAAGACTTGTGTCCCATGCTAAATACGTTCTACAATTTTACAGGATAATCTGGGTCATTAATTGTAGCAAGATACTGAATATAAAGGATAACTTGTCAAATTACATTTGTTGAAAAACTTAAATGCATTTTAATAGGTACAGTTTACTTCTTTATGGTCTGAATTTTGTATGGGGCTTGCTGATATTTTCAGAACCTAGAACTTTGGTGTAAAAAGAAATGTCAAACTTGGCTTGGTTACCTTAATCCATCTAGCACCTATTTGGGTATTCCACATTTTCCTATTTATCAAAGTACTGACCAAAGTGATGGGGCATGGTTTGCAGTTTATAACTTTGTCCAAAAGAAAAACATCTAATCTATCTCCCAGTTTAGGAAAAGAATATGTAAAACATGATAAAATTGACACCAAGGTAACCATCAGCCATATATTTATACCAGTTCCAGATTTCTGGCACTTGGAAGTAACCGCTGAACCCAATTGTAATGTCATTTTATTTCCACCAATCAGCACTGAGATGTTTATTTTATTTATCAGTGACAGAGTTCACTATAAATAGTGTGTTTTATCTTTTTTAAAATAAGATAATTATCGGAAGCAGTGACTTCCATAATTATGACGGTTATACTGTCGTCAACAAGAAAGCAGCATCTGCTACTAAGAAATGAAAGCCTATAACATTTCTACAAGTTGTAAAAGCCTCATTATCGGGAGCAGTGTCTTCCATAATGTCATAAAATAAGGTAGTTTTTGCCTACCAAGGTGTATATCGGAAGCAGTGCCTTCCATATGTTTCACTAAGGTGTATAAGAGTTGTCGGGAAATGGGAATCCCATAATTTAACTTTATTTGAATAGTGCTAGGGGCCACTATGTGCTTCTAATCTACTGCATTATTTGGTTATGTGTATTGTAGCTTGTGGTTTGTGTATTTGTATCAGTGTCCTTGGTGCCTTGAGAATATCTCAAAACAGCTCCCTTTCCAATTTTTGCTCAAATAGATGAGTCAAGTAATGTAGTGACTAATTAGTGGGCAAAGAAAACATACAATTTTTAATAAGGGACTGCTACTTAATTTGATTCAATATTTGTTTTGAAAACATTTTAAACTACAATTGCCATTGAGCCATTTTTGAAGGTCAAAAATACTTGAGTATCAGGCAAGTTATTTGTCAGGACACAGATAAGAGTGGTGGTCAACCATCCATCATTAGGGACTCAAACCCTAACATGACACGGGTCCAATGACTATGAAGGTGAGCAAATGGATCCTAAAATGGTTGGATTTGGAACCACTTTTGAAGGTTTTGAATGAAATGAACCTTGTAGGCAGCTCTGTAACTCAAAACTTGAGCAATACAGGCATGTCTGCAATAATTGAAAATAAAATTGGGGAAATATGAACAGGTCAGGCAATGCCTCTGAGAGAAACGGAATTGTAATCGTGGGTTGATGACCTTGCATTGGGATCTGTAGTAATTTAGTTGACTGACCACTGTGGCCTGAATGTTGAAACATTCTGTTCTAACTTGCACTGTGGTCTGTGAACTATTAATTCCTGCATGATAAAGCAGTAGAACACATCTTTTTGATCCACACTGATAAACTGATTGCTACTTGACTAAACCCTCATGGCATCACTACACACATTTGTTGTTCCACAAGTTTTAATTCTGATAATTGGAACTTAAGTACTTGTGTTTTGACAGTCTTGGTGCATTTGGTATAGATGTAGACTGACTAGCCACCTCTGACATAAGGAAATCTCGTTATAGTGGCTTTGATTTTCTAGCATGTGTGTACACCCTTTGGAGATGCTATTACACTCTACCAACCTAATCGACAATAAAGTCAAAACCAGTTTCTCCCACTCTCCTGGGATAATCGCAGTCTGTTCATTGGCCAAAAGAAAGTAAACATTTGTGTCATTAAAACTTCAATCATCATTTAGAGCTGTGTTTTGAAATCCATTTACTGCGGGAGTAGTTGTGTCTTAAGTTATCTTTCAAATTTCTTCAAATGAATCAAATTCAGGAATAAGATTAGAGGTTTGTTGTTAGGTTAATCTGTGAGAGGAATATTTAACTCAGTCCAGCAAATAATGTTTCTTGAAAAGAAATTGAAATGTGTTTTCCCTCTGATTTGAATCCGTACCTAGCTCAGGAAAGCGAATGCTTTGATTTATCAAGCAAGTTTAAAACAAGGGATGAGCGATTCCTGGGGATGTACGTTTTAAAAAACTAAAGAGACAATCTCCATTCGTAGCATTCTGATGTTTCTTTAGCTTCAATAATGTTTATATTCATGAATCTCCATAATTGCTGATAAATGATTTTCCAGTGATCTTAATATTGCTTTTCATTTAATGTGGGCTAATTTGTTTGTATTGCCTTTTTCCACCATGGTCTGATTGCACTGTAATTTGAAAACTGTCAATTGCTCTTTTTATGCATGGCACTTGATGTATTTTGTGATGTTATTATTGTACTGTCTTTTCCCAAAGATTGCCTAGAAATAATTTTTTATTCTGCTTCGTATTTATGTTTCAAATAAATCTTAAAAGTAGTTTGGATTCTGTTGTATTAATTATTATATAGAAGAGTCAATTAACTCTGTTCATGTTCCACCTGATCTTTCTCAGCCTCCAGCATTTGTTAGCATTCTTTAAAATGTAGCCAATATGTTTCTAAGCTAGCTAGACAATTTTTTAAAAAGTTGTCAAGTAATCTCTTCAGTTTTAAGGATGCAACCCCTGTTTTAGGTTAAAATCTATTCATTTGTACCTCCATGTTAACTGTTAAGGTGTTGTCATTTTTAAAAGGAGGTGCATAGGAATTTCTTGTGGTGTGTGAAATCTCTAGAATTCTTTACCTCGTGGTTTGTGGAGGTTAGATCGCTGAAGGTATGGAAAGAAGAGGCTTCTTTTTGAAGGGTCATGCAATTGAGAGCAATATGGAACTGGCAAAGAAAATTTGATGTCTGGTTTATGATCATATTTGAATTCTGGGGTAGGTTTGAGGGACCAGGTGGCTTAGGTTACTCATTTTCTTTTGAATAAGCTGGAGAAATAATAGATTTCAGCAAAAATAATTAGCACAAAGATGCCAAGTGGGTCCCTGTTATGCCTGCCTTTCTCTTGGCTACATTTAGCAATCTTATGTTGCAAGCCTTCTCTGGTAATGCTCCCCAGCTTTGCCTCCAACTTCCACCCTGCCCCCTAAGTTCACAAGGTCCATTTCTGACACCACGCCCCCTTCTCTATCTCTCTCTGTCTCCAAAACTGGAGACAAACTGTCTATTGATAGCTTTTATAAATCCACTGATTCCCACTCTATCTAGAATATACCTCTCCCCGCCCTGTCTCCTGTAAAAATGCTATCCCCTTTCTCAGTTACTTCATCTCTGCTGCATCTGTTCCTAAGATGAGGCTTTGCTTTCCAGCAGAGATGTCCTCCAAAGAGCAGGGTTTTGCTTCTTTTACCATTGATTATGCCCTTACCCACATCTCCATTTCCCAGACATCTGCACTCACTCTATCCTATTGCCTTAACGGATAGATTTCCTCATCCTCACCTACCACCTCATGAGCCTCTGCATTCAACACATCACTCTCTGCAACTTATGCCATATTCAACGGGACCCAACTACCAAACACATCTTTACCCTCACCACTCTCTATAGAGATTGCTCCCTCTGTGATTTCCTTGACCATTCATTCATCCCCACTAATTTCCCATCTGGTACTAAAACTTGCAAGCAACTCCTGCCTCACTTCCATTCAGGGTTCCAAACAGTTCATCCATCTGAGGCAACACTTCACCTGCAAATCTGTCGGGGTCATCTACTGGACCCAGTGCGGCCCCCTCTACATTAGAAACACCCAACTTAGATTGGAGGACTGCCTTGTCGAGCTCCTTAGCTCCATCAGCAAAAAATGGAATTTCCTGGTGGCCAACCGCTTCAATTCCTGTCCCCATTCACATTCCGACATGTTGATCCATGGCTCCTTTTCTGGCACTCCTCATATTCTGTCTAGGTAGCCTCCAATCTAATGGCATGAACATTGTGTTTTGTCCAACTTCCACTAACTTTTTCCCCTTCCCATTCTCTCTTCTTCCAGTTTCCCACTCTGGCCTCTTGCCTCTTCTCCACACTTGCCTAAAACCTCCCCCAGTGCTCCTCCTTCCATGAGCCATGTCCTCTCCTATCAGATTCTTCCTCCAGCCTTTTGCCTTTTCCATTTATCACCTCCCAGCTTCTTGCTTCATCCTCCCTCCCCCACCAATCTGGCATCACCTATCTCCTTTGAGTTATTCCCATCCCCCTCCCCCCACCACCTTATTCCAGCTTCTGCCCCCTTCCCTTTCAGTCCCAAAATGGCCACTGTTTATGCATTTTCATAGAGGCAGCATTTTTTGTCCAGATATCCAGCATCTTCAGGATCTCTTGTATTTAAGTAATAACACAACACAATATTGTTAAACTTTAATATTTCTTATGCAATTCTTAAGTGACATTTTGTAGCATCTGTTACAGAGTATGTAGAATACAATATGTAATACAGTCTTTATATTAAATGTGGATAAAGAAGCAACATGATTCCTAACCAAACTTCAAAAATGGGTGGACACAATCCTAATCAATTATGCCCAATGATCTCACTATGAATTTTATGCATGTAGATAGGTTTTACTTGAATGCTCTCTGGGAGGTGGTGATATCCTTTTATTGGGATAAGTTGCTGTAGTTTCCATTGTGAAAGGATCTCCCTTGCCACCTCTTAATGATCCTGAAATCTATCCAGTTGGGATAAAACTAATCACTGGTCTGAACAATACAACTCAATGTTCTATACTTACAAGTACTGTATGAACTAATGTGTTGTGCCTTGCATATGCATATATCCCTAATATACTTAAGAGTAGCCTGTTTCTGTGTGCACACACATTCCTGTCCACAATTCCTAAGCAGTTTGTCATAGTTAATCCTGAACATTCCTGTGGTAATTTAACAGATGCAATCTAGACTTAAAATACCTTTTTTCCCCCGTTAATTTTTTTTTGTAATTTGTTTTTTATTGAAGTTCATCAAACAAACATTTCCATAAGATGTATTTCAGACATTATACATATATATCATATATATCACAAATCTCCACAAAGTATTTATCTGAGGTATACGCTTATAGAAAAGAGTGGAAAGAAAAAAACAAGCAAAAGGAAAAAACTATGTACAAGTAGGGAGTGATTTTTTTTTACAACAGAATCATTGATTTGTGAGAAAATCAGGCCTATGAGGCATTATGTAGTTAAACCATTTTTCCCAGTATGAATCAAATTGTTCCAGCTTATGATTAACATGCTGTTACCTTCTCCATTTTGTAAATGTCGATTGTAATTTCCATCCATGTATTTAAAGTTGGGCTCTCTTGTGATAACCATTTCCTAGTAAGAGTCTTTTTACCAGCCACCAACAATATATTCATTAAATATTTATCTCTCTTCAACCATTCTTGAGGTATATATCCAAAATATATGGTCTTACCCTCTCAGGGGGTGTTTCACATTTAAAGATGTCTTGTAGGGTATTGTGTATCCCCCTCCAATAGTTTTTGATAACGGCAGTCCCAAAAATATGATAATGATTTGCATTTTGATTTCCACAATTTCTCCAGCAAAACAGTGAGGTTACTATCATAGTGGGATTTCTGAGAGGGTGTAATTAAGTTTTTCCATCCAAACACCCTCCATTTCTGTGAACTGGTACACTTCCATTGATACCTCCATATTGTCCATTCTTCCTCAGATATAATTATCCCTCCTTCCTTCTCCCATTTTGTTTCAATGTATGGTCGGATGTGTTTTAAGATTTGACAACCCCTTATACATGCTTGAAATGATTCTACTACCATTATCTGAATTACATGCTTTTCTAAATAGCTCTTATCAAGCATGTATTTGCCTTGGTTACATTTTTAAGCGTCTTATTAACATTGTGGCATCTGTAAATATCAATAAAAATCTTGTTTTTCTACTAAGTTTCTCTTTAAGCATTACAAAACTGAACAGTGTTCCTTTTATTATGTTGCAAAGAACTGTTATTCCTTTAACTGTCCAGTCTTTAAATCTAGCATCCAATTTATTTGGTGTAAAATCGGAGTTATATGTACACCATTTAAGAATTGCAATATCTCCCTCTAGATTATATTCCTTTATAGTAGTTTTCCATATTTTAAGAGTCAATTTCACCCATGGGTTATCAATAGTATTTATGTACCTCTGCAGGTTATCATCAGCCAAAATTGCTTGTATGGGGATGGGAAGTACCCGCTCCTCAATGTTTTTCCATTGAGCGTCATATGATGGGTTGCACCAACATATCACAGCTCTCAACTGTGCTGCAAATAATCTATTAAGAGAAGGTAGGCCCCATCCCTCCTTTTCCTTTGCTAATTGCAATGTTTTGAGACGAACTCTAGGCCTTTTACCCTGCCAAATATACCTTGATAACATCTTGTTCCACTCATTGAATTGATTTTGATTAATCTCTATTGGTAGGGTCTGAAAGAGATATAACAGCCTGGGCAGAATATTCACTTTAATAGACTCAATCCTTGAACTGAGACTGAAAAAAGGAGTCAGGTTCCATCTTGCCATATGTTCCTTTTTTTTATATATAAAAGCTGATAAGTACATTCTGATAATATTGCCAAATCTTTTGGCATAATGAAGCCCAAATATTTGAAAGACTGTTTGCCATGCCCAGGGGTATCGACTTTCATTTTCTCTTGGTGGGCTATAGTAATATGAAAGTAATTGGGTTTTATCTATTTAATCTTGTATCTGATAATTGACCATATTGTTCAAAGGATTGCATCAATTTAGATAAAGAGTATGTTGTTTGACCTAGATAGATCAAAATGTCATCTGCATAACAAGCCAATTTATGCTCTGTCCCTTTAATAGTAATTCCCCTGATATCTTCATTTTGTCTGATGTATTGAGCTAATGGTTCCAGATATGCGAAGAGTAGCAGTGACCATGCACAACCCTGTCTTGTGCCCCTTTCTAGGGTAATACTATTTGATAAATATCCATTGACTTTAATCCTAGCAGTAGGGTTGTCGTATAGTGTCTCTATAGTTTTAATAATTGTGTCTTGGAAACCAAATCTGTGTAAAATTCTGTAAAGAAAATTCCAATTAATCGAATCAAATGCCTTTTCAACATCCACGCTTATCACTATTGCTTCGATTTAATTTTTTTGTATATGATCCATAATGTAAAGTGTCCTTCCTATATTGTCTTGTGTTTGGCGTTGTATAAAATCTGTCTGATCGTTATGTATCAGTATGAAACTCCCCTAATCGTTTGGCCATGATGGAGGTAAATAATCTATAATTTACATTAAGAACAGATATTGGTCTAAATGACCCACATTCCATTTTATCCTTGCCTCCTTTCGGTATAGCTGAGATTATTGCTTCCTTCCAACTGGGTCGCATTTGTGCCTTTTTTAGAGCCCAGTTCAGTGTGGGGAGTAAAACAGGAATTAACTCATTTTTAAATTCTTTGTACCACTCTGCCGTATACCCATCTGATCCTGGTGACTTGCTTAATTTAAGCCTACTAATTGCAACTTTTAATTCAACTTCAGTTATGTCAGTAGTCATCGTTCTGTTTTGTTCTTCGCTTAAAGTGGGTAACTCTGGAGAATTCAGGAAAGTGTCAATTTGGGTGATGCTTCCTCCTGGAACTTTGGAATATAGAGTTTTGTAAAACACTTCAAAATCTTCTTGAATATCACTTAGCTTTTTTTTAATCATTTTCGTTCTTGGGTCCCTAGTTCTGTGAATTGTATTTTCTGCTATTTTTTTTTTCAGTTTCCACACCAGTGTTTTTATAGACTTTGATCCACTTTCATAATGTCTGTTTCAGAAACATTAAATTTTTCGATTTCTTGCGTATCCAAACTCTTAATTTCATTCCTAATTTTTTAAATTTCCCCTAATGTATCCTGTGCCAAATTCAGTTTGTTTTTTCTCTAGTTCCTTCAGCCTATTTTGTAATTCCTCTAATGTTTTATTCCTTATTTTTTCTTATATGAAGATATCGCTGTAATTTTCCCTCAAGACAGCCTTCAGAGTATCCCATAAAATGGGAGGTGAAACCTCTCCATTATCATTAAATTCTAAATAGAGACCAATTGTTTAAAAAAATTTTTCCTCAAAGTACGTTTCATTGAGTAGGCTTGTATTTAGTTTCCAAATAGTATTCTTTGGTTGTAGGTCAAAATCAACAGATAAATATATAGGTGCATGGTCACTTACATCTATTGTCCCAATTCCACAGGTGTTTATTTTGCCTTTGTCTTTTCCAAATGTTATGAAATAGCCTATTCTTGTATATACAGAATGGGGAGCAGAATAATGAGTGTAATCCCTTCTGTCGGGGAAGAGGTCCCTCTATATATCAATTAAACCAACATCCTCAAAAAGTGTATTAACTTTCTTATGTAAGGATTTTGTTTCATAGGTTTTTTCTATTGGAAGAGTCTAAGTTTGGTTGTAATTGTAAATTTAAGTCTCCCCCACGTATCAGGAGACCTTCTGTTTCCATTACCATAATATCAGTAATTTTCTGAAAGAAACCAATTTCACTTCCCGGGGGTGCATATATATTCAATAGAGTAACTGAATTTCCGTCTATATTCCCCCTTACCAGAATATATCTGCCCTCTTTATCTCCCATTTTGAATACTTTTTCAAAACTTAGCTTACTTGAGATAAGAATAGCAACTCCTATCCTATGTCCTGATTTATATGAGGAGAAAAACAGATTAGTGAAGCCCATCCTCTTTAGTTTTCTATGCTCATTATCACTTAAATGAGTTTCCTGTAAATATACTATATGGGCTTGTTCTTTTCTCATTTTGGATAAAATTCTATTACATTTGATTGGATTTAATAGTCCATTGACATTAAAAGAAATGAATTTTACTTTGTCCTTAGCCATCTGTATTTATCTGTCAATGTATCATTGAAATTAGCAGAATAAAACTTAATCGATCTACTCCCTGAACAAATAATAACCAAGAAACACAAATAATAACAAAAATGGCAATGAACGTGTGATTCCAAGGCTGAGGTCTCTAGTAGATGACCCTGCATTAAGCTGGAGGAATTGTCTAGCTGTGGGGGATAACCCCTCCTACTTGTGAGTTGAGGGCCCCCATTGCAGTATTCATAAGTCAGTGAACAAATCCATTACACAGAAAAGATTTCCCTGTGTACTCCTACATATATATAGTGTGTACATAAAATGCACACACATACTCATTTTGGTGGGGGAAAAAAGTGAGCGAATAAATAATAACAAGTAATATAAAATCCATATTATAATAAGTATTTCTCAAGATAGGTATATCACCGTCTACTTTTGCTTTCGTTTAGCTTCTCAATATTTTTAAAGTTCGCCAAACCTTATGGCTCTTCTGGAGGGGGTGAGGGCTGTCTTTGGAAAATTCCCAGTCTCTTCCTGATATACATCTCTCGGCCTCCTCCCGTCTCCTGCCTTCTCGATTCTTGCACTTTTTCCCAAGCAGAGCGGGATAAATCCTCTGCCAGGCTTTCCCTCGGTTTGATCACACTGACGGGCAACCCTCTGGCCTTCATGTCTGTAGTCGTCTCTTCCACTGTATGGTACAACCGCGTCCCGTCTTCATAAAAAACTCGAAGTTTAGCAGCGTACAGAGTTTGAAATCTAATCTTTCCTTGCTTTAATATTCGCTTTACTTCAGAGTATTCTTTACGTTTCTGCAGGACCGCGGGGGGGTGGAATCTTGGTCGAAATATATTAATTTATTGTCTAAAAACACCTTCTTACCCCAGTCCCTTTGTAGAATCTCTGCCTCAGTACTGTATTGAAGGAATTTAATTATTATTGAGCGTGGCTTATCTGCTCTATCTCGGGTAGGCTTCCGGACAAGCGCACGATGCGCTCTCTCAATTTCCAGCTCCATAGTCGAGGGAAGCTCCAGCGCGTCCCGCAACAAATTTCCAACAAACTCCATCATAGACAAGCCCTCCGCTCCTTCGGGAACGTTGTATATTCTGATATTTTTCCGCCGTGATCTTCCCTCCAGGTCAAGCACTTTACCTTGTTGATTTAATATTTTTATCATCTTACTTAGTATCCATTCCATGTTTTGAACGTGATCTTCCACCTTCTCAATTCGAATCTCTGCCACCGCTATTTTTTGATTGACTTTGGCAAGCTCTGACTTAATATCATGTAACTGCTGTTTTATATTTTTCTGAAACTCCCTTATCTCTTTCAAAATTTCGATCATATTCGCCGCTTCGCCTGAGCGAGACCCAGCGTCTGCCTCACTAGCACGCAGTCGGGTAGGAGAGCAGCTCACTGCACTCCTCTCGGCCGCAGGCTCCGCAGTCTCACTTTTTTTCTTTCCATTCTTTTTCTCCCATTCTTGCCCCTCTTATTAGTTCAAATACTTTAGAAAAATATTATATTTTATCGGTTAACCGGGATTAATAAGCTTTTTTCCGGAGGAACTGGTGACTTAAGCTGCCATTCTCGACGATGATGTCACCAGAACCCTCCCCCCTTAATCTTTATCTGCAAGTCTGACTTGGTTCCTGGTCTTACAAGTCACGATTAGAGACCCCAGCATAGAAACAGAATCTTCGGCTAAAGTCCTTGCTGCCCATCAGCCATACATTTGCATAATGTCAAATTTTATTTTTCCCACATTATCAACTCACCAGATTCTACCACCCTCCTAAGTGGGAGAATACTCCTTGGCCAGTTAACTTACTGACCAGCACACATGTGGGAGAAGAGCACGCAGTCTTGGAGAGTGTGGATTCCACAAGGGCTGAGCCTCTCAGAATCGAACAGCATTGCTGGAATTGAGGCTGTAGCTGCACTAGTTGTGCCATTGCGACTGTCATCATGCCAACATGTTTTAATGGGAAAAGTTCTGAAGTTTTCAGCATTTTGAAAGGCTAGTGAACGGATTTGACTTCGGCATTACCATTTCAAAAAGCATTTAATAATGACTCCACACTGCATTGTGTGGCCTGAATACAGTTATTTAAGGAAATGGAGCAAAATCCATTGTCTTTGTGCCTTGGTATGAATGACTTATTTAGTACTACTTCCATTATTAAAAGTTTTTTCAAAAATTCTGTTGGTTCCTGGTGGCATTCTGGGATTTGATGCACATGCTTTTGTTGCAAAATTGTCTTTACAGTACAGAAACCTTCCTGCTTTCATAGTGGAGTTTCTTGCATTTAAATACATTCTTGCTTCAGACTTGGCCATGGTCAGTCCTGACGAAGGGTCTTGGCCCAAAACGTCGACAGTGCTTCTCCCTATAGATGCTGCCCGGCCTGCTGCGTTCCACCAGCATTTTGTGTGTGTGTGTGTTGCTTGGATTTCCAGCATCTGCAGATTTCCTCGTATTTCCTTCCTTCACAAGTTCAGTCTCTTGTGTTCTTTAAGTTAACTTGGTTTGCTGTATTGAAAGTTTGCTGAAGACTGGCTTTCAATTTATTGGCTGACACTTATCCGGACACCAACAAAACGATCATTGTCAAGTTCAAAATCTCTTCACCGTGTTCCAGCCAAATGGACACAGCTTGTTATGATGGATAACTACTTCCACCATTTCTGGCTTTAAGCTAGATAATTGTCGCACTCCAAGTGATATCTGTTTTGGATTTGCTGCATTGCTTAAGTTAAATGTACAATTGCCACTATCTTATCCTAACTACATTTGCCTCATTGGTTGAGGATGGTTAAGTTCAAAGTAAATTTATTAGCAAAGTGCATATACTGAGTGCAATCGAGATTCATTTTCATGCAGGCATTTACAGGAAAATAAAAATACAATAGAATTTTTGAAAAACTATAAATAACAAAGACAGATGAATAACCTATATGCAAAAGAAGACAAATCATGCAAGAAATAATCAAATAAATAATACTGAGAATTTGAGTTACAGAGTCCTTGCAAGTGGATCTGTAGGTTGTGGAGTCACTTCAGCGTTGAGGTGAGTGAAGTCATCCACACTGGTTCAGGAGCTTGATGGTGGTAAGGCAGTTCATCGACTTGGTGTTAGTTGACCTGTACCTGTACCTCCTGCCTGATGGTAGCAGTGAGAAGAGACTCCAGCATCTTCCCAACCACTGAGGAGAGGATAACTGGTCTATAATTTCCTTTCTGTTGCCCTCCTGGAGTGACGTTTGCAGTTTTCCAGTCCTCTGGAACCATGGTAAGACTGGTCTTGGTGAAAGCTGAAAGGGTCCAGTTACTTGTATGTAAGTCAACAGGTGACTATTTGGAATCATTAAAAGAAACTAAGTTTGGAGGTGATTTGGTCCCATGAGGGTCAAAAGGGGGAGGAAAAGATTATGAATATCCTAAAGTATTTATAAATGTATTAAAGATGAGTGCTGTTGTGACTAACCAGGAAAACTAGCAGATAAGAAAGCAGAAATGACACTTGCCTTCAATAGCAAGTGTTGAGTCCGGAATATAAGAGAAAGGAAGATACTGAGCCCAGCTATATAAAACGTTAGTTAGGCCACAATAAAGATTGTGCAGTTCTGTTTGTCCCAAGGGAGAGAGTGCAGGAGTTACCTGTGATACATTTTAGCAGTGAGGAAAGACTAATTTGAATGAGATATGCACAATAACGATGGGCATAGTGGGAACCCTGGTGCTACATGAAACAACACAAAACTACAAGAGACTGTGTGAGACAGCACAAGGCTACACTAGGCTACGTAAAACAACATAAAAACTGCACTAAACTACAGACCTGCACAGGGCTACATAAAGTAGATAAAACAATGCAGAGCAGTGCAATAATTAATAAACAAGACAATAGGCACAGTAGAGGGCAAATGACAATGTGGCTCTTTCACCTCTGTGCTGCGGCTCCCTGTGGCTTTGGGAAATAATTGGTCAGTATTTAATTAAAATGTATTTTATGTTAGTTTGTTAGCTTTTGAAATGTAATTCTAAATTTGAAGATTATGGTGATCTTGTACAATCTAAGTGTGGCGACACATTTCCTGCCACATCCGAAACGGCTCACAATTAGCCAGCATTCCGGCTAAGGAAGATAGCCTACGGGGGTTTGTGAGTACGCGTCTTTTGCAGCATCTGCGTCCATGGGGGCTGGGTTGAGGGAGGCTTAAAAGCAAGGCTGTTTAGTTCGAATAAAGCTATCTTTGACTGCAGTTTACTGACACCGCTACAACGTGTTTTTATCGCTGGCTGTCCAGACGGAAGGTGCTGAAACGCTTTGTCGCGTGTCTGGAAGAAGTGAAAACTTTCCTGGGCAGCAAAGGGCTCACCTTTCCTGAGCTGGAACAGCCAGAGTAGCTGGAAAAGCTACACTTCATGGTAGACATGACAGCGCACCTGAACACGCTGAACACAGCTCTTCAGGGGAAAGGACGCACAGCCCTGCACATGTTGGAGGATGTCTTGGCATTCGAGCGCAAGTTGACAGTGCTTGCCAGAGATTTACAGAAAGGCACTTTGTCTCACTTCCCCAATTTGAGAGAGTTCAAACAAGGTCACGACATGATAATTTCGGAGTATTTACATTCTGCAATCATCGCAATGCAAACATCGTTTGGGAAACGCTTCTGTGAGTTCAGAGAGGAAAAAAACACATTATCCTTCCCGGTCACTCCCTTAAGCATCGATCCTTCCCTACTGAATACGACTGCATTGGCAGGTGTGAGTAAACCTGATCTTGAGATGGAACTGGCTGAAATAGCCGACAAAGACATATGGGTGTCCAAGTTTAGACGCTTGACAGCAGACCTTGAAGATGTTGCCCGTCAGAAGGCCGTTCTTGCTCAGAATCACAAATGGAGTGATATTGAAAACCTTCTAAAACCGGACAAACTTGTGTTCGAAACATGGAATGCTATGCCCGACATTTATGTAAACATGAAAAAGTATGCGCTTGGAGTCCTGTCGATCTTTGGATCCACATATGTATGTGAGCAGGTGTTCTCCAACATGAACTTTATTAAAAACAAACATCGCGCACGCCTCACAGATGACAGCTTGCGATCCTGTGTAAAGATGAAGGTGACGTCATACAGCCCTGATGTGCAGACGCTGTGCGCTGAGGTCCAGGAGCAGAAATCCCATTAACCAAGTATGATAAATATTTTAATTGCCTATTATTTTATGTATATTCATATTTTTTCATTGTTCAGTGAAATAGTCCTTTTATTTTTCAGGCTGACAGCTGGCTGATGTTATTTTTGGTTTGCTGCTGGCGGAAAATTTAAGTTCGGCGTTTTTCATAAATACAAGAAGGACTCAAATAGACATTGAGTATTTTACTTAAAAGTAACTTTCAACCCAACGTCTTTTTTTCGGAGTTCAAAATGTTTTTGTTGCATGCAGAAATGTAATTTCGTTTTCTCTGCAGGAGTTCATCAATTTCATAAATGCAACACATTATAGTTTGTTTATACATAGCATAAAGGCAAAAAAAACGTTGTATGCAGTGTTATTTCATTTTAAATGTCAAACGGGTTTTGCGGCTCCCAGTGTTTTCTTTTCTGTGGGAAACGGGTCCAAGTGGCTCTTTCAGTGGTAAAGGTTGCTGACCCCTGGTCTAGACCATGGGTCGACAACCTTTTTGCTTCTGTGGGCCAGATCACATATAAATGAGTGTACGGTAGGCCAGATAAATGCTATAAAAACTTGAAATATGGGAATTATCCATTTAAATACATCTAGTTATGTTTTGCCTCAAATTAATGAATAATGCATGATAGAAAATCATTTGTGCTTAACCAAGGATGCCAATTATAAACATATAACAATTACAGCATGGAAACAGGCAATCTCGTCCCTTCTAGTCCATGCCGAACACTTATTCTTACCTAGTCCCACTGACCTGCACTCAGCCCATAACCCTCCATTCCTTTCCTGTCCATATACCTATCTAATTTTACTTTAAATGACAATACTGAGCCTGCTTCTACCACTTCTACTGGAAGCTTGTTGCACACAGCAACCCCTCTGAGTAAAGAAATTCCCCCTCGTGTTACCCCTAAATTTTTGCCTCCTAACTCTCAACTCATGTCCTTTTGTTTGAATCTCCCCTACTCTCAATGGAAAAAAGCCTATCCAATTAGTAATCAAAGAACTCAGTTTAGTTACAATTTACTTTAATCAAGGTATCTTTTGAATCTATTAAAAGGACACACAAAATCTTTAAGCATAAAACATATGAATATGATGCATTGAATAGTGGTAAATTAAGTATAATAAATTTTTTTAAATGCAAGCAGTCGATAAATCAATGTGGAACTTGATGCTGTCTGTTGCTTGAAAGCTTCTCAATATTGGGTGTTAGTCTTGTTGATGCCAAGAGCAAGACATTATCTAGATGGGCAACAGCCAATCTCGTTCTCAAATGGTTCTTGGTGATCTTCATTGTTGAAAAGAATTGCTCACACAGATAAGTACTGCCAAACAATGATGCCATCTTTTTAGCATGGTCCACTAAGTTAGGATACTTCCCACTTGGATGAATATATTTTCTATAGAAGTCAAACACTGACACATCTTGAGAATGAAGTTTCGATCTCAATATGTTGTCACACTGCTTCTCAATCAATTCCGTTTGAAAACTTTCGGATGCAGTGTCCACTTCTACATCAATGGAGTAGCAAACAGCTTGAACTCATTTGCATGCAAGCGAAAATCAGCAAAACGAGATGAAAACTCTTTTCTCAATTCTTGGACCCTATTCACAAAAATGCCTGGATCTTGTTCTTTAATTTTTTGAAAAGTGGGAAAATGTGCACTATTTCCTTTTTGAAGCTGGTGCTCCCACAATTGCAGCTTTCTTTCAAAGGCCACAATATGACCATACATCTCATATATCAGCTGATTTTTTTCCTTGTATTTGTAAATTCAAGTTATTTAAGTAAGATGTAATGTCCACAAGAAATGCCAAGGTTGCAAGCCAATCAGGATCACGAAAATGTGAAGCATCCTCATTTTTGCTTTCAAGGAATATTGCCACCTCTTCATGCAATGCAAATACTCTTTCCAGCATTGACCCTCGGCTAAGACAGCGGACATTGCAGAAATAAGACAGGTCTCCCAGCTTGCTCGATGAAGAATAATCTAGTGTCCAAGTGCCTTGGAAATTTCGGCACTCATTGTCTACCTTCCTGCATTTTGCATTGGTTCTTGGTCCTCCAAAATATTCCACATGGAATTTAAACTGGAGGTGGCAAAGGGTGGACTAAGAGGGAGATTTTTGAAGAAGACAAGCTATCTTATATTTAAATGGGTTTGATTGTGTGACGATGGTAGGATGAAGATTATTCCATGCTTTAATTGTGCGGGGAAAGAATGAATTACTGCAAAGATGTTTTAGTTTCGCTGAAAACCAAGGAGGACGCATACAGCCCTTAATGAGTGTACGAGGAACATGATTTGTAACAATATCATTTAGTGAGTCTTTCAGCCACACCCAGTTGTCCTCAACAGATCTTTTGTCTAGTTGTAAGTTAAAGAAGTCTTTCCCAAGTTGTTTAGCTAAGTCTTTGAATTCCTTAGCGTTCATCTTTCTCCAAAGGGGAATTTTATGAGGTGGTTTAGGAGGATCTTTAGTCTTTGTGTGCAGTTTTGCTTGAATAATAAAATGATAAAATAATTACTAATTCCAGCACTAGGGTCACATTCAGGAAAAATCCTCAAACCAAGCTGGAAGAAGGCAATCGTCAGAAGTTGTATTTTGCTGTCTTCCGTATCCAGTAAGAAACCTGGCGTCAATCCAATCCTTCTTCACACGACAGAGAGTGGGGATATTCCACAAATCTCACAAATACACCAAAACTATAAAAACATTCATAAGTACATCAAGCGAGAGAATTTAATCTATCAAAAATCCTTAAAACTTTAGAAGTTTGCAATAAGCATAAAGCCGTAGAATCAAACGTATTATATCGTAGGAGCCCAAAATGGCACAAGCGAGGTTACAGTATTCTACAGTGTAGATTGCAGCTGGGCCGAATGGCAGGAAAACTTTTGAGGGTAAAAGGTACTAAAAAGCAAGAAATGTACAGGTAGATGAGGCTGCCCACCTCTTACATAAGGTGATAATTAAGCAAAACAGTATGATTTCAAGAATAGAAAGAAAAAGTTGAATTTTTTGAAGAAGAAGATACTGTAGGTATACATCCAAGTCGTGGAAATGTTTCCTTCAGTTTTGCTGAGACCTAGTTTCCAGTTCTCTGTGCAGTTCTTCACACCTGCTGCGAGTACGAACGCTGCAGCTCAGCACTCGCTCTACTCCCGCCCGCGGGCCTACGGCTCCTCCGGCGGCGGCAGAGGGGAGCAGGGCCTGAGGTACCTCTGTCAGACCTGACGTGTTTCAGCACAGTGCCGACATCCAGCCGGGCGTACAGACTGACGCGCGGTCATCAGCTGCTACTGCCACTGGAATTTTCTTCTTCCATTTTATTTCGAAACGCGAGTTATTCATCAAGTATCGTAGCACATGTAAATATCTGGATACTTAGCATGCATTTCTTGTTAAAACACAGTGATGCTGTTTCTGTTTCCAAATTTAAACGATCCCATCTGAAAACCTGCGCGTGCACGGAGAGTATCTAATACATGAGGTAGTTTGCCCTCCTGTCATTCGTATATACCAGTATTTGGTTTGGAACAAAACCAAACCTGGGGCCAGTGTAACAAGACGCCATGCATGTCTATCAATTGTTGTCGTGTGAAACACTCAGAATAAGGAAAAATTGCTTGCACGTCGGATAAGCATAGAGTCTCAATATTTGCTCGCCGGCCGGTCAAAATACCTTTGCAGGCTAATTTTGCCCACAAAGATTGCCTATCCCTGGTCTTGACTCTGGGTATTGAGGAGTCTGATAGCTTGGGGGAAGAAAGTGTTGCACAGTCTGGTCGTGAGAGTCGGAATGTTTTGGTACCTTTTGCCAGACGGCAGGAGGGAGAAGAGTTTGTATGAGGGGTGCAGGGATCCTTCATAATGCTGTTTGCTTTGTGGATGCGGCATGTGGTGTAAATGTCTGTAATGGCAGGAAGAGAGACCCCGATGATCTTCTCAGCTGACCTCACTATCAGCTGCAGGGTCTTATGATCTGAGACGGTGCAATTCCTGAACCAGGCAGTGATGCAGCTGTTCAGGATGCTCTCAATATAACCCCTGTAGAATGTGATGAGGATGGGGGTTGGGAGATGGACTCTCCTCAGCCTTTGCAGAAAGTAGAGACACTGCTGGGTTTTCTTTGCTATGGAGCTGGTGTTGAGGGATCAGGTGAGATTCTCCACCAGGTGAACACCAAGAAATCTGGTGCTCTTAACGATCTCTACCGAGGAGCCGTCGATGTTCAGTGGGGAGTGGTCGCTCCGTGCTCTCCTGAAATCAACAACCATCTCTTTTGTTTTACTCACGTTCAGAGACAGGTTGTTGGCTCTGCACCAGTCCGTTAGCCACTGTTCCTCCTCTCTGTAAGCTGACTCGTCATTCTTGCTGATGAGACCCACCACGGTCGTGTGATCGGCGAACTTGATGATATGGTTCGAGCTGTGTGTTGCAGCACAGTTGTGGGTCAGCAGAGTGAACAGCAGTGGACTGAGCACACAGCCCTGGGGGGCCCCCGTGCTCAGTGTGATGGTGTTGGAGATGCTGCTCCCAATCTGGACTGACTGAGGCCTCCCAGTCAGGAAGTCTAGTATCCAGCAGTAGACAGAGATGTTCAGGCCCAGTAGATCAGTCAAATGAACAATGTTCCTCCAGACCACAGTGCACCACAAAACATATTATAGTGGATAGTAAAAGCTTTCTCAAGTATGTAAAACATAATGGAGAGATGGGAGTGGATACAGGACTGCTAGAAAATGAGGCCAGAGAAATAATAACGAGAGACAAAGAGATGGCAGATGAAATGATATTTCGCATCAGTCTACACTGTGGAGGACAGTAGCAGTGTGTCGGATATTGAAGGGTGCAAGGGAAGAGAAGTAAGTGTACTGTAGCTACTATTACAAGGGAGAAGGTGATCAAAAAGCTGAAAGACCTGCGAGTACACAGGTCACCCGGAGCAGATGATCTATATCCTAGGGTTCTGAAAGAGGTAGAGACAGAGGTTGTGGAGGTATTAGAAATGTTCTTTCAAAAATCTTCGGACTCTTGCATAGTGCCAGAGAACTGGAAAATTGCAAATGCCCTTCCACACTTTAAGAAAGGAGGAAGGCAGCAGAAAGGAAATTACAGTCCAGTTAGCCTGATCTCAGTGGTTGGGAAGATGTTAGAGTCAATTGTTAAGGGTGAGGTTATGGAGTACTTGGTGATATAGGACCTAGAGTCAGTATGGTCTCTTTAAGGAAAACATTGCCTAATGAACCTGTTGGAATTCTTTGAGGAGATTACAAGTAGGATGAATAAAGGGAATGCTGTGGATGTTGTATATTTGAACTCTCAGAAGGCCTTTGACAGAGTGCCACGCATGAGGCTGCTTACCAAGTTAAGAGCCCATAGTATTACAAGAAAGTTACTGGCATGTTTAGAGCAATGGCTGATTAATAGGAAGCTGTGAGTGGGAATAAAAGGATCCTTTTCTGGTTGGCTCCAATGACAAATGGTGTTCCACAGGGTTGGTGTTGGGACCGCTTCTTTCTATGATGTATATAAATGATTTAGATGATGGAATAGATGGCTTTGTTACCAAGTTTGCAGATGATACGAAGATTGGTGGTGGGACAGATAGTGTTGAGGAAACAGGTAGGATGCAGAAGGACTTAAGTTAGGAGAATGGGCAAGAAAGTAGCAAATGAAATACAATGTTGGAAAATACATGGTCATGCACTTTAGTATGTTACGAATGTGCCACAACTCTGAGGGGCCGAAGGGTACAAAGTAGCCCCCTCCTTTGTGAGAATCGCAAGATCGCTATTAATTCAGGTCTGGGACCCAGGAAATGAGAGAGAATCCTCAAGGTTGGAATGTATCCTGTCCTCAGCCAGACAAAGCCATGGATAACACCCATTGTGTCTTGGAGACGGAATTGTGTATTGAGTACTGTACTATTCATTGAAGCCCTCAGGAGATGACCAGAGTGGGCTGGTTGAGGGATTGCATCATCCCAACCTGATTGACATCTGAGACCCTGTGAGTAAGGATAAAAGAGGGTCTGGGGAACAACCCCTTTAGACGCACCAGGAGAAACATACGGCTTGTGTGTGTGTCCATCCTTGCCGGGATGACAAGTCTTCCACAGAATGGCCTCGCTAAAGGACGAATTCTGATCAAGATTGGATAAAAGGAAAGCTGGCAAGTTTCTATTCTCAGAACCCCTCTCTCTCTCCAACAATTGAAAACCCAGTGATCCCCAAAGGCTGAAGCCTGTATGAACTGAGTGACTTTTATATTTCCATCGGACAATACATTATCCCCTAGACAACGATAGAGCTTATTTCTTATTGATTATTATTATACCCGCACTTTTAGATTTAGTATTGACGACGTATATCATCTGTATGTTTGCATTGATATTATTTTTGTGTATTTTTACTAATAAATACTGTTAAAAATAGTACCATCAGACTTCAACGGACCTCTCTATCTTTGCTGGTAAGTGACCCAGTTACGGGGTTCGTAACAACATGGGGGCTCGTCCGGGATTTGATACCAAATTGGAGGGCCAGTGAATTGGGCTTGTAAGTCCAAACTTGGATCTGGTTGCGCGGGTAACCAGACGGGAAGCCAGCAAAGATGGATGTGGATGAATTTATCGAAAACCCAACTCTGGAGGCGCTAGAGGCGACCACAAAGTCGGACTTGATAAATATTGCGAAAGGACTAAACCTCGCAGAGGTGAGGTTGTCAATGAAAAAGCGGGAGGTGCGGAGGGCCATAACTCAGTATTATATTGTGAAGAATGTGTTTTCAGCTGAGGTATTGGAAAATATCCCTGGAAAGGTACCAGCTAGTGGGACGGCTCGGTTAGGGTTGGAGAAATTAAGGTTGGAACATGAAATTAAGTTAAAGCAGCTGAGAAAGAAAAAGAAAGGGCCGACAAGCAAAAGGAGCATGCGCTCCAGCTAAAGGAGTTAGAGGTGAAAAGGGAGCAGGACAGAGCTGAGAAACAAAGGGAACATGAGCTCCAGCTAAAGGAGTTAGAGGTGAAAAAGGAGCAGGAAAGAGTTGAAAAGCAAAGGGAGCATGAAATTCAGTTAAAACATCTGGAAGCAGCTGAGAAAGAGAAGGAGAGAACCGAGAGAGAGAGTATGAGGAGAAAGAGAAACAGAGGCAACATGACTTGGAGATGGAGAAGTTAAGGCAAGAGCGAAAAGCTCAAGGGTCAGTCCAAGAGGAGCGGTTTAATGTTAGTCGGGAGTTGAGGTTAGTACCTCCATTCGAGGAAACGGATGTTGATAGTTATTTCTTGCAGTGAATCAGAAGTGGCCCAAAGAGCAGCGGGTGGCGTTGTTACAAAGTGTGTTAAAAGGGAAGGCACAACGGGCATATGCGGTGTTGTCCATGGAGGAGGAGGAGTCTGAGAATTATGCTGACGTAAAGGAGGCCATTCTTCGGACCTATGAATTGGTACCTGAAGCCTTTAGACAAAAGTTCAGAAATTTAAAGAAAGGGTGGAATCAGACATATACCGAGTTTGCCTATGAGAAGGGTGTGCTCTTGGATAGTTGGTGTGCAGCAGAAATAGTGGAATAAGATTTTTGGCATCTCAGGGAGTTACTTTTGATTGAAGAATTTAAAGTTTGTGTTTCGGATGATATCCGGATGTATTTGAATGAGAAGCCAAATAAGTCCATCTCCGAATTTGCTAGGTTCGCAGATGAATATGCCCTAACCCACAAGACAAAGTTTTCCTCAAATAAAAGTTACCAGAGAGACCGTGGTAGAGAAAGCCCACCGGCTGAGGCAGAGGTCCCACTGGGAGCTAGTGGTAAGATTGAGGAGGAGAGGCAAGATGGCTGGAGAGTTCCTGGCTTGACCTGTTTTAATTGTGGAAAGGGGGGACATATTGCATCTAGGTGCCTTGCTTCGAAAAAGGAGACAGGACAATGGAAAGCAGCAGTCCCTATAGGATGTGCTGTGGTAATCAGTAAATCAACAAGAGAGCCCCAGGTAGACAGAGTACGAGAAGGGTCTGAGAAATGTATTTCAAAAGGAACCGTGTCTGTGAGAAAGGGAGACACACCAGTTCCAGTGTGGATCTGGAGAGACACGGGAGCTGAACTGTCATTGATTAGCAGTAAGGTACTGGATTTTGGTCGCAAGATGGGAATGGTAGCTTTGAGAGGAATAGGAAAAGGGACAGAAGCGATGCCCTTGCATAGGATCATTCTGAATTGTGATCTGGTATCTGGACCAGTTGAAATAGGGGTGCGATCAGAATTTCCGAGAACTGACGTGGACGTCCTTCTTGGTAACGATTTAGCAGGTGGTAAGGTTTGGTCAGCAATGAAGCTGATGAGCCAGCCTGTAAGTGTTGAGGTCTTGCCCCTAGATTCCAAGATCTATCCCGCATGCGCGATCACTCGCAGCCTGTTGAGAAAGTCAGCTGTTATGATCCCAGCCCCGTCCTTTGTGAGAATCGCAAGAGCACCCGTTGGGGGGGGGGGGGTGGTCAGTAGACCCAGGAAGTGAGAGAGAGAGAAACGTGAAAAATTGCACGTCCCACCAGGGATACAGAATAAGATGCCAGCAACTATTGTCTCATGGAGACCACGGGAAAAGCCCTCGGGCAAGGTGGGCTGGTTGAGAGAGAGATTGCATCATCCCAACCTGACTGACTCCTGCGACCCCGTGAGGAAGTATAAAGGAGAGTCTCAGGGGACAGCCCCTTAGACACACCCAGAAGACACGAGAGAGTGGTCCCGCAGCAGCTGGAAGCCATTCTGAAGGAAGCCACGTGCGTTAGATTCTGGGATTGGAATTTGTGGCTGGAATCACAGAAAACCGCTTTTAACTAACATCGGGGAGAGGGAACCAACGCTCCCCCGATTTCACGGAAGCTTCATCAAGACTCGGCAAGTTCTTTCTCTTCTCCCCCCAATCTCTCTCTCTCGGTAGCCCCACGCAAAATGCAGCGATTTTCAAAAGGGCTGAGGCCCGCAGACTTTCAGAGTGACTTTTATATTTCCAACGGACAATCTATTAACCACTAGACACCAGCAGAGCTCAACTCTTAATGATGATTATCACTATACCCGCGCTTTAGATTGAATGTTGACGATGTGCACTATCTGAATGTATGTATTAACCCTACTTTTGTGTCCCTTTATAAATAAAAACGTTTGAAAATAGTGACACCAGACTTCAACAGACCTCTCTATCTTTGCTGGTAAGTTATCCAGTTACGGGATTCGTAACACAACTGAGAACGAGAGCAGTTTAAATCCGGCCAGTATCGATTTGGCCAAGACGTTTTTACCGACCCTGTACCAAGAGAGTGGTAAAACGGAGAATAGTAAAGTGAAAGAGAGTAAGGGGGAGGAGGTAGTCCTGCCCTTAGCCAGGAGAAAATTTATAGAGGCACGAAGCAAAGATGAGAAACAGATAAGGCTGTTAAAAGGTCCAGAGTTGGACATGGATGATCTGTCTGGTTTGGCAGAACTGTTTGAAGAAGTTGAAAATTCTAAAGATGTTCCCGATAATGAAATGAGGGCAGTCCTAGATGTAAAGGATGCCATTACCTTGAAGAAGTCTGCTGGGTTGGCAGATGAGGTTGTTTCAGCCCGCGGGGTTGAGTTTACTCCGGAAGGGAGTTGCCCAGAGAGTAGCTGGGAGGATCAGGGGAATTTAGAATTTGAAAAGGGTACGGGTATTGAAAGCCTGGAAGAGGCAAATGTTCTGTTTGAGTGTGTTCAAGATGTGGATGCACGTGGTACTGAACCTAGTAATGGAGCTCAGAAAAAGTCTGAGGTATTTGATTCAGTTGAAAAGGAATGCAGTCCTTGTGGGTCAGATGGACTTGGTTCAGTGAAGAAACGGTTAACCTTGGTAATAGTGGGAAGTGAGAATTCCCAGTTGTTTGTGCTCGAAGGTGTGTTAAAAGTTAGTGAGGAGATAAAAGGTGGTGAGGTGAATATTATTATTGAAGGAAAAGGGAAAAGTGTAGTTCCTAAATTGAATGAAGAAAATTTGAAGTCTGGATTGATGTCAGAAGCAGCAACCAGGCTGCAGGGAGAAGGGCTTGGTAACACGGTGCCTGCGAATCAATTACAGGTTGATTTGGAATGTAAAGGTGCCCCACACGCTATTGTTATTCAAGAGTGTGCTGTGAAAAAGCAGAATTCGAAAGGCTGTTTGGACAAAGGGGGATCGCTTTCAGATCTTAAATTGAAAACTAATAGCCTGAAGGGTCCTGAAGAGAAAACTAGCAACTTGCTTAAACTTAAAGAATTGTCTGAAGATTCGGAAAATGGTCTAAGTTTGGAACACATTGCTGATAAAATAACTCCTATGAAAGGAGCGGGCGAAAGCCTATTTCGCCATGGTGCACAAGCTCACCACGTGGGAGTTAACTGGAAAAGGGGCGAGGGTTGACGGGCTGCCATTTTAACTAGCAGGATCCGGTTTTAAGGGATTTCGACAAAGCATGTGAATAATAAAGACAACCCCCATGGAAGATTGACCATTAAATTTGGAAGTAACAATAAAGATTAGTATTTGCACGAACTTTTGTAGTATACACGTAAGCTAAGATCACAACTCTTTAGTTTTTGTTTGCTGAAGGAAAGAAATAAAAAAAAAGGTGGTTATTAAATTGAAGTCTGATGCTAAGGTACAAGATGTTAAGATATTAAAGGAAGTGAAAATGTAATCGTTAACTGTTTAGATGCTGAATTGAACATATAACTATTATTCTGTAGTGAAAAAAAAACTTTTGTATTGTGTTAGATCAGGCATGGGCAAACTGCGGCCCGTTAAGCTTTTTAATCCGGCCCGCAGAACTTGATGAAATTATATTAATAAACCTTGTTAACATTTTTTCCCCGCAATTACGGCGTTTTCCCAATAGATGACGCACTCTATATACATTGACCTTTGTTGAGGTGCAGCGTATTACTCCATATTTGCGCTTTACTCTTTGTTCGGCTCGACCCATTTGTGTGAACAGGCGTTCAGCGTCATGAACATCAACAAAGCCAGCCACAGATCCAAGTTAACTGACCAACACCTCAGATCCATCCTGAGAATCGCCACAACAAAACTAAATCCAGACTTTGATGCCCTGGCTAAAAAGGGAGACCAATAACACTGTTCCCACTGAAATTAAAAATAAGTTTCTTCGTTGTGTTATGTAAAAAATGCATTTGAAAATATTTTTTCAATAAGCCTTACATGTTACATGTCATTTCTGTTAAGTGATGGACATGAGTAGTGTGCAGGTGCACGTACGTTCTCAAAATAAAAAATGCGCTCCAGATCAAATAACGCGCTCCGCATACTGGCGCGTTATCACTGTTCTGTCCTTGTGCTGGTCATTGTTGAGTTTTGGCACAGGGGACAATTGAATAAGAAGGAGCAGGACAAGTAGACCTGCATCTCCTACCGTTTTTGAAATAAAGACAGTCAGGACGAGAGTGATGATGATAATATCTTGAAGGATAACAGAATTTTCAGTGCTTTAAAGTAATAACTGTTACTATTAAAAAAAGCTGTATTTGATTAATTTAATTTTCAGTGTTTTAAAAGTCATTTCAATAAATAGCTAAATACCATGGGACTTCAAAGACAGGTATTTTGTTGTAATGCATTTGTACATTTTCAATTGAAATTAAAGCACATGTTTTCTACATATCCCATGATATTTTATTTTCTCTTATGAGGTGTATTACCAAAACACTCCATCCATCTGCTCCTGGTCCGGCCCCCCTGTCAAATTTTAGAACCCTTTGTGGCCCACAAGTCAAAAAGTTTGCCCACCCCTGTGTTAGATTCTAAAATCCTGTAAGACTCTGTATTACTTCGTCTTTACCGATGGTAAAAATGCTTTGAAGGAAGGGGGTGTTACAAATGTGCCACAACTCTGAGGGGCCGAAGGGTACAAAGTAGCCCCCTCCTTTGTGAGAATCGCAAGATCGCTATTAATTCGGGTCTGGGACCCAGGAAATGAGAGAGAATCCTCAAGGTTGGAATGTGTCCTGGCCTCCGTGAGACAAAGACATGGATAACGGCCATTGTCTCTTGGAGACGGAATTGTGTATTGAGTACTGTACTATTCATTGAAGCCCTCAGGAGATGACCAGAGTGGGCTGGTTGAGGGATTGTATCATCCCAACCTGATTGACATCTGAGACCCTGTGAGTAAGGATAAAAGAGGGTCTGGGGAACAACCCCTTTAGACGCACCAGGAGAAACGTATGAGACTGGTGGGGACTTGTGTGTGTCCATCCTTGCCCGGATGACAAGTCTTCCACAGAACGGCCTCACTAAAGGACGAATATGGATCAAGAGCAGATAAAGGAAAGCCGGCAAGTTTCTATTCTCAAAACCCCTCTCTCTCTGTCCAACAATTGAAAACCCAGCGGTCCCCAAAGGCTGAAGCCTGTATGAACTGAATGAACTGAGTGACTTTTATATTTCCATCAGACAATACATTATCCCCTAGACAACGATAGAGCTTATTTCTTATTGATTATTATCATACCCACACTTTTAGATTTAGTATTGATGACGTATATTATCTGTAGGTTAGCATTGATATTATTTTTGTGTATTTTTACTAATAAATACTGTTAAAAATAGTACCATCAGACTTCAACGGACCTTTCTATCTTTGCTGGTAAGTGACCCTGTTACGGGGTTCGTAACAAGTAGAAGAAATAAATGTGTAGATTATTTTCTAAATGGGGAGCCAATCTAAAAATCTGACTTGGGAGTTTTTGTGCAGAACTCCCTAAGAGTTACCTTTCAGGTTGAGTCAGTGATGAAAAAGGCAAATGCAATGTTAGTACTCATTTCAAGAGATCTAGAATATATGACCAGGAATGTGATGCGAAGGCTTTATAAGTCACTGGTGAGACCCTACCTTGATTATTTTGAATAGTTCTGGGCTCCTCATCTGAGAGAAGATGTGCTGAGATGAGAAAGGTTTCAGAGGTTCAGAAGGATGGAACTTAGAAGGATCTCATTAAAACCTTTCGAATGTTGAAAGGCCAGAACAGAGTAGATGTGAAAAGGCTGTTTCCCTTGGTGAAGCAGTCTAGTACAAGAGGGCATAACCTCAGGGTAGAGGGGCATCCATTTAAAACAGAAATACAGAGAAATTCCTTTAACCAGAGACTGGTGAATTTGTGGAATTTAATACCACAGGTAATTGTAGAGGCTAGGCTGTTGGGTGTACTTAAGGCTGAGCTTGATAGGTTCTTGATTGGACATGGTATCTAAGGTTATGGGGAGAAGGCTGGGAAGTGGGGCTGAGGAGGGGAGAAAAAAAGATCAGCCATAATTGAATGGTGGAGCAGACTTGATGGGCCAAATGGCCTAATCCTGCTCCTGTGTCTTACGGTCTTATACATTACACATAGCACATAAAACAAAATGTAACCACAGATCAGTTAATACAATCTAATTCAAAATGCCTGCAGTGTGCAGCACACGTAACAGTTCAATAAACACTAAACAGCTCTCTATCCTAGTGACAAGACTTCCACTGAATGTGAGAAAGATGCACTGGGTTGGCCTCAGTGAACATCCACACTTCATCTGAATTTGTTTTTGCTTACATTGCTGTTCCATCCCATATTATCTGTGGAACTTAGCACCATTTGGTGCGTTCACTTTTTGTTTTGCCCGTTCTGATCATCTCACTTCCCCCGGACAGATCACATTTACAGACATTGTCAAACCATTTCTTTCCTGTCTGATCTACCCGAAGTGTCCTCAGTCATTGTGTGGGCATCATTTTCATACCCCGAAGCTGCTTCACAACCAGGAAGTGCATCTACATTGGCAGTCCCATGTTGCGTGTGGGCTGAATGGCTGGTTGCTATGCTGATGGTGAAGGAGGAATGCTCAGAAAACTAGCCAGCTTCTCAAGAATCAGCATTGACTCTTTTATATTGATCCACCCATGTCTCAACTAAATCACAAAAGGTTCAACAATGCAGCAGCCCTTCAATATTGTAGCAAAGTTCAATCTCACATTAACGTATACTCCTGGGATAAAGACTGACTACGTGGTCTGGATTTGCTCAGTATGTCCTGCTACCTACTTCTTCAGTCCCTTTAGCTACTAATACTTGCTACTTCAATTTCTTTTGTGGCCCTATATTTGCCTCATTCAGATCCTTCTTTATTTATCTATTGAGGTTGGGCCCTTTGAATCCCCCAATTTAATACCAGCCAGATCACTGGAAAATTTACAATGACCAATCAACCTGTGAACTGGTATGTGTTTGGACTGTGGGAGGGAACCGGAGCACCTGGAGGAAACCCACACAGTCATGGGGAGAACGTACAAATCCCTTACAGGAATTGAACCCAGGTTGCCGGTACTGTAAAGCGTCATGCTAACCACTATGCTACCATACCGCCAATGGTTGCTAAGGTAGCATTGATGTAATCAGCAAGGCCCTGTGCTATAACAGATAGACAGACAGTGTCAGACACCCAGTTTCCCTCGGGATCAATAAAGTATGTCTGTCTGTCTATCAGCGAGGCCCTGTGCTATAACAGCGTCCCACTTATTGGTTCACACGGTTGGACCAGAACAAATTGGGTGACCTTTTCATGGAAGAGCTGCATCCCTACATCTCTGGAGACAAAAGACACCACAGCGGCTGTAATCTGGAGCTACAAAAATGAAAGATCTTAGCTGATCAAGCAGCATCTGTCGACCCTAAAGGTCCTTCACAATCCTGATAGAGCGTTCTGTCCAGGAATGTCAATTTATATCCTTTGTCACCATAGGCTTGAGCCACTGGGTTCATCTTGAATTCCACTTTTCCCCCTACCTCTGCCATCTGTCAGCATCGTCAGGGTTATGCCTCTGAACATCCATCAGCTTTAGGACCATTCAAAACCTTCTCAAATTGAATGAGCAAAGCTTTCTATATAAATAACTTATTTAAAACAAAATACTGTGTAGAGCAGTTAATTTAAACTCAAACAGTAGAAATAGTAACTTTTTAGATCACTTCTATTACAGTTATAAAATTTCAATTGAGATCAATCTCTGCATGAACGTGTTCAGCTTCCATGCTTGTGCAGACAGGTTTGGGATTTCCATATTTGCCTGTTCATCTGCTTGAATTTTCTTGCATTTATAGGGTAAGTGATGACAGCTTGCCACAAACTATGATACTTGCTTGTAACATGCAGCCCCAAGACATTATTCAACTAAATTTTCAATCAGTGGGACTAACTTGTGCATGCTAATTTCCGCCCTCCCAGTTTGTGATCTATGTCTTACTAAAGATGCTGATGCTGTGCAGATATATCCTAGTCTCTTCTTGGTGAAGAGGCTGAAGGAAACTGGACTTTGCACATCCGTACTCACGTCATTCTACAGATGCGCGGTAGGGAGCATCCTAACCAGTTGTATCTCTTCATGGCACAGAAACTGCACTCCAGCGGACAGGAGGGCTCTGCAGCAGGTAGTCAAACTGCCCAATGCATCACCGGCACCAGCCTACCAACGATCAAGGACATGTGTACAGAAAGGTGCCAGAAAAGGACCAGTAACATGAGGAAGAATCCTAACCACCCAGCTCATGGACTGTTTGTCCCACTGCCATTAGAGAACAGGTTACGTAGCTCCAATGCAGAACCACCAGACTCAAAATCAGTTACTTCCCCCAAGCAGCAAGGCTGATCAACATCTCCACCAGCTAACACATCCTTCACACCACCGAACACCACTACTTTATCATTTCCTGTCAGTCACCTTATGTACAGACACCCCTGTGTTTAGCAACACTTTATGGACGTACAATCAATCTAAGTGTATATAAGCTATCTTACGCATTTATATTTATTGAACTTATTATTATTGTGTTCCTTATTTATAATGCATTTTTTGTAATGCATCAGATCGATGATTTCATTCTCCTTTACACTTGAATCAGAATCAGGTTTACTATCACCGGCATGTGATATGAAATTTGTTAGCTTAGCAGCTGCAGTTCAATACAATACATAATATAGAAGAGAAAAAATAATAATGATTAAATCAAATACAGTATACATACATTGAATGGATTTAAAAATGTGCAAAAACCGGAGATACTGTATATTAAAAAAGTGAGGTAGTGTCCAAAGCTTCAATGTCCATTTAGGAATATGATGGCGGAGGGGAAGCAGCTGTTCCTGAATCGCTGAGTGTGTACTTTCAGGCTTCTGTATCTCCTAATTTTTGGCAACAATGAGAAAAGGGCATGCCCTGGGTGTTGGAGGTCCTTAATAATGGACGATGCCTTTCTGAGACACCGCTCCCTAAAGATGTTCTGGGAGGGATTTACAACCCTCTGCGGCTTCTTTCGGTCCTGTGCAGTAGCCCCTCCATACCAGATAGTGATGCAGCCTGTCAGAATGTTCTCCACGGTACATCTATAGAAGTTTTTGAGTGTATTTGTTGATATGCCAAATCTCTTCAAGTTCCTAATAAAGTATAGTCGCTGTCTTGCCTTCTTTATAACCACATTGATATGTTGGGACCAGTTTAGATCCTCAGAGATCTTGACACCCAGGAACTTGAAACTGCTCGCTCTCTCCACTTCTGATCCCTCTATGAGGATTGGCATGTGTTCTTTCATCTTCCCCTTCCTGAAGTCCACAATCAGCTCTTTCATCTTACTGACATTGAGTGCCAGGTTGTTGCTGCGGCACCATTCCACTGGTTGTTATATCTCACTCCTGTACACCCTCTCATCACCACTTGAGATTCTACTAACAATGGTTGTATTGTCAGCAAATTTATAGATGGTACTTGAGCTATGCCTAGCCACACTGTCATCAGTATACAGAGAGTAGAGCAGTGGACTAAGCACACATGCTGAGGTGCACCAGTGTTGATCATCAGTGAGGAGGATATGTTATCACCAATCCGCACAGACTGTGGTCTTTCCAGTTAGGAAGTCGTGGATCCAATTACAGGAGGGAAGTACAGAGGCTCAGGTTCTGTAACT
Organism: Hypanus sabinus; assembly: GCF_030144855.1. Classification (NCBI taxonomy): domain Eukaryota; kingdom Metazoa; phylum Chordata; class Chondrichthyes; order Myliobatiformes; family Dasyatidae; genus Hypanus; species Hypanus sabinus. The sequence goes on from NC_082707.1 coordinate 37,350,817, forward strand.
TCTCAATCAGGATTGTGGGAATGATGGTATTAAATGGTGAGCTATAGTTGATGAACGTAGGTGTTTGTGTTGTCCAGATGGTCTAAAGCTGTGTGGAGAACCATTGACATTGTGTCTGCTGTTGACCTATTGTGGTGATAGGCAAATTGCAATGGGTCCAGATCCTTGCTGAGTCAGGAATTCAGTCTAATCATGACCAACTTCTCAAAACATTTCATCACTGTAGATGTGAGTGCTACCGGGCAATAGTCATTAAGACAACTCACATTATTCTTCTTCGGCACTAGTATAACTGTTGTCTTTTGGAAAGAAGTGGGAACTTCTGACCGTAGCAATGAGAGGTTGAAAATGTCCTTGAATACACTACTCCCGCTAGTTGGTTGGCACAGGTTTTCAGAGCCTTTCCAGGTATTCATTTGGGACCTTCCACCTTACGACTGCTCACTTGTGTACTGGAAATGACATTAAACCATCTTGAATCTTGAACTGTCAGTTAATCTCATAGTCTAAACAAGACAATTATCAGTCAAAGTTGCAGGTGATAGAAAACATGCATTGCTGTGCATGACTTTGGCCACATGATGGCAGAAGAAGGCTGTATAACGAACTAAGTTATGCCTTTTACTTGTTCGTCCCAATTTCCAGCATCAGCAGGATCTCATTTAACTCATATTTCTTTAAACTGAGTTTTTCTATCACAATAGCAGCATAATGAACTGGAAGATAAACTAAAATTGATTATAACAACACACACAAAATGCTGGTGGAGCACAGCAGGCCAGGCAGCATCTATAAGGAGAAGCACTGTCGACGTTTCGGGCCGAGACCCCGTTGACAGTGCTTCTTCCTATAGATGCTGCCTGGTCTGTTGTGTTCCACCAGCATTTTGTGTGTGTTGTTTGAATTCCCAGCATCTGCAGATTTCCTTGTGTTTGCTCTTAAAATTGATTATAAACAGGAATTTCAGGAGGTTCTAGTATTCCTGTATTGCAAATTTAATCTTAATTATCAAAGATATTTAAGAAGTAACTTAAAAAAAATCAAACTGAGGGTTCTATAAGTTACAAGTTACTATTGTATTGTGGTTACACTTTATGTAAACATCATTATAAAGAAATTATGTCTAATATATTAAACTTAACAACCAGGAACTTTGACTCTGTTTTTCTTTCCACAGATGTGGACTGATCTGCTGAGTATTTCAGAATCAGAACTGATACTTCCAGCAGTTTCTGATTTTGTTTTAGATTTCCAGTTTCTGCAGTTGTTTTTATTGTTATATATTGACTCTTGATGGAAAAGGTTGATATAGCTTGTTCCTTAACTTGTCCGCTTTAATCAATTCTTCATCTACAGATTAATATAAAATAGAATATTTGTTTGTCTTGCATGCAGTTCAGTAGCAAAATAACCCAGGGATCTAAACTTTTGCATGTGAGTTAGGTTTAACAAACAGAGGTGCACAATACCCTGATTTGTTTTTAATGCCCTCCATAACCCAACAAGGCTGAGGTTTTTAATGCTCTCCAATGAAAGTTAATGGAATTGTATTCTGATCTATTTTTGAGACACTAGATACTTGAGTGAATCCGACCCAAGCACTTTTGGTTTACCTGAACAACAAAGAGAAACCCAAATTTTGTGCACTGAGTTTCTGTGAGAAACCAGCCTCAATACAAACTAGTTAGACTAAAATATCTGAGAGAAAGAACCAAACTTAGAGAAATACTAAAGAAATGCCTTGTATATGATCACAGAGGCCGAGACCGAGAAATATTTTTTTTGGATTCTTTCCTGACTGATATATTTTTGGCTTACATTCAAAGACAAAATATAATTGCTCTGGTCATAGCATCATCAGGCATTGCTTGTAATTTTCTGTTGGGAGAAACTGTATATTTAGCTTTTAAACGCCCTTTACGTTTAACAGCTGTGGATATTCCAACATATAACATTGGCTGGTGAAATGCAGTGGCAAAATATCAGAAGTATTTATCAACTTATTGTCTTGGATAATTAAACAATGCCTGAGCAACAGCCACTGAAGCATTAGCTTAAATGCTGCAATATGTTAGAAACAATAATATATATATGGGAGGAGTCACTTCAGTGCTAGCTGGTGATTTTTATCAAATACTCCCTGCAATTTCACAAGGTACTGGAGAAGATAAATTGAAACCCTATATGAAACCTTCATACATCTGAGAAAATGTTAAATATTTACTCTAGAAGATCAATATGGGAGCACATTTGACAAATGAGATGGTTTGCTTCGAGTACACAAAATAAAAATTGTGGAACTTATTTCCACATACAAACCTGAAATGTTGACTCAGTTTTTTCTCTCCACCTGATCTGCTGACCATTAACACACATTTTCAGTTTTTGTTTCAGATTTCAAGGATCTGGTGTTGAGAAGGTGAGCAACTTTAGGTTCCTTGGCATAAACTTCACTGAGGATCTTACATGGTCTGTACACACCAACTGTGTGGTGAAAAAGGCACAACAGCGCTTCTTTCACCTCAGACAATTGAAGAAGTTTGGTATGGGCTTCCAAATCCTAAGGACTTTCTACAGGGGCAGAATTGAGAGCATCTTGACTGGCTGCATCACTGCATGGTATGGGAACTGTACTTCCCTCAATCGCAGGACTCTGCAGAGAGTGGTGCGGACAGCCCAGCACACCTGTAGATGAGAACTTCCCACTATTCAGGGCATTTACAAAGACGGGTGTGTAAAAAGGACCTGAGTCACCCCATCCACAAACTGTTTCATTTGCTACCATCTGAGAAACGGTACCACAGCAAAAAAGCCTGGACCAACCGGCTCTGGGACAGCTTCTTCCACCAGGCCATCAGACCTGCTGACACAACTGTATTTCTATGTTATATTGTTGTACATACTATTTATTATCAATTACTATAAATTGCACATTTAGACAGAGATATAACATAAAGATTTTTATTCTTGATGTTTATGAAGGATGTAAGAAATAAAGTCAATTTAATCTTTAGTTTTATACTTAACTAAGAGTTATTGACAATCAATTCCCGTGGTTAAGCTGCTTTAACATTAGGTTCTTACATCATTGCTAACCAAAAGTTCATTTTGCTGAAATGGGTATAATTTAACCATCAACAGTGATGGGTTTGTTGTTGTCAACTGAATGTTTATGGTGTCAGCTGTACCCTGGAGCTCACAGGCTTGTGACAAAGACACACACAGGCGTGCTGCTGCTCTAAGGTGCTATCTCTCATGTGGGACATTATGTTAAGGTTCTGTCTTCTTTCTCAGCTGTGGCAGATTCTAAAAGAAGAGCTGGAGTGTTCATGGTAATATCCTGACCAACAATTGTCTTCAATGTACATCAGTGCCATCTTTTCATTCACACGCTGATATTTCTTTTGGATGTGAAGGTTCTGAAAGAGTAGTTAGCCCGCTGTACTACCTATTTCCAAAGGTTTTTAATTGGCTGTGATGTGCCTTGGGGCGCCTTTCCTCAACTTTTTCCCTTGGCTACACAGTTTAGCAAGAAACATTTGGAGATAACACATGGTTGTGCTTCCATGTTTGCCCTCAAACAGTCCTGGGTATTAATGCAAGCTCCCACAGAACACTAAGGCCTCTATTGATTATAGCCAGTGAGCGTCAGAGTAGCAGAGGCTCAAAAGAAGTGTGGCAACCATTCAGGCAGAGGCTTATAGTCACTGTTCCTGCCGCTGGTTCAGCATTCACTCATTTACTTGGATCCTTCAACTGGCTGGGCTGCATGCAGACCTGGTAATCCTAAACACAGCCACCTTAACCACATTGAAATTGATGCCAGGTCTGTATCAGCACATTTACAAGGGCTTTCAGCTATTAACAAGCATTGAAGAGTCTCATTCGAAGCCCTTAATGCTGGCCCTAGGTAGGTTGCTGACACTTGTGCAGGTTGGTCTCCGGAAGTGAACCATTTCACCCACTTCCAGAAAGTTGATCGAGAAAGTCTGAACTAATTCAGCACCCTGAAATTTAATCAAACAGTATCTTCCTCCTTGGAGTATACCTGGTTTTGTGAAATGGAAATTCTGTTTGAAAAATTAGCTATAGTTCTTTAAGGATGTGACAAACTCGTAAAATGTAGAGGATCTATATTTCCATAAAACATTCAATACATGAAAAATTTTATTGCACAAAATAAGAAGGCAGCAAAGTAGAGAATATAATAATAATAAAGACTTTATTGATCCCCAGTGGGAAATTCTTTCGTTACAGTGGCAACATTTAAAAATACACTTTGTGTAGACTTAATAAATCCAACAACCAGAATAAAATCAACATAAGACTTTACTGTCAGGGCAGAAAGACTGTGTGCAAAAGACAATAAACTGTGCAAATACAAAAAATAAAAATTACAATAAAATACAAAAAATTGTAATAATAATATGTAAGTAAGCAATGAACATTGAGAACATGAGATAAGAGGCCTCGAAACTGAATCCATAGGTTGTGGCAATACACACAAAACTCAGCAGGACAGGCAGCATCTAAGGCAAAGAGTAAACAGTCAATGTCTCAGGCTGAGCCTTCATCAGGACTCCCATAGGCTGTGGGAACAGTTCAGTGATGGGGCAAGTGAAGTTGGGTGAAGTTATCACCTCCGGTTCAAGAGCCTGATAGTTCAGGGATATTACTGTTCCTGAATCTGGCAGAGTCAGTCCTGAGGCTCCTGTACCTTCCTCCTGATGGCAGCAGCAAGAAGAGCACTTGGCCTGGACGGTAGGGGTCCATGATGATGGATCCTGCTTCATCTAGATGTGTTCAATGGTGGGGAGGGCCATATCCACTACTTCTTGTAGGATTTTCCATTCAAGGGCATTGGTGTTTCCATACCGGGCTGTGATGCAGCCTGTCCATATACCCTTCACGACATACTATAGAAGTTTGTCAAAGTTTTAGATGTCATGCTGAACTTCACAAACTTTTAAGGAAACAGAGGTGCAGCTGTGCTTTCTTTGTAATTGCAAGTATGTGCTATGCCCAGGAGGGGTCCTTTGAAATGATAACATCCAGGAATTACAAGTTTCTGACCCTCTCCATCTTTGATCCCCTGATGAGGACTGGCTCGTGGACCTCCAATTTCCTTCTTCTGAAGTCAATAATCAATTCATTGGTCTTGCTGACATGGAGTAAGAGGTTGTTGTTGTTGTGGCACCACTCAGCCAGATTTCAAACAGAAAACAGAGGTTTGGATATTTTTGGAAAGGTGATTCAATGTATTGTATTTAATTCTCTTTGCAGTATCTTCTATCTTGTGGTTTACTGAGATCAGCTGTATCTCTCCAAAATTTCTCAGTGCAAAGTCCATATAACCATATAACAATTACAGCATGGGAACAGGCCATCTCGGCCCTTCTAGTCCACGCTGAATGCTTACTCTCACCTAGTCCCAGCTACCTGCACTCAGCCCGTAACCCTCCATTCCTTTCCTGTCCATATGCCAATCCAATTTTATTTAAATGACAAAATCGAACCTGCCTCTACCACTTCTACTGGAAGCTCGTTCCACACAGCTACCACTCTCTGAGTAAAGAAGTTCCCCTCGTGTTACCCCTAAACTTTTGCCCCTTAACTCTCAACTTATGTCCTCTTGTTTGAATCTCCCCTACTCTCAATAGAAAAAGCCTATCCACGTCAACTCTATCTATCCCCTTCTTAATTTTAAATACCTCTATCAAGTCCCCCCTCAACCTTCTAAGCTCCAAAAAATAAAGACCTAACTTGCTCAACCTTTCTCTGTAACTTAGGTGCTGAAATCCAGGTAACATTCTAGTAAATCTCCTCTGTACACTCTCTAATTTGTTGACATCTTGCCTATAATTCGGTGACCAGAACAGTACACAATACTCCAAATTTGGCCTCACTGATGCCTTGTACAATTTTAACATTATATCCCAACTCCTATACTCAATGCTCTGATTTATAAAGGTCAGCATACCAAAAGCTTTCTTCACCACCTTATCCACATGAGATTCCACCTTCAGGGAACTATGCACCATTATTCCTAGATCACTCTGTTCTACTGCATTCCTCAATGCCCTACCATTTACCATGTATGTCCTATTTTGATTAGTCTGACCAAAATGTAGCACCTCACACTTATAAGCATTAAACTCCATCTGCCATCTTTCAGCCCACTCTTCTAACTGGCCTAAATCTCTCCGCAAGCTTTGAAAACCTACTTCATTATCCACAACGCCACCTATTTTAGTATCATCTGCATACTTACTAATCCAATTTACCACCTCATCATCCAGTCAGTGTTTAATAAAGGGTATGTGCTTTGTTTTAAGACTTATTCCTTTAAATGCCCATCTTCTCTCCAGTTTCCAGGGATGAACTTTGGAGTAACCTGTGTAAGTTGATTATACATTGTGTTCCCAATTTCAGTGTCAAAGTGAAGTTGACAATTGTGAGTTCTTTTCCTCCTTTTTCCGATCTGGGTCGTTTTATAGATATAAATTCCCTGGTAATTGTTACTCTATTTCCACTCTATGTAGTCATAGTGTTCCTTTGTTAATGTGTTCTCAAATATTCCTTCATCTTCCATAGTATGGGTATTCTGATTTCCATTCATCATTTTGCTTTCCGTTGTCATTTCTAATATATGTTTTCATTTGAAATTTGCACATTGTCTCTCAGTTGTTGAGTTTGCTGTAGAACATGCAGTTTGATTCCTAGGGCCTTGTTTTTCAGTGAGCTTGTGGTTGTCCATGGTGCTCCAAAACTTTCTTTCGAGCTGATTTTCATTTGTCTAACAGGACTAATCTTGCTTTCTTCCCCAGGTACTGGAGGTTGGAGACACAAGAGACTGCAAATGTTGGAACCTGGAGCAACAAAGTTCTTGACTGTAGGATTTTGACCCAAAACACTACCAGTTCCTTTCCCCATTAGATGCTGCTCAGCCCTCTGTGTTCTTTCAGCAGATTGACTTGGAGGTTGACTGAATCATTGACAGCATCTTCACAGACAGACAGACAGACAGACATACTTTATTGATCCCGAGGGAAATTGGGTTTCATTACAGTCACACCAACCAAGAATAGTGTAGAGATATAGCAATATAAAACCATAACTAATTAAATAATAAGTAAATTATTCCAAGTGGAAATAACTCCAGGACCAGCCTATTGGTTCAGGGTGTCTGACACTCCGAGGGAGGAGTTTACAAGATTACTTGGTTTTTTTTCTGTGCTCTGGCTGTATCTAAAACCAGCTTCTTAGTGAACATGTCTCCACGATTTCAATGCTGACTTTGATGACAGTTTAAACGGCACATGGTCTACAATCTTCTGTTCCCGGCCAGTTCATGTGCCTCTTGAACACTGATATCATATCTGCTTCCATGATCTCTTCTGGCAACATGTTCCACCCTCTGCATGTAAAAAAATAACTTTACTGCTCTCAAATTAAGTGACTTGATCATAGATTGAGGAGTGAGCTGAATTTTTCAGAGGTGTCATCGCAGGACTCTCTTAAAAAGTGGTTTTCTTTGATTCACTTATTTCACAGCTGTCAAAAAGATCCATTGCTTCTCTTCCATTTGCAAAATAACTGGTGATCTTTTCTTTGTCATTCACACCTTTCAAAACACTGCTGCATGTTAGTCAAATACACTTCATTTTCTGTATGACTTCCAAAACCGTCAGCCTCGCTGTTCACTGTGGGCTAGAACTGTACAGTTCCTGCAGCTAACTTTTACACATTCCATGCATGCAATGATCATAGATTAGCATCAATTGTTTCAAAAGAAACTGATGGCATGGCAAAGTAGTCGGTAGACTACTTCCACCATGTTATGCTTTATTCCAAGATGTCTGTTTCTATATTACCCATTCTAACTCAAACTTATGTCTCGCATTGTGTTTGTTCTCGAAAGTTGCACTGTGTGATGTTTACACAGAATGTATTCCACTTGCTGGCAGTGTGGTATGAAAAATACAGGTAGGAAAGGTACACCTGGAACAAGATAGATCCCTGTGGACTGTACTCTTGCTAGAATATAATAGATACTGTGCCCTAATTGTTGTGGAACTGGACCAGTAATAAAAGAATGTGTCCAAATTCCACCATGCTGCTATCTGAAATGTATTGATATGCTTTTGTGTTTCTGTAATTGTGTTTCCACGCTATGAGGTAATGTACGATGTCAGGCCTGACCTAGTAAACCACCTTGTCATAAAAAGAGGAGTGTCATTAAATTGGAATGGTATGCATTTACACTGAAGTATTCCTGACCTCATGAAAACCTGCAGCAAGGTCAATAAGGTGAGGAAAGTGTCCTGCTGATGATCAGCACTTAAGTCAGTGAATGTTCGATAACACTCGAAGAATGTGCAGATGGAAATAATCTATATTGGTAGCCCCAATGTCATTTTCCCAAAGGTAGCTTACCAGAACCATCATTGACCATTTGCTGAAGGACATAATTAGTAAATAAAATCAATCTTGAGAGAACTAAGACAAGGAAGCAATTTACTTGAACTGAACCTCACAATCCTACCAGTAAGAGAACCATCTGTTCAAGAGCAGTTAGTCATAGCCAAGTTTTTAAAGATGTAAAGAAAGGGAGGACTGGAGAGGCAAGAACAAAAAGAAACAACTATAAAATGGAAGGCAGGAGAAGTAAAATGACAAAGGGTGTTAGTCTAGTGGAGCTGTGAATGCAGAATAATTGTCTGAAGTCAAATCAACAATTTGACAGATATTATGTGGGATCACCTATTTATGGTATATATAGTGCTATTATCAGCCTATAATACAGGTGTAACAGTGTAGGTATGACAGGAATGATTACATGGTTAAACTACACCAAAGAATTGAAACCTTAGTGAAATGCCTCACAACACACACAGAATGCTGGAGGAACTCAGCAGGCCAGGCAGTGTCTATGGAAAAGAGTACAGTCGATGTTTCGGGCCGAGACCCTTCATCAGTCTTGACTGTGTACTCTTTTCCATAGATTCTGCCTGGTCTGCTTTCCTCCAGCATTTTGTGTACGTTGTGAGGCTTCTCCAGCATCTGCAGATTTACTCTTGTTTGTGAAATACTTCATTTTGCATCAACCACCAAACACAGTTCGAGGATGTGCTGGGGCCAGTCGGCGAGGATGCCAAGCTTCTGCCACCAGTATAGATTGCCCACAATTTAGTCACCCTAACCTGTACATCTTTAGTGTGTGGGAGGAAACTGGAGCACCCTGAGAAAGCCGATGTGGTCACAGGAATTATGTACAAACTCCTTATAGCTGACGGTGGGAATTGAACAGTGATTGCTGATCTGTGGCCTATAAAGCCTGTAAGAGGTCCAAGATCGATTCCTTGCAAGCATTGAAAATATCACACTAATGATAAAAGACAAACTATTTTATCTGGCTAATACCATGGCTATGTTTTCTACTTGCTGCTGCCATCAGAAAGAAGGCACTGACATCACAAGTTTCAGGAACAGTTGTTACCCCTCAACCATCAAGCTCTTGAACCAAAGGGGATAACTTCACTCACCCCATCATTGAACTGTTCCCACAACTTATGGACTCATTTTCAAGGACTCTTCAACTCATGTTCTCAATATTCTTTGCTTATTAATTAATAAATAAATAAATAATAATTATTATTATTCCATTGTATTTGCACAATCTGTTGTCTTTTGCACATTGGTTGTTTTCCCGATCTGTTGGGGATGGTCTTTCATTGATTCTGTTGTGTTTCTTGGATTTACTGAGTACGCCACAAAAAAATGAATCTCAGGTTGTATAAGCTGACTTTGATAATACATTTATTTTGAACTTTGATATGTAAATTTATACATCAGAGGAGATCAGACATAACCAAATAAATGTATTAGAGTGATGTATTACAGCATAGTTTGAACAGTTAAAATACTGATCTCAAAAATAGAGTCATAGGATAATACATCAAGAAACAGGCCCTTCAGTCCATCTTGCCCATAGTGTCCACCAAGCTGGCCCCATTTCTCCATGTTTAGCCCATATCCCTCTAAAACCCTTCTATCATGAACTTACTCAAGTGTCTTTTAGTTGTTATCATTGTCTCAGCACTTCCTCTGGCATCTACCCACCACAACCCGTGTGAAGAAGTTCCTCTCAGGTCCCTTTTAAATCTTTCTCCTCTCATTTTTTGTAGTTCTCTTTCTCTGATAAGAAGACCATGTATATTCACCCTATCTATAGCTTCATGAATTTATACATCTTCAGAAGGTTACCCCTCAATCTACTATGTTCCAAGCAAAGTGCTAGTTTTCTGAACCACTCCCTACAACTTAGGCCCTTGAGTGCTTGCAGCATGCTTGTAAATCTTGGTCCTCTTTCCTGTTTAATGATATCTTTCCTGTAGCAGAGCAACCAAAACTCAACACAATATTCCAAATGTGGTCTCACCAACTGCAACATAACGTTCTAAATCCTATACTCAGTGCCCTTGCTGATGAAGAACAAGCCAAATGTTTCTTCATCAACCTGTTTATTTGTGAGGTCACATTCAGTGAACTATGTAATTGTACTCCCATTTCCCTACCATTCACTCTATAGGTCTTACCCTCTTCCTCTTTCCAAAGCGCAAATTCACACATCAGAACTGAAATCTATTTGCCCATCTTGCCTAGCCGATCAAAATCCCCCTGTAATTTTCTTCAATTTTCTACCATACAAACTATTTTAGTATCATTTGCAAATTAACTATGGCTTGTTCATTCACAACTAAATCATTTATGTAAATAACGAACAACAAAGGTTCCAGTGCTGATTCCTCTGGCACACCACAGGTCACAGGCCTCCAGTTCGAGAGACAACCTTTGACCATACTCTCTGCTTCCTATCATTACGCCAATTACAAATCCAATTAGCCATTTCTCACTGCATCCCGTGTGATCTAACCTGCCAGATTAGCATATCATGTAGGACTTTGTCAAAAGTCTTGCTAAAGTCAATACAGAGAGCATCCTCTGTAATACGTACAAAATGAGGAACTCAGCAGATCAGGCAGCATCTATGGAAATCAATAAACAGTTGACATTTTGGTCAGAGAGCCTTCTTCAGGACTGGAAAGGAAGGGGGAAGATGCCAGAATAAAAAGGTGGGGCTGAGAGAAAGAAGGATAGGCCAATGTCTTCTGCTCTACCCTCACCTACCCTCTTGGTCCTTCAGAACCTCCAGTACCTTCCCACCACTGATATCTGGCTCACTGCCCAATGGTTCCTTGGCCTGTCTTTGCTGTTTTTCTGGTGGGAGAGTCATGAATTTTCTATCTCCACTTTGGTTGTATTTAAGATGGAAATAAATAATTATTTCAAATATTGAGGAATATGGGGAACTGGTATAGAACTGGCCTGATCCATCCTTCATAAATCCACTGATGATTGCTCAATATTCAAGTCTATTTGCAATTCAGAAAATAAAGACTGTAAGAATAAATGGGTTTCAATGATTGAGCCTCAGCTTCTCATGAAGTCATCACTCATATTTCACTTCTGGAATTCAGCTGATTGGTTCATTGTTGGAGCCCAAAATAGGCTTTGGTAAGCAAATTATTGGAGAGAAAGTGCCTCTTGACAACAGTATTGATGATTTTTTCCCCTATCATTTGAGTCATAGAGTGTTACAGAACAGGAACAGACTACTCAGCAACAACCTCTCACATAATGGCCGCAAGACTAAAGAGCTGATTATTGACTACAGGAGAAGGAAACCAGAGATCAGTGAGCCAGACCTTAACAGGGCATCAGAGGTGGAGAGGGTCAGCAACTTAAATTTCTCAGCATTATCATTTCAAAGAATCTGTTCTGGGTCCAGCACATAAGTGCCATTATGAAGAAAGCATGGCAGTGCCGCTACTTTCTTAGAAGCTTTCACAGATTTGCATGTCATCTAAAACATTGACAAATTTCTATAGATGGGCAGTGGAGAGTATACAGACTGGTTGGAAACACCAATGCCCTTAACAGAAAAACCTACAAAAAGTGTTGGATAAAGCCCCATCCATTAGAAAAACACCGTCCCCACCATTGAGCACATTTACAAGGACTGTTGTTGCAGAAAAGCAGCATCCATCATCAGGACCCCTGCCATCCAGGCCACACTCTCTTCTCACACTGCCATCAGAAAGGAGAGATAGGAGCTTCAAGTCCCACATCACCAGGTTCAGGAAAGGTTATTACCCCTCATCTACAAGGCTTTTGAACTAGAGGGGATAACTTCCTTAACCCTAACAGTGTACTAATTCCACAATCACTAGATTTACTCTTAAGGACTCCACAACTGGTGTTCCTGGTATGTATGTATGTATGTATGTATGTATGTATGTATGTATTTATTTATTTAGTATTTACACAACTTGTTATCTTTTGCACATTGGTTGTTTGCCTTTGTCATGTGCATTTTTCATCGATTCTACTGTGTTTCTTTGAATCTTCTGTGAATGCCTGCAAGAAAATGAATCTCAGGGTAGTATACGGTGACATATATGTACTTTGATAATAAATTTACTTTGAACTATCTATTTGCCCCTCTTATAATTTATTGTTCCTTCATTAGGTCTCCCCATTCCCACTCCTTACCCTCAGTCTCTCAGAGTCATACAGCCCAGAAACAGGCCCTTTGACTGTAATTGCCTATCCACACTGACACCAAATGCCCACATTAGGACCATATCTTTTCACTCCTTGCTATTCAATTGTCTGTCTAAATGCCCCTGCAACACACTGATTGCATGTGCTTCCACTATCTCCTCTGGCGGTTCTTTCCAGATATCAACCACATTTTATGTGATGCCCCCACTCAGGTCTCCTTTAAAACTCCTCCCTCTCACTATAACCCTATGTCCTCCTATTTTTCACCCTCATTGTTGCAGGCCCGGATTCAGACACAGAGCTGACTGATTAAAACGCACACGTTTCCTGCCCTGGTGATCATGAGTGATTCAGATACATTTATACAATGGCAGTATGAACAGCAAAAAATACAGTGGTATTTTTGTGGTGATTGTTCCTAAGGCTTGTCATTTTTAAAACAAAATTCTACATTAGCAACAAATTTTAAATTCTATGGCTTGTGTCTCTGGATTTCCAGCCCAGGCCTCTGAATTATGAGTCTGGTAGTTTAGACATTGTACCCAATGTGCCTTTGTCTGTATTAAATTCCATTTGTTACTATGTAGCTCAACTGACTAGACTATGTCTGGTTTCCTACCAAGGTTTCCTCTTCCCATTCAGCCACATGGCCATTTTTGTATTATATATAAACATATGTAGCATGCTCCCTGCATTTATATCAAAATCATTTGTATTACAGAAAATGAGGATCCGGTTTGCAAGCACTCTGGAACTCAAGTGGCAAGAGATTTCCTGCTTACAAAAGGACCATTAACCCTTTGTTTTCTGCACTGCCAACAATGCAATCAATTTGTCCCTCTTAGTTCATGAAGCTTCACTTTTTTTGACCAGCTCATCGTGTGAGAACTCGTAAAAGCCTTGCTAAAGTTACTGTTACCACCTTAAAAAAAGAATTGTTATACTCTGTTCCAATTATACTTCTGTTTATAAAGCAATATTGAATTCTTCAAATTAATCTATATCTTCATAAATCATTAATACAATACTTTAGAAGAGATTACAATAACTTGTTCACCACTGAAATTAAACTTAGCCTCCTTTTTCATGCAATGTTAGTAGTATTCCAATCTTGTGGCACCATTGCTACCTGGGAAAACTGAAAGACAAGTGGTATTGGAAATACTCAGTAGGTCAGTCAGTACCTGTGGAAGGAGATGCTGAGTATTTCCAGAATTTTTTGTTTTTATTTCAGATTTTTCAACAGTTTTTTTCTTATCCAATATTTAAAAAATGAGAATCAGAATCTTTAAAATTGCACTGTTTTTTTTATAAGAAACACATTGGGGGCATATTTCATACACTATCCACTCAACCACTGAGTAGATCTTCCTGCATTTCATTTTAATTTTCAGTATTTCATGCTCATCTACCTAGAATTTAGAATCATTATGATCCTCATATTCGGGTTCTTACCCACATCCATGCAAACAAATCAATTTTTTGAAGAATAAGGGAGTCAATAAATGCGAGTATTTAAAACAAAATATTGGCCAACAGGAAAAAGAAGCTGCTGTATTTCTCTCGATTCTTACTCTGTGACCTAAAAACGAGAAGGTATTTTCTGGACAATACCCCGAGGATTACCGTCTGAGGAGGGTCCCCTGACGGTTCTGGTGCCAGGTGAAGCCCAGCCTGCTCTCAGGCAGGTGCTGCCGCTCTTGGCGGCGGCCCAGCGGCCGGCGGCCGGCGGCAGTGCGCAGGCGCGCTGTCAGTGCGGGACACCGGCTGCGAGTGAAGCGGCCGTGCTTTGGGGCCTGAGGAGAGGATGATCCTGAGGGGCAGGTGAGCTCCGAGGCGCCGACACTCTGCACGGTGCCGAGGCTTGTTGGGTTTGGGGTCCAGGTGAGGGGCGGGTGGCCGGCCGGAGACCAGATATCCCCGGGGCCCCGGTGAGGGGGGACTGACTGTGAGTGACTAGGAATCTCCGGTGAGGGTGGGGGGAATCGGGGAGGGATATGCGGTCAGGATCCTAAAGCCTTGCCTGTCGGTTGATGGTCTCTCGGACTGGCCTCGCTGCCAGGGACTGATTGTCGCCCCACGTTGAAAGCCATGCAAAGTTGCGACTGAAGCTACAGGCCCTTTGATGCTGGGGGTATGAGGTGGATGGACAAGAGGAAGGCGTGTTAGGAACATGGATGAGATATCATTGTTGCTGAAGTCAGTGAGTGATCCAGTGGCGAAGGTCATGGTCCCGGTGGGGATAAAACTTTGGGTACCTGTGGGTCACCACTATTGAGTGGTGGGGGTTGGTGTTGGTGATTCATTGCTAGGAGTGATGGGTGCCACTTGTTTGGTGTTGGTTCGGTTGCCAACAATAACCTGGTGTGAATGGGTCAGCCACTTTCCTCGAGGAAGATTTTGGGGTTGCAGCTGAATTTCTTTCAATGGCAGGGATTTATTTTTGTGGAATTTATAGAAGGAGTTGGCTTTTTTAATGTATTTCCATTGATAAAATTTTGATGATCAATGGTTTTCCAATACAGTAGAAGTGTTTTATTAATTGAGGTACAATTTATAAATTCAGAGGGACAAGTAAAAGTTTAAATAACTTTTGCCATCACATTGCATATTTGTACTATTTTAGTGTTTTCCCCTCCTTTTTGGATGATTTATGAATAATATTTCAGTGATAATATCAGCCAATCTTCTTCTCTGGAATATTACACAGTGAAAGAATAGAGATATTTTCATAGACCAGTTGTATTTATCAATTGGTTATCTTGGTTAATTTTTGATCACTCTTACTCAAATGACTCCTTGTATATCTCTTGTTACAGTATCAGGTTATATTCAAAATGTAAAGAATGATATTAATAATGTTGCCATTGACACCACAGGGACAGGTCCTTCAATCCACCATAAACATGCTTACCAGTACAGTTGTCTGTGTGGTGGTGTGTTGGGGTAATGGCATCAACATGGGTGATGCCAAATGGCTCAGTAAACTGATTAGAAAGACTGACTCTGTTACAGGAGTCAAACTGGACACCCTGGAGGCTGTGGTGGAACAAAGGATCCTACGGAAAATTCCAACAATTCCTGACAATGTTTCTCACCCTCTGCATGCCACCTTGGCTGAACAGAGGAGCACATTTAGTCACAGACTAAGACGACTGCGCTGCTCCAAAGAGCTCTATATGAGGTCATTCTTGTCCTTGGCCATTAGGCTCCATAATGAGTCAGCCTATAGGCGGGCAATTGATGACCTCTCCTGTTAGACTGTTAGCAGTAACTTATTTTTTATTCTTTCTGCTTCTCTTCTAATATTTATATTTGTGTGTTTGTAATGCTACAGTGACACTGTAATTTCCTTTGGGATCAATAAAGTATCCATCTATCTATCAAGTAACTTCTAGGGGTTCCCAACCATGGAGCCTTACCATTAACCAAATGGGTCAGTGGACCCCAGGTTCAGAACCCCTAACACTTGCAGCTTTTTTATGCCATGATGTTTCCAGTGGTCATTTGGGTATTTCCTAAATGTTTGTTTGTCTGTTTGGCAGCAAGTTTCAGACAAAAAATCTTCCTCAAATCCCTTCAAGATCTCCTTTTCCTTAAACTTCAAACTTCAAGTCATAGATAGGTATCCGTTAGTCTTGAGAGACCATGGATTTGTGCCTTGGAAAATTTCCAGACCTGGGCAGGGTTGTATGGGAGATCAGCAGTTGCCCATGCTGCAAGCCTCCCCTCTCCACGGCACCGATGTTGCCCAAGGGAAGGGCAAGGGGATGATACAGCTTGGCACCAGTGTCGTCGCAGAGCAATGTGTGGTTAAGTGCCTTGCTCAAGGACACAACACATTGCCTTAGCTGAGGCTTGAACCAGTGACCTTCAGATCACTAGACCATCACTTTAACCACTTAGCCACACACCAACACCAAATCATAGACACTACGCTAAAAGTAAACATGAAGGATCTGGGTCCAAGTCAGACTGTTTATTCCTCTGCATAGCTCTCCAGTGTCTGCAGAATCTCTTGTGTGTGTATATTTTTTGCTATACAGTATACTTCATTCATGCATTTATTAATTATGTATGCTCCAAGGAAAATGACCTGGGCCACAATCTCCAAGGATGTGCAGCCCTAAGTGTTCAAATGGTAGAGCTGTATTGAGCCCTTCTGTCCAAGTTGTCCATGCTGATTGTGATACTGAGCTATTTCCCTGAATTAGGCACATGTGTCCCTCTACTCATTTCTTACCCAGTACCTTTCTGACTGCCATTTCAAATGTTGTCATTTTACTTGCCCTTTCTGACACTTCATTGCATATGTTCATTTAGAACAGAGATGAGGAATTTCTTCAGCCAGAGGGTGGTGAGTCTGTACAATTCATTGCCCCGGATGGCTGATGTGGCCAAGCCATTGGATATATTTGAAGTGGAGCTTGACAGGTTCTTGATTAGTAAGGGTGTCAAAGGTTATAGGGTGAAGGCAGGAGAATGGGGTTGAAAGGGATCATAAATAGGCCATGATAGAATTGCAGAACAAACTTAATGGGCCAAATGGCCTAATTCTGCTCCTTTATCTTATGGGCTTAATGCGACCAGGCAGGGATCAGGTTGATCCGGGTCAGACAGGCTCAAGGGCCTGTTTCTGTGCAGTGGTCCACTATATGGATCATTTGTAAAAAGCTTGCTCCTTAGAGCTCCTTTAAATTTCTTCACTCCTGCCCCCCACCTCTACCATAAGCATCCTATGATAAGTGAGGGGGAGTATCAGTTTATTCAATCTCACCTTGTAACTAAAGTCCTGCGTTTGAGGCAACTTCCTGGTGAATGCCTTCTGTAGCTTTTCTTATGCTCCCACATCCTTCCTGTAGTGTGAACAGAACTGTGTACAACATGCTAAGTAATTTTTATAGCTGCAACATTACACCCCAATTCTGTATTCTATGCCTTGGACTAAGAAGGCAACTATGCTAAATGCCTTCTTCACTACCCAATCCATCCATTTAATCACTTTCAGGGAACTGTGAACGCACCCCAGGATATTTGTGTGTATGAATTTACCTAAAGTCCCAGTCATTTATTGCATATACTTATCAGTTTTTGACATAGTAGAATTACCTCATCCTTTTCCAAATTAAAAATATGCTAATTCTCTGCCCAACTTTCCAGCTGTTCTATGAATTATTGTATCCATGATAAACCTTGTTGGCTATCTACAACTACCCCAATCTCATATTGTCACTAAATTTACCAACCAAGACACCTAAGGTCTCATATGACAGGCAACAAGGTCCCACTGGTTTAGTCAGATAAACAGTACCCTATGTCTCCAATTACCAAGCCAATTTTGGATCAGTTTACTGACATGCCTTGGGCAGTCAACCATGCAGAACCTTGTCAAAAGCTTTGTTAAAGGCTATGCCTTGTCTGCTGCTCTCCCTTCATCAGTTGCCTTAGTTATCTTCTCAAAGAACTCAACTAGTTTTGTGAGAGATGAATTCTAATACATAAAACTATGCTGAATTCCTCAATCACTGTCTGCCTTTCCTTGTCAGGACTCCAAATTCCCCTTGAACACCATCATGTTAAATAATCAGCTTTTTTGTTACTTTCTTGAATAACCTCACCATCTACCATATTGTTTCCAACTCATTTTGCTTGTTTATATCAACTTTTGATCCTCATCATTACTAATATTTTACTACCTTTATGTCACCAGCAACCTTGAAAATGGTCCATTTGGGTCCTTCAGCCAAATTTTTGATATGAATTATGTATAGTCTACAGCAATTCTGTGCTACTGAATTGCTGTGGATTGCCAACCTAACAATGTTTATTCCAACTTTGTTTCCTATTTGTTAATCATCTCTCAGGTAGGCTACCCCAAATTCCAAGTGTGCTAAGCTTGTTTAGCAACCTCCTGCATTGGGTCTTATCGAATGTCTGCTTAGTATTCTGATGAGATGGTGGACAGTTCAATCACAGTAGTTTCTACAGATCAACCAAAAGTGTTATTGCTTTTTAAAAAAGTTTTTTTTTATGATTGCAAGACCCAACTGGACGTTAAGAACTTAAAGTACTGCAGAGCTGCCCCATCAACAAGTTGCTCATTGCTGGAGAAACTGAAGGAGTTGGACATGGAGTGAGTTGTGCTGCTGCCTGTGCAGAAAGCTGTCAGAGGAGTCAGTGCGTGAAGGAGGTTTGCAGTCTAGCAGCGAGTGATCATCTTAGTCGCTTTTCTTGTGATTGTAAGATCCTGTTGAACAAATATGGAATGCTGCAAGTTCAATTCACTGATTTATTGGTGGACAGCAGGGGCAGACGGCGGGGAGCTGCGTGGCCTCTGTCATAGAGCGGACTAGGGTCTTGTTTACAACCGCTCAGGAGAGAGGAATTGGAGTCAGAGTACTCCGCCGGAGGTGTTGTGGCACAGGGTCCAAGCTAGAGTTGGTGCTATTCCCATTGTTCACTCAGCAGACAACAGGCTGTACTGTGATCAGCTGTGTACTGCTGCAACATTTGTGGACTCTATCTTCGACTATGGTTTTTTTTGTTTGTATCCGTAGTTTACTGATACCTTTCAGTATTCAGGTAGTCCCCGAGTTATGAATGTTCGACTTACAGACAACTCATACTTACGAACTGAGGAAGGAAAACGCCATCCGCCATTTCAAGTCAGATCACTACGCTGTCGCCATTTTAAGTCGATCGCGATGCTGTCCACCATTTTAAGTCATTGCCGTTGACACTGTTGAGTGTGTAACTTTGTATTTGGCTTAAATTGTTCTTAGCAAGATTCACCCTGATCCTGTCCCCCGCCACCCAGTTCTGGTCAGCTGATGGCGCAGTGAGATCAGTGCTGGGGTGGAGAATGGAGGTTCCCGAGATCGATGCAGCGACAAACCGCTCCTGTGCTGGGTTGATGTCGATCTAGTGACTCCCGTACCATCTGTGCCGGGTTGATGTCGAGCTTGCAACTCGACCTCGTAAAAAAAAACACTGCCACCTCCAGTTTAGTATATTATGGAGGATCAAATACCCAAACCCAGCACAGCCCCCACTTGTCCCATTTAACCTCTCAGTGAGGTGAAATTTAGGACCTGGGGAATTCAGTGCGGTGGTTCTTAGGACCCAGTGGACCTCGGAGCTCGGGAGCCCGCAGTGTTTCTGGTCCATTGATGGGAAGCAATCGCGATTGAAAATAAAGTGGAAATAATAAAGCATTTGGAAAGAGGTGAAACATCGTCGGTCATTAGAAAAGCGTTAGGCTACAGTTGGTCAACGATTGGAACAATTTTATAGGATAATGGATAAAGTGAGAATAATGGAACATGTGAAAGGCGCTGTCCCGATGAAAGCTACAATTATTACTAAGCATCGCAGTGGTTTAATTATTGGAATACATGCGTTTCTTAAGTGTTTTATATGCATAGAAAGGTAAAATATATACTAAGACAAACGTTTGACTAACTGACGCTAAATAAGTCCGGATGTACTTGTTCCGACTTGCGTACAAATCCGACTTAAAGACAGACTCAGGAACGAAACTCGTTCGTAACCTGGGGACAGCCTGTATATGCTTGCTTTCTTATATGTGCTATTATGTCCCTTGTGCCGCGTGTGACTTTTTGTTCTGTGTTTTGCCCCGTGGCCCCTGAATAACACTGTTTCATTTGGCATTGATGAATAACAATTGAACTTGAACTTGAAGTATAACACTTTCCTCTTCTTATGTAGATGTCTCTAAACTTCCTTTCATTACTCTGTTGACTCTTCCCAATTATATTATTTTTAATGCCTTGTAATCACATTCTTTGTTATAAATTCCAGCATTTTTAAAACTACTTGTCAGGCTCATGCTTCCTCTTATCTAGAGCAGTTCTGGTCACATTTGCTACCCTATAATACTTCATAATCTACAGGACAGCCCAAGCATCCACTCTTTCCATAGTTTAATGTCATCATTTACTTTATTGCTATTTGAAGGAGCATGTTTGTTTTAATTGGTTGTCATGCTTCCTAGAATAATGCAGTTACTTAAACGATTGTATTGTGCTCTGGAGCACCTTGAGGTTTTGAGAGGCATTGTATAAATGCAAGCATTTAAAAACTACTTTTGATCACTTTTACCAGTGAAAATAATTTTATAAACTCCTCTCTGCGTCTTACAATTCACTTCATGACAATGAAACATCTGTGTTTTGTAAATACCACTCCACTGTTTGGGGGGTGGGGGTGGTGTTAAAAGAGAGGAATTTATAGATGGTTAGCATAAATTTAGTGGTTGGTAAGATTTTAGAGTCCATTATCAAAGGAGTATTTGGAAGCACATAGCAAAATAGTTAGAAGTCAGCATGTTTTCCTTAAGGAGAGATCATACCTGACAAATCTGATGGAGCTCTTTGAGGTAGTAGCAGGTAGGATAGATACAAGAGTAGATGTTGTTTACTTAGAAGACTTGGAATTGAGGCTGCTAAGTAAGATGAGCGTATGCTATTAAAGGAAAGGTATTAACATGGTAGAAGATCAGCTGACTTGCAGAAGGCAAACAGAGGGAGTAAAGGGGATGTTTCTGGTTGACTGCTGGTGACTGGAGGTGTTGTGCAGGGGTCAGTTTTGGATCTGCTACTTTTCACATACGTTAATGATGTGGCTTTGTGGCCAAGCTTGGGGATGATGCAAAGATAGTAGAAGGGCAGGCAGTGTTGAGGAAGCAAGGAGTCTGCAGAAGGTCTTGGACGGGTTGGGAGAATGGGTGAAGTAGTAGCAGATGGAATATAGTGATCTTGATTGTGAATTTACCTCAATTTGGCATCACAAAATCTCTATAAAATTTAGTTCCATTTTTATACTGATTATATGTTGAGACAACTCAAATGTAGTGCTGATAGCATTTGACCAGATTATCTGTAAACAAAACACTGAAGGCTGTTGGGGCATGCCCTCAAGAAACGTTTTGTTTTCATTTCCTGTTTTAATTGAAGTTGAGTTTATAATTGGCATTGGCTCACCTCAGTTAGGGAGGGGCAAAATTTACTGTGTTTCTTATTCTTGACTGTCCTCCAGTATTCATGTTGGCCAACTGATTTAACAGTTGGGTTTCAGTTGTTTACATTTATCTTTGGTCTTTTGCTTATTAAATCTGAGGGTTTCTTTCAGAACAGTTTCCTTCTCTCTCATTGCTACAATGCTTGCATCATTAAATTTGGTTTTATATTTTTAAAATGTATTTTATTATTTAAGAAACCTAAACTACATGAATATAGAAAATTCATGTAATCAGTTTCATAAATAGTAATCTATTTCATTACTGATGGATGTGTTCATGTTAAATAATCACCCATTTGCAGGAGAGACAGAAATGGTCTCCATAGAATGACTATAATTTTAGAAAGAATCAGTGATATAATTTGGTTGTTTGCAGTCCTCCCAGCAAGTTTAGATTAAAATGTGATCTTGGTGTCTAGGATGTGCTCCATCTAGATAATTTGAGGTGAAGGAATATATTTTGTTTTATATGTAAGGTAGTGCTGATTATTTTCAGAAGGGGTAGTGTGAAACTTGGACACTGAGCTTGAGTTGCATACACTGTTCTTGGACTTTGCAAGTGTTATAATCCACAAATATTTTCTTTTATAAAAAAGCACATTGGAAGGTCCTACACTGTAGCTGCAGTTACATTTAGCAGAAGTTTCTCTGCAAGTGCTTGGTTTATTAAGATGGTATCAATGTTTACGACAGTCGTGGCTTAACCTGAACAGGAAGAAAGATAGTTAAAAAGGCAGAACATGAAATTTGCATTGTGACAGCTATTAACAAGATATAAGGCATTCATTATTATTTGTTATTATTTTCTGACTCATTTTTAGTAGTTATTCCTAAAACAACAACTGAGCTGGTCATGTCACTGCATAGAAACAATGCAGAGCTTTCACCACATGTTGTAATTATACAACCATTAGTTCTCTGATTCAGCTTTTACTTTTGTGTGTGGGAGATAATATCTCTTATCTAGTATGTGCATACACATGCAAAAGAAAACAAAATGAAAAGTCTGACTCTGAAAAATAAGTTAATGCTACACTCTAAATTATTCTCAGTCACTGATTTGGCCAACTAGTTTGCTGATTTAAATTAAAACTTTCGAAAAATACAGATGTGAAAAATCTCAAAAAAGCACAATATTATGTTTGCGCTGGATGCAGATATAACCTTTTTCCACAGACTGGTACTGAATTGGTTTATTATTGTCATGTACTGAGATACAGTGAAGAGCTTTTTTTGCATATTGTTTTTACAGATCATATCATTACATTGAGGTAGAAGAAAGTAAACTACTAAGCAGAATAAAGTGTAACAGATACAGGGAAAGTGCAGAGCAGGGAAACAATAAGGAGCAAATCATAATGAGGTAGACGGTGAAGACGTGTCCAACTTATCATACAAGGGAACTATTTAATAGTTTTATAACAGTGGGTAGAAGCTGTCTTTGAACCTGGTGGTATGTGCTTTCAGACTTTTGTATCTTCTGCCTAATGGAAAAGGGGAGTAGAGAGAATGTCCAGAGTGTGTGGAATGTTTGATTATGCTGGCTGATTTGGCAGGGTTTGCAAGACATTACTTCCTACAAAGCGAAACCCAACAGCATGAATGGCAGCAATGCTTCAATACCAAATGAACTCAACACCTTCTATGCCCACTTTGAAAGAAAGAACACAACAACAGCTGTGAAGATCCCTGCTGCACCTGATGACTCTCTGATCTCTGTCTCAGAGGCCGACATTAGGCTATCTTTAACGAGAGTGAGCCCTTACAAGGAGTATCTGGTAACGGGAGTATTCAAGGACATTTTCTACGTCTTACTGCTATGAGTGTAAGTTTCAATTGATTCAAAAAGGCAACTATTATATCAATACCTAAGAAGAAGAGTAATGTGAGTTGCCTTAATGACTATCACCCGGTAGCACTCACATCTACAGTGATGAAATGCTTTGAGAAGTTGGTCATGATTAGACTGAATTCCTGCCTCAGCAAGAATCTGGACCCATTGCAATTTGCCTTTCGCCACAATAGGTCAACGGCAGACACAATGTCAATGGTTCTCCACACAGCTTTAGACCACCTGGACAACACAAACACCTATGTCAGGATGCTGTTTATCGACTATAGCTCAGCATTTAATACCATCCTTCCCACAATCCTAATTGAGAAGTTGCAGAACCTGTGCCCCTGTACCTCCCTTTGCAATTGGATCCTCGATTTCCTAACCGGAAGGCGACAATCTGTGCGGATTGGTGATAACATATCCTGCTCGCTGATGATCAACACCGGCGCACCTCAAGGGTGTGTCTTAGCCCACTGCTCTGCTCTCTGTATACACATGACAGTGTGGCTGGGCATAGCTCAAATATAATAAATTTTCTGACAATACAACCATTGTTGGTAGAATCTCAGGTGGTGACGAGAGGGCGTATGTGGGTGAAATATATCAACTAGTAGAGTGGTGCCGCAGCAACAACAGTTTTTAAGATGAAAGGACTGATTGTGGACTTCAGGAAGGGTAAGATGAAGGAACACTTATCAATCCTCATTGAGGGATCAGAAGTGGAGAGAGTGAGCAGTTTCAAGTTCCTGGGTGTCAAGATCTCTGAGGATCTAACCTGGTCCCAACTTATCGATGTAATTACAAAAAAGTCAAGACAGTGGCTATACTTCATTGAAAGTTTGAAGAGATGTGGCATGTCAACAAGTACACTCAAAAACTTCTATAGTTATACCATGGAGAGCATTCTGACAGGCTGCATCACTGACTGTATGGAGGGGCTACTGCATAGGACCGAAAGAAGCTGCAGAGGGCTGTAAATCTAGTCAGCTCCATCTTGGGTACTAGCCTACAGAGTACCCAGGACATCTCTAAGGAGAGGTGTCTCAGAAAGGCACCGTCCATTATTAGGGACCTCCAGCACCCAGGGCATGCCCTTTTCTCTCTGTTACCATCAGGTAGGAGGTGCAGAAGCCTGAAGGCACACACTCAGTGATTCAGGAACAGCTTCTTCCCCTCTGCCATCCGATTCCTCAGTGGACATTGAACCCTTGGACACTACCTTGAACATTTTTAATCTATTCAATATACATATGCTGTAATTGATTTACTTATTTTTTTCCCTCTTTTGTATAATGTATTGCATTGAACTGCTGTTACTAAGTTAACAAATTTCATATCACATGCTGGTGATAATAATCCTGATCCTGGTTCTAATTTCCTGGGGCAGGGATAAATATAAACAGAGTTTGTGGAGGGGAAATGGGTTTCTATGATGCGTTCACATCTCTGTAGTTAATTGCAAATACGTCCAGAGCAGTTTTTTGTTCAGTAAGCTGTTATTTGTTCAGTAAGGATGTTACCTATAGTGTATTGATAGAAATTGGTAAGGGTGGATGGGGGTATGCGATACATATTTAGCCTGCTCAGGAAGTAAAGGTATTTGTGAACTTTCTTGGCTGTGACTTCTAGGTGGCTGGACAAGGACACAAACTATTGGTGATGTTCGCTCCTGGGAACCTGAAGCTGTCAACCTCAGTACCATTGATGTGGATATGTGTACTACCCCCTCCTCCCTTGATCTTTCATTTTCATTTCTCTGTGTCTTTTCTGTACTCATCATTATTTGAGATACAGCCCACTATGGTGATATCATCTGTAAACCGGTGCTGCTTGGACTGTATTTCCACCATTTTCTTTTTTGTTGTAATTCTGCTTTGAGAATAAGTAGTTTGATTGAAAATAAGAATAAATTATGTATTTTTACTTTTCAATTTACATTAGATTCTCAAAATCATTGAGCACAGAAATGACACACTCTGTAAACAATTCCAAAATTATTGTGATTTTATGCTTTTTACAAATTTACAAAGTGGTATATTGAAACTTGAGTAAAGGTGATAGATGAAAGCAGCTCACATTTGTACAATGCTTTTACTGTGTTTGGGAGGAAAAATTGCTTTGCCAGCAGATGCCATTCAGGTGACGTCCGTCTCATGAAAAGGCTCCTTTAATTAATTTTGTGGGTCGGCTTTTCGAGCACAAGGAGCTTCAGTTTGTCTCACATAATCACTATCATTGGTTTCTCTATCTGCTGGCCAGGTTGAGCTTAGTTGTGCTTCACCATTTGCCTACTCTTGTTTCCAAAGAGTGTTTGAATTTGATGTACTGTACACAGAACATCAAACAAAACACAGGAACAGAACCTTTGGCCCACAATGTTTGCACTGAACACAATGTCAAATTAAATTAAATCTCTTTTGGCTATGTTTACATTTTCCATATCTCTGCATTTGCTGCCCATTCATGGATCTATCTAACAGCCTCTTAAACACTACTATTGTATCTGCTTCTCCACTACTCCTGGCAGCCCATTCCAGGCACCAACTGTGTTTGTTTAAAAAAAACAACAGAAAATACTTGCCCCATAATCCCCTTTTAACTTTCCGCTCTCTTCAGAAATGCATGTCCTCTAGTACTGGATGCTTCTACCCTGGGGGGAAAACAGATGATGTTCACCCAATCTCTTCCTCTCATAATCTTACAAACATCTGTCAGGTCTCCCCTCAATTTCCAAAGCTTCAGAGAAAGCAAACCAGGTCATACCATCAAATCCAGACACATTCTGGTAAACCTTTTCTACGCCCTTTCCCCAGTAATGGGGAGAGCAGAATTTCACACTCTACTCCAAGGGTGGCCTGAATGAAGTTTTATATAGCTGCAAACTCAGTTCCTTGGCTAATGAAGACAAGCATGCTCAATGCCCAGTTGTGGTAAAGGCAAATACATTAGGGATATTTATGAGCCTCTTAGGTGAAAGATGAAAAATGTAAATGAAAGAAAAATGGAGAATTATGCAGGAGGGAAGTGCAAGTTAAATGTAAGTGTAGGTTAAGAGTCAGCACAACTCCACTGGGCCGAGGGTTCTGTACTGTTCTACGTACAGGGTGCTCATAAGGCCACACCTGGAAGACCCCACACAGTTTTTGTCTCCTTACCTAAGTAAAGGACAACGTCGGGAGTCCTGGTAATAAAGGATCAATGCATAATGTGACTATTCCTCCGTCCGCTGCTCTTTCTTCTGCTCCTCATGCATCTGACTTCCTTCAGTAGATTGTTGAACAAGATATGGAAAATGGTTCAGTAAATCGGATGTGCTTAGAGGAATTTGTTGGAGAAAATGGAATCTAGAAAATACAACTTAATACAGGAAAGAACCATGGATCAATAACAGTAACACTTGAGTGTTTTTTTAAAAAAGTAAGCTTAATATTAATAGTACCTAATTAACAATGCTTTTCATTACACCTGTGCGTACGTGCAATGAAAGTCTAATTTGTCATATGTACAACTACATACACTCATTTGCCACTTTGAGTTACAGGAGTGGAATGTGGTGTGATCTTCTGCTGCAGTATCCCATCCACTTCAAGGTTTAACACGTTTGTGTTCAGAGATAGTCTTCTGTATACAGTATTGTCATGTAATGTGTGGTTATTTGAGTTACTGTGGCCTTTCTGTCAGCTTCAACCAGTTTGGCCATTCTCCTCTGACCTCTCATTAACAAGGTGTTTTTGCCCACAGAACTGCCTCTCACTGGATGTTTTGCTTTTTGCACCATTCTCTGTAAACTTCAGAGACTGTTCTGCATGAAAATAGCAGGAAATCAGCAGTTTCTGAGATAATCAAACCAACAATCATTCCGTGGTCAAAGTCTCTTCCCCATTCTGATATTTGGTCTAAACAGCAACAGAATTTCTTGACCATGTCTGCATGCTTTTATGCATTGAGTCGCTGCCACATGATTGGTTAATTAGATATTTGCATTAACAAATAGGTGTACAAATGTACCTAATAAAGTGGCCACTGTGTTTATGGACAGGTGCAGTAAAAACTTGCTTGCAGCAGCACATAACATCATATAAGCAACACAGAGACAAGAAAAATCTTAAACATATACACAGATCTTACCAGAAAGAACATGATTAGAACAAAAACCACAACTTTTTTTGGTACAAAATGACCAAAGTAATCATAGTGTTGCCAAACTGTAATGATAAATTTTGGCAGTTGGTACAGGAACTGAATAGTTGAAGGGAAATAGATGTTCTTGAACCTGATGGTGTAGGACTTGTGGCTTCTGAACCTCCTCCCCAATGTAGCTGTGAAAAAATGGTATGGCCAGACAGTGAAGATCTTTGGTGACAAATCTGTATTTGTGCATATGATATTAAACTCAGCTTTAAACTCAGTGGCAAGAGAAATACAGAGGTCCTTTTTCACCCAGAGAATGGTGTGTAGCTGGAATGTACTTTCAGTAAGAGTAGTCGAAGACAAGTCATTAACAAAGTTTAAATGGAGTCCAGAGGAGCACTTGAATCACATATACAGTCGGCCCTCCTTATCCGCGAATTCCGCATGCGCGAATTCAACCGACCGTGAATCGCGAAAACCTGGAAGTGCTCTTCCAGCACTTCTTGTTTGAATATTTGCAGACTTTTTTCTTGTCATTATTCCCTAAACAATGCAGTATAACAGCCATTTTACATAGCATTTACATTGTATTAGGTATTATAAATAATCTAGAGATGATTTAAAGTATACGGGAGGAGGTGCGTGCATTATCATGGATCGAGATTGAGAAAAATCAGAAGTTCTCTTACTAAGTAAGTCGGAATAGGTACATTCGGTATTATTTAGCGTCAGTTAGTCAAACGTTTGTCTTAGTATTTAGTATATATTTTACCTTTCTATGCATATAAAACACTTAAGAACGTATGTTTCAGCGCCGGGCTTGGAAGATCCTGAGTTCGATCCAGTGACAGACCACTTTCGAGTGGGCTCTTCATCGTGCTGGATTGATGTGGAGGATCAAAAGCCCAAAACCCAATAATTAAACCACTGCATTGCTTTGTAATAATTGTAGCTTTCATCAGGGCAGAGCCTTTCTCACTTGATCCTTTAAAATTGTTCTGTTTGTTGACCGATGTAGCCTAACGCTTTTCCAATGACCGATGGCGTTTCACCGCTTTCCGATCACTTTATAATTTCCACTTTATTTTCAATCGTTTTCGTGAACAGAAACACTGCAGATTCAGATCTCTGCCGCTGGGTCCTAATGTCCACCGCACTGAGACAGGTTAAAAAAGGGACTTGAGCATCCGCAAATTTTGGTATCTGCAAGGGGTCCTGGAACCAATTGCCTGCGGATAAGGAGGGCCAACTGTACATTGAAGGATATTGGCCAAATGCTGAAAGGTGGGATGAATATGAATAAGTGGATGTGATGGGCTAACAAGTCCGTGGTGTGTGACTTGTGTGTGACTTATTGTTTAAATCTGCTCTTGCTCTGCCAAACTTGTTTTTCCTAACTGTGGCTCGATCGTGTCCATCAAACCAGTCTCTTCCCACTCATATCAGTGACATTTCTGATATCTTCCATCATGGTGACAATTTCAAATTCTGTGGCCCCAGCTGGCCCAGCTTTATCATGGTTGTTCATTTCCCTTATGAAAGTCATTCTGAGGAAGAGTCATTGACCCAAAACCTTAAATGAGGTCTCTTGACACAGATGTTGCCACACAATTGTGTTTCAGATTCCAGCATATACACTTTTATTTGCTTTCAATTTAATCCAACTTGCCACTTTCTCTTGGATGCTGTGAGCTTTCACTTTTTTGATCAATTGTCAAACACCTTGAAACATTGTCATTTGCATTTCTACATCCTTCCTGTGACAAATCTATGCTATTGTCTTTCATGAATCTGAGTTTTATCTAAGTGTTGATTTTCCTGTCCCTCAGACTTTCTGTCCCAGTAATTTACCCATCGTCAGGATCAGTCTGTTGGTCTGTGGTTATTCCATTTCTTGCTTTTTTGAACAATTATATTAACATCAGAGGTCTTTCATTCCTCCAGCACACCCTGCCTGAGACAGAGCACGGGAAAGTAATATTTGAGTCTGCGTTATTTTGAGGACCATGCCTTATCGGAATTACCCTACAATAACTGGAAGGAAACCTAATTACTAGCATCCTGCCTCTACGTTGTTTTTTCTCTTGACTGTGACACAAACAGGAAAAACAAATTATAGCCAGTAAACTGGCTTTTTGTATTTCTGAGATTTGGAACATTATTGAGGCTACTTGCAGCAGGATGCAAGTGTTGTATACTTCAGTTCACTTTTAGTGAGAAGTTGTCTTGTTTTTCTAACTGGACTGAATCATTGTAGGGAAGAATCTTGGGGTTTTCATTTTTAAAATCCAATTGGAGTACATGCCGAGACAAAACCCAGACTTCTCGTGAGTGGTATTAATTTATTATTTCTATCTTGCATCAGTTAGTTACATCTGGGATAAAATGGCAGGTGATCAGTTGCAACTTTGGAATAGGCTGAGCTGGAGACTGAATCTGTCTGAAACATCATACTGCACCATAGATCCTGTAATTGAAATTTACCCTGTATTTACCCGGTATTATTTCACCTGTTGGCACCTGTGTTCAGATCAATTAGAATGGACAAGCCACTTCTTGCTAATTGTATTATGAGGGCATCAGGCCACATGTTGTCAACAACAATGATTAGCTGTATTTACAAATTGCTGTTAACAATAAAAATATCCCTCCAGCATCTCAAAAGCAAGAAGGGGAAAATGGATGTTGAATTAAAGAACCTATGGTAGAAGAATAACTAAAAGTTTGTTTGAAGATCTTTTAAGAAGGTGCTTTGGTGGATTGGAAAGCTGGGTAGAAAAGTGCAGTGATTATTCCAGGGCCTCAGTGCCAGTTAGGGAGTCTACACTCCAGTTGTCAACCTCTTGTTTCCTTTTTGACTGACAGATTTTGTTCTACTTTGTCAACATTTCCTCATTTTTCAAAACCTGTTTGGCCTCTTCTTTATTTTTGGCTATTCACTCTTCTTCTCTTTCATAAATAACTTTAATTTTTTTAAAATTACAACTCGTTGAACCATTCAAATGTTTTGTGTCAGAATAGTTATTTAATGGATCATTGAGCATCTGCACTCATGCTGTCTGTTTTCTTTATTCGTCTTCTTACTCCATTTTTTAAAACAAATGAAATTCCATTCAGTGCATTCTTTTCCTAGTTCTTTTGTTAACTGTGACTAGTACTTTAGATCTGAGTTTGTGGATTGTTGGTCCACACCAGGCATTTGAGGGGAGAAAATTCTAAATTTGACACTCCAATGTATTCTGAGGAATTTTCAGCTGTGAATTCAAAACAAAATTCCTTCTGGCTACTTGGGAACCTCTGGAACCATTTCATAGAAGAATAGCAGAATTCTCTCTTACCATTTTTTATTTACCAACTTTTATGCAGATATATAAAGTATGGATAAAACGTGGCAGATGAAAGGATGTTGGTAGAAGGAATTAATTTGTGGGTTATTTTCTAAATTGTGAGAAAATTCAGAAATTGAAGGTGCAGAGGGACTTGGGAGTTCTAGTGCAGGATTCCCTAAGCGTTAACTTGCAGGTTGAGTTGGTAGTAGCGAAGGTAAATGCAATGTTAGCATTAATTTCAAGAAGACTAGATTATAAAAGCAAGAATGTAATGCTGAGTCTTCATAAGGTATTGGCCGGATCACATTTGGGGTATGGTGAGCAGTTTTGGGGTTTGTATCCAAAGGAAGATAGTGCTGGCATTGGAAAGGGTCCAGAGGAGGTTTATGAGAATAATCCCGGGAATGAAAAGGTTTACATATGAGAGGTGCTTGATGGCTCTGAGCCAGTACTTCATGGAGCTTAGAAGAATGAAGATGAACTCTCATTGAAAACTAGATATTGCAAGGCCTGGACAGTGGATGTGCAGAGGTTTTTCCAAGTTGTGGGAGAGTCTAGAACCAGTGGACACAGCATCACAATACAAGACTGGACCTTTAGAAAGGAGATAAGGAGGAATTTCTTTAGACAGAGTGTGGTGAATCTGTGGAATTTATTGCCACAGATGGTTGTGGAAGCTAAGTCATTGGCTATATTTAAAGTGGGGTTAATAGGTTCTTGATTAACAGGGGTGTCAAAAGATATGGGGAGAAGGCAAGAGAATGGGGTTGAAAAGGTGAAGGGGGGAAATAAATCAGCCATGATTGACTCAGTAGTCGACTGGCTTAATTTTGCTCCTAGGTGTTAAGATTTTATGGTTTTAAAGCAGAGATTATTTGTTGTCATGACATTACTGCTTGTGGGGCCTAGTTCTATGCAATTGATTGCTATATTTCTTATAATGCAGCAGTATCTAAACCTAAACTACTTAATGAACCATAAAGCACTTGGAATGAGCTAATTTCAGGAAATGTAAATCTGTCTTAATTAAAATGATGACCATTTCCTTGTGTTTTCTTAACCTCGGGATCCTAGAATTTTACTTTTTTATAGGCTTGATTTTGATACATTTTGAACTCTTTACCAAAGTAAACAATTCAGTGGAATGGTTTAATAATTTCTCTTAACCTCTCCATTTTTTTGATCAGCTTCTTTGCAGCATGAAAAACAGGAGTTCATTTTGTATTCTAAAGAAAAATTCTATGGATACTGGGAAACGAACAAAAAATTAAAATAAACTGCAGGAAGAACTCAGTGGGTTAAGCAGCATTTGTGGGGGGGGGATGTGTGGGGCAGTGAGGAATTGTCAACATTTTGGGTTGAGATTTTGTGTCAGGACTCAGAGTAGAGAGAGAAAATAGCCGGTACAAAGTGAAGTGGGCCCAGTGACAAGGGATGGGGCAGCAGGTGAAAGGTGGAGGGAAGAGGGGTGAGCTGTGATGGACAGGAAGGAGGGGGGTAGAGTGGGGGGGGGGGAGGCAGATGGAGCCAGGTGGCAAGGGTGAATGTTTGACAACTTCTGATACCATAGTGTCCACTGCTTCACCTTCAGAATGGATGTCTAGTCTTTATACGTCTCCATCTGGAAGGCCTTAAACCTCAACATTTCTTTCTACAACAAAGATCCATTATTTCTCACCTCCAACTGTTTTGGCCACTTGGCAGAGCTTGTTCTAGCCCTCAGCAGCTCTTCATTCCTCTCACTTCCTGAAAATCAACGGTGAAGCTATGGGGTCCAGGTGCATCTTTCTTTTTGTTGTTGTTGTTCTAAATTTTCTTCTTCCTGTTCTCCAACTTTTTGTACCACCTTTGCTCCTAACTTCGTTTGCACTCTCAAATTAGCTTAAATTATTTCCAATATTTTTCTTACTTTTCTGGATCTCAGAAGACACATTGTCCATTGATGTTTTACATTAAACATTGTCTCCCACAGCTATCTAGGCGATTTCTTACCACCCTGCCTCTTGAAGGGATGCTGCCCCTTTCTCTCAGTTGCTCTATCTCTGCTACATCTGGGCTTAAGATTAGGCCTTGCATTCCAGCATGTCTGAAAGGTCCTGCTTTTTAAAGCAAACTATTTTACCACCCTCTTGCATTTCCTCCATTTTCTCAACTTGTGTTCTTGCACCCCTATCCTCCTTAGAAATCACAGAAGGAGTGATCCTTGCTGAGAGTGGAGGAGGTAAAGATGTGTTTGGTGGTAAATCCTGTTGAAGATGGTGGAAGTTGCAGTGAATGATGTGCTGGTTGCAGAGGCTCATGGGGTACAGCATCCACTCTAGACCTGTTGTCATTTTGATCAGCTGCAATGGGATTCTATTATGTCAGATTATGTCGTTTTTACCCTCTGCTGGAACTCTTTATGATTCTATAATCTGTTTACCTCTTCCCAATCACTCCTCCCTGACACAGAAGAACACATAATCGCACCCTCCACACCTCTCCCGCATTACCATCCAGTACCTAAACAGCCCTTTCATGTGAGGCAAAGATTCACATGAACCTCCAACTTCACCCTCCTGCATTTGGTTCTTTTGATGTCGCCTTCTCTACATCAACAAGACCAAGTACAGACTGTGTGACTGATTTACAGAGCACCTATGCTCTGTCCTCAATGGCCATTCCAAATTCCTGGTTCTTTTCCCTTTCCCATATTGACCTGTCTGGCATCTGCCTTCTCAGCTGCCAGGGTGAGGCTCAGCACAAACTCAAATAATACCTTGTTTTCTGCCTCAGTAGACTCCAACACAAAATATATGAACACTGAATTTCCCAATTTCAGGTAACACTTACCCACCACTCATATAGTGCACCCAGCAGATCTCTCATCCCCCTGCCCCTACTCTCGTTCCATCTGCTTTTCACTTCCCATAATGGTTTCCGTTATCACTTTTCTTATTTATAGCATTACAGCATTTGTATCCCTGCTTATCTGTCTCCACATTAACCCAACTCCAGTTGGTTCCATCTGCATTTTTAAACCTTGTCTGCTTCTATCAGTCAACCCTTGATCCACTACACCACTGTTTCACTGATCACCACCCTTGATCTACACTACACCCACACTCTATACTTTCCATCTCCACTGTCAGTTCTGATGCAGAGTCTTGCAATTCCTGCTTCCCCACAGATGATAGCTGACCTGCTAAGTTCCTGAGCAATTTGATATTTTGCTCCAGCATCTACAGTCTCTTCTCTTTCCTAAAAACATAAACTGCTGGACTAGCTACTTCTGAAGTGTTGAATGTACACTTTTCTTAGGTGCTGCTTGTCCTGGTGAGTTCCTCCAGCATTTTGTGTGTGTTGCTTGGATTTATTGCATCTCCAGATTTTCTCTTGTTTGTGATGCTGGACTAGCTTATTGCTTTCAGCAATTTCTGTTTTCATTTTGAATTATTTTCTATGTTTGATTGCTTCCTGCTGTAACCATGCTGTTTTTCAGAAGTGACATGTTTATTTTGTGTAAATTTGAAATATTAAACTATATAACATAGGAATTTCATTTTGATGAAGAAGCTGATTGAATGTTAGCCTTGTATTATGAGATATATTGATTTCAGTTTAACAACAAACTTTAGTAGGATTTCAGCTCCTGGGCATTGGTTTTGTTTAACTAGTCAAATTCTACAAGCATGATACACCTTTGAATAAAACAGAAATAAGTGCTCCAGATGCTGGAAGTTTGGAAGAACAGTGCATGCTATTTGAAATGTATAATGCTTTTTTTTTCTTTTCATGGTTGCCATCCAATTTACTGAATGTTTTGCATTATTTTTGTTTCTCACAACTGTTCCCTTGTTGAAATAAATACAGTTAACTACCAATTGAAATCAAATGGTGCTCAATAGTATCGTCAAACTATCCCACTCAGTGGCTTGATTTGACTGCTCCACTGAACAGTATAACATGTAGAAGACGCCCACAGTTGCATAGTTTTCATGGCATGTGTGTGGGATTTTTATCGGGGGGAGCGGGTGGTAGGATGGAGTTTGGCGTAATACTGAATTTCATGTGAGGACAGGTGGTGTAGGGAAGGGATTGGACCCCATTTCCAGTTGCACTGGGAACATCCTGGATTATAATCGTTATAAACAACTCTGACACTCATTCAGTTATGTAATCTACGTGGGTGTAGTCTGGAAACTATTTAATTTCAGTTCTTTGATGATTCACAATATTAACAACGAGGCATCTGTTCCAGTTAGGGAGGTGGAGCTTGGAATCCTGATAAGCTGCTGCTTTTTAATCACGCACCTCCAGTCCTCCAGATTGAGGGTAATTAAGAGGTAAATTACTCTACTGCCATTAGTTGATTCATGAATTAATATAAACCTACTCTTTTATTTACTGTACAAGAGTTTTAGAAATGGTGGTAAAATAAAAATTCAATTTTTTTTATTGAAATATGATTTAAACCTAAATATGCAAGTAATTGTCACTAGGAATTTAGCTGTAACCAAGAGCCAGGTTAGGTTAGTATTCTTCTTCCCCTCTTTTTGTTTCTCTCTATATCCAACATGACTTTGTCACTTACTGTCTGCATCTGTGCCCCATTCTCCTCTATGCATCCCCTCCTATTTAACTCCCTGACTTTGCTAACTTTTGAATTGTTCTTCTTTAAGCCAAAAGTATGTTTTTTCAGTCCTGATTAATTGATTAATGCACTGAGAGTATAATGATTCCCTGTTTAAATACTTTGAAGATTGATTTCTGACAGTATATAAGAATTTATTTTGATAGAAGTTATAAAGGGAGCTGGAAACGGGCCTTTATTCAACATGCTATAAATGTTATTACTGCTTGGGTACTCTGAGTAAGTTTACCAGAAGTGTTCAATTAAAATGATTCATCAAAGAGGAATTAAAGCAGTGGGTGTTGATTGAATTGTTCAAAAGTCAGATGATTGTTTGTCAGTGAAATCCATTGTTTCAGCAAGGCAGCTGCTGCAGTCTCATGGAGGGTTAACTGTGCTTTTGTTATCTCCCCTCTACCCACTCAGCTCTTTTAAAATATATTTTTTGAAATTTCAGATGTATAGCAGTATTTTGTAACTGGCCAGTTGTCTGAATACACACCAAGTTTCCAATGTAAGATGTATCAAAGACAAAGTATTAAATGAGAACTTTGTCGTGGTTAATAAAGTTAAGGCAAAAGTCATTGTAAGTGAAAATTCCACACTTTGTTATATTTGGATGTCAATGCAGAATTACGTATTACAGAATTTTTTGAGCCGTGAAAACATTGTCCAGTCATGACTTGGTGACATTATCATGATAAAACTAACTCCTCTGCTCTTCCAGTGCATTCAAAGTGCCTGCCAAAATCATGTGTCAGCCTGTTTTTGTTTCTCTCCTCAGACTTCCATAGCAAACTCTGTTGCTAGTTCTAATACAGTTAGAACCTGAAACATTACTTACCTGACCTGAGTATTTCAAACATTTTATTTTTTTATTTCATATTTCCAACATGCCCAATATTTTTTTTTATTTTTGTTACCTTGTGTTGCTATTGTGAAAACTTCAAAGGTCACAAGTTTAAGGGTAATAGTTCTGTGCAAACTGTTTCCAGTTGTTTTTAGTGATTTAGCGATTTGTTTTCACTTAAAATTGATGAAAGTACAAGGGAGACAATTTGAGTTCAGAATAATAGTTTTCTTTACAACTGGAGTAACTGAAATACAAAAGAAATAATACTGGAAATATACAATGGATCCATCATCTGAAAGAGGATAATACAGACTAATATTTCTGCAGAGACTATGCTAAATGCTGCATTTTCTCGTGAGCAGCATCTTTTATTGTGGACCAAACAAATGTGAGTTTTTGCTCACCAGTAATGTGAACTTGACGCTTTGGCTTGCTATACCAGGAATCACACAAAGCCTCATGAGTTCTGGTTTACTCCAAATACTGAAACTTGACCCTCATTTCTGATTTTTTTGACAGTTGTCAACAACCAACAATTTGCTACTAAGAATACCTTTTTGAATACACACATGAAAAGGTTTGAAGTGACAAATTAAAGCCAGCTAAAGTTTTTGGGCTGGTTGGTGACATAGTGATCAAAGAGGTAATGGGAAACATAATAGATGAGGGATGATCACAGAGCTTTAAGAGCCTAATTCCAGAACATGGGGTCTGGAGTATTGATTACGCTGTCATTAATGGTGGAGTGATTAAAATTGGATGTGCAAGAAACCAAAATTAGAGGGGAAAATCAGTTTTGGAGAATTAAGGGTGGAGAAAGCTGACATTAGGGAAGGTTTTGAGATGAAGGCATGAATTTAATATTTGTTCACATGACGATGAGTACACACTCCTCGGATGCTTGCTGCATTAAGCTGTGAAGTTGTCAATCAGACTCAAAAATATGCACATTTTTGAGATCATAAATATAGAACTGACATTTCATTAGTAAAATTGCAATGAATCTTCAGAGTTTGTTGGTTTAGAAATGGTGTAACAAGGTATTACAATCTAAGCTAGTGCTAACATGGGAACAAAACACATTGAAGGAATGGCACAGTGAGTGAATGATATTTCATTCTCTTTCCAAAGGCTAAAGGTTACTGATTCATCAGATTATTGTTGAGCCAGCAAGTATGTTCACTGCACAGGACGGCACACATGTTGATGCAGGTGCTGGGATCCTTTAAGTGTGGCAGTATCTTAATAACAAAAAACACTTTGCAAAGGAGCTCATTACTGAAGCCAAACTCTATAATTCACTCAATGCACAATAACATTGTACAAAACTTTAAGTACTTTACCAATGACTCCTTTTAAAATTTCATTAATTCTGTTAGTTCCATGTTGGTTTTTCTTGGACAAAGAAACTGAAGTTTGGTCATGGAAAGGGGCCGAGACCACTTGGTAATCATTTAAGGTATGCTTATTTTGCAATTAACCCGTGCGAAAGCTTTTCCACTTTAAACATTGTTCTGCACAGGTCTCTAGTCATTGTTGTATATGACAGAAAACTAACATTTTGAGGGAGGAGAGTGTATATGTTACATTGTTGAATAAGTTGTTGAAGTAAACAGTGTATGTGGGTGGAGTTCTTTGTGAATGTAAGGGCCAAGGATTGGAGAATGGAGACAGACAGTGGGAAGGAGTGATTAAAGATAAGGGAAGTATACTTATAAAGTGAAAAAACTAGTCCCTGTAGAACTACAGCAATTATTTCCTGACTACACAACTGTTAATCACAATGGTTCCATTTGATATCAGAGAATGTGCAGTACTATATACAATTTGAGATTCTTACTCTTTGCAGACATCCACGAAACAGAAGAAAACCCCAAGACCGAATGACAGAAAAGAAGTTAGAACCCCAAAGCCACCCTCCCCCTCCATGCAGCAGCAACGCATCAGCCCTGCCCCTCCTTCCATTGTTCTAGCAGGAAGCAGTGCCCACCACCAAGTCATAGCAAAGCCCCCAAAGAGAGCAGTCCAACAAAAACCATTGTTCACCCAGCAATTTAACATGCCACAAGCCCTCTCTTACTAACAAGGGACAGAAAGGTGCCCTTCCATAGCAAGAGAGGAGACCAACAAACAACTCGCTGTTTCGATGTTACAGACTGCAGCGTCGCTTTTTATTCTGAGTTTCTCCAACTCGAGAATCAGCAGCAAGCTCCCCACCATCGAGAGAGTGTGGTTGCCCAAGTGCAGAGGGCTCCAACATCTGCACCTTCTGTCTTGACGTTTCGATCTCTTGAGACACCTCAGTTGCTGACACTGTCGAGGAATCAAGTCCACAGGCCCTGGTGGTGTGGGTCCTAAAACCTCTGTATCTTCCTGATGGCAACAGCAAGAAGATTGGATGGCCTTAGTGGTGGGGGTCCTTGATGATGGATGCTGCTTTCCTGTGACAGTGTTCTTTGTGGATGTGCTCAGTGGTGAGGAGGGCTTTACCTGTGTTGCAGTGGACCATCTCTATGACCTTTTGTAGGATTTTCCATTCAAGGGCATTGGTGTTTCCATAACAGGTTGTGATGCGAAAAGTCAATAGACTCTCCACCACTTATCTGCAGAAGCTTGCCAAAGTTTTAGATATCATTCCAAATCTATGCAAACTTCTAAGGAAGTAGAGGTGCTGCCGTGCTTTCTTCATTATTGCACTAATGTGCTGAGCCCAGGACAGATCCTCTGAAATGATAATTCAGAGGAATTTAAAGTTGCTGACTCTCTTTCCCCCTCTGATGCTCCAAGGAGGACTGGCTTATATACCTCTGGTTTCCTCCTCCTGAAGTCAGTAAGCAACTCCTTGGTCTTGTTGACATTGAGTGAGGAGTTGTTATGCAACCACTTAGCTAGATTTTCAGTCTCCCTCCTATATGGTGATTTGTCACCACCTTTGATTTGGCTAATTACATTTGTTGAATTACAGATATTTAGCTGTCACAAGGACAGGAATGGCTGCTAGATGTTCTGGGGTTTGGATATTTCAAAAGTGACAGGGAGGGAGATGAGAGGGTTGGTGAGTGCAGTTGCTAATCAGCAATAGTATAGGGAGGATATCGTGGAGGGATCATCTACTGAGTCAGAAACAGGAAGGGAGCAATCACCCTATTGGGAGTATTCTATAGACATACAGAAGAGAAACAGAGAAGAGAATCAGGAGGCAGATTTTGGAAAGGTGCAAAAATATCAGGATTATTATCATAGTGATTTCAATTTACCAAATATTGATTGGCACCTCTTTAATACAAAAGATCTATGTGGGGTAGAATTTAAGTGTGTCCAGGAAGGACTCCTGATGCAATATGTGGACAGGATGACTCAAGGAGAGGACATTCTTGATCTAGTACTGAGCAGGGAACCTCACCATGTAACATATCTCTTGGTGGGAAAGCATTTTGGAGACAGTGACCACAACTCCAACCATTGCCATAGCCTTGTACATCGGATACTTGGTATGGAAAAGTATTTAATTGGGGGATGGCATATTATGATGGTATTAGGCAGGAACTTGGCAGCATAAATTAGGAACAGATTTACCTGCACAAAAGGAAATGCACAAAAGAAATGTAGAGGCTGTTCATGGGGTTCTGGATAGGTTTATCCCAGTGATGTGGGCAAAGGATGATAAGGTAAAGGACCTATGGTTGATGAGAGCATGGGATTCAGGGAAACTTGGGAGAATCCAGGGAGAACTGGCTTACCCATAGAAAGTAGAGAGTGATAGAATATATTCTGCCAAGAGGTTGGTGACAAGTCATGTTCCATGGGAATCTGTGCTGGGACCGCTGCTCTTTTTGAATTTTATAAATGACTTGGATACGAAAGTGGAAAGTTGGGTTAGTAAGTTTACAGATGACACAAAGGTTAACAGTGTTGTGGATAGTGTAGAGGGTTGTCATATGTTACCATGGGACATTTGTTAGGATGCAGAGTGGGACTGAGAAACTTCAGATGGAGTTCAAGCTTAAAGGTAGAGTAAAGTGTTAATAGTAGAATTCATCACAGTATGGAGGAAAAGAGGGCCCTTGTGGTTCACGTCCATAGATCGCTCAAAGTTGCTGCACAAGTTGATAGATTGATTAAGAAGGTATATGGTGTGTTGACCTTCATTAATCGGGTCTTGAGGTAATGTTGCAGCTTTACTAACCTCTACTTACTTCACAGTTGGAGTATTATATTCAGTTCTGGTCATATTATAGGAAGGATATGAAAGCTTTAGCGGGGTTGCTGAGAAGATTTACTAGGGATTAGAGAGCATTTTTTTGAGGATAGGTTAAATAAGCTAGGGGTTTTCTTTTTGAGCAAAGGAGGATGAGAGGTGACTTCATTGGGGTGTATACAGTGTATAAAATGATAAGAGGCATAGATAGCGTGGACTGCCAGTGCCTTAATCCCAGGGCAGAATATCAGAAGGCATGATTTTAAGTTAACTGGAGAAAAGTATAATGGGGGGAGGGATATCAGAGGTAGATACTTTAAACAGCGAGTGGTGGGTGGAACACACTGCCAGGGGTGGTGGTGTAGGCAATACATTAAGGACATTTAAAACCCTCTTGTATAGCTGCATGGATGAAAGAAGAATGGTGGGCTGTGCAGGAGGGAAGGAAAAGACTAATCTTGGAGTAGGTTAAACAGACAGCATCACGTTTTGGATTTTGGGCTGAAGGGCCTGTATCGTTTGATTTTCTCCCCCTCGTGTTTGATTATTTGCATTCCTCCTGACTGTAATAGTTCTTGAGAGCTTGTACGGTACTATTATGGCTGAATGTGTTTATTTTGAAGAGAAGAGATTTATCTGTTGGCTCGATATCAGCAAAGTATTGTAGTGGGTCCATTGTAGTATAACATTTCTGCTAGTGACTTGATCAAGAATTAATTAAAAATGCTTCAAAACTCTGGGAAAACCATTCAAGCAAAACTGTTTGGGATTTGAATATGCAGTGACCATCTGGTCTGACTAGCTTTTTTGTCTGGTTTCTACTCCCCCGACTGCTTTTGGAGTCTAGAACAATGGCATTGCAGCAGAAAGGAAATTCTCCAAGTAAATATTTTGCAGCCTATCCTAATGGACAGCCAGTGACATCATCAGGTGACTGTACATAATCTAATCTGTAGAACCAATTGTGAGTCAGGTTTCTGTCATTGAGATCTACTAATAAGGACAGGGTGCACAATCTAAAGTTTAGTGAAAGAACTCAAGTTAAATATTTTGATCAGAATGATTTAAATATGGATTAATTCTGAAACTTAATCTGTTTGTTTATACAGATTCTTCTGGCAAAACACATTGTCTCACAAACTGATTTTTAAAAAAATAAACCAAACATACAAATTGGGAATCTATCATACATTTTATTGCAGCTCTATTTATGCATTTGTTTTCAGAGAATCTCAGAAGGGAAGATGTCATTTAGATAGCAACTTTCATGATTTTGCAATAGACCATAAGACATAGCAGCCGAATTAGGCCATTCAGTCCATTGAGTCTGCTCCACCATTTCAGTATGGCTGATCCTGGATTCCACTGAACCCTGTATACCTGCCTTCTCGCATTTTGTGATCCATTTTGCATTATTTAGAAACATAGCAGTCTCTTCACACAAGAAATTCCAAAGAATACTACAGAGATAAATATCGTGATCATTGTTTCAAATCAGTTTTGTTTTAATTCAGCATGTGAAACGACTCAAGTGAAATATTTTGCTGATTCTAATGAATTAAACTCTGAATGAATATTTAAAAGACTGTGTAAAAAGCAGGTGCCATTGAAAACCAACCAGTATTTCAGTGGTTTATGACAAAGTTGAAGTTTGTATTACTGTACAAAACAACATGTACAAAATGTGGTGGAACTCAGCATCTATGGAAAAGAGTAGATATTCAACATTTTGGGCCGAATCCCTCCATCAGGACTGGTTACTCTACAAGCCCTTCTTCCCCCTTCTCTACCACTTACAGCATGAATGCTTTCTAAATTTTTGCAGTTATGGTTGAAGATCATTGGCCTGAATCATTAACTCTGCTTCTTTCTTCACAGGTGCTGACTGACTTGAAATTTGCAGCATTTTCTGTTTCTGTATGAGATATGTAGCATCTGTAGTTTGAGTTTTTAGCTTCACTTGCTAAATTAACAACTATGATAGGGGTCACAATGATATAAACCACTAAATATTGAAAATCCTTAAAATGTGATAAATGAGAAAAAACATAGGCAATGCCGTATTTGAGGACACCGAGTCTATTGATTGTGGCATGCTCAATTTTATCAAAATATCAGTTATCATCAAAGAAGGCTAAAGCACAACTCTCTAGCCCACCAGCTGCTGATCACTGAGTCAGATTAGCTATACCTGGTATCTCTGCAAAAAAAAATGTGGCTGCCCATCCCAGTTGCAACAGAGTTGTCAAACCACGTGCCGGGCAATATGATACTCTTGGCAATAGATTCATGCTGCATTGCCAGCAAGAAGGAACTTGGAATTTGGTATTAACACTTTCCATCCTGTATTTCAGAATTTAATTTAATATCACCAGATTGTGTCATGAAATTTGTTGACTTTGCGACAACAATACAATGCAATACATAATAGAGAAAAAAGCTGAATTATATAAGTATATATCAAATAAATTAAATAAGTAGTGCAAAAAATAGTATTGTAGAATTCTTTCAACAGCTGTGACAGAAAAGCCCCATTATTGCAGAGGGTATGCTGATGGCATAGTTGTTGATTTAAAAGACTAGTAAATTGTACAACCTTCAAGGAAGCAGCCTGCAACCTATAGGTGTAATTCAGTGAATACCACCACGGCCCTGGCACCTCAGTCACAATTAACTTGTCTCACCAGCAGGAAGGACGCATCATGGGGCTCAAAAGATTTTGTCCTATGAATTTTCAGTATTTGGCTTCAGATCCCATAAAATGTTATGACATCAGGTTATACTTTGGCAGGAAAATCACTTCTGAATGATCATCCTCCCTAAGCTGATGAATTGATCCTCTTCTATGTTGTACAGTAGTGGGGAAAAAGCACAAAATATAATGGATCACAAATGAGAAAATTTGCTGATGCTGGAAGTCAAAGCAACACACACAAAATGTTAGAGGAATTCGGCAGGCCAGGCAGCATTTATGGAAAGAAGTATGGTTGTTGTTTCAGGCCAGGGCCCTTTGGCAGGACTGTGAGAAAAAAAGCTGAAGAATCGATTTAAAATGTGGGGGAGGGGAGACAGAAACACAAGGTGATGGGTGATATGGGGAGGGGGAGGGACGAAGTAAAGAGCTGGGAAGATGATGAAAGCAATACAAGGCTGAAGAAGGGGAAGTCTGATGGAGGAGGGTTGAGATTTTTTGATTGGAGAAAGGCTAACTTTGAGGAGATGTGAAAGGATTTAGAAGGAGTGGATTGGGACAATTTGTTTTATGGAAAGGATGTAATAGAGAAATGGCAGTCAATTAAAGGTGAAATTTTGAGGGTACAGAATCTTTATGTTCCTGTTAGGTTGAAAGGAAAGGTTAAAATTTTGAGAAATCCATGGTTTTCAAGGGATATTGGAAACTTGGTTCGGAAAAAGAGAGAGATCTACAATAAGTATAGGCAGCATGGAATAAATGAGGAGCTCAAGGAATATAGAGAATGTAAAAAGAACCTTAAGAAAGAAATTAGAAAAGCTAAAAGAAGATATGAGGTTGCTTTGGCAAGTAAGGTAAAAATGAATCCAAAGGGTTTCTACAGTTATATTGATAGCAAAAGGATAGTGAAGGATAAAATTGGTCCCTTAGAGAATCAGAGTGGACAGCAATGTGTGGAGCCAAAAGAGATGGGGTAGATTTTGAACAATTTATTTTCATCGGTATTCACTAAGGAGAAGGATATTGAATTGTGTAAGGTAAGGGAAACAAGTAGGGTAGTTATGGAAACTATGATGATT
Organism: Hypanus sabinus; assembly: GCF_030144855.1. Lineage (NCBI taxonomy): Eukaryota > Metazoa > Chordata > Chondrichthyes > Myliobatiformes > Dasyatidae > Hypanus > Hypanus sabinus. The sequence continues at coordinate 37,395,214 of NC_082707.1, forward strand.
AAGAAGAGGAAGTACTGGCGCTTTTAAAGAATGTAAAAGTGGATAAATCTCCGGGTCCTGACAGGATATTCCCTAGGACCTTGAGGGAAGTTAATATAGAAATAGCAGGGGCTCTGACAGAAATATTCCAAATGTCATTAGAAATGGGGATGGTGCTGGAGGATTGGCGTATTGCTCATGTGGTTCCATTGTTTAAAAAGGGTTCTAAGAGTAAACCCAGCAATTATCGGCCTGTTAAATTTGATGTCAGTGGTGGGTAAATTAATGGAAAGTATTCTTAGAGATGGTATATATAATTATCTGGATAGACAAGGTCTGATTAGTATAGGAGTTGGGATGTAATGTTAAAATTGTACAAGGCATTAGTGAGGCCAAATTTGGAGTATTGTGTACAGTTCTGGTCACCAAATTATAGGAAAGATGTCAACAAATTAGAGTACAGAGGAGATTTACTAGAATGTTATCTGTGTTTCAGCACCTAAGTTACAGAGAAAGGTTGAGCAAGTTAGGTCTTTGTTCTTTGGAGCGTAGAAGGTTGAGGGGGCACTTGATAGAAGTATTTAAAATTAAGAGGGGGATAGATAGAGTTGACGTGGGTAGGCTTTTTACATTGAGAGTAGGGGAGATTCAAGCAAGAGGACATGAGTTGAGAGTTAAGGGGCAAAAGTTTAGGGGTAACAGAAGGGGGAACTTCTCTACTCAGAGAGTGGTAGCTGTGTGGAACGAGCTTCCAATAGAAGTGGTAGAGGCAGGTTTGATTTTGTCACTTAAAAAGATATGGATAGGTATATGGACAGGAAAGGAATTGGAGGGTTATGGGCTGAGTGCAGGTAGGTGGGACTGGGTGTGAGTAAGCGTTCAGCATGGACTAGAAGGGCCGAGATGGCCTGTTTCCATGCAGTAATTGTTATATGGCTATGGTTATATATGGACAGAAAGCCATGGAATAAAGAAAAGGGGGAGGAGCACCAGGGGGAAGCAATGAGCAGGCAAGGAGGTAGGTGCGAGAGCGAAGTGGGAATGGGGAATGGTGAATGGGGGGAGGGGTGGGGTGCATTACCAAAGGTTCAAGAAATCGATGTTCATTCCATCAAGTTTAAGGCTACACAGACGGAATATAAGGTGTTGTTCCTTCAACCTGAGTGTGGCCTCATTCGGAAAGTAGAGGAGGCCTTGGATTGACATAATGGAATAGGAAGTGGAATTAACATGGGAGATCCCACTTCGGGTGGCAGAGTGTAGGTGCTCAATGAAATGATCTCCTGATCTATGTAAAACTCACTGATGTACAGGAGGCCACACCGGGAGCACCTGACACAGTGCAAACTTAGTCCATCACTATGAAACTTGGAAATATTCATGGAGTGTGAGATTTTCTGCATTAATAGGCTTCTGAACCAGCCAAGGAACAGGTTTGTTTAGATCCCAGTGTTATCCAATGGAAAAGTGTTAATATTCTATTGGTTAAGGGGTTGTTGGGAAAAGTGATCCTAATATTATTAGAATTTTACATGAAGTTTAAAAGTGCTCATCAGAATACATGGTCTTAAATCTAAGTAAAGCAAACAATGAATCTATAAAGCATGAGCTAGATCTAATACTTTGTGAAACTACATTGAAGGTAATGACTTTCATTTAAAAAAAATTACAAAAAATATAACACCTTTCAAGGCTTCAAAACCCAACAGAGAGAAGTGGTTGAGCAGAGGCTGTCAGAAAAACAATTAGATCAAAGGAAGATGCAAGCTTGAGAATTGAGATAATTTTAGAATTTAGAAAATGCGAGCAAGATTTCAAGGTAAATTGAGCACTAATTTATCAAGAAAGTAAAACATTTTGTAAAAGCATCAGTAGCTCGAGAACAGATGATTAACAATACTTAATATTGATCCCATACAGAATGAGAAAGATAATAACTATTTCTAAGTAAGTTTCTGCTACTTCCTTTATAATACTTTGTGCAGTGTTCATGCTTTTGAACATGATTGAGGAACCACTGTGGTTTGCCCAGTTTATATGTAGATACAGACCTCTACATCTCACATGATTATTTATTACAGTTGTTACGTGTGCTTCTAGTTTTTGGTTTTATACTTTGCTTTGTTTCACCAGTACTGTTACTGCAAAATCAACAAGTTCTGCTAATACGTTCTAGCTCTTGATTTTTTTGATTTTCTTGATTTTTCTTTCTGATCATTGATCCTTTCTCCTAACTGGATTTATCCCAGCAACTCCCGATTTAACTCTAGCCTAATCACAGGACAATTTACGATGACCAATTAACCTACTAACTGGTAAATCTTTGGACTGTGGGAGGAAACCGATGCATCCAGAGGAAAACTACACATTCCATGGAGAAGAATGTATAATTCTTTATAGAGGATGTCAGAATTGAACTCCATGTTCTGATGTCCCACAGCTGTAATACAGTCATGCTAATAGCTATACTACCATACTGTGGCGACCCATTTCCTAGCGTATCCGAACCGACTCACAATTAGATAGCCTACGGGGGTTTGCGAGCACAGAGCTTTGGAGCCTCTGCGCCATGGGGGGCCGGTTGACAGAGGCTTAAAAGTGAGGCTGAAGTTTTCGAATAAAGTTTTTTCCTTCGACTGCAGTTACCGACTCCGTGTCGTAATTTTAGTGCTGCGTGTAGCACACCGCTACAATTGGTGACCCCGACGGTCCAAACGATTTTTGGACCAGAAATGACCGACGCCGCCTCTGTTCATGCGGTTTCGTTGAAACTGCCAGGTTTCTGGACACAGCGCCCGGACCTATGGTTCCAGCAAGCCGAAGCCCAATTCCACGTTCGCCAGATCACCTCAGAAGACACCCGCTACTACTACGTGGTGAGCTCCCTCGACCAGGACACAGTGGCCCAGGTCGCGGAGTTCGTACAGTCGCCCCCGGCAGACGGCAAGTACACGGAATTCAAAGCCCTGCTCCTCAGGACTTTCGGACTCTCACGGCGCGAGCGGGCTGCCCGTTTACTGCACCTGGATGGCTTGGGCGACAGACCTCCATCGGCTTTAATGAATGAGATGTTGTCTCTCGCCGACGAACACACACCCTGCCTCATGTTTGAGCAGGCATTCCTGGAGCAGCTGCCCGAGGACATCCGCCTGCTGCTGTCCGACGCGGATTTCAGTGACCCCCGGAAGGTGGCAGCCCGGGCGGACTTGCTGTGGAACGCCAAAAAGGTGAGCAGGGCGTCCATCGCACGGATCTCCCAGCCCCGCTCCCGGCAGCAAACCAGTCCAGGCCCAGCCGCAGAGCCCGCTAACCCCCGGCCCAATGAACACTGGTGCTTCTACCACCAGCGGTGGGGTGCAGAAGCCCGCCGTTGTCGCCCGCCCTGCGAGTTCCCGGGAAACGCCAGGGACAGCCGCCGCTGATGGCTACGGTGGCTGGCCATCGGGATAGCCTCCTGTATGTGTGGGATAGAAGGTCGGGACGCCAGTTTTTGGTCGATACTGGGGCTGAGATCAGCGTTTTACCTCCGACGAGTTACGACACCCGCAGCAGGGCACCGGGTCCCCCCCTGAGGGCCGTGAATGGCAGCACCGTAAGGACCTATGGCACCCGCCAGGTGCAGCTACAGTTCGGCTCCAGCCAGTTCACGTGGGACTTCACACTGTCCGCCATAGCCCAACCGCTTCTGGGTGCGGATTTTTTGCGGGCTCACAGCCTGCTGGTCGACCTGCCCAGGAAGAGACTGGTACACGCCGAGACCTTTCAGACGTTCTCCCTGGGTGCAGCCCAGTTGCCAGCCCCTCACCTCGGCTCCATCACGCTGTCCGACAACGACTTCACCAGGGTCCTGGTGGAGTTCCCATCGGTTCTGGCACCGCAGTTCACAGCAGCCATGCCCAGGCACGGCGTACAGCACCACATCCCGACCCAGGGACCACCCCTCCATGCCCGTGCTCGGCGGCTTCCCCCGGACAAGCTCCGACTGGCGAAGGAGGAGTTCCAGAGGATGGAGGAATTGGGGATCATCCGGCGGTCCGACAGCCCATGGGCTTCCCCCCTGCACATGGTGCCCAAAGCGACGGGGGGCTGGAGACCGTGCGGCGACTACCGCAGGCTGAACGAGGCTACCACACCGGACCGCTACCCTGTGCCGCACATTCAGGACTTTGCGGCAAACCTGCACGGCGCACGGATCTTCTCCAAGGTAGATCTCGTCCGGGGATACCATCAAATCCCGATGCATCCTGACGACGTCCCCAAAACGGCTCTCATCACCCCATTCGGCCTTTTCGAGTTCCTCCGCATGCCGTTCGGCCTGAAGAATGCCGCACAGACGTTCCAGCGGTTAATGGACGCGGTGGGACGGGACCTGGACTTCGCGTTCATCTATTTGGATGACATCCTCATAGCCAGCGGCAGTCGTCAGGAGCATCTGTCCCACCTCCGTCAACTCTGCGCCCGACTGAGTGAGTACGGTCTTACAATCAACCCTGCCAAATGCCAGTTCGGACTCGATACCATTGACTTCCTGGGCCACAGAATTACTAAAGACGGGGCAACCCCTCTGCCCGCTAAGGTAGATGCGGTCCGCCACTTCCCCCGACCCACCACGATCAAAGGCCTTCAGGAATTCGTAGGTATGGTCAATTTCTACCGCCGCTTCCTCCCTTCAGCTGCCCGGATCATGCGCCCCCTGTTCGCCCTGATGTCGGGTCCGAGCAAGGACATTACCTGGGACGAGGAGTCCGCCGCCGCTTTCGTTCAAACGAAGGAAGCTTTGGCGGACGCCGCAATGCTAGTACATCCCAGAATGGATGCCCCTACCGCCCTCACAGTGGACGCATCCAACACGGCAGTCGGTGGGGTGCTGGAGCAGCTCATCGCAGGTCGCTGGCAACCCCTGGCGTTTTTCAGCAAACACCTGCGACCACCCGAGCTTAAGTACAGTGCTTTCCACCGGGAACTGTTGGCGCTCTACCTGGCAATCCGGCATTTCAGGTACTTCCTAGAAGGTCGGCCCTTCACCGCGTTCACGGACCACAAACCGCTTACCTTTGCGTTTACGAAAGCATCCGACCCCTGGTCATCCCGCCAGCAACGCCACCTGTCCTACATATCTGAATACACGACGGATGTCCGGCACGTCTCGGGTAAGGACAATGTCGTGGCAGATGCGCTCTCTCGCCCTACCGTTCATGCCCTTTCCCAAGGGGTAGACTTTGAGGCGCTGGCAGAGGCACAGCAGGCGGATGAGGAGATTCCGAGTTACAGGACCGCAGTCTCCGGTCTGCAGCTCCAGGACCTCCCCGTGGGCCCAGGTGAGAGGACCCTACTCTGTGACGTCGCCACCGGCCAGCCCCGTCCAGTCGTCCCGACAGCATGGCGGCGCCGCGTTTTCGACTCCATTCATAACTTGGCGCATCCCTCCATCCGGACAACTGTCCGGATGGTTTCCAGCAGGTTCGTTTGGCACGGACTCCGCAAACAGGTCAGTGAATGGGCCAGAACGTGCATGCACTGCCAGACGGCCAAGGTGCAGCGGCACACCAAGGCCCCACCGCAGCAGTTCCATCCCGCCCACTGGCGTTTCGACCACATTCATGTGGATATCGTGGGCCCCCTGCCAGTGTCGGGCAGAGTGCGGCACCTCCTGACTATCGTGGACCGGTTCACAAGATGGCCAGAGGCGGTCCCGCTCACCGACACCACCTCCGAATCTTGCGCCCGAGCCCTGATCGCCACCTGGATATCTCGCTTTGGTGTGCTAGCCCACATTACCTCCGACAGAGGCGTCCAGTTCACCTCCAGCCTGTGGTCAGCTATGGCCAGCCTTTTGGGGACTCAGCTGCACCACACAACTGCCTACCACCCACAGTCGAACGGGCTAGTGGAGCGTTTCCACCATCACCTGAAGTCGGCCCTCATGGCCCGCCTGCGAGGAGCCAACTGGGCGGACGAGCTTCCCTGGGTCCTACTCGGCATCCACACAGCGCCCAAGGACGACCTGCACGCCTCGTCGGCCGAGTTGGTATACGGCGCGCCCCTGGTCGTCCCCGGGGAGTTCCTACCAGCCCCAAGGGGGCAAGAGGAAGAACCCGCAGCAGTCCTGGGCAGACTTCGCGAGAAGCTCGGTAACCTGGCCCCCATACCCACTTCACAGCATGGGCGGCACCCGACCTGCGTACCCAAAGACCTACAGAACTGTAAGTTTGTGTTTGTACGAAGGGGCGGGCATCGGCCACCGCTGCAGCGGCCATACGAGGGGCCGTTTATGGTGCTCCGGAACAACGGGTCCACGTTCGTGCTGGACGTTGGGGGGAAGGAGGAGGTTTTCACGGTGGACCGCCTCAAGCCGGCCCATGTGGACCTGGCGCAACCGGCCAAGTTTCCGGCGCCTCGGCGCAGAGGCCGACCTCCCAAGCAGGTTCTGGCCCAGACTGTGGACATTGGGGGGTGTATCGCCGGTTCTGGGGGGGGGGGGGTTATGTGGCGACCCATTTCCTAGCGTATCCGAACCGACTCACAATTAGATAGCCTACGGGGGTTTGCGAGCACAGAGCTTTGGAGCCTCTGCGCCATGGGGGGCCGGTTGACAGAGGCTTAAAAGTGAGGCTGAAGTTTTCGAATAAAGTTTTTTCCTTCGACTGCAGTTACCGACTCTGTGTCATAATTTTAGCGCTGCGTGTAGCACACCGCTACAATACCAACTTACTGGTGCAGCCTTCTGGCCCATTGATTCTGCTCTGACAGGCAAACATTTACGCTAATCCTACTGCAATCCTATTTTATTCTGCCTACATTCTCATCATTTTCCCCAGATTCTGCTATGTCCCTGGAACTATGAATTATAAACCAACACTTCTGATCTTTATATAAGATTCTGTCATTTGGGAGAGCCAGTTAGAGAATGGAGCAGTTGGTGTAAAGCAGTGGTTCTCAACCCTAAGAAATGTTTGATTAATGTTCGCACCCCCTACAAAAGTAATATCACATTTGAAGATGAAGAAGTCTAATTTCTAATTTTTGAACCACAAATTGAGCCACATACAATGCTACGGGTGAACAAATTGAACTTAATAAAACAAGCTTTTAACTCAGTGCATAAAATGCAAATATAAATTGAGCAATTAGATTCTAATTTATTCAGAAAAAATTGTAAACAGTAAAATCAATCCCAATTGTGAACATAAAATTCAATGACTTCTTTGCTTCTGCTTCTGATTTGTGATTTTGTCAAAACGTGGAACTTCCTTGCTGACTGCGATCTGCAGGTCTGCTTGTGAATTCAGGTGATTCTTAGATTTTGTCTTGATTGACAAAAGAGAACTGAATCCAGATTCACACAAGTATTTTGTTGCAAATGGAATGAGGACACAGAGTGCTTTTCCACCAAGCCTTGGGAACATATCCAGTGCTGCACACCAAAACTCCTCCAAAGTCTTGCTTTCAAATTGCATTTCAAGAGCTCAATTTGTCCGCAGATCAATCAGATCTTCCTTCAGCTCTTCATCATCTGACATTTTCTCCAAATTGTAGGAATATGGATTCATAATCCATTCTTCTGAAACCTTCAGGTCTCCAGCAGCAAAATATCCATCAAACAATTCTGATAGCATTTCCAAATTAGCCACAATTTCTTCACACACAGTAGGAGTTATGGATCCAGCATCATCAACCATCTCTTCTAGTGAAGGAAAATTTGAGAGACTGCCCCTTTCCATCCTTCGACACCAAAGAAGTAACTTTTCTTTGAAGGCATTCAACTTTTCACAAGCCTTCAATATGTTTTTCCCTTTTCCTTGAAGAGAAACACTCAGGTCATTCATACAAGTGAAAATGTCAGCTAAGTAAGCCAGCATTTAGGTGAATTCCTGTGATTCCATTGCCCCAACCAGATCACATTCACGTTCCTCCAGAAAAACTTTGATTTCTTCCCGCAGTTCAAAGAAGCAGGTTAAAACTTGTCCTCATGACAACCAATGGACTTCTATGTGGAAAAGCAAAACTGGATGCTCACTTCCCAGATCCTCACAAAATGATTTGAAGATGCAATGGTTCAAAGCACGCCCCCTGATCCAGTTGATGATCTTCACACAAGTATCAAGGACTTTCTTCAAATTTGGAGGCAATGTTTTTGATGCCAAAGCATGCCGATGAAGAAAACAATGGGTAACTTGCAAGTCTGGAATCTCCTTTTTCATCAATGCAGAAAAGCCAGATTTATTTCCAAGCATTGCAGGTGCCCCGTCAGTGCACACAGAACCAATGACTTTGATATCTAAATCATGTTTGGCAAAAAAGTCTTTCACCAGCTGCATTACATCCTTTGCAGTTGTGTTTGTTTTCAGATCTTTACAAAACAGGAAATCTTCCTTCACAGCACCATCATTGACATACCTCACTAATGTGATGAGTTGACTACAACTGGAGACATCAGTTGACTCATCCAACTGAATAGAGATTTTAAGAGGACTAGCTCTGACATCTGAGATGACTTGGTCCAAAATATCTTCACTCAAATCACTGATTCGGTTGTGAATGACATTATTTGATAGGGGCACCTGTTCAAATTTTTTTCTTGCTTCTTTGCCCAGGATAATTGTTGCCATTTCCAGTGCATATGGCTTGATGAGATCTTCAGCAATTGTATGGGGCTTCTTGGATTTGACCACTTTATATGCTACTTGGTATGAAGCACGAAGTAGTGGTTTTTCAACAGAAATGAAACCTAATTTTGGAAGAGTTCCGTGTGAATCAAAACCAGCTTTTTTGATTTTCAATGACCCAACATCATGTCCTTCAACATCAGCTCCGCCATGCTTGTTCTTGAAGTGCTCTTGAAGTTTGGATGGCTTCAGATTTGAGTTGGAAAACAGAACGCTACAAAGAATGCACTGGGGTTTTTGCAAGCCATCATTTCCTGTTGTGCAAGTGAAACCAAAGTACACATCGTCATCATTCCATTTCCTTCTTTTTGACATGATGAAGGGTTTAGGGTAAAGAGAAAAATATGAGCTAATATGAGAAAAGCTATCTGACTAAGTCAGGGATGACCGCTTTATTCAACCAGACTCGCCTATAGCAAAGTATTGTGAGAAATACGCTTTTGAATATTATGACAATATTTGCAGTTACGCCAAGATAAATCGTCAGGTGGAAATGCTACGGGGATGCGATGCAACTTAGTAGGCTTCGCTCTACTGAATTTACACACCTATTTCCAATGATTACCAGAGATATGAACTCCCATCACACGTTTCAAAGTCCTCGGTACTAACCATGATACCTCCTCAACTAACACAATTCAAAATTATCAACGATTCTAGAAAAAAATCTTTTAAGAGAAAAAAAATCTTTGAGATTCCAAAACTTCTTTAATGCATTGAGACAAATACGAATGAATGACTTCAGCTGCTTTTTATCAAAATGCGGCTTTTAAAAATTTTATAATTGAATAATTTTCCTATTGCGAGTTTGGTTTTAACGCGAAGTCGTTAATGGTTGATTGGGGACATATAAAGATTTTGGCAATAAGAGATGATTCTTAACTCTGAGATGTAACCTTCTAGTTAACATTGATGAGACTCCTGAACTCTGAGGTGTAACTCCCAGGTAACACTGATGAGAATCCTCAATGCTGACTCGGGCAGTGGGAGACTGGAGTGAGTTTACGTCTCTCTCAACTCAGGCAGCGGGATATTGGAGTATGCTTGGGACAAACATTACTACCACTTCTCAAGGCACACTGGCAGCTGGCTGAGTGACGACTCGTGACTCATCACTCAAGGACACAAGCCACTCTTTGTCGCACCCACTGAAATCCCATCTCTCACCCCCTGGGGTTGGGAACCCCTGGTGTAAAGGTAGATGCAGCATATAGAGAGACTGTGGGGAAAAAATAGGCAGTGGGTAGGGTACATTTGCAGTCAGTTGGATTAGTTGAAATGTGTCAAATGCAAGATGTGTCAGGGCGTGGAGCATGGATCAGTGTGTGGAACTACAATGTTATTATTATAAAAGAGACTTTTTTTAATTAGTTTTTTTATGCATTTTCTACATCACTACAGACAGAAACAAAAAAACCCCAAATCAAAATGAAGAAAATTAATACAGTGCAAAAATAAACATACAATAATACAAAAAAGATAATTGAGAAAGCACCAAAATTGAAGACATGTAAAATTAGTATCCTCCCCAAGCCCCGCAACAAAAAAAAACTCCAGACCAACCACAACACAATATAGAGAATATAAATCAGGACATTCAAACCCCCAAAACTGTAAATACACTTAGCAACAGAAGATAATAATGCCTACTACCAAAAAAAAAGAGTTGAAAGCAAGGGACCGAAAAAAAACCTTAGTTAAGAGGAAGGTTATGAAAGTACTCAATAAAAGGTCCCCAGACCTTATGGAACTTTATATCCTAATTAAGAACTGAATAATGAATTTTTTCAAGGTCTAAGCAGGACATAATATCATAAGCCATTGAGCATGTGTGGCAACATCTCTCCATCTAAGGAGGATTAAACATCTAGCCAGGAGAGAAGCAAAAGATAATATTCAACACTTAGTCGAACTCAAGCGTAAATCTGTCTCACCCAAAAAACCAAACAAAGCAATTAAAGGGTTAGGTTCTAAGCGGTGGTTCAGAATATAAGATAAAGTTATGAAGACATCTTTCCAAAATTTCTCCAAGCTAGGACAGAACCAGTACATATGAATAAGAGAGGCCATAACAGAGACTTGACTGTCACAAGTGCAAAATTTGCTGTTGGATATCCTGGGGACAAAGAGAGGGAGGTAAAAGAGGTGGGGGTGCTGTATTGCGAATCAGGGATAGTTTCACGCTGCAGAAAGGGAGGATGCTTTGGAAGGATTGTATACTGATTCAGTGTGGGTGGAAATCAGAAACGGGAAGGGAGCAATCACTCTGCTGGGAGTATTCTATAGATTTACCCTATCTCCCCCCCCTCCCCATACCAGCAGAGACACCAAAAAATAGATCAGAAGGCAGATTTTTGGAAAGCTTCAAAAATAATAGGGTTGTCATGGATTACTTCAGATTCCCTAATATTGATTGGCACCTCCTTAATGGAAAAGGTTTAGATGGGGTTGAATCTGTTAGGTATGTACAGTAAAGATTTGTGACAAAATATGTGGACAGGCAGAGCAGAGGAGAGCAGATCCATACTAGATCTGGTATTATGCAGTGAACTTAGTCAGATGGCAGATTTCTGAGTGGGTGAGCATTTTAGAGATAGTGACTACAACTTCTTGACATTTATCATGGCCTGGGACAGGCATAGGAACAGATGGTACGGGAAAGTACTTAATTGTGGGAGGCCGAAATATGCTGTTACACAGAAAGCGGGGAGTGTAAATGGGAAAAGATGTACTCGGGAAAATAGGAAACAGAACTGTGTAGATTCTTTAATGTGCATTTGGAGAAGCATAGTCATATTAGGAATAGTCAGCATGGCTTTGTCTGGGGCAGGTCGTGTTTCATGCGCCTGGTTGAGTTCTTTGAGGATTTGACAAAAGAAATTAATGAAGGTAGAGCAGTGGATGTGTGTATGTGGATTTTGGTAACACAAGAAATTCTGCTGATGCTGGAAATCCAAAGCAACAGACACAAGCTGGAGGAACTCAGCAGGCTAGAAGTATCTATGGCAATGAACAAACAGTCGATGTTTTGGGCCGAGACCCTTCTTCAGGAGTCCTGAATTTACATTTTAGTAGGGCGTTTGGTAAGGTTCCCCGTGATAGGCTCATTCAGCAAGTCAGGAGGCTTGGGGTTCAGGGAAACTTGGCACCATAGATTCAGAATTGGCTTTCCCACAGTGGGCAAGAGGGCGGTAGTACATGGAGCGTATTCTGCCTGGAGGTCAGTGACCAGTGGTATTTTACCTGGAATCTGTTCTGGGACCCCAGCCCTTTGACTTTTTTTTTAATATAAATGGCATGGATGAGGAAGTAGAAGGGTGGTTTAGTAAGATTGCAGATGACATGAAGGTTGGTGGTGTTGTGGGTGGTGTAGAAGGTTGTCATAGGTTATAACAGAACATTGACAGGGTGCAGAGCTGCGTTGAGAATGGCAATGGAATTCAATTTAAAAAGTGTAAAGTAATACACTTTGGAAGGTTGAACTTGAAGCCTGAGTACAGGATTAATTATCAGGATTCTTAGCAGTGTGGAGGAACAGAATGTCTTTGGTGTCCATGTCTGTAGACCGCTCGAAGTTGCCATGCAAATTTATAGGGTGATTAAGTAGGTGAAAGGTATGTTGGCCATCATTAATTGGGGGATTGAGTTCAAGAGCTGCGAGGTAATGTTGCAGCTCTGTAAAACTCTGGTTAGACCACACTTGAAGTACTGTGTTCAGTTTTGATCATCTCATTATAGGGAAGGGTGCAGAGGGAAATTACCTGGATGTTGCTTGGATTGGACAGCACATCTTATGAGACCAGGTTGAGTGAGCTTGGGTTTTTCCTCTTTGGAATGAAAGAGGGTGTAAGGTGATTTGATAGAGGTATATAAAATGATAAGACGCATTGATGGAGAGGGTGTCTGGAATATTTTTCACTGAGTGGAAATGGCTTGCAGGAGAGAGCATAATTTTAATATGATTGGAAGAAAGATGGGATTTTAGAGGTAGGTTTTTTTACACAGAGCTATAGGGACGTGGAATACTGCTGTAAAGATGCTCCTAGGTAAATGTGGGAGGGAAGGGTTAGATTGATCTCTGAGTAGGTAAAAAAATCAGCGTAACATCATTGGCCGAAGGGCTTGTACTCCTACAGTTCAACTGTATGTTCTGTGATCCTTTCCCCAAAGGGATGTGGAAAGGAACCAAAACAAAGTCTCAAAGCTCTCCGCTTCTTTTTGGATTCCAGACCTAACCAGTTCCCCTCTACCACCAGTCTCCTCCGTCTAGTGGAATTAGACCTTACTCTCAATAATTACTTCTTTAGTTCCTCCCACTTCCTCCAAACTGAAGGTGTAGCCATGGGCACCTGTAGGGTCCCAGATATGCCTGCCTTTTTGTTGGCTTTGTGGAACAGTCCAAAGTTCCAAGCCTATACTGGTATCTGTCCCTCACTTTTCCTTTGCTACACCGACGACTGCATTGGTGCTGCTTCCTTCACGCATGCTGAGCTCATTGACTTCATTAACTTTGCCTCCAACTTTCACCCTGCCCTCAAATTTACCAGGTCCATTTCCGACACCTCCCTTCCCTTTCTTGATCTTTCTGTCTTTATCTCTGGAAACGGCTTATCTTCTGATATATTCTATAAGCCTACGGACTCTCACAGCTACCTGGACTATTTCTCTTCCCACCCTGTCTCCTGCAAAAATGCCATCCCCTTCCCGCAATTCCTCTGTCTCCGCCGCAGCTGCTCTCAGGATGAGGCTTTTCATTCCAGGACGAAGGAGATGTCTTCCACCACCATCAACTCTGCTCTCAAGCACATGGTTTCCATTTCATGCACATCTGCTTTCATGCCTTCCTCCCGCCACCCCACTAGGGACAGGGTTCCCCTTGTCCTCACCTACCACCCCACCAGCCTCAGGGTCCAACATATAATCCTCCGTAACTTCCGCCACCTCCAACGGGATCCCACCACCAAGCACATCTTTCCCTCCCCCCCCTTTCTGCTTTCCGCAGGGATTGCTCCCTACACAACTCTCTTGTTCATTTGTCCTCCCCATCCCTTCCCACCAATCTCCCTCCTGGCACTTATCCTTGTAAGCTGAGCAAGTGCTACACCTGTCCTTACAATTCCTCCCTCACCACCATTCAGGGCCCCAGACAGTCCTTCCAGGTGAGGCAACACTTCATCTGTGAGTCAGTTGGTGTGATATACTGCGTCTGGTGCTCCCAGTGTGGCCTTTTATATATTGGTGAGACTTGACGCAGATTAGGAGACAGTTTTGCTGAACACCTACGCTCTGTCCACCAGAGAAAGCAGGATCTCCCAGTGGCCACACATTTTAATTCCACGTTCCATTCCCATTCTGATATGTCAATGCATGGCCTCCTCTGCTGTCGAGATGAAGCCACACTCAGGTTGGAGGAACAACACCTTATATTCTGTCTGGGTAGCCTCCAACCTGATGGAATGAACATTGATTTCTCTAACTTCTAACTGTATAAGGGAAGTATACAGCAGACTGTGAATGACCATGAAATTAGTATTAAGCTACACGAAGAATCTTTGTCAGTGTTGCAGAAGGATATCGAAGGTTTCAAGAAAATTTCTAAGGAACAACTTAAAAAAAACGACAAATTACTGAAGAAACTGACAGATTTAGAGACTAGGAACCGAAGATGCAAAATCAGAATTCTTGGGCTTCCTGAAAAACTGGAGGGTAATCAACCTATCAATTTTTGTTCTCAAATGCTGAAAGATTTATTCCCTGATATATTATTGGAACTACCAAAATTTGAGCGCGTTCACCGAGTATCCCCGTCTAACTGGGATCTTGCCAAACCTCGTTCTATTATCATTCGCTTTTATGACTATCAGATTAAAGAACAGATCCTTCGTGAATCAAGGAAGAAATGCATATTACAATTTCATGATCCACAGTTTCGGATCGTTCAAGATTATCCACCGGAAGTTTTAAGAGCTAGACAGGCTTTTAAAGAGGTCATGTCTGATCTTTTTAAGCTTGGCTGTCGCCTTTCTCTCAGAGATCCATGTAAACTCAAGGTTACTACTTCTGATACCAAGGTTTCTTGGTTTACGAAGCCTGAAGAAGCTAAGAAATTTCTACATAGTCTCCATGCTTAAATTTAACCTTGAGTTGCTTTACGCTAAATGTTTTAATTTCAGGTGTTCAATCAAGTACCGTAGATTCCTGACTACAGAGCGCACCTGATTAAAAGCCGCACGCTCTAATTTTAGAAAGAAAACCAATTTTGTACTTGTACAGGCCGCACCGGATTTTAAGCCGCAGGTGTCCCACGTTGTAATATGAGATATTTACACAGAAAGATATTACACGTGAGGATTTTTTAACTTTTAATTAAATCCGTATGGTAACATAAACAAATACATATTGCAAATGCTTTTTTTTGAACAGTGCCTGTAACACAGCTACTTTTAAATATACATACGTGTCGGTAACACACAAATTACGTTGCGTATACTTTTTTACTGAACAGTGCACGGACAACATTCCAATATCTCCTAATGACTGGTAAAAAAAATACATATACTGCAGCCTACCAGGAAAAGTTATTGATCGCCTTCTTCATCTTCCTCCTGCGCACTAAAACCATCAAAGTCCTTCAGTGTCCGAATTGAACAACCTCAGGATCTCGTCACTCACTTCAGTCTCTTCGTTGTTGCTCTCACTTGAGCGCACGTGGTACTCTTCATCACGCAGCAGTCCAGCCTTTCGAAACCCGTTGGTGATGGTGGATGTTGTGACACGGCTCCACGCATTTAGGATCCACTGGCAGACTTGAGTTAAAGATGCTCTTCGCATGCGTCCTGTTTTGGTAAAGGATTTCTCGCTGCTTGTCATCCAAGCCTCCCACTCAACGCGCAGCGCCACTTTAAATGTCCGGTTCACACTGATGTCCAGTGGCTGCAAATACTTCATGGTGCCCCCAGGAATCACTGCTGGAATTGAGTTTGTACTCTTGATGGCAGCTTTCACTGAACTTTCATTGTCAGCCGCTTAAAAATCACCATTGGTGGAAGCTTTAGTCCGGATGCTGTGCAGCTCAGAACACAAGTAAAATGCGTTCTCTCATGGCCACTTGTTTTCAGTGTGATGGACGAGTCACCTTTTTTATTAACAGTCCGAGTGAGAGGCAGGTCAAACGTCAAAGGTACTTCTTCCATATTTATGATATCATCTGGCCCGATGGAATTCTCCGCTATCTTTGTTTGAGTGAATGTGCGGAAGTTAGCAAGTTTTTTAAAATCTAAAACACCACGATGGCCCACCTCTAAAATCTTCGATTTTCATTTTGGTGGCGATTGCTTTAGCCTTCAGTCTGATCTGCACGGTGGAAACACCGCCTGTGGCCGCCTGCTCTCTGTGTGTTAACCCAGTCTTCAAAGAAAGTTTTCAAGTTCGGGCCATCTGCTATGATTACCTCTGAAAGCTTTTGTCGTCTTTTTGCATTGACTCAGTTCTTCACGCTGGCGTCTCCACCGTCTCACCATTGATTCATTTATGCCAAGATTATGTGCAGCAGCTCGATTTCCTTCTTCAACCGCCAGATTGATCGCCTTTAACTTAAAAGCTGCATCATATGCTTTTCTTCGAGTGTTTTCCATGTTGATGAGGGTGAGTACAAATGACTGATTTACAATAATTTAATTGTGAAAGTGCGCTTGATTTATCGTACAATTACATTGGACCTCTGTGAACTACTCATCAATTTTATTGATCTACTGTTACGAGGCAAAGTGTTTTTGGCGGCATGAAAAAAAAACATGCATTAGCCGCACCGTAGTATAGGCCGCAGTGTTGCCGCATTGTTCAAAGTGTGGGAAAAAAGTAGCGATTATAGTCCGGAATTTACGGTAATTGGCGCTTTGTTGATAACAAGGTTTCTTGGTTTTATGAAGTTTTAACCATTTATTTGATTAAGTAACTGGCGCCTTGTTATCTTTCAAACTATGCAAAATATGCAGGCAGACTGCATCCATTTTCTCTTTTGTTGTTTTCTGCCTTTATATGGGTCCTCTAATGTTATTTTCTCGCAGCTCTTTTTAAACAAAACATTATATTCTCTGTGTTATTTTTATTTTTACCTTTTAGTAATTTGACTGAAAGTAATTATGTAGGGTATACATGTAGTAATTACTGAGGAATGAAACTATAGGGTGTTTTGCTTTACTTTAAATTCATTCAGATTTTTCCTATCTTTTGATTATTTATACACTTCTCGGTCTTTTACTGTTTTTCAATAGTATACAATATTCTATTTCTGGTTTTTGGTTTTTTCATTATTGTACATTTTGTCATTTTGGTTTTTTTTCTCCCTTGAATGCCTTAAATTAGTCATGTAGGAAGTTATCTAAACCGCTTCCCTTTCTAATTATTTTCTATTTGTTTCTTTACTCCTTTTCTTTGTACCCGTAAGTATATGTTGTTTTACTTATTGATTTTCCTTATTTGTCTTTCCTTTTTACCGAGATTAATACTTATATTTTCCCATGGTTTTTTCTCGTAAATAGCGAACTTATTTACTTTGATATTTTGTTTTTGTACACATATATTTACAATTGTTTATTCAGCTCAGCTATACATATTTTTTTTTGAAGCCACCGGAGTTTTGGGTTGGGAACGTTAGAATTAGTCTTCAGCCTCCCTTGGCTGATTTCTCTCTTTTGTGGGGGGGGGGGGGGGTGGGTGGAGGTGGGGGGAAATGGGTTCTTCCAGAAAGCTGATTGGAGGTTTTTACTGTTTTATTTATTTGCTATTACATGTCTATGATCACCTTTTATACATTGCTAAAGGATACTTGATGGATTCCTTTATTAATATACTCAGTTTTAATGTGAAAGGTCTAAATAGCCCTGTTAAATGAAATAAGATTTTCTCTTATATCAGGAAACTTAAAACTCATATAATCTTTCTGCAAGAAACCTATATTCCTAAAGATGATATTTCATGCTTTTTCAAAGGATGGAAGGGTATACATTTTCACTCACCCTCTCAATCTAGATCGAGAGGCGTCTCTATCCTGTTTGATCAGAATGTATCCTTTATTCAACATAATGTAATTTCTGATACAAATGGGTGCTTTGTTATTGTTTCGGGTAGTCTTGAGAATAAACTAATCATATTTGCGAATGTATACGCTCCAAATACAGATGACTGTTTGTTCTTTGAACGTCTTTTCTCTTTTCTGCCTGATTTGAATCGGTATTCCTTAGTGATGGGTGGAGATTTTAATTTTTGGCTTGACCCTATATTAGATCGCTCTTCAAGTAAAACCCCTGTTACTAATAAATCAGTCCTACTTTTTAAATCTTTCTTATTTCAATGTGGTATTCTCGACGTGTGGCATTTTTTACACCTCCAAGAAAAAGAATATTCATATTTCTCTCAGGTTCATCATATGTACTCTTGGATTGACTACAAGAAACTTGCTTTCACTGGTTCGATCCTGTGATTATAAAGAGATTGCTTTGTCTGATCATGCACCTGTGCTTCTGGCTTTAAGATTACCTGTTTGCTCTGTACCAAATAGAAGTTGGCATTTTAACTTATCATTGTTATCTGATAAAAATTTTCTAAAGTTTTTTGAAAACCATATTACTTTTTTCTTTAAAGAGAATTTTAAAGGAGATACTGCTGGTACTATAGTTTGGAATACTTTTAAAGCATATATTCGTGGAGAAATTATCTCTTACTCTACCAATATAAAGAAAAAAGCTGATAAAGAAAGGTCTGACCTAGCAGCAATATTAAAAGATCTTGATCGAAAGTATGCCCTATCTCCAGATCCAAGTATATATAATAAGTGTATTGAAATCCAAGTATAATCCATCAGCGTTTTTCTTTGGTAGTTGGTAGGGGGTTGACTTTTTTTAATATAAAAAATTTCTTTTATGATGTATGACCTATCTATAAATTTTTGATTACTGAGTGGTATACCTTTATGTGTTATGCTATAACATTTTGATCAATTTTATCACAATATATGAATGTACACAAGTTATGTTGAGATGTATCTATGTGTTGCACTCTGTAAATCTTGTTTTTTTGTCTTCTGAATAAAAATATTGTAAAAAGAAAAGACAAATGCTTGACTTTTATACAACTCATACATACAACTAAGCATTTGTGTGAACTGCAGGGTACATTTGCTGGCTTCTGTGGGGCTGCAGACTTTTACCATTGCATCATGGAGAGAAATTTGGTTGAGTTAAAAGCCCTGGTTTAACTGCACATTGCCCTTGGTTGGTCTATGTTTGTATTTAAATATATTGGTGGGCAGTGACTGGTTTTACACTTTCTCAGGTATAAGCTCTCATACCTCTCTCATTTCTCATAAGCTCATAACCTTGGAACAACTTGCATACAAATATCTGAATGTTCTGTCCTTGTTGACAAATTGGTTATTCTTGCGTATTCTTCTACCTTGCACCATTGTCTTATTCTTTATCTTTAATTTTGAAAATACACCTCAGCAGAATGCTCATTTTAAAGTGCTCCTCTTGCCGGGGTGACCAGCTCCTGGCCACTAGATAGTTGATGGTCAGTGCTGACTTTGTGGGCCAAAGGGCCCACGTCTGTGCTGTATATTTATGACAATCAAGTGCCCCTCTTAGTGCCGTTTAAATACAAATTCTTAAATTGTTTAGGTCATTTTTGATTTTCCCAAGTTTTGAATGTTGTCTGTTTTAATTCTGATATTTCTTTTGGTTCAGCCATGTCTGCATTCCCTGCTGCAGATGGCAGTGCACATTGTTATTTTTAAACCTCTATTTGCTATCTTTCTGAAGGAAACTTTTCATACGAATTGCCAAATATTCCTTAGTTGTGACTTAGTTTGGGTGCATTGATCTCACTGCATCTTTCATTTTGCACTGCCATAGCCTGCTCTCAGGCTATGAATTCCTAGCCTTTCTTATAGCAGTTACTGTCACCCTGACTTTTGCATGAAACTGGCCCTCTCCTTTGAACTCCTGCATCCAAAGAACATCAGTGTGCACAGGTATAGTGCACAACTGGTTTAGCAATTTAAAACGGTCCTTCCAGGTGAGGCGACACTTCACTTGTGAGTCTCTTTGGTCTCTTTGGTGAGTCTGTTGTATCAGGTGCTGCTGGTGTGGCCTCTTCTATATCGGTGAGACCCAATGTCGATTGCAAGATTGCTTCACTGAACACTTCTGCTCTGTCCGCCACAAAAAGTGGGATCTCCTAGGGGCCACACATTTTAATTCCATTTCTCATTCCCATTCCACCATGTCTGTCCATGGCTGCCTCTACTGTTGTGATGAAGCCACACTCAGGTTGGAGGAGCAACACCTTGTAATCCATCTGGGTAGCCTCCAACCTGATGGCATGAACATTGATTTCTTTCAAATTTCTAGTAATTCCCACCTCCCTTCACCATTCTCCATTCTCATTTCTCCTTACCTGCTGAGAAGCTCCCTCTGGTGCTCCGCCCCCTTTTCTTTCTTCCCTGGCCTTTTGCCTTGTCCTATCAGACTCCCCCCTTCTCCAGGCCGTATCTTTTTCACCAATCAAATTCCCAGCTCTTTACTTCATACATATATATATATATATATATATATATCTCGTGCTCTCTCTCTCTCTCTCTCCCTCTCCCCCTCTCCCTCTCCCTCTCCCTCTCCCTCTCTCCCTCCCCTCCCCCTCCCCTCCCCTCCCCCTCTCTCTCCCTCCCCCTCCCTCTCTCTCTCTCTCTCTCTCTCTCCCCCCCCTTTCCCTCTCTCCCTCTCTCCCCCTCTCCCTTTTCCCTCTCCCTCTCTCCCCCTCCCCCTCTCTCTCCCTCCCCCTCCCCCTCTCTCTCCCTCCCCCTCCTCTCTCTCTCTCTCTCTCCCTCCTCTCTCTCTCTCTCTTCCCCCTTCTCCCCCTCTCTCCCTCTTTTTCTCCCCCATTCCTGCTGAAGGGTCTCGGCCTGAAATGTTAATGGTACTCTTTTCCATAGAGGCTGCCTGGCCTGCTGAGTTCCTCAAGCATTTTGTGTTTGTTTCTTGGATTTCCAGCATCTCCAGATATTCTCTTGTTTTTTTAGTAGTTTAGTGCCAGATTTGGCTTGTTCATGTAAATTACATAATTCACTGTTTCTGTCTGTCAAACCAGATCAATTTTATAAGATAAAATGAATAAAATGGTGAACATCTCTGGGTTTGTTCTTCTAATGCAAGTCAGTTTCTTAATCTCCCTTTCTCTGTCTCCTTTACCTTCACCTCAGGAGAAACTCCATGGGTGACACCAACTGATTATTAGTTTACTACTTCACCTTCTTTCCTGAGCTCACTGAATAACTTCCCTTTTAAGTTATCCTCACCTCTGCTCCACACTCCAGTCTTTCACTAGATTCTGCTTTATCTCCCCACAAATCTTATCAACGCTAACCTGTTACATCAGTTCCTATTTTAGTAGTAATTTTAAACCTATTCCTCATTATCTTTCTGTACCTCTTCATACAATTGCCTACACCGTTATGCCCTTCTGTTCTCTCTTGAGAAGTTCATTCCATTTTCACAGCTTGATTCATAGCCAGAGAATCTGTTTTTGAATCATGTGTATTATCACTGGCATGTGACGTGAAATTTGTTAACTTAGCAGCAGTTCAAAACAATACATAATATAGATGAGAATAAATAAATAAGTAAATCAATTACAATACATATTGACTAGATTAAAAACATGCAAAAATCAGAAATACTGTATTTTTTTTAAAAGAAGGTGAGTAGTGTCCGAGGGTTCAATGTCCATTTAAGAATCGGATGGCAGAGGGGAAGAAGCTGTTCCTGAATCGCTGAGTGTGTGCCTTGAACACCAGCTCCATAGCAAAGAAAGCCCAGTAGTGTCTCTACTTTCTGTGAAGGCTGAGGAAAGTCCATCTCTCCCCCCCCATCCTCATCACATTCTACAGGGGTTGTATTGAGAGTATCCTGAGCAACTGCATCACTGCCTGGTTCGGAAGTTGCACCATCTCAGATCACAAGACCTTGCAACGGATAGTGAGGTCAGTTGAGAAGATCATTGAGGTTTCCCTTCCCACCATTACAGACATTTACACTACACGCTGCATCTGCAAAGCAAACAGCATTATGAAGGACTCCACGCACCCCTCATACAAACTCTTCCCTCCTGCTGTCTGGGAAAAGGCACCAAAGCATTCGGGCTCTCACGACCAGACTATGTAACAGTTTCTTCCCTCAAGCTATCAGCCTCCTCAATACCCAGAGCCTGGACTGACACCTTACTTCCTTATTGTCTTGTTTATTATTTATTGTAATGCCTGCAGTGTTTTGTGCATTTTATGCAGTCCTGGGTAGGTCTGTAGTCTAGTGTAGTTTTTTTTCTGTGTTGTTTTTTTTACATAGTTCAGTGTAGGTTTTGTACTGTGTCATGTAACACCATGGTCCTGAAAAACGTTGTCTCGTTTTTATTGTGTACTGTACCAGCAATTATGGTCAAAATGACAATAAAAAGTGACTTGACTTGACTCCAGGCTTCTGTATCTTCTACCTCATGGTAACAGTGAGAAAAGGGCATGCCCTGGGTGCTGGAGGTCCCTAATAAAGGACGCTGCCTTTCTGAGACACAGCTTCCTAAAGAAGACCTGGATACTTTGTTGACTAGTGCCCAAGATGGAGCTGACTAGATTTACAACCTTCTGTAGCTTCTTTCGGTCCTATGCAGTAGCACCCTCCCCCCCACCCCTCCCATTACCAGAAAGTGATGCAGTCTGTCAGAATGCTCTCCACGGTACATCTTTAGAAGCTTTTGAGTGTATTTGTTGAAATGCCACATCTCTTCAAACTTCTAATGAAGTATAGCTGCTATCTTGCCTCCTTTATAACTACATCGATATGTTGGGACCAGGTAAGATCCTCAGAGATCTTGACATCCAGCAACTTGAAACTGCTCACTCTGTCCACTTCTGATCCCTCCATGAGGATTGGTATGTGTTCCTTCGTATTGCCCTTCCTGAAGTCCACAGTCAGCACATTCGTCTTACTGACGTTGAGTGCCAGGTTGCTCCTGTGGCAACACTCCACTAGTTGGCATATTTTACTCCTGTACACTCTCTCGTCACCACCTGAGATTCTACCAGCAATGGTGGTATTGTCAGCAAATTTATAGATGGTATTTGAGCTGTGCCTGGCCACACAGTCGTATGTGTATATAGAGAGTAGAGCAGTGTGCTAAGCACACATCCCTGAGGTGCACCAGTGTTGATCGTTAGCGAGAAGGAGATGTTATTACCAATCTGCACAGATTGTGGTCTTTGGGTTAGGAAGTTGAGGATCCAATTGCAGAGGGAGGTACAGAGGCCCAGGTTCTGCAACTTCTCAATCAGGATTGTGGGAATGATGGTATTAAATGCTGAGTTATAGTCGATGCACAGCATCCTGACGTAGGTGCTTGTGTTGTCCAGGTGGTCTAAAGCCGTGTGGTGAGCCATTAAGATTGCGTCTGCTGTTGACCTATTCTGGTGATAGGCAAATTGCAATGGGTCCAGTTCCTTGCTGAGGCACTACTTCAGTCTAGACATGACCAACCTCTCAAAACATTTCATCACTGTAGATGTGAGTGCTACCGAGCAATAGTCTTTAAGGCGGCTCACATTACTCTACTTAGGCACTGGTATAGTTGCTGTCTTTTTGAAACAAGTGGGAACTTCCACCCATAGCAGTGAGAGGTTGAAAATGTCCTTGAATACACTACTCCCGCTAGTTGGTTGGCACAGGTTTTCAGAGCCTTTCCAGGTATTCCATCTGGACCTTTCACCTTACGACTGCTCACTTGTGTACTGGAAATGACATCAAACAATCTTGAATTGAGGGTGTGAAATAGCATGGTAGGCATTCTTGATGGTGGTTTAGCAATGGTGTGTTGGCGCCTGGCCAAGTAGTTAAGGCGCTCGTCTAGTGATCTGGAGGTCTCTAGTTTGAGCCTTGGCTGAGGCTGCGTGTGTGTCCTTGAGCAAGGCACTTAACCACACATTGCTCTGCAATGACACCGGTGTCAAGCTGTATGGGTCCTAATGCCCTTCCCTTGGACAACATTGGTGGCGTGGAGAGGGAAACAACTCTATGCTGGTCTTCCATAAAAAAAAAACCTTGCCCAGGCTTGCACCCTGGAAACTTTCCAAGGTGCAAATCCATGGCCTATCGAGACTAACAGAGGCCTACACTTAGCAATGGTCCAGTGTGTTGTTTCCTCTGGTATTGCAGGTGATCTATTTATGGTAATTGCTTAGTGATTTTTTTTCCAGACTGGCCTGGTTAAAATCTCCCAAAATGATGGTTAGGGTGCCCTGTTTCGTGCATGTTGATCCCATTGCTAAGATCATCTAAAGCCTGATTGACATTGGCCTGAGGTAGAATGTATACTGCTACCAAAATGACCCTGGAGAATTCTCCTGGTAGGTAAAAAGGGTGGCACTTAACTGCATAGATATTCCAGGTCTGGTGAGCAGATTTGGGACAGCATATTTGTGCACCAAGGAGAATTGATCATGAGGCTTACTCTTCCACCTCTGCTTTTGAGAGACTCTAGATCTGTCCTGACGGTCTATAGTAAACCTGTCGATCTGAATTGTTGCATCTGGTACGGAAGGGGTTAACCAGGATTCCATGAAACAAAAGACACACGTGGTCCTAATATTCCCCTGATTCAGCATCCTAGCTCTGAGATCATCGATTTCATTCACTAGAGGCTGCATGTTTGCCAGCAAGGTAGTCAGTGTAGGGAGTTTAAAACCCCATTTCCTTAAACGCACTTGTATTCCCGCTCTGCACCTGCACTTCCTCCATGGTGTTCTATGCAGGTGCTTCCGACCACAATCGGTGGTGTTTCTGTCAGTTTCAAGCTGTAATAGTTTGTTTAAACGCATTAAGATATCTTTGACTGTACTGACCTTGGAAACAGTTGTGCTTTTTAGCTGAGACGGGAATATTTAATCATATCCACTGAGCACTGCTGTTACTTGAGTCGTGCACAGGCACTCCTGAAGTTCAGAAGGATCTGTTGCCGGCACCTTTCAAGATATTACCGCTCAGTTTCATCATCTGAAAACACTATCTTATTTTTTGCATGAAATCTGATTGCACTCAGTTTAACCCCACTGGCTTTAAATTGTCAGAATGTGAGCGCGATGGCCAGTGGGGCTGATGATCAGCCCTAATTGAATGTTGAAACAGATTCAATGAGCGAAATAGCCTAATTCTGCTCCTACGTTTTATGGTCTTATGGTCTAATTGAGAAGACATTTCCTCCAATAGTGTGAAAACTGAACACAAAGCTATCCTCCATGATCCCTGTTTCTAAAATAGATTCTTACCATCTTGTAAGAATAGATGAAAAGCAATCCATTCTATTTGCTGTACTTCACCTCAAGCATTTTTTCACGTTTTGAGTAGCTGTTTATGTACTTTCCATTTTCAACTTAATGCTGGCTATCCCCATGTTACAGGATTGTGTTCCTAGAAAATGGGCCATGTCATAATTTTCTGTAATGCCAGGCTATGTCATCTGCACATGTGCCAAGAAACATGAACTGAAAAAATAAATGTGTTTGCAATTGACCTTATGTTGCGAACACTATACTACATTTTAAAATGTTTAATGTTTTCTTTAGTTTGTACAAGAATGTGGATCTCTTGAAATCTTTGAGATAGAACATAGTTCTTTATTAATGTGCTTTATGTTGGCGAGTTTAGCATGCATTTGAAAGAAATGTCACTAAAGAGAAATACAGACTGTTTTCCGGTATTAGTTTGTGAATTATTAACAGGACTTCTCAGATTAGTAAGGAAATTCTGCTTATAGCTTCCAGCTGTTGAAATGAGCACCAGAGTGTACAACACCTCTGCCG
Source organism: Hypanus sabinus (assembly GCF_030144855.1). Taxonomy (NCBI): domain Eukaryota; kingdom Metazoa; phylum Chordata; class Chondrichthyes; order Myliobatiformes; family Dasyatidae; genus Hypanus; species Hypanus sabinus. Next base: position 37,420,753 of record NC_082707.1, read on the forward strand.
ATTTTGCTAACCAACTTTGCTCACTCAGGACTAAATTTTGAAAGAGTCACCATTAGATGACTGTGATAAACCAGTATGCAGCATGGATCCAGATGGTTGTTTTATCTCTAGCCAATCTAACATATAGCTAGCTGTCTCTTCCTGGTGCTGAGATTTAATCATACACTGACATGGCTGGATATGTTCTGCTGACTGGCAAAATTGAAAATCATTTTTGAATGCATTCAAGCATTTTCGTTATCCATATTACTACTACACTTAATTATCCTGTTATTTGAAGTGTATAGTATATCAATATATGAATTGATTAGATTTCTTGATGGTCATTGTAATTTGCCATGCTTTATGCTTTTGTAGAGTAGTATAAAATCTATCAATTATTTTGTGTTTTCTGTGTATCTCATTTATGCAGATATTATTGACTACATCACGTGGTGGAGTGGCATTGACTTGCTATTGCAATTTAGCAGTGGTTTTTTGTTTGCTTATGCTTTATCTAAAGGTCGGTGTTCTCAGTTGCTTTGAACAGTAAGTAAAATAGCACAGTAAGGAAATACATCTCCTGCAGTCTAACACCAAGCATTCAGGAAAGTTAAAGCAAATGGTATTCTACAAAACTCCAGCATGTATTACCCAAAATTTTGAAACTTTATTTCATAGATCTTCCTTGTATTCTAAAATGAAACACACATACTTATCAACTGAGGACAGTGTGCTTTTGTCAATGCAATATTAAAACATAGTTTTGAGGGTGGTGACAGTGGACATTTTGGAAAACTATTTAGCAGATCCTTTGGAAGTGGTTTGGTAAGAGTTTTCCAATCACAATCACAAATTTGTAGATGCTAGAAATCCAAGCAACACACACAAAATGCTAGAGGAACTTAGCAGGCCAGGCAGCATCCATGGAAAAGAATCCATTTGATGCCTCAGGCCTGGGGTGAGGGCAGACGTGTATGAAATGGAAGGGATGCAGTTGAGGGCAGTGTTGATGGTGGAAGAAGGGAAGTGGAATTAAAATGGGTAAGCACCCCATCCTCCCACCACTCCACCAGCGAAAGAGTTCCTCTGTCCTCACCTACCAGCCTTCGTCCAGCACATAATTCTCCGCATCTTCCGCCATCTTCACTGGGATCCCACCACCAAGCACATCTTTACCTCTCTCCCCCCCCCCCCCCCCCACTTTCTGCTTTCCACAGGGACCACTCCCTTCGCAACTCCGTTGTCCAGTTGTCGCTCCCTACCGATTTCCCTCCCGGCACTTATCCTTGCAAGCGGAACAAATGCTGCACCTGCCCCTGCAACTCCTCTAGGGCCCTGTGAGTCTGTTGGGGTCTCTTACTGTATCCTGTGTTCCCGGAGTGGCCTCTTGTATATCAGTGAAACCTGATTAGATTGCAAGACTGCTTCACTAACACATACGTTCTGTCCACCAGAAGAAGCAGGACCTCCCAGTGGCCACCCATTTTAATTCCACTTCCCATTTCCAGTCTGCCATGTCAGTCCACGGCCTCCTCTTCTGTTGCGATGAGGCCACACACAGCTTGGAGGAGCAACACCTTTTATTCTGTCTCGGTAGCTTCCAACCTGATGACATTGTTATGAATCCCGTAACTGGAGAACTTACCAGCAAAGATAGAGAGGTCCGTTGAAGTCTGATGTCACTATTTTCAAACGTTTTATTCGTAAAGGGACACAAAAGTAGGGTTAATACATACATTCAGATAGTGCACATTGTCAACATTCAATCTAAAGTGTGGGTATAGTAATCATCATCATTAAGAAGTGAGCTCTGCTGGTGTCTAGGGGTTAATAGATTGTCCGTTGGAAATATAAAAGTCACTCTGAAAGTCTGCGGGCCTCAGCCCTTTTGAAAATCGCTGCATTTTGCGTGGGGCTACCGAGAGAGAGAGATTGGGGGGAGAAGAGAAAGAACTTGCCGAGTCTTGATGAATCTTCCGTAAAATTGGAGGAGCATTGGTTCCCTCTCCCCGATGTTAGTTAAAAGCGGTTTTCTGTGATTCCAGCCACAAATTCCAATCCCGGAATCTAACGCATGTGGCTTCCTTCAGAATGGCATCCAGCTGCTGCGGGACCGCCCTCTCGTGTCTTCTGGGTGTGTCTGAGGGGCTGTCCCCCTGAGACTCTCCTTTATACTTCCTCACGGGGTCGCAGGTGTCAATCAGGTTGTGATGATGCAATCTCTCTCTCAACCAGCCCACCTTGCCCGAGGGCTTTTTCACGTGGTCTCCATGAGACAATAGTTGCTGGCATCTTATGCTGTATCCCTGGTGGGACGTGCAATTTTTCACGTTTCTCTCTCTCTCACTTCCTGGGTCTACTGACCACCCCCCCCCCCCCCAACGGGTGCTCTTGCGATTCTCACAAAGGACGGGGCTGGGATCATAACAACATGAACATAGATTTCTCTTGAACTTCTGGTAATGCCCACCCCTCCTCACCATGCTCATTCCTACTTCCCTCTCTTATCTTATTCCCTCATCTGCCCAGCATCTCCCTCTTGTGTTCCTCCCCTTTTTCTTTCTTCCCTGGCCTTTTTTTCTCTCCTATCAGATTGCCCCTTCTCCAGTCCTGTATCTCTTTCACCATTCAACTTTCCAGTTCTTTCCTTTACCCCTTCCCCACCCACCTTTCCGGTTTCACCTATCACCTTATGTTTCTTCTTCCCCTCCCCACACCTTTGAACTCAGACTCATTTTTCTCCCCCAGTCTTGATGAAAGGTCTCAGCCCGAAACGTCGATTGTACTCTTCTCCACAGATGCTGCCTGGCCTGCTGAGTTCCTCCAGCATTTTGTGTGTGTTGCTTGGAATGAATTTTTATTTGTAGATAGCAAGGAAAGTAATGATTTAATTTGACATTGATTTTGTGGCTGTAAGTGATGGAAATTGATTAGCAGTAAATACTGTTTGGCATTCTTTTGAAGTTAGGATCTTGAAGTGGCAACAGAGAAAAACTCTGATTTTAAACCTCCACTGCCTTGTGTCCATACCCATGCATGGGAAAGGCTTCGGAAATAAACCCCAAGGAAGGACAGTGAAGCTGGGGTCCCTAAGGCAGTTTGATGATGTTTACAACTTCAGTCTGGCACCCTCTGTGACAACACTGGCGCCAAGCTGTAACGGCTCTTTTCTTTCCCTTGGACTACATCAGTGACATGGAGGGGGGAACCAGCTGCATGGACAACTGCTGGTTCTTAAAATCTTCCCACCCTGGAGAGGGCACAGTCTATCAGAGGTACAAATCCACGATTCCCCTGGATCGCCGCCTGTTTCTTACAGGTAATGTAATACTGCAAAGGGACAGTCAGCAGTAGTTAACCAACCCATAAGTTAAAACAGATGAAAGAAGGGAAATAGCCAGTTTAGCCCTTCAACCTCTTCCAGCATTCAATAAGTTTATAACTAATCATATCTCTGTGCAATTTCAAACACACCCTTAAACTCCCTTATATTTTAACTGAGCCTCCAGAGCCCTGTTAGACAGAAAATTACTGAGATTGGGTCCATGAAAAGGGTCAAAGTAGCATACTAAATTGCTTCCTATGCAAGTAGATGTAAACTAGTAAATGAAACTTGATGAAATAGTTCTGTACTTTGAGAACAAATAATGTAAGTAAATTGCAAAAGTAGTTATGAGCAGTAATAGGTCCTTATCAGTATTGAAGTACAGTAATTGCTACATTAAGTCGTTCTTATTATGCATTTTTGTCAGCTACCCCAGTGTTGATAGGATCACAATTAAATAAGCAGTATGCTGAATCAGAGTTCTTTGTTACTACATCCTTGACTTGTGAAGCTAGCTGATGGGATGTCATAAGGATTTAATAATTTCATTGTAATGTTACATGTCTTAGCCTTCAGAAACTGGAATTAACTATGAATTCTGGCTCCAGCATGGAATTGCTTACTAGCTAAATCATCATTAATTTATGGATGGAACAACCTATTGGGTATCATCTGTTACATACTTGGCTTGAATCTCCGCCAAGTAATCGGTTGATAACTTTTAATTTTCTTTTGTAGGTGTAAGAAAACTAGGTAGTTTTCTGAATGTAAGTAGAAAAAACGTTATGCTGGTGTGGTTAAAAGCTTGGATTCTAATGCAAAAAGATTAAATCCTCACTTCAGACCCAATTTGATGAATGTTTCTAGGATCTTCTGTGTTTTGTTTTAGCTTCTCCAATACTGGGTAATAGTGATTCCTGAATCATAAACAAGAACTATTTGTTAATCGTGTAAGACCATAAGATATGGGAGCAGAATTATGTCAATCTGCCCATTGAGACTGCTTTATGGCTTCTATAGTTTCCTTCTGTTTTTTTTAAACTTCCTGGTTCTCTAACTTTCCACTAATTTTTGCTATATTATGTGCCCTTTCTTTTGCTTTTATGCAGTTGTTTACTTCCCTTGTCAACCACCATTGCCACATCCTCCCTTTAGAATACACCTTCATCTTTGTGATGTATTTATCTTGCACCTTCGGAATTGCTCCCAGAAACTTCAGCCATTGCTGTTCTCAGACAGACAGACAGACAGACATACTTTATTGATCCCGAGGGAAATTGTGTTTCATTACAGCCGCACCAACCAAAAATAGTGAAGAAATATAGCAGCTGCTGTCATCCCTGCAACTGTCCCCTTCCAATCAACCTTAGCTAGCTCTTCTCTCATGCCTCTGTAATTCCCTTTACTCCACTGTAATACTGATACAAACATGAACAAATCTGCAGATGTTGGAAATTCAGATAACAACACACACAAAATGCTGGTGGAACACAGTAGGTCAGGCAACATCTATAGGGAGAAGCGCTGTTGACGTTTCGGGCCGAGACCCTTCGTCAGGACTAACTGAAAGGAAAGATAGTAAGAGATTTGAAAGTAGTGGGGGGAGGGGGAAATGCAAAATGATAGGAGAAGACCGGAGGGGGTGGGATGAAGCTAAGAGCTGGAAAGGTGATTGGCGAAAGTGATACAGAGCTGGAGAAGGGAAAGGATCATGGGACGGGAGGCCTCAGAGAAAGAAAGGGGGGGGGGAGCACCAGAGGGAGATGGAGAACAGGCAAACAACTAAATATGTCAGGGATGGGGTAAGAAGGGGAGGAGGGGCATTAACGGAAGTTAGAGAAGTCAATGTTCATGCCATCAGATTGGAGGCTACCCAGCCGGTATATAAGGTGTTGTTCCTCCAACCTGAGTTTGGATTCATTTTGACAGTAGAGGAGGCCATGGATAGACATATCAGAATCAAAGGAGAAATTTTTGAGAGTTAGAACTAATTCCGCTCCTCTCCCTCAGATTCCATCGTCAGCTCCTGGGCCCTCAGAGGCTCCATCTTCCTCTTACCCCAACCCGTCCCTCTCCACTGACACTACCAGCCTCCCTCCCCCCTCTGATCCCATCTCTCATCCATACTGGGTCTTTACCATTCCCTCTGACCTTCAGCTCTCTGAGGCAGAGTGCTCTGTCCTCATTAAGGGCCTCACCTTTGTCCCCCTTCGCCCACACCTCAGTGAGTTCCGCGTACGCCATGACGCTGAACTCTTCTTCCGCCGGCTCCGTCTCCGAGCTTACTTCTTTGACAAGGACTCTCCTACCCCCACTGATGACCCCTTCTCCTGTCTTCAACCCTCCTCCTCTTCATGGACACTCCGCTCTGGTCTTCTGCCTGCTCTGGATCTCTTTATTGCTAATTGCCGACGGGACATCAACCGTCTTGACTTCACCACACTCTGTTCCAATTCCAACCTCACTCCTTCCAAACGCTTTCCTCTCCGCTCCCTCCGCACCAATCCCAACCTCACTATAAAACCTGCTGATAAGGGGGGAGCTGTTGTTGTCTGGCGTACTGACCTCTAACTGGCCGAGGCACAGCGACAACTCTCTGATACCTCCTCTTATTTACCCCTTGATCACGACCCCACTAAGGAGCACCAGGCCATTGTCACCTATACCATCACCAACCTTATCAGCTCTGGGGATCTCCCATCCACTGCCAGCAACCTCATAGTTCCCACACCCTGGACTTCCCGTTTCTACCTGCTACCCAAGATCTACAAACCTGCCTGTCCAGGTAGACCTATCGTCTCAGCTTGCTCCTGCCCCACTGAACTCATTTCTGCATACCTTGACACTGTCTTAACCCCCTTGTTCAATCTCTTCTCACCTATGTTCGTGACACTTCTCATGCCTTGAATTTTTTCAATGATTTTAAGTTCCCTGGCCCCCACCGTCTTATTTTCACCATGGACGTCCAGTCCCTATATGCTTCTATCCTCCACCGAGATGGTCTCGAAGCTCTTTGCTTTTTTTTTTGGATTCCAGACCTAACCAATTCCCCTCTACCACCACTCTCTTCCGTCTAGCGGAATTAGTTCTTACTCTCAATAATTTCTCCTTTGGCTCCTCCCACTTCCTCCAAACCAAGGGTGTAGCCATGGGCACCCGTATGGGTCCCAGTAATGCCTGCCTTTTTGTTGGCTTTGTGGAACAGTCCATGTTCCAAGTCTATACCAGTATCCATCCCCCTCTCTTCCTTCGCTACATTGACGACTGCATTGGCGCTGCCTCTTGTACGCATTCTGAGCTTGTCGACTTCATTAACTTTGCCTCCAACTTTCACCCTGCCCTCAAATTTTCCTGGTCCATTTCCGACACCTCCCTCCCCTTTCTTGATCTTTCTGTCTCCATCTCTGGAGACGGCCTATCTACTGATATCTACTATAAGCCTACAGACTATTCCTCTATAAACCTGGACTATTCCTCTTCCCACTCTGTCTCTTGCAAAAAGGCTATCCCCTTCTCACAATTCCTCCGTCTCTGCCGCATCTGCTCTCAGGATGAGGCTTTTCATTCCAGGATGAAGGAGATGTCTTCCTTTTTTAAACAAAGGGGCTTCCCTTCGTCCACCATCAACTCTGCTCTCAAACGAGTTTCTCCCATTTCCCGCACATCTGCCCTCACCCCATCCACCCGCCACCCCACTCGGGATAGGTTTCTTACCTACCTCCCCACCAGCCTCCAGGTCCAACGTATAATTCTCCGTAACTTCTGCCACCTCCAACAGGATCCCACTACCAAACGCATTTTTCCCTCCTCCCCTCTTTCTGCTTTTCGCGGGGATAGCTCCCTACGCGACTCCCTTGTCCACTTGTCCCCCCCATCCCTTCGCACCGATCTCCCTCCTGGCACTTATCCTTGTAAACGGAACAAGTGCTACACCTACCCTTACACTTCCTCACTCACCACCATTCAGGGCCCCAGACAGTCCTTCCAGGTGAGGCGACACTTTCACCTGTGAATCGGCTGGTGTGGTATACTGCATCCGGTGCTCCCGGTGTGGCCTTTTATATATTGGTGAGACCCGATGCAGACTGGGAGACCGTTTCGCTGAACACCTACGCTCGGTCCGCCAGAAAAAGCAGGATCTCCCAGTGGCCACACATTTTAATTCCACGTCCCATTCCCATTCTGATATGTTTATCCATGGCCTCCTCTATTGTCAAAATGAATCCAAACTCAGGTTGGAGGAACAACACCTTATATACCGACTGGGTAGCCTCCAACCTGATGGCATGAACATTGACTTATCTAACTTCTGTTAATGCCCCTCCTCCCCTTCTTACCCCATCCCTGACATATTTAGTTGTTTGCCTGTTCTCCATCTCCCTCTGGTGCTCTTCCCCCCCACCTTTCTTTCTCCTGAGGCCTCCCGTCCCATGATCCTTTCCCTTCTCCAGCTCTGTATCACTTTCGCCAATCACCTTTCCAGCTCTTAGCTTCATCCCACGCCCTCCGGTCTTCTCCTATCATTTTGCATTTCCCCCTCCCCCCACTACTTTCAAATCTCTTGCTATCCTTCCTTTCGGTTAGTCCTGACGAAGGGTCTCGGCCCGAAACATCAACAGCGCTTCTCCCTCTAGATGCTGCCTGGCCTGCTGTGTTCCACCAGCATTTTGTGTGTGTTGTTGTAATACTGATACATCTAACTTTAGTTTCTCCCTCTCAGACTGCAGGGTGAATTCTATCATATTATGGTGATGGGCTCCTTTGGGTTCCTTTACCTTTAGCTCCGTAATCCATTCTGGTTTTTTATACAACACCCAATCCAGAATTGCACTTGCTCTAGTGGTTTCAAGCACAAGCTGCTCTAGTAAGCTATCTTGTAGGCATTTGGCAAATTCTTGGGTTCTACTGCAAATCTGATTTTTCCAATCTACTTGTATACTGAAATCCCCAAGACTTATTGTAACATTGCCCATTTTACATGCCTTTTCAATCCCCCATTGTAGTTTGAACTCCTCATTCTGGCTACTTTTCAGAGACCTGTATACAACTTACATCAGGGTCTTTCTACCCTTGTAGTTTCTTAACTCTATCTCCAAGGATTTTACATCTTCTGATCATATGTCATCTCTTTCTAAGGATTTGATTTCATATTTTACCAACAAAGCCACCCCATCCCCCTGTCTACCTGCCTGACCTTTCAATACAATATGTATCCTTGGATGATAAGCTCCCAACTACGATCTTCTTTCAGCTGCATCTCAGTGATGCCCGAAACTTCATAGCTACTGAACTCTAACTGCATTACAAGGTCATCTCCCTTATTCCATGTACTACGTGGATTCAGATATAACCCCTTCAGTCCTGCATTTGTTACCCTTTTTCAATATTGCTCCCATGTTACATCAGCTCACACCAGACTGCAATTTTGCCCTATCATCTGCCTGTCCTTCCTCACAGTCTCACTACACACTGCATCTACTTAAATATCAACTGCCTCATCCTCAGCCTTATCACTCTGGTTCTCACCCCCCCCCCCCTCCAAATTAACTTAAATTCTCCTAAACAACTTTAGCAAACCTCCCCATACTGATATTGGTCTGCCTCGGGTTCCGGTGTATAAGTCCTTTTTGTGCAAGTCATCCTAGAAGAGATAACAATGATACAAAAAAATCTGAAAACCTGCACTAGTTCATCAGCCACACATTCTTCTGCCACATCATCCTCTTCTTGCTACCCTGGTGGAGGTCCTGCTTTGCAGCTTTCCACCTCACTCTCTACTTTCTCTCTTCAGAACCTCCTCCCTTTTCCTCCCTATGTCGTTGGTGCTATTATGTACCACAACTTCTGGCTGCTCACTCTTCCCCCTCCGCCTTAGAATACTGTGGACTTGATCCAAGACATCCCTGATCTTGGCACCTGGGAGGCAACATAACATCTGGGTGTGTCTCTTTCACATCCACAGAATCTCCTGTCAAACTATGGAATCCCTGTCAATGCTGTACCCTTCTTCTCCCCTCTCCCCTTCTGGGTGATGGAGCCAAAATCAATGCTAGAGACCTGACTGCTGTGGGTTTACTCTGCTAGGACATCCTCCCAGCAATGTCCAAAGTTGTATACCTTTTGGTGAGGACAGTGGCCACAGGGTTACTCTGCATTGGCTGCCTATACCCTTTCCCTCTCCTGACACTGACATCCAGTAACGTGTGTCATGCACCTTGGCTTTAGCTTCCTCCCTGTATGTCCTGTTGCTCAACCCCTCATCCTCCCGAATGATCTAGAGTTCATCCAGTTCCAGCTTCACTTCCTTAAGATGTTCTGAAAGAAGCAGTAGCTGGATGCACTTCTTTCATTTGTAGTTGTCAGAGACACCGGCAGTCTCCCTTCCTTCCTATTGCCTGCAAGCTGAGCATTCCTCTATCCTGCCTGGCTTCCCTGCAGCTCTAGCAGTGCAATAAGAAGGGAAAAAAAATATTAAACTAAAAAATCCATCTAAGCCTTCATCCCTCCTCGCCGAATCTTCTATGAGCCAAAACTGGAGTCCCCACTCTAACGTTCTCACACGTAAAATAAGTGTTCATATGCTTTGTAATATTATATATTATAACTGTTGCAAAGCGGTTACATTGTGTCCTCCTGTTCCTGATCTAATTCATCAATAATGCTTTATTGCTCAGTGTTATATAGACATAGTTGTAGATACAGATTCTTTTTGCATGGTTTGTGGAGTATGTGCAAGCCTTCTCAATTCACTTTTGAAATGTGGAGTGTTCAAAATAGATGTGTGGCATTATTCCCATCTGAGAATCCCTAAGTTTAGAATTCTTGCCATATCTTAGACTTTTTGCTCTTTATTGAATGAAAAGGCTAATTTTGCTAATGATAAACATGAAAAACTGCAGATGCTGGATATCCAAAGCAACACATACAAAATGCTGGAGGAGCTCAGCAGGTCAGGCAGCATCTATGGAAATGCCTAAACAGTTGACATTTGGGCCGAGACCCATCTTCAGGACTGGAACAGAAGGAGGAAGATGCTAGAATATAAAGTTGGGGGGAGATGAAGGAAGGTAGCTTGAAGGTGATAGTGAAGCCAGGTTGGTAGGAAAGGTAAAGGTCTAGAGAAGAAGGAATCTGATAGGACAGGAGAGTAGACCATAGGAGAAAGTGAAGGTGAAGGGGACCCAGGAGGAGGTAGGTGATAGGCAGGTGAGAAATGGTAAGAGGCCAGAGTTGGGGATAGAAGAAGAGGGGAGAGGAAGGGAAAACAATTTACCAGAAGGAGACATCAATATTCATGACATCAGGTTGGAGGATACCCAGATGGAATGCAAGGTGGTTTTCCACCATCCTGAGGGTGGTCTCATCTTGGTACAAGAGGAGGCCATGGACTGACATGTCAGAGTGGGAATGGGAATTAAAATGTTTGGTTCTGCTTTTGGTGGAATGGAGTGGAGATGCTTGATGAAGCCTCCCCCTCCCTCCCCAATTTGCAACAGATCTCACCAGTGTAGAGGAGCTGCATCAGGAGCACTGGACGCAATAGATCGCTCCAGTAAATTGCTGATATCCCTCACAAGTCTGGGCAGTCTGCCATGTTCTAGTGGCATTTGTATAATTTCCTTGAAAGTTAAGGAAGGATGATTATTTTTCTGAGATTCATTTCCCCAAAGGTATTACATAGTTGTGACTTGGTTTATAAACATTCTATTTACAAATTGATATTGCAATGTCAATTTATTAGTCTATTTTACCAGGTTATGAGTATTGCAACAGTCTCTGTTCTTGGGAATACATTGTAATAAAAGGCTTGATAACATTTTTTATATATGAAATTCTGCTCAGTGAAAGATTGAAGAATGACTAACTGTAAAGCTTGAAATGAAACTTTACTTTGCCATGCTTTTGACAGGAAAATGCATTTGCAGAAAACAAATACTCAAGATTTGCTTGATTCATTAAATGTAAGTCTTTTTCCCAGCTGCGTCAGCATTTCAAGGTGTATTCCCTACCAGGAGCTTTTTTTTCCCTTTGACAGTTCCATCAGACATAATTAAATCCAGCATATTATACATGCTTCATAGGTATCTGTGGAGGTTGTGTTTTGGGACCCTCAGGCAATAATCTGATGTCAAAGTGCACAACACAAATGCACCAAAACTGCTTAATTAGTCTGCTTTCCAAGATCCAAGGAACAAGTAAATGTTGAGTGTTTCCATTTCTGTCTCTTGGGTCCCATTTAACACTTAATGAGCTAATCTGAGCATTCATTGCTAGCAGTGTTTATTCTCCATATATAGTTGTTGATGTTTTATTGTGGGGTTTATCATCTTAATTACAAACTGCCTCAGATATTTGCAGCAGGCCAATCGAAAACAATGATCCGACTAGATCTTTGCAAACCTAATCCCTAAAGAAAATCTTTGAGTGCAAAAGGTTATGGATTTATACAAAGACATTCTAATTAACTGGTCCCTTGGTGTTGAGGAAGATTTGCTTCTTTCCTTGTGGGCTCTGAGGTGACTGATGTTGCCTCTATGGGAACTGCTGATTTTACTATGGTTGAGGGGGCAGGTGGATAATCTAGGTGGTATTCCTCCAGACATTTTGTCTGAGTGTCACTGTTACCCTAATGCATGGACTCATGGTTCTTAGTGCATCCTACGTACTGGCTCTTCACTTCGAAAAGTCATTTATCCGAAGTTTTCCTGTGGGTGCTGGAATGGAGCTGTTGCATTTTTTCTCAGGTTTGAGGACATCTATGAATCTTCTGTTTCCAACTACACATTTCCAACTGGAGCCTATTTGGGGTATTTCATGTTGGACATGGGAACAGTGTGTCCTTGTCAATGGAGCTGAACAAGTTTTTAGTTTCGGTACTGGGCTGAGTGAGGATGTTGATATTGGTTGCTCCTGCCAATGGATGGGAGGATTTTGCAGAAACAATGCTAGCGGCAACTCTCTAACACTTTGAGTGTATGTTGTTCATATCTTAAAGTGTATAAGATGACAAGGATCAATCCTGTCCAGATGATTGTGTTCTGTACCATGTTTCAGCTTTTGATCTGAAAACTTAATTTTTCTCAGGCTCTTAAGAGCTATGGTACACTGAAAGGACTGAATCTCATCACCAATGCCAACATTTGTTAAGAGATGGATGGTCCATGATATTCTTCTCAGTGTTATTAGTTGCTCTTTCTTAATGGACAATGTTGTACAACAGAAGTAAGTTTGGAAGCAACCCATTCACAGATAAAATAATATGCTGGAAATCCTAAGCGGGTTAGATGGCATCTGTGAAAAGAAATGGTTAACATTTCAGATGAATGATCCTACATTTTTATTGTAGATGTTAAATGCAAAGCTTCAGTGAATGAGACAACAGTGAATTGGAGCTTGGCTGCAGCTCCAAGTCATTACTACAGCCTGGCTATTGAAGCTGAAGTGATTGGACTAGAAATGACTACAGGATGAAAAGTTTGTGTTTAGTTTTGTGGATTATTCCCACAACCATGGAAAACTCATTGGAGGCGAGGTGCAGCTTTGCAATGAGATAGACAGGGGATTTAACATGTATTGGAGCAGTGAAACAGTCACATTTGACACCAGCCTACACAGAGATTGGATCAGTTGTGGATCCATTTGTTAAGATCACATATTGATTTTTTGCCATTAAGCAAACCTAGGATTGAAAGAGGATTTGTTGGAGAATTGTTCATAAATCCTTCCGAATTCTTGGAGTGGAATGCAATGGAGATCATGCCACTGTGCCTCTTGTCAGTCAAGATGGTGGTTAGACTGGAATAGATAGTGTGCTGTAGAATAAAGTTCTGTCAAGTGTGCTCATGCTAATTTCAGAGGAGATATTCAAATTATTTCATCCAGGTTATGATGAATGACCCTGTCCCCTTGGTTTTCAGTGGGGTCTGGTCTTTAATATTTGGACCATAGATGAACTTGATTTTGTGAAAGAATCTGCATGTTGTCATTGATTATCAGTGGGCTGCTTGATTCAAAGTTCAAAGTAAATTTATTGAAGTACATATTTGTCACCATTTACTACCTTGAAATTCTTTTTCTTTCAGGAATTTTCAGGAAAATAAATACAATAAAATTTATGAAAAACTATACATAAGTGCAATTAGACAACCAATGTGCAAAGAAAGACAAGTTGTGCAAATAAAAAAAATTAAAAGGAAATAATATTGAGAACATGAGTTGTTGGAGTCCTTTAAAGTGCGTCTATAGTTTGTGGACTTTATCCACCAATCCTCTGATCTCCAGATCATAGCTTTACTTCAGATACTGATTAAGAGTATAATTTCAGTAGCTTTACATTCTCCTTCAAATTCAAAGGGAGCAAGATTTCTGGCATTTCACAAAGCAAAGGACAAACAGCATTAAATAATCATCTTTAGATCTTTGTCATATTGAACAGTGAATATGTATGTGATAGTTTATTTGTACAGGAATACTAGATCCATCACTAATTTTGCATGGCGCTATACTCAAAACTCTTGGCTCACTGCGTGACAGAGAAATGGATTCCATATCGATGCTAATGTCAGGTCACTTCCATGAAACAAAGTTCACAATGGTACAGTGGATTCCATTTAATTGGCAGACATTGGGACCAGTACACTTTGGCCCAGTTAAGTGGCTGGCTCAATTAGTTGAAGTTTCATGGAAATAGTTAAAAAGGCATATTAAAAAAAACTACTGTTTAACTGTGTAATAAATTATGTATTTAAGTGAAATACAGAACAAATTAGAACACTAACAATACTACTACAGTACTATAAAGTTGTATTAGTTCGTAGTAGTTACTGACAGGAAATTAGTATCCTCAGTTCCAAAACAATTAAAAAGTGTTATTAAAAGGAAAGGTGATGTAACACAATGGTAAACATGCCTCTGTCCCAACTTTTGTTGTGTGTGTTGCAACCATCAAATTCTAAATTTGTGTATATTTACAAAATATAATTAAGTTGGTCAGTAAAACTATTGACAATCTTTGTACTTTTGTCAGTTAAATAAAGGTTCACGTGAATTAACATATCATAGATTTTTGTTTTTATTGCATTTTGGAAAATATCCCAACTTTTCTGGAAATGGGGTTTGTAAATTATAATATTTGGCAAAAGAGCCCCATCTTCTCTCAAAATCGAATTGGGGATCAAAAGTTCTACTAATTTTTTCCAAACTGAGACATAACATTACTTGAGAAAACCATTCAATTAATGTAGGGACAGAAGTATCTTTCCATTTTAATAAGATAGCCCTTCTTGCCAATAATGTAACAAATACAGTTATATAGGTTGATCTGAAGATGAAATACCCTGAATATGATGCGGAACTATTCCAAATAGAACAGTCAGTCTGTTAGGTTGTAAATTAATTTTCAGAGCTTTAGAAATTGTAGAAAATAAAGATTTCCAAAACGGTTTTAATAAAGAACATATGTGATAAAGTAGCTACTTCAGTTTTACACCTATCGCAGTGGTTATCTATACTAGGAAATATTTTAGATAGTCTGTCCTTTGTTAAATAATAACGGTGAACAATTTTAAACTGAGTTAAACAGTGTTTGGCACATATAGAAGAAGAATTTACGTTTTCAAATCTCGCAACCTATCTTCATTAACAAAGGTCATATTAAGTTCTCTCTCCCAATCTTGTTTAATCTTTAGTGAGAGGTTCTCTTTTTGTAACAAAAGTAAATTATAAATTCTGCTAACAGAATCTCTCACTAAAGGATTCAACTTCAAAATGGTATCCAACAAATCAAATTCTTGCAAATATGCAAACTTAGATGAGTATTGTTGTAAAAATTGTCTAACCTGAAGATATTGCAGAAAATGTGTATGTGAGAGAAGATTTGTTAATTAACTCTTCAAAAGTCACCAATCGACCATCACAAAATAAATATGTAAAAGAACGAATCCCTTTATTTCTCCATAGGAGAAAAATGGGATCAGTTATTGAAGGTTTAAATAAAAAGTTACAATATAAAAAAACTAGACAACTTAAATTGTTTAAAATTTAAAATATTGGGAAACTGAAACCAAATCCGTAAGGACCGTTTAATAACAGGGTAAAGATTTAAATTTGGTATTTTAGAGACTTGTAGAGGTAATGGAGCTCCTAATATTGAAGTTAAATGAAATTGTTTAATAGCTTTTAATTCCAAATCAATCCATAGTGGTTTTTGGCTCTTGTCGAGCCAATATAGCCAAAAACATAATTGTCTAATATTAACAGCCCAATAATACAGTCTTAAATTGGGAAGTGCAAGTCCACCATCTTCTTTTAGATTATTGTAAATTATACTTATTAATTCATAGTCTTTTATTGTTCTAAATAAAGGAAGAAATATGAGAGTCAGTTAGATCAAAAAAAATTTTAGTTAAAAAGATAGGTATATTTTGGAAAATATATAAAAATCTAGGTAAAATCATCATTTTCACAGCATGGATACTGCCTGTTAAAGAGAGATTAGGTGGATTCCATTAAAGGAACTATATTAGCTTTATAAAGATCTTTATTTTTTTTTAGTAATTATAATACCTAAATATTTAAAAGTATTAACAATTCTAAAAGAAGTATTATATATAAAAACAGGGGCATTTAATGGGAACAATTCACTTTTATTCAAGTTAAGTTTATATCCTGAAAATTTACCAAAGTTTTTTAGTGTTTCCAAAAGATTAGGAATTGATTCCTCAGGATTCGAAATAAACACCAAAAGATCATGTGCATAAAGAGAAATCTTATGTATGGTTCCATTCATAGAGATACCATGAATATTTTTGGTTTCACTTAGTGTTATAGCCAAAGGTTCCAGTACAAGATTAAATAATAATAAAGGGCTTAATGGACATCCCTGTCTAGTACCACGAGGAAGTGAAAAAAGAGAGGACCTGAAATTATTAGTAATAACCATGGCAATAGGATTCTTATAAATCATTTGAATCCACCTATTGAAATTATTACCAAAACCAAATTTTTCTGATACTTTAAACAAATATGCCTTTTCTGCGTCGAGTGAGATAACACATTGAGGTTGGTTAGATATTGGTGAATATATAATATTCATCAATCTCCGAACAGTAGAGAAAGAGTAACGGCCTTTCATAAAGCCTGTTTGATCTATAGAGATGATTTTAGTTAAAATGTTTTCCAAGCGATTAGCCATTATCTTAGAGGGAATTTTTGCATCCACATTTAATAGTGAAATAGGTCTATATGATGAACATTCAGTAGGATCTTTATCTTTCTTAAGGATTAAGGAAATAGATGCTTCATAAAAGGAAGAACATAAACTACCCTTCTCAAAGAATTCATGAAATATTTCCAAAAGATACGGAGAAA
The DNA here is from genome assembly GCF_030144855.1 of Hypanus sabinus. NCBI lineage: Eukaryota > Metazoa > Chordata > Chondrichthyes > Myliobatiformes > Dasyatidae > Hypanus > Hypanus sabinus. The sequence continues at coordinate 37,437,428 of NC_082707.1, forward strand.
ATAATCTTTCAAATTTTTTGTAAAATCCTACCAAATAACCATCAAGTCCAGGAGCTTCACCTGATTGCATTGATAAAATAGCTTTCTGAATTTCATGCTCGGTAATTGGAGCATCAAGCATCAGTTTATCTTCAGCAGAAATTTGAGGAAATTTAATCTTATGTAAAAAAGCCTTCATTTTGGAGAAATCTGCAGGAAATTGAGATCTATAAAGATCAGAATAAAAATCTTGAAAAATATTATTAATGTTTTCATGGTTACTTGCTATATCTCCATTATTTTTAGAATGTTTAAAATTTGCCTTTTAGCTCTAGCTGCTCTTAATTGGGAAGCTAAGAGCTTATTATTTTTATCCCCGAAAATATAAAATTGACTTTTCAATTTAAGCAAATATCCTTCAATAGGATATGTTAATAATAAATTATATTGTGATTGTAATTCTACTCTTTTAAATGAAAGAAACATTTGGAGAGATTGCATTAATGTTATCTAATTCTTTGATTTGTTTAGAGATTTTATCTAGTTCTATTCTTGTTTGTTTCTTCAGTTTAGCTATATACAAAATAATCTGACCACGGAAATAGGCTTTTAATGTATCCCGGATTACTAACTTTGAGATATTTCCTGTATGATTAAAGAATAAAAACTCTTTTATCTGAGTTTCAATAAACTCAACAAATTCTGAACTTTGTAACAAGTATTCTGGAATTGCCAAAATGGTTTTGTAGAAGCAGCATCTTTCAGTTCAAATATTAGATTTAAAGGAGCATGATTAGAGATAGCAATTGCATCATACTCACATTTCAGAACATTAAATAGAAGTCTTAATTTCTCTGCATGTTTGGGATAGGATTCCCTGAATCCAGAGTATGTCATCTTTATTTGGACATCTCCATGTAACAAATTGTGTGAAATAGGCAGTTTCTTGCATTCTGTTAATACAAGGCCCAGAGTGTATGATTCAGTTGAACTGATAGGTTTTGGGAGGTAAAATCGAAAACCATGTTCTCCAAAGTGGTTCTACTTGTACGTATTCCAATTGCATTATGTGTGAGGACTAGGCCTCAGGCTACAGTGTTGCCTGTTTTCAGCTGCCAGGTGAAAGGTGTTGGTACACTCCACTGTGGGTAGTGTGGCCTGGCATCAGGTTGGAGTTTGTGCTGCCCCTCAGTATCGTCGGCAGAAGACTAGCTCTATTGTGGTTGACTGCAGATTTCTGTAGCACTGATGGCTTGAGTCTGGACTCATTTATTGTATATAACCATATAACAATCACAGCACGGAAACGGGCCATCTTGGCCCTTCTAGTCCGTGCCAAACGCTTACTCTCACCTAGTCCCACTGACCCACACTCAGCCCATAACCCTCCATTCCTTTCCTGTCCATATACCTATCCAATTTTACTTTAGATGACAATACTACTTCTACTGGAAGCTGGTTCCACACAGCTACCACTCTCTGAGTGAAGAAATTCCCCCTCGTGTTATCCTTAACTTTTTGCCCCCAACTCGCAACTGATGTCCTCTTGTTTGAATCTCCCCTATTCTCAATGGAAAAAGCCTATCCACATCAACTCTATCTATCTCCCTCATAATTTTAAATACCTCTATCAAGTCCTTCCTCAATCTTCTACGCTCCAAAGAATAAAGACCTAACTTGTTTAATCTTTCCCTGTAACTTAGGTGCTGAAACCCAGATAACATTCTAGTAAATCTTCTCTGTACTCTCTCTATTTTGTTGACATCTTTCCTATAATTCGGTGACCAGAACTGTACAAATACTCCAACTTCGGCCTTACCAATGCCTTGTACAATTTTAACGGTACATCCCAACTCCTATGCTCAATGCTCTGATTTATAAAGGCCAACATACCAAAAGCTTTCTTCACCACCCTATCCATATGAGATTCCACCTTCAGGGAACTATGCACCATTATTCCTAGATCACTCTGTTCTACTGCATTCTTCAATGCCCTACCATTTACCATGTATGTCCTATTTGAATTAGTCCTACCAAAATGTAGCACCTCACACTTAGCAGCATTAAACTCCATCTGCCATTGTTCAGCCCACTCTTCTAACTGGCCTAAATCTCTCTGCAAGCTTTGAAAACCTACTTCATTATCCACAACGCCACCTACCTTAGTATCACCTGCATACTTACTAATCTAATTTACCACCCCATCATCCAGATCATTAATGTACATGACAAACAACATTGGACCCAGTACAGATGCCTGAGGCACACCACTAGTCACCAGCCTCCAACCTGACAAACAGTTATCCACCACTACTCTCTGGCATCTCCCATCCAGCCACTGTTGAATCCATTTTACTACTTCAATATTAATACCTAACGATTGAACCTTCCTAACTAACCTTCCATGCGGAACCTTGTCAAAGGCCTTACTGAAGTCCATGTAGACAACATCCACTGCTTTACCCTCGTCAACTTTCCTCGTAACCTCTTCAAAAAGTTCAATAAGATTTGTTAAACATGACCTTCCACGCACAAATCCATGTTGACTGTTACTAATCAGACCTTGTCTATCCAGATAATTATATATATCATCTCTAAGAATACTTTCCATTAATTTACCCACCACTGACGTCAAACTGACAGACCTATAATTGAAACAAAAACACAAAATGCTGGCAGAACTCAGCAGGCCAGAGCTGAGAAGTGATAGGCTGAAGGGAAATGGGCTAGGGGAAGGTGGAGAATTATGGGAAATAAAAGAGAAAGAAAGACTCTCACAGCTACCTAGACTATTCCTCCTCCCACCCTGTCTCCTGCAAAAATACTATCCCTTTCTCTCAATTCCTTCGCCTCTACTGCATCTGCTCTCAGGATGAGGCCTTTCATTCCAGGACAAAGGAGATGTCTTCCTTTTTTAAAGAAAGGGGCTTCCCTTTGTCCACTATCAACTCTGCCCTCCATCGCATCTCCTGTATTTTACGCACCTCTGCCCTCACCCCATCCCCCCGCCAGCTCACCAGGGATAGAGTCCCCCTGGTCCTCTACCACCTATAATTTTAGCCTGGTTCTCTTTCTCTCTCTTTTTCCTCCCTCACTATAATCTCCCCCCCAGCCCTACCTTTCTTTCTCTTTTATTTCCCATAATTCTCCACCTTCCCCCTAGCCTATTTCCCTTCAGCCTATCACTTCCCAGCTCTCTACTTCATCCTTCCCCTCACTTCTTATCCCCCCTTGACCATCCCATGTTACTTCACTCCTGATGAAGGGTTTCGGCCTGAAACGTTGTCACTACCTCCTCCCATAGATGCTGCCTGGCCTGCTGAGTTCTGCCAGCATTTTGTGTTCTTAATTATTTCCAGCATCTGCAGATTCACTTGTGAGGCCTATAATTGCTAGGTTTACTCTTAGAACCCTTTTTAAACAATGGAACCACATGAGCAATATGCCAATCCTCCGGCACCATCCCTGTTTCTAATGACATTTGAAATATTTCTGTCAGAGCCCCTGCTAGCTCTACACTAACCTCCCTCAAGGTCCTAGGGAATATCCTGTCAGGAACTGGAGATTTATCCACTTTTATATTCCTTAAAAGCGCCAGTACTTCCTCCTCTTTAATCATCATAGTTTCCATAAATTCCCTACTTGTTTCCCTTACACAATTCAATATTCTTCTCCTTAGTGAATACCAAAGAAAAGAAATTGTTCAAAATCTCCCCCATCTCTTTGGGCTCCACACATAGCTGTCCACTCTGATTCTCTAGGGGACAAATTTTATTCTTCACTATCCTTTTGCTATTAACATAACTGTAGGAACCCTTCGGATTTATTTTCACCTTACTTGCCAAAGCAACTTCGTATCTTCTTTTAGCTTTTCTAATTTCTTTAAGATTCTTCTTACATTCTCTATATTCCTTGAGCTCCTCATTTATTCCATGCTGCCTATATTTATATATTTCTATATTTCTATATTTAGATAGCTCTCTTTTTCCTAACCAAGTTTCCAATATCCCTTGAAAACCATGGATTTCTCAAATTTTTAACCTTTCCTTTCAACCTAACAGGAGCATAAAAATTCTGTACCCTCAAAATTTCACCTTTAAATGACTGCCATTTCTCTATTATATCCTTCCCACAAAACAAGTTGTCCCAATCCACTCCTTCTAAATCCTTTTGCAACTCCTCAAAGTTAGCCTTTCTGCAATCAAAAATCTCAACCCTGGGTCCAGTCCTATCCTTCTCCATAATTATATTGAAACTAATGGCTTTATGATCACCGGACCCGAAGTGCTCTCCAACACATACCTCTGTCACCTGACCTATTTCATTCCCTTGCAGAGGATACAACACTGCCCCGTCTCTAGTTTGTACCTCTTTGTATTGCTGCAAAAAACTATCCTGCACACATTTTACAAATGTGTGGTTGTATCTTATTGAAACCTTTTATATCCTTATTATTTTGTATATAGCATGTGTGCTTTGTGCTGTGTGACTCGTTGGTACTGTGTTTTACACCTTGGCCCTGGAGTAACACTGTCTTGTTTGGTTGTAGTCATGGGTACTCATGTATGAATGAATGACAGTTAAACTTGAATTGTAATATGAACTATAACATTGTCAGAAAAACACAGAGGAAAACAAATGTTTACAGACATTCTACATTTTAAACTAAATTAGTTCATTCAGAATGGCTTAGACTTTGAACAGAATTTTCCTTTCCTAGAAAATATATGATTGGAATTTAAAGAGTGATTTTCAATTAGAGTGAATTAAAACTTTGTGAATATTCAGTCCATAACATATAATCTACATTAGATATAGTATTGTAGCACTTAAATGGAGGCCAATTCACGTTTTCTTTAGTGATCAGCATACCTTCTCTTGTCTGATTTTCTGGGTTTGATTTTTGCACATTTGGTCCCTGCAATGCTGTGATCCTCTTGCCACATTCCACTGAATGTAAACTTGTTTTCATAGGGATTAAAATGATTAGCCTTCAGAATGCTTAAACCCTGCATAATGAAGAAAGAAAGTCTTTACTAGCACAGTAATGAAAATAAAGTAATTCAGCTAATTTTGTGTTTATGGTTACTTGGGCTCAGACTTCTGAATAATGACCTATTGGAAAGGTTTCTACTTTACAGATTAGTCTGCTTTCATCTCCATCCCTGGCAATGCAATACAGGCACTTTCTACTCTGTGGTTTTAAGGGTGGGAGGCAACAGACAGGAAATTATAGGCCAGTTAGCCTGACTTCCGTAGTTGGGAATATGTTAGATTCCATTATTAAGGATGTTTCAGGGTACTAGGAGGCACATGATAAAATAGGCCAAAGTTGGCATGGTTTCATAGAAACATAGAAAACCTAATGGGAATTCTTGCTTGTCAAATTTGTTGAAATTATTTGAGAAAATAACAGGCAGAGTAGACAAAGTAGAGTCACTGGATGTTGTTTACTTGGATTTTCAGAAGGCCTTTGACAAGGTGCCACACATGCATATCATGTCTGCACCAGGTGCACCAAGCTGCATCTCCTCAGAGAATGTGTTAAGTGGGGTTGCAGCTCAATGACCTTAAGCGCTTACAGGAAATTGAGGTGATAGACAAGAGCTGCATGGAGGTTGTCACCACTAAGTTTCTGGAGGCAGGTAGCTGGGTGACTGTCAGGAGAAGGAAAAGAAATGGGCAGCCAGCACAGAGTACCCTTGTGGTCCTTCCCCTCAATATTAAGACCATAAGATATAGGAGCAGAAGTAGGCCAATCGGCCCATTGAGTCTGTTCTGCCATTCAATCATGGGCTGATCCAATTCTTCCAGTCATCCCCACTTCTCTGCCTTCTCCCCATACCCTTTGATGCCCTGGCTAATCAAGAACCTATCTATCTCTGCTTTAAATGCACCCAATGACTTGGCCTCCGCAGCTGCTTGTGGCAACAAATTCCACAGATTTACCACCCTCTGATAAAGTAATTTCTCCTCATCTCTGTTCTAAATGGATGTCTGTCAATCTTGAACTCAGCTCCTCTTGTCCTAGACTCCCCCACCATGGGAAATAACTTCAGCATATCTAATTTGTTCAGGTCTTTGAACATTTGGAATGTTTCTATGAGATCTCCTCCTCATTCTCCTGAACTCCAGGGAATATAGCCCAAGAGCTGCTAGACATTCCTCATATGGTAATAGTTTCATTCCTGGAATTATTCTTGTGAACCTTCACTGAACCCTCTCCAGTATATCCTTTTTTAAAATAAGGAACCCAAAACTGCCCAAAACACTCCAAGTGTGGTCTCATGTGTGTCTTATAGAGCTTCAACATTACTTCCCTGCGCTTATGTTCTATACCTCTAGAAATAAATGCCAACCTTGCATTTGTCTTTCTCACTACCGACTCAACCTGGAAGTTGATCTTTAGGGTATCCTGCACAAGGACTCCCAAGTTCCTTTGCCTCTCTGCATTTTGGATTTTCTCTCCATCTAAATAAGTCTGCCTATTTATTTCTTCCACCGAAGTGCATGATTATACACTTTCCAACATTGTAGTTCATTTGCCACTTCTTTGCCCATTCCCCTAAACCGTCTCTGCAGGCTCTTGTTTCCTAAACACTATCCATCCTCCACCTATCTCTGTATCATCAGCAAACTTAGCCACAAATGCATTAATCCCATAGTCCAAATCATTGACATACATCATAAAAAGCAGTCGTCTCAACTCCGACCCCTGTGGAACTCCACTGGTAACCAGCAGCCAGCCAGAATAGGATCCCTTTATTCCCACTGTCTGTTTTCTGCTGATCAGCCAATGCTCCACCCATGCTGGTAACTTCTCTGTAATTCCATTCTTGTCTTGATACGCAGCCTCCTGTGTGGCACTTTGTCAAAGGCCTTCTGAAAATCCACGTACACCACATACACAACATCTTCTTTGTCAACCCTGCTTGTAATTTCCTCAAAAAATTGCAGTAGGTTAGTCAGGCAGGATTCTCCTTTCAGGAAACCATGCTGTCTTTGGCCTATCTTGTCACGTGCCTACAGGTATGCCGTAATCTCATCCCTAACAATCGATTCTAACAACTTCCCAACCACTGATGTCAGGCTAACTGGTCTATAGTTTCTTTTCTACTGCCTCTCACCCTTCTTAAGTAGCGGAATAACATTTCCAATTTTCCAGTTATTCGGTACAATGCCAGAATCTATCGATTCTTGAAAGATCATTGTTATTGCCTCTGCAGTCTCTTCAGTTACTTCCTTCAGTACCTGAGGGTGCAATCCATCGGGTCCAGGAAGTTTATCCACCCTCAGACCTTTCAGCTTCCTGAGCACCTTCTCAGTTGTAATTTTCACTACATGTATTCCACTTCCCTGACATTCCTTGAAAGTCCAATATACTGCAGATGTCAAGACTCTTGTAACATATGCATTCAGTTCCTTTGCCATCTCTGTGTGTCTCTCATTACAATATTTCCACTGACATTTTCTACTGGTCCTTTCTCTACCCCTGGCTCTCTTTTACCCTTTAGTTAAAAAAAGGTTTTGGTATCTTCTTTGATATTAGTCACCAGCCTCCTTTCATAATTCATCTTTTCCTTCCCAATGACCTCTTAGTTTCCTTCTACAAGATTTTAAAATCTTTCCAATCCTTTATCTTCCCTCTAGGTTTGGCTTCCTTGTATGCCCTCTCTTTTGCTTTTGCTTTGGCTCTGACTGCACTTCTCAGCCACGGTAGAGTCCTTCTTCCCTTTGAAAATTTCTTCTTATTTGGAATATATCTCTCTTGCACTTCCCTCATATTTTGCAGAAATTCCACCCATTGCTGCTCTGCTGTCCTTCCTGCTAGTGTCCCTTTCCAGTCAACTTTGAGCAGTGCCCCTCTCATGCCATAGTTCCACTGAAATACTGACACATTGGAATTTAGTTTCTTCTTCTCAAATTTCAAAGTTAACTCGATCATATTGTGATCATTTCTCTAAGGGTTCCTTAACCTTATCTTAACCTTAACCTCTCTTATCATCTTCACATCATTGCACAGCACCCAGTCCAGCACAGCCGATCCCCTAGTGGGCTCAACAACAAGCTGTTCTAAAAAGCCATCCCGTAGACATTCTACAAATTCTCTGTCTTGAGGTCCAGGGACTGGCCTAATTTTCCCAATCCACTTTCATGTTAAAGTCCTCAACGATTATCATGACCTTGCCCTTCTGACAGGTCTTTTCTATCTCTTGCTGTTATTTGTAATCCACATCCCGGCTGCTGTTTGGAGGCCTGTATACAACAGCTATTAGGGTCCTTTTACCCTTTCCATTTCTTAACTCAACCCACAGAAACTCTATACCTTCCAATCCTATATCATCCCTTTCTAATGATTTAATATTATTTCTTATGCACAGATCCGCCCCCCCACCCCCCCACTAACCTACCTTTCTGATACACCATATATCCTTGGACGTTCTGCTCCCAATTGCAGCCATCCTTTAGCCAAGTTTCAGAGATGGCCACAACGTCATACTTGCCCATCTGTAGCGGAATTTCAAGATTGTCCGTTTTATTTCTTAAGCTGCGTGCATTCAAGTATAACACTTTCAGTCCAGTATTTGTTGCTTTCTGTTTTAACTGCACCACGGCTGTATTTCTCTGTAACTCATCCCACTAGCTGTGATTATGCGTCTTCTCCTGCCTGTCCTTTCTATCATCCCTATTGCACGCTGTCTTTGAGTTATTTCTGTTTACCCCTTCCTCAGCCTGCCAAGTTAGTTTAAACCCTCCCTAACCTATTAAGTATACTGCTTTTGATACTGTTATAGTGGGAGTAGAGCTGTAACGACTAAGTTTGATGCAGTAGTTCAGAAGGGAATGGGGAGAAGAGAACTGCAGTGGTTATGGGGATTCCGTAGATGAAAGAGCAGACAGGATATTCTGTGGACATGACAGAGATACCTGGATGGCATGTTGCCAGGGTCTGGGTCCTCTTGGATCGAGTCCATGACATCCTAAAGGGGAATAGTGAGCTGCCAGAAGCCTTGGTACGTATTGACACTAATGACAAAAGTAGGAAAAGGAAGGCCATCCTGAAGAGAGAATTCAGGGAGTTGGGTAGAAAGCTGAAAAGTAGGGCCTACTTGGGAGTAATCTCTGGATTGCTGTCTGTGCCACGTTCCAGTGAAGGTAAGAATTGGATAATTTGGCAGATGAATGTGTGGCTGAGGAACTGGTGTAGGGAGCAGAGTTCTGGGGAAGGTATGACCTGTACAAAGAGAGAGGTTGCACTTGAACCTGAAGCAGACCAATATCTTTATGGGCAGGTTTGATGGGAGTTATTGGGGAGTGTTTCAATTAATTTTGCAGGGGGATGGGCACCAGAGTGTTGGGGCTGAGGATGGGGCAATTGGTACACAAGTAGATGCAGTGTGCAACAAGACTGTTAGAAAGGACAGACATATGATAGAGTAAAATTATAGTCAGTGGAATGAGTTGCAGTGCAACATGGGGACAAAATTGAAAAAGGTGCTGAACACAGGACTGAAGGTCTTGTATTCAAATGCACGTAGTATATGGAATAAGGTAGATGATATTGTTATGCAACTAGAGATTGGTATGACGCTGTAGGCATCACTGAGTCATGGCTGAAAGAAGATCATAGTTGGAAGCTTAACATCCAGGGATGAGGATGATGGTTTTTACTTAGCACCTTTCATACATTAAGATGCAGGCTCAACATTGCTATACACAGATTGTAAAATTAAATCTATATAGTCATAAAATATGAGACTAAATTAAAAATCACAAATAGATAAAACTCAATTTCAACAAGTTTGACAACTGAACATCAGGAGGATACACATTGTATTGAAGGGACACAACAGAGGCTCTGCTGATTTAAAAAAAACTGAAATGAAATCCTGAGAAAGGTGACATAGGATCAGAAAATGTAGGATCCTTGTTGGTATAGTTAAGAAACAGCAGGGGTAAAAAGGCCCTGATGGGAATTATACACAGAGCTCCAAACAGTAGCCAGGACATGGGATACAAGTTATAATAGACAATAGGTGCAGAAGTAGACCATTCGGCCCCTCGAGTCTGCACCGCCATTCTGAGATCATGGCTGCCATTCACTATCAATACCCAGTCCCTGCCTTGTCCCCATATCCCTTGATTCCCCTATCCATCAGATATCTATCTAGCTCCTTCTTGAAAGCATCCAGAGAATTGGCCTCCACCGTCTTCCGAGGCAGTGCATTCCACACCTCCACAACTCTCTGGGAGAAGAAGCTCTTCCTCAACTCTGTTTTAAATAACTGACCTCTTATTCTCAATCCATGCCCTCTGGTACTGGACTCTCCCAACATCTGGAACATATTCCCTGCCTCAATCCTATCAAATCCTTTAATTATCTTAAACGTTTCAATCAGATCCCCTCTCAATCTCCTCAATTCCAGCGTGTACAAGCCCAATCTCTCCAATCTCTCTGCGTAAGACAGCCCTGCCATCCCAGGAATCAACCTAGTGAATCTACACTGCACTTCCTCAATTGCCAGAATGTCTTTCCTTAAACCTGGAGACCAAAACTGTACACAATATTCCAGGTGTGGTCTCACCAGGGCCCTGTACAAATGCAAAAGAACATCCTTGCTCTTGTACTCAATTCGCCTTGTAACAAAGGCCAACATTCCATTTACCCTCTTCACTGCCTGTTGCACTTGCTCATTCACCTTCATTGACTGGTGAACTAGGACTCCTAGGTCTCTTTGCATTTCTCCCTTACCTAACTCTACACCGTTCAGACAATACTCTGCCCTCTTGTTCCTGCTTCCAAAGTGGATAACTTCACATTTATTCACATTGAATGACATCTGCCAAGTATCTGCCCACTCACCCAGCCTATCCAAGTCTCCCTGTATTCCCCTAACGTCCTCTTTGCATGTCACACTGCCACCCAGTTTAGTATCGTCAGCAAACTTGCTGATATAGTTTTCAATGCCCTCATCTAAATCGTTGACATAAATCGTAAAGAGCTGTGGTCCCAATACAGAGCTCTGTGGTACCCCACTAGTCACCTCCAGCCAGTCCGAGAAACACCCATTCACTGCTACCCTTTGCTTTCTATCTGCCAACCAGTTTTCTATCCATGTTGAAACCCTGCCCCCAATGCCATGAGCTCTGATTTTACTCACCAATCTCCTATGTGGCACCTTATCGAATGCCTTCTGAAAATCTAGGTACACAACATCCACTGGCTTACCCTCGTCTAACATCCTTGTTACACCCTCAAAAAACTCCAACAGATTAGTCAAGCATGATTTGCCCTTGGTAAATCCATGCTGGCTCGGCCTAATCCTATTTCTGCCATCAAGATGTGCCACTATTTCGTCCTTAATAATGGACTCAAGCATCTTCCCCACGACTGATGTTAGGCTAACAGGGCGATAGTTCTCCGTTTTCTCCTTCCCTCCCTTCTTGAAAAGTGGGATAACATTAGCCACTCTCCAATCTTCAGGAACTGATCCTGAATCTAAGGAACATTGGAAAATGATTACCAATGCATCCGCAATTTCCTGAGCCACCTCTTTTAGAACCCTCGGATGCAGACCATCTGGACCCGGGGATTTATTAGCCTTCAGTCCTACCAGTCTACACATCACAGTTTCTTTCCTAATGTCAATCTGTCTCAATTCCTCTGATATCTTATGACCCTGGCCCATCCATACATCTGGGAGATTGCTTGTGTCCTCCCTGGTGAAGACAGATCTAAAGTACGCAGACAGATCTAAAGTACGATGTGAGATAGAGAATGCATGTCAAAGGGGCAATGCTACAATACTCACAGGGGATTTCAATATGAAAATTGATTCAGAAAAATCAAGTTGGTGCTGGATTCTGAAAGAGAATTTGTAGTATGGCAACTGGATAGCTTTTTAGAGCAGCTTATGATTGAGCCCACTGGGGGAAAGGCTATTCAGGGTTGGGTATTGTGTAATGAGCCAGATCTGATTAGGGAACTTGAGGAAAACGAACCTGTAGGAGATGGTGATCATAATCTGATAGACTTAACCCTGCAATTTGAGAGGGAGAAGCTCAAGTCAGATGTAGCCTTTTTAGAGTGGAGTAAAGAGAATTACAGAGGAATGAGAAAAGAATTGGCCAAAGTTGATTGGAAGGGGCACTAGCAAGTATAACAACAGAACAGCAATGGCTAGAGCTTCTGATAGAAATTTGGAAGGCACAGGATGTGTACATCCCACAGAAGAAGCATTCTAAAAGCAGGATCACACAACCGTAGCTAACCAGGGAAGTCAAAAACAGCATAAAAGTAAAAGTGAGGGCATATAAATAAACAAAAATTAGTGCGGAGTTAGAGGATCAGGAAGCTTTGAAAAATCAATAGAAGGCAACTAAAAATGCCATAAGGAGGGAAAATATGAAGGTAAGCTATAAGATGCTGTAAGGTTTCACTGCTAATGTAATGGCTTCTCTGTAGCAGCAATGTTTGGGTTATGACTAGAGATAAAAGGGCATGTTTGCCAATGGTATGTTCTTTCATATTGTTCTTTCTTTTGTGTCTGGGAGCCAGGAATTCGCAGTTTTTTGCTTGGGAGAGATGAGGAGAGAAGATGCGAATGGAGAGAGTTGGTAGACCGCCGGACGGATTGACTAGTGGTGTTCTACAGGTGCTGTTGTTGGGAACACTTATTACATTATGTCAATGATTTGGTTGATGGAGTTGATGGCTTTGTGGCCAAGTTTGCAGATGATATGAAGATGGGTGGGTGGGGTGGCTGGTAGTTTTGAGGAAGCAGGGAGCCTGTAGAAGGACTTGGACGTATTAGGAGAATGGGCGAAGAAATGACAGATAGAGTACATTGTTGGGAAGTTTACGGTCATGCACTTCGCAGGAAGGAACAAAAGCATAGACTGTTTTCTAAACAGGCAGGAAATACAAAAATGTGAGATGCAAAGGGACTTGAGGATCCTTATGCAAGATTGCCTAAAGGTTAATTTGCAGGTTGGATCAGTGGTGAGGAAGGCAAATGCAATGTTAGCATTTATTTTGAGAGGACTTGAATATAAAAGCAAGGATGTAATGTTGAGGCTCTTGTATTTGACCTCCCAAAGTGCAATACTTCACACAAATTAAACTCAATCTGCCATTTCTCCACCCTTATCTGCAACTGTTCTAAATCTTTTGACAATTGTCTTCATTAACAACAAGTTTTGAAACTTTTACATTGTCAGTAAACTTACTGATCAGCTCAACAACACACCTACAAGTTTGTCCAAGACATTTATATCACAAACAATAAAGATTTCTAGCACTAATTTTTGGTGTTTTATATTTTGTGTTTTTTCGCTCATTTTATTTTGCCTTTTACGCAATTTTTTTGTGCGTGGGGGTTTGATGTTTTTCTTTGGGTGTATATACTGCATTCATACTTTGAAAATAACTGTACTTTTAACTTTGAATGTTTTAATCTCTGTGAACATTACTGGTCACAGACTTACCAGTGAGATTACATCCCACCATCCTGTCTTCTCAGCCTGCCAACTAAGGCTCTTTTGGTGAAAATCTTGGCAAAGATCAGTTGGAAACTGAAGAAGATAGAATCACTGTCAGTTTTCCATTTTTTTTGTGATGCACAGCACGTGTGTTTTTAATGATACCTACCGATTGCAACACTTGAGCAAGTGTTGAACACAATAATGCCCCTTTTGTGTGATCAAAAATGAAGACCCTGCTCCTCCTGCTGGAGACTTTGCTTACTGGAGCAGCAAGTTTAGTTGGTTTCATTTGCAGATGGTCAGTTCCTTCCTACTAAATAGTCGTATCAATTCCACTTGGAAAAAATTAGGTGTAAAGTAAACAGGTCATACTAATCACTTGATACCAAGTATTAGTTGGAATGTAATTGTCTGTATAAGTGTGATAATAAAATGGGATGAATTGTTACATTCTGATGTAAATTTCACTAGTACAAGAAAGGTTGTAGTATTTCTGATCCCATTGTAATTCATCCTCCAGGATTTTGCAGATCTTTGGCAACCCTGCAAATGAAGTGAAAATTGAAAAGGCCATGAGATCATAAGACATAGGAGCAGAATTAGGCCATTTGGCCCATCAAGTCTGCCATTTCATCTTGGCTGATCCATTATTCCTCTCAGCTCCCATATCAATCTCTTCTCCCGTATTGCTTCATGCCCTGACCAGTCAAGAATCTGTTAACCTCTGCCTTAAATATTTATAAAGACTTCGCATCTGCAGCTGCCTGTGGCAGTGAATTTCCCCACTTTCTGGCTAAAGGCATCCGTATACCACAGCTAGATATATGTGGAGGGTTGGCAACAAGTACACACAGAGTGCCTCATGTTTCAATGCACCTACTCTCATTGGTCCTTCAGTAACCTACCTGAAATCTTTAAGAAATGCGACTAAATACATTATTGATGATACTTCTGTAGTAAATTATCACTGCAAACAATGAAGAGGGGAGTGAAGATGAAGCTGACTCAATGGTTGAGGCGTACAGGTGTGCTGTAAGGTCAGAATGTGGCATGTTCGAGGACAAGTGGTTCGAGTTGTAATGAGAAAATCAGAAAGGAGTCGGACCAGAGGAGTTTCGGAGTCTGTCTACCTAAACCAAGAACGAGGTTGGATCGATCATTGAGTCGATTGGGAAAGGTTGAGTATGGCCATGGGCTGGGCAGCTGGGTTAAGGCCCAGAGCACATCGCTGTGACGGGGCAGAATCCTACTGCGGAAAATGATCCGTCGTTTGGACAATTTAAATGCCGGCCCAGATAGCCTGAAAAGGTAGGGTGTAGGGACCAGAGGCGAGGGTTGGGCCGATGCTGCTTGCTCCTCCTCAATGTTTGTTCCTCTCTACGTGGCGCTGAGGCTGTGAGACTGCTCCAGCTTTGTTTTCATGAGCTTCACGGGGATCTACCCTGCTGTGTCGATGGGCTTAGACCATAAGATTTAGGAGCAGAATTAGGCCATTTGGCCCATCAAATCTGCTCCGCCATTCAGTCATGGGCTTCATTCAGTCATCCCCACTCCCCTGCTTTCACCCCATACCCTTTGATGCCCTGGCTAATCAAGAGCCTATCTATCTCTGCCTTAAATACACCCAATGACTTGGCCTCCACAGCCACTCATGGCAACAAATTCCACAGATTTACCACCATCTGATTTAAGTAATATCTCTGCATCTCAGTTCTAAAAGGACGTCCTTCAATCCTGAAGTCATGCCCTCTTGTCCTAGAATCCCCTACCATGGGAAGTAACTTTGCTATATCTAATCTGTTCATCCCTAACAATTGATTCCAACAACTTCCCAACCACTGATGTCAAGCTAACAAGTCTATAGTTTCCTTTCTGGCTGCTCTGTCTCCAGGTTTATGGATTCACTTTTATTTTGAATTCTGTTGCTTGCTTTTATTGTTTGCATGATTTGTGTTTTTTTTTTATTATTATTCCCTCTGAACATTGGGTGTTGGTCTTTTTTTAAATTGGATTCTTTCAGGTTTTGTGTTTTGTGGCTGCCTGTAAGCAGATGAATCTGAAGATTGTATAATTTATACATACTTCGATAATAAATGTACTTCGAACTTTTGAACTTTGATCTGGATCATTTGGCATGCTGATAGCCATAAAGGAGTTCTTGTCCTTATCACAACATCTAATCCTTTTTAAGTAACACCAAGATGGAAAGAAATTTGCAATAGCAAAATTACCAGGAAATGTACAGCTATTGTATGAGAACAAGACAACAATATTTAACTAAGCACAAAGGGAATATTTCTTAAGATAATTATGGGATGCTAATCTTTATTTAAGAAGCTTACTTGAGCAAGCCAGATCTCGAGCTTCTTGGTGCATTCAGTTTATGTAGGAATTCAGAGGTGATTAATAACTCTTATTATCCACTTATCTTTTAACTCTCATTATTCTTATCCAAATAATTTCAGAGGCTTCAATGAGGTGTGTAAATGATTCTTTGCTCTGTCTTCATAGCAGACTTTTTATTTAGAACAGCAACCATCTTGGTTGTCTCTTCTCCCACTTAAACTGATTGACTCATTATGTTGTGGATGGTTTCTACAGCAGTAAACCAAGTGAATAGTTAGAAAGGTAATAAGAGGTAGACATTAAAAAATTATTTTGGTATCAAAATGAGCAACAGATCCTGGATTAATGTACGTTAGGTGGTGAAAGATTGCACTTTCAAGGTATGGAGTAGACTTTTGAGGATATAGTCGCTGTTTGTATCTTCTGCTTAACCGAAGGGGTAAGAAGAGAGAGGGAGACTGTGGTGGGAGGGATATTTGTTTATGTTGGCTGTTTTCCTGAGGCAGCGGGAAGTGTAGATGAAGACAATGGATGGACTGGGCTGTTCACAACTTGCTCCATTTCTTGCAGCTTTGGGGCAGAGTAGTCACCATACCAAACCGTGATGCGTCTGGATAGAATAGTCTATGGTTTGTGCATTAAAAATTGGTGGCAGTAATTGGGGAAATGCAAAACTCCCTTAGCTTTCTGAGTAAGTTGAAGCAAAAGGAGTTGGGAAACTAAACCAAAAATACAACAATAATTAGTTACAAATATCATAATGGTTTTCTTGAGGTTAAATGTTACATTAAAAATAATAGGAAAAGTATCAACAAACTACTTAATAAAATGGGATGGAGGGGGTTTAGTGGCACCCCATCACCTGGATAGTCTGCAACCTGGTGGCATAATCATTGAATTCTCTAACTTCTAGTTATTGCTTCTCTTCTAACCATATTTTCTTTCCTTTCTGGATGCACTTGCCCCCATCACCATATCTCTTTCTCTCCCTACCTCTGCATCTGCCCATCACACTGGTTTCCCCTCCTATTTTTTCCATGCTCCACCTTCTATCAGATTCTATCTTCAGTCTTTTGTCACCTCTGCATGACACCTCCCAGCTCTCATGCCATTCCCACATTCCCACTCTCTTTCTTCCCCTGATCCCCTCCCACCCACCTGGATCCACCTATCACATACCAGGTCTTGCTCCATCCATTCCCTGCAACTTTTATATCCTGGCTACTTCCCTTCTATCTTTCAGTTTCAAAACGTTGACTGCTTTTTTCCCCTCCATAGATTCTGCCTGCTCTACTGAGTTCCTCCTGTGTCTTGTGTGTTTCTTAATAAAAAGGATGCTATTCAAGAATTTTTTGCTAAATGTTCTGTTGTAATGCATCCAGTAATAATTAGTCATACCTGCCAGATAGAAAGGCAAATTGCTGCAACACACACAAAATGCTGGAGGAACTCAGCAGGCCAGTCAGCATCTATGGAAAAAACATACAGTTGACATTTTGGGCCGAAACCCATTGGCAGGACAAAGTAAATTGCTGAAAGCCAACTAACTAGAGGTGCTGGAAATCTAAAATAAAACCTAAAAAAAAAAGTAGTATAGTCACTCAGGAGATCAGGCAGCATCAGTAGAAAGAGAAACTGAGCTAACCTTTCAGGCTGAAATATTTTCTATTATTTGAGGTCATTTTTGGTTTTCTGGAGATCATTCACTGAAATTATTCTTAATTCATCACAAGAACCCTTTCTGACAGCGTTCTTGGTTCAGCAGTCCTCATTGCTTTATGAATGAACTTTCCTGTCAATCAGTTGCTGATGATTACTTCAGCTCTATCTTTAAATCTTCAAATAGTATGTCACCCTACAGCAACAGCAACTTGTGGTGGCTGGCACTTATGCTTTTTAAGTGCTAGGTTCTGACTGTTTCAATAAGAAAAAACTTAGCTGTTTTCTTCTTAAATTCACCACTATTAATTTATCATTTGCCATTAAGTAGAAGTTTAATTAATCCACTTAGATTTAACATTTGATTATTAGAGCAAGTAACCACTTGATATTTGAAGAATGTCCCTCCTATTCTGAAAATATCCTCTATAAGACAAAAGTCAAGAGAACAATGTCATCTGGTAGAGGGCAAATGCAACGAAGTTCAATATTGAGGATAAGGATTATTTGTTAAATGGGGAAAAATTGTATCCAATGTTGTCTTTGTCCTGATAGCCACTTAAACATACTGGATGAGTGGCTATCAGGACAATGTGACTCAGGTGGGACTGAAGTATGGGGAAAAAAAATTAGTTTTACTACATGATGAATTCTTACATGTTCTTGATGTTACAAGGGATGAGCCAGGCCTCATTGAGACCATCTACCATAAATGCTGCATGGGCAGGGCGAAAAGCATTATCAAGGATGCATCTCACTTCAACTATAGTCTTTTTACTCTTCTTATCCGATAGGTGCTACAGGAGCCTCCGCTCCCGCACCAGCAGGCACAGAAAGAGCTTCTTCCCTGAGGCTGTGACCCTGCTGAACCTCACATCACAGCGCTAAGCAGTATTGCACCCATAATGTACTGTCTCAGTACTTTTATATTTGTGTGCTGTAGCACTTTTTATTTGCAGTTATTTTGTAAATAACACTATTCTTTGCATTTCTGGTTAGATGCTAACTGCATTTCATTTGGCTTTGTATCTGTACTCAGCATAATGACAATAAAGTTGAACCTAATCTAATCTAATTGCACCATGTTTTAATCATTCGGAGAAACTCAACAAGACCAACCACAGACTAGGCAACTGGGTAGAAGAGTACGTGTGCTTTGACTGCAGTGGTCATCCTGAGCTTCCAGTTGCAAGTTATTTCAACTCCCCTTTCCACACTGACTTGTTTGTCTTCATTCTCGCTCTTCTCCAAATCCCAAATGAGGCTGAGCATTATTATTCAGGCTCTGGTCTTACTCTCCTCTTTATACTGGTCTACTTCGCTTGCCAATCTTGGTCCTGTTGCAGAGTTTCAACTCAAAACATCAGTAATTCCTCCCCAACCTTTCTCCCCAACTCCTTGACTTCTTCCAGCAGATTGTTTGTTGTTCCGGCATCTATAATCTCTTGTGTTTCCAGCACCACATATTCTACCTGAGTAGCCTACAACTAAGTGGCATCAACACTGAAGTTTTCAACTTCACATCCTTTGCTTCCTGTGATTCCTCTCTCTCTCTTTCCAATCCATGCCTGGTCCTCCTTTCCATTATTCTCTTTTTCATACTACCCCTCCAAACCCATCACATCATCCATTTTTGTCTCCCTTCCTGTTTCCATTCACCTGCTACATACACATTTCACCCACCATTATCTCTTCTCCATCTGGTTCCATCTGGCATCTGATTCTCTTAAATGGTTCCATTATCGCCTTCCTTGTTCATTGTTTTCCAGCAGTGTTTTTTCACCCTGTAGTCTTTGCTCCATCACCTCCCCTCTACCACATGCTTACATATGCCCTTTCATTATTTTGTATGTTTCCACCAGCACCCATCTTCCTCTGTCCCTTAGATCCATTTCTTCCCATCTTCCACATGACTCCTGCCCATCATCCTTCATCACTTGGTCCATTCATCGCTCTCTCTATATCACTTCCCACTGTCTTCTTTGTTCAGATTATTTTCCCTCTCTGCTCTTATTCCTCATGCAGCATCTCAACCTGAATCATCAACTTTTCCTCTCTTCACCCCCACTCAGATGCTGCTCAACCCACCTAGTTCCTCCAGTATTTTGCTTTTGGCTCCAGATTCCACCATACATCTCTTGGGTCTCTGTTACATTTCTTGTTTCTCTTGATATTTTAAATTTACTGACACTTACTTATCCTTAATATTTCCAAATCACACTTTTATTCGGGGATTCCCAACCTTTTATATGCCATGGAACAGTACCATTAAGCAAGGGTTCTGTGAACCCCTGACGCAGAGGAACAGATGTTTTGACTGTAACGTTGCCTACTAAAATTTTAGTTTGATAAAGGGGGTGAATCAGATTGTACATCTCGCAACTTGGCAATGGGAGAAATAACACTTCAAATTTTTTAAAATAATAATGGAAATTATAGTGTTGAAATTGTGCTATTGCTTTATCATATAGAATAGGTATAATATTTGAAATTAACTGTCATAATTGATATAATATGAGGACATGGAGTTGGGATGTGTAACCTGATACACCAAAGAAATTCTATTAGTTTAGAATTTAGGATTAAAGAATAAGTGAAATTAAGGGCAAATTACTTGGTCAAGAGGTTTGTTCTCCAGTCACAAATTGAAGGTTATTTCAGACAGTTTCCATCTCCACATTGCAAACTGATTTTACTTTGACATCATCCTGACACATTTGGTTTTAAAGAGGAAAAGTAAGGAAAATGACCTAAGAACTAAGTCAGTGTTGTTCTTGAGGAGGAGAACTGATGAAATCACTTCTGTGCATTTTTATTGGACATTTTGCTGATGTGGTTTAGGGTGTTGGCCTATATTGACATTAGACATCTATGAGTTAATTGTGTATGTGAGAAAAGGACAAGAACCTTCATTTTCTCTGTTTTAAAGTCAGATATGTTTTAAAGGAGGAATGGGAATATGTAACTGGGATGCCTAACCTGATACACCAAATAAATCCTATTAATTTAGAATTTAGCATTAAATGGTAAGTGAAATTAAGAGCAGGTTTAGGGGTCCAGCCACAAGTTGAATATTGTCCAGATAGTTCAATGGTGGCTTGATTTTACTTTGAACTGGAAAAGAAAAGCAGCGAGGAACATGAGTAGACAGGTATGTAAATATTCTTAGGTAGTTGGAAAATGCAGACATATCCAGTCATGTACTGATGTGCAATTTCATGATAGTGCTTATAAAATACTGGAAGTGGTACAGGATCTTATGAAATGCAGTACTCAAAACTATTTCTGAACCTGGCATTAGAGTTTCATAGTAAACTTGGAGATTGGATTAAAAAATGGAGTAGAAGGTAGAAGAAAGTGAGTGCTCATTACAGCAGATATGTTGGAAAAATGTGAGTATTATTCAATAAGACTTTCCACTTTCTCATTTTGGAATCATTATAGTTTCTGCATTGTTTAAATGTAAACATATAATGATGAAGTTTGCATGTAGTACCATGTTGCAGCAGTTGACTTAACAAAGTCAATTCATAAATTAAAATTGGCTCGTAAGTAGACTTATTAAGAATGGTTGTAATTGTACAGGCAAGTATGCTGGAAATACAACCGATAATATTAAAGTGATTGAAGTTATAGAGTAATAGAAAGCGAGAGAGAGAGAGAGAGGTTGAAAATAGGACCTTTATTCCAGTCCACAGAGCTCTCACAACTAAGCCAATAGAACAGTTAATGAATTTAACGCATCTGTCAGTCGGTACAAACCAACCTAATCTATTGTTGTGAAATGGATCATTCAACCTGGCATACTCTTGCTGATATTTATAAGGTTTTTTGAGTAGAAAAGATCTCAACTACAAGTTTCCCCCGCAATCCGAAGGTAGAGTGTTCCTATGAAACTGTTTGTAATCCGAAATGTCGTAAAGTGAAGAAGTAATTACCATTAATTTATATGGGAAAAATTTTTGAGTGTTCCCAGACCCAAGAAAATAACCTACCAAATCAAAGCAAATAACACATAAAACCTAAAATAACACTAACATATAGTAAAAGCAGGAATGATATAATAAATTTACACCCTATATAAGGTAGAAATATTGTAGGTACGGTGTAGTTTCACATTGAACTTGGGAAGGCAGCGAGCCAAAATCGATCTGGAGAAAAAAAATCGGCACGTACACGCATGCGCAAACAACTGCCTGCACAAGGCTTCATGGTCGTTGTAGTCTTTCTCAGGGTAAACACACATATAAAGTGGGTGTCTTTTTTTCGTAATAGCGAAAATCCTCTTTGCTTAGCGAAAACAGGTACTAATGTAAGTCTTTTGTAACAGCGAGTTGTCGTAAATCGAACATTTGAAAAGCGGGGGCCACCTGTACTTAATCTTTCCTGAAACTGTAATGTCTCAGTTCAAGTGTCATTCTTGTAATTTTTTCTGTACCTTCTGTTGCACTTTTGAGCGCTTTAAGATATAAAGATAAGAACTGTACAAAAAAGGATATTGTGCTTTCCTGGCATATATGATGAAGAAACTCTTCTCTGGCTTCCAGCCAATTATAGGCATCAATTATAACCAATGTTTCGATGACAGGCTCTGCCATCTTCTTCAGGGAGTGGTATTTATGTCCCCCATAGTGGTCCCTCATGATTGGTTAGTCCTCATCCAATCAGGTTTCCGCTATCCCACCTTGTTTACAATTGAATTCCAGTTTTTATTTAGAATGAGACCTTTGTCTTTGTTGAAATTCATTTTCTCTAGTTTTATTTCAATGGCTTCCTTTACCAGGTGGTCCCAAAAGCCATTGGCACAACACAGTAGTTTTGTTATGTTGAATTCAATCCTAAGGCCATTGCAAATGTAGTGTTCTGCTACCACCAATTTCTCTAGTTAATCTAAATGGAAACACCTCCAGTGCTCCTTAATGCAGGTTTCCACTGTGCCAATATACACAGAGGAGGTGTGGAGGAGGATGAAAGGGCTAGTGTCATGCTTCATCTCCAGCAGCTGCATAACAGAGGACTCTCTGCTGTATGGGCTGTTCCCAGGACATAGAGACAAACATCCAGTGCTGCTGGCAGATCATCAATTCGGTGAAAGGCACTCTTTGGTCGCCCTGAGACTTGAAGATCTTCCAGCACATCGAGATGTCCAGGGCTGAATGCTGCCGACTAGCATATTCTCAGCTGCAGGAGTACATGCTGAGGGATGCACTGAAACATAGTGCAGCCACTGTAAGGACCCAATGGGGGAAGGACCACGGTTTAGGGTTTTTCTCCCATGGGAGTGGAAGGGGTTGGGTGGCGGGAGTATACCTCACAACAATGTTTATACAATATGAACCAGTAGAGTGCTACGTGAGTGGCTGAAATTGTTGAACTGTACAGAATGTAATGGTAATGTCTGTAAAGTTGTCATAGTTATTGAATGGTTTATTATAAATAATTTATTGTGAATAAAGTATATTTTGTTAATAAAAAAATATGCTGCTCTGCATTCACAGGGAATTGTGTAAACGCGAGCCAACCTGAGTGGCAGGTCATCTTTAACCCACATAAGCTGCAACTTGAGCTTCTTTATGGGTTTAAGGATGGTATTAATCCAGTATTTCTTCAGGATCCTAGTGATCCTTCCAGAAACAGTGGAAATAAGGGAAGCTAGGCAGTGGTGACGGGTTGTTAGGTCTCCTGGTTTTTCTGTTAGCCTCTTAAGGGCCCATTTGATTTCCTTCACCTTGTAGCAATTTGGTAGAAACGAGGTGTGTAATCGTGTTATTTCCTTGGGGAGACTCTCCGGGTCTGAAATAGTTTAACACCATCATTATAGACCACCTAAAATTCCATGGGATTTAGAGGAGCAAATTTCTAACAAGTCACAGACTTACAAGAAACATAAGGTTGTTATAGTAGGTGATTTTAACTTTCCACATATTGACTGGGCCTCCCATACTGTAAAAAGACTAGATAGGATAGAGTTTGTCAAATATGTTCAGGAAGGTCTCTTTTCTCAGTTCATGGAAATCCCAATGATAGAATGTGCGATACCTGATCTGCTATTAGGGAATGAGACAGGGCAGGTGACAGATGTTTGTGTAGGAGAACACTTTGCATCTAGTGATCATAATGCCAATAGTTTCAAAGTAAATATGGAAGAAGATAGGTCTCCTCAGGTTGTGATTCTAAATTGGAGGAAGTTCAATGTTGATGGTATCAGAAAGTGCCTTGGGACAGGCTGTTTTCTGGCAAAGGTGTACTTGGTAATTGAGAGGCTTTCAGAAGCTTGTACTCTCAGAAGAAAGCATATCGGAATAAATGGTAATGACAGTAGGTTTAGGGAACCTTGGTTTTCAAACGATATTGAAACTTCAGTAACTGCCCCAATCAATCACATGATAATGAGTTGGTAAATAGTGACACCATCCCGTAAAATCTAGATCCCAGTTTTGGTCATTTCACTGAATTTCCCATATTATTGTAAAAGAGCAGCTTATAAAATACCGCTTGAGTATTTGAGATTTCTATTCTTAAAATTGTGAAAGACTCTTGGATGATGTAATGAAGATATTTTATTTCATATTCTAAATTGTGTAAAATTTTGTTTCTATATCAAGGAACTATTTTGGTTGTTAATCCTGAAAATTTTCATGTCGCAAGTCATAAGAACATACTTGAATTGTTCCTCTGCTGAATAAGAACAAACTAAGTTGCTGGCCTCAGTACCAGAGTTATGGACGTTAACATCCAAATATGTAATGCAATTGTAGGCTTAGTCATCTCAGTGATTTTGTTATCTGCCTTGATATCTCTGTTACAAATTCTCAATTTCTTTTGATCTCAATTGCACACTGTCAATATCAGGAAATCTGAAAACATTATTCTTTATTTAGTGCTTTTCAATGAAGTTCTTCCTGGTTCACTTTTCAGCTGTATTTCTGTTTTTAGTGTAAAATGATCAGTTTTCCATATATGGTACCAGAAAAATAACATTTTCCTTAATGTCAACAAGACAAAGGAGATGGTTATCGACTTGCAACACTCATGCTCCCCTTTACAGCATGGAAACTGTAAGCTGGTTCAAACTCTTGGGAATGCATATAACCTCCCATAGTCTGAGAACACATCCTACATGGTCAAAGAAGTTCACCAACACCTCTACTTTCTGAGGAGACAGAGGAGAGCTAGACCACACATTCATACTCGCGTCATTCTGCAGATGCACTGTGGAGAGCATTCTCATAAGCTGAATCACTACTTGGTACTGAAACTACACTGGCGGATGGGAAGGCTCTACAACAGGTAGTTAATATTGCCCAACACATCACTGGCACCAGCCTACCTGGCATCAAGGACATGCATACAGAAAATTGCCAGAAAAAGGCCAGTAACACAGTAACATCATGAAGGATCCCACTCACCCCCATCATGGAGGAGGGTAAGTGATATCAACTCCAGGACCGCCATTCTCAAAAGCGGTTACATTCCCCAAGCAGTAATGGTGATCACACCTGAACCCACTAACTCCATCACTACTTTATACTTCCTGTCAGTCATCTTATGTACAGCATAGCTTCACTTTATGTACATTCAGTCAATCGATGTATATATAATAAGCTATCTTAAGTACATATATTTATTGTTTTTTAAATTATTATTATCGGTTTCTTTATCTTGTGCTTTCTTTTCTGTGCTGCATCAGATCTGAAGTAACAATTATTTTGTTCTCCTTACAATTGTGTCCAGAAAATGATATTAAACAATCTTGAATCTCTTGAATATAGTCTGGAGTCCTGTCTCTCTTTGTACATTTCTTGTCGAGGTAACACTTGGGTCAATCTTATGGTTATTGTCGCTGTTCCAGATAGATACGGGAGAACCCAGAATGTATGAGATCTGAGATATGTCTGATCCATGTGGTTCGTTACCAGATTAAGCTGAATTGAAGTACGCATGTAGCCCTTACAGGGTAATAAAAGATGAAACCATCATCACATTTAAAAAAGCTATTGGATGTGTGGTTGTAGAGGTATGGGTTGCATTCAACAAATCTAGTGCTACAAGGTAGGATTAGATGTAGTACAGATGCAATGGGCCTTCTATGTTGTAATTTTTCAATGAAATATAAACTACTGCAATTGGAGAAAATAGGAAATAAAAATTTAAAATACTGGGTTAGCACAACAGGTTAGAAAGGGAAAACAAGTTGCTATTTTAGCTCAGTGACCTTAATCAGAACTGGAAAAACAGCTTGGTAGAAAGTTGTAAGGTGAAGAGAAATTGATGAGCAATGGAAAGAGCAATAGAATTGAATAGTCCAGAGAGGCAAATGGCACATGGTGGTGCAAGACAAATAGCTCTGGTAGTGGGACAGTAGATAAAAGATGGGCCTAAAGAAACTATCAATGGGGATAGCACGACATTTCATTAAATTTAGTTATTGAACTCAGTGTTGAGACTATTGATTGTGCATTGCCCAAAGGCAAAATCCTGTTTCTTGCTTTGAAGGTTCAGTTTAGAAGGATAGATTGTGGAAATGAAACAGTATTATTGACAGGTAACTGGCAGTTCATTCTTTGCAGAATGGTCATCCAATCTTTAATGAGTGGCAGAGTATACCAAGTTGTAAGTTTTGGATTCTGGTTACAGGAAGTTGCAGTAGGAAGAGAAAAGGTAATTGACGAGCATCAGAATGCCAGAATGAGGAAGATGTGTTTGTTGCTTGGTCTGAACTAAAGGTGCCAAAAATGGTGAAGGATAATCTACTCACAACAAGAGAAAACCTGCAGATGCAGGAAATCTGAGGAACACACACAAAATGCTGGAGGAACTCAGCATCTATGGGGATAAAAAGGATAATCTACTGACAGGAAGCTGGTGGGATATTAAGCATATTTTAGTTTATGTTTATTATTAAAGAATAAAGATATTTTGTCAATTAAAATTTTTGTGGCTGAAAATAACATCATTTAGAAAAGATATCAGACGATTGTGTTGATTACAGATCAATCTGCTGGGGTCATATATTGTGTCCAGTGATTCCAAGGCAGCCTCTTCTACAATGGTGAGACGCGTCATAAATTAGGGAACTCTTCGTCAAGTACCTCCATTCCATCCGCCACAAGTGGAATTTCTTGGTGGCCAAACATTTTAATTTCCATTCCCATTCAGACATGTTGGTCCACAGCCATCTCTTGTGCCAAGATGAGGCACCCACAGAGTGGAGGAGCAACACTTTATATTCCATCTAGGCAGCCTTCCTTCAACCTGATGGTATTAATATTAATTTCTCTTTCCGGTTTAAAAAATCATTCCTCTGCCCCCCTCCCCCCCAGGTTCCTCTATTCTCCACTCTGTCCTTTTACCTCATCACCTACTTATCACTTCCCCTGGGTCCCCTTCTCCTTTTTCTTCTATGGTCTGTTCTTCTCTCTATTGGATTCCTCCTTCTCTAGTCCCTTGAATTTTCACACCCACCCACATGGTTTCAACCAATACCTTCCAGTTAGCCTCCTTCCCCTCCCCCACCATCTTTTTATTCTGGCATCTTCCCCCTTCCTTCTCAGTCCCAAAGAAGGATCTTAGCCCAAAATGTCAAATGTTTATTCAGTTCCATAGATGCTACCTGGCCTGCAGGGTTCCTCCAGCATTTTGTGTGTGCTGCTTTTTTAAAAATCTTTTCTTTTGAGGAGCACTTTATGAAAGATAGTACAGCAAAATATTCAGACTATTTGGAATTGAAGATATTGATGCTTACCTCAGTGGAATAAATCATTTGCTCCTTTTGCATTGTGATTTATTGCTTTCTGGACATGTATAAAAACTGAAGATTTCAAGCATTGAAATACTGTTGACATTCAAGGCTTTGAGGGCAAGTTGCCTAGAGCATTCCTTATTGATTCTTACTCATTTTGATCATCAGCAGCATAAATATTCTGAGAATAACCATAGCATTTCAATTTCTGGCTCTGCATGCACAAGATGACGCTTATTGTTAGAAACTGTCCATATCCATGAAATCATCTATTAGGTATTTTGTAAATACAATAGATTTCTGACTTGCTGTAGTAAGAAGAAAAAAAATGGAGATGCTATGTTCATTACATTTCTTTTTTGTGAAACCCTGGCCATTTTCTTAAAATTTTATGCATGCTGTCTCCATAACTTCAGTGACAGAATCGTTTTTCTTTGCTGTGAACATTATGGATGACTGAGTTTTTTAAAGGAAGCCTCTTGACACCAACCTATATTTAATTTTGTAAACAATGCCCTGCAGCTGGCACTAACCTAAATATAGATTTGCAATGCACACAAATAAGCCATCAATGTACGTTAACCACTAATGCAGTGCATCATCAGCTATATGTATTGTTTAAAAATATTTGTCTGCGGAATTCACAACACTGTTTCTGCATGATCAGTCAGAATATTTGCCTTACTCTATTTGTAATAGTTCTCTCACTATGATTTACATTATTTTTTTTATTGAGTCTGACATTTTCACTGCTGTGTTTGAAGACTGTGTTCCTTGTTCATCTTCAGAAATTGACTGCGGATGCATTTCACTGCTGATTGCCTACAGGAACTCTGTATTTCTTTTAGCGTATAACCCAGGATTAAACTTTGGTCATAGCCACTTGAAGCCCTTTCTACGGCACAACTGTTTGAGTTGAAGTATAAGGAGAAAGGCAAACTCGATTGTAGATTTACATTTGGTTTAGATTGCAGAAGGATTGTTCCTGAACTGGACTATTTATTTCTGATGATGTATATGATGTTTTGCTCTTGTTCTGACTAGCTGAATGAAAACAAAAGCTGCTAATTAGGCTGAATACATAACGTTATACTCACCCAAAGCCTGTTCTGCCATAGAGTTGGATTGTTAAGTGAGTAAATCATTTGGATCTGCCATAAGTTATTAGATTATTACTTTCACTGTGTGTATCATAACCAAGTAAAATGTACAAATGAGTTGCTTGGAGAATGATAAAGAAATTACAGACAGATTCTATTTTATTTCAAGGAAACAATAGCAATTTTTTGTCCGTTCACACCTTTTACAGGTTTAGAACTGTAAACCATCAGATTTTAGCTGCTGACTTCATAGTATTGAAGCTAAACAGGGCATCACTTTGGTATTCAAAAGTATCTGCTGTTTTAAGTGGCTATTTTAGTTCTACTGACTCCAAGTAACATGCTTTCTCCTCTTGATTCAATTGAAGCTATTAAAACAAGTCTTGTTACTGTGTGTAATGAAATACCCTCTTTCCCCTTTCTCTCTTTCCCTCACTACAATACACTGCCTTCAGCTCCATACCACTCTCCCTTTTCCATGCCAATTTCCCTGTGAGCTAGGCAGTACTCAGCACGAAGCGGTACTGCTGTATGTGTTCATCTGTGTCCTATCTATGGATTTATACTCATACAGCTGTTTGGCAAAGGACCGAGTCGGTCATAGAAATGTGTGCTAGCTGGGAGATGAACAGTGGAAGAGAATTTGACAGTGAGAAGCAAATTATAGGAAAAGAGAAACTGATCAATTTGAGCTATGGCAAATTTGGAGATAGTGAGCGTTTACCTTGTGTTAGACAGCAACAAAAAGATGGATAAATGGAGAAAGTGATCATGTGTCTTTAATGCAGCATCTCTAAACCAGTAAAGCAGAAGCTGAATGGTTTAAAAGCAGCTGATGCAGCTTGAGAGGTTGTACGTGTGGGACAGAGGGTTCCACACATACAATGTGTATTTGCATTTTTATGTCGTGTCGCTGTGTCTAATCTGTGCAAAACACTGGAGACTTGCAAATTGCAGCACTGAAGAGGGGAAGAAAGAAGTGGAGGAGAGTGAGAATGTGAGCAACATATTTTTAACGCAAGGCCCTTGAAAACAGCTAAATTCCTTCTGTGAGAGTGTATCTTGCATATTCAATTGTGGAGATCTGAAATTAATCACCCAGACATGAGCGACCAGTCAGAATACCAGCGGCTGTCGAGCGAGGAAGAGGAGGTATAGCTGAGTATTCTAAATATATTTCATGTCGTTGCAAACAATACATATCATGCAGAACCCTGTTTCAATGTGACAATTATGCTTCACACTGATTGCCTTTTATTGCTTAAGGATGTGTCCCAGCTCATTGGGATAAGATGCTCCAGTTTCATAAATGGTTCAAAATCTGTTTTGCATATACTTTTCCTGGACTGAAGCATGTTTGCACTGGAAAACAATTGGATTGTGGTTTATCTTTCAGAGACTATGATATTCAGTAACTTTTGGTTTCTTGGTTTTATAAGTGGTGTTTAGCAGAATTGTAAACAGTTTTGTTTTGGTGAATGTTATGTGATGATAACACTATCCTTCCATTCCAGAGAGATTGGGCACTTGAGTTTTGACTTTTTTTTGTATTTTCAATGCAGTATTGCATTTGAAAAGGTTAATGAATTCCGCAGCTGTCTGCAAAAGAAAAACTGACGGATTACAAATCAGTTTGTATTGAGGACTATATCTTATGATTGAGAAATAAGTCATGGTGTTTTTCATTCTCATTTTTAAAGTACTGTTCAGCGTTGATGAATATTTTTTGATTAACTTTGATTAATTTCAATTTTTCTGCAAAGAATATGCCTGTTCAATGGCCGTAATATTTCTATTAGGGTATTTATTTCCATTGTAAATAAGTAGAATGTTAAAGGGGGCCGTAAGCTGTCAACATTTGGAAGATGCCTTATTTATTTGTGGTGCTACTGAGGGAGCAGTCACTAAACCAGTTACATTTATTCTCAGCAGTATCTAGCCCCTCTTTGTACTGATCCCTCCGCAATCCTTTGATCTCTCTTTTTGTTCTCCCCCCCCCCCCCCCATATCTCTGCTTTCAATTTTAATGATTCCTCCAGGGCAGCATTAAGCCTGTTGCCATAGAAATTGTCACTGCAAATCTAATTTGAATTCAGATATTATTCCATTCAGTATTTGTGTTGAAAGTATATAATCAAAACAATATCCATCTGCATTTCTGAATAAATATTTTAAAATTAAAAATATTGCATCAGAACAACATTTTCGTACTGATGGGGGGGGGAACACTCAGTAGGAAGAAATATATTTATTGTGAAGGTGTTAGCACCTAATGTAATAACCGTGTCACCTGGGCTGTGATAGGTTGAACTGGAGCTAAAAATTGGTCAAGGATAGCAGAATGGCATGAACACAATCCTGGGACAAAGCAACAATGCAGTAGCTCATTGCTGATGACAAATCATCCAAAATGGATCAGTTTCCTGAAAGCCCCGACACTAGTGAGTGTTGAGTGCAATAGATGTCGTGTTACAGCTGTGATGAGGCAATATTTGGAGTACTCTGTGTAGTTTGTTTCCCCCATTACAGAAAAAATGTGGAGGCTTTGGAGAAAGTAGAGAAGAGGTTCGTGAGCTAGTTACCTTGACTGGAGTGGATTATATATTAGGATATGTTAGACAAAGTAGGATTGTATCCTCCGGAGCTTTGAAGCCTGAGGGAGAAACTTGATAGAAGTCTCTCAAATGTGTGACAGTTTTGATAGAGCATTAATGAGAGCAAGGCAGTGGATGTTGTCTATATGGACTTCAGTAAGACCTTTGACTGGGCCCCGTATGTAAGTATAGTCTGGAATGTTTGATCGCAGGGGATCCGGAGAGAGCTTATTAGATGGGTATATAATTGGCTTGATGGTAGGAAGCAGAGGATGATAATGGAAGATTGATTTTTTTTGGACTGTAGGCCAGTGACTAGTGGTGTTCCCCAAAGGTCTGCACTGGGCCAATTTTTGTTCATCATTTATATAAATGATTTAGATGAGAATGTGTAAGGCATAGTTTGCTGATGACACTAAACTAGGTGGTATTGTAGAGGGTGAAGAAGATTATCAAAATTACAGGAGTATCTTGATCAGCAAATGGATTTCAACCCAGATAAGTAGGAGATGTTTCATTTTTGGAAGTCAAAGAAGAGAAAATATTCTTGGATATGGAGAGGATGTTTCCTATGGTGGGAGAGACTAAGACCAGAGGACTCAGCTTTAGAATAGAGAGGCGTTCTTTTAGAACAGAGATGAGGAGCAATTTCTTTAGCCAAAGAATGGTGAATCTGTGGAATTCTTTGCCATAGGCACCTGTGGAGGCCAAGTTTTTGTTTATATTTAAGGCAGAGGTTGATAGGTTCTTGATTGGTCAGAGCATGAGGGGATATGGGGAGAATGCAGGAGATCAGGGCTGGGAGGAAAATTAGAACAACAATGTTGAAATGGCGGAGCAGACTTGATGAGCCAAATGGATGAACTCTTCTATGTCTTGTGGTCAAACCAGGGTAGGATTTTCATAGTGACTGGTGGGGGGGGGGGGGCGGTTGCAGTAGAACAGGGGGATCTAGGAATACAAGCATATAGTTTCCTGAAAGTGGTGTCATAGGTAGACAGGGTCATGAAGATGATATTTGATACACTGGCCTTCATTAGTCAGGGTACAGAGTTTAGAAGTTAGAAGGTTATTTTGCAATTGTACAAGGCATCAGTGAGACTGCACATAGAATATTGTGTATAGTTTAGTTGCCTTGCTAAGGAAATTATACCATTGTGCTAGAAAGTGAGAAAAAATGATTTATGAGAATGTTGCCAGGACTTGAGAGCCTGAGTTATTGGGAGAGGCTAGGCAGGCAAGGACTTTATTCCAAAGAGTGTAGGAGACTTGGGGGTGAAGTTACAGATGTATGTAAAACCATGAAGAGCATGAATAGGGTGAATGCAAGACTGTCTTTTTCCGAGGGAAAGGGAACCATAAACTAGGGGGCATGGGTTTAAGGGAAGAAGGGGAAAAATATAACTTGAGGGGGCAGCTTCATACACAGGGTGCTGTGTATATGAGTGGAATTGCAAGAGGAAGTGGTTGAGACAGGTACAATGAAACAGAATTTTTAGAAATATATCAGCCAAATACAGTCATATAGGACCAACTCAGATGTGCATCTTGTTCTGTACAGACAATTTGGTCTGAAGTGTGTGCTATGTTACTCTGACTCTATAAGCTGTTTCTGTTGCTGCACATTCCATTGCTCCACCTGCATGCTGTATATTTTCTTTAAAACCTGTGGTTGCCATTTATTTTCTTTAAGATCTGTGGCTGTCGGTAATGTTATTTAGTCTAATGAAGAAGGAATGCACTTGACATAGAAATAACAGAGTAGCATTTTATAATTTGACATTTTAATCCAAAGAGACATTTAAATTCAATATATTCAAAGAAACTTTTTATAAAAAGTAAATGATAATAAAAAAAAGGCAGAAATCTGAAGTAAAAGCATAAAATGTTTGAATTGCTCAGTAGATTAGGTAGCATCTGTGTAAATAGAAACTATTAATGATTCTTGGACCAGTTTATTACCGGCCTTTGACCTTAAGGCATAGGAGCAGAATTAGGCCATTTGATCCATTAATTCTGCTCTGCTATTCCATCATGGCAGATTAATTATCCCTCTCAACCTCTTTGTCCGGCTATCTCCACATAACCTTTGACACCCCTACTAATCAAGAGCCTAAAAATAGGCCTTAAAAATAGCCAATAATTTGGCCTCCACATCCCTGAGTAACAATGAGTTCCACAGATTTCACCACCCTTTGGCTAAAGAAATTCCTGCTCATCTCTGTTCTAAAGGGATGTCCTTCTGTTCTGAGGCTGTGTCTTCTGGTCCAAGACTCTTCTGCTATAGGAAACATCCTCTCTCCATCCACTCTATCTAGGCCAAGGGTTCCTAATCTTTTTTTAATGTCTTGGACCAATACCATTATACAAGGGGTTTGTGGACCCCACATTGGGAACCCCCTGAACTTTTGCCTTTCAATATTCAGTAGGTTTCATGGAGATCCCAGCTCATTTTGCCAAAGGGTTTTGCCCTGAAACGTTGACTATATTTTTTTCCATAGGTGCTGCCTGGCCTGATGAATTCCTCCAGCATTTTGTGTGTGTTACTCAGATTTCCAACATCTGCAGATTTTCTCTTATTTGCAATTTGCCCACCTCATTCTTCTAAGCTGCAGTGAGAAAAGTCTAGAGCTATCAAACGCTCCTCATACCTTTCATTCCTGGAATCATTTTTGTGAACCTCCTTGGGACCGTCTCCAATGCCAGCACATCTGTTCTTAGATAAGAGGTCCAAAACAGCTTGCAATATTCTAAATGCCTTATAAATCCTCAGTATTACATCCTTGTTCTTATATTCTGCTGCTCTCGAAAGGAAGGCGAACATTGCATTTGCCTTGTTTGCCACTGACTCGAGCTACAAGTTAACGTTGAAGGAATACTGCACAAGGACACCCCAAGTCCATCTTTACCTCTAATTTCTGAATTTTCTCCCCATTTAAATATAACTTATGCCTTTATTTTTACTACTTAAGTGCATGACCGTACACTTCCCTGCACTGTATTCCATCTGCCATTTTTTTTGCTCATTCTCCTAGTCTAAGCAAGTCTTTCTGCAGACTCCCTGCTTCCTCAACACAATCTGCCACTCCTCCTATCTTTGTATCATCTGTAAACCTGGCCACAAAGCCACCAATTCCATCATAAGATTATTAACATTACGTGAAAAGGAGCTGTCACAACATTGACCCCTGCAGAACACCACTAGTCATTGGCAGCCAATCACAAAAGGACTTTTTTATTTCTATTCTGCGCCTCCTGCCAGAATTCAAATCT
The DNA here is from genome assembly GCF_030144855.1 of Hypanus sabinus. NCBI lineage: Eukaryota > Metazoa > Chordata > Chondrichthyes > Myliobatiformes > Dasyatidae > Hypanus > Hypanus sabinus. The sequence continues at coordinate 37,471,606 of NC_082707.1, forward strand.
TCAGTCCAAGCTAGTATCTTATCCGTGATACCATGAGCTGTTATCTTTTTTTTTAACCGTCTCATGTTCGGCACCTTGTCAAAGCCCTTTGGAAAATCCAAATAAACAACATCCCCTGGCTCTCCTTTGTCTATCCTGCCTGCTATTTCCTCAAAGAACTCCAAGAGGTTTGTCGGGCAAGATTTCCACTTAAGGAAACTATGCTGACTTTGCCCCATTTTTATCATGTGCCTCCAAGTTAATAATGGACTCCAAAATCTTCCCAACCACTGAAGTCAACAATTATTCAAATAGGGTTTTATTATTAAATCACATTCAGAAAAAAATGTGAATTTTCTCCCAAAACAAAATGAGCATGTATGTAATTAAGAAGCCAAATAGAGTACTGATCTTTTTTTTTGTGAAAGGGCATGGTATAAGAATAAAAACGTTCAAAGTAAATTTTATTATCAACATACATATATGTCACCATATACAATCCTGACATAAGCTTTCTGTGGACATACTACAGAATAATAACCATTATAGAATCAATGAAAGATTGCCCCTCTAGGGTGTTCAGCCGGAGTGGAGAAGACAACAAACTGTGTGTGAAGATAGCATGTTCTTGGTGCTAGGGGTCTCTGATGATGGATACTGCTTTCCTGCTTCAGCGTTTCATGTCAATGTGCTCAATGCTTGAGAGTGCTTTACCAGTGATGGACTGTGCTGTATCCCCTACTTTTTGTACAATTTTTCATTCAAGAGCATTGGTACTTCCATACCAGGCTGTGATACAGCCTGTCAGTATACTCTCCACTACACATCTATAGAGAATTGTCATATTTTTGGATGTTATGCCAAATGTCTGCAAACTCCTGAGGAAATACTGCTTTCTTCATATTTACAATTATATGCTGGGCCCAGGACAGGTCCTCCAAAATAATAACACCTGGGAATTTAAAGTTGCTAACCCTGTACACCTCTGATCTTCCGATGAACTCTGGCTCAATGATTTCTGGTTTCCTTCTCCTGAAGTATATAATCAGCTCCTTGGTCTTGCTGGCATTGAGTGAGAGGTTGTTGTTATGATGCCACTCAGCCAGATTTTCAATCTCTCGACATGCAGATTCATTATCACCTTTGATTCAGCCTGCGACAGTGGTGGTGTCATCAGCAAATTTGAATATTGCATTGGAACTGTCCGTAGCGACACAGTCATAAGTGTAAAATTGGTACAATATGAACTTTGAGGGCAGTAGAGTTATGAAGGAGGCATGCTCTTGTTTCACTTATTTAGCAAAGGTTCAATAGGTCGACAAAGTTTAAAATAAATGGAAGCTCTATTCAAACTCAGAAGAATGAGGATTCATCTCATAGAAATAATATTCATTGGGGCTAAATTACTATTGATGTATGAAGATGTTTCCCCATTTGAAGAATTTAGAACGTGATTTAGTTTCAGGATAACTTCAATTGCTTGAGGAGAAATTTCTTCCTTGAAGATTGTGTATTTTTGGAATCCTAGAATGTGCTGAGTAGATACTGAGTCATCATATTTATGGGTGAGATTTTCATGCTGCAAGGAAATTGAACAAAACAGAGCTAATGCCAAAGATCTGATCACCATGACTGTAGTCAAAGGCAGAATGGGCATGAGGCTCTGATCTGACATTGTGCTCTTCCATCATTTGAAATCATCTTGCTGATCTTTGGTTAACAAAATCCTGGACCCTGGGTTTTCTTATTATTTAAATCCAGTACATGCTGGCAGGTTAAGGTTAAATTTGGGCAACCTCACCTATTTCTAGTTGCCTGAGGTTACTAATTGGTTAAAAAAATGTAAGAGGCCAAAGGATCTTTGGTATGAGAAAGAGAAATGTCAAAATGCTTTTCAGTGTCCTTTTTGAGAAAGTTTTGTTAGTGTACATTTCTTTGTATAGTTAATTGTGTTGCCTTTCAAAAATGTTAAGCAGAGTTGTAAAAAAGCACATTGTCGGTTGGTGGTGAAAATGAATAGAAACGTAGAAAACCTGCAGCACAATACAGGCCCTTTGGCCCACAAAGTTGTGCCGAACATGTCCCTATCTTAGAAATTACTAGGCTTTCCGTAGCCCTCTATTTTACTAAGTTCCATGTACCTATCCAAAAGTTCTTAAAAGACCCTATCGTATCCGCCTCACTCACCACTCTGCATAAAAAAAAACTTACCCCTGACATCTCATCTGTACCTACTGCTCGGCACCTTAAACCTATGTCCTCTTGTGGCAATCATTTCAGCCTTGGGGGAAAAAGCCTCTGACTATCCACATGATCAATGCCTCTCATCATCTTATACATCTCTCTCAGGTCACTGCTCATCCTCCGTTGCTCCAAGGAGAAAAGGCCGAGTTCACTCAACCTGTTTTCATAAGGCATGCTCCCCAATCCAGGCAACATCCTCGTAAATCTCCTCTGCACCCTTTCTATGGTTTCCACATCCTTCCTGTAGTGAGGCAACCAGAATTGAGCACAGTACTTCAAATGGGGTTTGACCAAGGTCCTGTATAGCTGCAACATTACCTCCTGGCTCCTAAAATCAATCCCATGATTGATGAAAGCCAGTACACCATATGCCTTCTTAACCACAGAGTCAACCTGCGTAGCAGCTTTGAGCGTTCGATGGACTCTGACCCCAAGATCCCTCTGATCCTTCACACTGCTAAGAGTCTTACTATCAATACTATATTCTGCCATCATATTTAACCTACCAAAATGAACCACTTCACACTAATCTGGGTTGAACTTCATCTGCCACTTCTCAGCCCAGTTTTTCATCCTATCAGTGTCCTGCTGTAACCTCTGACTACCCTCCACACTATCCACCACACCTCCAACCTTTGTGTCATCAGCAAACTTACTAACTCATCCCTCCACTTCCTCAATCAGGTCATTTATAAAAATCACGAAGAGTACAGGTCCCAGAACAGATCCCTGAGGCACACCACTGGTGACTGACCTCCATGCAGAATATGACCCATCTACAACCACTGTTTGCCTTCTGTGGGCAAGCCAGTTCTGGATCCACAAAGCAATGTCCCCTTGGATCCCATGCCTCCTTACTTTCTCAATAATGGGGTACCTTATCAAATGCCTTCAATAAGCCTTGCATTTGGGTGCCTTATTAAATGAATAATAGGAGATGCTTTGCAATGGTATTTTTTTTTGTCTGGAGGCTGATTTTGAGCTTAGAGATGTTTTTGATTAGTTCTTCAGCAGCCAATGAACTTGTACTATTAATAATTTGATAGATCCAAGTGCTATACCTGCTGGAAAGCATTGCACTCTTTTTGACTTGACAGAATATGATGGGTTCAGCCTTGTAAACAATCTATAAAGTCAGTAGCAGTTAATTCCATTTATTATCATGCTAAACTCTGACTTTGCCTGGTCCTTCCAAATAAAAGATCCACTGGAACTATTTGAAGGTCAGAATTGTTATCTCTAATAACCTGGGAAATGTTTATTCTTCCCTCAGTAACTCATTACAAATTACGTCATTATGACATTGCTCTTTATATTTGGATCTTGCAGTGGCAAAATAGCTTGTTGCTTTAGTAAATATCCCTGGTGGTCTTGTGGTTAGCATTTGGCACTGTCACCTCCATGGCCTGTGTTTGATTCCTGACCAGGGAGGATTGTTTTTGGGGTGGCACAGTAATGTAGTGGTTAGCGCAATCACCTTTATAGTGCCAGCGATCACTGATCAGGGTTTGATTCCTGCCACTGTCTGCAAAGACTTTGCACGTTCTCCCCATAACCGCATGCGTTTCCTCTTGGTACTTCAGTTTCCTCCCATATTTGTCCAGTTAGGATTAGTGAGTTGTATGCATGTTATCTTGGTGCTGAAAATGGCTTTCCCACAATCCTTGCTGATTTGATTTGATGCAAAATTCAATGATGGACTGTCATCCAAGTACTCTATCTTATACAGAGTTGAAAAGAAAGGGATTGTGCCAGAAATAATTAATTGTATATAATAGCTTGAAATATCTCAAGAAAGTCTCCATAGTAATATATGTACTCTAACTTAAGTGATTTTTGGGAATATGGGATGTTACATTTTGAACCTATGTGTCTTTGTTTCAGAATGTCTTTCATTAGTTCAGACATAAGAAGAAAACAATGCGTAAGATAGGAAAATTCATTTGGCAATTTTAATCTTTATCTTTTACTTTCCTTTTCCTGAAGAATAAAGGAAGCAAATACAGGAGACAGTACGACATCAATAGATAGAACTGGGACAGGCCAATAGAAGTTGCAGGATTAGAAGTACAGTATAATCCAGAGGAAGAGCTCTGCCATCTGTTTTTCCTTTGTTATTTTCTATATAGCTATTATGACCAGATATGAAGAGAAAAACAGGAGAGAGACAGTGAGAGGGGGTACATATGGTATTTTGGCAGTTGAGAAACAGGTTTGACAGAATCAGTTAGAATTAAGTTTTGAGATGAAGTGCAAGTGTATTCTGCCATTGTAAACTGTACACAATTGCAGTATTTTTTGCGTAAGTTCAAGATTGGGTTTAATCTTATGCTAGCAATAGCTTGTGGATTTATGCAGTGATGAAAAGTAATGAACTGGTTGAAATTCATTCTTAGGATGCTTTGGTAAATTGTGTCAAGGCACTTATTAGTGGTTTCAACTAAAGTGTGACCCACTTGCATTTGTGGCTGCATTTTTATATTTGCCAGGATGTTCTTGAGGCAGGAAACAAAAGGTTCTGCAGTTGCTTGGAATTCGCATAACATGCTGGAATAATTCAGCAGGTCAGGCAGCATCTGTGAAGGGAAATAAACTGTAGATATTTCAGGCCAAAACACATTATCAGGACTGGGACCACTCTCCCCCACACCCATCACCTTCCTTCTCAGCACCCCCATCTGATCTAATCTATTGCCCGCCAGCTCTTATTCTTCTATCTCAACCTATCACCTTTTTCTGGCTTCTGTCCCCTTCCTTTCCAGTTCTGATGAAGGGTTTTGGCCCAAACGTTGACTGTTATTTCTCTCCTTAGGATGCTGAGATCCTCCAGCATTATTTATGTGTTTGCTGCTCTTGAGCTAGGAAATGAGTTGGCTGTCATTGCGGGGGATTTCAACCAGGCCAGCTTGAAGTCTACCACCAATATATTACCTGTGGAACCAAAGTTCCAACGTACTTGACTACTGTTGTACCACCATCAAGAATGATTACTGTGCCATCCATGCCTGCACTTTGGAAAGTCTGATCACCTGGCTATACTTCTACTCCTGGCATGCAGGCAGAAGTTAAAGACCACAGCACCAGTGGCGAAGACCAAGAATGTATGGTCAAGAGAGGCGCAGGAGAGCTTACAGGACTGCTTGTAGTCATTGACACCACAGTTGTCACCAACTTCATTGAGACCTATGTGGCAGTGTGTGCCTTTGAGAACATACCAGACATGCTCAAAACAAAAGCCATAGATGAGCCTGGAGATTTGTAGTCTGCTGAGAGCTTGATATGTAGCATTCAAGATTGGTGATTCAGAACTATACAAGAATTCCAGGAAGGTTTTTTTTAAGGGTGAGAAAACAATTCCAATTGAGGTTAGAGATAAAATTGGATGCACATCAGCTCTGACAGAGTTTGCAGGCCATTATTTCCTACAGAGTGAAACCTAATGTCATGATTGGCTGACAAGAGAAAGTCTGCAGATGCTGGAAACCCTACAGCAAGACACGCAGAATGCTGGAGAAACTCAGCAGGCCAGGCAGCGTCTATGGAAAGGAGTACATTTGACGTTTTGGGCCAAGACCCTTCAGCAGGACCTGGAGATCCTGTTTTTCAGTTTTCTGCTTAGCTCCCTAAAATATCTCTTCATGACCTCGTCTACTTTGACTACCTACGTCATTGGTGCCAATATGGCTGAAGATTTCTCCTGAAATTTTAACTGCTGAGTCAAACAATTGAGGAAGCTGATATGGGGCTTTTAATTATGGGGCAATACCTTTTTTATGCCTTTAAAGGTTTGATGTCTTTGCTGCGTTGTGAAGGAAAAAAGCTGTGCAAAAAAATCTGTGAAATTGCATGTCTCATGTTGTCAGTCATTTATGGGTGTAAACTACACAAACTTGGTTTCTCACTAGGCTTGGATAATTTAGTGGTGTTTTTTTTGGAATGTCTGATATTCTGATTTTTTTTAGTGCACCAAAAATAGAAGAAATCCAATTTCTAAGCAACTGGAAAAAGCATACTTCTGAAACAACAAATATGGAAATACAGCAAAATCTCATGAAAGAAAAAACAGAAATTTAATGATTTTTATGATGCCTTTATGAATTTCCAAGACTATTTTAAAAAACTGGTCGGGTATTTATCTCACAAAACATGCAAAATTCTTTGAAAGATTAATGGGTAGCTGCAGGTTGACATCTGGTGGTCCCGATGTCTGGAATTAGGGGTCACAATTCAGAATTAAAGATTGGTAGGCAGGACAGAAACTAGAAGAAATTTCTTCACTCAGTGTGCTGAAGCTATGGAATTCTTGATCCAAGAAGGCAGTGGAATTTCAGTCACTGAGTAGAGTCAAGACCAAGATTAGTAGATTCTTAGCTATTAAGGATATCGAAAGGCATGGAATTAGTGCAGGAAAGTGGCACTGAAATAAAATATCTCACTGAATGATGGAACAGGCACAGAACCTGAGTGGCCTGTTTCTTATGTTCTTAACCTGTTACATCTGAGATATGGTATGTGCAACAGTAAAATCAGCTGCATGAGCTTATATTACTTGTCAGAAATATTAGAATTTTTCTTTAATATGGTGTTTAGATAAAAAGTTAATTTACCAGTGAGGTTACATGACTATAAGTTCTATAAATTTAAGTAAATAGTCAAAACAGAAATTTCTTTCAATCCCAACTGAGTTAAAAATTACATTTCTAGCCATGTTTTCCTCTCTTCTAACAACGGTGTCTATTTTTAAAAAAATGGCTCCGATAAATATGTTCCACTCTCAATCATAATACTTTCTATTCCCGTCTGTGATAGTATTAAGGCTATCTTGTGTGTGTGTGTGTGTGTGTGTGGTACCCTTATCCTTCCTGGGGAAGACTAATTTGATATACCTGACATTTCCTTTTATCACTTATCCATTAAGCATTGCATAGAGTGCTCACAGGAAGAAACAAAGAATGTATCTTTGAAATGTGTGAAATAAATGTTGTATTACTTGACAAAATGGCAAATAGTTTCTCATCATATATTTCTCACCAAATCCTGTGAATATTTTTGAACCTCTCTACCACTGAGAGCAGTTTTGTTGCAAGATTATGACTTGGAGCAGTCCACACAAATAAGGAAGCCTTACTGCAGAAATAAAGCCTGTGGCATTTAAGAAGCTGGAAATAGCAACAAAGATATTGGAAAAGGCCTTAATGCTTTGCTAATGGCCGAAACTTGCCCAAAATAGCCACTGGAAAACCCAGACAGTCCTGCCTTCAGCATGCAGCATTCTCAGTTTATAGCTGCATTCAGTGCATGTCATGAAATAATCTGCTCTCCTCTGTATTCCTGTCCTCTTTACCTCAGCAAGAATGTGTTAAAGGCAGCCTTCTTTGTAGAGTCCTGCCATCTGCTGGATGACCATAACATTAACTGCAAGAGCACCAATCTTGTTCAGTCATGCAGCACAGAAGCGGAACCTTCAGTACACTTTCCATACTGATAATCTATACTAATCCCATTTACCAGCACATGGTTCATAGCCCACTATTCTTTGCTCAGTGACTTTTACAGAGAAAATAAATAAAGAATTTCTTCATTTGTAAGAGGAAGAAATAAAAAGTAAGTTGTTAGAGTTTTTCAAGATTACTGCTGATTCAGTTTTGTTTACCTGTGTTGTTTAAACTCATTATTTTCTTACTGTTGAATATTTTGAGAATGGATTGGTAAATGAATTGGTGCTAATTGATGTATTTGAAAGATGGGTTGACTCCTTATGGCAGGCTCAATTGCCATGATCAATTGGTGTAATTGGAATTGTAACAGAAAGAAGTGTACCTGCTATATATTATAAATCAAGAAGCATTTTTGAGCCAGTCAAAGTTGAGTTTTATGCATAAATGCAATTAAAAATTATGACATTGAGAATTCATCAGGAAATTTATAATCAATTCACAGTCAAAAAGGTCTGTAAAATATTGGAATTTTCTTGAATATGGTGAAGAAACATTTTGCACCATGCAAAATTATAAAAAAATATTTTAAAGATTATCTCAGTTATGTGCATACATGTATGTCACACATTTGCTCTACCATTAGAGAACACTGTTATGTAAGATGGTGTTTTGAGCTTTCTTAAGACACAAATTGTCTCCTTGTATGCATTTGCCACATTTTTCCTGCTTTTTCAAGTCTTTCTCTTCTTTAGTTATTGTCTCTGTAGATGACTGTCATATTTTATTTTCATTAGAATAGATCTTTAATCTGCAATCCCCTTTAAATCTTTTTTCTTAGCATCCTTTGCATGTTGTATTCCTCTCCCACCCCTGTTCCTTTCAACTGTTTATGACCGTCCCTTCATTATTGTCATCATCTGAGATGCATTGATCAAAGGGGTAGTCAATAAGTGCAAAGCTGTGTAGCATGATAGTTAGGCCAGTAGTTCTTGCAACATCAATGGGTGGAAAAGAGGAGGACAGAGAAAGACTGATAGCTGAGGTGGTAACACACACAAAAAGCTGGTGGAATGCAGCAGGCCAGGCAGCATCTATAGGAAGAAGTACAGTCGATGTTTCAGGCCGAGACCCTTCATTAGGACTAACCGAGAGAAGAGATAGTAAGAGATTTGAAAGTGGGAGATCCGAAATGATAGGAGAAGACAGGAGAGGGAGGGATGAAGCTAAGAGCTGGAAAGTTGATTGGCAAAAGGGATGCACAGCTGGAGAAGGGAAAGGATCATGGGATGGGAGGCCTAGGGAGAAAGAAAGGGGGAGGAGAGCACCTTAGGGAAATGGAGAACAGGCAAGGAGTAATTGTGAGGGGCAGAGAGAGAAAAAAAAGAGGGGGGGGGAAGAGAAAATAAATAAATAAGGGATGGGGTAAGAAGGGGAGGAGGGGCATTAACAGAAGTTAGAGAAATCAAGGTTCATGCCATCAGTTTGGAGACTACCCAGGCGGAATATAAGGTGTTGCTCCTCCAACCTGAGTGTGGTTTCATCTTGACAGTAGAGGAGGCAATGGATAGACATATCAGAATGGGAATGGGTTGTGGAATTAAAATGTGTGGACACTGGGAGATCCTGCTTTCTCTGGTGGACAGAGCATAGGTGTTCAGCCAAACGGTCTTTCAGTCTGCGACGGGTCTCACCAGACACAGTATACCACACCAGCCGACGCACAGGTGAAGTGTCGCCTCACCTGGAAGGACCGTCTGAGGCCCTGAATGGTGGTGAGGGAGGAAGTGTAAGGGCAGGTATAGCACTTGTTCCGCTTATAAGGATAAGTGCTAGGAGGAAGATCGGTGGGAAGGGATGGGGGGGTCGAATGGATAAGGGAGCTGTGTAGGGAGCGGTCCCTGCGGAAAGCAGAAGGCAGGGGAGGGAAAGATGTGCTTGGTAGTGGGATCCCGTTGGAGGTGGCAGAAGTTATGAAGAATTATAAGTTGGACCCGGAGGCTGGTGGGGTGGTAGGTGAGCACAAGGGGAACCCTATCCCGAGTGGGGTGGTGGGAAGATGGGGTGAGAGCAGATGTGCGTGAAATGGGAGAGGTGAGTTTGAGAACAGTTGATAGTGGAGGAAGGAAGCCCCTTTCTTTAAAAAAGGAAGCCATCTCCTTTGTCCTTGAATGGAAAGCCTCATCCTGAGAGCTGATGTGGCAGAGGTGGAGGAATTGTGAGGAGGTGATGGCAGTTTTGCAAGAGACAGGGTGGGAAGAGGAATAGTCCAGGTAGCTGTGAGAGTCCATATGCTTATAGTAGACATCAGTAGATAAGCCGTCTCCAGAGATGGAGACAGAAAGATCAAGAAGGGGGAGGGAGGTGTCGGAGGGATGTAGTTGAGGTGGTAGCGCAAATGCTTCTGGTTTAAGATGGCACTGGTGAAGCACAGCAACGACTTCCAATTGACAAATAAAACCAAAAATTACTGCACTAATCAAACTTTTTCTTGGATATGATCACTGCAATCAAGAGCCTATAACTTCTCTTTCAGAGCTGGACTGTTGAACTGCCTGTATGACCTGGCATTTTAACGATGAATTCTTGAAGCTGCAGGACCGTTGCAGTATGGCGTATATGGGGTAGACTGGATTTGGCTCTGTAGATGAAGGAGATTGGTATCTTGTAGGATTGAGGTAAAAGGTGATTAACCAAGTCTAACACGGGAAAAAGACATGATTGTATAGGAATTGGATGAGGAACAGGAAGAACAGAGGGAGAAATAAGGACAATTGGAAATCAGAAGTGAGAAGTGATAGCAAGAAGATCGAACAACTCCTTATTCCAAAAAGTATATATAAAACTCCAGAGACTGAAAATCTGAAACAAAATAGGAAAATGGAAATTGTCACAAATCAAGGTGCATGCTATGTACTATATTTCCTGCCTGGCACAGAGTATTTCCAGCATTTTCTGCTTTTAGATATTCTTTATTCTAAAACTATGCTCCCTCATTCTAGAAACTTCATGAAGGAAAATACCCTCTCAGCATCCACACAGTCAGTCTTCCTTAGCATCTTGTATGTTACAGAAAATAACCAGTCATTTTTTTTTACATTCTAATGAGATATGCTCAATCTGCTCAGCCTTTCGTATCAAATTCATTTGAAGAATGATCCATGCTAAACTGTCACCAGTACAAGCACATCCTTCCTTGGATACAGAGACCAAAACTGCATTCACCATTCAGAATTAGAATCCGATTTATTATCACTCTGAAATTTGGCACTTTGCAACAGCAGTACAATGCAAAGACATAAATTTGCTCAATTACAAAGATGTAATACAAAACAAAAGGAATAATGAAGTAGTATTCAAGAGTTCGTGGACCATTCAGAAATCTGATGGCAGAGGGAAGAAAAGTTCTTGAATCATTGACTGTGGGTCTTCAGGATCCCGTACCTCCTCTCTGATGGTAGTAATGAGAAGAGGGCACGTCCTGGATGGTGAGAGTTCTTGGTGATGAATGCTGCCCCTAGAGGTACCATTTCTTGAATATATCCTTGATGTTGGGGAAGATTGTGCTTGTGATGAAGCTCTTCAAGTCTATTACAGTCTTCAGCCTCTTGTGATCCTGTGCATTGGAGCCTCCATACCAGGCTCTGATGCAAACAGTGAGAATTCTCTCTTGAGAGTCTCGTGATATTCCATATTTCCTCAAACTCCTAATGAAGTAGAGCTATGATGTGCTGCTTTCATGATTACATCGATTTGTTGGGGCTAGGATGGATCCTGTGAGATGTTGATGTCCAGGCACTTGAAACTGCTCACCCAATCTACTACTGACCCTTCAGTGAGGATTGGGGTGTGTTCAGACTTCCCCTTGCTGAAGCCCACAATCAGTTCCTTGTTCTTGCTGGCTTTGAGTGGCAGTTTGTTGTTGTGACACTACTCAAACAGATGATCTTTCTCACTTCGTAAGTTTCCTCATCACAATCTGAGATCCTACCAAGAACAATGTGGTCATCGGTGAATTCACGAATTGTTTAGATTGAAAAATGACTCATTTGTTCCATGCTCTTTTTTCTGTTAGTTAGCTCTTCTCTGTGCTAACACATATGAGGAGTGATTGATAAGTTCATGGCCCAAAGTAGAAGGGGTCAATTTTAGAAAACCTAGCACATTTTTTTTTGAACATGGTCCCCTCCTACATTTACACACAGTCTAGTGGTCATAGAGCATATGGATCTCGGACCTCCAGAAAGTGTCCACAGTGGGGGTGATTGATAGGTTCATGGCCTAAGGAGATGAGTTATACAGCTCTCGTTACATGCACATGGAGTTCAACTCTTTGAGTGATTATGCAGAAGGTTTGAAGTTAATAACTCATGGGGGTGATTGATAAGTTCGTGGCCTAAGGTAGAAGGAGATAAGTTATTAACTTCAAATTTTCTGCATAATCACTCAAAGAGTTGACCTGCATATACATGTAATGAGAGCTGTATAACTCATCTCCTTCTACCTTAGTTCAAGTTCAAGTTGCTTTTATTGTCATTTCTACCATAAACTGCTGGTACGGTACACAGTAAAATGAAACAAAGTTCCTCCAGGGCCCTGGTGCTACATGAAACAACACAAAACTACAAGAGACTGTGTGAGACAGCACAAGGCTACACTAGGCTACGTAAAACAACATAAAAACTTCACTAAACTACAGACCTGCACAGGGCTACATAAAGTGCACAAAACAGTGCAGGGCAGTACAATAATTAATAAACAAGACAATAGGCACAGTAGAGGACACATTACAATGTCAGTCTAGACCCCGAGTATTAAGAAGTCTGATGGCCTGGGGGAAGAAACTGTCTGGTCGTGAGGGCCCGAATACTTCGGTACCTTTTGCCAGATGATAGGAGGGAGAAGAGTTTGTGTGAGTGGTGTGTGGGGTCCTTCACAATGCTGTTAGCTTTGCGGGTGCAGTGTGTGGTGTAAATGTCTGTAATAGCGAACATATCAATCACCAATCTGTGGACACTTTCTGGAGGTCCAAGATCCATATGCTCTATGACCACTGGACTAAGTGTGTAAATGTAGGAAGGGACTATGTTGAAAAATAAATGTGCTAGGTTTTCTAAAATTGACTCCTTCTACCTTAGGCCATGAACTTATCAATCACCGTATTGTAGTCAACCATGTTGCATAATTTGTATGCCACTTTATTGTGTGCTTTTTGGAAATCCAAATGTGCTACAAATCACACTGGTTCCACTTTATCGAGACTGTTAATGATCATGAGTAATTTTTTAAAATGTTGTTTAAATTTCAGAAAACCATATTGACTTTGCTTGATTATTTTATGATTTTCTAAATGTCCTGCCCATAATAATAGGTTCCAGCACAGATCTAAGGACAGATGTTAGGGTAGTGGGCTATAATTTTCTGCCTTCTTTCTTCCACCTTTTTTAAATAGTAGTGTTACATTTGTGGTTTTGTGATGCTTGGGGGCCAAACCAGAAGGTAGGGAATTTTGGCAGACTATAATTACACGCCCACTTCCTTTGAGACTCTGGGTGCAAACCATCAGACCTGGAGGACTTGACAGCCTTCATAAATTTGCTGGATTTTTTTCCTGGTGATTTGTCTAATCTGTAAGAGAACTAAACTTGCCCATGATTATTACATACCTTTCTTACAGGCCTGTGTTATACAAGCAAACCTCATGTTGCTAGGGGTTTGAGGGCTTGGTGGTGCAAGACCTAGCTGGTGTGTATTGCAGTTTTCTGTAATGTGAAGCAGTGTCATCTGCACATGCTTCAAGAAACAGGAGTTGAAAAATAAATCTTATTGTTTACTTATTTTCACATAAATTCTGCAAGAACAATTTTTATTCTTTTGGGTAATGATTTATGAATTTGGGAAGGTGAATTTCCTTCACCTGAGTGACCATAATACTGGGACCTGTCCTGTAGTCTTGTAATTTGTTAGTCCCTGAGAGGGGAGAAAGTTATTGGAGTTCTGAGTGGCAAGTCTTTCCACATAAGGTTATCCAGAAGAGGATGCTAAAGGAAGTGGTAGCGGCCGATATAATTACAACATTTAAAAGATATTTGTACAGGCTCTGGAAAGAAAAGGCATAAGGTAATGCGAGTCTAATGCAGGTAAATGGGACTAGCATAGATAGTCATTACGGTGGCATGGTTGAGGTGGGTCAGAAGGATCAATTTTTGCACTATGATTTTGACATTTTACTGCATATGCCAGTGATGTCTGACCTTCACTGTACCTCTTCTTCACCTAAATTGTGAGAGGCCTTGGTCACCTTACAACCATCTCTCTGCCATAATGTGATGATGCTCATTTATTTCTGTTTGTGCCATGACATCATTTAACTAATTGCAAGTTCTCTGTGCATTAGGACAGAGAATGTTAATGGGTGAGAAGAGCGGGAAGAGATATTTGAGTATTGGGGAGAATATGAGGTAAGAGAAAGGAGAAAATGATGCAAATTGATATAGGTAAAATGGAAAGGAGAATAGTGGGAAACAGTGAATGGGGGGGGATTGTTAGTGAACTGGTTTTATGTATTCTTACTTCACATTTGTTCACAACTTTTCCCATGAAGACTTCATTGTATATTCAATGCATTGTCTGAGAAATACCACTTCTGTGATACAGGTTTCCCCCGCTTTTCGAAGGTAGAGCGTTCCTATGAAATGGTTCGTAAGCCGGAATGTCGTAAAGTGAAAAAGCAATTGCCATTTATTTATATGGGAAAAATTTGTGAGCGTTCGCAGACCCAAAAAATAACCTACCAAATCTTGCCAAGTAACACATAAAATCTAAAATAGCAGTAACATATAGTAAAAGCAGGAATGATTTGATAACTACACAGCCTATATAATGTAGGAATACTTTACTGCAATTATTTCAGCACTGTCCACCGCAGCGAAAATCTCACGCAAGTGCTCTTGGCAGCACTCGCAGCAGAAACACACAGTGCAAAGCGCTCCCGGCAGAAGCACACTTTCCAGTAACCTTTAAGCTGTGAAGCAACCAAATAACACATAAAAATACACAGCGTAGATAAAGTAGAAATAATCTATGTACAGTGTAGTTTCACTTACTGGATCGAGAAGAGAGCGAGCACACTGATGATGGTGTGTTAGGCTGAGTCGTAGGAGGTTGGGGTGGTGGGAGGTAGAGGAGACTGGGGTATTGTAGCGGTGTGCTACACGCAGCACTAAAATAACAACATGGAATCGGTAAACTGCAGTTAAAGAAGATTTTATTTGAACTTCACAGCCTTGCTTTAAAGCCTCCCTGATCCCGCCCTCCCCGGGCGCGGATGCTATAGGGGGCACATACTCGCAATCCCCCGCAGCCTTTTCCCTTTGTTGGTGCAGCAGACCTGGCGCCCTTTTGGGACTGGCCTTTGTGCCAGCGCGTTGGTTATTTGTGAGCCCGTTCGAGTGCGTTAGGAAGTGGGTCGTCACATAACCACCCCCCCCCCCCAGAACCGGCGATACACCCCCCCAATGTCCACAGTCTGGGCCAGACCCTGTTTGGGAGGTCGGCCTCTGCGCCGCGGTGCTGGAAACTCGACCGGTTGCGTCAAGTCCACATGGGCCGATTTGATTCGGTCCACCGTGAAAACCTCCTCTCTCCCCCCAACGTCCAGCACGAACGTGGACCCGTTGTTCCTGAGCACCGTAAACGGCCCCTCGTAGGGCCGTTGCAGTGGTGGCCGATGCCAGGCCCTTCGTACAAACACAAACTTACAGTTCTGCAGATCTTGGGGTACACATGTCGGGTTCTGCCCATGCTGTGAAGTGGGTATGGGGGCCAGGTCACCGAGCCTCTCGCGTAGTCTGCCCAGGACTGCTGCGGGTTCTTCCTCTTGCCCCCTTGGGGCTGGTATGAACTCCCCGGGGACGACCAGGGGTGCGCCGTACACCAACTCGGCCGACGAGGCGTGCAGATCGTTTTTGGGTGCCGTGCGGATGCTGAGTAGGACCCAGGGAAGCTCGTCCACCCAGGTAGCTCCTCTCAGGCGGGCCATGAGAGCCGACTTTAGGTGACGATGGAAACGCTCCACTAGCCCGTTCGACTGTGGGTGGTAGGCAGTGGTGTGGTGCAGCTGTGTCCCCAAAAGGCTGGCCATAGCTGACCACAGGCTGGAGGTGAACTGGGCGCCTCTGTCGGAGGTAATGTGGGCCGGTCCACCAAAGCGGGACACCCAGGTGGCGATCAGTGCCCGGGCGCAAGATTCGGAGGTGGTGTCGGTGAGCGGGATCGCCTCTGGCCATCTTGTGAACCGGTCCACGATAGTCAGGAGGTGCCGCGCTCTGCCCGACACTGGCAGGGGGCCCACGATATCCACATGAATGTGGTCGAAGCGCCGGTGGGTGGGGTGGAACTGCTGCGGCAGAGCTTTGGTGTGCCTTGGCCGTCTGGCAGTGCATGCACGTTCTGGCCCATCACTGACCTGCTTGCGGAGTCTGTGCCAAACAAACCTGCTGGAGACCATCCGGACGGAGGGGTGCGCTAAGTTATGATGGAGTCGAAAACGTGTCGCCGCCAAGGTGCCGGGACAACGGGACAGGGCTGGCCAGTGGCGACGTCACAGAGTAGGGTCCTCTCACCTGGGCCTACGGGGAGGTCCTGGAGCTGCAAACCGGAGACTGCGGTTCTGTAACTCGGGATCTCCTTGTCTGCCTGCTGTGCCTCTGCCAGCGCCTCAAAGTCTACCCCTTGGGAAAGGGCATGAATGTTAGGGTGAGAGAGCGTGTCCGCCACGACACCCGAGATGTGCCGGACATCCGTCATGTATTCAGAGATGTAGGACAGTTGGCGCTGCTGGCGGGACGACCAGGGATCGGACACCTTCGTGAACGTAAAGGTAAGCGGCTTGTGGTCCGTGAACGCGGTGAAGGGCCTACCTTCTAAGAAGTACCTGAAATGCCGGATTGCCAGGTATAGCGCGAACAGTTCCTGGTCGAAAGCACTGTATTTGAGCTCGGGTGGCCGCAGGTGTTTGCTGAAAAACGTCAGGGGTTGCCAGCGACCCACGATGAGATGCTCCAGCACCCCACCGACTGCCGTGTCAGATGCGTCCACTGTGAAGGCGGTAGGGACGTCCATTCTGGGGTGTACTAGCATCGCGGCATTCGCCAAGGCTTCTTTCGTTTTAATGAAAGCGGCGGCGGACTCCTCGTCCCAGGTAATGTCCTTGCCCGGACCCGACATCAGGGCAAACAGGGCGCATGATTCGGGCAGCTGAAGGGAGGAAGCGGTGGTAGAAATTGACCATACCTACGAATTCCTGGTGGGTCGGGGGAAATGGCGGACCGCGTCTACCTTAGCGGGCAGAGGGGTTGCCCCATCTTTAGTTATCCTGTGGCCCAGGAAGTCGATGGTGTCGAGCCCAAGCTGGCATTTGGCTGGGTTGATTGTTAGACCGTACTCACTCAGTTGGGCGTAGAGTTGACGGAGGTTGGACAGATGCTCCTGACGACTGCTGCTGGCTACGAGGATGTCGTCCAAATAGATGAATGCAAAGTCCAGGTCGCGTCCCACCGTGTCCATTAACCGCTGGAACGTCTGTGCGGCATTCTTCAGGCCGAACGGCATGCGGAGGAACTCGAAAAGGCCGAACGGGGTGATGAGAGCCGTTTTGGGGACGTCGTCCGGATGCATCGGGATTTGATGGTATCCCCGGATGAGGTCTACCTTGGAGAAGATCCGTGCGCCATGCAGGTTTGCTGCAAAGTCCTAAATGTACGGCACAGGGTAGTGGTCCGGTGTGGTAGCCTCGTTCAGCCTGCGGTAGTCACCGCATGGTCTCCAGCCCCCTGTCACTTTGGGCACCATGTGCAGGGGGGAGGCCCATGGGCTGTCGGACCGCCGGATGATCCCCAATTCCTCCATCCTCTTGAACTCCTCCTTCGCCAGTCGGAGCTTATACGGGGGAAGCCGCCGATCACGGGCGTGGAGGGGTGGTCCCTGGGTCAGGATGTGGTGCTGTACGCTGCGTCGGGGCATGGCTGCCGTGATGTGCGGTGCCAGAACCAATGGGAAATCCGCCAGGACTCTGGTGAAGTCGTTGTTGGACAGGGTGATGGAGTTGAGGTGTGGGGCTGGCAACTGGGCTGCACCCAGGGAGAACGTCTGAAAGGTCTCGGCGTAGACCAGTCTCTGCCTCGGCAGGTCGACCAGCAGGCTGTGAGCCCGCAAAAAATCCGCACCCAGAAGCGGTTGGGCTACGGCGGCCAGTGTGAAGTCCCACGTGAACCAGCTGGAGCCGAACTGTAGCTGCACCGTACGGGTGCTGTAGGTCCTTAACGTGCTGCTGTTCACGGCCCTCGGGGGGGACCCGGTGCCTTGTTGCGGGTGTCATCACTCGTCGGAGGTAAGATGCTGATCTCAGCACCGGTGTCGACCAAAAAACGGCATCCCGACCTCTTGTCCCACACATACAGGAGGCTATCCCGATGGCCAGCCGCTGTAGCCATCAGCGGCGGCTGGCCCTGGCATTTCCTGGGAACTTGCATGGTGGGCTACAGCGGCGGGCTTCTGCGCCCCACCGCTGGTGGTAGAAACACCATTGTTTGTTGGGCTCCCCACCCCTGCCTCTGGGGTTAGCAGGCTCTGTGGCTGGGCCTGGTCTGGTTTGCTGCTGGGAGTGTGGCCTGGTGATCTGTGCGATGGACGCCCCACTCACCTTCTTGGCGTTCCACAGCAAGTCCGCCCGGGCTGCCACCTTCCGGGGGTCGCTGAAATCCGCGTCGGACAGCAGCAGGCATATGTCCTCGGGCAGCTGCTCCAGGAATGCCTGCTCAAACATGAGGCAGGGTTTGTGTCCGCCGGCCAGAGACAACATCTCATTCATTAAAGCCGATGGAGGTCTGTCTCCCAAGCCATCCAGGTGCAGTAAACGGGCAGCCCGCTCGCGCTGTGTGAGTCCGACAGTCCTTATGAGCAGGGCTTTGAATTCCGTGTACTTTGCCGTCCGCTGGGGGAGACTGTACGAACTCCTCAACCTGGGCCGCTGTGTCCTGGTCGAGGGAGCTCACCACGTAGTAGTAACGTGTGTCCTCTGAGGTTATCTGCCGAACGTGGAATTGGGCTTCTGCTTGCTGGAACCAGAGGTGAGGTCGCAGCGTCCAGAAGCTTGGCAGTTTCAACAAAACCGCATGAACAGATATGGCGTCGGTCATCTCCGGTCCAAATATTGTTTGGACCGTCGGGGTCACCAATTGTAGCGGTGTGCTACACGCAGCGCTAAAATAACGACACGGAGTCGGTAAACTGCAGTTAAAGAAGATTTTATTCGAACTTCACAGCCTTTCTTTAAAGCCTCCCTGATCCCGCCCTCCCCGGGCGCGGATGCGGTAGGGGGCACGTACTCACAATCCCCCGCAGGCTTTTCCCTTTGTTGGTGAAGCAGACCTGGCGCCCTTTTGGGACTGGCCTTTGTGCCCGCGTGCTGGCTATTTGTGAACCGGTTCGAGTGCGCTAGGAAGTGGGTCGCCACAGTATCATCTCATCGTCGTCTGTTTCCATCAGGGCAGGCAGGTCACCTTCTTCTGTGTCTGCCCGCCTCAATGTCGAAGGCTGAGTTTCCTCGTCTGCTGTGGCTGATGTGGAAGGCTTGAAAAACGACAGTATGCTTGACTGCTTAACCTCACGTATCTTTCTATCATACAGTTCTTTTTAAGCACTCAAACCATCCAGCAAATATGCCCTAAACCTACGCACCCTTTCAAAATTAAAGTCATACTTTTCTGCAATCATTGCAGTGTTGTCAATCACAGTGAAAATCTCACGCAATTGCTTCCCATTCAGTTCCTGGACAACTTCACTTTTGGGCCGTTCGCTACTGCGTTTGGCTTCAATTGTTATCCTTTCCTCTTCATCTGTCACTTCTTAGTCATGGGATGCCAAAACCTCTTCAACATCATCTTCGTCAACTTCCACAAACCCTTAGCCAAACTCAGTATGTCCTTACTTCGTTCACCATGATCGAAACGCTTAATTATGTCTGGTTTTACGCTAAGTGTAACACCCTTACGCGCCCTTTTAGGCTTTTCCGATACCTTAGAACTCATCTTGCTAACGGATGCACAAAATAAATCGACATAAAGCACAGATGCACACAGGCACGTGTTTATGCAATGCCGGCTAGAATGCAGTCCCGGGGGAGGGACTTGGCTGCTCGGCACGCACTGCCTTTTCTCATAATAATGAAAACACTTTCTGTTAGCGAAAACAGTTAACTAATGTAGGTCTTTCATAACAGCGAGTTGATGTAAAGCGAACGTTCGAAAAACGGGGGACACCTGTACTTGCCCCATGTCTACCCTGCCTTTTTAAAAATTAATTTTTACGCATTGGTTTTGCCACAGGTAAGTACTTATATTATTATGTGTTATTGATTATGTTCTGAAAGAGTTTGAATGCCTCACTTTTATTTTGCAAGTAATTTATATTGTCAGGCCTGTATAATGGCTTCTTTATTGGAAGATAACAGTAGCAGCATCTTGGAACCTAGGCAAGATGCAACTGTGTTTAGCACAAGTATTTCTGAATCTCTCCAGCAGCAGTTGGCTGAAGTTTTTGTACTTGAAGAATGTGCTTAAATACCATGCATTTGTGCTATCTCCAGTCAAGGCTGTTGGTGTTCAGATAGTTAGGTAATTACTTTAGAATTTCGCTCTAAATAAAATTCTACTCCATTTTTCAGAAAATGGCAGTAGAATTAGGTTTGGGATCTGTAGTGTTATCAAGTTTAAAGATTGTTTTAATTTGTAATAGAAATTGTGTTTTCTGTGAATCTTGTATACTGTTAACAAGCTGATTACAAAGTCTATTTTTCACGCTCCTGGTCCTATTGTCTTAATTTCCACTTCTCCCATTCTTGAATTCTTCCAGGCCCACGGGTGGAGTAGCAGAGCAGTTTTCTTGTTTGTTTTTAGTGGTGGGTGGCTAGCAGATCAGCAGCTTCACGTTTTTAATGCCTGTTCTGTTGCTTCATCTTTCACTTTACGACACTTTTTTTTCACTGTTCTCAGTGTTGTCTAAAGTGCTTACTGAAGGTTGTAAATCATTTAAAACTCTTCTATTTTGTTAAAGTAAGCCAATCTTTCTTTATAGATGCGCAGTTCAATGTACGTTACATTGAAAACAAAATGTGAATGTGATAACATGTTCGATAGTTGGCCCTTTTAAAGAATAAAGAACAATTGTCATCTTTAAAAACATCCTTTTCAAATTGAATGGGTACTAGACTGTTCCCAGCTGAGGGTTTTTCCATTTCAGACCGATTTCAGTGGGCTATTAGGCGTAATGCAGTTTACTCTTCTCCGGCTTTAAATGCAGAATTAAAGTGCAGCACTGCTTCATCTTGTGAGCTCCTCTACTGGTTGGAGGGTGATGCAGCGGGGGGGGGGGGGTGAGTTTGGTTGGCGGTATGTGAGGAGGCGTGGAGAATTGCCTTGTTAAACCATCAGCTGAGGGGCCCACAGGAAATGAACTCTCCATCCTCCAGTTAATATTGACCTCCTGGCTCCAGTCCAAATTGTGTTGCAGTTGAATAGCAGAACAGCACAGTTTTACTATTCAGTACACAGTCAACTCCTATAGTGTATGACAGCTTTGAGATGAATGTTATTGAAGAAAGCTGCTGTTTATTCCATCGGCAGGAAAAGAAATCACTTGAGTTGCAATCAGTGAGCATGCAAAGTGAGTTCGGCGATTATAATTTAAAGGAAAAGGAAAATGTTGGGATGTAAAATTGTGTCCCTGAGAAAATGCAGCAGCATTCCATGTCATAGGAAGCTGAGGAACTTTTACTCCAGGGAGAATGGAATGGATAACTTGGAATACTGGATTTGCTTTAAATTAGATAGTTAAGAAATTAAGGGAAATACCACGGCACAGTCATGCGTCGCTTTGACAAGCTGAAGAGATCCATTCCTTTTCTGGCACGTTTTCATGTTTATAAAGTAAGTTACTTGGTAGCTTTGATTTTTTTAAAGACGATTCCTTTTAAAAGAACTGTCATGTTGATACATCTGGGTTTATTGTGCTGCTCTGCCTATGATTGCTATGAAAAGAGAAGTCACTGTTGTTACGCATGCACCTTGCATAAGGGGAACGCTAGTGTGTACAGATCAACTTAGTATCCCAGATATGTTAAATTGTTCTTTGTTACGGTAGCCTTTAAAATAATGCTCTGCATTTTACTTGAGCCAGCCAGGGTGGTTAAGAGGGAGACTCAGATGGTTCAGCAGCCTAGTGTCTCTGTAAATTCTATGGAGTTTTGTCCTGAGGAGGACATTATAGTATATTACCAGACTAATATGCAGGAAGAATTCCTGAGCAATACAAAGCAATGTTCATCAGAAAGATGAACTTCAGAGTGAAACCATCATTTAGAAGCTGCATATTTCTATACATCAATGGATTATGGCTGCTGATATACACAGGTTCTAAAATATGAATGAATCAAAAGCTGAATGTGTATTTTAACATTTAGGTTACAGTTTCTGCAAATACAGCCTGCTATTTGCACCAGCATCGACTTCAGTTTTTCACAATACAAAGACACAAGTAATATTTCAACCAACACCGCAAGTAAATCTGCAGATGCTTGAAATCCAAAGCAACATACACAAAATGCTGAAGGAACTCAGCAGGTCAGACATCATCTATGGAAAAGAGTACAGGCGATGTTTCGGCCCAAGGTCTCTGCTGAGTTCCTGCATCTTTTTGTGGGTGTTACTTATAATTAACACCTTGGTTTCACAAACATTGCATGCATGTGTGAGATGTACTGTGTGATTAGTTTAGATACAAGTATAAAATATGTTTTAGCAATAGTAATAAATATTGTTTTTTGTCAGATCTTCCCAAGTTGATCCACAACTAAATTTTGAAAAGCTGCAAATTCAGGAAATCTACAACTATAACAGGAAAAGCTGAAATGATCAGGCAGCATCTGTGAAACAGAGTTAATCTTCCAGGTTAATAACGTTTCTTCGGATTTTAATAAATGATCATTGATCAGAACATTAAACTGTTCTTCTTCCTTGTCTATAATTGTTAGTTGACATAATTATTTTCAACATTTTTGTTTTGATACATAATTGGCCTTCTTGTAAACAGACTTAAGTATAGGGCTGCAGATATAATGGGAGTGGACTACTGAGATCATATTATATAATTGGCAACAAGTATTTAGCATTGATATTTTGAAATTGTATGTTGAATGGTTCCAGTTAAAAAGGGGAAAATGAAAATTTAAAATCTGAGTTAAGGGTGCTAATTCTGTCGATGTGCAAAAGAGTAACAGCTGACTATTTCATTAGTAAATATTCATTTAGTAAGATTGATCCTGTCCTCACCCAACCTTCAAATGTACTCTTTCCAAATGGAACTTGTAAATGATATTCAAGAAATAGAATACTACGTAATAATTATTTTATCATTCTTCCCTTGCTGGCTCTCCAAGTGTCTACTGGTCTAAATTATCTATGTCTATGATAACAGTAAGGAAACTCATTTGTCTCAGCAAATATGTAAAACTAAAGTCATGTTAACCATAATTTTTAACGTTGGACAAAAATATCATAAGCCATGTGCCTAGAAATTTCAAATTCAGAAAGGTGGCAGTTAATTCTTCAATTGCAAATTTAGAATAATTATCCCTCCTTTATCTTTCAGCAACAAAACGATACAAGGAATATGGTAGGCAGGGAGAAATATATTTAATGTTAACTTTTCTCCTGTTGTTCATTAGGAAAATAATACTGAAAATAATTAACCAAAGTGAAATCCCGTAGCCCAGTGGAAACTTGCCTAATGGGGTTTTCCCACTCTGTGCACCGCCATCGTCTGTGATTGGGCTGAGAAATGGCAAATGGAATGTAAAGTGTTGCACTTTGAGAGGTAAAATGTAAGGGAAAAGTACGGATTAAATGGCAGGACCCTTTTGGAACATTGATCTTGGCATCCAATCCCATAGCTCCCTGAAAATAACAACAAAAATGCAAAGGTTGTTATGGAAGCAGTATGGTAGGTTGCCTTCACTGGTCAGGACATTGAGGACAGGAATTTAAGTGTTTCAGCTGTATTAAACTTTGTATAGGCTACATTTGAAATAATGTGTGCAATACTGCTTGCCATATTACAGAAAAGATGTGGAGGCTTTGGAAAGGGTGCAGGAGAGGAGTACCAAGATGTTGCCTGGATTAGAGAGTGTTAGCTATAAAGGGGGACTGGGCAAACGTGGATTGTTTTTTCTATAGCATTCTCTGAGAAACATAGTCTTTTTCCCAGGAATGTGAATATGCAGAGAAATGGATGTGTGTGGATCATTTGCAGCCAAATGACTATGGTTTAATTTGGCATCACATTAGGCACAGACATAATGAGCTGAACTGCCTTTTGCTGTGCTCTACTGTTCTATGTTCTGATGGTTACTGATATGGAAGAACTCCAGGGCACACTTGTATTAAGGTTGCCTCCTATTGCTTACTGTGATCTTGTCAATTGCTCTGAAGCTATCTGACTCCAGTACCAGCTAAATTTATAGCTTATTCTTGGAATCGTTCAGACTATTGGCAGATGAGTGCAGTAGTGTGATTGTGTAATGCAACAACAGTGGCATCTAAGTCTAGATAATGCGAGTTGTAAATGACTGAAAGAATTTGAAAGCAACACAAATAGATTAGATCACAACAAAATCTGGAGGAAATTCAATAACTGAGTTGGGGGTGTTTGAAGTCTGGGAAATATGAGGCAAGTGAAAATGGAAAGATTGAAGGGGAAGGACAACTGAGATCAGGAAGAGGCAAACTGGGGTTTGGAGGATATTAGGATGCTAATAAAATAGAAAGAAAGATGATCAGGTGGGATAATTTTTTAAGTTCAGTCGTGATCTCATGGGATTGTTCAGGCAGCTAGAGGGTGAATGACCTACTCCCACTCATCTGCTGCATGTATGAGTGGAAAAGGCTTCTGTATCACTCAGTAGAATCCCAGTGGGCACTATTTTTACTTGATGGTTGCATTTAGAACCTGGTAATTGCATCAAGGAATAAAAAAATCAGCAGAGCTGTGTTTAACTTCTAATATGTGATACTAATAGTTCATGAGATCTGGACTAGACACATTATCAGTGATTGTTTTTACAACATAGAATGTAGAAAGTAGTAAGTGTAGCAATTAGCATAGATTTAATTTACTTTTTGGAATCAGTATTTGTAAAACCCTCTTAAAATTTATCATATATTCATGGAAAAAAACATTAGAGTGATTCATTAACATTGTTGTGTTGGAGAGGTCCTTCTGCAGGTTTTTCCCTAATATTTTGTCTCTAGTTGAGGTCACAGCTGTTGCAAGTATTGTGTTAATTCTCAGTGGATGTATTTTCTATATCTTGTCAATCTGGCACAATGGATCTGCATGAGCTTGTGGAGGTCAGCTCTAATATGTAGTTTATATCCGAACAGCTGTTACCTCATGATTAATTTTTTTTAGAAGGAGGTGTAGTTTGTTTTTGTAAATTCTTGTGCAGTCAAAACTGTGGTGAAAATAAGTCAGATTTTTGTTGGCATATTTGAGGGTAGTATTTAGTTTATGAAAGCAAATCTTTGACATGGGGCTAGCTTAGTCTGTACTCTCATTCTTGTGTGCACATTCTTTCATTCAGTACCCTCTTTTCCTCTTCAATGCATGTCCACTTGTGTAAAATTTCATTTCCTGTACGCTGAATGTTCCTAGTCTGCCCAAGTGAAGATTTCAAACCTTTGCTATTGGCACTGCACTTGAGAGTTTAGTGCTGCAGAATGCACACTGGACCAAGTAGCAGGTAATTGAAATATGGCCAGATCTGAAATTTTGGCTTGTCTCATTAGTTCCAAGATCCTGCTCTTCTGTCTTTTCCTGCCATCACTAGAGTTGCATATAGATATGCCAGTAATTGTATATGTTTGCCTTTGGTCTCATTTTCCCTTGCCAAGGATTTATTTTACACATCTTTATTTTTATGAGCAGTGATTTAATTTAACATGAATGTTCTGGACTGGCAATGAAGGGGGCAGAAATCAGATTAAGAATGTCTGATAAATAAGATGCTAGAACATCAGAGACATCTTCTTTTTCCAAAGAACAGGTTTCCCTTCCACGTGATCAATGCTGCATTCACCTGAATCTCCTCTCTTTCCTGCACATCTACACTCACCATATCTTGTCATCTTAGTTTATGATTGTAACAGGGTTAGGGTTCTCTGTTGTGCATTGCCCAACATTGTCAGCATTTGCAGAATCTTTTCTGTTTATGATTTAAATCGTGTTCTTCATGGCAGCAATAATTTTTATCTTCCTGTGCACTTCAGAGAGATGGCCTGCTCAAAACTGGCACCTCAAAGCCTTGGAGAGGTTTCACCAACATTATTTTGGGGAAATGCTGCCTTCTAAATCCCTTCAGAAACAAGAGAAAATTTGCAGATGCTTGAAATCCAAGCAACATACACAAAATGCTGGAGGAACTTAGCAGGTCAGGCAGCTTCTGTACAGTTGAGGTTTCAGGCTGAGCTCCTTCAGTAGGTATCTTTTCGAGAGATGCTGCTGGGCTTTTAGAGTTCCTCAAGCACTTTGTGTGTGTTGCTTCTAAATCCCTTCATGGGATAAGTGAATCAATCTTATAATATCATGACTCTTGAGGCTTCAGTTGTGTTTGATCTGCTCCAGTGACTGGGCTGACACTTGAACCCCAGAACTTCTAGCTTCAATTTCCATCATTGTATCATTACCAGACATAGGTTATTTAGGTCCTCATGGCTGTTCCCCAGTTCAATAATATCATGGCACATGGTAGCTCTTGCACCATATTTCTTAATATTCTCAATCTTTGTCTTGAATAAACTTCACGACTGAGCTGCAACATGGAATTAGTATAGATGTTGATATAGATAGTTGGTACATCTATGCCATTATTAGTATAGATGGTTGGCATAGTGGACTAAATGGCCTTTCCTTCAAATGTAAAGCCTAGCAACATGTTGCCCATCTTCTTAAATGCTTGCTGAGTCTGTATACTAATTTTAGTGATTCTTCTATTTGGGTCCCTCTAGTTACCAGTTTTCAAATTCTCACCATTTGGGGAAAAAAAGCTTTCCTTTTTCTCTATTAAAATAGATAATCGCTCATTTTTCCATGTCTTTGTCCACTTACATGATTTTACCTGTCACTTGACCTGTCTAGATCCTCCCTCGTGTTAGGGTTAGGGACCTCTTTAAGACCCCCATACAGTCTATTGTGATGATAATTGGGGTTTGCTGACTGCAAAGTTCTAAACTCGAGTGAAGACCTACAGTGCTATCCAATATAGATAGCTATGGGTAGAGGAGTTCACTTTGCCGTTTATACTCCACAGCAAGTTTAGCTGTCAGTACCTATTGTTGAGCGGTGGGTACCTTCTTACCAAGGAGGAGATACTTCCAGCTAACAAAGTAATTTAAATACAGTTCATTTATTTTTCATGATAATGTTTAAATCCAAATAACATTCTTAAAGCACATTGAAAGCTCTGAGGATTTCTAGCTTATAAGACTTCCAAATTACAAACCATTTCTAAAACCTAAAAGGGTTTCCATAACAGTTATAATTCTTGTAAGCAAAAATGACATACCAACAAGATGCAGACAAGCCAGTTGTCCATTTCAGGAATCGAAGGAAAAGGAATGAATTCTGGTTCACCCTGTGTTTCTGTCATTTTCCTTGATGTTCTGATACCATTCCTAAAAAGTCTGAAATGCTCACTGACGATCAACACTGGCACATTTCAGGGGAGTGTGCTTAGCCCACTTCACTTGACTTCGGTTGTCCATCGGAATCCAATGATGACGTCCACTCCTTTAACGGTGAGATCTTTGACTATACAGTCCTATCCTGGACCCACAAGTTCTATTGCAGGTGGGACATGTATATGTGGTAGTGGTGATAGTGATGGTAACCATGGCTGCATTTCTTCTGGCTCTCTTCTGCTGTCTTATGGTTATTCTTTCCATCTCCAGAATACGAACCCTGTTGCTACACAGCTGTTGCCAAGTGTTAAGGTCAGCAGCAACATCCTCCAGCTCCTTGGGTCTGATCTTGCACTTCCTTAAAGCATTTTTCATCACATCCTTTTAACGCTTCTTCAGCCCTCCAGCCTAGCATCGACCATGATGTAGCTGACCGTATAACACTCTGCAGGGTAGCCTACATAGGGGGCATCCTTATCACTTGTCCCAGCCACTGCAGCGGACACTGGGTGATCATGGCCTCAATACTTCTGCAGTTGGTCTTTACAAGTATTTCAGTGTGAGGCACCCGCTCACACCAGGTAATTTCCAGGATGTGCTGAAGGCAGCTTATGTGGAGCGCTTCAAGGACTTGATGTGACGGCTGTAGGTTATCCAAGCTTCACAGCTATAAGGGAGGCAGTGGATGTCAGGTTAGGTGGCAACCTCTTTAACATCAGGAGGCTCCACGCAACCACCAAACTCTGTAGAGAATGGGTCCTGGAGCTGCAGTATGCAGATGACTGTGCTCTTGTGGCCCATGCTCCGGAGGATCTTCAGACTGTCCTTGCTGTGACAGTGAGAGCATACAGCAGGATGGGGCTGGCTGTCAGTGCCACCAAGACAGAAGTGGTTTGCCAGTGGAGTACCAGTGTCCCACCCACCCTATCTTCCTTCACTGTTGATGAAAAGCTGTCAGTAGTGCCATTTTAAAAAATATCTGGGGAGCATTCTCTCTGAGAATTGACAACGACATCCAGAGCTGTATTAAACAGGTTGCCTTCAGGAGACTTAGGCATAGAGTCTTTCAGAACAGGAGCCTTCGTCCCTCCACAAAGGTCGCTGTGTACCAAGCGGTCTGTGTCACCACCCTCCTTTATAGCTTAGCCCACTGCTCTACTCTCTATTTGTACATGACTGTGTGGCTAGGCATAGCTCAAATATCATCTATAAATTTGCTGACAATACAACCATTGTTGGTAAATCTCAGGTGGTGTCGAGAGGGTGTATGGGAGTGAGGTATTCCAACTAGTGGAGTGGTGCTGCAGAAACAACCTGGCACTCAATGTCAGTAAGATGAAAGAGCTGATTGTGGACTTCCGGAAGGGTAAGGCGAAGGAACAGATAGATACCAATCCTCATTGGGGGATCAGAAGTGGAGAGAGTGAGCAGCTTCAAGTTCCTGGGTGTCAAGATCTCTGAGGGTCTAACCTGGTCCCAACATATCGATGTAGTGATAAAGAAGGCAAGACAGCGGCTCTACTGCGTTTGGCGTTTGAAGAGATTTGACATATCAACAAATTCACTCAAAAACTTCTATAGTTGTACTGTGGAGAGTATTCTGACAGGCTGCAACACTATCTGGTGTGGGGGGTTGGGGCTACTGCACAAGACTGAAAGAAGCCGCAGAAGGTTATAAATCTCGTCAGCTCCATCTTGGGTACCCAGGGACATCTTTAGGGAGCGGTGTCTCAGAAAGGCAACTTCCATTATTAAGGACCTCCAGCGCCCAAGTGTGCCTTTCTCTCACTGTTGCCATCAGGTAGGAGGTACAGAAGCCTGAAGGCATACAGTTAGCGATTCAGGAACAGCCTCTTCCCCTCTGCCATCCGACTCCTAAATGGACATTTAATTTTTGGACACTACCTCACTTTTTAAAGAATATACAATATTTCTGTTTTTGCACATTTTTTAATCTATTCAATGTATGTAATTGATTTACTTGTTTATTATTATTATAGATCGACCTTCACTAATCTGGCACTATTGGGACCTGTGGAGTGCTGGATTAGTGAAAATGCCGAATTGCCGAAGGATCACATTAAGCAATAGTTAATCGCCTCATCATACCTTTAAAATATCATGTGAATCAGTACAAGTTAGATAATAATGAAACAGAAATATTTAATGAGTAGGAAGTGAAATTTTAATAAAGTAATATACTGTACAGGCACAGATAAAATAAAGGTAACAGGTAAATGTACAGGAATTAACTTATACAGAACAGTTCAGCACTTCTGCTTCTAAAGTGAGACATTTAATATACCTTCAGGCAAAGTTGCATGTTTGCAAGTGTGGGGTTGTCAGGATCGTCAACATCTTCATTTGAAAAATGAGTGAAACATCAGGAACTGGTGCTGAAACTGGCACAACAGTTTCTTCAAACACTGTTGATGTTGGTGGCAGCACTTCTGGGTGAGCAGAAGCAGAAGTCGGAGAAAGGAGGTCTATACGCCACATTTCATGCAACCGCCAGGCGGCAAAGGATTTGGCGCTGGGCTCTTCCCTTTTCACTCGCGGTTACTGAGGGAATCCTCGTTAGTTTCTTTTCCTCCACTTAGTAAAATGCTTAAATTCAGCGGGTCTCCACATCTGGTCTGAGGTCGTGGGCAGAAGAGAACGGAGCACCGGCCGGGCGACGCAGGAGGGCAGTGTGTGACTGCCAGCAGGCCGGGGAGAAGGAGGACCTACCCAGCGTGCTCCCCCACCATTGGCAGCTGCTGGGCAGCAGCGCCTCACACAAATTATATTAATAAATGCAGGAAAACAAGCAGGAATCATCTGTCTGTGCTTACAAGAGCGCGCCACCACGTGAACAGATCAGCAGATTGGTACGGTGGCCCAGGAAATTTGAAATTACAGTTCCGCAGAAAATTTGAGATCAGTGCCGGATTATCAAAGGAACCAGATTACAGGTAGTCAGATTAGTGAAGGTCGACTATTATTTTTACTTTATTTATTCTTATTTTTTTCTCTCTGCTAGATTATGCATTGCATTAAGCTGCTGCTAAGTTAACAAATTTCACATCACATGCCGGTGGTAATAAACCTGATTCTGATACATTTATACTGTATCTTTGCCACATGGGTGACTTCACTTTCTCAGAAACCTTTCACACAAGTGGTGTAAAAGCTTCAGGAGTCAGAGTTCCCAGCTCTCCACAATTAATGCTGATTCCCTGAACACACCAATCTTCCAACTATTAGCAAATCAGCTGTTTAATATGCTAAGTGATTGTATCAGTCAAGTCTGCAAGCTTCTTTGTACTCAACAATTTAACCAGCATTGTATAATTTGAAACAAGCCTAATTAACATAACCATTGTCTTGCACTGCATCTCTGGAGTAATAAGTCCAGGTGCTGTGTGGCTAGCAAGTCTATGCTTTAGGCAGTGTTTGATTGCACACATACATTCACAGGCACACACAATGCTGGAGGAGCTCAGTAAATCAGGCAGCATCTGGAAATGAATAAACAGTTGACGTTTCAGGTCAAGACCCTTCTTTAAGACTGATATCAGATTCCTTCTTTGTCCCTTCTCTGTGCTCACCTCTTCTTTCCACTATCTTAATTCTAGAGTTCCTCTTGCCCTTGCCTACCACTCCATGAACTTCTGCATTGAACACTTCATCTTTTGCAACTTCTGCCATCTCCGAGATGGATCCTGCCACCATCGTGTCTTTACCTTTCTACTTTCTGCAGGGATTGCTTCTTCTGTGAGTCCCTTGTCCATTCATCCCTCCCATTAATCTTTCTCCCAACATTTATCCTTTCAAGCAGACAAATTGCTACATTTGCCCATTCACCTCCTCCCTCACCTCCATTCAGGGCTCCTGACACTCCTTACAGGTGGGGCAGGGCTTCACCTGCGATTCTGCTGGGATCATCTGATGTGTGCGGTGTTCCGATGCAGCCTCCTCTACATTGGTGAGACCCACCGTAGCTTGGGCAACCACTTCGTTGAGCATCTCTGCTCCATCTGCCAAAAGCGGATCTTCCGAGTGACTAAACGTTTTAATTCGGATTCCCGTTCCCGTTCCAACATGTCGGCTCATGGCCTTCACTTTTGCCATGATGAAGCCATCCTCACGTGGAGGAGCAACACCTTGTATTTTTGAATAGCCTCCAACCTGATGGCATGAATATCGATTTCTCATTCTGGTTTAAAAAAAATTTCCCCCTCCCTCACCTCTTCTTCTATTCCTCGCTTTGGTCTTTTATCTCTTCTCACCTGTATATCATCTCCCCCTAGGTTTCCTTCTTCCCTTTCTCCCGTGGTCCACTCTCCTCTCCTATCAGATTCCTTCCTCTCCAGTCCTTTATCTTTCCCACCCACTTGGCCTCAACTATCACCTTCTAGTATGTCCTCCTTCGCCTCTCCCCCCTCCACCTTTTTATTTTGGCTGCTTCCCTCTTTTCCAGTTGTAAAGAAAAGTCTCAGCTCAAAACATCGACTATTTATTCATTTCCATAGCATGATCTACTGAGTTCCTCCAGCATTTTGTGTACGTTCTGGATTTCCCGCATCTGCAGAATCTCTTGTGCTTGTTTACAAAGCTGTCCTTTTAACGTTAAACTGCTTACTGCTTGCCATTTGCATTAAGAACGGAAGACTGGCTCCCGTTTACGACAAGCAGCTAAACAAAGAATAGTAATTGGAAGTTTAAATAACTCAATAACACCACTTTTGATCTTTAGAAGTTCACAACTGCTGTCTTTAGAAAGCTGAATGGCAAAAAAGAAAGAAGAGCCCCCCTTGGCCCTGGACAGTGAATATCCATCACACTACAGTGCCACCTAGCGTGGTGTCATCATCTTGAAAAAACACTGGAAACATTACAAGAATATTTTCAATGTCTCCTTGTTAAAAACATGCTCTCAAAGGAACAAGCCCATGACCAATTAATGTGGGAAGCGTATACAGAAAGACATCCAGGTGACACCCACAATCCTTTGTGAGCAGGCAGAAGTTGATTAAAGAAAGAAGGACTGCTCCACTTCTCAAACAACTTATCCAGCAAATATTTCCTGCACCTTCAGCTAATCTTCAAGGTACCCCAACTGAAGTAGAAACAATTCACTCTTGAGGGACTGCCTGAAAAAGAAAAGGCCACTCCTCTCCACCGTCCACTGATTTATGGTAATGCAAATACGTGAAAGGCAATAATCCAGAGAAACCCCAAGATAATAAAGGGGAAATATACTGGAACTATTACCACCTGAATTATTTCAACTATTTCAAGAATGTTCACAGGTGGAGTACAGTCTTCAACTGTATTTAATGTGATCTTTAAATTTGCCTTTCATTTCAGAACAGGTCAATGACAAACCACATGTCACTAACAATTACTGACATTTAACCTGAGTGCTTCCTAAGGATTAAAAGTGTAGATGAGTGAGTCAGTAGCCATGTTTTGTTAACTGGTTGCATAATCAACAATATTTAGCCAGAGGAGGCGTTGAATAGTCTACTTCAACAGTTGATTGCTTGTAACTACTCTGTTTCCTGCTGGGCAGACAGTAGTTGGTGCAGTACTTTTGACTGTATACCACTGTTTATGTAGAATGAATCCAGCAGATAACAAACTTGGTTGATACTTGCAAAATTAAATTCCGTTGCACAGTGCGAAATGTGCCACATAGAGCTTTTTAAAGTGATTTTTTTTAAAACAAAACAGTAACAGCACTGTGCTTTTGGAGGGAAAACATTTTACTCCCAGCTGCATCATTCATACTTCAAGATGGTCTGCACAAAAGTGGATTATGCTCTAGCAAATTCATTGCCTCCTATTAAAAGCTTTAGTACAGAGAAAGCTGAAATCTCACACTCATACACTGATTTCTTTCATTGCTTTAGGTCATTCTATTCTCTGTCGCTAAAGCTAGTGTCATGTTGCCACTCCAATTGCAGTTTTAACAATTGAGTGTATCTGGATTTAAAGTGCCTCCTTCACTCATCCACATTTAGTGCTGTATTATGAGTAATGGCTCTATTTATGTGCATTTGTTGTATAAGTGCCCAGTTATGCAAGTTATTGAACCAGAATTTACTGAACCGTATGCAAGTGGGTGTAGGTTGAGGATGTTCCATATTCGATTTCATGACTTTTTGAGGGGTAGGAGATTGGGTAGGCGGGTAACTGGGGGAGGCGGGCTGCGGTTTGATGGGCTGTTTAATATTTGGAGCTCACAAAACTGTTGTCAATATTTGCTTTGGCATGTCTACTAAACATCAGTTTAAAGGACAGGAAGCTTTTGTGCTAGCAGATTTCTACAGCTTCTGTTGTACTTGTGCTTATTTCATTCAATTCTCCAGTTTTTCTAATGGAAGATGGTTAAATAGGAGTAGATATTGCTTAAAAGGAAAATGAATTGCAAGTATTGCACAATCCATCTGCAATCACATAGCTTACCTTCCTCCAACATCATCTTTTACCCACCAGGCCCCTTAACTTTCCCTCTAATACCCTCAAACTTGTTTGGTCCTTGTTTCAAAGTACTACATATAAATGGTCATGAGAAGGAGCATGGCTTTGCTTTTAGTGGGTTTTGTTTTTATTTATTCTGGTTATAGCTAGAATTTGAAATGCTGATAAATGTTTCACATGAAGGCATTTTATGGTAATAAAGCCTTACTTTACAATTCTGCACAACTTTCATTATTCTGAAAACAATTCAGGTATATATCTGTCAACCAGTGAGCTGGACTTACAACACTGGGTTTTGATCAAGAGGGCAAAGGTTTATGTAAGGGGTCGTTACTTTCTGTTCTTTCCAAATGAATCATTTTCAATTAAAATTGTATCTTCATGCACTTGTCATAAATTTATAAAATCCAATTTTAGTTTTGGTTTCCAGTCTTAAAATGAAAAAAGCATGTGGGAAATCTGTCACAGAAATGAAATTCATTGTTGTTTGTTATGAAGCATCATGCTGAAATCCCTTGACCTGAACGAATAAGTGATGTGTGATTTATATTTGCTTTCTCTTGTGATTCATAGTTTTCAGCCCAGTGGTCTGTAAGATATTGTCCTGTGCTCTCACTTGGGCTGAATTTTAATCATTTAGTGAGTTGGATACTCCCACTTCCTGTTTGTATGACTTTTGACTTCATTTTCCGAGAAACATTTGCTACAAATTATGCAGTTGTATCAAGTCATTGTAGGGAATTCTCATGAGAGAAACAAAGACTGACTTTTTCATTTACTGGTTCCTTGCATGATTTTTTACATGTTGATGGCATACAATTTAAATTGTTAGGAAATGCTGCGTTTGTGTTGTTGGGTGTATTGCATTTCTAATAAGCTACAAATGGGTGAAAGGATTCTATCCATCACGTTTGTTACATTGTTCAAAAGGGCAGTACAATATCCTAGTAGCACAAGTTTTAGATATGGGCTGACTGACATTTATTTCTGCTGTGGTAACTCTAGCCTCTGAGTCCTATTCCAGATAGTTAAAACAACATAAAAGATCCATGTTGATCATCAAGTATCGGTCTCTATTGATCTCATTTACCAATACACTGTTCATATTAGCAATACAAATGTTTGTCTAGGTACTGCTTGCATGTTATGTGAGTACTTCTTTTCACCATCCATTAAGACAGTGCATACCTAAATCCAGCCACACTCTTGATAATCTTTAAACCTCTTACTCCTTACCCTAACACTCGGCTTACATATACTTAATTAATAGCTAAAACACTATTTTGATGCCTGTACAGCACTTCAACAAGGATATCGGTTGCTTCAGAAAAACAAGTGGCTAAGCTGATGATATAGGGGGAAAGGCTTCAGATTTCTGGAACCTTGGAGTCAGGTCTGGGGAAAGTGGAACCAGATCAGGGCATATGGATTGCATCTCAACAGAGTTAAGGTCAGTGACCTTGGAGGAAGGTTCCCTAATACTCCTCATGCAGGATGATGGACATTGTACGAAAAAGTCAGGCAAAGTGCAGAAAAAATCAGGAGAGATAAAATTACATGGATCAAGAAATTAAAATTTTTGGCCAAACAAGACCAAGAAGGAATTCAAAGAATTCAGGGTATGCTTAAAGTAAGTTTATAGTGCTGGTATGAAAACACGGGAAGCGTATTAAACAAAATTGGGCTGCAGGCAGAATTAACCACTTGAAATGATGATGTTGCAAGAAACCTGGCTGAAAGATTGGAAGGAATAGGTTTTAAGTATTTCCAGTCAAATGGTGCTGAAGAAAGGTAGAGACTAAAAGAAAGGAGAGACTATGTCAGTGTTGATTCGAGAAAGCATGTTGGGATGATGGGATCTTATCGGATTAGATTCAACAAACAAGGAACAGTTCTGTTACTGGGAGTATTCAAGAGGTTGATGACTAGTGGAAGGGGTATTAAGGAACAATATTTCAGTGTACAGGATTGTTCAAAATCCATCATAACAATAACGTAACATTTCAACATGACAGATATGAACTGGGATTGCAAATACATAAGAGAAGATGTGGGAATATTTGTGATGTGTAAAGAGAACTTTCTTAATCATTTTGTTTTTCGTCTAGTGAGGAAGTCTGTATTGCTGGTCTTGGTTCTAGAAAGCAATGTGCAAAATGTTGGTGAGGCCACACTTGGAGTATTTTGTACAGTTTTGGTCACCTTGTTGCTGGAATGATGTCATTATGTTGGAAATGAAACTAAAGGAAATTTACAAGAATGTTGCCAGAGCTCAAGGGCTTAATAGGTTGGATAGGCTAGGATTTATTCCTGGAACAACAGGCAGTCCCTGGGTTATGAGCGAGTTCTGTTCCTGAGTCCGTCTTTAAGTCGGATTTGTACGTAAGTCGGAACAAGTACATCCGGTATTATTTAGTGTCAGTTAGTCAAACGTTTGTCTTAGTTATATAGAATATGTTTTACCTTTCTATGTATATAAAACACTTAAGAAACATATATATTCCAATAATTAAACCACTGCGTTGCTTAGTAATAATTGTAGCTTTCATCGGGGCAGGGTCTTTCACATGTCCATTATTCTGAATTTATTCTTTAAAATTGTTCCAATCGTTGACTGAATGTAGCCTAACGCTTTTCCAATGACTGATGGCGTTTCACCTCTTTCCAAATACTTTATTATTTCCACTTTATTTTCAATCATGATCGCTTCCCATCAACGGAACAGAAACACTCAGGCGGTGGGTCCCGATCTCTGCCGGCTCCCGAGGTTCGCTGGGTCCTAAGGACCACCACACTGAGTTCCCCGGGTCCTAAAGTCCACTGCACTGACACAGGTTAAATGGGACAAATGGGAGCTGTTCTGGGTTTGGGTATTTGATCTTCCACAATATTCCGCGTGGGAATTTAAACTGGAGGTGGCAGTGTTTTTTTGTTATGAGGTCAAGTTGCGAGCTCAACATCAACCCGGCACGGATGGTACAGGAGTCACTGGATCGACATCAACCCGGCACGGGAGTGGTCTGTCACTGGATTGAACTCGGGAACCTCCATTCTCGAGCCTGGCGCTGATCTCACTGCACCACCAGTCAACCGGAATGGTGGGGGGTCAGGGTGAATCTTGCTAAGGAAAATTTAAGCCAAATACAAAGTTACACACTCAACACAGTGTCAACGGCAACAATTAAAATGGTGGACGGCGTTGCGATCCGACTTAAAATGGTGGACAGTGTTCTCCTTCCTCGGTTCATAAGTATGAGTTGTCCGTAAGTCAAATGTTCGTAACTCGGGGACTACCTGTATAGCATCATGGGGGTCATGGATAGGGTGAATGCACATAGTTCTTTACTCAAGGAAAAAGAGCCAAAAACTAG
Organism: Hypanus sabinus; assembly: GCF_030144855.1. Classification (NCBI taxonomy): domain Eukaryota; kingdom Metazoa; phylum Chordata; class Chondrichthyes; order Myliobatiformes; family Dasyatidae; genus Hypanus; species Hypanus sabinus. The sequence continues at coordinate 37,508,893 of NC_082707.1, forward strand.
AGAGCATAGGTTTAAAGTAAGGAAGAAAAGATTTAAAAGGGACCAAAGAGCACCCTCTTGACATGGAAGTTGGTGCGTATTTGGAGTGAGTTGACAGAGAAAGTAGTTGTAGTAGGTACCATAATGATATTTAAAAGGTGTTTAGATAAAATACATTGCAGAAATTGGGCCAAATGCTGATCCAAGTCATCATAATTTCAAAGGTTTAGAGTTGTGTGGAAAACAATAAAGAGCATTGCAAGGTAAAAGTGGTCAATTTGAAAAGGGACTGTTTCAGTGGGATAAGAACAAATTTGCATAAGGTTAATTGGAGTCAATACTTGACTGGGAAGGTTGTAATAAAGGAGGCAATGTTTCAGCTACAGTGTAGAGATGCACATGAGAGATGAAGATAGGGAAATAAAAGCTAGTATTCCAGGCATCATTTTAAAAAACGATTGTGAGACAAATAGAATTGTTGCAACCAGCTGATTCTGTAAGTTGAGAAGGAAATAAAGAAATCGGAAAGAATATGATGGGGCATGTGGGGAAGGATTAGCAGTAAACATAAAAAGAATTTAAAACTATTTAACAAACATGTTTCAGAAAAAGTATTGGGTTTAATATCACTGACATGTGTCATGAAATTTGTTGTTTTGCAGCAGCAGTACATTGAAATACATGGTAATGAAAACTATAAATTACAAGTTGTAGGAGAGACCAAAAGGAAAATTGCTATTTGCAGGCTGAACACTTGACTGAAATATTTCCTTACCAAAGACATCAGATGCTGCTACTGGAGTATCAGCATGGGAAGATGTAGTTGAAAATTGAAAAAGAATGGTGCAACCTCTCACTGCTACGGGCAGAAGTTCCCACTTGCTTCAAAAAGGCAACAATTAAACCAGTGCCGAAGAAGAATAAAGTGAGCTGCCTTTATGACTATTGCCCGGTAGCACTCTCATCTACAGTGATGAAATGCTTTGAGAGGTTGGTCATGACTTGACTGAATTTCTGCCTCAGCAAGGGCAGTTGCAATTTGCCTGTCGTCAGAATAGGTCAATGGCAAATGCAATCTCAATGCCTCTTCACTTGGGTTTAGACTACCTGGATAGCACAAATACCTATGTCAAGATGCTGTTCATCGAGTATAGCTCAGCATTTAATACCATCATTCCCACATTCGTGATTGAGAAGTTACAGAACCTAGGCCTCTGTACCTCCCTCTACAATTGGATCCTCGACTTTCTATCCAGACAACCACAATCTGTGCGGATTGGCGATAACGTCTCTTTGCTGATGATCAACACCGGTACACCTCAGGCGTGTATGCTTAGCCCACTGCTCTATTCTCTCTATACCCATGACTCTTTGGCTAGGCATAGCTCAATGACCATCTATAAATTTGTTGATGATACAACCATCGTTGGTAGAATCTCAAGTGGCAACGACAGGGCATATAAGAGTAAGATATGCCAACTAGTGGAGTGGTGCTGCAGCAACAACCTGGCACTCAACATCAGTAAGATAAAAGAGCTGATTGTGGACTTCAGAAAGGGTAAGATGAAGGAACCCAAACCAATGCTCATAGAGGGATCAGAAGTGGAGAGAGTGAGCATTTTCAAGTTCCTAGGTGTCAAGATCTCTGAGGACCTAACCTGGTCCCACCATATTGATACAGTTATAAAGAAGGTAAGATAGTGATTATACAATTGGCCCTCCTTATCTGCGGGGGATTGGTTCAGGGACCCCACCCCCCGTCCCTGCAGATACCAAAAAAACGCAGATGCTCAATTCCGTGGACTTTAGGTTCTGGTGGAGTTCCGGACCTTATTTAACCTGTCTCAGTGCGATGGACTTTAGGACCTGGCGGAGATCAGGACCCACTGCCCGCTGTCCGGAAAACGATCACAATTGAAAATAAAGTGGAAATAATAAAGCGATCGGAAAGAGGTGAAACGCCATCGGTTATTGGAAAAGCATTAGGCTACAGTAAGCCAACGATCGGAACAATTTTAAAGGATAAAGTGAGGAAGAATGGAGCATATGAAGGCCCTGCCCTGATGAAAGCTACAATTATTACTAAGCAATACAGTGGTTTAATTATTGAAATACTTATGTTTCTTAAGTGTTCTATATGCATAGAAAGGTAAAATTATACCATATACTAAGAGAAACGTTTGACTAACTGACGCTAAATAATACCGGATGTTCCGACTTAGAGAACTTCCGTTTTTTTTGATTCCCAATCTGCGGTAACCTATGCACATCCTCCCGTATACTTCAAATCATTTTTAGATTACTTATAATACCTAATACGATGTAAATAGTTGTTATACTGTATTGTTTAGGGAATAATGGCAAAAGAGAAAATAATGTCTGTACATGCTCAAACAACAAGTGCTGTGGAGAGAATTGGGTTTTCTCAATCCGTGGTTGGTTGAATCTGTGCATGCGGAACCTGCGGATAAGGAGGGCCGACTGTACTTCATTAGGAGTTTGTAGAGATTTGGTATATCAACAAATACACTCAGAAGCTTCTCTAGATGTACCGTGGAGAGCATTCTGACAGGCTGTATGCGGGGGGGGGGGGGGGGGGAGGGAGGTGCTATTGCACAGGACTGGAAGAAGCTGCAGAGGGTTGAAAATTTAGTTGGCTCCAGCTTGAGTACTAGCCTACAAAGTACCCAGGACATCTTCAAGGAGTGGTGTGTCAGAAAAGCAGGATCCATTATTAAGGACCTCCAGCACCCATGACATGCCCTTTTCTCACTGTTACCATCGGGTAGGAGGTACAGAAGCCTGAGGCACACAGTCAGCGATTCAGGAAGAGCTTCTTTCCTCTGCCATCCGATTCCTGAATGGACATTGAACCCTTGAACACTACCTCACTTTTAAATATATATTACTTCTGTTCTTTGAACGATTTTTAATCTATTCAATACACATATACTGCAATTGATTTATTTATTATTTTTTACTTCTATATTTTGTATTGTATGGAACTTCTGCTGCTAAGCTAACAAATTTCACGACATATGCTGGTGATAATAATTCTGATTCTGAAAGAAAGGCTAGTTATAATGAGTAGTGAATTCAACTTGCCTTGTGTGGATGGGAAACATCTAAAGCTATTGAGGTAAGAGGTAACTGCAGAGGTTTTGGCCAGAATCTTCCAAGCATTTCTATAGAATCCAGGGTATAAGCCCTAGGACTGGAAAATCTAAAACTTTGACCAGTGTTCGTAAACAAAATGGCACAGGCATAAATCCACTAATCACAGACCTGTACATTTAACTGTTGGTGGTGGGGGAATCTTATGAAACAGTCCGGATAAGAATAGCAGCCACTTGGCTGAATATTGGAGAAAACAGATCTATCCTGTTTAAGGTTGATGTAGACTTCCCAAAGTTGTTTAATAACATGACACACAATAGGCTTAATATCAATATTGTAGGCCTTGAAATAAGAAGCTATAGCTGCATGAATGGAAGCTTGGCCAAATAACAGTTGTAATGTAAGCCTGTGGCGACCCACTTCCTAGCGCACTCGAACTGGCTCATAAATAGCCAGCGCGCCGGCAAAAAGGCCAGTCCCAAAAGGGCCCCAGGTCTGCTTCACCAACAAAGGGAAAAGCCTGCAGGGGATTGTGAGTACAAGCCCCCTACAGCATCCGCGCCCCGGGAGGGCGGGATCAGGGAGGCTTTAAAGCAAGGCTGTGAAGTTCGAATAAAATCTTCTTTAACTGCAGTTTACCGACTCCGTGTTGTTATTTTAGCGCTGCGTGTAGCACACCGCTACAATTGGTGACCCCGATGGTCCAAACGATTTTTGGACCGAAGAGGACCGACGCCACATCTGTTCATGCGGTTTTGTTGAAACTGCCAAGCTTCTGGCGCTGCAACCTCATCTCTGGTTCCAGCAAGCAGAAGCCCAATTCCACGTTCAGCAGATAACCTCAGAGGACACATGTTACTACTACGTAGTGAGCTCCCTCGACCAGGACACAGCGGCCCAGGTTGAGGAGTTTGTACAGTCTCCCCCAGCGGACGGCAAAGTACACGGAATTCAAAGCCCTGCTCATAAGGACTTTCGGACTCTCACAGCGCGAGTGGGCTGCCCGTTTACTGCACCTGGATGGCTTGGAAGACAGACCTCCATCGGCTTTAATGAATGAGATGTTGTCTCTGGCCGGCAGACACAAACTCTGCCTCATGTTTGAGCAGGCATTCCTGGAGCAGCTGCCCGAGGACATATGCCTGCTGCTGTCCGACACGGATTTCAGCGACACCCGGAAGGTGGCAGCCCAGGCGGACTTGCTGTGGAACGCCAAGAAGGTGAGTGGGCCGTCCATCGCACAGATTACCAGGCCACGCTCCCAGCAGCAAACCAGACCAGGCCTGGCCACAGAGCCCGCTAACCCCAGAGGCAGGGGTGGGGAGCCCAATGAACAATGGTGTTTCTACCACCAGCGGTGGTGTGCTGAAGCCCGCCGCTGTAGCCCACCCTGCAAGTTCCCGGGAAACATCAGGGCCAGCCGCCGCTGATGGCGGGGATTGTGAATATGTGCCCCCTACAGCATCTGCGCCCGGGGAGGGCGGGATCAGGGAGGCTTTAAAGCAAGGCTGTGAAGTTCGAATAAAATCTTCTTTAACTGCAGTTTACCGACTCCGTGTCATTATTTTGGTGCTGTGTGTAGCACACCGCTACAAGCCCATCTTTCATTTTAGATGAAAATCTACCCTACATATCTTCAAAAGTTGTTAATTTTTCTTAAACTTAAGCTTAAAGTTCACCATATCCACAGTGGCAAATGATAGCTGGAGGTGCTTTGAACTGTGAGGATAATAATAGACCTCAAGGACAGATAGTTGTCAGGGAAAATGTAATGATAGGAAGGTTGTCGTAGCCGGGGGTGGTAGTGGGGTTAAGCTCCCACTACCTATAAAGTGTTCCAAATGGCGTGTGACTCTAACAGCCTCTGACAACCAAGTCCAACTCTAGGCTTTCACGTATGGCTTAGTTATTAGGCTCAGCAGAATTGTCTACTGACAAGCCAAGTGGCAAATGTGGACCATTGGTGCCTCAAAACCAGTTGCTTTGGGCAGGTGGGGTTTATTGGCCTTGGCAACCCGCCTAGGAGAAGGAAACCTCTGCTAAATGTCAGCCGTGACCACCCATAGGAAAGGCTTCGGGTGTACCCCCTGAGGAAGAAATCCGGAGCCAGGGTCCCTAAGGCAGTTTGATGTTGCTTACAACTTCACTCTAGCAACCTCTGTGACGATGCTGTTGCTAAGCTGTATGGGCACTTGCCTTTCCCTTGGACTACATCAGTGATGTGGAGAGGAGGAACCCACTGCATGAGCAACAGCCGGTTCTTCAAATCCTCCTGCTCAGACTTGTGCCCTGGAGAGGATATAGTCCATCAGAGGCACAAATCCACGATTCTCCTGGGATCAACGGCTAAGGAAGTGTGAAATACTACTTTTTAATAGGATGAATGAGAAGAGGCAGTATAAATTAGGAGGAACACACACAAAATGCTGGAGAAACTCAGTAGATTAGGCACCATCAGTGGAGGGAAATGAATAGTCAACATTTCGGATAGGGTTTCTTTATCAGGACTGGGACAAAAAAGGGCAAGAACCGGGATAAAAATGAGGGAGGGTGGAGGAGGACAATCTGGCAGATAAGAGGGGGAACAAAGGTATGTGGGGGTGGGGAGGGGAAGTAATAGGCTGGGAGGGGATAGATGGAAGAGACAAACGGTTGATAAAGATGGAATCTGATAAGAAGTTTAGAAATTTGAGCAGGGGTAGGCCATCTGGCTTGTCAAGCCTGCTCTCCCATTCAATAAGACCATGGTTTATCTGACCATGGATTTAGCTCCACCTACCTACCTATTCCTCAGAACCCTGTATTTCCCTGCTATGCAAAGATCCATCTAACTGCATCTTAATCTCTCTACTCCTTTCTAGGACAAAAATTCCACAGATTCACTACTCACTGGGGGAAAAAGTTTCTCATCAGCTCCAACATAAATCAATTCCCCCAAATCTTGAGGCTATGTCCCTTCATTCTAGTCTCACTTACCAATAGAGACAGCTTTCCTACCTCTATCTTACCTATCCCTTTCATAATTTTATGTTTCTGTAAGATCCTCTTTCATTCTTCTGAAAGGAGAGGATGGTGGAACATGGAAGAACCAGAGGGAGAAAGGTATGGGTAATGTGCAGGACGTGAGGGTAGGGGTGGGGAAAGAGAAGTGGATAAGGGAAAACGGAGTGGGGTGGACAGGAGTTAATTCTAGCCATGACCAACATCTCAGCTTTGGAAGGGTGAATAAAATTATTCCTATGCAAATCCCTGCAGCCTTGGAATCCCACATCAGGGATGCATCAAAGGCTCATTGGGAGGTGAAGCACCAGAGCCATTTATGATGTTAGGTTCCATCTTATAGGAAGTAATGGCAGACAATTGTTGCCATTGCCAAATATTTTGTGTTAACACATTAGTATAAGTGAGATCCCAATGTACATGGTTAGCTTTATTGGAACCAGATGTCGATTCAGGAAGTTGCTTAAATGTTATGACGAGATTCACACTGTGATCAAAGTCAATTAGGAGGCATTATCCTATGTTACAGCTTTACAAAGCCCCCAAGTTTTCCAGGCATGGTAACATTTTGAGCAGGAATTGTTCTTTGGAATGCAATTTAGTCCTCTTGAATATGACTGATGTTCTGTAGCTGTTTAGCTAAATTATTATAAATCTATGGCTTGGTTTGTAAAATATGTGCTGTATAGATTGTGGTTTTTATGGTGTAGCATGTGAAATATAATTTAACCAGTTCAGGCATTTACTACTCTTCAGAATGAATTGGACTAAATTTGGTTGTTGCACACCTTTCTGATGTTGAAATTTGCAAAGAAAAGTAAGGGTGTGTGAATGATTTGAGGTCAGGACTGTAACTGTAACTTCAAAATTGTTTGGGTTCTGTAGGATCTTAGCATGGCAATGTACATTTCTTTCTTGTAAGGAGTCTGGAGATACATTTTTTGTGAAGTTGCATGAGGATCACAGTTGAATACAAAGGAGTTTTGTTTACTTTGTGTTTCAGAATGAGGCCTGTTTAGGGACTTGGTGGGCTGAACTGAGCTGCCTTCCTGACCCTGATTGCCAATAACAATTAACATGTGAAAGAGGAAGAAATGAAGTAAAGGTTGCCGTCATCTCTTAAATCAAACCGGAGGAACAATTTATGACTGAGTTTCACTAGGGTTACTAACATCTGAATGGGGTCTCGCTGTTTTTCTTGTTCCTGAAGAGCGACAGTTCCTTCCTGGGATCCTTTGTGCAAATTTGTGAGAAGAGAAAGTGTTGTTTGGAGTTTAGGGCAAATTTTCTTAGTAAATATTTTTTTTGGTATTGCTTGAAGTGATCTAACTTTTTCAGATTTTTAGCTGCAACAAAACACGATTAAAGTAATGTACTTACTTTTTCATTTATAGAAACAGAAAAGGCTAAGTGTTTCTGAAGTGATATCAAATCAATCTCACTTGAGAGTAATAGTAGGCACTTGAACCCAACTATACCTTCCAAATTGATATTGGTCCTAATCTCCATTTACTCAATCTCCTTTGATGCCTTTGTTAAGCAAAATTTATTGATTGTAGTTTTTGTGGATAAAATTGATTTTCAATCTCAGAGCCCGACTGAAAAATTTGATCATAAGCCAGAAGCTTGCTTGATTTGAGTGAATGTTCAAAAAGTATATCCATTTTTACATACATTTTACAAAAACATTACTACTATCTGTTAACAGCTTCATTTGAGTTCTTTTTGATAAAAAATGCTGTAAAGATGCTGACATGTTTTAGATTTGTAGATGAAAACATGTTTTGACATTTGTACATTGTGACTTTATAATGACATGTTCCACATGTTTTGCCTTCTGAAATATTATCACCTCTCTTTTAAAAGCAAGTGTTACCGTGCAATTAATTGGAAATTTTAATCTGAGGTTTCTTTTAGGATTATTAAGGACATTCTACTTCTGTTGCTGCTGTTTTGAGCTGGGGACACTGCAAAAATAACCATTTCTACAGTCTTCAGAAAGGGTTACCAAAAGTCTTGAATGACTACTGCCCTGACCCCTCACATCGTGAAGACCCTAGAGAGGCTGGTCCTGACTCACTTCCAACCTCGGTCAGATCGCCTCTTGATCCCCTGTGGTCTGCCTGCCAGGAGCACATTGGAATCAACGATGCTGTCATCTACCTGCTGAACAGAGCCTATTCCTATTTGGATAAGCAGGGCAGCACTGTGAGGATCATGTTTTTTGGTTTTTCCAATGCCTTCAATACCATACAGCCTTCATTGCTGGGGAAAAGGTTAGCATTTCCATTGTATCATGGATAATGGACTACCTGACTGTTGTAAGTGAGGAAACAGATTCGGTAGATCTCAAAGGCAAGGATTCTTGGTAGTAAAGGATTTTATTTACAGAAGGCAAACATGGGAAAATGGCAACAGAAGCAACACACACACGCGCACAATTTACAGCAGTTGGATCGGCAATAAAACACACGGACAATTAAAGAATGTGGGAAAATTCTGTGGGAACAGAGTGTGCGCGCGCACACACACATACAACCAAGGGAGTAGTCAATACGATACCCACCCCCCCCCCCCCCCACCGACTCTCTGCGGGCACGGCTCTATGCTATTAGGGACAATAATCAACGCTCCCAACCCTATTCAATGCACAGCTCGCCAACAGTTTCTCCAGTGCCGTTCCACAGTTCTCAGCCTGGAGTGAAGCAGGGTGGTCCCTTGGAGATGGCAAAGAGAGCGAGTCCAGCACACTTTGCACCTTTTTAGTGCAGGAGGGCTGTAGGGTCCAGCCCAGGTAATTCACAGGGGGGCCAATGGCTCGGTGCCAGCAGAGTTAAGCTGATTACAAAGGCCAATTGCCCGAGGCCAAGTACAAGGCTATTTAAAAGGGCCAATGGTTAGGTGTGCATTGATGGGTCAAATCTTGATTGGCAGGTGGCATGCCTTCCGACCAGGTGGTGGGCAGTGCTGTCATGTGACAGTCATGACCCCTCCAATACACTGACTGGCAGACTGCAGTTTGTGCAGCTTCAGAGCTGTGTGTTAGACATGGCTACGAGCAGCACTGGGGCCCCATAGGGGTCTGTATTGGCTCTCTCAGACAAAATGCTGGAGGAACTCAGCAGGTCAGGCAGCATCAATGGAAAAGAGTACAGTTGATGTTTCTTGCCAAAACCCTTTGGCAGGACTCAGGGTTTTGGCCCAAAACTTCAACTGTATGCTTTTCTGTAGATGTTGAGTTCCTCCAGCATTTTGACAGACAGATAGACATACTTTATTGATCCCGAGGGAAATTCGGTTTCATTACAGTCGCACCAACCAAGAATAGTGTAGAAATATAGCAATATAAAACCATAAATAATTAAATAATAATAAGTAAGCTATTCCAAGTAGAAATAAGTCCAGGACCAGCCTATTGGCTTAAGGTGGCTCTGACACTCCGAGGGAGGAGTTGTAAAGTTTGATGGCCATAGGCAAGAATGACATCCTACGACGCTCAGTGTTGCATCTCGGTGGAATGAGTCTCTGGCTGAATGTACTCCTGTGCCTAACCAGTACATTATAGAGTGGATGGGAGACATTGTCCAAGATGGCATGCAACTTGGACAGCTTCCTCTTTTCAAACACCACCGTCAGAGAGTCTAGTTCCACCCCTACAACATCACTGGCCTTAGGAATGAGTTTATTGATTCTGTTGGTGTCTGCTACCCTCAGCCTGCTGCCCCAGCATGCACCAGCAAACCTAATAGCACTGGCCACCACAGACTCGTAGAACATCCTCAACATTGTCCGGCATATGTTAAAGAATTAAAGGACCTCTGTCTCCTCAGTATGTGTGTTGCTCAAATTTCCAGCATGTTCGTATTGGCCCCCTTTCTGTTTATCGTGTACACGTCGGACCTTAGATTAAACACTGAGGCATGTCATCTGCAGAAGTTCTCTGATGACTCAGCAATAGTTTGGTATATAAAGGGAAAATCAAGTCAAGTCAAGTCAAGTCAACCTTTATTGTCATTTCGACCATAACTGCTGGTACAGTGCATAGTAAAAATGAGACAACATTTTTCAGGACCATGGTATTACATGACACTGTACAAAAAACTAGACTGAACTACGTAATAAAAAAACACAGAGAAAGCTACAGTAGACTACAGACCGACACTGGACTGCATAAAGTGCACAAAAACAGTGCAGGCATTACAATAAATAATAAACAGGACAGTAGGGCAAGGTGTCAGTCCAGGCTTTGGGTATTGAGGAGTCTGATAGCTTGGGGGAAGAAACTGTTACATAGTCTGGTCGTGAGAGCCCGAATGCTCCGGAGCCTTTTCCCAGACAGCAGGAGGGAGAAGAGTTTGTATGAGGGGTACATGGGGTCCTTCATAATGCTGTTTCCTTTGCGGATGCAAAGTGTAGTGTAAATGTCCGTGATGGCAGGAAGAGAGACCCCGATGATCTTCTCAGCTGACCTCACTATCCGCTGCAGGGTCTTGCGATCCGAGATGGTGCAATTTCTGAACCAGGTAGTGATGCAGCTGCTCAGGATACTCTCAATACAACCCCTGTAGAATGTGATGAGGATGGAGGGTGGGAGATGGACTTTCCTCAGCCTTCACAAAAAGTAGAGCCGCTGCTGGGCTTTCTTGGCTATGGAGCTGGTGTTGAGGGACCAGGTGAGATTCTCCACCAGGTGAACACCAAGAAATTCGGTGCTGTTTACGATCTCTAACGAGGAGCCGTCGATGTTCAGCGGGAAGTGGTCACTCTGTGCCCTCCTGAAGTCAACAACCATCTCTTTTGTTTTGTTCAGATTAAGAGACAGGTTGTTGGCTCTTCACTAGTCCGTCAGCCGCTGTATCTCCTCTCTGTAAGCTGATTCGTCGTTCTTGCTGATGAGACCCACCGCAGTCGTGTCATCGGCGAACTTGATGATATGGTTCGAGCTGTGTGTTGCAGCACAGTCATGGTCAGCAGAGTGAACAGCAGTGGATTGAGCACGCAGCCCTGGGGGGCCCCCCTGCTCAGTGTGATGGTGTTGGAGATGCTGCTCCCGATCCGGACTGTCTGAGGTCTCCCAGTCAGGAAGTCTAGGATCCAGTTGCAGAGGGAGATGTTCATGCCCAGTAGGCTCAGCTTTCCAGTCAGTTTCTGAGGGATGATTGTGTTGAATGCTGAACTGAAGTCTATGAACAGCATCCGAACGTATGTGTCTTTTTTGTCCAGGTGGGTTAGGGCCAGGTGGAGGGTGGTGGCAATGGCGTCATCTGTTGAGCGGTTGGGATTGTACGCAAACTGCAGGGGGTCCAGTGAGGGGGGCAGCAGCATCTTGATATGCCTCATGACGAGCCTCTCGAAACACTTCATGATGATAGATGTAAGTGCAACGGGACAGTAGTCATTTAGGCAGGACACTGAAGACTTCTTCGGCACGGGGATGATGGTGGCGGCCTTGAAGCACGTTGGAATGGTGGCGCTGCTCAGGGAGATGTTGAAGATGTCAGTGAGAATATCTGCTAGCTGGTCTGCACATCCTCTGAACACTCTACCAGGAATGTTGTCTGGTCCAGCAGCCTTCCATGGGTTGACCCTGCACAGGGTTCTTCTCACAATGGCTATGGTGAGACACAGCACCTGGTCATTCGCAGGAGGGTGAATACAGGACTCTGGTGGAGGACTTAGTCAAATGGTGCAAGCTGTATCTTCTGCAGCTCAATATTAGCAAGACAAAGGAGATGGTGATGGACTTTAGAAAGACTAAGCCTGCACTGCTCCCTGTTACTGTTGTGAGGATGTGGATGTGGTGCTGACCTGTAAATACCTGGGAGTGTTCCTGGATGACAGACTTGAGTGGAGCACCAACACAGAGGCTGTTTAAAAGAAAGGCCAGAGACGCCTCTACTTCCTGAGGAGACTGAGGTCCATGCAGGCCTCTCCTTCACGTGTTCTACAGAGTCTGTTATCACCAGTACAAGCTACTATGCAGTGGTGTACTGGGGCAAAGGCATCAACACGGGTGATGCCAACAGGCTCAATAAACTGATTAGAAAGGCTGGCTCTGTTACAGGAGTCAAACTGGACATACTGGAGGTTGTGGCAGAACAAAGGACCCTACGGAAAACCCTGGCAATTCTGGACAATGTTTCTCACCCTCTCTATGCCACCTTGGCTGAACAGAGGAGCACTTTTAGTAATAGACTAAGACAACTGTGCTGCACCAAATAGTGCTATATGAGGTCATTCTTACCCTCAGCCATTAGGCTGCTTAATGAGTCAACCTATAGTCGGGGAAGTGATGACCCCCTCCTTTTAGACAGTTTGCAGTAACTTATTTTTTATTCTTTCTCTTTTTACATTTGTATATTTGTATATCTCTGTACTTATGATGCTACTGTGACACTGTCATTTCCTTTGAAATCAATTAGGTATCTATAGAACTGCCAGTTTAAAAATAGGCTGTAAAATGGGGAAAAATCCGTTAGATGATTTTTTCACTTTGTGAATGCTCATTAATTAGTACTCTTAATATAATAAGTATACCATTGATACATATTTAATAGTTATTTATAATTCATTTGTATCCTTTTAGTAATTCATTGATCTCTAACTTGCATCCTCTAGGTTGGCAGCCAACATCAGATTATTGGATCCTAACTTTTTACAAGAGGTTTTGGTTTAACAGTGCTTAAGTATTTGTTCTGTATACGGTATTTAAAATTCAATAAGATCTGATATTGAAGTTGTACACAAATTTGCTGTACACGCAAAAGCGTGAAACCAAATTGAAAGTATCATGAGCAGTCTTGTTCGCTATTTTAGGGTTTTTGAACAACCTCTATTAGTACTTATTGTTTTCGGTATCTAAATCTATCAGCACTTCAAATATTGCAGAAAATCTGCTGGAACATTTAACTAAGCAGGCAGTTGTAAGATGTAGAGGTAAGATGGCAGTTGTATTAGAGGTGTTTTCTATATTTTTTTTAACACCATTGGATTCCTGAAACCTGATTGCTATATAGTCGCTGGAAAGCAAAGTCAAAACAAGTAAAGCTAGTGAAGAAGATGGTATGAACCTTCATAACTGTTAACCTTGTCAATTTTAATCCACCCATGGTCAAACTTCCATACTTAAATACTGTTCATAACTATGCATTACTCTGCACTGAAGGATGTTTGTCAGCTTTGTATCTAGTTCTGTAATTATTATCTTTTGATAAGATACTTGCATTCTTCAGATTTCTGACTGCACCAGTTTTAAAGCTTAATTTAATTTGTCTTTTAATTTTGATTGTGGTTAGAACAGGAAATCCTGTCCAGATATTCAAGCATTCAGGATGTTTGGTTGTTTTAATTTGGTGCACGATGACTTTAATCTCCAGGCCAGAAGAGATAGATTAATTAAAGCCTAGTGTTCCAGCCCTGAGTTTGTGTTAAAAGAGAATGTTTGAAACAAGAAACTGTTTAAAACAAGTGACTGTTTAAGGCAGAAATCTTCAGACTGACTGTGGGGATAATATTTAACTGGGTCTGGTGTATTCAGTATTTGGATTGCTGATGAGGCATGATCTTGTGTACCTTTTCATGAGATGTCTGTAACCTACACTCTACATCCTGCTGTGTGTCAGCCTATCCTGATTTCAAAGTCCCTAAATTTATAGAAGCAGGTGATTTATCTCAGGGTCTGGTTACAGAGAGATGACATTTACACCAGCTGTAACATCATGTCAGACTGTCTACTCTATCCTTTCTCACAATTCCATTTCCTCTTCCTTCCCCACCCTTCTTCCTATTTTGTCAGTGGAGAACACACGCTAATGACGTTCACATGCATGGAGGGGCAGAACATCTGTCAACACCCTCTGGAGAATTTGATAGGAGGGTGGTTTTGGCTACAGCAGTCGTGCACAGCATTTTATTTATTTGGAGAAGCAGTATGGAAAAGGTCCTTCTGGCTTTTGAGCCATGCTGCCCAGCAACCTTAAGATTATTAACCCTAGCCTAATCATGGACAATTCCCAATGACCAATTAACCTACTAACCGGTATGTTTTTGGACTATGTGAGGAAACTGGGGCAACATGCATTCCATGGAGAGGACTATAAACTTGTTACAGAGGACACCAGGGTTAAGCTCCAAACTGTAATGCTTCAAGTTGTTACAGCATCATATTAACCGCTACGCTACCATGGTAGAAGAATCACTTGAGTGAATGTAAATATCCCAAATAATAAGATCTAAGGATTTTGCTCCAAAGTTTGACTTTTGATTAATCTCAGTAGCCAAGAGCCAACTAACTGCAGTTTCTTGGCAATTATGCTAGAATATCTGCCATTAGGTTCGTCAATTCCATTCATTTGAACGGCAAGTGATGGTTTCAAAAGAAAGATGTATTTGGATACATTCAAATTTTGTTATTGAGTTAATTTAATTGTTTATTATTTTAATTGTGAACATTTGGAGATATCCAGTTTTTTTAGTTTATTGGCAGCTGGAAAATCTGGGGTTAAGAAGCTGTCATAGCGTTTTTTTGGAGGTTTCTATTTAAAAAGGGAAGAAACTTTCCACTGTGGGCAAGTGCAATAGAGAAGTAGCAAACTCAGGTAGCTCTTGATGCAAGCCAGTCTAAAATTGTACCAATCCTCATCAAGGGATGAGCATTGGAAAGGGTGAGCAATTACAAGTTCCTGGGTGTTAACATCTTTGAAGATCTTTCCTGGGCCCAACATATTTAAGCAGTGAGGAAGAAGGTATGACAATGGCTATATTTCATTAGGAATTTAAGGAGAATTGGTTTCTCACCAAAGACTCACAACTTTCTACATATATACCATGGAGAGCATTTTTACTGGCTGCATCACTATCTGGTATGGAAGGGCCATTTGCACAGAATTGGAAAAGCTGCAACTATTTGTAAACTCAGCCAGCTCCATCATAGGCTTTACCAGCATTCAGGACACCTTCAAAAGGTGATGACTCAAAAGGGCAGCATCCATCATTAAGGGCCCCCATCACCCAGGATATGCCCTCTTCTCATTGCTACTGTCAAGGAGGAGGTACAGGAGTCTGAAAATGCACACTCAACATTTCAGGAACAGCCTCTTCTCCACAATCAGATTTCTGAATGGACAATGAACCCATGAACACAATCTTACTATTTGCATTTTAGATTTCTTTTTGCACTACTTATTTAAATATATTTGTTGTTGTAATTTATAGTTCTTTTAATTGTGCACTGCAATGTAATTATGCCACAGAACAACAAATTTCATGACATATGTCAGTGATATTAAACCTGATTCTGTGGTACAGGAGTTGGACTAATTCTGAAGGCAATACTATGATTATAATTTACAGACTCATTACCTCAACTCTTCCTGCAGTTGTTAAGTAATAAGTGTTGCTTCCTATCATTTTACCCCAGTGTGCGACTTCCTGATTGGATCTTGTATAATATATGTTCCATTATAGAATTTAATTTAAATATCCTGCAAAGCAATTTTGTCCAAATGCATTTACTAATGTATAAACATCTTTAAAGCAAATTTGGCACTGTAATCATATTATAGAACATTTTAGCACAGAAGCAGGCCCTTTGGTCCACCTAATCCATGCCAAACCATTATTTTGACTAATCCCATTGGTCAACCTGGACCATTGCCCTCCAAATCCATCCCATTCATATACTTATCAAACTTCTCTTAAATGCTGAAATTGAATCCCCATCTCTCACTTTCACTGGCAGCACATTCTACACTCTCACTGCCCTTGAGTGAAAAACTTTCCCTCATTTTCCCCTTAAACTTTTCAGCATTCACCCTTAACAGTGTTAACAGTTAGTGCAATGCTATTACAGCTCGAGGAGTTGGAGTTTAATTCCAGCATCTTATATAAGTATTTTCTGCATGTCATCTCTGGAATGTGTGGGCTTTCCCTGGATGCTCCAGTTTCCTTCCACAACCCAAAGAAGTATTGGGTAGGTTACTGGTCATTGTAAATCTCCGACACTTTAGGGAATAAAGTCCTGGCACCATCCTTGTCAATTTTCTCTGTACTCTTTCAATCTTATTGACATTTTTCCTGTTTTCCTGACCAGAACTGCACACTTTACTCCAAATTAGGCCTCACCAATGTCTTATACAACTTCAACGTAACATCACAACTCCTGTACTCAATACTTTGATTTTATGAAGGCCAATGTGCCAAAAGCTCTCTTTATGACCTTGTGATTCCACTTTCCAGTAATTATAGATTTGCATTCCTAGATCTTTCTGCTCTACTGCACTCCTCAGTGCCTGACCGGTCACTGTGTAAGACCTACCCTGGTTTGTCCTCCCAAAGTGCAACACCTCACACTTGTCTGCATTAAATTCCATGTGCAATTTTTAGCCCATTTTTCTAGCAGGTCCAGATCCCACTGCACACTTTGAATCTCTTCCTCACTATCATTCCACCTCAAACGTGGTGTCATCCACAAAGTTGTTGATCCCATTTACCAAATTACCATTCAGATCACTGATATAAATGACAAATAGCACTGATCCCAGCAGTACTCTACTGGAACTGGAGGAAATAGTGGAGGTACTTAATGAATATTTTGCTTCAGTATTCACTACGAAAAAGGATCTTGGAGAATGTAGGGATGACTTGTAGTGGACTGAAAAGCTTGAGCATGTAGATGTTAAGGAAGAGGATGTGCTGGAGCTTTTGGAAAGCATCAAGTTGGATAAGTCACCGGGACCGGATGGGATGTACCCCAGGCTACTGTGGGAAGCGAGGGAGGAGATTGCTGAGCTTCTGGCAATGATCTTTGCATCATCAATGAGGACGGGAGAAGTTGCGGAGGATTGGAGGGTTGCGGATGTTGTGCCCTTATTCAAGAAAGGGAGTAGGGATAGCCCAGGAAATTATAGGCTAGTGAGTCTTACTTCAGTGGTTGGTAAGTTGATTCCTGAAAGGCAGGATTTATGAACATTTGGAGGGGCATAATATGATTAGGAGCAGTCAGCATGGCTTTGTGAAAGGCAGGTCGTGCTTTACGAGCCTGATTGAATTTTTTGAGGATGTGACTAAACACATTGATGAAGGTAGAGCAGTAGATGTAGTGTATATGGATTTCAGCAAGTCATTTGATAAGGTACCCCATGCAAGGCTTATTGGGAAAGTAAGGAGGCATGGGATCCAAGGGGACATTGCTTTATGGATGCAGAACTGGCTTGCCCTGAAAAGGCAAAGTGGTTGTAGACGGGTCATGTTCTGCATGGAGGCCGGTGACCAGTGGTGTGCCCCAGGGATCTGTTCTGGGATCCCTACTTTGTGATTTTTATAAATGATGTGGATGGGGAAGTGGAGGGATGGGTTAGTAAATTTGCTGCTACAAATTTACAACACCTGAACCTTTAAGTGTTGTTACAACTGAACATTAACAACTGAACCTTCTTGACCCCCTTCAAAGATATTCAATATACGTAATTTACTTGATTATTTATTATTATTTTTTCTCTATCTCTGCTAGATTATATATTGCATTGAACTGCTGCTGCTGTTAAATTTCACGCCACATGCTGGTGATAATAAACCCAATTCTGAAAAGGACTTCTCTTCCTCCACCATCAACTTAGCCCTTAACTGCACCTCTTCCATTTCGTACACGTCTGCTCTTACCCCATCTAACCGTCGCCCCACTAGGAATAGGGTTCCTCTTGTCCTCAGCTACCACCTCACCAGTCTCTGCACCCTGCACACTTTCTGTAACTTCCACCATTTCCTACTGGTTCCCACCACCAACACAACTAACCACCCCCCCCGCCAACTTTTTTTTTCCGCTGGGGTCACTCCCTACACGACTCCCTTGTCCATTTGTCACTGTTTTCCCTTCTGGCACTTATCCTTGCAAGCGGAAAAGGTGTTACACCTGCCTCTATACCTCCTCCCTTATTACCAATTAGAGCCCCAAAAAGTCCTTCCAGTGAGGTGACACATCACCTGTGAGTGTATTGGGTTATCTGCTGTTTCTAGTGCTCCCAGCATGGCCTCTTGCATATTGGTGAGGCTCAGCATAGATGGGGAGACCACTTTGCTGAGCTCCTATTCTCCACCTGCCAGAAAATGTGTGATCTCTCACTGGTCACCTATTTGAATTCCACTTCCCATTCTCATTCAGACATGCCAATCCATGGCCTCCTCTACTGTTGTCATGAGGATAATACTTAGGTTGGAGGAGCAACACCTTGTATTCCGTCTGGGTAGCCTCCAATCTGATGGCATGAACATTGATTTCTTGAACTTCCAGTAATGCCACCACATCCCCCCCCCCCCCAACTTCACCATTCCCCATTTCCCAATCTCACCTTATCTTGTTACCTTCCCATCACCTCCCTCTGGAGCTCCTCCTGCTTTTTTTTCTTCCAAGGCCTTTTTTCCCTCTCCTATTGGATTTCCCCTTCTTCCCCCTCTTCAGTAAGTCAAGTCAAGTCAAGTCAAGTCACTTTTATTGTCATTTTGACCATAACTGCTGGTACAGTACACAGTGAAAATGAGACAACGTTTTTTCAGGACTATGGTGTTACACGACACAGTACAAAAACTAGACTGAACTACGTAAAAAAAAACAGAAGAACAACTACACTAGACTACAGACCTACCCAGGACTGCATAAAGTGCACAAAACAGTGCAGGCATTACAATAAATAATGAACAAGACAATAGGGCAGTAAGGTATCAGTCCAGGCTCTGGGTATTGAGGAGTCTGATAGCTTGGGGGAAGAAACTGTTACATAGTCTGGTCGTGAGAGCCCAAATGCTTCAGTGCCTTTTCCCAGACGGCAGGAGGGAGAAGAGATTGTATGAGGGGTGTGTGGGTTCTTTCCTAATGCTGTTTGCTTTGTGGATGCAGCGTGTGGTGTAAATGTCTGTAATGGTGGGAAGAAAGACCCCGATGATCTTCTCAGCTGACCTCACTATCCGCTGCAGGGTCTTGCGATCCGAGATGTGAAGTTTCCGAACCAGGCAGTGATGCAGCTGCTCAGGATACTCTCAATACAACCCCTGTCGAATGTGATGAGGATGGGGGGGTGGGAGATGGACTTTCCTCAGCCTTCGCAGAAAGTAGAGACCCTGCTGGGCTTTCTTTGCTAGGGAGCTGTTGTTGAGGGACCAGGTGAGATTCTCCACCAGGTGAACACCAAGAAATTTGGTGCTCTTAACGACCTCTACCGACAAGCCGTCAATGTTCAGTGGGGAATGGTCGCTCCATGCCCTCCTGAAGTCAGCAACCCAGTTTTGTTTTGTTCACATTCAGAGACAGGTTTTTGGCTCTGCACCAGTTCGTTAGCCACTGCATCTCCACTTTGTAAGCTGACTCGTCGTTCTTGCTGATGAGACCCACCACGGTCGTGTCATTGGTGAACTTGATGTGGTTCGATCTGTGTGTTGCAGCACAGTCGTGGGTCAGCAGAGTGAACAGCAGTGGACTGAGCACACAGCCCTGGGGGGCCCCCGTGCTCAGTGTGATGGTGTTGGAGATGCTGCTCCCGATCTGGACTGACTGAGGTCTCCCAGTCAGGAAGTCTAGGATCCAGTTGCAGAGGGAGGTGTTCATGCCCAGTAGGCTCAGCTTTCCAATCAGTTTCTGAGGGATGATTGTGTTGAATGCTGAGCTGAAGTCTTATGAACAGCATCTGAACGTATGTGCCTTTTTTGTCCAGGTGGGTTAGGGCCAGGTGCAGGGTGGTGGCAATGGCATCGTCTTTTGAGCGGTGGGGACGGTATGCAAACTGCAGGGGGTCCAGTGAGGGGGGCAGCAGCATCTTGATATGCCTTATGACGAGCCTCTCGAAACACTTCATAATGATGGATGTGAGTGCAACGAGATGGTAGTCATTTAGGCAGGACACTGAAGACTTCTTCGGCACGGGGACGATGGTGGCGGCCTTGAAGCAAGTTGGAACGGTGGCGCTGCTCAGGGAGATGTTGAAGATGTCAGTGAGAATATCTGCTAGCTGGTCTGCACATCCTCTGAGCACTCTACCAGGAATGTTGTCTGGTCCAGCAGCCTTCCGTGGGTTGACCCTGCACAGGGTTCTTCTCACGTCGGCTATGGTGAGACACAGCACCTGGTCATTTGTAGGAGGGGTGGACTTCCTTGCCGCCATGTCGTTTTCCGCCTCAAACTGGGCGTAGAAATTATTCAGCGCATTTGGGAGGGAGGCCTCACCCGCACAGTCAGGTGATGTTCTGTAATCCACTTTGGTTGCAAGAACAGGAAAACAGATTATTATCTGAATGGTGGCCGATTAGGAAAAGGGGAGGTGCAACGAGACCTGGGTGTCATTGTACACCAGTCATTGAAGGTGGGCATGCAGGTACAGCAGGCGGTGAAAAAGGCAAATGGTATGTTGGCATTCATAGCAAAAGGATTTGAGTACAGGAGCAGGGAGGTTCTACTGCAGTTGTAAAAGGCCTTGGTGAGACCGCACCTAGAATATTGTGTGCAGTTTTGGTCCCCTAATCAGAGGAAAGACATTCTTGCCATAGAGGGAGTACAGAGAAGGTTCACCAGATTGATTCCTGGGACGGCAGGACTTCCATATGAAGCAAGACTGGATCAACTAGGCCTATACTCACTGGAATTTAGAAGATTGAGGGGGGATCTTATTGAAACGTATAAAATTCTAAAGGGATTGGACAGGCTAAATGCAGGAAGATTGTTTCCGATATTGGGGACGTCCAGAACGAGGGGTCACAGTTTAAGGATAAAGGGGAAGCCTTTTAGGACCGAGATGAGGAAAAACTTCTTCACACAGAGAGTGGTGAATCTGTGGAATTCTCTGCCACAGGAAACAGTTGAGGCCGGTTCATTGGCTATATTTAAGAGGAAGTTAGATATGGCCCTTGTGGCTAAAGGGATCGGGGTTATGGAAAGAAAGCAGGGTTCTGAGTTGGATGATCAGCCATGATCATACTGAATGGCGTTGCAGGCTTGAAGGGCCGAATGGCCTACTCCTGCACCTATTTTCTATGTTTTTAATTGGTGATGGCCTGGATGCCCTTTCACGTGCGCTTCGTGTTGCCACTGTCCTGGAAGTGGCTGTGGATTTGCTG
Organism: Hypanus sabinus; assembly: GCF_030144855.1. Classification (NCBI taxonomy): domain Eukaryota; kingdom Metazoa; phylum Chordata; class Chondrichthyes; order Myliobatiformes; family Dasyatidae; genus Hypanus; species Hypanus sabinus. The sequence continues at coordinate 37,530,085 of NC_082707.1, forward strand.
GGTGTGTGCATGCTTTGCCCCTCTGATGGCCCTGGACAGTTTGGCCCTTGCTGTCATTAGGGCTGCCTTGTCGCCTGCTCTGAAGGCAGAGTCACGGGTCCTCAGCAGCGCACGCACCTCTGCCATCATCCTTGGCTTCAGGTTAGCGCGTATAGTGATGTTCTTGGACCGATGTACTTGCTGATGGTCTTGGAGCAATGCACTTGCTGATGTAGCTCGTCACTGATGCTGTGTACTCCTCTAAGTTGGTAGAGTTGCCATCGGTTGCAGCCTCCCTGAACATGTGCCAGTCAGTGGGCTCAAAGCAATCTTGAAGAGCAGAGATGGCTCCTGCTAGCCAGGTTTTCACCTGCTTCTGAACTGATCTGGAGTGCCTCATGAGTGGTCTGTATGCTGGGATTAGCATTACAGAGATGTGGTCTGAGTAGCTGGGGTGGGGGGGCTCTGCCCAGTACGCGTCGGGGATGTTTGTGTAAACCAGGTCCAACAAGTTCTCCCCCCCATTGCAAAGTCCACATACTGATGGTACAAACAAGCTGGAGGAATTCAGCAGGTTGGGCAGCATCTGTGGAAACGAGTGGTCAACATTTCAGGCCGAGACCCTTCGTCAGGACTGAAGAAGGAGGGGGCAGTTGCCCTATAAAGAAGGTGGTGAGAGGGTTGGAAGGAGAAGTCTGGTAGGTGCCAGGTGGAAAACCAATCAGAGGAAAGATCAAGGGGTGGGGGAGGGGAAGCAGGGAGGGGATAGGCAGGAAATGTGAAGAAGGAATGTAAGGGTAAAGCACTATGGGTAGTAGAAGAAGGCAGAATCATGAGAGAGGTGATAGGCAGCTGGAAGAAGAGGCAGAGTGAAACTGGGATGGGGAAAGGGAGAGGGAGGGAATTGCTAGAAGTTGGAGAATTCGATGTTCATGCCAAGGGTCTGGAGACTACCTAGATGGTTTATGAGGTGCTCTTCAGCATTTTGTGTGTGTTGCTTGACCCACTTACTATGTTGAACTTTGTCAAGGGCCTTGCTAAAGTCAATGTAGATAACATCCACTGCCTTGCCTTCATTAACTTTCCTTGTAACTTCCTCAAAAAAAAACTTTTTAAGGTATTTAGACATAAGCTACCACACACAAAACCATGTATATGATCCCTAATCAGTCCCTGTCTATCCAAATACTTATACAGGTGTCCCCCACTTTCCGAATCTTTGCTTTATGCCACTTTGGTTTTCAAAGGACCTACATTAGTACCCTGTTTTCGCATTACAAAGATGATTTTCATATAAATTAATGGTTCTTCGCTTTACGCCATTTCGGCTTAAGAATAGTTTCATGGGAACGCTCTACCTTTCTAAGGGGGGGGGGGGACCTGTATATCTGATCCCTTGGAGTACCTTACATTAACTTAACCAACAACTGATGTCAGGCTCACTTCCCTACAATTTCTTGGTTTATTCATAGAGCTTTTCTTAAACAATGGAACAATAGCTGTCGTACAAATCTCTGGCACCTCACCGACAGATTTTTAAATACCTCTACTAGGGCCCCTGCAATTTCTGCACTTGCTACCCATGAGGACTGAGGAATACCTTGTCAAGCCTTGGGGATTTATTCACCCTAATGAGCCTCAAGACAGGGAGCATCTTCTCACTAATCCGTAAATTGTCCATGACCTCAATGCTGTTTTGCCTCACTTCTACCGGCTGTGTTTCCACTGTTGCAAAGTTTTTTTTACAGAAATAGGCATTGATGGTTCTAGTTGATTCAAAATTTCACAAATTTCTTTTGGCTGTTTTACTTTTATGTTCACTTTCATTATAGTCATTTTATCTTGTTTTGGAGTGAGTAAAGGTATTCACTAGCTGGCTAACCCCAGCATTAATTTTGTAAGCTTCTGCGGCATCATAATGGAGGGATGTAGTAACGCTGGAGCACATGGAATTGCACATGAAAGTGCAGTTCAACAGAGTGATGTAGGCATCTTTGGGTCAAATATAATGGTCTTTAATATTAGCTGTTGAACTCTTCTTCCTGCTTTTTCAATCATTCACAATCATAGATTAGTTACCGAATCTTGCGATTTGGTTGCTGGCCTGGCGACAAATATAATTTGTTCTCCGTTGTTGTTTTTCTGATTATCAGAAGCCATAATCAGCCAGCAGCTTCAGGAAAGGAAGAAAATCAAAATTCTGAGTGATATCTTTTGTGGCTCTCTCTTCGGCCCAGACAGTGTCTCCCTTCTCACAGCAGGAGAATGTGTGGCCTTTACAGCAGGGGAAAAAACAACTTGCAGAAAATATTTAAAGCAAAAAAAAACACTCTACAGAAAAAAATAGCTTATGTAATTTGTGCCAATACCAATAAATGAAAAAATGTGTTAGTCATAACTTTGGTTTGTTATCCACAGTGGAACATTTCTAGCTGGAGCAGCCAAAAGAAGCATGGACCCAAAGTCCTGCGTTCGTAACTCTTTGCACATGGGAAGCTTGGAAGCAAGTTGTGACTTACTCAGTGAAAGCTCTTAGCCACTTTTTGTGCTTAACCTGTGCATTAAAGAAATTAAATTCAGTATGTGTACAGCAGGTTCCAAAACTCTATTATTGTGTTTATACATTAGCTGCTGTCAAATTAAAATGACGTACATGTCGTGGAATGTCCCAGCGGGACAGCGGTTATATCCAGTTGGATAAGAAATGGTTTTTGACTTGGTAAAATTAGTTTGAATCACATCTTTACAGAAGTTGCTTTGAAACTGTAGCTTCATATACCAAATTTATTTTGGATTGTGATCACAGTAATATAAGTGAATGTATGCAAAATTCAGAAGTCTGCCTTTACTGGGTGCCATTAATTAAACTGAACCAAAAAACGGTTTTGTTAGATTCAAGTGAGGTAAAATTGGCACTGAGGAGAGGGATTTTGCTTTGTTTTTCATCGCTCTTGACTTGGGAGGAGTCTTTGAAAGTAATTGCCCAGAATTATATCTTGTTACTCTGTGAATGTCAGGAATCAAGATAGCATACCATCCATGTATTCTAGTAGATTTTAGCATGGTTTGATGAAGCTATGATGAATTCCAGGATTAAACAATTCCATAGATACTTGTTGGGTTCACACAATAAAGTGGACATGGTGCTGGAAGAGAAACAGCAAATTAGAGTCAAGTCATCAAAATAGTTGCTATCTTCGCGAATAGAGGAACATTGATGAGAAAATTGGCTGAAAAGAAGTTGTAAAACAAAATGTGATGATACAGTGCAATTGATCACCTTTGTGCAAAGGGTAGTTCAGTTCCAAGCTACATTTTCCTTCTCATAAAGAAGATGACGTACATATTTTGCCTCCACAGATGCTGCTTCACTTAGAATTCTTATGATAATTTCCTTTCTGTTTCAGTACCACTTTTGTCTTCCTACTACTGCTCCATTGCAAATTCTCTTCCAAGGATTCCCACTTTGAAGTGGTTTTAATCCACTCTTCTGATGGGACATCTGCTAATTTCTCTTTCTCACTCCCACAGCTCTTCCCCTGGTTTCTGTTTCTCTTCTGCTCCAGCAAAATGACCTTGCCAAGACTTGTTACCTCAGACCCATGTCATTCTTCAGACCATGTGCTTAATATACAAGCAATCTTTCCTCTTCGCTCTAAGTCCTCAATAGACAATAGGTGCAGAAGTAGACCATTCAGCCCTTCAAGCCTGCACCGCTATTCTGAGATCATGGCTGATTATCTACTATCAATACCCGGTTCCTGCCTTGGCCCCATATCCCTTGATTCCCCTATCCATAAGATACCTATCTAGCTCCTTCTTGAAAGCATCCAGAGAATTGGCCTCCACTGCCTTCTGAGGCAGTGCATTCCACACCCCCACAACTCTCTGGGAGAAGAAGTTTTTCCTTAACTCTGTCCTAAATTACCTACCCCTTATTCTTAAACCATGCCCTCTGGTACTGGACTCTCCCAGCATCTGGAACATATTTCCTGCCTCTATCTTGTCCAATCCCTTAATAATCTTATATGTAGCAATCAGATCCCCTCTGAATCTCCTTAATTCCAGCATGTACAAGCCCAGTCTCTAACCTCTCTGCGTAAGACAGTCCAGACATCCCAGGAATTAACCTTGTGAATCTATGCTGCACTTCCTCTACAGCCAGGATGTCCTTCCTTAACCCTGGAGACCAAAACTGTACACAGTACTCCAGGTGTGGTCTCACCAGGGCTCTGTACAAATGCAAAAAGACATCCTTGCTCTTGTACTCAATTCCCTATGTAATGAAGGCCAACATTCCGTTAGCCTTCTTCACTGCCTGCTGCACTTGCTCATTCACCTTCAGTGACTGATGAACAAGGACTCCCAGATCTCTTTGTATTTCTCCCTTACCTAACTCTACACTGTTCAGATAATAATCTGCCTTCCTGTTCTTACTCCCAAAGTTGATAACCTCACACTTATTCACATTAAACGTCATCTGCCAAGTATCTGCCCACTCACCCAGCCTATTCAAGTCACCCAGAATTCTCCTAACATCCTCATCACATGTCACACTGCCACCCAGCTTAGTATCATCAGCAAACTTGCTGATGTTATTCTCAATTCCTTCATCTAAATCGCTGATGTAAATCGTAAACAGCTGTGGTCCCAGTACCGAGCCCTGTGGCACCCCACTAGTCACCACCTGCCATTCCAAGAAACACCCATTCACCGCTACCCTTTGCTTTCTATCTGCCAACCAGTTTTCAATCCATGTCAATATCTTCCCTCCAATGCCATGAGCTCTGATTTTACCCACCAATCTCCTATGTGGGACCTTATCAAATGCCTTCTGAAAATCGAGGTACACTACATCCACTGGACCTCCCTTGTCTAACTTCCTGGTTGCATCCTCGAAAAACTCCAATAGATTAGTCAAGCATGATTTGCCCCTGGTAAATCCATGCTGGCTCGGCCCAATCCTATCACTGCTATCTAGATATGCCACTATTTCATCTTTAATAATGGACTCCAGCATCTTCCTCACTGCTGATGTTAGGCTGACAGGACGATAGTTCTCTGTTTTCTCCCTCCCTCCTTTCTTAAAAAGTGGGATAACATTAGCCATTCTCCAATCCTCAGGAACTGATCCTGAATCTAAGGAACATTGGAAAATGATTACCAATGCATCCGCAATTTCCAGAGCCACCTCCTTTAGTACACTAGGATGCAGACCATCTGGACCTGGGGATTTGTTAGCCTTCAGTCCCATCAGTCTACTCATCATCGTTTCCTTCCTAATGTCAATCTGTTTCATTTCCTCTGTTACCTTATGTCCTTGGCCCATCCATACATCTGGGAGATTGCTTGTGTCTTCCCTAGTGAAGACAGATCTAAAGTACTTATTAAATTCTTCTGCCATTTCTCTGTTTCCCATAACAATTTCACCCAATTCATTCTTCAAGGGCCCAACATTGTTCTTAACTATCTTCTTTCTCTTCACATACCTAAAAAAGCTTTTGCTATCCTCCTTTATATTCCTGGCTAGCTTGTGTTCGTACCTCATTTTTTCCTCCCCATATTGCCTTTTTAGTTAAGTTCTGTTGTTCCTTAAAAATTTCCCAATCATCTGTCTTCCCACTCACCTTAGCTCTATCATACTTCTTTTTTTAATGCTATGCAATCTCTGACTTCCTTTGTCAACCACTGTGGCCCCTTTCCCCCCTTTGAATCCTTCCTTCTCCTGGGGATGAACTGATTTTGCACCTTGTGCATTATTCCCAAGAATACCTGCCATTGCTGTTCCACTGTCTTTTCTGCTAGGATATCCGTCCATTTAACTTTGGCCAGCTCCTCCCTCATGTCTCCATAGTCTCCTTTGTTCAATTACAACACTGACTCCTCTGATCTGCCCTTATCCTTCTCAAATTGCAGATAAAAACTTATCATATTATGGTCACTACCTCCTAATGGCTCCTTTACTTCAAGATCGCTTATCAAATCCTGTTCATTACACAAGACTAAATCCAGAATAGCCTTGTCCCTGGTCGGCTCTCATACAAGCTGTTCCAAGAATGCATCCCATAGGCACTCTACAAACTCCCTATCCTGGCATCCAGCACCAACCTGATTCTCCCAGTTCACCTGCATGTTGAAATCCACCATAACTACTGTGACATTACCTTTGCCACATGCCAATGTTAACTCCCCATTCAACTTGCACCCAATATCCATGCTACTGTTTGGGGGCCTGTAGACAACACCCATTAGGGTCTTTTTGCCTTTACTGTTCCTCAGTTCTATCCACACAGACTCTACTTCTCCTGATCCTGTGTCCCCCCTTGCAAAGGACTGAATCTCATTCCTCACCAACAGGGCCACCCCACCCCCTCTGCCCACATTTCTGTCCCTACGATGTCCCTTGTACATTCACTTCCCAGGTCTGATCTCCCTGCAGCCATGTCTCCATTATCCCTCCTAATCACTTGTTCTGCCTCACTTTCCTCTACTACACACTTAATGTTCTGGAACTGTGTTGTCCCCACCTGTCCTTTATTCTTCATCTCGCTATCCTCTCTCACATTCTGGATCCCTGCCCCCTGCAAATTTAGTTTAAAACCCCCGAGCAGCACTAGCAAACTTTCCTGCAAGAATGTTAGTACTGCTCCAGTTCAGGTGTAAACCGTCCTGTCGGAACAGATCTCACCTTCCCTGGAACAAAGCCCAATTATCTAAAAACCTGAAGCCCTCCCTCCTGCACCATCCTCTCAGCCACGTATTAATCTGTATAATCCTTCTGTTCCTTGCCTCACTCGCACATGGCACAGGTAGCAATCCTGAGATTGTTACCCTGGAGGTCCTGCCCTTCAGCTTCGCACCTAACTCCCTGAACTCATTACGTAGGACCCCCTCACTCATCCTACCCACGTCATTGGTCCCTACATGGACCACAACATCTGGGTTCTTGCCCTCCCCCTCGAGAATGACCTGCACCCAATCTGAAATGTCCCGGACCCTGGCACCAGGGAGGCAACATACCATCTGAGACTCCGGATCTTCCCCACAAAATCTCCTATCTTGCCCCCCCCTGACTATAGAATCCCCTATCACTACCGCTCTCTTCTCTTCCCTCCTCCCCTTCCTAGTCCTCATGCAGGATCTTCACCCAAAAGATTGGCTTACATCTTTTGCTTCCACAGATGCTGCTTAACCTGTTGAATTCCTCCAGCATTCTGCTTTTTGTTCCAGATTCCAGCATCTGCAGTCTCCCTTTTCTTCTAAGGAAGAAATCTGTCATTTGTAATGCACCTTTGTAAGCATAAGATAAAGGAGGAAAGCAATAATACTACAAGGCACAGATGCTGGTTTATTAATGTATATTTTAATGTTTATTACTGTATGTTCATGGTAAGTTCCACAGCCTGTGTGAAGTGACCAAAGTTAAGTTTGATGTCATATGCACAGGTACAATGAAAACTTAATTGCAGCAGTTTCATATAAGTCTCATTCACAAGGAAAAAATATGCATTTAACATTAATAATTAAATAATAAAACACAATCAGGACCTGCTGTCGGGGCCTTACAACTGATCACTTTTTGGCATCTCAAGGATGTAGCCTGGAAGGCGAGTGCGCCTTCACGGTTCCACATTTTCATTGCTCCGGAGACACGCTGATTCTAGGCTGGTGCCCCTGACTGAAGCATCATGGGAGAGCATGGAACATCGGGAAAACTGCGTTAGCTGCCAGGGGTTGTGTGTCCAGAGAGCTACGCCTTTCTGGTGCCAACTCTCTGGGTGCAGAGCTCAGAAAAACTGATGCACCAGACCTTATAAATCAGTGAGTTGTTTGTTATGTCTCCCATCTCATTGTGAAACAGGGACACATCATTCAGGGAACTAGCAAGCATGTGGTATGTCGAATTACCAGGTGAACGAGTAGTTTTTGGGGTACTGCGTCTTTATTGATGCTTGCTGCACGCTTGAGTGCTTGGAGGCTGCTGATGCTTTTTTTGCTGGAGGGGGTGGTGGCAGTCGTAGCCTTGCTGCTGCTAGTGCGTGGAAGGGGAGAGCTGGGAGGGGGGGCTTTGGGGTTCCAACTTTTAACTGTCATTCATTCTTTGGGACACTCTTCTGTTTTCATGGGTGTTTGCGAAGAAAAAGAATTTCAGGATGTATATTGTATATCCTCTAACATTGTTACAGCTATATAGGACCCTGGTCAGACCCCACTTGGAGTACTGTGCTCAGTTCTGGTCACATCACTACAGGAAGGATGTGGAAACCACAAAAAGGGTGCAGAGGAGATTTACAAGGATGTTGCTTGGATTGGGGAGCATGCCTTATGAAAATAGGTTGCCTGAACTTGGCCTTTTCTCCATGGAGTGACGGAGGATGAGAGGTGACCTGATAAAGGTGTATAAGATAATGAGAGGCATTGATCGTGTGAATTAGAGGCTTTTTCCCAGGGCTGAAATGGCTAACATGAGAGGGCACAGTTTTAAGGTGCTTGGGAGTAGGTACAGGGGAGATGTCGGGGTAAGTTTTTTACACAGAGAGTGGTGAGTGCATGGAATGGGCTGCTGGTGACGGTGGTGGAGGTGGATACGGTAGGGTCTTTTAAGAGACTCTTGGATAGGTACATGGAGCTTAGAAAAATAGAGGGCTTTGGGTCACCCCAGGTAGTTTCTAAGGTAAGGACATGTTCGGCACAGCTTTGTGGGCCAAAGGGCCAGTATCATGCTGTAGGTTTTCTATGTTTCTATTAAATGTACTTATTGAAACCTATTGAATTACAGCAAAAACATCCAATTTAGTGCAAAGTGTTCAGAGTATTGCTAAGCTGTAGTGATTTGGATTTTGCTAGTTGATTCACAAACTGAATGGCTGAAGTGAAATAGTTGTTCTTGAGTCTGGTGTTTTTTTGGTACCTTCTGCCTGTTGATAACTGAAGTGATGATATGTTCAGATGCTGGGATCTTTGATGATGGATGTTGTTTTCTGTGCTTGGGGGGGGGGGGTGCTGGAGTGTGGAATTGGAAACTCCATTTTTTGGAGAAGTATTGATTTCCCTTACCATTTAAGGGAGTTACACTGCTGAGGTAAATTGCTTCAGGGTATTCTAATCAGTCTTATCAGTGCTAATGCCATTGTAAAAACCAGTTCCAACAGTCTTTCAAAGCTATCCAGCAATGCAATAGGCATGACACATTTGTATGACAAGAGTGCCTTGCAGCATTCGTCCCTTGTTCGCATTTGTAATACAGTTTACAAATTAAGTATCCAGATTCCATATTTATTGCAATACATTTTTCATTGAGTAAAACATTTTTTTGCGGGCATGATCCTACATTTTCCTCTGTGTCACATTGTATTTCTAGCCAGTAATCTGATGTGTTTGTGCCTCTCTTCCAGAAGCTCAGTGGGAGCATGCAGTCGGATGAGGGAACAGAGTGGCTTCTTGAACTCCTCACAGAGGTGCAGTTGCAACAGTATTTCCTTCGCATCCGTGATGATCTCAATGTTACTCGGCTCTCTCACTTTGACTATGTGAAAAATGAGGATCTTGAAAAAATTGGAATGGGCCGTCCTGGTAAGGAACTGGCTTTTCATTGACTTTAGAACGTTACCAATACAAAAGTAGCTCAGAAATGTGTATAAATGTTGAAAGTTTTTTTTTAAAAAAAGAAACAGTATCCGCACAATTCACTATCAGTGGAACATTTTGCATAAATATTTGAAAAATGTAGAATGAGTTAGTATGAAATACATTTTTGATGCTGTCAGGTACATCAGACCTAAAATCCACTCCACCAGTTATACTATCTGTTTCCATTTAAGTAGCTTTAATATGTCCCAGTTGACAGTTCCAGTACTCTACTAGCTGGGCATGTCTCATTCAAAACACTGCTGTTCATTCACTAATATTTCCTTTAACTTACTGAAGTGGGACTCCATCCAATTTACCCAGATTGTATCTCTCATCTATGCACTAGAGGCAATTTCTATAAATTTCTGTAGATGTGAAGTGGAGAGTATATTGACTGGCTGCATTACAGCCTGCTATGGAAACACCAATGACCTTGAATGAAAATCCTACAAAAAGTAGTGAATACAGCCCAGTCCATCATGGGTAAAGCCCTCCCCACCTTTGAGCACATCCACATGGAGCGTTGTCACAGGAAAGCAGCATCAATCATGAGAGATCCCCCCACCAAAAACGTAATGATCTCTTCTTGCTTCTGCCATCACGAAGAAGGTACAAGAGCTGTCCAACTCTTACCACCAGGCTCAGGAACAGTTATCACCCCTCAACCATCAGGCTCTTGAATCAGAGGGGTTAACCACTCAGCTTCATTTGCCCCATTACTGATATGTTCCCACAACTTATGGATTCACTTTCAATCCATAAATGTTCTCTACTTGTTGCTTATTTATTTATTATTTTTTAAAATTCTCTTTGTATTTGCACAGTTTGTTGTCTTTTGCACTCTGGTTGTCTACCCTGTGGTGCGGTCGTTCATTGATTATATTATAGTTATTGGATTTATTGTCTATGTCTGCATAGAAATGAATCTCAGGGTTTTATAAGATGACACATATATGTACTTTGATAATAAATTTACTTTGAACTTTATAATGGCTAATAAATCTACCAACTAACACATCTTTGGGTTTTTGAAGGAAAGCAAAGTACTTAAGGAAAACCCACACAGAGATGATGTGCTGATTCTGTGCAGGCACCACTCTAGGACAGGTTTGACCCTGGTCACTGAAGCTGCGTCTGCAGTTCCAAACCTGTGTGACCCACTTGTTGCCTCTTACACGTTTCATTCCCAGACTTGGAAACATCTTACAGTCCTACAATCCTGAAAGATCTCTGATTCGACCTCCTTGCTTATCCCTGATTTTGTTCACTCTGTGGTTGACCACTACAGTACTTGTAATTTCCTGAGCCTTATGGTCTGGAAATTTTCTTACCAAATACTGCCATAAAGAATCCATGGCACTAAATGTATGTGTACATGTCAAAGCCAGAAGTAGTGATGTGATACGTAGAGGAAGCAAGATAATGATCAACATCAAGGAGTGAGGATCTGGGAAGGTGTTGGGAGAAAGGATTTCTTGAGAGGCTTTGGGAGCTGAGGCTTTCTTGCACAAGAAGAAGCATTCTCCAAGGAATATTGTTTGCTTCTTTCCATCCCAAGTCAAATGTAATAGCATAGAGTTGTGAATCAACATGGAATCTTTTGACATTGTTGCACAATAAATTAACTGAGTCATCAGGAGAAGTTGGATCTACCTATATGGACAGCTCAGACATTAAAATGCAATCTTGCTTTCATTATTTTAAAAAGCTTGAAATTAAACCCATTTAATAAAATGAGATAATGCCATTCATCTGCTGCTACCCAAATATGATACAGCAAAAGCATTCATTTCCTATACAGAATCTTTTCCAGGCTGATGTACGGGTTTTGGTATTTTTGTCATGACAGATAATTAGCATTAGCGTTTCTGCAGTAGATGACCTTCACATTTGGTGATAACATAAAAGACTGACAGAATTAAGTTGATTGATGTGAAAGTAAATCTGAGCATGTGAGTTGTGCCAGACGCTATTTACATGCTATGTGGCTATTAGAGGCAACACGTTAGCACAACGGTTAGCATAATGCAATTATAGCGCCAGTGACCTGGGTTCAATTCCGTTGCTGTCTGTAAGCAGTTTGTATGTTCTCCCTATGACCACGTAGACCTCTGAATGCTCCAGTTTCCTTCTTGGTTCCAAAGACGTGCAGACAGTAAACTTAGTCGGTAAATTGGTCACGTGGGTGTATTTGGACAGCATAGGCTCGCTGGGTCAGAATGACCTGTTACCATACTGTATCTCTAAATAATCTATAGTGTTTGGAAACCAGATGATAAGGAAGCACCTATTTGTGAGCATATTTTAGAATATTTTGAACCTTTTGTGTATAATGAATTATCCAAAGGGTTCCCACTGTATGGACTTCTTGTCTATTTTGTTGTGATAATTATTCTGCAAGTTCGGTTGTTAAATATCTATGCACCGTGAATGTGCTCACTGTCCAGATAAACATCTGTTGAGAGTGTATAAAAGATAATTTATCCAAAAGCTCTGTTTGCTTACTCAATAGTGAGAGTAATCTTCTAAAAATAATTTAGTAATCCCCTCTGAACTGGTTTTCTTTTTTTATACCTGGAGTTGTGAAAATTAGATTAACTTGGGTTTATGTCCTGATGAGAAAGAAGGGCCAAAAACATGAATCTTTTCCAGGAGCAGTGCAATAGAAACTGGGCCTAGATATGCTGTCACTGTTGATTTGAGACTGCAGCTCATGGATATGGTGAGGTGCGTATCTGTAACTTCCTGTTGAATATGCAGTAGGTCTCCTACCATTTTAATAATTAATCCAGATGATGGGGAGTGCAAGCCATTCCAGGAACAACACGCGGCATATCTAGAAATGAGATGTCAATTTGGTGAAGTTGCCACATCATGTTACCTGCAGAATAACAGCAAGCAATAGATGGAACTCAGTGATCCCACAACTATTGGTTTAGATCAAAGCGCTCATCAGGAAGGGAGGGGTTGAGAGCAGGGGTGTGGGAAATGTATTTGATCAGGGCAAGAGCTTTGTGAAAAATGATTGTGAGGAAGAAGTAAAATATTTTGGAGATACTTGTACAGAAAATATAATTGGTCCAAATATGGCAGATGCTTTCAAAATCCTTTGATTGTCTATTGGAGCAACTGCACAGCTTCCTGCATTACAAGCTTTGTTCAAATTACATTCATGTGTAGGTGAAGACAACAAAAATATGGGCATGTTCTGATCCAGTTGGAAGGTAATGGTCAGCTGCACTGTTGCTGTGAATTGTTATTTTCCATGTTGTTTCAGTTGCACAATCAGAATTCACTTTGACTCCATATCTTACTCACTGGTATCTTCTTAAGATTTGGGCTAGATGAGTATTTGATACTTCATCTTATAATATAATTAGAAAATGAATTCTGTTGTACATTTAACACCTCCAGCACCTCAGTTATTTGCAATGCAAGACCTAGTTTGTAATGTAAATTGAGTTCTTCTAGAAATTGTTCTGTGTGGTGTGAATGAGGTAAACATAACAGGAAGGGAACGTTTGGAAAAAGCATAAGACACAGGAGCAGAATTAGGCCATTTAGCCCATTGAGTCTGCTCCGCCATTCCATCGTGGCAGATCCAAGGTCATACAGGCAGTTCAAAGTTCAGATCCGAAAGAGAAGTCACAGGCTCTTGATTGCAGTGATTGTATCCAAGAAAAAGTGATGAATGCAGTAATTTTTGGTTTTATTTGCCACCCGGAAGTCATTGCTGTGCTTCACCAGTGCCAACTTAAACCAGAAACATTTGCACCACCACCTCAGCTATCAGTCTCTCTCCTCCTCTTTTTCATCCATTGATGTTGCACGAGCTACTGGTCTAACTATCATGCTACACAGTATTGCACTTACTGACTACCACCTTGATCAATGCATCTCAGATGATGACAAAAGTGAAGGAATGGGTCATAAACAGGGAAGTTCAGAGGCATGGGGATGGGGGGGGGGAATACAATGTGCAAAGGATGCTAAGAGAAAAGATTAAAAAATCTCTTCTAGTGAGAATAAAATATGACAGTCATCCACAGGGACAATAATTTAAGTAGCCAAATGCTTACTTTGAAGTCTGTTGTTAAACACAAGTTCGTTATTACCATCAAATCTAGGCAGGTGGATTGACAATTTTAACAATTTGTGCCTGTGTTTATTTTACCAATGATCATTGTGTGGCTTTTATTGAAGTGTTATGGGTTATTAACATTTTTGTGTGTCCGTAGGCCAGAGGCGACTATGGGAAGCTGTAAAACGAAGGCGGGCCATTTGCAAGCGCAAATCCTGGATGAGCAAGGTACATCTGTGATGTTGATGTGTATGATTGTTCCATACACTATAAAATGAGTTCCAAGTCCTGATGAAGGGTCTCGACCCAAAACATTTACTGTTTACTCTTTTCCATCAATGCTTCCTGGCCAGCTGAGTTCCTCTAGCATTTTGTGTGTACTGCTTTGATTTCTGGCATCTGCACATTTTCTCTTTTTGTGATCCAAGTTCTATCTTCTTTCCAAAAATATAATTGTCTTTTTGTTTAGTATGAAAGCAAGTCAGATTTAGATGCCAGTTTTGCAGTCTCTGACATTGTTTTGGATTATCAAAAACTCATCTTAATATGTGTAGATTGAAGACGAGTTAACGCTTTTGCTTTTCCAATAGTATTAAGATTTGGCTGAAAATAAGATTTCCTTTTGTATCCTTTTATTTGCTCATTTATTTTAGGTGCAGATTATAAAATGTTGGTGAAATCTCTAACTCTGTATATAGTTACTGAACTTTATGAATGCAGTTGTTCGTTTGTGAGCTGTTCTCTGAAGCATTGCACTCTATTTGAATATAATTACCCAGTTGGTTTGTTTTTTTAAAAAAACTGCATAATATTTTGGAGTTGATGAAAGTGAACTCCAGTTTGTATGAGTTGTTTGTGCTTTGTACTTAACTATTATCAGCTGTTATTTCCTGGATTGTATTGCTTTCTTGTTATATTGTGCTTGGCCCAGAATTTCCATGGACCTTTAGTTAATATCTGTCTCCATCTGTTTCTGTGCCAAGGTTACAAACAAACAGGAAATCCAGGATTAAGTATCTTCTAAAATTACAACTGTATATTGCCATTTTTGGTAGCAGTGACAGATAGCATAATCAGCAACTCTCGGTCCTGGTACCAATCAATCAACAAATCACAGCCTCTCCGTGATGAAATCAACACTTGCTTTTATCATTCAGGGTGAATGGAAGTTTCAGAAATTCTTGATAGAGAATGAATGTAAATGAAGATGCCACCTATTTACAGCCATCATTATTTTTAACAAGTAGTCTTTTCCTGTGACCGGACTAAATCTCTTGATCCACCTGTTTGTAACTATAGTCAATTAATAGTTAGCTGAGCTTCATTAGAATGGAATTGTTACCCTTTCAGTGTTTGGAATAGATGGGTTTAATGTGTTTGACCTTTTTTGATAACTCTTGGTTGCAGTGAGTTGCTAGCACAGTTATTTTCATTTGAAGCTGAGTAACCTTCCAGCTTGATATTGCAGATGAAATAAGGTCAAGTAACTCTTCACTTTCTGAAAGTAATAATATAGTTGTTAAAGAAGAGTCAGAATCCTCTGCGCTCTTAAATATTTAACTAAGAAAATTCATTTTGATTTTGCTTCCTTTCCATAGGCATTGCCATTCAGTGATAGTGTTAAAATATAAAGAGATAATTATCAAAAAAGCAATGTAGAGCAGTTTTTAATTATTCATTGATAATTGGGATAAAAACTTTGCTATGTGGTGGGTGTTAGCATGCTTTTAAAAGTATGAAGAGCAGATAGTCTGAATGGGGATAAAATTAACCTTGGCAGGATTTGCATAGCAGGTGGCAGCCACCCTGTTATATATCCTGTCTGACTCAATGTTTCATTAATGTCTGTGGCTTGGAAAATAAGGTGGTGTATAAACTGACAACCAATCCACTGCCAGCTATTTTATGCCCTTGGCAAAGCTGAATCTTATCCATTTTCTTCTGTTTAAGATTATCTACAGTATTTTACTGTATGATGAGTCAACAGCCTAAATGACTCCCAAGTAGACAACGGAGTTCTGTTTGGGCCCTGCAGATTACATCAGCTTTAACTATCAATGTGAACAAGTAGCTCTCTTCACATTGAATCACCTTGTTCCTATTTCCTTTCAGTCCTGTTGCCTTCACCTGCCTGTGATGTTGAATTTTGCCTTTTTTCAGCATAACTGCCTATTCTGCAAGTCAGTTGTGTAATAAACAACATAGGGTAGTGCAGAACTTGATAGGCCATTTGGCTGCAATGTAATGCCAGTCTTGATCCCAACTTATTGTAACTGTCCTCCTCCTGTGATTTATCCATATCCCTCCATTCCCTTCATATTCATGTGCCAATGAAAGGGTCTCTTAATCTCTACCAAACTGACATCTTCCACTATTGCTCCATGTAACTCATTCTAGGCACCTACCACTGTCTACATTTTATATAAAAAAACTACTTATCTTTCATGTCACTTTTAAATGTGACCCCTCGAACATTAAAAGCATGTTCTCTGGTGTTAAACATTTCTACCCTGGGTAAACTATTTTAACTGCTATGCTATCTATGCTTCATAACTTTTAAAAACCTCTACCAATTCTCCACTCAGCCTCTGATGCTCTAGGAAGAAAAGCCCGATTTTGTCCAACTTCCTTGTATAGCTTATATCCTCTAACCCAGGCAGCATCCTGGGAAACCTGTTATGCATCCTCTCCATAGTCCCCACATTCCTTCTATAATGGAGCAACCAGAACTGCATGTAGTACTTCAAGTGTGGTCTTGAATAAAGTTTTATACAGCTGCAATCCTTGTATTTTGTAATTATAATCTTCCAATGGAGAAGCTTCTCTTGTCTCAGTTCTAAATCTGCTTTTGGAGTTTAATGGACAACCCTTTTACTTTGTTGAGTGCCCCATTCACATGAACCCACAGCTACTAGTTGAAAATGAAATGTAATGTAATTGGCCATTTGTTAAATGTACTATTATTTTAACAAGGCCACCTATTGACACTGAACTGCCTACGCCATTCCACAATAATGCTTGGTATAATGAACATTGAGAAAAGAAGCTACTATTATTAAATATGCTTTATATTTGGTAAATATTTCTGTGCACATTCATATTACAGCACAAGTAGAAACAAGAGTAGGCCATGAGACTCCTCATGCCTGCTCTGCTATTCAAAAAGATCATGGCTGTTCTTGTTATTTAGCAGTATTTTCCACAGTCATATCTTCTCTGATTTGCTTAGTATTTAAAATTTATCAGTTTATCTTAATTTAGCTGAAGAGACACTACTGCCCTTGTGGGTTGAGAATTCCGAAGGTTTATATTCTTGTGGATGAAAATGTTCCTGTCATTTGAATAGGCAGTCCCCATTTTAATACTGTGATCCACTAGTTCTAGACATAGCATTCAAGGGAAATATAGATCCTTCATCGTGTAAGGAAAGAGGACCAAGTATGTGATTTATCTCCTCAAGACTGCTCTCCCTTTCAATAAGATCAAGTTTGATTTTCCTCAACATCATTCACTTGACGTGCCTTTGTTTCGTTTGATTTCCCCAATATCCAGAAATCTCTTCATCCAAACAAGTAATCTGAATAACACATAAACCCAACCTTGTTTTGAGAGTAATTAATGACTACCTGCTGCAGTATTCAGTGGTGCAGTAACAGTGCAATCCCTCGAGCCGAGTATAATGTTTTCCTCAGGGGCTGTCTGTTGGTGGGTCCTCATGTGGCTTTAAAAGCTGATCCATAATCCACATATTCTGGTCCACTGTGGGCAAGAGTAAGTGGTGGCTGTGGTTAGTGATTGGATTCTTTGGTTGTTCACTGCAGCCTTTCTGGGGTGTAGTGTTCCAAATTTCACCTCACTGAGTGAAAAGTTTTCTTCATTTATGTCTTAACTGGCCTCTACCTTATTTTGAGAACCCTCATCCTTTAGTGGAACACTTCTGGTAAGATGGCAGCATGGTCCATCACAGCAGTTTCTGTGGGGTCAAATAGAAGTGTTATAGTCTTTTATAAATGTATGTTTTAATGATAACAAGACCCTGCTGAACATTAAGAACTTGCAGGTCTAACCCATCAGTATGTTGCTCGTGAGTGGAGAAACTACAGGAGCTGGACTTGGTGCTGATCATGCTATGGCCTGCATCAGAGAGGCCTTGGAGGAGTCAGTGTGCGAAGGCGGCGTGCAGTCTAATAGCAAGTGATCATCTTAGTACTTTTCTTGTCTCTTATCCCATCACGACTTTATTGATGTAGAATCCTTCACGTCCAATTTACTGATTTATTGGTGGACTGCAGGGGAGCTGTGTGGCCTCGGTTGTAGCAAGGATTAGGCCACAAGCTACAGTGTTGTCTGTTTACAGCTGCCCAGAAGAGAGTTGGTGTACTCCATTGGAGGTGGTGTGGCCCAGCATCCAAACTGCTGCCCCTCCCCAATTGCAGAAGACAAGCAATATTGCGTTTGACTGCAGTATACTGCAACATTCATGGACTCAGGGTCTTGGACTTTTTTTTTGGCTAACTGTAATTTTGCTGATATCTTATATGTGCTATATATGTATTTTGCTGTGTGTGGCTGTTGGTACTGTGTTTTGCACCTTGGTCACAGAGTGACACTGTTTCGCTTGGTTGTATTCATGAATTGCTGAATGACAATTAAACTTGAGCATGAACTTTTCATTATTCACACTGTACATTTTTAGGTGTTTAGTGGAAAGCGACCAGAGTCAGAATTCCAGCCTCAGCCAGGAACAACATTTCGCAAATTACCAACTCCTCCACCACCACAGCCACCTGAAGGAAATCAGTCACTGACCTGTTTGATTAGTGAGAAAGATCTAACACTTCATGAGAAACTGGGCGATGGATCCTTTGGGGTAGTCAGACGGGGTGACTGGCAGTCACCTTCTGGTAAAGTTGTAAGTATGGATTTATGAAGTGATGAATTTTCAAACCAGATTGAAATTTTAAAAAAACAGTGGTTGAAACTAATCAGAATACAATTGTTTTTCTGCATTATTAATGTAAACCTTGTTTATTGTATTACTAGGTCATGTGTATCCTAATCTTTAACGTTTCTGCATTTAATTTTCCTCCAATTTCTTTTTCCCTGCAAGTTTCCAGACCCATACAAATTTCTCCTCACATGCTCTTGTTCTCTTTTCCCATCTTAGCTTATTGCCGAGGACTATTCTCATTAACGTTCTTTCATTCCAACCTCACTTCGCAATGCAGCTTCCAGGGGATTAGCATGGAGATTGTTGCAATCCAAGACTATTCATCCACTTGCAGTCAAAATTCTTTTCAACTGCTACCCCAGGAAATTTAGACCAATATTGAGAACCTGATGGAAGTGTAGCTCTGGGTGGCAGTAGTTTGCCCCTTAAAGTCTTCTTACATAGTTATACCTCCCCCTCCTTGCAAAACCTCAGGATTTGTGACCATGATTAACAAATCCTAAGCTTAACTTGTATGATAGAGATGTGAAAAGTAATCTATATCAGGAAAGACTGAACAAACTGGAGAACTTCTGAACTAAATGACTTCTGCTACTGCGTAGAGTTGGAAATAATTCTGCATATGGGTAAAATCAGAATCAGGGCCTATAAATGATCACTGCTAAATGGATTTACACAATTTGAAGCTTTACCCAGTCAAGGTTGAAACTCACCATCAAAATAAGGTAAGTAGCTCAGTGACATTTAAGAAGAGCTAAGGTTGTGTGTAGCACAGGTCCTTTTGTGTAGTACAGTTGCTTGTGGGGACCTTTTGGTGTAAGTGGGCTATGTCTTCTTCTATCTAAAGCAGATAGAAGTCCCAAGTATGGTGGGAATTAATTTCTTTTTTTCAGTTTGTCTTGGGAATGAGTTTTGTTATATTGTGATATCTTTGGGTTTAGTTGTTGTTGCTCTATTATTCCATGTTTATAGGGAGACTAGACACTTCTGGATTTGCAGCTTAAAATAGCAAATGGTAATTGAAGCTAACTTGTTCTTTTTATCAGATGAACGTGGCTGTGAAGTGCTTGAAAACAGATGTATTAAATCAACCCGATGCACTAGATGATTTTATACGAGAAGTCAATGCCATGCATTTTCTGGATCATCTCAATCTTATCCGTCTATATGGTGTAGTTCTAACCCATCCAATGAAAATGGTGAGAAGCAATTTAGAAAATTAGGCAGAAGTTACATTATTTCTTTTGTTCCCCATTTTTGCTTTGCTTCCTTTACAATTGCCCTTTTTAAAAAAGATTTCCATTGGTCATGGTGGTATGTGTAGCTTCTGTCACAAAATGCCTGTAGTTTTCCACTGCAAGCATTGACAGAATTAGGCCTATGCTGGTAACAGCAGAGCAGCTGCAATCTCTGTTCCCACTCACACATCCTGATAATGTGTCTGAATTGCAAGTTCAGCAGTGTAAGGTTTCCATTTTCATCATTTATGGTCTCTCTGAGTACGTTGCCAAATTAATACCAGTTGGATTTAATTTGAAACAGTTTAGTCCTGTGGATTTGTGTCCATTGAGACTGACTAGAAACTGGACAAACTCATCAGTGGAGGGTGGGAACATTGATTTTCTCTTCTGAGAATAAAAGTCATGTCACAGAGGTTACTAGGCAAACTTCATTTTCACTCTTTGGAATGAGGGGACTGCATGATTTCAGACTCACAAATAAATTAAGCTGCATTGCTTTTCTCTTTTTATGTTAAGTACAGTATGATGGAATGAGCAGCCCTGAAAATCTGTACTTTTATAACTGTTGCACTTGCTGTCAGACCAAATACAGTAGTATTAGACAGATCTCTTTTCATAGTTTTAATTGTTTTAGGTTACTGAATTGGCTCCACTTGGTTCTTTACTGGATCGCCTGAGAAAAAACCAGGGCTACTTTCTCATTTCAACACTATGCCAGTATGCAGTACAGATAGCAAATGGCATGGCTTACCTCGAGTCTAAACGCTTCATTCATCGAGACCTGGCAGCTAGAAATATCTTACTGGCCTCAAATGAGTTGGTGAAAATTGGAGATTTTGGACTCATGAGAGCTCTTCCACAAAACGATGATCATTATGTCATGCAGGAACATCGCAAGGTTCCTTTTGCCTGGTATGTATTGGAAACCATTTACACCAAAATATCCTGTGATTGTAATGGCTGTCGATACTGTCACGAGACATTCTGTTCTAACTGGGTAGGGTGAAGACTTTTTCATGTTATGCTAACTATATAATGTCTGTCTGTTCTGACTACTTAGTGACGTTGCATGTATCTTGTTGTTTGAGGTGGAACATGGAGTGTTTATTCCAACTGTAGTGATGTTGTGCACCTCTATCTAACTGTGTAGTAGAATGCTTGTGCTGATGAGGAAAGGGCAGTGATACTGTACCATGCTAATTTTATTATCAAAACTGTTCTATAAGAATGTTGTAGTGAGTATTTTCTGTCATTATACTTTGCAGTGCCAGTTAGAGAGAGAGAGAGAGAGAGAGAGGCACAAGACCATTAAACATGGAGAATAATGGGCAGAATGGTAGTGTTGCAGTTAGTGTGATGCTATTACAGCTCAATGTGTTCAATCTCAGCATTCTCTGTAAGGAGTCCGTACATCCTCCCTATGGAAGCTATGGGTGTTCTCCGGGCCCTCTAGTTTCCTCCCATAGTCCAAAGACGTTCTGTTTAGTAGATGGTTTGGCCATTGTAAATTATCTTGTGATTAGGTTGTTAAATTGGGTTGTAGGGGTTGCTGGGTTATGTGGATCAAAGGGTTGGAAGGCTTTATTAAACACCATATCTCTAAAAATAAACAAGTCCATTGAGTCTGCTCTGCCATTCAATGATTTTCCCTCTCAACCTCATTCGTTGTGTGTGTGCGTATATGTAGACATGCACATGCACATGCACACACACAATTAGCAGGAAGTTGGATTGGGAAGTTTTTAAAAAACAACAGAAGGCAGACAGGGAGACAGATTCTGGAAAGGTGTAATAATGACAGGGTTGTTGTGGTGGAAGCTTTTAATTTCCCAGATATCAACTGGCATCTCCCTAGAATGAGGGGTTTAGATGGGGTGGAGTTTGTTAAGTTTGTTTGGGAAGGTTTCTTGACATAATATGTAGATAAGCCTACAAGAGGAGAGGCTGCATTTGATCTAGTATTGGGAAATGAACCTGGTCAGGTGTTGGATCTCTCACTGGGAGAGCATTTTTGAGATCGTGATCACAATTCTATCTCCTTTACCATAGCATTGGAGAGGGATAGGAACAGACAAGTTAGGAAAGTATTTAATTGGAGTAAGGGGAAATATGAGGCTATCAGGCAGGGAATTGGAAGCATAAATTGAGAACAGATATTCTCAGGGAAATGTACAGCAGAAATGTGGCAAATGTTCAGGGGATATTTGTGTGGTGTTCTGCATAGGTACGTTCCAATGAGACAGTGAAAGGATGGTAATGTGCAGGAACCATGGTGTAAAAAATCTGTTGTAAATCTAGTCAAGAAGAAAAGAGCTTACAAAAAGTTCAAAACACTAGGTAATGATAGAGATCTAGAAGACTATAAGGCTAGCAGGAAGGAGCTTAAGAAAGAAATTAGGAGAGCCAGAAGGGGCCATAAGAAGGCCTTGGCAGAAAGATTAAGGAAAACCCCATGGCATTCTACAAGTATGTGAAGAGCAAGAGGATAAGACATGAGAGAATAGGACCAATCGAGTATGACAGTGGAAAAGGGTGTATAGTGGAAGAGGAGATAGCGGAGGTACTTAATGTATACTTTGCTTCAGTATTCACTGTGGAAAAGGATCTAGGCGATTGTAGGAATGACTTACAGCAGACTGAAAAACTTGAGCATGTAGATGTTAAAGAACAGGATGTGCTGGAGCTTTTGGGAAGCATCAAGCTGGTTAAGTCACCGGGACCGGATGAGATGTACCCCAGGCTACTGTGGGAGGCAAGGGATGGGATTGTTGAGCCTCTGGTGATGATCAATGGGGACAGGAGAGGTTTAGGAGGATTGGAGAGTTGCAGATGTTATTCCCTTATTCAAGAAAGGGAGTAGAGCTAGCACAGGAAATTATAGGCCAATGAGTCTTACTTCAGTGGTTGATAAGTTGATGGAAAAGATCCTGAGAGGCAGAATTTATGAACATTAGGAGAGGCATAATATGATTAGGAATAGTCAGCATGGCTTTGTCAAGGGCAGTTTGTGCCTTACGAGTGTGATTGAATTTTTTGAGGATGTGACTAAACACATTGATGAAGGAAGAGCAGTTAATGTAGTGTATATGGATTTCAACAAGGCACTTGATAAGGTACATCATGCAAGGCTTACTGAGAAAGTAAGGAGGCATGGGATCCAAGGGGACATTGCTTTGTGGATCCAGAACTGGTTTGCCCACAGAAGGCAAAGAGTGGTTGTAGATCGGTCATATTCTGCATGGAGATCGGTCACCAGTGGAGTGCCTTAGGGATCTGTTCTGGGACCCTTACTTTTCGTGATTTTTATAAATGACCTGGATGAGGAAGTGGAGGGATGGGTTAGTAAGTTTGCTGCTGACACTAAGGTTGGGGGCATTGTGGATAGGGTGGAGGCCTTTCAGAGGTTACAGCAGGAGATTGGTAGGATGCAAAACTGGGCTGAGAAGTGGCAACTGTAGTTGAACCCAGATAAGTGTGAGGTGGTTCGTTTTGGTAGGTCAAATATGATGACAGAATATAGTATTAATGGTAAGATTCCTGGCAGTGTGGAGGCTCAGAGGAATCTTGGGGTCTGAGTCCATAGGACACTCAAAGCTGCTGCACAGGTTGACTCTGAGGTTAAGAAAGCATATGATGCATTGGCCTTCATCAGTCATGGGATTGGGTTTAAGAGCTGAGAGATAATGTTGTAGCTATATAGGATCCTGGTCAGATGCCACGTAGAGTACTGTGCTCAGTTCTGGTCGCCTCATTACAGAAAGGATGCGGAAACCATAGAATGGGTGCAGAGGAGATTTACAAAGATGTTGCCTGGATTGGGGAGCATGCCTTATGAGAACTGTTTGAGTGAACTCGGCCTTTTTAACTTGGAGCAATGGAAGATGAGAGGTGGCTTGATAGAGGTGTACAAGATAATGAGAAGCATTGATCATGTAGATAGTCAGAGTTTTTTCCCAGGGCTTAAGGTGCTTGGAAGTAGGTACAGAGGAGATGTCAGGGGTAGGTTTTTTACACAGAGAGTGGTGAGTGCGTGGAATGGGCTGCCGGTGACGGTGGTGGAGGCAGATACGATAGAGTCTTTTAAGAGACCTGGATAGGTACATGGAGCTTAGAAAAATTCTAAATGGGTAACCCTAGGGAATTTCTAAGGTAAGGACCTGTTCAGTACAGCTTTGTGTGCTGAAGGGACTGTATTGTGCCATAGGTTTTCTATGTTTCTAGAAGTCATTCAGGTATAGCTGAAATAATATTAAATTGACTTTTTAGTGGAAGGGTTATTGAATATTAAAGAGGATATCAGAATTTTCTTCAGATACATAAAGTATAAAAGAGATAAAAGAGTGGAAATTGGGCTGCTGGAAAATGATGCTGGAGAGGTAGTAATGGGGGAGAAGGAAATGGCAGATGAACTGAATAAGTATTTTGTATTAGGCTTCACTGTGGAAGACACAAGAAGTATGGTGGAAGTTGTAGGTGTCAGGGATCATGAAGTGTGTGAAGTTACCACAAGTAGAGAAAAGGTTCTTGGGAAACTCAAAGGTCTGAAGATAGATAAATCACCTGAACTGGATGGTGTACACCCCAAGGTTTAACTTGGTGGCTGAAGAGATTGCAGAGGTATTAGTAATGAAATTTGAAGAATTACTAGATTCAGGAATGGACTGAGAAGACTGGAAAATTGTAAATGTCACTTCAAGAGGGGCAGAAGAAAGGAAACTATAGGCCAGTTAGTCGGACCTTAGTGGTTGGGAAGATGTTGGAGTCAATTATTAAGGATGAGGTCTCAGGATACTTGGAGGTTCATGATAAAATAAGATGTAGTCAGTATGGTTTCCTTAAGGGAAAAACTTGCCTTACAGATCTATTGGAATTCTTTGAAGAAATAACAAGCAGGATAGACAAAGGAGAATCGGTTAATGTTGTGTACTTGGATTTTCAGAAGGCCAATACATGAGGCTGGTTAACTAGCTATGAGTCCATGGTATTATTACAGGAAAGATTCTAGCATGGGTAAAGCAATGTCTGATTGGCAGGAGGCAAAGAGTGGGAATAAAGGGAGCCATTTCGGGTTGGCTACCAGTGACTATTGGTATTCCACAGAGGTCTTTATTGGGACTGATTCTTTTTACATTATGTGTAAATGATTTGAATGTTAGTGGCTTTGTTACAAAGGTTGCAGACAATATGAAGATAGTTGGAGGGGCAGGTAGTTTTGAGGAAGTAGAGAGACTACAGAAGGACAGACTGATCAGGAGAATGGGCAAAGAAGTGGTAGATGGAATACAGTGTCATGAGCTGACTGGTTATGTACTTTGGTAGAAGAAATTAAAGCATTGGCTATTTTCTAAATGGAGAGAAATTGCCAAAAAACTGAGGTGCATAGGGCTTGGGAGTCCTTGTGCAGAATTCCCTAAAGATTAATTTACAGTTTCAGTCTGTGGTGAGGAAGACAAATGTGATGTTAGCAATCATTTCAGGAATACTAGAATATAAAAGCAAGGATGTAAAGCACTGGTGAGGCCTCATTTAGAGTATTGTGAGCAGTTTTGGGCCCCTTATCTTAGAAAGTATGAACTGAAACTGGAAAGGGTTCAAAGGAGGTTCACAAAAATGATTCCAGGATTGAACTACTTGTCATATGTAGAGTGTTTGATGGCTCTGGGCCTGTATTGTTAGGAAGGTGACGCAACTCTGAGGGGCCGAAGGGTACAAAGTCACCCCCTCCTTTGTGAGAATCGCAAGATCACTATTAATTTGGGTCTGGGACCCAGGAAATGAGAGAGAGACGTCCAGAATACACAAGGTTTGGAATGTGTCCTGACCTCAGCGAAACGGAACCGCTGATAACGGCCATTGTCTCTTGGAGACGGAATTGTATATTGAGTGCTGTACTATTCATTGAAGCCCCTCAGGGGACAACCAGAGTGGGCTGGTTGAGGGATTGCATCATCCGACCTGATTGACATCTGAGACCCCGTGAGTAAGGATAAAAGAGGGTCTGGGGAACAACCCCTTGAGACACACCAGGAGAAATGCTAAAAATCCTGTGACAGCATTTACTAGCGACAGCCGGTGGGGGGCTCGTGTGCGTCCTCCCTTGCCAGGGTGGCGGGCTCATCATGGAAGAACGGCTTAGCTAAAGGAGAGGCCACAAGTGAGCGGCCACACCAACGAGACTCCGACGGATCGAAATCATAAAAGGAAAATCGGCAAGTTTTTCTCCAAATCTCTCTCTGTCTCTCCAACTATTGCAAACACAGTGGTCCCCAAAGGCTGCAGCCTGCATGAACTGAGTGAACTTTATATTTCCATCGGACAATACATTATCCCCTAGATAATGATAGAGCTTATTTCTTATCGGTTATTATTATACCCGCACTTTTAGTATTGACGACGTATATTATCTGTATATTTGCATTGATATTATTTTTGTGTATTTATACTAATAAATACTGTTAAAAGTATCATCAGACTTCAACGGACGTCTCCATCTTTGCTGGTAAGTGACCCAGTTACAGGGTTCGTAACAACGTGGGACCTTGTCTCGAGATTTGATACCAAATTGGAGGGCCAGTAAATTGGGCTTTTAAGTCCACACTTGGATCTGGTTGCGCGGGTAACCAGATGGGAAGCCAGCAAATTGGACGTAGACGAATCTATAGAAAACCCGACTCTGGAGGCGCTAGAGGCAGCCACAAAGTCAGACTTGATAAATATTGCGAAAGGACTAAATCTCGCAGAGGTGAGGTTGTCGATGAAAAAGCGGGAGGTGCAGAGGGCCGTAACTCATTATTATATTGTGAAGAATGTTTTTGGCTGAGGTATTGGAAAATATCCCTGAAAAGGTACCAGCTAGTGGGACGGCTCAGTTAGAGTTGGAGAAATTAAGCTTGGAACATGAAATTAAGTTAAAACAGCTGGAAGCAGCTGAAAAAGAGAAGGAAAGAGCTGAAAAGGAGAAGGAAAGAGCTGAGAAGGAGAGGGAAAGAACTGAATCCCAAAGGGAGAAGGAGAAACAGAGGCAACATGAGATGGACCTGGAGAAGTTAAGGCAAGAGCGAAGAGCTCAAGGGCCAGACCGAGATTTAATGTTAGTAGGGAGTTTAGGTTAGTACCTCCGTTCGAGGAGACAGATGTTGATAGTTATTTCTTGCATTTTGAAAAGGTGGCAGTGAGTCAGAAGTGGCCCAAAGATCAGTGGGTGGCGTTGTTACAAAGTGTGTTAAAAGGGAAGGCACAACGGGCATATGCGGCATTGTCCACAGAAGAGGAGGAGGCTGAGAATTATGAGAAAGTAAAGGAGGCCATTCTTCGGACCTACGAATTGGTACCTGAAGCCTATAGACAAAAGTTCAGAAATTTAAAGAAAGGGTGGAATCAGACCTATGCAGAGTTTGCCTGTGAGAAGGGTGTGCTCTTGGATCATTGTGCAGCAGAAATGGTGGAAGAGGATTTTTGGTGTCTCAGGGAGTTAATTCTGATTGAGGAATTTAAAGGTTGTGTTTCGGATGTATTTGAACAAGAAGCCAAATAAGTCCATATCCAAATTTGCTAGGTTTGCAGCTGAATGTGCCCTAACCCACAAGACAAAGTTTACCTCAAATTAAATTTACCAGAAAGACCATGGGAACGGTAGAGAAAGCCTGCCGGCTGAGGCAGAGATCCAGCCGGGAGCTAGTGGTAAAATTAAGGATGAGGAAAGGCAAGACGGTGTTGTGGTTTTTTGTGCCTCGCAAATGACCAAGAGACGCAGAAGATTCTTCAAGAAGGGTTAAACTTTAATTTGCAAATCAAAGCTGAGACAGTCATTGAGCTAGTCACTGATTGCCCACCGATGGGACACGGCATTTTTAATAGCAAAATCCTGGTCCAGTTTCACACGTCGTCCCATTGACTTAATCATGTTCCAATCCACATCTCCCAGCTGTCTCTCACCAACACACCATCTTCTACATTCTTAAGATTTCATTCTCCTACTAAATTGAGTACATGCATAGCAAATAGCAAGTTCAAAGTACATAATCTACATCAAGGCTGACTACATAGAAGTTCAAAGCAAAACATCTCTTTGCTACCTCTCATTACTTGTAATTGTCTTCTACATTCAATTGGATACATGCATAGCAAATAGCAAACTTCAAAGCTGACTACATCTCTTAGCTACCTCTCATTAATATATTTTAACACACCATTGTCTTCTACATTCCTAAGACTTCATTCTATTAAATTGGGTACATGCATAGCAGACTGACTAGTTACACAGCAAACGATACAAGTTTTATACTCCATAATATTTTTATACTCCAATATAATTCCCCTTTGAGGCCCAGAGGGTCTCACACAGAGAAAGAAGACTAAGAGTCCACGTACAAAAGCCCCAATAAACTCAAACATTTATTCCCAAATCTCGGGTTAAACTATAATTTTCTGCGCCAAGACCTCAAAGTATTCTCTCCCTGTTACCCTGGGCCGCCGAGCCAAAAACCTGTCCCTTTGTACCTGAGACAGGGAAGAAGACTCATAAGCCCTTACAATCTACTCCCACACTGTCATTTTGCTCTTGTTCATCCTGCAGGTGTTGTAGGCTGTAGCGATACATTTTCGGTGTTTCTTTCTCCACTAAGCTTGCTTCAGTAATTGCCACGAGCATCGGAAATTGTTTGGTTGCAACACGCACTACAAGAGATTTGAGACAAGGAAGAAAACAGCACCGCACAAGCGCACAGCTCAACAATACAATACCGACGGTTATTGCTATTTTAGTCAGCCATGCTCCCCACCCTCTGAGTCTACTTTCTAACCAATCAAAAAACTGATGTTCAAATCCTGCATTCTGTTTGACCTCCGTCCGCAGATTCTTTAATTTATTCATTGCTTTAGTAAATGATCCTTCTGGGCTAGTATTGTTCGGTTTGAAAGTGCAGCATTGTTCTCCAAACATTACACACACACCCCTTTTTCTGCCAAAAGCCAATCCAGTACCTGTCTGTTTTGCCACTCCATCCTGCTAGTTGCATCTAGCTGTTGCCCTAAGGCCTCCAGTGCATCATCGGTGTAGTTGATGAATCTCTGCTGATATATAGTTTATCCATTCAACATTTTTGCTTACCCCTATCACAGGTATGATAGCTTCCCAGCCTGCAGCAATCTCATTTCTTGCCTTGAATTTGTTAGGTATACCTCTCGGCTGCCCTATGCTGTCAATCCAGATTGTCGGGTCCGGGTCATATTTTCTCTTCTGCCGTAGCAGAGTCCGCTGCTCAGGGAAGTTAGCATTGGACTGTACTTCAGGGGACATTATAACTTCCTGAAGCAGCATGACACGTGTACATGTTCCTTCCCACCTAAGGGGGAGCGTAGATCTCAGACCAACTTCCTGTCCACACGGCCACCAAGTGTCTGCTAATGGGATAGTCTGAGAGGCCATTGCACCCTCAGGAGGAGGGGAACCTGTCAAGTGTCTTCTACCTGGGGTTATATCCCACGTCTGAGTGCAGTTGCCTCGGAAGTGGCCAACAGAGTGAGTGCCCACCCGCATAAAACATTCATAACTCAGATGGTCCTGTATTATAAGCTGTTGCAGTGTAGGTGTCTGGCTTCTTTTATTTATAGCCCATGGTCTGCTGTAATTGCATTCAGAGGCAATCTTGCTTTGATCAAACTGCGAGGAAGCCTGATATAGCATACACCAATAGGGGCACATCGGTGCATTGTTCAGACAGTTTTGATAGCAGGGATCTGCTTTAACGCAAATCCTCATGAAACAAGCCCTAACCGGACCTGGACACTGTCGTTCGCATTGTTCCCTGTGCTCTCTTCGCCACTGCGTGCAAGTGGAGGAGTTATAAGGCTTGGGAACTACATGCTGAGTAGGGCTTTCCCTTGAGCACAGGTTACAATTTTGTCTCTTCATCATTCCTGCCGTGTAAGTTGCCCATTGATACCACTGATTAGTACGTGTCCTTAACCATGGCGAGGAGGTAAGTGTTGTGCTCCTCTTACTTCTTTTCTGTAGGTTACCAGTCCCATTCCATATCTGCCCCACTAATGGTTCCCAAGTCTGCACTAGAGTTTGTGGGTGCTTTGTCCCCAGGGGCACGACTGGTCGTTCCCAGCTCATCCCCATTATCTGAAGAAGCCCTACTATCCACCTCCACATCCTGGGGGTCTTGCGGCCCGTCCACAGAATCAAAAATCTCCCTTACTAATCGATGAAACTCCTGCGGTGCAGTGTCAGCT
Source organism: Hypanus sabinus (assembly GCF_030144855.1). Classification (NCBI taxonomy): domain Eukaryota; kingdom Metazoa; phylum Chordata; class Chondrichthyes; order Myliobatiformes; family Dasyatidae; genus Hypanus; species Hypanus sabinus. The sequence goes on from NC_082707.1 coordinate 37,560,206, forward strand.
TCTTGTTTCCCCTGTCTGTCTCCCGCTAACTGCTCTTCCGCATCACTTACCTCGGACAGTTCACCTGATTGCCCTTGTAGGACTGCCCTCATGCAAAGGTTCAGATGGTACCAGGTGGAGCGGCCTTCTACCTGAACTGCGGTGGGTGATGCCTTGGTTACCGTAAAGGGTCCTTCCCTTCTTGGCTCATTCCACTTTCTCCGAAAAACTCGCACGTAAACCTGGTCTCCTGTTTTAATCGGTCCTTCCCCTTGTGTGGTCTCTGGCTCTTTCTGTTTTTCCTGGGCATAAATAGACCTATGTATCATAGTTAGCTACTGCATGTATTGTTTCAATTCTATTTCCAATTGTTCCAAACTAGGTCCCTTATACGGCCCTTTACGCTGGGGCACTGGCATGGGCCTCCCAGTGAGCATCTCATGCGGTGTCAGGCATGTGATTCGATTAGTTTGCATGCGGTAACTCATCAATGCTAACGGTAAAGCATCGACCCAATTAAGTTTAGTGTCTGCACAAATTTTGTTTAGTTTGGCTTTTAGGGTTCCATTAATTCTTTCTACCATGCCCTGCGACTGAGGGTGGTATACACATCCAAATCTTTGCTTTATCCTCAGCGCCTGTAGTACCAGTTTGACCACTTTCTGGATAAAAGATGAACCATTGTCTGAGCTAACTTCTGTAGGTATTCCAAACCTTGGGATCACTTCATTTGTCAGAAATTTTACCACTGTCTTTGCCCCTTGATCTTTTGAAGGTACCGCCTCCACCCATCTGCTAAATCGATCAATTACTACCAGCATGCATCTTTTCCCTCTCACTGTCTGTATCATGTCTATGTAATCGATCACTAGATGTTTAAATGGTCCTTCAGGTACAGGAACGTGGCCTATTGGGGTTGTAATTCCCTTTCGAACATTATTCTGTGCGCATACCTCGCACTGTGACAAGAAAAAGTCTACTGAAGCCTGCAAATAAGGTGACCAAAAACCATCCTTCTTTATTTTCTTTATCACTTCCCCCCTTGCACAATGGTCCATCCCATGCGCTTCTGAAATCAGAATCGTCAGGAGAGGGGTGGGCGCTACCAACAAACCGTCTTCCGTGCTCCACAAGCCTTCCTGGTTCTGCTTGGCCCCCCTTTGTCTCCACATTGTCTGTTCTGCAATGTCTTTTCAGAGCGGTACCCACAGAACTTTCTCTAAATACCTCGCCCGTTCAGACCCTTATCTCTTAAGGCGGTATCCACGAGGATTTTCTACTCTAAACACCTCACCCGTTCAGACCCTTATCTCATAAGGCGGTATCCACGAGGATTTTCTACTCTAAACACCTCGCCCGTTCAGACCCTTATCTCATAAGGCGGTGTCCATGAGGATTTTTTACTCTACTTTCCCTGCCCGTTCAGCCCTTCGTTTCGTACGAAGCGGTACCCACAGGGATTTACCAAAACCACGTGGACTTTTTCTTAACTTCTTATTAACTTATTTGTACTTACCTTCACTGCAGTGTTCTTGATCGATCCTCTGAGCCTCCTCTGTTAACCCCCAATTCTGCCAGATTCTTTGGACCGGAGAGACCCTTCGGCAGTGGTTCCACACCTCTGAGACTCAAGACCTCCCCAAAGCCAACAGAATTCTTAGTCCAAATTGTCGCAAAAGTGCTCACTTTTTGTTTGGGTGCACCCTTAATTCTGTTAGCCTTGTGGGGGTCCCTAGAGGACTGGGAAGCGTTCCCAATCTGCCGTTTCCTTTCCGCGGGTCTCTATCCGGTCCTGTCACGGTCGCCAATTATGTTGTGGTTTTTTGTGCCTCGCAAATGACCAAGAGATGCAGAAGATTCTTCAAGAAGGGTTAAACTTTAATTTGCAAATCAAAGCTGAGACAGTCATTGAGCTAGTCGCTAATTGCCCACCGATCGGACACGGCATTTTTAATAGCAAAATCCTGGTCCAGTTTCACACGTCGTCCCATTGACTTAATCATGTTCCAATCCACATCTCCCAGCTGTCTCTCACCAACACACCATCTTCTACATTCTTAAGATTTCATTCTCCTACTAAATTGGGTACATGCATAGCAAATAGCAAACTTCAAAGCTGACTACATCTCTTAGCTACCTCTCATTAACATATATTAACACACCATTGTCTTCTACATTCCTAAGACTTCATTCTACTAAATTGGGTACATGCATAGCAGACTGACTAGTTACACAGCAAACGATACAAGTTTTATACTCCATAATATTTTTATACTCCAATAACGGCAGGAGAGGTCCTGACTTGACCTGTTTTGATTGTGGAAAGGTGGGTCATATTGCATCTAAGTGCCTTGCTCCGAGGAAGGAGGTAGGAAAAGGGAGAGCAGCAGTCCCTACAGGATGTATTGTGGTGATCAGTAAATCGACGAGAAAGCCCCAGGTAGACAGAATACAAGAGGGGTCTGAGAAATTTAGTTCAGAAGGAACTGTGTCTGTGAAAAAGGGAGACACACCAGTTCCAGTGCGGATCTGGAGAGACACGGGAGCTGAGCTGTCATTGATTCGCAGTACGGTACTAGATTTTGGTCCTGAGACGGGAGAGGTAGCTTTGAGAGGCATAGGAAAAGGGACAGAAGCGGTGCCTTTGCATAGGATCGTTATAAATTGTGAACTGGTATCTAGACCAGTTGAAATAGGGGTGCAATCAGAATTTCTGAGAACTGATGTAGACATCCTTCTGGGTATCGATTTAGCTGGTGGTTAAGTTTGGTCGGCCATGGAGCTGACGAGCCAGCCTGTAAGTGTTGAGGACCCGCCCCTAGGTTCCAAGATCTATCCCACATACGCGACCACTCACAGCATGTCGAGAAAGGCAGCTGAGAAAGAGGCCAGTATCGATTTGGCCGAGACGTTTTTACCGACCCTGTACCAAGAGGGGTTAGGGTGGTAAAACGGAGAATAGGAAAGTGAAAGAGAGTAAGGGAGAGGAGGTAGTCCTGCCCTTAGTCAGGAGGAAATTTATAGAGGTACAGAGTAAAAATGAGAAACAGATAAGGCTGTTAGAAGGTCCAGGATTGGACATGGATGATCTGTCTGGTTTGACAGAACTGTTTGAAGAAGTTGAAAATTCTAATGGTGTTCCCGATAATGAAATGAGGGCAGTCCTAGATGAAAAGGATGCCATTACCTTGAAGAAGTCTGCTGGGTTGGCAGATGAGGTTGTTTCAGCCCGCAGGGTTGAGTTTACTCCGGAAGGGAGTTGCCCAGAGAGTAACTGGGAGGATCAGGGGAACTTAGAATTTGAAAAGGGTACAGGTATTAGAAGCCTGGAAGGGGCAGATGTCCCGTTTGAGTGTGTTCAAGATGTGGATGCACATGGTACTGAACCTAGTAATGGAACTCAGAAAAAGTCTGAGGTATTTGATTCAGTTGAAAAGGAATGCAGTCCTTGTGGGTCAGATGGACTTGGTTCAGTGAAGAAACGGTTAACCTTGGTACTAGTGGGAAGTGAGAATTCCCAGTTGTTTGTGTTTGAAGGTGTGATAAAAGTTAGTGAGGAGATAAAAGATGGTGAGGTGAATATTATTATTGAAGAGAAAGGGAAAAGTGTAGTTCCTAAATTGAATGAAGAAAATTTAAAGTCTGGATTGATGTCAGAAGCAGCAACCAGGCTGCAGGGAGAAGGGCTTGGTAACACGGTGCCTGCGAATCAATTACAGGTTGAGTTGGAATGTAAAGGTGCCCCACACGCTATTGTTATTCAAGGGTGTGGTGTGAAAAAGCAGAATTCGAAATGCTGTTTGAACAAAGAGGGATCGCTTGCAGATCTTAAATTGAAAACTAATAGAATGAAGGGTCCTGAAGATAAAATTAACTTGCTTAAAAATAAAGAATTGTGTGGAGATTCAGCCAATGGTCTACGTTTGGAAAACATTGTTGATAAAATAACTCCTATGAAAGGAGCATGTAAAAGCCTGTTCCACACTGGTGCGCAAGCTAACCACGTGGGAGTTAACAGGAAAAGGGGCGAGGGTTGACGGGATGCCACTTTAAATAACAGGATCCGGTTTTAAGGGATTTCGACAAAACATGTAACTAATAAAGACAACCCCCATGGAAGATTGACTGTAAGTTTGAAAGTAAAATAAAGATTAGTATTTGCATGAACTTTTGTAATATACACGTAAGCTAAGGTCACAACTCTTTAGTTTTTGTTTGCTGAAGAAAAGGAATAAAAATAGGTCGTTATTAAATTGGAGTCTGATGCTACAAGAATTAAGGTACAAGATATTAAGATATTCAAGGAAGTGACAATGTAATCGCTAACTGTTTAGATGCTGAATTGAATGCATAACTGTATTACTCTGTAGTGAAAAAAAACTCTTTTTTCTGTAATCTGTTAGATTCTGTAATCCTGTAAAACACTGTATTAATTAATTTTTACCTGTGGTAAAAATCTTAGAAGGAAGGGGATGTTATGAAGGTGACGCAACTCTGAGGGGCCGAAGGGTACAAAGTCGCCCCCTCCTTTGTGAGAATCGCAAGATCACTATTAATTCGGGTCTGGGACCCAGGAAATGAGAGAGAGACGTCCAGAATACACAAGGTTTGGAATGTGTCCTGACCTCAGCGAAACAGAACCGCTGATAACGGCCATTGCCTCTTGGAGTCGGAATTGTGTATTGAGTACTGTACTATTCATTGAAATCCCTTAGGGGACAACCAGAGTGGGCTGGTTGAGGGATTGTATCATCCCAACCTGATTGACATCTGAGCCCCTGTGAGTAAGGATAAAAGAGGGTCTGGGGAACAACCCTTGAGACGCACCAGGAGAAACGCTAAAAATCCCGTGACAGCGTTTACTAGCGACAGCCGGTGGGGGACTCGTGTGCGTCCTCCCTTGCCTGGGTGGCAGGCTCATCGCGGAAGAACGCCTTAGCTAAAGGAGAGGCCACAAGTGAACGGCCACACCAACGAGACTCCAACGGATCGAAATCATAAAAGGAAAATCGGCAAGTTTTTCTCCCAAATCTCTCTCTCTCTCCAATCATTGCAAACACAGCGGTCCCCAAAGGCTGCAGCCTGCATGAACTGAGTGAACTTTATATTTCCATCGGACAATACATTATCTCCTAGACAACGATAGAGCTTATTTCTTATTGGTTATTATTATACCCGCACTTTTAGATATAGTATTGACGACGTATATTATCTGTATATTTGCATTGATATTATTTTTGTGTATTTATACTAATAAATACTGTTAAAAGTAGTATCATTAGACTTCAACGGACGTCTCCATCTTTGCTGGTAAGTGACCCAGTTACGGGGTTCGTAACAGTATTCACTAGAATTCAGAAAATGAGAGGTGACCTAGTTGAAACCTATCGAATGGTGAAAGGTCTTGATAGAGTGGATGTGGAGAGGATGTTCCTATGGTGGAAGAATTTAAAACCAGAGGACACAGCCTCAGTATAGAGGGGTTGATAGATTCTTGATTGGTCAGGTCATGAAGGGATATGAGGAGAAGGCAGGAAAAGGGCTGAAAGGAAAATTGGTTCAGCCATGATTAAAAGGCGGATCAGACTCATTGGACCAAATGCCCTAATTCTGCTCCAAAATTTGATGGTCTTATGGACTTCTGAAATCAAAGTTGGAAAATGCTGTACTCTATATAGCAACTTCCAAGGAGAGGAAAGCATTAATGTTTCAAGTCAAGTTTTTACAGGCAGAAAAAGTTAGAAATGAAACTTTAAAATGCTGAAGAAAGTGAAGCTATAGAGAGAGAAAATGATAAAGTACTGGTGGTTGAGGGCGTGGAAAGGTGGGTTAGTGGATGGAGCTAATGATCAGCCTTGCTGCTTGGGAAAAGTAACTGTTTTTGAGTCTGGTGCTCTTGGTGTGGATGCTACTTAGTCTCTTCTCTGATGGGAGTGGGGCAGAGTATTCCTGGGCAGGGTGGATGTGATCTTCATGATGTTACTAGCCCCTTTTTGGCACCTTTCTGTATATATGCCCTTGACAGCTAAGCTGCTGCCTGTGATGCACTGGGCAATTTTGACTTCCCATTGTAGTTTCCTGTCTGCCACAGTGTAGTTTCAGTATCAGCAGTGATATAGGTTGTCAGGATGTTCTTTGTGCATCTGTAGAATGACCCCAGTGTGGATGTGCCACGTCCAGCTCTCTTCAACCCCTTCAGAAAGAAGAAGGATTGGTGAGCATTCTTGACTGTAGGATGCGTTCTGGGACTATGACTGGTTTTGTGTGATCTGCACTCCCAGGAGTTTGAAACTGCTTGCAGTTTCCACTGCTGCACTGCCAATGTAAAGAGGGTCGTAAGTGAAGCAAGTTCTCCTGATGTCTATAACCATCTCTTTTGTCTCGTTCAAAGTAAAATTTATTATCAGAGTACATACATGTCACCACATACAACCCTGTGATTCTTTTCTTTCTCTTAGCAAATCTTAGCAATTAAGAATCTTAGTGATTCTTAGCAAATCTATGGAACAGTAAGGAAGAGGGTATTTTCCTGGCACCAGCCCTCAGGTTCTTCCACCTCCTGTCTGTAGGCCGTCTCATCGTTGTTGTTGATGAGCCCCACTGCCATTGTGTCATTGGTTAAATTAATGATATGATTGCTTGGGAGTTTGGCTGTGCAGTTGGGTGAGCAGAGTGTACAGCAATGGGCTCAACACACAGCCCTGGTAGGCAGAGGTACCTTGTTGAGGATGATGGAGAGGAAGGAGCAGTTGTGCATCCTGACCATCTGAGGTCTGTGGGTTAGAAAGTCTAACCCACAGCTGCATGGTGGAGTGTTTAGATTGAATGAAGGGGTATCATGGGAGAACATGAGAGACAAAGTGATATCAGTGACATTGATGCTGAATAAGAGAGCATCATGAGTGTACAATACTTAAAGCTGATCTGATGGGAGACCTAAATAGGAGACGACTAAGCACAGGAGAAGGCAGGAGGGGTGAGAGATAGCAAAGGCTGTAAAAGTTGAAAATCTGCAAGTAAGATTCAAAGATTAAAAGTGTATTTATTATCATAGTATGTATTACAGAATATATCCCTGAGATTCGTCCTCCCACAGTCAGCCACGAAACAAAGAAATCACCCTGGAATCCATTCAAGAAAACACCAAGCACCAAACGCACCAAAAAAAGAGAACAAATTGTGCAAATGGCAAAAAGCAAGTGAACAACACAGAGAATATCAAACATCCAGAGGTCCAATCAGCATTGGGAGCAGAGCACTTCAAAAAGATTGGCGATGCTAGTATAAAAGGAGAGCTTCACAGGCATTCGGACATTCCAGAGGTCCAATCAGCATTGGGAGCAAAGCTCTGCGAATTAAAGAAAAGTACTGAAGGGCAAGCAGGGTGGCCATTATCAGGGCAGCCATTGTTGGAGTAGTCCAGTGATGAGAGTAGAAGCATCAAGCTTTGACTCAAGAGGCTTCGACGAGAAGAGGCTTTGGCAGTGGAATGCTCCTCCGGTAGAATGTGCGAATTCATGGAACCTGATAGTCTCCCTGATGACTACATCTGCGGAAGTGCAGCCAACTTCAGCTCATGAGAGAGTGCATTCAGGAGCTGCAGATGGAGTTGGGTGAACTTAAGATCATCTGGGAGGCAGAACAATTAACTTTTGAGCAGGTGGTTACACCCAGAGTGCAGAATTCGGGGAATAGATCGATGAACACCGAGAGAGGTAAAGGGAGAAGGAAGTCAGTGCAGGGTTCCCGTGTGGCCATTCTCCTCAGCAACAGGTATACCCCTTTGGATACTGCTGAGGGGGTGACCTTTCTGGGCAAGGAAGCAGCAGCCTGACCAATAGCACTGTGGTTGACTCCGAGCCTCAGAAGGGTAGGATGAAGTCAAGTGGAGCAGTAGTCATAGGAGACTCAGTAGTTAGGGGGGGATACTGCAACAGCAAAAGGAATGCCAGGATAGTGTGTTGCCTCCCAGGTGCCAGGGTCCTGGATGTCTCTGTGCGGTTGCAGAATATTCCTGAAGGGTAGGGTGAGCATCCGGAGGTTGTGGTACATGTTGGTACCAATGACCTAGGCAGGAGAGGGATAGAGGTCCTGCATAGTAAATCTAGGGAGTTAGATGGAGGCTGAAGAGCAGGATCTCCAAGGTGGTAATCTCTGGCTTAATCCCAGTGCCACAAACTGGGGAAGGTCAGAATAGGAAGATAGTGCAGATGAATGAGTGGCTGAGGAGATGGTGCAGGGGACAGAGTTTTGAGCTCTTGGGTCATTGGAACCTTTTCTGGGGAAGTGGTAACCTATGTAAGTGGAACCAGATGCACCTAAATTGGAGGAAAACCAATATCCTGGGAGGGAGGTTTGCTAATGCTATTGGGGAGAGTTTAAACTAGATTTACAGGGGGCTGAGAACTGAAGTGAAGAGGCAGAGGATGGGGCAGTTGGCACACAAGTAGTGACAGCTTATAGGGAGTTCATGAGGAAGGATAGGCAGATAATGGAGCAAAGAAGCACTCAGCTAGATGGTTTGAGATGTGTCTATTTTAATACAATGAGTATCATAAGCAAAGTGGGTGAATTTAGGGCATGGATCAATACGTGGAACTATGATGGTGTGACCCTTACAGAAACTTGGATGATTCAGAGGCAGGAATAGCTGCTGAGTGTTCCAGATGTTTCAAAAAGTACGGGGAGGGGGGCAAAAGAGGTGTGGGAATGGCACTGTTAATCAGGAATAGTATCATAGCTGCAGAAAAGGTGAAAATCATAGAGGGATTGTCTATTGAGCCATTGTGGGTGGAAGTCAGAAACAGGAAGGGGGCAATAACTCTGTTGGGTGTTTTTTATAGATCCCCCAAATAGTAACAGTGACCTCAAGGAGCAGAGAGGGAGGCACATTCTGGAACGGTGCAATAATAATAGGGTTGTTGTGATGGATGATTTTAACTTTTCCTAATTTTGATTGGCATCTCCTTAAAGCAATGGATTTAGATAGGGTGGAGTTTGTTAGATGTGTTCAGGAAGATTTCCTGATGCAATATGTAGATAAGCTAACTAGAAGAGAGGCTGTACTTGTTTTGGTATTGGGAAATGAACCTGGTCATGTGTCAGACCTCGACAGGATGCAGGACTGGGCTGAGAAGTGGCAGATGGAGTTCAACTCAGATAAGTGTGAAATAGTTCATTTTGGTAGGTCAAATTTGAAGACAGATTATAATATTAATGGTAAGACTCTTGGCAGTGTGGAGTATCTGAGAGATCTTGGGGTTCGTGTCCATAGGATACTCAAAGCTACTACGCAGGTTGACAGTGTTGTTAAGAAGGTGTTCGGTGTGTTGGCTTTCATCAACCATGGGACTGAGTTCAAGAGCCGTGAGGTAATGTTACAGCTATATAAGACCTTAGTTAGACCCTACTTGAAGTGTTCTGTTCAGTTCTGGCCATCTCATTATGGGTAGGATGTGGATGCTATAGAGAGAGTGCAGAGGAAATTTACAAGGATGTTGCCTGGATTGAAAAGTGTGCCTTATGAGAATAGGTTGAGTGAACTTAACCTTTTCTCCTTGGAGCAACAGAGGATGAGAGGTGATCTGATAGAGGTGTATAAGATGATGAAAGCCATTAGGGTTATATTATATTTGAAAGAAGTAGTAGTAAAGGAGTAGTTTAATGAACTGTCAGTAGCGAGTCGCCATTGGTTGCATTATTTGTTGTCATCATTGGTTGCATTGTTTGCTGTCACCATTTTGACTGAGATGAAGCAGAAAATTCTCAAGGCACAGCAGGCACATATGGAGAAAAGAATGGAGGTGATGTTGTAGGTTGCTGACCTTCAGCAGAACCAGCCATTTCTGGTGAAAACTGGAAAAGCTGATAACGTCAAGTTTGGTGTTGTGTTCCAACAGCAATAATGTGCCTATTGAGAAAATGAGGTTCAGTCCCTTAAGACTAATATTCAAAGTACATTCATTATCAAAAGAATGTATGAATTATACAGCCTTAAGATTTGTCTGCTTACGGACTGCCACAAAGCTCCCATCTCCCACCCCCCATCCTCATTGCATTCTACAGGGATTGTATTGAGAGCATCCTGAGCAGCTGCATCACTGCCTGGTTCGGAAATTGCACCGTCTCGGATCGCAAGCCTCTGCAGCAGATAGTGAGGTCAGCTGAGAAGATCATCGGGGTCTCTCTTCCTGCCATTATGGACATTTACACTACACGCTGCATCCGCAAAGGAAACAGCATTATGAAAGATCCCATGCACCCCTCATACAATCTCTTCTCCCTCCTGCCGTCTGGGAAAAGGCTCCGAAGCATTTGGGCTCTCACGGCCAGACTATGTAACAGTTTCTTCCCCCAAACTATCAGACTCCTCAATACCCGAAGCCTGAACTGACACCTTGCCCTATTGTCCTGTTTATTATTTATTGTAATGCCTGCACTGTTTTGGTGCACTTTATGTAGTCCTGTGTAGGTCTGTAGTCTAGTGTAGCTTTCTCTGTGTTGTTTTTTTTACGTAGTTCTGTCTAGTTTTTTGTACTGTGTCATGTAGCACCATGGTCCTGAAAAATGTCTTGTTTTTACTATGTACTGTACCAACAGTTATGGTCGAAATGACAATAAAAGTGACTTGACTTGAAAGCAAGAAACCTGAAAAAAACCCAATTTAAACAAAATAAAAGCCGGCATCCAATGCGGGGGGGGGGGGGGGGGAGGGGGAGGAAAACACAAATCATGCAAAACAATAGAAGTGAACAACAGCATTCTGAACCAAATTAAGTCCTTCAATCCGAATTGCCAAAGCAGCCTGGAGTAAGCCCAAACCTCAGTCTGAGTTCATCATATTAATCGCCGAGAAGCTCGCAGACACAGAGCATAGTAGCCAGGGCAGTCTCACAGTCTTAGTGTCACAGAGAGAAGAGTGAACATCGTGGGAGAGCGAGCAAAATCAGCCTGATCTTGTTTCCGGTTCCAACACCCTACTTTTCCAGTCTATCTGGACCAGTGTTTAAAATGTCCTAACAGCGGATTGTGCTTCGCATTAGGACCCTGCCCTGTCCCCGTCACAGTGAATTACAACGGGCCTAGACCACGCTGCTCAGTGTTTCACTCTGAGCCTAGACTTCGTTGCCCAGCCTGAAGTCATTTTCAACATCTCCATATTGGCTCAGGGTTTAGAGTAATCCAGCTTCTCACCGGGATTAGTTGGATAGGATTTGATGCTCCTCTGCCTTGACTACTTCTCTCAGAGTCGCTCACTCCAGCTCCATCTCTGTTGATTTTGTAATGCACCAGCATCCCTCGTATTTGCTTCGTCTTTGCTCAGCTATTCATTGTTTGTGATGATAGTTTAGCACAGTTTATTTCGGAAATGATGTTGGAACTGTTGGATCTCTGTTATTTTTCTGATCCTGAGGTTTCTTCCAGGGGTGAAGAACGGTGAGGAGTTTTAATTATTAATGACCATTTACTTTAACGTTTAAACAAAGTGAAGAGCTGAGGAGCAAACCGGAGATTCAATGGGGAAGGCAAAAAGATGAAGAAAAAGATGGACCCTCTGAAAAGTCCATCACCTTTATATTCTGTAAATATGAATAAACCAGTCAATAGTTGCACAATTACATCACATGGGTAATATGCTACCACTTAGCCAATGAAAAATGAGAAAGCTGTTAGCCGTTATATCTTATACCACTTTCTGCTAGAAAGTGGGCACAAGCCACCACGTACTCTGAAAAATACAAGTTTGTTTAAAAAAAAATTACAGGTAATTAAACAATGACTTTAGTCTTGTGTTAATTCAACTAATATCTTATAAAAGGTAATAAAACAGTGGATTCCAACAGAGCAGTACAGAGAGCCAGAAAAATTGAAGTGTGAGTGATCTGGTCTCCATCATATTAGAGTTGCTCTCTTTCTCCACCTCTCATCCTTTTCTGCAACTCAAAACTTGTTTAATGTCCAACATTTCCTAAACTTGATATATAGTCTTTGACTTTAAAAGTTAACCATGTTTCTATCCATATTTGCTACCTTGAACACTTCATGTTCTTTCTTTATGCATTTACAACTCTTTCTTTTAAATATGGTTATCAAATATCATTGATCTACTTGTTTTGTAGGTGTGCTCCTGAAAGTCTGAAAACTCGAACATTCTCACATGCCAGTGATACCTGGATGTTTGGTGTCACTCTGTGGGAGATGTACACATATGGTCAAGAGCCTTGGGTAGGCCTCAATGGGAGTCAGGTATTGGGCACCATTTCTGTTTTTATGTGTTTTTCAGAATATTCTGGATTGTGTATTTTGTTGTGTCTATCCCTGTAGTGGATTTAAGTTATTCACATGTGTTGCATCCTGCAGCTGTATATCAAGTTTGTTCTCTGCATGTGCCTTAGAGTGAGTGTATGTCACTCTTTTTGTCTGTATCAGAACATCTATTAAACATGGGCATCGTGTGTGTATCTCCAGAAGATATATATGTAAATTTTCCACTATGTTCTTATCTGTATCTCAAATGTGTTTGTAGGGCTTTGTTTTTTTTTATTATTTCTTGGGCATTTCAAATTATTCATTTTGGATTTCCCCATGTATGTATGTATGACATCATTGTATTGATATTACAAAGTCGGCATTTAATTTATGAACAAAACTCTTACTATATCTGAGTATATGCATGTGCACTTAGCTCTGTTTGTACATTGTATGTATGATTATGGTGCTTTATTTATTCTTTTGGCCCGTGGTGTTTGTAGATTGCAACTAAAGATACTGTTCATATTCCAGATTTTGCATAAAATTGATAAAGAGGGTGAGCGGTTGCAAAGGCCTGAAGACTGTCCACAGGATATTTATAATGTGATGCTTCAGTGCTGGGCGCACAAACCTGAGGACAGACCAACATTCGTGGCACTCCGAGATTTTCTGATTGAGGTATGTTGTACTGAAACATGGGGATCTATTCTAATTGATATCATATCTGTTTCAACAAGTTGGAAGCTGAAGCATGGTCAAGCACAGTCTGCAAAGAATGGAGAGATGGGAACCAATAGAAATTGCTTGTGTCAGTAGAAAACTGCATTAAAAATTAAAAATGTATTTATTTGTTCTCATTGTGTTTGTTAAAGAAGGTAGCTTGATTTTATCCGAATGTGAAATAGCTTGAGAAAATGCAAGCTGTCAGATTATATGAGCAGAGTGTTCATTCAGAATCTACTGCAAAGGTTTCAAATTAAATACTATTTTCTACATGTTGCTTTAAACTTAGAATGAAATATTGTTCTTGATTTTCAGTTTACTGATTTTTAACCTAGAAAGGCTTCATCCATTTGCTTCGTGCATATTGTTGCAGGTGGAAGTATGAGGACTCTGTGTTCCACCCTTCTTGTGGACAGATGAGCATGGTTCTCATGTTCCCACAGTGACTTTTGGGTGCCCCTCTTTATATGGATTGAAGTGTTTTTTTTCTTTTGGTAGCTGTCCTGCTGCTTCTGTTTCATTGTCAGAAATGTCATTGAAATTAATAACTTTTTTATGGTCGAGTTTGGTGTCTTCAATCCTAACACAATGCATTAATTAAACAGGCACAGCCTACGGACATGCGAGCGCTGCAGGACTTCAGTGAACTAGACAAACTGCAGATTCAGATGAATGATGTTATCACAGTCATCGAGGGCAGGTTTGTGTTTGCAAGTTGCATCCGTTATGTTCAAAATTTAAAATAAATTTATTATCAGAGTGCATATACGTCATCATATGCAGCCCTGAGATTCATTTCCTTGTGGGCATACTCAATGAATCCATAATAGAATAATAACCATAATAGAGTCATCTAAAGACCATACCACCTTGGGCGTTCAATGAATGTGCAAAAGACAACTAACTGTACAGATACCAAAAAAAAAGAAATAGAAATGATAATGTAAATAAATATGCAATAAATATCAAGAACATGAGATGAAGGGTCCTTGAAAGTGAGTTCATAGGATGTGGGAAAATTTCAATATCAGGACGAGTGAAGTTACACCTTTTGGTTCAAGAGCCTGATGCTTGAGGAGTAATAACTATTCCTGAACCTGGTGGTGTGATGTGAGTCCTGAGGCTCCTTTACCACTTCTGATCCTCCCCACCTCTGATCCTCTGATGAGGATTGGCTCATGGACCTTTAGTTTCCTCCTCCTGTGAAGTCAATAATCATCTCCTTGGTCTTGCTGACATTGAGTAAGAGGCTCTTGTGGCACCACTCAGACAGGTTTTTAGTCTCCCTCCAACATACTGATTTGTCACCACCTCTGATTCAGCCTATGGCGGAGGTGTCTTCAGCAAACTTGAATATGACATTGGAGCTGTGCTTAGCCACACAGTTATAAGTGTAAAGTGAGTAGAGCAGAGGAGCTAAGCACACAGACCTGCGGTGCACCTGTGTTGATGGAGATTGTGGAAGAGATATCGTTGCCAATCCAAACTGACTGGTGTCTCCCAAGTGAGGAAATTGAGGATCCAATTGCACAAGAAGATATTGAGGTCTGGGAGCTTATTTATTGGTTCTGAGGGGTTGATGGTATTGAATACTGAGCTGTAGTTGCTGAAGAGCACCCTGACACTGTCCAGATGTTCAAGGGTTGAGTGAAGGGCCAATGAGTTGGCATCTGCTGCGGACCTGTTGTTCTGATAGGCAAAGATCCTTCTTCAGGACAGGTGTCTAATATCCAGGCATGCATAAGAAAAGGCTGTGTGTGTGTGTTGTGTTTGTTTGTGTAGTGCTGGAACAGAGTTTGTCATACTTCTGAATGTATACTGCAGTATAATTGAGCATTTTCGAAAAAGAAGTGTGAAAAGTTCGGATGATGAGGGAAGGAGCTTTGCTTATCATTAAATTGAGATGAAAACATTGATTGAAAGTTTATGGCTTTTTGTATTTGAGTGGCATGCGGATGAGAATCTGAGATTTTTTTCTGTTTTAATTAAATGTGATAGCTCCAATTAACGGTGTAGATCTCTCAGTGCACTTCTGGATACAACCAGAATTGGATTTTTTGACTGAGGTTGTTCATTTAAACTTGGCACTGCCTTCTATCCACCCACCCATGAGTAATTTTCCACTTGTGCAACTCTGGCATGTTGCAAAGTGATTCTGGAAACAGGTTGAAGTGTAGAGTTTCTGAATAGTGTGCTGTTCCTGATGTTAGCTGATCCCCGCGGGAGTTTCCACTATTTGGTTCACTGCCCATCACAAATGTAGTTCTGTGTGTGCATTGTGTTTTGGCCAGTGGATCAGGCCCCAAACATGAATGGTGCATATATAGAATATTATTTACATAATGCCGAATATCACCAGTCACTGATAATTGCAAATATTCATGGCAGAACTGTGTCATTAAAGGCACCTTTAGTTATTATACCACTGTCTGGAAAGAAAGTTGTATTATGGAGACTGAACAGTTACCTTTGTGGTTGATTAATGGAGTAAGTTATACCATTCACCAACAGAAGTTGGTCCTTTGGATAGATTAACTTTGTCCAACCTCCCTTCAGGAAAGGTGGCAATACAGACAGATACAAAAAGCAAGAATGGCCAAAGTTGCATTTATTTAGTGCCTGGTGCATTTCACAAATAATAAATTTTCTTTGTGCCTTGTATTCATGCAACAATTTACTGGAAGCAAATCTATAAAGCAGGAAATATACAAAATCAAAATGCATGTCAGACAGCATATATGAAGAGATAAAGAAATTAGCTTTTCTTGGTATTCAGAGCTAGGAGCAGTTAGAAATATGCCTCCACTCATATCCAATCTCTACAGTGCATTATAACTTGATAATATCCAATCAATTTTGTTCAGAAATCCCAATGGTTCGGCATCCATCACTGAACTGTTCCCACAGCCTGTGGACTCACTTTCTGTTGTCTTTTCCACACCAGTTATCTGCCCTGTTGGTGCAGTCATTCATTGATTCCATTATGGTTATTGGATTTATTGAGTATGCCTGCAGGTAAAATGAATCTCAGGTTTGTATATGGTGACATGTATGTACTTAGATTATAAATTTACTTTGAACTGTAATCCAGCACATTTAGTGCTGACTCCCTCTAACACACCAGGACCTTTGGTTTCTGTGCTTCACTGAAATTTATTGAGTTCACTGAAAAATTTACTGTGCTACTATATTAATTAATGTAATTTTAAAATATAATTTAAAAGTGAGTTTTAGCATTAACTAAGAATAATCTAGAAAGTCTGCCAGTCTGGCACCACTAAGTCTTATACACGCTAGATTAACACGATTTAATGGTATTTTCCTTTTGATCTGACTGAAGTTTTTGGTTTAAGCTTTTTCTGGAGTGGAGTAATAAACTGAGACATGTTGACTTGTGTTTATAACTATTAATTTAAAAGCCCTTTCTTGCCAAAGCATTGTAAGATGGCTGGGTATTGTTGATCAGCAGGTTATTTCAAAGCAGTAAGCAAGCTTAAATCATCTTCCTGTGAAGAGAAATATTAATAGCAGCTCTGCATCATTTTCCTCCATCAAGTTACTAGTCTATTGGTCATTATTCAAAAACAAAATAAAATATCTGGAGGCGGTGCCACCTGAACCCAAGAATGACCTCAAATAAAAATATATCCTTAAATGTTCAGCATAAGGAAGTAGTGTTAATCTTGTTAATTATTGTGCAAAGAGGCACATTTTTATTGATATTATGTTGGGAAACATCATCACGATTATTTGCCTTTAACATGCTCTGTCTTTTTCTTGCACTTGAAGGGTTTTCTTCAATTGCTATTCCCTGTTTGTTTCTAAAGTGAAGATTGCCTATCTAACTTATGTTAACTGTAGTTTTATGAAATTATTAGCAAAACTAATGCTGAAGCAATTTTTACCTAGTCATTATTAATGACAACAATAATCTTGAGAATCTAAATACTGCCATAACCTTTAACATTGTTTTTAAATGTGAATGTAATGTTTTTCTTTGATTCATGACATGTAAAACTTCCCCAAAGTATGGTGGTTAGAGACATTGTATCTGGTATACAGTACAAACAAGATGCTTAAAAAAAACCTTGTCCGTAATTACAGTGAATCAAGGTAATCTTTTTTTGTGTGAAATCCCTCACCAGAGAGTGAGTGATCTTAGAAAATGTACCAGGAATTATTTCATTGTTCATAAATGTTAGTATATGAAGCTGTTTGTTAATAGCAAGCATACTAAGCGTGACTGAGAGTGAAATCAGATGAACAGCCAAGATTCGGGCACCAAACTTAGACAGACCGAATTCTGTACCAGACCAGTCCTGGTTGCAAAGTTCTCCTCACAAACATTTGAGGGCTGGTGTCTGAACTAGGGTATTGCTAATACTGGGGTTGGGGAGGGGGGTGCTGGTGTATAGTTTAATGGTGATTGGAGGAAAGTATTTGGATGTCTGAGGTAAATTTATTACACAAAGAGTGATGGGTGCATGGAAAGCCCGACCAAGGTTAAAATTAGAGGCAGATACATTAGGGATATTTAAGAAATTCTTAGGTAGGCACATACTGCAGATGATAGAAGAATGAGGACTATATAGGAGGAAAGGTTTAGATTGATCTTAGAGAGTAGGTTGAATGGTTGGCACATCACTGTTGGCCAAAGGGCCCATACTGTGCTGTAATGTACTATGTTCTATTGTGTGGTACTATGGTTTTTCTAAATGGGTAGATTCAGAACATACCTATGAGCTGAAAATTGGGCATGAATTAGGAACTTTTTACCACCCTTGTGCTTCACCACCATCTGTAACTTCTTGAGCCAATATTTCTCTTGTCCGACCTTTGCTATCAAGCTGATGATGAATTTAATTAACATTGTGGCAGGACATTGCAAGAGAAGCACCAGGTTTACCTAAAATGAGGTAACAGAGTTTTGAAACTACCTCTCAAATACTGAACAGCAAATCTAATGTGTCATAGACACATCAAAATAATTGTCCAACTAATGAATTATAACAAATTCTGCTATCCCGCAACAACCAGTAACACAAATTCTTGCCAGTTAAGCAGCGTACAGGAAGACGGGGCTTCATGCTTATTGATGATGGAGCTCAAACCATCAGTAGCAGTGATGTAACAGCCAGCCTACTTCAAATCGAAATGGCAACATCTTTGGATTTGCACAAGTAATTCTTCAGATGATTTGATTCTTTCCATGTGATATTGAGAAATCCACAGAATCCACAACAGATGCCATCTCATCGGCTCTTCACTCAATCCTGGAACACCTGGCCACATATAAAGATCTGCGCTGACCAGCTGGCTGGTGTTCACTGAGATCTTCAACCTCTCACTTTGGTTGTGTGTGGTACCCACTTGCTTCAAGTAGGCTTCAATTATACCAGTGCCCAAGAAAAGCATGGTGATCTGCCTCAAAGACTATCCCCAGTTGCACTTAATGAAGTGTTTTGAGAAGTCGATGATGAAACATATCAACTCCTGCATGAATGACAATTTGCCTACCGGAGAAGCGGTCCACAACAGATGTCATCTCATTGGCTCTTCACTCAATCTTGGAACACCTGGACAGCAAGGATGCATACTGTACATCAGGATGCTCTTTATCAACTACAGCTCAGCATTCAATACCATCACCCCCTCAAAACTAAACAGTAAGTTCTATGACCTTGGCCTCAGTTCCTCCTTGTGCAATTGGATCCTGGATTTTACAAACACAAGAATATCTGCAAATGCTGGAACTCCAAGTAACACACACAAAATGCTGAAGGAACTCAGCAGGCCAGGCAGCATCTATGGAAAAAAGTACAGTCGATGTTCCCACTTGTTCTGGCAGACGGAATGTAGATCTGGTCTCCCAATCTACGTTGGGTCTCACCAATATACCAGAGGCCACATTGGGAGCACCAAACACAGTATTTCCATTTGCACAGTTCGTTGTCTTTTGCATTCTGATCTTTCATTGATCCTATTGTAGTTACTCTTCTGTAGATTTGCTGAGTATGCCCACAGAGAAATGAATCTCAGGGTTGTATATGGTAACATATATCAGAATCAGGTTTGTTATCACCAGCATGTGATGTGAAATTTGTTAACATAGCAGCAGCAGTTCAATGCAATACATAATCTAGCAGAGAGAGAAAAAATTATAATATTAACAAATAAAATAAAACATAATAAACAAGTAAATCAATTATGTGTATTGAATAGATTGTTTTTAAATGTGCAAAAAACAAAAATACTGTATATTAAAAAACAAGTGAGGTATTGTCCAAAGCTTCAATGTGCATTTAGGAATCAGATGGCAGAGGGGAAGAAGCTGTTCCTGAATCGCTGAGTGTGTGCCTTCAGGCTTCTGTACCTCCTACCTGATAGTAACAGTGAGAAAAGAACATGCCCTGGGTGCTGGAGGTCCTTAATAATGGACACTGCCTTTCTGAGACACCACTCCCTAAAGATGTCCTGGGTACTTTGTAGACTAGTGCCCAAGATGGAGCTGACTAGATTTACAACCTTCTGTAGCTTCTTTCGGTCCTGTGCAGTAGCCCCTCCATAACAGACAGTGATGCAGCCTGTCAGAATGCTCTCCACAGTACAGCTATAGAAGTTTTTGAGTGTACTTGTTGACATGCCAAATCTCTTCAACCTCCTAATAAAGTATGGCTGCTCTCTTGCCTTCTTTATAACTACATCGATATGTTGGGACTAAGTTAGATCCTCAGAGATCTTGACACCCAGGAACTTGAAGCTGATTACTCTCTCCACTTCTGATCCCTCTATGAGGATATATATACTTGAATCATAAAATTTACTTTGAACTTCGAAAGAGATAAGAACACTACATATAATTAAAAAGAAACCTTGGACTTAGGCAACATCTTGGGAAAAACATTGAAGATTTGCGCTGTAAAATCAGCAACATTTTTAGGCAAGTTATTCTGGTACAGTTAAGAACATACAATATAGGAGCAGGAGTAGGTCATTTGGCCTTTTGTGCCTGCTACCTACATCACTTAATAAAATCACGACTGATCTTTTATCTCAGTGTCACTTTAGAACACTAGTTCTATATTATCTTGATTCCTTAATTTGCAAAAATACATTGAATATACTTGGCAGTTAAGTCTCCACAGACTGACTGAGTAGGAATTTCAAAGTTATGTGATTCTTGAGATGAAAACATTTCATTGAATCTGTCAATGGCTGAATACATTTTCAGACTGTGACCCAGGTTTAAACCCTGAAACTGACTGCCTAACGAAAGCACTGTGGGAGAAAGACTGCAGCAGTTAAAGAAAACACTACACCAACCTTACCTCAAAGGCCATTAACATTAACATTAACAATTAACAAGTTGACCTTGCCACTGGTGCCCACATCCTGAAAATGAATATTAAAAATAAATTAGAATCGGGTTTATTATCACTGAAATTTGTTGTTTTGTGGTGGCAGTAAAAGGAAAGTCATAAACATTGATATAAGTTTAAAAAATATTGTATAGGTTCATGGTCTTACTGATATTGAGTGTGAGGTTGTTGCAAAACCACTCAATCAGCTGATCTACCTCACTCCTGTATGCCTCCTTGTTGCCATTTGAGATTCAGTGATGTCATTGGCAAATTTATGGATGGCATTTGAATTATACCAATCATAGGTGCAGAGCAGGGTTTCTCAAAGTACGGTCTACAGACCCCTTGGTTAATGGTAGGGGTCCATGGCATAAAAAAGGTTGGAAACCCCTGGTATTGAGAGAGTAGAACAGTAGGCTAAGCCCACATCCTTGAAGTATTGATTGTCAGTGAGCAGGAGATATTATTTCTGATCCACACTGACTTTATATCTCCCTCTGCAAATGAATCTTTGACTTTCTCATCGGGAGACAGAGGCCTAGGTTTTGAAACTTGTTAGTAGTAGTGAGGGGATGATGGCGTTGAATGCTAAGCATAAACAACAGCCAGATGTTTAGTTCTGTTATCCAAGTGCTCGAAAGCTGAGTAGAGAGCTAATGGATTGTGTCAGCTTTGGTCAAATTGCAGTTTTTCAGTCGCCTGTTAAATACACCATCAGGGTCTAGCGCCTTGCAAGGGTTTACTCATTTAAAAGGTATTTTGACATCAGCCTCCTCAACAGAGATTGTGAGGTCACCAGATGTTTTGTACTGATTTGTACAGGTGTAGTTTTATTGTCTCTTTCAAAGTGTGCATAAAAGTGAGCTCATCCAAGTGTAAGACCTCACTACTATTTATGCTATTAAGTTTTGCCTTATAGGAAGTTGTGCATGTGATTGTATCGCTTAACTTCACGTGGAATTGCCATTTTGCTCTCACAATGCCCTGCCATTTGTCAAATCTGGACTTCTGGTAGGGTTCTGGAGCACTGCTCTTGAATGCCATAGATATAGCCCTCAGCAGACTACAAATCTCCTGGTTCATCCAGGGCTTCTGGTTTGGGTACATTCAAGAAAATGCATATTAATCCATGCAGGTCTTGATGAAGTCGGTGATGGCTGTAGCATATCATTCAGATTTAAAGTCTAATCCCTAAATAAGGTCCAGTCCACCAATTCAAAACGGTCCTGTAAATGCCCTCTGCCACCTTTGATGATACTTTCAGTCTTCACCACTGTTGTGGGTTTCAGTCAGTTATAATCTCCCTATGGGATAAATCCATTACCAATAATGAAACAAAATTACTTTGCTACTTTTATACTTTCATTTGCCACCAAAGTAGAGGACCGTACATCTTTCCAAGTTGTATTCATTCTGGCATGCCCTTTCTTACTCACTTAAGTCTATTTGTAATCCCCTGAAGTCTTTGTGATTCCTGCTCACAAGTAATATTGAGCTACATGTATACTCAAGTCCCTTGTCTATCATCCACTGGTCACTGTTTCCCAGTAAATAGCCTATTATTTCAGTAGTTTTCTATCTATTAGCAAGTTCTCAATCCATAACAATATATGACCCCAAAACTCTGCACATTGGTTTTGTTTGGTAATCTCATGTGGCATCTGAATGGAGATAGGTATATCAGAATTGGAATTGCTTTATTGCTGTCAGGTGGACCAGTGCTACATACTGTTCATATAGTTCAAAAATAACACTGCAATTAAATAGGTGCATCTTCAAATAGGAAAATGCATTTAAGAGCATTACATGTCCGTTAGGAAGAGCAACTCAACTAAATTAGATGCTGCCCTTCACTGAAACCTACTCTCACCTTCACTCCCACCTGTGGTCTCTCCTGTTACCTTCAACAAAATACAGTTTCAAGCCCTTATCACCTTGCAATGTTTCATGATTGTTGGCTCTATTTTCCAGGACTTTCTGTTGTTGCCTTCTCAATCAGCTGGGCAATCTCAAGCAGCTCAGTGTTACTGATTGTCAGAAGAGAAACCAGCTCTCTTTTTTAAGAAAGCTTCATGAGGTGCTGTTGTTCATTTTCCAGTGTCTTTGTGTTTTTGACATTGCCAGCTTCTCTTCACTTTGATGAATTGCCTTTTCTATCATGTTCCATGACCTACTGAAAGGAGACCATTTTTGTAATCACTTTTGCTCTGTTTCTTAATACTTTTTATACGTTCACTCATGGGTTGTGCATGCTCCCTTTCACCACTATCGTATTTTTTGGTAATTAAGTCCTTATCACTTATTTCCATCTGCTTCTCTCTATTTGCTCCATTTTTGCTTTAAGTACTGTCAGAGTCTATTGTAATCAAGTACAAATCCCTGGATAGCATATTTGATTGATGGATCTAAACCTATTAGAAATACCTTAGGTAGCCACCACGAGCAGATAGTCCTGTCAATTTCAACATCCAATTCAAATTGATTGACAATATTTATTGAAAAACAAATTTGGGACCTCTTATTTTAGGAGTGCAGAACTTTAATGGATTTATTGTTTGTTGATTTTACAAGTATTTGTAATTACATATAATTTTCACAACTTTCTGTTGGTGTGTGAAGAAGAAACTTGTAATACAAATATTTATCAATTCCTCAAAACCTACCACTTGGCAATGTACAAGGCTTGAAGGATTTATTTTCTTAATTTAACATATTAACTAATAGTTAATGTCAAGTAATTTGGCACACATGAACACCATTATGCATTTCTATTAGCAAAGCATAATTAATAATTCTACCAACAAGGCCACCTCAATTTATTTGCTAATTAGATTGAATTTTCAGAAACAATCCAATTTATGAAATAAGCTTTCTGCCGACATAGTCACCTTTTTGGGGTCCTAGAATTTTAATGAACATTTTTACCTCCATTTTTACAGGGCTGAAAATTATTGGTGGAGAGGTCAGAACAAGCGCACACTGAAGGTGGGACAGTTCCCACGAAATACAGTGACTTCCGTCGCAGGCCTTTCAGCCCATGACATCAGCCATCCACTCAAGAACAGCTTTATTCACACGGGGCATGGAGATACCAAACTTGAGCGTTGCTGGGGCTTTCCTGACAAAATAGATGAGTATGTAGGAATTTGCATACAAGCTAGACTGGTTTACTCCACTGAATAGTTTGAGAGTATGTATACGTGAAAGCTAGTTTCACTTTCCTTTAGCATTCACCTTGCTTGGGCATTTATTTGAATTGTTCTTGTGTGCATAAATGCAATCCTGAATTAAACTTCAAGCTTCTGCATCCTCTTCTTGCTTTTACAACTACAGCTTGTGCTTAAGTCATTGCATGTTTTCATATTCCATTATTCTGTCTCTTATCTAATTATTTTCTTTCTATAGCAATGACTAATCCCAATTTATGGCACTGGCAGAATCCATTATTTTACCAGCAATTTTTCATGACTGAACATACAGTGAAATTTCACAATCCTGTCATTACCAGATACACATGCAAACTTCCAATTAAACAGTGATGTGTAGGGGAGATTCTTGTTGAATTTTCAGTCTTTTTCATACTCAGTGACTTCCTTATCAGGATCCAGATCAGGTTTATTATGATGTGAAGGTTGCTGTTTAGTGGCAGTTTTATATTTTTGTGCATTGGACATAAGAGAAGTACAATAATGTTGCATTGATATGAGGTTAACTGTGGGGTGGTTTAGTGGAGAAAATTTGTAGAGAGAATGCAGACTGTTTCAAGAAACAAGGTTGATTTTTACTTTTCATATGCTGACTGGAACTCCCATACTGTAAAAGGGCTGGATGGGATTGAGTTTGTTAAGTGTGTTCAGAAAAGTTCCCTTAATCAGTGCATCTAATTCCTGACTAGAGAGAGAGAGAGTGATACTAGATCTCCTGTTAGGTGGTGTTTGCTGTCTTGAGGCAAATTAGGGTGGATAAATCCCCAGGGCCTTGGACCCTGTGGAGGCTAGTGCAGAAATTGCAGTGGCCCTAGTGGAGATATTTGAAGTGTCTTTAGCCACAAATGAGGTGCCAGAAGATTGACAGATAGCTAATGTTCAAGAAAGACTCTAAGAATAAGCTAAGAAATTGTAGGCCATTGACCATAACATCAGTAGTGAGTAAGTTTTTTAAAAGTATTTTAGGGGACTGGATTAACAATTATTTGGATAGTCAGCGTGGTTTTGTGCATGATAGGTTGTGTCTAACCTATCTAATAAGAGTTTTTTGATGAAGGTTTTTGAACCTTTTGAAAGTTGATGAAGGTAAGGCAGTGGATGTTGTTTACATGAACTTTAGCAAGGCCTTCCACAAGGTCCCACATGTAAGGTTGGTCAAGAAAGCTCAGCTGCTTGGCATTCAGGATGAGGTAGTAAATTGGATTTGACATTAGCTTTGTGGGAGAAGCCAGAGAGTGGTAGTAGATGGTTCCCTCTCTAGAGACCTGTGACTTGTGTGCCACTTTGATCTGTGCTGGGTTTGTTGTTGTTTGTCATCTGCATCAACAATCTGGATGCTTAGCTTATGCTGTTGGCATTTAGGGTCCTCCAGCATTGAAGGTCCTCCATCTCCAGTGGTGTTCATGGCTTCCTTGATCATGTTGGTAGCTTCCTCTTGGTTTTCACTACCGTCAGTCATGCAAGTCCTGGGTGGAGTCTCAGGAGTGGCGTTGCACTCAGATGTAGAAGGATTCTTCATTGCTTTTTCTGTAATAATTTGGTTTTACCAGTCAGGGTTGTTAGCCCTGAGCTGAACCCTTGAACCTGAAGGACTAGTGGGCCACTCTTGGTCTGGCCTCTACCTTTTGACCTGTTTGGTGTGGGTGGTCTTACCAAAAGCCAAAGAATAAAGCCCTGGCTCCAGCCAACATAGCTCTGAGTAATTGAGGCATGCAAGCCTTCAAATCATGACAAGATTATGGTCTTCTTTGAGGAATGTCATTAACTATATAAGCAAGTTTGCAAATAACACCAAGACTGGGGGTGCAGTGGACAACGAGGAAGACTATCAAAGCTTGCAACTGGATCTGGACTAGCTGGGCAAATTGGCTGAAGAATGGCAGATGGAATTTTATGCATTTAAGTATGAATTGTTCTGCTTTGGGAGGTCAAACCAGGGTAGGACCTATATGATGAGTGTGTGATAGAACAGAGGGATCTGGGAATTCAGGTAGATATGGTCATAAAAAATATGCTTTTGGCACAGTGGCCTTCATAAATCAATGTATTAAGTACAGGAGATGGGATGTTATGTTGAAGTTGTATAAGACATCGGTGACGCTCAATCAGAGTATTGTGTGCAGTTTTGGTTATCTACTTACTGGAAAAATGTCAGTAATAATGAAAGAATGCAGAGAAAATTTACAAGGATTTTGCCAGGACTTGAGGATCTGAGTTTTAGGTATGGTTGAATAGGTTAGGACTTTATTCCCTAAGGCATAGAAGAATGAGGGGAGATTTAGTAGAGGTATGCAAAATTATACAGGGATTGATAGGATAATTGCAAGCAGGCTGTTTTTTTACTGAGGTTGGGTGAGACTAGAACTAGGGGTCATGGGTTAATAGTGAAAGGTGAAACGTTTTGCTTTAGGGGAACATGAGGAACTTGTTCAGTCAGAAGGTGTTGCAAGTGTGTAATTAGCTGCCAATGGAAGTGATGGATGCGTGTTCAATTTCGACATTTAAGAGAAATTTGGATAGGTACCTGGATGGAAGGGGTATGGAAGGCTTTGGTCTGGGTGCAGGTGGATGGGACTTGGCAGATTAATAATTTAGCACAGACTAGATTGGCCAAGGACCTGTTTCTCTACTGTAATGTTCTGTGACTCTGTATCTGGGCCTTACATTATGGAAAAACATGGCATTGACAGTTTTCCAAGAATGCAACCCCCTATAACCAGATCCCCTGTACTTTACATTTGTATTCTGTGGCGAAACCCGCAGAAACAGATAAAAAGAAGCTGATTATTTATGTCTGAATGGAACTGCTCCATCATTTGTTTATCTTTTCTTTGAAGACTTAGAGAGAACCATCACTCACCATTCCTCAAGTAGGTAGATTTTGGAATTCTCAGTCGTCTTGTATGTTCAACAATGCAGTATTAAATCTTATTTAACTCACATTTGAAACACATTGTAGGTTGACCATTTTGAAATCCTATTGCTTCCAAAGATTTTGTTGGATGCTTTATTTACTCAGCAGTGGAATCTTTATTGTGGCCGCCTTCAGTCTTGCAGATTCTTTTTCTTCCTGTGTTGCATTACTTCATTATATTAAACTAAAGAGGCAATTTTTCATTGATTGCTGCAAAAACAAGGTCACTTTGACAAGCTGCATTTTAGATATTTGTGAAATAGCTAAATAAATGCAGATTTAAAAAATCCTCACAGTATTTGATTTTAGTACTGAAATGCCAATTTGTTGACTTTATGTTGATACTTAAAGTTTATATCCAAATTGTATAACTATAATTGGAACAAGTTTTCACTAACCGAGTAACCAATGCAAGTGCTTGCTGACCTGATTGAGATCTTATTGCAATGTAACTTATTGCAAGGTTATTTCGATTCCTCAGGTGTTATTTGCTCAATATCGTATGACATCTGTTTTAACTTCTCATAGATTGTACCTGGGCAATCCTATGGATCCTCCAGATGTACTTGGACTGGATATGAAGCTGACCAGGCCAACACAGCTACCAGGAAGATCAAAGAGTAAGATATTTAAATTAAGGAAAACAAAAACTTAAAATTAAATTTATTTACAATAAACTTAAAGTGAATGTATGCAGGGTACCTTACTCAGTAATTAGTATCCGGTATGAACAAGCAAGTTTTAAAAAAAGATGAAAGCACACTCAGTATAAATCTGAACGTACAGCCTCTATACTAGGAAGATTGTTAAGATATGTCATGGTGATATTGTTAATTCCTTCACTATAAATTCTTCCCAGCTACTCTTTAAAGGTTAAATGATGTGTGCTTTGCAAGTTTTCTACTTCGGCACTGTAGTGCAATTGTGCTAATGACCATGGCCTTTTCTTTCTATGCTGCTTTTTAACACTTACAGAGGAGCCTCCTCCACGTCCTCCTCAACCAACAATCTTCGGCAAGAGTAAGTTGCGGCATTTTCTCCAGTTTAAAAGATGTTCCTGCCCTCTCTGTTCCATTTTAGCTCCTCTTTTCAAAGGTATTTTCTGATGCATCATCAGTCTGTAGGCATGGGAGAGTGTTGTGTGATGGCATACGGCACAGAACTAAGATTGCAGCACAGCTTGTACAAATACTGTTATGCCCACTTATCCTCAAATCACACGAGCATAATCACGAGCTGTTGCTTTGAATTTCAAATTTTAATTGGACAAGTAATTGAAGCAGAATATCCCTATCACGTCCATTTTGCTATATTTCGATACCATTTACTTTAAACTACCAAAGGGCTTTAAAACAGTCTTTGGCAGCTTTTGAAAGCATGTTATGAACCTATTGAGACTGAACAATGCTATGAAGGCCTAGCTTACTCTATTAACAGTCCGTTTTTCACTTCTGCTTTGTGTGTGTACAGTTGTGTATTGTCACTCGGTTGACTCAAGCTTCTGGTTATTTGAATTTTTTTAAAACAGAATTGAGAAACCAGAAAAGTTGTGACTTCCTACACATGGGTTCTTTCTGGAGCGGATGGTTTTGAACTGTTCGACAATTAGTTACTGTTAGTTACAGCTGTAAGTGTTGTAATTGGTCTGAATTTATCAATTATAAATGCTGCATAGTTCATAAACATGGGGGCAAAATTAAACCACTTGGTCCATCAAGCCTACTCTGCCATTCAATCATGGCTAATTTATTTTCCCTCTCCCCGTAATTTTTGATGCCTTTACTAATCAAGAACCTGTTAATCTCCGCTTTAAAAAGACCCAATGACTTGGCTCCATGGTCCTCTGTGGCAATGAATTCCACAGATTCACCACTCTCTGACTAAAGGAAGTATTCTGAGGCTATGTCCTCTGGTCCTGGACTCTCCCATTATTGGAAACGTCCTCTCACATCCATTTTATAGGTTTCAATGAGATTCCCCCCCCCCCCCCCCCCATTCTTCTAAGTTCCAATGAGTACAGACCCAGAACCACCAAATGCTTCTCAGATGTTAACCTTTGATTTCTGGGATCATCCTTGTGAACCACGTCTGGATCATCTCCAGTGCCAACCTTACATTCTTAGATATGAGGCCCAAAACTGCTCACAATACTCCAAGTGCAATGCCTTATGAAGCCTCAGCATTATATCGATTGTCTGCATGCAGCTCCAATGGGAATCATCAAATATTCCTGTTTAGAACTACTACAGCTGAAATTAACAGTCACAGCCATGGGCATTTCTGTAAGCTGCATCATTTTAAATGTAGGGATGTTCCCCCATCATAAAAGGCCTCAAAGCTCTTTCCTCCTTTTTTGACAGAAGAACCAACCAGTTCCCCTCCACCACCACCCTCCTCCATCTGGCAGAATTGGACCTCACCCTCAGCAGTTTTTCTTTCAGCTTCTCCAAACACAATGGGTAGTCATAGGCACTGGCCTGGGCCCCAGCTATGCCTGCCTCTTTGTTGGCTATGTAGAACAGCCGGTGTTTGAAGCATTCTCTGGTAGTACTCCCCAACTCTTCCTCTGCTACACTGACTACATTGCTGAGCTCATCAAGCTCATCAACTTTGCCTCCAACTTCCACCTTGCCCTTAAATTCACTTGGTCCATCTCTGATATCTCCCTTCCCTTTCTCGATTTTTCTCACTTCATTTCTGGTGATGAACTGTCAATCAACATCTTTTATAAACCTACTGATTCCCTTGGTTATCTTGACTATACCTTTTCCCACCCTTTCTCCTGTAAAATGCTATTCCCTTTTTTCAGTTCCTTCACCTTTACTGCAGTTGTTCCCAGGACATCAGCGATGTCTTCCTTCTTCCATTTCCCATACATCCACACTCACCCCATCTTAACAGTGACAGAACTCCTCTTGTCCTCACCTACCACCCCATCATCAGCCTCCACATGCAACACACCACCCTCCACAAACTTTGCCATCTCCAAAAGGTCCCACCACTGAATGTATCTTTGCTTCCCCCATAGGGCCTGCACCCTCCATGATTGTCCTAAGTGCTACACCTGCTCCCTCACCTCCATTCAGGGCCCAAACAGTCCTTCCAGGTGAGATAACACTTCACCTGCGAATCTGCTAGGGTTGTCTATTGTGTCTGGCACTCCAGTTGCGGCCTCTTCTACATTGGTAAGACTCATTGTAAATTGGGGGACTGCTTCGTTGAGCACCTCCGCTCCATCTGCCATTTAAAGTTCCACTATTAACTGTTCTACTGGCAAATATACAGTTTCTGAAAAGTAAAGCTAAAGACCTCAGAGCAAGATTGTTGTACCAGAGGAACATCAGGGACTGCTGTGAACTTTCATGGAAACGTGGCTATCCCTGCCATTTTAGATGCAGTGCTGCAGTTTGATGGCTTCACCATTCTCTGCAAAGACAGGAGAGCTAAATCTTTTAAAGGCAGGGGTGTGTTTATGAATAACTCCTCATGGTGTACAAAAGTGGCATTTCTGTCTCAGTTCTGCTCACCTGAACTGGAAAATCTAGCAGTCAAATGTCACCCATTTTAGCTATTGAGGGAGTTTTCTGCCGTGTAGCAATGTAAAATTCGCCTCTGGCCAATGCTCGGCCAACACTGGAGGAGCTGAGCAATGTTAATCAGCAGGCATAAAGCTGTGAACCTGATGCCTTCCCTATCAGTGTGGGAGGTTAGAACCAAGTCAGAAGGTATTGGCAAGGGAGGTGGAGGAGTGCTTACAGGACTGCTTTGAGTCAGTGGACTGGACAATATTTAGAGATTCATCCTCGAGTCGGAATGAAAACACCACCGTTCTAAGTAACTTCATCAAGACCTGTGTGGATGAGTGTGTGCCTTCGAAAACATACAGGACTTGCCCAAACCAAAAGCCATGGATGACCCGTGGGCTTGTACACGCTGGAATTAAGGAGATTGAGAGGGGATCTGATTGCAACATATAAGATTATTAAGGGATTGGACAAGATAGAGGCAAGAAATATGTTCCAGGTGCTGGGAGAGTCCAGTACCAGAGGGCATGGTTTGAGAATAAGGGGTAGGTCATTTAGGACAGAGTTAAGGAAAAACTACTTCTCCCAGAGAGTTGTGGGGGTCTGGAATGCACTGCCTCGGAAGACAGTGGGAGGCCAATTCTCTGGATGCTTTCAAGAAGGAGCTAGATAGGTATCTTATGGATAGGGGAATCAAGGGATATGGGGACAAGGCAGGAACCGGGTATTGATAGTAGATGATCAGCCATGATCTCAAAATGGCAGTGCAGGCTCGAAGGGCCAAATGGTCTGCTTCTGCACCTATTGTCTATTGTCTATAACCAGGAGATTTGTAATCTGCTGCTGGCTAGATCTGTGGCATTCAAGCCTGGTGCTCTAGAACACGACAAGAAGTCCAGGCGCGACCTACGGACGGCTATTTTAAGGGCATGGGAAGAAATCCAACTGAGGTTAGAGACAAAATCAATGGATGTCTCCTCTGGCAGAGTTTGCAGGCTGTTAACTCTTACAAAGCGAAATCTAACATCATGAATGATTGTAGTGCTTCACTCCCAGCTGAGCTCAATGTGCTTTGAAAGGATGAATAAAGCTACACCAGCGGAATCCCGTGGCATCTGGTGACGTTGTGATCTCTCTCTCAGAGGCTGAAGTCAAAGCATATTTCAAGAGGGTAAACCGTTGCAAAGTGTCAGGCCCTGATGGTGTACCTGGTTAGGGCACTGAAAATCAACTGACAGGAGTATTCAAGGGTATCTTCAAACTCTGCTGCAGTCAGAGGTTCCTACCAGCTTCAAAAGGGCAACAGTTATACCAGTGCCCAAGAAGAGAGGTGTGAACTGCCTCAGTGCCTATCACCCAATGGCACTCACATCTCCTGTGATGATGTGCTTTGAAAGGTTGGTCATGAGGAGAATCAATTCCTATCTAGGAAAGTACCTGGAGCTTCATGATAGGCCTACAGTAGATGCAATCTCACTGACTCTCCACTTGGCCTTGGATCATCTGGACAATGGTGATACCTACATCAGGCTGCTATTTATTGTTTACAGCTCAGTGTTCAACATAATCTTACCCTCAGCTTTGATCAAAAAGCACCCGAACCTGTACCTCTGTGCCTCCCTCTGCAACTGGATCCTGGACATCCTCACCAGGAGACTACAAACTGTACAGATCAGAAATAACATCTCCTAGCCAATAATCAACACTGGTGCAGCTCAAGAATGCATCATTAGCTCACTGTTCTACTCTTTTTACACCCACGATTGTGGTTAGGTGTACAGGAGCAAGATAGAACAGCTGATTGAGTGGTGTCACAGCAACAACCTTGAACTCAATATCAGTAAGACCAAGGAATTAATTGTGGACTTCATGAAGGGGAATTCGAGGGAACACACACCCATCCTCGTCGAGGGATCAGAAGTGGAAAGGGTGAACAGTTTCAAGTTTGTGGATGTCACCATCTCTGAAGATCTATCCTGGGCCCATCATGTTGATGCAATTATAAAGTAGGCATGAGAGCAGCTATATTTCATTAGGAGTTTGAGGAGGGTTGGTATGTCACCAAAGACACTTGCAATCTTCTGCAGATGTACCACAGACAGCATTCTAACTGGTTGCATTACATTCTGGTATGGAAGGGCCACTGCACAGGATTGGAAAAAGCTGCAGAAAGTTGTAAACTCAGCCAGCTCCATCATGGACATATGCCAATGATATTAAACCTAATTCTGATTCTAGTCTTCTCAAACTGAATGTAGGAATACATTTGCCTTTCTTGCTACCAACTCTATCAACAAGTTAACCTTTAAGGGATCCTGCACAGGGACTCCCAAGTCCCTTTGCATCACAGTTATGAATTTGCTCCCCATTTAGAAAATAGTCTATACCTTCATTCATTCTACCAAGGTACATAATCATACACTTCCCTACACTGTATTTCATCTGTCATATTTTGCCAATTCTTCTAATCTGTCCAACACCACCTACAGATTCCCTACTTCCTCAATACTGCCTGTCCCTCCATTTATCTTAGTATTGTCTGCATACTTTGCCATAAAGTCATCAATTCCATCATCCAGATCATTAACATATAATGTGAAAATTAGCAGACCCAATACCAACCCTGGTGGTTCACCACTAGTCTCCTGCAGCCAACCAGAAAAAGGCCCTCCATATTCTCACTCTTTGCCTCCTACCAGTCACCCAGTCTTCTGTCCATTCCAGTATCTTTCCTGTAATACAATAGATCTTACTAAGCAGCTTCATATGTAGTACTTTGTCAATGGCTTCCTGAAAATCCAAATATCAACATCCACGGACTTTCCTTTGTTTATCATGCCTGTTATTTCCTCAAAAAATTAGTCAGGCAAGATTTCCCCTGTAAAACTATGCTAACTTTGGCTATTTTATCATGTGCCTCCAAGTGCCCGAAATATCATCCAACATCTTCCCAACCTGATGGTAACAGTGAGAAAAGGGCATGCTCTGGGTGCTGGAGGTTATTAATAATAGACACTGTCTTTCTGAGACACCGCTCCTTGAAGGTGTCCTAGGTACTTTGTAGGCGAATACCCGAGATGGAGCTGACTAAATTTACAACCTTCTACAGCTTCTTTAAGTCTTGTGCACTGAACTGGGAAACGAGCAGCAAACAAAAATACCAACTCTTGAAAACGCTGCACTGTCCTGGCAGACCAAGCAGAGTCTGCGAAAGGTAAACAGAGTTATTGCTTTAGGTTGACGAAAGATTCTGACAAAAAGTCTTTGTCATTAAATGTTAACTCTTGCTCTTCGTCTTTCCAACGAATGCTACCTGTCCTGTGGTGTATCCCCTGCATTTATTTTTGATTTCCAACATTTTTACTTGATTTTTGATTTTCAAAAACAATATTTCTACATAAATCATTTATATATTATCAAAGGTAAAGCACAATGCTTTCACCTCCAGCTTTGAAAATTCAGGTTTTGATAAATTTCTATGTTTCTGTTGTGAAGTTGTAATCCAAAATAGTACCTTAAGTTTTGTCTCTCAATTTCCTTGCTTTTTCTGGTTTTATCAGTCTTACATGTGATCACTCTGCTACTTCCTGCATGCTCTGCGTGTGTGATTTAATGAGTTAAAGAAAAGCAAACCAAAATGCTGGCAATTTAACTTCTAGTCACTCCCAATTTACAGCATGCTATTCTTCTGTTCCTTCTGATTGTAATGATAACCGTAATAGTCTGTTCTTTGTGCATTTTACTGTAAGTGACCCTCAAACTGAATTTGGTGCTTTTTAGGCAAGAAAAAGCAAAAGAAAGGTACTTCCTCATCAGTGGATTGACTATTTGGAAGGGCAGAGGGAAAATTTTTGTACTTCGTTTTATTAGTTTGCTTTATATCTGCATTTCCAGTTTTAATTATTGTTTTTAAAATCAATTAGGCCAAATAAAATTTAAATCATTTGCTCCCAAGAGGTACATTTCTTATCTTGTCTAGGTTTAGATGCTGTTATGCTCTGTTTCAGCTTTTAAACTGCCTGGAATGGGACAATATGATAGTATACCATCCTTCCTTTTATTTCTACACAGACATACTACATTTCATCATTTATTGTTTTTAAGTACTGTAGAAAATAGCCTTCCTTGCTGCAGAACTGAAGTAATATGGATCCTTACTTTTCTAACTAGCCATTTGTATTCTGGTTGAGAGCAGAATATAACTATGCTGAGGTTTCAGATGTTAATAACATTGTGTTAAGTTATTCTAAGGTCAAATTCAAACTCAAAGTACAACTTGGCAAGAGGAATAATGAAAATTTTGTTTAAATTTAAATGAACTCCAAAGGTACCTATTATTATTTCCTTATTTGGTTATATTACCCAAAGATAAGGAATTAGCAGTTGTTATATGAGCATCCCAGTAAAGGACATTTAGAGTGAAGACCTTTTTATTTCCCATACATGGCATACATCACTTCTGTCACAGAGTTCTGCTCATCTGTCAGCTAAAACAGCACATGAAATAAGGGTGTACTTCAGAACGTACAATGAATTTCATGACATAACTTTAGGTGGTCATAAACAGGTTCATGAGATAGCCAAAAATAATAGAAGTATATACATAATGGAAATATACTGAAGGATGTAGTTGAAGCAAGAGGTTCATCGTTAGGGAATGTAGAGAAGCCTCAAACCTCGTACTGTACAAATCTACAGTAATAGAAATATTTGAGATATTGAAACATGACTTGATTATAACATTAGAGAGTGTTGTATAGATTAGGGAAATGCACTTCTTTTGGTGTATTTAGTGATGAAACTGATTTAAAAATAATTGGCAAACTTCATCATGCAGGAGTTGTTAGAGCTTGAATATTTTCCTAAAGGCTGAAACCAAAGTAATTCTTAACAGGAAAACTAATTAACATTTGAAGTAAAGGAAGATGCAAGGTTGTGGAAAAAAAGCAAGGGGTTGAAATAATTTTGTCAGCACTAGCAAATTCATGACATAGGTGATTTGAGCTACATTACTTTAAAGGTGATAAATTTTCCTGTGAAAAAAAGCATCGACTTTTACATAACACTTTATGATTAATTCCACTTGTGTTAATTATTAATAAATTAATAAAAAGTTGAATTAATGGTAAAAAGGAATGGAGTAAATATTTTAACATTTTCTTCTGAAATCCTCTTTTGACATATCTTCTTGCATATATTTCAGAACCTGTCTATGACCCTGTGATTGAGGAGGAAACTGTAGGTTCTTTACCTCTAAAAAAGCTCAGCCTCAAGAAACAGGGCCCAGCAAAGTCTTTAAAACTGAACAAACCTGCTGCGCGTGTTTCTGCCACAAAGCTAGGTGAGAAGCCATCAGAATGGAGTAAATCCTTGGGTCATACAAACAATGAGGTGGCTCTGATTGATTTTGGGGATGATCAGACTGGTCACACTCCATCCCCAGTACTGGA
Organism: Hypanus sabinus; assembly: GCF_030144855.1. Taxonomy (NCBI): domain Eukaryota; kingdom Metazoa; phylum Chordata; class Chondrichthyes; order Myliobatiformes; family Dasyatidae; genus Hypanus; species Hypanus sabinus. The sequence continues at coordinate 37,595,615 of NC_082707.1, forward strand.
AAATACTATTCCTACACTGGCTAAGCTAGTATTGAATTCGTACTCACTGCTGGACAAGACACCACCTCAGAGTCCAACCAGAACTCTGCCTAGACCTTTGCATCCTGTTCCTATAGTTGACTGGGATTCTAAACCCTTGCCTCCACCTCCAGCCTATGATGATGTTGCTCAGGATGAAGATGATTTTGAAGTTTCGTCCATTAATAGTTTGGATACTGAATTAATTGGTGAACGGTCAAAATACGGAACGCTTCAATTGCCAAGAAATCAAGAATCGGGAGAAACTAATTATGCATTTGTGCATGATACAGATGGAAAAGGGAAATCCAAAGTGGAGGATAATCTATTCCTTCCCCCAAAGCAGATGAAGCAAACTAACTTTTCTCAGTCAGCTGAAATATTTGAGGAACTACAACAAGAATGCATGAAAAGACTTAATGTTCCTATTATTTCAACTCCAGCCTCCTCACCAACTCCCATCTCTTTGTCAGCAACTGTATCTCCATCTACTTCAGATGATAAACCTCAGATCCCACCACGGATTCCCATTCCTCCACGGCCTTTAAGAAGAAATGAGCCGGGCCGTTGGTCTGGTGAGTTGTCACCTGCTTCTGGAGGAGAAGAGGATAAGCCTCCACAGATTCCTCCCAGGGATCCATTGTCCCAGCCATCCTCAAGAACTCCAAGCCCTATGGCAATTCCAGCTAGTTCTCCACAGCAAAGGACAACTGCAGCTTCCATGGCAACATTAACTGTGGGTGCATATCTCTCAACATCTCCTAGCAAGTTAATGCCCACCACTCAGAGTTTTGCCTCTGATCCAAAATATGCTTCACCAAAAGTTATTCAAGCACAAGGAAAAGATACCTCTAAAGGACCTTGTATCTTGCCAATAGTAAAGGATGGCAAGAAGGTTAGCAACACCCATTATTATTTGCTTCCAGAGAGACCTTCTTACTTAGATAAATATGAAAAATTTTTCAAAGAGGCTGAATGTGTGGATGACCTCTGTTCCAAAAGATCTGTGACTACAGCAACAGTGAGGCCAATGGTTCAACATCCTGAATACAAGGCCAACTTTTCATCCAACAATAGCAATACATGTGCTGGGCTTACAGCAATGAAAAGTTCTCATAGTCTACAAAAAATCTCTTTTGAGAGTTCCAGTGGGAAGACAGACTGTTTTACTCCAACAGAGAAAATTAAAATTGTAAGTAGTATAATATGGATTTGTTATTAAAATTTTGCATGCTATAACATACTATTGGATTTGGTTCATGATGATTTAGAGTTTTGTAATGCATAAGTCTAAGCAGGACCATGCTCTTTAGTCCTTTAGTCCATGCTGAATTTCTCTGCTTGAATGGTAGGGCTGTTGATGATTGATATTAAAATGAGCTTTCTTAGTATACATACAGTGGCATGCAAAAGTTTGGGCACCCCCCCCAGCCAAAATTTCTGTTACTGTGGATAGCTAAGCAAGTAAAAGATAACCGGATGTCCAAAAGGCATAAAGTTAAAGATGACACATTTCAATAATATTTTAAGCAAGGTTACTTTTTTATTTCCATCTTTTATAGTTTCAAAATAACAAAAAAGGAAAAGGGCCCAAAGCAAAAATTTGGGCACCCTGCATGGTCAGTACTTAGCTACGCCCTCTTTGGCAATTATCACAGCTTGTAAACGCTTTCTGTAGCCAGCTAAGAGTCTTTAAATTTTTGTTTGGGGGATTTTCGCTGATCTTTCCTTGCAAAAGGCTTCTGGATCTGTGAGATTCTTGGGCCATCTTGCATGTTCTGCTCCTTTGAGGTCTATCCACAGATTCTCGATAATGTTTAGGTCGGGGGACTGAGGGCCATGGCAAAACCTTCAGCTTACGCTTATTGAGGTGGTCCATTGGGAATTTTGAGGTGTGTTTAGGATCATTATCCTGTTGTAGAAACCATCCACTTTTCATCCAGCTTTTTTACAGATGGTGTGATGTTTTCTTCCAGAATTTGCTGGTATTTAATTGAATTCATTCTTCCCTCTATCAGTGAAATGTCCCCCTGTGCCATTGGCTGTAACACAAGCCAAAAGCATGATCGATCCACCCCCGTGCTTAACAGTTGGAGAGGTGTTCTTTTCATGAAATTCTGCACCATTTTTTCTCCAAACATACCTTTGCTCATTGTGGCCAGAAAGTTCTATTTTAACTTCATCAGTCCACAGGACTTGTTTCCGAAATGCATCAGACTTGTTTAGATGTTCCTTAGCAAACTTCTGACGCTGAATTTTATGGTGAGGACGGAGGAAAAGTTTTCTTCTGATGACTCTTCCATGAAGGTCATATTTGTGCAGGTGTTGCTGCACAGTAGAACAGCGCACCACCACTCCAGAGTCTGCTAAATCTTCCTGAAGGTCTTTTGCAGTCAAACGGGGGTTTTGATTTGCCTTTCTAGCAATCCTACGAGTAGTTCTCTCGGAAAGTTTTCTTGGTTTTCCAGACTTCAACTTGACCTCCACCGTTCCTGTTAACTGACATTTCTTAATTACATTACGAACTGAGGAAACGGCTACCTGAAAATGTTTTGTTGTCTTATAGCCTTCTCCTGCTTTGTGGGCATCATTTATTTTAATTTTCAGAGCACTAGGCAGCTGCTTAGAGGAGCCCATGTCTGCTGATTGTTGGGACAAGTTTTGAGAAGTCAAGGTATTTATAAAGCTTTGGAATTTGGATCACCTGGCCTTTCCTAATGATTGTGAACAAGCCATAGCCCTCACAAGCTAATTCTGCCTGAGACCTCGGTAAAAGTTATGAGAGCTCAAATCTCCTGGGGTGCCCAAACTTTTGCATGGTGTTCCTTATTTCATTCTAAAATTGTACAAAACAAAAAATAATAGACTAATCTTGCTTAAAATGTTGAAAAATATGATTCATCTTTAACTTTATGACTTTTGGAGATCAGTTCATCTTCTACTCACTTAACTATTCACAGTAACAGAAATTTTGACCCGGGTACCCAAAGTTTTGAATGCCACTGTAGATAAAGCAAATATTCTTTTCAAGTTGAGGGTGATAATTTCAAATGTTTGTAGTTTGATCTTGAAGACAAGAGTTTTTTTGAGCTATGGGTAGCATGTTCATGATGGAGAACTTCATTAACTGCAGCAAGAATCATCTACATAAGACTGATCTATAAATTGTGACAGTACTCCACCGTGTTTGATTCACAGTGCTTGTTGTGTTTTATAGTTCTATTGACAGTGAAGTAGCATAGGCTTAATGCTGACACCTAGCGTTGATGAATAGGTATCGCACCTAAAGGTCTTCTGCTTGGGTTAGATCCCATCAATTTGGAGCAGGAAATACTGCAAAATTTCAACAAATTTGACAGCATTCATTTAATGATTTAATGACAGGTCAGTATTTTAGACTGCTTATACCATATGTCAAATCTAGCAGCAGGTCATTGATCTGAAATATAACCCAGTGTTTCTATGTTTGCTACCTGATGTTCTGAATCTGTTCTTACTACCATTCATCGGCAATTTGTTAATCACTATGTATTTAACATTGTGATTTGTTGAGCTACACACTAGAAAATGATTTGATACATTAATTGAAAGCTAAGGAGTTTATATAGTATGCAGTTTGAAAGTTAGACATATCAAATACAAATCAACAGCAATTTCTCCCTTTTATTGGTGACTTAATGTGCGAAGATGGCATATTGTGAATCCTAAAATCAATACAAGCTCAATAGCTGATGATCAGAAAGTTGGCTAAAGAAGTAGACTTTAAGGAATGAGAGACAGAGAAATTTTGGGAGGGCCTTCTTGAGTTTAGAACCCTGTCAGATGAAGGCATGTTTGGCTTTGTTGAGCTTAGCCAATTCAGGAATATTCAAGAGAGCACAATTGAGGAAGCACGTATCATAGAGTCTTTGACACTGGAGGAAATTAAGTCATACAAGACAATGATGGGATTGGAAAATGAAAATGCAAATGTTAAGATCTGGCATTGTTTGATCAGGAGCCAGTTTCTACCGGAGTTCGAAAGTCAGGTAGTTATGTTGCAGCTTTATAAATCCTTAGTTAGGCAACTGGAGATTTCCATACAGTTCTAGTCACCCAATTTATAGGAAGGATGTTGATGCTTGAGAGAGTGCAGAAGATGCTTATCAGAATGCTGCCTGGATTAGAGGGCATGTAAACTTGAATTGGTTTCTCTGGAGTAGCAGAGGCTGAGGAGAGATCTGATAGAGGTTTATAAAATTGTGAGAGGCATAAATTGAACAGGCAGGCAGTATCTTTTGCAAGGTTGAAATGTCTAATACAAAAGGGCATGTATTTAAGGTCAGAGGGGGTAATTTTAAAGGCGATGTGAGGAGCGAGTTTTCTACACAGAGTGCTGGCTGCCTGGCAGCATACACTTCCTGGGGTGGTGGTAAAGGTAGGGACTTCTAAGAGACATTTAGATAGGCACATGAATGTGAGGAAAATGGAAGGATATGGACATTATGTAGGCAGAAGTGATTAGTTTAGTTAGCCATTTGATGACTAAATGGTTGGACACAAAATTGTGGGCTGGAGGACCTGTTGCTGTGACATACTGTTCTCTGTTTTATGCTTTATTATCAGTTTGTGTATGTATGATGTCTTGGTCATCCTGCAGGCAGGCATAGGTAACTTCATTTGCTGACCTTTTGCGAATTGTGCAAGCTTTAGAGAACCTCACCACTCTGACCTTGTAATAGAAGGAAATTCTTTCAAGTGGTTAGCAAGCATTGGGTCTGAGGAACTGTGACATCAATATCCTGGTGCAGGAACAATTAATTTCCAGTATTAGTTTTCCTTTGTTTAAGACATGACTCCAGTCATTGAAACATTTTCCCCTGATGCCCATAGATGTCCATTTTACTATGGCTCTTTAACACCACCAAATCAAATGCCGCCACTATATCAAGGGCTGCCTCGCTCACCTCATCCCAGAATTCAGCCGTTTGGTTTGGGTCTGGTCAGAGTGCTCCTGATGAAAATCAGATTCGGTTTTGGTACTCAGGAAATCAGCAATATGTTCTGTCACTTTACTGATGATTGAGATCAAACTGACAGTGACCTGTGCAATTTTCCATATTTTTGTTTAAATTCCAGTTACCTGTCGTAGATCAGCTCATTTTAAGACATAGCCAGCGCTGAGTTCAAGCACTTTTGCTGGGATCTTGTCTGGTCCTATAATTTTGTTGTCTCTAGTTTAGTCAGTTATTTCTTGATGTTGTGGAACAAATCATGATGGTTCTATTGAGTTGGTTTGAAGAAGGAAGCTAAAATGAATCATTCACTAGACCTTACTGGCTGAACATGGTTGTAAATGTTCAGCCCTTAGTAGTCGTGCCATCATTGAAAATTGGGCTATTTCTAGAGTCACCGACTCCTGTTAACTATTTCAACTGTGGAGCTTTAGTCTTATTCACTAGCTGTGGGATTCCTCAGCAATATCATTGTAAGTTTATTTCCCTAATTTCTGTGGTTCAATTTTTTTAACTTCATTTGGTTGGCACTTCACTTTTAGGTTTGTCTAGCAGTTCCTCTCCTATCTTACAACTCTCATTGAACCAAGGTTCATTACAGGGTTTGATTGTACCAATTTACTGAAGAATATGTCATGCTTTGAAGTTATGAATTGTGGTGCTGTGCATAACAACACAGAGAATGCTGAGTTCTTCCAGCATTTTGTGTGTTTCTCTTGATTTTCCACATCTGCCCAATTTTTCTAGAGTTTATGTGGTACTATACATATCTCCAGTTGATGATCTTCTGCGGTGCTTCATGGATTAAGTGAGAGTAAGCATACGGCACGGACTAAAAGGGCCGAGATGGCCTGTTTCCATGCTGTAATTGTTATATGGTTATATGGATTCACAGTTTTGAGATCTGGTCTCTGTTTTAATATAACCACATAGCACAGTGGAGGGTGTTTTCAATGTAGAGAAAGGAAATCTGAATTACTACTTAGTGCACTAGAAAAGAAAGCACATCTACAATGACAGGGAGTTAGTTAATGATGAATAATCTTGGAAAATTCCACTGTACAGAGAAACAGAAATCTGAAAATCGTTGGCTTGTCACAAAGGTCCTTGAATTTGGAGGTGATGTAAGTGGTGAATAATGGGGTGGGTTGTTCTGGCAATATTAATAATAATAACTTTATTTATAGAGCACTTTTCATACAGATGATGTGGTTCAAAATACTTTACAATGGGGTAAAAGTACAAATATCAAAAAATATAATAAATAATAAACATGAAAATAAAAGACAAGAAGATGTCAGTTAAAAACAAGTTTAAGTAAGTAGGTTTTGAGCCGATGTTTTAAAAGTGTCAACTGAGTCTACGTCCGTTGTAGGTTTAAATATTGAATTCTACAATTCAGAGAAGGAGACCTGCCAGTTATCTTTTAAGGGAGATTGTTTAAATTTGACTAACGAAAGAAGGCTTGACTATTAAACGGAAAAAGTTTCTGTGATATGTTACAGTCCTAGACCATTAAGAGCTTTAAAAACAAGTAAGATAACATGAAATCAATTCTTAAAGATACTAGAAGCTAATACAGAATAACTAGTACGGGAGTGGTCTGTACCCTCATCCTGATTTTGGTTAGAAGTCTAGCAGTGGCATTCTGAATGAGTTGAAGTTTGTGAATAAATTGATTTGGAAAGACAGCAAAAAGCTCAATGCAGTAATCTAGTCTATTCAGGATTACATGTGCATTTAAGGAAATGGGGCTTTAAGCTCCCAATACTGGCAAACATGCAGCCTCTAGTGAATAAAATTGATGATGTCAAAGCTAGGGTGCTGAATCAGAGGGACATTAGGACCACGTGTGTCCTTTGTTTCAAGGAATCCTGGTTAACCCCTTCCATACCAGATCAATGGGTTTACTATACACCATCAGGATAGATCTATAGAGTCTCTCAAAAGCAGAAGTGGAGGTATATGCCTCATGATCAACTCTTTTTAGTGCACAAATATATCAGTGCTGTCCCAATTCTGCTCACTAGACCTGGAATACCTACCAGTTAAGTGCTGTCCTTTTTACCTACTACGGGAGTTCTCTGGGGTCATTTTTGTAGCAATATACGTTCTACCTCATGCCAATGTCAATAAGGCTTTAGATGATCTGAGCAAAGGGATCAATATGCACAAAACAGGGCATCCTAACACCTTCATCATTGTTTTGGGAGATTTTAACCGGGCCATCTGAAAAAAATCACTAAGCAATTACCATCAACAGATCACTTGCAATACTGGAGGAAGCAACACCACAATCAAGAATGCGTACCGTGCTATTCCACGTCCTCATTTCAGGATGTCTGATCACCTGGCTGTACTTCTACTCCCTGAGTATAGGCAGAGACTAAAGACTGCAGCGCCAGTAGTGAGGACCAAGAAGGTATGGACAAGGGAAGCACAGGAGTGCCTGCAGGACTGCTTTGAATCGATGGACTAAACTGTATTGAGGGATTCATCTTCGAACCTAGATGAGTATGCCGCAGTTGTTACCGACTTCATTAAAACCTGTGTGGATGAGTGTGTGCCGACAAAGACTTGCTGCAAATTCCCAAACCAAAAGCTGTGGATGAACCAGGAGGTACGTCGTCTGCTGAAGGCTAGATCTGTGGCATTGAAGTCTGGTGACCCAGGCCTGTACCAGAAAACCCTGTATGATTTGCGGAAGGCTATTTTAAGGGCAAAGAGACAATATCGAACGAAGTTGGAGGTGACATCGGATGCATGGCAACTCTGCCAGGGTCTGTAAGACATTACTTCCTAAAAAACAAAACCCAATAGCATGAATGCCAGCGATGCTTCACTATCAGATGAACTCAACGACTCAACGCCTTCTACGCACGCTTTGAAAGGGAGAACACAACTACAGCTGTGAAAGTCCCTGCTGCACCTGATGACCCTGTGATCTCTGTCTCAGAGGCCGATGTTAGACTGTCTTTAAAGAAAGTGAACCCTCGCAAAGCGGAAGGTACCCATGCAGTACCTGGTAAGGCTCTGAAAACCTGAGCCAACCAACTGGCAGGAGTATTCAAGGACATTTTCAAACTCTCACTGCTGCGGGCAGAAATTCCCACTTTGCTTCAAAAAGGCAACAGTTATACCAGTGCCTAAGAAGAAGAATGTGGACTGCTTAATGACTATTGCCCGGTAGCACTCACATTTACAGTGATGAAATGCTTTGAGAGGTTGGTCATGACTAGACTGAACTCCTGCCTCAGCAAGGACCTGGACCAGTTGCAATTTGCCTATTGCCACAATAGGTCAATGGCAGGTGCAATCTCAATGACTCTCCACACAGCTTTAGACCACCTGGACAACACAAGCACCTATGTCAGGATGCTGTTCATCAACTATAGCTCAGCATTTAGTATCATCATTCTCACAATCCTGATTGAAGAGTTGCAGAACCTGGCCTCTGTACCTCCCTCTGCAATTGGATCCTCTGCTTCCTAACCGGAAGATCACAATCTGTGTGGATTAGCGATAACATTGCCTCCTTGCTGACGATCAACAGTGGTGCACCTCAGGGGTGTGTGCTTAGCCCTCTACTCTACTTTCTATATACCCATGACCAGGCTAGGCATAGCTCAAGCACCATCTGTAAATTTGCTAATGATACAACCATCATTGGTAGAATCTCAGGTGGTGACAAGAGGCATACAGGAGTGAGATACACCAACTAGTGGAATGGTGCCAGGGCAACAACCTGGCACTCAACGTCAGTAAGACGAAAGAGCTGGTTGTGGACTTAAGGAAGGGTAAGACGAAGGAACACATACCAATCCTCAGAGGGATCAGAACTGGTGAGACCGAGCAGTTTCAAGTTCCTGGGTGTCAAGTTCTCTGAGGATCTAAACTGGTCCCAACTTATTGATGCAATTATAAAGAAAGCAAGACAGTGGCTGTACTTTATTAGGAGTTTGAAGAGATTTGGTATGTCAACAAATACCAAAACTTCTATAGATGTCCAATGGAGAGCATTCTGACCGGCTGCATCACTGTCTGGTATGGAGGGCCTACTGCACAGGACCTAAAGAGCTGTAGAGGGTTGTAAATGTACTTGGCTCCATCTTGGGCACTAGCCTACAAAGTACCCAGGACAGCTTCAAGGAGCAGTGACTCAGAAAGGCAGCGTCCATTATTAAGGACCTCCAGCTTACAGAGCATGCCCTTTTCTCACTGTTACCATCAGGTAGGAGGTACAGAAGCCTGAAGGCACACACTCAGTGACTCAGGAACAGCTTCTTCCCCTTTGTCATCCGATTTCTAAATGAACATTGAAGCCTTGGACATTACTTCACTTTTTTTTTAATACAGGCAGTCCCTGAGTTAGGAACGTCCGACTTACAGACAACTCGTACTAATGAACTGAGGAAGGGGAACGCCGTCCAACATTTTAAGTCGTTGCCGTTGACATTATGTTGAGTGTTTAACTTTGTATTTGGCTTAAATTTTTCTTAGTAAGATTCACCCTGACCCTGCACGCCCCCCCCCCACCCCCCCCGTACCGGTCGGCTGGTGGCGCAGTGAGATCAGCACCGTGCTGGAGTACAGAGTCTCCCAAGTTCGATCCAGTGATAGACTGTTCCTGTGACTCCTGTACCATCCATGCTGGGTTGATGTCGATCTCGCAACAATACCTCGTAAAAAAAAAAACGCTGCCACCTCCAGTTTAAATTCCCCCGCGGAATATTGTGGATGATCAAATACCCAAACCCGGCACAGCCCCTACTTGTCCCATTTAGCTTGTCTCAATGCAGTGGTCCTTAGGACCCGGCGGACCTCGGGAGCAGGCAAAGTCTGCCACCGGCAGTGTTACTGTTCCATTGATGGGAAGCGATCACGATTGAAAATAAAGTGGAAATAATAAAGCGTTTGGAAAGAGGTGAAGCGCCATCGGTCATTGGAAAAATATTAGGGTACAGTCAGTCAATGATTGGAACAATTTTAAAGAATAACGGATAAAGTGAGAATAATGGAGCATGCGAAAGGCGCTGCCCCGATGAAAGCTACAAATATTACTAAGCATCGCAGTGGTTTAATTATTGGAATACATACATTTCTTAAGTGTTTTATATGCATAGAAAGGTAAAATATATACTAAGACAAGCGTTTGACTAACTGACACTAAATAATACCAGATGTACTTGTTCCGACTTCCGTGCAAATCTGACTTAAAGACGGACTCAGGAACGGAACTCGTACGTAACCCGGGGACTGCCTATATATAGTATTTCTGATTTTTACATTATTTTTAATCTATTCACTAGACATATACTGTATCAAGTATACTGAATAAGATTTATTTATTTATTCTTCTATATTATGTATTGCATTGAACTGCTGCTGCTAAGTTCACAAATTTCATGTCACATGTCGATAATAAACCTGATTCTTTTTCTGATTCTTCTGATACTGATCAAAACCTCCACCACATCTACTTCTTACATTTCTTATCAGTCACCGTATGTACAGACACCCTTGTGTCTAGCATCACTTTGTGGACATATAATAAATCTATGACTATAAGCTATCTTATGTATTTATATTTATTGTGTTAGTATTTATTATTGTGCTCTTTATTTTATTTTGGTTTTTTTGTGCTACTTCCGATCCAGAGTAACAAGTATTTTGTTCTTTACACTTGTGCACTTGAAATGACGTGAAATAAATCTTGAATCTTAAAGCTAATAGAATGTGATCACTAGTCAGGCAGCATCTATGGAAATGAATAAACAGTCAATGTTTTAGACCGAGATCCTCCTTCAAGTCCTGAAGAAGGGTCTCTACCTGAAACATCAACTGTTCATTAATTTCCATAGATGCTGCCTGTTCTCCTGAGTTCCTCCAGCATTTTGTGTGTGTTGCTTGGATTTCCAGCGTCTGCAGATTTTCTCATATATGAATATATAGTATTTTCAAAGTTAAGAAAGATAATACTGAATGTGCTGGAAATGTAAAATACTACATCAGGCAACTTCTATGGAGAGAAAAGCAGAATTCATTATTTTTTTAAATTGATGGACTTACATTAATACTATATCTGCAGTACAACCATAATCTGATTGGAACACTACATATATTGTTTTTTAAACAATTAAATGCGCACAGCAGCTTTTTTTTATCTATCAAGATTCTGCTACGAACTGATATGCTGATGTGACCAGTCTCATGGAAGGGGTTGGATCTGATATTTGTGTACACAATTAAACATTGCAGCTCTTCATCAGACAACTGAATAAGGAATACTTGCCAGTGATATTGCCTTCTCTCCCTTTCCTCATCGAAAGCTATAGCCTGCACGTAATTTTCCTTTCTCACTGGTACATTGTACTTAAAAGGCAACAAGGATGACTTGGTTCCACTTTATTCCTGTGTGTTTTGTGAAGGCTTATGTGGTTAATGTGGAACCTGTGAACTATTCACTCATGTGAAAGACTCAATCTTATTTGGTACAAGGCTGTGCTGATTTTGGATCTGTTGTGGGTCCATCCGTTAATTTCATGGGTTGCTCAAAATCATTTAGCAAACATAGGGTGGAAATTAATGTCTAAGAGCAGACACATTTAAGATGGGTAACCAACCTTTGAAATGGACTAGAATGCTTTCGGAGATCAAAAATTCCACATCTCGTGCTGAATCAGATAATTGATCAGATTATCAGATTCAATGATCAGATCGTTAAGCCAGTACTAGTGGTGTTTTCTCGAGCAAAAGCCAAACCTCTGCAGATGCTAATTTATACTTACCTTCAAAAATTCCAGTAACTGATGGTTTTCTGTGGTTCCTATTAGATAGGAGTCATCAGTTTGTCTGAGAGGCATTGTCTATGAAAAGCTTTTTTTTCAGATTCTAAACTACCATCGTCATTGATTTTACATAATTATTTCTGTGCAATCTTTGTTTAGTGACCAGTCTAATGTAAACAATAGCACATTAGATTTTGGACAGACCTGCAGTTACCACACAGGTTCATCTGCCTTTGTTCATCTTTCCCAGCCACTCCCTAACCTGGTTCCATCAGCCCTTCTTTCCCTCCCCATCTGGCTCCATATATGATTTACCAGCTTCTCTCTCACCTCTTCCACACCTGGTTCCATCTGGCTGTTATCCTCTCTCTAACTCTAAACTAATCATCTCAACCCTACCCCTTTGTAACTACTATGTAGTGGCAATCTTTCCTATTCTTTAGAGCTAAAAAGTGTATACCGTGTTCCTGGTTGAGATCCTGTGTCAGGACAGAGAGAGAGCAATAGAAATGTGCAGTAAATCCTATGCTGAGTTCCAGCATTCTGTTGCTGTTCTGATAAAAGATGTTCCAGATTTGACAATCAATAGCATGTTGACTACCTTGGGAAGTATTGGACAGGCTGCTGCAAGCTTTGTTTTCAAAATAAGTCTTAGTGGAATTCCTGACAGGTCCGGCAAATAGTATCACATTTCCCCAACTCGCATTCCTCTGTATCCTATCCAGACAAAATCATTTATTTCTGTTTCTGTAGATGAAGCAATGTGAGTTTTCAAAGGATTAATTTTAAGACTTTACTGCAGGTTTAACCTGAATTTGTCTTTTAGTACATTTTCCTTCCGTTTCACTAAGTCCACTTATATAGCTGCTAGGCTGGATGATAATTCCATGCTTAACAGTGGAGCATAGAATTAATAAATCTGCAGCTTAGTCTATCTGACCAAATGCCTGTTTCTTTGCAAGAGGAAAAAAAAACCAACTGGTTTAGCTACCATTTCATTGAAATTAATCTTCTCACATGGGAAATTATCCCCAGCCCTGAGCTTTGTTTATGAGAATATTGATTAATGAAACATACTGTAATTGATTTAGACTTTATGTGGTATGCAATCTGCCTTTTACCACTTGGAGTGATTACTTGATCCTCTCAAGTGGCTGTAACTTAGAATGCCATATTACAACATATAAGATGTATTTTGCTTAATCAAAAGATACTGACAGCCATAATCCAGTGACCACCCATTTTAATTCCACTTCCCATTTCTATTCTGATATGTCAATCCATGGTTTCCTCTGTCTCGATGAGGCCACACTCAGGTTGGAGTAACAACACTTTATATTCCATCTGGGTAGCCTCCAACCTGATGGCATGAACATCAATTTCTCTAACTTCTGGTAATGCCCATCCCACCCACTCACTGTTCCCATTTCCTTTTTCCCTCTCACTTTACTTGCCCATCACCACCTCCTAGTGCATCTCCCTCTTTTCTTCCATGGCCATGTGTCCTCTCCTATAAGAATCCCCATTTTCCCACCCTGTATCTCTTTTACCTGTCAACTTCACCAACCCCTGCCTCCCGGTTTCACTTGTCGCCTTGTGTTTCTTCCTATCCTTCCCCCACCTAACTCTGACTCTTCATCTTTTTTGCCTTCAGTCCTGATGAAGGGCCTTGGCCAGAAACATCAACAATACTCTTTTCTATAGATGCTGCCTGGTCTGTTGATTTCCTCCAGCATATGTTGCTTGAATTTCCAGCATCTGCAGATTTTCTCTTGTTTGTGATACTGACAGCCATACCATTTACTCAGTACCCATGTTTACTTATAAATCTTGGAAATTTGAGCATAAAAGCTAATTTGACAGCTTTAGCCATTGCTTATATCACTTGGATATCTGAAATAGCAATGCATATTTTATAAGCATAGTACTTGCTGCACTTTTCTGTTGAGTTTTGTGAAAGTTATTTGGGAGCTAAAGTACTTATTTACATAATGGTGGATGTTGTATATGTATACATGAGTAAATAGTACAGCTGGTTAATTTTGATTCATATTTTGCCAAAACATTAATTTGTACTATGGTTGCTTTATGTAGATTTCAGGCTGCATCAGGCCTTCTCTGAACTTAATATGCAGTTGGCAGAATTTAGCACGTCAATAACATAAATATGCCTGATTCATTGTGCACGCAATATTGTTGATGGTGCATAATTTCCATTAATTGTTAACATTTTTAGTGTCACTCACACAATACTAATACATAACACGTGGACTTGCTTAATAAACCATTGATAGTTAATATTGTTTATCCCACGTAGAATTTTTTTAACCACTGAAGTTATGGAAGATGATACAAAGTGCAACACAGTTAGGTGTACTGAAGTTAACTTCAGGAAAAGTGGGATAGAATCCAATAATATGAACAATTAAAAATATCATTGTACTTACCTTTTACAGTCCATTAATGCTGTAACATTAATGCTTTCTGTTGGACCATTCCGCAAGAAGATGAAGTTTTCAGGGAAATCGTCACACATTACACCAGAGAGCTGGAATGGTAATAAATCAGACGTTCAGAAATGTTTCTATGTTCAGGTTCAGGAGAATGTTCATGGCGTTACGATGGAGGAATGTCAGACCGCACTTCAGAACCACACCTGGAACGTTCAAAAAGCCATACAGTACCTCAAGGTAACCGTGAGCTCGGATCCATCCTTTACCTCAGTCTTAATTAATAGCAGTGCTGTGGAGGCACTAAAGATAAGACAGATCTAGCTTTAGCCATGAGTAGGTGCTGTACTGAAAGCTTGTCATTTGATAGGTTTTTATGGAAAACATAGTTTTGGGTGACGTATGTATCATTCCATATGGATCTCTTTGAGTTGAAAGGAAATAAAGCACCTTCCTGCATTTTGACCCACGTACTGGTGGTGATAATGGATTAATAACTTGCTGGGATACCAACTAGATGAGAACTTCTTAAATACATTGAGGAATGCTGTTACTCTCCTTTAATCTGGTAGCCTTTTATTTTTTTTGTTACATTTTATTCAGATACAATGCAGAATGAGCCTTTCTGACCCTTTGAGCTGTGCCACCAGCAACCCATCGATTTAACCCTAGCATAATCACAGGACAATTTACAATGTCCAATTAACCTACTAACTTTGAATCTTTGAACCAGTATGTTTTTGGAATGTTAGAAGAAACTGAAGCACCTGGAGGGAACCCACACATTCATGAGGAGGACGTGCAAACTCCTTACAATGGCATTGGAATTGAACTCCAAACTCTGTTGTTCTACTGTTTGATGTACTACTGAGGCATTTAGAATTTAAACTTCTCTGTGATAAAATTTAAAATACAATTTAACAGAGTAGTTGTTGAGAAATATTGTAAGTCAACCACACTAAATTCAGCACTAGAGCAGGAATGGTATCTCTTGAAGAAAAGGTAGTGTGATAATCCATTCCAATGTGCTTATCTACTTTCTGGATGTTGTTGCCTCAGTTGATCTAAGATTGCAGAAAGGATGTTCACAATTTTGCAGCGATATTATCCTTGATGTAACTACTGGATCTTCTACATTAGAGATGATTATGGAGAAGGAAGAACTGAACTAACTACTGCAGAATTCACACTTTTTAAAACGAACTTAACCTGTGTTGGACTAGCAATCAGTCATGTTTGCATTCGTAAATTCATACAAAATTTGAGTGTTGAATGTGCTTTATTTAATCCGGTAATTGTGGTTTGCAAAAAGTTAAAGTGGCTGCACTAATTTGAAGGCTGAAGTGTATGAAAGGCGATTATTCTTGGAAATGTGTTTGCTTACATGAGGAGTGGAGGTAAGGATTCCTGATGAAATATACAATTCAGATGTATATTTTGAAAGCACTTCTTTTAATAAAATTCATCCTCATGATCAGAAAGTTGAAACTCATTGTGCTTTTATTCAGCAAAGGGATTTTATAAAGCTTCACATGATTCTATTACCAAAAGATGTGTTGAGCTGCAACACATTGTTTAAAAAAGTTTTATCTTGCTACATTCCTTTAAATGCAAGCTTTTACAAATGCTTCAATAGTATTGGCAGTTCTTCATTTATAAATCAGTTTCATTCTGTGATTTTTGTAATGTATAAGAAAATTGTGATGTTGAGAGTCATCCGACACAAATCCTTCTGAGCACAGTGTACAGGTTAGATGGGAAATTGACCAGGTAAATTAGTGCGAATGTCAAGATTTTCATCCTCTTCTCCTTCATGCTGTATTTCTCATTTATTTATGCTGGTAAACCTGGTTTATCCAAAGAGCAGATAAAGTTTAGCAATCTATAGTAGATATAGACACAGATCTGTGATAACAACAGATAAATGCAAAGACAGAGTGGCATCATGGAAGTTCCATTGAAGTACCTGAGTATTCAGCCCTTATTGAAAATCTTGAGAGCAAACTTATTCCTTCCTAATGTCCATCTGGATTTGTGTACATATCATGAGCTACTTCCAAGTGGTTTAGCTTTTTATCATTGATTCTACTCGTGCTATTCATAGCTACTTCAAAATTTTACATAATGACAGAACTTGTGAGTGCATGTCTTCATCTGGGTAGATTTTGCCTTGTGTTTAGATTCAAAGAAAAATCTAGTATAATAGTCATGCAAGAACATTGTAGTTGTGTACAGTTGTTCACCTCTAGCTCTGAGCCCACAGGGGACTCTACGAAATCCATAACCATGCAGTGTCTAAGCACTCCATCTCACATTCTTCTCTTGTTAGGTTGAGCAACTATTCTGTCTCGGGTTGAAGACAAGAAGTGAATGTCAGAAGATCCTAGAAATGTTTGACTGGAATCTGGAATTAGCCAGTTGCCACCTGCTAGACACGTACAGTGCAGCTCGACATAGGTATGTGATACTTCACATGAAGTACAATATGTCTGCTTATCTTCTGGTAGGCTTATTGACGAAGGAATAAGAAAGAAGACATTAACTGAGTTCCTGCCCTTCAGGTGGGAAAAGGAAACTGTATATCCTCATTATTTTAACTTTGCTGTTTCAAATTCTTTGCCTTCCTGTTGTGAGTCATCAAAGACAGTTCCAATAATAATGGAAATAATGCTCACATTACAGAACATGAACACAAGTCTACAGTCTTGATGCAGCAGTCAAAAGTTCTTTGCCAGCAAAGTCATTTCTGTAAAAGATATGATGAGCAAATGTACTTGCTGAATTACTTGTGCCACTCCAGGGTTATTGTCCACATTTTGCTACAACCCCAAGAGCGCTTTATATAGATTATTAACACTCACGTATCTGCATTTTCTGTTTGTTATAATGAAGAGGTATCAGTTTTATTTAGAAGGATAGGCAGATTACTTTTACATAACTGGGAAGCATTAAGCCAGTGATTCCTAATGGGGATGGTACTGCCTCCCAAGGGGTTGGTTATGTGTCCCAAGGGAGCATTAGGGGAAATAGAAGTTGTCTGGGGGTGTTCAAGATTCTTGGTTGGGGGGTGTAAGATGCCCCCCAACTTGAGGCATGAGACATAACCGACCGTTAGTAGAGCAGGCACTTCCAAAAAGCAGGGATGAAGCACTGGAACACAGGAAGAACCATAGCTCTGTAGGCAGTGGGCACCTGTCTTCACAATGCATCTGAAACTTGGCCATCTCATCCAACCTTACCAACCAAACAGACATTATTAGGGATGCATAAATTAACAACTGGGTGCTCAACAGTTTCCCTTGACTCACAGCATGGAAGGAGTTCATGCATTTTAACAGTTGGTAGGTCAAGTACACCCTCTGAACTTTACAAATTTATGGATCTGTGTTAATTTTTTATTTTAATTAGTCCCGTTAATGATGGATAAATGCGTATGGTGCGATCTTTGAGTCTGAAGGTGGTGAATCCTTGAATTCTAATCCTGCTAAGATACAGAATCTACAGAAAGCATGTCAGTACAATGTTACATACCTGGAGTATGGTTTTATTGATCCCTGTCAGATCAGAGACATCCCATGTGTCTTATTTGTAATACTGTACTGTCTCACCCTGAAAAGGCTGCTTATGGTATTACTCAGTTCCAGAAGATGAAAGCATTTGAAAAGCATTGCACACTTGATTAATTTGCCAAGAAAGCTGAAAATGACCTTTGTAGTGGTCTCATTGCTTCTTATCACACTTCCAAAATGATCGTAAAGTGTGGAAAATCTCATACAATTGGTGAAAGATTAATAATGCCTGCTGTATCAGAAGTGTTCACCACTGTTTTCAAAATAGACACCAGTATTTTAAAATCAATTCCTTTTAGTAATAACTCTGTAGCTCATTGTTGAAATGTGTGAAGTTATTGAGTATCAACTATGTACAGCGCTACAAAAAGCAGAATTGGGAGACAACTGGATGAGTCAACTCTGCAAGACAGTGAGACATTCCCTTTTGTAAAAAGTTAAAAACAAATATCAACAGAGAATCAATCTATGACGATCTCAAAGTATATATTGAGGATAAAAGTATTCCAGTTAGGAACATGATTTCTTGTACAACAGATGGAGCACCACATACGACAGGTCTCCATGTTGGTTTAGTGGCATTTATGAAAAATGAAATTCCAAGGCTGTTTCAGTAGGTCAGAGAAATGTACACATTATACACCCTGAAATTCTTTTGCTTCGCAAACAGCCACGAAAACAGAGGAGTGCCCCAAAGAATGAATGACAGTTAAATATTAGAGCCCCAAAGCCCCCCCAACTCCCCTCCCACACACAAGCAGCAGCAAAAAAAGCATTGGCACCCCCGCACTGAGCACACAAGCATGCAGCAAAACATCAATAAAGACGCAGACCAGCAGTACCCCAAAGACTGCATGTTCACTCGGTAATTCAACATACCACAGGCACTCTCTCTCCCTACTAAGGGAAAATGAGGTGTCCCCGTTTCACAGTGAGAGGGGAGTCATAACAAAACAACTCACTAATTTTATCATGTTAAAACTCTTTTGTCGCTTTTTCCAAGCTCTGTCCCACTGGCCACACATCCGACAGGAAGGCCACTGCTTCCTTATTCTCCCGTGATGCATCAGTTGGCGGCAGCAGCGGCACCTGTCTTGAATCTGCTCGCCTCCAGAGCCATGGAATCTGGCACCCTGAAGGCATGATAGTCTTCCAGACCACATCCTTGGCATATCGAAAAGCGACAGGTCGTGAGGCTGTAAAAGCGGGTCCCATTCCTGCAAAGAACTGACATTAGAGTGTAATTCCAGGTCAGGGTCTTCAAAAGAACGTTAACAAGGGAAAAAAAGAGTTATCAAAGATAGAAATATCTTTCCTCTGATTGATTTTTCACCTGGCACCTACTAGCCTTCTCCTTCCCACTCTCCCCCCCACCTTCTTTACAGGGCCCCTGCCCCCTCCTCCTTCAGTCCTGATGAAGGGACTCGGCCCGATACGTTGACTACTCATTTCCACGGAGTCTGCCTGACCTGCTGAGTTCCTCCAGCGTATTTGTACGTGTTGCTAAAGATAGAAATAAAGCTGTTTCTGAAGATGCAAGCAAAGCAGTCGCCGTTGAGCGCCATAATCACTCAGCTCTGCCTTTTGCAATCTGTTGTATAATTCATTGTAAATATCTCACAGCCAAAATCCTCAGCAGCAACTTTTTTCAGGCTGACTTGCAGTCTTTGCTATCAACAAAATTAAAAACAATGAAGAGTTTGAACGCTTGCTTCTTCACACCAAAGTGAGTTGGCTGTCAAAAGGCTGCAGCTTAAAATGTTTCTTTGATCTTTTGACACTGTGGTTGAATTTTTATTCAAATTTGACGAGAGCTTGAGAAGCAAGATTGGGCTTCTACGTGGAGATATGGCATACCTACCCGACCTTTGACAAAATGGACGTTCTAAGTTTGAAACTGCAGGATGAGAATTTCTATTTAATCCAGGCAAAAGGTATGGTGTCCATTTTTATTCAGAAAATTGGAAATGTATAAACAAAACATTGGGAGAAAAATGTTCTCACAGTTTCCCTGCATGGAAAGTATGGCACTCTTTCACAGATGGTGATTTGCATCTGTTCTGCTTATACCTGCAGTCACTGAAGAGACACATTTTCAGAATTGATTCAAGAGTTTGAATGATCTGGAAAGTCCGGACTGGACAATTAACCCATTTCTTTGCAAGGTGGAAGAACAGAAAGAGAGCTTGCAAGAAGAAATTATCAAAATTCAGAATGATGAATAAGCAAAAATGTCAGCTTTTGTACTATGTGGCTACACCGTCATATGAAGTTTCCTGGTCTTTCCTACCTTTTTGAAAGCAGCTTCAGTGTAGTGAACTGCATCCTCACAAAAAACAGAAACCGTTTGGACATAGTTTTGTGTGGGGACTTAAGGCTTTTGCTGTCACAACTTGAACCAGATATTTCAACTCTTGCTAAAAACCATCAAGCATAAGGATCACAGTGATATTGAAGCTGCACAGGTACTGTGTAAGCAAGGTTTAATGACAAATAAAAATTTAAAGCAGGATCATTTTTCTCTTGTTAGCATATGGCAGACATGTTTTTACACTATGGAGGTGCTGGAAAGTATGTTGTTCCTAAGAGAGGCATTGGCAAGTATGAAGGTTCTTTAGGGGGATATTGGACTAAGAAAAGGTTGGGAAACACTGCATTAAATTATATCGAGCTCAGGCTGCATGGGAAGACTAGCTAACCGTTTTATTTTTCCTTTTAATGTACAGGCGATGACAGGCTTCACAGTGGAGGAAAAGAACTTGTCACACATTGGATAATTGCTCCGATGTTTTCAGAATTGTGGAAACAGTTGTTCACTGGACAGAGTTTTCAGATCATTTTCTGTGAAGCAAAGAATATTCAAATGACTGTCTTAACTAACTCTGGCACAATTTGTGCCTTGTGGTCCTGCTGGTAGGTGGGATTCCACTTCTCGATAGCAGTATTCTTCAAAAGCAACAGGTTGTTTGTTCTTGGTGAAAAGATAATTGTAATTTTGTGGCATACAGTAATCCCAACAGCCTTCTGTATATAAATATAAAATATATATAATATAAATTTTATTTGACAAGTTGATCATAGATTGCAGTTGTGTTTATATTTTGCATTGAATTTGTCACATTGATGTTCTAATAATTATTTAAGTTGTTTTCCTAAGAGACGTTTGAATGAGTTTAACATTCTGAATTTCCTATCCAGGTAAAGATTAGCCATTTTAGATTTCTTCAAGAATGCAGTTTTTGAAAGTTTATTAGCATGACCTTTCACTGATTAAGACCTGGTATTAAGTTAGTCATGTTAAATCTGTCAAAGTACTTGTCCTCTTCTGTAATATGGTAGATTTAAGTGCCCCCTGCCTGTAGTGCGGTTCTCATCAAATTAAGAACACATATTGAGTTTTGGGATTGACCATAATCTTTATCACTATGAGCACAAGGTTTAAGATTGCTGAAATTGTAACATAATACCCCGGATACCTTGATATACGCTCATTTTCAAATAAAGTCCTGATGAGCTCTGTTAGTTCACTATGTGAAGAATAGTTATTGCCAATTGAAAAACAAGTAATGAATCGAAAAGAGGAATGGATTCAAGTTGTGTGGCCGCTACAGAAATTAAGCTACTTTCTAAACTATGGTCTTGCAAATGTAAAAACTGCTTGGGATTATATATTGATACTGGATTTTACTGGATTGCCCACTAGGATAAGATGATATAGCACAAAAATGAGGAACATTGGGGTGTGTGAATTAGGTGGTAATAGATTTTATCCATTTTGCAAATAAATTGAAGATGTTTAAATTGATGATAACCAAGTTTGGGGAGAATTGTAGCATCTGATCATACTGTAAAATGTATTTTTTTTCCTAAAAACAATGTCATTGTGGTGATAATTTGACACTCTACAAAATACAAATGAAATGTTTTTTTTATTATGGATCCATTTCTGTATACCTCTTTGGGTTTCAGTGTTAACAAATCAGTCATCTAGTCCTTTCACATAGATTAAGTGGCTTGTTGCCAGTAGTTTGTAGTTTACATTAATTATTCAAAATAATCTTTACATTTTGAGATGAGCTTCATATCCATTATCTCATTTAAAGCCTTCTGCTTTTATCTTTGGAATTGCCCATTCTGACTGTCTAATCCTGAATCTTTTCTATGTGGTTGCCATTTCTGGTCATGGATACTTTAGCACTCATTAACCTCCCATATACCTATTTTCCAAACTACAATGAATTTCAAACTCTGCTATTAGTATTCTATCTTCCACACATCTGATTCATATGCTATGTGCCAACTTTGTCCTTTCTTCCAGTATAACTGTCATTCATAAGGTTCCTTTAATCTATTAGGCTTTCAGTATTATTCTACTCTATTTTTTATTTTAAAAAATATGAAGCAGCTTTAATTATTTCTCCTCAGGATCCAGATTACAATCAGTGCTTTAGCACCCTCTATAAATATTACAATAACAAAGGGTTTTATGGAATTTCCCCAGTGTTTAAATTTGATAGCTGTACCAAATTAAAAAGGTGGATAATTAAGACAGACCTTAATTCTGGACTATATAACTTGGGATCATTATCCACTGTTAGGAAACTATTAAGAACCAGTCTGTTCATCAGGCTCCTGTTTTGAAACTCAGTGATTGAAATAAGAAATTGGATGGATCATTCTCGAGACTTTTTCAGGTTCCAATGCTTGTCTGCCAGGTTCTACTCATAGCTGAAAGATCAGAAGAAAAACAGACTTCTACTGAACTTTTACTTTGAGTTTGTTTCAGTCCATTCCAGATGGTAGCTGGACCAAAATGTCAATTCCATTGTAACACAACATTAAGCCTGGAGGATGGCTAATCTATCTGCAGATTTCTGACCATGTTCTCTGATTAGTCCAGTGTCACACTTTGGTAAAAGTGGGTGCATTATCTGCAAGTCTGAACAAATTTTAGAATAGTTTATAAATGGAGACTATGTGGTAATCTATTCTTCCTGAGGACTACAGTAACACTTGTTCATCGGAAACAAAATTAGAACAACATTGCATCCTTATTTATTCAAATATGTTATTTATTACAATATTTTGATAATGTAATTTTATAAAAACTATTATTAATAACTGATGTCAAGTTATTCCATAATTTGTGAGAGAAAGTTATTGCATCATGACAAAGCCTTGGTGAGGAAGCCATATTTAACTGAATTACTCATTAATCTTAAATTCTCAAGTGATTGTTTGGATTTTAGTGCCATGGCCAAAGGCAATCTGGATCAGAGAAAGGAAGTTGAAACATCACATGGTCAGTCTTTCCAATGTTCCTTCTGAATTGCACTCTCTCACTCTCCCCTACTTCCGGTGAAACCTACTTTGTACCACATACTTTAGCCAGGTCAGGTAGGGCTAGCATTTTCCTCAAATTCACTGTTATTGTATAATCCTACCCAGAGGGGAAATACACTTATGCACAGAGCAGTGCTTGCCTGAGAATTTTAAAAGAGTAAATCATTTAGTCTGGTTTGTTTGTGTTAATAGCATCAATCATCTTTGAGCCTCAGATGTGCCACCTAATGGTCTGATCAGAAAAATCATTTAGAAAATGGCTTTTACAGTTGACTCAATTATACAGTTGTTTAAATGACCAATTCAATACTTCAATGCAGAGATGCGATCTGTACCATTTAAGCATGGACATCATGTGGGTGGGGAGGGGTTTCTGTGAAAATGAACACTGCACATTTGTATAAAGTTTATTTTTCAATCTGTTTTGTAGAAGTTCAGTTGTTGCATGTCTTGTACTCAGCATTTCTTGGATTGCAACATTGTCATAATGCTACACTTGGAAAAAAAAGTAGTGTTAACTCAGGTCTTGTTGAATCCTTGTAAAATGAAAAATAAAAGTTATTGTACTGAAATGTGAGCTAATTCCCTCTATTATAAGAAAAACTGTCCATTTTTTTTGAGTTCTGTGAATATTTGTAAAGTTTTCATGCATTTCTATTTGTGGTTAACTACAATTTCAGTGTAGTATTCATCTACATGAAACCAGAGAGTATAATTAAATGGGGCCACTAGTACATTGCTGCTCTGTTTCTCCCATTTTACCTCTCTTTGTATTGTGTTTTTCACAGGTCCACGTGGATACAAAAAGTATAATCGGCCCTAATAAACTTTGATGTATTCAGACACAATAATCAAAAATTGTGTACCAAAACCTGTAACATTGATATTAATATAAAAAAATTCTTCTTGTGCATATCTGATTACGTCAATATTAATCACAGTGCCACTACATCTTTCCTTTAGCCCAAAAGCAGTGATAAGATGTACTAACATTACACTCAGACAATGTATTTCTGTTAAGATGTTCTGAGAAACTGCACAATTATTTTTAAAAGCTAACTTGTAGACAGTCAAATCTGGAATCCTCGATAATGTGAACTAGGAAAGGGAGTAAATAGTTTTTTGCTGCACAGCATAACTAATCTGAGGAGAATCTATGGCATGGTGAGAAACACAGCAAATTTTTAACACTGTAAAATTGTTTTACTCATAAAAATAAAAACATTTCATTTCTGAAATAAAATGTTTATATGAGTTTATTTATATTGAAATACCGAAGATTCCAGTTAATTGTAAATTTTGGCCTGATTAATGGCTGCCTCAATTAGCTGAAGTTTCATGGAAATAGTTTAAAAGGTATAAAAACAATCAAACTACCGTTAAGTGAGTAACAAATTATGTACTTAAATTAAATACGGAACAAATTGAACACGACCAATATTACTACAGTTCTAACAAAGCTGTGTATTAGTTCCCAGTTGTCGATACCTTGTTGACATAGTGAAATCATTTCATTTTTGTTCTCAGCTATTTCTGATATATCCAAGCCTGAATGTATGAAACTACAGTGAGCAAAATAATTCTAATTTGGCTTGCTGCTTGTTTCTTGTCAACTATTTGTGACAAAAACACTTGTTTTTTTAAAATACCAACATGTGCAACTGACACTATTTAAAAACTGTTTGCTCTAAGCACAGTGTCCTGTCTATTGGGCACACAAATGCACATGACTGGTGCTAGTTAGAAACTGTCCAGCAATACGCTCCTGCCCCATTTAAATGGCATTGAGTCCCAAATAAGTGAAGGAAATTCTGGCTATTTTCTCAATTAGATTTTCTTCTTTAAGAGTTGGCCCGATAAACAGCTGCTCCGATTAACCGATGGCCCAATTAACCGGAATCCACTTTAATGTCTTATGTACAGCTTGGCCTCATGCTGACGAGGGAGGTATCATTTGGCACCACAATAATAGTTATAGGTGCTAAGGAACAATCGTTCAAATGTATTTTGGATATCTACAGCAATCACAGAATTCTAAAGTCAATGTTAGTAGCACTTACTGTTTACTGTATATGATATACTAAACCATTTCCTAATGCTGAGCTTTCAACTGAATTGTCAACACTCCCCCAACCATCCACAGATGCTGCTCGACTGGCTGATTTCCTCCAGCACATTGTGTTTATTGTTCCAGATTCAACATCGACAGTCCCTTGCATCTCCAAACCAAGGTATTGCTTGCCTTTTCAGTGGCTCAGTTGAATCCGTTTGTTTCCAGTCATCAATGGCATCTGCTGAGTTGCTGTTGAGATATTGTTCGTCATTATTATCCTTAAATAATCTAAGTTTTGGTCTTGGAGATATGATCTATAAGTTTGAAAGTGATACAATGTTTGAAAATGTGTACAAATATCTTGACTATGGGGAGAACAACTTATTAAATGTGATATATAAACGAGTTCATATCAAAAATGTAAAAGAGGTGAAGGATAAAGAATAATGCGTTGAAGAACACCTGTGTTGATATGTAAAGGAAACATATTAAGTTAATTTTGTTGAAAATTGTAGGTGATACAGTTAGTGGATGTTGTTTAAACATAGAATAACACAACAAATGAAAAAGCCCTTCAGCCCACCATATTTGCATTGACCAGGGTGCCAATTTGAACTAATCCCATCTTCCTGCATATGCTTTGTACCTCTCTGTCCCCTGCCTGTTCATGTCTTATTCTGTCACCTCCCCTGGCAATATTTATTTAACAGGCACCTACGTGTGTATGTAAAATAAATAGTCTTGCTTCACAAATGTCCTTTAATCTTGCCCCCTCTCACCTTAAACCTATGCCTCTTCCTTCTAGAGAAATGTGACTCTCATAATCAGGGTTAACCTGATACAAGTGTCAGGTGGAGGCTCCAGAGAAAGCAATCCAAGTTTGTCTAACCTATGCTCATACTGTGCCTATAAAAACTATAGGCACAGTATAGTCAATGCCCCCTCCCCAGAAGTTTTCATGTTTTATTGTTTTACAACACAATCACAATAGATTTGATTTGACTCTGATCAACAAAAAACTTTCATGTCAAAGTGAAAACAGGTCTCTACAAAGTGATCTAAATTAATTAGAAATATAAAACTCAAAATTTTTAATCTCAGCAAGAGGCAGAGAGGGAAGAGATAAAAGAAGCTCGGAAAGAAGCTGTTCTTTTTTAACTGATCGCAGCAAAGAGGCTAGACTGAGCAGGCGCATGACGTAGTGCGTCAAAGGTTTAAAAAGGAAGACCACCATATACAGCAGCCATCGTTGTAGCGGCCATCGTTGGAGTGGACTGAGGCAGAGTGCATCGGCTTTGGCTCAATCAGGCTTCGGCGAGAACAGGCAGAAGTGAGGTTTGAACAGGCACAACTGCGCAAGCACGTGAAAGTCGGTCTGTGAGGCAGCAGGAGAATTTAAATAGCGAGCAGAGGCTGAGTATGAGCTTCACTCCAGGTAAGGTAAGGCCGGGTAAGCTCCTTTAATTAATCTATTTAGATTAGTAGGTAATGGAGGCAGCAGTTAGGGCAGTTGAGTGCTCCGTTTGCAGTATGTGGGAAGTCAGGGTGCACACTTGTCCCTGGCGACTACACCTGCGAAAGGTGCACCCAGCTGCAGCTCCTAGCAAACCGTGTTAGAGAGCTGGAGTTGGATGAACTTCGGATTATTCAGGAGGCAGAGGCAGAAGTAGACAGGAGTTTCAGGGAGATGGTCACCCCTAGGAGTCAGGAGACAGGTAGTTGGGTGACTGTCAGGAGAGGGAAGGGGAATAGACAGGAAGAGCAGAGCACCCCTGTGGCCATTCCCATCAACAATAAGTATACTGTTTTGGATACTGTTGGTGGGGACTACCTACCAGGGACAAGTTGCAGTGGTTGCATCTCTGGCACCGAGACTGGACCCTCAGCTCAGAAGGGAAGGAGGGAAAAGAGGAGAGCAGTAGTGAGAGGGGATTCAATAGTTAGGGGGACAGATAGGAGGTTCTGTGGAAGAGATCGAGAATCCCGTGATATCTCGGATCAAGTTCTCAGTATTCTCAAGAGGGAGACTGAGCAGCCGGATGTCGTGGAACATGTAGGGACCAATGACGTAGGTAGGAAGAGTGAGAAGGTCCTGAAAGGTGAGTTTAGGGAGCTAGTTAAAGGACAGGACCTCCAGGATAGCAATCTCAGGATTGCTTCCAGTGCCACGTGCAGGTGGGTTCAGAAATAGTAAGATAGTGCAGTTCAACATGTGGCTGAAGACATGGTGCAGGAGGGAGGGCTTCAGATTTATAGATAACTGGGCTGTTTTCCAGGGAAGGTGGGACCTGTTCCGGCTGGACGGTTTATATCTGAACTGGAGGGGGACAAATATTCTTGCAGGTAGGTTTGCTAGAGAGGCTCCACTGGATTTAAACTAGATATGGGGGGGAGGGGAACCAGAGTGTAGGAACAGATGTATGGGAGAAGGAAGAAAAAGAAGACAGTAAACTTCTTTGTACTGTTAGAGATAAACAGAGCGGGAGGTGGAGAATTTCTTAAATGCATGTATTTTAATGCCAGGAGCATTGTAAGAAAGGTGGATGAGCTGAGAGCATGGATTGATACCTGGAAATATGATGTTGTAGCTATTAGTGAAACATGGTTGCAGGAAGAGTGTGATTGGCAACTAAATATTCCTGGATTTCGTTGTTTCAGGTGTGATAGAATTGGAGGGGCAAGACGGGGAGGTGTTGAGTTGCTTGTCAGAGAAAATATTACAGCAGTGCTCTGGCAGGATAAATTAGAGGGGTCTTATAGGGAGAATATTTGGGTGGAATTGAGGAATGGGAAAGGTGTAGTAACACTTATAGGCGTGTATTATAGACCACCTAATGGGGAGCAAGAATTGGAGGAGCAAATTTGCAAGGAGACAGCAGATATTTGTAGTAAGCACAGGGTTGTGATTGTGGGAGATTTTAATTTTCCACACGTAGACTGGGAAGTCCATACTGTAAAAGGGATGGATGATTTGGAGTTTGTAAAATGTGTGCAGGGTAGTTTTTTGCAGCAATACATAGGGTTACCAACTAGAGAAGGGGCAGCGTTGGATCTTCTATTACGGAATGAAATAGGTCAGGTGACGGCGGTATGTGTTGGGGAGTACTTCGGGTCCAGTAATCACAATGCCATTAGTTTCAATATAATTATGGAGAAGGATAGGATTGGACCCAGGGTTGAGATTTTTGATTGGAGAAAGGCTAACTTTAAGGAGATGCAAAAGTATTTAGAAGGAGTGGATTGGGACAATTTGTTTTATGGGAAGGATGTAATAGAGAAATGGAGGTCATTTAAAGGTGAAATTTTGAGGGTACAGAATGTTTATGTTCCTGTTAGGTTGAAAGGTTAAAAGTTTGAGAGAGCCATTATTTTCAAGGGATATTGGAAACTTGGTTAGGAAAAAGAGAGATATCTACAATAAGTAGAGGCAGCATGGAGTAAATGAGGTGCTTGAGGAATATAAAGAATGTAAGAAGAATCTTAAGAAAGAAATTAGAAAAGCTAAAAGAAGATACGAGGTTGTTTTAGCAAGTAAGGTGAAAATAAATCCAAAGGGTTTCTACAGTTATATTAATAGCAAAAGGATAGTGAGAGATAAAATTGGTCCCTTAAAGAATCAGAGTGGACTGCTATGTGTGGAGCT
The DNA here is from genome assembly GCF_030144855.1 of Hypanus sabinus. Lineage (NCBI taxonomy): Eukaryota > Metazoa > Chordata > Chondrichthyes > Myliobatiformes > Dasyatidae > Hypanus > Hypanus sabinus. The sequence continues at coordinate 37,624,473 of NC_082707.1, forward strand.
AAAAGAGATGGGGGAGATTTTGACCAATTTCTTCAGTATTCACTAAGGAGAAGGAAATTGAATTGCGTAAGGTAAGGGAAACAAGTAGGGAAGTTATGGAAACTATGACGATTAAAGAGGAGAAAGTACTGACACTTTTAAGGAATATAAAAGTGGATAAATCTCCAGATCCTGACAGGATGTTCCCTAGGATCTTGAGAGAAGTTAGTGTAGAAATAGCAGGGGCTCTGACAGAAATATTCCAAATGTCATTAGAAATGGGGATGGTGCTGGAGGATTGGCATATTGCTCATGTGGTTCCATTGTTTAAAAATGGTTCTAAAAGTAAACCTAGCAATTATAGGCCTGTCAGTTTGACGTCAGTGGTGGGTAAATTAATGGAAAGTATTCTTAGAGATGGTATATATAATTATCTGGATAGACAAAGTCTGATTAGGAACAGTCAACATGGATTTGTGCATGGAAGTGCATGTTTGACAAATCTTAATGAATTTTTTGAAGAGGTTACAAGGAAAGTTGATGAGGGTAAAGCGGTGGATGTTATCTATACCGACTTCTGTAAGGCCTTTGACAAGGTTCTGCACGGAAGGTTAGTTAGGAAGGTTCAATCATTAGGTATTAGTTTTGAAGTAGTTAAATGGATTCAACAGTGGCTGGATGGGAGATGCCAGAGAGTAGTGGTGGATAACTGTTTGTCAGGTTGGAGGCCGGTGACTAGTGGTGTGCCTCAGGGATCTGTACTGGGTCCAATGTTGTTTGTCATATACATTAATGATCTGGATGATGGGGTGGTAAATTGGATTAGTAAGTAGGCAGATAATACTAAGGTAGTTGGTGTTGTGGATACTGAAGTAGGTTTTCAAAGTTTGCAGAGAGATTTAGGCCAGTTAGAAGAGTGGGCTGAACGATGGCAGATGGAGTTTAATGCTGATAAATGTGAGTTGCTACATTTTGGTAGGACTAATCCAAATAGGACATACATGGTAAATGGTAGGGCATTGAGGAATGCAGTAGAACAGAGTGATTTAGGAATAATAGTGCATAGTTCCCTGAAGGTGGAATCTCATGTGGATAGGGTGGTGAAGAAAGCTTTTGGTATGTTGGCCTTTAGAGCATTGAGTATAGGAGTTGAGATGTAATGTTAAAATTGTACAAGGCATTGGTAAGGCCAAATTTGGAGTATTGTGTAGAGTTCTGGTTACCGAATTATAGGAAAGATGTCAACAAAATAGAGAGAGTACAGAGAAGATTTACTAGAATGTTATCTGGGTTTCAGCACCTAAGTTACAGGGAAAGATTGAACAAGTTAGGTCTTTATTCTTTGGAGCGTAGAAGATTGAGGAGGGACTTGATAGAGATATTTAAAATTATGAGGGGGATAGATAGAGTTGATGTGGATAGGCTTTTTCCATTGAGGGAAAATTCAAACAAGAGGACATGAGTTGAGAGTTAGGGGGCAAAAGTTTAAGGGTAACACAAGGGAGAATTTCTTTACTCAGAGAGTGGTAGCTGTGTGGAATGAACTTCCAGTAGAAGTGGTAGAGGCAGGTTTGGTATTGCCATTTAAAGTAAAATTGGATAGGTATATGGACAGGAAAGGAATGGAGGTTTATGGGCTGAGTGTGGGTCAGTGGGACTAAGTGACAGAAAGCGTTTAGCACGGACTAGAAGGGCCAAGATGGCCTGTTTCTGTGCTGTAATTGTTATATGGTTATAAAATAATTGATTGCATAAGTATTCCCTCCCCCCCCCCTTTAAAATGACACACCAAATCATCACAGGTGCAGCCAATTGGTTTTAGATAGCACATAATTAATTAAATGGAGAGCTCCTGTGTGCAGTCCAGGTGTTTCAAATGATTATAGTAAAAATGCACCTCTATCTGGAAGGTCCAACTGCTGGTGAATCAGTATCCTGGCAAAAACTACACCATGAAAAAGCACTCCAAGCAACTCTGCAAAAAAGGTAATTGAAAAGCACAAGTCAGGAGATGGAAACAAGGAAATTTCCAAGGTGCTGAATATCCCTTGGAGTATAATATTCATTAAGAAATGGAAAGAATATGGTACAACCATAAATCTGCTGAAAGACCGTGCAAGAAGGGGACTAGTGAAGGAGTCCACTGAGAGATCTGCTGGAGTTGCAACCTTCAGTGGCTGAAATGGGAGAGACAGCGTATCCAACAACTGTTGCCTGGTGCTTCACCAGTTACAGCTTAATGAGAGAGTGGCAAAGAGAAGGTCACTTTTGAGGTAAAAAGACACATAAAATCTTGACTAGAGTTTGCCAGAAGGCATGTGGGAGACTGATGTCAGCTGGAAGAAGGTTCTATGGTCTGATGAAACCAAAATTGAGCTTTTTGGCCATCAGATTAAAGGCTATGTTTGCCATACGCCAAGCACCGCACATCATCAAAAATACACCATCCCTACCGTGAAGCATGGTGGTGGCTGTATTATGCTGTCGAGATGCTTCACTGCAGCGGGCCCTGGGTCATGTGAGGGCAGAGGGTAAAGTGAATGCAGTAAAATACAGGGAACTCCTGGAGATAAACTTGATGCAGTTTGCAAGAGAACTATGACTTGGGAGAGATTTGTCTTCCAGCAAGACAATGACCCCAAGTAAAAAGGCCAAAGGTATGCAAGAGTTGCTTAAAAACTGGAAAGTGATGTCCTGGACAGACCAAGTCAGAGTCCAGACCTCAATCCAATTGAGAATTTGTGGAGTTCACTCACGATTTCCATTCAGTCTGAAGGAACTTGAGTAGTTTTGTAAAGAAGAATGGGGAAAATTGCAGTGTCCAGAATTTGCAAAGCTGACAGAGGCCTATCCACAAAGACTTAAAGCTGTAATTGCTGCCAAAGATGCATCTACTAAATACCAACATGAAGGGGGTGAGTAATTTTTGTAATTATTTAATAATTGTAATAAATTTAGACCAATTTGTAGAGATCTGTTTTCATTTTGACAGGAAGTCTTTTCTGATGATCACATAAAAAAAAAGTCAAATCCACTGTGATTCAATGTTGTGAAACAATAAAACATGAAAACATACAAGGGGATAAATACTTCATTGGCACTGTAGTTAATACATTCCCATTGAGATAGAGAATTCCAAAAGAAACTTTAGGTTCCAAATATTAAGCACAAGAGATTCTGTAGATGCTGGAATCCCTTCATTTGGTGGAGAAGATGGATGACTGAAGAATAGGGAATCTGATAGTGGAGTACAGTTTACCATGCAATAAAGGGAAAAAATAGGGAACAAGAGGGAGGAAGGTGTCCATAATGGCTTTAACAGTAGCTGCCGTCACTGCTCCCCTGCTTAAAGAAGTATCCATCCCAATCAAAAAGTTTTGCGGGAACCATGGTAGCATAACAGTTGGCTGTAAATTAGGGGTTCAATTCCACTCTTCTCTCCCCCCCCCCCAATATTCAGTAAGGAGTTTGTACATTCTCTCTGTGAGCACGTGGATTCCCTTTGGGTGCTCCAGTTTCCACCTACGTTCTAAAGAAGTATGGTTAAGCTTAGTAAATTGTGGGCATGCTATGTTGGTGCTGGAAGCTTGGCGGCACTTGTGGGCTGCCTGTCACAATCCTCACAGAGTTGATGGGAGTAAACAATATATTTCACTGTATGTTAGAGTGCCAAATATCATTAACCTGAAATCATTAACCTATTAGCCTGAAATAGTCTGAATATCGACTCGCCAGAAACTGAGTGCCTCCAGAAACGTGAGGAAGAACCACCAGCTGCATCTGTCCACAGAAATCTAGGTGTACAAGGCTACTGTTTTCACTGCACTGCTATATCGCACTGGAGCCTGGGTCTTGTACCGCAAGCAAACCCGGTTGCTCGAGTGCTTCCATCAGCACTGCCTCCGCTCCAAAATAAGTGTCAGCTGGCAGGATTGTGTCTCCAACAACTGAGGTCCTGGAAAAGGCTCAACTTCCAAGCACTGAAGCCACTTTACTGCACAAGCAGCTCTGCTGGTCTGACCACGCGTCTTGCATGGACAACTCCAGTTTACCGAAAGCAATACACTACGGAAAATTCTCTCAGGGCAAGAAAGATTGTGGTGCCCCGCACAAGAGGTACAAAGACCAACTTAAGCAGCAGCTCTCTCAGGCAAATATTGAGGTTAACTAGTGGCTGCAGCTGGCTTGTGACAGAGACCACTGATCCACGGCAGCCAAGAATTTTGAGGAATCCAGAAGAGCAACTGCTGAAGAGAAGAGAAGACGCAGGAAGGATCCTACTACCCTAATGGCCCCATCCCAGCTGTTCCCATGCCCCTACTGCTCCCAAGTTTATAGATCCAGAATTGGCCTCCAAAGTCACCAATGATCATGCCATCACTCCTGAAGACTGTTCTTCCCTTTTGATCTTTGCAAGCGTAGAACCATCCATCATCTGAAGGAAGTCTCCATAATGATTTAAAATATGTGTACTGCACTTCAATGATTGTGGAAATATAGAATGTTGTATTTTGAACTTATTTAGTCACTATGTTATAGAAAACTACAGCACTGTCCTTTGGCCTATCAAGTTCGCATTGAACCATTTAAACTGTCTACTTCCATTGACCTGCACCCAGACCATAGCCCTACATACCCCTCGCATCCAAGTACCTAGCCAAACTTCTCTTCAACATTGAAATTGAGCTTGCGTGCACCCCCTGTGCTGGCAGCTTGTTCCACACTTTCACCACCCTCTGAGTGAAGTTCCTCTTCATGTTTCCCTTAAACATTTACCTTTCACCCTTAACCCATGACCTCTAGTTGTAGTCTCCCCAATCTCAATGGATAAAGCCTGGTTGCGTTTACCCTATCTATCCCACTCATAGTTTGGATACCTCTATCAAATCTCCCCTCAATCTTGTACATTCCAAGGAATGAAGTTCTAACCAATTCAGTCTTTCCTTATAACTTGGGTCCTCCAGTCCCATCAACATCCTTGTAAATTTTCTCTGTACTCTTTCAATCTTACTTCTTTCCCATAGGTAGTTAACCAGAATTGCATATGATCCACTCAATTAGGCCTCACCAACATCTTGTATTACTTCAACATAACATTCCATCTCCTGTACTCAAGACTTGGATTTATGAAGGCCTAAGTGGCAAAAGCTTTCTTTATGACCCTATCTACTTGTGATGCCACTTTCAATGAGTTATGGACTTGTATCCCAGATCCCTTTGTTCTACCATTCTCCTCAGTGCCCTACCGCTCACTGTGTAAGACACACCTTGGTTGGTCCTAATAAAGTGCAACAGGTCACACTTGTCTGCACTATAAGACCATAAGACGTAGGAGCAGAATTAGGTCATCTGGCCCATCAAGTCTACTCTGCCATTCAATCATGGCTGATCCTTTATTTTCTATCTCCTCCTCAACCCCAGTTCCCCGCCTTCTCCTCGTAACCTTTGATGCCATGCCCAATCAAGAACTTATCAATCTCTGTCTTAAGTATACCCAATGACCTGGCCTCCACAGCTACATGTGGCAAAAAATTCCAAAAATTCACCACCCTTTGGCTAAAGAAATTTCTCTGCATCTCTGTTTTGAAAGACCACCCCTCTAACATGAGGCTATTCCCTCCTGTCTTAGACTCTCCCGCCATGGGAAACATCCTTTCCACATCTACTCTGTCTAGGCCTTTCAACATTTGAAAGGTTTTAATGAGATCGCCCCTCATCTTTCTGAATTCCAGCAAGTACCGACCCAGAGCCATCGAACATTCCTCGCATGATAACCCTTTCATTCCTGGAATCATCCTTGTGAACCTCCTCTGGACCCTCTCCAATGCCAACACATCTTTTCTAAGATGAGGGGCCCAAAACTGTTCACAATACTCGAGGTGAGGTCTCACCAGTGCCTTATAAAGCCTCAGCATCACATCTTTGTTCTTGTATTCTAGACCTCCCAAGTCCCGCTGCATCTCAAATTCCTAGATTTCCTCCCCATTTAGAAAAAAGTCCACACATTTATTTCTACTACCAAAGTGTATGACCATTCATTTTCCCACACTATATTTCATTTGCCACTTTCTTGCCCATTCTAATCTAAGTCCTTCTGCATCCTACCTGTTTCCTCAACACTACCTGCCCCTCCACTAATCTTCATGTCATCTGCAAACCTGGCAACAAAGCTATCAATCCCATTATCCAAATCATTTATATACAGCAAAAAAAGAAGTCCAAACACTGACCCCTGTGGAACACCACTAGTCACTGGCAGCCAACCAGAAAGGATCATTTTATTCCCACCCACTGCCTCATACCAATCTGCCAATGCTCTAATCATGTTTGTAACTTTCCTGTAATACCATGGGTTCTTAACTTGGTAAGCAACCTCATGTGTGGCACATGTCAAAGGTCTTCTGAAAGTCCAAATATACAACATCCACTGCATTCCCTTTATCTATCCTACTTGTAATCTCATCAAAAAATTCCAACAGGTTTGTCAGGCAGGATTTTGCCTGAAGGAAGCCATGCTGACTTTGTAATATCTTGTCCTGTGTCACCAAGTACTCCATTGCTTCATTCTTATCAATTGACTCCAACATCTTTCCAACCACTGAGATTAGGCTAACTGGTCTATAATTTCCTTTCTTCTGCCTTCTTTCTTAAAGAGTGGACTAACATTTGCAATTTTCCAGTCCATGCCAAGAGTCCAATGATTTGTGAAAGATCATTTCTAATGCCACCACAATCTCTTAACGCTACCTCTTTTAGAATCCAAGGGTGCAGTTCCTCTGGTCCGGGTCACTTATGTACCTTTAGGTCTTTCAGCTTTTTGAGCACCTTTTCTCTTGTAATAATAACTGCACCAACTTCTCTTCCTTCACACACTACAACATCAAGCATACTGCTAGTGTCTTCCACAGTGAAGACTGGCTCAAAATACTCACTTAGTTCATCAGCCATCTCCTTGTCCCCCTGTTATTGTTTCTCCTGCCTCATTTTCTGGCGGTGCTATATCTACTCTTATTTCTCTTTTATATTTAACATACTTGAAAAAAATTTCTACTGTCCACTTTGATATTATTTGCTAGCTTGCTTTCATATTTCATGTTTTCCCTTCTAATGATTTTTTTTAGTTGCTCTCTATTGGTTTTTAAAAACTTCTCAATCCTCTGTTTTCCCACTAATTTTTGCTTTGTATGCCATTTCTTTTGTTTTTTACAATAACTGATTTTCCATGTCGGCCACAATTGTACTATTTTACCATTTGAGTATTTCTTCATTTTCGGAATACACGTCTGCACCTTCTTCATTTTCCCCAGAAATGAACACTATTGCTGCTCTGCTGACATCCCTGCCAGCATCTCCTTCCAATTTACTTTGGCCAGCTCCTCTCTCATACCACTGCAATTTCCTTTACTCCACTGAAGTACTGCGACATCAGACTTTACTTTCTCCCTGTCAAATTTCAAGTTGAACACAATCATATTGTGATCACTGGTTCCTCAGGGTTCTTTTACCTTAAGCTCCCGAATCGCCTCCAGTTCATTACATAACACCCAATCCAGTATAGCTGATCCCCTAGTAGGGTCAATGACAAACTGCTCTTAGGCATTCAACAAACTTACTCTCTTGAGATACATCACCAACCTGAATTTCCCAATCGACCTGCATGTTAAAATATCCCATGACTACCATAACATTGCCCTTTTGACTTGCCTTTTCTATTTCCTTTTGTAACCTGGAAGTCCACCTCCCATTGACGTCCTTTTACCCTTGCAGTTTCTTAACTCAATCCACAGGGATTCAACATCTTCTGATCCTATGTCACATCTTTCTACTCCTTGGATTCCATTCTTTACCAGTAGAGCCACACCATCCCCTCTGCCTACCTTCCTATTCCTCTGAAATAATGTGTAACCTTGGATATTACTTTACTTTTAATGTCACCAAACAATTGATACTAGAGCATACAATCATCACAGCAATATTTGATTCTGCACTTTGCGGTCCCTGAAGTACAAATTGAAGTAAATATAATAAAAATTTAAATTATAAATCATAATTAGAAAATAGAAAAGGGAAAGTAAGGAAATGCAAGTCAGGACCGGATATTTGGAAGGTACAGCCCAGATCCTGTTCAGGATCCGTTCAGCAGTCTTATCACAGTTGGAAGGAATCTGTTCCCAAATTTTGCCATACGAATCTTCAAGCTCCTGAACCTTCTCCCAGAGGGAAGAGGGACAAAAAGTGTGTTGGCTGGGTGAGTTGTGTCCTTGATTATCCTGGCAGCACTGCTCCGACAGTGTGCGGTGTAAAGTGAGTCCAAGGATGGAAGATTGGTTTGTGTGATGTGCTGGGCTATGTTCACGATCTTCTGCAGCTTCTTCTGGTCTTGGACAGGACAACTTACATACCAGGTTCTGATGCACCCTAGAAGAATGCTTTCTATGGTGCATCTATAAAAATTAGTGAGGGTTTTAGGGGACAGGCCAAATTTCTTCAGCTTTCTCAGGAAGTAAAGGCGCTGGTGGGCCTTCTTGGCAGTGGACTCTGCTTGGTTAGACCAAGTCAGGTCATTTGTGATATTCACCCCGAGGAACTTAAAGCTTTTGACCTGTTCCACCTGCGCACCACCAATGTAGATGGGGTCGTGCGGTCCGCTACTCCTTCTGAAGTCAACAACCAATTCCTTCGTCTTGCGACATTGAGGGATAGGTTATTATCTTCGCACCATGCCACCAGGTTCTTAATTTCCTCTCTGTACTCAGACTCATCATTACCCAAGATGCGGCCTACAATTGTGGTGTCATCAGCAAACTTATATATTGAGTTGGATGGAAACTTGGCTACACAATCATGGGTGCACAGTGAGTACAGCAGGGGGCTGAGTACAGCCTTGTGGGGCACTGGAGCTCAGAGTGATTGTAGAGAAGAGCTTGTCCCCTATTTTTACAGCCTGGGTCCTGTCTGCGAGGAAGTTGAAGATCCAGCTGCAGATCTGAGTGCTAAGACTGATGCACTATCAATAACTTCAAAAGACTGGAAGTAGAGTAAATATTGAAAGGCTTTTATTAGCAGTAAAATGGAGCACGTCCATGCTGGATGACTGCCCTGGACTGTGGGAGGAGCCACAGGAGCAGTCAGCAGAGGGGTGTGTCCAGACAGATATACATGGTTTACCACATTCACCCCTCCTTATTAAAAAGAAAGTCCCACAGGGTGAAGTGACTGACAATATTTAAGACAGGTCAAGACTATCAGGCGGCAAGTCCATCGCTACGATCTACGTAGCACTGGTGGTGATTGCACCGGCGACGGTGGTTGTGCTGGCTCCAGCCTGACTTGAGGTGCCAGCCCGTTAGGCATCAGTAACCCCTCATGTGTGTGCATCGTGCCCGGTATGGGAGTGTCGTGAGGTGTCTGTGTAGGGCTTGGAGTGCGCGGTTTCTCGTGGGTACGGGGTTCATAGTCACCATGGAGTGTTCAGGGTAGGGGTCTGGTGCTCCTGCAGGCACCAGGTCGCAGATGGAGACCGTGTCCTCTTGCCCATCAGGTAAGACCACGTAGGCATACTGGGGGTTTGCATGAAGTAGGTGAACCCTCTCGACCATTGGGGAGTATTTATTGCTCCTCACATGTTTCTGGAGCAGCACTGGCCCTGGGGACGTCAGCCAAGCCGGTAGGGTGGTCCCGGTGGTTGACTTCCTGGGAAAAGAAAAGAGTTGCTCATGAGGGGTGGCATTGGTGGGCGTGCATAACAGGAAGCGGATGGAGTGCAGCGCCTCGGGAAGGACCTCCTGCCAGCAAGAGACCGGCAATCCCTTTGACCTAAGGGCTAAGAGTGTGGCCTTCTACACCGTGGCATTCTCCCTCTCCACATGTCCATTCCCCCGGGGATTATAGCTCGTGGTCCTACTAGTTGCAATACCCCTAGCCAGTAGGTATTGGTGCAGCTCGTTACTCATAAACAAGGACTCTCTGTCACTGTGGATATAGCATGGGTATCCGAACAGAATGAAGAGCTGGCACAGGGCCTTTATGACTGACGTGGCAGTGGTATTGGGGCAGGGGATGGCAAAGGGGAACTGCAATTACTCATCAATTACATTAAGAAAGTACACATTGCGGTCGGTAGAGGGAAGGAGGCCCTTAAAGCCGACACAGTCACTCAAAGGGGTGGGTGGCCTTGATTAGTTGTGCCTTTTAGGGTCGGTAGAAGTGCGGTTTGCACTCTGCGCAAACTTGGCAGTCCCTGGTCATCTCCCTGATCTCCTCAAGGGAGTAAGGCAGGTTCCGGTCTTTCACTAAGTGGAAAAGCCAGGTGACCCCTGGGTGGCAAAGATCTGCATGTAGGGCGTTTAGCCGGTTGATCTGTGCACTGGCACACATTCCCCGGGATAGGGTATCGGAGGGCTCATTGAGCTTTCCAGACCTGTACATGAAGTCATAGTTGTAGGTGGAGAGTTTGATTCTCCACCTCAAAATTTTATCGTTTTTGATTTTGCCCTGCTGTTGGTTATTAAACATGGACGCGACTAAGCGCTGGTCGGTCAGCAGGGTGAACTTTTTGCTGGTGAGATAGTGCCTCCAGGGCCTTGAAGGGTACGGGAGAAGAACGCCACTGGTCTTCCTGCCTGATTGAGGGTAGCAGCCAGCGTGAAGTCGGAGGAGTCACTCTCTACTTAGAAGGGAATGGTCTCGTCCACCGCATGCATTGCTGCTTTGGCAATGTCCCCTTTAATGCGGCTGAAGGCCGCGCGGGCCTTGGCAGAGAGGGGAAAAGTGGTAGACTTGACCAGGGGTCGGGCCTTGTCTGCATAGTTAGAGACCCATTGGGCATAATAGGAAAAGAAGCCCAGGCACTTTTTGAGCACTCTGAGGGAGTTGGGAAGAGGGAGTTCCAACAGGGGGTGCATACGGTCGGGGTCAGGGCCAATGACCCCATTCTCCACAACACATTCAAGGATAGCAAGTCGGGTGGTTCTGAACACACACTTGTCCCTCTTATAAGTAAGGTTAAAAGCTTTGGCCGCTTGGAAAAATTTTTGGAGGTGGTGGTTGTGATCCTGCCAGTTGTGACTGCAGGTGGTGATGTTATCCAGATATGGGAGCGTGGCCTTCAGTTGGCACTGGTCCACCATCCGGTCCATTTCCCTCTGGAAGACAGAGACACCATTCGTGACACCGAAGAGGATGCGCAAGAAGTGATAAAGCCCGCCGTCTGCCTCGAAGGCGGTGTAGGGGCGGTCCTCTGGGCGGATGGGGAGCTGGTGATAAGCGGATTTCAGGTCTATGGTCGAGTACACCTTGTACTGAGCTATCTGGTTGACCATATCCGCGATGTGGGGTAGGGTATACGCGTCAAGCTGCTTGAACCTATTGATGGTCTGGCTATAGTCACAACCATCCTATTTTTCTTCTCATTCTGAACAACGACCACCTGGGCCCTCCAAGGACTCGTGTTTGCCTCAATGATCCCCTCCCTGAGCAGCCGCTGCACCTCCGACTTGATGAAGGCTCTGTCCCCGCGCTGTACCTCCTGCTTTTAGTTGCCACAGGCTTACAGTCAGGGGTCAGGTTGGCAAACAGCGGTGGGTGGGAGATCTTGGGGGTGGAGAAGCCGCAAGTGGTGTCTGTAGCACGGCTGTTGGCATGGTGTTGGGTGGGATGTACGGGTCGGTGTGTGGGGGTGGTCAGTAGCGGGGTATGTGATGAATTCCTACAGAACCGAGGATTTCTGACAGTGATTGGTGGGAGGGTCCTGTCATACTCCATTGTCACACTTTTCAGGTGGCTCTGGGAGTCGAGCCCCAATAGCACAGGGGCACACAGTTGAGGCATGACCAGTAATGTAAAGTCTTGATATTCTGTGCCCTGCACCACCAATGTCGCTACACAAACCCCCCCCCCCCACCCCAGATGTCTGTGGAATGCGACTCAGAAGCTATGGTGACCCTCTGGCTTACCGGCCGTGTCATGAGTCCGCAACGTTGCACCGTGTCCGGGTGAATAAAACTCTCAGTGTTGCCCATGTCAAACAGGCAGTTTGTCCTGCACCCCGATGTAGAGGAGGCCATACCAGGAGCGTCTCATCTCTTGCCACCATTCAGGGCCCCATACAGTCCTTCCAGGTGAAGCAACACTTCACTTGTGAGTCTGTTGGGGTAATCTATCGGTGCTCCCGGTGCGGCCGCCTCTACATCGGCGAGACCCGACGCAGATTGGGGAACCGCTTTGTTGAGCACCTACACTCCATCCACCACAACAGGCAGGATCTCCTGGTTGCCACTCACTTCAGCTCTCCTTCACGTTCCCATTCGGATATGTCCATACATGGCCTCCTCTACTGCCATGATGAGGCCAAACTTCGGTTGGAGGAACAACAGCTCATCTACCGTCTGGGTAGTCTCCAGCCCCTTGGTATGAACATGGAATTCGCCAACTTCCGGTAATTCCCTCCCTCTCCCTTCCTCCATCCCACCTTCACTCTGTCTCGTCTTCTAGCTGCCTATCACCTCTCTCATGACTCTGCCTTCTTCTACTACCCATAGTGCTTTCTCCTTGGATTCCTTCTTCACCTTTCCTGTCTATACCCTCCCTGCTTCCCCTCCCCCTTGATCTTTCCTCTGATTGGTTTTCCACCCTCCCCCCACCTTCTTTACAGGGCCCCTGCCCCTCTTCTTTAGTCCTGACGAAGGGTCTCGACCCGCAACATTGACTGCTCCCTTCAACGGAAGCTGCCCGACCTGCTGAGTTCATCCAGCTTGTTTGTACGTCTTGATTCAGTTATCCTGCCTGGCATCCCTACTGCTCTAACTGTAATTATAAGGAAGGAAACAATAAATAAACAAAAAAAAACTGCTTACAGCTTCTTGCCTTCTCTCACACAAGCCTCTCCTCACTAAAGCCTTGAAGATCTAAAGCCTCAAATCCCCACTCTAACACTGGCCACTCCGACAAAGACCACGCCACTTGCCCCTGCCATATTTTTGTTTGCCCTTCCTAACGAATCCTGATTGCTGATTGGTTGCTGTTCAAATGCTGAAACTACCGCGAAGCACTGCTTTTGAATGCAAGCTTGCTGGCCTGTATGAGTCATCTCTTCTCTTGATCCTGATCTTTGATTGGGCACTGTTCAAGCGCCTCAGTTTTAGTTCCAGAATGTGCCTCATCAGCTTAAACAAATCTCTCATTAGTAGAAAGCAACAATGTATAAGAAAGGAAAAATATTTTAGTTTTTACAGAGAATGTATGAAAAGATTTAAAAAAATTATTGAAACATCTGAGTGTTTTGCATTCAGTTGTGATACGTAAGCATAAATGGTTAAAAAAGATTTTTTATTCCATTTGTAGGCTCCAACAAGGTTCAGGGAAGCTGCTGTTTTGAACTTTGGGTATGTGATATCGATACTTCCACAGCTGCACAGGGTGGAAATTTCCAAGATTTAGATCCAGCGATGATAAAAGGACAATAATTATATTGTCAAGTGGCATAGGGACTTGTGTCAATTTCCTTCTGTTGTCAAGAAATGAGAGGGAACTTGCAGATGATGAAGCTCCCTGTGCCTTAGTGATGAAAGCCACTGGTTTGGAAGATACTGTCTAGATAAGTTGTAGCATTGTACTTACAAGTTATAAGCATAAGGAGACTACAGCACCTGGAACATGCTTGGTTTAAGTTTGCTTTGCCATTTGATTTCCATATTCTGCCATTTCATTTCCATATTCTCTGATTCTTAATTTTGGCATTGAATTTGAATAACAACCAAGATGCCGCAAGCCTCAGGGACAGTACTCCAAATATTTCAAAGTTTCTCATCCTGATTCTATGTGACTGAATTCTAGTCCAGCTTCTGGGTTCTCAACCAGAAGCAACAGCCCCTAGGAATTTACCACAGAATCTTGTGTAGATGAAATGCCTAGTTCTTCTGAATTCTTGAGAGAATAGACCATTTTCTCACAGATATCTCTCACACAGCTGTCTGCAGTAAACCAGTACTGGACTGAGTGAAAAAAATTAACGGGGTGTTTTGTGTAGGATACTCTCAAATTTCAAGTGTATTGTTGGAGCTGTATTCATCTAAACAACCCTCTTGTTTATGAATGGTGAAAGGTCTTTTGAACATTTGGGTGAATCACCTGCCATGGCATCTGAGCTGTCACTAGTATTTTTGATGCTGATCCAGATATGTTTGTAGTTGATGTTGACCCTTACAATATTAATGGTGGAGTGATGAGGTGCTTAGACTTTCTCCTATTAGAGATGGTTACTGCTTAACACTGATGTGGCTAGCCCACTCTTGTAAAGGCAGGCATTAATGATGGAGGATGCATCTCCCTTCAATATATCAATATGGTATTTGGGCATTTGAAGAAAAGGGTATCTGCAGATAAACACCTCAAACCTGGTACAAAATTCAATTGCACCATTGGTTCCTGCCCTCCTGTACATTTTTGAGACCTAGACTACTGACACCAGGCATCTCAAGGCACTAGAAAGATACCATTAATGTTCCCTCTTCAGAATCCTCTCTATTTACTGGAAGGATAAGCAAATCAATGCCAGTGGCCTCTCCCACATTGCAGTTCAACACTGACTTCATCCGTCCCCTCAAAGCCCACAAAACCAGAAGAGCTAAATTATCCTCATTCCTGAGGGCTACCTCAGAACAATGTACACTGCATGTTACACATTGCTTACCAACTCGCATCTGTCTGCTGTGTAGATCTTGCTGCGTACTGACACAGACAGCTTCACTTTTTGGGGGTGGGGGGGGTAGGGGTGGTATTTAGGATTGAAATAAAACATTTGGCCTGATGGCTGACTGCTGTCTAAACCTCAGCAGCTTCTGGATCTCCACATCTTATTTCTATTGTCAAAGGTCAAAGTTGAAAGTTCATTTATTATCATAATATACAACTCTGATATTCCTCTTTTTCATGGCTAGCCATGAAACCAAGAAAAGAAAGGCAGCACGATAATCAACCTCCAAGTACCCCTCCCTCACAAACAAAATATGAGAAAGATCAGGTGAAAAACACAAAATACCAAAAAAAAAGTAGGACTGAAAGAAAAATCCTCAGCCCAAGTCCTCATTCAAAACACAGAAAACCTAGGAAGCTTTCTCACTCTCTGCACCAGAGTGATCTCACCAGTGATTAAAAAGATAGTCTCTCCTCTCGACAGCAGAGCAATTCCCCCAGCGATTTTAAAAAGGTAGATGACCGACGTTTCAATCTCCCTCATGGGTTTAATCGGTGAAGTGGAGTTGAGCATTGGCTTGCAGCATGCTGCTTCTGCCTACCAGAATCCCCTCAGACTACAGAGTGCTGAAGCACCCAGTCACAGGCTCCAGCAGTTCCAGAATCGCATACAAGATGGAAAGCAAATGTAAAAGACATAAGAGAAGTGAGTATATGGTTTCATGATCATGAAGATGTAGACGGAAGGAGCTTTGCACACGGGCACCATCTTGATCGGAAGTATTATTCAGAAGTTCTGGCTTGCTGGGAGTCAAATGCAGGTGATGCAATCTCCTCTACTACTGATTCAATATTGCATCCAGAGGTGGTTTCTGATCACTTATGCTGAGAGGCTGCATGTGCTTTGTTTCTGACTCCTTGGTTTTATGTTAGCTGCAGAAAATTGAAGTGATGTTTAAAAAAAGTGTTTTGTTTTGTTCCTTTATTAGTATTTGTTGTTGTTCCTCTCCACGCCTTGTGGTGCATCGGGCAGCAACCTTGTTGCTTCTTTGGTATTTGTCTTTTTTTTACAAGGCCAAGTTAAGCTCAATGCTTAACCCAGCATGGATAGAAAGTGTGTAAGGAGCTGGCTGGATTCAAACCTTGGACCACATGCCTTGAAATCTGCTGCGGACACCACAACACCACCAGCTGGCTTTTTTCGGTGTCCATACATCTATTAAGCTATACATTTTACATTTTAATTGAATTCAGCAGTTTCTAAATAGCCCTGATTATCTGAAATACTGAGAGATGTTGGAACAAAAATGTCAATAAGACATCAGAGAGTTCTGGGAATCTCCAGGAACCCTCACTAGACCTTGGGTTCAGCCACCAGAGGGCTAGTTACTGCTTGCAGACCATTTTACTACAGTGCTGCCTTTAAGTGGCCTTAGAAAGCAAGAGCGACCATCGTTTAGCATACAGTATGATTCAGGCTATTGTATAGTGACCAAGGAACATTTCTGACATTATTAATACAAAGATCCTGAGTTTCAGATGATAGATTTTTATATGTATAATCACCATTTGTTCCAGGCATGATGCTAGCTTTATCACAGATATGGGATGGGATTTTTTTAAGAAATGCTCTTAGTTGTGCAAAACTTCAAGCATTTCTTGGCTAAATTTTAACAATCCAGCACTTCCATGTGCAGAAACATAGAAGTCTCAATCCAGCTGACAGTTATTTGCCAATGATTTCTTGATTGCATGCTTGTTCTCATTCCTGATGCAGGTCTGGCTGGAACTGAAGCAAGGGGTTCACCCTATTGGAAAGAAATTGCAGGGTTGAGGTGGTTGTGGATGGAGGTTTCAGCTGCTTTTATTTAAATTGTTAATATATCCCTTTAGATTTTAACTATCAATATATAATAGTTAAATTAAAAGTAAGTAGCGCATAAACAGAAATGTATATTAAAAAAAGTAGTGAGGTAGTGTTCACGGGTTCAATGTCCATTTAGGAATCGGATGGCAAAGAGGAAGAAGCTGTTCCTGAATCACTGAGTGTGTGCCTTCAGGCTTCGGTACCCCTTCCTGATAGTAGCAGTGAAATGATGATACTGCCCTGGGTAGTCGAGGTTCTTACTAATGGATGCTGCCTTTCTGAGGCTCCTTGAAGATGCCTTGGATACTACAGAGGCTAGTACCCATGATGGAGTTGACAAATTCTACCACTCACTGCAGTTTACCTCATTACTATGCAGTAGCCTCCCCCCATGCCAGATGAGGGTCATCTATCAGAATGCTCTCCACGGTACATCTGTAGAAGTTTTCGAGTGCTTTAGACCATAAGATATAGGCCATTTAGTTGATAAATCAAATCTCCTCAAACTCCCAATGAAACATAGCTGCGGTCTTGCCTTTTTTCTAGCTGTATCAATATGTTGGGACCATAATCTGGGAGCATAGTCTAGTTTCTCAACAATTTATAGGACAGGACTTATTCTGCACTCCCTAACCCATCCCCTGTCCCTTCCTATTCCTGTATCTTAGTGATGGAATCTACCAGTAGAAGATACTGTCCTACACAGGGCTGTACTACCAAGCTTTTGGCAGCAAGTCTTCAACAGGGAATGCGAAAAAGCTTTTTCTTTTGTGTATGCAGTTTAGCAGTGAGTGTGGCTAGTTCATTATTGCGTTTGCATTTTGAGCATTGTTAAAGCAATTAAAATTCCGAATGTTGATTTATGCCTTAAATATTTCCTTTCTGATTTTGCAGCTGCAGTCTCAATGTTACTTACCTATAATTAGCAGAGTGTAAACCAGATTATTCTTTATTTCCACCTTTGGGGTGGGCATCTCTGAAGAAAGATCAGTGAGTGTCCTAAAAGGGGAATATTTGCATGAAGTCACTTTCCAAATCTGTATTTTGGGACTAACGAATGCCTGAACTGACACTAGGGTACTGTCAAGCTCTTTGATAAAATGTACTTGTTGTGTCCAATGCATGGCAGATAACCAAGCTTGTGCTGTAAGAACAAATAGTAGTAAACCTGTTGTGTTGCATTTGACACAATCAAGTACCTTAATCAAATGAACCCATCTTTACCCCTACAAGGAATAAGCGATGCATATTTATTGATTCTTGACATGAAAGCTGGTTTATTTAATTGTGCTGGTGATTGCTTTTGTACAAAAGTTTGCAATCCTGTTCAAGGAACTAAGGTTCTTTTAAATTTCCTCAGCATAACAAATTCATTTTTCAGCACCATTTATAAAAATTCAATCCACTAATAGAAATCTGTGCACAACATTAAATGGATGTGATATATACAAGCCAAGCCCACACCCATTTCCACCAGCCTGGATTGAATATCCACTGAAATAACTTTAACCAAAGGGCAGCATGTTAATCTTCTAGCACAGAACAGTGCCAGAAATGGCCAGAATAGTGAATGCATTATTATTGTTTCATCATGTCACTCCAAACTGTATTTTCTGTTAATGCTGAAGGAAAGTATTTAGAGGAAGTTATTGACAGAACAGTCCTGATTCTGAGTGCCATGCCATTGAAGCCTATCAGTTGATCTACAATAATCCATCGTCCATATAAATCAGTTCACATAAGTCTACATGTGGACTCTTAAAGTAAAGACACTTAAAGCTCTGTACATGTAATCATCTCTTAGACCATATTTTAAATTAGCAATGCATAATTTTGATAGAAGTACCGCTTAATAATTTCCTTACAAGAATATTAAATTACTCATTCAATTTTCTTTATAAAAATAAAATCCATTTTGTTTTATTTAATCAAATCTTATTCATCAATATATTGTTTTCACAAAAGTTAATGTGCTAATATTAAACATATCTATTTGATGAGATAGTCAATAGAAATGGCACTTTTATGTAAACTGTCAAATATTAGGATAAAGTATCTTGATTTAAAGGTTAAATAACTGAAAATTAATACATGCAAAAATTATACATTAGTACACAAATGTTTATTTCATTTCTTGTTAATCATAGCTTCACTTTGAGGAGAGTAAAAAGGTCACAATTGGATTCTTCAGTGCTATCTTGATCAACCTTTGGTTTCCATTTCAGAGGGTCTTTTAACTTTTCTGAAAAACAAAACAGCAGGACAATTGCTACAATCTTTGCAGATTCACCAATTCCTGTTCACCCGGGAAACATCGCGTCAGAGAAGCAGAGGATTTGATTCACTGATCACTCAGAACCACAGAGCCGGAGTGGAAAGAATTCTCATTGCTTGCAAGGAACTGAGCTGAAGATGGCACTGATGCAGCCCTGATTGCAAACATGTCTTTCTGTGAGCACAGAGATGTGCAACTAACCAATACATTACTTAACTTGTTTTCATTATTCAGTAACTAAATTAAGTATATTAAGTATTAAGCTATTAAGTATAGAGTCTAATAACTATTAAATATTTCTTGGGGACGGGTGAGTCCTGGGTTAGACGTCCTGCTCATTTAAGTAATGGGAAGCTTCCCTTTTCCAAGTGTAATGATTGCCGCACGACCACTGTTTGGCTTGTCATGCAGGATGTCACTCACATATAGCATCTTCTACAGTACTGTGCCCATAGCAATGCCTTCACGTGGCTTCCCTGTTCTTACTGAGTTGGCTATGTCATGGCGTGACTGAGTGTTCTGCGGTATAACTGGGCGGGCGGGCAGGCTGGGTTATCAGCCTTGGTTGGCAGCCAATCTAGGAGATGGGCAACTCTGATTCCAAACCCAGGTAGATGGGACTCGTTAACTTTGCCGGGTAGTCTGTCTAAGAGGAGGAAAACCTACAGCCTTGCAGTCATTGCAGCTCACTGTGCCGTTGTGGAATGTCTCCTTGCCTGAGGAGTGGAATCGGTCTCACTATAAACCTGCACAGTGCAGGCAGGAAGAAAAGTCCTACAGCGATGGAGCAGAGGCGAAACAACAAGTGTTAGATAACACTGGAAGTTGCAGTCCCAACTCCGCTACAATCACCAACAATCGTGCCATTACTCCAGAGGACTCTTCCCTCCTGATCTTCAGAAGTGAAGGAACAGCCATCATTATCATCAAATATTTCTTATCGTTTTCATAAATTAATGAGAATTAACAACTAAAATGTCCCTTGACAGTAAAAGGGAAGGACCTGAATTAGCATGTAAGAAACAGACAAACCTGATGTCAATTGAAATTTTATTTGTGTATTTAAATTGTCTTGATTTAATCAAATTAAGTTAATTAGCTTGTTCCTTGGGGCAACAAATATTAATTACACACTTTATTAATGAGGTATTTAAAGATCTGCTATAGTTACACTTGTAGTGAGGCAGCACTGTTTTAGATGTTAAATAAAATAGTCCTTGGGACTGATGCTGCCTGAACTGCTGTGTTCCTCCAATATTTTGTGTATGCATTTCTTAGTCCTGAATTTAGTCTCTACCTTGACATAAATATCTGCCTCTTTAATCATAGTGTTGGTAGGAAAGCGTGTCTAGAGATGAGGACAGTGAATTGATTGCAAGGGGAATTGCTTTTGAGGCAAAATCATGACAGAACTCTACAATGGCAAAGAAACCTGGAGTGGGGAAGGGTTTGGGTTAACAAGAACAAGAGTTGGATCAGAACTACCAAGGAAAATAAGGGTGACAAATACATACAAATGTGTCAATCTTCTAAAGCTATATTACACAGTACGGTCCTTGGGCAGTTAGAAACCAAAACCAGACTGTAACGTTAAATTGGAATAACAGCTCAGAAAGATAAATAGCAATGCTATATTTGCATAAAATAACAATGCTAAAATTGTGGAATAATACCGCAATTCAAGCCTGAAAAAATGGACATAGAAGTGTCAGTTGAAAGATAAAAATTGGTCTACACGAGCATATGGTGAGCAGAGGCTGGAACTGTTTTCAGATGAGGTGTTTATTGGGACAACTGAAGTCAGACAATTGGAAGCAGAATGGGTAGGACAAAGATCGTGATTGTGGAGCAATCATACGTTGTTGGAGATGCAATGGTGAAGGATCTCCTATAGTTTTACTTGTAGTGAAGTAACACAGTTTGAGATGTTAAATAAAATAGTGGCATTGGAACAACACAAGGGAATGAATAATAAGTTGTAAATTCAAACCTAATACTTAAAAATTCTGTTGGGACACCCTTCTTGTACAACTATTTAATTTTTTGGATCTTGCTAGCTAACATTCATTGCCTACCAAGTTTCCCCAGTTTGCTGGTGCACATTTCTCTTTAAGCTGCTGATTTTTTTTTTCTGATGAATACAAGCTCTGGTGCTGCAAAGTTCTGGAGATGCACAGAGTTTATTCATCTGTGGGAAGGTTTTTTTTTGAGATATGAAAGTGAACAATAATGGTAAGAATAAGGACAATCTCTAAAATCAAGATTACAATATGTTGAATTGCAGAGGACCATAAGAAGCATTTAACCATTGAATTTAGTGTAAGTGCAACACAATTCTAAAGTCAGAGGTGAAACTCTGAAGTCAGCTTGCATTGATGTGTAGACACATTTGTGAGGTTCTCACTAAGATACTTACATTTCCATGTATTCCTTTCTGCTGACTATCTTTCATTATTTTCTTAACTTTTTTCACTGCAAGAGAAGTACATTTTAACATGAAAATGATGTTGCATGGTACTTCAGCAATTTATTCACACAAATACATTCTTGCTGTCAGCTTCTGTCAAAGTAAACAGAACAATGTGTGCTTGGAACTGTATGTTTCAAGATACTGGAACTATATGATTACACTTTCCAGATCAGTAGCACACAGTTGAGGATATATTTTGTAAATTAATTTTAATTCAGATTCATCCATTTATCTAAAATAGCCCCATGCTTCCCAGCTTCCTGAATGACACACTTTTTTGCCTCATTAAAAGTATTCCATAGATGCAAAGTGTTGTGGAAAATACTGCTGATTTAGTTGATGTAGTCAGTAGCAATATCACTTAATTCCGGTTGGATGGTGGAAAATGAGATTTAGTTACATAGCACACATCAACAGCAAATCTTATGGGCCACATTCATAAAACACTTTTGCAACAGTTTTGGGAATGCGAAGTAATAGCATACCTGCTCATATCACTTACACGTCCTCCCTTTTTGGGAGGTTTACATATCCATATAATGAAAGAAAATACTATCACCACGAAGCCCAAAGCTCCAAATAGAATGCCGAAAAAAGCGCCCAACTTTATGGATAGATGTTCACAGTGTTTGCCATAACTGGAATATATGGTCCTGTCAACGCACCTGGAGATAAACAGACACAGTGCTAAGAACCGAACAAGATGGGTTACTTCAATCAGCCTTACACCTGCAGGAAGAGGAAGAGGTTATCCACCAAACTGGCAGTGGATCATATGCTCTTGAGTTATTCTTATACATTTTTGAAGATAAGATATAGTATGTTTACCTGGAATGCAGACATTCTTTAATAGACTCTGAGCCAGTCAGGTACAAAGGAGCCCTTGATTTCTCACTTGCCCCTGCAAGATCAATTCATATGAAGTCCCTCCTTCTCTGGTGGACTCAAGACCAAGCCGAATAAACTAGGGTATGCTACTAGTATAATCAGATAAAGAGTACAATGGAAGAATTTTTGGAGGGTGATCTGGAGCCATCTCATTTACAATGGGAGGTGCAATGGGGCAAGCCTAGATATCTCTAGATATAGTATATTCTTGTAGAGAGCAATGATGCCTTGGGTCTGTAGGCCTAGTATAATTATCCTTGGTTTACCTTGATTCCTGTCTTGATTACCGCACTGGTGAGAATGAAAAGAATTCTATGGATGCAGGAATTTGTTTTACTATTTTTCAGCATTATCTGAAAGTGTTTCTGAAATGACTAACAACTTGAAAGATTTACAAATCAGCTGAGGAGAAATTAATCGCTCAAATTTGAGGAGGTTTATTTTAGGAGAATGGCAATGATTTATATTTTTACTTAATGCCCATCTCTAATTGCCCTTGACTGAGGGCTCAGCTCAATGTTGACTACGTTGGTGGTCTAGAATCACATAGTCGAAGAGAACAATGAGATCTTGGCACAAAGAGGATCACTTGGAATGACAGTGGATTCTTTCCAGGAAGCATCAGTGTAGTGTTCTCGCTCGGGTGTAACGGAACGCCGAACTAAACACCGAGATAAACCATTGTCAATGAAGACAGGATCACAGTAAGATTAACCGTTTACTGTTCACTCTTACACATTAACGTATGGTGAAAACTGTTGATAAAACAATACAAGATTTGTACAGCATTTGTTTCCTCCTTGATATTACATTTACATCGTAAATACTTGCAAAAGTAAAACTACAACAACTACATCACATTAAAGTGCAGCATACAGTCAGAATCCACCTACGCCATTGACTGCTTTGAATACACTTCAACACAAACTATCCGCAACTCTTTAACTAACGTAAACATAAACCTTATCGACCGTCGTTACTTTTAACAGGATCGGCGTTAACATTTTAATTCAACATATCGATTATCTCATGACTTACGGCGTTGCTCTCACTATGTTCCTAGTGCGTAGGAAGACAACTTTTCTTGCGCTGGACTCGCACATGTGTGGCCCCCACCTTCCCGTTTCTCCAAACCGGTATTTTCCCACAAGATGCGGCGAAACCGGATGTGACGTCATCGCATGCCGCGATATATCACAGACAACGAATTTAAACAATCCTAACTTTAAAATGCTAACAAAAGAATTACTAAGCGAAAATATTATAAACTAAGTAACTGCCATAAAGGCAACACACTCCCCGCTTGACCTTCGTAAGGTCACAATGAACATAATACAAACTTCAGTCTTTAATCAGTCCTTAGGTAGAAGTAGAATGACTTCTGTAACTGGCCTTTGGTAAATTTTCACATCACCTTGGTCGGTAGTTTTCAACTCAACCTGCCTGACATGTCCGTCCCTGCTAGGGAATGTAGCAGTGATTCTGGCCATTGGCCAGCAGTTGCAGGCAATTTGCTTGTCCCTGAGCAGGACTAAATCTCCCACTTGAAGATTCCTGCAGGGTTCTGTCCACTTTTGTCTGTGTTGCAACAAAGGTAGACATTCCCGTCTCCAACGAGACCAGAACCGATTTGCCAGAGCCTGGACCTGTCTCCATTGCTTTGTGTACAGATCCTTATCGGAGAAGCCCCCTGGTGGAGGGGGAGCTCCTGCCTTCTGTGTAAGGAGCATTGATTGTGAGAGTATGAAGGGGTTTTCCGGGTCGGAAGACACGGGTAGAAGTGGTCGTGCATTTATAATGGCTGTGACCTCTGCCATTAGTGTGCATAGTACCTCGTGGGTCAATCGGGTGCATTGCTGCATCTCAGGTTTCCTTTTCAAGGTTGTTTGCAAGGACGTGAACTGCTTGACTGCCTGCTCTTTGTTGTTTGGCAAGCACTGGCGTGGTTCTCTGAAAGGCAGTGGGGCGACCCCATTATTTGCTTCATCTCTGAAGTCCTTGGTGTCCTTTGTTTTTAAGAAAATGGCATCTTGAGCTGATTGAGCAAGTTTATTATCATGCTCAGTTTGAGCGAAGACTGACTGACCCAGCGTCTCATCAGTTACTTTACGTTTGTTAAAGCCTTGTCGTGCTTCCTTAATACACGTGACACTTGTGCGGGGTTGAAAAATTGAATGGCGGCCAATCTCTAGCACATTGGTCTTCAGTGTGCTAACCGTCGGTTTGTGTACGTTGCCAAGGCACACCTCTCCTATCACCACCCAGCCCAGATCCAGGCATTGCGCAAAGGGGGCGTCGTGTGGTCCATTGACCTGCTGCCTAAGAACCCGAAGAACATCTCTTCCTAATAGCAAGAGTATTTCTGCTTTTGGATCCAGTTCTGGGATGTGTTTGGCGATGTGGTGGAGATGTGGCTGGTGTAGCACTGCACCTGGCGTCGGGTCATTGCTCTCTAAGAATGGAGGGAGACAGATGACGACTTTACCATCCAGGGACTCGAGCTGGAAGCCTTCTTCCTTCCTTCCATGAGTTTCCACGTTGCCTGAGCAAGTTCTAAGGTAGTATGGGAACTGCTCACTCTCAATGTTGAACAATTTAAAGAACCCTGGACTGACTAGTGAGCGATTGCTCTGATCATCCAGAATTACATAGGCTTTGATGGCCTTGTCTTTGGATCCTTTAGGGTACACCTTAGTGAGGCAGATCTTTGAACAAGAACGGCTTGACTGAGCTTGTCCACAAACTTCTGTACAGCTCGAGCTGACAACAGTTGTCCTGGAGTGAGCCTCTCCCTCCCCGCCGTCCTGTTGTGGGGGTGAAGGAGCGTTGTCAGTTTGCGGTAACGGGCCGGGATGCATGGCCACATCGTGATTAGTGCTATCACATTCCGGGCACTTCATGGCGATCGTACACTCTCTAGCAAAGTGAGAGGTCGAGGAACAGCATTTAAAACATATTCTTTTCTCCTTGAGAAGGGCCATCCTCTCTTCAAGGGGTTTTTCCCTAAACGTTCTGCATTTTCTGAGGGGGTGGGGTTTGTTATGCAATGGACAATTCTTGCTAGGGTCGTGGTTGGTTGTAAAGGCTTCAGTCTTAAGCACTGAGACGGGTTTATTAATGTTGAAATTATTCAAAGAGGATTTATCTGGCTTGGTGTAAATTGTACTGCTTACTTGACCCATGATGCTAGGGTCGTTTCGCTTCTTCGCCTCCCTGCACACAAATCTAGTGAAATACTCAATGGGAGGAAATCAACCATTGTGGTCTTCTTTGTACTCTGAGGCAACAGACACCCACCTGTCCTGCAGTCCAAAAGGAAGTTTGTCCACGATTTGTCTAATCCCGGATGGAGTATCTAGATATACTAGACCAGTTGAGTAGCCATCTTCTTTGGCGCCTTGAATCTCCATGAGTAAATCTCCGAGCTCCCTTAACTTAATGTGGTCCTTGGCTGACACCTTGGGAACATTTTCTAGACGTTGGTATAGCGCCGCTTCAATAATTTCGGGGGCCACATAGGCCTCCCAAAGTCTCTCCCATGCTTTGCTTAAGGCTAGCTTGGGGTTGTTGATGTACACGGAACGTATGCATCTCACCTGTTCGCATGATTCTTTTCCCAGCCATTTCGCCATAAGATCCAACTCCTGGGTTGCTCTGAGCGGGATTCCGTCGATAGCGTTGGTGAATGTGGAGACCCATGCATGGTAATTTTCAGATTTATCATCGAACTGGTATAGTCCTGAAGTGACAAGATCTCGTCGTGCTAAATACTGTGCCAGGGGTTCAATCGCAAGTGGCATGCGGGCTGGGGAAATATGTCGGCGGGTATATGACCGAGGGCGTACCTCTGTTATGGACTTTGCTGTTCTGAATTCAGCCTTTGCCTCTCTTCTCCCCAAATCTGGTAAGTTTGGTGTCGAGAAGTACTTGTCATGAGCCCTTTCATTCTTGACTTCGTCGCGGAGTTGCAAGGGTAAATTGTCTTCCTCAGATGGATGTGATGCAATCGGGCCTCTCTGAGGCTCCTCATGAAGTGGGGCATTATCGTATAAGTATGGAGAGGAAGAACAAATCTTCCAGTCTATTTGAGATTGGACATAGTCGCTTGTGCGTTCCAATCTGGTCTTTTCTGAAGTAGATTTTACGTCAACCAGATCATGCATTTCTTCAGCATCTTCTATGAACTCTGCTTCCACCCTGGCAGCTTCTTCTCGTTCCAGCGTCAGCACTTCTAACTCTGACGCTATCCTTGCCGCTTCCTTCTGGTTTTCGGCTTCTCTGGCAGCCGCTTCCATTTTCAATTTTGCTTCTCATTTGGCGTAGCACACTCGCACCTTGGCAGATTCTGCTTTAGCTCTTGCGTGGGCGGCCTTACTAGATGATGCCCTACTGCCCCTGTCGCTGGGTGGCAACAACTTGATGCTGGATCAAGTTGACATTACAGCACTTGAAACACCCGATAATGCCGCCTTTTCACTGTAGTGTTCTCGCTCGGGTGTAACTGAACGCCGAACTAAACACCGAGATAAACCATTGTCAATGAAGACAGGATCACAGTAAGATTAACCGTTTACTGTTCACTCTTCCACATTGATGTATGGTGAAAACTGTTGATAAAACAATACAAGATTTGTACAGCATTTGTTTCCTTCTTGATATTACATTTATATTACATTTAAAAGTAAAACTACAACTACATCACATTAAAGTGCAGCATACAGTCAGAATCTAACCTATGCCATTGATTGCTTTGAATACACTACAACACAAACTATCCGCAACTCTTTAACTAACGAAAACATAAACCTTATCGACCGTCGTTACTTTTAACAGGATCGGCGTTAACATTTTAATTTAACATATCGATTATCTCATGACTTACGGCGTTGCTCTCACTATGTTTCAAGTGCGTAGAAAGACAACTTTTCTTGCGCTGGACTTGCACATGTGTGGCCCCCACCTTCCCGTTTCTCCAAACCGGTATTTTCCCACAGGATGCGGCGAAACCGGATGTGATGTCATCGCATGCCGCGATATATCACAGACAACGAATTTACTTTAAACAATCCTAACTTTAACTAAAATGCTAACAAATGAATTACTAAGCGAAAATATTATAAACTAAGTAACTGCCATAAAGGCAACACAATCAGTGAACGAGATGAGTCTTCATAACAATCCTAGCAATCTTTCAGGTTCATTATCACTGCTTCTCTATTCTTAAATTTACGTTCTCCACACACCCCTCCTACCCTTTCCATGACATCAATGCTCCAATTCCCCAGTAAATTTATTTATTATCAAAGTACATATATGTCACTGTACACTACCCTGAGATTCATTTTCCTGTGGGCTTCCACAGTAAATACAAAAAAAAATAGAATTAATGAAAAACTTTTTCCTTACTGCTTATACCTCATTTATGTTCAGTTTTTTTGGATTTATTCAAGTCAGGCAGACTCCCTTAATCTTTTTATGAGGCTTCCATTTCACTTATTCTTAAAAAGAATAAGAATCTAACTGAATGCTCTTCTTATAGACCAATTTCTTTACTTAATTTTGATACTAAGTTCCTATCTAAAGTATTGGCCCATAGGATTAAAAATATACTACCATCTGTCATTTGCAATAACCAAAATGGATTTGTCAAAAATCGATATTCTCACTTTAATATTCGTTGGTTATTAAATGCTGTTTATTCTCCTTCTAACATGATATTGGAATGTGTGGTATCCCTAGATGCTGAGAAAGCTTTCGACAGAGTTGAATGGAATTATTTATTTAAAGCTTCAGAAAAATTCAATTTTGGACCTGTTTTCATTCAATGGATTAAATTACTTTATCTAGCTCCTTCTGCTAAGGTTATCACTAATTCTCATAATTCCAAACCATTTAAAGTTCAACGTGGCACTAGACAAGGCTGTCCATTGAACCCTTTGTCTTTTGATCTGGTCTTAGAACCCTTAGGCATTGCCTTTCGAGAATCTAATGATACCACCAGTATTTTAAGGAGAGACACTATTCACAAAGTCTCGCTGTACGCTGATGATCTGCTGCTATTTACTTCTAAGGTTGAGACTTCATTACCCCATGCGTTTTCTTTACTCTCCTATTTTAACCAGTTCTCAGGTTATAAATTAAACCTACATAAAAGTGAATTTTTCTCTTTGAATAATCTGATGCCAACAAATTCTAACCTTCCTTTCAAAATTGTAAGAAACCAATTTACCTACTTGGGTTAACAATCACTAAAAGGTGTAAGTGTCTATTTAAAGAAAATTTTCTTACCCTATTGAACCACGTAAAAAGGATACTATCAAATTGGTTGCCTCTTTCTTTACTGCTGATTGGCCAAATTAATTCTATAAAAATGAAAATATTACCTAAATTTATATATCTTTTCAGGCATTGCCTGTTTTTATTCCTAAATCTTTTTTTGATACTCTTGACTCCATTATACCTTCTTATATATGGAAGAATAAGCATTCTAGGTTAAATAAAATTCATCTTCAGAAAGGTAAAGAGAATGGAGGATTAGCCTTACCAAACTTTAGAGTTTATTATTGGGCAGTTAATAT
The DNA here is from genome assembly GCF_030144855.1 of Hypanus sabinus. Classification (NCBI taxonomy): domain Eukaryota; kingdom Metazoa; phylum Chordata; class Chondrichthyes; order Myliobatiformes; family Dasyatidae; genus Hypanus; species Hypanus sabinus. The sequence continues at coordinate 37,653,221 of NC_082707.1, forward strand.
AAGAAATCTTACATTTTGCTTGTATTACATTAATCATGAGGATTGCCGATGTGGGGTTTTTTAAGAAGCTAACTCTGTTAATAAATTTTCTATTATTTCTCAGATCCTCACTTCCTCTTTCTCTGAGTAAGTTAACTGATAATCTGGTAGTTAAACATACTATGAGAATTTGGATGCAATCCCAAAAATATTTTGGCTTATTGAGATTTTCTCTTTCGAGTTCCATTTTTTTCTAATTATTTTTTAAACCCTCTATGATTACTGCAGCTTTTAAAGAATGGGATAGGTTAGGTATTAAATACTTTCGGGACTTGTTTGCAGAGAGAAGTCTCTTTTCATTGGAACAACTGTCAACTAAATATAGTTTACCCAAAACTCATTTTTTTTGGTAGCTACAAAGAAGAGATTTTTTATGGTCTCAAATAGGTATACATTTCCTAAAAGTCTTGATAAGAATCTACTAGATGTAATTTTTAATTTGAGAACTTTTTATAATGGATCTATAGCTAATATTTATAATATGCTGTTGGGAATGAGAAGTGTTCCTTTAGATAAAATTAAAAATCTTTGGGAACACGATTTACAGACTTGAATTTCTGTGGAAACTTGGAATCAAATTTTTAAATTGGTTAACATTTCATCGTTATGTGCCCGCTATTCCCTCCTACAATTTGAAGTGGTCCACAGGGCCCATATGACCAAGGATAAGTTGTCTTGTTTTTATTTAGATATATCTCCGTATTGTGATAAATGTAATAATGGAGAAGCTTCACTCATTCATATGTTTTGGCCATGTCCGAGTCTTGGAAAATATTGGAAAGAAGTATTTCAAACTTTTTCGATACTTTTCAAAGTAAACTTTAAGCCTAATCCTTTGACTGCATTATTTGGTATTGTTGGAGAAAAGGATATTATTTTGGATTCATCTGACTTGCACATCTTGGCTTTTATTTCTCTTGCCAGAAGGATGCTCTTGCTTAAATGGAAGGATGCAGCCCCTCCTACTCATGCCCAATGGTTACGTGATGTCATGTCATGTTTAAACTTAGAGAAGATTCAATGTTCTATCTCCGAATCTGGTCAAGACTTTCAAACATTGTGGGGACCTTTTCTAAATTATTTTCAAAACCTTTGATTTGCTGTTAAAGCACAGATGATGATTAATAATTTTTTTCCTTCTTTACTAATGAGCTTTTGTAGTGGGTTAGGTTTTTTTAACATAATAAAATTACTATATCTCAATGTTACAAATTAATCAATCTGTATGAATATAGGGTAAGGAATCTTTATATGTGATTTAGTATTGATATATATATTTTTACTTGTACTCTGTATTCTTAATGTAAACTAATAAAAATATTGGAAAAGAATCAATGAAAAACTGCACACAGCAAATACAAACAACCTATATGTAAAAGACAACAAGTTGTACCAATACAAAAAAAAGAAAAGAAAACATAATAATAAATAAGTAATTAATATTGAGAATGTGAGTTGTAGAGCCCTTGAAAATGAGTCCAAAGGTTATGGAATCAGTTCAGAGTTTGGGTGAGTGATGTTATCCACAGTGCAGCAAATTATGAAGGTATTCAGAAGTTTCTCTATAATACCATTGTATTATGTTGAACTGACAAAACTGTATGCATAGAAGATCCAAAATGTAAAATGTTTAAAAATATTAAAAATCAAAAAGTATTAAAAATGATTTCATTCCATACTTGCATGAAGGTCCAGTTGTCAGATGTTGGCACTCGGCTTCATTCATACAGTAATTCATCTCACAGGGGGATTGGCAAATTGCCCCTTTTTCATCATCCCATTCTAGTTTGTACCCGCTAAAAGTACTTTGATTGCAGCTTAAGTACTTCAACAAATCCTCAGATGATACTGTAAGAAGAAAGTACAGGTATTTTGTGCTAAATTGTCCATTACTAATTTGAACATAAAACATGTCTTCGCTCTTGTTCAAACCAAATAGTCCATTTGGTGACCTCAATTACAAATCCATTCTGGATATTGCTATCTTTTCTACCTTTGCTCTCCCTCCCTCTGCAACTGGACCTCACTGCTCCTTTGTGAGGTCACACTCAATGCAGATCAATAATAACATCTCCTCCTTGCTTGCAGTCCATACAGGCACACTTTAACACTGTGTGCTGAACCCACTGTTCTACTGTCTCAACACTCATGGCTGTGTGGCTTAGCACAGCTCAAGCACCATCTATAAATCTGCTGACATTGATGACAGGATCTCAGATGGCGATGAGGAAGCATACAGAAATAAGATAGATTGATTGGTTGAATGGTGTTGAATCTATCTTGCATTCACCTTCATCATGATCAAGGAGCTGATTGTGGACTTCAGATACGAAAGGTTGGGAGAGTATACAGCAGCCTTTGTTGAGAAGGGTGAGCACTTCAAGTTCCTGGATATTAACATTTCAAAGGGTTTATCATGGGGCCAATACATTGATGCAATCATGATGAAGGCATTCCAACACCTATATTTTCATGAACCATTTGAGCAGGTGTGTTACGTCACTAAACACTTTTGCAAATTTCCACAGATGTGTGGAAGACAGCATTCTGAACGGTTGCGTCACTGCTGCATACTGGGACTTCAACGTAAGGAACCAAAGGAGACTGCGAAGGGTTGTAGACTCACCCTGACTGCCACAACCCGCCCATCTTTGAGGAAATCTTCAAAAGGTGATGCCTCCAGAAGGTGGCATACATTATTAAGGACCCTCACCATCTGGAACATGCCCTCTTCTCGTTACTGTAATTGGGCAGGAAGTACAGGAGCCTGAAGACCACACTTTAGGAACAACTTCTCCCACTCCCCCATCAGATTGCTCAGCAGTCCCCGAACACTACCTTGCTTTTCATCCTTTTCACTACTTGTATTTATTTATCGGTAGAGCCCACTAGGGGATCAGCTATTCTGGAATGAACCAGAATTGGTTAGAGATCTGAATGTAAAGCAAACCTTAGGGGTCAGTGATCATAAAATGATAGAGTTTGTCCTGCAGTTTGAGAGGGAAAAGCTAAAGTCAGACGTATCAGTATTACAGTGGACTAAAAGGAATTGCAGAGGCATGGCCAAAATCGATTGGAAGGAAACACCATCAAGGATGGCAGGAGTTTCTGGGAACAATTCAAAAGGCACAGGATAGATACATCCCAAGAAAGAGATATTACAAAGGCAGGATGATGCAATAAGAGAAGCCAGGCCAATATCAAAGCCAAAAAGAGGGCATATAATAAACCAAAAAATAGCGGGAAGTTAGAGAATTGGGGAACTTTTAAAAACAAATAGAAGGCAGCTAAAAGTTATAAAGAAGAAAAAGATGGAATACAAATGTAAGCTAGTCAATAATATTAAAGAGGATACAAGAAGTTTTTTTCAGATATATAAAGTGTATAAGAGATGCGAGAGTAGATAATATGATGCTGGAGAGGTAGTAATGGGGGCAAGGAAATGGCAGATGAACTGAATAAATATTTTGCCTCAGTTATCTCTGTGGTAGACACTAGCGTTATGCTGGAAGTTCACGAGTGTCAAGGGGCAGGTGTGAATGAAGTTGGCATTATTAGGGAAGAAGGTGTTTGGAAAACTGAAAGGCCTGAAGGTAGATGAATCACCTGGACCAGATGGTCTACACCCCAATGTTCTGAAAGAGGTGGATGAAGAGATCATGGAGGCATTAGTAATAATCTTGAATGGATCTTGGCATGGTTCATGAGGAATGGAAAATTACAGAAGTCACTCCACTCTTCCAGAAGGGAGAGAGGGAGAAGAAAGGAAATTATTGGCCAGTTAGTCTGACTTGACTGGTTGTCAAGATGTTGGAATCGATTGTTAATTATGTAGATTCGGGGTACTTGGAGGCATATGATGAAATAGGCCTGAGTGAGCATGGTTTCCTTAAGGGGTACTCTTGCCTGACAAATCTGTTGGAATTGTTTGAAGAAATAACAAACTTGATAGACAAAGGAGAACTGGTGGATGTTGTGTACAGATACTTAGATTTTCAGAAGGTCTTTGACAAGGTGTCACACATGAGGCTGGTATTACAGTGAAGGTACTTGCATGGATCGAGCATTGGCTGATTGGCAGAAGGCAGAGACTGAATAAAGAGGACCATCTCTGGTTGGCTGTCACTGACTAGTGGTCTTCCACAAGGATCTGTGTTGGGACGGCTTCTTTTTACATTATACATCAATGATTTGGATGATGGAATTGATGGCATTGTGGCCTGGTTTGAGGACAATACAAAGGTAGGTGATGGGGCAGTTAGTATTGAGGAAGCAGGAAGTCTATAGTAGGATGAGGATGTCATCTTAGACAGATGAGAACTGGCAAAAAAGGACAGGTGGAATACAGTGTCATGATGTATATGTACAGTGTCATGAAATAAAAGCATAGACTATCTTCTAAATGCCAAGAAAATTCAAAAATCTGAGGTGGAAAGGGACTTGGGAGTCCTCGTGCAGGATTCCCTAAATGTTAAAATGTAGGTTGGGTCAGTGGTGAGGAAGGCAAATTTGATGTTGGCACTCATTTTGAGAGGACTAGAATATAAAAGCAAGGATATAATGTTGAGGCTTTGTAAAGCACAGGTGAAGCTTCACTTGGAGTTTTGTGAGCATTTTTGGGCCCCTTATCTGAGAAAGATGTACTGACATTGAAGACAGTTCACAGGAAGTTCACAAAATGATTCCAGGATTAAAAGGCTTATCATATGAGGAGCTTTTGATGGCTCTGAGCCTGTACACACTGTAATGCAGAAGAATAATGGAAGATCTTATTGAAACCAATTGAATGTTAAAAGGCCTCAACGGAATGAATGTGGAGAGGATGCTTCCTCTGGTGGGGGAGTGTAAGACCGGAGGACACAGCCTCAGAATAAAGGATTGACTATTTGGAACAGAGATAAGGAGACATTTCTTGAGCCAACAAGTGGTGAGTCTGTTGTATTCATTGTCACAGGCAGCTGTGGAGACCAAGTCATTGGGTATACATTAGGCAGAGTTCTTGATTAGTCAGAAAATAAAGGGTTATGGGGAGAAGACAGGAAATGGACAGCCATGATGAAATGGTGGAGCAAACTCAATGGGCAAAATGTACTAATTCTGCTCGTATATCTTTTGAACTGTGTCTTATTGGAACTTAAAGTCATTTTTATGTCTTGCAGCATGCAGCTGCCACAAAACAAGAAGTTTTGTGACATAAGTTGGTTATTAGAAACCTGATCTAATTTTGAGATTAGCATTCATTCACTTAACATGGAAAACCATGTAATATGCAAAATGCAGTCCTCCAATTTGCTCTGCAGAATTACAAATCCACTGCTGGCTAACTGAAGGTAAGTACAAAGACACTAATAACTTATGAAATGAAGTTTATTGTTGCAATAAACTGAACTGCCAACCAGAATGTCAGAACAATGATTCATATTGATGACCAATGCCATTTGAAATATATGCTTTCAGTCTTTGTTTTGTGAAATTGTTAATTACACAATCTCATTTAACTTTGAAAGCTGGGCTGACAGAAATATTTCTCTTTAACAATGTTTAATCCAGAATTTAATGTTAAAATATTATTCATATACCCATTGTGTAATTCTGCTTCCATTTTACTTCAGCTGATTTTTATGGTTCTGTTTTTCTCCTAAATTTTTGAAAAATAACTTTTGTTGGAATCAATGGAAGGGAATAATGAATATTTAAGTTAGAATATTTACTATGTAATGCTGGTCTGTAGTATCAATATAACAGCTTTTTTGTGCCTGTTGAGCAGTTTATTCCAGATCTGTAATTTCTTTATTTGGTCACTGTCATTTCTCTTGTCAATGGCGTTCTTATTTTCTTCCCCAAGAATTGACATATATTCATGATACATTTTTTAAGAAGTTGATCTAAAGTTTAGAGTTTACAGTTACTTGGAATTTTTTGTAAGGTCCGAACAAAAAAGTGCACATAGGTTAAGAGAAAATTGGGAGAGAGAGATGTTATTTTCATCCTTGTTCTTGTATAGCGACAGTAACAAGTCTTCCATAATTAGTACATTCAGTGATAGATTCATTAACATTTTGCCAACCTTGTGCATTATAATTGTGTTCAATGTTCATATTCTACATCTGGTAATTAATTGGAAAACAATAAATCTGTTTTAAAATTGTGTTGTAAACAATGTGTAAAGCAGTATCATCTGGCACTTGCTCAGCACTTTGACCGTACTGATGGGATTTTCTGCTTTTTGCAAAAATCTTTCACTTACGTATAGTTACATCCTTAACATCATCTTGATTTAAAGGTCCAAACTGAACATCATCAGGGTTCAGGTCTCGACTAAACCGACGTCGGTTATTAAAGGCATCTTGAATCACAGTGGACAATCTATTGTTCAGGTAATCAATGATGGTCTTGTTTCCATTGTAGGTGAATGATGATACAACAGCAGTGGTTACTATTTCTCCTTGAGACCTGTCGGAGGGTAACATGCAAAGAAAAGTAATGTTTATTTGTAACTTTTTCCCTGTAACAGTAGGGTTATTTGTCCATGTGGCATTTAAATGTAATACTGGAATTAAATGACATTTATCAAAAACAATGTAGAATAAGAGATGTATCACAAAATTGAGAGAGCACTAACCATAACAAGGATACATGCCAGTACGAATGCAGTAGAAATGTATCACATGTATTTTGAGCTATTTCAGAAAGCTCAACATAGATCTTAGGGATTTAAAGAATTAAAAATATGCTATAGATAATTGCATAATATAAAAAATAATGCTTGCCTGCTGTTACTAAGATATGATCAAGATTTAATACATCTTTATTTAGTAGGTAGCACTTATTAGAATTCCATGTATTTTTTCATCCAAGCCTTATAACTTTAAGGCCAGGATTCACCATGAGCTCTCTCCTCATCCACCAGCAAAGGCTTGGCACATCAACCATATGCTTCCGTATTTAGACATGAATTTGATCTACTTGGAGCACTGGAAGTTACGCTCTACTGGAGGAAGAAGCTAATGTGGTTCTGAGCAAAGGATTACTTTTTAGCATGACACCAGCATTTATTTAGTTGCTTAACTTCTTTGCAAATCTTACTCTGCTCAGAATCAGAATCAGCTTTAATATGTCATGAAATGTGTCATTTGCAGCAGCAATGCATTACGGTAAATAAAAAAATACTATAAATTACATTTTAATATACACGAAAATTAAGTAGTGCAAAAAGATAGCAAAAAAAGTAGTGAGGCAGTGTACATGGGTTCACTAACCATTCAGTTTTTTGCAACTCTCCCTCCTGCCTTTTCTTTGAATTTAAGTCCTTAACTCCTTAACCTTCCATATTTACATTAATTGACTTGAAATACCGCATTTCCACAGCCTAATGCTATCGTCATCAATTCTTATTCTTTTTTTCAGATTTCTACTATTCAAATTTTTTTTCATTTGTTTTACTGAATACTTATTATTAATTCTCACTGGTTGAATTTGAAACTGTGTTTAAATCATAGATAATTCTGAAAAGTTTTATTCCTTAGCACACTATTTGGTTTTAAGATTATCTGAAATGTAGTTGATTAAGGTTTCAAATATACCAACCAAAACACAGGGTTAGAATTCTCGGCAAATCTTTCTAAATTGGACAGAATTCCGTAGACCTAAGAAATAAATAAAGAGAGATAAATAAATCCTCCATAGTCATCTTTAAAACATTGAGAAATGAAATTATGCAGCATAATAATTTCAATAAAACAAACATAGTTGTATTTGTAGAGATACATTTAAGGAGATGTGTAGGGTTATTGTAATATGCACAAAAAATAGGCCAATGAGCTTGTTAGTAATAATGCCCATCAAAAATGGTCTGTGGGTAAGTCCAACTTCCCAGCTCTGGGTCCACAGCTCTACAGGTTGTGATTCTTACAGAGCCTGGTCAAGTTTTGTTTTAAATGCAACAGCTCTTCCTCTCTCTATCTGTGGTGAACTACATATACCTGTCTGGACACCACCCCCCCACTGACTGCTCCCGTGGCTCCTCCCACAGACCCCGGTATAAAGGTGATTGAGGCCTAAGCCCAGCCCTCAGTCTCCCGGATGTAGCATGGTGGTCAATTGCTGCTTGTTCTTTCTTCCAGTCAGTAAAAGCTGATATCTCGCCTCACGTCTCAGAGAGTTATTGATGGTGCATCAGTATCATCCTTTTTTGGAAATGATTTCCAAACCTTTTTCCCCTCTAATTTTACTATCAATAAACATAAATTTGAGCCCCATAAATACCAAATAGCTGAGGGAGAAAGATCTTATCTCTGATAAGCATATCGTTATTTTATAGATCTTAATCAATATAGATCTATTTCAATATTATAATTTCTCTTAAATGTCTTAGTAATTTTAGCTCACATAATAGCTTAGAAAATGAAGTAATTGTAACTTAAACACATATAGTTCCAAATGACATATTTAAGATCTTTCAGAAAGTTTTGAAATTGAAATATTCTCGATATTCTATTTTGGGTGGAAATGCTGACCATTTAAGGAAAATACATTCATTATTTAATATATTAGCCTTCTGCTGATAAAACTTTTGATGTGTTTGAATTGAAGAGTAAGATGGGACTTCCTTATGGAAATCTATCGAACCCAGCTTCTGCCCACTTTCCTGACTCAGGCCTAAACTTAGGAAGCTCCTAACTGGACTAGCAAGAGCAAGACAAAACCAATCACTGGTGTTGAGGAAGCTCTGGTCATGTTGTGCTGAAAAAAATCACGAGGGATTTAAAAACTGCAGTATTGTGTAAAAGGAATAAATAGGCTCCTGTTTTAAAAAAAACCTTCACAAATCAAGAGTAATTTCACAGAAAGTATCTAGGGTGGGGAGAGTGTTGATATCTGATAATTTAATATTTTTGTGTCATGATTTTTACAGCTGTAGGAATTCCCAAAGCATTTTGCAACCATCGAATTAGCCCAGTTGCCAATTCCAATCAGTGGCCACTTTATTCATTAATGTAAACATCTAAACAGCCAATCATGCAACTCAATACAGATATGGTCAAGAGGATTCAGTTGCTGTTCAGACTAAACACCAGAACGGGCAAAAGGGTGATGTAAGTGACTTTGACTGTGGACTGATTGTTAGTGCTAGATAGGATGTCTTGTGTATCTCAGAAAGTGTTGATTTCTTGGGATTCTCATGCACAACAGTCTCTGGAGTTTACAGAGAATGGTGCAAAAATCAAAAACATCCTGCCATTGAAAGTTCTGTGGGCAAAAACACCTTGTTAATGAGAGAGGCCAGAGGAGGATGGCCAGACTGGTTCAAGCTGACAGGAAGGCGATGACAATGTGGGAAACTGGATCAGCAACTTTGCAGATGTCAATAGGATGGGGGTGTAGCCATCCTGTGCTTCCACTGCTGCTGCCGGCAGCCCATTCCACGCACTCACCGCTCTCTGCATAAAAAATCTTACTCCTGACATCTCCTCTGTCCCTGCTTCCAAGCACCTTAAAACTTTGCCCTCTCATGCTAGCCATTTCAGCCCTGGGGAAAAGCCCCTGATTATCCACATGATCAGTGCCTCTCATTATCTTGTACACCTCTATCAGGTCACCTCCCATCCTCCATCGCTCCAAGGAGAAAAGACCGAGTACACTCAACCTGTTCTCATAAGGCATGCTCCCCAATCCAGGCAACATCCTTGTAAATCTCCTCTGCACCCTTGCTATGGTTTCCACATGCTTCCCATAGTGAGGCGACCAGAATTGAGCACAGTACTCCAAGTGGGGCCTGGCCAGGGTCCTACATAGCTGCAACATCACCCCTCAGCTCTTAAACACAATCCCATGATTGATGAAGGCCAATGCACCGTATGCTTTCTTAACCACTGTGTCAACCTGTGTAGCAGCTTTGAGTAGCCTAAGGACTTGGACCCCAAGGTCCCTCTGATCCTCCACACTGCCAAGAGTCTTACGATTAATACTATATTCTGCCATTGACTCACCCCAGTTGACTCACAGGTGAAGTGCTGCCTCACCTGAAAGGACTGCCTGGGGCCTGGGATGCTGGTGAGGGAAGAAGTGTGGGGGCAGGTGTAGCACTTCTTCCATTTGCAGGGATGAGTGCCCAGAGGGAGGTTGGTAGGGAGGGATGGGGGGGATGAATGGACAAGGACCTCACCTGAAAGGACTGTCAACTTCACCACTTCACCTGCGAGTCAGCTGGGGTGATATACTGTATCCAGTGCTCCCGATGTGGCCAATTATACATTGGGGAGACCCGCCGCAGACTGGGAACACCGGCGCTCGGTCCTCCAGCAGTGGCAGGATCTCCCTATGGCCACACACTTCAATTCCACAGACTACTCCCACTCCGACATGTCTGTCCATGGCCTCCTCTACCGTCAAGATGAGGCCTCATGCAGGTCGATGGAGCAATACCTTATCTCCCACCTAGGTAGCTTCCTGCCTGCCGGCATGAACATCCAACTCACAGACATCTGTTGATACCCCTGCCCCCCCTTACCCCCATCCCTATCTATTATTTTAGTCTGGTTCTCTTTCTCTCTCTTTTCTCCTCCCTCACTATTATCTCCCCCCAGCCCTACCTTTCTTTCTCTTTTATTTCCCATAATTTTCCACCTTCCCCCTAGCCCATTTCCCTTCAGCCTATCACTTCCTAGCTCTCTATTTATCCCTCCCCCCATTTCTTATCCTCCCCCGACCATTCCATGTTACTTCACTCCTGATGAAGGGTTTCGGCCCAAAACGTCGTCACTACCTCCTCTCATAGATGCTGTCTGGCCTACTGAGTTCTGCCAGCATTTTGTGTTTTTGTTTATCTCCAGCATCTGCAGATTCACTTGGGTTATTCTTTATTTTAAAATACTTTATTTTGGTGTAATACTTTAAATGAACAAATATAACATATTTATGTCATATATAATTCTTAGAATAGCTTACTCATATGCTCTGCCATCCAAATATTGAAAAGAAGTAATAAACCACAATATAAAGTTGGATCATACCTTTCCTGTGGTGATATTAGTCAGAGAGATGTAATTTGGACTGTTTCTTGTGCTTAAGACAGTCACATTCACACCTTGTAGCCTCAATGTAATATTGACTGATCTCTTTGGCATGGCTGAAAACATCAATATTACAACATTCTATGATAAGTATTTCAAAGATTTGGTGCAAATGTTCTTCAAAGTATAAATGAATCTTGACAAAGTCTGCAATAAAACAGTGCTTGGTGTGACAATTATTGTGAAATTCTCAGTACCTGCATTTAGCAAGTTATATTTTTGAACAAATGTTCCATAAGGCCATATAACAAATGAGCAAAATGGAGCCATTTGTTCTATTGACTCTGCTCTGCCATTTAATCATGGCTGATTTATTATCTCTTAGCCTCATTCACCTGCCTTACCCTATAAATTCCAATTCTGACAAAACATTTTGTCAATAAAGACTATCCACATCCAAGAAATGAATAGAGAAGGTTAAAACATGTCTCTTGGCTCCTGCACCAGAATTGACTCATAGCCTTTTTGATTTTAACAGGTGTTATAGGACTGCAGGAAAGAAAAGTCAGGGTGCAAGTCCAGTGTTGGGTTGCAATGTTTGAAATTTCATTACCTAAACTATTAAATCAATGTTTGTAATTTGCCTCCTGTGAAGAATTATTCCAAATTACTTGAAGGCATTAAGTTCATTGTAAGATTTAACCCTGTTTAGATCAATGCCCCCATATCACAAACCACCTGCTTCAAACCATCTATTCTGATATACTAGATGAAAACTTGCTTGCTTTGGTTGGTTGAGTGTTTTCAATTATTTATCATATTTTTAAAAGTTTAAAGTCTAGTTATTATTTGCAAGATGAACAATTCAAACATTTGATAGGATTCAAACAAAGGAGAAATTGAGGAGAGTTTATTTTGCCAGAGCGTGGTGAATTTGTGGAATACTATAAGACATAAGAGCAAAATTAGGCCATCTGGCCCATCGAGTCTGCTCCGCCATTCAATCATGGCTGATCTTTTTTTCTTCACCTCCTCAACCCCAGTTCCCAGTGTTCCCCACCCCACCCATAACCCTTGATGCCATGTCCAATCAAGAACCTATCCAACTCTGTGTTAAATCCACCCAGCAACCTGGCCTCCACAGCTGCATGTGGCAACAAATTACACAAATTCATCACCCTTTGGCTAATGAAATTTCTCCACATCTCTGTTTTGAAAGGGTGCCCCTCCATCCTGAGGCTGTGCCCTCTTGTCCTAGACTCTCTCACCATGGGAAACATCCTTTCCATATCTACTCTGTCTAGGACTTTCAACATTTGAAAGGTTCCAATGAGATTCCCCTCATCCATCTGCTTTTCCTCGTATGATAACTCTTTCATTCCTGGAATCATCCTTGTGAACCTCCTCTGGACCCTCTCCAAAGCCAGCACATCTTTTCTAAGATGAGGGACCCAAAACTGTTCACAATGAATTCATTGCCACAAACAGCTGCAGAGGCCAAGTCATTGGGTATACTGTATTTGACGAGGAGATTAATAGGTTCTTGATTAGCAAGGGTGTGAAAGGTTACAAGGAGAAGGTAGGAGAATGGGTTTAAGAGGGAAAATAAATTAGCTATGGTTTAATGGTAGGTTGAATGGTAAAATTCTGCCCCTGTCTTATGGTCTTGTGGTCAATTCTAAAAACATCTGAGCATCAAACATACAGTACCAGTAAATGTAACATACTTGATAAAGCTTCTGCTTGAAACTGATGTACCGCCTGGTTGCATCTTTCCCCACGGTACTGACTTGGGCACTGGCAGACCGGTTTACAGCCATCAGAACTGATTATGCATGTCCCTCCATTGTTACAAAATGAGGGATAGCATTGTGATGAATCACATGGACTTTTCAATGCTGTGCAGGTGGTTCCATTTCCTGAAATTGAGCAATTCAAATACACATATTGTTATATACAGATACTAATTAGTTATATTACATTAATGTTTTTGTTATTAAATACATTAATAAATCACTAACTGTGAGATTCCCTCATAGAGGATGCATTTAATTTCAAGGTAAAAGACACTACGTGCTGTGATGGATTACTATTATGCTATATAGCCAACAAAGCATTATCATTGCTTCTGACATGTATTGAAATATCTAGTGAAAAATCCTGCAATATTTATGAATTATTATTAAGACTTTAGAATGGAATTTCAAATGAGATTCATTGAACAAAGAGAAAACAGGGAGCTAGTGAGGATGACATGTAACTTAGAAGTGATGAATGCATAATGTATTAATACTCTTATTTATCTTGGCAATAGAAGTCTGATAGAATGAACTGCTGTTAAGCAGACTTCTTGAATTGATTTTGTTGCCATTTAATGTCAAAGGAAATTGTCTGTCTTTATTAAAATGACTGTTATACAGTCCTGTCAATACCTTCCATATATCAACTTAAGCTTGCCTGTGTTCTGTGTTCTGTTTAGAATGCACCTGCTGTTTATGAATACAGTTTAACTTTCTGAAATTAATAGCAACTAATTTGCTCTGGCCTTATGATGGATCAAACGTTGTTAATAAATTAACTGAACTTAATTGGGCAAGGATGCATTCTTGAGGTAACACCTGAGAAGTAAAGCACTAAGCATTTTTCTTTGATTCGACTTTGACTCAGTCGGATATATTTGTTTTGACTCTTGTTAACATCATTCTTAATAAGCTGCTTAGATGCCCATAGTAGTTTTTGTACCTCTGACTTTGGACTACAGAACCCAAGTTTGACTCGGGCTGTATTGAGCTCTGAATCTGGGTGCATCAGCATCAGATTACTGACCGATAAATTATTGGCGATTTGCCTTTTTTTTTGTCATCACGATGATCATGTCAGAATACTTATTTTGAAAGGAGACATTGGAACACTAATTTATCAGATTAAGGTGCTTCCTGTCTTTTGTTCTTTGGGTATGCCTTTTCCAATATATCAGCAAAATGCTGTAATTATATTTAGTGGAAATTCCTGGTATCTGTGTTTTTAGTAATGATATAACATATACATTGTTACATAGTGCACTTGCACATAAAGGCTTGCACTGTGAGATGTGTCAGGATACAGTTTACACAGTGTATTTAAAACACCAAATCCAGTGTTTAATTCACATGAATTTGAAAAATGACTGGCAAAATTACCTGAAAATCCTTGGTTGCATATACAACTATAATTTTTCCCATCAAAGTTACATTGTGCATCCAGGGAGCAAAACTTGCACCAATCACTAGCTGTTGATAGAAGTAGAGCATTGTATGAGTTTAAAATGGTCAGTCTTGGGATTTTCAGAAAAATAAGAATAGGCTTTCAACTTTGCAGCCTGACCTGCACTATAGTTGGAGAGTGATGAAGGAGATGCAGTCAAGGTTTTGGTTATTAGGGAAAACCAGCATTCATGTGACATAACACTTTAAAAAAATCAGCAAACATATTGATTAGCTTTCTATATAAACTAGTAATCCAAAATTGATAAATGCTTATATATATATATGTTTATTGTGTTCTTAAAATTAGCCAGCATCTCTTACTGCACCTCTTAAAAGTTGCTGCTGGTGTTCTGAATCCGACAAAGGAACAATAACTACGTGTAGAAAAGAGCAGGCATCCATATTTTGCATGGCTGTACTGAAGCCTTTTTAAAATTAATTAATGAATTTCTCAATTCTGGCTGACACTAGCATTTCCAGCACTTATTTCCCTTTTCTGATTGTCCTTCCAAAGATGGTAATAAGTCAGCTTCATGAGTCGCACAGTTCTTTTGATGAAGATGCTTACACAGTTCTCTTGGGTAGGAATCACAAGATCTGGACCCAATGATGATGAACAGCCAGCAAGTTATTTTCAAATCAAGATGGTAGAAGAGTTAGACCTTCAGATACTGGTGTTCCCATACACATGCTGCCCTTGTCCTTGTTGTTAAAGGCCATGGACTTGAGTACCTGCTGTAGTCTGCTTTCCTATATTTTATCTGGCAGTGGGTCTTTAATGCCATCGATTGTGAGTTAGTTCTATAAGCCAAGCCATGTCATTTATGGTTAGGTCTTGTCATGCAGTCGCATTCCTTTGGTTTGGCGTGGTAGCTTGAAACACAATGGACTGCTACAGAAAGAAGGCCAGTATATTGGTCATTAACCTGAGTATGCAGCACTGCCCATTGCCTACGATTGCTGAAGTCTCCTTCTGTTCTCATATATGGTGGAATTCACATCAAATGCTCACAAAGCATGGAACATAGTTAACAGCCCTCATAGCTGTCTGCCTAAATGTCTCTGGAAACAAAGAGAAGAACATAATAGCCGTGTGAAAAGGAGAGAATTATAATTGTGGGAAATTGAGGAATCCTGCTGGGATGTCAGGTATCCAAAAAAACCTACCAGGCTGAGAAGAAGATCAACGCATACAAATAAGCTGGAGGAACTCAGCAGATTGGGCAGCATCTGTGGAAACGAGCAGTCAACGTTTCGGGCCGAGACCCTTCGTCAGGAAGTGTTGAGGCCTGACGAAGCATCTTGGCCTGAAACGTTGACTGCTTGTTTCCACGGATGCTGCCCAACCTGCTGAGTTCCTCCAGTTTGTTTGTGCGTGTTGATTTGACCACAGCATCTGAAGTGTACTTTGTGCTGAGAAGAGGATCTAGTGGCTGCAAGAAAGGATGAATTTGTGAAAGTGTGACAAGTTATGAAGGCGCTGTAGGACTGAAGCATTCCTGTTTGTTCAGCTTAGGGAGAAGATAACTAGACCAAAGAGGCAAAAAAGCCAAATTAAATCCCTTGGATTCAATGTTGTAAAACAAGACATGAAAACTTCCAAGGGGGAGGGGGGTGGAATACTTTTTATTGGCATTGTACTACTGCCTCTGGATCCATTCTTAGTGCACTAGTTTTGTACTATCAGAAAAGAAAAGCTTACTACAAACTTTCTTTCTTGCTTTGAACTTCCCCCTGTGCTTGGCCAAGCCTGTCCTTGCCTTAGATACAGCATGGAACAGGACCTTCTGGCCCTTTGAGCCACACCACCCAGCAGCTCCTGATTTAACCCTCGCCTAATCACAGGAAAACTTACAATGACCTATTAACCAACTAATCAGTGTGTTTTTGGACAATGGGTGAAAATCAGAGACAGAAACAGCAAATCCAAGAGAGTCAAATAAGCTGTTGATAGTCAATAGCACAACACGACGTGTAAAGGGTCTAACGGTATCAGTGACCTGGAAAGTAAGGGTGTTGGTCAAAATGTCCCACCCAAGACCAGACTGCTCTGCAGAGTAGGGAGCTCCATAAAGGCAGACTTCACCCACTATGACCCAACCCAGATCCAAACATTAGGCGTAAGGTGCATTGTGCCAAATATTGTGCTGTTCAAGTACTTAAGTGCATGGATCATGTCTCTGCCAAGCAACAAGAAAATCTCAGTTGAAGAGTCAAGTGGGGGAATCTTGTCAGCCATGTCCTTAAGATGTAAATGACTGTGCTCAATGCTCCCATCATCTAATATCACATATGCTTCATTTTTTTTCTTGGGACGTCCTTTCGGGTAGATGCTGGCTAGACATGTTTTAGAGCAGCATTTGGCTTAGAAGCCTTCCCCTCATACGTCTGTGCATGTAGAAGCAGTTACATCTAATACATGTTCAGCTGACTCCACACCGTGCTCTGCTCTGGCTGTGCCAGAACCAAGGTGCTGGCCCTGAAAGAAGAGCTTATATGTGTTGTCACTGTTGCACTCAGTGCAGTGTATGACAGCTTCACCATTTTTGCCTGGTGTGCGGCTGAAGTACAACATTTAAAACATAAATGTTGAGTGCTTCTTTAGAAAGCGTCTCCAGTCTGCAAGAGTGTTTTCTGTGAAACCTCTGCATTTCCTTAAGGGATGAGATTTCTTATGGACAAGACAAGGACTATCAGAGTTCATGACAGAGTTTTCTACGTTAGGTTTGTTTACCATGATAGGGGTGCTGGTTTCCCAAGTTTTTACTGGAGACTTCTCTTTGAAAGAGCTGTTATTGGAAATTGAGAGCATAAAACTAAGGTTACTTTGCATTTATGTGTGGCAGTAGATGAATTCCACAAAGAATGAAAATTGTGGGCATGATGCTTGGTTTTATACCTGAACCCTTCAGTTATCCACTGCTCTTGTATGTTGTTTGGTGGTTTCTCCACTATAGGATTTATTCCTCTTGTGGTGTCTAAGTAATTCAGTCTGTGTGACTAGGCATAGCTCAAATGGCATCTAAAATTAAAGGGATCAGAAGTGGAGAGAGTAAGCAGTTTCAAATTGCTGGGTGTCAATATCTCTGAGATCCTAACCTGATCCCAACATACCAATGAAGCTATAAAGAAGGTAAGGCAGTGGTTGTATTTCAATGGGAGTTTGAGGAGATTTGGTTTGTCTCCTAAAACACTAAAACTTCTATAGATGTACCGTGGAGAGCATTCAGTCTGGCTGCATCACCATCTGGTATGAAGGGGGGGGAGGTTTGGTGGGGGGAGCTACTGCTCAGGATCTAAGTAAGCTATAGGAAGTTTACATCTTGGCTACCAGCCTCCATTGTATCCAGGACATTTTCAAGGAGTGGTGCCTCAGAAAGCACGTCTATCATTAAGGACCCCCACCACCCAGGACATGCCCTCTTCTCATTGTTACCATCAGGTTGGAGGTATAGAAGTCTGAAGGCACACACTCAGTGATTCAGGAACAGTTCCTTTCCATTTGCCATCTGATTTCTAAATGGACGTTGAACTCCAGAACACTACCTCACTATTTTTAAAAGTTTGTTTTTGCACTATTTATTTTAATTTAACTATTTAAAATACATATATATCTTATTGTAATTCAGTTTTTTCTATATTTATTGCATTGTAATACTGCCATTAAGTTAACAAATTCGATGACAGAAGACAGTGATATTAAACCTGATTCTGAATCCGATGAGGTAACCCTAACTTTTTTTGCAGCTTGCAGTTCTGATAACAGAGCTGCAAGGTCCAGTAGTTTCCAGGATGTGAGAGCTTTGAAAAGTCGCTGTCTGCTGAAGAGAGATTTTTCAATTGCCTCTGGAGTGCTATAGCATTTGTCCAGCCTGTGTCATAGCATTTGTAAACCCTAGACTTTGACAAATTAGGAGAATAGACAAAGAAGTAGCAAATGGAATATAGTGTAGCAGAGTGTATGGTCATGCACTTTAGTAGGAGGAATAAAGATGTAGACTATTTTCTAAATGGGGAGAAAATTCAAAAATCAGAGGTTCAGAGGGACTTGGTAGCATTTGAGCAAGTTTTCCTGTAAGTTAACTTCTAGGTTGAGTTGGTGTTAAGGAAGGCAAGTGCAATGTTGAGCATTCATTTCAAGAGGACTTGAATATCATAAAATATCAGAGCAGAATTAGGCCATTTGGCCCATCTAGTCTGCTCTGCCATTTCATTATGGCTGATCCATTTCCCTCTCAGCCCCAATATCCTGCCTTCTCCTTGTATCCCTTCATACCCTCGCTAATCAAGAAGCTATCCACCTCTTCCTTAAATATACCCAATATCTTGGCCTCCACAGGCACCTGTGGCAATGAATTCCACAGATTCAATATAAGTGCAAGGATGTGATGCTGAGGCTTTAGGAAGCGTTATTCAGACTGTACTTGGAGTACTATGAACAGCTTATGACCACTTATCTAAGTAAAAATGTGCTGGCTTTGGAGAGGGTCCAGAGGAAGTTCATACAAATGATTCCAGGAATGAAAGGGTTATCACATGAGGAGAATTTGATGGCTCTTGGCCAGTTCTTATTGGAGCTTAGATGAATGGTGGTGCGAGGAGTATCTCATTGAAACATTTTGAATATTAAAGGACTTAGACAGAATGGATGTGGAGAGGATATTTCCTATATTTGGTGAGTTTAGGACCAGAGGGCACAGCCTCAGAATCGTGGGACATCCATTTAGAACAGAGATGAGAAGGAATTTCTTTAGCCAGTGGATGGTGAAACTGTACTAATTATTGCAGTGGATGGCTGTGGAGGCCAAGTCACTGAGTACATTTAAAGCAGGGTTGAAGCATTATTGGTTCGTCAGGGTTCCATACGTTACCCGGAAGAAGGCAGGAGAATAGGTTAAGAGGGATAATAAATCAGCCATTATGGAATGGCTGAGCAGACTTGATCAGCTGAGCAGCCTAAATTTTCTCCTTTGTCTTGTCGCACTTCTGCCAGAATATCTTATAAGTCACAGCGCTGTGTAAAACTAAAGTTTAGCAATGCGCACTCTATCTGATAATGGCAGAAAATAATCATTTGTTACAAAGGTTTGTATATACAATAGTTTCTGTAATAGAATTTGTTGAGAAAACAATCTCCTTCCAAACTGAAGGCTTGGTCAATAGATTACAGTGAAAATGCTACAAAATTTCAGAATTAAAGCGTTTTTCTTGTGTATTGCTGGAAGTTGGAAATGATAAATATAAATTTGGAAATAAAAGGTAGTAATTGAATAAGAGAGTACATTTGAAATCTCCATTTACTTTCTAGAACTTGGTTGGTCTCTACTCTTTATCAAGGACCATGCTTAATGGTAGTATTTAAATAAGAGAATTGAACTTTAACACACACACACACACACACTTTTATTGATAAGTTATTTTGAAAGTAATGATTCGTACCGGCACATAATTTATAGGGATCTCCATCATACCCAGTCTTGCATGTACATGAGTAATTTCCAACTGTGTTATGACAGTCTGCATTTTCTGGACATATGGAAGTATTATTGCATTCATCAATATCTGAAAGATGATTAAAACAGTTCCAATTTTACTTAGCTGAATTACTTACATCTCTTAAAAAGCAGTACAATTTATCTACAGGAAAAGTATATTATACTTGGGTATGTTTGATTTATAGAGAGTGTGCACACACACTATATATATATTATTTTTCAGATATGACATAAGTCTTTCAGATTATTTTTCTAGGAGTATTTCTCTTTCACAATTCTTTAACTTTTTACTGTTTCTCAGCAATTCATTTTATTACCTATCATTCTCACACCTGTGTTAGTGCAGGGTCAACCAACAGAATCTACTGTCATTTGTATGTTATATAAATATTATCAGAGATTGCATTTTCAATATGAAACAAAATATAACTTATTTCAAACATGTATTTATTGATTTCATGCCACAAAGATAGATTATCAGGGTATTATATAATCAGGCATTTAGATTTATTCTATGTACATTTCTTAACTCTGAGGTTTCAGGTACAAGGTTAAATGAGATAACTGGTTGTTAAATTTGAGAAGGCACCACAAATCATAGTATTTCTGGGGAAGGACTCTGTTCCCATCAGCAAATACTTGGATAAGGACCAAGGCACCTATTTATATTAATAAGCAAAGCTGTAATGGGGAAAAGTTTTTTCCAAGCATATAATTATAATCTGGAATTCATCACCTCTGCTTGTAGGAAGCAATCAGTTTATTCAAAAGGTAATTCAAGGCACTTGAGAGAGAATAATTGGCAAGCAATAGGACAGGAGTATGGGAATGTATTTGTTAAGATTGCTGTGCTATAAGCAGGCATAAACCCGATATGCCATGGCAAGTTGTTTCATTAATTTGCGGCTGATATTTTAGTTCCATTCCCGTGACGTGAGACTCCTGTGATTTGTGTAGCATGCTCAAATCCTCGTGCATGGACAGACTGAAGCAACTTGGAAATGATCCCATACACTGCAGCACATGGTAAGTGCATTTTTTGGTTAAGGTGTGGGATCTGCCTCCCTCAATTTTGACAGTGACTTACAATTGAAAGTTACTATGTAGAACAGTCTTTTTAGGGAAGGAGAGGAGGACTGTGTCCAAATAAAAATTATGCAGGAAGTGTATTCTATGCAAATAATTTTTGTTTGAGAGACAAAAAAACATTAGCTTTCCCCTACCATTTGGAAGCTAGTCCTGAGCCAAAGCACAAGTTCTACATTCAATGATGCAGGTTGCTTGATGTCTTCTTACCAAAAAAAATGTGATGGTGGTATGCAATGCACTTTGGTGAATTGAGCACTGTCCCACCAAATGGAGAGAAAATGCTTCTGCATGGGATGAGACTAAATCTCCACCAGTCACACTGGGCTAAATCCATGTAGCATTTTGTGCCAAAGAACAACCATGGACCTGAGCACAATTCCTCCTTTGCTTTTGATCAGCTCATTTACCAGAATCAGTATTTCTTTGAATCAGTGATCTGTGTGATCTGCCTCCCTCAATTCTTACATTGCATAGATTTAATAAGGCAGTATGTTGAGCTCCACCAGTACAATGCTTGTTGCTCCTTATCCCAGCATCTGCAGTCTCTTGCATATCCATTGCAGCTTTGTGATGCTACTTCTCAGAGTATACATGAACACATTGCATGAGCAAAAATTGGGGTACTACTGGTGGTATTTTGTCAAGCTGTGAAATGGTAATGCTTTCAATTATTGGCAGAATTGTGTTCTGATTTGTAATGTTATCAATTATTTTCTTTTAACAATAATAAAGTCATTTAGCAAATGACAGTATCAGTTGAAGATGCTGTTGATTGCAGATTATATCTAAAAATGACAAGATTCTTTACAAATATTGCTCCTTTTGAACTTCTTTTAGTAATATTATTTATACTTGGGTATTAATTGTTGGTTCCTTACCGATACACAAGGAGTGGTTCATTGGGTTCACCGTGTAACCCTCGTAACAGCTGCAGTTGTAACTTGCAATCACGTTTGTGCAAATCTGTTCGCAAGAGGATATATTTTCTAGGCACTCATCTAAATCTACAATGCCAAATCAATACAGACAAAATCAGTTTGAGACACTTTCTTTGCACCGATCCATATGACCATAAGATATAAAGAGAAGAATTATGCCATTCAGCCAATCGCATCTCCTCCACCATTTGACCATGGCTGATTTATTATCCCTCTCTGGGAGCAGCATTTTGTATTGTAGCTTCTGTTTCAGTCGTGGAACTGTTCTAAATTGCTCCCTTAAAATTTCCTGCAATTTCACTGGGCAAGTTACATAAATAAAAATGCGTTAAACTGGGTGATACCTAAAACTAAAATAATATGATTAATTCTTTAAATCTATAATGTCCTTAAGACATTAAATTTAAGAATAAGTTATTTGATAAATGCATCAGATTCAATTTTCAAAACTCTAGTCCAATATTAAAGCAACAAAAAATTATGATGTAAAAGTCCAACTATTTCAATGGTCAGCATTTTACTATTAAGAATCCTTATTAGTATTATACTTATTTTTATTTTGACCTTTTTATTTCCATTATGGTGAACGTATTTTAATAATGCACTTCAGCAAATAGAAAGCAAAAATGCTCCTACCAAAACATTTTAACCCATCGCCTTTTAAATTATCTGGGCAAGGAGCACAGGTATATCCTTCCAGAGGTGCAGGTTGATCCTTGCAGGTGTCATTCAGGAAGCATTGATTATCCTGGCAAGCATCAAAATCTTCACTGCAATAATCGCCCGTGTAAGCTGGCGTGCAGGAACAGCTGGGGATCTAAATAATGAACTGAGTATTTAGATGGACAGCTTTAGATGCATTAGAATTTTTTTATTTGTTACATTTGCTTTTACTGCCTTTACCAACAATAGGTGTAGTAACACAGGAGCAGAACTGACCACCATAAAATTTTATTAATGAATGAATATTTGGTCCTCGTGTCAATTGTGTTAATCTGTGCTGTTAATTCTATATCTGAAACTGGGCCATAAGACATGGCAGAATCTAGCCAGCCCATCTTGTCTACTTCATGTCTGATTTATCAGCCCTCTCAATCCCATTCTTCTGCCTTTTCCACATAATCTTTGATGCCTTGATTGATCAAGAGCCTATCAAGTTCTGCTTTGAATATACCCAATGACTTGTCCTTCACAGCAGTCTGTGGCAATTAATTCCACAGATCCACCACTCTCTGACTAAAGAATTAACTAGTTTGATATTCAATTCTACTATGTAAGCCTTAAGCAGAAAGTGAAGCTCCAATATATTAACAAGTTGGTATTTTGCTTTCAAGATGGATATGTTTCAATCTATATCTGACAAACTGTACTTTGAGGGGCTGAATGAATCAGGTAACCTCTAAAAAGATGAAATATGCATTGTTTAATAAAAAATTCTCTTACAGCTGACATACCTTAAAGATAGAATTGTTTTTTGACATACTGAAGATTGATCTGGAATAATCACAGCTTGAGTTGATGCTGCAGTTGCATAATGTAAGAGTCAGTCCCAATTCAGATACTCCCTTAGAATCATTGGCTATTATTACAGCAAAGATTGGAGTGGAGGTTGTTGGATGCCAAGAAAAGTTTCCATTTTCTACAGGCAAAAAGAGAATTCATACACAATTTAAGCTGTGCATTCATATTCTGACCTGTTTGTATAGAACTCCCACAGTCTGAAGACTTAAGGTTAGGGTTACAGTACTAAGTTGAGGGCATGTGATGTTGGTGCTGGAAATGAGGTGACACTTGTGGGCTGCTGTCAGCACATCGTTGGATTGTGTTGGTTGTTCACACAGATAAACCACAGATCACTTTATGTACATGAGACAAATAAAGCTAATCTTTATTTTTAAGTTGCTTTTATTTGTGCTGTTACCAATAATGGACAACACTGATATTAACTTTTGTCATCAAAAGGAAAACGTGACCAGGTTAAGATCCGAACTAATTGTACAGAGAAGTAATTCAGAGCATGTGACAGAGGAGCAGAGTTCGTTCAGTCTGCTCCACCATTTCATCATTGCTGATTTATTATCCCCCTCATCCCCATTCTCCTGTCTGCACACCTTATGGTTTGGAGTCTTGCATGCCTCAATGATCTGGTGAGTTATGTTGGCTGGAGTCAGGGTTTTATGCTTTGGGTCAGCCATACCAAGCAGGTCAAAGGGTAGAGGTCTGACTAAAGGTGGTCCACAGGTCTTCAGGTTTAGCTCAGGGCTATCAACTCTGATCAGTAAAACTAAATTGTCATGAAAACAGCTACAAAGGATCCTTCTACATCTGAGTGTGCAGTATTCTTGAGTCTCCACCCAGGACTTGCATGACTGACTGTAATGAAAACTGATAAAGGAAGCCCTGAACACCGCCAGTGATGGAGGACCTTTATAGCCGCGCTAAACGCCAGCGTTCTAAAGGGGGAATAAATAAATCAGTATATCTGACATTAACAAACCCATGTCAAACCCGATGGTTAAAGCTTACCTGTTATTCTGATATCTGGAGAGTCTGTCAGCACTGAAAATGTCACAGCATCATTGTTGGCATCAGTTGCAACAAAAAGAGTGTACACTGGTTCATTAAGGCGAGTTCGAACTCTTGAAGTTCCAGTGATGTTCGGTGGAAAATTCTCTGTGAATGTATCATATTTACCTTATCAGACACCTTCTGTTTGAAGTCACTTAGGGTTTATAAGCAAATTTAAAGTAGTATATACAAAACAAAGATAATAGAAACATAGAAATCTACAGCACATTACAGGCTCTTTGGCCCACAATATTGTGCTGACTATGTAGCCTACTCTAGAAACTGCCTAGAATTACCCTACCGTATAGCCCTCTATTTTTCTAAGCTCCATGTACTTAGCTAAGAGACTCTTAAAGGACCATATTGTATCTGCCTCCACCACTGTCGCCGGCAGACCATTCCACGCATTCACCACTCTCTGCTTAAAAAAACTTAACCCTGACATCCCCCTTGTACCTACTTTCAAGCACCTTAAAGCAATGTCTCCTCGTGTTAGTCATCTTAGCCCTGGGAAAAAGCCTCTGGCTATCCACACGATCAATGCCTCTCATCATCTTGTACACCTCTATCAGGTTACCTCTCATCCTCCATTGGTCCAAGGAGAAAAGGCAAGTTCACTCAACCTATTCTCATAATGTATTCCTGTTTAAAATTAGAACTTCAAAGATGTCAAAAGACAGGAATTAACATACTCTTTAAATTGGTCTCTAAATCAGGAGTGCCGTGGTCAAAAACTAAGATGGCAAGTTATAGGTACTCTATTGCCGTGTTTAATACCATATATCAGTAAATATAAAGGTAGGTTTGACCTCCCCCTATTCAGGAATAAAAAGAGACAGTGTATGAAACTCTGAGCTAGACAGGTAGCATCTGTGTACAGAGAGATAGTTAATATTTCAGGTCAGTAACTCATTAGAACTGCAAATGTTGCAGCACTTGCAGCTTTTTTCGAGCTTCAGCAGCATTATTCAACTGCTGCATTTAATAATTCCTCCTCGGTAACCTATATAATACTCTGAAAGACCATGATAATGTTATCATTCAACAGGTGTGCAACATACTCATTGTGCTGTTCTGTGCTGCAAACGAATTCATGCTTTGCAATGTTGCTGTGCCAAAAGATAAATCATCTGTACTGAGAACATCAAAGATGCAGTTATCGTTTCCTTGGCACGTTTCATTAGCTTTGTCAATTTTGTCTTTATCGGAGGTTTGCAGAAGTTCATCGTAAAACTTGGGAATAAAACTGTTGTTGTTGAAAGTGTACCAATGCTCTCCTATAGCCATATTGTACGTAAATACACTGTTATTCACAGTTGTTTTCCCTAAAAGAAAAAAAATGAACAAATTAACATTAATAAATTGCTCTCTCAACTCACTATAAACATGCTTAAATATTGACCCAATTGCAGAGACAGCCCTTACTCAGCAATAACATTTTGTAATATGTGAAAGTTGTGGCTTACATGTCAGGCCAAAATTTAAGAATATAATTCTTTCATTGGGCAGATTTGTTCCATCAAACTCGAGGTATGTTCCATTAGCAGCTTTGAAATCATCTGTCTTATCATCATTCCAGACACCTAGAGACAGAAATGAACAACAGTGTGCTGCAAAAATCTGAAATAAGATCCCACTTCTTATTATTTGTCCTCATTGTTAATTACTGTATATTGAAGTCATTTTAAATTAATTTAATTTTACAGCAAACTAATCCAATACTGTTGAGTTAAAAATTGAATTTTTAAAGTGTTAAACAGCTCCATTATTTTGAGACTGAAACAAGGCTTTGCTCTCACTTGAATGCTGGAAAGTCTCATTCTTTTTGAAAGACATTTAATATTAATCAAGCTTTACTTATTAACAAGAGTTTGGAAACAGCCACCAACTGCCCACCTAGGCAGCTGATGTCATCATAAGACCATGAGATAGAGGACAAATTAGACCATTTGGCTAATCAAGTCTGCTCTGCCATTTTATCATGCTGATCCACTTTGTCTCATAGCCCCAATCTCCTGCCTTCTCCCTGTATCCCTTAATGCTCTGACCATTCAAGGATCTGTCAATCTCTGCCTTAAATATACATAAAGAATTGGCCTCAACAGCTGCCTGTGGCAAAGAATTCCACAGATTCACCACTCTCTGGCTAAAGAAATTCCTCCTCATGACAATTGAAGCTGTGTTCTCATGTCTTAGACCAGGGGTCGGCAACCCGCGGCTCCGGAGCCGCATGCGTCTCTTTCGTCTCTGTGCTGCGGCTCCCCGTGGTTTGTTAGTTTTTGAAATGTAATTTGAAATTTGAAGATTATGGTGATCTTGT
Organism: Hypanus sabinus; assembly: GCF_030144855.1. NCBI lineage: Eukaryota > Metazoa > Chordata > Chondrichthyes > Myliobatiformes > Dasyatidae > Hypanus > Hypanus sabinus. The sequence goes on from NC_082707.1 coordinate 37,679,927, forward strand.
ACAATTTAAAAATGTTGTGGAGACCCCATTTCCTGGCACATCCGAACTGGCTCACAATTAGCCACCGTTCCGGCTAAGGGAGATAGCCTACGGGGGTTTGTGAGTACGTGTCTTTTGGAGCATCCGCGCCCACGGGGATGGGTTGAGGGAGGCTTTAAAGCAAGGCTGTTTAGTTTGAATAAAGTTACCTTGACTGCAGTGTCTTTATTTTAGCGCTGTGTGTAGCACACCGCTACAACGAGTTTTTTATCGCTATTAATATACATCACCACTGCCAATGCCTGACACCCGCCAGTGCGCACTTTCTTTTAATTCTTCGATCCAAGGTAGGCTAACTATGGAGTAACCTTCAACCCAACATCTTTTTTTCGGAGTTCAAAATGTTTTTGTTGCATGCAGAAATGTAATTTCGTTTTCTCTGCAGGAGTTCATCAATTTCATAAATGCAACACATTATAGTTTGTTTATACATAGCATAAAGGCAAAAAATACCGTTGTATGCAGTGTTATTTCATTTTAAATGTCAAATGGGTTTTGTGGCTCCCAGTGTTTTCTTTTCTGTGGGAAATGGGTCCATATTGGCTCTTTCAGTGGTAAACGTTGCCGACCCCTGTCTTTGACTCTCCCACTAGAGGAAACATCGTCTCCACATCCACTCTATCAAGGCCTTTCGCCATTTGATAGGCTTCAATGAAGTCACTCTTCATTCTTCTGAATTCCAGTGAATACAGGCCAGAGCCATCAAATGCTCTTTGTATGACTTATTTTACCTTTATAATGATTCAATATATATATTATTTTTTCATGAACAAAATTATTAGAAGTATTATATAAAATTACTTTCAAGGTATGTTTATAAACTGTATATGTAATGAAAATGGATTTGAGTCCTATCCCCAAGGCATCTCATTATACAAATATTCCAATATCTGAAAAAAATCCAGAATCTGGCCCCAAGCATTTTGGATACCGGATTCACAACCTGTATTATTAGTTTTATTGTTGTGTTTATCATAAACTCATGAAATGGCAAGGATAGAAGTAAATAACTGGTTATTAAATTGTAGCAAACATGTTATTTTGTTGACTACTCATGTTGTTACTCCTTTTCGTTTCTTGTGGTACATTGGGGGGCAACCTTGCTGTTTCTTTAGCATTTTCATCTGTTCTTATGAGGCCGAATTGCTGGCTCGACACTCAACCCAGCACAGATGGAAAATGAGCAAGGAGCTGGTCGCATTTGAACCTGGGACTACTCACCTCGAAGTCCGGTGCAGATGCTACTGCACCACTGGCCGGCAGATTATTCATGAATGAAGATGTAATAGGGTCAAATACTTACCCAAGAGACCTTCTGTTTTATTTTTCAAAGAATTATCTAATGAAGTCGTGAATGACAAAGCTCCCATTTTTGCTGAAACTGTAATGGATATTCCATCCTGAAAAGTAGCCACTGTCTCATTCTTACTTGTCTTATGAACAGCTACTTTATTTATAAAGTCAGAATTTTCTGTAATAGAGAATGACAAAAATCTACATTCAGTATTTTAACAAATAAGACCATAAAACATAGGAGCAGAGTAGGGCCACTCGGCCCGTCAAATCCGCTCTGCCATTTAGTCATGACTGATCCATTTCGCTCTTAACTCCAGTCTCCAACCATCTACCTGTAAATCTTTCATGCCCTGACCTATCAAGAAACTATTAACTTCTACCTTAAATATACTCAGTGACTTGGCCTCCATAGCTGCCTAAAGCAAGAAATTCCATTGATTCACCATTCCAGCTGAAGAAGTTCCTCCCCATCTCTGTTCTCAATGGACATCCCTCTATTCTGAGGTTGTGCCCTCTGGTTGTAGACTCTGCCATTATAGGAAACATTCTCTCCACAGCCGCTCTATCTAGGCCTTTCAACATTTGATAGGTTTCAATGAGATCAACAACCCCCTCCCATTCTTCTAAATTATTGTAAGTACAGGCCCAGATTAATTAAATGCTCCTCATTTGATGCACCTTCCGTTCTCAGTATCATTTTTATGACCCTCCTTTGAACCCACGCCAATGTCAACACATCCTTTCTTAGATAAAGGGCCTAGAATTGCTCTCAGTATTCCAAGTGAGGTCTCAGCAGAGCCTTATAAAGCTTCAGCATTACATCCTTATTTTTATATTCTGGTCCTCTCGAAATGAATGCTAGCATTGCATTTGCCTCCCTCACCACTGACTCAACATGCAAATTAACCTTTTGAAGGTTAAACCTTTTGAACCTTTCCTTCGTGAAGGAATCCTGCACGAGGACTTTGCATTTTGTAGTTTTGATTTTACTCGCTGTTTAGAAAATAGTCTATGCTTTTACTCCTTCTACCAAAGTGCATAATCATGCATGCAGTTTGATAGAAGAAATGATGTAATACACTCAGTGGATGCTTCATTAGGTGCTCCTGTACACCTGCTTGTCAATGTACATATCTAATCAGCCAATCATGTGGCAGCAACTCAATGCATAAAAGAATGCAGAAATGGTCAAGAGTTCAGTTGTTGTTCCGAACAAACTTTGACCATGGTGCCAAATAGGGTGGTTTGAGTCTTTCAGAAACTGCTGATTTCCTGGGATTTTCATGCACAATAGTTTAACCATATAACAATCACAGCACGGAAACAGGCCATCTCAGCCCTCCTAGTCCGTGCTGAACTCTTAATCTCACCTAGTCCCACCTACCCGCACTCAGTCCATAACCCTCCACTCCTTTCCTGTCCATATACCTATCCAATTTTACCTTAAATGACACAACTGAACTGGCCTCTACTACTTCTACAGGAAGCTCATTCCACATAGCTATCACTCTCTGAGTAAAGAAATACCCCCTCGTGTTTCCCTTAAACTTCTTCCCCCTAACTCTCAAATCATGTTCTCTCGTTTGAATCTCCCCTACTCTCAATGGAAACAGCCTATTCACGTCAACTCTATCTATCCCTCTCAAAATTTTAAATACCTCGATCAAATCCCCCCTCAACCTTCTACGCTCCAATGAATAGAGACCTAACTTGTTCAACCTTTCTCTGTAACTTAAGTGCTGAAACCCAGGTAACATCCTAGTAAATCGTTTCTGCACTCTCTCTAATTTATTGATATCTTTCCTATAATTCGGTGACCAGAACTGTACACAATATTCCAAATTTGGCCTTACCAATGCCTTGTACAATTTTAACATTACATCCCAACTTCTGTACTCAATGCTTTGATTTATAAAGGCCAGTGTTCCAAAAGCCTTCTTCACCACCCTATCTACATGAGACTCCACCTTCAGGGAACTATGCACTGTTATTCCTAGATCTCTCTGTTCCTCTGCGTTCCTCAATGCCCTACCATTTACCCTGTATGTTCTATTTGGATTATTCCTGCCAAAATGTAGTACCTCACACTTCTCAGCATTAAACTCCATCTGCCAACGTTCAGCCCATTCTTCTAACCGGCATAAATCTCCCTGCAAGCTTTGAAAACCCACCTCATTATCCACAACACCTCCTACCTTCGTATCATTGGCATACTTACTAATCCAATTTACCACCCCATCATCCAGATCATTTATGTATATTACAAATAACATTGGGCCCAAAACAGATCCCTGAGGCACCCCGCTAGTCACCGGCCTCCATCCCGATAAACAATTATCCACCACTACTCTCTGGCATCTCCCATCTAGCCACTGTTGAATCCATTTTATTACTCCAGCATTAATACCTAAGGACTAAACCTTCTTAACTAACCTTCCATGTGGAACTTTGTCAAAGGCTTTGCTGAAGTCCATATAGACTACATCCACTGCCTTACCCTCGTCAACATTCCTCGTAACTTCTTCACAAAATTCAATAAGATTTGTCAAACATGACCTTCCCCACACAAATCCATGCTGGCTACTCCTAATCAGCTCCTGTCTATCCAGATAATTATTAATACTATCTCTAAGAATACTTTCCATTAATTTACCCACCATTGATGTCAAACTAACAGGTCTATAATTGCTAGGCTTACTTCTAGAACCCTTTTTAAACAATGGAACCACATGAGCAATATGCCAATCCTCTGGCACAATCCCCGTTTCTAATGACATCTTAAAGATCTCCGTCAGAGCTCCTGCTATTTCTACACAAACTTCCCTCAAGGTCCTGGGGAATATCCTGTCAGGACTTGGAGATTTATCCACTTTTAAATTTCTTAAAAGCGCCAGTACTTCCACCTCTTTAATTGTCATAGGTTCCATAACTTCCTTACTTGTTTCCCACACCTTACACAATTCAATATCCTTCTCCTTAGTGAATACCGAAGAGAAGAAATCGTTCAAAATCTCTCCCATCTCCCTCGGCTCCACATATAGTCTCTAGACTCTAGTCTCTAGACTTTTCAAAGAATGGTGCAATAAACAAAAAATACAGTTCTGTGGGTGAAAGCATCTTGTTAAAAACAGAAGCCAAAGGATAATGGCAAGATGGGTTCAAGTTGACAGGAAGATGGCAGCAACTCAAATAACCACTTGTTACAATGGTGTGCAGAAGAGCATCTCTGAATGCACAACACGTCAAATCTTGAAGTGGATGGGCTACAGCAACAGAAGACCATGAACATACACTCAGTGGCCACTTTATTAGGTACAGGGGGTAGCTAATAAAGTTGCCACCGAATATATTGGCTTCTTCAGGAAATGAAATTGCCACAGTTTTATGAGCACATAAATGTAGGAAGGCCCTCTATGTGAATACTTTCTTAATATAGTCCATTTAAAATTTGAATGTATGATCACAAAATAAACAATATAAAATCAGTTTCTTTCAACTGTGGTTAAAACTAATTTGGCCAAATGTTTTCTAATAGTTATATAGGGATCAAATTATCTGTTCATTACCTTGTGGGAAAAAATTCTGTAAGCACAACATTTAAACCAACTCAACCCAATACATCAAATTTATAGCAAATGCTTTATAAAGAATTGTTTTATGTGTGTATTCAATTAAAATAGTACTGATAGGTTTATTGCATTAAGGTAATACTGCAAAGCATTGAAACAGACTATGAGATAATGGAATATAATGCAGGGATGAAGCAACCATACATTTTTATTAGAATTCTTCTCAAGTTCAGAATACTGAATTAAATGACACGAGGACTTCGCTTGGAACTATCTATGCTCATTATTACTATTCAATGCTTTAAGAAAGATGCATATCGTTTTCTAGCTGACGCTTCAAACGGATATGGCTGTGGTTAAAATTAATCTACTTGTTGTAACCTGTAACATTGATGGTCCTGCCATTAATCATTAGACTTAGTTCATCATCTTCAATGAGATTCCACTGAACCTGCAAGAGAAAATAATGCCAAATTTGTAATTATTATTGAATGGACAAAGTTCATCAGATCGATATGATAATACAGTTTTTCTATTACAAATGCATAGCCTTTGCTTTTTTCTGAAGTTAAGATGTTTTCCAAATGAATTTTCAAACATGATGATTTTTGAATATATGGAGAGCAGTCATCGGAACAAAAGGCTAGGTGATGTCAAAGGAACTGGTGCTCCAGGTATGATGAGGGCATGTGTACTGCTGAAGGCTCCCTACAGTCGTTAGTTCCTACAGTATGTCATCTGGCTGTACTTGATTCAGAAGAATTAGGAATGAATTTGAGAAATATCATTGGCCCATAAAGACCAAGGGGAAATCTTCAATCAGTAACACAGGCAGATAGGACATGTTCACTGGACAATACAACTGGCATGTAGAGTTGGGCTTGAAGGCTGTGTTTCCCAGCTTATGATCCTATGGCTCTGACAGTGAAGATGACTGTTTTTTACATTAAAGGGACCCCCAGAAAATGAAGAGACTAACTCAGTACTGCTATCTTACCTCATAAGCCACTGACACCCTTTATTCAAGTAGGCTTGTTTGCTATAATTCAGCAAGAAGCAGCAGATTATCAGATATTGGAGGCAGGAAGAAACATACACGTAAGTCTTGTTGCACTGCTATTCTGAAATTTATTATGAGTTTGAAGATGCTCATTTTAGTTGGTGTGGGAGCAGCATAGAAAGTATTACATCATTCCTCAAACTTGAGGCTTGAAGTATGTCAATGCTGGGAAAGTTGAGGTGTTTGCAAAACTCAGGAAAAAACACACAACCATTCTGCTTTATGATGGGGTTATACTACAGGACTCCCAGTAGCCAGCAGGCACAGATATGTCAGCTGATTATGGGCAGAATTAAAAACAACAGGGTAGTTGTAGTAGGTGGCTTTAATTTCCCTCAGTATTGACTGGGGAAAAGATTAGTGCCAAAGGTTAGATGGAGTTAACTTTTTTGTGTGTTTCTGGATATAGTATGTAGATACCCAACTAGACCTTAGCTAGGTCAACAAAGTTTCAGTGGGACTGCCATTTTTTGGGAACAATGATCAGAACTCCCTGAGTTTTTAGATCATTATGGAGAATATACAAAGACATGGGGGAAAGTATTAAATTGGAATAAGAGTAATTACAACAGTATTAGAGCAAAAACTGAGGAAATTAGATTGCGAGGAGTTGTTAATAGTAAGTCCGCGTCTGAAATATGTGAGTTGTTCAAAGGTCAGCATGTTCCTCTGAGGATGAACAACAACAGGAAGATTCAGAAACCATGCATAACGAGAAGTTGCATATTGCAAAGGTCAGCATGTTCCTCTGAGGATGAACAACAACAGGAAGATTCAGAAACCATGAATAACGAGAAGTTGCATATTTATTCAGAATGAAAAAGGAAGGACATGCAAACTTTAAGAGGCTGAAATTGAACAAGGCCTTTCAGGAATATGAAGGGAGCGGCGGAGAATTTAAACAGGAGGTCTAAAGGGGGCTGAAACATACAGGTAGGATTGATGTAGACTGCAATTATATATTAAATTATACTTATCCATTTCTGTTCCATTGCTTGATTGATAGTGAAATGTAGCAAAGAATTAAACAGAAATGGTTAAATATAATTATGGACTAATTGAATCCTATATCACTTCCACTTGCATGTCTAGGCATCACTCAAATGTGAATCAAATTGGCATCTGATGCGATTGAATTTCATCACTTATGAAATAAATTACTGATAAATTTATGCAATTTGAACATTTACTTGCCTGAAACAGACTTTTTATTTGCTGATTCAGGAAAAGGCACCTCACCTTAATTCAGACAGCAGGATGTGAAAAGTCAAGACTTAGTAACCAAGTCTTGGGAGCATTGATGCTACTTATCCTGCTAACATTCTGATGTCTGGACATCGTACATCTTTCTGTGAATGACTCATAGCCAGCATTAATCACCTTTGTTCCAGTGGGTCCTTGTGCTGCCAATGTTACAAAGATTGTTGCCTGTGATGTTTTATTTTCTCCAGCTCTGATGGTTCGTCCCTGTAAGCTGAACGTCAGTGCATCATTTTCATCTCTCACATTTAATAGGATGAATTCACCCAGTCCATTAAATGTGTATTGTACTCCATCCAGCGTCACGACATGAGGGTCTCCAAAGAAGAAACCTGGTCAATTAACATAATTTTATAAATTACTATTTGGATTAAACACTTACATGTAAACTATTTTCAATTCTAAAATGATGCTGAAATGTAAAAATTGTGCATCACATCGCTAGTTAAAGACATTTGGGAAGAAAACTAGTGAATTAAGGAACCACTATCTTAACATATTCTTGTAAATTTATTAGTCTATGATTAAAGTTGGCGAACACTGCAAACATTTGTTGTTTAAAAAAGCATCAGTACATCTGTAGAGATCAGGTTTGAGGAATCCAATTGAACCTTTTCTAAAGTATTCAGATGGACCAACCAATAGTAGATAAACCAATAATTAATGCTTAAGGAATTGATAGCAGATTACTAACATGGAAAAAATCAGCTGACTAGCAGGAAACAGATTAGGGTTCTGATGTTGATGTTTAAGTTGTCAGGACATGATTGAAAGTGTTCCATAATTATTTATATTGGCAACAGTGATGCTTGGTTTCCTTACAATTTAGATGATAGGTTAGAAAGCCACTTTTACAGTTGTGCAAAAGAGTTGGAGCTGGTGATACTGGAAGTCGTGAGGGTGGAAGCATCAAATCATAGAAGTGTAAATGTAAAGATTAAAAGTAAGTTTTATTTGTCACATGTAAATTGAACCGTGGAAACCATACAGTGCAATGCGTAGTTTGTGTCAGCGCCCAACATAGTCTGAGGAGTGTGCTAGGGCAGCCTAAAAGTGTTGCCATGCTGCTGGTACCAACGTAGCATGCCCACAACCCAGCAATCCTAACCCTAACCATATGCCTTTGGAATGTGGGAGGAAACCAGAGCACCTGGAGGAAGCCCACCCATGTTATTAGATGAAGTGAATGCACAAAAGTGTAGTAAATGGAGTTAAGCAATGTAGGTGAATGTTAAAATAGGGGACAAGCTCTCCTCTACAATCACTCTGAGCACCGGTGCCCCACAAGACTCTATTCAGCCCCCTGCTGTACTCACTGTACACCCATGATTGTGTAGCCAAGTTTCCATCCAACTCAATATATAAGTTTGCTGATGACACCACAATTGTAGACCGTATCTTGGGTAATGATGATCTGAGTACAGAGAGGAAATTAAGAACCTGGTGGCATGGTGCGAAGACAATAACCTATCCCTCAATGTCAGCAAGACGAAGGAATTGGTTGTTGACTTCAGAAGGAGTAGCGGACCGCACGACCCCATCTACATTGGTGGTGCGCAGGTGGAACAGGTCAAAAGCTTTAAGTTCCTCAGGGTGAATATCACAAATGACCTGACTTGGTCTAACCAAGCAGAGTCCACTGCCAAGAAGGCCAACAAGCGCCTTTACTTCCTGAGAAAGCTGAGGAAATTTGGCCTGTCCCCTAAAAACTTCACTAATTTTTATAGGTGCACCATAGAAAGCATTCTTCTAGGGTGCATCACAACCTGGTATGGAAGTTGTCCTGTCCAAGACTGGAAGAAGCTGCAGAAGATCGTGAACATAGCCCAGAACATCACACAAACCAATTTGGCCAGATTTGGGAACAGCTTCTTTCCAACTGTGATAAGACTGCTGAACAGATCCTGACCCGGATCTGGGCTGGACCTTCCAAATATCCGGACCTGATTTGCACTACCTTACTTCCCCTTTTCTATTTTCCAATTATGATTTTTAATTGAATTTTTATTATATTTACTTCAATTTGTATTTCTGGGAGCATGAAGCGCAGAAACAAATATCACTGTGATGCTTGTATGCTCTAGTATCAATTGTTTGGTGACAATAAAGTATAATAATAATAAGTTATGTTATGACATCACAAAACATAATGGATACTAAAGAGTATATTACAGGTAGTGAAACACCACAAGAAGCAGAGTTCCAAGGCAAATCAATAGGTCCACATATCACTATCCAGGAGATTTGAAGAAAATAGGATAAAATTCTAATATAGTGCTGCAGAATGCTCTAGAGAAGTAGGTTACCAGTGGATAAAAGCTGTAGCTTCACAGATTCATGTTTGACTTTGTTGTAAAATGAACCACCCAGAGTATCAGAAATGAGAATGAATACATCGACTTTGGAAAGAGAGATGCATTGACATATTAGAATAAAACATGGGCAAAAAAGTTAAATTTCAAGAGAGATTGGGCAAACTGGAATTTTATTTCCAGGAAATTAGATGCCATTGATCAGTTCCTAAAGTGTCAAAAAAAAACTTGCTCCTTTAAGAACTAATAGCACATCTCAAGGAAAACTATTTTCACTGGTCAGTCATCCTGAGATATGTGGGCTTGGGTGGAAAATGACTTTTTCAGGAGTGAAGTTAGGAAATTCTTCACCTGCAAAGGATGATTCAAGCTTGGAGCAAAGAGCAATTGAAACTCAATAAATTGAGAATATGAAATATTCTTAATTATTATGTTATTGTTATTAACCAAAACTACAATAGTAATATGGGGAAAGGCAGGCATAAGAAATTAGGTAAAAGAGCAAATGGTGGAATAAGATTAATAAGATTGGGGAGAAGGGTTACGTTCTGCTACTAACTCTCTAACAATTTTATTTCATTTACTTGAAAGATGACAAGCCAATGGAAGTGCTCATGCTGCTATAAATAAAATCCATACATTTATAATTGTTTCTGAAGAAGACCAAATAATACTAACACACCTATTTGTGGTGGAATGTATCCTGCACAGAAGTCCAAGGGTCTCTTTTCTCGGTAGAGAGCACAGTAAGAATCATCACCAGAATCTCTGCAGCAGTCATGAAATGGGTCAACTTCCATTTCTAAACAGGATCAGAAATGAAAATGCTGATTAAAGGTACTTGACAACTTGCTACCACGAGTGCTGTGATTAGCATACCTTTGACCATAGTCTCCTGGTGGTGAAGGAGGTGGATGTTTAGGATAGCAAATACCATTCATCCAAGTAAACTTTTCTAAAAGGCTCCTTTAGAGCCGCTTTATTAGGTACCTCGACAATCCAATTAAGACCATATGATATCGAGCAGAATTAGGTAGATCAATCAACTGGTCCAGATGTACTACACCCAGGGTTCTGAAAGAGTTAGTTGAAAAGATGTTTCAAGAATCACCAGATTTTGGAATCATTCTGGGGTCTGGAAAATTGCAAGTGCCACTGCACTCATTAAGAAGGGATTGAGGTGAAAGGAAGTAAATTATAGCCCAGTTAGCCTGACTTTAGTGGTTGGGAAATGTTGGAGTCCATTATTAAGAATGAGTTTTCTGGGTACTTGATAAAGTAGTAATCTTTAGTAAAGGGGAAATCTTGCCTGACAAATATGTTGGTAGGCTTTGAGGAAATAATAGGCAGAATAGAGAAAAAGGAGAATCAGTAGACGTCGTGTACTTGGATTTTCAGAAGGCCTTTGACAAGCCACACATGAGGCTGCTTAACAAGATAAGAACTTGTGGTGTCACAGGAAAGATGTTAGCATGGATAGAAGATTAGCTGATTGGCAGGAAGCAAAGAGTCAGAATAGAGGGGGCTTATCCTGGTAGGCATCTCTTACAGTCCATGTTACGTCTCAACTCATCCCACTGATGATAATTTTACCCTATCATCTGCTTGCCCTTTCTAACAGTTACTGTTGCCGACCTGTAAGCTTGAACCAGTTTGGTCTTTCTCCTCTGATCTCCCTCATTAACAAGGCATTTTCTCCCATAGAACTCCCGCTCACTGGATTTTTTTTGTTTTTTGCACCATTCTCTGTAAACCCTAGAGAGAGTTGTGCATGAAAACTCCAGAAGATCAGTAATTTCTGAGACACTCAAATCACCCCACCTGATACCAAGAATCATTCCATGGTCAGAGTCACATTTCTTCTCCCTTCTGATGCCTGCTCTGAACAACAAGTGAAACTCCTGGCCATGTCTGCATGCTTTTATGCATTGACTTGGTACCATATGATCAGATTAGGTACTAGATACCAATAAAGTGGCTACTGGGTAACATACATATATGTTACAAAGATTTTGTGCAATTAGAAGCAATGTCTCAGAGATGAAGATCCTAACTTCCTTGAGTTGTAACTGCTCCTGTTACTGACCTACCAGTCAATGATGATCCTAAACTCTAGGGACAGTTACTTTAACCCTTCTTTCAGATGTTCACTGGATTGGCACATATGATGTGAGTTCAATTTTGAGAAATGCCACTTGTTGGATATGTTAACTTGTCCAACAATGCTGACAATTGGAAGTAAGTCTGCTCAATCAGGGCCATGATTTTTTTCTCTTCTTTTTATTCCTAAGGTGGACCTAAGCATTCATCACATTTTAAAATACTGCAATTGTTGGGCCAGATAGAGTATGCAACTATACACTTGGCTGCATTGAGAATGCTCAGCTCTTTCTTGATGACTTCTTGAGTAAATTGAGTTGATTGAAGATTGCACATAATGTGAAAGAAAATTCAGGAGATAAGTGTCAACGATTATCTACTTGGCCCTTAAATTATTTGCAAATACTTTCAGCCTTGTCCTTTGTATACATGCACTGGGATCGGTCATTGATAGCGCTGGGGAGAGAATGTAAATATCTTCCTCTCGTTGGTTTCTCAATCCTCAACTATTTGGATGTGCCTACTATTGCATGGCAGTGTTTTCTTTTGTTTATTATTTTCTGTGATTGCTTAAATCTGCTTATAATATGACTTTTACAGGTTAGAATGCACGTATAATAAATCAATATTAAATTATGAACACGGATGTTATAAACTTCCTGGATTGGTTTAGTAAGATTTGAAATGATTATTTAAAGTTGTCAGTTATTTTCATACCTTTGTATTGATTTCGCAGAGGTGGTAAAATATTGTCCCAAAAATTTCTCCACTGCATTCTATAGTACAGGTAGCTTATCCACCACCAAGACCATCGATCAAAGTGAATCCAGGGTGTTGGAACAAAGTTTTCTTTTTCACCATAGATTAAAGCAGTATTCCATGAATAGTAACATCGCATTCCTGAACCATCTGGGTTAGGGAACCTGCTTTGCATCGTGAGGTATAATGCTGGAAAATTAAATAAAAAGAAATATTTTATTTTAAAAGATTTTATTATAAAATCCTCAGCTGGGGTTTTTAATATAAAGTGACTGACTGAATCTTCTGGAAAATGGTGGGTTACAATTGAAAGACTGGTGAGATCACCCATATTTAAATTTCATTCAGAAAACCCTTTGGAACATTAGAAATAGGAGCAAGAATGTGCCCTTTCAGTGCACTCTGTCATTCATCAAGATCATGACTGATCTTTTCTCGTGCCATTTCCTAGCATCCAGAAATTAATCAGTTTTGTTTTGTATGGACGTACTACTGGACTTCTGCTACTCTCTGGGATTTGAAAAGTGGATCCCCAGAGAGATGCAGAAACCCAGCTCTGAGTGAAGAAATTTTCCCCCTCTCAAACCTAATTGGGATATCCCATGTTTTCAGCTGTCCCTGGTATCAGACTCCTCACTCTCTCTAGTCAGTTAGTCCCCTAAAATACGTTGGAAAGTTTCAATGAATTCTCTTCTTAGTACAATGTGGCCGTCAATTTGCTCAATGTGTCCTTGTACAGATCCACCAATCTTAGACCTGGAGTAGTGAATCTTCACTGCACTCTCTCTCTGTTCTTAGTTAAGGAAACCTAAACTACAGTCTCATCAAGCCGCTATACAATTGCAAGAAGACTTTCTTATTCAGTTGATCATACTCTTTAGCAATAAAAGCTAACATACCATTTTCCCATTAATCACTTACCTCCCTGCATGTTGGTCTTCAGTAAGCACACATAGGTCCCTTTAAATATGAACACTTCTCAGTCTCTCATCATTTAGCAAATGTTCTTCTCTTAAGTGCTCTAAAGTGGATGATCTCACATTTTCTAACATTATATTCCTTCTGGCTATGTTCCCCTTCACTCAATCAGCCTTTAACCCCTGAATCCTCTTCACACCCTTGTTAGCACTCTCCATCATTCCTGATTTAATGTAATCAATAAAAACGGAAATACGACATTTCACCTCAGTTAAATCACTGACATAGATCATGGGATGATGAGACTCAAGTACTGATCTCAGTGTGGCCCAACAGTCTGTCAACCAGAAAGTGATCTACTTATACCCATTTCTTGCTTCCTGACCAATGACCAATTCTCAATCCATGTCAGTACATTACTTCCTATTTCCAGGTGCTCTACCCAACCTCCTGTGCAGCCTTCCAAAAATCCAAATTTATCATATCTGCTGGTTCTTCCTTATTTATTCTATTCTGTCTGTCTGTCCCATCTTCAAAGATTAGACAAAGTTGACTTTTTTTCATAATTTCATGTTGACTTTGCAGAATCTTACTCCTTTCGAGGTGTTCCATTATCAATTCTAGCATTTGTCCCATTGATGTTAGGCTAACGAATCAGCATTTCCCTTGATTTCTCTCTCCAAGTACTGTAAAATTGTGCAGTCAGTGAGATTGAAAACCATCAAAGAAATAATTCCCGAAGCTACCCAATAGTGGAAGATGATAAAGTGCTAAGTTAAAAGACAGGATCTCCAGGGTTGTCATCTCAGGACTGCTACCCATCCCACATGCTAGTGAGTCCAGAACTAGTAAGATTATGCAGTTTAATACTTTGCTGAGGAAATGGTGTAGGGGGGAGAGCAGAAGATTTTTGGATCATTGGCTCTCTTCCAGGGAAGTTGGAAGTTGTACAGAAGGGATGCTTTGCACCTGAATTGGAGGGGGACTAATTTCCTAGTAGGAAGGTTTATTACTGCTGCACAGCAGGGTTTAAACGAGAGTTACAAGGGAATGGAAACCAGAGCGCCAGAACAGTTAGTGGAGAGTTTTTGGAGGCAGATGCTGGTAAGACCTCCAACAAAGATACTACAACTGTCCTGAGCTGCATATATTTCAAAGCAAAGGGTATTGTAGGGAAGGCAGATAATAGTGCAGAAGATGAGCTAGCTGGTTTACAACCAGAGGCAATGTGCAGTGAGGAGAGGCTGTTGATAGGGCAAAATTGAACTCAAGATGATGAGTTGTAATGTAAAAGGCAGACAAAATTGTAAAGGGTGAATACAGGACTGAAGGCATTATATTTGAATTTGAGCATTATACAGAATAAGATGAACTTGCAGCACAGTTGCAGATTGGCAGGTATGATGTTGTAGGCATCACTCAATCATGGCTGAAAGAAGATGATAGCTAGAAACTTAATGTCCAAGGATACACACTGCATCGAAAGTACAGGCAGAACAGGTGTTGCTCTGTTGGTAAAATTTAAATCAAATCATTTGAAAGAGGTGACATAGGGTTGGAAGATATTGAATCATTGTTGGTAGATCTAAGGAACTTCAAGGGTAAAAAGACCTTGATGGGAATTATATACAGAGTCCCAAACAGTAGTAAGGATGTGGTCAACAAATTACAATGGGAGATAGAAAATGCATTCCAAAAGGGCAATGTTACAATAGTCAAGTGGGATTTCGATATGCAGATAGATTGGGAAAATCAGGTTGGTGCTGGATTCCAAGAGGGGAATTTTCTGGAGTGCCTATGAGATGGCTTTTTAGAGCAGCTCGTGGTTGAGCCCATGAGGGATAAGCTATTCTGGATTGGGTGTTGTACTGTGAACTAGAACTGATTAGAGAACTTAAGGCAAAAGAACCCTTAGGGGAAAATGATAATAATATGATTGAATTCACCCTGAAATTTGAGAAGGAGTAGCTAAAGTCAGATGTATCAGTATTACAGTGGAGTAAAGAGAATCACAGAGGTGTAAGAGAGGAGTTCGTCAGCATTGATTGGAGAAGAACAGTGTCAGGGATGACAGTAGAGCAGCAATGGCTGGAATTTCTGGAACTGATTCAGATGGCAAAGGATATATACATCCCCAAGAGGAAGAAGTATTCTAAAGGAAAGATGACATAACCATGGCTAACAAGAGGAGTCAAAGCTAACATGAAAGCCAAAGAGAAGGCATATGATAGAGCAAAAATTAGTAGGAAATTAAAGGACAGGGAAGCTTTTAAATACCAACAGAAGGCAACTAAAACAGTCATTAAGAAGGTAAAGGTGCAAGCCAGCCAATGATACTAAAGAACATACCAAAAGTTTCTTCAGTGAAGCAAAGTGTAAAAGAGATGTAAGAGTGGATATCTGACTATTGGAAAATGATGCGAGAGAGATCGTAATGGGAGACAAGGAAATAGCAAACAAACTGAATAAATATTTTGCACCAGTCTTCACTGTGCAAGACCCTCACATTATGGTGGAAGTTCCAGATGTCAGAAGGGGCTTGAAATGTGTGAAGTTACCATTGTGATAAACCCCTAGGTTTATCTTGTTGTGGACTGTTTTTAAGAGAGAGTACCTGAGTGACGTCAGCCACCTGCTTTTTCGGCTCCTGTTTGATCCTTACTGAGAGAGAGAGGGGCGGAACTATTTGACTCTGCTGCTTATTTTGATTTAAGCAAGGACACTCACTCCCACACAGTCAGTCACAGTTGGAGTTGGACAATGGAAGGAAGCCAGCAACTAAGGGGGTCACTGGTTGGAACTTTCAAGTGCCCACAAGGGTGGGTTGAACATCCACCCAGCACATCGATGTGGCTATCACATTATGTGATTGGGACAACCTTGTGGAATTTACCTATGTGTTAACCCTTGCCTGGGTGGTAGTTCCCTTTGAAGATGGTACCCCTGTGATAAGCTACTTTTAGTGATAATTTGTAAGTGGATTTGGAACGACGACCGATAAAACTTATGGCGATTGTTATCCCATTTTACCACCGTGGAACCTGTGGAATACGACATAAATGCCTTCTCTCAACATTCACCTTGGATTACAAATATCTCTCTCGCATCATTTAATCTGTGGATGAACTGAACTTTCATACCTTACCATCTCAAGATTTTAAGCCTGGTGCCACTGAGCTCAATAGTTTGGGAGTTATATTTACACATATGTATACTCATAACACTTAACTTTTGATTATTCTTGTTTAAGTTACCATATTAAGTAGACACTAATAAAGATAGTGGTTTTAACATCAAAACCAGACTCCAGGTGTGGTCTATTGCTGCTGCTTCATTTAAACTGTTACGGGTATGTAACGAAATTGAGGCCTGTGTTCGGGATATGAAGAAATTTGGGGGCTTATTGATCGATCAAATACTGATTTTATTCGGGAAATCCCTTTTGATTTGTTTGATTTCAAAATCAGCAGCAATGGGGGTTGATAAATTTCTGGCAGCGCCATCCTCTGAGGTGTTAGATGATGCCAGGAGGGTTGAGTTGATGATGATTGCTAAGAAGTTAAACCTTAAGGTGAAGTGGACAAGGAGGAGGGCACAGATGCAGAGGATAATAGCCGAGTATTACGTATCCGAGAATGTGTTTCAAGTGGAAGAGTTGGAATAGTTTCTAGAGGGTAAACCTACTGAGCGTGAGCTCCAGTATCAGATAGAAAAATTAAAGGTGGATGCTGAGGATAGGTGAAGACAGCACCAGTTCGAGTTTGAGTTATGAGTAAAACAGCTCAAGGCTGAAGAGACAGAAAAACAGAAGGCGGAAGCAGAAAGACAGAGGCAGTTTGAGCTGGAAAAGCTGGAGAAATTGTAGCAAGGAAGTCTAGTGCTAGACCCTGGCAATGGGTTTAGTGTCAGTCAGGAGGTTAAATTGGTACCTCCATTTGATGAAGTAGAAATTGATAAACATTTTTTGCATTTTGAAGAGGTGGCTCAGAGTCAAAAGTGGCCTGAAATTGACCTGTATTGTTACAGTGTATTTAAGGGTAAAGCCCAACAAGCTTATTTGGCCCTATCACTTGAAGATGCAGATAACTATGATATTGTGAAACAGACAGTGCTTTAAGCTTATGAGATGGTTCCGGAAGCTTATAGACAAAGGTTTAGAAATTTGAAGAAGACTATGACCCAGACTTATGTGGAATTTGCTTATGAGAAGCTTGTGTATTTTGATCATTGGTGCACATCTAAGAATGTAAATGATGATGTTAACAGCTTGAAAAAGTTGGTTTTGATTGAAGAATTCAAAAGGTGTGTCCCTGATGATATGAAGACATATTTAGATGAAAAGGATGCTGCCACTTTACGGGAGTCTGCTAGATTAGCAGATGAGTTTGCTTTAACCCACAAGGCTAAGTTTACCCCAAATAAAAGCTTCCAAAAGAGTAGCAGGGATAACTCACAGGGTAAACCAGAAACTCAATTGGGAACTAGTGACAAAAGTAAGGATGAATGGAGACAGTCGAAGGAGAAATATTCTGGTCTTACTTGTTACTATTGTAAGAAAGCCAGCCACACAATGGCTAATTGTTCCGCTCTGAAGAAGAGAAGGGAAAAGGAAAAGGTGACAGTTTCAAATGCCTGTGTCAGTATGCTGAAGGACAGAAAAACCCACCGGGTTCTGAACGTCCTGTTGAGGCTTAGGTAAGGACTGAGGGGTTTGACGGAGTTAAGGAGGGATTCAATCATTTTATATAAGATGGGTTGGTGTCAGTGAATGAGGGGTAAACCCCAGTACTAGTGAAAATTCTTCGAGACACTGGGGCTTCTCGCTCACTTGTATTAGACTGCGTTCTAAAGTTCGGTGATAAGACTAAAACAGATGAGCTAAATCTTATTAAAGGTATTGGGAAATGTGTTGTTTCTGTACCTCTGCATAAGGTAATTTTGAAGTCTGAATTGTGTTCAGGACCTGTCAAGATAGGGATCCAACCCCAGTTACCGATGAAGGGTGTTCCTACGTTGTTGGGAAATGACATAGCAGGGGGTGAAGTTTATCCAGCAGTGCAGCTGACAAGTAAACCAGGCATTGATGACCCACAGATGGATGTTGATATTTATCCTGCCTGTGCAGTAACATGAAGCAGGACTAAAAAGTCTGCCAACGCAGACAGTTCTAATGCCCAGGCTAGCCAAAATCGGGATTTAGGTGATGATAACTTGTCAGGGACTTTTCTGCCTTCAAAGTTTCAACAGGATTCAGAGAGTAAGTCTGATAAGAAAGGTGTATCTTTATCTAGGAAGGAGTTTGTAGCAGAACAAAATTGAGATCCTGAGACTGAAGCTTTAAAAGAAATAGCTCTCTCAGATGATGAGATTAAAAAAGTGCCAGTAGGGTATTATCTTAAGGATGGGTTATTGATGAGGAAGTGGAGACCACCTACTGTACCTGTGAATGAGGAATGGGCAATTGTTCACCAAGTTGTAGTTCCTAAAGTCTATAGGACTGAAATTTTAACTTTGACTCACAGTGTGCCTTTAGGTGGACACTTTGGGGTGAATAAAACTGTAAACAGGATTAGGAAAGAATTTTACTGGCCCAATCTGAGGAAAAATGTTGTGACCTTTTGCAGAACTTGTTGCACCTGTGGGTAAACCTAATCAGGCCATCCCAGTGGCCCCACTTCGGCCTGTACCTGCTTTCGGTGAACCTTTTTCCAAAGTTATAGTGGATTGTGTTGGCCCATTGCTAAAGACAACTGCTGGCCATCAGTACCTGTTAACCATTATGTGCACCGCATCCGGATTCCCAGAGGCGATCCCTCTCAGAAATGTTAAAGCTAAAACTGTGGTGAAGGCTTTCACCAAGTTTTTTTACTTTGTTCAGTTTGCCTGAAGAAATTCAATCTGATCAAGGCAGTAATTTTACATCAGGATTATTCCAGCAGGTAGTTTGTGAACTGGGAATTGTCTGTGTACCATCCAGAATCACAAGGAACTTTAGAAAGATTTCATTCTACCCTCAAAACAATGATTAAGACATACTGTATTGAGAATGCAAAAGACTGGGATGAAGGAATATACTTGCTCCTATTTACTGTAAGAGAATTGGTGCAGGAATTGCTGGGTTTTAGTCCATTTGAACACATATTTGGTCACAGAGAGAGGGGATCTTTGACCTTGCTGAGGGAACAGTGAACTGATGAAAAAGTGCATGTTAGCTTGTTATGCTATGTTTTGGAGTTCAAAAATAAATTACACCAAGTCTGCAGTCTCGCAAGATAAAACCTACAGAATTCTCAAAACAAAATGAGATCTTGGTATGATAAGTGAGCTCAAGAAAGGAATATCATGTGGGAGACAAAGTATTGGTGTTACTTCCAATGTTGACAAATCCACTTCAAGTAAAGTTTAGCGGGCTGTACAAAATCATCTCTAAAATTTTTTTCTTTGAATTTTGTTACTAAAGCACCCGTTTGGAGAAAACCCATACAGGTGGTACATGTAAATATGATAAAGCATTATTTTGACCCGGAGATGCCATCTGTGAGTGTCGTTGTGGGAACACGTGAAACTAGAGGGCCTGAGAATGGAATAATTGATTCATCTGAGAATTTTAACGAGCAAAACGTAGTCCCAGTGAGGCTTATAAACTCAGTTATTTTGGAAAACATTGATAACAAATTGGTCCATTTGCAGCCAAAGCAACAACAACAACTGAAAGAATTAATTCTGAAGTTGGAAGCTTTGTTTCCCAATGTACCCAAACAAACTTCATTCCCTGTGCATGACGTAGATGTTGGTCAAGCTGACCCAATTAAGCAACACCCCTAGCGCATGAATGTAGAAAAGAGTAAATTGGCTGAGCAGGAGATTGAATATATGCTGAAAAATGGTATTTATCAGGCCGTCAACATCAGATTGGGCCTCACCCTGTGTTATTGTGCCCAAACCTGACAGTAGCATTAGATTTTGTCCTGATTATAGGAGGGTAAATGCAGTAACAAAGGCAGATGTTTCCTCTATCCCTAGGGTGGATGATTGCATTGATAAGGTTAAAAAAGCTAAATTCCTTACAAAGATTGATCTGTAAAAGGGTATTGGTGTGTTCCATTGACAGAGAGAGGCAGAGAAATCTCTGCACTTGTGACACCTTCTGGATTGTATGAATATAACGTTTTGCCATTTGGAATGAAAGATGCTCCAGAAACCTTCCAAAGAATGATTAACTCTGTAACTTGAGGGTTAGAAAATACAGATGCCTATATTGATGACTTAGTCATAAGGAGTGACACTTGAGAAGGACGTATCTTGGTAATAGATATTTGACAAGCTTTCCAAGGCCAACCTTACAGCCAACTTAGCTGAGAGTGAATTTGGCCATGCCACTGTGACCTATCTTGGCTATGTAGTAGGTCAAGGCAAGCTGGCTCCTGTTCAGGCAAAAGTCCAAGCAATTGTTGAGGTTCCTGTTCCAATGGGCAAGAAGGCTCTTAGAAGGTTTCTGGGAATGGTTGGATATTACCAGAAGTTTTGTAAGAACTTTGCTGATATCACTCTTCCCCTAACAAATCTCCAGTGGAAGGGTGAGAAGTTTGTTTTGAAATGAGCCTTGTCAGGAGGCATTTGATCGACTAAAAGCTATTCTATGTCATCAACCTGTGCTCAGAGCCCCTGATTTTGCAAAGCCATTTTCTGTAGCTATGGAGGCCAGTAACAAAGCTGCCAGGCCAATGTTATTACAAAAAGATGACGATGATGTTGAACAACCTGTAGCTTACTTTTCGAGGAAATTTAATGAACATCAAAGGAATTATTCCACTATACAGAAAGAGTTGTTGTCACTCATTTTGGCTTTATAACATTTTGGTGTCTATGTTTGTCCTGTGCAGAAACTACTTATGGTTTACACTGATCATAATCCGTTAGTGTTTCTGAGTAAGGTAAAGGACAGAAACAAAAAGTTGTTAAACTGGAGTCTGATTTTGCAGGAATATGATATTGTAATAAAGTATGTGATAGGTGCAGACAACATCATTGCAGATTGTCTGTCCAGATGCTAAGCTAAGTTCAAGAGTGGAAAAAAAACTGGGTATTTGTATGCGCTTCTGCAATGTGTTACATGATAATCATATATATATATATTGTTTTACATTCTTTAGTTTGCAGTTAAAATTTTGCTCTTTGATCAAAATTTTATTTTTTGGTGGGGGTGGGGAGTTTGATGAACCCCTAGGTTTGTCTTGCTGTGAACTGTCATTTTTAAGAGAGAGTGCCTGAGTGACATCAGCCGCCGGCTTTCTTGGCTCCTGTTTGATTCTTACTAAGACAGAGAGAGGGGTAGAACTATTTGACTCTTGTTTTGATTTAAGCAAGGAGACTCACTCACACACGGTCAGTGGCACTTCAAGTCAGACAATGGGAAGCAACCAGTGGCTAAGGGGTCACTGGTTGGAACTTCTGAGTACCCACAAGGGTGGGTTGAACATCGACCCAGCACATCGATAAGTGGCTATCACGTTATGTGATTGGGGCAACCTTGTGGAATCTACCTATGTGTTAACCCTTGCCTGGGTGGTAGTTCCCTTTGAAGACAGTAGCCCTGTGATAAGCTACTATTGGTGATAATTCGTAAGTTGATTTGGAATGATGATTGATAAAACCTACAGCGATTGTTATCCTGTTTTACCATTGTGGAACCTGTGGAATATGATATAAATGCCTTCTCTTGACATTCACCTTGGATTACAAATATCTCTCTCACATCATTTAATCTGTGGATATACTGAACTTTCATACCTTACCATCTCAAGATTTTAAGCCTGGTCCCCTCGAGCTCAATAGTTTGGGAGTTATATTTACACATATGTATATTCATAACACTGTTAACTTTTGATTATTCTTGTTTAAGTTGCTATATTAAGTAGATACTAATAAAGATACCGGTTTTAACATCAAAACCAGACTCCAGGCATGGTTTATTGCCGCTGGTTCATTTAAACCATTACAGGTATGTAACACTATAACTAGAGAGAAGGTTCTTGGGAAATTCAAAGGTCTGAGGGTAGATAAATCACCTGGACCAGGGTTCTGAAAGGAGTGCCTGAAGATATTATGGAGATATTAGTAATGATCTTTCAAGAATCACTAGAGGCATAGGAATTGTTCCAGAAGACTGGAAAATTGCAAATGTCACTCTACTGTTCGAGAAAGGAGAGAGGCAGAAGAAGGGAAACTATAGGCCCAATTAGTCTGACCCCAGTGGTTCGGATAGTATTGGAATCAATTATTAAGGATGATATCTCAGGGTACTTGGAGGCACGTGATAAAACAAGCCATAGTCAATATATTTTCCTCAAGGGAAAATCCTGCCTGTTGGAAATCTCTGAAGAAATATCAAGCATGATAGACAAAGAAAAATCAGATGATATTGTGTACTTGGCTTTGCAGAAGGCTGTTGACAAGGTGCCACATATGAGGCTGCTTAACAAGCTAAGAGCCCAGGCATTACAGGAAAGATTTTAGAATGGATAAAGCAGTGGCTGATTGGCAGAAGGCCTTTCCTGGTTGGCTGCTGGTGACAAGTGGTTTTCCACAGAGGTCTTATATACTTTATACGTCAATGATTTGAATGATGGAATTGATGGCTTTTGTTTAAACGTTTTCAGACAATATGAAGATAGGTAGAGGGGCAGGTAGCTTTGAGAAGTAGAGAAATGAAAGGGTTGACTATTTTCTAAATGGAGAGAAACTATAAAGAACAGAGGCACAAAGGGACTTGGGAGTCCTTGTGCAGTATTCACTAAAGGTTAATTTGCAGGTTGAGTCTGTAGTGTGGAAGGCAAATATGATGTTAGCATTCATTTGAAGAGGTCTAGAATATAAAAGCAAAGAATTAATGTTGAAATTTTATAAAGTGAGGCCTCACATGGAGTATTTTGAGCAGTTTTGGGGCCCTTATCTTAGAAAGGATGCTCTAAAACTGGAGAGGGTTCAAAGGAGGTTCACGAAAATGTTTCCAGGATCGAATGGCTTGTTATATGTAGAGCGTTTGATGGCTCTGGGCATGTATTTACTGGATTTCAGAAGAATGAGGAGTGACCTAATTGAAACCTATCAAATGGTGAAAGACCTTGATAGAGTGGATATGTAGGGAATGTTTCCTATGGTGGCAGATTCTAAGACCAGAGGACACAGCCTCAGATTAGAGATGAGGAGGAATTCCTTTAGTCAGAAAATGGGGAATCTATGGAATTCTTTGCCGCAGGCATTTGTGGAGGCCAAGTCTTTATGTATCCTTAAGGGAGAGGCTGATAGATTCTTCAGTGGTCAGAGCATGAAGGGATACGGGAAGAAGGCAGGAGGTTGGGCCTTGAGGAAAATTGGATCAGCCATGATGAAATGAAGGAGCATACACAATGGACCAAATGACCTAATTCTGCTCCTACATCTTACAGTCTTATGGATAACTGGAGCATCCACTGACTCTAAAGGGACCTCCTTCAGAACTCTGGAATGGAGATTGTCACAGACTTATGATTTCCCAGCTTTGCGTTGGGTCCTATTTTAACTTTCTCTCTTTCACTTGGCGCTCCATGGACTCAATTGTTAACAGGATTGTGGAATTGTTGGGCATGGG
Source organism: Hypanus sabinus (assembly GCF_030144855.1). Taxonomy (NCBI): domain Eukaryota; kingdom Metazoa; phylum Chordata; class Chondrichthyes; order Myliobatiformes; family Dasyatidae; genus Hypanus; species Hypanus sabinus. Next base: position 37,703,870 of record NC_082707.1, read on the forward strand.
AATTGGGATATTTCAACTTACTCTCATCCCTATTGTCCAACTGGAATACGCTGGTAACTAATTTTTATATTTACTGCCTTAAACTGTTCTTTTATTTTAAATTCAGTGGTTCCTGGGACTGACACTAGCCTTGTTCTAATTCATTGCACGGAAAGATATTACTGCAAAGGTTCAATTTTTATGACAGGTTTCGTGGTTATGGTGAGCTTGAGTAGCTAGTTTTAGGAATCCAAATTAATTGAGTTAGTTGAGTTTTCATTTATTCCCTGCCATAGTGGGATTTCAACGTGTGTCAGTGCAGAACATTCATTAGTTCTATAATTAGTTCTATAACCACAATCTGAGACCAACTGTGCTTTTTTTGTTTGCTCCCCCCCACCCCAAGTTTCTTTGTTATAGTTTGAGCCGTGACATGAAACTTGTACCATTCCTTTTCCTCCATGGCAGCTGCCTAAACTGCTGAGTTCCTCTGGCATTTCATATTTTTTGCTCCAGAGTTCATTACCTGCAGTCTCTTGTGTCTCTATCTGTTCTGCCGTTCAAGATCACCTTTACTCAATGTTACTCTTTACTCAAAAATATGTAATTTTAGAGGGGCAATTTTTAGATTTGTCAGTAAGATTCACTGTCAAAAATACCTGATAATAAAGATCAAATACTGGATAAATGCTAGGACTCAAAACTCTTTAAGGAAAATGTCATCAGTTTTAAACTTTTTCCTGTCCAAGCGTCCAGATGCGCCTTAAAATAGTATTCTAAATAACTGAATTTTTTTCAAACGCTTTTATCAATAGTCTTTCCAAGTAACATTTTCAATTTTCTGATAAATGAACCCTTTAATATTCCTCTCAGTATCTGACTTCAATGTACAGAACCTGAACTTCATAATTCATGGCAAATGATAAATTCAGGCTCCAGTGAAATGAATCCAGAAACTAGAAAATTCTTGGCAAGTCTGAACAGATCTTCAGAGTAAGAAAAAACATTATGAATAAAAAAAGTGATTTTAAACTAAACAATAACAAGGGGCTTGCTGAGTTTTTCTCGTATCTGCAAACCTTTCACCTTTTTAATTAAACATGAATGGAAGGCCGACACATCACAAAAGTATTCATGCTTCCAAAGTTCGACAAGCTAGGGCAGGATATTAATCTCTATGCAGAAATGCTGACTAGTCTGGCACCGTCCCACTTGTTTTATGTAAAACATGTGCGATTTTGAGCTTCAGATTATCTTATTTGAGACTTTTAAGAATTACACCTTTGGCAGAGATTCTACTGTTGAATCAGTTGTCTATATTTTTTCTTCATTTGTTGGAAGCTCTCAAAGACTTCAGTGGATTAGAAAGAGAAATGCTGAATATCAGTCATTATTTCTTATGATGTTGTCACAAGATAAGTCTATTCAACATTACCTTGAGTTTCTTTAACACCGAATCCATAGTAATAAATGCTGCCTCCCCATGTAAAGGCATTGTCAAATATAGCTTGCCAGAATGAGCAGGGGCAAGGGGTTCGTACACTAGACATCACTGGTTCGGTTTCACTTAAATACCAGTCCATACACTTTTGTCTTGGGTTTACTGTGGAATTATCATTGTTTTCTAGTCTGTAAGCCCATCGTCCTTTTTTGCCTGTAAATATTATAAGATTTTGAAGATTAAACCATAGGTCAAGCAGTCCTCAATAAGCAAATTCAAACAGAACAAGAACTGGGATGCAAGACAAAGACTGAAGATTGTTACACAAGTTTTAGGAGACTCTTTTACTTTATCATGTATCATGCTGCAAGAAAAGATTATTCATTTTCTAGGCAACTGTGGGTTGATCTTCAAATTAAATTACTTAATTCATATGAACTCTTCTGGATCAGAAACTTATATTCCCCCAGTGAGTGAAGTTGCCTGGACTAGAGGGCATGAGTTGTAGGGAAAGGTTGAATAGGTGAGAACTTAATGGGGATGACTGGATGAAGTGAATCAACCCATGATTGAATGGCAGAGCTGACTTGATGGACCAAATGGTCTACTTCTGCTCATAAATCTTACGGTCTTATGGTCTTAATTTCCTGGAGTTTAGGGGACTGAGGGGAGATTTGATAGAGGTCTACAAAACTTTGAAGGGTTATGTAGGTTGATTGCAAGTAGGCTTTTTTCCACTGAGGTTTGGTGAGTCTAGAGGTCATGGGTTAAAGGGGAAAAGTGAAATGTTTAAGGGGAACATGAGGAGGAATTTCTTCACTCAGAGGGTGTTGAGAGTCTTGAACAAGCTGCCAGCGGAAGTGGTGAATGTGGGTTTGATTTCAGCATTTCCGATAAATTTGGAAAAGTACAGGTATGGGAGGATATGGAGAGCTATGGTCCAGGTGCATGGCAATGGGACTAGGCAGAATAATAGTTTGGCATGCTCTAGATGGGGGTGAAAGGACTGTTTCTGTGCCAGGACTCTAAGAGTGTGTGCACCACATTCTCTGGAATGGAGATGAGCAACATCCCAGTTTTGATTCCTAATTAGTTCTAAATTATGTCTCAATCAAATGATGAGATTAATAAGGTTAATGTTTCTGTTCACTACCAGTGGCAGTTCCTGATTATTCACACATCACGTACTTGCCAGTGGTCATTTTATGACACAGCACATTTAGAATGTCTAGTGGGAAAAATAATGTGAAATTGCTGAAATGGTCTACTGTGGAATAAAGAAAAGTTGGAATTAGACTTCTCCATGTTGTAACATTGTATTTTTTACTTGAACTGTATTGAATCACATGTATCTACCATAGATTCCGGTGTACAAACCTAGAATTTGGCCCTAAATTTTGGTTCTAAAATTAGGGGGTCGGCTTATACAGAGGGTGCCATCTTTGGAAAAACAAATACATGGAAGACAGTTCATATTTATTGGCTGTTTTTGAGTCAAATTGGTTCCACTGTCGACGCATGAATTCTTTGGTTTGTTTAAGCTCACGTCTAGTGGCTGGAGCACGGACATCAAACCTCCAGGGATGACTGCAATGTCCGTATTTTCAACTTTCATTGCTGCTTTTGTCTCATCTGACAAGTGCGCTTTGAACATGTCCCAGACAAGTAGCTACCTTTCTTTCCTGACACCTTCAGGATGTCGACACCACAGCACTTCAAGCAACCTGCTTCGTCCATCCAGCAGTGTTCTTGAATGGAAACAACACCCCACAGGAACTTTCTGAGCAATCTTTGTTTTTTGTCTCAACCCAAGATCACGTCTATTCATAAATCGGGTGCACCAGCTTTGCGTAGCTTTGAAATTTTCACTGAGCTCACGGTGTTTATCGTCCCATTTCAACGCTTGAATTCAAATCATTTCTCTGGTAACAATGTATCCAGACGATCGCTGGTGATTCACCCACTCTAAAACTTTATCTTCCAGTTCTGGCCAACGGCATGTTTTCCCACGGTTTGCACATTTCATTTTGGCATTTCCCTCAGCGTGTCCTCTGCCTTTCTCCACTCTCACTTTCTCTCGTTTACACTAAATTTCTTAGCCACTGCAGAATTATTCTTTCCTTTAGCAAAATCAACAACCTTCAGCTTGAAGCCAGCATCATATTGCTTTTGTTTTAATCTTGTATACATGGTGGTGGCAAACTCAATACTGAGTACACGTACTGATCCCACCACCCCGTGTTATATTTTAACAAGATTACGATGGGCATTAAATGGTTTCACGGGGGTTACATTTCAGAGGATTCTTTTCCATTGGAAACCTAATCCAAAATTTCTCTCCCTGATTTATTTATTAAGAATTCGCCTATAGTGCTCTACAATGTGTAGGCCTGTTGTCTTAGCCGGTACTGGTTCACAAAATTTCCAGGGTCCAGATCTGGCAAAGCTGAGTACTGGCATGTGAGATCTTGTGATTGTTTCTGGTTAAATCAAAAACCTTTACAAAAGGAGTCAGCTTATACAAAGGTAACATGAAAAAGTCACTTTTTTAACCTTGAAATTGGGGGGTCGGCTTATACCTCTGAATATACGGTAACATAAATTAAAACTGAAATTTGTCAATCTCTTCGGGACTGAACATTTCAAAGATGGTTTTGAATATTGTTACATAAATATATTCAGAAAATATTTGTTCATCTTAAATTAAGACTGTACTTAAAGAAATGCCAGAGGATAACACACCTGTTTGAAATCCAGTGTACATATCAGGGCGGTAAATTTTTTCAGGAGGTACGTTAAATCTGGTGTGAGGGTCATTAAAGGCTTGAAACTTGCTTGAGTCCAGGTACGATTGCAAGGAGGCACTGTAAGTGAAAGCAAAGTGCTTTGATTAATAAGGCAACTAAGGTGTGAGAACAACAACCTGAGTCGCAACGTGGATAAGTGAAAAGAGATGATTGTGGACTTCAGGAAGGTGCAGGTTGACCATCCTCCATTACTCTGCCATAGAGAGAGTGAAGAGCACAAAGTTCTTGGTGTGCACATACGTGACAATTAATCTAGACCAACAAAACCTCCTCTTTATTCAAGGAGGCACTGCAGCATCTATAATTTCTGAGAAGATTGAGATGTTACAAGGCTCCCTGCCTCCATTCTGACAACTTTCTACAGAAGCACCATGGAGATGGTACTGACTGGGTGTATCCTTGGACTGCAATACTCTACAAATGGTAGTTAAAAGTCAAGAGGATCACCAGAGTCTCCCTCTCACCTATTCGTGACATTTACTGTGAGTTATATACAGTGGCATTCAAAAGTTTGGACACCCCTGGTCAAAATTTCTGTTACTGTGACTAGCTAAGCAAGTAAAAGATGACCTGATTTCCAAAAAGCATAAAGTTAATGTTTCTTTCTTTAATGTTTAATATTTTAAGCAAGATTACTTTTTTATTTCCATCTTTTACAGTTTCAAAATAATAAAAAAGGAAAAGGGCCCGAAGCAAAAGTTTGGGCACCCTGCATGGTCAGTACTTAGTAACACCCCCTTTAGCAAGTATCACAGCTTGTAAACACTTTCTGTAGCATCTTTCAATTCTTGTTTGGGGGATTTTTGCTCATTCTTCCTTGCAAAAGGCTTCCACTTCTGTGAGATTCTTGGGCCGTCTTGCATGCACTGCTCTTTTGAGGTCTATACACAGATTTTCAATGATGTTTAGGCCAGGGGACTGTGAGGGCCATGGCAAAACCTTCAGCTTGTGCCTCTTGAGGTAGTCCATTGTGGATTTTGAGGTGTGTTTAGAATCATTGTCCTTTTGTGGAAGCCCTCCTCTTTTCATCTTCAGTTTTTTTACAGATGGTGTGATGTTTGCTTCCAGAATTTGCTGGTATTTAATTGAATTCATTCTTCCCTCTACCAGTGAAATGTTCCTTGTTCTACTGGCTGCAACACAAGCCCAAAGCATGATCGATTCACTCCCATGCTTAACAGTTGGAGAGGTGTTCTTTTCATGAAATTCTGCCCCCTTTTTTCTCCAAACATACCTTTGCTCATTGTGGCCAAAAAGTTCTATTTTAACTTCATCAGTCCACAGGACTTGCTTTCAAAATGCATCAGGCTTGTTTAGATGTTCCTTTCCAAACTTCTGACGCTGAATTTTGTGGTGAGGATGCAGGAAACGTTTTTTTCTGATGACTCTTCCATGAAGGTCATATTTGTGCAGGTGTCACTGCACAGTAGAACAGTGCACCACCACTCCAGAGTCTGCTAAATCTTCCTGAAGGTCTTTTGCAGTCAAACAGGGGTTTTGATTTGCCTTTCTAGCAATCCTACGAGCAGTTCTCTCGAAAAGTTTTCTTGGTCTTCCAGACCTCAACTTGACCTCCACCGTTCCTGTTAACTGACATTTCTTAATTACATTATGAACTGAGGAAATGGCTACCTGAAAATGCTTTGCTATCTTCTTAAATCTTTCTCCTGCTTTGTGGGCATCATTTATTTTAACTTTCAGAGTGCTAGGCAGCTGCTTAGAGGAGTCCACTACCGCTGATCGCTGGGACAAAGTTTGAGGAGTCAGTGTATTTATAAAGCTTTGATATTTGCATCACCTGGCCTTTCCTAATGATGACCATGAACAAGCCATAGCCCTAACAAGCCAATTAAGGTCTGAGACCTTGGTAAAAGTTAACTGAGTGCTCAAATCTCTTGGGGTGCCCAAAATTTTGCACAGTGCTCCTTTCATTTTTTTCACTCTAAAATTGTACAAAACAAAAATAATACACTAATCTTGCTTAAAATGTTGAAAAGAATGTTTCATCTTTAACTTTATGACTTTTGGAGATCAGTTCATCTTCTACTCACTTAACTATTCACAGTAACAGAAATTTTGACCGTGGTGCCCAAACTTTTGCATGCCACTGTATGATGGGGCCAGAAGCATTGTTGAGGATCCCTACCACCCATTTCACATTCTCTTTGACCCACTACCATCAGGAAGAAGGTACAGGAACATCAGGACTAGAACTGCCAAACAGGGTAACAGCTTCCTCTCCCAGACTGAGAGACTAATCAATACCCTGCCACCACTGAGATCTCGTCACCACTGACAATGAGCTGCTTGCAATTTGCCTGTGCTGCACACTACAGGAATTTTATATTATGGAATGAACTTATTTATGTTAATACTTGTTTTATGTGCTGTGTGTGATGTACATTTTGTGAATGCACTGTGGTCTGGAGGAACTTAGTTTCATTTGGTTTTATATATCTACAGTCTGATGACAGTAAACTTGTGCTGAATGAAATAGAATCTAGAAACAAAGCCAGGAGAAACAGTGAGTTACAAGTTGCTACAATCACAGGTAATGAATGGGATTAACATTTGTTTAGGGGTAATTAAGTACAGCAATTGTTGTATATTTACAAGTATTTGCATATTTGCTTTAATAATAGATAGTAAATTATAGGTACCTGTAATATCCCATGAGGGCATAATTTCTATAATAGGGAATTGTATCATATTTCCAGTTCATTCCACCTTCTTTAAATTGAATTAAACAGAATGAAAATATCCCGTCAGTTAATAGAACAGCCTGGTATGTGTTGGTCTATAAGGGAAAAGGAGAAAAAGCACCATTTATTTTTCTATTTGCAACAAGAAAATGGGAAAAGATTACACTGATGAAACAGGATCTTGCAGAAAATAAACCAGTGTTTACAAAAAAGTACTGCAGATGTGTTTGATGTCTGTACATTGTGTACTATAGACTTCCGATGCAGTAATAGTATTAGGCAGTCAGGGGAGTGTGACTGTTGGAAAATGGTAGGCCACTGTGTTAATGTGGTCGTAAGTATTCAACACTTGCTCAGAAATCATTTGTACTTGGGGGCCTGAAACTGCCTCCTTTCCCTAAAGCAGCTAGCCCAATATTAGGTTCATACAAGCACCCTGGACCAAAAGCACCTCAGTGTAAGTTCAGAAGACACACTCCATATTGAATCCTGTAGCATCTGTTTGAAACTTTGTGTACGTGGTCTGGAATTTTGCCTGCATTGACTCATAAATAGGATCAAGGTCCGCATGAATGTTTACAGAATTGTTCCCAGAAAGCCATGCTTTTTGGAATTCTCTCGAATGCCGCGTGTTTGCTTGTGCCATGACTTTCACTGATGTCCAGTTGAATTTGTGCTCCTCTTGATCTTCACAGGTAGAGTTCAAGGAGAGTTGGTCATGCTGCTTTATAGCCAGTTGATGTTTTCTTTCAGTTTGACCAACATAATATTTGCTGCAGTCCCCACATTGCATTTTTAACTTTTTTTCAAATTCATAAGCATTGATGAAGAGAGCCAATTCTTGTTGGCTATCAAAGTGGGAACATTTGCTTTGCTGACCGTTGAAGTTTACTTTCTTGGGTTTGTCCTGGCAAGGTTATGCGATCTAATTGCAATGCACAAGGCCACCGTACTATTGGTTCTCACCAAATGGTTCAGGAAGGCTTTTCACAAACACAAGAAAATCTGCAGGTGCTGGAAATCCAAGCAAAACACACAAAATGCTGGAGGAACTCAGCAGGCCAGGTAGCATGTCTGGAAAAGAGTACAGTTGATGCTTCGGGCCAAGACCCTTCAGCAGGAAAGTTTTTGTTCAGCAACTTTCTCTATGTGGAAAAATTATCTCAAAGTAAATGTATGACAGATGGGTATCCGATTAACTCCAATCTACAAAATTTGAGTCCATTACTCAATTCAAGAAGACAACCTCAGAAATTTAGTTCCAGCTGGTATCTTTGAAAAGTAACCAATCAAAATTGGTTGCAAAATATTGTAGCTAAAAACAAAATATAAAAAGGTGAGAATTGTGCAATGACACACATGGTTAAAACAATGGTACTTACACCTTCAAGGTCTATATTTTGATATCCATTGTAGGGAAGCACATTTTCCCAGGTGATCTTGAGTGCCCATTTGGGTGTGAAATTTGAGATTTCCTCTGCAGACCCATAGTACTCATTGACCTGCTTTTTAAGGTCACTCTGCAAAGTTCGACTATGAGTATCCTTTCTAACTTGGAAGTCGTACACCTGAAATGGTTAAAAAAAGTAATTTTCCCCATGTTCATTTTTCACAACTCTAATACAGAGAGAGCTTTGTAACATTTGCAGTCTGTTCTGCAAAACTCACAAATGGACACTTATTCTGCTCACATGATCTACAATACACACAATTTATCAACTATTGCCCTCAGAGTATTATGTTTTATTTTGTTTGCTAAAACAACTAGCATACTTTGAGGTCTATACTCAAATATTCATCCAATTCTCAGTAGAGGAACACAGTTTTAACATGTAAGCACCATGAATTATTTTACACAGTGTGCATCCATTTTTCAAAGAGTACTTCATGCACCACCTGCAAAAGTGGGCATTTTTACAACTAATCAGAGTTAATAACACTGTCTACTAGATGAGGACAGGGGGATTTAGAATGTTGGAATGTTTTTGTTTTGTCTTGTAAGTCAATCTGGCTGTTTAAATTATTGGATTGCATTGACTCACTGCTGAAATTTTATGACTGGTGACCATGTTCTGTCCTGTATGGAAGCATTGCCTCAGCGGTAATGCACTTTTTCGTCATATATGAACTCATTTTTGATAATTGATTCTGAAATTTTACTTATATTAGAATACAACTGTCATCCTGAAACATATCTCTAGTATTGTGCAAGCTATTAATTGCAGTTCCTTTTAAAAGTTACATTTCTCAAATATGTAGAAAAATAATCATTTATACCTGATAGTATATAGAACCTATTCCTCTTGTCAGGTCTGCATCATCCCAGAAAACAGCAATCATCGGTGGAGTCCGCCAATAAAAGTAATCACTAAATCCCCAGAAAGGATTTGAATATCTATATTGCAGAGAATCGTTCTGTCTTTGAAACACGATCAGTCCATTATCTGAAAACTGTATCAAGATACTTCATTTTACGAACAGAGAAAATCTGCAGATGTTGGAAATCTGAGCAACACACACAAGATGCTGGAGGAACTCAGCAGGCCAGGCAGCATCTATGGAAAACAGTACAGTTGACTTTTCGGGCCTGTTGAGTCCTGTCAAAGGGTTTTAGCCCGAAACATTGACTGTATATTTTTTCCACTGATGCTACCTGGCCTTTTGAGTTCCTCCAGCATTTTGTGCATATTACTTCATTTTACTAACTTACATTTTCTGTTGTAATCACCAGAAAAAAAAATGTTTTACAGAAGAAATAACATCAATCTAGCATGGACTTCTAATATCATTACTTATTCTTTATTGGTTTATCCCAGTTTTCCATTACCATGCTACTTCTCCAAAATGAACCTTTGCTGGGAATGGGAAGCTGTGTGTTCAGAGATAGCCAGAGGAGCAAACCAGCATCCTTTTTTCATTCTATGTGTACATAGATGATTGGAAACACCCAGGAGCAGAAGGATTTGATCATTTTCACTGTATTCCATGCAAATTACGAGTAACCAAGCAAATTGTATTGACACTTAAAACAGAATCACTTAAGTCAGTGTATAGAGTGACCTGATATTCTATTTGTGTATATGATAATCAAAGCATTTAACAAGTAAGTCATCAAGGATATAGAATTCTTATAAAGTTAATAAAAAACTTGAATGATATATTCCATAACAAAAATATAAGTTATACAGTCATAATCTTCTTGATATTTATAAACTAATCAACTTTCCATGCCAGGGTGCAAATCTACTTCAAAAGCTTGAAATAAAATTTCTGGAAATGCTTGCACTAGTAAAGCTTAAAGAAAGTTTTAACATAAAATTAAATCTATAAATAGAGAATCTTAAACGTACGTATAATCTGTAGTAAAATGCATCACCAAAGGGAAAGCCCTGTGAAATGTTAATGACAGGGGAATTAAAGTCACGGGCTTCTCCATGTAGTTTCAGATCTCCAAAATTTTCTCCATAGTCAAACAGCCGTTTCTCTGCTAAAGGATGTAAAATTGACAGTGTTTTATCATTGTGAATAAAGAACAATGCTTGAATTTAAAATAGTACACTGAAGGCTAAAGGGCATTTTTCTACCAAATTCATAGGTGATGGCTAATACATTTTTATTAACATTAATGTCACTTAGAGACCTAAGCCGGGTAATTACGGGAAACTTTTCACTGTATAAAAATTATATCACTCTTTATTTTCTATTTTAACTTTCTATTTGAGTCAGAAAAGCAACAGTCCCAGAAAATCAAAGGGAAAACGACACAGGCTATATCGTAGTACAGTGCAGCCACCTCATGCTTTTGTCTAGTTTAAGTAATTATCCAATATCCAACACTGGATAGCATGCATCTCCATCCATTTACACAATGGGAAACTCAATACCATCAGTGTAAGGATCACAGTAGCATAGCAGTTAGCTTAATGTTTTACAGTGACAACAATCATGATCATGGTTCAATTCCTGCTGCTTTCTGGAAGGAATTTGTACATTCTCCTATGACTGCATGTGTTTCTTGGTGCTTCAGTTTCAGAATCCAAAGATGTAGGGTTAGCTTTAGGGTTAGTGAACTGAGGACAAACTCTGTTGGCGGCAGTAGTGTTTTGACACTCATGGGATGCTCCCATCACAATCCTCGGATTATGTTGGGCCTTTAAATCAAATTATGCCTTTTACTGTATGTTTTGATATACCTGTGACAAAAAAAGCTAGTCTTTAATCTTTAATCATTTTTAATTCCAAATATGCCTCCCATCTACCAACCAGAAACAGTTCCCTGGCCATTGTCTCAAACAGAACTCATATGTTTTCCCAGGACTCTGAATTGTGCTTCTGACTCCATGTTACCTTTGTTACCAGGATTGCCAGTTATTGTCCCCAGATGTACACTGAAGGACATTTGGTGAATGCATTCTCCATTTGTTTGAATCCTCCGGTGGGGACAATGTGCAGAGCAGCATCCATAAATTTGAATTCATGGCCCAAAATAAACCACTTTGTGATTATATTATAGTTTGTTTCTTCAATTCCAATTCCCTCAACTGAGAACTGATTTCTCTGATTCTTTAGCATCTCCTACTCGTTTCACTCCACTTTTGCCCCCTTCCCTCCTGCAGCAATGTTCCCCAAATTTCCCAGTCCTGTTGATTGTTGCACATGTTGGCTCTTCCAAAGGGCATAGCATTCAAACTCACTTCCTGGTTTCATACTTATTGTACCTGTTCATTGCCAGTATTATCCCATATCCATTAACTATTGAGCAATTGAAAGTAAACATCTCCAATTTCCACTACTACTTCCTGCAGAAACCAAGAGAACATTCCATCCAGATTTGGATGATGTTTCTACTTTTATTTGCCTATATTGCTTCCATTTTTTATGCCTCTACCTCCTGACTATAGTTTAAATAGGCTCGCAATACCAAGCCTGTTATGATATAGATTTAGTTACCTAATATTAGATGTCTTAGAACACATTGTACAAGACTAATCAGTGCTATTCTGGACTAGAAGCCACCATAGAAAATAGTCGTCCTCCTGCAATGACACCAAACAGTTCTTGAACAGTTCTTCTGTTTCTGATTGCATGAATGCCACATGTCAATTGGTTTTGTGGTCATGTTTATCAATTAGTTTTGCTGACTTTCATATGTACAAATAAAAAGAATTCAAAAATGGAAGATTGCTAGTCCATAATCTATGGAGCGCTAATAAATATTTACATAGAATTTTATACAAAAAGTTGTTGCTTCTTCCTCTAAAATGTTGGTTACTTGAGCATGACATGATAGCTGCAATGCACTTAATTACTAAACTTTTACTATGTAGAGTTAAGTTAAAAGTATACAGTTGAATATAAATACAAAAAGTGAAGAAATGACAAAATTATAATGCAGATCATTGCAAGTTTTACTGCTTTAAAGTTTGGTATTTATTTTTCACATTTTATATTTTTGTTTCTTAGTTTTGATGAAAATATTCTGAGTCACCAAGCACTTCTGAAATTGAAAGGAATAACTTTTCTGAACTTTTGGCTGCCTTTTTCTGATTATCCAAATGACATTCTGAAGCATTTGAACCAGTAATCTTCATGAGAGTCAGGATTTAATGTTTATGTCTTCCTCTCTTGTCTGTCATGGCCTTTCTTAATGTGTTGCCAATGCTGTATTATTTTCCCATTACTGGATCTGTTGAACTTTGGTCATCCTTTGTTCAGAAAAGATTATTTCCTTCAGTCCTTATTATTTTTAATTTCTAAAGCAGATTTAATTTAAGGTTGTTTAATTTAACAAACAAAATTTCGCAATATTAACAACGTTGCATTTAGTAACCACCTCCTGTGACTTTAAGGTCTCTGGTTTTGAAAATTGTAATATAAACATTAATTTTTAAAAGATGTGGGTCAATTTTGAACATTGCTTGAATCAATATGTAGATAGTCCAACAAGAGCAGGGGCTGTACTGGATTTGTTGTTGGGTAATGAGCCTGCCCAGGAGACCAACCTTTTAATGGGTGAACAGTTTGGGACCAGTGACCACTACCCCTAAATTTAGAACTGCTATAGATAAGGATAGCAAGAGGCAGGAACTGGGGAGTGTTCAAAGACCAGAGCACAGAGTACAAGACAGGTATGCTCCAGTCAGAAGGAAGGACAGGGATGGCAAGGTAAGAGAACCTAGATGTCAAGAGAGATGATGAGTTTAGTCAAGAAGGAAAGGAAAAAGTATTTAAAGCTAGGAAACTGGAATCAAACAGAGCTTTAGAAGACTAAAATGAAGCCAGAAAAGAACTCAAGAAGGGAATTAGAAAAGTCACTGAGGGCCATGAGAATTCTTTGGCAAGTAGGATTAAAGAGAATCCTAAGGCATTCTATACATACCCCAGGAGCAAGTGGATAACCGGGAAGGGGATGGGACTACTGAAGGAAAGAGGGAGGAATGTGTGGTTGAATGTGAAAGATGTGGGAGAGGAACTTCATAAGTATTTTACATTAGTATTAGCCAAAGAGAAGGGCATGGAGGATAACGGGATCAGTGTCCAGCATATAGATATGAGGCATTTTGAGGTAAGGAAGGAGGGCAATGTTGGGTCTCTTAAAGAATGTTAAAGTGTATAAGTCCCCAGGGCCTGATTGGATATACCCCAATATTATTGAAAGGGGCAAGTGAAGAGATTGCTGGTGTCTTTGACCAATATGTTTGTGTCTCCTCTAGTCACAGATGATATCCTAGAGGACTGGTGAGCAGCTAATATTGTCCCATTATTTCAGAAGGAAACCAGAGATAACCCTGGAAATTGTAGACTGGTGAGAATCATGTCAAGTGGTAGGGAGGTCATTGGAGATAATTATTAGCTATAGGATTTATGAGCATTTGGAAAGCCATGGCCTGATTAAGGAAAGCCAACATTGCATTGAGTGGCACAGGTCATGTCTTAATAATTTTGAGTTTTTGATGAGGTGATGAGGATGATTGACGAAGGCAGAGCAGTGGATATTGTCTAAGTTGTTTTCAGTAAGATGTTTGACAAGATCCCTCATGGGCGGTGGTTCATCTAAAAGAACAAGTTGTGTGGGATCGCTGGTGAATTAGCCATTTGGATACAGAACTGGCTTGCGCATAGATGTTAGAGTGTAGTGGTTGAAGGAACTTATTCTAGCGGGAGGTCTGTGATTAATGGTGTTCTCAGAGGTGCCAAACCAAAGATTATTACTTAAAGTAAAAAATCATGGGATTGGGGATAATATTCTGGCATGGGTGGAGGATTGGCTTTCTAACAGAAAACAGAGAGTTGGGATAAATGGTTTATTCTCAGACTGGCAGTTGGTGACTAGTGGTGTTCCGCAGGTGTCAGTGTTGGGACCCCAACTCTTTACAATCTATATTAATGATTTGGAGAAAGGGACTAAGTGCAACGTATCGAAGTTTGCTGATGACACAAAGATGGGAGGGAGTGTAATGAGTGCGGAGAACATTGAAACCCTGCAGGGGGACATAGATAGGCTGAGTGATTGGGCAGACATTTGGCAGATGAAATATAATACTGACAAGTGTGAGATCTTGCACTTTGGCAGGAAAAATAATAGAGCAAGTTATTATCTAAATGGAGAGAATCTGGAAAGTGCTTCTGTCCAAAGGGATCTGGGGGTCCTGGTGCAGGAAACACAAAAAGTTAGTATGCAAGTGCAGCAGGTGATCAAGAAGCCCAATGGAATGCTGGCTTCTATTGCTAGGGGGATGGAGTATAAGAACAGGGAGGTCTTACTGCAGTTGTACCGGGTATTGGTGAGATCACGCCTGGAGTACTGCATGCAGTTCTGGTGTCCATATTTAAGAAAGGACATACTGGCTCTCGAGGCAGTGCAGAGAAGGTTCACTAGGTTAATTCCGGGGATGGGTGGGTTGATGTATGATGAGAGGTTGAGTAGATTGGGACTCTACTCATTGGAGTTCCGAAGAATGAGAGGCGATCTTATTGAAACATATAAGATTGTGAAGGGGCTTGATCAGGTGGATGCGGGGAGAATGTTCCCAATGATGGGTGAAACTAGGACTAGGGGGCATAATCTTAAAATAAGGGGATGCTGTTCCAGGACTGAGATGAGGAGAAATTTCTTCACTCAGAGGGTAGTGGCGCTGTGGAATTTACTGCCCCAGAGAGCTGTGGAAGCTACTACACTCAATAAATTCAAAACAGAGATAGACATTTTCCTGGATATAAATGGCATTAGGGAATACGGTGAGTGAGCAGGTAAGTGGACATGAGGCTAGGTTTAGATCAGCCATGTGATCTCCTGGACCAGTTTTCGATAGCCTGGATGGGTCGGAGAGGAATTTTCCAGATTTTTTCTCCTCAATTGACAAATCGTTTTTTTTTCCCCCGGGTGATCACATGGGTTTGGGCGGGATGAATAATAAAATAAAATGGGCGGCGTGGTGCCCTGTTGGTTGGCACTGTTGCCTTGTGGGATTCGGTGAAAACTAGAGTTAAGATTGGATCAGCCATGATCTTGTTGAATGGCGGAGCAGGCTTGAAGGGCCGATTGGCCTACTCCTGCTCCTATCTCTTACGTTCTTATGTTCTTAACTGTACTGAGACCTTTGTTCCTTGTGATGTATGTAAATGATCTGGATAAAAATGTAGATCGGTTGGTTAGTAAGTTTGCAGATTACTAAAAAAAAAGGTGGTATGCAGATAGTGTAGATGAGAATACAGAGGGATATAGATCAGTTGCAGGTATGGGTGGAAAAATGGCAAATAGAGTTTCAATCAGGTCATATGTGAAGTGTTGCACCTTAATAGGTCAAATGTGAAGAAACAGTAATCTGTTGAGGGCAAGACCCTTAACAGCGCTAATGAGCAGAGGGATCTTGGATTGCAAGCTCACAGCTGTACGGAAGTGGCTACACAGCTTGATAGGGTGGTTAAGAAGGCATACCATTTGCTTGTGTTTATTGCTCGAGGCAGTAAGTTCTAAAGTCAAAAAAGTAATAGAAACATAGAAAATAGGTGCAGAAGTCGGCCCTTCGAGCCTGCACTGCCATTCAGTATGATCATGGCTGATCATCCAGCTCAGAACCCTGTACCTGCTTTGTCTCCATACCCTCTGATCCCTTTAGCCACAAGGGCCATATCTAACTTCCTCTTAAATATAACCAATGTATGGGCCTCAACTGTTTCCTGTAGCAGAGAATTCCACAGATTCACCACTCTATGTGTGAAGAGGTTTTTCCTCATCTTGGTCCTAAAAGGCTTCCCCATTATCCTTAAACTGTGACTCTTCATTCTGGACTTCCCCAGCATTGGAAACAGTCTTCCTGCATCTAGCCTGTCCAATCACTTTAGAATTTTATACGTTTCAATAAGATCCCCCCTCAATCTTCTAATGTGGTAGCTTTATAAAATTCTAGTTGGGCCACATCTGGAAATATATGTACAGTTCTGATCACGTGTTATAGGTGGGATGTCCAGGCTTTGGAAAGATGAATACACATAACCTATTCCTTCAAAGCCATCAAAGGCTGAATCCCCTTGCCCTGGAGCTATGATAACAATCACAAGAATTATTCTTTTGACTTCCACCAACAATTTTTATCAATTTTCTAATGCAGTACCTTCTTCATTAACTTCAGGACCTGAAGCTGTCATAGTTGATGCTGTAGTGCTGTGTTGTTTATCTCCAGTTTTGGTGAATGGTGTAGTACTGAATTTCTGAGAAGTTTGTTTGAAGTTTGTTGTTGGAGTGAAGTTGGTTACATTCTTCACAGTTGTCGGAGTGAAGTTGGCCTCATTCTGTGCAGCTGTTGGAGTTAAGCTGGTTGCATTCTTCACAGTTGTCGGAGTGAAGTTGGCCTCATTCTGTGCAGCTGTTGGAGTGAAGCTGGTTGCATTCTTCACAGTTGTCAGAGTGAAGGTGGCCTCATTCTGTGCAGCTGTTGGAGTGAAGCTGGTTGCATTCTTCACAGTTGTCAGAGTGAAGTTGGCCTCATTCTGTGCAGCTGTTGGAGTGAAGCTGGTTGCATTCTTCACAGTTGACAGAGTGAAGTTGGCCTCATTCTGTGTAGCTGTTGGAGTGAAGCTGGTTGCATTCTTCACAGTTGACAGAGTGAAGTTGGCCTCAATCTGTGCAGCTGTTGGAGTGAAGCTGGTTGCATTCTTCACAGTTGTCGGAGTGAAGTTGGCCTCATTCTGTGCAGCTGTTGGAGTGAAGCTGGTTGCATTCTTCACAGTTGTCAGAGTGAAGTTGGCCTCATTCTGTGCAGCTGTTGGAGTGAAGCTGGTTGCATTCTTCGCAGCTGTTGGAGTGAAGTTGGCCTCATTCTGTGGAGCTGTTGGGGTGAAGTTAACCTTCTTCTCCACAGCTGTTGATGGAAAAGATGGGATGTCAATAGTACATCAGGGCATTGAATTAGAGTATTTAATTTGTTATAACTATGAGTTAAGTTGGAATTTAATTCCCAAGGCTGAAATTCGTTGCATGAAATAATTTTGCATAAATGCAGCCCACTTCTGAACAAATGAATATAAAGTAATAGAAAGTAAAAAAGTGCTTGATTTGAGCTGGATACAAATAATATTTGAACTCTTGTAAACAGTGGCTGTTGCTATGTGTTTCTGAGATTTAACAAATATCAAATAAATCATAGTTGATTTTATCATCAAATGCATAAGTACAATGTAAAGTTTATGTGCAACAGCATCACAGGCACATGGCTTCATATAGGCAGTAGTCATATGCAAAAAAATAAACGAACATAAATTAACCACGTGTTTACAAGAAAGAACATAATTAGAACAAGCAAAAACTCAAAGCCAGTGTCTGTGCAAATTGATCAAAGTGGACATAGCCTTTCTAACCTGTAGTGATAAGTGTTGTCTCAGTTCATTAGGCATCACACTACAAATTATTGCTGCCTCATAATACAATCATAATTAAACTGTTAGAAATGCCCAGAGGGACACACCACAACGTAAGAACTGCTCATTGAATCAACCAAAATCACTGTAATAAAGAAAAATAACCTTTGGGAATATGAAAAGAAACAGGTGAATGAGCTGGGGCATGCTGGGGTGAGACTGAATGATTCTCACTGTGAGCTTGAAGAAGTTTGCATGTGTTATCTGTTCGAGGACACAGAGACAGCTATTGGGTAACCCCATGGTTGGACTGGACCACAACGAAGATGCAGGTGGACTCGGGTGTTATGCTATCACTGGTGAGTATCGGCAGTTCAGAAGGGGAAATTGCAGCATTTCACCCCAGAAGGGTAGACGTTGACTTTAAAGATTTACACTGGTGAGGTTGTTACAATGGAGACTAACAGCGAAAGAAACTTTCATTGTATGTTGTTTAAGGTAGTTATCCAGCAGTTTGGGGCGTTTGTGGTTGGAGCTGCTCAAACTTAATTGGCACGAAATGTGTTTGATTGGTGGGAGCACTGGTCTGTAAGAGGCGTTGAAGAAACACAAAAGTATTCCAAGGAGAATTGGGCAGTATAAAAAGAATCATTTTTTATAAAAAGAAGCCCAATGCAACACCCAAATGTCTAAAGGCAAGACCCTCAAGCCAAAGGTAGAGCTGAATAGAAATTGGTAAGACTGGACTAGAGTAAAGTATTGAAACCAGTGTACGTCGGTAATGGGCAACTCCAGTGATTACTGTGTTAGAGACAGATGGGTCTTTAAGATTTTGCAAAGGCTTCAAGGTAACCATTAACCTGATTTCAATGGCTGAATAACACTCTCTTCCCCATGAATTTAAGATCAGGGAGATTACGCTGCAACTGTACAGGGTACTGGTGAGGCCTCAGCTGGAGTACTGTATGCAGTACAGTATTCCTCCTGACTTGAGGAATGATATACTAGCTTTGGAAGCAGTGCAGAGGAGGTTCACCAAGTTGATTCCAGAGAGAAGGAGTTAGACTATGAGGAGAGATTGAGTCACCTGGGACTGTATTCACTGGAATTCAGATGAATAAGAGGAGATCTTATAGAAACATATGAAATCATGAAAGGTATAGATAAGATAGAGGCAGGAAAGTAGTTTCCACTGATAGGTGAGACTAAAACTCATAGCCTCAAGATTCAGAAGAGTAGATTGAGGACTGAGATGAGTAGGAACTGCTTTTCCCAGACGTTGGTAAATCTGTGGAATTATCTGTCTAATGAAGCAGTGGAGGCTACCTCAGTAAATATATTTAAGACAAGGTTGGATAGAGTTTTGCATAGTAGGGGAATTCAGGATTATGGGGAAAAGACAGACAGGTGGAGATGAGTCCATGGCTAGATCATCCATGATCTCATTGAATGATGGAACAGGCTCAACAGGGCAGATGGCCTACTCCTGCTCCTATTTCTTATGCTCTTTTGTACTTAAACAATGCAATTCCAGAAAATGAGAAAGTATTTTTTTGCCACTGGGTTTGAAATTTCAAACTACTGTACAGTAGTATATGGCTAATTGTTCCAATACCTGATGTGCCATTTTGAAGTGACTCAGTTGAGTGTTCCGCTCCTGGTAAAGTTGGTTTGGAATTGGTGTGAGCAAAATCTGTTGCAAAACTGATTGAAGTAAAGGGACCTTCCTTTTGATCTATCGGTGTGTTTGCTGTTGATGCAGAATTGTTACTTTGTTAATATTCAGGAGAAACTTTCTGTATAAAAAAAAACTGAAACATCGATAACATTGAAGAGTACACTAAAGGAATAGGCCCTTTGGCCTAACGTGTTTATGTCACACATAATGCCAATCTAATTATTTCCATCTGCCTGTGCATTGTCCTCATGTCTATTCGCTACCTCTACATGCATTTATGTCAATGCCTCTTAAATTTTTCCATTATATCTACCTTCTTCCCTGGCAACACGCTCCAAACAACTTGATTAAAATAACTTCTCTTGCAGATTTGTGACAGTATCTCCCTCTCATCTTAAACCCTGTCCTCCAGAATTTGCACCAATCCTGTGAATTATTTTCTGCTCCGTTCTGAGTTTAATCTGATTCTTCCTGTTGTGGTAAACAGAACTACACACATTTCTCTAAATGCGGTCTAAGTATTAATTGTTAAACTGTGACATAACATCACATCTCCTATACTCCTTGGAGCATGAAGGGAATTCTCCACCTTTAACAGGCTGTCTTCCTGTTGGTCAGCACTTTTGAAATCCCAGGGTCTCGACATTAATTGTTTGCAACCTGGCCTGGACATCTTCCCAATATGTCATACTTTTCATTAGTAGAACATAGAATGCCACAGCACAATACAGGCCCTTCAGCCCACAATGTTGTGCCAACCTTTTAAACTACTTTAAGCTTAATCTAACCCTTCCCCCCTACATAGCCCTCCATTTTGCTATCCATGTGCCAATCTAAGATTTTCTTAAATCTTCCTAATGTATCTGCCTTATGGCTGGTTTCCATGCACCCCAATCAATGTAAAATATCTTACCTTCACTCTCCCCCCTCCCCATACAGTACCTTCCTCCAATAACTTGAAAATCATGCTCCCTCAGATAATCCACTTGCGCCCTGGGACAAAAGACTCTGACAATCCACTCAATCTCAGCCTCTTATCATCTTCATGACCTCTATCAAGCCACCCCTTGTCCTCCTCCACTTCAAAGAGAAAAATCTGGCACCAAATTTAGATTGTTTTGTTTGATCTTTGATGAGCCCATGTCTCCCATTGTAAGCCATTTCTCATTCCATTGCTTATGGAATTTTTTTTTGATTCATTTTTATTTTTGTCAACAGTTATTTCTCATGCTCTTTCTTCTCCTTCTTATTTTCCTTTATATTTCTTCTGTAAATTTTATGCAATTAGCCAGTATGGAATTGATGCTAAATCTGGATCTCACTTTGATTAGAATGCACATTGTACTGTGTAAAGTTTGCATTGCTATATTATGAGGAATATTAAAATTAATATTTAATTTTAAATTGCTGATGTGGAAAGAAAGTTAAGAAAGTTAAGAAATATCCAATATTTCATTGGTTCAGTTCAATGTTGAAGGGACTTCTCTGTTCAAGGATAATTTTTTTGATGTAGAAAATACATTGACCAAAATATGTGCAGGTAATGATCCTAAAGTTGTAAACAGTAATATTTGATGAGGAGTAAGGATTTTGTGTAATTAAGCTTAAAATAAGAATCTGTTACATTAGGGTAATTTCTTAATGTGCACCTGATCTTTAATCCTTTTCGCTCCTTATGGAGCATAGGACCTCAACAAAAGTCCTCCACTTTCTGCGATCTCTAGCAGATGTTTTTGCAGTCTCCCAAGTTTGGCCGGTGGCTTTCAGTTCAGCCAAAAGCCTACGCCTCCAGGTTTGCTTTGGGCGACCTCTTCTTCTCTTCCCTTGTGGATTCCATTCAAGTGATTGTCGAGTGACATTCGACTGGCTCTTCCTCAAGGTGTGGCCGGCCCATCTTCACTTCCTCCTCCTTATCTGGAATACAATGGGCTCTTGGTTTGCTCTCTTCCATAGGTCTAGGTTTGACACTCTGTCGTACCACTTGAGGCGGAGGATCTGCCGGACGCATTTGTTGAGAAAGGTCGGGATCTTGTTGCAGCTGGTGTTAGTGATCCTACATGTTTCGGATCCATATAGCAGGATGGCTTTCACATTGGAGCTGAATATACGGAGCTTATGTTTGACAGAGATGGCCGTAGATCTCCAAACAGGTTGCAGGGTTGTGAAGGCATGTTGGGCTTTTCTGATCCTTGCTCTGATGTCCTCATCTGTACCTCCTGATTTACTGATTTTGCTTCCGAGGTAGGTGAATTTATCTACATCTTCAACTATTTGTCCTTTAATCCGTAATGGCTCCTCTTGTTTGTTATTAATGTGTAGAACTTTGGTCTTCTCCTGACTGATCTTAAGGCCTACTCACTGTGAGGTCTCTCCCAAGGAATCTACTTTCTTCTGCATATCTTGAAGCCGGTGTGAGAGATCATCTGCAAATGCCAGGTCTTCCAATTTCCCTGTTAACGTCCACTGGATGCCTCTCTCTGAGCCAGCATAGGCTGTTCTTGTAGCCCAGTCGAGTACCAGAAGAAAAAGTAGAGGCGACAGCAGGCATCCCTGTCTGACTCCAGTAGTGACCAGGAACTCTTCGGACAGTCTCTCATCGTGGATGACCCTGCATGAGAAGCCATCATAAAGCTGCTTACTCCTTGAACTTTGAACTTACTCTTGAATGGATCGATTCTGCTGGTAAATCTGTTTTTGAGGTGGTGGTAGCAAAATCAGTAGCAATTTTGACTGAAGTACAGCGACCTTCATATGGATCTGTCGGTTGATTCAGTGTCTTAATATTCATGGGAATCTTTGTTTAAAAATAGTAAAAGAGAGAACAGTACTGTACACCCAAGGAACAAGCCCTTTTGCCCACCATGTATTTGCTGAACATGATGACAATCTAACTAATCCCATCGCCTGCACGTGGTTCATATCCCTCTGTTTCCTGCCTGTTCACATGTCAGTATAAATGTCATTTAAACATTGCTATTGTACCTGCTTCTTTGTACATTCTCTGCTTAAAAAAAGAACTTGCCTCACAAATCTTTTCCCTTTCAAGGTTCTTTTGAAGACCTTGACCTAGAGTTACATGCTGACTTTGGTTCTTTGTGGTAATGGGACGTGTTCTCAGGGCCTCACGACCGGCCACTTTCGAGATGCCAAGGACGTTGCCTGGAATACTAGCGCGCTATCCGGGTGCCAAACTTTTGTGGCTCTGGAGACGGGTTGATTCAAGGCCGGTGCTGCCGTCTGATGTATCGTGGGATTACACAGAAGATTGAAAACAGTGAGCTGGCTGCTGGCTGTGTGCCCAGGGACCCAGGTTCACAAATCAGTGAGTTGTTTTGTTCTGTCTCCCCTCTTGCTGTGAAATGCGCACACCTCTTTTTCCCGTATTAGGGAGAGAGAGAGAGAGAGCCTGTGGTATGTCAGATACCGGGTGAATGAGTAGTCTTTGGGGTACTGCAAGTCTGTGTCTTTATTGGTGCTTTGCTGCACACTTGAGAGCTCGGTGGGGGGATGCTGATGCTTTGTTTGTGGTGGAGTTGGGGGTTTGTTGCTTTGCTGCTGCTTATGTGTGGGAGGTGGGAGCTTGGGGGGGGCTTTGGGTTTCTAACTTTTAACTGTCATTCATTCTTTGGGACACTTCACTGTTTTCATGGATGTTTTGAAGCAAAAGAATTTCAGGATGTATATTGTATACATTTCTCTGACACTAAATGTACTTATTGAAACAGCGCTACTGCAAAGAGCGCTATATGAAGTTATTCACACCTTCGGCCATGATGCTCTATAATGAGTCAACCTATTGCTGGGTAGGTGATGACACCTTCCTTTTAGAGCGTGTGTGTTAACTTATTTTTTATTCTTTCTTATTTTTCTCTTCTAATATTTGTATATTTGGTTATCTGCACTTGTAAAGCTACTGTGATACTTTAATTTCCTTTGGGATCAATAAAGTATCTATCAATATATTTATTGTCAATGCCTTCGACAACGAAGACAAATATACTCTTCACCTCCTTTGCCACTCTGTCCACCTGTGTCACAACTTATCTGTATGCCCAGTCCCGGTTCCCGTCCCAATATGTTTCACTTTTCCCTTGAGTTAAAACTACCAATGTAAGTAACATGGAAAGAAATTTCAGAACGGTAAAAAGGATTCTAATACTTGATCAGTGGCATTTGATGTGAACTTTGTTGTTGAAGCAAAAATGAGTTAATTAATTTGTTTATTTTTAACTTTATCACAAGGGAAGAACATTTTAAACTTTGAACAGAAAGATGAGAAAACCCAGGTATAGTAAAAGTTAAGGGTGCCATTGACAGTGAAACAGTCTTTTTAAATTAAGTTGTCCTTTATTTGTGTGTGGTAGATGAACTTCTAACATGTAGCCAAATTATACTGAAGTAGCATAATAATTAAAAAACTATAAATTACGGTAAGAAATATATTTAGGAAATAAATATGATTTGGAGAGTGGCAACCTTCCACATAAGCAACAATGCCCTCCTGGCTATAAGAGGTCAAAATATGCAAATCGTGTGTCTCCAAATTAATATAATTTCCTCCAACAATACCAAATAAGGCAGTCAAAGCAATAGGTTTATAATTTACTTTAAAAAGCACCGAGAAAATTTGAAATCCTTCCTTCCAGTATTTTTCAAAACTCAGACAAGTCCAAAACATACGAATTAGTGAAGCTATTCCATTATTACACCTCTTACAATAGGGAGATATATCAGAATAAAAATGAGACAGCTTATCTTTAGAAATATGGGCTTTATGAACCACTTTAAATTGTAGAAGGAAATGACGGGCACATAACAATGAGGTATTAACCAATTTAAAAATTTCATTCCAAGTGTCTTCAGAAATTGAAATCTGTAAATCTTGTTCCCAAAGATTTTTAATTTTATCTAAAGGAATATTTATCATTCCCAACAACATACCATAAATGCCACTCCACCTACTCATACTCATGGGTTACATAATGTTATGTGTTACTTAAATTTAGAGAAGTTTCGCTGTTCAATATCTGAACCGAGACAAGATTTTTTTATCATTGTGGGGACCTTTTTTGAATCACTTTCAAAATCCTTGATTTGCTATTAAACACAGATGCTGGCTAATAATATGTTTTACTATACGTTAAGGATTGTTTCCTTTACTTTTTTTAAATAAACAGCTTTTTTTTTCTGGTAGTGGGTTTAGATTTTTTTGTATAATACAATTATTTCATTTCAATTTTATGTTTAAATTTAATCTATATGGATATGGGGTAATTACACTTGAAATCTTTGATTCCAATATATTTTAATTGATATATATTTTATATTATTATATATCTTACTGTTCCCTCTATTCTGTAAGAAATTAATAAAAATATTTAAAATGAAAAAAGAAAGAAGAAAAAAATATGTAGAGTGTAAAGAGAGCAAATAAAAGAAAAAAATATCGAGGTAGTGTACACGGGTTCATTGTTCATTCAGAAATCTGATAGTGGAGGGGAAGAAGCTGTTCTTAAAATGATGACTTTGTGTCTTCATACTCCTGTACATCATCCTTGATGAGGGGAAGGCATGTCCTGAGGAACAGGGGCCCTTAATGTTGGATACCCACTTTTTGAGACATCATCTTTTGAAGATGTTCTCGATGCTAGAGAGGCTAGTCCCCTTGATGGAGATACTGAGTTTGCAACATTCTCAAAATGCTGGTGGAACGCAGCAGGCCAGGCAGCATCTATAGGGAGAAGCGCTTTCGACCAGTCCTGACAAAGGGTCTCAGCCCGAAACATCAACAGTGCTTCTCCCTATAGATGCTGTCTGGCCTGCTGCGTTCCACCAGCATTTTGTATGTGTTGCTTGAATTTCCAGCATCTGCAGATTTCTTTGTGTTTGCAACATTCTGCAGCTTTTTCTGATTCTGTGTCGCCGGCCCTCCATATCAAATAGTGATGCAGCCAGTTAGAATGCTCTCCATGGCACATCTGTAGAAATCTGAGAGTCTTTGGTGTCAAACCAAGCCTCCTCCAACTCCTAATGAAATGTAGCTGCTGCCTGCCCTTCTTTGTGACTGTATCAATATGTTGGGCCGTGATAGATCTTCAGAGATGCTGACACCCAGGAACTGCTCACCCTTTCCACTGGTGATCCCTCAATATGGACTGGTCTGTGGTCCTTCAACTTCGCTTCCAGAAGTCAAGGGAAAACCCACCAGTCTGGGCACTACAGGAATGTATCAGCACGACTCTGTATGTCATCCCTGTGGATGGATTTTCTTCAGGTCCTCTCATTTCCTGCCACAGTATAAAGACATACTGGGCAGGTTAAAGGGTCAGTGTAAATTTTTCTGTGATTAGGTTAGGCTTAACCAGGTTTGTCAGGGGTTGCTGGAGTAGTGTGACTTGAAAGGCCTGAAAGGTCTACTGTGTGTTGTATTGCTAAATAAATAAAAATTAATTAAAAAAGCTGATAATCAGTTCCTTGGTCTTTCTGATGTTGAGTGCAAGGTTGATGTTGCGACATTACTCAACCAGCAGATCTATCTCACTCCTGTATACCTCCTCATTAACATCTGAAATTCTGCCAGTGATAGTTGTGTTATTGGCAAATTTATAGATGTTGTTTCAGCTGTGCCTAGCCATACTCTCGTAGGTGTAGAGAGAGTAGAGCACACATCCTTGAGTGTTCTTTGACAGTGAGGTGGAGATATTATTTCGATCTGCACTGACTGTGGTCTCCCAATGAGAAAGGCAAAGATTGTGTCATAAAGGTTGAAAAGAGAGTATGTTATCTTAGTCTATATAAGAATATGTTATCTTATTCTATTTTTCATTAAGTTACCCCAGTTGCTTCAATACCTGATGCACCATCTTCAAATGGCACTGTTGAATGTTCACCTGATTGGCTTGATCCTGTTGGTAAAGATAACTCTGCGTTGCTGTGAACAAAATCTGTTGCAGATCTGGTTGAAGTAAAGGGGCCTTCATACAGATCTGTTGTGTTTTCTGTTGATTCAGACAAACATACATGTTTAAATATTCATGAGAATCTTTATTTAAAAAGGTTAATCTTCTTTTAAATTACTAGAGCAAAGAGAACAGTACAACAGAACAGCCTTCAGCCAGCCATGAGCGTGTCGAACGTGATATCAATCTAATTCCGTTCGCCTGCACATTTTCTGTATCCCTCTGTTTCTTGCTCTTGCACACTTTTGTCTAATGCCACAAATCTACCTCCACCTCCTTCAAATGCTCCTCTATCTTGCCTCACAAGTCTTTAAACTTCCCCCTTTCACCTTAAATTTATGGTTCCTCTGCATTTAATATTTATAGAATCATAGACTCATACAGCACAAAAACAAACCCTTCAGAAGCAGGTCTATTTGCCCATGATTGCCCCTCTAACCTTTCACGTCCATGTACAACTCCTATCCAAATGTGTTTAAATATTGTTAAGGACAGTACTGCATAGAAGTCTTAGTCTATATATATCTAGGGTGCTTAAGACTTGCACAGTAGTGTATTTCTCAATGTGGAGTGGAAAGCAAATTTGTAAATCTAGTGGGAGTAAAGGATGCTGGGGATGACACCACAGGAGAGGTGAGGGACAAGTGGCAGAGAAGGAGTGCTGGGGCAGGGGTGGGATGGCATGGGTGCAAATTCACCCAGCTCTGAAACACTAAGGTAATTTGATTCCAAACAATTGCTTTATTCATCATTATAGAATGTATCTCTGGTACTTCCTGCTCCCTCCCCTCTGCCTTCCTTCCCCTTTTCCCTCAGGACTCTCAGGCTGTTCAGTAGTCTTCATTGTAGAATAAGCAATTGAAGTTTGTGCAACCTCCCCTTACAGCTAATACACTCCAAGCCAGCCAGCATCGTGGTGAACCTCTTCTGCATCCTCTCTGAAGCATCCTTCCTATAGTGTGAATACCAGTCCTGCACACAATACTCCAAATCTGGACCAACCATTATGTTATACAACTGCAACAGGTACTGTCAACGTTTATATCATTGTCCCTACAAAAGAAGGCAAGGTTGATGAGTGCTTTTGTTTACCACTTTTGTGGAGTGATGGACTTGCAACCCACAATTCTTCTGTACATCATTGCCTCTAAGTGTCGAGTCATTTACTGGAAATGTCATCTTGCATTTAATGTCCTAAAACATATCACCTCACGCTTGTTCGGATTAAACTTCATTGCCTATTTTACTGTCCAAATTTCCAAATATATAACCTGTTGTATTTTTGACAACCTTCCTCACTATTCACAATTCTGCCAATTTTGAGGTTACCTACAAATGTTACAATCAAGCCACTTACATTTTATCCTAGCTATTCATCTACATTACAAACAATCCCGGAACTGATCATTCAAGATCACCACTGTGTATATGCCTTCAGCCAAAAAAATCCACTTCCACCAGTACCCTCCATCGTCTATGAAAAAGCCAATTTTGTATTCAACTTACCAGCTCACTGTCAGTTAATCAGCTGAACGAGCCTACAGGAGGGACCTTGACAGATGCTTTACTAAAGACCATCTTCAGTGGTCCCCAACCTCTGGGCAATCGCCTCTGATCTGGACCGACATTTACGTGCTGGGTGTTACCTAATTAATTGGCTTGTTTTTTTCGGCTTTTCTCATAAAGATGTGCTGGGTGTGCTCCGGCTACCGCTGCACAACTGCATATTTCACGGCCTGGTATCGGTCCGCGGCCCAGAGGTTGGGGACCACTGACTTTGTCAGCACTCACTGCCCAACCCTCAACAATCATTTTTATCAGCTGCTCAAAAAATTCTGCCAGATTTTTGAAGCAGGATCTTCCTTGCACATAACAATCTTAAACAGCTTGCGACATGAGACAAATGCATTTAAAGGCATTTACAAAATGGTGAATATTTAAATTATTTTGAAGAGAGTATTTTATATAACCCAATACAACAGACATCAATAGTTTTGTTTTAAACTGCAATAGAAATTTTAGATAAGGGACCATTATGCAAACTGTAAGACAAGCTTTGAGTTGAAAGCAAAATTGATTTCCTTAATATATAGATAATGAGTTGAGTTTTCTGACCTTCTTTAACAGGACTTACGTGTTTCAGTCTACCTTAGTCCCATTACTTCCTTCGGTGATTCCTCACATCTCTCCCAGTTCTGCTGATTGTTGCAGATTAAGCAAGTAAATGCATTTAAGCAAGTGGTCAGGTGGCCAATGTGCTTATCAGCTTATTATTATAACATGTACCAACATGCACTGAAAAGCTGGTCTTGCATATTGTTTATATGGATTAAATCACCACACAGTGCATTGAACTAGAATAAAGTAAAATAATAACAATGCAGAATTAAGTGTAAAGGCTGCAGAGTAAGTGCAGTGCAGGTAAACAATAAAGTGCAAGACCATAACTAGATAGATTGTGAGGACAAGAGGCCATCTCGTCATACAAGAGGTTTGTCTTTGAAACTAGTAGCATGAGTTTTCATGCTTTTGTATCTTATGCTTGATGGAAGAGGAGAGAAGAGAGAATGGCTAGGGTGGGTGAGGACTTTGATTATGCTCCTCCACCTTCACCTCTATTCAGGGCCCCAGGTAGTCCTTCCAACTGAGGCAACACTTTACTTGTGAATCTACTGAGTTCATTATCGTGCCCAGTGCTCCTGATGCAGCTTCTCCTCCATTGGTAAGTGAAACCCATCAATAAATTGGGGGACCGTTTTGTTGAGCACCTCTGCTTTATCCACTACAAGTGAGACATCTCAGTGACCAAACATTTTAATTCCAATTCCCATTCTTGTTCCACCATCTCAGTTCATGGCCTCCTCTTCTGCCACAATGAGGCCCAGCGTTATGGACTATTTGCATAGTTTGTTGTCTTATGCACACTGTTTGAACACCCAAGTAGGTGTGGTATTTCATTGATTCTATTATGGTAATTATTATATGGATTTATTGAGTATGCTGCAAGACAAACTCTGGGTTGTACATGGTGACATTTATGTACTTTGATAATAAATGTACTTTGGACTTAGCTATTTATTAGCCACCAACAGAAGCACATTCATGGTCCTGCAATCATAAACACAAGAGATTCTGCAGAAGCTGGAAATCCAGAGGAACACACTCAAAATGCTGGAGGAGCTTAACAGGTCAGGCAGCAACTATGGAGGGGAATGAGCAATCAACGTTTCCGAACTTTTCCTCTCCATCAATGCTGTCTGACCTGATGGGTTTCTCCAGCATTTTATGGGAGTTCTCCTACAATAACCATACCACTGATAAACAGATTGCATGAGTGCTGCATATCAACTGCTTTTGCAGACATATGTCTGAATGAAGTTTGCTGATTTCCTGCAATGAATCCAGCATTGATGAACATATTGCATGAGTGCCGTATGTCAATTGGTTTTGCAGACATACAGTAAGTCTGAATGAAGTTTGCTGAATTATGTGACCATATATACAAGGAAGCATTTGATGTCATCCAGTGTGGGTGACATTGATTACTCAACTGTAATCTATGGAGCACTAATAGATATTTATGTAGAATTTTATGCATAGTGTTTTGCTTCTTCCTCTAAAATGCTGGTTACTTGGGCATGATAGTTGTGAAGTAATTAATTACCAAGTTTTACTATGTAGAGTTCACATTCATAGCCTTGAGCATCTTCAAACATATTAAGCTCAATGCAGATCTGCTCACACCCATTATCTCCATTGCTGCATTCATCTGAATCTGAAAATACGACAACACAGTTTTTCTCTGATATTTTTTTCCTGGAGTTTTCTGTTAAAAGTCTTTATAGATAAATGGTTCACAGCTGCTGACTGTGTGACACTTTCTTTCTTCATGTTACTCTAGGGCCAATATCCTTCCTCCACTTGCTACATGTAAAAGCAAACAGGTGAAGTTTGCACTTTCATCTCTTTTAACCTGTATTTATACCTGTCCACACCACTTTCGAAGCCATCCATCAAAATGTGGCTTGGGGAAGAAAAGGAATGCCCCTGGATATGGCAGAGAATCTGGACACTTAGTATTAGATCATAAGACGTAGGAGCAGAGTTAGATGATCTGGAACATTTGCCATTTCATCCTGGCTGATTTATTATCTCTCTCAACACCATTTTCCGGTCTTCTGCCTGTAACCTTTGACACCCTTACTAATCAAAAGGGCTGGTCAGTGGTGTAGTGGCATCAGCACTGGACTTAGAGGCAGATGGTTCCAACCTGGGCAGCAGCCGTAGTTGCATGGAAGAAAGGCCTGGCAATCTACTTCCATATCTTGCCTCAAAAACCCTCTGGACAACTACACTATCCTTAGCAACACACAAAAAAAGCTGGTGGAATGCAGCAGGCCAGGCAGCATCTATAGGAAGAGGTACAGTCGACGTTTCAGGCCGAGACCCTTCGTCAGGATGAACTGAAAGAAGAGATAGTAAGAGATTAGAAAGTGGGGAGATCCGAAATGATAGGAGAAGAGAGGAGTGGGAGGGATGAAGCTAACAGCTGGAAAGTTGATTGGCAAAAGGGAAGCACCGCTGGAGAAGGATCATGGGATGGGAGGTCTAGGGAGAAAGAAAGGGGGAGGGGAGCACCAGAGGGGATGGAGA
Source organism: Hypanus sabinus (assembly GCF_030144855.1). NCBI lineage: Eukaryota > Metazoa > Chordata > Chondrichthyes > Myliobatiformes > Dasyatidae > Hypanus > Hypanus sabinus. Next base: position 37,734,946 of record NC_082707.1, read on the forward strand.
GCAGGCAAGGAGTGATTGTGAGAAGGACAGAGAGAGAAAAAAGAAAGAAAAGAAGAAAAAAAGGGAAAATGAATGAACGAATAAATAAATAAATAAATAAACAAACAAACAAACAAATAAATAAATAAGTGTTGGGGTAAGAAGGGGAGGGGGCATTAACGGAAGTTAGCGAAATCAATGTTCATGCCATCAGGTTGGAGGTTACCCAGACAGAATATAAGTTGCCTCCTGCTCTTCCTACCCTATCCCTATTTATTTATTTGTTTGTTTGTTTGTTTGTTTATTTATTATTTTCTCCTTTTTTTTCCCAAAAATCGTTTGCCCCCTGTCCTACATCAACTCCTTAGCCACATCCTAAACTGTATAATCTTCCTAGTTCTAGCCTCACTAGCATGTAGCACAGGTAACGATCCAGAGATCACAACCCTGCCCTTTAAATCAGCACCTTGCTCCCTGAACTTCCTGTGCAGAACCATCCTACTCATGTCATTGGTACCTATATAGACCACGATTTCTGGCTGTTTACCCTCTTACTTATGGAAGTTGAGGACTCTAATTGAGATATCCTAGACTCTGGCACCCAGGAGGCAACATACAATACAGTAATCTTGTCCTTGCCCACAGAACCCCCTGTCTATTCCCCTAACTAATGAATCCACTATCACCACAGCATGCCTTTTCTCTCCCCTTTCCTTCGGAGTCACAGGGCTATGCTCAGTGCCAGAGACCTAACCAATGTGACTTTTCTCTGTTAGTTGATTTCCCCCTAAATGTGATATACTTGTTTGTTGAGAGGGACGGCCACTACATGGGTATACTGCACAAACTCCTTAACCCACTCTCTCTTCCTGATTGTCACCCAGTTTCGTGGGTCCTGCACCTTAGGTGTAATGACCTATCTGTATATCCTATCTATAACCCCCACAGCCTCCAGTGATCTTGAGTTCATCCAGTTTCAACTCCAGCTCCTTAATGCAGATTGTTGGAAGCTACAGCTGGATGCACTTCTTGCAGTTGTAGTCATGAGTGACACCAGGGGTCTCCCTGCCTTCCCACATCCCACAGGAGGAGCATTTCACTATCCTGCCTGGCTTCACTACTATCCTAGATGAACTGTTGTAAAGAAGGGAAGGAAAAAAACTACACCTTGAACTTTTCTTTTCTTTCTGTGACTGAAGCATCTCCCTGCTGAAGCCTTGAAGAGCTAAAGCCTCAAGATCACTATTCTGACTCTGTCCATTCATATGACAGCCACTGCATCCTTTAATTTGCTCTTTCTAATCAATCCCAAATGCCGATTGGCAGCTGGTCAAAGTTCTTATTTGCTGTTGCAACCTGCTGCTGCCTTTTGTACTCGGGCACTGGACCTGATAGAAAATGCTCCTCAAAACTTCCAAAACCCGGGCTAGCTGCTGTTCAAAGCTCATTTGTTGGCTGATTAAGCCTTTCACGCAAAGAGCACTGTTTGGGCAAATTGTACACAATACATCAATGCATTGAATATATGGTTTACACATTCATTATTAGAATGCTGCAAGTATGGTAAGTACAAGTATGCAAGTATTCCAGCTTCCCCTGGAATCATCCACGCTGTTTGATTCAAATACTCATTGTGGAACTGAGTTCTAAATCCCCTAGATCTCATAATTAGGGGATCCAATTGGATCTCATAACTACAATCTAAATTTATGATATAGCCTTAGGATTTTGTACCATCAGAGTATAAACAAAGGAGCAAAATTAGACAAAGAAACCAATCAAGTTTGCCCCACTATTTGATCATGCTGATTTCTTTTCCTTCTCAGCTTCATTCTCCTACCTTCTCTTTGTCACTTTTCATGCCTTACCAATCACAATTCTAACAACTTCTGCTTTAAGTATATCCAATGACTTAGCCTCCACATTATAGGGTAACTTTCAGAACTATTTCCTGATTGTTGACTTTCTCTCCTTCCTAACTTTCTGAAAGGCATTAACTCCTTCTTGGATAGAGTTCTGCCATATTGGGCATCGTACACAGCTCCTCCCAAGGAAATTTTGACAGGCACATGAACAGGCAGGAAATGGAGGGATATAGATCACATGTCGAGAGATGGGATTAGTTTAAATTGGCATTATGATTGGCAGAGACACGATGGGCTGAATGGCCTGTGCCTGTGATCTACTGTTCTATTTAGTTCAGAATATTTTGCTGCCATCTTAGTGATGTCAAGCTAGGAGAGCGTGACTCAGTTATTCATTACCTAATGTTTCAGATAAATCCTTTTAACTGTCTTTCTGCCAAGCTTTCTCATCTCTCAGTTGTCAACAGCTTAAGCTTCAATATTAGTGAATGGGCAATGAAGAAGTGGAGCAGATGGTTTGGATTCCATTCATGGGAATACATTAAGTGTGGCAAATTTTGACAATAGATTAGACACGGAACTTCACACCTTAAGCTTTAACAGTATGGCAATGCAATACAATAAGAATAGAATACATTTTTCGTAAAGAAACAAAATCATAGCAAGTGTTGGCAACACCGCATTTAGCATTAATCAGATGTTTTAAAATGAGAGATGGAAATCGCTTCTTAAGTAGTGCGTCAAATTAAGACCATTTGCTGCCAGCACTTATGGTTTCAAAGCCCTGGAAATATACTTAAGACAAAATAACTCTAAAGCTATTTTCCACAACTTACTCCTGAATTCCACTCTCAATGAATGAATATGTTCAAAGCTGAGATTCATAGATCTGTCACAATAGGTCTACTGTGATACGATCTCATTGGCTCTTGAGGTGGCTTTGACAATACTAATTTTTATGTCTGGCTGCTGTTTGTGTTCAATGCTGAGCTGTAGTCAGTAATCATTCCTACAGGCCTGATCAAAATGCTTCAAACCTGGGCATATGCAACTGGATCCTTGACTTCCTCACTGGAAGACCACAGTCTGTGCAGTTGGGAAATAACATCTCCACCTTGCTGATAATCAACACCCACAACTGTGTGGCTAGGCACAGCTCAAATGCCATCTATAAATTTGCTGACGATACAACTGTTGTAAGCAGAATTGCAGATGGTGACTACTAGGTGGACAGGAGTGAGGCATATCAGCTAGTTGAATGGTGGCAACAAGTTCACACTCCGCATCAGTAAGACCAAAGAAATGATTTCTGTAATGGTAAGATGAAGGAAAATACAGCAGTCCACATCGAGGGATCAGAAGTGGAAAGGAGTGAGCAATTTCAAGTTCCTGTCTGCATTCTCTGAGGATCTATTCTGGGCCCTCCACATAGATGAAGTTACAAAGAAGTGATTATGTTTCATTCGGAGCTTGAGGAGATTTAATATGTCTCCAAAGACACTTGCAAATTTCTACAGATGTACTGTGGAGAGCATTCTAATTGTTGTATCACCATCTGGTACGGGGTAAGATTGAAATAAGTTGCAGAAAGATGTAAACTCAGTCAGCTCAATCATGTGCATTAACCTCCCCAGCATCCAGCACATCTTCCAGGAGCGAGGCCTCAAAAAGATGGCATCTATTATCAAGGGCATCCATCACTCAGGACATTCCCACTTCTCATTACTACCATCAGGAAGGAGGTACAGGAGCCTAAAGATTGACACTCAACGATTCAGGAACAATTTCTTCCCCACAGCCATCAGATTTCTGAATGGACATTGAACCCACGGACATGACCCTACTACTTTTTTCTCTCTTTTTGCACTACTTCATTAAATCTTATAAATAAATACTTACTGTAATTTAGTTTTCATCATTATGTACTGAAATATTCTGCTACCCCATAGCAACAAATTTCACAACATATATTAAACCTGATACTGATTCTCATTTTAAGTTGGTTTAATTCTCATTAAACCAACAAAAATCAGCCATGATCTAATTGAGAGGCAGAACAGAATCGAGGGGCTCCCATTCTTAGTACCTTACTGTGGTATATCCTGAAAGCAAAATATGGTGGATGAACTTGATTTGATTCTTTTACCTGTATCAACAAACAACGTTCTTGTTAGAACATCCGGGTCATCAATGAAGAAATGAACCTTGATTGTATAATTCTCATTAGGCATTAGCTGATAAAATGCACACGTGTTGTTTGTAAAGCTGAAAGTGCAATGTGAAAATCCAATATCTGGAAATTTCTCAACCAGGTAGAATCCGCATGGTTCTAGAACATGATCAGACCACGCTAAGGTAAAACTCGTGTTTTTGACGTTTTCTACAAAGATGATTCCAAGATCTAAATGCAACAGGTAAAGAAACAACAAATTTTAAAATGCAGATCATTGAATGCTATATTGCTTCAATGTTTGGTACTTATTTTTCATATTTTGTATTTTAGCTTCCTAGTTTTGAAGAAAAGTATATTTGCTATTCTGTGCCACTGAACACTTCTTAAATTAACAGGAATTACCCTTCTTAATTTGGGCTGCCTGTCTTTGATTATTCAAAATGACAATCGGAAGCATTTGAGCAAATTATCTTCATGAAAGTCACGATTTAATGTTAATGTCTGCCTCCCTTGTCTGTCATGACCTTTCTTAATGTGCTGCCACTGTTGCATTCTTTTCCCATTGCTGGACCTATTGAATTTTTGTGTCCCTTTCTTCAGAAAAGATAATTTCCTTCATTCCTTTTAATACTCATTTTTTTTTCATTTCTAAAGCTGATTTAATTTTAGGTCGGGCAACCCAACTATAATTTAGCAATATTCACAAAACTGCATTTAGTAAACATTATTTGGGATTTTAAGGTCTGATTTTCAAATTATAACATAAACATTGATTTTTAAATAGTGTGGGCCAAATTTGACATTATTTTTCCAATTATTATGGTGTTTTATTGGTGTTTTGATAATCTTTTTATAAATGGATTTGTAAGAATGCAGTGGAAAGCTGTGTTAAAAAAAGGCAAAAGTTAGAGTTAAAATACTCTTTCATCTTGCATGCGTTTCTTTGGATGTTGGCTATTTTTTTATAAACTTTTTTTATTGCATTTTTAAGTAGTTACAAAATGAAGTATGGAGAAACAATGTATATAACCCTTCCCCCCTCCCCTTATCCCCTCCCCCCTAACTGCCCTATAGAAAGATTGCCTGGTTGTTGGAAGATCTCCACATGCTCCATGGAATTCGTAATAACTTTAATATGTATACTTATTTCTTTCCCCAAATAACCAATTGTTTCATCTTCAGAACATTTATAGATTTAATCCTGTCTTTTGTAAATAAGGGCTCCAAATTTTCAGAAATGTTTCATATTTATCTCTTAAATTATACGTAATTTTTTCTAATGGAATACAACCACAAATTTCTTTCTTCCAAGAATCTATACTTAAATATGTATCTGATTTCCAAGTAACTGCAATAGCTTTTTTGGCTACTGCCAGTGCAATTGTTATAAATTCTTTCTGGTATTTATTTAGTTTGAGTTTTGGTTTTATCCCTTCAATATCACCTAATAAGAGTAATATTGGATTATGAGGAAATTGTGTTCCTGTAATTTGTTCCAGTAAAAGTCTTAAATTTGTCCAAAAAGGTTGAATTTTAGAACAAGACCATGTAGAATGTAAAAAAGTACCTGTTTCCTGGTTACATGGGAAACACTGATCTGATAAGTTTGGATTTAATTAATTTATTTTTTGTGGTGTAATATATAATTGATGTAGAAAATTATACTGCACTAATCTTAACCGAACATTTATTGTATTTGTCATGCTATCAAGACATAGTCTTGACCAATTTGTTTCTTCAATTTTAATATTCAAATCACTTTCCCATTTTTGTCTTGACTTATGGACTCCTTGTTTAATTGCCTGTTTTTGAATCAAATTATACATACAAGATACAAATTTTTTAATATTTCCTTTTTGAATTAAAATTTCTATTTCATTAGGTTTCGGCAATAACATTGTTTGACCTAATTTTTCTCTTAAATAAGCCCTTAATTGAAAGTAACAAAATAAAGTATTATTTGATACTCTATATTTATTCTTTAATTGATCAAATGACATTAATATACCTCCTTCAAAACAATTCCCTATATATCTAATCCCTTTTTGAATCCAATTATATAAAAGTTGATTGTCCATTGTGAAAGGAATAAGTCTATTTTGAATTAAAGATCTCTTTGCTAATAAAGATTTTTTTGTCTCATCATCAACATTTATCTTATTCCATAAATCAATCAAATGTTTTAATATAGGAGATTCTTTCTTTTCCTGTATCCATTTAGATTCCCATTTGTATATAAAATCTTCTGGTACGTTTTCTCCTATTTTATCTAGTTCTATTCTAACCCATGCCGGTTTATCTTTCTCGAAAAAAGATGCAATAAATCTAAGTTGATTCGCTTTATAATAATTCTTAAAATTTGGAAGTTGTAATCCTCCTAGATCAAATTTCCATGTCAATTTTTCCAACGATATTCTTGACATCTTACCTTTCCAGAGAAATTTCCTCACATATTTGTTTAACTCTTGAAAAAACTTCTGGGGTAATTGTATTGGTAATGATTGAAATAAATATTGTAGTCTAGGGAATATATTCATTTTTATACTATTTACTCTACCTACTAATGTTATTGGTAATGCCATCCATTTATCAAGATCTTCCTGAATTTTTTTCAAAAGTGGTAAATAATTTAATTTGTATAAGTTTTTTATGTCATTATCAACTCTTATACCTAAATATTTTATACCATTTGCTGGCCATCTAAATTGAGTTATTAATCGACATTGATTATAATCTCCTTTAGTAAGAGGTAAAATTTCACTTTTATCCCAATTTATTTTATAACCCGATATTTTCCCATATTCTTCTAATCTATAGGATAATTTGCGTAGTGAATGTAGTGGATCTGTTAAATAAAGTAGAACATCATCAGCAAATAAGTTAATCTTGTATTCTTCCTGATTAACTCTGAAACCCTTAATATCTGGATCCATTCTAATTAATTCAGCTCGTGGTTCTATTGCCAACACAAACAAAGCAGCTGATAATGGGCAACCTTGCCTAGTTGATCTTGTTAACTGAAATGATGTTGAAATTTGACCATTTGTCACTACTTTAGCTTTGGGATTAGTATTTAAGGTTTTAATCCATTTTATAAATGATGTTCCTAATCCATATTTTTCCAATACCTTAAATAAAAAATCCCATTCCAATCTATCAAATGCTTTTTCTGCATCTAAAGCAACTGCCACACTCATTTCCTCCCTCTTTTGCACTAAATGGATTATACTAAATAACCGGGTTACATTATCTGCCGATTGTCTATTTTTGATAAATCCTGTTTGATCCATATGCATTAATTTTGGTAAGCATTTAGATAATCTATCAGATAAGATTTTTGCTATTATTTTATAATCGGTGTTTAATAAAGAAATAGGTCTATATGATGCTGGTTTTAAAAGGTCTCTATCTTTTTTTGGCAATAGTATTAAAATAGCTGTTGTAAAAGATTCTGGAAGTTTATGCGTTCTTTCCGCTTGATATATTAACTCCATAAAAGGAGGAATTAATAAATCTTTAAACTTTTTATAAAATTCAGGTGGAAAACCATCTTCTCCTGGAGATTTATTACTTTGAAGTGATCCCAAAGCTTCCTCAACTTCCTTCAATGTAAAAGGCGCATCTAATCCCTTTTGTTCTTCTGTATTTAATTTTGGAAGAGTTATTTGTGATAAAAATTCTTCTATCTTAACATCATCATTCTTTGATTCTGATTTATACAACTCAGAAAGATGTTGGCTATTTAAGTTTGTAATTGGTTTGCCTCTTCATGATGATGAAATAAATACCTTCCCATCACCAAAGCTTTGCCCTGCTGCAAAGCCTTTCCAAGTCAAGTCTGTATCTGAGCAGTTTCGCTTTGCACGTTTGCTTCATACAAAAACATTCAATGTATACATCAATTTTCCTTTCAAATCTAAAGATTCTCTGTTAATTGAGTTATATTCTACTGCATTATTACATAAAGATTCTAGCTTGCAGCTTCTTTCATTATTTGGAGTCAAAGAAGAGAAACCACAGCTAACTTCTCCAACTTTCAGTAGACCCATTGACATCTAGAGAACAAGCCTTCACTGGAAGTTTTGCTGGATCTGTCATTTTAACATTGAGGCTTCCAGACCAATGCAGCAGCTGCTTTGTTGCATGAAAGTTATCAAAGGCTGAATCCTATTGCCTTGGAGCTTTAATAACAATCAAAATAATGACTTTCACCAAACAGTTTAAATCTAATTTGTAATGCAATACCTTCTTCTTTAATATCAAGGCATGAATTGGGATATGGTGTAGCATTGAACATCTGAGAAGTTTCACTGAGCGTATCTGCTGTAGTGAAGTTGGTCCATTCATGCACAGCTGTTGAGGGAAAAGATATGACTTCAATTGTACAGTAATAAACAAGCATACCTTATTTTCTTATAATTCTGATTTGAACTTGAATTTAAAACCTGAGATTGAAGTTGAATGCATGGAATAACTTTATATAAATGCAATGCACTTCTCAATGAATGAATGGAAAGTAATTGGAAGTGGAAAGCAGTTGAATTAAGTAGGTGTGAAATAATATTGGAATTATTCTAAACATTGGCTGTTTATATGCCTTATTAAGATTTTATATTACAACTTAGAGGTCTAAGTTGAATTTATTGTCAAATGCACAATGATACAGGTATGTATGCACAGGTTCATTGTAAAACTTACAGCATCACAGGCTTATATCATCATATGGGCAGCTTTCACAGGAAATCATAAATTAAACACCAATTTTTCAAGAATAAATATAATAAGAACATCAAAAATTCAAAGTTTATTTGAGCGCCAACAACCTTAAAGCTGTGCCATGTACAATTCAACATTTTTACTCTGGAACGAAAATTTTGGCTATGTATCATATCTGTGCCTTTTATAATTACATAAACTCCTATCAGATCATCGCTCATCGTCTTGCACTCCGGTGAATACAATCTAACTTTATTCAGTATCTCCTTATAGTCACTACCTCTAATCCAGGTAGCACCCTGATAAACCTCTGTGAACACACTCCAGTTATTGCACGTATTTACTTTAATGGGGCATTCAGTACTGCACACAATACTCAAAGTGGTGCTTAACCAAAGATGAATACAATTGCAACATGACTCACTTTCAAGGATTTTTCATCACATGTTTGTGATATTCATTGCTTATTTTTTTATTATTCTTTTTCTTACGTCTGCTCAGTTTGTTGTCTTCCGCACTCTGGTTGAAAGCCCTAGACTGGCAGTCATTCATTAATTCTGTTATAGTCACTATTCCATGGATTTATTGAGTATGCTCTCTAGAAAATAAATTTCAGGATATTATATGGTGGGATATGTGTACTTCGGTAATAAAATTTACTTTGAAGTTTGAACTATCTAAGCTAGACTGCTTTTGGCATATCGCTCTAAATCTTCTCCATCACAATATAGGACAGAGAACAGTGAAGTCAAAAGAGTAAAAGTGGACATGAGAGAGCTTCGACAGATTTGGTAAAGAGAGTCCTAAGAGAGTCTATCAATATATGAAGAGCAAAAGAGTAACCGGGGAAAGAATAGGGACCATCAATGACCAGCATGTCACATTACATGTGGAGTCTCAAGGGATGGGGATGGCCTGAAATGACTATTTCTCATCTTTATTTAGTCTGAAGGTCATGGGAGCTAGGAAGGGTCAATGAAGAGAATAGTGAGATCTTGGAACGTACTCACATTACAGAAGAAATGGTGACCAAGCCGATGGTAGGTCTTTAACTATTGTCTGCATGGACTTTGAACAAGTCCTTTAACAGGGTCCCTCATGGTAGTCAGGTCCAGGAGATAGTTTACATGGGATCCAGTGTGGGATAGCTAAATTTGATACAAAATTGGCTGGGAAAATGGAGTTAGAAAATTATGAAAGGTACAGATAAGTTAGAGGCAGGAAGGTTGTTTCTACTGGTAGGTGAGACTAGAACTAGGGGACATAGCCTGAAGGTTTGGAGGAGTAGATTCAGGATGGAGATGAGGAGAAACTGCTTTTCCCAGAGAGTGGTGAATCTGTGGAATTCTCTGTCCAATGAAACTATGGAGGCTACCTCAGTAAGACAAGTTTGGATAGTTTATGTTAATGCAAATGCTTGTAAATCCTGCCTCTAAGAATCTTCTCCAATGATTTGCCCATGACTGAAGTAGACTTGCTGGTCAGTAATACCCAGGATTATCCCTATTACCTTTCTTGAACAAAGGAATAACATTTGTCACCCTCTAATCTTTTGGTACTAACCCTGAGGCCAGTGAGAATGCAATATTCCGGTGCAGCAATCTCTTCCTTAGCTTCCTGCAGTAACCTGAGGTATATACTGTCTGGCCACAGGGATTTATCCCTCCTAATGCTTTACAAAAGTTTTGCACATCATTTTCTTAAACTGACAGGTTCTAGCCAGTCTTACATTGTCCTCACAGACATCACAGTCCTTCTCACTGATAAATATGAAAGCAAAGTATTCATTAAGGATTTCCCCTGCCTCCTGTGACTCTAGGCACAGGTTTCCTCTTTTATCCCTGATCGGTCCTACCCTTACTCTAGTCATCCTCCTGATCTTTACATACAATAGAGTGCAAAAGTCTGAGGCAGACACACACACACACACACACACACACACACACACAATATCTAGGGTGCCTAAGATTTTTGCAAGTACTGTATTTCTCAAAGTGGAGAGGGGAGCGAGCTTGTAAATCTGGAGGGAGTGAAGGATGTTGAGAGTAGCAAGGGTGGAGCACCATGGGAGGGGCGTGGAACAGGAGACAGAGAAGGGTGCCAGGCAGGGGGTGGTGTTGGTGCAGATACATCCAGCCCTGAGACACCAGGCAAGGTCATTTGTTTGCAAATAATTGGTTTATTGATCATTACAGAATGTTGCTCGGGTGCTTCCTGCTTCCTCCCCTTTCCTTACCCCCTTCCCAGCTCTGAGTCCACAATAGGGACCCATCACAGAATCAGGTAATCAGGTTTATCATCACTGACAAATATCAAGAAATCTATTTTATTGCAGCAGCATAGTGCAATACATAAAATTACTACAGTATTTTTGTGCCCAGGACTTTTGCACAGTATTGTACATGTAGACAGACTTAGGATTTCTTCAATCCTACTTACCAAGGAATTCTCATGCCCCTTTTTAGCTTTCCTAAGTTCATTCTTCTGCTCTTTCCTTGTAACTCTCTAAATCCCTGTGTGATCCTTGCTTCCTGAACCTTAAGAAGCTTCTTTTTTTCTTCTTGGTTAGATATTCCTGTCAACCATGGCTCCTTCACCCAATCATCCTCTCTCTGCCTCAATGGGACATAGCCATTGAAAATCTCATGAAAGTGCTTCTTAAGCAACATCCACATCTCTGTTGTGCATTTCATTGAATACATCCATTTCCAGTTTATGCTCCCAAGTTCCTGTCTGTTAGTGTCATAATTCCCTCTGCTCCTACCCTCTCCTCGGCTATGGTAAAGATCAGAGAGTTGTGGTCACTGTCTCCTAAATGCTCACCCACCAAGAGATCTGCCTCTGAACCAGGTTCATTACCTAACACTAGATCCAGTATGACCTCTGCTCTAGTTGGCTTGTCTACATATTGTGTCAGGAGTCCTTCCTGGAATACCTAACAAATTTTGTCCATTTAACCTTTTGTACTAAGGAATGGGCTTACAATATTAGGGAATTTGAAGCCATCCATGACAACAAATCTGTTATTTTTGCACCTTTCCAATATCTGCCTCCCAAATTGGTCCTCAGTGCCTTTGAAGCCATTGGGAGGGTCTATAGAATTCTCCCAATAGAGTGGTTACTCCTTTTCCTTTTTCTGACCTCCACACACTGACTCAGGAAACAATCTCTCCATGACTTCCTCCCTTTCTGAAGCTGTGATTAGCAATACCACTCCCCCACCTCTTTTACCTCCCTCTCTGACCCTTTTGAAACATTTAAACCCTGGAATATCCTACAGCTATTGTGACAGTGAAGCCTCTGTAATGGCCACACATTGTAGTTGTATGTACTGACCCATGATCTAAGTTCCTCCCTCGTTCTTAATACTTGCATTAAAATAGATATACTTCAAGCCATCCCATTGACTGCAAATTTACTCTATTATTTGCCTATCCTTCCTCTCGTCTCCCTACATGCTGCATCTTCCTGTACACCACTGCCCCAACTCCAGACTTATCGCTGTCTCCCATCCCCATGGCAAACTAGTTTAAACCCTTCTGAACAGCTCCAGCCAATCTGCCCACAAGCCCATTCATCCCCTTCATATACAGGTGTAACACATCTTTTACATACAGCTCTTATTTTCCTCCAGATCCATAAATCTGAAACCCTGGCCCTATACCAATTCATCAGCCACACATTCATCTGCCGAATCATCCTACTCTTACCCTCACCGGTATGTAGTACAGTCTGCAATCCAGAGATTACTACCCTGAAGGTGCTGCTTTTCAGTTTCCTACCTAGCTCCCTGTATTTTCTCTTCAAGACCTCATCTGTTTTCATATCTTTGTTGCTGGTACCAACATGAGTTCTGGCTGTTTACCCCCCCCCCCCAACACCTTTTAGAATGCTATGGACTTGATCTGAGACTTCCCTGGCACCCGGAAGGCAACATCCCACCTTCATATCCACAGAATCTGTTAACTATTGAATCCCCTATCACCACTGCATTCTTCTTCTCCCCACTTCCCCTTTAAGCCACAGAGCCTGACTCAGTGCCGGAGACCTGGCAGCTTCAGCTTTCTTCTGTTAGGTGGCCCACCCCAATAATATCCAGTGGTATGCTTGTTATTGAGGGAAATGTCCACAGGGTTACTCTCCACTATCTGCCTTTTCTTTTTCCCTCTCCCGAGAATTAGCTATCGTCTAATTGACAGAGAAGGAAAGAAATTTACTGGAAACCCAGCTTAGCCTTTGTCTTTTCCCACTGAAGCCTCTTGAGTCATAGTCTCTAACCTTCCACTCTAACATTGACCCACTCACAGAATGGCTGCTCCCATAGTATCCGCTCCACTTAAAGCTGACTTCTTTTTTCAGCCCTTGCAAAGAGCCCATGATCCCATGATCTCCAGTGTACAGAATGTCCCTACTGGTCCTGCTCACTTTTTCAAATCGTGTTCCCACAATGCACAGACCAATGGCTCCTTATGATTGCTGGTGTGCAAAATGTCCTTACTGGATCTGCTCACTTTTCAAATCTTGCTCCCACAACACACAAGCCAAAAGCTCTTTCTGATCTCAGGTGCACATTATGTCCTAACTGGCTCCACTTGTTTTTTTTTATCAAATCTCAATCCCACAATACACAAACTAACAGGTTCTTGTGAACTCGACGAGTGAACTTTAATATTATTAAATTGAAAAGTCCAGTATACATGCATCTGTTCATTTCTACAAACAAATTAACTAATTTCTGATCTCCACTTTCAGTAGTAGTTCTTTCTTGTCAGTCTTGGGTGGCTTTGACGTCATCTATTACAATAATGTGGAGCTATGGTTATCACGAGTGATTTTTCTGCATTTTCCGACATGGACAAAGTTGACTTAAGAACGTCTAAAAAAGCAGAACTGATTCATTACCCAGAACGGCACGTAACTTGTTTTCAAATAGCTCTGTGGTCTGGCATACAGGGAACCATTGAGTCTAGCTCTTTATTGAGAAGGCCAACTGTAGCATAATTTGTTTCCTTCATACAACTTTGGACAGAAATGAAAATATAAAATATATTTAAAAATCAGTATAGTAGAAATTTAGTTGTACAACCTATCTGTGGATTCCTATGTTTTGTATTAATTAATGCCAACACAACCAAATATATTGTCAGGAATTAATAGACTACCAGGCATCTGTTTGAGGAAATTGGCACTGGGCAGGAGTCATGTATACTGTTACCTCATTTCTCAGAATGGAAAGAATGCCTCATTTCTATCTCATTTATCCTGGTCCTCTGAAGGTGGAGGTGTTGCTTTGGGATTACCTTACTGCTGAGAGGACTACCAACACAGGTAGAACCTATTTTTGAATCCTGTTCTGTGGTGAATCTGTTCATCTCTGCAAAGCGATACTTGGTGTATCATAATCACCTTTGGCTGAGTGAAAAGGATTGGCCATAGTTGCTCTCTAAGGTCCCTGTTGAAAATATGCTTTGAGTGTTATTAACTTGCTGATATTCAGTGCCTCACGTTATGCATGCATTGGTGACATGCAAAGAATTGTGTCTAAGCAGGTAAAGGAAACAAGGACAGAAATTTTCCCTGCGGAAATAGGGACTGAAGTACTTCACTCCATGCTGTAAATTTCCTTAATCCTATGAAAAGCTGAAACTTCATTTGACCACAATTGTTTCAAATTAAACGCTTTCCAATTAATTCCTTAACTTTGCAGCTACAGTATTCTGAATTTTAAATTGAAGTTGAAGTAAGTAAAGTATAGTCACAATTCTCCCTGAGAAGACATACTGTAACTTTTTTTCTTACCTAATAGAAGTGGTGCATAAGCAGAAACAGCACAGAGAAGGAAGCAAATCCACGTCATGCTTCTGCACTGGACGCTCAGCTCAAGCACTGAATCGAATTGCGAAATATCCAATTTATAATCTCTTGAACAATTCATAGAAATGAGGGTGGGAGCCTTGTCAGACTTGAGGAAGATAATTGCTCTGTTCAATTTAGTAAATTTCAAAAGGAAACATAATACTTACTTGTAACTTGGAAACTGGTTGGACAAGGTATAAATACTAACCAGCCATTAATTACTGTGTACTTAGTTGCATTCCATCTGGAGTAATCTATAATTTTGTTGTTGAAGTTGCAGTGGAAAAGGAAAGTGATATTGGTAGCATACCAACACTATGTTGATAAGACTTATGCCACACAGTCATGTTAACTTCTAGGATAACATCCTTTTTCAGAGCAATAGATTAAAACACAGGCAAACATTTTAATAGTAATGGAAAGTATTAAAATGGTGTAACTTCTCCATGAACAGAGCGAGAGTTAATAGATGATTTAGCAAGCGTCAATAAAAGCCAAAGGCTGAACAAATCCACATTTGACAATGTAAATGAAATAAAAGGGGGACAAAAGCTAATCAAAGAAAAGAGAGCATATAATGTACTTTTAATGGAGGAAAGGGTAACTCAATAGGCCCAGTGGCAAAACTAAGGCAGGAATTTTTTAAGAGTGCAAAGCTGATCGAGCGTTTTTGTGGAAAATAGAAGAAATGGAATGTGTAAGAATTGCAAATAAGAAAGAAAATTAGGGCATATTTTTCTTCAGTTTGAAAAATACCAGACCACGAAGCTGATAACAAAAATTGAGTAAAGCCTGGTAAACAGACTGAAGTGTTGAAACCATTTAGATTATGATTTTCCTTATAGCTACAGCTACTCTTTTCCACTTTCAGTGAAGTTACATTAAGAAATAAGAGCAGCCCAAGTGAATGTCTGTAAATCTCAACAGAGATCAGTGCAGCTCATCAGTGAAGATCTTTGGATCTGCAGCCATCTTCTCAATAATATTTCAGGTTCCAGAGTCATAAAGACATCTTGAATAATATTGAAATTGCTGGACCCATACTCAGGAAAACCTAATTTGAAATAGTTCAATGTTATACTGGGTTTTAAGATGGGATGTGGGGGAACAAAGTGAGGGCTCATCCTTTAGGATTAGAGTAGGGAAGATCAGAAAGGATAAATAAAATATGGCAAGGCAAAGAATTTAGGGAAAAGATGAAGTCAGGGGAAAGCAAAGGGGGAGAAGGATCCATAAGGATATTGGAATTCAAAAGCTGTTAATGTTTGCAATCTGGCAATGGGTCTTAAATCTGAAATATTGTTGTTTTTCTTTTTATACATGCTGCATGTCCTGTTGAGTGCTTCTAGTTACTGTATTTCAAGCTTCTGGCATTTGTTGTTTTTGATAAACAAATTTGAACTTGGGTGCCACCATTTCATAATTCATTCTGTTGAACTAGATCTGTATCATAGAAGTCAGGCTCTAGTATACTTGGTTTGTGTTACATGCAGACAGACCCTTTGGCTCAACTAATCCATGCTGACCAAGATATCCTTCTAAACTAGAATCATTAGCCCATGTTTGGCCCGTATCCCTCTAAACATACCTTAGACCTTAAATCTTTTACCTTAAACATACCTTAAATAGGCATGAATGTTTAGAGGATACGGGCCAAACATGGGCAAATGATTGGCCAGCGTGAATTAGTGCAATAAAGTGCGAACCTGCTCAAACTCTCCCTTTAATACAACTGAACCTGAAAGGCAAAACTGATTCTGTAATCAGGTGACTTCCATTTAGGAACAGCACTTACAACAATTGTTCTATTCATTAGCATTCAGAAACCAAGCAGGAGATGAGTTGTGCCAATGAATTACACAACTTGCAGTATTAATTACTCACATTCCATGATGTGTCTGAGTAAAGAGCATTCCTTCTTAGTTTTCACCATGTAAGCCAGTCGTGGGAGGCAATGGAGAAGAGGTAACATGGAAATTATTATTCAGAAGTCTTGTTTCATTCATAAAATATTGAAATAAATATAAAAATATATACTTCAATAAAAATACCAGCTCTTTTAAGCCATTTTCTCCTCAAGCTTTATAGAGGGTGCGGAGGAAACTTACCAGGATTACATACCCTATTTCATTGAGGATAGGGGAGTGAGCTAGGGCTTTTCTCCTTGGAGCAAAAAGGGATGAGAGGAGACATGATAGAGGCATACAAGGTGATAAGTGGCATGGAATGAGTGGACAACCAGAGACATTTCCCAGGGTGAAAATGGCTAAAGTGAGGGGCATCGTTATAAGATGATTGGAGGAAGGTATTGGTGGGATGTCAGAGATAGATTTTTTTGTACAAAAAGTAGTGGGTTCGTGCAATATGCTGCTGTGGGTGACAGTAGAGGCAAATACATTAGGTTCATTTAAAAAGTCCTTAGATAGGCACATGGATAAAATAAAATGGAGGGTTTTGTGGGCAGGACAGGTTAGATAGATGTTAAAGTAAGTCAAAAGTTCGGCATTGTTGTATATTAAGTATTTCAGTAATATTTGAGTAATATTGCATATACAGTATATCGTTTGATACAGCATTCATTTACATAACTCATTACAGGTTATATGTAAAAGTATGTGAATGGCATACGTCATTATGCTACCGCGTCATAATTACATACCTCACTTAAAGCAGCGAAGTGTACACATACTCCTAGTATCCCCGTGTTTTTCTTGTCACTACTTTTATGTTTTGTAGTTAAACAAAACTTAACAGTGGTGATGAAGAAGTTTTAAACAATCCAAGATGGCTACCTGCCTGTTGAAACGCTGTGAGATGTTTGAGGAAATAAACCCAGCAAGAAATGGTTGAGTAAAAATATGGCACAGCATGTGCTTGATTGTGAAGGGGCCATGATGGTATACCCAGATTCCGTTGTTCTACCACACTCCTTAGTGCCCTGCTGCTCACTGTATAAGAACTACCTTGACTGGCTCTAGTGAAGTGCAGCACCACACACTTGTCTGCATTAAATTCCATCCTTTTTCCCACTTAGTTCTGTAAAAAAGAATAGGAAAAAATTGTGGTGTCGAGATGTGCAAGGCTGGTAGAAGCCTATCCACTCAGACTCAAGGCTGTAATTGCTGCTAAAGGTGCATCTACTAAATACTGATTTTAAGAGTGTGAATACTTATGCAATTAATTATTTTGTGTTTTATATTTGTAAATAGTTTAGATCACTTCACAGAGATCTGTTTTCACTTTGACTCAAAAGCATCCTTTTCTGTTGGTCAGTGTCAAAAAAGCCAAATGCGATTCAATGTAGTAAATCAATAAAACATGAAAACTTACGGGGGGGAGGGAGGGTTGAATACTTTTTATCAACACATTGTCATCCAGATAATTGATATAGTTAACAGACAACAGACTCTGCACTGATCCCTGCAGCACACCACTAGTCATAGACCTCCGGTTAGAGAGGCAAGCATCTACTACCACTCTTTGGCTTCTTCCACAATGTCAATGTCCAATGCAGCTTATTACATCTTCTTGACTGCTGAGAGACTGAACCTTCTTGACCAATTTCCCATGTGTCACTTTGTTAAATGCCTTGCTAAAGTCCATGAAGATAACATCCACTGCCTTGCCTTCATCCACTTTCCTGGTAACTTGCTTGAAAACTATAAGATTTGTTAGTCATGACCTACCATGTATGAAGCCATGCTGACTATCCTTAATCAGTCCATGTCTTTCCAAATATATATATATTTGTTCCTTCAGAATACCTTCCTATAACTTTCCCACTACCGATGTCAGGCTCACTGGACTATCATTTCCTTGCTTATTTTTAAAGCCTTTCTTGAACAGTGGAACAACATTGCCTTTCCTCAAATCCTCTGGTAGCTCTCCTGTCACTAAGGATGATTTAAATATCACTGCGAGGGCCCTGGCAACTTCTGCACTTGCATCCTGCAGGGTCTGAGGGAATACCCTGTCAGACCTTGAGGATTTCTCCACCCTCATTTGCCTTAGGACAGCAACTAATTCCTCCTCTATAATCTGTATACGCTCCATGACCTTGCTGCTGCTTCACCAGTAGACATGGTGTTCATCTCCTGAATAAGTGCAGATACAAAAAATCTATTTAAGGTCTCCCCCATTTCTTTCGGCTCCAAGTGTCTTATGTCCTCTCTCCTACACAAACCCCTTAGCCACATGGTAAACTGTATAATTTTGCATTTTCTGGGTTCAATAGCACGTGGCTGAGGCACTAATCCTGAGACCACAACCCTGATGGTCCTGTCCTTTAACTTAGCACCTAACTCCCTGAACTCACTTTGCAGAAACTCGTCATTCTTCCTACCTATGTCATTGGTACCTACATGGATTACAACCTCTGGCTGTTCACTCTCCCAATTAAGAGTACTGAGGATCCAAAGTTCCTGGACCCTGGCACTCAAGAGGCAACATACCATTCAGGAATTTCATTCTTGTCCACGGAAACTCCTTTCTGTTCCCCTAACTAGTGAATTCCCTATCATTAGAACTCACCTCTTCTTCCCCCTTTCCTTCTGAGTCGCAGAGTCAGACTCAGTGCCAGAGAGCTGACCGCTGTGACTTTCTTCTACTAGGTCATTCACTCCTCCCCTCCCCAAACAGTATCCAAACTGTTGTTGAGGGGGACGGCCACAGGCGTGGTCAAAATGAAAGTATGGAAGTATTAGCCCAAAGCTTTGTCTGATGGCCTGGGATAGATCAGTAGATTGAACAGCTTGTCATTCACCATTCAAGATGCCAACACATCCAGAAGATGCAGGGAGCAGTGCCTCACTATCTCTTGGAATGGCCTGCATTGCCCTGGCAGAGGATATATGTGGATTTTGCTGTACTGCTCATGGGCACAAATTTCTGAGTCGAGTGGATGCTGCTCCAAAGTGGCCAGAAGTGTTCCCATTAGCCTCTACTACAGCCATGCAAACTTGATGTGTTGAGAAGCCTCTTCTCAAGGTCTGGTGTTCCAGAACACTTGGTCAGTGACAATGGACTACAGTTTGTTGCAGAACAGTTTCAGTCATTGCTGAAAATGAATGGAATCAGAGACATTACATCTGCACCAAACCACCCAGCTACAAATAGCCTGGCTGAAAAGTTTGTCCAGCTTCTAAGAAATACACTGCGATCAACATTAGCCAAACTCACTACACTGAATTGTAGTCTCCAATTTCGTCCATGCACATCACAAAGCAGCACACTCCACAACCAACGCACCAGTGATGCTGTTCCTGCATAATTCCTGTGCTCACGCTTGGATCTCCTCAAACCCAATCTCAGAAGGAGTATGCAAGATCAACATCTGAGACAGATTGGAGGCCCCTCAAACAAGGAGGTTTGATATTTCATTCCCAGATAAGCGATCCTGGCGAGGGACTACAGAGGTGTTCAAAAGTGGATACTTGGGAAAGCTAAGGACAGAACTGCACTACTCTCCTGCACAGTTGAGATTGTGTCTGATATCATCTGGAGATGATACATCGATCAGTTGAGGAGAGCAGGTCCAATTGTTAGAGAAGAAAGGTGTCCAGAGCTGTCAGAACCACTTCCTGCAGTCCCAGAGTCAATTCCTACAACCTCCATTGAAAAGGCCCCAGAACCTGAGATTGTTTCACAGCCACAGGTCTCAGATGTCAAGCAGAGTGACCCACTCCCCTTGTCAGGAAAGACATTATCCCACAAGTGTAAGAAATCCTCCACAGCAATTAAACCTTTAGGCCTGAATGGGACAATTTAAAATTTACTATGCTGTGGATGTCTATATAGTAGTTGTATTATATAAACACACTGTGACCATAGTTAAGATGAATTCTATATTGAGTTGGAGCTTATAGCTAATCAGGAAGGCTCATTGTGTATTTAATATTTCAGTAATATTTAAGTAATATTTTAAATATATTGTTTGATTAAGCATTCTTTGTTGTTTACATAATTTATTAGAAGTACATGAATGGCAAGCGTCATCATGCCACCACATCATACGTGTGTGTCTCGCTAAAGTAAAATGAAAATAAGACGTGTACCTCTTGGCTCCATGTTTTTCTTTCAGTTAGTTTTGTGTTTTGGAGTTACAAAACATAATAGGCACGAAGGGCCGAAGACCTGCAGCACATTGTAGTGTTCTGTTTCGGGTTCTATCTCTATCCTTCTTCCGCAGCATCATTTCTTCCCTTTTCATCCATAAATCACCTTGCAGCATATTTTCAAATTAAAGATCATTATTAGATGCTAAAGTAACTACTCTTGGGAATATTTCACAGATCACCCTTTGCTTAAAGCTAAAATATGTCAGAAATGAGTATTATTTGAGAAAGTGTGAAGCAAGTGTAGCCCCCTGGCACACCTCAGGCTCACTTAGCTCGCTTCTGCATTTTGAACATAAACACAGGCAACTGCTGCTATTTAAAAGCTGTTTGCTGTAAACACAGTGTAATGTCCAATGGCCATACAAGAGCACATGCTTGATACTAGTTAGAAACTGTTCGTCAACAGTCTCCTGCCCCAATTAAAGCAAATAAATGAAGAAATGAAGGGAATGCGGCTATTTTCTCAATTAGTGTTTGTTCTTTAAGAGTTTTCCCTGATAAGGGAACCCATAGGCAGTGATTTCCATCCACCTGCTGCCCTTTTCCTTCTCAGTGGGAGTGATGGTGGATTTTGGAGTTTCTGTTGATATAGCCTAAATTACTAACAGTAGGATGTTCAATGCCTGACTTGCTGTGTTGCCCAGGGTACTTATAAGGACAGTCCATTAGAGTTTCTGGTGAAAGATGACCCATGTGTATTGATGTTGGGGGAATATCAAAGGCTGATGTTAAATCCTCTCTTGTTGGAGATAGTAGTCATTGTGTGACAATTCTCTGCAGGAACCTTTCTTGCTACTTATCAGCCCATTCCTGCATTCTGTCTGCATCTCATTGCTTGCAGATATGAGTTGCTTTATTGACAAGGAGTTGGGAAAGGAACATTGTCAGTTATGAATGAACAGCCACAGTTCTCACCTCATAGAGTTATAGAGCACCACCGCACAGAAACCAGCCCTGTGCCCCCATCTAGTCTGTGCCAAACTGTTTTTCCAATCTGCTAGTCCCGTTGACTAAATAGGATGCTATCTCAAACATGGATGTCTAAACCCTTCCCATCCATATATTTATCCAAATTTCTCTTCAACCCACAACCATCGCTTCATTCCACCTTCTCACCACACTCTGCATGAAGAAGTTACCTCTCAGCTTCCCATTATTTCACCTTTCACCCTTAACATATGACCTCTAGTTCTAGTTTCACCCAACCTCTGCGAGAAAAGCTTGCTTGCGTTTGCCATATCTATACTCACCAAATTTTGTATTCCTCTGTCAAATCTCCCCTCATCCTCCTACATTCCAGGGAATATAGTCATACCCTCTTCAAACTTTCCCTATAACTCAGGTCCTCAAGTCCTGACAGCATCTTTAATTTTTTTTTCTGTACACTTTTCAATCTTAGTCTACATGGGGAAATCTGGAGATGCTGGAAATTCAAGCAACACACACAAAATGCTGGTGGAATACAGCAGGCCAGGCAGCATCTCCTTAATAGATGCTATCTGGCCTGCTGTGTTCCACCAGCATTTTGTGTGTGTTGTTTCAATCTTAGTGTTAGCTTTCCTGTAGGCAGGTGACTGGAACTGAACAGGTATGTTGGAGGGAATATTATTGATGAATCAACTGAAAATGGTAAGGTCAAAGATGCCGTCTGAGGAGCTCCTGCAATGACTTTCTTTACGCCAGGTATGATTCCAGCCAGAGGAAGGAATCCACTTCATTACCAGCATGTCTTGATTCCATACTCGATCAAATGTTGTACTGATGTCAAGCTTATCTCTAGAAGCTTGCTCTTTGCTCCATCTTTGGACTGAGCCTTTGATGAGGTCCAGAGTCAAAAGAAGTTGGAAAAACCTTATCTGGATAATTATAAAGTAGGTTAAAAATGAATAAATGCTGTTTGATAGCATTTGCTGTTGAAAGATAGTTTTTGTAACAGATTACAGTGGCAGACCTGCAGTCACCAGTACTGTATATCGTTATACAGTAGTTGAAGGAACCATGAAACTGAACTCTGCGAAGTATGGCTAGACCTGTGCCCATCAGTATTATATTCCCGTGTTAATGCTGACAGATCTGTGCTATGTGCTGATACCCAATGAGAGACCTATGGCCTCATCACCTAATGTACCCGGTTATTATATAGTGACAGAACAATGCTTACCAGTACGGTAGCCTGGTTTTACGCAGTAACTCGCTGGAAGGACAGGTAGTGTGGCACCATCCAAGCAGCAAATCCTGAAACACGGGTGTCATCGTGACTGCATTCCAAGTTGCTTCTTAACCTAATTTTCCATTCCAACAAAGGATGCATGCTGTAAGAAATACTGGCTTTGGAGATGATGCAAAGGAGATTCACCAGACATTCTGGAGATGAGAATATAGAATAGTAAAGCATAGTATGGACCTTTCAGCCCACAAAGTTCTGCTCTCCTTTTAACTGACTCCACTATCAATCTAACTCTTTCCTCTTACATAGGTATTTACCCTCTATTTTTCTTTCATTCATGTGCCTATCTAAAACTTCATTAATGTATCAGCTTCTACCACTTCCCATGATAGTGTGTTCCAGTCACTTACCACTCTGTGTGTGAAAAAATACTTAACTCTGACATCTCTCCTAATCTTTCATCCACTTGTCTTAAACAGGTGACTTTTGAGTTGTCCATTGCCTTCATGGGAAGAAGCACTGGCTGTCTACTGTCTAATGCATCTAATCATCTATCAAGTCATCCCTCATCCTTTACTTCAAAGAGTAAAGCCTTACTCAAACTTTCCTCATGGGACATGCTCTATAATTCAGGCAGCATCCTGGTAAATCTCCTCTGTACCTTCTATAAAACCTTCATATCCTTCCGAAAATGAGGTAACTAGAACTGACCACAATACTCCAAGTGTGATCTAACCAGAATGTTATAGGGCTGCAACATTACCCGGTGGCTCTTGAATTCAATCCCCTGACTGATGAAGGCCAACACACCTTACAGCTTCTTAAATACCCTTAAAACGTGCATAGCACTTTGATGGGTATGTAGACCGGGATCCCAAAATCCCTCAGTTCCTCCACACTGCTAAGAATCCTGCCATTAACCTTGTACTCTGGCTTCAATTTTGACATTCTAAATTATATCACTTCTCCAAAGTGATCCCCACCTGCCACATCTTAGCCCAGCTCTGCATCTTGTCTATGTCCTGTTGTAGCTTATGACACCTTCTACACTATTCATGAGCTTTCGTGTAAACTTACTGCAAACTTACTGGCCCACCACTCCACTTCCTCATCCAAGTCATTTATAAAAATCACAAAGAGCAGTGGTCCTAGATCAGGTCCTCACTGAATACCACAGGTCACTGAACTCTAAGTAGAATATATTTCATCTACTACCACCCTCTGCCTTCTGTGGACAAATTAATTCTGAGCCCACGCAGCCAAGTTTCCACGGAATCCATTCCTCATGATTTTCTGGATGAGTCGTCCATGGGGAAACTTGTCAAAAGCCTTACTAAAATCCATATACACTGCATGGTTTCGTAAGCTTGTCATAGCCGGGTGGGGTGAGCAGTACGGATAAGCTTCCACAGCCTAATAAATATTCCCAATAGCATGTGCCTCAAATAGCCTCTGACAACCACGTCCAGCTCTTGGCATTCACATGTGGCTTTGCTATAAAGTCCAGTAAATCCACTTCCACTGACAGAAGGGGTAAAGGCACCTTGAAACCAATTGCTTCGGGCTGAGGGGGCTCATGGGCTGTGGATGGCAGTTCGTCTCGAAGAGGGAAAGCTCTGATGTCAAACATCCACTGCCTGCCACCATACCCACTCATGGGGAGGGTTTTGGGATTGAACCATGAGGAAAAATCCTGAGCTGGAGTCCTTAATGCATTCCTACGTTGAGATCAATGCTGACTGGCAACTCCTGCGAGACAGCTTGTGCTGAACTGTATTGGTTTCTGCTGATCCTTTGGATTCATCAGCTGCATGGAGAGGGGGTGCCCACTGCAATGGCAATAGCTTGCTCTCCATATCATATTGCCCTGGCTTGTATAGACAGCTGGGACACAACGTTCACTGTTGAACTTGATCAATGCAGATCCTACATACACCATATCCACTGCTCCACCTTAATTCCATCGCTAAGAATCCTCAGAATTATATTGCCCAGCACCAATGGAAGACACCCAGATTTATAATTCCCAAGATTATCCTTATTACCTTTCTTGAATGGAAGAACAACATTTGGCATCTGCCAGTCCTCAGGTATGGTCCTCTGACCAGTAAGGATGTACAGATCATTGTAAATGCCCCAGCAATCTCTTTCCTCACTAAGTACCTGCAGTAACCTGGGGTATACCCCATCTTGCCAGAGGTTTATCTATCCTGATGTTTTTCAGATGTGAGGGAGCTCACATTTGTGATGAGCCAGCTCACTGGTGAACATTGAAGCAAAGTATTAATTAAGACCTCTCCTACTTCTTCAATTCCATGCACATGTTTTTCCCTTTTATCATTGAGTGGTCCAGTCCTCACACTCATCATCCTCCTGTTCTGAATGCACAGTATATGAGTAGAACATAGAATATGTTGGGATTTTCTGTAATCCAACTTATCAAGGCCTTGTTATGTCCCCTTCTAGTTCATCTAATGTCCTTCTTAAACCCCTTCCTGGCAACCTTATAACTCTCAAGAGCAGTGTCTGACTTTTGCTTCCTAAACTTTGAATATGCTTCCTTCTTTATCTTTCCTTGTCAACCATGGTTCCTTCACTCCACTGTCCTTTCCCTGTTTCAGTGGGAGAAACCTATCCCAAACCACATGCAAGTGCTCCATAATTAACCTCCACATTTCTTCTGTGCATTTCCTTGAGTACATTTGCTCTGACTGAACACAACCAAGGTTCTGCCCAAAGCCATTGCAAGTAGCCCTCCACCAATTAAATACTTCCCAATACTGTCTGCTCCTAAACTTGTCTATCACTATGCAAAATACTTGAGGGAGTTGTGGTCACTATCCCCTAATTGATCATCCCCCAAGAGATCTGTCACTTGGCCAGCTTCTTTTGCCAGTACCAGCAACTACCTGTTGTTACTGGAGGGGGGGCTTAGAATACTCCCAGTGGAGTGAGCGCCCCCTTCTCATTTCTGACTTCCACCAACACTGATTCATTAGACAATCCCTCCATTTCTATAGCTGTGATACTATCCTTGATTAGCAATGCCACTTCTACACTTCTACACCCTCCTTCACTGTATCTTTTGAAACATGTAAATATATGTAACCACAGCTCCAATGCCATATTAATGCAGACAACACCACTGTCATCGCCTGAAACAAAGGTGGTGATGAATTAGCATATAAAACGGAGATTGTGCCATAACAACAACCTCTTACTCAATGTCAGCAAGACCAAGGAGGTCATTATTGAGCTCTGGAGAAGGAAACCAGCAGTCAAAAAGCCAACGCTCATCAGAGGTGGAGAGGGTGAGCGACTTTAAATTCCTCGGTGCTGTTATTTTGGAGGGCCTGTCCTGAGCCAAGCAATTAAGTGAAATTACAAGAAAAGCACAAAAGCACCTCTACTTCCTTAGGAGTCTGGAAAGATTTGGCATGTCATCTCAGACTTTGACAAATTTCTGTAGATGTGTGGTGGAGTGTATATTCAATGGCTGCATCAGAGCCTGGTATAGAAACACCGATGTCCTTGAACAGAAAATCCTACAAAATCAGTGGACACGGCCCAGTTCACCATCGGTAAGGCAGCATCTGTGAAAGTGAATAAACAGTCGGCGTTTTAGGCTGAAACCCTTCATCAGGGCTGGAAAGGAAAGGGGAGAAGCCAGAATATGAAGCTGAAGGGAGGGAGGGAATACAAGCTGGAAGGTGAAAGTTGAAGGTTGGCAGGTGGGGGAGGGCAGGATGAATTAAGAAACTCGGAGTTGTTAGGTGGAGAGGTGAAAGGTTAGAGAAGAAGGAATCTGATAGGAGAGGAGAGTGGACCATAGAAGAAAGAGAAGGAAGAGGGGCTCCAGGGAGGGTGACAGGGAAATGCGGGGAAGGAAACTAAAGTTAGGAATAGGTGCAGAGGGAAAGGAGAAGGTGATAATTTGCTGGATGTTGAGGAAATCGATGCTCATGCCATCAGGTTGGCAACTACCCAAACAGAATATGAGGTGTTGCTTCTCCAACCTGAGAGTGGCTTCATCATGGCAGTAGAGAGGCAATGGATAGAATGGGAATGGGGGAGAGGATTTAAAATGGTTGGCTACTGGGAAAACTTGCATTTTGCCGATGGAGCAAAGATCCTCAATTTACATGGGGCCTCATTGGGAATACTGGGTACGGTACACAATCACATCAGATTCATGGGTGAAGTGTTGCCTCACCTGGAAGGACTGTTTGGGGCCCTGAATGAAGGTGAGGGAGGATGTGAATGGGCAGGTGTAACACTTCTTCTCCATGCAGGGTTAAGTGCCAGGAGGGAGATTATTGGGGAGGGATGAATGGGCAAAGGAATCCCCGTGGAAAGCGGAGAGTGCAGTGGAGGTAAAAATGTGTTTGCTGGTAGGGTCCCGCAGAAGATGACAGAAATTGTGGTAAATGATGTGCTGGATGCGGAGGTTCATGGGGTGGTATGTGAGGACATGAAGAGCTCTATCCCTATCAAGGTAGTGGGAAGATGAGATGAAGGTGGATATTTGGGAAATGAGGAGATGTAGGTGAGCGCAACATCATTGTTGGCGCATCAAGGGGAAACCGTGTTCTTTGAAGGAAGAGGACATCTCTGATGTCCTGGAAAGGAAAGCCTCATCTTGGGAACATGTAGCAGAGACAAAAGAACTGAGAAAAGGGAATGACATTTTTGCAAGAGATAGGGTGGGAAGAGGTTTATAATAGACAGACAGTTTATCTCCAGAGATGGTGACAGAGAGATTGCGAAAGGGGAGAAAGGTATCATAAATGGGCCATGTGCATTTAAGGCCAGGGTGGAAGTTGGAGGCAAAGTTGATAAAATTGATGAGCTCGGCATGTATGCATGAAGCAGCACCAATGTAATCATCAATGTTGTGTAAAGGCTTGGAACATGGATTGTTCTACTTCGCCAATGAAAAGGCAGGCATTGCTGAGGTCTATGCAGGTACCCAGGGCTACATCTTGAGTTTGAAGAAAATGGGCAGAGCTGAAGGAGTAATTATTGAGTGTAAGGATCATTTCCACTAGATGCAGGAGGGTGGTGCTGGAGGGGATCTAGTTGGGTCTGTTTTCAGTTATCGTTGTCAGCCTAGTTTAATTGCAACATTTCCACGTCAATTATTTAACGGAATGTCAGCAGGTGAAAAGGATTTCATCTCTATTAATTACACTAGGCTGATAATCTGTTGATTTGTTGTCCTGCTTCACTTTATAAATGACAAAATTATTCCTGATTGACGTAGGGACTGCATTGAGATCTGATAATTTCCTGTAATCCAACACTGGTCATTGTGTTTTTGCAGGACTATCAAAGCAGTTCTGCAAACTGATGGACCTAATTGGAACTGGTTGCTATAGCTAATATGCTTATGTATTAAAAGGGATTATGTTGAACGTCAAACACAATTAGAAATGATTTGTTCATTGTAGGATCAAATCCAACTGAACTGAGAATGACTCTCAAGCAGTAAGCAAGGTTGGCAAGACAGCATTAATTGGAGGGTCCAGAAATGCACGCAAGAAGGGCCTGCTCAAAGTTTTACAGAGCTGCACCATAACTTCTTGGTTCTTATATTCTGTTCCCCTTTCAATGAAGGCAAACATACTATATTTCTCCGTTACCATTAAATCTACTTACGTCACACTTTCAAGGAGATATGGACTTGAACTATAAAATCCATCTGTACTGGGTTTTACATGTAACACTTACCCAAAAGGCTGGTATATGTCTTGGGGAAACGGAGATCCAGCCATTCACCAACCCACCTCCCGTTCGCGCAGGTGCTGTGAGAATCGAGTTTTTGCCTCGCGCCCGCCCACAGTATCAAACCCACAACAAATACCGTTATGAAACACACTTCAAAGAGTTTACTAAAATTAAAAGAGTATTAGGCAACACAATATATATATAAGGAAAAAAACAAAAGGCGCCAACTTATCAAAGTTCAGTCTGTTTAGTGCACTCGTTGGAGCTCAATCAACGAACCAATCGACCCATCCGACCGCTACGCCGTCGCAGTGGGATCACCCCGGTGGTCTTACGAGCAGTCCAGCGCACGTCCACCTTCCTCGGCGTCTTCCTCCCGACTCCCCTCACACCAAAAACCCGTGAAAACCCCTCCCCCAAGTTCCCAGCATCACAAGACACAATAACATTCCCCATTGATTAACAAATGAATACAATTACCATATCAGCCATTCTAAAGCGAAACAATGGCGAGAGAAACACTTATCCAACAAAGAAGCATTCCTACTTGTAACAAACCAAAGAAGCCATTTTGAGTAACGTACATAGGATGTTGTACATTCTCTCCCCACCAGCAAATGTCATGCCCTCATGGCATTACTAGAGTTCCCCAAAGCTTCTTGCAACACACAAAACCCAACCCAGGTGCAGAAAGCAGTGACATAACTACCCAGAGCAGTAGAAATCACACTCGGTTCTCCCGGTACCACATATGTCAACCGCTCCGGGGGGGCGCCTAATCCTCTGAGATCTCCATACCCCTTCTGCCCCACTGGGCTCCCTCGTCACCTGCAAACCCACTGTCTCAGACACCCCAGGTCTATCTGACAGACCCTCACCCCCTTCCTCACGGGGGTCCTCCCTCACCTGAGATCTCTCCAGCTCACGCTCGGGTTCCACCCTCTCTCCCACCAATGTTGGCTGCCTCTCCATCTGACCCTCAAGACCTTCCCTCCTCTCACCCAATTCAGTATGGGAAGAGCCAGGAGCCTCCTCTCCTGGTACTGGAGCACCAGCGAAGGGGAACAGGGGACACTCATCTGAGTCGTCCTCTTCCGAATTGGTATCCATTCCCGGGTGAGGGGCCCGTCCCCGCTCTTCAGCAGCGGGCTCTTCCCTCGCTCCGCGCCATCGCAGAGTCCTTGTACTAGGCGTGTGTAAAGGGGGTTTCTTTTTTTTCTTTGTTACTGTTGGGAAAGGGTTTCCTTTTGTTAACTAGCAGGAATGCTAATTTACTGATACCGAGAATGGTATTCCTTTGTAAACCAAATGGGGATTAATGTTCTTTCTTCTGAGTCTGTAAGCTTTTGTTGACGGGCTTTTGGGCAGATCGGCGCGAGGGGGTCGAGAGAGAGGACGCAATGCTCTAAGCTGGGCGAGGATCGGACCCCAAAGGGGGGTCCGAGGCCGGGAGATTCTCCGGGGGGGGGGGGATGAAGCTAGATGTGCTTGGTTGACCACTTGGAGGGTCCTGAGCTGTTTGGAGAGTCGAGGAGTTCGGAGGGGATCGAATGGTGGCCAGAAGACTTCAGTAATTGAGCTCCAACGGTTGTGCACGAAGTGGTTTGGACTTAGATAAGTTTGGCGCCTTTTCTTTAATTTTCTCTTCATATATACTGTATCGTTATTAAACACTTAGTTATAGTAACCTTTATAAATTGTACTCATTTAATCGCATATGGTGTACTGTCTGGTTTTGGGCGAGGCGGGACATCACACAACATCCACACCAGCTGATTACCCAGTTTGGCGGGGCCGAAGGCTGCTCCCCCTAGACGGGAACGAGCTGAGCGAGCCTGAGGCGACCCAGGGGGTTACATTGTGGGGTGCTCGTCTGGGGTTGATTTCTGTGGAAGCTGTGTGATCACCCTCTTTAAATTGTGTCTGCGGCGAAGAGCTGGTGTGCCTTTGTGGGTGTGCGATTGCTGGTTATCGCTGTGTGTGTGTTGGGTGGGGTGGTTGCTGTTGGCTGACGAAATGGTGGTGGGACCATGGGTTGTCCATACTGTTTGGAGAGTGAGGAGTGACAGGTTGGGATGTTTCAGCAGTGGTGAGCTCCGCCCGGTTATTGGAATAATGTCCAGCCCTAAAGGGGCGGAGGCGTGGGCGGAGCGGACCTCTCAGTTGTTGGGTGAGTGGCAGTGCTTGGCTGAGGGAAAGCGACAGGGACGGGTTGAAAGTTTGAGTAGGCGGGCTGGTGACTTTGTTAGAACTGCCGGGCGCAATTACCTCGAAGTGACCGCTGCCAGTTCTGGGAAAGTGTGGGAAAATGCGTGTGGTTCGACTGGAAGTCAAATGCCGCAGCTGGGGGGCTTATTATATCTGTGGCAGGAGATTGGTGGGAAGTTTTTAGGGTATCCCTTTTTGCCTAGGGGGCCAGATAAATTGCTTGTGGTGCCAAGTGGATCTGTCAAGGGGATCAGTTGTTCCGTTGATTCGAGAGGTGTCGGGAAACTTAGAGGAGGCCCAGTGGGGGAACGGCCTGGGGTCTCTGGGGGAGCACGTTCCCAGCAATGTACCAAGGAACTCCCGAAAGGAACAGACCCTATTCCTGAAGGCTTAGAGGGGCCATGCGCACAGGTGTTGTTACGGATGGATGGAAGTCAAGTTAAAGCCATCCTCAGCACCGGCGCGCCGGTGAAGTTGCTGTACAGTTTGTTTCATAACCGTTATTGGAAGCATTTACCCTTGACAACATTGAGGACACTGGAGATTCGGGGTACCAGTGCCGGTGATTATCCAGACAACGGTTGTTGGTCAGTGAAAATGGAGTTCTTAGAGGCAAATGTGGAGGAGACTGAGGTTCATGAATCGTTAATGCTGATGTGTCCGGACCCTGTTGAGACGGGCAGCGTTTCTGTTCTAGAGAGAACCAAAATCCTGCTGGTGCGCTTGGGAGCCTGCCCAGAGGAGGTGGGTGAGCGCTGTTTGGAGGCATTGTCGATGCACCCAGGGTTTCGAGCTGCTTGTGCGGACGTGTGTAGCAGCATTGGGCTGATACCGAATTCAAACAAGAGCCAGTGGTGGTACGGCCTGGGGGAAGTATCTGAGGGTGAGACCCTCTTCGTGGACGCTGCGAAATACCACAAGGGAGGGGAGTTGACTGCTGAAGACACCTCGGAGAGAGAGAGGTTGCGGCGACTGGCCCCTACACCCATGGAAGATGTAGGCAGCGTGTGTATGGATTATATTGTGTTGAAGAGGCGCACTGTCAGTGACCAGAATATGGCCCTGAGGGCCAGAGAGGCAATGGCCTGTCTGAGTGGTGTGAAGTGGTTTAAGGTGCTGGATCTGAGGAGTGGATGTTGCCAGATCCCGATGAGTGGGGCCAACAAAGAGAAGACGGCCGTTATAAATTCCCTAGGAGTCTTTGGGTCCGAAAAGATGCCAGAGGGCATATCTGGAGCCCTTGCAACCTTCCTGCGGGGCAGGTGGAAGACCATAGGGGATGTGGAGGCGTTTGGAGTTTTGGTGTATGTGGATGATCTCTTGGTATTTGGATTTGCCTCAGGAGAATATGAAGTGAGGTCATTGCAGGAGCAGCTGAGAACTACCGAGTTAAAGTGTTTTCGGGACACGTGCCAGGGCTGGCGAAGGTCACAGCTCGTGAGAGACTGTCTCTACGGAATCAAGTTTGAAATGAAGACTTACAAGTTGGAGAGAATGAAGTTGTCTGACTGAGGGTAATAGCAAACTGAGAACCCGGAGAGGGGAGTTTGCAGAGGTGAAGAAATTACAGACGTATCTCAGAAGAGAGAAGTGGAAGCTTGAAGGGAACCTGAAGATGACCATCGACAGTTCAAATGAAGTGCAAAACCTGAAAGTTGATCTGGAAGAAGTCATGAGGAAGAAAAAGCTGGAGAGAAGTGCAGTGAATACTGAACAGGAGGCTGAAGAGACTGTGGGAGCAGTGCAGGCCACGTGTTTCCGTTTGGAGAAGATCAAACAGCAGCTACCGATCACAGGAATGAGGAAGAATACAGATTCGATGGATGATGTGCTGGATGTGTGGTACATGCTGCCTTTTGCTGACTTTCCCTCGATTGAGGAAGAGACCTTTGGCCCTTCTCCCATTGAGTCAGGTGTAGCGGGGAGGGTTAGCTGTGTGCAGTGTGGGGCATGAGTGAGAGGTTGAGAGAGGAGTTGGTAGTGGGCCCAAGGTATCCCCAATTGTGTCCGAGCCTGAAGGGTTTAGGTGAGGGGGTACGGAGGCCTCAGAAGGGTAAGGGAACTCCCAGATAGTTGGCCTAAGTAGCGCCTGAGGAACAGGGCGTGAGGGTTACTGTGTGGGGAGGAGATGTCTCTGTTTGTGCTTGGGTTACGGTGTGTTGGCAGGAAAGGTGGCGAGTTATTTAGTAGTCATGAGGACATGACTTTTATTTGGTGGAGGAAGTGTGTAAAGGGGGTTTCTTTTTTTTCTTTGTTACTGTTGGGAAAGGGTTTCCTTTTGTTAACTAGCAGGAATGCTAATTTACTGATACCGAGAATGGTATTCCTTTGTAAACCAAATGGGGATTAATGTTCTTTCTTCTGAGTCTATAAGCTTTTGTTGACGGGCTTTTGGGCAGATTGGCGCGAGGGGGTCGAGAGAGAGGACGCAATGCTCTAAGCTGGGCGAGGATCGGACCCCAAAGGGGGGTCCGAGGCCGGGAGATTCTCTGGGGGGGGGGATGAAGCTAGATGTGCTTGGTTGACCACTCGGAGGGTCCTGAGCTGTTTGGAGAGTCGAGGAGTTCAGAGGGGATCGAATGGTGGCCAGAAGACTTCAGTAATTGAGCTCCAACGGTTGTGCACGAAGTGGTTTGGACTTTGATAAGTTTGGCGCCTTTTCTTTAATTTTCTCTTCATATATACTGTATCGTTATTAATCACTTAGTTATAGTAACCTTTATAAATTGTACTCATTTAATCGCATATGGTGTACTGTCTGGTTTTGGGCGAGGCGGGGACATCACACAGCATCCACACCAGCTGATTACCCAGTTTGGCGGGGCCGAAGGCTGCTCCCCCTAGACGGGAACGAGCTGAGTGAGCCTGAGGCGACCCAGGGGGTTACACGTAACCTCCCATTCGGGCTCCTTATCCACCTGCACCGCTTGACCCAGTGGCAGCAGGTGATTCCGATGGAGTACCTTGATAGGCCCATTCCCATCTTCAGGTTTCACCCGGTAAACTGGCAGGTTCGGCATCTGGCTCTATTACATCGATCTGCCAACTTGTGCTTACCGGGGAGTCCCAAATTCCGTAAAAGGACCCGGTCGCCTGGTAATAATTGAGCAAACTTCACCTTTTGATCATTTCTCTTCTTATTCCTCTGATTTTGTTTGGTAACCGCCACCTCGGCCAACTCATACGCCCTCTGCAACTCCCTCCTCATATCAGACACATACTTTAGATAGGGCTTCCCGGATAATTCACCCACTTCAGCCCCAAAACACAAGTCAATGGGCAACCTCGCTTCCCGCCCAAAAACCAGATAATAAGGCGAGTGCCCTGTAGCATCATTGCGAGTACAATTGTAACAGTGAACCAATTGTCCAATACGACCCACTTATTTTTCTGTGCAATCTCCAGCGTCCCGAGCATATCCAACAGGGTCTTGTTGAACCTCTCTGGCTGAGGATCACCCTGTGGGTGATAAGGGGTAGTCCTGGATTTCTCAACCACAAGCATAGTCAGTAATTCATGGATAAGACGACTCTCAAAGTCCCGCCCCTGATCACTATGGATTCGCCTGGGAAGGCCGTAATGCACAAAATACTTCTCCCATAACACCTTCGCCACTGTCGTCGCCTTCTGATCCTTAGTGGGAAATGCCTGAGCATAGTGAGTGTAATGATCGGTGATGACTAAGACATTCGCGGTGTTGTTGGTGTCAGGCTCAAATGACAGGAAATCCATACATACCAGGTCCAGAGGTCCCGCACTCTGCAAGTGCGACAGTGGAGCCGCCGACGCTGGCAGGGTCTTCCTCTGGATGCAACGACGGCATCCCCTACAGTATTCTTCGACGTCCCCCCTCATCGGGGGCCAGTAGAACCGGTCTTTGAGTAATCCATAGGTCTTTTCCACCCTCCAAGTGTCCAGAATCATCATGTAAGGCCTGGAGTACAGCCTGTCGATACTCCTCCAGCAGGACCAGTTGCCAACAGCGGGGTTGGTCCGGAGGCATCGTTACCCGGTACAAGATTTTGTTCTTTAACTTCAACCGAGACCACTCCTTCAACAACAGAGGCACGATGGGTGTTTCGCCTTCTCAGCCAATGCCCCATCCCCCTTCTCGACCGCTCTCCACACTGTGCCAATGCCCGGGTCATTTTGCTGAGCAGTTGCCACTTCCCCCGGACTCAGTTCCGGCAACTGTTTAGTCCGCAGTGCGGTCAGGTCACAGTAAGCTAGGGGTATGGCGTCGTCAAAAACCCCCAAATGGTCCACGGCTCGCTCCAGCCTTCCTCTTCCCTCGGCCTTCACGGTGATAGCAAACTGACACATCGCCTTCACTCCAGGGGCAGGGACACTCTCCCACTCCTCGTCCCTCTCCTGTTCCCCCGGCTCCCGACGTGACAAAGCATCCGCATCGACATTCCTGCTTCCTGGGCGGTACCTCAGGCTGAAATCATGTACCGACAAGGCCGCCAGCCACCGATGTCCTGTGGCATCCAGCTTCGCCGAAGTCAAAATATAAGTGAGGGATTGTTATCCGTTCTCATCTCAAACTTGGCTCCGTACAGGTACACCACCGCCCACTTCAGCACCAGGAACTCCAACTTGTGAGTGGGATAGTTTCTCTCCGATGGCGACAAGCTTCGGCTGATAAAGGCTACTGGTCTCAATGCTTTGCCATACTCCTGGTACAGAACAGCCCCGAGACCCTCTCAGCTGGCATCCGTGTGCAGCACATATGGCTTCTGGGGATCGGCAAAAGCCAACACCGGGGCCTGGGTCAGTGCCCTTTTCGAAGATCGGAACGCCTCTTCACATTGATCATCCCATCTCGAGCCAAAAGGTTCCGCCGGGTTCCAGTATCCTCCAGCATCCTGCCTCTGGTCCCCTGTCCTCTTCTTCCCCACCGGGGGGATAGCCACACAACAGCTGAGTCAACGGGTGACACACTTTGGCGTATCCTTTCACAAATCGCCGGTAATACCCACAGAACCCCAAAAATGAGCGCAGAGCACCCACTTTCTGGGGTCTCGGCCAGGTGGTCACAGCCTCTATCTTGGTTGGATCAGTAGCCACTCCCTCTCGCGAAATGATATGACCAACGTAGCTAACCGATGGCCTGCAGAACTGGCATTTGTCCAGGGAAAGCTTCAACCCTTCTTCATTAAGCCGGCCCAACACCTTCAACAGCCTCTCCTCATGTTCCTCCAAAGTCGATCCAAACACTATCAAATCGTCCAGGTACACCAGCACCTCTAACAGATCCATATCCCCCACAGTTCTCTCCATGAGCCTCTGGAAGGTGGCTGGGGCCCCCGATATGCCTTAGGGCATTCTTTCGAACTGAAAGATCCCCAGTGGGCAGATAAAAGCGGTCTTCTCTTTATCGGCCGCACTCATCGGGATCTGGTAATACCCACTTCTTAAATCCAGCACACTGAACCACTTCGCACCGCTCAGGCAGGCCAACGCATCCTCGACTCTTGGGACAGTATATTGATCAGGGACAGTTCCCCGATCAACGTCCTGTAGTCAACACACATGCGCACTCGCCCATTCTTCTTCTGTGCCACCACTATTGGGGACGCATAGGGACTTCGGGACTCAGCTATGATTCCGGCCTCCTTCAACTTGCACAAGTGCTGTCGCACGTCCTCAACATCTGCCGGAGCCAGCCGCCGGGATCTCTCTCGGAACGGGGTGTCCTCCGTCACCCGGATGGTGTGGCGAGTGCTTT
The DNA here is from genome assembly GCF_030144855.1 of Hypanus sabinus. NCBI lineage: Eukaryota > Metazoa > Chordata > Chondrichthyes > Myliobatiformes > Dasyatidae > Hypanus > Hypanus sabinus. The sequence continues at coordinate 37,771,484 of NC_082707.1, forward strand.
TGGAGCAGCCAACATCAAACTCGCCCCGAGAAAAAACAGTTTCCATCTTCAGCATCTTCTCCACTAGCCGGTGTTTCCACTCCGGTGACACAGGGAAATCCCCGAAGTTAAAGGCTTCAGCGGTCAGCTCCCTTTGATGCTCCAATCCCTCCCCGTTAGGGGTCCGCACTGGTGCGCTAGACATTACCGTCACCGGGAACAGATGTGCCAGCGGCATTCCCCTCTGAAAGGTGATTTCTCTTGCCGTGGTGTTCCTGACACTTATCGCTATACGCCTTGCATGTACCACCCCTGGTCTCTGCACTTCGGGCCTCACCAGCGCCCCCGCCGGAAATCGTGTCTCCCCTTCAAGATCGTCTGGGGCGTCTACTAACAGGGCTTCTCCCGTCGGCACTCCTGGGAATCTGGGGGTCCCCATCACTAGGGCTACCTCCCCGGGTCGGATCACCTTGGGCCTCGCCTGCGTACACCACACCGTCCCTCGTTTACACCCCGGGTCCAGCCCTTGGGAGGCAACCCCTTCTTCGAACACCGCTCAAAACACTGGATGCACTGAGAGGGTCTCCAGAAAGTCTTCCCCCACTTTCTCCTTACAAGCTCCCAGGAGCCGTCGCACAACGGGGGAGTTAGTCCCCACCAGGAGGGCAGCACCACTGGTTTCCACCGGTCAGAACACACCAACACCAATGTCTCAATGGCTTCCGACACTCCCACATCACCCTCCGAGAACTCCAATCTCACCGATAGGTACCCATCGTACAGGTAGTCACCCTCGCTCACACCCCAAATCAGCAGGGCATCAAATGGGGTTACAGGCAAATGCTTTAGATATTGATTGTAGAAAGACCGGTACTATACGGTCACCTGCGATCCCATATCAAGAATGGCTTTTGCGTAAACTCCCTCTATCCGTAGACCCACACTGGCATGGGGTCCTAGCAGCCCATCCGGAACAGAGGCGTGGGCACCCGGTGGTCTTCCGGCTGATCTCTGGGAATATGTTCCTCCAGAGGCTCCAGTCCGTTCCCTCACTGAGCCTCTCCTAAGTTTCCCGACACCTCTCCCTTTTTAGTCGTAGGGGGGCTTGTCCTCCGCGGGACTCCTTGTCTCTCACAATCCCACCTAAAGTGTCCCTCCTCTCCACAGCTATAGCACACCCTCGGCCGCCCACAGTCCCGCCTGAAATGCCCCTCTTTCCCACAGTTAAAGCACACGCTGCCTGCCACCCCTCCTCTCCCAGGTCGGCTCCCGCTCCCAACCCACTGCACTGATCGCCCCTGAGAGTGGGTACCTCCCCTGTCCCTCCCCTCCAGAGGGGGTTCCCTACTCCCCAGGGGGTTGTCATTCCTCCACCCAGCCACCACTTCCTGTATTGCTAAGGATAGCTCCCGTAGGCCCACGCCCCTTTTTCGCCCCAACGCTCTCTCTTCCTCTCACACCTCTCTAATCAGTTGCCCAAACGATGGAGGGGGACCTTTCCTATAAGCCTGCTGGATAGCCCACGCCACCTTGTCCTCCTCCAGAGAGCCACTGAATATCTGACTCATCCTCACGCTAGCCACGTCAGGCGCCTTCACTACCCCCCGGCAAACAAGTAGTGAGATCATGGAACCTAAACAGATTGGAGGAAGAGGTGCTTGCTATCTTGAGGCAAATCAGAGTAGATAAATCCCCAGGACCTGACAGGGTATTCCCTCGGACCTTGAAGGTTGAAATTGCAGGGGCCCTGGCAGATATATTTAAAATGTCAGTATCTACGGGTGAGGTGCCAGAGGATTGGAGGATAGCTCATGTTGTTCCGTTGTTTAAAAAAGGCTCAAACAGTAATCCAGGAAATTATAGGCCGGTCAGTTTGACGCCTGTAGCAGGTAAATTATTGGAAGGAGAACTAAGAGATAGGATCTACAAGTATTTGGATGTACAGGGACTTATTAGGGAGAGCCAACACGGCTTTGTGTGTGATAGGTAATGTATAACAAATCTATTAGAGTTCTTCGAGGAGGTTACCAGGAAAGTGGATGAAGGGAAGGCAGTGGATGTTGTCTACATGGACTTCAGTAAGGCCTTTGACAAGGTCTCACATGGGAGGTTAGTTAGGAAGATTCAGTCGCCAGGTATACATGGTGAGGTAGTAAATTGGATTAGACATTGACTCAATGGGAGAAGTCAGAGAGTGATAGTGGACGATCGCTTCTCTGAGTGGAGGCCTGTGATTAGTGATGTGCAATAGGGATCAGCGCTGGGTCCATTGTTATTTGTCATCTATATCAATGATCTGTATGATAATGTGATAAATTGGATCAACGAATTTGCTGATGATGCAAAGACTGGAGGTGTAGTGGACAGTGAGGAAGGTTTTCAAAGCTTTCAATGGGATCTGGACCAGCTGGTAAAATGGGCTGAAAAATGGCAGATGGAGTTTAATACAGACAAGTGTGAGGTATTGCACTTTGGAAGGAAAAACCAAGGTAGAACATACAAAGTACATGGTAGGACACTGAGGAATGCAGTAGAACAGAGGGATCTAGGAATACAGATAGAAAATTCCCTAAAAGTGGCGTCACAGGTAGATAGGGTAGTAAAGTGAGGTTTTGGTACATTGGCCTTTATAAATCGAAGTATTGAGTACAAGAGTTGGAATGTTATGGTGAGGTTGTATAAGGCTTTGGTGAGGTTGAATTTGGAGTATTGTGTGCATTTTTGGTCACCAAATTACAGGAAGGATATTAATAAAGTTGAAAGAGTGCAGAGAAGGTTCACAAGGATGTTGCTGGGACTTGAGAAACTGAGTTACAGAGAAAGGTTGAATAGGTTAAGACTTTATTCCCTGGAGCGTAGGAGAATGAGGGGAGATTTGACAGAGGTATATAAAATTATGATGGGTATAGATAGAGTGAATGAAAGCAGGCTTTTTCCACTGAGGCTAGGGGAGAAAAAAAACCAGAGGACATGGGTTAAGGGTGAAGGGGGAAAAGTTTAAAGGGAACTCTCTTCTTCACACAGAGAGTGGTGGGAGTGTGGAATGAGCTGCCAGATGAAGTTGTAAATGTGGGCTCACTTTTAACATTTAAGAAAAACTTGGACAGGTACATTGATGAGAGGTGTATGGAGAGATATGGGCCAGGTGCAAGTCAATGGGGCTAGATGGGAAAATGGTTCAGCACAGCCCCAAAGAGCCAAAAGGCCTGTTTCTGTGCAATAATGTTCTAATCATTTGGTGCCATGAGTAAACAAAATGAAGCAAACTGGACTGACTACACGACAATGAGCTCCAACAATTATGGGTATACTACAGGCTAATTAATACCTGTGTAATAGACATTTTTCTTTATTGTCTTTGTTCTAGTGAAAAATATTTTATCAATACAACTTCAAGCTTATACTGGTGTGAGTTAAATTGTTGCTTCCTGGTGAACAGTATATTTGCATGGGTGTGTCAGTCTTCATACTAGTAACAGTCCTACTTCCCTTTAAAGGATCTTTCAAAATTTAATGCTTTGTTTACCTGAATCATATTTACCAAGGATGTGTTTATTAATGGAAATGGCCTTACCCCTTATGTATTGTGGAGTTATGTTACTGTTACTTTGCGTTCATAGTACTTGCTAAGTCATTATGAGCCTACAGTGAGTTTACACATTTTTGGGGGCTCATCTGGGATGAGTTCTTGTATGATTTAATGCTGTGTGAATGCTGGGCCATGGTCAGTTCATATGTTTAAAGTTGCACAGGATACAGCTGCAGCTGAGGGTGAAGATTTTCAGTTCAAGTTGCTCTCTTTTCTGAGATGTGAAAGGAAAACTTGGCCTGATCTTGGAAATTTTCTGTCCATCAGGAGCTGATCTAAATTCTGAGCTGGTTTCTGTTATCACATCTGTTACATACCCGTGGGTATCTTGTACCTGTTACATGACCATGATGTAATTGAAGTTATGCTGGACATGAGGTAATGGTCTTGTGATGGGGGAGTGACATCATTTTCCCGCCAGTGAGAGGTCATGTGATAGTTTTATTCAACTGGGTATAAAAGGAGAACCCCACCCTGTGACATGGGCAGACTGTGGTTGAATTTGGTAGTGACTCCATGCTGCTATGTATTCCGATGTAATGACACAGTTTCACTTAAAAGTGGAGTTTTACTTTCTGCCTTAAGTCAAAGGTTATTGCTGGCAGTTTTGCCATAATACTGCCAGTCCAGTCATTGGAGAGTGAAGGTTTGAAGTTCGGGAAGTTAAAGATCGAGGAAAGTTGATTTTGACGGTAAAGCAGGTTCAACCTTGTTTGATTCTCATTCAGAAGGAATTCGTCAGCTATGCCCATGATAGCCCCTGTTCTGCCAGAAGAATAGAGGGTTGGGTAAAGTTTTGGCAAAGAAAGGTCAATGCCTTTAAGCGGTTTATTTCCTTTGATCGTAAATCCTGCGGGAAAAGCATTCTGCAGCTGGGAACAGCAGTTACACAACATGAAAGAGAATTTAAATTGTTTCAAGAAGTCTCTCCTAGGCGATTGGGTAAAACTTTGGACTTTCGTATCGCTACTTCTAAAAACTGTCTGCATCAGCGCTTTAAGAACTGTTTTCACATTCTCACATTAAGAACTGTTCAAGCTGCTGCACAGCAGCTGACTTCCGGTTAAGTTAGTCGTTTGTTTACTTTTGGGTTTTTTTTTTGCAGTGTTTAATAAATGTCTATTTGTTATAAAAAAACCCTGCCTCAATTATATATTCATTGTTGCTGATTTGTGAACATCTCTGGTCAATAAATGCCAAAATGAACCTGCTGAGATCCAAGGTTATAGTAAACTGATAATGTTCTCTGGATGAAGCACACATCAAATGGAGAGGAAGAGTATGAGGCTTGGGTTGAGCAAACATCTCACTTACAAGAAAAATGGCAGTGGTCAGGCAATATAAAGAAGCAGGGACTTGTCGAGAGTTTAACGGGTCCTGCCACTTGCATAGTGAGGTTTACAAAGTCAGAATTCTTTAACCAGGTCAGCTAACTATATAAAGGCTCTGGAAAAAGCTTTTGGCACAACTGTAAGTTCAGCTGATCTCATGGTGAAGTTCAGACAGACATTGCAAAAAGGAAGGAAACTCTCTGCCCACCTTTTCAGATTAGGTAAACTGCTGCATTGCCTGTGGCACAAAGAGACTATTCAACTGTGAGATAAATCATTTGAGAGTGGAGCAAGTTGTGAAGGGGGCAAGTGTCACAAGACTTGGTTGCTCTACATATTTGAAAAACCCACAAGATACACCAGCCCTCATCTATTAATGAGTTATTTAGAGAAATTAGAGAGGAGGAAAACATGATTGAGGAGGGAAATGTTTCCGAAAGCAGAATGATGTTTTCAGTGGCAACCTCTGATGCTGCAGAAGTAGAGCTTTTCAGAAATAAAGTGAAAAGCATTCGAGTTGAGATGACTCAGTCTATGTCTGCTAATGTTGCAGCTAAACATGACTCGCCCCCTGGAAAACCCGACCCACCTGAGAAAATCTCAAAGCAGAGGAACACTGTTGCAAAGGGTTTCTTGACTGCGGATAGGCTTGGTACTTTTGGATTTTTCTCTTAAGAGTGTGGAGAAGATGGACATTTCATGTGGGATTATAAACTACCAGAAAAACTTTGAAAAGTAAACTAATGGTAAATTAAACAGAAAAATAAGATGGGAAACTACAGAGGGACCCAGTAAAGGAACAGACTGACATCTTGGAGAAAATATGTTCCAATCAGTGTATCAAGGGAAATACTAAAGTGCAAAACACTATTCCTGAAGGCTTAATGGGACAAGCTCTGTTGTATCTATATGGATTAAAGGCACTTATGCTAGAGCCTACTTGACACAGGTTCATGTTACTTTACAGATCCTTTTACAACAGATATTTGACACATTTACCATTGACTCCTATCAGTGCTCCTGAAATTTGGGGCTCAGTGCTGATGATTATCCTTTTGAGGTTACTTGTCATTGAAATAGGAATGTTTGGAAGCAGATGTTGGAGTAGCTGAGACTATTGATACAATAGTGTTGGGTTACCCAGATCCAGTCATAAAAGGAAAGGCTTCCTTTCCTGTGGGAATGATTACTTCCATTGTGAGAAGGCTCATGGGGCATGTAAGGAGAGAATGGGAGAGAACTTTCTGAGAATCTTGTCTATCACCCTGTATTCTGCTTTTGAGAATGGGCAAGTTTCTCCTATGCAGGGTGATGAGCATACAACCAATCACTTCACATCCTGGTGGAGTAGCTAGAGTGATGGGAACACCCACATTTTCAGGGGTACCCAACATTCCAGCCGTTCTTGTAGATGCTCCTAATGATCAGGAAGAAAAGTCACACTTCCCCACAGGAGAGCTAGTGAGAACTGAACTACCGTAATCTTTGGCCGTCTGTTATACAGGATAACAATGAAGAGATGTCACCTTCAGAAGCCCATGCAGATTGCAGACCTCCTTCCTGTGGGGGGGGGGGGGTAGCTTCTAGTTTTCCGGTGAATAAAAAGGAAGAGAAACAGTCTCCTGTATCGGGAAAGGTGACATCAAAGGCATTCAACTTTGATGACTCGCCAATACTAGAGAAATGGGTAAAGAGACTAACTGAGAAGGTGCTGGAATGCAAAGTTGTCTTTTTGACTGATGAGTTTGATGTTGGTTGCTCCAGGGGTACTCACCACACTATCTAACACGACATGGAGACCTGAAAAATACTAAGAAGATGACTGATCCCCACCCTAAACCCCTTTAAATTGTTTTGATTAGAAGAGTCAGCACCTGCTGGAAGACTGCCCAATGCAGCAAATTCACTGGGCAATAGAGGAATGCTGAAAAACTAAGACTGGCTGCGTCCTTAAACCCAACAATGGATACTTTAAAGTTTGCAGGTCTATTTTGAGCAACAAGGATGGAAATCTGGGGAGAAAGAAGAGTGCTGTTTCATAGCCCTAACCCCCCACCACCCATCACTAATTAAATTAATGAAAAGCTCCAGTAGTGATTTACACACTACACACCCCCAAAAAAATCATTTACAACCAAAATGTGAAACTAAACTCTTGGGGAAAAATGAAATGAAATCCATACCTCTCCAAAACACCAGTTAACTTGCTTACCAGATGTCTATTAGTGCATTCCTTGGTAGATCAAGCCTTCTAACTTTGTAGCCCATTCAAGCAGGTAATGCTACTTTGATAGCTCACTGCCTCCTTTATTAGTTACATTATTTACATCTATCAGAATGACAGAGACAGATCTTGCCGGTTAGCACAAGCAGAGGTTGAAGATGTTACCCAGCTGTACTAAAACTTAAGTAAGCTGGAATTATCACTGCATCATGGAGTCCCTATGTGTCGCCTATAGATGTGAGGAAAAAGAATGGGAAAATATGAATATATGTTGATTAAAGGACACCAAATAGATGTACAAATCCAGACCATTTCCACAGATAATTTCATTTTTATTTGCTGTTTAAAATAATGATTTAGTTGCTTATGTTAAGCTTGTTGTAATAGTCATTAGAATTTGTCTTGTTAACATTTTGTCCAATAAGATACCCTGGGACATTCCAGAGGGATTGAGGGTAGCCATTTTATGGAGAGAGTGCAGGAGTTTTGGAGGAAGAAGGAGAAAGAAAGAAAAAAGAAATGGATAGCAAACATAGAAGAAGAACATGAACTATTTTGGAAGGACAGACGTTGCTTTCAGAAAATGCTCATGCAGACAATGGTCTCACAGAGAAGTTGCAGATAGCTTTTTTAGTTAGCTAGTTATCACACAATTTTGGAGACAGTTTGACTTCTTGTCCTTGGACTTTGTGTGGATAATTATTTATTTTTCGCTTAGACTATGTTTTCAGGCGGAATTGCTCTGTACCATGACTAAACAAAGTGAAGCAAACTGGATTGATTACGCAACAATGAGCTCCAACAATTATGAGTACACTATAGGCTAATTAAATATGTATAATGGGCACTTTTCTTCATTATGCTTGTAATAGTTTAAAATATTTTGTGAGTACAACTTTAATCTAAGCTTATACTGGTGTGAGTTCAATTATTTCTTCCTGGTGCACAGTGCATTTACATGGGTGTGTCAGTCTTCATACCAGTAACAGACCTACTTTCCCTTAAAGGGACATTGAAACTTTTATGTTTTGTTTACCTGGAACATATTTACCCTAGATATGTTTATTAATTGGAAATGGTCTTTTCATTGTTATTCCTGTGTATTGTAGAGCTATGTTACTGTTAGTTGGCATTCATAGTACCATGGTGATAAGATCGCATATAGAATTGAAGACATAATTACATGTGCGTCATAAGGAGATGTGCTTATATTTCAGAATAATTAACTGCTGCTCAGGAATTCTCTATCTACTAAAGTTTATTTGATGTAGACTCACTTGATCAGATCGTAGATGAACTATCTCCCAATACATCACAGCTATGTCATCATGATGACAGAGACTGAAAAACCCAAAATGATTTTCCCCTCAACCCCATCAACTCTTGGAAGTGACAATGGAAACTGAAATGGAATCTATGGAGCAACTGTAGGAAGACCCTTGACTTTTCCTGCAGTGATTGCTAGCAATGCCACATAAGCTTTGCATTGTATAAGATGTTAATAGTGTTTTATGGACCAATCTGGTCATTGAGGTAATTGCTTTTGAACATCTTTATTTGTCCCCAGAAAGGTTGTCAGAGCATAAGAATCCTTCCCAGCTTAACAAAAATACTCCAGGTTGCTGCAAACCATTCTCACATTGTCCCATCTTGTCTTCACACCATCCATGGATTTCTTTCAGATCAATGTGGCATTGAAAACGGTGGGAATTTGTCAGGCATTGACTGGAGAACTGCATCTCATTGTAACTACTCTGCAGCTCACCTCTTTAAAGGCCAAATTTACATGAGCACTAGTAACTGGTATTACAAAATATTTAGTTATATACAATAAGCCATTTGGTCCTAATGTTCTTTAGCAATACTTTTGCTTTAGATTTCCTCTACCCTCTTTTCAAATTGAATTTTAACTTCTCTAATTTTGCTTTCATTTTGGATTGTGCTCAATTTTCTGTCTATATTCCATGATTATTAGCTGATGGTGTAATTTATCTTGGGATAATAACTGGTTTGCAGATAAATTGGATTAGTAACTTAATCCTTTAATCAGTTTACAGGAAGCAGTCTAAAGACTGCTCAATTTGCATCCTACAGAATTGTGTTAATTGCTAGCTTTGAACACGAAGGGAGTTTATCTGGCAAGTTTTTTTGTATAATTGATGACAGATAAATACCAGGCACTTTATAGCCTGGAATGAAGAAAATGTTTTACCAGCCCCACAGCTTGTTTAAAAAAAATGAGGACTTGTTAAAGTATTTGTCTGTTCAATACCAATCCACCCTATCTATTGCTTCTCTTTATGTTACAGGTTTCTTTGATGTTTATATAAGTTCAAAGTAAATTTTATTATCAGAGTACATATCTGTCACCACATATGACCCTGAGATTCATTTTCCTGTGGGCATACTCAGCAAATCCATAGAATAGTAACTACAATAGAATCAATGAAAGATCAAGTAGAGTGCAGAAGACAACAAACTGTGCAAATGCAAATACAAATAAATGCCAATAAATAATGAAAACATGAAATAACAAGATGAAGAGTCCTTAAGGTGAGATCATTGGACGTGGGAGCATCTCAATGGATGGGTAAGTGAGTGGAGTTGTCCCCTTTTGTTCAAAAGCCTGTTGGTGGAGGGGTAGGAACCATTCTTGAACGTGGTGGTGAGAGTCCTGATGCTCTTGTACCTTCCACCTGATGGCAGCAGTGAGGAAAAAAGCAAGGCCTGGGTGGTGAAGTCTTGACTCACCCTCCTAAAACACAGTAATGATGGCAACATGTTTGGACACTATGGAATGCCAGGACCATATGGATGACTAAGGACATTCACCGTCTGGGAAATGCCCTCTACTCATTATTGCCATCAGGGAGGAGATACAGGACCCTGATGATTCACACACAGTGATTCAGGAACGACCTCTTTCCTTCACTGTCAGGTTTAAGAACAGTCCTTGAACACTACCTCGTTATTTGTCTTTTGTTCCATTTAGGCAATAAGACTATAAGACATAAGAGCAGAATTAGGCCATTCAACCCTTCAGCTGTTCTGCCATTTCATCATGGCTGTTCCATTTCCCTCTCAACTCCATTCCCCTGCCATTTGCCTATAACACAGATAGAGTGGCTGTGGAGAGGATGTTTCCTATGGTGGAGGAGTCTAGGACCAACAGGTGCAGCCTCAGAATAGGGGGTGTCCATTTAGAATGGAGATATAAAGGAATGTTTTTAGCCAGAGAATCTTGAGTCTGTGGAATTCATTGTTCAGAAGGCTGTGGAAGCCAAGTAATTGGGTATATTGTAACGCGGAAATTGATATGTTCTTGGTTAGTCAGCGCATCAAAAGCTACGGCAAGAAGACAGGATAATGGAGTTGAAAAAGATAATAAATCAGCCATGATCAAATGCCGAAGCGGGCACAATGGGTCAAATGGCTTAATTCTGCTCCTATACCTTATGGTCTCATGGTCTGACTAATCAACAATCTATCTCTTTAAATGGACTCGGTGACTTAACCTTACACAGATTCACCACACTCTAGCTGAACAAATTCCTTATCACCTCTTTTCTACCTGGTGAGGTGATAATGGGGGATAAAAATGGCAGATGAACTTAATGGGTACTTCGCATCTGTCTTCACTGTGGAAGACACTAGCAGTGTGCCAGAGGTCCATGCAAGTCAGGGAGCAGGAGTGAGTACTAATGCCATTACAGAGGCAAACTCAAAGGTCTTAAGGTGGATAAGTGACCTGGACCAGATGGACTACATCCCAGAGTCCTGAGAGAGGTTGCTGAAGAGATAACAGATGCATTGGTCATGATCTTTCAAGAATCACTTGATTCTGGCATGGTCCTGGAGGACTGGAAGATTGCAAATGTCATTCCACTCTTTAAGAAGGGAGGAAAGCAAAGGAAAGGAAATTATAGGCCAGTTAGCCTAACCTCAGTGGTTGGGAAAGTGTTGGAATCCATTATTAAGGACGGGGTTTCGAGCTACTTGGGAGACTGACGATAAAATCATTCAAAGTCAGGGAAATTTTGCCTGACAAATCTGTTAAAGTTCATCAAGGAAGTAACAATCAGGGTGGAAAAAGGAGAGGCAGTGGATTTAATTTACTTGGATTTTCAGAAGACATTTGATAAGGTGCTACACATGAGGCTGCTTAACAAAATAAAATCCTATGGTGTCACAGGAAAGATACAGACATGGATAGAGGAATGGCTGACAGGCAGGAGGCAGTGGGTGGGAATGAAAGGGGCCTTTTTTGGTTGGCTGCCGGTGACTGGTGGTATTCCTCAGGAGTTAGTGACTTGTCACATTGTTTGCCAGTGATTTAGATAATGAATTGATGGCTTTGTGGCAAAGTTTGTGGATGATACAAAGATAGGTAGAGGGGTAGGTAGTGCAGAGGAAGCAATCGATTGCAGCAGGACTTAGACAAATTGGAAAAATGGGCAGATAAGTGGCAGATAGAATACAATGTTGGGAAATGTATGATGTATTTTGGTAAAAGGAACAAAAGTGTGGACTATTATTTAAATGGGGAGAAAATTCAAACATCAGGGTTGCAGAGGGACTTGGGTATCCTTGTGCAAGAATCCCAGAAGGTTAATTTACAGGTTGAGTCTGTGGTACAGAAGGCAAATTTAATGTTGCTACTTATTTCAAGGGGATTAGAATATAAACACAAGGAGATAATGCTAGATAATGTCATTGGAGAGACTCCAGAGGAGGGTCACGTGAATGATTCCAGGACTGAAGGGGTTAACATGTGAGGATTGTTTAGCGGTTTTGGGCCTGAACTTACTGGAATTTAGAAGAACGTGGGGGAATCTCATTGAAGCCTATCGAATGATGAAAGGACTAGTTAAGGTGGATGTGGAGAGGATGTTTCCTATGGTGGGAGTATCTAGAACTAGAGAGCACAGCTGTAAAATTCAGAGGTGACCCTTTAGAAGAGAGGTAAGGAGGAATAGTTTTAGCTAGAGAGTGGTTAATCCGTGGAATGCTCTGCTACTGACTGCGGTGAAGGCCAAGCCTGTACTTATATTTAAAGCGGAAGCTGATTGTTTCCTGATAGTTCAGGGCATCAAAGGATATTGTGAGAAGGCGGGTGTATGAGTTGAGTGGAATCTAGAATCAGCCATGGTGGAATGCCAGAGCAGACTCGGTGGGTAGAATGGCTTAATTCTGATCCTTTGTCTTATGGTCATATGGTTTTAAGGTCTTAAATGGACGTCCGTCTGTTTTTAGTCTGTGCCTTCTGCTCCTAGACTCCCCGACCAAAGGAAATGTCCACTCTATCTGAGCCTTTCAACATTGGATAGATTTCCTCACTTTTTTAATTCTTCCAAATTCCAGTGAGTACAGGCCCAGAGCCTTCTATCACTGCTAATGGTATTCTTCTCATTCCCAAAATAATTTTTGTGGACCTCCCCTGAACCCTGTCCAATGTCAGCATTTCCTTTCTTAAATAGGGGCCCAAATCCGTTGACAAAACTCAAGTGAGGCCTCACCAGTGCTTTATAAAGTCCCATCATTACATCATTGCTTTTACATTCTGGTCCTACTGAAATGAAAGCTAACATTACATTCGCCTTCCTCACCACCGATTCAACCTGCAAATTAACCTTTAGGGAATCCTGCACGAGGAGTGTTGAAATTTGTCCCTATTTATTTGATTATGTAATTTAAAGTAATTTTTCTGTCTTGCACTGTACTGCTGACACAAAACAGCAAGTTTCCTGACATGTCATTGATAATAAACTTGATACTGATTCTGTGGGTCAGTAAATTGGATACGTAATTGGCCTCTTAATATTAGGTCACAGAACATTAAATTTGTGATTGGAAGCTTGTGATCAATTATCTGTCATTGTTTTGCCTTTTGTTAATAATTTGGATATGAATTCAGAAAGTACGCTTGGTAAGTCTGCAATTTACAGCACAATTAGTATTGTAGATGGTGAGGAGGTTATTGAGTTAGTATAATGGGCAGAGTAATGGCAGATGGAATTTAATCTCGGTAAATGCAAGGTGGTGCAATTTTTGTTGGACCAGTAAGTGTCAGACATAAACAATCCATGCTGAAGGGAGCATTGCAGAGCAGATTGACCTTGGAGTTCAAGCCTAAGGATATCAGAATTAACCACACAAGTGTATAAGGTGGGAAGGAACATACACTGGATGCCTTTCATCATTAGTGCAGTTACAGAATATAAGAGCAGGGAGTTTGTGGTGCATCTTTATAAACATTGATTCAGCCTCGAATAGTGCAGCCTAGGAGCAGTTTCTTTGGCCCACAAATTCTCTGCTTGATCAGCATAACCTAATCCCATCTTCCTGCACAAGGTCCATATCCTTCCTTTCCCTGGCAGTGTGTTCCGGGAATCCATCACTCTGTATGTTTTCTTAAAATAAACTTATCCTGTTTTTCTTTAAACCCCCCCCCCCCCACCCCCCACCAGCTCACCTAAAAGCTATACCATCTGATATTTTACATTTGCAGCCTGGGAAAGAGAGACTCTGACAATGTATCCTCTTTGAAGCCTCCAAATCCTTCTTGCCGTGTAGTGATAACAATGGCACATAACCAAAGTTTTATATTGCTGCAACATGACTTCCCAACTTTTAAGCCTCAACCAATGTACATGTTTTTCTTTCATTGCACATTGGGTGTTCCACAGTCTTTTTATGGGTTATTTTATTCTGTTATCTTCTTATGGGCATGTGTTTTTTTTAAATCTCTGCACATTCTTTTTTCATATATTTTTCATATGGGGTTTGCTTTTGGGTTTCTTTGGTTCATGGCTGCCCGTTAGGAGACAAATCGCAAGGTTGTATAATGCTTACATACTTTAATGTACTTTGAACTATACACAACATTTACCACCCTATCTACTATATTGTCTCTTTCATGCAGCTGTGCACTTTCACCCCAAGATACCTCTTGCATCAAAGTTCAGGTCACCACATTTTAGAAACATCATGATTGCTCTGCAGAGGTACACCAGGTTCACCAGGATTTTGCCTGAAGTATAGCCTTTTAGTTGCAAAGAAAAACTGGAAACTGGATTAATTTTGCTTTGTGTGAGGAGATTAAGAGGGTCTTGACTGAGGGCTCAGACTTAAATAGACTTAATGGCTCAATATTTATAGCTCACAATTTTGAGTAACCCTCTGGGAGAATAATCCTCAGTTTTAAATGTTGTTTCATCCAATAAAATAGTATCTTCTTAGTTTTTACCAACAAGTGCCTACAAAGTCTCACGTGTTTCAAAATTCACCTCTCTTTGTTCTTGTACAGAGCAAAGGAAGTTTGGAACTTAGGCCTTGGTGAATCATAGAAAATGAACGTTTGAAAGAAGAAAGAAAATAGTAAAGGCAAGACACTAATCTTTATCTTGGTTAAGTTCATGCACGCTTCACACATGGTACCACATGTGAGTACAGTGAACTTGCAGAGAGGTTTAAAGTGGCAATTTAAAGAGGAATTTACTGTATCTTTTCATTCTGATGTGATCTTGAAATGACCAATAATTGCAGGTGAGAGCAGCTGCCAAAGGTATTGATCCGGGCATCCCTAGTAGGGGATGCTAAATGTGTTAATCATCTAAACTTGCATTCCATGGTTTAAAGGAGTTAGCTTTCAAGTGCGTAGATAAGCCAATGATTACATCAGAATGAATTTGCTGCCTTTGGGATTTGTGTGGGTATTGTATTATGGTACTTTTTAGATTAGATTAGATTCAACTTTATTGTCACTGTACCAAGTACAGATACAAAGCCAATGAAATGCAATTAGCATCTGACCAGAAGTGCAGAAGAATAGCATTATTTACAAAAAACTGTGAATAAAAAGTAAGTGTTACAGCAAACAAATATAGAAGTACTGAGACAGTACAATATGGGTGCAATACTGCTTAGAGCTGTGATGTGAGGTTCAGCAGGGTCACAGCCTCAGGGAAGAAGCTCTTCCTGAGCCTGCTGGTGCGGGAGCGGAGGCTCCTGAAGCACCTACCGGATGGGAGGAGAGTAAAATGTCCATGGTTAGGGTGAGATGTATCCTTGATAATGCTTTTCATCCTGCTCAGGCAGCATATATGGTATATGTTCTCAATGGTGGGAAATTGGGTGCCGATAATCTGCTGGACAGTTTTCACCACCTGCTGGAATGCTTTGCGGTCTGATACAGGACAATTACCGTACCACACTGAGATGCAGTTGGTGAGTATGCTCTCAATGGCCATCAGGTCCGATAGCATGAACATTGATTTCTCTAACTTCTGTTAATGCCCCTCCTCCCCTTCTTACCCTATCTGATTTATTTATTTCCCCCCTCCTTTTTTTTCTTTCTCTGTCCATTACTCTTTGCCTGTTCTCCATTACCCTCTGGTGCCCCCCTCCCTCATCTTTCTCCCTAGGCCTCCTGTCCCATGATCCTTTCCCTTCTCCAGCTCTGTATCACTTTTGCCAATCAACTTTCCAGCTCTTGGTTTCACCCCACCCTCTCCTGTCTTCTCCTATCATTTCGGATTTTCCTCTCCTCCTCCTACTTTCAAATCTCTTACTATCTTTTCTTTCAGTTAGTCCTGATGAAGGGTCTCAGCCTAAAATATCAACAGTGCTTCTTCCTATAGATATTGCCTGTCCTGCTGCATTCCACCAGCATTTTATAATGGGTCAGATTTGTCCAATATAATGGGCTGTAAGGCTGAGAGGACCTCCTTTATGAAACAAAATGGCTTAAAGGCACTGACCTTTCCTTTACAGAACTATTCCCAATCCTTTCTGCTATTTCGCAGGGAGTAGCACGAGAACAGTCAACGAATTCCTTCCGAATAAGGATCAAACAAGGTCGAACCTGTTTCATCGTCGAAATTGATTCTCCTTGATCTTTAATTCTCAAACTCCGATCTTCACTCTCCACTGATTCTCAACTAGCAGTATTGTAAAGAAACTGCTGGCAATGACCTTTTAAACTATAGGCATTAGATTAAAACTTCATCCTTCAACTAAACTGTGTCATCACATCAAATCACGCAGTGGCATGAAGTCAACATGGCAGATCCAGCCACGAACTGCCCCTCCTCACAGGGAGGGGTCCTCCTTTTATACCCTGTAAAAAAAACCTGTCACATGACCTCTACTGGCGGGAAAATGATGTCACTCCACCATCACAAGACCATTACCTCAAGTCCAGTTTAGCTTCAACCCCAGTCATGTGACAAGGGTACCACTGCCACGTGTCACGTAACACCATGAAGCAAAATTCTACTATGAGGAGAGTCTGGAATCCTCAGCTGCAGGGGGTTGAGAAAGCTCAGCCTTTTGTTCACATGAAGTAATATATCTGGAGCAGTAGGTGGCACTGTGGAAGCAGGTCAACCATGATCTCAATGAATGAAGAAGGCAAGAACAGTAGGATTGTTTCCTCCACTTAATTCATGTTCTTGTAACAACAACACCTCTTTCTCCCCCACAAGAAATCTTCCTCTGATCATATTCTCAACTTTCCATTTGTTTTGATGCATTCCATTTGACAGCACTTTGATCAACAACTCTGTAGTAAGTGGACTGTAAGGATTTAAGCATAAGAAATGAGAGTTTTGATAGGGTAAATAGAAACCAGCTTTTTCCACTGAGGTTGGGTTAGACTAGAACAAGTGGTCAATTGTTAAGGGTGAAAGGTGAACGAGGGTTAACTTCTCTTGGAGGCTAGTGAGAGTGTGGAAAGAGCAGCCAGTGGAATGGTGAATGTGGACTTTTCAAAGTTTGGATCTGTACATGGATGGGATGGTTGCTGAGGGCTCTATTCTAGATGCCGGTCATTGGAATGAGGCGGAATAATAGTTTGGCACAGACGATATGGGCCAAAGGGCTTGGTTCTATGCCATGACTCCAAGAGCAGCAGTGCTAAAGGAGTGAGGGAGATCAAATAAATGAATGTTGAGTATTAGTCAGAGTTTGCTGGAAGATAATTGAGTCTGTTGGTGCAGATCACATGTGTGTTTGGTGAATCTCTCAGGCAGGGGTTCCCAACCTGGGGTTCATGGACTCCTCGGTCAAAGATAAGGGTCCAAGGCACAGAAACGGTTGGAAACCCCTGCTCCTGTGTCACTGCATCCAAGCATTTGGGACTTGGATGCTGGAAATCAGAAGGTAAAACAGAAATGTTGGAAATGCTCAGGAGACCAGGCAACACTGAGAGAAAGAGAATGGTTCAGCTTCATCATGGCAGCGATGAACCACGACAATGTTCCAAGAGCTGCCTACAAAACTTATAAGTACACCTGTTTTGAATTACTCTCACTGAAATCTGCAGCATGTAATTACTTTTTAAACAATGTACTTTTGAAACGACTTAATGAACTCAGATTTCATGATCTTATGAATGACAGCACTAAATGGCAACTCTTTTGCTTGCATCTTCGGAACCAGCTCCTTTGATACCTTTGATATCTCGTGTTTCCCTTTTCAAGCTCCTTTTGAAGACCTGGAGTTACACTCTGACTTCAGTTCTTTGTGGGAATGGGACCTGCTTTCAGGGCCTCACGACCAGCTGCTTTTTGATATCCCGAGGACACAGCCTGGAAGACGAGTGCACATTCACGGTTCCGGAATTTCATGGCTCTGGCGACATGCTGATTCTAGGCTGGTGATCCTGACTGAAGCATTGCGGGAGAGCATGGAACATCGGGAGCAGCGGATTAGCTGCTGGGGGTTGTGTGTCCGGAGACCTGCACCTTTCTGTTGCCAACTCTCCGGGTGCAGAACTCAGAAGAAGTGACGCAACAGACTTTTAACATTGTAAACCAGCAAGTTGTTTGTTATGTCTCTCCTCTCACTGTGAAACAGAGATGCCTCTTTTTCCCATCTTAAGGAGTGACAGACAGCCTGTG
Organism: Hypanus sabinus; assembly: GCF_030144855.1. Taxonomy (NCBI): domain Eukaryota; kingdom Metazoa; phylum Chordata; class Chondrichthyes; order Myliobatiformes; family Dasyatidae; genus Hypanus; species Hypanus sabinus. Next base: position 37,789,508 of record NC_082707.1, read on the forward strand.
GTAAGTTGAATTACAGGGTGAACGTGTAGTTTTCGGGGTACTGCAAGTCTCAGTCTTTATTGTTGCTTGCTGCATGCTTGAGTGCTTGGTGGAGTGTGCTGATGCTTTTTGCTAGGGGTGAGATGTTGATACCTTGCCGCTGCTTGGGTATGGAAGTGGGGAGCTGGGATGTTTTGGGGTTCTAACATCTTAACTCTCATTCATTCTTTAGGGCACCCCCCTGTTCTCGTAGTTGTTTGCAAAGAAAACGAATTTCAGGATGTATGTTGCATACATTTCTCTGACATTAAATGCAGCTATTGAAACCTATTCAACATAACTCTCAAGCAATCAGGTATGGCACCTTTAAGTGGATGAACATTCATTGATATGGCAGGAAGTGCAACAGGAGGGGGCACTCCATGCCAGTCTGAAATGCAGAGGGGTGAGGCCTCCTCTACCCAGCATCTTGTTGGCAAATATGCAGTCACTGGAGAGCAAAACTGAGGACCTGAGGGCAAATTGCTATATTGGAGGGAATGAGAAATTGTTGTGTGCTGTGAATTGCTAAGATATGGCGTATTCCCAGCACATCAATTCGATGATCAGACCCTAAGACTTCTTGCTATACAGGATGGACTGAACTGCTGATTCGGAAAAGGTAAAACGTGAGGGTATAGTTTCATGATAAACTTTCTGTGGTGTTCGGAATGTGGTGGCTTTGTCATACTTGTGTTCCCCTGACCTGGAACACTTAATGATCAAGTGTCGGCTTCTATGTACCAAGAGAATTCTCCACCGTAATCCTGACTGCAGTTCATATCCCACCATTGAACTACTGTAAGCGGACACTTGAGATACTCCATGCTGCTGTCACCAAACAAGAAACAGTCACCCCAAATCAGAATCAGGGTCTTCAACTAGGTCTGTTTGAAGAAATCTCTGCACAATTACCTTCGACATATAACCAGAAGCACCAGACTTATGCCTAATGTTCCATTCTCAGACCACATTTCGGGAAATCTGATCACTTGGCTGTCCTTCTTCTACCTGCATAGAGGCAGAGGCTAAAGAGCAAGGCTCCAGAGATGAAGGCAATAAAGAGGTGGTCGCAGGAGGCAAGGGAGTAGCTATGGGATTGCTTTGAGTTGGTGGAGTGGGCCATATTCAAGGACTCATGAGTGGATCTGAATGATTACACCGCGGTTGTCATAGGCTTTATTAAAACAGTTGGAAATGAGTGTGTCCTCACAAAATCACTCAGAATCTTCCTCAACCAGAAGCCCTGGATAAACCAAATCTCCAAACTGCTAAGGACCAGATAAGAGGCAATCAGGTCTAGGGACCGAGTATGTACCGAAAGTCTAGGTACAATCCTATCACCGGAATACGTCATGAAACTTGTTAACTTAACGGCAGCAGTACAATGCAATACATGAAAAATATAGAAAAAAATAAATGAATTACAGTAAATGTGCATGCAGTATATGTATATTGAATTGTTAAATTAAAAATAGAGCAAAAACAGAAATAACAAAAAAAAAATTGAGGCTGTGTTCATGGGTTCAATGTCCATTTAGGAATCGGATGGCAGAGGGGAAGAAGCTGTTGCTGAATCACTGAGTGTGTGCCTTCAGGCTTCTGTACCTCCTACCTGATGGTAACAGTGAGAAGAGGGCATGTCCTGGGTGATGGGAGTCCTTAATAATGGACACCACCTTTCTGAGTCACTGCTCTTTGGAAGATATCTTGGACACTACGCAGGCTAGTACCCAAGATGGAGCTGACTAAGTTTACAACTTTCTTTTGGTCCTGTACAGTAGCCCCCACCCTCCATAGCAGACAGTGATGCAGCCTGTCAGAATGCTCCCCACGGTACGTCTGTAGAAGTTTTCAAGTGTTTTGCGTGACAAACCAAATCCCAAACTCCAATGAAATATAGTCATTATATTGCCTTCTTAATAGCTGTATCGATAAGTTGGGGCCAGATTAGATCCTCAGAGATATTGACACCTAGGAACTTGAAATTACTCACTCTCTTCACTTCTAATTCCTCTATGAATGGTTCGTGTTCTCTCGTCTTACTCTTTCTGATGACCACAATCAACTCTTTGGTGTTACTGATGTTGAGTACAACATTGTTGATATGATACCACTCAACTAGCTGGTATATCTCACTCCTGTACACCCTCTAGTCTCCATCTGAGATTCTGCCGTCAATGGATGTGCATTAACAAATTTATAGATAGTATTTGAGCTGTGCCTAGCCACACAGTCATGGGTATAGAGAGAGTAGAGCAGTGGGCTCAGCACAAATCCCTGAGGTGCACCAGCGTTGATTGTCACCGAGGAGGAGGTCCACACAGATCCACACAGATTGTAGTTTACTGGTTATGAAGTAGAGGATCCAATTGCAGAGGGAGGTACAGAGCCCAGATTCTGCAGCTTTTTGATCATAACTGTAGGAATGATGGTGTTAAACACTGAGCTATAACAAAAGAACATCACCCTGACATAGGGGTTTGTATTGTTCAGGTGATCTAAGGCCATGTGAAGAACCATTGAGATTGCATTGTAGTGATAGGCAAATTAAGTGTACCCAGGTCCTTGCTGAGACAGGAGTTGGTTTCTAGCCATAACCAATCTCTCAAAGCATTTCATCACTCTGGATGTGGTGCTACTGGACGATAGTCAATAAAGCAGCTCAAACCACTCTTCTTGGGCACTAGTATAATTGTTACCCTTTTGAAGCAGGTTGGAACTTCCAACAGTAGCAGTGAGAGATTGAAATGTCCTTGACTACTCCTGCCAGTTGGTTGGCACAAGTTTTCAGAGCTTTACCAGGTACTCTATTGGGTCCTGCTGCCTTGCGAGGGTTCACACCCCTGAAAGACAGTGTGATATCAGCCTCTGAGACAGACAGAGATCACAGGGTCACAGGGTGCAGCACAGATCCTCACCAATGTAGTTATATTCTCCCATCCAAAGCGGGTCTCAAACAATAAGAAGTGGACAAGCAACACACAGAACATTAAATATCAAACCACAGAGTTCCCAAAAGTGAGTCCACAGCTGTGGCAGGGCTTGAATGCTGTCACCTCACCAGGGATCCACTTCCAGATTAACTCAATGCTCTCTGTGTTCACTTTGACTGATAAATTATGGAGGAACCTTCACAAACTCCCATGGCCCCTACGGACCCTGTGATTTCAGTCTCTGAGGCTGACATGAGAGCATTCTTCAGGAGGATGAACCCACGGAAAGCATCCAACTCAGACGAGGTACCTGACCAAGTACTAAAGACCTGTGCTGAACAACTGGCTGGAATGTTCTACTATATCATTAAACTCTCACTTCGGCAGCCTATGGCATCCACCTGATTCAAGCAGGCCTCAGTCATATCAGTACCTAAGAAGATTGTGGTAACTTGGTTCAATAACTGTCATCCAGTAGCAATTACATCCACTCTGATGAAGAGTTTTGAAAGTTTGGTGAAGAAACTCAGCAACTCCTGTCTTAGAGGTGATTTGCATTCACTTCAATTTTCTTTCTGGCTCAACAGTTGACATTTCAATCACCTTGCAGGTAGCTTGCAAACTACAGAATACTGTTCTTCATCTCAATATCCTACTTCTGAACTGCAATTGAATGCAGTCTGTGCTTTCCCTGTTATGAATGTATTTTTGGGTTGACTGAACGTTCTGGCACTTCCATGATGATCTGGGAGATTTGACGTGGAGTGCAGCTATGACCATTGCTGTGGATATTTGCTTCATCGATTCCTAGTGGCAGAAAACAAACCCATGGTCGGCTCCATTACTCTGTCACCGATCAAAGTGTCCAATAAATTTAAAATCAATGAGGATGAGAGTGGAAAACGAATGAGTGTTCAGTGACACCAGCTTGTGTTTGACCTGCCTCCCTCTCACAACTGCCTGCAGATGGTGCAGGAGTCTTGGGTCTCATGCTGGAAGGTTCAATTGACTTGGCAGCTCGTGACTGTGGACTCATTTTTGGGGCCTCTGCAGTCTGATGTTTAATGCTTTGTGTGTTATTTGTTTGCACGAGTTGCCCTTTTTGTTGCATGTTTGATTGTCTTAGCTTGTGGGTTTTTTTCTTTAAATGGGTTTTACGCTGTTTATTTGTTCTGTGGCTGCCTCCAAGATGAATCACAAGGTTGTGTATGGTATACATACTTTGATAATGAAAATGCTTTGAACTTTGATTTCATTGGCTCTTCACTCTACCCTGGAAGATCTGGACAGCAAATATGTGCACATCAGGATGCTCTTTATTGGCAAAAACTCTGTTTACAAAACTATCATTCCCTCAAAACTAATCAATAAGCTTCGACAGACAGACAGGCAGACATACTTTATTGATCCTGAGGGGAAATTGGGTTTCCTTACAGCCGCAGCAACCAAGAATAGTGAAGAAATATAGCAATATAAAACCATAAATACTTAAATAATAACAAGTTAACCATGCCAAGTGGAAGTAAGTCCAGGCTCAGGGTGTCTGACACTCCAAGGGAGGAGTTGTAAAGTTTGATGGCCACAGGTAGGAATGACTTCCTATGACGCTCAGTGTTACATCTTGGTGGAATGAGTCTCTGGTTGAATGTACTCCTGTGCCTAACATTATGGAGTGGATGGGAGACATTGTCCAAGATGGCATGCAACTTGGACAGCATTCTCTTTTCAGACACCACCGTCAGAGTCCAGTTCCACCCCCACAACATCACTGGCCTTACGAATGAGTTTGTTGATTCTGTTGGTGTCTGCTACCCTCAGCCCTCAGCCTGCTCAGCAACAAGCATGATAGCATTGGCCACCGCATCCTCGTAGAACATCCTCAGCATCTTCCGGCAGATGTTAAAGGACCTCAATCTCCTTTGACCTCAATACTTCCTTGTTTTTTTTTGAGAGATAGACATTTATTCAAGTTTATAACAATTGTGCCATGAACTCACAAGGAATAGGCTCCATCAGCTGTGGCTTGTTGGCTTTTGTTCGCACAAAGTGTGCCTTCCTGGGCTCAGCAGGTTTGCGCTTCAGATCAACCCAAGTCCCCTTTTCTTTTGCCTCTTTCTTTGCCTGTTCATCTGCTTTCACACAAAGCAGAAAACTGTCTCTGCTTTTTGAATGTTTAATGTGCTCCACACGCACATTAATTCTTTTGGCAATACTTCATTGTGCAATTTGCTCTCTTGCAGACCCCAGTCAGTTCAGATTGACAACATCTCCTCCACAATCTCCATCAGCACAGGTGCACCACAGGATGGTGCGTTTAGCCCTTGCACTACTCACTTTACACTTATGACTGAGTGGTTAAGCACATCTCTGATGCCATATCCAATTGACACCACTGTTGATGACCAAGTCAAATATGGTGGTGAATGAGCAAATAGGAGGGAGATTGAAAATCTGGCTGAGTGGTGCCACAATGACAACCTCTCGCTCAATGTCAGCAAGACCAAGGAGATGAATATTGACTTCAGGAGGAGGAAATTGGGAATCCTCACCAGGGAATCAAAGGTGGAGAGGCAAAGCAACTTTAAATTCCTTCGTGTTATCATTTCAGAGGACCTATCCTGGGCCCAGCACATATGTGCTATTATGAAGAAATCATGGCAGCACCTCTATTTCCTTAGATGCTTGTGAAGATTTGGCATGACATCTGAAATGTTGACAAAATACTATAGTTGTGTAGTGGAGAGTATATTGACTGGCTGCGTCACAGACTAGTATAGAAAAACCAATGCTCTTGAATGGAAAATCCTACATAAAGTAGTGGATATGGCCCTGTCCATCATGGGTAAAGTACTCCCCACCATTGAGCACATGTACACAGAGTGCTGTCACAGGAAAGCAGCATCCACCACCAAGGACCTCCAGAATCGAAACCGTGCTCTCTTCTTGTTGCTACGATGAGAAAAAAGGTAGTCAGATCTTGCAGTACCAGGCTCAAGAACAGTTATTACCCCTCAACCATCAGGCTCTTGAACTACTGGGAATACTGCCATTCATCTTCATTTGTCTCATCACTGAACATTTCCCACAACCAATGGATTAATTTTCAAGCACTTTTCATCTCATGTTCTCTATATTCATTGCTTATTTATTATTCTTATTATTCTTGGTATTTGCACATTGTTTGTCAGTTCTGTAATGCTGTCTTTCATTGATTCTATTATGGTTCTTGGATTTACTGAGTATGCTCTCCAGAAAATGAATCTCAGGGTGTAGATGGTGACATACATGTAATTTAAATTTGAAATACCATCCATTAGAACAGCATGCAAAAATTCTTGGATCTCAATTATTGATTTTTTTCCAGAAAGCTGCCTGACCTGCTGAGTGTTTCCAGCATTAACTTGGGGCTTGAAGCTCAGCAATTAACCACCACGACTATCTCTGCCCATTGTAGAGTGTCAGGAGATCCTTCTGGTCCGAGTGGAAACAGTTAATTTCTACTGTTCTCTTTTTCTTCTGCTGAGACCTCCAGTATAGCTGGAGCTTTTTCTTTAATAGCCTCCAACTCAGAATTGCACCAAAAAGTTCATAAAGTTTCTGAAACCCCCGAAACTTATAATGCACTTCTGTGCCGTGTTGATTTAGGTAGTGGTACTTATCCATTAAAGCAAGAACCTGCTGCGGCACTAGCACAGGGATTCCCAACCTGCAGCTCTCGGGCCCTTTGCTTAATGGTATTGGACCATGGTATAACTAAGGTTGGGAGCTCCTGCACTAGTGATACTTTACAATTATGTGCATAGTTGGTGAGGGGACAAATGTTATTCTCTTCAGAGAGTGGCAGAGAGCATACATCTTAAATTCTTTAACACCAAATGCAGCACCTCAAGAACTAGGTCTGGAATCCTTTACTACTCCAGGTTCTTCACTGTTGGGAAGCTGGTCTGTCAGGGACAGCAGTAGCTCCTGATGTCTAGGTTTCTGAAGTAGCAAGGAAACCAATGCTGTCATATATAAATGAATTCTGTGCAAACCACAGAAAATTTTAGACAAGGAAATTAGGAATGAAAAGCAGATAGGAAACAAGGTCTTAAGAAATAATCTGCAGAAATGGGGTATGTAATTTTCTGGTACTCTCTAGTGTATGTCAATGCATCCAATAAAACCAGCTTCAGTAGTTAGCATTCATCTCCATATCTGCTTTTAATTTCCAGGAGTTACAATGGCAGTGGGGGATCTGTGGACATTGTATCATAGCAAATTTTTCAGGTTTTCAAATTGAAGATATTGTCCAACATTCACTTCTTTGTACTGAGAAAAGAAGCTTGAACGTCTTGCAGTGAGGGGAAAATTGACAGAAGTAAAAGAGGTTCGAATGTTAATTTATTTTTGAAGTATATTTGCAGGACACAACTCTTGAGATTTGTCATGATCAACAGACCATTTGTTATGGTCCATGAAAAATCACAGTCAACAGCTCATGACATTTCCTGAGTTATGTCAAGGGATAGACAGGCAAAGGTTTTGACGAGCTTATTAGAACTTCTCAAGTCTCCACTCGGCAGCTCATGGAGCAAGACATGTGTTGGCGCTACTCCTTTTTACAACATACTTTCCACTGCTAGTTTTGTTTAAACTTTGAAGATTTATTACTTTTAGTGAAGGATTTACGATTTAATTATGAATGCTGGAACCTGAACTGGAATCAAATTAAGAGGTGGTAAAATTGTTTCTGAAACTGAACAAACAAAGGAGGCAGAGGAAGTCTCTACTTCAGAAAGAATTTTTTTTTGATGCAAGATATTAACACCAAGATCGGAGTGGTGGACACTGAGATTGATAAACTGACAAATGCTAATGAAAAGCTTGAAAAAACCTTCTCTGCTGTCCAGGAATCTTTGAGGAATCTGGAATTTCAATAGCAGATGCTTAAAAAGGACACTAATAGAATCAGAAGAGAACAGGAGACAATACACCAAGCGATTAAAGAATAAGAATTAAAGATTTCTACTATGGAAAAGAAAATTGTTGATGTTTCTTTTGAATTATTAAGAATTAAGAAGAAAATGATTGATCTGGAAAACAGAAGTTGTAGGATGAATTTATGCATTCTGGGTTTGCCTGGAAACATGGAAATCAAATTTTTTATGAATATGCTATACTCACTTTTTAGTGAGACACTTGAAGCTCCTCCGATGATAGACAGAGCTCACCAAGTGCCCTGCTCGAAGCCTTCGGAGGAGATGAAACCTCGTCCGGTGATTTTATGTCTGTATTACTTTGCTACTAAAGAAGTAATTCTTTGAGATGCTAGGAAGTGGGGGAAACTACTTTATAATGGAGTAGAGATTCGTATAATTGAAGATCTTGCCCCCAAGGTTTATGCAAAAAGAATTAAATATCGGGAAGTGATGACTGAACTTTATAAGAAGAACTTTCGTACCTCTTTGCGTTATCCAGCTCGTTTGATAATCACCCTGCCTAATGCTTGCCCAAAATGTCTTGACTCCCCAGAAGAGGCTTGGAAATTTATAAAGGAGTTTAAGCTGTCTTGCAAGCAACTCCAACACTTAATCCTTAGCTGAGAGTCGTTTGCAGCTAGATCGTTGAATGTTCAATCTATATTCTATGTCTGCCCTGACATCATTTTGGCTGTTCTATTTTTTCCTTTAGAATTTGTAAGAGTTTAACACCAGTCATAACATATCATTTGGTTGGATCTATCTTTTTTAATATATGATCAATTTTTATTAAATGAATTTAAGATGGCCGCAGTTAATTACATTCTAACCTCTGTTAGACATAATATCAAAATATTTGGAATTTCTCTTTTTTACATATCTGATGTTGTGTCTTTAGTCAGTGGTGTCAGTATATAACTTCTTAAAAGCAGAGTCTGCCTATTGGAGACAAAGGGTTTAGGGAGTTTAGTTTAGCTTGCTGTCCGCCTATTGGATGGTTTTTGGGCTTTGGGGAGAGAGGGGTGGGGCTATTAGTTTAGGCTTTTTCGAGTGGGCAGTCCTGAGAGGTTTTCCTGTCAATCATGTTGTTTTTTTTTTCTCTGATTGAATCCATAATTTGTTCTTCCCTGTGGGTTTGGTCTGTGGCGGTGCACTAACTTATTTTATAAAATCTTAAATTAAAGCTTTATTATAGATGTTAATAAAATTAATATAATCTCTTGGAACCTGAATGGCTTGAACCAACCTATTAAGCATAGAACGAACTTTAAGAGATTAAAAACACTCCAAGCTGATATTATTTTTGCGCAAGAGACCCATATCTATAGGGAGGATGAAAACCATTTTTTTAAATTTTGGAGAAGCTCTCAGTTTCATTCTTCATCAATAACTAAAATTAGAGGGGAATCTATTTTTATTAATTTTAAAATCCCTTTTGTACATTTTAATGCTATCACTGATTCAGTTGGAAGATACTTCATTGTTACTGGTTTATTATGTGGTCAAAAAGTGGCTTTGGTGTGTGTGTATGCACCTAATGTAATAGCCCTGAATTTTTTGAGGTTATTCTCTGCGTTGCCAAATTTAAACGAATATAAGTTGATCATGAGTGGTGACTTTAACTGTTGACTCAATCCTTCGATTGATAGGTCATCAACCAATCCATGGCTCCCTAATAAGGCTGTGACCTGTATTAATTCCTTTTTACTAGAATACGGTTTGGTCAATATTTGGAGATTTCTCCATCATAAAGATAATGATTTTTCTTTTTTCTCACATGTACATCATCAATATTCAAGAATTGATTATTGTTTTTGTTGGATATGCGATTGGTGCCTTTTGTTGCTGACTGTGCGTACAATGCTATTGCGTTGTCGGATCATGCGCTCATGAAACTAATACTGAAGTTCCCTGATAATATACAGAATGCATTTCAGTGGAGATTTAATGCTACATTTTAATCTAAAAGTCAGTTTTATATACATGGAGATAAGTCAGGTAAATTGTTGGCCTGTCAACTTAAAGCAACTATGGCTAGAAGGCAGATTTTGAAAATACGAAGAACTAATAGAACTGAAACGTCAGATTGTCAGGAAATTAATAAGGTATTTTTGGATTTTTACTCTAACCTTTATAAATCTGATTTTCCAGTCAACACTATTTTTATGAATATATTCCTGCAAAGATTGAATATACCCAAAATTTATATTCAAGATATGAATACATTAGATGCACCTATTAAACAAGAGGAAATAGCTATATCTTCTTTTCAATCAAGTAAAGCTCCAGGACTGGATGGATTTACAGTAGAATTTTTTATGACATTTAATGAAATACTTACACCTCATTTATGCCAAATTTTCAGTAATACTGTATCTTCTGGGACCCCCCCAAAAACTTTATATGAGGCATCAATTTCATTAATGCCCAAAAAAGAAAAAGATTTATCTGAATGTGCCTCTTACAGACCAATTTCTGATTTAAATGTGGATTCTAAAATTCTTTCTAAGATTTTGGCTAACAAGCTTGAGAATATTTTTCCTAAGATTATTTCTAAGCATCAAACTGGAGTTATTAAGAATAGATATTTTAATATTCAGAGATGATTGGACATTATTCATTCCTCTCCATCTAAAGAATCCAAATGTGTTGTTTTCCTTGATGCAGACAAAGCTTTTGATAAGGTACAATGGTCTTATTTATTCGCGGTTTTAGAAAGATTTAATTTTGGTCCAGGTTTTATTTCCTGGATTAAGTTGATCTATCAAGCTCCTATAGTGGCAGCTATAACTAACAATCAAAAATCTCCTTCTTTTTGGCTATACAGAGGTACCCAGAAGAGTTGTCCTCTTAGTCCGCTGTTATTCAACATGTCTTTAGAACCTCTTGCTATTGCTCTTCAGGACTCCAACGAGGTTCAAGGTATTAAGAGAGGAGATAAAGTGCATAAGGTTTCATTGTATGCAGATGACTTGTTTGTTTATATTTCAGATCCTAAGAAATCTATTCCTGCTAAGTTATCTACATTTTCTGAATTTAGTAGTTTTTCTAAATATAAATTAAATTTGCACAAAAGTGAGTTATTTACTATTAATAACTACTTGGATCAATATGATCAAATTCCTCTTAGCATTGCTGAAAATAACTTTAATTATCTTGGTATTAAAGTTACCAAAAAATTTAAGGACCTGTATAAATATAACTTTCTTCCATTTATTGAATATACACAACAAATACTTTCTAAATGGTCTCCTATGACATTATCATTAATTGGTTGAATTAATGCTATTAAAATGATAGTGTTACCAAAGTACTTATATGTATTCCAAGCAATCCCTTCTCTTGTTCCTAAACTGTTTTTTGATAGACTAAACTCTAAAATTCTATCTTATATTTGGAATAATAAAAATCCTAGATTGAGTAAATCTTTATTGCAGAAATTTAAAAAGTATGGTGGTATGGCTTTGTCAAATTTTAGAATGTATTACTGGGCAGTTAATATTCGATATATTTCTTTTTGGATTCATTATTCAGTCATACATGACTGTTCTTTATGGGTGGATTTGGAGAAAAACTCAGCGAAAGGGTATTCTTTGGCCTCTTTACTGGGAGCTCCTCTTTCTTTTGCTTTCTAAGATTGGTAGTTGAGACCTCAATCCCATTATTAAACATACATTAAAAATTTGGTTTCAGTTTCGCAGATTTTTTGAGTTTAATAACTTTGTTCTGTCTAGTAAAATCCATCTTAATTTTTTTAAAGCATCAATTTCTGATCAGATCTTTTTAATTTGGAAAACTAAAATGTTTATGAGGGTTTGTTTAATGTCTTTCACTCAGTTAGTGGACAAATATAACTTAACTAATGCACACTTTTTTAGATATTTACAAATTAGGAATTTTCTGTGTAGTAACTTCCAAATTTTCCCTATGCTTATTCACATTAATAGACACTCCTTTTCAGGTTAAACCATTTCAAATAGGATTGATAACAATAATTTATAAATGCTTATTGAATTTGTGAATTTTATCTAATGATAAAATTAAAACTGCGTGGGAATTGGAATTTCTAGAGTCACTTTCAGATAATCAATGGGATAAAATTTTTCATTTGGTAAATACTTCATCTATTTGTGCCCATCATTCCTTGATACAGTTCAAGGTAGTACATTGGGTGCATATGTCAAAGGATAAATTAGCCCGTATCTTGTCCAACATTAATCCTATTTGTGACAGATGTAATATTGGGGTGGCTACTTTAACACACATGTTTTGGTCTTGTATCAAGGTAGATAGTTTTTGGAAAGATGTCTTTAAAACTTTATCAAAAGTCTTGAATTTGGACCTACAACTGAATTTATTTACAACAATTTTTGAGATCACTCCACCCGAAGCAGGATATATTCCTGTTTCTGCTCAACAGTTGATAGCTTTTACAACTTTATTGTCTAGGAGAGCCATTTTGCTTAAATGGAAGGATTCTAATCCACCTACTGTTTTTTATTGGCTTACCTCTATTATGTCCTGTCTAAGTTTAGAGAAAATAATATGTCAGACATTTGATACATCCTTTAAATTTGAAGAAACCTGATGACCTTTTATTCAATATTTTCATATGATTTGATTTATTGCTCTTCCAGCTACTTTCTCAAAACTTTGGATTTGATCAGAAAGTTTCTCTTTTTTTCTTGCTTTTACTCTCAGCATGAACTGCTCAGTCTCCTTTTTTTCTCTTTTTCTGTTTAGTGGGTTTTTATGATCAGAGAAGAATCCATTATCTTATTTTATTATATGCTATTAGATTAATACTATGTATGATCTTGATAATGGTCATTTTATATTTAATATGAATTGTTATCATTATAGATATTTGAGATAATTCTCCTCTTGTTTTTATATATACTTTTTTCCAATTAATAAAAAGATTGATAAAGAAAGAAAGAACTTCTCAGGATAAAGACAGATAGACTATGTTCACCCACGTCATATGACATGGCATGTTATAGTGATGATGATGATAGAAGAAATGAAGTGACTTTGATTTTTGAAGCAGTTCAGTTCCCCCCACCAAAAAAAAGTCAGCATTCCAAATAAAAACCAACAATTTCTAAGAGAGTAATAGTTTTAGTGTGGAATATGGCATCAAAGTTTAGGGTGCAGAGGTACAGTGACAGATAATTTCAGATTTTGATGCTTTGAAGATGTGTACTAAGAGGAAGCTCTTTAGTGGCATCAGGAAGGGCAGTGAGGGTGTGAATGGGAAGTGACAGAAACATAGAAAACCTACAGCACAATGCAGACCCCTCAGCCCACAAAGTTGTCCCGAACATGACCTTACGTTAGAAATTACCTAGGGTTATCCATAGCCCTCTATTTTTCTAAGCTCCATGTACCTATCCAGGAGTCTCTTAAAAGACCCTATCGTATCTGCTTCCACCACCATTGCCAGCAACCCATTCCATGCACTCACCACTCCCTACATAAAAAAAAAACCCCAAACAACTCCTCTGTACCTACTTCTAAGCACCTTAAAACTGTGCCCTCTAGTGCTAGCTATTTCAGCCCTGGGAAAAAGCCTCTGACTATCCACACCATCAATGCCTCTTATCATCTTATGCACTTCTATCAGGTCACCTCTCATCTTCTTTCACTCCAACGAGAAAAGGCCAAGTTCACTCAAACTTTTTTCATAAGGCATGCCCCCCAATCCAGGCAACATCCTTGTAAATCTCCTCTGCACCCTTTCTATAGTTTCCACATCTATTCCATAGTGAGGTGACCAGAACTGAGCACAGTACCCCAAATGGGGTCTGACCAGGGTCCTATATAGCTGCAACATTACCTCTCGGCTCCTAAACTCAATTCCATGATTGATAAAGGCCAATGCACCATATGCCTTCTTAACCACAGAGTGAACCTGTGCAGCAGCTTTGAGTGAACTATGGACTTGGACCTGAAGGTCCCTCTGATCCTCCACACTGCCAAGAGTCTCCAAACTATCCACAATAACCCCAACCTTTGTGTCATCAGCAAATTTACTAATCCATCCCTCCACTTACTCATCTCGATCAATTATAAAAATCATGAAGAGGAAGGGTCCCAGAACAGATCACTGGTACACCACTGTACACTGACCTCCATGCAGAATATGACCCATCTACAACCACTCTTTGCCTTCTGTGGCAAACCAATTCTAGATTCACAAAGCAATGTCCCCTTGGATCCCATGCCTCCTTACTTTCTCAATAAGCCTTGCATGGGGTACCTTATCAAATGCCTTGCTGAAATCCATATACACTACATCTACTGCTCTTCCTTCATCAATGTGTTTAATCACATCCTCAAAAAATTCAATTTGTCTTTTAAGGCACGACCTGCTTTTCATAAAACCATGCTGACTATTCCTAATCATATTATGCCTCTCCAAATGTTCATAAATCCTGCCTCTCAGGAACTTTTCCATCAACTTACCAACCAATGAAGTAAGACTCATTGGTCTATAATTTCCTGGGCTATTTCTCCTCCCTTTTCTGAATAAGGGAACAACATCTGCAACCCTCCAATCCTCCGGAACCTCTCCCTTCCCCATTGATGTTGCAAAGACCATTGCCAAAGGCTCAATAATCTCCTCCTGTCTCTCACAGTAGCCTGGGGTACATCTCATCTGGTCCTGGAGACTTATCCAACTTGATGCTTTCCAAAAGCTCCAGCACATCCTCTTACTTAATATCTAAGGAAATAATCTTGGCTGGCCCCCTGATCTGTGAATCAGGTTTAATATCATTGGCATACAGTATGTCACAGATTCTGTTGTTTTCTGGCTTTTGAGTCCTGGAGTCCAGGCCCTCATTTTTCATCATTTGCGAGTTGTGGATTGTTACCAAAGATCGAAGCCTGTAGGTCAATTGGAAGTCCAGATCGAAACCCAAAGGTAGGTGGCGAGTCCAGAATTCAAGGCCTGATGGCCGTAACCCAAGGGTGCCAATCTCTGAGTCAGATGTGTAAGTTGGAGCCCAGTCTTTGTAAATCTGTGAGTCCGCTGCAAGCTGCAGGCAGATGACGGCCTGTCCTGGGGTTTAAGGACTCTGTTTGTGTTTGGGTGGCTGGGATGCAGCCAAGAAAGGGGCCTGTTTTGCTGTTGTTGCTCAGTATGTTCCATTTTGTTGTGTTCTGAGTTGTTCTGCCGAGCATTGTGGGTATGCTTTGTTGGCACCAAAATATGCAGGCTGCCCCAAGCACACTCAGATATGTTGGTTTTTTAATACAAATAACATGCTTCACAGATGTTTCAATGTACATGTGATAAATAGATCAGAGTCTGAACATATTTGTGATCATGGAACTATTGAAGTCATATAGGATGACAAAGTGGAATTGGCACATTGAATGTGGGTTGGTGAGTTTACATGGAGGAGGGAATTCAGGCAGGGTAACAGAGCAATGCAGTCACTCAAGAATAAATGTGTTCAGTGTAGAGGGTAAAGGCAGAGATGAAACAGTTCAAAGGAATTCAATAGGAGAGCTAGAGCAAGAGGTTAGATAGGAAATAAATGTGGCCTTGTTAATATTAACTACGTCTCAATTAAAACATGCACTTATTTAATTCGTTGCTTGTTTTATTAATATCTTCAAAATTATAATATTTAGAATAAAATTTTGTAACTGTTTTCTTAGATTAATTAACATATTTAAATGCATATCAATATGTAGTGCAAACTCTATCGCACCTCACAAGATAAACTATACAATTCATATTCAAAATATACTTTATCCCAAAACTCAGAATCTAAGTGTTACAAAACTTGCACAATTATTTCCAGTGTCAATATAAAATACAGTCATGAGTTTATTAAAGTGCTCTAACATGTGTATGTTTATGTAATGTTGTAATGATATTTTTAACAGATTTGTAAGTTCCAGCACTTAAGTATTGCGTCCTTGTACAATATTGTTCTTCTCCATGTGCTATTCCTTATCGTGGTGGGGAGGCTTTTGTGCCTTTAATGATCCTGGGAGGTATACCAGCTGGGACTTCAGTCCCTGGTAGGTTCAACCTTGCTGGGCAGGTTCCAGGTGAAGGGCCAGATGAATGCAGCACCAGGTTGGGGGTTGGGCATAGGGCCAGCAACTCTACCCTGTAAAATCTTTACCGCTACAGAAACTGAAACAAGGAAATTTATGCCGGTGAGAAGAGTGATGCAGAACTGGGAACAGAAATTATGATGGACGGAGATCAAAGCCATCAGGACATCTCCCAACTGAGAGCTAATCTTCTTTCAACCAAAGAAACTATCCATATTGGAGGCTGGAATGCTCAAACTTTATATCAAACTGAAAAGCTTGCACAGACTATCAAAGAGATCCATATCTACCGACTGCAGCTACTTGGAATACAAGAAACGCATTGGACAGATTCTGGAAAGCGACCTGTAGCATCTGGCGATACTACGGTCTGGCCGCAAGGACAACCACCATTTACAAAGTGTGGCGCTCATCATGGACAAGGATGCCTTGAGGGCCTTATTAGAATGGAACTCCATCTATGAAAGATTCTTGTATGTTCGTTTAAACTCGAAGTTCGCTAAACTGTCCATAATTATATGCATATATGCACCTACTAAGGATGCGGAAGAAGAAACTAAAGATGAGTTTTATAACAGCCTTCAAACTGCCGTGGAAAACATCCTGAAACATGATGTGCTCATTATAATGGGGGACCTTAATGCAAGAGTTGGGAGTGAAAACAGCAATTGTGAAAGTATTATTGGAAGACATGGTGTTGGAGTCATGAATGACAATGGTGAAAGACTTTGTGACTTTAGTGAAATGAACCATCTTACAGTAGAAAGCACCATTTTCCAGCATACAGACATCCATTAACTCACATGGAAATCCCCAGATGGGAAAACTGAGAGTCAGATTGACCATATCATTATCAACAACAAATGGAAGAGATCACTCAATGATGTTCCGGTAAAAGGGATAGCGGATGTTGGCAGCGATCACCATCTCTTTGTAGAAAAAGTGAAACTAAAATTGAGGAAAGTGAGAATGGGCTTAGGCAGAAGCCGACGCTTCAATTCCAGCAAACTTCAAAACTTCGAGATACAGAGAAAATTTACAGTCAAACTTACAAACAAATTTAGCATACTTGGCAAAAATACTGACATGACAATCCTTAATGTGATGAAGGAGACCAAAAGAAATGGAAAGAAGAATGGATTAGTGAGATAACCTGGATGAAAATAACGAAAAGGAAAGAAACCAAGAAAAGAATGCTGAGTACAATATCCCGTCGCCTGAAGGAGAGACTTGCTGCTGAGTATGCCTAGAATGACAGGGATGTTAAACAAAGCTGCAGAGAGGACAGCGGCAGTATTTTGAGACACTTGCCTCAAAAACTGAAGAAGCTGCAAAAAATATGGATATGAGAACATTATACAAAATAACCAAGTGCATGAAGAGGTACTATGGAAACAGGCATGACATCACAAAGGATGGCAATATTATCAAAAACAAGAAAGGAATAACCACCAGATGGAAAGAACATTTTGAAGCAGTTTTGAATAGACCAACACCTCAAGGAGCCCTTGAGATTTGTGAGAGTAATGAAGACCTTGATATCTCTATGGAACCACCCACAGTTGAGGAAGTCCAGCAAGCCATTAAGAAAATGAAATCAGGAAAGGCACCCGGAGAAGATGAGATAACTGCAGAAATGCTTAAGGGAAGTGGCACAGAAATGTGCTGTGTGCAGTGTCAAATCTTTAACACCATCTGGAAAAGTAAAGAAATACTCAAGGAGTGGAAAACTGGACTTATTGTAAAACTGCCAAAGAAAGGAGATTTAAGTATACGCGACAACTGGAGAGGTGTTACACTCCTCTCAATTACAAGTTTTCAGTCACATCTTGTTAAATCGGCTCTCAGAGGTTGTGGAAGATATCATCCAGAAAGAACAAGCTGACTTTAGAAAATGTCAATCTTGCATAGACCATATATTCGTACTAGGACAAATTCTCGAACAATCTGCAGAGTGGAACAGCAATCTTTATGTACTATTTGTGGACTTCAAAAAAGCATTTGACAGTATCCAGTGAGAAACACTCTGGAAAATTTTAAGAAGATATGGATTTCCCCCCCAAATTGTAAACATTATCCAAATGATGTACAGCGACTTTCAGTGCAAGGTGATTTGTGGAAAGCAACTGACAGAAAGCTTCAGGGTATGCACAGGAGTTAAACAGGGATGTACCCTATCACCTTTTCTCTTTATTTTAGCAATGGATTGGTTTATGAGAGAAACAGTCACAGAAAAGGAATGGGGTATTCAATGGATACTTACCTCAACACTTGAAGACCTAGTTTTTGCTGACGATATCAGTCTGCTAGCGAGTCGTCATTGTGACATTCAGGAGAAATCAGACAGACTTACATCATATGCATTGCAACTTGGGATGAACATTCAAGTGAGAGAAACAAAGATCATGAAGATGAACGCTTCCAACCAGTAATCATCAATAATCAGCAAGTGGAGGAGGTAGATGAGTTCATGTACCTTGGGAGTAAAGTCAGCACTGATGGAGACTGTGGTAAGGATGTATTAGCAAGACGATCTAAAGCAAATCAAGCTTTTGGCAGTCTCAATGCAGTTTGGAAATCCACACAACTCAAACTTAACACCAAAATCAGAATTTTTAAAAGCAACATCCTAAGTGTGCTACTTTATGCAAGTGAATGTTGGAAGATGACGAAAGACATTTGTAAGAAACTTGACATGTTCCAGACAAAATGTCTACGACGCATCAAGATCTTCTGGCCCGAGAAAATCAGAAACTAAGACTTGCTTACATCTTGCAATATGGAATCAATCTCAGTTTGTGTGAAGACGATGGAGATGGCTGGGCCATGTAATGAGAATGCCAAATGATCAGCTAGCAAAAGTATCACTAAGGTGGACCCCACAGGGAAAATGAAGTAGGGGTAGGCCCAAAATGATGTGGCGAAGATCTGTGGAAGCAGAACTGAAAGAAATAGGCATGAACTGGGCGGCAAGCAGCAGAGTGAAAGACCAGCAGAAACGGAGGACCCTTGATGAAGCCCCATGTGCCACCTAGGCACAAAGGGTTCAAATGACGACGACAATATTGTCAAGGGCACGACTGCGTTGATAGTATCCAGTTAGTTTAACAAAATGATGCACTTATAACTTTAAAACAGTCATGAGTGATAATTGACTATATAGAATAAGTTGCTTATATGATCAGAGAGTAGGAACAAAACAGATCCATTAATACCTATAAACCTTTGAGATTCAATTACATCATTATGACAGAGAATAATTAGTATTAATTTTAACAATGTTTACATTTTACATTTTTTTTAGTGTTGGCATGTGGCCAAGTGGTTAAGGCATTCGTCGAGTGATCTGAAGGTTGCCAGTTCGAGTCTCAGCTAAGGCAGCATGTTGTGTACTTGAGCACTTAACCACAGATTGCTCTGTGAGGACACTGGTGCCAAGCTGTATTGCCCCTTGCCCTTCCCTTGGACAACATCTGTGGCGTGGAGAGGGGAGACATGCAGCATGGGCAACTGCTGGTCTCCCATACAACCCTGACCGGGCCTGCACCCTGGAAACTTTCTAAGGTGCAAGTGTGGAACTTGGAAATGAGCCCAATTTGTGTACTACACCAGGCAGCCAGTTCTAGATTGAATCATCAGCAGAAGCAGGACAAAGAGGAGATGAAAACCCAACAGAAACCATGTAAATTAAGAGCATTAGAACAATAAGCTTTAAACAGAAAATTTGTAACTTGGAGAGCATGGGGATAAGGGGAGCTATTTTAATGGACTGAACGATATTGTTCTGTGCTGCTGGCCTGGGATCATGGAAATGAAAGTCAGAAATGGCAAACTGTCTTATTCATTCCCCTGATGCTTTATTTTCAATTTAACAGAGTGTGTGGGGACAAAAATAGATTCAAGAGATAAACAGAAAACTGAGCAAGTTAAATTTAATTCCTGTTATACATGCTGAACCACCAGGTACTGCAACCTGTTTGTTTCACTGGTATTCAGTTGTTAAGAAGCTGAAATTTCTCTCAAGTAATTTGAATATTGCATAGATTAGCTGAGTATATCTTGGTTACAATATCATTTACAAAAGAAAACAAAATCTTAGTAATTTTCAAATATTTAAGAGAATTATTAAAGTCACAGGCAGGTTTTATATCCAGCAAAGATCTTCACCACATATTTTCATGTGGTGGGGGAGCGAGATAGGGTTGGGAGGGGGTTTGATTTCAGAGTGGTAGCCAGGCCCTGTGACTGTACAGGTAACACACAATAATTCCTGTTTGTCTGGACAAGGTAAGTGTAGACCCCTAACTGGTAGCAGTTAATCATAAAGATGGAAGAAAAAATTGTGTTCTTTCCAAATGCACTTCCAGCTTAACACCCAAATTAACTGAAACCAAATATTTTGGCCTAATGATGCTCACATATCCCTGTGCCAGGTGGGGGTTGTACTGGGGCATTTACAATCTTTTTTAACCTGAGTCCATAGGGTCAGATGTTTGTATGTTGCATGTTTCTAGTTACAGAAGTGTTCTGCCTGGAATCTGATCCTGACACTGCCAGGTTATGAGAGCTGGTGCCCTAGGGTCGATTGGAATCTTGGTTATAATTATAACATGGGAGGTGGAGAAGGGATGGGGCAAAGAAATTTTCTGTTTGATGCCTTAGATCAGTTAAGGGGTAGGAGGATTGGAACCTGTGCCATAGCCCAGGGAACATGATGACCAGCCAAGGATCATGAAGGGTATGCAAAGGAATAGGTGCGTATCAGACGTAAAGTTGGAGACTGAAGTGTCTGCTGGGTGCCTTGGTTGATCAAATGGCCTACAAGTGGCATTAGATGGTGGTGATGCAGGGAGGTGGATAGAGGGAAGGCAAAGGTGGAGGAGAGGAGGTGATGAGGGGATTAGAGAGGGTCAGTCTGATAAATGGGTAAGGGACTTATCTACCAAATGGGTAAGGGTCTTATCTACCATGGGTTGTATTGGGAAGATAGTCCTTCCTGGGACAAATTAGTTCAAGCTCACCCTTAATATTATTTACTTATTTATTACTATTTGTATTTTTTACATTTTCAGAGTTCAGGTTTTTGCTCGACATTGGTTGGTTGGATTTCTATTTTTGCATGTACTGTGTTGTACAGTGAATGCTCACAAGAAAATGAAACTCAGGGTGCATATGTATGTGATATATACATACTTCGTGATAATAAATTACCTTTGAACATTAATGCTACTGAAGCAAAAGTCATGCAAGGAGTGCAGGGGTGACACATGTCAACAAGTACCCAATTGAAATTTTGGAATTGCACTAATGACCTGTTCTTTCATTTCACTTTAGAAAAACTCTCTTAATGCTATCCTTCTGTGAATAACTGCATCTACCTGTTTAAGATGTTCTGGACATGTCTTGTTGAGTGAAAAATAATTTGGAGTTGGAAAACAAACCAAGTAAATTGTGAAGTAAGATTGAGATAAAAGGAATGAATCATAAAACCTGTTACTTTCTTACATTTCATTTAAACTTGAAAAGAAGTATAAAAGCTTGAACCATAGTGTTGGTAATCTTTAAAATTATAAGTTTACATTAATAACCATAATTTGTGAGATTAATGCTTTTACTGGAATAGCATTACACAAAACTCAATTAGGAAAGTTTCTATTATACCGTACTGAATACACTACTGGTAACTATTCTTTATTAATTTGTACCTCTGTAGCTGGATTGACATTATCAAGATGTGGCTTCCAGGTTATTGGAGACAGATTCTTTTCATCCAAAGCAAGATGGTAGTGTCTTTTATTTTAGAAGAAACTGAAATAATAATAAATACATTTCATTACAGTTCCATAGGTACACTGGTGAAATAACATGAATACACGTTTCCAATAACATACCTAGTTTTTAAAGGTATGGATATAAACTAAACATGGTTTAGAGAAATTATTAATTTGCCTTGTGTGTAACCAACGGGCATGCCGTTGTTGCTGTAAATGGTTGCATTACTGCTGGTTTGCACACCTCAAAGGCACAGAAGTTGCAGTAACTCTGCAGAGCAGTTTGAATGCTGATGTCTGCTAATTTTTTTTATTTCCTCAGTTTGGCTGGTGGATTTTTATCACCTTGCATCTGTGGAGTGAGGCATCTCCACATATTTCACTCTGGTTTATAGAAACGCTTGATGCTGGAAATACGTTAACCGTTTTTAAGATGAATATTTCCGATTTTCAAATCTGGCTGGCAGCCTTTTTCTCTTCATTAATATCTGATTTGAATCCACTACCCAGTTATAATCAGATGTATGTTAAATTTAAACACAATATTCTGCAATTAACTTTGTCTTGACAAATGGTTGAAATGAACTCCACATTTTCTGCAGGCAAGGCTACATCGCAATAAAATCTGTCAGGAAGTCGGTGTTTTGCAGAGATCTGTTCAGGGACCCTGCTATTTGTGATTCTTATAAATCACTTGGATGAGGAAGTGGAAGGGTGGGTTGCAGATGACAGGAAGGCTAGTGATATTGTGGATAGTGTAGATTAGAGAGCATGTCTTATGAGGATAGTTGAGCAAGCTAGTGTTTTTCTCTTTGGACCGAAGTAGGATGAGAGGTGACTGGACATAGGTGTATAAAATGATGAAAGGCATAGACTAATTGGAGAGCCAGAGACTTTTTCCCAGGCAGAAATGGCTTATACAAAGGGCGTGTAATTTTAAGGTGATTGGAGAAAGTTATAGTGGGGATGTCAGAGGCAATTCTTTTTCACACAAAGAGTGGTTGATGCATGGAATGTGCTACAAAGAGGGTGGTGGTAGAAGCAGATACATTAGGAACATTTAAGAGACTATAAGATGGGTACATGAATGATAGAAAAATCGATGGCTAAATGGGAGGGAAGGGTAAGATTGAACTTAAGAGTAGATTAAAAGGTCAGCACAACATCGTGAGCTGAAGGGCCTGTACTGTGCTGTAATGTAAAAGTATTTAAATGAATGACCATCTATCCAGTGGCAAATTAAACACGAGGTCACCAAACTTTGATCACTGGCTGGAGATTGAACATTATAAGATTGTGATTAAAATACTTACATGGATTACTTTGTCAAGAGAATATCTGTCGGTTTCCAGATGTAATGCTGTAAAATAAAACTGAGTTATTAATAAACTGGATGGTTCTGATTGGATCAGAGCTACAGTGTGTGCTGTTTTTTGAACCATTTGCTCCAAGTGGAAAAGCTGCATCTCCTCAAAAGGTTTTGATCCGCTTTGGATTAAATAATTTGAGGAAATGGAAATGTAGTTGGGTGAAGATTTGTCAAGATCTCGGGAGCAGATTAAATGTGGAATTCTTGGCATAACTGGTCACACTCACTGGAACCATTGGGGAGGATGGACACTCGAGAAAATGGATTGAATTAAAAGGTGATGTGGAATTCAGGTGCAAACCTGTCATAACTTAGATTTTTGTATACAGTGTTGACTGCTCATTACTAATTTCTTGATATACTGGTGATGAACTGCTCTGATGAAAAGCTACAGTACTCCACAAGGTATCCACAGCATTGTTGAGTATGGAGATCCAGCAATGTGTATGGTGTGGGGTTCCATGCACTTGTTGGAGTTGTCTGTGGGGGGATGGTGGTGGCAGTTGTGGTAGTAGAAGTGTGTTGAAGTAGCCTCAGCAAGTATGTACACTGCATTTTGTTGTGGTACGCAATGCAGCAACTGTGCACTCGTGGTGTTAGGTGGTGTACCAGTCAAATAGGTTCTTTCGTACAACTGATTTTTGTGAGTGTTGCTGGAGGCTAACTCAGTCAGGCAAGTAAAGAATATTCCATCACATTCCTGATCTGTACCCTTCAAATTTGAAAAGCAGGGACGCAATTTGCTTTCTGCATGATGCCCCAGTTCTGACTTGTTTTCAATCACCAGAACATTGTTTTATGTTCTGGACTTGTTTTCCGTGCCCATTCTATGAGTGTTTCTCTTTCAAAAAGGGTTAATTACAGTGGTATTTGTAGACAGAGTTGCATCATCCACTGAGCTGCTGTGCTGGGACCCTGGTGGCCAACACCTGCCATTCCTGTGCAACAGTGCAGACACATTGTAGGACTTCTTTAAATCATGAAGGGAGACCTAACGATGAGTGTTCAGACTGGAGGGCCAATTGTGCAACAGCAAATCAACGTCCTGCAACATTCAGTATCACAACAAAAAATATGTAGCGGGCCTCATTAATTTCCAGTCAATGATAATCCCCAGAAAAATCCTGCTGGAGGACAAGATAATCTTAATGCCTTAATTAAAGAAGAGTTGCTGGTCACTTGCTCTCTTGTTGGAACTGTATGTGGCACTTATCAGATGTAGTGGGGATGGAGGAGCTGAAGAAAGGGAAAGGCATTTTTACAGGTTACAGGGTGGGAACTGCCACTTATCAGTCTGTGTTTTAAGGTTGTTTAGGTCCTGCTGCAGGCGGGTCTGGGCTGTTTTTTTTTTGCCAATGAGCTGTGAATGAAATTGCACATTGTATAATCATCAGAAAATGCCCAATTCTGATTTCTGAAGGAAGGAGAACTTGGAAGAAACAGGCATGAGTCAACTATGATGATATAGATTTGGTCTACAATGACATTAAGGTACAGTTGAAATAAAGAAATACATTTTTGCTCATAAAGAAAATCACAGCCTGTGTAATGGTTATTTTTTATCTCATTATCAGCTGCAGTATTAACAAATCTGTTAGGCTTAAAGGGCACTCTGGCTTGGTGATAAGCATCATGGAAATCGATGCCATAATAAAAAAAGGTAGATGTTCCACAATCCTTTTTGAGCAATATAAATAATATACCTATCTGAGTCGTTTGAGAATCTTGATCTTCCCGATGAATTGCACTTCCACACAATTAAAAAGTGACTAACGTCAATAAGAGCAAGAATGCTAAAGCTCCAAATAGAATGCCAAAAAAGGCCCTGAGGTTCATTGCTAGGTGCTCACAGCGGTCACCAAAACTGTCATATATTGTGCGTGGAATACATCTGAAAAGAAAATAATTGCATTAGGCACTGTCAAGCTAGCAATTAGAAAGTTTAGCAAGTCTATGACTTCAGTTCTGAGGAAGGATCTTGGCCCAAGATATCAGATGTTTACTCCCCTCCATAGTTGCTGCCTGATCAGCTGAGCCCCTCCAGCCTTTTTGAATGTGTTAGCAAGTCTACCACAGCCTTTCTGTTTTCAGGGTGTTCTAAGCAATTTTCGGCCAACAGAAGTATATTCTGAAATTTGCACAAAGCATCCTCCTACAACAGCAAAGTAGTAAATCAACTAGTGAATGTCCTAAAAGGGGAATATTTGCATGAAGAGGCTGAATATCCCGCACTTTCCAAATCTGTACTTTGGGACTAATGAATGCCTGAACTGCCACTAGGG
Source organism: Hypanus sabinus (assembly GCF_030144855.1). Lineage (NCBI taxonomy): Eukaryota > Metazoa > Chordata > Chondrichthyes > Myliobatiformes > Dasyatidae > Hypanus > Hypanus sabinus. The sequence continues at coordinate 37,814,924 of NC_082707.1, forward strand.
CATTGTTAAACAGATTGTTGATCAATCAACATGTTTTTTTAAAAAATTTTTTTATTAGTTTTTCAAAGCATTTTACAAATTAAAAACCCCAAATCCCAATGAGGAACATTAAAACAGTGCAAAATTAAGCATACAATAACAATATGTTACAAAGGAAGAGAATTTAGCAAAAGAAAAGCACCTAAATTAAAGACAAGTAAGCTTAGTGTCCTCCCCAAACCCCACAACACAAGAAAAAACAACAGCAACTCCAGACCAACCACAACACAATATAGAGAGTATAAGTCAGGACAGCCAAGCTCCCAGACTGTGAATACACTCAGCAACAGAGGATAATAATGCCTTCTACCAGAAAAAAAAAAGGAGCTGAAAGCAAGGGACCGAAGAGAAAAAAAAAACCCTAGACAAGAGGAAGGTTATGAAAGTACTCGATAAAAGGTCCCCAGACCTTATGGAACTTTAGATCCGAATTGAGAACTGAATAATGAAGTTTTTCGAGGTCCAAACAGGCCATGATGTCGTTAAGCCATTGAGCATGGGTGGGCGGGGCAGCATCTCTCCATCTGAGGAGGATCAAGCGTCTAGCCAGAAGAGAGGCAAAGGATAATATTCAGCATTTGGTCGGACCCAGACATAAATCTGTCTCGCCCCAAAAACCGAACAGAGCAATTAAGGGGTTTGGTTCTAGGTGCTGATTCAGAATACACAATAACGTAGTGAAGACATCTTTCCAGAATTTCTCCAAGCTAGGACAGAACCAGGACATATGGATGAGAGAGGCCACGCCCCTCTTGCATTTATCACAGAGCGGACTAACGCTAGGGTAGAATCAAGATAGTTTAGATTTAGACATATGGGCTCTATGAACGATCTTAAACTGTAAAAGGCAGTGGCGAGCACAAAGAGAGGTTGAGTTAACCGATTTGAGAACTGAATCCCAGCTCTCCTCAGATAAGGAGATATTTAAATCCTGCTCCCAGGCCATTTTGATTTTATCCATGGAGGCCCGTCGTAAGGCTGCTAGTTTATCTTGGATGATTGATATTAAGCCTTTACCTAGTGGATTCATGGAAAGAAATAGGTCCATAGCATTTTTCGCAGGCATTTCAGGGAAGTTAGGAATTAAAGGAGCAATAAAGTGTCGGATTTGGAGATATCTGAAAAAATGAGCATTGGGCAGATTGAACTTAACAGAGAGCTGCTGAAAAGAAGTGAAGCGATTATCAATGAAAAGATCTTCAAAATGTCTAATGCCCTTCCTATACCAAACCTGGAATGCTGAATCGTATGTAGTAGGTAAAAAAAGGTGATTATGAGCAATAGGGCTGGAAACGGAAACCCCCTGGAAACCACAGCATTTCCTGATCTGAGCCCATATACGCAAAGTGTGTCTAACAAGAGGATTAGTTATTGATCTGGGCAGACTACTAGGGGGTGCAGAGCCAAGAAGTGCAGAGATAGATAATTCTTTGGTGGAGCTCAGCTCCATCACCACCCAGTTAGGGCACTCGGGTTGGCCATGGAAGAAAGACCAGAAGGTAGCACAACGTATATTAGCTGCCCAATAATATAAACGAAAGTTAGGTAAAGCCATGCCACCCTCTTTTTTAGATTTTTGGAGATGGATTTTATTAATTCTAGAGTGCTTATTCTGCCACAGATATGACAAAATAATAGAGTCTAAGGAATCAAAAAAAGATTTAGGAATAAAAATTGGGATAGATTGAAATAGGTATAAAAATTTGGGGAGAACATACATTTTAACAACATTAATACGACCTACCAAAGACAGATAGAGGTGACCATTGTACCAGACTCTGTTTTATAGCATATGAAAGGTTGGCAAAGTTTTCACGAAAGAGATCTTTAAACTTCCTTGTGACTGTAATTCCAAGATAAGTAAATTGATTATGGACTACTTTAAAAGGGAGATCATGAAATGTTAGTTCTTGTGCTTCTTTATTAATTGGGAGAAGTTCACTCTTATGTAAGTTAAGTTTATAGCCAGGGATCTGGCTAAACTGGTCAAGAAGTGAAAACATTAGAGGTAAGGATGTAGACGGATTTGAGAGAAAGAGTAATAAGTCATCAGCATAGAGAGAAACTTAATGCTCAACACCCCCTCTCCAAATCCCAGTCAATTCAGGGCAGTTCCGAAATGCTATCGCCAGAGGTTCCATAGCCAAATCAAAGAGAAAGGGACTTAAGGGGCATCCCTGGTGGGTGCCATGTTTGAGATTAAATACTTGGGATTTCTGAAAATTGGTTAAAACAGAGGTAGTAGGACATAGGTACAGCAATTGGATCCAAGAGATGAAACTTTGGCCAAGGTCAAATTTTTCTAAAACTGCAAAAAGGTAGTTCCACTCTATACGATCAAATGCTTTCTCCACATTGAGGGAAATAACACATTCAGGAATCCCAGTTGGAGGTGAGTATAAGATATTAAATAAACGCCGAATGTTAAAAAAAGGGAAACGGTTTTTAATAAAGCCTGTTTGGTCATCAGAGATAATGGAGGGAATGACGGTTTCTAATCTATGAGCCAAAACTTTAGCTAAGATCTTTACATCAACATTGAGCAGAGATATCGGCCTATATGAGGAGCACTCTGTTGGGTCTTTGCTCTTTTCAATCAACATGTTTGATAAAATGTACCTGTTGTGTCCAATGCATGGCAGATAACCAAGCTTGTGCTATAAGAACAAATAGTAGTAAACTTGCTGTGTTGCATTTGACACAATCAAGCACCTTAATCGAATGAACCCATCTTTACCCCTAAAACGAATAAGCGATGCATATTTATTGATTCTTAACATGACAGCTGGTTTATTTACTGTGCTGGTGATTGCTCTTTGTACAAAAGTTTGCAATCCTGTTCAAGGAACTAAGGTTCTTTTAAATTTCCTCAACAAAACAAATTTGTTTTTCAGCACCATTTAAAAAATTTCAATCTGCTAATAGAAATCTGTGCGATGTGATATATATGTAAAGGGGGTTTCTTCTTTTTCTTTGTTACTGTGTATGTTAATCGAAATCGCTTCTTTGTTTTGTTAAAAGTAGGAATGCTTCTTTGTTGCAAGAGAGTGCTGGAAGCTTGTTTGGGTTAAAATTTACTGATAACGAGAATTGTTTTCCTTTGTTAACCAATTGGGCTTAATGTTGTTCTTTCTTCTGAGTCTGTAAGCTATTGTTGGCGGGCTTTTGGGGAGATTGGCGCGAGAGGGTGAGAGAGAGAGGATGCGATGCTGTAAACTGGGCGAGGAACGGACCCCAAGCGGGGGTCCAAGGCCAGGAGGTACCTTGAGGAGAGGAGACGACGATAGATGTGCTTGGTTGACCACTGCGGGTGGTCCTGAGCTGCGAGTCAAGGAGTTTGGAGGGGATCGAATTGTGGCCAGAAGACTTCAGTAATTGGGCTCCAACAGTTGTGCATGAAGTGGTTTGGACTTTGATAAGTTTGGCACCTTTTCTTTATTTTCTTTTCCTTCATGTATACTGTATCATTATTAATTACTTATAGTAATCTTTATAAACTGTAATCATTTTATCGCATATGGTGTCCTGTTTGTTCTTTGGCGAGGCGGGGACATCACACAGCATCCACACCAGCTGATTACCCAGTCTGGCGGGGCTGAAGGCTGCTCCCCCTAGACGAGAATGAGCTGAGTGAGCCTGAGGCAACCCAGGGGGTTACATATACAAGCCAAGCCCACACCCATTTCCACCAGCCTGGATTGAATATCCACTGAAATAACTTTAACCAAAGGGCAGCATGTTAATCTTCTAGCACAGAACAGTGCCAGAAATGGCCAGAATAGTGAATGCATTATTATTGTTTCATCATGTCACTCCAAACTGTATTTTCTGTTAATGCTGAAGGAAAGTATTTAGTGAAAGTTATTGACAGGACAGTCCTGAGTCTGAGTGCCATGCCATTGAAGCCTATCAGTTGATCTACAATAATCCATCGTCCATACAAATCAGTTCACATAAGTCTACATGTGGACTCTTAAAGTAAAGACTCTTAAAGCTCTGTACATGTAATCATCTCTTAGACCATATTTTATTTAAATTAGCAATGCATAATTTTGATAGAAGTACCACTTAATAATTTCCTTACAAGAATATTAAATTACTCATTCAATTTTCTTTATAAAAATAAAATCCATTTTGTTTTATTTAATCAAATCTTATACATCAATATATTGTTTTCACAAAAGTTAAAGTGCTAATATTAAACATATCTATTTGATGAGATAGTCAATAGAAAAGGCACTTTTATGTAAACTGTTAAATATTAAGATAAAGTATCTTGATTTAGAGGTTATATAACTGAAAATTGATGCATGCAAAAATTATACATTAGTACACAAATGTTTATTTCATTTCTTGTTAATCATAGCTTCACTTTGAGGAGAGTAAAAAGGTCACAATTGGATTCTTCAGTGCTATCTTGATCAACCTTTGGTTTCCATTTCAGAGGGTCTTTTAACTTTTCTGAAAAACAAAACAGCAGGACAATTGCTCCAATCTTTGCAGATTCACTGATTCCTGTTCACCCGGGAAACATCGCGTCAGAGAAGCAGAGGATTTGATTCACTGATCACTCAGAACCACAGAGCCGGAGTGGAAAGAATTCTCATTGCTTGCAAGGAACTGAGCTGAAGATGGCACTGATGCAGCCCTGATTGCAAACATGTCTTTCTGTGAGCACAGAGATGTGCAACTAACCAATACATTACTCAACTTGTTTTCATTATTCAGTAACTAAATTAATATATGCTATTAAATATGGGGTTTAATAACTAATAAATATTTCTTGGGTTGGATGTCCTGCTCACTTAAGTAATGGGAAGCTTCTCTTTTTCAGCTGTAATGATTGCCGCACAACCACTGTTTGGCTTGTCATGCAGGATGTCACTCACATATAGCATCTCTTACAGTACTGTGCCCATAGCAATGCCTTCATGTGGCTTCCCTGTTCTTACTGAGGTGGCTATGTCATGGCGTGACTGAGTGTCCTGCGGTATAACTGGGCGGGTGGGCAGGCTGGGCTATCAGCCTTGGTTGGCAAACTCCAATTCCAAACCCAGGTAGAGGGACTTGTTAGCCTAGCCGGGTAGTCTGTCTATGAGGAGGAAAACCTACAGCCTTGCAGTCATCACAGCTCACTGTGCCATTGTGGAATGTCTCCTTGCCTGAGGAGTGGAATCGGTCTCACTATAAACCTGCACAGTGCAGGCAGGAAGAAAAGTCCTACAGCGATGGAGAAGAGGCGAAACAACAGGTGTTAGATGACACTGGAAGTTGCAGTCCCAACTCCTCTACAATCACCAACGATCATGCCATTACTCCTGAGGACTCTTCCCTTCTGATCTTCAGAAGAGAAGAAACAGCCATCATCATCATCAAATATTTCTTATCCAGTTTTCATAAATTAATGAGAAATAACAACTAAAATGTAACTTGACAGTAAAAGGGAAGGACCTGAATTAGCATGTTAGAAGCAGACAAACCTGATGTCAATTGAAATTTTATTTGTGTATTTAAATTATCTTGATTTAGTCAAATTGAGTTAATTAGCTTGTTTCTCAGGGGCAACAAATATTAATTACACACTTTATTAATGAGGTATTTAAAGATCTGCTATAGTTTCACTTGTAGTGAGGCAGCACTGTTTTAGATGTTAAATAAAATAGTCCTTGGGACTGATGCTGACTGAACTGCTGTGTTCCTCCAATATTTTGCGTATGCATTTCTTAGTCCTGAATTTAGTCTCAACCTTGACATAAATATCTGCCTCTTTAATCATAGTGTTGGTAGGAAAGCATGTCTAGAGATGAGGACAGTGAATTGATTGCAAGGGGAATTGCTTTTGAGGCAAAATCATGACAGAACTCTACAATGGCAAAGAAACATGGAGTGGGGAGGGGTTTGGGTCAACAAGAACAAGAATTGGATCAGAACTACCAAGGAAAATAAGGGTGACAAATACATACAAATGTGTCAATCTTCTAAAGCTATATTACACATTACGGTCCTTGGGCAATTAGAAACCTAAACCAGACTGTAACGTTAAATTGGAATAACAGCTCAGAAAGATAAATAGCAATGTTATATTTGCATAATATAACAATGCTAAAGTTGTGGAATACAATGCAATTCCACAATCCAAGCCTGGAAAAATGGACATAGAAGTGTCAGTTGAAAGGTAAAAATTGGTCTACACGAGCATATGGTGAGCAGAGGCTGGAACTGTTTTCAGATGTGGTGTTTATTGGGACAGCTGAAGTCAGACAATTAGAAGCAGAATGGGCAGACAAAAATCATGAATGTGCAGAAATCACAAATTGTTGGAGATGCTATAAGTGAAGGATCTCCTTTATTTGTAGTGAAGCAACACAGTTTCAGATTTTAAATAAAATAGAGTCATTAGAAAAACACAAGTGAATGAGTAATAAGCTGTAAATTCAAACCTTAAAAAAATTCTGTTGGAACACCCTTCTTGTACAATTATTTAATTTCTTTCGATCTTGCTAGCTAACATTCATTGCCTACTAAGGTTCCCCAATTTGCTGGTGTACATTTCTTTTTAAACTGCTGATTTTTTTCTGATGAATACAAGCTCTGGTGCTGCAAAGTTCTGGAGATGCACAGAGTTTATGCGGGAAATGTTTTTTTGAGTTATGCAAGTGAACAATAATGGTAAGAATAAAGACAATCTCTAAAATCAAGATTACAATACGTTGAATTGCAGAGGACCATAAGAAGCATTTAACCATTGAATTTAGTGTAAGTGCAACACAATTCTAAAGTCAGAGGTGGAACTCTGAAGTCAGCTTGCATTGATGTGTAGACACATTTGTAAGGATCTCACTAAGATACTTACATTTCCATGTATTCCTTTCTGCTGACTATCTTTCATTATTTTCTTAACTTTTTTCACTGCAAGAGAAGTACATTTTAACATGAAAATGATGTTGCATGGTACTTCAGCAATTTATTCACACAAATACATTCTTGCTGTCAGCTTCTGTCAAAGTAAACAGAACAATGTGTGCTTGGAACTGTATGTTTCAAGATACTGGAACTATATGATTACACTTTCCAGATCAGTAGCACACAGTTGAGGATATATTTTGTAAATTAATTTTAATTCAGATTCATCCATTTATCTAAAATAGCCCCATGCTTCCCAGCTTCCTGAATGACACACTTTTTTGCCTCATTAAAAGTATTCCATAGATGCAAAGTGTTGTGGAAAGTACTGCTGATTTAGTTGATGTAGTCAGTAGCAATATCACTTAATTCCGGTTGGATGGTGGAGAATGAGATTTAGTTACACAGCACACATCAACAGCAAATCTTATGGGCCACATTCATAAAACACTTTTGCAACGGTTTTGGGAATGCGAAGTAATAGCATACCTGCTCATATCACTTACACGTCCTCCCTTTTTGGGAGGTTTACATATCCATATAATGAAAGAAAATACTATCACCACGAAGCCCAAAGCTCCAAATAGAATGCCGAAAAAAGCGCCCAACTTTATGGATAGATGTTCACAGTGTTTGCCATAACTGGAATATATGGTCCTGTCAACGCACCTGGAGATAAACAGACACAGTGCTAAGAACCGAACAAGATGGGTTACTTCAATCAGCCTTACACCTGCAGGAAGAGGTTATCCACCAAACTGGCAGTGGATCATATGCTCTTGAGTTATTCTTATACATTTTTGAAGATAAGATATAGTATGTTTACCTGGAATGCAGACATTCTTTAATAGACTCTGAGCCAGTCAGGTACAAAGGAGCCCTTGATTTCTCACTTGCCCCTGCAAGATCAATTCATATGAAGTCCCTCTTTCTCTGGTGGACTCAAGACCAAGCCGAATAAACTAGGGTATGCTACTAGTAAAATCAGATAAAGAGTACGATGGAAGAATTTTTGGAGGGTGATCTGGAGCCATCTCATTTACAATGGGAGGTGCAATGGGACAAGCCTAGATATCTCTAGATATAGTATATTCTTGTAGAGAGCAATGATGCCTTGGGTCTGTAGGCCTAGTATAATTATCCTTGGTTTACCTTGATTCCTGTCTTGATTACCGCACTGGTGAGAATGAAAAGAATTCTATGGATGCAGGAATTTGTTTTACTATTTTTCAGCATTATCTGAAAGTGTTTCTGAAATGACTAACAACTTGAAAGATTTACAAATCAGCTGAGGAGAAATTAATCGCTCAAATTTGAGGAGGTTTATTTTAGGAGAATGGCAATGATTTATATTTTTACTTAATGCCCATCTCTAATTGCCCTTGACTGAGGGCTCAGCTCAATGTTGACTACGTTGGTGGTTTAGAATCACATAGTCGAAGAGAACAATGAGATCTTGGCACAAAGAGGATCACTTGGAATGACAGTGGATTCTTTCCAGGAAGCATCAGTGAACAAGATGAGTCTTCATAACAATCTTTCAGGTTCATTATCACTGCTTCTCTATTCTTAAATTTATGTTTTCCACACACCCCTCCTACCCTTTCCATGCCATCAATGCTCCAATCCCCCAGAAACTTTATTTATTATCAAAGTACATATATGTCACTGTACACTACCCTGAGATTCATTTTCCTGTGGGCTTTCACAGTAAATACAAAAAAAGCAAAAGAATTAATGAGAAAACTGCACACAGCAAATAGAAACAACTTATGCACAAAAGACAACAAATTGTACAAATACAAAAAAGAGAAAAGAAAAAAAAATATTGAGAATGTGAGTTGTAGAGTCCTTGAAAATGAGTCCACAGGTTATGGAATCAGTTCAGTTTTTGGGTGAGTGATGTTATCCACAGTGCAGCAAATTATGAAGGTATTCAGAAGTTTCTCTATAATACCATTGTATTATGTTGAACTGACAAAACTGTATGCATAGAAGATCCAAAATGTAAAATGTTTAAAAATATTAAAAATCAAAAGGTATTAAAATGATTTCATTCCATACTTGCATGAAGGTCCAGTTGTCAGATGCTGGCACTCGGCTTCATTCATACAGTAATTCATCTCACAGGGGGATTGGCAAATTGCCCCTTTTTCATCATCCCATTCTAGTTTGTACCCGCTAAAAGTACTTTGATTGCAGCTTAAGTACCTCAACAAATCCTCAGATGATACTGTAAGAAGAAAGTACAGGTCTTTTGTGCTAAATTGTCCATTACTAATTTGAACATAAAACATGTTCTCGCTCTTGTTCAAACCAAATAGTCCATTTGGTGACCTCAATTACAAATCCATTCTGGATATTGCTATCTTTTCTACCTTTGCTCTCCCTCCCTCTGCAACTGGACCTCACTGCTCCTTTGTGAGGTCACACTCAATGCAGATCAATAATAACATCTCCTCCTTGCTTGCAGTCCATACAGGCACACTTTAACACTGTGTGCTGAACCCACTGTTCTACTGTCTCAACACTCATGGCTGTGTGGCTTAGCACAGCTCAAGCACCATCTATAAATCTGCAGCCATTGATGACAGGATCCCAGATGGCGATGAGGAAGCATACAGAAATAAGATAGATTGGTTGGTTGAATGGTGTGGTATCTATCTTGCATTCACCTTCATCATGATTAAGGAGCTGATTGTGGACTTCAGATACGAAAGGTTGGGAGAGTATACAGCAGCCTTTGTTGAGAAGGGTGAGCACTTCAAGTTCCTGGATATTAACATCTCAAAGGGTTTATCATGGGGCCAATACATTGATGCAATCATGACGAAGGCATTCCAACACCTATATTTTCATGAACCATTTGAGCAGGTGTGTTACGTCACTAAACACTTTTGCAAATTTCCACAGATGTGTGGAAGACAGCATTCTGAACGGTTGCGTCACTGCTGCATACTGAGACTTTGGAACCAAAGGAGACTGCAAAGGGTTGTAGACTCAGCCTGACTGCCACAACACTTCCATCTTTAAGAAAATCTTCAAAAGTTGATGCCTCCAGAAGGTGGCATCCATTATTAAGGACCCTCACCATCTGGAACATGCCCTCTTCTCATTACTGTAATTGGGCAGGAAGTACAGGAGCCTGAAGACCACACTCAAAGTTTTAGGAACAACTTCTCCCACTCCCCCATCAGATTTCTCAGCAGTCCCTGAACACTACCTAGTTTAGCAGGGGGCTGGGAATCAGAAGGTGAGTGCAGAGATTAGGGTAGAAAGATAAGGGCATAATGCTATGTGTTCTGAGTTGGAGAGGAAGGGCAGGCAGGGAACAAAACATAAATGTAGCCAGTTAGAGGGGTTAAAATGTGTCTATTTCAATGCCAGGAGTATTAGAAATAAAGGGGATGAACTTCGAGCATGGATCAGTATGTGGAACTATGATGTTGTGGCCATTACTGAATCTTGGCTGGAGGAAGGGCAGGATTGGCTGATGCACGTACTGGTGTTTAAGTGTTTTAAAAGGAATAGGATGGGAGGTAGAAAAGGGGGCAGAAAAGCATTTCTGGTTAGGGATAGTATCACGGTTATAGAGAGAGTGGACACTGCAGAGGGAGTGTCTACTGAGTCGGTGAGGGTGGAAATCAGAAATAGGAAGGGATCAATCACTGTGCTGGGAGTGGTCTGTGGGTCTCCGAGTAGGCCTCGGGACACCGAGGAGCAGATAAGCAGGCAGATTTTAGAATGGTGTAGGAAATACAGGGTTGTAATTATGGGCGATTTCAGCTTCCCTCATATTGACTGGCACCTCCTGACTGTAAGGGGGATAGATGGGGCGGAATTTGTCAGGGAAGAGATTGCTGAACCTCTGGCTAGGATCTTTATGTCCTCGTCCACAGGAATGGTACAGGAGGATTGGAGGGAGGTGAGTGTTGTCCCCTTGTTCAAAAAAGGTAGTAGGAATAGTCCAGGTAATTATAGACCAGTGAGCCTTACGTCTGCGTTGGGAAAGCTTTCGGAAAAGATTCTTAGAGATAGGATCTACGGGAATGTAGAGAATCATGGTCTGATCAGGGACAGTCAGCATGGCTTTGTGAAGGGCAGATCATGTCTAACAAGCCTGATAGGGTTCTTTGAGGAGGTGACCAGGCATATAGATAAGGGTAGTGCAGTGGATGTGATCTACATGGATTTTAGTAAGGCATTTGACAAGGTTCCACACGGTAGGCTTATTCAGGAAGTCAGAAGGCTTGGGATCCCGGGAAGTTTAGCCAGGTGGATTCAGAGTTAGCTTGCCTGCAGAAGACAGAGGGTCTTGGTGGAGGGAGTACCTTCAGATTGGAGGGTTGTGACTAGTGGTGTCCCACAAGGATCTGTACTGGGATCTCTACTTTTTGAGATTTTTATTAACGACCTGGATGTGAGGGTTGGCAAGTTTGCAGATGACACAAAGGTTTGTGGTGTTGTAGGTAGTGTAGAGGATTGTTGAAGAATGCAGAGAGACATTGATAGGATGCAGAAGTGGGCTGAGAATTGGCAGATGGAGTTCAACCTGGAGAAGTGTGAGGTGGTACACTTTGGAAGGACAAACTCCAAGGCAGAGTACAAAGTAAATAGCAGGATACTTGGTAGTGTGGAGGAGCAGAGGGATCTGGGGGTACATGTCCACAGATCCCTGAAAGTTACCTCACAGGTAGATAGGGTAGTTAAGAACGCTTATGGGGTGTTAGCTTTCGTAAGTTGAGGGATAGAGTTTAAGAGACGCGATGTAATGATGCAGCTCTATAAAACTCTGGTTAGGCCACACTTGGAGTACTGTGTCCAGTTCTGGTTGCCTCACTATAGGAAGGATGTGGAAGCATTGGAAAGGGTACAGAGGAGATTTACCAGGATGCTGCCTGGTTTAGAGAGTATGGATTATGATCAGAGATTAAGGGAGCTAGGGCTTTACTCTTTGGAGGGAAGGAGGATGAGAGGAGACATGATAGAGGTGTACAAGGTATTAAGAGGAATAGACAGAGTGGACAGCCAGCGTCTCTTCCCCAGGGCACCACTGCTCAGTACAAGAGGACATGGCTTTAAGGTAAGGGGTGGGAAGTTCAAGGGGGATATTAGAGGATGGTTTTTCACTCAGAGAGTGGTTGGTGCGTGGAATGCTCTGCCCGAGTCAGTGGTGGAGGCAGATACACTAGTGAAGTTTAAGAGACTACTAGACAGGTATATGAAGAATTGAAGGTGGGGGATTATATGGGAGGCAGGGTTTGAGGGTGGGCACAACATCGTGGGCCGAAGGGCCTGTAATGAGCTGTACTATTCTATGTATGTTTTATAATAAAGCCAAAAATAGTAGGAAATTAGAGAATTGGGAAGCTTTTAAAAACAAACAGAAGGAACCTGAAAGTCATAAAGAAGAAAAAGATGGAATACAAATGTAAGTTAGCCAATAACATTAAAGAGGATACAAAAATTACAAATGTCACTCCACTCTTCCAGAAGGGCAGAGGGAGAAGAAAGGAAATTATTAGCTAGTTAGTCTGACTTGACTGGTTGTCAAGATGTTGGAATTGATTGTTAATTATGTAGATTCGGGGTACTTGGAGGCACATAATGAAATAGGCCTGAGTGAGCATGGTTTCCTTAAGGGGAACTCTTGCCTGACAAATCTGTTGGAATTGTTTGAAGAATAACAAACTTGATAGACAAAGGAGAACTGGTGGATGTTGTGTACAGATACATAGATTTTCAGAAGGTCTTTGACAAGGTGTCACACATGAGGCTGGTATTACAGTGAAGGTACTTGCATGGATCGAGCATTGGCTGATTGGCAGAAGGCAGAGACTGAATAAAGAGGACCATCTCTGGTTGGCTGTCACTGACTAGTGGTCTTCCACAAGGATCAGGGACGGCTTCTTTTTACATTATATACCAATGATTTGGATGATGGAATTGATGGCATTGTGGCCTGGTTTGAGGACAATACAAAGGTAGGTGATGGGGCAGTTAGTATTGAGGAAGCAGGAAGTCTATAGTAGGATGAGGATGTCATCTTAGACAGATGAGAACTGGCAAAAAAGGACAGGTGGAATACAGTGTCATGATGTATATGTACAGTGTTATGAAATAAAAGCATAGACTATCTTCTAAATGCCAAGAAAATTCAAAAATCTGAGGTGGAAAGGGACTTGGGAGTCCTCGTGCAGGATTCCCTAAACGTTAATATGTAGGTTGGGTCAGTGGTGAGGAAGGCAAATTTGATGTTGGCACTCATTTTGAGAGGACTAGAATATTAAAGCAAGGATATAATGTTGAGGCTTTGTAAGGCACAGGTGAAGCTTCACTTGGAGTTTTGTGAGCATTTTTGGGCCCCTTATCTGAGAAAGATGTACTGACATTGAAGACAGTTCACAGGAAGTTCACAAAATGATTCCAGGATTAAAAGGCTTATCATATGAGGAGCTTTTGATGGCTCTGAGCCTGTACACACTGTAATGCAGAAGAATAATGGAAGATCTTATTGAAACCAATTGAATGTTAAAAGGCCTCAACGGAATGAATGTGGAGAGGATGCTTCCTCTGGTGGGGGAGTGTAAGACCGGAGGACACAGCCTCAGAATAAAGGATTGACTATTTGGAACAGAGATAAGGAGACATTTCTTGAGCCAACAAGTGGTGAGTCTGTTGTATTCATTGTCACAGGCAGCTGTGGAGGCCAAGAACATTAGGCAGAGTTGATTAGTCAGAAAATAAAGAGTTATGGGGAGAAGGCAGGAAATGGACAGCCATGATGAAATGGTGGAGCAAACTCAATGGGCAAAATTGACTAATTCTGCTCGTATATCTTTTGAACTGTGTCTTATTGGAACTTAAAGTCATTTTTATGTCTTGCAGCATGCAGCTGCCACAAAACAACAAGCTTTGTGACATAAGTTGGTTATTAGAAACCTGATCTAATTCTGAGATTAGCATTCATTCACTTTACATGGAAAACCATGTAATATGCAAAATGCAGTCCTCCAATGTGCTCTGCAGAATTACAAATCCACTGCTGGCTAACTGAAGGTAAGTACAAAGACACTAATAACTTATGAAATGAAGTTTATTGTTGCAATAAACTGAACTGCCAACCAGAATGTCAGAGCAATGATTCATACTGATGACCAATGCTATTTGAAATATATGCTTTCAGTCTTTGTTTTGTGAAATCGTTAATTCCAAAATCTCATTAATTTTACTTTGAAAGCTGGGCTGACAGAATTATTTCTCTTTAACAATGTTTAATCCAGAATTTAATGTTAAAATATTATTCATATACCTGTTGTGTAATTCTGCTTCCATTTTATTTCAGCTGATTTTTATGGTTCTGTTTTTCTCCTAAATTTTTGAAAAATAACTTTTGTTGGAATCAATGGAAGGGAATAATGAATATTTAAGTTAGAATATTTACTATGTAATGCTGGTCTGTAGTATCAACATAAAACCTTTTGTGCTTGTTCAGCAATTTATTCCAGATCTGTAATTTCTTTATTTGGTCACTGTCATTTCTCTTGTCAATGGCGTTCTTATTTTCTTCCCCAAGAATTGACATATATTCATGATACATTTTTTAAAAAGTTGATCCAAAGTTTAGAGTTTACAGTTACTTGAAATTTTTTGTAAGGTCTAAACTAAAAAGTGCACATAGGTTAAGAGAAAATTGGGAGAGAGAGATGTTATTTTCATCATTGTTCTTGTATAGCAACAGTAACAAGTCTTCTATAATTAGTACATTCAATGGTATATTCATCGAGGATTTACTTAACTTTTTGCCAACCTTGTGCATTATAATTGTGTTCAATGTTCATATTCTACATCTGGTAATTAATTGGAAAGCAATAAATCTGTTTTAAAATCGTGTTGTAAACAATGTGTAAAGCAGTATCATCTGGCACTTGCTCAGCACTTTGACTGTACTGATGGGATTTTCTGCTTTTTGCAAAAATCTTTCACTTACGTATAGTTACATCCTTAACATCATCTCGATTTAAAGGTTTAAACTGAACATCATCAGGGTTCAGGTCTCGACTAAACCGACGTCGGTTATTAAAGGCATCTTGAATCACAGTGGACAATCTATTGTTCAGGTAATCAATGATGGTCTTGTTTCCATTGTAGGTGAATGATGATACAACAGCAGTGGCTACTATTTCTCCTTGAGACCTGTCGGAGGGTAACATGCAAAGAAAAGTAATGTTTATTTGTAACTTTTTCCCTGTAACAGTAGGGTTATTTGTCCATGTGGCATTTAAATGTAATACTGGAATTAAATGACATTTATCAAAAACAATGTAGAATAAGAGATGTATCACAAAATTGAGAGAGCACTAACCATAACAAGGATACATGCCAGTACAAATGCAGTAGAAATGTATCACATGTATTTTGAGCTATTTCAGAAAGCTCAACATAGATCTTAGGGATTTAAAGAATTAAAATATGCTATAGATAATTGCATAATATAAAAATAATGCTTGCCTGCTGTTACTAAGATATGATCAAGATTTAATACATCTTTATTTAGTAGGTAGCACTTATTAGAATTCCATGTATTTTTTCATCCAAGCCTTATAACTTTAAGGCCAGGATTTACCATGAGCTCTCTCCTCATCCACCACCAAAGGCTTGGCACATCAGCCATATGCTTCCGTATTTAGACATGAATTTGATCTACTTGGAGCACTGGAAGTTACGCTCTACTGGAGGAAGAAGCTAATGTGGTTCTGAGCAAAGGATTACTTTTTAGCATGACACCAGCATTTATTTAGTTGCTTAACCTCTTTGCAAATCTTACTCTGCTCAGAATCAGAATCAGCTTTAATATGTCATGAAATGTGTCATTTGCAGCAGCAATGCATTACGGTAAATAAAAAAATACTATAAATTACATTTTAATATACACGAAAATTAAGTAGTGCAAAAAGATAGCAAAAAAAGTAGTGAGGCAGTGTACATGGGTTCACTAACCATTCAGTTTTTTGCAACTCTCCCTCCTGCCTTTTCTTTGAATTTAAGTCCTTAACTCCTTAACCTTCCATATTTACATTAATTGACTTGAAATACCGCATTTCCACAGCCTAATGCTATCGTCATCAATTCTTATTCTTTTTTTCAGATTTCTACTATTCAAATTTTTTTTTCATTTGTTTTACTGAATACTTATTATTAATTCTCACTGGTTGAATTTGAAACTGTGTTTAAATCATAGATAATTCTGAAAAGTTTTATTCCTTAGCACACTATTTGGTTTTAAGATTATCTGAAATGTAGTTGATTAAGGTTTCAAATATACCAACCAAAACACAGGGTTAGAATTCTCGGCAAATCTTTCTAAATTGGACAGAATTCCGTAGACCTAAGAAATAAATAAAGAGAGATAAATAAATCCTCCATAGTCATCTTTAAAACATTGAGAAATGAAATTATGCAGCATAATAATTTCAATAAAACAAACATAGTTTATTTGTAGAGATACATTTAAGGAGATGTGTAGGGTTATTGTAATATGCACAAAAAATAGGCCAATGAGCTTGTTAGTAATAATGCCCATCAAAAATGGTCTGTGGGTAAGTCCAACTTCCCAGCTCTGGATCCACAGCTCTGCAGGTTGTGATTCTTACAGAGCCTGGTCAAGTTTTGTTTTAAATGCAACAGCTCTTCCTCTCTCTATCTGTGGTGAACTACATATACCTGTCTGGACACCACCCCCCCACTGACTGCTCCTGTGGCTCCTTCCACTGACCGTGGCTCCTCCCACAGACCCTGGTATAAAGGTGATTGAGGCCTGAGCCCAGCCCTCAGTCTCCCGGATGTAGCATGGTGGTCAATTGCTGCTTGTTCTTTCTTCCAGTCAATAAAAGCCGATATCTCGCCTCACGTCTCAGAGAGTTATTGATGGTGCATCAGTATCATCCTTTTTTGGAAATGATTTCCAAACCTTTTTCCCCTCTAATTTTACTATCAATAAACATAAATTTGAGCCCCATAAATACCAAATAGCTGAGGGAGAAAGATCTTACCTCTGATAAGCATATCGTTATTTTATTGATCTTAATTAAGAAAGATCTATTTCAATATTATAATTTCTCTTCAATGTCTTAGTAATTTTAGCTCACATAATTGCTTAGAAAATAAAGTAATCATAACTTAAATACATATAGTTCCAAATGACATATTTAAAATCTTTCAAAAAGTTTTGAAATTGAAATATTCTCGATATTCTATTTTGGGTGGAAATGCTGACCATTTAAGGAAAATACATTCATTATTTAATATATTAGCCTTCTGCTGATAAAACTTTTGATGTGTTTGAATTGAAGAGTAAGATGGGACTTCCCTACAGAAATCTATCGAACCCAGCTTTTGCCCACTTTCCTGACTCAGGCCTAAACTTAGGAAGCTCCTAACTGGACTAGCAAGAGCAAGACAAAACCAATCACTGGTGTTGAGGAAGCTCTGGTCATGTTGTGCTGAAAAAAATCACGAGGGATTTAAAAACTGCAGTATTGTGTAAAAGGAATAAGTAGGCTCCTGTTTTAAAAAAAACCTTCACAAATCAAGAGTAATTGCACAGAAAGTATCTAGGGTGGGGAGAGTGTTGATACCTGATAATTTAATATTTTTGTGTCATGATTTTTACAGCTGTAGGAATTCCCAAAGCATTTTGCAACCATCGAATTAGCCCAGTTGCCAATTACAATCAGTGGCCACTTTATTCATTAATGTAAACATCTAAACAGCCAATCATGCAACTCAATACAGATATGGTCAAGAGGATTCAGTTGCTGTTCAGACCAAACACCAGAACGGGCTAAAGGGTGATGTAAGTGACTTTGACTGTGGACTGATTGTTAGTGCTAGATAGGATGTCTTGTGTATCTCAGAAAGTGTTGATTTCTTGGGATTCTCATGCATAACAGTCTCTGGAGTTTACAGAGAATGGTGCAAAAATCAAAAACATCCTGCCATTGGCAGTTCTGTGGGCAAAAACACCTTGTTAATGAGAGAGGCCAGAGGAGGATGGCCAGACTGGTTCAAGCTGACAGGAAGGCGATGACAATGTGGGAAACTGGATCTGCAACTTTGCAGATGACAGTAGGATGGGGGTGTAGTGAACAACAAGGAAGGATGTTAAAGCTTGCAGTGTGATCTGGACCAGATGGGAAAATGGAAACACAGAAACATAGAAAACAGACAGCCCAATACAGGCCCTTCGGCCTACAAAACTGTGCTGAACATGTCCCTACCTTAGAACTACCTAGGCTTTATACACAGGCCTCTATCTTTCTAACCTCCATGTAGCCATCCAGGAGTCTCCAAAAAGACTCTATCGTTTCCGCCTCCATCACCACCGCCGGCAGCCCATTCCACGCACTCACCACTCTCTGTATAAAAAATCTTACTCCTGACATCTCCTCTGTAACTACTTCCAAGCACCTTAAAACTATGCCCTCTCATGCTAGCCATTTCTGCCCTGGGGATAAGCCCCTGACTATCCACATGATCAATGCCTCTCATTATCTTGTACACCTCTATCAGGTCACTTCTCATCCTCCGTTGCTCCAAGGAGAAGATGTTGAGTACACTCAACCTATTCTCATAAGGCACGCTCCCCAATCCAGGCAACATCCTTGTAAATCTCCTCTGCACCCTTCCTATGGTTTCCACGCGCTTCCCATAGTGAGGCAACCAGAACTGAGCACAGTACTCCAAGTGGGGCCTGACCAGGGTCCTGCATAGCTGCAACATTACCTCTCGGCTCTTATACTCAATCCCATGATTAATGAGGGCCAAAGCACCGTATGCTTTCTTAACGACAGAGTCAACCTGCGTAGCAGCTTTGAGTGTCCTATGGACTCAGACCCCAAGATCCCTCTGATCCTCCACACTGCCAAGAGTCTTACCATTAATACTATATTCTGCCATTGTATTTGACCTACAAAAATGAACCACTTCACACTTAACTGGGTTGAACTCCATCTGCCATTTCTTAGCCTAGTTTTGCATCCTAAAAAATGTCCCGTTCTAACCTCTGGCAGCCCCACACACTATCCACAACACCTCCAACCTTTGCGTCATCAGCAAATTTACTAACCCATCCCCCCACTTCCTCATCTAGGTCATTTATAAAAATCACAATGAGTAGGGGTCCCAGAACAGATCCCTGAGGCACACCACTGGCGACCAGACTGGTCACTGCACTTAATAATAGCACATGGAATTTAATGCCGATTGGTGTGTGGTGTTGCACTTCAGTAGGGCATAACAGGCCATGATTTACCCAGTAAATAGTAGGGCACTGGGGTGTGTGGTAGAACAAAGGAATCTGAAAATACAGATTCATAATTCCTTGAATGTGGCATCACAGGTAGGTAGGATCATAAAGAGAGCTTTTGGTACATTTACCTTCATAAATCAGAGCACTGAGAACAGGGGTTTGGATGTTAGGTTGCAGTTGTATAAGACATTGGTGTGGCCAAATTTGAAGTATTGTGTGGAGTTCTGGTCACCTAGCTACAGAAAACAAAATCTTGAAAGAGTGCAAGAAAATTTACAAGGATGTTGTCAGGTCTGAGTTATAGGGAATGGTTGAATAGGTTAGGAGTTAATTTCCTGGATCACAGGAGAGGAGGGGGAGATCTTATTAAGATGTAGAAAATTATGAGGGGTACAGATAGGATAAATACCTCCAGGTTTTTCCTGACGGTGGGTGAGAATAGAACTAGAAGTCATAGGTTAAGGGTGAAAGGTGAAATATTTGAGTTGAACCAGAGGGAAGGCATCTTCACTTAGAAGATGGTGTGAGTGTGGAATGAGCTACCAGCAGAAATGGTGGATATAGGTTCCATTGCAAAATTTAAGGGCGAAGTTTGAAAAGGTACATGGAGTATGGGGAGCTATGGTCCAGGGGCTGGTAGATAGCAGGAGACACAGGTTGGCTTCATGTAGATAGGCCAAAGGGCCAGTTTCTGTGCTATAGTGCTTTATGGCTCTGTCTTTATTGCAAAAACTTTACAGAGTTCACTGACAATGTTTTGCCATTTACTAGGAAATCAAGACTGCTGACTTAAACTTGCATTTAATAGTTATGGGCTCTATGCATCAAAATTATTTTGCAATAGCCATAAATATTCTATGAGGTAAATTTTCAATTTTTCCACTCAAATGGCAATCTCAGAGTTCAAAGGAATTAAAATTTGCCAAGTTCTTTATTTAAAAATACTTTGTTTTGGTGTAATACTTTAAATGAACAAATATGACATATTTATGTCATATATAATTCTTAGAATAACTTACTCATATGCTCTGCCATCCAAGTATTGAAAAGAAGTAATAAACCACAATATAAGGTTGTATCATACCTTTCCTGTGGTGATGTTAGTCAGAGAGATGTAATTTGGACTGTTTCTTGTGCTTAAGACAGTCACATTCACACCTTGTAGCCTCAATGTAATATTGACTGATCTCTTTGGCATGGCTGAAAACATCAATATTACAATATTCTACGATAAGTATTTCAAAGATTTGGTGCAAACATTCTTCAAAGTATAAATGAATCTTGACAAAGTCTGCAATAAAACAGTGCTTGGTATGACAATTATTGTGAAATTCTCAGTACCTGCATTTTTGAACAAATATTCCATAAGGCCATATAACAAACAAGCAAAATGAGGCCATTTGTTCCATTGACTCTTCTCTGCCATTTAATCATGGCTGATTTATTACCTCTTAGCCTCATTTACCTGCCTTACCCTATAAATTCCAATTTTGACAAAATATTTTGTCAATAAAGACTATCCACATCCAAGAAATGAATAGAGAAGGTTAAAACATGTCTCTTGGCTCCTGCACCAGAATTGACTCATAGCCTTTTTGATTTTAACAGGTGTTATAGGACTGTAGGAAAGAAAAGTTAGGGTGCAAGTCCAGTGTTAGGTTGCAATGTTTGAAATTTCATTAACTAAACTATTAAATCAATGTTTGTAATTTGCCTTCTGTAAAGAATTGTTCCTAATTACTTGAAGGCATTTACTACATTGTAAGATTTAACCCTGTTTAGATCAATGCCTCCATATCACAAACCACCTGCTTCAAACCATCTATTCTGATATACTAGATGAAAACTTGCTTGCTTTGGTTGGTTGAGTGTTTTCAATTATTTATCATATTTTTAAAAGTTAAATGTTCGTCTTGCAATAATAACTAGACTTTAGATAGGATTCAAACAAAGGAGAAATTGAAGAGAAGTTTATTTTGCCAGAGCGTGGTGAATTTGTGGAATTCTATGACATAAGAGCAGAATTAGGCCATCTGGCCCATCAAGTCTGCTCTGCCATTCAATCATGGCTGATCCTTTTGGCTTCACCTCCTCAACCCCAGTTCCCAGCGTTCCCCACCCCACCCATAACCCTTGATGCCATGTCCAATCAAGAACCTATCCAACTCTGCCTTAAATCCACCCAGCAACCTGGCCTCCACAGCTGCATGCTTAAGAGGGAAATTAAATCAGCTATAATTTGATAGGCTGAATGGCAAAATTCTGCCCCTGTCTTATGGTCTTGTGGTCAATTCTAAAAACATCTGAGCATCAAACATACAGTACCAGTAAATGTAACATACTTGATAAAGCTTCTGCTTGAAACTGATGTACTGCCTGGTTGCATCTTTCCCCACGGTACTGACTTGGGCACTGGCAGACCGGTTTACAGCCATCAGAACTGATTATGCATGTCCCTCCATTGTTACAAAATGAGGGATAGCATTGTGATGAATCACATGGACTTTTCAGTGCTGTGCAGGTAGTTCCATTTCCTGAAATTGAGCAATTCAAATACACATATTGTTATATACAGATACTAATTAGTTATATTACATTAATGTTTTTGCTATTAAATACATTAATAAATCACTAACTGTGAGATTCCCTCATATAGGATGCATTTAATTTCAAGGTAAAAGACACTATGTGCTGTGATGGATTACTATTATGCTATATAGCTAAGAAAGCATTATCATTGCTTCTGACATGTATTGAAATATCTAGTGAAAAATCCTGCAATATTTATGAATTATTATTAAGACTTTAGGATGGAATTTCAAATGAGATTCACTAAACAAAGAGAAAACAGGGAGCTAGTGAGGATGACATGCAACTTAGAAGTGATGAATGCATAATGTATTAATACTCTTATTTATCTTGGCAAAAGAAGTCCGATAGAATGAACTGCTGTTAAGCAGACTTACTGAATTGATTTCGTTGTCATTTAATGTCAAGGGAAATTGTCTGGACTTTATTAAAATGACTGTAATCTGGTCCTGTCAATACCTTCCATGTATCAATTTAAGCTTGCCTAATATCTGTGTTCTGTTTAGGAATGCACATGCTATTTATGATGATAATGATGATGACAGTGACTCAGGCCTGAGAGGCCAACGTCGGGCATTTTCATGCATTACAAGGCATGGAATGAAAGACTGTGTAGCGCACCACTCCTCACACAAACATTTTGCAGTATTTTTCTTTGTTTTACGAGGCTGAGTTGCGAGATCAACATTCAACCCGGCACGGACGGAAAACGTACTCGTAAATGGCCCGACTAGATTCAAACCCAGGAACCTCTGTTCCGCAGATCAGCGCTGATGTCACTGTGCCACCAGCCAATGATAAGTTTGCTATTTATCAGCAGCTAAGAATACAGTTTAACTTTCTGAAATTTAGAAATGCAAAATTACCTGAAAATCCTTGGTTGCATATACAACTATAATTTTCCCCATCAAAGTTACATTGTGCATCCAGGGAGCAAAACTTGCACCAATCACTAGCTGTTGATAGAAGTAGAGCATTGTATGAGTTGAAACATTCAGTCTTCGAATTTTCAGAAAAATAAGAATAGGCTTTCAACTTTGCAGCCTGACCTGCACTATAGTTGGAGAGTGATGAGGGAGATGCAGTCAAGATTTTGGTTATTAGGGAAAACCAGCATTCATGTGACATAAAACTTTAAAAAAAAATCAGCAACCATATTGATTAGCTTTCTATATGAGCAAGTGATCCAAAATTGATAAATGCTTATACAATATATCCATCTGGACTCCAGACCCTGGCAGCAGATTCCAGTCAGAACAGATTGATGGGGAAGACTCCTTTCTGTTTCCGGTGCAGCGTGGAGTTGTGTTTGCCAGAAGTCTACATATACTGCTCCTCCCAATGACTATAAAAGTTGAACTTGCATTGACGTCAGATGGACGGACAATTGTTTGTTACCATCCATCAGTAGACATCTCATACGAACACACCAAGCCCATCCCATGACCATCCCCTGCAGAGAATAAAGAGGAGTCTCATGAACAGGTGCTAAAGACAAGATTAGGAAAAGAAGGACTGCAAGATAAACAGGGGCCTACAATGGAAGAACTCGGCAAAATGTTCTACACAACGAATCACCGTTGGTATCCATTTGGACAGTATCACAGGCAAAGGATTAATCCCAATCTACCAAAAGACAGATGAAGCAGACGATTCAGATTCAGAATGAAGGCAGTGATTTCACCACAAGTCAGTTTTGGTTACTGGTATCTTGCTGTATAGGGAAGAACTTTGATTTGTTGCTAATTTGTAATCACTATATCTATTTGGTGTTTTACATTTACATTGTTTATGAAGCATATCTGCAGTATAAAGTGAAGTCTTTCATGGTATGAGGCGTGTAATGATCTTGTACAATGGTTGATGATAATTATTGGAAATACTTAATACAATAAAATATTAAAACTGAAAAAAATACAGTATATATGTTTATTGGGTTCTTAACATTAGCCTGCATCTCTTAATGCACCTCCAAAAGTTGCTGCTGGTGTTCTGAATCCGACAAAGGAACAATAACTACATGTAGAAAAGAGCAGGCACCCATATTTTGCATGGCTGTACTGAAACCTTTTTAAAATTAATTAATGAATTTCTCAATTCTGGCTGACACTAGCATTTCCAGCACTTATTTCCCTTTTCTGATTGTCCTTGCAAAGATGGTAATAAGTCAGCTTCATGAGTCGCACAGTTCTTTTGATGAAGATGCTTACACAGTTCTCTTGGGTAGGAATCACAAGATCTGGACCCAATGATGATCAACAGCCAGCAAGTTATTTTCAAATCAAGATGGTAGAAGAGTTAGACCTTCAGATACTGGTGTTCCCATACACATGCTGCCCTTGTCCTTGTTGTTAAAGGCCATGGACTTGAGTATCTGCTGTAGTCTGCTTTCCTATACTTTATCTGGCAGTGGGTCTTTAATGCCATGGATTGTGAGTTAGTTCTATAAGCCAAGCCATGTCATTTATGGTTAGGTCTTGTCATGCAGTCGCATTCCTTTGGTTTGGCGTGGTAGCTTGAAACACAATGGACTGCTACAGAAAGAAGGCCAGTATATTGGTCATTAACCTGAGTATGCAGCACTGCCCATTGCCTACGATTGCTGAAGTCTCCTTCTGTTCTCATATATGGTGGAATTCACATCAAACACTCACAAAGCATGGAACATAGTTAACAGCCCTCATAGCTGTCTGCCTAAATGTCTCTGGAAACAAAGAGAAAAACATAATAGCAGTGTGAAAAGGAGAGAATTATAATTGTGGGAAATTGAGGAATCTTGCTGGGATGTCAGGTAATAGTTCATGTGATAGAACGTTGAAGAAAACAATTAACTCCTTTCAAACTGAAGGCTTGGTCAATAAATTACAGTGAAAATGGTACAGAATTTCAGAATTAAAGCATGTGTTACTTGTGTATTGCTGGAAGATGGAAATGACAAATATAAATTTGGAAATAAAAGGTAGAAATTGAGTAAGAGAGTATATTTGAAATCTCCATTTACTTCCTAGAACTTGGTTGGTCTCTACTGTTTATCTAGGACAATGTTTAATGCTAGTATTTAAATAAGAGAATTGAATTTTAACACACACACACACTTTTATTGATAAGTTATTTTGAAAGTAATGATTCGTACCGGTACATGATTTATAGGGATCTCCATCATACCCAGTCTTGCATTTACATGAGTAATTTCCAACTGTGTTATGACAGTCTGCATTTTCTGGACATACGGATGTATTACTGCATTCATCAATATCTGAAAGATGATTAATACAGATCTAATTTTACTTAGCTGAATTACTTCCATCTCTTAAAAAACAGTATACTTGATCTATAGGAAAAGGATACTATACCTGGGTATGTATGAGTTATAGAGAGTGTACTCACACACACACACTATATTTATATTTCAGATATGAACATAAATCTTTCAGGTTATTTTTCTAAGAGTATTTCTCTTTCACAATTCTTTGTTTTTTACTGTTTCTCAGCCATTCCTTTTATTACCTGTTTTTTTTTAACTGATCGCGGCAAAGAGGCTAGACTGCGCAGGCGCGTGATGTAGCGTGTCAAAGGTTTAAAAAGAAAGACCGCCATATACAGCGGCCATCGTTGGAGTGGACTGAGGTAGGGTGGGTCGGCTTTGGCTCAATCAGGCTTCGGCGAGAACAGGCAGAGGTGAGGTTTGAATGGGGCACGACTGTGCAAGTGCTTGAAAGTCAGCACGTGAGGCAGCGAGAGAATTTAAATAGTGAGCAGAGGCTGAGTATGAGCTTCACTCCAGGTAAGGTAAGGCCGGGTAAGCTCCTTTAATTAATCTCATTAGATTAGGAGTAGGTAATGGAGGCAGCAGTTAGGACAGTTGAGTGCTCCGTTTGCAGTATGTGGGAAGTCAGGGTGAGCACTGTTGTCCCTGATGACTACACCTGCAAAAGGTGCATCCAGCTGCAGCTCCTGACAAACCGTGTTAGGGAACTGGAGCTGGAGCTGGAGCTGGATGAACTTCAGGAGGCAGAAGTGGAATTATACAGGAGTTTCAGGGAGATGATCACCCCTAGGAGTTAGGAGACAGGTAGTTGGGTGACTGTCAGGAGAGGGAAGGGGAATAGACAGGAAGAGCAGAGCACCCCTGTGGCTGTTCCCATCAACAATAAGTGTACCATTTTGGATACTGTTGGTGGGGACTACCTACCAGGGGCAAATTGCAGTGGTTGCATCTCCAGCACTGAGACTGGACCCTCAGCTCAGAGGGGAAGGAGGGAAAAGAAGAGAGCAGTAGTGATAGGGGATTCGATAGTTAGGGGGACAGATAGGAGGTTTCGTGGAAGAGATCAAGAATCCCGAATGCTCTGTTGCCTCCCTGGTGCCAGAGTCCGTGGTATCTCGGATCGAGTTCCCAGTATTCTCAAGAGGGAGGGTGAGCAGCTGGATGCCGTGGTCCATGTAGGGACCAATGATGAGGGTTGGAAGAGTGAGGAGGTCCTGAAAGGTGAGTTTAGGGAGCTAGGTGCCAAGTTAAAGGACAGGACCTCCAGGATAGCAATCTCAGGATTGCTACCTGTGCCACATGCAGGTGGGTTTAGAAATAGTAAGATAGTGCAGCTCAACATGTGGCTGAAAACATGGTGCAGGAGGGAGGGCTTCAGATTTATAGATAACTGGGCAGTTTTCCAGGGAAGGTGGGACCTGTTCTGGCTGGATGGTTTATATCTGAACTGGAGGGGGACAAATATTCTTGCAGGTAAGTTTGCTAGAGAGGCTCCACTGGATTTAAACTAGATATGAGGGGGGAGGGTAACCAGAGTGTAGGAACAGATGTATGGGAGAAGGAAGAAAAAGAAGACAGTAAAGTTCTTTGTACTGTTAGAGACAAACAGAGCAGAAGAGGTGGAGAATCAGAGGTGGAGAATTGTAGCTATTAGTGAAACATGGTTGCAGGAGGAGTGTGATTGGCAACTAAATATTCCTGGATTTCGTTGCTTCAGGTGTGATAGAATTGGAGGGACAACAGGGGGAGGTGTTGCATTGCTTGTCAGAGAAAATATTACAGCAGTGCTCTGGCAGGATAGATTAGAGGGCTTGTCTAGGGAGACTATTTGGGTGGAAGTGAGGAATGGGAAAGGTGTAGTAACACTTATAAGGGTGTATTATTGACCACCTAATGGGGAGTGAGAATTGGAGGAGCAAATTTGCAAGGAGATAGCGGATATTTGTAGTAAGCACAGGGTTATGATTATAGGAGATTTTCCACACATAGACTGGGAAGCCCATACTGTAAAAGGGATGGATGATTTGGAGTTTGTAAAATGTGTGCAGGGTAGTTTTTTGCAGCAATACATAGGGTTACCAACTAGAGAAGGGGCAGTGTTGGATCTTCTGTTAGGGAATGAAATAGGTCAGGTGACGGAGGTATGTGTTGGGGAGCACTTCGGGTCCAGTGATCACAATGCCATTAGTTTCAATATAATTATGGAGAATGATAGGCTTGGACCCAGGGTTGAGATTTTTGATTGGAGAAAGGCTAACTTTGAGGTGATGCGAAAGGATTTAGAAGGAGTGGATTGGGACAATTTGTTTTATGGGAAGGATGTAATAGAGAAATGGCGGTCATTTAAAGGTGAAATTTTGAGGGTACAGAATCTTTATGTTCCTGTTAGGTTGAAAGGAAAGGCTAAACGTTTGAGAGAGCCATAGTTTTCAAAGGATATTGGAAACTTGGTTAGGAAAAAAGGAGATATCTACAATAAATATAGGCGGCATGGAATAAATGAGGTGCTCAAGGAATATAAAGAATGTAAGAAGAATCTTAAGAAAGAAATTAGAAAAGCTAAAAGATATGAGGTTGCTTTGGCAAGTAAGGTGAAAATAAATCCAAAGGGTTTCTACAGTTATATTAATAGGGCAACAGGATAGTGAGGGATAAAATTGGTCCCTTAGAGAATCAGAGTGGACAGCTATGTGTGGAGCCAAAAGAGATGGGGGAGATTTTGAACAATTTCTTTTCTTTGGTATTCACTAAGGAGAAGGATGTTGAATTGTGTAAGGTAAGGGAAATGAGTAGGGAAGTTATGGAAACTATGACGATTAAAGAGGAGGAAGTACTGGTGTTCTTAAGGAATATAAATGTGGATAAATCTCTGGGTCCTGACAGGATATTCCCTAGGACCTTGAGGGAGGTTAGTGTAGAAATAGCAGGGTCTCTGACAGAAATATTTCAAATGTCATTAGAAATGGGAATTGTGCCGGAGGATTGGTGTATTGCTCATGTGGTTCTATTGTTTAAAAAGGGTTCTAAGAGTAAACCTAGCAATTATAGGCTTGTCAGTTTGATGTCAGTAGTGGGTAAATTAATGGAGAGTATTTTAAGAGATGGTATAAATAATTATCTGGATAGACAGGGTCTGATTAGGAAAAGTCAACATGGATTTGTGTGTGGAAGGATATGTTTGACAAATCTTATTGAATTTTTTGAAGAGGTTACGAGGAAGGTTGATGAGGGTAAAGCAGTGGATGTTGTCTATATGGACTT
The DNA here is from genome assembly GCF_030144855.1 of Hypanus sabinus. Classification (NCBI taxonomy): domain Eukaryota; kingdom Metazoa; phylum Chordata; class Chondrichthyes; order Myliobatiformes; family Dasyatidae; genus Hypanus; species Hypanus sabinus. The sequence continues at coordinate 37,843,294 of NC_082707.1, forward strand.
CAGTAAGGCCTTTGACAAGGTTCTGCACGGAAGGTTAGTTAGGAAGGTTCAAGACATGAAAACAAGACATGAAAACTTCCAAAGGGGGAGGGGGGTGGAATACTTTTTATTGGCATTGTACTACTGCCTCCGGATCCATTCTTAGTGCACTAGTTTTTTTACTAACAGAAAAGAAACAAAAAACTTTCTTTCTTACTCTCATCTTCCACCTGTGCTTACCCAAGCCTGCCCTCACCTTAATCGGTTGAGCTAAAGTTGGACCACTGTAACACTAGCCCACTCAACAATTATGATTCCATTTATAACTCCCTCTCTCTTTATTGTCTTCAAATTGACCTGCGCAGGAAATGTTATAAACAACAGCTGACATACAGTAAGTGACATTCATTCACAATGAACTGCACCTCTAGAAGCCAGAAAACTCCCTACCTGGCATCCATAGGTTGTTAAACTTAACTACTGAAATTAAAATCAAATGATCATTTCATTAAGTCTTTGGCAAATGAAGGATAGTCTCGGAGCCTGGTGTTGAAAACATTCTTACTGCACAGTCTTTAACTGTACTCATTTCTAAAATATAAGCCCTGATGATGTTTCTAGTGGGAATCAGCAAGAAATGCTGGACCAGTTGACCATGAGGAGAGAGTGAGCGGATTAGTTCTGGTGCAGGATCATCTTGGTTGAGATCAGTAGGAACATAGTTTCATTGGCTCTTTTGGGTTTATTTTATTTGGAGATACAGTGTGGAACAAGATCTTCTGGCCCTTTGAGCTGCACCACCCAGCAGCTCCTGATTTAACCCTAGCCTAATCACAGGAAAATTTACAATGACCTATTAACCTACTAATCAGTGTGTTTTTGGACAATGGGAGGAAATCTGAGAACCTGGAGGAAACCCACACATTCCATGGGGAGAATGTACAGACTCTTTTCAGATGATATTGGAATTGAAATCCAGATTCTGACGTCCCAAATTGTAATAGCGTTATGCTAACTGCTATTTTACTGTGGCCACCGTTGCTTTGTGGTGATAGTGGAACCATTGTGTAGGTTCTTGGAATCTTCAGACTTTTAAGATCCTGATGTGAAGAACACCACTGCTCATGTTTCTCTTTAGGGATGGGACATCCCATCCACAAGTGTCTCAGGTCAACTCTCTTAACATGAAGCATCCCTGGATACTGACAGGAACAGCAAATCCAAGAGTCAGAGAAGCTGTGCTAGTCAATAGCACAACACAATGTGTAAAGTGTCTATCAGTATCAGTGACCTGGAAAGTAAGGGTGTCAGTAACAATGCCCTACCCAAGGCCAGACCACACTGTGTAAAAGGGAAGTCCTTTCTAAGGTCAAGATTCTCTAGAGCTTTGGCCAGACCTTCAGAAGGGGAACATCTTCTGACTTCAGCGCTCTTGGATGCAATTCTATGCTGTCTGAGATTATCCAGACTGTGCCAACATGTCCTGTGCTTCACGTCTTATGCTAATTGCTTCTTCTGCACAAGAAAATGATTTGAGACCATCAACATAGAAATGCCTCTATGTACCTCCATGGTGCAGTCCCGAGTTCCTTCTCTCCCTCAAAAGCTGTCCTCTTAAGGCCATAGATTGGCACAGTTCATGAGGGGCAGATACCAAAGACATGCCCTCTCATGTGGTACTCTAGAACCTCATTGTCCAGTTGGTGGTTATGAAACCACAAGAATCTGAGGTAGTCTCAATGATCAACTCTCACGAGGAAGTAAAGTGGCCTCGATGATCCTCTCACTAGAAAATTGTGGAACATTTGTTCCATGCCTGCCATCACTGACAGACTCAGCTCCGAAGCACATGAGGACCCTGAGCAGACTGTTATCGAGGTTGGGACCCAGCGAGAACACACTATTTAGTGATGTGACATTAAAATACACACTTGAATCAACAACAATTTGTACTTGTGCAGGGTTTTGGGATTGCTAAACACCAACGTTGGGCAAATACCAGTTTTCTTTGTTGGGATCTGGTGGAGGCATGATGTTCCTGACAAATCTCTCCATGAACTCAGCACAATGATCTTTCATCACTGGCCTCCTTCACAATGTGTGACATGAGTCAGCTAATGGGCTTCCTCACAGTTGTTTGGTAGGAGTTGTCATGGAGAGTGAAAAGGAAGGGGAACTATCCAACTGCTTGACTTCTCTTTGCTATACTCTTTGTTCATGATTTGAAGGAAGGACTCATCTTCAATGGAAATTGCTAGCTTATAATCTTATTCCAATTGACAGAAGACCAGTTAGCTTAAGTTTGGTTGAGCAGGGGTGAGAATGGTAGAGTGCTTGGTTTGCTTACCTATACAAACTTCTCTTTCATACAAGTTCTACTCTCACAGGGTCTGAAATGACTTGGACATCCATTCCCCAGGACAATAGACTTAAATGTGCTGACAGGGGTTTGATGAGCTCCATAAAGGCAGACTTTACCCACTATGACCCAACCCAGATCCAAACATTAGGCGTAAGGTGCATTGTGCCAAATATTGTGCTGTTCAAGTACTTAAGTGCATGGATCATGTCTCTGCCAAGCAACAAGAGAATCTCAGTTGAAGAGTCAAGTGGGGGAATCTTGTCAGCCATGTCCTTAAGATGTAAATGACTGTGCTCAATGCTCCCATCATCTAATATCACATATGCTTCATTTTTTTTCTTGGGATGTCCTTTCGGGTAGATGTTGGCTAGACATGTTTTAGAGCAGCATTTGGCTTAGAAGCCTTCCCCACATACCTCTGTGCATGAGGAAGCAGTTACATCTAATAGATGTTCAGCTGACTCCACACCGTGCTCTGCTCTGGGTGTGCCAGAACCAAGGTGCTGGCCCTGAAAGAAGAGCTTACATGTGTTGTCACTGTTGCACTCAGTGCAGTGTATGACAGCTTCACCATTTTTGCCTGGTGTGCCGCTGAAGCACAACATTTAAAACGTAAGTGTCGAGTGCTTCTTTAGAAAGCGTCTCCAGTCTGCAAGAGTGTTTTCTGTGAAACCTCTGCATTTCCTTAAGGGATGAGATTTCTTATGGACAAGACAAGGACTATCAGAGTTCATGACAGAGTTTTCTACGTCAGGTTTGTTTACCATGATAGGGGTGCTGGTTTCCCAAGTTTTTACTGGAGACTTCTCTTTGAGTGAGCTGTTACTGGAAATTGAGAGCATAAAACTAAGGTTACTTTGCATTTATGTGTGGCAGTAGATGAACTCCACAAAGAATGAAAATTGTGGGCATGATGCTTGGTTTTATATCTGAACCCTTCAGTTATCCACTGCTCTTGTATGTTGTTTGGTGGTTTCTCCACTATAGGATTTATTCCTCTTGTGGTGTCTAAGTAATTCAGTCTGTGTGACTAGGCATAGCTCAAATGGCATCTAAAATTAAAGGGATCGGAAGTGGAGAGAGTAAGCAGTTTCAAATTGCTGGGTGTCAATATCTCTGAGATCCTAACCTGATCCCAACATACCAATGAAGGTATAAAGAAGGTAAGGCAGTGGTTGTATTTCAATGGGAGTTTGAGGAGATTTGGTTTGTCTCCTAAAACACTAAAACTTCTATAGATGTACCGTGGAGAGCATTCAGTCTGGCTGCATCACCATCTGGTATGAAGGGGGGGGGGGTGGGGTTTGGTGGGGGGAGCTACTGCTCAGGATCTAAGTAAGCTATAGGAAGTTTACATCTTGGGTACCAGCCTCCATTGTATCCAGGACATTTTCAAGGAGTGGTGCCTCAGAAAGCACGTCTATCATTAAGGACCCACACCACCCAGGACATGCCCTCTTCTCATTGTTACCATCAGGTTGGAGGTATAGAAGTCTGAAGGCACACACTCAGTGACTCAGGAACAGTTCCTTTCCATTTGCCATCTGATTTCTAAATGGACGTTGAACTCCAGAACACTACCTCACTATTTTTAAAAGTTTGTTTTTGCACTATTTATTTTAATTTAACTATTTAAAATACATATATATCTTACTGTAATTCAGTTTTTTCCATATTTATTGCATTGTAATACTGCCATTAAGTTAACAAATTCGATGACAGAAGACAGTGATATTAAACCTGATTCTGAATCCGATGAGGTAACCCTAACTTTTTTTGCAGCTTGCAGTTCTGATAACAGAGCTGCAAGGTCCAGTAGTTTCCAGGATGTGAGAGCTTTGAAAAGTCGCTGTCTGCTGAAGAGAGATTTTTCAATTGCCTCTGGAGTGCTATAGCATTTGTCCAGCCTGTGTCATAGCATTTGTAAACCCTAGACTTTGACAAATTAGGAGAATAGACAAAGAAGTAGCAAATGGAATATAGTGTAGGGGAGTGTATGGTCATGCACTTTAGTAGAAGGAATAAAGATGTAGACTATTTTCTAAATGGGGAGAAAATTCAAAAATCAGAGGTTCAGAGGGACTTGGCAGTATTTGAGCAAGATTTCCTATAAGTTAACTTCTAGGTTGAGTTGGTGTTAAGGAAGGCAAGAGCAATGTTGAGCATTCATTTCAAGAGGACTTGAATATCATAAAACATCGGAGCAGAATTAGTCCATTTGGCCCATCTAGTCTGCTCTGCAATTTCATTATGACTGATCCATTTCCCTCTCAGCCCCAATATCCTGCCTTCTCCTTGTATCCCTTCATACCCTCGCTAATCAAGAAGCTATCCACCTCTTCCTTAAATATACCCAATATCTTGGCCTCCACAGGCACCTGTGGCAATGAATTCCACAGATTCAATATAAGTGCAAGGATGTGATGCTGAGGCTTTAGGAAGCGTTATTCAGACTGCACTTGGAGTACTATGAACAGCTTATGACCACTTATCTAAGTAAAAATGTGCTGGCTTTGGAGAGGGTCCAGAGGAAGTTCATACAAATGGTTCCAGGAATGAAAGGGTTATCACATGAGGAGCATTTGATGGCTCTTGGCCTGTTCTTACTGGAGCTTAGATGAATGGGGGTGGGAGGAGTATCTCATTGAAACCTTTTGAATATTGAAGGGCTTAAACAGAATGGATGTGGAGAGGATATTTCCTATATTTGGTGAGTTTAGGACCAGAGGGCACAGCCTCAGAATCGTGGGACATCCATTTAGAACAGAGATGAGAAGGAATTTCTTTAGCCAGTGGATGGTGAAACTGTACTAATTATTGCAGTGGATGGCTGTGGAGGCCAAGTCACTGAGTACATTTAAAGCAGGGTTGAAGCATTATTGGTTCGTCAGGGTTCCAAATGTTACACAGAAGAAGGCAGGAGAATAGGTTAAGAGGGATAAAAAATCAGCCATTATGGAATGGCTGAGCACATTTGATCAGCTGAGCAGCCTAAGTTTTCTCCTTTGTCTTGTCGCACTTCTGGCAGAGTATCTTATAAGTCATAGCAGTGTGTAAAACTAAAGTTTAGGAATGGGTACAGTATCCATAGGGATAATAGCAGAAAATAACCATTTGTTACAAAGGTTTGTGTTTATAATAGTTTATGTGATAGAACTTGTTGAAGAAAACAATTAACTCCTTTCAAACTGAAGGCTTGGTCAATAAATTACAGTGAAAATGGTACAGAATTTCAGAATTAAAGCATGTGTTAATTGTGTATTGCTGGAAGATGGAAATGACAAATATAAATTTGGAAATAAAAGGTAGAAATTGAGTAAGAGAGTATATTTGAAATCTCCATTTACTTCCTAGAACTTGGTTGGTCTCTACTCTTTATCTAGGACAATGCTTAATGCTAGTATTTAAATAAGAGAATTGAATTTTAACACACACACACACTTTTATTGATAAGTTATTTTGAAAGTAATGATTCGTACCGGTACATGATTTATAGGGATCTCCATCATACCCAGTCTTGCATTTACATGAGTAATTTCCAACTGTGTTATGACAGTCTGCATTTTCTGGACATACGGATGTATTACTGCATTCATCAATATCTGAAAGATGATTAATACAGATCTAATTTTACTTAGCTGAATTACTTCCATCTCTTAAAAAACAGTATACTTGATCTATAGGAAAAGGATACTATACCTGGGTATGTATGAGTTATAGAGAGTGTACTCACACACACACACCATATTTATATTTCAGATATGAACATAAATCTTTCAGGTTATTTTTCTAAGAGTATTTCTCTTTCACAATTCTTTGTTTTTTACTGTTTCTCAGCCATTCCTTTTATTACCTGTTTTTTTTTAACTGATCGCGGCAAAGAGGCTAGACTGCGCAGGCGCGTGATGTAGCGTGTCAAAGGTTTAAAAAGAAAGACCGCCATATACAGCGGCCATCGTTGGAGTGGACTGAGGTAGGGTGGGTCGGCTTTGGCTCAATCAGGCTTCGGCGAGAACAGGCAGAGGTGAGGTTTGAATGGGGCACGACTGTGCAAGTGCTTGAAAGTCGGCACGTGAGGCAGCGAGAGAATTTAAATAGTGAGCAGAGGCTGAGTATGAGCTTCACTCCAGGTAAGGTAAGGCCGGGTAAGCTCCTTTAATTAATCTCATTAGATTAGGAGTAGGTAATGGAGGCAGCAGTTAGGACAGTTGAGTGCTCCGTTTGCAGTATGTGGGAAGTCAGGGTGAGCACTGTTGTCCCTGATGACTACACCTGCAAAAGGTGCATCCAGCTGCAGCTCCTGACAAACCGTGTTAGGGAACTGGAGCTGGAGCTGGAGCTGGATGAACTTCAGGAGGCAGAAGTGGAATTATACAGGAGTTTCAGGGAGGTGGTCACCCCTAGGAGTTAGGAGACAGGTAGTTGGGTGACTGTCAGGGGAGGGAAGGGGAATAGACAGGAAGAGCAGAGCACCCCTGTGGCTGTTCCCATCAACAATAAGTGTACCATTTTGGATACTGTTGGTGGGGACTACCTACCAGGGGCAAATTGCAGTGGTTGCATCTCCAGCACCGAGACTGGACCCTCAGCTCAGAGGGGAAGGAGGGAAAAGAAGAGAGCAGTAGTGATAGGGGATTCGATAGTTAGGGGGACAGATAGGAGGTTTCGTGGAAGAGATCAAGAATCCCGAATGCTCTGTTGCCTCCCTGGTGCCAGAGTCCGTGGTATCTCGGATCGAGTTCCCAGTATTCTCAAGAGGGAGGGTGAGCAGCTGGATGCCGTGGTCCATGTAGGGACCAATGATGAGGGTTGGAAGAGTGAGGAGGTCCTGAAAGGTGAGTTTAGGGAGCTAGGTGCCAAGTTAAAGGACAGGACCTCCAGGATAGCAATCTCAGGATTGCTACCTGTGCCACATGCAGGTGGGTTTAGAAATAGTAAGATAGTGCAGCTCAACATGTGGCTGAAAACATGGTGCAGGAGGGAGGGCTTCAGATTTATAGATAACTGGGCAGTTTTCCAGGGAAGGTGGGACCTGTTCTGGCTGGATGGTTTATATCTGAACTGGAGGGGGACAAATATTCTTGCAGGTAAGTTTGCTAGAGAGGCTCCACTGGATTTAAACTAGATATGAGGGGGGAGGGTAACCAGAGTGTAGGAACAGATGTATGGGAGAAGGAAGAAAAAGAAGACAGTAAAGTTCTTTGTACTGTTAGAGACAAACAGAGCAGAAGAGGTGGAGAATCAGAGGTGGAGAATTGTAGCTATTAGTGAAACATGGTTGCAGGAGGAGTGTGATTGGCAACTAAATATTCCTGGATTTCGTTGCTTCAGGTGTGATAGAATTGGAGGGACAACAGGGGGAGGTGTTGCATTGCTTGTCAGAGAAAATATTACAGCAGTGCTCTGGCAGGATAGATTAGAGGGCTTGTCTAGGGAGACTATTTGGGTGGAAGTGAGGAATGGGAAAGGTGTAGTAACACTTATAAGGGTGTATTATTGACCACCTAATGGGGAGTGAGAATTGGAGGAGCAAATTTGCAAGGAGATAGCGGATATTTGTAGTAAGCACAGGGTTATGATTATAGGAGATTTTCCACACATAGACTGGGAAGCCCATACTGTAAAAGGGATGGATGATTTGGAGTTTGTAAAATGTGTGCAGGGTAGTTTTTTGCAGCAATACATAGGGTTACCAACTAGAGAAGGGGCAGTGTTGGATCTTCTGTTAGGGAATGAAATAGGTCAGGTGACGGAGGTATGTGTTGGGGAGCACTTCGGGTCCAGTGATCACAATGCCATTAGTTTCAATATAATTATGGAGAATGATAGGCTTGGACCCAGGGTTGAGATTTTTGATTGGAGAAAGGCTAACTTTGAGGTGATGCGAAAGGATTTAGAAGGAGTGGATTGGGACAATTTGTTTTATGGGAAGGATGTAATAGAGAAATGGCGGTCATTTAAAGGTGAAATTTTGAGGGTACAGAATCTTTATGTTCCTGTTAGGTTGAAAGGAAAGGCTAAACGTTTGAGAGAGCCATAGTTTTCAAAGGATATTGGAAACTTGGTTAGGAAAAAAGGAGATATCTACAATAAATATAGGCGGCATGGAATAAATGAGGTGCTCAAGGAATATAAAGAATGTAAGAAGAATCTTAAGAAAGAAATTAGAAAAGCTAAAAGATATGAGGTTGCTTTGGCAAGTAAGGTGAAAATAAATCCAAAGGGTTTCTACAGTTATATTAATAGGGCAACAGGATAGTGAGGGATAAAATTGGTCCCTTAGAGAATCAGAGTGGACAGCTATGTGTGGAGCCAAAAGAGATGGGGGAGATTTTGAACAATTTCTTTTCTTTGGTATTCACTAAGGAGAAGGATGTTGAATTGTGTAAGGTAAGGGAAATGAGTAGGGAAGTTATGGAAACTATGACGATTAAAGAGGAGGAAGTACTGGTGTTCTTAAGGAATATAAATGTGGATAAATCTCTGGGTCCTGACAGGATATTCCCTAGGACCTTGAGGGAGGTTAGTGTAGAAATAGCAGGGTCTCTGACAGAAATATTTCAAATGTCATTAGAAATGGGAATTGTGCCGGAGGATTGGTGTATTGCTCATGTGGTTCTATTGTTTAAAAAGGGTTCTAAGAGTAAACCTAGCAATTATAGGCTTGTCAGTTTGATGTCAGTAGTGGGTAAATTAATGGAGAGTATTTTAAGAGATGGTATAAATAATTATCTGGATAGACAGGGTCTGATTAGGAAAAGTCAACATGGATTTGTGTGTGGAAGGATATGTTTGACAAATCTTATTGAATTTTTTGAAGAGGTTACGAGGAAGGTTGATGAGGGTAAAGCAGTGGATGTTGTCTATATGGAATTCAGTAAGGCCTTTGACAAGGTTCTGCACGGAAGGTTAGTTAGGAAGGTTCAAGACATGAAAACAAGACATGAAAACTTCCAAAGGGGGAGGGGGGTGGAATACTTTTTAATGGCATTGTACTACTGCCTCCGGATCCATTCTTAGTGCACTAGTTTTTTACTAACAGAAAAGAAACAAAAAACTTTCTTTCTTACTCTCATCTTCCACCTGTGCTTACCCAAGCCTGCCCTCACCTTAATCGGTTGAGCTAAAGTTGGACCACTGTAACACTAGCCCACTCAACAATTATGATTCCATTTATAACTCCCTCTCTCTTTATTGTCTTCAAATTGACCTGCGCAGGAAATGTTATAAACAACAGCTGACATACAGTAAGTGACATTCATTCACAATGAACTGCACCTCTAGAAGCCAGAAAACTCCCTACCTGGCATCCATAGGTTGTTAAACTTAACTACTGAAATTAAAATCAAATGATCATTTCATTAAGTCTTTGGCAAATGAAGGATAGTCTCGGAGCCTGGTGTTGAAAACATTCTTACTGCACAGTCTTTAACTGTACTCATTTCTAAAATATAAGCCCTGATGATGTTTCTAGTGGGAATCAGCAAGAAATGCTGGACCAGTTGACCATGAGGAGAGAGTGAGCGGATTAGTTCTGGTGCAGGATCATCTTGGTTGAGATCAGTAGGAACATAGTTTCATTGGCTCTTTTGGGTTTATTTTATTTGGAGATACAGTGTGGAACAAGATCTTCTGGCCCTTTGAGCTGCACCACCCAGCAGCTCCTGATTTAACCCTAGCCTAATCACAGGAAAATTTACAATGACCTATTAACCTACTAATCAGTGTGTTTTTGGACAATGGGAGGAAATCTGAGAACCTGGAGGAAACCCACACATTCCATGGGGAGAATGTACAGACTCTTTTCAGATGATATTGGAATTGAAATCCAGATTCTGACGTCCCAAATTGTAATAGCGTTATGCTAACTGCTATTTTACTGTGGCCACCGTTGCTTTGTGGTGATAGTGGAACCATTGTGTAGGTTCTTGGAATCTTCAGACTTTTAAGATCCTGATGTGAAGAACACCACTGCTCATGTTTCTCTTTAGGGATGGGACATCCCATCCACAAGTGTCTCAGGTCAACTCTCTTAACATGAAGCATCCCTGGATACTGACAGGAACAGCAAATCCAAGAGTCAGAGAAGCTGTGCTAGTCAATAGCACAACACAATGTGTAAAGTGTCTATCAGTATCAGTGACCTGGAAAGTAAGGGTGTCAGTAACAATGCCCTACCCAAGGCCAGACCACACTGTGTAAAAGGGAAGTCCTTTCTAAGGTCAAGAATCTCTAGAGCTTTGGCCAGACCTTCAGAAGGGGAACATCTTCTGACTTCAGCGCTCTTGGATGCAATTCTATGCTGTCTGAGATTATCCAGACTGTGCCAACATGTCCTGTGCTTCACGTCTTATGCTAATTGCTTCTTCTGCACAAGAAAATGATTTGAGACCATCAACATAGAAATGCCTCTATGTACCTCCATGGTGCAGTCCCGAGTTCCTTCTCTCCCTCAAAAGCTGTCCTCTTAAGGCCATAGATTGGCACAGTTCATGAGGGGCAGATACCAAAGACATGCCCTCTCATGTGGTACTCTAGAACCTCATTGTCCAGTTGGTGGTTATGAAACCACAAGAATCTGAGGTAGTCTCAATGATCAACTCTCACGAGGAAGTAAAGTGGCCTCGATGATCCTCTCACTAGAAAATTGTGGAACATTTGTTCCATGCCTGCCATCACTGACAGACTCAGCTCCGAAGCACATGAGGACCCTGAGCAGATTGTTATCGAGGTTGGGACCCAGCGAGAACACACTATTTAGTGATGTGACATTAAAATACACACTTGAATCAACAACAATTTGTACTTGTGCAGGGTTTTGGGATTGCTAAACACCAACGTTGGGCAAATACCAGTTTTCTTTGTTGGGATCTGGTGGAGGCATGATGTTCCTGACAAATCTCTCCATGAACTCAGCACAATGATCTTTCATCACTGGCCTCCTTCACAATGTGTGACATGAGTCAGCTAATGGGCTTCCTCACAGTTGTTTGGTAGGAGTTGTCATGGAGAGTGAAAAGGAAGGGGAACTATCCAACTGCTTGACTTCTCTTTGCTATACTCTTTGTTCATGATTTGAAGGAAGGACTCATCTTCAATGGAAATTGCTAGCTTATAATCTTATTCCAATTGACAGAAGACCAGTTAGCTTAAGTTTGGTTGAGCAGGGGTGAGAATGGTAGAGTGCTTGGTTTGCTTACCTATACAAACTTCTCTTTCATACAAGTTCTACTCTCACAGGGTCTGAAATGACTTGGACATCCATTCCCCAGGACAATAGACTTAAATGTGCTGACAGGGGAGCTCCATAAAGGCAGACTTTACCCACTATGACCCAACCCAGATCCAAACATTAGGCGTAAGGTGCATTGTGCCAAATATTGTGCTGTTCAAGTACTTAAGTGCATGGATCATGTCTCTGCCAAGCAACAAGAGAATCTCAGTTGAAGAGTCAAGTGGGGGAATCTTGTCAGCCATGTCCTTAAGATGTAAATGACTGTGCTCAATGCTCCCATCATCTAATATCACATATGCTTCATTTTTTTTCTTGGGATGTCCTTTCGGGTAGATGTTGGCTAGACATGTTTTAGAGCAGCATTTGGCTTAGAAGCCTTCCCCACATACCTCTGTGCATGAGGAAGCAGTTACATCTAATAGATGTTCAGCTGACTCCACACCGTGCTCTGCTCTGGGTGTGCCAGAACCAAGGTGCTGGCCCTGAAAGAAGAGCTTACATGTCTTGTCACTGTTGCACTCAGTGCAGTGTATGACAGCTTCACCATTTTTGCCTGGTGTGCCGCTGAAGCACAACATTTAAAACGTAAGTGTCGAGTGCTTCTTTAGAAAGCGTCTCCAGTCTGCAAGAGTGTTTTCTGTGAAACCTCTGCATTTCCTTAAGGGATGAGATTTCTTATGGACAAGACAAGGACTATCAGAGTTCATGACAGAGTTTTCTACGTCAGGTTTGTTTACCATGATAGGGGTGCTGGTTTCCCAAGTTTTTACTGGAGACTTCTCTTTGAGTGAGCTGTTACTGGAAATTGAGAGCATAAAACTAAGGTTACTTTGCATTTATGTGTGGCAGTAGATGAACTCCACAAAGAATGAAAATTGTGGGCATGATGCTTGGTTTTATATCTGAACCCTTCAGTTATCCACTGCTCTTGTATGTTGTTTGGTGGTTTCTCCACTATAGGATTTATTCCTCTTGTGGTGTCTAAGTAATTCAGTCTGTGTGACTAGGCATAGCTCAAATGGCATCTAAAATTAAAGGGATCGGAAGTGGAGAGAGTAAGCAGTTTCAAATTGCTGGGTGTCAATATCTCTGAGATCCTAACCTGATCCCAACATACCAATGAAGGTATAAAGAAGGTAAGGCAGTGGTTGTATTTCAATGGGAGTTTGAGGAGATTTGGTTTGTCTCCTAAAACACTAAAACTTCTATAGATGTACCGTGGAGAGCATTCAGTCTGGCTGCATCACCATCTGGTATGAAGGGGGGGGGGGGTGGGGTTTGGTGGGGGGAGCTACTGCTCAGGATCTAAGTAAGCTATAGGAAGTTTACATCTTGGGTACCAGCCTCCATTGTATCCAGGACATTTTCAAGGAGTGGTGCCTCAGAAAGCACGTCTATCATTAAGGACCCACACCACCCAGGACATGCCCTCTTCTCATTGTTACCATCAGGTTGGAGGTATAGAAGTCTGAAGGCACACACTCAGTGACTCAGGAACAGTTCCTTTCCATTTGCCATCTGATTTCTAAATGGACGTTGAACTCCAGAACACTACCTCACTATTTTTAAAAGTTTGTTTTTGCACTATTTATTTTAATTTAACTATTTAAAATACATATATATCTTACTGTAATTCAGTTTTTTCCATATTTATTGCATTGTAATACTGCCATTAAGTTAACAAATTCGATGACAGAAGACAGTGATATTAAACCTGATTCTGAATCCGATGAGGTAACCCTAACTTTTTTTGCAGCTTGCAGTTCTGATAACAGAGCTGCAAGGTCCAGTAGTTTCCAGGATGTGAGAGCTTTGAAAAGTCGCTGTCTGCTGAAGAGAGATTTTTCAATTGCCTCTGGAGTGCTATAGCATTTGTCCAGCCTGTGTCATAGCATTTGTAAACCCTAGACTTTGACAAATTAGGAGAATAGACAAAGAAGTAGCAAATGGAATATAGTGTAGGGGAGTGTATGGTCATGCACTTTAGTAGAAGGAATAAAGATGTAGACTATTTTCTAAATGGGGAGAAAATTCAAAAATCAGAGGTTCAGAGGGACTTGGCAGTATTTGAGCAAGATTTCCTATAAGTTAACTTCTAGGTTGAGTTGGTGTTAAGGAAGGCAAGAGCAATGTTGAGCATTCATTTCAAGAGGACTTGAATATCATAAAACATCGGAGCAGAATTAGTCCATTTGGCCCATCTAGTCTGCTCTGCAATTTCATTATGACTGATCCATTTCCCTCTCAGCCCCAATATCCTGCCTTCTCCTTGTATCCCTTCATACCCTCGCTAATCAAGAAGCTATCCACCTCTTCCTTAAATATACCCAATATCTTGGCCTCCACAGGCACCTGTGGCAATGAATTCCACAGATTCAATATAAGTGCAAGGATGTGATGCTGAGGCTTTAGGAAGCGTTATTCAGACTGCACTTGGAGTACTATGAACAGCTTATGACCACTTATCTAAGTAAAAATGTGCTGGCTTTGGAGAGGGTCCAGAGGAAGTTCATACAAATGGTTCCAGGAATGAAAGGGTTATCACATGAGGAGCATTTGATGGCTCTTGGCCTGTTCTTACTGGAGCTTAGATGAATGGGGGTGGGAGGAGTATCTCATTGAAACCTTTTGAATATTGAAGGGCTTAAACAGAATGGATGTGGAGAGGATATTTCCTATATTTGGTGAGTTTAGGACCAGAGGGCACAGCCTCAGAATCGTGGGACATCCATTTAGAACAGAGATGAGAAGGAATTTCTTTAGCCAGTGGATGGTGAAACTGTACTAATTATTGCAGTGGATGGCTGTGGAGGCCAAGTCACTGAGTACATTTAAAGCAGGGTTGAAGCATTATTGGTTCGTCAGGGTTCCAAATGTTACACAGAAGAAGGCAGGAAAATAGGTTAAGAGGGATAAAAAATCGGCCATTATGGAATGGCTGAGCACATTTGATCAGCTGAGCAGCCTAAGTTTTCTCCTTTGTCTTGTCGCACTTCTGGCAGAGTATCTTATAAGTCATAGCAGTGTGTAAAACTAAAGTTTAGGAATGGGTACAGTATCCATAGGGATAATAGCAGAAAATAACCATTTGTTACAAAGGTTTGTGTTTATAATAGTTTATGTGATAGAACTTGTTGAAGAAAACAATTAACTCCTTTCAAACTGAAGGCTTGGTCAATAAATTACAGTGAAAATGGTACAGAATTTCAGAATTAAAGCATGTGTTACTTGTGTATTGCTGGAAGATGGAAATGACAAATATAAATTTGGAAATAAAAGGTAGAAATTGAGTAAGAGAGTATATTTGAAATCTCCATTTACTTCCTAGAACTTGGTTGGTCTCTACTCTTTATCTAGGACAATGCTTAATGCTAGTATTTAAATAAGAGAATTGAATTTTAACACACACACACACTTTTATTGATAAGTTATTTTGAAAGTAATGATTCGTACCGGTACATGATTTATAGGGATCTCCATCATACCCAGTCTTGCATTTACATGAGTAATTTCCAACTGTGTTATGACAGTCTGCATTTTCTGGACATACGGATGTATTACTGCATTCATCAATATCTGAAAGATGATTAATACAGATCTAATTTTACTTAGCTGAATTACTTCCATCTCTTAAAAAACAGTATACTTGATCTATAGGAAAAGGATACTATACCTGGGTATGTATGAGTTATAGAGAGTGTACTCACACACACACACCATATTTATATTTCAGATATGAACATAAATCTTTCAGGTTATTTTTCTAAGAGTATTTCTCTTTCACAATTCTTTGTTTTTTACTGTTTCTCAGCCATTCCTTTTATTACCTGTTTTTTTTTAACTGATCGCGGCAAAGAGGCTAGACTGCGCAGGCGCGTGATGTAGCGTGTCAAAGGTTTAAAAAGAAAGACCGCCATATACAGCGGCCATCGTTGGAGTGGACTGAGGTAGGGTGGGTCGGCTTTGGCTCAATCAGGCTTCGGCGAGAACAGGCAGAGGTGAGGTTTGAATGGGGCACGACTGTGCAAGTGCTTGAAAGTCGGCACGTGAGGCAGCGAGAGAATTTAAATAGTGAGCAGAGGCTGAGTATGAGCTTCACTCCAGGTAAGGTAAGGCCGGGTAAGCTCCTTTAATTAATCTCATTAGATTAGGAGTAGGTAATGGAGGCAGCAGTTAGGACAGTTGAGTGCTCCGTTTGCAGTATGTGGGAAGTCAGGGTGAGCACTGTTGTCCCTGATGACTACACCTGCAAAAGGTGCATCCAGCTGCAGCTCCTGACAAACCGTGTTAGGGAACTGGAGCTGGAGCTGGAGCTGGATGAACTTCAGGAGGCAGAAGTGGAATTATACAGGAGTTTCAGGGAGATGGTCACCCCTAGGAGTTAGGAGACAGGTAGTTGGGTGACTGTCAGGGGAGGGAAGGGAAATAGACAGGAAGAGCAGAGCACCCCTGTGGCTGTTCCCATCAACAATAAGTGTACCATTTTGGATACTGTTGGTGGGGACTACCTACCAGGGACAAATTGCAGTGGTTGCATCTCCAGCACCGAGACTGGACCCTCAGCTCAGAGGGGAAGGAGGGAAAAGAAGAGAGCAGTAGTGATAGGGGATTCGATAGTTAGGGGGACAGATAGGAGGTTTCGTGGAAGAGATCAAGAATCCCGAATGCTCTGTTGCCTCCCTGGTGCCAGAGTCCGTGGTATCTCGGATCGAGTTCCCAGTATTCTCAAGAGGGAGGGTGAGCAGCTGGATGCCGTGGTCCATGTAGGGACCAATGATGAGGGTTGGAAGAGTGAGGAGGTCCTGAAAGGTGAGTTTAGGGAGCTAGGTGCCAAGTTAAAGGACAGGACCTCCAGGATAGCAATCTCAGGATTGCTACCTGTGCCACATGCAGGTGGGTTTAGAAATAGTAAGATAGTGCAGCTCAACATGTGGCTGAAAACATGGTGCAGGAGGGAGGGCTTCAGATTTATAGATAACTGGGCAGTTTTCCAGGGAAGGTGGGACCTGTTCTGGCTGGATGGTTTATATCTGAACTGGAGGGGGACAAATATTCTTGCAGGTAAGTTTGCTAGAGAGGCTCCACTGGATTTAAACTAGATATGAGGGGGGAGGGTAACCAGAGTGTAGGAACAGATGTATGGGAGAAGGAAGAAAAAGAGGACAGTAAAGTTCTTTGTACTGTTAGAGATAAACAGAGCAGAAGAGGTGGAGAATCAGAGGTGGAGAATTGTAGCTATTAGTGAAACATGGTTGCAGGAGGAGTGTGATTGGCAACTAAATATTCCTGGATTTCGTTGCTTCAGGTGTGATAGAATTGGAGGGACAACAGGGGGAGGTGTTGCATTGCTTGTCAGAGAAAATATTACAGCAGTGCTCTGGCAGGATAGATTAGAGGGCTTGTCTAGGGAGACTATTTGGGTGGAAGTGAGGAATGGGAAAGGTGTAGTAACACTTATAAGGGTGTATTATTGACCACCTAATGGGGAGTGAGAATTGGAGGAGCAAATTTGCAAGGAGATAGCGGATATTTGTAGTAAGCACAGGGTTATGATTATAGGAGATTTTCCACACATAGACTGGGAAGCCCATACTGTAAAAGGGATGGATGATTTGGAGTTTGTAAAATGTGTGCAGGGTAGTTTTTTGCAGCAATACATAGGGTTACCAACTAGAGAAGGGGCAGTGTTGGATCTTCTGTTAGGGAATGAAATAGGTCAGGTGACGGAGGTATGTGTTGGGGAGCACTTCGGGTCCAGTGATCACAATGCCATTAGTTTCAATATAATTATGGAGAATGATAGGCTTGGACCCAGGGTTGAGATTTTTGATTGGAGAAAGGCTAACTTTGAGGTGATGCGAAAGGATTTAGAAGGAGTGGATTGGGACAATTTGTTTTATGGGAAGGATGTAATAGAGAAATGGCGGTCATTTAAAGGTGAAATTTTGAGGGTACAGAATCTTTATGTTCCTGTTAGGTTGAAAGGAAAGGCTAAACGTTTGAGAGAGCCATAGTTTTCAAAGGATATTGGAAACTTGGTTAGGAAAAAAGGAGATATCTACAATAAATATAGGCGGCATGGAATAAATGAGGTGCTCAAGGAATATAAAGAATGTAAGAAGAATCTTAAGAAAGAAATTAGAAAAGCTAAAAGATATGAGGTTGCTTTGGCAAGTAAGGTGAAAATAAATCCAAAGGGTTTCTACAGTTATATTAATAGGGCAACAGGATAGTGAGGGATAAAATTGGTCCCTTAGAGAATCAGAGTGGACAGCTATGTGTGGAGCCAAAAGAGATGGGGGAGATTTTGAACAATTTCTTTTCTTTGGTATTTACTAAGGAGAAGGATGTTGAATTGTGTAAGGTAAGGGAAATGAGTAGGGAAGTTATGGAAACTATGACGATTAAAGAGGAGGAAGTACTGGTGTTCTTAAGGAATATAAATGTGGATAAATCTCTGGGTCCTGACAGGATATTCCCTAGGACCTTGAGGGAAGTTTGTGTAGAGATAGCAGGGTCTCTGACAGAAATATTTCAAATGTCATTAGAAATGGGAATGGTGCCGGAGGATTGGTGTATTGCTCATGTGGTTCTATTGTTTAAAAAGGGTTCTAAGAGTAAACCTAGCAATTATAGGCTTGTCAGTTTGATGTCAGTAGTGGGTAAATTAATGGAGAGTATTTTAAGAGATGGTATAAATAATTATCTGGATAGACAGGGTCTGATTAGGAAAAGTCAACATGGATTTGTGTGTGGAAGGTTATGTTTGACAAATCTTATTGAATTTTTTGAAGAGGTTACGAGGAAGGTTGATGAGGGTAAAGCAGTGGATGTTGTCTATATGGACTTCAGTAAGGCCTTTGACAAGGTTCTGCACGGAAGGTTAGTTAGGAAGGTTCAAGACATGAAAACTTCCAAAGGGGGAGGGGGGTTGGAATACTTTTTGCTGGCATTGTACTACTGCCTCTGGATCCATTCTTAGTGCACTAGTTTTTTACTAACAGAAAAGAAACAAAATACTTTCTTTCTTATTCTCATCTTCCACCTGTGCTTACCCAAGCCTGCCCTCACCTTAATCGGTTGAGCTAAAGTTGGACCACTGTAACACTAGCCCACTCAACAATTATGATTCCATTTATAACTCCCTCTCTCTTTATTGTCTTCAAATTGACCTGCGCAGGAAATGTTATAAACAACAGCTGACATACAGTAAGTGACATTCATTCACAATGAACTGCACCTCTAGAAGCCAGAAAACTCCCTACCTGGCATCCATAGGTTGTTAAACTTAACTACTGAAATTAAAATCAAATGATCATTTCATTAAGTCTTTGGCAAATGAAGGATAGTCTCGGAGCCTGGTGTTGAAAACATTCTTACTGCACAGTCTTTAACTGTACTCATTTCTAAAATATAAGCCCTGATGATGTTTCAGCAAGAAATGCTGGACCAGTTGACCATGAGGAGAGAGTGAGCGGATTAGTTCTGGTGCAGGATCATCTTGGTTGAGATCAGTAGGAACATAGTTTCATTGGCTCTTTTGGGTTTATTTTATTTGGAGATACAGTGTGGAACAAGATCTTCTGGCCCTTTGAGCTGCACCACCCAGCAGCTCCTGATTTAACCCTAGCCTAATCACAGGAAAATTTACAATGACCTATTAACCTACTAATCAGTGTGTTTTTGGACAATGGGAGGAAATCTGAGAACCTGGAGGAAACCCACACATTCCATGGGGAGAATGTACAGACTCTTTTCAGATGATATTGGAATTGAAATCCAGATTCTGACGTCCCAAATTGTAATAGCGTTATGCTAACTGCTATTTTACTGTGGCCACCGTTGCTTTGTGGTGATAGTGGAACCATTGTGTAGGTTCTTGGAATCTTCAGACTTTTAAGATCCTGATGTGAAGAACACCACTGCTCATGTTTCTCTTTAGGGATGGGACATCCCATCCACAAGTGTCTCAGGTCAACTCTCTTAACATGAAGCATCCCTGGATACTGACAGGAACAGCAAATCCAAGAGTCAGAGAAGCTGTGCTAGTCAATAGCACAACACAATGTGTAAAGTGTCTATCAGTATCAGTGACCTGGAAAGTAAGGGTGTCAGTAACAATGCCCTACCCAAGGCCAGACCACACTGTGTAAAAGGGAAGTCCTTTCTAAGGTCAAGATTCTCTAGAGCTTTGGCCAGACCTTCAGAAGGGGAACATCTTCTGACTTCAGCGCTCTTGGATGCAATTCTATGTTGTCTGAGATTATCCCATCTGTGCCAACATGTCCTGTGCTTCACGTCTTATGCTAATTGCTTCTTCTGCACAAGAAAATGATTTGAGACCATCAACATAGAAATGCCTCTATGTACCTCCATGGTTCAGTCCCGAGTTCCTTCTCTCCCTCAAAAGCTGTCCTCTTAAGGCCATAGATTGGCACAGTTCATGAGGGGCAGATACCAAAGACATGCCCTCTCATGTGGTACTCTAGAACCTCATTGTCCAGTTGGTGGTTATGAAACCACAAGAATCTGAAGTAGTCTCAATGATCAACTCTCACGAGGAAGTAAAGTGGCCTCGATGATCCTCTCACTAGAAAATTGTGGAACATTTGTTCCATGCCTGCCATCACTGACAGACTCAGCTCCGAAGCACATGAGGACCCTGAGCAGACTGTTATCGAGGTTGGGACCCAGCGAGAACACACTATTTAGTGATGTGACATTAAAATACACACTTGAATCAACAACAATTTGTACTTGTGCAGGGTTTTGGGATTGCTAAACACCAACGTTGGGCAAATACCAGTTTTCTTTGTTGGGATCTGGTGGAGGCATGATGTTCCTGACATATCTCTCCATGAACTCAGCACAATGATCTTTCATCACTGGCCTCCTTCACAATGTGTGACATGAGTCAGCTAATGGGCTTCCTCACAGTTGTTTGGTAGGAGTTGTCATGGAGAGTGAAAAGGAAGGGGAACTATCCAACTGCTTGACTTCTCTTTGCTATACTCTTTGTTCATGATTTGAAGGAAGGACTCATCTTCAATGGAAATTGCTAGCTTATAATCTTATTCCAATTGACAGAAGACCAGTTAGCTTAAGTTTGGTTGAGCAGGGGTGAGAATGGTAGAGTGCTTGGTTTGCTTACCTATACAAACTTCTCTTTCATACAAGTTCTACTCTCACAGGGTCTGAAATGACTTGGACATCCATTCCCCAGGACAATAGACTTAAATGTGCTGACAGGGGTTTGATGAGCTCCATAAAGGCAGACTTTACCCACTATGACCCAACCCAGATCCAAACATTAGGCGTAAGGTGCATTGTGCCAAATATTGTGCTGTTCAAGTACTTAAGTGCATGGATCATGTCTCTGCCAAGCAACAAGAGAATCTCAGTTGAAGAGTCAAGTGGGGGAATCTTGTCAGCCATGTCCTTAAGATGTAAATGACTGTGCTCAATGCTCCCATCATCTAATATCACATATGCTTCATTTTTTTTCTTGGGATGTCCTTTCGGGTAGATGTTGGCTAGACATGTTTTAGAGCAGCATTTGGCTTAGAAGCCTTCCCCACATACCTCTGTGCATGAGGAAGCAGTTACATCTAATAGATGTTCAGCTGACTCCACACCGTGCTCTGCTCTGGGTGTGCCAGAACCAAGGTGCTGGCCCTGAAAGAAGAGCTTATATGTGTTGTCACTGTTGCACTCAGTGCAGTGTATGACAGCTTCACCATTTTTGCCTGGTGTGCCGCTGAAGCACAACATTTAAAACGTAAGTGTCGAGTGCTTCTTTAGAAAGCGTCTCCAGTCTGCAAGAGTGTTTTCTGTGAAACCTCTGCATTTCCTTAAGGGATGAGATTTCTTATGGACAAGACAAGGACTATCAGAGTTCATGACAGAGTTTTCTACGTCAGGTTTGTTTACCATGATAGGGGTGCTGGTTTCCCAAGTTTTTACTGGAGACTTCTCTTTGAGTGAGCTGTTACTGGAAATTGAGAGCATAAAACTAAGGTTACTTTGCATTTATGTGTGGCAGTAGATGAACTCCACAAAGAATGAAAATTGTGGGCATGATGCTTGGTTTTATATCT
The DNA here is from genome assembly GCF_030144855.1 of Hypanus sabinus. Lineage (NCBI taxonomy): Eukaryota > Metazoa > Chordata > Chondrichthyes > Myliobatiformes > Dasyatidae > Hypanus > Hypanus sabinus. The sequence goes on from NC_082707.1 coordinate 37,864,967, forward strand.
GAACCCTTCAGTTATCCACTGCTCTTGTATGTTGTTTGGTGGTTTCTCCACTATAGGATTTATTCCTCTTGTGGTGTCTAAGTAATTCAGTCTGTGTGACTAGGCATAGCTCAAATGGCATCTAAAATTAAAGGGATCGGAAGTGGAGAGAGTAAGCAGTTTCAAATTGCTGGGTGTCAATATCTCTGAGATCCTAACCTGATCCCAACATACCAATGAAGCTATAAAGAAGGTAAGGCAGTGGTTGTATTTCAATGGGAGTTTGAGGAGATTTGGTTTGTCTCCTAAAACACTGAAACTTCTATAGATGTACCGTGGAGAGCATTCAGTCTGGCTGCATCACCATCTGGTATGAAGGGGGGGGGGGGGGTGGGGTTTGGTGGGGGGAGCTACTGCTCAGGATCTAAGTAAGCTATAGGAAGTTTACATCTTGGCTACCAGCCTCCATTGTATCCAGGACATTTTCAAGGAGTGGTGCCTCAGAAAGCACGTCTATCATTAAGGACCCCCACCACCCAGGACATGCCCTCTTCTCATTGTTACCATCAGGTTGGAGGTATAGAAGTCTGAAGGCACACACTCAGTGACTCAGGAACAGTTCCTTTCCATTTGCCATCTGATTTCTAAATGGACGTTGAACTCCAGAACACTACCTCACTATTTTTAAAAGTTTGTTTTTGCACTATTTATTTTAATTTAACTATTTAAAATACATATATATCTTACTGTAATTCAGTTTTTTCCATATTTATTGCATTGTAATACTGCCATTAAGTTAACAAATTCGATGACAGAAGACAGTGATATTAAACCTGATTCTGAATCCGATGAGGTAACCCTAACTTTTTTTGCAGCTTGCAGTTCTGATAACAGAGCTGCAAGGTCCAGTAGTTTCCAGGATGTGAGAGCTTTGAAAAGTCGCTGTCTGCTGAAGAGAGATTTTTCAATTGCCTCTGGAGTGCTATAGCATTTGTCCAGCCTGTGTCATAGCATTTGTAAACCCTAGACTTTGACAAATTAGGAGAATAGACAAAGAAGTAGCAAATGGAATATAGTGTAGGGGAGTGTATGGTCATGCACTTTAGTAGAAGGAATAAAGATGTAGACTATTTTCTAAATGGGGAGAAAATTCAAAAATCAGAGGTTCAGAGGGACTTGGCAGTATTTGAGCAAGATTTCCTATAAGTTAACTTCTAGGTTGAGTTGGTGTTAAGGAAGGCAAGAGCAATGTTGAGCATTCATTTCAAGAGGACTTGAATATCATAAAACATCGGAGCAGAATTAGTCCATTTGGCCCATCTAGTCTGCTCTGCAATTTCATTATGACTGATCCATTTCCCTCTCAGCCCCAATATCCTGCCTTCTCCTTGTATCCCTTCATACCCTCGCTAATCAAGAAGCTATCCACCTCTTCCTTAAATATACCCAATATCTTGGCCTCCACAGGCACCTGTGGCAATGAATTCCACAGATTCAATATAAGTGCAAGGATGTGATGCTGAGGCTTTAGGAAGCGTTATTCAGACTGCACTTGGAGTACTATGAACAGCTTATGACCACTTATCTAAGTAAAAATGTGCTGGCTTTGGAGAGGGTCCAGAGGAAGTTCATACAAATGGTTCCAGGAATGAAAGGGTTATCACATGAGGAGCATTTGATGGCTCTTGGCCTGTTCTTACTGGAGCTTAGATGAATGGGGGTGGGAGGAGTATCTCATTGAAACCTTTTGAATATTGAAGGGCTTAAACAGAATGGATGTGGAGAGGATATTTCCTATATTTGGTGAGTTTAGGACCAGAGGGCACAGCCTCAGAATCGTGGGACATCCATTTAGAACAGAGATGAGAAGGAATTTCTTTAGCCAGTGGATGGTGAAACTGTACTAATTATTGCAGTGGATGGCTGTGGAGGCCAAGTCACTGAGTACATTTAAAGCAGGGTTGAAGCATTATTGGTTCGTCAGGGTTCCAAATGTTACACAGAAGAAGGCAGGAAAATAGGTTAAGAGGGATAAAAAATCGGCCATTATGGAATGGCTGAGCACATTTGATCAGCTGAGCAGCCTAAGTTTTCTCCTTTGTCTTGTCGCACTTCTGGCAGAGTATCTTATAAGTCATAGCAGTGTGTAAAACTAAAGTTTAGGAATGGGTACAGTATCCATAGGGATAATAGCAGAAAATAACCATTTGTTACAAAGGTTTGTGTTTATAATAGTTTATGTGATAGAACTTGTTGAAGAAAACAATTAACTCCTTTCAAACTGAAGGCTTGGTCAATAAATTACAGTGAAAATGGTACAGAATTTCAGAATTAAAGCATGTGTTACTTGTGTATTGCTGGAAGATGGAAATGACAAATATAAATTTGGAAATAAAAGGTAGAAATTGAGTAAGAGAGTATATTTGAAATCTCCATTTACTTCCTAGAACTTGGTTGGTCTCTACTCTTTATCTAGGACAATGCTTAATGCTAGTATTTAAATAAGAGAATTGAATTTTAACACACACACACACTTTTATTGATAAGTTATTTTGAAAGTAATGATTCGTACCGGTACATGATTTATAGGGATCTCCATCATACCCAGTCTTGCATTTACATGAGTAATTTCCAACTGTGTTATGACAGTCTGCATTTTCTGGACATACGGATGTATTACTGCATTCATCAATATCTGAAAGATGATTAATACAGATCTAATTTTACTTAGCTGAATTACTTCCATCTCTTAAAAAACAGTATACTTGATCTATAGGAAAAGGATACTATACCTGGGTATGTATGAGTTATAGAGAGTGTACTCACACACACACACCATATTTATATTTCAGATATGAACATAAATCTTTCAGGTTATTTTTCTAAGAGTATTTCTCTTTCACAATTCTTTGTTTTTTACTGTTTCTCAGCCATTCCTTTTATTACCTGTTTTTTTTTAACTGATCGCGGCAAAGAGGCTAGACTGCGCAGGCGCGTGATGTAGCGTGTCAAAGGTTTAAAAAGAAAGACCGCCATATACAGCGGCCATCGTTGGAGTGGACTGAGGTAGGGTGGGTCGGCTTTGGCTCAATCAGGCTTCGGCGAGAACAGGCAGAGGTGAGGTTTGAATGGGGCATGACTGTGCAAGTGCTTGAAAGTCGGCACGTGAGGCAGCGAGAGAATTTAAATAGTGAGCAGAGGCTGAGTATGAGCTTCACTCCAGGTAAGGTAAGGCCGGGTAAGCTCCTTTAATTAATCTCATTAGATTAGGAGTAGGTAATGGAGGCAGCAGTTAGGACAGTTGAGTGCTCCGTTTGCAGTATGTGGGAAGTCAGGGTGAGCACTGTTGTCCCTGATGACTACACCTGCAAAAGGTGCATCCAGCTGCAGCTCCTGACAAACCGTGTTAGGGAACTGGAGCTGGAGCTGGAGCTGGATGAACTTCAGGAGGCAGAAGTGGAATTATACAGGAGTTTCAGGGAGATGGTCACCCCTAGGAGTTAGGAGACAGGTAGTTGGGTGACTGTCAGGGGAGGGAAGGGAAATAGACAGGAAGAGCAGAGCACCCCTGTGGCTGTTCCCATCAACAATAAGTGTACCATTTTGGATACTGTTGGTGGGGACTACCTACCAGGGACAAATTGCAGTGGTTGCATCTCCAGCACCGAGACTGGACCCTCAGCTCAGAGGGGAAGGAGGGAAAAGAAGAGAGCAGTAGTGATAGGGGATTCGATAGTTAGGGGGACAGATAGGAGGTTTCGTGGAAGAGATCAAGAATCCCGAATGCTCTGTTGCCTCCCTGGTGCCAGAGTCCGTGGTATCTCGGATCGAGTTCCCAGTATTCTCAAGAGGGAGGGTGAGCAGCTGGATGCCGTGGTCCATGTAGGGACCAATGATGAGGGTTGGAAGAGTGAGGAGGTCCTGAAAGGTGAGTTTAGGGAGCTAGGTGCCAAGTTAAAGGACAGGACCTCCAGGATAGCAATCTCAGGATTGCTACCTGTGCCACATGCAGGTGGGTTTAGAAATAGTAAGATAGTGCAGCTCAACATGTGGCTGAAAACATGGTGCAGGAGGGAGGGCTTCAGATTTATAGATAACTGGGCAGTTTTCCAGGGAAGGTGGGACCTGTTCTGGCTGGATGGTTTATATCTGAACTGGAGGGGGACAAATATTCTTGCAGGTAAGTTTGCTAGAGAGGCTCCACTGGATTTAAACTAGATATGAGGGGGGAGGGTAACCAGAGTGTAGGAACAGATGTATGGGAGAAGGAAGAAAAAGAGGACAGTAAAGTTCTTTGTACTGTTAGAGATAAACAGAGCAGAAGAGGTGGAGAATCAGAGGTGGAGAATTGTAGCTATTAGTGAAACATGGTTGCAGGAGGAGTGTGATTGGCAACTAAATATTCCTGGATTTCGTTGCTTCAGGTGTGATAGAATTGGAGGGACAACAGGGGGAGGTGTTGCATTGCTTGTCAGAGAAAATATTACAGCAGTGCTCTGGCAGGATAGATTAGAGGGCTTGTATAGGGAGACTATTTGGGTGGAAGTGAGGAATGGGAAAGGTGTAGTAACACTTATAAGGGTGTATTATTGACCACCTAATGGGGAGTGAGAATTGGAGGAGCAAATTTGCAAGGAGATAGCGGATATTTGTAGTAAGCCCAGGGTTATGATTATAGGAGATTTTCCACACATAGACTGGGAAGCCCATACTGTAAAAGGGATGGATGATTTGGAGTTTGTAAAATGTGTGCAGGGTAGTTTTTTGCAGCAATACATAGGGTTACCAACTAGAGAAGGGGCAGTGTTGGATCTTCTGTTAGGGAATGAAATAGGTCAGGTGACGGAGGTATGTGTTGGGGAGCACTTCGGGTCCAGTGATCACAATGCCATTAGTTTCAATATAATTATGGAGAATGATAGGCTTGGACCCAGGGTTGAGATTTTTGATTGGAGAAAGGCTAACTTTGAGGTGATGCGAAAGGATTTAGAAGGAGTGGATTGGGACAATTTGTTTTATGGGAAGGATGTAATAGAGAAATGGCGGTCATTTAAAGGTGAAATTTTGAGGGTACAGAATCTTTATGTTCCTGTTAGGTTGAAAGGAAAGGCTAAACGTTTGAGAGAGCCATGGTTTTCAAAGGATATTGGAAACTTGATTAGGAAAAAAGGAGATATCTACAATAAATATAGGCAGCATGGAATAAATGAGGTGCTCAAGGAATATAAAGAATGTAAGAAGAATCTTAAGAAAGAAATTAGAAAAGCTAAAAGATATGAGGTTGCTTTGGCAAGTAAGGTGAAAATAAATCCAAAGGGTTTCTACAGTTATATTAATAGGGCAACAGGATAGTGAGGGATAAAATTGGTCCCTTAGAGAATCAGAGTGGACAGCTATGTGTGGAGCCAAAAGAGATGGGGGAGATTTTGAACAATTTCTTTTCTTTGGTATTCACTAAGGAGAAGGATGTTGAATTGTGTAAGGTAAGGGAAATGAGTAGGGAAGTTATGGAAACTATGACGATTAAAGAGGAGGAAGTACTGGTGTTCTTAAGGAATATAAATGTGGATAAATCTCTGGGTCCTGACAGGATATTCCCTAGGACCTTGAGGGAGGTTAGTGTAGAAATAGCAGGGTCTCTGACAGAAATATTTCAAATGTCATTAGAAATGGGAATGGTGCCGGAGGATTGGTGTATTGCTCATGTGGTTCTATTGTTTAAAAAGGGTTCTAAGAGTAAACCTCGCAATTATAGGCTTGTCAGTTTGATGTCAGTAGTGGGTAAATTAATGGAGAGTATTTTAAGAGATGGTATAAATAATTATCTGGATAGACAGGGTCTGATTAGGAAAAGTCAACATGGATTTGTGTGTGGAAGGTTATGTTTGACAAATCTTATTGAATTTTTTGAAGAGGTTACGAGGAAGGTTGATGAGAGTAAAGCAGTGGATGTTGTCTATATGGACTTCAGTAAGGCCTTTGACAAGGTTCTGCACGGAAGGTTAGTTAGGAAGGTTCAATCGTTAGGTATTAATATTGAAGTAGTAAAATGGATTCAACAGTGGCTGGATGGGAAATGCTGGAGAGTAATGGTGGATAACTGTTTGTCAGGTTGGAGGCCAGTGACTAGTGGTGTGCCTCAGGGATCTGTACTGGGTTCAATGTTGTTTGTCATATACATTAATGATCTGGATGATGGGGTGGTTAATTGGATTAGTAAGTACGTAGATGACTCTAAGGTAGGTGGCGTTGTGGATACTGAAGTCGGTTTTCAAAGTTTGCAGAGAGATTTAGGCCAGTTAGAAGAGTGGGCTGAACGATGGCAGATGGAGTTCAATGCTGCTAAGTGTGAGGTACTACATTTTGGTAGGAATAATCCAAATAGGACATACATGGTAAATGGTAGGGCATTGAAGAATGCAGTAGAACAGAGTGATTTAGGAATAATAATGCATAGTTCCTTGAAGGTGGAATCTCATGTGGATAGGGTGGTGAAGAAAGCTTTTGCTATGTTGGCCTTCATAAATCAGAACATTGAGTATAGAAGTTGGGATGTAATGTTAAAATTGTACAAAGCATTGGTAACGCCGAACTTGGAGTATTGTGTAGAGTTCTGGTCACCGAATTGTAGGACAGATGTCAACAAAATAGAGAGAGTACAGGGAAAATTTACTAGAATGTTACCTGGGTTTCAGCACCTAAGTTACAGGGAAAGATTGAACAAGTTAGGTCTTTATTCTTCGGAGCGTAGAAGGTTGAGGGGGGATTTGATAGAGGTATTTAAAATTATGAGGGGGATAGATAGAGTTGACATGGATAGGCTTTTTCCATTGAGAGCAGGGGAGATTCAAACAAGAGGATATGAGTTGAGAGTTAAGGGGCAAAAGTTTAGGGGTAACACCAGGGGAAACTTCTTTACAGTGGTAGCTGTGTGGAATGAGCTTCTAGTAGACGTGGTAGAGGCAGGTTCGGTATTCTCATTTAAAGCAAAATTGGATAGGTATATGGACAGTAAAGGAATGGAGGGTTATGGGCTGAGTGCGGGTCAGTGGGATTAGGTGAGAGTAAGCGTTTGGCATGGACTAGAAGGGCTGCGATGGCCTGTTTCTGTGCTGTAATTGTTATATGGTTACTTATCATTCTCACACCTGTGTTAATGCAGGGTCAACCAACATAATCTACTGTCATTTGTATGTTATATAAGTATTATCAGAGATTGCATTTTCAATATTAAACAAAATATAACTTATTTCAAATGTGTATTTATTGATTTCATGCCACAAAGATAGATTGTCAGGGTATTACATAATCAGGCATTTAGATTTATTCTACATAATTTTCTTAACACTGAGGGTTCAGCTAGAAGATTAAATGAGATAAATTGGAGCAAAGGATATCATGAGGAAATTTGACAAGGCACTGCAAATCATGATATTTTTGGGGAAGGACTCTGTTCCCATCAGCAAATGGTCAAGGACCAAGGCACCTATTTATATTAATAAGCAAAACTGTAATAGGGGACATGGAGAAAACTTTTTTCCCAAGCATATAATTATAATCTGGAATTCATCACCTCTGCTTGTAGGAAGCAATCAGTTTATTCAAAAGGTAATTCAAGGCACTTGAGAGAGAATAATTAGCAATCAATAGGACAGGAGTATGGGAATGTATTTGTTAAGATTGCTGTGCTATAAGCAGGCATAAACCCGATATGCCATGGCAAGTTGTTTCATTAACTTGTGGCTGTTATTTTAGTTCCATTCCCGTGACGTGAGACTCCTGTGATTTGTGTAGCATGCTCAAATCCTCGTGCATGGACAGACTGAAGCAACTTGGAAATGATCCCATACACTGCAGCACATGGTAAGAGCATTTTTTGGTTAAAGTGTGGGATCTGCCTCCCTCAATTTTGACAGTGACTTACAATTGAAAGTTACTATGTAGAACAGTCTCTTTAGGGAAGGAGAGGAGGACTGTGTCCAAATAAAAATTATGTAGTAAGTGTAATCTATGCAAATAATTTTTGTTTGAGAGACAAAAAAACATTAGCTTTCCCCTACCATTTGGAAGCTAGTCCTGAGCCAAAGCACAAGTTCTACATTCAATGATGCAGGTTGCTTGATGTCTTCTTACCAAAAAAAATACTTGATGGTGGTATGCAATGCACTTTGGTGAATTGAGCACTGTCCCACCAAATGGAGAGAAAATGCTTCTGCATGGGATGAGACTAAATCTCCACCAGTCACACTGGGCTAAATCAATGTAGCATTTTGTGCCAAAGAACAACCATGGTCCTGAGCACAATTCCTCCTTCGCTTTTGATCAGCTCATTTACCAGAATCAGTATTTCTTTGAATCAGTGATCTGTGTGATCTGCCTCCCTCAATTCTTACATTGCATAGATTTAATAAGGCAGTATGTTGAGCTCCACCAGTAGAATGCTTGTTGCTCCTTATCCCAGCATCTGCAGTCTCTTGCATATCCATTGCAGCTTTGTGATGCTACTTCTCAGAGTATACATGAACACATTGCATGAGCAAATTTGGGGTACTACTGGTGGTATTTTGTCAAGCTGTGAAATGGTAATGCTTTCAATTATTGGCAGAATTGTGTTCTGATTTGTAATGTTATCAATTATTTTCTTTTAACAATAATAAAGTCATTTAGCAAATGACAGTATCAGTTGAAGATGCTGTTGATTGCAGATTATATCTAAAAATGACAAGATTCTTTACAAATATTGCTCCTTTTGAACTTCTTTTAGTAATATTATTTATGTTTGGGTAATAATTGTTGGTTCCTTACCGATACACAAGGAGTGGTTCATTGGGTTCACCGTGTAACCCTCGTAACAGCTGCAGTTGTAACTTGCAATCACGTTTGTGCAAATCTGTTCGCAAGAGGATATATTTTCTAGGCACTCATCTAAATCTACAATGCCAAATCAATACAGACAAAATCAGTTTGAGACACTTTCTTTGCACCGATCCATATGACCATAAGATATAAAGAGAAGAATTATGCCATTCAGCCAATCGCATCTCCTCCACCATTTGACCATGGCTGATTTATTATCCCTCTCTGGGAGCAGCATTTTGTATTGTAGCTTCTGTTTCAGTCGTGGAACCGTTCTAAATTGCTCCCTTAAAATTTCCTGCAATTTCACTGGGCAAGTTACATAAATAAAAATGCGTTAAACTGGGTGATACCTAAATAAAATAATATGATTAATTCTTTAAATCTATAATGTTCTTAAGACATTAAGTTTAAGAATTAGTTATTTGATAAATGCATCAGATTCAATTTTCAAAACTCTAGTCCAATATTAAAGCAACAAAAAATTATGATGTAAAAGTCCAACTATTTCAATGGTCAGCATTTTACTATTAAGAATCCTTATTAGTATTATACTTATTTTTATTTTGACCTTTTTATTTCCATTATGGTGAACGTATTTTAATAATGCACATCAGCAAATAGAAAGCAAAAATGCTCCTACCAAAACATTTTAACCCATCGCCTTTTAAATTATCTGGGCAAGGAGCACAGGTATATCCTTCCAGAGGTGCAGGTTGATCCTTGCAGGTGTCATTCAGGAAGCATTGATTATCCTGGCAAGCATCAAAATCTTCACTGCAATAATCGCCCGTGTAAGCTGGCGTGCAGGAACAGCTGGGGATCTAAATAATGAACTGAGTATTTAGATGGACAGCTTTAGATGCATTAGAATTTTTTTATTTGTTACATTTGCTTTTACTGCCTTTACCAACATTAGGTGTAGTAACACAGGAGCGGAACTGACCACCATAAAATCTTATTAATGAATGAATATTTTGTCCTCTTGTCAATCATGTAAATAATAGAAACATATAAACATCAAAAACCTAAAGCACAATACAGGCCCTTCAGCACACAAAGTTGCGCTGAACATGTTCCTACCTTAGAAGTTACTAGGCTTACCTATAGCACCCTATTTTACTAAGCTCCATGTACCTATCTAAAAGTTTCTTAAAAGACCCTATCATATCCACCTCCACCACTGTTGCTGGCAGTCCATTCCATGCACTCACCACTCTCTGAGTAAAAAACTTACCCCTGACATCTCCTCTGTACCTACTCCCAAGCACCTTAAACCTGCATCTTCTTGTGGCAACCATTTCATCCATGGGGAAAAGCCTCTGGCTATCCACACGATCAATGCTTCTCATCATGTTATACACCTCTATCAGGTCACCTCTCATCCTCTGTTGCTCCAAGGAGAAAAGGCCAAGTTCACTCAACCTATTCTCATAAGGCATGCTCCCCAATCCAGGCAACATCCTTGTAAATCTCCTCTGCACCATTTCTATTGAATCTATATCCTTTCTGTAGTGAGGTGACCAGAACTGAGCACAGTACTCCAAGTGGAGTCTGACTAGGGTCCTATATAGCTGCAACATTACCTCTCTGCTCCTAAATTCAATACCATGATTGATGAAAGCCAATACACTGTACGCCTTCTTAACCACCAAATCTGTGTTGTTAATTCTGTATCTGATACTGGACCATAAGATATGGGAGCAGAATCTAGTCAGTCCATCTCGTCTACTTCATGTCTGATTTATCAGCCCTCTCGAACCCATTCCTCAGCCTTTTCCACATGATCTTTGATGCCTTGATTGATCAAGAGCCTATCAAGTTCTGCTTTGAACGTACCCAATGACTGGTCCTTCACAGCAGTCTGTGGCAATTAATTCCACAGATCCACCAGTCTCTGACTAAAGAAATAACCAGTTTGATATTCAGTTCTACTATGTAAGCCTTAAGCAGAAATGGAAGCTTGTAACAAGTTGATATTTTGCTTTCAAGATGGTTATGTTTCAATCTATATCTGACAAACTGTACTTTGAGCTGCTGAATGAATCAGGTAACCTCTTAAATGACCAAATATGCATTGTTTGAGTAATAAAAAAATCTCTTACAGCTAACATACCTTAAAGATAGAATTGTTCTTTGACATTCTGAAGATTGATCTGGAATAATCACAGCTTGAGTTGATGCTGCAGTTGCATAATGTAAGAGTCAGTCCCAATTCAGATACTCCCTTAGAATCATTGGCTATTACTACTGCAAAGACCGGAGTGGAAGTTGTTGGATGCCAAGAGAAGTTTCCATTTTCTACAGGCAAAAAAGAGAATTCATACACAATTTAAGTTACACATTCATATTCTGACATGTTTAAATTTGTACAGAAAAATACTTTATTAATAAATGTAGTTTTTGAAAGATGGTTAGTGCAATAATTTTATTGTCAGTGAATTCCATTTGGGGTCTGGTACCTGCCGCTTTCTGTAAGGAGTTGGTACATTTTCCCTGTGACCATATGGATTTCCTCCCGATATTCCATTTTCATCCCACATTCCAAAGACTTATGGTTAGGGCTACAGTACTAAATTGAGGGCATGTGATGTTGGTGCTGGAAATGAGGTGACACTTGTGGGCTGCTGTCAGCACATCGTTGGATTGTGTTGGTTGTTCACACAGATAAACCACAGATCACTCTATGTACATGAGACAAATAAAGCTAATCTTTATTTTTAAGTTGCCTTTACTTGTGCTGTTACCAATAATGGACAACACTGATATTAACTATTGTCATCAAAAGGAAAACGTGACCAGGTTAAGATCCTAACTAATTGTACAGAGAAGTAATTCAGAGCATGTGACAGAGGAGCAGAGTTCGTTCAGTCTGCTCCACCATTTCATCAATGCTAGTGGTGGCGCTGAGGTGGTGCGATAGCACCAGCATAAATTACAATAGCACCACCAAGAAATTAACTGAAATTTGACATAGAAATTGCAGCTGCTTTCTCTGTACAGTTTGGAATACAGCTTGTTTTTCCATTTGACCTAATGAAACAGCGCCCCCAATTACCATAACACCCACGCAGCAATAAAGTTATAAACTCTGTCCTAGTCTAAGGTCAGATCCACTCTACACTTCTGCTTATTCATTCGTTGTCAATGTCTTGTCGTTGCTGTCCTGACTCAGATCAGTTAAGCTGATCTAAGGTCACTTAATGTGGTGATGTCACTCACTCTGACTCACACGAGAGATTGATAGTATACATACATTGTGCAGATTCCAGGCGCAGGTCCATGGTCTCGTGAGAGTAACAGATGCCACACAGACAGACATTGTGCTTTTACAAGCTAGCGTGGGCCTAGCACGTGCTTATTTTGGCCGGCATGAAAAATGGATCGATTTTTAGTTTGTAAACTACCTCATCCACAGGAATCAGTGGTATCTCAGCCTGAGCCTGTCTTAATTGAAATTGACATGCAGAAAGAGGTAAGTGGGGATGAGGATGACAGCAGCTCATCGAAGGAGTGTGAGGGCGAAGTAGAGGAAAAAGAAATGGAGCAGGATTCAGAAGAGAATGTGGATGAAGCTGCTCTTAGTGCTCTTGGGAATACTGTTAGTGATGTTAGCCAGCAGCCTGAGGAAGGACCCCACCGGCCAGCATTGAAAAAGTACCCATCGCAACAGTTTGGCAATCAGCAAAGGAGTTTTATTCATGGCTGGTTTGACCTGTACTCCTGGCTCGAATATTCGATCACAAAATATACTATGCTCTGCTTTGCATGCAGGCATTTCCTGTGTGGTTCCATTCTGAGTCTATCTTCACTGTCACTGGTTACCACAACTGGCGGAAAGCTACAACAGCTTTCAAAACCCACCATGTAAGTGCAGCTCACAAGTTTGCTATGGAGGTATGGGCCGAATTCAGATTGAGAAAACAAGACGGTTCAAGATTGGGAAATATGCTTGATAAAGGACATGCAAAGACTGTCCAAGAAAATCGTCACTATATGAGAACAGTAGCTGAGTCTCTACGCTATACTGTGTGCCAAGGCATTGCCCAGCGAGGACACCGGGAGGATGATGGATTTGGCAAAAGAGGAAACTTTGTTGAGTTGCTCAGTGTAATTGGGCAGTTTGATAAGACTGTAGGTAAAAAAAAAAATAGGGGACAATTCTGGAAATGCAAAAAACACCCATCACGATATCCAAAATGATATTATGGGTATTATGGCAGATATGGTCAGACGTCAAATAAGTGTAGAAATCAAGGAGGCTGGACACTTTGCCATCATGGTGGATGAAAGTAAAGACTTGAATAAAAAGGAACAAATATCTGTGGTGTTGCAGTATTTGAATAATGAAACAGTGCTTGAAGAATTCTTGCACTTCACTCCAGCAGAAGGGTTGGACGCAGAGTCACTTCTTAAAAGCATTGAACAGACACTCGCCCAATGTGTTATTGATAAGAACGCGTGTATAGGTCAGTGTTATGACGGGGTGGCAGTGATATCCGGGTGCAATAATGGGGTACAAGAGAGGTTCAGGAAAGAGGTCCCACAGCCATTATATATATACTGCCGTGCTTACAGACTTAACCTTGTTTTAGTGGATGTTGTGAGCAATGTACCACAAGCGGGTGAGTTTTTTGAAACTGTGCAACTGCTTTACAATTTCTTCTCAAACTCTGTTGCCCTCAATCTTTTCATGAAGAAACAGAGAGAACTGGAATCAACTGCACAGCCAATGGAGTTGAAGAAATTGTCAGATACACACTGGGCATGGCAGTATACAGCTTTATGGGCTATAAGGAAATCACTCCCTGCCAATCTAGCTACATTACAGGATATTATGGGTCAACCAAATGCACGGGGGAAAACGGAGGCCAGAGCTGTAAATGGACTGATTGACCAGCAGTTTGCTTTACTTCTCACTCAGTTTGAGGATTTATTCCAAGTCACCAAGTTCATGTCAGACCAGCTACAATCTCCCAGTTTGGAGCTTTCATCTGCTGTGGACTTGGCTCAGTCTGTTATCGATGCACTCTCAGCAAAATGGGGAGAGGAATCATGAAGTGAAATTCAGGCAAGAGCTAGGGACCTGTGCGTCAATGCCGGTATACAGAGCAGACCACATGAAAGGAGACAGGCCCAGCCACCCCGCTGCCTACATGATTTTGTTGTTGAGGCCCAAACCGAACGCACACCTGTCACATCCTCTGATGACCTTCATAAGCACTGTCTCTATCCAGTTATAGACAGACTTCTGACTGAAATGAAAAGACGGTTCTCAATTGAGACTGGGGGTGTTCTGACTGGAGTCTCAGCATTGAGTCACAAACACAAGCTCTTCCTAGACAAGAATTGTCTTTGGCCAGTGGCCGAATACTATGGAGTGACTGAAGTGAACCTAACTGCAGAGCTACATCAGGTTTGGCGTCTGGGGAAACAAAACAAAAGCAAGGACAGACAGTGAATGACACAGTGGAATTTCTAGCTCTAATGAGACCCTACTGCAATGCATTCATAGATTTATACAAACTAATCTGCATATTACTGACTCTGCCTCATGCGATCAGAGTTTCTCTTGCCTCAGACGCTTCAAAAACTACCTAAGGAATAGCAGCAGCGATGGTTGGAACAGCAACTTGGCCCTGTTGGCCATAAACAGCTGGAGGACCAAGGCCCTTGACATCCAGAAAAACATTGATGCTTTTGCCACCAATCACAACAACAGACGGATTGTGCTTCTCTGAAAACTTCAATGGTGAGTGCAGTCGATTTTTAAAAAATTTGGGCCTAGATGAATGCTGATTATAATTATTATTTTGTGGTTGATACCCCATAGTCCTTATGTTTCCTGCAAATCCTAAAATATTACATTTACTGTTATTAAGCCTACTGGTTTTGCTTACACTTCCAAACGGTGATTCCGTTGACTTTTGTTTTAAATACAGTAGCCGAATTAATTAAGAATTGCATGGTCAGTGTACTATTTGTCCAACTTCTGGTAAAGCCTTACATCTGTTGTTTGCCTTGTTTGACTTTAATAACGGTGCATCTTTTGGCATTTTTTGTCCATGTAATGTGAATAGCAGTGGACTTTGTGGGTTAGTGTTGTGTTTTTCAGTTGAAAAGCACACATTTGACGTTGATTGCGGGACTGGGGCGTGATTCGTGTTGTGTGCTGCAGGTCCAATGCTCTGTTAGTTTGTTTGTTTATGCTCTGTGTAGCCCGGGTTGTCTCCGATGCTGTTGACACAGTCACCGTCCACTTATATATTAGATCTATCAATTGCTGTTGCTTGTGAATCAACAGAGGCATTTATAGTAGGCACTTAATGCTTGAAAATGCTTTTCAACGCCACGCGGCTAGCCTTGCGAATACATATTACCATACAGTATATCCCTCAGCACCATCACTGAATAATTCAGCCCCACTGTAACACCAGCAAGAAAAAATCTCTGGTGCCCCAGTGATCATTGCTGATTTATTATCCCCCTTATCCCCATTCTTTTATCTAAACCCTATAACCTTTGATGTCCTGATTAATCAGGAACATATCAGCTTCCATTTTAAAAATATACAATGACTTGGTCTCCACAGCTATTAGTAGCAATGAATTCCCCAGAATCACAAATCCCTGACTAAAAATGTTCCTCATCATCTCTGTTCTAAAGGAAATTCCCTCTATTCTCAGGCTGTGCCCTCTGGTCCTAGACTCACTGACTATAGGAAACATCCTCTCCACATCCACTCTCTCTAGGCCTTTCACTGATGAATATGCTTCAATGAGATTCCCACCCTCCCCCACCCCATTCTTCTTCTAACCCCAGCAACTACAGGCCCAGAACCATCAAGCACTCCTCATACATTAACTCTTTCATTCCTGGAATCATTCTCATAAATCTCCTCTGGGCCCTTCCCAGTGCCAGGACATACTTTCTTAGATAAGGAACTCAAATCTGCTCACCATACTCCAAGTGTGGTCTGACCAGTGCCTTGCAATGCTATGGCTTTATAACCTTGCTCTTTTATTCCACTCCTCTCTGAAATAAATGCTATCATTACATTTGCCCTCCTTACCACCAGTTCAAACTGCAAGTTAGCCATTAGGGAATCCTGCTCAAGGACTCCTAAGACCCTTTGCACCTCTGATATTGAAATATTCTACTCATTTAGAAAATAAACTACACCTTTATTCCTTCTAAAAAGTGCATGACCATACACTCCCCTACACCTATATTCTATTGGCCACTTCTTTGCCTATTTTCTCAGTCAGTCCAAGTCCTTCTGCAGACATCCCTCTTCCTCAACTCTACTCACCCCTCCACCTATCTTAGCTTTGTCTGAAAACTTGGCCACAAACCCATCAATTCCATCATCCAAATCATTGACATATAACATGAAAAGAAGCAGTTCCAACACCAACCCTTGTGTTACTCTACTAGTCACTGGCAGTCAACCAGAGAAGGCCCCCTTTATTCCCACTATTTTCCTCCTGCAAATCATGCCAATTTGATCTGTATTAACAGTATGAAAGGTGAGTTTTCCCACTGTATCTCAGTATATCTCCCTGCAAGAGGACTACACCTTATCATGGTTTGGAGTCTTGCATGCCTCAATGACCTGGTGAGTTATGTTGGCTGGAGTCAGGGTTTTATGCTTTGGGTCAGCCATATCAAGCAGGTCAAAGGGTAGAGGTCTGACTAAAGGTGGTCCACAGGTCTCCAGGTTTAGCTCAGGGCTATCAACTCTGATCAGTAAAACTAAATTGTCATGAAAACAGCTACAAAGGATCCTTCTACATCTGAGTGTGCAGTATTCTTGAGTCTCCACCCAGGACTTGCATGACTGACTGTAATGAAAACTGATAAAGGAAGCCCTGAACACCGCCAGTGATGGAGGACCTTTATAGCCGCGCTAAACGCCAGCGTTCTAAAGGGGGAATAAATAAATCAGTATATCTGACATTAACAAACCCATGTCAAACCCGATGGTTAAAGCTTACCTGTTATTCTGATATCTGGAGAGTCTGTCAGCACTGAAAATGTCACAGCATCATTGTTGGCATCAGTTGCAACAAAAAGAGTGTACACTGGTTCATTAAGGCGAGTTCGAACTCTTGAAGTTCCAGTGATGTTCGGTGGAAAATTCTCTGTGAATGTATCATATTTACCTTATCAGACACCTTCTGTTTGAAGTCACTTAGGGTTTATAAGCAAATTTAAAGTAGTATATACAAAACAAAGATAATAAAAACATAGAAATCTACAGCACATTACAGGCTCTTTGGCCCACAATATTGTGCTGACTATGTAGCCTACTCTAGAAACTGCCTAGAATTACCCTACCGTATAGCCCTCTATTTTTCTAAGCTCCATGTACTTAGCTAAGAGACTCTTAAAGGACCATATTGTATCTGCCTCCACCACTGTCGCCGGCAGACCATTCCACGCATTCACCACTCTCTGCTTAAAAAAACTTAACCCTGACATCCCCCTTGTACCTACTTTCAAGCACCTTAAAGCAATGTCTCCTCGTGTTAGTCATCTTAGCCCTGGGAAAAAGCCTCTGGCTATCCACACGATCAATGCCTCTCATCATCTTGTACACCTCTATCAGGTTACCTCTCATCCTCCATTGGTCCAAGGAGAAAAGGCAAGTTCACTCAACCTATTCTCATAATGTATTCCTGTTTAAAATTAGAACTTCAAAGATGTCAAAAGACAGGAATTAACATACTCTTTAAATTGGTCTCTAAATCAGGAGTGCCGTGGTCAAAAACTAAGATGGCAAGTTATAGGTACTCTATTGCCGTGTTTAATACCATATATCAGTAAATATAAAGGTAGGTTTGACTTTCCCCTATTCAGGAATAAAAAGAGACAGTGTATGAAACTCTGAGCTAGACAGGTAGCATCTGTGTACAGAGAGATAGTTAATATTTCAGGTCAGTAACTCATTAGAACTGCAAATGTTGCAGCACTTGCAGCTTTTTTCGAGCTTCAGCAGCATTATTCAACTGCTGCATTTAATAATTCCTCCTCGGTAACCTATATAATACTCTGAAAGACCATGATAATGTTATCATTCAACAGGTGTGCAACATACTCATTGTGCTGTTCTGTGCTGCAAACGAATTCATGCTTTGCAATGTTGCTGTGCCAAAAGATAAATCATCTGTACTGAGAACATCAAAGATGCAGTTATCGTTGCCTTGGCACGTTTCATTAGCTTTGTCAATTTTGTCTTTATCGGAGGTTTGCAGAAGCTCATCGTAAAACTTGGGAATAAAACTGTTGTTGTTGAAAGTGTACCAACGCTCTCCTATAGCCATATTGTATGTAAATACACTGTTATTCACAGTTGTTTTCCCTAAAAGAAAAAAAATGAACAAATTAACATTAATAAATTGCTCTCTCAACTCACTATAAACATGCTTAAATATTGACCCGATTGCAGAGATAGCCCTTACTCAGCAATAACATTTTGTAACATGTGAAAGTTGTGGCTTACATGTCAGGCCAAAATTTAAGAATATAATTCTTTCATTGGGCAGATTTGTTCCATCAAACTCGAGGTATGTTCCATTAGCAGCTTTGAAATCATCTGTCTTATCATCATTCCAGACACCTAGAGACAGAAATGAACAACAGTGTGCTGCAAAAATCTGGAATAAAATCTGACTTTTTATTGTTTGTCCTCATTGTTATTTACTGTATATTGAAGTTATTTAAAATTAATTTAATTTTACAGCAAACTAATCCAAAACTGTTGAGTTAAAATGGAATTTTTGAAGTGTTAAACAGCTCCATTATTTTGAGATTGAAACAAGGCTTTGCTCTCACTTGAATGCTGGGAAGTCTCATTCTGTTTGAAAGGCATCTAATATTAATCATAAGCTTTACTTATTAACAAGAGATGGAAACAGCCACCAATTGCCCATGTGGGCGGCTGAGGTCAGCATAAGACCATAAGATAGAGGAGCAGAATTAGGCCATCGTCTCCACATCCACTCTGTCAAAGCCTTTTGCCATTTGATAGATTTCAATCAGGTCACTCCTCATTCTTCTGAATTCCAGTGAATACAGGCCAGAGCCATCAAATGCTCTTTGTATGACTTACTTAACATTTATAATGATTCAATATGCATATTATTTTTTCATGAACAAAATTACTATGTATTATATAAAACTACCTTCAAGGTATGTTTATAAACTGTATAAGTAATGAAAATGGATTTGAGTTCTATCCCCAAGGCATCTCATTATACAGATGCAAATATTCCAAAATCTGAAAAAATCCAGAATCTGGCCCCAAGCATTTTGGATACCGGATTCACAACCTGTATTATTAGTTTTATTGTTGTGTTTATCATAAACTCATGAAATGGCAAGGATAGAAGTAAATAACTGGTTATTAAATTGTAGCAAACATGTTATTTTGTTGACTACTCATGTTGTTACTCCTTTTCGTTTCTTGTGGTACATTGGGTGGCAACCTTGCTGTTTCTTTAGCATTTTCATCTGTTCTTATGAGGCCGAATTGCTGGCTCGACACTCAACCCAGCACAGATGGAAAATGAGCAAGGAGCTGGTCGCATTTGAACCTGGGACTACTCACCTCGAAGTCCGGTGCAGATGCTACTGCACCACTGGCCGGCAGATTATTCATGAATGAAGATGTAATAGGGTCAAATACTTACCCAAGAGACCTTCTGTTTTATTTTTCAAAGAATTATCTAAGGAAGTCGTGAATGACAAAGCTCCCATTTTTGCTGAAACTGTAATGGATATTCCATCCTGAAAAGTAGCCACTGTCTCATTCTTACTTGTCTTATGAACAGCTACTTTATTTATAAAGTCAGAATTTTCTGTAATAGAGAATGACAAAAATCTACATTCAGAATTTTAACAAATAAGACCATAAAACATAGGAGCAAAGTAGGGCCACTCGGCCCACTCGGCCCACTGAATCTGCTCTGCCATTTAGTCATGACTGATCCATTTCGCTCTTAACTCCAGTCTCCAACCATCTACCTGTAAATCTTTCATGCCCTGACCTATCAAGAAACTATTAACTTCTACCTAAATATATCCAATGACTTGGCCTCCATAGCCACCTGAAGCAAGAAATTCCATTGATTCACCATTCTGGCTGAAGAAATTCCTCCCCATGTCTGTTCTCAATGGACATCCCTCTATTCTGAGGTTGTGCCCTCTGGTTGTAGACTCTGTCATTATAGGAAACATTCTCTCCACAGCCGCTCTATCTAGGCCTTTCAACATTTGATAGGTTTCAATGAGATCAACAACCCCCTCCCATTCTTCTAAATTATCGTAAGTACAGGCCCAGATTAATTAAATGCTCCTCATTTGATGCACCTTCCGTTCTCAGTATCATTTTTATGACCCTCCTTTGAACCCACGCCAATGTCAACACATCCTTTCTTAGATAAAGGGCCTAGAATTGCTCTCAGTATTCCAAGTGAGGTCTCACCAGAGCCTTATAAAGCTTCAGCATTACATCCTTATTTTTATATTCTGGTCCTCTCGAAATGAATGCTAGCATTGCATTTGCCTCCCTCACCACTGACTCAACATGCAAATTAACCTTTAAGGAATCCTGCACGAGGACTTTGCATTTTGTAATTCTGAATTTACTCGCTGTTTAGAAAATAGTCTATGCTTTTATTCCTTCTACAAAAGTGCATAATCATGCATGCAGTTTGATAGACGAAGTAATGTAGTACACTCAGTGGATACTTCATTAGGTGCTCCTGTACACCTGCTTGTTAATGCACATATCTAATCAGCCAATCATGTGGCAGCAACTCAATGCATAAAAGAATGCAGAAATGGTCAAGAGTTCAGTTGTTGTTCCGAACAAACTTTGACCATGGTGCCAAATAGGGGTCTGAGTCTTTCAGAAACTGCTGATTTCCTGAGATTTTCACGCACAATAGTCTTCAGATTTTACAAAGAACGGTGCAATAAACAAAAAAGAAACAGTCCTGTGGGTGAAAACATCTTGTTAAAAGAGAGGCCAAAGGAGAATGGCAAGACAGGTTCAAGCTGACAGGAAGATAACAGTAACTCAAATAACCACTTGTTACAGAAGAGCATCTCAGAATGCACCACACATCGTGTCTTGAAATGGATTGGCTACAGCAGCCGAAGACCATGAACATACATTCAGTGGCCACTTTATTAGGTACAGGAGGTAGCTAATAAAGTTGCCACCGAATACATTGGCTTCTTCAGGAAATGAAATTGCCACAGTTTTATGACCACATAAACGTAAGAAGGCCCTCTATGGGAATACTTTCTTGATATAGTCCATTTAATATTTGAATGTATAATCAGTTTCTTTCAACTGTGGTTAAAATTAATGAGGCCAAATGTTTTCTAATAGTTATATAGGGATCAAATTATCTGTTCATTACCTTGTGGGAAAAAATTCCGTAAGCACATTTAAATCAACTCAATCCATCAAATTTATAGCAAATGCTTTATAAAGAATTGTTTTATGTGTGCATTCAATTAAAATAGTACTGATAGGTTTATTACATTAAGGAAATATTGCAAAGCGTTGAAACAGACTATGAGATAATGGAATATAATGCAGGGATGAAGCAACCATACATTTTTATTAGAATTCTTCTCAAGTTCAGAATACTGAATTAAATGACACAAGGACTTCGCTTAGAGCTATCTATGCTCATTATTACTATTCAATGCTTTAAGAAAGATGAATATCATTTTCTAGCTGACGCTTCAAACGGATATGGCTGTGGTTAAAATTAATCTACTTGTTGTAACCTGTAACATTGACGGTCCTGCCATTAATCATTAGACTTAGTTCATCATCTTCAATGAGATTCCACTGAACCTGCAAGAGAAAATAATGCCAAATTTGTAATTATTATTGAATGGACAAAGTTCATCAGATTCTAGATCAATATGATAATAGTTTTTCTATTACAAAGACATAACCTTTGCCTTTTTCTGAAGTTAAGATGATTTCCAAATGAATTTTCAAACATGATGATTTTTGAATATATGGAGAGCAGTCATCAGAACAAAAGGCTAGGTGATGTCAAAGGAACTGGTGCTCCAGGTATGATGAGGGCATGTGTACTGCTGAAGGCTCACTACAGAAATGAGAAGTTGCATATTGCAAAGTTCCTACAGTATGTCATCTGGCTGTACTTGATTCAGATGAACTAAGTATGAATTTGGGAAATGTCATTGGCCCATAAAGACCAAGGGGAAATCTTCAATCAGTAACACCGGCAGATAGGACACGTTCACTGGACAATACAACTGGCATGTAGAGTTGGGCTTGAAGGCTGTGTTTCCCAGTTTATGATCCTATGGCTCTGACAGTGAAGATGACTGTTTTTTACATTAAAGGGACCCCCAGAAAATGAAGAGACTAACTCAGTACTGCTATCTTACCTCATAAGCCACTGACACCCTTTATTCAAATAGGCTTGTTTGCTATAACTCGGCAAGAAGCAGCAGATTATCAGATATTGGAGGCAGGAAGAAACATACACAGAAGTCTCGTTGCACTGCTATTCTGAAATTCATTATGAGTTTGAAGATGCTCATTTTAGTTGGTGTCGGAGCAGCATAGAATGTATTACATCATTCCGCAAACTTGAGGCTTGAAGTATGTCAATGCTGGGAAAGTTTATGTGTTTGCAAAACTCGGGAAAAAATACACAACCATTCTGCCTTATGATGGGGTTATACTACAGGTCTCCCAGTAGCCAGCAGGCACAGATATGTCAGCTGATTATGGGCAGAATTAAAAACAACAGGGTAGTTGTAGTAGGTGGCTTTAATTTCCCTCAGTATTGACTGGGGAAAAGATTAGTGCCAAAGGTTAGATGGAGTTAACTTTTTTGTGTGTTTCTGGATATAGTATGTAGATACCCAACTTGACCTTAGTTAGGTCAACAAAGTTTCAGTGGGACTGCCATTTTTTTGGGAACAATGATCAGAACTCCTTGAGTTTTTAGATCATTATGGAGAATATACAAAGACATGGGGGAAGTGTTAAATTGGAATAAGAGTAATTACAACAGTATTAGAGCAAAAACTGAGGAAATTAGATTGGGAGGAGTTGTTAATAGTAAGTCTGCATCTGAAATATGTGAGTTGTTCAAAGGTCAGCATGTTCCTCTGAGGATGAACAACAACAGGAAGATTCAGAAACCATGAATAATGAGAAGTTGCATATTGCAAAGGTCAGCATGTTCCTCTGAGGATGAACAACAACAGGAAGATTCAGAAACCATGAATAACGAGAAGTTGCATATTGCAAAGGTCAGCATGTTCCTCTGAGGATGAACAACAACAGGAAGATTCAGAAACCATGAATAACGAGAAGTTGCATATTGCAAAGGTCAGCATGTTCCTCTGTTTCATTGCATGATTGATAGTAAAATGCAGCGAAGAATTAAACAGAAATGGTTAAATATAATTAAAGACTTAACGAATTCTACATCACTTCCACTTACATGTCTATGCGTCACTCAAATGCTAATCAAATTGGCATCTGATGCGATTGAATTTCATCACATGAAATAAATTACTGATAAATTTATGCAATTTGAACATTTACTTGCCTGAAACAGACTTTTTACTTGCTGATTCTGGAAAAGGCACCTCACCTTAATTCAGACAGCAGGATGTGAAAAGTCAAGACTTAGTAACCAAGTCTTGGGAGCATTGATGCTACTTATCCTGCTAACATTCTGATGTCTGGACATCGTACATCTTTCTGTGAATGACTCATAGCCAGCATTAATCACCTTTGTTCCAGTGGGTCCTTGTGCTGCCAATGTTACAAAGATTGTTGCCTGTGATGTTTTATTTTCTCCAGCTCTGATGGTTCGTCCCTGTAAGCTGAACGTCAGTGCATCATTTTCATCTCTCACATTTAATAGGATGAATTCACCCAGTCCATTAAATGTGTATTGTACTCCATCCAGCGTCACGACATGAGGGTCTCCAAAGAAGAAACCTGGTCAATTAACATAATTTTATAAATTACTATTTGGATTAAACACTTACATGTAAACTATTTTCAATTCTAAAATGATGCTGAAATGTAAAAATTGTGCATCACATCGCTAGTTAAAGACATTTGGGAAGAAAACTAGTGAATTAAGGAACCACTATCTTAACATATTCTTGTAAATTTATTAGTCTATGATTAAAGTTGGTGAACACTGCAAACATTTGTTGTTTAAAAGAGCATCAGTACATCTGTAGAGATCAGGTTTGAGGAATCCAATTGAACCTTTTCTAAAGTATTCAGATGGATCAACCAACAGTAGATAAACCAATAATTAATGCTTAAGGAATTGATAGCAGATTACTAACATGGAAAAAATCAGCTGACTAGCAGGAAACAGAATAGGGTTCATATGTTGATGTTTAAGTTGTCAGGAGATGATTGAAAGTGTTCCATAATTATTTATATTGGCAACAGTGATGCTTGGTTCACTTACAATTTAGATGATAGGTTAGAAAGCCACTTTTACAGTTGTGCCAAAGAGTTGGAGCTGGTGGCATTGGAAGTTGTGAGGGTGAAAGCATTAAATCACAGAAATGTAATTGTAAATGTAAAGATTAAAAGTATGTTTTATTTGTCACATATAAATTGAACCATGGATAACATACAGCGCAATGCATCGTTTGTGTCAGCGCCCAACATAGTCTGAGGAGTGTGCTAGGGCAGCCTAAAAGTGTTGCCATGCTGCTGGTACCAACGTAGCATGCCCACAACCCAGCAATCCTAACCCTAACCGTATGCCTTTGGAATGTGGGAGCAAAGCAGAGCACCTGGAGGAAGCCCACCCATGTTATTAGATGAAGTGAATGCACAGAAGTGTAGTAAATGGAGTTAGGTAAAGTAGGTGAATGTTAAGTTATGTTATGACATAATGGATACTAAAGAGTATATTACAGGTAGTGAAACACCACAAGAAGCAGAGTTCCAAGGCAAATCAATAGGTCCATGTATCACTATCCAGGAGATTTGAAGAAAACCGGATAAAATTCTAATATGGTGCTACACTTATCTCTAGAGAAGTAGGTTACTAGTGGATAAAAACTGTAGCTTTACAGATTCATGTTTGACTTTGTTGTAAAATGAACCACCCAGAGTAACAGAACTGAGAGTGAATGCATCGGCTTTGGAAAGAGTGATGCATTGACATAATAGAATAAAACATGGGCAAAAAAGTTAAATTGCAAGAGAGACTGGGCGAACTGGAATTGTATTTCCAGGAAATTAGATGCCATTGATCAGTTCCTAAAGTGTCAAAAAGAAACCTTGTTCCTTTAAGAACTAATAGCACATCTCAAGGAAGACTATTTCCACTGGTCAATCATCCTGAGATATGTGGGCTTGGGTGGAAAATAAAATATTCAGGAGTGAAGTTAGGAAATTCTTCACCTGCAAAGGATGATGCAAGCTTGGAGCAAAGAGTAATTGAAACTCAATAAATTGAGAATATGAAATATTCTTAATTATTATGTTATTGTTATTAACCAAAACTACAATAGTAATATGGGGAAAAGGCAGGCATAAGAAATTAGGTAAAAGAACAAATGGTGGGTTAAGATTGGGGAGAGGGGTCACTTTCTACTCCTAACTCACTAACAATTTTATTTCATTTACTTGAAAGATGACAAGCCAATGGAAGTGCTCAAGCTGCTATGAATAAAATCCATACATTTATAATTGTTTCTGAAGAAGACCAAATAATACTAACACACCTATTTGTGGTGGAATGTATCCTGCACAGAAGTCCAAGGGTCTCTTTTCTCGGTAGAGAGCACAGTAAGAATCATCACCAGAATCTCTGCAGCAGTCATGAAATGGGTCAACTTCCATTTCTAAACAGGATCAGAAATGAAAATGCTGATTAAAGGTACTTGACAACTTGCTACCATGAGTGCTGTGATTAGCATACCTTTGACCATAGTCTCCTGGTGGTGAAGGAGGTGGATGTTTAGGATAGCAAATACCATTCATCCAAGTAAACTTTTCTAAAAGGCTCCTTTAGAGCCGCTTTATTAGGTACCTCGACAATCCAATTAAGACCATAAGATATCGAGCAGAATTAGGTAGATCAATCAACTGGTCCAGATGTACTACACCCAGGGTTCTGAAAAAGTTAGTTGAAAAGATGTTTCACGAATCACCAGATTTTGGAATCATTCCGGGGTCTGGAAAATTGCAAGTGCCACTGCAGTCATTAAGAAGGGATCAAGGCGAAAGGAAGTAAATTATAGCCCAGGTAGCCTGACTTTAGTGGTTGGGAAATGGAGTCCATTATTAAGAATGAGTTTTCTGGGTACTTGATAAAGTAGAAATTTTTAGTAAAGGGGAAATCTTGCCTGACAAATATGTTGGTAAGCTTTGAGGAAATAATAGGCAGAATAGACAAAAGGAGAATCGGTGGACGTCGTGTACTTGGATTTTCAGAAGGCCTTTGACAAGCCACACATGAGGCTGCTTAACAAGATAAGAACTTGTGGTGTCACAGGAAAGATGTTAGCATGGATAGAAGATTAGCTGATTGGCAGGAAGCAAAGAGTCAGAATAGAGGGGGCTTATCCTGGTAGGCATCTCCTACAGTCCATGTTACATTTCAACTCATCCCACTGATTATAATCTTACCCTATCATCTGCTTGCCCTTTCTAACAGTTGCTGTTGCCGACCTGTCAGCTTGAACCAGTTTGGTCTTTCTCCTCTGATCTCCCTCATTAACAAGGCATTTTCTCCCATAGAACTCCCGCTCACTGGATTTTTTTTGTTTTTTGCACCATTCTCTGTAAACCCTAGAGAGAGTTGTGCATGAAAACTTCAGGAGATCAGTAATTTCTGAGACACTCAAATCACCCCACCTGATACCAAGAATCATTCCATGGTCAGAGTCACATTTCTTCTCCCTTCTGATGCCTGCTCTGAACAACAAGTGAATCTCCTGGCCATGTCTGCATGCTTTTATGCATTGACTTGGTACCATATGATCAGATTAGGTACTAGATACCAATAAAGTGGCTACTGGGGGAATATACATATATGTTACAAAGACTTTGTGCAATTAGAAGCAATGTCTCAGAGATGAAGATCCTAACTTCCTTGAGTTGTAACTCTGCTCCTGTTACTGACCTACCAGTCAATGATGATCCTAGACTCTAGGGACAGTTACTTTAACCCTTCTTTCAGATGTTCACTGGATTGGCACATATGATGTGAGTTAAATTTTGAGAAATGCCACTTGTTGGATATGTTAACTTGTCCAACAATGCTGACAATTGGAAGTAAGTCTGCTCAATCAGGGCCATGGTTTTTGTCTCTGCTTTTTATTCCTAAGGTGGACCCAAGCGTTCATCACATTTTAAAATACTGCAATTGTTGGGCCTGATAGAGCATGCAACTATACACTTGGCTGCATTGAGAATGCTCAGCTCTTTCTTGACGACTTCTTGAGTAAATTGAGTTGACTGAAGATTGCACATAGTGTGAAAGAAAATTCAGGAGATAAGTGTCAAAGATTATCTACTTGGCTCTTATTTTAAATTATTTGCGAATACTTTCAGCCTTGTCCTTTGTATACATGCACTGGGATCGGTCATTGATAGTGCTGGGGAGAGAATGTAAATATCTTCCTCTCTTGTTGGTTTCTCAATCCTCAGCTATTTGGATGTGCCTACTATTGCACTGCAGTGTTTTCATTTGTTTATTATGTTCTGTGATTGCTTAAATCTGCTTATGACTTTTAAAGATTAGAATGCATGTAGAAAAAATCAATATTAAGTTATGAACATGGATATTATAAAATTCCTGGATTGGTTTAGTAACATTTGAAATGATTATTTAAAGTTGTCAGTTATTTTCAACAATAGAAAAAGGAGAATACCTTGGTATTGATTTCGCAGAGGTGGTAAAATATTGTACCAAAAATTTCTCCACTGCATTCTATAGTACAGGTAGCTTATCCACCACCAAGACCATCGATCAAAGTGAATCCAGGGTGTTGGAACAAAGTTTTCTTTTTCACCATAGATTAAAGCAGTATTCCATGAATAGTAACATCGCATTCCTGAACCATCTGGGTTAGGGAACCTGCTTTGCATCGTGAGGTATAATGCTGGAAAATTAAATAAAAAGAAATATTTTATTTTAAAAGATTTTATTATAAAATCCTCAGCTGGGGTTTTTAATATAAAGTGACTGACTGAATCTTCTGGAAAATGGTGGGTTACAATTGAAAGACTGGTGAGATCACCCATATTTAAATTTCATTCAGAAAACCCTTTGGAACATTAGAAATAGGAGCAAGAATGTGCCCTTTCAGTGCACTCTGTCATTCATCAAGATCATGACTGATCTTTTCTCGTGCCATTTCCTAGCATCCAGAAATTAATCAGTTTTGTTTTGTATGGACGTACTACTGGACTTCTGCTACTCTCTGGGATTTGAAAAGTGGATCCCCAGAGATGCAGAAACCCAGCTCTGAGTGAAGAAATTTTCCCCCTCTCAAACCTAATTGGGATATCCCATGTTTTCAGCTGTCCCTGGTATCAGACTCCTCACTCTCTCTAGTCAGTTAGTCCCCTAAAATACATTGGAAAGTTTCAATGAATTCTCTTCTTAGTACAATGTGGCCATCAATTTGCTCAATGTGTCCTTGTACAGATCCACCAATCTTAGACCTGGAGTAGTGAATCTTCACTGCACTCTCTCTCTGTTCTTAGTTAAGGAAACCTAAACTACAGTTTCATCAAGCCGCTATACAATTGCAAGAAGACTTTCTTACTCAGTTGATCATACTCTTTAGCAATAAAAGCTAACATACCATTTAATCATTAATCACTTACCTCCTTGCATGTTGGTCTTCAGTAAGCACACATAGGTCCCTTTAAATATGAACACTTCTCAGTCTCTCATCATTTAGCAAATGTTCTCTTAAGTGCTCCAAAGTGGATGATCTCACATTTACTAACATTATATTTCTTCTGCTATGTTCTCCTTCACTCAATCAGCCTCTAACCCATGAATCCTCTGCACACCCTTGTTGGCACTCTCAATCATTCCTGGTTTAATGTAATCAATAAATGTGGAAATACGACATTTCACCTCAGTTAGATCACTGACATAGATCATGGGATGATGAGACTCAAGTACTGATCTCAGTGTGGCCCAACAGTCTGTCAACCAGAAAGTGATCTACTTATACCCATTTCTTGCTTCCTGACCAATGACCAATTCTCAATCCATGTCAGTACATTACTTCCTATTTCCAGGTGCTCTACCCAACCTCCTGTGCAGCCTTCCAGAAATCCAAATATATCACACCTGCTGGTTCTTCCTTATTTATTCTATTCCGTTTGTCCCACCTTCAAAGATTAGACAAGGATGGCTTTCTTTCATAATTTCATGTTAACTTTGCAGAATCTTACTCTTTTCGGTGTTCTATTATCAATTCTAGCATTTGTCGCATTGATGTTCGGCTGATCAATCAGCATTTTCCTGATTTCTCTCTCCAAGCTTTGTAAAATTGCGGAGTCAGTGAGATTGAAAACCGTCATAGAAACAATTCCCGAAGCTACCCAACAGTGGAAGATGACAAGGTGCTAAGTTAAAGGACAGGATCTCTAGGGTTGTCATCTCAGGTTATTGACAATAAACTGGACTGGTCAAAGAACACTGAGGCTGTCTACAAGAAGGGTCAGAGCCGTCTCTACTTCCTGAGGAGACTGAGTCCTTTAACATCTGCTGGACGATGCTGAGGATGTTCTACGAGTCTGTGGTGGCCAGTGCTATCATGTTTGCTGTTGAGTTATGTGGCAGCAGGCTGAGGGTAGCAGACACCAACAGAATCAACAAACTCATTCGTAAGGCCAGTGATGTTGTGGGGGTGGAACTGGACTTTCTGACGGTGGTGTCTGAAAAGAGGATGCTGTCCAAGTTGCATGCCATCTTGGACAATGTCTCCCATCCACTCAATAATGTACTGGTTAGGTACAGGAGTACGTTCAGCCAGACACCGAGATGCAAAACTGAGCGTCATAGAAAGTCACTTCTGCCTGTGGCCATCAAACTTTACAACTCCTCCCTCGGAGTGTCAGACACCCTGAGCCAATAGACTGGTCCTGGACTTATTTCCACTTGGAATAATTTACTTATTATTTAATTATTTATGGTTTTATATTGCTATATTTCTACACTATTCTTGGTTGGTGCGACTGTAATGAAACCCAATTTCCCTCGGGATCAATAAAGTATGTCTGTCTGTCTGTCAGGACTGCTACCAATGCCACTTGCTAATGAGTCCAGAACTAGAAAGATTATGCATTTAATACTTTGTTAAGGAAATGGTGTAGGAGGGAGAGCAGAAGATTTTTGGATCATTGGCTCTCTTCCAGGGAAGGTGGAACCTGTACAGAAGGAATGGTTTGCACCTGAACTGTAGGGGGACTAATTTCCTTGTGGGAAGGTTTATTACTGCTGCACAGTGGGGTTTAATCTAGAGTTACAAGGAAATGGGAACCAGAGTGCCAGAACAGTTAGTGGAGAGGTTGTGGAGGCAGATGCCCGTAAGACCTCCGACAAAGATACTACTACTGTCCTGAACTGCATATATTTCAAAGCAAAGAGTATTGTAGGGAAGGCAGATAATAGTGCAGAAGATGAGCTAGCTGGTTTACAAACAGAGGCAATGTGCAGTGAGGAGAGGCTGTTGATAGGGCAAAATTGAATTCAAGAGGATGAGTTGCAATGTGTGATGAACCCCTAGGTTTATCTTACTCTGGACTGTCATTTTAAGAAGTCAGCCACTAGCTTTTTTGGCTCCTGTTTAATTCTTACTAAGAGAGAGAGGGGCTGGAACTGTTTTATTCCGCAGCTTGTTTTGATTTAAGCAAGGACTCTCTGACTCACTCTCTCTCTCTCTCTCTCACACACACACACACACACACACACACACACACACACACACACACACACACACACACACACACACACACACACACACACACACACACACACACACACACACACACACACACACACACACACAGTCAGTCGCACTTGGAGTTGGACAATGGAAGGAAGCCAGTGACTAAGGTCAATAGTTGGAACTTTCGAGTGCCCACAAGGGTGGGTTGAGCATCGTCCCGGCATATCTATAAACGGCTATCACATTGTGTGATTGGGGCAAACTTGTGGAATCAACCTATGTGTTAACCCTTGCCTGGGTGGTAGTTCCCTTTGAAGATGGTACCCCTGTGATAAGCTACTACTGGTGATAATTCCTAAATGGATTTGGAATGACGACGGATAAAACTTACGGCGATTGTTATCTTGTTTTACCACCGTGGAACCTGTGGAGTACGACATTAATGCCTTCTCTCAACATTCACCTTGGATTATAAATACCTCTCTCACATCATTTAATCTGTGGATGAACTGAATTTTCATACCTTACCATCTGAAGATTTTAAGCCTGCTGCCCGCTGTTCCCCCACCAACCCCCCAGCTCAATAGTTTGGAAGTTATATTTACACATATGTATACTTGTAACACTGTTAACTTTTGATTACCCTTGTTTAAGTTGCTATATTAAGTAGATACTAATAAAGATAGTGGTTTTAACATCAAAATCAGACACCAGGTGTGGTCTATTGCTGCTGGTACATTTAAACCGTTACGGGTACGTAACAAATGTAAAAGGCATTCAGAATTGAAAAGGGCAAATACAGGACTGAAGGTGTTATTATTTGAATGTGGGCATTATACAGAATAAGATTAACTTGCAGCACAGTTGTAGATTAGCAGGTATGATGATGTAGGCATCGTTGAATCATTACTGAAAGAAGGTTATAGCTGGAAGCTTAATGTCCAAGGATACACACTGTATCGAAAGTACAGGCAGGACAGGTGTTGCTCTGTTGGTAAAAAGTTAAATCAAATCATTACAAAGAGGTGACACAAGGTTGGAAGATATTGAATCATTGTTGGTAGATCTAAGGAACTGCAAAGGTAAAAAGACATTGATGGGAATTATATACAGAGTACCAAACAGTAGTAAAGATGTGGTCAACAAATTACAATGGGAGATAGAAAATGCATTCCAAAAGGGCAATGTTACAATAGTCAAGGGGGATTTCAATATGCAGGTAGATTGGGAAAATCAGGTTGGTGCTGGATTCCAAGAGGGGAATTTTCTGGAGTGTCTATGAGATGGCTTTTTAGAGCAGCTTGTGGTTGAGCCCCCGAGGGGATCAGCTATTCTCGATTAAATGTTGTATTGTGAATTAGAACTGATTAGAGAACTCAAGGTAAAAGAAACTTTTACCTCTTTGGAGGTGTTGTGGATAGTGTGGAGGGCTATCAGAAGTTACAGAGGGTCATTGATAGGATGTAAAACTGGGCTGAGAAGTGGCAGATGGAGTTCAACCCAGATAAGTGTGAAGTAGTTCATTTTGTTAGGTCAAATATGATGGCAGAATATAGTATTAATGGTAAGACTCTTGGTAGTGTGGAAGATCAGAAGGATCTTGGGGTCTGAGTCCATAGGATGCTCAAAGCAGCTGTGCAGGTTGACTCTGTGGTTAAGAAGGCGTATGGTGTATTGGCCTTCATCAATCATAGAATTGAATTCAGGAGCCGAGAGGTAATGTTGCAGCTATATAGGACCCTGTTCAGATCCCACTTGGAGTACTGTGCTCAGTCTGGTCGCCTCACTACAGGAAGGATGTGGAAACTATAGTGAGGGTGCAGTGGAGATTTACAAGGATGTTGCTTGGATTGGGGAGCATACCTTATGAGAATAGGTTGAGTGAACTCGGTCTTTACTCCTTGGAGCGAAGGAGGATGAGATGTGACCTGATAGAGTTGTATAAGATGATGAGAGGCATTGATCATGTGGATAGTCAGAGGCTTTATCCCAGGGCTGAAATGGTTGCCACAAGAGGACACAGGTTTAAGGTGCTGGGGAGTAGGTACAGACGAGATGTCAAGGGTAAGTTTTTTACTCAGAGAATGGTGAGTGTGTGGAATGGGCTGCCGGCAACAGTGGCGGAGGCAGATACAATAAGGTCTTTTAAGAGGCTTTTAGATAGGTACATGGAGCTTAGTAAAACAGAGGGCCATAGGTAAGCCTAGTAATTTCTGAGGTAGGGACATGTTCAACACAACTTTGTGGGCTGAAGGGCCTGTATTGTGCTGTAGGTTTTCTATGTTTCTAACCCTTAGGGGAAATTCACCCTGAAATTTGAGAAGGAGTAGCTAAAGTCAGATGTATCAGTATTACAGTGGAGTAAAGGGAATCACAGAGGTGTAAGAGAGGAGTTCGTCAGCATTGATTGGAGAAGAACAGTGTCAGGGATGACAGTAGAGCAGCAATGGCTGGAATTTCTGGAACTGATTCAGATGGCAAAGGATATATACATCCCCAAGAGGAAGAAATATTCTAAAGGAAAGATGACATAACCATGGCTAACAAGAGGAGTCAAAGCTAACATGAAAGCCAAAGAGAAGGCATATGATAGAGCAAAAATTAGTAGGAAATTAAAGGACAGGGAAGCTTTTAAATACCAACAGAAGGCAACTAAAACAGTCATTAAGAAGGTAAAAGTGCAAGCCAGCCAATGATACTAAAGAACATACCAAAAGTTTCTTCAGTGAAGCAAAGTGTAAAAGAGATGTAAGAGTGGATATCTGACTATTGGAAAATGATGCGAGAGAGATCGTAATGGGAGACAAGGAAATAGCAAACAAACTGAATAAATATTTTGCACCAGTCTTCACTGTGCAAGACCCTCACATTATGGTGGAAGTTCCAGATGTCAGAAGGGGCTTGAAATGTGTGAAGTTACCATTGTGATAAACCCCTAGGTTTATCTTGTTGTGGACTGTTTTTAAGAGAGAGTACCTGAGTGACGTCAGCCACCTGCTTTTTCGGCTCCTGTTTGATCCTTACTGAGAGAGAGAGGGGCGGAACTATTTGACTCTGCTGCTTATTTTGATTTAAGCAAGGACACTCACTCCCACACAGTCAGTCACAGTTGGAGTTGGACAATGGAAGGAAGCCAGCAACTAAGGGGGTCACTGGTTGGAACTTTCAAGTGCCCACAAGGGTGGGTTGAACATCCACCCAGCACATCGATGTGGCTATCACATTATGTGATTGGGACAACCTTGTGGAATTTACCTATGTGTTAACCCTTGCCTGGGTGGTAGTTCCCTTTGAAGATGGTACCCCTGTGATAAGCTACTTTTAGTGATAATTTGTAAGTGGATTTGGAACGATGACCGATAAAACTTATGGCGATTGTTATCCCATTTTACCACCGTGGAACCTGTGGAATACGACATAAATGCCTTCTCTCAACATTCACCTTGGATTACAAATATCTCTCTCGCATCATTTAATCTGTGGATATACTGAACTTTCATACCTTACCATCTCAAGATTTTAAGCCTGGTGCCACTGAGCTCAATAGTTTGGGAGTTATATTTACACATATGTATACTCATAACACTTAACTTTTGATTATTCTTGTTTAAGTTACCATATTAAGTAGACACTAATAAAGATAGTGGTTTTAACATCAAAACCAGACTCCAGGTGTGGTCTATTGCTGCTGCTTCATTTAAACTGTTACGGGTATGTAACGAAATTGAGGCCTGTGTTCGGGATATGAAGAAATTTGGGGGCTTATTGATCGATCAAATACTGATTTTATTCGGGAAATCCCTTTTGATTTGTTTGATTTCAAAATCAGCAGCAATGGGGGTTGATAAATTTCTGGCAGCGCCATCCTCTGAGGTGTTAGATGATGCCAGGAGGGTTGAGTTGATGATGATTGCTAAGAAGTTAAACCTTAAGGTGAAGTGGACAAGGAGGAGGGCACAGATGCAGAGGATAATAGCCGAGTATTACGTATCCGAGAATGTGTTTCAAGTGGAAGAGTTGGAATAGTTTCTAGAGGGTAAACCTACTGAGCGTGAGCTCCAGTATCAGATAGAAAAATTAAAGGTGGATGCTGAGGATAGGTGAAGACAGCACCAGTTCGAGTTTGAGTTATGAGTAAAACAGCTCAAGGCTGAAGAGACAGAAAAACAGAAGGCGGAAGCAGAAAGACAGAGGCAGTTTGAGCTGGAAAAGCTGGAGAAATTGTAGCAAGGAAGTCTAGTGCTAGACCCTGGCAATGGGTTTAGTGTCAGTCAGGAGGTTAAATTGGTACCTCCATTTGATGAAGTAGAAATTGATAAACATTTTTTGCATTTTGAAGAGGTGGCTCAGAGTCAAAAGTGGCCTGAAATTGACCTGTATTGTTACAGTGTATTTAAGGGTAAAGCCCAACAAGCTTATTTGGCCCTATCACTTGAAGATGCAGATAACTATGATATTGTGAAACAGACAGTGCTTTAAGCTTATGAGATGGTTCCGGAAGCTTATAGACAAAGGTTTAGAAATTTGAAGAAGACTATGACCCAGACTTATGTGGAATTTGCTTATGAGAAGCTTGTGTATTTTGATCATTGGTGCACATCTAAGAATGTAAATGATGATGTTAACAGCTTGAAAAAGTTGGTTTTGATTGAAGAATTCAAAAGGTGTGTCCCTGATGATATGAAGACATATTTAGATGAAAAGGATGCTGCCACTTTACGGGAGTCTGCTAGATTAGCAGATGAGTTTGCTTTAACCCACAAGGCTAAGTTTACCCCAAATAAAAGCTTCCAAAAGAGTAGCAGGGATAACTCGCAGGGTAAACCAGAAACTCAATTGGGAACTAGTGACAAAAGTAAGGATGAATGGAGACAGTCGAAGGAGAAATATTCTGGTCTTACTTGTTACTATTGTAAGAAAGCCAGCCACACAATGGCTAATTGTTCCGCTCTGAAGAAGAGAAGGGAAAAGGAAAAGGTGACAGTTTCAAATGCCTGTGTCAGTATGCTGAAGGACAGAAAAACCCACCGGGTTCTGAACGTCCTGTTGAGGCTTAGGTAAGGACTGAGGGGTTTGACCGAGTTAAGGAGGGATTCAATCATTTTATATAAGATGGGTTGGTGTCAGTGAATGAGGGGTAAACCCCAGTACTAGTGAAAATTCTTCGAGACACTGGGGCTTCTCGCTCACTTGTATTAGACTGCGTTCTAAAGTTCGGTGATAAGACTAAAACAGATGAGCTAAATCTTATTAAAGGTATTGGGAAATGTGTTGTTTCTGTACCTCTGCATAAGGTAATTTTGAAGTCTGAATTGTGTTCAGGACCTGTCAAGATAGGGATCCAACCCCAGTTACCGATGAAGGGTGTTCCTACGTTGTTGGGAAATGACATAGCAGGGGGTGAAGTTTATCCAGCAGTGCAGCTGACAAGTAAACCAGCCACTGATGACCCACAGATGGATGTTGATATTTATCCTGCCTGTGCAGTAACATGAAGCAGAACTAAAAAGTCTGCCAACGCAGACAGTTCTAATGCCCAGGCTAGCCAAAATCGGGATTTAGGTGATGATAACTTGTCAGGGACTTTTCTGCCTTCAAAGTTTCAACAGGATTCAGAGAGTAAGTCTGATAAGAAAGGTGTATCTTTATCTAGGAAGGAGTTTGTAGCAGAACAAAATTGAGATCCTGAGACTGAAGCTTTAAAAGAAATAGCTCTCTCAGATGATGAGATTAAAAAAGTGCCAGTAGGGTATTATCTTAAGGATGGGTTATTGATGAGGAAGTGGAGACCACCTACTGTACCTGTGAATGAGGAATGGGCAATTGTTCACCAAGTTGTAGTTCCTAAAGTCTATAGGACTGAAATTTTAACTTTGACTCACAGTGTGCCTTTAGGTGGACATTTTGGGGTGAATAAAACTGTAAACAGGATTAGGAAAGAATTTTACTGGCCCAATCTGAGGAAAAATGTTGTGACCTTTTGCAGAACTTGTTGCACCTGTGGGTAAACCTAATCAGGCCATCCCAGTGGCCCCACTTCGGCCTGTACCTGCTTTCGGTGAACCTTTTTCCAAAGTTATAGTGGATTGTGTTGGCCCATTGCTAAAGACAACAGCTGGCCATCAGTACCTGTTAACCATTATGTGCACCGCATCCAGATTCCCAGAGGCGATCCCTCTCAGAAATGTTAAAGCTAAAACTGTGGTGAAGGCTTTCACCAAGTTTTTTTACTTTGTTCAGTTTGCCTGAAGAAATTCAATCTGACCAAGGCAGTAATTTTACATCAGGATTATTCCAGCAGGTAGTTTGTGAACTGGGAATTGTCTGTGTACCATCCAGAATCACAAGGAACTTTAGAAAGATTTCATTCTACCCTCAAAACAATGATTTAGACATACTGTATTGAGAATGCAAAAGACTGGGATGAAGGAATATACTTGCTCCTATTTGCTGTAAGAGAATTGGTGCAGGAATTGCTGGGTTTTAGTCCATTTGAACACATATTTGGTCACAGAGAGAGGGGATCTTTGACCTTGCTGAGGGAACAGTGAACTGATGAAAAAGTGCATGTTAGCTTGTTATGCTATGTTTTGGAGTTCAAAAATAAATTACACCAAGTCTGCAGTCTCGCAAGATAAAACCTACAGAATTCTCAAAACAAAATGAGATCTTGGTATGATAAGTGAGCTCAAGAAAGGAATATCATGTGGGAGACAAAGTATTGGTGTTATTTCCAATGTTGACAAATCCACTTCAAGTAAAGTTTAGCGGGCTGTACAAAATCATCTCTAAAATTTTTTTCTTTGAATTTTGTTACTAAAGCACCCGTTTGGAGAAAACCCATACAGGTGGTACATGTAAATATGATAAAGCATTATTTTGACCCGTAGATGCCATCTGTGAGTGTCGTTGTGGGAACACGTGAAACTAGAGGGCCTGAGAATGGAATAATTGATTCATCTGAGAATTTTAACGAGCAAAACGTAGTCCCAGTGAGGCTTATAAACTCAGTTATTTTGGAAAACATTGATAACAAATTGGTCCATTTGCAGCCAAAGCAACAACAACAACTGAAAGAATTAATTCTGAAGTTGGAAGCTTTGTTTCCCAATGTACCCAAACAAACTTCATTCCCTGTGCATGACGTAGATGTTGGTCAAGCTGACCCAATTAAGCAACACCCCTAGCGCATGAATGTAGAAAAGAGTAAATTGGCTGAGCAGGAGATTGAATATATGCTGAAAAATGGTATTTATCAGGCCGTCAACATCAGATTGGGCCTCACCCTGTGTTATTGTGCCCAAACCTGACAGTAGCATTAGATTTTGTCCTGATTATAGGAGGGTAAATGCAGTAACAAAGGCAGATGTTTCCTCTATCCCTAGGGTGGATGATTGCATTGATAAGGTTAAAAAAGCTAAATTCCTTACAAAGATTGATCTGTAAAAGGGTATTGGTGTGTTCCATTGACAGAGAGAGGCAGAGAAATCTCTGCACTTGTGACACCTTCTGGATTGTATGAATATAACGTTTTGCCATTTGGAATGAAAGATGCTCCAGAAACCTTCCAAAGAATGATTAACTCTGTAACTTGAGGGTTAGAAAATACAGATGCCTATATTGATGAGTTAGTCATAAGGAGTGACACTTGAGAAGGACATATCTTGGTAATAGATATTTGACAAGCTTTCCAAGGCCAACCTTACAGCCAACTTAGCTGAGAGTGAATTTGGCCATGCCACTGTGACCTATCTTGGCTATGTAGTAGGTCAAGGCAAGCTGGCTCCTGTTCAGGCAAAAGTCCAAGCAATTGTTGAGGTTCCTGTTCCAATGGGCAAGAAGGCTCTTAGAAGGTTTCTGGGAATGGTTGGATATTACCAGAAGTTTTGTAAGAACTTTGCTGATATCACTCTTCCCCTAACAAATCTCCAGTGGAAGGGTGAGAAGTTTGTTTTGAAATGAGCCTTGTCAGGAGGCATTTGATCGACTAAAAGCTATTCTATGTCATCAACCTGTGCTCAGAGCCCCTGATTTTGCAAAGCCATTTTCTGTAGCTATGGATGCCAGTAACAAAGCTGCCAGGCCAATGTTATTACAAAAAGATGACGATGATGTTGAACAACCTGTAGCTTACTTTTCGAGGAAATTTAATGAACATCAAAGGAATTATTCCACTATACAGAAAGAGTTGTTGTCACTCATTTTGGCTTTATAACATTTTGGTGTCTATGTTTGTCCTGTGCAGAAACTACTTATGGTTTACACTGATCATAATCCGTTAGTGTTTCTGAGTAAGGTAAAGGACAGAAACAAAAAGTTGTTAAACTGGAGTCTGATTTTGCAGGAATATGATATGGTAATAAAGTATGTGATAGGTGCAGACAACATCATTGCAGATTGTCTGTCCAGATGCTAAGCTAAGTTCAAGAGTGGAAAAAAAACTGGGTATTTGTATGCGCTTCTGCAATGTGTTACATGATAATCATATATATATATATTGTTTTACATTCTTTAGTTTGCAGTTAAAATTTTGCTCTTTGATCAAAATTTTATTTTTTGGTGGGGGTGGGGAGTTTGATGAACCCCTAGGTTTGTCTTGCTGTGAACTGTCATTTTTAAGAGAGAGTGCCTGAGTGACATCAGCCGCCGGCTTTCTTGGCTCCTGTTTGATTCTTACTAAGACAGAGAGAGGGGTAGAACTATTTGACTCTTGTTTTGATTTAAGCAAGGAGACTCACTCACACACGGTCAGTGGCACTTCGAGTCAGACAATGGGAAGCAACCAGTGGCTAAGGGGTCACTGGTTGGAACTTCTGAGTACCCACAAGGGTGGGTTGAACATCGACCCAGCACATCGATAAGTGGCTATCACGTTATGTGATTGGGGCAACCTTGTGGAATCTACCTATGTGTTAACCCTTGCCTGGGTGGTAGTTCCCTTTGAAGACAGTAGCCCTGTGATAAGCTACTATTGGTGATAATTCGTAAGTTGATTTGGAATGATGATTGATAAAACCTACAGCGATTGTTATCCTGTTTTACCATTGTGGAACCTGTGGAATATGATATAAATGCCTTCTCTTGACATTCACCTTGGATTACAAATATCTCTCTCACATCATTTAATCTGTGGATATACTGAACTTTCATACCTTACCATCTCAAGATTTTAAGCCTGGTCCCCTCGAGCTCAATAGTTTGGGAGTTATATTTACACATATGTATATTCATAACACTGTTAACTTTTGATTATTCTTGTTTAAGTTGCTATATTAAGTAGATACTAATAAAGATACTGGTTTTAACATCAAAACCAGACTCCAGGCATGGTTTATTGCCGCTGGTTCATTTAAACCATTACAGGTATGTAACACTGTAACTAGAGAGAAGGTTCTTGGGAAATTCAAAGGTCTGAGGGTAGATAAATCACCTGGACCAGGGTTCTGAAAGGAGTGCCTGAAGATATTATGGAGATATTAGTAATGATCTTTCAAGAATCACTAGAGGCATAGGAATTGTTCCAGAAGACTGGAAAATTGCAAATGTCACTCTACTGTTCGAGAAAGGAGAGAGGCAGAAGAAGGGAAACTATAGGCCCAGTTAGTCTGACCCCAGTGGTTCGGATAGTATTGGAATCAATTATTAAGGATGATATCTCAGGGTACTTGGAGGCACGTGATAAAACAAGCCATAGTCAATATATTTTCCTCAAGGGAAAATCCTGCCTGTTGGAAATCTCTGAAGAAATATCAAGCATGATAGACAAAGAAAAATCAGATGATATTGTGTACTTGGCTTTGCAGAAGGCCGTTGACAAGGTGCCACATATGAGGCTGCTTAACAAGCTAAGAGCCCAGGCATTACAGGAAAGATTTTAGAATGGATAAAGCAGTGGCTGATTGGCAGAAGGCCTTTCCTGGTTGGCTGCTGGTGACAAGTGGTTTTCCACAGAGGTCTTATATACTTTATACGTCAATGATTTGAATGATGGAATTGATGGCTTTTGTTTAAACGTTTTCAGACAATATGAAGATAGGTAGAGGGGCAGGTAGCTTTGAGAAGTAGAGAAATGAAAGGGTTGACTATTTTCTAAATGGAGAGAAACTATAAAGAACAGAGGCACAAAGGGACTTGGGAGTCCTTGTGCAGTATTCACTAAAGGTTAATTTGCAGGTTGAGTCTGTAGTGTGGAAGGCAAATATGATGTTAGCATTCATTTGAAGAGGTCTAGAATATAAAAGCAAAGAATTAATGTTGAAATTTTATAAAGTGAGGCCTCACATGGAGTATTTTGAGCAGTTTTGGGGCCCTTATCTTAGAAAGGATGCTCTAAAACTGGAGAGGGTTCAAAGGAGGTTCATGAAAATGTTTCCAGGATCGAATGGCTTGTTATATGTAGAGCGTTTGATGGCTCTGGGCATGTATTTACTGGATTTCAGAAGAATGAAGAGTGACCTAATTGAAACCTATCAAATGGTGAAAGACCTTGATAGAGTGGATATGTAGGGAATGTTTCCTATGGTGGCAGATTCTAAGACCAGAGGACACAGCCTCAGATTAGAGATGAGGAGGAATTCCTTTAGTCAGAAAATGGGGAATCTATGGAATTCTTTGCCGCAGGCATTTGTGGAGGCCAAGTCTTTATGTATCCTTAAGGGAGAGGCTGATAGATTCTTCAGTGGTCAGAGCATGAAGGGATACGGGAAGAAGGCAGGAGGTTGGGCCTTGAGGAAAATTGGATCAGCCATGATGAAATGAAGGAGCATACACAATGGACCAAATGACCTAATTCTGCTCCTACATCTTACAGTCTTATGGATAACTGGAGCATCCACTGACTCTAAAGGGACCTCCTTCAGAACTCTGGAATGGAGATTGTCACAGACTTATGATTTCCCAGCTTTGCGTTGGGTCCTATTTTAACTTTCTCTCTTTCACTTGGCGCTCCATGGACTCAATTGTTAACAGGATTGTGGAATTGTTGGGCATGGGAATTGGGATATTTCAACTTACTCTCATCCCTATTGTCCAACTGGAATACGCTGGTAACTAATTTTTATATTTACTGCCTTAAACTGTTCTTTTATTTTAAATTCAGTGGTTCCTGGGACTGACACTAGCCTTGTTCTAATTCATTGCACGGAAAGATATTACTGCAAAGGTTCAATTTTTATGACAGGTTTCGTGGTTATGGTGAGCTTGAGTAGCTAGTTTTAGGAATCCAAATTAATTGAGTTAGTTGAGTTTTCATTTATTCCCTGCCATAGTGGGATTTCAAAGTGTGTCTCTGGATCAACGGTGCAGAACATTCATTAGTTCTATAATTAGTTCTATAACCACAATCTGAGACCAACTGTGCTTTTTTTGTTTGCTCCCCCCCACCCCAAGTTTCTTTGTTATAGTTTGAGCCGTGACATGAAACTTGTACCATTCCTTTTCCTCCATGGCAGCTGCCTAAACTGCTGAGTTCCTCTGGCATTTCATATTTTTTGCTCCAGAGTTCATTACCTGCAGTCTCTTGTGTCTCTATCTGTTCTGCCGTTCAAGATCACCTTTACTCAATGTTACTCTTTACTCAAAAATATGTAATTTTAGAGGGGCAATTTTTAGATTTGTCAGTAAGATTCACTGTCAAAAATACCTGATAATAAAGATCAAATACTGGATAAATGCTAGGACTCAAAACTCTTTAAGGAAAATGTCATCAGTTTTAAACTTTTTCCTGTCCAAGCGTCCAGATGCGCCTTAAAATAGTATTCTAAATAACTGAATTTTTTTCAAACGCTTTTATCAATAGTCTTTCCAAGTAACATTTTCAATTTTCTGATAAATGAACCCTTTAATATTCCTCTCAGTATCTGACTTCAATGTACAGAACCTGAACTTCATAATTCATGGCAAATGATAAATTCAGGCTCCAGTGAAATGAATCCAGAAACTAGAAAATTCTTGGCAAGTCTGAACAGATCTTCAGAGTAAGAAAAAACATTATGAATAAAAAAAGTGATTTTAAACTAAACAATAACAAGGGGCTTGCTGAGTTTTTCTCGTATCTGCAAACCTTTCACCTTTTTAATTAAACATGAATGGAAGGCCGACACATCACAAAAGTATTCATGCTTCCAAAGTTCGACAAGCTAGGGCAGGATATTAATCTCTATGCAGAAATGCTGACTAGTCTGGCACCGTCCCACTTGTTTTATGTAAAACATGTGCGATTTTGAGCTTCAGATTATCTTATTTGAGACTTTTAAGAATTACACCTTTGGCAGAGATTCTACTGTTGAATCAGTTGTCTATATTTTTTCTTCATTTGTTGGAAGCTCTCAAAGACTTCAGTGGATTAGAAAGAGAAATGCTGAATATCAGTCATTATTTCTTATGATGTTGTCACAAGATAAGTCTATTCAACATTACCTTGAGTTTCTTTAACACCGAATCCATAGTAATAAATGCTGCCTCCCCATGTAAAGGCATTGTCAAATATAGCTTGCCAGAATGAGCAGGGGCAAGGGGTTCGTACACTAGACATCACTGGTTCGGTTTCACTTAAATACCAGTCCATACACTTTTGTCTTGGGTTTACTGTGGAATTATCATTGTTTTCTAGTCTGTAAGCCCATCGTCCTTTTTTGCCTGTAAATATTATAAGATTTTGAAGATTAAACCATAGGTCAAGCAGTCCTCAATAAGCAAATTCAAACAGAACAAGAACTGGGATGCAAGACAAAGACTGAAGATTGTTACACAAGTTTTAGGAGACTCTTTTACTTTATCATGTATCATGCTGCAAGAAAAGATTATTCATTTTCTAGGCAACTGTGGGTTGATCTTCAAATTAAATTACTTAATTCATATGAACTCTTCTGGATCAGAAACTTATATTCCCCCAGTGAGTGAAGTTGCCTGGACTAGAGGGCATGAGTTGTAGGGAAAGGTTGAATAGGTGAGAACTTAATGGGGATGACTGGATGAAGTGAATCAGCCCATGATTGAATGGCAGAGCTGACTTGATGGACCAAATGGTCTACTTCTGCTCATAAATCTTACGGTCTTATGGTCTTAATTTCCTGGAGTTTAGGGGACTGAGGGGAGATTTGATAGAGGTCTACAAAACTTTGAAGGGTTATGTAGGTTGATTGCAAGTAGGCTTTTTTCCACTGAGGTTTGGTGAGTCTAGAGGTCATGGGTTAAAGGGGAAAAGTGAAATGTTTAAGGGGAACATGAGGAGGAATTTCTTCACTCAGAGGGTGTTGAGAGTCTTGAACAAGCTGCCAGCGGAAGTGGTGAATGTGGGTTTGATTTCAGCATTTCCGATAAATTTGGAAAAGTACAGGTATGGGAGGATATGGAGAGCTATGGTCCAGGTGCATGGCAATGGGACTAGGCAGAATAATAGTTTGGCATGCTCTAGATGGGGGTGAAAGGACTGTTTCTGTGCCAGGACTCTAAGAGTGTGTGCACCACATTCTCTGGAATGGAGATGAGCAACATCCCAGTTTTGATTCCTAATTAGTTCTAAATTATGTCTCAATCAAATGATGAGATTAATAAGGTTAATGTTTCTGTTCACTACCAGTGGCAGTTCCTGATTATTCACACATCACGTACTTGCCAGTGGTCATTTTATGACACAGCACATTTAGAATGTCTAGTGGGAAAAATAATGTGAAATTGCTGAAATGGTCTACTGTGGAATAAAGAAAAGTTGGAATTAGACTTCTCCATGTTGTAACATTGTATTTTTTACTTGAACTGTAT
The DNA here is from genome assembly GCF_030144855.1 of Hypanus sabinus. Classification (NCBI taxonomy): domain Eukaryota; kingdom Metazoa; phylum Chordata; class Chondrichthyes; order Myliobatiformes; family Dasyatidae; genus Hypanus; species Hypanus sabinus. The sequence goes on from NC_082707.1 coordinate 37,909,547, forward strand.
TGAATCACATGTATCTACCATAGATTCCGGTGTACAAACCTAGAATTTGGCCCTAAATTTTGGTTCTAAAATTAGGGGGTCGGCTTATACAGAGGGTGCCATCTTTGGAAAAACAAATACATGGAAGACAGTTCATATTTATTGGCTGTTTTTGAGTCAAATTGGTTCCACTGTCGACGCATGAATTCTTTGGTTTGTTTAAGCTCACGTCTAGTGGCTGGAGCACGGACATCAAACCTCCAGGGATGACTGCAATGTCCGTATTTTCAACTTTCATTGCTGCTTTTGTCTCATCTGACAAGTGCGCTTTGAACATGTCCCAGACAAGTAGCTACCTTTCTTTCCTGACACCTTCAGGATGTCGACACCACAGCACTTCAAGCAACCTGCTTCGTCCATCCAGCAGTGTTCTTGAATGGAAACAACACCCCACAGGAACTTTCTGAGCAATCTTTGTTTTTTGTCTCAACCCAAGATCACGTCTATTCATAAATCGGGTGCACCAGCTTTGCGTAGCTTTGAAATTTTCACTGAGCTCACGGTGTTTATCGTCCCATTTCAACGCTTGAATTCAAATCATTTCTCTGGTAACAATGTATCCAGACGATCGCTGGTGATTCACCCACTCTAAAACTTTATCTTCCAGTTCTGGCCAACGGCATGTTTTCCCACGGTTTGCACATTTCATTTTGGCATTTCCCTCAGCGTGTCCTCTGCCTTTCTCCACTCTCACTTTCTCTCGTTTACACTAAATTTCTTAGCCACTGCAGAATTATTCTTTCCTTTAGCAAAATCAACAACCTTCAGCTTGAAGCCAGCATCATATTGCTTTTGTTTTAATCTTGTATACATGGTGGTGGCAAACTCAATACTGAGTACACGTACTGATCCCACCACCCCGTGTTATATTTTAACAAGATTACGATGGGCATTAAATGGTTTCACGGGGGTTACATTTCAGAGGATTCTTTTCCATTGGAAACCTAATCCAAAATTTCTCTCCCTGATTTATTTATTAAGAATTCGCCTATAGTGCTCTACAATGTGTAGGCCTGTTGTCTTAGCCGGTACTGGTTCACAAAATTTCCAGGGTCCAGATCTGGCAAAGCTGAGTACTGGCATGTGAGATCTTGTGATTGTTTCTGGTTAAATCAAAAACCTTTACAAAAGGAGTCAGCTTATACAAAGGTAACATGAAAAAGTCACTTTTTTAACCTTGAAATTGGGGGGTCGGCTTATACCTCTGAATATACGGTAACATAAATTAAAACTGAAATTTGTCAATCTCTTCGGGACTGAACATTTCAAAGATGGTTTTGAATATTGTTACATAAATATATTCAGAAAATATTTGTTCATCTTAAATTAAGACTGTACTTAAAGAAATGCCAGAGGATAACACACCTGTTTGAAATCCAGTGTACATATCAGGGCGGTAAATTTTTTCAGGAGGTACGTTAAATCTGGTGTGAGGGTCATTAAAGGCTTGAAACTTGCTTGAGTCCAGGTACGATTGCAAGGAGGCACTGTAAGTGAAAGCAAAGTGCTTTGATTAATAAGGCAACTAAGGTGTGAGAACAACAACCTGAGTCGCAACGTGGATAAGTGAAAAGAGATGATTGTGGACTTCAGGAAGGTGCAGGTTGACCATCCTCCATTACTCTGCCATAGAGAGAGTGAAGAGCACAAAGTTCTTGGTGTGCACATACGTGACAATTAATCTAGACCAACAAAACCTCCTCTTTATTCAAGGAGGCACTGCAGCATCTATAATTTCTGAGAAGATTGAGATGTTACAAGGCTCCCTGCCTCCATTCTGACAACTTTCTACAGAAGCACCATGGAGATGGTACTGACTGGGTGTATCCTTGGACTGCAATACTCTACAAATGGTAGTTAAAAGTCAAGAGGATCACCAGAGTCTCCCTCTCACCTATTCGTGACATTTACTGTGAGTTATATACAGTGGCATTCAAAAGTTTGGACACCCCTGGTCAAAATTTCTGTTACTGTGACTAGCTAAGCAAGTAAAAGATGACCTGATTTCCAAAAAGCATAAAGTTAATGTTTCTTTCTTTAATGTTTAATATTTTAAGCAAGATTACTTTTTTATTTCCATCTTTTACAGTTTCAAAATAATAAAAAAGGAAAAGGGCCCGAAGCAAAAGTTTGGGCACCCTGCATGGTCAGTACTTAGTAACACCCCCTTTAGCAAGTATCACAGCTTGTAAACACTTTCTGTAGCATCTTTCAATTCTTGTTTGGGGGATTTTTGCTCATTCTTCCTTGCAAAAGGCTTCCACTTCTGTGAGATTCTTGGGCCGTCTTGCATGCACTGCTCTTTTGAGGTCTATACACAGATTTTCAATGATGTTTAGGCCAGGGGACTGTGAGGGCCATGGCAAAACCTTCAGCTTGTGCCTCTTGAGGTAGTCCATTGTGGATTTTGAGGTGTGTTTAGAATCATTGTCCTTTTGTGGAAGCCCTCCTCTTTTCATCTTCAGTTTTTTTACAGATGGTGTGATGTTTGCTTCCAGAATTTGCTGGTATTTAATTGAATTCATTCTTCCCTCTACCAGTGAAATGTTCCTTGTTCTACTGGCTGCAACACAAGCCCAAAGCATGATCGATTCACTCCCATGCTTAACAGTTGGAGAGGTGTTCTTTTCATGAAATTCTGCCCCCTTTTTTCTCCAAACATACCTTTGCTCATTGTGGCCAAAAAGTTCTATTTTAACTTCATCAGTCCACAGGACTTGCTTTCAAAATGCATCAGGCTTGTTTAGATGTTCCTTTCCAAACTTCTGACGCTGAATTTTGTGGTGAGGATGCAGGAAACGTTTTTTTCTGATGACTCTTCCATGAAGGTCATATTTGTGCAGGTGTCACTGCACAGTAGAACAGTGCACCACCACTCCAGAGTCTGCTAAATCTTCCTGAAGGTCTTTTGCAGTCAAACAGGGGTTTTGATTTGCCTTTCTAGCAATCCTACGAGCAGTTCTCTCGAAAAGTTTTCTTGGTCTTCCAGACCTCAACTTGACCTCCACCGTTCCTGTTAACTGACATTTCTTAATTACATTATGAACTGAGGAAATGGCTACCTGAAAATGCTTTGCTATCTTCTTAAATCTTTCTCCTGCTTTGTGGGCATCATTTATTTTAACTTTCAGAGTGCTAGGCAGCTGCTTAGAGGAGTCCACTACCGCTGATCGCTGGGACAAAGTTTGAGGAGTCAGTGTATTTATAAAGCTTTGATATTTGCATCACCTGGCCTTTCCTAATGATGACCATGAACAAGCCATAGCCCTAACAAGCCAATTAAGGTCTGAGACCTTGGTAAAAGTTAACTGAGTGCTCAAATCTCTTGGGGTGCCCAAAATTTTGCACAGTGCTCCTTTCATTTTTTTCACTCTAAAATTGTACAAAACAAAAATAATACACTAATCTTGCTTAAAATGTTGAAAAGAATGTTTCATCTTTAACTTTATGACTTTTGGAGATCAGTTCATCTTCTACTCACTTAACTATTCACAGTAACAGAAATTTTGACCGTGGTGCCCAAACTTTTGCATGCCACTGTATGATGGGGCCAGAAGCATTGTTGAGGATCCCTACCACCCATTTCACATTCTCTTTGACCCACTACCATCAGGAAGAAGGTACAGGAACATCAGGACTAGAACTGCCAAACAGGGTAACAGCTTCCTCTCCCAGACTGAGAGACTAATCAATACCCTGCCACCACTGAGATCTCGTCACCACTGACAATGAGCTGCTTGCAATTTGCCTGTGCTGCACACTACAGGAATTTTATATTATGGAATGAACTTATTTATGTTAATACTTGTTTTATGTGCTGTGTGTGATGTACATTTTGTGAATGCACTGTGGTCTGGAGGAACTTAGTTTCATTTGGTTTTATATATCTACAGTCTGATGACAGTAAACTTGTGCTGAATGAAATAGAATCTAGAAACAAAGCCAGGAGAAACAGTGAGTTACAAGTTGCTACAATCACAGGTAATGAATGGGATTAACATTTGTTTAGGGGTAATTAAGTACAGCAATTGTTGTATATTTACAAGTATTTGCATATTTGCTTTAATAATAGATAGTAAATTATAGGTACCTGTAATATCCCATGAGGGCATAATTTCTATAATAGGGAATTGTATCATATTTCCAGTTCATTCCACCTTCTTTAAATTGAATTAAACAGAATGAAAATATCCCGTCAGTTAATAGAACAGCCTGGTATGTGTTGGTCTATAAGGGAAAAGGAGAAAAAGCACCATTTATTTTTCTATTTGCAACAAGAAAATGGGAAAAGATTACACTGATGAAACAGGATCTTGCAGAAAATAAACCAGTGTTTACAAAAAAGTACTGCAGATGTGTTTGATGTCTGTACATTGTGTACTATAGACTTCCGATGCAGTAATAGTATTAGGCAGTCAGGGGAGTGTGACTGTTGGAAAATGGTAGGCCACTGTGTTAATGTGGTCGTAAGTATTCGACACTTGCTCAGAAATCATTTGTACTTGGGGGCCTGAAACTGCCTCCTTTCCCTAAAGCAGCTAGCCCAATATTAGGTTCATACAAGCACCCTGGACCAAAAGCACCTCAGTGTAAGTTCAGAAGACACACTCCATATTGAATCCTGTAGCATCTGTTTGAAACTTTGTGTACGTGGTCTGGAATTTTGCCTGCATTGACTCATAAATAGGATCAAGGTCCGCATGAATGTTTACAGAATTGTTCCCAGAAAGCCATGCTTTTTGGAATTCTCTCGAATGCCGCGTGTTTGCTTGTGCCATGACTTTCACTGATGTCCAGTTGAATTTGTGCTCCTCTTGATCTTCACAGGTAGAGTTCAAGGAGAGTTGGTCATGCTGCTTTATAGCCAGTTGATGTTTTCTTTCAGTTTGACCAACATAATATTTGCTGCAGTCCCCACATTGCATTTTTAACTTTTTTTCAAATTCATAAGCATTGATGAAGAGAGCCAATTCTTGTTGGCTATCAAAGTGGGAACATTTGCTTTGCTGACCGTTGAAGTTTACTTTCTTGGGTTTGTCCTGGCAAGGTTATGCGATCTAATTGCAATGCACAAGGCCACCGTACTATTGGTTCTCACCAAATGGTTCAGGAAGGCTTTTCACAAACACAAGAAAATCTGCAGGTGCTGGAAATCCAAGCAAAACACACAAAATGCTGGAGGAACTCAGCAGGCCAGGTAGCATGTCTGGAAAAGAGTACAGTTGATGCTTCGGGCCAAGACCCTTCAGCAGGAAAGTTTTTGTTCAGCAACTTTCTCTATGTGGAAAAATTATCTCAAAGTAAATGTATGACAGATGGGTATCCGATTAACTCCAATCTACAAAATTTGAGTCCATTACTCAATTCAAGAAGACAACCTCAGAAATTTAGTTCCAGCTGGTATCTTTGAAAAGTAACCAATCAAAATTGGTTGCAAAATATTGTAGCTAAAAACAAAATATAAAAAGGTGAGAATTGTGCAATGACACACATGGTTAAAACAATGGTACTTACACCTTCAAGGTCTATATTTTGATATCCATTGTAGGGAAGCACATTTTCCCAGGTGATCTTGAGTGCCCATTTGGGTGTGAAATTTGAGATTTCCTCTGCAGACCCATAGTACTCATTGACCTGCTTTTTAAGGTCACTCTGCAAAGTTCGACTATGAGTATCCTTTCTAACTTGGAAGTCGTACACCTGAAATGGTTAAAAAAAGTAATTTTCCCCATGTTCATTTTTCACAACTCTAATACAGAGAGAGCTTTGTAACATTTGCAGTCTGTTCTGCAAAACTCACAAATGGACACTTATTCTGCTCACATGATCTACAATACACACAATTTATCAACTATTGCCCTCAGAGTATTATGTTTTATTTTGTTTGCTAAAACAACTAGCATACTTTGAGGTCTATACTCAAATATTCATCCAATTCTCAGTAGAGGAACACAGTTTTAACATGTAAGCACCATGAATTATTTTACACAGTGTGCATCCATTTTTCAAAGAGTACTTCATGCACCACCTGCAAAAGTGGGCATTTTTACAACTAATCAGAGTTAATAACACTGTCTACTAGATGAGGACAGGGGGATTTAGAATGTTGGAATGTTTTTGTTTTGTCTTGTAAGTCAATCTGGCTGTTTAAATTATTGGATTGCATTGACTCACTGCTGAAATTTTATGACTGGTGACCATGTTCTGTCCTGTATGGAAGCATTGCCTCAGCGGTAATGCACTTTTTCGTCATATATGAACTCATTTTTGATAATTGATTCTGAAATTTTACTTATATTAGAATACAACTGTCATCCTGAAACATATCTCTAGTATTGTGCAAGCTATTAATTGCAGTTCCTTTTAAAAGTTACATTTCTCAAATATGTAGAAAAATAATCATTTATACCTGATAGTATATAGAACCTATTCCTCTTGTCAGGTCTGCATCATCCCAGAAAACAGCAATCATCGGTGGAGTCCGCCAATAAAAGTAATCACTAAATCCCCAGAAAGGATTTGAATATCTATATTGCAGAGAATCGTTCTGTCTTTGAAACACGATCAGTCCATTATCTGAAAACTGTATCAAGATACTTCATTTTACGAACAGAGAAAATCTGCAGATGTTGGAAATCTGAGCAACACACACAAGATGCTGGAGGAACTCAGCAGGCCAGGCAGCATCTATGGAAAACAGTACAGTTGACTTTTCGGGCCTGTTGAGTCCTGTCAAAGGGTTTTAGCCCGAACATTGACTGTATATTTTTTCCACTGATGCTACCTGGCCTTTTGAGTTCCTCCAGCATTTTGTGCATATTACTTCATTTTACTAACTTACATTTTCTGTTGTAATCACCAGAAAAAAAAATGTTTTACAGAAGAAATAACATCAATCTAGCATGGACTTCTAATATCATTACTTATTCTTTATTGGTTTATCCCAGTTTTCCATTACCATGCTACTTCTCCAAAATGAACCTTTGCTGGGAATGGGAAGCTGTGTGTTCAGAGATAGCCAGAGGAGCAAACCAGCATCCTTTTTTCATTCTATGTGTACATAGATGATTGGAAACACCCAGGAGCAGAAGGATTTGATCATTTTCACTGTATTCCATGCAAATTACGAGTAACCAAGCAAATTGTATTGACACTTAAAACAGAATCACTTAAGTCAGTGTATAGAGTGACCTGATATTCTATTTGTGTATATGATAATCAAAGCATTTAACAAGTAAGTCATCAAGGATATAGAATTCTTATAAAGTTAATAAAAAACTTGAATGATATATTCCATAACAAAAATATAAGTTATACAGTCATAATCTTCTTGATATTTATAAACTAATCAACTTTCCATGCCAGGGTGCAAATCTACTTCAAAAGCTTGAAATAAAATTTCTGGAAATGCTTGCACTAGTAAAGCTTAAAGAAAGTTTTAACATAAAATTAAATCTATAAATAGAGAATCTTAAACGTACGTATAATCTGTAGTAAAATGCATCACCAAAGGGAAAGCCCTGTGAAATGTTAATGACAGGGGAATTAAAGTCACGGGCTTCTCCATGTAGTTTCAGATCTCCAAAATTTTCTCCATAGTCAAACAGCCGTTTCTCTGCTAAAGGATGTAAAATTGACAGTGTTTTATCATTGTGAATAAAGAACAATGCTTGAATTTAAAATAGTACACTGAAGGCTAAAGGGCATTTTTCTACCAAATTCATAGGTGATGGCTAATACATTTTTATTAACATTAATGTCACTTAGAGACCTAAGCCGGGTAATTACGGGAAACTTTTCACTGTATAAAAATTATATCACTCTTTATTTTCTATTTTAACTTTCTATTTGAGTCAGAAAAGCAACAGTCCCAGAAAATCAAAGGGAAAACGACACAGGCTATATCGTAGTACAGTGCAGCCACCTCATGCTTTTGTCTAGTTTAAGTAATTATCCAATATCCAACACTGGATAGCATGCATCTCCATCCATTTACACAATGGGAAACTCAATACCATCAGTGTAAGGATCACAGTAGCATAGCAGTTAGCTTAATGTTTTACAGTGACAACAATCATGATCATGGTTCAATTCCTGCTGCTTTCTGGAAGGAATTTGTACATTCTCCTATGACTGCATGTGTTTCTTGGTGCTTCAGTTTCTGTCAGAATCCAAAGATGTAGGGTTAGCTTTAGGGTTAGTGAACTGAGGACATACTCTGTTGGCGGCAGTAGTGTTTTGACACTCATGGGATGCTCCCATCACAATCCTCGGATTATGTTGGGCCTTTAAATCAAATTATGCCTTTTACTGTATGTTTTGATATACCTGTGACAAAAAAAGCTAGTCTTTAATCTTTAATCATTTTTAATTCCAAATATGCCTCCCATCTACCAACCAGAAACAGTTCCCTGGCCATTGTCTCAAACAGAACTCATATGTTTTCCCAGGACTCTGAATTGTGCTTCTGACTCCATGTTACCTTTGTTACCAGGATTGCCAGTTATTGTCCCCAGATGTACACTGAAGGACATTTGGTGAATGCATTCTCCATTTGTTTGAATCCTCCGGTGGGGACAATGTGCAGAGCAGCATCCATAAATTTGAATTCATGGCCCAAAATAAACCACTTTGTGATTATATTATAGTTTGTTTCTTCAATTCCAATTCCCTCAACTGAGAACTGATTTCTCTGATTCTTTAGCATCTCCTACTCGTTTCACTCCACTTTTGCCCCCTTCCCTCCTGCAGCAATGTTCCCCAAATTTCCCAGTCCTGTTGATTGTTGCACATGTTGGCTCTTCCAAAGGGCATAGCATTCAAACTCACTTCCTGGTTTCATACTTATTGTACCTGTTCATTGCCAGTATTATCCCATATCCATTAACTATTGAGCAATTGAAAGTAAACATCTCCAATTTCCACTACTACTTCCTGCAGAAACCAAGAGAACATTCCATCCAGATTTGGATGATGTTTCTACTTTTACTTGCCTATATTGCTTCCATTTTTTATGCCTCTACCTCCTGACTATAGTTTAAATAGGCTCGCAATACCAAGCCTGTTATAATATAGATTTAGTTACCTAATATTAGATGTCTTAGAACACATTGTACAAGACTAATCAGTGCTATTCTGGTCTAGAAGCCACCATAGAAAATAGTCGTCCTCCTGCAATGACACCAAACAGTTCTTGAACAGTTCTTCTGTTTCTGATTGCATGAATGCCACATGTCAATTGGTTTTGTGGTCATGTTTATCAATTAGTTTTGCTGACTTTCATATGTACAAATAAAAAGAATTCAAAAATGGAAGATTGCTAGTCCATAATCTATGGAGCGCTAATAAATATTTACATAGAATTTTATACAAAAAGTTGTTGCTTCTTCCTCTAAAATGTTGGTTACTTGAGCATGACATGATAGCTGCAATGCACTTAATTACTAAACTTTTACTATGTAGAGTTAAGTTAAAAGTATACAGTTGAATATAAATACAAAAAGTGAAGAAATGACAAAATTATAATGCAGATCATTGCAAGTTTTACTGCTTTAAAGTTTGGTATTTATTTTTCACATTTTCTATTTTTGTTTCTTAGTTTTGATGAAAATATTCTGAGTCACCAAGCACTTCTGAAATTGAAAGGAATAACTTTTCTGAACTTTTGGCTGCCTTTTTCTGATTATCCAAATGACATTCTGAAGCATTTGAACCAGTAATCTTCATGAGAGTCAGGATTTAATGTTTATGTCTGCCTCTCTTGTCTGTCATGGCCTTTCTTAATGTGTTGCCAATGCTGTATTATTTTCCCATTATTGGATCTGTTGAACTTTGGTCACCCTTTGTTCAGAAAAGATTATTTCCTTCAGTCCTTATTATTTTTAATTTCTAAAGCTGATTTAATTTAAGGTTGTTTAATTTAACAAACAAAATTTCGCAATATTAACAACGTTGCATTTAGTAACCACCTCCTGTGACTTTAAGGTCTCTGGTTTTGAAAATTGTAATATAAACATTAATTTTTAAAAGATGTGGGTCAATTTTGAACATTGCTTGAATCAATATGTAGATAGTCCAACAAGAGCAGGGGCTGTACTGGATTTGTTGTTGGGTAATGAGCCTGCCCAGGAGACCAACCTTTTAATGGGTGAACAGTTTGGGACCAGTGACCACTACCCCTAAATTTAGAACTGCTATAGATAAGGATAGCAAGAGGCAGGAACTGGGGAGTGTTCAAAGACCAGAGCACAGAGTACAAGACAGGTATGCTCCAGTCAGAAGGAAGGACAGGGATGGCAAGGTAAGAGAACCTAGATGTCAAGAGAGATGATGAGTTTAGTCAAGAAGGAAAGGAAAAAGTATTTAAAGCTAGGAAACTGGAATCAAACAGAGCTTTAGAAGACTAAAATGAAGCCAGAAAAGAACTCAAGAAGGGAATTAGAAAAGTCACTGAGGGCCATGAGAATTCTTTGGCAAGTAGGATTAAAGAGAATCCTAAGGCATTCTATACATACCCCAGGAGCAAGTGGATAACCGGGAAGGGGATGGGACTACTGAAGGAAAGAGGGAGGAATGTGTGGTTGAATGTGAAAGATGTGGGAGAGGAACTTCATAAGTATTTTACATTAGTATTAGCCAAAGAGAAGGGCATGGAGGATAACGGGATCAGTGTCCAGCATATAGATATGAGGCATTTTGAGGTAAGGAAGGAGGGCAATGTTGGGTCTCTTAAAGAATATTAAAGTGTATAAGTCCCCAGGGCCTGATTGGATATACCCCAATATTATTGAAAGGGGCAAGTGAAGAGATTGCTGGTGTCTTTGACCAATATGTTTGTGTCTCCTCTAGTCACAGATGATATCCTAGAGGACTGGTGAGCAGCTAATATTGTCCCATTATTTCAGAAGGAAACCAGAGATAACCCTGGAAATTGTAGACTGGTGAGAATCATGTCAAGTGGTAGGGAGGTCATTGGAGATAATTATTAGCTATAGGATTTATGAGCATTTGGAAAGCCATGGCCTGATTAAGGAAAGCCAACATTGCATTGAGTGGCACAGGTCATGTCTTAATAATTTTGAGTTTTTGATGAGGTGATGAGGATGATTGACGAAGGCAGAGCAGTGGATATTGTCTAAGTTGTTTTCAGTAAGATGTTTGACAAGATCCCTCATGGGCGGTGGTTCATCTAAAAGAACAAGTTGTGTGGGATCGCTGGTGAATTAGCCATTTGGATACAGAACTGGCTTGCGCATAGATGTTAGAGTGTAGTGGTTGAAGGAACTTATTCTAGCGGGAGGTCTGTGATTAATGGTGTTCTCAGAGGTGCCAAACCAAAGATTATTACTTAAAGTAAAAAATCATGGGATTGGGGATAATATTCTGGCATGGGTGGAGGATTGGCTTTCTAACAGAAAACAGAGAGTTGGGATAAATGGTTTATTCTCAGACTGGCAGTTGGTGACTAGTGGTGTTCCGCAGGTGTCAGTGTTGGGACCCCAACTCTTTACAATCTATATTAATGATTTGGAGAAAGGGACTAAGTGCAACGTATCGAAGTTTGCTGATGACACAAAGATGGGAGGGAGTGTAATGAGTGCGGAGAACATTGAAACCCTGCAGGGGGACATAGATAGGCTGAGTGATTGGGCAGACATTTGGCAGATGAAATATAATACTGACAAGTGTGAGATCTTGCACTTTGGCAGGAAAAATAATAGAGCAAGTTATTATCTAAATGGAGAGAATCTGGAAAGTGCTTCTGTCCAAAGGGATCTGGGGGTCCTGGTGCAGGAAACACAAAAAGTTAGTATGCAAGTGCAGCAGGTGATCAAGAAGCCCAATGGAATGCTGGCTTCTATTGCTAGGGGGATGGAGTATAAGAACAGGGAGGTCTTACTGCAGTTGTACCGGGTATTGGTGAGATCACGCCTGGAGTACTGCATGCAGTTCTGGTGTCCATATTTAAGAAAGGACATACTGGCTCTCGAGGCAGTGCAGAGAAGGTTCACTAGGTTAATTCTGGGGATGGGTGGGTTGATGTATGATGAGAGGTTGAGTAGATTGGGACTCTACTCATTGGAGTTCCGAAGAATGAGAGGCGATCTTATTGAAACATATAAGATTGTGAAGGGGCTTGATCAGGTGGATGCGGGGAGAATGTTCCCAATGATGGGTGAAACTAGGACTAGGGGGCATAATCTTAAAATAAGGGGATGCTGTTCCAGGACTGAGATGAGGAGAAATTTCTTCACTCAGAGGGTAGTGGCGCTGTGGAATTTACTGCCCCAGAGAGCTGTGGAAGCTACTACACTCAATAAATTCAAAACAGAGATAGACATTTTCCTGGATATAAATGGCATTAGGGAATACGGTGAGTGAGCAGGTAAGTGGACATGAGGCTAGGTTTAGATCAGCCATGTGATCTCCTGGACCAGTTTTCGATAGCCTGGATGGGTCGGAGAGGAATTTTCCAGATTTTTTCTCCTCAATTGACAAATCGTTTTTTTTTCCCCCGGGTGATCACATGGGTTTGGGCGGGATGAATAATAAAATAAAATGGGCGGCGTGGTGCCCTGTTGGTTGGCACTGTTGCCTTGTGGGATTCGGTGAAAACTAGAGTTAAGATTGGATCAGCCATGATCTTGTTGAATGGCGGAGCAGGCTTGAAGGGCCGATTGGCCTACTCCTGCTCCTATCTCTTACGTTCTTATGTTCTTAACTGTACTGAGACCTTTGTTCCTTGTGATGTATGTAAATGATCTGGATAAAAATGTAGATCGGTTGGTTAGTAAGTTTGCAGATTACTAAAAAAAAAGGTGGTATGCAGATAGTGTAGATGAGAATACAGAGGGATATAGATCAGTTGCAGGTATGGGTGGAAAAATGGCAAATAGAGTTTCAATCAGGTCATATGTGAAGTGTTGCACCTTAATAGGTCAAATGTGAAGAAACAGTAATCTGTTGAGGGCAAGACCCTTAACAGCGCTAATGAGCAGAGGGATCTTGGATTGCAAGCTCACAGCTGTACGGAAGTGGCTACACAGCTTGATAGGGTGGTTAAGAAGGCATACCATTTGCTTGTGTTTATTGCTCGAGGCAGTAAGTTCTAAAGTCAAAAAAGTAATAGAAACATAGAAAATAGGTGCAGAAGTCGGCCCTTCGAGCCTGCACTGCCATTCAGTATGATCATGGCTGATCATCCAGCTCAGAACCCTGTACCTGCTTTGTCTCCATACCCTCTGATCCCTTTAGCCACAAGGGCCATATCTAACTTCTTCTTAAATATAACCAATGTACGGGCCTCAACTGTTTCCTGTAGCAGAGAATTCCACAGATTCACCACTCTATGTGTGAAGAGGTTTTTCCTCATCTTGGTCCTAAAAGGCTTCCCCATTATCCTTAAACTGTGACTCTTCATTCTGGACTTCCCCAGCATTGGAAACAGTCTTCCTGCATCTAGCCTGTCCAATCACTTTAGAATTTTATACGTTTCAATAAGATCCCCCCTCAATCTTCTAATGTGGTAGCTTTATAAAATTCTAGTTGGGCCACATCTGGAAATATATGTACAGTTCTGATCACGTGTTATAGGTGGGATGTCCAGGCTTTGGAAAGATGAATACACATAACCTATTCCTTCAAAGCCATCAAAGGCTGAATCCCCTTGCCCTGGAGCTATGATAACAATCACAAGAATTATTCTTTTGACTTCCACCAACAATTTTTATCAATTTTCTAATGCAGTACCTTCTTCATTAACTTCAGGACCTGAAGCTGTCATAGTTGATGCTGTAGTGCTGTGTTGTTTATCTCCAGTTTTGGTGAATGGTGTAGTACTGAATTTCTGAGAAGTTTGTTTGAAGTTTGTTGTTGGAGTGAAGTTGGTTACATTCTTCACAGTTGTCGGAGTGAAGTTGGCCTCATTCTGTGCAGCTGTTGGAGTGAAGCTGGTTGCATTCTTCACAGTTGTCAGAGTGAAGTTGGCCTCATTCTGTGCAGCTGTTGGAGTGAAGCTGGTTGCATTCTTCACAGTTGTCAGAGTGAAGTTGGCCTCATTCTGTGCAGCTGTTGGAGTGAAGCTGGTTGCATTCTTCACAGTTGTCAGAGTGAAGTTGGCCTCATTCTGTGCAGCTGTTGGAGTGAAGCTGGTTGCATTCTTCACAGTTGTCGGAGTGAAGTTGGCCTCATTCTGTGCAGCTGTTGGAGTGAAGCTGGTTGCATTCTTCACAGTTGTCGGAGTGAAGTTGGCCTCATTCTGTGCAGCTGTTGGAGTGAAGCTGGTTGCATTCTTCACAGTTGTCAGAGTGAAGTTGGCCTCATTCTGTGCAGCTGTTGGAGTGAAGCTGGTTGCATTCTTCACAGTTGTCAGAGTGAAGTTGGCCTCATTCTGTGCAGCTGTTGGAGTGAAGCTGGTTGCATTCTTCACAGTTGTCAGAGTGAAGTTGGCCTCATTCTGTGCAGCTGTTGGAGTGAAGCTGGTTGCATTCTTCACAGCTGTTGGAGTGAAGTTGGCATTCTGTGGAGCTGTTGGGGTGAAGTTAACCTTCTTCTCCACAGCTGTTGATGGAAAAGATGGGATGTCAATAGTACATCAGGGCATTGAATTAGAGTATTTAATTTGTTATAACTATGAGTTAAGTTGGAATTTAATTCCCAAGGCTGAAATTCGTTGCATGAAATAATTTTGCATAAATGCAGCCCACTTCTGAACAAATGAATATAAAGTAATAGAAAGTAAAAAAGTGCTTGAATTGAGCTGGATATAAATAATATTTGAACTCTTGTAAACAGTGGCTGTTGCTATGTGTTTCTGAGATTTAACAAATATCAAATAAATCATAGTTGATTTTATCATCAAATGCATAAGTACAATGTAAAGTTTATGTGCAACAGCATCACAGGCACATGGCTTCATATAGGCAGTAGTCATATGCAAAAAAAATAAACGAACATAAATTAACCACGTGTTTACAAGAAAGAACATAATTAGAACAAGCAAAAAGTCAAAGCCAGTGTCTGTGCAAATTGATCAAAGTGGACATAGCCTTTCTAACCTGTAGTGATAAGTGTTGTCTCAGTTCATTAGGCATCACACTACAAATTATTGCTGCCTCATAATACAATCATAATTAAACTGTTAGAAATGCCCAGAGGGACACACCACAATGTAAGAACTGCTCATTGAATCAACCAAAATCATTGTAATAAAGAAAAATAACTTTTGGGAAAATGAAAAGAAACAGGTGAATGAGCTGGGGCATGCTGGGGTGAGACTGAATGATTCTCTCTGTGAGCTTGAAGAAGTTTGCATGTGTTATCTGTTCGAGGACACAGAGACAGCTATTGGGTGACCCCATGGTTGGACTGGACCACAACGAAGATGCAGGTGGACTCGGGTGTTATGCTATCACTGGTGAGTATTGGCAGTTCAGAAGGGGAAATTGCAGCATTTCACCCCAGAAGGGTAGAAGTTGACTCTAAAGATTTACACTGGTGAGGTTGTTACAATGGAGACGAACAGTGAAAGAAACTTTCATTGTATGTTGTTTAAGGTAGTTATCCAGCAGTTTGGGGCATTTGTGGTTGGAGCTGCTCAAACTTAATTGGCACGAACTGTGTTTGATTGGTGGGAGCACTGGTCTGTAAGAGGCGTTGAAGAAACACAAAAGTATTCCAAGGAGAATTGGGCAGTATAAAAAGAATCATTTTTTATAAAAAGAAGCCCAATGCAACACCCAAATGTCTAAAGGCAAGACCCTCAAGCCGAAGGTAGAGCTAAATAGAAATTGGCAAGACTGGACTAGAGTAACGTATTGGAACCAGTGAAAACTGGTAATTGGCAACTCCAGTGGTTCCTGTGCTAGAGACAGATGGATCTTTAATAATCTGTAAAGGCTTCAAGGTAACCATTAACCTGATTGTTATAGCTGAACAACCCCCTCTTCCCCTTATTGATGGCCTAGCCAGCCAGCTCTCCTGACCATTCTGCTCTTCAATGTCTGCTTGCTGAGATAATTGGACCTGCAGTCCTCGGAGTCACCTGATGCCGGTGGCTGGAGTTGGGGACGTCATAAGTGGTGTGCGAGGAAGCGGAAGCGAGGCAAGCGGGCAGGAGTCCATGCCAGGAAAAAAGCCCTAGCCGGCCGGATCTCCTGTCCATTCTGCTCTCCAATGACATTAAATTGGACTATGCCTGTGGCAACGAACTACTTGGCCGGAGTGCAGAAACAGATGGAATCCCCCGATGCTGCCATTTAGCTGTTTATTTATGTAACAGATTTCCCCCCAGGCAATTGGACTACCAACCTACTGCCCTCTACTGTGCCTATTGTCTTGTTTATTTTTTATTGTAATGCCTGAACTGTTCTGTGTACTTCACGCAGTCCTGGGTAGGTCTCTAGTCTAGTGTGGTTTTTGTGTTGGTTTACGTAGTTCAAAGTAGTTTTTGTACTGTTCATGTAGCACCATGGTCCTGAAAAACATTGTCTCATTTTCACTGTGTACTGTACCAGTAGTTATGGTCGAAATGACGATAAAAAGTGACTTGACTTGTAGGAGGAGAAACCTTTAAAATAAGAAGAGAGGGGTATGTTATGTATTCATGTATATTTTGACCCTTACGGGTTGCTGTCAAGCTTCCCTGTGTGGTACGTACTGACATTATGTGAGGGGAATTCTGGGTAGCTGACTTACAAGTAAAATAAACAGTAGCACATTTGTTCCTCACCCTCTAGGCTGTGGGATCTGTGATTATATATTGATGTGTGGTAACAGTGGAATTGTTAGTATCAGGTACTCATGAAAATCCTGAAGCATAGTTTTCAGCTGCTGTTCCTGTCTGTGTGGCAACATCTTCATCAGAGTTCAGTCCAGTGTGGAAATTTAAAATAAGAACTGAAAAGTGTTGGGAATACTTGTCAGTATGGTTGCTACTGCAGAGAGGTGAGTTGTCTAACTGTTAAGTGGTTCGTTGCTGCCGGACCTGGGTTTTGCATTGTCGCTTACTGCTTATGTACTTAAAATGAAACAATAATCATAAGAGCTTACAACGTATTATTGAAAGTAGGCCATTCTACCCATCAAATCTTCTCTGCCATTTCATCATGGCTGATCATTTTCCATTCAACCCCAACTTCCATAAGGTAGGAAAATTCAGTACTTGTTCAATTTAATGTTAAGAGTAAATATCAGAATGACAAATTTTCTTTTGATAAAGTAGATGGAATTATACTTTCACCAAGGATATGCAAATACTGATCTTAAAGCTTTAAAGCAAATTGTGCAGAAGATACTGAGAGTCTGCAGAGATATATAGATAGGTTAAGTGAGTGGGGAAATATCTGGCAGATGGAATACAATGTTGTAAATGCGAGGTCATCCACTTTGGAAGGAAATATAGAAGAGCAGATTATTATTTAAATGGTGAAAAATTAGAGCATGCAGCTGTGCAGGGGGACTTAGGAGTGCTTGTACATGAATCACCAAAGGTAGGATTTCAGGTCCAACAGGCTATTAAGAAGGGAAAGGGAATATTGGAATGGAGGGATTGAATTTAAAAGCAGGGAGGTTACACTGCAACTGTACAGGGTACTGGTGAGGCCGCACCTGGGGTACTGCATGCAGATCTGCTCTCCTTATTTGAGGAAGGATATACTGGCTTTGGAGGGTGCAGATTCCAGGGAGAGGGGGTTAGACTATGAGGAGAGATTGTTGACTGGGACTGTATTCACATGAATTCAGAAGAATGAGAGGAGATCTTATAGAAACATATAAAATTATGAAAAGAATAGATAAGATAAAGGCAGGAAATTTGTTTCCACTGATTGGTGAGACAAGAACTCATATCCTCAAGTTTTGAAGGAGTAGATTTAGGACGGAGATGAGTAGGAACTGCTTTTCCCTGAGTTTGGTAAATCTGTGGAACTGTCGGTCCAATGAAGCAGTGGAGGCTACCTCAGTAAATATATTTAAGACAAGGTTGGATAGAGTTTTGCATAGTAGGGGAATTAAGGATTATGGGGAAAAGACAGACAGGTGGAGATGAGTCCATGGCTAGATCATCCATGATCTCATTGAATGATGGAACAGGCTCAACAGGGCAGATGGCCTACTCCTGCTCCTATTTCTTATGCTCTTTTGTACTTAAACAATGCAATTCCAGAAAATGAGAAAGTATTTTTTTGCCATTGGGTTTGAAATTTCAATCTACCGTACAGTAATATATGGCTAATTGTTCCAATACCTGATGTGCCATTTTGGAGTGACTCAGTTGAGTGTTCCGCTTCTGGTAAAGTTGGTTTGGAATTGGTGTGAGCAAAATCTGTTGCAAAATGGGTTGAAGTAAAGGGACCTTCCTTTTGATCTATTGGTGTGTTTTCTGTTGATGCAGAATTGTTACTTTGTTAATATTCAGGAGAAACTTTCTGTATAAAAAAACGGAAACATCGATAACACTGAAGAGTACAGTAAAGGAATAGGCCCTTTGGCCTAATGTGTTTGTGTCACACATAATGCCAATCTAATTGTTTCCATCTGCCTGTACATTGTCCTCATCTGTATATTCGCTACCTCTACATGCAATTATGTCAATGTCTCTTAAACATTTCCATTATATCTACCTTCTTCCCTGGCAACACGCTCCAAACAACTTGATTAAAATAACTTCTCTTGCAGATCTGTGATAGTATATCCCTCTCACCTTAAACCCTGTCCTCCAGAACTTGCACCAATCCGGTGAATTTTTTTCTACTCCCTTCTGAGTTTAAATTCATTCTTCCTATGCTGTGGTAAACAGAACAACATACAATTCTCTAAAAACAGCCTAAGTATTAATTTTTAAACTGTGACATAACATCGCATCTCCTATACTCCTTGGAGCAGGAAGGGAATTCTCCATCTTTGACACCCTCTCTTCCTGTTGGTCAGCTCTTTTGAAATCCCAGAGTCTCGACATTCATTGTGTACAACCTGGCCTGGATATCTTCAGAATATGTTTTACTTTTTGTAGAACATAGAACAAAGAACATAAAAGTAAAGTGACCTTCATATGGATCTGTCGGTTGATCCAGTGCTTTAGTATTCATGGGATTCTTTGTTTAAAACCAGTAAAATGCTTTTACAACATTGGAAAAGAGAGAACAGTACAACTAAGGAACAGACCCTTTGGCTCACCATTTATGTGCTGAAAATGATGACAATCTAACTAATCCCATTGGTCTGCACGTGGTCCATATCCCTCTGTTTCCTGCCTGTTCACATGTCAGTCTAAATGTCACTTAGACATTGCTTTTGTACCTGCTTCTATGTATATTCTCTGTCTGCTTAAAAAAAGAACTTGCCTCACGAATCTTTTCCCTTTCAAGGTTCTTTTGAAGACCCTGACCTAGCTGAATTCGGTTCTTTGTGGAAAACGGACATGTTCTCAGGGCTCAAGACCAGCCGCTTTTCGATATACCAAGTTCGTTGACTGGAATACTAACGTGCCTTCTGGGTGCCGATTTTAATGGCTCTGGAGACGGGCTGATTCAAGGCTGGTGCTGCTGCCTGATGTGTCGTGGGAATACATGGAAGATAAAAAACAGCGAGCTGGCTGCTGGTTGTGTGCCCTGAGGCCCGAGTTCATAAAACAGTGAGTTGTTTTGTTTTGTCTCTCCCCTTGCTATGAAATGTTGACACCTCTTTTTCCCTAATGCGAAAGTATTTTTTTGCCATTGGGTTTGAAATTTCAATCTACCGTACAGTAATATATGGCTAATTGTTCCAATACCTGATGTGCCATTTTGGAGTGACTCAGTTGAGTGTTCCGCTCCTGGTAAAGTTGGTTTGGAGTTGGTGTGAGCGAAATCTGTTGCAAAACTGGTTGAAGTAAAGTGACCTTCCGTTTGATCTTTCAGTGTGGTTTCTGTTGATGCAGAATTGTACTTTGTTATGTTATGAATGTACCACAGCTCTGAGGGGCTGAAGGGGCGGGAGCAGCCCCCTCCTTCCGGAGAATCGCAAGAGCACTATTAATTCGGGTCTCGGACCCAGGCAAATGAGAGACAATGTAACGGTTTTGGCCATTCCTCTTAGTGACACCTCTGCTAAGTGCATGACCCTGCTACGTAATAGCTACCACGGATATGGACACCCTCGGGCAATGTCGGGGTGGGGATTGGATCACCCTACTTTGATGGACATCTACAAGAGCGCGGTACCCCAGAGAGACGCACCAGAGGGATTCGATCGCTCAGCGCTCCCGTGATAGCTGGAAGCCAGTCAAAAGCCACGTGCGCTCCGTAAATTCTCTGCCTGGGGAGCGGGCATCTGATAATACCGAGAAGGACTTCGAACTAATAACAGGGAAACAACGCTCCCCTGATTCAACGGTGTTGCTTCGTCAAAGACCCGGGCAAGTTTTTCCCGTTTCTCCTCACTCTCTCTGAAAAATGTGAAACCCAGCGATTCCCCAAAAAGACTGAAGCCTGCAGAGTTCTGAGTGACTTTTATATTTCCAACGGACAATATATTATCCCCTAGACAACAGTCGAGATTATTTTCTTAATGATGATAATTGCTATACCTGCGCTTTAGATTGAGTTTTGCCAATGCATATGTTCTGAATTTTTGTATTAAACTTACTTTTCTGCCCCCCTTTATGAATAAAACATTTGAAAATAGTGCCATCAGACTCCAACGGACCTCTCTATCTTTGCTGGTGAGTTATCCAGTTACGGGATATGTAACAACTTGGGGTTTCTCGTCTCGGGATTTGACACCAAATTGGGAGGCCAGTGAATCGGGCTCGTAGTCCAAAACTTGAATCTGGTTACGCGGGTAGCCAGACGGGAAACCAGCAAAGATGGACGTGGCTGAATTTATGAAAAACCCGACTGTGGGGGCGCTAGAAGCAGCCACCAAATCAGACTTGTTAAATTTGGTGAAGGATTTGAACCTCGCAGAAGTAAAGTCGTCCATGAAAAAGCGGGAGGTGCGAAGGGCCATAACCCAGTATTACTTTGGGAAGAAGGTGTGTGAAGCTGAGGTATTGGGAAATATCCCTGAAAAGGTACCATCAAGTGGGACGGTTCAGTTAGAGGTGGAGAAGTTAAGGCTGGAACATGAAATTAAGTTAAAAGAGCTGGAAGCAGCTGAGAGAGAGAAAGAAAGGGCTGAGAGAGAAAGGGAGCAGGCGTTCCACCTAAAGGAGCTAGAGGTGAAACGGGACCAAGCTGAGAGGCAAAGACAGCATGAAATTCACCTAAAGGAGCTAGAAGCAGAGGAGAAAGAGAAACAGAGGCAACATGACTGGGAGATGGAGAAGGTAAGGAACGAGCGAAGAGATCAAGAGTTAGACCGAGCGGAGCAGTTTAATGTTAGTAGGGAGTTGAGATTGGTACCCTTGTTCGAGGAGACATATGTCGATAGTTATTTCTTGCTTTTTGAAAAAGTGGCAGTAAATCAGAAGTGGCCAAAAGAGCAGTGGGTGGCGTTGTTACAAAGTGTGTTAAAGGGGAAGGCCCAACGAGCATATGTGGCGTTTTCCCTGAAGGAGGGAGAAGCGGAGAATTATGCTGAAGTAAAGGAGGCCATTCTCCGGGCTTACGAATTGGTACCTGAGGCCTATAGACAAAAGTTTAGAAATTTAAGGAAAGGGTGGAATCAAACGTATACGAGGATTATGGGCGTCTCAGAGAGTTACTGTTGATTGAGGAATTTAAAAGTTGTGTTCCAGAGGAGATCCAGATGTATTTGAACGACAGGCCGACTAGGTCCATCGCAGAATTTGCTAGGTTCACAGATGAATATGTCCTAACTCACAAGACAAAGTTTTCCTCGACAAAAAGTTACCCGAGAGACCGTGGGAACGGTAGGGAAAGCCCACCGGCTAAGGTAGAAACTCAGCTGGGAGCTAGCTGGAAAAGTGAGGATACCAGGCCAGAAACCTGGAGATTTCCTGGTTTGACCTGTTTTAATTGTGGAAAGGTGGGACATATTGCATTTAAGTGCCCCGCTCCGAGGAAGGAGCCAGAAAAAGGGAAAGCAGCTATCCCTATAAGATGTTTTGCGTCGATAGGAAAATTGGTGAGAGGGCCTCCGGTAGATGGAGTACAGGAGGGGCGTGAGACGTTTAGTTCCGTAGGAACCGTGTCCCTGGAGGAGTGAGGCCCACAAATTCCAGTACGGATCTGGAGAGACAGTGGAGCTGAGCTATCATTGATTACCCGTAAAGTGCTAGAGTTCGGACCTCCGACGGGAGAGGTAGCCCTGAGAGGCATAGGAAAATGGACCGAAGTGGTACCCTTGCATAGGGTCCTTCTAGATTGTGAGTTGGTGTCGGGACCAGTGGAGCTGGGGGTCCTGCCGGAGTTGCCGGGGGAAGGCGTGGATGTCCTTCTGGGGAATGACCTAGCGGGAGGGAAAATGGGAACAGCCGTGAAGCTGACAACCCAGCCTGCGAGGATTGAGGCCCCTCCATCAGATCTGAAGATATACCCCGCCTGCGCGGTCACTGGCAGCATGTCGAAAAAGACAGCTGAGAGAGAGAGAGCAGTCTAAATCTGACCGGTTTTGATTTGGCCGACACGTTTTTACTTACTCTGTACCAGCGAGGGTTCGAGGAAGGTAAACCGGAGAGTAAGGAGGGGGGAGAGAGTAAACAGGGGGAGGTAGACCTGCCCTTAGCCAGACGAGAGTTTGTACGGGAACAGGAAAGGGACGAGGAGCTGATAGCCTTGAGAGAGCTGGTTCTTTCGGAGACGGAGCCCGAAGGTTACTACCTGAAGGAGGGTGTGTTGATGAGGAAGTGGAGGCCCCCCCCCCCCAAGGTGTCGGTCGATGAGGACTGGGCAGTGGACATCAGATAGTAGTCCCGAAATCGTATCAGGACGAAATTCTGAACTCATAAGGGACCGTTAGGTGGGCATCTGGGAATAACGAAGACAGTGGATCGGGTTCAAAGAGAGTTCTATTGGCCAAACATGAGAAAAGAGATGACTGAATATTGTAAAAGGTGTCATACCTGCCAAATGGTGAGTAAGCCGAACCAAGTTATCCCTAAGGCACCTCTCCGACCCATCCCCGCGTGCGAGGAGCCTTTCTCCCGAATCATTGTAGATTTTGTGGGACCCCTACCTAAAACTGTGAGGGGGCGGCAGTATATCATGACCATGATGTGTGCCGCTACACGATTTCCAGAGGCTGTGCCTCTGGGTAATGTTAGGACCGCTGTGGTGGTGAGGACCCTCATCAAATTCTTTACCACAGTGGGGCTGCCTAAGGAGATACAATCGGATCAGGGGAGTACCTTCACATCTAACGCATTTCGGCAGATGATGACCCAGCTCGTGGTCAAACAAATTCTAGCCTCCGCGTACCACCCGGAATCCCAAGGGGAGTTGGAAAGGTTCCACGCTACACTAAAGACCATGCTTAAAACTTACTGTCAGGAGAACGTTCGAGACTGGGATGAGGCTTTACCCCTTCTGTTATTCGCCGTCAGGGATACAGTCCAGTGCTCACTGGGGTTCAGTCCGTTTGAGCTCGTTTTCGGTCACAGGCCCAGGGGCCCTCTAACCCTCTTGAGAGAAAAGTGGTCTAGCCCGACCGTTCAAGTCAGTGTGATCGACTATGTTCTGAAATTCCGGGAGAGGCTGTATAAAGTACGCGCCTTGGCAAAGGAAAAGAATCCCAGGAAAAAATGAGTCAGTGGTATAACCTGAGAGCGAGAGAACGAGAGTTTTACGTAGGCGACAAGGTTTTGGTCCTATTTCCGGTAGTTACCCATCCCCTTCAGGCGAGGTTTCAAGGACCATATACAGTGCGTAAGAAAATAGACTTGCTGAATTCCGTAATTGAAACTCCCGATCGGCGAAAGCCGACCCAGTTAGTTCACGTGAACATGATGAAAAGGTACCATGACACTACCCCCGCGGTGGTCGGGGCGGCCATGAAAACCGATGAGGTAGGGGGGGATGGCCCGGAGGGACCAGAGCAGTTTGAAAAGATAGGTATAGTCCCCACCAGATTGGAGAACTCTATGGTATTGGCAAGCCTTGGATAAAGTTAGACACTTAAAGCCTGAACAGCGGGAGCAGATAATACAGCTCATTCACCGGCATGCAGACTTATGCCCAGATGTTCCCCGAAGGTGTAGTGGGACGCAACATGATGTGATAGTTACCTCAACCCAGCCCATAAAACAGGCACCTTATCGTATGAATTCCGAAAAGAGCCAGCTAGTAGGAAAGGAGATTGAACATATGCTGGCTGCTGGGATAATCCGCAAATCCTCTTCCGCGTGGGCTTCTCCTTGCGTGGTTGTCCCAAAACTGGACGGTACCATAAGATTCTGTACCGATTACCGGAAGGTCAACGCAGTCACCCAGAAAGATGCTTACCCTATTCCCCAGGTGGATGATTGCATTGACCAAGTGGGGAAGGCGAGGTACATCACAAAAGTTGACTTGTTAAAGGGATACAGGTGCGTTCCTTCAACGGACAGGGCTCGAGAGATTTCTGTATTTGTCACCCCATCCAGGTTGTACGAGTACAACGTTTTGCCGTTTGGGATGAAAAATGCACCAGGGACATTCCAGCGGATGATAGACGCTGTGATAAAAGGGTTAACCCACACCAAGGCTTATGTTGACGACGTGATAATTTGGAGTGACACCTGGGAGGAGCACCTGGAGGCTGTGGAAAATCTGTTTACCCGAATGTCGGCAGCCCACCTTACAGTAAACCTTGCCAAGAGTGAATTTGGTCATGCCATTATCACCTATTTGGGGTACGTGGTGGGAGAGGGACAGTTGGCTCCTGTGCAGGCGAAGGTACAGGCTGTTTCTGAGGTTCCTGTACCCTACAATAAAAGGGCTCTGAGGAGGTGTTTGGGTATGGTGGGATACTATCGGAACTACTGTAAAAATTTCGCGGACATTGCGCTCCCCCTTACAAAACTCATACGCAAGGTGGAAAAATTTGAGTGGGGTCCCTCTTGTCAGAATGCTTTTGAAAAGTTAAAAGCCGTATTGTGCCATCACCCGGAGTTAAAAGCACCCGATTTGTCAGCACCCTTCTCCTTGGCAACAGACGCCAGTGATGAGGCTGCAGGAGCGGTCCTCTTACAGCAAGCAGGGGATGGAGTGGAGCACCCGGTAGCATATTTCTCTCGGAAGGTCAATGTACACCAGAGGAATTACTCTACCGTAGAAAAGGAATTGTTAGCACTTGTGTTGGCGATACAACATTTCGAAGTATACATTTGTCCCGCGCAAAAACCCCTAGTGGTCTATACCGATCACAACCCGTTGGTTTTCCTGGCCAATATGAAAAATAAAAACAGGAGGTTATTGAGCTGGAGTCTGATGCTGCAGGAATTCGATATTAAGATACAGCACATTAAGGGGAGTGATAATGTGCTGGCGGATTGTTTATCTAGATGCTGAACTAAGTATATAACTGTATGGCTCTGTAATTAAAAGAAAAAGCTTGGGTATTGTGTCAGATTAAAAATCATGTAAGACTCTGTACAACTCCATTTTTAACCGCTGGTAAAAAACGTTTATTTAGAGGGGAGGTGTTATGAATGTACCACAGCTCTGAGGGGCCGAAGGGGCAGGTGCAGCCCCCTCCTTCCGGAGAATCGCAAGATCACTATTAATTCGGGTCTCGGACCCAGGAAAATGAGAGACAATGCAACGGTTTTGGCCATTGCTCTTAGAGACACCTGTGCTAAGTGCATGACCCTGCTATATGACAGCTACCAGGGATATGGACACCCTCGGGCAATGTGTGGGTGGGGATTGCATCACCCTACTTTGATGGACATCTACAACTCTGCAAGTCAAGATAAAAGGGGACTGCAGGAGGCGGTACCCCAGCGACACACCAGAAGGACACCATCGCTCAGTGCTCCCGTAATAGCTGGAAGCCATACAAAGCCACGTGCGTTCCGCCTCTCCTTTGCCTGGGGAGCGGGTGGCTGATAATACCGAGAAGGACTTTAAACTAATAACAGGGAAACAACGCTCCCCTGATTTAACGGTGTTGCTTCGTCAAAGACCCGGGCAAGTTTTTCCCATTTCTCCTCACTCTCTTTGAAAAACGTGAAACCCAGCGATTCCCCAAAAAGACTGAAACCTGCAGAGTTCTGAGTGACTTTTACATTTCCAACGGACAATATATTATCCCCTAGACAACAGTCGAGATTATTTTCTTAATGATGATAATTGCTATACCTGCGCTTTAGATTGAGTTTTGCCAATGTATATGTTCTGAATGTTTGTATTAAACTTACTTTTCTGCCCCCCTTTATGAATAAAACATTTGAAAATAGTGCCATCAGACTCCAACGGACCTCTCTATCTTTGCTGGTGAGTTATCCAGTTATGGGATACGTAACAGTTAATATTCAGAAGTATCTTTCTGTATAAAAACACCTAAAACATCAAAGGAGAAGAGTACAATAAACAAACAAGCCCTTTGCCCTAACGTGTTTGTGTCAAACATAATGCCAATCTAATTATTTCCATCTGCATGCACATTGTCCTCATCTGTCTACTCCCTACTTCTACTTGCATCAATCTCAATGCATCTTAAGCACTTCCATTACATCTACCATCTTCCCTGGCAACACGCTCCAAACAACTTGATTAAAATAACTACTCTTGCAGATCTGTGATAGCATCTCCCTCTCACCTTAAACCCTGTCCTCCAGAACTTGCACAATTCCTGTGAATTTTTTTTCTGCTCCCTTCTGAGTTTAAACTCATTCTTCCTATGACGTGGTAAAGAGAACTACACACATTTCTCTAAATGCGGTCTAAGTATTAATTTTTAAACTGTGAAATGACATCACATCTCCTATACTCCTTGGAGCATGGAGCACCTTTAACAGCCTGGCTTCCTGTTGGTCAGCACTTTTGAAATCCCAGGGTCTCGACATTCATTGTTTGCAACCTGGCCTGGACATCTTCCCAATATGATTTACTCTTCATTTGTAGAACATAAAACAATGAAAATAAAATAAGGTGACCTTCATATGGATCTGTCGGTTGATTCATTGTTTTAATATTCATCGGATTCTATGTTTAAAACAGTAAAATGTTTTTATAACATTGGAAAGGAGAGAACAGTACAAGCAAGGAACAGGCCCTTTGGCTCACCATGTATGTGCTGAAAACGATGACAATCTAACTAATCCCATTGGCCTGCACATGGTCCGTTTTCTCTGTTTCCTGCCTGTTCACGTCAGACTAAATGTCACTTAAACATTACTTCTGTACCTGCTTCTATGTATATTCTCTGTCTGCTTAAAAAAAGAAGTTGCCTCTCAAATGTTTTCCCTTTCAAGCTTGTTTTGAAGACCCTGACCTAGAGATACATGCTGACTTCGGTTCTTTGTGGAAAACGGACATGTTCTCAGCGAGCACGATCTGCCGCTTTTCAATATACCAAGGACGTAGCCTGGAATACTAGCGTGCCTTCTATGTGGGGGATTTTTGTGGCTCTGGAGACGGGATGATTCATGACAGGTGCTGCCGCCTGATGTGTCGTGGGAATACACAGAAGATTAAAGGCAGCGAGCTGGCTGCTGGCTGTGTGGCCAGAGGCCGGAGTTCATAAATCAGTGAGTTGTTTTGTTATGTCTCCCCTCTTGCTGTGAAATGGGGACACCTCCTTTTCCCTAATGAGAAAGTATTTTTTTGCCATTCGGTTTGAAATTTCAATCTACCGTACAGTAATATATGGCTAATTGTTCCAATACCTGATGTGCCATTTTGGAGTGACTCAGTTGAGTGTTCTGCTCCTGGTAAAGTTGGTTCGGAGTTGGTATGAGCGAAATCTGTTGCAAAACTTGTTGAAGTAAAGGGACCTTCCTTTTGATCTTTCAGTGTGGTTTCTGTTGAATCAGAATTGTACTTGGTTAATATTCAGAAGTATCTTTCTGTATAAAAACACCGAAAACATCAAAGGGGAAGAGTACAACGAACAAACAAGCCCTTTGCCATAACGTGTTTGAGTCAAAAATAATGCCAATCTAATTATTTCCATCTGCATGCACATTGTCCTCATCTGTCTACTCCCTACTTCTACATGCATCTATCTCAATGCATCTTAAGCATTTCCATTACATCTACCATCTTCCCTGGCAACACACTCCAAACAACTTGATTAAAATAACTTTCCTTGCAGATCTGTGATAGTAACTCCCTCTCACCTTAAACACTGTCCTCTAGAACTTCCACCATTCCTGTGAATTTTTTTCTGCTCCCTTCTGAGTTTAAACTCATTCTTCCTATGCCGTGGTAAAGAGAACTACACACATTTCTCTAAATGCGGTCTAAGTATTAATTTTTAAACTGTGACATAACATCACATCTCCTATACTCCTTGGAGCATGAAGGGAATTCTCCACCTTTAACAGCCTGGCTTCCTGTTGGTCTACACTTTTGAAATCCCAGGGTCTCGACATTCATTGTTTACAACCTGGCCTGGACATCTTCCCAATATGATTTACTCTTCATTTGTAGAACATAAAACAATGAAAATAAAATAAGGTGACCTTCATGTGGATCTGTCGGTTGATTCATTGTTTTAATATTCATCGGATTCTATGTTTAAAACAGTAAAATGTTTCATAACATTGGAAAGGAGAGAACAGTACAAGCAAGGAACAGGCCCTTTGGCTCACCATGTATGTGCTGAAAACGATGACAATCTAACTAATCCCATTGGCCTGCACATGATCCGTATTCTCTGTTTCCTGCCTGTTCACGTCAGACTAAATGTCACTTAAACATTGCTTCTGTACCTGCTTCTATGTATATTCTCTGTCTGCTTAAAAAAAGAAGTTGCCTCTCAAATGTTTTCCCTTTCAAGCTTGTTTTGAAGACCCTGACCTAGAGATACATGCTGACTTCGGTTCTTTGTGGAAAACAGACATGTTCTCAGCGAGCACGATCTGCTGCTTTTCGATATACCAAGGACGTAGCCTGGAACACTAGCGTGCCTTCTATGTGCCGGATTTTTGTGGCTCTGGAGACGGGATGCTTCATGACCGGTGCTGCCGCCTGATGTGTCGTGGGAGTACATGGAAGATTAAAGACAGCGAGCTGGCTGCTGGCTGTGTGGCCAGAGGCCGGAGTTCATAAATCAATGAGTTGTTTTGTTATGTCTCCCCTCTTGCTGTGAAATGGGGACACCTCCTTTTCCCTAATGAGAAAGTATTTTTTTGCCATTGGGTTTGAAATTTCAATCTACCGTACAGTAATATATGGCTAATTGTTCCAATACCTGATGTGCCATTTTGGAGTGACTCAGTTGAGTGTTCCGCTCCTGGTAAAGTTGGTTCGGAGTTTGTGTGAGCGAAATCTGTTGCAAAACTGGTTGAAGTAAAGGGACCTTCCTTTTGATCTTTCAGTGTGGGTTCTGTTGAATCAGAATTGTACTTGGTTAATAGTCAGAAGTATCTTTCTGTATAAAAACACATAAACATCAAAGGAGAAGAGTACAACGAACAAACAAGCCCTTTGCCCTAACGTGTTTGTGTCAAACATAATGCCAATCTAATTATTTCCATCTGCATGCACATTGTCCTCATTTGTCTACTCCCTACTTCTACATGCATCTATCTCAATGCATCTTAAGCATTTCCTTTACATCTACCATCTTCCCTGGCAACACGCTCTAAACAACTTGATTAAAATAACTTCTCTTGCAGATCTGTGATCGTATCTCCCTCTCACCTTAAACACTGTCCACCAGAACTTACACCATTCCTGTGAATTTTTTTCTGCTCCCTTCTGAGTTTAAACTCAGTCTTCCTATGCCGTGGTAAAGAGAACTACACACATTTCTCTAAATGCGGTCTAAGTATTAATTTTTAAACTGTGAAATGACATCACATCTCCTATACTCCTTGGAGCATGAAGGGAATTCTCCACCTTTAACAGCCTGACTTCCTGTTGGTCAGCACTTTTGAAATCCCAGGGTCTCGACATTCATTGTTTGCAACCTGGCCTGGACATCTTCCCAATATGATTTATTCTTCATTTGTAGAACATAAAACAATGAAAATAAAATAAGGTGACCTTCATATGGATCTGTCGGTTGATTCATTGTTTTAATATTCATCGGATTCTATGTTTAAAACAGTAAAATGTTTTTATAACATTGGAAAGGAGAGAACAGTACAAGCAAGGAACAGGCCCTTTGGCTCACCATGTATGTGCTGAAAACGATGACAATCTAACTAATCCCATTGGCCTGCACATGGTCCGTATTCTCTGTTTCCTGCCTGTTCACGTCAGACTAAATGTCACTTAAACATTGCTTCTGTACCTGCTTCTATGTATATTCTCTGTCTGCTTAAAAAAAGAAGTTGCCTCTCAAATGTTTTCCCTTTCAAGCTTGTTTTGAAGACCCTGACCTAGAGATACATGCTGACTTCGGTTCTTTGTGGAAAACAGACATGTTCTCAGCGAGCACGATCTGCTGCTTTTCGATATACCAAGGACGTAGCCTGGAACACTAGCGTGCCTTCTATGTGCCGGATTTTTGTGGCTCTGGAGACGGGATGCTTCATGACCGGTGCTGCCGCCTGATGTGTCGTGGGAGTACATGGAAGATTAAAGACAGCGAGCTGGCTGCTGGCTGTGTGGCCAGATGCCCGGAGTTCATAAATCAATGAGTTGTTTTGTTATGTCTCCCCTCTTGCTGTGAAATGGGGACACCTCCTTTTCCCTAATGAGAAAGTATTTTTTTGCCATTGGGTTTGAAATTTCAATCTACCGTACAGTAATATATGGCTAATTGTTCCAATACCTGATGTGCCATTTTGGAGTGACTCAGTTGAGTGTTCCGCTCCTGGTAAAGTTGGTTCGGAGTTTGTGTGAGCGAAATCTGTTGCAAAACTGGTTGAAGTAAAGGGACCTTCCTTTTGATCTTTCAGTGTGGGTTCTGTTGAATCAGAATTGTACTTGGTTAATATTCAGAAGTATCTTTCTGTATAAAAACACATAAACATCAAAGGAGAAGAGTACAACGAACAAACAAGCCCTTTGCCCTAACGTGTTTGTGTCAAACATAATGCCAATCTAATTATGTCCATCTGCATGCACATTGTCCTCATCTGTCTACTCCCTACTTCTACATGCATCTATCTCAATGCAGCATAAGCATTTCCATTACATCTACCATCTTCCCTGGCAACACGCTCTAAACAACCTGATTAAAATAACTGATCTTGCAGATCTGTGATAGTATCTCCCTCTCACCTTAAACACTGTCCACCAGAACTTGCACCATTCCTGTGAATTTTTTTCTGCTCCCTTCTGAGTTTAAACTCATTCTTCCTATGCCGTGGTAAAGAGAACTACACACATTTCTCTAAATGCGGTCTAAGTATTAATTTTTAAACTGTGACATAACATCACATCTCCTATACTCCTTGGAGCATGAAGGGAATTCTCCACCTTTAACAGCCTGGCTTCCTGTTGGTCTACACTTTTGAAATCCCAGGGTCTCGACATTCATTGTTTACAACCTGGCCTGGACATCTTCCCAATATGATTTACTCTTCATTTGTAGAACATAAAACAATGAAAATAAAATAAGGTGACCTTCATGTGGATCTGTCGGTTGATTCATTGTTTTAATATTCATCGGATTCTATGTTTAAAACAGTAAAATGTTTCATAACATTGGAAAGGAGAGAACAGTACAAGCAAGGAACAGGCCCTTTGGCTCACCATGTATGTGCTGAAAACGATGACAATCTAACTAATCCCATTGGCCTGCACATGATCCGTATTCTCTGTTTCCTGCCTGTTCACGTCAGACTAAATGTCACTTAAACATTGCTTCTGTACCTGCTTCTATGTATATTCTCTGTCTGCTTAAAAAAAGAAGTTGCCTCTCAAATGTTTTCCCTTTCAAGCTTGTTTTGAAGACCCTGACCTAGAGATACATGCTGACTTCGGTTCTTTGTGGAAAACGGACATGTTCTCAGCGAGCACGATCTGCTGCTTTTCGATATACCAAGGACGTAGCCTGGAATACTAGCGTGCCTTCTATGTGCTGGATTTTTGTGGCTCTGGAGACGGGATGCTTCATGACCGGTGCTGCCGCCTGATGTGTCGTGGGAGTACACGGAAGATTAAAGACAGCGAGCTGGCTGCTGGCTGTGTGGCCAGAGTTCATAAATCAGTGAGTTGTTTTGTTATGTCTCCCCTCTTGCTGTGAAATGGGGACACCTCCTTTTCCCTAATGAGAAAGTATTTTTTTGCCATTGGGTTTGAAATTTCAATCTACCGTACAGTAATATATGGCTAATTTTTCCAATACCTGATGTGCCATTTTGGAGTGACTCAGTTGAGTGTTCCGCTCCTGGTAAAGTTGGTTCGGAGTTGGTATGAGCGAAATCTGTTGCAAAACTGGTTGAAGTAAAGGGACCTTCCTTTTGATCTTTCAGTGTGGGTTCTGTTGAATCAGAATTGTACTTGGTTAATATTCAGAAGTATCTTTCTGTATAAAAACACCTAAAACATCAAAGGAGAAGAGTACAACGAATAAACAAGCCCTTTGCCCTAACGTGTTTGTGTCAAACATAATGCCAATCTAATTATGTCCATCTGCATGCACATTGTCCTCATCTGTCTACTCCCTACTTCTACATGCATCTATCTCAATGCATCATAAGCATTTCCATTACATCTACCATCTTCCCTGGCAACACGCTCTAAACAACCTGATTAAAATAACTGATCTTGCAGATCTGTGATAGTATCTCCCTCTCACCTTAAACACTGTCCAACAGAACTTGCACCATTCCTGTGAATTTTTTTCTGCTCCCTTCTGAGTTTAATCTCATTCTTCCTATGCCGTGGTAAAGAGAACTACACACATTTCTCTAAATGCGGTCTAAGTATTAATTTTTAAACTGTGAAATGACATCACATCTCCTATACTCCTTGGAGCATCAAGGGAATTCTCCACCTTTAACAGCCTGACTTCCTGTTGGTCAGTACTTTTGTAATCCCAGGGTCTCGACATTCATTGTTTGCAACCTGGCCTGGACATCTTCCCAATATGATTTACTCTTCATTTGTAGAACATAAAACAATGAAAATAAAATAAGGTGAACTTCATATGGATCTGTCGGTTGATTCATTGTTTTAATATTCATCGGATTCTATGTTTAAAACAGTAAAATGTTTTTATAACATTGGAAAGGAGAGAACAGTACAAGCAAGGAACAGGCCCTTTGGCTCACCATGTATGTGCTGAAAACGATGACAATCTAACTAATCCCATTGGCCTGCACATGGTCCGTATTCTCTGTTTCCTGCCTGTTCACGTCAGACTAAATGTCACTTAAACATTGCTTCTGTACCTGCTTCTATGTATATTCTCTGTCTGCTTAAAAAAAGAAGTTGCCTCTCAAATGTTTTCCCTTTCAAGCTTGTTTTGAAGACCCTGACCTAGAGATACATGCTGACTTCGGTTCTTTGTGGAAAACGGACAAGTTCTCAGCGAGCACGATCTGCTGCTTTTCGATATACCAAGGACGTAGCCTGGAATACTAGCGTGCCTTCTATGTGCTGGATTTTTGTGGCTCTGGAGACGGGATGCTTCATGACTGGTGCTGCCGCCTGATGTGTCGTGGGAGTACACGGAAGATTAAAGACAGCGAGCTGGCTGCTGGCTGTGTGGCCAGAGGCCGGAATTCATAAATCAGTGAGTTGTTTTGTTATGTCTCCCCTCTTGCTGTGAAATGGT
The DNA here is from genome assembly GCF_030144855.1 of Hypanus sabinus. Classification (NCBI taxonomy): domain Eukaryota; kingdom Metazoa; phylum Chordata; class Chondrichthyes; order Myliobatiformes; family Dasyatidae; genus Hypanus; species Hypanus sabinus. The sequence goes on from NC_082707.1 coordinate 37,943,348, forward strand.
GACACCACCTTTTCCCTAATGAGAAAGTATTTTTTTGCCATTGGGTTTGAAATTTCAATCTACCGTACAGTAATATATGGCTAATTGTTCCAATACCTGATGTGCCATTTTGGAGTGACTCAGTTGAGTGTTCCGCTCCTGGTAAAGTTGGTTCGGAGTAGGTGTGAGCGAAATCTGTTGCAAAACTGGTTGAAGTAAAGGGACCTTCCTTTTGATCTTTCAGTGTGGGTTCTGTTGAATCAGAATTGTACTTGGTTAATATTCAGAAGTATCTTTCTGTATAAAAACACCTAAAACATCAAAGGAGAAGAGTACAATGAACAAACAAGCCCTTGGCCCTAACGTGTTTGAGTCAAACATAATGCCAATCTAATTATGTCCATCTGCATGCACATTGTCCTCATGTGTCTACTCCCTACTTCGACATGCATCTATCTCAATGCATCTTAAGCATTTCCATTACATCTACCATCTTCCCTGGCAACACGCTCTAAACAACTTGATTAAAATAACTTCTCTTGCAGATCTGTGATCGTATCTCCCTCTCACCTTAAACACTGTCCACCAGAACTTGCACCATTCCTGTGAATTTTTTTCTGCTCCCTTCTGAGTTTAAACTCATTCTTCCTATGCCGTGGTAAAGAGAACTACACACATTTCTCTAAATGCGGTCTAAGTATTAATTTTTAAACTGTGAAATGACATCACATCTCCTATACTCCTTGGAGCATGAAGGGAATTCTCCACCTTTAACAGCCTGGCTTCCTGTTGGTCAGCACTTTTGAAATCCCAGGGTCTCGACATTCATTGTTTGCAACCTGGCCTGGACATCTTCCCAATATGATTTACTCTTCATTTGTAGAACATAAAACAATGAAAATAAAATAAGGTGACCTTCATATGGATCTGTCGGTTGATTCATTGTTTTAATATTCATCGGATTCTATGTTTAAAACAGTAAAATGTTTTTATAACATTGGAAAGGAGAGAACAGTACAAGCAAGGAACAGGCCCTTTGGCTCACCATGTATGTGCTGAAAACGATGACAATCTAACTAATCCCATTGGCCTGCACATGGTCCGTATTCTCTGTTTCCTGCCTGTTCACGTCAGACTAAATGTCACTTAAACATTGCTTCTGTACCTGCTTCTATGTATATTCTCTGTCTGCTTAAAAAAAGAAGTTGCCTCTCAAATGTTTTCCCTTTCAAGCTTGTTTTGAAGACCCTGACCTAGAGATACATGCTGACTTCGGTTCTTTGTGGAAAACGGACATGTTCTCAGCGAGCACGATCTGCCTCTTTTCGATATACCAAGGACGTAGCCTGGAATACTAGCGTGCCTTCTATGTGCTGGATTTTTGTGGCTCTGGAGACGGGATGCTTCATGACCGGTGCTGCCGCCTGATGTGTTGTGGGAGTACATGGCTGTATGGCCAGAGGCCGGAGTTCATAAATCAGTGAGTTGTTTTGTTATGTCTCCCCTCTTGCTGTGAAATGGTGACACCTCCTTTTCCCTAATGAGAAAGTATTTTTTTGCCATTGGGTTTGAAATTTCAATCTACCGTACAGTAATATATGGCTAATTGTTCCAATACCTGATGTGCCATTTTGGAGTGACTCAGTTGAGTGTTCCGCTCCTGGTAAAGTTGGTTCGGAGTAGGTGTGAGCGAAATCTGTTGCAAAACTGGTTGAAGTAAAGGGACCTTCCTTTTGATCTTTCAGTGTGGGTTCTGTTGAATCAGAATTGTACTTGGTTAATATTCAGAAGTATCTTTCTGTATAAAAACACCTAAAACATCAAAGGAGAAGTGTACAATGAACAAACAAGCCCTTGGCCCTAACGTGTTTGAGTCAAACATAATGCCAATCTAATTATGTCCATCTGCATGCACATTGTCCTCATCTGTCTACTCCCTACTTCTACATGCATCTATCTCAATGCATCTTAAGCATTTCCATTACATCTACCATCTTCCCTGGCAACACGCTCTAAACAACTTGATTAAAATAACTTCTCTTGCAGATCTGTGATCGTATCTCCCTCTCACCTTAAACACTGTCCACCAGAACTTGCACCATTCCTGTGAATTTTTTTCTGCTCCCTTCTGAGTTTAAACTCATTCTTCCTATGCCGTGGTAAAGAGAACTACACACATTTCTCTAAATGCGGTCTAAGTATTAATTTTTAAACTGTGAAATGACATCACATCTCCTATACTCCTTGGAGCATGAAGGGAATTCTCCACCTTTAACAGCCTGACTTCCTGTTGGTCAGCACTTTTGTAATCCCAGGATCTCGACATTCATTGTTTGCAACATGGCCTGGACATCTTCCCAATATGATTTACTCTTCATTTGTAGAACATAAAACAATGAAAATAAAATAAGGTGACCTTCATATGGATCTGTCGGTTGATTCATTGTTTTAATATTCATCGGATTCTATGTTTAAAACAGTAAAATGTTTTTATAACATTGGAAAGGAGAGAACAGTACAAGCAAGGAACAGGCCCTTTGGCTCACCATGTATGTGCTGAAAACGATGACAATCTAACTAATCCCATTGGCCTGCACATGGTCCGTATTCTCTGTTTCCTGCCTGTTCACGTCAGACTAAATGTCACTTAAACATTGCTTCTGTACCTGCTTCTATGTATATTCTCTGTCTGCTTAAAAAAAGAAGTTGCCTCTCAAATGTTTTCCCTTTCAAGCTTGTTTTGAAGACCCTGACCTAGAGATACATGCTGACTTCGGTTCTTTGTGGAAAACGGACATGTTCTCAGCGAGCACGATCTGCCTCTTTTCGATATACCAAGGACGTAGCCTGGAATACTAGCGTGCCTTCTATGTGCTGGATTTTTGTGGCTCTGGAGACGGGATGCTTCATGACCGGTGCTGCCGCCTGATGTGTCGTGGGAGTACACGGAAGATTAAAGACAGCGAGCTGGCTGCTGGCTGTGTGGCCAGAGGCCGGAGTTCATAAATCAGTGAGTTGTTTTGTTTTGTCTCTCCCCTTGCTATGAAATGGGGACGCCTCTTTTTCCCTAATGAGAAAGTATTTTTTTGCCATTGGGTTTGAAATTTCAATCTACCGTACAGTAATATATGGCTAATTGTTCCAATACCTGATGTGCCATTTTGGAGTGACTCAGTTGAGTGTTCCGCTCCTGGTAAAGTTGGTTCGGAGTTGGTGTGAGCGAAATCTGTTGCAAAACTGGTTGAAGTAAAGGGACCTTCCTTTTGATCTTTCAGTGTGGGTTCTGTTGAATCAGAATTGTACTTGGTTAATATTCAGAAGTATCTTTCTGTATAAAAACACCTAAAACATCAAAGGAGAAGAGTACAATGAACAAACAAGCCCTTGGCCCTAACGTGTTTGAGTCAAACATAATGCCAATCTAATTATGTCCAACTGCATGCACATTGTCCTCATCTGTCTACTCCCTACTTCTACATGCATCTATCTCAATGCATCTTAAGCATTTCCATTACATCTACCATCTTCCCTGGCAACACGCTCTAAACAACCTGATTAAAATAACTGATCTTGCAGATCTGTGATAGTATCTCCCTCTCACCTTAAACACTGTCCACCAGAACTTGCACCATTCCTGTGAATTTTTTTCTGCTCCCTTCTGAGTTTAAACTCATTCTTCCTATGCCGTGGTAAAGAGAACTACACACATTTCTCTAAATGCGGTCTAAGTATTAATTTTTAAACTGTGAAATAACATCACATCTCCTATACTCCTTGGAGCATGAAGGGAATTCTCCACCTTTAACAGCCTGGCTTCCTGTTGGTCTACACTTTTGAAATCCCAGGGTCTCGACATTCATTGTTTACAACCTGGCCTGGACATCTTCCCAATATGATTTACTCTTCATTTATAGAACATAAAACAATGAAAATAAAATAAGGTGATCTTCATATGGATCTGTCGGTTGATTCATTGTTTTAATATTCATCGGATTCTATGTTTAAAACAGTAAAATGTTTCATAACATTGGAAAGGAGAGAACAGTACAAGCAAGGAACAGGCCCTTTGGCTCACCATGTATGTGCTGAAAACGATGACAATCTAACTAATCCCACTGGCCTGCACATGGTCCGTATTCTCTGTTTCCTGCCTGTTCACGTCAGACTAAATGTCACTTAAACATTGCATCTGTACCTGCTTCTATGTATATTCTCTGTCTGCTTAAAAAAAGAAGTTGCCTCTCAAATGTTTTCCCTTTCAAGCTTGTTTTGAAGACCCTGACCTAGAGATACATGCTGACTTCGGTTCTTTGTGGAAAACGGACATGTTCTCAGCGAGCACGATCTGCTGCTTTTCGATATACCAAGGACGTAGCCTGGAATACTAGCGTGCCTTCTATGTGCTGGATTTTTGTGGCTCTGGAGACGGGATGCTTCATGACCGGTGCTGCCGCCTGATGTGTCGTGGGAGTACACGGAAGATTAAAGACAGCCAGCTGGCTGCTGGCTGTGTGGCCAGAGGCCGGAATTCATAAATCAGTGAGTTGTTTTGTTATGTCTCCCCTCTTGCTGTGAAATGGGGACACCTCCTTTTCCCTAATGAGAAAGTATTTTTTTGCCATTGGGTTTGAAATTTCAATCTACCGTACAGTAATATATGGCTAATTGTTCCAATACCTAATGTGCCATTTTGGAGTGACTCAGTTGAGTGTTCCGCTCCTGGTAAAGTTGGTTCGGAGTTGGTGTGAGCGAAATCTGTTGCAAAACTGGTTGAAGCAAAGGGACCTTCCTTTTGATCTTTCAGTGTGGGTTCTGTTGAATCAGAATTGTACTTGGTTAATATTCAGAAGTATCTTTCTGTATAAAAACACCTAAAACATCAAAGGAGAAGAGTACAATGAACAAACAAGCCCTTGGCCCTAACATGTTTGAGTCAAACATAATGCCAATCTAATTATGTCCAACTGCATGCACATTGTCCTCATCTGTCTACTCCCTACTTCTACATGCATCTATCTCAATGCATCTTAAGCATTTCCATTACATCTACCATCTTCCCTGGCAACACGCTCTAAACAACTTGATTAAAATAACTTCTCTTGCAGATCTGTGATCGTATCTCCCTCTCACCTTAAACACTGTCCACCAGAACTTGCACCATTCCTGTGAATTTTTTTCTGCTCCCTTCTGAGTTTAATCTCATTCTTCCTATGCCGTGGTAAAGAGAACTACACACATTTCTCTAAATGCGGTCTAAGTATTAATTTTTAAACTGTGAAATGACATCACATCTCCTATACTCCTTGGAGCATGAAGGGAATTCTCCACCTTTAACAGCCTGGCTTCCTGTTGGTCTACACTTTTGAAATCCCAGGGTCTCGACATTCATTGTTTACAACCTGGCCTGGACATCTTCCCAATATGATTTACTCTTCATTTGTAGAACATAAAACAATGAAAATAAAATAAGGTGACCTTCATGTGGATCTGTCGGTTGATTCATTGTTTTAATATTCATCGGATTCTATGTTTAAAACAGTAAAATATTTCATAACATTGGAAAGGAGAGAACAGTACAAGCAAGGAACAGGCCCTTTGGCTCACCATGTATGTGCTGAAAACGATGACAATCTAACTAATCCCATTGGCCTGCACATGATCCGTATTCTCTGTTTCCTGCCTGTTCACGTCAGACTAAATGTCACTTAAACATTGCTTCTGTACCTGCTTCTATGTATATTCTCTGTCTGCTTAAAAAAAGAAATTGCCTCTCAAATGTTTTCCCTTTCAAGCTTGTTTTGAAGACCCTGACCTAGAGATACATGTTGACTTCGGTTCTTTGTGGAAAACGGACATGTTCTCAGCGAGCACGATATGCCGCTTTTCGATATACCAAGGACGTAGCCTGGAATACTAGCGTGCCTTCTATGTGCTGGATTTTTGTGGCTCTGGAGACGGGATGCTTCATGACCGGTGCTGCTGCCTGATGTGTCGTGGGAGTACACGGAAGATTAAAGACAGTGAGCTGGCTGCTGGCTGTGTGGCCAGAGGCCGGAGTTCATAAATCAGTGTGTTGTTTTGTTATGTCTCCCCTCTTGCTGTGAAATGGGGACACCTCCTTTTCCCTAATGAGAAAGTATTTTTTTGCCATTCGGTTTGAAATTTCAATCTACCGTACAGTAATATATGCCTAATTGTTCCAATACCTGATGTGCCATTTTGGAGTGACTCAGTTGAGTGTTCCGCTCCTGGTAAAGTTGGTTCGGAGTTGGTGTGAGCGAAATCTGTTCCAAAACTGGTTGAAGTAAAGGGACCTTCCTTTTGATCTTTCAGTGTGGGTTCTGTTGAATCAGAATTGTACTTGGTTAATATTCAGAAGTATCTTTCTGTATAAAAACACCTAAAACATCAAAGGAGAAGAGTACAATGAACAAACAAGCCCTTGGCCCTAACGTGTTTGAGTCAAACATAATGCCAATCTAATTATGTCCATCTGCATGCACATTGTCCTCATCTGTCTACTCCCTACTTCTACATGCATCTATCTCAATGCGTCTTAAGCATTTCCATTAAATCTACCATCTTCCCTGGCAACACGCTCTAAACAACTTGATTAAAATAACTTCTCTTGCAGATCTGTGATCGTATCTCCCTCTCACCTTAAACACTGTCCACCAGAACTTGCACCATTCCTGTGAATTTTTTTCTGCTCCCTTCTGAGTTTAATCTCATTCTTCCTATGCCGTGGTAAAGAGAACTACACACATTTCTCTAAATGCGGTCTAAGTATCAATTTTTAAACTGTGAAATGACATCACATCTCCTATACTCCTTGGAGCATGAAGGGAATTCTCCACCTTTAACAGCCTGACTTCCTGTTGGTCAGCACTTTTGTTATCCCAGGGTCTCGACATTCATTGTTTGCAACCTGGCCTGGACATCTTCCCAATATGATTTACTCTTCATTTGTAGAACATAAAACAATGAAAATAAAATAAGGTGACCTTCATATGGATCTGTCGTTTGATTCATTGTTTTAATATTCATCGGATTCTATGTTTAAAACAGTAAAATGTTTTTATAACATTGGAAAGGAGAGAACAGTACAAGCAAGGAACAGGCCCTTTGGCTCACCATGTATGTGATGAAAATGATGACAATCTAACTAATCCCATTGGCCTGCACATGGTCCGTATTCTCTGTTTCCTGCCTGTTCACGTCAGACTAAATGTCACTTAAACATTGCTTCTGTACCTGCTTCTATGTATATTCTCTGTCTGCTTAAAAAAAGAAGTTGCCTCTCAAATGTTTTCCCTTTCAAGCTTGTTTTGAAGACCCTGACCTAGAGATACATGTTGACTTCGGTTCTTTGTGGAAAACGGACATGTTCTCAGCGAGCACGATATGCCGCTTTTCGATATACCAAGGACGTAGCCTGGAATACTAGCGTGCCTTCTATGTGCTGGATTTTTGTGGCTCTGGAGACGGGATGCTTCATGACCGGTGCTGCTGCCTGATGTGTCGTGGGAGTACACGGAAGATTAAAGACAGTGAGCTGGCTGCTGGCTGTGTGGCCAGAGGCCGGAGTTCATAAATCAGTGAGTTGTTTTGTTATGTCTCCCCTCTTGCTGTGAAATGGGGACACCTCCTTTTCCCTAATGAGAAAGTATTTTTTTGCCATTCGGTTTGAAATTTCAATCTACCGTACAGTAATATATGGCTAATTGTTCCAATACCTGATGTGCCATTTTGGAGTGACTCAGTTGAGTGTTCCGCTCCTGGTAAAGTTGGTTCGGAGTTGGTGTGAGCGAAATCTGTTGCAAAACTGGTTGAAGTAAAGGGACCTTCCTTTTGATCTTTCAGTGTGGGTTCTGTTGAATCAGAATTGTACTTGGTTAATATTCAGAAGTATCTTTCTGTATAAAAACACCTAAAACATCAAAGGAGAAGAGTACAACGAACAAACAAGCCCTTGGCTCTAACGTGTTTGAGTCAAACATAATGCCAATCTAATTATTTCCATCTGCATGCACATTGTCCTCATTTGTCTACTCCCTACTTCTACATGCATCTATCTCAATGCGTCTTAAGCATTTCCATTACATCTACCATCTTCCCTGGCAACACGCTCTAAACAACTTGATTAAAATAACTTCTCTTGCAGATCTGTGATCGTATCTCCCTCTCACCTTAAACACTGTCCACCAGAACTTGCACCATTCCTGTGAATTTTTTTCTGCTCCCTTCTGAGTTTAATCTCATTCTTCCTATGCCGTGGTAAAGAGAACTACACACATTTCTCTAAATGCGGTCTAAGTATCAATTTTTAAACTGTGAAATGACATCACATCTCCTATACTCCTTGGAGCATGAAGGGAATTCTCCACCTTTAACAGCCTGACTTCCTGTTGGTCAGCACTTTTGTTATCCCAGGGTCTCGACATTCATTGTTTGCAACCTGGCCTGGACATCTTCCCAATATGATTTACTCTTCATTTGTAGAACATAAAACAATGAAAATAAAATAAGGTGACCTTCATATGGATCTGTCGTTTGATTCATTGTTTTAATATTCATCGGATTCTATGTTTAAAACAGTAAAATGTTTTTATAACATTGGAAAGGAGAGAACAGTACAAGCAAGGAACAGGCCCTTTGGCTCACCATGTATGTGATGAAAATGATGACAATCTAACTAATCCCATTGGCCTGCACATGGTCCGTATTCTCTGTTTCCTGCCTGTTCACGTCAGACTAAATGTCACTTAAACATTGCTTCTGTACCTGCTTCTATGTATATTCTCTGTCTGCTTAAAAAAAGAAGTTGCCTCTCAAATGTTTTCCCTTTCAAGCTTGTTTTGAAGACCCTGACCTAGAGATACATGTTGACTTCGGTTCTTTGTGGAAAACGGACATGTTCTCAGCGAGCACGATATGCCGCTTTTCGATATACCAAGGACGTAGCCTGGAATACTAGCGTGCCTTCTATGTGCTGGATTTTTGTGGCTCTGGAGACGGGATGCTTCATGACCGGTGCTGCTGCCTGATGTGTCGTGGGAGTACACGGAAGATTAAAGACAGTGAGCTGGCTGCTGGCTGTGTGGCCAGAGGCCGGAGTTCATAAATCAGTGAGTTGTTTTGTTATGTCTCCCCTCTTGCTGTGAAATGGGGACACCTCCTTTTCCCTAATGAGAAAGTATTTTTTTGCCATTCGGTTTGAAATTTCAATCTACCGTACAGTAATATATGGCTAATTGTTCCAATACCTGATGTGCCATTTTGGAGTGACTCAGTTGAGTGTTCCGCTCCTGGTAAAGTTGGTTCGGAGTTGGTGTGAGCGAAATCTGTTGCAAAACTGGTTGAAGTAAAGGGACCTTCCTTTTGATCTTTCAGTGTGGGTTCTGTTGAATCAGAATTGTACTTGGTTAATATTCAGAAGTATCTTTCTGTATAAAAACACCTAAAACATCAAAGGAGAAGAGTACAATGAACAAACAAGCCCTTGGCTCTAACGTGTTTGAGTCAAACATAATGCCAATCTAATTATTTCCATCTGCATGCACATTGTCCTCATTTGTCTACTCCCTACTTCTACATGCATCTATCTCAATGCGTCTTAAGCATTTCCATTACATCTACCATCTTCCCTGGCAACACGCTCTAAACAACTTGATTAAAATAACTTCTCTTGCAGATCTGTGATCGTATCTCCCTCTCACCTTAAACACTGTCCACCAGAACTTGCACCATTCCTGTGAATTTTTTTCTGCTCCCTTCTGAGTTTAATCTCATTCTTCCTATGCCGTGGTAAAGAGAACTACACACATTTCTCTAAATGCGGTCTAAGTATCAATTTTTAAACTGTGAAATGACATCACATCTCCTATACTCCTTGGAGCATGAAGGGAATTCTCCACCTTTAACAGCCTGACTTCCTGTTGGTCAGCACTTTTGTTATCCCAGGGTCTCGACATTCATTGTTTGCAACCTGGCCTGGACATCTTCCCAATATGATTTACTCTTCATTTGTAGAACATAAAACAATGAAAATAAAATAAGGTGACCTTCATATGGATCTGTCGTTTGATTCATTGTTTTAATATTCATCGGATTCTATGTTTAAAACAGTAAAATGTTTTTATAACATTGGAAAGGAGAGAACAGTACAAGCAAGGAACAGGCCCTTTGGCTCACCATGTATGTGATGAAAATGATGACAATCTAACTAATCCCATTGGCCTGCACATGGTCCGTATTCTCTGTTTCCTGCCTGTTCACGTCAGACTAAATGTCACTTAAACATTGCTTCTGTACCTGCTTCTATGTATATTCTCTGTCTGCTTAAAAAAAGAAGTTGCCTCTCAAATGTTTTCCCTTTCAAGCTTGTTTTGAAGACCCTGACCTAGAGATACATGTTGACTTCGGTTCTTTGTGGAAAACGGACATGTTCTCAGCGAGCACGATATGCCGCTTTTCGATATACCAAGGACGTAGCCTGGAATACTAGCGTGCCTTCTATGTGCTGGATTTTTGTGGCTCTGGAGACGGGATGCTTCATGACCGGTGCTGCCGCCTGATGTGTTGTGGGAGTACATGTCTGTATGGCCAGAGGCCGGAGTTCATAAATCAGTGAGTTGTTTTGTTATGTCTCCCCTCTTGCTGTGAAATGGGGACACCTCCGTTTCCCTAATGAGAAAGTATTTTTTTGCCATTGGGCTTGAAATTTCAATCTACCGTACAGTAATATATGGCTAATTGTTCCAATACCTGATGTGCCATTTTGGAGTGACTCAGTTGAGTGTTCCGCTCCTGGTAAAGTTGGTTCGGAGTTGGTATGAGCGAAATCTGTTGCAAAACTGGTTGAAGTAAAGGGACCTTCCTTTTGATCTTTCAGTGTGGGTTCTGTTGAATCAGAATTGTACTTGGTTAATATTCAGAAGTATCTTTCTGTATAAAAACACCTAAAACATCAAAGGAGAAGAGTACAACGAACAAACAAGCCCTTGGCTCTAACGTGTTTGAGTCAAACATAATGCCAATCTAATTATTTCCATCTGCATGCACATTGTCCTCATTTGTCTACTCCCTACTTCTACATGCATCTATCTCAATGCATCTTAAGCATTTCCTTTACATCTACCATCTTCCCTGGCAACACGCTCTAAACAACTTGATTAAAATAACTTCTCTTGCAGATCTGTGATCGTATCTCCCTCTCACCTTAAACACTGTCCACCAGAACTTGCACCATTCCTGTGAATTTTTTTCTGCTCCCTTCTGAGTTTAATCTCATTCTTCCTATGCCGTGGTAAAGAGAACTACACACATTTCTCTAAATGCGGTCTAAGTATTAATTTTTAAACTGTGAAATGACATCACATCTCCTATACTCATTGGAGCATGAAGGGAATTCTCCACCTTTAACAGCCTGACTTCCTGTTGGTCAGCACTTTTGTTATCCCAGGGTCTCGACATTCATTGTTTGCAACCTGGCCTGGACATCTTCCCAATATGATTTACTCTTCATTTGTAGAACATAAAACAATGAAAATAAAATAAGGTGACCTTCATATGGATCTGTCGTTTGATTCATTGTTTTAATATTCATCGGATTCTATGTTTAAAACAGTAAAATGTTTTTATAACATTGGAAAGGAGAGAACAGTACAAGCAAGGAACAGGCCCTTTGGCTCACCATGTATGTGCTGAAAATGATGACAATCTAACTAATCCCATTGGCCTGCACATGGTCCGTATTCTCTGTTTCCTGCCTGTTCACGTCAGACTAAATGTCACTTAAACATTGCTTCTGTACCTGCTTCTATGTATATTCTCTGTCTGCTTAAAAAAAGAAGTTGCCTCTCAAATGTTTTCCCTTTCAAGCTTGTTTTGAAGACCCTGACCTAGAGATACATGTTGACTTCGGTTCTTTGTGGAAAACGGACATGTTCTCAGCGAGCACGATATGCCGCTTTTCGATATACCAAGGACGTAGCCTGGAATACTAGCGTGCCTTCTATGTGCTGGATTTTTGTGGCTCTGGAGACGGGATGCTTCATGACCGGTGCTGCCGCCTGATGTGTTGTGGGAGTACATGTCTGTATGGCCAGAGGCCGGAGTTCATAAATCAGTGAGTTGTTTTGTTATGTCTCCCCTCTTGCTGTGAAATGGGGACACCTCCGTTTCCCTAATGAGAAAGTATTTTTTTGCCATTGGGCTTGAAATTTCAATCTACCGTACAGTAATATATGGCTAATTGTTCCAATACCTGATGTGCCATTTTGGAGTGACTCAGTTGAGTGTTCCGCTCCTGGTAAAGTTGGTTCGGAGTTGGTATGAGCGAAATCTGTTGCAAAACTGGTTGAAGTAAAGGGACCTTCCTTTTGATCTTTCAGTGTGGGTTCTGTTGAATCAGAATTGTACTTGGTTAATATTCAGAAGTATCTTTCTGTATAAAAACACCTAAAACATCAAAGGAGAAGAGTACAACGAACAAACAAGCCCTTGGCTCTAACGTGTTTGAGTCAAACATAATGCCAATCTAATTATTTCCATCTGCATGCACATTGTCCTCATTTGTCTACTCCCTACTTCTACATGCATCTATCTCAATGCATCTTAAGCATTTCCTTTACATCTACCATCTTCCCTGGCAACACGCTCTAAACAACTTGATTAAAATAACTTCTCTTGCAGATCTGTGATCGTATCTCCCTCTCACCTTAAACACTGTCCACCAGAACTTGCACCATTCCTGTGAATTTTTTTCTGCTCCCTTCTGAGTTTAATCTCATTCTTCCTATGCCGTGGTAAAGAGAACTACACACATTTCTCTAAATGCGGTCTAAGTATTAATTTTTAAACTGTGAAATGACATCACATCTCCTATACTCATTGGAGCATGAAGGGAATTCTCCACCTTTAACAGCCTGACTTCCTGTTGGTCAGCACTTTTGTTATCCCAGGGTCTCGACATTCATTGTTTGCAACCTGGCCTGGACATCTTCCCAATATGATTTACTCTTCATTTGTAGAACATAAAACAATGAAAATAAAATAAGGTGACCTTCATATGGATCTGTCGTTTGATTCATTGTTTTAATATTCATCGGATTCTATGTTTAAAACAGTAAAATGTTTTTATAACATTGGAAAGGAGAGAACAGTACAAGCAAGGAACAGGCCCTTTGGCTCACCATGTATGTGCTGAAAATGATGACAATCTAACTAATCCCATTGGCCTGCACATGGTCCGTATTCTCTGTTTCCTGCCTGTTCACGTCAGACTAAATGTCACTTAAACATTGCTTCTGTACCTGCTTCTATGTATATTCTCTGTCTGCTTAAAAAAAGAAGTTGCCTCTCAAATGTTTTCCCTTTCAAGCTTGTTTTGAAGACCCTGACCTAGAGATACATGTTGACTTCGGTTCTTTGTGGAAAACGGACATGTTCTCAGCGAGCACGATATGCCGCTTTTCGATATACCAAGGACGTAGCCTGGAATACCAGCGTGCCTTCTATGTGCTGGATTTTTGTGGCTCTGGAGACGGGATGCTTCATGACCGGTGCTGCTGCCTGATGTGTCGTGGGAGTACACGGAAGATTAAAGACAGTGAGCTGGCTGCTGGCTGTGTGGCCAGAGGCCGGAGTTCATAAATCAGTGAGTTGTTTTGTTATGTCTCCCCTCTTGCTGTGAAATGGGGACACCTCCTTTTCCCTAATGAGAAAGTATTTTTTTGCCATTCGGTTTGAAATTTCAATCTACCGTACAGTAATATATGGCTAATTGTTCCAATACCTGATGTGCCATTTTGGAGTGACTCAGTTGAGTGTTCCGCTCCTGGTAAAGTTGGTTCGGAGTTGGTGTGAGCGAAATCTGTTGCAAAACTGGTTGAAGTAAAGGGACCTTCCTTTTGATCTTTCAGTGTGGGTTCTGTTGAATCAGAATTGTACTTGGTTAATATTCAGAAGTATCTTTCTGTATAAAAACACCTAAAACATCAAAGGAGAAGAGTACAACGAACAAACAAGCCCTTGGCTCTAACGTGTTTGAGTCAAACATAATGCCAATCTAATTATTTCCATCTGCATGCACATTGTCCTCATTTGTCTACTCCCTACTTCTACATGCATCTATCTCAATGCGTCTTAAGCATTTCCATTACATCTACCATCTTCCCTGGCAACACGCTCTAAACAACTTGATTAAAATAACTTCTCTTGCAGATCTGTGATCGTATCTCCCTCTCACCTTAAACACTGTCCACCAGAACTTGCACCATTCCTGTGAATTTTTTTCTGCTCCCTTCTGAGTTTAATCTCATTCTTCCTATGCCGTGGTAAAGAGAACTACACACATTTCTCTAAATGCGGTCTAAGTATCAATTTTTAAACTGTGAAATGACATCACATCTCCTATACTCCTTGGAGCATGAAGGGAATTCTCCACCTTTAACAGCCTGACTTCCTGTTGGTCAGCACTTTTGTTATCCCAGGGTCTCGACATTCATTGTTTGCAACCTGGCCTGGACATCTTCCCAATATGATTTACTCTTCATTTGTAGAACATAAAACAATGAAAATAAAATAAGGTGACCTTCATATGGATCTGTCGTTTGATTCATTGTTTTAATATTCATCGGATTCTATGTTTAAAACAGTAAAATGTTTTTATAACATTGGAAAGGAGAGAACAGTACAAGCAAGGAACAGGCCCTTTGGCTCACCATGTATGTGATGAAAATGATGACAATCTAACTAATCCCATTGGCCTGCACATGGTCCGTATTCTCTGTTTCCTGCCTGTTCACGTCAGACTAAATGTCACTTAAACATTGCTTCTGTACCTGCTTCTATGTATATTCTCTGTCTGCTTAAAAAAAGAAGTTGCCTCTCAAATGTTTTCCCTTTCAAGCTTGTTTTGAAGACCCTGACCTAGAGATACATGTTGACTTCGGTTCTTTGTGGAAAACGGACATGTTCTCAGCGAGCACGATATGCCGCTTTTCGATATACCAAGGACGTAGCCTGGAATACTAGCGTGCCTTCTATGTGCTGGATTTTTGTGGCTCTGGAGACGGGATGCTTCATGACCGGTGCTGCCGCCTGATGTGTTGTGGGAGTACATGTCTGTATGGCCAGAGGCCGGAGTTCATAAATCAGTGAGTTGTTTTGTTATGTCTCCCCTCTTGCTGTGAAATGGGGACACCTCCGTTTCCCTAATGAGAAAGTATTTTTTTGCCATTGGGTTTGAAATTTCAATCTACCGTACAGTAATATATGGCTAATTGTTCCAATACCTGATGTGCCATTTTGGAGTGACTCAGTTGAGTGTTCCGCTCCTGGTAAAGTTGGTTCGGAGTTGGTATGAGCGAAATCTGTTGCAAAACTGGTTGAAGTAAAGGGACCTTCCTTTTGATCTTTCAGTGTGGGTTCTGTTGAATCAGAATTGTACTTGGTTAATATTCAGAAGTATCTTTCTGTATAAAAACACCTAAAACATCAAAGGAGAAGAGTACAACGAACAAACAAGCCCTTGGCTCTAACGTGTTTGAGTCAAACATAATGCCAATCTAATTATTTCCATCTGCATGCACATTGTCCTCATTTGTCTACTCCCTACTTCTACATGCATCTATCTCAATGCATCTTAAGCATTTCCTTTACATCTACCATCTTCCCTGGCAACACGCTCTAAACAACTTGATTAAAATAACTTCTCTTGCAGATCTGTGATCGTATCTCCCTCTCACCTTAAACACTGTCCACCAGAACTTGCACCATTCCTGTGAATTTTTTTCTGCTCCCTTCTGAGTTTAATCTCATTCTTCCTATGCCGTGGTAAAGAGAACTACACACATTTCTCTAAATGCGGTCTAAGTATTAATTTTTAAACTGTGAAATGACATCACATCTCCTATACTCCTTGGAGCATGAAGGGAATTCTCCACCTTTAACAGCCTGACTTCCTGTTGGTCAGCACTTTTGTTATCCCAGGGTCTCGACATTCATTGTTTGCAACCTGGCCTGGACATCTTCCCAATATGATTTACTCTTCATTTGTAGAACATAAAACAATGAAAATAAAATAAGGTGACCTTCATATGGATCTGTCGTTTGATTCATTGTTTTAATATTCATCGGATTCTATGTTTAAAACAGTAAAATGTTTTTATAACATTGGAAAGGAGAGAACAGTACAAGCAAGGAACAGGCCCTTTGGCTCACCATGTATGTGCTGAAAATGATGACAATCTAACTAATCCCATTGGCCTGCACATGGTCCGTATTCTCTGTTTCCTGCCTGTTCACGTCAGACTAAATGTCACTTAAACATTGCTTCTGTACCTGCTTCTATGTATATTCTCTGTCTGCTTAAAAAAAGAAGTTGCCTCTCAAATGTTTTCCCTTTCAAGCTTGTTTTGAAGACCCTGACCTAGAGATACATGTTGACTTTGGTTCTTTGTGGAAAACGGACATGTTCTCAGCGAGCACGATATGCCGCTTTTCGATATACCAAGGACGTAGCCTGGAATACTAGCGTGCCTTCTATGTGCTGGATTTTTGTGGCTCTGGAGACGGGATGCTTCATGACCGGTGCTGCTGCCTGATGTGTCGTGGGAGTACACGGAAGATTAAAGACAGTGAGCTGGCTGCTGGCTGTGTGGCCAGAGGCCGGAGTTCATAAATCAGTGAGTTGTTTTGTTATGTCTCCCCTCTTGCTGTGAAATGGGGACACCTCCTTTTCCCTAATGAGAAAGTATTTTTTTGCCATTCGGTTTGAAATTTCAATCTACCGTACAGTAATATATGGCTAATTGTTCCAATACCTGATGTGCCATTTTGGAGTGACTCAGTTGAGTGTTCCGCTCCTGGTAAAGTTGGTTCGGAGTTGGTGTGAGCGAAATCTGTTGCAAAACTGGTTGAAGTAAAGGGACCTTCCTTTTGATCTTTCAGTGTGGGTTCTGTTGAATCAGAATTGTACTTGGTTAATATTCAGAAGTATCTTTCTGTATAAAAACACCTAAAACATCAAAGGAGAAGAGTACAATGAACAAACAAGCCCTTGGCTCTAACGTGTTTGAGTCAAACATAATGCCAATCTAATTATTTCCATCTGCATGCACATTGTCCTCATTTGTCTACTCCCTACTTCTACATGCATCTATCTCAATGCGTCTTAAGCATTTCCATTACATCTACCATCTTCCCTGGCAACACGCTCTAAACAACTTGATTAAAATAACTTCTCTTGCAGATCTGTGATCGTATCTCCCTCTCACCTTAAACACTGTCCACCAGAACTTGCACCATTCCTGTGAATTTTTTTCTGCTCCCTTCTGAGTTTAATCTCATTCTTCCTATGCCGTGGTAAAGAGAACTACACACATTTCTCTAAATGCGGTCTAAGTATCAATTTTTAAACTGTGAAATGACATCACATCTCCTATACTCCTTGGAGCATGAAGGGAATTCTCCACCTTTAACAGCCTGACTTCCTGTTGGTCAGCACTTTTGTTATCCCAGGGTCTCAACATTCATTGTTTGCAACCTGGCCTGGACATCTTCCCAATATGATTTACTCTTCATTTGTAGAACATAAAACAATGAAAATAAAATAAGGTGACCTTCATATGGATCTGTCGTTTGATTCATTGTTTTAATATTCATCGGATTCTATGTTTAAAACAGTAAAATGTTTTTATAACATTGGAAAGGAGAGAACAGTACAAGCAAGGAACAGGCCCTTTGGCTCACCATGTATGTGATGAAAATGATGACAATCTAACTAATCCCATTGGCCTGCACATGGTCCGTATTCTCTGTTTCCTGCCTGTTCACGTCAGACTAAATGTCACTTAAACATTGCTTCTGTACCTGCTTCTATGTATATTCTCTGTCTGCTTAAAAAAAGAAGTTGCCTCTCAAATGTTTTCCCTTTCAAGCTTGTTTTGAAGACCCTGACCTAGAGATACATGTTGACTTCGGTTCTTTGTGGAAAACGGACATGTTCTCAGCGAGCACGATATGCCGCTTTTCGATATACCAAGGACGTAGCCTGGAATACTAGCGTGCCTTCTATGTGCTGGATTTTTGTGGCTCTGGAGACGGGATGCTTCATGACCGGTGCTGCTGCCTGATGTGTCGTGGGAGTACACGGAAGATTAAAGACAGTGAGCTGGCTGCTGGCTGTGTGGCCAGAGGCCGGAGTTCATAAATCAGTGAGTTGTTTTGTTATGTCTCCCCTCTTGCTGTGAAATGGGGACACCTCCTTTTCCCTAATGAGAAAGTATTTTTTTGCCATTCGGTTTGAAATTTCAATCTACCGTACAGTAATATATGGCTAATTGTTCCAATACCTGATGTGCCATTTTGGAGTGACTCAGTTGAGTGTTCCGCTCCTGGTAAAGTTGGTTCGGAGTTGGTGTGAGCGAAATCTGTTGCAAAACTGGTTGAAGTAAAGGGACCTTCCTTTTGATCTTTCAGTGTGGGTTCTGTTGAATCAGAATTGTACTTGGTTAATATTCAGAAGTATCTTTCTGTATAAAAACACCTAAAACATCAAAGGAGAAGAGTACAACGAACAAACAAGCCCTTGGCTCTAACGTGTTTGAGTCAAACATAATGCCAATCTAATTATTTCCATCTGCATGCACATTGTCCTCATTTGTCTACTCCCTACTTCTACATGCATCTATCTCAATGCATCTTAAGCATTTCCTTTACATCTACCATCTTCCCTGGCAACACGCTCTAAACAACTTGATTAAAATAACTTCTCTTGCAGATCTGTGATCGTATCTCCCTCTCACCTTAAACACTGTCCACCAGAACTTGCACCATTCCTGTGAATTTTTTTCTGCTCCCTTCTGAGTTTAATCTCATTCTTCCTATGCCGTGGTAAAGAGAACTACACACATTTCTCTAAATGCGGTCTAAGTATTAATTTTTAAACTGTGAAATGACATCACATCTCCTATACTCCTTGGAGAATGAAGGGAATTCTCCACCTTTAACAGCCTGGCTTCCTGTTGGTCTACACTTTTGAAATCCCAGGGTCTCGACATTCATTGTTTACAACCTGGCCTGGACATCTTCCCAATATGATTTACTCTTCATTTGTAGAACATAAAAACAATGAAAATAAAATAAGGTGACCTTCATGTGGATCTGTCGGTTGATTCATTGTTTTAATATTCATCGGATTCTATGTTTAAAACAGTAAAATATTTCATAACATTGGAAAGGAGAGAACAGTACAAGCAAGGAACAGGCCCTTTGGCTCACCATGTATGTGCTGAAAACGATGACAATCTAACTAATCCCATTGGCCTGCACATGATCCGTATTCTCTGTTTCCTGCCTGTTCACGTCAGACTAAATGTCACTTAAACATTGCTTCTGTACCTGCTTCTATGTATATTCTCTGTCTGCTTAAAAAAAGAAGTTGCCTCTCAAATGTTTTCCCTTTCAAGCTTGTTTTGAAGACCCTGACCTAGAGATACATGTTGACTTCGGTTCTTTGTGGAAAACGGACATGTTCTCAGCGAGCACGATATGCCGCTTTTCGATATACCAAGGACGTAGCCTGGAATACTAGCGTGCCTTCTATGTGCTGGATTTTTGTGGCTCTGGAGACGGGATGCTTCATGACCGGTGCTGCTGCCTGATGTGTCGTGGGAGTACACGGAAGATTAAAGACAGTGAGCTGGCTGCTGGCTGTGTGGCCAGAGGCCGGAGTTCATAAATCAGTGTGTTGTTTTGTTATGTCTCCCCTCTTGCTGTGAAATGGGGACACCTCCTTTTCCCTAATGAGAAAGTATTTTTTTGCCATTCGGTTTGAAATTTCAATCTACCGTACAGTAATATATGCCTAATTGTTCCAATACCTGATGTGCCATTTTGGAGTGACTCAGTTGAGTGTTCCGCTCCTGGTAAAGTTGGTTCGGAGTTGGTGTGAGCGAAATCTGTTCCAAAACTGGTTGAAGTAAAGGGACCTTCCTTTTGATCTTTCAGTGTGGGTTCTGTTGAATCAGAATTGTACTTGGTTAATATTCAGAAGTATCTTTCTGTATAAAAACACCTAAAACATCAAAGGAGAAGAGTACAATGAACAAACAAGCCCTTGGCCCTAACGTGTTTGAGTCAAACATAATGCCAATCTAATTATGTCCATCTGCATGCACATTGTCCTCATCTGTCTACTCCCTACTTCTACATGCATCTATCTCAATGCGTCTTAAGCATTTCCATTAAATCTACCATCTTCCCTGGCAACACGCTCTAAACAACTTGATTAAAATAACTTCTCTTGCAGATCTGTGATCGTATCTCCCTCTCACCTTAAACACTGTCCACCAGAACTTGCACCATTCCTGTGAATTTTTTTCTGCTCCCTTCTGAGTTTAATCTCATTCTTCCTATGCCGTGGTAAAGAGAACTACACACATTTCTCTAAATGCGGTCTAAGTATCAATTTTTAAACTGTGAAATGACATCACATCTCCTATACTCCTTGGAGCATGAAGGGAATTCTCCACCTTTAACAGCCTGACTTCCTGTTGGTCAGCACTTTTGTTATCCCAGGGTCTCGACATTCATTGTTTGCAACCTGGCCTGGACATCTTCCCAATATGATTTACTCTTCATTTGTAGAACATAAAACAATGAAAATAAAATAAGGTGACCTTCATATGGATCTGTCGTTTGATTCATTGTTTTAATATTCATCGGATTCTATGTTTAAAACAGTAAAATGTTTTTATAACATTGGAAAGGAGAGAACAGTACAAGCAAGGAACAGGCCCTTTGGCTCACCATGTATGTGCTGAAAATGATGACAATCTAACTAATCCCATTGGCCTGCACATGGTCCGTATTCTCTGTTTCCTGCCTGTTCACGTCAGACTAAATGTCACTTAAACATTGCTTCTGTACCTGCTTCTATGTATATTCTCTGTCTGCTTAAAAAAAGAAGTTGCCTCTCAAATGTTTTCCCTTTCAAGCTTGTTTTGAAGACCCTGACCTAGAGATACATGTTGACTTTGGTTCTTTGTGGAAAACGGACATGTTCTCAGCGAGCACGATATGCCGCTTTTCGATATACCAAGGACGTAGCCTGGAATACTAGCGTGCCTTCTATGTGCTGGATTTTTGTGGCTCTGGAGACGGGATGCTTCATGACCGGTGCTGCTGCCTGATGTGTCGTGGGAGTACACGGAAGATTAAAGACAGTGAGCTGGCTGCTGGCTGTGTGGCCAGAGGCCGGAGTTCATAAATCAGTGAGTTGTTTTGTTATGTCTCCCCTCTTGCTGTGAAATGGGGACACCTCCTTTTCCCTAATGAGAAAGTATTTTTTTGCCATTCGGTTTGAAATTTCAATCTACCGTACAGTAATATATGGCTAATTGTTCCAATACCTGATGTGCCATTTTGGAGTGACTCAGTTGAGTGTTCCGCTCCTGGTAAAGTTGGTTCGGAGTTGGTGTGAGCGAAATCTGTTGCAAAACTGGTTGAAGTAAAGGGACCTTCCTTTTGATCTTTCAGTGTGGGTTCTGTTGAATCAGAATTGTACTTGGTTAATATTCAGAAGTATCTTTCTGTATAAAAACACCTAAAACATCAAAGGAGAAGAGTACAACGAACAAACAAGCCCTTGGCTCTAACGTGTTTGAGTCAAACATAATGCCAATCTAATTATTTCCATCTGCATGCACATTGTCCTCATTTGTCTACTCCCTACTTCTACATGCATCTATCTCAATGCGTCTTAAGCATTTCCATTACATCTACCATCTTCCCTGGCAACACGCTCTAAACAACTTGATTAAAATAACTTCTCTTGCAGATCTGTGATCGTATCTCCCTCTCACCTTAAACACTGTCCACCAGAACTTGCACCATTCCTGTGAATTTTTTTCTGCTCCCTTCTGAGTTTAATCTCATTCTTCCTATGCCGTGGTAAAGAGAACTACACACATTTCTCTAAATGCGGTCTAAGTATCAATTTTTAAACTGTGAAATGACATCACATCTCCTATACTCCTTGGAGCATGAAGGGAATTCTCCACCTTTAACAGCCTGACTTCCTGTTGGTCAGCACTTTTGTTATCCCAGGGTCTCGACATTCATTGTTTGCAACCTGGCCTGGACATCTTCCCAATATGATTTACTCTTCATTTGTAGAACATAAAACAATGAAAATAAAATAAGGTGACCTTCATATGGATCTGTCGTTTGATTCATTGTTTTAATATTCATCGGATTCTATGTTTAAAACAGTAAAATGTTTTTATAACATTGGAAAGGAGAGAACAGTACAAGCAAGGAACAGGCCCTTTGGCTCACCATGTATGTGATGAAAATGATGACAATCTAACTAATCCCATTGGCCTGCACATGGTCCGTATTCTCTGTTTCCTGCCTGTTCACGTCAGACTAAATGTCACTTAAACATTGCTTCTGTACCTGCTTCTATGTATATTCTCTGTCTGCTTAAAAAAAGAAGTTGCCTCTCAAATGTTTTCCCTTTCAAGCTTGTTTTGAAGACCCTGACCTAGAGATACATGTTGACTTCGGTTCTTTGTGGAAAACGGACATGTTCTCAGCGAGCACGATATGCCGCTTTTCGATATACCAAGGACGTAGCCTGGAATACTAGCGTGCCTTCTATGTGCCGGATTTTTGTGGCTCTGGAGACGGGATGCTTCATGACCGGTGCTGCTGCCTGATGTGTCGTGGGAGTACACGGAAGATTAAAGACAGTGAGCTGGCTGCTGGCTGTGTGGCCAGAGGCCGGAGTTCATAAATCAGTGAGTTGTTTTGTTATGTCTCCCCTCTTGCTGTGAAATGGGGACACCTCCTTTTCCCTAATGAGAAAGTATTTTTTTGCCATTCGGTTTGAAATTTCAATCTACCGTACAGTAATATATGGCTAATTGTTCCAATACCTGATGTGCCATTTTGGAGTGACTCAGTTGAGTGTTCCGCTCCTGGTAAAGTTGGTTCGGAGTTGGTGTGAGCGAAATCTGTTGCAAAACTGGTTGAAGTAAAGGGACCTTCCTTTTGATCTTTCAGTGTGGGTTCTGTTGAATCAGAATTGTACTTGGTTAATATTCAGAAGTATCTTTCTGTATAAAAACACCTAAAACATCAAAGGAGAAGAGTACAACGAACAAACAAGCCCTTGGCTCTAACGTGTTTGAGTCAAACATAATGCCAATCTAATTATTTCCATCTGCATGCACATTGTCCTCATTTGTCTACTCCCTACTTCTACATGCATCTATCTCAATGCGTCTTAAGCATTTCCATTACATCTACCATCTTCCCTGGCAACACGCTCTAAACAACTTGATTAAAATAACTTCTCTTGCAGATCTGTGATCGTATCTCCCTCTCACCTTAAACACTGTCCACCAGAACTTGCACCATTCCTGTGAATTTTTTTCTGCTCCCTTCTGAGTTTAATCTCATTCTTCCTATGCCGTGGTAAAGAGAACTACACACATTTCTCTAAATGCGGTCTAAGTATCAATTTTTAAACTGTGAAATGACATCACATCTCCTATACTCCTTGGAGCATGAAGGGAATTCTCCACCTTTAACAGCCTGACTTCCTGTTGGTCAGCACTTTTGTTATCCCAGGGTCTCGACATTCATTGTTTGCAACCTGGCCTGGACATCTTCCCAATATGATTTACTCTTCATTTGTAGAACATAAAACAATGAAAATAAAATAAGGTGACCTTCATATGGATCTGTCGTTTGATTCATTGTTTTAATATTCATCGGATTCTATGTTTAAAACAGTAAAATGTTTTTATAACATTGGAAAGGAGAGAACAGTACAAGCAAGGAACAGGCCCTTTGGCTCACCATGTATGTGATGAAAATGATGACAATCTAACTAATCCCATTGGCCTGCACATGGTCCGTATTCTCTGTTTCCTGCCTGTTCATGTCAGACTAAATGTCACTTAAACATTGCTTCTGTACCTGCTTCTATGTATATTCTCTGTCTGCTTAAAAAAAGAAGTTGCCTCTCAAATGTTTTCCCTTTCAAGCTTGTTTTGAAGACCCTGACCTAGAGATACATGTTGACTTCGGTTCTTTGTGGAAAACGGACATGTTCTCAGCGAGCACGATATGCCGCTTTTCGATATACCAAGGACGTAGCCTGGAATACTAGCGTGCCTTCTATGTGCTGGATTTTTGTGGCTCTGGAGACGGGATGCTTCATGACCGGTGCTGCTGCCTGATGTGTCGTGGGAGTACACGGAAGATTAAAGACAGTGAGCTGGCTGCTGGCTGTGTGGCCAGAGGCCGGAGTTCATAAATCAGTGAGTTGTTTTGTTATGTCTCCCCTCTTGCTGTGAAATGGGGACACCTCCTTTTCCCTAATGAGAAAGTATTTTTTTGCCATTCGGTTTGAAATTTCAATCTACCGTACAGTAATATATGGCTAATTGTTCCAATACCTGATGTGCCATTTTGGAGTGACTCAGTTGAGTGTTCCGCTCCTGGTAAAGTTGGTTCGGAGTTGGTGTGAGCGAAATCTGTTGCAAAACTGGTTGAAGTAAAGGGACCTTCCTTTTGATCTTTCAGTGTGGGTTCTGTTGAATCAGAATTGTACTTGGTTAATATTCAGAAGTATCTTTCTGTATAAAAACACCTAAAACATCAAAGGAGAAGAGTACAACGAACAAACAAGCCCTTGGCTCTAACGTGTTTGAGTCAAACATAATGCCAATCTAATTATTTCCATCTGCATGCACATTGTCCTCATTTGTCTACTCCCTACTTCTACATGCATCTATCTCAATGCGTCTTAAGCATTTCCATTACATCTACCATCTTCCCTGGCAACACGCTCTAAACAACTTGATTAAAATAACTTCTCTTGCAGATCTGTGATCGTATCTCCCTCTCACCTTAAACACTGTCCACCAGAACTTGCACCATTCCTGTGAATTTTTTTCTGCTCCCTTCTGAGTTTAATCTCATTCTTCCTATGCCGTGGTAAAGAGAACTACACACATTTCTCTAAATGCGGTCTAAGTATCAATTTTTAAACTGTGAAATGACATCACATCTCCTATACTCCTTGGAGCATGAAGGGAATTCTCCACCTTTAACAGCCTGACTTCCTGTTGGTCAGCACTTTTGTTATCCCAGGGTCTCGACATTCATTGTTTGCAACCTGGCCTGGACATCTTCCCAATATGATTTACTCTTCATTTGTAGAACATAAAACAATGAAAATAAAATAAGGTGACCTTCATATGGATCTGTCGTTTGATTCATTGTTTTAATATTCATCGGATTCTATGTTTAAAACAGTAAAATGTTTTTATAACATTGGAAAGGAGAGAACAGTACAAGCAAGGAACAGGCCCTTTGGCTCACCATGTATGTGATGAAAATGATGACAATCTAACTAATCCCATTGGCCTGCACATGGTCCGTATTCTCTGTTTCCTGCCTGTTCATGTCAGACTAAATGTCACTTAAACATTGCTTCTGTACCTGCTTCTATGTATATTCTCTGTCTGCTTAAAAAAAGAAGTTGCCTCTCAAATGTTTTCCCTTTCAAGCTTGTTTTGAAGACCCTGACCTAGAGATACATGTTGACTTCGGTTCTTTGTGGAAAACGGACATGTTCTCAGCGAGCACGATATGCCGCTTTTCGATATACCAAGGACGTAGCCTGGAATACTAGCGTGCCTTCTATGTGCTGGATTTTTGTGGCTCTGGAGACGGGATGCTTCATGACCGGTGCTGCTGCCTGATGTGTCGTGGGAGTACACGGAAGATTAAAGACAGTGAGCTGGCTGCTGGCTGTGTGGCCAGAGGCCGGAGTTCATAAATCAGTGAGTTGTTTTGTTATGTCTCCCCTCTTGCTGTGAAATGGGGACACCTCCTTTTCCCTAATGAGAAAGTATTTTTTTGCCATTCGGTTTGAAATTTCAATCTACCGTACAGTAATATATGGCTAATTGTTCCAATACCTGATGTGCCATTTTGGAGTGACTCAGTTGAGTGTTCCGCTCCTGGTAAAGTTGGTTCGGAGTTGGTGTGAGCGAAATCTGTTGCAAAACTGGTTGAAGTAAAGGGACCTTCCTTTTGATCTTTCAGTGTGGGTTCTGTTGAATCAGAATTGTACTTGGTTAATATTCAGAAGTATCTTTCTGTATAAAAACACCTAAAACATCAAAGGAGAAGAGTACAATGAACAAACAAGCCCTTGGCTCTAACGTGTTTGAGTCAAACATAATGCCAATCTAATTATTTCCATCTGCATGCACATTGTCCTCATTTGTCTACTCCCTACTTCTACATGCATCTATCTCAATGCGTCTTAAGCATTTCCATTACATCTACCATCTTCCCTGGCAACACGCTCTAAACAACTTGATTAAAATAACTTCTCTTGCAGATCTGTGATCGTATCTCCCTCTCACCTTAAACACTGTCCACCAGAACTTGCACCATTCCTGTGAATTTTTTTCTGCTCCCTTCTGAGTTTAATCTCATTCTTCCTATGCCGTGGTAAAGAGAACTACACACATTTCTCTAAATGCGGTCTAAGTATCAATTTTTAAACTGTGAAATGACATCACATCTCCTATACTCCTTGGAGCATGAAGGGAATTCTCCACCTTTAACAGCCTGACTTCCTGTTGGTCAGCACTTTTGTTATCCCAGGGTCTCGACATTCATTGTTTGCAACCTGGCCTGGACATCTTCCCAATATGATTTACTCTTCATTTGTAGAACATAAAACAATGAAAATAAAATAAGGTGACCTTCATATGGATCTGTCGTTTGATTCATTGTTTTAATATTCATCGGATTCTATGTTTAAAACAGTAAAATGTTTTTATAACATTGGAAAGGAGAGAACAGTACAAGCAAGGAACAGGCCCTTTGGCTCACCATGTATGTGATGAAAATGATGACAATCTAACTAATCCCATTGGCCTGCACATGGTCCGTATTCTCTGTTTCCTGCCTGTTCACGTCAGACTAAATGTCACTTAAACATTGCTTCTGTACCTGCTTCTATGTATATTCTCTGTCTGCTTAAAAAAAGAAGTTGCCTCTCAAATGTTTTCCCTTTCAAGCTTGTTTTGAAGACCCTGACCTAGAGATACATGTTGACTTCGGTTCTTTGTGGAAAACGGACATGTTCTCAGCGAGCACGATATGCCGCTTTTCGATATACCAAGGACGTAGCCTGGAATACTAGCGTGCCTTCTATGTGCTGGATTTTTGTGGCTCTGGAGACGGGATGCTTCATGACCGGTGCTGCCGCCTGATGTGTTGTGGGAGTACATGTCTGTATGGCCAGAGGCCGGAGTTCATAAATCAGTGAGTTGTTTTGTTATGTCTCCCCTCTTGCTGTGAAATGGGGACACCTCCGTTTCCCTAATGAGAAAGTATTTTTTTGCCATTGGGTTTGAAATTTCAATCTACCGTACAGTAATATATGGCTAATTGTTCCAATACCTGATGTGCCATTTTGGAGTGACTCAGTTGAGTGTTCCGCTCCTGGTAAAGTTGGTTCGGAGTTGGTATGAGCGAAATCTGTTGCAAAACTGGTTGAAGTAAAGGGACCTTCCTTTTGATCTTTCAGTGTGGGTTCTGTTGAATCAGAATTGTACTTGGTTAATATTCAGAAGTATCTTTCTGTATAAAAACACCTAAAACATCAAAGGAGAAGAGTACAACGAACAAACAAGCCCTTGGCTCTAACGTGTTTGAGTCAAACATAATGCCAATCTAATTATTTCCATCTGCATGCACATTGTCCTCATTTGTCTACTCCCTACTTCTACATGCATCTATCTCAATGCATCTTAAGCATTTCCTTTACATCTACCATCTTCCCTGGCAACACGCTCTAAACAACTTGATTAAAATAACTTCTCTTGCAGATCTGTGATCGTATCTCCCTCTCACCTTAAACACTGTCCACCAGAACTTGCACCATTCCTGTGAATTTTTTTCTGCTCCCTTCTGAGTTTAATCTCATTCTTCCTATGCCGTGGTAAAGAGAACTACACACATTTCTCTAAATGCGGTCTAAGTATTAATTTTTAAACTGTGAAATGACATCACATCTCCTATACTCATTGGAGCATGAAGGGAATTCTCCACCTTTAACAGCCTGACTTCCTGTTGGTCAGCACTTTTGTTATCCCAGGGTCTCGACATTCATTGTTTGCAACCTGGCCTGGACATCTTCCCAATATGATTTACTCTTCATTTGTAGAACATAAAACAATGAAAATAAAATAAGGTGACCTTCATATGGATCTGTCGTTTGATTCATTGTTTTAATATTCATCGGATTCTATGTTTAAAACAGTAAAATGTTTTTATAACATTGGAAAGGAGAGAACAGTACAAGCAAGGAACAGGCCCTTTGGCTCACCATGTATGTGCTGAAAATGATGACAATCTAACTAATCCCATTGGCCTGCACATGGTCCGTATTCTCTGTTTCCTGCCTGTTCACGTCAGACTAAATGTCACTTAAACATTGCTTCTGTACCTGCTTCTATGTATATTCTCTGTCTGCTTAAAAAAAGAAGTTGCCTCTCAAATGTTTTCCCTTTCAAGCTTGTTTTGAAGACCCTGACCTAGAGATACATGTTGACTTCGGTTCTTTGTGGAAAACGGACATGTTCTCAGCGAGCACGATATGCCGCTTTTCGATATACCAAGGACGTAGCCTGGAATACTAGCGTGCCTTCTATGTGCTGGATTTTTGTGGCTCTGGAGACGGGATGCTTCATGACCGGTGCTGCTGCCTGATGTGTCGTGTGAGTACACGGAAGATTAAAGACAGTGAGCTGGCTGCTGGCTGTGTGGCCAGAGGCCGGAGTTCATAAATCAGTGAGTTGTTTTGTTATGTCTCCCCTCTTGCTGTGAAATGGGGACACCTCCGTTTCCCTAATGAGAAAGTATTTTTTTGCCATTGGGTTTGAAATTTCAATCTACCGTACAGTAATATATGGCTAATTGTTCCAATACCTGATGTGCCATTTTGGAGTGACTCAGTTGAGTGTTCAGCTCCTGGTAAAGTTGGTTCGGAGTTGGCGTGAGCGAAATCTGTTGCAAAACTGGTTGAAGTAAAGGGACCTTCCTTTTGATCTTTCAGTGTGGGTTCTGTTGAATCAGAATTGTACTTGGTTAATATTCAGAAGTATCTTTCTGTATAAAAACACCTAAAACATCAAAGGAGAAGAGTACAATGAACAAACAAGCCCTTGGCTCTAACGTGTTTGAGTCAAACATAATGCCAATCTAATTATTTCCATCTGCATGCACATTGTCCTCATTTGTCTACTCCCTACTTCTACATGCATCTATCTCAATGCGTCTTAAGCATTTCCATTACATCTACCATCTTCCCTGGCAACACGCTCTAAACAACTTGATTAAAATAACTTCTCTTGCAGATCTGTGATCGTATCTCCCTCTCACCTTAAACACTGTCCACCAGAACTTGCACCATTCCTGTGAATTTTTTTCTGCTCCCTTCTGAGTTTAATCTCATTCTTCCTATGCCGTGGTAAAGAGAACTACACACATTTCTCTAAATGCGGTCTAAGTATCAATTTTTAAACTGTGAAATGACATCACATCTCCTATACTCCTTGGAGCATGAAGGGAATTCTCCACCTTTAACAGCCTGACTTCCTGTTGGTCAGCACTTTTGTTATCCCAGGGTCTCGACATTCATTGTTTGCAACCTGGCCTGGACATCTTCCCAATATGATTTACTCTTCATTTGTAGAACATAAAACAATGAAAATAAAATAAGGTGACCTTCATATGGATCTGTCGTTTGATTCATTGTTTTAATATTCATCGGATTCTATGTTTAAAACAGTAAAATGTTTTTATAACATTGGAAAGGAGAGAACAGTACAAGCAAGGAACAGGCCCTTTGGCTCACCATGTATGTGATGAAAATGATGACAATCTAACTAATCCCATTGGCCTGCACATGGTCCGTATTCTCTGTTTCCTGCCTGTTCACGTCAGACTAAATGTCACTTAAACATTGCTTCTGTACCTGCTTCTATGTATATTCTCTGTCTGCTTAAAAAAAGAAGTTGCCTCTCAAATGTTTTCCCTTTCAAGCTTGTTTTGAAGACCCTGACCTAGAGATACATGTTGACTTCGGTTCTTTGTGGAAAACGGACATGTTCTCAGCGAGCACGATATGCCGCTTTTCGATATACCAAGGACGTAGCCTGGAATACTAGCGTGCCTTCTATGTGCTGGATTTTTGTGGCTCTGGAGACGGGATGCTTCATGACCGGTGCTGCTGCCTGATGTGTCGTGGGAGTACACGGAAGATTAAAGACAGTGAGCTGGCTGCTGGCTGTGTGGCCAGAGGCCGGAGTTCATAAATCGGTGAGTTGTTTTGTTATGTCTCCCCTCTTGCTGTGAAATGGGGACACCTCCGTTTCCCTAATGAGAAAGTATTTTTTTGCCATTGGGTTTGAAATTTCAATCTACCGTACAGTAATATATGGCTAATTGTTCCAATACCTGATGTGCCATTTTGGAGTGACTCAGTTGAGTGTTCCGCTCCTGGTAAAGTTGGTTCGGAGTTGGTGTGAGCGAAATCTGTTGCAAAACTGGTTGAAGTAAAGGGACCTTCCTTTTGATCTTTCAGTGTGGGTTCTGTTGAATCAGAATTGTACTTGGTTAATATTCAGAAGTATCTTTCTGTATAAAAACACCTAAAACATCAAAGGAGAAGAGTACAACGAACAAACAAGCCCTTGGCTCTAACGTGTTTGAGTCAAACATAATGCCAATCTAATTATTTCCATCTGCATGCACATTGTCCTCATTTGTCTACTCCCTACTTCTACATGCATCTATCTCAATGCATCTTAAGCATTTCCTTTACATCTACCATCTTCCCTGGCAACACGCTCTAAACAACTTGATTAAAATAACTTCTCTTGCAGATCTGTGATCGTATCTCCCTCTCACCTTAAACACTGTCCACCAGAACTTGCACCATTCCTGTGAATTTTTTTCTGCTCCCTTCTGAGTTTAATCTCATTCTTCCTATGCCGTGGTAAAGAGAACTACACACATTTCTCTAAATGCGGTCTAAGTATTAATTTTTAAACTGTGAAATGACATCACATCTCCTATACTCCTTGGAGCATGAAGGGAATTCTCCACCTTTAACAGCCTGACTTCCTGTTGGTCAGCACTTTTGTTATCCCAGGGTCTCGACATTCATTGTTTGCAACCTGGCCTGGACATCTTCCCAATATGATTTACTCTTCATTTGTAGAACATAAAACAATGAAAATAAAATAAGGTGACCTTCATATGGATCTGTCGTTTGATTCATTGTTTTAATATTCATCGGATTCTATGTTTAAAACAGTAAAATGTTTTTATAACATTGGAAAGGAGAGAACAGTACAAGCAAGGAACAGGCCCTTTGGCTCACCATGTATGTGCTGAAAATGATGACAATCTAACTAATCCCATTGGCCTGCACATGGTCCGTATTCTCTGTTTCCTGCCTGTTCACGTCAGACTAAATGTCACTTAAACATTGCTTCTGTACCTGCTTCTATGTATATTCTCTGTCTGCTTAAAAAAAGAAGTTGCCTCTCAAATGTTTTCCCTTTCAAGCTTGTTTTGAAGACCCTGACCTAGAGATACATGTTGACTTCGGTTCTTTGTGGAAAACGGACATGTTCTCAGCGAGCACGATATGCCGCTTTTCGATATACCAAGGACGTAGCCTGGAATACTAGCGTGCCTTCTATGTGCTGGATTTTTGTGGCTCTGGAGACGGGATGCTTCATGACCGGTGCTGCTGCCTGATGTGTCGTGGGAGTACACGGAAGATTAAAGACAGTGAGCTGGCTGCTGGCTGTGTGGCCAGAGGCCGGAGTTCATAAATCAGTGAGTTGTTTTGTTATGTCTCCCCTCTTGCTGTGAAATGGGGACACCTCCTTTTCCCTAATGAGAAAGTATTTTTTTGCCATTCGGTTTGAAATTTCAATCTACCGTACAGTAATATATGGCTAATTGTTCCAATACCTGATGTGCCATTTTGGAGTGACTCAGTTGAGTGTTCCGCTCCTGGTAAAGTTGGTTCGGAGTTGGTGTGAGCGAAATCTGTTGCAAAACTGGTTGAAGTAAAGGGACCTTCCTTTTGATCTTTCAGTGTGGGTTCTGTTGAATCAGAATTGTACTTGGTTAATATTCAGAAGTATCTTTCTGTATAAAAACACCTAAAACATCAAAGGAGAAGAGTACAATGAACAAACAAGCCCTTGGCTCTAACGTGTTTGAGTCAAACATAATGCCAATCTAATTATTTCCATCTGCATGCACATTGTCCTCATTTGTCTACTCCCTACTTCTACATGCGTCTATCTCAATGCGTCTTAAGCATTTCCATTACATCTACCATCTTCCCTGGCAACACGCTCTAAACAACTTGATTAAAATAACTTCTCTTGCAGATCTGTGATCGTATCTCCCTCTCACCTTAAACACTGTCCACCAGAACTTGCACCATTCCTGTGAATTTTTTTCTGCTCCCTTCTGAGTTTAATCTCATTCTTCCTATGCCGTGGTAAAGAGAACTACACACATTTCTCTAAATGCGGTCTAAGTATCAATTTTTAAACTGTGAAATGACATCACATCTCCTATACTCCTTGGAGCATGAAGGGAATTCTCCACCTTTAACAGCCTGACTTCCTGTTGGTCAGCACTTTTGTTATCCCAGGGTCTCGACATTCATTGTTTGCAACCTGGCCTGGACATCTTCCCAATATGATTTACTCTTCATTTGTAGAACATAAAACAATGAAAATAAAATAAGGTGACCTTCATATGGATCTGTCGTTTGATTCATTGTTTTAATATTCATCGGATTCTATGTTTAAAACAGTAAAATGTTTTTATAACATTGGAAAGGAGAGAACAGTACAAGCAAGGAACAGGCCCTTTGGCTCACCATGTATGTGATGAAAATGATGACAATCTAACTAATCCCATTGGCCTGCACATGGTCCGTATTCTCTGTTTCCTGCCTGTTCACGTCAGACTAAATGTCACTTAAACATTGCTTCTGTACCTGCTTCTATGTATATTCTCTGTCTGCTTAAAAAAAGAAGTTGCCTCTCAAATGTTTTCCCTTTCAAGCTTGTTTTGAAGACCCTGACCTAGA
This sequence comes from Hypanus sabinus, assembly GCF_030144855.1. Lineage (NCBI taxonomy): Eukaryota > Metazoa > Chordata > Chondrichthyes > Myliobatiformes > Dasyatidae > Hypanus > Hypanus sabinus. Next base: position 37,976,568 of record NC_082707.1, read on the forward strand.
GATACATGTTGACTTCGGTTCTTTGTGGAAAACGGACATGTTCTCAGCGAGCACGATATGCCGCTTTTCGATATACCAAGGACGTAGCCTGGAATACTAGCGTGCCTTCTATGTGCTGGATTTTTGTGGCTCTGGAGACGGGATGCTTCATGACCGGTGCTGCCGCCTGATGTGTTGTGGGAGTACATGTCTGTATGGCCAGAGGCCGGAGTTCATAAATCAGTGAGTTGTTTTGTTATGTCTCCCCTCTTGCTGTGAAATGGGGACACCTCCGTTTCCCTAATGAGAAAGTATTTTTTTGCCATTGGGTTTGAAATTTCAATCTACCGTACAGTAATATATGGCTAATTGTTCCAATACCTGATGTGCCATTTTGGAGTGACTCAGTTGAGTGTTCCGCTCCTGGTAAAGTTGGTTCGGAGTTGGTATGAGCGAAATCTGTTGCAAAACTGGTTGAAGTAAAGGGACCTTCCTTTTGATCTTTCAGTGTGGGTTCTGTTGAATCAGAATTGTACTTGGTTAATATTCAGAAGTATCTTTCTGTATAAAAACACCTAAAACATCAAAGGAGAAGAGTACAACGAACAAACAAGCCCTTGGCTCTAACGTGTTTGAGTCAAACATAATGCCAATCTAATTATTTCCATCTGCATGCACATTGTCCTCATTTGTCTACTCCCTACTTCTACATGCATCTATCTCAATGCATCTTAAGCATTTCCTTTACATCTACCATCTTCCCTGGCAACACGCTCTAAACAACTTGATTAAAATAACTTCTCTTGCAGATCTGTGATCGTATCTCCCTCTCACCTTAAACACTGTCCACCAGAACTTGCACCATTCCTGTGAATTTTTTTCTGCTCCCTTCTGAGTTTAATCTCATTCTTCCTATGCCGTGGTAAAGAGAACTACACACATTTCTCTAAATGCGGTCTAAGTATTAATTTTTAAACTGTGAAATGACATCACATCTCCTATACTCTTTGGAGCATGAAGGGAATTCTCCACCTTTAACAGCCTGACTTCCTGTTGGTCAGCACTTTTGTTATCCCAGGGTCTCGACATTCATTGTTTGCAACCTGGCCTGGACATCTTCCCAATATGATTTACTCTTCATTTGTAGAACATAAAACAATGAAAATAAAATAAGGTGACCTTCATATGGATCTGTCGTTTGATTCATTGTTTTAATATTCATCGGATTCTATGTTTAAAACAGTAAAATGTTTTTATAACATTGGAAAGGAGAGAACAGTACAAGCAAGGAACAGGCCCTTTGGCTCACCATGTATGTGATGAAAATGATGACAATCTAACTAATCCCATTGGCCTGCACATGGTCCGTATTCTCTGTTTCCTGCCTGTTCACGTCAGACTAAATGTCACTTAAACATTGCTTCTGTACCTGCTTCTATGTATATTCTCTGTCTGCTTAAAAAAAGAAGTTGCCTCTCAAATGTTTTCCCTTTCAAGCTTGTTTTGAAGACCCTGACCTAGAGATACATGTTGACTTCGGTTCTTTGTGGAAAACGGACATGTTCTCAGCGAGCACGATATGCCGCTTTTCGATATACCAAGGACGTAGCCTGGAATACTAGCGTGCCTTCTATGTGCTGGATTTTTGTGGCTCTGGAGACGGGATGCTTCATGACCGGTGCTGCTGCCTGATGTGTCGTGGGAGTACACGGAAGATTAAAGACAGTGAGCTGGCTGCTGGCTGTGTGGCCAGAGGCCGGAGTTCATAAATCAGTGAGTTGTTTTGTTATGTCTCCCCTCTTGCTGTGAAATGGGGACACCTCCTTTTCCCTAATGAGAAAGTATTTTTTTGCCATTCGGTTTGAAATTTCAATCTACCGTACAGTAATATATGGCTAATTGTTCCAATACCTGATGTGCCATTTTGGAGTGACTCAGTTGAGTGTTCCGCTCCTGGTAAAGTTGGTTCGGAGTTGGTGTGAGCGAAATCTGTTGCAAAACTGGTTGAAGTAAAGGGACCTTCCTTTTGATCTTTCAGTGTGGGTTCTGTTGAATCAGAATTGTACTTGGTTAATATTCAGAAGTATCTTTCTGTATAAAAACACCTAAAACATCAAAGGAGAAGAGTACAATGAACAAACAAGCCCTTGGCTCTAACGTGTTTGAGTCAAACATAATGCCAATCTAATTATTTCCATCTGCATGCACATTGTCCTCATTTGTCTACTCCCTACTTCTACATGCATCTATCTCAATGCGTCTTAAGCATTTCCATTACATCTACCATCTTCCCTGGCAACACGCTCTAAACAACTTGATTAAAATAACTTCTCTTGCAGATCTGTGATCGTATCTCCCTCTCACCTTAAACACTGTCCACCAGAACTTGCACCATTCCTGTGAATTTTTTTCTGCTCCCTTCTGAGTTTAATCTCATTCTTCCTATGCCGTGGTAAAGAGAACTACACACATTTCTCTAAATGCGGTCTAAGTATCAATTTTTAAACTGTGAAATGACATCACATCTCCTATACTCCTTGGAGCATGAAGGGAATTCTCCACCTTTAACAGCCTGACTTCCTGTTGGTCAGCACTTTTGTTATCCCAGGGTCTCGACATTCATTGTTTGCAACCTGGCCTGGACATCTTCCCAATATGATTTACTCTTCATTTGTAGAACATAAAACAATGAAAATAAAATAAGGTGACCTTCATATGGATCTGTCGTTTGATTCATTGTTTTAATATTCATCGGATTCTATGTTTAAAACAGTAAAATGTTTTTATAACATTGGAAAGGAGAGAACAGTACAAGCAAGGAACAGGCCCTTTGGCTCACCATGTATGTGATGAAAATGATGACAATCTAACTAATCCCATTGGCCTGCACATGGTCCGTATTCTCTGTTTCCTGCCTGTTCACGTCAGACTAAATGTCACTTAAACATTGCTTCTGTACCTGCTTCTATGTATATTCTCTGTCTGCTTAAAAAAAGAAGTTGCCTCTCAAATGTTTTCCCTTTCAAGCTTGTTTTGAAGACCCTGACCTAGAGATACATGTTGACTTCGGTTCTTTGTGGAAAACGGACATGTTCTCAGCGAGCACGATATGCCGCTTTTCGATATACCAAGGACGTAGCCTGGAATACTAGCGTGCCTTCTATGTGCTGGATTTTTGTGGCTCTGGAGACGGGATGCTTCATGTCCGGTGCTGCTGCCTGATGTGTCGTGGGAGTACACGGAAGATTAAAGACAGTGAGCTGGCTGCTGGCTGTGTGGCCAGAGGCCGGAGTTCATAAATCAGTGAGTTGTTTTGTTATGTCTCCCCTCTTGCTGTGAAATGGGGACACCTCCTTTTCCCTAATGAGAAAGTATTTTTTTGCCATTCGGTTTGAAATTTCAATCTACCGTACAGTAATATATGGCTAATTGTTCCAATACCTGATGTGCCATTTTGGAGTGACTCAGTTGAGTGTTCCGCTCCTGGTAAAGTTGGTTCGGAGTTGGTGTGAGCGAAATCTGTTCCAAAACTGGTTGAAGTAAAGGGACCTTCCTTTTGATCTTTCAGTGTGGGTTCTGTTGAATCAGAATTGTACTTGGTTAATATTCAGAAGTATCTTTCTGTATAAAAACACCTAAAACATCAAAGGAGAAGAGTACAACGAACAAACAAGCCCTTGGCTCTAACGTGTTTGAGTCAAACATAATGCCAATCTAATTATTTCCATCTGCATGCACATTGTCCTCATTTGTCTACTCCCTACTTCTACATGCATCTATCTCAATGCATCTTAAGCATTTCCTTTACATCTACCATCTTCCCTGGCAACACGCTCTAAACAACTTGATTAAAATAACTTCTCTTGCAGATCTGTGATCGTATCTCCCTCTCACCTTAAACACTGTCCACCAGAACTTACACCATTCCTGTGAATTTTTTTCTGCTCCCTTCTGAGTTTAATATCATTCTTCCTATGCCGTGGTACACACATTTCTCTAAATGCGGTCTAAGTATTAATTTTTAAACTGTGAAATGACATCACATCTCCTATACTCCTTGGAGCATGAAGGGAATTCTCCACCTTTAACAGCCTGACTTCCTGTTGGTCAGCACTTTTGAAATCCCAGGGTCTCGACATTCATTGTTTGCAACCTGGCCTGGACATCTTCCCAATATGATTTATTCTTCATTTGTAGAACATAAAACAATGAAAATAAAATAAGGTGACCTTCATATGGATCTGTCGGTTGATTCATTGTTTTAATATTCATCGGATTCTCTGTTTAAAACATTAAAATGTTTTTATAACATTGGAAAGGAGAGAACAGTACAAGCAAGGAACAGGCCCTTTGGCTCACCATGTATGTGCTGAAAACGATGACAATCTAACTAATCCCATTGGCCTGCACATGGTCCGTATTCTCTGTTTCCTGCCTGTTCACGTCAGACTAAATGTCACTTAAACATTGCTTCTGTACCTGCTTCTATGTATATTCTCTGTCTGCTTAAAAAAAGAAGTTGCCTCTCAGATGTTTTCCCTTTCAAGCTTGTTTTGAAGACCCTGACCTAGAGATACATGCTGACTTCGGTTCTTTGTGGAAAATGGACATGTTCTCAGCGAGCATGATCTGCCGCTTTTCGATATACCAAGGACGTAGCCTGGAATACTAGCGTGCCTTCTATGTGCTGGATTTTTGTGGCTCTGGAGACGGGATGCTTCATGACCGGTGCTGCTGCCTGATGTATTGTGGGAATACACAGAAGATTAAAGACAGTGAGCTGGCTGCTGGCTGTGTGGCCAGAGGCCGGAGTTCATAAATCAGTGAGTTGTTTTGTTATGTCTCCCCTCTTGCTGTGAAATGGGGACACCTCCTTTTCCCTAATGAGAAAGTATTTTTTTGCCATTGGGCTTGAAATTTCAATCTACCGTACAGTAATATATGGCTAATTGTTCCAATACCTGATGTGCCATTTTGAAGTGACTCAGTTGAGTGTTCCGCTCCTGGTAAAGTTGGTTCGGAGTTGGTGTGAGCGAAATCTGTTCCAAAACTGGTTGAAGTAAAGGGACCTTCCTTTTGATCTTTCAGTGTGGGTTCTGTTGAATCAGAATTGTACTTGGTTAATATTCAGAAGTATCTTTCTGTATAAAAACACCTAAAACATCAAAGGAGAAGAGTACAATGAACAAACAAGCCCTTGGCCCTAACGTGTTTGAGTCAAACATAATGCCAATCTAATTATGTCCATCTGCATGCACATTGTCCTCATCTGTCTACTCCCTACTTCTACATGCATCTATCTCAATGCATCTTAAGCATTTCCATTGCATCTACCATCTTCCCTGGCAACACGCTCCAAACAACTTGATTAAAATAACTTCTCTTGCAGATCTGTGATAGTCTCTCCTTCTCACCTTAAACCCTGTCCTCCAGAACTTGCACCATTCCTGTGAATTTTTTTCTGCTCCCTTTTGCGTTTAAACTCATTCTTCCTATGCCGTGGTAAACAGAACTACGCACAATTCTCTAATTGCGGTCTAAGTATTAATTTTTAAACTGTGACATAACATCACATCTCCTATACTCCTTGGAGCATGAAGGGAATTCTCCTCCTTTAACAGCCTGTCTTCCTGTTGGTCAGCACTTTTGTAATCCCAGTGTCTCGACATTAATTGTTTGCAACCTGGCCTGGACATCTTCCCAATATGATTTACTCTTCATTTTTAGAACATAGAATGCCACAGCATAATACAGCACTTCAGCCCAGAACATTGTGCCAACCTTTTAACTTAGTTTAAGCTTTATCTAACCCTCCCCCCCTGTATCGCCCTCCATTTTTCTATCTTACTTGTATCAATCTACAATTATCTTATATCTTCCTAATGTATCTGCTTCATTAATGGTTTCCATACAGCCCCATTCAACATAAAATATCTTTCCTTCTATCTCCCCCTTTCCCATACAGTACATTCCTCCAATCACCTAAAAATCATGTTCTCTCAAATAATTCATTTGTGTACTGGGACAATAGTCTCTGGCTAACTTCCTTATTTCCATTTATATTTTCTCTGCAAATTCTATGCAAGCAGCCAGTATCGAAATGATGCTAAATGTGTATCACACTTTGATTACAATGCACATTGTACTGTGTAAAGTTTGCATTGCTATGTTATGAGTAATATTAAAATTAATATCTAATTTTAAATTGCTTATGTGGAAAGCAACTTCAGAAAGTTAAGAAATGTCCAATATGTCATTTGCTCAATCCCAATTCGAAATGATTTTTCAGATCAAGGACAATTTTTTGATGTAGAAAATACATTGACCAAAATATGTGCAGATAATGATCCTGAACTTGTAAACAATGATATTTCCACAGGACTAAGAATTTTGTGTCATTAAGCTTAAAATAAGAATCTGTTATATTAGAGTGATTTCTTCTTGTGTACCTGATGCACTTTCATGAAATGGCATTGTTGAACGTTCTCCTGAATGGATCGATTCTGCTGGTAAATCAGGTTTTGAGACGGTATTAGTTGCAATTTCTACTGACCTTCATACGGATCTATTGGTTGATTCCGTGTTTTAATATTTATGGGAATCTATGTTTAAAAACAGTCAAATGCTTTTATAACATTGGGAAAGAGAGAACAGAACAACTAAGGAACAGGCCCTTTGGCTCACCATGTATTTGCTGAACATGATGACAATCTAACTAATCCCATTTCCCTGTACGTGTTCCGTATCCCTCTGTTTCTTGCCTGTTCACATGTCAGCCTAAATGTCACTTAATCAGTGCTATTCTACCTGTATCTATGTACATTCTCTGTTTGCTTAAAAAGAACTTGCCTCAGAAATCTTTTCCCTTTCAAGGTCCTTTTGAAGACCTTGACCTAGAGTTACATGCTGACTTTGGTTCTTTGTGGAAATGGGACATGTTCTCAGGCCGCTTTTCGATATACCAAGTTTGTTGACTGGAATAGTAGCGTGCCTTCTGGGTGCCAGATTTTAATGGCTCTGGAGAAGAGCTGATTCATGACAGGTGCTGCCGCCTGACGGGTCGTGGGTGTACACGGAAGATTAAAAACAGCTAACTGGCTGCTGGTTGTGTGCCCAGAGGCCCGAGTTCATAAAACAGTGAGTTGTTTTGTTTTGTCTCTCCCCTTGCTATGAAATGGGGACGCCTCTTTTTCCCTAATGAGAAAGTATTTTTTTGCCATTGGGTTTGAAATTTCAATCTACCGTACAGTAATATATGGCTAATTGTTCCAATACCTGATGTGCCATTTTGAAGTGACTCAGTTGAGTGTTCCGCTCCTGGTAAAGTTGGTTCGGAGTTGGTGTGAGCGAAATCTGTTGCAAAACTGGTTGAAGTAAAGGGACCTTCCTTTTGATCTATCGGTGTGTTTTCTGTTGATGCAGAATTGTACTTTGTTAATATTCAGAAGTATCTTTCTGTATAAAAACACCTAAAATATCAAAGGAGAAGAGTACAGCAAACGAACAAGCCCTTTGACCTAACGTGTTTGTGTCAAACATAATGCCAATCTAATTATTTCCATCTGCATGCACATCATCCTCATCTGTCTACTCCCTACTTCTACATGCATCTATCCCAATGCATCTTAAGCATTTCCTTTGCATTTACCATCTTCCCTGGAAACACGCTCCAAACAACTTGATTAAAATAACTTCTCTTGCAGATCTGTGATAGTATCTCCCTCTCACCTTAAACCCTGTCCTCCGGAACTTGCACCATTCCTGTGAATTATTTTCTGCTCCCTTCTGAGTTTAAACTCATTCTTCCTATGCCGTGCTAAACAGAACTACACACAATTCTCTAAATGCAGTCTAAGTATTAATTTTTAAACTGTGACATAACATCACATCCCCTGTACTCCTTGGACCATGAAGGGAATTCTCTACCTTTGACACCCTGTCTTCGTGTTGGTCAGCACTTTTGAAATCCCAGGAGCCTTACATTCATTGTGTACAATCTGGCCTGGATATCTTCCCAATACATTTTCCTTTTCATTAGTAGAACATAGAATGCCACAGCACAATACAGGCCCTTCAGCCCACAATGTGTCCCAACCTTTTAACCTAGTTTAAGCTTAATCTAATCCTTCAACTCTACATAGCCCTCCATTTTTCTATTATCCATGTGCCAATCTACGATTTTTTTGAATCTTGCTAAGGCATCTGTCTCATGAATGGTTTCCATGCACCCCAACTCAATGTAAAAAAGCTTAACTTCAACCTCCTCCCTCCCCATTCAGTACCCTCCTCCAATCACCTAAAAATCATACTCCCTCAGATAATCCATTTGCACCCTGGGACAAAAGTCTCTGGCTATCAGTCTTATTTCCTTTTATATTTCCTGTGTAAATTTTATGCAAGCAGCCAGTATGGAATTGATGCTAAATCTAGATCACACTTTTATTAGAATGCACATTGTACTGTGTAATATTTGTATTGCTATATTATGAGAAATATTAAAATTAATATTTACTTTTATATTGCTGATGTGGAAAGAAACTTCAGAAAGTTCAGAAATATCCAACATTTCATTGGCTCAGTTCTATGCTGAAGCGACTTTTGAGTTCAAGGATAATTTTTGATGTAGAAAATACATTGACCAAAATATGTGCAGATAATGATTCCGAACTTATAATCAATGACATTTGATGAGGAGTAAGGATTTTGTGCTATTAAGCTTAAAACAATAATGTTATATTATAGTAATTTCTTTCTGTGTAGCTGATGCCCCTTCTTGAAATGGCATCGTTGAACGTTCTCCTGAATAGGTCGATTCTCCTGGTAAATCTGTTTCTGAGATGGTATTAGCAAAATCAGTAGCAATTTTGACTGAAGTAGAGTGACTTTCATATGATCTGTCGGTTGATTCATTGTTTTAATATTTATGGGAATCTTTGTTTAAAACAGTAAACTGCTTTTATAACATTGGAAAAGAGAGAACAGTACAAGCAAGGAACAGGCCCTTTTGCCCACCATGTATGTGCTGAATATGATGACAATCTAACTAATCCCATCGCCTGCACGTGGTCCATATCCCTTTGTTTCCTGCCTGTTCAAATGTCAGTCTAAATGTCACTTAAACATTGTTATTGTACCTGCTTCTATGTACATTCTCTGTCTGCTTAATAAAAAACTTGCCTCACAAATCTTTTCCCTTTCAAGGTTGTTTTGAAGACCCTGACCTTGAGTTACATGCTGACTTCGGTTCTTTGTGGAAATGGGACATGCTCTCAGGGCCTCATGACCGGCCGCTTTTCGATATACCAAGTTCGTTGACTGTAATACTAGCGCGTCTTTTGGGTGCCAGATTTTTGTGGCTCTGAAGATGGGCTGATTCAAAGCTGGTGCTGCCGCCTGATGTGTCGTGGGAGTACACGGAAGATGGAAAACAGTGAGCTGGCTGCTGGCTGTGTGCCCAGAGGCCCAAGTTCATAAATCAGTGGGTTGTTTTGTTATGTCTCCCCTCATGCTATGAAATGGGGACACTCCTTTTTCCCTTTTTAGGGAGAGAGAGTGAGCCTCTGGTATATCAAATACTAGGTGAACAAGTCTGTGTATTTATTGATGCTTTGCTGCACACTTGAGATCTCAGTGGGGGGTGCTGATGCATTTTTTGTGGTGGGGTTGGGGCATTGTTGTTTTGCTGCTGCTTATTTATGGTAGGGGTGAGCTGGGGGGCTTTTCGAGGTTCTAACTTTTAACTGTCATTCATTCTTTGGGGCACTGCTCTGCTTTCATGGATGTTTGTGAAGCAAAAGAATTTCAGGATGTATATTGTATACATTTCTCTGACATTAAATGTACTTATTGAAGCTGCGCTACTGCAAAGAGCACTATATGAAGTTATTCACACCCTCGGCCATTAGGTTCTATCATGAGTCAACCTTTTGCCGGGTAAGTGATGACCCCTTCCTTTTAGAGTGTCTGTGTTAACTTATTTTTTATTCTTTCTTACTTCTCTTCTAATATTTGTATATTTGGTTATCTGTGCACTTGTAAAGCTACTGTGATTCTTTAATTTCCTTTGGGATCAATAAAGTATTTATCAATCTGTTTATTGTCAATGCCTTCGACAACGAAGACAAATATACTCTTCACCTCCTTTGCCACTCTGTCCACCTGTGTCACCACTTACAGTATGTATATGACATGTCCTCATTCCCTTCCCAATATGTTTCACTTTTCCCTTGAGTTAAAACTGCTGATGTAAGTAACATGGAAAGAAAATTCAGAAAGTTAAAAAGATTCTAATACTTGATCAGTTGCATTTGTTGTTGAAGCAAAAATGAGCTAATTTAATTGTTTATTTTTAATTTGATCAGAGAGAGGAACATTTTAATATTTCAACAGAAAGATGACAAAACCTGGGTATAGTAATAGTTAAGGGTGCCATTGACAGTAAAACAGTCTTTTTTTATTAAGTTGTCCTTTATTTGCATGTCATAGATGAACTTCTAACATGTCTCCAAATTATACTGCAGTAGCAGTATAATACAATGCATAATAAATTAAAGAACTATAAATTGAAATAGAAATATATTGAGAAAATAAATATGTAGAGTGTAAAGAGAGCAAATAAAAGAAAACAAAATATTGAGGTAGTGTACACGGGTTCATTGTTCGTTCAGAAATCTGATGGAGGAGGGGAAAAAGCTGTTCCTAACATGATGAGTTTGTGTCTTCATACTTCTGTAACTCCTCCTTGATGAGAGGAAGGCATGTCCTGGGGGATGGGGGCCCTTAATGTTGGATACCCACTCTTTGAGACATCATCTTTTGAAGATGTTCTCGATGCTGGTGAGGCTAGTCCCCTTGATGGAGATACTGAGTTTGCAACATTCTGCAGCTTTTTCTGATTCTGTGTAGCCGACCCTCCATATCAAATAGTGATGCAGCCAGTTAGAATGCTCTCCATGGCACATCTGTAGAAATCTGAGAGAGTCTTTGGTGTCAAACCAAGCCTCCTCCAACTCCTAATGAAATGTAGCTGCTGCCTGCCCTTCTTTGTAACTGTATCAATACGTTGGGCCGTGATAGATCTTCAGAGATGCTGACACCCAGGAACTGCTCACCCTTTCCACTGGTGATCCCTCAATATGGACTGGTCTGTGGTCCTTCAACTTCGCTTCCAGAAGTCAAGGGAAAACCCACCAGTCTGGGCACTACAGGAATGTATCAGCACGACTCTGTATGTCCTCCCTGTGGATGGATTTTCTTCAGGTCCTCTCATTTCCTGCCACAGTATAAAGACATACTGGGCAGGTTAAAGGGTCAGTGTAAATTTTTCTGTGATTAGGTTAGGCTTAACCAGGTTTGTCAGGGGTTGCTGGAGTAGTGTGACTTGAAAGGCCTGAAAGGTCCACTGTGTGTTGTATTGCTAAATAAATAAAAATTAATTTAAAAAGCTGACAATCAGTTCCTTGGTCTTTCTGATGTTGAGTGCAAGGTTGATGTTGCGACATTACTCAACCAGCAGATCTATCTCACTCCTGTATACCTCCTCATTAACATCTGAAATTCTGCCAGTGATAGTTGTGTTATTGGCAAATTTATAGATGTTGTTTCAGCTGTGCCTAGCCATACTCTCGTAGGTGTAGAGAGAGTAGAGCACACATCCTTGAGTGTTCTTTGACAGTGAGGTGGAGATATTATTTCGATCTGCACTGACTGTGGTCTCCCAATGAGAAAGGCAAAGATTGTGTCATAAAGGTTGAAAAGAGAGTATGTTATCTTAGTCTATATAAGAATATGTTATCTTATTCTATTTTTCATTAAGTTACCCCAGTTGCTTCAATACCTGATGCACCATCTTCAAATGGCACTGTTGGATGTTCACCTGATTGGCTTGATCCTGTTGGTAAAGATAACTCTGCGTTGCTGTGAACAAAATCTGTTGCAGATCTGGTTGAAGTAAAGGGGCCTTCATACAGATCTGTTGTGTTTTCTGTTGATTCAGACAAACATACATGTTTAAATATTCATGAGAATCTTTATTTAAAAAGGTTAATCTTCTTTTAAATTACTAGAGCAAAGAGAACAGTACAACAGAACAGCCTTCAGCCAGCCATGAGCGTGTCGAACGTGATATCAATCTAATTCCGTTCGCCTGCACATTTTCTGTATCCCTCTGTTTCTTGCTCTTGCACACTTTTGTCTAATGCCACAAATGTAGCTATTGATCTACTTCCACCTCCTTCAAATGCTCCTCCTGTATCTTGCCTCACAAGTCTTTAAACTTCCCCCTTTCACCTTAAATTTGTGGCTCCTCTGCATTTAATATTTATAGAATCATAGACTCATGCAGCACAAAAACAGAAGCAGGTCTATTTGCCCATGATTGCCCCTCTAACCTTTCTAACCATTGTGGTGAACCTCTTCTGCATCCTCTCTGACGCATCCTTCCTATAGTGTGAATAACAGTCCTGCACATAATACTCCAAATCTGGATTAACCTTTATGTTATACAACTGCAACAAGTACTGTCAACGTTTATATTGTTATCCCTACGAAAGAAGGCAAGTTTGCTGCATGCTTTTGTTTACCCAAGAGGGATCTTGGGGTCCGAGGACACTCAAAGCAGCTGCGCAGGTTGACTCTGTGGTTAAGAAGGCATATTGTGTATTGGCCTTCATCAATGGTGGAATTGAATTTAGGAAAAGAGTGGTAATGTTGCAGCTATATAGGACCCTGGTCAGACCCCACTTGGAGTACTGTGCTCAGTTCTGGTCACCTCACTACAGGAAGGATGTGGAAGCCATAGAAAGGGTGCAGAGGAGATTCACAAGGATGTTGCCTGGACTGGGGAGCATGCCTTATGAGAATAGGGTGAGTGAACTCGGGCTTTTCTCCTTGGAGCGAAGAAGGATGAGAGGTGACCTGATAGAGGTGTATAAGATGATGAGAGGCATTGATCATGTGGCCGAAATGGTTGCCACAAGAGAACATGTTTAAGGTGTTGGGGAGTAGGTACAGAGGAGATGTCCGGGATAAGTTTTTTACTCAGAGAGTGGTGAGTGGATGGAATGGACTGCCAGCAACGATGGTGGAGGCGGATACAATAGGGTCTTTTAAGAGGCTTTTAGACAAGTACATGGAGCTTAGTAAAATAGAGGGTATAGGTAAGCCTGGTAATTTCTAAGATAGGGCCATGTTCAACACAACTTTGTGGGCCGAAGGGCCTGTATTTTGCTGTAGGTTTTCTATGTTTCTAAAGCATTCGAAGTTTGTGCAACATCTCCTTACAGCTAATACACTCCAAGCCAGCCAGCATCGTGGTGAACCTCATCTGCATCCTCTCTGAAGCATCCTTCCTATAGTGTGAATACCAGTCCTGCACACAATACTCCAAATCTGGACCAACCATTATGTTATACAACTGCAACAGGTACTGTCAACGTTTATATCATTGTCCCTACAAAAGAAGGCAAGGTTGCTCAGTGCTTTTGTTTACCACTTTTGTGGAGTGATGGACTTGCATCATTTGATGGACTTGATGGACTCCACAATCCTTCTGTACATCATTGCCTCTAAGTGTCGTGTCATTTACTGGAAATGTCATCTTGCATTTAATGTCCTAAAACACATCACCTCACACTTGTTCAGATTAAACTTCATTGCCTATTTTACTGTCCAAATTTCCAAATATATAACCTGCTGTATTTTTGACAACCTTCCTCACTTATGCACAATGCTGCCAATTTTGAGGTTACCTACAAATGTTACAATCAAGCCACTTACATTTTATTCCAGCTATTCACCTACATTACAAACAATCCCAGCACTGATCATTCAAGATCACCACTGTGTATATGCCTTCACCAGAAAAATGCTCTTCTACCAGTACCCTCCATCATCTATGAAAAAGCCAATTTTGTATTCAACGTTCCAACTCACTTTCAGTTAATCAGCTGAACGAGCCTACAGGAGGGACCTTGACAGATGATTTACAGAAGTCCTTCCAGACAACACTCACTGCCCAACCCTCAACAATCATTTTTATCAGCTGCTCAAAAAATTCTGCCAGATTTCTGAAGCAGGATCTCCCCTGCACTTAACTATGCTGATTATCTTAAATAGCTTGTGACATGAGAGAAATGCATTTAAAGGCGTTTACAAAATGGTGAATATTTAAATTATTTTGAAGAAACTATTTTATATAACCCAATACAACAGACATCAATAGTTTTGTTTTAAATTGCAATAGTAATTTTAGATAAGGGACCATTATGCAAAATGTAAGACAAGCTTTGAGTTGAAAGCAAAATTGATTTCCTTAATATATAGATGATGAGTTGAGTTTTCTGACCTTCTTTAACAGGACTTATGTGTTTCACTCTACCTTCGTCCCATTACTTCCTTCGGTGATTCTTGCCATCTCTCCCAATTCTGCTGATTGTTGCAGATTAAGCAAGTAAATGCATTTGGGCAAGTGGTCAGGTGGCCAATGTACTTATTAGCTTATTATTAAAACATGTACCAATATGCACTGAAAAGCTGGTCTTGCATATTGTTTATATGGATCAAATCACCACACAGTGCATTGAACTAGAATAAAGTAAAATAATAACAATGCATAATTAAGTGTAAAGGCTGCAGAGCAAGTGCAGTGCAGGTAAACAATAAAGTGCAAGACCATAACTAGATAGATTGTGAGGACAAGAGGCCATCTCGTCATACAAGAAGTTTGTCTTTGAAACTAGTAGCATGAGTTTTCATGCTTTTGTATCTTATGCTTGATGGAAGAGGAGAGAAGAGAGAATGGCTAGGGTGGGTGAGGACTTTGATTATGCTCCTCCACCTTCACCTCTATTCAGGGCCCCAGGTAGTCCTTCCAACTGAGGCAACACTTTACTTGTGAATCTACTGAGTTCATTATCGTGCCCAGTGTTCCTGATGCAGCTTCTTCTCCATTGGTAGGTGAGCACTTAAATTTTGTGCTTTTATGTGGTTTCTACCAAAATAGATAGCTCCATATTTCACTCCAGAAGCATCATATTTACCAACTTACAACTAATCCAAACCCATTGTAAATTCCTCATAAGCTTTACAGCTTTGCTTTTCCAGCTGACTTGGATGTATGATACAGCCCTTCATCTAAGTTATTTAAACAAACTGAAAATAGAATGCTTTCTTATCAATTGTTTGATAATATTAAGAAATATTACAGCTGCAGCATCATTTCTTGTTTCTCATCTGGTTCATCTTTCTTCATGCTCTGCTATGTGCTCATTCATTTTGCAAATAGAAATGAGAGAAGCTTGAGTAACGCACCCAAAATGCTGGAAAACTCAGCAGGTCAGGCAGTATCTATAGAGGAATAAACAGTCAATATTTCAGACTAACACCCTTCATCACAACTGGCAATGAAGAGGGAAGTATGTCCATTGCTCACAGGCCAAATGATTCCAACTTACCATGAGCACTGACATACAAAAACTACAGAAGCAGTTCTGAATTTGTTAAATATAAATTGAACTACCATTTTCCTCTTTGTCTTTCCAGACCATAAATGCTCAAAATGATTATTTGACCATAAGACCATAAGATATAGGAGTAGAATTAGGCTATCTGGCCCATTGAAATTGGTCCGCCATTTCATCATGGCTGATCCAATTTTCCTCTCAACCCCAATCTCCTGCCTTCACCACATATCCCTTCATCCCCTGACCAATCAAGAATCTATCAACTTTTACCTTAAATATACATAAAGACTAGCTCTCCACAGCTACTTGTGGCAAAGAAATCCACAGATTCAACCTCCTCTGGTGAGAGAAATTCCTCCTAATCTCCATTCTAAAACAATGCTCCACTATTCGGAGGCTATGTCCTCTGGTCTTAGATTCTCCCACCATAGGAAACATCCTCTCCTCATTCACTCTATCAAGGCCTTTCACTATTTCATTGGTTTCAATGAGATCATCCTTCATTCTTCTGAATTGTAGTGATTACAGGCCCAGAGCTATCAAATGCTCTTCGAATGAGAAGCTATTCATTTCCTGGATTCATTTTCCTGAACCTCTTTTGAACTCTCTGCAGATTCAGGACCTCCTTTCTAAGATAAGGAGCCCAAAACTACTCACAATACTCCAAGTGAGGCCTCACCAATGCTTTGTAAAGTCTCAACACAATGTCTTTGCTTTCATATTCTAGTCCTCTTGAAATGAATGCTAACATTGCATTTGGCTCTCTCACCACAGTTTCAACCTGTAAATTAACCTTCAGGGAATCCTGCAGAATGACTCCCAAGATGTGCCTCAATTTTTTGTATTTCCTCTCCATTTAGATACTCTCATCAGGGTGTTCTTACATTTGCTGTTCCTTAGCTCTATCCACAATGATTCAACACCTTCTGACCCTATGAGATCTCTTTCCACTGATTTAAATTTGTTTATTACCAACAGAGCAATGTCACCCTCTCTGCCTTTCTGCCTAACCTTTCGATACAACGTGTATCCTTGGACATTAAGCTCCTGGCTATAATCTTCTTTCAGCCATGATTCAGTGTTACCTACAACATCATACCTGCCAATAATCCGCTGTGCTGCAAGTCCATCTTCCTTATTCCATATATTGCACACATGCAAATATAACATCTTCAGTCCTGTATTCACCCTTTTCAATTTTGTCTAGCTTTATATAGCAACTCGTCCTTTGATTGCAATTTTGCCCTCAACAGCTTCTCTTCACTACACATTGCTTCTGTTTGTAGCTCAGGACACTTGCTGCATCATGCTCAACTGTATGATTCCTAACTTTGATGAGGTCCTACCAACATCTGTCTCCACAACCTCTCCAGTAACTGTTCTAGCACTTTGGTCACAATCTCCTGATACTCTAGTTTAAATTCCAACGTGCAGCATTAACAAATCTTCTCGCGAGGATATTAGTCTCTCTCCAGTTAAGATGCGAACTGTCCTTTCTGAACAGGTCCTACCTTCCCTGGAAGAGAGCCCAATGATCCGAAAATCTTCTGCCCTCTGTCCTACATGAACTCCTTAGCCACATCCTAAACTGTATAATCTTCCTAGTTCTAGCCTCACTAGCATGTAGCACAGGTAACGATCCAGAGATCACAACCCTGCCCTTTAAATCAGCACCTTGCTCCCTGAACTTCCTATGCAGAACCATCCTACTCATGTCATTGGTACCTATATGGACCACGATTTCTGGCTGTTTACCCTCTTACTTATGGAAGTTGAGGACTCTAATTGAGATATCCTAGACTCTGGCACCCAGGAGGCAACATACAATACAGTAATCTTGTCCTTGCCCACAGAACCCCCTGTCTATTCCCCTAACTAATGAATCCGCTATCACCACAGCATGCCTTTTCTCTCCCCTTTTCTTCGGAGTCACAGGGCTATGCTCAGTGCCAGAGACCTAACCAATGTGACTTTTCTTTGTTAGGGCATTTCCCCCTAAAAGTATCCAATGTGATATTCCTTTCTTTGAGAAGGATGGCCACTACTTGGGTATTCTGCACAAACTCCTTAACCCATGCCCTCTTCCTGATTGTCACCTAGTTTCCTGTGTCCTGCACCTTAGATGTAATGACCTATCTGTATATCCTATCTGTATAACTCCCGCAGCCTCCCGAATGATCTTGAGTTCATCCAGTTCCAGCTCCAACTCCAACTCTTTAATGCAGATTGTTGGAAGCTACAGCTGGATGCACTTCTTGCAGTTGTAGTCATGAGTGACACCAGAGGTCTCCCTGCCTTCCCACATCCCACAGGAGGAGCATTTCACTATCCTGCCTGGCTTCACTACTATCCTAGATGAACTGATGTAAAGAAGGGAAGGAAAAAAAACTACACCTTGAACTTTTCTTTGACTGAAGCATCAGACAAAGCCTCAAGATCACTATTCTGACTCTGTCCATTCATATGACAGCCACTGCATCCTTTAATTTGCTCTTTCTAATCAATCCCAAATGCCGATTGGCAGCTGGTCAAAGTTCTTATTTGCTGTTGCAACCTGCTGCTGCCTTTTGTACTCGGGCACTGGACCTGATAGAAAATGCTCCTCAAAACTTCCAAAACCCGGGCTAGCTGCTGTTCAAAGCTCATTTGTTGGCTGATTAAGCCTTTCACGCAAAGAGCACTGTTTGGGCAAATTGTACACAATACATCAATGCATTGAATATATGGTTTACACATTCATTATTAGAATGCTGCAAGTATGGTAAGTACAAGTATGCAAGTATTCCAGCTTCCCCTGGAATCATCCACGCTGTTTGATTCAAATACTCATTGTGGAACTGAGTTCTAAATCCCCTAGATCTCATAATTAGGGGATCCAATTGGATCTCATAACTACAATCTAAATTTATGATATAGCCTTAGGATTTTGTACCATCAGAGTATAAACAAAGGAGCAAAATTAGACAAAGAAACCAATCAAGTTTGCTCCACTATTTGATCATGCTGATTTCTTTTCCTTCTCAGCTTCATTCTCCTACCTTCTCTTTGTCACTTTTCATGCCTTACCAATCACAATTCTAACAACTTCTGCTTTAAGTATATCCAATGACTTAGCCTCCACATTATAGGGTAACTTTCAGAACTATTTCCTGATTGTTGACTTTCTCTCCTTCCTAACTTTCTGAAAGGCATTAACTCCTTCTTGGATAGAGTTCTGCCATATTGGGCATCGTACACAGCTCCTCCCAAGGAAACTTTGACAGGCACATGAACAGGCAGGAAATGGAGGGATATAGATCACATGTCGAGAGATGGGATTAGTTTAAATTGGCATTATGATTGGCAGAGACACGATGGGCTGAATGGCCTGTGCCTGTGATCTACTGTTCTATGTAGTTCAGAATATTTTGCTGCCATCTTAGTGATGTCAAGCTAGGAGAGTGTGACTCAGTTATTCATTACCTAATGTTTCAGATAAATCCTTTTAACTGTCTTTCTGCCAAGCTTTCTCATCTCTCAGTTGTCAACAGCTTAAGCTTCAATATTAGTGAATGGGCAATGAAGAAGTGGAGCAGATGGTTTGGATTCCATTCATGGGAATACATTAAGTGTGGCAAATTTTGACAATAGATTAGACATGGAACTTCACACCTTAAGCTTTAACAGTATGGCAATGCAATACAATAAGAATACAATACATTTTTCATAAAGGAACAAAATCATAGCAAGTGTTGGCAACACAACATTTAGCATTAATCAGTAGGATTCTACATTTATCAGATGTTTTAAAATGAGAGATGGGAAGTGCTTCTTAAGTAGTGCGTCAAATTAAGACCATTTGCTGCCAGCACTTATGGTTTCGCTAAATGATTTTTTCAAAGCCCTGGAAATATTCTTAAGACAAAATAACTCTAAAGCTATTTTCCACAATTTACTCCTGAATTCCACTCTCAATGAATGAATATGTTCAAAGCTGAGATTCATAGATCTGTCACAATAGGTCTACTGTGGATACGATCTCATTGGCTCTTGAGGTGGCTTTGACAATACTAATTTTTATGTCTGGCTGCTGTTTGTGTTCAATGCTGAGCTGTAGTCAGTAATCATTCCTACAGGCCTGATCAAAATGCTTCAAACCTGGGCATATGCAACTGGATCCTTGACTTCCTCACTGGAAGACCACAGTCTGTGCAGTTGGGAAATAACATCTCCACCTTGCTGATAATCAACACCCACAACTGTGTGGCTAGGCACAGCTCAAATGCCATCTATAAATTTGCTGACTGTTGTAAGCAGAATTGCAGATGGTGACTGCTAGGTGGACAGGAGTGAGGCATATCAGCTAGTTGAATGGTGGCAACAACTTCACACAGCATTTGGAGAAGGAAATCTGAGAATCAGAACAGGAGTACTGCAGGAGCCATTTTGATTTTTTCTTTTCATAGGGGTTAAGAGAGACAGGACTGTGCAGGCGTGTGACATTGGGCAGTGTAGTGCAGAAGATTTAAAAGGAACACAGCCTTATAAAGTGGGCAGCGGACTGAGCCGGGAGCAGAGAGAAGGCTTAAGTGCTTTGGCTGAATGGGCTTAGGCGGTAACGGGCGAGGCAAGGTAGGTTTAGTTTTCAATTTTTTCTGTTATTTGGAGAAAGGGGGAATTATGAATGTGAGGGCAGCATGTTGGTGTCGGATGTGGGAGGTCCTGGAGACTCCCAGCCTCCCGGACATCCATATCTTCACCAGGTGCACCGAGCTTCAGCTCCTAAGGGACTGTGTTAGGGAACTGAAGCTGCAGCTCGAATACCTTCATCTGGTCAGGGAGAGTGAGGAGTTGATAGAGAGGAGTTACAGGCAGGTGGTCATACTGGGGCCATGGGAGGCAGACTCGTGGGTCACGGTTAGGAGAGGGAGAGGGAAGGGGAAGATTCAGGTACTAAGGAGTACCCCAGTGGCTGTACCCCTTGACAATAAGTACTCCTGTTTGAGTACTGTTGGGGGGTGGGGAAGAACACCCTACCAGGGGGAAGCAATGGCAGCTGTGCCTCCGGCACAGAGTCTGGCCCCGTAGCTCAGAAGGGTAGAGAAAGGAAGAGGAAGGCAGTAGTAATAGGGGACTCGATAGTTAGGGGGTCAGATTGGCGATTCTGTGCATGCAATCAGGAGATCCAGATGGTAGTTTCCCTCCCTGGTGCCAGGGTCTGGGATGCTTCTGATCGCGTCCAACATATCCTGAAGTGGGAGGGTGAGGAGCCAGTACATATAGATACCAATGACGTAGGTAGGAAAAGGGAAGAGAGCCTGAAAAGAGAATATAGGGAGTTAGGAAGGGAGTTGAGAAGAAGGACAGCAAAGGTAGTAATCTCGGGATTACTGCCTGTGCCATGTGACAGTGAGAGTAGGAATGGAATGAGGTGGAGAATAAATGCGTGGCTGAGGGATTGGAGCAAGGGGCAGGGATTCAAGTTTCTGGATCATTGTGACCTCTTTTGGGGCAGGTGTGACCTGTACAAAAAGGACAGGTTGCACTTGAATCCTAGGGGGACCAGTATCCTGGTGGGGAGATTTGCTAAGGCGACTAGGGAGACTTTAAACTAGAATGGTTGGGGGGTGGGAATCAAATTGAAGAGACTAGGAGAGAGGAGGTTAGTTCACAAATAGAGAAAGCTTGTAGACAGTGTGTGAGGGACGATACAAAGGTGATGGAGAAGGGGAGCAGATGTAGGGGAGAAGGAAGAAAAAGAAGATGGTAAAATTATTTGCACTGTTAGGGATAAACAGAGAGTAAGAGGTGGAAAATTTCTTAAATGCATTTATTTTAATGCTAGGAGCACTGTAAGAAAGTTGGATGAGCTTAGAGCACGGATTGATACCTGGAAATATGATGTTGTAGCTATTAGTGAAACATGGTTGCAGGAGGGGTGTGATTGGCAACTAAATATTCCTGGATTTTGTTGCTTCAGTTGTGATAGATTTGGATGTGCAAGAGGGGGATTGCATGTCAGAGGAAATATTACAGTGGTGCTTTGTCAGGATAGATTAGAGGGCTTGTCTAGGGAGAATATTTGGGTGGAATTGAGGAATGGGAAGGGTGTAGTAACACTTATAGGGGTGTATTATAGACCACCTAATTGGGAGCGAGAATTGGAGGAGCAAATTTGTAAGGAGACAGCAGATATTTGTAGTAAGCACAGGTTGTGATTGTGGGAGTTTTTAATTTTCCACACATAGACTGGAAAGCCCATTCTGTAAAAAGGCTGGATGATGTGCAGTTTTAAAAATGTGTGCAGGATAGTTTTTTTTGCAGCAATACATAGGGGTACCAACTAGAGAAGGGGCAGTGTTGGATCTCCTGTTGGGGAATGAGATAGGTCAGGTGACGGAGGTGTGTGTTGGGGAGCACTTCGGGTCCAGTGATCACAATGCCATTAGTTTCAATATAATTATGGAGAAGGATAGGATTGGACCCAGGGTTGAGATTTTTGATTGGAGAAAGGCTAACTTTGAGGAGATGCGAAAGGATTTAGAAGGAGTGGATTGGGACAATTTGTTTTATGGGAAGGATATAATAGAGAAATGGAGGTCATTTAAAGGTGAAATTTTGAGGGTACAGGATCTTTATGTTCCTGTTAGGTTGAAAGGAAAGGTTAAAAGTTTGAGAGAGCCATGGTTTTCAAGGGATATTGGAAACTTGGTTCGGAAAAAGAAAGAGATCTACAATAAATATTGGCAGCATGGAGTAAATGAGGTGCTCAAGGAATATAAAGAATGAAAAAAGAATCTTAAGAAAGAAATTAGAAAGGCAAAAAGAAGATACGAGGTTGCTTTGACAAGTAAGGTGAAAATAAATCAAAATGGTTTCTACAGTTATATTAATAGCAAAAGGATAGTGAAGGATAAAATTGGTCCCTTAGAGAATCAGAGTGGACAGCTATGTGTGGAGCCAAAAGAGATGGGGCAGATTTTGAACAATTTCTTTCATTTGGTTTTCACGAAGGAGAAGGATATTGAATTGTGTAAGGAAAAGGAAACAAGTAGGGTAGTTATGGAAACTACGATGATTAAAGAAGAGGAAGTATTGGCGCTTTTAAAGTATATAAATTAGATAAGTCTCCTATTCCCTAAGACCTTGATGGAATTTAGTGTAGAAATAGCAGGGGCTCTGACAGAAATATTTCAAATGTCATTAGAAACAGGGATGGTGCTGGAGGATTGGCGTTGACATGGATAGGCTTTTTCTATTGAGAGCAGGGGAGATTCAAACAAGAGGACATGGGTTGAGAATTAGGGGGCAAAAGTTTAGGGGTAACATGAGGGGGAACTTCTTTACTCAGAGAGTGGTAAATGTGTGGAATGAGCTTCCAGTAGAAGTGGTAGAGGCAGGTTCGATTTTGTCATTTAAAAAAAAATTGGATAGGTATATGAACAGGAAAGGAAAAGAGGGTTATGGGCTGAGTGCAGATTGGTGGGACTAGGTGAGAGTAAGTCTTCAGCACGGACTAGAAGGGTCTAGATGGTCTGTTACCATGCTGTAATTGTTACATGGATATATAGTTATCAGTAAGACCAAAGAATTGATTGTGCATTTCTGTAAGGGTAATATGAGGGAAAATGCGGCAGTCCTCATAGGAGGATCAGAAGTGAAAAGGAGTGAGCAATTTCAATTCCCTGGCTGCCAACATCTCTGAGGATCTATTCTGGGCCCACTACATAGATGAAGTTACAAAGAAGTAACCATGTTTCATTAGGAGCTTGAGGAGATTTAATATGTCACCAAAGACACTTGTAAATTTCTACAGATGTACTGCAGAGAACATTCTAACTGTCTGTATTGCCGTCTGGTACAGGGGGAGTGGTAGGCAACTGCACAAGATTGAAATAAGTTGCAGAAAGATGTAAAGTCAGTCAGCTCAATCATGTGCATTAACCTCCCCAGCATCCAGCACATCTTCCAGGAGTGATTCCTCAAAAAGGTGGCATCTATTATCAA
Organism: Hypanus sabinus; assembly: GCF_030144855.1. Taxonomy (NCBI): domain Eukaryota; kingdom Metazoa; phylum Chordata; class Chondrichthyes; order Myliobatiformes; family Dasyatidae; genus Hypanus; species Hypanus sabinus. The sequence goes on from NC_082707.1 coordinate 37,999,994, forward strand.
GAGCACCCATCATTTAAGACATGCCCTCTTCTCATTACTACCATCAGGAAGGAGGTACAGGAGCCTAAAGATTGACACTTAATGATTCGGGAACAATTCTTCCCCACAGCCATCAGATTTCTGAATGGAAAATATACCCATGGATATGACCTCACTACTTTTTGCTCTCTTTTTGCACTACTTCATTAAATTTTCCATATAAATGCTTAATGTAATTTAGTTTTAATCATTATGTATTGAAATATCCTGCTACCACAAAGCAACAGATTTCACAACATATATTAAACCTGATACTGATTCTGATTTTAAGTTGAAGTGAGGGTCATGATTACAGGCAGACAACGTTTGCTGAGGAAGGCAACAAAAATCAGCCATGATCTAAATGAGTGGCAGAACAGAATCAAGGGGTTCCCATTCTTATTACCTTACTGTGGTTCATCCTGAAAGTAAAATACGTCAGTTTAATTTGATTTGATTCTTTTACCTGTTTCAACAAAGAAAGACCTTGTTAGAACATCCTGGTTGTGAATGAAGAAATGGACCTTGATTGTATAATTCTCATTAGGCATTAGCTGATAAAATGCACACATGTTGTTTGTAAAGCTGAAAGTGCAATGTGAAAATCCAATATCTGGAAATTTCTCAACCAGGTAGAATCCGCATGGTTCCAGAGCATGATCAGACCACGCTAAGGTAAAACTCGTGTTTTTGACGTTTTCTACAAAGATGATTCCAAGATCTAAATGCAACAGGTAAAGAAACAACAACTTTTAAAATGCAGATCATTGAATTCTATATTGCTTCAATGTTTGGTGCTCAATTTTCATATTCTGTATTTTTGGTTCCTAGTTTTGTAAAGGATATTTGTGATTCTCAGATCATTAATCTGTACCAACACTTCTTAAATTGACATGAATTATTTTTCTTAATTTTGGCTGCCTGTCTTTGATTATTCAAAATGACAATCGGAAGCATTTGAGCAAATAATCTTCATGAAAGTCACGATTTAATGTTAATGTCTGCCTCCCTTGTCTGTCATGACCTTTCTTAATGTGCTGTCATTGCTGCATTCTTTTCCCATTACTGGACCTGCTGAATTTTCGGGTCCCTTTCTTCAGAAAAGGTAATTTCCTTCACTTCTTTTAAAACACATTTGATTTCTAAAGCTGATTTAATTTTAGGTCGGGCAACCCAACCACAATTTAGCAATATTCACAAAACTGCATTTAGTAACCATTACTTGGGATTTTAAGGTCTTTGATTTTCAAATTGTAACATCAACATTGATTTTTAAATGGTGTGTGCCAAATTTGACATTATTTCTCCAATTATTAATGTTGTTTTTCATTGGTGTTGTTTTGACAATTTCTTGAAAAATGGATTTGTAAGAATGCAGTGGAAAGCTGTGTTAAAAGAAGTCAAAAGTTAGAGCTAAAATACTCTTTCATCTTGCATACGTTTCTTTGGATGTTGGCTATTTAAGGTTGTAATTGGTTTGCCTCTTCATGACGATGAAATAAATACCTTCCTGTTACATACCCCGTGGATATCTTGTGACTGTCTTATGACCATGATTTAATTGAGTATCCGGTGAGCATGATGTAATGGTCTTGTGATGGTGGGGTGATGTAATTTTCCAGCCAGTGAGAGGTCACGTGATGGCCTGTTCCAACAGGTATAAAATGGGGAAGCCTTGTTGGGACGCAGATTAGTTCATTGTTTAATTTGTCAATTACTTTGTTATGCTGCGTATTCGTCTCATGTTTTAAAGTGGAGTTTTACTTTCTATCTTAAGTCTTAAAGGTTATTGCCGGCAGTTTCGCCACAACGCTGCCAGTTTTAGTCCTGTCAGAGAATGAAGAATTTATCAAAGTACAGGAACCTGAAGGATTGAGTAAAGTTGGTGTCGTCGGCAGTAATAGAGTATCATCCTTATTGGATCATCATTCTGGAATTATTAACCTGCATCCGAGATAACCTGTCTTGTGTAAAGGCAGAAAGGGTTGGGGCAGAGTTACTCGTTAAGGTTATTCAACTCCTTTAAGCCATTTTTATTTGCTTTATCGTAAATCCTTCGGGCAAGGCATATTTCCGCTGGAATCAGCAGTAACGTCACGTCGTCAAGGAATTCATTACTTCAGTAAAGTCTCTCCTAATTGACTGTCTAAATTGTCTGGACTTTTGCATTTACCACTTTTAAGAACTGTGTTCATATTTATCACTTTAAGAACTATGTTTGCATTTATCACTTCAAGAACTGTTCGAATAGCAATATAGCAGTTATCTTTCAGTTAAGTTAATCATTTGTTTACTTTTCATTTGTTGCTGATCTGAGTTTAAATAAATGTTTCTTTGTTTATAAAACCTGTCTCAATTCTATATTCATTGTTGCTGTATCATAACAATCGGGGGCTCATCTGGGATCTGTTCCATTTTGTGCCTAAGTGCTTGTTTAATTATCAGTCTGATTTGGAAAGGGGAATACCCAATACATTTGATTTATTGGTTTGTGGGTGGTATTCAGCAACAATGAATATTTACGATTTTCAGGCATTGCCAGACGCAGAGTTATTAGTGAAGGTGAAAAAGAGTGATGTATCTGAGATTGCTGGCAGGTTGGAACTTAAAGGTATTTCAATGACAACAACAAAGCCTGTAATTCAGAGGAAAATCGTGGAAAACTCTATAGATTCAGATGTTTTTGATGAAGCGCTGTTAGATAGGTTCTCTGCAAGTAAAGTAGTGATCCAGTTACACCTGGAACAGGTAGCATTAGAAAAGCTTAGAATAGAAGCTGAGTTAAAACAGAAACAATTGGAAGCTAACTTGGAACTACGTCGGTTAGAAGCTGAAAATAAAAAGAGGGAATTTGAACTTGCGATGGTAGAATTAAGGTCTGGTAATCAGTCCTCTGGTTCTAGAAACAAGTTTGTTGTTAGTCAGGAAATTAAATTGGTTCCTCCATTTAGTGAAACAGAAGTAGAAAAATATTTTCAACATTTTGAAACTGTTGCTCTGATTTCAGAGTGGCTGAAGGAGAAATGGCCAGTGATGTTACAGAGTGTAAATAAAGGCAAAGCACAACAAGTTTATACAGCTTTAAGTGCTGAGCAAGCACTTGGTTATGATATTGTGAAGCAGCATGTACTGAGGCACATGAACTGTTTCCAGAAGCTTATAGACAAAGATTCAGAAATTTGAAGAAATCCGTGGAAAAAACATATGTGGAATTTCCCTATGAGAAAACTGTGTTTTGAGAGATGGGTTTCCTCTAAAAACGTAAATGCAGACTATAATAAATTGAAAGAGTTGATTATAATTAAGGAATTTAAAAGGAGCATTCCTGTTGAAATATAGACATACTTAAATGAGAGGGACACTGCTACATTGCAGGAGTCTGCTAAATTAGCTAATGAGTATACTTTAATCCTCAAGAATAAATTTCCTCAGGGCAGAACTTTTAAAAGGAAAAATAACACAGAGAATCAAGGTAAACCAGAAATTAAAGCAGAAGTTAGTGAGAAAGGTAAGGATGAAGGAAAACCTGTGAAGGTCCCATACAGTTTGGTCCCATTTGTAATTATTGTAAGAAACCTGGTCACATAATAGCTAACTGTTTCCAATTGAAGAAGAAGGAAGCAGTCCCGGATGCTTGTGCGCAACATACTGAAACACCTATAAATCCATAGGGTTCAATGAATACAAATGAAGCTTTGCCAGAGTCTGACCAAGTTAAGAGGGGATATGATCATTTTATAACTGAAGGATTTGTATCCTTGAAGGAGGGATCCACTACAGTGCCAATAAAAATCCTTAGGGATACTGAAGCTTCTCAATCACTGATGTTAGACAGTGTGTTAAAGTTTAATGAGTCTGACACTGGTGAGGTAAACTATATACCAGGTGTTGGGAGAGCCCTTATGCCTGTACATTTGCATAGAAGAAATTTCAGGTCAGGGGTAGTTACAGGACTTGTTAAAGTAGGACTACAACCTAGTTTACCCATGAATTATATTTATTCTACTTTTCTTTCTTTTTCAATCTTTTTATTATTATTATTAATAATATCAACATGGTAAGATTAATACATAGATAGTGGGATTACAAACGTACAAATTTAAACTGAACATGAAAGGATACACAAGCAATAGTTACAATATAGTTAAGTCTTCCCAAATGAATGATACAAATATCGTATAAACAAAGCAAAACTAGGTATATCATATATATGTAAAAAAAAGAAAAGAGACAAAGAAAAAAATATATAACCCTAAGAAAAACTAATCTAACAACCTAATAACTAATAAAGAGAAAAAAAGAAAAAAATATAATTAATAATGGGCTGTTTATAGTATCTATTAAAAAATACAAAATCATCAGTGTCGCCAACTCAGATCCTCTCAACATATGTATAATCAAAACAGGAAAAACAAATAGGTTTGGAACAGGGTCAAATTACATCAAATGAAAATATTGAATAAATGGTCTCCATGTCTTTTCAAATTTAATAGAAGGGTCAAATACAACACTTTTAATTTTCTCCAAATTTAGACATAACATAGTTTGAGAAAGCCAATGAAATATGGTAGGGGGATTAATACAGTTTAAAGTTGTGCACAGGGCTCATACGTCCAAGGATAAATTGGCTCATTTTTATTCCTATATAAATCCTATATGTGACAGTTGTCATTCTGACATAGTGTCTTTCACTCATATGTTTTGGTCATGTCCGCTTTTGAAAAAATATTGGAAAGACATTTTCGATATTATTTCCACAGTATTGAACATTGATTTACAACCTCATCCTATTACTGCAATTTTTGGTTTACCAATGATGTACTCAATCCATTTATCTTCTTCTGTTTGTTGAATGATTGCATTTCTTACATTAATGGCTAGAAGATCTATTTTGTTGAATTGGAAAGAAATTTCTTTATTGTTAGGTAATGATTTGGCAGGTGGACAAGTTTCTTCCTGAAGTGCATTTGACAATAAAGTCAGAGGAACTACGGATGGATTCTAACACAGATTCCTCCTATGTTGTAATTTGAGCCATGGCTAAAAAGCTTGATGTGCAGGATGAGATTGTTACCTACAACTTTTCAACTCGGGATTTGAATTTTGAGGATGTGTCAGAAACTTTCTTACCTTCATTGCTTGATCAAGGTTCTTGGAGTAAGTCTGACCCTGAAGATTTGTCTCTGTCTCGGAAGGAGATGATAGCAGAGCAGAGTAGAGACCCTGAGATTATCAAATTAAAGGAATAAGCTCTTCTGGATAGTGAAATTGTTAAGGTGCCAGTAGGATATTATTTTGAGAAAGGAGTATTAATGAGGAAGTGGAGATCGCCTACAATTCCTGCAAGTGATGAATGGAAGGTTATTCACCAGGTAGTTGTACCTAAAGTTTATCGAAATAAGATTTTAACTTTAGCTCATAGTGTGCCCTTGGGTGGACATCAAGGGGTGAAGAAAACTGTGGACAAGGTTTTTTAACATTTTTACCAGCCTGGTTTGAGAAAAGATGTGGCGACGTTTTGCAAAACTTGTCATACTTGCCAAATTCTGGGTAAACCTAATCAAGTTACATGAGTGGCCCCACTGCAACCTATTCCCACATTCGGTGAATCATTTTCCAAAATTATTATAGATTGTGTAGGCCCATTACCAAAAACAAAAATGGGCTATCAATACTTGCTGACCATCATGTGCACTGCGTCTAGGTTTCCAGAGGCAGTAACACTTGGGAATATAATGACTAAAGCTGTAATAAAGGCTCTTATCAAATTCTTTACTTATTTTGGGTTGCCTAAGGAAATACAATCTGATCAAGATAGTAATTTTATGTCTGGATTGTTTCAACAGATAGTTTATAAACTAGGAGCTAAGCAGATTACCTTGTCTGCATACCATCCAGAATCGCAAGGAGGTATCATTCTACCCTCAAGACTATGATTAGGATGTATTGTGTGGAAAATGAAAATGATTGGGATGAGGGCATATACTTACTTCTATTTGCAGTACGGAAGCCAATACAGGAATCATTAGGTTTTAGTCCATTTGAACTTGTATTTGGGCCTAGAGTTAGAGGACCTTTGGCTTTATTAAAAGAACAATGGATTAATAAAGAGGTACACACTAACTTGCTGGATTAAGTTTTAAAATTTAAGGACAGATTACATAAAGCTTGTAGCTTAGCCAAGATAAATTTAAAATCGGCTCAGGAGAAAATCAAAACCTGGTATGATAGAGAAGCTAGGATGAGGTCATTTAAGCCTGGAGATAAAGAGCTGGTTGTTTTCCTGGTGCAAACGAATCCTTTACAAGCTAAATTTCATGGCCCTTATGAAATTATGTCTAAAGTTAATGATGTGGATTATGTGATAAAAATTCCAGATCAAAGAAGGCCAACACAACTTTGCCATATAAATATGATAAAACCATACTATGAGAAACAGTCTGCTACTATGACTGTTGTGGTGAATAATAATGAGTCTGATCTCACTAGGAACATAATGGATGATTCACCTGAAACTCATTCTAAACCCAATATTGTTTCTGCCAGATTACCAAACTCAACCATTCTGGAAAATATTGAAGAGAAATTAGTTCATTTACAGCCAGAGCAGAAGTAGCAAATGAAGTAATTAATTTATAAATATAGGGATTTATTTCCAGATGTTCCTAGAAGAACCATAGTAGCTTCATATGATGTAGATGTTGGAGATGCCAAACCCATAAAGCAACATCCATACAGGATGAACATGGAAAAATGTGAACTTGCTGAGAAAGAAATTAAATATGTGTTAGAGAATAATACTATTAGAGCTTCTAATTTGAATTGGAGTTCACCTTGTGTCATGGTGCCTAAGTCAGGCGGTAATACTCGGTTTTGTACTGACTACAAGAAGGGGAATGCTGTAATGAAAACAGATGTGTATCCAATTAGAATAGATGATTGTGTAGATAAAGTTGGAAAAGCAAAGTTACTTACAAAGATTGATTTATTGAAAGGGTATTGGTGTGTTCCATTGATGGATAGAAGTAGAGAGATTTCTGCATTTGGGCGATATGAATATAATGTTCTTCCATTTGGGATGAAGAATGCCCCAAGTACTTTCCAGCAGATGATTAACTCTATGATTCATGGGTTAAAAGATACAGATGCCTATATTGACAATTTAGTTACAGGAAATGATACTTGGGAAGCACATATTAATGCAGTGGAGAAACTATTTGAAAGGCTTTCAAAAGCTAACTTAAGTATTAACCAAGCTAAAAGTGAATTTGGGCAGGCCACTGTGACTTACCTTAGTTATGTTGTAGGTCCGGGCTTGGTTAAGGAAATAAATCAAACTCCAATTTAGCAACAAAGGTCTGATGTTACAGGAGTATAATATTTTGATAACTCATATTAAAGACAAAGTTAATGTGATTGCTAACTGTCTATCTAAATGTTGAATGTACAATGTAATTTTTTTATAGAGTGATATCTTAACATTTGTAACACTCCTACTGTATATTAATTTATAAGGTACTGTATAATAATACTATGTATATTGTGCAAGTTGTAAATTTTATACATTTGTTTTTTTTCTAAATAGTTAATTGTTAAAATTTTGCACATGACAGACAAAAATTATTTTTTTGGAGGGAGGTGTTACATACCCCGTGGGTATCTTGTGACTGACTTATGACTATAATATAATAGAGTATATGGTGAGCATGATGTAATGGTTTTGTGATGGTGGGGTGATGTAATTTCCTGCCAGTATGAGGTCACATGATGTAATTTTCCCACCAGTGAGAGGTCATGTGATGGCCTATTCCAACAGGTATAAAACAGGGAAGCCTTGCTGGGATGCAGGTTAGTTCGTTGTTTATTTCATCCATTACTCCGTTATGCTGCATATTCATCACAAGATGAAGTTTTGTTTTAAAGTGAGGTTTTACTTATCATCTTAAGTCTCAAAGGTTATTGCCAGCAGTTTCGCCACAATGCTGTCAGTTTTAGTCCAGTTGGAGAGTGAAGAACTTATCGAAATACGGGAACCTGAAGGATCGAGTAAAGTTGGTGTCGCCAGCGGTAATACACAATCTAGCTTATTTGATCTTCATTACAGACTTAGTAACCTGCATCCGAGAAAACTCCTGTCTTCTGCAAGAGCAGAAAGGGTTGGGACAGCGTTATTCGCCAAGGAAAAGGTCAGATCCTTTAAGTCATTTTTATTTCTTTTGGCGTAAATCCTTCGGGCAAGGCATATTTCAGCTAGGATCAGCAGTAATGTCATGTCGTTGAGAAATTCGGTACTTCAGGAAAATCTCTCCTAATTGACTAAATCACTTAGACTTACACATTTACCACATTTAACAACTGTGTTTACATTTATCACTTTAAGAACTGTTCGAGTTGCCATATAGCAGTTAACTTAGGGTTAAGTTAATCGTTTCTTTACTTTTCATTTGTTGTGGAGCTGAGTTTAAATAAATGTTTCATTGTATATAATAACCTGACTCAATTCTATATTAATTGCTGCCATATCGTAATACTTCCTGACACCAAAGCTTTGCCCTGCAGCAAAGCCTTTCCAATTCAAGTCTGTACCTGAGCAGTTTCGCTTTGCACGACAGAATATTTGCTTCATACAAATACATTCAATATATAGACCATTTTTCCTTTCAAATCTAAAGATTTTCTGCTGATTTTGTTACATACTACCGCATTATTAGATAAAGATTCTAGCCTACAGCTTCTTTCATTATTTAGAGGCAAAGAAGGGAAATAATAGCTAACTTCTCCAACCTTCAGTAGACCCATTGCCATTCAGAGAACAAGCTTTCACTAGAAGTTTTGCTGGATCTGTCATTTTAACATCGAGGCTTCCAGACCAATGCAGCAGCTGCATTGTTGCATGAAGGCTATCAAAGGCTGAATCCCATCGCCTTGGAGCTTTAATAACAGTCAAGTTAATGACTTTTACCAAACAGTTTAAATCAAATTTCTAATGCAATACCTTCTTCTTTAATATTAAGGCATGAATCTGGGGGTTGCATATCTCCATCGTTGGGGTATGGTGTAGCATTGAACATCTGAGAAGCTTCATTGAGCCTATCTGCTGTAGTGAAGTTGGTCCATTCATGCTTAGCTGTTCAGGGAAAAGATATTACTTCAATTTTACAGCAATAGCACAGTGCAATAAACAAGCAGACCTTATTTTGTTACAATTCTGAATTGAACTTGAATTTGAAACCTGAGATTGAAGTTGAATGCACGGAATAACTTTGTATAAATGCAATGCTCTTCTCAATGAATGAATAGACAGTAATTGGAAGTGGAATGCAGTTCAATCAAACAGATTTGAAATAATATTAGAATTATTCTAAACATTGGCTGTTGCTATGCCTTATTAAGATTTTATATTACAACTTAGAGGTGCAAGTTGAATTTATTGCCAAACACATAATGATACAGGTATGTATGCACAGGTGCATTGTAAAACTTACAGCAGCACAGGCTTATATCATCATATGGGCAGCTTTCACTGGAAATCATAAATTAAACACAATTTTTATAAGAATATATAAGAAAAATCAAAAATTCAAAGTGTATTTGAGCACCAACAAACTTAAAGGTGTGCCATGTAGAATTCAACATTTTTACCCTGGAAGAAAGAATCTGGCTATGCATCATTTCTGTGCCTTTTATAATTATATAAACTCCTATCAGATCATCGCTCATTCTCTTGCACTCCGGTGAATACAATCTAACTTTGTCTAGTATCTCCTTATAGTTGTTACCCTCTAATCCAGGTAGCACCCTGATAAACCTCTGTGAACACACTCCAGTTATTGCACGTACTTACTTTAAGGGCCATTCAGTACTGCACACAATACTCAAAGTGGCGCCTAACCAAAGATTAATATAATTGCAACATGACTCACTTTCAAGGACTTTTCATCTCATGTTCTCGATATTTATTGCTTTATTTATTATTCTTTCTTTTAACATCTGCTCAGTGCCTTGTCTTCCGCACTCTGGTTGAAAGCCCTAGACTGGCAGTCATTCATTAATTCTGTTATTGTCACTACTCCATAGATTTGTTGAATATGCTCACTAGATAATAAATCTCGGGATCTTATGTGGTGAGCTACAAGTGTCAGAGTAGGAGTGCTGGGGTAGGGGTGGGGTGGCATGCTTGAGGAGATTTAATATGTCACCAAAGACACTCGCAAATTTCTCCAGATGTACTGTGGAGAGCATTCAAACTGTCTGCATCGCCGTCTACTACAGGCGGAGTGGTAGGCACTGCACAGGATTGAATTAAGTTGCAGAAAGATGTAAACTCAGTCAGCTCAATCATGGGCATTAACCTCCCCAGCATCCAGCACATCTTCCAGGAGCGATGCCTCAAAAAGGTGGCATCCATGACCAAGGGCACCCATCATTCAGGACATGCCCTCTTCTCATTACTACCATCAGGAAGGAGGTACAGGAGCCTAAAGATTGACACTCAATGATTCAGGAACAATTTCTTCCCCACAGCCATCAGATTTCTGAATGGACATTGAACCCATGGAGATGACCTTACTAATTTTTTTCTCCTTTTGAACTACTTCATTAAATTTTCCATATAAATACTTACTGTAATTTAGTTTTAATCATTATGTATTGAGATATCCTGCTACCACAGATCATCAAATTGCACTATATTAAACCTGATACTGATTTTAAGTGGAATTGAGGGTCATGATTACAGGGAGAGAAGTTTTGCTGAGGAAGGCAACAAAAATCAGCCATGATCTAATTGAGTGGCAGAACAGAATCGAGGGGCTCCCATTCTTATTACCTTACTGTGGTAAGTCCTGAAAGCAAAATATGGTGGATTAACTTGATTTGATCCTTTTACCTGCATCAACAAACAACGTTCTTGTTAGAACATCCCGGTCGTGAATGAAGAAATGAACCTTGATTGTATAATTCTCATTAGGCATTAGCTGATAAAATGCACACATGTTGTTTGTAAAGCTGAAAGTGCAATGTGAATATCCAATATCTGGAAATTTCTCAACCAGGTAGAATCCGCATGGTTCTAGAGCATGATCAGACCATGCTAAGGTAAAACTCGTGTTTTTGACATTTTCTACAAAGATGATTCCAAGATCTAAATGCAACAGGTAAAGAAACAACAAATTTTAAAATGCAGATCATTGAATGCTATATTGCTTCAATGTTTGGTACTTATTTTTCATATTTTGTATTTTAGCTTCCTAGTTTTGAAGAATAGTGTATTTGTGATTCTCAGATCGATATTCTGTGCCACCAAACACTTCTGAAATTGACATGAATTATTTTTCATAATTTGGGCTGCCTGTCTTTGATTATTCAAAATGACATTCGGAAACATTTGAGCAAATTATCTTCATGAAAGTCACGACTTAATGTTAATGTCTGCCCCCCTTTGTCCGTCATGACCTTTCTTAATGTGCTGCCACTGTTGCACTCTTTACCCACTACTGGACCTGCTGAATTTTCGTGTCCCTTTCTTCAGAAAGGATAAATTCCTTCACTCCTTTTAATATTCATTTCTGTTCATTTCTAAAGCTGATTTAACCCAACCATAATTTAGCAATATCCACAAAACTGCATTTAGTAACCTCCGCTTGGGATTTTAAGGTCTCTTCTTTATCAAATTGTAACAGCAACATTGATCTTGAAGTGGGGTGGCCTAATTTGACATTATTTCTCCAATTATTATTGTTGTTTTTCATATGTGTTGTTTTGATAATCTCTTTATAAATGTATTTGTAAGGATGTAATGAAAAGCTGTGTTAAAACAAGGCAAAAAGTTAGAGCTAAAATACTCCTTCACCTTGCATACATTTCTTTGGGCGATGACTATTTGAAGTTGTGATTGGTTTGCCTGTTCATGACGATGAAATAAATACCTTCCTATCACCAAAGCTTCGCCCTGTAGCAAAGCCTTTCCAAGTCAAGTCTGTATCTGAGCAGTTTCGCTTTGCACGACAGAATATTTGCTTCATACAAATACATTCAATATATAGACCATTTTTCCTTTCAAATCTAAAGATTTTCTGCTGATTTTGTTACATTCTACCACATTATTAGATGAAGATTCTAGCCTACAGCTTCTTTCATTATTTAGAGGCAAAGAAGGGAAATGATAGCTAACTTCTCCTAACTTCAGTAGACCCATTGACATTCAGAGAACTTTCACTAGAAGTTTTGCTGGATCTGTCATTTTAACATCGAGGCTTCCAGACCAATGCAGCAGCTGCATTGTTGCATGAAGGCTATCAAAGGCTGAATCCCATCGCCTTGGAGCTTTAATAACAGTCAAGTTAATGACTTTCACCAAACAGTTTAAATCAAATTTCTAATGCAATACCTTCTTCTTTAATATTAAGGCATGAATCTGGGGGTTGCATATCTCCATCGTTGGGGTATGGTGTAGCATTGAACATCTGAGAAGCTTCATTGAGCCTATCTGCCGTAGTGAAGTTGGTCCATTCATGCTTAGCTGTTCAGGGAAAAGATATTACTTCAATTTTACAGCAATAGCACAGTGCAATAAACAAGCAGACCTTATTTTGTTACAATTCTGATTTGAACTTGAATTTGAAACCTGAGATTGAAGTTGAATGCACGGAATAACTTTGTATAAATGCAATGCACTTCTCAATGAATGAATAGACAGTAATTGGAAGTGGAATGCAGTTCAATTAAACAGATTTGAAATAATATTAGAATTATTCTAAACATTGGCTGTTGCTATGCCTTATTAAGATTTTATATTACAACTTAGAGGTGCAAGTTGAATTTATTGCCAAACACATAATGATGCAGGTATGTATGCACAGGTGCATTGTAAAACTTACAGCAGCACAGGCTTATATCATCATATGGGCAGCTTTCACTGGAAATCATAAATTAAACACAATTTTTATAAGAATATATAAAAAAAATCAAAACTTCAAAGTGTATTTGAGCACCAACAAACTTAAAGGTGTGCCATGTAGAATTCAACATTTTTACCCTGGAAGAAAGAATCTGGCTATGCATCATTTCTGTGTCATTTATAATTATATAAACTCCTATCAGATCATCGCTCATTGTCTTGCACTCCAGTGAATACAATCTAACTTTGTCTAGTATCTCCTTATAGTTGTTACCCTCTAATCCAGGTAGCACCCTGATAAACCTCTGTGAACACACTCCAGTTATTGCACGTATTTACTTTAAGGGCCATTCAGTACTGCACACAATACTCAAAGTGGCACCTAACCAATGATTAATATAATTGCAACATCACTCACTTTCAAGGACTTTTCATCTCATGTTCTCGATATTTATTGCTTTATTTATTATTCTTTCTTTTAACATCTGCTCAGTGCCTTGTCTTCCGCACTCTGGTTGAAAGCCCTAGACTGGCAGTCATTCATTAATTCTGTTATTGTCACTACTCCATAGATTTGTTGAGTATGCTCACTGGAAAATAAATCTCGGGATTTTATGTGGTGAGCTACAAGTGTCAGAGAAGGAGTGCTGGGGTAGGGGTGGGGTGGCATGCTTGAGGAGATTTAATATGTCACCAAAGACACTCGCAAATTTCTCCAGATGTACTGTGGAGAGCATTCAAACTGTCTGCATCGCCGTCTACTACAGGCGGAGTGGTAGGCACTGCACAGGATTGAATTAAGTTGCAGAAAGATGTAAACTCAGTCAGCTCAATCATGGGCATTAACCTCCCCAGCATCCAGCACATCTTCCAGGAGCGATGCCTCAAAAAGGTGGCATCCATGACCAAGGGCACCCATCATTCAGGACATGCCCTCTTCTCATTACTACCATCAGGAAGGAGGTACAGGAGCCTAAAGATTGATACTCAATGAGTCAGGAACAATTTCTTCCCCACAGCCATCAGATTTCTGAATGGACATTGAACCCATGGAGATGACCTTACTAATTTTTTTCTCCTTTTGAACTACTTCATTAAATTTTCCATATAAATACTTACTGTAATTTAGTTTTAATCATTATGTATTGAGATATCCTGCTACCACAGAGCATCAAATTGCACTATATTAAACCTGATACTGATTTTAAGTGGAATTGAGGGTCATGATTACAGGGAGAGAAGTTTTGCTGAGGAAGGCAACAAAAATCAGCCATGATCTAATTGAGTGGCAGAACAGAATCGAGGGGCTCCCATTCTTATTACCTTACTGTGGTAAGTCCTGAAAGCAAAATATGGTGGATTAACTTGATTTGATCCTTTTACCTGCATCAACAAACAACGTTCTTGTTAGAACATCCCGGTCGTGAATGAAGAAATGAACCTTGATTGTATAATTCTCATTAGGCATTAGCTGATAAAATGCACACATGTTGTTTGTAAAGCTGAAAGTGCAATGTGAATATCCAATATCTGGAAATTTCTCAACCAGGTAGAATCCGCATGGTTCTAGAGCATGATCAGACCATGCTAAGGTAAAACTCGTGTTTTTGACATTTTCTACAAAGATGATTCCAAGATCTAAATGCAACAGGTAAAGAAACAACAAATTTTAAAATGCAGATCATTGAATGCTATATTGCTTCAATGTTTGGTACTTATTTTTCATATTTTGTATTTTAGCTTCCTAGTTTTGAAGAATAGTGTATTTGTGATTCTCAGATCGATATTCTGTGCCACCAAACACTTCTGAAATTGACATGAATTATTTTTCATAATTTGGGCTGCCTGTCTTTGATTATTCAAAATGACATTCGGAAACATTTGAGCAAATTATCTTCATGAAAGTCACGACTTAATGTTAATGTCTGCCCCCCTTTGTCCGTCATGACCTTTCTTAATGTGCTGCCACTGTTGCACTCTTTACCCACTACTGGACCTGCTGAATTTTCGTGTCCCTTTCTTCAGAAAGGATAAATTCCTTCACTCCTTTTAATATTCATTTCTGTTCATTTCTAAAGCTGATTTAACCCAACCATAATTTAGCAATATCCACAAAACTGCATTTAGTAACCTCCGCTTGGGATTTTAAGGTCTCTTCTTTATCAAATTGTAACAGCAACATTGATCTTGAAGTGGGGTGGCCTAATTTGACATTATTTCTCCAATTATTATTGTTGTTTTTCATATGTGTTGTTTTGATAATCTCTTTATAAATGTATTTGTAAGGATGTAATGAAAAGCTGTGTTAAAACAAGGCAAAAAGTTAGAGCTAAAATACTCCTTCACCTTGCATACATTTCTTTTGGCGATGACTATTTGAAGTTGTGATTGGTTTGCCTGTTCACGACGATGAAATAAATACCTTCCTATCACCAAAGCTTCGCCCTGTAGCAAAGCCTTTCCAAGTCAAGTCTGTATCTGAGCAGTTTCGCTTTGCACGACAGAATATTTGCTTCATACAAATACATTCAATATATAGACCATTTTTCCTTTCAAATCTAAAGATTTTCTGCTGATTTTGTTACATTCTACCACATTATTAGATGAAGATTCTAGCCTACAGCTTCTTTCATTATTTAGAGGCAAAGAAGGGAAATGATAGCTAACTTCTCCTAACTTCAGTAGACCCATTGACATTCAGAGAACAAGCTTTCACTAGAAGTTTTGCTGGATCTGTCATTTTAACATCGAGGCTTCCAGACCAATGCAGCAGCTGCATTGTTGCATGAAGGCTATCAAAGGCTGAATCCCATCGCCTTGGAGCTTTAATAACAGTCAAGTTAATGACTTTCACCAAACAGTTTAAATCAAATTTCTAATGCAATACCTTCTTCTTTAATATTAAGGCATGAATCTGGGGGTTGCATATCTCCATCGTTGGGGTATGGTGTAGCATTGAACATCTGAGAAGCTTCATTGAGCCTATCCGCTGTAGTGAAGTTGGTCCATTCATGCTTAGCTGTTCAGGAAAAAGATATTACTTCAATTTTACAGCAATAGCACAGTGCAATAAACAAGCAGACCTTATTTTGTTACAATTCTGAATTGAACTTGAATTTGAAACCTGAGATTGAAGTTGAATGCACGGAATAACTTTGTATAAATGCAATGCTCTTCTCAATGAATGAATAGACAGTAATTGGAAGTGGAATGCAGTTCAATCAAACAGATTTGAAATAATATTAGAATTATTCTAAACATTGGCTGTTGCTATGCCTTATTAAGATTTTATATTACAACTTAGAGGTGCAAGTTGAATTTATTGCCAAACACATAATGATACAGGTATGTATGCACAGGTGCATTGTAAAACTTACAGCAGCACAGGCTTATATCATCATATGGGCAGCTTTCACTGGAAATCATAAATTAAACACAATTTTTATAAGAATATATAAGAAAAATCAAAACTTCAAAGTGTATTTGAGCACCAACAAACTTAAAGGTGTGCCATGTAGAATTCAACATTTTTACCCTGGAAGAAAGAATCTGGCTATGCATCATTTCTGTGCCTTTTATAATTATATAAACTCCTATCAGATCATCGCTCATTGTCTTGCACTCCGGTGAATACAATCTAACTTTGTCTAGTATCTCCTTATAGTTGTTACCCTCTAATCCAGGTAGCACCCTGATAAACCTCTGTGAACACACTCCAGTTATTGCACGTACTTACTTTAAGGGCCATTCAGTACTGCACACAATACTCAAAGTGGCACCTAACCAATGATTAAAATAATTGCAACATCACTCACTTTCAAGGACTTTTCATCTCATGTTCTCGATATTTATTGCTTTATTTATTATTCTTTCTTTTAACATCTGCTCAGTGCCTTGTCTTCCACACTCTGGTTGAAAGCCCTAGACTGGCAGTCATTCATTAATTCTGTTATTGTCACTGCTCCATAGATTTATTGAGTATGCTCACTAGATAATAAATCTCGGGATTTTATGTGGTGAGCTACAAGTGGCAGAGAAGGAGTGCTGGGGTAGGGGTGGGGTGGCATGCTTGAGGAGATTTAATATGTCACCAAAGACACTCGCAAATTTCTCCAGATGTACTGTGGAGAGCATTCAAACTGTCTGCATCGCCGTCTACTACAGGCGGAGTGGTAGGCACTGCACAGGATTGAATTAAGTTGCAGAAAGATGTAAACTCAGTCAGCTCATTCATGGGCATTAACCTCCCCAGCATCCAGCACATCTTCCAGGAGCGAGGCCTCAAAAAGGTGGCATCCATGACCAAGGGCACCCATCATTCAGGACATGCCCTCTTCTCATTACTACCATCAGGAAGGAGGTACAGGAGCCTAAAGATTGACACTCAATGATTCAGGAACAATTTCTTCCCCACAGCCATCAGATTTCTGAATGGACATTGAACCCATGGAGATGACCTTACTAATTTTTTTCTCCTTTTGAACTACTTCATTAAATTTTCCATATAAATACTTACTGTAATTTAGTTTTAATCATGATGTATTGAGATATCCTGCTACCACAGAGCATCAAATTGCACTATATTAAACCTGATACTGATTTTAAGTGGAATTGAGGGTCATGATTACAGGTAGAGAAGTTTTGCTGAGGAAGGCAACAAAAATCAGCCATGATCTAATTGAGTGGCAGAACAGAATCGAGGGGCTCCCATTCTTATTACCTTACTGTGGTAAGTCCTGAAAGCAAAATATGGTGGATTAACTTGATTTGATTCTTTTACCTGCATCAACAAACAACGTTCTTGTTAGAACATCCCGGTCGTGAATGATGAAATGAACCTTGATTGTATAATTCTCATTAGGCATTAGCTGATAAAATGCACACATGTTGTTTGTAAAGCTGAAAGTGCAATGTGAATATCCAATATCTGGAAATTTCTCAACCAGGTAGAATCCGCATGGTTCTAGAGCATGATCAGACCATGCTAAGGTAAAACTCGTGTTTTTGACATTTTCCACAAAGATGATTCCAAGATCTAAATGCAACAGGTAAAGAAACAACAAATTTTAAAATGCAGATCATTGAATGCTAAATTGCTTCAATGTTTGGTACTTATTTTTCATATTTTGTATTTTAGCTTCCTAGTTTTGAAGAATAGTGTATTTGTGATTCTCAGATCGATATTCTGTGCCACCAAACACTTCTTAAATTGACATGAATTATTTTTCTTAATTTGGGCTGCCTGTCTTTGATTATTCAAAATGACATTCGGAAACATTTGAGCAAATTATCTTCATGAAAGTCACGATTTAATGTTAATGTCTGCCCCCCTTTGTCCGTCATGACCTTTCTTAATGTGCTGCCACTGTTGCACTCTTTACCCATTACTGGACCTGCTGAATTTTCGTGTCCCTTTCTTCAGAAAGGATTATTTCCTTCACTCCTTTTAATACTCATTTCTGTTCATTTCTAAAGCTGATTTAACCCAACCATAATTTAGCAATATCCACAAAACTGCATTTATTAACCTCCGCTTGGGATTTTAAGGTCTCTTCTTTATCAAATTGTAACAGCAACATTGATCTTGAAGTGGGGTGGGCCAAATTTGACATTATTTCTCCAATTATTATTGTTGTTTTTCATATGTGTTGTTTTGATAATCTCTTTATAAATGTATTTGTAAGGATGTAATGAAAAGCTGTGTTAAAACAAGGCAAAAAGTTAGAGCTAAGATACTCCTTCACCTTGCATACGTTTCTTTGGGCGATGACTATTTGAAGTTGTGATTGGTTTCCCTGTTCACGACGATGAAATAAATACCTTCCTATCACCAAAGCTTCGCCCTGCAGCAAAGCCTTTCCAAGTCAAGTCTGTATCTGAGCAGTTTCGCTTTGCACGACAGAATATTTGCTTCATACAAATACATTCAATATATAGACCATTTTTCCTTTCAAATCTAAAGATTTTCTGCTGATTTTGTTACATTCTACTACATTATTAGATAAAGATTCTAGCCTACAGCTTCTTTCATTATTTCGAGGCAAAGAAGGGAAATAATAGCTAACTGCTCCAACCTTCAGTAGACCCATTGCCTTTCAGAGAACAAGCTTTCACTAGAAGTTGTGCTGGATCTGTCATTTTAACATCGAGGCTTCCAGACCAATGCAGCAGCTGCATTGTTGCATGAAGGCTATCAAAGGCTGAATCCCATCGCCTTGGAGCTTTAATAACTGTCAAGTTAATGACTTTCACCAAACAGTTTAAATCAAATTTCTAATGCAATACCTTCTTCTTTAATATTAAGGCATGAATCTGGGGGTTGCATATCTCCATCGTTGGGGTATGGTGTAGCATTGAACATCTGAGAAGCTTCATTGAGCCTATCTGCTGTAGTGAAGTTGGTCCATTCATGCTTAGCTGTTCAGGGAAAAGATATTACTTCAATTTTACAGCAATAGCACAGTGCAATAAACAAGCAGACCTTATTTTGTTACAATTCTGATTTGAACTTGAATTTGAAACCTGAGATTGAAGTTGAATGCACGGAATAACTTTGTATAAATGCAATGCACTTCTCAATGAATGAATAGACTGTAATTGGAAGTGGAATGCAGTTCAATTAAACAGATTTGAAATAATATTAGAATTATTCTAAACATTGGCTGTTGCTATGCCTTATTAAGATTTTATATTACAACTTAGAGGTGCAAGTTGAATTTATTGCCGAACACATAATGATACAGGTATGTATGCACAGGTGCATTGTAAAACTTACAGCAGCACAGGCTTATATCATCATATGGGCAGCTTTCACTGGAAATCATAAATTAAACACAATTTTTATAAGAATATATAAGAAAAATCAAAACTTCAAAGTGTATTTGAGCACCAACAAACTTAAAGGTGTGCCATGTAGAATTCAACATTTTTACCCTGGAAGAAAGAATCTGGCTATGCATCATTTCTGTGCCTTTTATAATTATATAAACTCCTATCAGATCATCGCTCATTGTCTTGCACTCCGGTGAATACAATCTAACTTTGTCTAGTATCTCCTTATAGTTGTTACCCTCTAATCCAGGTAGCACCCTGATAAACCTCTGTGAACACACTCCAGTTATTGCACGTATTTACTTTAAGGGCCATTCAGTACTGCACACAATACTCAAAGTGGCACCTAACCAATGATTAATATAATTGCAACATCACTCACTTTCAAGGACTTTTCATCTCATGTTCTCGATATTTATTGCTTTATTTATTATTCTTTCTTTTAACATCTGCTCAGTGCCTTGTCTTCCGCTCTCTGGTTGAAAGCCCTAGACTGGCAGTCATTCATTAATTCTGTTATTGTCACTACTCCATAGATTTGTTGAGTATGCTCACTGGAAAATAAATCTCGGGATTTTATGTGGTGAGCTACAAGTGGCAGAGAAGGAGTGCTGGGGTAGGGGTGGGGTGGCATGCTTGAGGAGATTTAATATGTCACCAAAGACACTCGCAAATTTCTCCAGATGTACTGTGGAGAGCATTCAAACTGTCTGCATCGCCGTCTACTACAGGCGGAGTGGTAGGCACTGCACAGGATTGAATTAAGTTGCAGAAAGATGTAAACTCAGTCAGCTCAATCATGGGCATTAACCTCCCCAGCATCCAGCACATCTTCCAGGAGCGAGGCCTCAAAATGGTGGCATCCATGACCAAGGGCACCCATCATTCAGGACATGCCCTCTTCTCATTACTACCATCAGGAAGGAGGTACAGGAGCCTAAAGATTGACACTCAATGATTCAGGAACAATTTCTTCCCCACAGCCATCAGATTTCTGAATGGACATTGAACCCATGGAGATGACCTTACTAATTTTTTTCTCCTTTTGAACTACTTCATTAAATTTTCCATATAAATACTTACTGTAATTTATATATAATCATTATGTATTGAGATATCCTGCTACCACAGAGCATCAAATTGCACTATATTAAACCTGATACTGATTTTAAGTGGAATTGAGGGTCATGATTACAGGGAGAGAAGTTTTGCTGAGGAAGGCAACAAAAATCAGCCATGATCTAATTGAGTGGCAGAACAGAATCGAGGGGCTCCCATTCTTAGTACCTTACTGTGGTAAATCCTGAAAGCAAAATATGGTGGATTAACTTGATTTGATTCTTTTACCTGCATCAACAAACAACGTTCTTGTTAGAACATCCCGGTGGTGAATGAAGAAATGAACCTTGATTGTATAATTCTCATTAGGTATTAGCTGATAAAATGCACACATGTTGTTTGTAAAGCTGTAAGTGCAATGTGAAAATCCAATATCTGGAAATTTCTCAACCAGGTAGAATCCGCATAGTTCTAGAGCATGATCAGACCAGGCTAAGGTAAAACTCGTGCTTTTGACATTTTCTACAAAGATGAGTCCAAGATCTAAATGCAACAGGTAAAGAAACAACAAATTTTAAAATGCAGATCATTGAATGCTATATTGCTTCAATGTTTGGTACTTATTTTTCATATTTTGTATTTTAGCTTCCTAGTTTTGAAGAAAAGTGTATTTGTGATTCTTAGATTGATATTCTGTGCCTGCAAACACTTCTGAAATTGACATGAATTATTTTTCTTAATTTGGGCTGCCTGTCTTTGATTATTCAAAATGACATTCGGAAACATTTGAGCAAATTATCTTCATGAAAGTCACGATTTAATGTTAATGTCTGCCCCCCCTTTGTCCGTCATGACCTTTCTTTTTTTTTTTTTTTTTTTTTTAATAATTTTTTATTGCATTTTTAAATGATTACAAAGTATGAAAAAAACAATGTATATAACCCATACCCCCTCCCCTTAACCCCTCCCCCCTAACTGCCCCTTAATGTGCTGCCACTGTTGCACTCTTTACCCATTACTGGACCTGCTGAATTTTCGTGTCCCTTTCTTCAGAAAGGATTATTTCCTTCACTCCTTTTAATATTCATTTCTGTTCATTTCTAAAGCTGATTTAACCCAACCATAATTTAGCAATATCCACAAAACTGCATTTAGTAACCTCCGCTTGGGATTTTAAGGTCTCTTCTTTATCAAATTGTAACAGCAACATTGATCTTGAAGTGGGGTGGGCCAAATTTGACATTATTTCTCCAATTATTATTGTTGTTTTTCATATGTGTTGTTTTGATAATCTCTTTATAAATGTATTTGTAAGGATGTAATGAAAAGCTGTGTTAAAACAAGGCAAAAAGTTAGAGCTAAAATACTCCTTCACCTTGCATACGTTTCTTTGGGCGATGACTATTTGAAGTTGTGATTGGTTTGCCTGTTCACGACAATGAAATAAATACCTTCCTATCACCAAAGCTTCGCCCTGCTGCAAAGCCTTTCCAAGTCAAGTCTGTATCTGAGCAGTTTCGCTTTGCACGACAGAATATTTGCTTCATACAGATACATTCAATATATAGACCATTTTTCCTTTCAAATCTAAAGATTTTCTGCTGATTTTGTTACATACTACCGCATTATTAGATGAAGATTCTAGCCTACAGCTTCTTTCATTATTTCGAGGCAAAGAAGGGAAATAATAGCTAACTGCTCCAACCTTCAGTAGACCCATTGACATTCAGAGAACAAGCTTTCACTAGAAGTTTTGCTGGATCTGTCATTTTAACATTGAGGCTTCCAGACCAATGCAGCAGCTGCATTGTTGCATGAAGGCTATCAAAGGCTGAATCCCATCGCCTTGGAGCTTTAATAACAGTCAAGTTAATGACTTTCACCAAACAGTTTAAATCAAATTTCTAATGCAATACCTTCTTCTTTAATATTAAGGCATGAATCTGGGGGTTGCATATCTCCATCGTTGGGGTATGGTGTAGCATTGAACATCTGAGAAGCTTCATTGAGCCTATCTGCCGTAGTGAAGTTGGTCCATTCATGCTTAGCTGTTCAGGGAAAAGATATTACTTCAATTTTACAGCAATAGCACAGTGCAATAAACAAGCAGACCTTATTTTGTTACAATTCTGATTTGAACTTGAATTTGAAACCTGAGATTGAAGTTGAATGCACGGAATAACTTTGTATAAATGCAATGCACTTCTCAATGAATGAATAGACAGTAATTGGAAGTGGAATGCAGTTCAATTAAACAGATTTGAAATAATATTAGAATTATTCTAAACATTGGCTGTTGCTATGCCTTATTAAGATTTTATATTACAACTTAGAGGTGCAAGTTGAATTTATTGCCAAACACATAATGATACAGGTATGTATGCACAGGTGCATTGTAAAACTTACAGCAGCACAGGCTTATATCATCATATGGGCAGCTTTCACTGGAAATCATAAATTAAACACAATTTTTATAAGAATATATAAGAAAAATCAAAACTTCAAAGTGTATTTGAGCACCAACAAACTTAAAGGTGTGCCATGTAGAATTCAAAATTTTTACGCTGGAAGAAAGAATCTGGCTATGCATCATTTCTGTGTCATTTATAATTATATAAACCCCTATCAGATCATCGCTCATTGTCTTGCACTCCAGTGAATACAATCTAACTTCGTCTAGTATCTCCTTATAGTTGTTACCCTCTAATCCAGGTAGCACCCTGATAAACCTCTGTGAACACACTCCAGTTATTGCACGTATTTACTTTAAGGGCCATTCAGTACTGCACACAATACTCAAAGTGGCACCTAACCAATGATTAAAATAATTGCAACATCACTCACTTTGAAGGACTTTTCATCTCATGTTCTTGATATTTATTGCTTTATTTATTATTCTTTCTTTTAACATCTGCTCAGTGCCTTGTCTTCCGCACTCTGGTTGAAAGCCCTAGACTGGCAGTCATTCATTAATTCTGTTATTGTCACTACTCCATAGATTTGTTGAATATGCTCACTAGAAAATAAATCTCGGGATCTTATGTGGTGAGCTACAAGTGTCAGAGAAGGAGTGCTGGGGTAGGGGTGGGGTGGCATGCTTGAGGAGATTTAATATGTCACCAAAGACACTCGCAAATTTCTCCAGATGTACTGTGGAGAGCATTCAAACTGTCTGCATCGCCGTCTACTACAGGCGGAGTGGTAGGCACTGCACAGGATTGAATTAAGTTGCAGAAAGATGTAAACTCAGTCAGCTCAATCATGGGCTTTAACCTCCCCAGCATCCAGCACATCTTCCAGGAGCGATGCCTCAAAAAGGTGGCATCCATGACCAAGGGCACCCATCATTCAGGACATGCCCTCTTCTCATTACTACCATCAGGAAGGAGGTACAGGAGCCTAAAGATTGACACTCAATGATTCAGGAACAATTTCTTCCCCACAGCCATCAGATTTCTGAATGGACATTGAACCCATGGAGATGACCTTACTAATTTTTTTCTCCTTTTGAACTACTTCATTAAATTTTCCATATAAATACTTACTGTAATTTATATGTAATCATTATGTATTGAGATATCCTGCTACCACAGAGCATCAAATTGCACTATATTAAACCTGATACTGATTTTAAGTGGAATTGAGGGTCATGATTACAAGTAGAGAAGTTTTGCTGAGGAAGGCAACAAAAATCAGCCATGATCTAATTGAGTGGCAGAACAGAATCAAGGGGCTCCCATTCTTAGTACCTTACTGTGGTAAGTCCTGAAAGCAAAATATGGTGGATTAACTTGATTTGATTCTTTTACCTGCATCAACAAACAACGTTCTTGTTAGAACATCCCGGTGGTGAATGAAGAAATGAACCTTGATTGTATAATTCTCATTAGGTATTAGCTGATAAAATGCACACATGTTGTTTGTAAAGCTGTAAGTGCAATGTGAAAATCCAATATCTGGAAATTTCTCAACCAGGTAGAATCCGCATAGTTCTAGAGCATGATCAGACCAGGCTAAGGTAAAACTCGTGCTTTTGACATTTTCTACAAAGATGAGTCCAAGATCTAAATGCAACAGGTAAAGAAACAACAGATTAAAGGGGGGGGGGTCACGTAAAAAAAAAGTTAAAAAAAAAGAAACAACAAATTTTAAAATGCAGATCATTGAATGCTATATTGCTTCAATGTTTGGTACTTATTTTTCATATTTTGTATTTTAGCTTCCTAGTTTTGAAGAAAAGTGTATTTGTGATTCTTAGATTGATATTCTGTGCCTGCAAACACTTCTGAAATTGACATGAATTATTTTTCTTAATTTGGGCTGCCTGTCTTTGATTATTCAAAATGACATTCGGAAACATTTGAGCAAATTATCTTCATGAAAGTCACGATTTAATGTTAATGTCTGCCCCCCTTTTTCCGTCATGACCTTTCTTAATGTGCTGCCACTGTTGCACTCTTTACCCATTACTGGACCTGCTGAATTTTCGTGTCCCTTTCTTCAGAAAGGATAATTTCCTTCACTCCTTTTAATACTCATTTCTGTTCATTTCTAAAGCTGATTTAACCCAACCATAATTTAGCAATATCCACAAAACTGCATTTAGTAACCTCCGCTTGGGATTTTAAGGTCTCTTCTTTATCAAATTGTAACAGCAACATTGATCTTGAAGTGGGGTGGGCCAAATTTGACATTATTTCTCCAATTATTATTGTTGTTTTTCATATGTGTTGTTTTGATAATCTCTTTATAAATGTATTTATAAGGATGTAATGAAAAGCTGTGTTAAAACAAGGCAAAAAGTTAGAGCTAAAATACTCCTTCACCTTGCATACATTTCTTTGGGCGATGACTATTTGAAGTTGTGATTGGTTTGCCTGTTCACGACGATGAAATAAATACCTTCCTATCACCAAAGCTTCGCCCTGCAGCAAAGCCTTTCCAAGTCAAGTCTGTATCTGAGCAGTTTCGCTTTGCACGACAGAATATTTGCTTCATACAAATACATTCAATATATAGACCATTTTTCCTTTCAAATCTAAAGATTTTCTGCTGATTTTCTTACATACTACCGCATTATTAGATGAAGATTCTAGTCTACAGCTTCTTTCATTATTTCGAGGCAAAGAAGGGAAATAATAGCTAACTGCTCCAACCTTCAGTAGACCCATTGACATTCAGAGAACAAGCTTTCACTAGAAGTTTTGCTGGATCTGTCATTTTAACATTGAGGCTTCCAGACCAATGCAGCAGCTGCATTGTTGCATGAAGGCTATCAAAGGCTGAATCCCATCGCCTTGGAGCTTTAATAACAGTCAAGTTAATGACTTTCGCCAAACAGTTTAAATCAAATTTCTAATGCAATACCTTCTTCTTTAATATTAAGGCATGAATCTGGGGGTTGCATATCTCCATCGTTGGGGTATGGTGTAGCATTGAACATCTGAGAAGCTTCATTGAGCCTATCTGCCGTAGTGAAGTTGGTCCATTCATGCTTAGCTGTTCAGGAAAAAGATATCACTTCAATTTTACAGCAATAGCACAGTGCAATAAACAAGCAGACCTTATTTTGTTACAATTCTGATTTGAACTTGAATTTGAAACCTGAGATTGAAGTTGAATGCACGGAATAACTTTGTATAAATGCAATGCACTTCTCAATGAATGAATAGACAGTAATTGGAAGTGGAATGCAGTTCAATTAAACAGATTTGAAATAATATTAGAATTATTCTAAACATTGGCTGTTGCTATGCCTTATTAAGATTTTATATTACAACTTAGAGGTGCAAGTTGAATTTATTGCCAAACACATAATGATACAGGTATGTATGCACAGGTGCATTGTAAAACTTACAGCAGCACAGGCTTATATCATCATATGGGCAGCTTTCACTGGAAATCATAAATTAAACACAATTTTTATAAGAATATATAAGAAAAATCAAAACTTCAAAGTGTATTTGAGCACCAACAAACTTAAAGGTGTGCCATGTAGAATTCAAAATTTTTACGCTGGAAGAAAGAATCTGGCTATGCATCATTTCTGTGTCATTTATAATTATATAAACCCCTATCAGATCATCGCTCATTGTCTTGCACTCCAGTGAATACAATCTAACTTCGTCTAGTATCTCCTTATAGTTGTTACCCTCTAATCCAGGTAGCACCCTGATAAACCTCTGTGAACACACTCCAGTTATTGCACGTATTTACTTTAAGGGCCATTCAGTACTGCACACAATACTCAAAGTAGCACCTAACCAATGATTAATATAATTGCAACATCACTCACTTTCAAGGACTTTTCATCTCATGTTCTCGATATTTATTGCTTTATTTATTATTCTTTCTTTTAACATCTGCTCAGTGCCTTGTCTTCCGCACTCTGGTTGAAAGCCCTAGACTGGCAGTCATTCATTAATTCTGTTATTGTCACTACTCCATAGATTTGTTGAGTATGCTCACTGGAAAATAAAACTCGGGATCTTATGTGGTGAGCTACAAGTGTCAGAGAAGGAGTGCTGGGGTAGGGGTGGGGTGGCATGCTTGAGGAGATTTAATATGTCACCAAAGACACTCGCAAATTTCTCCAGATGTACTGTGGAGAGCATTCAAACTGTCTGCATCGCCGTCTACTACAGGCGGAGTGGTAGGCACTGCACAGGATTGAATTAAGTTGCAGAAAGATGTAAACTCAGTCAGCTCAATCATGGGCATTAACCTCCCCAGCATCCAGCACATCTTCCAGGAGCGATGCCTCAAAAAGGTGGCATCCATGACCAAGGGCACCCATCATTCAGGACATGCCCTCTTCTCATTACTACCATCAGGAAGGAGGTACAGGAGCCTAAAGATTGACACTCTTCTTTCTTTCTTTTTCAATCTTTTTATTAAATTTCATATAAAAAAAAACAACACATAATAATGAATAGATTACAAATTCAATAAACTTGAGATTACATTAGTAATAGGATAATAATATCCTATTAAACATCAATCAACAAAAGGTACATAAATCAATCAAGTCTATATAAATATATATGAAAAAAAAACAAAAATAATCATCAAAAAAGAAAAAAAAATTGAAATTATATATGAGAAAAAATATATATTGAAAAAAATACTAAACTAAACTAACATGGGCAATAATAGCACTTTATAAATATATGAAGGTGTCAAGAAAAGAACTCCGGAACTCCATACCTGAACAAGGATAAGTAGAGAAAAGGATCTGAAATAGGCCAAATTAATTCATATGAAAGTGTCGAATAAAAGGTCCCCAGGTTTCTTCAAATTTAATTGAAGAATCAAAGATAGTGCTTCTAATTTTTTCCAAACTCAGATAAGAAATAGTTTGGGAGAGATTGACACTCAATGATTCAGGAACAATTTCTTCCCCACAGCCATCAGATTTCTGAATGGACATTGAACCCATGGAGATGACCTTACTAATTTTTTTCTCCTTTTGAACTACTTCATTAAATTTTCCATATAAATACTTACTGTAATTTATATATAATCATTATGTATTGAGATATCCTGCTACCACAGAGCATCAAATTGCACTATATTAAACCTGATACTGATTTTAAGTGGAATTGAGGGTCATGATTACAGGGAGAGAAGTTTTGCTGAGGAAGGCAACAAAAATCAGCCATGATCTAATTGAGTGGCAGAACAGAATCGAGGGGCTCCCATTCTTATTACCTTACTGTGGTAAGTCCTGAAAGCAAAATATGGTGGATTAACTTGATTTGATTCTTTTACCTGCATCAACAAACAACGTTCTTGTTAGAACATCCTGGTCGTGAATGAAGAAATGAACCTTGATTGTATAATTCTCATTCGGCATTAGCTGATAAAATGCACACATGTTGTTTGTAAAGCTGAAAGTGCAATGTGAAAATCCAATATCTGGAAATTTCTCAACCAGGTAGAATCCGCATGGTTCTAGAGCATGTTCAGACCATGCTAAGGTAAAACTCGTGTTTTTGACATTTTCTACAAAGATGAGTCCAAGATCTAAATGCAACAGGTAAAGAAACAACAAATTTTAAAATGCAGATCATTGAATGCTATATTGCTTCAATGTTTGGTACTTATTTTTCATATTTTGTATTTTAGCTTCCTAGTTTTGAAGAATAGTGTATTTGTGATTCTCAGATCGAAATTCTGTGCCACCAAACACTTCTTAAATTGACATGAATTATTTTTCTTAATTTTTGCTGCCTGTCTTTGATTATACAAAATGACAATTGGAGACATTTGAGCAAATAACCTTCATGAAAGTCACGATTTAATGTTAATATCTGCCTCCCTTGTCCGTCATGACCTTTTTTAATGTGCTGCCTCTGTTGCATTCTTTTCCCATTACTGGACCTGCTGAATTTTCATGTCCCTTTCTTCAGGAAAGGTAATTTCCTCCTCTCCTTTTAAAACTCAGTTCTTTTCATTTCTAAAACTGATTTAATTTTAGGTCGGGAATCCAACCATAATTTAGCAATATTCACAAGACTGCATTTTGTAACCACTCTTGGGATTTTAAGGTCTCTGATTTTGAAATTGTAACATAAACATTGATTTTTAAATGGTGTTGGCCAAATTAGAAATTATTTCTCCAAATATCATTTTTATTTTATTTATTGGCGGGGGTGTTTTTTTAAATTTCTTTTTTGCTCAGCATAACAAAACTTTCAATTTCCAGATACACATACATTTCTTCCCCTCACAGATATCAGGTATCAGAACATTTCCATCAAAATATAGACATCACCACAACATCCTATGCAAAAGCCCTTATTAGTATAGCAGACAGGTTTACATCTACATACTGCAGAAAAGGTTGCTATGTTTTCTGAAAACTATTTGTTTTTGAGTGTACCATACATGTCAAAAAGTCAAAAGGAATGTATTCCATGATTAATTTACGCCAACCAAAGAGTCCGGGGCCTTATTTTACAACAAAGTAAAATGTAACGTCGCACAAAAAGTCACAATGTTAAAAACTTTTTCTGAAGTGCTTTAATAAACAATAATAAGCTGGGTAAGCTTAAGAGTACAGAAACTGGGTCCAGTTCAAGCTCCATCTTCAGAATCTTTTCTATTTCACCAAATATCACTCCAGTATGCCTGAAGTTTGGGTCAAGTCCAAAAACAGTGGCTGAAAGTTCCAGTATTTACTTTACATTTGGAACACATTGGAGAAACCCTTCTTAAACTTCGAGACACGATCTGGAGTCAGATGGGCTCTATGCAGAATTTTGTGTTGCAATACTTCAGTTCTATTACAAACTGAAATCTTCTTTGCATTATAACAGATGTCTTCCCATGTTTCAGCTATAATTTCTACTCCCAGCTCTTCCTCCCAGACGCTTCCCAGCTGCTCAGCCTCTCCACAAGAACATTCCTCAGGATGCTGTAAAAAGTACTAATGGAGACTTCACCCTTCACCCTCTTTTCTATGTCAGAACTATAGAAATCAGTTAACACTTTTTTTCTGTATATAATCTCTTATCTGAAAGAAATGAAAAAGATCCTTGTAAAATTATGTTAAATTTCTGTACTATTTGACTAAAAGACATCATCGGTCCTTCGTCAAACATACCTCTTAGATGGAAAATACCCTTAGAAATCCAAAGTTTAAATCCAGACTCCATTATGCCAGGCTGAAAATCTGGACTGTCGGTTACTGGAGTGAAGGGTGATATTTTCACTGTGTTGCCCTCAATTTGTCGCACCGTCCTCCAAGCCCCAACTGTATTAATTGTTACTAGTTTGCGGCAATATTCCTTAACTAGTTTCATCTTATTGAGGAAAAGCAAATTAATAAGAGGTCATTTTGCTTGTGAAGCTTCAATGTCTAACCAAATTGAGGCTGGGTCCCTGTAAACCCAGTCAACCACATAAGATAAAAAGGAACTTAATTGATTTTTTTTATGTCTGGAAAATCCAGACCTCCTAGACTACTGGGAAGGTGTAATTTAGACATTTTAATACAGGATCTTTTTTTTTGTTCCAGATGGAAGAAACAAACCAGCCATTTATTTTTTTAAGTATTTGTTGGGTAAAAATGACTGGAATCATTCGTATTGGGTAGCGCAGATGAGGAAGAATGTTCATTTTGAGCAAGGATATTCTGCCAAGCCAAGAAATGGGAAGAGTGCTCCATCGCTCAAGATCCTGTTTGATTTTGTCAAATAACCGTTTAAAGTTAGCTTTGAACAATTGATCAAACGTAGGTGTGATAAATATGCCTAAGTGAACAAAACCTGTCTGCAACCACTTAAAGGGGAAAACACCCTAAGTGTCAGGTACCTGCTGCAGATTCCCCAGAGGCATAGCTTCTGATTTAGTAAAGTTGATTTTATAACTTGAAAAGGTGCTAAATGAATTGATGCAATGTATAATATGGTGGACTGATATAGCAGGGTTTGATAAGAAAATTAGAACATCATCTGCATACAATGTAATTTTATGTGACTTTAGTCCTATGCCTGGAGTAGATATTTTGGTGTCTCGCTGAACAGCCTCAGCCAATGGCTCCATCACTAGTGAGAAAAGTAGTGGTGATAAAGGGCAGACCTGCTGGCTGCCCCTCAGAATACTAAAATTATCCGACCTAATACCATTAGTGAGGATCGCAGCCAAAGGGTCATTATAAAGAACCTTTACTCACTTAATTATTGCACAAACCAAATTGTTCTAAAGTGAAAAAAGATAAGGCCATTCAACATGATCAAAGGACTTTTCTGCATCTAAGTAAGCCACCAAGCCGTCCACTGCCTGTTGCTAACATGCATGAATCACATTAAGCCACCTCTGATATCGTTAGATGATCTAAGGCCTTTTCCAAAACCCATTTGATCCTCTAATATGATAAAAAGGTAACAGTTTCTAATCACAACGCTAAGGTTTTAGATAAGATATTAAAGTGACCATTTAACAATGAAATAGGCCTGTGGGAGGCACCATCTTCAGGGCTCTTTAGGAATTAGGGGAATATTAGCTTCTCTCAATGATGGTGGGGAGACCACAATTAAACGCATGATTGAACATGCTTAGCATAGGCTCTGATAATCACCCTGTGAACACTTTATGGAATTCACTAGTGAGTCCATTAGGACCAGGGGCGTTCCCACTTTGGAGCTGTCTCACAGCTTCCTGTATCTCATGTATAGATAACAGAACATTGAGGAGGGACTCTTGTTCAGAAGAGATGCCTCGGAGATCTAAATTCCTGAAAAAGGACTCCATCCCAGATTGTCCATCATTACATTGCTCAGATTGATACAGTTTAGAATAAAAATTCTTAAGCACAACATTAATCATTTTAGAATTAGTAGTGAGGGCTCCTGTCCCATCCCTAATTGAAGCAATAGTCTGAGAAGCATTTTTCTTTCTAGCTAAATAAGCCAAACACCTACCTGGTTTTTCACCATATTCAAACAATCATTGTTTAGCAAATGTCAGTTTTCTTTTGGCTGCTTGTGTAAGTAAAGAGTTTAGTGTACAGCGTAAGGCTGTGATATTCTGTAACTTGGCTGTAGAAGGCTTACTAATATAATCCTTTTCAGCTGCTGCAAGCCTTGCTTCCACTAGGCGCTGCTGTTCCACAGCCTGTTGCTTCTTACTAGCGGAGTAGGAGGTAATTCGTCCCCTTGCATAGGCCTCAGCAGTTTCCTAGAGCTGATTTGGAATTGATAGATAGGAAATTTTTGAGTTCGGAAGTAAAGTAGTCTATAAATTTATTATCTTTTAGAATAAAAGAATTCAGCCTCTAATGTCTAGATTGTGCCGAATTATCTTTGGGCTTCATATTTAAATATACTGCTGCATGGTCAGAAATAGCGATATTTCCAGTTGTGCAGGATACAACTAAATCTGGGAGTGTTTTGGGGGTTAGGAAAAAAGTCTATTCTGGTGTAACACTTGTGTGGATTAGAAAAAAATGTGAAGTCCTTGTCTGGGGGATGTTTACAACCTCCAGACATCCACAAGTCCTAGTCTCCACATAAGCCCATGATTTGTTTGGACTGTGAGGACAGCAATGGGGGACCACTTGGCACTCTGTCCATCAATGGGTCCATGAGACAATTAAAATCCCCACCCACAATAATGTTTTGTATTGAAAAGATTGTAAGTTTGGAAAAAGCACCTGTTAGGAATTTGAGAGGATGAGCTAGAGGGCAGTACACATTGAGAATACCATATTCCTCTCCATATACTGAAGCCTTAACAATCACAAATCTCCCATACTTATCCTTAATGCAGTTTAATAACTTAAAAGTTAAGTTCTTCCTAATTAAAATGGCCACCCCTCACCCCACTCCTGGTATTAAAAGATGGAAAATTGACTTGATCAAATCCACTACGTTACAGTTTTAGATGTTCCTTATCAGTTAAATGTGTCTCCTGCAATAAGGCTAAATCCACCCTTTCCTTTTTCAGGTTTAGTAGGATTTTCTCTCTCTTGATTGTTCCAAGTGCACAATTATAATATATTACTGGTCACAAACCTTTATAACAATCATGTGACTCTGGAGAAGAAACTCGACTGAAGATCAGCTAAGCAGCAATAAGTAAATAAAAAAACTCACACAAAAACAAAGCGCCAACAGCGTGGAACTAGGCAGAAAAATGGTTCTGCACAGCCAAGAAGGGCCAAAAGGCCTGTTTTAATGCTGTTATGTTCTATGGTTCTATATCTGAATCTTCTAGCACCCCATATTCTGCCCCACTGCCAATATGGCATTTAACATAGTTAATAATGAAAACAAGGCATAATTTATCAATTCACCGATTTGTTACCGTCATATTTAAACTCCTTCAGGCTGGAGCAGCACCACCAATTTAAAGAAATAATGAAACTGTATTAATCAAAACAATCACATTACCCATCCTATAAGACATACTGTTGTCGAGTAATGAAAAGATAAAATAAAGCAACTATCGAGCATGTTATCGTCCATGACCAGGGCGACACAATATACTGTATACATTCTTTAGCCCAACTTGTCCACAAAAGCCAGGAGAATCAAATATCTTGGTAGATGAACTCAGCCAGTCGGGCAGCATCCATTGAAAGAAGCAGTCAACGTTTCGGGTCGAGACCCTTCATCAGGACTACAAAGAGAGGCGGAGATCACAGAGGAGGTGAGCAGTGAGAAGGGGTCTCACTGAACTCCCGTCGAAGAGAGGATTTAAACTTCTTCAGGGTAGGCATACCTAGAAGAGACTTGGCAGCAGAGTAACAAATAGAAAGCACAAAGTACACTGCAGATGCTGTGGTCAAATCAAGACGTACAAAAAAGCTGGATGAACTCAGCAATATCTTGATGGTCCTGTTGTAGGTGCTTTTCAGTACCGCTGTGTATAGCATAATTGGATTGCAGATTCCCTCAGCCGCTTCTTAACTTGGTCGAATTCCTTGCGCTTCTGAATAACGGCTGCCAAAAAATCTTGGGAAAAAACCCCATAAACCTGGATCCCTCATATATTAAAGCCTGGGCATCAGTCGCACAGCGTCTCGAAGCCTCCATCACCGAAATTATGGAACCGCACGAAGATAGGTCAAGGGTGTTGGCCTGGGCCCAATTTTGGAGCTAGCATATGGTGAGCTCTTTCCACTTTAATGCGTCCAGCCTTGCTTTTTCCAAATCCAGGAAGCTAGGCAGCTAGCTCTCAAAAAACTTTGCTGGCTGGCTGCCCTCTGTACCTTCAGGTAGACCGATGATTCAGTTCTTTCCCCTACCTGTTCTTAAGGTCATCGATATTGTCAGACAGGCTTTGAACTTGCTCTTCCAGCGCCCGGATGCGGCTTTGGGTCTTATCAATTACAGCAGTGGTCCCCAACCAGTAGGCCGTGAGGAAACGATGAGTCAGTTGCGCCTTTCCTCATTCCCTGTTGCACTTGAATGCACGTGAGGTCAGCAGCCGCCTTAAAGCAGTAACAATCTTGCGCGGCTGGCGGGAAGTGCCGATGCTCCAGGTTCCCATCGCGTGACCGGCGGGAAGTGCCGATGCTACTGGTTCCCCTCGCGAGACCGGCGGGAAGTGCCGATGCTGCTGGTTCACCTCGCGTGACCGGCGGGAAGTGACGATGCTGCTGGTTCCCTTCGCGTGACCGGTGGGAAGTGCCGATGCTCCTGGTTCCCCTTGCGTGAATGGCGGGAAGTGCCGATGTTACTGGTCCCCCTCGCGTGACCGGCGGGAAGTGCCGATGCTGCTGGTTCCCCTCGCGTGACCGGCGGGAAGTGCCGATGCTCCAGGTTCCCCTCGCGTGACCGGTGGGAAGTGCCGATGCTCCAGGTTCCCCTCGCGTGACCGGTGGGAAGTGCCGATGTTCCTGGTTCCCCTCGCGTGACCGGCGGGAAGTGCCGATGCTACTGGTTCCCCTCGCGTGACCGGCGGGAAATGCCGATGCTACTGGTTCCCCTCGCGTGACCGGCGGGAAGTGCCGATGCAACTGGTTCCCCTCGCGTGACCGGCGGGAAGTGCCGATGCTACTGGTTCCCCTCGCGTGACCGGCGGGAAGTGCCGATGCTACTGGTTCACCTCGCGTGACCGGCGGGAAGTGCCGATGCTCCAGGATCCCCTCGCGTGACCGGCGGGAAGTGCCGATGCTACTGGTTCCCCTCGTGTGACCGGCGGGAAGTGCCGATGCTACTGGTTCCCCTCGCGTGACCGGCGGGAAATGCCGATGCTACTGGTTCCCCTCGCGTGACCAGCGGGAAGTGCCGATGCTACTGGTTCCCCTCGCGTGACCGGCGGGAAGTGCCGATGCTACTGGTTCCCCTCGCGTGACCGGCGGGAAGTGCCGATGCTACTGGTTCACCTCGCGTGACCGGCGGGAAGTGCCGATGCTCCAGGATCCCCTCGCGTGACCGGCGGGAAGTGCCGATGTTACTGGTTCACCTCGCGTGACCGGCGGGAAGTGCCGATGCTGCTGGTTCACCTCGCGTGACCGGCGGGAAGTGCCGATGTTACTCGTTCCCCTCGTGTGACCGGCGGGAAGTGCCGTTGTTACTCGTTCCCCTCGCGTGACCGGCGGGAAGTGCCGATGTTACTAGTTCCCCTCGCGTGACCGGTGGGAAGTGCCGATGTTACTCGTTCCCCTCGTGTGACCGGCGGGAAGTGCCAATGTTACTGGTTCCCCTCGCGTGACCGGCGGGAAGTGCCGATGCTACTGGTTCACCTCGCGTGACCGGCGGGAAGTGCCGATGTTACTGGTTCACTCGCGTGACCGGCGGGAAGTGCCGATGTTACTGGTTCACTCGCGTGACCGGCGGGAAGTGCCAATGTTACTCATTCCCCTCGTGTGACCGGCGGGAAGTGCCGATGCTACTGGTTCACCTCGCATGACCGGCGGGAAGTGCCGATGCTGCTGGTTCACCTCGCGTGACCGGCGGGAAGTGCCGATGCTGCTGGTTCACCTCGCGTGACCGGCGGGAAGTGCCGATGCTGCTGGTTCCCCTCGTGTGACCGGCGGGAAGTGCCGATGGTACTGGTTCACCTCGCGTGACCGGCGGGAAGTGCCGATGCTGCTGGTTCCCCTCGCGTGACCGGCGGGAAGTGCCGATGGTACTGGTTCACCTCGCGTGACCGGCGGGAAGTGCCGATGCTGCTGGTTCCCCTCGCGTGACCGGCGGGGTGCCGATGCGTGACCGGCGGAAAGTGCCAATGTTACTCATTCCCCTCGCGTGACCGGCGGGAATTGCCGATGCTGCTGGTTCACCTCGCGTGACCGGCGGGAAGTGCCGATGCTGCTGGTTCCCCTCGCGTGACCGGCGGGAAGTGCCGATGTTACTCGTTCCCCTCGCGTGACCAGCGGGAAGTGCCGATGCTGCTGGTTCACCTCGCGTGACCGGCGGGAAGTGCCAATGCTACTGGTTCCCCTCGCGTGACCGGCGGGAAGTGCCGATGCTACTGGTTCCCCTCGTGTGACCGGCGGGAAGTGCCGATGCTGCTGGTTCACCTCGCGTGACCGGCGGGAAGTGCCGAAGCTGCTGGTTCACCTCGCGTGACCGGCGGGAAGTGCCGATGCTGCTGGTTCCCCTCGCGTGGCCGGCGGGAAGTGCCGATGCTGCTGGTTCACCTCGTGTGACCGGCGGGAAGTGCCGATGGTACTGGTTCACCTCGCGTGACCGGCGGGGTGCCAATGCGTGACCGGCGGAAAGTGCCAATGTTACTCATTCCCCTCGCGTGACCGGCGGGAAGTGCCGATGCTGCTGGTTCCCCTCGCGTGACCGGCGGGAAGTGCCGATGCTGCTGGTTCACCTCGCGTGACCGGCGGGAAGTGCCGATGCTGCTGGTTCCCCTCGCGTGACCGGCGGGAAGTGCCTATGCGGCTGGTTCACCTCGCGTGACCGGCGGGAAGTGCCGATGGTACTGGTTCACCTCGCGTGACCGGCGGGAAGTGCCGATGCTGCTGGTTCACCTCGCGTGACCGGCGGGAAGTGCCGATGGTACTGGTTCACCTCGCGTGACCGGCGGGAAGTGCCGATGGTACTGGTTCACCTCGCGTGACCGGCGGGAAGTGCCGATGGTACTGGTTTACCTCGCGTGACCGGCGGGAAGTGCCGATGCTCCTGGTTCCCCTTGCGTGAATGGCGGGAAGTGCCGATGTTACTGGTCCCCCTCGCGTGACCGGCGGGAAGTGCCGATGCTGCTGGTTCCCCTCGCGTGACTGGCGGGAAGTGCCGATGTTCCTGGTTCCCCTCGCGTGACCGGCGGGAAGTGCCGATGCTACTGGTTCCCCTCGCGTGACCGGCGGGAAATGCCGATGCTACTGGTTCCCCTCGCGTGACCGGCGGGAAGTGCCGATGCAACTGGTTCCCCTCGCGTGACCGGCGGGAAGTGCCGATGCTACTGGTTCCCCTCGCGTGACCGGCGGGAAGTGCCGATGCTACTGGTTCACCTCGCGTGACCGGCGGGAAGTGCCGATGCTACTGGTTCCCCTCGCGTGACCGGCGGGAAGTGCCGATGCTACTGGTTCCCCTCGCGTGACCGGCGGGAAGTGCCGATGCTACTGGTTCCCCTCGCGTGACCGGCGGGAAGTGCCGATGCTCCAGGATCCACTCGCGTGACCGGCGGGAAGTGCCGATGCTACTGGTTCCCCTCGCGTGACCGGCGGGAAGTGCCGATGTTCCTGGTTCCCCTCGCGTGACCGGCGGGAAGTGCCGATGCTACTGGTTCCCTTCGCGTGACCGGTGGGAAGTGCCGATGCTCCTGGTTCCCCTTGCGTGAATGGCGGGAAGTGCCGATGTTACTGGTCCCCCTCGCGTGACCGGCGGGAAGTGCCGATGCTGCTGGTTCCCCTCGCGTGACCGGCGGGAAGTGCCGATGCTCCAGGTTCCCCTCGCGTGACCGGTGGGAAGTGCCGATGCTCCAGGTTCCCCTCGCGTGACCGGTGGGAAGTGCCGATGTTCCTGGTTCCCCTCGCGTGACCGGCGGGAAGTGCCGATGCTACTGGTTCCCCTCGCGTGACCGGCGGGAAATGCCGATGCTACTGGTTCCCCTCGCGTGACCGGCGGGAAGTGCCGATGCAACTGGTTCCCCTCGCGTGACCGGCGGGAAGTGCCGATGCTACTGGTTCCCCTCGCGTGACCGGCGGGAAGTGCCGATGCTACTGGTTCACCTCGCGTGACCGGCGGGAAGTGCCGATGCTCCAGGATCCCCTCGCGTGACCGGCGGGAAGTGCCGATGCCACTGGTTCCCCTCGCGTGACCAGCGGGAAGTGCCGATGCTACTGGTTCCCCTCGCGTGACCGGCGGGAAGTGCCGATGCTACTGGTTCCCCTCGCGTGACCGGCGGGAAGTGCCGATGCTACTGGTTCACCTCGCGTGACCGGCGGGAAGTGCCGATGCTCCAGGATCCCCTCGCGTGACCGGCGGGAAGTGCCGATGCTCCAGGATCCCCTCGCGTGACCGGCGGGAAGTGCCGATGTTACTGGTTCACCTCGCGTGACCGGCGGGAAGTGCCGATGCTGCTGGTTCACCTCGCGTGACCGGCGGGAAGTGCCGATGTTACTCGTTCCCCTCGTGTGACCGGCGGGAAGTGCCGTTGTTACTCGTTCCCCTCGCGTGACCGGCGGGAAGTGCCGATGTTACTAGTTCCCCTCGCGTGACCGGTGGGAAGTGCCGATGTTACTCGTTCCCCTCGTGTGACCGGCGGGAAGTGCCAATGTTACTGGTTCCCCTCGCGTGACCGGCGGGAAGTGCCGATGCTACTGGTTCACCTCGCGTGACCGGCGGGAAGTGCCGATGTTACTGGTTCACTCGCGTGACCGGCGGGAAGTGCCGATGTTACTGGTTCACTCGCGTGACCGGCGGGAAGTGCCAATGTTACTCATTCCCCTCGTGTGACCGGCGGGAAGTGCCGATGCTACTGGTTCACCTCGCATGACCGGCGGGAAGTGCCGATGCTGCTGGTTCACCTCGCGTGACCGGCGGGAAGTGCCGATGCTGCTGGTTCACCTCGCGTGACCGGC
Organism: Hypanus sabinus; assembly: GCF_030144855.1. Classification (NCBI taxonomy): domain Eukaryota; kingdom Metazoa; phylum Chordata; class Chondrichthyes; order Myliobatiformes; family Dasyatidae; genus Hypanus; species Hypanus sabinus. Next base: position 38,039,290 of record NC_082707.1, read on the forward strand.
GGGAAGTGCCGATGCTCCAGGATCCACTCGCGTGACCGGCGGGAAGTGCCGATGCTGCTGGTTCCCCTCGTGTGACCGGCGGGAAGTGCCGATGGTACTGGTTCACCTCGCGTGACCGGCGGGAAGTGCCGATGCTGCTGGTTCCCCTCGCGTGACCGGCGGGAAGTGCCGATGGTACTGGTTCACCTCGCGTGACCGGCGGGAAGTGCCGATGCTGCTGGTTCCCCTCGCGTGACCGGCGGGAAGTGCCGATGGTACTGGTTCCCCTCGCGTGGCCGGCGGGAAGTGCCGATGGTACTGGTTCCCCTCGCGTGACCGGCGGGAAGTGCCGATGCTGCTGGTTCCCCTCGCGTGACCGGCGGGGTGCCGATGCGTGACCGGCGGAAAGTGCCAATGTTACTCATTCCCCTCGCGTGACCGGCGGGAATTGCCGACGCTGCTGGTTCACCTCGCGTGACCGGCGGGAAGTGCCGATGCTGCTGGTTCCCCTCGCGTGACCGGCGGGAAGTGCCGATGTTACTCGTTCCCCTCGCGTGACCAGCGGGAAGTGCCGATGCTGCTGGTTCACCTCGCGTGACCGGCGGGAAGTGCCAAAGCTACTGGTTCCCCTCGCGTGACCGGCGGGAAGTGCCGATGCTACTGGTTCCCCTCGTGTGACCGGCGGGAAGTGCCGATGCTGCTGGTTCCCCTCGTGTGACCGGCGGGAAGTGCCGATGCTACTGGTTCCCCTCGTGTGACCGGCGGGAAGTGCCGATGCTGCTGGTTCCCCTCGTGTGACCGGCGGGAAGTGCCGATGCTGCTGGTTCCCCTCGTGTGACCGGCGGGAAGTGCCGATGCTGCTGGTTCCCCTCGTGTGACCGGCGGGAAGTGCCGATGCTACTGGTTCCCCTCGTGTGACCGGCGGGAAGTGCCGATGCTGCTGGCTCACCTCGCGTGACCGGCGGGAAGTGCCGAAGCTGCTGGTTCACCTCGCGTGACCGGCGGGAAGTGCCGATGCTGCTGGTTCCCCTCGCGTGACCGGCGGGAAGTGCCGATGCTCCAGGATCCCCTCGCGTGACCGGCGGGAAGTGCCGATGCTACTGGTTCACCTCGCGTGACCGGCGGGGTGCCGATGCGTGACCGGCGGAAAGTGCCAATGTTACTCATTCCCCTCGCGTGACCGGCGGGAATTGCTGATGCTGCTGGTTCACCTCGCGTGACCGGCGGGAAGTGCCGATGCTGCTGGTTCCCCTCGCGTGACCGGCGGGAAGTGCCTATGCGGCTGGTTCACCTCGCGTGACCGGCGGGAAGTGCCGATGGTACTGGTTCACCTCGCGTGACCGGCGGGAAGTGCCGATGGTACTGGTTCACCTCGCGTGACCGGCGGGAAGTGCCAATGGTACTGGTTCACCTCGCGTGTCCGGCGGGAAGTGCCGATGGTACTGGTTTACCTCGCGTGACCGGCGGGAAGTGCCGATGCTCCTGGTTCCCCTTGCGTGAATGGCGGGAAGTGCCGATGTTACTGGTCCCCCTCGCGTGACCGGCGGGAAGTGCCGATGCTGCTGGTTCACCTCGCGTGACCGGCGGGAAGTGCCGATGGTACTGGTTCACCTCGCGTGACCGGCGGGAAGTGCCGATGGTACTGGTTCACCTCGCGTGACCGGCGGGAAGTGCCGATGGTACTGGTTTACCTCGCGTGACCGGCGGGAAGTGCCGATGCTCCTGGTTCCCCTTGCGTGAATGGCGGGAAGTGCCGATGTTACTGGTCCCCCTCGCGTGACCGGCGGGAAGTGCCGATGCTGCTGGTTCCCCTCGCGTGACTGGCGGGAAGTGCCGATGTTCCTGGTTCCCCTCGCGTGACCGGCGGGAAGTGCCGATGCTACTGGTTCCCCTCGCGTGACCGGCGGGAAATGCCGATGCTACTGGTTCCCCTCGCGTGACCGGCGGGAAGTGCCGATGCAACTGGTTCCCCTCGCGTGACCGGCGGGAAGTGCCGATGCTACTGGTTCCCCTCGCGTGACCGGCGGGAAGTGCCGATGCTACTGGTTCACCTCGCGTGACCGGCGGGAAGTGCCGATGCTACTGGTTCCCCTCGCGTGACCGGCGGGAAGTGCCGATGCTACTGGTTCCCCTCGCGTGACCGGCGGGAAGTGCCGATGCTACTGGTTCCCCTCGCGTGACCGGCGGGAAGTGCCGATGCTCCAGGATCCACTCGCGTGACCGGCGGGAAGTGCCGATGCTACTGGTTCCCCTCGCGTGACCGGCGGGAAGTGCCGATGTTCCTGGTTCCCCTCGCGTGACCGGCGGGAAGTGCCGATGCTACTGGTTCCCTTCGCGTGACCGGTGGGAAGTGCCGATGCTCCTGGTTCCCCTTGCGTGAATGGCGGGAAGTGCCGATGTTACTGGTCCCCCTCGCGTGACCGGCGGGAAGTGCCGATGCTGCTGGTTCCCCTCGCGTGACCGGCGGGAAGTGCCGATGCTCCAGGTTCCCCTCGCGTGACCGGTGGGAAGTGCCGATGCTCCAGGTTCCCCTCGCGTGACCGGTGGGAAGTGCCGATGTTCCTGGTTCCCCTCGCGTGACCGGCGGGAAGTGCCGATGCTACTGGTTCCCCTCGCGTGACCGGCGGGAAATGCCGATGCTACTGGTTCCCCTCGCGTGACCGGCGGGAAGTGCCGATGCAACTGGTTCCCCTCGCGTGACCGGCGGGAAGTGCCGATGCTACTGGTTCCCCTCGCGTGACCGGCGGGAAGTGCCGATGCTACTGGTTCACCTCGCGTGACCGGCGGGAAGTGCCGATGCTCCAGGATCCCCTCGCGTGACCGGCGGGAAGTGCCGATGCTACTGGTTCCCCTCGCATGACCGGCGGGAAATGCCGATGCTACTGGTTCCCCTCGCGTGACCGGCGGGAAGTGCCGATGCTACTGGTTCCCCTCGCGTGACCGGCGGGAAGTGCCGATGCTCCAGGATCCCCTCGCGTGACCGGCGGGAAGTGCCGATGCTACTGGTTCCCCTCGCGTGACCGGCGGGAAGTGCCGATGCTACTGGTTCCCCTCGCGTGACCGGCGGGAAGTGCCGATGCTACTGGTTCACCTCGCGTGACCGGCGGGAAGTGCCGATGCTCCAGGATCCCCTCGCGTGACCGGCGGGAAGTGCCGATGTTACTGGTTCCCCTCGCGTGACCGGCGGGAAGTGCCGATGCTCCAGGATCCCCTCGCGTGACCGGCGGGAAGTGCCGATGCTACTGATTCCCCTCGCGTGACCGGCGGGAAGTGCCGATGCTACTGGTTCCCCTCGCGTGACCGGCGGGAAGTGCCGATGCTACTGGTTCACCTCGCGTGACCGGCGGGAAGTGCCGATGCTCCAGGATCCCCTCGCGTGACCGGCGGGAAGTGCCGATGTTACTGGTTCACCTCGCGTGACCGGCGGGAAGTGCCGATGCTGCTGGTTCACCTCGCGTGACCGGCGGGAAGTGCCGATGTTACTCGTTCCCCTCGTGTGACCGGCGGGAAGTGCCGTTGTTACTCGTTCCCCTCGCGTGACCGGCGGGAAGTGCCGATGTTACTAGTTCCCCTCGCGTGACCGGTGGGAAGTGCCGATGTTACTCGTTCCCCTCGTGTGACCGGCGGGAAGTGCCGATGTTACTGGTTCACTCGCGTGACCGGCGGGAAGTGCCGATGTTACTGGTTCACTCGCGTGACCGGCGGGAAGTGCCAATGTTACTCATTCCCCTCGCGTGACCGGCGGGAAGTGCCGATGCTACTGGTTCACCTCGCATGACCGGCGGGAAGTGCCGATGCTGCTGGTTCACCTCGCGTGACCGGCGGGAAGTGCCGATGCTGCTGGTTCACCTCGCGTGACCGGCGGGAAGTGCCGATGCTCCAGGATCCACTCGCGTGACCGGCGGGAAGTGCCGATGCTGCTGGTTCCCCTCGCGTGACCGGCGGGAAGTGCCGATGGTACTGGTTCACCTCGCGTGACCGGCGGGAAGTGCCGATGCTGCTGGTTCCCCTCGCGTGACCGGCGGGAAGTGCCGATGGTACTGGTTCACCTCGCGTGACCGGCGGGAAGTGCCGATGCTGCTGGTTCCCCTCGCGTGACCGGCGGGAAGTGCCGATGGTACTGGTTCCCCTCGCGTGGCCGGCGGGAAGTGCCGATGGTACTGGTTCCCCTCGCGTGACCGGCGGGAAGTGCCGATGCTGCTGGTTCCCCTCGCGTGACCGGCGGGGTGCCGATGCGTGACCGGCGGAAAGTGCCAATGTTACTCATTCCCCTCGCGTGACCGGCGGGAATTGCCGATGCTGCTGGTTCACCTCGCGTGACCGGCGGGAAGTGCCGATGCTGCTGGTTCCCCTCGTGTGACCGGCGGGAAGTGCCGATGCTACTGGTTCCCCTCGTGTGACCGGCGGGAAGTGCCGATGCTGCTGGTTCCCCTCGTGTGACCGGCGGGAAGTGCCGATGCTGCTGGTTCCCCTCGTGTGACCGGCGGGAAGTGCCGATGCTGCTGGTTCCCCTCTTGTGACCGGCGGGAAGTGCCGATGCTACTGGTTCCCCTCGTGTGACCGGCGGGAAGTGCCGAAGCTGCTGGTTCACCTCGCGTGACCGGCGGGAAGTGCCGATGCTGCTGGTTCCCCTCGCGTGACCGGCGGGAAGTGCCGATGCTCCAGGATCCCCTCGCGTGACCGGCGGGAAGTGCCGATGCTACTGGTTCACCTCGCGTGACCGGCGGGGTGCCGATGCGTGACCGGCGGAAAGTGCCAATGTTACTCATTCCCCTCGCGTGACCGGCGGGAATTGCCGATGCTGCTGGTTCACCTCGCGTGACCGGCGGGAAGTGCCGATGCTGCTGGTTCCCCTCGCGTGACCGGCGGGAAGTGCCTATGCGGCTGGTTCACCTCGCGTGACCGGCGGGAAGTGCCGATGGTACTGGTTCACCTCGCGTGACCGGCGGGAAGTGCCGATGGTACTGGTTCACCTCGCGTGACCGGCGGGAAGTGCCAATGGTACTGGTTCACCTCGCGTGTCCGGCGGGAAGTGCCGATGGTACTGGTTTACCTCGCGTGACCGGCGGGAAGTGCCGATGCTCCTGGTTCCCCTTGCGTGAATGGCGGGAAGTGCCGATGTTACTGGTCCCCCTCGCGTGACCGGCGGGAAGTGCCGATGCTGCTGGTTCCCCTCGCGTGACCGGCGGGAAGTGCCGATGTTCCTGGTTCCCCTCGCGTGACCGGCGGGAAGTGCCGATGCTACTGGTTCCCCTCGCGTGACCGGCGGGAAATGCCGATGCTACTGGTTCCCCTCGCGTGACCGGCGGGAAGTGCCGATGCAACTGGTTCCCCTCGCGTGACCGGCGGGAAGTGCCGATGCTACTGGTTCCCCTCGCGTGACCGGCGGGAAGTGCCGATGCTACTGGTTCCCCTCGCGTGACCGGCGGGAAGTGCCGATGCTACTGGTTCCCCTCGCGTGACCGGCGGGAAGTGCCGATGCTCCAGGATCCACTCGCGTGACCGGCGGGAAGTGCCGATGCTACTGGTTCCCCTCGCGTGACCGGCGGGAAGTGCCGATGTTCCTGGTTCCCCTCGCGTGACCGGCGGGAAGTGCCGATGCTACTGGTTCCCCTCGCGTGACCGGCGGGAAATGCCGATGCTACTGGTTCCCCTCGCGTGACCGGCGGGAAGTGCCGATGCAACTGGTTCCCCTCGCGTGACCGGCGGGAAATGCCGATGCTACTGGTTCCCCTCGCGTGACCGGCGGGAAGTGCCGATGCAACTGGTTCCCCTCGCGTGACCGGCGGGAAGTGCCGATGCTCCTGGTTCCCCTTGCGTGAATGGCGGGAAGTGCCGATGTTACTGGTCCCCCTCGCGTGAATGGCGGGAAGTGCCGATGTTACTGGTCCCCCTCGCGTGACCGGCGGGAAGTGCCGATGCTGCTGGTTCCCCTCGCGTGACCGGTGGGAAGTGCCGATGCTCCAGGTTCCCCTCGCGTGACCGGTGGGAAGTGCCGATGCTCCAGGTTCCCCTCGCGTGACCGGCGGGAAGTGCCGATGTTCCTGGTTCCCCTCGCGTGACCGGCGGGAAGTGCCGATGGTACAGGTTCCCCTCGCGTGACCGGCGGGAAGTGCTGATGCTACTGGTTCCCCTCGCGTGACCGGCGGGAAGTACCGATGTTACTCGTTCCCCTCGCGTGACCGGCGGGAAGTGCCGATGCTACTGGTTCCCCTCGCGTGACCGGCGGGAAGTGCCGATGCTCCAGGTTCCCCTCGCGTGACCGGTGGGAAGTGCCGATGGTACTGGTTCACCTCGCGTGACCGGCGGGAAGTGACGATGCTGCTGGTTCCCTTCGCGTGACCGGTGGGAAGTGACGATGCTCCTGGTTCCCCTTGCGTGAATGGCGGGAAGTGCCGATGTTACTGGTCCCCCTCGCGTGACCGGCGGGAAGTGCCGATGCTGCTGGTTCCCCTCGCGTGACCGGCGGGAAGTGCCGATGCTCCAGGTTCCCCTCGCGTGACCGGTGGGAAGTGCCGATGCTCCAGGTTCCCCTCGCGTGTCCGGCGGGAAGTGCCGATGTTCCTGGTTCCCCTCGCGTGACCGGCGGGAAGTGCCGATGCTACTGGTTCCCCTCGCGTGACCGGCGGGAAATACCGATGCTACTGGTTCCCCTCGCGTGACCGGCGGGAAGTGCCGATGCAACTGGTTCCCCGCGCGTGACCGGCGGGAAGTGCCGATGCTACTGGTTCCCCTCGCGTGACCGGCGGGAAATGCCGATGCTACTGGTTCCCCTCGCGTGACCGGCGGGAAGTGCTGATGCTCCAGGATCCCCTCGCGTGACCGGCGGGAAGTGCCGATGCTCCAGGATCCCCTCGCGTGACCGGCGGGAAGTGCCGATGCTACTGGTTCCCCTCGCGTGACCGGCGGGAAGTGCCGATGCAACTGGTTCCCCTCGCGTGACCGGCGGGAAATGCCGATGCTACTGGTTCCCCTCGCGTGACCGGCGGGAAGTGCCGATGCTACTGGTTCCCCTCGCGTGACCGGCGGGAAGTGCCGATGCTACTGGTTCCCCTCGCGTGACCGGCGGGAAGTGCCGATGCTACTGGTTCACCTCGCGTGACCGGCGAGAAGTGCCGAAGCCCCAGGATCCCCTCGCGTGACCGGCGGGAAGTGCCGATGTTACTGGTTCACCTCGCGTGACCGGCGGGAAGTGCCGATGCTGCTGGTTCACCTCGCGTGACCGGCGGGAAGTGCCGATGTTACTCGTTCCCCTCGTGTGACCGGCGGGAAGTGCCGATGTTACTCGTTCCCCTCGTGTGACCGGCGGGAAGTGCCGTTGTTACTCGTTCCCCTCGCGTGACCGGCGGGAAGTGCCGATGCTACTGGTTCACCTCGCGTGACCGGCGGGAAGTGCCGATGTTACTCATTCCCCTCGTGTGACCGGCGGGAAGTGCCGATGTTCCTGGTTCCCCTCGCGTGACCGGCGGGAAGTGCCGATGCTACTGGTTCCCTTCGCGTGACCGGTGGGAAGTGCCGATGTTACTCATTCCCCTCGTGTGACCGGCGGGAAGTGCCGATGTTACTGGTTCCCCTCGCGTGACCGGCGGGAAGTGCCGATGCTACTGGTTCCCTTCGCGTGACCGGTGGGAAGTGCCGATGTTACTCATTCCCCTCGTGTGACCGGCGGGAAGTGCCGATGTTCCTGGTTCCCCTCGCGTGACCGGCGGGAAGTGCCGATGCTACTGGTTCCCTTCGCGTGACCGGTGGGAAGTGCCGATGTTACTCATTCCCCTCGTGTGACCGGCGGGAAGTGCCGATGTTCCTGGTTCCCCTCGCGTGACCGGCGGGAAGTGCCGATGCTACTGGTTCCCTTCGCGTGACCGGTGGGAAGTGCCGATGCTCCTGGTTCCCCTTGCGTGAATGGCGGGAAGTGCCGATGTTACTGGTCCCCCTCGCGTGACCGGCGGGAAGTGCCGATGCTGCTGGTTCCCCTCGCGTGACCGGCGGGAAGTGCCGATGTTCCTGGTTCCCCTCGCGTGACCGGCGGGAAGTGCCGATGCTACTGGTTCCCCTCGCGTGACCGGCGGGAAATGCCGATGCTACTGGTTCCCCTCGCGTGACCGGCGGGAAGTGCCGATGCTGCTGGTTCCCCTCGCGTGACCGGCGGGAAGTGCCGATGCTCCAGGATCCCCTCGCGTGACCGGCGGGAAGTGCCGATGCTGCTGGTTCCCCTCGCGTGACCGGCGGGAAGTGCCGATGGTACTGGTTCCCCTCGCGTGGCCGGCGGGAAGTGCCGATGGTACTGGTTCCCCTCGCGTGACCGGCGGGAAGTGCCGATGCTGCTGGTTCCCCTCGCGTGACCGGCGGGGTGCCGATGCGTGACCGGCGGAAAGTGCCAATGTTACTCATTCCCCTCGCGTGACCGGCGGGAATTGCCGACGCTGCTGGTTCACCTCGCGTGACCGGCGGGAAGTGCCGATGCTGCTGGTTCCCCTCGCGTGACCGGCGGGAAGTGCCGATGTTACTCGTTCCCCTCGCGTGACCAGCGGGAAGTGCCGATGCTGCTGGTTCACCTCGCGTGACCGGCGGGAAGTGCCAAAGCTACTGGTTCCCCTCGCGTGACCGGCGGGAAGTGCCGATGCTACTGGTTCCCCTCGTGTGACCGGCGGGAAGTGCCGATGCTGCTGGTTCCCCTCGTGTGACCGGCGGGAAGTGCCGATGCTACTGGTTCCCCTCGTGTGACCGGCGGGAAGTGCCGATGCTGCTGGTTCCCCTCGTGTGACCGGCGGGAAGTGCCGATGCTGCTGGTTCCCCTCGTGTGACCGGCGGGAAGTGCCGATGCTGCTGGTTCCCCTCGTGTGACCGGCGGGAAGTGCCGATGCTACTGGTTCCCCTCGTGTGACCGGCGGGAAGTGCCGATGCTGCTGGCTCACCTCGCGTGACCGGCGGGAAGTGCCGAAGCTGCTGGTTCACCTCGCGTGACCGGCGGGAAGTGCCGATGCTGCTGGTTCCCCTCGCGTGACCGGCGGGAAGTGCCGATGCTCCAGGATCCCCTCGCGTGACCGGCGGGAAGTGCCGATGCTACTGGTTCACCTCGCGTGACCGGCGGGGTGCCGATGCGTGACCGGCGGAAAGTGCCAATGTTACTCATTCCCCTCGCGTGACCGGCGGGAATTGCTGATGCTGCTGGTTCACCTCGCGTGACCGGCGGGAAGTGCCGATGCTGCTGGTTCCCCTCGCGTGACCGGCGGGAAGTGCCTATGCGGCTGGTTCACCTCGCGTGACCGGCGGGAAGTGCCGATGGTACTGGTTCACCTCGCGTGACCGGCGGGAAGTGCCGATGGTACTGGTTCACCTCGCGTGACCGGCGGGAAGTGCCAATGGTACTGGTTCACCTCGCGTGTCCGGCGGGAAGTGCCGATGGTACTGGTTTACCTCGCGTGACCGGCGGGAAGTGCCGATGCTCCTGGTTCCCCTTGCGTGAATGGCGGGAAGTGCCGATGTTACTGGTCCCCCTCGCGTGACCGGCGGGAAGTGCCGATGCTGCTGGTTCACCTCGCGTGACCGGCGGGAAGTGCCGATGGTACTGGTTCACCTCGCGTGACCGGCGGGAAGTGCCGATGGTACTGGTTCACCTCGCGTGACCGGCGGGAAGTGCCGATGGTACTGGTTTACCTCGCGTGACCGGCGGGAAGTGCCGATGCTCCTGGTTCCCCTTGCGTGAATGGCGGGAAGTGCCGATGTTACTGGTCCCCCTCGCGTGACCGGCGGGAAGTGCCGATGCTGCTGGTTCCCCTCGCGTGACTGGCGGGAAGTGCCGATGTTCCTGGTTCCCCTCGCGTGACCGGCGGGAAGTGCCGATGCTACTGGTTCCCCTCGCGTGACCGGCGGGAAATGCCGATGCTACTGGTTCCCCTCGCGTGACCGGCGGGAAGTGCCGATGCAACTGGTTCCCCTCGCGTGACCGGCGGGAAGTGCCGATGCTACTGGTTCCCCTCGCGTGACCGGCGGGAAGTGCCGATGCTACTGGTTCACCTCGCGTGACCGGCGGGAAGTGCCGATGCTACTGGTTCCCCTCGCGTGACCGGCGGGAAGTGCCGATGCTACTGGTTCCCCTCGCGTGACCGGCGGGAAGTGCCGATGCTACTGGTTCCCCTCGCGTGACCGGCGGGAAGTGCCGATGCTCCAGGATCCACTCGCGTGACCGGCGGGAAGTGCCGATGCTACTGGTTCCCCTCGCGTGACCGGCGGGAAGTGCCGATGTTCCTGGTTCCCCTCGCGTGACCGGCGGGAAGTGCCGATGCTACTGGTTCCCTTCGCGTGACCGGTGGGAAGTGCCGATGCTCCTGGTTCCCCTTGCGTGAATGGCGGGAAGTGCCGATGTTACTGGTCCCCCTCGCGTGACCGGCGGGAAGTGCCGATGCTGCTGGTTCCCCTCGCGTGACCGGCGGGAAGTGCCGATGCTCCAGGTTCCCCTCGCGTGACCGGTGGGAAGTGCCGATGCTCCAGGTTCCCCTCGCGTGACCGGTGGGAAGTGCCGATGTTCCTGGTTCCCCTCGCGTGACCGGCGGGAAGTGCCGATGCTACTGGTTCCCCTCGCGTGACCGGCGGGAAATGCCGATGCTACTGGTTCCCCTCGCGTGACCGGCGGGAAGTGCCGATGCAACTGGTTCCCCTCGCGTGACCGGCGGGAAGTGCCGATGCTACTGGTTCCCCTCGCGTGACCGGCGGGAAGTGCCGATGCTACTGGTTCACCTCGCGTGACCGGCGGGAAGTGCCGATGCTCCAGGATCCCCTCGCGTGACCGGCGGGAAGTGCCGATGCTACTGGTTCCCCTCGCATGACCGGCGGGAAATGCCGATGCTACTGGTTCCCCTCGCGTGACCGGCGGGAAGTGCCGATGCTACTGGTTCCCCTCGCGTGACCGGCGGGAAGTGCCGATGCTCCAGGATCCCCTCGCGTGACCGGCGGGAAGTGCCGATGCTACTGGTTCCCCTCGCGTGACCGGCGGGAAGTGCCGATGCTACTGGTTCACCTCGCGTGACCGGCGGGAAGTGCCGATGCTCCAGGATCCCCTCGCGTGACCGGCGGGAAGTGCCGATGTTACTGGTTCCCCTCGCGTGACCGGCGGGAAGTGCCGATGCTCCAGGATCCCCTCGCGTGACCGGCGGGAAGTGCCGATGCTACTGATTCCCCTCGCGTGACCGGCGGGAAGTGCCGATGCTACTGGTTCCCCTCGCGTGACCGGCGGGAAGTGCCGATGCTACTGGTTCACCTCGCGTGACCGGCGGGAAGTGCCGATGCTCCAGGATCCCCTCGCGTGACCGGCGGGAAGTGCCGATGTTACTGGTTCACCTCGCGTGACCGGCGGGAAGTGCCGATGCTGCTGGTTCACCTCGCGTGACCGGCGGGAAGTGCCGATGTTACTCGTTCCCCTCGTGTGACCGGCGGGAAGTGCCGTTGTTACTCGTTCCCCTCGCGTGACCGGCGGGAAGTGCCGATGTTACTAGTTCCCCTCGCGTGACCGGTGGGAAGTGCCGATGTTACTCGTTCCCCTCGTGTGACCGGCGGGAAGTGCCGATGTTACTGGTTCACTCGCGTGACCGGCGGGAAGTGCCGATGTTACTGGTTCACTCGCGTGACCGGCGGGAAGTGCCAATGTTACTCATTCCCCTCGCGTGACCGGCGGGAAGTGCCGATGCTACTGGTTCACCTCGCATGACCGGCGGGAAGTGCCGATGCTGCTGGTTCACCTCGCGTGACCGGCGGGAAGTGCCGATGCTGCTGGTTCACCTCGCGTGACCGGCGGGAAGTGCCGATGCTCCAGGATCCACTCGCGTGACCGGCGGGAAGTGCCGATGCTGCTGGTTCCCCTCGCGTGACCGGCGGGAAGTGCCGATGGTACTGGTTCACCTCGCGTGACCGGCGGGAAGTGCCGATGCTGCTGGTTCCCCTCGCGTGACCGGCGGGAAGTGCCGATGGTACTGGTTCACCTCGCGTGACCGGCGGGAAGTGCCGATGCTGCTGGTTCCCCTCGCGTGACCGGCGGGAAGTGCCGATGGTACTGGTTCCCCTCGCGTGGCCGGCGGGAAGTGCCGATGGTACTGGTTCCCCTCGCGTGACCGGCGGGAAGTGCCGATGCTGCTGGTTCCCCTCGCGTGACCGGCGGGGTGCCGATGCGTGACCGGCGGAAAGTGCCAATGTTACTCATTCCCCTCGCGTGACCGGCGGGAATTGCCGATGCTGCTGGTTCACCTCGCGTGACCGGCGGGAAGTGCCGATGCTGCTGGTTCCCCTCGTGTGACCGGCGGGAAGTGCCGATGCTACTGGTTCCCCTCGTGTGACCGGCGGGAAGTGCCGATGCTGCTGGTTCCCCTCGTGTGACCGGCGGGAAGTGCCGATGCTGCTGGTTCCCCTCGTGTGACCGGCGGGAAGTGCCGATGCTGCTGGTTCCCCTCTTGTGACCGGCGGGAAGTGCCGATGCTACTGGTTCCCCTCGTGTGACCGGCGGGAAGTGCCGAAGCTGCTGGTTCACCTCGCGTGACCGGCGGGAAGTGCCGATGCTGCTGGTTCCCCTCGCGTGACCGGCGGGAAGTGCCGATGCTCCAGGATCCCCTCGCGTGACCGGCGGGAAGTGCCGATGCTACTGGTTCACCTCGCGTGACCGGCGGGGTGCCGATGCGTGACCGGCGGAAAGTGCCAATGTTACTCATTCCCCTCGCGTGACCGGCGGGAATTGCCGATGCTGCTGGTTCACCTCGCGTGACCGGCGGGAAGTGCCGATGCTGCTGGTTCCCCTCGCGTGACCGGCGGGAAGTGCCTATGCGGCTGGTTCACCTCGCGTGACCGGCGGGAAGTGCCGATGGTACTGGTTCACCTCGCGTGACCGGCGGGAAGTGCCGATGGTACTGGTTCACCTCGCGTGACCGGCGGGAAGTGCCAATGGTACTGGTTCACCTCGCGTGTCCGGCGGGAAGTGCCGATGGTACTGGTTTACCTCGCGTGACCGGCGGGAAGTGCCGATGCTCCTGGTTCCCCTTGCGTGAATGGCGGGAAGTGCCGATGTTACTGGTCCCCCTCGCGTGACCGGCGGGAAGTGCCGATGCTGCTGGTTCCCCTCGCGTGACCGGCGGGAAGTGCCGATGTTCCTGGTTCCCCTCGCGTGACCGGCGGGAAGTGCCGATGCTACTGGTTCCCCTCGCGTGACCGGCGGGAAATGCCGATGCTACTGGTTCCCCTCGCGTGACCGGCGGGAAGTGCCGATGCAACTGGTTCCCCTCGCGTGACCGGCGGGAAGTGCCGATGCTACTGGTTCCCCTCGCGTGACCGGCGGGAAGTGCCGATGCTACTGGTTCCCCTCGCGTGACCGGCGGGAAGTGCCGATGCTACTGGTTCCCCTCGCGTGACCGGCGGGAAGTGCCGATGCTCCAGGATCCACTCGCGTGACCGGCGGGAAGTGCCGATGCTACTGGTTCCCCTCGCGTGACCGGCGGGAAGTGCCGATGTTCCTGGTTCCCCTCGCGTGACCGGCGGGAAGTGCCGATGCTACTGGTTCCCCTCGCGTGACCGGCGGGAAATGCCGATGCTACTGGTTCCCCTCGCGTGACCGGCGGGAAGTGCCGATGCAACTGGTTCCCCTCGCGTGACCGGCGGGAAATGCCGATGCTACTGGTTCCCCTCGCGTGACCGGCGGGAAGTGCCGATGCAACTGGTTCCCCTCGCGTGACCGGCGGGAAGTGCCGATGCTCCTGGTTCCCCTTGCGTGAATGGCGGGAAGTGCCGATGTTACTGGTCCCCCTCGCGTGAATGGCGGGAAGTGCCGATGTTACTGGTCCCCCTCGCGTGACCGGCGGGAAGTGCCGATGCTGCTGGTTCCCCTCGCGTGACCGGTGGGAAGTGCCGATGCTCCAGGTTCCCCTCGCGTGACCGGTGGGAAGTGCCGATGCTCCAGGTTCCCCTCGCGTGACCGGCGGGAAGTGCCGATGTTCCTGGTTCCCCTCGCGTGACCGGCGGGAAGTGCCGATGGTACAGGTTCCCCTCGCGTGACCGGCGGGAAGTGCTGATGCTACTGGTTCCCCTCGCGTGACCGGCGGGAAGTACCGATGTTACTCGTTCCCCTCGCGTGACCGGCGGGAAGTGCCGATGCTACTGGTTCCCCTCGCGTGACCGGCGGGAAGTGCCGATGCTCCAGGTTCCCCTCGCGTGACCGGTGGGAAGTGCCGATGGTACTGGTTCACCTCGCGTGACCGGCGGGAAGTGACGATGCTGCTGGTTCCCTTCGCGTGACCGGTGGGAAGTGACGATGCTCCTGGTTCCCCTTGCGTGAATGGCGGGAAGTGCCGATGTTACTGGTCCCCCTCGCGTGACCGGCGGGAAGTGCCGATGCTGCTGGTTCCCCTCGCGTGACCGGCGGGAAGTGCCGATGCTCCAGGTTCCCCTCGCGTGACCGGTGGGAAGTGCCGATGCTCCAGGTTCCCCTCGCGTGTCCGGCGGGAAGTGCCGATGTTCCTGGTTCCCCTCGCGTGACCGGCGGGAAGTGCCGATGCTACTGGTTCCCCTCGCGTGACCGGCGGGAAATACCGATGCTACTGGTTCCCCTCGCGTGACCGGCGGGAAGTGCCGATGCAACTGGTTCCCCGCGCGTGACCGGCGGGAAGTGCCGATGCTACTGGTTCCCCTCGCGTGACCGGCGGGAAATGCCGATGCTACTGGTTCCCCTCGCGTGACCGGCGGGAAGTGCTGATGCTCCAGGATCCCCTCGCGTGACCGGCGGGAAGTGCCGATGCTCCAGGATCCCCTCGCGTGACCGGCGGGAAGTGCCGATGCTACTGGTTCCCCTCGCGTGACCGGCGGGAAGTGCCGATGCAACTGGTTCCCCTCGCGTGACCGGCGGGAAATGCCGATGCTACTGGTTCCCCTCGCGTGACCGGCGGGAAGTGCCGATGCTACTGGTTCCCCTCGCGTGACCGGCGGGAAGTGCCGATGCTACTGGTTCCCCTCGCGTGACCGGCGGGAAGTGCCGATGCTACTGGTTCACCTCGCGTGACCGGCGAGAAGTGCCGAAGCCCCAGGATCCCCTCGCGTGACCGGCGGGAAGTGCCGATGTTACTGGTTCACCTCGCGTGACCGGCGGGAAGTGCCGATGCTGCTGGTTCACCTCGCGTGACCGGCGGGAAGTGCCGATGTTACTCGTTCCCCTCGTGTGACCGGCGGGAAGTGCCGATGTTACTCGTTCCCCTCGTGTGACCGGCGGGAAGTGCCGTTGTTACTCGTTCCCCTCGCGTGACCGGCGGGAAGTGCCGATGCTACTGGTTCACCTCGCGTGACCGGCGGGAAGTGCCGATGTTACTCATTCCCCTCGTGTGACCGGCGGGAAGTGCCGATGTTCCTGGTTCCCCTCGCGTGACCGGCGGGAAGTGCCGATGCTACTGGTTCCCTTCGCGTGACCGGTGGGAAGTGCCGATGTTACTCATTCCCCTCGTGTGACCGGCGGGAAGTGCCGATGTTACTGGTTCCCCTCGCGTGACCGGCGGGAAGTGCCGATGCTACTGGTTCCCTTCGCGTGACCGGTGGGAAGTGCCGATGTTACTCATTCCCCTCGTGTGACCGGCGGGAAGTGCCGATGTTCCTGGTTCCCCTCGCGTGACCGGCGGGAAGTGCCGATGCTACTGGTTCCCTTCGCGTGACCGGTGGGAAGTGCCGATGTTACTCATTCCCCTCGTGTGACCGGCGGGAAGTGCCGATGTTCCTGGTTCCCCTCGCGTGACCGGCGGGAAGTGCCGATGCTACTGGTTCCCTTCGCGTGACCGGTGGGAAGTGCCGATGCTCCTGGTTCCCCTTGCGTGAATGGCGGGAAGTGCCGATGTTACTGGTCCCCCTCGCGTGACCGGCGGGAAGTGCCGATGCTGCTGGTTCCCCTCGCGTGACCGGCGGGAAGTGCCGATGCTCCAGGTTCCCCTCGCGTGACCGGTGGGAAGTGCCGATGCTCCAGGTTCCCCTCGCGTGACCGGTGGGAAGTGCCGATGTTCCTGGTTCCCCTCGCGTGACCGGCGGGAAGTGCCGATGCTACTGGTTCCCCTCGCGTGACCGGCGGGAAATGCCGATGCTACTGGTTCCCCTCGCGTGACCGGCGGGAAGTGCCGATGCAACTGGTTCCCCTCGCGTGACCGGCGGGAAGTGCCGATGCTACTGGTTCCCCTCGCGTGACCGGCGGGAAGTGCCGATGCTACTGGTTCACCTCGCGTGACCGGCGGGAAGTGCCGATGCTCCAGGATCCCCTCGCGTGTCCGGCGGGAAGTGCCGATGCTACTAGTTCCCCTCGCATGACCGGCGGGAAATGCCGATGCTACTGGTTCCCCTCGCGTGACCAGCGGGAAGTGCCGATGCTACTGGTTCCCCTCGCGTGACCGGCGGGAAGTGCCGATGCTACTGGTTCCCCTCGCGTGACCGGCGGGAAGTGCCGATGCTACTGGTTCACCTCGCGTGACCGGCGGGAAGTGCCGATGCTCCAGGATCCCCTCGCGTGACCGGCGGGAAGTGCCGATGTTACTGGTTCACCTCGCGTGACCGGCGGGAAGTGCCGATGCTGCTGGTTCACCTCGCGTGACCGGCGGGAAGTGCCGATGTTACTCGTTCCCCTCGTGTGACCGGCGGGAAGTGCCGTTGTTACTCGTTCCCCTCGCGTGACCGGCGGGAAGTGCCGATGTTACTAGTTCCCCTCGCGTGACCGGTGGGAAGTGCCGATGTTACTCGTTCCCCTCGTGTGACCGGCGGGAAGTGCCAATGTTACTGGTTCCCCTCGCGTGACCGGCGGGAAGTGCCGATGCTACTGGTTCACCTCGCGTGACCGGCGGGAAGTGCCGATGTTACTGGTTCACTCGCGTGACCGGCGGGAAGTGCCGATGTTACTGGTTCACTCGCGTGACCGGCGGGAAGTGCCAATGTTACTCATTCCCCTCGTGTGACCGGCGGGAAGTGCCGATGCTACTGGTTCACCTCGCATGACCGGCGGGAAGTGCCGATGCTGCTGGTTCACCTCGCGTGACCGGCGGGAAGTGCCGATGCTGCTGGTTCACCTCGCGTGACCGGCGGGAAGTGCCGATGCTCCAGGATCCCCTCGCGTGACCGGCGGGAAGTGCCGATGGTACTGGTTCACCTCGCGTGACCGGCGGGAAGTGCCGATGCTGCTGGTTCCCCTCGCGTGACCGGCGGGAAGTGCCGATGGTACTGGTTCACCTCGCGTGACCGGCGGGAAGTGCCGATGCTGCTGGTTCCCCTCGCGTGACCGGCGGGAAGTGCCGATGGTACTGGTTCCCCTCGCGTGGCCGGCGGGAAGTGCCGATGGTACTGGTTCCCCTCGCGTGACCGGCGGGAAGTGCCGATGCTGCTGGTTCCCCTCGCGTGACCGGCGGGGTGCCGATGCGTGACCGGCGGAAAGTGCCAATGTTACTCATTCCCCTCGCGTGACCGGCGGGAATTGCCGATGCTGCTGGTTCACCTCGCGTGACCGGCGGGAAGTGCCGATGCTGCTGGTTCCCCTCGCGTGACCGGCGGGAAGTGCCGATGTTACTCGTTCCCCTCGCGTGACCAGCGGGAAGTGCCGATGCTGCTGGTTCACCTCGCGTGACCGGCGGGAAGTGCCAATGCTACTGGTTCCCCTCGCGTGACCGGCGGGAAGTGCCGATGCTACTGGTTCCCCTCGTGTGACCGGCGGGAAGTGCCGATGCTGCTGGTTCCCCTCGTGTGACCGGCGGGAAGTGCCGATGCTACTGGTTCCCCTCGTGTGACCGGCAGGAAGTGCCGATGCTGCTGGTTCCCCTCGTGTGACCGGCGGGAAGTGCCGATGCTGCTGGTTCCCCTCGTGTGACCGGCGGGAAGTGCCGATGCTGCTGGTTCCCCTCGTGTGACCGGCGGGAAGTGCCGATGCTACTGGTTCCCCTCGTGTGACCGGCGGGAAGTGCCGAAGCTGCTGGTTCACCTCGCGTGACCGGCGGGAAGTGCCGATGCTGCTGGTTCCCCTCGCGTGGCCGGCGGGAAGTGCCGATGCTGCTGGTTCACCTCGTGTGACCGGCGGGAAGTGCCGATGGTACTGGTTCACCTCGCGTGACCGGCGGGGTGCCGATGCGTGACCGGCGGAAAGTGCCAATGTTACTCATTCCCCTCGCGTGACCAGCGGGAATTGCCGATGCTGCTGGTTCACCTCGCGTGACCGGCGGGAAGTGCCGATGCTGCTGGTTCCCCTCGCGTGACCGGCGGGAAGTGCCTATGCGGCTGGTTCACCTCGCGTGACCGGCGGGAAGTGCCGATGGTACTGGTTCACCTCGCGTGACCGGCGGGAAGTGCCGATGCTACTGGTTCACCTCGCGTGACCGGCGGGAAGTGCCAATGGTACTGGTTCACCTCGCGTGTCCGGCGGGAAGTGCCGATGGTACTGGTTTACCTCGCGTGACCGGCGGGAAGTGCCGATGCTGCTGGTTCCCCTCGCGTGACCGGCGGGAAGTGCCGATGTTCCTGGTTCCCCTCGCGTGACCGGCGGGAAGTGCCGATGCTACTGGTTCCCCTCGCGTGACCGGCGGGAAATGCCGATGCTACTGGTTCCCCTCGCGTGACCGGCGGGAAGTGCCGATGCAACTGGTTCCCCTCGCGTGACCGGCGGGAAGTGCCGATGCTACTGGTTCCCCTCGCGTGACCGGCGGGAAGTGCCGATGCTACTGGTTCCCCTCGCGTGACCGGCGGGAAGTGCCGATGCTACTGGTTCCCCTCGCGTGACCGGCGGGAAGTGCCGATGCTCCAGGATCCACTCGCGTGACCGGCGGGAAGTGCCGATGCTACTGGTTCCCCTCGCGTGACCGGCGGGAAGTGCCGATGTTCCTGGTTCCCCTCGCGTGACCGGCGGGAAGTGCCGATGCTACTGGTTCCCCTCGCGTGACCGGCGGGAAATGCCGATGCTACTGGTTCCCCTCGCGTGACCGGCGGGAAGTGCCGATGCAACTGGTTCCCCTCGCGTGACCGGCGGGAAATGCCGATGCTACTGGTTCCCCTCGCGTGACCGGCGGGAAGTGCCGATGCAACTGGTTCCCCTCGCGTGACCGGCGGGAAGTGCCGATGCTCCTGGTTCCCCTTGCGTGACCGGCGGGAAGTGCCGATGCAACTGGTTCCCCTCGCGTGACCGGCGGGAAATGCCGATGCTACTGGTTCCCCTCGCGTGACCAGCGGGAAGTGCCGATGCTACTGGTTCCCCTCGCGTGACCGGCGGGAAGTGCCGATGCTACTGGTTCCCCTCGCGTGACCGGCGGGAAGTGCCGATGGTACTGGTTTACCTCGCGTGACCGGCGGGAAGTGCCGATGCTCCTGGTTCCCCTTGCGTGAATGGCGGGAAGTGCCGATGTTACTGGTCCCCCTCGCGTGACCGGCGGGAAGTGCCGATGCTGCTGGTTCCCCTCGCGTGACCGGCGGGAAGTGCCGATGTTCCTGGTTCCCCTCGCGTGACCGGCGGGAAGTGCCGATGCTACTGGTTCCCCTCGCGTGACCGGCGGGAAATGCCGATGCTACTGGTTCCCCTCGCGTGACCGGCGGGAAGTGCCGATGCAACTGGTTCCCCTCGCGTGACCGGCGGGAAGTGCCGATGCTACTGGTTCCCCTCGCGTGACCGGCGGGAAGTGCCGATGCTACTGGTTCCCCTCGCGTGACCGGCGGGAAGTGCCGATGCTACTGGTTCCCCTCGCGTGACCGGCGGGAAGTGCCGATGCTCCAGGATCCACTCGCGTGACCGGCGGGAAGTGCCGATGCTACTGGTTCCCCTCGCGTGACCGGCGGGAAGTGCCGATGTTCCTGGTTCCCCTCGCGTGACCGGCGGGAAGTGCCGATGCTACTGGTTCCCCTCGCGTGACCGGTGGGAAGTGCCGATGCTACTGGTTCCCCTCGCGTGACCGGCGGGAAGTGCCGATGCTACTGGTTCCCCTCGCGTGACCGGTGGGAAGTGCCGATGCTACTGGTTCCCCTCGCGTGACCGGCGGGAAATGCCGATGCTACTGGTTCCCCTCGCGTGACCGGCGGGAAGTGCCGATGCAACTGGTTCCCCTCGCGTGACCGGCGGGAAATGCCGATGCTACTGGTTCCCCTCGCGTGACCGGCGGGAAGTGCCGATGCAACTGGTTCCCCTCGCGTGACCGGCGGGAAGTGCCGATGCTCCTGGTTCCCCTTGCGTGAATGGCGGGAAGTGCCGATGTTACTGGTCCCCCTCGCGTGAATGGCGGGAAGTGCCGATGTTACTGGTCCCCCTCGCGTGACCGGCGGGAAGTGCCGATGCTGCTGGTTCCCCTCGCGTGACCGGTGGGAAGTGCCGATGTTCCTGGTTCCCCTCGCGTGACCGGCGGGAAGTGCCGATGGTACAGGTTCCCCTCGCGTGACCGGCGGGAAGTGCTGATGCTACTGGTTCCCCTCGCGTGACCGGCGGGAAGTGCCGATGTTACTCGTTCCCCTCGCGTGACCGGCGGGAAGTGCCGATGCTACTGGTTCCCCTCGCGTGACCGGCGGGAAGTGCCGATGCTCCAGGTTCCCCTCGCGTGACCGGTGGGAAGTGCCGATGGTACTGGTTCACCTCGCGTGACCGGCGGGAAGTGACGATGCTGCTGGTTCCCTTCGCGTGACCGGTGGGAAGTGACGATGCTCCTGGTTCCCCTTGCGTGAATGGCGGGAAGTGCCGATGTTACTGGTCCCCCTCGCGTGACCGGCGGGAAGTGCCGATGCTGCTGGTTCCCCTCGCGTGACCGGCGGGAAGTGCCGATGCTCCAGGTTCCCCTCGCGTGACCGGTGGGAAGTGCCGATGCTCCAGGTTCCCCTCGCGTGTCCGGCGGGAAGTGCCGATGTTCCTGGTTCCCCTCGCGTGACCGGCGGGAAGTGCCGATGCTACTGGTTCCCCTCGCGTGACCGGCGGGAAATACCGATGCTACTGGTTCCCCTCGCGTGACCGGCGGGAAGTGCCGATGCAACTGGTTCCCCGCGCGTGACCGGCGGGAAGTGCCGATGCTACTGGTTCCCCTCGCGTGACCGGCGGGAAATGCCGATGCTACTGGTTCCCCGCGCGTGACCGGCGGGAAGTGCCGATGCTACTGGTTCCCCTCGCGTGACCGGCGGGAAGTGCTGATGCTCCAGGATCCCCTCGCGTGACCGGCGGGAAGTGCCGATGCTCCAGGATCCCCTCGCGTGACCGGCGGGAAGTGCCGATGCTACTGGTTCCCCTCGCGTGACCGGCGGGAAGTGCCGATGCAACTGGTTCCCCTCGCGTGACCGGCGGGAAATGCCGATGCTACTGGTTCCCCTCGCGTGACCAGCGGGAAGTGCCGATGCTACTGGTTCCCCTCGCGTGACCGGCGGGAAGTGCCGATGCTACTGGTTCCCCTCGCGTGACCGGCGGGAAGTGCCGATGCTACTGGTTCACCTCGCGTGACCGGCGAGAAGTGCCGAAGCTCCAGGATCCCCTCGCGTGACCGGCGGGAAGTGCCGATGTTACTGGTTCACCTCGCGTGACCGGCGGGAAGTGCCGATGCTGCTGGTTCACCTCGCGTGACCGGCGGGAAGTGCCGATGTTACTCGTTCCCCTCGTGTGACCGGCGGGAAGTGCCGATGTTACTCGTTCCCCTCGTGTGACCGGCGGGAAGTGCCGTTGTTACTCGTTCCCCTCGCGTGACCGGCGGGAAGTGCCGATGCTACTGGTTCACCTCGCGTGACCGGCGGGAAGTGCCGATGTTACTCATTCCCCTCGTGTGACCGGCGGGAAGTGCCGATGCTACTGGTTCCCCTCGCCTGACCGGCGGGAAGTGCCGATGCTACTGGTTCACCTCGCGTGACCGGCGGGAAGTGCCGATGTTACTCATTCCCCTCGTGTGACCGGCGGGAAGTGCCGATGCTACTGGTTCCCCTCGCCTGACCGGCGGGAAGTGCCGATGCTGCTGGTTCACTCGCGTGACCGGCGGGAAGTGCCGATGTTACTGGTTCCCCTCGCGTGACCGGCGGGAAGTGCCGATGCTACTGGTTCTCTCGCGTGACCGGCGGAAAGTGCCAATGTTACTCATTCCCCTCGTGTGACCGGCGGGAAGTGCCGATGCTACTGGTTCACCTCGCGTGACCGGCAGGAAGTGCCGATGCTACTGGTTCACCTCGCGTGACCGGCGGGAAGTGCCGATGCTGCTGGTTCACCTCGCGTGACCGGCGGGAAGTGCCGATGCTGCTGGTTCCCCTCGCGTGACCGGCGGGAAGTGCCGATGCTGCTGGTTCCCTTCGCGTGACCGGCGGGAAGTGCCGATGGTACTGGTTCACCTCGCGTGACCGGCGGGAAGTGCCGATGCTGCTGGTTCACCTCGCGTGACCGGCGGGAAGTGCCGATGCTGCTGGTTCCCCTCGCGTGACCGGCGGGAAGTGCCGATGCTGCTGGTTCACCTCGCGTGACCGGCGGGAAGTGCCGATGCGGCTGGTTCACCTCGCGTGACCGGCGGGAAGTGCCGATGGTACTGGTTCCTCGCGTGACCGGCGGGAAGTGCCGATGGTACTGGTTCACCTCGCGTGACCGGCGGGAAGTGCCGATGGTACTGGTTCCTCGCGTGACCGGCGGGAAGTGCCGATGGTACAGGTTCACCTCGCGTGACCGGCGGGAAGTGCCGATGCGGCTGGTTCACCTCGCGTGACCGGCGGGAGGTGCCGATGGTGCTGGTTCCTCGCGTGACCGGCGGGAAGTGCCGATGCTGCTGGTTCCCCTCGCGTGACCGGCGGGGTGCCGATGCGTGACCGGCGGAAAGTGCCAATGTTACTCATTCCCCTCGCGTGACCGGCGGGAATTGCCGATGCTGCTGGTTCACCTCGCGTGACCGGCGGGAAGTGCCGATGCTGCTGGTTCCCCTCGCGTGACCGGCGGGAAGTGCCTATGCGGCTGGTTCACCTCGCGTGACCGGCGGGAAGTGCCGATGGTACTGGTTCACCTCGCGTGACCGGCGGGAAGTGCCGATGGTACTGGTTCACCTCGCGTGACCGGCGGGAAGTGCCGATGCTACTGGTTCACCTCGCGTGACCGGCGGGAAGTGCCGATGTTACTGGTTCACCTCGTGTGACCGGCGGGAAGTGCCGATGCTACTGGTTCCCCTCGCGTGACCGGCGGGAAGTGCCGATGTTACTGGTTCCCCTCGCGTGACCGGCGGGAAGTGCCGATGGTACTGGTTCACCTCGCGTGACCGGCGGGAAGTGCCGATGCTCCTGGTTCCCCTTGCGTGAATGGCGGGAAGTGCCGATGCTACTGGTTCCCCTCGCGTGACCGGCGGGAAGTGCCGATGCTACTGGTTCCCCTCGCGTGACCGGCGGGAAGTGCCGATGCTCCAGGATCCACTCGCCTGACCGGCGGGAAGTGCCGATGCTACTGGTTCCCCTCGCGTGACCGGCGGGAAATGCCGATGCTACTGGTTCCCCTCGCGTGACCGGCGGGAAGTGCCGATGCAACTGGTTCCCCTCGCGTGACCGGCGGGAAATGCCGATGCTACTGGTTCCCCTCGCGTGACCGGCGGGAAGTGCCGATGCTACTGGTTCACCTCGCGTGACCGGCGGGAAGTGCCGATGCTCCAGGATCACCTCGCGTGACCGGCGGGAAGTGCCGATGCTCCAGGATCCCCTCGCGTGACCGGCGGGAAGTGCCGATGTTACTGGTTCCCCTCGTGTGACCGGCGGGAAGTGCCGATGCTACTGGTTCCCCTCGTGTGACCGGCGGGAAGTGCCGATGCTACTGGTTCCCCTCACGTGACCGGCGGGAAGTGCCGATGCTGCTGGTTCCCCTCGCGTGACCGGCGGGAAGTGCCGATGCCACTGGTTCCCCTCGCGTGACCGGCGGGAAGTGCCGATGCCACTGGTTCCCCTCGCGTGACCGGCGGGAAGTGCCGATGCTACTGGTTCCCCTCGCGTGACCGGCGGGAATTGCCGATGTTACTCGTTCCCCTCGCGTGTCCGGCGGGAATTGCCGATACTACTGGTTCCCCTCGTGTGACCGGCGGGAATTGTCGATGTTACTCGTTCCCCTCGCGTGTCCGGCGGGAATTGCCGATACTACTGGTTCCCCTCGCGTGACCGGCGGGAATTGCCGATGTTACTCGTTCCCCTCGCGTGACCGGCGGGAAATGCCGATGCTACTGGTTCCCCTCGCGTGACCGGCGGGAAGTGCCGATGCTACTGGTTCCCCTCGCGTGACCGGCGGGAATTGCCGATGTTACTCGTTCCCCTCGCGTGTCCGGCGGGAATTGCCGATGCTACTGGTTCCCCTCGTGTGACCGGCGGGAAGTGCCGATGTTACTGGTTCACCTCGCGTGACCGGCGGGAATTGCCGATGTTACTGGTTCCCCTCGCGTGTCCGGCGGGAAGTGCCGATGCTCCAGGATCCCCTCGCGTGTCCGGCGGGAATTGCCGATGTTACTCGTTCACCTCGCGTGACCGGCGGGAAGTGCCGATGCTCCAGGATCCCCTCGCGTGTCCGGCGGGAATTGCCGATGTTACTGGTTCGCCTCGCGTGACCGGCGGGAAGTGCCGATGCTCCAGGATCCCCTCGCGTGACCGGCGGGAATTGCCGATGCTACTGGTTCCCCTCGCGTGACGGGCGGGAAGTGCCGATGCTCCAGGATCCCCTCGCGTGACCGGCGGGAATTGCCGATGCTACTGGTTCCCCTCGCGTGACCGGCGGGAAGTGCCGATGTTACTGGTTCACCTCGCGTGACCGGCGGGAATTGCCGATGCTCCTGGTTCGCCTCGCGTGACCGGCGGGAAGTGCCGATGTTACTGGTTCACCTCGCGTGACCGGCGGGAATTGCCGATGTTACTCGTTCACCTCGCGTGACCGGCGGGAAGTGCCGATGTTACTCATTCCCCTCGTGTGACCGGCGGGAAGTGCCGATGCTGCTGGTTCCCCTCGCGTGACCGGCGGGAATTGCCGATGTTACTGGTTCCCCTCGCGTGACCGGCGGGAAGTGCCGATGCTCCAGGATCCACTCGCGTGACCGGCGGGAAGTGCCGATGCTACTGGTTCACCTCGCGTGACCGGCGGGAAGTGCCGATGCTCCTGGTTCCCCTCGCGTGACCGGCGGGATGTGCCGATGTTACTGGTTCACCTCGCGTGACCGGCGGGATGTGCCGATGTTACTGGTTCCCCTCGCGTGACCGGCGGGAAGTGCCGATGTTACTGGTTCACCTCGCGTGACCGGCGGGAATTGCCGATGTTACTGGTTCACCTCGCGTGACCGGCGGGAATTGCCGATGTTACTCGTTCACCTCGCGTGACCGGCGGGAAGTGCCGATGTTACTCATTCCCCTCGTGTGACCGGCGGGAAGTGCCGATGCTGCTGGTTCCCCTCGCGTGACCGGCGGGAATTGCCGATGCTACTGGATCCCCTCGCGTGACCGGCGGGAATTGCCGATGTTACTGGTTCCCCTCGCGTGACCGGCGGGAAGTGCCGATGCTCCAGGATCCACTCGCGTGACCGGCGGGAAGTGCCGATGTTACTGGCCTGGAGCGCAGACAGATGGGCGCCGCCTCTGAACCTGTTTAGCACACCGAATGTTCCTGGGGAACCTGGTGCTAAAATATCCGCAGGCGACCTAATTCGGGCTCAGAGTTTCGTAAGTCGCAGAGCAGCTACCTCGCTGCCACCTCTGTAAGTCCCTCGAGCCAAACTTTCGTCGGCCGATCAATCCTACAAGGCGGGCGGGCGGGCGGGCGCCCTGACCTACTCCTCGCTCGGTCGCTCCTCCGGCCCTTAAGTTCCAATGATCTTACAGGTTCATACGAGGACAATATGCGCTCTGTTTTAATATCCAAACGTTACTTAAAATGTTATGAAACTATTGACTTATAAGTGAGTTGTAATTGACTTATCATTATATGCATGCGTGGAAAATATGTGATGTGTGTTTAATATTAAATTCATTAGATAAATCCTTTTAGAATCGAAATTGAGTGCATTAGCCACTTATAAGTGACTTACAGTTGACTTATCACCAATATTCCGGTCGTGATTAAGACCACCCCTCCCCTCTGTCAAGAATATTGTCAATATTAAACCACTTTGCTTTGCGGTGGAAAAAAAAGGTTGGTGACCCCGAGTTACAGTTTCTACTGCAGACTTGGCCATTGGCCTCTATTGTTCTTGTATCATGATTTTTAAGCTCCAATGTGTGGTTTTGGAGTGTTAGAGAGAATGGGGCCATCTTCACCTCGATCATTTTGGATATGTTCTCCGTAACTTCCTGAATTACTTGATGAAAAGCAGGATCCCACGGGTTAGCTTAAGTCGCTCCTCAGCCCCGGGCGTGCGCTCTGTGCAGCCTATTTAATACCTTTTGATGGCATGGTGTTGAAGCATCTCAAAAAAAAACTCATCAATGTTCATGTCGTTAAATCTGACACAAGCACTTAAAAAAAGTTGAAACGGATAGGTTTATATGCAAGATTATCAGTGTTGTGCTGAGCTCAGCAAAGCAGACTTCGCTGCGCCGCCATCTTGAAAACCTCTGGTGTTCTGATAATCTCTCTATGAATGGATTTGTAAGAATGCAGTGGAAAGCTGTTTTAAAACATGGCAAAAGTTAGAGCTAAAATAATCTTTCATCTTGTATAGATTTCTTTGGGTGTTGGCTCTTTAAATTTGTAATTGGTTTGCCTCTTCGTGACGATGAAATAAATACCTCCCTGTCACCAAGGCTTCACCCTGATGGAAAGACTTTTCAAGTCAAGTCTGTATCTGAGCAGTTTTGCATTGCATGACAATGTTTGCTTCATACAAAAACATTCAACATACACCAATTTTCCTTTCAAATCTAAAGATTTTCAGTTGATTTTGTTATATTCTACCACATTATTAGATAAAGATTCTTGCCTACAGCTTCTTTCATTATTTGGTGTCAAAGAAGGAATAATAATAGCTAACTTTTCCAACTTTCAGTAGACCCATTGACATTTAGAGAATAAGCTTTCACTAGAAGTTTTACTGGATCTGTCATTTTAACATTGAGACTTCCAGACCAATGCAGCAGCTGCATTGTTCCATGAAAGCTATCAAAGGCTGAATCCTATTGCCTTGGAACTTTAATAACAGTCAAGATAATGACTTTCACCAAACAGTTTAAATCGAATTTGTAAAGCAATACCTTCTTCTTTAATATTAAGGCATGAATCTGGGGGTTGCATATCTCCATTGTTAGGGTATGGTGTAGCATTGAACATCTGAGAAACTTCATTGAGCCTATCTGCTGTAGTGAAGTTGGTCCATTCATGCATAGCTGTTGAGGGAAAAGATATTACTTCAATTTTACAGCAATAGCACAGTGCAATAAACAAGCATACCATATTTTGTTATAATTCTGATTTGAACTTAAATTTAAAATCTGAGATTGAAGTTGAATGCATGGAATAACTTTGTATAAATGCAATGCACTTCTTAATGAATGAATAGAATGTAATTAGAATTGGAATGCAGTTGAATTAAGCAGCTGTAAAATAATATTAGAATTATGCTAAACATTGGCTTTGCTCTGCCTTAGTAAGATTTTATATTACAACTTAGAGGTTTTATTGTCAAACGCACAACGATATATGTGCACAGGTGCAATGTAAAACTTAAAGCAACACAGGCACATATCATCATTTGGGCAACTTTCACAGGAAATCATAAACAATTTTTACAAGAATAAACATAATAAGAACAATCAAAAATTCAAAGTTTATTTGAGCGCCAACAACCTTAAAGCTGTGGCATGTAGAATTCAACATTTTACCCTGGAAGAAAGATTTTGGCTATGTATCATATCTGTGCCTTTTATAATTACATAAACTCCTATCAGATTATCCCTCATCGTCTTGCACTCCAGTGAATACAATCTAACCTTGTCTGTGAACACACTCCAGTTATTGCACATACTTACTTTAATGGGGCATTCAGTACTGCACACAATACTCAAAATGGTGCCTGACCAAAGATTAAAATAATTGCAACATGACTCACTTTCATGGACTTTTCATCACATCTTCTCAATATTTATTGCTTATTATTTTATTTTTTTTACATTTGCTTAGTTTGTTGTCTTCTGCATTCTGGTTGAAGGCCGTAGATTAGCAGTCATTCATTAATTCTGTTATAGTCACTATTCCATGGATTTGTTGAGTATGCTCACTAGAACATAAATTTCAGGATATTATATGGTGGGATATGTGTACTTCGGTAATAAAATTTACTTTGAAGTTTGAACTATCTAAGCTAGACTGCTTTTGGCATATCCCTCTAAATCTTCTCCATCACAATATAGGACAGAGAACAGTGTAGTCAAAAGAGTAAAAGTGGACATGAGAGAGCTTTGACAGATTTGGTAAAGAGAGTCCTAAGAGAGTCTATCAATATATGAAGAGCAAAAGAGTAACCGGGGAAAGAATAGGGACCATCAATGACCAGCATGTCACATTACATGTGGAGTCTCAAGGGATGGGGATGGCCTGAAATGACTATTTCTCATCTTTATTTAGTCTGAAGGTCATGGGAGCTAGGAAGGGTCAATGAAGAGAATAGTGAGATCTTGGAACGTACTCACATTACAGAAGAAATGGTGACCAAGCCGATGGTAGGTCTTTAACTATTGTCTGCATGGACTTTGAACAAGTCCTTTAACAGGGTCCCTCATGGTAGTCAGGTCCAGGAGATAGTTTACATGGGATCCATGTAACTAAACTTCATACAAAATTGGCTGGGAAAATGGAGTTAGAAAATTATGAAAGGTATAGATAAGATAGAGGCAGGAAAGTTGTTTCTACTGGTAGGTGAGACTAGAACTAGGGGACATAGCCTGAAGGTTTGGGGGAGTAGATTCAGGATGGAGATGAGGAGAAACTGCTTTTCCCAGAGAGTGGTGAATCTGTGAAATTCTCTGCCCAATGAAACAGTGGAGGCTACCTCTGAAATTCTCTGCCCAATGAAACAGTGGTGGCTACCTCAATAAGACAAGGTTGGATAGATTTTTGCATAGTAGGGGAATTAAGGTTTATGGAGAAAAGGCAGGTAGGAGGAGATGAGTCCATTGCCAGATATTGAATGGCAGAGCAGGTTGGATAGGCCAGAAGGGCTACTTCTGCTCCTATGTCTTATGTTCTTAAAAAGGCAGTAGTAGCAGATTGATTTTCAAATTGAAGACCTGTGACCAGTAATGTGCCACCGGGACTGGTGGTAGATGCAGATTAAATTATTTTTAAAAGACACTTGAACACGTATGTGGATAGGAGAGATTTAGATGCACATGAGGTAAATGTGGGCAAAAAGGACTTGCGCAGGTTGGCCCTTGATTGACACGGACAATTTGTCCATTGGCTTATTTCTGTGCTGAATAGCTCTATGACTCTGTACCTCCTAAAGATTGTCTCTGGTTATTAACATCTGACTTAAGGACACCATTACATACAAATGAGAACATACAGCACAGTACAGGCCCTTTGGCCCTCATTATTTGGCCAACCTCTTAACCAATTCTAAGATCAATCTAACCTTGCCCTCCTATGTAGCCCTCCATTTTTCTATCATGCCTATTGAAGAATTTCATAAGTGATCCTATTGTATTTGCCTCTATCACACAAGGCGCTCCATACACCCATTACTCTCCATGTAAAAAGCAAACTTGCGACACTCGCAATACTTTCCTATAATTCCATTTTAAAATGATGCCCCTTGAGTTAGCAATTACCGCCATGGGGAAAAGGACTCAGATTATGACCACAATCTATGCCTATTATCATCTTGTATACCTCTATCAAGTCTCCTTTCATTCTCCTTTGCTCCAAATAGAAAAGCTCAAGCTCGCTCAGCCAAACCTCATAAGACATGCTCTCTAGTCCAGGAAGCAGCCTGGTAAATCTACTCTGCAACCTCTCTAAAGCTCTTGACGTTAATCCCCAATACTAATATGTCAGCATACCATAAGCTTCTTAACAACCTAACAACTTGCGCTGTAATTTTGAGGGATCCATGGCTGTTAAGAATCCTACCATTAAATGCGTATTTGACCTTCCAAAGTGAATCATTTAACACTTTTCTGAACTCCATCTGCCACTTCTCAGCTCATCTCTGCATCCTGACAATGTCCCATTGCAACAGACAGCACCCTCCATATTATCCACAACCCAACCAACTTTTGTGTCATCTACAAAAACCTACTAACCTACCAATTCACTTCCTCGCCAAATCTCTTATAAAAATCACAAAGATCAGGGGTCCCTGAACAGATCCTTGTGGAACACTTCTGGTCACTGACCTCCAGGTAGAATAAAGTCCAGATACAATCTCTGCCTCCTACGGCAAGTTAATTCTGTAACCACTTAACTACATTTCCCTGGTTCTTGCGCTTTTTCGTTTTACGTATGTGCTTAGCACAGGGAACAAAGACCTTATCAAAATCCATATTTACCACTTCCAGTGGTCTGTCTTCATCAAGTTCCTTTGTCACACAAAGAATTCAATCAGGTTTGTGATCCCTAATCAGATTATGTTACTGCAAATGCTTGTAAATCCTACCTCTAAGAATCTTCTCCAATGATTTGCCCATGATTAAAGTAGACTCACTGGTCAATAATACCCAGGATTATCCCTATTACCTTTCTTGAACAAAGGAATAACATTTGTCAGCCTCTAATCTTTTGGTACTAACCCTGAGGCCAGTGAGAATGCAATATTCATCAACCCGTTGCAGCAATCTCTTCCTTAGCTTCCTGCAGTAATCTGTAGTATATATTGTCTGGCCACAGGGATTTATCCCTCCTAATGCTTTACAAAAGTTGTGCACATTACACTGATAAATATGAAAGCAAAGTATTCATTAAGGATTTCCCCTGCCTCCTGTGACTCTAGGCACAGGTTTCCTCTTTTATCCCTGATCGGTCCTACCCTTACTCTAGTCATCCTCCTGAAATTACATACAATAGAGTGCAAAAGTCTGAGGCAGACACACACACACACACACACAATATCTAGGGTGCCTAAGATTTTTGCAAGTACTGTATTTCTCAAAGTGGAGAGGGGAGCGAGCTTGTAAATCTGGAGGGAGTGAAGGATGTTGAGAGTAGCAAGGGTGGAGCACCATGGGAGGGGTGTGGGACAGGTGGCAGAGAAGGAGTGCCAGGCAGGGGGTGGTGTGGGTGCAGATACACCCAGCCCTGAGACACCAGGCAAGGTCATTTGTTTGCAAATAATTGGTTTATTGATCATTACAGAATGTTGCTCGGGTGCTTCCGGCTTCCTCCCCTTTCCTTACCCCCTTCACAGCTCTCAGTCAACAATAGGGACCCATCACAGAATCAGGTTTATCATCACTGACATATATCAAGAAATCTATTTTATTACAGCAGTACAGTGCAATGTATAAAATTACTACAGTATTTTTGTGCCCAGGACTTTTGCACAGTATCGTACGTGTAGAGGAACTTAGGATTTTCTCAATCCTACTTACCAAGGACTTCTCATGCCCCCTTTTTAGCTTTCCTAAGTTCATTCTTCTGCTCTTTCCTTGTAACTATCTAACGCCCTGTGTGATCCTTGCTTCCTGAACCTTAAGAAGCTTCTTTTTTCCTTCTTGGTTAGATATTCCTGTCAACCATGGCTCCTTCACCCAATCATCCTCTCTCTGCCTCAATGGGACATAGCCATTGAAAATCTCATGAAAGTGCTTCCTAAGCAACATCCACATTTCTGTTGTGCATTTCCTTGAATACGTCCATTTCCAGTTTATGCTCCCAAGTTCCTGTCTGTTAGTGTCATAATTCCCTCTGTTCCTACCCTCTCCTCGGCTATGGTAAAGATCAGAGAGTTGTGGTCACTGTCTCCTAAATGCTCACCCACCAAGAGATCTGCCACTGAACCAGGTTCATTACCTAACACTAGATCCAGTATGACCTCTGCTCTAGTTGGCTTGTCTACATATTGTGTCAGGAGTCCTTCCTGGAATACCTAACAAATTTTGTCCATTTAACCTTTTGTACTAAGGAATGGGCTTACAATATTAGGGAATTTGAAGCCATCCATGACAACAAATCTGTTATTTTTGCACCTTTCCAATATCTGCCTCCCAAACTGGTCCTCAGTGCCTTTGAAGCCATTGGGAGGGTCTATAGAATTCTCCCAATAGAGTGGTTACTCCTTTTCCTTTTTCTGACCTCCACACACTGACTCAGGAAACAATCTCTCCATGACTTCCTCCCTTTCTGAAGCTGTGATTAGCAATACCACTCCCCCACCTCTTTTACCTCCCTCTCTGACCCTTTTGAAACATTTAAACCCTGGAATATCCTACAGCTATTGTGACAGTGAAGCCTCTGTAATGGCCACACATTGTAGTTGTATGTACTGACCCATGATCTAAGTTCCTCCCTCGTTCTTAATACTTGCATTAAAATAGATATACTTCAAGCCATCCCATTGACTGCAAATTTACTCTATTATTTGCCTATCCTTCCTCTCGTCTCCCTACATGCTACATCTTCCTGTACACCACTGCCCCAACTCCAGACTTATCGCTGGCTCCCATCCCCATGGCAAACTAGTTTAAACCCTTCTGAACAGCTCCAGCCAATCTGCCCACAAGCCCATTCATCCCCTTCATATACAGGTGTAACACATCTTTTACATACAGCTCTTATTTTCCTCCAGATCCATAAATCTGAAACCCTGACCCTATACCAATTCATCAGCCACACATTCATCTGCCGAATCATCCTACTCTTACCCTCACCGGTATGTAGTACAGTCTGCAATCCAGAGATTACTACCCTGAAGGTGCTGCTTTTCAGTTTCCTACCTAGCTCCCTGTATTTTCTCTTCAAGACATCTGTTTTCCTACCTTTGTTGCTGGTACCAACATGAGTTCTGGCTGTTTACCCCCAACCCCCTAACACCTTTTAGAATGCTATGGACTTGATCTGAGAATTCCCTGGCACCCGGAAGGCAACGTTCCACCTTCGTATCCACAGAATCTCCTAACTATTGAATCCCCTATCACCACTGCATTCTTCTTCTCCCCACTTCCCCTTTAAGCCACAGAGCCTGACTCAGTGCCGGAGACCTGGCAGCTTCAGCTTTCTTCTGTTAGGTGGCCCACCCCAATAATATCCAGTGGTATGCTTGTTATTGAGGGAAATGTCCACAGGGTTACTCTCCACTATCTGCCTTTTCTCTTTCCCTGTCCCGAGAATTAGCTATCGTCTAATTGACAGAGAAGGAAAGAAATTTACTGGAAACCCAGCTTAGCCTTTGTCTTTTCCCACTGAAGCCTCTTGAGTCATAGTCTCTAACCTTCCACTCTTAACATTGACCCACTCACAGAATGGCTGCTCCCATAGTATCCGCTCCACTTAAAGCTGACTTCTTTTTTCAGCCCTTGCAAAGAGCCCATGATCCCATGATCTCCAGTGTACAGAATGTCCCTACTGGTCCTGCTCACTTTTTCAAATCGTGTTCCCACAATGCACAGACCAATGGCTCCTTATGATTGCTGGTGTGCAAAATGTCCTTACTGGATCTGCTCACTTTTCAAATCTTGCTCCCACAACGCACAAGCCAAAAGCTCTTTCTGATCTCAGGTGCACATTATGTCCTAACTGGCTCCACTTGTTTTTTTTTATCAAATCTCAATCCCACAATACACAAACTAACAGGTTCTTGTGAACTCGACGAGCGAACTTTAAAATTATTAAATTGAAAAGTCCAGTATACATGCATCTGTTCATTTCTACAAACAAATTAACTAATTTCTGATCTCCACTTTCAGTAGTAGTTCTTTCTTGTCAGTCTTGGGTGGCTTTGACGTCATCTATTACAATAATGTGGAGCTATGGTTATCACGAGTGATTTTTCTGCATTTTCCGACATGGACAAAGTTGACTTAAGAACGTCTAAAAAAGCAGAACTGATTCATTACCCAGAACGGCCCGTAACTTGTTTTCAAATAGCTCTGTGGTACTCTGGCGTACAGGGAACTATTGAGTCTAGCTCTTTATTGAGAAGGCCAACTGTAGCATAATTTGTTTCCTTCATATAACTTCAGACAGAAATGCAAATATAAAATATCTTTAAAAATAAGAATAGTAGAAATTTAGTTGTAAAGCATCTGTGGCTTCCTATGTTTTGTATTAACTAATGCCAACAGAACCAAGTATATTGCAAACCATATCATCAGGAATTAATAGATTACCAGGCATCTGTTTGAGGAAATTGGCACTAGGCTGGATGCATACGTACTGTTACTTCATTTCTCAGAATGGAAAGAATGCCTCATTCCTATCTCATTTATCCTGGTCCTCTGAAGGTGGAGGTGTTGTTTTGGGATTACCTTACTGCTGAGAGGACTATCAACACAGGTAGAACCTATTTTTGAATCCTGTTCTGTGGTGAATCTGTTCATCTCTGCAAAGCGATACTTGTTGTATCATAATCACCTTTGGCTGAGTGAAAAGGATTGGCTGTAGTTGCTCTCTAAGGTCCCTGTTGCAAATATGCTTTGAGTGTCATTAACTTGCTGAAATTCAGTGCCTCACGTTATGCATGCATTGGTGACATGCAAAGAATTGTGTCTAAGCAGGTAAAGGAAACAAGGACAGAAGTTTTCCCTGCGGAAATAGGGACTGAAGTACTTCACTCCATGCTGTAAATTTCCTTAATCCTATGAAAAGCTGATACTTCATTTCACCACAACTGTTTCAAATTAAATGTTTTCCAATTAATTCCTTAACTTTGCAGCTACATTATTCTGAATTTTAAATTGAAGTTGAAATAAGTAAAGTATAGTCACATACTGTAACTTTTTTTCTTACCTAATAGAAGTGGTGCATAAGCAGAAACAGCACAGAGAAGGAAGCAAATCCATGTCATGCTTCTGCACTGGACGCTCAGCTCAAGCACTGAATCGAATTGCGAAATATCCAATTTATAATCTCTTGAACAATTCATAGAAATGAGGGTGGGAGCCTTGGCAGACTTGAGGAAGATAATTGCTCTGTTCAATTTAGTAAATTTCAAAGGGAAACATAATACTTACTTGTAACTTGGAAACTGGTTGGACAAGGTATAAATACTAACCAGCCATTAATTACTTTGTACTTAGTTGCATTCCATCTGGAGTAATCTATAATTTTGTTGTTGAAGTTTCAATAGAAAGGGAAAGTGAGATTGGTAGCATATCAACACTATGTTGATAAGACTTATGCCACACAGTCATGTTAACTTCTAGGATAACATCCTTTTTCAGAGCAATAGATTAAAACACAGGCAAACATTTTAATAGTAATGGAAAGTATTAAAATGGTGTAACTTCTCCATGAACAGAGCAAGAGTTAATAGATGATTTAGCAAGCGTCAATAAAAGCCAAAGGCTGAACAAATCCACATTTGACAATGTAAATGAAACAAAAGGGGGACAAAAGCTAATCAAAGAAAAGAGAGTTTACGGGTATCCAAGAGCATATAATGTACTTTTAATGGAGGAAAGGGTAACTCAATAGGCCCAGTGGCAAAACTAAGGCAGGAATTTTTTTTTTTAAGTGCAAAGCTGATCAAGTATCTTTGTGAAAAATAGAAGAAATGGAAGGTGTAAGAATTGCAAGTAAGAAAGAAAATTAGGGCATATTTCTCTTCAGTTTAAAAAATACCAGAGCACAAAGCTGATAATAGAAATTGAGTTAAGCCTGGTAAACAGACTGAAATGTTGAAACCATTTAGATTATGATTTTCCTTACAGCTGCAGTTACTCTTTTCCACTTTCAATGAAGTTACATTAAGAAATAAGAGCAGCCCAAGTGAATGTCTGTAAATCTCAACGGAGATCAGTGCAGCTCATCAGTGAAGATCTTTGGATCTGCAGCCAGCTCCTCAATAATATTTCAGGTTCCAGAGTCATAAAGACTCTTTGAATAATATTGAAATTGCTGGACCCATACTCAGGAAAACCTAATTTGAAATAGTTCAATGTTATACTGGGTTTTAAGATGGGATGTGGGGGAAGAAAGTGAGGGCTCATCCTTTAGGATAAGAGTAGGGAAGATCAGAAAGGATAAGTAAAATATGGCAAGGCAAAGAATTTAGGGAAAAGATGAAGTCAGGGGAAAGCAAAGGGAGAGAAGGATCCATAAGGGTATTGGAATTCAAAAGCTGTTAATGTTTGCGATCTGGCAACGGTCTTAAATCTGAAATATTGTTGTTTTTCTTTTCATACATGCTGCATGTCCTGTTGAGTGCTTCTAGTTACTGTATTTCAAGCTTCTGGCATTTGCTGCTTTTGATAAACAGTGGTGATGATGAAGTTTTAAACGATCTGAGATCGCTACCTGCCTGTTGAAAAATTGTGAGACGTTCGAGTTAAAAAAAACCTTCAAGAAATGGTCAAATAAAAATATGGCACAGCATGTGCTTGACCGTGAAGGGATCATGATGGTATACCCAGATTCCGTTGTTCTACCACACTCCTCAGTGCCCTACTGCTCACTGTATAAGAACTAGCTTGGCTGGTTCTACTGAAGTACAACACCTCAGACTTGTCTGCATTAAATTCCATCTATTTTCCCACTTAGTTCTGTAAAGAAGAAGAGGAAAAATTTGTGGTGTGGAGATTCTGTGTGGAATGAGCTTCCTGTAGAAGTAGTCGAGGCCAGTTCAGTTGTGTCATTTAAGGTAAAATTGGATAGGTATATGGACAGGAAAGGAGTGGAGGATTATGGGCTGAGTGCGGGTAGGTGGGACTTGGTGAGATTAAGAGTTCGGCACGGACTAGGAGGGCCGAGATAGCCTGTTTCCATGCTGTGATTGTTATATGTTATATATGTGCAAGGCTGGATGATAACATTATGTTCTTTGAACAGTTATCTAATAAATATAATTTACCTAAAACCCATTGTTTTAGATATTTGCAAGTTAGAAATTTTTTGTATAATGAATTACAGTCTTTTTCGAAAGAATGTCCATTGGACATTACAGATAGAATTTTAGCCCTTAATCCTTATCAAAAGAGTTTAGTAGCCATCATTTATAAGATGATCATGAATTTACAGTTAGATGTATCAGAAAAAAATTAAGAAGGAATGGCAAGAAGAGTTGCATTGTCCTATATCTACTGAGCAATGGGAAAAAAATTTATTATTGGTAAATTCGTCCTCTATTTGTGCTAAACATGCCCTAATACAATTTAAAGTTGTACATAGAGCTTATATGTCTAAGGATAAACTGGCTCAATTTTATTCTCATCTTAATTCAACCTGTGATAGATGTCATTCTAATGTTGCTTCATTGACTCATATGTTCTGGTCTTGTCCTTGTTTACTCAATTATTTGAAAGTTATTTTCAGTATTATTTCAAGAGTTTTAAATATTAATTTTCAACCGCATCCTCTTACTGCAATTTTTGGTTTACCAATGACGGATAATAATCGTTTATCCGCTTCATCTCAATGAATGATTGCATTTGTTACATTAATGGCTAGAAGATCTATTTTATTGAATTGGAAAGAAATTAATCCTCCAACTGTATTTCAGTGGTTTTCTCAAACTATTTCTTGTTTGAGTTTAGAAAAAATTAGAAGTGTGGTTTTTGATCCTTCAGTTAAATTTGAAGAAACTTGGAGACCTTTTATTCAACATTTTCACATGAGTTGAATTGTCTTTTCCTAAACCTTACTTATATTATCCTTAATTAATTGGATGGAGGTTCAGAGTTATTGGCACTACTGTATATGTACTTAATATTATTCAATGGCCCATGTTGGTTAGTGTTTTTTTTTGTTTTTTTTCTCTCTTTTTTTGGGGGTTTTTCTTCTTTTTTTTCTCTTTTTACTTCTTTGTTCATTAATGTTCTGAGTTTGAGAGGTTATTTATTTTATTATTATATATCTGAATGTCTACTTAAACTATTAATTATGTACTCTCAAACATTTTGTATTCATGTTTCATTTATGTTTGTTTAAAACTAATAAAAAGATTTAAAAAGAAGAGATATGCAAGGCTGGTAGAAGCCTATCCACTCAGACTCGAGGCTGTAATTGCTGCCAAAGGTGCATCTACTAAATACTGATTTTAAGGGCCTGAATACTTATGCAATTAATAATTTTGTTTTTTATATTTGTAAATAATTTAGATCACTTCATAGAGATCTGTTTTCACTTTGACACAAAAGCATCTTT
The DNA here is from genome assembly GCF_030144855.1 of Hypanus sabinus. Lineage (NCBI taxonomy): Eukaryota > Metazoa > Chordata > Chondrichthyes > Myliobatiformes > Dasyatidae > Hypanus > Hypanus sabinus. The sequence goes on from NC_082707.1 coordinate 38,077,460, forward strand.
TTCTGTTGATCAATGTAAACAAAAAACAAATTAGATCCACTGCGATTCAATGTAGTAAATCAATAAAACATGAAAACTTACGGGAGGGTAGGGTTGAATACTTTTATCGACACACTGTCATCCAGATAATTGATATAGATAACAGACAACAACAGACTCTGCACTGATCCCTGCAGCACACCACTAGTCATAGACCTCCGGTTAGAGAGGCAAGCATCTACTACCACTCTTTGGCTTCTTCCACAATGTCACTGTCCAATGCAGCTTATTACATCTTCTTGACTGCTGAGAGACTGAACCTTCTTGACCAATTTCCCATGTGTCACTTTGTTAAATGCCTTGCTAAAGTCCGTGAAGATAACATCCACTGCCTTGCCTTCATCCACTTTCCTGGTAACTTGCTTGAAAACTATAAGATTAGTTAGTCATGACCTACCATGTTGAAGCCATGCTGACTATCCTTAATCAGTCCATGTCTTTCCAAATATATATATATTTGTTCCTTCCTATAACTTTCCCACTACCGATGTCAGGCTCACTGGACTATCATTTCCTTGCTTATTTTTAGAGCCTTTCTTGAACAGTGGAACAACATTGCCTTTCCTCAAATCCTCTGGTAGCTCTCCTGTCACTAAGGATGATTTAAATATCACTGCGAGGGCCCTGGCAACTTCTGCACTTGCATCCTGCAAGGGTCTGAGGGAATACCCTGTCAGACCTTGAGGATTTCTCCTTTATAATCTGTATATGCTCCATGACCTTGCTGCTGCTTCACCAGTAGACATGGTGTTCATCTCCTGAATAAGTGCAGATACAAAAAATCTATTTAAGGTCTCCCCCATTTCTTTCGGCTCCAAGTGTCTTATGTCCTCTCTCCTACACAAACCCCTTAGCCACATGGTAAACTGTATAATTTTGCATTTTCTGGGTTCAATAGCACGTGGCTGAGGCACTAATCCTGAGACCATGACTGTGCTGTCTTTACGACAGTTATTTAGTTTATAATATTTTCGCTTAGTGATTCATTCAATAGTATTTTCTAGTTAGAATTAGGAGTGTTTAAAGTATATTCATTGCATGTAAAATATATCGGCATGCGATGACGTCACATCCGGTTTCGCCGCGTCTTGTGGGAAAACACCGGTTTGAAATTAGCGCGAGGGTGGGGGCTTTCCACGAGGCTCACCTGAGCACAAGCAGTTTTGCAGGCATGAGAAATCACAGTGAGAGCAACGCTGTAAGTTAATAGATAATCGATATATTGAACTAAGATGTTAATGCTGATCCTGTTAGAGGTAACGACGGTAGATAATGTTTATGCTTTCGTTAGTTAAAGAGTCGCGGATAGTTTGCATGGAAGTGTATTTAAAGTAGTCAATGGAGCAGGTAAACTCTCCCTGTATACTGCACCTTAGTGTAATGTAGTTATAGTCACCTTTGCAAGTATTTACACTTGAAATGTGATATTAAGGAAGGAACAAATACTGTATCAATCTTGTATTGTTTTATCAACAGTTTTCACCATATGTTAATGTGAAGAGTGAACAGTAAATGGTTAATCTTACTGCGATCTGGTTTGCATTGGCTGTGGTTTATCCGGACGTTAAATTCGGCGTTTCGTTACACCCGAAGGAGAACGTTACAGTGAAAAAGCGGCATTATCAGGTGTTTCAAGTGCTGCAATGTCAGCTCAATCCAGCATCAAGTCGACGCCGCCCAGCGACAAGGGCAGTAAACCGACATCAAGTAAGCCCACCCAGGCGTTATCAGGTGTTCCAAGTGCTGCAATGTCAGCTCGATCCGGGATCAAGTCGATGGCGCCCAGCGACAAGGGCAGTAGAACAACATCAAGTAAGTCCACACAGGCAAGAGCCAAGGCAGAAGCCGCCAAGGTGCGACTGCATTACGCCAAACAAGAAGCAGTTTTGAAAATGAAACTGGCCACCAAAGAAGCCAAAAGGGCCGCCAGACAAAGAGATGAGGCTGCCAGACAAAGAGAAGAGGCCGCCAGAGAAGCCGAAACCCAGCTGGAAATGACAAAAATATCGACAGAGTTGCATGTGCTGCAGCTAGAAGGAGAAGGAGAAGCTGCCATGGTGGAAGCAGAGTACATAGAAGAAGCTGAAGGGTCGCGTGATCTGACCGAAACAAGTTCTGCTTTGGAAAGGACCAGACTGGAACGCACGAGCGACTATGTACAATATCAAGCAGACAGGCAGGCTCGTCTCCCCTCTCCATACCTATTCGATAACTTCCCCAGCTACGAGGAAGAGAATTTACCCTCGCGGCCCCGCGATGAAGTCAAGAATGAAAGAGCTGACAACCGATATACTTTGACACCAAAGTTACAAAGTTCGATGCGAAGAGACGCGGAGGTTGAATCCAGGATGGCAAATTCCATGAGAAACGTGCGTTCTCAGTCATATAGGCGCCAACGTACTTCTCCAGCCCGCATGCCGCTTGCAGCCGATCCCACGCTGCAGTATTTAGCACGACGGGATCTCGTCACTTCGGGACTGTACCAGTTTGACGATAAACCCGAAAATTACCGTGCTTGGCTCTCCACATTCACCAACGTGATTGACGGGGTCCAGCTCAGTGCAACCCAAAGGTTGGACCTTATGGCGAAATGGCTGGGGAAAGAATCGCGCGACCAGGTGAGACGCATGCGTTCAGTGTACATCAACAAACCTGAGCTAGCCTTAAGCGAAGCGTGGGAGAGACTTTGGGAGAGATATGGGGCCCCCGACATTATTGAAGCGGCGCTATATCGACGTCTGGAAAACTTTCCTAAGGTGTCAGCCAAAGATCACTTTAAGTTAAGAGAATTCGGAGATTTACTCATGGAGATCCAAGGCGCCAAAGAAGATGGCTATTCAGCTGGTCTAGTATTCCTAGATACTCCATCCGGGATTAGACCAATTGTGGACAAACTTCCATTTGGGCTGCAGGACAAGTGGCTGACTGTTGCCTCAGAGTACAAGGAAGACCACGATGGTCGATTTCCTCCCTTTAAGCACCTCACTAGGTTTGTGTGCAAGGAGGCGAAGAGGCGAAACGACCCTAGCCTTGTAGGTCCAGGAAGCAGTTCGATTTACACCAAGCCAGGCAGATCCGTTTCGAATGTTTTCAACATTGATAAACCCGTGTCAGTGCTCAAGACCGAAGCCCTTACGACTAACAACGACCCTGGCAAGTATTGTCCATTGCATAACAAACCTCACCCCCTGAAAGCATGCAGAATGTTTAGGGAAAAACCCCTTGAAGAGAGGACGGCTCTTCTCAAGGAGAAAAGAATATGTTTTAGATGCTGTTCCTCAACCTCTCACCTCGCCAGAGAGTGTACGATCGCCGTGAAGTGTCCGGAATGTGGCAGCCCAGATCACGTCGAGGCCATGCATCCCGACCTGTCACCACAAACCGAGAGCGCTCCTTCACCCCCACAACAGGACGGCGGGGAGGGAGAGGCTCACTCTAGGTCAATAGCTGTCAGCACGAACTGTACAGAAGTTTGCGGTCAAGCTCAGTCAAGTCGTTCTTGTTCCAAGATCTGCCTCACTAAGGTGTACCCTAAAGGAGCCAAAGACAAGGCCATCAAAGCCTATGTGATTCTGGACGATCAGAGCAATCGTTCACTAGTCAGTCCAGAGTTCTTTAAATTGTTCAACATTGAGAGTGAGCGGTTCCCATACTACCTCAAAACTTGCTCAGGCAACATGGAAACCCAAGGAAGGAAGGCAGAAGGCATCCAGATCGAGTCCCTGGATGGTAAAGTCGTCATCTGTCTCCCTCCGCTCTTAGAGTGCAATGAAATCATGAATAACCGCGCTGGGATCCCGACACCAAGTGCGGTGCTACACCAGCCGCATCTCCACCACATCGCCAAACACATCCCAGAACTGGATCCGAAAGCGGAAATACTTCTGCTATTAGGAAGAGATGTTATCCAGGTACACAAGGTTAGGCAGCAGATCAATGGACCACTCAACGCCCCCTTCGCGCAACGTCTGGATCTGGGCTGGGTGGTGATAGGAGAGGTGTGTCTCGGTGACGTACACAAACCGATGGTTAACACACTCAAGACCAATGTGCTAGAGAGTGGCCGCCATTCAATCTTTCAACCCTGCCCGAGTGTCCCGTGCATCAAGGAAGCACAACAAGGCGTTAACAAGCGCGAGGCAAGCGACGAGTCGCTGGGCCAGTCAGTCTTCGCTCTAACGAAGTATGACAACAAACTTGCACAATCAGCTCAAGATACCATTTCTTTAAAAACCAAAGACACCAAGATCTTCAGAGATGAAGCAAATAATGGGGTTGCCCCATTGCCTATCAGAGAACCATGCCAGCGCTCACCAGATAACAAAGAGCAGGCAGTCAAACAGTTCACGTCCTTACGGAAAACCCGGAAAAGGAAGCCTGAAATGCAGCAACACACCCGATTGGCCCACGAGGTACTGTGCACCCTAATGGCAGAGGTCACAGCCATTATAAACGCACAATCATTCCTACCTGTGTCTTCTGACCCAGAAAACCCCTTTATACTTTCGCCATCAACGCTCCTTACGCAGAAGGCAGGAGCACCTCCTCCACCAGGAGACTTCTCAGACAAGGATTTGTACACAAAGCAATGGAGACAAGTCCAGGCTCTGGCAAATCAGTTCTGGTCCCGCTGGAGACAGAAATATCTACACTCGTTGCAACAGAGACAAAAGTGGACAGAACCCCGAAGGAATCTTCAAGTTGAAGACTTAGTCCTGCTCAGGGACAAGCAAGCCACCCGCAACAGCAGGCCAATGGCCAGAATCACTGCTACATTCCCTAGCGAGGATGGACATGTCAGGAAGATCGAATTGAAGACTACCGACCAAGGCGATGTGAAAATTTACCAAGGGCCAGTTACAGAAGTTATTCTACTTCTACCCAATGACTGATTAAGAGACTAAGTTTTGTACTCTGCTCATTGTGACCTTACGAAGGTCAAGCGGGGAGTGTGCTGTCTTTACGACAGTTATTTAGTTTATAATATTTTCGCTTAGTGATTCATTCAGTAGTATTTTCTAGTTAGAATTAGGAGTGTTTAAAGTATATTCATTGCATGTAAAATATATCGGCATGCGATGACGTCACATCCGGTTTCGCCGCGTCTTGTGGGAAAACACCGGTTTGAAATTAGCGCGAGGGTGGGGGCTTTCCACGAGGCTCACCTGAGCACAAGCAGTTTTGCAGGCATGAGAAATCACAGTGAGAGCAACGCTGTAAGTTAATAGATAATCGATATATTGAACTAAGATGTTAATGCTGATCCTGTTAGAGGTAACGACGGTAGATAATGTTTATGCTTTCGTTAGTTAAAGAGTCGCGGATAGTTTGCATGGAAGTGTATTTAAAGTAGTCAATGGAGCAGGTAAACTCTCCCTGTATACTGCACCTTAGTGTAATGTAGTTATAGTCACCTTTGCAAGTATTTACACTTGAAATGTGATATTAAGGAAGGAACAAATACTGTATCAATCTTGTATTGTTTTATCAACAGTTTTCACCATATGTTAATGTGAAGAGTGAACAGTAAATGGTTAATCTTACTGCGATCTGGTTTGCATTGGCTGTGGTTTATCCGGACGTTAAATTCGGCGTTTCGTTACACCCGAAGGAGAACGTTACAATGACCCTGATGGTCCTGTCCTTTAACTTAGCACCTAACTCCCTGAACTCACTTAGCAGAAGCTCGTCATTCTTCCTACTTACGTCATTGGTACCTACATGGACTACAACCTCTGGCTGTTCACCCTCCCAATTAAGAATACTGAGGACTTGATCCAAGATTCCTGGACCCTGGCACTCAAGAGGCAACATACCATTCAGGAATTTCATTCTTGTCCACGGAAACTCCTTTCTGTTCCCCTAACTAGTGAATTCCCTATCATTAGAACTCACCTCTTCTTCCCCCTTTCCTTCTGAGTCGCAGAGTCAGACTCAGTGCCAGAGAGCTGACCGCTGTGACTTTCTTCTACTAGGTCATTCACTTTACCCCCCCCCCCCGCCAACCGCCAAACAGTATTGAAACAAGTTGTAGAGGGCGATGGCCGTAGGCTTAGTCAATATGAGAGTATTGGCCGGAAGCTTTGTCTGATGGCCTGGGATAGATCAGTAGATTGAACAGCTTGTCATTCACCATTCAGGATACCAACACATCCAGAAGATTCAGAGAGCAGTGCCTCACTATCTCTTGGAATGGCCTGCATTGCCCTGGCAGAGGATATATGTGGATTTTGCTGTACTGCTCATGGGCACAAATTTCTGAGTCGAGTGGATGCTGCTCCAAAGTGGCCAGAAGTGTTCCCATTAGCCTCTACTACAGCCATGCAAACTTGATGTGTTGAGAAGCCTCTTCTCAAGGTCTGGTGTTCCAGAACACTTGGTCAGTGACAATGGACTACAGTTTGTTGCAGAACAGTTTCAGTCATTGCTGAAAATGAATGGAATCAGAGACATTACATCTGCACCAAACCACCCAGCTACAAATAGTCTAAGAAATACATAGCGATCAATGTTAGTAGAACTCACTACACTGAAATGGAATCTCTCCAATTTCCTCCTTGCATATCACAATGCAGCACACTTCACAACCAACAACTCACCAACCATGCTGTTCCTGCACCATCCATCATTCTTTTAAATCAATAAAAAAAAGATTGAAATGATATTTCATTCCCAGACAAGCGATCCTGGCGAGGGACTACAGAGGTGTTCAAAAGTGGATACTTGGGAAAGCTAAGGACAGAACTGCACTACTCTCCTGCACAGTTGAGATTGTGTCTGATATCATCTGGAGATGATACATCGATCAGTTGAGGAGAGCAGGTCCAATTGTTAGAGAAGAAAGGTGTCCAGAGCTGTCAGAACCACTTCCTGCAGTCCCAGAGTCAATTCCTACAACCTCCATTGAAAAGGCCCCAGAACCTGAGATTGTTTCACAGCCACAGGTCTCAGATGTCAAGCAGAGTGACCCACTCCCCTTATCAGGAAAGACGTTAACCCACAAGTGTAAGAAATCCTCCACAGCAATTAAACCTTTAGGCCTGAATGGGACAATTTAAAATTTACTATGCTGTGGATGTCTATATAGTAGTTGTATTATATAAACACACTGTGACCATAGTTAAGATGAATTCTATATTGAGTTGGAGCTTATAGCTAAGCAGGAAGGCTCATTGTGTATTTAATATTTCAGTAATATTTAAGTAATATTTTAAATATATTGTTTGATTAAGCATTCTTTGTTGTTTACATAATTTAATAGAAGTACATGAATGGCAAGCGTCATCATGCCACCACATCATACGTGTGTGTCTCGCTAAAGTAAAATGAAAATAAGACGTGTACCTCTTGGCTCCATGTTTTTCTTTCAGTTAGTTTTGTGTTTTGGAGTTACAAAACATAATAGGCATGAAGGACCGAAAACCTGCAGCATGTTGTAGTGTTCTGTTTCAGATTCTATCTCCATCCTTCTTCCGCAGCATCATTTCTTCCCTTTTCATCCATAAGTCACCTTGCAGCATATTTTCAAATTAAAGATCATCAGTAGATGCTCAAGTAACTACTCTTGGGAATATTTCACAGATCACCCTTTGCTTAAAGTTAAAAGGTGTTAGATATGAGCGTTGATTGAGAAGGTGTGAAGCAAGTAAAATGGAAGGCCATAGGGCAAGAAAAAATGATTTAGCAAGGTCTCTAATTGGTTAAAATATTGGAATCTGCTTGCAGGACCTCTCAGACTGGGACAGGTCTGTATCTTGTCAGCTCTTCTGGGTTCTGTATTCTCTTTAAACAGTCTCTTTGGAAGTGGGCAAACTTGCTTTGAATTGGGTTTGATGTGTTTTGAGGTTACTGATGGAGTAAATGCTGGCACTTCTCTCATGGACCAGAAACCTGCCTGGAGGTGACTGATGGAGCTGCTGAGTGGGTAGTTAGTGAGGTGCTGCACTCCTTCCATCGTTTAAGCAGTGCTCCCATGTCTCCTGATGCATGGACTCAATGTTACTATTGCCATCTTTATTTTCCGATAAAGCATGGCGACAAGCCCTTCTGACCCAACAGACCTATGCCACCCAAGTAACCTACTAACCTGTATGTACTCAGAATGTGGGAGGAAACTGGTGCACTTGGAGGAAACGTACATAGAGGACATACAACTCCTTAGAGAGTTGAGCCTAGGTCACTGGCATTGTAATAGTGTAATGCTGACAACTACACTATCATGCCACCCAATAGCCCCTTCTTCACCTTAACTGCTCAGGGGCCACTGATTTCCATGAGCCACTAGAGATGCTGCAGGTTTTTTTTCCCTGGATGGCTGAGAGCACATACAAGATCCTCAGTCTACCCAGTAATCTCATCCCACAACAAAACTGTGTCAGATTTTGGAATCTTGCTCTGAAAGGGCAAACAATGTGGCCTGATCAATTTAACTGAATATAATCAGAACCTTGTAATGAGTCACATTGCTGTGAGAGAGGACATGGTTATCTTTCCAATGAATTTGTAGGATTTAGCAGAGACAGTGTCCGTGATGTCTTGCAATCTCTGCTGGAGGTAGTCCACGCCTCAGAAGAATAGAAGAAGGCAAGAATACTTCTTGGACAAATGTTTCCCTACAGATCCGCTTTGAATTTCATTTTTGCTACAGTGGATTCCAATTAATTGGGACTCATCGGGGTCAGTACATTTTGCCCAGTTAAGCAACTGCCTTAATTAGCCAGTTTTATGGAAGTAGTAACAAGCCATAAAAAACAAACTGAGTAACAAATGAGGTAACAAATGAGTAAGAAAAGTCAGCCCATGTGGCAGCGGGAGAATTTTAAAAGCAAGCAGAGACTGAGTACAAGCTTTACTCCTGGTGAGGTAAGGCCGGGTAAGCTCCTTTAGTTAATCTAATTAGATTAGGAGTAGGTAATGGAGGCAGCAGTTAGGGCAGTTGAGTGCTCCGTTTGCAGTATGTGGAAAGTCAGGGCGAGCACTGTTGTCCCTGATGACTACACCTACAAAAGGTGCATCCAGCTGCAGTTCCTGATAAGCTATGTTAGGGAACTGGAGCTGGAGCTGGATGAAATTTGGATCATTCGGGAGGCAGAGGCAGAAATAGACAGGAGTTTCAGGGAGATAGTCACCTGCAGGAGTCAGGAGACAGGTAGTTGGGTGACTGTCAGGAGAGGGAAGGGGAATAGTCAGGAAGAGCAGAGCACCCCTGTGGCCATTCCCATCAACAATAAGTATACTGGTTTGGATACTGTTGGTGGGGACAACCTACCAGGGACAAGTTGCAGTGGTTGCATCTCTGGCACCAAGACTGGACCCTCAGCTCAGAAGGGAAGGGGGGAAAAGAGGAGAGCAGTAGTGATAGGGGATTTGATAGTTAGGGGGACAGATAGGAGGTTCTGTGGAAGAAATCGAGAATCCCGGATGGTCTGTTGCCTCCCTGGTGCCAGGGTCCGCGATATCTCGGATCGCATTCTCAATATTCTCATTTCATTTTTCATTCTTTTTATTGATTTTCCAGTAAAGAAAATACAAATCAGAGGAGAAGTTTAGCAAACAGATAATACAAAGGACATATAAACAACAGTAAAAAAGAAAGTATATATTGTCAAGATCAGATATGTAAAATGTTACGCTGTTATATATGCAATATACTCAAAAAATAACCACAACTCCTTGACAATCGTAAAAAAAAGATTGAAAATTTTATTTAATAAGAGAAAAACAAGCCCCACTAACTAAACAGAAAAGAAAGATTGGGCAGTCCATTTGAGGATAAAATTAGAAGAAAGAGAAAGAGGAAAAACGATCTCCAAACCTTCACGGATAAAGATTTTCCCTAAAGAGAGTAAAGAAAAATAAATAAATTCAAAATAAATTAAATCATGTGAAAATATTGAATAAAGGGTTGCCAGATTTGTTCAAAATTAAAAGATGTATCAAATGTCTGGCTTCTAATTTTCTCCAAGCTTAGACATGACATAATGGAGGAGAGCCAATAAAAAACAGTAGATGGAATAGAGTCTTTCCAGTATAGCAAGATAGCTCTCCTAGCCAGTAAAGTTGAAAGGCTATCACATGTTGGGCGGAAGCAGACACTCTGCATGCTTCCTCTGGAATGATCCCAAAAATTGCTGTAAGTGAGTTGGGTTTGTTATATCCGCAGCCCCCTCCTTTGTGAGAATCGCAAGAGCACTAGTTGAAGGGGGGTCAGTAGACCCAGGAAATGGGAGAGAGAGAGACGTGCCGAATACCTCATTCACCGCGATGCAAAATAATGCGACATTGACCATTGTCTCATGGAGACCACGTGCAAGCCCTCGGGCAAAGTGGGCTGGTTGAGAGAGAGATTGCATCATCCCAACTTGATTGACATCTGAGACCCCGTGAGGAAGTATAAAGGAGGGTCGGGGGGGGGGAACACAGCCCCTTCAGACGTACCAAGAAGACACGACAGCAATCCCGTAGAAGCGGGAAGCCATTTGAAGGAAGCCACGTGCGTTGGATTCCGTGCCTGAAATCTGTGGCTGGAATCACGGAAAACCGCTTTTAGCTAACAACGGGGAAGCCTGCTCCCCTGATTCAACGGATTTGCTTCATAAAGACCCGGGCAAGTTTTCTTTTCTCACCAATCTCTCTCTCTCTCCAACAAGTGAAAACCCAGCAGTTCCCCCCCACCCCCGAAAGCCAGAAGCCTGCAGGAATTTGAGTGACTTTTATATTTCCATCGGACACTATATTATCCCCTAGACAAACGATCGAGCTGTTTCTTATTGATGGTTATTATTAGACCCGCGCTTTTAGATTTAGTGACTACGTATATTATCTGAATGTTTGTATTAATTTTTTTTTTTGAAAACTTTTTTTATTGCATTTTTAAATAGTTACAAAGTAAAGTATGAAAAAAAAAGTATATAACCCTTACCCCCTCCCCTTGACCCCTCCCCCCTAACTGCCCTATAGAAAAAAAAAGAGAAAGAAAGAAAAAGAAAGAAAGAATGCCTGGTTGTTGGAAGATCTCCACATGCTCCATGGAATTCGTAATAACTTTAATATGTATATTTATTTCTTTCCCCTAATAACCAATTGTTTCATCTTCAGAGCATCTATATATTTAATCCTGTCTTTTGTAAATAAGGGCTCCAAATTTTCAGAAATGTTTCATATTTATCTCTTAAATTATAAGTAATTTTTTCTAATGGAATACAGCCATAGATTTCTTTCTTCCAAGAGTCTATACTTAAATATGTATCCGATTTCCAAGTAACTGCAATAGCTTTTTTGGCTACTGCCAGTGCAATTTTTATAAGTTCTTTCTGATATTTATTTAGTTTGAGTTTTGGTTTTATCCCTTCAATATCACCTAGTAAAAGTAATATTGGATTATGAGGAAATTGTGTTCCTGTAATTTGTTCCAGTAAAAGTCTTAAATTTGTCCAAAAAGGTTGAATTTTAGAGCAAGACCATGTCGAATGTAAAAAAGTACCAGTTTCCTGGTTACATCGGAAACACTGATCCGATAAATTTGGATTTAATTTTTTTATTTTTTGTGGTGTAATATATAATTGATGTAGAAAATTATACTGCACTAATCTTAACCGAACATTTATTGTATTTGTCATACTATCAAGACATAGTCTTGACCAATTTGTTTCGTCAATTTTAATATTCTAATCACTTTCCCATTTTTGTCTTGACTTATGGACTCCTTGTTTAATTGCCTGTCTTTGAATCAAATTATACATACAAGATATAAATTTTTTAATATTTCCTTTTTGAATTAAAATTTCTATTTCATTAGATTTCGGCAATAACATTGTTTGACCTAATTTTTCTCTTAAATAAGCCCTTAATTGAAAGTAACAAAATAAAGTGTTATTTGATATTTTATATTTATTCTTTAATTGATCAAATGACATTAATATACCTCCTTCAAAACAATTCCCTATATATCTAATCCCTTTTTGAATCCAATTATATAAAAGTTGATTGTCCATTGTGAAAGAAATAAGTCTATTTTGAATTAAAGATCTCTTTGCTAATAAAGATTTTTTTGTCTCATCATCAAATTAAAACTTAAAAAATTCAATAAATTAGTCATTATTTTTATTTATGTTGCTCCAATCTATAATAATACCTAATCTTTCAACTTTCATTGTATCCTGGGAAATCTTTTTAGAAGTCTCCATGTTGCTATGTGTGTCCCCACCAATCATCCAGGCAAAAGAATAGAAGAAAAATAGAAAATAAAGAAAAAAAACAAAATACCCCCCTACTAATGTTGTGAAAGAAAAAAAACACAACATTACCCCCCTCTATTGTACGGGTCATGGCAATCGCCATGATTACACACGAGAATCCCGTAGTAACCGATTCAAAGCTCCCCAGCCCCCCCGCAACTTAAAAAGTATATATATATATATATATATATATATATATAAAACATACTATTCTCAATTAATATTTCTAAAATTTTACTTTTCTCCCTTATATTATCCTTAAATGTCCATCAGTTCCATTTGCTTTCTCTGTCTTCGTCTTTAACCATTACATTTAGAAATCTCTACGTTTAATTAACGAAGAGATGGAAGTTTTTGTGCGAACACCTCCGCGTCTTGATAATCAGAAAAAAATCTTTTTCCCTCTTCCAAAAAAATTATCAATGTTGCTGGGTGACGCATTAAAAACTTATAACCTTTTTCCCATAAAACATTTTTAGCTGGATTAAATTCTTTCTTTCTCTTCAAAAGGTTATAACTTATGGCAGGATAAAAAAGAACTGGTTTCTCCGCTATCATCAACGGACCTTTTCTTCTTTTAGCACCCTGGGCAGCCGCCCTCAAAATCTTTTCTTTATCCTGGTATCTTAAACATCTTATCAAAATTGATCATGGATTTTGATCATCTTGAGATCTTGGTCTTAAGGCTCTGTGCACCCTTTCAATCTCAATTAAAGTTTCTTCTCCCATTTCCAATTTTTCAGGAATCCATTTTTGAAAAAAATTTATTGGGTCTTCTCCTTCGGTACCTTCTTTAAGTCCAACAATTTTAATATTGTTGCGTTTACTAAAATTTTCAAGCTTATCAATTTTTCCCACGAGTTGTTTTCTTTCTGATGTCCAGGCATCATTATCATCTTCCATCTTCTTCATTCTTCCATCCATTTCTTCCATTTTGACGTCCAAATCTGTAATTTTCTTTTCCATTTTTTCCTGTTTCTTTGTCATTTTATCAAACATAGCCTCCATATTTGTTATTTTTTCTTTAATTACTTTTTGGTTACTTTTAATTACTTTTAATGCATTTAATTTTTCTAATTTATGCGTTATTTACCTCAAAGTCTTTTTTGTATTTTCAGAGGAACTTTCATCTTCTTCGCCATCTTCGTCTGATTTTTCCAGAGAGTCCGGCTCTCTCTCAGACTCACTTTCACTGTCGGTTTCAGTCATTGCTGGGTTTTGTAGTTCTAGTTGCTCTCTTTTGCGCATGCTCGTTCCTTTACGCTTGCGCAGTTCTCGTTGATCTTTCCCTTTAGAAATGGCCGATGCTGCCGCGGTCTCCTTTTCTGTTTCACCGGTGGTGTGTTGTACCTGAGTCCGTGGTTCTTCAGTAGAAGTAGGCCTTGATTCTGTTCCAACTTGAGCGGTCTTCGCGGTAGTAATTTTCTTCGTCCTCTGTTTATGAAGCATAGCTTAAAATAATCCAGAGTAATTTATAAGTAACCTTAAAAAAGTATTAATTAACTTTTCTTCACTTAAACATTAATTTATTAACTTTTTTACGGGAGGGCTGGGTTCCAGCATCTCGATCCTACGTCATCACGTGACGTCCCCCCGTTTGTATTAATCTTATGTTTGTGCCCCTTTCATAAATAAAGACTTTTAAAAATAGTACCATCAGACTTCAACGGACCTCTCTATCTTTGCAGGTAAGTGATCCAGTTACGGGATTTTGTAACAGGTTGAACATGCACATCTAAAACTTTAGATAGTATTCCAAACACATCCTTCCAAAAATTACTTAAGCTTACACATGACCAAAACATATGAGTTAAGGTAGCCACTTCTGCATTACATCTGTCACAAATAGGGCTTATATCAGGAAAAATATGTGCCAATTTATCTTTGGACATATGGGCCCTGTGTACTATCTTAAACTGAATTAAGTTTTGGTGTGCACAGATAGATGAATTATTGACTAGATAATAAATTTTACTCCATTGATTATCTGAAAGTGAATGTTGAAGTTCTATTTCCCAAGTGCGTTGAATCCTGTCGTTAGGCGACATGCAAGCATTCATTAACTGTTTATAAATGATAGCTATTAATTGTTTTTGAAATGATTTTGGCTGAAAAATAGCATAAGCCAAATTTAGAGAGCAGGTCAAGGGGTAATTCAGTAGAAAATCACGTAAAAAATTCCTAACCAATTCCTCCCAAGAGGGAGGGTGAGCAGCCGGATGGCATAGTCCATGTAGGGGACAGTGACTGGGTAGGAAGAGTGAGGAGGTCCTGAAAGGTGAATTTAGGGAGCTAGGTGCCAAGTTAAAGGACAGCACCTCCAGGATAGCAATCTCAGGATTGCTACCAGTGCCATGTGCAGGTGGGTTTAGAAATAGTAAGATAGTGCAGCTCAACATGTGGCTGAAGACATGGTGCAGGAGGGAGGGCTTCAGATTTATAGATAATTGGGCAGTTTTCCAGGGAAGGTGGGACCTGTTCTGGCGGGACGGTTTACATCTGAACTGGAGGGGGACAAATATTCTTCCAGGTAGGTTGGCTAAAGAGGTTCCAGTAGATTTAAACTGGATATGAGGGAGGAGGGGAACCAGAGCGTAGGAACAAGTGCTACACCTGCCCTCACCACTATTCAGGGCCCCAGACAGTCCTTCCAGGTGAGGCGACACTTCACCTGTGAGTCCGCTGGTGTGATATACTGTGGCCGGTGCTCCTGGTGTGGCTTTTATATATTGATGAGACCCGACGCAGACTGGAGACCGTTTCGCTGAACATCTATGCTCGGTCCGCCAGAGAAAGCAGGATCTCCCAGTGGCCACACATTTTAATTCCATGTCCCATTCCCATTCTGATAGGTCTATCCATGGCCTCCTCTACTGTCAAGATGAATCCAAACTCAGGTTGGAGGAACAACACCTTATATACTGTCTGGGTAGCCTCCAACCTGATGGCATGAACATTGACTTCTCTAACTTCTGTTCATGCCCCTCTTCCCCTTCTTACCCCATCCCTGACATATTTAGTTGTTTGCCTGTTCTCCATCTCCCTCTGGTGCTTCCTCCCCCTTTCGCTTGAGGCCTCCCGTCTAATGATCCTTTCCCTTCTCCTGCTTTGTATCACTTTCGCCAATCACCTTTCCAGCTCTTAGCTTCATCCCACCCCCTCCGGTCTTCTCTTATCATTTCGCATTTCCCTCCCCCCCCCCACTACTTTCAAATCTCTTACTATCTTTCCTTTCAATTAGTCCTGATGAAGGGTCTCAGCCCGATACATCAACAGTGCCTCTCCCTATAGATGCTGCCTGGCCTGCTGTGTTCCACCAGCATTTTGTGTGTGTTGTTTGAATTTCCAGCATCTTCAGATTTCCTCGTGCTTTCTGTAGGAACAGATGTATGGAAGAAGGAAGAAAAAGAAGACTGTAAAGTTCTTTGTGCTGTTAGAGATGAACAGAGAGGGAGAGGTGGAGAATTTCTTAAATGCATTTATTTTAATGCTAGGAGCATTGTAAGAAAGGTGGATGAGCTTAGAGCATGGATTGATACCTGGAAATATGATGCTATTAGTAAAACATGGTTGCAGGAGAGGTGTGATTGGCAACTAAATATTCCTGGATTTCGTTGCTTCAGGTGTGATAGAATCGGAGGGACAAGAGGGGGAGGTGTTGCATTGCTTGTCAGAGAAAATATTACAATGGTGCTCTGGCAGGATAGATTAGACGGCTCGTCTAGGGAAACTATTTGGGTGGAGTTGAGGAATGGGAAAGGTGTAGTAACACTTTATAGGGGTGTATTATAGTCCACCTAATGGGGAGCCAGAATTGGAGGAGCAAATTTGCAAGGAGATAGCAGATATTTGAAATAAGCACAGGGTTGTGATTGTGGGAGATTTTAATTTTCCACACATAGACTGGGAAGTCCATACTGTAAAAGGGATGGATAGTTTGGAGCTTGTAAAATGTGTGCAGGATAGTTTTTTGCAGCAATACATAGAGGCACCAACTAGAGAAGGGGCAGTATTGGATCTTCTGTTAGGGAATGAAATAGGTCAGGTTTCGGAGGTATGTGTTGGGGAGCACTTTGGGTCCAGTGATCACAATGCCATTAGTTTCAATATTATTATGAGAAGGATAGGACTGGACCCAGGGTTGAGATTTTTGATTAGAGAAAGGCTAACTTTGAGGCAATGCGAAAGGATTTAGAAGGAGTGGATTGGGACAATTTGTTTTATGGGAAGGATATAATGGAGAAATGGTGGTCATTTAAGGGTGAAATTTTGAGGGTACAGAATCTTTACGTACCTGTTAGGTTGAAAGGAAAGGTTAAAGGTTTGAGAGAGCCATGGTTTTCAAGGGATATTGGAAACTTGGTTAGGAAAAAGAGAGATATCTACAATCAATATAGGCAGCATGGAGTAAATGAGTTGCTTGAGGAATATAAAAAATGTAAGAAGAATCTTAAGAAAGAAATTAGAAAAGCTAAAAGAAGATACGAGGTTGCTTTGGCAAGTAAGGTGAAAATAAATCCAAAGGGTTACATTAATAGTTAAAGGATAGTGAAGGATAAAATTGGTCCCTTAGAGAATCAGAGTGGACAGCTATATGTGGAGCCGAAAGAAATGGGGGAAATTTTGAAGGATATTGAATTGTGTAAGGTAAGGGAAACAGGTAGTGAAGTTATGGAAACTATGACAATTGAAGAGGAGGAAGTACTGGCGCTTTTAAGGAATATAAAAGTGGATAAAACTCCGTGCCCTGATAGTGGGCTGAACGATGGCAGATGGAGTTTAATGCTGCTAAGTGTGAGGTGCTACATTTTGGTAGGAAAAATCCAAATAGGACATACATGGTAAATGGTAGGGCATTGAAGAATGCAGTAGAACAGAGTGATCTAGGAATAATGGTGCATAGTTCCCTGAAGGTGGAAACTCATGTGGATAGGGTGGTGAAGGAAGCTTTTGTATGTTGGCCTTTATAAATCAGAGCATTGAGTATAGGAGTTGGGATTGTTACGTATCCCGTAACTGGATAACTTACCAGCAAAGATAGAGAGGCCTGTTGAAGTCTGATGTCACTATTTTCAAATGTTTTTATTTATAAAGGGACACAAAAGTAAGGTTAATGCAAACATTCAGATAATGCACATCACCAATACGCAATCTAAAGCCCGGATATAGTCATAATCATCATTAATCTCGGCTGTTGTCTAGGGGATAATATTTTTTTGTCCATTGGAAATCTAAAGAGTCATTCAAAAGTCTTTCGAGGAATTGTTGGGTGTCACATGTCTTAGAGGGGTCGGTGAGAACGAAAAGAAGACTTGCCCGTATCTTTTTGACCACTCCGTTAAAATCAGGGGAGCGTTGGTTTCCCCGTTGTTAGTTCGAAGTCCTTCTCGGTAGTACCAGCCACCCGCTCCCCAGGCAAAGGAGTTAGGAGCACACGTGGCGCTGAGTGGCTTCCAGCTCTCCCGGGAGCGTTCAGTGAGCAAGTTCCTCTGGTGCATTGCTAGGGTACTGCCTCCTGCAGTCCGCTTTTATCTTTACTTGCAGAGTTGTAGCTGTCCATCAAAGTAGGGGGATGCAATCTCCACCCCCACATGGCGTGAGGGTGTTCAGGTTCATGGTAGTTGTCACGTAGCCGGGACTTGCACGTGACACAGGTGCCTCTAAGAACAAATGGTCAAAACCGTTGCATTGTCTCTCACTTCCGAGTCCCGAATTAATAGCGATCTTGCGATTCTCCGAAAGGAGGGGGCTGCTCCCGCTCCTTCGGCCCCTCAGAGCTGTGGTACCTTCATAACAGGATGTAATGTTAAAATTTACAAGGTATTGGTAAGGCCAAATTTGGAGTATTGTGTACTGTTCTAGTCACCAAATTATAGGAAAGATGTCAACAAAATAAAGAGAGTACAGAGAAAATTTACTAGAATGTTACCTGGGTTTCAGCACCTAAATTACAGGGAAAGATTGAACAAGTTAGGTCTTTATCCTTTGGAGCATAAAAGGTTGAGGGGGGACTTGATAGAGGTATTTAAAATTATGAGGGTGATAGAGTTGACGTGGATAGGCTTTTTCCATTGAGAGTAGGGGAGATTCAAACAAGAGGACATGAGTTGAGACTTAGGGGGCAAAAGTTTAAGGGTAACACGAGGGGGATTTCTTTACTCAGAGAGTGATAGCTGTGTGGAACGAGCTTCCAGTAGAAGTGGTAGAGGCAGGTTTAGTATTGTCATTTAAAGTAAAATTGGATAGGTATATGGACAGGAAAGGAATGGAGGGTTATGGGCTGAGTGCAGGTCAGTTGGACTAGGTGAGAGTAAGCATTCGGCATGGACTAGAAGGGCCGAGTTGGCCTGTTTCTGTGCTGTAATTGTTATATGGTTAACAAATTATGTATTTAAGTGAAATACACAACAAATTAGAACACTACCAATACTACCGTAGAACTATAAAACTATGTATTAGTTGCTAAATCTTATTAGTGGAGGAATTCATCTGCATCTTGTTCTTTTGACTGTCAATGAGGAAAATCAATGTAGGCACCTAGTGCAGATAATGAACTGCCTTCATACAATGCTGTTGATAGTTGCATCTCCAAACTTTCATTTTCATTGTAACATTCAAGATGATTGTCAATTCTTTCAAATTCTCCATCGTTTCTAATTTGTTAAAGTAGTGAAATAGTTTAATTTTCACTGCTGGCCAGAATGTCCAAGCCAGAATGCTTGAAACCACAGTGAGTAAAGCAGTTCTGAAACATCTTATTGCTTGTTTCTTACCAACCGTCAGTGACAAAAATCTCTGCATTTTGAACATAAACACAGGCAACTGCTACTAATTAAAAGCTGTAAACACAGTGTAATGTTCAATGGCCATACAAGAGCACTCACTTGACGCTGGTTAAAAACTGTTCGTCAACAGTCTGCTGCCCCAATTAAAGCAGCATAGCATCGCAAATAAATGAAGAAATGAAGGGAATGTGGCTATTTTCTCAATTAGTGTTTGCATTTTAAGAGTTTTCCTTGATAAGTGGCTGATGGCCTAATTAAGTGGAATCCAGTGTGTGCAATCAACCAAGATATATGTGTGTGTGTATGTATATAAAAATAAACCAATGGTCAATATATATAATAGACTGATATATACAGTCGGCCCTCCTTATCCGTGAGTTCCGCATGCACGAATTCAACCAACCGCGAAGCGAGAAAACCCGGAAGTGCTCTTCTAGCACTTGTTGCTCAAGCATGTATAGGCTTTTTTTCCTTGTCATTATTCCCTAAACAATGCAGTATAACAACTACTTACATAGCATTTACACTGTATTAGGTATTATAAGTAATCTATAGATGATTTAAAGTATACCGGAGAATATGCATAGCTTATTGTGGATCGGGAATTGAAAAAAAGAACGGAAGTTCTCTTACTACGTAAGTCTTAACAGGTACATCTGCTATTATTTAGTGTCAGTTAGTTAAACGTTTGCCTTAGTATATAGTATATATTTTACCTTTCTATGCATATAAAACACTTAAGAAACGTACGTTTCAGCACCAGGCAATCCAGTGACAGATCGCTCCCAAGCGTGCTGTCAATCCGTGCCGGGTTGATGTTGAAAATTCTTAAACCCAAAACCCCAAAGTCCAATAATTAAACCACTGCGTTGTTTAGTAATAACTGTAGCTTTCATCAGGGCAGGGTCTTTCTCACTTTATCCTTTAAAATTGTTCCAATGGTTGACCGACTGTAGCCTAACGCTTTTCCAATGACCAATGGCGTTTCACCTCTTTCCGATCGCTTTATTATTTCCACTTTATTTTCAGTCGTGATTGTGATTATTTTTATGAACAGAAACTCTGTGGATTCAGAGCTCGGCCGCTGGGTCCTAATGTCCACCGCACTGAGACAGGTTAAATAAAGTCCGGGGTTCCGCTGGGTCCTAAGGTCCACCGCATTGAGACAGGTTGAATAAAAGACTTGAGCATCCACGTTTTTTGGTATCCGCAAGGGGTCCCGGAACCAATCCTTCGCAGATAAGGAGGGCCGATTGTAATTATAAAAGTAGCTCAAACAGAGATCAAAATACAGTGAGATGTTGTTGGCTCAGAAGGGGAACCCATAGACAGTGATTTCCCCATCCACCTGCTGTCCTTTTACTTCTCAGTGGGAGTGATGGTGGATTTTGGAGTTTCTGTTGGTATAGCCTGAGGTTGTGATTGTAGTACATTTTACAGATGGTCCACACTGCAATGGTCCTCCTTACTGTGTGTCACTGGTGGAGGGAGTAAATGGTTAGGTTTGCTATCTTGTCCTGAATGCTGTCAATTCATGAGAGATCATGACACTCTACATATCCAGGGGAATATGCTCCCGACTTCGACCTCATGGATGGTGGAAGATAAATTACTAACAGTAGGATGTTCAATGCCTGACTTGTTGTGTTGCCCAGGGTGCTTATAAGGACAGTCCATTAGAGTTTCTGGTGAAAGATGACCCATGTGTATTGATGTTGGGGGAATATCAAAGGCTGATGTTAAATCCTCTCTTGTTGGAGATAGTAGTCATTGTGTGACAATTCTCTGCAGGAACCTTTCTTGCTACTTATCAGCCTATTCCTGCATTCTGTCTGCACCTCATTGCTTGCAGATATGAGTTGCTTTTGTTATGAAATTCCCGTAACTGGATCACTTACCAGCAAAGATAGAGAGGTCCGTTGAAGTCTGATGGTACTATTTTTAAAAGTATTTATTGATAAAAGGCATAAAAAGAAGATTAATGCAAACATACACATAATATACGTCGTCAATACTAAATCTAAGCGCAGGCATCATAATAACCGATAAGTAACTCTATCGTTGTCTAGGGGTTACTGTATTGTCCGATGGAAAGATAAAAGTCACTGTCCTTTCAAGCTGCAGCTCTTTGGGTTTAAGAGAGATGGTTTTAAACTTGCCCGGGTCTTTTATGAGGCCAATCCATTGAGTCGGGGGAGTTGGTTCCCCGTTGTTAGTTCCAAGTCATTTTCCGTGGTACCAGCCACTAGCCCCCAGGCAAGGGAACCGAATGCACGTGGCTTCCTTCAAATAGCTTCCCGCTATTACGGGATCGCTAGCGTTTCTTCTGGTGCGTCTGAAGGGGTTGTTCCCCAGACCCTCTTTTATACTTCCTCACGGGGTAGTAGATGTCAATCAGGTTGGGGTGATGCAATCTCTCTCTCAACCAGCCCACTTTGCCCGAGGGCTTGCACGTAGCATACTCCCCAATCCACAAACGTTGTCTCCAGGAGACAATGGCCATGGCTCTCTCTCTCATTTCCTGGGTCCTCTGACCCAACCCAATAATGCTCTTACAATTCTCACAAAGGAGGGGGCTACTCCGCACCCTTTGGCCCCTCAGAGCTGTGATACATTCATAACACTTCATTGACAAGGAGTTGGGAAAGGAACATTGTCAGTTATGAAAGAACATCCACAGTTCTCACCTCATAGAGTTATAGAGCACCACCGCACAGAAACCAGCCCTGTGCCCCCATCTAGTCTGTGCCAAACTGTTTATGAGTTAGAGCTAGATAGAGTTAGATAGCAGGGTCGAGGGATATGGGGAGAGGGCAGGAACGGTGTACTGATTGTGTATGATCAGCCATGATCACAGTGAATGGCAGTGCTGGCTAGAAGGGCTGAATGGCCTACTCCTGCACCTACTGTCTATTGTTTTTCCAATCTGCTAGTCCCGTTGACTAAATAGGATGCTATCTCAAACATGGATGTCTAAACCCTTCCCATCCATATATTTACCCAAATTTCTCTTCAACCCACAACCATCGCTTCATTCCACCTTCTCACCACACTCTGCATGAAGAAGTTACCTCTCAGCTTCCCATTATTTCACCTTTCACCCTTAACATATGACCTCTAGTTCTAGTTTCACCAAACCTCCGCGAGAAAAGCCTGCTTGCGTTTGCCATATCTATACTCACCAAATTTTGTATTCCTCTGTCAAATCTCCCCTCATCCTGCTACATTCCAGGGAGTAAAGTCATACCCTCTTCAAACTTTCCCTATAACTCAGGTCCTCAAGTCCTGACAGCATCTTTATATTTTTTTTTTATTTCAATCTTAGTCAACACGGGGAAATCTGCAGATGCTGAAAATTCAAGCAACACACACAAAATGCTGGTGGAACACAGCATTTTGTGTGTGTTGTTTCAATCTTAGTGTTAGCTTTCCTGTAGGCAGGTGACTGGAACTGAACAGGTATGTTGGAGGGAATATTATTGAAGAATCAACTGAAAATGGTAAGGTCAAAGACGCCGTCTGAGGAGCTCCTGCAATGACTTACTTTACGCCAGGTATGATTCCAGCCAGAGGAAGGAATCCACTTCATTACCAGCATGTCTTGATTCCATACTCGATCAAATGTTGTACTGATGTCAAGCTTATCTCTAGAAGCTTGCTCTTTGCTCCATGTTTCAACTGAGCCTTTGATGAAGTCCAGAGGCAAAAGAAGTTGGAAAAATCTTATCTGGATAATTATAAAGTAGGTTAAAAATGAATAAATGCTGTTTGATAGCATTTGCTGTTGAAAGATAGTTTTTGTAACAGATTACAGTGGCAGACCTGTAGTCACCAGTACTGTATATCGTTATACAGTAGTTGAAAGAACCATGAAACTGAACTCTGCGAAGTAAGGCTAAACCTGTGCCCATCAGTATTATATTCCCGTGTTAATGCTGACAGATCTGTGCTATGTGCTGATACCCAATGTCATTCATTGAGAGACCTATGGCCTTAACACCTAATGTACCCAGTTATTATATAGTGACAGAACAATGCTTACCAGTACGGTAGCCTAGTGTTACGCAGTAACTCACTGGAAGAACGTGTTCATGAAGGACAGGTAATGTGGCACATCCAAGATTATTCACAGGTCTAGCAGCAAATCTAGCTTAGGTTTCATCGTGACTGCATTCCAAGTCGCTTCTTAACCTAATTTTCGATTACAACAAAGGATACATCCTTTAAGAAATACTGGCTTTGGAGATAATACAGAGGAGATTCACCAGACATTCTGGAGATGAGAATATAGAATAGTAAAGCATAGTATGGACCCTTCAGCCCACAAAGTTCTGCTCTCCTTTTAACTGACTCCACTATCAATCTAACTCTTTCCTCTTACATAGGTATTTACCCTCTATTTTTCTTTCATTCATGACCTATCTAAAACTTCATTAATGTATCAGCTTCTACCACTTCCCATGATAGTGTGTTCCAGTCACTTACCACTCTGTGTGTGAAAAAATACTTAACTCTGACATCTCTCCTAATCTTTCATCCACTTGTCTTAAACAGGTGACTTTTGAGTTGTCCATTGCCTTCATGGGAAGAAGCACTGGCTGTCCACTGTCTAATGCATCTAATCATCTATCAAGTCATCCCTCATCCTTTACTTCGAAGAGTAAAGCCTTACTCAAACTTTCCTCATGGGTCACGCTCTATAATTCAGGCAGCATCCTGGTAAATCTCCTCTGTACCTTCTATAAAACCTTCATATCCTTCCGAAAATGAGGTAACTAGAACTGACCACAATACTCCAAGTGTGATCTAACCAGAATGTTATAGGGCTGCAAAATTACCTGGTGGCTCTTGAATTCAATCCCCTGACCGATGAAGGCCAACACACCTTACAGCTTCTTAAATACCCTTTCAACGTGCATAGCACTTTGATGGGTATGTAGACCGGGATGCCAAAATCAGTTCCTCCACACTGCTAAGAATCCTGCCATTAACCTTGTACTCTGGCTTCAATTTTGACATTCTAAATTATATCACTTCTCCAAAGTGATCCCCACCTGCCACATCTTAGCCCAGCTCTGCATCTTGTCTATGTCCTGTTGTAGCTTATGACACCTTCTACACTATTCATGAGCTTTCGTGTAAACTTACTGCAAACTTACTGGCCCACCACTCCACTTCCTCATCCAAGTCATTTATAAAAATCACAAAGAGCAGTGGTCTGTGGACAAATTAATTCTGAACCCACTCAGCCAAGTTTCCACGGAATCCATTCCTCATGATTTTCTGGATGAGTCGTCCATGGGGAGACTTGTCAAAAGCCTTACTAAAATCCATATACACTGCATGGTTTCGTAAGCTTGTCATAGCTGGGTGGGGTGAGCAGTAGGGATAAGCTTCCACAGCCTAATAAATATTCCCAATAGCATGTGCCTCAAATAGCCTCTGACAACCACGTCCAGCTCTTGGCATTCACATGTGGCATTCACATGTGCCAGTAAATCCACTTCCACTGACAGGAGAAGGGATAAAGGCACCTTAAAACCAATTGCTTTGGGCTGAGGGGGCTCATGGGCTGTGGATGGCAGTTCATCTCGAAGAGGGAAAGCTCTGATGTCAAACATCCACTGCCTGCCACCATACCCACTCATGGGGAGGGTTTTGTGATTGAACCATGAGGAAAAATCCTGAGCTGGAGTCCTTAATGCATTCCTACGTTGAGATCAATGCTGACTGGCAACTCCTGCGAGACAGCTTGTGCTGAACTGTATTGGTTTCTGCTGATCCTTTGGATTCATCAGCTGCATGGAGAGGGGGTGCCCACTGCAATGGCAATAGCTTGCTCTCCATATCATATTGCCCTGGCTTGTATAGACAGCTGGGACACAACGTTCACTGTTGAACTTGATCAATGCAGATCCTACATACACCATATCCACTGCTCCACCTTAATTCCATCGCTAAGAATCCTCACAATTATTTTGCCCAGCGCCAATGGAAGACATAAAGATTTATAATTCCCAAGATTATCCTTATTACATTTCTTGAATGGAAGAACAACATTTGGCATCCGCCAGTCCTCAGGTACGGTCCTCTGACCAGTAAGGATGTACAGATCATTGTAAATGCCCCAGCAATCTCTTTCCTCACTAAGTACCTGCAGTAACCTGGGGTGTACCCCTTCTTGCCAGAGGTTTATCTATCCTAATGTTTTTCAGATGTGAGGGAGCTCACATTTGTGATGAGCCAGCTCACTGGTCAACATTGAAGCAAAGTATTAATTAAGACCTCTCCTACTTCTTCAATTCCATGCACACATTTTTCCCTTTTATCATTGAGTGGTCCAGTCCTCACACTCATCATCCTCCTGTTCTGAATGCACAGTATATGAGTAGAACATAGAATATGTTGGGATTTTCTGTGAGCTAACTTATCAAGGCCTTGTTATGTCCCTTTCTAATTCCTCTAATGTCCTTCTTAAACCCCTTCCTGGCAACCTTATAACTCTCAAGAGCAGTGTCTGACTTTTGCTTCCTAAACTTTGAATATGCTTCCTTCTTTATCTTTCCTTGTCAACCATGGTTCCTTCACTCCACTGTCCTTTCCCTGTTTCAGTGGGAGAAACCTATCCCAAACCACATTCAAGTGCTCCATAATTAACCTCCACATTTCTTCTGTGCATTTCCTTGAGTACATATGCTCTGACTGAACACAACCAAGGTTCTGCCCGAAGCCATTGTAAGTAGCCCTCCACCAATTAAATACTTCCCAATACTGTCTGACAATAGACAATAGGTGCAGAAGTAGACCATTCGGCCCCTTGAGTCTGCACTGCCATTCTGAGATCATGGCTGATCATTCACTATCAATACCCAGTCCCTGCCTTGTCCCCATATCCCTTGATTCCCCTATCCATCAGATATCTATCTAGCTCCTTCTTGAAAGCATCCAGAGAATTGGCCTCCACCGTCTTCCTATCCTTGTCCATCACTA
Organism: Hypanus sabinus; assembly: GCF_030144855.1. Lineage (NCBI taxonomy): Eukaryota > Metazoa > Chordata > Chondrichthyes > Myliobatiformes > Dasyatidae > Hypanus > Hypanus sabinus. The sequence goes on from NC_082707.1 coordinate 38,103,510, forward strand.
TGCAAAATACCTGAGGGAGTTATGGTCGCTATCCCCAAATTGATTGTCCCCCAAGAGATCTGTCACTTGGCCAGCTTCTTTTACCAGTTCTAGATTCTGTTTGGTCATCCCTCTAGTCTGCTTGTCCACGTTCTGCACCAGGAATCCTTGGCTGAATTCGTAAAACAAATTCTGCTCCATCAAAACTTTTGCCAATCAATATTAGGGAAGTTAAAGTTACACGATAACATGTTATTTTACCACCTTTCCAAATTCTATTGTTTTTCTGCTCCTCAGTGTCCCTGTTGCTATTGAGGGAGCGGGTTTAGAATATGCCCAATGATGTGAGTGCCCCCTTCTCATTTCTGACTTCCACCAACACTGACTCATTAGACAATCCCTCCATTTCTATAGCTGTGATACTATCCTTGATTAGCAATGCCACTTCTACACTTCTACACCCTCCCTCGCTGTATCTTTTGAAACATGTAAATAGATGTAACCACAGCTCCAATGCCATATTAATGCAGACAACACCATTGTCATCGCCTGAAACAAAGGTGGTGATGAATTAGCATATAAAACGGAGATTGGTGCCATAACAACAACCTCTTACTCAATGTCAGCAAGACCAAGGAGGTCATTATTGAGCTCTGGAGAAGGAAACCAGCAGTCAAAAAGCCAACGCTCATCAGAGGTGGAGAGGGTGAGGGACTTTAAATTCCTCGGTGCTGTTATTTTGGAGGGCCTGTCCTGAGCCAAGCAATTAAGTGAAATTACAAGAAAAGCACAAAAGCACCTCTACTTCCTTAGGAGTCTGGAAAGATTTGGCATGTCATCTCAGACTTTGACAAATTTCTGTAGATGTGTGGTGGAGTGTGTATTGAATGGCTGCATCACAGCCTGATATAGAAACACCAGTGCGCTTAAACAGAAAATCCTACAAAATCAGTGGACATGTCCCAGTCCACCATCGGTAAGGCAGCATCTGTGAAAATAAATAAACAGTTGGCGTTTTAGGCTGAAACCCTTCATCAGGGCTGGAAAGGAAAGGGGAGAAGCCAGAATATGAAGCTGAAGGGAGGGAGGGAATACAAGCTGGAAGGTGAAAGTTGAAGGTAGACGAGTGGGAGAGGGCAGGATGAATTAAGAAACTCGGATTTTTTAGGTGGAGAGGGAAGGGCTAGAGAAGAAGGGATCTGATAGGAGAGGAGAGTGGACCATAGGAGAAAGAGAAGGATGAGGGTCTCCAGAGAGGGTGACAGGTAAGTTGAGAGGGGGGGGGGAAGGAAGGGGATGGGGATAATTTGTTGGAAGTTTGAGAAATTGATGCTCATGCCCTCGAGTTGGAGGCTACCCAAACAGAATATGAGGTGTTGCTTCTCCAACCTGAGAGTGGCTTTCTCATGGCAGTAGAGAGGCAATGGATAGAATGGGAATGGGGGAGAGGAATTAAGATGGTTGGCTACTGGGAAATCTTGCATTTTGCTGATGGAGCACAGTTGCCCGACACAACAGTCCTCAGTTTACATGGCGCTTTGTGTTCAGTACACAACCACATCAAATTCATAGGTGAAGTGTTGCCTCACCTAGAAGGACTGGGGCCCTGAATGGAGGCGAGGGAGGATGTGAATGGGCAGGTTCCTCGCCTCCGCAAGGATAAGTGCCAGGAGGGATACTATTGGGGAAGGATGAATGGACAAAGGAACCCTGTGGAAAGCGGAGAGTGCAGTGGAGGTAAAAATGTGTTTGGTGGTAGTGTCACACTGAAGATGGCAGAAATTGTGGTAAATGATGTGCTGGATGCAGAAGTTCATGGGGTGGAAGGTGAGGACATGAAGAGCTCTATCCCTATTAAGGTAGTGGGAAGATCGGATGAAGGCAGATATTTGGAAAATGAGGAGATGTGGGTGAGCACAGCATTATTATTGGAGCATCAAGGGGAAACCATGTTCTTTGAAGGAAGAGGACATCTCTGCTGTCCTGAAAAAGAAAGCCTTATCTTAGGAACAGATCTAGCAGAGATAAAAGAACTGAGAAAAGGGAATAATGTTTTTGCAGCAGACAGGGTGGGAAGAGATGTATTCAAGAAAGGCATAGCTGTCAGTAGGTTTTTAATAAATAGATGGAGACAGAGATTGAGAAACGGGAGAAAGGTATAAATGGCCATATGCATTTAAGGGCAGGGTGGAAGTTGGAGGCAAAGTTGATGAAATTGATGAGCTCGGCATGTATGCATGAAGCAGCACCAATTTAATTGTCAATGTTGTGTAGAAAGGGTTAGGGAGCATTACAAGAAAAGGCTTGGAACACGGACAGTTCTACTTCGCCAACGAAAAGGCAGGCATAGCTATGGTCCATGAAAGTACCCATGGCTACATCTTGAGTTTGAAGAAAATGGGAGGAGTTGAAAGAGTAATTATTGAGTATGAAGACCATTTCCATTAGATGGAGGGTGGTACTGGAGGAGATCTAGTTGCGTTTGTTTTCAGTTATCGTTGTCAGCCTAGTTTACCTGCAACACTGCCACTTTCATTATTGAACAGAATGTTAGCAGTTAAAAAAGAATTTCACCTCTAATTATAGTAGGCCGGTAATCTGTTGATTTGTTGTTCTGCTTCACTTTATGAATGACAAAATTTATTCCCTATGACATAGAGACTGCATTGTGTTCTGATAATTTCCGGTAATCCAACACTGGTCATTGTGTTTTTGCAGGACTATCAAAGCAGTTCTGCAAAGGAAGTAATGGACCTAATTGGAACTGGTTGCTATAGCTAATATGCTTATTTATTAAAAGGGCTTATGTTGAATGTCAAACACAGTTAGAAATGATTTGTTCATTACATTCTATGTAGTATCAAATCCAACTGAATTTAGAATGATTCTCAAGCAGCAAGCAAGGTTAGCAAGACAGCATTAATTGGAGGGTCCAGAAATGCACACAATACTGCAAGTAGAGCCTGCTCAAAAGTTTTACAGAGCTGCACCATAACTTCTTGGTTCTTATATTCTGTTCCCCTTTCAATGAAGGCAAACATACTATATTTCTCCTTTACCATTCAATCTACTTACATCACACTTTCAAGGAGGTATGGACTTGAACTATAAAATCCATCTGTACTGGGTTTTACACATGCAATACCCTAGTTTAAAGGGACAGATAGGAGGTTGTATGAACAGTAATTCTGATGAGTATTTTACTTTCTGCAGATTTTCTCAAAATACAATATGTTCCTTTAATTATATTACACAATCAAATATTTCATTTTAGACCATAAGATATAGGAACAGAATTAGGCTATTTCACTGCCATGCAATCATGGCTGACCCTTTTCTTCCTCCTCCTCAACTTCATTTCCTAGCCTTCTCCATGTTGCCTTTAATACCATGTCAAATGAAGAACCTATCAATCTCTGCCTTATATATACCCAACGACTAGGCCTCCACAGTACTACATGGCAACAAATTCCACAAATTCACTACCCTTTGACTAAGGAAATCTCTCTATATTGCTGTTTTGAATGGACACCCCTCTATGCAGAGACTGCCCTCTTGGCTTAGATTCCCACCATGGGAAACATCCTTTCCATATCTCCTCTGTCTAGTACTTTCAACATTCAAAAGGTTTCAGTGAAATCCCCCCTCATCCTTCTAAATTCCAGTGAGTACAGATCCAGAGCCATCAAAGATTCCTCATATGATAACCCTTTCATTCCTGGAATCATCTTTATGAACCTCCTCTGGACCCTCTCCAATGCTAGCACATCTCTTCTAAGATGAGGAGCACAAATCTGTACACAATACTCAAGGTACCTCACCAGTGCTTTATAAAGCCTCAGCATCACATCCCTGCTCTTGTATCCTAGACCTCTTGAAATGAATGCTAACATTGCATTTGCCTTCCTCACCAGCAACTCAACCTGCAAATTAACCTTTAAGGTGTTCTGTACAAGGACCCAAATTCCTTTATATCTCAGGTTTTGCATTTTCTCCCTGTTTAGAAAATAGTCCACACATTTATTTTTACTACCGAAGTGCATGGCCATACATTTTCCAAGATTATGTTTCATTTGCCACTTTCTTACCCATTCTCCTAATCTGTCTAAGTCCTTTTGCATCCTACCTGTTTCCTCAACATTACCTACCCATGCACTATTAAAAGAATAATTCATTTCATTAAGTTAGGCTAGTTGAAATAGTCAGCAGGATTCGTCTTGTTAATATTTTGTCTAGTGAGATGCTTAGGACATTCCAGAAGGATTGGGGGTATCCATTTTCTGGAGAGAGTGCAAGAGTTCTGGAGTAAGAAGGAAAATGGAAATGGACAACAAACATGGCAGAAGAACATCAACTGATTTGGAAGGACAGATACTGCTTTCGGAATATCCTCATGCAGACAATGGTCTCAGAGAAGGTGCAGATAACCTCTAGTTATCTAGTTATCACACAATCTTGGGGACAGTTTGACACCTTGTCCTTGGACTTTGTGTGGATATGTATTTATGTTTTACTTAGACTATGTTTTCATGCAGAATTGTTTGGTACCATGACTAAACAAAGTGAAGCAAACTGGATTGGTTACACAACAATGAGCTCCAACAATTATGGGCACACTACAGGCTAATTAATATATGTTTAATAAGCACTTTCCTTCATTGTGTTTGTTCTAGTGTAAAATATTTTGTCAATGCAACTTCAAGCTTCTACCGGTGTCAGTTAAATTGTTGCTTCCTGGTGAACAGTATATTTTCATGGGTGTGTTAGTCTTCATACAACTAACAGTCTACTTCCCCTTAAAGGATCTTTCAAACTTTAATGTTTTGTTTACCTGAATGATATTCACCCAAGATGTGATTATGTAGTGGAAATGGCCTTTCCCCCTATGCATTGTAGAGTTATGTTACTGTTAGTTTGCATTCACAGTACTTGCTAACTGATTATGAGCCTACAATGAGGTTACACATTTTTGGGGGCTCGTCCAGGATGGGTTCTTATATGATTTAATGCTGTGTGAATGCTGGGCCATGGCCAGTTCATATGTTTAAAGTTGCACAGGATACAGCTGCAGCTGAGGGTTTCAATTTCAGTTCAAGATTTTCAGTTCAAGTTGCTCTCTTTTCTGAGATGTGAAAGGAAAACTTGGCCTGATCTTGGAAATTTGTTATCCATTAGCAATTGATCTAAATTCTGAGCTGGTTTCTGTTATCACATCACTGGTCAATAAATGCCAAAGTGAACCTGCTGAGATTCAAGGTTATAGTAAACTGATAATGTTCTCTGGGTGAAGCCCACATCAAATGGAGAGGAAGAGTATGAGGCTTGAGTTGAGCAGACATCTCACTTACTAGAAAAATGGCAGTGCTCAGGCAATATAAAGAAGCAGGGACTTGTCGAGAGTTTAACGGGTCCTGCCACTTGCATAGTCAGGTTTTCAAAGTCAGAATCCTTTAACCAGGTCAGCTAACTATATAAGGGCTCTGGAAAAAAGCTTTTGACACAACTGAAAGTTCAGCTGATCTCATGGTGAAGTTCAGACAGACATTGCAAAAAGGAGGGAAACTCTCTACCCACCTTTTCAGGTTAGGTAAGCTGCTGCATTGTTTGTGGCACAAAGAGACTATTCAACTGTGAGATAAATCATTTGAGAGTGGAGCAAGTTGTGAAGGGGGCAAGTGTCACAAGACTTGGTTGCTCTACATGTTCAAATAACCCACAAAATACACCCCCCTTCATCTTTTATTGAGTTACTTAAAGAAATTAGAGAGGAGGAAAATATGATTGAGGAGCAAAATGTTTCCAAAAGCCGAATAATGTTTTCAGTGGCAGCCCCCGCTAAAGTGTACCCTGATGCCGCAAAAGTAGAGCTTTTCAGAAATAAGGTGAAAAGTATTCGAGTTGAGATGGCTCATTTGATGTCTGCTAATGTTGCAGCTAATATTGACACGCCCACTGGAAAACCACAAAGAAAATCACAAAGCAGATGAACACTGTTGCAAAGGGTTTCTTGACTGTGGATAGGCTTGGTATTTTTGGTATTTTCTGTTACAAGTGTGGAGGAGATGGGCGTTTCAAATGGGATCGTGAACTACCGGAAAAACCGCTAAAAGTATACTAACGGTAAATTAAACAGAAAAAAGATGGGAAACTACAGAGGGACCCAGTAAAGGAACGGACTGATATCTTGGAGAAAATACGTTCCAGTCAAGGTATCAAGAGAAATACTAAAGTGCAAAACACTTTTCCTGAAGGCTTAATGGGACCAAGATCTGTTGTATCTATATGGATTAAAGGCACTTATGCTAGAGCCTACTTGGCACAGTTTCTCGTTACTTTACAGATCCCTTTACAACAGATATTTGACACATTTACCATTGACTCCTATCAGTGCTCCTGAAATTTGGGGCTCAGTGTTGATGATTACCCTTTTGAGATTACTTGTCATTGAAATAGGAATGTTTGGAAGCAGATGTTGGAAGAGCTGAGACTATTGATACAATAGTGTTGGGTTACCCAGATCCAGTCATAAAAGAAAAAGCTTCCTTTCCTGTGGGAATGATTACTTCCATTGTGAGAAGGCTCATGGGGCATGTAAGGAGAGAATGGGAGAGAACTTTCTGAGAACCTTATCTATCACCCTGTATTCAGAGCTGCTTTTGAGAATGTGCAAGTTTCTCCTATGCAGGGTGATGAGTATACAACCGATCACTCCTGATGATCAGGAAGAAAAGTCACACTTCCCCACAGGAGAGCTGGTGAAACCTGAACTACTGAAATCTTTGGCTGTCTGTTATAACAGGGTAACAGTGATTGTTAGGATCACCTCAGGAAGAGATGTCACCTTCAGATGTATATGCAAATTGCACACCTCTTTCCAGTGGGGGGTGGGGTAGCTTCTAGTTTTCCGGTGGAGCAAAAGGAAGAGAAGCAGTCTCCTGTATCGGGAAAGGTGACATCAAAGGCATTCAACTTTGATGACTCACCAATACCAGAGAAATGGGTAAAGAGACTAACTGAAAAGGTGTTGGAATGCAAAGTTGTCTTTTTGACTGATGAGTTTGATGTTGGTTACTCCAAGGGTACTCACCACACTACCAGAGTGACAGAGAGAGTCTTGCCAATTCGCACCAACAGAGGTTGAAGATGTTAGCTGGCAGTACTAAAACTTAAGGAAGCTGGAATTATCACTGACTCTTGGAGTCACTATGCGCCGCCTATAGTTGTGAGGAAAAAGAATGGGAAAATATGAATATATGTTGATTAAAGGACACCAAATAGATGTACAAATCCAGACCATTTCCACAGATAGATTATTTCATTTTTATTTGCTGTTTAAAATGATGATTCAGTTGCTGATGTTAAGTTTGTTGTAAAAGCCAGTAGGATATCTCTTGTTAACATTTTGTCCAATAAGATACCCCTGGACATTCCAGAGGGATTGAGGGTAGCCATTTTATGGAGAGAGTGCAGGAGTTTTGGAGGAAGAAGGAGAAAGAAAGAAAAAAGAAATGGATAGCAAACATAGAAGAAGAACATGAACTATTTTGGAAGGACAGACGTTGCTTTCAGAAAATGCTCATGCAGACAATGGTCTCACAGAGAAGTTGCAGATAGCTTTTTTAGTTAGCTAGTTATCACACAATTTTGGAGACAGTTTGACTTCTTGTCCTTGAACTTTGTGTCGATAATTATTTATGTTTCGCTTAGACTATGTTTTCAGGCAGAATTGCTCTGTACCATGACTAAATTAAAGGATAATTAAAGGATTTGATAGAATTGAGGCAGGAAATATGTTCCAGATGTTGGGAGAGTCCAGTACTAGAGGGCATGGATTGAGAATAAGAGGTCAGTTATTTAAAACAGAGTTGAGGAAGAGCTTCTTCTCCCAGAGAGTTGTAGAGGTGTGGAATGCACTGCCTCGGAAGATGGTGGAGGCCAATTCTCTGGATGCTTTCAAGAAGGAGCTAGATAGATATCTGATGGATAGGGGAATCAAGGGATATGGGGACAAGGCAGGGACTGGGTATTGATAGTGAATGATCAGCCATGATCTCAGAATGGCAGTGCAGACTCAAGGGGCCGAATGGTCTACTTCTGCACCTATTGTCTATTGTCTATAAACAAAGTGAAACAAACTGGATTGATTACGCAACAATGAGCTCAAACAATTATGAGTACACTATAGGCTAATTAATATATGTATAATGGGCACTTTTCTTTATTATGCTTGTAATAGTTTAAAATATTTTGTGAGTACAACTTTAATCTAAGCTTATACTGGTGTGAGTTCAATTATTTCTTCCTGGTGCACAGTGCATTTACATGAGTGTGTCAGTCTTCATACCAGTAACAGACCTACTTTCCCTTAAAGGGACATTGAAACTTTTATGTTTTGTTTACCTGAAACATATTTACCCTAGACATGTTTATTAATTGGAAATGGTCTTTTCATTGTTATTCCTGTGTATTGTAGAGCTATGTTACTGTTAGTTGGCATTCATAGTACCAGCTAACTCATTACGGGTCTATGGTAATAAGGTCGCATATAGAATTGAAGACATAATAACATGTGTGTCATAAGGAGATGTGCTTATATTTCAGAAAAATTAACTGATGCTCAGGAATTCTCTATCTACTAAAGTTTATTTGATGTAGACTCATTTGATCAGATTGTAGATGCACTATCTCCCAATACATCACAGCTCTGTCATCATGATGACAGAGACTGAAAAACCCAAAATGAATTTCCCCTCATCCCATCAGCTCTTAGAAGTGACCGTGGAAACTGAAATGGAATCTATGGAGCAACTGTGGGAATACCCTTGACTTTTCCTGCAGTGATTGATAGCAATGCCATGTCAGCTTCGCATTGTATATGATGTTAATAGTGCTTTATGGACCAATCTGGTCATTGAGGCAATTGCTTCTGAACATCTTTATTTGCCCCCAGAAAGGTTGTCAGAGCATGAGAATCCTTCCCAGCTTAACAAAAATACTCCGGGTTGCTGCAAACCATTCTCACATTGTCCCATCTTGTCTTCACTCCATCCACGGATTTCTTTCAGATCAATGTGACATTGAAAACGGTGGGAATTTGTCAGGCATTGACTGGAGAACTGCATCTCATTGTAACTACTCTGCAGCTCACCTCTTTAAAGGCCAAATTTACATGAGCACTAGTAACTGGTATTACAAAATATTTAGTTATATACAATAAGCCATTTGGTTCTAAAGTTCTTTAGCAATATTTTTGCTTTAGACTTCCTCTACCCTCTTTTCAAATTAAATTTTAACTTCTCTAATTTTGCTTTCATTTTGGTTTGTGCTCAATTTTCTGTCCATATTCCATGATTATTAGCTGATGGTGTAATTTATCATGTGATAATAACTGGTTTGCAGATTGATGCACCATCAATAACTCTCAGAGACGGGAGGCAAACGACAGGCTTTTATTAGCTGCAAGAAACGACCACACAACATCCTGGAGACTGAGGGGGGGGGGGAGCAGTGCCTCCAACCGCCTTTATACAGGGGTCTGTGGGAGGAGCCACAGGAGCAGTCAGCAGGGGGGCATGTCCAGACAGGTATATGTAGTTCACCACATTCACCCCCCCCCCTTTTGTTTTAAAAGAAAGTCCCCATGGAGCAAAGTTTTTTACAAGTATATTTACAGGTTAAGTCCATCAGGCAGTCAAATCTGTCGCTGCAATCTACATAGCACCGGTAATGGTGGTTGTACTGGCTCCAGCCTGACTTGAGGTGCCAGCCCATTAGGTATCAGTAATCGCTCATGCATGTGCGAGGCGCCCGGTATGGGAGTGTCGTGAGGAGTCTGTGTAGGGCTTGGTGTGCGCAGTGTCTTGTGGGTATACACCTTGGTGGGTACGGGGTTCATAGTCAACGTGGAGTGTTCGGGGTAGGGGTCTGGTGCTCCTGCGGGCACCATGTCGCGGACGGAGACCGTGTCCTCTCGCCCATCAGGTAAGACCACGTAGGCATACTGGGGGTTCGCATGAAGTAATCGAACCCTCTCGACCATCAGGGAGTATTTATTGCTCCTCACGTGTTTCCGGAGCAGCACTGGCCCCAGGGACGTCAGCCAAACCGGTAGGGTGGTCCCAGTGGCAGACTTCCTGGGAAAAGAGAAGAGTCACTCATGAGTGGTGGCATTGGTGGACGTGCATAATAGGGAGCGGATGGAGTGGAGCGCCTCAGGGAGGACCTCCTGCCAGCGAGAGACCGGCAATCCCTTTGACTTAAGGGCTAAGAGTGTGGCCTTCCACACAGTGGAATTCTCCCTCTCCACCTGTCCATTTCCCCTTTGGATTATAGCTCGTGGTCCTACTAGCAATACCCCTAGCCAACAGGTACTGGCACAGCTTGTCACTCATAAAGGAGGACCCTTTATCACTGTGGATATAGCAGGGATATCCGAACAGAGTGAAGAGCTGGCGCAGGGCTATTATGACGGACGTGGCAGTAGTATTGGGGCAGGGAATGGCAAAGGGGAACCGCGAGTACTCGTCAATTATGTTGAGAAAGTAGACATTGCGGTTGGTGGAGGGAAGGGGGCCCTTAAAGTCACTACTCTGTCACTCAAAGGGGCGGGTGGCCTTGATAAGTTGTGCCTTATCAGGACGGCAGAAGTGCGGTTTGCACTCAGCGCAGACTTGGCAGTCCCTGGTCATCAGCCTGATGTCCTCAAGGGAATAAGGCAGGTTCCGGGCTTTCACGAAATGGTAAAATCAGGTGGCAAAGATCTGCATGGAGGGCATATAGCTGGTCGAGCTGTGTGCTAGCACACGCTCCCCGGGATAGGGCATCAGGGGGCTCATTGAGCCTTCCAGGCTGGTACAGGATATCATAGTTGTAGGTGGAGAGCTCCATTCTCCACTGCAAAATTTTATCATTTTTGATTTTGCCCCACTGTTGATTGCTAAACATGAATGCAACTGAGTGCTGGTCGGTCAGCAAGATGAACTTTTTGCCGGCGAGATAGTGCCTCCAATGCCTAATAGCTACCACTATGGCCTGGGCTTTTCTCTCCACCACGGAGTGCCGAATTTCAGGGCCATGAAGGGTACGAGAGAAGAATGCTACTGGCCTTCCTGCCTGATTGAGGGTAGCAGCCAGCGCGAAGTGGGAGGCGTCACTCTCTACTTGGAAGGGAATGGTCTTGTCCACCGCATGCATCGTTGCTTTGGCAATGTTCCCTTTAATGCAGCTGAAGGCCGCATGGGCCTTGGCTGAGAGGGGAAATGCGGTGGACTTGACTAGGGGGCGGGCCTTGTCTGCGTAGTGAGGGACCCATTGGGCGTAATAGGAAAAGAAGCCCAGGCACCTTTTGAGGGCTCTGAGGGTGGTGCAAAGAGGGAGTTCCAACAGGGGCGCATACGGTTGGGGTCAGGGCCAATGACCCCGTTCTCCACGACATACCCAAAAAGAGCAAGTCGGGTGGTTCCGAACACACACTTGTCCCTGTTATAGGTAAGGTTAAGAGCTTTGGCCGCTTGGAAAAACGTTGGAGGTTAGTGTCGTGATCCTGCCAGTCGTGACCGCAGATGGTGACGTTATCCAGATATGGGAATGTGGCTTTCAGTTGGCACTGGTCCACCATCTGGTCCATTTCCCTCTGGAAGACAGAGACACCATTCGTGACACCGAAGGGGACGTGCAGGAAGTGATAGAGCCTGCTGCCCGCCTCGAAGGCGGTATAGGGGCGGTCCTCCGGGCGGATAGGGAGCTGATGGTAAACGACTTTCAGGTCTATGGTCAAGTACACCTTGTACTTTGCTATCTGATTGACCATATCCGCGATGCGGGGTAGTGGGTATGCGTCAACCTATTGATGGTCTGTCTATAATCCACGACCATCCTATTTTTCTGCCCTGTCCGAACAATGACCACCTGGGCCCTCCAAGGACTTGTGCTTGGCTCAGTGATCCCCTCCCTGAGCAGCCGCTGCACCTCTGACTTAATGAAGGCCCTTTCCCCGCGCTGTATCTCCTGCTTTTAGTTGCCACAAGTTTAGTCAGGGGTCAGTTTGGCGAACAGCGGTGGGGGAGGGACCTTGAGGGTGGAGAGGTTGCAAGTGGTGTCAGTAGCATGGCTGTTGGCATGGTGCTGAGTTGGATGTGCGGGTCAGAGTGTGTGTGTGGTCAGTAGCGGGGTATATGACGAAACCCCACAAAACTGAGGATTTCTGACAGTGATTGGTAGGAGAGGCCCGTCATACTGCATTGTCACACTTTTCAGGTGGCTCTGGAAGTCGAGCCCCAATAGCACAGGGGCACACAGTTGAGGCATGACCAGTAAAGCAAAGTCTCGATATTCAGTGTGCCCTGCACCACCAATGTCGCTACACAACCCCCCCGGATGTCTGTGGAATGCAATCCAGAAGCCATGGTGACCCTCTAGCTTACCGACTGTGTCACGAGTCTGCAGCGTTGCACCATGTTCGGGTGAATAAAACTCTCAGTGCTGCCCGTGTCAAACAGGCAGCTAGTCCTGTGCCCCTCCACCAGGATGTCCATCATTGACCTTGCAAGCTGGTGTGGAGCACTTTGGTTGAGGGTTACGGAGGCCAGAGTTGAACTGCCATCTTGGTGTCCAGTAAGCACCCGTGGGTCGGAGGCGAGGCGAGGTGGCGCCGACAAAGATAGTGGCCCCCATGCCTCGCATGCGGCGCTGCTCGACCCTGCTCATGGTTTAGACTTACAGACCTTGGCAAAGTGGCCCTTCTTTCCGCAGCTGGAGCAGGTAGCTTCTCGAGTCGGGCAGCGTTTTTGGGGGTGCTTTTCGAGTCTGCAGAAGTAACACTGCGCAGACTTGCGACTGGCAGCAGCCATGGTCGATTCGCTGGAGGGTTGCAGGGAGTTCACAGATTCGCGAGTGGCAGCAGCTGTGGTCGATTCGCCGGTGGGTGGCGGGGTCTGCGGCGTCCACAGGGCTGGCGGGAGAACGCACGGCTGGACAGCATCAGCGTTGTGCAGAGCAGCCTCCAGCATGTCGGCCAGCTCGATCACCGACTGTAAGGTAAGATCGGGATTTTCCAGCAGCTGCTGGCGCATGTACACTGACCTGATCCCCGTAATGAAGGCGTCTCGTACCAGAAGCTCCACATGCTGTTCTGCCGTCAGTCCCCTGCAATCGCAGGGCTGCACGAGTGTCTGTAGGGCCCAGACAAACTCAGCGCTCGACTCTCTGGCCCGCTGCCGCCATGTCGCTAAGCAATGTCTTGCATAGACAGTGTTCACGGGCCGCAGGTACTGTCTTTTGAGGGTGTCCAGTGCCCCTTGGTAGGTCAGCAAGTCTCTGATGAGGGAGTACACTCAAGGACTGACTCTGGAGAGCAGAACTCTGCGCATGATAGCAGGCTGAGTCACGGGAATCTCTTCCAGGTACAATTGGAAGCATGCAAGTCAGAGTTCAAAGGCAGTGGCTGCTTCGGGATCTTGAGGATCAATGTCCAACCAGTCCGGTCGTAAAATGCATTCCATGGTTCAAAATTGCAGCTAATAAAATTGATAAACCATCAATAACTCTCAGAGACGGGAGGCAAACGACAGGCTTTTATTAACTGCAAGAAACGACCACACAACATCCTGGAGACTGAGGGGGGAGCAGTGCCTCCAATCGCCTTTACACAGGGGTCTGTGGGAGGAGCCACAGGAGCAGTCAGCAGAGGGGCGTGTCCAGACAGGTATATGTAGTTCACCACACAGGTAAAGGATTAGTAACTTTATCCTTTTATCAGCTTACAGGAAACAGTCTAAAGACTGCTCAATTTGCATCCTATAGAATTGTGTTAATTGCTAGCTTTGAACACGAAGGGAGTTTATCTGACAGGTTCTATGCACTTGATAGCCTGGAATGTAGAATATGTTTTACCAGCCCCATTGATTGTTTAAAAAAATGAGGACTTGTTAAAATATTTGTCTGTTCAATACCAATTCACCCTATCTATTGCTTCTCCTTATGTTACAGGTTTCTTCGATGTTTATATAAGTTCAAAGTAAATTTCATTATCAGAGTACGTATATGTCACCACATATGGTCCTGAAATTCATTTTCCTGCGGGCATACTGCGGGATCAATGAAAGATCAATAGAGTGCAGAGGACAACAAACTGTGCAAATGCAAATATAAATAAATACCAATAAATAATGAAAACATGAAATAACAAGATGAAGAGTCCTTAAAGTGAGATCATTGGTCGTGGGAGCATCTCAATGGATGGACAAGTGAGTGGAGTTATCCCCTTTTGTTCAAAAGCCTGTTGGTGGAGGGGTAGGAACCATTCTTGAACGTGGTGGTGAGAGTCCTGAGGCTCTTGTACCTTCCACCTGATGGCAGCAGTGAGGAAAAAAGCAAGGCCTGGGTGGTGAAGTCTTGACTCACCCTCCTAAAACACAGTAATGATGGCAACATGTTTGGACACTATGGAATGCCAGGACCATATGGATGACTAAGGGCATTCACCGTCTGGGAAATGCCCTCTACTCATTATTGCCATCAGGGAGGAGATACAGGACCCTGAAGATTCACACACAGTGATTCAGGAACGACCTCTTTCCTTCACTGTCAGGTTTAAGAACAGTCCTTGAACACTACCTCGTTATTTGTCTTTTGTTCCATTTAGGCAATAGGACCATATGACAGAGGAGCAGAATTAGGCCATTCAACCCATCAGCTGTTCTGCAATTTCATCATGGCTGTTCCATTTTCCTCTCAACCCTGTTCTCCTGCAGTTTGCACATAACACAGATAGAGTGAAGAGGATGTTTCCTGTAGTGGAGGAGTCTAGGACCAAAGGGTGCAGCCTCAGAATAGGGGGTGTCCATTTAGAATGGAGATATAAAGGAATGTTTTTAGCCAGAGAATCTTGAGTCTGTGGAATTCATTGTTCAGAAGGCTGGAAGCCAAGTAATTGGGTATATTGTAATGCAGAAATCGATGTATTCTTGGTTCGTCAGCGCATCAAAAGCTACGGCGAGAAGACAGGATAATGGAGTTGAGAAAGGTAATAAATCAAATGCCGAAGCGGGCACAATGGGTCAAATGGCTTAATTCTGCTCCTATACCTTATGGTCTCATGGTCTGACTAATCAACAATCTATCTCCTTAAGAGCACTCAGTGACTTGACCTTACACAGATTCACCACACTCTAGCTGAACAAATTCCTCATCACCTCTTTTCTACCTGGTGAGGTGATAATGGGGGATAAAAAATGACAGATGAACTTAATGGGTACTTTGCATCTGTCTTCACTGTGGAAGACACTAGCAGTGTGCCAGAGGTCCATGCATGTCAGGGAGTAGGAGTGAGTGCTATTGCTAATACAAAGGCAAACTCAAAGGTCTTAAGGTGGATAAGTGACCTGGACCAGATGGACTACATCCCAGAGTCCTGAGAGAGGTTGCTGAAGAGATAACAGATGCATTGGTCATGATCTTTCAAGAATAACTTGATTCTGGCATGGTCCTGGAGGACTGGAAGGGAGGAAAGCAAAAGAAAGGAAATTATAGGTCAGTTAGCCTAACCTCAGTGGTTGGGGAAGTGTTGGAGTCCATTTGTAAGGATGAGGCTTCGAGAGACTTGGGAGACTGATGATAAAATAATTCAAAGTCAGGGAAATTTTGCCTGAAAAATCTGTTAAAGTTCTTCAAGGAAGTAACAATCAGGGTGGAAAAAAGACAAGCAGTGGATGTAATTTACTTGGATTTTCAGAAGACATTTGCTACACATGAGGCTGTTTAACAAAATAAAATCCTATGGTGTTACAAGAAAGATACAGACATGGATAGAGGAATGGCTGACAGGCAGGAGGCAGTGGGTGGGAATGAAAGGGGCCTTTTTTGGTTGGCTGCCGGTGACTGGTGGTATTCCTCAGGAGTCAGTGACTTGTCACATTGTTTGCCAGTGATTTAGATAATGATGGCTTTGTGGCAAAGTTTGTGGATGATACAAAGATAGGTAGAGGGGTAGGTAGTGCAGAGGAAGCAATCGATTGCAGCAGGACTTAGACAAATTGGAAAAATGGGCAGATAAGTGGCAGATAGAATACAATGTTGGGAAATGTATGATGTATTTTGGTAAAAGGAACAAAAGTGTGGACTATTATTTAAATGGGGAGAAAATTCAAACATCAGGGGTGCAGAGGGACTTGAGTGTCCTTGTGCAAGAATCCCAGAAGGTTAATTTACAGGTTGAGTCTGTGGTACAGAAGGCAAATTTAATGTTGCCACTTATTTCAAGGGGATTAGAATATAAACACAATAATGCTAGATAATGTCATTGGAGAGACTCCAGAGGAGGGTCACGTGGTTGATTCCGGGACTGAAGGGGTTAACATGTGAGGATTGTTTAGCGGTTTTGGGCCTGAACTTACTGGAATTTAGAAGAACGTGGGGGAATCTCATTGAAGCCTATCGAATGATGAAAGGACTAGTTAAGGTGGATGTGGAGAGGATGTTTCCTATGGTGGGAGTATCTAGAACTAGAGAGCACAGCTGTAAAATTCAGAGGTGACCCTTTAGGAGAGAGGTAAGGAGGAATAGTTTTAGCTAGAGAATGGTTAATCTATGGAATGCTCTGCCACAGACTGCGGTGAAGGCCAAGCCTGTACTTATATTTAAAGCGGAAGCTGATTGTTTCCTGATTGTTCAGGGCATCAAAGGATATTGTGAGAAGGCGGGTGTATGGGTTGAGTGGAATGGCAGAGCAGACTTGGTGGGCAGAATGGCCTAATTCTGCTCCAAATGTCTTATGGTCATATGGTCTTAAAGTCTTAAATGGACGTCCGTCTGTTTTTAGTCTGTGCCTTCTGCTCCTTGATGCCCCCACCAAAGGAAATGTCCACTCTATCTAAGCCTTTCAACATTGGATAGATTTCAATGAGCCCTCCTCCCCACTTTTTTAATTCTTCCAAATTCCAGTGAGTACAGGCCCAGAGCCTTCAATCACTGCTAATGGTATTCTTCTCATTCCCAAAATAATTTTTGTGGACCACAAAAATGAGACTAAAACATTAGGGGTATTTAAGAGCCTCTTGGACAGGCACATAGATGAAAGAAAATTGGAGGGTTATAGGGTAGTGTGGGTATAGTACTTTTTTTTAAGGATTATATGGGTTGGCACAACATAGAGGGCTGAAGGGCCTGTACTGTGCTGTACTGTTCTATGGACCTCCCCTGAACCCTGTCCAATGTCAGCATTTCCTTTCTTAAATAGGGGCCCAAATCCGTTGACAAAACTCAAGTGAGGCCTCACCAGTGCTTTATAAAGTCCCATCATTACATCATTGCTTTTACATTCTGGTCCTACTGAAATGAAAGCTAACATTACATTCGCCTTCCTCACCACCGATTCAACCTGCAAATTAACCTTTAGGGAATCCTGCACGAGGAGTGTTGAAATTTGTCCCTATTTATTTGATTATGTAATTTAAAGTAATTTTTCTGTCTTGCACTGTACTGCTGACACAAAACAGCAAGTTTCCTGACATGTCATTGATAATAAACTTTTTTACTGATTCTGTGGGTCAGTAAATTGGCCTCTTAATAGTAGGTCACAGAACATTAAATTTGTGATTGGAGGCTTGTGATCAATTATTTGTCATTGCTTTGCCTTTTGTTAATAATTTGGATATGAATTCAGAAAGTACGATTGGTAAGTCTGCAATTTACAGCACAATTAGTATTGTAGATGGTGAGGAGGTTATTGAGTTAGTATAATGGGCAGAGTAATGGCAGATGGAATTTAATCTCGGTAAATGCAAGGTGGTGCAATTTTTGTTGGACCAGTAAGTGTCAGACATAAACAATCCATGCTGAAGGGAGCATTGCAGAGCAGATTGACCTTGGAGTTCAAGCCTAAGGATATCAGAATTAACCACACAGGTGTATAAGGTGGAAAGGAACATACACTGGATGCCTTTCATCATTAGTGCAGTTACAGAATATAAGAGCAGGGAGTTTGTGGTGCATCTTTATAAACATTGATTCAGCCTCGAATAGTGCAGCCTAGGAGCAGTTTCTTTGGCCCACAAATTCTCTGCTTGATCAGCATAACCTAATCCCATCTTCCTACACAAGGTCCATATCCTTCCTTTCCCTGGCAGTGTGTTCCGGGAATCCATCACTCTGTATGTTTTCTTAAAATAAACTTATCCTGTTTTTCTTTAAACCCCCCCCCCACCCCCCACCAGCTCACCTAAAAGCTATACCATCTGATATTTTACATTTGCAGCCTGGGAAAGAGAGACTCTGACAATGTATCCTCTTTGAAGCCTCCAAATCCTTCTTGCCGTGTAGTGATAACAATGGCACATAACCAAAGTTTTATATTGCTGCAACATGACTTCCCAACTTTTAAGCCTCAACCAATGTACATGTTTTTCTTTCATTGCACATTGGGTGTTCCACAGTCTTTTTATGGGTTATTCTGTTATCTTCTTATGGGCATGTGTTTTTTTTAAATCTCTGCACATTCTTTTTTCATATATTTTTCATATGGGGTTTGCTTTTGGGTTTCTTTGGTTCATGGCTGCCCGTTAGGAGACAAATCTCAAGGTTGTATAATGCTTACATACTTTAATGTACTTTGAACTATACACAACATTTACCACCCTATCTACTATATTGTCTCTTTCATGCAGCTGTGCACTTTCACCCCAAGATACCTCTTGCATCAAAGTTCAGGTCACCACATTTTAGAAACATCATGATTGCTCTGCAGAGGTACACCAGGTTCACCAGGATTTTGCCTGAAGTATAGCCTTTTAGTTGCAAAGAAAAACTGGAAACTGGATTAATTTTGCTTTGTGTGAGGAGATTAAGCGGGTCTTGACTGAGGTCTCAGCCTTAAGTAGACTTAATGGCTCAATATTTATGCCTCACAATTTTGAGTAGCCCTCTGGGAGAATAATCCTCAGTCTTACATGTTGTTTCATCCACTAAAATAGTATCTTCTTAGTGTTTACCAACAAGCGCCTACAAAGTCTCACGTGTTTAAAAATTCACCTCTCTTTGTTCTTGTACAGAGCAAAGGAAGTTTGGAACTTAGGCCTTGGTGAATCATAGAAAATGAACGTTTGAAAGAAGAAAGAAAATAGTAAAGGCAAGACACTAATCTTTATCTTGGTTAAGTTCATGCACGCTTCACACTTGGTACCACATGTGAGTACAGTGAACTTGTAGAGAGGTTTAAAGTGGCAATTTAAAGAGGAATTTACTGTATCTTTTCATTCTGATGTGATCCTGAAATGACCAATAATTGCAGGTGAGAGCAGCTGCCAATGGTATTGATCCGGGCATCCCTAGTAGGGGATGCTAAATGTGTTAATCATCTAAACTTGCATTCCATGGTTTAAAGGAGTTTTCAAATGCGTAGATAAGCAAATGATTAAAACAGAAAAATACTACTGCAGATGCTGTGGATCAAAGAATACGTACACAGCGCTGGAAGAACTCAGCAGGTAAGGCAGCATCCGTGAGAAAAGATTAGCCAACGTTTCGGGCCGAGACCCTTCATCAGGAATGGGGGGGGGGGGGAAGAGAGGGCCGAAGCCCCGTAATAGAGATAGGGGAGGGGGAAGGGCTAGAGGCGCCAGGTAGAAAACCAATCAGAGGAAAGATAAAAGGGGGAGAGGGAGGGGATAAGCATGAAAGAACTGTAGAGATAAAGAAGTTGAAAGGGGAGAGAGGCAGAGAGGGACCTGGGATAGGGGGAGGGGGAGGGAATTACCAGAAATTGGAGAATTCAATGTTCATACCACCAGGCTGGAGGCTACCCAGATGGTGAATGAGATGTTGCTCCTCCAACCTGTGTTTGGGCTCATCATGGCAGTAGAGGAGGCCATGTATGGACATATCTAGATGGGAATGAGAGGCAGAGTTGAAGTGGGTGGCAACCGGGAGGTCCTGTCTATTGTGACTGACAGAGCGGAGGTGCACGACGAAGCGGTCCCCCAATCTGCGTCGGGTCTCGCCGATGTAGAGGAGGCCGCACCGGGAACACCGGATGCAATAGACGGCTCCAGCAGACTCGCAGGTGAAGTGTTGCCTCACCTGGAAGGACTGTCTGGGGCCCAGAATGGTGGTAAGGGGGGAGGTGTGGGAACAGGTGTAGCATTTGCGCTTGCAGGGATAAGTGCCAGGTGGGAGTTCTGTGGGGAGGGACGTGTGGACCAGGTAGTCATGGAGGGAACGATCCCTGCAAAAAGCTGAGAGGGGTAGGGAGGGAAAGATGTGCTGGGTGGTGGGGTCCTGTTGAAGGTGGCAGAAGTTGCGGAGGATAATGTGTTGGATCCGGAGGCTGGTGGGGTGATAGGTGAGGACAAGGGGAACCCTGTCCCTGTTGTGGTGATGGAAGGATGGGTTAAGGGCTGAAGGGTGGAAAGTGGAGGAGATGTGGGTGAGGGCATCTTTGATGACGCCAGAAGGGAAACCACAATCCTGAAAGCAAGAGGATGTTTGAGAAGTCCTGGAATGGAAAGCCTCATCCTGGGAGCAGATGCGGCAGAGACGGAGGAACTGGGAATAGGGAATGGCATTTTTGCATTGGACAGGGTGGGAAGAGGTATAGTCAAGATAGTTATGGGAGTCAGTGGGTTTGTAGAAGATGTCAGTGGATAGTCTGTCTCTGGAGATGGAGACCGAGAGATCAAGAAAGGGGAGAGAAGTGTCCGAGATGGACCAAGTGAATTTAAGGGCTGGGTGAAAGTTAGAAGCAAAGTTGATGAAATTGACATGCTCAGCATGGGTGCAGGAAGCAGCACCAATGTAGTCGTCGATGTAGCAGAGGAAAAGTTGGGGAGTGGTGGCAGTATAGATTTGGAGCAAGGACTGTTCCACATAACCCACAAAGAGGCAGGCATAGCTGAGGCCCATGCGAGTGCCCATGGCTACGCCCTTGATCTGGAGAAAGTGGGAAGAACCAAAGGAGAAGTTATTGACAATTAGAACAAGCTCTGCCAACCGGAGAAGTGTGGTGGTGCTGGGGAACTGGTGGGGTCTGTTATCCAAAAAGTAGCGGAGGGCTTTGAGGCCTTCTTGATGTGGGATGGAGGTGTATAAGGATTGAACATCCATGGTAAAAATGAAGCAGTCGGGGTTGGGGAATTGGAAGTTATTGAAGAGGTGAAGGGCATGGGATGTATCCTGGATGTAGGTGGGGAGAGACTGAACTATGGAATAAAATGGAGTCCAGGTAGGCAGACACAAGTTCGGTGGGGCAGGAGCAGGCTGAAACTAAGGGTCTGCCAGGACAGTCAGGCTTGTGGATCTTGGGGAGGAGGTAAAACTGAGCTGTGCGGGGGGTGGGAATTATGAGTTTTTTGGCTGAGGAAGGAAGATGTTAGGAGTTGGTCAGGGTGGAGATGGTGCCAGAGACAGTGGATTGATGCTTTTTGGTGGGGTCCTGTGGCAGGGATAAGTATGAGGAGGTGTCGGAGAGCTGCTGTTTGGCCTCAGTGAGGTAGAGGTCCGTCCGCCAGACTACTACGGCACCACCTTTGTCTGCAGGTTTGATGGTGAGGTTGGGGTTAGTGCGGAGAAAGTGGAGGGCAGAGCATTCAGAGGGAGTGAGGTTAGAATAGGAGAGAGGGGTGGTGAAGTTGAGACGGTTGATGTCTTGGCGACAGTTAAAGATGAAAAGGTCGAGAGCAGGTAGCAGGCCCGATGGGAGTGTCCAGGAGGAGGAGGAGCGTAGAAGCCAGGAGAATGGATCATCATTGGGGGGAGGGAGATTACATGATTACATCAGAGTGAATTTGCTGCCTTTAGGATTTATGTGGGTATTCTTTTTAGATTAGATTAGATTAGATTCAACTTTATTGTCATTGTGACAGATACAAAGTCAATGAAATTCAATTAACATCTGACCAGAAGTGCAAAAGAATAGTATTATGTAGAAAATAACTGAATAAAAAGTGCTACAACATACAAATATAAAAGTACTGAGACAATTCAATATGGGTGCAATACTGCTTAGCGCTGTGATGTGAGGTTCAGCAGGGTCCCAGCCTCAGGGAAGAAGCTCTTCCTGAGCCTGATGGTGCAGGAGTGGAGGGAGGCTCCTGTAGCACCTACCGGCTGGGAGGAGAGTAAAAAGTCCATGGTTAGGGTGAGATGCATCCTCGATAATGCTTCTTGCCCTTCCCAGGCAGCGTTTATGGTAGATGTTCTCAATGGAGGGCAATTGGGTGCCAGTAATCCACTGGGCTGTTTTCACCACCCGTTGGAATGCTTTGCGGTCCGATATGGGACAATTGCCGTACCACACTGAGATGCAGTTGGTGAGTATGCTCTCAATGGTACAGCGGTAAAAGTCCATCAGTATCCTGGGACAGAGGTGAGCTTTCTTGATGCCCCGCAGGAAATAAAGGTGCTGTTGTGCCTTTTTGATCAGGATGGAGGAGTTCAGGGACCAGGTGAGATCATCGGAAATGTGGACACAAAGGAATTTGAAGCTTGACACACGCTCTACTACAGCTTAATATTTTGCTTAATGCCATCTAATTATCCCTGCTTTGTGTGTGACAGGCTGATTGTCATTTTGTGTGCTGTTATGATAGAATCAGAGAAGGTATCCATAGAAACATCTTGATGGTGAGATGCAGTGAAGGCTGAGCAGTTAATCCTATACTATTGCAAATGATGTCATACTGTAACAATTGCAGCTACTGCAAGAAATTAGTATCTGTGCCTCTCAAAATTTTGAACAATTCTGCAAGGTTGCCCCTCATCTCCTGTGCTCCAAGAAATAAAGATCAGCCTGGCCAACCTGTCCCTATAAATCAGTGCTCTGGTCCAGGCAATATCTTCAGGAATCTTTTTCTGCACTCTTTAGCCATGCTTATCCTATAACAGCATGAGCAAAATTGTTCATAGTACTTGAACGCAGCCTCACAAATCACTTATACAACTGCAATGTAATTTTCCAACTCTTGTACTCAATGCCCTGGCTAATGAATGCAAAATGCATCATACAAAATGCTGTTTTCACTATCCTGAATGCCTGTGTCATTGCTTTCAATGAACTCTGTTCTTGAACTACTATTGTTACTACTGTTCCATTACACCCCCTAATTCCCTACTATTCATGGTATACGTCCTACAATGAGTTGACTTTTCAAAAGGTATCACCTCACATGTATCTGTACTGAAATCCATTGTTGCTTCTTAGCCTACCTCCCTAACTGATCAAGAACCCCATGTAATTTACAATAACCTTCTTCACTGTCTACAACACCACCTACTTCTGTGTCATATGCAAATTCACTGATCAAGCCTTGTATATTTGCATTCAAATCATTTATATAAATAATGTATTACAAGGGTCGAGCCCCATGGCACAACACTAGTCACTGGCCTCTATTGAAAAAGCAATTTTTAACTACCAGGCCCTTTGCTTCTTACTTCTGAACTGATTTTGAATTTACCTCAGTAGGATTCCCCAGGCTCCAATGGATCTAATCTTCCAGACCAGCTTACCATGCAGGAAGTTGTTGTAGGCCTTGCTAAAGTCCAAATAGACAACTCTACAATCCTACCCTTATCTTCCTTTTCTGTTACATTTCAAAAAACTCTAAAATTTCATCCAGAATGATTTTCCACACTTAAAGCTATGCCAACTTCTTCAAATGAGGCTCCCTCCATCTAAATAGTGGAGGATTCTGTCCCTCAGAATTCTCTCCATTAAGTTCCCCACTACTAATATCAGGCTTACCAGCCTATTGTCTCCTGCTTGATCATGTTACACTTTTTTCAACATTAGCTACCTTCCAGTACCCAGTAACTTAATCAGTAATGAATGATGCAACAAATATCCTACAAGAGCCTCCACAATATTCTCTCTAGCCTCTGACAAAACCTAATGATTCACATCAGACAGGCCCTGGGGTTTTGTCCGCCATAATGGGTCAGAATTGTCCACTGTAATGGGCTGTAAGGCTGAGAGGACCTCCTTTGTGATGTGACTGTCCTCTGAAACATCTACACTTGTTTCCCTTTTCTCTTTAGCAAACCATGATTAAACACAGAGGAGAAATATTTCTTAATAATCCTACCTATCTCTTTACGACTCGAGGCATAGGAGGCCCTGCTTATCTCTGAGAGGAGAGGCACTCTCCCAGCCATTCTTTTTATTCTTAATATAACTATGGAACCTCTTGGGATTTTCCTTAATCTTACTTACCAGATCCATCTCATACCCTCTTCTTGGCATCCTGACTTCTCTCTTAAGGGTATTCTTAGTTTTCTTTGAGAGCCTTTAAGGGATTCACCCATTCCCAGCCTCCTAAACTCAATGTAAGCTTCCTTCGTTTTCTTGATTAAAACCTCAATACCTCTCATTAGCTATGGTTCCCTAAACTTGCAAGGCTACCTTTCACTCTAACTAAAGCAAGCAGTACTGGGGAAGCTATGAGCACACGTATATCTGTATACATATGTTCCTCAAATTCCCACCTGTTATGAGGAGGGGGGTGGTCTATTATACAAGTCACCTCTCAACCTTTCTGCTGCTCCAGTTAAAACAATCTAAGACTGCCCAAGATAGTCACTTATATTCTCCAATTCAAACAATATCCTGATCAACCCCTTCTACATTCTCTCCAAGCCTCCACATCCTTTCTATGGTGTGGCAATCAAAACTACAACCAATAACCTAATTTTAACCTAATAACTGAACTAAATTTTATGTAACTAATGTGAGTTCTCAACTTTTATATTCAACTCCGTGGGAAGTTTGTCTTCCTTCTCATTATGTTGCCACTTTCGGGAAGCTGTGGACTTTCACATGAAGCAAAATTCTACTATGAAGAGAGTTTGGAATCCTCAGCTGCAGGGGGTTGAGAAAGCTCAGTCATTTGTTCACATGAAGTAATATTTCTGGAGTAGTAGGTGGCACGGTGGAAGAAGGTCAGCCATGATCTCAATGAACGAAGAAGGCTAGGACAGTAGGATTGTCTCCTCCACCTAATTCATGTTCTTGTAACAGCAACACCTCTTTCTCTCCACAAGAGATCTTCCTCTGATCATATTCTCAACTTTCCATTTGTTTAGATGCATTCCATTTGACACTACTTTGTAATTTTTTTTAATTGAAGATCATCAAACAAACATTTCCATAAGATGTATTTCAGACATTGTACATATGTATCATATAATCATATATATGACAAATCTCCACAAAGTATTTATCTGAGGTATACATTTATAGAAAAGAGTGGAAAGAAAAAACAAGCAAAAGGACAGAACTATGTACAAGTAGGGAGTGATTTTTTTTACAACAGATTCATTGATTTGTGAGAATAAAATCAGGCTTATGAGGCATTATGTAGTTAAACCATTTTTCCCAGTATGAATCAAATTGTTCCAGCTTATGATTAACAGATGCTGTTAACTGCTCCATTTGTAAATGTTCATTGTAATTTCCATCCATGTATTTAAAGTTGGCCTCTCCTGTGATAACCATTTCCTAGTAAGAGTCTTTTTACCAGCCACCAACAGTAGATTCATTAAATATTTATCTCTTTTCAACCATTCTTGAGGTATATATCCAAAATATATGGTCTTACTCTCTAAGGGTATTTCACATTTAAAGATGTCTTGTAGGGCATTGTGTATCCCCCTCCAATAGTTTTGATAACAGGGTAGTCCCAAAAAATATGATAATGATTTGCATTTTGATTTCCTCAATTTTTCCAGCAATCAGGGAGGTTACTATCAATGGGATTTCTGAGAGGGTGTAATAAAATATCTTATCAAGTTTTTCCATCCGAATTCTCTCCATTTCCATTGATACCTCCATATTGTTGTCCATTCTTCCACAGATATAATTATCCCTCCTTCCTTTTCCCATTTTGTTTTAATGTATGAAGTCAAATGTGTTTTAAGATTTGACAACCCCTTATACATGCTTAAAATGATTCTACTACCATTATCTGAATTATATGCTTTTGTAAAGAGCTTTATCAAGCATGTACTTGCCTTGATTACATTTTTAAGCGTCTTATTAACATATTGTTGCATCTGTAAATACCGATAAAAATATTGTTTTTCTAATGTGTTTCTCTTCAAGTATTTCAAAACTGAACAGTGTTCCTTCTTTCATTATGTTGCAAAGAACTGTTATTCCCTACTTTGATCAACAATTCTGTAGTTTATGGACTGTTAAGGATTTAAACATAAGAAATGAGAGTTTTGATAGGGTAAATAGTGTTATGAATGCACCACAGCTCTGAGGGGCCGAAGGGGCGGGGGAGCCCCCTCCTTTGTGAGAATCGTAAGAGCACTAGTTGAGGGGGTGTCAGTAGACCCAGGAAATGGGAGAGAGAGAGACGTGCCGAATACTTCGTTCCACCGCAATGCAAAATAATGTGACATTGACCATTGTCTCATGGAGACCACGTGCAAGCCCTCGGGCAAAGTGGGCTGGTTGAGAGAGAGATTGCATCATCCCAACCTGATTGACATCTGAGACCCCGTGAGGAAGTTTAAAGGAGGGTCTGGGGAAACACCCCCTTCAGACGCACCAGAAGAAACACTAACGATCCCATAGTAGCGGGAAGCCATTTGAAGGAAGCCACGTGCGTTGGATTCTGTGCCTGGAATCAGGGAAAACCGCTTTTAGCTAACAACGGGGAAGCCCGCTCCCCTGATTCAATGGATTTGCTTCATAAAGACCCGGGCAAGTTTTCTTTTCTCACCAATCTCTTTCTCTCTCCAACATGTGAAAACCCAGCGGTTCCCCCCCCCCCCCCCCCCGCCCCCGAAAGCCAGATGCCTGCAGGAATTTGAGTGACTTTTATATTTCCATCGGACAATATATTATCCCCTAGACAAACGATCGAGCTGTTTCTTATTGATGGTTATTATTAGACCCGCGCTTTTAGATTAAGTAGTGACTACGTATATTATCTGAATGTTTGTATTAATCTTATGTTTGTGCCCCTTTCATAAATAAAGACTTTTAAAAATAGTACCATCAGACTTCAACGGACCTCTCTATCTTTGCTGGTATGTGATCCAATTACGGGATTTCGTAACAATAGAAACCAGCTTTTTCCACTGAGGTTGGGTTAAACTAGAACGAGTGGTCAATTGTTAAGGGTGAAAGGTGAACGAGGGTTAACTTCACTTGGAGGCTAGTGAGAGTGTGGAAAGAGCAGCCAGTGGAATGGTGAATGTGGACTTGATTTCAAAGTTTGGATCTGTACATGGATGTGATGGTTGCTGAGGGCTGTGTTCTAGATGCCGGTCATTGGAATGAGGTGGAATAATAGTTTGGCACAGACGATATGGGCCAAAGGGCTTGGTTCTATGCCATGACTCCAAGAGCAGCAGTGCTAAAGGAGTGAGGGAGATCAAATAAATGAATGTTGAGTATTAGTCAGAGTTTGCTGGAAGATAATTGAGTCTGTTGGTGCAGATCCACGGTACATTTGTAGGAAGTTTTCAAGGGTTTTGGGTGACAAATCAAATCTCAAACTCCTAATCAAATATAGTCATTGTCTTACCTTCTTAATAGCTGCATCGATATGTTGGGACCAGATTAGATCCTCAGCGATATTGACACCCAGGAACTTGAAGTTGCTCACTCTCTCCACTTCTAATTCCTCTATGAATGGTTCGTGTTCTCTCGTCTTACTCTTTCTGATGACCACAATCAGCTCTTTGGTGTTACTGATGTTGAGTACAACATTGTTGATATGATACCACTCAACTAGCTGGTATATCTCACTCCTGTACACCCTCTAGTCTCCATCTGAGATTCTGCCGTCAATGGATGTGCATTAACAAATTTATAGATAGTATTTGAGCTGTGCCTAGCCACACAGTCATGGGTATAGAGAGAGTAGAGCAGTGGGCTCAGCACAAATCCCTGAGGTGCACCAGCATTGATTGTCAGTGAGGAGGAGATGTTATTACCAATCCACACAGATTGTAGTTTACTGGTTACGAAGTAGAGGATCCAATTGCAGAGGGAGGTACAGAGCCCAGATTCTGTAGCTTTTTGATCAGAACTGTAGGAATGATGGTGTTAAACACTGAGCTATAGCCAAAGAACATCACCCTGACATAGGGGTTTGTATTGTTCAGGTGATCTAAGGCCATATGAAGAACCATTGAGATTGCATTGTAGTGATAGGCAAATTAAATGTACCCAGGTCCTTGCTGAGGCAGGAGTTGGTTTCTAGCCATAACCAACCTCTCAAAGCATTTCATCACTCTGGATGTGAGTGCTAATGGATGATAGTCAATAAAGCAGCTCAAACCACTCTTCTTGGGCACTAGTATAATTGTTACCCTTTTGAAGCAGGTTGGAACTTCCGACAGCAGCAGTGAGAGATTGAAATGTCCTTGACTACTCCTGCCAGTTGGTTGGCACAAGTTTTCAGAGCTTTACCAGGTACTCTATCGGAGCCTGCTGCCTTGCGAGGGTTCACACCCCTGAAAGACAGTGTGATATCAGCCTCTGAGACAGACAGAGATCACAGGGTCACAGGGTGCAGCACAGATCCTCACCAATGTAGTTATATTCTCCCTTCCAAAGTGGGTCTGAAAGGTGCTGAGCTCAAACAATAAGAAGTGGACAAGCAACACACAGAGCATTAAATATCAAACCACAGAGTTCCCAAAAGTGAGTCCACAGCTGTGGCAGGGCTTGAATGCTGTCACCTCACCAGGGATCCACTTCCAGATGAACTCAATGCTCTCTGTGTTCACTTTGACTGATAAATTATGAAGGAACCTTCACAAACTCCCATGGCCCCTACGGACCCTGTGATTTCAGTCTCTGAGGCTGACATGAGAGCATTCTTCAGGAGGATGAACCCACGGAAAGCATCCGACTCAGACGAAGTACCTGACCAAGTACTAAAGACTTGTGCTGAACAACTGGCTGGAATGTTCTACTATATCATTAAACTCTCACTTCGGCAGCCTATGGCATCCACCGGATTCAAGCAGGCCTCAGTCATATCAGTACCTAAGAAGATTGTGGTAACTTGGTTCAATAACTATCATCCAGTAGCAATTACATCCACTCTGATGAAGAGTTTTGAAAGTTTGGTGAAGAAACTCAGCAACTCCTGTCTTAGAAGTGCACTTCAATTTTCTTTCTGGCTCAACAGTTGACATTTCAATCACCTTGCAGGTAGCTTGCAAACTACAGAATACTCTTCTTCATCTCAATATCCTACTTCTGAACTGCAATTGAATGCAGTCTGTGCTTTCCCTGTTATGAATGTATTTTTGGGTTGACTGAACGTTCTGGCACTTCCATGATGATCTGGGAGATTTGACGCGGAGTGCAGCTATGACCATTGCTGTGGATATTTGCTTCATCGATTCCTAGTGGCAGAAAACAAACCCATGGTCAGCTCCATTACTCTGTCACCGATCAAAGTGTCCAATAAATTTAAAATCAATGAGGATGAGAGTGGAAAACGAATGAGTGTTCAGTGACACCATCTTGTGTTTGACCTGCCTCCCTCTCACAACTGCCTGCAGATGGTGCAGGAGTCTTGGGTCTCATGCTGGAAGGTTCAATTGATTTGGCAGCTTGTGACTGTGGACTCATTTTTGGGGCCTCTGCAGTCTGATGTTTAATGCTTTGTGTGTTATTTGTTTGCACGAGTTGCCCTTTTTGTTGCATGTTTGATTGTCTTAGCTTGTGGGTTTTTTTCTTTAAATGGGTTTTACGCTGTTTATTTGTTCTGTGGCTGCCTCCAAGATGAATCACAAGGTTGTGTATGGTATACATACTTTGATAATGAAAATGCTTTGAACTTTGATTTCATTGGCTCTTCACTCTACCCTGGAACATCTGGACAGCAAATATGTGCACATCAGGATGAACTTTATTGACAACAACTCTGTTTTCAAAACTATCATTCCTTCAAAACTAATCAATAAGCTTCAAGACTTTGGCCTCAATTTGGCCACTTGCAGATCCCAGTCAGTTCAGATTGTCAACAACATCTCCTCCACAATCTCCATCAGCACAGATGCATCACAAGATGGTGTGCTTAGCCCCTGAGCTACTCACTTTACACTTATGATTGTGTGGTTAAGCGCATCTCCAATGTCATATCCAAGCTTTTTGATGACGCCACTGTTGATGTCCAAAACAAATATGGTGATGAATGAGCAAATAGGAGGGAGATTGAAAATCCGGCTGAGTGGTGGCACAATGACAACCTCTCGCTCAATATTCGCAAGACCAGGGAGATGAATAGTGACTTCAGGAGGAGGAAATTGGAGGTCCATAAGTCAATCCTCATTGGGAGATCAAAGATGGAGAGGCAAAGCAACTTTAAATTCCTTCGTGTTATCATTTCAGAGGACCTATCCTGGGCCCAGCACATATGTGCTATTATGAAGAAATCATGGCAGCACCTCTATTTCCTTAGATGCTTGTGAAGATTTGGCATGACATCTGAAATGTTGACAAAATACTATAGTTGTGTAGTGGAGAGTATATTGACTGGCTGCGTCACAGACTAGTATAGAAAAACCAATGCTCTTGAATGGAAAATCCTACATAAAGTAGTGGATATGGCCCTGTCCATCATGGGTAAAGTACTCCCCACCATTGAGCACATGTACACAGAGTGCTGTCACAGGAAAGCAGCATCCACCACCAAGGACCTCCAGAATCGAAACCGTGCTCTCTTCTTGTTGGTACGATGAGAAAAACGGTAGTCAGGTCTTGCAGTACCAGGCTCAAGAACAGTTATTACCCCTCAACCATCAGGCTCTTGAACTACTGGGGATAATGCCATTTATCTTCATTTGTCTCATCACTGAACATTTCCCACAACCAATGGATTATTTTTCGAGCACTTTTCATCTCATGTTCTCTATATTCATTGCTTATTTATTATTCTTATTATTTTTGGTATTTGCACATTGTTTGTCAGTTCTGTAATGCTGTCTTTCATTGATTCTATTATGGTTCTTGGATTTACTGAGTATGCTCTCCAGAAAATGAATCTCAGGGTTGTAGATGGTGACATAACTGTACTTTGAATTTGAAGTAGCCTCCATTAGAACAGCATACAAAGATTCTTGGATCTCAAATATTCACTCCTTTCCAGAAAGCTACCTGGCCTGCTGAGTGTTTCCAGCATTAACTTGGGGCTTGAAATTCAGCAATTAACCACCATGACTATCTCTGCCCATTGTAGAGTGTCAGGAGATCCTTCTGGTCCGAGTGGAAACAGTTAATTTCTACTGTTCTCTTTTACTTCTGCTGAGACCTCCAGTATAGCTGGAGCTTTCTCTTTAATAGCCTCCAACTCAGAATTGCATCCAAAAAGTTCATAAAGTTTCTGAAACCCCCAAAACTTATAATGAAGTTCTGTGCAGTGTTGATTTAGGTAGTGGTACTCATCCATTAAAGCAAGAACCTGCTGCGGCACTAGCACAGGGGTTCCCAACCTGCAGCTCACAGGCCCTTTGCTTAATGGTATTGGACCATGGTATAACTAAGGTTGGGAGCTCCTGCAGTAGTGATACTTTACAATTATGTGCATAGTTGGTGAGGGGACAAATGTTACTCTCTTCAGAGAGTGGCAGAGAACATACTTCATAAATTCTTTAACATCAAATACAGCACCTCAAGGATTAGGTTTGGAATCCTTTGCTACTCCAGGTTCTTCACTGTTGGGAAGCTGGTGTGTCAGGGACAGCAATAGCTCCTGATGTCTAGGTTTCTGAAGTAGCAAGGAAACCAATGCTGTCATATATAAGTCAATTCTGTGTAAACCACAGAAAATTTTAGACAAGTAAATTAGGAATGAAAAGCAGATAGGAAACAAGGTCTTACTTAAGAAATTATATGCAGAAATGGGGTATGCAATTTGCTGGTACTTTCTAGTATATGTCAATGCTTGCAATAAAAACAGCTTCAGCATTCATCTCTGTACCTGCTTTTAATTTCCAGGAGTTGCAATGACAGTGGAGGATCTGTGGACGTTGTATTATAGCAAATTTTTCAGGTGTGTGATTGAATATATTGTCCAACATTCACTTCCATGTGCTGAGGAAAGAAGCTTGACCATCTTGCAGTGAGGGGAAAATTGACAGAAGTAAAAGAGGTTCAAATGTTAGTTTATTTTTGAAGTATATTTGCAGGATACAACTCTTGAGATTTGTCATGATCAACAGACCATGAACTTTGAGATTTGTTACAGTCCGTGAAAAGTCACGGTCAACAGCTCATGACATTTCCTGAGTTATGTCCAGGGATAGACAGGCAAAGGTTTTGAAGAGCTTATTAGAACTTCTCAGGATAAAAACAGATAGACCATGATCACCCACGTTGTATGACGTGGCATGTAATAGTGATGATGATGATAGAAGATATGAAGTGACTTCATATGAAGTGAGTTTTGAAGCAATTCAGTTCCCCCCCCCCAAAAAAAAAAGTTAGCATTCCAAATTAAAATCCACAATTTCTAAGAGAGTAATAGTTTTAGTGTAGAATATGGCATCAAAGGTTAGGGTGCAGAGCTACAGTGACAGATAATTTCAGATTTTGATGCTTTGAAGATGTGTACTAAGAGGAAGCTCTTTAGTGGCATCAGGAAGGGCAGTGAGGGTGTGAATGGGAAGTGACAGAAACATAGAAAACCTACAGCACAATGCAGACCCCTCAGCCCATAAAGTTGTGCCGAACATGACATTACCATAGAAATTACCTAGGGTTACCCATAGCCCTCTATTTTTCTAAGCTCCATGTACCTATCCAGGAGTCTCTTAAAAGACCCTACCGTATCCACCTCCATCACCGTCACCGGCAGCCCATTCCACACACTCACCACTCTCTGTGGAAGAAAAAACTTACCCTTGATACCTCCTTTGTACCTGCTTCCAAGCACCTTAAAACTGAGCCCTCTCGTTCTAGCCATTTCAGCCCTGGGGGAAAAGCCTCTGACTATCCACACCATCAATACATCTTATCATCTTATACCCCTCTATCAGGTCACCTCTTATCCACCGTCACTGCAAGGAGAAAAGGCTGAGTTCACTCAACCTATTCTCATAAGGTATCACCCACCCCACCCCCCACCCACCAATCCAGGCAACATCCTTGTAAATCTCCTCTGCACCCTTTCTATAGTTTCCACATCCTTTCTATAGTGAGGTGACCAGAACTGAGCACAGTACTCCAAGTGGGGTCTGGCCAGGGTCCTATATAGCTGCAACATTACCTCTCGGTTCCTAAACTCAATCCCATGATTGATGAAGGCCAATGTACCGTATGTCTTCTTAACCACAGAGTCAACCTGCACAGCAGTTTTGAGTGTCTTATGGACTTAGATCCCTCTGATCCTCCACATTGCCAAGAGTCTTACCATTAACAATATATTCTGCCATCATATTTGACCTACCAAAATGAACCACTTCACACTTATCTGGGTTGAACTCCATCTGTCACTTCTTAGCCCAGTTTTGTATCCTATCAATGTCCTGCTGCAGTCTCTGACAGCTGTCCACGCTATCAACAACACCCCCAGCCTTCATGTCATTTGCAGATTCACTAACCCATCCCATCACTTTCTCATCTAGGTCATTTATAAAATACACGAAGAGAAGGGGTCCCAGAACAGATCCCTGAGGCACACCACTGGTCACCGACCTCCATGCAGAATATCACCTGCCTACAACCACTCTTTGCCTTCTGTGGGCAAGCCAATTCTGGATCCACAAAGCAACATCTCCTTGGATCCCTTGCCTCCTTACTTTCTCAATAAGCCTTGTTTTGGATATGTTATCAAAAGCCTTGCTGAGCTCCATATACACTACATCTACTGCTCTTCCTTCATCAAAGTGTTCAGTCACATCCTCAAAAAATTCAAACAGTCTCGTAAGGCATGACCTGTCTTTGACAAAGCCATACTGACTATTCCTACTCATATTATGCCTCTCCAAATGTTCATAAATCCTGTCTCTCAGGATCTTTTCTATCAACTTACCAACCACTGAAGTAAGACTCACTGGTCTAAAATTTCCTGGGCTAACTCTACTTCCTTTCTTGAATAAAGGAACAACATCTGCAATCCTCCAATCCTCTGGAACCTCTCCCTTCCTCATTGATGTTGCAAAGACCATTGCCAAAGGCTCAATAATCTCCTCCTCCCGCCTCCCACAGTAGCCTGGGGTACATCTCATCCGGTCCTGGAGACTTATCCAACTTGATGCTTTCCTAAAGCTCCAGCACATCCTCTTTCTTAATATCTAAGGAAATAATCTTGGCTGATCCCCTGTTCTGTGAATCAGGTTTAATATCATTGGGATACAGTATGTCACAGATTCTGTTGTTTTCTGGCTTTTGAGTCCTGGAGTCCAGGCCCTCATTTTTCATCATTTGTGAGTTGTGGATTGTTACCAAAGATCGAAGCCTGTAGGTCAATTGGAAGTCCAGATCGAAACCCAAAGGTAGGTGGCGAGTCCAGAATTCAAGGCCTGATGGCCGTAACCCAAGGGTGCCAATCTCTGAGTCAGATGTGGAAGTTGGAGCCCAGTCTTTGTAAATCTGTGAGTCCGCTGCAAGCTGCAGGCAGATGACGGCCTGTCCTGGGGTTTAAGGGCTCTGTTTGTGCTTGGGTGGCTGGGACGCAGCCAAGAAAGGGGCCTGTTTTGCTGTTGTTGCTCAGTATGTTCCATTTTGTTGTGTTCTGAGTCGTTCTGCCGAGCATTGTGGGTATGCTTTGTTGGCACCAAAATATGCAGGCTGCCCCAAGCACACTCAGATATGTTGGTTTTTTAATACAAATGACATGCTTCACAGATGTTTCAATGTACATGTGATAAATAGATCAGAGTCTGAACATATTTGTGATCATGGAACTATTGAAGTCATATAGGATGACAAACTGGAATTGGCACATTGAATGTGGGTTGGTGAGTTTACATGGAGGAGGGAATTCAGGCAGGGTAACAGAGCAATGCAGTCACTCAAGAATAAATGTGTTCAGTGTAGATGGTAAAGGCAGAAATGAAACAGTTCAAAGGAATTCGATAGGAGAGCTAGAGCAAGAGGTTAGATAGGAAATAAATGTGGCCTTGTTAATATTAACTGCGTCTCAATTAAAACATGCACTTATTTAACTAGTTGCTTGTTTTATTAATATCTTCAAAATTATAATCTTTAGAATAAAATTTTATATCTGATTTCTTTGGATTAATTAACATATTTAAATGCATATCAATATGTGGTGCAAACTCTATTGCACCTCACGATAAACTATACAATTCATATTCAAAATATACTTTATCCCAAAAATCAGAATCTAAAACTTTTACAAAACATGCACAATTATTTCCAGTGTCAATATAAAATACAGTCATGAGTTTATTAAAGTGCTCTAAAATGTGTATGTTTATGTACCATCCACCACTTGCTTGCCTGGCTTGATGTGACCTTGGTCAATGAGCTGAGCAGGTGCTATACCTTGCCCATGGGTGACCTGCAGGTTAGTGGAGGGAATGAGTGCCTTACATCTTCTTTGATAGAGATGCATCTGTACCCTACCATGCAAAGTGATATATTTGTACTTAAAAGTAGGAGTTTTTTCACCAACTTCTAGGTGCAGGTCAGTGGGACTAGGCAGAAAAATGGTTCGGCATGGCCAAGAAGGGCCAAGAGGCCTGTTTCTGTGCTGTAATGTTCTATGTAATGTTTTAATGATATTTTTAACAGATTTGTAAGTCCCTGTACTTAAGTATTGTCAAAGGCATGACTGCATTGATAGTATCCAGTTAGTTTAACAAAATCACGCACTTGTAACTTTAAAACTGTCATGAATGATAATTGACTATATAGAATAAGTTGCTTATATGATCAGAGAGTAGGAACAAAACAGATTCATTAACACCTATAAACCTTTGAGATTCAATTACATCATTGACATTATGACAAAATTAGTATTAATTTTAACAATGTTTATATTTTAAAATAATAAAAAAATAATGTTGATCTAAAGTGTAGGTAATTAAAAATATTCAAGTACATATAATTTGATGAATACCCGCAAGAGATTTTTATTGCAGCAAAACATTATGTCTGTGAGTCACTTGACGTATAGTGGAGAATATCAGAGAAACTCTCAATGGCAGACTGATGGAGTTATGGTATTTCTGAATCACTTCCAATCCGTTTGAGTGATGGTCTTTCAATTTTTATCTTTGTGGAGGGGAAAGAAAAGAACATGTTCATCAACAGTGGCTTATACTGTCATTTGAATGGCTAAACACAATGGGAAATCTAAGAACTGAATTCCAGGTTTGAAATAAGGATCTGCATTAAGTGTGATCATTGGTCAGGGAAAAATATGAAAAATATCTTTCTTTTATTACACGAAATTGCACCTTTTTTGCTGAGAATGGGATAACTCATTATTCCAAACTGTTTTGAGAAGGCAACTTTGTGTATAGTTTTGTCATATTTTTAAGAACGTTAAATGAATCAGTAACAATCAGCCAATATGGGGAATATAAATGGTGTAATATAATCAGAGATACAGAAATTGTTAATTGACATTTCTAGATTTAATTAGACCACAATATGATACCTAATTTTTGATACCTTGTGGAACATTGTTAAGTTGATACACCCCTCATTGGAAATGAAATAATGTGAGGAACTCTAATCAGGGAGCTGAAATTATTTGGGATATTATGAACGTAAATTAACAAAGAATACTCCGATTAGCAAGATACCACAAATTAAAAGAGCATGGTATGAAATTAGAACCTCTAGATCTGGTTTGAGACTTCCACTTGCCTCACACTTGTCCCTGAGGCCTCACTGTTTTGTGGCCTTGCTGGAGGCTTGAGACTTGGTTGCTTCAAACAACCCATGAAGCTGAGAGGAAAAATGCAATTGAGGCCTATTCTACTGCATTGTATGAACCAGCCCTGAGGACACGCTGCTGAAAAACACTTCCAAAAATAATTCAAAACAGCTATACCTTGCCTAAGATGAAGGATGAGCTATGAATAGCATTTGCTCTCAGATACTTCTATGCTGAGTCCATTGGTGGTGTGGGAGGTCAGATGCACCAACATCTAACCTCTGGTTTGTTAACTGACTCCTGCTTTACAATGTCCAGGTGTGGAACTTGGAAATGAGCCCAATCTGCGTACTACACCAGACAGCCAGTTCTAGGTTGAATCATCAGCAGAAGCAGGACAAAGAGGAGATGAAAACCCAACAGAAACCTTGTAAGTTAAAAGCTTTAGAACAATAAGCTTTAAACAAAAAATTTATAACTTGGAGGGCATGGGGATAAGGGGAGCTGTTTTAATGGACTGAATGATATGCTTCTGTGCTGCTGGCCTGGGATCATGGAAATGAAAGTCGGAAATGGCAAACTGTCTTATTCATTCCCCGATGCTTTATTTTCAATTTAACAGAGTGTGTAGGGAAAAAAAAGAATAGATTCAAGAGATAAACAGAAAACTGAGCAAGTTAAATTTAATTCCTGTTATACATGCTGAACCACCTTTCTACTATTTGTTTCACTGGTATTCAGTTGTTAAGAAGCTAAAATTTCTCTCAAGTAATTTATATATTGCATAGATTAGCTGAGTATATCTTGGTTACAATATCATTTACAAAAGAAAACAAAATCTTAGTAATTTTCAAATATTTAAGAGAACTATTAAAGTTACAGGCAGGTTTTATATCCAGCAAAGGTCTTCACCACATATTTTCATGTGGTGGGGGAGCGAGATAGGGTTGGGAGGGGGTTTGATTTCAGAGTGGTAGCCAGGCCCTGTGACTGTACAGGTAACACACAATAATTCCTGTTTGTCTGGACAAGGTAAGTGTAGACCCCTAACTGGTAGCAGTTAATCATAAAGATGGAAGAAAAAATTGTGTTCTTTCCAAATGCACTTCCAGCTTAACACCCAGATTAACTGAAACCAAATATTTTGGCCTAATGATGCTCACATATCCCTGTGCCAGGTGGGGGTTGTACTGGGGCATTTACAATCTTTTTTAACCTGAGTCCATAGGGTCAGATGTTTGTATGTTGCATGTTTCTAGTTACAGAAGTGTTCTGCCTGGAATCTGATCCTGACACTGCCAGGTTATGAGAGCTGGTGCCCTAGGGTCGATTGGAATCTTGGTTATAATTATAACATGGGAGGTGGAGAAGGGATGGGGCAAAGAAATTTTCTGTCTGATGCCTTAGATCAGTTAAGGGGTAGGAGGATTGGAACCTGTGCCATAGCCCAGGGAACATGATGACCAGCCAAGGATCATGAAGGGTATGCAAAGGAACAGGTGCGTATCAGACGTAAAGTTGGAGACTGAAGTGTCTGCTGGGTGCCTTGGTTGATCAAATGGCCTACAAGTGGCATTAGATGGTGGTGATGCAGGGAGGTGGATAGAGGGAAGGCAAAGGTGGAGGAGAGGAGATGATGAGGGGATTAGAGAGGGTCAGTCTGATAAATGGGTAAGGGACATCTACCAAATGGGTAAGGGTCTTATCTACCATGGGTTGTATTGGGAAGATAGTCCTTCCTGGGACAAATTAGTTCAAGCTCACCCTTAATATTATTTACTTATTTATTATTATTTCTATTTTTTACATTTTCAGAATTCATTTTTTGCACAACATTGGTTGGTTGGATTTCTATTTTTGTGTGTATTTTGTGATAATAAATTAACTTTAAACATTAATGCTCACAAATGAATACTTTACAGGAAACAGCATAATTTCATGTGCTACTGAAGCAAAAGTCACACAAGGAGTGCAGGGGTGACCCATGCTAACAAGTACCCAATTGAAATTTTGGAATTGCACAAATGACCTGTTCTTTCATTTCACTTTAGAAAAACTCTCTTAATGCTATCCTTCTGTGAATAACTGCATCTACCTGTTTAAGATGTTCAGGACATGTCTTGTTGAGTAAAAAATAGTTAGGAGTTAGAAAACAAACCAAATAAGTTGTGAAGTAAGATTGAGGTAAAAGGAATGAATCATAAAACTTACTACTTTCTTACATCTCATTTAAACTTGAAAAGGAGTATAAAAGCTTGAACCATAGTGTTGGTAATCTTTAAAATTAGAAGTTTACATTAATAACCATAGTTTGTGAGATTAATGCTTTTACTGGAATAGCATTACACAAAACTCAATTAGGAAAGTTTCTATTATACCGTACTGAATACACTACTGGTAACTATTCTTTATTAATTTGTACCTCTGCAGCTGGATTGACATTATCAAGATGTGGCTTCCAGGTTATTGGAGACAGATTCTTTTCATCCAAAGAAGGCAAGATGGCAGTGTCTTTTATTTTAGAAGAAACTGAAATAATAAATAAATAAATACATTTCATTTGAGTTCCACAGGTAAAATGATGAAATAATATGAATACACTTCTCCAATAACATACCTAGTTTTTAAAGGTATGGATATAAACTAAACATGGTTTAGAGAAATGATTAATTTGCCTTGTGTGTAACTGACGGACATGCCGTTGTTGCTGTAAATGGTTGCATTACTGCTGGTTTGCACACCTCAAAGGCACAGAAGTTGCTGTAACTCTGCAGAGCAGAGCAGTTTGGTTGCTGATGTCTGCTAAGTTTTATTTTCTCAGTTTGGCTGGTGGATTTTTATCACCTTGCAAAAGAGTGAGGTATCTCCACATATTTCACTCTTGTTTATAGAAATGCTTGATGCTGGAAATATGTTAACTGTTTTTAAGATGAATATTTCTGATTTTCTGCTGAGGTCAAATCTGGCTGGTAGACTTTTTCTCTTCGTTAATATCTGATTTGAATCTGCTACCCAGTTATATTCAGATGTATGTTAAATTTAAACACAATATTCTGCAGCTAACTTTGTCTTGATAAATGGTTGAAACGAACTCCACATTTCCTGCAAGCAAGGCTACATCGCAATAAAATCTGTCTGGAAGTTGGTATTCCGCAGAGATCTGTTCAGGGACCCTTGCTATTTGTGATTCTTATAAATCACTTGGATGAGGAAGTGGAAGGGTGGGTTGCAGATGACAGGAAGGCTGGTGATACTGTGGATAGTGTAGATTGGAGAGCATGTCTTATGAGGGTAGTTGAGCAAGCTAGTGTTTTTCTGTTTGGACCGAAGTAGGATGAGAGGTGACTGGACACAGGTGTATAAAATGATGAGAGGCATAGACTAAGTGGAGAGCCAGAGACTTTTTCCCAGGCAGAAATGGCTTATACAAAGGGCATGTAATTTTAAGGTGATTGGAGAAAGTTATAGAGGGGATGTCAGAGGCAAGTTTTTTTTTCATACGAAGAGTGGTGGATGCATGGAATGTGCTACAAAGAGGGTGGTGGTAGAAGCAGATACATTAGGAACATTTAAGAGACTCTAAGATGGGTACATGAATAATAGAAAAATCGATGGCTAAATGGGAGTGAAGGGTAAGATTGAACTTAAGAGTAGATTAAAAGGTCAGCACAACATCGTGAGCTGAAGGGCCTGTACTGTGCTGTAATGTAAAAGTATTCAAATGAATGACCATCTATCCAGTGGCAAATTAAATACAAGGTCACCAAACTTTGATCACTGGCTGGAGATTGAACATGATAAGATTGTGATTAAAGTACTTACATGGATTACTTTGCCAAGAGAATATCTGTCGGTTTCCAGGTGTAATGCTGTAAAATAAAACTAATTTATTAATAAACTGGATGGTTCTGATTGGATCAGAGCTACAGTGTGTGCTGTTTTTTGAACCATTTGCTCCAAGTGGAAAAGCTGCATCTCGTCAAAAGGTTTTGATCCACTTTGGATTAAATAGTTTGAGGAAATGGAAATGTAGTTGGGTGAAGATTTGTCAAGATCTCGGGAGTAGATTAAATGTGGAATTCTTGGCATAACTGGTCATACTCACTGGAACCATTGGGGAGGATGGACACTCGAGAAAATGGATTGAATTAAAAGGTGATGTGGAATTCAGGTGTAAACCTGTCATAACTTAGATTTTTGTATACAGTGTTGACTGCTCATTACTAATTTCTTAATATACTGGTGATGAACTGCTCTGATGAAAAGCTACAGTACTCCACAAGGTATCCACAGCATTGTTGAGTATGGAGATCCAGCAATGTGTATGGTGTGGGGTTCCATGCACTTGTTGGAGTTGTCTGTGGGGGGATGGTGGTGGCAGTTGTGGTAGTAGAAATGTGGTGAAGAAGCCTCAGCAAGTACGTGCACTGCATTTTGTTGTGATACGCAATGCAGCAACTGTGCACTTGTGGTGTTAGGTGGTGTACCAGTCAAATAGGCTCTTTCGTACTGATTTTGGTGAGTTTTGCTGGAGGCTAACTCAGTCAGGCAAGTAAAGAGTATTCCATCACATTCCTGATCTATGCCCTTCAAATTTGAAAAGCAGGGACGCGATTTGCTTACTGCATGCTGCCCCAGTTCTGACTTGTTTTCA
The DNA here is from genome assembly GCF_030144855.1 of Hypanus sabinus. Taxonomy (NCBI): domain Eukaryota; kingdom Metazoa; phylum Chordata; class Chondrichthyes; order Myliobatiformes; family Dasyatidae; genus Hypanus; species Hypanus sabinus. The sequence continues at coordinate 38,144,955 of NC_082707.1, forward strand.
ATCACCAGAACATTGTTTTATGTTCTGAACTTGTTTTCAGTGCCCATTCTATGAGTGTTTCTCTTTCAAAAAGTGTTTATTACAGTGTTATTTGGAGAAAGAGTTGCAACATCCATAGAGCTGCTGTGCTGAGACCCTGGTGGCCAACACCTGCCATTCCCACAGCTGTGTGTGTGGATGCCGGCAACACAATGAATCGCCACAGCAGGATGAAGCTTGTACAACAGGGAAGAACTGGGCAGCTAAACAGAGGAGGAGACTGCAGCTTCTATTAGATGACCATAAGATCATAAGGCACAGGAGCAGAACCAGGCTAGCCCATTAAATCATGGGTGATTCATTATCCCCTCTTAATCCCATTCTCTTGCTTTCTCCCCAAAACCTTTGATGGCCTTTATCAACCTCTGCTTTAAATATACTCATAGACTTGGCCTGTATAGCTGTCTGTGGCCTCTGGCTAAAGAAATTCCTCTTCATCTCTATTCTAAAGGAACATCTTTGTATTCTGAGGTTCTGTGCTCTGGTTCTAGATTCCCCACTGGTTCCCCACTACAGGAAACATCATGCACATTTCTCTAGGCCTTTCAACATTCAATAGGATTGAATGAGATCTCTTCCAGCTCCCCCCCCCCCCCCCAAATTCTTCTAAACCCCAGTGAGTACAGGCCCAGAGCCATCTAATGGTCTGATATCCACTCTTGCCTCTCTTTTGCTCTTTATATATTTGGGGAGAAAAGCAGATAGAGCAGGTGCTGCTGATCTACAGCAATGGCTAACACTCTCATTGCCAGCCGTTATGGATCCCTGAGCCACATATCATTGTACTGAGCACTGTGCCATTAACCTCAGCCTGCCTGGCAGCCTCTCTATACACCAAGCTGCGGGTGACTGTTTGCTGCAGGGACACCAACCCAGGGCAAGGGTTCATGTTAGATTTCCTGTGCAACAGTGCAGACACATTGTAGGACTTCTTTAAACCATGAGGGGAGACGTAATGATAAGTGTTCAGACTGGAGGGCCAATTGTGCAACAGCAAATCAACATTCTGCAACATTCAGTATAGCAACAAAAAATATGTAGCAGGCCTCATTAATTTCCAGTCAATGATAATCCCCTGAATAATCCTGTTAGGGGACATGATAATTTTAGTGCCTTAATTAAAGAGGAGTTGCTGGTTACTTGCTCTCTTGTTGGAACTGTATGTGGCACTTATCAGATTCAGCAAGGATGGAGGAACTGAGAAAAGGGAAGGGCATTTTTACAGGTGACACTGTGGGAACTGACACTTATCAGTCTGTGTTTTAAGGTTGTTTAGGTCCTGCTGTAGGCAGGTATGATCTGGTCTATTTGCCAATGAGCTATGAATGGAATTGGACATTATATAATAATCATCAGAAAATGCCCAATTCTGATTTCTGAAGGAAGGAGAACTTGGAAAAAACAGGCATGAGTCAACTATGATGATATAGATTTGGTCTACAATGACATTACGGTACAGTTGAAATAAAGAAATACATTTTTGCTCATAAAGAAAATCACAGCCTGTGTAATGGTTATTTTTTATCTCATTATCAGCTACAGTATTAACAAATCTGTTAGGCTTAACGGGCACTCATGCTTGGTGATAAGCATCATGGAAATCAATGCCATAATAAAAAAAGGTAGATGTTCCACAATCCTTTTTGAGCAATATAAATAATATACCTGTCTGAGTCATTTGAGAATCTTGATCTTCCTGATGATTTGCACTTCCACACAATTAAAAATATGGCTAACATCAATAAGAGCAAGAATGCTAAAGCTCCAAATAGAATGCCAAAAAAGGCCCTGAGGTTCATTGCTAGGTGCTCACAGCGATCACCAAAACTGTCATATATTGTGCGTGGAATACATCTGCAAAAAAAAACATAATTGCATTAGGCACTGTCAAGCTAGCAATGAGAAACTTTAGCAAGTTTATGATGAAGACTTCAGTTCTGAGGAAGGATCTTGGCCCAAAACATCAAATGTTTATTCCCTTCCATAGTTGCTGTCTGATTTGCTGAGCTCCTCCAGCCTTTTTGAAAGTTTATCACAGCCTTTCTGTTTCTAGTTTGTTCTTAAGCATTTTTCAGCCAACAGAAGTATATTCTGAAATTTGCACAAAGCATATTCCTACAACAGCAAAGTAGTAAATCAACTTGTTTTGTTCCTTTTTTGAGGACTCAATATTGGCCAAGGTACCAGGTTTATCTCCCCAGTCTTTCCTTGAATTGGTGCCTGAGATTATCGTTATTACTGAGAAAGCAGATGGAACTTCTGTTTGGTGCTTCAGCCAAAAGATGGCTCTTTCACTGGTGCAATTCTAAGCAATATCTGTGTTTTTTGTACTTAATGTTTTTCAACTTTGATTTGAAAATTAACTTTCTTGCTCAGAGGCAAAACTGTTACCCATTGATCTTCACACTGGCATTTTGATGTATCTTAAAATTCTCTCTGGAAATAATTCAAGTTAAACCAAATAAAGGAACTAGATACAAATACACATAATCACAGCTGTATATGATGAATTACTATTTACCCATTTAGCCTTTTTTAACCATGGATAGGTAAATAGCAGCTGAGAAATGATAAGAGTCAAAAATTCACTGGAGCCCTAACATGGTAAAGTGGATTCCAGTTAATTGGGGCAACCTCTTATTTGGGACAACCCTTAAAGAACAAAAACTAATTGAGAAAATTATTTGCCACATAATTGGGACAGGAGACTGTTGCTGAATAGGTTCTAACACACATCAGTCGTGTGTACTTCTGTGGTCATTAGACATTACACCATGCTTAGAACGACCAGTTTTAAATAGTATAAATTCCATTGTGTTCAAAAAACCATGACTTTTGTTACTGAGAGTCAGTGAGAAATAAGCAGTGAGACAATACCGAACCGTTTTGTTCACTGCAGTTTCAAGCATTCAGGCTTTGAGATGTGGGAAATGGCCAGGTGTGAAAATGAAACGATTTCACTACTACAAGTCAGGAACTAAGAAGAATTTGAGGGTATCAACAATCATCTTGAAAGTTACAATGAAAATGAAGATTTGGAGATGCAATCATTGAAAGTATTGTATGAGAGCAGTCCATTGTCTGAAGTAGATGGACACTGATTTGGTTCGTTTACAATCAATCAAAAGAATATGAATGAATTCTTCTGTCGTTAACTATTAGGAACCAATACACAGTTTTATGGTACTGTAGTAGTATTATAGTGTTCTAATTTGTTCTGTATTTCATTTAAGTACATGATTTCTTACTCAGTCAAATGTTAGTTTGTCTTTTTTTTATATCTTTTTAACTATTTCATGAAATTTTGGCTAATTGGGACAGCCACTTAATTGGGCCAAAATGTACTCCTGATGTGTCTGAATTAACTGGAATTCACTGTAATTGTCGCAGAAAAGTCAGATTAGGGAGGCTGAGGTTAAGCAAGATTGCCAAAGGCTTGGTTGTTTTCACTGAGTGAGAAATCAGTGACCACCTCTGCAACTAAGATGCAATTAATAATTCTTCAAGAGATTTGCCAAGCCTCAAAATAATGGTTAGGGGGTGGTGGGTGGTCAAAGACCAGGTGTATTGGTGCTATGTTGCATAATGTTGAGAATTTCAGCAGCTGCTGAAATTTTAGTTATTTCCAAAAATATTTACGAGCTTCTAAATGTTTTTTTTCCTCTCAGTACCATGTAAATTGAACTGAGGATCCTGGAAAAGCAAAAAAAAAACTGCAGCAGATCTTTGAAATTATAAATAAAAATAAAATGTTCAAAAACACTCTACAGTTAGTCAGCACTATCCAGAGACTTAAGGTATGAACGTGAATCTGAGAGGTTAGTGCTGCTTGACTGTTCTTTTTTTTTGGTATTGTTAAATCAGTTTACTTAGATGCTTAAACAAAGCTTAAATATTTTTGTTAGGCATTTACAATCTGAGAGGTCTCCTTGGGTTTAGTACTACTTCAGTGAAATTTATGATACATGGGACACGATAAGGAATTTTACTGAGGGAACTCAAGCGTATCTAAAATTTAGCAGATAGAGAGTTCTGTTTGAATTAAAAACCTGAGCTCGTATCAGTATCTCCTCTAATTATAAATATTACTTGACCTGTCCAATTGTAACTGTTTTACGATAGGGCTGCTTTCATAGAACAAACATTAGAATGACCCACAAAAGTATGAAAATTAAAATTCAAGGCAGCATTAGTACACAGCATCAGAGACCAGCGACATCAGCAAGTGCATTGATGATGTTACTCTGTCTAAAACCATCACTATACACGCTAACCAGAAGCCACGGATGACTGGAGGTGCGTGCACTGCTGAGGACCCATAACTCCACCTTCAGAGCAGGTGACAAGGCAGCCCTAATGACAGCAAGGGTCAAACTGTCTCAGGCCATCAGAGGGCAAAGCGTGCACACGCCCAGCGAATCCACAGCCACTTCCAGGACAGTGGCGCATGTGGAAGGGCATCCAGGACATCACCAATTACAGTACAACATCACCTGACTGTGCAGGTGATGCCTTCCTCCCAGATGTGCTGAATAACTTCTACGCCCATTTTGAGGTGGAAAATGACGTGGCAACAAGGAAGTCCACCCCTCCTACAAACGTCCAGGTACTGTGTCTCACCATAGCCAATGTGAGAAGAACCCTGTGCAGGGTCAACTCATGGAAGGCTGCTGGACTAGACAACATTCCTGGTAGAGTGCTCAGAGGATGTGTAGTCCAGCTAGCAGATGTTCTCACTGACATCTTCAACATCTCCCTGAGCAGCGCCACCGTTCCAACATGCTTCAAGGCTGCCACCATCATCCCCATGCCAAAGAAGTCTTCAGTGTCCTGCCTAAATGACTACCATCCTGTTGCACTCACATCCATCATCATGAAGTGTTTTGAGAGGCTCATCACAAGGCATATCAACACCCTGCTGCCCCCATCACTAGACCCCCTGAAGTTTGCATACTGTCCCAACGGCTCAAAAGATGATGCCATTGCCATCACCCTCCACCTGGCCCTAACCCACCTGGACAAAAAAGACACATACGTTCGAATGCTGTTCATAGACTTCAGTTCAGCATTCAACACAATCATCCCTCAGAAATTGATTGAAAAGTTGAGCCAACTAGACCTGAACACCTCCCTGTGCAACTGGATCCTAGACTTCCTGACTGGGAGACCTCAGTCAGTCCAGATTGGGAGCAGCATCTCCAACGCCATCACACTGAGCACGGGGGCCCCCCAGGGCTGTGTGCTCAGTCCACTGCTGTTCACTCTGCTGACCCACGAGACTGTGCTGCAACACACAGCTTGAACTACATCACCAAGTTCGCCGATGACACGACCGTGGTGGGTCTCATCAGCAATTACAATGAGTCAGCAAACAGAGAGGAGGTGCAGCGGCTAACGTACTGGTGCAGAGCCCACAACCTTACTCTGAATATGAACAAAACAAAAGAAATGGTTGTTGACTTAAGGAGGGCACAGAGCAAACACTCCCCACTGAACATCGACAGCTCCTCGGTAGAGATCGTTAAGAGCACAAAATTTCTTGGTGTTCACCTGGCGGAAAATCTCACCTGGTCCCTCAACACCAGCTCCATAGCCAAGAAAGCCCAGCAGCGTCTCTGCTTTCTGTGAAGGCTGAGGAAAATCCATCTCCCACCCCCCATCCTCATCACATTCTACAGGGGTTGTATTGAGAGCATCCTGAGCAGCTGCATCACTGCCTGGTTTGGAAATTGCACTATCTCAGATCACAAGTCCCTGCAGTGAATAGTGAGGTCAGCTGAGAAGATCATCGGGGTCTCTCTTCCCACCATTATGGACATTTACACTATACTCTGCATCTGCAAAGCAAACAGCACTATGAAGGGCCCCACGCACCCCTCATACAAACTCTTCTCCCTCCTGCCGTCTGGGAAAAGGCATCGAAGCATTCGGGCTCTCACGACCAGACTATGTAACAGTTTCTTCCCCCAAGTTATCAGACTCCTCAATACCCAGAGTCTGGACTGACACCTTACTGCCCTATTGTCTTGTTTATTATGTATTGTAATGTCTGCACTGTTTTGTGCACTTTATGCAGTCCTGGGTAGGTCTGTAGTCTAGTGTCATTTTTTTTTTCTGTGTTGTTTTTTATATAGTTCAGTCTAGTTTTTGTACTGTGTCATGTAAAACCATGTTGCTGAAAAACGATGTCTTGTTTTTACTTTGTACTGTACCAGCAGTTATGGTTGAAATGACAATAAAAAGTGACTTGATTATACAGTGGATTTTTCATTTCACCATAGAGAAGAGATTCTCAAAAGATATATAAACACAAGAACCTCTACAGATACTGTAAATCTAGAGCAACATACACAAAATATAGGCAGCATTTATGGAGAGGACATTTCAGGCCAAGATCTTTCTTCTGGAAAGGAAAGGGGGAAGAAGTCAGAATAAGGTGGGGTGAGGGAAAAGAATATAATCTGAAAAGTGACAGGTGAAGCCAGGTGAGGAGAGGTAGGTGGTAAGATATGTACAAGTTTGCCTATAGCAGTGACAATTTGCACACAAGTAAATCAATTTCCTTGCACTTTGGTAAGAAACTATTCAATGTTTTAAAATATGTCTTCATACTTGCACGTAGGTCCAGTTGGCTGATGTTGACACTCTGCCTGATTGAAACAGTAGTCCATGTCACAAGGAGATCGGCAAACGACTCCATGTTGCTCATCCCATTGAAGCACATAACCAGAAAATATAGTACTATTGCAGTTGAAGAATTTCAGTAGCTGATTGTATGTTACTGTAACGAAAAATACGTTGTTCTATGTTTTAAGGCTGTTGTTAATAATGGATTGTATTACCAAGAATGTTTAGCAAGAGCAACATTTCTACTCAGTACTTTGAAGAGTAATTGTGCAAAGGTTAGTTATCTCCATGCTTTACAGTTAAAATCAGTCATCTTTTTGTCATCTTGATTTTTCAAATTACCATCTATATTACTATTCTGAGTTGCTCTTTTCTTGTCCTTGCGCATTTTTCTTAAGAATAGCTTCATGCACATATTTAGCTTATTTAAAACAATTCTAAAGTATGAATCTGATTTACATTTTATTTTACTAACAGGGTAAGCAGTAACTGATTTTTTTTCTTTTGACAATTGGCAATTTAATGTTCCTTTAGGGATAAATGGACAACAATGTCCTATATTAATAAAACAGAAAAATCTTCTTAAATCTATTTTCAGGATTTGGGCATTGTTGAAATGGCTAACATTAGTTGCCCATCCCTAACTTTCCTTTCAAAGGTGATGGTGAGATACTTCCTTAAACCACTGCAGAATTTCTGTTGAAGCTACACCAACTACCCAAGTACCGGGTAGACTGTTCCAGAAATATAGCCCAATGATGATTACAACATTACTTTTGTGAGTTTTGTAGATAGCACACAATGTAGTTAATGTATGACAGTGGTGGAGAATAAATCTTTAGGTCTGAGGAAAGGGTACTAGTTAAAGGGCTGCTTTGTTATGGATGGTATAATGTTTCCTGGAGTTACATTCAGTCAAAAAAGTGTAGTGAATCTCATCATATTCCTAACTTACACCCTCCAGATGGAGGAAAGCCCTTGGGCAATCAGAGTCGAGTCACTCAACAAAGAGTAACAAGTCTCTCATCATGTTTATGTGGCTGTTCCAGTTTCATTTCTGGTCAGTAGTGACACAAAAAAGGGTTTACAATGGGATATGTGTTTATTGTCTTCTGTTGAAGAATGCCATTGCCTTGTACTTTTGTGGGACAAACATTACTTTTCACCTATCTGCCCCTGTCTGAATGCTATCCAGATCTTCTGCAGGAAGATTTGGAGTGCTTCATTTGTGGAGGAGCTTTAAATGGGTTTGAATATTGTACAATCAACAGCAGATATGTCCACTTTTGATCTTATGATGGAAGGAAGGTCATTGATGAAGCAACTGAAAATGGTTGGTCCTAGGACAATGCTCATCAGTGCTAACCTAGGGGTGGGATATTTGACCATTGACATTCATTATCATACTCCTTTGTGCCACTTATGAATTCAATCACTATAATATTTAATGCCTGATGTCAGACTGATTTGATGTTCAGAACCGACCTACCAAAGGCACCCACCTAGAATACATTTTGTGCTTTTGCCAAGTATTGTTCAGGACAGAGGAGCACTGGTTCACAGTAGGTGGTGGTTCTTTTCTCAAATTATAAACTTAATTTAAATTCCACGGCTGCTATAGTGAGATTTGCACTCTTATTTCTGGATTATTGGTCTATATTACCAAATAAGTGCTAAAATCTTCCACTTACGTCTAGATACATCCTGAATGTCACTCGTATTTAAAGGTGCAAATTCACTAACAGAAGTCGCAGCACGTTCTGCATTGTTGAAGGCAGTCAGAATTGCAGAATGCAAGTTTTCATTTAGAAAATCAATTATGGTCCTGTTTCCATTGTAATTGAAGAAATACTGAGATGAAGCAACCACGTTTCCTCCCCGTTTCCTGTTTGTGTATGGCAGATGCATAAGTTAGTCATCTTGTTTATACATTAATTCATTAATTGTATTTACTTATTGTCACTAGAATGAACAAAATAAAACTGACTAGTGAGAGGTCTGATGTATCAGTAGAGGAACTCCACACAGTTCTGTACTTTGTGCAATATAATGAGCAAGAGTTGAAGAAACACAGTGGCCTGACTATTGCAACTCACCAATAGCTCGATAAGGAAGTACCCTTTCCTTGAGCGTGATCCTACCCAATAACTGGCTAATTTACTTTAGATTGAGTTCCCTTCGTATACATAAAAAAATCAAAAAACATAGGATGGGATATTTATGTCCCTCATGCCAATGGGTCGTGAGCACTTGCTCAAGACTGCCTTGATGTTGGGAATGGCACAGGGTTGTCTCGCAGGGGTTTTCAAGTGGGCATCCTCCTTCCTCGATGTTTTATCGATTAGTCCGCTATATCTCTGGAGGGCTTGTCGATTACTTCTGGCTTCCTACAGTCACCCCCACCCATTGTGTCTACCCACATTCTTGATACTATTCTGGAGCCCAGGGGAGGTCTTTTCACTTGATCCAAAACTGGTGATTGTGGCTCTAATGTTTGCCGATCCCTAGCTCCTTCAGCAATTTGATGGTGGATGTGGCTATAAATCACCTACAAACCCACTTTCACAGGTCAAACTTTGATTTTCCAGCCTTGTCCCTGAGCTTCAGCTGCTAGATCTGCATAGTGTAGCCTTTTACGCTCATGCTTCAGCTACTGAATTCTCCCACAGGACTGTGAATTCCATGAAGTAGATCATATATGTCAAACTCAAGGCCCGCGGGCCAAATTCGGCCCACGGTGGAATTATCTTTGGCCTGCGAGATAATATCTAATTACTATTAAAGCTGGCCCCAGTAATCAAAGCGCCTATATGGTATGGCTAATGCTGAGTTTATTCAGGTACCAGGTTTTCAGGGTTTTTAGTGTTTATTCGGTTTCCCTGGTTTATTTCCTGAATATCATTAATGAATGATTTTTTTTTCTATTAGAGCTGGCCCGCCGGTATATTGCATGCACCACTAATACTACAAATCCCACAATGCACTGCCAGTGCATTGCTCGTGCTTGCCTTACTCTCTCATCAGCATCCTTATGGCGCTAGTCACGCGTGGTCAACTTTCAGCTATCCCTCTCCCCAAAAATGGCTGAACGAAAGGTGGACTTTGAAAACAGGGGTTTTCAAGGCAGGTGGGAGGCAGAGTATATGTTCGCAGATATAAAGGGCAAACCTATTTGTCTTGTGTGCAGAGACAGTGTGGCTGTAATTAAAGAATATAACGTAAGATGACACTATGAAACGAAACACCACGACAAATACAAGCATCTGGACAAGAAACAGAAGCCCGCGATGTGCGGTCAAAAGAGTGGATTGGTGAGCAGGATCCTGGAGAAGATGCGGGAGGAAAACGGCGCAGGTGAGCTGACAGCTTATCACTGCATCATACACCAGGAATCGTTGTGTGGCAAAGCCTTGAAAATGGAACATATAATGAGCACCATAACATGAGCAGTTAACTTCATCAGAGCCAAAGGTTTAAATCACCGCGAGTTCAAGTCGTTTCTGGAGGAGTTGGGTTCAGAATATAATGATTTGCCCTATCACACAGAGGTGCGATGGTTAAGCCAAGGAAAAGTGCTGAAAAGATGTTTCGAGTTGTGTGAGGAGATCTGTCAGTTCATGGAAATCAAAGGGAAAGACACAACAGAGCTCCAGGATAAAAAGTTGCTTTGTGAAATGGCGTTTCTGTGTGACATCACGAGCCATCTCAATGCGCTCAACCTGCAGCTTCAGGGGTGGGGTCGTGTGATCACAGACACATACGCTGCAGTGAGGGCTTTTAAAACCAAGCTGCACCTGTGGGAGACGCAGATGCAGCAAGAAAACTTGAGCCATTTTCCGTGTTGCCAAACTATGAAAGAGCAGGTTTCTACCACAGTGTTCCCACGTGCAAAGTTTGCTGAAAAACTTAGCATACTTGGTGCGGACTTCACACGGCGATTTGCCGACTTTGAAGCCCAAAAAAGCAGGTTTGAACTGCTCAGTAATCCATTTGCAGCTGACGTGGAAAGCGCACCAACCAACATGCAAATGGAGCTGATTGAACTCCAATGTAGTGACACACTCAAGGCAAAGTATGACTCGGTAGGCGCTGCACAGTTTCTACGTTTCATTCCCAACACAATGCCCCAGCTGCGTACCCAAGCTGCTTAAATGCTCTCTGTTTGGCAGCATATATTTGTGTGAACAACTGTTCTCTTTGATGAAGATAAACAAAACATCACACAGGAGTCGTCTTTCTGATGAACACCTTCACTCAATTCTGAGGATTTCCTCAGCTCAGAGCCTGACTCCAAACATTGATGAACTTGCATCCAAGATGAGATGCCAAGTATCTGGCTTAGACTAGTGTGAATCACAGAGTGTTGGCCTATGGAAAAATGTTTTCATTAGAAATTACTCTGGAAAAGCTGCAGATAAAGCCATAAGAAATAAATGCAACTGGTTTTTTATTTATTTAATGTTCAATGGTGTTTTTGTAGGCAATAACCTAAGCTTTGTTAGTTCCAGGTTAATATGTGTAATAAATTCATTTCAATAAGTTTTGGAATAAACGCTGAACCAGTCCGGCCCTCGACTTGTACCGATTTTTTAATTTTGGCCCACTGTGTATTTGAGTTTGACACCCCTGATGTAGATGATCTGTAATGAATTGGACTAGGGAGCAAGGTCTGGTCTAACGTTTGTGGTAGCAATTTCCAGTGGAAAGATGAGTTGTTTATTGACATCCACCAGCATCTTTCAGTCACAGGCCATGTTCATCCATCCTGTTTCTGGCTTAGTTTGTCTTTTCTCTCCCCACCAGATGAATGCTGTTGGTGTCAGAGCATTAGTTGTTCTAGGAGACAAGAAGTTGGTTGCTATCCTCTTGGTCTCAATTGCTGCTGTCAGACTATCCAAGACCTGGTTGTGACGCCAGGTGTATCTGCTTTGTGTGAGGCTGGTTTTGCAGCTTGCTGGGTTGCCGGAATTGGGCACAGGGAACATGTTGGTTCTCACTGAAGCACTGGCAGAGGTTTGTTTTGTGAGGGAAGCACATCATATGTAGCCCTGATGAGAAAGCTAAATCTGTTTGCACCCAGTTGACAAGGACCATGCAGCATTACTAATGGTCTTGTCACAAGCATCTTTGAGTGTCATTTGTAGGTGCACCTTAGAACAGTTGGATTCTTCTGTAAGGCCAGTGAAAGGTGGTTCAAGGACTGCTTTACCATAGAGACTGATGTTACTGATTCACCTTGGCATACTGAACCACCTCTTAACAAACAATGTAATGGTTCGCTCGAGCTTCTTCAAAGTTGTTAGTGGGACCTCATAGACAGTGAGTGGCCACATCACCCAGCGTAGGAGTCCAAACTGTAAGCAGCAGAGCTTCAGTTTTCCAGGCAACTTGGTCTTGTCGATGTTATTCAGGCCATTGGCGATGTGTTGTTTTAGTTACTGCACCTGCTCTTTGTCCGTGAGGCTTGTGTTATACTATCTACCCAAGCTTACAGGCTGTTCAGATACCACTGGAATTGGGTCATCACCGATGAAGAACTTTGTGACTTTCAGCATTCCTTTGACTATGGAGATGCTTTGTGACTTATAGAAGATGATGAAACTTCCATTGGAAAGGAGATATTAGATGTCTTAGCAGACCTCACAGTAGATCAATCACATAAGGGCTAATCAGATGGGGATAGTCCTGGGAGGAGATTGCAGGGGGTTTGATGGGGATTATTAAATCTTTGCTGACCATGGGAGAGGTGTCAGATAACTTAAGGATGGCAGGTATGGTGTCTTTTCTCAAGAAGGAGAGGGAGAGCCAGGATTAGTTGAATAATTACAGTGCTGGGAGCCTAATATCAGTAGAAGGCAAATTACTGGAAAAAATTCTTAGGAACAAAGTTAAACTACATTTGGACAAGGAAGGGTAATCAAAAATAGCATGGCTTTCTTAGGGGGAGATCTGTCAGATCTGAACTTTACAGACTGATAAAACGTATAAAGTCAATATGGATTTCAGTGGAACCTTGGACAAGGTTTCACATGGAAAACTAGCCCAAAATACAAGAGCACAGGGGATCCAAGAAAGCTGATAAATTGGATCCTGAGCTGGTTTGGCATGGGGTGATGGTGGAGATTTGTTTTCTTCAGACTGAAAGCTTGTCACATCGTGTGTACCTCAGTGTTTGTTATATACCTTAATGATTTGAATATAAATGCATGAGAAATAATAGGAAGTTTGCAGATGACATGAAAATTGGTAGTGATACAACAAAGGGCAGATACTGGAAAAATAAGCCAATAATAAACTGCTGGAAGAACTCAGATGAGCTAGTAAGCAATAAGTGAGGTGCGGAATGCGGAGGCTAGTGGGGTGGTAAATAAGGACAAGGGGAACTCTATCCCTGTTGTCAACGGGAATATGGGATAAGGATGGATTATCGGGATTGCAGGAAATATGGTAGAGGAAGGTAAAATCCTATTCTTTAACATCTCAGTTGTTCTGGAATGGAAAGCCTCATCCTGAAAACTGATGCAGTGAAGACAGAGGAATTGAGAAAAAGAAATAGCATTTTTGCAAGTGACAGTGTGGGAAGAGACATAGTCAAGATGTGAGAGTTAGTAGGTTTATAAAAGATATCAGTAGACAGTCTGTCCTCAACAATGGAGACAAATAAATTGAGTAAGAGGAGAGAGGTGTCAGAGATGGACCAAGTAAATTTGAGGGCAAGGTGGAAATTGGAGACCAGGTTAATGAAATTGATTAGCTCAGCACAGGTGCAGGAAGCAGCACCAATGCAGTCAGTGCAGTACAGAAAGAGTTGGGGAGCATTATCAGTGTAGGCCTGGAACAGGAACTATTTCATGTAGCCAAGTAAAAGGCAGGCATAGCTGGGACACACACAGGTGTCCATGGCTATAACTTGATGGGGGAGGGTATTAGAAGTATGTCAGATATATATAGATGTGCAAGGAATGGACAAGTGAGATAGGACAGAATCAGAGTATAAAGAAGTACATTTAATGGGACAATGACAGGCGGAAACAATGAGTCCCCCAGGGCAGTCCTGCTTACGGATCTTGGGAATGTGATAGAAGCAGGTACAGCAAGCTTGAACTATCATATTGGAGGAGTTCTGGTGGAGAGGCCACTTAATGCAATGAGATCTTGTAATGGTCCATGAGATCATGATGTTTATTCCTGGGATTATGGCCTGAAAAGGTGTTTGAGAGTTACAGCCTGGACTTTGCAAGGTTGAGCCCAGTGCACCAGACCACAATGGCACTACCTTAATCTGTGAGTTGCCTGATAGTGTTGGAATTGGTGCAAAGTGGGTGGAGTGCTGAGTATTGAGAGGAGATAATTTTGGAATGGGCAAGGGAGATGGAGAATGCAAGGAATGTAGGAAACCTTTCTGCATTTAACTAAAGGGCATAGGTTCGGTGTGAATTGGAAAATGGTGAAGACCGGATATAAGGAAGAATATTTCACCTAGAGGTCGTTGGAGTTTGGAACCCCAGCCTGAGTAGATGGTGAAATAGGCACACTTAAAACATTCTGGAAGTATCTGGTTGAATGCTTGAATTGCTGAGTCATAGAAGGCTGTAGTGCTGGTAAATAGGATGTATTAATTTGCCTCTATTCATCCATACTTTTTCATATATTTCCAATAATTTTCTTTTTCAATGATAGCAGTTGCCACCTTGATAAATATTCTTCATAACATTTAACAATTGGAAGGAATTCTTAGGTGAATTTTTCAAATAAACTTAATTGGAAGCAATAGCCTAATAAGTTATTGCCCATTGATAGCTATTACAACCACAATATCATCAACGTGATTATTTGATTGGACAGATCTGGACACATTGAACTTGCTTGCAGAAAACCCATCTTTAGAGAAGCCCACAGTATATTTACAGAAGTGGTTATCCCCGCTGAAAAGAACACAACACAGTAACAAATCCACGGGGACAGACAACAATAACATAAACTTGTGGGAAATACTGGCCAATCATTCATTATGTGTATGATAAATGTAGGATAATAATAAATAAATTTAACTTTAATCCTTTCAAAATAAACACAAAAATAGAGATCTGTACCTACCAGTAGCGAAGTTCTGCAATATTATTAAATTGTTGCACTTTATTTGCCTTTTCAAGTACCTAAAACATGTAAAAGATTTTTTTAAATTTATTTTCATGGATAGACATATTATTAGACATGCTGAAGTGGAAATTAATTTGAGTGTGTAAATAAACAGTGTCCTGCAGAGGCACTTGGCAGAGTATTTGCAGCAGTTATGCAAATTGCTACAATGGGCAGTGGGCAGTCTAACACAATGGGCTGAGCACAGATATCACAAATACTCAGTGCTCTGTAAATGTCATGAGTTATCATCAATGTTTTCAGAAGCAGAGTGAATTCTGAGCTACGAACTCCTCTGTGGTTCAAGCTGTTGAAGTGCTAGTTGCACTATAAGGAAAAGCATTATAAAGGAAAAGAACACAGTTAATGGTAGGAGCCTTAAAAACACTGACGTACAGAGGGAACCATAAACACCAGAGGTTTGCTGTATGTGTTAACTTGGGATCTCTGTACATGGCTGCACGGGGTGGGAAAGAAGGCTTATGGCATGCTTGCCTTTTATTAGCTGAGGCATGGGATGCAGGAAACAGAAAGCTATGTTGCAGCTTTATAAAACTCTGATTAGTCTGCATCTGGAATATTGCATTTATTTCTGGTTGGTTCTTGAAATGGGCTGCCGGGATGATGGCGGAGGCAGATACTGTATGTATGTGAATATCCAGAGGGATATGGACCATGTTCTGGCAGAAGGGTTAGTTTAATCAGATGTCATAGCTTAATAAGTTTGGCAACATGATTTGTGGGCCTATGGGCTTGTTCCTGTGCTTTTCTGCTCAGCATTACGAAGCATTTACATTTTGCATGTGTAGCATTTCTCATGTTTAAGAGGGAAGGTGCCAAAAAAACTACAGAAAAGAACTTGTATGATTACATCTTCAACAATGGCCTTTTTACACACGTATTTATCTTCTGCTTGATGGATATTATTCTCCATCTGATTTAGAGACACTTTTCTTTTAGTTTCGATATCTATTTAGAATACTAACTCACGCTTAACATCTTATTCAGCTTTAAAAATGATAATGAATCAATCATTAATATGTTTAGAGTTATATAGAAATGTGATAACTGCAATCCCCCCCCCCCAATAATTCTGATCTGATTGACTTTGAAAATAAAACTTCAGTGTTTCCAAGTGTCTAATGGGCTGGGCGACAAGCTTTTCAAACTTTGCTTTGTGTGATACCGAAGTAGTGTGAGACTATTTCTCATTCTTGATTTGGAATAATATAACATTAGATTCTTGTGACAAAATCTATGCTATATTTCTGCTTCACATTGACAAATATCATAGTCAATATTTGTAAATACCTACAAGAAATTATCATTCTTAGATCATTTACACTCATGCAAATATTCAAATGCCACCATCAACAAATAAATGTTCAATGAAAAAAAGAGAAAATAAAATGATCATACCTTTTCTTTGATGCTCTCAGCCAAAGTTGAGTTAATTTCTGAAGTTTCGTTAACATTTGTTAAAGTCAATGTGATATTGACTACTCTCTTGGGAAGATCTGTAAGTAAAAACATTGAAATATATTTTCTCACAGCTAATACTTAATAGTACTGTTAGACTGTGTACCTAATTCCAAAAATATGAAATTATGTCTGGATGTCTGGCCGACCTTTTCCATTTATCATTTATTGAATTTGTAAACAAGCTCGGGAAAGGGGGAAGTTCCTTCATTGTTCTTATGACAACACATGGATCAATTCCATCCTCTGAGTATCTCGTCCATAAAACTGTTTAATTAAATGTCCCTCTTCAACAGAGTTCTATTAGCAGCTAAGGCTGGGACACTTTGTAACAAAATTATTGATTCCCACTATTCCCTTGAACATAAAATGTTATATTTTTATCAAATTAGAAGTTTACAGCTTCAAAATATATATAGTAAAATAAATCATATTTATTACTACAACACACACAAAATGCTGGAGGAAACCAGCAGGCCAGGCAGCATCTAAGGAAAAGAGTGAACAGTCGATGTTTTGGGCTGAGACCCTTCATCAGGGCTTTTTCCATTGATGCTGCCTGGCCTGCTGAGTTCCTCCAGTATTTTGCGTGTATTGCTTTGATTTCCAGTACCTGCAGATTTTCTCTCATTTATATTTACTTGTATTCTGAAATAGACTTAAATTATTTTCTGGCTTGTATGTTCTGACTGTAACTGTGATCAAATTTTGGTTATGGAATTACAACAACTCTGACTCAGACAAATCTGCAACGGGCAGGGGAGCTGCTTTGCTAATTATATATCAAGTTTACATGATGGATTTTCATTTTCTACACATTAACTCAGATTAACACTGAATTTTGTGAGGCACCATGCAAGTCCAAACAAACACAATAAATATAGAAATGTGTTCAAACCAACACAAACATATAACATATATTCTGTGGTACTGCTCAGTAAGTTCATCTAGATACATACATGTTCCAGCATAATTTGCCCTTGGTGGAATATTCTTGTGTCTGAGTTTTCTACAATGTAATGTGTGAAGTCATAGAGATCTTGAGGATCTGGAAGCCTCTTTGTAAGTTCACTGTATTTTTGTTTTATCTTTTAAGCTTCATTATCATCTATGATTTCAATGTGTCAAATATCTGACTTGTACAACATTGAAATAGTCCCATTTGCATTAAATAAGTTCACACAAACAAATAGTAACACACCTGGTGACTGTGCTGCAAGGAATACCAAAGATACAAGTGTACACTGCTCTCCTGTATACGGACTTGGGCACTGGCAGACAGGTGTGCAGTTTAGAGAAGGATTGAGAGAGCAGGTTCCACCATTCCTGCAGAATGTGGGAGAGCACTGGGAAGAGTCACATGGTCCTGGCAGTGGTGTGCAGGTTGTTCCATTTCCTGGAGTAAAAGAACATTTTAAAGGAAAATTTTATGTTCTAAACTTTTGCAGCTATTGCAATCTTTTAAAAGAGTAGAGAGCTATAAGATATTTTCACAAGCAAAAACCATTGCTTTTTAATATGATAGTGGCTTTCTGTTCAATAGAAAATATATCAGTAAGGAACAGCATGTACAAATGAGAAACATAACAAGGCTTGCACTGAAATTAATGGGTGTTTTTTTAAGATTCAGAATCTCTTCTCAAAATATCTGCAAGATATTATTAATACCTACACCAAGCATGCTAAGTTAGCTTTATTATCCTTGGAAGTAATTACAGTGTCCTCCACTTTGCTCTGGTAACACATCTTAAATCAACAACAGGAATAAGAATGCTTTTAACTAACATGTCAGGTAATCAGTATGAGGGATAATCTTAGTTCCAAGCAGGAAATATTTTCTTTTTTCTCTGGTTAAGATAATGCTGTTTTGGGATCCTGTTTATATTGAAAATTGTAAGACAACAGGGAAAAAAGGTTAGAGTGAGTGAAGTTAGTTGCATGTATTTTTTAAATTATTATTTATTATTAAGGTTGGCAGATAATTTTACATATTTTAAACAATTTAAACTGTTATGTTATAACTCATTCTTTTGATTCAGAAATATTGAAAAACTACAATTGCCTTGATAAGTGACAAAGTGGTCTCTGAGTTTTGCTGTTTTTCAGTCATTTTAATGTCATTCAAAACCCTGCTGTTATTCCAGGTCTAGCATCCAAGTTCAGGAACATGTTGACAATGAGATTGATCTCCCCAGATCCCAAGAAGTTCAGGGTAATGGGAAGGTTGACCAACATATATTTCCACTCAGGAAAAATCAGAATTCTTATTTTTCAAAATTATCAACATATACCTTTGTTAATTAGCTGGTTAGATTTGTGTGACAAAACTCTTGAAAGAGTATTGTAGATATCCTATATCTTATGGTCCAGATACCAGGGTCAGACTCCCTAATTCAGATCAGAGTGCAGTCAAGGAGTGGCCAATAAGTTCAGATCT
Organism: Hypanus sabinus; assembly: GCF_030144855.1. NCBI lineage: Eukaryota > Metazoa > Chordata > Chondrichthyes > Myliobatiformes > Dasyatidae > Hypanus > Hypanus sabinus. The sequence continues at coordinate 38,163,676 of NC_082707.1, forward strand.
TCTGCAATCCTAGTAAGTGCTAGTCCTTGTGTTAAGAAATCACTTGGAACAGCTGATAAATCACTGCAAAATTCTTGCTAAATTTTGAAGCATGGTTGTATGTTTTGGATCAGCTAACATTTAGACATGGATTAAAATAAACACGGAAACTAAAATGAAGAAGCTTTTCTAAAAATCATTAATCACAATCTTACCTGTGAATCGTTCATTACAAATGCATTTGAATTTTCCTTCTGTTTCTTTGCAGACAGCATTAGGTGAACATGTTGAACATTCAGTAATATCACTGCAATATATCCCATTGCCTAGAAGTGTTTAAAACATTGATTTCATTATTGTGAAGAGTGGTGCAATCATAAACTTTTATCACTATGGTATTTGATTTCCAGAAAGTAGTTTTATCTTATAATAGTCATGATGCCATCCTCCATGCATCCTATTAAGTCAACAACCTCAAGGAGAATTAAGTAGTCTTTTGTTACTTACTTAGTCAATGCAAGCATAAGATATTTCAGTTGAGTAGTCCACCAGTTTCATTGACTGCTGAAAACCCAAAGATTCAATGTGAAAAGTAGAAAATTGCCAATCGTGGTTTCTCAGAAAACTGCTTTTCAGGAAATTCATTTATGTTTATCTATGTGATTAAGCATATTCAGCTTTCACTTTAATGAGCAGTTTCACATGTATGTTAGGTCACTTCCAGTGCAATCAGGAACTAGTAAGTATAAAAACACATTAGCTGGCAGAAGGCCAGAGTTTTATGTTAGAAGCTAAAGAAGTTTCTATCTAAAGCCACCCTGTTGTTTCCCCAGTAGAAACATTGCTTGTAAATTCATGTTATATTATTTAGAAGTTAATCTAAGGTATCAATAAGATTTTGCTGAAATAGAATGTAATTTTTGAAATGCGAATGGTTTATACAAACTATTTTCCTGTGCTATTTACTTGTCAGAATCTTATAATATTTACCTGCAGGAAACGTAACTAAGTTCTTACTTAAGTGTGAATATTAACTTGTGTGAATAGAACATGATAATTGCAATGTATTTTGTTATTTTTCATTTTTTTCACTATGTCATGCAGTTGAATCTGCAATAAATCCAAGGAGCTAGGACTCGGCATCCTGACTCTCATGTCATTTTTGAATGGAGTTGGGCTGACTGAAATATTTGATGTTTCAACACCTCAGAAAGGGCAGCACACACATGAGTGGCAATTTTCTACTTTTGGGAAATCTTTTTGCCTTGTTGGTATTTTGAATGTCTCTATATCGTCATATGCAATTGCTAAATTTGTAAATACATTTTGTTCAACTTGATCTGCGATTTCTGAGTTCTGCTGGAATACTGCATTTCAAATTAACATAAGAAAACAGAACACACAAATGTGGTGTTAATAGAGTTTTTTGGTATGTGGCAGCAATTTTTGAAAGCTTGCAAAACAAAAAGATCATTAACAAATTTATAAATCATCGAGCCCTTTGGGGGTGCTGAAAAGGGGCTAAAATAAGTAATCAATTGGAAGAACATGGATCATGATATGAGTTTAATTAAGAATGAATGGACATATAGGCAAATGGCAAACATACAAAATCTTTTGATAGATGTGTAATAAAGGGAGAAGTTTATAAAATTATACCAGACTATGTGTTTAATATATTATGTTTAAGGAATGATACTACTAGAGAAACAAGTTTATTATATATTATTTAGATCACACCTACCTGAAAATCCTTCTTTGCAAATACAATTATAACTTCTCACAGTATTTATACATGTTGCATTTGGAGAACATGAGTTGTTGCCTTTGCACTCGTCTATGTCTGTTGGGATATATATATTTACACAATTTAGCTTGAATAAGATCTGTACAATTTGTGTTTCCAGAATGACATTACAACATTTGTTCATTTTTTTTAAAGCAGGAAAATTAAAAATATGTTACCCAAACACTGTATTCCATCGCCATTCAAACCAGCAGGACATGATCCACATCCAGTCGAGGAGCAGTTTACTCCAGTGAAGCATGTGAGGGTCTGACAGATATCAACTGAAGACCGGCAGCTCAAATCATTGAATCCATCTTTACATATGCATGCAGCTATCTATAAAAGAACAATTTCAAGTGTTTTATATATTACTCCCAATTAGTTCTCACAGGTTAAACTAAGTGGAGGATTCTGAGAAGGTACAACATGCAGAATTAGTGATGATGTGTAATTCACACTGAGTTTCATTTTGGTACTGGCAATGAAATAGAAATGTGTTCAGATGGATCAGGTGGTCCATAAGACAGTAAAATACAAAACCAGGATGCCAGAAGTGAAGGATTCATATGACAGTTTTCCTTAGTATTTATGTATGTCAGATAGATTTAAGAGGGCACACAAGAATTGTGCAGCCTTGCACTGATTGTGGTGGCTATGCTAACAGGAACTCTAACCCACCTATATCACTGTGGTATTACATGAGTTAATCTTGCTGTGCTTGGTATTTGAAACATGGAAATATGTCAGTGTTGCTCCTTGGTACTACTTTATCAGAGTATCTCCAAAGAATCTTAATGATCTCAATTAATAAGCTTGGGAATTATATTTAATTTACTTCCAGCAGCTGCTCTAACTGCCTCTATTAAAAGTTATACCTTTTGGCCAAACTATTTTCTTAGTTCTTCTTGACATATAGCACGTAAGGGCCTGAAAGGCCTCCTCGAGTTACGCCTCCAAGCAATACCCGATGTATGGTTAGGCATAGCTCAAATACCTTCTATAAATTTGCTGATGATACAAGCATTGTTGGTAGAATCTCAGGTGGTGACGAGAGGGCGTACAGGAGTGAAATATGCAACTAATAGAATGGTTCTGCAGCAACAACCTGGCACTCAATGTCAGTAAGATGAAAGAGCTGATTATGGACTTCCAAAACTATAAGATGAAGGAGCATATACCAATCCTCATAGAAGGTTCAGAAGTGGAAAGAGTGAGCAGCTTCAAGTTCCTTGGTGTCAAGATCTCTGAGAATCTAATCCGGTCCTAACATATCAATGTTGTTACAAAGAAGACAAGACAGCGGCTATACTTTATTAAGAGTTTGAAGATATTTGGCATGTCAACAAATACACTCAAAAACTTCCATAGTTGTACCGTGGAGAGCATTCTGGCAGGCTGCATCACTGTCTGGTATGGAGGGGCTACTGCACAGGACCAAATGAAGCTGCAGAAGGTTTCAAATCTAGTCAGCTCCATCTTGGCACTAGCCTACCAAGTACATAGAAACATAGAAAATAGGTGCAGGAGTAGGCCATTCAGCCCTTTGAGCCCACAACGTCATTCAGTATGATCATGGCTGATCATCCAACCCAGAAACCTGTACCTGCTTTCTCTCCATATCCCCGATCCCTTTAGCCACAAGGGCCATATCTAACTTCCTCTTAAATATAGCCAATGAACTGGCCTCAACTGTATCCTGTGGCAGAGAGTTCCACAGATTCACCACTCTCTGTGTGAAGAAGTTTTTCCTCATCTCAGTCCTAAAAGGCTTCCCCTTTATCCTTAAACTGTGACCCTTGTTCTGGACTTCCCCAACATCGGAAACAATCTTCCTGCATCTAGCCTGTCTTATCCCTTTAGAATTTTATACGTTTCAATAAGATCCTCCCTCAATCTTCTAAATTCCAGTGAGTATAAGCCTAGTCAATCCAGTCTTTCTTCATATGAAAGTCCTGCTATCCCAGGAATCAATCTGGTGAACCTTCTCTGTACTCCCTCTATGGCAAGAGTGTCTTTCCTCAGATTAGGGGACCAAAACTGCACACAATATTCTAGGTGCTGTCTCACCAAGGCCTTGTACAACTGCAGTAGAACCTCCCTGCTCCTGTACTCAAATCCTTTTGTTTTGAATGCCAACATACCATTTGCCTTTTTCACCACCTGCTGTACCTGCATGCCCACCTTCAATGACTGGTGTACAATGACACCCAGGTCTCGTTGCATCTCCCCTAATCGACCACTGTTCAGATAATAATCTGTTTTCCTGTTCTTGCAACCAAAGTGGATAACCTCACATTTATCCACGTTAAATTGCATCTGCCATGAATTTGCCCACTCACCTAACCTATCCAAGTCACCCTGCATCCTCTTAGCATCCTCCTCACAGCTAACACCGCTACCCAGCTTCGTGCCATCCACAAACTTGGAGATGCTGCATTTAATTTCCTTGTCTAAATCATTAATATATTTTGTAAACAACTGGGGTCCCAGCACTGAGTCTTGCGGTACCCCACTAGTCATTGCCTGCCATTCTGAAAAGGTCCCATTTACTCCCACTCTTTGCTTCCTGTCTGCCAACCAATTTCTCTATCCACATCAATACCATACCCCCAATACCGTGTGCTTTAAGTTTGCACACTAATCTCCTGTGTGGGACCTTGTCAAAAGCCTTTTGAAAATCTAAACATACCACATCCACTGGCTCTCCCCATGCACTCTACTACTTACATCTTCAAAAAATTCTATAAGATCTGTCAGACATGATTTTCCTTTCACAAATCCATGCTGACTTTGTCCGATGATTGCACCTCTTTCCAAATGTGCTGTTATCACATCTTTGATAACTGACTAGCATTTTCCCCACCACCGATGTCAGACTCACCGATCTATAATTCCCTGGTTTTTCTCTCCCTCCTTTTTTAAAAAGTGGGGTTACTTTAGCCACCCTCCAATCCTCAGGAACTAATCCAGAATCTAAGGAGTCTTGAAAAATTATCACTAATGCATCCACTATTTCTTGGGCAAACGTGAGGAAATCTGCAGATGCTGGAAATTCAAACAACAACACACACAAAATGCTGATAGAACACAGCAGGCTAGGCAGCATCTATAGTTAGAAGCGATGTCGACGTTTTGGGCCAAGACCCTTCGTCAGGACTAACCGAAAGGAAAGATAGTAAGAGATTTGAAAGTAGAGGGGGAGGGGGAAATGCAAAATGATAGGAGTAGACCGGAGGGGGTGGGATTAAGCTAAGAGCTGGAAAGGTGATTGGCGAAAGCGATACAGAACTGGAGAAGGGAAAGGATCATGGGACTGGAGGCCTCAAGAGAAAGAAAGAGGGGGGAGCACCAGAGGGAGCTGGAGAACAGGCAAACAACTAAATATGTCAGGGATGGGGTAAGAAGGGGAGGAGGGGCATTAACAGAAGTTAGAGAAGTCAATGTTCATGCCATCAGGTTGGAGGCTACCCAGCTGGTATATAAGGTGTTGTACCTCCAACCTGAGTTTGGATTCATTTTGACAATAGAGGAGGCCATGGATAGACATATCAGAATGGGAATGGGATGTTTCTTGGGCTACTTCCTTAAGCACTCTGGGATGCAGACGATCTGGCCCTGGGGATTTATCTGCCTTTAATCCCTTCAATTTACCTAACACCACTTTCCTACTTACATGTATTTCCTTCAGTTCCTCCACCTCACTAAACCCTCGGTCCCTTACTATTTCCGGAAGATTATTTATGTCCTCCTTAGTGAAGACAGAACCAAAGTAGTTATTAAATTGGTCTGCCATGTCTTTGTTCCCTATGATCAATTCACCTGTTTCTGACTGTAAAGGACCTACATTTGTCTTGACCAATCTTTTTCTTTTCACGTATCTATAAAAGCTTTTACAGTCAGTTTTTATGTTCCCTGCCAGCTTTCTCTCATAATCTTTTTTTCCCTTTCCTAATTAAGCCCTTTGTCCTCCTCTGCAGGTCTCTGAATTTCTCCCAGTCCTCAGGTGTGCCGCTTCTTTTTTGCTAATTTATATGTTTCTACCCAGGACATCTTTAGGGAGCAGTGTCTCAGAAAGGCAGCATTCATTATTAAAGACCTCCAGCACCCAGGGCATGCCCTTTTCTCACTGTTACCATCAGGTAGGAGGTACAGAAGCCTGAAGGCTCACACTCAGTGATTCAGGAACAGCTTTTCCCCTCTGCCATCCAATTCCTAAATGGACATTGAAGCTTTGGACACTACCTCACTATTTTTAATATACAGTATTTCTGTTTTTGCACATTTTTTAAAATCTATTCTGCTGCTGGGACTGTAAAGCATTGTGCTAACCACTATATTACCATGCTGCCTTTCAACCTTAACCTCTCTGCTAATGAAAACCTAATCTGTTTTTACTGGTTCTGACAGAGAGTCCTAGATTTACAAGATTTGCTGTTTAAATGTCCCCAGATGCTCCCTGACTTGCTGAGTGTTCCAGTATTCCTTATTATTTTTTAATGTTAAAGTAATTAGCATGGGAGCAAGCTGAGTAGACTGGTGGAACCTCCCAGCTTTGCCATCAAAGGCCAGAACAGTGGTTACGTTAATGCCCAGAAGCTGTGCATGGTCATTTCCTGTGTACCATCTGTCCATAGAAGAGTTGAATAATGTGTAATTAAGCAAACTTTTTAAACCAGGCAAGTCTCAGTTTGACTAGTACCACCCTCAGAATCCTCCACTTTGTTTAATTGTAAACTTAAATATTCTGGTTGACAACAAGTGGTTTCAAATCCCAAGTGACATAATTCCTGTGTGAGCAAGTAATTAAATTAGTGTAGTTAAATCTTAAAAGCAAAGTATTCATTTACAGAGTTCAAATATAAGGGAACTCAAACGAGATTGGAACACTGGATACCAAATTTTTGCTAAAGATAATATAACTTGCGAGGAATATTTAACAGGATGGTTCTTTGTGCAGATAATCAGTAATTTATAATATCTCTAAATATATAAGGAATTGAAGGTGATCTGGTATATTTAAGATGCATGAAATTGATAGAGCTAATTCTCCTAGACATTGACATTTGAGAGGTACCTGCTCCAAATCTCACATTCAGGATATATTTTCCTCCAGAGTTTCAATGAAATTCACTTTCTATTGCTCAATAAGGACAGCACAGAAATTGTTATGCAAGAATCTATCCTTGTAATGTGCACACTCACGTAGACAGAAGAACGATTGATTCGTGTGCTGTCATTGAAATTGCATTCTCCATTCTCACCACAGTCACATAGCACTAGCTGTGGTCTTAAGACCGAGGTTAGGTTATTAGAGTCAATAGCTTCAACATCTACTGTTAATCCATTTCTGTTTGTTGGAAGCCAAATCAAAGTTCCGTTTGCTGTTGAATTAAACAAAAAATGTTAAAAGAAATACACAAGAGCTGGAACAATGTTGTTACAATTGATACTGTTTAATTTAAAGTTTTGTTCTTTTAATTTTAGCAAATAAAATTGAAAGAAAATTTTTGAGGATCATGTGTCCTCACTGAAATGAAAAGACCCAGGATCTCAGGGTATTATGCATACATGCTATAATGTTATCAATATAATATTCAGTAGCTCCTTTTTGTAGAATGTAAAGTATTAAAGTTTTTGCAAAGTTTATTTTAAAACAGTGAGTGTGTCTAATCTGGGAGCCAGTTATTACTTAAAGCATAATACATTTTAATCAGGATAAGTTTCCTCTTTTTATTACCTACAGTGGTAAGGTCTTACTTTCAGAATACTAGAATTTGGCAAGAAATAACTAAATTTCTCAAGTGTTTTCTCCCAATAATGTTCACTATTCTTGCTGAGAAATAGTTCCTCTTGCACAGCATGATTTATTTATTTATTGTGATACAGCATGGAACAACCCCTTTGAGCTGCACCACCCAGCAAGTCCCTCATTTAATCCTAGCCTAATCACAGGACAATTTACAATGACCAATTAATCTATTAACTGGTATGCCTTTAGACTGTGGGAGAAACTGAAACCCATGGGGAGACCCTGTAAACTCCTTACGGCAGGAAGTGAACCCGGGTATAAACAATGCTGTATGCTACTTTACTTTCTGCAGACTTATGAGAAAACTTTTTCTGTAAACACATCTACACATCTTTACTGAGGGTGGGGGGGGGGCATTTATTAAGATGATCCTTTAATAACTTAAAAATATGACAAGTTGCATTTCAATAATTTGTCCAAAGTAAAATTGAAGCCAAATAATAAAGTTTGTTTTGATATATGTACTTTGCAATGAACATCATAAATGATAAAACATTACCTGTTATATTTAGATCCTTGGATATGTAAGGATTAAATACAACACTTCCATGTTGTTTTACTGTGTAGCGACTAATCACTTGTTCAGACAGATTTGTAGAAATAACACTATTTCCTTCAATTGTAGGTGGAAATGAATCTATAATTGGGTAAAGGTGTGGATTAAATAATAATAGCGGTATACATTTCATTTATCATGATTAAATAATATTGATGTCAGGCATGTGTATGCCACAACTCAAACTTTCTCAGACAAATTACATATTTTCAAGACACAAAATTGTTTTACTCAAATTACTACATTTATAAACAATTATCAGGAGTTACATGACTGGCAAGTTTCCTTTCTACCTTACATAGAAAAATACAAACTTACACTAGATAGGCAAACACGAGGAAATCTGCAGATGCTGGAAATTAAAGCAACACACACAAAATGCTGGTGGAACGCAGCAGGCCAGGCAGCATCTATAGGGAGAAGCGCTGTCAATGTTTCGGGCCGAGACCCTTCGTTTTGACTTCTCCCTATGGATGTTGACTGGCCTGCTGCGTTCAACCAGCATTTTGTGTGTGGAACTTACACTAGTTAATAGCTTTTAATAATCATAAATTGCTTACTTAGTGTTTTCATATCTTCATTAAATTGTGTGAATGTTTTTGCTGTAGACAACCCAATTTCTATTTTTCCTGTACTGACCACATCATAAATGCATTGAGTGTTGGTGTTGCATGCAGCGACACCCTTGTTGTATAACGTTATGTTCTGTTGCCGGAGCTCATCCAGGAATACAGGTGTAAACATATTGTTTGCAGTTCTTGCTATAACACTTTGAATTGTGAAAATAGATTGGTCACTGGGCACTTCCCCTATTGGTAAAGATATTGAGAGGTAAGTAAAGATGGATACTGGACATGCACAATACAACTTGCATTCTTTTGGTATAGAGAAAGTTTTAATTTTCCAATGCTTATATTAGATTATTTTAGAACTCACATGTTAATCCATATCTGTAAAGTGTAGATTCTGAGCTGTTGGCTGGAATAATGGACCCATTGGGCATTGTGAAATCATCATTTTGATTATCATTCCACAATCCTAGAAGCAATCAACAATGACAAACAAAAATTGTAACAGCTTTGCATTTTAACAATTTTGTAATGGAATAAAATATGGCAAATTTGAAAGGCTGCTTCAGTTTTTTCAATAATTATCTGGACTTCTACTTTTGAATTACAAAATCAGAAATACATTCAATTAACTGGATTTACATATATGGTGATGCAAACAAAAAGCAGATAAAAATAGAAATCAGCCAAGTTTTAAATCTAAATTTGAAACTGTTATAGAATTAAAAGGATACTACACAGGAATATGGTTAGACATGTTATGTTACAATCAGTATTTTTTAAAATCTTTATATATGTCTTACAGCATTACTACCGTAATTATTTTTAGATTGAGTTAACAAATGGTAACATAAGGATAATTTTCAGATGGAAGTGTACAGTGTTAAATTGATAGAAAGTCACAAGATAGATAATTTATTATGGGAAATATATACGCTAACCTGAAGGGTACCAGGCTTAGCGTTGACTTCCTAAGGATGGCAGAGTGCTACAGCTAATAGAGTTGCTGCCTCATGCTGGCAGGACTTTGCTGTCCATGTGAAGTTCTCCCATGAGTATCCCAAGATGTTCTCCCACATTACATACTGTAGACCTGCAGGCTGCTAGGTTAATTGGCCATTTTAAATTTCCCTGACAATTTAGATGAGTAGTAGAATCTGAAGACTAAATTGCGATTACAGTAAATGGTGTGTGCTGGTTGGCATAAACTTGCTGGCCAGAGGATCAGGTTCCATATGATATGAACTGCAACTGGAAACATGAGAAAATCTGCAGATGCTGGAAATCTAAGCAACACACACAAAATGCTGTAGGAAGTCAGCAGGCCAGGCAACATCTATAGAAAAGAGTAAACAGTCGACGTTTTGGGCAGAGACGTCTCAGCCCAATGGTGGTCCAGATATCAACCACTATGTTCAAAGAATCCCTTCAGCAAGGCACTTGACAAGGCCCTGCATGGGAGGCTGGTCAAGAAAATATGGTTGCATGGCATTCAAGATGAGGTAGTAAATTGGGTTAGACATTGGTTTTGTGGGAGAAGCCAGAGAGTGGTACTAGATGGTTTCCTCTCTGACTGGAGGCCTGTAACTAGTGGTGTGCTACAGGGATCGGTGCTGGGTCCATTGTTGTTTGGCATCTATATAATATATGATCTGAATGATAACGTGGTTAACTGGGTCAGAATCAGATTTAATATCACTAGCATATGACATGAAATTTATGGTCTTCATAAACCAATATATTGTGTACAGAAGATGGGATGTTTTGTTGAAGTTGTATAAGACGATGGTGAAGTCTGATTTGGAGTATTGTGTGTAGTTTTGGTCACCTACATAGAGGAAGAATATAAACAAGGTTGAAAGTGCAGAGAAAATTTGCAAGGACATTGCTGTGTCTGGAGGAAGGATCTGAGTTACAAGGAATGATTGAATAGGTTAGGACTGTATTCTTTAGAATGTAGTAGATTGAGAGGAGATTTGATAGAAATGTACAAAATTATGAGGGGTATAGATAGGGTAAATGTGAGCAGGCTTTTACTACTGAGGTTGGGAGGGACAATAACCATAGGTTAATGGTGAGAAGTTTAAGGGGAACATGAAGGGATACTTGTTTACTCAGAGGGTCGTGAGAGTGTGGAATGAGCTGCCAGCACAAGTGGTGCATGCAAGCTCAATTTCAAGGTTTAATAGAAGATTGGATAGGTACATGGATAGTAGGGGTACAGAAGGATATGGCCCCGGTACAGGTCGATGGGAGTAGGTAGTTTAAATGATTTCAGCATGGACTAGATGGGCCAAATGGCCCGTATCTAGCAGGCAAAAGATTTTCATCATCTACCTTACCTACGCCTCTCATAATCTCACTATTTGACTTTCCTTGCTCCTGAGGAACAAGGCTAGCATATCCACCCTCTCCTCGTAATTGAACTCCTCCGATCTATGTAACTGTGTAAAATGCCAGTGAATCTTGTCTCTTGTGTCTTTAGCACAATCACATCTTTTTTTGCATTGTTAATGCTCCAAAATTTCTTAGAGCAGCCTTCAGCACACAAACTTTCTAGGAAGCAAGATCTACAATGAAACAATGCATCAATAACAGTGACAAGTTGGCCAGAGTCAAATATGTTATGGTGCCCAAATACGTCATCAGTAAAAATTAACTTACCAAGAAGACCTTGTGTTTTGTTCATAAATATTTTTGGTAAACTGGGTACGATACTTAACATTTCAAATTCTGCTGTTACATTTAATGAAATGCCATTCTCAAATACAGCAAGCACTGATGAGTTTCCTTTCTTCTCCAGATAAAAATTATCTACATAAAATACTTCCTTATTACCTGTGAAGATAAATAGCAGACCTGAATGTAATATACTGTCTAGAAATGACAACCAACAATACCAGAAACATTATTTTGTCTGGTATTTGGTAAAGTTTACTGCCCAGTCTAAATCAGGAATAATGCTGAATGACATTTTTAAATTGGTCCTCCATTTATTACCAATAGCAGTTTGTAAACAATGCTGTGGTATTTTGTATTGAGTTTGCAACGACTTAATTTCACACATTGGAGTTTCAAGCTAAATGTTGCAACTTGCAAAAATTACCAGAAGAATGAGAGCAAAAGAATCACCTTTATTTCTGTCTGGAATTGTCAGTGATACACCAAGTTAATTCATGCCACATTCTGGTCAAGGAATGGAAACCTCAGATCTCCACTGTTGAACCTGTCAAAGTCGATTGAGTCAAGGAAGGTGATACTGCTTACCTGGCCCATGGGAGCTTCCATGTTCTTTTGGCCCAGAGGAGATATGCATAGAGGGAAATGGGAAAGTGGGCTAAGGGGCAACAGAGTGGGAGTGGGATGAGGATGGACTTGGGGGTGAGGTGGCAGTTGAGAAGGCTGAATGGAAGCGGGGTGGGTGGGAGGGGATGTTGAACCTGACTCAGAAGACTTCTCCAGAAATGATAACTCAACTCCAAAAGACAATTGCACAAATAAGACTATAAGATATAGGAGCAGAATTAAGACATCGAGTGCATTGTGGCTTAATTATTTTTCTTTCAACCCCATTCTCCCACCTTCACCCTATAACCTTTAACTCCCTTACCAGTCAGAATTTGTTCATCTCTGCCTTAAATGGAAGCAATGACTTGGCCTCTATAGCTGTCTGTGGCACCAAATTCCCATTCCCCCCTCTCTGCCTTCTGCCAGTCAGCCAATCTTTTATTAATGCTAGCAGCTTGCCTCTAACCCCTTGGGTTCTTGGTTAGCAGCCTTGTATGCAGCACTTTGCTAAGGGTCTTCTGTAATTGCAAGTAAATAATGTGCACTGATTCTAATTTGTCTAAACTGCTTGTTACCTCTTCAATGAAATCTAACAGATTTGTCAGGCAAGATCACCCCTTAAGGAAACCATATTAACCTTCCAAGTACTCTGATAGCATTAATGGTAATTTTATTTTCTGTTTTAAACTTTATTCAACTCTATATGGCAGAGCAATAGGTAGGTGGAGTGAACTGGCAAGCCTAGGGGTTAGGCAAACGTTTACATACCTGTGGTCCCGTATTAATCAGGTCCCATGGGTGCCAAACTAGAGTTTCAACTTGAATCATCTGAGTTTATAAGTCCAGCCCAAATAATGGGAATGGACACTGGATGATGACTCCATTAATACTTCAGTTTATGCCGAAAAATCGGGAAAACAAAACACCATTGTTCTTATGTCTAGACTATAGCAGCACATCAGGAGGTTATATTGTAAGAGATGGTGGGAGAATAAACCTTGATCAAGTTTAATTATATTTTATTGTTTGATTTGCAAAAGATTGAAGCTTTCAACAGAGATATCTTGTATGCGGTTAAACTATATATTTTTAAAGAATAAATTTATCTCACCTTCCGTAGGAGTGAATTGCACATTATCTTCATTTAGTTGCACATCAATTGTATCATTGCCTTTCAAGGTCATCTGGACCTGTCGAAAAATCATCATAAATAGAACAGGAGATAATAATTTTGACAGAATGAACTATGTTAGCAATTTAGGTGCATAATGCCTTACCCAAGAAGCTGAGGGTGTATTAGATCTGAAGCTGTTCCTATACAAAAGATGTACTCACTGTAATTGTTTTGTGCCAAGCTGCAAAGGCTGCAAAGTTTGTGGCTTGAGCTTCACCAGTTTGGACTGTGCGTGCATGAAGTTGAAAGCTGGTTGTATCATTGGATTCAGTAATATTAAGTAGCACAAAATCTCCAAGACCATTGAAAGTGAAGGGAAGTCCATCTAAAGTGAAGAAGTGGGGATCTCCATTCCCTAACCCTACCAAAGTTACAAGCAAACAAAATTAATGTGTGAAGATTTAATAATAAAATAAAATTTCTATGATCTACATTTTTCAGCTAATAGCCTAAGAAATGCATTTTGTAATTTAAGCTTTCAAATTGATGATTCCAGTTCTAAATTTTATATCCGTTAAACAGAATTGTTTTTAAAGTTCTGCTTTGAGGGGCGAGCATAAATTTTCTGAAAGAAACAACACCTACAACACAAATGTTGGAGAAACTCTGCATATCAGGCAGCATCTATGGAAATTATTAAAAAATTGATGTTTCAGGCTGAAACCCTTCTTCAGAACTGAGAGATCTTGTCCTGACATAGTGACATAAGACCTTAAGACAGAGGAGCAGATTTAGGCCATTCAGATCGAGTCTGCTCCACCATTCCATCATGGCTGATCGCAGATCTCACTCAACCCAATGCACCTGCCTTCTTGCTATATCCTTTGACACCCTGACATCAGGAAATTATCAACTTATGCTTTAAATATATCCATAGACTTGGCCTCCATTGCAGTCTTTTGCAGAGCATTCCACAGTTTCACTCTAGTTCTGGATACATCCACCAAAGGAAATATCCTTTCCACATCCACCCTATCTAATCCTTTCAACATTTGGTCGTTTTTAATAAGATCCCTCCATTTTTCCAAATTCCGGTGAGTACAGGCCCAAAGCTGCCAAATGCTCCTCATAAGTTAACCCTTTCATTCCTGGAATCATTCTCATGAACGTACTCTGGACTTTCTCCACTGAGATAAGGGGCACAAAACTATTGCAATACACCAAATATGACCTGACTACTGTCTTATAAAACCTCAGTATCATCTCCTTGCTTTTATATTCAATTCCCCTTGAAATAAATACTAACAATGGATTTGTCATCTTTACCAAAGACTGAATCTGTAATTTAACATTCTGGAAGTTTTGCACGAGGACTTCTAAGTCCCTCTACACCTCTGACATCTGAATTTTCTCCCCATTTAGATAATAGTCTACACGATTATTCCTTTTACCAAAATGCATTATCGTACATTTCCCAAAACTGAAATTCATCTGCCACTTTTTTGCCTATTCTATTTTTTCTAAGTCCTGCTGCAATCACATTGCTTCCTCAGCACTACTTACCCCTCTCCCTTTCTTTGTATCATCCACAAACTTTCTCACAAAACCATCAATTCCATTTTCCAAATCTCTGACAAACAATGTGAAAAGTAGCAGTCTCAATACTGACCCCTGAGGAACACCGATAGTCACTGGCAGCCAACCGTAAAAGGCCTCTTTTATTCCCACTTACTGCCTCTTGCCAATCAGCCATTCCTTTATCCATGGAGTATCTTTCCTGTGGTGCCATGGGTTTTTATCTTATTAAGTGGTCTCATGTTTGCCACCTTATCAAGTGCCTTCTGAAAATCCAAGCAAATGACATCCACTGCCTCTCCTCTGTCCATCCTGCTTGTTACTTCCTGGAAGAACTCTAACTGATTTGTTAGGCTAAATTCTTCTTTACTGACTTGAACTTATTTTATCATTAGTCTCCAAGTACCATGAAACGTCATGCTAAATAACAGACTCCAACACTTACCCAACTACTAAGGGAAGGCTAACTGGCCTATAATTTACTTTCTTTTGCCTTCCTCCCTTCTTAAAGAATGGACAGACATTTGAAATTTTCCAGTCCTCTGGTACCATGCCAGAATAAGTGATTCTTGGAAGATCGTGACCAATGCATCCATTATCTCTTCAGCAGCCTCTCTTAGGACTCTGGGATGTAGTCCATCTGGTCCAGGTAACATGAGTTTGCTGAGCACTTTTTCCTTTGTATTAGCAATGACACTCACAGACCTTTGACACACTGCCAGTGTTTTCCACAGTGAAGACTGATGAAAAGTACTCATTAAGTTCATCTGCCATTTCTTTGTCCCCTTTACTACCTCACCAGCATCATTTTCCAGTGGTCTGATATTGGTTCTCAGCTCCCTTTTACTCTTTATGTTACTGGAAAAACAATTAGTATCCTGCTCTATATTATTGGCTGGTTTGCCCTCATATTTCATCTTTTCCCCTCTCACAGGTTTTCCATTTGCCTTTTGTTGGACTTTTAAAGCTTCCCAATCATCCAATTTTTGCTTTTTTTTTGCTACCTTATATGCCTTTCCTTGTTTTTTATGCAGTCTTTATCATCCTTTGTTAGCCACGGTTGCCTACCCCGTCATTTGAGAACTTCTTCCTCTGTGGGACATATGTATCCTGCGCCTTGTTAACTACTCCCAGAAACTTCTGCAATCATCCCTGCCAGTTTCCCCCTCCAATCCACCTGGGCAAGCTCCTCTCTCTTGCCTCTGTAATTCCCTTTATTCCATTGCAATACTGATACACTTGACTTATGCTTCTCCCTCTGAAATTGCAATATGAATGCAAACATATTATGATTATTGCTTTGAAAGGTTCCTTTAAAAATTAAGCCCCCCAATAAGATTAGGGTTATTATACAACACCTAATCTAAGATGGCTTTTCCTCTAGTACAAGGTGCTCTACGATAACCATCTCATAGGTATTCAACAAAATTCCCTCTCTTGTGATCCAACACCAACCTGATTTTCCCAATCCCCTTGTATATTGAAGTCCCCCATTACAATTATGACATTACCTGTATTACATGCCTTTTCCATCTGTCTTCGCAATCACAACCCCACAGCCTGACTACTATTGGAAGGCCTATGTATGATTCACATTATGTTTTTTCACCCTTGCAGTTTATTAACTCCATCCACATAGATTCATCATTCTCTGACCTGATGTCACCGTTTTTTGAAGATGTAATTCCATCCCTTACCAATAGAGACACACCAACAGAACCTATGCCTTCCTGCCTGTCTTTTCAATATAAAGTATATCCTTTGATGTTAAGCTTCCAACTATGGTCTTTTTTCAGCTATGACTCAGTGATGTCCACCCAACCAATCATACTAACCAATCTCTAATAGCATCACGTTCGTTCATCTTATTCCAAATGCTACACGCATTTAAATACAGCACCTTCAGTCCTGCATTCTTTGAAGTTTTCCTCTGTGGTATAATTTAACTCTTTACTCTGTTTGCATTTGTACCCAATCAATGGCTTTGTCCTTCCTTTCATTCAAGTTTCACTTGTAAACCTGCTGGCTCATCCTCAGCTCTATCATCCTGGATCCCACCCCCTGCCATATTAATTGAAACAACTCCCAACAGCTCAAGTAAACCTGCCCAGAAGAATATTGATCCAACTTGGAATCAGGTGCAACCCATCCCTTTTGAACAGATCACAACTGCCCAGAAGAGGACCCAATTATCCAGAAATCTGAATCCTTGCCCCCTGCTCCAATATTTCAGCCATGCATTTATTTGCCACCTCATTCTATTCTTATCCTCACTGTTGCATGGCTCGAGTAGCAATCCCGAGATTACTACCCTCGAGTTCCTGTTTGCCAGCTTCCTTCCTAACTCCCTGTACTCTGTTTTCAGGACCTCCTCTATTTTTCTACCTTCGTTGTTCATGCCAATATGTACTGCGACTTCCAGCTGATCACCCTCCCTTTACAGGATATTGTGAATGTGTTCAGAAACATTGTGGATTCTGGAAAATCAGAGGCAAACTTGTTCAGAAACTTCTTGTTTATTTTAATACCAATTGGTCAATCTCCTGTAATATTAAACAGTGAAAATCAGGATTAAATATATTAATGAAGCTATGTGAGATAGAATTAGGGGGAATAAACAGACCAGAGGGGGAGAAGAGGGGAATGAGCTGGTAATTGGTTTAGCAGAGTCCCTGCTATGGTTTGGGAGGAGCAGAGTTGTCTGGCAGAAACTGTAATACACAGTTAAATGAGCTGTTCAGGTGAGAACAGCCTATGTTGGAGAAATGATTGAAATTCTGATGCTTAGGCAGAAGCATATTTGCGTATGAGGACAGAGTGGGGAGAAAAAAGGTAACTGTTTCAGACCCTGCTGGTAGGAATGCATAGCCAGTGCATTAATGGAGTCTGACCTGTAGTAAACATTTCACAGGAATGGGACTGTTGCTAATTCTATGACCAATTGTGATTCAAATGTAGGTGCAGCCTGTGTTTCTGATAGGCATAATTAATTAAAAGTGTTTTTGTATACAAGGCATTTCTTTTGTTAAGATATTGTTATGATTTAACATGTCTTTTAAAATTCTGAACTCACTGTTCTGTGTTTTTGTAGTGCAAGACTATGCTGGC
Organism: Hypanus sabinus; assembly: GCF_030144855.1. Classification (NCBI taxonomy): domain Eukaryota; kingdom Metazoa; phylum Chordata; class Chondrichthyes; order Myliobatiformes; family Dasyatidae; genus Hypanus; species Hypanus sabinus. Next base: position 38,181,463 of record NC_082707.1, read on the forward strand.
CTTTGATCTGCACCGATTATGAATGATACAACTAATTTTTGCAACCATTGTAAAACATGTTCCCCATATGCAAATTCATTTTCAACAAAAACTGAGCCTGATTATGGAAATTCACAAAAACAGTATATTGTTAAAGATTACTGCATTACAATCAAATTTTAGTACAGTAATTTCAGAGAAGATAGTTAGTTTTCCTTTTTAAATAAAATCAATTACCTTGACCTGGAGGCCTGTATTCCTCACAGGTAATGCTTGGTCTTTTTACTTTATAATAGTCACAGAACTTTGGATCATCAACCTCTTCACAACACCACGTATATGGGTCCAGGTCATATCCTGTGAAAGAACATTTACGCATGGATGTGATTAAACAGGCATATAAAATGTTAAAGTATTCAGTGGCAACTTGAAGTAGAAGCTTACCTTTGTTCTTGCTTAATAAGGGTGACTGTATAGTTGGTATCCAGTAGCGTTCTTGCCAACCTTCAATAAAAGCTCCATCCTTTCTGTAAATACACCTTTGGCTAGCATTATGTGTATTTCTGTTGACTCTACGAAGAATCTTGTTTGAAGTACCTGTGGAAATGCAACAAGAAGTTGTTATTAATCATGTAGATGCAACGTAACTGCGAATTTCCTGAGAAATCAAAAGTACCACCTTTCAATGTCAGATAAAAAAAGTGACCACCACATTCCTGTCAATAGTCTTGCTTTCTCATAGAGTCATACAGCATGGAAAAGACCTTTCAGTCCAACTGGTCTACGCCCAACCAAGAGTCCCATTCCTCTAGTCCTATTTGCCGGTGTTTAGCCCATAACCTTCTAAACATTTCCACTCCATGTACCTGTCCAATTGTCTTTTTAAAGTTGTTACTAAATGTGCATCAACCATTTCCTCTGGCAGCTTATTTCAAATACATATCACCCTTTGTGAAAAGAAGTTGTCCCTCAAGTTCCCATTAAAACTTTCTCTTCTCAATGTAAGTCTATGAACTCTAGCTCTTGATTTGCGAACCTTAAGGAAAAAAGGCTAAGTACATTTATCTTACATTTTGATGATTTTATACACCCTTATAAGATCACACCTCAGTCTCCTATGCTTCAAGGAATGAAGTTGTAGCCTGCCCAACCTCTTCCTATAACTTAGTCCCTCAAGTCTTGACAATATTGTCGTATTTTTTCTACACATTTTCAAGCTTATTATGCTCTGTGAAGATAAGATTTAAATTCATATGTATTTAGGGAAAGTAACTTTAACTAGAAATACATGTACATGTAATACTGTATTCAGCTATGGTTGACATTAAAGCCTTTCAATTTCTTTATGGTTTCTTAGCATATAAAGTCTAAGTATGTACTTTAAAGAAGTGATCATATAACCTACTTAACACTGCATTTTAACCAATTTGCTCAGTTCTATTCTGAAACAAATAATTAAATTATTATATTTGACAGTTCCACAGTAGCAAAAGAAATCCCTACCTGATTTAAAAAACTGGAATTGCCTATCACGTTGTCCTTGGGGAAAGGTACATGGACAAGCAGATAACCCTTCGTTCCACTCAGATGGATATGGCTCCAAATGAAACCACTGCAAACATTTTGCTCTGTAATTGATCGGTGAATTCTCCTGATTCAGTTGATATATCCATAAGCCTTGCAAATCTAAAAGACAACCAGAGAATATTAGTGTTGAAATGTTTGCAAATTTTGAATGTAATGTTAAGACATACAGATTGGCAATGTATGATCACATTTTAAAATTAAATTGTCTCAACCTTAACAAGTCTGCACAGCTTTCTGGGACAGGCCAAGTACCAGCTTTATACAATGGACTTCTCTGAGCTCCATTTGGGCTGCTTGTGAAGGGAGTGGAGAAGAATGTGGCAAGAGCAAATCAGGAGCCCACTGCCCGTGCTTTACTGTTTTCTTAGTGCTGTTGTATATTGGCACTGCTTCCTTCCCTGAAAGGGATTGAACAGTGTGCAATCATCAATAGCTAGCTGTCCTTCTGACCTTAAGACAGAAAGCAAGTTACTGATGAAATGTCTAGCACGTTACCCTGAGGAACTTAAATGATCTCTAGGAACATGAAGAACTGACCTACAATAAGTACAAAACCTGTGTGATGTACAGTTCCAACCACAACAATATATTTATCTTAATGCCCATTGTCTTCAATTTTACAAGACCTTCTTGATAGCACATTTGATTAAATGTTATCTCAATATCAAGGACAGCCAATTTCACCTTGCCCTTGGAATTAAGCTCTTTAGTCTATGTTTAGTCCAAGATGGTGATGAGATTGAGAGTCAAAATAGGTTAAAGGGTCGGCACAATATTGCGGGATGAAGGGCTGGTACTGCTCCATGTTCAAATAGTCCTGGAAAAGAGAACATTAAGGGACATTGGTGAATAGGTTTTTGGTGGGTCGGTGCTGTTAATTGGCAATGTCAGTCACACCTTCCATCATGCTGTAGACAGACTGGATGGTAAATGTTCTTAATGGATTTGCTTCTTGTGTGAGCAGACACGTCCAGGCAGAAGATGCCAGTATTATTAGCCTGTGGCGCTGCTCTCTCTAGAGCACAGGTCTTCAATATCACTTGGAATCTTATCTGTTTCATTTCCATAGCCTTTGCTATATTCGGTGCTGCTTGTGATTTCCAAATGTCAGATGAAGGAACTCAACAGGCTGAAGACACTTCTGTAATGGGGGAATCTCAGGATAAAATCAAAGGGGATCATCTAAACAAAATTGTGATCGTCTTAACCTACGCTTTTCAACTCGCATTGATGAAAATGGGGACTGCCATTGAGATTCCACCTCCTATTAGTAAGCCACCAGTATTTATAACTAAATCACGGCAATATGACAGTGTTTTAATATGATATATTGGTTATTACATCGCTTAGCTGCTTTGATTGTATGCTGTTTTTCATTGTTTACTGCAGACTACTTAACTCTAGCAAATAGTCCCACATTGCAGCTTTAGTAGATTGGCACCTAGTCTTTAAGTAATCCTAATGCTTATCCAGGATCTCCTGCAATCTTCATTTTATCAGGGCTCAATATTGTGACATCAGGTATGGGCATGGAAATCTCCAGCTGATTGTGACCTTCCACCCTCCCTCAGAAAATGATTCTGCATTTCACAACATGAAGTGATTTGAATTGACTGAAAACTGACTTCTGCAATGATGGCATCTCAGAAGATAGCACCGGCGATCAGCAGTCAGGGTTCAATTGCCACTGTTGCCAGTAAGGAGTTTGTACGTTCTCCCTGAGTATCCCCCGGGTGCTTCATTTTCCTCCCACATTCCAAAGTCCTACTGATTAGGGTTAGTAAGTTTTGGGCATGCTACGTTGCTGCTGAAAGCAAGGTGACATTTGAGTGCAACTGGGCTATAGTCAATAAGGCAGTTCACCATGAACTTCTTGGGCACGTATGACTGCTGCCCTTTTGATGTAGGCCGGAACTTACTACTGCAGCAGTGAGAGATTGAAGATGCTCTTGAACACTCTCACCAGTTAGTTGGCATAGATATTCAATGCCCTGCCACATGCAACATCAGGGCCTGAGATCTTGTGAGGGGTCACCTTTTTGAAAGACGTTCTGGCATGGATCTACGCAAGTGTAGTTTTATTCTCCCTTTCAAAGTATGCATAAAAGGGATTGGGCTCACCTGGGAGTGAAGCACCTCAGCATTTGTGATGTTAGGTTTTGCTTTGTAGGGCCTGCAAACCCTGTCAGAGCTGACGTGAGTCCCATTCCATCTCTAACTTCAATCTGTATTATTTTTCACTCTTAAAATAGCCTTCTGTAAGTCCTACCTGGACTTTTTGTATTGTTCTGGATCACCAGTTCCAAGTTACCCTCCTAGTTGCTTGGAAATATATTGCTGTTCATAGTTACTGGATAAAAAACTTGAAGTAACAGTACTTTGCATTATGGAATGCAATTGTGTAAGGTGGGGCTTCACCACAATCTTCCAAAGAACAATTACAAATGGGCATTAGGTACTGACCTTGTCAGCTACATCCACTACTCATGAATATAAAGAAGCAGAATTATACACACTTCCCCAACTCCTCCCTCTGTTTCCTTTTTCAAGTATTTGCACAATTTCACTTAGAAACTCATTAATAAACCTGGTTCTACCAGAGGAGTCCAAGTGCAATTATTTATATTTAAATGAAGTCAACTTTGTAAGATAGAATGAATGAAAACAAACCTGCATTTGCTCCTTTTCTCTGATCAGGCCTAAATTTTTCAGAGTCTGGAAGGTTCATTTGTTCATCATTTTTAAAGAATCCACTGCCACTATGACAAAAATAAAAAAAAAACATAATCTAAAATATCAACTGTTTTCCTTCAATTGTTAAATAATAGCAAATGATTCCATATTAGCTGATTTTTAAGAAATTCTGGGGTGAAATGTGTACCATCAACTCTGTGGAGAGGTCTAGGTGGGATTAAGTTCCGTGTTCATCCATCCTATATTCTCAGTGATGTGCTTCACAACTTATGTTGGGATGGCACGATAGCTTGGCTGATAGTGCAAGCTTCAGTGTTAGCTGTAAGATCAGAGTTCGACTCTGTCCATTTTCCCTGAGAAGTTTGTACATTCTCCTCATGACCACATGGGTTTCCTCCAGGTGCTCTAATGTCCTCCCACATTCCAAAGAGGTATGGGTTAGGAATAGTGAATTGTGGGTATGCTATGTTGGTGGCGGAAGTGTCCTGACACTTGTAGGCTGCCCAGCAAAATTCTCACTGATTTGATTTGACACAAACAATGTACTTGACTATATGTTTCAGTATACACGTGACAAATAAAAACTGATCTTTAATTTTTACTTTGTTTCTGTGAATTCATTTTCAAGTATCTGCAAGGGACCTGTGGAGTGAACTATCTGGAGATTATATTAATCAAGTAATTGGCACTTATACAGGAAGACATGGAATTCAGTCAGTTTTATGTTTACCAGTTTGCTGGGTTACTCAAAGAATCAAGCACTTGCATTTATTCTACCTCCTTCCATTCTGTTTCAATAGAAGGCCTATGATTTGCAGAATGACCCCTCAATGTTCACGTATGAAGAATTCTTCATGTGAATTCCAGGGTTTGTAAGGTTGCATTCATGGCAAAAGATCAGCCTTGCCTGAGCTCTTTTTTATGTGAACACCACCTGGTAGCTGAATATTTTGTGACCACTTTGTAACTGCTTCTTCCTCACATTCAAGTAAATTGCTGATCATTTCATCCATTACCTTTTCTAGCGGATTACCTCACATTAGATATCAGAGCGCCAATATGACCACATGAGCCTTAGGCAACAAGACAAACAGATCAGTATGAAACAAAACCAGAAGCATTCAGCCTCTACGGAATGTAAAACAGTTAATATTTCATATTTGAGGTCCTGAATGTGTCATCAGATGTCACATCCAAAGTCCTGACTGTATCCTGCATTCTGACTGTAAAACCAGGCAGTCTCTATGTACCATTCCCGAGAAAAGTCCATCAGCCGATTTTTCAGAAACATCTATAATTCTTTTATTTCACTGGATGTCTTCTATGTTCACCCTCGCCTTTATAATTAAACTAATGCTGCATATACTGTATTCAGTTGTTAATGATTACCACAAATATTATTACTAGCCTGAAAAATTCTTTAACATTTTAAGAGCGAATTCCTGGTTTCTATGAGCCAGGTTTTCTGGACCTAGGGGAGGCCCCGTGTTGGCTGCTTGGACCATTCAAATATCCTGAAAATTTGCAGCATCGCAGTAGTTATCCTCAGGAATAGACATTTTTCTAAAGACAATAACTCATTCTCATGGTTTGGGGAGGTGATAGGTGAAGGATGACGGGGAGGTTGTAGGGTAAAAGCAAGAGACTGGGCAATGGAGGAAATACAATGAATCCGGGATTCTGGCCTACGTCATAGCAATTCTGAGACTAATTGGTTTAAACTACTGGTTGACCCTTTCAGAATATTGATTTTTCTATTTAATTTTCCTGTGCAACCTATAGGAAAATAATTTCTTCAGGTTCTTGAAGCAAATCTTAAGACCTTTGATAGTATTACTAAAGTTAGTCTCTCACTGAAGTGAGGTGGCCATGCTGCAAGTTTAATTGTAGTCAAAGGACAGTAGGATTCTGAGAAATTGTTTTCTGGTGTCTGTAGTCCTCTGAAGTATTTTATTGCCTTTGGAAATGAAATTACTCAGAGTGTGATTTTTCACAAGTTACTTGTCTTTTTTGATTATATTTCTGTTTTTTTTTGCCTTGCAGTGATGTACCACATCTATGGATTTATATTTCAAATGCTTTGAAAGGGTGCGGAATAAAAGATCAGCTCATTTTTCTAGTTCACAATTCTGACGGCATGTTTATGTGTAGAAAATTAGATTAAAGAAAAGACTTTGGTCACAAAAATCTCCATCTGTAAGTTGGTTGCCTGGTTAATAATATTAATACAGACAAATTATCTTCTATTTCTAAACAGTTTCAGAAGTGCACAGCTTTAATAAAGCTCACCTGTTGTACCCAATAACAACGTTTTTGGATGGAAGCTTTGAAACATTCCAGTTCATCCCTCCAAATTCATACAACATTAAAACAAATGAATAAGTTCCATCTGTGGTTATTACCGCTTGAAAGGTATTCGACTGTAAATTAAAAACAAAGATTATTAATGTTTCAGGACAAAGGTATAACTGGCATGGCCAGTTTTTATTACTAATCAATAATTGCTCTTAGAAGATGTCGGGCACAGAGTTCCAGCTATGATGAAGAAGGATTTCAAGTTTAATTAATCATACTGGTTCTACCAGAGGAGTCCAAGTGCAATTATTTATATTTAAATGAAGTCATCTTTCTAGGATATAATGAATGAAAGCAAACCTGTATTTGTTCCTTTTCTCCTATCAGGCTTAAATCTTTCAGAGTCCGGAAGGTTCATTTGCTCAAGTTTAATCAATCATATTGGTTGTTGGAGTCGTTTTCTTAAGTCAGGGAAATCTGGAACTTGAGGGTCAGGTTTAATGTGAGAGTGGAGAAATCTTTATCTGTGATCACACAGAGGGTGACCTGGAACAAGTTGCCAGAGGATATGGCAGAGGCAAATACAATTACAATGTTTAAAAGGCAAAGACGCAATTCGACTGGACGACGATTGTCTGCCCTGTTGGTTGCGGGAATGCTCACTTTATCTACTTCAGGTTGATTTTGCTGCCCTGTGTTGCATTTTCACAAGTTTGGCACCTCTTTTTTCACTTAACCTCACACTATTCCCGGTGCATCTTTCTGCACTCCTCATTGAATTGGTTTCAGTATCATGATGGAATAAAGGATATGCCAGGGCATGGGTTTACAGATTATGCTAGTGCACCTTTCTGTTGTTGCACCTCTTGAATGCCCAATGTACTGCGTCTATTTGTCAGGAATCAGGCTTCTCGATAGTTGTTGACCAAGCAGGACCCTGTGAGCCTGATTACATTTCTGAGACAGTTCTTTCAAATGTGCACCAGTTACCAAAAATGTGTGAGGTGGCCTTCACAAGATCAACTGGGATGTGATGTCACTGCCCAGATTGAAGTCAGAGCACACCTGCTGTTTATTTTTCACACTGAGCTTCAATAGAATCATTGTGGTAGAACTAGGTGATTGGTCAGGCCACCTCAGGAGGCACCCAGAGAGTTCTGGAGTCACATATCACTTAGAGCTGATAAGGTCTGTTCCCTTGAAATACACTCAGTGGGCCACATTATTAGATACACCTGTTCATTAATGCAAATATCAGCCGATCATGTGGCAGCAACTCAATGCATAGAAGTATGCTGACATGTTTCAGTTGTTGTTCAGACCAAATATCAGAATGTTGAAGGAATTTGATCTAAGTGACTTTAACTATGGAATAATTGTTGGTGCCAGAAGGGGTGTTTTGAGTATCTCAGAAACTGCTGATCTCCTGGAATTTACTCCGTGACGGCAGAGAATGGTGTAAACAACAAACCATCCAGTGAGTGGCTGTTCTGTTGGGGCAAGCACCTTCTTAATGAGAGAGGTCAGAGGGGAATGGTCAGACAGTCTCAAGCTGATGGAAGGGCAACAGTATATAACCACACATTACAACAGCGGTGTGCAGAAGAGCATCCCTGCATGCACAGTGCGTCGAACCTTGAAGTGGATGGACTACAACAGTAGAAAACTACACAGTGTTCCACTCCTGTACCTAATGAAGTATGTTTGAAACATAGAAAACCTACAGCACGATACAGGCCCTTTGGCCCACAAAGTTGTGCCGAACATGTCCTTACCGTAGAAATTACTCGGCTTACCTATGACCCTCTATTTTTCTAAGCTCCATGTACCTATCCAAAAGTCTCTTAAAAGACCCTATCATATCCGCCTCCATCACTGTTGCCGGCAGCCCATTCCACACACACACACCACTCTGAGTAAAAAAAAACTTAACCTTGACATCTCCTCTGTGCCTACTTCCCAGCACCTTAAACTTGTGGCAATCCTTTCAGCCCCGGGAAAAAGCCTCTGACTATCCACACGATCAATGCCTCTCATCATCTTATACATAGTTGTTGTGAAGTAAAGTCTTTCACAACTTAGTAGTACTATGACCAACACTGCTAATATGTTTTATTTTCTGTTGCAGATTATTAACAGAATTTAAATTACATAGCTTGCTGTGGTGACCTCTGAACTTGTGCTTCTGCATTGTCAGCCCAGGCAGTGGTTCAAGTTCAAATTTAATTATCAGTCAACCATACACAGATATAGCCCTAAAAGAAACAGTATTCCTCTAGGGCCAAGGCCCCACCCAGAAAAGATTCTATTACCCCATGGAGGCATCCCACCTTGGCGTCTCCTCTCCTGGGCAACTGCAACAACTAACCCCGTGGCCTGGGCATAGTCTTCACCCCAAATGAGGCAACACAGCTCTCCTTGCCATCGGTTTCGTAAATGAACCAGCACTTGCAGCATTCTTTGTTACCAATATCCAACAGGGTCTTGTGATCACAATGAAAACATCCTAGACAATCACTCACAACTATTTTGGACCATGCACCATCTAACAGTACAAAAGTCCAGGTGACAACACAGCAACGGTACGCAATATGTCCTGCTCAATTACTATCGAGCAACTCAATGATGGAATATTCCTGCAGTACTTGATGGTCTTATTATCTAGCAGTGACATACGACCATAAAAAGATGAATAAAATGAAGAAATACAGCTTTGGACCCAGCAAGGCTGCCGTGTCTGTGCGTGCCGCCATCTTACTAGTAACTGTTACCAAATGAGTATCAAGGTAATTTAGCAACTCTGCATGATATTTATTGAAGAATTAATATAAAAATAATCTAGCATTTACATTAATTCTGAGAAAAAATATGCACTAGTAATACCTCATCTACCGGAGAAGAAGGATCTGCAGTTACTTTAACCCAGGTTATCTTCAAGGTCCATCTTGCCTTATACATAATTGTAAATTTATTTTCTATTATTTTCTCCACTCCCCGTACCAAGTTGGAAGTATTCAAACCAAATGTTTCATATTCCTATAAAATAAATGTAACAAAATCCTTATCAGTACTTAAGAAATATACATTACCCGGTGTTAATTGGTTGTTATAGAAACATCAGAATCCAGATGATTGAAGGAAACCCCTGATAAATCCAAAAGATATTACTCTTCAAATGCTTACTTCACTTCCTTTAATTGCTTTCCACATTATTAGTTCATTGATAAACTCATTCAATGTGCTCTGTATAATGTAGTTAAATTTAGGTCACCTTTTGGAAATCATGGGCATTCACAGAACAGAAGGTGGCCATCAAGACCATGCAGTTGAAATATATGCTTTAAAAGTTTACTTAATCTTCCAAAGTCTCCATTTGTAGTCTTTAGTTTCCAGCTCTTCAAGTGCTCATCAAGGTATCTTTTAAATTTGATGAGGGTTTCTCCCTTTGTCGTTCTTTTATGCAGTGAATTCCAGATCCCTGTCATCATTTGCCCAAATGCATCTTTTCCTTAATTCTTTTCTGATGCTTCTACCAATGAACTTATTTTCTTCCCCAGTGACTGAATGTTGTGCTGTGTAAAATAGGTCCTTCAATCTTGCTTTGTCTAGGCCTTCTGCATATTCAAGTAAAATCATGTCTCAGGCTTTCTTGATACCCTAGAAAATATCCTTGTCCTTGTCGGTGTCTCACATTTCTATAATTCTGGCAAAATCCTCTTAACTCTCCACTGCACCCTCTCTAGTTCTATCTAATCTTCCTGTATTATATTAACAAGAACTGTGGCTGTGGTTCTACAGTTCAAACAGAACCACTCCACTCTCATATTTTATGCTTCTGCCATTGAAGGCAAGTAACATTCAAATAATTTCATTTTTTAAAACTATTTTGAATCCTTCAGCTCCTCTACACTTCTTAATGCATTACTGCTTCTCATATATTCCCTGAACTTGTCTGCTTTGCCCAAATCCTTTGACCAACATTCCCCAGATCAAAGTTTATTTTCAACTTTTGGTCCATTCCAGTCCATGATATCTTCCTACAGATTATACCTTTCTTCCTTACTCATACCCTTTTGTTCAGCAGAATTATCAGTCGTAGATCCTATAGTTAGTTGAAGTTATTATTGTACACAGAGCACACGACAGAAAACTGATGTTGATTATTGTCTTCTCCCTTCTCGTACACAGCCAATGCTTATATAATTTCTTTTGTATGCCATGAGCTTTTACTTTACGAGACTTTATCAAGAATTTTGCTTAAAATTCATTAAATGTCCACTAATCCTTACCACCTCCTATATCGATTTCTCAAAAACAATGCAAGCAATCCTTGACTACCTGGTACTTCTTGAAATGATGATGGGACAGTAATGATCCCATCACTAATGACTTGGTTGTTTATTTGCTTTATCCTTTACCCTCTTTTAATGAAGGTGCATTTAAGAGGTCTGCACCCTTCAGCCTCATTCCTATATCAAAAATATAATACCCATTGCAAACAGAAATAAATTAGAACCAATATTTCAAATTCTTCTTCAATCTCAATGCATATGCCAATTCCTTCTATTTCTCTTCCAACTTCACATTTAGTGCATTTTAAGGGTGTGCTATTTCCTTTATTATTTCCATTCTTTTCATGTATTTAACAAAAAGTTAGGATCTTTTCTAGATTTTACCTGCCACTGTCTTTTCAGTCGCTCACCAACATAATGTTCCTAATTTCACCCCCGCACTTCCTTTAAGATCTTAGCAACTGCCTGTCCCATCATACCCATACATTCCTTTCCAACTACGGGAGTTCAGAAGTTACTCTTTCATTTAAATTTGAGTTTGTATTATCTCGTTTTGTGATAATCTTAAACCTTTCATTAGGGTACATATCCTGAAAACACAATGTTGTCTACTCAAGGGTAAAATACTCTGCATTCAGTTGTACATAGGGAATTATGTCTTAAATTTCTATCAAGGTAATGCATACTAAATGCTGGAGGAACTCAGCAGATCAGGTAGCATCTATGGAGAAGAATAAACATCTGATATTTCGTGTCGAGACCCTTCACCAGGACTGGAAAGGAAGGGGGAAGAAGCCAGATTAAGGCGATTGAGGCAGCCAGATGAGGAGGTAGGTAGGTGGGTGGGAGAGGAGGGATGAAGTGAAATGATGGGAGGTTTTAGGTGGAAAACCTAGAGGGCTGAAGAAGAAAGGTTCGGATAGGAGAGGAGAGTGGCCCATCAAGTCTGCTCCACCATGGCGGATCCAATTTGTCTCTCAGCCCCAATCTCCTGCTTTCTCCCCTGATCCCTTCATGCCCTGTCCAATCAAGAATATATCAACCTCTGCCTTGAATATACATAACAACTTGGCCTCCACAGCTGCCTGCAACAAAGAATTCCACAGATTCACTGCCCTCTGGCTAAAGAATTTCTTCCTCATCTAAAAGGATACCCACTATGCTGAGACTGTGTCCTCTGGTCTTAGACTCCCCCACCATAAAAAAAAGCATACTCTTTACATCCGTTCTATCAAGGTCTTTCATGCTTGTCCATGAGAAAACCTACCCCGTTGCAGATGGAGTGAGAATATTCAACAAAGTGGTCCTCCAATCTACGTCAGGTCTCACTGACGTAGAGGAGGTTGCACTGGGGACACTGGATTCAGTAGATGACCCTGACAGACTTGCAGGTGAAGTGTTGCCTCACCTGGAAGGACTATTTGGGACCCTGAATATTGATGAAGGAGTAGGTGACTGGGCAACTGTACACTTGTGTTGCTTGCAGGGATAGGTGCCAGGAGGGAGAGTAGTGGGGAAGGTTGAGTGGATAAGAAAATCACAGAGAGACCGATCCCTGTGGAAAGCAGAGAGTGGGGGAGGTAAAGATGGTGCAGAAAATGATGCAGAGACTTGTAGGGTGGTAGGTAAGGTCAAGGGGAACTCTACCTCTGTTATTGCAGTGGGAAGATGGGGTAGGAGCCTAGGATATGTCTAGGATATGGAGGAGATGTGGGTGGGGGCAATGGTAGAGGAAGGGGCACCGAAGAAGCAAGACATCTGAAATACTTAGAATGGAAATCTTCATCCTGAAAACAGATATGGTGGAGACAAAGGAGCTGAGAAGTGGGAATGGAATTTTTACAAGTGAATGGTGGGAAGAGGTAGGTTTAAAAAAGATATCATCAGATAGTCGGTCTCCAGAGATGGAGGCAAAAAGGTGGAGAAAGGGGAGAGAGGCGTTGGAAATGGACCAAGTGAATTCAAGGGCAGGGTGGATGTGGAGGCAAAGTTGATTAAATTTGACAAGCTCGGCAAGAGTGCAGAAAGCAGCACAAATGGCATTTGTCAATGTCATGGTGAAAGTTGTGGAGTGTTACCACTGAAGGCTTGGAGCATGGACTGTTCCATGTTGTGAACAGAAAGGCAGGCATACTGTAACATGTGGGTGCTCATGATTACACCTTAGGTTTGGAGAATGTGGGAGGAGCCGAAAGAGAAATTACTGAGTGTGAAGACCAGTTCCGCCAGACGGAGTAGGGTGGTGGTGGAGGGGAGATGGTCCAGTCTGTTAACAGTTTGTTTTCTCCCTTTCTTGATGGCTGTTTAAGTGTTAGAATTTAAAAGCTGGAAGAAATAGTTAAACTCAATAAACATACAATAACAATAAACATGAACCAGGAGGTGCATCGTCTGCTGAAGGCTAGATCTGTGGCGTTCAAGTCTAGCGACCCAGGCCTGTACCATCAAACCGGGTACGATTTGTGGAGGACTATTTCAAGGGCAAAGAGACAATTTCAAACAAGGTTGGAGGCAACATCAGATGCATGGCAACTCTGGCAGGATCTGTAAGACATTACTTCCTACAAAGCGAAACCCAATAGCCTGAATGGCAACGATGCTTCACTACCAGATGAACTCAATGCCTTCTATGCACGCTTTGAAAGGGAGAACACAACTACAGCTGTGAAAGTCCCTGCTGCACCTGAGGACCCTGTGATCTCTGTCTCAGAGGCCGATGTTAGACTGTCTTTAAAGAGAGTGAACCCTCACAAGGCAGAAGGTCCTGATGGAGTACCTGGTAAGGCTCTGAAAACCTGTGCCAACCAACTAGCAGGAGTAGTGTATTCAAGGACATTTTCAACCTCTCACTGCTATGGGTGGAAGTTCCCACTTGCTTCAAAAAGGCAACAATTATACCAGTGCCTAAGAAGAATAATATGATAGCTTAGCATTTAATGCATCATTCCCACAGTCCTGATTGAGAAGTTAAAATATTTCTTTTTTGTATGACTTTTAAAATCTATTCAATCTATGTAATTGATTTACTTGTTTATTTATAATTATTTTTATTTTATTAATTATTTTTTTCTCTGCTAGATTACGTATTGCATTGAACTGCATCTGCTAAGTTAACAAATTTCATGTCACATACAGTGATAATAAACCTGATTCTGATTTTTGTTTTGTAAACAAATGTAATCAATGTAAAAATCTTACTTTTTTTAAACTACATCTAGGATGTAACAAAGTGCGTTGCAGGGAAAACACTTTTGGAAATGTATTTACAATTGTTATATTAAAAAAAAACTTACAGAAGTTCGAATATGTTCCAAAATTTCCTTTCAACACAAATGCGAAATTATTTTGTAATTCACAAATGATCCACATTCTCTCTAATGCCAACTTCATTGCATGGACCTTGTTTCACTGGCATGCCAGACCCATTTTATATCCCAGCATATATCCCATCCCTCACAACTATTCTTCAATAGCTTGTTTATTTCATCCAGTTTTCAATGGAAAATTTTAGCAACATTTAACAGCAAATCTACCTGATAGAAAACTTCTCCATGTGAGAGGAATGCATTGATCCAAAACACAGCAATCATCGGTGGCTGGGAATTGCTTTGAAATCCATTTTGAAACGGGTTTGCATAATTGTACTTTACAGAGTTTGGCAATGGAAAGACTATCAGCCCATCCTCTGTAAACTGTCAACAAAAAAGATCATCGGACAGTTAACCAGGTAATTTAAGTATATTGGAAAAGAACTAGTTGACAATGATACATTTCAAAATTGAGCTAATCTAATTTGCAACAGTACAACTCATCTTAATAATTTGATTTGAAGATATTAACAGTGATTTATTATCTGAAAGAATGCATAAAATTGAAGTAAACAGCACTATCAAGCATGTCAGGACCACAGGACAAATGTTCAATGGCATTCTATCTATTTATTGATTAATTGATTGGATTGATTGAGATAAGACATGGAATAGGCCCTTTGAGCTGCGCTGCCCAGCAACCCCTGATTTAACCCTAGCTTAATCATGGGACAATTTAAAACGACTAATTAATCTACCAATCAGTGTGTCTTTGGTCTGTGAGAGGAAAACAGAGCACCCAAAGGATACCCATGTGGATACCGGGGAGAACATACAAACTCCTTACAGACAGCAATGGGAATTGAACCCAGGTCACTGGTACTATGAAGTGTTGTCCGAACCACCACACTACCATGCTGCATCTCTCACAGTCCATTAGGCTCAGATCTGGTGCAATGGGTCACTTAATAGATTAAAAAGTTGAAGGAAGTGGGGAAATGCGACTAATGAAGAGCTGAGGCATAGATCAGTCATGATCATATTCAATGGTCAGGAAGGCAGCTCCTATTTTCTTGTATCCTCATGTTCAAAATGTTGTTTTGGCACAAGCCCAACTACAGAAAAGGCAGTCTATCTGGTGACAGGCTTGCAGTACAGAATCCTTGTGTTAAAGATGGGTTCCCTTCAGCTGTACAGGAAATCAGGACTTCAGAGTTTGGGACAGCTGTTCCTGCCACTTTTCTCTTATCCTGGGCTTACTGGAGCTACATCTTCCTGGACATTCCCAGGAATTCCATGATCATATTCCAGACACTCAGAACAGGAAGACTGAGGTACATAAAAAAAGTTCATCACTTTGCTTAGGGAGTTATTGGTGAATTCGTTTCTGTGTCTACCTAACTGTGTGCAATTGCTCACTGGTTATAATTACACGGCACTCTGCCAGTCTGCTGCATTGTACTGCAGAGTAATCACCTTATTACCAATTGGTTCTTATGATCAGTCTATGAATAGACTGAAATTACTTACATAAACTGAAGACAACATAGTTTCCCCAAAAGTGAAGAACATCTTAGGCTTAAAAGTGGGACTGATTAAATTTGTTTTTGCAGCTCTTTCAGCAGACAAACTATCCTTCAGCCTTTTATCACTGACTTGATCTCCATATGGAAAAAGAATCACATCTAAAGAAAAAATATACAAATATCAACAAAAGAAATTTCTTGATCACTAAAGAAGAGAAACAAATTTTCAGAAACTTGTTTTTTGAATTTCGACCTGGCCGATGTTAACTCTCCCTTCCTAACTATCAATGAAGTTTTGATACACCTGGTTGTTTGGTGCACTCATTTCTGTAAGCAATTTAAAAGAAAAAGATGAAGTGTGACATGTGGATTTGATACATGCAATTGGGGTCAAGATAATCATTGGAGGAGTATCGAGCAGATGGAAGTGTACTCAAGAAGGAATTCAGGAAGGCAAAAATGAGGCATAAGATACTACTTCAGCAGAAAATCATTGAAAGAGAATTGTTAAGTATATTAAAGAGTAAAAAGTAACCCAAGAGAGAATAGGGCCCCTCAGTGGGCATCTTTGTGTAGAACCACAGGAGATGTATGAAATCATTTCTGTGTATTTATCCTCTGTTGTTACCATGGAGAAGGACGTCAGAATCAGGTTTAATATCATTCTGGGAATGAGAGGGTTAACATATGAGGAACATTTGACTGCTCTTGGACTGCACTTCTTGGAGTTTAGAAGACTGAGGGGGACCTCATAGAAACATTTCGAATGTTGAAAGGCATGGACAGAGTGGATGTGGCAAAGTTGTTTCCCATGGTGGGGGAGTCTAGTACGAGAGGACATGACTTGAGGATTGCAGGGCGCCCATTCAGAACAGAGATGCAAAAAAAAAAATTTTATCCAGAGGGTGGTGAATCTATGGAATTTGTTGCCACGGTCAGCAGTGGAAGCCAAGTCATTGGGTGTATTTAAAGCAGAGATTGATAGGTATCTGAGTAGTCAGGGCATCAAAGGTTATGGTGAGAAGGCAGGAAAATGGGACTAAAGGGGAGATTGGATCAGCTTATGATGAAATGGCAGAGCAGACTCAATGGGCTCCTTTGTCTTATGGTCTTTGGGATATGTCGTGAAACTTGTTAACTTTGCGGCGGCAGTACAATGAATTACAAGATAAATATAGAAAAAAAACTAAATTACGTTAAGTATACATATGTATATTAAAAAGATAAATTAAGATAACTAGTGAGAAAACAGAAATCAAAGTCAATTTCTGCTGAAGGGTCTTGGCCCGAAACATCTACTGTACTCTTTTCCATAGATGCCTGCTGAGTTCCTCCAACATCTTGTGCGGATTTCCAGCATCTGCAGATTTTCTCTTGTTTTTAAAAAGTAAGTAGTGAGATCTCATGAAGCATGAAGATCTCAGAACTTAAGATATTTATAATGGAGATGTCTTGAGGATAGTCCATATTGCATTGGAGGTGACACTGGATGCCTTTAAACATATGAAAGACACTTTCAGAGTCTGAAAATGTATATGCAAACACACTGTGGGAAGCTCAAGAAGAAATTTTGTGTGCCATACCAATTGTGGTTGAGGGTGAATGCCTGCAGCAGAAGGATGCTATGGAAAGTTAAACTGCATGAGATCCAGATAGAGCTAGCTTATTCAGTGTATAGCTTGCTTGATGGCAGGAAACTGAAGGTGATGGTTTTAAAACAGGAGACCCATGATTAGTGATGTTACAATGGGTCATTGCTACGCCCATTACTGTTTGACATCTATGTTAATGATTTGGATGAGAATGGTTAGTAAGTTTGCCAATAATATTAAAAAGGTACATGGAGCTTAGAAAAATAGAGGACTATGGGTAACCACAGGTAATCTCTAAAGTAAGTACATGTTCGGCACAGCATTGTGGGCCGAAAGGCCTGTATTGTGCTACTGGTTTTCTATGTTTCTAATAGGCAGTGTAATTGAAAGTAAAGATGGTCATCAGGATTTATAAAGCAATCTGGATCAGCAGGGTAAGTGGGCTGAGATGAAAAATAAATACAGCTTAAATTAGACTAACTTGCAGCAATTTTGGAGGGTAAATGGTTTGGACTTTCATAGTGAATGGCAGAACCCTGGGGAGTGTTGTAAAATAAAGGAGGAACAAGCACACTGTCCCCTGAAAGTGGCATCACAGGTTCATGGGACAATGAATAACGCTTTCAGCACGTTAGCCTTCATCGGTCAGGGCATCAAGTATTCAAGTTAAGATTTTATGGTGCTGTTAAGATATTAGTGAAATCACACTTAGGAGACTGTGTTCAGTTTTGGTCACCCTGATATAGAAAAGATGTCATTAATCTTTAAGGACAGTAGAGGTGATTCATGTGTACATTCCAGTGCTTGAGGGATTGCGGTATGGAGAGCGAATAAGCAGGGCAGGACATACTCAGTGGGGCATTGGAGAATGAGGGGTGACCTTATAGAGGTATATAAATCACAAAAGGCAAAGATAGGGTGAATATACACAATTTTAATCCCCCAGGGTTGGGGAATGAAGAAGTAGAGGGCATACATTTCAGGTGAAAGGGGAGAGATTTACTAGGAATTTGTGGGACAAATTTTTCACCTAGAATGGTCAGTACATGGAATGAGCTGCAGGAGGAGGTTGCTGAAGCCAGTACATTAACAGCATTTAAAAGGTGCTTCGATAGGAAGTTTATGGATGGGAAAAGAAGAGGGATTATGGGCTAAATATGGCAAATGAAACTTGCTTAGATGGGAATCTAGATTGGCATGGATCATTTGAGCTGAAGGGCCTACTGTGGAGCTCTATGATACTATGACTTCATAGAAACTATTCTCTCAAAGAGGCTATTCATTCCAATACGATTGTTGTTTCTGGGAAAGACTTATCCAGTTATTCTCATTTCTCTGCTCAAAATGAGAAAAATACATTTTAGTTCTTCATCTATTTAATCCTTTGAAAGCTATTAGTGAATTTGCATTACAGATTACAACAAATCAGTTTTAAAACATTATTTCCATTGCTCCTTGCAGTTTAACTCAGTTCTTGCTTCAAAGCTATTTGATTTATTCCATGGTGGTATCACATTGTTACATCAAACTTAATTTCATATCATTTGAGATAATTAATGTACTTACGTCCATCAGATTGTATTGGTCGGGCTGTTGTTGACATTGTAGTTGTAGAGGTTGTAGTAGTTGTTGTTGGTTTTGAAGTAGTTTTAGTGGTGCTTGTTGGTTTTGAAGTAGTTGTAGTGGAGCTTGTCAGTTTCGAGGTGGTTGTACCAGAGCTTGTTGGTTTTGAGGTGGTTGTATCAATGCTTGTCAGTTTTGAAGCTGTTGTCATGGTGCCTGTCTTTTCTGAAGTTGTTGACATTGTAGTTGTAGAGGTTGTAGTAGTTGTTGTTGGTTTTGAAGTAGTTGTAGTGGTGCTTGTCAGCTCTGAAGTAGTTGTAGTTATATTTGTTGGTTTGGATGCAATTGCAGAATTGGTTGTTGGCTCTGAAGTAGTTGTAGTTATATTTGTTGGTTTGGATGCAATTGCAGAATTGGTTGTTGGCTCTGAAGTAGTTCTAGTTATGTTTGTTGGTTTGGATGCAATTGCAGAATTGGTTGTTGGTTCTGAAGTAGTTCTAGTTATATTTGTTGGTTTGGATGCAATTGCAGAATTGGTTGTTGGCTCTGAAGTAGTTCTAGTTATATTTGTTGGTTTGGATGCAATTGCAGAATTGGTTGTTGGTTCTGAAGTAGTTGTAGTGGTGCCTGTTGGCTCTGAAGTAGTTGTAGTTATGTTTGTTGGTTTGGATGCAATTGCAGAATTGGTTGTTGGTTCTGAAGTAGTTCTAGTTATATTTGTTGGTTTGGATGCAATTGCAGAATTGGTTGTTGGCTCTGAAGTAGTTCTAGTTATATTTGTTGGTTTGGATGCAATTGCAGAATTGGTTGTTGGTTCTGAAGTAGTTGTAGTTATATTTGTTGGTTTGGATGCAATTGCAGAATTGGTTGTTGGCTCTGAAGTAGTTCTAGTTATATTTGTTGGTTTGGATGCAATTGCAGAATTGGTTGTTGGCTCTGAAGTAGTTCTAGTTATATTTGTTGGTTTGGATGCAATTGCAGAATTGGTTGTTGGCTCTGAAGTAGTTCTAGTTATATTTGTTGGTTTGGATGCAATTGCAGAATTGGTTGTTGGCTCTGAAGTAGTTCTAGTTATGTTTGTTGGTTTGGATGCAATTGCAGAATTGGTTGTTGGTTCTGAAGTAGTTGTAGTGGTGCCTGTTGGCTCTGAAGTAGTTATAGTTATGTTTGTTGGTTTGGATGCAATTGCAGAATTGGTTGTTGGTTCTGAAGTAGTTGTAGTTATATTTGTTGGTTTGGATGCAATTGCAGAATTGGTTGTTGGTTCTGAAGTAGTTCTAGTTATATTTGTTGGTTTGGATGCAATTGCAGAATTGGTTGTTGGCTCTGAAGTAGTTCTAGTTATATTTGTTGGTTTGGATGCAATTGCAGAATTGGTTGTTGGTTCTGAAGTAGTTCTAGTTATATTTGTTGGTTTGGATGCAATTGCAGAATTGGTTGTTGGTTCTGAAGTAGTTCTAGTTATATTTGTTGGTTTGGATGCAATTGCAGAATTGGTTGTTGGCTCTGAAGTAGTTCTAGTTATGTTTGTTGGTTTGGATGCAATTGAAGAATTGGTTGTTGGTTCTGAAGTAGTTCTAGTTATATTTGTTGGTTTGGATGCAATTGCAGAATTGGTTGTTGGCTCTGAAGTAGTTCTAGTTATATTTGTTGGTTTGGATGCAATTGCAGAATTGGTTGTTGGTTCTGAAGTAGTTGTAGTGGTGCCTGTTGGCTCTGAAGTAGTTGTAGTTATGTTTGTTGGTTTGGATGCAATTGCAGAATTGGTTGTTGGTTCTGAAGTAGTTCTAGTTATATTTGTTGGTTTGGATGCAATTGCAGAATTGGTTGTTGGCTCTGAAGTAGTTCTAGTTATGTTTGTTGGTTTGGATGCAATTGCAGAATTGGTTGTTGGCTCTGAAGTAGTTCTAGTTATATTTGTTGGTTTGGATGCAATTGCAGAATTGGTTGTTGGCTCTGAAGTAGTTCTAGTTATATTTGTTGGTTTGGATGCAATTGCAGAATTGGTTGTTGGTTCTGAAGTAGTTGTAGTGGTGCCTGTTGGCTCTGAAGTAGTTGTAGTTATGTTTGTTGGTTTGGATGCAATTGCAGAATTGGTTGTTGGTTCTGAAGTAGTTCTAGTTATATTTGTTGGTTTGGATGCAATTGCAGAATTGGTTGTTGGCTCTGAAGTAGTTCTAGTTATATTTGTTGGTTTGGATGCAATTGCAGAATTGGTTGTTGGTTCTGAAGTAGTTGTAGTTATATTTGTTGGTTTGGATGCAATTGCAGAATTGGTTGTTGGTTCTGAAGTAGTTCTAGTTATATTTGTTGGTTTGGATGCAATTGCAGAATTGGTTGTTGGTTCTGAAGTAGTTGTAGTGGTGCCTGTTGGTTCTGAAGTAGTTGTAGTTATGTTTGCTGGCTCTGAGGCAATTGTAGAATCCCGTTGTGGAACTGAGGTAACTGTAGATGTCGATATACTTCCACTTGCAGGACTGGATGTCTGATTTAGTGTTGTACTTGAAGGACTTGCTGTTGCACTGGTGGTGGAGGGAAGCTCTGTAAAGCAATCAATTATATAATGACTAAAACAACAGTGTCCAGACAAATTTCAAAATGTAAGGTGATGCAAAGGCAGTTAATATCTCAGTGAAGGAAATAAATTTGGAGGAAGTTTTGAAGTAGGTGTATGTAGCAAGGAAGCAGAATGGAAGATACAAGCTTTGTGTTGTCATCCAACTAAGAGCTTTGCTCTAATTTAAAAATACCTTCCCCTTCTGGTGCCAATTCCCGACACCATTCCATGACCCCTGAAAATGAATAGTAGTTATCCCATTTATTCATTCATTTTGTGGATCAGCCTATCACTGGGAAGGCAAAGATTCATTCCCCATCCCTAATTATCCTTGAGAAGCTGACGGTAAACCATCTACTTAACCCACGTCCTTCTGGAGCAGTGATATATTTCCAACAGAAGGTGGCAAGTGAAGAAAAAGGTCATTTGGCCTCCCATGACTGCTCAACCATTTTAATAAGATCATGAGTGGTCTGAATGTATTGTTACATACCTCTGTTTAACAAGAATCTATCTAACTTTTCCTTTAAAATAGTCAAAAAGAATCTTTGCTTCCAATTCCCTTTGAAGAAGAGAGTTTCCAACACTCACAGAATTCTGAGAAGAAAAATCACCTCATTTGTTTTTTTTTAAATGGGTGGCTCTTTGATTCTTTCACCGATGTAAACATCCTCCCTATATCAACCCTGTCAACATCCCTCAGGATCTTACATATTTCAATCACTACATCTCCACCCTCTTGTCTTCTATGGCAGACATATTTGAAGCCAATATACTGACTTGCCCTGGAGCCCATGGGTGTCAAAGGACTTGCATGTAAATCACATCTACTGCCCTGCTCTCATCAATACACTCAGCTACCTCTTCGAAAATTCTATCAGATTGGTCATTTAAGATCTGCCTTGACAAAGCCAAAAGCAACTAAGTAATCATTATTCTAGTCCTCAGAATTCTTTTTCCCCAAAAACATCCCCATTGTTGATGTTAGGCTCACAGGTCTACAATTACCAGGATTTTTCCTGCTGCCTCTTTTGAAAATGGGGACCGTTTTGCCGTCCTCCTGTATTGACTACCAAATATTAAAGAATCTCTGCAGAAGCCACAGTAATCTTTTCCCTTGCCTCCTATAGCAACCAGCAATAAATTTCATCTAGCTCTTGAGATTTATCCACTTTTAAGTTTGCCATGGCATCAAGTAATTCTTCCTCATTTATGGCAATTTGCACTAAAATTCTACTTTTCCTTCCACATCTACAAAATATGTTTCCTTTGTATACTACTGAAAAGTACACATTTAAGACTTTACCAATACCATGACAAGCTCCACACATAGATTTTCATAGTTGTTCCTAATGGGATCTACTCTTTTCCAGGCTATTTACCCGCCTTAATACAAGTTAAATAATCTTTGGATTTATCTTAATTCTGTGTGATTTTTTTGACTCCTCTTTGCTTTATTAATTTCCTTTCTAAGTGCCACCTTACACATTTTATAACCTTGATGCCTTTACTCCTTCTTTATTTCTCTAAGCTTGCCATATGCTTCATATTTTCCACTTTATCAAGTCCTCAATACACCTCAGAATTTAGTGTTGTATTTACTTGTTACCATTGTCTTTCATCCCTACAGAAAAATGACTATGCCTTCTGTGAGTGCTTCCCACTGTGGAGATGGAGACTTAGATTCTTATAGTCTAGCTTTACCACATTCTGTCTTATTTTAATAAAATTAACTTTTTCCCAATTTAAAACCTATATTCCTTCTTGTATAACTTAGCTAGCCCTGAAGATAAGTTCCCCTAATGGTCCTTCTCCATTGGTCTAGCTACCTACTCTGGCAAAGCACTCTCCTGGACAGTCCTGAAAAATTACACCCCCTCTGACTTTAAGGCAGTTGCAGTTAATATTCTGCAAATTAAAATCGACAGGCCCACTCAGGAAAGAAATCAGGAAAGCAAGAGGAGACACAAATTAACCTTGGCAGAGAAGGTAAGTGAGCACCCTAGAAGATTCCATAAGAGTATGGCAATCCAGACATTTTGACAACATTTTAACAATGAGTGAGGCACGTCAATCAGGAAATAGCTAGTTTAAAGAACAAAGTGCTGGGTACACTTTCTTCTGTTGGACAAACTGTAGGGGGAATTCAGTCAGAAGGAATGAACTTACACATGTAACACTTATCCAACAGGCTGGTATATGTCTAGAGGAAAAGGAGATCCAGTCACTCACCAACCCCACCTCCCGTACAGGGAGCAGGTGCTGTGAAAATCAAGTTTATGCCGCGCACACACACACAATATCAAACTCACACCAGATACCATTATGGAATACACTTTAAAGATTTTACTAAAACTAAATGAGTACTATGTAATATAATATATGAAGGAAAAGAAAATAAAGTAAAAAGCACCAACTTATCAAAGTTCAGTCAGTTTAGTGCACATCGTTGGAGCTCAACCATCGAACCATTCGACCATTTGGCCACCTCGGCCAACTCATACGCCCTCTGCAACTCCCTCCTCATATCAGACACGTACTTTAGATAGGGCTTCCCGGATAATTCACCCACTTCATCACTTTCCTCCGACCTCCACGTCCTCGCACCTGGGACCACCCCCGGTGGTCGACCTAGCAGTGCAGCGCACATCCACCTTCCTCGGTGTCTCCTTCCCGACTCCCCTGAAAAGACCGCGAAACCCCTGCTCCCAGACCCTCAAGACAAAATAACATTCCCCATTGGTCAACAAATGAATACAATCCCAATATCAGCAAGTCTAAAGCTAAACAACTGTGAGAGAAACACTTAGCAGACAAAGAAGCATTCCTACTCTTAACTAAACAAAGAAGCCATTTTGATTAACATACATAGTACATTGTACATTCTCCCCCCCCCCCCCCCCCCCACCAGCAAATGTCATGCCCTCATGACATTACAAGAGTTCCCCAAGGCTTCTTGCAACACACAAAACCCAAGCCAGGTGCAGAAAGCAGCGACATAACTACCCAGAGCAGTAGAAATCACACTCAGTTCTCCTGGCACCACGTATGTCAACTGCACCGGGGGGCGCCTACTTCTCTGAGATCTCCGTACCCCTTCTGCCGACCCTTCCGCCTCAGACCCCGTGGGGGACACTCCTGTCAGACCCTTACCCCTTCCCCCACGGGGCTCCCCCCTCACCTGAGAACCCTCTGGCTCATGTTCTGGTTCCACCCTCTCTCCTCCCAACGCTGGCTGCCTCTCCATCTGACCATCAACACCTTCTCTCCTCTCATCCAACTCAGTAGGGGAGGGACCAGGAGCCTCCTCTTCTGGTACTGGAGTGCCAGCAAATGGGAACAGGGGCCACTCATCTGAGTCATCATCTTCCGAATCGATATCCATTCCTGGGTTGAGGACCCTACCCCGCTCTTCAGCAGCAGCCTCCTCCCTCACTCTGTGCCCTCACACTCTGGCTCCTTGTCCACTTGCACCGCTTGGCCCAGGGGCAGCAGGTGATTCCGATGGAGTACCTTGACAGGCCCATTCCTATCCTCAGGTTTCACCCGGTAAACTGGTAGATTCGGCATCTGGCTCTCTATTACATCGATGTAATATCGATGGCCGCCCATCGATCTGCCAACTTGTGCTTACCGGGGAGTCCCAAATTCCGTAAAAGGACCCGGTCGCCTGGCAATAATTGAGCAAACTTCACCTTTTGATCATATCTCCTCTTATTCCTCTGATTTTGTTTGGTAGCCGCCACCTCGGCCAACTCATACGCCCTCTGCAACTCCCTCCTCATATCAGACACATACTTTAGATAGGGCTTCCCGGATAATTCACCCACTTCAGCCCCAAAACACAAGTCAATGGGCAACCTCACTTCCCGCCCAAAAACCAGATAATAAGGTGAGTGCCCTGTAGCATCATTGCGAGTACAATTGTAACAGTGAACCAATTGTCCAATACGACGACTCCACTTATTTTTCTGCACAATCTCCAGTGTCCTGAGCATAACCAACAGGGTCTTGTTGAACCTCTCAGGCTGAGGATCACCCTGTGGGTGATAAGGGGTAGTCCTGGATTTCTCAACCCCAAGTATAGTCAGTAATTCATGGATAAGCCGGCTCTCAAAGTCCTGCCCCGATCCCTATGGATTCACCTGGGAAGGCCGTAATGCACAAAATACTTCTCCCATAACACCTTCGCCACTGTCGTCGCCTTCTGATACTTAGTGGGAAATGCCTGAGCATAGTGAGTGTAATGATCGGTGATGACTAAGACATTCGCGGTGTTGCTGGTGTCAGGCTCAATCGACAGAAAATCCATACATACCAGGTCCAGAGGTCCCGCACTCTGCAAGTGCGACAGTGGAGCCGCCGACGCTGGCAGGGTCTTCCTCTGGATGCAACGACTGCATCCCCTACAATATTCTTCAACGTCCCCCCTCATCCGGGGCCAGTAGAACCGGTCTTTGAGTAATCCATAGGTCTTTTCCACCCCCAAATGTCCGGAATCATCATGCAAGGCCTGGAGTACAGCCTGCCAATACTTCTCCGGCATGACCAGTTGCCAACAGCGGGGTTGGTCCGGAGGCGCCGTGACCCGGTACAAGACTTGGTTCTTTAATTTTAACCGAGGCCACTCCTTTAATAACAGAGGCACGGACAGGTGTTTTGCCTTCTCAGCCAACGCCACATCCCCCTTCTCTACTGCCCTCCACACAGTGCCAAGACCCAGGTCATTTTGCTTAGCAGTTGCCACTTCCCCCGGACTCAATTCCAGCAACTATTTAGTCTGCAGTGTGGTCAGGTCACAGTAAGCTAGGGGTATGGTGTCGTCAAAAACCCCCAAATGGTCCACAGCTCGTTCCAGCCTCCCTCTTCCCTCGGCCTTCACGGTGATAGCAAACTGACACATCGCCTTTACTCCAGGGGCAGGGACACTCTCCCACTCCTCGTCCCTCTCCTCCTCCCCCGGCTCCCGATGAGACAAAGCATCTGCATCGACATTCTTGCTTCCGGGGCGGTACCTCAGGCTGAAATCATATACCGACAAGGCCGCCAGCCACCGATGTCCTGTGGCATCCAGTTTAGCCGAAGTCAGAATATAAGTGAGAGGATTGTTATCCGTTGTCACCTCAAACTTGGCTCCATACAGGTAATCGCCCAGCTTGTCCACCACCGCCCACTTCAGCACCAGGAACTCCAACTTGTGAGTGGGATAGTTTCTCTCAGAGGGCGACAAGCTTCGGCTGACAAAGGCTATCGGTCTCAATGCTCTGCCATGCTCCTGGTACAGAACAGCCCCGAGACCCTCTCGGCTGGCATCTGTGTGCAGCACATATGGCTTCTGGGGATCAGCAAAAGCCAACACCGGAGCCTGGGTCAGTGCCCTTTTCAAAGATTGGAACGCCTCTTCACATTGATCATCCCATCTCGAGCCAAAAGGTTCCGCCGGGTTCCAGTATCCTCCAGCGTCTTGCCTCCGGTCCCCCTTCCTTTTCTTTCCCACCGGGGGATAGCCACTCAACAGCTGAATCAACGGGTGACACACTTTGGAGTATCCTTTCACAAATCGCCGGTAATACCCACAGAACCCCAAAAATGAGCGCAGAGCGCTCACTTTCTGGGGTCTCGGCCAGGTGGTCACAGCCTCTATCTTGGTTGGATCAGTAGCCACTCCCTCTTGCAAAATGATATGGCCAACGTAACTAACCGACGACTTGCAGAACTGGCATATGTCCAGGGAAAGCTTCAACCCTTCTTCATTAAGCCGGCCCAACACCTTCAACAGCCTCTCCTCATGTTCCTCCAAAGTCGATCCAAACACTATCAAATCGTCCAGGTACACCAGCACCTCCAGCAGAATCATATCCCTCACAGTTCTCTCCATGAGCCTCTGGAAGGTGGCTGGGGCCCCCGATATGCCTTAGGGCATTCATTCGAACTGAAAGAACCCCAGTGGGCAGATAAAAGTGGTTTTCTCTTTATCGCCCGCACTCATCGGGATCTGGTAATACCCACTTCTTAAATCCAGCACACTGAACCACTTCGCACCGCTCAGGCAGGCCAACGCATCCTCGACTCTTGGGACAGTATATTGATCAGGGACAGTTCGCCGATTCAACGTCCTGTAGTCAACACACATGCGCACTCGCCCATTCTTCTTCCGTGCCACCACTATTGCGGATGCATAGGGACTTTGGGACTCAGCTATCATTCCAGCTTCCTTCAATTTGCACAAGTGCTGCCGCACGTCCTCAACATCTGCCGGAGCCAGCCGCCGGGATCTCTCTCGGAACGGGGTGTCCTCCGTCACCCGGATGGTGTGGTGAGTGCTTTTGGAGCAGCCAACATCAAACTCGCCCCGAGAAAAAACAGCTTCCATCTTCAGCATCTTCTCCACTAGCCGGTGTTTCGACTCCAGCAACACAGGGGAATCCCCGAAGTTAAAGGCTTCAACGGTCAGCTCCCTTTGATGCTCCGATCCCTCCCCGGTAGGGGTCCTCACTGGGGTGCTAGACATCATCGTCACCAGGAACAGATGTGCCAGCGGCATTCCCCTTTTAAAGGTGATTTCTCTTGCCGTGGTGTTCCTGACACTTACGGCTATGTGCCTCGCATGTTCCACCCCTGGTCTCTGCACTTCCGGCCTCACCAGCACCCCCGCCGGAAATCGTGTCTCCCCTTCAAGATCGTCCGGGGCGTCTACTAACAGGGCTTTACCTGTTGGCATTTCGGGGAATCTGGGGGTCCCCATCACGAGTGCTACCTCCCCTGGTCGGATCACCTTGGGCCTCGCCTGCGTACACCACACCTTCCCTCATTTACACTCCGGGTCCAGCCCTTGGGAGGCAACCCCTTCTTCGAACACTGCTCGAAACACTGGATGCACCAAGAGGGTCTCCAGAAAGTGTTCCCCCCCTTTCTCCTTACAAGCTCCCAGGAGCCGTTGCACAATGGGGGAGTTAGTCCCCACCAGGAGGGCAGCACCACCGGTTTCCACCGGGTCAGGACACACCAACACCAAAGTCTCAATGGCTTCGGACACTCTCACATCGCCCTCCGAGAACTCCAATCTCACCGATAGGTACCCATCGTATGGGTAATCACCCTCGCTCACACCCCAAATCTGCACAGCATCAAATGGGGTTATGGGCAAATGCTTTAGATATTGGTTGTAGAACGACTGGTACAATAAGGTCACCTGCAATCCCGTATCAAGAACGGCTTTTGCGTAAACTCCCTCTATCTGTAGACACACACTGGCATGGGGTCCTACCAGCCCATCCAGAATAAAGGCGTGGGCACCCGGTAGTCCCCTGGCTGATCTCCAGGAATATGTTCCTCCAGAGGCTCCAGTCTGTTCCGTCACTGAACCTCTCCTAAGTTTCCCGACACCTCTCCCTCCTTAGTCGTAGGGGGGGCTTGCCCTCCGCGGGACTTCTGGTCTCTCATAATCCCACCAAAAGTGTCCCTCCTCTCCACAGCTATAGCACACCCTCGGCCACCCACATTCCCACCTGAAATGCCCCTCTTTCCCACAGTTAAAGCACATGCTGCCCGCCGTCCCTCCTCTCCCAGGACAGCCCCTGCTCCAAACCCACTGCACGGGTCGCCCCTGGGAGTGGATACCTTCCCTGTCCTTTCCCTCCAGAAGGGGGGTCCCTAATCCCCTGGGGGTTTTCAGTCCTCCACCCAGCCACTACTTCCTGTATCGCTGAGGATCGCTCCCGGTGGCCTGAGCCCCTTTTCCGCCCCAACGCTCTCTCTTCCTCCCGCACCTCTCTAATCAGTTGCCCGAATGATGGAGAGGGGCCCTTTCTATTAGCCTGCCGGATGGTCCACGCCACTTTGTCCTCCTCCAGAGAGCCACTGAATATCTGACTCAACCTCACGCTAGCCACTTCAGGCGCCCTCACTACCCCCCGGCGCCGCAACCCCGTAAGCATCCCCTCCATCCGCAATATGAACTCACAGAGCTTTTCCCCTCTCTGTTGTTCCAGGTGTTGGAACGCTGCTAAAAGCAGCAGGGTTCCCCTGACAACCCAAACACTCCCTCCAAAACTTCTATGCATTCCTGCACTGAAGCCCCAGGCTTTTCAGCTTTCAACTCCTGGACTGCTTTGGCTGCCGAACCCCTCAAACTTCCCACCAATCGCCACCTCTTCTCCTCCTCCGAGCCTGGCCACTCCTCTAACATCAAAGATGTATGCTCGATCCAGGTCTCATAGTCCACCTCCCCGTCCAGAGTAGGCTTGGCTCCGGAGAACACCCCCAGCTTCAGCCGTGGCCTCTCGGCCACCCCCACCAGGGAATTAAGTGCGGCTGCCAGCTCTGAGGCCTCCACCATCCCTGGGGGACGGGGCCTAGTCACACCTCCCTTCTCCGACCTCCCTTTACTAGTGACGGGCACCTCTCTGGGGTCCACCTCTAGCTCTAGCTCCTCCTCTGGTGTCTCCTCATCCTCCCCCTCGGAGAGAGTGTGGAGCCCCCACGGCCCTGCCTCCCCCAGAACACTAACCATCGCTGGCAGTTCCAACATCATGACGACGGCACTCGTACGAACCAACACCCAACTAGACTCCATCTAGCTACCAACTGCCCCATACCTTTTAACAAACTTAACCCCTGCACTAACGCATCTCCCAAAACTCGAAAATCCACTCCGCTCACTACACAGGCATACTGCACCAGTACATCTTCCAACTCATACCAGCTAACAATTTTATCTCTGTCCATCTCCACACTGCTGCATATGCGATTCCACAGCTCCTGACAATCCAATCCCGGATGAGCCCCCACAAATGTAACACTTACCCAACAGGCTGGTATATGTCTAGGGGATAAGGAGATCCAGCCACTCACCAACCCCACCTCCCGTACATGCAGGTGCTGTGAAAATCAAGTTTATGCTGCGCACACACACACCATATCAAACTCACACCAGATACCATTATGGAATACAATTTAAAGATTTTACTAAAACTAAAAGAGTACTATGCTATACAATATATATGAAGGAAAAGAAAATAAGGTAAAAGGTGCCAACTTATCAAAGTTCAGTCAGTTTAGTGCACATCGTTGGAGCTCAACCATCGAACCATTCGACCCCTCGTCACTTTTCTCCGACCTCCACATCCTCACACCTGGGACCACCCAGGTGGTCGACCGAGCAGTGCAGCGCACGTCCATCTTCCTTGGCGTCTTCTTCCCAACTCCCCTGAAAAGACCGCGAAACCCCCGCTCCCAGACCCTCAAGACAAAATAACATTCCCCATTGGTCAACAAATGAATACAATCCCAATATCAGCAAGTCTAAAGCTAAACAACTGCGAGAAAAAGCACTTATCAGACAAAGAAGCATTCCTACTCTTAACAAAACAAAGAAGCCATTTTGATTAACATACACAGTACATTGTACACACAATAAGAATGAACTTGTCTAGTTGGCTCCTCCAACAGAATTGGCAAACACTTTATTTTCTTTCAGTTCATTCTAACATGGTCATTACGGTTATCAGTGCACAAACCTCAACCCTGGAAGCTTCAAATGAAGCCAAGTAGTATTACCTCTTCCATATGCTAAGCAATGTTTCCCCAAATCATATTACAAATTCTGTCCATTGAGATGCACAGTGAAGTTGACCTTTACCATGACAACTTCCAAGAAAGCACAGGAACTAGTGCCAGCATAACATAGGCTATCTTTTAAGTCACTAATACCTTGGAACATTCTACACAATTTCTGCAGGCCACAGAAATCTGTCTTGATTTTACAATTGCTCCACGAAGGCAAGCAGCCTATGAAATAAAACCAATGAATCTACAACAGAACTTATCTCAGAAAGGACCAACATCAAACCTGGCAGAGTCACTGCCCCAGCACTTTCCTTAATTACCTCACTTCTAGCAGAGTGGAGCGAGTCTTCATAACTCATGGGAAACTGTTCAATACATGATGACTACATTCCAGAATCAAGATAATTCAAACTTCAGTAGCTGACCTGCAGTTTATGAACTATGCTTTTGTTTGTGCAAGCTCGAATGCAGAACTGCAAGACATTGTCATCACACTCACTGAATCATACAAGAGGATGGGCTTTATTATCAACATCAAGACCAAGGTCCTCTACCAACGTGTCACTTCTGCATCACACCGTCCTCAGCTATAAAGGTTCAGATTGATAACCTGGAAATCATTTACCACTCTGTGGGAGCCTTATCTTGGTGAAAGCATACATCAATAGTGAACTCACTAGTGCCTTCCATTAGCCTTTGATTAAGTGAAGGAAAGCTTGAAAATTAAGACTTCAGATTTGGCATAAAGCACTCGGTTTACCAAGCAGCAGTATTTGTCTCTTTTTAATGCTTTTGAGGCCTGGATTACTTACAGTAGTTTTCTCAAGACATTGGAAAAATCAGATAAATCCTCTAATCACTAAATGATAAGTAAATACTCCCACAAGCCAATATCACCAGTACAGAGAGCTCAGAGTAGAGATCTATTAGCAGCGGCTGTTGTTATGCATACAATTGATATGGTCAGCTAAACACTAAGTAACTAGGACCAACCATGCCTGTAGTGAGTCTCTTGCAAATCTCAGTCAGTTCCTTTTAACAAGCCATGTTGTTCACATGATCAACTGGAGACAACCAAAACTTGCCATGGTAAGAGATGATCAAGCAGAGGAAAAGATTCTAGAATGTGCTCAAAGCTTCCCCCATAGCTAGAAAACTCAAGCTCACTAGGACAGCTGCAAATCCTTGTCCCATGAACACTCAAAAGTGGAGAAGCAACATTCTGATAATATTGAGAACCGTAGGATTTTACAGGAGAACACAGCCCCTCACAAACTACCCAACCACTCACCCTACCAGCTATCTCCTGCCCCAGTGATGGAACGTCTGCATCCCTACGCTTGCAATCTCAGATCATATGTGGGCATGACTTAGAATTGAGGAATCATCAAGCAATAGATCATGGATACAGGCCATTCAGCTCACTGACCATGATGCTCAGACAGCTAGTCCCACATTCCTATGTTTGGCCCATACTCCTGCAGGCTACTCTGCGCCATGCACCTGTCCAAGTGTTTCTTAAATTATATTATTGACACTATCTGGCAGTTAAATCCATGTATCACCACATTCTGTGTGAAAAAGTTGCCCTTCACATCCCTTTTCATTCTTGCCACTCTCGTCGTAAATCTATGCTCGCTAGTTTTGGACTCCCATGCTTTCAGAAAGGATTGTTGCAATCACTTCAATCATCTCTAGTACTAAGAGATAGACAAAACAGCTGGTCCAGCCAAAACTATCAATCTCACTGCCTCTCTCATTTTATTATAAAATTATTAAACATTTCTGGCAGAAAGTGACTGACAAGCTGAATGTACTCGGCAAAGACAGCTTTTCAATGCGAGTTTTCTATTACTCACTGCTACAAACCTGTGCAATTGTGTCCTGCGTATCCAGTCAGACATGTGCAGTTGTAAAAGCCCTTGGTATTGACACAGTAGGAATTGTTTTTCCAAGAACAGATGTTACTATCAAGACATTCGTTCACATCTGAAAGAATAAACCACAAGCAACACATTGCTATTTATTCCAAAATAACGCTAGAACATCTATGTTTACAATTGTCACTAAATGTACCACAGTATCCAGTTGTCTCAGCTCAAGATTAAATTTGC
Source organism: Hypanus sabinus (assembly GCF_030144855.1). NCBI lineage: Eukaryota > Metazoa > Chordata > Chondrichthyes > Myliobatiformes > Dasyatidae > Hypanus > Hypanus sabinus. Next base: position 38,214,537 of record NC_082707.1, read on the forward strand.
AAGTGTGTACATTTCAAAGATTTACATCTGATAAATGGGACCACTTCCTGCAATATTGTGCCGTGAATTAAATCCAAAGAGTGTGTATTCTGATACTGCACCTTGCATGTTGAATACTTAATTACACCACCTCCAACTGAGTTTCACATCATCAGGAGAATTTACACTGAGAATTAGTCAGTGATTACAAATGATAAAGCTGAAAACAAAAGACCAAGTACAGCCCAAACCAGTTTGGGATTTCCCTGTAAGTTATTTGCATAGTTCTTGTTGGTTTTGTCATTGCCAAAACAACAAAGACTGAGCAGAAATAGTGTGAATATATTCTTGGTATACATCTGTCTTACTAACTTTCCGAAGAGCAACACAAACTAAAACAGATAACTCAGATGTTACCTTACTTATGATGATAACTTACTTACATTGCTAACCATCTTCAGGAAAACAATTCATATATTTCTACCCTTTCACTGAAAGTTGTTAAACCCCTCCAAACTAGCACAGAATCCTTGGCATTAGCACTATTATTTGGTTCAAATTTAAGCATACATGAGTCAACAGACATCCTTATAATCAGAATGAACGAAACTTGAATTGTTTAGAATGGTTAAAAGTTAGCCAATCAAAAAGTAATTCAAATCAGGGTCATTAAAAAAAACTTACACTGTATGTAAAATTGAGCAAGATTGCATTTTGTTTTTGATATCTTCCCAGCTTCAGACATGTAACGAATAAAATCAGTTTTGGTTGGCAACAGGTTTATTGATTTCGCAACCCATTTGGAATCCCCAGATCAGAACTGTTACTTGTTAGTCAATTATGGAATAAGGAGCACAGCTCCAGTTTATGCTCTGGTGCCATTTAAAGGGCCACTCAGCTTTTAAAGGGACACCTTATGATGCAAGAGGCCACTGCATTTTTATGGAGCATGTGGGAGATAGGGATGCAGGATGCCTTGCAACAGAGAGTTGTATACGGTCTCTATGATTTCTTGTCAGTACGAAAGGATGCTTCAGCACAGCAAGTGTACTTCTATTGCCATGACAGACAATCTTACAATCCCTCACAATTAATCCATCCATCAATAAGTTTATTATCTTCTTCATATAATTAAATGAGGCAATGATTGGCAGAAATTGAGCAGGGATCAAGTGAAGAGCAAAACAAAACACCTCAAAGGAAAATAAGTAGGTAAATGCAGGCTTTGCCAATAGTGCCTACAATTTTAAGGTATTACATGTAAATTGTATTTACTTGATATTGTATTTGCAAATTATTCTTTCGAAAAATTAATTTTCTGATGAAATTACTGCTATCCAACTTCTGTTTGCAGAGCTGAAGCTAATTATAGAAAATAACAAATGCTATCAAACTATTCAGAGTCTAAAGGCAAATGTGAACAACTGTTTTAAAAAACCTAGTCCTTCTCCAGGGACTATACAATATTTCATTATATTCCTCACCTGTGCAAGTGGGTCCTTCATATCCACTCAGACATGCGCAGTTGAAAGAGCCATCAGTATTGACACAATGGGAATTGTTTTTCATGGAACAGGTGTTATTATCAAGACATTCATCAATGTCTAAAAGAAACAATCCAGAACCAAGATGTTGCATTAGGGAAGATACACATTTACAACCGTCCTCCTTATTACAAATGTACCTGTTACTCTTTATTATCAAAGTACATGTGTGTCAACACATACAACCCTGAGATTAATTTTCTTGCAGGCATTAACAATAAATCCAAGAAGTACAATATAACCAATGATAGACCACATCCAACAGGACAAACAAGCAAGCAATGTGCAAAAGTCAAAAAGGGCTGTGCCAGTACAGGAGAGAAAAAAAAAAGTAAGGGATAAATATTGAGAACAGGAGATGAAGTGTCCATCAAAATGAATTCACAGGTTGTGGGAACAGTTCAATGATGGGGCAAGTGAAGTTATCATCCTTGGTTGAAGAACCTGGTGGTGAGGGCTGTGAGGATTCTGTACCTTCTTCCTGACAGCAGCAGCGACAAGGGAGCATGGCCTGGATGCTGACAGTCGTTGATGATGGTGCTGCTTTGCTGTGAGAGAGCTCCGTGTAGATGTGGTCAATGGTAGGGAGGGCTTTGACCGCAAGTTTCCAAACCAGCTAGAACTATCAATATCACCGTCTCTCCCTTTTGATTATAATTTATTTAAAAATCTGGCCGAAAGCGACTAACAAGATGAATTTACTCAGCAAAGACAGCGTTTCAATGCGAGTTTTCTATTACTCACTGCTACAAACCTGTGCAATTGTGTCCTGCGTATCCAGTCAGACATGTGCAGTTGTAAAAGCCCTTGGTATTGACACAGTAGGAATTGTTTTTCCAAGAACAGATGTTACTATCAAGACATTCGTTCACATCTGAAAGAATAAACCACAAACAACACATTGCTATTTATTCCAAAATAACGCTAGAACATCTATGTTTACAGTTGTCACTAGATTTACTGTGGTATCCAGTTGTTTCAACTCAAGATTAAATTTGCAAGTGTGTAACATTTTAAAGATTTGTATGTGAAAAATGGGCACACTTCCTGCAAAATTGTGCCGTGAATTCAATCCAAAGAGTGTGTATTTTAGTTCTGCAGCTTGCATGTTCAATTTTTAATTAAACTATCTACAACAGAGCTTCACATCATCAGGAGAGCTTGCACAGAACATCAGTCAGTGATTACAAATGACAAGGCTGAAAACAGAGGACCAAGTACTGCCAAAACCAGTTTCGGATTTCACTGGGAGTTATTTGCATAGATCTTGTTGGTTTTGGCATCACCAAAGCAACAAAGACTGTGCAGAAATAGCTTATAAAACATTGTCCACAATTTTAAGGTACTACATGTAAATTGTATTTACTTGATATTGTATTTGCAAATTATTCTCTCGATAAATTAATTTTCTGATGAAATTACTGCTATCCAACTTCTGTTTGCAGAGCTGAAGCTAATTATAGAAAATAACAAATGCTATCAAGTTATTCAGAGTCTAAAGGCAAATGTGAACAACTGTTTTAATAAACCTAGTCCTTCTCCAGGGACTATACAATATTTCATTATATTCCTCACCTGTGCAAGTGGGTCCTTCATATCCACTCAGACATGCGCAGTTGAAAGAGCCGTCGGTATTGACACAATGGGAATTGTTTTTCATGGAACAGGTGTTATTATCAAGACATTCATCAATGTCTGAAAGAAACAATCCAGAACCAAGATGTTGCATTAGGGAAGATGCACATTTACAACCGTCCTCCTTATTACAAATGTATCTGTTACTCTTGACCTTGGATGAAATTTGGTGGCAATAACATGTGAAAGATTTACACATAGTAAGTGGGCACGTCTTAAACTAACTGACATCAATTAAATTTAATAACACTTATACTAACATTAAGACTTCTATTATAAAAATCAATTATAACATCTGTAACATAGTTCAAATCTTTAGGTCATTTGCAAAGTGAGTTGCTCAGTGAATAGACTGAATAATGTTGTAAACATCACTTATGGAGGGTAAAGTCATCACCAATAGCAGCCTAAGGATTCAAAGTTCAACATTTAATCTTCAAAGTAAATTTATATTCAAAATACATACGTGTCACTATATACAACCCTGAGATTAATTCACTTCTGGGCATTAACAGTATATCCAGGAAACACAATGGAAACAATGACAGACCACATCCAACAGGATGGATAAACAAGCAATGTGCAAAAGAGAACTGTCTATGCAAATACAAAAGATAAAAATAATTAAAAATAAATAAGGAATAAAAATTGAGAACAGGAGATGAAGAGTCTTAAGTGAGTTCATAAGTTTCAGGAACATTTCAATGATGGGGCAAGTGAGGTTGAGTGAAGTTATTCCCTTTGGTTCAAGAGCCTGATGGTTGAAGGGTAATAACTTTTCCTGAACTAGTGATATGGGTTGTGAGCCTCCTGTACCTTCTTCCTGATGGCAGCAGCAAGAAGAGAGCTTGGCATGGATGGTGGCGTTTCTTGATGCCGGACGCTGCTTTTTTGCGACAGCGCTCCCTGTAGATGTGGTCGATAGTAGGGAGGGCTTTACCCATGATGGAACTGGCTGTAACTGCTACTTTTAGTAAGATTTTGTTATTTACTTCTATTGTTACGTATTCAGGCAACAATAAATATATGAGTTCGGCAAGGGATTTTATAACAAACAACACTTTTATTAAACACTGAAAACAAACCCCCCACAAGTAAACAAACACTAACGTAACTGGAAACAGCTGCTGCGCGGCAGCTTAAACAGTTCTTAAAGCGATGCAGCTCAAACAGTTCTTAAAAGTTGTATTGCCAAAACTTCTGAAATGCTCACAGTCCATTTAAGGGAGAGACTTTTTAAGACGATTCAAATTCTCTTTCACTTCGTTTTGCTTCGATCCCCGATGTCGAACTTTTCCCACGAAGACTTTATGAAACGAAACGAAACGGCTTAAAGGCACTGACCTTTCCTTTATCACACTATCCTCAATCTTCTGCTATCCCACAGAGATTAACACGAGAACAGTCAACGAATTCCTTCCGAATAAGGATTAAATAAGGTCGAACCCGTTTCACCGTTGAAAATTGATTCTCCTCGATCTTTAACTCCCGAACTCCGATCTTCACTCTCCACTGATCCTCAACTAGTGGTATTGTAAAGAAACTGCTGGCAATGACCTTTTAAACTTTAGGCATTAGATAAAACTTCATCTTTCAACTAAACTGCGTCATCACATTAAATCACGCAGTGGCATGAAGTCAACATGGCAAATCCAGCCACGAACTGCCCCTCCTCACAGGGTGGGGTCTTCCTTTTATAGCCTGTAAAAAAAAACTGTCACATGATCTCTACTGGCGGGAAAATGACATCACTCCACCATCACAAGACCATTACCTCAAGTCCAGTATAGCTTCAACCCCAGTCACGTGACAAGGGCTCCACTGTCATGTCACGAGTATGTAACACTATATACTTGTGCAGTTGCAGCTGGGCTTGCCATCATTACACCAGCAAGGTCTATGCCAATATAGTTTGAATATATTAATGGCATACATCTGCTTTATTAAGAGTAACACACCAAATGCTGGAGCAATTCAGCAGGTTCGGCTGTATCAATGGAAAGTGATAAATAGTTGGCGTTTGGGTCAAAACCCTTCATCTGCTTTACTAACCTTTGTAGAGGGCAACACAAGTTAAGAAAAAAGATAATTTATGCTTACCAGAGCATGTAAAACCATTTCCAGCATATCCAGCTATGCACTGACAGGTATATGATCCCTCCAAGTTTGCACAAAGTCCTTGACTTTTGGAACAGTTATTTGCTTCTGCATTCTGGCATTCATTAATATCTGCAGAACAAATTTTCTGAATTAAACGATGTGCATCACCAAGACCTCATTATGTAGAATTTTAACTGATGGCCCTGTGTTAGAGCAATGCAATCCAACATCTGTACAAGTCAAAGTAAACTGTTTTAAAGAATGTTTCTATGTGCAACTTTGTAATCATAAAACTGGACTGGAATCTTCAGGCCAAGGTTAAGGGTGCTACTTCCATCTTCAGCTGCACATATAATGATGTCCATCGCACTGCCCTGCAATCATGATGCTGATCAATAGCAGAAGGATGTATTGGGGTGTATTGATTTCTGCATTGCAAGTCAAATGGGCACAGGGAAGATTAGGAACAGCTTCTAAGGAGCTATAGTTAAAAGAGTTGCATACTTTAAGTAGTCAACCTGCTGAGATCTGTGGGGGAGGGTACAGGGCTGAAAAACAATATCAAAGATGAGTACTTATAATAATAGTGGAAAATGGCACAACAAAATGCAAATCCTGACAGTCTGCAGATAACAGCCTATAAATCTCCTTGGAGACCCAAGAGACTGCAGATGCTGGAATCTGGAGCAACATACACAAAGCTGGACTGCAGCAGGTCAGGCAGCATGTATAGACAATAGGAAATCAATGCCTCGAGTGGTGATCCTTCACCAGGAACCTTCCAACCTGAAACATCAACTGTCCATTACAAATCTCCTTCATAGATAGGACAAAGGTACAGCGAGTAAAGCAGTGGCCACGCAGCTTCCTCCCAAATCCCAAAGGCATTCAAGTTGGGGGGGGGGGTGTGTAGAATCGAGTGAGAAAGGAATGTGGATAGAATAAAATGAGTTAAGGTAGTAATGGCATAGAAATGGGCATTTTGATGATTTTAATGGGCTTGGTGGGCCAAAGGACCTGTCTCTGTGCTGTATGTTCTCTTTGCCATGCAAAATCTTACCCTGCAGGTCATGTTATAAGGGAAGCAATTGATGTAAATCATGTAGGAACTCATGAAGTGACTTTGGAGCAGACGTGATGCACTGAATGGCCTATTTCTGCTCCTATGTCATGATCTTAATCAGCTAAGGACGATTTGTTTTTAGATTATCCCTTTATCACTGACTTGATGATAAGCACAATGTAGAATGTGCACAGAAAAGTTTGTTCTGTTTTCTACACTGATGTGCAATATTTAATTTCATCATTCTCAAACATCAGGACTGTAATCTACATTGGTATGTTCTCCGAGTGAAATGATGTAACTTTTGATATTTAAAACATTATGAATGTACCAAGTAAAATAAATGGTTGAATGAATTTAACAAGTCTTCAAGTGAATGGTTGTTGTAAACTGGGAATCTTCCAGATTCTTTCACACTGACGAAGCAAACTTGAATCCTAACCTGGTGATCATCAATTTTTTTTTGTCCACTATTTGAGCAGGAAGCAGTTGGCAATTCATTAGTACCTTTGCATGTTCCATTTATACTCTGGAATCCACTTCCGCATTCACAAGTAAAATGTGGTTCAGTATTAACACATTTTTGGCCGTTATCTGGACAAGATGTCATGTCTTGGCATTCATCAATATCTGAAATTATAATAAAATAAAATAATTGAATGAAGAGTTTATTTTTCAAATCCTTAGTAATTGGAAATTAACAAAAAGCGTTTCAAAATAGTGTACTATTAACCAATTGTTAATTTTTCTGCCTCAGTTAAAATGAAGAGTGAAAGTAACAGCCTAATAACATTCCATTTTATAAGGTCTACAGCACAGTTTTTGCTAGCATTGACATGTTTTAAGTGGACAATCAAAAATAGAGATAAAATTAATTCTTACTGTGGAAGAAAAATATAATCTGCTAGTATTTGTTAATCACACAATATTTGAAGGCATATGTCCCAGTGTTGTTATTTGGAGAAAATTGGATTTTTAGTTCTAAAGTTTAAAGGATGCTAGAAATTAACAGACTTTTTGATGCCTACCTTCACAAGTACCGTTTACTCCCTTGTAACCTTCAGAGCAAATGCAAGTATAACTTCCAAAGCTGTTTTCACAGCGCTCTACTGCAGAACAATTTCCTGCTTGGCTTGAACACTCATCAATATCTGCAACAAAGATAATGCCATGAGATGCTTCTATTTATTAAACAATTACATTTTTAACATTCATTTTGATTTCATAACTGATTCATTTTAGTGAGACTCTGGGCTAGATGATTCTGATACTTGTCACATTTTAGAATTTAAGAGAGGTACTATGCAGCTCTGAACTTACAGCCAGGTCTGAATTTACTAGTGCTTTCATTTACAAAACAAGTTAGGTCTCGTTAATCCCGACTGTTAACGCCAAGCCACATCAGGGATCTGTGAATTCCAATGATGCCATTGGTCTCTGTCAGCACTTGAAACTTCTGCCTTGTTGCCTGCCCTGTGTTCCTCCAGCTAATTTCTCACAGGGTTGAACAAGACAGTGTGTTCAAACACAGCGTTCCCATCTCTTAAAGCTGGCAAAACTGACTCTGAACCAAAGCCAGGTACAAGAGCAATGGTGCTTCACTAAATGAACAGAGACAGGCAGCACCCAAGAAAAAGTACATGTTTCACGAATTACTTCATTACTTTGTAAGATGTCAGAGCCCTTGTCATATTGGGCCATACAATAGGTTCATGGAGCTGGGCCCCTGGCTGGTCAAAGATGGCCAGAAACCACACTGAAACATGGGGAAAGTCTGTGAAATTTTGGGGAAATAAAGGATTGACTCTGAAAACATACAAATATTTAATTCCGAATGTACTTAATATATTATTAGTCTTCTTACAAATATATATATGAGGTAACCAACATATAGCTAAGGATCACATACCTTCGCAGAACGTCCCATTTCCCTTCGTTCCTGACATGCAGGAGCAGTTGAATGAACCTGGGGTATTCTGGCAGTCGGCATTATTGTCACAGTTATCCAGTAATGAGGTACATTCATTAATATCAGTGCAGTTAGGACCTTCATATCCACTATTACAGTTGCAAACATATGAGCCTTCTGTATTGTTGCACTTGGAATTCAAAGGACAATTGTTCTGACCTTGTTCACATTCATCAATATCTATATTTATATGAAATAAAGACAAAAATATTAAATTTTGTGAAATGAAGTCGTAGGATGCATTATTTAGTAGTCTCAAGATCACTTGGTAAATTTTTATCTGCTTATTTTGTTCTATGTACTGTAAGTTGTATTACAATTTTCCGCTGAATGACGAAGGTACCATGGAAACCAGGAGACAGGCAACAATTAATGTGAAATGAATCAGGGTGGATCTGAAATTAGGATCGTCTAAGAATCAATTTAAGAAATGACACGGACATGTTGATGGAGTATCTGAACAACATTCAGAGAGTGGAAAAACATTTCAAAGAGACAATGAAAGAGTTGATAATGAAGAAGAGTATGGGGAGATGACTATGAAGAACTTGTGATGACAAGAAGGGAATATGACAAGTATGGGAAAATTTTGAAGACAAGACCAAAAAGAAAAATACAGGGAGAAACAAAGATTGGAGAGCAAATATTTGTAAACAGGAAACAGAAGAAACCTGAGAGATTTGGAAATGATGGAGATGTGAAGAGGAAAATAGTAGAGTGGGAACTGAAGATATTTAGGAATTCAGAACCATTGGGCTGGTATAAGAGCTAAGTAAACATACATCAAGGAAATCATTGAGCACTGAGTAAATTGGGAACTCCCTGCCACCTGGAAGCCAATAGTAACTTTATCCAACCAAAAGAGATCAGGAGAGCAGACAGTTAAAAATTAAGTTTAATTTTGTTCATTGAAAGCATTGGTAACAAAGCAAATATGTCTTGGCATTCACCAACAGCTTTCAATGACATGGTGATGAACCAGTATCTTGAACTGCTGTATTTTTGTGTAAAGTGACCTAACTACTGTTAATTGGCTGTCTTCAATTTTTATGAAATGTTCTTTTGGGCTCAAGAAAAAAATCTAGGCCTCCTCTATCCTGAAAATCTTCCAACTTTCCATCACACGAGACATTTAGAAATCCTCATTAAAGAACACTGGAGCTGGAATCTACGTGGCTAGTAATTAACACTACTCACCCCCCTCTCATTATCCCAACAATGAAAAAATGTTACCCAATTTGCCATTAAAGATTCTTTTTGCCAACTGTGCAACACCCACCTTTGCGATGACACTTCAAATGTTTTCTGCTAACATTACTCACTATGGAAGCAATAATTTTCCTACATGGAGAGCAGACCATGTAAGAAATATAAATAAAGCCAAAAGAATGAGGGGGACAGGTGACTGCATACAACAGCCAGAAATGACGACAAATAATTTACTGTACAATGTTGACAGTACGTAACTTTGCAACTTCAGTTATAGTTTATTTTTCACATTTTACATCCCAGTGATGAAGTAAACATTGATTCCTTTTACATCAGAATTATTTCCCTTTTCATCTTTTTCAAATATAATGTAAGCAAATTGTGATTCTGTCACCTTTAACAAAAGGAAAAAATGAATAACAGTGTTGCAGTTCTCTCCAGTGGAATACACTTGTGTACTCACCTGTGCAGTTGGGCCCTCCATATCCCGTTCTGCACGTACAGTTGAAAGAGCCCTCAGTATTAGTACAGATGAAGGTATTCCCTGAACAGTCAGTACTTTCAATGCATTCATCCACATCTGAAAGAATAAGTAATTTAACAACATAGTTATAAAAATGTCTGCCTGGATTTTGCAATCCTCAACAAAGGAATGAACCTCACCACTTTGATACAATTATTAATTGGGTTTCTGTGTATTTTACAGTGTAGACTACCCTATTATTGAGTGAAAGCAGTGAGTAGGAAAAAAATCCACTGTCAATTAAGTACATTTTAAACATTCTAAACGAGCAAGTCCAACTTTGAATGTATAACTTACGTCAAGTCCTGGAAAGGAAGAGAATTAGAAATAGGAAAAGGAGGATGGGATGAAAATATAATGAAATTAAAGTGAACAATTATTTCTTAAGTGTAGTAAAGTAAAAACAAGCATCCTTGAAAGAAAATCTAAAGTAATGAACTTCGGAATAGAAACACATGGTGGCAACATAGTCATTTGAACCAGCTCTGGTATTCAACTTGGTATTCTTATATTCTTATGCCTCATCTCCATTTTCTTCTTTATCCTAATATCCATTCAATGCCAACTATTTGTTAAAGTCGGCTTTGATTATGCTTAATGATTGATCAAGAGACGTCAGAGTTTTAGGATGTAAATTTTCACCATTCCGAGGGAAGAAGATACTTCTAATCTACTTGCAACACGCAAGCTGCTGGAGGCATTCAGCTAGTCAGGCAGCATCTATGGAGGGGAATAAATAATCAACGTGTCGGGCCAAAACCTTTCATCAGACTGCAAAGGAAGGAGACAGAAGCTAGAGTAAGAAGATGGGTGTGGGGGGAGTGGTCAAAGTATAAACTGGCAGGTATAGGTTAGGTTGGGGAAAAGTCAGATGCTGGGAGGCAATAGGTGGACAAGGAAAGAATAAATAATCTATTGGTGCTGTATATGGATTTTATTAAGGCTTTTGATAAGGCTCCCCATGGTAGATTCATTCAGAAATTCAAGAGGCATGGTGGTCCAGGGACCCTTGGCTGCAAGGATTCAGTTTTGACTTGCCCACAGAAGACAGAATGTGGTTATCAATAGAACATATTCTGCCTGGAGGCCAATGACCACTGGGATCTATTCTGAGATCCCTGCTCTTTATGATTTTAATAAATGATCTGGATGAGGAAGTGGAAGGGTGGGCTAGTAGGTTTGCAGATGACATAAGGGTTGGTGGGGTTGTGGGTAGTATGGAAGATAGTCGTAGGTTACCATAGGACTTTGATAGGATGCACAGCTGGGCAGTGAAGTGGCAGAAAGCAGTTCAAACCAGAGAACTGTGAGGTCATTCATTTTAGAAGGCTGACTTTGAAGGCCAAATACAGGGTTAATGGCAGGATTTTTGGCTATGTGGAAGAACTGAGGGGATTTCTTGGGGGCTAGTAAAGTCAAGGAGAATCCTATCTCAGGTACGACAGTGGAAATGGAGGATGTGCAGGTAAGGGCAGTGGTGGTAAAACCCCCTTTTTTGGGGAAAAAATAAGAGGACTCAGATGTTCTGAAATGGAAAGCCTGAGAAAAGATGTAGCAGAGACAGATAAACTGAGAGAAAGGAATAACATTTTAACATGTGACTGAGTGGGAAGTATAGTCAAAATAACAGAGAGTCTGTCAGGCAAAGTGATTAATCTGTGCCTTTCTCATTGGAGGTTTCTATTTTCTTTAGAATTGATTACAAAGATTTGTTCACCACCATCATTAAACTAACCAGGCATAAACCCTCCCATTTATAAAGCAATGCTTCATCAACTGCCCTTTAGTTTTCTGGCACCACTCCTGTAAGTAGAAAGGGCTGAAAATTTGTAAAAAGATACAGAATTTTCACAACCTCTTCTTTTAACCACATGGGATACATTTCAGCTGGCCAGGATGAATTAGAAATTTCTTTGATGATTTTGGCCTTAAAATCTTTCCTACTCATAACATGAGAAATAAAATTTTTGTGCTATCTACTAACTATTTTTAAAAAAATCACGACAAATTTTTTAGGAACTCTGTACATTAGAATGACTACTGGACTAAACAGAAATTGAAATGAACAATCTAAAAATGCTTTATAATCTGGGATTAAAGTGTATAGTTCAGAAATTGCAGGAAGATTTTTGGTTTCTTAATGAAGTATGGAGCAGATGAACTATTTGCTTGGTGCCACATAAAAAATGAATTCGGGGGGAGGACTAACTCCATATATAAAAAGAGACCAATTCCAAAATTATGATTTATAAGGATCGAAAAGAATTATCTGATGCAATGAATGTAGTCAGTTAACGGAAGCCATTTTAAATTGTTTCTTTAAAAGTAGCAATCAGCTCATAGTTTATTTTAACTTTGGACAGGAAGTAACAATACTGTAACAATTTGACAGCACTTCTCCCTATAGATGCTGCCTAGCCTGCTGTGTTCTACCAGCATTTTGTGTGTGTTGTTGTTTGAGTTTCCAGCATCTGCAGATTTCCTCGTGAATACTGTAACAATGTCTGTATGAGATCAATACAATTCAGGATCTCAACCATCAGAATACATTGTTCTATTTAAACAGGAATACATTGCATGCTGCAAGTGTAAATGAGAATAACTAGCTCTGAGTGTTTTGAAGAACTGCAGTTGTAGAAAATTTGATATGCAGTTACCTTAATATTCACATTTTTACAATTAGTCTTCATTATTTACATATTAAATGGCAATATAAAGAAAAAAAATACCATACCAACACAGAACTCGTATGGCTTTCCATCGTATCCAGACTTGCACACACATGTATGGTTTCCCATTGTGTTAATGCAGTCTGCATTTTTGGGACATGCAGATGGGTCACTACATTCATCGATGTCTGGGAAAAAAAAGAGTTAAATAAGTGAATTTTTCAGTTTGCCTACATACCCCCATCCCTTCCCAATATTGCCTATTAGAAGTAATAAAATGCATAATAGCCTGTGATATTTTTACATGTTGGATTTGAAGAAAGCGTACTGTAACGGGGAAGCTGCTGGTAAATGCACTGGTTTATAATTGGGCATACTGTGAAAGAGATGGATGTTGTAGACATGGAAGTTTGATTTTTGTAATGAGCTGAAGACACTGGTGAAAGAGTTCCTATGATCATAAACTGCAATAAAGTCCTGGTTTCAAACAAAACTGTTTTGAGATTTTGTTATAAAGTACAAACTCAGATAGATTTTACAGCGTGTATGACATGCAAAGATATCCTAAGATGCAAATTCGCTGCTTTTGATTATTCATTGAATACCCTCATATAGTGTGTTTATTGTATTACAATTTTTTAGGATAATTGAAAACAAATTGAATTATCTTCATGATTCAATTAAGTCTGAAACAAATGCATTAAAACTGCAATCAAAATTAGTTGCTACAACAATGACAGTATGACCAATTTCAAAAATGTGCACCTCAAGAGGTTTGAACAATGAAGTATGTTTCTCCTTGTTCTTTTCCTCCATAAAATATATTCTTTCTTCAGATAATAAACTCTGGTAACTTACCATCACACATGGAACTGTTTGTTGCATTTACTGCATAACCTGCTTCACAGCTGCAGTTATAACTTCCAAACGTATTTGTGCAGATCTGCTCACAAGTGTCTGTGTTTTCCTGGCACTCATCTAAATCTAGAAATGCAAGCAACAGGACCTGGATCAGTGTATGAATATTTGCTCTATAATGATGAGCAATTCCTTCTGGAGGCATCTGTGCCTGCAATGTGTCAATGCACAGAGAACCCTGAGAGCATGCAGTTGCAAAAGCAGTCTATATAATGTGCACTTGGATGTAATTCATTTCAAAAGAAACTTTCACAACACCAGAGCTGCTTCATCCTTAGTTAAATCCAATGGAGTCCAATTGCAGGAAGCACCTCAGGATGTTCTTGTTTTTTAAATTACATGCTTTCCTTCTATGATGGCACTTTTAAGAGCACGTGCTACTTCACACTTAACATAATTACAATCCTGCCTTAATATTTCACCTTCGTCTCACTATCAACTTCTCTCTCACCCTTCTGTCAATCTTGCTCTCTCTCCCTGTTCTTCTTATTTACTCTGTTATCAGCCAATTCCTCTCTCACAAACTTCCACCTAAGCTCTCTCTCTCTCTTGAACACCTGGCCAAACTCTCCCCAACCATAAACATACACTCATTGGCCACTTTATTAAGTACCTAATACAGTGGTCACTGACTGTATACCTGTAATCTGTAACCCATTCACTTCAATGTTTAATGTACTGCGTGTTCTGAGCTGCTCCTCTGCACATCACTGTTGTAATGCATGGTTATTTAAGATACTGTTACCCTTCTGTCAGCTTGAACCATTCTGGCTATTCTCATCTGGCTTCTCTCATCAACAAGGCATTCTCACCTACAGAACTGCTGTTCACAAAATGTTTTTGCTTTTTGCATCATTCCCTATCAACCTTTGAGACAGCTGTCCAGGAGAGCAGCAGTTTCTGAAATACTCAAACCACCCTGTCTGGCACCAACAATCATTCCATTGGCAAAGTCACTGAGATCGCATTTCTTCCCCATTCCAATGTTTGACCAGAACTTCCTGACCATGTGTGCATGCTTTTATGCATTGAGTTACTGCTAAGTGATTGGCTGATTAGACATTTGCATTAATGAGTATGTGTATTGATGTAACTTATAAAGTGACCTATGAATGTATGACTCCATTTCGCCCTGCCCAGGTTAACTTACCAAAATCTCCCCTCCAAACCATAAAATCAACTTTATATTCCCAGTCTCTCATACCTTGCCAAAGTCTTTTGCTTTCCTGATCCCCGCAAACAACACTGACCTTGCCCTTTAACTGGATTTTCACCCTGACACCTCAGAGATGATTCGCTAATCAGTATCAATATACCTCTGCATTTGTTAAATCCACATTAGTAAATTGTGTCATTTTAAAGGCTTATGATGGGGTTTAATAACTTCATAAGAGTAGACCACAAAAGCCATTGAATTAGCTTTAACATTCAGTAATAATCAAATCTATTGACCTCTGTTTCAATTACATTCAGTGACTCAGCAATCACAGTGAAATTTCAGAGAAAAATACACCATAGCTTGTGCTCCAGGCTTTGAAGTTTTCCTTTGTTTAAAAGTTGACAGATTTGGTTGGATTTTGTACAGAAGGTTAAAAAGATAAGCACCAACTCAGATTCTTTTTAATATGCTGTATTAATAACCAACAACTTGAAGATCAGTTTTGCCCCATTCTCTACTTTGTTAATATCAACTATTTCTCCCTCTAAACTCATACATTAATGTAATGTCATGAGATTTATCTGGAGCAACTCATTGGATACTTTTTGAAAATATATATGATCACATCAACCATTTTACTCTTCTCTATACTGTAAGTTACATTCTTAAGAAATCCAACTGAATTTTTCAACCATGATTCATACTGTAATACTCATTGATTCTATGTAACCTGATTATAATTTTCTGACTTAAGAGTATCTATTATTATTTCAATATTTTCTTGTTGTTTATGTGGTTCCTGTAGAAGGATTAGTATCTCAAGGATCGATGCGTCAAAAAGGTGGTGTCCATCATTAAGGACCCCTATCAGCCAGGTCACGCCTTGGTCTCATTGCTACTTTTACAAAGGAGGCACAGAGCACAAAGGCACTCACTCAATGATTCAGGATCAGCTTCTTCCCATCTGGCATCCAATTTCTGAATGGACATTAAAAACTACTTGAGTACTTTCTTTTTATTTCTATTTTTTGCACTACTTATTTAATTTAACTATTTAATATATATACACTGTATTTTACTGCTGCTGCAAAGTCAACAAATTTCACGACATATGCCGATAATATTAAACCTGATTCTGATTCTCAAATGTAGAACCACGAAACCATAGAACATTACAGCACAGAAACAGGTCTTTTGGCCCTACTTGGCTGTGCCGAACCATTTTTTTTTTGCCTAGTCCCACTGACCTGCACCTGGGCCATATCCCTCCAAACCCCTCTCATCCATATACCTGTCCAAGTTTTTCTTAAATGTCAAAAGTGAGCCCGCATTCACCACTTCATCTGGCAGCTCATTCCACACTCCCACCACTCTCTGTGTGAAGAAGCCCCACCTAATGTTCCCTTTAAACTTTTCCCCCTTCACCCTTAACCGACGACCTCTGGTTTTATTCTCCCCTGGCCTCAGTGGAAAAAGGCTGCTTGCATTCATTCTATCTATACCCATCATAATTTTATACACCACTATCAAATCACCCCTCATTCTTCTACGCTCCAGGGAATAAAGTCCTAACCTATTCAACCTTTCTCTGTAACTCAGTTTCTCAAGTCCCGGCAACATCCTTGTAAACTTTCTCCACACTCTTTCAACCTTATTAATATCCTTCCTGTAATTAGGTGACCAAAACTGCACACAATACTCCAAATTCGGTCTCACCAATGTCTTAAACAACTTCACCATTACATTCCAACTCTTATACTCAATACTTTGATTTATAAAGGCCAATGTACCAAAAGCTCTCTTTACAACCCTCTTTACTTGTGACACCACTTTTAGGGAATTATGTATCTGTACTCCCAGATCCCTCTGTTCTACTGCACTCCTCAGTGTCCTACCATTTACCTTGTATGTTCTACCTTGGTTTGACCTTCCGAAGTGCAATACCTCACACTTGTCCGCAATAAACACCATCTGCCATTTTTCTGCCCATTCCTCCACCTGGTCCAAATCCCTCTGCAAGCTTTGAAAACCTTCCTCACTGTCCACTACACCTCCAATCTTTGTATCATCAGCAAATTTGCTGATCCAATTTGCCACATTATCATCCAAATCATTGATATAGATGTCAAGTAACAATGGACCCAGCACTGATCCCTGTGGCACACCACTAGTCACAGGCTTCCACTCAGAGTAGCAATCCTCCACTACCACTCTCTGGCTTCTCCCATTGAGCCAATGTCTAATCCAATTTACTACCTCTCCATGTACACCTAGCGACTGAATCTTCCTAACTAACCTCCCATCCGGGACCTTGTCAAATGCTTTACTAAAGTCCATGTATACAACATCCACTGCCTTCCCTTCATCCACTTTCCTGGTAACTTCCTCTAAAAACTCTAATAGATTGGTTAAACATGACCTACCATGCACAAAGCCATGCTGACTGTTTCTAATAAGTCCCTGTCTATCCAAATACTTGTAGATCCTATCTCTTAGTATTCCTTCCAATAATTTACCTACTACTGATGTCAAACTTACCAGCCTATAATTTCCTGGCTTTCTTTTTGAGCCTTTTTTTAAACAACGGAACTACATGAGCTATCCTCCAATCCTCTGGCACCTGACCCATGGATATTGACATTTTAAATATTTCTGCTAGGGCCCCTGCAATTTCAACACTACTCTCCCTCAAGGTCTGAGGGAATACCCTGTCGGGTCCTGGGGATTTATCTACTGTGATTTTCCTCAAGACAGCAAGCACCTCCTTCTCTTTAATCTGTATAAGTTCCATGACCTCCCTACTTGTTTGCCTTGTTTCCATAGACTCCATTCCAGTTTCCTTAGTAAATACAGATGCAAAAAACCCATTTAATATCTCTCCCATTTCTTTTGGTACCCATTTTGTTAGTTCCTGTTGCATGCTTATTATAAACAGACAATAAGAGACATCTTAATTACCATAACATTTTTCTCCATCTCCTTGTAAATTGTCTGGACATGGACCACAAGTATGACCCTCCAGTGGTGCAGGTTGGTCTTTGCAGGTATCATTGACAAAACATGGATTGTCTTCACAAGCATCGAAATCCTCAGTGCAGTAATCACCAATATATGCAGGAGTACAATTACATGCTGCAACCTAAATGATGAACAGTGAAGTTGATGATTAATAAATGATCAAGGTTGCTTTTATTGTCCAATTATTGTGTCTCTTTCCCCTTTCTGGCCCACAGGTAAGCATTGCCATAATGAATTTCTCACACCAAGACAGAATTGTCTGATCAATAGACCACAAGACACAACAGCAGAATTAGGCCACTTGGCCCATTGAGTCTCCACCATTCCATCATGGCTGATTTATTATCCCTCTCAACCCCATTCTCCTGCCTTCTCCCCATAACCTTTCATACCCTTGCTAATCAAGAACCTATCAACCTCCACTTTAAATATACCCAATGACTTGGCCTCCACAGACATTTGTGGCAATGTATTCCACAGATTTACCAACCTCTGGCTAATGAAGTTCTTCCTCATCTCTCTTCTAAAGGAACATCCTCTTATTCTGAGTCTGTACCGTCAGGTCCTAGACTCCCCTGAATAGGAAACATCCTCTCCACATTCACATGAAAAGTGACCACAGTTGATCACCTTTTACTTTAGAGCTTCTAAACAGAGAATGCATTCTTACTGATAGCTATGTTATAGAACATAGAAATCTACAGTACTTTACAGGCCCTTTGGCCTACAATGTTGTGTTGACCATGTAACCTTCTCTAGAAACAGCCTAAAATTTCACTATCACATAGCCCTCTATTTTTCTAAGCTCCATATACTTATCTAAGAATCTCTTAAAAGACCCTAGGCTCTTAAAAGGCCACAGACTCCAACACCCCCAGCTGTAGATCCAGCTCGGACCGCAATCCTGACCCTCTCCAGACCGGGACCGTTATTACTGCCGCTGGGTCCTACCACTCGTCTCATTCCTCTACTACCCCCTATCCTCCCTGCGACTCCCAACCTTCCCTCCACCCCCCAAACTCCCTCCATTCCTCTGATCCCCATCCTCCCCTCAGTCTGCTCTCCCTGAACATCCTAACCTCCCTCTCCCTCCTGAGACCTCCCACTCTTTACCCTCCTCTGACCCCAGCCCCAACTCTTGCCATGTCTTCACTATCCCCTCTGACCTTCCCCTCTCTGAGGCAGAACTTTCTGTCCTTAGCAAGGGCCTCACTTTTGTCCCCCTCCGTCCACTCCTCAGTGAGTTCCATGCCTGCCGTGACGCTGAACTCTTCCTCCATCGCCTACGTCTCCAAGCCTACTACTTTAACAAGGATTCCCCTCCCCCATTGATGACCCCTTCTGCCATCTTCAACCCCCCCCCCCTCATCCGCCTGGACACCCCCACCGGGCCTTCTACCTGCACTTGATCTTTTCAGCTCCAACGGTCACCGAGGCATCAACCGTCTCAACTTCACCACTCCTTTCTCCTGTTCCAACCTCACTCCCTCTGAATGTACTGCCCTCCACTCTCTCCACACTAATCCTAACCTCACCATCAAACCTGCAGACAAAGGTGGTGCCGTAGTAGTCTTTTGGACGGGCCTCTACCTCACTGAGGCCAAACGGCAGCTCTCTGACACCTCCTCTTACTTACCCCTGGAACAGGACTCCACCAAAAAACATCAAACTATTGTCTCCCATACCATCACCACCCTTATCAACTCTGGAGACCTTCCTCCCTCAGCCAAAAAACTCATAATTCCCACACCCCGCACTGCTCGGTTTTACTTCCTCCCCAAGATCCACAAGCCTGACTGTCCAGGTAGACCCATAGTTTCGGCCTGTTCCTGCCCCACCGAACTTGTGACTGCTTACTTGGACTCCATTTTGTCACCCATAGTTCAGTCCCTCCCCACCTACATCTGGGATACATCCCATGCCCTCCACCTCTTCAATAACTTCCAGTTCCCTGGTCCCGACCACTTCACTTTCACTATGGATGTCCAATCCTTATACACTTCCATTCGCCATCAAGAAGGCCTCAAAGCCCTCCGCTACTTCCTTGACAATAGACCTCACCAGTTCCCTACCACCACCACACTCCTCCGGTTGGTGGAACTGGTACTGTGGTGAACTACCTATACCTGTCTGGACACACCCCCTGCTGACTGCTCCTGTGGCTCCTCCCACAGACCCCTGTATAAAGGCGATCAAGGCCTGAACCCGGCCTCTCAGTCTCCAGGATGTAGTATGGTGGTCACTCACTGCTTGTTCCTTCTTCCAGTCAATAAAAGCCGATATCTCGCCTTTACGTCTCAGAGAGAGTTATTGATGGTGCATCAAGTACTCACACTTAATAACTTCTCTTTTGGCTTTTCCAACTTTTTTCAGACCAAGGGTGTAGCTATGGGCACTCGTGTAGCCCCAATTATGCCTGCCTCTTCGTGGGTTATGTGGAACAGTCTATGCTCCAAATCTATACTGGTACTGCTCCCCAATTTTTCCTTCACTACATTGATGACTACGTGGTTGCTGCTTCCTGCACCCATGCTGAGCTCATCAATTTCATCGACTTTGCCCATAACTTCCACCCAGCCCTCAAATTCACTTGGTCCATCTCAGAAACTTCTCTCCCCTTTCTCGATCTCTCAGTCTCCATCTCTGGAGACAGACTGTCCACTGACATCTTCTATAAACCTACTGACTCTCATAACTACCTCAACTATACCTCTTCCCACCCTGCCAAATGCAAAAATGCTATTCCCTATTCCCAATTCCTCCTTCTCCACTGCATCTGCTCCCAGGATGAGGCTTTCAGTCCCAGGACATCTCAAATGTCCTCTTTCTTTAAGGATCATGGTTTCCCTTCTGCCATCATCAATGATGCCCCCACCCACATCTCCTCCATTTCCCACACTTCGGCCCTCACCCCATCCTCCCATTACCACACCAGGGACCCTTGTCATCACCTACCACCCCACCAGCCTCCGGATCCAGCATATTATCCTCTGCAACTTCCGCCACCTTCAACAGGACCCCACCACCCAGCACATCTTTCCCTCTCTACCCCTCTCCACTTTTTGCAGGGATCGTTCCCTTCATAACTGCCTGGTCCACACGTCCCTCCCACAGATCTCCCACCTAGTACTTATCCCTGCAAGCATAAGTGCTACACCTGTCCCTACACCTCCTCTCTTACCACCATTCAGGGTCCCAAACAGTCCTTCCAGGTGAGGCAACACTTCACTTGTGAGTCTGTTGGGGTCACCTATTGCATCCGGTGCTACCGGTGCGGCCTCCTCTACATCAGCGAGACCCGACACAGATTGGGGGACCGCTTTGTCGAGCACCTCCGCTCCGTCAGTCACAATAGACAGGATCTCCTGGTTGCCACCAACTTCAACTCTGCTTCACATTCCCATTCAGATATGTCCATACATGGCCTCCTCTACTGCCATGATGAGGCCAAACTCAGGTTGGAGGAGCAACACCTCATACACCTCATTTTGGTCTCCAGGTTTAAGGAAGGACATTCTGGCAATTGAGGAAGTGCAGCGTAGATTCACTAGGTTGATTCCTGGGATGGCAGGGCTGTCTTACGCAGAGAGATTGGAGAGATTGGGCTTGTACACGCTGGAATTGAGGAGATTGAGAGGGGATCTGATTGAAACGTTTAAGATAATTAAAGGATTTGATAGTATTGAGGCAGGAAATATGTTCCAGTACCAGAGGGCATGGATTGAGAATAGGAGGTCAGTTATTTAAAACAGAGTTGAGGAAAAAGTTCTTCTCCCAGAGAGTTGTGGAGGTGTGGAATGCACTGCCTCGGAAGACGGTGGAGGCCAATTCTCTGGATGCTTTCAAGAAGGAGCTGGATAGATATCTGATGGATAGGGGAATCAAGGGATATGGGGACAAGGCAGGGATTGGGTATTGATAGTGAATGATCAGCCATGATCTCAGAATGGCGGTGCAGACTCGAGGGGCCAAATGGTCTACTTCTGCACCTATTGTCTATTGTCTATTGTATACCGTCTGGGTAGTCTCCAGCCCCTTGGCATGATCATTGAATTCTCCAGCTTCTGGTAATTCCTTCCGTCTCCCTTCCCCCATTCCAGTTTCACTCTGTTTCCTCCTCCAGCTTTCTTTCACCTCTCTCATAATTCTGCCTTCTTCTACTATACACAGTGCTTTCCCCTTACATTCCTTCTTCAACTTTCCTGCCTAACCCCTCCCTGCTTCCCCTCCCCCACACCTTGATCTTTCCTCTGATTGGTTTTTCACCTGGCACCTACCAGCCTTCTGCTTCCCACCCTCCCCCCACCTTCTTTATAGGGCCCCTGCCCCCTCCCTCTTCAGTCCTGACGAAGAGTCTCGGCCCGAAACGTTGACTGCTCGTTTCCACGGATGCTGCCCGACCTGCTGAGTTCCTCCAGCATGTTGTACGTGTTGTTTTGACCCCAGCATCTGCAGTGTACTTTGTGTTTCTTAAAAGACCCTATTGTATGCCCCTCTACCACTATTACTGGCAGTGCATTCTATGCACCCATCACTCACTGTATAAAAAACTTAACTCCGACATCTCCCTTGTACCTACTTCCAAGCACCTTAAAACTGTGCCCCCTTGTGTCAGCCATTTCAGCCCTGAAACAAAGCCTCTGGCAATCCACATGATCAATGCCTCTCTATCAGGTCACCTCTCATTCTCCGTTGCTCCAAGGAGAAAAAACCCAAGATCACTCAACCTATTCTCATAAGGCAGGCCCTCCAACCCAGATAACATTCTTGTAAATCTCCTCTGCACTCTCTCTATAGTATCCACATCCTTCCTGTAGTGAGGTGACCAGAACTGAGCACGGCACTCCAAGTGGGGTCTAACTAAGGTCTTTTATAGCTGTATCATTACCTCACCTCCTTATGAATTATACCTTTGATTTAACTTACCACAAACATGGCATTGTCGTTTTGCATGCTTATAATGGATCTAGTGTAATCACATGTTGAATTGATGCTACAGTTGCATATTGTCAGTGTCAATCCGAGCTCAGATGTAGCCTTCGAGTCATTGGCTTGTATTATGGCAAACACTGGAGAGGAGCTTGTTGGATGCCAAGAAAAGTTCCCACTTTCTGTAGATATAAAAGAAGAATCCATGTGGTTTATTAAATGCTAGACATTCATATTCCAACATGTTTAGTAAAATTATAAGCTGCCATTTAACTCAGAGGTAAATTACCAGACAGATTAGCTGCAATTATCAAGCCTTTATTAAGTTCCTTCAGAGAATAGTATCACTGTTTGCATTAACGGCTCACTTTGGCTCCTGTCATCACAAATACATCCACTTCTCTTCAAGTCTGCCTTATTTTCTAACTTAGAATATGCTAGATTCCTTATTTAAGCTAATTAAGCTGATGAAAGTTCTGAGACTTGGAAGGCTTACTCCATTTCTTTCCATTTTTTTTCCCAGTATTTTCTCTTTATAACAAGGCCTATGTTTCACCTTTGCACCAATGGAATGGTTCAATTCTGGACCAGTCATAATATGAAAAAATAGGGAGACCTTCAGGTACCTGGAAAAGATTTATTCAAGTTAATATGTTGAGGGGCAGATAACATTGAGGAAGCAGGGAGTCTGTAGAAGGACGTGTAGAGGTTGAGAGAATGGGCACAGAAGTGGCAGATGGAAGTCAATGTAGGGGTGTGCCTGGTCATGCACTTTTTTTTGAAGGAATAAAGGCATACTCTATTTTCTAAATTGGGAGAGAATTCAGAAATCCATAGGTGCAAAGAGACTTGGCAGTCCCAGTGCATGATTCCCTTAAGGTTAACTTGCAGGTTGCCTTGGGTTAGAAAGGATGGCAAATGCAATGTTAGCATTCATTACAAAATGACTAGAACTAGAACATAAAAGCAAGGATGTAAAGCTGAGGCTTTATAAGACTGTATACTCATTCCGCATTTGGAATATTGTGAGCAGGTTTTGGGCCCCATCTCTAAGAAAGGATATTCTGGCATTGGAGACAATCCAGAAGGGGCTTACAAGAATGACCAAAGGAAGGAAACTGGGTTTGAGACAGATTGATACATTAGCCATGATTGAATGCACTTATATATCAGTACTTCCACTAGATCTGGAATAAAGGGATCAGAGGTGGAGGATCAACTGTGTCAGTGTTGTCCCTGTGGTAAGGGATATCTAAATCTTGTGGATTAGTGGTTTGGTGATTGGATGCAGGGGGTTTCTGAAATGCGATAGCAACTAGAGTGTGGATTCGAGATTGCCAGCTCAAAAGAGGGGGAAGTATTGAGAAAATAACAAATTCGAACAAGGCTAGGGAGGAGAAGCAAGAAGGTGAGGAAGGAAGGATGGCTCAGACTGGTCGTGCCAATGAGGATGGATCATAACAGAGCAGCAAATCAAAGATAGGTAAGATGTAAAACAACCTTCGAATTGTCATTATTGTATTTGTTTTGGAAAAATAATGTACTTCTAGAGATGTAATACAAAAAGAACTGCACAATGCAATTTCAAATCAATATAATCATCAGCCAGTCTCTCTTTACCTTATACATGTGTGAAATTCAACTTTTTGCTGTCTATGTCATTCTGATGTTGTGTTTTGGATCTATGTCCCCCAAACGGTATACCATAAATACTGAGGCAATGCTGCTTCCAGGCAGCAACAGGACAGCAAGACAAGCAAAAAGCTATGACATTGCAAATGTTGGAGGAGATTTGTAATCAGTGTTTGATGCACCATCAATAACTCACACTGAGACGTAAGGCGAGATATCGGCTTTTATTGACTGGAAGAAGGAACCAGGAGTGAGTGTCCATCATACTATGTCCTGGAGACTGAAGCCGAGCGTCAGGCCTCAGATCGCCTTTATACAGGGGCCTGTGGGAGGAGCCACAGGAGCAGTCAGCAGGGGGCGTGTCCAGACAGGCACATAGTTCACCACATTCACCCCCCCTTTGTTTGAAAGAGTCCCATGTGGCGAAGTTTCTTACAAGTCAAGTCTATCAGGTGGTCGAATCTGTCGCTGCGATCTACGTAGCACCAGCTGTGATCGCATGGATGCCGGCGACATTGGTGATTGCACAGGGGACGGAGGTTGCGCTTGTTCCTGCCCACTAGGCGCCGGTGATCCCTCACGCATGTGCGAGGCACCTGGTATAAATGCGTACGAAACGCCCGGTATACAAGTGTCGTGAGGAGTCTGTGTAGGGCCTGGTGAGTACGGTGTCACCTCTGGTGCAGGGTTCATAGTTACTGGAGAGCCTTCAGGTTAGTGGTCTGCTGCACCTGCGGGTGCCAGGTCGCGGATGGAGACCGTGTCCTCCCGCCCATCAGGTAAGACCATGTAAGCATACTGGGGGTTCGCATGTAGAAGGTGAACCCTCTCTACCAGCGGGGAGTATTTATTGCTCCTCACATGTTTCCGGAGCAGCACTGGCCCCGGGGACATCAGCCAAACTGGTAGGGTGGTCCCAATGACAGACTTCCTGGGAAAAGAGAATAGGCGTTCGTGAGGGGTGGCATTGGTGGACGTACATAACAGAGAGCGGATAGAGTGCAGTGCCTCAGGGAGGACCTCCTGCCATCGAGAGACCGGCAACCCTTTTGACTTAAGGGCTAAAAGTGTGGCCTTCCACACTGTGGCATTCTCCCGCTCCACCTGGCCATTACCCCGGGGATTATAACTCATGGTCCGACTGGTAGCAATGCCCCTCACTCATAAAGGAGGACCCTCTATCGCTGTGGATATAGCAGGGATACCCGAACAGAGTGAAGAGCTGGCGCAGGGCTTTTATGACGGACGTGGTAGTGGTGTCGGGGCAGGGGATGGCAAAGGGGAACCGTGAGTACTCGTCGATAACACTGAGAAAATAGACATTGCAGTCAGTGGAGGGAAGGGGGCCCTTAAAGTCAACACTCAGTCGTTCAAAAGGGCCGGTGGCCTTGACAAGTTGTGCCGTGTCAGGACGGTAGAAGTGCGGTTTGCACTCAGCGCAAATTTGGCAGTCCCTGGTCATCGTCCTGATGTCCTCCAGGGAGTATGGCAGGTTCCGAGCTTTCACAAAATGGTAAAATCGGGTGACCCCCGGATGGCAAAGTTGTGCATGAAGGGCGTACAGCTGGTCGAGCTGTGTGCTAGCACATGTTCCCCGGGATAGGGCATCAGGGGGCTCATTGAGTCTGCCAGGCCGGTACAGGATATCATAGTTGTAGGTGGAGAGTTCTATTCTCCACCGCAAAATCTTATCATTTTTGATTTTGCCCCGCTGTTGGTTGCTGAACAGGAACGCAACCGAGCGCTGGTCGGTCAGCAAGGTGAACCTTTTGCCAGCAAGATAGTGCCTCCAGTGCCTAACAGCCTCCACTATGGCCTGGGCTTCTTTCTCCACCGCGGAGTGCCGAATTTCGGAGCCTTGGAGGGTGCGAGAAAAGAATGCTACTGGTCTGCCTTCCTGATTGAGGGTAGCAGCCAGAGCAAAATCGGAGGCATCACACTCCACTTGGAAGGGAGCGGTCTCGTCCACGGCATGCATCGCAGCTTTGGCAATGTCCTCTTTAATGCAGCTGAAGGCCGCGCGGGCCTCAGCAGAGAGGGGAAACGAGGTAGACTTGACCAGGGGACGTGCCTTGTCTGCGTAATGGGGGACCCATTGGGCGTAATAGGAAAAAAAAACCCAGGCACCGTCTGAGGGCTTTGAGAGTGGTGGGAAGAGGGAGTTCTAACAGGGGGCGCATACGGTCGGGATCAGGGCCAATAACCCCGTTTTCCACGACATACCCAAGGATAGCAAGGCGGGTGGTTCCAAACACACACTTGTCCCTGTTATAAGTAAGGTTCAGAGCTGCGGCCACTTGGAGAAATCGTTGGAGGTTGGCGTTGTGATCCGGCCAGTCGTGACCACAGATGGTGATGTTATCCAGATAGGGAAATGTGGCCTACAGTTGGTACTGGTCCACCATCCGGTCCATTTCCCTCTGGAAGACAGCGACACCATTCGTGACACCGAAAGGGACGCGCAGGAAGTAATAGAGCCTGCCGCCCACCTCAAAGGCAGTGTAGGGGCAGTCCTCTGGGCAGATGGGGAGCTGGTGATAAGCGGATTTCAGATCTATTGTCGAGTACACCTTGTACTGAGCAATCCGGTTGACCATATCCGTGATGCGGGGTAGGGGGTACGCATCAAGCTGCGTAAACCTATTGATGGTTTGACTATAGTCCATGACCATCCTATTTTTCTGCCCAGTCCGAACAACAACCACCTGGGCCCTCCAAGGGCTTGAGCTTAACTCAATGATCCCCTCCCTGAGCAGCCGCTGCACCTCCGACTGAATGAAGGCCCTGTACCCCGAGCTGTACCTCCTGCTTTTAGTTGCCACAGGCTTACAGTCAGGGGTCAGGTTGGTGAACAGCGGTGGGGGAGGGACCTTGAGAGTGGAGAGGCTGCAAGTGGTGTCGGTAGCGCAGCTGTCGGCCTGGTTCTGGATGGGATGTGTGTGCCCGTGTGTGTGTGTGGTCAGTAGTGGGGTATGTGAAGAAGTCCCACAAAACTGAGGATTCCGGACAGTGAGTGGTGGGAGGGGCCCGTCGTATACCATAGTCACACTTTCGAGGTGGCTCTGGAAGTCCAGCTCCAATAGCACAGGTGCGCACAGATTAGGCATGACCAGGAGCTCAAAGTTCCGATAGTCTGTGCCTTGCACCACCAATGTCGCTACACAACCCGCCCAGATGTCTGTGGAATGCGACCCAGAAGCCAAATGGAACCTCCGACTTACTGGCCGCGTTGCGAGTCCGCAGCGTTGCACTGTGTCCGGGTGAATAAAACTCCCAGTGCTGCCCGTGTCAAACAGGCATCTAGTCCTGTGCCCCTCCACCAGGATGTCCATCATGGACCTTGCAAGCTGGTGTGGGGCGCTTTGGTCGAGAGTTACAGTGGCCAGAGTTGAATCGCCGTCGGGGTACCCGGTAAGCATCGGAGGGTCGGGGGTGGGGCGTGCTGACGCCGACAAAGATGGCCGCTCACATCCGGGGTACCCTGTAAGCATCGGAGGGTTGGGGGCGGGGCGTGCTGACGCCGACAAAGATGGCCGCTCACATCTGGGGTACCCGGTAAGCATCGGAGGGTCGGGGGTGGGGCGTGCTGACGCCGACAAAGATGGCCGCTCACATCTGGGGTACCCGGTAAGCATCGGAGGGTCGGGGGTGGGGCGTGCTGACGCCGACAAAGATGGCCGCTCACATCTGGGGTACCCGGTAAGCATCGGAGGGTCGGGGGCGGGGCGTGCTGACGTCGACAAAGATGGCCGCCCACATCCGGGCATGCAAGATGGCGGCCCCCACGTTTCACCCGCAGCTCTGCACTCCGCTCGAGGTTGAGACTTACAGACCTTGGCGAAGTGGCCCCACTTTCCGCAGCTGGAGCAGGTCGCTTCTCGCGCTGGACAGCGTTGTCGAGGGTGTTTTTTATGGCCGCAGAAATAACACACGGGCTTCTGACGGGCCACAGCCGTGGTCTGGGTCGGGGAGCTCGTGGAATCGCGACTGGCAGCGGCGTTGGCGAATTCGCTCCCGGGAGCCGGCGGTGGCGGGGTCTGAGGTGTCCACGGAACCGGCGGGGAATTGCGCGACTGGACAGCGTCAGCATTATGCAAAGCAGCTTCTAGAGCGTTGGCCGTCTCTATCACCGAGCGTAAGGTAAGGTCGGCATTTTCCAGCAGCCGCTGGCGCATGTACACTGACCTCAGTCCCGTCACAAAGGCGTCTCGCACCAGCAGCTCCGCATGCTGTTCTGCCGTGAGCATCTTGCAGTCACAAGGTCGGACGAGTGTCTGTAGTGCTTGGAGAAACTCAGCGCACGATTCGCCAGGCCGCTGTTGCCGGGTAGCTAAACGATGTCTTGCGTAGACGGTGTTCACCGGCCGCAGGTACTGTCTTTTGAGGGCGTCCAGTGCCCCATCGTAGGTCGGCAGGTCCCGGATAATGGAGTAAACTTTGGGGGTGACCCTCGAGAGTAGGATTCTGTGCATAACGGTGGGTTCAGTTGCACGAACCTCCTCCAAGTACGATTGGAAGCAGGCAAGCCAGTGTTCAAAAGCGAGAGCTGCGTCGGGGTCTTGAGGGTCCAAATCTAACCTTTCCGGACGCAAAACGGTTTCCATGTTTTAAAACTTCCAGTCAATAAAATTGATGCACCATCAATAACTCACACTGAGACGTAAGGCGAGATATCGGCTTTTATTGACTGGAAGAAGGAACCAGGAGTGAGTGACCATCATACTATGTCCTGGAGACTGAGGCCGAGCGTCAGGCCTCAGATCTCCTTTATACAGGGGCCTGTGGGAGGAGCCACAGGAGCAGTCAGCAGGGGGCGTGTCCAGACAGGCACATAGTTCACCACAGTGTTAACATATGATACAGAAAGAAACCTATTTCTGGTGTGGAAACTGAGAACCTTGTATCAGATACAGATTCAGATTCAGATTCATGTATTTATCACATGCACATTGAAACACATAGTGAAATGCATAATTTGTGTCAACAACCAAAATAAGGATGTACTGCAGGCAGCCCACAAGTGTCGTCCCAAATTCTGGTATCACCATTGCACGCCCACGCTATTCAGCAGAGCAATACAAGCAACAACAACAATACAACAAGAGCAACAAAACAACAACAGCAAAACAAGCCCCATTCCTCCTCCCCATCTCACACACAGACAGGCCTTCAACCCCGCGAGAGGGTGTCCAGGCCTCCAGCATCCAATGAACTTGCAGACATCGGACCTCCAACTTTCCAGTGGACTTGCGACTTGCAGACCCTGGGGGGGGGGTGGGGGCACTGGCACTTGTAATTCTTGCCTGCATGGCCCTCCAGTACTGGGACTCACCAACCTGGGAAGACACGGGACCTTGTCCACTTTGGTCTTTGTCCATAGCGCTTGCTGGGATGACCTCCATACACAAGGATCACTGGCTTTTAACCACAGAGTGTGGAGTGGAGGCCTAAACTCTAACTCCCCCACATCCCTGTCCCTAAACCCTAAACCGACCTCAAACACCCCTCTGTGACCCCAAGACCGTCCCTACAAACATAGAAACAATGAATTTACATTGCAAGTCTAGCAGTGAGCACCAAATAGCATTTCCTAAAGAATTAATAGATATTATACAGAAATGTACTGTAGTCCCAAACATTCATACTAGGATGGCACACACAAACTTTTCGAGGAACTCAGCAGATCAGGTGGCGTCTATGAAGGGGAATAAAAAAATATGACAAAAGGAGGAGAATTAGGCCATTCATCCAAGTGAGACTGCTCTGCCATTCCATCATGGCTGATTTATTATCCCTCTCACCCTCATTCTTCTGCCTTCCTTGTAACCTTTGAAACGCTGACTTCTCAAGAATTTATCAGCCTCTGCTTAAGATATACCGAATGACTTGACCTCCACACCCACCTGTGGCAATGAATTCCACGGATTTACTATCCTCTTGCTCATGAAATTTCTCCTCATCTTTGTTCTCATTGGACGTCCTTTTATTCTGAGGCTGTGCCCTCTGATCCTGGACTCACCCACCAGTGAAAAGACCTCTCCACATCTAATCTATCTCGGTCTTTCAATTTTTGATAGGTTTGAATGAGATCCACCCCACATCCCCCAAATCTTCTGAGTACAGGCTCAGAGTTATCAAACGCTCCTCATATATTAACAAATTAATTCCCAGAATTATTCTCGAGCACCTCCACTGAACCCTCTCCAATGCCAGCACAGTGCTTCTCAGATAAGGGCTCAAAACCACTCACAATGCTTCACGTGCAATCTGACCAATGCCTTATAGATCCTCAGCATTACATTCTTGCTCTTTTATTCTAGTCCTCTCAAATTGAATACTAACATTACGTTTGCCTTCCTTACCACCAACTCAAATTCAAGTTAGCCTTTAGGGAATCCTGCGCAAAGACACCAAAGTCTCTTTTCACCTCTGATTTTTTAATTTTCTCCCCTTTTAAAATATAGTCTCCATCTTTAGTCCTTCTACCAAGATGCATGACCACTCATTTCTCTACAATCACTTCCATCTTCCAGTTCCTTGCTCATTCTCCCAATCTGTTCAAACCCTTCTGCAGACTCTCTGCTCCCTCAACACTACTTCTCCTTCCACCTGTTTTTGTATCAGCTACAAACTTGCCACAAAACCATAATTCTATTATCCAAATCATTGACATGGAATGTGAAATGAAACGGTCCCAACACTGACCCCTGCTGAATACCACTAGTCACCAGCAGTCAATCAGGAAGCGCCCCCTTATTCCCACTCTTTGCCTTCTGCCAGTCAGCCAATCTGTTATCTATACTATTATCTTTCTTGTACTTCCATGGGCTTTTAGCTTGTTAAACAACTTCATGCTTGGCACGTTATCAAAGGCCTTTTGAAAATCCAAGCAAGCAACATTCATTTACGCTTTGTCTATCCTGCCTGTTATTTCCACAAAGAAATAACTGGTATTTTAAGGAGAAGTACTACCCACAAAGTTTCACTCTAGCTGATGACCTATTGTTTTTTATTTCTAATGTTCAGACATCGTTACCTCCTATGCTTTCTTTACTCTCCTGTTTCAGCCAGTTTTCAGCATATAAATTCAATTTACATAAGAGTGAACTTTTCCCCTTGAATAATCTGGAATCAATTAATACAAACCTTTTTAAAATTGTAAGAAATCAATTTACCTATTTGGGTGTAAAAATTACTAAAAATTATAAACACCTACTTAAAGAAAATTTTCTTACCCTATTGAATTATGTGTAAAGGGCACTATCAAACTGGTTGCCCCTCTCTCTATCATTGATTGGTCTAATTAACTCTATTAAAATGAATATCCTGCCTAAATTTATACACCTTTTTCAGGCCTTACCCTTTTTTATTCCTGTCCATTTTTTATTCTCTTGATTCAATTCTATCTTTGTATATATGGAAAAACAAACATTCTTGATTAAATGAAGTTCACTTTCAAAAAATTAAAAAGAATGATGGTTTAGCTTTACCAAATTTTAGGTTTTATTACTGCACAGTCAGTATACAAAATCTTACGTTTTGGTCATATTACATTAACCGTGAGGTCTGTCCAGTATGGGTCTCTTTAGAAGCTAATTCCGTTAAAAAATTTTCTATTCTTAGAT
The DNA here is from genome assembly GCF_030144855.1 of Hypanus sabinus. NCBI lineage: Eukaryota > Metazoa > Chordata > Chondrichthyes > Myliobatiformes > Dasyatidae > Hypanus > Hypanus sabinus. The sequence goes on from NC_082707.1 coordinate 38,246,509, forward strand.
CCTCACTTCTTTTAACTTTAAGTAAACTAACTGAATTCTCTCTATATCTAAATAACAGTCTGCCCGTTTATTTTTTCTACCAAAGTGCATGACCATACACTTTCCAACACTGTATTTCATTTGCCACTCCTTTGCCCATTCCTCTAAACTATCTAGCTCTCTCTGCAGGCTCTGTTTCCTCAACACTACCCGCTCTTCCACCTGTCTTTGTATCATCAGCAAATTTAGCCACAAATCCATGAATACCATCATCCAAGTCATTAACATACATTGTAAAAAGCAGCGGTCCCAACACTGACTCCTGTAGAACTCCACTGTTAACTGGCAGCCAGCCAGAATAGAGTATCTTTATTCCCACTCTCTGTTTTCTGCTGATCAGCCAATGCCCCACCCACGCTAGTAACTTCCTTGTAATTCTATGGGCTCTTATCTTGCTAAGCAGCCTCATGTGTGGCATCTTGTCAAAGGCCTTCTGAAAATCCAAGTACACCACGTCTACTGCATCTTCTTTGTCTGCCCTGCTTGTAGTTTCCTCAAAGAATTGCAGTAGGTTTGTCAGGCAGGATTTTCCTTTCAGGAAACCTTGCTGGCTTTGGCCTATTTTGTCATGTGTCTCAAGGTACTCTACAATCTCATCCCTAACAATCGATTCCAACAACTTCCCAACTACTGATGTCAGGTTAACAGGTCTATAGTTTCCTTTCTGCTGTTTCCCACCCTTCTTAAATAGCGGAGTAACATTTGCTATTTTCCAATCATCCAGTACAATGCCAGAATCTATCGATTCTTGATAGATCATCATTAATGCCTCCACAATTTCTCCAGCTACTTCCTTCAGAACCCAAGGGTGCATTCCATCAGGTCCAAGAGATTTACCCACCCTCAGACCATTAAGCTTCCTGAGCACCTTTTCAGTCATAATTTTCAGTTCCCTGACACTCTTGGATGTCCAGTGCACTGTAGACGTCTTCCACTGTGAAGCCTGATGCAGAATATGCATTTAGTTCCTCTGCCATCTCTGCATCTCTCATTACAATATCTCCATTGTCATTTTGTATTGGTCCTGTATCTACCTTTGACTCTCTTTTACCCTTTATGTCCTTCTTCCCTTTGAAAATGTTTTCTTATTTGGAATAAATCTGTCTTGCACTTCCCTTATTTTTCGCAGAAACTCCAGCCATTGCTGTTCTGCTGTCCTTCCTGCAAATATTCCTTTCCAGTCAACTTCGGCCAGTTCTTCTCTCATGCCATTGTAATTTCCTTTACAGTATTCCACTGAAATACCACCACACTGTATTTTATTTTTTCCCTCTTAAATTTCAATGTGAACTCGATCATATTGTGATCACTGTTCCCTAATGGTTCCTTAACCGTAAGCTCTCTTATCACCTCTGGATCATTGCACAACACCCAATCCAGCACAGCTGATCCTGTAGTGGGCTCAACAACAAGTTGTCCTAAAAAGTGATCCCTTAGACATTCTACAAATTCTCTCTCTTGATGTCCTGTACTGACCTGGTTTTCCCAATCCACTTTCATGTTTGAATCCCCAACGATTATCATGACATTGCCTTTCTGACATGCTTTTTCTATCTCCTGCTGTAATTTGTAATCCACATCCTGGCTGCTGCTTGGTGGCCTGTATAAAACTGGCATTAGGGTCCTTTTACCCTTGCCATTTCTTAACTCATCCATAGAGACTGCACACCTTCCAATCCTATGTCATCTCTTTCCAATGATTTAGTAGTATTTCTTATACTCAGAGCCAAGATTTCCCCTTAAGGAAACCATGCTGATTTTGGCCTGTTTTATCATATGCTCCCAAAACCTCATCTTTAATAATTGACTCCAAAGCTTCCCAAGCAATTTCCTTTACCCCACTGTCATACTGATACATCTAACATACTGATACATCTCTCTCCCTCTCAAACTGCAGGGTGAATACTATCATATTCTGAACACTACCTCCTAAGGGTTTCTTTACCTTGAGCTCTCTGATTAAATCTGTTCCATTACACAACACCCAATCCGGATTTGCCTTTTCCTTAATAGGCTCAATCACAATCTGTTTTAAAGAGCCATCATGCAGGCATTCTATAAATTCCACTTCTTGGCATTCAACACCAACCTGGTTTTCACAATTTATTTGCATATTGAAATCCACCATGAGTACTGTAATATTTTTACATGCCTTTTCTATCTCCCATTATAACCTGTGTCCCTCATCACGGCTACCATTTGGAGGCCTGTATATAACTCCAATCAGGGTCATTTTCCTCTTGCAGTTTCTAAACTGTCAGGGATTCCACCTCTTCCAATGCTATGTCATGTCTTTCTGAGGGTCTGATTTCATATCTTATCAACAAAGACTCCCCAACCCCTCTGCCTCCTTGCTTGTCCTTTGAATACAATGTGTATCCTTGGAAGCTTAACTCCAAACTATGATCTTTTCATTATAACTCAGCAATGCCCACAGTGTCACACCTGCCAATCTCTAACTGCACTGCACAATCATCTTCCTTATTCCATATACTGTGTGCTTTCAGATTAAACACCTTCAGTACTGTATTCATCTCTTTCAATTTTGTCCCCATGTTACACTGCAACTCATCCTACTGGCTGTCCTTCTACATGGTCTCACTATATTCAGCATCTACTTGAATACCAACTGCCTCGATCCTCAGCCCTTTTACTCCAGTTCCAATCCTCCTGCCAAATTCATTTAAACCCTCCCCAACAGCTCTAGCAAACCTGGATACTGGTTTCTTCAGGTTCAGGTGTAACCTGTCCTTTTTGTAAAAGTCATAGCTTCCCCAGAACAGATCCCAATGATACAAAAATGTGAAATACTACCGCCTGAACCATTTTCTTGACATTTTGAGCCAAGACCCTTTGTCACAACGAGAAAGGATTAGGGAAGAAGCTGGAACGGAGGGGGTTGGGTAAGGAAATTAGAATGACTACCATTTCACTGAAACACCTTTCTGCTTATTTATGGCCTCACAGTGGAATTATAATCGCTGGATTCACTATAGGATGCTATGGGAGGATATAGGTAAAGAATTTATTTTTGACATTCGATCTAGCTTTATACGGTCACATGACATGGAAATTAGCCATTTGGCCCACCAGTTTTAGACTGGCCAGTGGGCACCCAGCTGTGTCTATCCATTACTCTAGTAATTGGCTTGTAATGTTCAGTGTTTAAGTATTTCAAGTTCTCATCTAATTGCCTCTCAAATGTTTATAGCAGCTCTGTTTCCACAACATTTAGTAAATTTAGGAAGGACAACAAAATTCTAGAGGTGTATAGCCCGATGGGAGTTCGGGGAGCTGGGTTAAGCACAATAGGCAGCGATTCAAACAGAGAGAGGAGAAATGGGCTAAAAATTCTGTATCTGAATGCACGAAGTGTCAGAAATAAGGCGGATGAGCTTGAAGCCCAGGTGCGAATGGATAACTATGACGTTGGTGGGATAACGGAGACATGGCTGAAGGGAGATCAGACCTGGGAAATGAATGTACAAGGGCATACATGCTATCGTAGGGACAAAAATGTGGGCAGAGGGGGTGGGGTGGCCCTGTTGGTGTGGAATGAGATTCAGTCCTTTGCAAGGGGGGACATAGGATCAGGAGAAGTAGAGTCTGTGTGGATAGAACTGAGGAACAGTAAGGGCAAAAGGACCCAAATGGGTGTTGTCTACAGGCCACCAAACAGTAGCATGGATATTGGGTGCAAGTTGAATAGGGAGTTAACATTGGCATGTGGCAAAGGTAATATCGCAGGAGTTATGGGGGATTTCAACATGCAGGTGAACTGGGAGAATCAAGTTGGTGCTGGACCACAGGATAAGGAGTTTGTAGAGTGCCTACGGGATGCATTCTTGGAACAGCTTGTACGAGAGCCGACCAGGAACAAGACTATTCTGGATTTAGTGTTATGTAATGACCAAGATTTGATAAGTGATCTTGCAGTAAAGGAGTCATTAGGAGGTAGTGATCATAATATGATAAGCTTTTATCTGCAATTTGAGAAGGATAAGGGCAGATCGGAGGTGTCAGTGTTGCAGATGAACAGGGGAAACTATGGAGCCATGAGGGAGGAGCTGGCCAAAGTTGACTGGACAGATAGCCTAGCAGAAAAGACAGTGGAACAGCAATGGCAGGTATTCTTGGGAATAATGCACAAGGTGCAAAATCAGTTCATCCCCCAGAGAAGGAAGGATTCAAAGGGGGGAAAGGGGCCACAGTGGTTGACAAAGGAAGTCAGAGATTACATAGCATTAAAAAAAAGGAAATATTACAGAGCTAAGGTGAGTGGGAGGACAGATGATTGGGAAGTTTTTAAGGAACAAAAGAACTTAACTAAAAAGACAGTAGGGGGAGAAAAAATGAGGTACGAACGCATGCTAGACAGGAATATAAAGGAGGATAGCAAAAGCTTTTTTAGGTATGTGAAGAGAAAGAAGATAGTTAATAACAATGTTGGGCCCTTGAAGAATGAATTGGGTGAAATTGTTATGGGAAACAGAGAAATGGCAGAAGAATTTAATGAGTACTTTAGATCTGTTTTCACTAAGGAGGACACAAGCAATCTCCCAGATGTATGGATGGGCCAAGGACATAGGGTAACAGAGGAAATGAAACAGATTGACATTCAGAAGGAAACTGTGATGAGAAGACTGATGGGACTGAAGGCTGACAAATCCCCAGGTCCAGATGGTCTGCACCCTAGGGTACTAAAGGAGGTGGCCCTGGAAATTGCAGATGCATTGGTAATCATTTTCCAATGTTCCTTAGATTCAGGATCAGTTCCTGAGGATTGGAGAATGGCTAATGTTATCCCACTTTTTAAGAAAGGAGGGAGGGAGAAAACAGAGAACTATCGACCTGTCAGCCTGACATCGGTGGTGGGAAAGATGCTAGAGTCCATTATTAAGGATGAAATAGTGGCATATCTAGATAGCAGTGAGAGGATTGGGCCGAGCCAGCATGTATTTACCAAGGGTAAATCATGCTTGACTAATCTGTTGGAGTTTTTCGAGGATGTAACCAGGAAGTTAGATGGGGGAGATCCAGTGGATGTAGTGTACCTCGATTTTCAGAAGGCATTTGATAAGGTCCCACATAGAAGATTGGTGGTAAACTCAAAGCTCAGGGCATCGGGGGTAGGCATTGACATGGATAGAAAACTGGTTGGCAGATAGAAAGCAAAGGGTAGCGGTGAATGGGTGTTTCTCGGAATGGCAGGTGGTGACTTGGGGGGTGCCACAGGGCTCGGTATTGGGACCACAGCTGTTTACCATTTACGTTAACGATTTGGATGAAGGCATAGAAAATAACATCAGCAAATTTGCTGATGATACTAAGCTGGGTGGCAGCGTGACATGTGATGAGGATGTTAGGAGAATTCAAGATGACTTGGATAGGCTGGGTGAGTGGGCAGATACTTGGCAGATGACGTTTAATGTGAATAAGTGTGAGGTTATCCACTTTGGGAGTAAGAACAGGAAGGCAGATTATTATCTGAACAGTGTAGAGTTGGGTAAGGGAGAAATACAAAGAGATCTCGGAATCCTTGTTCATCGGTCACTGAAGGTGAATGAGCAAGTGCAGCAGGCAGTGAAGAAGGCTAATGGAATGTTGGCCTTTATTACAAAGGGAATTGAGTACAAGAGCAAGGAAATCCTTTTGCATTTGTACAGAGCCCTGGTGAGACCACACCTGGAGTATTGTGTACAGTTTTGGTCTCCAGGGTTAAGGAAGGACATCCTGGCTGTAGAGGAAGTGCAGCGTAGATTCACGAGGTTAATTCCTGGGATGTCTGGACTGTCTTACGCAGAGAGGTTAGAGAGACTGGGCTTTTACACGCTGGAATTAAGGAGATTGAGAGGGGATCTGATTGAAACATATAAGATGATTAAGGGATTGGACAAGATAGAGGCAGGAAATATGTTCCAGATGCTGGGAGAGTCCAGTACCAGAGGGGATGGTTTAAGAATAAGGGGTAGGTCATTAAGGACAGAGTTAAGGAAAAACTTCTTCTCCCAGAGAGTTGTGGGGGTCTGGAATGCACTGCCTCGGAAGGTAGTGGAGGCCAATTCTCTGGATGTTTTCAAGAAGGAGCTAGATAGGTATCTTATGGATAGGGGAATCAAGGGATATGGGGACAAGGCAGGAACCGGGTATTGATAGTAATTGATCAGCCATGATCTCAAAATGGCGGTGCAGGCTCGAAGGGTCAAATGGTCTACTTCTGCACCTATTGTCTATTGACATGCATTCCAGGTATTCATCACTCTCTGAATATAAATGTTCTCCCTTAGATCTCTCTACGTCTCTTACTACTTACCCTAAATCTATACCTTGCCTTATTCTTCTCTGGTATAGGGAAAAGATTCATGCAGTATACCCTACCATAATTTCCCACCCCTCATTATTTTCTATAACTCAAACAAAGCCTCTCTTAACTTCCTCCATTCCATGGAAATAAGATTAGGCCTCTCAAGTCTCTCCCTGTGCTCCATCCAAGTGAAATCTTGGTATATCACCCCTGCACGCTCTCCAATGCTTTCATACCTTTCTTACAGCATGGTGGCCAAAACTGCATCTCATACCCCAAATGATGCCTGAAAAGCATTTAATAGATTTAGAGTGTTACCTTCTTGGTCTTGATTTTAATAGCCTGACTAATCACAGCTTGTTATTCTTAATCCTTCCGAACAATGTATCTGCTCTCATGGCAACTTCAAGGATTTTGCACAAAATCACCCTGCTCTCCATTATTCTCTAGGACCTGTCAATGCACGATGCGTCATAGACTCATTAATGCTTCCAAAATGCATCAGCTTATATTTATCAGGATTAGGCTCCATCTGCCATTTTTCAGCCTAGTTCACCACCACATCAATATCACCCTACAGCCTAATGCTGTCCCCCTCCACACTCTCAACTCCAATGAAATATACATTACAAACAGCAAATATCCCAGCAGTGATCCTAATGAAACACAGACATCCAATCAAAGACATAGTCCTCTACTATTACTCTCTGTCTCCTTCTACAATGCTAATTTTGAATCCAATTTTACCAACTCACACAGGATCCGATAGATCTAAACTTTTTATAACATTCTCTCATGAGGGGCATTGTCAAAGGTAGTTACAGCAATCTACTTAAATCACACTACTTCATTGCCCCTTTCAGTAAACTTAGTTACCTTTTTAAAAAATGTATTCATTTTGCTCAAAAAGACTGTTTCCATGCTGCCTACACATGATTAGTTCTTGCCTATGTAAGTTATTCTGTTCGTCAGAAAATCTTTCCAGCAAATGCTTTATGATGATGTTTGGCTATAATGGAAGGTTTTTCACTGTTTCTTGAAAAGGGGACCATATTTGCTGTCCTCCAGTCCTCTTTAACCACATCCATGGCCAAGAAAGATACAACAATATTATCAGGAGCTCCACCAGTCTCTCCCCACCTCTCCTATTGCAATCTCTGATAAATCTCATCCTGTTCTGAGAACTTAGCTAACTTGATGCTTGTTGAGATATTGAGTGATTCCACTTTATTTATGAAGATTTGCAGCAGAATTTCATCCTCCCATTTGTAATTATTTCCAAATACAGAATCTCTTTCCTTTATGAATACAGATGCAAAGTTTTCACTTGGACCCTCAACTATATTTCTGGTAGCACACACAGTTTGCCCTTGTTATCCCCAAAGGACTTTTCTCTTCCTCTGGTTATTCCATCCTAAGATTTTTTTTTAATTGGCATGATTAAATTAAACATGTCTGCCAGTGATGTTTTGTGACCTGACCTTGCCCTCTTAATTTCCTTTTCAAATGCCTCCCTGCAATTTTTATACTCTTTATGGGTATTCCCCATTTTTACTTTCACGATTCATGTTTTATGCTTCCTTTTTCCTCTGTATCAGTCATCATCGTCTAAATCCTGGAACTCCTTATCCAGAGCACTATGAAGATATCTTCACCAGAAAGATGACAACAATTGAAAAATGTAGCTTTATGGATAATTACTGGTCTTGCCATTGAGACATGATCCCAAAGTTAACTAAAGAAAGGCAGTTAATCAAGCAAATCAGATCCAAATTAGAAACAAATTAGATTCAAATCAGAAGGAGGAATCTGTATTCTGGGGAGAATATACTCATGGGAAAATGCTGAGAATTCCACCAGGGAAAATTTCATAATTTCATCAAAATTTCATCACTTTGATGAGGTTTTGAAAATTTAATTTGAATTAATTTCTGTAATAATATGTAAATATGATCAAAACACTTGTATTATCCCCTTCCATCAGGCACAAATCTTTCTCAAGTATCGCCTTTGCTGCTATCTGTGGATGTTCAGAAACCTATCATCGAAATATCATATCTCAATCTAATAAGAGACTGGAGCTGTAAACACATGGTAGGAACCAACAGCAGCCGAACGTTACCTGTCATCGTGATATCGGATGAATTAGTCAACACCGAAAAGGTCACAGGGTCATCGTTGGCATCAACAGCAGTGTAAAGAAAAAATACAGGTTCACCAAGCCGAGTTTGAATAGACGAATCTCCAGTGATGTTTGGTGGGAAATTATCTGTCAAAATGAAATCCGCCTTATATTACCTTCAATGTGCAAACAACTTTACACAAAAATTATTATGTATTTTGTTTCAGTCACAAGAAATTCAAGCACATTAAGAGAGGGGGAACTAGGAACTAGAACAAATCCTTGTTTTAAACCCACAATAGTCAGGTGACACGTAAAGGATTTAGAGCGGATTCATAGGCAGCTGTGAGCGAGCAATTTTCTAACACACAATATACAAGAGCAGTAAGTATTGCAAGCCTCAGACCTCAGGATGACACAGAGAAAGGGTTTGTTGTTTTAACCACCATGGCACTGTGTTTTGCCTCAAATTAGCATTCACATAGCACAGGATTTGTGCATCTCCTGTGACTGAAGTCACATTGTGAAGTTGGCGGTAGTCATCCATCATCACTCCTCAAAAATAAGCAACGTGTACAGTAATATAGAAGATAGTGGGGGCATTCACGCCAGACTTGCCTGGTCATAGGACAATACAGCATGGGTACAGGCCCTTTGGCCCAATAAATCCGGCCAACTACTATGCCCCAAGCTTGTCCCAATTTCTTGCATTGGGCTCATATCCCAACAATCCTCTTTTCTCCATGTACCTATCCAAGTGCTTCCTAAATGACTCTATTCTACCTGCCTCAACCACTTTCTCTAGTCGCTTATTCTATATATTCACCACCCTCTGCATGAAAAAGTTTTCCTTCTGGTCTCTTGTAAATCTCTTCATTCCCAACCTAAAACTATGGCTTCTAGTTTTAAACTCTTGTAACCCTGGGGAAAAGACTGTTACCATCCACCTTATCCATGTCTCTCATAATTTAAACATATACGTTCACCTTTCATTCTCTTACATTCCATAAAAACCTAGCCTGGCTAACTTCCTTTAACTCGGACCTTCTAGTCCTGCAACATCATTGTAAATCTTCTTTGTCCTCATTCTAGTTTAACCACAACTTTTCTATAATGGAACAATAAAAACTGTACGTAGTACTTCACATATAGCCCTACCAATGACGTACACAACTGTAACATAATATCACAACTGCTATAGTCAGTGCCTTATACTTCTTGACCACTTCCCGATGCTCCCTGCTGTCTAGGATAGCCTTTTTCACTATAATAACGATCCATTTTGAGTCATCCACAGATCTACTGTCCTGGCCTTGTGCATTCACAACCAAATCATTTATAAAAGTAACAAATAACAAGGGTTCCAACACTGACCCCTGCAGCATATCATTAGTCACTGGCCTCCATACTGAGAAACAACCTTCAATTACCTCCCTCGGCTCTCTACCTTAAAGCTGATTTTGAATTCACCTAATTAGTTCTGCTGGATTCCATGGGGCCTGCCCTTCCAGACCAGCCTACCATTTGGGACTTTATCAAAATCCTTACTAATGCTCAGATTGGCAATATCCACTGCCTTGCTCTCATCTACCTTTTTGATTACCTCTTCAAAAGGTCTCTCAAAAATTTGTCAAATATGACTTTCCATGCACAGAGCCAAGTTGAGCTCTTCCCGATCATATATTGTCTATCCAAATACCGGTAGATCCTGTCCCTCAGTAATTTTCCCACCACTTACATCAGTTATCTGGTTCTTTGGCATTTCCTTGCTATCCTTCTTAAACAACAGAACAATTTTAGTCACCATCCAGTATTCTAGAAATTCACCAGTGGCTAACAATGAAGCAAATATCTCCACATGGGCCTCCATAGTTTCTTCTCTAGCCTCGTACAAAGTCTTAGGTCCTGGGAATTAATCCACCTCATGCATTACAGGCAAATTTCCCAAAAGCTGGTGAGGAAGAGACAGGAAAAGCACTTTAATTTAGATTGGAGAAACCATGAGCCCACAGCAAACACATTCTCTCACATTCTAAGCACTTGAATAGCTTTATGTGCAAATGTAGGCTTCAGTATCACACCAGTGAAGTCGATTGCATACTACTGCATTCCATGGCTTCTCAATCTAAAGCAGGTTTTCTGCTTGCAGGACTGCTACACAATTTCACTATTCAGGGAGCTGTCAAACATTTTAAGTGAGCTCATTGTAATAAAATTAATTCCACTATAATTAATAGAATTTTCAGTCCTAGAACATTTAAAATGTTTTTAAAGTTCAGAATAACATCAGCAAACTTAAATTACAATTTATCATATTCTACTAAATAGTTCATATCCTATTCTGTTGCTTCCTATCACATAAATTAATTGGATTAAAAAATGCTGTCATAATAACAGGCTGATAACATTTTTCATTATTTATGTATCAAAATGCAATATCTATGTGCAAGGGGCTGAAAGAGTAGCTAAAATAAACATCTGGAGATTGTAGTATCAATGTGTCACACAGATTTTATCCCTGCAAAAGCAGAGCTAATGAAAATATGGTTTCTGTATATGTAACGTGGATACAAAATAATCTCACCACAATCAGCTAAATTTTGAAATTAACAATAGGTTACCCACACTCCGATCTGATCTCAACAGAAAACTCTTGGCTAAAATCCATCCCCAGTAATAACTTTGTGAATAACCCGTGCCAGTGATAATGATAGCATAGCAAACATGCAAGTAATACATACTCATTGTACTATTCTGTGCTGCAAATGATGTCACACTTTGTAATGTTGAGGCTCCAAAGGCAAAATCATTGGTACTCAAGACATCGAAAATGCAGTCATCATTCCCTTTACAAGTTTCATTAGCTTTGTCAATTTTCTCTTTGTCTATGGTTTGCAAAAGCTCATCATAAAACTTTGGTACAAAACTGTTGTTGTTGTAAGTATACCAACTCTCTCCTTCAGTTGTGTTGTACGTAAATACACTGCTATTCTCTGTTATTTTCCCTGGAAAACACATACACAAATAAATGTAATCAGAATTATGTTATGATTACCATATGATTAAATAATAGGCAAATAACTTAATTAACTACCAGCAATATATCAAAATACATGAAAACTATGGCTTACACGTGAGGCCAAAGTCAAAGAAAATCTGACTGTCATTGGGCAAATTAGTTCCATCAAACTCAAGATATTGTCCATTAGCAGCTTTGAAGTCATCAGTCTTATCATCATTCCAGACTCCTAAATGCAAAAATGGGAAAGGATGTTACTGCAGTTTTTATTCAGATTTAAATTTCTCATTTTGTTATTCCACATCACCATGCAAATTAAGAAGATATAAACATGCAGGAAAAGTAAAATTACAGGAAAAGATCCTTGAGATTTATTTTTAATGTACTTTTATAACGATGCATCTCAGCAAAAAAATCATCCGAGCTCAGAGACAAAAGTGTACTTACGTAGCATATTTTATGAACTAATTCCAAAGGGTTGTATAACCAGTTAATTATTTACCAGTAATTACTTTTCTAATGCAAGAAGTATGTCAGTTTTCACACACAGAGTCAGATCATTCTATTTTGTGATATTCACTGAGGGATAAATATTGGAGATGAGATCGGCAGAACCTCCCCTTCACTTGATTTCTTCCTTTAAGTCACTTCATAAAACATGCAAACAAAATTTGAACTGACAGCAATTTAGTCAACATTATAATTTAGTGCAGAAGTGTTGTTTGTGCCTTCAACACTTCTGGTGCTTCATGTCAGCTTCAGATTGGACATATTTACATTTAATGGAAATTTTACTTATATCATACAGCAGACTAAAATAACTTACATTTAGATACCAACTTATAAGAAAGCAATTAATTTAAAAGCAAGGTAGATATAAAGTAAGTGAAATCTTGGCTCATTAAAATGTAAAACAAATTTGAATAGGCATGCACTAAGCCTATATGAGAGTTGGTGCAAGGCAGAGATTCCCAGCAATTAAACCTGCATTAAGCATCTGTATATTATGAAACAAGGTTACGGAGCTGGAGAATAGACATTGTGGTGCATTACAATGTGTCCAGACATTGTGTCCAGCTTCCTGGACAGTACAATTATCTAACAGACTAATATTTGATAGTAGACTGGATTTGGGCATTGGCCACGGACAGAAGGATCTGCAAAGGACAGGTCAGTGATGATGCACGATCCTCAGAAGGAGGATATTGTTGTCTGCAGGGAATTCAGGAGGGTGGACAAACCAATGCAGTTCATATGAAGATGCAGGAAGGGGAAAGAAAAGGAAGGATGCCATAGTAGGTATAACACTGTCTGGGACATAGATACTCGCAGCCATAAGCAAAGTGATGGAATTCTGACTGAAAACTAAAAGGAGAGAAATACTCAGCAGTATTGCCAGCATCTGTGGTGAGAAATATTGAGGTAGATTTTCAGACCAATAAACTTTCATTACTGGGTAAAGTTAGAAATGAAACAAGTTTAAAATTACATAGATAATAAATGAGGAGCAAGGAGAACACAAGAACTTATCTATGATGAGGTGATGGCAAGCAAAATGATACTATTGGTGAAGAATCCTAGTGAGCCAGGATAACCTGGCCTTATCGATTTACGTGCATGTGTCATAATAACAACCATGAAGGTAAACGGTTTTTGCACAGTTTCTTTCTGTGCATTTTTATTAAGAATAATGTTTATTTTTGAAACCAAAAAAAGCAGACTGTAAAACAATGTTAGCTTTAGAGGCTGGAAAGAGGTCATTGCTCTTCTATTATTGGCAGACAAGGAAATTGTCCTATAACAAGCTGAGAAATGATTGTGAGGTGAATTAAAACAATTTTGTGACTTCATGGCCATTGTACAATAGGTACATTCCTGAAGGTGCTGGTATCACTCACCCAAGAGCCCTTCTGTTTTGTTTTTAAAAGAATTATCTAATGCAGTAGTGAAGGACAAAGCTCCCCTTTTTCCTGAAACTGTAACCGATGTTCCACCCTCAAAACTGGCCTGTGTCTCATTGTTATCTGTGATCTGTACAGTCACTTGATTTATGTAGGTGGAATTATCTGTGGAAAAAAATACAGATATTTTACCTTAAGCTATATTGACCTACTCAAGGGAAGAGATATTAATTGATTTCATATGACAAAAGGGCTTCTTCAGAAAACTATGTTTGTGTCAAATCCCACTTAAAATTAAGACATGTAAAAGAGTATTAATAAATAATTTTAAAACTATGTACAATACATTAAGATTAAACTCAGCGTAGGTCTTCAGCAACCTCATCATAGCACCATTGCTGGAGACCAGATAAGTCAGTCAGGCAAGGACATTTCTTGTTTGTGTGTCAACCAACATGCACGGTCAGATTCTCTGACATGAATGTCTCTGACTTCTGTCTCCTGCTGACTGATTATCACCTATAGCAAGACCAGAAGCTGGCAGGGATAAATAGACAGGGAACTGAAGACCAGAAAGTGGCATGGAATTTAAAAAGAATCAGAATCATATTTAATATCACTGGCATATATCATGAAATTTGTTGACTTTTGGTAGCAGCATAATACAATACAAATGAGAAAGAAAAAAGTGTTCATGGGTTAAATGTCCATTCTGAGATTGGATGGTAGAGGGGAAGAAGCCATTGCTGAATCATTGAGTGTGTGCTTTTACACTTTTGAACATCCCTCCAGATGAAGGCAAAGGGTGGTTGTAGACGGGTCATATTCTGCATGGAGGCTGGTGACCAGTGGTGTGCCTCAGGGATTTGTTCTGGGACTCCTATTCTTTGTGATTTTTATAAATGACTTGGATGAGGAAGTGAAGGGATGGGTTAGTAAATTTGCTGATGACACAAAGGTTGCGGGTGCTGTGGATAGTGTGAAGGGCTGCCAGAGGTTATAGTGGGACATTGATAGGATGCAAAACTGGGCTGAGAAGTGGCAGATGGAGTTCAACCCAGATAAGTGAGAGGTGGTTCATTTTGGTATGTCAAATATGATGGCAGAATATGGTATTAATGGTAAGACTCTTAGCAATGTAGAGGATCAGAGGGATTTTGGAGTCCGCTCATTTCTGGTCGCCTCACTACAGGAAGCATGTGGAAACCATAGAAAGGGTGCAGAGGAGATTTACAAGGATGTTGCCTGGATTGGGGAGCATCCCTTATGAGAATAGGTTGAGTGAACTCGGCCTTTTCTCCTTGGAGTGACAGAGGATGAGACGTGACCTGATAGAGGTGTACAAGATAACGAGAGGCATTGATCATGTGGATAGTCAGAGGCTTTTTCCCAGGGCTGAAATGGCCAGCAGAAGAGGGCACAGTTTTAAGGTGCTTGGAAGGTGGTACAGAGGAGATGTTAGGGGTAAGTTTTTTATGCAGAGAGTGGTGAGTGCACGGAATGGGCTGCCAGCGACGGTGCTGGAGGCGGAAACGATAGGGGCTTTTAAGAGACTCCAGGATGGATACATGGAGCTTAGAAAAATAGAGAGCAATGGGTAAGCCTAGGTAGTTCTAAGGTAAGGACATGTTCGGCACAGCTTTGTGGGCTAAAGGGCTTGTATTGTGCTGTAGGTTTTCTATATTTCTATGTTTCTAGAACAAGGCATGACTTGGGTGATGGGGGTCCCTAATATGGACACCTTCTTTGAGGTACCACTCCTTGAAGATGTCCTGAATACAACAAAGGATTGTGTTCATGATGGAAATGATTAAGTTTACTTTGACCCTGTGCAGTAATCCCTCTCTCCCCCATACAGGATGGAGATGCAGCCAGTAAGAATGCTCTCCAAACTACATCTGCAGAAACTTTTGAGTGTCTTTTAAGTGACTCCAGGATAGGTACATGGAGCTTAGAAAAATAGAGGGCTATGGGTAACCCTAGGCAATCTCTAAAGTCAGTACATGTTCGGCTCAGCATTGTGGGCTGAAGGGCCTTTATTGTGCCGTAGGTTTTCTATGTTTCTATGTTTTTGGAGACATACCGAATCTTCCGAAACTTCTAATGAAATACAGCTGAGGTCATGCCTTCTTTGTAGCTGTATCAATATGTTGGGTCCAGGTTAGACCCACAGAGATATTGACACCCAGAAACTTGAAATTGTTCACTCTTTCCACTTCTGATCCCTCTATGAGGGCTGGTGTCTGTTCCCTCATCTTACCCTTTCCTAAGTCCACAATAAGGTCTTCGGCCTTGCTGATATTGAGTGCAAGGTTGTTGTTATGGCACCACACAAATAACTGCTATATCCCACTCCTGACTGCCTTCTCATCATCATCTTAAATTCTGTCAATGATGGTTCTATCATCAGCATGTTTATAGATGGCATTTGAGCTGTGTCTAGCCACACCATCATGGGTGTAGAGAGAGTAGAGCACTGGGCTAAGCACATGTCCCAGAGGTGCACTGGTGTTGACTGCCAGCGAGGTGGAGATGCTGTTTCTGATCCGCAGATTGTGGTCTTCTGGTTAGGAAGCTGAGGATCCAGTATTTGAGGGAGGTACAGAAGGCCAGGTTCTGGAGCTTTTTGATCAGAACTGTAGGAATAATCATGTTAAGTGCTGAGCTATAGCCAGTAAACAGCATCCTGACATAGGTATTTACATTGTTTAGGTGATCTAAGGCCACGTGAAGAGCCAGTGAGATCGCGTCAATTGTGTGATAGGCAGATTGCAGTGGGTCCAGGTCCTTGCAGAGACAGGAGTTAATTCTAGTCATAACGAATGTCTTAAAGCACTTCTTCACTGTAAATGTAAGTGCTACTGGATGGAAGTAATTAAAACGACTCCCCTTGCTCTTCTTGTGTACTGTTATAATTGTTGCCTCTTTGAAGCAGGTGGGGACTTCGACTGTAGCAGTGAGAGATTGAAAATGTCTTTATAAGCCCCCGCCGGTTGTTTGGCAGAGGTTTTCTGAGCCCTTGCAGATACTCAATCAGGACCTGTTGCCTTGCGATAGTTCATTTTCTTGAGAGACAGTTTGATGGCAGCCTCTGAGGTAGAGGTCACAGGGTCACCAGGCGCTGCAGGGATTTGCACAGGTGCAGTTTTATTCTCCCTTTCAAAGCGAGCATAAAAGGCATTGAGCTCATCTGGGAGTGAAGCATCATGGTGTTGGGTTTCCCTTTGTAGGAAGTGATTCTGATAAAATGTGTGACAGAGGAGTAGAGGTCCTCAGGACAATTTTACAGCCATGCACTCTGATCTACTGTTAGTCTACTGATCGGTGAACATCTGATGGAAGCAGTTTAAGTCTGCCTCAAGCATCAGGGTTAATTGCATGAGAGGTAGGGTCAGCGTATATGGTAAAGGATTGGGATATATCTTTGTCACCTTCTGTGTGAGATCTGATAACCTGAAGGCATCAACTTCCAAGAAGCAGGGGTTGGCACGTAGAACTGTGTGGATGAAACAGTAACTGGGGATATGGTAACAGCATTTCTCTCAATTAAAAGAATGAACCTGTATTTGGTATCATTTATTTGGTACTAGAAGATCACTAAATCTTTAAATGAGGTCCAAACATGAAAGGTTTGGCCAAGATCTTTCCAAGCTGCTGCATAGACTGGCTGCATATCTAGTGCCAAACTAGATCTCTACCATATATGTTCTGCTTGGTATCGTTTCACACTTTTCATCTCAGCACAATAACTTACATTGACTGTATCATATAATAGGAATTAATGAAGGCAAATATTATTCACTCTAACCTGTAACGTTTACAATATTTCCATCAACCTGAAGAATTATTTCATCGTCATTAATAAGATTCCACTGAACCTGTAAAAAGAGAACAATTTCACTGCCTCTATTTAAACCAAGGACAGGTTCAAAATATTTGCAAATACAATTGTGTTCAGTCTATTAATTCCTTTAAAAAATCTGCTTTTTAAGACTCCTTTCTGTTATAGTTGCTGGGCTTTAAAGAAATATAGAAAAAAAAACTTCCTCTACTGCAGTTGACACATGCCCACTGAACTGCAATAAGCCTGAATAACCTGTTAAAAGTCTGATGCATTTCAATGTTTTGGTATGTTCCTATATAACAAGCAAGTTGGAGACGGTAGAAAGTCACTTAAGCATTGCACCACATTCACTGTTCAACAGCATAATGTCAAATATTTTACAGAATTTAGGGATCATTGTTATTTTTAAAAATAGAATATATTGAAGACACTGTGGTGAGATAAAAATTATCTACTAAACACTCTGAGCAGATTAGGTAGCAACTGTGGAGGAAGAAAATCCAATTAATGTACAATGACTTTTTCCAGGTTAAAAATTTCAACTGTATTTGAAATGAAGAATAAAATTCTAATTAGTAAATACAGATAATAAAACATTTATTTACTGGATCTTTTATTTACTGATGTCATCTCAAGCACTTCACAGAAGTTAGTATTTTTGGAAATATAATCACTCATGCATGCAAAATTAGCAGTAGGATTTTTCATTGTAATTTCCCACAAACAGCAACTAAATAAATGATCAATTAAGCTGCCTTTAGTGCTGTTAGTTGACACAGTACCACATGAATTTCTCAGGATATCTTTAATCACTTGAACAACAGTTATCTAAGTTTAATGTGTCAGATAATGCCTGTCTACAATTCCACAATTGCACTTCTAGGTGTTAGTCCAGATTAGGAGTTGAAATCCTGGACTGGGGCTTTAACGCAAGATTTTCCACCTATTGAAGAATGAGTGTGTGTAGCATTTAAAGAGATCAGACACTTCATCAATAAAATGAAAATGAATGTGAATCCCTTATAACTAATATGGATTACCTTTGTTCCATTGGGTCCTTCTGCTGCCAATGCTATGAAGTTTGTTGCATCTGATGTTCTGTTTTCTCCCGCTCTGATGGTTCGACCCTGTAATCTGAATACAACCGTATCATTTTCATCTCTCACATTTAATAAGGTGAACTCGCCCAGACCATTAAATGTGTATTTTACTCCATCCAGGGACACCACGTGAGGATCTCCAAAAAAGAAACCTGGTAGATTTAAACAAAACAAGTATTTTTAACTAAGAAGAAAGCCACTTGAGGAACTGCAGCTCTTCCTGTTGCATTGGAATGGCAGTGGTAAACAACTGAATTGGAAGGAGTCTTATCTTTTGCTCATTTCACACTGATTTTATTCATGTTGGCTTTGGAGATCCATGCCTGCAGCTCTCAGTCAAGGGCAAGTAACTTAAACTAAAATATAATAGATTGACTTTGATCAACTTTGAGCAGGTTTTCAAAGTCACTTAATTCCATCTTACTTCGGATTTATGTGGACAAAACAGCACAGTTTTATCCTACGATCTCTGATTTTTTTAAAAACACATTTTTACTACACTGATCTTTATTTATGTAAGTTAAAAATTTGTATTTAAGTATTCTCTATCATTGAAGAAAGTGAAGTTGAGGATTTTGATAACCATATCATAGGATGTAATTATCAACACCCTGAAGTAGATAATTGGAAAATAAAGATGACCTTCTACATCTGTATACATGGTTGTTTAACTCACAATGATATCTCTCGGCCATCCAGAATCTATGTAGATATTTTTCTTTTTTATTCAGTAGGGGCAGGGAGGCAGGTAACCGGTTACATTAATGTGCCAGTTGCATGAGCATTGCTCAAAAAAAGTGCTGTACATCACACACTATATTTCTGGAATAAATCTTTAAATAAATTGCTGAATGTGTGTGTTGCTGAAATATGACATCTCCTTACCCTTTTAAGGAATGTGAACAATTCACACTGCAATTCTATACTTAAAGCTAAACATTATTAATGTAAACTACCACAGAACTAAATCAAATGAATGGTAGTATTTGCCATCATGTGAAGTACCAAAACATCAAAGAGGATGTTGCTACTAATCAATTTACAATTGCACTGCCCTTATATATAAATGTAAAAAAACTAAAAATGTCTGTTCACACATATTTTTCTGAAATAAAGTTCACTGTTTGAGTAATATCCAGAATCTGCATAGACTTTTAGCCTGGATTTGGCTAATGCTTAAAATTAAATCATAATTCTCATTGTCAAAGGGACAGTGGAATTTATTCACTATGTTCTGGATATTCATCAGTTCTCCAGAACTCTACTGACTCAAAGTCAATGGCTGAGAAAATTTAGACTTACTAGAAATTTTTCAACAGTTGCATGAGAATCTTGGATGCATAGATATCAGAAAAACAAGATTTTATAGTGATAGCCAAGATCAGAATTCACTTAAAGGTGTTGTGACATGCAAGTGTGTATCTTTATTTGAAATCATATTAGACTTGTGCCGGCCCCTATGAAATTAATTTTGAGGGAAAATGAATGATCAAGGTAAACCACTGATAGTCTGCAGATCAATTTATGCTGAGACTCCACTAATTACTGGTTCAGAAAGCCAATTTTTTCTTTCTTAGAAGCAGGGCCTAGGTCACAGATCCAACATCATGTCAACCTTGGCATTAATTCCAAAATCCCCATTGATTTTAACAGTGACTCAATGTTTGAAGGTTTGGAATGAAAGAGTGAGTCAAGACTAATAGGCACTGGAGAAGTTTTTTCCCTACTGCGGTCACGTTGCTGAACAGTTAACTGCCGGTTAACTGTCGGCTAACTATTACTTGGATTGTACTACCTGTATGTATAATCTATATTTTCACTTATATTTATCATTATTATTGTTATGAGCAGAGAGACAACATCTGCCGGAAGTAAATTCCTTGTATGTGCACAGGTACTTGGCGATTAAAGTCTGATTCTGATTCTGATTAATGATTATCTCTCTGTTTATATGTCTTAATTAACTTAATTATTTTAAATGAAATGAAATCATTGAATTTTTAAAATCAGTACACTGTCCATGGCCTTGTCAACTCTGAATCTCAGGATGCAGTGAGCCAGCATAGTGAACTCTCTACATCAAGGTGTGTAGGGATGACAGACCTGGTCCCGTGTGCTCAGTTTTCTTGTGACAGTAAATAGTTAAACTACTTTTAACAAAGTTGGCAAAATCAGTAAGATGAAAGAACGGCTTACTACCTTTTATCAAAAGTAAATGGTACACAATATACCCATACACTTTATATCAAATACATTACCTATCCTTGGGGGAATGTATCCAAAGCAATAATCTAGTGGTCTCCTCGAACGGTAAAGCCAACAGAAATAATAATCGCCAGAGTCTCTGCAGCAGTCGTTGTATGGATCAACTTCATTCTCTGAATAATTTGACGGTGAAAAATTATTAGTGATTAAAAGTGATCATATGAAAACATGCTCTGCACTGCTTGGAGTAATGCTGGCGAAATACATTTCCTACTTTAGTAACTTTAGTAAATATTATTAAAACAAATGACTTATTCAAAGGAATGGAATACTAAAGAACAGTTCTAGTTATCTGCACATAACTGGAACAGCTCCTTGCTCTCAAAAATGATTTATCCATGATATTAGCAAGGCTACATTTGGAAAATTATGTTCAGTTTTGGTTACCCTTCTACAAAAAAGATGTATTCAGCTGGAAAATGTGCAAGGAAATTTGAGAGGATGTTATTGGGTCTAGAGGGACAAAGTTATGGAAAGAATGAGTAGATGGGACTTTTTCATCGGAGTGGCCTTATGGAGGTGTACAGAATCGTGACAGGTGTAGGTAGGGTCAATGCACACAGTCTTTATCCCATGATTGGGGAATCAAGAACTTGAGGGGAGAAATTTAAAATGAATCTGAGCAAAAGATCTTTCACCTAGTACATGGTGACTATATGGAATGAGCCAACAGTGGAAGTGGTTGAGGCAAGCACATTAGCAATATTTAAATGGCACTTAGATAAGTAAATAGATAGGAAGGTTTAGACGGATATTGACCAAATGTGGGAAACTTGGTCAGTATAGATTAGTTTGGCCAAAGGGAATGTTTCTGTGCTGTATGACAACTTGACTGAAACTGTGACCGAATTTTATAGTGGGATATTCAGCATCTAGTTAAGCAATTCCTTGGAATATTATTGTACCAGAAGTCTTGGTAGATATTGGCACTAATGACATAGGTAGACAAGGTGAGAAGGTCCTGAAGAGAAATTTTAGGGAACTAGGTAGAAAGCTTAGAAACAGGAGTTCCAGGGTAGTAATCTCTGGATTGCTTCCTGTGCCACGTACCAGTGCGGATGACTGATGCAGGGGCAGGGGTTCAGATTTATGGATCATTAGGATCTCTTTAGGGGAAACTAAGACCTGTAACAAAAGGATGGGTTACACCTGAGCCCAAGGGGATCCAATATCTCTCTGGGCAGATTGGCTTGAGTTGTTCAGGTGGGTTTAAACTAATTTGGTAGGAGAATGGGAACTGGAATGATAGTGCTGGAGATGAGGTAATTGGTTTACAAACAGAGGCAAGGTGTAATGAGATTTCTAGCAAGGAGAGACTGATGATAGGGCAGAATTGCAGTCAACAGGATGAGCTGCAATGTAAAAGGTGGACAAAATCAAGAAAAGTGAATAAAGGACTGAAGGTGTTATATTTAAATGTCATGCAGCATACCAAATAAGGTCGATGAGCTTGTAGCACAGTTACAGATTGGCAAGTATGATGTGGACATTACTGATTTATGGCTAGAAGAAGATTATAGCTTGGAGCTTAATGTTTAAGGATATACATTGTATGGAATGGATAGTCAGCAAGACTGAGGGGGTGCCGTGGCTCCACTGGTGAAAAATGAAATTAAATCATTAGAAAGAGCTCACATAGGGTAGGAATGTGTTGAATCATTGTGGATAGATCTAAGGAACTGAAAGGGTAGAAAGACACTAACGGGAGTTATATACACACCCCCAAAAAACAGTACAGACATGATATACAAGTTACAATGTGAGATAAAAATGTATGCCAAAGGGAAGTGTTATAATAGTCACACGGGATTCGTTTCATGGGTGGATTGGGAAAATTGGATTGGTGCAGGATTACAAGCAGCTCGTGGTTGATCCTACAAGGGGATCAGCTATTATGGATTGGGTGTTGTGCAATGAATCGGAAATGATTAGAGAGCTTAAGGTAAAAGAATCCTTGGGGCAAGTGATCATAATATGATTGAATTCAACCTGATATTTGATAAGGAGAAGCTAAAGTCAGGTGTATCAGTATTACAGTGGAGTAAGGGGAATTAGAAACATGAGAGATGTATTGGCTAGAATTGATTGGAAAAGAACACTGGCAGGGATGATGGCAGTGCAGCAATGGCTGGAATTTCTGGAAGCAATTCAGGATGCACAGGATATATACATCCCAAAGAGGAAGAAGTATTGTAAAGGAAAGATGATCACCTGGCCAGGCTCCTTTCTCAATGCAAGGTCTTATGATCTCTTACCTAATTGGACTATCAGCATATTATTTCAAGAAATCCTCCTGGATTCACTTAACAAATTCTGCCCATCTAAGGTGCTTGTGCTAAGAGAGAACGACTGCATCTTTCCATAATCTGCTTGCATATGCATTTTACTAGATACCGCTGGCCATTGGGAATCCAATAGCATGATCCCATTGTTTTGATCTCACTTTTCCTCTTCCTGTGTTTTGACCATATGGCCTCACCAGATGAGCCTGTCACGATGACTTTCTCAGGTCTAGTTGCTGTTCTCCGTGCTCAGTAATGCAACTACCACAGTTCTTTAACATCCCTCCCTAACACAATCTGAAACTTCTAAATCTGGGAAAGTTACACTGACAGACCTGCTTCTCTCAACCAAATTTCTGCAAAGCATAATTTCATGCACCACTTCAGGCTCTAAGCTCATCAACCTCACCCGATATTCTTCTTGCATTAAAAATAAATACTCCTCAGACCTTCAATCCCACACGTTCATTAATCTATCCTCGCCTGCGCTTTCTTTTAGATGTACTTGAGCCAACAACGACCTTCTTCTCAATTCTGCACCTGCTCTCGTTCCCACTCTTCTACCACAATAGTTTAAAACTGCCCAAGTGTCACTAGCAACCTCCCTGCAAGGATAAGTGAAATCAATATGATGGCAAGGATATTAGATGTAGAGTAACTTGCTCTTCTTGTACATGTCCTATCTTCCCAGAAAGTGAGCCCAAAAGATCCAGGTATCTTAAGTTCTTCCTCCTGCACCATTTCTTTAGCCATGCAATCAACTGCATTATCTACAATCTGACTGACTAAGGACTTTCTGTTGAGTCTAGACAGCTTCTCTCCAAGTTCAATTCAGACTTCTTCCCCGTTTCAACAAATATTCAGTGAAGACTGGTGACAAGGGACTATATCAGCTTAGAGCACATGACTTTATAAGGAATAAACCAGACACAGAAGGCCTAGTCACTCATCTTGGATATAATTTTTATGTATTATTCACGTGGGTGCTTGGCTTATATAGAAACAACAGATGAAACCAGAGTGACATGCATCCATTTAAGAGATGCAGTAATTTCATGGGAACTGAAGTGAAGATCAATTAAGGCTTAAAGGCTCTATAAAATTGCAGGGAAATAAAAGCATTAGCTGCATATGCTACTTTATCACAGAGTATAACATTTCTTATATAAATGCATATTGCATGATTTCTGTAATTTCGTGTGACAACCCATGTTACTATTTGAAGTATTTTACCTTATATTAGCAGAAGAGTTGTCTAGTTTCAATAAACTTTGAAAGTAAATTCTAAGTTGTCTACGCTGTCTACTCAGACAGGTTCCAAAATGATGAGGGAGTATATTGGGGAGTATACTACAACTTTAATTAATTTTTTTTAATATCACTTCCAGAGCACTCCTGAAATTGGCACCTGAGTTTTGCGTGCTGCTCCAGCTGGATCAGCAGTGCTAGAGTCAGAACTAATTCCAGTAGCTTAAAATATTTTCCTACATTTTTTCAGATCTGAGACTTCCTTTCTTGAAAATACATGGCTATGTGAATATGGAACAAGTTTAAAATGCATCTTCATCACAATCATATTAAATACTTAAATAGTGCAAAATAGTAGAATAAAACTGTATGTGCAGAACTTGATATAGATTTATCATTTATTTCAACGTTATAAACATATTTATTTATTTATTTATTCAAAGTTAAACAATTAAAGAATTGTATTTTAAGCAAAAGTCTGATTCATAATATAATTACTAAGGAAATAATTGCCCATTATTATTAGCTGATGTGCTTCCTTGGTCTTTTTAATAATATTTTAAAATATTATTTAAGTAACTTCTATTTATTCTTACCACTATAGGTTCTTTGCTCTCTTGGTAAATAAACATTGTAATAATAATTTAATTGCCAAAGATAGTAATAGTATCCCCTCCAGATCCAAGGCCAAAAGTTGAAGCCAGTCCAAGGTGCTGGAAGAAATCGTTCTTTTTCACCATAGATCAGACCACCAGAAAATGAATAATAACATCTCACTCCTGAGCCCAGCCAGTTAGGGAATCGGCTTTGGAAAGTCCAATATTTATCTGAAAAAAAAGTTATTTTTCCACATTTAATTTGCTTAAACTGCTCACTTGTCTCACATTACAACCTACATTAATTCACCTCCAAAATAACTCCAAGTAACTGGCTCTCATTTTAGATTGTTCAAGTCATCCTTACATTGCTTACAATAAATGATGTTCTTTAAAAGAGAAAACATGAGGAAATTTGCAGATGCTGGAAATTCAAACAACACACACAAAATTCTGGTGGAACACAGCAGGCCAGGCAGCATCTATACGGAGAAGCACTGTTGACGTTTCGGGACGAGACCCTACGTCAGGACTAACTGAAGATACAGATACTAAGAGATTTGAAAGTTGTGGGGGGAGGGGGAAATGTGAAATGACAGGAGAAGACCGGAGGGGGTGGGCTGAAGCTAAGAGCTGGAAAGGTGATTGGCGAAAGTGATACAGAGCTGGAGAAGGGAAAGGATCATGGGACAGGAGGCCTCGGGAGAAAGAAAGGGGGAGAGGAGCACCAGAGGGAGATGGAGAACAGGCAGAGTGATGGGCAGAGAGAGAGAAAAAAACAAACAAATAAATATGTCAGGGATGGGGTAAGAAGGGGAGGAGGGGCATTAACAGAATTTAGAGAAGTCAATGTTCATGCTATCAGGTTGGAGGCTACCCAGCCGGTATATAAGATGTTGTTCCTCCAACCTGAATGTGGCTTCATCTTGATAGTAGAGGAGGCCATGGATAGACATATCAGAACGGGAACGAGATGTGGAATTAAACTGTGTGGCCACTGGGAGATCCTGCTTTCTCTGGTGGACAGAGCATAGGTGTTCAGCGAAACGGTCTCCCAGTCTGCGTTGGGTCTCACCAATATATAAAAGACCACACCGGGAGCACTGGACGCAGTATACCACACCAGCCGACTCACAGGTGAAGTGTCGCCTCACCTGGAAGGACTGTCTGGGGCCCTGAATGGTGGTGAGGGTGGAAGTGTAAGGGCAGGTGTAGCACTTGTTCCGCTTACAAGGTTAAGTGCCAGGAGGGAGATCGGTGGGAAGGGATGGGGGGGGACGAGTGGACAAGGGAGTTGCATAGGGAGCGATCCCTGTGGAAAGCAGAACGGGGGGGAGGGAAAGATGTGCTTGGTAGTGGGATCCCATTGGAGGTGGCAGAAGTTACAGAGAATTATACGTTGGACCTGGAGGCTAGTGTGGTGGTAGGTGAGGAGATGGGGAACCCTATCCCAGGTGGGGTGGTAGGTGAGGAGATGGGGAACCCCATCCCGAGTGGGGTGGTGGGCGGATGTGGTGAGGGCAGATGTGCGGGAAATGGGAGAGATGCATTTGAGAGCAGAGTTGATGGTGGAAGAAGGGAAGCCCCTTTGTTTATAAAAGGAAGACATCTCCTTCGTCCTGGAATGAAAAGCCTCATCCTGAGAGCAGATGTGGCAGAGACAGAGGAATTGTGAGAAGGGGATATCATTTTTGCAAGAGACAGGGTGGGAAGAGGAATTGTCCAGGTAGCTGTGAGAGTCTGTAGGCTTGTCATAGATATCAGTAGATAAGCCGTCTCCAGGGATGGAGACAGAAAGATCAAGAAAGGGGAGGGAGGTGTCGGAAATGGACCAGGTAAATTTGAGGGCAGGGTGAAAGTTGGAGGCAAAGTTAATGAGCTCAGCATGCATGTTCCTTCAAAGTTTCTTGTCAAAATTTTCATCATTTTATTAATTCCATGTGTTCAAGACATGGACTTAAATATCAAATCCAAATTGACCCTGACCTGACTGGTTTGCTAGTGCTTTTCATAAGTATTTTTAAAGGTCGATCTCATTGTTGAAGATCTTAGGCCAGATGGGATAAAGGCTATAACAAATCAGCCACTTCATTTTCATTATTACTGATTTAAGCTGCTGCTATGAGATTCTGATATATGTCCACATCTTTCAAGATATCCCATTAACCATAGGTACTCCAGTGCAGTATATCCTTAGGTGGTGTTCATTGTAAACACAAATTTCACTGTATGTTTCAGCAGAGATGTGATATATAAATGAATTTGAAACTGAATCAATAGTCTTTATGGATTTCTTGATTACAATCCTACATTTCCACATCATATACTCCACAATGATCTGTTGGATCATTGGTCCCTTTGGGTCATTTCACCATAGATGACAGAACCTTCGATTACCTATCACCAGACAAGGATCCTGTCTGCACCCTTCCATATCACAATTTTCACTCTTATGGAAATGCTTAAAACTTCTTTCAACCAACTTTTTAAACTTTACCCAATACCTCTACTTAACTGTTTCTTTGCATTTTATATTACCATGAGAGTTTTTTGTTAAAGAAATGATTGCTATAAATTCCTAGAAACAGCAATGAAGAATCCTTCTAGATCTGTGTGAGTCTCTACCCGAGACTTGCACAGTTTCCAGGGACAGAGATGGTAGACCTTCATTTCTGCCCTAAACAGCCGTGGCATAATGGGCTGTAATTTCAACCACTAATTCCATAAAAATAAGTGAATGAGAGTAGAGAAGTAATTTTTCTTTCTTTAATTAGATTGGGTCATCAGTTTCTGCTGGGATTACATGTAATTGAAACAAAATCAGATTGCATATTTGGGAATATGTAATGCTAATCGACATGCAGTTAAAAACTGTTTTTCATTTTAAATCCCTCAAATACATCCTTTCCATTATACTTCTTACAACAGAGAAGATTAAAGAGGTCTCTGATCAGAGGACGCAGACTTAGAGTAAATGGCAAAAGACAAAGTAGTGGCGTGCAGGAGGAGAATTTTGAATATGTGACTTAAAAGTGGTGGAGATGGACTCAAACCTAACTTTAGAAAGATAACTGGATAAATATTTGAAGGGGGACAATGTGCACAGGTGTGGAAGAGTAGTGTAGAGGAGCGTATTTGACGGATAGCCCTTGCTATGTTTGTTCTTTGCAAAGACAAACAACACAGGTAAAAACACTAGAACTATTTTATTTACCGACTTACAGCAACGTATTTAGCTCCAGCTCCAGCATCTGTGACGAGCTCACCTGCATCATTCCCAGTTCTGGGTGAACCACCCGCATTGCCCACTGGGAAATTATATTGTTCTGCATCTGCTGTGTTTGTGTTGGCCTGATGTCTATTTAATCCTAGTCATACTAGTTTTTGAACAGTTGTACAGCAATATAAATGCTTAGGCTTAAAGCTGTAACTTGAATGCATGGGGAACATAGTGTTTCCACTCAAGGTTCTGAGCCTGAAGGCACTAATGATACATTAGAATAAATATTGAAACATCTGGAAGCAGCACAAGCTATATGCATTGCATGTGCAATAAACACCAATTCTGCATGTTTCCTTCTATTCAGAATTTCTTGCATTATTTTTGATCACATGAACACAAAATAAGGAAATTAATCATTACCTTGAGTCTCTTTAACTTCAAATCCATAAGACTTTATATTTCCTCCCCATGTAAAGGAATTATCAAAAATAGCCTGCCAAAATGAACAGGGGCAAGGCGAAGTGTAGAAGCTCCAATAGGGGAAAGGTTCACTTAAGTACCAATCAACACATTTTTGTCTTGGGTTTCTTGTATTTATCGTATTACTTTCCAAACGGTAAGCCCACTGTCCATTTTTACCTATGAAGAGGGAGATTGCACAAATTAAAAGAGCAAAACTATTCAAAATTAAATTATAGCCATACAACAGCAGAGTAGAAGTTGTCCTTGAAACTAAGAGTGCAAACATGAGGAAATCTGCAGATACTGGAGATTCAAGCAACACACACAAAATGCTGCAGGCCAGGCAGCATCTATAGGGAGAAGTACAGTTGATGTTTCAGGCCGAGACCCTTCATCAGGACTGAAACTAAGAGGATGTGTTTTCATGATTTTGTATTTTCTGCCCAATGGGAAAGAGAAAGAGAGAACATTTTTGGAGTGGGTACCTTCCACTAAAACTGACTTGGGCCATTTTTGACTTTTCTTTCCACTTCAAGATTGCTTTGTTTCCATCTCAGGCAATAAACTATTGATTGACAAATACTATCAATCTACTAACTCCAAAAGCTTCACCAATTGGAGGGAGGGAGGGAGGGAGAAAGGGAGGGGGAGGGGGAGAGGTACAGCACAAGCAGCTGACTGCTGAGTTGCCTGGTTACTATGGTGGAGAGAGGTGGAGTTATTTGATGGACAACAAATGTTATGGCAAAGAGTGATTGGCAGAGAGAGAAAAAAAGGGGGAGGTAAAATAAATAAATCAGGGATGGGGTAAGAAGGGGAGGAGGGGCATTAACGAAAGTTAGAGAAGTCAATGTTCATGCCATCAGGTTAGAGGCTGCACAGACAGGATATAAGGTGTTGTTCCTCCAACCTGAGTGTGGCTTCATCTTGACAGTAGAGGAGGCCATGGATAGACATATCAGAATGGGAACGAGACATGGAATTAAAATGTGTGGCCACTGGGAGATCCTGCTTTCTCTGGTGGACAGAGCATAGGTGTTCAGTGAAACGGTCTCCCAGTCTGCGTCGGGTCTCACCAATATATAAAAGGCCACACCGGGAGCACTGGACACAGTATACCAGACCAGCCGACTCACAGGTGAAGTGTCGCCTCACCTGGAAGGACTGTCTGGGGCCCTGAATGGTGGTGAGGGAGGAAGTGCAAGGGCAGGTGTAGCACTTGTTTCGTTTACAAGGATAAGTGCCAGGAGGGAGATCGGTGGGAAGGGATGGGGGGGACAAGTGGACAAGGGAGTCGCGTAGGGAGCGATTCCCTGCAGAAAGCAGGAAGGGGGGGAGAGGAAGATGTGCTTGGTGGTGGGATCCCGTTGGAGGTGGCTGCTTGGTAGTGGGACCCTTGCCTGGGTGGTAGTTCCCTTGAAGATGGTCCCCTTTGTGAAAAGTTACTGTTGGTGATAATCCATATATGGAATCTGTTTGAGTATCCTGTGGCCACCACTTTGAGATGTCCCGTAGCTGAATTTGGGTGTGGTACCACTTGTGTTGAAAGGCTATTCGTTGAAGATCACTGTTGGTGATATTTTGTGTGTGGAGTGGAACAACTTCAGAGATAAAAACTAATGCTATTGTTATTTTGTATTGCTGTTGTGGAATCTGTGGAATATCAACGTAATTGCCTCCTCACAACATTTGCCTTTGGATTACAAATACCTCGCATTAATTAGCCTGTGAACTGAACTTTTCTCTTACACACCATTATAAGACTGTATCACTTACCACCTGAGCTTGAATAAGTTTGGGAACTTTATTTATTTTACACCTATATATGCATAACTCTTGATTTACCTGGTTTAAGTTACTATATGATGTAGTTACAAATCAAACAACAAAACCAGACTCCAGGTGTGTTCTATTACTGCTGATACTTTTACAGTCTTGCATATACATAACACCTTCTATAAGCCCATAAGACACAGGAGCAGAGTTAGGCCACTTGGCCTATTGAGCCTGCTCCACCAGTCCATCAAGTCTGACTTATTATCCCTTTTTCCCATAGTCTTTGATGCCCTTAATAATCAAGAACCTATCAACCTCCACTTTAAATATACAAAATGACTTGGCTCTAAAGCTATCTGTGGCAATGCATTTCACAGGTGCACCACCCTTTGGCAAAATGAATTCTTCCTCATCTCTGTTCTAAATAGATGTCCTTCTATTCTGAGGCTATTCCCTCTGGTCCTAGACTCTCTGTGTCTACTATATCTACAGTGGTTGAAACAGCTTTTTCTCATAATTCCTTCATGTCTTGTACTCCTGCTCTCATCCCTTCTGGCACCCCTCCAAACAGAACAGTGATAGCAGTCTCCTGGTCCTCATCCTTCACTATAGCAGCCCGCACATCCAGCATATTACCCTTCATCCCTTCCACCAGCTGCAACTGGATCCATTTCTTCCCGACTCCACTCTTTCCTGCCTTGCTCTGTGACTGCCTAAACCGCTCACCCCCTACCCACTCTCCCTGACCCTTTCCCCTGCAACTGTAATATGTTCAACACATATTCCTTGATATTTTCCGTCACCACTGTCTCCATGTTCATCCTCTCCGCCTCTCTGAATCCACCTTCACTTGTTTTGTTTGTTCCCATCTATCACACATTTACCTCTGTCTCTTGACTTCACACTTCCCTTCCCCACTTTGCTCCATCTGACCACAATCCTTCACCACTCCGCTGTCCATCTACCACCCACCAACCTCTATCTCCCTGTTCCACCCTTCCCTTCTCTACCTTGCTCAATCTGACCATCATTCTTCGCCATTCCACAGTCCATCTATCACCCATTACCTCACCACTCCCCTCCCCTCTATACGCTGGCTATCTTTCCTCTCCACTCTCAGTTCTGATGAAGGTTTGAGACCTGAATCTTTGATAATTCTTATATACAGATGATGCTTTTAGCTAAAAGTTTCCATCACCATTTTAAAGGTAATAGAATTATGGCTGTTCCCTAACTGCTCTCTCACTGACTTGCTCAGCCGCATTTCCCAAGAGTTCACGTGCTGTTATCCTCTCTCTACCAGTGTGTTATGAAGGTACCACAGCTCTGAGGGGCCGAAGGAGCGGGAGCAGCCCCCTCCTTCTGGAGAATCGTAAGAGCACCCGTTGAAGGGGGGGGGGGTCAGTAGACCCAGTCGGAGAGAGAGAGAGAGAGAGAGAGAGAGAGAGAGAGAGAGAGAGAGAGAGAGACGTGCCAAGTTGCAGGTACCACCAGCGATACAGAATAAAGACTATCTCTCATGGAGACCACGTGTAAAGCCCTCGGGCAAGGTGGGCTGGTTGAGAGAGAGATTGCATCATCCCAAACTGATTGACACCTGCGACCCCGTGAGGAAGTATAAAGGAGAGTCTCAGGGGGACAGCCCCTCAGACGCACCAAGAAGACACGAGAGTGTCCCGCAGCAGCGGGAAGCCATTCTGAAGGAAGCCATGTGCTTTAGATTCCGGGATTGGAATTTGTGGCTGGAATCACAGGAAACCGCTTTTAACTAACATCGAGGAGAGGAAACCAACGCACCCCCGATTTTCACGGAAGATTCATCGAGAATCGGCAAGTTCTTTCTCTTCTCCCCCCCAATCTCTCTCTCTCAGACGCCCCACGCCAAAACCCAGCGATTTTCAAAGAGCTGAGGCCAGCAGACTTTCAGAGTGACTTTTATATTTCCAACGGACAATCTATTAACCCCTAGACATCAGCAGAGCTCATTTAAGAATGATGATTATTAATATACCCGCACTTTAGATTGAGTAATGACAATGTGACTTATCTGAATGTATGTATTAACCCTACCTTTGTGTCCCTTTACGAATAAAACGTTTGAAAATAGTGACAACAGACTTCAACAGACCTCTCTATCTTTGCTGGTAAGTTATCCAGTTACGGGATACGTAACACAGGGTCACCTACAGAATGCAGGACAGAACTGTCCTGGCACACTTAACAAATTCTGTCCCACTCCCTTAGCACTACAGCAGTCCCAGTCAATATTCATCATCATCATCATCATATGCCATGTTGAACAATGTGGGCTACATTGGTCTCTATGTATGGCCATGATTGCCCTTGGCAAATTTCTCTACAGAAGTGGTTTGCTGTGAACTTTTTCTGGGCAGTGTCTTTACAAGACGGGTGACTGCAGCCATTATCACTACTCTTCTGAGATTGTCTGCCTGGCATCTGTGGTCGCATAACCAGGACTTGTGATATTCACCAGTTGCTCATACGACCTGCTCCCACAGCTTCATGTGACCCTGATCGGGGAGCTAAGCAGGTGCTACGCCTTGCCCAAGGGTGACCTGCAGGCTAGCAGAGGGAAAGAGTGCCTTACGCCTGCTTTGGTAGCGACATATCTTCACCTCACCACTCAGTAGTCAATATTAGGGTAGTTAAAATCAGCTTTTGTTACAGCCATATTATTGCTTAAGCTGTCTGTCAACTCTCGGCATATTCATATGTCTGGTCAAAAACATTTCTCTCATTTTGAGGTGAAAAAGTTGCAATTTTCAAGCAAACTTGTAATTCACAAAGGCTAATGGCTATGAAATAATTAAGTGTGGGGAAGAATTTCAATGCTTTATCTGTTACAAATATACAAGAGTGTATCATTACTGAGTAACACTCTAATCATTGATTAGGGAGCAATAATACCAGTGTTCATCATAGATATAAGAGAAGAAACCCCAAAGTTGTATTGTTGAAAGAATAGATTCAGTTATGATCAAATTATCATTGCAAGCATTAGCTGCTAAAACAAATTGCTGAACATCATTTTATTAGCAGATTTTACAAATCTATATGACATTATTCAAGAGAACAGCCTCTACGGATGACTGACCCTTTAAAAGAGTGATATATCCATCAGCCTAGTTGCATTTACTTTTACCATTAACGTGTCTCACCTGTTTTTTCTCCAGGATATTTATCGGGACGGTAGATTTTTTCAGGTGGTACAAAAAATCTGGTCTGAGGATCATTAAAGGATAAGGATGTAGTTTCACTATAAATAGAAGCAATTGAAATAGAATCAATTTATAATACAGTGAACGTGAGCCAAGCAGAAAAGCTTTGACGAAAGCTCAATAGAATGAACATTCCAGATAAATAATTCATTATAGTAATGGGCTTAAATGCCAAGAAATAGTAGTCACAAGTTAGATTTTTATTTCAATTGTTCTCCTTCACTTCAAATGAAACAACTACAATAATGGCCAGGATTTTGGCGTCACTATAAACTTCGATGAAAACAGCTTCAACTTGGAGAAACTGCTGGGGATTTCTTCTGTGAAGTGCCCTTCAAAATCATTGCAATTGTAAGTCTGACATCCTCTGAAATCGTCAAGACTACCCCATCCTCAAGATCACAAAATAATCAAATGAAAGTTTATGCTATATCCCTAGATGATCTGATCACCTACAAATATTTTGAAAGACTCCAAGAAAAGTTTAAAACATGTAACCAATTTGAAAAATCTAAATTAACATGCCATTCATTAAATTTTAATGAATGTTATAATAAAATTAAACACTTCATAAATAAGCAATTTAAACTCTCCTCTCTTGGTCTCTGACAACCATCCTCTTCTATTATAATCAAAGAAGAAATGCCTGGCGAATCCTCTGATCTGAATTCAGACTTTAATTAGATTGGCAGCGGGATAGATCATGAACAATGGAGAGGCTGGCAGGAAATTGGGAGATCATTCTGTAGGCAGCAAGGGAATATGTAATATTCAGGATAGTGGGGAACACATAAGGTGAAAGGGAAGAATGCTGTATTAGATTGCATTGATTTTGATTTCAATGCAAAAGGCTTAACAGGTAAGACAGGAGAACACATGGTATGGATTGGTTCTCGGATATTATTGTCGTAACCAAAACATGGCTGAGAGAAGGACGTGATTAACAGCATAATGTTCCAAGATACAGCTACTACAAGTGTGACGGAGGTATGGGCACAAGAAGAGGAGAGCTACCTCTTTAATAGGGAGGGCATGACAACAATGCTTTGAGGGGATACTCCTGGGGGATCATCCAGTGAGGCTAAATGTGTAAAACATAAAAACAAGAAGAGGTCAGTTGTTATTTCTAAGTATTACCCATTTAACCTCACAGGATAATGTATAGAAGGTGCCTCGATAATCAATGGGAATTAGAGGAACAGATGTTTAGAGGGACAGCAGACAGTTGTTAAAATGTTAGGGGCAAATTAATGGAAGATTTTAACTTCCCTAATATTGATTGGGCTTCTTTTTGTGCAAAGGGCTTGGATAGGATGGTACTTATAAAATGCATCCAAGAAGTTCCCTTAATCTATAAACAGAGTGCCCTAAGGGAGAAGGTGTAACAGTTGAGCTCGTCTTAGGGAATGAGGTAGACCAGATGACTGAATTGTTAGCCAGGGAGCACTTTGGGTCCAGTGACCATACATCATTTTAGTTCTAAAATATTTATGTTGAAAGATAGCGTGGCTCCACAGGCTAAGGTCCTAAACTGAAGCTGGACAGTCTTGCAGGAATGACACTGGATCTTGCAGAGGTTGAGTGAGACTTTTTTGTTGGTTAGAGGTTGAGAGGATGAATAGGAGATTTTTTTTAAAAGTGTGATAGTAAGAGTCCAGGAGCAGCATGTTTCTATTAAAGTGGAGAGCAAGGCTGACAAGTTCAAGAAACCATAGCTGATGGAAGATATGGAGGTTCTGTTCAGGAAAAGGAAGAAGGCAATTAAGAACCAGTGAAATCCCTCAATGATCATAAGTGTAGGAATACATTCAGAGAGAAGTCAGCAAAACAAGGGTATGAGATGAATCTGACAAGCAAAGTTAAGAAAAATTCCAAGAGATTCTATAGTTAGATAAAGAGTGAAAGTGTGGCTAGGGCAAGAATAGATTTTCTTAAATTTCAGCATGGCCATCAATGAGTGGAGCTACAGGAGACTGGTGAAATTTTGAATGAATATTTCTCAATACTATTCATCAGATAAATAATGGATGCTATAGAAATGAGGAAAGTAAGTGATGTTGTCCTGGACTGAATTCAAATTACCAGGGAGGAGTGTTTGGATGCTTTAAAATGCATT
Organism: Hypanus sabinus; assembly: GCF_030144855.1. Classification (NCBI taxonomy): domain Eukaryota; kingdom Metazoa; phylum Chordata; class Chondrichthyes; order Myliobatiformes; family Dasyatidae; genus Hypanus; species Hypanus sabinus. Next base: position 38,282,045 of record NC_082707.1, read on the forward strand.
AAGACAGATAAATAACCTGACTGAGTGCATCCTGTGGGAAGTTATTGCGGAAATCCTTACATAGATATTTGCTTCGTATTTAACTACAGATGAAGTTCCAGAACTTCACCAGTGGCTCAATTTAGTACAATTATTTAAGGAAGACAGCAAAAATAAGACAGGGAACTGCAAGCCAGTGCTTCCAACATCAGTGGTGAGTATTTACTGGAGAAGCTACTGAGGGACAGGAAGTATCAACATTTGGATGGGTATGGTTTAATTAGGGATAGGCGGCATGGATTTGCGCATGGGAAATTGTGACGGATAAATTTGAAGGGACAGTTTTTGAAGGGATAATCCAGATGAGAGAACAGGGTATGGCAGTGTGTATATGGACTTTAGCAAGGGCTTTGACAATGGTAAGATAATCTGGAATGTTAGATTGTATGTGATACAGGAAGACATTATTGGCTCAATGATAGGAAGTACAGGGTGATGGTAGATGGCTGCTTTTCGGATTAGGGACTCGTGACTATTACAGAGATAGATACTTTATTGATCCCACAGGAAATTACAGTGTCACAGTAACATTACCAGTGCACAGATATACAAATATTAGAAGAGAAGTAAGAAAAAATAAAAAAAATTACCTCAAACAGTCTAACAGAAGGGGTCATCATTATAGTTTGACTGAGCATAGTGCCTAATGGCCAAGGGTCAGAATGATGTCAGAGAGCACTCTTTGGAGCAGTGCACTTGTCATAGTCTATTAATAAATTACTGTTACTAATGGTGTGCAGCAGAAGTTGGTGCTGCCACCTTTGTTATTTTCATAAATGATGTGGATATGCACATACTGTACAGTGCATGGTTATATGGACGATACCAAAATAGATGATTTTGTTGACAGTTAAGGCCACGAAAATTACAGAGGAATCTTGATCAACTATTTAGGTAGGCTGAAGATTAGTTTCAATTATTGCATTTTGGCAAGTAAATCAGGGATGGACTTATACAATGAATGGTAGGGTTCTGTGGCGTGTTATGAAATAGAGGGACTGAAAAGTACATGAATTTAGTTCACTGAAAGCAGTATTATAGGTAGACACTGTGGTGAAGAAGGAATTTGGTATAATGTCCTTCATCAATCAGAGCACTGAGTAGAGGAGTTGGAATGTTATGTTGCAGTTGTACAGAGTTTTGGTGAGACAAGACTTGAGATATCGTAAACAGTTTTTGTACTCCTGTTATAGGAAAAAGTGCAGCAAAGTGTCATGAAGGTGTTGGCAGGACCTGAGGAGAGTTTGATCTAGCTCAGGCTTCATTCTTTAGAATATGAGATTGATGGATGATCTTAGCAGGGTGTAGAAAATCATGAGTGGCTGAGCCAGGGTGAATCCACACAGTCTTTCTCCCAGGGAAGGGGAACTAAATGCTAGCATGCAAAGGCTTAATGTGAGAGGTGAAAGGTTGAAAAGGGACCCGAAGGCAGCGTCTTCACGTTGAGGGTAGAGTGTTTATGGAATCAGCTGCAAGTGAAAGTGCTTGCGGCAGTTACAATATTAATATTTAAATGAAGTTAGGATAGGTACATTGTTAGGAGAAGTTTAGAGATATGTAGGCCAAGCTTGGCGACTGGCTTGGTGGGTACTATGGTCACCATGGATGTGATGGGCTGAAGGCCCTGATTCTCTGCATCGTGAAGGATCTTTAGGTAATTATTTCATAAGTGCAGGGTAATCAACCCAAGTTCCCATGCCCTTGCAGTATTCTAGATTCATTTGGACATCAGAATAAGATTTTCAGTATCATTTAAAATTGCTTACAGCAGCTTCAAAGTTCCTGTAATCAAACATGTGAAAATCCCAAAGATATCTCAGATTAGTAAAGAAATATTCTAGTTAATTGATAATGTCACTCTCATTAATATTGAAAATGCATGCCTGTGCTAACTGTATACATCTTAGAATTCTCTATTTTAATATACATTACAGATTGTGTTCTGTATACCTGTAATATCCCATGAGAGCGTAATTGCGCAGGGCAGGTCTTGCTGAAAATTTCCAGTTCATTCCACCATCTTTGAATTTAATTAAGCAGAAGGAGAAAATACCATCAGTTAATAAGACTGCTTGGTATGTATTGGTCTGAAAAAGAAAAAAAAAAGTCATATTTATTATTCCATTAATGCATAATTATGATGACAATGAGTTAGTTCACACTAGATGGGTCCTGCTGCCCAGAAACACTCCCCATGGTGCCAGCACATCTACACTTGTGTGGAATCGGATACCGAGCAGATATCCTCAGCGCACTCAGCTCCAGCAGCACTGGCTAAACAATGTTGGTCTGTGATGCTCTATCAATAACTCTAGGAGACTGGAAGTAAAGTAAATAACGATAGGCTTTTATTAACAACGAAAATGGAGCACGACCATGTTGGATGACTGTGGGAGGAGCAGTGCCCCAATCACCTTCATACAGGGGTCTGTGGGAGGAGCCACAGGAGTAGTCAGCAGAGGGGCGTGTCCTGACAGGTATACATGGTTTACCACTGTCTGCGGACAGTATAGTGCTAGGCCCCCTCTGATATGACCTGATAAGCTTTGGCAGCTGACACGGTTGGAATGGTTGGGGGAGGTGGTGAGAAGATTTGGCAAGTGTGAAAATTTTTATTGATTTTCAAAGTTTTTAAGTATCTCTGACATATCTAAACAAAACTATCCGAAGTGAATGACTAAGTAGTTCATGACAAAAAGTTGATTGCTTGTTTTATATATCAAGAGACCTAGAACCAATGTTAGCAGTTTTAAAAATAAGCTTTGGCCATTCAGAACTGGGATGAGAAGTATTTCTTCATCCAGAGAACAGTGAAATTTTGAAATTTTCTACCAAAACGGGCTGTGGAGGTCAGGCTGTCAAATATATTCTAAACAGAAGTTAATGAATTTTAGGATATTAAGGAGAATGACTTTACTGAGAAAAATGGCACTAAAGTGAACTATGATCTTTTTGATTAGCTGAGAGGGATGTGGGTTAAATGATCTACTCCTGCTATTCTTTACAGAATGTAGAACTGTACAGGAACACAGCATTCGGCAAACAAGGTTGTGCTGAACCAATTAAATTTGTAAGCAAAAGATCAACTAAACTAATCTCTTCTGCATACACAATGTCCACTTTTCCTCAAATGTTCACGTCTAAACATCTCTTAAAAGTGCCTAATTTATCTGCCTTTACCACCACCTGGGGCAGTGAATTCCAGCTATCCACCATTCTTTATATAAAATCATTGTCCCTCACATCTCCTTTGATTTGCCCTTTCTCACCTTAAATGCATGCCCTAAATGGTCTTGCATATGCTCAGTGGTGATGTGCGAGTCTCCCTCCCTTCTGGCATATCTGAGCTCACTGAAGCAATTTTTAAATATAGCCAGAAATGGAAATGAAATTGGTGAGTGCATACCCCTTGAAGGTCCACATTTCTGTATCCAGTGAAAGGAAGCATATTTTCCCAGGTGATCCTGAGTGCCCACTTAGGCTGAAAAGTGATACCAATTTCTGACGTATACAATTCATTGATTTGATCTCCAAGGTCTTTCCGGAAATTCCAACTATGATCATCTGTCCTTTCTTGAAAATCAAATGACTGAAATATTATTAAGAATGTTGTTAGTTTACCTCCACATTATATATCATGTAATAAAATATTTTATGAAACATGTAAAGTTGTGAACTCTGTTTTTATTCATTGTGATCAACAATTCATGTATGGCATGAGAGAAATAATGCACAACTGCCTAATGCTTCACATAGCATTAAGTACACGGTGAAATAACATATGCATGCTGAACAGTGCTTCTGAAATTTTGCTTCCATTTAAATCAGTGGAAAAGAATTTTAGAAGTTTGATATCGCTGTCTAGCTTGTTAGCTAGTTTGTTCCAATCATCAGGTGACACTGTGTTTCAGACAGAGTGGTCAGCAGCACTGGGGCTCCATAGGGGACTGTCCTGTCTCCCTTTCTCTTAACCATCTACACCTCAGACTTCAACTACAACACAGAGTCTTGCCATCTTCAGAAGTTTGCTGATGACTCTGCCATAATTGGATGCATCAGCAAGGGAGATGAGGCTGAGTACAGGGCTACGGTGGGAAACTTTGTCACATGGTGTGAGCAGAATCATCTGCAGCTTAATGTGAAAAAGACTAAGGAGCTGGTGGTGGACTTGAGGAGGGCTAAGGCACTGGTGACCCCTGTTTCCATCCAAGGGGTCAGTGTGGACATAGTGGAGGATTACAAATCCCTGGGGATATGAATGGACAATAAACTGGACTGGTCAAAGAACACTGAGGCTGTCTACAAGAAGGGTCAGAGCCGTCTCTATTTCCTGAGGAGACTGTGGTCCTTTAACATCTGTAGGGCACTGCTGAGGATGTTCTATGAGTCTGTGGTGGCCAGTGCTATCATGTTTGCTGTTGTGTGCTGGGGCAGCAGGCTGAGGGTAGCAGACACCAACAGAATCAAAAACTCATTTGTAAGGCCAGTGGTGTTGTGGGGATGGAATGGGACTCTCTGACGGTGGTGTCTGTAAAGAGGATGCTGTCCAAGTTGCATGCCATCTTGGATAATGTCTCCCATCCACTCCATAATGTACTGGTTAGGCACAGGAGTACATTCAGCCAGAGACTCATTCCACCGAGGTATAACTCTGAGCGTCATAGGAAGTCATTCCTGCCTGTGGCCATCAAACTTCACAACTCCTCCCTCGGAGTGTCAGACGCCCTGAGCCAATAGGCTGGTCCTGGACTTATTTCCACTTGGCATTATTTACTTATTATTATTTAATTATTTAAGGTTTTATATTGCTATATTTCTTCACTATTCTTGATTGGTGCGGCTGTAATGAAACCCAATTTCCCTCGGGATCAATAAAGTATGTCTGTCTATTTTCTGAAGGAATTAGTTTAGCAAGCTGCACTACTATACCAGTAGAAAAAAAATTGCTTTCAGGATGGTATGGGGAAAACAAATCCATCAAAAGAAGAAATAATTTGTTTGTACCTTAACAGTCATAGAATTTCACAAAGAAAACCTTTATATTTTTCCATAAAATACCCACTCCATTTCAGAATGGGAACAAACGATTCAACCCAGCATGCCTATGCCAGTCAGGGGATGCCATCTGTATTAACCCAATCTCCCAGCGCATGACCTTAGCCTTCTACCTCCATGTGATTCAAGTGCTCACCCAGACATCTCTTTCATGAGTGCCTCAGCTTTCCTGACCTCTCTGCAGCAGTGCATTCCTAGAACTCACTGTTCATTGGTTGAAAATGATCCCTCAGATCATCTCAAAACTACTTTCCCCTACCCTAAAAAAATCAAAGTTCTCCAGATTTATTCAAGCTTCTTACTGTCAACTCTATCTCTGCCTCTCATATATTTTTTTTATTAATCATGTACCTTCTTAACCTCCTCCACTCCAGGGAAATTAGACCTACTTTCTGAAGTCTCTCCTCAACACCAAGACATACCTTGCTTATCCCGATTTTGGGATTCTATTCCCCCTTTATATGTGTCTATTGAGATCCTCCTTCTCCTCAAGACATGTTCAAGTCTGCTCCCAAACACCCGCATTTCAGATCGTGAGCCCATCTATCACCTTTCGTCCTAACTGCAGCTCAATAATGCCAATAACATTGCTGATCTGTGCCAAAGGCAGCCTTTGAGCCCAGCCTCATCAGTCAAAAGCTGTGTTACACAAAGGACTACAGAACTATACAATGCCTGTTTTTCTTTTACAATCAACGCTATTGATTGAAGCAGAACTTCGATGCAATGGCAGAAACCCTTTAGAAGCGCAGTGTCACTTCTAGGCAAAAGTATTTTTTGTAATAGTTTCTTCCATATATATATATTATAAGGGAAGCTACAGCAAGTTTTAAAGCATCGCAGACTCATTCACATCTACTCAAATAGTTAGAAAAGTAGTTTCCACTGAAAGGTGAACTTTGTTCTTCCATACCTGGTAGTATATATTTCCATTTCCTCTTGTCATGTCTGCATCATCCCAGAAAACAGCAATCATTGATGGTGGTCTATAATAAAATCTTGTGAATGCCCAGAATGGAGTTGAGTAGATATACTGTATATAACTGTTTCTTTGAAATGTAATCAGCCCATTATCTGAAAACTGTACAAAGACAATTTGTTACACCATTTTGCTTTAGATGTAAACAAACAAAAATCATTGCAACTATTGGTGGGGATGACTGACTAGGGGCGAGCCACAGTGGCAGGGCCTCTGGCACGGAGTCTGACCCTGTGGTGCAGAAGGGTGGGACGCAGAAGAGGAGAGCTACCGTCACTGGGGACTCTATAAGTCAGGGGAGCAGCCAGGAGAGTTTGTGGATGTGAGAAGGACACCTGCATGGTTTTTTGCCTCCTGGATGCCAAGGTCCGGGATGCCTCTGACCGGGTGCACGACATCCTGGTACAAGAGGGAAAGCAACCAGAAGTTGTGATACATGTTGATACCAACGATGTAGGCAGGAAGGGAGATGAGGTCCTAAAGTGTGAGTTTCGAGAACTAAGCAGAAGGCTGAAGAACAGGACCTCAAGGGTGGCGTTCTCAGGATTGCTGCCAGTGCTATGTGATAGTGATGGTAAGAATTGGAGGAGATGGCAGTTGAATGCGTGGCTGAGGAGTTGGTGCAGGGGGCAGGGTTTTAGATTTTTGGACCATTGGGATCTCTTCTGGGGAAGGGGGGACCTGTACAGATTGGATGGGTTGCACCTGAACTCAAGGGGAGCAATATCCTTGCAGGTAGGTTTGCTAGCATGGTTCAGGAGGGTTTAAACTAATTTGCAGGGGGGATGGGACCCAGAGCGATAGAGCAGTGGAGGAAGTAAAGCCAGATCTAACATAGAGAGGATTTGAGAAAAGAAAAACAGAATAAAGGGTGTAAAGATAATAAGGTGGAAGGACTAAAGTGTGTGGACTTCAATGCAAGAAGCATCAGGAACAAAGGTGATGAACTGAGAGCTTGGATACGTACATGGAATTATGATGTAGAGGCCATTACAGAGACTTGGGTGGCACCAGGTCAGGAATGGATTCTCAATATTCCTGGATTTCAGTGCTTTAAAAGGGATAGAGAGAGGGGAAAAAGGGGAGGAGGGGTGGCATTACTGGTCAGGGATATTATTACAGCTACAGAAAGGGTGGGCAATGTAGCAGGATCCTCTTTTGAGTCATTTTGAGTGGAAGTCAGGAACAGGAAGGGAGCAGTTACTCTATTGGGGGTATTCTATTTGCCCCCTGGTAGCAGCAGAGATACCAAGGAGCAGATTGGGAGACAGATTTTGGAAAGGTGCCAAAGTAACAGAGTTGCTATCATGGGTGACTTTAACTTCCCTAATATTGATTGGCACCTGATTAGTTCCAATGGTTTAGACGGGTCAGAGTTTGTTAACTGTGTCCAGGATGGATTCATATCACAGTATGTTGACAGGCCAACTTGGGGGAATGCCATAATGGATCTGGTATTAGGTAATGAACTGGGTCAGGTCACAGATCTCTCAGTGGGTGAGTAGCTGGGGGACAGTGATCACCGTCCCTGGCCTTCAGCATTATCATGGAAAAGGATAGAATCAGAGAGGACAGGAACATCTTTAATTGGGGAAGGGCAAATTATGAGGCTATAAGGCTAGAACTTGCAGGTGTGAATTGGGATGATGTTTTTGCAGGGAAATGTACTATGGACATGTGGTTGATGTTTAGGGATCTCTTGCAGGATGTTAGGGATAAATTTGTCCCAGTGAGGAAGATAAAGAATGGTAGGGTGAAGGAACCATGGGTGACAAGTGAGGTGGAAAATCTAGTCAGGTGGAAGAAGGCAGCATACATGAGGTTTAGGAAGCAAGAATCAGATGGGTCGATTGAGGAATATAGGCTAGCAAGAAAGGAGCTTAAGAAGGGGCTGAGAAGAGCAAAAATGGGGCATGAGAAGGCCTTGGCGAGTAGGGTAAAGGAAAACCCCAAGGCATTCTTCAATTATGTGAAGAACAAAAGGATGACAGGAGTGAAGGTAGGATCGATTAGAGATAAAGGTGGGAAGATGTGTCTGGAGGCTGTGGAAGTGAGTGAGGTCCTCCGTGAGTACTTCTCTTCGGAATTCACCAATGAGAGGGAACTTAATGACGATGAGGACAATATGAGTGAGGTTGATGTTCTGGAGCATGTTGATATTAAGGAATTGGAGTTGTTAAAATACTTTAGGACGGTTAAGTCCCCGGGGCCTGACAGAATATTCCTCAGGCTGCTCCACGAGGCGAGGGAAGAGATTACAGAGCCTCTGGCTAGGATCTTTATGTCCTCATTGTCCACGGGAATGGTACCGGAGGATTGAAGGGAGGCGAATGCTGTCCCCTTGTTCAAAAAAGGTAGTAGGGATAGTCCGGGTAATTATAGACCAGTGAGCTTTACGTCTGTGGTGGGAAAGCTTTCGGAAAAGATTCTTAGAGATAGGATCTATGGGCATTCAGATAATCATGGTCTGATCAGGGACAGTCAGCATGGCTTTGTGAAGGGCAGATTGTGTCTAACAAGCCTGATAGAGTTCTTTGAGGAGGTGACCAGGTATATAGATGAGGGTAGTGCAGTGGATGTGATCTAAATGGATTTTAGTAAGGCATTTGATAAGGTTCCACACTGTAGGCTTTTTCAGAAAGTCAAAAAGCATGGGATCCAGGGAAATTTGGACAGGTGGATTCAGAATTGGCTTGCCTGCAGAAAGCAGAGGGTCATGGTGGAGGGAGTACATTTGGATTGGTGGGGGGGTGACTAGTAGTATCCCACAAGGATCGGTTCTGGGACCTCCACTTTTTGTGATTTTTATTAATGACCTAGATGTGGGGGTAGAAGGGTGGGTTGGCAAGTTTGCAGATGACACAAAGTTTGGTGGTGTTGTGGATAGTGTTGAGGATTGTCGAAGTTTGCAGAGAGACATTGATAGGATGCAGAAGTGGGCTGAGAAGTGGCAGATGGAGTTCAACCCGGAGAAGTGTGAGGTGGTACACTTTGGAAGGACAAACTCCAAGGCAGAGTACAAAGTAAATGGCAGGTTACTTGGGAGTGTGGAGGAGCAGAGGGATCTGGGGGTACGTGTCCACAGATCCCTGAAAGTTGCCTCACAGGTAGATAGGGCAGTTAAGAAAGCTTATGGGGTGTTAACTTTCGTAAGTCGAGGGATAGAGTTTAAGAGTCGCGAGGTAATGATACAGCTCTATAAAACTCTGGTTAGGCCACAGTTAGAGTACTATGTCCAGTTCTGGTCACCTGAATACAGGAAGGATGTGGAAGCATTGGATGTGGAAAGCATTGGAAAGGGTACAAAGGAGATTTACCAGGATTCTACCTGGTTTAGAGAGTATGCATTATGATCAGAGATTAAGGGAGTTAGGGCATTACTCTCTGGAGAGAAGGAGGATGAGAGGAGACATGATAGAGGTGTACAAGCTATTAAGAGGAATAGATAGAGTGGACAGCCAGCACCTCTTCCCCAGGGCACCAGTGCTCAGTACAAGAGGACATGGCTTTTAGGTAAGGGGAGGGAAGTTCAAGGGGGATATTAGAGGATGGTTTTTCACTCAGAGAGTGGTTGGTGCGTGGAATGCACTGCCTGAGTCAGTGGTGGAAGTAGATACACTAGTGAAATTTAAGAGACTACTAGACAGGTATATAGAGGAATTGAAGGTGGGGGGTTATATGCGAGGCAGGGTTTAAGGGTCGGCACAACATTGTGGGCTGAAGGGCCTGTACTGTGCTGTACTATTTTATGTTCTATGTTATTTTGAGATATACTTCCTAAAGAACCATCAGAATTACTGTTGCTATGAATACAGACAGGAACAGCTTACATTGCTCTAGGTAGTTAAAACCCCACAAAAATTATTGTCCTTTTTTTGCCAGCACAGGAAAGGACACCCATCCAGTCTTTTCTATGGATGCAACCAGTAACATCACTAAAGGCCGAAAGTAGTTTTGACCTCATGTTCCACTTGAGCAATGGCTGCAAATTTACCTCTAGATCAATCCATCCAGGGCCAGGAGGGCATCTGGTTAATTACTTAGTGTTCACAACTGGAATCTAGCCAACATCGTTTTCCTCATTCCTAGCAATTACAGTCTTACTGGGAATTCACATAGCAGACGCTAACATTAGAGTCTGTACTGATGGAGTTGGTCAACTCATTGTTTATCACCTCACTTTGCAAAATACTGCAATTGATTAAGTAAGACAAGGTTACAGCAAATAAACCAGTTGCAATCCACTACTTTTTTTTCTCCCTGTCATTCACTTTGCTGTATTTTTCTAGATATCTGGCAGCAAACATTATAGACAATAGACAATAGGTGCAGAAGTAGACCATTCGGCCCTTTGAGCCTGCAACGCCATTCTGAGATCATGGCTGATCACCTACTGTCGGTACCCAGTTCCTGCCTTGTCCCCATATCCCTTGATTCCCCTATCCATAAGAAACCTATTTAGCTCCTTCTTGAAAGCATCCAGAGAATTGGCCTCCACTGTCTTCCGAGGCAGTGCATTCCACACCTCCACAACTCTCTGGGAGAAGAAGTTTTTCCTTAACTCTGTCCTAAATGAACTACCCCTTATTCTTAAACCATGCCCTCTGGTACTGGACTCTCCCAGTATCTGGAACATATTTCCTGCCTCTATCTTGTCCAATCCCTTAATCATCTTATATGTTGCAATCAGATCCCCTCTCAATCTCCTTAATTCCAGCGTGTACAAGCCCAGTCTCTCTAACCTCTCTGCGTAAGACGGTCCGGACAACCCAGGAATTAACCTTGTGAATCTACGCTGCACTTCCTCTACAGCCAGGATGTCCTTCCTTAACCCTAGAGACCAAAACTGTACACAATACTCCAGGTGTGGTCTCACCAGGGCCCTGTACAAATGCAAAAGGATTTTCTTGCTCTTGTACTTAATTCCCTTTGTAATAAAGGCCAACATTCCATTAGCCTTCTTCACTGCCTGCTGCACTTGCTCATTCACCTTCAGTGACTGATGAACAAGGAGTCCTAGATCTCTTTGTATTTCTCCCTTACCTAACTACACTGTTCAGATAATAACCTGCCTTCCTGTTCTTACTCCCAAAGTAGATAACCTCACACTTATTCACATTAAACGTCATCTGCCAAGTATCTGCCCACTCACCCAGCCTATCCAAGTCACCTGAATTCTCCTAACATCCTCATCACATGTCACACTGCCACCCAGCTTAGTATCATCAGCAAACTTGCTGATGTTATTCTCAATGCCTTCATCTAAATTATTGATGTAAATCGTAAACAGCTGTGGTCCCAATACCGAGCCCTGTGGCACCCCACTAGTCACCACCTGCCATTCCGAGAAACACCCATTCACTGCTACCCTTTGCTTTCTATCTGCCAACCAGTTTTCTATCCATATCAATATCTGCCCCCCCCCCCCAATGCCATGAGCTCTGATTTTACCCACCAATCTCCTATGTGGAACCTTATCAAATGCCTTCTGAAAATCGAGGTACACTACATCCACTGGGTCTCCCTTGTCTAACTTGTTACATCCTCGAAAAACTCCAATAAATTAGTCAAGCATGATTTGCCCTTGGTAAATCCATGCTGGCTTGGCCCAATCCTATCACTGCTATCTAGATATGCCGCTATTTCATCATTGGTAATGGACTCTAGCATCTTCCCCACTACTGATGTTAGGCTGACAGGACAATAGTTCTCTGTTTTCTCCCTCCCTCCTTTCTTAAAAAGTGGGATAACATTAGCCATTCTCCAATCTTCAGGAATTGATCCCGAATCTAAAGAACATTGGAAAATGATTACCAATGTATCCGCAATTTCCAGAGCCACCTCCTTTAGTACCCTAGGATGCAGACCATCTGGACCTGGGGTTTGTTAGCCTCCAGTCCCATCAGTCTACTCATCATCGTTTCCTTCCTAATGTCAATCTGTTTCATTTCCTCTGTTACCCTATGTCCTTGGCCCATCCATACATCTGGGAGATTGCTTGTGTCTTCCCTAGTGAAGACAGATCTAAAGTACTTATTAAATTCTTCTGCTATTTCTCTGTTTCCCTTAACAATTTCACCCAATTCATTCTTCAAGGGCCCAACATTGTTCTTAACTATCTTCTTTCTCTTCACATACCTAAAAAAGCTTTTGCTATCCTCCTTTATATTCCTGTTTAGCATGCGTTCGTACCTCATTTTTTCTCCCCGGATTGCCTTTTTAGTTAAGTTCTGTTGTTCCTTAAAAATTTCCCACTCATCTGAGCTCTGTCATACTTCTTTTTTTTAATGCTATGCAATCTCTGACTTCCTTTGTCAACCACTGTGGCCCCTTTCCCCTTTGAATCCTTCCTTCTCTGGGGGATGAACTGATTTTGCACCTTCTGCATTATTCCCAAGAATACCTGCCATTGCTGTTCCACTGTCTTTTCTGCTAGGATATCTGTCCATTTAACTTTGGCCAGTTCCTCCCTCATGGCTCCATAGTCTCCTTTGTTCAATTGCAACATTGACACCTCCGATCTGCCCTTATCCTTCTCAAATTGCAGATAAAAACTTATCATATTATGGTCACTACCTCCTAATGGCTCCTTTACTTCAAGATTGCTTATCAAATTCTGTTCATTGCACAAGACTAAATCCAGAATAGCCTTGTCCCTGGTCGGCTCTCGTACAAGCTGTTCCAAGAATGCATCCCATAGGCACTCTACAAACTTCCTATCCTGGGGTCCAGCACCAACCTGATTCTCCCAGTTCACCTGCATGTTGAAATCCCCCATAACTACTGCAACATTACCTTTGCCACATGCCAATGTTAACTCCCTATTCAAATTGCACCCAATATCCATGCTACTGTTTGGTGGCCTGTAGACAACACCCATTAGGGTCCTTTTGCCCTTACTGTTCCTCAGTTCTATCCACACAGACTCTACTTCTCCTGATCCTATGTCCCCCCCTTGCAAAGGACTGAATCTCATTCCTCACCAACAGGGCCACCCCACCCCCTCTGCCCACATTTCTGTCCCTATGATAGCACGTATACCCTTGTACATTCATTTCCCAGGTCTGATCGCCCTGCAGCCATGTTTCTGTTCACCCAACAACATCATGGTTACCCATTCGCACCTGAGCTTCAAGCTCATCCGCCTTATTTCTGACACTTTGTGCATTCAGATATAGAATTTTTAGCCCATTTCTCCTCTCTCTGTTTAAATCGCTGCCTACTGTGCTTAACCCAGCTCCCCGAACTCCCATTGGGCTATACACCCCTTGAATTTTATTGTCCTTCCTAAATTTACTTATTCTTTCTGCACATTTAACTCCATGTTCCGTCAGACCATCCCTCTGTACATGTGTCCTCCTTATCACTTGTTCCGCCTCACCTTTCTCTACTACACACTTAATATTCCGGAACCGTGTAGTCCCCACCTGTCCTTTATTCTTCATCTCGCTATCCTCTCTCACATTCTGGATCCCTGCCCCCTGCAAGTTTAGTTTAAGCCCCCCCCGAGCGGCACTAGCAAATTATTTCAGATGAGATAAATCTGGCAGATTTAAAAGAGATGCTGTAAGTTAAATACAGAGTTTATTACAACAGATAGGAGGTGATGTAACCAAAGGGCAGTTTTTAAAAATAATTGTCTGAATCTCCAGGATGCAAATGAGGAAAATTAATTTTATTTATCATCCTTCAAATTTGAAAAAAAAAGCTGGAGACTTTTTATATTAGCTATAAGTCATGAAATAGATTGAAAATTGACAAAGGGACAATTGCATGGAGAGACAGAAAGAGTGGATGAGTAAGATATTGGGTGACGCTTTCACACTGGCTGTGAACTCAGGAAAGGTTGACTGTTCTTTTTCTGTGCCATGTGCTTACGTGACAACTAATACAGAAAGAGGAAGTAGGTTGAGTCATTTATCTATACTTAGGATTCTACAAGCATGTATCGCTTTCAAATGCCAGTAGATCATATTTAGAACAGGGAAACCTCTGTTACCTAAGGCTAAGGTTAATATTGGCATCAGTGCATGTTCTAATTGCCATATTTTGTGTCAATCATATATCCGCTATCATTGTGTGGTTTACATAAATCAGCTTCGATAATCAAAGGATGACTGGGAAGCATAAGACAGAGGTCCATGAGAACACGAGAGACTGCTCTGCCATCTGCTACCTCTTCTACTGACCTCATTTCTTCAAAGGGAAAGAGTTATATTGTAAAATTAAGATTTAATCGTGCTTTGGAATAGCATTTGTTTTTTTAATTGTGATTCACTGAGTACATTGGCTGAGCTGATACATAACTAGGCCACCAAATGAGACTACAGCTTGCATTGCAAAAATAACTGTTTAAAATCAAAATCTTAAGCATACGTATAATCTGTAGTAAAAGGTATCATCGAATGGAAACCCAGTTGGGATGTTGATGGTTGGAGAATTTAAGTCCCGTGCCAGGCCACTGATTCTTCTATCTCCGTATTGTGTTCCATATTTAAACAGTCGTTTCTCTGTTTCAAAGAAATTGGATAACTGTGCCATTTAAATTCAACTACAAATATGTTCAAAAACAATACATGGCAAATGCTGAAAGTCTTAAATTAACATAGAAAACTGAGAAATTACTCAGCAGGTCAGGCAACATCTCCAAAGATCTTAACTGACCCATTGAGTATTTGATCTTTTTTTTGCATTTACCTTTACATAATTGTTATAAAATTGCATTGAACAGTAAACCTTTACTTAATGTTAATATTTTTAATTGCTGACAGAATTAATTATGAATTGCTGAATAAAGGGAAGTGGTCTCCTATTGAACAGTACTTGAATGGAACTTCATGGAGAACATGACTTCTGTACTGATTGTTAAATGATATTTTCTTGGTTATTTTATTACAAAACTAGCATAGAATTTGGATCATTGCTATAACATATATAAATGAATGCATGATGTACTGTGGCACTGCTGATACGCTGTTGCCACACAACTCCAGGAACTTTGGTTCAGTTCTGACTCTTTGATCTGTCTGTATTATTTTGTTTACTTGTTCTCCTATTGCCATTTAACTTAGGGTGCATTTTGGGACATCAACTTCAAAAATTTATAATTTGAATAATCAAAACCAAAATGCTGGAAAACTTTGCATGCAGATATTTCTTCAGTATATAGAAATTACACTTTACAGAAAATACCTGCTATCAAGAATTTAAACACTGAAAACATTGCTTTCCAATAGTTATGTCAATTTTCCAATGAAACTGTACCTCTGCAAATGAATCCATCACCTTCATACCCTTCTTTACAGGAGCACATGTAAGATCCAATTTTATTTGTACAGGTTCCACCACGCCGGTCACAATTGTCAGTTTTAAGGAGACACTCATCCACATCTGAATTGGAAAATAATGCTTTGAACAACTTAAAATGTTAAGATTAAAAATTCTTTGAGTTATGTTTAATATATGAAAGGTCAGACAAAGTAATGATCAAAATATTTATGTCCCATATCCCAAACACAAGGGATTCTACAGATGCGGGAAATTCAGAGTAACACACACAAAATGAGCTCAGTAGGTCAGGCAGCATCTATGGAGAGGAATAAACAATAGATGTTTTTGGCCAAGATCTTCCGTCAGGACTGAAACAGAAGGGTGAAGAAGCCAGAGTAAGAAGGTGGGGGGAGGGGATTGAGTACAAGCTGGAAAGCAATAGGTGAATCCAGGTGGGAAAGAAGATAGGTATATGGGGGAAGGAGCATGAATTGAGAAGTTGGGAGGTGATAGGTGAAAAAGATAAAGGTTCTGAAGAAGAAGGAATCTGATAGGAGAGGAGAGTGAACCATGGAAGAAGGAGCTGGAGAAGGGGTACAAGAGGGAGGTGATAGACAGGTGAAGAGAAAAACTGTAAGAGGGGAGCCAGACTGGGAATGGGAGAAGAGAGTAGGGGGAAGGGGGTGAAACTGTTCAAAGTTAGAGCGATCAATGTTCATGCTATAACAGAAATTTGAGAAATCACATCTATTCTCAAAAAGGATGGATAAAGGATGTTAATTTACTGATTTCAGAGCAATATCAAAACAGTCGCTGCTTTTAGAAGAGAAATGTAATAACTACTTTCCATCATATCAGAGATTCAGAGCTCTTCATACTGTACATGATTGTTTTTGACAAGAAAATGTACCCAACAGATGCATGAAAGAGAAATACATGAAGTTTTCACTCGTAACAGAATACAGCTATAGAGATTGAAACTCACACACTAGCCCACCATGTCCACGTCAACGGTCAAGTGTCCATCTCTACTAATGCCATTTCCCAGCATGCAACCCATGGCCTTTACTATGCTCATCTGAAACCCACACCAAGCCGTCAGGAAATACACTTCTGATTTCAGTCACCCTCTGATTGAAAATAAAGTCTTCTTGATGTTCCCTTGAAATTTCCTACTTCTAACTTCTACCCATGCCTTTTGCTCATAAACTTCAAGGGGAAAGGTTTCTCCCTATCTACACTACCAAATTCTCATAATTTTGTTTCATCTGAATTAGAAACCTTCAGCCTACTCCTCTGAGAATTAAATATTGTAATATTTCTAACTGAGCTCTGCCTTCAGCTCAATGCTGCGATCAGACTTGGAAACATACATTCAAAGCTTAGATTCTCGAACTTGGATTACATTTTCTCTAATATGATGATTGCAATGGATATTGAAGACACAATCCTATTTCTCCTCACCTCCACTTCAGATATGTCAAATTAACACTAAACCTTACAATCTGGATGAGGAGGCCATGGGTGAATTATCCACCTGTCTCCAACAGGAATACAAACCTTCTCTGCAGATCCCTCCCATTGTGTCAGAATCAACCCTCTAAATCCTGAATGTAAGTAAATTTAAGCCTTTCTGAAGTCTGAGATCCCAGATCTCAGTCCAAGATCCGTGATCTATTAATTTAAATTAATAGATGCTGGAGAGAGAACTTACTTTTTTCTCTAAATAGAGTGGCTTTAGGTGATGATGAAAATATTTTAAACATTGACCAGTTTGTCCTCTGTAGAGTTTTGATCACGCTTTGAAGTGCTGATTGGCTGAGGCCAAGTCATCTGCCAACTAAACTTTCTTTGAGGCACCAGTAGCAACCCCTGTTATATTAATGACCTAATCTATTGCATGAACATGAAGTTTTCAGTATAGCACTTACACCAGTGAAGTAAAATCCCTAACATTTTAGGCCAATGTATTAGAAATCCAATTATTTAGTCCTACAGTAATTTTGATTTGTAAGTTATTTTATGTTTAATACTGATTAGGAGGAATAATTATAGTTTAGTAATATGCAAAAAGAGTTATATATCGCCTGACAGACCCCCTGCTTCACAGTGCCAGAGATGTGGGTTCAATCCTAACCTTGGGTACAGGCTGTGTTGAGCATGCATGCTTTCCCTGTGACCACATGGGCTTTCTTCAACATCGTATTGACATGCAGGTTGGTAGATTAAATGGCCACTATAAACTACTCCTAGTGTGCACGTGTGTGGTTGAGTCAAGGGATTGGTGATGAGAATGTGGAAGAATAAGAATGGGATTAATGCAGGGGATTAGAGTAATTGAGTTTTTGGAGGTTGGTGCAGAAACTCCTGTTTCCAGGCTGTTAAATCTTTCTTGTCCAATGATGCCATGTTTTACAATAAATAACAATGTACTTATTAAAATTAGCATTTCTAATATTGTTGCCTGCATGAATTTATGTTTAAGTAATTGTAAATAAAATGCTAATAAAGTAAAATATTTCTTCTACTATACCTGTACTGCAATCTCGACCTTCCCAATTTTCAGGGCAGATGCATGTATAGTTGTTAATGCGGTTCACGCAGAAGCCAGTATTTTGGCATGGCTTGCTAGCACAGTTGTTAATTACTGTTTTGAAACAAAAACAAAGTATTAAATAGAAAATGTCAGTATAGAGAAGGATTTGCTACAATTATCAAGACGTACATTTTTTCAGAAATATGGTTATTGGCACATGAAAGTTTGAAGTATTCTCTTAACTTTCCTTTTAATTCCTCTTGAAGCATGTTTACATTTATTTTATACCTTCCATTATCATTACCTTGCACTATTATCTGCTCTATTAGTGCTTATGTAAGGTTTTATATTAACTAATTAATTGACACTTGTTCGCTGACCTGCTGCGAACTTTCAGTATTTTATGTTTTAATTTTAGATTGTCATTGTACTAATATAGATTGTAGGCCTGTTCTTTAGGAGTTTGTGAAGATTGAGCATCACAACTAAAACTTTGACAAACTTCTACAGATGTGCGGTAGAGAGTATATTGACTGCTGCATCACAAACTGGTATGCAAACACTAATGTCTTTCAACAGAAAATCCTACAAAAAGTACTGGATACGGCCCAGTCCATCACTGGTAAAGCTCTCCCCATCATTGAGCACATCTACCCAGAGCACTGTCATAGGTAAGTATCATCCAACATCAGGACCCCCACCACCCAGGTCATGCTCTCTTCTCCCTGCTGCCATCAGGAAGAAGGTACAGGAGCCTCAGTTCTCACACCAGCAGGTTCAGGAACAGTTGTTACCCCTCAAACATCAGGCTCTTGGACCAAATCAGATAACTTCATTCAACTTCACCTGTCCCATCACTGAAATGTTCCCACAACTATGGACTCACTTTCAAGGACTCTTCATCTCATGTTCTCGATATATATGTTTTTATATTTATTATTATTATTTCTACACTTTTGTATTTGCACTGCTTGTTGTCCTTTGCACACTGGTTCAATGCCCAAGTTGGTGCGGTCTTTCATTGATTCTATTATTGTTATTATTCTTTTATAGATTTATTGAGTATGTCAGTAAGAAATGAATCTCAGGGTTATATATGTACTTCAATAATAAATTTACTTTGAACTTGAAACTATCCACTGTATTTTAATTTTATGTGAGGAAAATTTTGATTTAATCGGATCTGTTCCAGTCCTTGTCTGGGGATCAGCATTACTTACAATAGTAATCTACAAACAAGCTTGTGGAAGACCAGCAGGCTGCTGTAGGTCTACAGACATCTTCTAGCGGCAAAAAATGGAGCACTTGCATTTGCCCTCCTTAGCAGCAACAAACAGGGCTTGGGTGGGCTCAGTGGAGCTGGGGGCACCGAGAAGATTCACTATGACAGTGAGGTAAAGAGGAGACCACTGTTCCCACATCTGTTAACACACACTTGTCAAGAACAGAACCATATCTAGGGAATGCCTGTATTATGACCAATGGCAAGGGTCCTGTTGGCTAAACTGGAGGAACATCCAAAGCAAGGTAACATTCTGAGACCTTACATAAAAGTAGCAATGAAACTATGAAAATAGAATGGAAATTTAGGAAACGGAGTTTGGAACAGAAGTCAAGATTTTCCTGAGAATCAGTGCTCTTAACTATTTATCAATCACTACTTTCTCCATAAAGTGAGCTATGGAGGTAGAGAAGTTGAGTTAAGACCAGGAAGCAGTTCACATTGGAAAAAAGTTGTAAGTGGTGCAATCTCAATAGAAGTGGAATGAAGAATGTTGCACATACTCTATCAAAAGTTAGGTTTAACTTTGGGTGTTCCCATTGCAATACTTTATAACTTGTAAGATTAAAATGGAGGCAAAATTGAAGGTACTCATTTTGAGAACAAGCTCAAATAACATGATGTCCTGTAAATTGTGGTAGACAAGGACCTAATCATGGAAGAATTTGAAGATGACCCCTGGTGTGGGAATGGGTTACAGAGGGACTTGGACCAAAAGATAGAAAATTTTATAAATGTGTAGGACACAAGGTGCATTATAGGAGTCAACAGACAAATATGAAATGGATGGTACAGAGGGAGAACCACATTGTATGTGGTTGGGATAATGTGGTAGGGCTGGACTCCTGATCAAACAAAACATGTCTGGTATTGAGGTCTTCAGCGGTGATTTTTCATTGAAGGAAATGTCAGCAGCAGCAGTTAAAATCTTTGTATTCTCTAGTATCATTGATGGCACAATAGACAATAGGTTCAGGAGTAGGCCTTTCGGCCCTTCAAGCCAGCACCACCATTCAATGTGATCATGGCTGATCATCCACAATCAGTACCCCATTCCTGCCTTCTCCCCATATCCCTTGACTCCACTATCCAGCATCCAGGGAATTGGCCTTCACTGCCTTCTGAGGCAGAGCATTCCACAGATCCACAACTCCCTGGGTGAAATAGAGACTCTCTGGCACTGCAGATCTTAAGCCACCTCCAGCAGAACAGAGACTCAATGCTGCAAAGAATCTAATTCTCAATTTAGTTTGTGTCAGATGCAGAAGGTGACAAAAAGATTGGTTGTTTCATGCAGTAACAGTAATTTCAGCTACGTATGCTAGCAGCAACTACATTTGCATTTATATGACTGTTAATTTCAGCTTTGCTCCAAACTTTGAATATAATGGTGTAAAAACGCTCAGTTGATTTTATTTAATATAAAATCTTCCCTGCTGAAGACAGTAGGTTACCACCACCCTCTTATGTAAACGATAAAATAAAGCTTTACCCTGCTTTACCCAAATTAAAGCCCTGTGTATGTTCGTATCTACATCAAAACAGTGACCTCGCAGCATATTTTTGTTCTGGGAAATGATAAGCCTTAATAGACACTCAGTGGCCACTTCATTAGATACCTCCTGCATCTAATAAAGAGGCCACAGAGTGAATATTAAGCCTCTTGTACCTAATAAGATGGCAGCTAAGTGAACATTTACTGTCTTCCACTGTTGTAAGCCAACCACTTCAAGGACTGAAACATGGTGCATTCAGAGATACTCTTCTACACACCACTGTTGTAACATGTGGTTATCTAAGTTACTGTTGCCTTCCTGTCAGTGTGAAACAGCCTGGTCATTCTTCTCTGACCTCTCTCATTAAGAAGGCATTTTCACCCACAGAAATGCCACTCACTAGATATCTTCTGTTTTTCACTCCATCCTCTGTAAACTCTAGACACTATTTTGCATGAAAGTCCCAGGAGATCATTATTTTCTGAGATACTCCCATCATGCTGCCTAGCATCAACAATTATTCCAAGGTCACTTAAATTACATTTCTTACTCATTCTGATGCTAGGTCTGAACAACTAAACCACTTGAGCATATCTCCCTGCTTTAATGCATGAAATTGCTTCTACATGATTGACAGATTAGATAGTTGCATTGCATTAACAACCCAGGTGTGCAAGAGTGCCTAATAAAGTGGCCACTGAGAGTAGATTCAAATAAGTACAAGAACAATGTTAGAAATACTCAATAGATCAGGTACCATTCGTGAAAATAGAAATGGAATTAATCGTTAATGTTTGAGTGGAATATTTTCTGAATTTTCTGTTTATATTTCTGATTTTCAGCATATGTGGTATATTATTTGCTTATAAATGAAGGTAACAACCTGCCTATTCTGGAGTTCAATAAAGCATTTCACAATTAGTTAGTTGATAGCAATGAGGATGAAATTCTGGGTGGAAAACAGTACAGGAATATGTTGCTGATAATAAAAAATATAGGAAATATCTGAATTAACTGGTAGTTTAAGTCCAATTTAATTAGCAAAAGCATAATATTTATTTGCTCCTTTCAAATATTAAACAGATCTGTACAGATCACTACAAGTATGTTTATATTCCATCATATTTTGAAGTGGTTTCACAAGAGGATTATGAAAAGCTTGGTAAGTGAATGCCAGATGCCAATGCTCATTGTGGCTCCCCTTCGCAGAGCGACCATTGCATAAGACACTAAACTTTACTGCAGATTAAGCATGACGCATAACACTCAGGATGATCCTAAAAAGAGACCATCCTGAAGGAGCCTTTTATATCAGTGACCACAACAAAATTCATAAGAGTTTTGATGCCTTGGAGTCCTGAGCAATGCTCTATGTTACGATGGAGATGTAATGTAAAGATCTTTACTCCTCATGTACGTGAAGGATGTAAGAAACAAAGTCAATTCAATTCAATACAGCATCCAGGTATCGTACCTGTGTCCTTGCCATTACCCAATGCAGAGAATGGCCTTGAGTACATACTGCACCAAATAATTAGAATGTATACAATAATAATGGAAATAAGATTTGGTATATAATGACTTGAGTCAAATGAAAAAAATTAAATGATTCAGGCGATGTTGCTGTTGGTGTTGAATATATTAAGCAAAATGCAAAAAAGGAAATAAAACAGTACACAAGTCAAATAGATATTACAGGTCAAATTAGGAATAAGTTTTTATTAAACTATTAATCAAATTTGTGAGTATTATCTTTTGCTCAGGAGAAGACAACGAACCATTTGTTTAGCTAATTTTGCTTAAAGTTAACAAAACCCACCTTTTTGACAAAATTGGCCAGTATATCCAGGTCTACAGGTGCAGTAGAAGTTATTTATGAGATCCATACAGGTGGCTCCGTTCATACATGGTTGGCTATGGCATTCATCAATATCTGGAAAGTGAAGACAAAAATTTAAAATATTCAGAACTCTTCGTTTGAACATAAAACGTAAAGAACCTGAATAAAGCACCAGGTACATAAAATGTGTGACTCTAAATTACTCAGATCTCTGCATTAATTTAATTTTATACATGCATCAGATACAGATAATTCTACTTAACAATAGTTCATCATTATTAAGTACTTAGCAGATACAGGTTTGAAGATTGATTATGAATATAATGCGAGAATGCTCAGTACTATAGTTTTCTCAGGGACTTTAATAAATGTAACAGGTACGGATCATAACTTAAGAATATAGAGCCTACCGGTTTCACAAAACTGTCCCGTAAAGCCTCTATAACACTGGCATTTGTAACTTCCTGGTATATTTAAACATGTTCCATTCATACATGGATTTGATAAACATTCATTTATGTCTGGAAAATAACAATCAGAATTAGTATCCATTTAGTGAATTCACTACTATTCAAAGATCTTCATATAATGTAAAATGGAATAAAAATCACGGGATATTGCATAGATTGTAAATAGAAAGAAACTTTTTAAATGTGAACAACATTTTATGTCTAATTAAGACTGATATAAAAACACCATTGAAATTCCTCTTAATATTTCATATTGATTGAATGGGTATTTATTTTTTTACATTGTCTGTAAGTAAAATATAAAATTGACAGGCTACTATTTTCTGGCTTTGGATATTCTTATGTGAGACATGAAGAAATCAGCATAAAAAGGGGGTGACTTAGGGAGAAAGTAGTAGAACAAATTAATAACATTTTGGCAAAATGTCAGCAATTACATTTAATAGTGGAAATAGTCTTTAATTTTGGAAGTCATCCACATTCTTTAAATGTAACCCATAAAATAACTATTAACCCATAAAACAACTATTAATTATATTTCACTGGCTGAATATTGATTGTAAGTCTGAGAGGGAAGCTATCATCTTACATTAAGTTATACTGTGATTCCTTGTACAGATAAGTACATGGTGGATCACAGTTCCAAAGACTCAGGTTCAATCCTTGAATGCTCCTAGTTGGAAATTACAGATTTTATCCATAATTATGTGGCTTTCTGCTGTTGCTCTTATTGCCTTCTACATTCCTAAGAAATATTATTGTTTCATTAGCTAGTGTAAATAGTTCCTTTCCCAAGTAAACAGTAAAATGATCAAACACATACTTATAGGGAAATGAGAGAGAATAGCTTGCAGGTAACCAGGAGATAAACTGAATAGGAATGATGGGATTGAGTGGTTGAGTGCTTGCATAGACCAGATGGGTTGAATGGCTTCATCAACTTTAAGTGTTTATAAATATAGTAGAATAAAAGCCCTGCCTTTTACAATTTCAAGATTTCCCAGGACTTTTATAAGTGGAATTTATCTTTTGTTAATATTTCAAAATGATTTTTTAAATTCTGATCACCAAATTCAGGTTCTTAAGTACTGAACAATAGTCTATTTTTCTTCTTTTTATCAAATATACTTAATCTTACCTTCTGAGCATAATCGACCAGTAAAACCATTTACACAAGTACAATTAAAGGAGCCCGGTGTGTTTGTGCAGTGACCTTTCCTATTGCATGGATTGGATAAGCATTCGTTGATATCTAGAAGAAATATCTCAAATTACATCAGTGTGATGAAAGATGTTAACATTGACTGTACAAGTTGTTTATCTTCAGATTATTTTCCTTCTTCCTTATTACATAAGCGTCAGAAATCTTCAGCACCCATTCTAGTGTGAAGCCCATTTGACCATTCAAGTGCACTGCTTGACAGTATGTGCACTTTACTTGACCCCTGAAGGAAGTTTTGCCCACTTGCTAAATGAAATCATTGTAATTCTGCAAACTGTTCAGTTAAAGTTAGACTGCACATTTTGTGCAATGCTTAATCAACTTAAATACCACACCAGATTACACAGGGCGTTGTGTTAGTTCAAAGGTTCCTAACCTGGATTCCATGGACCCCTCAGTGAGTGGTAGGGATCCATGGCATTAAAATGGTTGGGAATCCCTGTGTTAATGGGTGAAACGATATGGAGTGGAGGTTTAGCTTGATTAGCCTATGTTTTTCTTTGACTTTTCTTTCAAACACAAACTTGAGATGAAGGTGGGAAGCAAATATTTGGGGAAGTATATGATGGAAGAGGACTCCATTACCATGTCAACTAATTTTTTAACCAAGACTCAGCTTATCTTTGTTAAATGTTTACCAATAAAATCACATTGTAATTCTATACATAACTCCTTCAGCACATTATTTGTAAAACCTTACCAGGTGACATTTACAATATCTATTCAATGGATTTTATGAAGTTTATACACACCAATGCAATTCTTCTTGTCCTCGTTATCTAGCTTGTAACCAGCATGACATGCACATTTATATTGTCCAGGAGTATTTTGACAAATATGTTCACAATCATTTAATTCAGGATTAGCACATTCATCAATGTCTGCACACAAAAGAAAATACATGGTCTCAGTTGCCAACTTCCATTGATTTTTAAGATACTTGTATTCAAATATACAGAGTATATTTGTGAATAGTATGCCTTTTTTTATTTCATAACATACAAATTCAATATGTAATGTTTAAAACAGAGTCAGATAGCATTTTCAATGTATTAATTATATTAATAAAAGGGTATGAGAAAACCTAAACATTCACACACAGCATTGTATACTTAGATTGCTAGATAAAGTTACATGTATTCAGGTATTAATTCAACTGTTCCTGATCCACCATGTATGAATTTTATTATTTCATCATTCTAAATTTTGAAGTGACATTTTCTAAGACTTTTATACCTGTTTAAAATTTCTGCTGCACCTGGAACAAAGAGAAATGGAGGGCTATGTAGGAGGGAAGGTGTGGTGACATGTAGAAAGTCACCAAAGAGACACTGAAGCTGGTGGATGTAGAAATGTTTTATTCAACAAAAACGAACAACAGCCATCATATTGAAACACTCTTGGAGGAACAGGCCTCCCGTCCCAATATTATATGACATTTTTATATGCTAGAGGTCGATTCTTTAGCAGGACAATTCTATAGTTACAACATATTTACAATGCTTCCTCTGAATTACCTATAGTTTTCATACACCTCCTTCTTCACACCCACACTTCAGACACCCATTGCTGATCTCCAATGACTCTAAGCCTCATTCATACATATGCAGGCATCTGACTCTAATTGTTCTGAGTTGCATTTTGAATCCAATCTGTAATCCACATTCAAATCGGAAGATTGGTTGCTGGTGAAATTAATATTTGCTATATACCCTAAATCCAGAATACGCCCTAACAGAAGGGTTAGGTTGATATTCAAGTATGTTAAAAGGTTGGACCAATATTGTGGGCTGATGGGCTAGTATTATGCCTATGTATTAGTACTATGTTCTAATTCTTCCAGTATGTCCAAAATTTATTGTACTTCCTATTTGTTTGTTCATTACGTGGATGTATCATAGACATCCCATGGCCCTGATAGTTCTTGGCAAATTTTTCCACAGAAGTGGTTTGCCATTGCCTTTTTCTGGGCAATGTCATTACAATTTAAAGTAAAATTGGATAGGTATATGGACAGGAAAGGAATGGAGGGTTATGGGCTGAGTGCAGGTCGATGGGCTAGGTGAGAGTAAGCATTCGGCACTGACTAGAAGGGCCGAGATGGCCTGTTTCGGTGCTGTAATTGTTATATGGTTTATAAGACATGTGACAGCAGCTCTTTTCAATACTCTTCAGAAACTGCCCGGCGTCAATGGTCACATCACCAGGACTTCTGCATCAGTTGCTTATACCACCATCCACCACCTGCTCCCATGGCTTGAATGACCCTGATCTAGGGACTAAGCAGGTGCTACACCTTGCCCAAGGATGACCCGCAGGCTAGCGGAGGGAAGAAACTCCTTTGGTAGAGACGTATCTTCAGCCAACCACTTCCTATAAACTGTTTAAATAGCCAAACACAATTAATAAGTGTTAATTTAGATTGTATAATAGATTGGGACTTTGTCTAAGATACCAAGCTTGAGATGAAGGTTAAATTACCAGGTCATGAAATGTAAATAAGGTGATTCTGGAATATTTTGACAATTACTCTCTAAAGCAAGCTATGATCAATATAAAGTGGAGAAAGCTGGAAGGGAATGCATTATTCTTGAAATTTATTTTTCAATTTGTTTTCAAAGTCCTTAATTGCATTTCATAAATTACCTAAAATCATATGAAGTTGGAGTGTGATGAGACAACATGGCCCCTCAGCCTGGTTTATTGTCTATGGTCACTTTTAGAATGGGAATCAGGTCTATCACTCTCACTGATAGACTGCAGATCATAAAATATGTTGTGAAGCTTGGATTTACTGCAGTTATCTTTCTTGCTAGTTTTCACTAACTTTTGACTTCTCTATGTGAATCTTGTGAAAATTAATTGAAGCAGTCTGCACAGTTTTCTAAAATAGAGAATTCCAAAGTTTCACAACAGTATAAGTTTCTTCTTCTATGCATTTAATGCAAAGTTGAGACTCACCACTGCAATTTTTTTTGTCTCCTTGATTTAACAGATAACCAGGCCTGCATGAACATTCATAACTACCAAGAGTGTTTTCACATATTTGTCCACATTTGTTTGATTTTTCACATTCATTGATATCTGCAAAAACAGATGGAAAAAGGAATACTAGCTGAGATCAGCTGAACAATATGGAACAAATTGGCAGCCTTAAATCAAAATCAGAAGCTGTTAAATAATTCACAAAGCAGACGTCACAAGTATCTTGTTAATCAAGCTCGCCAAGTAAAAGAATTTATCATCTTTAAATGTAAGATTAATTTGAATAATGTCACACCTCTGCAGACTGTCATTGATTCAGTGATTTCAAATCCTTGATCACACTGGCATGCAGGCTCATTGGAGGATTTAAAGAAACATTCTGAATTTGTGCAGCCTAGGTCACAAGTGCTGACAACTGTATAACAGAAAGAGATAAACTGATTAAAGAGTTTCACATCTGTGGGGCAAACAATAGCAAGGCATTTCATTCAAACATTCTGAAACACGCACAGTTATATGCATTCTACAAAGCAGGGGTAAAATACACAAAATATATTACATTTAAATTGTTATGTAAAAAGGAAATATAAAGACTGGAACGTAAGCATGTGATTAGACAGACATTCAATAGAGCCAAAAGCAAATTAAAATCTGAGATAATATTAATTTCTTAAGGGAATCAGAGACCATATTTAGATAATTAAATTATCTGGATCAGAGATTCTATTTATCAGTTGTACTTATCATTTATATAGCTATTGAAACAACTCAAATTAGTCCATATTTGAATTTTTAGACAATAAGACGTAAGAGCAGAGTTAGGCCATTCAGCCCATCAAGTCTATTATCAGAAAATCATGAGGCATGGGATAAGTGGAACCTTGGCTGTTTGAATAAAAAGTTATCTCATCCTTAATAATGGACTTCAAAATATTCCCAACCAGGCTAACTGGCCTACAATTTCTTTTCTTCAGCCTTCCTTCATTCTTAAAGAGTGGAGTAACATGAGTAATTTTCTAGTATTCCAGATCCATTCCAGAATCTAGTTATTCTTCCAAGATCATTACTAATGTCACTAAAATCAATGGGTTAAAGAATTTTATGATTTATTCAGCAACAGCAAACATGAACCCCCTTTCAGAGTAAGTCTTACTTAGCTACAGTTCAAAGTGCAGTCATGAATAGTTGAAAGAGCCCTCAGTATTGACACAACAGGAATTGTTTCTTCAAGAACAAATTTTAGTATGAGGACATTGATCCACATCTGAAGGGATGGTCCAGAAACAATGTATTACTATTTATTCCAGGAAGTTAATGGAAGATGTATGCTTAAAACTTGCACTATACATTTAGCTAACATTTTATTGTGTACATCTGTACACCTGCTTGTTAAAGCAAATATGTAATCAGCAATCATGTAGCAGCAACTCAATACATAGGAACATGCAGATATGGTCAAGAGGTTTACTTGTTCAGATCAAACATCAGAATGAGGACATAATGTGATTTAAGTGACTTTGGAGTGCCAGACTGGGTGGTTTGAGTATCTCAGAAACTGCTGAACTCCTGGGATTGTCACACACAACAGTCTCTGGAGTTTACAGAGTATGGTGTGAAAAGCAAAAAATATACAGTGAGCAGCAGTTCAGTGTGTGAAAATGCTTTGTTAGTACAAGAGAATGACAGGACGGTTCGAGCTGACAGGAAGGTGACAGTAACTCAAATAACAGCATGTTTCAACAGTGGAGTGCAGAAAAGCATCTCTGAATGCACAGTATGTCAAATGTTGAAATGGATGGGCTACAGCAGCGTAAGACTACATCAGGTTCCATTTTATAAAGTGATCAGAGTCTTTTCACAAAGGTGCACTGGTACAAGTTACTCTCAACATGGGTTTAAATTTGCGAGACTATAACGTTTTGAAGACAGAATTTAAAATCACCAAGAGAGTTTGCACTAAGAATTAGTCTGTAATTATAGTTGTTAAAACTGAAAGTAGTTAAAACTCTGGGGTAGCAAAGTATTGCCAAGAGTAGCTGCTGGAATTCTCTGCAAATACCAGTTGTTGCTGGTATTATCATCTGCAAATTCCAGGCTGATATAGTGTGAATAAGACCTCGGTAGATATCTGCTTTATAATTAACTGAAGAGCAACAAAAACAGGTGAATTGGATGATTTTATGCCAACCACTGAGAGGAAAACAATTCTTATAGATCCAGTCTTTCAATAGCAGGTGTACGACCTCATGAAATCTTTGCTATTAGGCCAGTTGTTAGCTTCAACCTTAAGGCATTAATCTATATCTGAACATATCAAGATAAAAAATAAGAGATATGCTTTAGATCACTGACCAGAATTTGAATTGCTTAGCATTGTTTAGAATTATCCAATTGAAAATTGAAGTAATCCAGAATAAACTTCATTAAAGATAACTTATAGGTAAGGTTGGGCAAGCACCTCAAGGTCTGGATAAGTTACATTGTTTTAGATATTTTCCTGGCTTCATAGAAACATAGAAACGCAGAAAGCCTACAGCACAATACAAGCCCTTTGGCCCACAAAGCTGTACCGATCATGTCCTTACCTTAGAGATTACCTGGGGTTACCCATAGCCCTTTATTTTTCTAAGCTCCATGTACCTATCCAGGAGTCTCTTAAAAGACTCTATTGTATCCACCTCCACCACCGTCACCAACAGCCCATTCCACACGCTCATCACGCTCTGTGTAAAAGATTTACCCCTGGCATTTCCTCTGTACCTACTTCCAAGCACCTTAAAAACTATGCCCTGTCGTGGTTGCCGTTTCAGCCCTGGGAAAAAGCCTCTGGCTATCCACATGATCAGTGCCTCTCATCATCTTGACCAGGTTCCTATATAGCTGCAACATTCCCTCTCGGCTCTTAAACTCAATCCCACGATTGATGAAGGTCAATGCACCATATGCCTTCTTAACCACAGAATCAACCTACACAGCAGCTTTGACTGTCTTATGGACACAGACCCCAAGATCCCTCTGATCCCCCACGCTGCCAAGAGCTTTACCATTAATGCTATATTCTGCCATTTTATTTGACTTAGCAAAATAAATCACTTCACACTTATCTGGGTTGAACTCTATCTGCCACTTCTCAGCCCAGTTTTGCATCCTATCAATGTCCCGCTGTAACCTCTGACAGCCCTCCACACTAGCCACAACACCCCCAACCTTTGTGTCATCAGCAAATTTACTAACCCATCCTTCCACCTCCTCATCCAGGTCATATATAAAATCATGAAGAGTAGGGGTCCCAGAACAGATCCCTGAGCCACACCATTGGTCACCGATCTCCATGCAGAATATGACCCATCTACAACCACACTTTGCCTTCTGCGGGCAAGCCAATTCTGGATCAACAAAGCATGGTCCCCTTGGATCCCATGTCTTCTTACTTTCTCAATAAGCCTTGCATGGGATACTTTATCAACTGCCTTGCTGAAATCCATACACACTACATCTACTGCTCTACCTTCAACAATGTATTCAGTCACATCCTTAAAAAATTCAATCAGGCTCGTAAGGCACTAACTGCCTTTGACAAAGCCATGCTGACTATTCCTACTCATATTATGCTTCTCCAAATATTCATAAATCCTGCCTCTCAGGATCTTCTCCATCAATTTACCAACCACTGAAGTAAGATTCACTGGACTGTAATTTTCTAGCTATCTGTCCTCCCTTTCTGGAATAAGGGAACAATATCCACAACCCTCCAATCCTCCGGAACCTCTCCCATCCTCATTGATGATGCAAGGATCATCCCCAGTGCTCAGCAGTCTCCTCCCTCGCTTCCACAGTACCCTGGGGTACATCTCTTCCGGTCCCTGTAACTTACCCAACTTGATGCTTTCCAAAGCTCTAGCACATCCTCTTCCTTAATATCTACATGCTCAAGCTATTCAGTCCACTGTAAGTCATCCCTACAATTGCCAAGATCCTTTTCCATAGTGAATACTGAAGCTAAGTATTCATTAAGTACCTCTGCTATCTCCTCTGGTTCCATACACACTTTTCCACTATCACACTTGATTGGTCCTATTCTCTCATGTCTTATCCTCTTGCTCTTCACATACTTGTAGAATGCCGTGGGGTTTTCCTTAATCCTGTCCACCAAGGCCTTCTCATGGCCTCTTCTGGCTCTCCTAATTTCATTCTTCCTGCTATCCTTATAATTTTCTAGATCTCTATCATTACCTAAATTTTTGAACCTTTCATAAGCTCTTCTTTTCTTCTTGACTAGATTTACAACAGCCTTTGTACACCATGGTTCCTATACCCTACCATCCTTTCCCTGTCTCATTGGAATGTACCTATGCAGAACCCCACACAAATATCCCCTGAACATTTGCCACATTTCTTCTGTCCGTTTCTCTGAGAACATCTGTTTCCAATTTACGCTTCATATTTCCCCTTATTCCAACTAAATTCTTCCCTAACCTGTCTGTTCCTATCCCTCTCTAATACTATGGTGAAGGAGATAGAATTGTGATCATGATCTCCAAAATGCTCTCCTACCGAGAGACCTGACACCTGACCAGGTTCATTTCCCAATACCAGATCAAGTACAGCCTCTCCTCTTGTAGGCTTATCTACATATTGTGTCAAGAAACCTTCCTGAACATGCCTAACAAAATCCACCCCATCTAAACCCCTCACTCTAGGGAGATGTCAATCAATATTTGGGAAATTAAAATCTCCCACCCAACAACAACCCTGTTATTATTACTCCTTTCCTGAATCTGTCTCCCTATCTGCTCCTTGATGTCCCTATTACTATTGGGTGGACTATAAAAACACCCAGTGGAGTTATTGATCCCTTCCTTTTCCTAACTGCCACCCACAGAGACTCTGTAGACAACCTCTCCATAACTTCTTTTTCTGCAGCCGCTATCTCTGATCAACAGTGTCACACCCCTACCTCTTTTGCCTCCCTCCCTGTCCTTTCTGAAACATCTAAAGCCTGGCACTTGAAGTAGCCACTCCTGCCCCTGCACCATCCAAGTCTCTGTAATGGCCACAACATCATAGTTACAAGTGCTAAATCACGCTCTAAGCTCATCCACTTTGTTCATATACGCCTTGCATTAAAATAGACACATCTCAAACTATTGGTCTAAATGCGTCCTTTTTCTATCACCTGCCTATCCTCCCTCTTGCACTGTCTACAAGCTTTCTCTATTTGTGAGCCACTGTTCTTTCTTCTGTCACTTCAGTTTGATTCCCATCCCCCAGCTTAAACACTCCCCAACAACCTTAGCAAACCTCCCCATCAGGATATTGCCCCCCCTGGGATTCAAGTGCAACCCATGCTTTTTGTACAGGTCACACCTACTCCAGAAGTCCCAGTGATCCAGAAATCTGAATCTTTGCCCCCTGCTCTAATCCCTCAGCCATGCATTTATCCTCCACCTCATTCTATTCCTATACTCACTGGCATGTGGCACAGGCAGTAATCCCAAGGCTACTAGCTTTGTGCTTCTGCTTCTCAACTTCCTTCCTAACTCCCTGTAGTCTGCTTTCAGGACTTCCACCCTTTTCCTACCTATGTCGTTGGTACCAATATGTACCACGACCTCTGGATGTTTTCCTTCCCACTTCAGGATATTGAGGACATGATCAGAAACATCCCTTGGAGGCAAATTAACATCCGCGTTTCTTTCCTGCGTCCACAGAATCGCCTGCCTGACCCCCTATTTATAGAGTCCCCTATCACCGCAGCCATCCTCTTCCTTTCCCTACCTTTCTGAGCCACAGGGCCAGATTCAGTGCTAGAGACACAGCCACTGTCACTTCCCCCAGGGTAGGCTGTCTCCCCCAACAATACTCAAGCAGGAGTACTTACAGTTAAGGGGACAGCCACTGAGGTACTCTCTAGCATCTGCCTCTTGCTCTTCCCTCTGCTGACTGTTACCCACTTATCTGTCTCCCGAGGCCCCAGTTTGACTACTTGCCTACAGCTCCTCACTCTCCCTGACCAGACAAAGGTCATCGAGCTGCATCTCCAGTTCCCTAACGCAGTCTCTAAGGAACTGCAGCTTGACGCACCTGCGGCAGATGTGGCTATCACGGAGGCTGGAAATCTCCAGGACCTCCCACATCTGACACTGTGCACAGAAAGCCAGCCTCATACACATACTTTCTGTCTGTATTCTACACAAGTAACGTACCTCACCTCGACCCCTTATCATCTAAGCCCTGTTGAGCCAAAGCCTTCGTACTCTGTCTCCCTCTTCTCTTCAGCCACTCTATAAAGCTCTCTTCTTTTTCAACTTTCTTTTTCGCTGTTCTCACTGGCTGACCTTCAGATGAGCAATTATTAATGCCAATTTCATTGCACATCCGCTTCTAGATTCTCAACCTTATTAGTATCCTTGGTTCAAGCTATTGTTGGCAGTCACCGAGAGAATAAGGAACACAGCTTGTCATGTTCTGGTGCTGTTTAGTTTGCCATTCAACCTATAATGGGATACTTCTTGATGCTAGGAGATACTGCCTGTCAGGAGGAGTGAGGGAATGGACAGCAGTGTGAGAGAAGCATGCAGGATGCCTTAGAACAGGGATCTGTGAGCAGTGGTTATGTTAGCCCGGACAGACAATACGGTGTTTCAACAGATAAGGACAGTAATAAGATTGCCATGAGGTCATTTTGAGAATCTATCATGATTTATCAAGGTTATAAATCTTCAGTAATATAGTTATTAACTTTATATTATCCAATGTGGCAGAAACTGTTGTGGTACAACAGGGTAAAAAGAAATTAAATTAAATTTAATCAGGGAAATTAAGTAAACAAATTCTGGCTTGTTGAACAGTACCCACTTCTGTATAGAAATAATTCAACAATTTCATGTTTTAGTCATATATGTATTTGCATTTGTACATATGAATTATGCACTCACAATAAATTATTTTATAACTTAATTCAATTCATTTATGTAATTCCAACTTTTTATATAAAATGACTATTGCTATCGATTTATTCAGACAGTAAAGACAAATGTAAACAGCTGCTGTAACAAAACTAACCTTCTGCAGAGTCTGTAAAATGTTTCATTATATTACTCACCTGTGCAACTGGGTCCTGTATATCCAGCCAGACACATACAATTGAAAGAGCCCTCAGTATTGACACATCTAGAATTGCTTTTCGAAGAGCAGATGTTACTATCAAGACATTCATCCACATCTGAAAGAACAATCCGGAAACAATATATTACATTTTTCATTAGAAGCTTCCGGAAGGATCCATGCTTACAACTGTCTTCCTTATAACAAATATATTTGTTAGTCTTGATACAGGATGAAATTTGGTAGCGACAACATTTCAAAGATTTTCACAGGTCTTGCATTACCTGCTGTCTAGTAAATATAATGATGCCTACATTGATATTAAAATTTGTATCATATAAAAAACTCAATTATACATCTGGAACATCAGAGAAAAATTCATGGTAGTTTTAAAGTGAGTCACTCAGTGTTTATAATGAATCGTGTGCAAACACATCCTGTTGAAACAATAAGATATGATCAACAGCAGCCTCTGAATTTTGTTAACTACATTACAAAAGACCTCCTTAACTAGGAGCTCTGTGTGTCCTCATTACAGCACTATGTAACCTGGAGGGTGAAAATGGAGGCAAAGGTGAAGATGTTCATCTTCAGACCAAGTTCAAATAAAATTTTCTAAATTGAAGTGGAAAGAGACAATTTTGTCT
Source organism: Hypanus sabinus (assembly GCF_030144855.1). Classification (NCBI taxonomy): domain Eukaryota; kingdom Metazoa; phylum Chordata; class Chondrichthyes; order Myliobatiformes; family Dasyatidae; genus Hypanus; species Hypanus sabinus. Next base: position 38,316,973 of record NC_082707.1, read on the forward strand.
GCTCTAGGAAGAAGGGCAAGTTCCTCAGGCCACCCCAGCTGTGGAAGATGGGAAGGACAGGGAATGCATTATGAAAATCAAGGGACAAATATAAAGAAGAAAATGTTATCTGAATGGTACAGAGGTAGAAGCATATTATACATGATTGGAGTCATACATGGACAAAAACTCAAACTCTCAAAGAAACATACTGGATAGCATTGAGATCCATACAGCATTAATGGGAGGACAGAGCAATCCTCAATGATCACTGGAAGGAGGCATTGCCTCACAAACTACTTGACCAGCCATACTGCCAGCAATCTCCTAGCCTAAACGTGGAAGAGTCTGCAGTTCCTACACTGGCCACTTCAGAATATATGGATGCAACTCATCCCCTGCCACTAAGGACTAACTAAGAAGGAGTTGTTCTGTCTATGTCCTGTAGCACTTTTTCACATAAAGTTTTAATTCATTTGATGTTAAAATAATGCAAAAATTATCTACTGACAGAACTTACAATGGCAATAAAAAAAGCAAATGCAAAGGCAAATTGAACAGCTGACTGAAACAAATCCTTCTCAAGTGCATCGTTACATTATGATCCTCACCTGTACAATTGTCTCCTGCATATCCACTCAGACATGTGCAGTTGAAAGAGCCCTCGGTATTGACACAATAGGAATTACTTTTCCAAGAACAGATGTACCAATCAAGACATTCATCCACATCTGAAAGAATAAACCAGAAACATCACATTGATACTTATTCTAAGGTAATGGTGGAGGATCCATGTCTAAAATTGTCACTGTGTACACAATGGTGCAACTGTTTTTGTTACTCTGAACCCAGAATAAACCAGAAACAATATATTACAATTTTCATTAGAAAATTTAGGAAGGATCCATGCTGACAAATGTCTTCCTTATTACAAATGTACAGGATGAAATTTGGTAGCAACATTTCAAAGATGTTCACACAATATATGGGCACCAGTCTTGCATCTCTTGCTGTCTGTAAAACGTAATGATGCCTATACAAACATTGAAACTTTTCTTATAAAAAAAAATTCAATTATACACCTCAAACATTGTTGAAAATTTCAGGATAGTTTTAAATTGAGTCACTCCCTGATTACACTGAATAACTTGCAAACTGATACAGGCATTGTTGAAAGAGTAAGATGTGAACATCAGCAGATTCTGGATTTTGTTAACTATGTTTCAAAAGGCCACCTTGCCCAGGACCTGTGTGTGTTCCCATTAGAGCAATATGTAACCTGGAAGATGAAAATGGAGGCAAAGGTGAAGGTGTTCATCTTCAGACCAGTTTCAAATAAGGTGATGTAAATTGCAGAGGAAAGAGACAACTTCGTCTGTTCTTTGAAGAAGTGCAAGATACTCAGACCACTCTAGCTGTGGAAGGGACTATAGTGGGATTCAAAGGACCATATGAACAGAAACTTTTATAGATGGGAAGGACGGGAAATCCATTATGAACATCAATCAATAGATATAAAGGAGAAAAATGATTTGAATGGTACAGAGGCTGAAGTCAAGCATGGATGAAAACTCGAGAAGAGACATTCTGGAAAGCACTAAGAACCATAAACCAAGAATTAAGGGGCAAAAGTTTAGGGGTAACATGAGGGGGAACTTCTTTACTTAGAGAGTAGTAGCTGTGTGGAACGAGCTTCCAGTAAAGTGGTAGAGGCAGGATCGATTTTGTCATTAAAAACTAATTGGATAGGTATATGGACAGGAAAAGGAATGGAGGGTTACGGGCTGAGTACAAGTCAGTGCGTCTGGGTGAGAGTAAGCGTTCAGCACGGGCTAGAAGGGGCGAGATGGCCTGTTTCCGTGCTGCAATTGGTATATGGTTAAGAGAGAACACAATAATCCTCAGTGATCACTGGAAAGAAAATCTTGACACCACCTATATCCTGGTCCATCAGTGGAAGAGTCTGCAGTTCCTACATAGGCCACATCAAGACGCATCTCTCCAATCATCCAAAGCCATTAAGGGCTGAATAAGAAAGAGTTGCACTGGCTATCTCCTCTTGTATTATTTTGAAATTAAGTTTTAATTCATTTCATGAGTTTGTTGAAATAATCTGGGAATACAAGCCCACCTTTCATTGAAAGTAGCATCAAAGGCGGATAGGGTCATAAAAAAAGTTTTTGGCACATTGGACTTCATAACACAAAGTATTGAATACAGGCGGTGGCACGGTAAACTGAAGTATTAGAGGATGATGCTGAGGCTAAATTTGGAGCATTGTGTGCAGTTCAGCTCACCTACCCACAGGAAAGATGTAAATGTGGTTGAAAGATTACAGAGAAAATTTACAAGGATGTTGCCGAGTCTGAAGGATCTGAGTTATAAGGGAAGATTACGTAAGTTAGGACTATATTCCTCAGAGCATAGAAGCCCGAGAGGAGATCCGATACAAGCATACAAAATTATGGACGAATAGATAGGGTAAATGTAAGCAGGCTTTTTCCATTGAGGTCGGGTGGGACTACAACTGGAAGACATTGGTTAAGAGTGAAAGGCAAAAAGGGGAACACGAGGGGAAACTTCTTCAATCAAAGAAGTGTGAGTGTGTGGAATGAGCAACCAGTGCAAGTGGTGCATTTGAGCTCGATTTCTATATTGAAGAGGAGTTAGGATAGGAACATTGCTGGGAGAGGTATGGAGGGGTATGGAGGGCTATGCTTCCAGTACAGGTTGATGGGTTTAGGCAGTTTTATTGCTTCAGCAAGGACAAGATGGGCCAAAGGGCCTGCATCCATGCTTTACTTTTCTCTGATTCTGTGACTAACTGCATTATTAGATCAGGTTACTCACCTGTACAATTGTCTCCTTCATATCCACTCAGACATGTGCAGTTGAAAGAGCCCTCAGTATTGACACAATAGGAATTACTTTTCCAAGAACAGATGTTACTTTCAACACATTCATTCACATCTGGTAAAATGAACGAAAACCAATATTTTGCCATTAATTTTAAGATAATGATAGAAGATCAATGTTTAAACTGACTACATTTAAAATGTGCACCTATCCCACTTGTTCTTGACTGGGGATGAAATTAGGAAAGATGAAATGTTTTTTGATTTGCCTGTGATCAGTGGGCAGACTTTCTATATGATCATGCGGTGAATTAAATACAGACTGTGTATTTTGCTGCTGCTCCGTGCATGTTGAGGTCTTAATGACACCACCTACAACAGAGTTTCTAGTCATCACGAGGCTTCCACTGAGAATCAATCAAAGGTTACAAGGGATAAAGCTGAAAAGTGTAAACGCTCAAGAGGAGCAAATAATCCCAAATGTAACTTTTGTGTTTCACTGAAAGTTAATTGCACAATTGCTGTTAGCTCTGGCATTCCCACAACTGCAAAGTCTCAGCTGAAAATGCGTGAATACAATCTTGGGAAATACCTAACTATATCTAAGTAGTTAACATGATAATAAGATGAATGAAAACAAATGAATCTGATGATTCTATGCTAACCATCATCTGGACAACAGTTCCTATATAACCAGACTTACACTGGTCCATATATATTCCTTCAAAGCTACCAAATCATTGAAGATAATTGGACAATTACTAGTTTCAATCTGAAGGCATTCAATGATGTAATGTTGAGTCTTTATAAAACACTACCGAGACCACTCTTATGAGCACTGTGACCGGTTTTGTTCTGCTTATCTTAGAAAGGATGTGCTGAAACTGGAGAGGGTTCAAAGGAGGTTGTTGAAAATGACTCCTTGATTGAATGGTTGATCATATGAAGAGATTTTGTTGGTTGTGGGCCTGTATTGACAGGATTTCAGAAGAATGAGGGATAACCTCATTGAAACCTAACAATTAGTGAAAGGCCTTGAGAGAGTGGATGTGGAGAGAATGTTTCCTATGGTCGGAGAGTCTATTAACAGAGAACACAACCTCAGAATAGATGTATAGATACTTCATTAATCCCAAAGGAAATGACACTGTCGCAGTAGCAATGCACGTGCACAGATGTAAATATTAGATGAGAAGAAAAAAGAGAAAAAAAGTTACTACAAACAGTCTAGAGAATAGAAGGATGGGTCACACTTCCTTAGCAATAGCCAGTCTCAATATCGAACCTAATGGCCGAGGGTAGGATTGACCTCATTTAGCACTCTTTGGAAAAGTGCCTTTGTCTTAGTCGATCCCTAAAAGTGCTCTCCTGTTGAGCCAAGTTGGCATGCAGAGGGACAGAAACTTTGTCTAGAATTGTCAGGATTTATCGTTCTACCACAGTCTCCAATGTGTCGAATTTGACTCCTATAACAGAATCAGCATTTCCAAGAGCTTAGGATGTCCATTTACAACGGAGGTGAGGAGGAATTTCTATCACCAGAGAGTGGTGTATCTGTTGAAATTTTTGCAACAGCCAGCTGTGGAAGCAAGCATTTATGTGTATTTAAAGCAGAGGTTGATTGATTCTTAATTGGTCAGGGCATGAAGTGATAAAGGGAGAAGGCAGAGAGTGGTTATAGACTGTTGCCTCTCTGCCTGGAGGCCAGTGACCAATGGAGTGAAGCAGATATCAGTGCATGTACGTTGTTGTTTCTCATCTATATCTACCATCTGGATGAGAATTTGGTTAACTGGAATTAGCAGAATTACAGACGACAACAAGAGTGGGGATGTAGTGGACAGTGAGGAAGATACCATGGTTTGCAGTTGAGTCTGGATATATGGAAAACTGAGCTATAAAATGGCAGATGGAATTCAAAGCAGACAACTGCAAAGGTGTTGCACTTCTGTAGGCTCAATCAGCATAGCACGTACATCATGAACAGTTGGGCTCTGAGGAATGCAGACAATCAAAGGGGTCTGGCAATGCAAGTCTCTCTTCTATTGAAAATGGTGCCATTGGTGGATAAGGCCATAAAGAAAGCTTTTGGCACATTGGCCTTCATAATTCAAAGCATTGAACACAGGAGCTATCATGTCATGTTGCAGATGCAGAAGATTTTGTTGATGTCTAACTTGGAGCATTGCTTGCATTTCTGGTCACTGACTGACAGGGAAGACGTAAATATGGTTGAAAGACTACAGAGAAAATTTACAAGGTTGTTGCCGGGTCTGAAGTCCTGAGTTATAAGGGGAGATTACAAAGATTAGGTCCTTATTCCTCAGAGTGCAGAAGCCTGACAGGAGATTTGATAGAGACAGGGGAAATGTAAGAAGGCAAGTTCCACTGAGTTTGGGTGGAGCTACAACTCGAAGTCATGGGTTAAGTGTGAAAGATAAATAGTATAAGAGGAAAATGAGGAGAAAGTTTTACATTCTGATGATTGTGAGAATGTGAAAGGTGCTGCCAGTGCAGGTGGTACGTGCGAGCTTGATTTCAATGTTTCAGAGAAGCTGGAATAGGTATATGGATTACAGGTGTGTAGAGGGCTAAATTTCCAGTACAGATTGATGGGGTTAGGCAGTTTAACTGGGTCAGCATGGACTAGATGGGGTAAGGGGCCTGCTTCTGTGTTTTACTTTTCTCTGATTCTATGATTAAGCACATTGTTACATTATGTTCCTCACCTGTACAATTGTCTCCTGCATATCCACTCAGACATGTGCAGTTGAAAGAGCCCTCCGTATTGACACAATAAGAATTACTTTTCCAAGAGCAGATGTTACTGTCAACACATTCATTCACATCTGGAGAAATGAATGAGAAACAACATATTGTAATTACTTTCAAAATAATGACAGAAGATCAATATTTACATTGATCACTACATTTAAATTACATATGCATCTATCCCTGTTGTTTATGACCAGGGAAGAAATTTGGAAAGATGAAATGTTTTTTGATTTGCCTGTGATCAGTGGGCAGACTTTCTATATGATCATGCAGTGAATTAAATACAGTCTGTGTATTTTGCTGCTGCTCCGTGCATGTTGAGGTCTTAATGACACCACCTACAACAGAGTTTCATGTCATTAGGAGGCTTCCACTGAGAATCAATCAAAGGTTACAAGGGATAAAGCTGAAAAGTGTAAACACTCAAGAGGTGCAAATATTCCCAAATGCAACTTTTGGGTTTCACTGAAAGTTAATTGCACAATTGCTGTGAGCTCTGGCATTCCTACAACCGCAAAGTCTCAGCTGAAAATGCATGAATACAATCTTGGGAAATATCTAACTATATCTAAATAGTTAACATGATAATAAGATGAATGAAAACAAATGAATCTGATGATTCTATGCTAACCATCATCTGGACAACAGTTCCTATATAACCAGACTTTCACTGGTCCATATATATTCCTTCAAAGCTACCAAAGCATTGAAGATCATTGGACAATTACTAGTTTCATTCTGAAGGCATTCAAGGATGTAATGTTGAGTCTTTATAAAACACTACCGAGACCACTCTTGGAGTAACGTGAGCAGTTTTGTTCTGCTTATCTTAGAAAGGATGTGCTGAAACTGGAGAGGGTTCAAAGGAGGTTGATGAAAATGATTCCAGGATTCAATGGCTTTCAATATGTAGAGTGTCCGCTGGTTCTGGGCCTGTATGAACTGAAATTCAGAAGAATGAAGGGTGGCCTCATTGAAACCTATCAAACAGCAAAAGTCCTTGATAGAGTGGATGTGGAGAGAATGTTTCCTACGGTGGGAGACTTTAAGACAAGAAGACACAACCTTCGAATAGATAAACAGATAGATAGAAACTTCGTTAATCCCAAAGGGAATGACATTGTCGCAGTAGCAATGCACGTGCACAGATATAAGCATAAGATGAGAAGAAGAAAGAGAAAGAAAAACCTACAAACAGTCTAACAGCAGGAGGTTGTCACTCCCCAGCTATAGCTAGACTCATAATCAAATCTAATGGCCTAGGGTAGGAACGTCCTCATACAGCACTCATTGGAGCAGTGCATTCGTCTTAGTGAATCACGAAATGTGCTTTTCTATTGAGCCAAATTGCCATGCAGAGGGACGAAACATTGTACAGAATTGTCAGGATTTTCCGTTAGGTCCTTTGTTCTACCACAGTCCCCAATGTGTTGAGTTTGACTCCTATAACGGAGTCAGAATTTCCATGAATTTAGGATGTCCTTTTACAATGAAAATGAGAAGGAACTTCTTTCACAAGAGAGTGGTGTTGCTATGGAACTTTTTACTACAGCCAGCTGTGGAAGCAAGCATTTATGTATCTTTAGGGCAGTGGGTGATAAGTTCTTAATGGGTCGGGGCATGAAGGCATACAGGGAGAAGGCAGAGTGGTTGTAGATCGTTGCCTCTCTGAGAAAAGGCCTGTGACTAATGAACTGATGCACAGATCAGTGCTGTGTCTGTTGTTGTTTGTCATCTTATTCAATGATCAGCATGAGAATTTGTTTAACCAGAATTAACAGAATTACAGATGACAACAAGAGTGGGAGTGCAGTGGACAGTGAGGAAGATATCATGGCTTGCAGTGGCGTGTGGATAGATGAAAAAATGAGCTAACAAATGGCACATGGAATTTAATGCAGACAAATGCAAAGGAGTTGCGCTTCAGTAGACCAAACCATCATAGATCTTAAATCATTGGCTCTTGACGAGTGCGGACAATCAAAGGGATCTGGGAATGCAAGTCCATCTTCTATTGAAAATGGCACCATAGGTGGATAAGGTCGTAAAGAAACCTTTTGGCACATTGGCCTTCATAATCCAAAGTACTGAGTACAAGAAATGTCATGTTATGTTGCAGTTGCAGACGATGTTGCTGAAGCCTATCTTGAGGTATTGCGTGTGTTTCTGCCTACAGACCTACAGGGAAGACGTAAATATGGTTGAAGGATTACAGGGGAAATTTACATGGCTGTAGCCGGGTCCAAAGGACCTGAGATATAAAGGGAGTTTTCATAGGTTAGGTCTTCATTCCACAGAGCGCAGAAGCCAGAGAGGAGATTTGATAGGGACAGGGTAAATGTAAGAAGGCTAGTTCTACTGAGTTTGGATGGAGCTACAACTCGAAGTCATGGGTTAAGTATGAAAAGGAAATAGTATAAGGGGAACATGAGGGGAAGTTCTTCACTCGGAAGTTTGTAAAAGTGTGGAAAGAGCTGCCAGTGCACGTGGTACATGCGAGTTTGATTTCAATGTTTTAGAGAAGTTGGGAAAGGTATATGGACGGTCGGTGTACAGAGAGCTAAGTTTGCTCTACAGTTTGATGGGGTTAGGCAGTTTAACTGTTTCGGCATGGACTAGATGGGCCAAAGAGCCTGATTCCATGCTTTAATTTTCTCTGATTCTATGACTGTGCATTATCACATCAGGTTCCTCACCTGTACAATTGTCTCCTGCATATCCACTCAGACATGTGCAGTTGAAAGAGCCCTCGGTATTGACACAATAGGAATTACTTTTCCAAGAACAGATGTACCAATCAAGACATTCATCCACATCTGAAAGAATAAACCAGAAACAACACATTAATACTTATTCTAAGGTAATGGTGGAGGATCCATGTCTAAAATTGTCACTGTGTACACAATGGTGCAACTGTTTTTGTTACTCTGAACCCAGAATAAACCAGAAACAATATATTACAATTTTCATTAGAAAATTTAGGAAGGATCCATCCTTATAAATGTCTTCCTTATTACAAATGTACAGGATGAAATTTGGTAGCCACATTTCAAAGATGTTCACACAGTATATGGGCACCAGTCTTGCATCACCTGCTGTCTGTAAAACGTAATGATGCCTATACAAACATTGAAACTTTTCTTATTAAAAAAATCTAAATTAAACACCTCAAACATTGCTGAAAAATTCAGGATAGTTTTAATTTGAGTTACTCCGTGATTACACTGAATAACATGCAAACTGATACAGGCATTGTTGAAAGAGTAAGATATGAACAACAGCAGATTCTGGATTTTGTTAACTATGTTTCAAATGCCACCTTGCCCAGGACCTGTGTGTGTTCCCATTAGAGCAATATGTAACCTGGAAGATGAAAATGGAGGCAAAGGTGAGGGTGTTCATCTTCAGACCAGTTTCAAATAAGGTGATGTAAATTGCAGTGGAAAGAGACAACTTCGTCTGTTCTTTGAAGAAGTGCAAGATACTCAGATCACTCTAGCTGTGGAAGGGACTATAGTGGGATTCAAAGGACCAAATGAACAGAAACTTTTATAGATGGGAAGGACAGGAAATGCATTATGAACATCAATCAATAGATATAAAGGAGAAAAAATGATTTGAATGGTACAGAGGCTGGAGTCATGCATGGATGAAAACTCGAGAAGAGACATTCTGGAAAGCACTGAGTACCATAAACCAAGAATTAAGGGGCAAAATTTTAGGGGTAACATGACGGGGAACTTCTTTACTAAGCGAGTAGTAGCTGTGTGGAACGAGCTTCCAGTAGAAGTGGTAGAGGCAGGTTCGATTTTGTCATTAAAAAAAAATTGGATCGGTATATGAACAGGAAACGGAATGGAGGGTTACGGGCTGAGTACAAATCAGTGCGACTAGGTGAGAGTAAGTGTTCAGCACAGACTAGAAGGGCCGAGATGGCTTGTTTCTGTGCTGCAATTGGTATATGGTTAAGAGAGAACACAATAATCCTCAGTGATCACTGGAAAGAAAATCTTGACACCACCTATATCCTGGTCCATCAGTGGAAGAGTCTGCAGTTCCTACATAGGCCACATCAAGACGCATCTCTCCAATCATCCAAAGCCATTAAGGGCTGAATAAGAAAGAGTTGCACTGGCTATCTCCTCTTGTATTATTTTGAAATTAAGTTTTAATTCATTTCATGAGTTTGTTGAAATAATCTGGGAATACAAGCCCACCTTTCATTGAAAGTAGCATCAAAGGCGAATAGGGTCATAAAAAAAGTTTTTGGCACATTGGACTTCATAACACAAAGTATTGAATACAGGCGGTGGCACGGTAAACTGAAGTATTAGAGGATGATGCTGAGGCTAAATTTGGAGCATTGTGTGCAGTTCAGCTCACCTACCCACAGGAAAGATGTAACTGTGGTTGAAAGATCACAGAGAAAATTTACAAGGATGTTGCCGAGTCTGAAGGATCTGAGTTATAAGGGAAGATTACGTAAGTTAGGACTATATTCCTCAGAGCATAGAAGCCCGAGAGGAGATCCGATACAAGCATACAAAATTATGGACGAATAGATAGGGTAAATGTAAGCAGGCTTTTTCCATTGAGGTTGGGTGGGACTACAACTGGAAGACATTGGTTAAGAGTGAAAGGCAAAACGGGGAACACGAGGGGAAACTTCTTCAATCAAAGAAGTGTGAGTGTGTGGAATGAGCAACCAGTGCAAGTGGTGCATGTGAGCTCGATTTCTATATTGAAGAGGAGTTAGGATAGGAACATTGCTGGGAGAGGTATGGAGGGGTATGGAGGGCTATGCTTCCAGTACAGGTTGATGGGTTTAGGCAGTTTTATTGCTTCAGCAAGGACAAGATGGGCCAAAGGGCCTGCATCCATGCTTTACTTTTCTCTGATTCTGTGACTAACTGCATTATTAGATCAGGTTACTCACCTGTACAATTTTCTCCTTCATATCCACTCAGACATGTGCAGTTGAAAGAGCCCTCGGTATTGACACAATAGGAATTACTTTTCCAAGAACAGATGTCACTTTCAACACATTCATTCACATCTGGTAAAATGAACGAAAACCAATATTTTGCCATTAATTTTAAGATAATGATAGAAGATCAATGTTTAAACTGACTACATTTAAAATGTGCACCTATCCCACTTGTTCTTGACTGGGGATGAAATTAGGAAAGATGAAATGTTTTATGATTTGCCTGTGATCAGTGGGCAGACTTTCTATATGATCATGCGGTGAATTAAATACAGACTGTGTATTTTGCTGCTGCTCCGTGCATGTTGAGGTCTTAATGACACCACCTACAACAGAGTTTCTAGTCATCAGGAGGCTTCCACTGAGAATCAATCAAAGGTTACAAGGGATAAAGCTGAAAACTGTAAACACTCAAGAGGAGCAAATATTCCCAAATGCAACTTTTGTGTTTCACTGAAAGTTAATTGCACAATTGCTGTGAGCTCTGGCATTCCTACAACTGCAAAGTCTCAGCTGAAAATGTGTTAATACCATCTTGGGAAATATCTAACTTAAGTTAACATGATAATAAGATGAATGAAAACAAATGAATCTGATGATTCTATGCTAACCATCATCTGGACAACAGTTCCTATATAACCAGACTTACACCGGTCCATATATATTCCTTCAAAGCTACCAAATCATTGAAAATAATTGGACAATTACTAGTTTCAATCTGAAGGCATTTAAGGATGTAATGTTGAGTCTTTATAAAACACTACCGAGACCACTCTTATGAGTACTGTGACCGGTTTTGTTCTGCTTATCTTAGAAAGGATGTGCTGAAACTGGAGAGGGCTCAAAGGAGGTTGATGAAAATGATTCCAGGAATCAATGGCTTTCAATATGTAGAGAGTCTGCTGGTTCTGGGCCTGTATGAACTGAAATTCAGAAGAATGAAGGGTGACCTCATTGAAACCTATCAAACAGTGAAAGTCCTTGATAGAGTGGATGTGAAGACAATGTTTCCTATGGTGGGAGAGTTTAAGACAAGAAGACACAACCTTCGAATAGATAAACAGATAGATAGAAACTTCGTTAATCCCAAAGGGAATGACATTGTCGCAGTAGCAATGCACGTGCACAGATATAAGCATAAGATGAGAAGAAGAAAGAGAAAAAAAAACCTACAAACAGTCTAACAGCAGGAGGTCATCACTCCCCAGCTATAGCTAGACTCATAATCAAATCTAATGGCCGAGGGTAGGAACGCCCTCATATAGCACTCATTGGAGCAGTGCATTGGTCTTAGTGAATCACAAAATGTGCTTTTCTATTGAGCCAAGTTGCCATGCAGAGGGACGAAACATTGTCCAGAATTGTCAGGATTTTCAATTAGGTCCTTTTTGACTGCTATAACGGAATCAGAATTTCCATGAATTTAAGATGTCCATTTACAATGAAGATGAGGAGGAACTTCTTTCACAAGAGATTGGTGTTGCTATGGAACTTTTTACTACAGCCAGCTGTGGAAGCAAGCATTTATGTGTCTTTAGGGCAGTGGTTGATAAGTTCATAATGGGTCAGGGCATGAAGGCATACAGGGAGAAGGCAGAGAGTGGTTGTAAATCGTTGCCTCTCTGAGAAAAGGCCTGTGACTAATGAACTGATGCACAGATCAGTGCTGTGTCTGTTGTTGTTTGTCATCTTATTCAACGATCAGCATGAGAATTTGTTTAACCAGAATTAACAGAATTACAGATGACAACAAGAGTGGGGGTGCAGTGGACAGTGAGGAAGATATCATGGCTTGCAGTGGCGTGTGGATAGATGAAAAAATGAGCTAACAAATGGCACATGGAATTTAATGCAGACAAATGCAAAGGAGTTGCACTTCAGTAGACCAAACCATCATAGATCTTACATCATTGGCACTTGACGAGTGCGGACAATCAAAGGGATCTGGGAATGCAAGTCCATCTTCTATTGAAAATGGCACAATAAGTGGATAAGGTCGTAAAGAAACCTTTTGGCACATTGGCCTTTGTCATCCAAAGTACTGAATACAATAGATATCATGTTAAGTTGCAGTTGTAGACGATGTTGCTGAAGCCTACCTTGAGGTGTTGCGTCTGTTTCTGCCTACAGACCTACAGGGAAGATGTAAATATGGTTGAAGGATTACAGGGGAAATTTACATGGCTGTAGCCGGGTCCAAAGGACCTGAGATATAAGGGGAGTTTTCATAGGTTAGGTCTTCATTCCACAGAGTGCAGAAGCCAGAGAGGAGATTTGATAGGGACAGAGTAAATGTAAGAAGGCTAGTTGCACTGAGTTTGGATGGAGCTACAACGCGAAGTCATGGGTTAAGTATGAAAGGGAAATAGTATAAGGGGAACATGAGGGGAAGTTCTTCACTCTGAAGATTGTGAAAGTGTGGAAAGAGCTGCCAGTGCACGTGGTACATGCGAGTTTGATTTCAATGTTTTAGAGATGTTGGGAAAGGTATATGGACGGTCAGTGTACTGAGAGCTAAGGTTCCTCTGCAGTTTGATGGGGTTAAGCAGTTTAACTGTTTCAGCATGGACTAGATGGGCGAAAGAGCCTGATTCCATGCTTTAATTTTCTCTGATTCTATGACTCTGCATTATCACATCAGGTTCCTCACCTGTACAATTGTCTCCTGCATATCCACTCAGACATGTGCAGTTGAAAGAGCCCTCGGTATTGACACAATGAGAATTACTTTTCCAAGAGCAGATGTTACTGTCAACACATTCATTCACATCTGGAGAAATGAATGAGAAACAACATATTGTAATTACTTTCAACACACTGATAGGAGATCGATATTTACATTGATCACTACATTTAAAATGTGAACCTATCCCTGTTGTTCTTGACCGTGAATGAAACGTGGAAAGATGAAATGTTTTTTGCTTTGCCTGTTATCAGTGGTCAGACTTCCTGCATTATCACACAGTGAATTAAATCCAGACTGTGTATTCTGCTGCTGCTTCTTGCAGGTTGAGATCTCAATTACACCACCGACAACAGAGCTGAATGTCATGAGGGATGTTAGCACTGAGAATCAGTCAATGGTTACAAGGGATAAAGCTGAAAACAGTAAATACTGAACAGGAGTAAATATTGCCAAATGCAGTGTCTGGATCTCACTGGAGTTAAATGCAAAATTACTTTTAGCTGTGGCATTGCAAAAACTGGAGAGTCTGAGCTGAAAGCATGTGAATTTGATCTTGGGATGAATCTGAACTAAAATGAGAAGAACAGAAACCAAAACTAATCAGTCAGATGATTCGATGCTAGTCACCATCTGGAAAGCAATTCCTATACATCCAGACTTTCTCCGATCCGTGTACATTCCCTCTAAGCTAACAAGACATTGGAGAAATTTCAATATTGATTGATTTCAAACTTAAGGCATTCAAGGATATAAGGCTGATTCTTTGCAAAGCACCAGTGAAACCTCACTTGGATTACTGTGAGGCCGTTTTCTTTCTCATATCTCAGAAGCGATGTGCTGAAAGTGGAGCGGGTTTAAAGGAGGTTGTTGAAAATGACTCCTTGATTGAATGGTTGATCATATGAAGAGATTTTGTTGGTTGTGGGCCTGTATTGACAGGATTTCAGAAGAATGAGGGATAACCTCATTGAAACCTAACAATTAGTGAAAGGCCTTGAGAGAGTGGATGTGGAGAGAATGTTTCCTATGGTCGGAGAGTCTATTAACAGAGAACACAACCTCAGAATAGATAGATAGATGGATGATTTATTGATCCCAAAGAAAATTACAGCGTCACATCAGCATTACACATGCACAGATATAATTGTTAGAAGAGAGGTAGAAAGAATAAAAAATAATTTACCACAAATACTCTAAAAGGAGGTGTCACCACTTTCCCAATATAGGTTGACTCATCACAAAGCCTATTATACCACCTACAGCTGAGCCTCATGTCATCAAGAATATTTGCACTGAGAATCAGGCAATGGTTACAAGGGATAAAAATGAAAACAGTATGACTCAAAGATAGCAAAGCATCGAAGATAATTGGACAATTACTACTTTCAATTTTAAGGTATTGATAGATGTAATGTTGAGTCTTTATAAATCACTACCGAGACCTCTCTCGGAGTACTCTGAGCAGTGTTGTTCTGCTTATCTTAGGATGTGCTGAAACTGGAGAGGGTTCAAAGGAGGTTGATGAAAATGATTGGAGGATTCAATGGCTTTTAATATGAAGAGTGCGTGCTGGCTCTGGGCCTGTACTGACTGGAATTCAGAAGAATGGGGGATGACCTTATTGAAACCTATTGAATAGTGAAAGGTCTTGGTATAGTGGATGTGGAGACAATGTTTCCTATGGTTGGAGAGTTTCGGACCAGAAGATACAACCTCAGAATAGATGTATAGATACTTCATTAATCCCAAAGGAAATGACACTGTCGCAGTAGCAATGCACGTGCACAGATGTAAATATTAGATGAGAAGAAAAAAGAGAAAAAAAGTTACTACAAACAGTCTAGAGAACAGAAGGATGGGTCACACTTCCTTAGCAATAGCCAGTCTCAATATCGAACCTAATGGCTGAGGGTAGGATTGACCTCATTTAGCACTCTTTGGAAAAGTGCCTTTGTCTTAGTCGATCCCTAAAAGTGCTCTCCTGTTGAGCCAAGTTGGCATGCAGAGGGACAGAAACTTTGTCTAGAATTGTCAGGATTTATCGTTCTACCACAGTCTCCAATGTGTCGAATTTGACTCCTATAACAGAATCAGCATTTCCAAGAGCTTAGGATGTCCATTTACAACGGAGGTGAGGAGGAATTTCTATCACCAGAGAGTGGTGTATCTGTTGAAATTTTTGCAACAGCCAGCTGTGGAAGCAAGCATTTATGTGTATTTAAAGCAGAGGTTGATTGATTCTTAATTGGTCAGGGCATGAAGTGATAAAGGGAGAAGGCAGAGAGTGGTTATAGACTGTTGCCTCTCTGCCTGGAGGCCAGTGACCAATGGAGTGAAGCAGATATCAGTGCATGTACGTTGTTGTTTCTCATCTATATCTACCATCTGGATGAGAATTTGGTTAACTGGAATTAGCAGAATTACAGACGA
The DNA here is from genome assembly GCF_030144855.1 of Hypanus sabinus. Lineage (NCBI taxonomy): Eukaryota > Metazoa > Chordata > Chondrichthyes > Myliobatiformes > Dasyatidae > Hypanus > Hypanus sabinus. The sequence continues at coordinate 38,332,685 of NC_082707.1, forward strand.
CAACAAGAGTGGGGATGTAGTGGACAGTGAGGAAGATACCATGGTTTGCAGTTGAGTCTGGATATATGGAAAACTGAGCTATAAAATGGCAGATGGAATTCAAAGCAGACAACTGCAAAGGTGTTGCACTTCTGTAGGCTCAATCAGCATAGCACGTACATCATGAACAGTTGGGCTCTGAGGAATGCAGACAATCAAAGGGGTCTGGCAATGCAAGTCTCTCTTCTATTGAAAATGGTGCCATTGGTGGATAAGGCCATAAAGAAAGCTTTTGGCACATTGGCCTTCATAATTCAAAGCATTGAACACAGGAGCTATCATGTCATGTTGCAGATGCAGAAGATTTTGTTGATGCCTAACTTGGAGCATTGCTTGCATTTCTGGTCACTGACTGACAGGGAAGACGTAAATATGGTTGAAAGACTACAGAGAAAATTTACAAGGTTGTTGCCGGGTCTGAAGTCCTGAGTTATAAGGGGAGATTACAAAGATTAGGTCCTTATTCCTCAGAGTGCAGAAGCCTGACAGGAGATTTGATAGAGACAGGGGAAATGTAAGAAGGCAAGTTCCACTGAGTTTGGGTGGAGCTACAACTCGAAGTCATGGGTTAAGTGTGAAAGATAAATAGTATAAGAGGAAAATGAGGAGAAAGTTTTACATTCTGATGATTGTGAGAATGTGAAAGGTGCTGCCAGTGCAGGTGGTACGTGCGAGCTTGATTTCAATGTTTCAGAGAAGCTGGAATAGGTATATGGATTACAGGTGTGTAGAGGGCTAAATTTCCAGTACAGATTGATGGGGTTAGGCAGTTTAACTGGGTCAGCATGGACTAGATGGGGTAAGGGGCCTGCTTCTGTGTTTTACCTTTCTCTGATTCTATGATTAAGCACATTGTTACATTATGTTCCTCACCTGTACAATTGTCTCCTGCATATCCACTCAGACATGTGCAGTTGAAAGAGCCCTCCGTATTGACACAATAAGAATTACTTTTCCAAGAGCAGATGTTACTGTCAACACATTCATTCACATCTGGAGAAATGAATGAGAAACAACATATTGTAATTACTTTCAAAATAATGACAGGAGATCAATATTTACATTGATCACTACATTTAAAATACATATGCATCTATCCCTGTTGTTTATGACCAGGGAAGAAATTTGGAAAGATGAAATGTTTTTTGATTTGCCTGTGATCAGTGGGCAGACTTTCTATATGATCATGCGGTGAATTAAATACAGACTGTGTATTTTGCTGCTGCTCCGTGCATGTTGAGGTCTTAATGACACCACCTACAACAGAGTTTCATGTCATCAGGAGGCTTCCACTGAGAATCAATCAAAGGTTACAAGGGATAAAGCTGAAAAGTGTAAACGCTCAAGAGGTGCAAATATTCCCAAATGCAACTTTTGGGTTTCACTGAAAGTTAATTGCACAATTGCTGTGAGCTCTGGCATTCCTACAACCGCAAAGTCTCAGCTGAAAATGTGTGAATACGATCTTGGGAAATATCTAACTATATCTAAATAGTTAACATGATAATAAGATGAATGAAAACAAATGAATCTGATGATTCTATGCTAACCATCATCTGGACAACAGTTCCTATATAACCAGACTTACACTGGTCCATATATATTCCTTCAAAGCTACCAAAGCATTGAAGATCATTGGACAATTACTAGTTTCATTCTGAAGGCATTCAAGGATGTAATGTTGAGTCTTTATAAAACACTACCGAGACCACTCTTGGAGTAATGTGAGCAGTTTTGTTGTGCTTATCCTAGAAAGGATGTGCTGAAACTGGAGAGGGTTCAAAGGAGGTTGATGAAAATGATTCCAGGATTCAATGGCTTTCAATATGTAGAGTGTCTGCTGGTTCTGGGCCTGTATGAACTGAAATTCAGAAGAATGAAGGGTGACCTCACTGAAACCTATCAAACAGTGAAAATCCTTGATAGAGTGGATGTGAAGACAATGTTTCCTATGGTGGGAGAGTTTAAGACAAGAAGACACAACCTTCGAATAGATAAACAGATAGATAGATACTTTGTTAATCCCAAAGGGAATGACATTGTCGCAGTAGCAATGCACATGCACAGATATAAGCATAAGATGAGAAGAAGAAAGAAAAAAAAACCTACCAACTGTCTAACAGCAGGAGGTCATCACTCCCCAGCTATAGCTAGACTCATAATCAAATCTAATGGCCTAGGTAAGGAACGTCCTCATACAGCACTCATTGGAGCAGTGCATTAGTCTTAGTGAATCACAACATGTGCTTTTGTATTGAGCCAAGTTGCCATGCAGAGGGACGAAACATTGTTCAGAATTGTCAGGATTTTCCGTTAGGTCCTTTGTTCTACCACAGTCCCCAATGTGTTGAGTTTGACTCCTATAACGGAGTCAGAATTTCCATGAATTTAGGATGTCCTTTTACAATGAAGATGAGGAGGAACTTCTTTCACAAGAGATTGGTGTTGCTATGGAACTTTTTACTACAGCCAGCTGTGGAAGCAAGCATTTATGTGTCTTTAGGACAGTGGTTGATAAGTTCATAATGGGTCAGGGCATGAAGGGATACAGGGAGAAGGCAGAGAGTGGTTGCAGATCGTTGCCTCTCTGAGAAAAGGCCTGTGACTAATGAACTGATGCACAGATCAGTGCTGTGTCTGTTGTTGTTTGTCATCTTATTCAGCGATCAGGATGAGAATTTGTTTAACCAGAATTAACAGAATTACAGATGACAACAAGAGTGGGAGTGCAGTGGACAGTGAGGAAGATATCATGGCTTGCAGTGGCGTGTGGATAGATGAAAAAATGAGCTAACAAATGGCACATGGAATTTAATGCAGACAAATGCAAAGGAGTTGCGCTTCAGTAGACCAAACCATCATAGATCTTACATCATTGGCTCTTGACGAGTGCGGACAATCAAAGGGACCTGGGAATGCAAGTCCATCTTCTATTGAAAATGGCACCATAGGTGGATAAGGTCGTAAAGAAACCTTTTGGCACATTGGCCTTTGTCATCCAAAGTACTGAATACAATAGATATCATGTTAAGTTGCAGTTGTAGACGATGTTGCTGAAGCCTACCTTGAGGTATTGTGTGTATTTCTGCTTACAGTCCTACAGGGAAGATGTAAATATGGTTGAAGTATTACAGGGGAAATTTACATGGCTGTAGCCGGGTCCAAAGGACCTGAGATATAAGGGGAGTTTTCATAGGTTAGGTCTTCAATCCACAGAGTGCAGAAGCCAGAGAGGAGATTTGATAGGGACAGGGTAAATGTAAGAAGGCTAGTTCCACTGAGTTTGGATGGCGCTACAACTCGAAGTCAAGGGTTAAGTATGAAAGGGAAATAGTATAAGGGGAACATGAGAGGAAGTTCTTCACTCTGAAGATCGTAAAAATGTGGAAAGAGCTGCCAGTGCACGTGGTACATGCGAGCTTGATTTCAATGTTTTAGAGAAATTGGGAAAGGCATATGGACGGTCGGTGTACAGAGAGCTAAGTTTCCTCTACAGTTTGATGGGGTTAGGCAGCTTAACTGTTTCAGCATGGACTAGATGGGTCAAAGAGCCTGATTCCATGCTTTAATTTTCTCTGATTCTTTGACTGTGCATTATCACATCAGGTTCCTCACCTGTACAATTGTCTCCTGCATATCCACTCAGACATGTGCAGTTGAAAGAGCCCTCGGTATTGACACAATGAGAATTACTTTTCCAAGAGCAGATGTTACTGTCAACACATTCATTCACATCTGGAGAAATGAATGAGAAACAACATATTGTAATTACTTTCAACATACTGATAGGAGATCGATATTTACATTGATCACTACATTTAAAATGTGAACCTATCCCTGTTGTTCTTGACCGTGAATGAAACGTGGAAAGATGAAATGTTTTTTGCTTTGCCTGTTATCGGTGGTCAGACTTCCTGCATTATCACACAGTGAATTAAATCCAGACTGTGTATTCTGCTGCTGCTTCTTGCAGGTTGAGATCTCAATTACACCACCGACAACAGAGCTGAATGTCATGAGGGATGTTAGCACTGAGAATCAGTCAACGGTTACAAGGGATAAAGCTGAAAACAGTAAATACTGAACAGGGGTAAATATTGCCAAATGCAGTGTCGGGAATTCACTGGAGTTAAATGCAAAATTACTGTTTGCTCTGGCATTGCAAAAACTGGAGAGTCTGAGCTGAAAGCATGTGAATTTGATCTTGGGATGAATCTGAACTAAAATGAGAAGAACAGAAACCAAAACTAATCAGTCAGATGATTCGATGCTAGTCACCATCTGGAAAGCAATTCCTATACATCCAGACTTTCTCCGATCCGTGTACATTCCCTCTAAGCTAACAAGACATTGGAGAAATTTCAATATTCATTCATTTCAAACTTAAGGCATTCAAGGATATAAGGCTGATTCTTTGCAAAGCACCAGTGAAACCTCACTTGGATTACTGTGAGGCCGTTTTCTTTCTCATATCTCAGAAGGGATGTGCTGAAAGTGGAGCGGGTTCAAAGGAGGTTGTTGAAAATGACTCCTTGATTGAATGGTTGATCATATGAAGAGATTTTGTTGGTTGTGGGCCTGTATTGACAGGATTTCAGAAGAATGAGGGATAACCTCATTGAAACCTAACAATTAGTGAAAGGCCTTGAGAGAGTGGATGTGGAGAGAATGTTTCCTATGGTCGGAGAGTCTATTAACAGAGAACACAACCTCAGAATAGATAGATAGATGAATGATTTATTGATCCCAAAGAAAATTACAGCGTCACATCAGCATTACACATGCACAGATATAATTGTTAGAAGAGAGGTAGAAAGAATAAAAAATAAGTTACCACAAATACTCTAAAAGGAGGGGTCATCACTTCCCCAATATAGGTTGTCTCATCACAAAGCCTATTATACCACCTACAGCTGAGCCTCATGTCATCAAGAATATTTGCACTGAGAATCAGGCAATGGTTACAAGGGATAAAAATGAAAACAGTATGACTCAAAGATAGCAAAGCATCGAAGATAATTGGACAATTACTACTTTCAATTTTAAGGTATTCATAGATGTAATGTTGAGTCTTTATAAATCACTACCGAGACCTCTCTCGGAGTACTCTGAGTAGTGTTGTTCGGCTTATCTTAGGATGTGCTGAAACTGGAGAGGGTTCAAAGGAGGTTGATGAAAATGATTGGAGGATTCAATGGCTTTTAATATGAAGAGTGCGTGCTGGCTCTGGGCCTGTACTGACTGGAATTCAGAAGAATGGGGGATGACCTTATTGAAACCTATTGAATAGTGAAAGGTCTTGGTATAGTGGATGTGGAGACAATGTTTCCTATGGTTGGAGAGTTTCAGACCAGAAGATACCACCTCAGAATAGATGTATAGATACTTCATTAATCCCAAAGGAAATGACACTGTCGCAGTAGCAATGCACGTGCACAGATGTAAATATTAGATGAGAAGAAAAAAGAGAAAAAAAGTTACTACAAACAGTCTAGAGAACAGAAGGATGGGTCACACTTCCTTAGCAATAGCCAGTCTCAATATCGAACCTAATGGCCGAGGGTAGGATTGACCTCATTTAGCACTCTTTGGAAAAGTGCCTTTGTCTTAGTCGATCCCTAAAAGTGTTCTCCTGTTGAGCCAAGTTGGCATGCAGAGGGACAGAAACTTTGTCTAGAATTGTCAGGATTTATCGTTCTACCACAGTCTCCAATGTGTCGAATTTGACTCCTATAACAGAATCAGCATTTCCAAGAGCTTAGGATGTCCATTTACAATGGAGGTGAGGAGGAATTTCTATCACCAGAGAGTGGTGTATCTGTTGAAATTTTTGCAACAGCCAGCTGTGGAAGCAAGCATTTATGTGTATTTAAAGCAGAGGTTGATTGATTCTTAATTGGTCAGGGCATGAAGTGATAAAGGGAGAAGGCAGAGAGTGGTTATAGACTGTTGCCTCTCTGCCTGGAGGCCAGTGACCAATGGAGTGAAGCAGATATCAGTGCATGTACGTTGTTGTTTCTCATCTATATCTACCATCTGGATGAGAATTTGGTTAACTGGAATTAGCAGAATTACAGACGACAACAAGAGTGGGGATGTAGTGGACAGTGAGGAAGATACCATGGTTTGCAGTTGAGTCTGGATATATGGAAAACTGAGCTATAAAATGGCAGATGGAATTCAAAGCAGACAACTGCAAAGGTGTTGCACTTCTGTAGGCTCAATCAGCATAGAACGTACATCATGAACAGTTGGGCTCTGAGGAATGCAGACAATCAAAGGGGCCTGGCAATGCAAGTCTCGCTTCTATTGAAAATGGTGCCATTGGTGGATAAGGCCATAAAGAAAGCTTTTGGCACATTGGCCTTCATAATTCAAAGCATTGAACACAGGAGCTATCATGTCATGTTGCAGATGCAGAAGATTTTGTTGATGCCTAACTTGGAGCATTGCTTGCATTTCTGGTCACTGACTGACAGGGAAGACGTAAATATGGTTGAAAGACTACAGAGAAAATTTACAAGGTTGTTGCCAGGTCTGAAGTCCTGAGTTATAAGGGGAGATTACAAAGATTAGGTCCTTATTCCTCAGAGTGCAGAAGCCTGACAGGAGATTTGATAGAGACAGGGGAAATGTAAGAAGGCAAGTTCCACTGAGTTTGGGTGGAGCTACAACTCGAAGTCATGGGTTAAGTGTGAAAGATAAATAGTATAAGAGGAAAATGAGGAGAAAGTTTTACATTCTGATGATTGTGAGAATGTGAAAGGTGCTGCCAGTGCAGGTGGTACGTGCGAGCTTGATTTCAATGTTTCAGAGAAGCTGGAATAGGTATATGGATTACAGGTGTTTAGAGGGCTAAATTTCCAGTACAGATTGATGGGGTTAGGCAGTTTAACTGGGTCAGCATGGACTAGATGGGGTAAGGGGCCTGCTTCTGTGTTTTACTTTTCTCTGATTCTATGATTAAGCACATTGTTACATTATGTTCCTCACCTGTACAATTGTCTCCTGCATATCCACTCAGACATGTGCAGTTGAAAGAGCCCTCGGTATTGACACAATAAGAATTACTTTTCCAAGAGCAGATGTTACTGTCAACACATTCATTCACATCTGGAGAAATGAATGAGAAACAACATATTGTAATTACTTTCAAAATAATGACAGGAGATCAATATTTACATTGATCACTACATTTAAAATACATATGCATCTATCCCTGTTGTTTATGACCAGGGAAGAAATTTGGAAAGATGAAATGTTTTTTGATTTGCCTGTGATCAGTGGGCAGACTTTCTATATGATCATGCGGTGAATTAAATACAGACTGTGTATTTTGCTGCTGCTCCGTGCATGTTGAGGTCTTAATGACACCACCTACAACAGAGTTTCATGTCATCAGGAGGCTTCCACTGAGAATCAATCAAAGGTTACAAGGGATAAAGCTGAAAAGTGTAAACGCTCAAGAGGTGCAAATATTCCCAAATGCAACTTTTGGGTTTCACTGAAAGTTAATTGCACAATTGCTGTGAGCTCTGGCATTCCTACAACCGCAAAGTCTCAGCTGAAAATGTGTGAATACGATCTTGGGAAATATCTAACTATATCTAAATAGTTAACATGATAATAAGATGAATGAAAACAAATGAATCTGATGATTCTATGCTAACCATCATCTGGACAACAGTTCCTATATAACCAGACTTTCACTGGTCCATATATATTCCTTCAAAGCTACCAAAGCATTGAAGATCATTGGACAATTACTAGTTTCATTCTGAAGGCATTCAAGGATGTAATGTTGAGTCTTTATAAAACACTACCGAGACCACTCTTGGAGTAATGTGAGCAGTTTTGTTGTGCTTATCCTAGAAAGGATGTGCTGAAACTGGAGAGGGTTCAAAGGAGGTTGATGAAAATGATTCCAGGATTCAATGGCTTTCAATATGTAGAGTGTCTGCTGGTTCTGGGCCTGTATGAACTGAAATTCAGAAGAATAAAGGGTGGTCTCATTGAAACCTATCAAACAGCGAAAATCCTTGATACAGTGAGTGTGGAGAGAATGTTTCCTATGGTGGGAGAGTTTAAGACAGGAAGACTCAACCTTTGAATAGATAAACAGATAGATAGATACTTTGTTAATCCCAAAGGGAATGACATTGTCGCAGTAGCAATGCACATGCACAGATATAAGCATAAGATGAGAAGAAGAAAGAAAAAAAAAACCTACCAACTGTCTAACAGCAGGAGGTCATCACTCCCCAGCTATAGCTAGACTCATAATCAAATCTAATGGCCTAGGTTAGGAACGTCCTCATACAGCACTCATTGGAGCAGTGCATTAGTCTTAGTGAATCACAACATGTGCTTTTGTATTGAGCCAAATTGCCATGCAGAGGGACGAAACATTGTTCAGAATTGTCAGGATTTTCCGTTAGGTCCTTTGTTCTACCACAGTCCCCAATGTGTTGAGTTTGACTCCTATAACAGAGTCAGAATTTCCATGAATTTAGGATGTCCTTTTACAATGAAGATGAGGAGGAACTTCTTTCACAAGAGATTGGTGTTGCTATGGAACTTTTTACTACAGCCAGCTGTGGAAGCAAGCATTTATGTGTCTTTAGGACAGTGGTTGATAAGTTCATAATGGGTCAGGGCATGAAGGGATACAGGGAGAAGGCAGAGAGTGGTTGCAGATCGTTGCCTCTCTGAGAAAAGGCCTGTGACTAATGAACTGATGCACAGATCAGTGCTGTGTTGTTGTTTGTCATCTTATTCAGCGATCAGGATGAGAATTTGTTTAACCAGAATTAACAGAATTACAGATGACAACAAGAGTGGGAGTGCAGTGGACAGTGAGGAAGATATCATGGCTTGCAGTGGCGTATGGATAGATGAAAAAATGAGCTAACAAATGGCACATGGAATTTAATGCAGACAAATGCAAAGGAGTTGCGCTTCAGTAGACCAAACCATCATAGATCTTACATCATTGGCTCTTGACGAGTGCGGACAATCAAAGGGACCTGGGAATGCAAGTCCATCTTCTATTGAAAATGGCACCATAGGTGGATAAGGTCGTAAAGAAACCTTTTGCCACATTGGCCTTTGTCATCCAAAGTACTGAATACAATAGATATCATGTTAAGTTGCAGTTGTAGACGATGTTGCTGAAGTCTACCTTGAGGTATTGCGTGTATTTCTGCTTACAGTCCTACAGGGAAGATGTAAATATGGTTGAAGGATTACAGGGGAAATTTACATGGCTGTAGCCGGGTCCAAAGGACCTGAGATATAAGGGGAGTTTTCATAGGTTAGGTCTTCAATCCACAGAGTGCAGAAGCCAGAGAGGAGATTTGATAGGGACAGGGTAAATGTAAAAAGGCTAGTTGCACTGAGTTTGGATGGCGCTACAACTCGAAGTCAAGGGTTAAGTATGAAAGGGAAATAGTATAAGGGGAACATGAGAGGAAGTTCTTCACTCTGAAGATCGTAAAAATGTGGAAAGAGCTGCCAGTGCACGTGGTACATGCGAGCTTGATTTCAATGTTTTAGAGAAATTGGGAAAGGCATATGGACGGTCGGTGTACAGAGAGCTAAATTTCCTCTACAGTTTGATGGGGTTAGGCAGCTTAACTGTTTCAGCATGGACTAGATGGGCGAAAGAGCCTGATTCCATGCTTTAATTTTCTCTGATTCTATGACTCTGCATTATCACATCAGGTTCCTCACCTGTACAATTGTCTCCTGCATATCCACTCAGACATGTGCAGTTGAAAGAGCCCTCGGTATTGACACAATGAGAATTACTTTTCCAAGAGCAGATGTTACTGTCAACACATTCATTCACATCTGGAGAAATGAATGAGAAACAACATATTGTAATTACTTTCAACATACTGATAGGAGATCGATATTTACATTGATCACTACATTTAAAATGTGAACCTATCCCTGTTGTTCTTGACCGTGAATGAAACGTGGAAAGATGAAATGTTTTTTGCTTTGCCTGTTATCAGTGGTCAGACTTCCTGCATTATCACACAGTGAATTAAATCCAGACTGTGTATTCTGCTGCTGCTTCTTGCAGGTTGAGATCTCAATTACACCACCGACAACAGAGCTGAATGTCATGAGGGATGTTAGCACTGAGAATCAGTCAACGGTTACAAGGGATAAAGCTGAAAACAGTAAATACTGAACAGGAGTAAATATTGCCAAATGCAGTGTCGGGAATTCACTGGAGTTAAATGCAAAATTACTGTTTGCTCTGGCATTGCAAAAACTGGAGAGTCTGAGCTGAAAGCATGTGAATTTGATCTTGGGATGAATCTGAACTAAAATGAGAAGAACAGAAACCAAAACTAATCAGTCAGATGATTCGATGCTAGTCACCATCTGGAAAGCAATTCCTATACATCCAGACTTTCTCCGATCCGTGTACATTCCCTCTAAGCTAACAAGACATTGGAGAAATTTCAATATTCATTCATTTCAAACTTAAGGCATTCAAGGATATAAGGCTGATTCTTTGCAAAGCACCAGTGAAACCTCACTTGGATTACTGTGAGGCCGTTTTCTTTCTCATATCTCAGAAGCGATGTGCTGAAAGTGGAGCGGGTTTAAAGGAGGTTGTTGAAAATGACTCCTTGATTGAATGGTTGATCATATGAAGAGATTTTGTTGGTTGTGGGCCTGTATTGACAGGATTTCAGAAGAATGAGGGATAACCTCATTGAAACCTAACAATTAGTGAAAGGCCTTGAGAGAGTGGATGTGGAGAGAATGTTTCCTATGGTCGGAGAGTCTATTAACAGAGAACACAACCTCAGAATAGATAGATAGATGGATGATTTATTGATCCCAAAGAAAATTACAGCGTCACATCAGCATTACACATGCACAGATATAATTGTTAGAAGAGAGGTAGAAAGAATAAAAAATAAGTTACCACAAATACTCTAAAAGGAGGGGTCACCACTTTCCCAATATAGGTTGACTCATCACAAAGCCTATTATACCACCTACAGCTGAGCCTCATGTCATCAAGAATATTTGCACTGAGAATCAGGCAATGGTTACAAGGGATAAAAATGAAAACAGTATGACTCAAAGATAGCAAAGCATCGAAGATAATTGGACAATTACTACTTTCAATTTTAAGGTATTCATAGATGTAATGTTGAGTCTTTATAAATCACTACCGAGACCTCTCTCGGAGTACTCTGAGCAGTGTTGTTCTGCTTATCTTAGGATGTGCTGAAACTGGAGAGGGTTCAAAGGAGGTTGATGAAAATGATTGGAGGATTCAATGGCTTTTAATATGAAGAGTGCGTGCTGGCTCTGGGCCTGTACTGACTGGAATTCAGAAGAATGGGGGATGACCTTATTGAAACCTATTGAATAGTGAAAGGTCTTGGTATAGTGGATGTGGAGACAATGTTTCCTATGGTTGGAGAGTTTCAGACCAGAAGATACAACCTCAGAATAGATGTATAGATACTTCATTAATCCCAAAGGAAATGACACTGTCGCAGTAGCAATGCACGTGCACAGATGTAAATATTAGATGAGAAGAAAAAAGAGAAAAAAAGTTACTACAAACAGTCTAGAGAACAGAAGGATGGGTCACACTTCCTTAGCAATAGCCAGTCTCAATATCGAACCTAATGGCCGAGGGTAGGATTGACCTCATTTAGCACTCTTTGGAAAAGTGCCTTTGTCTTAGTCGATCCCTAAAAGTGCTCTCCTGTTGAGCCAAGTTGGCATGCAGAGGGACAGAAACTTTGTCTAGAATTGTCAGGATTTATCGTTCTACCACAGTCTCCAATGTGTCGAATTTGACTCCTATAACAGAATCAGCATTTCCAAGAGCTTAGGATGTCCATTTACAATGGAGGTGAGGAGGAATTTCTATCACCAGAGAGTGGTGTATCTGTTGAAATTTTTGCAACAGCCAGCTGTGGAAGCAAGCATTTATGTGTATTTAAAGCAGAGGTTGATTGATTCTTAATTGGTCAGGGCATGAAGTGATAAAGGGAGAAGGCAGAGAGTGGTTATAGACTGTTGCCTCTCTGCCTGGAGGCCAGTGACCAATGGAGTGAAGCAGATATCAGTGCATGTACGTTGTTGTTTCTCATCTATATCTACCATCTGGATGAGAATTTGGTTAACTGGAATTAGCAGAATTACAGACGACAACAAGAGTGGGGATGTAGTGGACAGTGAGGAAGATACCATGGTTTGCAGTTGAGTCTGGATATATGGAAAACTGAGCTATAAAATGGCAGATGGAATTCAAAGCAGACAACTGCAAAGGTGTTGCACTTCTGTAGGCTCAATCAGCATAGAACGTACATCATGAACAGTTGGGCTCTGAGGAATGCAGACAATCAAAGGGGCCTGGCAATGCAAGTCTCTCTTCTATTGAAAATGGTGCCATTGGTGGATAAGGCCATAAAGAAAGCTTTTGGCACATTGGCCTTCATAATTCAAAGCATTGAACACAGGAGCTATCATGTCATGTTGCAGATGCAGAAGATTTTGTTGATGCCTAACTTGGAGCATTGCTTGCATTTCTGGTCACTGACTGACAGGGAAGACGTAAATATGGTTGAAAGACTACAGAGAAAATTTACAAGGTTGTTGCCGGGTCTGAAGTCCTGAGTTATAAGGGGAGATTACAAAGATTAGGTCCTTATTCCTCAGAGTGCAGAAGCCTGACAGGAGATTTGATAGAGACAGGGGAAATGTAAGAAGGCAAGTTCCACTGAGTTTGGGTGGAGCTACAACTCGAAGTCATGGGTTAAGTGTGAAAGATAAATAGTATAAGAGGAAAATGAGGAGAAAGTTTTACATTCTGATGATTGTGAGAATGTGAAAGGTGCTGCCAGTGCAGGTGGTACGTGCGAGCTTGATTTCAATGTTTCAGAGAAGCTGGAATAGGTATATGGATTACAGGTGTGTAGAGGGCTAAATTTCCAGTACAGATTGATGGGGTTAGGCAGTTTAACTGGGTCAGCATGGACTAGATGGGGTAAGGGGCCTGCTTCTGTGTTTTACTTTTCTCTGATTCTATGATTAAGCACATTGTTACATTATGTTCCTCACCTGTACAATTGTCTCCTGCATATCCACTCAGACATGTGCAGTTGAAAGAGCCCTCCGTATTGACACAATAAGAATTACTTTTCCAAGAGCAGATGTTACTGTCAACACATTCATTCACATCTGGAGAAATGAATGAGAAACAACATATTGTAATTACTTTCAAAATAATGACAGGAGATCAATATTTACATTGATCACTACATTTAAAATACATATGCATCTATCCCTGTTGTTTATGACCAGGGAAGAAATTTGGAAAGATGAAATGTTTTTTGATTTGCCTGTGATCAGTGGGCAGACTTTCTATATGATCATGCGGTGAATTAAATACAGACTGTGTATTTTGCTGCTGCTCCGTGCATGTTGAGGTCTTAATGACACCACCTACAACAGAGTTTCATGTCATCAGGAGGCTTCCACTGAGAATCAATCAAAGGTTACAAGGGATAAAGCTGAAAAGTGTAAACGCTCAAGAGGTGCAAATATTCCCAAATGCAACTTTTGGGTTTCACTGAAAGTTAATTGCACAATTGCTGTGAGCTCTGGCATTCCTACAACCGCAAAGTCTCAGCTGAAAATGTGTGAATACGATCTTTGGAAATATCTAACTATATCTAAATAGTTAACATGATAATAAGATGAATGAAAACAAATGAATCTGATGATTCTATGCTAACCATCATCTGGACAACAGTTCCTATATAACCAGACTTTCACTGGTCCATATATATTCCTTCAAAGCTACCAAAGCATTGAAGATCATTGGACAATTACTAGTTTCATTCTGAAGGCATTCAAGGATGTAATGTTGAGTCTTTATAAAACACTACCGAGACCACTCTTGGAGTAATGTGAGCAGTTTTGTTGTGCTTATCCTAGAAAGGATGTGCTGAAACTGGAGAGGGTTCAAAGGAGGTTGATGAAAATGATTCCAGGATTCAATGGCTTTCAATATGTAGAGTGTCTGCTGGTTCTGGGCCTGTATGAACTGAAATTCAGAAGAATGAAGGGTGGTCTCATTGAAACCTATCAAACAGCGAAAATCCTTGATACAGTGAGTGTGGAGAGAATGTTTCCTATGGTGGGAGAGTTTAAGACAGGAAGACTCAACCTTTGAATAGATAAACAGATAGATAGATACTTTGTTAATCCCAAAGGGAATGACATTGTCGCAGTAGCAATGCACATGCACAGATATAAGCATAAGATGAGAAGAAGAAAGAAAAAAAAAACCTACCAACTGTCTAACAGCAGGAGGTCATCACTCCCCAGCTATAGCTAGACTCATAATCAAATCTAATGGCCTAGGTTAGGAACGTCCTCATACAGCACTCATTGGAGCAGTGCATTAGTCTTAGTGAATCACAACATGTGCTTTTGTATTGAGCCAAATTGCCATGCAGAGGGACGAAACATTGTTCAGAATTGTCAGGATTTTCCGTTAGGTCCTTTGTTCTACCACAGTCCCCAATGTGTTGAGTTTGACTCCTATAACAGAGTCAGAATTTCCATGAATTTAGGATGTCCTTTTACAATGAAGATGAGGAGGAACTTCTTTCACAAGAGATTGGTGTTGCTATGGAACTTTTTACTACAGCCAGCTGTGGAAGCAAGCATTTATGTGTCTTTAGGACAGTGGTTGATAAGTTCATAATGGGTCAGGGCATGAAGGGATACAGGGAGAAGGCAGAGAGTGGTTGCAGATCGTTGCCTCTCTGAGAAAAGGCCTGTGACTAATGAACTGATGCACAGATCAGTGCTGTGTTGTTGTTTGTCATCTTATTCAGCGATCAGGATGAGAATTTGTTTAACCAGAATTAACAGAATTACAGATGACAACAAGAGTGGGAGTGCAGTGGACAGTGAGGAAGATATCATGGCTTGCAGTGGCGTATGGATAGATGAAAAAATGAGCTAACAAATGGCACATGGAATTTAATGCAGACAAATGCAAAGGAGTTGCGCTTCAGTAGACCAAACCATCATAGATCTTACATCATTGGCTCTTGACGAGTGCGGACAATCAAAGGGACCTGGGAATGCAAGTCCATCTTCTATTGAAAATGGCACCATAGGTGGATAAGGTCGTAAAGAAACCTTTTGCCACATTGGCCTTTGTCATCCAAAGTACAGAATACAATAGATATCATGTTAAGTTGCAGTTGTAGACGATGTTGCTGAAGTCTACCTTGAGGTATTGCGTGTATTTCTGCTTACAGTCCTACAGGGAAGATGTAAATATGGTTGAAGGATTACAGGGGAAATTTACATGGCTGTAGCCGGGTCCAAAGGACCTGAGATATAAGGGGAGTTTTCATAGGTTAGGTCTTCAATCCACAGAGTGCAGAAGCCAGAGAGGAGATTTGATAGGGACAGGGTAAATGTAAAAAGGCTAGTTGCACTGAGTTTGGATGGCGCTACAACTCGAAGTCAAGGGTTAAGTATGAAAGGGAAATAGTATAAGGGGAACATGAGAGGAAGTTCTTCACTCTGAAGATCGTAAAAATGTGGAAAGAGCTGCCAGTGCACGTGGTACATGCGAGCTTGATTTCAATGTTTTAGAGAAATTGGGAAAGGTATATGGACGGTCGGTGTACAGAGAGCTAAATTTCCTCTACAGTTTGATGGGGTTAGGCAGCTTAACTGTTTCAGCATGGACTAGATGGGTCAAAGAGCCTGATTCCATGCTTTAATTTTCTCTGATTCTTTGACTGTGCAATATCACATCAGGTTCCTCACCTGTACAATTGTCTCCTGCATATCCACTCAGACATGTGCAGTTGAAAGAGCCCTCGGTATTGACACAATGAGAATTACTTTTCCAAGAGCAGATGTTACTGTCAACACATTCATTCACATCTGGAGAAATGAATGAGAAACAGCATATTGCCATTAATTTCAACACACTGATAGGAGATCGATATTTACATTGATCACTACATTTAAAATGTGAACCTATCCCTGTTGTTCTTGACCGTGAATGAAACGTGGAAAGATGAAATGTTTTTTGCTTTGCCTGTTATCAGTGGTCAGACTTCCTGCATTATCACACAGTGAATTAAATCCAGACTGTGTATTCTGCTGCTGCTTCTTGCAGGTTGAGATCTCAATTACACCACCGACAACAGAGCTGAATGTCATGAGGGATGTTAGCACTGAGAATCAGTCAACGGTTACAAGGGATAAAGCTGAAAACAGTAAATACTGAACAGGGGTAAATATTGCCAAATGCAGTGTCGGGAATTCACTGGAGTTAAATGCAAAATTACTGTTTGCTCTGGCATTGCAAAAACTGGAGAGTCTGAGCTGAAAGCATGTGAATTTGATCTTGGGATGAATCTGAACTAAAATGAGAAGAACAGAAACCAAAACTAATCAGTCAGATGATTCGATGCTAGTCACCATCTGGAAAGCAATTCCTATACATCCAGACTTTCTCCGATCCGTGTACATTCCCTCTAAGCTAACAAGACATTGGAGAAATTTCAATATTCATTCATTTCAAACTTAAGGCATTCAAGGATATAAGGCTGATTCTTTGCAAAGCACCAGTGAAACCTCACTTGGATTACTGTGAGGCCGTTTTCTTTCTCATATCTCAGAAGGGATGTGCTGAAAGTGGAGCGGGTTCAAAGGAGGTTGTTGAAAATGACTCCTTGATTGAATGGTTGATCATATGAAGAGATTTTGTTGGTTGTGGGCCTGTATTGACAGGATTTCAGAAGAATGAGGGATAACCTCATTGAAACCTAACAATTAGTGAAAGGCCTTGAGAGAGTGGATGTGGAGAGAATGTTTCCTATGGTCGGAGAGTCTATTAACAGAGAACACAACCTCAGAATAGATAGATAGATGGATGATTTATTGATCCCAAAGAAAATTACAGCGTCACATCAGCATTACACATGCACAGATATAATTGTTAGAAGAGAGGTAGAAAGAATAAAAAATAAGTTACCACAAATACTCTAAAAGGAGGGGTCATCACTTCCCCAATATAGGTTGACTCATCACAAAGCCTATTATACCACCTACAGCTGAGCCTCATGTCATCAAGAATATTTGCACTGAGAATCAGGCAATGGTTACAAGGGATAAAAATGAAAACAGTATGACTCAAAGATAGCAAAGCATCGAAGATAATTGGACAATTACTACTTTCAATTTTAAGGTATTCATAGATGTAATGTTGAGTCTTCATAAATCACTACCGAGACCTCTCTCGGAGTACTCTGAGCAGTGTTGTTCGGCTTATCTTAGGATGTGCTGAAACTGGAGAGGGTTCAAAGGAGGTTGATGAAAATGATTGGAGGATTCAATGGCTTTTAATATGAAGAGTGTGTGCTGGCTCTGGGCCTGTACTGACTGGAATTCAGAAGAATGGGGGATGACCTTATTGAAACCTATTGAATAGTGAAAGGTCTTGGTATAGTGGATGTGGAGACAATGTTTCCTATGGTTGGAGAGTTTCAGACCAGAAGATACAACCTCAGAATAGATGTATAGATACTTCATTAATCCCAAAGGAAATGACACTGTCGCAGTAGCAATGCACGTGCACAGATGTAAATATTAGATGAGAAGAAAAAAGAGAAAAAAAGTTACTACAAACAGTCTAGAGAACAGAAGGATGGGTCACACTTCCTTAGCAATAGCCAGTCTCAATATCGAACCTAATGGCCGAGGGTAGGATTGACCTCATTTAGCACTCTTTGGAAAAGTGCCTTTGTCTTAGTCGATCCCTAAAAGTGCTCTCCTGTTGAGCCAAGTTGGCATGCAGAGGGACAGAAACTTTGTCTAGAATTGTCAGGATTTATCGTTCTACCACAGTCTCCAATGTGTCGAATTTGACTCCTATAACAGAATCAGCATTTCCAAGAGCTTAGGATGTCCATTTACAACGGAGGTGAGGAGGAATTTCTATCACCAGAGAGTGGTGTATCTGTTGAAATTTTTGCAACAGCCAGCTGTGGAAGCAAGCATTTATGTGTATTTAAAGCAGAGGTTGATTGATTCTTAATTGGTCAGGGCATGAAGTGATAAAGGGAGAAGGCAGAGAGTGGTTATAGACTGTTGCCTCTCTGCCTGGAGGCCAGTGACCAATGGAGTGAAGCAGATATCAGTGCATGTACGTTGTTGTTTCTCATCTATATCTACCATCTGGATGAGAATTTGGTTAACTGGAATTAGCAGAATTACAGACGACAACAAGAGTGGGGATGTAGTGGACAGTGAGGAAGATACCATGGTTTGCAGTTGAGTCTGGATATATGGAAAACTGAGCTATAAAATGGCAGATGGAATTCAAAGCAGACAACTGCAAAGGTGTTGCACTTCTGTAGGCTCAATCAGCATAGCACGTACATCATGAACAGTTGGGCTCTGAGGAATGCAGACAATCAAAGGGGTCTGGCAATGCAAGTCTCTCTTCTATTGAAAATGGTGCCATTGGTGGATAAGGCCATAAAGAAAGCTTTTGGCACATTGGCCTTCATAATTCAAAGCATTGAACACAGGAGCTATCATGTCATGTTGCAGATGCAGAAGATTTTGTTGATGCCTAACTTGGAGCATTGCTTGCATTTCTGGTCACTGACTGACAGGGAAGACGTAAATATGGTTGAAAGACTACAGAGAAAATTTACAAGGTTGTTGCCGGGTCTGAAGTCCTGAGTTATAAGGGGAGATTACAAAGATTAGGTCCTTATTCCTCAGAGTGCAGAAGCCTGACAGGAGATTTGATAGAGACAGGGGAAATGTAAGAAGGCAAGTTCCACTGAGTTTGGGTGGAGCTACAACTCGAAGTCATGGGTTAAGTGTGAAA
The DNA here is from genome assembly GCF_030144855.1 of Hypanus sabinus. Taxonomy (NCBI): domain Eukaryota; kingdom Metazoa; phylum Chordata; class Chondrichthyes; order Myliobatiformes; family Dasyatidae; genus Hypanus; species Hypanus sabinus. Next base: position 38,351,658 of record NC_082707.1, read on the forward strand.
GATAAATAGTATAAGAGGAAAATGAGGAGAAAGTTTTACATTCTGATGATTGTGAGAATGTGAAAGGTGCTGCCAGTGCAGGTGGTACGTGCGAGCTTGATTTCAATGTTTCAGAGAAGCTGGAATAGGTATATGGATTACAGGTGTTTAGAGGGCTAAATTTCCAGTACAGATTGATGGGGTTAGGCAGTTTAACTGGGTCAGCATGGACTAGATGGGGTAAGGGGCCTGCTTCTGTGTTTTACTTTTCTCTGATTCTATGATTAAGCACATTGTTACATTATGTTCCTCACCTGTACAATTGTCTCCTGCATATCCACTCAGACATGTGCAGTTGAAAGAGCCCTCCGTATTGACACAATAAGAATTACTTTTCCAAGAGCAGATGTTACTGTCAACACATTCATTCACATCTGGAGAAATGAATGAGAAACAACATATTGTAATTACTTTCAAAATAATGACAGAAGATCAATATTTACATTGATCACTACATTTAAAATACATATGCATCTATCCCTGTTGTTTATGACCAGGGAAGAAATTTGGAAAGATGAAATGTTTTTTGATTTGCCTGTGATCAGTGGGCAGACTTTCTATATGATCATGCAGTGAATTAAATACAGTCTGTGTATTTTGCTGCTGCTCCGTGCATGTTGAGGTCTTAATGACACCACCTACAACAGAGTTTCATGTCATTAGGAGGCTTCCACTGAGAATCAATCAAAGGTTACAAGGGATAAAGCTGAAAAGTGTAAACACTCAAGAGGTGCAAATATTCCCAAATGCAACTTTTGGGTTTCACTGAAAGTTAATTGCACAATTGCTGTGAGCTCTGGCATTCCTACAACCGCAAAGTCTCAGCTGAAAATGCGTGAATACAATCTTGGGAAATATCTAACTATATCTAAATAGTTAACATGATAATAAGATGAATGAAAACAAATGAATCTGATGATTCTATGCTAACCATCATCTGGACAACAGTTCCTATATAACCAGACTTTCACTGGTCAATATATATTCCTTCAAAGCTACCAAAGCATTGAAGATCATTGGACAATTACTAGTTTCATTCTGAAGGCATTCAAGGATGTAATGTTGAGTCTTTATAAAACACTACCGAGACCACTCTTGGAGTAACGTGAGCAGTTTTGTTCTGCTTATCTTAGAAAGGATGTGCTGAAACTGGAGAGGGTTCAAAGGAGGTTGATGAAAATGATTCCAGGATTCAATGGCTTTCAATATGTAGAGTGTCCGCTGGTTCTGGGCCTGTATGAACTGAAATTCAGAAGAATGAAGGGTGGCCTCATTGAAACCTATCAAACAGCAAAAGTCCTTGATAGAGTGGATGTGGAGAGAATGTTTCCTACGGTGGGAGAGTTTAAGACAAGAAGACACAACCTTCGAATAGATAAACAGATAGATAGAAACTTCGTTAATCCCAAAGGGAATGACATTGTCGCAGTAGCAATGCACGTGCACAGATATAAGCATAAGATGAGAAGAAGAAAGAGAAAAAAAAACCTACAAACAGTCTAACAGCAGGAGGTCGTCACTCCCCAGCTATAGCTAGACTCATAATCAAATCTAATGGCCTAGGGTAGGAACGTCCTCATACAGCACTCATTGGAGCAGTGCATTCGTCTTAGTGAATCACGAAATGTGCTTTTCTATTGAGCCAAATTGCCATGCAGAGGGACGAAACATTGTTCAGAATTGTCAGGATTTTCCGTTAGGTCCTTTGTTCTACCACAGTCCCCAATGTGTTGAGTTTGACTCCTATAACGGAGTCAGAACTTCCATGAATTTAGGATGTCCTTTTACAATGAAGATGAGAAGGAACTTCTTTCACAAGAGAGTGGTGTTGCTATGGAACTTTTTACTACAGCCAGCTGTGGAAGCAAGCATTTATGTGTCTTTAGGGCAGTGGGTGATAAGTTCATAATGGGTCAGGGCATGATGGCATACAGGGAGAAGGCAGAGTGGTTGTAGATCGTTGCCTCTCTGAGAAAAGGCCTGTGACTAATGAACTGATGCACAGATCAGTGCTGTGTCTGTTGTTGTTTGTCATCTTATTCAATGATCAGCATGAGAATTTGTTTAACCAGAATTAACAGAATTACAGATGACAACAAGAGTGGGAGTGCAGTGGACAGTGAGGAAGATATCATGGCTTGCAGTGGCGTGTGGATAGATGAAAAAATGAGCTAACAAATGGCACATGGAATTTAATGCAGACAAATGCAAAGGAGTTGCGCTTCAGTAGACCAAACCATCATAGATCTTAAATCATTGGCTCTTGACGAGTGCGGACAATCAAAGGGATCTGGGAATGCAAGTCCATCTTCTATTGAAAATGGCACCATAGGTGGATAAGGTCGTAAAGAAACCTTTTGGCACATTGGCCTTCATAATCCAAAGTACTGAGTACAAGAAATGTCATGTTATGTTGCAGTTGCAGACGATGTTGCTGAAGCCTATCTTGAGGTATTGCGTGTGTTTCTGCCTACAGACCTACAGGGAAGACGTAAATATGGTTGAAGGATTACAGGGGAAATTTACATGGCTGTAGCCGGGTCCAAAGGACCTGAGATATAAGGGGAGTTTTCATAGGTTAGGTCTTCATTCCACAGAGTGCAGAAGCCAGAGAGGAGATTTGATAGGGACAGAGTAAATGTAAGAAGGCTAGTTGCACTGAGTTTGGATGGAGCTACAACTCGAAGTCAAGGGTTAAGTATGAAAAGGAAATAGTATAAGGGGAACATGAGGGGAAGTTCTTCACTCTGAAGATTGTGAAAGTGTGGAAAGAGCTGCCAGTGCACGTGGTACATGCGAGTTTGATTTCAATGTTTTAGAGATGTTGGGAAAGGTATATGGACGGTCAGTGTACTGAGAGCTAAGGTTCCTCTGCAGTTTGATGGGGTTAAGCAGTTTAACTGTTTCAGCATGGACTAGATGGGTCAAAGAGCCTGATTCCATGCTTTAATTTTCTCTGATTCTTTGACTGTGCATTATCACATCAGGTTCCTCACCTGTACAATTGTCTCCTGCATATCCACTCAGACATGTGCAGTTGAAAGAGCCCTCGGTATTGACACAATGAGAATTACTTTTCCAAGAGCAGATGTTACTGTCAACACATTCATTCACATCTGGAGAAATGAATGAGAAACAACATATTGTAATTACTTTCAACACACTGATAGGAGATCGATATTTACATTGATCACTACATTTAAAATGTGAACCTATCCCTGTTGTTCTTGACCGTGAATGAAACGTGGAAAGATGAAATGTTTTTTGCTTTGCCTGTTATCGGTGGTCAGACTTCCTGCATTATCACACAGTGAATTAAATCCAGACTGTGTATTCTGCTGCTGCTTCTTGCAGGTTGAGGTCTCAATTACACCACCGACAACAGAGCTGAATGTCATGAGGGATGTTAGCACTGAGAATCAGTCAATGGTTACAAGGGATAAAGCTGAAAACAGTAAATACTGAACAGGAGTAAATATTGCCAAATGCAGTGTCTGGATCTCACTGGAGTTAAATGCAAAATTACTTTTAGCTGTGGCATTGCAAAAACTGGAGAGTCTGAGCTGAAAGCATGTGAATTTGATCTTGGGATGTATCTGACCTAAAATGAGAAGAACAGAAACCAAAACTAATCAGTCAGATGATTCGATGCTAGTCACCATTTGCAAAGCAATTCCTATACATCCAGACTTTCTCCGATCCGTGTACGTTCCCTCTAAGCTAGCAAGACATTGGAGAAATTTCAATATTGATTGATTTCAAACTTAAGGCATTCAAGGATATAAGGCTGATTCTTTGCAAAGCACCAGTGAAACCTCACTTGGATTACTGTGAGGCCGTTTTCTTTCTCATATCTCAGAAGGGATGTGCTGAAAGTGGAGCGGGTTCAAAGGAGGTTGTTGAAAATGACTCCTTGATTGAATGGTTGATCATATGAAGAGATTTTGTTGGTTGTGGGCCTGTATTGACAGGATTTCAGAAGAATGAGGGATGACCTCATTGAAACCTATCAAATAGTGAAAGGCCTTGAAAGAGTGGATGTGGAGAGAATGTTTCCTATGGTGGGAGAGTCTATTACAGAGAACACAACCTCAGAATAGATAGATAGATGAATGATTTATTGATCCCAAAGAAAATTGCAGCGTCACAGCAGCATTACATAGGCACAGATATAAATGCTAGAATAGAGGTAGAAAGAATAAAAAATAAGTTACCACAAATACTCTAAAAGGAGGGGGTCATCACTTCCCCAATATAGGTTGACTCATCACAAAGCCTATTTCTGAGGGTGAGAATGACTTCATTAGCAGTCTTTGGAGCAGCCCAGATGTCTTATTGATTACTAAAAGTGCTCCTCTGTTCAGCCATGTTGGCTTACAGAGGGTGAGAAACATAGTCCGGAATTTCTAGGATTTTCTGTGGGGTCCTTTCTTCTACCACAGCCTCTAATGCGGCGAGTTTGACCCCTACAACAGAGCCAGCCTTTCTATTCAGTTTAGGATGTCCTTTTACAATAGAGATGAGGAGGAATTTATTTCACCAGAGAGTTGAGTATCTGTGGAAATTATTGCAAAAGCCAGCTCAGCCAACAGGCTTACTTCTGTGCTGTAAATTTCAATGATGCCTATGACTAAGAGGATTGTTACATTTGGTTCCTCACCTATACAATTGTCTCCTTCATATCCACTCAGACATGTGCAGTTGAAAGAGCCCTCGGTGTTGACACAATAAGAATTACTTTTCCAAGAACAGCTGTTACTCTCAACACATTCATTCACATCTGGAGAAATGAATGAGAAACAACATATTGCCATTAATTTCAACACATTGATAGGAGATCAAAGCTTACATTGATCATTACATTTAAAATATGCACCTATCCCCCTTGTTCTTGACTGAGAATGAGATTTGGAAAGATGAATTGATTTTTGCTTTGCCTTCCTTCATTATAATGCAGTGAATTAAATCTACACAGTGTATTCTGCTGCTGCTCCATGCATGTTGAGATCTTAATTATACCACCTCCAACTGAGCCTCATGTCATCAGGAATATTTGCACTGAGAATCAGTCAATGGTTACAAGGGATAAAAATGAAAACAGTATGACTCAATGATAGCAAAGCATCGAAGATAACTGGACAATTACTACTTTCAATTTTAAAGTACTCATAGATGTAAAGTTGAGTCTTTATAAAACACTACCGAGACCTCTCTCGGAGTACTCTGAGCAGTTTTGTTCTGCTTATCTTAGGATGTGCTGAAACTGGAGAGGGTTCAAAGGAGGTTGATGAAAATGATTCCAGGATTCAATGCCTTTCAATATGTACAGTGTCTGTTGGTTCTGGGCCTGTATGAACTGAAATTCAGAAGAATGAAGGGTGGCCTCATTGAAACCTATCAAACAGCAAAAGTCCTTGATAGAGTGGATGTGGAGAGAATGTTTCCTATGGTAGGAGAGTTTAAGACAAGAACACACAACATTCAGATGGATAAACAGATAGATAGATACTTCGTTAATCCCAAAGGGAATGACATTGTCGCAGTAACAATGCACGTGCACAGATATAAGCATAAGATGAGAAGAAGAAAGAGGAAAAAAAACCTGCAAAAAGTCTAACAGCAGGAGGTCATCACTACCCAGCTATAGCTAGACTCATAATCAAATCTAATGGCCTAGGGTAGGAACGCCCTCATATAGCACTCATTGGAGCAGTGCATTAGTCTTAGTGAATCACAAAATGTGCTTTTCTATCGAGCCAAGTTGCCATGCAGAGGGACGAAACGTTGTCCAGAATTGTCAGGATTTTCCATAAGGTCCTTTGTTCTACCACAGTCCACAATGTGTTGAGTTTGACTCCTATAACAGAATCAGAACCTCCATGAATTTAGGATGTCCTTTTACAATGAAGATGAGCAGGAATTTCTTTCACAAGAGAGTGGTGTAGCTATGGAACCTTTTACTACAGCCAGCTGTGGAAGCAAGCTTTTATGTATGTCTAAGGCATAAGTTGATAGGTTCATAATGAGTCAGGGCATGAAGGGATACAGGGAGAAGGCAGAGAGTGGTTGCAGATCGTTGCCTCTCTGAGAAAAGGCCTGTGACTAATGAACTGATGCACAAATCAGTGCTGTGTCTGTTGTTGTTTGTCATCTTATTCAACGATCAGCATGAGAATTTGTTTAACCAGAATTAACAGAATTACAGATGACAACAAGAGTGGGAGTGCAGTGGACAGTGAGGAAGATATCATGGCTTGCAGTGGCGTGTGGATAGATGAAAAAATGAGCTAACAAATGGCACATGGAATTTAATGCAGACAAATGCAAAGGAGTTGCACTTCAGTAGACCAAACCATCATAGATCTTACATCATTGGCTCTTGACGAGTGCGGACAATCAAAGGGACCTGGGAATGCAAGTCCATCTTCTATTGAAAATGGCACCATAGGTGGATAAGGTCGTAAAGAAACCTTTTGGCACATTGGCCTTTGTCATCCAAAGTACTGAATACAATAGATATCATGTTAAGTTGCAGTTGTAGACGATGTTGCTGAAGCCTACCTTGAGGTGTTGCGTGTATTTCTGCTTACAGTCCTACAGGGAAGATGTAAATATGGTTGAAGGATTACAGGGGAAATTTACATGGCTGTAGTCGGGTCCAAAGGACCTGAGATATAAGGGGAGTTTTCATAGGTTAGGTCTTCATTCCACAGAGTGCAGAAGCCAGAGAGGACATTTGATAGGGACAGAGTAAATGTAAGAAGGCTAGTTGCACTGAGTTTGGATGGAGCTACAACGCGAAGTCATGGGTTAAGTATGAAAGGGAAATAGTATAAGGGGAACATGAGGGGAAGTTCTTCACTCTGAAGATTGTGAAAGTGAGGAAAGAGCTGCCAGTGCACGTGGTACATGCGAGTTTGATTTCAATGTTTTAGAGATGTTGGGAAAGGTATATGGACGGTCAGTGTACTGAGAGCTAAGTTTCCTCTACAGTTTGATGGGGTTAGGCAGCTTAACTGTTTCAGCATGGACTAGATGGGTCAAAGAGCCTGATTCCATGCTTTAATTTTCTCTGATTCTTTGACTGTGCATTATCACATCAGGTTCCTCACCTGTACAATTGTCTCCTGCATATCCACTCAGACATGTGCAGTTGAAAGAGCCCTCGGTATTGACACAATGAGAATTACTTTTCCAAGAGCAGATGTTACTGTCAACACATTCATTCACATCTGGAGAAATGAATGAGAAACAACATATTGCCATTAATTTCAACACACTGATAGAAGATCAAAGCTTACATTGATCATTACATTTAAAATGTGAACCTATCCCTGTTGTTCTTGACCGTGAATGAAACGTGGAAAGATGAAATGTTTTTTGCTTTGCCTGTTATCGGTGGTCAGGCTTCCTGCATTATCACACAGTGAATTAAATCCAGACTGTGTATTCTGCTGCTGCTTCTTGCAGGTTGAGATCTCAATTACACCACCGACAACAGAGCTGAATGTCATGAGGGATGTTAGCACTGAGAATCAGTCAACGGTTACAAGGGATAAAGCTGAAAACAGTAAATACTGAACAGGAGTAAATATTGCCAAATGCAGTGTCTGGATCTCACTGGAGTTAAATGCAAAATTACTTTTAGCTGTGGCATTGCAAAAACTGGAGAGTCTGAGCTGAAAGCATGTGAATTTGATCTTGGGATGTATCTGACCTAAAATGAGAAGAACAGAAACCAAAACTAATCAGTCAGATGATTCGATGCTAGTCACCATTTGCAAAGCAATTCCTATACATCCAGACTTTCTCCGATCCGTGTACATTCCCTCTAAGCTAGCAAGACATTGGAGAAATTTCAATATTGATTGATTTCAAACTTAAGGCATTCAAGGATATAAGGCTGATTCTTTGCAAAGCACCAGTGAAACCTCACTTGGATTACTGTGAGGCCGTTTTCTTTCTCATATCTCAGAAGGGATGTGCTGAAAGTGGAGCGGGTTCAAAGGAGGTTGTTGAAAATGACTCCTTGATTGAATGGTTGATCATATGAAGAGATTTTGTTGGTTGTGGGCCTGTATTGACAGGATTTCAGAAGAATGAGGGATGACCTCATTGAAACCTATCAAATAGTGAAAGGCCTTGAGAGAGTGGATGTGGAGAGAATGTTTCCTATGGTGGGAGAGTCTATTACAGAGAACACAACCTCAGAATAGATAGATAGATGAATGATTTATTGATCCCAAAGAAAATTGCAGCGTCACAGCAGCATTACATAGGCACAGATATAAATGCTAGAAGAGAGGTAGAAAGAATAAAAAATAAGTTACCACAAATACTCTAAAAGGAGGGGGTCATCACTTCCCCAATATAGGTTGACTCATCACAAAGCCTATTTCTGAGGGTGAGAATGACTTCATTAGCAGTCTTTGGAGCAGCCCAGATGTCTTATTGATTACTAAAAGTGCTCCTCTGTTCAGCCATGTTGGCTTGCAGAGGGTGAGAAACATAGTCCGGAATTTCTAGGATTTTCTGTGGGGTCCTTTCTTATACCACAGCCTCTAATGCGGCGAGTTTGACCCCTACAACAGAGCCAGCCTTTCTATTCAGTTTAGGATGTCCTTTTACAATAGAGATGAGGAGGAATTTATTTCACCAGAGAGTTGAGTATCTGTGGAAATTATTGCAAAAGCCAGCTCAGCCAACAGGCTTACTTCTGTGCTGTAAATTTCAATGATGCCTATGACTAAGAGGATTGTTACATTTGGTTCCTCACCTATACAATTGTCTCCTTCATATCCACTCAGACATGTGCAGTTGAAAGAGCCCTCGGTGTTGACACAATAAGAATTACTTTTCCAAGAACAGCTGTTACTCTCAACACATTCATTCACATCTGGAGAAATGAATGAGAAACAACATATTGCCATTAATTTCAACACACTGATAGAAGATCAAAGCTTACATTGATCATTACATTTAAAATATGCACCTATCCCCCTTGTTCTTGACTGAGAATGAGATTTGGAAAGATGAATTGATTTTTGCTTTGCCTTCCTTCATTATAATGCAGTGAATTAAATCTACACAGTGTATTCTGCTGCTGCTCCATGCATGTTGAGATCTTAATTATACCACCTCCAACTGAGCCTCATGTCATCAGGAATATTTGCACTGAGAATCAGTCAATGGTTACAAGGGATAAAAATGAAAACAGTATGACTCAATGATAGCAAAGCATCGAAGATAACTGGACAATTACTACTTTCAATTTTAAAGTACTCATAGATGTAAAGTTGAGTCTTTATAAAACACTACCGAGACCTCTCTCGGAGTACTGTGACCGGTTTTGTTCTGCTTATCTTAGGATGTGCTGAAACTGGAGAGGGTTCAAAGGAGGTTGATGAAAATGATTGGAGGATTCAATGGCTTTTAATATGAAGAGTGCGTGTCGGCTCTGGGCCTGTACTGACTGGAATTCAGAAGAATGAGGGATGACCTTATTGAAACCGATTGAAAAGTCAAATGTCTTGGTATAGTGGATGTGGAGACAATGTTTCCTACTGTTGGAGAGTTTAAGACCAGAAGATAGAATAGGTGTATAGATACTTCATTAATCCCAAAGGAAATGACACTCTCGCAGTAGCAATGCAAGTGCACAGATATAAATATTAGATGAGAAGAAAAACGAGAAAAAAAAGTTACTACGAACAGTCTAGAGTACAGAATGGTGGGTCAATCTTCCTTAGCTATAGCCAGTCTCTATATCGAACCTAATGGCCGAGGGTAGGATTGACCTCATTTAGCACTCTTTGGAACAGTGCCTTTGTCTTAGTCGATCACTAAAAGTGCTCTCCTGTTCAGCCAAGTTGGCATGCAGAGGGACAGAAACTTTGTCTAGAATTGTCAGGATTTATTGTTCTCCAATGTGTCGATTTTGACTCCTATAACAGAATCAGCATTTCCAAGAGCTTAGGATGTCCATTTACAATGGAGATGAGGAGGAATTTCTTTCACCAGAGAGTGGTGTATCTGTTGAATTTTTTGCAACAGCCAGCTGTGAAAGCAAGCATTTATGTGTATTTAAGACAGATGTTGATTGATTCTTAATTGGTCAGGGCATGAAGTGATAAAGGCAGAAGGCAGAGAGTGGTTATAGACTGTTGCCTCTCTGACTGGAGGCCAGTGACTAATGGAGTGAAGCAGATATCAGTGCATGTACGTTGTTGTTTCTCATCTATATCTACCATCTGGATGAGAATTTGGTTACCCAGAATTAGCAGAATTACAGATGACAACAAGAGTAGGGATGAAGTGGATAGTGAGGAAGATACCATGGTTTGCAGTTGAGTCTGGATATATGGAAAACTGAGCTATAAAATGGCAGATGGAATTCAAAGCAGACAACTGCAAAGGTGTTGCACTTCTGTAGGCTCAATCAGCATAGAACTTACATCATGAACAGTTGGGCTCTGAGGAATGCAGACAATCAAAGGGGCCTGGCAATGCAAGTCTCTCTTCTATTGAAAATGGTGCCATTGGTGGATAAGGCCATAAAGAAAGCTTTTGGCACATTGGCCTTCATAATTCAAAGCATTGAACACAGGAGCTATCATGTCATGTTGCAGATGCAGAAGATTTTGTTGATGCCTAACTTGGAGCATTGCTTGCATTTCTGGTCACTGACTGACAGGGAAGACGTAAATATGGTTGAAAGACTACAGAGAAAATTTACAAGGTTGTTGCCGGGTCTGAAGTCCTGAGTTATAAGGGGAGATTACAAAGATTAGGTCCTTATTCCTCAGAGTGCAGAAGCCTGACAGGAGATTTGATAGAGACAGGGGAAATGTAAGAAGGCAAGTTCCACTGAGTTTGGGTGGAGCTACAACTCGAAGTCATGGGTTAAGTGTGAAAGATAAATAGTATAAGAGGAAAATGAGGAGAAAGTTTTACACTCTGATGATTGTGAGAATGTGAAAGGTGATGCCAGTGCAGGTGGTACGTGCGAGCTTGATTTCAATGTTTCAGAGAAGCTGGAATAGGTATATGGATGATAGGTATGTAGAGGGCTAAATTTCCAGTACAGATTGATGTGGTTAGGCAGTTTAACTGGGTCAGCATGGACTAGCTGGGGTAAGGGGCCTGCTTCTGTGTTTTACTTTTCTCTGATTCTATGATTAAGCACATTGTTACATTATGTTCCTCACCTGTACAATTGTCTCCTGCATATCCACTCAGACATGAGCAGTTGAAAGAGCCCTCGGTATTGACACAATAAGAATTACTTTTCCAAGAGCAGATGTTACTGTCAACACATTCATTCACATCTGGAGAAATGAATGAGAAACAACATATTGTAATTACTTTCAAAATAATGACAGAAGATCAATATTTACATTGATCACTATATTTAAAATATATATGCATCTATCCCTGTTGTTTATAACCAGGGATGAAATTTGGAAAGATGGAATATTTTTTGATTTGCCTGTCATCAGTGGTCAGACTTACTGCATTATCATGCAGTGAATTAAATCCAGAGTCCGTATTCTGCTGCTGCTCCGTGCCTGTTGAGGTCTTAATCACACCACCTTCAACAGAGCTTCATGTCATCAGGAACACTTGCACTGAGAATCAGTCAATGGTCACAAGGGATAAAGCTGAAAACAGTAAACACCGAAGCGGGGCAAATATTGCCAAACGCATCTTCTGGATTTCACTGGAAGCTAATTACACAATTGCTGTTAGCACTGGCATTGCAGCAACTGCAAAGTCTGAGCTGAACATCTGCAAATATGATCTTGGGATATATCTGACTTAACATGGGAAGAACATGAACCAAAACAATTGAATCAGATGATCCTATGCTAACCATTATCTAGAAAACAATTCCTATACATCCATACTTTCACTGATCCAGGTATATTCCTTTAAAGCTAGCAATGCATCAAAGATAATTGCACACTTATTGGTTTGAATCTTAAGGCAGCCAAGGATGTAATGTTGAGTCTTTATAAACCCCAGGTGAGGCCTCACTAAAAGTATTGTGAGGCAGTTTTGGTCTTCATATCATAAAAGGGATGTGCTCAAACTGGAGAAGGTTCAATGGAGGTTGATGAAAATTATTCTAGGTTTCAATGGCTTATCCTATGAAGAGTGGTTGTTTGCCCTGCGGCTGTATTGACCAGAATACAAAAGAATGAACGGAGGCTTCAGTGAAACCTATCAAATGGTGGAAGTTTTAATAGAGTGGTTCTGGAGAGAATGTTTCCTATGGTGGGAGACTTTAACACCAGAGGACACAACCTCAGAATATATAGAAGGATAGATGGTTACTTTATTGATCGCTAAGGAAATAACACTGTCACTAACAATGTACGTGGACAGATATAAATATTAGATGAGAAGTTGATAGAGAAAGTTTCTACAACAGTCTAACAGCTGAGGGTCATTAATTCCCCAGTTACAGGTTGACTTATTATAGAAACTAATGACCTAGGGTAAGAATGGCATCATATAGCACTCTTCGGACTGGGGCATTTGGCTTAGTCGATTATTAAAATGGCTCCTCTGTTCAGCCAAGGTGGCATGCAGAAGGACAGAAACATTGTCCAGAATTGCCAGGATTTTCCTTAGGGTCCTTAGATCTAACACAGTCTCCAATTAATCTAGTTTGACTGCTATAATAGAGCCAGCATTGCCATGAGATTAGGATGTCCTTTACAATGCAGATAAGTACGAATTTCTTCAGCCAGAGAGTGGTGTGCAGTCGGCTGTCCTTATCCGTGGGAGATTGGTTCCGGGACCCCCGCAAATAACAAAGAAAGCCGATGCTCACGTCCTTTTTATAAAATGGCGTAGTATTTGCATACAACCTACGCACATCCTCCCATATACTTTAAATTATCTCTAGATTACTTATAATACCTAATATGATGTAAATGCTCTGCAAATAGTTGTTATACTATATTTTTTCACAGAAACAAAGTAGTGACCGAATGAGATGTGAGGCAAACAATGATCAAATAGCGAGTGCTGGAGAGAGAGCTGTGCTTTCCCGATCGTGGTTGGTTGAATCCGCAAATGCAGAAACCGCGGACGAAGAGGGCCAACTGCATCTATGAATTCTTTACCTCAAGCAGCTGTGGAGAGGGAAAAGGTGACCCGGAATCTTTAACGGGGCTTGGAAAGAGCAAGGGGAATGGGAGGGGCAGGAGAGCGGCCTGGCACTGCGGCAGCCCGGAGCTTTGGAGGCGGCGAGTGTGAGGCCTGGCGCCAACCACCATACCATATTATAATTTTTTAATCAAAAAATAAAAAAAAGCAGCTGTGGAAGCCAAGTCTTTAAATATATTTAAGGGAGAGATTGTTAAATTCTTAACTGGTCTGGGCACGACGTGATATAGGGAGAAGGCAGAGTGTGGTTATAGATTGTTGCCTCTCTGACTGGAGGCCTGTGACTAATGGAGTGAAGCAGAGATCAGCGCTGTGTCTGTTGTTGTTTCTCATCGATATCAACCATCTGGATGAGAATTTGGTTAACCGGAATTAGCAGAATTACTGATCACAACAAGACTGGGGGTGTAGTGGACAGTGAGGAAGATATAATGGCTTGCAGTGGAGTCTGGATAGATGGAGAACTGAGCTAAAAAGTGGCAGATGGAATTTTATTGCAGACCAATGCGAGGTGTTGCTCTTCAGTAGGCCCAACCAGCACAGATCTTACATCATGAACAGCTGGGCTCTGAGGAGAGCAGACTATCAAGGGACCTGGGAATACAAGTCCATCTTCTATTTAAAGTTGCACCATAGATGGTTTGGGTCACAAAGAAATCCCCCGGCACACTGGCCCTCAGAAAGCAAAGTACTGAATACAAGAGACGGCATGTTATGTTAAAGAATTAGATGATGTTGCTGAGGTCCTGTTTGGAGCATTGTGTGCAGTTCTGCTCACCTACCCACAGGAAGGATGTAAATATGGTTCAAAGATTACAGAGGAAATTTACAAATGTGTTGTTGGGTCTGAAGGACCTGAGCTTTAAGGGAAGATTACATAGGTTAGGACTTAATTCCTCGGTGTGTAGAAGTCTGAGAGGAGATTTGATGGAGACTTGCACATTTGCTGTTAGCGCAGGTATCGCAACAAATGCAAAGTCTGAGCTGAAAATATGTGAAGATGATCTTGGGAAATATCAAACTTAAATTAACATGATAATAACATGAACAAAAACAAATGAATCTGATGTTTCTATGCTAACCATCATCTGGACAACAGTTCTGATATATCCAGACTCTCACTGGCCTATGTATATTTCTTTAAAGCTATCAAAGCATCGAATATAATTGTACAGTTATTACTTTCAATCATAAGGCATTCAAGGATGTAATGCTGAGTCTGTATAAAGCACTGGTATGGCCTCATTTGAAGTCCTGTCAGGCAGTTTGGTCTGCATATCCTAGAAGGGAGGTGCTAAAACTGGAGAGGGTTGAAAGGAGGCTGGTGAAAATGATTGCAGGATTCAATGGCTTATCACATGAAGAGTGTCTGTTTGCTCTGCAGCTGTATTGACTGGATACAAAAGAATGAGGGGTGACCTCAGAGAAACCTATCGAATAGTGGAACTCCTTGATAAAGTGGATGTGGAAAGAATGTTTCCTATTGTGGTAGAGTCTAAGACCAGAGACAGATAGATAGATAATTACTTTATTGATCCCAAAGGAAATTACAGTGTTACGGTAGCATTACATGTGCACAGATATAAATATTACAAGAGAAGCAGAAAGAATAAAAAATAAGTTACCACAAATAGTCCAACAGGAGAGGTTCATCCCTTCTCCAGCTATAGTTTAACTTATTATAGAGCCTGTGGATGAGGGTAAGAATGAGCTCATATATTGCTCCTTGGAGCAGCAAAGTTGTCTTTAGTCGTTAACTAAAAATGTCCCTCTGTTCAGTCAAGTTGGCATGCAGAACATGAGAATCATTGTCCAGAATTTCTAGCAGTTTCCACAGGTCCTTTGTTCTACCACAGCCTCCAATGTGTTGAGCTTGACTCCTATTACAGATTAAGCCTTTCTAATCAGTTTAGCAGGTCCTTTTACAATAGAGATGAGGAGGAATTTCTGCAGCCTGTGTATCTGTGAATTCTTTGCCACTGGCAGCTGTGAAAGGCAATCTTTTATGAATATTTAAGGCAGAGGTTGATAGATTCTTGATTGGTCAGGGCATGAAGGGATACAAGGAGAAGGCAGAGGGCAGTTGTAGATTGTTGCCTCTCTGACTGGAGCCCCGTGACTAATGGAGTGATGCAGACATCTGTGCTGTGTCTGTTGTTGTTTGCTATCTATATCAATGATCTGGATGACAATTTGGTTACTGGATCAGCAGACTTGCAGATGACACCAAGATTGAGTGTGTAGTGGACAGTGAGGAAGACCCTTATAGCTTTCAGCAGAATCTGGACCAGCCAGAAAATTGAGCAGAAATATGGCAGATGAAATTTAATGTAGACAAGTGTGAGGCGTTGCATTTCGGTAAGCTCAACCATCGTAGACCTTACATCGTCAATAATTGGGCACTGAGGAGTGCGGACAATCAAAGGGAATACAGGTCCATCTTTTATTGAAAATGGTATCACAGGTGGATAGGGTTTGTAAAGAAACCTTCAGGCACATTGGCTTTCAGAAATCATAGTAGTGAATACAGGAGATTGTATGTTATTTTCAAGATATAGAAGATGTTGCTGAGGCCTAATTTGGAGTATTATGTGCAGATCCAGTCACCAACCCACAGGAAAGATGTAAATATGGTTGAAAGATTACATAGGAAATTTACAAGGACGTTGCTGGATCTGAAGGACTTGAGTTATAAGGAAAGATTACATAGGTTAGGACTTAATTCCTCATTGCTTAGAAGTCTGAGAGGAGATTTGATAGAGCCATACAAAATCATGAATGGTATGACAGGATAAATGTAAGCAGGCTTTTGCCAATGAGTGTCGGTGGGGCTACAAACAGAAGTCATGAGTTAAGAGAAATAGTAATAAGCATCAATGATCATGAGGAGAAATTTCTTCACTGAAAGAGTGGAGAGAGTGTGGAATGAGCTGCAGTGTAAATTGTACATGTGAGCTTGTTTTCAATGTTTTTGAGGGAAGATGGGATATGGGACAGTAGGTGTATAGTGGGCTCAGGTTCCAGTACAGGTTGATGGTTTTAGGCAGTTTAACTGGTTTATCATGGATGAGATGGGCCAAAGGGCCTGCATCCATGCTTTACTTTTCTCTGATGCTATGACTAAGTGCATTGTCACATCAGGTTCCTCACCTACACAATTGTCTCCTGCATATCCACTCAGACATGTGCAGTTGAAAGAGCCCTCGGTATTGACACAATGAGAATTACTTTTCCAAGAGCAGATGTTACTTTCAACACATTCATTCACATTATAAGAAATAAATGAGAAACAACATATTGACCTTAATTTCAAGATAATGATAGAAGTTCAATGTTTACATTTAAAATGTGAACCTGTCCCTCTTGTTCTTGATCAGGGATGAAATTTGGAAAGCTGAAACATTTGCTGTTTTGCTTGTGATCAGTGGACAGATTTCCTGCATTATTATGCGGTGAATTAAGCCCAGAGTGTGTATTCTGCTCCTTGCATGTTGAGATCTTAATTACACCACCTACAGCAGAGCTTCATGTTATCAGGAGACCTTCCACTGAGAATCAGTCAATGATTACAAGGGATAAAGCTGAAAACAGTAAACACTGAAGAGGAGCAAATACTGCCATTTTTTGCTTCTAGGTTTCACAAGAATTAGAGAAGAATCTACAAGTTTGGACCCACAATATTTTCCTGCCCTCATATATATTGTTTATAATGTCTGCTCAACTGGTACCTTGCTTTGGTGATTTCTCAACTGCAGTGATATCCCCAAATCCAAACCGTTTTTTGGCAATCACCAAGAGAACACACTACAAGTTTTACTTTCTGGTGCCCTGTAAATTGCCGTTGAACACATAATAGATGACTTCATGATGCAAGGTACACTGCCTTTTGTCTAATGTGAGATACGATGTGGGATGTACTAGAACAGAGGTTTGAGTGGAAACAGTGTGTTTGCCTGGACCTATGTGGTTTAGTACAGAACACGATTCAGTTTAGCATAATGGTCACTTTGAATATCCCCCACAAATAATTAAGCCTATTCATAAAGTCATAATTTGCTTTAGAGCATCCAATGTGGAAGCAGTAGTGGAGACAGCACAGAGATAAGTGAAGCACTTAAACTGTGTGCCTTGTGAAGGGAGCTTCAGTAAATAAATGAGGTTTCGCCAACAGTGCCTACTGTCGAGTTTTAATTTTTAGCTCTATATTTACCAGCTTTTATACTCATACTGAATTACCTTTTTGATGAAAGTATTGTTAACCAACTTTTGTGTATATAGGTCTAAACATTTTACATCAGATGACAATTGTTGTCAATATAATCAGTGTAAAGACAAATGTGATCATTTGCTGAAACAAAATTAATTCTTCTGCAGGGGCTGTACACTATTTCAATATAATGCTCACCTGTGCAATTGAGTCCTGCATATCCATTCCGACATGTGCAGTTGTAAGAGCCCACGGTATTGACACAATAGGAATTGCTTTTCCAAGAGCAGATGTTACTGTCAAGACATTCATCCACATCTGAAAGAAGAAACCAAATAGAAAATGTTTCATTTTACTCTAACAGAATTACAGATAATATATAAACAGAAGAGGTTCTACAGATGCAGTAAATCCAGAGCAACAAATTGTTAGAGGAACTCAGCAGGCCAGGCAGCATCTGTGGAGTGGAAAAAGCAGCTGACGTTTCAGTATCAGAATCAGGTATAATATCACTGGCATATGATGAAAATTTGTTGCTTTGTGGCAGCAGTACATTGCAACACATAATGATAAAAACTATAAATTACAAGAAGAAATATATATTCATTTTATTAAATAAGTAGTGCAAAAAGAGAGGAAAAATAACAGGAAAAAATAGTGAGATAGTGTTCATGGCTTCATTGTCCATTAAGAAATCTGGTAGCGGAGGGGAAGAAGCTCTTCCTGAAATGTTCAGTGTGTGGCTTCAGACTTGTTCAGACCTGTTCCTCGATGGTAGCTATGAAAGAAGAGCATGTCCTGGATAATCGTCCTTAACGATGGATACCGCTTTTTCAAGGCATCACCTCTTGAAGGTGTCCTCGATTCTGGGAAGGCTAGTGCCCATGTTTGAACTGGCTGAGTTTACAACTTTTTCCAATACTGTGCAGTGGCCCCTTCATACTACATGGAGATACAACCTGTTAGAATGCTTTCCACAGTGCATCTGTAGAAACTTACAAGAACCTTTAGTGACATATCAAGTTGGCTCAACCTCCTAATGAAGCTTAGCTGCTACTGTGTGTGCTTTGTAATTGCATCAATATGCTGGGTCCAAGATAGATCTTGAGAGATGTTGACATCCATGAACTTGAAATTGCTCACTCTTTTCACTACAGATCTCTTGACAAGGACTGGTGTATATTCCCTCAACTTCCCTTGCAGAAGTCCATAATCAATTTCTTGGTTTTACTGATGTTGAGTGCAAGGTTGTTGTTTCAATGCCACTCAAACAGCTGATCCATACTGCTCCTGTACAGCTCCCCATCACCACCCAAAATTCTGCCAACAATACAGTACTTGTGTCACTTATAGACTGCATTTAAGCTGTGCCTAGCCACATAGTCATGGGTGTAGAGAGAATAGAATAGTGGGCTAAACATGCATCCTGGAGGTGCACCAGTGTTGACTGTCAGCAAGGAGATGTTGTTTCTGATCTGCACTGACTGTGGTCTCTCAATGAGGAAGTCAAGGATCCAGTTGCAGAGGGAGGTAAAGAGGCCCAAGGTTTGGAGCTTGTTGATTAGAACTGAGGGTCCACTGAGCCCATCTGGGAGTGAAACATCTTCGCCATTTATTATGTTACGTTTTGCCTTGGAGGAATCTAGCAAGTCATGCAACAACAGTGGATGCTTCAGGCCCAGTCCTTTCATGAAACCACCAACACCAACCCCCTCCCCCCACCTCCTTTTCCAGTCCTAATGAAGAATTTTGGCCTGAAGCATCCATTGCTGCTGCCTGACTTAATGAGTTCACCCAGAATTTTGTGTCTGTTGCTCAAGATTTCTAACACCTACAGCACCTCTTGTCAATTATCAATAATTTATGTTTATGAACATAAACTAGGCTGGTTTTACTTCACTGTAAACTTTGAATATTCCTGAGTTGCAGAGAACTACAAGAAATCAGGTTAAGTTGACTTTTTAAATTATTTGCGTATTTCCACTGCCCATTTTTGGTGCCCCGGGTTGCAGTTAACAATACCTGCCACTGTTGATGTTGACGCAATTGTAGAAGGGGTCAAGGTTGTACTTCGCGCTGTGGATGTCTTTTCTCCTGTTGCTTCAGAAGTTGAAATGGCTAGAAAAATGTGGAGAAATATCAGTTTACCATATGGCAGCACTATCAAGGATAGTCTTTTAAATTATAATAAATGGCCCTGCAAGTCAAATCTTACTTCCTTCATTTGATTCCTTTCATGAGGACAAGTAATACCATCATGCAGTTTCCTAACTGAAGAAGCTTCCATGACATAACACATGGCAAAGCCAATGGACACTTTCAGTGGTGTTAATAGTCTTTCTTAAAATTCTCCTGATTGCACTGTTCTACATCTATAAAATTGTTCAATAATTCATAGTATGAAATTACAAAGTTATCTAGGTTTCGGTTACTTTGGAGTAAATTGGCAGAAGCAATGATCAACCTTCTATTGCATTTCACATCCTGGAAAGATTAAACAGCAGAGAGAGGTTTATTTGTGTGTGTCATTTTGTGCTTGTGGCAAAGATTGTTCACGAAACAGTGAGGCTGAAGTAGCTGATACTGATACTAAAATGTAAAACAACATCACTGAATGTAAAAGGCAAGACATGCTTTTAGATCCAATGACCCCATTGCGCTATGACAAAGCAGTAAGATTGCGGCAATGAAATTTACTTTGAAATCTGAAATTTATTTTGAACTTTGAATTGAAATAAGGAGAACTAAAACTATTAATTAAACAGAAAGTTGTGTGGGTAGCATTTTGAGTTCTGAATATGTTGGGTTAAATTACTCTCAGATATCATCTTGGCATTAGATTATTTTACTTGGTTAAGTATTCAAACTGTTATGATCCCAGCCCCCTCCTTTGTGAGAATCGCAAGAGCACCCGTCGAAAGGGGAGGGGGGGGGGGTGTCAGTAGACCCAGTCGGGGAGAGAGAAAGAGAGACGTGCCAAATTGCAGATACCACCAGGGATACAGAATAAAGACAACAGCGACTATTGTCTCATGGAGACCACGTGAAAAGCCCTCGGGCAAGGTGGGTTGGTTGAGAGAGAGATTGCATCATCCCAAACTGATTGACACCTGCGACCCCGTGAGGAAGTATAAAGGAGAGTCTCAGGGGGACAGCCCCTCAGACGCACCAAGAAGACACGAGAGTGTCCCGCAGCAGCGGGAAGCCATTCTGAAGGAAGCCACGTGCGTTAGATTCCGGGATTGGAATCTGTGGCTGGAATCACAGAAAACCGCTTTAAGTAACATCGGGGAGAGGAAACCAACGCTCCCCCGATTTCACGGAAGATTCATTGAGACTCGGCAAGTTCTTTCTCTGCTCCCCCCAATCTCTCTCTCTCTCGGTCGCCCCACGTGAAACCCAGCGATTTCCAACGGGCTGAGGCCGACAGCCTTCTGAGTGACTTTTATATTTCCAACGGACAATCTATTAACCCCTAGACATCAGCAGAGCTCACTTAATGATGATTATTAATATACCCGCGCTTTAGATTGAGTGTTGACAATGTGCCCTATCTGAATGTATGTATTAACCCTACTTTTGTGTCCCTTTACGAATAAAACGTTTGAAAATAGTGACAACAGACTTCAACAGACCTCTCTATCTTTGCTGGTAAGTTATCCAGTTACGGGATACGTAACAACTTGGGGTTTCTCGTCTTGGGATTTGACACCAAATTGGGAGGCCAGTGAATCGGGCTTGTAGTCCAAAACTTGAATCTGGTTACGCGGGTAGCCAGACGGGAAACCAGCAAAGATGGACGTGGGTGAATTTGTGGAAAACCCGACGGTGGGGGCACTAGAGGTGGCCACCAAATCAGACTTGTTAAATTTAGCGAAGGGGTTGAACCTCACAGAAGTGAGGTCGTCCATGAAAAAGCGGGAGGAACGAAGGGCCATAACTCAGTATTGCATTGGGAAGAAAGTGTTTGAAGATGAGGTATTGGGAGATATCCCTGAAGAGATACCATCAAGTGGGACGGTTCAGTTAGAGGTGGAGAAATTGAAGTTGGAACGGGAAATTAAGCTAAAAGAGCTGCAAGCAGCTGAGAGAGAGAGAGAAAGGGAAAGGCAAGAGAGAGAGAGGGAAAGGCAGCATGAAATTCACCTAAAGAAGTTAGAAGCAGAAGAGAAACAGAGGCAACGTGACCAGGAAATTGAGAAGTTGAGAAACAAGCGAAGAGATCAAGGGTTAGACCAAGCGGAGCGGTTTAATGTTAGTAGGGAGTTGAGATTGATGCCCCCGTTTGAGGAGACAGATGTCGATAGCTATTTCTTGCTTTTTGAAAAGGTGGCAGTAAATCAGAAGTGGCCAAAAGAGCAGTGGGTGGCGTTGTTACAAAGTGTGTTAAAGGGGAAGGCCCAACGAGCATATGCGGCTTTGTCCCTGGGAGAGGGAGAAGCAGAGAATGAGGTAAAAAAGGTAATTCTCCGGACTTACGAATTGGTACCTGAGGCCTATAGACAAACGTTTAGAAATTTAAGAAAAGGGTGGAATCAAACGTATACCAAGCTAGCCCATGAGAAGGGGGTGCTCTTGGACCGTTGGTGCACCGCGGAAAGAGTGGGCGAGGATTATGGGCGTCTCAGGGAGTTGTTTTTGATTGAGGAATTGAAAAGTTGTGTTCCGGAGGAGATCCGGATGTATTTGAATGAGAAGCCGGATAAGTCCATTTCAGAATTTTCCAGGTTGGCGGACGAATATGCCCTAACCCACAAGACAAAGACTCCCTCGAATAAAGGTCCCCAGAGAGACCGTGGGAACGATCGAGAAAGTCCGACGAGTGAGGCAGAAGTTCCACCGGGAGCTAGCGGTAAGGTTGAGGGGGAAAGGCAAGACGGCCAGAGGGCTCCGGGTTTGACCTGTTTTAATTGTGGAAAGGAGGGGCACATTGCATCTCGATGCTTTCCTCCGAGGAAGGAGATAGGAAGAGGGAAAACCACCGTCCCTATCGGGTGTGCCGTGGTAATCAGCAAATCGACCAGAGAGCCGAGGGTAGACAGAGTACGAGAGGGCTCTGGGAGTTGTCTGTCACACGGAACCGTGTCTGTGACGGAGGGAGACACCCCAGTTTCCGTACGAATCTGGAGGGATACGGGCTCTGAATTATCCCTGGTTAGCCGTAAGGTACTAGAATTTGGTCGGGAAATGGGCATGGTAAAGGTGGAAGGAATAAATAAATGGATAGAAATGGTGCCCCTATATAAGGTCATTCTGGATTGTGAGCTGGTGTATGGATCAGTTGAAGTGGGGGTGACCTCAGAATTCCCGAGAGATGACGTGGACATCCTGCTGGGGAACGACTTAGCAGGGGGTAAGGTTTGGTCAGCCATGCTGCCGACCTGGCGACCGGCGAGTGTGGTGGCCCCACCCCTAGCGCCCAAGGACTATCTCGCAGGCGTGGTCACTCGCAGCAGGTCGAGAGAGAGAGAGCTGTGAACGAGAGCAGTTTAAATCTGGCCAGTTTTGATTTGGCCGAGACGTCTTTGCCGACCTTGTGCCACGAGGGTTTAGAGGGTTGTAAGACGAAGAGTAGTAAAGTGAAAGGTGGTAAGGGAGAGGAGATAGATCTGCCTTTAGCGAAGAGAAAGGTCCTAAAGGTAGGAAATAAAGATGAGAAACAGATAAAGCTGTTAAAAGGTCCAGAGTTGGACATGGATGATCTGTCTGGTTTGGCAGAATTGTTTGAAGAACTTGAGAGTTCTAAAGTTGTTCCCGATAATGAGAGGAGGGCAGTCCCAGATGGAAAGGATACCCTTGCCTCGAAGGGGTCTGCTGAAAGGGCCGAGGAGGTTGTTTCAGCTCGCAGGGTTGCGCCTTCCCCGGGTGGGAGCTGCCCAGAGAGTAACTGGGAGGATCGGGGGAGGTTAGAATTTGAAAAAGGTACGGGTGTTGAAAGCCTGGAAGAGGCCAATGTCCCGTTTGAGTGTGTCCGAGATGGGGATGCCCGAGGTGCTGAACCTAGTAATGGAGCTCAGAAGGAGTCTGAGGTATCTGACCCAGTGGAACGGGGCGGCCATCCTTGTGGGTCAGATGGACTCGGTTCAGTGGGAAAAGGGTTAACCTTGGTAACCGGGGAAAGTGTGAGCTCCCCGGTGTCTGTACTCGAAGGAGTGTTCAAAGTTAATGCAGAATTTAAGAATGGGGGGGTGAGGATTGTTGGCGAAGGAAACGAAAAGCCTGTAGTTTCCAGATCGAAGGAAGAAATCTTAAACCTGGCAGATCGCTCACAGAGTGAGCCGGGGAATAGCGGGGCCCCCAACTCTATTATTATGCCAGGATGGGGTGTGAAAAGGCTGCCTTCGACATGCTACTTGAGCGAAGAGTTCGAATCAAACACCAATAGCCTGAAGGGGACTGATAAAAGGGCCAGCCACCTGGGTGAAATCAAAGAGTTGGGTGGAAATGGTCTAAGTCTGGGGCATGGTGTTGCTAAAATAACCCCGATGAGCGGGGCGGGCGGGAGATCACCCCGAAAAACTACTCAAGTTCCCCACGGGGGGGGGGGGGGGCTCGCCGAAAAAGAGGTGACGGTTAATGGAGATGCCATTGTTAAACAGCCAGGCAGGTTGAGCAGGTTTGCGCCAAAGCCTGTGAATACTAAAGACAGCCCTTTGGAGACCTGCCATTTAAGTTAAGTATTCGCATAAACTTTTGTAAATGCACCTAAGCTAAGGTCACACCTCCTTAGTTTTGTTGCTTGGAAAAAAACAAATTAAATAGGTGGTTATTGAATTGAAGTCTGATGTACGGTTCGCAATGTTAAGATATGAAAGAAAGGGACACTGTAATTGTTAACTATTTAGATACTGACTTGAATGTATAACGGTAGAATTTTGTGAAAAGAAAACTTGTGTATTGTGTTAGATACAAAACTCCGGTAAGACTGTGGACCACTTCATTTTAACCGCTGGTAAAACGTCTTTTAAGAGGGGAGGTGTTATGATCCCAGCCCCCTCCTTTGTGAGAATCGCAAGAGCACCCATTGAAGGGGGGGGTCAGTAGACCCAGTCAGAGAGAGAGAGAGAGACGTGCCAAATTGCAGGTACCACCAGCGATACAGAATAAAGACAACAGTGACTATTGTCTCATGGAGACCACGTGAAAAGCCCTCGGGCAAGGTGGGCTGGTTGAGAGAGAGATTGCATCATCACAACCTGATTGACACCTGCGTCCCCGTGAGGAAGTATAAAGGAGGGTCTCGGGGGACAGCCCCCTCAGACGCACCAAGAAGACACGAGAGTGTCCCACAGTAGCGGGAAGCCATTCTGAAGGAAGACACGTGCGTTAGATTCCGGGATTGGAATCTGTGGCTGGAATCACAGAAAACCGCTTTAACTAACATCGGGGAGAGGAAACCAACGCTCCCCCGATTTCAAGGAAGATTCATCGAGACTCGGCAAGTTCTTTCTCTGCTCCCCCCCCAATCTCTCTCTCTCTCGGTCGCCCCACGTGAAACCCAGCGATTTTCAAACGGCTGAGGCCTACACCCTTCTGAGTGACTTTTATATTTCCAACGGACAATCTATTAACCCCCAGACATCAGCAGAGCTCACTTAATGATGAGTATTACTATACCCGCGCTTTAGATTGAGTGTTGACAATGTGCACTATCTGAATGTATGTATTAACCCTACTTTTGTGCCCCTTTATGAATAAAATGTTTGAAAATAGTGACAACAAACTTCAACAGACCTCTCTATCTTTGCTGGTAAGTTATCCAGTTACGGGATACGTAACACTAGAAATCATTCGATTATCTCAGATACTTAAAATTTCTACGGTGTTTTTTTCCCTGATATAGAACATTTGTCAATATTGTATTTAATGAAGATTGCAGGTTGAAAACTGGACCCTAAAATCATAAATGAAAAAAAGATCTTTATGTGTTGGAAAGGCAAAAACAGGTTCTGCATCTATTAATTGTCTCTTTTGAAACAGGAAGCATGGAATCGGCTGGAGAAATGGACAATATGAAGAGGACTAAAATGAAAGAAATGTTTAAATATGATTTGGAGAGTGCATTGAATTTCTGCTAAACGTGCACCCAATAAAGTTTACAAAATACTGTGTCATTGAAGTCATTCTCATCTGTAGACCCTCAAAATTGACGATTTATTTAAAATTAAAGAAGTGAGAGAGTCCATTAAATGTTTTGAAATTCTGGATACATATATCAATCCATTTAGGCAATTCCTTTTTACACTCTCTGAGAAGTTGAGTTCTGAGTTGAACATCTATGCACCATCATGAAAATGTCTCTGCATTGTTAATATAAATCTTAGTACTGTTTAACATCCTTTCATATTTAAAATGTGGTTGGATTTTGATCACACAATATTTTCATAACTGCTGTGTTGATGAACACAGAAGGAAAAATGTTTGAAGTATTTTTTTTGATATTAGGAAATAATTTTTGCCAATTTTGAGGACTTCGTGAAAATGATATTACCTGCTGTGCTTGATGTAAAATCAACTGTATATGGCGTGGAGGCTGTACTTTGCTCTGTCGCTTCAAGAGTGGTTGAACCTAGGAAAGTGTGAAATATACCCATTAAGCAAATGCCAGACTTAATTTAATTAATGATATATCACGTACTCCGTAGCCTGACATTATTAATTTCCTTCTATCTTTTCTACGAAACTATTGTTACTATTAGGCCTGTTTGTAATGAAGTCATCAAGATAATACTGTTCCAATTATCGACGTGCCGATATAAAAGTGATCAATACAATAGTCAGAGTTTAATAATTACATAGTTTCTTGAAAAAAATAATTGATCTTTTTAAAGATCTGTGAGTGGCGCAGGAAGGGTTTCAAAGGAATATTTGATTATTGGTCGTTTTGAATTGCAAATTGAAGTTCCCATGTGCGCTGCTGGAGATATAGAGCAAGCAAAATGATCAGACATCTTTTCCGTTGTGTCTTCTCTCTAGAAATCATTCGATTATCTCAGATATGTAAATTTCTACTCTGTTATTTTCCCTGATATAGAACATTTGTTAATATTGTATTTAATGAACATTGCAGGTTGAGAACTGTACCCTTAAATCATAAATGAAAAAAGATCTTAATGTGTTTGAAAGGCAACAACAGGTTCTGCATAAGTTAATTGTCTCTATTGAAACATGAAGCATGGAATCGGCTGGAGAAATGGACAATATGAAGAGGACTAAGATGAAAGAAATTTATAAATATGATTTGGTGAGTGCATTGAATTTCTGATAAACATGCACCCAATAAAGTTTACAAAATACTGTGTCATTGAAGTCATTCTCATCTGTCGACCCTCAAAAATGACGATTTATTTAAAATTAAAGAAGTGAGAGAGTCCATTAATTGTTTTGAAATTCTGGAGACATATATCAATCCATTTAGGTAATTCCTTTTTACACTCTCTGTGAATTTGAGTTCTCAGTTGAATATCTATGCACCATCATGAAAATGTCTCTGCAATTCTAATATAAATCTTAGTACTGTTTAACATCCTTTCATATTTAAAATGTGGTTTGATTTTGATCACACAATATTTTCATAACTGCTGTGTTGATGAACACAGAAAGAAAAATGTTTGAAGTATTTTTTTTGATATTAGGATATAATTTTTGCCAATTTTGAGGACTTCGTGAAAATGATATTACCTGCTGTGCTTGATGTAAAAACTACTGTATATGGCGTGGAGGCTGTACTTTGCTCTGTTGCTTCAAGAGTGGTTGAACCTAAGAAAGTGTGAAATATACCCATTAAGCAAATGCCAGACTTAATCTAATTAATGATATATCACGTACTCCGAAGCCTGACATTATTAATATCCTTCTATCTTTTCTACGAAACTATTGTTGCTATTAGGCCTATTTATAATGATGTTATCAAGATAATACTCCTTTCCAGTTATCTACGTGCCGATATAAAAGTGATCAATACAATAGACAGAGTTTAATAATTACATGGGTTCTTGAAAACAATTATTGATCTTTTTAAAGATCCGTGAGTGGTGCTTGAAGGGTTTCAAACGAATATTTGATTATTGATCGTCCTGAATTGCAAATTTATGTTACAATGTGCGCTGATGGAGATATAGAGCAAGCAAAATGGTCATACATCCTTTCTGTTGTGTCTTCTCTGCAGAAATCATTCGATTATCTCAGATACGTAAATTTCTACTGTGTTATTTTCCCTGATACAGAACATTTGTCAATATTGTAATTAACGAACATTGCGGGTTGAAAACTGCACCCTTAAATCATAAATGAAAAAAGATTTTAATGTGTTTGAAAGGCAACAACAGGTTCTGCATTTTTTAATTGTCTATTTTGAAAAAGGAAACATGGAATCGGCTGGAGAAATGGACAACATGAAGAGTACTAAAATAGAAGAAATGTTTAAATATGATTTGGGGAGTGCATTGAATTTCTGATAAACGTGCACCCAATAAAGTTTACAAAATACTGTGTAATTGAAGTCATTCTCATCTGTAGACCCTCAAAATTGAGGATTTATTTAAAATTAAACAAGTGAGAGAGTCCATTAATTGTTTTGAAATTCTGGAGACATATATCAATGCATTTATGCAATTCCTTTTTACACTCTCTGTGAATTTGAGTTCTGAGTTGAATATCTATGCACCATCATGAAAATGTCTCTGCATTGTTAATATAAATCTTAGTACTGTTTAACATCCTTTCATATTTAAAATCTGGTTGGATTTTGATCACACAATATTTTCATAACTGCTGTGTTGAACACAGAAGGAAAAATGTTTGAAGTATTTTTTTTGATATTAGGATATAATATTTGCCAATTTTGAGGACTTCGTGAAAAAGATATTACCTGCTGTGCTTGATGTAAATTCAACTGTATATGGTGTGGAGGCTGTACTTTGCTCTGTCGCTTCAAGAGTGGTTGAACCTAGGAAAGTGTGAAATATACACATTATGCAAATGCCAGACTTAATTTAATTAATGATATATCACGTACTCCGAAGCCTGACATTATTAATTTTCCTTCTATCTTTTATACGAAACTATTGTAACTATTAGGCCTGTTTATAATGATGTCATCAAGATAATACTCTTTTCCAGTTATCTACGTGCCGATATAAAAGTGATCAATACAATAGACAGAGTTTAATAATTACATTGGTTCTTGAAAACAATTATTGATCTTTTTAAAGATCCGTGAGTGGTGCAGGAATGGTTTCAAACGAATATTTGATTATTGTTCATATTCAATTGCAAATTGATGTTCCCATGTGCGCTGCTGGACATATAGAGCAAGCAAAATGATCATACAACTTTTCCGTTGTGTCCTCTCTCTAGAAATCATTAGATTATCTCAGATATGTAAATTTCTACTGTGATATTTTCCCTGATATAGAAGATTTGTCAATATTGTATTTAATGAACATTGCAGGTTGAAAAGTGTACCCTTAAATCATAAATGAAAAAAGATCTTAATGTGTTTGAAAGGCAACAACAGGTTCTGCATAATTTAATTGTCTCTTTTGAAACATGAAGCATGGAATCGGCTGGAGAAATGGACAATATGAAGAGGACTAAGATGAAAGAAATCTTTAAATATGATTTGGTGAATGCATTGAATTTCTGATAAACGTGCACCCAATAAAGTTTACAAAATACTGTGTAATTGAAGTCATTCTCATCTGTAGACCCTCAAAATTGATGATTAATTTAAAATTAAACAAGTGAGAGAGTCCATTAATTGTTTTGAAATTCTGGAGACATATATCAATCCATTTAGGCAATTCCTTTTTACACTCTCTGTGAATTTGAGTTCTGAGTTGAACATCTATGCACCATCATGAAAATGTCTCTGCATTGTTAATATAAATCTTAGTACTGTTTAACATCCTTTCATATTTAAAATGTGGTTGGATTTTGATCACACAATATTTTCATAACTGCTGTGTTGATGAACACAGAAGGAAAAATGTTTTGAAGTATTTTTATTGATATTAGAATATAATATTTGCCAATTTTGAGGACTTCGTGAAAATGATATTACCTGCTGTGCTTGATGTAAATTCAACTGTATATGGTGTGGAGGCTGTACTTTGCTCTGTCGCTTCAAGAGTGGTTGAACCTAGGAAAGTGTGAAATATACCCATTAAGCAAATGCCAGACTCAAATTAATTAATGATATATCACATACTCCGAAGACTGAGATTATTAATTACCTTCTATCTTTTCTACGAAACTATTCTTACTATTAGGCCTGTTTATAATGATGTCATCAAAATAATACTCCTTTCCAGTTATCTAACTGCTGATATAAAAGTGATCAATACAATAGACAGAGTTGGATAATTACATGTGTTCTTGAAAAATAATATTGATCTTTTTAAAGATCTGTGAGTGGCGCAGGAATGGTTTCAATGGAATATTTGATTATTGGTCGTCTTGAATTGCAAATTGAAGGTCCCATGTGCGCTGTTGGAGACATAGAGCAAGCAAAATGATCATGCATCTTTTCCGTTGTGTCTTCTCTCTAGAAATCATTCGATTATCTCAGACATGTAAATTTCTACTGTGTTATTTTCCCTGATATAGAACATTTGTCAATATTGTATTTAATGAATATTGCAGGTTGAAAACTGTACCCTTAAATCACAAATGAAAAAAGATCTTAATGTGTTTGAAAGGCAACAACAGGTTCTGCATCAGTTAATTGTCTCTTTTGAAACATGAAGCATGGAATCGTCTGGAGAAATGGACAATATGAAGAAGACTAAGATGAAAGAAATGTTTAAATATGATTTGGTGAGTGCATTGAATTTCGGTTAAACGTGCACCCAATAAACTTTACAAAATACTGTGTCATTGAAGTCATTCTCATCTGTAGACCCTCAAAAATGGCGATTTATTTAAAATTAAAGAAGTGAGAGAGTCCATTAATTGTTTTGAAAATCTGGAGACATATATCAATCCATTTAGGCAATTCCTTTTTACACTCTCTGTGAATTTGATTTCTGAGTTGAACATCTATGCACCATCATGAAAATGTCTCTGCATTGTTAATATAAATCTTATCCTTTCATATTTAAAATGTGGTTGGATTTTGATCACACAATATTTTCATAACTGCTGTGTTGATGAACACAGAAAGAAAAATGTTTGAAGTATTTTTTTTGATATTAGGATATAATTTTTGCCAATTTTGAGGACTTCGTGAAAATGATATTACCTGCTGTGCTTGATGTAAAAACTACTGTATATGGCGTGGAGGCTGTACTTTGCTCTGTTGCTTCAAGAGTGGTTGAACCTAAGAAAGTGTGAAATATACCCATTAAGCAAATGCCAGACTTA
Organism: Hypanus sabinus; assembly: GCF_030144855.1. Lineage (NCBI taxonomy): Eukaryota > Metazoa > Chordata > Chondrichthyes > Myliobatiformes > Dasyatidae > Hypanus > Hypanus sabinus. Next base: position 38,382,445 of record NC_082707.1, read on the forward strand.
ATTTAATTGATGATATATCACGTACTCCGAAGCCTGACATTATTAATATCCTTCAATCTTTTCTACGAAACTATTGTTGCTATTAGGCCTATTTATAATGATGTTATCAAGATAATACTCCTTTCCAGTTATCTACGTGCCGATATAAAAGTGATCAATACAATAGACAGAGTTGGATAATTACATGGGTTCTTGAAAACAATTATTGATCTTTTTAAAGATCCGTGAGTGGTGCAGGAAGGGTTTCAAAAGGATATTTGATTATTGATCGTCTTGAATTGCAAATTTATGTTTCCATGTGCGCTGCTGGATATATAGAGCAAGCAATATGGTCATACATCCATTCCGTTGTGTCTTCTCTCTAGACATCATTCGATTATCTCAGATATGTAAATTTCTACTGTGTTATTTTCCCTGATATAGAACTTTTGTCAATATTGTATTTAATGAACATTGCAGGTTGAAAACTGTACCCTTAAATCATAAATGAAAACATATCTTAATGTGTTTGAAAGACAACAACAGGTTCTGCATCAGTTAATTGTCTCTTTTGAAACATGAAGCATGGAATCGGCTGGAGAAATGGACAATATGAAGAGTACTAAGATGAAAGAAATGTTTAAATATGATTTGGTGAGTGCATTGAATTTCTGATAAACGTGCACCCAATAAAGTTTACAAAATACTGTGTCATTGAAGTCATTCTCATCTGTAGACCCTCAAAAATGGCGATTTATTTAAAATTAAAGAAGTGAGAGAGTCAATGAATTGTTTTGAAATTCTGGATACATATATCAATCCATTTAGGCAATTCCTTTTTACACTCTCTGTGAAGTTGAGTTCTGAGTTGAACATCTATGCACCATCATGAAAATGTCTCTGCATTGTTAATATAAATCTTATCCTTTCATATTTAAAATGTGGTTGGATTTTGATCACACAATATTTTCATAACTGCTGTGTTGATGAACACAGAAAGAAAAATGTTTGAAGTATTTTTTTTGATATTAGGATATAATTTTTGCCAATTTTGAGGACTTCGTGAAAATGATATTACCTGCTGTGCTTGATGTAAAAACTACTGTATATGGCGTGGAGGCTGTACTTTGCTCTGTTGCTTCAAGAGTGGTTGAACCTAAGAAAGTGTGAAATATACCCATTAAGCAAATGCCAGACTTAATTTAATTAATGATATATCACGTACTCCGAAGCCTGACATTATTAATATCCTTCAATCTTTTCTACGAAACTATTGTTGCTATTAGGCCTATTTATAATGATGTTATCAAGATAATACTCCTTTCCAGTTATCTACGTGCCGATATAAAAGTGATCAATACAATAGACAGAGTTGGATAATTACATGGGTTCTTGAAAACAATTATTGATCTTTTTAAAGATCCGTGAGTGGTGCAGGAAGGGTTTCAAAAGGATATTTGATTATTGATCGTCTTGAATTGCAAATTTATGTTTCCATGTGCGCTGCTGGAGATATAGAGCAAGCAATATGGTCATACATCCTTTCCGTTGTGTCTTCTCTCTAGAAATCATTCGATTAACTCAGATATGTAAATTTCTACAGTGTTTTTTTCCATGATATAGAACATATGTCAATATTGTATTTAATGAACATTGCAGGTTGAAAACTGTACCCTTAAATCATCAACGAAAAAAATCTTAATGTGTTTGAAAGGCAACAACAGGTTGTGCATTTTTGAATTGTCTATTTTGATAAAGGAAACATGGAATCGGCTGGAGAAATGGACAATATGAAGAAGACTAAGATGAAAGAAATGTTTAAATATGATTTGGTGAGTGCATTGAATTTCTGATAAACGTGCACCCAATAAAGTTTACAAAATACTGTGTCATTGAAGTCATTCTCATCTGTAGACCCTCAAAAATGGCGATTTATTTAAAATTAAAGAAGTGAAAGAGTCAATTAATTGTTTTGAAATTCTGGATACATATATCAATCCATTTAGGCAATTCTTTTTAAACTCTCTGTGAAGTTAAGTTCTGAGTTGAATATCTATGCACCATCATGAAAATGTCTCTGCATTTGTAATATAAATCTTAGTACTGTTTAACATCCTTTCATATTTAAAAAGTGGTTGGATTTTGATCACACAATATTTTCATAACTGCTGTGTTGATGAAGACAGAAGGAAAAATGTTTGAAGTATCTTTTTTTATATATTAGGATATAATATTTGCCAATTTTGAGGACTTCGTGAAAAAGATATTACCTGCTGTGCTTGATGTAAATTCAACTGTATATGGTGTGGAGGCTGTACTTTGCTCTGTCGCTTCAAGAGTGGTTGAACCTAGGAAAGTGTGAAATTCAGCAAATGCAAGACTTAATTTAATTAATGATATATCACGTACTCTGAAGCCTGACATTATTAATTTTCCTTCTATCTTTTCTATGAATCTATTGTAACTATTAGGCCTGTTTATAATGATGTCATCAAGATTATACTCCTTTCCAGTTATCTACGTGCCGATATAAAGGTGATCAATACAATAGACAGAGTTTAATAATTACATGGGTTCTTGAAAACAATTATTGATCTTTTTAAAGATTCGTGAGTGGTGCAGGAAGGGTTTAAAACGGATATTTGATTATTGATCGTCTTGAATTGCAAATTTATGTTTGCATGTGTGCTGCTGGATATATAGAGCAAGCAATATGGTCATACATCCATTCCGTTGTGTCTTCTCTCTAGACATCATTCGATTATCTCAGATATGTAAATTTCTACTGTGTTATTTTCCCTGATATAGAACTTTTGTCAATATTGTATTTAATGAACATTGCAGGTTGAAAACTGTACCCTTAAATCATAAATGAAAACATATCTTAATGTGTTTGAAAGACAACAACAGGTTCTGCATCAGATAATTGTCTCTTTTGAAACATGAAGCATGGAATCGGCTGGAGAAATGGACAATATGAAGAGTACTAAGATGAAAGAAATGTTTAAATATGATTTGGTGAGTGCATTGAATTTCTGATAAACGTGCACCCAATAAAGTTTACAAAATACTGTGTCATTGAAGTCATTCTCATCTGTAGACCCTCAAAAATGGCGATTTATTTAAAATTAAAGAAGTGAGAGAGTCAATGAATTGTTTTGAAATTCTGGATACATATATCAATCCATTTAGGCAATTCCTTTTTACACTCTCTGTGAAGTTGAGTTCTGAGTTGAACATCTATGCACCATCATGAAAATGTCTCTGCATTGTTAATATAAATCTTATCCTTTCATATTTAAAAGGTGGTTGGATTTTGATCACACAATATTTTCATAACTGCTGTGTTGATGAACACAGAAAGAAAAATGTTTGAAGTATTTTTTTGATATTAGGATATAATTTTTGCCAATTTTGAGGACTTCGTGAAAATGATATTACCTGCTGTGCTTGATGTAAATTCAACTGTATATGGTGTGGAGGCTGTACTTTGCTCTGTCGCTTCAAGAGTGGTTGAACCTAGGAAAGTGTGAAATTAAGCAAATGCAAGACTTAATTTAATTAATGATATATCACGTACTCTGAAGCCTGACATTATTAATTTTCCTTCTATCTTTTCTATGAATCTATTGTAACTATTAGGCCTGTTTATAATGATGTCATCAAGATTATACTCCTTTCCAGTTATCTACGTGCCGATATAAAATTGATCAATACAATAGACGGAGTTTAATAATTACATGGGTTCTTGAAAACAATTATTGATCTTTTTAAAGATCCGTGAGTGGTGCAGGAAGGGTTTCAAAAGGATATTTGATTATTGATCGTCTTGAATTGCAAATTTATGTTTCCATGTGCGCTGCTGGAGATATAGAGCAAGCAATATGGTCATACATCCTTTCCGTTGTGTCTTCTCTCTAGAAATCATTCGATTAACTCAGATATGTAAATTTCTACAGTGTTTTTTTCCATGATATAGAACATATGTCAATATTGTATTTAATGAACATTGCAGGTTGAAAACTGTACCCTTAAATCATCAACGAAAAAAATCTTAATGTGTTTGAAAGGCAACAACAGGTTGTGCATTTTTGAATTGTCTATTTTGAAAAAGGAAACATGGAATCGGCTGGAGAAATGGACAATATGAAGAGTACTAAGATGAAAGAAATGTTTAAATATGATTTGGTGAGTGCATTGAATTTCTGATAAACGTGCACCCAATGAAGTTTACAAAATACTGTGTCATTGAAGTCATTCTCATCTGTAGACCCTCAAAAATGGTCATTTATTTAAAATTAAAGAAGTGAGAGAGTCCATTAATTGTTTTGAAAATCTGGAGACATATATCAATCCATTTAGGCAATTCCTTTTTACACTCTCTGTGAATTTGATTTCTGAGTTGAACATCTATGCACCATCATGAAAATGTCTCTGCATTGTTAATATAAATCTTAGTACTGTTTAACATCCTTTCATATTTAAAATGTGGTTGGATTTTGATCACACAATATTTTCATAACTGCTGTGTTGATGAACACAGAAGGAAAAATGTTTTGAAGTATTTTTTTTGATATTAGGATATAATATTTGCCAATTTTGAGGACTTCGTGAAAATGATATTACCTGCTGTGCTTGATGTAAAATCAGTTGTATATGGCGTGGAGGCTGTACTTTGCTCTGTCGCTTCAAGAGTGGTTGAACCTAGGAAAGTGTGAAATATACCCATTAAGCAAATGCCAGTCTTAATTTAATTAATGATATATCACGTACTCCGTAGCCTGACATTATTAATTTCCATCTATCTTTTCCACGAAACTATTGCTACTATTAGGCCTGTTTATAATGATGTCATCAAGATAATACTCCTTTCCAGTTATCTACGTGCCGATATAAAAGTGATCAATACAATAGACGGAGTTTAATAATTACATGGGTTCTTGAAAACAATTATTGATCTTTTTAAAGATTCGTGAGTGGTGCAGGAAGGGTTTAAAACGGATATTTGATTATTGATCGTCTTGAATTGCAAATTTATGTTTGCATGTGTGCTGCTGGATATATAGAGCAAGCAATATGGTCATACATCCATTCCGTTGTGTCTTCTCTCTAGACATCATTCGATTATCTCAGATATGTAAATTTCTACTGTGTTATTTTCCCTGATATAGAACTTTTGTCAATATTGTATTTAATGAACATTGCAGGTTGAAAACTGTACCCTTAAATCATAAATGAAAACATATCTTAATGTGTTTGAAAGACAACAACAGGTTCTGCATCAGTTAATTGTCTCTTTTGAAACATGAAGCATGGAATCGGCTGGAGAAATGGACAATATGAAGAGTACTAAGATGAAAGAAATGTTTAAATATGATTTGGTGAGTGCATTGAATTTCTGATAAACGTGCACCCAATAAAGTTTACAAAATACTGTGTCATTGAAGTCATTCTCATCTGTAGACCCTCAAAAATGGCGATTTATTTAAAATTAAAGAAGTGAGAGAGTCAATGAATTGTTTTGAAATTCTGGATACATATATCAATCCATTTAGGCAATTCCTTTTTACACTCTCTGTGAAGTTGAGTTCTGAGTTGAACATCTATGCACCATCATGAAAATGTCTCTGCATTCTTAATATAAATCTTAGTACTGTTTAAAATCCTTTCATATTTAAAATGTGGTTGGATTTTGATCACACAATATTTTCATAACTGCTGTGTTGATGAACACAGAAGGAAAAATGTTTTGAAGTATTTTTTTTGATATTAGTATATAATATTTGCCAATTTTGAGGACTTCGTGAAAATGATATTACCTGCTGTGCTTGATGTAAAATCAGTTGTATATGGCGTGGAGGCTGTACTTTGCTCTGTCGCTTCAAGAGTGGTTGAACCTAGGAAAGTGTGAAATATACCCATTAAGCAAATGCCAGTCTTAATTTAATTAATGATATATCACGTACTCCATAGCCTGACATTATTAATTTCCATCTATCTTTTCCACGAAACTATTGCTACTATTAGGCCTGTTTATAATGATGTCATCAAGATAATACTCCTTTCCAGTTATCTACGTGCCGATATAAAAGTGATCAATACAATAGACGGAGTTTAATAATTACATGGGTTCTTGAAAACAATTATTGATCTTTTTAAAGATCCGTGAGTGGTGCAGGAAGGGTTTCAAAAGGATATTTGATTATTGATCGTCTTGAATTGCAAATTTATGTTTCCATGTGCGCTGCTGGAGATATAGAGCAAGCAATATGGTCATACATCCTTTCCGTTGTGTCTTCTCTCTAGAAATCATTCGATTAACTCAGATATGTAAATTTCTACAGTGTTTTTTTCCATGATATAGAACATATGTCAATATTGTATTTAATGAACATTGCAGGTTGAAAACTGTACCCTTAAATCATCAACGAAAAAAATCTTAATGTGTTTGAAAGGCAACAACAGGTTGTGCATTTTATAATTGTCTATTTTGAAAAAGGAAACATGGAATCGGCTGGAGAAATGGACAATATGAAGAGTACTAAGATGAAAGAAATGTTTAAATATGATTTGGTGAGTGCATTGAATTTCTGATAAACGTGCACCCAATAAAGTTTACAAAATACTGTGTAATTGAAGTCATTCACATCTGTAGACCCTCAAAATTGATGATTAATTTAAAATTAAACAAGTGAGAGAGTCCATTAATTGTTTTGAAATTCTGGAGACATATATCAATCCATTTAGGCAATTCCTTTTTACACTCTCTGTGAATTTGATTTCTGAGTTGAACATCTATGCACCATCATGAAAATGTCTCTGCATTGTTAATATAAATCTTAGTACTGTTTAACATCCTTTCATATTTAAAATGTGGTTGGATTTTGATCACACAATATTTTCATAACTGCTGTGTTGATGAACACAGAAGGAAAAATGTTTTGAAGTATTTTTTTTGATATTAGGATATAATATTTGCCAATTTTGAGGACTTCGTGAAAATGATATTACCTGCTGTGCTTGATGTAAAATCAGTTGTATATGGCGTGGAGGCTGTACTTTGCTCTGTCGCTTCAAGAGTAGTTGAACCTAGGAAAGTGTGAAATATACCCATTAAGCAAATGCCAGTCTTAATTTAATTAATGATATATCACGTACTCCGTAGCCTGACATTATTAATTTCCATCTATCTTTTCCACGAAACTATTGCTACTATTAGGCCTGTTTATAATGATGTCATCAAGATAATACTCCTTTCCAGTTATCTACGTGCCGATATAAAAGTGATCAATACAATAGACGGAGTTTAATAATTACATGGGTTCTTGAAAACAATTATTGATCTTTTTAAAGATCCGTGAGTGGTGCAGGAAGGGTTTCAAAAGGATATTTGATTATTGATCGTCTTGAATTGCAAATTTATGTTTCCATGTGCGCTGCTGGAGATATAGAGCAAGCAATATGGTCATACATCCTTTCCGTTGTGTCTTCTCTCTAGAAATCATTCGATTAACTCAGATATGTAAATTTCTACAGTGTTTTTATCCATGATATAGAACATATGTCAATATTGTATTTAATGAACATTGCAGGTTGAAAACTGTACCCTTAAATCATCAACGAAAAAAATCTTAATGTGTTTGAAAGGCAACAACAGGTTGTGCATTTTTTAATTGTCTATTTTGAAAAAGGAAACATGGAATCGGCTGGAGAAATGGACAATATGAAGAGTACTAAGATGAAAGAAATGTTTAAATATGATTTGGTGAGTGCATTGAATTTCTGATAAACGTGCACCCAATAAAGTTTACAAAATACTGTGTAATTGAAGTCATTCACATCTGTAGACCCTCAAAATTGATGATTAATTTAAAATTAAACAAGTGAGAGAGTCCATTAATTGTTTTGAAATTCTGGAGACATATATCAATCCATTTAGGCAATTCCTTTTTACACTCTCTGTGAATTTGATTTCTGAGTTGAACATCTATGCACCATCATGAAAATGTCTCTGCATTGTTAATATAAATCTTAGTACTGTTTAACATCCTTTCATATTTAAAATGTGGTTGGATTTTGATCACACAATATTTTCATAACTGCTGTGTTGATGAACACAGAAGGAAAAATGTTTTGAAGTATTTTTTTTGATATTAGGATATAATATTTGCCAATTTTGAGGACTTCGTGAAAATGATATTACCTGCTGTGCTTGATGTAAAATCAGTTGTATATGGCGTGGAGGCTGTACTTTGCTCTGTCGCTTCAAGAGTGGTTGAACCTAGGAAAGTGTGAAATATACCCATTAAGCAAATGCCAGTCTTATTTTAATTAATGATATATCACGTACTCCGTAGCCTGACATTATTAATTTCCATCTATCTTTTCCACGAAACTATTGCTACTATTAGGCCTGTTTATAATGATGTCATCAAGATAATACTCCTTTCCAGTTATCTACGTGCCGATATAAAAGTGATCAATACAATAGACGGAGTTTAATAATTACATGGGTTCTTGAAAACAATTATTGATCTTTTTAAAGATCCGTGAGTGGTGCAGGAAGGGTTTCAAAAGGATATTTGATTATTGATCGTCTTGAATTGCAAATTTATGTTTCCATGTGCGCTGCTGGAGATATAGAGCAAGCAATATGGTCATACATCCTTTCCGTTGTGTCTTCTCTCTAGAAATCATTCGATTAACTCAGATATGTAAATTTCTACAGTGTTTTTTTCCATGATATAGAACATATGTCAATATTGTATTTAATGAACATTGCAGGTTGAAAACTGTACCCTTAAATCATCAACGAAAAAAGATCTTAATGTGTTTGAAAGGCAACAACAGGTTGTGCATTTTTGAATTGTCTATTTTGAAAAAGGAAACATGGAATCGGCTGGAGAAATGGACAATATGAAGAGTACTAAGATGAAAGAAATGTTTAAATATGATTTGGTGAGTGCATTGAATTTCTGATAAACGTGCAACCAATAAAGTTTACAAAATACTGTGTCATTGAAGTCATTCTCATCTGTAGTCCCTCAAAAATGGCCATTTATTTAAAATTAAAGAAGTGAGAGAGTCCATTAATTGTTTTGAAATTCTGGAGACATATATCAATCCATTTAGGCAATTCCTTTTGAAACTCTCTGTGAAGTTAAGTTCGAGTTGAATATCTATGCACCATCATGAAAATGTCTCTGCATTTTTAATATAAATCTTAGTACTGTTTAACATCCTTTCATATTTAAAATGTGGTTGGATTTTGATCACACAATATTTTCATAACTGCTGTGTTGATGAACACAGAAGGAAAAATGTTTTGAAGTATTTTTTTTGATATTAGGATATAATATTTGCCAATTTTGAGGACTTCGTGAAAATGATATTACCTGCTGTGCTTGATGTAAAATCAGTTGTATATGGCGTGGAGGCTGTACTTTGCTCTGTCGCTTCTAGAGTGGTTGAACCTAGGAAAGTGTGAAATATACCCATTAAGCAAATGCCGGTCTTAATTTAATTAATGATATATCACGTACTCCGTAGCCTGACATTATTAATTTCCATCTATCTTTTCCACGAAACTATTGCTACTATTAGGCCTGTTTATAATGATGTCATCAAGATAATACTCCTTTCCAGTTATCTACGTGCCGATATAAAAGTGATCAATACAATAGACGGAGTTTAATAATTACATGGGTTCTTGAAAACAATTATTGATCTTTTTAAAGATCCGTGAGTGGTGCAGGAAGGGTTTCAAAAGGATATTTGATTATTGATCGTCTTGAATTGCAAATTTATGTTTCCATGTGCGCTGCTGGAGATATAGAGCAAGCAATATGGTCATACATCCTTTCCATGGTGTCTTCTCTCTAGAAATCATTCGATTAACTCAGATATGTAAATTTCTACAGTGTTTTTTTCCATGATATAGAACATATGTCAATATTGTATTTAATGAACATTGCAGGTTGAAAACTGTACCCTTAAATCATCAACGAAAAAAATCTTAATGTGTTTGAAAGGCAACAACAGGTTGTGCATTTTTGAATTGTCTATTTTGAAAAAGGAAACATGGAATCGGCTGGAGAAATGGACAATATGAAGAGTACTAAGATGAAAGAAATGTTTAAATATGATTTGGTGAGTGCATTGAATTTCTGATAAACGTGCACCCAATAAAGTTTACAAAATACTGTGTAATTGAAGTCATTCACATCTGTAGACCCTCAAAATTGATGATTAATTTAAAATTAAACAAGTGAGAGAGTCCATTAATTGTTTTGAAATTCTGGAGACATATATCAATCCATTTAGGCAATTCCTTTTTACACTCTCTGTGAATTTGATTTCTGAGTTGAACATCTATGCACCATCATGAAAATGTCTCTGCATTGTTAATATAAATCTTAGTACTGTTTAACATCCTTTCATATTTAAAATGTGGTTGGATTTTGATCACACAATATTTTCATAACTGCTGTGTTGATGAACACAGAAGGAAAAATGTTTTGAAGTATTTTTTTTGATATTAGGATATAATATTTGCCAATTTTGAGGACTTCGTGAAAATGATATTACCTGCTGTGCTTGATGTAAAATCAGTTGTATATGGCGTGGAGGCTGTACTTTGCTCTGTCGCTTCAAGAGTGGTTGAACCTAGGAAAGTGTGAAATATACCCATTAAGCAAATGCCAGTCTTATTTTAATTAATGATATATCACGTACTCCGTAGCCTGACATTATTAATTTCCATCTATCTTTTCCACGAAACTATTGCTACTATTAGGCCTGTTTATAATGATGTCATCAAGATAATACTCCTTTCCAGTTATCTACGTGCCGATATAAAAGTGATCAATACAATAGACGGAGTTTAATAATTACATGGGTTCTTGAAAACAATTATTGATCTTTTTAAAGATCCGTGAGTGGTGCAGGAAGGGTTTCAAAAGGATATTTGATTATTGATCGTCTTGAATTGCAAATTTATGTTTCCATGTGCGCTGCTGGAGATATAGAGCAAGCAATATGGTCATACATCCTTTCCATGGTGTCTTCTCTCTAGAAATCATTCGATTAACTCAGATATGTAAATTTCTACAGTGTTTTTTTCCATGATATAGAACATATGTCAATATTGTATTTAATGAACATTGCAGGTTGAAAACTGTACCCTTAAATCATCAACGAAAAAAATCTTAATGTGTTTGAAAGGCAACAACAGGTTGTGCATTTTTGAATTGTCTATTTTGAAAAAGGAAACATGGAATCGGCTGGAGAAATGGACAATATGAAGAGTACTAAGATGAAAGAAATGTTTAAATATGATTTGGTGAGTGCATTGAATTTCTGATAAACGTGCACCCAATAAAGTTTACAAAATACTGTGTAATTGAAGTCATTCACATCTGTAGACCCTCAAAATTGATGATTAATTTAAAATTAAACAAGTGAGAGAGTCCATTAATTGTTTTGAAATTCTGGAGACATATATCAATCCATTTAGGCAATTCCTTTTTACACTCTCTGTGAATTTGATTTCCGAGTTGAACATCTATGCACCATCATGAAAATGTCTCTGCATTGTTAATATAAATCTTAGTACTGTTTAACATCCTTTCATATTTAAAATGTGGTTGGATTTTGATCACACAATATTTTCATAACTGCTGTGTTGATGAACACAGAAGGAAAAATGTTTTGAAGTATTTTTTTTGATATTAGGATATAATATTTGCCAATTTTGAGGACTTCGTGAAAATGATATTACCTGCTGTGCTTGATGTAAAATCAGTTGTATATGGCGTGGAGGCTGTACTTTGCTCTGTCGCTTCAAGAGTGGTTGAACCTAGGAAAGTGTGAAATATACCCATTAAGCAAATGCCAGTCTTATTTTAATTAATGATATATCACGTACTCCGTAGCCTGACATTATTAATTTCCATCTATCTTTTCCACGAAACTATTGCTACTATTAGGCCTGTTTATAATGATGTCATCAAGATAATACTCCTTTCCAGTTATCTACGTGCCGATATAAAAGTGATCAATACAATAGACGGAGTTTAATAATTACATGGGTTCTTGAAAACAATTATTGATCTATTTAAAGATCCGTGAGTGGTGCAGGAAGGGTTTCAAAAGGATATTTGATTATTGATCGTCTTGAATTGCAAATTTATGTTTCCATGTGCGCTGCTGGAGATGTAGAGCAAGCAATATGGTCATACATCCTTTCCGTTGTGTCTTCTCTCTAGAAATCATTCGATTAACTCAGATATGTAAATTTCTACAGTGTTTTTTTCCATGATATAGAACATATGTCAATATTGTATTTAATGAACATTGCAGGTTGAAAACTGTACCCTTAAATCATCAACGAAAAAAATCTTAATCTGTTTGAAAGGCAACAACAGGTTGTGCATTTTTTAATTGTCTATTTTGAAAAAGGAAACATGGAATCGGCTGGAGAAATGGACAATATGAAGAGTACTAAGATGAAAGAAATGTTTAAATATGATTTGGTGAGTGCATTGAATTTCTGATAAACGTGCACCCAATAAAGTTTACAAAATACTGTGTAATTGAAGTCATTCACATCTGTAGACCCTCAAAATTGATGATTAATTTAAAATTAAACAAGTGAGAGAGTCCATTAATTGTTTTGAAATTCTGGAGACATATATCAATCCATTTAGGCAATTCCTTTTTACACTCTCTGTGAATTTGATTTCTGAGTTGAACATCTATGCACCATCATGAAAATGTCTCTGCATTGTTAATATAAATCTTAGTACTGTTTAACATCCTTTCATATTTAAAATGTGGTTGGATTTTGATCACACAATATTTTCATAACTGCTGTGTTGATGAACACAGAAGGAAAAATGTTTTGAAGTATTTTTTTTGATATTAGGATATAATATTTGCCAATTTTGAGGACTTCGCGAAAATGATATTACCTGCTGTGCTTGATGTAAAATCAGTTGTATATGGCGTGGAGGCTGTACTTTGCTCTGTCGCTTCAAGAGTGGTTGAACCTAGGAAAGTGTGAAATATACCCATTAAGCAAATGCCAGTCTTAATTTAATTAATGATATATCACGTACTCCGTAGCCTGACATTATTAATTTCCATCTATCATTTCCACGAAACTATTGCTACTATTAGGCCTGTTTATAATGATGTCATCAAGATAATACTCCTTTCCAGTTATCTACGTGCCGATATAAAAGTGATCAATACAATAGACAGAGTTTAATAATTACATGGGTTCTTGAAAACAATTATTGATCTTTTTAAAGATCCGTGAGTGGTGCAGGAAGGGTTTCAAAAGGATATTTGATTATTGATCGTCTTGAATTGCAAATTTATGTTTCCATGTGCGCTGCTGGAGATATAGAGCAAGCAATATGGTCATACATCCTTTCCGTTGTGTCTTCTCTCTAGAAATCATTCGATTAACTCAGATATGTAAATTTCTACAGTGTTTTTTTCCATGATATAGAACATATGTCAATATTGTATTTAATGAACATTGCAGGTTGAAAACTGTACCCTTAAATCATCAACGAAAAAAGATCTTAATGTGTTTGAAAGGCAACAACAGGTTGTGCCTTTTTTAATTGTCTATTTTGAAAAAGGAAACATGGAATCGGCTGGAGAAATGGACAATATGAAGAGTACTAAGATGAAAGAAATGTTTAAATATGATTTGGTGAGTGCATTGAATTTCTGATAAACGTGCAACCAATAAAGTTTACAAAATACTGTGTCATTGAAGTCATTCTCATCTGTAGACCCTCAAAAATGGCCATTTATTTAAAATTAAAGAAGTGAGAGAGTCCATTAATTGTTTTGAAATTCTGGAGACATATATCAATCCATTTAGGCAATTCCTTTTGAAACTCTCTGTGAAGTTAAGTTCGAGTTGAATATCTATGCACCATCATGAAAATGTCTCTGCATTGTTAATATAAATCTTAGTACTGTTTAACATCCTTTCATATTTAAAATGTGGTTGGATTTTGATCACACAATATTTTCATAACTGCTGTGTTGATGAACACAGAAGGAAAAATGTTTTGAAGTATTTTTTTTGATATTAGGATATAATATTTGCCAATTTTGAGGACTTCGTGAAAATGATATTACCTGCTGTGCTTGATGTAAAATCAGTTGTATATGGCGTGGAGGCTGTACTTTGCTCTGTCGCTTCTAGAGTGGTTGAACCTAGGAAAGTGTGAAATATACCCATTAAGCAAATGCCGGTCTTAATTTAATTAATGATATATCACGTACTCCGTAGCCTGACATTATTAATTTCCATCTATCTTTTCCACGAAACTATTGCTACTATTAGGCCTGTTTATAATGATGTCATCAAGATAATACTCCTTTCCAGTTATCTACGTGCCGATATAAAAGTGATCAATACAATAGACGGAGTTTAATAATTACATGGGTTCTTGAAAACAATTATTGATCTTTTTAAAGATCCGTGAGTGGTGCAGGAAGGGTTTCAAAAGGATATTTGATTATTGATCGTCTTGAATTGCAAATTTATGTTTCCATGTGCGCTGCTGGAGATATAGAGCAAGCAATATGGTCATACATCCTTTCCATGGTGTCTTCTCTCTAGAAATCATTCGATTAACTCAGATATGTAAATTTCTACAGTGTTTTTTTCCATGATATAGAACATATGTCAATATTGTATTTAATGAACATTGCAGGTTGAAAACTGTACCCTTAAATCATCAACGAAAAAAATTTTAATGTGTTTGAAAGGCAACAACAGGTTGTGCATTTTTGAATTGTCTATTTTGAAAAAGGAAACATGGAATCGGCTGGAGAAATGGACAATATGAAGAGTACTAAGATGAAAGAAATGTATAAATATGATTTGGTGAGTGCATTGAATTTCTGATAAACGTGCACCCAATAAAGTTTACAAAATACTGTGTAATTGAAGTCATTCTCATCTGTAGACCCTCAAAATTGATGATTAATTTAAAATTAAACAAGTGAGAGAGTCCATTAATTGTTTTGAAATTCTGGAGACATATATCAATCCATTTAGGCAATTCCTTTTTACACTCTCTGTGAATTTGATTTCTGAGTTGAACATCTATGCACCATCATGAAAATGTCTCTGCATTGTTAATATAAATCTTAGTACTGTTTAACATCCTTTCATATTTAAAATGTGGTTGGATTTTGATCACACAATATTTTCATAACTGCTGTGTTGATGAACACAGAAGGAAAAATGTTTTGAAGTATTTTTTTTGATATTAGGATATAATATTTGCCAATTTTGAGGACTTCGTGAAAATGATATTACCTGCTGTGCTTGATGTAAAATCAGTTGTATATGGCGTGGAGGCTGTACTTTGCTCTGTCGCTTCAAGAGTGGTTGAACCTAGGAAAGTGTGAAATATACCCATTAAGCAAATGCCAGTCTTAATTTAGTTAATGATATATCACGTACTCCGTAGCCTGACATTATTAATTTCCATCTATCTTTTCCACGAAACTATTGCTACTATTAGGCCTGTTTATAATGATGTCATCAAGATAATACTCCTTTCCAGTTATCTACGTGCCGATATAAAAGTGATCAATACAATAGACGGAGTTTAATAATTAGATGGGTTCTTGAAAACAATTATTGATCTTTTTAAAGATCCGTGAGTGGTGCCCGAAGGGTTTCAAAAGGATATTTGATTATTGATCGTCTTGAATTGCAAATTTATGTTTCCATGTGCGCTGCTGGAGATATAGAGCAAGCAATATGGTCATACATCCTTTCCGTTGTGTCTTCTCTCTAGAAATCATTCGATTAACTCAGATATGTAAATTTCTACAGTGTTTTTTTCCATGATATAGAACATATGTCAATATTGTATTTAATGAACATTGCAGGTTGAAAACTGTACCCTTAAATCATCAACGAAAAAAATCTTAATGTGTTTGAAAGGCAACAACAGGTTGTGCATTTTTTAATTGTCTATTTTGAAAAAGGAAACATGGAATCGGCTGGAGAAATGGACAATATGAAGAGTACTAAGATGAAAGAAATGTTTAAATATGATTTGGTGAGTGCATTGAATTTCTGATA
Source organism: Hypanus sabinus (assembly GCF_030144855.1). NCBI lineage: Eukaryota > Metazoa > Chordata > Chondrichthyes > Myliobatiformes > Dasyatidae > Hypanus > Hypanus sabinus. The sequence goes on from NC_082707.1 coordinate 38,398,556, forward strand.
AACGTGCACCCAATAAAGTTTACAAAATACTGTGTAATTGAAGTCATTCTCATCTGTAGACCCTCAAAATTGATGATTAATTTAAAATTAAACAAGTGAGAGAGTCCATTAATTGTTTTGAAATTCTGGAGACATATATCAATCCATTTAGGCAATTCCTTTTTACACTCTCTGTGAATTTGATTTCTGAGTTGAACATCTATGCACCATCATGAAAATGTCTCTGCATTGTTAATATAAATCTTAGTACTGTTTAACATCCTTTCATATTTAAAATGTGGTTGGATTTTGATCACACAATATTTTCATAACTGCTGTGTTGATGAACACAGAAGGAAAAATGTTTTGAAGTATTTTTTTTGATATTAGGATATAATATTTGCCAATTTTGAGGACTTCGTGAAAATGATATTACCTGCTGTGCTTGATGTAAAATCAGTTGTATATGGCGTGGAGGCTGTACTTTGCTCTGTCGCTTCTAGAGTGGTTGAACCTAGGAAAGTGTGAAATATACCCATTAAGCAAATGCCAGTCTTAATTTAATTAATGATATATCACGTACTCCGTAGCCTGACATTATTAATTTCCATCTATCTTTTCCACGAAACTATTGCTACTATTAGGCCTGTTTATAATGATGTCATCAAGATAATACTCCTTTCCAGTTATCTACGTGCCGATATAAAAGTGATCAATACAATAGACGGAGTTTAATAATTACATAGGTTCTTGAAAACAATTATTGATCTTTTTAAAGATCCGTGAGTGGTGCAGGAAGGGTTTCAAAAGGATATTTGATTATTGATCGTCTTGAATTGCAAATTTATGTTTCCATGTGCGCTGCTGGAGATATAGAGCAAGCAATATGGTCATACATCCTTTCCGTTGTGTCTTCTCTCTAGAAATCATTCGATTAACTCAGATATGTAAATTTCTACAGTTTTTTTCCATGATATAGAACATATGTCAATATTGTATTTAATGAACATTGCAGGTTGAAAACTGTACCCTTAAATCATCAACGAAAAAAATCTTAATGTGTTTGAAAGGCAACAACAGGTTGTGCATTTTTTAATTGTCTATTTTGAAAAAGGAAACATGGAATCGGCTGGAGAAATGGACAATATGAAGAGTACTAAGATGAAAGAAATGTTTAAATATGATTTGGTGAGTGCATTGAATTTCTGATAAACGTGCACCCAATAAAGTTTACAAAATACTGTGTAATTGAAGTCATTCTCATCTGTAGACCCTCAAAATTGATGATTAATTTAAAATTAAACAAGTGAGAGAGTCCATTAATTGTTTTGAAATTCTGGAGACATATATCAATCCATTTAGGCAATTCCTTTTTACACTCTCTGTGAATTTGATTTCTGAGTTGAACATCTATGCACCATCATGAAAATGTCTCTGCATTGTTAATATAAATCTTAGTACTGTTTAACATCCTTTCATATTTAAAATGTGGTTGGATTTTGATCACACAATATTTTCATAACTGCTGTGTTGATGAACACAGAAGGAAAAATGTTTTGAAGTATTTTTTTTGATATTAGGATATAATATTTGCCAATTTTGAGGACTTCGTGAAAATGATATTACCTGCTGTGCTTGATGTAAAATCAGTTGTATATGGCGTGGAGGCTGTACTTTGCTCTGTCGCTTCAAGAGTGGTTGAACCTAGGAAAGTGTGAAATATACCCATTAAGCAAATGCCAGTCTTAATTTAATTAATGATATATCACGTACTCCGTAGCCTGACATTATTAATTTCCATCTATCTTTTCCACGAAACTATTGCTACTATTAGGCCTGTTTATAATGATGTCATCAAGATAATACTCCTTTCCAGTTATCTACGTGCCGATATAAAAGTGATCAATACAATAGACGGAGTTTAATAATTACATGGGTTCTTGAAAACAATTATTGATCTTTTTAAAGATCCGTGAGTGGTGCAGGAAGGGTTTCAAAAGGATATTTGATTATTGATCGTCTTGAATTGCAAATTTATGTTTCCATGTGCGCTGCTGGAGATATAGAGCAAGCAATATGGTCATACATCCTTTCCGTTGTGTCTTCTCTCTAGAAATCATTCGATTAACTCAGATATGTAAATTTCTACAGTGTTTTTTTCCATGATATAGAACATATGTCAATATTGTATTTAATGAACATTGCAGGTTGAAAACTGTACCCTTAAATCATCAACGAAAAAAGATCTTAATGTGTTTGAAAGGCAACAACAGGTTGTGCATTTTTGAATTGTCTATTTTGAAAAAGGAAACATGGAATCGGCTGGAGAAATGGACAATATGAAGAGTACTAAGATGAAAGAAATGTTTAAATATGATTTGGTGAGTGCATTGAATTTCTGATAAACGTGCACCCAATAAAGTTTACAAAATACTGTGTAATTGAAGTCATTCTCATCTGTAGACCCTCAAAATTGATGATTAATTTAAAATTAAACAAGTGAGAGAGTCCATTAATTGTTTTGAAATTCTGGAGACATATATCAATCCATTTAGGCAATTCCTTTTTACACTCTCTGTGAATTTGATTTCTGAGTTCAACATCTATGCACCATCATGAAAATGTCTCTGCATTGTTAATATAAATCTTAGTACTGTTTAACATCCTTTCATATTTAAAATGTGGTTGGATTTTGATCACACAATATTTTCATAACTGCTGTGTTGATGAACACAGAAGGAAAAATGTTTTGAAGTATTTTTTTTGATATTAGGATATAATATTTGCCAATTTTGAGGACTTCGTGAAAATGATATTACCTGCAGTACTTGATGTAAAATCAGTTGTATATGGCATGGAGGCTGTACTTTGCTCTGTCGCTTCTAGAGTGGTTGAACCTAGGAAAGTGTGAAATATACCCATTAAGCAAATGCCAGTCTTAATTTAATTAATGATATATCACGTACTCCGTAGCCTGACATTATTAATTTCCATCTATCTTTTCCACGAAACTATTGCTACTATTAGGCCTGTTTATAATGATGTCATCAAGATAGTACTCCTTTCCAGTTATCTACGTGCCGATATAAAAGTGATCAATACAATAGACGGAGTTTAATAATTACATGGGTTCTTGAAAACAATTATTGATCTTTTTAAAGATCCGTGAGTGGTGCAGGAAGGGTTTCAAAAGGATATTTGATTATTGATCGTCTTGAATTGCAAATTTATGTTTCCATGTGCGCTGCTGGAGATATAGAGCAAGCAATATGGTCATACATCCTTTCCGTTGTGTCTTCTCTCTAGAAATCATTCGATTAACTCAGATATGTAAATTTCTACAGTGTTTTTTTCCATGATATAGAACATATGTCAATATTGTATTTAATGAACATTGCAGGTTGAAAACTGTACCCTTAAATCATCAACGAAAAAAATCTTAATGTGTTTGAAAGGCAACAACAGGTTGTGCATTTTTTAATTGTCTATTTTGAAAAAGGAAACATGGAATCGGCTGGAGAAATGGACAATATGAAGAGTACTAAGATGAAAGAAATGTTTAAATATGATTTGGTGAGTGCATTGAATTTCTGATAAACGTGCACCCAATAAAGTTTACAAAATACTGTGTAATTGAAGTCATTCTCATCTGTAGACCCTCAAAATTGATGATTAATTTAAAATTAAACAAGTGAGAGAGTCCATTAATTGTTTTGAAATTCTGGAGACATATATCAATCCATTTAGGCAATTCCTTTTTACACTCTCTGTGAATTTGATTTCTGAGTTGAACATCTATGCACCATCATGAAAATGTCTCTGCATTGTTAATATAAATCTTAGTACTGTTTAACATCCTTTCATATTTAAAATGTGGTTGGATTTTGATCACACAATATTTTCATAACTGCTGTGTTGATGAACACAGAAGGAAAAATGTTTTGAAGTATTTTTTTTGATATTAGGATATAATATTTGCCAATTTTGAGGACTTCGTGAAAATGATATTACCTGCTGTGCTTGATGTAAAATCAGTTGTATATGGCGTGGAGGCTGTACTTTGCTCTGTCGCTTCTAGAGTGGTTGAACCTAGGAAAGTGTGAAATATACCCATTAAGCAAATGCCAGTCTTAATTTAATTAATGATATATCACGTACTCCGTAGCCTGACATTATTAATTTCCATCTATCTTTTCCACGAAACTATTGCTACTATTAGGCCTGTTTATAATGATGTCATCAAGATAATACTCCTTTCCAGTTATCTACGTGCCGATATAAAAGTGATCAATACAATAGACGGAGTTTAATAATTACATGGGTTCTTGAAAACAATTATTGATCTTTTTAAAGATCCGTGAGTGGTGCAGGAAGGGTTTCAAAAGGATATTTGATTATTGATCGTCTTGAATTGCAAATTTATGTTTCCATGTGCGCTGCTGGAGATATAGAGCAAGCAATATGGTCATACATCCTTTCCGTTGTGTCTTCTCTCTAGAAATCATTCGATTAACTCAGATATGTAAATTTCTACAGTGTTTTTTTCCATGATATAGAACATATGTCAATATTGTATTTAATGAACATTGCAGGTTGAAAACTGTACCCTTAAATCATCAACGAAAAAAGATCTTAATGTGTTTGAAAGGCAACAACAGGTTGTGCATTTTTTAATTGTCTATTTTGAAAAAGGAAACATGGAATCGGCTGGAGAAATGGACAATATGAAGAGTACTAAGATGAAAGAAATGTTTAAATATGATTTGGTGAGTGCATTGAATTTCTGATAAATGGGCACCCAATAAAGTTTACAAAATACTGTGTAATTGAAGTCATTCACATCTGTAGACCCTCAAAATTGATGATTAATTTAAAATTAAACAAGTGAGAGAGTCCATTAATTGTTTTGATATTCTGGAGACATATATCAATCCATTTAGGCAATTCCTTTTTACACTCTCTGTGAATTTGATTTCTGAGTTGAACATCTATGCACCATCATGAAAATGTCTCTGCATTGTTAATATAAATCTTAGTACTGTTTACCATCCTTTCATATTTAAAATGTGGTTGGATTTTGATCACACAATATTTTCATAACTGCTGTGTTGATGAACACAGAAGGAAAAATGTTTTGAAGTATTTTTTTTGATATTAGGATATAATATTTGCCAATTTTGAGGACTTCGTGAAAATGATATTACCTGCTGTGCTTGATGTAAAATCAGTTGTATATGGCGTGGAGGCTGTACTTTGCTCTGTCGCTTCTAGAGTGGTTGAACCTAGGAAAGTGTGAAATATACCCATTAAGCAAATGCCAGTCTTAATTTAATTAATGATATATCATGTACTCCGTAGCCTGACATTATTAATTTCCATCTATCTTTTCCACGAAACTATTGCTACTATTAGGCCTGTTTATAATGATGTCATCAGGATAATACTCCTTTCCAGTTATCTACGTGCCGATATAAAAGTGATCAATACAATAGACGGAGTTTAATAATTACATTGGTTCTTGAAAACAATTATTGATCTTTTTAAAGATCCGTGAGTGGTGCAGGAAGGGTTTCAAAAGGATATTTGATTATTGATCGTCTTGAATTGCAAATTTATGTTTCCATGTGCGCTGCTGGAGATATAGAGCAAGCAATATGGTCATACATCCTTTCCGTTGTGTCTTCTCTCTAGAAATCATTCGATTAACTCAGATATGTAAATTTCTACAGTGTTTTTTTCCATGATATAGAACATATGTCAATATTGTATTTAATGAACATTGCAGGTTGAAAACTGTACCCTTAAATCATCAACGAAAAAAATCTTATATGTGTTTGAAAGGCAACAACAGGTTGTGCATTTTTTAATTGTCTATTTTGAAAAAGGAAACATGGAATCGGCTGGAGAAATGGACAATATGAAGAGTACTAAGATGAAAGAAATGTTTAAATATGATTTGGTGAGTGCATTGAATTTCTGATAAACGTGCACCCAATAAAGTTTACAAAATACTGTGTAATTGAAGTCATTCACATCTGTAGACCCTCAAAATTGATGATTAATTTAAAATTAAACAAGTGAGAGAGTCCATTAATTGTTTTGAAATTCTGGAGACATATATCAATCCATTTAGGCAATTCCTTTTTACACTCTCTGTGAATTTGATTTCTGAGTTGAACATCTATGCACCATCATGAAAATGTCTCTGCATTGTTAATATAAATCTTAGTACTGTTTAACATCCTTTCATATTTAAAATGTGGTTGGATTTTGATCACACAATATTTTCATAACTGCTGTGTTGATGAACACAGAAGGAAAAATGTTTTGAAGTATTTTTTTTTATATTAGGATATAATATTTGCCAATTTTGAGGACTTCGTGAAAATGATATTACCTGCTGTGCTTGATGTAAGATCAGTTGTATATGGCGTGGAGGCTGTACTTTGCTCTGTCGCTTCAAGAGTGGTTGAACCTAGGAAAGTGTGAAATATACCCATTAAGCAAATGCCAGTCTTAATTTAATTAATGATATATCACGTACTCCGTAGCCTGACATTATTAATTTCCATCTATCTTTTCCACGAAACTATTGCTACTATTAGGCCTGTTTATAATGATGTCATCAAGATAATACTCCTTTCCAGTTATCTACGTGCCGATATAAAAGTGATCAATACAATAGACGGAGTTTAATAATTACATGGGTTCTTGAAAACAATTATTGATCTTTTTAAAGATCCGTGAGTGGTGCAGGAAGGGTTTCAAAAGGATATTTGATTATTGATCGTCTTGAATTGCAAATTTATGTTTCCATGTGCGCTGCTGGAGATATAGAGCAAGCAATATGGTCATACATCCTTTCCGTTGTGTCTTCTCTCTAGAAATCATTCGATTAACTCAGATATGTAAATTTCTACAGTGTTTTTCTCCATGATATAGAACATATGTCAATATTGTATTTAATGAACATTGCAGGTTGAAAACTGTACCCTTAAATCATCAACGAAAAAAGATCTTAATGTGTTTGAAAGGCAACAACAGGTTGTGCATTTTTGAATTGTCTATTTTGAAAAAGGAAACATGGAATCGGCTGGAGAAATGGACAATATGAAGAGTACTAAGATGAAAGAAATGTTTAAATATGATTTGGTGAGTGCATTGAATTTCTGATAAACGTGCACCCAATAAAGTTTACAAAATACTGTGTAATTGAAGTCATTCTCATCTGTAGACCCTCAAAATTGATGATTAATTTAAAATTAAACAAGTGAGAGAGTCCATTAATTGTTTTGAAATTCTGGAGACATATATCAATCCATTTAGGCAATTCCTTTTTACACTCTCTGTGAATTTGATTTCTGAGTTGAACATCTATGCACCATCATGAAAATGTCTCTGCATTGTTAATATAAATCTTAGTACTGTTTAACATCCTTTCATATTTAAAATGAGGTTGGATTTTGATCACACAATATTTTCATAACTGCTGTGTTGATGAACACAGAAGGAAAAATGTTTTGAAGTATTTTTTTTGATATTAGGATATAATATTTGCCAATTTTGAGGACTTCGTGAAAATGATATTACCTGCTGTGCTTGATGTAAAATCAGTTGTATATGGCGTGGAGGCTGTACTTTGCTCTGTCGCTTCAAGAGTGGTTGAACCTAGGAAAGTGTGAAATATACCCATTAAGCAAATGCCAGTCTTATTTTAATTAATGATATATCACGTACTCCGTAGCCTGACATTATTAATTTCCATCTATCTTTTCCACGAAACTATTGCTACTATTAGGCCTGTTTATAATGATGTCATCAAGATAATACTCCTTTCCAGTTATCTACGTGCCGATATAAAAGTGATCAATACAATAGACGGAGTTTAATAATTACATGGGTTCTTGAAAACAATTATTGATCTTTTTAACGATCCGTGAGTGGTGCAGGAAGGGTTTCAAAAGGATATTTGATTATTGATCGTCTTGAATTGCAAATTTATGTTTCCATGTGCGCTGCTGGAGATATAGAGCAAGCAATATGGTCATACATCCTTTCCGTTGTGTCTTCTCTCTAGAAATCATTCGATTAACTCAGATATGTAAATTTCTACAGTGTTTTTTTCCATGATATAGAACATATGTCAATATTGTATTTAATGAACATTGCAGGTTGAAAACTGTACCCTTAAATCATCAACGAAAAAAGATCTTAATGTGTTTGAAAGGCAACAACAGGTTGTGCATTTTTGAATTGTCTATTTTGAAAAAGGAAACATGGAATCGGCTGGAGAAATGGACAATATGAAGAGTACTAAGATGAAAGAAATGTTTAAATATGATTTGGTGAGTGCATTGAATTTCTGATAAATGTGCACCCAATAAAGTTTACAAAATACTGTGTAATTGAAGTCATTCTCATCTGTAGACCCTCAAAATTGATGATTAATTTAAAATTAAACAAGTGAGAGAGTCCATTAATTGTTTTGAAATTCTGGAGACATATATCAATCCATTTAGGCAATTCCTTTTTACACTCTCTGTGAATTTGATTTCTGAGTTGAACATCTATGCACCATCATGAAAATGTCTCTGCATTGTTAATATAAATCTTAGTACTGTTTAACATCCTTTCATATTTAAAATGTGGTTGGATTTTGATCACACAATATTTTCATAACTGCTGTGTTGATGAACACAGAAGGAAAAATGTTTTGAAGTATTTTTTTTGATATTAGGATATAATATTTGCCAATTTTGAGGACTTCGTGAAAATGATATTACCTGCTGTGCTTGATGTAAAATCAGTTGTATATGGCGTGGAGGCTGTACTTTGCTCTGTCGCTTCAAGAGTGGTTGAACCTAGGAAAGTGTGAAATATACCCATTAAGCAAATGCCAGTCTTAATTTAATTAATGATATATCACGTACTCCGTAGCCTGACATTATTAATTTCCATCTATCTTTTCCATGAAACTATTGCTACTATTAGGCCTGTTTATAATGATGTCATCAAGATAATACTCCTTTCCAGTTATCTACGTGCCGATATAAAAGTGATCAATACAATAGACGGAGTTTAATAATTACATGGGTTCTTGAAAACAATTATTGATCTTTTTAAAGATCCGTGAGTGGGGCAGGAAGGGTTTCAAAAGGATATTTGATTATTGATCGTCTTGAATTGCAAATTTATGTTTCCATGTGCGCTGCTGGAGATATAGAGCAAGCAATATGGTCATACATCCTTTCCGTTGTGTCTTCTCTCTAGAAATCATTCGATTAACTCAGATATGTAAATTTCTACAGTGTTTTTTTCCATGATATAGAACATATGTCAATATTGTATTTAATGAACATTGCAGGTTGAAAACTGTACCCTTAAATCATCAACGAAAAAAATCTTAATGTGTTTGAAAGGCAACAACAGGTTGTGCATTTTTTAATTGTCGATTTTGAAAAAGGAAACATGGAATCGGCTGGAGAAATGGACAATATGAAGAGTACTAAGATGAAAGAAATGTTTAAATATGATTTGGTGAGTGCATTGAATTTCTGATAAACGTGCACCCAATAAAGTTTACAAAATACTGTGTCATTGAAGTCATTCTCATCTGTAGACCCTCAAAAATGGCCATTTATTTAAAATTAAAGAAGTGAGAGAGTCCATTAATTGTTTTGAAATTCTGGAGACATATATCAATCCATTTAGGCAATTCCTTTTGAAACTCTCTGTGAAGTTAAGTTCTGAGTTGAATATCTATGCACCATCATGAAAATGTCTCTGCATTTTTAATATAAATCTTAGTACTGTTTAACATCCTTTCATATTTAAAATGTGGTTGGATTTTGATCACACAATATTTTCATAACTGCTGTGTTGATGAACACAGAAGGAAAAATGTTTTGAAGTATTTTTTTTGATATTAGGATATAATATTTGCCAATTTTGAGGACTTCGTGAAAATGATATTACCTGCTGTGCTTGATGTAAAATCAGTTGTATATGGCGTGGAGGCTGTACTTTGCTCTGTCGCTTCAAGAGTGGTTGAACCTAGGAAAGTGTGAAATATACCCATTAAGCAAATGCCAGTCTTAATTTAATTAATGATATATCACGTACTCCGTAGCCTGACATTATTAATTTCCATCTATCTTTTCCACGAAACTATTGCTACTATTAGGCCTGTTTATAATGATGTCATCAAGATAATACTCCTTTCCAGTTATCTATGTGCCGATATAAAAGTGATCAATACAATAGACGGAGTTTAATAATTACATGGGTTCTTGAAAACAATTATTGATCTTTTTAAAGATCCGTGAGTGGTGCAGGAAGTGTGTCAAAAGGATATTTGATTATTGATCGTCTTGAATTGCAAATTTATGTTTCCATGTGCGCTGCTGGAGATATAGAGCAAGCAATATGGTCATACATCCTTTCCGTTGTGTCTTCTCTCTAGAAATCATTCGATTAACTCAGATATGTAAATTTCTACTGTGTTTTTTTCCATGATATAGAACATATGTCAATATTGTATTTAATGAACATTGCAGGTTGAAAACTGTACCCTTAAATCATCAACGAAAAAAATCTTAATCTGTTTGAAAGGCAACAACAGGTTGTGCATTTTTTAATTGTCTATTTTGAAAAAGGAAACATGGAATCGGCTGGAGAAATGGACAATATGAAGAGTACTAAGATGAAAGAAATGTTTAAATATGATTTGGTGAGTGCATTGAATTTCTGATAAACGTGCACCCAATAAAGTTTACAAAATACTGTGTAATTGAAGTCATTCACATCTGTAGACCCTCAAAATTGATGATTAATTTAAAATTAAACAAGTGAGAGAGTCCATTAATTGTTTTGAAATTCTGGAGACATATATCAATCCATTTAGGCAATTCCTTTTTACACTCTCTGTGAATTTGATTTCTGAGTTGAACATCTATGCACCATCATGAAAATGTCTCTGCATTGTTAATATAAATCTTAGTACTGTTTAACATCCTTTCATATTTAAAATGTGGTTGGATTTTGATCACACAATATTTTCATAACTGCTGTGTTGATGAACACAGAAGGAAAAATGTTTTGAAGTATTTTTTTTGATATTAGGATATAATATTTGCCAATTTTGAGGACTTCGTGAAAATGATATTACCTGCTGTGCTTGATGTAAAATCAGTTGTATATGGCGTGGAGGCTGTACTTTGCTCTGTCGCTTCAAGAGTGGTTGAACCTAGGAAAGTGTGAAATATACGCATTAAGCAAATGCCAGTCTGAATTTAATTAATGATATATCACGTACTCCGTAGCCTGACATTATTAATTTCCATCTATCTTTTCCACGAAACTATTGCTACTATTAGGCCTGTTTATAATGATGTCATCAAGATAATACTCCTTTCCAGTTATCTACGTGCCGATATAGAAGTGATCAATACAATAGACGGAGTTTAATAATTACATGGGTTCTTGAAAACAATTATTGATCTTTTTAAAGATCCGTGAGTGGTGCAGGAAGGGTTTCAAAAGGATATTTGATTATTGATCGTCTTGAATTGCAAATTTATGTTTCCATGTGCGCTGCTGGAGATATAGAGCAAGCAATATGGTCATACATCCTTTCCGTTGTGTCTTCTCTCTAGAAATCCTTCGATTAACTCAGATATGTAAATTTCTACAGTGTTTTTTTCCATGATATAGAACATATGTCAATATTGTATTTAATGAACATTGCAGGTTGAAAACTGTACCCTTAAATCATCAACGAAAAAAGATCTTAATGTGTTTGAAAGGCAACAACAGGTTGTGCATTTTTGAATTGTCTATTTTGAAAAAGGAAACATGGAATCGGCTGGAGAAATGGACAATATGAAGAGTACTAAGATGAAAGAAATGTTTAAATATGATTTGGTGAGTGCATTGAATTTCTGATAAACGTGCACCCAATAAAGTTTACAAAATACTGTGTAATTGAAGTCATTCACATCTGTAGACCCTCAAAATTGATGATTAATTTAAAATTAAACAAGTGAGAGAGTCCATTAATTGTTTTGAAATTCTGGAGACATATATCAATCCATTTAGGCAATTCCTTTTTACACTCTCTGTGAATTTGATTTCTGAGTTGAACATCTATGCACCATCATGAAAATGTCTCTGCATTGTTAATATAAATCTTAGTACTGTTTAACATCCTTTCATATTTAAAATGTGGTTGGATTTTGATCACACAATATTTTCATAACTGCTGTGTTGATGAACACAGAAGGAAAAATGTTTTGAAGTATTTTTTTTGATATTAGGATATAATATTTGCCAATTTTGAGGACTTCGTGAAAATGATATTACCTGCTGTGCTTGATGTAAAATCAGTTGTATATGGCGTGGAGGCTGTACTTTGCTCTGTCGCTTCAAGAGTGGTTGAACCTAGGAAAGTGTGAAATATACCCATTAAGCAAATGCCAGTCTTAATTTAATTAATGATATATCACGTACTCCGTAGCCTGACATTATTAATTTCCATCTATCTTTTCCACGAAACTATTGCTACTATTAGGCCTGTTTATAATGATGTCATCAAGATAATACTCCTTTCCAGTTATCTACGTGCCGATATAAAAGTGATCAATACAATAGACGGAGTTTAATAATTACATGGGTTCTTGAAAACAATTATTGATCTTTTTAAAGATCCGTGAGTGGTGCAGGAAGGGTTTCAAAAGGATATTTGATTATTGATCGTCTTGAATTGCAAATTTATGTTTCCATGTGCGCTGCTGGAGATATAGAGCAAGCAATATGGTCATACATCCTTTCCGTTGTGTCTTCTCTCTAGAAATCATTCGATTAACTCAGACATGTAAATTTCTACAGTGTTTTTTTCCATGATATAGAACATAGGTCAATATTGTATTTAATGAACATTGCAGGTTGAAACCTGTACCCTTAAATCATCAACGAAAAAAGATCTTAATGTGTTTGAAAGGCAACAACAGGTTGTGCATTTTTGAATTGTCTATTTTGAAAAAGGAAACATGGAATCGGCTGGAGAAATGGACAATATGAAGAGTACTAAGATGAAAGAAATGTTTAAATATGATTTGGTGAGTGCATTGAATTTCTGATAAACGTGCACCCAATAAAGTTTACAAAATACTGTGTAATTGAAGTCATTCACATCTGTAGACCCTCAAAATTGATGATTAATTTAAAATTAAACAAGTGAGAGAGTCCATTAATTGTTTTGAAATTCTGGAGACATATATCAATCCATTTAGGCAATTCCTTTTTACACTCTCTGTGAATTTGATTTCTGAGTTGAACATCTATGCACCATCATGAAAATGTCTCTGCATTGTTAATATAAATCTTAGTACTGTTTAACATCCTTTCATATTTAAAATGTGGTTGGATTTTGATCACACAATATTTTCATAACTGCTGTGTTGATGAACACAGAAGGAAAAATGTTTTGAAGTATTTTTTTTGATATTAGGATATAATATTTGCCAATTTTGAGGACTTCGTGAAAATGATATTACCTGCTGTGCTTGATGTAAAATCAGTTGTATATGGCGTGGAGGCTGTACTTTGCTCTGTCGCTTCAAGAGTGGTTGAACCTAGGAAAGTGTGAAATATACCCATTAAGCAAATGCCAGTCTTAATTTAATTAATGATATATCACGTACTCCGTAGCCTGACATTATTAATTTCCATCTATCTTTTCCACGAAACTATTGCTACTATTAGGCCTGTTTATAATGATGTCATCAAGATAATACTCCTTTCCAGTTATCTACGTGCCGATATAAAAGTGATCAATACAATAGACGGAGTTTAATAATTACATGGGTTCTTGAAAACAATTATTGATCTTTTTAAAGATCCGTGAGTGGTGCAGGAAGGGTTTCAAAAGGATATTTGATTATTGATCGTCTTGAATTGCAAATTTATGTTTCCATGTGCGCTGCTGGAGATATAGAGCAAGCAATATGGTCATACATCCTTTCCGTTGTGTCTTCTCTCTAGAAATCATTCGATTAACTCAGACATGTAAATTTCTACAGTGTTTTTTTCCATGATATAGAACATAGGTCAATATTGTATTTAATGAACATTGCAGGTTGAAACCTGTACCCTTAAATCATCAACGAAAAAAGATCTTAATGTGTTTGAAAGGCAACAACAGGTTGTGCATTTTTGAATTGTCTATTTTGAAAAAGGAAACATGGAATCGGCTGGAGAAATGGACAATATGAAGAGTACTAAGATGAAAGAAATGTTTAAATATGATTTGGTGAGTGCATTGAATTTCTGATAAACGTGCACCCAATAAAGTTTACAAAATACTGTGTAATTGAAGTCATTCTCATCTGTAGACCCTCAAAATTGATGATTAATTTAAAATTAAACAAGTGAGAGAGTCCATTAATTGTTTTGAAATTCTGGAGACATATATCAATCCATTTAGGCAATTCCTTTTTACACTCTCTGTGAATTTGATTTCTGAGTTGAACATCTATGCACCATCATGAAAATGTCTCTGCATTGTTAATATAAATCTTAGTACTGTTTAACATCCTTTCATATTTAAAATGTGGTTGGATTTTGATCACACAATATTTTCATAACTGCTGTGTTGATGAACACAGAAGGAAAAATGTTTTGAAGTATTTTTTTTGATATTAGGATATAATATTTGCCAATTTTGAGGACTTCGTGAAAATGATATTACCTGCTGTGCTTGATGTAAAATCAGTTGTATATGGCGTGGAGGCTGTACTTTGCTCTGTCGCTTCAAGAGTGGTTGAACCTAGGAAAGTGTGAAATATACCCATTAAGCAAATGCCAGTCTTAATTTAATTAATGATATATCACGTACTCCGTAGCCTGACATTATTAATTTCCATCTATCTTTTCCACGAAACTATTGCTACTATTAGGCCTGTTTATAATGATGTCATCAAGATAATACTCCTTTCCAGTTATCTACGTGCCGATATAAAAGTGATCAATACAATAGACGGAGTTTAATAATTACATGGGTTCTTGAAAACAATTATTGATCTTTTTAAAGATCCGTGAGTGGTGCAGGAAGGGTTTCAAAAGGATATTTGATTATTGATCGTCTTGAATTGCAAATTTATGTTTCCATGTGCGCTGCTGGAGATATAGAGCAAGCAATATGGTCATACATCCTTTCCGTTGTGTCTTCTCTCTAGAAATCATTCGATTAACTCAGATATGTAAATTTCTACAGTGTTTTTTTCCATGATATAGAACATATGTCAATATTGTATTTAATGAACATTGCAGGTTGAAAACTGTACCCTTAAATCATCAACGAAAAAAATCTTAATGTGCTTGAAAGGCAACAACAGGTTGTGCATTTTTTAATTGTCTATTTTGAAAAAGGAAACATGGAATCGGCTGGAGAAATGGACAATATGAAGAGTACTAAGATGAAAGAAATGTTTAAATATGATTTGGTGAGTGCATTGAATTTCTGATAAACGTGCACCCAATAAAGTTTACAAAATACTGTGTAATTGAAGTCATTCACATCTGTAGACCCTCAAAATTGATGATTAATTTAAAATTAAACAAGTGAGAGAGTCCATTAATTGTTTTGAAATTCTGGAGACATATATCAATCCATTTAGGCAATTCCTTTTTACACTCTCTGTGAATTTGATTTCTGAGTTGAATATCTATGCACCATCATGAAAATGTCTCTGCATTTTTAATATAAATCTTAGTACTGTTTAACATCCTTTCATATTTAAAATGTGGTTGGATTTTGATCACACAATATTTTCATAACTGCTGTGTTGATGAACACAGAAGGAAAAATGTTTTGAAGTATTTTTTTTGATATTAGGATATAATATTTGCCAATTTTGAGGACTTCGTGAAAATGATATTACCTGCTGTGCTTGATGTAAAATCAGTTGTATATGGCGTGGAGGCTGCACTTTGCTCTGTCGCTTCAAGAGTGGTTGAACCTAGGAAAGTGTGAAATATACCCATTAAGCAAATGCCAGTCTTAATTTAATTAATGATATATCACGTACTCCGTAGCCTGACATTATTAATTTCCATCTATCTTTTCCACGAAACTATTGCTACTATTAGGCCTGTTTATAATGATGTCATCAAGATAATACTCCTTTCCAGTTATCTATGTGCCGATATAAAAGTGATCAATACAATAGACGGAGTTTAATAATTACATGGGTTCTTGAAAACAATTATTGATCTTTTTAAAGATCCGTGAGTGGTGCAGGAAGTGTGTCAAAAGGATATTTGATTATTGATCGTCTTGAATTGCAAATTTATGTTTCCATGTGCGCTGCTGGAGATATAGAGCAAGCAATATGGTCATACATCCTTTCCGTTGTGTCTTCTCTCTAGAAATCATTCGATTAACTCAGATATGTAAATTTCTACTGTGTTTTTTTCCATGATATAGAACATATGTCAATATTGTATTTAATGAACATTGCAGGTTGAAAACTGTACCCTTAAATCATCAACGAAAAAAATCTTAATCTGTTTGAAAGGCAACAACAGGTTGTGCATTTTTTAATTGTCTATTTTGAAAAAGGAAACATGGAATCGGCTGGAGAAATGGACAATATGAAGAGTACTAAGATGAAAGAAATGTTTAAATATGATTTGGTGAGTGCATTGAATTTCTGATAAACGTGCACCCAATAAAGTTTACAAAATACTGTGTAATTGAAGTCATTCACATCTGTAGACCCTCAAAATTGATGATTAATTTAAAATTAAACAAGTGAGAGAGTCCATTAATTGTTTTGAAATTCTGGAGACATATATCAATCCATTTAGGCAATTCCTTTTTACACTCTCTGTGAATTTGATTTCTGAGTTGAACATCTATGCACCATCATGAAAATGTCTCTGCATTGTTAATATAAATCTTAGTACTGTTTAACATCCTTTCATATTTAAAATGTGGTTGGATTTTGATCACACAATATTTTCATAACTGCTGTGTTGATGAACACAGAAGGAAAAATGTTTTGAAGTATTTTTTTTGATATTAGGATATAATATTTGCCAATTTTGAGGACTTCGTGAAAATGATATTACCTGCTGTGCTTGATGTAAAATCAGTTGTATATGGCGTGGAGGCTGTACTTTGCTCTGTCGCTTCAAGAGTGGTTGAACCTAGGAAAGTGTGAAATATACGCATTAAGCAAATGCCAGTCTGAATTTAATTAATGATATATCACGTACTCCGTAGCCTGACATTATTAATTTCCATCTATCTTTTCCACGAAACTATTGCTACTATTAGGCCTGTTTATAATGATGTCATCAAGATAATACTCCTTTCCAGTTATCTACGTGCCGATATAGAAGTGATCAATACAATAGACGGAGTTTAATAATTACATGGGTTCTTGAAAACAATTATTGATCTTTTTAAAGATCCGTGAGTGGTGCAGGAAGGGTTTCAAAAGGATATTTGATTATTGATCGTCTTGAATTGCAAATTTATGTTTCCATGTGCGCTGCTGGAGATATAGAGCAAGCAATATGGTCATACATCCTTTCCGTTGTGTCTTCTCTCTAGAAATCCTTCGATTAACTCAGATATGTAAATTTCTACAGTGTTTTTTTCCATGATATAGAACATATGTCAATATTGTATTTAATGAACATTGCAGGTTGAAAACTGTACCCTTAAATCATCAACGAAAAAAGATCTTAATGTGTTTGAAAGGCAACAACAGGTTGTGCATTTTTGAATTGTCTATTTTGAAAAAGGAAACATGGAATCGGCTGGAGAAATGGACAATATGAAGAGTACTAAGATGAAAGAAATGTTTAAATATGATTTGGTGAGTGCATTGAATTTCTGATAAACGTGCACCCAATAAAGTTTACAAAATACTGTGTAATTGAAGTCATTCACATCTGTAGACCCTCAAAATTGATGATTAATTTAAAATTAAACAAGTGAGAGAGTCCATTAATTGTTTTGAAATTCTGGAGACATATATCAATCCATTTAGGCAATTCCTTTTTACACTCTCTGTGAATTTGATTTCTGAGTTGAACATCTATGCACCATCATGAAAATGTCTCTGCATTGTTAATATAAATCTTAGTACTGTTTAACATCCTTTCATATTTAAAATGTGGTTGGATTTTGATCACACAATATTTTCATAACTGCTGTGTTGATGAACACAGAAGGAAAAATGTTTTGAAGTATTTTTTTTGATATTAGGATATAATATTTGCCAATTTTGAGGACTTCGTGAAAATGATATTACCTGCTGTGCTTGATGTAAAATCAGTTGTATATGGCGTGGAGGCTGTACTTTGCTCTGTCGCTTCAAGAGTGGTTGAACCTAGGAAAGTGTGAAATATACCCATTAAGCAAATGCCAGTCTTAATTTAATTAATGATATATCACGTACTCCGTAGCCTGACATTATTAATTTCCATCTATCTTTTCCACGAAACTATTGCTACTATTAGGCCTGTTTATAATGATGTCATCAAGATAATACTCCTTTCCAGTTATCTACGTGCCGATATAAAAGTGATCAATACAATAGACGGAGTTTAATAATTACATGGGTTCTTGAAAACAATTATTGATCTTTTTAAAGATCCGTGAGTGGTGCAGGAAGGGTTTCAAAAGGATATTTGATTATTGATCGTCTTGAATTGCAAATTTATGTTTCCATGTGCGCTGCTGGAGATATAGAGCAAGCAATATGGTCATACATCCTTTCCGTTGTGTCTTCTCTCTAGAAATCATTCGATTAACTCAGACATGTAAATTTCTACAGTGTTTTTTTCCATGATATAGAACATAGGTCAATATTGTATTTAATGAACATTGCAGGTTGAAACCTGTACCCTTAAATCATCAACGAAAAAAGATCTTAATGTGTTTGAAAGGCAACAACAGGTTGTGCATTTTTGAATTGTCTATTTTGAAAAAGGAAACATGGAATCGGCTGGAGAAATGGACAATATGAAGAGTACTAAGATGAAAGAAATGTTTAAATATGATTTGGTGAGTGCATTGAATTTCTGATAAACGTGCACCCAATAAAGTTTACAAAATACTGTGTAATTGAAGTCATTCACATCTGTAGACCCTCAAAATTGATGATTAATTTAAAATTAAACAAGTGAGAGAGTCCATTAATTGTTTTGAAATTCTGGAGACATATATCAATCCATTTAGGCAATTCCTTTTTACACTCTCTGTGAATTTGATTTCTGAGTTGAACATCTATGCACCATCATGAAAATGTCTCTGCATTGTTAATATAAATCTTAGTACTGTTTAACATCCTTTCATATTTAAAATGTGGTTGGATTTTGATCACACAATATTTTCATAACTGCTGTGTTGATGAACACAGAAGGAAAAATGTTTTGAAGTATTTTTTTTGATATTAGGATATAATATTTGCCAATTTTGAGGACTTCGTGAAAATGATATTACCTGCTGTGCTTGATGTAAAATCAGTTGTATATGGCGTGGAGGCTGTACTTTGCTCTGTCGCTTCAAGAGTGGTTGAACCTAGGAAAGTGTGAAATATACCCATTAAGCAAATGCCAGTCTTAATTTAATTAATGATATATCACGTACTCCGTAGCCTGACATTATTAATTTCCATCTATCTTTTCCACGAAACTATTGCTACTATTAGGCCTGTTTATAATGATGTCATCAAGATAATACTCCTTTCCAGTTATCTACGTGCCGATATAAAAGTGATCAATACAATAGACGGAGTTTAATAATTACATGGGTTCTTGAAAACAATTATTGATCTTTTTAAAGATCCGTGAGTGGTGCAGGAAGGGTTTCAAAAGGATATTTGATTATTGATCGTCTTGAATTGCAAATTTATGTTTCCATGTGCGCTGCTGGAGATATAGAGCAAGCAATATGGTCATACATCCTTTCCGTTGTGTCTTCTCTCTAGAAATCATTCGATTAACTCAGACATGTAAATTTCTACAGTGTTTTTTTAAATGATATAGAACATAGGTCAATATTGTATTTAATGAACATTGCAGGTTGAAACCTGTACCCTTAAATCATCAACGAAAAAAGATCTTAATGTGTTTGAAAGGCAACAACAGGTTGTGCATTTTTGAATTGTCTATTTTGAAAAAGGAAACATGGAATCGGCTGGAGAAATGGACAATATGAAGAGTACTAAGATGAAAGAAATGTTTAAATATGATTTGGTGAGTGCATTGAATTTCTGATAAACGTGCACCCAATAAAGTTTACAAAATACTGTGTAATTGAAGTCATTCTCATCTGTAGACCCTCAAAATTGATGATTAATTTAAAATTAAACAAGTGAGAGAGTCCATTAATTGTTTTGAAATTCTGGAGACATATATCAATCCATTTAGGCAATTCCTTTTTACACTCTCTGTGAATTTGATTTCTGAGTTGAACATCTATGCACCATCATGAAAATGTCTCTGCATTGTTAATATAAATCTTAGTACTGTTTAACATCCTTTCATATTTAAAATGTGGTTGGATTTTGATCACACAATATTTTCATAACTGCTGTGTTGATGAACACAGAAGGAAAAATGTTTTGAAGTATTTTTTTTGATATTAGGATATAATATTTGCCAATTTTGAGGACTTCGTGAAAATGATATTACCTGCTGTGCTTGATGTAAAATCAGTTGTATATGGCGTGGAGGCTGTACTTTGCTCTGTCGCTTCAAGAGTGGTTGAACCTAGGAAAGTGTGAAATATACCCATTAAGCAAATGCCAGTCTTAATTTAATTAATGATATATCACGTACTCCGTAGCCTGACATTATTAATTTCCATCTATCTTTTCCACGAAACTATTGCTACTATTAGGCCTGTTTATAATGATGTCATCAAGATAATACTCCTTTCCAGTTATCTACGTGCCGATATAAAAGTGATCAATACAATAGACGGAGTTTAATAATTACATGGGTTCTTGAAAACAATTATTGATCTTTTTAAAGATCCGTGAGTGGTGCAGGAAGGGTTTCAAAAGGATATTTGATTATTGATCGTCTTGAATTGCAAATTTATGTTTCCATGTGCGCTGCTGGAGATATAGAGCAAGCAATATGGTCATACATCCTTTCCGTTGTGTCTTCTCTCTAGAAATCATTCGATTAACTCAGATATGTAAATTTCTACAGTGTTTTTTTCCATGATATAGAACATATGTCAATATTGTATTTAATGAACATTGCAGGTTGAAAACTGTACCCTTAAATCATCAACGAAAAAAATCTTAATGTGCTTGAAAGGCAACAACAGGTTGTGCATTTTTTAATTGTCTATTTTGAAAAAGGAAACATGGAATCGGCTGGAGAAATGGACAATATGAAGAGTACTAAGATGAAAGAAATGTTTAAATATGATTTGGTGAGTGCATTGAATTTCTGATAAACGTGCACCCAATAAAGTTTACAAAATACTGTGTAATTGAAGTCATTCACATCTGTAGACCCTCAAAATTGATGATTAATTTAAAATTAAACAAGTGAGAGAGTCCATTAATTGTTTTGAAATTCTGGAGACATATATCAATCCATTTAGGCAATTCCTTTTTACACTCTCTGTGAATTTGATTTCTGAGTTGAACATCTATGCACCATCATGAAAATGTCTCTGCATTGTTAATATAAATCTTAGTACTGTTTAACATCCTTTCATATTTAAAATGTGGTTGGATTTTGATCACACAATATTTTCATAACTGCTGTGTTGATGAACACAGAAGGAAAAATGTTTTGAAGTATTTTTTTTGATATTAGGATATAATATTTGCCAATTTTGAGGACTTCGTGAAAATGATATTACCTGCTGTGCTTGATGTAAAATCAGTTGTATATGGCGTGGAGGCTGTACTTTGCTCTGTCGCTTCAAGAGTGGTTGAACCTAGGAAAGTGTGAAATATACCCATTAAGCAAATGCCAGTCTTAATTTAATTAATGATATATCACGTACTCCGTAGCCTGACATTATTAATTTCCATCTATCTTTTCCACGAAACTATTGCTACAATTAGGCCTGTTTATAATGATGTCATCAAGATAATACTCCTTTCCAGTTATCTACGTGCCGATATAAAAGTGATCAATACAATAGACGGAGTTTAATAATTACATGGGTTCTTGAAAACAATTATTGATCTTTTTAAAGATCCGTGAGTGGTGCAGGAAGGGTTTCAAAAGGATATTTGATTATTGATCGTCTTGAATTGCAAATTTATGTTTCCATGTGCGCTGCTGGAGATATAGAGCAAGCAATATGGTCATAAATCCTTTCCGTTGTGTCTTCTCTCTAGAAATCATTCGATTAACTCAGATATGTAAATTTCAACAGTGTTTTTTTCCATGATATAGAACATATGTCAATATTGTATTTAATGAACATTGCAGGTTGAAAACTGTACCCTTAAATCATCAACGAAAAAAATCTTAATGTGTTTGAAAGGCAACAACAGGTTGTGCATTTTTTAATTGTCTATTTTGAAAAAGGAAACATGGAATCGGCTGGAGAAATGGACAATATGAAGAGTACTAAGATGAAAGAAATGTTTAAATATGATTTGGTGAGTGCATTGAATTTCTGATAAACGTGCACCCAATAAAGTTTACAAAATACTGTGTAATTGAAGTCATTCACATCTGTAGACCCTCAAAATTGATGATTAATTTAAAATTAAACAAGTGAGAGAGTCCATTAATTGTTTTGAAATTCTGGAGACATATATCAATCCATTTAGGCAATTCCTTTTTACACTCTCTGTGAATTTGATTTCTGAGTTGAACATCTATGCACCATCATGAAAATGTCTCTGCATTGTTAATATAAATCTTAGTACTGTTTAACATACTTTCATATTTAAAATGTGGTTGGATTTTGATCACACAATATTTTCGTAACTGCTGTGTTGATGAACACAGAAGGAAAAATGTTTTGAAGTATTTTTTTTGATATTAGGATATAATATTTGCCAATTTTGAGGACTTCGTGAAAATGATATTACCTGCTGTGCTTGATGTAAAATCAGTTGTATATGGCGTGGAGGCTGTACTTTGCTCTGTCGCTTCAAGAGTGGTTGAACCTAGGAAAGTGTGAAATATACCCATTAAGCAAATGCCAGTCTTAATTTAATTAATGATATATCACGTACTCCGTAGCCTGACATTATTAATTTCCATCTATCTTTTCCACGAAACTATTGCTACTATTAGGCCTGTTTATAATGATGTCATCAAGATAATACTCCTTTCCAGTTATCTACGTGCCGATATAAAAGTGATCAATACAATAGACGGAGTTTAATAATTACATGGGTTCTTGAAAACAATTATTGATCTTTTTAAAGATCCGTGAGTGGGGCAGGAAGGGTTTCAAAAGGATATTTGATTATTGATCGTCTTGAATTGCAAATTTATGTTTCCATGTGCGCTGCTGGAGATATAGAGCAAGCAATATGGTCATACATCCTTTCCGTTGTGTCTTCTCTCTAGAAATCATTCGATTAACTCAGATATGTAAATTTCTACAGTGTTTTTTTCCATGATATAGAACATATGTCAATATTGTATTTAATGAACATTGCAGGTTGAAAACTGTACCCTTAAATCATCAACGAAAAAAATCTTAATGTGTTTGAAAGGCAACAACAGGTTGTGCATTTTTTAATTGTCTATTTTGAAAAAGGAAACATGGAATCGGCTGGAGAAATGGACAATATGAAGAGTACTAAGATGAAAGAAATGTTTAAATATGATTTGGTGAGTGCATTGAATTTCTGATAAATGGGCACCCAATAAAGTTTACAAAATACTGTGTAATTGAAGTCATTCACATCTGTAGACCCTCAAAATTGATGATTAATTTAAAATTAAACAAGTGAGAGAGTCCATTAATTGTTTTGATATTCTGGAGACATATATCAATCCATTTAGGCAATTCCTTTTTACACTCTCTGTGAATTTGATTTCTGAGTTGAACATCTATGCACCATCATGAAAATGTCTCTGCATTGTTAATATAAATCTTAGTACTGTTTAACATCCTTTCATATTTAAAATGTGGTTGGATTTTGATCACACAATATTTTCATAACTGCTGTGTTGATGAACACAGAAGGAAAAATGTTTTGAAGTATTTTTTTTGATATTAGGATATAATATTTGCCAATTTTGAGGACTTCGTGAAAATGATATTACCTGCTGTGCTTGATGTAAAATCAGTTGTATATGGCGTGGAGGCTGTACTTTGCTCTGTCGCTTCAAGAGTGGTTGAACCTAGGAAAGTGTGAAATATACCCATTAAGCAAATGCCAGTCTTAATTTAATTAATGATATATCACGTACTCCGTAGCCTGACATTATTAATTTCCATCTATCTTTTCCACGAAACTATTGCTACTATTAGGCCTGTTTATAATGATGTCATCAAGATAATACTCCTTTCCAGTTATCTACGTGCCGATATAAAAGTGATCAATACAATAGACGGAGTTTAATAATTACATGGGTTCTTGAAAACAATTATTGATCTTTTTAAAGATCCGTGAGTGGTGCAGGAAGGGTTTCAAAAGGATATTTGATTATTGATCGTCTTGAATTGCAAATTTATGTTTCCATGTGCGCTGCTGGAGATATAGAGCAAGCAATATGGTCATAAATCCTTTCCGTTGTGTCTTCTCTCTAGAAATCATTCGATTAACTCAGATATGTAAATTTCAACAGTGTTTTTTTCCATGATATAGAACATATGTCAATATTGTATTTAATGAACATTGCAGGTTGAAAACTGTACCCTTAAATCATGAACGAAAAAAATCTTAATGTGTTTGAAAGGCAACAACAGGTTGTGCATTTTTTAATTGTCTATTTTGAAAAAGGAAACATGGAATCGGCTGGCGAAATGGACAATATGAAGAGTACCAAGATGAAAGAAATGTTTAAATATGATTTGGTGAGTGCATTGAATTTCTGATAAACGTGCACCCAATAAAGTTTACAAAATACTGTGTAATTGAAGTCATTCACATCTGTAGACCCTCAAAATTGATGATTAATTTAAAATTAAATAAGTGAGAGAGTCCATTAATTGTTTTGAAATTCTGGAGACATATATCAATCCATTTAGGCAATTCCTTTTTACACTCTCTGTGAATTTGATTTCTGAGTTGAACATCTATGCACCATCATGAAAATGTCTCTGCATTGTTAATATAAATCTTAGTACTGTTTAACATCCTTTCATATTTAAAATGTGGTTGGATTTTGATCACACAATATTTTCATAACTGCTGTGTTGATGAACACAGAAGGAAAAATGTTTTGAAGTATTTTTTTTGATATTAGGATATAATATTTGCCAATTTTGAGGACTTCGTGAAAATGATATTACCTGCTGTGCTTGATGTAAAATCAGTTGTATATGGCGTGGAGGCTGTACTTTGCTCTGTCGCTTCAAGAGTGGTTGAACCTAGGAAAGTGTGAAATATACCCATTAAGCAAATGCCAGTCTTAATTTAATTAATGATATATCACGTACTCCGTAGCCTGACATTATTAATTTCCATCTATCTTTTCCACGAAACTATTGCTACTATTAGGCCTGTTTATAATGATGTCATCAAGATAATACTCCTTTCCAGTTATCTACGTGCCGATATAAAAGTGATCAATACAATAGACGGAGTTTAATAATTACATGGGTTCTTGAAAACAATTATTGATCTTTTTAAAGATCCGTGAGTGGTGCAGGAAGGGTTTCAAAAGGATATTTGATTATTGATCGTCTTGAATTGCAAATTTATGTTTCCATGTGCGCTGCTGGAGATATAGAGCAAGCAATATGGTCATACATCCTTTCCGTTGTGTCTTCTCTCTAGAAATCATTCGATTAACTCAGATATGTAAATTTCTACAGTGTTTTTTTCCATGATATAGAACATATGTCAATATTGTATTTAATGAACATTGCAGGATGAAAACTGTACCCTTAAATCATCAACGAAAAAAATCTTAATGTGTTTGAAAGGCAACAACAGGTTGTGCATTTTTTAATTGTCTATTTTGAAAAAGGAAACATGGAATCGGCTGGAGAAATGGACAATATGAAGAGTACTAAGATGAAAGAAATGTTTAAATATGATTTGGTGAGTGCATTGAATTTCTGATAAATGGGCACCCAATAAAGTTTACAAAATACTGTGTAATTGAAGTCATTCACATCTGTAGACCCTCAAATTTGATGATTAATTTAAAATTAAACAAGTGAGAGAGTCCATTAATTGTTTTGAAATTCTGGAGACATATATCAATCCATTTAGGCAATTCCTTTTTACACTCTCTGTGAATTTGATTTCTGAGTTGAACATCTATGCACCATCATGAAAATGTCTCTGCATTGTTAATATAAATCTTAGTACTGTTTAACATCCTTTCATATTTAAAATGTGGTTGGATTTTGATCACACAATATTTTCATAACTGCTGTGTTGATGAACACAGAAGGAAAAATGTTTTGAAGTATTTTTTTTGATATTAGGATATAATATTTGCCAATTTTGAGGACTTCGTGAAAATGATATTACCTGCTGTGCTTGATGTAAAATCAGTTGTATATGGCGTGGAGGCTGTACTTTGCTCTGTCGCTTCAAGAGTGGTTGAACCTAGGAAAGTGTGAAATATACCCATTAAGCAAATGCCAGTCTTAATTTAATTAATGATATATCACGTACTCCGTAGCCTGACATTATTAATTTCCATCTATCTTTTCCACGAAACTATTGCTACTATTAGGCCTGTTTATAATGATGTCATCAAGATAATACTCCTTTCCAGTTATCTACGTGCCGATATAAAAGTGATCAATACAATAGACGGAGTTTAATAATTACATGGGTTCTTGAAAACAATTATTGATCTTTTTAAAGATCCGTGAGTGGTGCAGGAAGGGTTTCAAAAGGATATTTGATTATTGATCGTCTTGAATTGCAAATTTATGTTTCCATGTGCGCTGCTGGAGATATAGAGCAAGCAATATGGTCATAAATCCTTTCCGTTGTGTCTTCTCTCTAGAAATCATTCGATTAACTCAGATATGTAAATTTCAACAGTGTTTTTTTCCATGATATAGAACATATGTCAATATTGTATTTAATGAACATTGCAGGTTGAAAACTGTACCCTTAAATCATGAACGAAAAAAATCTTAGTGTGTTTGAAAGGCAACAACAGGTTGTGCATTTTTTAATTGTCTATTTTGAAAAAGGAAACATGGAATCGGCTGGAGAAATGGACAATATGAAGAGTACCAAGATGAAAGAAATGTTTAAATATGATTTGGTGAGTGCATTGAATTTCTGATAAACGTGCACCCAATAAAGTTTACAAAATACTGTGTAATTGAAGTCATTCACATCTGTAGACCCTCAAAATTGATGATTAATTTAAAATTAAATAAGTGAGAGAGTCCATTAATTGTTTTGAAATTCTGGAGACATATATCAATCCATTTAGGCAATTCCTTTTTACACTCTCTGTGAATTTGATTTCTGAGTTGAACATCTATGCACCATCATGAAAATGTCTCTGCATTGTTAATATAAATCTTAGTACTGTTTAACATCCTTTCATATTTAAAATGTGGTTGGATTTTGATCACACAATATTTTCATAACTGCTGTGTTGATGAACACAGAAGGACAAATGTTTTGAAGTATTTTTTTTGATATTAGGATATAATATTTGCCAATTTTGAGGACTTCGTGAAAATGATATTACCTGCTGTGCTTGATGTAAAATCAGTTGTATATGGCGTGGAGGCTGTACTTTGCTCTGTCGCTTCAAGAGTGGTTGAACCTAGGAAAGTGTGAAATATACCCATTAAGCAAATGCCAGTCTTAATTTAATTAATGATATATCACGTACTCCGTAGCCTGACATTATTAATTTCCATCTATCTTTTCCACGAAACTATTGCTACTATTAGGCCTGTTTATAATGATGTCATCAAGATAATACTCCTTTCCAGTTATCTACGTGCCGATATAAAAGTGATCAATACAATAGACGGAGTTTAATAATTACATGGGTTCTTGAAAACAATTATTGATCTTTTTAAAGATCCGTGAGTGGTGCAGGAAGGGTTTCAAAAGGATATTTGATTATTGATCGTCTTGAATTGCAAATTTATGTTTCCATGTGCGCTGCTGGAGATATAGAGCAAGCAATATGGTCATACATCCTTTCCGTTGTGTCTTCTCTCTAGAAATCATTCGATTAACTCAGATATGTAAATTTCTACAGTGTTTTTTTCCATGATATAGAACATATGTCAATATTGTATTTAATGAACATTGCAGGTTGAAAACTGTACCCTTAAATCATCAACGAAAAAAATCTTAATGTGTTTGAAAGGCAACAACAGGTTGTGCATTTTTTAATTGTCTATTTTGAAAAAGGAAACATGGAATCGGCTGGAGAAATGGACAATATGAAGAGTACTAAGATGAAAGAAATGTTTAAATATGATTTGGTGAGTGCATTGAATTTCTGATAAACGTGCACCCAATAAAGTTTACAAAATACTGTGTAATTGAAGTCATTCTCATCTGTAGACCCTCAAAATTGATGATTAATTTAAAATTAAACAAGTGAGAGAGTCCATTAATTGTTTTGAAATTCTGGAGACATATATCAATCCATTTAGGCAATTCCTTTTTACACTCTCTGTGAATTTGATTTCTGAGTTGAACATCTATGCACCATCATGAAAATGTCTCTGCATTGTTAATATAAATCTTAGTACTGTTTAACATCCTTTCATATTTAAAATGTGGTTGGATTTTGATCACACAATATTTTCATAACTGCTGTGTTGATGAACACAGAAGGAAAAATGTTTTGAAGTATTTTTTTTGATATTAGGATATAATATTTGCCAATTTTGAGGACTTCGTGAAAATGATATTACCTGCTGTGCTTGATGTAAAATCAGTTGTATATGGCGTGGAGGCTGTACTTTGCTCTGTCGCTTCAAGAGTGGTTGAACCTAGGAAAGTGTGAAATATACCCATTAAGCAAATGCCAGTCTTAATTTAATTAATGATATATCACGTACTCCGTAGCCTGACATTTTTAATTTCCATCTATCTTTTCCACGAAACTATTGCTACTATTAGGCCTGTTTATAATGATGTCATCAAGATAATACTCCTTTCCAGTTATCTACGTGCCGATATAAAAGTGATCAATACAATAGACGGAGTTTAATAATTACATGGGTTCTTGAAAACAATTATTGATCTTTTTAAAGATCCGTGAGTGGTGCAGGAAGGGTTTCAAAAGGATATTTGATTATTGATCGTCTTGAATTGCAAATTTATGTTTCCATGTGCGCTGCTGGAGATATAGAGCAAGCAATATGGTCATACATCCTTTCCGTTGTGTCTTCTCTCTAGAAATCATTCGATTAACTCAGATATGTAAATTTCTACAGTGTTTTTTTCCATGATATAGAACATATGTCAATATTGTATTTAATGAACATTGCAGGTTGAAAACTGTACCCTTAAATCATCAACGAAAAAAATCTTAATGTGTTTGAAAGGCAACAACAGGTTGTGCATTTTTTAATTGTCTATTTTGAAAAAGGAAACATGGAATCAGCTGGAGAAATGGACAATATGAAGAGTACTAAGATGAAAGAAATGTTTAAATATGATTTGGTGAGTGCATTGAATTTCTGATAAACGTGCACCCAATAAAGTTTACAAAATACTGTGTCATTGAAGTCATTCTCATCTGTAGACCCTCAAAAATGGCCATTTATTTAAAATTAAAGAAGTGAGAGTGTCCATTAATTGTTTTGAAATTCTGGAGACATATATCAATCCATTTAGGCAATTCCTTTTGAAACTCTCTGTGAAGTTAAGTTCTGAGTTGAATATCTATGCACCATCATGAAAATGTCTCTGCATTTTTAATATAAATCTTAGTACTGTTTAACATCCTTTCATATTTAAAATGTGGTTGGATTTTGATCACACAATATTTTCATAACTGCTGTGTTGATGAACACAGAAGGAAAAATGTTTTGAAGTATTTTTTTTGATATTAGGATATAATATTTGCCAATTTTGAGGACTTCGTGAAAATGATATTACCTGCTGTGCTTGATGTAAAATCAGTTGTATATGGCGTGGAGGCTGTACTTTGCTCTGTCGCTTCAAGAGTGGTTGAACCTAGGAAAGTGTGAAATATACCCATTAAGCAAATGCCAGTCTTAATTTAATTAATGATATATCACGTACTCCGTAGCCTGACATTATTAATTTCCATCTATCTTTTCCACGAAACTATTGCTACTATTAGGCCTGTTTATAATGATGTCATCAAGATAATACTCCTTTCCAGTTATCTACGTGCCGATATAAAAGTGATCAATACAATAGACGGAGTTTAATAATTACATGGGTTCTTGAAAACAATTATTGATCTTTTTAAAGATCCGTGAGTGGTGCTGGAAGGGTTTCAAAAGGATATTTGATTATTGATCGTCTTGAATTGCAAATTTATGTTTCCATGTGCGCTGCTGGAGATATAGAGCAAGCAATATGGTCATACATCCTTTCCGTTGTGTCTTCTCTCTAGAAATCATTCGATTAACTCAGATATGTAAATTTCTACAGTGTTTTTTTCCATGATATAGAACATATGTCAATATTGTATTTAATGAACATTGCAGGTTGAAAACTGTACCCTTAAATCATCAACGAAAAAAATCTTAATGTGTTTGAAAGGCAACAACAGGTTGTGCATTTTTGAATTGTCTATTTTGAAAAAGGAAACATGGAATCGGCTGGAGAAATGGACAATATGAAGAGTACTAAGATGAAAGAAATGTTTAAATATGATTTGGTGAGTGCATTGAATTTCTGATAAACGTGCACCCAATAAAGTTTACAAAATACTGTGTCATTGAAGTCATTCTCATCTGTAGACCCTCAAAATTGATGATTAATTTAAAATTAAACAAGTGAGAGAGTCCATTAATTGTTTTGAAATTCTGGAGACATATATCAATCCATTTAGGCAATTCCTTTTTACACTCTCTGTGAATTTGATTTCTGAGTTGAACATCTATGCACCATCATGAAAATGTCTCTGCATTGTTAATATAAATCTTAGTACTGTTTAACATCCTTTCATATTTAAAATGTGGTTGGATTTTGATCACACAATATTTTCATAACTGCTGTGTTGATGAACACAGAAGGAAAAATGTTTTGAAGTATTTTTTTTGATATTAGGATATAATATTTGCCAATTTTGAGGACTTCGTGAAAATGATATTACCTGCTGTGCTTGATGTAAAATCAGTTGTATATGGCGTGGAGGCTGTACTTTGCTCTGTCGCTTCAAGAGTGGTTGAACCTAGGAAAGTGTGAAATATACCCATTAAGCAAATGCCAGTCTTAATTTAATTAATGATATATCACGTACTCCGTAGCCTGACATTTTTAATTTCCATCTATCTTTTCCACGAAACTATTGCTACTATTAGGCCTGTTTATAATGATGTCATCAAGATAATACTCCTTTCCAGTTATCTACGTGCCGATATAAAAGTGATCAATACAATAGACGGAGTTTAATAATTACATGGGTTCTTGAAAACAATTATTGATCTTTTTAAAGATCCGTGAGTGGTGCAGGAAGGGTTTCAAAAGGATATTTGATTATTGATCGTCTTGAATTGCAAATTTATGTTTCCATGTGCGCTGCTGGAGATATAGAGCAAGCAATATGGTCATACATCCTTTCCGTTGTGTCTTCTCTCTAGAAATCATTCGATTAACTCAGATATGTAAATTTCTACAGTGTTTTTTTCCATGATATAGAACATATGTCAATATTGTATTTAATGAACATTGCAGGTTGAAAACTGTACCCTTAAATCATCAACGAAAAAAATCTTAATGTGTTTGAAAGGCAACAACAGGTTGTGCATTTTTTAATTGTCTATTTTGAAAAAGGAAACATGGAATCAGCTGGAGAAATGGACAATATGAAGAGTACTAAGATGAAAGAAATGTGTAAATATGATTTGGTGAGTGCATTGAATTTCTGATAAACGTGCACCCAATAAAGTTTACAAAATACTGTGTCATTGAAGTCATTCTCATCTGTAGACCCTCAAAAATGGCCATTTATTTAAAATTAAAGAAGTGAGAGTGTCCATTAATTGTTTTGAAATTCTGGAGACATATATCAATCCATTTAGGCAATTCCTTTTGAAACTCTCTGTGAAGTTAAGTTCTGAGTTGAATATCTATGCACCATCATGAAAATGTCTCTGCATTTTTAATATAAATCTTAGTACTGTTTAATATCCTTTCATATTTAAAATGTGGTTGGATTTTGATCACACAATATTTTCATAACTGCTGTGTTGATGAACACAGAAGGAAAAATGTTTTGAAGTATTTTTTTTGATATTAGGATATAATATTTGCCAATTTTGAGGACTTCGTGAAAATGATATTACCTGCTGTGCTTGATGTAAAATCAGTTGTATATGGCGTGGAGGCTGTACTTTGCTCTGTCACTTCAAGAGTGGTTGAACCTAGGAAAGTGTGAAATATACCCATTAAGCAAATGCCAGTCTTAATTTAATTAATGATATATCACGTACTCCGTAGCCTGACATTATTAATTTCCATCTATCTTTTCCACGAAACTATTGCTACTATTAGGCCTGTTTATAATGATGTCATCAAGATAATACTCCTTTCCAGTTATCTACGTGCCGATATAAAAGTGATCAATACAATAGACGGAGTTTAATAATTACATGGGTTCTTGAAAACAATTATTGATCTTTTTAAAGATCCGTGAGTGGTGCAGGAAGGGTTTCAAAAGGATATTTGATTATTGATCGTCTTGAATTGCAAATTTATGTTTCCATGTGCGCTGCTGGAGATATAGAGCAAGCAATATGGTCATACATCCTTTCCGTTGTGTCTTCTCTCTAGAAATCATTCGATTAACTCAGATATGTAAATTTCTACAGTGTTTTTTTCCATGATATAGAACATATGTCAATATTGTATTTAATGAACATTGCAGGTTGAAAACTGTACCCTTAAATCATCAACGAAAAAAATCTTAATGTGTTTGAAAGGCAACAACAGGTTGTGCATTGTTTAATTGTCTATTTTGAAAAAGGAAACATGGAATCAGCTGGAGAAATGGACAATATGAAGAGTACTAAGATGAAAGAAATGTGTAAATATGATTTGGTGAGTGCATTGAATTTCTGATAAACGTGCACCCAATAAAGTTTACAAAATACTGTGTCATTGAAGTCATTCTCATCTGTAGACCCTCAAAAATGGCCATTTATTTAAAATTAAAGAAGTGAGAGTGTCCATTAATTGTTTTGAAATTCTGGAGACATATATCAATCCATTTAGGCAATTCCTTTTGAAACTCTCTGTGAAGTTAAGTTCTGAGTTGAATATCTATGCACCATCATGAAAATGTCTCTGCATTTTTAATATAAATCTTAGTACTGTTTAATATCCTTTCATATTTAAAATGTGGTTGGATTTTGATCACACAATATTTTCATAACTGCTGTGTTGATGAACACAGAAGGAAAAATGTTTTGAAGTATTTTTTTTGATATTAGGATATAATATTTGCCAATTTTGAGGACTTCGTGAAAATGATATTACCTGCTGTGCTTGATGTAAAATCAGTTGTATATGGCGTGGAGGCTGTACTTTGCTCTGTCACTTCAAGAGTGGTTGAACCTAGGAAAGTGTGAAATATACCCATTAAGCAAATGCCAGTCTTAATTTAATTAATGATATATCACGTACTCCGTAGCCTGACATTATTAATTTCCATCTATCTTTTCCACGAAACTATTGCTACTATTAGGCCTGTTTATAATGATGTCATCAAGATAATACTCCTTTCCAGTTATCTACGTGCCGATATAAAAGTGATCAATACAATAGACGGAGTTTAATAATTACATGGGTTCTTGAAAACAATTATTGATCTTTTTAAAGATCCGTGAGTGGTGCAGGAAGGGTTTCAAAAGGATATTTGATTATTGATCGTCTTGAATTGCAAATTTATGTTTCCATGTGCGCTGCTGGAGATATAGAGCAAGCAATATGGTCATACATCCTTTCCGTTGTGACTTCTCTCTAGAAATCATTCGATTAACTCAGATATGTAAATTTCTACAGTGTTTTTTTCCATGATATAGAACATATGTCAATATTGTATTTAATGAACATTGCAGGTTGAAAACTGTACCCTTAAATCATCAACGAAAAAAATCTTAATGTGTTTGAAAGGCAACAACAGGTTGTGCATTTTTTAATTGTCGATTTTGAAAAAGGAAACATGGAATCGGCTGGAGAAATGGACAATATGAAGAGTACTAAGATGAAAGAAATGTTTAAATATGATTTGGTGAGTGCATTGAATTTCTGATAAACGTGCACCCAATAAAGTTTACAAAATACTGTGTCATTGAAGTCATTCTCATCTGTAGACCCTCAAAAATGGCCATTTATTTAAAATTAAAGAAGTGAGAGAGTCCATTAATTGTTTTGAAATTCTGGAGACATATATCAATCCATTTAGGCAATTCCTTTTGAAACTCTCTGTGAAGTTAAGTTCTGAGTTGAATATCTATGCACCATCATGAAAATGTCTCTGCATTTTTAATATAAATCTTAGTACTGTTTAACATCCTTTCATATTTAAAATGTGGTTGGATTTTGATCACACAATATTTTCATAACTGCTGTGTTGATGAACACAGAAGGAAAAATGTTTTGAAGTATTTTTTTTGATATTAGGATATAATATTTGCCAATTTTGAGGACTTCGTGAAAATGATTTTACCTGCTGTGCTTGATGTAAAATCAGTTGTATATGGCGTGGAGGCTGTACTTTGCTCTGTCGCTTCAAGAGTGGTTGAACCTAGGAAAGTGTGAAATATACCCATTAAGCAAATGCCAGTCTTAATTTAATTAATGATATATCACGTACTCCGTAGCCTGACATTATTAATTTCCATCTATCTTTTCCACGAAACTATTGCTACTATTAGGCCTGTTTATAATGATGTCATCAAGATAATACTCCTTTCCAGTTATCTATGTGCCGATATAAAAGTGATCAATACAATAGACGGAGTTTAATAATTACATGGGTTCTTGAAAACAATTATTGATCTTTTTAAAGATCCGTGAGTGGTGCAGGAAGGGTTTCAAAAGGATATTTGATTATTGATCGTCTTGAATTGCAAATTTATGTTTCCATGTGCGCTGCTGGAGATATAGAGCAAGCAATATGGTCATACATCCTTTCCGTTGTGTCTTCTCTCTAGAAATCATTCGATTAACTCAGATATGTAAATTTCTACAGTGTTTTTTTCCATGATATAGAACATATGTCAATATTGTATTTAATGAACATTGCAGGTTGAAAACTGTACCCTTAAATCATCAACGAAAAATGATCTTAATGTGTTTGAAAGGCTACAACAGGTTGTGCATTTTTTAATTGTCTATTTTGAAAAAGGAAACATGGAATCGGCTGGAGAAATGGACAATATGAAGAGTACTAAAATAGAAGAAATGTTTAAATATGATTTGGGGAGTGCATTGAATTTCTGATAAACGTGCACCCAATAAAGTTTACAAAATACTGTGTAATTGAAGTCATTCTCATCTGTAGACCCTCAAAATTGATGATTAATTTAAAATTAAACAAGTGAGAGAGTCCATTAATTGTTTTGAAATTCTGGAGACATATATCAATCCATTTAGGCAATTCCTTTTTACACTCTCTGTGAATTTGATTTCTGAGTTGAACATCTATGCACCATCATGAAAATGTCTCTGCATTGTTAATATAAATCTTAGTACTGTTTAACATCCTTTCATATTTAAAATGTGGTTGGATTTTGATCACACAATATTTTCATAACTGCTGTGTTGATGAACACAGAAGGAAAAATGTTTTGAAGTATTTTTTTTGATATTAGGATATAATATTTGCCAATTTTGAGGACTTCGTGAAAATGATATTACCTGCTGTGCTTGATGTAAAATCAGTTGTATATGGCGTGGAAGCTGTACTTTGCTCTGTCGCTTCAAGAGTGGTTGAACCTAGGAAAGTGTGAAATATACGCATTAAGCAAATGCCAGTCTTAATTTAATTAATGATATATCACGTACTCCGTAGCCTGACATTATTAATTTCCATCTATCTTTTCCACGAAACTATTGCTACTATTAGGCCTGTTTATAATGATGTCATCAAGATAATACTCCTTTCCAGTTATCTACGTGCCGATATAAAAGTGATCAATACAATAGACGGAGTTTAATAATTACATGGGTTCTTGAAAACAATTATTGATCTTTTTAAAGATCCGTGAGTGGTGCAGGAAGGGTTTCAAAAGGATATTTGATTATTGATCGTCTTGAATTGCAAATTTATGTTTCCATGTGCGCTGCTGGAGATATAGAGCAAGCAATATGGTCATACATCCTTTCCGTTGTGTCTTCTCTCTAGAAATCCTTCGATTAACTCAGATATGTAAATTTCTACAGTGTTTTTTTCCATGATATAGAACATATGTCAATATTGTATTTAATGAACATTGCAGGTTGAAAACTGTACCCTTAAATCATCAACGAAAAAAATCTTAATGTGTTTGAAAGGCAACAACAGGTTGTGCATTTTTTAATTGTCTATTTTGAAAAAGGAAACATGGAATCGGCTGGAGAAATGGACAATATGAAGAGTACTAAGATGAAAGAAATGTATAAATATGATTTGGTGAGTGCATTGAATTTCTGATAAACGTGCACCCAATAAAGTTTACAAAATACTGTGTAATTGAAGTCATTCTCATCTGTAGACCCTCAAAAATGGCCATTTATTTAAAATTAAAGAAGTGAGAGTGTCCATTAATTGTTTTGAAATTCTGGAGACATATATCAATCCATTTAGGCAATTCCTTTTGAAACTCTCTGTGAAGTTAAGTTCTGAGTTGAATATCTATGCACCATCATGAAAATGTCTCTGCATTTTTAATATAAATCTTAGTACTGTTTAATATCCTTTCATATTTAAAATGTGGTTGGATTTTGATCACACAATATTTTCATAACTGCTGTGTTGATGAACACAGAAGGAAAAATGTTTTGAAGTATTTTTTTTGATATTAGGATATAATATTTGCCAATTTTGAGGACTTCGTGAAAATGATATTACCTGCTGTGCTTGATGTAAAATCAGTTGTATATGGCGTGGAGGCTGTACTTTGCTCTGTCACTTCAAGAGTGGTTGAACCTAGGAAAGTGTGAAATATACCCATTAAGCAAATGCCAGTCTTAATTTAATTAATGATATATCACGTACTCCGTAGCCTGACATTATTAATTTCCATCTATCTTTTCCACGAAACTATTGCTACTATTAGGCCTGTTTATAATGATGTCATCAAGATAATACTCCTTTCCAGTTATCTACGTGCCGATATAAAAGTGATCAATACAATAGACGGAGTTTAATAATTACATGGGTTCTTGAAAACAATTATTGATCTTTTTAAAGATCCGTGAGTGGTGCAGGAAGGGTTTCAAAAGGATATTTGATTATTGATCGTCTTGAATTGCAAATTTATGTTTCCATGTGCGCTGCTGGAGATATAGAGCAAGCAATATGGTCATACATCCTTTCCGTTGTGTCTTCTCTCTAGAAATCATTCGATTAACTCATATATGTAAATTTCTACAGTGTTTTTTTCCATGATATAGAACATATGTCAATATTGTATTTAATGAACATTGCAGGTTGAAAACTGTACCCTTAAATCATCAACGAAAAAAATCTTAATGTGTTTGAAAGGCAACAACAGGTTGTGCATTTTTTAATTGTCGATTTTGAAAAAGGAAACATGGAATCGGCTGGAGAAATGGACAATATGAAGAGTACTAAGATGAAAGAAATGTTTAAATATGATTTGGTGAGTGCATTGAATTTCTGATAAACGTGCACCCAATAAAGTTTACAAAATACTGTGTCATTGAAGTCATTCTCATCTGTAGACCCTCAAAAATGGCCATTTATTTAAAATTAAAGAAGTGAGAGAGTCCATTAATTGTTTTGAAATTCTGGAGACATATATCAATCCATTTAGGCAATTCCTTTTGAAACTCTCTGTGAAGTTAAGTTCTGAGTTGAATATCTATGCACCATCATGAAAATGTCTCTGCATTTTTAATATAAATCTTAGTACTGTTTAACATCCTTTCATATTTAAAATGTGGTTGGATTTTGATCACACAATATTTTCATAACTGCTGTGTTGATGAACACAGAAGGAAAAATGTTTTGAAGTATTTTTTTTGATATTAGGATATAATATTTGCCAATTTTGAGGACTTCGTGAAAATGATTTTACCTGCTGTGCTTGATGTAAAATCAGTTGTATATGGCGTGGAGGCTGTACTTTGCTCTGTCGC
The DNA here is from genome assembly GCF_030144855.1 of Hypanus sabinus. NCBI lineage: Eukaryota > Metazoa > Chordata > Chondrichthyes > Myliobatiformes > Dasyatidae > Hypanus > Hypanus sabinus. The sequence continues at coordinate 38,437,186 of NC_082707.1, forward strand.
TTCAAGAGTGGTTGAACCTAGGAAAGTGTGAAATATACCCATTAAGCAAATGCCAGTCTTAATTTAATTAATGATATATCACGTACTCCGTAGCCTGACATTATTAATTTCCATCTATCTTTTCCACGAAACTATTGCTACTATTAGGCCTGTTTATAATGATGTCATCAAGATAATACTCCTTTCCAGTTATCTATGTGCCGATATAAAAGTGATCAATACAATAGACGGAGTTTAATAATTACATGGGTTCTTGAAAACAATTATTGATCTTTTTAAAGATCCGTGAGTGGTGCAGGAAGGGTTTCAAAAGGATATTTGATTATTGATCGTCTTGAATTGCAAATTTATGTTTCCATGTGCGCTGCTGGAGATATAGAGCAAGCAATATGGTCATACATCCTTTCCGTTGTGTCTTCTCTCTAGAAATCATTCGATTAACTCAGATATGTAAATTTCTACAGTGTTTTTTTCCATGATATAGAACATATGTCAATATTGTATTTAATGAACATTGCAGGTTGAAAACTGTACCCTTAAATCATCAACGAAAAATGATCTTAATGTGTTTGAAAGGCTACAACAGGTTGTGCATTTTTTAATTGTCTATTTTGAAAAAGGAAACATGGAATCGGCTGGAGAAATGGACAATATGAAGAGTACTAAAATAGAAGAAATGTTTAAATATGATTTGGGGAGTGCATTGAATTTCTGATAAACGTGCACCCAATAAAGTTTACAAAATACTGTGTAATTGAAGTCATTCTCATCTGTAGACCCTCAAAATTGATGATTAATTTAAAATTAAACAAGTGAGAGAGTCCATTAATTGTTTTGAAATTCTGGAGACATATATCAATCCATTTAGGCAATTCCTTTTTACACTCTCTGTGAATTTGATTTCTGAGTTGAACATCTATGCACCATCATGAAAATGTCTCTGCATTGTTAATATAAATCTTAGTACTGTTTAACATCCTTTCATATTTAAAATGTGGTTGGATTTTGATCACACAATATTTTCATAACTGCTGTGTTGATGAACACAGAAGGAAAAATGTTTTGAAGTATTTTTTTTGATATTAGGATATAATATTTGCCAATTTTGAGGACTTCGTGAAAATGATATTACCTGCTGTGCTTGATGTAAAATCAGTTGTATATGGCGTGGAAGCTGTACTTTGCTCTGTCGCTTCAAGAGTGGTTGAACCTAGGAAAGTGTGAAATATACGCATTAAGCAAATGCCAGTCTTAATTTAATTAATGATATATCACGTACTCCGTAGCCTGACATTATTAATTTCCATCTATCTTTTCCACGAAACTATTGCTACTATTAGGCCTGTTTATAATGATGTCATCAAGATAATACTCCTTTCCAGTTATCTACGTGCCGATATAAAAGTGATCAATACAATAGACGGAGTTTAATAATTACATGGGTTCTTGAAAACAATTATTGATCTTTTTAAAGATCCGTGAGTGGTGCAGGAAGGGTTTCAAAAGGATATTTGATTATTGATCGTCTTGAATTGCAAATTTATGTTTCCATGTGCGCTGCTGGAGATATAGAGCAAGCAATATGGTCATACATCCTTTCCGTTGTGTCTTCTCTCTAGAAATCCTTCGATTAACTCAGATATGTAAATTTCTACAGTGTTTTTTTCCATGATATAGAACATATGTCAATATTGTATTTAATGAACATTGCAGGTTGAAAACTGTACCCTTAAATCATCAACGAAAAAAATCTTAATGTGTTTGAAAGGCAACAACAGGTTGTGCATTTTTTAATTGTCTATTTTGAAAAAGGAAACATGGAATCGGCTGGAGAAATGGACAATATGAAGAGTACTAAGATGAAAGAAATGTATAAATATGATTTGGTGAGTGCATTGAATTTCTGATAAACGTGCACCCAATAAAGTTTACAAAATACTGTGTAATTGAAGTCATTCACATCTGTAGACCCTCAAAATTGATGATTAATTTAAAATTAAACTAGTGAGAGAGTCCATTAATTGTTTTGAAATTCTGGAGACATATATCAATCCATTTAGGCAATTCCTTTTTACACTCTCTGTGAATTTGATTTCTGAGTTGAACATCTATGCACCATCATGAAAACGTCCCTGCATTGTTAATATAAATCTTAGTACTGTCTAACATCCTTTCATATTTAAAATGTGGTTGGATTTTGATCACACAATATTTTCATAACTGCTGTGTTGATGAACACAGAAGGAAAAATGTTTTGAAGTATTTTTTTTGATATTAGGATATAATATTTGCCAATTTTGAGGACTTCGTGAAAATGATATTACCTGCTGTGCTTGATGTAAAATCAGTTGTATATGGCGTGGAGGCTGTACTTTGCTCTGTCGCTTCAAGAGTGGTTGAACCTAGGAAAGTGTGAAATATACCCATTAAGCAAATGCCAGTCTTAATTTAATTAATGATATATCACGTACTCCGTAGCCTGACATTATTAATTTCCATCTATCTTTTCCACGAAACTATTGCTACTATTAGGCCTGTTTATAATGATGTCATCAAGATAATACTCCTTTCCAGTTATCTACGTGCCGATATAAAAGTGATCAATACAATAGACGGAGTTTAATAATTACATGGGTTCTTGAAAACAATTATTGATCTTTTTAAAGATCCGTGAGTGGTGCAGGAAGGGTTTCAAAAGGATATTTGATTATTGATCGTCTTGAATTGCAAATTTATGTTTCCATGTGCGCTGCTGGAGATATAGAGCAAGCAAAATGGTCATACATCCTTTCCGTTGTGTCTTCTCTCTAGAAATCATTCGATTAACTCAGATATGTAAATTTCTACAGTGTTTTTTTCCATGATATAGAACATATGTCAATATTGTATTTAATGAACATTGCAGGTTGAAAACTGTACCCTTAAATCATCAACGAAAAAAGATCTTAATGTGTTTGAAAGGCAACAACAGGTTGTGCATTTTTGAATTGTCTATTTTGAAAAAGGAAACATGGAATCGGCTGGAGAAATGGACAATATGAAGAGTACTAAGATGAAAGAAATGTTTAAATATGATTTGGTGAGTGCATTGAATTTCTGATAAACGTGCACCCAATAAAGTTTACAAAATACTGTGTCATTGAAGTCATTCTCATCTGTAGACCCTCAAAATTGATGATTAATTTAAAATTAAACAAGTGAGAGAGTCCATTAATTGTTTTGAAATTCTGGAGACATATATCAATCCATTTAGGCAATTCCTTTTTACACTCTCTGTGAATTTGATTTCTGAGTTGAACATCTATGCACCATCATGAAAATGTCTCTGCATTGTTAATATAAATCTTAGTACTGTTTAACATCCTTTCATATTTAAAATGTGGTTGGATTTTGATCACACAATATTTTCATAACTGCTGTGTTGATGAACACAGAAGGAAAAATGTTTTGAAGTATTTTTTTTGATATTAGGATATAATATTTGCCAATTTTGAGGACTTCGTGAAAATGATATTACCTGCTGTGCTTGATGTAAAATCAGTTGTATATGGCGTGGAGGCTGTACTTTGCTCTGTCGCTTCAAGAGTGGTTGAACCTAGGAAAGTGTGAAATATACCCATTAAGCAAATGCCAGTCTTAATTTAATTAATGATATATCACGTACTCCGTAGCCAGACATTATTAATTTCCATCTATCTTTTCCACGAAACTATTGCTACTATTAGGCCTGTTTATAATGATGTCATCAAGATAATACTCCTTTCCAGTTATCTACGTGCCGATATAAAAGTGATCAATACAATAGACGGAGTTTAATAATTACATGGGTTCTTGAAAACAATTATTGATCTTTTTAAAGATCCGTGAGTGGTGCAGGAAGGGTTTCAAAAGGATATTTGATTATTGATCGTCTTGAATTGCAAATTTATGTTTCCATGTGCGCTGCTGGAGATATAGAGCAAGCAATATGGTCATACATCCTTTCCGTTGTGTCTTCTCTCTAGAAATCATTCAATTAACTCAGATATGTAAATTTCTACAGTGTTTTTTTCCATGATATAGAACATATGTCAATATTGTATTTAATGAACATTCCAGGTTGAAAACTGTACCCTTAAATCATCAACGAAAAAAATCTTAATGTGTTTGAAAGGCAACAACAGGTTGTGCATTTTTTAATTGTCTATTTTGAAAAAGGAAACATGGAATCGGCTGGAGAAATGGACAATATGAAGAGTACTAAAATAGAAGAAATGTTTAAATATGATTTGGGGAGTGCATTGAATTTCTGATAAACGTGCACCCAATAAAGTTTACAAAATACTGTGTAATTGAAGTCATTCTCATCTGTAGACCCTCAAAATTGATGATTAATTTAAAATTAAAGAAGTGAGAGAGTCCATTAATTGTTTTGAAATTCTGGAGACATATATCAATCCATTTAGGCAATTCCTTTTTACACTCTCTGTGAATTTGATTTCTGAGTTGAACATCTATGCACCATCATGAAAATGTCTCTGCATTGTTAATATAAATCTTAGTACTGTTTAACATCCTTTCATATTTAAAATGTGGTTGGATTTTGATCACACAATATTTTCATAACTGCTGTGTTGATGAACACAGAAGGAAAAATGTTTTGAAGTATTTTTTTTGATATTAGGATATAATATTTGCCAATTTTGAGGACTTCGTGAAAATGATATTACCTGCTGTGCTTGATGTAAAATCAGTTGTATATGGCGTGGAGGCTGTACTTTGCTCTGTCGCTTCAAGAGTGGTTGAACCTAGGAAAGTGTGAAATATACCCATTAAGCAAATGCCAGTCTTAATTTAATTAATGATATATCACGTACTCCGTAGCCTGACATTATTAATTTCCATCTATCTTTTCCACGAAACTATTGCTACTATTAGGCCTGTTTATAATGATGTCATCAAGATAATACTCCTTTCCAGTTATCTACGTGCCGATATAAAAGTGATCAATACAATAGACGGAGTTTAATAATTACATGGGTTCTTGAAAACAATTATTGATCTTTTTAAAGATCCGTGAGTGGTGCAGGAAGGGTTTCAAAAGGATATTTGATTATTGATCGTCTTGAATTGCAAATTTATGTTTCCATGTGCGCTGCTGGAGATATAGAGCAAGCAATATGGTCATACATCCTTTCCGTTGTGTCTTCTCTCTAGAAATCATTCGATTAACTCAGATATGTAAATTTCTACAGTGTTTTTTTCCATGATATAGAACATATGTCAATATTGTATTTAATGAACATTCCAGGTTGAAAACTGTACCCTTAAATCATCAACGAAAAAAATCTTAATGTGTTTGAAAGGCAACAACAGGTTGTGCATTTTTTAATTGTCTATTTTGAAAAAGGAAACATGGAATCGGCTGGAGAAATGGACAATATGAAGAGTACTAAAATAGAAGAAATGTTTAAATATGATTTGGGGAGTGCATTGAATTTCTGATAAACGTGCACCCAATAAAGTTTACAAAATACTGTGTAATTGAAGTCATTCTCATCTGTAGACCCTCAAAATTGATGATTAATTTAAAATTAAAGAAGTGAGAGAGTCCATTAATTGTTTTGAAATTCTGGAGACATATATCAATCCATTTAGGCAATTCCTTTTTACACTCTCTGTGAATTTGATTTCTGAGTTGAACATCTATGCACCATCATGAAAATGTCTCTGCATTGTTAATATAAATCTTAGTACTGTTTAACATCCTTTCATATTTAAAATGTGGTTGGATTTTGATCACACAATATTTTCATAACTGCTGTGTTGATGAACACAGAAGGAAAAATGTTTTGAAGTATTTTTTTTGATATTAGGATATAATATTTGCCAATTTTGAGGACTTCGTGAAAATGATATTACCTGCTGTGCTTGATGTAAAATCAGTTGTATATGGCGTGGAGGCTGTACTTTGCTCTGTCGCTTCAAGAGTGGTTGAACCTAGGAAAGTGTGAAATATACCCATTAAGCAAATGCCAGTCTTAATTTAATTAATGATATATCACGTACTCCGTAGCCTGACATTATTAATTTCCATCTATCTTTTCCACGAAACTATTGCTACTATTAGGCCTGTTTATAATGATGTCATCAAGATAATACTCCTTTCCAGTTATCTACGTGCCGATATAAAAGTGATCAATACAATAGACGGAGTTTAATAATTACATGGGTTCTTGAAAACAATTATTGATCTTTTTAAAGATCCGTGAGTGGTGCAGGAAGGGTTTCAAAAGGATATTTGATTATTGATCGTCTTGAATTGCAAATTTATGTTTCCATGTGCGCTGCTGGAGATATAGAGCAAGCAATATGGTCATACATCCTTTCCGTTGTGTCTTCTCTCTAGAAATCATTCGATTAACTCAGATATGTAAATTTCTACAGTGTTTTTTTCCATGATATAGAACATATGTCAATATTGTATTTAATGAACATTGCAGGTTGAAAACTGTACCCTTAAATCATCAACGAAAAAAGATCTTAATGTGTTTGAAAGGCAACAACAGGTTGTGCATTTTTGAATTGTCTATTTTGAAAAAGGAAACATGGAATCGGCTGGAGAAATGGACAATATGAAGAGTACTAAGATGAAAGAAATGTTTAAATATGATTTGGTGAGTGCATTGAATTTCTGATAAACGTGCACCCAATAAAGTTTACAAAATACTGTGTAATTGAAGTCATTCTCATCTGTAGACCCTCAAAATTGATGATTAATTTAAAATTAAACAAGTGAGAGAGTCCATTAATTGTTTTGAAATTCTGGAGACATATATCAATCCATTTAGGCAATTCCTTTTTACACTCTCTGTGAATTTGATTTCTGAGTTGAACATCTATGCACCATCATGAAAATGTCTCTGCATTGTTAATATAAATCTTAGTACTGTTTAACATCCTTTCATATTTAAAATGTGGTTGGATTTTGATCACACAATATTTTCATAACTGCTGTGTTGATGAACACAGAAGGAAAAATGTTTTGAAGTATTTTTTTTGATATTAGGATATAATATTTGCCAATTTTGAGGACTTCGTGAAAATGATATTACCTGCTGTGCTTGATGTAAAATCAGTTGTATATGGCGTGGAGGCTGTACTTTGCTCTGTCGCTTCAAGAGTGGTTGAACCTAGGAAAGTGTGAAATATACCCATTAAGCAAATGCCAGTCTTAATTTAATTAATGATATATCACGTACTCCGTAGCCTGACATTATTAATTTCCATCTATCTTTTCCACGAAACTATTGCTACTATTAGGCCTGTTTATAATGATGTCATCAAGATAATACTCCTTTCCAGTTATCTACGTGCCGATATAAAAGTGATCAATACAATAGACGGAGTTTAATAATTACATGGGTTCTTGAAAACAATTATTGATCTTTTTAAAGATCCGTGAGTGGTGCAGGAAGGGTTTCAAAAGGATATTTGATTATTGATCGTCTTGAATTGCAAATTTATGTTTCCATGTGCGCTGCTGGAGATATAGAGCAAGCAATATGGTCATACATCCTTTCCGTTGTGTCTTCTCTCTAGAAATCATTCGATTAACTCAGATATGTAAATTTCTACAGTGTTTTTTTCCATGATATAGAACATATGTCAATATTGTATTTAATGAACATTGCAGGTTGAAAACTGTACCCTTAAATCATCAACGAAAAAAGATCTTAATGTGTTTGAAAGGCAACAACAGGTTGTGCATTTTTGAATTGTCTATTTTGAAAAAGGAAACATGGAATCGGCTGGAGAAATGGACAATATGAAGAGTACTAAGATGAAAGAAATGTTTAAATATGATTTGGTGAGTGCATTGAATTTCTGATAAACGTGCACCCAATAAAGTTTACAAAATACTGTGTCATTGAAGTCATTCTCATCTGTAGACCCTCAAAAATGGCCATTTATTTAAAATTAAAGAAGTGAGAGAGTCCATTAATTGTTTTGAAATTCTGGAGACATATATCAATCCATTTAGGCAATTCCTTTTGAAACTCTCTGTGAAGTTAAGTTCTGAGTTGAATATCTATGCACCATCATGAAAATGTCTCTGCATTTTTAATATAAATCTTAGTACTGTTTAACATCCTTTCATATTTAAAATGTGGTTGGATTTTGATCACACAATATTTTCATAACTGCTGTGTTGATGAACACAGAAGGAAAAATGTTTTGAAGTATTTTTTTTGATATTAGGATATAATATTTGCCAATTTTGAGGACTTCGTGAAAATGATATTACCTGCTGTGCTTGATGTAAAATCAGTTGTATATGGCGTGGAGGCTGTACTTTGCTCTGTCGCTTCTAGAGTGGTTGAACCTAGGAAAGTGTGAAATATACCCATTAAGCAAATGCCAGTCTTAATTTAATTAATGATATATCACGTACTCCGTAGCCTGACATTATTAATTTCCATCTATCTTTTCCACGAAACTATTGCTACTATTAGGCCTGTTTATAATGATGTCATCAAGATAATACTCCTTTCCAGTTATCTACGTGCCGATATAAAAGTGATCAATACAATAGACGGAGTTTAATAATTACATGGGTTCTTGAAAACAATTATTGATCTTTTTAAAGATCCGTGAGTGGTGCAGGAAGGGTTTCAAAAGGATATTTGATTATTGATCGTCTTGAATTGCAAATTTATGTTTCCATGTGCGCTGCTGGAGATATAGAGCAAGCAATATGGTCATACATCCTTTCCGTTGTGTCTTCTCTCTAGAAATCATTCGATTAACTCAGATATGTAAATTTTTACAGTGTTTTTTTCCATGATATAGAACATATGTCAATATTGTATTTAATGAACATTGCAGGTTGAAAACTGTACCCTTAAATCATCAACGAAAAAAATCTTAATGTGCTTGAAAGGCAACAACAGGTTGTGCATTTTTTAATTGTCTATTTTGAAAAAGGAAACATGGAATCGGCTGGAGAAATGGACAATATGAAGAGTACTAAGATGAAAGAAATGTTTAAATATGATTTGGTGAGTGCATTGAATTTCTGATAAACGTGCACCCAATAAAGTTTACAAAATACTGTGTAATTGAAGTCATTCTCATCTGTAGACCCTCAAAATTGATGATTAATTTAAAATTAAACAAGTGAGAGAGTCCATTAATTGTTTTGAAATTCTGGAGACATATATCAATCCATTTAGGCAATTCCTTTTTACACTCTCTGTGAATTTGATTTCTGAGTTGAACATCTATGCACCATCATGAAAATGTCTCTGCATTGTTAATATAAATCTTAGTACTGTTTAACATCCTTTCATATTTAAAATGTGGTTGGATTTTGATGACACAATATTTTCATAACTGCTGTGTTGATGAACACAGAAGGAAAAATGTTTTGAAGTATTTTTTTTGATATTAGGATATAATATTTGCCAATTTTGAGGACTTCGTGAAAATGATATTACCTGCTGTGCTTGATGTAAAATCAGTTGTATATGGCGTGGAGGCTGTACTTTGCTCTGTCGCTTCAAGAGTGGTTGAACCTAGGAAAGTGTGAAATATACCCATTAAGCAAATGCCAGTCTTAATTTAATTAATGATATATCACGTACTCCGTAGCCTGACATTATTAATTTCCATCTATCTTTTCCACGAAACTATTGCTACTATTAGGCCTGTTTATAATGATGTCATCAAGATAATACTCCTTTTTCAGTTATCTACGTGCCGATATAAAAGTGATCAATACAATAGACGGAGTTTAATAATTACATGGGTTCTTGAAAACAATTATTGATCTTTTTAAAGATCCGTGAGTGGTGCAGGAAGGGTTTCAAAAGGATATTTGATTATTGATCGTCTTGAATTGCAAATTTATGTTTCCATGTGCGCTGCTGGAGATATAGAGCAAGCAATATGGTCATACATCCTTTCCGTTGTGTCTTCTCTCTAGAAATCATTCGATTAACTCAGATATGTAAATTTTTACAGTGTTTTTTTCCATGATATAGAACATATGTCAATATTGTATTTAATGAACATTGCAGGTTGAAAACTGTACCCTTAAATCATCAACGAAAAAAATCTTAATGTGTTTGAAAGGCAACAACAGGTTGTGCATTTTTTAATTGTCTATTTTGAAAAAGGAAACATGGAATCGGCTGGAGAAATGGACAATATGAAGAGTACTAAGATGAAAGAAATGTTTAAATATGATTTGGTGAGTGCATTGAATTTCTGATAAACGTGCACCCAATAAAGTTTACAAAATACTGTGTAATTGAAGTCATTCTCATCTGTAGACCCTCAAAATTGATGATTAATTTAAAATTAAACAAGTGAGAGAGTCCATTAATTGTTTTGAAATTCTGGAGACATATATCAATCCATTTAGGCAATTCCTTTTTACACTCTCTGTGAATTTGATTTCTGAGTTGAACATCTATGCACCATCATGAAAATGTCTCTGCATTGTTAATATAAATCTTAGTACTGTTTAACATCCTTTCATATTTAAAATGTGGTTGGATTTTGATGACACAATATTTTCATAACTGCTGTGTTGATGAACACAGAAGGAAAAATGTTTTGAAGTATTTTTTTTGATATTAGGATATAATATTTGCCAATTTTGAGGACTTCGTGAAAATGATATTACCTGCTGTGCTTGATGTAAAATCAGTTGTATATGGCGTGGAGGCTGTACTTTGCTCTGTCGCTTCAAGAGTGGTTGAACCTAGGAAAGTGTGAAATATACCCATTAAGCAAATGCCAGTCTTAATTTAATTAATGATATATCACGTACTCCGTAGCCTGACATTATTAATTTCCATCTATCTTTTCCACGAAACTATTGCTACTATTAGGCCTGTTTATAATGATGTCATCAAGATAATACTCCTTTCCAGTTATCTACGTGCCGATATAAAAGTGATCAATACAATAGACGGAGTTTAATAATTACATGGGTTCTTGAAAACAATTATTGATCTTTTTAAAGATCCGTGAGTGGTGCAGGAAGGGTTTCAAAAGGATATTTGATTATTGATCGTCTTGAATTGCAAATTTATGTTTCCATGTGCGCTGCTGGAGATATAGAGCAAGCAATATGGTCATACATCCTTTCCGTTGCGTCTTCTCTCTAGAAATCATTCGATTAACTCAGATATGTAAATTTCTACAGTGTTTTTTTCCATGATATAGAACATATGTCAATATTGTATTTAATGAACATTGCAGGTTGAAAACTGTACCCTTAAATCATCAACGAAAAAAATCTTAATGTGTTTGAAAGGCAACAACAGGTTGTGCATTTTTGAATTGTCTATTTTGAAAAAGGAAACATGGAATCGGCTGGAGAAATGGACAATATGAAGAGTACTAAGATGAGAGAAATGTTTAAATATGATTTGGTGAGTGCATTGAATTTCTGATAAACGTGCACCCAATAAAGTTTACAAAATACTGTGTAATTGAAGTCATTCTCATCTGTAGACCCTCAAAATTGATGATTAATTTAAAATTAAACAAGTGAGAGAGTCCATTAATTGTTTTGAAATTCTGGAGACATATATCAATCCATTTAGGCAATTCCTTTTTACACTCTCTGTGAATTTGATTTCTGAGTTGAACATCTATGCACCATCATGAAAATGTCTCTGCATTGTTAATATAAATCTTAGTACTGTTTAACATCCTTTCATATTTAAAATGTGGTTGGATTTTGATCACACAATATTTTCATAACTGCTGTGTTGATGAACACAGAAGGAAAAATGTTTTGAAGTATTTTTTTTGATATTAGGATATAATATTTGCCAATTTTGAGGACTTCGTAAAAATGATATTACCTGCTGTGCTTGATGTAAAATCAGTTGTATATGGCGTGGAGGCTGTACTTTGCTCTGTCGCTTCAAGAGTGGTTGAACCTAGGAAAGTGTGAAATATACCCATTAAGCAAATGCCAGTCTTAATTTAATTAATGATATATCACGTACTCCGTAGCCTGACATTTTTAATTTCCATCTATCTTTTCCACGAAACTATTGCTACTATTAGGCCTGTTTATAATGATGTCATCAAGATAATACTCCTTTCCAGTTATCTACGTGCCGATATAAAAGTGATCAATACAATAGACGGAGTTTAATAATTACATGGGTTCTTGAAAACAATTATTGATCTTTTTAAAGATCCGTGAGTGGTGCAGGAAGGGTTTCAAAAGGATATTTGATTATTGATCGTCTTGAATTGCAAATTTATGTTTCCATGTGCGCTGCTGGAGATATAGAGCAAGCAATATGGTCATACATCCTTTCCGTTGTGTCTTCTCTCTAGAAATCATTCGATTAACTCAGATATGTAAATTTCTACAGTGTTTTTTTCCATGATATAGAACATATGTCAATATTGTATTTAATGAACATTGCAGGTTGAAAACTGTACCCTTAAATCATCAACGAAAAAAATCTTAATGTGTTTGAAAGGCAACAACAGGTTGTGCATTTTTGAATTGTCTATTTTGAAAAAGGAAACATGGAATCGGCTGGAGAAATGGACAATATGAAGAGTACTAAGATGAAAGAAATGTTTAAATATGATTTGGTGAGTGCATTGAATTTCTGATAAACGTGCACCCAATAAAGTTTACAAAATACTGTGTCATTGAAGTCATTCACATCTGTAGACCCTCAAAATTGATGATTAATTTAAAATTAAACAAGTGAGAGAGTCCATTAATTGTTTTGAAATTCTGGAGACATATATCAATCCATTTAGGCAATTCCTTTTTACACTCTCTGTGAAGTTGAGTTCTGAGTTGAACATCTATGCACCATCATGAAAATGTCTCTGCATTGTTAATATAAATCTTATCCTTTCATATTTAAAATGTGGTTGGATTTTGATCACACAATATTTTCATAACTGCTGTGTTGATGAACACAGAAGGAAAAATGTTTTGAAGTATTTTTTTTGATATTAGGATATAATATTTGCCAATTTTGAGGACTTCGTGAAAATGATATTACCTGCTGTGCTTGATGTAAAATCAGTTGTATATGGCGTGGAGGCTGTACTTTGCTCTGTCGCTTCAAGAGTGGTTGAACCTAGGAAAGTGTGAAATATACCCATTAAGCAAATGCCAGTCTTAATTTAATTAATGATATATCACGTACTCCGTAGCCTGACATTATTAATTTCCATCTATCTTTTCCACGAAACTATTGCTACTATTAGGCCTGTTTATAATGATGTCATCAAGATAATACTCCTTTCCAGTTATCTACGTGCCGATATAAAAGTGATCAATACAATAGACGGAGTTTAATAATTACATGGGTTCTTGAAAACAATTATTGATCTTTTTAAAGATCCGTGAGTGGTGCAGGAAGGGTTTCAAAAGGATATTTGATTATTGATCGTCTTGAATTGCAAATTTATGTTTCCATGTGCGCTGCTGGAGATATAGAGCAAGCAATATGGTCATACATCCTTTCCGTTGTGTCTTCTCTCTAGAAATCATTCGATTAACTCAGATATGTAAATTTCTACAGTGTTTTTTTCCATGATATAGAACATATGTCAATATTGTATTTAATGAACATTCCAGGTTGAAAACTGTACCCTTAAATCATCAACGAAAAAAATCTTAATGTGTTTGAAAGGCAACAACAGGTTGTGCATTTTTTAATTGTTTATTTTGAAAAAGGAAACATGGAATCGGCTGGAGAAATGGACAATATGAAGAGTACTAAAATAGAAGAAATGTTTAAATATGATTTGGGGAGTGCATTGAATTTCTGATAAACGTGCACCCAATAAAGTTTACAAAATACTGTGTAATTGAAGTCATTCTCATCTGTAGACCCTCAAAATTGATGATTAATTTAAAATTAAAGAAGTGAGAGAGTCCATTAATTGTTTTGAAATTCTGGAGACATATATCAATCCATTTAGGCAATTCCTTTTTACACTCTCTGTGAATTTGATTTCTGAGTTGAACATCTATGCACCATCATGAAAATGTCTCTGCATTGTTAATATAAATCTTAGTACTGTTTAACATCCTTTCATATTTAAAATGTGGTTGGATTTTGATCACACAATATTTTCATAACTGCTGTGTTGATGAACACAGAAGGAAAAATGTTTTGAAGTATTTTTTTTGATATTAGGATATAATATTTGCCAATTTTGAGGACTTCGTGAAAATGATATTACCTGCTGTGCTTGATGTAAAATCAGTTGTATATGGCGTGGAGGCTGTACTTTGCTCTGTCGCTTCAAGAGTGGTTGAACCTAGGAAAGTGTGAAATATACCCATTAAGCAAATGCCAGTCTTAATTTAATTAATGATATATCACGTACTCCGTAGCCTGACATTATTAATTTCCATCTATCTTTTCCACGAAACTATTGCTACTATTAGGCCTGTTTATAATGATGTCATCAAGATAATACTCCTTTCCAGTTATCTACGTGCCGATATAAAAGTGATCAATACAATAGACGGAGTTTAATAATTACATGGGTTCTTGAAAACAATTATTGATCTTTTTAAAGATCCGTGAGTGGTGCAGGAAGGGTTTCAAAAGGATATTTGATTATTGATCGTCTTGAATTGCAAATTTATGTTTCCATGTGCGCTGCTGGAGATATAGAGCAAGCAATATGGTCATACATCCTTTCCGTTGTGTCTTCTCTCTAGAAATCATTCGATTAACTCAGATATGTAAATTTCTACAGTGTTTTTTTCCATGATATAGAACATATGTCAATATTGTATTTAATGAACATTGCAGGTTGAAAACTGTACCCTTAAATCATCAACGAAAAAAGATCTTAATGTGTTTGAAAGGCAACAACAGGTTGTGCATTTTTGAATTGTCTATTTTGAAAAAGGAAACATGGAATCGGCTGGAGAAATGGACAATATGAAGAGTACTAAGATGAAAGAAATGTTTAAATATGATTTGGTGAGTGCATTGAATTTCTGATAAACGTGCACCCAATAAAGTTTACAAAATACTGTGTAATTGAAGTCATTCTCATCTGTAGACCCTCAAAATTGATGATTAATTTAAAATTAAACAAGTGAGAGAGTCCATTAATTGTTTTGAAATTCTGGAGACATATATCAATCCATTTAGGCAATTCCTTTTTACACTCTCTGTGAATTTGATTTCTGAGTTGAACATCTATGCACCATCATGAAAATGTCTCTGCATTGTTAATATAAATCTTAGTACTGTTTAACATCCTTTCATATTTAAAATGTGGTTGGATTTTGATCACACAATATTTTCATAACTGCTGTGTTGATGAACACAGAAGGAAAAATGTTTTGAAGTATTTTTTTTGATATTAGGATATAATATTTGCCAATTTTGAGGACTTCGTGAAAATGATATTACCTGCTGTGCTTGATGTAAAATCAGTTGTATATGGCGTGGAGGCTGTACTTTGCTCTGTCGCTTCAAGAGTGGTTGAACCTAGGAAAGTGTGAAATATACCCATTAAGCAAATGCCAGTCTTAATTTAATTAATGATATATCACGTACTCCGTAGCCTGACATTATTAATTTCCATCTATCTTTTCCACGAAACTATTGCTACTATTAGGCCTGTTTATAATGATGTCATCAAGATAATACTCCTTTCCAGTTATCTACGTGCCGATATAAAAGTGATCAATACAATAGACGGAGTTTAATAATTACATGGGTTCTTGAAAACAATTATTGATCTTTTTAAAGATCCGTGAGTGGTGCAGGAAGGGTTTCAAAAGGATATTTGATTATTGATCGTCTTGAATTGCAAATTTATGTTTCCATGTGCGCTGCTGGAGATATAGAGCAAGCAATATGGTCATACATCCTTTCCGTTGTGTCTTCTCTCTAGAAATCATTCGATTAACTCAGATATGTAAATTTCTACAGTGTTTTTTTCCATGATATAGAACATATGTCAATATTGTATTTAATGAACATTGCAGGTTGAAAACTGTACCCTTAAATCATCAACGAAAAAAGATCTTAATGTGTTTGAAAGGCAACAACAGGTTGTGCATTTTTGAATTGTCTATTTTGAAAAAGGAAACATGGAATCGGCTGGAGAAATGGACAATATGAAGAGTACTAAGATGAAAGAAATGTTTAAATATGATTTGGTGAGTGCATTGAATTTCTGATAAACGTGCACCCAATAAAGTTTACAAAATACTGTGTCATTGAAGTCATTCTCATCTGTAGACCCTCAAAAATGGCCATTTATTTAAAATTAAAGAAGTGAGAGAGTCCATTAATTGTTTTGAAATTCTGGAGACATATATCAATCCATTTAGGCAATTCCTTTTGAAACTCTCTGTGAAGTTAAGTTCTGAGTTGAATATCTATGCACCATCATGAAAATGTCTCTGCATTTTTAATATAAATCTTAGTACTGTTTAACATCCTTTCATATTTAAAATGTGGTTGGATTTTGATCACACAATATTTTCATAACTGCTGTGTTGATGAACACAGAAGGAAAAATGTTTTGAAGTATTTTTTTTGATATTAGGATATAATATTTGCCAATTTTGAGGACTTCGTGAAAATGATATTACCTGCTGTGCTTGATGTAAAATCAGTTGTATATGGCGTGGAGGCTGTACTTTGCTCTGTCGCTTCTAGAGTGGTTGAACCTAGGAAAGTGTGAAATATACCCATTAAGCAAATGCCAGTCTTAATTTAATTAATGATATATCACGTACTCCGTAGCCTGACATTATTAATTTCCATCTATCTTTTCCACGAAACTATTGCTACTATTAGGCCTGTTTATAATGATGTCATCAAGATAATACTCCTTTCCAGTTATCTACGTGCCGATATAAAAGTGATCAATACAATAGACGGAGTTTAATAATTACATGGGTTCTTGAAAACAATTATTGATCTTTTTAAAGATCCGTGAGTGGTGCAGGAAGGGTTTCAAAAGGATATTTGATTATTGATCGTCTTGAATTGCAAATTTATGTTTCCATGTGCGCTGCTGGAGATATAGAGCAAGCAATATGGTCATACATCCTTTCCGTTGTGTCTTCTCTCTAGAAATCATTCGATTAACTCAGATATGTAAATTTTTACAGTGTTTTTTTCCATGATATAGAACATATGTCAATATTGTATTTAATGAACATTGCAGGTTGAAAACTGTACCCTTAAATCATCAACGAAAAAAATCTTAATGTGTTTGAAAGGCAACAACAGGTTGTGCATTTTTTAATTGTCTATTTTGAAAAAGGAAACATGGAATCGGCTGGAGAAATGGACAATATGAAGAGTACTAAGATGAAAGAAATGTTTAAATATGATTTGGTGAGTGCATTGAATTTCTGATAAACGTGCACCCAATAAAGTTTACAAAATACTGTGTAATTGAAGTCATTCTCATCTGTAGACCCTCAAAATTGATGATTAATTTAAAATTAAACAAGTGAGAGAGTCCATTAATTGTTTTGAAATTCTGGAGACATATATCAATCCATTTAGGCAATTCCTTTTTACACTCTCTGTGAATTTGATTTCTGAGTTGAACATCTATGCACCATCATGAAAATGTCTCTGCATTGTTAATATAAATCTTAGTACTGTTTAACATCCTTTCATATTTAAAATGTGGTTGGATTTTGATGACACAATATTTTCATAACTGCTGTGTTGATGAACACAGAAGGAAAAATGTTTTGAAGTATTTTTTTTGATATTAGGATATAATATTTGCCAATTTTGAGGACTTCGTGAAAATGATATTACCTGCTGTGCTTGATGTAAAATCAGTTGTATATGGCGTGGAGGCTGTACTTTGCTCTGTCGCTTCAAGAGTGGTTGAACCTAGGAAAGTGTGAAATATACCCATTAAGCAAATGCCAGTCTTAATTTAATTAATGATATATCACGTACTCCGTAGCCTGACATTATTAATTTCCATCTATCTTTTCCACGAAACTATTGCTACTATTAGGCCTGTTTATAATGATGTCATCAAGATAATACTCCTTTCCAGTTATCTACGTGCCGATATAAAAGTGATCAATACAATAGACGGAGTTTAATAATTACATGGGTTCTTGAAAACAATTATTGATCTTTTTAAAGATCCGTGAGTGGTGCAGGAAGGGTTTCAAAAGGATATTTGATTATTGATCGTCTTGAATTGCAAATTTATGTTTCCATGTGCGCTGCTGGAGATATAGAGCAAGCAATATGGTCATACATCCTTTCCGTTGTGTCTTCTCTCTAGAAATCATTCGATTAACTCAGATATGTAAATTTTTACAGTGTTTTTTTCCATGATATAGAACATATGTCAATATTGTATTTAATGAACATTGCAGGTTGAAAACTGTACCCTTAAATCATCAACGAAAAAAATCTTAATGTGTTTGAAAGGCAACAACAGGTTGTGCATTTTTTAATTGTCTATTTTGAAAAAGGAAACATGGAATCGGCTGGAGAAATGGACAATATGAAGAGTACTAAGATGAAAGAAATGTTTAAATATGATTTGGTGAGTGCATTGAATTTCTGATAAACGTGCACCCAATAAAGTTTACAAAATACTGTGTAATTGAAGTCATTCTCATCTGTAGACCCTCAAAATTGATGATTAATTTAAAATTAAACAAGTGAGAGAGTCCATTAATTGTTTTGAAATTCTGGAGACATATATCAATCCATTTAGGCAATTCCTTTTTACACTCTCTGTGAATTTGATTTCTGAGTTGAACATCTATGCACCATCATGAAAATGTCTCTGCATTGTTAATATAAATCTTAGTACTGTTTAACATCCTTTCATATTTAAAATGTGGTTGGATTTTGATGACACAATATTTTCATAACTGCTGTGTTGATGAACACAGAAGGAAAAATGTTTTGAAGTATTTTTTTTGATATTAGGATATAATATTTGCCAATTTTGAGGACTTCGTGAAAATGATATTACCTGCTGTGCTTGATGTAAAATCAGTTGTATATGGCGTGGAGGCTGTACTTTGCTCTGTCGCTTCAAGAGTGGTTGAACCTAGGAAAGTGTGAAATATACCCATTAAGCAAATGCCAGTCTTAATTTAATTAATGATATATCACGTACTCCGTAGCCTGACATTATTAATTTCCATCTATCTTTTCCACGAAACTATTGCTACTATTAGGCCTGTTTATAATGATGTCATCAAGATAATACTCCTTTCCAGTTATCTACGTGCCGATATAAAAGTGATCAATACAATAGACGGAGTTTAATAATTACATGGGTTCTTGAAAACAATTATTGATCTTTTTAAAGATCCGTGAGTGGTGCAGGAAGGGTTTCAAAAGGATATTTGATTATTGATCGTCTTGAATTGCAAATTTATGTTTCCATGTGCGCTGCTGGAGATATAGAGCAAGCAATATGGTCATACATCCTTTCCGTTGCGTCTTCTCTCTAGAAATCATTCGATTAACTCAGATATGTAAATTTCTACAGTGTTTTTTTCCATGATATAGAACATATGTCAATATTGTATTTAATGAACATTGCAGGTTGAAAACTGTACCCTTAAATCATCAACGAAAAAAATCTTAATGTGTTTGAAAGGCAACAACAGGTTGTGCATTTTTGAATTGTCTATTTTGAAAAAGGAAACATGGAATCGGCTGGAGAAATGGACAATATGAAGAGTACTAAGATGAAAGAAATGTTTAAATATGATTTGGTGAGTGCATTGAATTTCTGATAAACGTGCACCCAATAAAGTTTACAAAATACTGTGTAATTGAAGTCATTCTCATCTGTAGACCCTCAAAATTGATGATTAATTTAAAATTAAACAAGTGAGAGAGTCCATTAATTGTTTTGAAATTCTGGAGACATATATCAATCCATTTAGGCAATTCCTTTTTACACTCTCTGTGAATTTGATTTCTGAGTTGAACATCTATGCACCATCATGAAAATGTCTCTGCATTGTTAATATAAATCTTAGTACTGTTTAACATCCTTTCATATTTAAAATGTGGTTGGATTTTGATCACACAATATTTTCATAACTGCTGTGTTGATGAACACAGAAGGAAAAATGTTTTGAAGTATTTTTTTTGATATTAGGATATAATATTTGCCAATTTTGAGGACTTCGTAAAAATGATATTACCTGCTGTGCTTGATGTAAAATCAGTTGTATATGGCGTGGAGGCTGTACTTTGCTCTGTCGCTTCAAGAGTGGTTGAACCTAGGAAAGTGTGAAATATACCCATTAAGCAAATGCCAGTCTTAATTTAATTAATGATATATCACGTACTCCGTAGCCTGACATTTTTAATTTCCATCTATCTTTTCCACGAAACTATTGCTACTATTAGGCCTGTTTATAATGATGTCATCAAGATAATACTCCTTTCCAGTTATCTACGTGCCGATATAAAAGTGATCAATACAATAGACGGAGTTTAATAATTACATGGGTTCTTGAAAACAATTATTGATCTTTTTAAAGATCCGTGAGTGGTGCAGGAAGGGTTTCAAAAGGATATTTGATTATTGATCGTCTTGAATTGCAAATTTATGTTTCCATGTGCGCTGCTGGAGATATAGAGCAAGCAATATGGTCATACATCCTTTCCGTTGTGTCTTCTCTCTAGAAATCATTCGATTAACTCAGATATGTAAATTTCTACAGTGTTTTTTTCCATGATATAGAACATATGTCAATATTGTATTTAATGAACATTGCAGGTTGAAAACTGTACCCTTAAATCATCAACGAAAAAAGATCTTAATGTGTTTGAAAGGCAACAACAGGTTGTGCATTTTTGAATTGTCTATTTTGAAAAAGGAAACATGGAATCGGCTGGAGAAATGGACAATATGAAGAGTACTAAGATGAAAGAAATGTTTAAATATGATTTGGTGAGTGCATTGAATTTCTGATAAACGTGCACCCAATAAAGTTTACAAAATACTGTGTAATTGAAGTCATTCTCATCTGTAGACCCTCAAAATTGATGATTAATTTAAAATTAAACAAGTGAGAGAGTCCATTAATTGTTTTGAAATTCTGGAGACATATATCAATCCATTTAGGCAATTCCTTTTTACACTCTCTGTGAATTTGATTTCTGAGTTGAACATCTATGCACCATCATGAAAATGTCTCTGCATTGTTAATATAAATCTTAGTACTGTTTAACATCCTTTCATATTTAAAATGTGGTTGGATTTTGATCACACAATATTTTCATAACTGCTGTGTTGATGAACACAGAAGGAAAAATGTTTTGAAGTATTTTTTTTGATATTAGGATATAATATTTGCCAATTTTGAGGACTTCGTAAAAATGATATTACCTGCTGTGCTTGATGTAAAATCAGTTGTATATGGCGTGGAGGCTGTACTTTGCTCTGTCGCTTCAAGAGTGGTTGAACCTAGGAAAGTGTGAAATATACCCATTAAGCAAATGCCAGTCTTAATTTAATTAATGATATATCACGTACTCCGTAGCCTGACATTTTTAATTTCCATCTATCTTTTCCACGAAACTATTGCTACTATTAGGCCTGTTTATAATGATGTCATCAAGATAATACTCCTTTCCAGTTATCTACGTGCCGATATAAAAGTGATCAATACAATAGACGGAGTTTAATAATTACATGGGTTCTTGAAAACAATTATTGATCTTTTTAAAGATCCGTGAGTGGTGCAGGAAGGGTTTCAAAAGGATATTTGATTATTGATCGTCTTGAATTGCAAATTTATGTTTCCATGTGCGCTGCTGGAGATATAGAGCAAGCAATATGGTCATACATCCTTTCCGTTGTGTCTTCTCTCTAGAAATCATTCGATTAACTCAGATATGTAAATTTCTACAGTGTTTTTTTCCATGATATAGAACATATGTCAATATTGTATTTAATGAACATTGCAGGTTGAAAACTGTACCCTTAAATCATCAACGAAAAAAGATCTTAATGTGTTTGAAAGGCAACAACAGGTTGTGCATTTTTGAATTGTCTATTTTGAAAAAGGAAACATGGAATCGGCTGGAGAAATGGACAATATGAAGAGTACTAAGATGAAAGAAATGTTTAAATATGATTTGGTGAGTGCATTGAATTTCTGATAAACGTGCACCCAATAAAGTTTACAAAATACTGTGTCATTGAAGTCATTCTCATCTGTAGACCCTCAAAAATGGCCACTTATTTAAAATTAAAGAAGTGAGAGAGTCCATTAATTGTTTTGAAATTCTGGAGACATATATCAATCCATTTAGGCAATTCCTTTTGAAACTCTCTGTGAAGCTAAGTTCTGAGTTGAATATCTATGCACCATCATGAAAATGTCTCTGCATTTTTAATATAAATCTTAGTACTGTTTAACATCCTTTCATATTTAAAATGTGGTTGGATTTTGATCACACAATATTTTCATAACTGCTGTGTTGATGAACACAGAAGGAAAAATGTTTTGAAGTATTTTTTTTGATATTAGGATATAATATTTGCCAATTTTGAGGACCGTGAAAACGATATTACCTGCTGTGATTGATGTAAAATCAGTTGTATATGGCGTGGAGGCTGTACTTTGCTCTGTCGCTTCTAGAGTGGTTGAACCTAGGAAAGTGTGAAATATACCCATTAAGCAAATGCCAGTCTTAATTTAATTAATGATATATCACGTACTCCGTAGCCTGACTTTATTAATTTCCATCTATCTTTTCCACGAAACTATTGCTACTATTAGGCCTGTTTATAATGATGTCATCAAGATAATACTCCTTTCCAGTTATCTACGTGCCGATATAAAAGTGATCAATACAATAGACGGAGTTTAATAATTACATGGGTTCTTGAAAACAATTATTGATCTTTTTAAAGATCCGTGAGTGGTGCAGGAAGGGTTTCAAAAGGATATTTGATTATTGATCGTCTTGAATTGCAAATTTATGTTTCCATGTGCGCTGCTGGAGATATAGAGCAAGCAATATGGTCATACATCCTTTCCGTTGTGTCTTCTCTCTAGAAATCATTCGATTATCTCAGATATGTAAATTTCTACAGTGTTTTTTTCCATGATATAGAACATATGTCAATATTGTATTTAATGAACATTGCAGGTTGAAAACTGTACCCTTAAATCATCAACGAAAAAAGATCTTAATGTGTTTGAAAGGCAACAACAGGTTGCGCATTTTTTAATTGTCTATTTTGAAAAAGGAAACATGGAATCGGCTGGAGAAATGGACAATATGAAGAGTACTAAGATGAAAGAAATGTTTAAATATGATTTGGTGAGTGCATTGAATTTCTGATAAACGTGCACCCAATAAAGTTTACAAAACACTGTGTAATTGAAGTCATTCTCATCTGTAGACCCTCAAAATTGATGATTATTTTAAAATTAAACAAGTGAGAGAGTCCATTAATTGTTTTGAAATTCTGGAGACATATATCAATCCATTTAGGCAATTCCTTTTTACACTCTCTGTGAATTTGATTTCTGATTTGAACATCTATGCACCATCATGAAAATGTCTCTGCATTGTTAATATAAATCTTAGTACTGTTTAACATCCTTTCATTTTTAAAATGTGGTTGGATTTTGATCACACAATATTTTCATAACTGCTGTGTTGATGAACACAGAAGGAAAAATGTTTTGAAGTATTTTTTTTGATATAAGGATATAATATTTGCCAGTTTTGAGGACTTCGTGAAAATGATATTACCTGCTGTGCTTGATGTAAAATCAGTTGTATATGGCGTGGAGGCTGTACTTTGCTCTGTCGCTTCAAGAGTGGTTGAACCTAGGAAAGTGTGAAATATACCCATTAAGCAAATGCCAGTCTTAATTTAATTAATGATATATCACGTACTCCGTAGCCAGACATTATTAATTTCCATCTATCTTTTCCACGAAACTATTGCTACTATTAGGCCTGTTTATAATGATGTCATCAAGATAATACTCCTTTCCAGTTATCTACGTGCCGATATAAAATTGATCAATACAATAAACGGAGTTTAATAATTACATGGGTTCTTGAAAACAATTATTGATCTTTTTAAAGATCCGTGAGTGGTGCAGGAAGGGTTTCAAAAGGATATTTGATTATTGATCTTCTTGAATTGCAAATTTATGTTTCCATGTGCGCTGCTGGAGATATAGAGCAAGCAATATGGTCATACATCCTTTCCGTTGTGTCTTCTCTCTAGAAATCATTCGATTAACTCAGATATGTAAATTTCTACAGTGTTTTTTTTCCATGATATAGAACATATGTCAATATTGTATTTAATGAACATTGCAGGTTGAAAACTGTACCCTTAAATCATCAACGAAAAAAGATCTTAATGTGTTTGAAAGGCAACAACAGGTTGTGCATTTTTGAATTGTCTATTTTGAAAAAGGAAACATGGAATCGGCTGGAGAAATGGACAATATGAAGAGTACTAAGATGAAAGAAATGTTTAAATATGATTTGGTGAGTGCATTGAATTTCTGATAAACGTGCACCCAATAAAGCTTACAAAATACTGTGTCATTGAAGTCATTCTCATCTGTAGACCCTCAAAAATGGCCATTTATTTAAAATTAAAGAAGTGAGAGAGTCCATTAATTGTTTTGAAATTCTGGAGACATATATCAATCCATTTAGGCAATTCCTTTTGAAACTCTCTGTGAAGTTAAGTTCTGAGTTGAATATCTATGCACCATCATGAAAATGTCTCTGCATTTTTAATATAAATCTTAGTACTGTTTAACATCCTTTCATATTTAAAATGTGGTTGGATTTTGATCACACAATATTTTCATAACTGCTGTGTTGATGAACACAGAAGGAAAAATGTTTTGAAGTATTTTTTTTGATATTAGGATATAATATTTGCCAATTTTGAGGACCGTGAAAATGATATTACCTGCTGTGATTGATGTAAAATCAGTTGTATATGGCGTGGAGGCTGTACTTTGCTCTGTCGCTTCTAGAGTGGTTGAACCTAGGAAAGTGTGAAATATACCCATTAAGCAAATGCCAGTCTTAATTTAATTAATGATATATCACGTACTCCGTAGCCTGACATTATTAATTTCCATCTATCTTTTCCACGAAACTATTGCTACTATTAGGCCTGTTTATAATGATGTCATCAAGATAATACTCCTTTCCAGTTATCTACGTGCCGATATAAAAGTGATCAATACAATAGACGGAGTTTAATAATTACATGGGTTCTTGAAAACAATTATTGATCTTTTTAAAGATCCGTGAGTGGTGCAGGAAGGGTTTCAAAAGGATATTTGATTATTGATCGTCTTGAATTGCAAATTTATGTTTCCATGTGCGCTGCTGGAGATATAGAGCAAGCAATATGGTCATACATCCTTTCCGTTGTGTCTTCTCTCTAGAAATCATTCGATTAACTCAGATATGTAAATTTCTACAGTGTTTTTTTCCATGATATAGAACATATGTCAATATTGTATTTAATGAACATTGCAGGTTGAAAACTGTACCCTTAAATCATCAACGAAAAAAGATCTTAATGTGTTTGAAAGGCAACAACAGGTTGTGCATTTTTGAATTGTCTATTTTGAAAAAGGAAACATGGAATCGGCTGGAGAAATGGACAATATGAAGAGTACTAAGATGAAAGAAATGTTTAAATATGATTTGGTGAGTGCATTGAATTTCTGATAAACGTGCACCCAATAAAGTTTACAAAATACTGTGTCATTGAAGTCATTCTCATCTGTAGACCCTCAAAATTGATGATTAATTTAAAATTAAACAAGTGAGAGAGTCCATTAATTGTTTTGAAATTCTGGAGACATATATCAATCCATTTAGGCAATTCCTTTTTACACTCTCTGTGAATTTGATTTCTGAGTTGAACATCTATGCACCATCATGAAAATGTCTCTGCATTGTTAATATAAATCTTAGTACTGTTTAACATCCTTTCATATTTAAAATGTGGTTGGATTTTGATCACACAATATTTTCATAACTGCTGTGTTGATGAACACAGAAGGAAAAATGTTTTGAAGTATTTTTTTTGATATTAGGATATAATATTTGCCAATTTTGAGGACTTCGTGAAAATGATATTACCTGCTGTGCTTGATGTAAAATCAGTTGTATATGGCGTGGAGGCTGTACTTTGCTCTGTCGCTTCAAGAGTGGTTGAACCTAGGAAAGTGTGAAATATACCCATTAAGCAAATGCCAGTCTTAATTTAATTAATGATATATCACGTACTCCGTAGCCAGACATTATTAATTTCCATCTATCTTTTCCACGAAACTATTGCTACTATTAGGCCTATTTATAATGATGTCATCAAGATAATACTCCTTTCCAGTTATCTACGTGCCGAAATAAAAGTGATCAATACAATAGACGGAGTTTAATAATTACATGGGTTCTTGAAAACAATTATTGATCTTTTTAAAGATCCGTGAGTGGTGCAGGAAGGGTTTCAAAAGGATATTTGATTATTGATCGTCTTGAATTGCAAATTTATGTTTCCATGTGCGCTGCTGGAGATATAGAGCAAGCAATATGGTCATACATCCTTTCCGTTGTGTCTTCTCTCTAGAAATCATTCGATTAACTCAGATATGTAAATTTCTACAGTGTTTTTTTCCATGATATAGAACATATGTCAATATTGTATTTAATGAACATTGCAGGTTGAAAACTGTACCCTTAAATCATCAACGAAAAAAATCTTAATGTGTTTGAAAGGCAACAACAGGTTGTGCATTTTTTAATTGTCGATTTTGAAAAAGGAAACATGGAATCGGCTGGAGAAATGGACAATATGAAGAGTACTAAGATGAAAGAAATGTTTAAATATGATTTGGTGAGTGCATTGAATTTCTGATAAACGTGCACCCAATAAAGTTTACAAAATACTGTGTCATTGAAGTCATTCTCATCTGTAGACCCTCAAAAATGGCCATTTATTTAAAATTAAAGAAGTGAGAGAGTCCATTAATTGTTTTGAAATTCTGGAGACATATATCAATCCATTTAGGCAATTCCTTTTGAAACTCTCTGTGAAGTTAAGTTCTGAGTTGAATATCTATGCACCATCATGAAAATGTCTCTGCATTTTTAATATAAATCTTAGTACTGTTTAACATCCTTTCATATTTAAAATGTGGTTGGATTTTGATCACACAATATTTTCATAACTGCTGTGTTGATGAACACAGAAGGAAAAATGTTTTGAAGTATTTTTTTTGATATTAGGATATAATATTTGCCAATTTTGAGGACCGTGAAAATGATATTACCTGCTGTGCTTGATGTAAAATCAGTTGTATATGGCGTGGAGGCTGTACTTTGCTCTGTCGCTTCTAGAGTGGTTGAACCTAGGAAAGTGTGAAATATACCCATTAAGCAAATGCCAGTCTTAATTTAATTAATGATATATCACGTACTCCGTAGCCAGACATTATTAATTTCCATCTATCTTTTCCACGAAACTATTGCTACTATTAGGCCTGTTTATAATGATGTCATCAAGATAATACTCCTTTCCAGTTATCTACGTGCCGATATAAAAGTGATCAATACAATAGACGGAGTTTAATAATTTCATGGGTTCTTGAAAACAATTTTTGATCTTTTTAAAGATCCGTGAGTGGTGCAGGAAGGGTTTCAAAAGGATATTTGATTATTGATCGTCTTGAATTGCAAATTTATGTTTCCATGTGCGCTGCTGGAGATATAGAGCAAGCAATATGGTCATACATCCTTTCCTTTGTGTCTTCTCTCTAGAAATCATTCGATTAACTCAGATATGTAAATTTCTACAGTGTTTTTTTCCATGATATAGAACATATGTCAATATTGTATTTAATGAACATTGCAGGTTGAAAACTGTACCCTTAAATCATCAACGAAAAAAGATCTTAATGTGTTTGAAAGGCAACAACAGGTTGTGCATTTTTTAATTGTCTATTTTGAAAAAGGAAACATGGAATCGGCTGGAGAAATGGACAATATGAAGAGTACTAAGATGAAAGAAATGTTTAAATATGATTTGGTGAGTGCATTGAATTTCTGATAAACGTGCACCCAATAAAGTTTACAAAATACTGTGTCATTGAAGTCATTCTCATCTGTAGACCCTCAAAAATGGCCATTTATTTAAAATTAAAGAAGTGAGAGAATCCATTAATTGTTTTGAAATTCTGGAGACATATATCAATCCATTTAGGCAATTCCTTTTGAAACTCTCTGTGAAGTTAAGTTCTGAGTTGAATATCTATGCACCATCATGAAAATGTCTCTGCATTTTTAATATAAACCTTAGTACTGTTTAACATCCTTTCATATTTAAAATGTGGTTGGATTTTGATCACACAATATTTTCATAACTGCTGTGTTGATGAACACAGAAGGAAAAATGTTTTGAAGTATTTTTTTTGATATTAGGATATAATATTTGCCAATTTTGAGGACCGTGAAAATGATATTACCTGCTGTGCTTGATGTAAAATCAGTTGTATATGGCGTGGAGGCTGTACTTTGCTCTGTCGCTTCTAGAGTGGTTGAACCTAGGAAAGTGTGAAATATACCCATTAAGCAAATGCCAGTCTTAATTTAATTAATGATATATCACGTACTCCGTAGCCAGACATTATTAATTTCCATTTATCTTTTCCACGAAACTATTGCTACTATTAGGCCTGTTTATAATGATGTCATCAAGATAATACTCCTTTCCAGTTATCTACGTGCCGATATAAAAGTGATCAATACAATAGACGGAGTTTAATAATTTCATGGGTTCTTGAAAACAATTATTGATCTTTTTAAAGATCCGTGAGTGGTGCAGGAAGGGTTTCAAAAGGATATTTGATTATTGATCGTCTTGAATTGCAAATTTATGTTTCCATATGCGCTGCTGGAGATATAGAGCAAGCAATATGGTCATACATCCTTTCCGTTGTGTCTACTCTCTAGAAATCATTCGATTAACTCAGATATGTAAATTTCTACAGTGTTTTTTTCCATGATATAGAACATATGTCAATATTGTATTTAATGAACATTGCAGGTTGAAAACTGTACCCTTAAATCATCAACGAAAAAAGATCTTAATGTGTTTGAAAGGCAACAACAGGTTGTGCATTTTTGAATTGTCTATTTTGAAAAAGGAAACATGGAATCGGCTGGAGAAATGGACAATATGAAGAGTACTAAGATGAAAGAAATGTTGAAATATGATTTGGTGAGTGCATTGAATTTCTGATAAACGTGCACCCAATAAAGTTTACAAAACACTGTGTAATTGAAGTCATTCTCATCTGTAGACCCTCAAAATTGATGATTATTTTAAAATTAAACAAGTGAGAGAGTCCATTAATTGTTTTGAAATTCTGGAGACATATATCAATCCATTTAGGCAATTCCTTTTTACACTCTCTGTGAATTTGATTTCTGATTTGAACATCTATGCACCATCATGAAAATGTCTCTGCATTGTTAATATAAATCTTAGTACTGTTTAACATCCTTTCATTTTTAAAATGTGGTTGGATTTTGATCACACAATATTTTCATAACTGCTGTGTTGATGAACACAGAAGGAAAAATGTTTTGAAGTATTTTTTTTGATATAAGGATATAATATTTGCCAGTTTTGAGGACTTCGTGAAAATGATATTACCTGCTGTGCTTGATGTAAAATCAGTTGTATATGGCGTGGAGGCTGTACTTTGCTCTGTCGCTTCAAGAGTGGTTGAACCTAGGAAAGTGTGAAATATACCCATTAAGCAAATGCCAGTCTTAATTTAATTAATGATATATCACGTACTCCGTAGCCAGACATTATTAATTTCCATCTATCTTTTCCACGAAACTATTGCTACTATTAGGCCTGTTTATAATGATGTCATCAAGATAATACTCCTTTCCAGTTATCTACGTGCCGATATAAAATTGATCAATACAATAAACGGAGTTTAATAATTACATGGGTTCTTGAAAACAATTATTGATCTTTTTAAAGATCCGTGAGTGGTGCAGGAAGGGTTTCAAAAGGATATTTGATTATTGATCTTCTTGAATTGCAAATTTATGTTTCCATGTGCGCTGCTGGAGATATAGAGCAAGCAATATGGTCATACATCCTTTCCGTTGTGTCTTCTCTCTAGAAATCATTCGATTAACTCAGATATGTAAATTTCTACAGTGTTTTTTTTCCATGATATAGAACATATGTCAATATTGTATTTAATGAACATTGCAGGTTGAAAACTGTACCCTTAAATCATCAACGAAAAAAGATCTTAATGTGTTTGAAAGGCAACAACAGGTTGTGCATTTTTGAATTGTCTATTTTGAAAAAGGAAACATGGAATCGGCTGGAGAAATGGACAATATGAAGAGTACTAAGATGAAAGAAATGTTTAAATATGATTTGGTGAGTGCATTGAATTTCTGATAAACGTGCACCCAATAAAGCTTACAAAATACTGTGTCATTGAAGTCATTCTCATCTGTAGACCCTCAAAAATGGCCATTTATTTAAAATTAAAGAAGTGAGAGAGTCCATTAATTGTTTTGAAATTCTGGAGACATATATCAATCCATTTAGGCAATTCCTTTTGAAACTCTCTGTGAAGTTAAGTTCTGAGTTGAATATCTATGCACCATCATGAAAATGTCTCTGCATTTTTAATATAAATCTTAGTACTGTTTAACATCCTTTCATATTTAAAATGTGGTTGGATTTTGATCACACAATATTTTCATAACTGCTGTGTTGATGAACACAGAAGGAAAAATGTTTTGAAGTATTTTTTTTGATATTAGGATATAATATTTGCCAATTTTGAGGACCGTGAAAATGATATTACCTGCTGTGATTGATGTAAAATCAGTTGTATATGGCGTGGAGGCTGTACTTTGCTCTGTCGCTTCTAGAGTGGTTGAACCTAGGAAAGTGTGAAATATACCCATTAAGCAAATGCCAGTCTTAATTTAATTAATGATATATCACGTACTCCGTAGCCTGACATTATTAATTTCCATCTATCTTTTCCACGAAACTATTGCTACTATTAGGCCTGTTTATAATGATGTCATCAAGATAATACTCCTTTCCAGTTATCTACGTGCCGATATAAAAGTGATCAATACAATAGACGGAGTTTAATAATTACATGGGTTCTTGAAAACAATTATTGATCTTTTTAAAGATCCGTGAGTGGTGCAGGAAGGGTTTCAAAAGGATATTTGATTATTGATCGTCTTGAATTGCAAATTTATGTTTCCATGTGCGCTGCTGGAGATATAGAGCAAGCAATATGGTCATACATCCTTTCCGTTGTGTCTTCTCTCTAGAAATCATTCGATTAACTCAGATATGTAAATTTCTACAGTGTTTTTTTCCATGATATAGAACATATGTCAATATTGTATTTAATGAACATTGCAGGTTGAAAACTGTACCCTTAAATCATCAACGAAAAAAGATCTTAATGTGTTTGAAAGGCAACAACAGGTTGTGCATTTTTGAATTGTCTATTTTGAAAAAGGAAACATGGAATCGGCTGGAGAAATGGACAATATGAAGAGTACTAAGATGAAAGAAATGTTTAAATATGATTTGGTGAGTGCATTGAATTTCTGATAAACGTGCACCCAATAAAGTTTACAAAATACTGTGTCATTGAAGTCATTCTCATCTGTAGACCCTCAAAATTGATGATTAATTTAAAATTAAACAAGTGAGAGAGTCCATTAATTGTTTTGAAATTCTGGAGACATATATCAATCCATTTAGGCAATTCCTTTTTACACTCTCTGTGAATTTGATTTCTGAGTTGAACATCTATGCACCATCATGAAAATGTCTCTGCATTGTTAATATAAATCTTAGTACTGTTTAACATCCTTTCATATTTAAAATGTGGTTGGATTTTGATCACACAATATTTTCATAACTGCTGTGTTGATGAACACAGAAGGAAAAATGTTTTGAAGTATTTTTTTTGATATTAGGATATAATATTTGCCAATTTTGAGGACTTCGTGAAAATGATATTACCTGCTGTGCTTGATGTAAAATCAGTTGTATATGGCGTGGAGGCTGTACTTTGCTCTGTCGCTTCAAGAGTGGTTGAACCTAGGAAAGTGTGAAATATACCCATTAAGCAAATGCCAGTCTTAATTTAATTAATGATATATCACGTACTCCGTAGCCAGACATTATTAATTTCCATCTATCTTTTCCACGAAACTATTGCTACTATTAGGCCTATTTATAATGATGTCATCAAGATAATACTCCTTTCCAGTTATCTACGTGCCGAAATAAAAGTGATCAATACAATAGACGGAGTTTAATAATTACATGGGTTCTTGAAAACAATTATTGATCTTTTTAAAGATCCGTGAGTGGTGCAGGAAGGGTTTCAAAAGGATATTTGATTATTGATCGTCTTGAATTGCAAATTTATGTTTCCATGTGCGCTGCTGGAGATATAGAGCAAGCAATATGGTCATACATCCTTTCCGTTGTGTCTTCTCTCTAGAAATCATTCGATTAACTCAGATATGTAAATTTCTACAGTGTTTTTTTCCATGATATAGAACATATGTCAATATTGTATTTAATGAACATTGCAGGTTGAAAACTGTACCCTTAAATCATCAACGAAAAAAATCTTAATGTGTTTGAAAGGCAACAACAGGTTGTGCATTTTTTAATTGTCGATTTTGAAAAAGGAAACATGGAATCGGCTGGAGAAATGGACAATATGAAGAGTACTAAGATGAAAGAAATGTTTAAATATGATTTGGTGAGTGCATTGAATTTCTGATAAACGTGCACCCAATAAAGTTTACAAAATACTGTGTCATTGAAGTCATTCTCATCTGTAGACCCTCAAAAATGGCCATTTATTTAAAATTAAAGAAGTGAGAGAGTCCATTAATTGTTTTGAAATTCTGGAGACATATATCAATCCATTTAGGCAATTCCTTTTGAAACTCTCTGTGAAGTTAAGTTCTGAGTTGAATATCTATGCACCATCATGAAAATGTCTCTGCATTTTTAATATAAATCTTAGTACTGTTTAACATCCTTTCATATTTAAAATGTGGTTGGATTTTGATCACACAATATTTTCATAACTGCTGTGTTGATGAACACAGAAGGAAAAATGTTTTGAAGTATTTTTTTTGATATTAGGATATAATATTTGCCAATTTTGAGGACCGTGAAAATGATATTACCTGCTGTGCTTGATGTAAAATCAGTTGTATATGGCGTGGAGGCTGTACTTTGCTCTGTCGCTTCTAGAGTGGTTGAACCTAGGAAAGTGTGAAATATACCCATTAAGCAAATGCCAGTCTTAATTTAATTAATGATATATCACGTACTCCGTAGCCAGACATTATTAATTTCCATCTATCTTTTCCACGAAACTATTGCTACTATTAGGCCTGTTTATAATGATGTCATCAAGATAATACTCCTTTCCAGTTATCTACGTGCCGATATAAAAGTGATCAATACAATAGACGGAGTTTAATAATTTCATGGGTTCTTGAAAACAATTTTTGATCTTTTTAAAGATCCGTGAGTGGTGCAGGAAGGGTTTCAAAAGGATATTTGATTATTGATCGTCTTGAATTGCAAATTTATGTTTCCATGTGCGCTGCTGGAGATATAGAGCAAGCAATATGGTCATACATCCTTTCCGTTGTGTCTTCTCTCTAGAAATCATTCGATTAACTCAGATATGTAAATTTCTACAGTGTTTTTTTCCATGATATAGAACATATGTCAATATTGTATTTAATGAACATTGCAGGTTGAAAACTGTACCCTTAAATCATCAACGAAAAAAGATCTTAATGTGTTTGAAAGGCAACAACAGGTTGTGCATTTTTTAATTGTCTATTTTGAAAAAGGAAACATGGAATCGGCTGGAGAAATGGACAATATGAAGAGTACTAAGATGAAAGAAATGTTTAAATATGATTTGGTGAGTGCATTGAATTTCTGATAAACGTGCACCCAATAAAGTTTACAAAATACTGTGTCATTGAAGTCATTCTCATCTGTAGACCCTCAAAAATGGCCATTTATTTAAAATTAAAGAAGTGAGAGAATCCATTAATTGTTTTGAAATTCTGGAGACATATATCAATCCATTTAGGCAATTCCTTTTGAAACTCTCTGTGAAGTTAAGTTCTGAGTTGAATATCTATGCACCATCATGAAAATGTCTCTGCATTTTTAATATAAACCTTAGTACTGTTTAACATCCTTTCATATTTAAAATGTGGTTGGATTTTGATCACACAATATTTTCATAACTGCTGTGTTGATGAACACAGAAGGAAAAATGTTTTGAAGTATTTTTTTTGATATTAGGATATAATATTTGCCAATTTTGAGGACCGTGAAAATGATATTACCTGCTGTGCTTGATGTAAAATCAGTTGTATATGGCGTGGAGGCTGTACTTTGCTCTGTCGCTTCTAGAGTGGTTGAACCTAGGAAAGTGTGAAATATACCCATTAAGCAAATGCCAGTCTTAATTTAATTAATGATATATCACGTACTCCGTAGCCAGACATTATTAATTTCCATTTATCTTTTCCACGAAACTATTGCTACTATTAGGCCTGTTTATAATGATGTCATCAAGATAATACTCCTTTCCAGTTATCTACGTGCCGATATAAAAGTGATCAATACAATAGACGGAGTTTAATAATTTCATGGGTTCTTGAAAACAATTTTTGATCTTTTTAAAGATCCGTGAGTGGTGCAGGAAGGGTTTCAAAAGGATATTTGATTATTGATCGTCTTGAATTGCAAATTTATGTTTCCATGTGCGCTGCTGGAGATATAGAGCAAGCAATATGGTCATACATCCTTTCCGTTGTGTCTTCTCTCTAGAAATCATTCGATTAACTCAGATATGTAAATTTCTACAGTGTTTTTTTCCATGATATAGAACATATGTCAATATTGTATTTAATGAACATTGCAGGTTGAAAACTGTACCCTTAAATCATCAACGAAAAAAGATCTTAATGTGTTTGAAAGGCAACAACAGGTTGTGCATTTTTGAATTGTCTATTTTGAAAAAGGAAACATGGAATCGGCTGGAGAAATGGACAATATGAAGAGTACTAAGATGAAAGAAATGTTGAAATATGATTTGGTGAGTGCATTGAATTTCTGATAAACGTGCACCCAATAAAGTTTACAAAATACTCTGTCATTGAAGTCATTCTCATCTGTAGACCCTCAAAAATGGCCATTTATTTAAAATTAAAGAAGTGAGAGAGTCCATTAATTGTTTTGAAATTCTGGAGACATATATCAATCCATTTAGGCAATTCCTTTTGAAACTCTCTGTGAAGTTAAGTTCTGAGTTGAATATCTATGCACCATCATGAAAATGTCTCTGCATTTTTAATATAAATCTTAGTACTGTTTAACATCCTTTCATATTTAAAATGTGGTTGGATTTTGATCACACAATATTTTCATAACTGCTGTGTTGATGAACACAGAAGGAAAAATGTTTTGAAGTATTTTTTTTGATATTAGGATATAATATTTGCCAATTTTGAGGACCGTGAAAATGATATTACCTGCTGTGCTTGATGTAAAATCAGTTGTATATGGCGTGGAGGCTGTACTTTGCTCTGTCGCTTCTAGAGTGGTTGAACCTAGGAAAGTGTGAAATATACCCATTAAGCAAATGCCAGTCTTAATTTAATTAATGATATATCACGTACTCCGTAGCCAGACATTATTAATTTCCATCTATCTTTTCCACGAAACTATTGCTACTATTAGGCCTGTTTATAATGATGTCATCAAGATAATACTCCTTTCCAGTTATCTACGTGCCGATATAAAAGTGATCAATACAATAGACGGAGTTTAATAATTTCATGGGTTCTTGAAAACAATTATTGATCTTTTTAAAGATCCGTGAGTGGTGCAGGAAGGGTTTCAAAAGGATATTTGATTATTGATCGTCTTGAATTGCAAATTTATGTTTCCATATGCGCTGCTGGAGATATAGAGCAAGCAATATGGTCATACATCCTTTCCGTTGTGTCTACTCTCTAGAAATCATTCGATTAACTCAGATATGTAAATTTCTACAGTGTTTTTTTCCATGATATAGAACATATGTCAATATTGTATTTAATGAACATTGCAGGTTGAAAACTGTACCCTTAAATCATCAACGAAAAAAGATCTTAATGTGTTTGAAAGGCAACAACAGGTTGTGCATTTTTGAATTGTCTATTTTGAAAAAGGAAACATGGAATCGGCTGGAGAAATGGACAATATGAAGAGTACTAAGATGAAAGAAATGTTGAAATATGATTTGGTGAGTGCATTGAATTTCTGATAAACGTGCACCCAATAAAGTTTACAAAATACTCTGTCATTGAAGTCATTCTCATCTGTAGACCCTCAAAAATGGCCATTTATTTAAAATTAAAGAAGTGAGAGAGTCCATTAATTGTTTTGAAATTCTGGAGACATATATCAATCCATTTAGGCAATTCCTTTTGAAACTCTCTGTGAAGTTAAGTTCTGAGTTGAATATCTATGCACCATCATGAAAATGTCTCTGCATTTTTAATATAAATCTTAGTACTGTTTAACATCCTTTCATATTTAAAATGTGGTTGGATTTTGATCACACAATATTTTCATAACTGCGGTGTTGATGAACACAGAAGGAAAAATGTTTTGAAGTATTTTTTTTGATATTAGGATATAATATTTGCCAATTTTGAGGACTTCGTGAAAATGATATTACCTGCTGTGCTTGATGTAAAATCAGTTGTATATGGCGTGGAGGCTGTACTTTGCTCTGTCGCTTCAAGAGTGGTTGAACCTAGGAAAGTGTGAAATATACCCATTAAGCAAATGCCAGTCTTAATTTAATTAATGATATATCACGTACTCCGTAGCCTGACATTATTAATTTCCATCTATCTTTTCCACGAAACTATTGCTACTATTAGGCCTGTTTATAATGATGTCATCAAGATAATACTCCTTTCCAGTTATCTACGTGCCAATATAAAAGTGATCAATACAATAGACGGAGTTTAATAATTACATGGGTTCTTGAAAACAATTATTGATCTTTTTAAAGATCCGTGAGTGGTGCAGGAAGGGTTTCAAAAGGATATTTGATTATTGATCGTCTTGAATTGCAAATTTATGTTTCCATGTGCGCTGCTGGAGATATAGAGCAAGCAATATGGTCATACATC
Organism: Hypanus sabinus; assembly: GCF_030144855.1. Classification (NCBI taxonomy): domain Eukaryota; kingdom Metazoa; phylum Chordata; class Chondrichthyes; order Myliobatiformes; family Dasyatidae; genus Hypanus; species Hypanus sabinus. The sequence continues at coordinate 38,474,532 of NC_082707.1, forward strand.
CTTTCCGTTGTGTCTTCTCTCTAGAAATCATTCGATTAACTTAGATATGTAAATTTCTACAGTGTTTTTTTCCATGATATAGAACATATGTCAATATTGTATTTAATGAACATTGCAGGTTGAAAACTGTACCCTTAAATCATCAACGAAAAAAATCTTAATGTGTTTGAAAGGCTACAACAGGTTGTGCATTTTTGAATTGTCTATTTTGAAAAAGGAAACATGGAATCGGCTGGAGAAATGGACAATATGAAGAGTACTAAGATGAAAGAAATGTTTAAATATGATTTGGTGAGTGCATTGAATTTCTGATAAATGTGCACCCAATAAAGTTTACAAAATACTGTGTCATTGAAGTCATTCACATCTGTAGACCCTCAAAATTGATGATTAATTTAAAGTTAAACAAGTGAGAGAGTCCATTAATTGTTTTGAAATTCTGGAGACATATATCAATCCATTTAGGCAATTCCTTTTTACACTCTCTGTGAATTTGATTTCTGAGTTGAACATCTATGCACCATCATGAAAATGTCTCTGCATTGTTAATATAAATCTTAGTACTGTTTAACATCCTTTCATATTTAAAATGTGGTTGGATTTTGATCACACAATATTTTCATAACTGCTGTGTTGATGAACACAGAAGGAAAAATGTTTTGAAGTATTTTTTTTGATATTAGGATATAATATTTGCCAATTTTGAGGACTTCGTGAAAATGATATTACCTGCTGTGCTTGATGTAAAATCAGTTGTATATGGCGTGGAGGCTGTACTTTGCTCTGTCGCTTCAAGAGTGGTTGAACCTAGGAAAGTGTGAAATATAACCATTAAGCAAATGCCAGTCTTAATTTAATTAATGATATATCACGTACTCCGTAGCCTGACATTATTAATTTCCATCTATCTTTTCCACGAAACTATTGCTACTATTAGGCCTGTTTATAATGATGTCATCAAGATAATACTCCTTTCCAGTTATCTACGTGCCGATATAAAAGTGATCAATACAATAGACGGAGTTTAATAATTACATGGGTTCTTGAAAACAATTATTGATCTTTTTAAAGATCCGTGAGTGGTGCAGGAAGGGTTTCAAAAGGATATTTGATTATTGATCGTCTTGAATTGCAAATTTATGTTTCCATGTGCGCTGCTGGAGATATAGAGCAAGCAATATGGTCATACATCCTTTCCGTTGTGTCTTCTCTCTAGAAATCATTCGATTAACTCAGATATGTAAATTTCTACAGTGTTTTTTTCCATGATATAGAACATATGTCAATATTGTATTTAATGAACATTGCAGGTTGAAAACTGTACCCTTAAATCATCAACGAAAAAAGATCTTAATGTGTTTGAAAGGCAACAACAGGTTGTGCATTTTTGAATTGTCTATTTTGAAAAAGGAAACATGGAATCGGCTGGAGAAATGGACAATATGAAGAGTACTAAGATGAAAGAAATGTTTAAATATGATTTGGTGAGTGCATTGAATTTCTGATAAACGTGCACCCAATAAAGTTTACAAAATACTGTGTCATTGAAGTCATTCTCATCTGTAGACCCTCAAAATTGATGATTAATTTAAAATTAAACAAGTGAGAGAGTCCATTAATTGTTTTGAAATTCTGGAGACATATATCAATCCATTTAGGCAATTCCTTTTTACACTCTCTGTGAATTTGATTTCTGAGTTGAACATCTATGCACCATCATGAAAATGTCTCTGCATTGTTAATATAAATCTTAGTACTGTTTAACATCCTTTCATATTTAAAATGTGGTTGGATTTTGATCACACAATATTTTCATAACTGCTGTGTTGATGAACACAGAAGGAAAAATGTTTTGAAGTATTTTTTTTGATATTAGGATATAATATTTGCCAATTTTGAGGACCGTGAAAATGATATTACCTGCTGTGCTTGATGTAAAATCAGTTGTATATGGCGTGGAGGCTGTACTTTGCTCTGTCGCTTCTAGAGTGGTTGAACCTAGGAAAGTGTGAAATATACCCATTAAGCAAATGCCAGTCTTAATTTAATTAATGATATATCACGTACTCCGTAGCCAGACATTATTAATTTCCATTTATCTTTTCCACGAAACTATTGCTACTATTAGGCCTGTTTATAATGATGTCATCAAGATAATACTCCTTTCCAGTTATCTACGTGCCGATATAAAAGTGATCAATACAATAGACGGAGTTTAATAATTTCATGGGTTCTTGAAAACAATTTTTGATCTTTTTAAAGATCCGTGAGTGGTGCAGGAAGGGTTTCAAAAGGATATTTGATTATTGATCGTCTTGAATTGCAAATTTATGTTTCCATGTGCGCTGCTGGAGATATAGAGCAAGCAATATGGTCATACATCCTTTCCGTTGTGTCTTCTCTCTAGAAATCATTCGATTAACTCAGATATGTAAATTTCTACAGTGTTTTTTTCCATGATATAGAACATATGTCAATATTGTATTTAATGAACATTGCAGGTTGAAAACTGTACCCTTAAATCATCAACGAAAAAAGATCTTAATGTGTTTGAAAGGCAACAACAGGTTGTGCATTTTTGAATTGTCTATTTTGAAAAAGGAAACATGGAATCGGCTGGAGAAATGGACAATATGAAGAGTACTAAGATGAAAGAAATGTTGAAATATGATTTGGTGAGTGCATTGAATTTCTGATAAACGTGCACCCAATAAAGTTTACAAAATACTCTGTCATTGAAGTCATTCTCATCTGTAGACCCTCAAAAATGGCCATTTATTTAAAATTAAAGAAGTGAGAGAGTCCATTAATTGTTTTGAAATTCTGGAGACATATATCAATCCATTTAGGCAATTCCTTTTGAAACTCTCTGTGAAGTTAAGTTCTGAGTTGAATATCTATGCACCATCATGAAAATGTCTCTGCATTTTTAATATAAATCTTAGTACTGTTTAACATCCTTTCATATTTAAAATGTGGTTGGATTTTGATCACACAATATTTTCATAACTGCTGTGTTGATGAACACAGAAGGAAAAATGTTTTGAAGTATTTTTTTTGATATTAGGATATAATATTTGCCAATTTTGAGGACCGTGAAAATGATATTACCTGCTGTGCTTGATGTAAAATCAGTTGTATATGGCGTGGAGGCTGTACTTTGCTCTGTCGCTTCTAGAGTGGTTGAACCTAGGAAAGTGTGAAATATACCCATTAAGCAAATGCCAGTCTTAATTTAATTAATGATATATCACGTACTCCGTAGCCAGACATTATTAATTTCCATCTATCTTTTCCACGAAACTATTGCTACTATTAGGCCTGTTTATAATGATGTCATCAAGATAATACTCCTTTCCAGTTATCTACGTGCCGATATAAAAGTGATCAATACAATAGACGGAGTTTAATAATTTCATGGGTTCTTGAAAACAATTATTGATCTTTTTAAAGATCCGTGAGTGGTGCAGGAAGGGTTTCAAAAGGATATTTGATTATTGATCGTCTTGAATTGCAAATTTATGTTTCCATATGCGCTGCTGGAGATATAGAGCAAGCAATATGGTCATACATCCTTTCCGTTGTGTCTACTCTCTAGAAATCATTCGATTAACTCAGATATGTAAATTTCTACAGTGTTTTTTTCCATGATATAGAACATATGTCAATATTGTATTTAATGAACATTGCAGGTTGAAAACTGTACCCTTAAATCATCAACGAAAAAAGATCTTAATGTGTTTGAAAGGCAACAACAGGTTGTGCATTTTTGAATTGTCTATTTTGAAAAAGGAAACATGGAATCGGCTGGAGAAATGGACAATATGAAGAGTACTAAGATGAAAGAAATGTTGAAATATGATTTGGTGAGTGCATTGAATTTCTGATAAACGTGCACCCAATAAAGTTTACAAAATACTCTGTCATTGAAGTCATTCTCATCTGTAGACCCTCAAAAATGGCCATTTATTTAAAATTAAAGAAGTGAGAGAGTCCATTAATTGTTTTGAAATTCTGGAGACATATATCAATCCATTTAGGCAATTCCTTTTGAAACTCTCTGTGAAGTTAAGTTCTGAGTTGAATATCTATGCACCATCATGAAAATGTCTCTGCATTTTTAATATAAATCTTAGTACTGTTTAACATCCTTTCATATTTAAAATGTGGTTGGATTTTGATCACACAATATTTTCATAACTGCGGTGTTGATGAACACAGAAGGAAAAATGTTTTGAAGTATTTTTTTTGATATTAGGATATAATATTTGCCAATTTTGAGGACTTCGTGAAAATGATATTACCTGCTGTGCTTGATGTAAAATCAGTTGTATATGGCGTGGAGGCTGTACTTTGCTCTGTCGCTTCAAGAGTGGTTGAACCTAGGAAAGTGTGAAATATACCCATTAAGCAAATGCCAGTCTTAATTTAATTAATGATATATCACGTACTCCGTAGCCTGACATTATTAATTTCCATCTATCTTTTCCACGAAACTATTGCTACTATTAGGCCTGTTTATAATGATGTCATCAAGATAATACTCCTTTCCAGTTATCTACGTGCCAATATAAAAGTGATCAATACAATAGACGGAGTTTAATAATTACATGGGTTCTTGAAAACAATTATTGATCTTTTTAAAGATCCGTGAGTGGTGCAGGAAGGGTTTCAAAAGGATATTTGATTATTGATCGTCTTGAATTGCAAATTTATGTTTCCATGTGCGCTGCTGGAGATATAGAGCAAGCAATATGGTCATACATCCTTTCCGTTGTGTCTTCTCTCTAGAAATCATTCGATTAACTTAGATATGTAAATTTCTACAGTGTTTTTTTCCATGATATAGAACATATGTCAATATTGTATTTAATGAACATTGCAGGTTGAAAACTGTACCCTTAAATCATCAACGAAAAAAATCTTAATGTGTTTGAAAGGCTACAACAGGTTGTGCATTTTTGAATTGTCTATTTTGAAAAAGGAAACATGGAATCGGCTGGAGAAATGGACAATATGAAGAGTACTAAGATGAAAGAAATGTTTAAATATGATTTGGTGAGTGCATTGAATTTCTGATAAATGTGCACCCAATAAAGTTTACAAAATACTGTGTCATTGAAGTCATTCACATCTGTAGACCCTCAAAATTGATGATTAATTTAAAGTTAAACAAGTGAGAGAGTCCATTAATTGTTTTGAAATTCTGGAGACATATATCAATCCATTTAGGCAATTCCTTTTTACACTCTCTGTGAATTTGATTTCTGAGTTGAACATCTATGCACCATCATGAAAATGTCTCTGCATTGTTAATATAAATCTTAGTACTGTTTAACATCCTTTCATATTTAAAATGTGGTTGGATTTTGATCACACAATATTTTCATAACTGCTGTGTTGATGAACACAGAAGGAAAAATGTTTTGAAGTATTTTTTTTGATATTAGGATATAATATTTGCCAATTTTGAGGACTTCGTGAAAATGATATTACCTGCTGTGCTTGATGTAAAATCAGTTGTATATGGCGTGGAGGCTGTACTTTGCTCTGTCGCTTCAAGAGTGGTTGAACCTAGGAAAGTGTGAAATATAACCATTAAGCAAATGCCAGTCTTAATTTAATTAATGATATATCACGTACTCCGTAGCCTGACATTATTAATTTCCATCTATCTTTTCCACGAAACTATTGCTACTATTAGGCCTGTTTATAATGATGTCATCAAGATAATACTCCTTTCCAGTTATCTACGTGCCGATATAAAAGTGATCAATACAATAGACGGAGTTTAATAATTACATGGGTTCTTGAAAACAATTATTGATCTTTTTAAAGATCCGTGAGTGGTGCAGGAAGGGTTTCAAAAGGATATTTGATTATTGATCGTCTTGAATTGCAAATTTATGTTTCCATGTGCGCTGCTGGAGATATAGAGCAAGCAATATGGTCATACATCCTTTCCGTTGTGTCTTCTCTCTAGAAATCATTCGATTAACTCAGATATGTAAATTTCTACAGTGTTTTTTTCCATGATATAGAACATATGTCAATATTGTATTTAATGAACATTGCAGGTTGAAAACTGTACCCTTAAATCATCAACGAAAAAAGATCTTAATGTGTTTGAAAGGCAACAACAGGTTGTGCATTTTTGAATTGTCTATTTTGAAAAAGGAAACATGGAATCGGCTGGAGAAATGGACAATATGAAGAGTACTAAGATGAAAGAAATGTTTAAATATGATTTGGTGAGTGCATTGAATTTCTGATAAACGTGCACCCAATAAAGTTTACAAAATACTGTGTCATTGAAGTCATTCTCATCTGTAGACCCTCAAAATTGATGATTAATTTAAAATTAAACAAGTGAGAGAGTCCATTAATTGTTTTGAAATTCTGGAGACATATATCAATCCATTTAGGCAATTCCTTTTTACACTCTCTGTGAATTTGATTTCTGAGTTGAACATCTATGCACCATCATGAAAATGTCTCTGCATTGTTAATATAAATCTTAGTACTGTTTAACATCCTTTCATATTTAAAATGTGGTTGGATTTTGATCACACAATATTTTCATAACTGCTGTGTTGATGAACACAGAAGGAAAAATGTTTTGAAGTATTTTTTTTGATATTAGGATATAATATTTGCCAATTTTGAGGACTTCGTGAAAATGATATTACCTGCTGTGCTTGATGTAAAATCAGTTGTATATGGCGTGGAGGCTGTACTTTGCTCTGTCGCTTCAAGAGTGGTTGAACCTAGGAAAGTGTGAAATATACCCATTAAGCAAATGCCAGTCTTAATTTAATTAATGATATATCACGTACTCCGTAGCCAGACATTATTAATTTCCATCTATCTTTTCCACGAAACTATTGCTACTATTAGGCCTATTTATAATGATGTCATCAAGATAATACTCCTTTCCAGTTATCTACGTGCCGAAATAAAAGTGATCAATACAATAGACGGAGTTTAATAATTACATGGGTTCTTGAAAACAATTATTGATCTTTTTAAAGATCCGTGAGTGGTGCAGGAAGGGTTTCAAAAGGATATTTGATTATTGATCGTCTTGAATTGCAAATTTATGTTTCCATGTGCGCTGCTGGAGATATAGAGCAAGCAATATGGTCATACATCCTTTCCGTTGTGTCTTCTCTCTAGAAATCATTCGATTAACTCAGATATGTAAATTTCTACAGTGTTTTTTTCCATGATATAGAACATATGTCAATATTGTATTTAATGAACATTGCAGGTTGAAAACTGTACCCTTAAATCATCAACGAAAAAAATCTTAATGTGTTTGAAAGGCAACAACAGGTTGTGCATTTTTTAATTGTCGATTTTGAAAAAGGAAACATGGAATCGGCTGGAGAAATGGACAATATGAAGAGTACTAAGATGAAAGAAATGTTTAAATATGATTTGGTGAGTGCATTGAATTTCTGATAAACGTGCACCCAATAAAGTTTACAAAATACTGTGTCATTGAAGTCATTCTCATCTGTAGACCCTCAAAAATGGCCATTTATTTAAAATTAAAGAAGTGAGAGAGTCCATTAATTGTTTTGAAATTCTGGAGACATATATCAATCCATTTAGGCAATTCCTTTTGAAACTCTCTGTGAAGTTAAGTTCTGAGTTGAATATCTATGCACCATCATGAAAATGTCTCTGCATTTTTAATATAAATCTTAGTACTGTTTAACATCCTTTCATATTTAAAATGTGGTTGGATTTTGATCACACAATATTTTCATAACTGCTGTGTTGATGAACACAGAAGGAAAAATGTTTTGAAGTATTTTTTTTGATATTAGGATATAATATTTGCCAATTTTGAGGACCGTGAAAATGATATTACCTGCTGTGCTTGATGTAAAATCAGTTGTATATGGCGTGGAGGCTGTACTTTGCTCTGTCGCTTCTAGAGTGGTTGAACCTAGGAAAGTGTGAAATATACCCATTAAGCAAATGCCAGTCTTAATTTAATTAATGATATATCACGTACTCCGTAGCCAGACATTATTAATTTCCATCTATCTTTTCCACGAAACTATTGCTACTATTAGGCCTGTTTATAATGATGTCATCAAGATAATACTCCTTTCCAGTTATCTACGTGCCGATATAAAAGTGATCAATACAATAGACGGAGTTTAATAATTTCATGGGTTCTTGAAAACAATTTTTGATCTTTTTAAAGATCCGTGAGTGGTGCAGGAAGGGTTTCAAAAGGATATTTGATTATTGATCGTCTTGAATTGCAAATTTATGTTTCCATGTGCGCTGCTGGAGATATAGAGCAAGCAATATGGTCATACATCCTTTCCGTTGTGTCTTCTCTCTAGAAATCATTCGATTAACTCAGATATGTAAATTTCTACAGTGTTTTTTTCCATGATATAGAACATATGTCAATATTGTATTTAATGAACATTGCAGGTTGAAAACTGTACCCTTAAATCATCAACGAAAAAAGATCTTAATGTGTTTGAAAGGCAACAACAGGTTGTGCATTTTTTAATTGTCTATTTTGAAAAAGGAAACATGGAATCGGCTGGAGAAATGGACAATATGAAGAGTACTAAGATGAAAGAAATGTTTAAATATGATTTGGTGAGTGCATTGAATTTCTGATAAACGTGCACCCAATAAAGTTTACAAAATACTGTGTCATTGAAGTCATTCTCATCTGTAGACCCTCAAAAATGGCCATTTATTTAAAATTAAAGAAGTGAGAGAATCCATTAATTGTTTTGAAATTCTGGAGACATATATCAATCCATTTAGGCAATTCCTTTTGAAACTCTCTGTGAAGTTAAGTTCTGAGTTGAATATCTATGCACCATCATGAAAATGTCTCTGCATTTTTAATATAAACCTTAGTACTGTTTAACATCCTTTCATATTTAAAATGTGGTTGGATTTTGATCACACAATATTTTCATAACTGCTGTGTTGATGAACACAGAAGGAAAAATGTTTTGAAGTATTTTTTTTGATATTAGGATATAATATTTGCCAATTTTGAGGACCGTGAAAATGATATTACCTGCTGTGCTTGATGTAAAATCAGTTGTATATGGCGTGGAGGCTGTACTTTGCTCTGTCGCTTCTAGAGTGGTTGAACCTAGGAAAGTGTGAAATATACCCATTAAGCAAATGCCAGTCTTAATTTAATTAATGATATATCACGTACTCCGTAGCCAGACATTATTAATTTCCATTTATCTTTTCCACGAAACTATTGCTACTATTAGGCCTGTTTATAATGATGTCATCAAGATAATACTCCTTTCCAGTTATCTACGTGCCGATATAAAAGTGATCAATACAATAGACGGAGTTTAATAATTTCATGGGTTCTTGAAAACAATTTTTGATCTTTTTAAAGATCCGTGAGTGGTGCAGGAAGGGTTTCAAAAGGATATTTGATTATTGATCGTCTTGAATTGCAAATTTATGTTTCCATGTGCGCTGCTGGAGATATAGAGCAAGCAATATGGTCATACATCCTTTCCGTTGTGTCTTCTCTCTAGAAATCATTCGATTAACTCAGATATGTAAATTTCTACAGTGTTTTTTTCCATGATATAGAACATATGTCAATATTGTATTTAATGAACATTGCAGGTTGAAAACTGTACCCTTAAATCATCAACGAAAAAAGATCTTAATGTGTTTGAAAGGCAACAACAGGTTGTGCATTTTTGAATTGTCTATTTTGAAAAAGGAAACATGGAATCGGCTGGAGAAATGGACAATATGAAGAGTACTAAGATGAAAGAAATGTTGAAATATGATTTGGTGAGTGCATTGAATTTCTGATAAACGTGCACCCAATAAAGTTTACAAAATACTCTGTCATTGAAGTCATTCTCATCTGTAGACCCTCAAAAATGGCCATTTATTTAAAATTAAAGAAGTGAGAGAGTCCATTAATTGTTTTGAAATTCTGGAGACATATATCAATCCATTTAGGCAATTCCTTTTGAAACTCTCTGTGAAGTTAAGTTCTGAGTTGAATATCTATGCACCATCATGAAAATGTCTCTGCATTTTTAATATAAATCTTAGTACTGTTTAACATCCTTTCATATTTAAAATGTGGTTGGATTTTGATCACACAATATTTTCATAACTGCTGTGTTGATGAACACAGAAGGAAAAATGTTTTGAAGTATTTTTTTTGATATTAGGATATAATATTTGCCAATTTTGAGGACCGTGAAAATGATATTACCTGCTGTGCTTGATGTAAAATCAGTTGTATATGGCGTGGAGGCTGTACTTTGCTCTGTCGCTTCTAGAGTGGTTGAACCTAGGAAAGTGTGAAATATACCCATTAAGCAAATGCCAGTCTTAATTTAATTAATGATATATCACGTACTCCGTAGCCAGACATTATTAATTTCCATCTATCTTTTCCACGAAACTATTGCTACTATTAGGCCTGTTTATAATGATGTCATCAAGATAATACTCCTTTCCAGTTATCTACGTGCCGATATAAAAGTGATCAATACAATAGACGGAGTTTAATAATTTCATGGGTTCTTGAAAACAATTATTGATCTTTTTAAAGATCCGTGAGTGGTGCAGGAAGGGTTTCAAAAGGATATTTGATTATTGATCGTCTTGAATTGCAAATTTATGTTTCCATATGCGCTGCTGGAGATATAGAGCAAGCAATATGGTCATACATCCTTTCCGTTGTGTCTACTCTCTAGAAATCATTCGATTAACTCAGATATGTAAATTTCTACAGTGTTTTTTTCCATGATATAGAACATATGTCAATATTGTATTTAATGAACATTGCAGGTTGAAAACTGTACCCTTAAATCATCAACGAAAAAAGATCTTAATGTGTTTGAAAGGCAACAACAGGTTGTGCATTTTTGAATTGTCTATTTTGAAAAAGGAAACATGGAATCGGCTGGAGAAATGGACAATATGAAGAGTACTAAGATGAAAGAAATGTTGAAATATGATTTGGTGAGTGCATTGAATTTCTGATAAACGTGCACCCAATAAAGTTTACAAAATACTCTGTCATTGAAGTCATTCTCATCTGTAGACCCTCAAAAATGGCCATTTATTTAAAATTAAAGAAGTGAGAGAGTCCATTAATTGTTTTGAAATTCTGGAGACATATATCAATCCATTTAGGCAATTCCTTTTGAAACTCTCTGTGAAGTTAAGTTCTGAGTTGAATATCTATGCACCATCATGAAAATGTCTCTGCATTTTTAATATAAATCTTAGTACTGTTTAACATCCTTTCATATTTAAAATGTGGTTGGATTTTGATCACACAATATTTTCATAACTGCGGTGTTGATGAACACAGAAGGAAAAATGTTTTGAAGTATTTTTTTTGATATTAGGATATAATATTTGCCAATTTTGAGGACTTCGTGAAAATGATATTACCTGCTGTGCTTGATGTAAAATCAGTTGTATATGGCGTGGAGGCTGTACTTTGCTCTGTCGCTTCAAGAGTGGTTGAACCTAGGAAAGTGTGAAATATACCCATTAAGCAAATGCCAGTCTTAATTTAATTAATGATATATCACGTACTCCGTAGCCTGACATTATTAATTTCCATCTATCTTTTCCACGAAACTATTGCTACTATTAGGCCTGTTTATAATGATGTCATCAAGATAATACTCCTTTCCAGTTATCTACGTGCCAATATAAAAGTGATCAATACAATAGACGGAGTTTAATAATTACATGGGTTCTTGAAAACAATTATTGATCTTTTTAAAGATCCGTGAGTGGTGCAGGAAGGGTTTCAAAAGGATATTTGATTATTGATCGTCTTGAATTGCAAATTTATGTTTCCATGTGCGCTGCTGGAGATATAGAGCAAGCAATATGGTCATACATCCTTTCCGTTGTGTCTTCTCTCTAGAAATCATTCGATTAACTTAGATATGTAAATTTCTACAGTGTTTTTTTCCATGATATAGAACATATGTCAATATTGTATTTAATGAACATTGCAGGTTGAAAACTGTACCCTTAAATCATCAACGAAAAAAATCTTAATGTGTTTGAAAGGCTACAACAGGTTGTGCATTTTTGAATTGTCTATTTTGAAAAAGGAAACATGGAATCGGCTGGAGAAATGGACAATATGAAGAGTACTAAGATGAAAGAAATGTTTAAATATGATTTGGTGAGTGCATTGAATTTCTGATAAATGTGCACCCAATAAAGTTTACAAAATACTGTGTCATTGAAGTCATTCACATCTGTAGACCCTCAAAATTGATGATTAATTTAAAGTTAAACAAGTGAGAGAGTCCATTAATTGTTTTGAAATTCTGGAGACATATATCAATCCATTTAGGCAATTCCTTTTTACACTCTCTGTGAATTTGATTTCTGAGTTGAACATCTATGCACCATCATGAAAATGTCTCTGCATTGTTAATATAAATCTTAGTACTGTTTAACATCCTTTCATATTTAAAATGTGGTTGGATTTTGATCACACAATATTTTCATAACTGCTGTGTTGATGAACACAGAAGGAAAAATGTTTTGAAGTATTTTTTTTGATATTAGGATATAATATTTGCCAATTTTGAGGACTTCGTGAAAATGATATTACCTGCTGTGCTTGATGTAAAATCAGTTGTATATGGCGTGGAGGCTGTACTTTGCTCTGTCGCTTCAAGAGTGGTTGAACCTAGGAAAGTGTGAAATATAACCATTAAGCAAATGCCAGTCTTAATTTAATTAATGATATATCACGTACTCCGTAGCCTGACATTATTAATTTCCATCTATCTTTTCCACGAAACTATTGCTACTATTAGGCCTGTTTATAATGATGTCATCAAGATAATACTCCTTTCCAGTTATCTACGTGCCGATATAAAAGTGATCAATACAATAGACGGAGTTTAATAATTACATGGGTTCTTGAAAACAATTATTGATCTTTTTAAAGATCCGTGAGTGGTGCAGGAAGGGTTTCAAAAGGATATTTGATTATTGATCGTCTTGAATTGCAAATTTATGTTTCCATGTGCGCTGCTGGAGATATAGAGCAAGCAATATGGTCATACATCCTTTCCGTTGTGTCTTCTCTCTAGAAATCATTCGATTAACTCAGATATGTAAATTTCTACAGTGTTTTTTTCCATGATATAGAACATATGTCAATATTGTATTTAATGAACATTGCAGGTTGAAAACTGTACCCTTAAATCATCAACGAAAAAAGATCTTAATGTGTTTGAAAGGCAACAACAGGTTGTGCATTTTTGAATTGTCTATTTTGAAAAAGGAAACATGGAATCGGCTGGAGAAATGGACAATATGAAGAGTACTAAGATGAAAGAAATGTTTAAATATGATTTGGTGAGTGCATTGAATTTCTGATAAACGTGCACCCAATAAAGTTTACAAAATACTGTGTCATTGAAGTCATTCTCATCTGTAGACCCTCAAAATTGATGATTAATTTAAAATTAAACAAGTGAGAGAGTCCATTAATTGTTTTGAAATTCTGGAGACATATATCAATCCATTTAGGCAATTCCTTTTTACACTCTCTGTGAATTTGATTTCTGAGTTGAACATCTATGCACCATCATGAAAATGTCTCTGCATTGTTAATATAAATCTTAGTACTGTTTAACATCCTTTCATATTTAAAATGTGGTTGGATTTTGATCACACAATATTTTCATAACTGCTGTGTTGATGAACACAGAAGGAAAAATGTTTTGAAGTATTTTTTTTGATATTAGGATATAATATTTGCCAATTTTGAGGACTTCGTGAAAATGATATTACCTGCTGTGCTTGATGTAAAATCAGTTGTATATGGCGTGGAGGCTGTACTTTGCTCTGTCGCTTCAAGAGTGGTTGAACCTAGGAAAGTGTGAAATATACCCATTAAGCAAATGCCAGTCTTAATTTAATTAATGATATATCACGTACTCCGTAGCCTGACATTATTAATTTCCATCTATCTTTTCCACGAAACTATTGCTACTATTAGGCCTGTTTATAATGATGTCATCAAGATAATACTCCTTTCCAGTTATCTACGTGCCAATATAAAAGTGATCAATACAATAGACGGAGTTTAATAATTACATGGGTTCTTGAAAACAATTATTGATCTTTTTAAAGATCCGTGAGTGGTGCAGGAAGGGTTTCAAAAGGATATTTGATTATTGATCGTCTTGAATTGCAAATTTATGTTTCCATGTGCGCTGCTGGAGATATAGAGCAAGCAATATGGTCATACATCCTTTCCGTTGTGTCTTCTCTCTAGAAATCATTCGATTAACTTAGATATGTAAATTTCTACAGTGTTTTTTTCCATGATATAGAACATATGTCAATATTGTATTTAATGAACATTGCAGGTTGAAAACTGTACCCTTAAATCATCAACGAAAAAAATCTTAATGTGTTTGAAAGGCTACAACAGGTTGTGCATTTTTGAATTGTCTATTTTGAAAAAGGAAACATGGAATCGGCTGGAGAAATGGACAATATGAAGAGTACTAAGATGAAAGAAATGTTTAAATATGATTTGGTGAGTGCATTGAATTTCTGATAAATGTGCACCCAATAAAGTTTACAAAATACTGTGTCATTGAAGTCATTCACATCTGTAGACCCTCAAAATTGATGATTAATTTAAAGTTAAACAAGTGAGAGAGTCCATTAATTGTTTTGAAATTCTGGAGACATATATCAATCCATTTAGGCAATTCCTTTTTACACTCTCTGTGAATTTGATTTCTGAGTTGAACATCTATGCACCATCATGAAAATGTCTCTGCATTGTTAATATAAATCTTAGTACTGTTTAACATCCTTTCATATTTAAAATGTGGTTGGATTTTGATCACACAATATTTTCATAACTGCTGTGTTGATGAACACAGAAGGAAAAATGTTTTGAAGTATTTTTTTTGATATTAGGATATAATATTTGCCAATTTTGAGGACTTCGTGAAAATGATATTACCTGCTGTGCTTGATGTAAAATCAGTTGTATATGGCGTGGAGGCTGTACTTTGCTCTGTCGCTTCAAGAGTGGTTGAACCTAGGAAAGTGTGAAATATAACCATTAAGCAAATGCCAGTCTTAATTTAATTAATGATATATCACGTACTCCGTAGCCTGACATTATTAATTTCCATCTATCTTTTCCACGAAACTATTGCTACTATTAGGCCTGTTTATAATGATGTCATCAAGATAATACTCCTTTCCAGTTATCTACGTGCCGATATAAAAGTGATCAATACAATAGACGGAGTTTAATAATTACATGGGTTCTTGAAAACAATTATTGATCTTTTTAAAGATCCGTGAGTGGTGCAGGAAGGGTTTCAAAAGGATATTTGATTATTGATCGTCTTGAATTGCAAATTTATGTTTCCATGTGCGCTGCTGGAGATATAGAGCAAGCAATATGGTCATACATCCTTTCCGTTGTGTCTTCTCTCTAGAAATCATTCGATTAACTCAGATATGTAAATTTCTACAGTGTTTTTTTCCATGATATAGAACATATGTCAATATTGTATTTAATGAACATTGCAGGTTGAAAACTGTACCCTTAAATCATCAACGAAAAAAGATCTTAATGTGTTTGAAAGGCAACAACAGGTTGTGCATTTTTGAATTGTCTATTTTGAAAAAGGAAACATGGAATCGGCTGGAGAAATGGACAATATGAAGAGTACTAAGATGAAAGAAATGTTTAAATATGATTTGGTGAGTGCATTGAATTTCTGATAAACGTGCACCCAATAAAGTTTACAAAATACTGTGTCATTGAAGTCATTCTCATCTGTAGACCCTCAAAATTGATGATTAATTTAAAATTAAACAAGTGAGAGAGTCCATTAATTGTTTTGAAATTCTGGAGACATATATCAATCCATTTAGGCAATTCCTTTTTACACTCTCTGTGAATTTGATTTCTGAGTTGAACATCTATGCACCATCATGAAAATGTCTCTGCATTGTTAATATAAATCTTAGTACTGTTTAACATCCTTTCATATTTAAAATGTGGTTGGATTTTGATCACACAATATTTTCATAACTGCTGTGTTGATGAACACAGAAGGAAAAATGTTTTGAAGTATTTTTTTTGATATTAGGATATAATATTTGCCAATTTTGAGGACTTCGTGAAAATGATATTACCTGCTGTGCTTGATGTAAAATCAGTTGTATATGGCGTGGAGGCTGTACTTTGCTCTGTCGCTTCAAGAGTGGTTGAACCTAGGAAAGTGTGAAATATACCCATTAAGCAAATGCCAGTCTTAATTTAATTAATGATATATCACGTACTCCGTAGCCTGACATTATTAATTTCCATCTATCTTTTCCACGAAACTATTGCTACTATTAGGCCTGTTTATAATGATGTCATCAAGATAATACTCCTTTCCAGTTATCTACGTGCCAATATAAAAGTGATCAATACAATAGACGGAGTTTAATAATTACATGGGTTCTTGAAAACAATTATTGATCTTTTTAAAGATCCGTGAGTGGTGCAGGAAGGGTTTCAAAAGGATATTTGATTATTGATCGTCTTGAATTGCAAATTTATGTTTCCATGTGCGCTGCTGGAGATATAGAGCAAGCAATATGGTCATACATCCTTTCCGTTGTGTCTTCTCTCTAGAAATCATTCGATTAACTTAGATATGTAAATTTCTACAGTGTTTTTTTCCATGATATAGAACATATGTCAATATTGTATTTAATGAACATTGCAGGTTGAAAACTGTACCCTTAAATCATCAACGAAAAAAATCTTAATGTGTTTGAAAGGCTACAACAGGTTGTGCATTTTTGAATTGTCTATTTTGAAAAAGGAAACATGGAATCGGCTGGAGAAATGGACAATATGAAGAGTACTAAGATGAAAGAAATGTTTAAATATGATTTGGTGAGTGCATTGAATTTCTGATAAATGTGCACCCAATAAAGTTTACAAAATACTGTGTAATTGAAGTCATTCACATCTGTAGACCCTCAAAATTGATGATTAATTTAAAGTTAAACAAGTGAGAGAGTCCATTAATTGTTTTGAAATTCTGGAGACATATATCAATCCATTTAGGCAATTCCTTTTTACACTCTCTGTGAATTTGATTTCTGAGTTGAACATCTATGCACCATCATGAAAATGTCTCTGCATTGTTAATATAAATCTTAGTACTGTTTAACATCCTTTCATATTTAAAATGTGGTTGGATTTTGATCACACAATATTTTCATAACTGCTGTGTTGATGAACACAGAAGGAAAAATGTTTTGAAGTATTTTTTTTGATATTAGGATATAATATTTGCCAATTTTGAGGACTTCGTGAAAATGATATTACCTGCTGTGCTTGATGTAAAATCAGTTGTATATGGCGTGGAGGCTGTACTTTGCTCTGTCGCTTCAAGAGTGGTTGAACCTAGGAAAGTGTGAAATATACCCATTAAGCAAATGCCAGTCTTAATTTAATTAATGATATATCACGTACTCCGTAGCCTGACATTATTAATTTCCATCTATCTTTTCCACGAAACTATTGCTACTATTAGGCCTGTTTATAATGATGTCATCAAGATAATACTCCTTTCCAGTTATCCACGTGCCGATATAAAAGTGATCAATACAATAGACGGAGTTTAATAATTACATGGGTTCTTGAAAACAATTATTGATCTTTTTAAAGATCCGTGAGTGGTGCAGGAAGGGTTTCAAAAGGATATTTGTTTATTGATCGTCTTGAATTGCAAATTTATGTTTCCATGTGCGCTGCTGGAGATATAGAGCAAGCAATAAGGTCATACATCCTTTCCGTTGTGTCTTCTCTCTAGAAATCTTTCGATGAACTCAGATATGTAAATTTCTACAGTGTTCTTTTCCATGATATAGAACATATGTCAATATTGTATTTAATGAACATTGCAGGTTGAAAACTGTACCCTTAAATCATCAACGAAAAAAATCTTAAAGTGTTTGAAAGGTAACAACAGGTTGTGCATTTTTTAATTGTCTATTTTGAAAAAGGAAACATGGAATCGGCTGGAGAAATGGACAATATGAAGAGTACTAAGATGAAAGAAATGTTTAAATATGATTTGGTGAGTGCATTGAATTTCTGATAAACGTGCACCCAATAAAGTTTACAAAATACTGTGTAATTGAAGTCATTCACATCTGTAGACCCTCAAAATTAATGATTAATTTAAAGTTAAACAAGTGAGAGAGTCCATTAATTGTTTTGAAATTCTGGAGACATATATCAATCCATTTAGGCAATTCCTTTTGAAACTCTCTGTGAAGTTAAGTTCTGAGTTGAACATCTATGCACCATCATGAAAATGTCTCTGCATTTTTAATATAAATCTTAGTACTGTTTAACATCCTTTCATATTTAAAATGTGGTTGGATTTTGATCACACAATATTTTCATAACTGCTGTGTTGATGAACACAGAAGGAAAAATGTTTTGAAGTATTTTTTTTGATATTAGGATATAATATTTGCCAATTTTGAGAACTTCGTGAAAATGATATTACCTGCTGTGCTTGATGTAAAATCAGTTGTATATGGCGTGGAGGCTGTACTTTGCTCTGTCGCTTCAAGAGTGGTTGAACCTAGGAAAGTGTGAAATATACCCATTAAGCAAATGCCAGTCTTAATTTAATTAATGATATATCACGTACTCCGTAGCCTGACATTATTAATTTCCATCTATCTTTTCCACGAAACTATTGCTACTATTAGGCCTGTTTATAATGATGTCATCAAGATAATACTCCTTTCCAGTTATCTACGTGCCAATATAAAAGTGATCAATACAATAGACGGAGTTTAATAATTACATGGGTTCTTGAAAACAATTATTGATCTTTTTAAAGATCCGTGAGTGGTGCAGGAAGGGTTTCAAAAGGATATTTGATTATTGATCGTCTTGAATTGCAAATTTATGTTTCCATGTGCGCTGCTGGAGATATAGAGCAAGCAATATGGTCATACATCCTTTCCGTTGTGTCTTCTCTCTAGAAATCATTCGATTAACTCAGATATGTAAATTTCTACAGTGTTTTTTTCCATGATATAGAACATATGTCAATATTGTATTTAATGAACATTGCAGTTTGAAAACTGTACCCTTAAATCATCAACGAAAAAAGATCTTAATGTGTTTGAAAGGCAACAACAGGTTGTGCATTTTTTAATTGTCTATTTTGAAAAAGGAAACATTGTATCGGCTGGAGAAATGGACAATATGAAGAGTACTAAGATGAAAGAAATGTTTAAATATGATTTGGTGAGTGCATTGAATTTCTGATAAACGTGCACCCAATAAAGTTTACAAAATACTGTGTCATTGAAGTCATTCTCATCTGTAGACCCTCAAAAATGGCCATTTATTTAAAACTAAAGAAGTGAGAGAGTCCATTAATTGTTTTGAAATTCTGGAGACATATATCAATCCATTTAGGCAATTCCTTTTGAAACTCTCTGTGAAGTTAAGTTCTGAGTTGAATATCTATGCACCATCATGAAAATGTCTCTGCATTTTTAATATAAATCTTAGTACTGTTTAACATCCTTTCATATTTAAAATGTGGTTGGATTTTGATCACACAATATTTTCATAACTGCTGTGTTGATGAACACAGAAGGAAAAATGTTTTGAAGTATTTTTTTTGATATTAGGATATAATATTTGCCAATTTTGAGGACCGTGAAAATGATATTACCTGCTGTGCTTGATGTAAAATCAGTTGTATATGGCGTGGAGGCTGTACTTTGCTCTGTCGCTTCTAGAGTGGTTGAACCTAGGAAAGTGTGAAATATACCCATTAAGCAAATGCCAGTCTTAATTTAATTAATGATATATCACGTACTCCGTAGCCTGACATTATTAATTTCCATCTATCTTTTCCACGAAACTATTGCTACTATTAGGCCTGTTTATAATGATGTCATCAAGATAATACTCCTTTCCAGTTATCTACGTGCCGATATAAAAGTGATCAATACAATAGACGGAGTTTAATAATTACATGGGTTCTTGAAAACAATTATTGATCTTTTTAAAGATCCGTGAGTGGTGCAGGAAGGGTTTCAAAAGGATATTTGATTATTGATCGTCTTGAATTGCAAATTTATGTTTCCATGTGCGCTGCTGGAGATATAGAGCAAGCAATATGGTCATACATCCTTTCCGTTGTGTCTTCTCTCTAGAAATCATTCGATTAACTCAGATATGTAAATTTCTACAGTGTTTTTTTCCATGATATAGAACATATGTCAATATTGTATTTAATGAACATTGCAGGTTGAAAACTGTACCCTTAAATCATCAACGAAAAAAGATCTTAATGTGTTTGAAAGGCAACAACAGGTTGTGCATTTTTTAATTGTCTATTTTGAAAAAGGAAACATGGAATCGGCTGGAGAAATGGACAATATGAAGAGTACTAAGATGAAAGAAATGTTTAAATATGATTTGGTGAGTGCATTGAATTTCTGATAAACGTGCACCCAATAAAGTTTACAAAATACTGTGTCATTGAAGTCATTCACATCTGTAGACCCTCAAAATTGATGATTAATTTAAAGTTAAACAAGTGAGAGAGTCCATTAATTGTTTTGAAATTCTGGAGACATATATCAATCCATTTAGGCAATTCCTTTTTACACTCTCTGTGAATTTGATTTCTGAGTTGAAAATCTATGCACCATCATGAAAATGTCTCTGCATTGTTAATATAAATCTTAGTACTGTTTAACATCCTTTCATATTTAAAATGTGGTTGGATTTTGATCACACAATATTTTCATAACTGCTGTGTTGATGAACACAGAAGGAAAAATGTTTTGAAGTATTTTTTTTGATATTAGGATATAATATTTGCCAATTTTTAGGACTTCGTGAAAATGATATTATCTGCTGTGCTTGATGTAAATTCAACTATATATGGTATGGAGGCTGTACTTTGCTCTGTCGCTTCAAGAGTGGTTGAACCTAGGAAAGTGTGAAATATACCCATTAAGCAAATGCAAGACTTAATTTAATTAATGATATATCACGTAGTCTGAAGCCTGACATTATTAATTTTCCTTCTATCTTTTCTATGAATCTATTGTAAACTATTAGGCCTGTTTAAAATGATGTCATCAAGATTATACTCCTTTCCAGTTATCTACGTGCCGATATAAAGTTGATCAATACAATACACAGAGTTTAATAATTACATGGGTTCTTGAAAACAGTTATTGATCTTTTTAAAGATCCGTGAGTGGTGCAGGAATGGTTTCAAAAGGATATTTGATTATTGATCGTCTTGAATTGCAAATTTATGTTTCCATGTGCGCTGCTGGAGATATAGAGCAAGCAATATGGTCATACGTCCTTTCCGTTGTGTCTTCTCTCTAGAAATCATTCGATTAACTCAGATATGTAAATTTCTACAGTGTTTTTTTCCATGATATAGAACATATGTCAATATTGTATTTAATGAACATTGCAGGTTGAAAACTGTACCCTTAAATCATCAACGAAAAAAGATCTTAATGTGTTTGAAAGGCAACAACAGGTTGTGCATTTTTTAATTGTCTATTTTGAAAAAGGAAACATGGAATAGGCTGGAGAAATGGACAATATGAAGAGTACTAAAATAGAAGAAATGTTTAAATATGATTTGGGGAGTGCATTGAATTTCTGTTAAACGTGCATCCAATAAACTTTACAAAATACTGTGTAATTGAAGTCATTCTCATCTGTAGACCCTCAAAATTGATGATTAATTTAAAATTAAACAAGTGAGAGAGTCCATTAATTGTTTTGAAATTCTGGAGACATATATCAATCCATTTAGGCAATTCCTTTTTACACTCTCTGTGAATTTGATTTCTGAGTTGAACATCTATGCACCATCATGAAAATGTCTCTGCAGTTTTAATATAAATCTTAGTACTGTTTAACATCCTTTCATATTTAAAATGTGGTTGGATTTTGATCACACAATATTTTCATAACTGCTGTGTTGATGAACACAGAAGGAAAAATGTTTGAAGTATTTTTTTGATAGTAGGATATAATATTTGCCAATTTTGAGGACTTCGTGAAAATGATATTACCTGCTGTGCTTGATGTAAAATCAGTTGTATATGGCGTGGAGGCTGTACTTTGCTCTGTCGCTTCAAGAGTGGTTGAACCTAGGAAAGTGTGAAATATACCCATTAAGCAAATGCCAGTCTTAATTTAATTAATGATATATCACGTACTCCGTAGCCTGACATTATTAATTTCCATCTATCTTTTCCACGAAACTATTGCTACTATTAGGCCTGTTTATAATGATGTCATCAAGATAATATTCCTTTCCAGTTATCTACGTGCCGATATAAAAGTGATCAATACAATAGACGGAGTTTAATAATTACATGGGTTCTTGAAAACAATTATTGATCTTTTTAAAGATCCGTGAGTGGTGCAGGAAGGGTTTCAAAAGGATATTTGATTATTGATCGTCTTGAATTGCAAATTTATGTTTCCATGTGCGCTGCTGGAGATATAGAGCAAGCAATATGGTCATACATCCTTTCCGTTGTGTCTTCTCTCTAGAAATCATTCGATTAACTCAGATATGTAAATTTCTACAGTGTTTTTTTCCATGATATAGAACATATGTCAATATTGTATTTAATGAACATTGCAGGTTGAAAACTGTACCCTTAAATCATCAACGAATAAAGATCTTAATGTGTTTGAAAGGCAACAGCAGGTTGTGCATTTTTTAATTGTCTATTTTGAAAAAGGAAACATGGAATCGGCTGGAGAAATGGACAATATGAAGAGTACTAAAATAGAAGAAATGTTTAAATATGATTTGGGGAGTGCATTGAATTTCTGATAAACGTGCACCCAATAAAGTTTACAAAATACTGTGTAATTGAAGTCATTCTCATCTGTAGACCCTCAAAATTGATGATTAATTTAAAATTAAAGAAGTGAGAGAGTCCATTAATTGTTTTGAAATTCTGGAGACATATATCAATCCATTTAGGCAATTCATTTTTACACTCTCTGTGAATTTGATTTTTGAGTTGAACATCTATGCACCATCATGAAAATGTCTCTGCATTGTTAATATAAATCTTAGTACTGTTTAACATCCTTTCATATTTAAAATGTGGTTGGATTTTGATCACACAATATTTTCATAACTGCTGTGTTGATGAACACAGAAGGAAAAATGTTTGAAGTATTTTTTTGATATTAGGATATAATATTTGCCAATTTTGAGGACTTCGTGAAAATGATATTACCTGCTGTGCTTGATGTAAAATCAGTTGTATATGGCGTGGAGGCTGTACTTTGCTCTGTCGCTTCAAGAGTGGTTGAACCTAGGAAAGTGTGAAATATACCCATTAAGCAAATGCCAGTCTTAATTTAATTAATGATATATCACGTACTCCGTAGCCTGACATTATTAATTTCCATCTATCTTTTCCACGAAACTATTGCTACTATTAGGCCTGTTTATAATGATGTCATCAAGATAATATTCCTTTCCAGTTATCTACGTGCCGATATAAAAGTGATCAATACAATAGACGGAGTTTAATAATTAAATGGGTTCTTGAAAACAATTATTGATCTTTTTAAAGATCCGTGAGTGGTGCAGGAAGGGTTTCAAAAGGATATTTGATTATTGATCGTCTTGAATTGCAAATTTATGTTTCCATGTGCGCTGCTGGAGATATAGAGCAAGCAATATGGTCATACATCCTTTCCGTTGTGTCTTCTCTCTAGAAATCATTCGATTAACTCAGATATGTAAATTTCTACAGTGTTTTTTTCCATGATATAGAACATATGTCAATATTGTATTTAATGAACATTGCAGGTTGAAAACTGTACCCTTAAATCATCAATGAATAAAGATCTTAATGTGTTTGAAAGGCAACAGCAGGTTGTGCATTTTTTAATTGTCTATTTTGAAAAAGGAAACATGGAATCGGCTGGAGAAATGGACAATATGAAGAGTACTAAAATAAAAGAAATGTTTAAATATGATTTGGGGAGTGCATTGAATTTCTGATAAACGTGCACCCAATAAAGTTTACAAAATACTGTGTAATTGAAGTCATTCTCATCTGTAGACCCTCAAAATTGATGATTAATTTAAAATTAAACAAGTGAGAGAGTCCATTAATTGTTTTGAAATTCTGGAGACATATATCAATCCATTTAGGCAATTCATTTTTACACTCTCTGTGAATTTGATTTTTGAGTTGAACATCTATGCACCATCATGAAAATGTCTCTGCATTGTTAATATAAATCTTAGTACTGTTTAACATCCTTTCATATTTAAAATGGTCATACATCCATTCCGTTGTGTCTTCTCTCTAGAAATCATTCGATTAACTCAGATATGTAAATTTCTACTGTGTTATTTTCCCTGATATAGAACTTTTGTCAATATTGTATTTAATGAACATTGCAGGTTGAAAACTGTGTAAACACATATCAATCCATTTAGGCAATTCCTTTTTACACTCTCTGTGAATTTGAGTTCTGACTTGAATATCTATGCACCATCATGAAAATGTGTTTGCATTTTTAATATAAATCTTAGCACTGTTTAACATCCTTTCATATTTTAAATATGGTTGGATTTTGATCACACAATATTTTTATAACTGCTTGGTTGATGAACACTGAAGGAAATATGTTTGAATTATCTGTTTTGATTTTAGTAGATAATATTGGCCACTTTTGAAGACTTCGTTAAAATGGTATGACCTGCTGTGCTTGATGTAAAATCAACTGTATATGGGCTGGAGGTTGTACTTTTGTCTGTCGTTTCAAAAGTGGTTGCATCTAGGAAAGTGAGAAATATGTTAGCAAAAGGCAGTGTGCTAAGACCTAATCTAATTAATGATGCATCATGTCCTCAGAAGCCTGACATTATTAATTTTCTTCATATCCTTCAATGAAACTATTGTTAACATCCGGCCCATTCATAAAGGTGTCATCAGAGCAACCAACGTTCCCAGTTATATATTCTGCCTTGACAAAATAATGATCAACAAAATGGGCAGACTTCTAGAATACATAGATTCTGGGGAGAATATTATTGATTTCATTAAAAATCCATCAGTTGTGCAGGAATATTTGATTACAGTTGGTGTTCCGCTTGCAAACTGAATTTGCCTTGTACTCTGTTGGAGATCTTGAGTGGGTAAAATGATCATCTATAGTTTCCTTTGTGTCTCGTCTCTAGATATCATAAGACTATCTCAAAATCAGATATTGCTACTGTGTTGCATTCTCTGATCATGTATGGATGGCAACATCGCATTTAAAGAAAATTTCAGCATGAATGCTGGACTCTCAGATAATAGATGAATATGAGACCTATGCATTCGAAAGGCAAGAATGGGTTCAAGCAAGTTTTCATTGTTACTATTGAAATAGGAACAATATAAAGAGAAATAACACTAGCCAAAACTGAAAATATGACTTGGAAAGAGCATTGTATTTCTGATATACTTGTTAACAATAAACCATGTATTCAACACTATAGAAGAAAAGATGTCCATTAAATGCGAAAATATATTTCAATCCATTTGGGCAATTGTTTTTCAGTTTCTGTGCGCACTTGATTTCTGACATTAATATCAATGCACCTGCGTAAAATTGTCTTTACTTTTTTAATATTATTTTTACCCTTTGATATTTAAAATGTAGTTGGGTTTTCTTCACTCAATATTTTGATAACTGCCATGTTGGTAAACACTGAAGGATATGTTTTGCTCTGTGTTTTTAAAAGTGGTTGAATCTAGGAAAGTGAGAGATATATTGGGTAACCAAATGACAGTGTGCTAAGACCTAATCTAATTAATGATGTATCATGTCCTCAGAAGCCTGACATTATTAATTTCCTTCATAACCTTCAACGAAACTATTGTTACCTTCAGTCCTGTTTATAATGCTGTCATCGAGTACTATTCCTTCCCAGTTATGTACCTGCCTTAATATAAAAATAATCAACACAATGGACAGACTTCAATAATTACACAGGTCCTGGGAAGAATATTATTGATTTCTTTAAATATCCATCAGTTGTGTAGGAGGGGTTTCAAAGGAATATTTGCTTATTGTTGGTGTTCAGTTGCAAATTGAATTTGCCTTGTGCTCTGTTGGAGTTATTGAGCAGTTAAAATGATCATACATCGTTTCCTTTGTGTCTCATCTCTAGATATCATGAGAATATCTCAGATTTGTGTATTGCTACTGAGTTACCTTCACTGATATAGGACAGATGGCAACATGCTATTTAAAGAAAATTGCAGCTTGAATGCTGGAGTGTCAGACAGTAGATGAAAACGAGACATCTCTGTGTTTGATAGGCAACAACAGTTTCAGCATTCTTTCATTGTCACTATTGAAACAGGAAGCATGAAAACTGCTGGAGAATTGATAATATGAATAGAACTAAAACTAACCAAAACTTAAAATATAATTTAGAGAGAACATTTTATTTCTGATATACTTTTTAACAATAAACTTTATATAAAACTGTGGCATTGAAAATCTTTGTCCACTCTAGACCCTCCAAATTGACTATATATTCAAGACTATAGAAGAGTGAAAGCCTTCAATTGTTTTGAAATTCTGAACATAAATTTCAGTACATTTGGGCAATTCCTTTTCATCTCTGTACACATTAGATTTCTGACATGAATACCTAGCCCCAGCATAAAAATGTGTTTACATTTTGAAGATTTTTTCTAGAACTGTTTAATATCCTTGGTCATTCATACTGTGGTTCTATTTTCATCACTCAATATTTTGATAACTGCTGTGTTGGTAAATACTGAAGGAAAACTGTTGGCATTTTCATTTCTTTGGATATTAGAAGATATTCCTTGCCACTTTTGAGATCTGCTGGAAAATGATGATACCTGTCACGGTTGATGTGAACACGGTTGGAGATGGGCTGAAGGTTGTACTTTGCTCTGTGGTTTCAAAAGTGGTTGGCTCTAGGAAAGTGAGAAATCTATTAGTTAAGCAAATGACAATGCGCTAAGACTTAATCAAATTAATGGAATAGCATGTCCTCAGAAGCCTGACATTATTAGTTTCCTTCATATCCTTCAACAAACCTATTGTTACAGTGTTTATAATGATGCCATCAAGGTAATCCTCTTTCCCAGTTACCTCTTCAGCCTTGATATAAAAATGATCAACACAATGGACAGACTTCAATGATTACATAGATTCTGGGGAGAATATTATTGATTTCTTTAAAGATCCCTTAGGTGCTCATGAAGAGTTCCAAAGGAATATTTGATTATTGATAGTGTTCTGCAAATTGAATTTGCCTTGTGCTCTGGGGGAGATATTATGCAGGCAAAATGATCATACATCGTTTCCTTTATGTGTTCTCTCTAGATATCACGTCTATCTCAGGATCGTATATTGCTACAATGTTATTTTCTCTGATGCAGGACAGATTTAAGAAATTTTTAGCTTGAATGCTGGAATCTCAGATAACAGATGAAAAAAGACCTTTGTGTTTGAAAGGCAAGAAAAGTTTCTGCATCTTTTCATTGTCTCTATTGAAACAGGAAGCATCAAAACTGCTGGAGAAATGGCCAATACGAAGAGAAATAAAACTAACCAAAAGTTTAAATATAGTTAGTTTTTATATTAAATAAAACATTACACTTTCCTCTGTGGCTTCAAGAAGATGTGTAAGCTGGGAAAGTCATAAAAATCCCTCTTATGCAAATAACAGCACACGCAATTCTATTCTAATAAATTCAATAATATGCCCTCAGAAAACGCACGCTGTTCCGTAGAATGAAAACTGAATTCAGGAATCACAGATAAGAGGTGAAAACAGAACATGTTTGTATGTCAAAGGCAGGAACAAGTTCTGCAACCATTGATTGATTGGACTGAAGCATGAAAACTGATTCTGAAATGATCAAAATGATGAGAAATAAATCTAACAAAAAAATTAAACAGTATGCTTTTGAGAGAGCATTGCAGTTCTGATATAACCATTTGCAATGCACTTCAGGCATAATGGTGGTATTCAATATTTTTCTCTATTCACGCCCTCAAAAGACCATGTATCCTTGAGTAGAAAAGACCGAACTTCAACTTGAACAAAATTTTAGGAACTGTTAATATGAGCTTCCCCGACCATATCGCAGGCACCACCCTGCGACCAGACATTGTCCTTGTGTCTGAGTCTACGAAGCAGGTGGTGATGCTGGAGCTGACAGTCCCAAGGGAAGATCACTTGGAAGAGGCCTTTGAAAGGAAGCTATCTAAGTATTGAGGACTGGGCGGCTGGATGGAGAGTGAGGTGTCTCCCAGTGGAAGTTGGTTTTAGGGGATTCGCAGCCCATTCCTTAGCCAGAGCCTACAGCAATTTGGGCATCGAGGGAGAGCGGATGAGGAGAGCCATCCACAGTACCACCGATGCGACAGAGAGGGCCTCAAGGTGGCTGTGGCTCAAGAGAGGGGAGCCACGGAGTCATGTGTAGCCAGCCATCTGGACACAAGCTGGGGTCTGATCAGCCCCAGCTGGGTCACCTGGAGAAGGGTGTATGATGTTGAAAGACCCGAAACACCCAGTGATTCCAGGAACATCACTGATGATGTGTCCACAGGCATCAGTAGATGTATGCACACAGTGTATTTCTATCCATATTTGCAATCTTGCTGAAGCTCTGTTTACATTAGTTTTCTGGCATAACTAGCTGCTTCCCAGCATTCAATAGCTTTCAATAGCATTTAATTTCTTGAGGTTGATTTTAGCACAGTTAAATAACGCTTGACATTAGAAATTTGCCTGGAACTTCATTAGCAAATATTTTGTTAGCTGCTGTTTTGAGTCAATACTAAAGCAAGACTCGTTAATATGTTAACTTCTTTTATATTAGAAGATATTTCTTGCTATTTTGGGAGGACTCGTTGCATTGGATGATACCTGCCACAGATGATATCAACTCAGTTGTAGAATGGCTCAAGGTTGTACTTTGCTCTGTGGACGTGCTTTCTAATCCGGTTTCAGAAGTGCTTGAATCTAGGAAAGAGAGAAAAATAGCAATAAGCAAATGGCAGAATGCTGTGTTCAAATCTAACTAATTCAATAACATGCTGACAGAGTCCAGACATTATTAATCTCCTTCAAATCCTTCAACAAAACTGTTGTTAACATCAGGCTCGGCGACAATTATATCATCAAGGTAGACTCCAAAATGAATATTTGATAATTGATGGTGTTCAACTGCAATTTGAATTTTCCTGGGGCTCTTTTGGAGGAGTTGAACAGGAAAATTATCAGACATAGTCTATTTCTTGTCTCTTCACTTCATGTATCATTGGAAAGTCTCAGAATTGGGTAGCAGTACTGTGTTATGTTCCCAAAAGTAGGACAGATAGCAGCACAATGTTTGAAGGAAATTTGCAATTTGAATGCTGGAATCTCAGATAAAAGATGAAACATAACATTGTATATGAAAGGTAAATTCTGGTTCAGCATCTATTGATTGTCTATATTGAAACAGAAAGCAAGAAAATTGCTTTAGAAGTGGTCAACATGATGAGAAATAAAACTAAACAAAAGTTTAAAAAATACAATTTGGAGAATGCATCACAATTCTGATATGATTATTTGCAATGAACACTGGGTCATTATTGTGATAGTCAAAATCTTTCTCTACTGTCGCCCTGAAAAGTGCCCATGTCTTCCCAAGTAGAAAAGACTGGATTTCAACAAACACATTAGAAATTATGAATATGTATTTCTACCCACATTGGCAATCTGTGCTGGATCTCTATTTCAACAGAGTTTAATTTCTTGAGAGTTCATTTTGCACTGTTAAATATCCTTTGTTAATAAAAATTTGGCTGTGTTTTCATCACTGAGTATTTTGATAGCTACTGTGTTAATTGACTTTATATTAGCAGATATCCTTGCCACTTTGGGAGGACCCGTTGCAATGGACGATACCTGCTACAGTTGAAGTCAATTCAGTTGTAGAAGGATTCAAGGTTGTACTTTGCTTTATGGACGTGCTTTTGAATGTGGTTTCAAAAGTGGTTGAACCTAGGAAAGGGAGAAAAATATTAATTATACAAATGACATCATGCTGAGACCGAATCTAATTAATTAAATATAATGTCCTCAGAAGCCTGGCATTATTAATTTCCTTCATATCCTTCAATAAAACAATTAAGGTTGTTACCATTAGGCCTGTTTATAATAATGCCATCAAGGACTACTCTTTCCCATTTATCTATTCAGCCTTTATATAGAAAGTGATCAACACAATGGGCAAACTTCAATACTTACATAGATTCATGGGGAGAATACTATTGATTTCTTTAAAGGTCCCTCAGGTACTCAGGAAGAGTTCCAAAGGAATATTTGATTACTGATGGCTTTGAACTGAAAATTGAATTTGTCTTGAGCTCTGTTGCAGATACTGAGCAGGCAAGATGAACACACATCATTTCCTTTGTGTCTCCTCTCTAGATATCAGAAGAATATCTCAGAATTTTATATTGCTACTGATATAGGACAGATGGGAACACCCTATTGAAAGAAATTTTCAGTTTGAATGCTGGAATATCAGATAAAAGATGAAACCAAGACCTCCGTGCATGTGATAACTAAAAATAGGTTCTTGGTATATTGATTGTATTGAAACAGAAAACAGGGAAACTGCTTTAGAAGCAGTCAAAAGGAACAGAAATAAAACAGCCAAATGTTAAAAAGTAGGTTTTAAGAGAATATTCACTGATCAGGTATAATAGTTCGCAATGGACTTCAGGCCAAGTTGTGTTATTCAAAATCTCTTTTTACACTAGCCCTCAAAAATGACCATGTATTCTAATGTAGGAAGGAGTGGACTTCAACTTTCTTCTAAGACATTGTGAAAATGAATTTCTGTCTATATTGGCAATTTGAGATTACTACATGTGTTATATTTTTGACAAAACAGGCAATGTCCCTACATTCAGCAGCGCTGATTTTTTTTTTCATTTGTTTTTAACACAGTTAGGTATTCTTTGTTTGTCTAGGTTTTCGTTACTGACAATTTTGATTGCTGCTGTGTTGATCAAAACTAAAGGGAGATGAGTTGACATGTCAATTGTCTTTAAATTAGGAGATATTCCTTGCCAGTTTGGGAGCACTTGTTGCAATTTGTTATACCTGCCACAGCTGAGGTCAACTCAGTTCTTGAAGAACTTAAGGTTGTACTTGGCTCTCTGGATGTGCTTTCTATTGTCGTTTCAGAAGCAGTCGAAGCTAGGAAAATAATACAAATATCAGCAAAGCAATGGCAAAACTGTGTTCAAATCTAATGAATTCTATACATTTGCTCAGAAGTCTGGCATTATTAATTTCCTTTATATCCTTCAGTGAAAACATTGTAACCATCAGGCCTGTTTATAATGATGCCATCAAGTCCTGCTTTTTGCCAGCTATTGATTCTGCCATGATACAGAAGGTGATCAAGTCTATGGATAAACTTTCAAAATATCTCAGATTCTGGTAAGAATGTCATCATTTTCTTTAAGGATCCATCTTGTGCTCTGTTATAGTCCTAATGCAATATTTATTCATTGATAGTGTACAACTGCAAATCAGATTTGCCTGGGGGTCTGTTGGAGAAATTGAGTAGGCAAAGATCATACATTATCTACTTGTTGTCTCTTCTCTTCATTTATCACGGGAAGGTCTCAGAATCAGATATTGCTGCTGTGTTATCTTTCCAGTAGTTGAACAGATGGTAGCTTTAATACTGGAGTCTCGGATAAGATATGAACACGTAACATTGATGTATTTGAATGGCAAGAACAGGTTCTGCAACTTCTGGTTGCCTCTTTTGAAACAGGAACATGAAAACTGCTGGAGAAATGGCCAATATGAAGAGAAATAAAACTAACCAAAATTTAAAATATGATGTTGAGAGAGCATTGCATTTCTGATATAATTGTTAACAATTAACTTTACGTAAAATTGTGATATTAAAAATCTTTCTCCTCTCTAGCCTCTCAAAAGTGACCATGTACTCAAGACTATAAAAGAGAGAAAGTCCATTAATTGTTTTGAAATTGTGAACAGGTATTTCAATCAATTTGGGCAATTCCTTTTCAAGCTCTGTACACATTAGACATCTGACATGAATACCAATGCCCCAGCATATAAGTGTGTTTACATTTTTATGATCTATTTTCGCACTGTTTAACAGCCTTTAACATCCTTTCTTAAATAAGGAGCCCAAAACTGCACACAGTACTCCAAGTGAGGTCTTACCAGTGCCTTATAGAGTCTCAACATCACATCCTTGCTCCTATACTCTATTCCCCTAGAAATGAATGCCAACATTCCATTTGAATTCTTCACCACCGACTCAACCTGGAGGTTAACCTTAAGGGTATCCTGCATGAGGACTCCCAAGTCCCGTTGCATCTCAGAACTTTGAACTCTCTCCTCATTTAAATAATAGACTGCCCATTTATTTCTTCTACCAAAGTAATCAAGTGTCTCCAAGTTAATATCTTTTCCCCCAACAATACCAAATAAAGCAGTCAGAGCGTTTGGTTTAAATTTTACTTTAAAAAGTACAGATAAAGTTTGAAATACTTCCTTCCAGTATTTTTCAAGACTTGGGAATATCCAGAACATGTATGTATAATCTATATTTTCATTTATATTTATCATTATTATTGTTATGAGCAGAGAGACAACATCTGCCGGAAGTAAATTCCTTGTATTACAGGAACTTGGCAATTAAAGTCTGATTCTGAAATTAATTAATGAAGGCTCTCCATTGTTCCATTTATCACGATAGGGAGATATATCTGAATAAAAACGAAACAGCTTATCTTTTGTCATGTGGCCCTATGGACCACCTTAAGTTGTAGGAGTGAGTGACAGGCACAAAATGATGAGATATTAACCAATTTAAAAATTTCATTCCAAGTTTCCTCAGAAATTGAACTCTGTAAATCTTGTGCCCAGAGATTTTTAATTTTGTCTAAAGGACCATTTCTCATTCCCAACAACATATTGTAAATATTAGTTATTGGTCCATTATGAAAAGGTTTCAAATTAAAAATTACATCTAATAAATTCTTATCAGGACTTTTAGGAAATGCATGTAATTGAGACCGCAAAAAGTCTCTAATTTGCAAATATCGAAAAAAGTGGGATTTTGGTAAGCTATATTTAAGAGACTTATTCCAACATACAGATCCTGAAAGCATTTAATGCCCAATCTATCCCAATCTTTAAGTTACATCAGACATAGAAAGTTTAGAAGAAGTTAGAAAAATGGGACTTCAAAGAGAAAATCTCAATAACCCAAAATATTTTCTAAATTGTTCAGCTACAAAACTCAGTTCGTTTACTTAAGAATAAAGGAATTGAGGATCTGAGAGAGATGATAGAAAATTTATTAACAGAGTTAGCTTCTAAAGAAACCCAAACCAGATGGTTAATATAACCAAAATGTAAGATTCCGTAGATTGACTGCCCAGTAATAAAATCTAAAATTTGGTAAAGCTAAACCTTCATTCTTTTTAGCTTTTTGAAGGTGAACTTTATTTAGTCAAGAATGTTTATTTTTCCATATATATGAAAATATGATAGAATTAAGAGAATCAAAAAAGGATTTAGGAATAAAAATGGGTAAGGCCTGAAAAAGGTATAAATTTAGGCAAAATATTCATTTTAATAGAATTAATTCGGCAAATCAATGATAATGAGAGAGGCAACCATTTTGATAGTGCCCTTTTTATATAATTCAGCAAAGTAAAAAAAAGTTCTTTAAATAAGCATTTATAATTCTTAGTAATTGTTACACCCAAATAATTACAATTTTAAAAGGAAGGTTGGTATTAATCGATACCAAATTATTCAAAGAAAAAAGTTCACTCTCATGAACATTTAGTTTATATCCTGAAAACTGACTAAAACAGGAGAGTAAAGAAAGTACAAAAGGTAATGAAGTCTCAACATTAGAAACATAAAGCAAAAGGTCATCAGCATAAAGCAAAACTTTGTGAATAATACCTTTCCTTAAAATACCAGTGATATCATTAGATACCCAGAAAGCAATAGCTAAGGGTTCTAAAGCCAGATCAAAAGGCAAAGGGCTCAAGGGACAACCTTGTCTAGTTCCACATTGAAGTTTAAATGGTTTGAAGTTCTGAGAGTTAGTAAGAACCTGAGCGGGGGAGATAAATAAAGTAATTTAATCCATTGAATAAAATCTGGCCCAAAATTAAAGCTTTCTAAGGTTTTAAATAAGTAATTCCATTCAACCTGATCGAAGGCTTTCTCAGCATCTAAGGATATCACACATTCCAATATCTCTTTAGAAAGTGAACAAATAACATTTAATAAACAACAAATATTAAAACAGGAATATCAATTTTTAATAAATCCAGTCTGATTGTCAGAAATAATAGATGGTATAATATTTTCAATCCTATGAGCCAGAACCTTGGATAAGGTTTTGGTGTCAATGTTAAATAAGGAGGTAGGTCTATATGACAAACATTCAGTTGGGTTCTTATTCTTTTTAAGAATAAGCAAAATAGAAGCTTCATAAAAAGATTGTGGCAACCTACTCAACTTAAAGGAGTCCAAAAGGACTAAATATAAATAAGGTATAGGCAATGAGGAAATAGCCTTATAAAATTCTCCAGAAAAATTGTCAGGTCCCAGAGCCTTCCCCGAATGCAATGGACATATAGCCTTGGCAATTTCCTTACAAGAAATAGGTTGATCCAACTGTTTTCGGATATCATCAGAAAGTGTTGGGATGTTTAATTGACCTAAGAAATTATTCATTAGAGTATTATCTTAAGGAGAATCAGCTATAAAGTTTAGAGTAAGATGGAATCAATTGGCTGTCAATAAAAAAAATAATCAATCCTGGAATACATATGATGTACATGGGAAAAAAACGAATACTCCTTATCTATTAGATGTAAGAAACGCCAGTTATCAACAATATCACATTTCATTAGAAAAGTTTGAATAAATAAGGCTGATTTACTAAGTATTGCTGGCTTAGAAGATGATTGATCTAAAACTGGGTCTAGCCAACAATTAAAATCTCAACCCAAGACCAATGAGTAAAGACTTAAATCAGGTAGAAGCGAAAAAAAATCACTCAAAAAACCCTGAATCATCTACATTCGGGGTATACAAATTGGCAAATACCATTAATTTTTTATCTAATTTTTCTGATACTATAACAAAATACCCATTGGTATCAGACACTACTTTATGTTGAACAAAAGAAACTGTATTATCCATAAAAATCGAAACACCCCTAGACTTAGCCTGAAAGCAGAAATGAAATTTGAATTTTTTCTAACAGATGAAAAGGCGTAAATTAGCACATTTACGAATGTGAGTTTCTGTTGAAAAATAATTGGGACCTTAAGTTTTTTAATATAGGTAAATATCTTATTCCGCTTCATGGGGTGGTTTAAACCTTTAATGTTAAAACTAAGTAAATTAATAGTATGATCCATTTTTAATACTACTGTTATGAATGTACCACAGCTCTGAAGGGGCGAGAGCAGCCCCCTCCTTCCGGAGAATCGCAAGAGCACTATTAATTCGGGTCTCGGACCCAGGAAAATGAGAGACAATGTAACGGTTTTGGCCATTGCTCTTAGAGACACCTGTGCTAAGTGCATGACCCTGCTATATGACAGCTACCAGGGATATGGACACCCTCGGGCAATGTGGGGGAGGGGAGTGCATCACCCTACTTTGATGGACATCTACAACTCTGCAAGTCATGATAAATGGGGACTGCAAAAGGCGGTACCCCAGAGAGACGCACCAGAAAGATTCGATCGCTCAACACTCCCGTGATAGCTGGAAGCCAGTCAAAAGCCACGTGCGCTCCGTAACTTCTCTGCCTGGGGAGTGGGTGGGTAATAATACCGAGAAGGACTTCGAACTAATAACAGGGAAACAACGCTGCCCTGATTCAACGGTGTTGCTTCGTCAAAGACCCGGGCAAGTTTTGTCGTTTCTCCTCACTCTCTCTGAAACACGTGAAACCAGCGATTCCCCAAGAGACTGAAGCCTGCAGACTTCTGAGTGACTTTTATATTTCCAACGGACAATATATTATCCCCTAGACAACAGTCGAGATTATTTAATGATGATTATTGCTATACCGCACTTTAGATTGAGTTTTGCCGATGTATATGTTCTGAGTGTTTGTATTAACCTTATTTTTGTGCCCCCCTTTATGAATAAAACCGTTTGAAAATAGTGCCATCAGACTCCAACGGTCCTCTCTATCTTTGCTGGTGAGTTATCCAGTTACGGGATACGTAACACTACTTAAAAGTGTTATGAATGCACCACAGCACTGAGGGGCCGAAGGGGTGGGGGAGCCCCCTCCATTGTGAGAATCGCAAGAGCAGTAGTTGAGTGGGGGTCAGTAGACCCAGGAAATGGGAGAGAGAGAGACGTGCCGAATACCTCGTTCCACAGCGATGCAAAATAATGCGACATTGACCACGTGGAGACCACGTGCAAGCCCTCGGGCAAAGTGGGCTGGTTGAGAGAGAGATTGCATCATCCCAACCTGATTCAATGGATTTGCTTCATAAAGACCCGGGCAAGTTTTCTTTTCTCACCAATCTCTCTCTCTCTCCAACAAGTGAAAACCCAGCGGTCCCACCCCCCCACCCCCGAAAGCCAGAAGCCTGCAGGAATTTGAGTGACTTTTATATTTCCATCAGACGATATATTATCCCCTAGACCGGGGGTCGGCAACCCGCGGCTCCGGAGCCAAATGTGGCTCTTTTACGTCTGTGCTGCGGCTCCCTGTTGCTTTGGGAAATAATTGGTTGTGGCGACCCTTTTCCTGGCACATCCGAACCGACTCACAATTAGATAGCCTACGGGGGTTTGCGAGCACAGAGCTTTGGAGCCTCTGCGCCACGGGGGGCAGGTTGAGGGAGGCTTAAAAGTGAGGCTGAAGATTTCGAATAAAGCTTTTTCCTTCGACTGCAGTTACCGACTCCGTGTCGTAATTTTAGCGCTGCGTGCAGCACACCGCTACATGGTCAGTATTTAATTAAAATGTATTTTATGTTAGTTTGTTAGTTTTTGAAATGTAATTCTAAATTTGAAGATTATGGTGATCTTGTGCAATCTAAATAAGACGTTGTGGCGACCCATTTCCTGACACATCCGAACCGGCTCACAATTAGCCAGCGTTCAGGCTAAGGGAGATAGCCTACGGGGGTTTGTGAGTACGTGTCTTTTGCAGCATCCGCGCCCATGGGGGGTGGGTTGAGGGAGGCTTAAAAGCAAGGCTGTTTAGTTCGAATAAAGCTATCTTTGACTGCAGTTTACTGACTGCGTGTAGCACACCGCTACAACGTGTTTTTATCGCTGGCTGTCCAGAGGGGAGGTGCTGAAACGCTTTGTCGCGTGTCTGGAAGAAGTGAAAACTTTCCTGGGCAGCAAAGGGCCCACCTTTCCTGAGCTGGAACAGCCAGAGTGGCTGGAAAAGCTACACTTCATGGTAGACATGACAGCGCACCTGAACACGCTGAACACAGCTCTTCAGGGGTAAGGACGTAGAGCCCTGCACATGTTGGAGGATGTTTTGGCATACGAGCGCAAGTTGACGGTGCTTGCCAGAGATTTACAGAAAGGCACATTGTCTCACTTCCCCAATTTGAGAGAGTTCAAACAAGGTCATGACATGATAAATTCGGAGTATTTACGTTCTGCAATCATCGCAATACAAACATCGTTTGGGAAACGCTTCTGTGAGTTCAGAGAGGAAAAAAACACATTATCCTTCCCGGTCACTCTCCTAAGCATCTATCCATCCCTACTGAATACGACTGCATTGTCAGGTGTGAGTCAACCTGAACAAGTATGATAAATATTTTAATTGCCTATTATTTTACGTATATTCATATGTTTTCATTGTTCAGTGAAATAGTCCTTTCATTTTTCAGGTTGATAGCTGGCTGACGTTATTTTTGGTTTGCTGCTGGCGGCAAATTTAAGTTTGGCGTTTTTCATAAATACAAGAAGGACTCAAATAGACGTTGAGTATTTTACTTAAAAGTAACCTTCAACACAACGTCTTTTTTTCGGAGTTCAAAATGTTTTTGTTGCATGCAGAAATGTAATTTCGTTTTCTCTGCAGGAGTTCATCAATTTCATAAATGCAACACATTATAGTTTGTTTATACATAGCATAAAGGCAAAACAAAACGTTGTATGCAGTGTTATTTCATTTTAAATGTCAAACGGGTTTTGCGGCTCCCAGTGTTTTCTTTTCTGTGGGAAACGGGTTCAAGTGGCTCTTTCAGTGGTAAAGGTTGCTGACCCCTGCCCTAGACAAACGATCGAGCTGTTTCTTATTGATGGTTATTATTAGACCCGCGCTTTTAGATTGAGTAGTGACTACGTATATTATCTGAATGTTTGTATTAATCTTATTTTTGTGCCCCTTTCATAAATAAAGACTTTTAAAAATAGTACCATCAGACTTCAACGGACCTCTCTATCTTTGCTGGTAAGTGATCCAGTTACGGGATTTCGTAACATTTGGGGGGTCGTCCGGGATTTGACACCAAATTGGAGGGCCAGTGAATCGGGCTTGTAGGTCCAAAACTTGGATCTGGTTACATGAGTAGCCAGACGGGAAACCAGCAAAGATGGACGTGGGTGAATTTATAGAAAACCCGACTCTGGAGGCGCTGGAGGTGGCCTCCAAATCGGACTTGATAAAATTGGCAAAGGAGTTAAACCTCGCAGTGGTGAGGTTGTCAATGAAAAAGCACGAGGTGCGAAGGGCAATAACTCAGTATTATATTGGGAAGAATGTGTTTACCACTGAGGTATTTGAAAATATCCCTGAAAAGGTACCAGCTAGTGGGGTGGCTCAGTTAGAGTTGGAAAAATTAAGGTGGGAACATGAAATTAAGTTAAAGCAGCTGGAGGTAGAGAAGGAGAGGGAACGGGCCGAGAAAGAAAGAGAGCATGAACTTCAGCTAAAAGAGCTGGAAGCAGCTGAGAAGGAGAAGGAGAGGGCCGAGAAGGAGAAGGAGAGGAAGCATGACATGGAGAAGGAGAAGTTAAGGCTAGAGCAATGAAGTCAGGGGTCGGACCGAGAGGAGCGGTTTGATGTCAGTCGGGCGTTGAGGTTAGTACCCCCGTTCGAGGAGATGGATGTTGATAGTTACTTCTTGCTTTTTGAAAAGGTGGCAGTGAATCAGAAGTGACCCAGAGAGCAGTGGGTGGCGTTGCTTCAAAGTGTGTTAAGAGGGAAGGCCCAGCAGACATATGCGGCGTTGTCCACAGAGGGGGAAGGGGAAGTGTTATGAATGTACCACAGCTCTGAGGGGCCGAAGGGGCGGGAGCAGCCCCCTCTGTCCGGAGAATCGCAAGATCACTATTAATTCGGGTCTCGGACCCAGGAAATGAGAGACAATGCAACGGTTTTGACCATTGTTCTTAGAGACACCTGTGTGAATTGCATGTCCCTGCTATGTGACAGCTACCAGGGATATGGACACCCTCGGGCAATGTGTGGGTGGGGATTGCATCACCCTACTTTGATGGACATCTACAACTCTGCAAGTCAAGATAAAAGGGGACTGCAGGAGGCGGTACCCCAGCGACGCACCAGAAGGACACCCTCGCTCAGCACTCCCATGCTAGCGGGAAGCCATTCAAAGCCATGTACGTTCCGCCTCTCCTTTGCCTGGGGAGCGGGTGGCTGATAACACCGAAAAGGACTTTGAACTAACAATGGGGAACCAACGCTCCCCTGATTCAACAGAGTTGCTTTGTAAAGACCCGGGCAAGTTTTTTCGTTTCTCACCAATCTCTCTAAAACACGTGAAACCCAGCGATTCCCCGAAAGGCTGAAGCCTGCAGACTTCTGAGTGACTTTTATATCTCCAACGGACAATATATTATCCCCTAGACAACAGTCGAGATTATTTCTTAATGATGATTATTGCTATACCCGCACTTTAGATTGAGTTTTGCTGATGTATATGATCTGAATGTTTGTATTAACCTTACTTTTGTGCTCCCTTTATAAATAAAAACGTTTGAAAATAGTGCCATCAGACTCCAACGGACCTCTCTATCTTTGCTGGTAAGTTATCCAGTTACGGGATACATAACAGAAGAGAAATATGACCAAGTAAAGGCGGCCATTCTCCGGGGTTACGAGCTAGTAGCTGAAGCATATAGACAAAAGTTCAGAAATATACGAAAAGGGTGGAATCAGACGTATACCGAGTTTGCCTATGAGAAGGGTGTGCTCTTGGACCATTGGTGCACCGCGGAAAGGGTGGACAAGGATTATGGGCGTCTCAGGGAGTTACTTTTGATTGAGGAATTTAAAGGTTGTGTTCCGGAGGAGATCCGGATGTATTTGAATGAGAAGCCGGATAAGTCCATTTCAGAATTTGCTAGGTTTGCGGACGAATATGTCCTAACCCATAAGACAAAGTTTTCCTCAAATAAAAGTTCCCAGAGAGACCATGGGAACGATCGAGAAAGTCCGCTGAGTGAGGCAGAGGTCCCACCGGGAGCTAGCGGTAAGGTTGAGGGGGAAAGGCAAGACAGCCAGAGGTTTCCGGGTTTGACCTGTTTTAATTGTGGAAAGGAGGGGCATATTGCATCTTGATGCTTTGCTCCGAGGAAAGAGATAGGAAGAGGGAAAGCCGCAGTCCCTATCGGGTGTGCCGTGGTAATCAGCAAATCGACAAGAGAGCCGAGGGTAGACAGAGTATGAGAAGGCTCTGAGAGTTGTCTGTCACACGGAACCGTGTCTGTGACAGAGGGAGACACACCAGTTCCCGTACGAATCTGGAGAGACACGGGGGCTGAGCTGTCATTGATCAGCAGTAAGGTACTAGAATTTGGTCGAAACACGGGCATGGTAAAGGTAGAGGGGATCAGCAAAAGAATAGAAATGGTGGCTTTACATAAGGTCATTATGGATTGTGAGCTGGTGTCTGGATCCGTTGAAATAGGGGTGCCATCTGATTTCCCGAGAACTGACGTGGATGTCCTTCTCTGTAACGATTTAGCAGGAGGTAAGGTTTGGGCAGCCACTATGCCGACCCGCCAACCGGCGAGTGCGGTGGCCCTGCCTCTAGATTCCCAGACCTATCCCGCATGCGCGGTCAGTCGCAGCCTGTCGAGAAAGGCAGCTGAGAACGAGAGCAGTTTAAATCGGGCCAGTTTTGATTTGGCCGAGACGTTTCTACCGACCCTGTACCACGAGGGTTTAGAGGGTGGTAAAACGAAGAGTAGTAAAGTGAAAGAGGGGAAGGGAGCGGAGGAAGATGTACCTTTAGCGAGAAGAAAGGTCCTAGAGGCAGAAAATAAAGATGAGGAACAGACAGAGCGGTTAAAAGGTCCTGGGTTGGACATGGACGATCCGTCTGGTTTGGCAGAACTGTTTGAGGAAGTTGAAACTTCTAAAGGTGTTCCCGATAATGAAATGAGGGCAGTCCTAGATGAAAAGGGTGCCCTTACCTCGAAGAAGTCTGCTGGGTTGGCAGATGAGGTTGTTTCAGCCCGCGAGGTTGAGTTTATCCGGAAGGGAGTTGCCCAGAGAGTACCTGGGAGAAACGGGGGAACTTAGAATTTAAACAGGGTATGGGTATTGAAAGCCTGGAAGAGGCCAATGTCCCGTTTGAGTGTATCCAAGATGGGGATGCACGTGGTGCTGAACCTGATAACGGAGCTCAGAAGAAGTCTGAGGTATCTGATTCAGTGGAACGGGGCGGCCGTCCTTGTGGGTCAGATAGACTTGGTTCAGTGGAAAAAGGGTTAACCTTGGTAACCGGGGGAAGTGTGAGTTCCCAGGTGTTTGTATTTGAAGGTGGGTTCAAAGTTAATGCAGAATTTAAGAATGGGGAGATGAAATTTTAAACCTGGCAGATCGCTTACAGAGTGAGCCGGGAGATAGCGGGGCCCCCCACTCTATTGTTATGCCAGGATGTGGTGTGAAGAGGCCGACTTCGAAATGCTACTTGAACAAAGAGTTCATATTAAAAACCAATAGCCTGAAGGGTCCTGACAAAAGGGCTAGCCACCTGGGTAAAATTAAAGAATTGGGTGGAAATGGTCTAAGTTTGGGACAAGGTGTTGATAAAATGACCCCTATGAACAAGGCGGGCGGTAGTTTACCACGCCAAATTACTCAAGTTCCCCACGGGGTGGGGGACTCACCGGAAAAGAGGCGACAGTTAATGGGGATGCCATTTTAAACAGCAAAGCAGGTTGTACGGGATTGTGCCAAAGCCTGTGAATAATAAAGACAGCCCCTTGGAGACCTGCTGGTTAAGTAAAACGACCGAAATGATTAGTATTCGCATAAACTTTTGTAGATGCACATAAGCTAAAATCACACCTCCTTAGTTTTGTTGCTGAAGGAAAGAAATAACAAAAAAATAGGTGGTTATTAAATTGAAGTCTGATGCTACAAGACTTTAGTACGGTATGCGATGTTAAGATATTAAAGAAAGTGACACTGTAATCGTTAACTGTTTAGATACTGACTTGGATGTATAACTGTATTACTCTGTAAAAAAAAACTTTCGTATTGTGTTAGATTCTAAAACCCTGTAAGACTCTGTACTACTTTGTTTCACCGCTGGTGAAACACTTTGAAGAAAGGGGGTGTTATGAATGCACCACAGCTCTGAGGGGCCGAAGGGGCGGGGGAGCCCCCTCCTTTGTGAGAATCGCAAGAGCACTAGTTGAGGGGGGGGGGGTCAGTAGACCCAGGAAATGGGAGAGAGAGAGACGTGCCAAATACCTCGTTCCACAGCGATGCAAAATAATGCGACATTGACCATTGTCTCATGGAGACCACGTGCAAGCCCTCAGGCAAAGTGGGCTGGTTGAGAGAGAGATTGCATCATCCCAACCTGATTCAACGGATTTGCTTCATAAAGATCCGGGCAAGATTTCTTTTCTCACCAATCTCTCTCTCTCTCCAACAAGTGAAAGCCCAGCGGTCCCCCCCCCCCCGAAAGCCAGAAGCCTGCAGTGTTATGATCCCAGCCCCCTCCTTTGTGAGAATCGCAAGAGCACCCGTCGAAGGGGGGGGGGGGTCAGTAGACCCAGTAGGAGAGAGAGAGAGAGAGAAACGTGCAAAATTGCAGGTCCCACCCGGGATACAGAATAAAGACAACAGCGACTATTGTCTCATGGAGACCATGTGAAAAGCCCTTGGGCAAGGTGGGCTGGTTGAGAGAGAGACTGCATCACCCAACCTGATTGACACCTGCGACCCCGTGAGGAAGTATAAAGGAGAGTCTCAGGGGACAGCCCCTTAGACACACCCAGAAGACACGAGAGAGTGGTCCCGCAGCAGCGGGAAGCCATTCTGAAGGAAGCCACGTGCGTTAGATTCCGGGATTGGAATTTGTGGCTGGAATCACAGAAAACCGCTTTTAACTAACATCGGGGAGAGGGAACCAACGCTCCCCCAATTTTACGGAAGATTCATCAAGACTCGGCAAGTTCTTTCTCTTCTCCCCCCAGTCTCTCTCTCTCGGTTGCCCCACGCAAAACCCAGCGATTTTCAAAGGGCTGAGGCCTGCAGACTTTCAGAGTGACTTTTATATTTCCAACGGACAATCTATTAACCCCTAGATACCAGCAGAGCTCACTTCTTAATGATGATGATTACTATACCCGCGCTTTAGATTGAATGTTGACGATGTGCACTATCTGAATGTATGTATTAACCCTACTTTTGTATCCCTTTATAAATAAAAACGTTTGAAAATAGTGACAACAGACTTCAACAGACCTCTCTATCTTTGCTGGTAAGTTATCCAGTTACGGGATACGTAACAATTGGGGGCTCGTCTGGGATTTGACACCAAATTGGGAGGCCAGTGAATCGGGCTTGTAAATCAAAAAACTTGAATCTGGTTACGCGGGTAGCCAGACGGAAAACCAGCAAAGATGGACGTGGGGGAATTTATGGAAAACCCGACGGTGGGGGCGCTAGAGGCGGCCACCAAATCAGACTTGTTAAATTTGGCGAAGGGGTTGAACCTCACAGAAGTGAGGTCATCCATGAAAAAGTGGGAGGTACGAAGGGCCATAACTCAGTATTACATTGGGAAGAATGTGTTTGAAGATGAGGTATTGGAAGATATCCCTGACAAAGTACCATCAAGTGGGACGGTTCAGTTAGAGGTGGAGAAATTAAAGTTGGAACTTGAACTTAAGTTAAAAGAGCTGGAAGTGGCTGAGGGAGGGAGAGAGAGGGAAAGGCAAAGACAGCATGAAATTCACCTGAAGAAGCTAGAAGCAGAAGAGAAAGAGAAGGAACGGGCCGAGAAAGAGAAGGAACGGGCAGAGAAAGAGAAACAGAGGCAACATGACTGGGAAATTGAGAAGATGAAGAACGAGCGAAGAGATCAAGGGTTAGACCAAGCAGAGCAGTTTAATGTTAGTAGGGAGTTGAGATTGGTGCCCCCGTTCGAGGAGACAGATGTCGATAGTTATTTCCTGCTTTTTGAAAAGGTGGCAGTAAATCAGAAGTGGCCAAAAGAGCAGTGGGTGGCGTTGTTACAAAGTGTGTTAAAGGGGAAGGCCCAAC
The DNA here is from genome assembly GCF_030144855.1 of Hypanus sabinus. NCBI lineage: Eukaryota > Metazoa > Chordata > Chondrichthyes > Myliobatiformes > Dasyatidae > Hypanus > Hypanus sabinus. The sequence continues at coordinate 38,519,286 of NC_082707.1, forward strand.
GAGCATATGGGGCCTTGTCCCTGGAGGAGGGAGGAGCGGAGAATTATGATGAGGTAAAAAAGGCCATTCTCCGGACTTACGAATTGGTACCTGAGGCCTATAGACAAAAGCTTAGAAATTTAAGGAAAGGGTGGAATCAAAAGTATACCGAGCTAGCCCATGAGAACGGGGTGCTCTTGGACCGTTGGTGCACCGCGGAAAGAGTGGGTGAGGATTATGGGCGTCTCAGGGAGTTATTTTTGATTGAGGAATTCAAAAGTTGTGTTCCGGAGGAGATCCGGGTGTATTTGAATGAGAAGCCGGATAAGTCCATTTCAGAATTTGCCAGGTAGGCGGATAAATATGCCCTAACCCACAAGACAAAGACTCCCTCGAATAAAGGTCCCCAGAGAGACCGTGGGAAAGATCGAGAAAGTCCGACGAGTGAGGCAGACGTCCCACCAGGAGCTAGCGGTAAGGTTGAGGGGGAAAAGCAAGACGGCCAGAGGGCTCCGGGTTTGACCTGTTTTAATTGTGGAAAGGAGGAGCACATTGCATCTCGATGCTTTGCTCCCAGGAAGGAGATAGGAAGAGGGAAAACCACCGTCCCTATCGGGTGTGCCGTGGTAATCAGCAAATCGACCAGAGAGCCGAGGGTAGACAGAGTACGAGAAGGCTCTGGGAGTTGTCTGTCACACGGAACTGTGTCTGTGACGGAGGGCGACACACCAGTTTCCGTACGAATCTGGAGGGATACGGGCTCTGAATTATCGCTGGTTAGCCGTAAGGTACTAGAATTTGGTTGGGAAACAGGCATGGTAAAGGTGGAAGGAATAAATAAACGGATAGAAATGGTACCCTTATATAAGGTCATTCTGGATTGTGAGCTGGTGTATGGATCAGTTGAAATAGGGGTGCCCTCAGAATTCCCGAGAGCTGACGTGGACATGCTGCTGGGAAACGACTTAGCGGGGGTAAGGTTTGGTCAGCTATGCTGCCAACCTGGCGACCGGTGAGTACGGTGGCCCCGTCCCTAGTGCCCAAGGACCATCTCGCCGGTGCAGTCACTCGCAGCCTGTCGAGAGAGAGAGCTGTGAACGAGAGCAGTTTAAATCTGGCCAGTTTTGATTTGGCCGAGACGTCTTTGCTGACCCTGTGCCACGAGGGTTTAGAGGGTTGTAAGACGAAGAGTAGTAAAGTGAAAGGGGGTAAGAGAGAGGAGATAGATCTGCCTTTAGTGAAGAGAAAGGTCCTAAAGGTAGGAGATAAAGATGAGAAACAGATAAAGCTGTTGAAAGGTCCAGAGTTGGACATGGATGATCTGTCTGGTTTGGCAGAATTGTTTGAAGAACTTGAGAGTTCTAAAGTTGTTCCCGATAATGAGAGGAGGGCAGTCCTAGATGAAAAGGATACCCTTGCCTCGAAGGGGTCTGCTGAAAGGGCCGAGGAGGTTGTTTCAGCTCGCAGGGTTGCGCCTTCCCCGGGTGGGAGCTGCCCAGAGAGTAACTGGGAGGATCGGGGGAAGTTAGAATTTGAAAAAGGTACGGGTGTTGAAAGCCTGGAAGAGGCCAATGTCCCGTTTGAGTGTGTCCGAGATGGGGATGCCCGAGGTGCTGAACCTAGTAATGGAGCTCAGAAGAAGTCTGAGGTATCTGACCCAGTGGAACAGGGCGGCCGTCCTTGTGGGTCAGACAGACTCAGTTCAGTGGGAAAAGGGTTAACCTTGGTAACCGGGGAAAGTGTGAGTTCCCCGGCGTCTGTACTCAAAGGAGTGTTCAAAGTTAATGCAGAATTTAAGAATGGGGGGGGTGAGGATTGTTGGCGAAGGAAACGAAAAGCCTGTAGCTTTCAAATCGAAGGAAGAAATCTTAAATCTGGCAGATCGCTCACAGAGTGAACCGGGGAATAGCAGGGCCCCCCACTCTATTGTTATGCCAGGATGGGGTGTGAAAAGGCTGCCTTCGACATGCTACTTGAGCGAAGAGTTCGAATCAAACACCAATAGCCTGAAGGGGACTGATAAAAGGGCCAGCCACCTGGGTGAAATCAAAGAATTGGGTGAAAAGGGTCTAAGTTTGGGGCATGGTGTTGCAAAAATAACCCCGATGAACGAGGCTGGCGGGAGTTCACCACGAAAAATTACTCAAGTTCCCCACGGGGGGGGGGGGGGGCTCGCCGAAAAAGAGGTGACGGTTAATGGAGATGCCATTGTTAGACAGCCAGGCAGGTTGAACGGGTTCGCGCCAAAGCCTGTGAATACTAACGACAGCCCTTTGGAGACCTGCCGGTTAAGTTAAACGACTGAAGCAATTAGTATTCGTGTAAACTTTTGTAAATGCACCTAAGCTAAGGTCATACCTCCTTAGTTTTGTTGCTTAGGGAAAAAAATAAATAGGTGGTTATTGAATTGAAGTCTGATGTACAGTTCGCCATGTTAAGATATTAAAGAAAGGGACACTGTAATCGTTAACTATTTAGATACTGACTTGAATGTATAACGGTAGTATTTTGTGAAAAGAAAAACTTGTGTATTGTGTTAGATTCAAAACTCCTGTAAGACTGTGGACCACTCCATTTTAACCGCTGGTAAAAACGTTTTTTTAAGAGGGGAGGTGTTATGATCCCAGCCCCCTCCTTTGTGAGAATCGCAAGAGCACCCGTCGAAGGGGGGGGGGGGTCAGTAGACCCAGTAGGAGAGAGAGAGAGAGAGAAACGTGCAAAATTGCAGGTCCCACCAGGGATACAGAATAAAGACAACAGCGACTATTGTCTCATGGAGACCACGTGAAAAGCCCTTGGGCAAGGTGGGCTGGTTGAGAGAGAGACTGCATCACCCAACCTGATTGACACCTGCGACCCCGTGAGGAAGTATAAAGGAGAGTCTCAGGGGGATAGCCCCTTAGACACACCCAGAAGACACGAGAGAGTGGTCCCGCAGCAGCGGGAAGCCATTCTGAAGGAAGCCACGTGCGTTAGATTCCGGGATTGGAATTTGTGGCTGGAATCACAGAAAACCGCTTTTAACTAACATCGGGGAGAGGGAACCAACGCTCCCCCGATTTTACGGAAGATTCATCAAGACTCGGCAAGTTCTTTCTCTTCTCCCCCAATCTCTCTCTCTCGGTTGCCCCACGCAAAACCCAGCGATTTTCAAAGGGCTGAGGCCTGCAGACTTTCAGAGTGACTTTTATATTTCCAACGGACCCCTAGACACCAGCAGAGCTCACTTCTTAATGATGATTATTACTATACCCACGCTTTAGATTGAATGTTGACGATGTGCACTATCTGAATGTATGTATTAACCCTACTTTTGTGTCCCTTTATAAATAAAAACGTTTGAAAATAGTGACAACAGACTTCAACAGACCTCTCTATCTTTGCTGGTAAGTTATCCAGTTACGGGATACGTAACAGCAGGAATTTGAGTGACTTTTATATTTCTATTGGACAATATATTATCCCCTAGACAATCGATCGAGCTGTTTCTTATTGATGGTTATTATTAGACCCGTGCTTTTAGATTGAGTAGTGACTACGTATATTATCTGAATGTTTGTATTAATCTTATTTTTGTGCCCCTTTCATAAATAAAGACTTTTAAAAATAGTACCATCAGACTTCAACGGACCTCTCTATCTTTGCAGGTAAGTGATCCAGTTACGGGATTTCGTAACAAAAGAAAGTTTAGAATAGTAACCACTGAAAGGAATATTAAATCCAAACACGAGCTTTGAGATAAAGTAACCAGGCAACAGACGTGGCTAAGAGACCAAACCAGCTCCCAGAAAAATCACCCAATACTCCCCACCCACCTGCCAAAGTCAGAATGTTGACCAATAGACAGTCGACAGCTAAACCTACTGACATTACCCTCCCAAAAAAAGCCTACTGGTTTAGTTCCAAATAAATTTTCAAGGTCAGCTTCCTTCAAACTAAACTAAATAAAAGAAAAAGCCAACTAGTCCTTATAGAAAGTAAAGCAACCTCAAAAAAATAAGTATAATATAAATTATTTCAAAAATCTATCAAAATTCAAAACATATTAACAGGCAAGGTATTAACTGATTAAAATTGCTCATCCCCAGACCTGCTGTAGCAGAGAGACCCCGATCTGTGATAATCTGTCTTCATGATTTTCAAACAAAGGAACTTTTAATTCGTGAATCCCGCCGAAGAAATATGATTGATTACAAGGGTCAGAAGATTAGAATCATCGATGATTATTTACCTGAGATGATGAATGAGCATTTCAAGTTTAAAAAGGTTATGTTGGAACTGTAAAACACAAGTTTTAAGCCATCTGTCTGTTATCCTGCTCAGCTCAGAATTATCTTGAGGGATGTTTCTAAAAAATGGTTTTGTTCGACACAGGAAGCCCAAGAATTTTTAGATGCAGAAGTTTGACTGTTAAATATCTTCCTACATAAATAATTGCTTCTTTTACTTTTGATATGCCTTTGTAACTAACTCTCTTCTTGAACTCTTTAATGCTTTACTTAGATATAAATCCAACCAAAAATTAAACAATGTTTTCCCTAGAGTATTGCAGTTCTGATATATCCATTTACAATGAATTTCAGGCATAATTGTGATTCTCAACAATACATGATCTATTCAAAAGAGGTCATGTATTGTCGAGAAAAAGACTGGATTTCAACAAACTTTTAAGAAGTTTTAAATATGTATTTCTATCCATATTGGCAATCTGTGCTGAAACTCCGTTTGCATTACATTTCTGGAATAACTAGCTATTTCCCAGCATTCAATAGCATTTAATTTCTTGAGATTTATTTCAGCACCATTAAATGTCCTTTGACATGAAAAATTTGCCTGAAATTTCACTACTAACCATCAATTAAAATATGACTTGGAGAGAGCATTGCAGTTCTGGTATAATTGTTAGCAATGAATCTTTGGTAAAGTTTTCAGTAAAAGCAAAGACCCAGTCTGTTCTGGACTATAAAAAAGACACGTCAATTAACTGTTTTGAAATTCTGAACGTGTATTTCAATCATTTTGGGCAAATCCTTTTCAATTTCCCCATGCATTAGATTTCTGACATGAGTAGCTATTCCTCAGCATAAAATTGTGTTTACATTTTTAAGATTTATTTTGGCACTGTTTAACTTTCTTTGACATTTAAAATTTGGTTGGATTTTCAACACTGAATATATCTATTGTGCTGGCCAAAACTAAAGGAAAACAGTTTGACATGGCATTTGTTTTTAATTAAGGGATATTCCTTGCCGCTTTTTGAGGATGTCTTGAAAAAGATGATACCTGACACAGTTGTAACTTGTTCTGTGGATGTGCTTTCTTCTATGGTTCCAGAAGTGGTTGAAGCTGGGAAAATAATAAAAATATAAAATATCACTTCTGCAAATAACAGCACACACAGTTCTATTCTAATAAATTCAATAATGTGGCCTCAGAAACCTGACGTTGTTTTAGATAAATCTGAAGCCCGCATTTTATCTCAGATAAAAGATAGAAACATAATATGTATGTACGCAAAAGGCAAGAACAAGTTCTGCATCTATTGACTGTTTCTATTGACACAGGAAAAATGCCTTTGAAATGTTCAAAATAAAGAAAAATAAATCAAGCCAAAAATTAAACAATAAGATTTCGAGAGAGCACTGCAATTCTGATATAACAATTTGCAATGAAATTCAGACATAATTGTTACATTCAAAATCTTTCTCTACTCACGTCATCAAAAGAGATCATGTATTCTTGAGGAGAAAATACTGGAATTCAACAAATTTTTTAGAAATTGTGAATATGTGTTTCTATCCATATTGGCAATCTGTGTTGAATCTTTGTTTGCGTTACATTTCTGGCAAAACTAGCTGTTTCCCAGCATTCAATACCATTTAATTTCTTGAGATTTATTTCAGCACAGTTAATAACCTTTGTCTTTAACAATATGCCTGGAAATTCTTTACTAAGTATTTTGAGAGCTAATGTGTTGGATTAAAACTAAAGGAAGACTCATTGACATGTTAATTGTTTTTATATTAGAAGATATTTCTTGCCACTTTGGGAGGATTTGTTGCAATGGATGATACCTGCCACAGATGATGTCAACACAGTTGTAGGAGGGCTCAAGGTTGTACTTTGCTCTGTGGAACTGCTTTCTAATGTGGTTTCAGAAGCGGTCGAAGCTAAGAAAGTGAGAAAAATGGCAGTTAGGAAAAAGACAGCATGGTGAGCCCTAATCTAATTAATTCAGTAACATGTCTTCAGAAGCCTGACATCATTAATTTCTTCATCACCTTCAATGAAACTATTGTTACCATCTGGCCTGTTTCTTTTTTTTTGTAATTTTTTTTTATTGAAGTTCATCAAACAAACATGAGAGTAAGGCCATATATTTTGGATATATACCTCAAGAATGGTTGAAAAGAGATAAATATTTAATGAACATACTGACAAATGACAAATGACAGCATGCAAAGTCCTAAAATAATTAATTCAAAACCACGTCCTCAGGAGCCTGAGGTTATTTATAGCATTAATATCCTTCAACAAATTTATTACTAACATCAGGCCTGTTTATAATGATACCATCAAGCTACTAATCTTTGCCAATAATCAATTTCACATGAAACAGAAGGTGCTCAGAACTATAGATAAACTTTCATAATGGCATTGATTCTGTTGAGATATTAACATTTGCCTTGACGATCACTCATGTCCCAATGGAATATTAATACATTGATGGCATTGGTTGGCAAATTGTAATACTGTTGGATTCTTTTGGAGAAATTCAGCCCCCAAAAATAGCAGACATTATCTATTCCTTGTTTCCTCTAATCCTTTATCATCGGAATGTCTATGTATTGGAGATTGCTGCTCTGTTAGCTTCTTGGTATTAAGACAGATGGCACCACAATATTTGAAAGAAATTGCACACTTCAATGCTGGAATCTCAGTTAAAAAATGAAAACATAACATGGATGTTTGTATATGAAAGCAAGTACTGGTTTCTACATCTATTGATTGTCTCGTTTGGAACAAAAAGCAGGACAATTGCTGCAGACAAGGTCAAAATGAAGAGAAATAAAACTAAATGGATGTGAAAAAAGATGATTGGAAGACAGCATTGCAGATCTGATATAATTGTTTGCAATGCAATTTAGGCATTAGGCATTACTATATTGAAAATCTTTCCCTCTCTTCCCCTGAAAATTGACTATGTATTCTTGAGCAGAAAACAATTTCAAAAATTTCAAAGAAATTTTTAGACATTGTGAATATTAATTTCTATTCACATTGGTAATCTGTGTTGAATCTCCGTGTGCATTCGATTTCTGATATAATTGTTTGCTGGATTAAGTAGCGTTTAATTTCTTGAGAGCTATTTTAGCACCAGTAAATATCTTTTGAAAAGAAAATTGTGGCTGGATTTTCATCATTGAGTATATTGATAGCCACTGTCTTGGTCAAAACTAACAGAAGACCATATGACATGTTAATTGATTTCATATTAGAAGATATTCTTGCCACTTTCAGAGGACTTGTTGCAATGAATGTTACCTGCCAGAGTTGATGTCAACTCAGTTATCCAAGGGCTATAGTTTGTACTTTGCACTGTGGATGTGCTTTCTAAAGTGGCTACAGAAGCGGTTGATGCTTGGAAACTGAGAAAAAAATTCGTAAAGCTAATGACAGCATGCCAAGTATTAATCTAATTAATTCAAAAGCATGGACATAAGATTATTGATTTGTTTAAAGATGCATCATGTGTTCTGTGCTACTCCCAAAGGTATACTGATCATTGATGGTGTTCAACTGCAAATTGAATTTGCCTTGAGCTCTCCTGAAGTAATTGAGCAGGCAAAATTATCAAACATGTTCTATTTCATGTCTCCTCCCTTCATTTGTCATAGCAATATCTAAGAAATGGATTTTCGTGCTCTGTTATTTTCCCTGTTATAGGACATGTGCCTATAGGCTCTTTCAAAGGTATATGTAGCTTGAATGCTGGAAACTCAGATAAAATATGAAAACATAATATCAATGTACATCTATAAAAGGGAAGTACTATTTCTACATTTCTGAGTTGTCTCTGTTGCAACAGGAAGCAGAGAAATTGCTGTCGACATGGACAAAATGAAGAAGAATAAAATTACCCAATAAAATTTTGGAGTGTTTATTCCCATGCATTCCTCATAGAAATATTTGCAATGAACTTCAAGTTTATTTGTGGTATTCAAAACCTTTCTCTTCTCGCACCCCCAAAAGAGATCATTTATTCTCAAGGAGAAAAGATTGAACTTCAATAATCTTCTAAAAAATTCTGAATATGTATTTCAATTCATATTGGCAAACTGTTTTGAATATGTATTATGGTTCTGAAATATCTAGCTACATCCTAGCATTCAAAGGTGATTAGTTTCTTTGAGATTTATTTCAGCAGTGTTGAATATCCTTTCAAATGAAGAATTTAGCTGGATTTTATTCACTGTATTTTGATAGCTACTCTACTAGTAAATAGTAAATGAAGACTGTTTGCCATGTTAATTATTTTGATCAGAAGCTATTCCTTGTTCTTTTGTGAAGACTTGTTTGCATGGATGTTACCTGCCACGGATGATGTTGACGCAGTTGCTGAAGGGCTCGTCGTTGTTCTTGGCTCTGTGGATGTGCTTTTTACTGTGGTTATGGAACTGGTCGAAGCTGGGAAATTAAAAAAAATACTACTTAATATAAATACAGCAGGCTGAGGAGACGAAGACAGGTGTGCCGGGGGTGCTTGGTTGATCACTTCGGGTGATCCTGAGCTACGAGACGAGGAAGTCTGAGGGGATCGAATGGTGGCCAGAAGACTTCGTTAGTCGAGCTCCAATGGTTGTGCACGGAGTGGTTTGGACTTTGATAAGTTGGGCGCCTTTTACTTTTCCTTTTATATTGTATCTCTATTAAGAACATGGTTCCAGTAAGATCTATAAAGTGAACTCATTTAATCGCATATGGTGCACTGTCTGTTATTTAGTGTGTTGGGGACATCACACAGCATCCACACAAGCTGATTACCCAGTTTGGCGGGGCCAAAGGATGGTTACCCTAGACGGAAGCGAGTTGAGCTATTTTGCTATTTTGTTGCATGGATGGTACCTGCCACAGATGATGTCGACACAGTTGTAGAAGGGCTCGTTGTTGTACTTCGCTCTGTGGACATGCTTACTTCTGTCGTTATGGATGTGGTCGAAGCTGGGACATTTTAACAAAATAGCATTTAGCTAAAGACAGCATGCTGAGTCTTAATCTAATTAATTCAAAAGCATTTCCTTAGGAACCTGCGTTTATTAATTTTATTCCTATCCTTCAAACAAACTATTACTAGCATCAAACCTGTCTGTAATGATGCCATCAAAGTAATGCTCTTTCGCAACAATCTATTCTGACTTGATATGGAAAGTAAGCAAAACAATGGACAGACATGAATAATTGCATAGAATCTGGGCGGAGTATTATAGCTTTCTTTAAAGATCCATCAAGTGCTCTGGAATACTCCCAAAGGAATATTTGTTCATGGATGGTGTTCAACTGCAAATTGCATTTGCCTTGAGCTTGAGCAGGCAAAATTATCAAACATGTTCTATGTCGTGTCTCCTCACTTCATTAATCATAGGAATTTCTCAGAAATGGATTTTCATGCTGTATTATCTTCCCTGTTATTCGACACATGTCATTACGCTCTTTCAAAGGTATATGCAGCTTGAATGCTGGAATCGCAGATAAAAAGTGAAAACGTAATATTGATGCACATATAAAAAAGCGAAGTACCGATTCTACATCTATTGGTTTCTCTATTGAAACAGTAAGCAGGAAATTTGCAGTAGAAATGGACAAAATGAAGAAGAATAAAATTACCCCCAAAATTTTTGGAGAGTACATTGCAGTTCTCATAGAATTAATTGCAATGAACTTCAAGCTTAATTGTGGTATTCAAAACCTTTCTTTACTCAAACCCCCAAAAGGGACTATTTATTCTCAAGGAGAAATGATTGGACTTCAATAATCTTCTAAAAAATTCAGAATACTTATTTCAATTCACATTGGCAAACTGTTTTGAATCTCAGTATGCATTAGATTTCTGACGTATCTATCCACCACCCAGCATTCAATGGTGATCAATTTTCTTGAGATTTATTTCAGCAGTGTGAAATATCCTTTCAAATGCAGAATTTGGCTGGATTTTCAATCACTATGTATTTTGATAGCTACTCTACTGGGAAAAAGAAAAGTAAAACTGTTTGCCATGTGAATATTTTTTCGAATAGAAGCTATTTCTTGCTATTTTGTGAAGACTTGTTTGCATGGATGTTACCTGCCACAGGTGAGGTTGACGCAGTTGTAGAAGGGCTCATCGTTGCACTTGGCTCTGTGGATGTGCTTTCTACTGGGGTTATGGAAGAGGTCAAATCTAGGAAATTAAAAAAAAAGCACTTAAGCTAAAGACAGCATGCTGAGTCCTAATCTAATTAATTCAAAAGCATTTCCTCAGAAGTCTGAGGTTATTCATTTCATTCAAATCCTTCAACGAAACTATTACCAGCATCAGGCCTGTCTATAATGATGCCATCAAGGTCGTGCTCCTTTCCAACAATCTACTCTGCATTGATATGGAAGGTGATCAACACAATGGACAGACATGAATAATTACATGGATTCTGGGCAGAATACAGTATTATTGTTTTTTTTAAAGGTCCATCATGTGCTCTGAAATATTTACAAAGGAATATTTGATCATTCATGGTGTTCGATGGCAAATTGAATTTCCCTTGAGCTCTGTTGGAAAAATTGAGCAGACAGAATTATCCAACATTGTCTATTTCTTGACTCCTCTCTTCAATTACCATATCTCAGAAGTGGACATTGGTGCTGTGTTACCTTCCATTATTGGACATACGTCATTACGCTCCTTCAAAGATATATGCAGCTTGAATGCTGGGATCTGATATAAAATGTGAAAATGTAACAAAATCGATGTACATATATAAAAGGGAAGAACTGTTTCTAAATCTATTGATTGCCGCTATTGCAAGAGGAAGCAGCAAAATTGCTGTAGAAATGGTCAAATGAAGAAGAATAAGATTAGCCAAGAAAAATCTTGGGGAAGGCATTGCAGTTCTGATAGAACTATTTGCAATGAACTTCAAGCAGAATAGTGGTATTCAAAAACTTTCTCTCCGCTTACCCCCAAAATAGATTGTGGTGATGTCACGTGCAAGAATGTGATTGTAGCGAGTTCCGAGCATGCACAGAGATGATAGAATGATCGAGAACATTGAACTGTAAAAAACGTGGTTTGGTTGTTGCTGTAAATAAAGTTCTATTTCTTCAAGATGTTTCTTTATTAGTAACCCACAATATGTATAAATATAAAGAACACAACATGGTGTCAGAAGTTGGTCTGGAAGAATAATACATTTCCTAACATGGGAGAATTGAAGATAATTTTCTGAAATAAAGAGTTTGGACTGTTTCGGTGTTTGCTAACAGTTTTACAGATGGAAGTTTTGTAGCCTCCATCAATTGTCTGGGAATGTAGCTGAGAACTAGCGAAAATTTAAGCAACATTTTAAATTGTTTTAAAATCAGTGATTGGTGTGGATGAAAAACCAGAAAATATGAAAGCTGTGCTTCTGCTCCACGTAATAGGTGATGACGCAATTGAGATATATAATCAATTTAGTTTTGAAAATGGAGATAATTTAAACTTAAAATCAATAATGGACAAATTTGAAGCATTTTGTACACCAAAGCCTAATGTGACATATGAGTGGTATAAATTGTGTACATGTAAGCAGTGAGCTGGTGAAACTTGATCAATACGTTACTGAGTTGAGACACCGGAGTAAAAGTCAAGTCAAGTCATTTATTGTCATTTCAACCATATCTGCTGGTACGGTACACAGTAAAAATGAGACAATGTTTTTCAGGACCATGGTGCTACATGAAACAGTATGAAAACTACACTGAACTACGTAAAAACAACACAGAAAAAAAACTACACTAGACTACAGACCTACCAGGGACTGCATACAGTGCACAAAACAGTGCAGGCAAAACATGCAAGTTTAGAGAACTGACAGACTCTCTCATTAAAGGCAGAATTGTTTGTGGCATTCTGGGTAATGGCCTGAGAGAAAGACTGTTAAGAGAACAAGGCTTAGATTTGGAAAAAGATTTGATGCTCTGCAAAGCTTCGGAAACTGTGACTTCACAGGCTAAAGAACTTTTCATTGAGAGCTACAACGTAGACGCTGTGAGGAAGTGCAAACATATTAGAAAATATAATAAAATGGCAACAAAACTGACAGAGAGCAAGACATCGCCTGAGAGCAAAAAGCTATGTGATTGCTGTAGGTGGCAGCATCAGCCAAAACAGTGTCCAGCATATGGGAAAATGTGCAACGACTGTGGGAAGAGTAATTATTTTTCACACTGTTGCAGAAGTAGAAAGAAAATAAATAAAACAAGTCAGTGCAGTGCTTGAAAATGAACGTGAGGAGTTTTATAAATTCATGAACGCCACCTAAATATTGAAAAATGTAAGAGAAGGGCACGGAAAGTGATGTTTTGGCCCAAGATGAATCAAGAAATTGCAGAATTGGTGTCTTCTTGTTAAATATGCCTTAAATACCAACCTAGCAAACCTAGTCCTCAGAGACCTTATCAGGAGGTAGGCATTGATCTTTTTGCAACTCACAACAAAGGTTATCTATTAATAACAGATTGCTACTCATTGTATCCTGAAGTGTGTGGTCTGAGCAGAACAACTGTAGAGAATGTAATTACATGCATGAAATCAGTTTTTTCCAGACATGGTGTACTTGATGAAGTTTTCACAGACAATGGTCCACATTTCAATGGTGAATGCATGAGATATTTTGCTCATGAATGGGGCTTTTTTCATACAACATCTTTCCCTCATCCAATGGATTAGTTGAGAAGTTGGTAAGAATTATCAGGAAACTGATGCGCAAAGCAATAGATAGTAGAGGTGGTTTTTATAAAGCTTTGTTAGCCTATCACAGTACTCCACTTGAATGTGGATTTGCACCTGCTCAGCTCTTGATGGGACGCCATTTAAGATCCAATCTGCCAACAGATGAGAGGCTTCTGAAAACAGAGGGAGGTGAACGAGTGAAAAGATGGCAAGATGAACACAAAGCAGAGCAGAAAACATACTTTGACAGATGTTCTCGTTCATTACCTGAACTGCACCAAGGAAATGAAGTAGGATACAAGACAAAATGAACACATGGACACAGAAAGCTACAGTACTTGAAGTAGAACCCAGATCATATATGGTCCAAACAGAAGAAGGAGCAATGGTAAGAAGAAATTGCAAAGACCTCAAGAAAGAGCCAACATCAGAGTTTCAGTTAACTAATGCAGACCAGACAAAACATGAAAATAACAACGAAACACAAGAACTGTGTGAACCACATAGAAGGTCTACTCATGTTCGTAAACCCCCAAGAAGACTGATAGAGACATGTTAAATTATGCATTTGTACTGATCAATGCTGCTAATTGTTTTCTTTTTAAAGAAAGGAAAGTATAGTGATATTACATGTAAGAATGTGATTGTAGCGAGTTCCGAGCATGCTCAGAGATGATAGAATGATCGAGAACATGGCACTGTAAAAAACATGGTGTGGTTGTTGCTGTAAATAAAGTTCTATTTCTTCCAGAAAATGTTTCTTTATTAGTAAGCCACGGCATGTATAAATAAAAAGACCACATCAGAGATCATATATTCTGGAGTAGAAAAGACTGGACTTCAACAAATATTAAAAGGTGAATATGCATTTCAATCCACATTGCAATTGTTTTGAATCTCAGTACACATTAGATTTTTGACATATCTAGCTACTTCCCAGAATCTAAAGGTGATTAATTTTCTTGAGTTATTTCAGCAATGTTCAATATCCTTTCAAATGCAGAATTTGCTGGATTTTCATCACTATGTATTTTGATAGCTACTGTAGTGGTCAAAAGTAAAGGAAAAATGTCTGGCATGTTAATTTTTGTTTCGATTTAGAGGTACTTCTTGCTATTTTGTGAACAGTTGTTGCATGGATGTTACCTGCCGCAGGTGATGTTGACATAGTTGTTGGAGGGTTCGTTATTGTACTTGGCTCTGCGGACACCCCTTTGACTGTGGTTGTAGAAGTGCTAAAACCTAGGAAAGAAATAAAAATTATACTTAAACGGAAGACAGCTTGCTGTGTCCTCATCTAATTAATTCAAAAGCATGTCCGCAGATGCATGAGTTTATTAATTTCATTCCTATCCTTCAGCGAAACTATTACAAGCATCAGGCCTGACTATAATGATGCCATCAAGGTAATACTCTTTTCCAACTATCTATTCTGACTTGATACGTAAAGTGATCAACACAATGGACAGACATGAATAATTACATAGAATCTGGGCAGAATAATATTGTTTTTTTAAAGTTCCAACATTTGCTCTGGAATACTCCCAAAGGAATATTTGATCACTGATGATGTTCAACTGCAAATTGAATTTGCCTTGAGCTCTGTTGGAATACTTGTGCAGGCAAAATTCAAAGTAAACAAGGAATAAGGAAATAAGTAAACAATTAATTTTTGACAACACAGTTTGCTTTGATTAGGAAGTATTTCTTGCTATTCTGTGAAGAGTTGTTGCATGGATGTTACCTGCCCCAGGTGATGTTGACGTAGTTGTTGGAGGGTTCATTGTTGTACTTGGCGCTGTGGACACCCCTTTAACTGTAGTTGTAGAAGTGTTTAAACCTAGGAAAGAAAAAAAAATGATACTTAAATGGAAGAAATCTTGCTGTGTCCCCATCTAATTAATTCAAAAGCATGTCCTCAGATGCATGAGCTTAATCATTTCATTCCTATCCTACAGCGAAACTATTACTAGCATCAGGCCTGACTATAATGATGCCATCAAGGTAATACTCTTTTCCAACTATCTATTCTGACTTGATACGTAAAGTGATCAACACAATGGACAGACATGAATAATTACATAGATTCTGGGCAGAATATTATTGCTTTCTTTAAAGTTCCAGCATGTACTCTGGAATACTCCCAAAGGAATATTTGATCATTGGTGGTGTTCAACTGCAAATTGAATTTGCCTTGAGCTCTATTCGAGAAATTAAGCAGCCAAATTTATCAAACATTGTCTATTTCTTGTCTCCTCTCTTCTTTTATCATAAGAATATCTCAGAATCGGATATTGATGCTCTGTTATCTTCCCTGTTATTGGACAATGTCATTATTCTCTTTCAAAGATAGATACAGCTTGAATGCTGGAACCTCAGATAAAATGCGAAAACATAACATTGATGTACATAAAAGGGAAGTATATAAAAGGGAAAGTATGTAGAAGGGAAGTATTGTTTCTACATCTATTGATTGTCTCTATTGCATCAGAAAGCAGGAAAATTGCTATAGAAATGGACAAAATGAAGAAGAGTAAAATTACCCAAAAAAAAACACGTTTTGGAGAGGGCATTGCAGTTCTGATAGAAATATTTGCAATGCATTTCAAACATAATAGTGGTATTCAGACCCTTTTTATCAGTATACCCCCAGAAGAGATGATGTATTCTTGAGTAGAAAACACTGGACTTCAAAAACTTTAAAAGAATTGTGAATATTTATTTCAATCCACATTGTAATTTCTATTGAATCTCAGTACACATTAGATTTCTGACATATCTAGCTACTTCCCAGTATTCAAAGGTGATTACTTTTCTTGAGTTATTTCAGCAGTGTTCAATATCCTTGCAAATGCAGAATTTGGCTGGAGTCTCACCACTATATATTTTGATATCTACTGTAGCACTCAAAAGTAAAGGAAGAATGTCTGGCATGTTAATTTTTGTTTCGATTAAGAGGTGTTTCTTGCTATTTTCTGAAGAGTTGTTGCATGGATGTTACCTGCCCCAGGTGATGTTGACGTAGTTGTTGGAGGGTTCGTTGTTGTACTTGGCTCTGTGGACACCATTTTGATTGTGGTTGTAGAAGTGCTCAAACCTAGGAAAGAAAAAAAAGGATCTTAAATGGAAGACAGCTTGCTGTGTCCTCATCTAATTAATTCAAAAGCATGTCCTCAGATGCATGAGTTTACTAATTTCATTCCTATCCTTCAACAAAACTATTACTAGTATCAGGCCTGACTATAATGATGCCATCAAAGTAATACTCTTTTCCAACTATCTATTCTGACTTGATACGTAAAGTGATCAACACAACGGACAGACATGAATAATTACATAGAATCTGGGCAGAATATTATTGTTTTCTTTAAAGTTCCAAAATGTGCTCTGGAATACTTCCAAAGGAATATTTGATCACTGATGATGATGTTCAACTGCAAATTAAATTTGCCTTGAGCTCTGTTGGAATACTTGAGCAGGCAAAATTCAAAGTAAACAAGGAATTTTTGACATCTCGGTTTTTTTTGATTAGCAAGTATTTCTTGCTATTTTGTGAAGAGTTGTTGCATGGATGTTACCTGCCCCAGGTGATGTTGACACAGTTGTAGAAGCGTGGATTGTTGTACTTGGCACTGTGGACACCCCTTTGACTGTGGTTGTAGAAGTGGTTAAACCTAGGAAAGAAAAAAATATGATACTTAAACAGAAGACAACTTGCTATGTCTTCATTTAATTAATTCAAAAGCATGTCCTCAGATGCATGAGTTTATTAATTTCATTCCTATCCTTCAACAAAACTATTACTAGCATCAGGCCTGACTATAATGATGCCATCAAGGTAATACTCTTTTCCAACTATCTATTCTGACTTGATACGTAAAGTGATCAACACAACGGACAGACATGAATAATTACACAGAATCTGGGCAGAATATTATTGCTTTCTTTAAAGTTCCAAAATGTGCTCTGGAATACTCCCAAAGGAATATCTGATCATTGGTGGTGTTCAACTGCAAATTGAATTTGCCTTGAGCTCTATTCGAGAAATTGAGCAGGCAGATTTACCAAACATAGTCTATTTCTTGTCTCCTCTCTTCTTTTATCATAAGAATATCTCAGAATCGGATATTGATGCTCTGTTATCTTCCCTGTTATTGGACGATGTCATTATTCTCTTTCAAAGATAGATACAGCTTGAATGCTGGAACCTCAGATAAAATGCGAAAACATAACATTGATGTCCATAAAAGGGAAGTATATAAAAGGGAAAGTATGTAGAAGGGAAGCACTGTTTCTACATCTATTGATTGTCTCTATTGCATCAGAAAGCAGGAAAATTGCTGTAGAAATGGACAAAATGGAGTAAAATTACCCAAAAAAAAAACACATTTTGGAGAGGGCATTGCAGTTCTGATAGAAATATTTGCAATGCATTTCAAACATAATAGTGGTATTCAGACCCTTTTTCTCCATATACCCCCAGAAGAGATAATGTATTCTTGAGTAGAAAAGACTGGATTTCAAAAACTTTAAAAGGATTGTGTATATGTATTTCAATCCACATTGTAATCTGTTTTGAATCTCAGTACACATTAGATTTCTGACATATCTAGCTACTTCCCAGTATTCAAAGATGATTACTTTTCTTGAGTTATTTCAGCAGTGTTCAATATCCTTTCAAATGCAGAATTTGGCTGGAGCCTCACCACTATATATTTTGATAGCTACAGTAGTGCTCAAAAGTAACGGAAGAATGTTTGGCAAGTTAATTTTTGTTTTGATTAAGAGGTGTTTCTTGCTATTCTGTGAAGAGTTGTTGCATGGATGTTACCTGCCCCAGGTGATGTTGACGTAGCTGTTGGAGGGTTCGTTGTTGTACTTGGCTCTGTGGACATGATTACTACTGTGGTTGTAGAAGAACATATAAATTAGCCAGAAAAACTGGCACACCTGAGGACTGGGAGAAATTCAGAGTCCAGCAGAGGAGGACAAAGGGCTTATTTAGAAAAGGGAAAAAAGATTATGAGAGAAAGCTGGCAGGGAACATAACAACTGTCTGTAAAAGATTTTATAGATATGTGAAAAGAAAAAGATTGGTTAAGACAAATGTAGATCCCTTACAGTCAGAAACAGGTGAATTGATCACATTGAATAAGAACATGATAGACTAATTGAATAACTACTTTGGTTCTGTCTTCTGAAGGAGGACATATATAATCTTCCGGAAATAGTAAGGGACCGAAGGTCGAGTGAGATGGAGGAACTGAGGGAAATACATGTTAGTAGGGAAGTGGTGTTTCGTAAATTGAAGGGATTAAAGGCAGATAAATCCCCAGGGCCAGATGGTCTGCATCCCAGAGGGCTTAAGCAAGTAGCCCAAGAAATAGTGGATGTATTAGTGATAATTTTTCAAAACTCCTTAGATTCTGGATTAGTTCCTGAGGATTGGAGGGTGGCTAATGTAACCCCACTTTTTAAAAAAGGAGGGAGAGAAAAACCGTGGAATTATAGACTGGTTAGTCTGACATCGATGGTGGGGAAAATGCTAGAGTCGGTTATCAAAGATGTGATAACAGCACATTTGGAAAGAGGTGAAATCATCGGACAAAGTCAGCATGGATTTGTGAAAGGAAAATCATGTCTGATGAATCTTACAGAATTTTTTGAAGATGTAACTGGTAGAGTGGATAGGGGAGAGCCAGTGGTTGTGGTATATTTAGATTTTCAAAAGGCTTTTGACAAAGTCCCATACAGGAGATTAGTGTGCAAACTTAAAGCACACGGTATTGGGGGTATGGTATTGATGTGGATAGAGAATTGGTTGGCAGACAAGAAGCAAAGAGTGGGAGTAAACAGGACCTTTTCAGAATGGCAGGCAGTGACTAGTGGGGTACCGCAAGGCTCAGTGCTGGGACCCCAATTGTTTACAATATATATTAATAATTTAGACCAGGGAAATAAATGCAGCATCTCCAATTTTGCGGATGACAAGAAGCTGGGCGGCGGTGTTAGCGGTGAGGAGGATGTTAAGAGGATGCAGGGTGACTTGGATAGGTTAGGTGAATGGGCAAATTCATGGCAGATGCAATTTAATGTGGATAAATGTGAGGTTATCCACTTTGGTTGCAAGAAAAGGAAAACGGTGAACGGTGGCCGATAAGGAAAAGGGGAGATGCATGAGTGTCATTGTACACCAGTCATTGATGGTGGGCATGCAGGTACAGCAGGCAGTGAAAAAGGCAAATGGTATGTTGGCATTCATAGCAAAAGGATTTGAGTACAGGAACAGGGAGGTTCTACTGCAGTTGTACAAGGCCTTGGTGAGACCACACCTAGAGTATTGTGCACAGTTTTGGTCTCCTAATCTGAGGAAAGACATTCTTGCCATAGAGGGAGTACAAAGAAGGTTCACCAGATTGATTCCTGGGATGGCAGGAATTTCATATGAAGAAAGACTGGATCGACTAGGCTTATACTCACTGGAATTTAGAAGATTGAGGGGGGATCCTATTGAAACGTATAAAATTCTAAAGGGATTGGACAGGCTAGATGCAGGAAGATTGGTTCTGATGTTGGGAAGTCCAGAATGAGGGATCACAGTTTAAGGATAAAGGGGAAGCCTTTTAGGACCGAGATGAGGAAAATCTTCTTCACACAGAGAGTGATGAATCTGTGGAATTCTCTGCCACAGGAAACAGTTGAGGCCGGTTCATTGGCTATATTTAAGAGGAAGTTAGATATGGCCCTTGTGGCTAAAGTGATCGGGGGTATGGAGAGAAAGCAGGTACAGGGTTCTGAGTTGGAAGATCAGCCATGATCATACTGAATAGTGGTGCAGGTTCGAAGGGCCGAATGGCCTACTCCTGCACCTATTTTCTATGTTTCTATGTTTCTAAGTGCTCGAACCCAGGAAAGAAAAAAGAAAAATCACACTTAAACTAAAGACAGCATGTTGAGTCCGAATCTAATTAATTCAAAAGCATGTCCTCAGGTGCCAGAGTTTAATAATTTCATTCATATCCTTTAATGAAACTATTACTGGCATCAGGCCTATCTATAATGATGTCATCAAAATACTAACATGAGGAAATCTGCAGATGCTGGAAATTCAAACAACACACAAAATGCTGGTGGAACACAGCAGGCCAGGCAGCATCTATAGGGAGAAGTGCTGTCGATATTTCCGGCCGTGACCCTTCATCAGGCCTAACTGAAAGGAAAGATAGTAAGAGATTTGAAAGTAGTGGGGGGAGGGGGAAATGCGAAATGATAGGAGAAGACCAGAGGGGGTGGGGTGAAGCTAAGAGCTGGAAAGGTGATTTGCGAAAGTGATACTGAGCTGGAGAAGGGAAAGGATCATGGGACGGGAGGCCTCGGGAGAAAGAAAGGAGGTGGGGGGAAAGCACCAGAGAGAGATGGAGAACAGGCAAACAACTAAATATGTCAGGGATGGGGCAAGAAGGGGAGGAGGGGCATTAATGGAAGTTAAAGAAGTCAATGTTCATGCCATCAGGTTGCAGACTACCCAGCTGGTATATAAGGTGTTGTTCCTCCAACCTGAGTTTGGATTCATTTTGACAGTAGAGGAGGCCATGGATAGACATATCAGAATGGGAATGGGACGTGGAATTAAATTGTGTGGCCACTGGGAGATCCTGCTTTCTCTGGTGGATCGAGCATAGGATCCCATTGGAAGCACTACCCACTACCAAGCACATCTTTCCCTCCCCCCCTTTCTGCTTTCCACAGGGATCGCTCCCTATGCGACTCCCTTGTCCACTCGTCCCCCCCATCCCTTCCCACCGATCTCCCTCCTGGCACTTATCCTTGTAAGCGGAACAAGTGCTACACCTGCCCTTACACTTCCTCCCTCACCACCATTCAGGGCCCCAGACAGTCCTTCCAGCTGAGGCAACACTTCACCTGTGAGTCAGCTGGTGTGGTATACTGCGTCCGGTGCTCCTGGTGTGGCCTTTTATATATTGGTGAGACCCGACGCAGACTGGGAGACCGTTTCGCAGAACACCTATGCTTGGTCCGCCAGAAAAAGCAGGATCTCCTAGCGGTCGCACATTTTAATTCCACGTCCCATTCTGATATGTCTATCCATGTCAATGGCATGATCATTGACTTCTCTAACTTCCGTTAATGCCCCTCCTCCCCTTCTTACCCCATCTCTGACATATTTAGTTGCTTACCTGTTCTCCATCTCCCTCTGGTGCTTCCCCTCCCCCTCACTTTCTTTCTCCCGAGGCCTATCATCCCATGATCCTTTCCTTTCTCCAGCTCTGTATCACTTTCGCTAATCACCTTTCCAGCTCTTAGCTTCATCTCACTCCCCTCCGGTCTTCTCCTATCATTTTGCATTTCCCCCTCCCCCCACTACTTTCAAATCTCTTACTATCTTTCCTTTCAGTTAGTCCTGACAAAGGGTCTTGGCCTGAAACGTCGACAGTGCTTCTCCTTATAGATGCTGCCTGGCCTGTTGTGTTCCACCAGCATTTTGTGTGTGTTGTTCCATCAAAATACTGCTCTTTTCCAATAATCTATTCTGACTTATTTGTTCTGGACTTCCTTCAAAGGAATATTTGATCATTGATGGTGTTCAAGTGTAAATTGAATTTGCTTTGAGCTCTGTTCAATAAATTGAGTAGGCAAATTTATCAATCATCATCTATTTCTTGTCTCCTCTCTTCATTTATCATAAGAATATCTCAGAATTGGATATCGATGCTGTGTTGTCTTCCCTTTTATTGGACACATGTCATTATGTGCTTTGAAAGATAGATGCAGCTTGAATGCTGGAATCTCAGATAAAACGTGAAAACATATATCAATTTACATATATAAAAGGGAAGTAGTAGTACATCTATTGATTGTCTTTATTGAAACAGGAAGCAAGAAAATTGCTGTAGAAATGGACAAAATGAAGAAGAATAAAATTACCCCAAAAATTCATTTTGGAGAAGGTATTGCAGTTCTAATAATAGAAGGTATTGCAATCCACTTCAAGCTTGATTCAAAATCTTTCTCTACTCACACCCCGCAAAAGAGATCATGAACTCTCGAGTAGAAAAAACTGGACTTAAAAACTGGAGAATCTGTCTATCAATCTACATTGGCAATCTGTTTTGAATCTCAGTATACATTAGATTTCTGACATATTTAGTTATTTCCTGGCATTCAAAGGTGATTAATTTTCTTGAGATTTATTTCAGCAGTGTTATATATTCTTTCAAATGAAGAATTAGGCTAGATTTTCATCACTGTGTATTTTGATAGCTACTCTACTGGGAAAAAGTAAAGGAAGACTTTTTTTTTATTAGAATCTATTTCTTGCTATTTTGTGAAGACTTTTTGCATGGCTGGAACCTGCCACAGGTGATGTTGACACAGTTGTAGTGGGGCTCGTCGTTGTACTTGACTCCGTGGATGTGTTTCTACTGTGGTTATAATACTAACGTGAAAAAAAATAGCATTTAAACTGAAGACAGCATGTTGAGTCCTAATCTAAGTCCTAAGCATGTCCTCGGAAGCCTGATATTATTAATTTCGCTCATATCTTTCAACAAAACTATTGTTTATAATGATGCCATCAAGGTACTGCTCTTTCCCAACTATCAATTCTGCCTTGATACAGGAGGGATCAAGTCTATGGATAAACTTTCGTAATTACACAAATTCTTTGGGGAATATTATCATTTTCTTTCATGATCCCTCTTCTGCTTTGTTATAGTCCCACTGGAATATTTATTCATTGATAGTGTACAACTGCAAATTAAAACCTGAGCACATTTCACCAGTTTTGGCATCTGTCTATGTCCATTAGGATCAATATTAAAACATTCTTAATTGTATATAAGACTCTGAATAATCTAGCTCCTCAATATATTCTGGAGGGTTTAGCCCCTTACATCCCTAATCATAATCATAGATGCACAAATTTTGGTTTACTGAGTGTCCATTGAGCCAAGCATACACAGAAGAACTGGTGATATGGTCTTTTGCACTTACGCATCAAAAATCTGGAGTATTCCACTGACTGAATTATGCCAGGCTGGTACCGTGGAGCTAGTATGTACATGGTACTTAATGGTACATACTGTACATGGTGACCGATATGTACTTTGATAATAAATTTACTTTGAATTTTGATCAAATCAAAACACTTCTGAAAACCAACTCTTTTTAATTTGGTCTACATATAGGACTACTTAATGCCTGTTGATGTATATTTATATAATTTGGTATATTCAATTATATTTTATTGTGTATAATGTTTGTCTTATGATTTTTAATTTTGTCTTGTATTTTTGCAACTATATTGATTTCTCTTACAATCTACGTAATGCACTTTGAGCCTACATCTTAATGTATAAAGGGTGCTATATAAATATAATAATTATTTTAATTATTATTATGAGACTGCTTAAAAAGATAAGAACCCATGTTATTACAGGAAAAATACTAGCATAAATAGAAGACTGGCTGGCTGTCAGTTAATAGGGGTATTTACAGGGGTCAGTACTGGGATTGCTTCTTTTCACATTATATGCCAATGATCTGATGATGAAGTTAGTGGTGTTGTGGCCAGGTTTGCAGACAATACAGAGAAAGGTGGAGGGGCAGGTTGTGTTGAGTAAGCAGAGAGTCTTGCAGAATGACTTGGACAGATTTAGAAAGTTGGCAAAGAAATGGCAGATGGAATACAGTATAGGCAAGTGTGTGGTCATGCACTTTGGTAGAAGCTGATTATTTCCTAAACAAGGAACAAGTTCAGAAATCAGAGGCGCAAAGGGAGCTGGGAGTCCAAATGCAGGATCTCTGAAGGTTAACATCCAGGTTGTGTCAGTACTAAGGAAAGCAAATACGAAGTTAGCAATCATTTCAAGAGGACTTGAATAGAAAAACATGGGTGAAATGCTAAGGCTTTATAAAGCATTGCTCAAGCAGCGTTTGGGATATGGTGAGCAGTTATGGGCTGCTTATCTAAGAAATGATGTGCTGGCATAGGAGATGGTCTAGAGAATGTTCCCAGAATGAAGGGATTAATGTATGAGGAGTGCTTGATGGCTCTAGGTCTGTACTTGCAGTAGTTTAGAAGAATGAGGGGTAGCTTATTGAGACCTATTAAATATTGAAAGGCCTATCTAGAGTTAACTTGAAGAGGATATTTCTTATAGAGGGTGAGTCTAGGACCAGAGGGCACGGCCTCAGAATACAAGGATGTCCCTTTAGAACACAGAAGAGGAGGGTTTTTTTTTAGCAAGAAAGCAGTGAATCTGTGGAATTCATTGCTACGGATAGCTATGCAGGCCAGGATATTGCTACCACTTCAGTTCAGGTGCAACCCGTCCCTCTTGTACAGGTCATACCTTCCCAAGAAAAGGTTTCAATGATCCAGGAACTTGATACCCTGTCCCCTACACTGTCTGCAGCCACTCATTCACCCATGCTATCACCCCATTTCTACCTACCCTATCCCATGGTGCAGGGAGTAATCCAAAGATTACAAGTTGGATGTTCTTCTCATCAGCCTCTTTCTTCACACACTGCATCAGACCACTTCCCCTTTTCTGCCTGTGTCACTGGTGCCAATATGCACCAGGACCTCTGTTTCCCCTTCCCCCTGATAATATCCTGCAGCTGCTCTGACACATCATGGACCCAGGCAACACACCATCCTGATGTCTCTTTTGTGGCCACAGAACCTCTTTTCTGTCCCACTAACAATCATGTCCACTATAACTATGTCACTCAGAGCCGGCCACAGTGCCACCAGCCTGGCAGCTGCTGCTGTGATCTGATGGGTCCCCCCGGCCAGCAGCATCCAGAAGGGTATACATGTTTCTGAGGTAAATGGCCGCAGGGGATGACTTCTCTTCCCCTTACCTCTCCTGGTTGTCACCCATCTACTGACCGAAGCCTGTACTCTGATTGTAACCACCACTTCAAAAGGCTCATCTATAATATCTTCAGCCCCCTGAACGATCCTGAGTACATCTAACTCCAGCTCCAACTCCTTGATGTGTTCAGTCACGTGCTGAAGTTGGCTGCACTTCCCTTAGATGAAACTACTCAGGCATCCTGAATTCCCACATCTGAACATTTTGATAGCTGCTGGGCTGGTGAACACTGAAGGAAGACAGGTTGACAGGACAATGGTTTTACTATTTGAGACTTCTGTTTTCACTCTGGAGGATTACTGCAATGGAAGGTACTGTCATGGTTGACATCAACTCAGTTGTAGATGGGGTCAGGTTTGTATTGTGCTCTGTGTATGTGCTTTCTCCTATGGTTTCAGAAGTTGATGAAGCTAGAAACATACAGATCAGTAAACCAGAAAGCAACAATCTCACTTCTAATCTATTAGCTTCTATAAAATGTGCTAAAAAGTCTATGATCGTTCATTTCCTTCCAGGGCACTAATTTTATCATTTGGCCTGTGAGGTAACAGAACCATTGAGCTACTGATATTTCTCAACTAAGGATTTTTCCAAGACACAGAACGTGGCCAAGAAATTCAACGCCACTACTTACATATAGGGAAATTAATCATTTTTAAACTGCCCTGTCTCTGCTGCACCTAAAGAAATATTAAATTTCTTGGAGCTTTGACTAGTGACAAATCAGGAGATCTGAAGCTTGAGAGGAGGGAATTTCACTTAGATCTGCTGATCAAGTTGAAAAAGGCAGCAACTTGCGGTAGTTTTTTTGGAGCTCTGACCATTTCAGATTGATTAGCAAGAAAATATTCAAGGAAGGTAGGAGCAAGTGCAGCAGCCATCATCAGAGTGGACAGAGTTAGTGTGATGATTTTGAGACTCTAGCTCAGGGGTTCCAAATCTTTTTTATTCTGTGGATCAGTACTATTAAGCAAATGGTCCGTGGCCCCCAGGTTCAGAACTCCTGCTTTATCTCGTCAAGACTTCAGCAAGAAGAAGCTTCAAGTCAGAGAAAGCCAAAAAAAAAAAGTTGTAGGTAATTTTTTTCCCCTCCCTTCTTTACATTTGATTAGCTAGGACAGTAGGGATGACAGACAGGGTATTGAAAAGCTTCTCTTGCAGGATGTGGGAAGGCAGGGAAACTTCCAGTATCCCTGACCACTACAACTGCGAGAAGTGCTTCCAACTACTGTGTAACTGCAGCTTCATAGTAAGGAGTTGGAGCTGAAAATGGATGAATTCCAGATCATGGGAGGCTGAGGGGGATATAGATAGGACATGCAGAGAGGTAGTTACACACAAGGTGCAGGACACAGGAAACTGGGTGACAGTCAGGAAGGAGAAAGGGGTTAAAGGAGCCAGTGCAGAGTACATCTGTGGCCATCCCCCTCAACAATAGGTATATCACTTTGGATACCGTGGTGGGAGGCGGGAGATAATCAAGCAGAGGAAAGACACAGTTGTTGGCTCTGAGACTCAGAAGGGAAGTGAGGAGCGGAGATGTTAGGGGATTTGTTAGCTAGGGGAACTGACAGGAGGTTCTGTGAGCGAAAACTAAATTCCCAGATGGTGCGTTGTCTCCTGGGTGCCAGGGTCTTTGACATCTCGAATCAAGTCCTTAGCATTCTCAAGTGAGAGGGTGAACAGCTAGCAGTGCTGATCCAATGACCATGTACCAATGACATGGGTAGGTAGGCCGAGTGAAAAGGTTCTGTATAGGAAGTTCAAGGAGTTAGGTGCTAAGTTAAAGGGCAGGACCTCCAGAAATGTGATCTCAGGATTGCTACCCATCCCATGTGCTCATGGGGCTAGAACTAGAAAGACTATACAGTTTAGCATGTAGCTAAGGAGTTGGTGTAAGAGGGAGGACATAAGATTATTGGTCCCTCTTCCAGGGAAGGTGGAAACTGTACAAAATGGACAGCTTGCACCTGAACTTGAAAGAGACTAATATTCTAGCCAGAAAGTTTGCTAATGTTGCACAGTGGGGTTTAAACTAGAGTTGCAAGAGGCTGGGAAGCAGAGTGGAGAGATTGTGGTGGCAGATGTTGGTCAGACTTCAGCAAAAGTTAGGAAACAAAAGGTTGAGCATGGTGTGACTAGTGACCTGAGCTGCAGACATTTCAATGCAAGAAGTATCATAGGAAAGGCAGATGAGCTCAGGGCAAGGATCAACACCTGGAATTTTGATGTTGCAACTATTAGAGAGACTTGGATGCAGGAGGGGCAGTACTAGCACTTAATATTCCTGGGTTCCATTGTTTTAGATGTGACAGAAAGGGACGGATTAAAGGAGAAACAGTGGGGTTACTTGTCAGGGAAAATGTCACGGCAGTGCTCAATCAGGACAGACAGGACATCTAGTGAGCAGTTATGGGTGGAACTGAGAAATAAGAAAGGCAGTGTGGAGGATCAGAGGGATCTTGGGATCCGAGTCCATAGGATGCTCAAAGCAGCTACGCAGGTTGGCTCTGTGGTCAAGAAGACATATGGTATATTGACCTTCATCAATTGTAGAATTGAATTTAGGAGCCGAGAGGTAATGTTGCAGCTATATAGGACCCTGATCAGACCCCACTTGGAGTACTGTGCTCAGTTCTGGTTGCCTCACTACAGGAAGGATGTGGAAGCCTAGAAAGGGTGCAGAGGAGATTTACAAAGATGTTGCCTGGATTGGGGAGCATGCTTTATGAGAATAGGTAGAGTGAACTTGGCCTTCTCTCCTTGGAGTGAAGGAGGATGAGAGGTGACCTGATAGAGGTGTACAAGGTGATGAGAGGCATTGATCGTGTGGATAGTCAGAGGCTTTTTTCCCAGGGCTGAAATGGTTGCCACTAGAGGACACAGGTTTAAGGTGCTGGGGAGCAGGTACAGAGGAAATGTCAGGGGTAAGTTTTTTTACTCAGAGAGTGGCGAGTGCATGGAATGGGCTGCTGGCAACATTAGTGGAGACAGATACAATAGGCTTTTAGATAGGTACATGGAGCTTAGTAAAATAGAGGGCTATAGGTAAGCCTAGTAATTTCTAAGGTAGGGACATGTTTGATACAACTTTGTGGGCCAAAGGGCTTGTATTGTGCTGTAGGTTTTTCTATGTTTCTATGTTAATGACCATTATATTACAAACCACCCAACAGGGATTCGTAGGGATTTGGAGGAATAAATTTGTAAAGAGATCACAGACTGTTGTAAGAAACACAAGGTTATGATTGTAGGTGATTTTAACTTCCTACATATTGACTGGGAATCCCATACTGCTCTGCAGATTGAGATTCTAAACTGGGGAAAGACCAATTTTGATGGTAGCAAAAAATGATCCGGCAAGTATGGTTTGTGACAGATTGTTTTCTGGCAAAGGTTTACTTGGTAGGTCTGAGGCCTTCAAAAGTGACATATTGAGAGTACAATGCTTGTATGTACCTGTCAGAATAATAGGTAACGATAACAAGCGTAGAGAACCTTAGTTTTCAAGAGATGTTGAGGCCCTAGTTAAGAGAAAAACAGAAGTGCATAACAGGTACAGGCAGACAGGAAAAAATAAGGAGTTATGGAGTATAACAATGGAAGGGAACACTTAAGAAATCAGAAGGGTTAAAAGAAGGTATGAAGTTGTTCTAGCAGAAATTACAAAAGGCAGTCCTAAGGGATTGTACAGATATGTTAAGAGCAAAAGAACTGCAAGGGACAAAATTGGTCCTTTGTAAGTCCAGAACAGTAAAACTTGTCTAGAGCCGAAACAGATGGGGGAGACCTTAAATAATTCTTTTGCATCTGTACTTACTCAAGAGACGGACACAGAGTCTACAGAAGTGAGGCAAAGTGGCATAAGCTTCATGGACCCTGTACAGGTTAGAGTTAGAGGAGGAGGTGTTTGTTATCCTGAGGCAAATCAGGGTGGATAAATCACTAGGGTCTGACAAAGTGTTCCCTCAGACCCTATGGGAGGTAAATGCAGAAACTGCCAGGGCCCTGGCAGAGATGTTTAAAATGATCCTTAGCAATAGGAGAGTTGCATGAGGATTGGAGGATAGCTAATGTTCCACAGTTAAAAAAGGCTGTAAACATATACTAGGAAATTATAGGCCAGTGAATCTGAAATCAGTTGTGGGAAACTTATTGGAAGGTATTCTTAAGGACCAGATATATAAGTATTTAAGTAGATATTGACTGATTAGGTATAGTCAACATTGCTTCTTGTGTGGTAGGTCCTGTCTAACCAATCTTATAGAATTTTTCAAGGCATTTACCAGGAAAGTGGATGAAGACAAGGCAGTGGATATTGTCTACATAGACTTTATCAAGGCATTTGACAACGTCCCGCATGGAAGGCTGATCAAGAAGGTTCAGTCACTCAGTATTCAAGATGAGGTTATAAATCGGTTTTGAGGGAGAAGCCAGTGAGTGGTAGTAGATGGTTGCCTCTCTGACTGGATACCTGCAACTAGTGGTGTGCTGCAGGGTTCTGTGTTGGGTCCTTGAATGTTTGCCATCTATGTTAATGATCTAAATGAAACTGTGGTCAACTGGATCAGCAAATTTGTGGATGACACCAAAATTGCTGGTGCAGTGGACAGTGAGGAAGGCTACCATGACTTGCTTCAGGATCTGGATTAGCTGAAAATGGCGGTTGGAATTTAATGCAGACAAGTGCAAGGTTTTGTACTTCAGTAGGACCAACCAGGGTAGGTCTTTTACAGTGAACAGTAGGGCACTGAGGAGTGTGGCAGAACAAAGGGATCTGAGAATACAGGTCCATAATTCATTGAAAGTGGCAGCACAGGTAAATGGCGTCATAAAGAAAGGTTTTGGCACTTTGACCTTCATAAATCAATCAATGAAGTGCAGGAGATGGGATGTTAAGTTGAAGTTGTACAAATTGTTGGTAATTTGGAGTATTGTGTGCAGTTTTGGTCACCTACCTACAGGAAATGTGTAAACAAGGTTGAAAGAATACAGAGAAAATTTACAAGAATGTGCTGGGTCTGGAGGACTTGAGTTATAAGGAAAGATTGAATAGGTTAGGATCGTATTTCTTTAAATGTATAAGATTGGGAGGAGATTTGATAGTGGCGTACAAAATTATGAGGGGTATAGATAGGGTTAATGCCCACAGGTTTTTTCATTGCAGTTGGGTGGGGCTACAAGAGATCATGGGTTTAGGGTGAAAGGTGAAAAGTTTAAGAGGAACATGAAGGGAAACCTTCACGCAGAGGGTCATGAGAGCGTGGAATGAGCTGTCAGTGCAGGTGGTGCATGACAGCTCAATTTCAATGTTAAGAGGAGTTTGAATTGGTACATGGATAGTTAGAGTATGGAGGGCTATAGAGCTAGTGCAGGTCAATGGCAGTAGGCAGTCTAAATGGTTTTGGCATGGACTAGATGGACCAGAAGTCCTGCTACCAGTGGAGTACCATAGGGGTTTTTGTTGGGACCACTGCTTTTTATGATGTATGTCAATGATTTGGACTACAGTATTAATAGATTCATGGCTAAATTTGCCAACGATACAAAGATAGGTGGAGGAGCGGATAGTGAGGAAACAGAGAGCCTGCAGCGAGACTAAGATAGTTTAGGTGAAGTGGCAAATGAAACACATTGTAGGAAAGTGTATGGTCATCTTTGGTGGAAGAAATAAATGGGCAGACTATTAATTAGATGGGGAGAGAATTCAAAATGCAGAGATGCAAAGGGACTCCAGGTTGAGTTGGTGGTGAAGAAGGCGAATGCAATGTTGACATTCATTTCTGGAGGTATAGAATATAAGAGCAGGGATGTGATTTTGAGGCTCTTAAGCACTCGTGAGACCACACTTGGAATACTGTGTGCAGTTTTAGGCTCCTTATTTTAGAAAGGATATACTGACATTGGAGAGGGTTCAGAGAAGATTCACTTGAATATTTCCAGGAAAAAAAGGTTACCGCATGAGGAACATCTGGCAGCTCTTGGGCTGCGTTCTCTGAAATTCAGGAGAATGAGGGGGGATCTCATAAAAACATTCCAAATGTTAAAGGACCTGAAATGATTAAATATGGCAAAGTTATTTCCCATAGTGAGGGATTCTAGGACAAGAGGAGCTGAGTTCAAGATTGCCAGACATCCATTTAGAACAGAGATGTGGAGAAATTACTTTAGTCAGAGGATGGTAATTTTGTGGAATTTGTTGCCATGAGCAGCTGTGGAGGCCAAGTCATTGGGTGTATTTAAGACAGAGATAGATAGGTACTTGATTAGCCAGGGCATCAAAGGGTATGGGGTGAAGGTAGGGGAGTGGGGATGACTGGAAGAATTGGATCAGGCCATGATTGATGGTGCAGCAGACTCAATGGGCTGAATGGCCTATTTCTGCTCCTATATCTTAAGGTCTTATGAGTGTGTTCCCACAAGAACATTCAGTCTTCCCCAATCAAAAGCCCTGGATGAACCGTGGGATCCACAGTCTGCTGAGGGCCAAATCAGAGGTCTTCATGGTCTGGTGACCAAGTAAGTGCAAGAGGTCCAGGTACAATCTCCAAGAAAACCATCTCACATGCAATGCAGCAATTCTAGACCAAACATGAATCAACGAAGAACACTTGACAGGTTTAGTAGGCTCCAACAGCCCCCAATGACCCTGTGATTTTGGTCTCTGAGGCCAATGTGAGAGTCTCTCTCAATTGAGTGAAGCCATGGTAAGCATCTGGTCCAAATGAGGTACCTGGTGAGTAGTAAACACCTGTGCTGATCAACTGGTTGGAGTGCTCACTGATATCTTTAGCTTCGGCAGTCTGAGGTATCCACCTGCTTCAAGCAGTCTTCAATTATGCCGAAGCCAAAGAAGAACATGTTAACCTGCCTCAATGATTATCATCCAGTAGCACTTACATCTACTGCGAGGAAGTGTTTTGAGAGGATGGTGACGAAACATTTGGTCTCCTGCCCGAGAAGCAACTTAGATTTGGATTGTACTCCTTGGAGTTTAGAAGAATGAGGGGGGACCTCATAGAAACATTTCGAATGAAAGGCATGGACAGAGTGGATGTGGCAAAATTGTTCCCCATGGTGGGGGAGTCTAGTACGAGAGGGCATGACTTAAGGATTGAAGGGCTCCCATTCAGAACAGAGATGCGAAGGAATTTTTTTTAGCCAGAGGGTGGTAAATCTGTGGAATTTGTTGCCACAGGCAGCAGTGGAGGCCAAGTCATTGGGTGTATTTAAGGCAGAGATTGATAGATATCTGAGTAGCCAGAGCATCAAGGGTTATGGTGAGAAGGCAGGGGAGTGGAACTAATTGGGAGAATGGATCAGCTCATGATAAAATGGCGGAGCAGACTCGATGGGCTGAATGGCCGACTTCTGCTCCTTTGTCTTATGGATCTGCTCCAATTTACCCACCATCATGTTATTGGCTCTTTACTCAACTGTGGAACATTTGGACAGTGAAGATGCACATATTGTCTGCACTTGCCATTCAATATCATGCCCTCATTTCTGTTCTAAAAGGACACCCCTCTATTCTGAGGCTGTGTCCTCTGGTCCCAAAACAGGAAACATCCTCTCAAAATCCTCTCTATCACCGTTTGATAAGTTTTAATTTGACCACCCCTCTTTCTTTGGAATTCCAGTGAATACAGGCCCTGAGCCATCAAATGCTCTCATACGACAAGGCATTTACAGTAAACCTGGTATAATTTTCATGAACATCATTTGAAACCCCTCCAGTTTCAGCACATCCTTTATAAGATAAGGGGCTCATAATACTCCAAGTGAGGCCTCACCAGTACCTTATAAAGTTTCAACATTACATCCTTGCTTTTATATTCCAGTCCTCTTGAAATGAATGCTAAAATCATGTTTCCCTTCCTCATCATAGACTCAACCTGTAAATTAAACTTTAGGAAACTTCCCAAGTCCCATTGTGCTTCAGTTTTTTTGTATTTTCTCTCCATTTAGAAATAGTCAACTCTTTTGTTTCTTCTACCAAAGTGCACTTCCTGATATTGTATTCCATCTCCCATTTCCATGCTTGTTCTCCTAATCTGTCTTAAATCCTTCTGTAGCCTCTGTATTTCCTCAAAACTACCTGCCCCTCCACCTAAATACGTATCATCTGCCAACTTTGCAACAAAGCCATCAATTTCATCATCCAAATCATTGACCTATCATGTAAAAGGAACTGATCCTAACACAGACCACTGTGGAACGTCACTAGTCACCGGGGGTCAGCCAGAAAAGGCTCCCTTTATTCTCACTCTTTGCTTCCTGCCAATCTCCTTTATCTATTCTGTTTGTTATTTTTTTCAAGGAATTCCAACAGATTTTTCAGGCAAGATGTTCCCTTGAAGAAACCAGGCTGACTATGGTCTATGCTATCATATGCCTCCAAGTACCCTGAAACCCCATCTTTAGCAATCAACTGCAACATTTCCTCAACCACTGATATCAGACTAGCTGGCTTCCAGACTAAATAGTGCTTCCAGAACCATTTCAGAATCTAATGATTCTTGAAAGATCATTACTAATGCCTCCACAATCTCTTAAGCAAACTCTTTCAGAACTTTGGGTGTACACCAGTTGGTCCAGATGACTTATTTACCTTCAGACCTTTCAGTTTCCCAAGAACCTTCTCCCTAGCTATGGTAACTTCACACATTTCATGCCCCCAACAGCCAGAACTTCGATTTTGCTAGTGTCTTCCACCGTGAAGACTGATGCAAAATACGTATTCAGTTTGTCCACCATTTCCTTGTCCCCCATTACTACCTCTTCAGCATTGTTTTCCAGTGGTCCGATATCCACTCTTCCCTCTGGTTTACACTTCACATATCTGGATAAACCTTTGGTATCCTCTTTAATATTATTGGCTAGCTCACTTTCATATTCCATCTTTAACTTCTTAGTGACTTTTTTAGTTCTGTTGGTATTTCAAAGCTTCACAATCCTATAACTTTCCACTAATTTTTACTCTATTATATGACCTCACTTTGGCTTTTATGTTGGCTTTCACTTCCCTTGTTGCCTTAGTTGCTTCATCTCGCCATCATAAAACTTCCTCTTTGGGATGTATATATCCTGTACCTTCCGAATTGCTTCCAGAAGTTCCAACCATTGCCACTGTGCCATCTTCCCTGCCAGTGTTCTTTTCCAATCAATTCTAGGTGACTCCTCTCTAATACCTCTGCGATTCCTTTTACTCCATTGCAGTACTGAATGCTTAGGGCCAACACCCTTCATCAGGAATTAAACGACGAGTTCTGTTGAACCCATTTGGAGTTCTGGCTAACTTTAGGTTCAAGACCATCAGTTGAAAGTATGGAATGAAGTACATTATGTTCTAGACAAAGTTGTTAACATTGTTATTTCACTGTGAAAACTGTAGTTCTCTTTAAGTGATTACATAAGATTACTGCAATCAATAATATGTTTTTGAAACTAGACCTTGTCTACAATGTGTAGCATAGTAGTCTTCATATATTGCTTCTGAAACAGTGGATTGCAATTCAAGTAATTTTTGTAGTTTGATTGTGAATTCTACATCTATTAGGTACCTGATTTGACTGGTTATTTTGGAGCATAAGTTCAAAAAAATTGTTGTTCTAAATTTGACTTATTAACACTACTTAACTTGCACGGAGTATGACATTTTCACAGAGATTATACGATTTGTTTTTACACTCAACACTGGGTCATTGGAGAAAGCTGCAGGAAGTTAGGTTATGTTGTCAAGACATCTTTTATATTTTTTGTATATTTGTACACTCTGATGTTGCATTATTATATTTGGAATTTTATTAGTCTGATGAACTGTTGGAAATTTTTGTCTTTATCATGCGTTAAAAATTACCCTGTTATTCCTCAGTGAAAATATGTAGAGTAATGGATTGTATAGAAATATATCATTAATAATTCTGTTTTATTTGACATTCAAAATCCTCACCTCATCACTTCTGAATATTATATCACTCATAAACTTCTGAACCAGCCCTTTAACCTTTATTTAATTACAAAAACCTTGTGAACATGACTAGTTTTATTTTACCAGAAGACTGGAGCAGACTTGGGTTGTTTAGCCCATCGAGTTCACTCTCCCATTCAATCACATTCTTCTGGCTTCTTGCTTTGGCACCTTGACTAATCAAGAACCTATCAACCTCCACTATAAGTATACTCAATGACTCCACAGCCACCTGTAGTGATGAATTCAAGAGAAGATGGTACCAGAGAATCACAATCACGTTCTGCAGGCTACATACAATATTTCTAAATATTCCTCTTTTGAATTATGCTCACTGCAATCTGCAGCAAGAAATTTCAAGCAATGTACTTTTAAATCAACAATAATCCAGATTTCACGATCTTCTGAAGGGCACAGGTATGGCACCTTTAAGCAGACAAAGTTTCATTGCCATGCCCGGAAGTAAATTGGGATGGGGATCTTCAAAACAAGCTGAAACACAGAGAGATGAGGCCCCCTCTACCCAGCATCTGGTTAGCAAATGTGCAGTCACTGGAGAACAAAACCGAGGACCTGAGGGCAAGATTGCTGACTCAGAGGGAAATGAGAGATTGCTATGCTCTTGAGTGACAGGTGGCTTTCTTCCAGCATGACAGGTACAGCAATCAGACCTGAAGGCTTCTCGATTTACAGAATGGACTGAACTGCTGATTCAGAAAAGGTAAAAGATGGAGGTCTGTGTTGCATGATAAACACTCAGTAGTGCTTTGATGTGGTGGTTTTGTCAAACTCATGTTCCCCAAACTTGAACACATAATGGTCAAATACTGTCCATTCTATTTACCTAAGGATTCTGCTCCATAATCTTGACTGCAGTTTACATACCATCAACTGCCAACTATAATCAAATGCTTGAGATACTGTACGATGTTGTTTCCAAACAAGGACCAGTTCATCCTACATATTTCAAATGATAGTCGGGATTCAGCCAGGCTTGTTTGAAGAAAACCCTGCCTAATTATAACCCTGTCTCTCATGCCTGCATAGAGACAGAGGCTAAAGAGCAAAGCGCGTAGATTAGGGCAACGAAGAGGTGTTTGCAGGAGGCAGCAGTGCAGCTATAGGATTGCTCTGAGTTGGTGGACTGGATTGTATTCAAGGACTTGTCGGAAAGCACTTCTTTAAATACTTTTTATAAGAAAATTAAGTTGACCAAAATTGTATTTTAATCATTTATACTTTTTAACAAACTCATGCATTTTTCACAGTACTTGGTGGGTTGTCCCCACCTAACTGTCAGAAAAAATGTATAGCAGTTAAACTAATGATTTATCACCTTTCTCTGGGTTGCTGTTCTACTATGGATTACAGTACTGAGCATGTCCACATGGCTCACAGGGTTGTATGTGCAACATACAGAAAATAATAGAGAAATTCAGCAGGGTTCCCCTAACATTTTATGTGTGTGTCGCTTGGCTTTCCAGCATCTGCAGATTTTCTCTTGTTTGTGTCAGGGTTGTATATGGTGACATATACGTATTTTGATAATAAATTTACTATGTACTTTGATTTATATGCTGGATAGAAGGTGGAAGGACACAGGAGTTGGTATTTTCATTTCATCTGGTAGTATGGGAATATAAACCTAATGAGGGATGGTGATTGACATGTAAGAGTGAACAGATGATGGTTGCTGATAACAAAATAACTGGACTTTATTTTATTACTTGCAACTAAAATTTCTGTATTTGCTCCCCATTTAGAAAATAGTCTATGCCTTTTCCCTTCTAACAAAGTGTGTGATCATACCCTTCACAATATTCCATCTACTGCTTCTTTGCACGTTCTCCTAATCCGGCTAATTTCTTTTGTATACCCCCTGCTTCCTCTACACTACCTACTCCTCCACCCACCATTGTATCATCTATAAACCTGGTCACAAAGCTGTCGATTCTGTCATCCAGATCATTAACATATAATGTGAGAATCTAGATTATTAACATAACATAGACCTAACATGACCCCCTGAAACTCCACTAGTCACCAACAGTCAACCAGAAAAGGCCCCTTTATTTCTATTTCCTTTCTATAGTCAGGCAAACCGCTGTCCGTGCTAATATCTATCCAACAATACACAGGCTTTTATGTTGTTCAGCAGTCTCATGGGTGGCATTTTAGCATAATGGAATTACAGCAATAATAATTCAAGGTTCAGTTCTGCTGCTGTACAGTGCCAATAAAAAGTATTAACTCGCCAGTAGTTTACCTATTTTATTGTTTTACAATATTGAATCACAGTGGATTTAATTTGGCTTTTTTGACACTGATCAACAGAAAAGGACTTTGTGTCAAAGTGAAAACAGATCTCTACAAAGTGATCTAAATTAATTACAAATATAAAACACAAAATAATTGGTTGTGTAAGTATTCACTGCACCTCTCCCCCAAATCAGTACTTAGTAGAGGCACCTTTGACAGCAATTACAGCCTTGAGACACCTGGACACTGGAATTTTTCCCCATTCTTCTTTAGAAAACTGCTAAAGCTCTGTCAGATTACATGAGGATCATGAGTGAACAGCTCTCTTCAAGTCCAACCACAAATTCTCAATTGGATTGAGATCTGGACTCTTGACTTGGGCACTCCACGACATTTGTTGCTGCGGATGTACTTCCTGCTGCTCTTGAGGAAATATGGTCTGCCTCAGGAATTGCTGCTGCAGTTCTATACTGCAATCATTGAGTCTGTCCTGTGCACCTCCATCACTGTGTGGTTTGGAGCCGCCACCAAGCAGGATAGAACCAGACTATAGCGCACAGTGAGGACTGCCGAGCACATCATTGGAGCCTCCCTGCCCTCTATTGTGGACCTGTACTCTTCCAGGTTGAAGAAAAGGGCGGGGATCATAAAGGATTCCTTCCATCCTGCGCATGGACTGTTTGAACTGCTTCCATCTGGTAGGCGCTTCAGATCCCTCCAGACTAAGACTAATAGGCACTGGAGAAGTTTTTTCCCTACTGCGGTCACTTTGCTGAACAGTTAACTGCCGGTTAACTGTCGGCTAACTATTACTTGGATTGCACTACCTGTATGTATAATCTATATTTTCATTTATATTTATCATTATTATTGTTATGAGCAGAGAGACAACATCTGCCGGAAGTAAATTCCTTGTATGTGCACAGGTACTTGGCGATTAAAGTCTGATTCTGATTCTGATTCTGATTAAGCCATTCCTGTGTAGCTTAGGCTTTATGCTTGGGATCATTGTCTTGCTGGAAAATAAATCTTCTCCCAAGTTGGAGTACCCTTGCAGACTTCATCAGGTTTTCTACCAGGATTTCCCAGTATTCTGCTGTATTCATTTTACCCTCTACCTTCACAAACTTTCCAGGGCCTGCTGTAGTAAGGCTTCCCCATAGCACAGTGCTGCCACCACCATGCTTCACAGTAGGGGTGGTGTGTTTTTGAAATGTGCTTATGGTTGCCAAAAAGCTCAATTTTGGTTTCATCTGACCATAGAACCTTCTTCCTGCTGACTTCAGAATCTCCCATGTGCCTTCTGACAAACTCTAGCTGGGATTTCATGTAAGTTTTTTTCAACAGTGGCCACTCTCCCACAAGGCTGCAATGGGTGAAGCATCTGCGCAACAGTAATTTTATGCACAGTCTCTCCCATCTTAACCGCTGAAGTTTGTAACTCCTCCAGAGCTGTCATAGCTCTCTTGGTTGCCTCCCTCACTAGACCCCTTCTTGTACGGCCACTCAGTTTTAATGGACGGTCTGCTCTAGCCAGATTTACAACTGCGTCATATTCTTCCCATTTCTTGATGATTGACTTAACTGTGTTCCAAAGGATATTCAGTGACCTGGAAATTTTCTTGTATCCCAAGTCCTGACTTGTGCTTTTCAATTAACTTTTTGCAGAGTTGCTTGGAGTGTACTTCTGACTTCATGGTGTAGTTTTTGCCAGGATACTGACTCCCAGCAGTTGCACCTTCCGGAGACAGATGTACTTTTACTATAATCATTTGAAACGCCTTGATTGCACAGAGTTCTCCAAAAACAGATCTTCAATTAACTAATTCTGTGACTTCTAAAACCAATTGGCTGCACCAGTGATGATTTGATGTGACATATTAAAGGAGGGGATGAATACTTATAAAACAAAATAATTGATTGCACATTTGTAATTAATTTATATCACTTTGTAGTGATCTGTTTTCACTGACACAAAAGAATCTTCCTCTGCTCAGCCAGATTAAAGCTGATAGAGCACTATCCACACAAACTCAAGGTTGTAATTGCTGCCAAAGGTGCATCTACTAAATTCTGACTTGATAGGAGTGAATAATAATGCAATCAATTATTGTGTTTAATAATTGTAATATATTTAGACCAATTTGCAGAAATTCATTTTCACTTTGACACGAAAGAGTCTTTTTCTGTAGATCCGTGTCAAAAAAGCCAAATTAAATCCATTGTGATTCAATGTTGTAAAACAATAAAACACGAAAACTTCCTGGGGGGGGGGGGGAATGAATATTTTTCATAGGCGCTGGAGGTATGATAAAAGTATTTTAAATAGACACAAGAATATCCAGGGAATAGAGATCACATACAGGCAGAAGAGATTTGGTTTAATTTGGCACAGCTATCATGGGCCAAAGACCCTGTCTTTGCGCTGCATTTTTTTTCCTGTGTTCTATATTCTATGTTCTATCTTCTATGTAAAAGGCAAGAAAATGAAGACAGTGTATTTGCTGTCAGTTGCCGTTGTGTAATATCTGATTACCGATATTGAATTGATGCTTTCTGATATCAGAAGTTTAGATCTTTTAATGTTCAGCTGGTTACGATTATTCTTCTGGGCAATTCTTTGTTGGCAGAAATTCTTTGTAGACTTTAACATACACAATGTTAATGCACAAAATACTCCTTTCCTTCAGAAGAATTAATATTCAATTTTAACTTGCTATTTTTATTTTCCAATCTTTGCAGCATATCACTCTCACTGATGTCTGTAATCTCTTAAACTCAACACAACTGAGGTATCTTCTCAAAAAGCACAATCCCCACTTCCTGTATTTCTCCAAATGTACACTCATCGTGGTACTGTCAGTAAAAGTAATTGTATTTGATGTGACAAAATACAGCCACATCTGTGTATTCTGCCTATTCTTTTCATTAATAAAGCAAGATTGTAATTTGTGCTACCAAGGGTGATGATGCTGTTTTGGTTAACTTGTTTAATAGAGGTCTGTGCTACATCAGATTTATTAAGCCTTTTCTGATACAGAACTATGTGGCATCAATGGTTTTGCTATGTTAAGAAAAGTTCTGAGAAGCTTCTCCACTCTGAGGATCGAAAATGTGGAATGAGCTGCCAGCAAAGGTGATGTATGTGAGTTCAATTTCAACATTTAAGCAAAGTTTTTATAGGAACATAGATAATAGGGGCATGGAGGTCTAGAGTCCCCGTGAAGGTTGACGGGAAAGGACAGTTTAAATAGGTTCTGCATGGACTAGATGGACTGTTTCTGAGCTGTATTTTTCTATCATTTGAGAATGATCAATGGCATATTTTGCTGGGTTTCTTTTAGTGATCTTCAAAGTAATGATCAGATAATGCCATAGTGTAATTATTTTCTTGATCATATGCC
This sequence comes from Hypanus sabinus, assembly GCF_030144855.1. Taxonomy (NCBI): domain Eukaryota; kingdom Metazoa; phylum Chordata; class Chondrichthyes; order Myliobatiformes; family Dasyatidae; genus Hypanus; species Hypanus sabinus. The sequence continues at coordinate 38,559,771 of NC_082707.1, forward strand.
TTATATAGCTAAATGTTCCTAAATGAGTTGTCTGATTCACTTCAGGTCAATAAAACCAAATCCCGTTCATTGAATTCAAGGCACATTCGTGAATTGTACACCTATTTCCGAGAATTAGTTTCCATCCCTGAACTACTAATTGTAAAATTAATCACTACAAATTGTATTGATTAATTTTATCTGATCTTATTTTGGTGTCAATATTTAAATACACTTTCTCTGGAAATTGCCATAAATATAGCATATTGCAAAGAAAAAACATTTCAGTATGTATATTGCCTATATATATCTGATATTAAATTGAACCTTTGAAATATTGAATAAAGCCATTTTTAACATCTGAATTTCAGCTTCTTGGAATTAGATTTACTGTATTGCAATTTATGCACCTGTTGATGCTGATGGTTTTTCTGAAGAACTGGACCAAGTTGTCACTTCTTCGGTTGAAGAGCTTTCCTCAGAGCTTACAGATCTTTTTTGACGTTCTAATTAGTGGTGAAATGTTAGTAAAACAGAGCAGTTCTGTTTAAAATATTAGCATGAACAATGCAGATGAATCAACATCAGAGTTGTGCTCAAATACTTGGATTTCATTAATTTTGACAAACATTACAGTAATCCATTAACGTTGTTTGCAACTCATGTGATCTATTATTTAGTATGGAAGAACTTGCTCATCAGATCTCTTTCAAATATTGCTCTCTCCTTAAACCAATGTTGTCTATTTTTAAACTACCCTGTGCTTAGAAAAAGACTGATTATCTACCTTATCATAAAAGCCATTCTACTTTTATAAACTTGTTTAATGGCACCTTTCAGCTTTTTGCATGCCAGTGAGAATAATCCAAGCCTATCCAATATTTCCTCATAACTAAAGCCCTCCACAGGCAACAGCCTGTTGACTCTCTACTGCACTTTTTCTCTCACTACTATATACTTCTTGAGATGTGCTATCCAGAACTGCACTCAGTATTCTTAGTGTGGCCTAACAAATGTCTGCACAACTGCAACATAATGTCTTGATTCTTATATGCAGTGCGATTATCCATGAAGGTAAGCACCTTTTTTCACTACAATGTCCACCCGTGTCACCATTGCACCACAAGGTCCCTCTGCACATCAATGCTTTTAAGGCACCTGTCAGTTACTGTAGATGTTCTGCCAGTATTAGACAACCCAATGCACCACTTCACAGCTCAGCACATCACGAAAGCCAGCCCCCCAATTATGGACTCTTCCTATATTGCTTGTTGCCTTCATAAAGCAGCCAGCATTAGAGAAACACCCAGTCCAGAAATTCTCTCTTCTCCTCACTCCATTTGGGCAGAAGGTACAAAAGCCTGAAAACACCAACACCAGCTTCTATCCTGCTGATACCAAACTCTTGAATAGACCTCTTGTTAAGAAGGAGTCGTGACCTCAATCTATCTCATTTGATCATATACATTATTGATTATGCACTCTGCACTTTCTCTGTACCATTCACAATTTATTCTACAAGGTTTACCTTGATCTACCTCAATGCAATGTGTAAATGATATTGATGTAGTTTTTTACTGTATCTTGATACACATGAAAATAGCAAACCCATTCCAATTAAAGTCAAAGCCATCTGGAAACGTCATAGTACAATTAATAACTAGATGCAACTATATATGGTTTAACATTCATATACTGAAGGACCCACTGTTTATTTATCTTATGACATCATATGGCATCATACAAAACTCATTGAAACGTGGTAAACTTGGCCAAGCAGACACTCATAAGAACCTTCAAGTTAACTCCAGCTCATTGGCTTTCAGAACGGTTAAATATTGCTACTGTTCACAGCCATGAAAACACAGCAGACCATTAGTCAAGCACATCGAGCAATCCACTGAGCTCTCTGATGCCACTCCAGCTCAGTACATAGTTTCCAAGAAGCTTTTCTGGTCATGCTACCTTCACCTTGTCAATTTCAATATTGTTAATGAATTCTGTATGAAAAACACTGCCCAAACCAAGGAACTCATTCAAGATCCAAGATCACTTTCATTACACTCCCTAGGTTTGCAAGACAATTAATATCAATGGGTGTGCATCTGACACTAGAAACACATCATTCATTAAACTGAAATCAATTTGTGTAGCATCCAATTCAACTTCCATAGTTACTTTCAACATTATGGAAACTGTAGAAGTGTTCTTTATCATATTTTATTGGACATTATTTTATATGAAAGCATCAATATTATTAACATTTCCTTTACTGGATTTGGATCTAAACTACAGTAGATTTTACCCATTGGCAATAAAGCCGTTGTTGTTGTATAGGTAGTAGTTTCTTCATAACTTCCTAAAAAAAAGTATAGAAATATCAATACAACAGTGTACCACTTGTATGCAGTATCATATATATTGCAAACAATTCTTTGATTTTATCATAACTATGGAAGCTCACTAGCACAGGAGGCTGAAGAGTGAGCTTAGAGAGGGTTATATATTCATGAGTCATGTTTAAGATGGATGCTCACGATCTTTTTTCCAGGGCAAGGGAGTCTAAAACTACAGGACATGGACTTGATGTGAGAAGGGGAAAGATTTTTTAAAATGACCCAATGGACAACTTTTTCCACAGAGTAGCTGATGTCTACTGGGATGAACTACTAGAGGAAGTAGTTGATGCAGATACAATTACATTGTTTAAAAGACATTTCAACAGGTACATGGACAGAAAAGACTTAAAAGATGGGGACCAAATGTGAGCACATAGGATTAGCTCAGATTGATATCTTGGTCAACATGGGTGAATTGGGCCAAAGGCAATGTTTCTATGCTGTGTAGCACCGTTTCCAACAATTCAGCCAGAGCAGTTTGATTTCAATTGTATGTGAGAAAAATGATGATTATACAGGAATGCAGTTTGAAATTTGTGGGATTGACTTGGTTTTTCTTCCCATTTGAGGAGCCTCCGTGCTATCAGAGAGGAAATGGCAACAATCTTTCAACTTGCAGCCTTTCAAGATTGTAATGTAGCAGCATTCATTCATTCTCGTCCAATATATTCCCAAGTCCAGAGCTACCTACAATTAGAACCTCAAGGGAGTAGAAGGAAGCCATGAATGCCACATCTGGAAAATTCTCTAAACTCACAAAAAGGTTAAGTGATCTGCATGCCAGCTTTTTCTCCAGCCTCTCTACAATTCAGCATTTATTCATCAATACAGCAGAGTAGGCCCTTTGAACCACATGGCCACAGCAACCTCCGACAAACCCTATCAACCCTGACCTAATCACAGGATAAATTACAATGACCAAACCCAGTACATTTTTGGACTGTGGGATAAAACCAGAAGACCTGGAGAAAACCCACACATTCCACAGGGAGGATGTATAGAAACTCCATACAGAACAAGGCTGGAATTGAACTCTGTACTCTGGAATACCCCAAGCATTCAGGGGGATGTAATAGCATCTCACTAACTGCTACACTACCGCGGTGTGCAATTGATTTACTAAACCACTATCATACCTACAGTGCCTATAAAAAGTATTCACCCTCTTGAAAGATTTCATGTTTTATTGTTTTACAACATTGAATTATAATGGATTTAATTCGTGTTTTTTTTTCCATGCTGATCAACAGAAAATACTCGTGTCAAAGTGAAAACAGATTTCTACAAATTGGTCTAAATTTATTACATTTATTAAAGCACAATAATTGATTCCATGATTACTCACCCCTCCAAGTCAGTATTTAGTAGATGCGCCTTTGGCAGCAATTACAGCCTGGAGTCAGTGTGGATAGGTCTCCATCTGCTTTGTACATCTGGTCACTGCAATTTTTCCCCATGATTCTTTACAAAACTGCTCAAGCTTTGTCAGATTTCTTGGGGATCATGAATGAACAGCCCTTTTCAAATCCAGCCTCAAATTATCAATTGGATTGAGGGCTAGACTCTGAATTGGCCACCCCAGGACATTAACTGTTGTTTTTAAGCCTTTACTACATAGCTTTGGCTTTATGCTTGGGGTTTTTGTCTTACTGGAAAACAAACTTTCTCCCAAGTCACAGTTCTCTTGCAGACTGCATTAAGTTTTCATCCAGGATTCTCCTGTATTTTGCTGTATTCATTTTACACTTTATTTTAACAAGTTTTCCAGGGCTTGCTGCAGTGAAACATCCTAACAGCATGATGTAGCCAACATCATGAAGCACGGATGGTGCATTTTTGATGTGCAATGTTTGGCTGACTTTGATTTCATCAGACCACAGAAACTTCTTCCAGCTGACTTCAGTCTCCCCTATATGCCTTCTGGCTAGCTCTAGTCATGATTTCATGTGAATTTTTCTAGCCTCTTACATAAAGCTGCAACTGATGAAGCACCTGGGCAACAGTTGTTGTATGTGCAGTCTCTCCCATCTCAGCCATGGAAGCTCGTAACTCCTCCGGAGTGGTCATAGATCTCTTGGTCACCTCCCTCATTTATCCACTTCTTTCACACTCAGTTTTTGAGGACAAACTGCTCTGGGCAGATTTACAGCTGTGCCATATTCTTTCCATTTCTTCACAATTGACTCAATAGTCATCCATGGGATATTCAGTGACCTGGAAGTTTCCTTGTATCCATCTCATACTTGAGCTTTTCAATAACCTTTTCACAGAGTTGCTTGGAGAGTTCTTTTGTCTTCATGGTGTAGTTTTCGGCAGGATACTGATTTACCAGCAGTTAGACTTTCCAGATACAGGTGTATTTTTACTACAAAAATTGAAAGCTTGATGGCACACAGATCTCCACTTAACAAATTATGTGACTTCCAGGACCCATTGGCTGCACCAGTGATGATTGTTATGTCATATTAAAGGGGATGAATACTTAAGCCAATTATTGTGTTTTTTAATTGAAATTAATTTAGATCACTTTGTAGAGATCTAATTTCACTTTGAAACAAATGAGTCTTTCTATTCATCAGGAGCAAAATAACCCAGATTAAAAGCTAATTAAACCCAAATTAAATGCAATTCTCTTTTGTAACTTCCATTGGGGGTGGATACTTTTTATAGGCACTGTATGACTATCAGCAAGGTCAGGCAAGCTAGTTCATTTGCATGGCCAACACTAGACTACCAAAATGGACACTCTTTGTCCAAGCTTTGTTGCAGGAATAGATTGCCAGGCAAATCAAGGAAAAGATTTGAGACACTTCTTTTGGTTTCTGCCCCCTTCCTTTCCAGTCTAGATGAAGGGTCTCTGGCCAAAACTCTCCTCCATTGATGCTGCCTGACCTGCTGAATTCCTCTAACATTTTGTGCATGTTAGCCCAGATTTGAAGCATCTGCAGAATCCCTTGTGTTTGTGAAAAGATTTGAGGATGTGCTCAAGACTTCCTCAAAAAATTTGCAACAACCTTAAGTTTAAGAAGGGAATTAGGAGAACTAGAAGGGGACATGAAAAGGCCTTAGTGTGTAGTAATAAGGAAAATCACAAGGCATTCTATGTGTACTTGCGGAAGAGAAGGATAACTAGAGTGAGAGTAGGATTGCTCAGGGAAAAAATAGGGAACATTTGACTGGGATCAGAGGAGGTTGGGAAAGTCCTTAATGAATTCACCAGTGAAAGAGCCCTTGATGAATGTGAGCTCATCTTGAATATACTAAGTTTAAGAATGAGGATGCACTGGAACTTTTGAAAAACACTTGGGTAGATAAATCCCCAGGGATGGATAGAGTACACCCCAGGTTACTACAGGAAGTGAAAGAAAAGATTTTTGATGATGGTCTTTGTATCCTTGCAAAATACTTTAGGTTTGTCTGCCACTTCTTTTTCCCCTGTTACTATCTGTCCGGCATCACTTTCCAGAAGTCCAATATCCAATCTCACCTCTATTTGACTCCTTATATATCTGAAAAAGCTTACTTTTATATTTCATTTTGTCACTCATTATTGCTATTAATTGTGCTCTGTTGGTTTTTAAAAGGTTCCCTATCCTATAGCTTTTCACGAATTTTGCAATACTTTATGCTCCTCACTTTTGGTTTTTTGCTCTTTGATTTCCCTGTCAGTCGCAGCCTCATTCTCCCTTTATCATATTTCTTTGGTATTCTTTGGTTTCTACCACACCATCGAAATTGTTCCCAGAAACTCCAACCATTGCAGTTCTGCTGTCATCCCTGCTAGTGTCCCCTTCCAATCAACTTCGGCCAGCTCTTTTCTTGTGCCTCTGTAGATCTCTTTACTCCACTGAAATACTAATGCATCTGATTTTAGCTTTTCCCTCTCAAATAGTAGGGTGAATTATCATATTATGATCAATCTCCTAAGGGTTCCTTTACCTTAAGGTCCTGAATTAAATCTTGTTCATTACACAACACTCAATCCTGGATTGCCTTTTCCCTTGAGGGCTCAACCACAAGCTGCTCTAAAAAGCCACCTCTGCAAATTCCCTCTCTTGGGATCCAGCATCAACATGATTTTCCCAGTCTACCTGCATTTTGACATCCCCCATGACTATGGAAACACTGGCCTTTTTATATGGCTTTTCTATCCCATTTTAATTTATATCCCACATCCTGATTACGGTTTGGAGGCCTGCATATAGCTCCCATCAGGATCTTTATCCCCTTGCAGTTTCTTATCTCTACCCAGAAGGTTTCTGCATCTTCCAATCCTATTCCAGTTCTTTCTAAGGATTTGACTTCATTTTTTTCCACCAACAGAACCACCCCAACCCCTCTGCATACCTGCCTGTCCTTTTTAATATGTGTAACCTTGGATGTTAAGCTCCCAACTATGCCGCAACAGTGATGCCTACAACATCACACCTGCCAATTTCTACCTGTGTAATTGGGTGCATTCAAATAACACCTTTAAACATGTATTCATTATCTTTTTCAATTTTGCCCCCATGTTATCAGAAGTTAAATTGTTATTCCTTTCTAAACTTAGTTTTTTTTCATTATTCTAGAGACTTTTGTAACCTCACCTCTAGTCTACTTCCCTTTTACTTTATTCTGTTCAAAACTGTTGAAATGTGAAACTTACAATTTAATTTTAAAACACACTTCAAAAGACTCCACTGACTATGGGCTTATAAAGTGAAAAGGTAAGGAAATGAACATCTGTACTGGTGTTCTCAAAAGCTGACACTGAATAAGGGGATATATTGTCTCTTTCTATGAATCTATGTTCAAATAGAAATGGGTTAACAAATATTGTAATTAAAGTTGTGTTCACAAGACTAATTGTAACATAAAAATCTGTTTTGGAACCGAGTATTCGGGGATGTAATATGTATCTTCACAGATGCATAGAATTCCATGAGATATTTGATGCAGAATGCAAGCATTCATGAAACTGAGCTTCTTGGAACCATTTTCTTTCCAGACGTTTAACATTATAGTCTTGAGGATATTATATTGTTTCAGCTGTCACTGTTTTCCCAGTACTTCATTGTCACTTTGTTCTGAGTCATTTAACTAACAATCTTGAGTCATGCATCATCCTACTGCCTCAAGGGGCCTAATGTTTGAGGGACGGCAATCACACTTCTCACAAGTTGAAATTGAGGAATCTGCAGAAGATGTCCAACATTTGTTCACAGCTAGCAGAAAATTCTGTCAGCAAGTTCCCAGGAAAAGGAAATGTTAGCAAAAAGTAAATAAATATTCACAGTCCCAATAAGTGTATATGTTGTTAGCAGTGAGGAAGATAGCTTACTAAAAGTGGCAGGGCAAGCAGAAAAAGTGATTACAATAGCACAAAGGATATTGGAATTTATAAGCAGAGGCAAGAATACAAGATTAATGAAGAGCTACATTCCGTTTTGGTGACACAGCTTAGGAAACATGTAAAGGCTTCAGAGAAGGTGTTGATGTAACTAACCAATATAATGAAGCATATTTGATATGTGGATATTCTGGAGAAACTGGAATTGTTCTGCATGTAACGAAAGTGGTTGGGAGGGATTCTGACCAAGGTATTTAAAATAATGAAGGATCTATATAGAAAGGAACTGTTCCATGAACAAGCGGTTCAAGTACTGGAGACACAGAATGAAGATGATCAGCAAAAGAATCAAGATTGTTGTGAAAAGTATCATTCCATACTCTAACCAATCATTGCACAACCACACATGAGGAAATCTGCAGATGCTGGAAATTCAAGCAACACACACAAAGTGCTGGTGGAACGCAGCAGGCTAGGCAGCATCTATAGGGAGAAGCACTGTGCCCAAAACGTCGACAGTGCTTCTCCCTATAGATGCGGCCTGGCCTGCTGCGTTCCCTATAGTGTATCACATAGATGCATTAGTATACAAGAGGAAAGTACAAGCAGGGCTCTGGGAACAGTGTGAAAGTGAGACTAGCTAGACTGATATCATATGGCATTCAATCAATTGAATACACTCCCCACCATACTCCAACCACTTTGTGATTGCGTGATGAGTAGAGTTGAGGATTGACTATGAGAAAGAGTACAGAGTAGGAATTAAAGGTTCATCTTTAGTTTGTCATGATACTAAAAGGGGTAACACATGAATGGTGTTTCCAACACAAGTCACTTACAGCATAGTCCTAGATAGAGTTAGAGAGTTGTACGCACAGAAACAGGTAAATCCAACTCAGCCTTATCAACAGTGATGTCTATTTGCACTATTTCCATTTTGCAAATTGGGCCCTTATCCCTTTACACACTTCTCAAATAACCTGTCCAAATGTCTTTTATATACTGTAATTGTATCTGTCTTTACCCCTCCTCTGTCATCCTGTACTATATAGCAACCACCCAAAGAGTGAAGATCTACCCCTCAGATTGTCTTTAAATTTCTCACTTCTTTCAATAAACCTTTGCCTATGGTTTCAGATTCCCCCACAGGAGAAATTTATATATGTCCTTCATAATTTTATAAACCTCTGACCACTCAGCCTCCAGGATGAATAAACCTAGCCTATTTAATCATTCCTTTTAAATCTTCCATTTTAGACAATAACCTCACACTCTATTCTGCACTCTGAGTGCTGCATAGCCTATTCAGATTCAGATTCAGTTTATTGTCATTAAGAAACCACAAATGCAATGCAGCTAAAAAATGAGACAACGTCCCCCCAGAATGATACCACAAAAGCATATGACAAAACAGACTACACCAGAAAATCCACGTAATGTTTGGCAATCCCCAATCCAGAGTCCGGAGAGGCTGCTGCGTATTAATATCACGCTACCGTCTAGCGCGTTCCCCAGAAAGGAGCTCCAAAACCACCAGTCAAAAACAAGACCAAAAACTAAAGCTACAAGACCTGCACAAACCCACATAATTACAACATATAGTTACAACAGTGCAAACAATAGCATAATTGATAAAAAAAAAACAGACTATGGGCACAGTAAAAATAGTCCAAGATGTTAAAGGACTGTGAGTTCAAAAGAAATCACCACAGTTTTCACAAGTCCCCAGGGTCCCGACAGACTTGCCATCCCACGCCAGCGGAAGAAGGGAATACCCCCGCTATGGACTTCCAAGGTGCCGCCTGACTCAGCCTCGCAGACGCAGCACACAATGGAAGCTCCGTCAAAACCAGCCTTGCAGACGCAGCACACACCGAGAGTGACCTGAGTCCGTCGAACCTCCAAGCCAATGACCGTCCCCTCCGGCACAGCTTCTCCGAGCACCATCCTCTGCCGAGCGTATTAAGACGGCCCCGCCAACGGCCATTGGCAACGCGACCCCGAGGACTGGGGGCCTGTTCTTCCCAGCAGAGTCCCGGACCTCACAGCAGCAGAAGGTCTCCCTGGAAGTTCCCGATGTTTCTCTATGCTTCCATGTCCGTTTTCAATCGATTATGATTGCGCACGGCACCCCACTTCACAAATAACAGATAATCAGTTCCGGAGTGGCCACTGCAAGCTGCGTCGCGCCGTCATCTTGGATCACTTGCTGGACTGTCCTTTCTATGGTGTGGCATCCAAAATATCCAAGTGTGGTCTGACCAATATTTTTCAGAGCTGCAACATACTATTCCTTGTCAAAAAATCTTGCTAAATTTACATCAGTAACAGATATGGAGCCAGATAAATTATATGCAGGCAAGCAAATGTGGTAAAAAGGAAGTGTAAAGAAAAAGGTCAAGTTATTCCATTGGCTGAAAAAGGAAAAAATAGATTTGTTTAAATGTGCAAGGCTGAAAAACATTGACCGAGAATTGGTATACTATTGCACAGAAAGGTGTCATATATTGCAAGATGCAATTAAGAGATAATATTACCAAATATTCATTTACTTTATTTATAGAATATGTTGCATCTAACAGCCCTTGAGGAGGAGGATTTATTTGCCTTTTTGATCCATTGCTGTCCTTATTGTAGAATAAACCAATGGTTCTTTTGGGCAGGGAGTTCAAAGTTAGGAACAAACTAATGAAAAAGAGAAGACAATATATTTCCAAGTCAGGGTAATGTGTGCTTTTGGAGGGGAACCAGCAGGTGGTGCTGTTTCCATGCGCCTACTGTTCATAAACATTCTGTAGATGTTGGAAATTCCTCTCCATAGATGCTGCCTTACCAGCTAAGTGTCAACTGCAGCTCCTATCTACCACTGATGGAGACAGTGAATGTTTGGGACTGTCAGCAGGACACTGTTTTTCTCAATAAAAGAACCAACCAGTTCTCTCCGCCACCACGACCCTCCATCTGGCACCCAACTGCCCATCATTGAGAACATCTACCATAAATGCTGCCTGGGCAGGGCAGAGAGCATTATCAAGGATGCATCTCACCCTAACCATGGACCTTCTACTCTCCTCCCATCCAGTGGGCACTACAGGAGCCTCAGGAAGAGTTTCTTCCCTGAGGCTGTGACCCTGCTGAACCTCACATCACAGCGCTAAGCAGTATTGCACCCATAATGTACTGTCTCAGTACTTTTATATTTGTGTGCTGTAGCACTTACACTCTGGAGACAAACCGTTGACCAACATCTTTTATAAACCTCCCAATTCCCACAGTTGGCTTGACAATACCACCTCCCATCCTGCCTCCTATAAAAATGCTATTCCCTTTTCTCAGTTCCTTTGTCTGTTGCATCTGTTCCCTGGAAGCAGTTTTCTTTTCCAGGACTCAGATGTCTTCCTTCTTCAAAGAACAGTTTCCCTTCCTCCACCATTGATGTTACCCCTACATCTCCATTCCCAAACATCTGCGCTCATCCCATTTTCCTGCCATGTTAGCAGTAATGGAGTTCCTCTTGTCCTTACCTACCAGCCCATGAGCTTTCATATCCAACACATCATCCTCCTCAACTTTTGCCATCTCTTTAGTGGTAGGATCCCTTTACATATTCTTACCTCCTTCTCCCTCTGCTTAACAGAGATTGTTCCCTCTCTGATTCCCTTGTCCATTCATCCTCCCACACCAATTCCCTCCCAGCGTTTACCTTAGCAAACAGCTAAAGTGCTGCACCTGCCCATTCACCTCCTCCCTCACCTCCATTCAGGACCCCAAGCAGTTCTTCTATGTGAGGCAACATTTCAACTATGAATCTGATAGGGTTATCTACTGTGTCTGGTGCTCCAGATGCATTCTACTTTACCCATCATAAATTGCAAAATTGTTTTGTTGAGCAATTCTGCTCTATCCACCAAAAGCAGAACTTCTCAGTGGTCAAACATTTTAATTCTGATTCCCATTTCAACATGGTCCATGGTCTCCTCTTATCCTCATCGTGCACCTCAGGGTGTAGGAGTAACACCTTACATTCTGCCTGGGCAGCCTCTGACCTGCTGGCATGAATATCTATTTCTATAGTAAAAAAAATCCCACTCCTTCCCATTTTTTCAATTCACTACTCTGGCCTCCTACCTCTTCTCACCTGCCTATCACCTCCTCCTGGGTCCCCTTCTCCTCCCCTTTCTCCTATGGTCCACTCTCCTCTCCTATCAGATTCCTTCTTCTTTCCTACCCACCTGGCCTCACCTACCATCCTTCTAGCTGTCCTCCTTCCCTCCCATGCCTTTTTATTCTGGCATCTTCTCTCTTTCTTTCAAGTCCTGAAGAAGGGTCTTGGCCAAAAACATCGACTGTTTATTCATTTCCATAGAAGCTGCCTGACTTGTCTAGTTCCTCCAGCTTTTTCTTTAGAAGGAAGACCACAGACTTTCACTAGAATTAATTCTCAGATTAGTTAAATTCAGAGAATGTTAGAAATACTCAGCAGGGTAGGTTGCCTTTGAGGGAGGAGAAATAAGTTGGTGGTTCAGGTCAAAGGCCCTTACTCGGAACTGGGAAAAGAGAAAAGTACTATGTTAAATTATGGCGGGCAGCTTATGGTCCCTGAATTGGTAAAACTTGGATGACCTTGGGAATAATCTGTAAATCTGTGAAGGAGCGGAAATGAAAAGTAAAAGTATTGACAGAGGAGCATAGCAAAACGGTAGGCACTGTGAAATGCAGCACCTGAAGATATGCCGAGCAAATGAGTCTGGCTGGTCGGTCAGTCATGCCCATCCTGAGTTGCTCTCAGAGACCATTTGCGCTGCTGCAGTTGGTGTTGAAGAGCTCTGAGGCAGCTCTTAGGTCTAGGATGTCCAACTCCCAATTCACATTGACCAGATAATCTTGTTTACAGCTTTCCTCCCCATGGTTGCCTCATTTTTAAACACGTCAGAAACTCCTACTTCTCCCCATATCTCTGCTTCCTAGTTCTGACAAAGGCTCTTTGACCTGAAACATCAACTCGAAATCTGAATCAGTTTTATCATCATTGACATATGTTGTGAAATTTGTTGTTTGGGGTCAGCAGTGCAGGATAATACATAAAAATATGATTGATTACAGTAAGAAATATATAAAAATAAATTTAAAAAGTAGTGCAATATGAGAACAAAATTAATGCTGTATAGCTTGTGAATTGGTTCATTGATTGTTCAAAAATGAAAGAACTTTCTTCTCTTACAGATGAAGCCTGATCTGCTGAGTAATTCCAGCATTTTCTATTAGCATTTTTAGATTTCTGGCATCCGCATTTTTTAATTGTAAATTTAATTTTCTTCATTTAATGAAGCAATCCAGACCTATCTGGGCAACATTTAGGCATGTGATGACGGGTTGCTTCTGCTAGGAATGAACATTGCCAGGAAGAGGGACTACAACCAATTCTTATGAAGGTTCAAAACTATTACTGTTCCCAAGTCCTCCACCACTAGTTTCTTGGTGTTGGTATAAAGCCAACTGGATCAGTTGGGTAAGGTAGTACGGTAGAGACAACAGAGCTGCCATCTTACAGCTCTGGCAGTTTGGGTTCAATCCCAACATCATGTGCTCTCTCCATGGAATTTGCATGTTCAGATTCATCTATCACATATACATCAAAACAGAAATTGTGTCATTTGTGGTAATTATCAATATACCCAAGGACGTGCTGGGAGCCGTTGCAAGTACCGCCACATATTCTGGCACCAACATATGTCCACCATGCTTAGCATAACATCACAGAAATCAACAAAACAACACACCGAGCAACAGCAAAACAAGGTTGATAGATGCTGTCTGGCCTGCTGAGTTCTGCCAGCATTTTGTGTTTTTACAAGGTTTTCCTCTGAATGTTCATTCTTCTCTTCCACATTCCACCCCCCCCCCACAAAAAAACAGCTGTGTGGGCTGGTAGGTTAACTGGCCACTAAATTACCCAGTGCATAGATGAGTACTAGAATCTGCGTGGAGTTGATTAGACTGTGGTGTTGAGTATCAAGTTACTGTAAAAAGGTACTGGATGATTGGCATGGACTTGCTGGGCCAAATGCCTATTCCAGTGCTCTACGACAGCCGGAGAAGTTTGTTGCCTTCTCTGAGAGTTATTCAGAGCCTGCATATGCTGCAGTGAGTTAGGCGTGTTTGTATAGTCTTCACTTAGATAAAAATAAATTCAACAATCAAAGCACCATTCAAACCAAACAACCCATTTTATTAGGATCTCACCACTGCATAGAAGACTCAGTCATTCTACCAGACCATATCATAGCTGTACTGTGTATCATCTGCTATCACACCAAGCTGAAGCGCACCTTTGAAACTTATGAGCTCTGTCACATAGAAGGACAAAGATAACATGATGACAGAGCAACTGCTAAATTCAGCTACAAGTCACATATTATCTTGAATTGGAAATACATTGCTGATGTAAGATCAATCCTAGGAATCCTTATTTGGGAGCCCTCAGGAACCACAGTAGTTCAGGTAGATGGTTCACTCCAAAGGCGGCTCACAAAGGGCATTGAATGGTGACCATGTCAGTGAGATGAACATATAATTAAATAAATACTCCTATGAAACTTGTTTATATGAGCCTACTTTGCCTCTTAGAAGAAGAAATCTCTTTGAAAACCTATTCTTAATAGCCTTAGTGAAGATTCTTTTTCAATTCATAATCTCCCCATTCTATATGTTGGCAACCACGTTAAAGCAATAAATTTTGCAGATTGTTCTGCAAATTTAAAATTGAAACAAAGAGAGATCCAACATTGAATAAAACACCATGGTACATTCTCTTAAGAAGGCCCTCCTTCTAGCCTGAACCTGGTCAGTGGAACACTAAGCAGAATGGTGGTGGTGATTAATAGTGAGCTCCCATTTCCCTGTCCTTTATGGGCATCCTCATTCTCATGGCGCGCTCCATTCCTGCAATGAGATGCAGTTTACATCGCTATAAACTACGGGCCACTGAGCAACAACGCCTCTGACATAATTCAGTCCATTGCCTAGTAATAAGAAAGTGTGTTTATTTAATTGGCACATGATTTGATATAAAAGAGAATGGTATAATGAAACAGAGCAACCATACTGTTACACTTCACGTCGTGGGGTGCACGACAATGAAGGAACAAATGATTGAAATTGACCAGCATTCAAAAATAATTATTGTAAGTGGGCGTCATAATAATCAAAGCGCCGTCAGAAGTTCAGACTCCAGTGTATCTGGTCTGAAATAGCATTTTTACACATTATTGCAAAATAATAACCAATTGAACATTTGCAACAGCGTCGCAGATTCATAGAGTAACATCTGGAGATAAAAAAAGCAATTCAAAGTGTCCATTAATCAACTACAATGACATTTAATTTTAATTCTTACCACATCCCTGATTCGTCGATTGCTGCACGATGGCAAATATCAGGAGATAAAAGAGCCACATTTTGGATCTTACTCCAGTATTCTTCGATACTGTTCAAACACCCTGTCAGTCAAAGTGTTAAAAAAGAATGCGAAGCTGTTTCATTCTAGCCTGCTAGCAGATTCAGCTACCTGTGCTGCCAGGGTTGAGGTTGTTCTCCGTGTCAGTTATTTATGTTCTTGAACAGAGGCGGGGTTCAAAGTTTTGTGTCTCGAGATTTTTTTTTGCTTCTCGCGTTTCTTGATTTTATTTAAGGGACATACTTCCTTGAGTGAGTAAGTAATTAAAGAAAATGTCGGGCCAAACACCAATCTTGTTTACACATTTAAGTCTAATGTTAAGAAGGGTCTTCGCGAAGTAACATCATGATTTGTTGATACCTTTCCCGTCACTTCTATACGGAAAGTAGGTGCGATTGAATTGACACAATTTGGCATACACAAATACTCTTTAAAAAATAATGCCTTTTTAATGATTTTTCACTGTGTTAAACTCAGGGCAGAGACTAGACCAACTGGATGCAAGAGTCTGTTGGAAGCTCGATTAACTGCGGAAAATGGCTGGATTTTCTCACTACCTTAAAACCTAAATCCGACCTATAATGGGATTTATCTGGATAGATGGAACCGAAAAGACCAGAGAAACTATGCAACAATTCAACCAATACTATTTAATAAAATTTAGTTAATTATATGCTTCCCATTCTCTCCCCTGTTCTCCGTTTTTACGTGAAGTGAAATATCCTGATTTACTCTAAGCATTTCTTCCATCCATCTATTTCAACTGGTTGCAGCGCTGCATCACAGAGATGCAATGCAACAAGCTGACAAAACTTTGTGACAGTCCCTCTCCTTTCTACAAACTATTGCATTCAGTTTTGGTCTCTCTGCTATAGGAAGAATATTATGAAATTGGAAACATTTACATGGATATTGCCAGGACTTGAGGGACTGAGATATAGGTAGCGATTGGTCAGGCCAGGAGCTAATTCCTGGAGCTTAGGAAACTGAACAGTGATCTTACCATGGAGTTCTAAAATCATGAGGGGTAAAGATCATGTGAATGCATACAGTCTTCTTCCAGACAGACAGACAGACATGCTTTATTGATCCCGAGGGAAATTGGGTTTGGTTACAGCCACACCAACCAAGAATAGTGTCGAAATATTGCAATATAAAACCATAAATAATTAAATAATAATAAGTTAATCATGACAAGTGGAAATAAGTCCAGGACCAGCCTATTGGCTCAAGGTGTCTGACACTCTGAGGGAGGAGTTGTAAAGTTTGATGGCCACAGGCAGGAATGACTTCCTATGATGCTCAGTGTTGTATCTCGGTGGAATGAGTCTCTGGCTAAATGTACTCCTGTGCCTAACCAGTACATTATGGAGTGGATGGGAGTCATTGTCCAAGATGGCCTGCAACTTGGACAGCATCCTCTTTTCACACACCACCGTCAGAGAGTCCCGTTCCACCCCCACAACATCACTGGCCTTACGAATGAGTTTGTTGAATGAGAATGTTGTTCCCCAGGTCAGGGAGTCAAGAAGTGGACAGTATGGGTTTAAAGTGAGATTTAATAGAAGCTTGATGGCCTTTTATTTTTAAGACAAGGGGAATTTACATATGTGGATTGAGTTGCCAGGGGAAGTTATTAAGGCAGGTGCAATAACAACTTTTAAAAGGCAGTTGAAGAAAACTTTAGAAGATTACAGACCAAACTGCATTAGCTTGAATGGTGCATGGACAAGTTTGGCCAAAGGGCTTGTTTCCATTCTATCACCTAGAAAAACACTTAAGTAGATGATGGAAAGCCTAGCTACTAGACTAGGTTCCCACCAAAGCATTTGCTAGCTTAATTTGAAAATACATCATTCATTGAGTGGAAATCTATGCAATCACATTGAGCATGCAACATCATTCATCAATAGTTCCTGGTTGTAATGTTGCTCACTACCATAATCCCAATAGCAATCAGAATGGGAAATAAATTCTGGCCTCGCCAAATATTGCAAACATTCTGAGGAAATAAAAATGCTCTAAATCTCATGGGTAAGAGATCACTAAAACATAAAAATACAGACTAAAACATATAATTTTCTGAAGTATAGTTTCCTCTGAAAATGTTTGGGATGATCAGATTGTAGCATAATGTGTGAAATGTAATTCTACCTGGAGAACTTCCATCTTATTTTCCATTTGGTTAATATCACTGCATGAAAGGGAAATACTGTTCATTAACTAGCACTTATTATTGGACTTATTATTAATTGAGGAATGTGCTTTGATAAACAGCATGAAAGCATAAATAATAAATCCAATACATTTCAACATATTTAAAGAAAAAATCCTAATACACAGTATAATCTGTAAAATCAATTTTATCTCGTCCCTTCCTGGTCAGACTCCACTTGGAGTACCGTGCTCATTTCTGGTCATCTCACTGTAAGAAGGATGTGGAAACCATAACAAGGGTGAAGAGGAGATTTACAAGAATGTTGCTGGATTGGGGAGCATGCCTTATGAGAATAGGTTGAGTGAACTCGGCCTTTTTTCCTTGGAGTGACAGAGGATGAGAGGTGACCTGATCGAGGTGTACAAGATGATGAGAGGCATTGATCGTGTGGGAAGTCAGAGGCTTTTTCCCAGGGATGAAATGGCAAGCATGGGAGGGTACAGTTTTAAGGTACAGAGGAGATATCAAGGGTAAATTTTTGTTTTTTTTTAAAGAACGCAGAGAGTGGTGAGTGCGTGGAATGGGCTGCCGGTGACAACGGTGGAGTCTTTTAAGATAGGGTCTTTTAAGAGAATCCTGGATAGGTAAATGGAGCTCAGAAAAATAGAGGGCTATAGGTATGCCATAATGGGGTTGCTGGGAGCAGACCCAAATGCAAGACACAGACACTGAAGTATTAGGAACTGGACAGGACACAGATTTGTGCTCGGACTTTGGCTAGGAAAGCGGGACCAGGACAAAGAACTAGGTGAGGACATGACATGGTTACAAGACTGGACATGGCTTGAGTTCTTAAAGGAGTGGGTATGGACTCTGAGCCAGAGACTGGGCAAGAACCCAGAACCTGGCAAAGACATGATCTGGCTGCAGGACTGGACAAGCCTTGGATTCTTCGAGGCTTTCCTGGGTAGGATAAGGTACACTTGGGCTGGGCGAGGCACAAGGACAGGATGAGACCCCGAAGCCTGGACTTGGTCTTGGCAGAGCAGGAAACACGGAGCGTTGGCCTTGAGAGAACAGGAACACAGAGACATGGAACACAGAGCCGGGACCCCTCCTAGGGAGCAGGATATAGGGCCAGGGCTCTACACAGAGTCAGGACCCCTCACTGGGAACAGGACATAGGGCCAGGGCTCTACACAGAGTCAGGACCCCTCACTGGGAACCGGACTTGGGGCCAGGGCTCTACACAGAGTCAGGACCCCTCACTGGGAACAGGACTTGGGGCCAGGGCTCTACACAGAGTCAGGACCCCTCACTGGGAACAGGACTTGGGGCCAGGGCTCTACACAGAGTCAGGACCCTTCACTGGGAACAGGACGGGGCCAGGGCTCTACACAGAGTCAGGACCCCTCACTGGGAACAGGACGTGGGGCCAGGGCTCTACACAGAGTCAGGACCCCTCACTGGGAACAGGACTTGGGGCCAGGGCTCTACACAGAGTCAGGACCCCTCACTGGGAACAGGACTTGGGGCCAGGGCTCTACACAGAGTCAGGACCCCTCACTGGGAACAGGACTTGGGGCCAGGGCTCTACACAGAGTCAGGACCCCTCACTGGGAACAGGACTTGGGGCCAGGGCTCTACACAGAGCTGGGACCCTTCACTGGGAACAGGACTTGGGGCCAGGGCTCTACACAGAGTCAGGACCCCTCACTGGGAACAGGACGGGGCCAGGGCTCTACACAGAGTCAGGACCCTTCACTGGGAACAGGACTTGGGGCCAGGGCTCTACACAGAGTCAGGACCCCTCCTAGGGAGCAGGACATAGGGCCAGGACTCATACACAGAACACAGAGAGACAGTTCCCAACACAAGTTAGCGGCAAGTGGCCAGACCTAACTTGCAAAGGCATGGACACAAAGAGACAGTTCCAAACAACAGTAGACAGTTTCTTAACTTGACATAGCAAGGCTCTGGTCTCACTCCAGTGGTAGATCTTGACAGTAAAACAGGCGGGGGGGGGGAGACCAGGGGTGGGGAGAGAAGGGATGGAAAAGGAACAGTCTAGCCTCAGGTTAACAGCAAAGATAGCCTGGCTTCCCCAACAGAGGCAAGGACAGATCCAACTGCAGGGTAACAGCAAAGACAGCCCCCGAGATGAGCATCAGGTGCCTATGATTAAGCCCAAATGAAACAAAGGACAGCTGGAAGACCCGGAGTCCACAGACCAAACCCTGAACCGGAACGCGGACTTTGCGGACTGGAGCATGACAAGGTAACCCTAGGTAATTCTCAGGTAATGACATATTTGGCACATCTTTGTGGGCTGAAGGGCCTGTATTGTGCTGTAGGTTTTCTATGTTTTTTATGTTTCTATGTCTCATGTACACATGCATTCTGAATTCATCATTTATTTCTTAAGTTTAATTTGAAATACAAAAGTTACATTTCAAAGTTCAAACTAAATTTATTATCAAAATACATACATGTCACCGTATACAACCTTCAGATTCATTTTCTTGTGGGCATTCACAGAAAATACAAAGAAATGCAAAAAAAAGAAAAAATATTTATAATAATTAAGTAAGCAATTAGCATCAAGAAAATAAATTGTAGAGTAATTAAAAATGAGTCCATAGTTCGTGGGTAAGTGAAGCTTTCCCCCCTGGTTCAAGAGCCTGATGGTTGAGGACCAATGCGAGCCAAAGTCATCTAGCCGGAGCCAACTAAGTTTCTTGCCGGAGCGAGCCAAATCTCCTCCTGAAGCAAGTGCCAGCAAGCCGCCTTCCCTAACCAGAGCAGGTCCGGCAAGGTTAACCCGCTGGGGTGAGACAGGAGCTCACCGCTGCTTGGAGTGAACTTGTGCCCAGTTATAGTACTGTCTATCGTTGTGTGGTCTCCGTATCCAAGTCCTGTGTCTAAAAGGGGCCCCGGCCCTGTACCCTAGAAGGGTCCTGACCCTGTGTCAAGAAGAGTCCCGACTCCGTCCTGTTTCTAAGGAGTTTTCCCAGCTCACTGTTTTATGTCCTGTGTTTGAGTCTGTCCCGTGAATAAGAAGAGTCCCAGCTGCATGTCCTATGTCTAAGGAGGAGTCCCGGCTCAGTGTTCTATGTCCTGTGTTCAAGTATCAAGTCCTGGCCTAGTCCAGGGCCTGAGTCCTTGTCCATTATGCCTGTTCCCACTTCCACTTTGCCCTCCTTGATTTCTCCCTGTTCTAACCTTGCGTCACGCCTCTCCTTGTAACTAGTAATAAACTCTATTTAGTTAATCCTACAAAACGTGTTTGTGTCCTGCATTTGGGTCCTCCCCCAGCACCCTTGCCCCCACATTGTGACAAACATACAAACTGTGTACTTTCAAAATTTCACTTTTGAAGGCCTTGCACTTACCAAGTACAGCTTTGCCAAAAAAAAACAGCCCATACGCACTTGCCAGATCTTTTCTGAAACCATCAGAAGTTAACTAATTTAGAATCACACCCTGAGGAAATGACCTATCCTTTTCCATAATTACCTTGCAACTAATGGCATTATGATCACTGG
Organism: Hypanus sabinus; assembly: GCF_030144855.1. NCBI lineage: Eukaryota > Metazoa > Chordata > Chondrichthyes > Myliobatiformes > Dasyatidae > Hypanus > Hypanus sabinus. The sequence goes on from NC_082707.1 coordinate 38,580,640, forward strand.
ATGCAAAGTGTTCCCCTACACATACTTCCGTCACCTGCCCTGTTTCATTCCCTTACAGGAGATCTTGTATCACACTCTCTCTCATTGGGACTTACATGTACTGATTAAGGAAACTTTCCTGAACTCATTTGACAAACTCTTTCCCATCCAGACCTTTTACAGTATGGGAATCCCTGCCAATATGTGGAAAGTTAAAATCACTTACTATAACAACCTTATGTTTCTTGCAACAGTCTGATCTTTCTACAGATTTTCTCCTCTAAATACCACAGACTATTGGGTGGATCTATAATATAACCCAATTAACATGGTCATGCATTTCTTATTTCTCATTTCTACCCATGCAGCCTCACTGGATAAGTTTTCCAGTCTGTCCTAACTGAGAACTGCCATGACATTTTTTCCGGACTAGTAATCCCACCCTCCCCCCTTTATTCTCTTCCCCTCTATCATGTTTAAAACTATGGACCCCAGAACACTGAGCTGCCAGTCCTGCCCTTCCTGCAACCATGTCCAAATAAAAGCTATTGTGTCATAATTCCATGTGCAAATCCATGCCCTTTCTACAATACACTGAAATATATGCAGCTCAGAGCTTTTCGGTCCCTTTTGATTCCTGACCTTAACAACATCTTTCCCCACTACTTCTCTGATAGCTGCTCTGGCACCCCATCCCCCTGGAACTAATTAATCTAATGCCGCTCCCCTGTGCAGCACTAGCAAACCATGCCACTAGGATATTAATCTCCTTCAGATGCGAACAGTCCCTTCTGTACAAGTCCTACCTTCCCTGGAGGAGAGCCTAATGATCCAAAATCTGAAGCTCTCTCTCCTGCACCAACACTTCCAGGATGCGTTAAACCGTATGATCTTCCTATTTCTGACCCCACTAGCATGTGGCATGAGCAGCAATCCTGAGAAAGCAACCCTGGAAATCCTGCCCTTTAACTTAGCACCTAACTCCCTGAACTTATTTCATTGGTACCAATGTGGACCATGACGTCTAACTGCTCACCCTCCCACTTAAGAACAGTGTGGGCTTGAACTGAGGTGTCACTGTCCCTGGCATCCGGGAGGTAACTTACCATCCAGAAATCTCATTTTTGTCCACAGGACCTCCTTTCTATTCCCCAATCAATGTATCCCAATCAGTACAGCTCCCTTCCCCTTTGAGCCACAGTCGGACTCAGTGCTAGAGATCAGATTGCTGTGGCTTTTCTCTGCCAGCTCAATCCCCCAACAATATCCAAAGTGGTATACCTTTTGTTGAGGGTATCAGCCACAGGGGTACTCTGCACTGTTGCCTATCCCCTTTACCCCTCCTGACAGTCATCCAGTTAGCTGTTTATTGCACCTTGGGTTTAACTACCTCCTTATATATCCTGTCTATTAACCTCTCAGTCTCCCAAATGATCTGGAGTTCATCCACTTTTAGCTCCAACTCCCTAACACGGGCTGTTAGAATGGATGACTGGATGGACTTCTTAAATGTGTTTTAATCAAGGACAGTGGAGCCTCCCTGCCTTTCCAAACCATGCAAGATTCCATTATCCTACCTGCCATCCCACTGCTCTAAATGTGCAATGAGGAATAAAGAAATGATAAATAACAAAAAAATAAATCTACCTGTGGCCTACTCCTCTCCTTGCCGAAGCCTCGATTCCCCACTGTAACAGTGGCACACTCACACAATAACCACCCCCATAATGGACTCTCTGCTTAAAGCTAACAATTTTATTGGACCTTGTCAAGTAACTAATTATGTGCAATCTAATGTCACTTGGAAATTGTGGCCTGCAAAGTGTATGCTGACTGCCCTCTCCCTCCCTTGCCTCTTTTAATCTCTCTCTCCCTCGACACAATCCGATGTCTCCTTAGGAACTGTAGTGCAGAAATGCATATCTGAATATCATGAGAAACATGCAAAATTTATACATAGTAACGAATACCAATTAATAAACATAAACAACACAAAACACTTACACTTCACATTAGCAATTCTAATCCCATATATCTGCCTTATTCCTATTTCAGAGCCCCCACCTGGTTGCCTTAAGTCACCTTACAAGTTCTCAGTTTCAGCAGGATCCACGTGTTGAATCACTGCTAATTTTGTTCCTTTATTTCTTTTTGCTAAAATTTGTTTCAGCTAATATATGTATTTTAACTGATTATTTAATTGTTCATTCCTACTTTGCTCAATATAATATTGAAAACTTCTGATTACTCCATCAGATGTGTTTCACTCTCTGCTGACAAAAAAATTTTTCTGGCTCTTAAACAGATTTATGTTCACATGGCTGATGACATTTTAGAAAGCTGTAAGTAGAAAGTACTGGAATTTCTCCATTCAGCCTTTTATGGGGAGGTATGTATTATCAGTTCCTGGTTAATGTAATTTCATAATAGTTGTTAAAGATTTACAAGTATGAAAGAGTATAGAATGCCTGAGACTGACGAACAAAAGGGAGCTATGGGTGGGGTAATTTGCTGGAATCATAAAATGTCAAAGGCAATGCAAGAGGAATGTCTGCATTAACAGGAGCTGGTACTTAAAATATCATTACCAGCACCAAGTGTCCAGTCCTATTATTATGATAATTCTTAAACTTATTTTTTAGTACTTAAAATTGCAAGGCATTTAAACTGAAAACCAAATGTTGGCTCTTGAGTTTCCTGTAAGGACAGAGATATGGGGTAGTGAATTGAAATAGTAAGAAGATGGAAGCTCAGCATCATACGTGTGGATAGAACTGAAGTTCTCAGGTGGGGAACATGTTGCATCTCCAATTCTAGGGACCGACCACAGGCATCAGGAATAGTTGAAGGACACTGAAGCTGACATTTCTCCATTTGCTGGTAGGGAAGGAGAAAGTGGGATGCTTTAACTGGAAGTGGTGAAGAAAGTAAAAAAAACGTCCAATGATCGTGGAGATTGCCGGAAGTGGAAAAGGAGACTAATGTTCTGCTTCAAAAGGGATGTCAGCAATAGTGACATGGAGTTGGTGGTTCTGGAAAAAGGAGCCTCATTAGAAAGAAGAAAAATCAGTACAGAAACAATAAACATGAAGAACCTGGGAGAATGGAACCAACTAAAGAGAAAAATGGAATACAATGAGATAAGCATAGATCTACCTCATCATCACCTACTCACCCCTCTAGATAATAGAGATAAAAAAGGCAAAGAATGGCAGAGAAATGTTGAATGTGGTTTGCACGCAGGAGAGAAAGTATGGAAATTAGAAATTAAGTTGTTAACATTGTCCAATTTAGGACAGGAGTAGAAAACCTTACCAATAGAAGAAGGTGCTATAGTACCAGTTGAAGAGGCAAGGGGTGAAACAATATTCAGCCACAATCCATTTTAGTGAATCTGATTTTTTTTTATTGTGCACTGCAGCCTGGAACACAATCGAAATGATGGATAAATCATACACATAAATATATTCATCTGTAGTTGAATTTCAAGCTTGACTGAATGAAGACTGGTAGAGTTTAAAGAGAATGAATCAAGTCAGTCCAGTGGTAACAATGTGTACTTGTTTCCTGAGGCTCAGTGTTTTTGGATATCAGCGAGATCTTCCTTCCCAATAAATGGAATAGGTGGCTAATACTCCAACACCTTTTAAACTAGGAGACCATAAGGTATAGAGGCAGAATTAGGCCATTTGGCCCATTGAGCCTGCTCCACCATTTTTTCATGGCTGATTCAATTTTCCTCTCAGCTCCAATCTCCTGCCTTCTCTTTGTATCTATCATGCCCTGACCAATCAAGGATCTCCCAACCTCTGCCTTAAATATACATAAAAACTTGGCCTCTACAGCTGCTTGTGGCAAAGAATTTCATACTCTGGCTAAGGAAGTCCCTTCTCATCTACATTCCTAAACGGACACCCCCTGTTCTGAGGCTGTGTCCTCTGGTCTTCAACTCTCCCACCATAGGAAACATCCTCTCTATCAAGGCCCTTCACCATTCGATAGGTTTCAATGAGATCACCCCTCACTTTTCTGAAGTCTAGTAAATATAGGCCCAAGCCATCAAACGCTCTTCATATGATAAGCCATTCAATACTGAAATCATTTTCATAAATCATCTTTCAACCTTCTCCAGTTTCAGAAAATCCTTACTAAGATAAGGGGTCTAAAACTGCTCACAATAGTCCAAGGAAGGCTTACCAGTACTTTATTAAGTCTCAACATTACATCCTTGCTTTAATATTCTGGTCCACTTGAAATGAATGCCAACATCACATTTGCCTTCCTTCCCACAGTCAACCTTCGGAATCCTGCACAAGTACCCCCAAATCCCTTTGTGCCTCAGCTTTTTTTTATTTTCTCTACATTTAGAAAATAGTCAAACCTTCCACTTCTTCTACCAATGTGCATGACCATACACTTCCTGATGCTGTGGCAGCCGGCAGGGATGTAGATGTTCCCATCATTGACAAACACTTGCACTGCGAGTGGATAAGCGATCCCATACTGCCCTGGGTGAGGGATGGCTGAGCGTGGGACAGCGGCCAGAGTTGGCAGGGGTCTGCTCCCTGGATCCAGAGTCCAAAGCCCTAAGCCCTCAGTGGGACATGCTGGAGGTGCACAACGGGTTGCTGTTATGGTATTGGCGGTCACCCCATGGCGTCAGACAGCTGGAGGTCCTCCGGGGGCTCCATGCCACAGTGTAAGGTTAGTACATTGGCCGGCTGTTTCAGGGTCACAAAGATGTTGGGCAAGCAGCATGAAGCTCTACTGGCCTGAATACAGAGAGGTAGGACGTGGAGCTGCCTCTCATGGGGGGGCTACAGACACCCCCTGGTGTCCCAGGTGGCAGCATCAACCACCACCGGGGCTCTTTGACGTGGTTGTAGACCCTGGGCTGGCCCCGAAGGTGGGCAAGGTGTGCTCCCAGCCCTCCCCAGCATTCCTAATGGACAGCACTCCATATTGTTCTTGTTTAAAATTGCACTTGTGGGATTATGGTGGGATATTCAAGTTCATTTCTTTTGTTACATTTTAGCTCCAGTTATATGGTTATTTGCTTGTGTGTTTGTGGTTCGCCCTGACTGTAACAGGGGTGTGTAATAATCACCTTCCCCCACTAGTACGTGACTGAGTGGGTCCTCTCAGGCCATTTGGTCTGGTTCTGTGCCTACCACAATCGAGACATCAGTTGAGGTAAACGAGTTTTTCTCATCGGTCATCATGCTCACCACCATATCACTGGAAAATAATGAAGTCAATTGAATATAAGAGATTAGGTCTGTTTTCGTTTTCAAACAGATAAAAATTCAGATCTTATCACACCTCCGGCTGTCTTAAATCACAGAGGCAGACCTTCAGGGAACATTTCAATTCCATGACGACGCTTTGTTATGTTTTCTAAAATAAATCCTGCTTACAGTTGAAACACACCCTTTAAAGTCATCTTAATTTGAGCTTCCAAGCCAACTAAATGTTCTGTTTCATTTATCAAGACTGGGTAATCAGAACAGATTTGATTTGCTCACATACTTTCAAGAGGAAATCTACCTTTTTTACCTGCTTTCAGGTCCTGTATGTGTGATTCAAGACCCACTTTGGTTGATTCTGTCTGTGTAGATACATGAGTGGGAGGAAAGGGGCTTGGATGGCTGTCCTTGTTTTAGACCATAAGACTATAAGATATAGGAGCAGAATTGGGCCATTTGGTGCATCAAGTCTGCTCTGCCATTTCATCACAGCAGATCCAATGTTCCTCTCAGCCCCAATGTACTGCCATCTCCCCATATCCATTCATGCCCTGACTGATCAAAATATCCCCAATGACTTGGCCGCCTGTGGTAACGAATTCCACAGATTTATCATTCCCTGGCTAAAGAAATTCCTCCCCAACTCTGTTCTGTAAGGATGTTTCTCTATCCTGAGGGTGTGTTTTCTGGTCACTGAGTCTCCTGCCATAGGAAATATCCTCTCAACATCCACTCTATCAAGGCCTTTCAACGTTCAATAGGTTTCAATGGTATCCCCCTCATTCTTCTGATTTTCAGTGAGTACAGGCCCAGAGCCACCAAACATTCCTCATACGATAAGCCTTCAATCCCTGAATCATTTTTGCGAACCTCCTTTGAACCTTAACTAGTTACACCGCATCTGTTCTTAGATAAGGGGCCCAAAACTGCTCACAATACTCCAAGTGAGGTCTCACCAGTGCTTTATAAAGTCTCAGCATTACATCCTTGCTTTTATATTCTTGTCCTCCTGAACTGAATGTTAACATTGCATTTGCCTTCCTCACCACCAGCTCATCCTGCAAATTAGCTTTTGTGTAATCCTGCATGAGGACTCCTAAGTCCATTTGCACCTCTGACTTTTGAATTGTCTCTCCATTCAGAAAATAGTCTATACTTTTACTTCTTCTACCAACGTGCATGATCATACCTTTCCCAACATTCCATCTGCCACCTCTTTGCCCATTCTCCTAATCTGTCTAAATCCTTATGTAGCCGCTCTGCTTCCTCAAAACTACCTGTCTTAGTTTCATCTGCAAACTTGACCACAAAGCCATCAATTCCATTATCCCAATCATTGACATATAACGTAAAAAGAATCAGTCCCAACACAGACCACTATGGAACAACACTAGTCACCGTCTGCCAGTCAGAAAAGGCTCCCTTTATTCCCAGCCTTTGCCTCATGCTAATCAACCAATGCTCTATCCATGCTAGTGTCCTTTCTGTAATACCATGTGCTCTTAACTTATTAAGCAGCCTCATATGTGGCACCATGTCAAAGGCCTTCTGAAAATCCAAGTACACTAATTCTCCTTTGTCTATCCTGCTTACTAGTCTTTTCAAAAAATTCCAACAGATTTGTCAAGCAACATTTTCCCTTAAGGAAACCATGCTGACTACAGCCTATTTCATCATGTGACTCCAAAACCCCAAAACCACATCCCTAATAATCAACTCCAGCTTCTTCCCAACCACTAAGATCAGACCAACTGGCCCATAATCTCCTTTTTCTTGTTTCTCTCCTTTCCTGAAGAGTGGAGTGGTATTTGCAGTTCTCCAGTCCTCTGGAACCATGCCAGAATACATTGGTTCATGAAGGATCATTATTAATGCCTCCATAGCTCCTCAGTTTTCAGAACATGGGATGTGGAGCATCTGGTTCAGGTGACTAATCTACCTTAACACCTTGCAGTTTCCCAAGCATATTCTCCCTAACGGCAATTTCACATAATACTGCCCCCAACTCTCTCGAACTTCCGACTTACTACTAGTGTCTTCTACACTGAAGGCTGATGCAAAATAATTAGTTCATCCATTTCCTTGTCCCCCATTACTACCACTCCAGTGTCGTTTTCCAACAGTCCCTTATCTACTCTTGCCTGCGTTTTACAAATTATATATTTATATATCTGCAGAACCTTTTGGTATCTACTTTAATATTATTGGCTAGCTTACTTTTGTATTGCATCTTTACTTACTTTATGACATTTTTAGGTGCCCTCAGTTGGTTTTTAAAAGCTTCCCAATCCTCTAACTTCCCTCTAATTTTTGCTTTATTATATGCTGTTTTATTCTTTGACTTTGATTCTCCTGTCAGCCATGGTTGCAAGATTCTGCCATTTAAATACTTCTTCTTTGGGATGTATCTATCCTATGCCTTCCAAATTGCTCCCAGAAATTCCAGACATTGCTACTCTGTCATCATTCCTACTGGTATTTCCTTCCAATCAATTTTAGCCTGCTCCTCTCTCATGCTGCTGCAACTCCCTTTATTCTGCTATAATATAATACATCAAACTTTACTTCCTCCTTCTCAAATTGCAAGGTGAATTCGCTGGATCATGAGAGTTCCTTTATCTTAATCTCTCTAATCAATTCCGGTTCATTGCACAACACCCAATCCAAAACAGCTGATCCTCTAGTGAGTTAAACCGTGAGCTGTTCTAAAAAGACATCTCGTATGCATTGTATAAATTTCCCCTCTTAGGATCCAGCATCAACATGATTTTCCCAATCTACCTGCATATTGAAATCCTCCAAGGCTTTTTGATGTGCATTTTCTATCTTCCATTGTAATTTGTAGACCACATATTTGCTACTGTTTGGAGGTCTGTATATAACTCCCATCACTAGAACCTGCAGCACAATATAGGCCCTTCGGCCCACAAAGTTGTGCCGAACATGTCCCTACCTTAGAATTTACTAGGCTTATCCATAGCCCTCTATTTTTCTAAATGAACTCCATCTAGGACTTCTCAGCCCAGTTTTGCATCCTATCAATGTCCCCTTGTAACCTCTGACAGCCCTCCACACTATCCACAACACCCCAACCTTTGTGTCATCAGCAAATTTACTAGCCCATCCCTCCACTTCCTCATCCAGGTCAGTTATAAAAATCACAAAGAGTAGGGGTCCCAGAATAGATCCCTAAGGCACACCACTGGTCACCAGCCTCGATGCAGAATATGACCCGTCTACAACCACTCTTTGCCTTCTGTGGGCAAGCCAGTTCTGGATCCACAAAGCAATGTCCCCTTGGATCCCATGCCTCCTTAGAAACATAGAAAATGTACAGCACAATACAGGCCCTTCAGCCCACAGAGTTGTGCCAAACATACCCTACCTTAGAAATTACTAGGCTTACCCATAGCCCTCTATTTTTCTAAGCTCCATGTACCTACCCAGAAGTTTCTTAAAAGACGCTATCGCATCCGCCTCCACCACCGTTGCCGGCAGCCTATTCCATGCACTCACAATACTCTGCGTAAAAAAACAGCCCTGACATCTTCTCTGTACCTACTTCCAAGCGTCATAAACCTGCGTCCTCTTGTGGCAACGATTTCAACACTGGAAAAAAGCTTCTGATGATCCACACGATCAATACCTCTCATCATCTTATACACCTCTATCAGGTCACCTCTCATCCTCAGTCACTCCAAGGAGAAAAGGCCGAGTTCACTCAACCTATTCTCATAAGGCATGCCCCACAATCCAGGCAACATCCTGTAGTGAGGCCACCAGAACTGAGCACAGTACTCCAAGTGGGGTCTGACCAGGGTCCTATATAGCTGCAACATTAATTCTCGGCTCCAAAATTCAATTTCATGACTGTTGAAGGCCAATACACTGTATGCCTTCTTAACCACAGTGTCAACCTGTGCAGCTGCTTTGAGCATCCTATGGACTCAGACCCCAAGATCCCTCTGATCCTCCACACTGCCAAGAGTCTTACCATTAATACTATATCTCCCATCATATTTGACCTACCGAAAGTCCTTACTTTCTCAGTAAGCCTTACATGGGGTACCTTATCAAATGCCTTGCAAAAATCCATGTACACTACCTCTATGGCTCTACCTTCAACAATGTGTTTAGTCACATCCCCAAAAAGTTCAATCAGGCTCGTAAGGCACAACCTACCTTTCACAAAGCCATGCTAACTATTCCTATTCATATTATGCCTCTCCAAATGTTCAGAAATCCTGCCTCACAGGATCTTCTCCATCAATTTACCAACCACTGAAGTAAGACTCACTAGCCTATAATTTCCTGGGCTATCCCTACTCCCTTTCTTGAATAAAGGAACAACATCCGCAACCCTCCAATCCTCCAGAACCTCTCCCATCCTCATTGATGATGCAATGATCATCGCCAGAAGCTCAGCAATCTCCTCCCTCGCTTCCTACAATAACCCGGGTACATCCCGTCCGGTCTCAGTGACTTGTCCAACTTGATGCTTTCCAAAAACTCTAGCCATCCTCTTCTTAATATCTCCACACTCAAGCTTTTCAGTCCACTGCAAGTCATCCCTACAATCACCAAGATCCTTTTCCTTAGTGAATACTGAAGCAAAGTATACATTAAGTACCTCTGCTATTTCCTCCAGTTCCATACACACTTTTCCACTGTCACACTTGATTGGTCCTATTTTCTCACACCTTATCCTCATGCTCTTCACATACTTGTAGAATGCCTTTGGGTTTTCCTTAATCCTGTCCAGCAAGGCTTTCTCATGGCTCCTTCTGGCTCTCTTAATTTCATTCTTTAGCTCCTTCCTGCTAGCCTTATAATCTTCTAGATTTCTATCAACACCTAGTTTTTTGAACCTTTCGTAAGTTCTTCTTTTCTTTTGACTAGATTTACAACAGCCTTTTACACCACAGTTCCTGTACCCTACCATCCTTTCCCTGTCTCATTGGAACGTACCTATGTAGAACCCATGCAAATATCCCCTGAATAATTGCCATATTTCTTCCGTACTTTTCACTGAGAAGCCTGACACCTGATCAGGTTCATTTCCTAATAACAGATCAAGTACAGCCTCTCCTCTTGTAGGCTTATTTACATATTGTGTTAAGAAAACTTCCTGAACACACCTAAAAAACTCCAGCCCATCTAAACCCATCACTCTAGCGAGATGCCAATCAATATTTGGGAAATTAAAATTTCCCACCACAAAAGCCCTGTTATTATTATTCCTTTCCAGAATCTGTCTCCTTATCTGCTCCTTGATGTCCCTGTTACTATTGGATGGTCTATAAAAAAACATCCAGTAGAGTTATTGACCCCCTCCTATTCCTAACTTCCACCTACAGAGACTCCGTAGACAATTCCTCCATGACTTCCTCCTTTTCTGCAGCTGTGACACTATCTCTGATCAGCAGTGCTATGCCCCCACCTCTTTTCCCTCCCCAACTGTCCTTTCTGAAATGTCTTAAAGTCTGGCACTTTAAGTAACCATTCCTGCCCCTACGCCATCCAAGTCTCTGTAATGGCTACAATATCATAGCTCCAAGTACTGATCCACCCTCTAAGCTCATCCAAATCATTGTCTCTTTACCCTTGCAGTTTCTTAGTTCTACGTATCTGCAACAGCTCGACACCATCCGATTCTATGTCACCTCTTTCTAATGATTGGATTTCATTTTTGACTCATACCTTCAAAACTGTATTCATCACCCTTTTTGATTTTTCCCTCTTTTACATTGCAACTCATCCCATTCACTGCAATTTTGCCCTATCATCAGCCTCTGCTTGTTAGCAGTCTCACTACACGCCTCCTCTGTTTGTAAGCCAAGTACCCCATACTCTGTCTATCACTCCGGTTCCCATTCTCTTGTCAAAGTAGTTTAAACCCTCCACAAGGTCTCCCATACATTCAGGTGCAACCCGTCCCTTTTGAACAGGTCATACCTTCCCCAAAAGAGATCTGAATGATCCAGGAATCTGATCCCTGCCCTCTGCACCAGTTCCTCAGCCATGCATTCATCTGCCAAATCATCTGATTCTTACCCTCGCTGATGGGTGGCACAGGCAACAGTCCAGAGATTGCTACCCTGGTGGTCCTGCTTTTCAGCTCTCCACTTAACTCCCTAAAATCTCTCTACAGGATCTCCTCACCTTTCCTAACTATGTTATTGGTTCCAATATATACTAAGACTTCTGACTGTTCACCTTCGCCTGACCCGAAACATCCCTGACCCTGGCACCTGGGAGGCAACATACCATCCGGGTGTCTCTATCATATCCACAGATTCTCATCTCTATTCCTCTAACTATGGAATCTTCTGTCACTACTGCAGCCCTCTTCATCTCTCTTCTCTTCTGAGTCACAGCTCTGGACTCAGTGCCTTAGACCTGGTTGCTGCCAATCCCTCTGGTAAGTTGTCCTCCTCAACGGTATGCAAACTGGTATAGTTATTACTGAGGGAGCAGCCACAGCAGTACATTGCACTGGCTGCTCATTTCCCTTCCTTTTCCTGACAGTCACTCAATTACCTGCCTCCTGCAAGCCCGTTTTCTGTTGTTGTTGTTGTTGCTATTTGTTTTGTGCTGTCAACACGAAGGACGTGCTACTGTATGTTGGTGCCAGCAGGTGCGACAACACTCGTGGGCTGCCCCCAGCACACCTTTAGATGTGTTCGTTGTTAACGCAAAGACACTTTTCACTGTATGCTATAATGCATGTTTGAAAAATAGGTTGAATCTGAACCTGAATCCCCATTGAGGGAGCTCAGCAATGTCAATTTGTACCTGTACCAACACGTTTAGGACTAAAACCAGTTAGATCAGATGGAACTGAATCTTAGGACACTCAACAAGGCTCAGTGCTCTTTACAATATCCACATCAGAAGAGTTGCCCTTTAGGCTGCAAGACATATTGCTCAATGCATTTCTTCTCCCTAATAGGAGCAAATGATTGTCAACACGATAAAATCTGCAAGTGAAAGGGGTGGGTCTACTTTTGCACAAGGCTGCATATAAGCCTTCTACAGGCAAAGAGAAATCCCTAACTACTTCTAGAGGGAAATAGGGCTTCATCATAAATAAAAAAAAAAGACATTGCTGTAAGCAATCAGCAAGCAAGATCTATGAAAAAGGAAGCCTAAGTAAAAGAGATGGTAGGTTAGGACGGGCATCATGAAGGGAGTGATTCTTTCACATTGGTGAATGGAGAGTGGTGGGGAAATTGTAGCTGGTGATGGAATCTTGTTGGAGCTGAAGGAAATTCCAAAGGGTGACCCAGTGAGTCAGAGACTGATGGGTGGAAGGTGATGACCAGGGCATCTCTGTTCTTGTTCTCTCCAGAAGGAAAAACTGTGAGAGCAGAGGTGCAGGAAATACAAGGAATGCCATCAAGGGCTTTGACTGCACCCCAGACTTTTCTCTTCTCTCCTCTGTAAAGCATTTTCTACTAGGCTGAAGGACAATTTCTACTCCACTGTTATAAGACTATTAAATAGTTCCCTAGTACAACAAGATGGATTCTTGATTTTAATATGATCTGGTACTTGCACGTTCTCTGTAGCTGTTACACCTTATTCAGCATTGTCATTGTTTTACCTTGCTCTATCTTAACAAACTGTGTAACAAATCGATATGCATGATCATTTGACAATAAAAACCACTTCCAATTGCAATCCCACTATTGTCACAGAGAAGCTGCTGCTCAGGAAGACATTTCAGATGAAACTGCAGAATATCTCAATTCAGAACAAATATGACAGAGATGAAAAAACTTAGAAAATGGAATGGAGTATTTACAAGAGGCAAGGAAGGAGGAAATGTCATCATGTGGGCTTTTAGGGTGGACTTTACTAGCCAGTTTATCACTTGAGGTGGAGACTAAGAGAGCCAAAAATGGAAAGGAAGATGAAACTGAGAGCATAATGTATATTGTCTATAATGCCAGTACAATTTCCAAGTTCTCTAGGAGTGCAGGAAACAGCATTACCATGATTGTTAGCATTACTGGAAGCCTAAGAAAAGTGGAAGTAAAAACTGTTCTGACCATCCCACACACACAAAAAAAAGATATTAGGCACAGCTTAGGCCCACAGCAGTACCTCTGATCTGGAGAAAGTGACCTGAGATGAGCTAGTCCTTCAATGTCAGCTTGAATTCAGCAAGGGTAATGAATGTGTTGATCGATGGGAACTGGTTAGGCCTCTGTTCGTGGGAGAAACAGAGAGCCCTAAGGCCAACCTGGTCTGGGATGAAGCGGTAGAAGGAGTTTGCATCCAGGGTGAAGGATAAGCCATTTGGATCTGTGCAGCTGATGGATGTGTTAAGGATGCAAGTGGGAAAAGACTTGGCCAGAGAGTCATAAAGTAATACACAAAAATACAAGAACTTTGGCCCAAGGAGACCATGCTGACCATAGTCCCACTTCACTGTGTTTGGCCCATATCCATGCTGTTTCTGCATGTACCTATTCAAGTACATTTTTCATGATACTGTACTCACCCCAACCACCTGTTCTGACAGCTCATTCCATACTCTCAAAACATTCTGTGTGAAACCATTGTCCTCATAAATCCTCTCCTCTCACTTTAAATATATGCCCTAATTTTTAAATTGCACAAATTCACAACCCTCTGGCTGAAGAAATTTCCCGACATCTCTGTTTTGAAAGGGCACTCTCTATCCTGAGGCTGTGCTCTCTTGTACTAGACTCCCCCACCATGGGAACCATCCTTTCTACATCTATTCTGTCTAGGCCTTTCAATGTTTGAAAGGTTTCAATGAGATCTCCCTTCATCCTGCTAAGTTCCTGTGAGTACAGACCCAGAGACATCAAAAATTCCTCATATGATAATCCTTTCATTCCCGGAATCATCCTTGTGAGGATCATCTGAGCCTTCTCCAATGCCAGCACATCTTTTCTAAGATGAGGGGCCAAGACTGTTCACAATACTCAAGGTGAGGCCTCACCAGTGCCTTATAAAGCCTCAGCACCACATCCCTGTTCTTGTATTTTGGACTTCTTGAAATGAATGCTAGCATTGCATTTGCCTTCCTCACCACTGACTCTACCTGCATATTAACCTTAAAGGTGTTCTGCACAAGGACTTCCAAGTCCCTTTGCATCTCAGATTTTTTGCATTTTCTTCCCATTTAGAAAATAATCTGCACTTTATTTCTACTACTGAAGTGCATGACTATGCATTTTCCAACATTGTATTTCATTTGTCTCTTTCTTGCCCATTCTTGTAATCTGTCTAAGTCCTTCTGCATCCTACCCGTTTCCTCACTGCTACCTGCCCCTCCACCAATCTTCGTATCATCCGCAAACTTGGAAACAAAGCCAACTATTCCACCACCTAACTCCATGATGTACAGCATAAAAAGAAGTGGTCCCTGGTGTTCCCAAAGTGGAAGCCATGATGAAACCTGACCTGCTCAAGAAATCAGTATGCAGGCTCTGTAAAGCTATCAAGGATGCCAATACCATTCCAAACCTGAGTCTCAGACCAGCCATCAATTGTGTCAGGGTTCACAACCAGCATCACAATTAGCTCACCATATTCTGTCCATATTTCAAAAGGAAGGGGGTTAAAATCTCACCACCTGCTTTAACCTCCTCCACCATCACCACTGCAAAGAGTAAGGTGAGTCTTCCAGAGAGTGAACTCATGAAAAACATCTGACCTACAATGTGTCCATCAAACTGCACAGATCAGTTGGTGTAGTATTTGCAGACATTAATAATCTCTCCCTGCTTTAGTCTAATGTTTCCCCTGCTTTAATAAGATCCAAGTCTACATGGTATCTAAGAAAAATTGTACCATCATGAGGGCTTGGAAAGGCTGGCCATGACACACATTCATTCCAGCCTAACACCAAAACAGGACTCCTGCGGGTGTCATTTTCCTGGTCCTACATCATCTTTGGAACATCTGAAAAGTAAAAGCACCTCGATGAAGATAAGATAACCTGCAGTTGCTAGAAACCATTCAGGGCCATAAACAGTCCTTCCGGGTGAGCTGACACTTCACCTTTGAGTCTGTTGGTGTCATCTATTATATTGGGTTCACTCAATGTAGCTTCCTGTATATCAGTGAGACGCAACATAAATTGGAAGATCACTTTGCTGAGGACCTACTCTCCATTGGCCAAAAAAAGCGTCATTTCCCGGTGGTCACTCACTTTAAATCTACTTACCATTCCCATTACGACATGCCAGTTCATTTCCTCTTCTATTGCTATGACGAGGCCACACTCAGTTTGGAGGAGCAGCATTGTATGTTCTGCCTATTAGCCTCCAACATGATGACATGAGCATCCATTTTTTGAACACCCCCCCATCATTCCCATTCCTCTTTCCCTCTCTCACCCCATCTCCTTACCTGTCCATCACCTCCCTCTGCTGCTCTTCCCCATTCTCTTTCTACCTCTCCTTTCAGATTTTCTCTTCTCCAGTCCTTTATCTCGTTCAACTATTAGCTTCCCAGCTCTTTTCTTCACCCCTCACCCTCTTCCAGTTTCACCTATCACCTACCACATTGTACTATTCCTCTCCGCCCACCTTCTCCATCTAACTTCTCATTTTTTTTCCCAGTCCTGACAAAGGGTCTCAGCCCAAAACATTGACAGATTACTCTTTTCTATAGATGCTGCCTGAACTTTTCAGTTCCTCCAGCATTTGTTTTGTGTTGCTAGTATATACATGTATGCTAGTCTTTTGTTTATTGACTACAGCTCTCCATTCAATCTTATAATTTCAAGCAAATTCATCTCCACATTCTTAGTCTTGGGATTCAAAACTGCCTTTTGCAACTGGACTGATTAATGGACTGCATCAGTAAGTATTGGCGACAACACCTCTGCCACAATTATTCTTAGCACTGGTGCCCCCAAAGCTACATCCTCAGCCCACCACCCTACTCTCTACACACTCACAAATGTGTGTGTGGCCGGACTCTGCTCTACTCCATCTACAAGTTTGTAGATATTACCACTGAAGTGGGTTGGATTTCAGATAACAATGAGTGGGTGTACTGGAAGGAGCTGGTGACCCTAGTGAATTGGTGTCATGCCAACAACTTTTCACTCAATGTCAGCAAAACAAAAGAGCTGATGGTTGACTTCAGGACGTGCTGGTGCATATTTTCATGTTTACATCAGTGGCAGTGCTGAGGTAAGACGGGTTAAGAAATTCAAGTTCCCAGGAGTGAAAGCCTGTCCTTATTCAACCATTTAAACACCAAGGCCAAGGTAGCTGACTAGCTCCTCTATGTCCGAAGGAAGCTAAAGAAATTTTACACGTCTCCTTTGACCTTCACCAAGTATTTCAATTAACCATAGAAAGCATCCTACTTGTATTCCTCACATCTTCATTTAGCAACTGCCTTGCTGATGACTGCAAGAAACTGCAAAGTGTGGACACAGCTCAATACATCACAGAAACCAGCTTCCACTCCGTGGAAGCTGCCTATACTTCTCACTTCCTCAGTAAAACAACCAACATATTCAAAGACCCTATCTACACTGGACATTCTTTCTCCTCCCAGAAGATACAAAAGCCTGAAAGCATTTTCTAACAGGCTCAAGGACAGATTTTATAAATTCTGACCTTAAATGACAATTGAATGGTCCCCAATTATGATAAAATGGACCCTTGACCTCACAATTTAGCCTAAGATCTTGCACCTTATTGACTACATGAACTGCACTTTCTCTTGTACCTGCAATACATTTTTTTGAATGCTCTAACTATTTTATCTTGTACTACCTCAATGTAGTATTGTAATGAACTGAACTGTATGAATGGGATACAACATGAGATCTTCACTGTACTTTGGTACATATTAGAATCAAAAGCAGATTTAATTTCACTGACATATATCATGAAATCTGTTTTTTGTGGCAGCAGAACAGTGCAAAATATAATAAAATAACTGTGACTTTCAGTTTTATATATATATATATATATATATATATACATATACACTGTACATAAAATTAAACAAGTACTGCAAATAGAAAGCGAAAAAAAAAGATAGTGAGGTAGTGTTCATGGATTTATTGCAGAGGGGAAGAAGGTGTTCCTGAAACATTGATTCAATAATAAACCAATTTACACTTTATCAGTCCAGGGAAATTAAAACTGAGCTAACATTATAGATAGATAACATGGCCCATTCTAATACAAATGAACAAAAATGATGCTATGTGCATTGGTTCATGAATGTGCCCAGAAAAGATGGTGTTTCCCAGGCTTATGCTGTTCATCATTAGTTCAGGGATTACAAAGACAGAGGCCAGAATGGGAGTGGGTTAAAGAATCAAAGTGGCAGGCAACAGAAGACTCAAGGTTACTGGTGTGGTTTGAACAAGGGTATTCTGCAAAGCAGGTTATCCAGTCTACATTTAATGTCTCCAGTATAGAAAAGCCTGTATTGTGAATACAGTGTGGTAGGTTGGACAAAATGCAAGTGAGTCGCTGTTTCCATTGGAAAGGCGGTTGGGGTCTGTGGATGAAGAGAAAAGTGGGACATAGTATTCCAACTAAACATATTTTAATTCAGAAGACACTACAATCTACTTACCTTTGTCATTAATCTTATTGCACCTACAGTGTTGACGCATTATGCAGCATCTAACAAAAGCAAGTCAAATGCATCCAAATCAGGGTATAATATTTTTGTCAAAATTGGAGCAAATTTTTCCTTTTGTGAATATTCATTCATTTCCTCAAGTTATAAATACAGACAGACACTAACTGTACTAACATTAATCCCTCCAGGACACATTGCTAAACGCCCTACCACTTCCATCTGGTATATGAGGTAAACCATTCTCTACTAATCTAGGATCTTCCTTTTTCAGGATTTCTTTTGCACAACTCAGGAAAAAGCAAACTAGCACGGTGCTTTTATAAATGAAGGGGACACAAATTTGGGTGAAATTGTAAAGATTTAAGAACTTTGAACTCTGACTTTCTGGATGGATTCTTGCTGGAACCAAAAACGCTCTGCAAGTGTAAAGCTATCCCAGGTTGTATTTACTATAATGTACAGTAGCATTTAAAATACACTCAAGTATGATTTTCAAACTGACAAGAGAAACAATAGGTCTTTACTCACAGAACCAGTTTTATAATCACTTATCCTGAAAGCATGTCAGTTAAATAACCACACACAAAGCAAATTTATAATCTTCTTTCATACCTTCTGTAAAGTAATTATCCTGAAGCATTATCTTTTCTTCCCTTCCCAGAAATGTTATCTGACCTGCTGTCACATTTGTTTCAATTATGAAACTTTGCAACCTCTGAAATTAATTTCTCCTTCTTCTTTCATAGTAGTTATGGCCTTGAATGTATTGGATCTATTTCTTACATTCCTGCTTTTATTCCCTCTCGAACTGGGCAGAGCAAAGTCTGTTTTATACTCCCCCAGGGTCCTCCACATTCAGTAAATCATCCTTTCTGAACGTTGTCACCTTCCATGAGATATCAGAACTAGCTCCATTCCCTTTCAGCATTTTGAAGACTCCATACTCTTTGCAGCATCTTGGATGTGCTTTGATTTTCTTCCATCAACCACTCCCCTTCTGATTGGCAATTACCCATCAACCACAATTAATGCAATACGCATCCTTTCTTTGCTTCCACTGTCTAAGAGCTCAAACAACATTCAATTAAAGCAGCAAACTACTTGCACTTCTTTCAGTCTGGTACATTGCTTCCAGCGTTGACAATGTCTCTACTGCTACGTTGAAGAAACCGAATACAGCTTGGCTAACCTGTCTGTAAATGATCTATGCTCAGTTCACAGAGATTACCTTGAGTTTCTCACTCTCTTACTTTAACTCTCTCTTCCAATCCAGTCTGACCTAAGTGTCAGTAGCCTTCCTCATTATTACAGTGTAAGGTTGAAAAACAGCACCTTATCTTACATCTTCCCAATACTGAATTCTACAAGTTTGTTTTTTGTCTGTACTGGTTAGTCAGGTCTTCCCCCTGTGATATTGGTATAGATTTTCTCTCTCCATTAGATTGACTGACATGTTCGTCTCTTACATTCTTTTTCCTGTGTTCTCAGTCCCCAAACGTTGTTTAAGAACAGAGCATCATGTTCCCCCTTGTTAACAATCTTCAGTAAACTAATGACCTGACAACCTCATTTATAGCTTACTCCTGGATTTTTCTTCACCTTCAGGGGCACAGTTAAGAGCATCCTGACTGGCTGCATCACTACCTGGTATGGGAACTGTACCTCCCTTTATCGCAGAGAGTGGTCTAGATAGCCCAGCGCATCTGTCGTTGTGAACTTCCCGTGATTCAGGACATTTACAAGGACAGGTGTGTAAAAAGGTGTGTAGGATCATTGGGGATCCAGGCCATCTCAATCACAATCTATTCCAGCTGTTACATCCGGGAAGCGGGACCACAGCAAAAAAGTGAGGACCAACAGGCTCCGGGTCAGCTTCTTCCACCAGGCCATCAGGCTGATGAACTCATGCTGATTTGAGTGTAATCTGTATTACATTGACTGTTCTATTTATTATAAATTTTAGAAATTACTGTGATTGCACATTGCACATGTAGACAGCGACATAACGTAAAGAATTTTACTCCTCATGTATGTGAAGGATGTAAGAAATAAAGTCAATGCAATGCAATTCAAATTCAAATTCCCTCTTTTCTCCCTCACCTTCTCCCTCACCTTCCCTATAACTTTACACTAACTTGTTTGTTCTCCTTCACAAAGGATCTTTGACCTGAAACTTTTAGCTTTGTGTCTCTAGGTTGCTTTATCTGCTGATTGTTTCCAGTATACTTTAACTCAGATCGCTACCATCTGCATTCTTCTGATTTTCATAAAAACACATTTAAATGAATATTTAAACAAAGAGAAAATACAATTTTACAGGTATTTCAAAATATTCTGATCATGATAATCTCACTTCTGATAAATATGACTCAAATTAAATTGTAAGTATCGAGAATATGACATTGTATGGAATGTAAAAAGACCTGTTCTGCTTTACGACTATAACCACTGTCACTGTCAGATAAGAGTATTATGTATAAACATTTAACCTATTCTAAGCTAGAGAAAGTAAAGAAGAATCTCTGGCATCTCGAAAAAAGCTATAGTAACAAAAAAGTTCTGTTTCAGGAATTAAGTCAAAATGATTTCACAGATCTCAGGTTTTAATAACAAGACCAACACCCAAGTTACCAATTGCAACTGTGAAATTCCTTTTCAACAGCCTAACACTGGTTTTGCTTCATCCCGTCTGCTGCTGAAACTGTCATTCATGATCATTCCTTTACCTCCATGTTAGAATATGCCACTGCATTCCTGCCTGGCTTCCCCTGTTCTGTTCTCTGAATATTCAGTCATGTAAGATTTTGTTGCCTATGTCCTGCACACATCAAATCCAATTGCTCTTTGCTTGGTCTCACTTAATCAATTTTAAAGCTTATACCCCTGTTTTTAATTTCTTTTTCCTCTGTCATGGCTCAGCTGTCCTGATCTCTATAATTTCCTCCAGCTCTGAACCTGATAATTCCTCCAATTCTGGCCTCAGAACTTAATTGCTTCATCACATGCAATTTGCTGTTGCTCAGCCTACCAAGGCTATAAGTTTGCAAATTCCCCCCCCCCCCCAACACACCACAAAAACACTCCCTTCTCTCAAAAGAAGGCAAAGCTTTCAGTGGAAAGACCAATATTTCTGCCTTGCTCAGCACCAATTTTATTACATAATAATAAACCTGTGAAATTCTTTTTGCTCAAATGACCCAAAGATCTGGCAACAAATTCCAAAGACACATCACCCTCCAGCTAAAGAAAATCCTCGCCATCTCCATTCTAAATGGTTGTGCCTCTGGTGCTAATTGCATCATAGTAAACACATCCACATCCAGTTTGTCTCAGCCTTTCAACATTCAATAGGTTTCAATGAGATCTACCCTCATTCTTCTAAATTCCAATGAGTATGGGCCCAGAGCCATCAAATGAGCCTCCCATGATCAGTCTTTTATTCCTGGAATAATTCTTGAACCCTCTCCAACTTCAGCACATCCTTTCTTAGATAAGTGTATCCCTCAGGCTCACCCAGCTGGTGTTCGACTAGTATGAAATCGACCAGGGGAAACAGCATTCAGCTCCACCAAACTGGGAAATCACGTTTGTGTGGGTGCTGTGTAATGTTCCCCCAGTTAATAATCCACAACGCAAAATATCAGACAGTACACCATATGCAATTAAATGATAGAACTTTATGAATCCTCATCTGAATATAGGGTTAGTAATGAAAATTTTAAAAGGGCCCAATTCAAGTCAAAAGCTCACTCAGCAGTCCTTCTTCCACCATGGGTCTCCTCAGAGTGTTGCCGACCCTCGGACCCTCAGATCCCAGTCCAGTCTGTCCAGTGACTCTCCACACGTGTCTTCCCTCTTCATCTCTCCTTGACAATAGACCACGAAAGAAACATCCTTCCAGATATACAAGACAAAGTAACAATCTCTGATTGGTTAACATGCATACCACAGTCCTGTTATCTCCAGCCATGACCCAAACATTGCTTTTACAGAGAAACCGTTACCTCAGCAGTAAACATTACAGAGAAGCCATTAAATTAGGGACCCAAAACTGCTCACAATACCCCAAATGACGCCTCCTCAGTGCCTTATAAAGCCACAACATTACATCTTTGTTTTTATATTGTAATCCTCCAGAAATAAATGCTAACATTGCATTTGTCTTCCTCGCTACCATTTCAACCTACAAGTTAAAATTTAGAGAATCATGCATGAGGACTTCCAAGTCCCCTTGCACCTCAGATTTTTGAATTTTCTCCCTGCTTAGAAAGTAGTCTATGCTTTTATTCCTTCTATTTTTTTAATTTGCCACTTATTTGCCCTTTCTCCTAATCAGTCTGTCTTTATCCAGTCTTTCTGCTTCCTCAAGACTACCTCCCTCTATTCCTATCTTCGTATCATCTGCAAACTTCGCCACAAAGACATCAATTTCATTATCCAAATCATCGACATATAATGTACAAAGTACTCACTGCAGAACAGCACTAGTCAGCAACAGCCAATCAGAAAAGGCTCCTTTAATTCCCACTTTTTGCTTCCTGTCAATCAGCCAATGCTCTATTCATGCTAGTATCTTTCCTCTCTATTTATTTTGCTACGCGGCCTCTTATACAGCACTTTGTTAAAGCCTTTCTGAAAACCCACTGACTGATTTTTCTTTATCAATCATGCTTGTTATTTCTAAAGAATGCTGACAAATTTGATTCCAACAATCTTGCTGTTAGTTCCAAAGAATTCCACAAATTTGTCAGGCAAGATTTTTCCTTGAGGAATCCATAATCACTTTGGCTTATTTTACTCTGTGCCTCTAAGTGTTCTAAAACCTCATCCTTAACAATTGACTCATGCATCTTCCTAAACACTGAGGTCAGGCTGAATGGCCTACAGTTTCCTTTCTTCTGCCTCCCACTCTTCTTGAAGAACGGAGTGACATTTGCAATTTTCTAGTCCTCTGGAACTATGTTAGAATCTAGTGATTCTTGAAAGACCATTTTAAATGCTTCCACAATCTCATCAGCTACATCTTTCCAAACCCTGGGGTGTAGTCCATCTGGCCCAATGTAACTTATGTACCTGCAGACCTTTCAGCATTCTAAGCACCTTCTCTTAAATACCAACTTCAGTCATTTCTGCCCTCTGACACTCTCAAACTTCCGGCATTTTGCTACTGTCTTCCGTAGAAAAGACAGATACAAAATACCTATTAAGTTTGTCCGCCATTTCCATCTCCCCCATTACTACCTCTCCAGCATTAGTTTCTAGTGGTCTGATATCTACTCTCACCTCCCTTTTACTCTTGATAAATCTTTAAAAGCTTTTGGCATCCTCTATGATATTTTTTGGCTGGCTTACCTTCATATTTCATCTTTTCCCTCTATATGGTTTTTTTGTTGCCCTTTATTGGTATTTTAAAGCTTACCAATCCTCTAATTCCTTTCTAATTTTAGATCTCCTCATTTGCATGCCCTCTCCTTTGCATTTATGTTGGCTTAGACTTCCCTTGTCAGCCGTGGTTTTGACATCCTGCCTTTAGATCACTCCTTCTTTGCAATGTATCCATCCCACTCTTTTTGTATTGCTGTGCTATCATCCCTGTTAGTGTCCCCTTCCAGTCAACTTTGGCCAGCTTCTCTCCCATGCCGCTGTCATTCCCTTTTACTCCACTGTATTACCGATATATTTGACTTTAACTTCTCTCTCTCAAATTGCAGGTTGAACTTATGTTTTGATCAATCTTTATATTTCATATCGACAGGTGTCAGAGCTCAGTTCTTTATTCTATGCTCACTTGTTAGGATCTTGTTTGCCTTACATGTCTCTAAGATTTCCACAGAGTGATAGGGTCAAAACAAACCTTTAACATTGTGCAGACCAAAGCAACATATTACAAATTACATCTCAGTGTACACCACAGCAACAACCAAACTGCAGCACAAAAAAAAACACAGTCAATCAACATCAGCCATAGAATAAATACAGGAACATTCTGCTAATACAAACAGTATTGAGTCCTTTCTACAGAGTACTGCTTCTAACGATTATGAAAACCTCAGGTGTTACTGAGTGAGGAGATTTAATCTGACATGTAATCTGCTTTGTGAGATAATCTAATATGGAAGCACAGCTCAGAGTTGTTGATGCATAACTTGTGCCAGGTCAAAGCTCCAGAATACTTTCTGTATCCTGCAGAAATTGTTGTAGGCTGGATGAGCCTCAACTCTGCGATTTACATCTGGAGGAACAGCTTCTGTTAATTGTGCTCCATCTGCAAGGTTTGGTGTTTTGCCCATATCCTATTTCAGGAGGTGAATACAAGCAAGCTTCTTTCCCTCTGCCATCCAATTTCTAAATGGATACTGAATCCCTTAACACTACCTCACTATTTTTTTTTATTAATTCCTGTTCTTGCACTGTTTATTGTAGTGTTGGCGCATGGCCTAGTGAATAAGGCATCAGTCTAGTGATCTGAAGGTCACCGGTTCGAGCCTCAGCTAAGGCAACGTGTTGTGTCCTTGAGCTGTGCTTAACCACACATTGCCCTGCGATGACACCAGTGCCAAGCTGCTTGGGTCCTAGTGCCCTTCCCTTGGACAACATCGGTGGTGTGGAGAGGGGAAGGCTTGCAGCTTGGGCAACTGCTGGAAGGGCAATTTGGAAGGCCTGCGAAAACTTCCAAATCCATGGTCTTGCGAGACTAACGGATGCCTATCTATCTATCTACTACTTATTGTAACTTAATTTTATATATATATATATATATATAGACACACACACACACACACACACACACACACACACACACACACACACACACACACACATGCACACACACACACAGTAATTTAGTTTTCTTCTAATATTTATTTATAAATTTCACAACATATGATGGTGAAACGGTCTGAAGGATGGTTATCTCATTTTTTAACTGCATTGCATTTTTGTTTTCTAAATGACAATAAACCTGATTCTGATTCTGATTCTGAACTATTCTGTAAATAGCCTAGATAAAAAGCATTCTAAATTACTCAAAAAATCATTTGAGAATGAACAGTTGTTTTTAATTAAGCTTATCACTTTACTTTTGATCGGCGCCTCTTTTTTAGTAATAAGAAGCAGAGCCTCTCTTCCCATCCCTTACACTAAGCATCCCTCCCTTTTTTGTAGTGAGTTTCTGCTAAGCAAAGAGTGGGTTTTTGACGGAAGCTCTGCCAAAAGTCTTTAATCCAACCTATCATGTTTGTAGCAGTTTCAGCCCAATTCAATGTGCCCACATTTTCTAAGAATTAAACCAAAGTTTGAAAAGAATGTTTACCTTATATTCAAATAATAGAAACTGAAAATATGATCATGGAATTCCATGACATAATTGTGAGTTGTGTTTTTTTTTACCATCATGTGAATGTATTTTACTGGCAACAGAAAAATATTACAAAAATTTAAGCAACATGTTGTATGTAATTCCTATTTTGAAGGTTCATCAAAATATCAGTATGGGCGCATCGTATTCTAAAACTAAATGCTATTTTTAGCTGAAGTTATGGAATATGCTTTTAAGATTTGAAGTCTGAATTTTGATTAGAATCTCGATATAATTACATATTACTAATTTGTGACTTTGAAAGTTCCTTGACATTTAGAAAGGGCTAATAGGAGGAGGTGAAGCCACCTAATACTAATATAAGGGTAGCAATCACAGAATGGCTATGGAATGGAAGGAAACAATACAGCCCTTAATTCTAGCAAGCTCTCCTCCCCTGTCCTTTTTCACAGCCCCGCAATTTCTTTCCTTGTAGATAATCCAATTTCCATTTCAATGCAATAATTGAATCAGACTTTTGTACTAACACTGACAGTGCATTCCACAACCTAAAGACATATAGTGTTACAAAAACTTTATTGTTTACCCTGTTCATCAATTGGAACACTTTCCTTAGCATAGCTTTCATGACTTTAAATACTGTCATGTGATCCTTCATGATCTCTTTTCCAGGTGTACTGACTGTTCCAAAGGTCTGGGTAGCTTTTCCTGTTAATTAAAGTCCCTCATCCCTGGAATTGTTTCAGTAAATCCTTTTAACACATTCTCCAATGCATCCCATCTTTACTAAACAGTATTACTTGAAATTGACTCATTACTAAAGGTGAGTCTAAATCAGATTTTGGTAGTCATTTATTGTCAGCTTATTAGAGTCATTGAGCACTATAGTGCAGAAACAGACCCTTCGGTCCGTAGTATGTGCAGGACTATTATTCTGTCTAGTCTCATTAACACACAAGCTCCCATCATGTAGTATTCAAATTTCTCTAAAATCTTAAAATCAAATCTGCAATGAGGAAGTGTTTAAAAATCCCCCAGACCTTTTTTTAATCATTTCCTCAATCTGCTCTGATGACATCAGCAACTATGTTCATTTACCATCAGGTCTCTTTGTTATTGTTTCCTTCATGCTTCAATTGTCTCTTCTTATTCTGCCTCTTAAAATGAAGTTTCTCAATATTACATTTCACCTGATGGTTGATTATATGCCCATTCCACCATGCTGTCATAAATTCTATTACTGTCCTCCTCATGTTTCACTGAACCTCTATCAGGTCACCTCTCATCCTCTGTAGCTCCAAGGAGAAAAGGCTGAGTTCACTCAACCTATTCTCATAAGGCATACTCCCCAGTCCAGGCCACATCCTTGTAAATCTCCTTTGCACCCCTTCTATGGTTTCCACGCCTTTCCTGTAGTGAGGCAACTAGAACTGAGCACAATACTCCAAGTGGGGTCTGACCAGGGTCCTATATAGCTGCAACATTACTTCTTGGCTCTTAAACTCAATCCCACAATTGATGATGGCCAGTGCACCATATATCTTCTCAACCACAGAGTCAACCTGCACAGCAACTTTGAGTGTCCTATGGACTCGGACCCCAAGGTCCCTCTGATCCTTCACAGTGACAACAACCTTACCATTAATACTATATTCTGCCATCATATATGACCTACAAAAAATAACCACTTCACAATTTTCTGTGTTGAACTCCAACTTCCACTTCTCAGCCCAGTTTTGCATCCTCTCAATGTCCCATTGTAACCTCTGACAGCCTTCCACACTAACCACAACACCCCCAACCTTTGTGTCATCAGCAAATTTACTAACCTATCCCTCCACTTCCTCATCCAGGTCATTTATAAAAATCACGAAGAGTAAGAGTCCCAGAACAGATCCCTGAGGCACACGACTGGTGATCAATCTCCATGCAGAACATGACCCGTCTACAACCACTCTTTGCCTTTTCAGGGCAAGCCAGTTCTGCATCCATAAAGCAATGTCCCCTTGGATCCCATGCCTCCTTACTTTCCCAATAAGCCTTGCATGGGGTACCTTATCAAATGCCTTGCTGAAATCCATATACACTACATCTACTGCTCTACCTTCATCAATGTGTTTACTCACATCCTCAAAAAATTCAATCAGGCTTGTAAGGCATCATGCAGGTGGTTGTGTTCACATGAGCACAGAAGCCATATGTTTATTGGTCATAGAATACTGATGGGGAACAGGCAATTAACTGCAATGCAATTTGTAGAGGGCAACAATAAAGCAAGTTGCTTTGTCCTGAATGGTTTCAAATGTCTGAAGTGTTATTGAAGTTGCAGTCATTCAGGCAAGTGGAAAGCATTTCACCACACACAGACTCCAGCATTTGTGGTAATATCAACAAGCGTTTTAATTTTGAGCCCTGAACTTTAGATACAGGTTAACAAGTGACCTGTACATTGAAGTACAGCGTCAGTAGTTTCTCCTTGGGTCTCCACTGAAGTACTGAATCAGTAGTCCAGATCCAGACTGAATTAGTAGTCGTTAAATCCCACAAGGATACAGCTAAATAAATAAATCCTGAAAAATGTCAACTATTATGACTATTAAACTACTGAAAACCTCATTCTAATTCAGTGGCAATGTTAAGGGTCAGAGTAAATGCGCATCAAGCAATTCTTCCTTTTTTGGGGCGCCACGGTAGTGTAGTGGTTAGCACAATCCTTTATAGTACCGGCGACCTGGGTTCAATTCCCACCACTGTCTGTAAGGAGCCTGTACGGTCACCCTGTGACCACATGGGTTTGCTGCAGGTGCTCCGGTTTCCACTCACAGTCCAAAGACGTATCGGTTGGCAAGCTAATTGGACATTGTAAATTGTCGCGTGATGAGGCTAGCATTAAATTGGGGGATTTCTGGGCACCGTGGTTCGAAGGGCTGGAAGGGCCTCCTTCACATGGTATCTCAATAAATAAATACATTTTTCTGGGAGCAGTATAAAACTACCTGATTATTTAGGATAAAAATATTAATATTATATTGATTAATGTAGTATTAAATAAGCCTATTTGGATTCTCAGCTGGTGAAAAAGGAAGTTCTTCTGGAGATCTAGCGGCTTATTTGATATTTTTTTGCTGTTGTATGTTTTCCCCTGAACAGCAGAATTTTTTTTTCTGTATTATCTCAGCACACAGCAAATCTCTCAGAGCATAAGGGATTCTGCAGATGCTGGAAATCCAGAGCAACATTCACAAAATGCTGAAGGAACTCAGCAAGTCAGGCAACATCTATGGAAAAGAATGCATCAGTGTTTCAGACCAAAACCGTTCATTAGGCTCCCTGACAACATTGTTCAAACATGGATCTTCACATATCAAAATTAGAGTATTTTATAGCTACAAATGTAGATGCTCAATATATCTATCTGAAATTCATTATTTCAGTGGAGAGGCAAATATTTTTTAAATAAGTTAATGCCTCTTTAAGGGAGTCAAATGTTGGCACCAAGCAATTAATTTCAGGAACAACATGCAAATCAGCTGTCCTAGTGAACTATACAGCACAGAAATAGTTTCTTTCTCAACTGCGTTGCTCCACCAACTGTGTCCCTATTCCCCCTTTCTATTTACTCCCTATTTACTCAGGACTCTGAGGCCAAATTCTGCTCTAGCTCCATCTGCAAGTTTGCTGAATGACACCACAA
This sequence comes from Hypanus sabinus, assembly GCF_030144855.1. Taxonomy (NCBI): domain Eukaryota; kingdom Metazoa; phylum Chordata; class Chondrichthyes; order Myliobatiformes; family Dasyatidae; genus Hypanus; species Hypanus sabinus. Next base: position 38,609,480 of record NC_082707.1, read on the forward strand.
TAATGGATGTATCTCGGATAGCAATTAATCAGAGTACAGGAAGAAGATAGATAGCCTCGTGACATGGTTGTCATGACAACAGGATTTCCATCAATAAGCTTGAAATAGTGCAGAGAAAACTTACAAGCACGTTGCTGGAACTCAAGGGCAGAAGTTGTGTGGAGAAGTTGAATAGGTTAGGATTTTATTCCCTGGAGTGCAGGAGAATGAGGGGAGATCTTATACATGTATACAGAATTATGAAGGGTATAGATAAGTTGAATGCTTGTAAGCTTTTCCCCCTCAGGTTTAGTGAGACTAAAACAAGGGGTCATGGGTTTATGGGGAAAGGTGAAATACTTTTTCAGAGAAAGCTGAGGGGTAAACCTCTTTGCTTAGAGAGTGGTGCAAGCGTGGAATGAGCTTCCAATGGAAGGGGTAGATCCAAGTTCAATTGGAACATTTAAGGGAAGCTTAGATAGATCCAAAGATGAGAAAGATATGGAAAGCATTGGTCTGGAAGCAGCTATTTGGGACAAAAAAGTCCAAGCTAACACAGGCTAGATAGGTTGAAGGGTCTGTTTTAGCAATACAGTGATCTATAGTCCCATGTCATAAAAACAATAAAGCTCATCATTGACTTCAAGAAGTGCAATATGTCGTGCACATGCTCTATTTATATCAACAGTACTGCAGTCAAGAGGACAGAGAGTTTCAAGATCCTTGGACTGAACATTGCCAATATCCTGTCCAAATCCAGTCACGTAGACACCATATCCAAGGATGGTCATCAGTACTTCTATTACCTCATGAGGCTGAAGAAATTTGCCATTTCCCCTTTGACCCTCACCAGTGTTTAATTGATGCACCACAGAAAGTATCCTATCTGGGTGCATCATGGCTGTACATGGCAACTGTTCTACCTGTAACCTCAAGAAGCTGCAGCTGGTTGGTTTGACACAGCACTTCTCACCCAGACCCTGTCTACAGACTCACCCCCTCAGTGAAGAAGCCAACATAATCAAAGACCCCACACACCCTGGATAATTCATTCTCCTCATCCCTCCCATCAGGCAGAAGATACAAAAGCCTGAAAGCATTTGCCAGAAGCTCAAGGGCAGCCTCTAATCCACTATTCTGAGACTATCAAACAGTTTTCTAATATGAAAAGATGGACTGTAGACTTCACAATCTTCCTTGTAATGACCTTGCACTTTACTGTCTACCTGCACTGCAATTTCTAGCAGTGACTAGTGGGGTACCGCAAGGCTCAGTGCTGGGACCCCAGTTGTTTACAATATATATTAATGATTTAGACGAGGGAATTAAATGCAGCATCTCCAAGTTTGCGCATGACATGAAGCTGGGCGGCGGTGTTAGCTGTGAGGAGGATGCTAAGAGGATGCAGGGTGACTTGGATAGGTTAGGTGAGTGGGCAAATTCATGGCAGATGCAATTTAATGTGGATAAATGTGAGGTTATCCACTTTGGTTGCAAGAACAGGAAAATAGATTATTATCTGAACAGTGACCGATAAGGAAAAGGGGAGGTGCAACGAGACCTGGGTGTCATTGTACACCAGTCATTGATGGTGGGCATGCAGGTACAGCAGGCGGTGAAAAAGGCAAATGGTATGTTGGCATTCATAGCAAAAGGATTTGAGTACAGGGAGGTTCTTCTGCAGTTGTACAAGGTCTTGGTGAGACCGCACCTAGAGTATTGTGTGCAGTTTTGGTCCCGTAATCTGAGGGAAGACATTCTTACCATAGAGGGAGTACAAAGAAGGTTCACCAGATTGATTCCTGGGATGGCAGGACTTTCATATGAAGAAAGACTGGATCGACTAGGCTTATACTCACTAGAATTTAGAAGATTGATGGGGGATCTTATTGAAATGTATAAAATTCTAAAGGGATTGGACAGGCTAGATGCAGAAAGATTGTTTCCGATGCTGGGGAAGTCCAGAATGAGGGGTCACAGTTTAAGGATAAAGGGGAAGCCTTTTAGGACCAAGATGAGGAAAAACTTCTTCACACAGAGAGTGGTGAATCTGTGGAATTCTCTGCCACAGGAAACAGTTGAGGCCAGTTCATTGGCTATATTTAAGAGGAAGTTAGATATGGCCCTTGTGGCTAAAGGGATCAGGGGGTATAGAGAGAAAGCAGGTTCAGGGTTCTGAGTTGGATGATCAGCCATGATCATACTGAATGGCAGTGCAGGCTCGAAGGGCCGAATGGCCTACTCCTGCACCTATTTTCTATGTTTCTCTGTGACAATTCTGCATTCTGTTATTGTTTTTACCTTGTACTACATCAATGCACTGTTGCAATGGATTGCTCTGCACAAACAGCATTACTGACAAGTCTTCATTGTCCTTTGGTACATGTAGCAGCAAACAAATTGGCCAATTGTGTCATAGCTTTTATTTGTTAATTGAAATATTTCTTAACTGTTGTAAGATTACCTTTCTCTACCTGTTCATCAGGCAGCATGTTTCAGAATGAACCATTCTCCAGCTCAAACAATTCATACTCAGATTCTCTCTAAATCTTCTACCCCTTACCTTAACATATGCCATCAGGTTATCGATACTTATACAAGAGGAAGTTTCTCACTATCCATTCTACTATGTCTCTCATAATTTTGTGTATCTCAGCAGGGTCTCCTCTCAGCCTTCCCTGTGCCAAGAAGAAGAAACCTCACCTATCCAGTTCTTCCTCTTAGCAGAATAACTCCATGTAGCAGTTTAAACAACTCAGGCAAAAAGTGACTTGAACTTATCCTTGACATTGTATCAGTCACTAATATTATTGCATTTGAAAGTATTGGTAAATTGTCAAGGCACTGGCGAAGCTCCAGAGGAGAATCATTAGGCTATTGCCTGTGACCTGACCTAATGTGCTCTAAAATTTGCCATTGATGTAAAACCAAATGGCAAGTACATCTCAGAAGGAGTATTAAAAGAGCAAACCAAGTCTTTTATGACATAAAAACATATACGCTACATATTGACAGCAGTATGCAGAAGACAAAGATAGGTAATTACAGGAAGCTAGATCAAAGTTCTGCAATCCTCACATGGCTAATCATGAACCCTAATGAAACAACAATGTTGTGGAACCTTCCCTCCAATCACCCACAGTTAGAAATCATAAGACTGTAGATGCTGGAAATGCAAAGCAGCACACATTCAAAATGTTGGAGGAATTCAACAGATTAAGCAGTATCTATGGAAATGAATAATGAATAAGCATAAACTATCCCTGGCCAAAAATGTCAAAAGTAAGGAAATTACTCAGATAAAGAGTTCCATGAAGTGGAGCTCATTTTGTGATTACTATACTCTACACATAAAGACATGTAATCTACATCCAACGGTTCTAAGCTTACACATAATGAATGGACATTTTCTTGGCCAATCTTCAGTATTTAATGTTACGTTTTGACCTGTCAGAAATGGGACCCTTAATCACATGCACTATTCAATCATAACAAAACATTATTTTGATCCAACCAACCAATCAGTCAGTGTCACAATTCAAAAATCATTTGTACTTAATGGGTATACAACCGTAAGCTGGCACATTTATTTTTAGTGGCCAAAGAATTTTTAATGCTGTCTACTTTTTTTTGCTTTCCTGCAGAGGTTAGAAACAGGCCTGTGTCTATTTTTTGGAAAGTATTCCATTTAGAGATAGCATGTCAGTTACAGAACCAGTCTGACTTGCTTAATAGGAAAGCAACATACAGAACCAGTCTGACTTGTTTAATAAGAAAGCAACATTTGTGCCGTGACAATGTAGTTGACATTATCTTGAGATCTTCTTGTGCCATAGAAACCATACACTTTCAGATATGCAAATTGCCACTTTGCAAATTCATGGGCAAAGTGCCATTTCCAGACTAACCTGGATCAACAAAGGATGCTTGAGAGTTGTGAATGCTACCACCTCTTATAAAATAAGATAAAGCGACCTAGGCAACAACAGGCTTCACTTCCAGATGAGCTCAATGCCTGCTATGCTCCCTTTGGGCATCAAAACATGGAACCATTGCAGACACTGCAGCCCCTAAGATCTTGAGATTTCAGTTTCTGGGGCCAATGTGCAAGCAGCCTTCAGGAGGGTGAACACACAAAAAGCATCCGGCCAGACGGGTACCTCACCAAGCAGTAAAGACCTGTGCTGATCAACTGTTCGGATGGAGTTTTCACTGAGATCTTTAACTTCTCGCTTTGGTAGTCTGAGGTACCCCTGCTGCAAGCAGGCTTTAATTATACTGGTGCCTAAGAAGAACACGGTAGCCTGCCTCAATGATTATTGTCCCGTAGCACTTAAATCCACAATGTTAAAGTATTTTGAGAGGTTGGTGATGAAACATATCAACACTTGCCAGAGAAGCAACGTGGATCCACTTCCATTTGCCTACCAGAACAACTGGTCCACTGCTTCCTTAGGAGTTTGTACAGATTTCGTATGACCTCTAGCTTCTCTAGCTGTGTGGTGGAGAGGATATTGACTGATTGCATCACAGCCTGATATGAAAACACAAATCCTACAAAACGTAATGGACAAGGCCCAGTCCATCATGGTAAAGCTCTCCTCAACATTGAGCAGAACTACACGAAGTGTTGTCACAGAAAAGCAGCACCCATCTTCAGGTGTCCATCAGGAAAAAGGTACAGGAGCTTCAGGACTCATACCACCAGGTTAAGGCACTTGTTCCAACAATGAAATATTCCCACAACCTATGGACTCACTTTCAAGGGCTTTGATTCTCATATTCCCAATATTTATTCTTTATTTTATTATTATTATTATTATTATTATTATTATTATTATCGTCATTATTTTTCTTTTTGTATTTGCAATTGGTTGTCTTTTGCATACTTGTGAATGCACAACTTGATGTGGTCTTTAGTTGATTTTATTATGGTTATTATTCTATTATGGATATGTTAAGTATACCCGCAAGTAAATCAATCTCAGGGTTGTCTATAGTGACATGTGTACTTCGATAAAAAATTTACTTTGAACTTCGGAAAACTTTTCATGAACATCTCCATTCTCAATAGTTGCAGAAACTAAAAACTGAAGTTAATGGGAATCAAGGGGAAGACACGTTCATATTAAGCACTAAAGAAGATGGTCACACATATCAGTTATCAATGATTACACTTCCAGTCCTTTCCATTGGAATTCCTCGTGACCTAGACAGAGGCTGTGCCAACTTCAGTTTCCCAATAGAAGAACTCCACCCTTAATAATATCAGAATGGAACTTTCCCTTTTAATTGTACTCTGTTTGGCTTCATTTATTAGTCCTTAAAAAAGTAGTAGTCCTGTCTCCCACCTAGCCAGTGGTAGAGAAATGTGAACAAAAATGGACTGCAGCATCTCACCCAGGATTTTCCAGCAGCACCTAGGATATCTGTGCCCATCTCCACTCAGTGAAGCAAAGTTAATGGGTGCACCTTTAGAACCTTTATTTCTTCATGTTACTTGCCATTCTGAATTGGAACCAGAGCAAAACTATGACAATCTTTCATCTGACCTTCCCAAGATCCCAGTGCTGGAGTTTGAAATTTTCACTGCCAGACCCCATTTCCCAGCTTTTGATCTACTTACTGTGGCCCAGGTCCCTGCATTCTCCTCCAATCACCAGGACCCCAGGCTTTCTTCCTACACTCCAGATTTGTGGTTCCCTCACTCCCACACACACAGTGGATTCCTGGATCCTACACTTCCTTTAACCTCACATGGTCTTGTCAGCTGCACTGACTTCAAACTTAATTGTTTTTGCTGACCTTGCTCTCTTTAGCTTACTGGGTTCATTGAAATGTTACTGTGCATCACCTTATGAAATAAAAGTAAATGTTATAGTTTCTGATCGTTCCTAACATCTGTTAAGTTCCAACAAACTCTCGAAGGAGGTGGATTAATGGAGTTTTCCTGTACATTATCATTTCTTCATTGGGTCAAAATCATGAAAATACCAAATAAAAAGAAATTAAGGGGTGGCAATAAATGATCCTGTGAATGAGTAATAAATTTTTACAGATATTTGCAGAAGATTTATTTTGTTTGAAGATTTGGTGTAACAAATATTAATAGTTAGAATAGAAACCAAAATTAGGAACCATGCTGAGAAATGAAACTGATAGTACAAGCAGGTATAAGGTTGATCGCATCAACCATTATAAACAATAACAATTACACCATGGAAACACGCCATCTCGGCCCATCTATTCCGTTCCAAATGCTTACTCTCATCTAGTTCCACTGACCTGCACTCAGCCCATAACCCTCCATTCCTTTCCTGTCCATATACCTATCCATTTTCTTTTTAAATGACAATAACGAACCTGCCTCTACCACTTCTACTGGAAGCTTGTTCCACACAGCTACCACTCTCTGAGTAAAGAAATCCCTCTCGTGTTACCCTTAAACTTTTGCCCCCTAACTCTCAACTCATGTCCTCTTGCTTGAATCTCCCCTACTCTCAATGGAAAAAGCCTATCCCCATCAACTCTATCACCGTCTTTATTTTAAATACCTCTATCAAGTACCCCCTCAAGCTTCTACACTCCAGAGAATAAAGACCTAACTTGTTCAAACTTTCTCTGTAACTTAGGTGCTGAAACCCAGGTAACATTCTAGTAAATCTCCTCTGTACTCTCTCTAGTTTGTTGACATCTTTCCTATAATTCAGTGATCAGAACTGTACACAATACTCCAAATTTGGCTTCACCAGTATCTTGTACAATTTTAATATTACATCGCAACTCCTATACTCAATGCTCTGATTTATAAAAGCCAGCATACCAAAAGCTTTCTTCACCACCCTATCCACATGAGATTCCACCTTCAGGGAACTATTCACCATTATTCCTGGATCACTCTATTCTACGGCATTCCTCAATGTCCTACCACTTACCATGTATGTCCTACCAGAATGTGGCACCTCACACTTATCAGCATTAAACTCCATCTGCCATCGTTCAGTCCACTCTTCTAACTGGCCTAAATCTCTCTGAAAGCTTTGAAAACTTACTTCATTATCCACAACGCCACCTATCTTAGTATCATCAGCATACTAACTAATCCAATTAACCACCCCATCATCCAGATCATCAATGTATATGACAAACAACATTGGACCCAGTACAGATCCCTGAGGCACACCACTAGTCACCGGCCTCCAACCCAATAAACAATTATCCACCACTACTCTCTGGCATCTCCCATCTAGCCACTGTTGAATCCATTTTACTACTTCAATATTAATACCTAACAATTGAACTTTCCTAAATAACCTTCCATGTGGAACCTTGTCAAAGACCTTACTGAAGTCCATATAGACACCATCCACTGCCTTACCCTTGTCAACTTTCTAGTAACCTCTTCAAAAAATTCACTAAGATTTGTCAACCATGACCTTCTACGCACAAATCCATGTTGATTGTTCCTAATCAGACCTGGTCTATCTAGATAATTATATATACCATTCTAAGAATACTTCCCATTAATTTACCCACCACTGACCTCAAATTTACAAGCCGATAATTGCTAGGTTTACTCTTAGAACTCTTTTTAAACAATGGAACCACATGAGCAATATGCCAATTCTCCGGCACCATCCCTGTTTTTAATGACATTTGACATATTTCTGGTCAGAGCCCCTGCTATCTCTACACTAACTTCCCTCAAGGTCCAAGGGAATATCCTGCCAGGATCCGGAGACATACACTTTTATATTCTTTAAAAGTGCCAGTACTTCCTCTTCTTTAATCATCATAGTTTCCATAACTACTCTACTTGTTTCCCTTACCTTACACAATTCAATATCCTTCTCATTAGTGAATGCCAAAGGAAAGAAATTATTCAAAATCTCCCCCATCTCTTTTGGCTCCACACATAGCTGTCCACTCTGATTCTCTAAGGGACCAATTTTATCCCTCACTATCCTTTTTCTATTAAAATAACTGTAGAAACCCTTTGGATTTATTTTCACCTTACTTGCCAAAGCAACCTCATATATTTTTTTTAGCTTTTCTAATTTCTTTCTTAATATTCTTTTTACATTCTTTATATTCCTCAGGCACCTCATTTACTCCATGCTGCCTATATTTATTGTAGATCTCTCTCTTTTTCTGAACTAAGCTTCCAATATCCCTTGAAAACCATGGCTCTCTCAAACTTTTAACCTTTCCTTTCAACCTAACAGGAACATAAAGATTCTGCACCCTCAAAATTTCACCTTTAAATGACCTCCATTTCTCTATTACATCCTTCCAATAAAACAAATTGTCCCAATCCACTCCTTCTAAATCCTTTCGCATTTCCTCAAAGTTAGCCTTTCTCCAATCAAAAATCTCAACCCTAGGTCCAGACTTATCCTTCTCTATAATTATATTGAAACTAATGTGTTGGCGTGTGGCCAAGAGGTTAAGGCGTTCGTCTACTACAGGTTGCTAGTTGGAGCCCTGGCTGAGGCTTGCGTGTGTGTCCTTGAGCAAGGCATTTAACCACACATTGCTCTGCGACGACACTGGTGCCAAGCTGTATGGGTCCTAATGCCCTTCCCTTGGACAGCATCAGTGGCATGGAGAGACCTGCAGCATGGCAACTGCTGGTCTTCCATTAAAAAAACCTTGCCCAGGCTTGCGCACTGGAAACTTTCCAAGGTGCAAATCCATGGTCTATTGAGACTAACGGAGGCCTATACTACACAGATTGAAACTAATGGTATTGTGATCACTGGACCCAAAGTGCTCCCCAACACATACCTCCGTCACCTGACCTATCTCATTCCCTAACAGGAGATCCAACACTGCCCCTTCCCTAGTTGGTACCTCTATGTATTGCTGCAAAAAACTATCCTGCACACATTTTACAAACACCGAACCATCCAGCCCTTTTACAGAATGGGCTTTCCAGTCTGTGTGTGGAAAATTAAAATCTCCCACAATCACTACCTTGTGCTTACTACAAATATCTGCTATCTCCTTACAAATTTGCTCCTCCAATTCTCGCTCCCCATTAGGTGGTCTATAATACACCCCTATAAGTGTTACTACACCTTTTCCATTCCTCAATTCCACCCAAATAGTCTCCCTATACGAGCCCTCTAACCTATCCTGCCAAAGCACCACTGTAATATTATCTCTGACAAGCAACACAACACCTCCTCCTCTTGCCCCTCTGATTCTATTACACCTGAAGCAAAAATCCAGGAATAATTAGTTGCCAATCACACCTCTCCTGCAACCATGTTTTGCTAATAGCTACAACATCATATTTCCAGGTATCAATCCATGCTCTAAGCTCATCCAACTTTCTTACAATGCTCCTAGCATTAAAATAAATGCATTTAAGAAATACCCCACTTCTTACTCTCTGTTTATCCCTAACAGTGCAAACAACTTTACTATATTTTTCCTCCTTCTCCCCTACATCTTCGGTCTGAGCACTCCCCTTCTCTATCACCTGCCTATCCTCCCTCACACACTGTCTACAAGCTTTCTCTATTTGTGAACTAACCTCCTCTCTCCTAACCTCTTCAATTTGATTCCCACCTCTCAATCATTCTAGTTTAAAGTCTACCCAGTAGCCTTAGCAAATCTCCCCACCAGGATATTGGTCCCCCTAGGATTCAAGTGTAACCCGTCCTTTTTGTACAGGTCACACCTGCCCCAAAAGAGGTCCCAATGATCCAGAAACTTGAATCCCTGCCCTTTGCTCCAATCCCTCAGCCACACATTTATCTTCCACCTCATTCCATTTCTACTCTCACTGTCACATGGCACAGGCAGTAATCCTGAGATTAGTACCTTTGTGGTCCTTCTTCTCAACTCCCTTCCTAACTCCCTATATTCTCCTTTCAGGACCTGTTCCCCTTTCCTACCTATGTCATTGGTACCTATATGTACCCCGACCTTTGGCTCCTCACTCTCCCACTGGGATATCTTGGACGCGATCAGAAACATCCCAGACCCTGGCACTAGGGAGGCAAACTACAATCTGGGTCTCCTGACTGTGTCCACAGAATCGCCTATCTGACCCCCTAACTATCAAGTCCCCTATGACTACTGCCTTCCTCTTCCTTTCCCTACCCTTCCGAGCTACAGGGCTGGACTCTGTGCCAGAGGCATGGCCACTGTTGCTTCCCCCAGGTAGGCCACATCCCCCCAACAGTACTCAAACAGGAGTACTTATTGTCAAGGGGTACAGCCACTGGGGTACTCCCTAGTACCTGATTCTTCCCCTTCCCTCATTAGCTAAACATGGTTGACTTTTTCAGCTTGAATTAGTAGGCCAAGAATGAAAAGGACATATTGTATGTTGAATTAAGAAAATAATACAGTACAATTTCAAAAGAATCATTACTGGATTGACCTCAGTTTTTGGAAGTGATAGACATAGGTCTTTCCTCAGCTACAATAACAGCACTGTTTTGATATTAGCACAGATACTAGCTGCACCAGGATAGAGGCTGTCAAAACTACATGCCCTGCAGAGTAGGATCACAAAGGAATAGGAGAAGTGTCTTGTGCTCTGGAAATACTGGGACAACTTAGAAGATGTGCAACTTAGAAGAGTTCTTGGCTGAGGGAAACAAGAAATATGAAGTCTATTTTTGTGAAACAAAATATGAAAAGCAAATTGGTTGGCTGGTGAATTGATTGACTGCTTAAGACATGTCCCTTGCATACTCACTTGCTCACCTCTTAACAGAAGGCCTGTAGACAAGAGACTGAGAGTGTAGTGTGGAGACAGCTGTTGGAGCATGTCCCTAGTGATAAAGAAGGGGGACAGCTTTGTATAATAAGGCCAAAATTGGTTGGAAAAGACCAAAGTAAACTGAACAATATCTGAAACATATCCATTCCCCAGTACAGATAAGTTACTTGTTACGTTGGCATGTGAAGAGCTCTTCAGTAAATTATATTGATCCTCCCTTCACATACCAGCAGCTGGAGGTGGATGCAGAGTTAGGCATTTTCCTCACTAGCAGCATGTACAAAGGCTGCATGCATAACTGATGGAGTTTCAACAGCACCAGCAACTTCCCAACCTGACCTGACACTTCCACAATTGAAAGGAGAGCTAAGAGGCATCTTATTTTTCTTACAGAGGGTGGTGGATGTATGGAGGTGGGGGAGGTAGGTGCAATCACAGCATTTCAAAAGGTGTGTTTGTATGGATACATGGATAGGAGTGTACATAGACACATTAGCCAACATAAATGAGTTAGGCTGAAAGGTCTGTTTCCATGTTAGGGAGCTGTAACATCATAATTTCTGGATATTTCAGGAGTGGGAGTATGTTGTTAATTACTGGTTTAGGTTTTTAAAACAAATAACTGACATTCCTGGACAGGTCATGTCCAGATTGCAGCGATAAGAGATAATGTAAAGCTAGCAAAGTGCCAATACCTGTGAAAATCAATAGAATACCTGAGCTATTGAACCAGCACAGGCCTGCAGCCAACTCAGAGGAAGTGGCTGTTTTTGCAAATATGCCAGCACCAACTGAAATGATTCCACAACCTATGGATTCAATTTCAAGGACTCTACAACTCATGCTCTCAGCTTTATCTATCTATCCATTTACTTATTTATTTATTTGTTTGTTTGTTTGTTTGTTTATTTATTTAATTTGCATTGCGTCTTCTCTTGCACATTGGCTGTTTGCCAGTCTTTGTATGTAGTTTTAATTATATCATATGTCCTTGTTCCAATGTGAATGCCTACATGAAACTTCTATGATATGTGGTGACACATACCTATATACTTAGATCATAAATTTACCTTGAACTGTGGGATCTGAAGGGCAATAATCATACCAGAGACCAAGGAGGGTGAGCTCTCTCAAAGACTATCGCCCAGTTGCACTTACATCTATTGTGATAATGTTCTTTGAGAAGTTGATTGTGGCCAGAATCAGCTCCTGCCTAAGCAAGTATCTGGACCTGCTGCAATTTGCCTATTACCACAATAGACCCACAACAGATGCAATCTCACTGGCTCTCTTGTCAAAAGCCATCCTTTGAATGAACTGAACAATAGTAATATCTATATCAGGCTGTTTTTTTATTGAATACATCTCAATGCTCAACATAATTATACTCTCAGTTCTGACCAAACAAGCTCCAAAGCCAGGGCCTCTGTAATTCCCCATGCAACTGACTTGTTATCTTCCTCAGTGGGAGACTGCAATCAGTACAGATCAGAGTAACATCTCCTCACTGACAATCAACACTGGTGCACCTCAAGGATGCGTGTTTAGTCCACCATTCTACTTTTTCTACACGCAATGGCACAGCTCAACACCATTTATAAACACAACCATTGTTGGCAGAATCCCAAATGTTGACAGGGAGGTGTACAAGAGTGAGATGGATTAGCTGATTGAGTGGTGTTGCAACAACCAATGTCAATAAGACCAAGGAATTGATTGTAGACTTTAGGAAGAGACTGTTGAGGAAACACACACCTGTGCTCATCGTGGGATCAACAATGGAAAGAGTGAGTGGGTCGAAGTCCTGGGTGTCAACATCTCTGAAGATCTATCCTGGCTTCAGTACATTAATGCAATGACATCGAAGGCATGGCCATGGCTATATTTTATTAGGTGTTTGAGGAGATTTGCTATGTCACCAAAAACTCTCACTAATTTCTACTCATGTTCCATGGGGAGCATTCTAACTGGTTGCATCGCCATCTGGAATACAGGGGCCACTGCACAGGATCCGAAAAAGCTGGAGAAAGTTGTAAATCAGCCAGGTCCATCACGGGCACTAGCCTCCCATGCATCAAGGACACCTTTAAAAGGCAATGCCTCAAAAAGGCAGCATCTATTATTAAGGACCCCACCACCCAGGACATGGTACCATCAAGGAGGAGGCACAGGAGCCTGAAGACATGCACTCAATATTTCAGGAACCACTTCTTCCCCTCCATCATTAGAGTGCTAAATGGACAATGAACCCATGAACCCTAACTCACTATTTTGTTTTCCTATGCACTGTTGCTGAAAAGCAACAAATTTCATGATATATGCCAGTAATGTTAAACCTGACTCTGACTTTGAACTTTGAACCAACATGTCAAAGCTCATGGAGTTCTAAGGTTTGTTGGATCTTATCACCAAATTGTCAGCTGTGCTACTGCCACTATGTAAAATTGCTCTCCGCAGCATGAAGAAACACTTCATCATTGCAGGCAACAGCAAGTGACCGGCCGAGAGAAGCCTTGGACACCTTCTTGTGATATTGCTCCATACAGAGTTAGATCAGTTATCCTTTGTGTATTTCCTTCGATTATCAAATATCTGATGGCTTATACTTCCAGAACACTGACACCAAGTGATAGAGGTTAATTACAAATTGAAAAAGTTTTGAGCATAATAATTTTTGCAAGGAAATTACACAAAATGTTTACGGTCAAACATGCAGCTTGCTGTTGTATCACTAACTTCTCTTATCCACAGCTGAGCCAATGTTAGCATTTATATATTTTAATTTATTTGGAGATACAATATGGCGACATGCCATTCAGCCAAACGAACATGCATCACCCAATTACATCACGTGACCAATTAACCTACTAACCAATAAGGCTTCGGGATTGTGGTGAACTACCTATACCTGTCTGGACACACTCCCCCCCCCCCACCCCACCGTTGACTGCTCCTGTGGCTCCTCCCACAGACCCCTGTGTAAAGGCGATTGGAGGCACTGCTCCTCCCTCAGTCTCCAGGATGTTGTGTGATGGTCTCTTGCTGCTGACGGTGCTTTCTTCCAGCTAATAAAAGCCTATCTCTTGCCTCACATCTCTGAGAGTTATTGATAGTGCATCAGGGATGTGGGAGGAAACTGGAGCGCCTGAAGGAATCCCATGTGATCACAGGGAGAATGATGAAAATTCTTACAGACAGCAGTGGGAATTGAACCCAGGTCACTCTCTCTGTAATAGCGTTACACTAACCACTATGTGACCATGCCACCCCTAAATGTCTTCAACAGCAGCTCTTGTTACACTGAAGATGCAGCCCTTGGTTTACAAAGATGGAATAAAGTACACACACACTTCAGACCATGCAAATGTCTTTACATCATCCTAATTGCTGTGCAAAAGTTACACAGGAAGTGACATTGGACTACATCGCCTAAATGTTGAATACACATTTTCACATCAATGTGGACTATTTCTTCTTAACCCAGATGCAGAAGAATGGAGTAATTTGCAGCAGCTCAGGGGATAATTTTTAGAGATACAGCACGGTAACAGACACTTACAGCCCATGAGCTTGTGCTGCCCAATTACACTCATGTGACCAACTTTCTGTCCCAACTGGCACACCCTGACTGCTGTGTGTGCCATCTACAAAATTATAACATTGCTGTTAGACCCAAACCAAACAGAACTCATGAAACATCCAGAGGTCTTAGTCATTTTAAAACACTACCTGCAATTTCCCCTCCAAGTTGGGGACCATCTAAATTAGCAATCTCCCAATATTCCATCTTTGCTGCTGCATCAAAATCCTGGAGTTCTCTGTCTGACAGCATTGACAGTGCATGTTCACCAGGAGGACTGCAGAATCAAAAAAGTAATTAAGGATGGGCAATAAATGCTGGTCTTGCCAATGATGTTCGCAGCCTAAAAAAAATTAATGATAAAAATTGGATTCTGTACAACTTGTGGTGAATGGATCAACACAGAAGATAGAAAACCTACAACACAATACAGGCCTTTCGGCCCACAATGCTGTGCCGAACATGTACTTACTTTAGAGATTGCCTAGCGTTACCCATAGCCCTCTATTTTTCTAAGCTCCAGGTACCTATCCAAGAGTTTCTTAAAAGACACTATTGTATCTGCCTCCACCACCATCACCAGCAGCCCATTCCATGCACTCACCACTCTTTGCGTAAAGAACTTACCCCTGACATCTCCTCTGAACTTACTTCCAAGCACCTTAAAACTGTGCCGTCTCATGTTAGTTATTTCAGCCCTGGGAAAAAGCCTCTGATTATCCACAGGATCAATGCCTCTCAACATCTGATACACCTCTATCAGGTCACCTCTCAACCTCTGCCACTCCAAGGAGAAAACGTCAAGTTCACTTAACCTATTCTCATAAGGCATGCTCCCTAAACCAGGCAACATCTTTGTAAATCTCCTCTGCTAAGTTCTCCAAGTCCGCTATCTCCTATGAATAAATCTCCAATAAATCCATTTCTGATTGATCTTTCCTGCTGGAAAAAGAGAATATAAACACCAAGTCCAGCACATTATTTTACCCAACTAGTCTTCCTGGCATTTCACCCACCGTCTGGGTAGTCTCCAGCCCCTTGGTATGAACATCGAATTCTCCAACTTCCGGTAATTCCCTCCCTCTCCTTTTCCTCATCCCACCTTCACTCTGTCTCCTCTTCTAGCTGCCTATCACCTCTCATGACTCTGCCTTCTTCTACTACCCATAGTGCTTTCCCCTTAGATTCCTTCTTCACCTCTCCTGCCTATACCCTCCCTGCTTCCCCTCCCCCACCCCTTAATCTTTCCACTGATTGGTTTTCCACCCTCCCCCCACTTTCTTTATAGGGCCCCTGTCCCCCTTCTTTAGTCCTGACAAAGGGTCTCAATCCGAAACATTGACTGCTCCCTTCAACGGATGCTGCCCGACCTGCTGAGTTCATCCAGCTTGTTTATACGTCTTGATTTGATGCAGCATCTGCAGTGTACTTTGTGTTCACCTAATTTATACATATTTCTGAACTGTGGGGCCTTGCTGTATCTGAATTTTGTGCTTTAGCCCATGTTGGATGGTCTATCCTGTTTTATTCTTATTGTATTTGTACATATCAATCTGGCACAAGTGAATGGATTGCTCAGACAATTTAGAATCAATCACATCAATGTATTTCCGATGTTACATGTTGGTATATCCAAATAAAGGTATCTGAAGTCCTTATGAAGGATATTAGAGAAGCAGATATATTCTTAACGTAGTGTGTAGCAATCACAGTTTCATTTTTTTTTGTCACACCATCTCCTGTCAACCATATCTCCTAGAAAAGTGAACAGACTTAGAACCAGCAACAGAGGCAGAAATTGAAATGGAGAGAAAAAGAAAGCAAAGGCGAGAGAAATGAGAAATAAAAGTGAGCAAAAGATGAGAAAAGAGTGGAAGAATCAGAATCAGGTATGAGGACAGAACAGGTACTACCAGTTATAAAGATAAACAAGTTGTGCAATGAAGCACGGAACAAAATTACACAACTTTATTTAAGTGCACAAGTACTTTTTAAAATCTTTATTACAATTTTAATTTATCTTGTAATACAGTCATAATTTTAAATATTTTTTACATAACAGTGTGTAAGAGAAGCAAAAATAGAAATCTTTGAAAACCATCAGTATTGTACCATTGTTATTTACTGTGGTCAATACAAAATTAATCATGTAATTGATTTTTTTTCTGATTTATCTGCCCTGTGCTGCCACTCCAATCCATGTATTAACATTGACACTGTCTTCCATATATCTGAAGCATGCTCATTGAATTCTAGAGAAGTGAAATACTTTTGTAAATCATGATACAGAAGAATGTTGATATTGAAGCAAATAAACCTGTTTTGTTTTCATTTAGGGCACCATCAGCTATAATTAGTTTAGGTATTGCATCCAAAAATATTGTAACAATCATTCACAATTTTTCTTTAGAACCTTTAAGCATAGAAAATGTAATATCCGCTATATACTATCCACTCCATTTTTGCTAGTACAAAATGTTCCATTTATTATTCTACTAAGTCACAATAATTTATTTTTTATCTATTACATGATCATGTTCCAGCAGTACTCACGGCACAGAGCTTGGCATTACAGAGAAGTGAATCATACAATTACTGTGCATATACAATATACTGTATGAACTTAAAACTGGGAGTATGATTTCAAAGAAATATTTCAATGCAATGAATCAAATGCAATCCAATAATTGGAATTGTTGCCTTTATGAATGGGTATGACAATTTTATGGGAAATAACTTTCAAGGTACAATTTGCCTAGAAGCTTTTAGTTAGACCTTGAAATTTAAAATGCTTCAACTCCAGCAGGATCGATGAAATCTCCAGAAGAATTCTTTAAATATTTCTTGATATTGCTGAATAAAGTAATAATTCTTTAGATTTGTATTGTTTAATCCCAGAAAAATTTATTAAGTCCAGGCATAAATGCAAATGCCAGGTAAGTTGCATTTATGAGGAACCATTTAAATTTAATTGCAATTATAGGTTGTCCTTGTCTTTCTGGGTACCTGTGCTGAAACATTTTTGAGCAGCCTTCAAATATTTCAGCTCTAAGTTTAGTTAAATAAATTATTTAACAATTTAATCAGTTGCATATAAGATGGAAACATCAGCCCATCTATTATGGCACAATTGCTACACATATAATAGGAAAAAAAGAATACAAGCATAGGCACTAATATGAACAGGATTCAAATAAACACTGTTAAATTATTTTATTTTAGAATAATGAATATTATACACTATCATTCAGCTTGAGGTATCAATCATTATATTATGCATTAGAAATTTCACTAAGATGAAACTCTTTCTCTGTTCCATGCTTCTTCTGTTTATGATTCCTCGCTGAAAATAAAATCAATATTATAGTATTAGCATAGGGCATACTTAGCTCTTATAAGGCCCTAAGACTCAGAAGCAGAATTAGGCCTTTCAGCCTGTCAAATCTGCTCTGCCATTTCATCATGGCTGACTTATTATCCCTCTCAACCCCATTCAGCTGCCTTCTGTAGCCTTTGACACCCCTTACTAGACAAGAAGCTATCAACCTCTATTTTAAATATACCCAATGACTTGGCTTCCACAGCCATCTGTGGCAATGAATTCCACAGATTCACCACCTTCAGGCTAATGAAATTCCCCCTCATCTCTGTTCTAAAGAGGTGTTCTTTCATTCTGGGTCTGTGTCCTGTGGTCCTACACTCCCCCCCACTATAGGAAACATTCTGAACATCCACTCTTTCTAGGCCTTTCAATAGTAGATTTCTATGAGAAATCCCTCCCCCCCCCCCCCCACCACGGCTCATTTTTCTAAACTCTATTGAGTCCTCGTACATTAACCTTTTCATTACTAGGATAATTCTGCTGAATCTCCTCCGGACACCCTCCAATGCCAGCAATTCTTTCTTAGGAATAAGGTCCAAAACTGATCACAATACTCCAATATTTGGGCCTGCTTGGGTTGTCTTTACAATTGTGGAAAAATCATTTTATCTGAGTTCAGAGAAGCAGGATCTAGTAAATGGAAATATATTGATTCAGACTAATTGAGTCATGAAGTATCACTACAGCATATTCATATAAAATATGCCTCAATTTAGGACACATTGGGTTCTAATACTGTATTGCATTGATAATCAGCAGCCGTGATATCTCCATCTTAGGAGAATTTTCTGTGCTAATTCAATGTTTCTGTGATAATTGATATCAAATTATATTTAAATAAATGTCAGATCTGACATCCAAATCATTATCCTTACTAAACAAAAACATTGATAATGTGAAGATCATAATTCATCCCATTCACTCCCTGAATCTAGAACCAGATTTAAGGAATAAGCATTCATTTTTACAGCCACACAACTGTTAAATTGTAAAAATGCCAATTTATACCATGTATTTACACATTAGTTCATTATTTTACAGAATATACCTTTTATGTATCTGAAGAATCCCAAGAGCGTGAAGTTGAAGCTTTTCAATAATCTTCTCTCTTACTTGTTGAAGAGCCAAGTTCAGATCCTCACTTGCGACTGTATATCTCAGGATAACTTTACGTTGTGCTGCACATAATGTAAAGAAGAATTGACTAAAGGTTGAAGTCCACTGCAGGTAGGACGTTTCTTAAATGTTCTAGTGTTCGCATGATGGAAAATAGCATATATTTAGACAAAATGGGCAAACACTGCAAATGGGCATGATAGTAGTCTGGAAATGTATATAACACTTCCTAAGGTTATAGATTAAAGTAACACACACACACACACACACACACACACACACACACACACACACACATCATTTGAGCAACAGTTTCTGGTCTTTAAAGGTACTGTTTGTACATTCCAATTAGTCCCATTGGTCCAACTTTCCACCTAGCTCTATTAAGCTCCTAGAGTAAGTACTTATCTAATTGCTAATATAAATTACATTGAATTTACTGCCAACACACCACATTCTAGATCATAAATGATACATTGAAATTTGTTCTCCTCTCACTACTTTATGGCATAATCTTTTACCTTTGAAACCCTTCATTATGTTGAATACTTCCTTTGATGAGAATATAACAGTTTATTTAATTTTTCAATTTATTTCCAGTTTTGCTGATTTGATTTCTGGTTCCTTGTGGTTGCCATAGCTGGGGAAGAAGAGTGGACTGTGGTGGGGATAATCTTCCTCTATTTATTAAATGTTCCACATGGTGTGCATCTCAAATTGCCTCTGACAACCAAGTCTTGTTCCTGGCCTTCATGGGTGGCGTACCTACTAAGCCTGATGGAACTGTTTCTACTGACTGAAGAAGGAGCAAAGGTAGGTTATTGATGCCTTAAAAGCAGTCACATTGTGTAGGTGGGGCTTAGCAGCTCGCCTAGGAGAAGGACAATTCTGATCTCAAACCTTCACTGCCTTGTGGCTATACCCACTCATGGGGAAGGCTTCGGGAGAAAACCACGAGGAAAAATCTGAAGATTGAGTCTCCGAGGCAGTCCTACGTTAGACGTTTGGTGCTACTGGTGCCAAAATGTAATAGTCTCTGCTATTCCTTTGGATTCATCAGCTATATGGACAGTTGTAGCCTATTGCATGAGCAACAGCTTGCTCTCCGTATTGTACTGACAGTATGGATGACCCCTGATTTGATTTTGTTTGCATCCAGATAGTGCTTAGCGCCCTTCCTAAAGAATATTTAAGATATCGTAATGTTTTCTATTCATTGTCTGTGGGTGCTCTTGGAGACCTTAAAACAGAGTTTGTACGCACTATGCAGATTGTGGTCATGTTGTACTTTGGTGGGTTCCAGTCAGTGGGGCCAGTAAAAAGAAAGGAGGTGGAGCAGCCATTGTTGGAGTGGTCCTGCTTAGACAAGAACAGGCTTGGATAAACATAGTTAGAGGTTCCAATAAAATAAGTAAGAAAGTTTCTACTAAGTTGCTTTTCTGTTATTACATAGCTAGTGCGCAGAGAACGGATCCAGAAACAGTAGTGTGTTCAAAATGCTTGTCAGGACGAAGGGTCTCAGCTCGAAACATCGACAATGCTTCTCCTATAGATGCTGCCTGGCCTGCTGTGTTCTACCAGCATTTTCTGTGTGCTGTTGTTTGAATTTCCAGCACCTGCAGATTTCCTCATGTTTGCACAGTAGTATGTTCCTTGTCTGAGATGTGGGAAATTTGCAAGAGACCTCCAAACTCCCTGATAATTACATCTGCATGAAGTGCATTGCGCTTCACCTCCTTAGAGACTGTGTTAAGGAACTGGAGCTGCAGCTTGATGTCCTTTGGCTCATACGGGAAAATGAGGAGGCGATAGACAGTAGCTACAGGGAGGTAGTCACTTCTAAGTTGCAGGATGTAGATAGCTGTGTGACTGTAAGGAGAGGAAATGAAAATAGGCAGCCCATACAGAATACCCCTGTGGCTCTTACACTTGTTATGATTCCAGCCCCCTCCTTTGTGAGAATCGCAAATGACAATCACCCGTTGGGGGGGGGGGGGGGTCAGTAGACCCAGTAGGAGAGAGAGAGAGAAATGTGCCGAATTGCACGTTCCACCCGGGATGCAGAATAAGACAACAGCAACTATTGTCTCATGGAGACCACGTGAAAAGCCCTCAGGCAAGGTGGGCTGGTTGAGAGAGAGAGCGTGCATCATCCCAACCTGATTGACACCTGCGACCCCGTGAGGAAGTATAAAGGAGAGTCTCAGGGGGACAAACCCTTCAGATGCACCAAGAAGACACGAGAGTGATCCTGCAGCAGCGGGAAGCCATTCTGAAGGAAGCCACGTGCTTTAGATTCCGGGATTGGAATTTGTGGCTGGAATCACAGAAAACTGCTTTTAACTAACATCGGGGAGAGGGAACCAACGCTCCCCCGATTTCACGGAAGCTTCATCGAGACTCGGCAAGTTCTTTCTCTTCTCCCCCAATCTCTCTCTCTCTTGGTTGCCCCACGTGAAACCCAGCGATTTTCCAAGGGGCTGAGGCCTGCAGACTTCTGAGTGACTTTTATATTTCCAACGGACAATCTATTAACCCCTAGACAGCCGTAGAGCTCACTTCTTAATGATGATTATTACTATACCCACGCTTTAGATTGAGTGTTGACGATGTGCACTATCTGAATGTATGTATTAACCCTACTTTTGTGTCCCTTTATAAATAAAAACGTTTGAAAATAGTGACATCAGACTTCAACGGACCTCTCTGTCGTTGCTGGTAAGTTATCCAGTTACGGGATACGTAACACACTCAATAAAAAATATACTGCCTTCGATACTATTGGGGGTGGGCATGGTGGGATAAACTAGCAGGAGAAGCTGCAGCAACTAAGTCCCTGGCTCTCTGACTCGGAAGGGAAGGAGGGAAGAAGAGCTGTGCAGTGCCGATAGGAGATTCTGTAGTTAGAGGAGCAGGCAGGAGATTCTGTAAACGTGAAAGAGACACCCAGATGCTATGTTGCCTCCCAGGTGCCACCATCAGAGAAGTTTCGGATTGGATTCACAGTATTTTTAAGGGGGGGGAGGTGTGCAGCCAGAAGTTGTAGTACATATTAGTAGCAATGACATAGGTAGGAAAAGGGATGAGGTCCTGAAGATAGAATATAGGGAATTAGGTCGAAAGCTGAACACTGCATCCATAGTATGTTACCAATGTTTTCTTGTGCCTGTGGATAAGGATTCGGACTTTGGACTATGAACTTCTTTTCAATCGTTAAAGTTTTTCTTATATTCTGTGTTTTTGCCGATTCTTTCTTGTTTTTTGTATGGGGGAGGGAAATTTGGGGGCTATGATCTCGTGGTGTTTTGTGCAGGGAGGGGGAGTGGGTCTAAGGGCCAAAGATCTTGTTGTGTTTCATGCAGGGGAGGAGCATTTGGGGGTTGATAATTGTGTTGCCATTCTTTTTGTGTGGGGGGTGGAGTGGGTTTGCTGTTCATGAACTGACTTCCATGGTTTTTCTTGGTTTCATGGCTATCTGGAGAAGAAGAATTTCAGAGTTGTATACTGTGTACATACTTTGATAATAAATAAACCTTGGAAGCTTTGAAAAGCAGGGCCACAAGTGTAACAATCTCTGGACTGCTGCCTGTGCCACACACCAGTGAGGGTAAGAATAGGACAATATGGCAGATGAATGCGCAACTGAGGAATGTGAGCAGGGTTTTGGATTTCCAGATCATTGGGATCTCTTCTGGGGAAGGTATGACCTGGATAAAAAGAATCTGTTACACCTGAACTTGAAGGGGACCAATATCCTTGTCAGCAGGTTTGCTAGAGCTACAGAGTAGGACTTAAAATAATTTGACAGGGGGATAGGACTAGAGTGATAAGGCAGAGGATAGGGCAGTTGGTATACAAGTAAATGCATTTTAGAAAAAGATAAATATTGAAAAAGGTGATGAATACAGGACTGAAGAAATTATATTTGAATGCACACAGTATATGGAATAAGGTAAATGTAGCAGAGTTAGAGATTGGCAAGTATGATGTTCTGGGCATGGATGAGTGGTGGCTGGGAGAATATCAGAGTTGGGATATAAACAGCCAAGGATATACGCATTGTATCAAAACGACAGGCAGGCAGGCAGAGAGGGTGAGGTAGCTCTGTTAGTAAAGAATGAAGACCATAAGACAAAAAGACATAGCAGAATAAGGCCATTTGGTCCATCGAGTCTGCTTCGCCATTCTATCATGCTTGATTTATCCCTCTCAACTCCATTCTCCAGCCTTCTCCCTATAACCTTTGATGGCCTTACTAACCAGGAACCTATCAATCTCTGCTTTAAGTATAGCCAATAACTTAGCATCTACAACCATCTGTGATAATGAATTCCACAGAGTCACTACCCTCAGATTAAAAAAAAATCCTCATTATCTCTGTTCTAGTGGGATGTCCCTCTATTCTGAGGCTGTGTCCTCTAGTTCTAGACTCAGCCACTACAGGAAACACATTCTGCACTTTCACTCTATCTGGACCTTATAATATTCAATAGATTTCATTGAAATCCCTCTCATTCTTCTAACCTTCCATGAGTACAGGCCTAGAGCCATTAAGTGCTCTTCATACATTAACCCTTGCATTCTCAAATCATTCTCTTGAACTTCCTCTGGACCCTCTCCAGTATTAGTACATCTTTTCTTAGAAAAGGGGACCAAAACTGCTTACAGTTCTCCAAGTGCAGTCTGGCCAATGCCTTACAAAGCCTCAGTGTTACCTCTTTTCTTCTTATAGTCTAGTCCTATAAGTTCATAAGATATAGGAGCAGAATTAGGCCATGTGGCCCATCAAGCCTACTCTTCCATTTCATAATGGCTGATCAATTTTCTTCTCATTCCCATTCTCCTGCCTTCTCCCCATATACCTTCATGCCCTGAACAATCAAAAATCTAACAACCCTGGCCTTAAGTATACTGTACATGAAGGTGGAGCCTCCACAGCTGCCATTGGCAATGAATTCCACAGATTCACCACTCTCTGTCTAAAAGTCCTCTTGAAATGAATGCTAACATTACATTTGCCTTTCTTACCACTGACTCAACCTGCAAGTCAAACTTTAAGGAATCCTGCACAAAGTCTTTTTGCACCTCAGATTTTTGAACTTTCCCCCCATTTAGAAAATGGTCTACCCCTTTATTCCTATTTCCAAAGTGCATGAACATACACATCCCAACATTATATTCCATCTGCCACTTCTTTGTCCATTCTTCTAATCTGTCAATGACCTTCTGCAGAATCCCTGTTTCCTGAACACAACCCGCCCCTCCACCTATCTTTGTATCATCCGTAAACTTGGCCACAAAGCCAGCAATTCCATCATCCAAATTATTGATATATAATATAAAATGAAGCGACCCCTGTGAAATGCCATTAGTGAACGGTAACCAACCAGAAAAGGCCCCATTTATTCCCACTCTTTGCCTCCTGTCTGTCAGCCAATCTATCCATACTAGTATCTTTCCTACAGTACCAAGGGCTCTTATCTTGTTTAGCAGCCTTATGTGTGGTACTTTTTCAAAGGCTTTCAAAAACAGAACCATAAGACCATAAGATATAGGAGCAGAATTAGGCCACTCGACCTATCGAGTCTGCCTCACCATTTTGTCATGGCTGATCCAGTTTTCCTCTCAACCACAATCTCCTGCCTTCTTCCCATACCCTTTTATGCCCTGACCAATAAATAATCTATCAACCTCTGCCTTAAACATGCATAAAGACTTGGCCTCCATAGCTGCTTGTGGCAAAGAATTCCAGACTCACCACTCTCTGGCTAAAGAAGTTGCTCCTTATCTCTAGAAGGATGCTCCTCTATTCTGAGGCCATCCCCTCTGGTCTTAGACCCAAAACTCCGAGTAAACAACATCCACTGACTCTCCTTTGCCTATTCTACCTGTTATTTCTCCAGGAATTCCAACAGATTTGTCAGGCAGACAGACAGACAAACATACTTTATTGATCCTGAGGGAAATTGGGTTTTGTTACAGCTGCACCAACCAAGAATAGTGAAGAAATATAGCAATATAGAACCATAAATAATTAAATAAAAATAAGTTAATCATGCCAAGTGGAAATAAGTCCAGGACCAGCCTATTGGCTCAGGGTGTCTGACACTCTGAGGGAGGAGTTATAAAGTTTGATGGCCACAGGTTGGACTTACCCCGACCTCTCCTGGTTGCCGTTTCAGCCCTGGGAAAAAGCCTCTGACTATCTACATGATCAACGCCTCACATCATCTTGTACACCTCTATCAGGTCACCTCTCATCCTCTGTCACTTCAAGGAGAAAGGTTGAGTTCACTCAACCTATTCTCATAAGGCATGCTCCCCAATCCAGGCAACATCCTTGTAAATCTCCTCTACACCCTTTCTATAGTTTCCACATCATTCCTGTATGAGGTGATTAGAGCTGAGCACAGTACTCCAAGTGGTGTCTGACCAGGGTCTTACATAGCTGTAATATTACCTCTCGGCTCCTAAACTCAGTCTCGCGATTGATGATGGCCAATGCATCGTATGTCTTCTTAACTACAGAGTCAACCTGTGCAGCTGCTTTGAGTGTCCTATGGTCTCGGACCTCAAGATCCACACTGCCAAGAGTCTTACCATTAGTATGTACTATATTCTGCCATCTGTTGTCAATGTGGCAAATGCTTCCATGATGCAGACAGTCATGGTTGATTCCAAAAACAGAGAGTCAAGCCAAGGTGAGCATTACTGAAGCGGGCTGCAAAATCAAACGGATCACAATAGATGTGCCTGCTTTAAAACTGAAAAAGGGTGCTACATACAGGTTCAGCTTTGTCTATAATTTCAGAAGCTGACTACAACTGACTGTATTCTAAGCTATAATTACAAAAAACTTTAGTAATGCTAAAGTCCCACAACGGTGAAAAAGTATCTTCCAAAGGTAAACTAAAAGTGAATGTGATGTTAACAAGGCCAAACACTGCAGTTGGAGCTTCATGTGTTGAAAAGTGGACAGCCAGCTCTTTTCAGCCATACTAGAAACAACTTCTCAAACGCATTTTTCCATTTGTCTGTTGCCAGCTGAATCCTTGTCTCTTCGCACATTTCAGTTCCTCACAAGCCCTTTCAGACCCACAGTAATGGATATAGTTGTCTTTCTCTATTTTTTAACAATGCATAAAATAACCACGAGCATTCATGAAACCCATAGCCCAGCTGGTCATTGTCATGACAGAACATTCATGTAATAAACCAGCTTTGGTTTTCACATCTAAATATTTTACTGCTCGGTTGTCCTACAGAAAATACCTTTGAACACTAACTTTTAATAGCCCTTCTACTGTAGAAAATTTCTACAGTGACAGCTCTGAGATAATGAACGGACATTCTATTCCAGTTATCAAGATGACTGAAATGTGTTCCCTTTCAATGAAATAATCATCTAGAAGTGAAGGGAATTGTCAAACTCAATAACATTGTATTTGCGAATTCGTACCATTACAAATTGAAAGGCAGGTTGCGGTGGTACAAATAATTTTATTTTTCATCCGATACTAACATGCACAAAATTTATTTCAGAACATGTCCGAAATGAAACTTTAAATATCATTGCAAAAATTGGAAAAATGTAAATTTGGAAAATACCCTACCGTTGCAAAGAAGACTGTTATTCACGTTGACACTGAATCCTGGATTACAACCGCACACAAAGCTTCCAATTGTGTTGTTGCAGATTTGCTGACAGCTTGATGTGTTGGTTGCACATTCATCGATGTCTGCAGCAAAAAAGGACCAAATCTCACATTTATCAAATCACATTTATGTAATTTGCATTAATAAATGATACTCTGTTTCTTAACATGGTCCAGTACTATTGGGTGTCAGATGAGACCTTGTATTGCAGAAAGATCAATATTGTGACAACCCAGAGA
Source organism: Hypanus sabinus (assembly GCF_030144855.1). Taxonomy (NCBI): domain Eukaryota; kingdom Metazoa; phylum Chordata; class Chondrichthyes; order Myliobatiformes; family Dasyatidae; genus Hypanus; species Hypanus sabinus. The sequence goes on from NC_082707.1 coordinate 38,636,173, forward strand.
GTGAATGGATGTTCCTTTCTAGTCATTATCAAGGTGACGGAAGTTCTTTTGAATTATGGGGTACAATAATCTGTAGAGAGTAAGAATCTGTGTGTTTCAAATACCTTACATCAGAACTCGAAAGCTTGTTTACCTGGGTCCTTCAGAGTAGAACCATAGAGAAACAAATGATATCCTCTTTCAGTTTATATGAATTTAACCAAAATTTATTTCTGTTCATGCCACTTTAGATACCATTTCTGAAATATGAAAAAAAAATTCTCCTGGAAAACATTGCATCATCACCAAGAGATTTATTGGACAGGATGCTGCTGAATCCGGGATGAGAACTGAAAATGAAATTTCCGATCATGCTGTTGCAAATGAGCTGACAGCTTGATGTGTAGGTTACACATTCATCAATGCCTGGGTGGAAAGGAGGGGTTCACATTTCACTCCAGGATACACTCTACAGTGTCACCACAATGCATGGTGAAGCATAGTAGTAGTACATTTCTTTCAGGAGGACATCATTTAGGAAAGGCAGTTTGAACTGCCACAATAATTATTATTCCCAAAATCTCTGACAATATATCATTGGATAATATCTCACCATCACAAAACAAATTATTGGAGATGTTGATGCTGAAGCCTGGATTACAACCGCACACAAAGCTTCCGATTGTGTTGTTGCAGATTTGTTGACAGTTTGATGTGTTGGTTGCACATTCATCGATGTCTGGAGGGAAAAGAGAAGATGTCATATCAAGCACATGCTTAGCATTAGCTAATACTGTGTCCAAGAGATTCAGAAAGGACTGCACAGTAGTTACACATAGTATGGAGTTGAGCCACTCAAAAATATTTCCCTGTCATTATAAACATTGCGACTGAGTGTCTGTGACATTCTTCACAATATTGGTGATCAGCATCAATATTTACTCAGTTTCTCAACGTTTTGGAGATTTGACAACATTATTACGGTGGGCATTATCTTTAAAATTCACTAAACATCATGTAGATATTGCAAAACGACTATTAAAAGACACAGCATTGTACTTTGACTTTTTTAAAGAACTCTGTGGTGAATTAACCACTACATTGTAGTAGCAGAGAAGCAAATGATATCATTTTTCATCCAATATTAAGATGACTAAAATCCATTTCTGGAACACATCAGTTTAAAAAAGCATTAAAGTCCAATACATGAAATATCATTCTGAATATCTGAGAAAGTATATGTTTGGAAAACATCCCACCATCACAGAGCAAAGTATTGTTCACATTGATGCTGAAGCCTCGATTACAACTGCACACAAAGCTTCCGATTGTGTTGTTGCAGATTTGTTGACAGTTTGATGTGTTGGTTGCACATTCGTCGATGTCTGCAGGGAAAAGAGAAGATGTCATATCAAGTGCATGCTTAGCATTAGCTAAGTCTCTGTCCAAGAAAATCAAGAAGGTTTGTACAGTGGATAACACAGAGTATGGAGTTGAACCTCCCAAAGTTATTTTCCTGTCATTTTCAACATTGCAACTGAGTATCTGTGATGATCAGCATCAAAGTTACTCTGGTTTACAGATTTTTGTGAAATTGACAGCATTACTATGGTCGGTATATTTTTAAAAATTTATAGGACAATGTATAGACATTTTAGAATAAATATCAAAAGATACAGCATTTTACTTAGATTATTCATAAATTATTCTGTGGTGAATTTACCATCACGGTATAGTAACACAGAAGCAAATCATATCATTTTCATGTGTCAATGATTTGGGTGATGGAATTGATGGTTGTTGCAAAGATTGCAGGCAATATGAAGATAGCTGGAGGGTTACATAGTTTTGTGGATGTAAAGATGCTACAGAAGGTCTTAGACAAATTAGGAGAATGGGCAAAGAAATGGCAGGTGGAAGTCAGTTTCAGACAGTCAATGGTAGAAGCATTGAAAAGGTTGATTATTTTCTAAATGGAGCGAAAATAATAAAAAAAAACTGAGGTGCAATTTGACTTCTGAGTCCTTGTGCAGGATTCCCAAAAGGTTATTTTGCAGGTTGATTCTGTGGTGAGGAAGGCAAATGCAATGTTAGCATTCATTTCAAGAGGACTAGAATATAAAAACAAGGATGTAATGCTGAGGCTTTATAAAGCCTGGTGAGGCCACACTTGGAGTACTGTGAGCAGCTTTGGTCTCTTATCTTCGGAAGGATGTGCTGAAACCGGAGAGGGCTCAAAAAGGAGACACACTAAAATTATTCCACGATTGATTGGCTTGTCATGTGAAGAGTGTTTAATGGCTCTGCGCCTGTATTTACTGGAATTCAGAAGAATGAAGGGAGACCTTACTGAAACCTAACGAATGGTGAAAGGCATTGATAGAGTGGGTGTGGAGACGATGATTCCTGTGGGTCAAGAGTCTAAGACCAGAGGATACAATCTCAGAATAGAGGCGCATCCTTTTAGAATGGAGGTGAGATGGAATTTCTTCAGCCAGAGAGCGGACAACCTGTGGAATTCTGTGCCAGAGGTAGCTGTGGAGGCCAAAACTTTATGCATATTTAAGGCGGTGGTTCATAGATTATTGATTGGTCAGGGCATAAAGGGATATGGAGAAAAGGCTGAGACTGGGGCTTAAGGGAAAGCTGATGAGAAGGTGGAGCAGACACGATAGGCCATATCGCCTCACTCTGCACCTGTATCTTATGGTCTTAAAGTTTTTTATTCATCCAATATTAAGGTGACTAAATTCCATTTCTGGAGCACATCAGTTTAAAAAGGCATTAAAGTCTAACCCATTAAATATCATTTCCAGTGTCTGAGAAAATATATGTTTGTAAAATGTCTCACCTTCACATAGTGAAGTATTGTTCACATTGATGCTGAATCCTGGATTACAACTGCACAAGAAGCTTCCGATTGTGTTGTTGCAGATCTGCTGACAGTTTGATGTGTTGCTTGCACATTCATCGATGTCTGCAGCAAAAAAGGACCAAATCTCAATCACTTTCATCAAATCACATTTATGTAATTTGCATTAACAACTGATACACTGTTTCTTAATATGGACAAGAACTTTTGAGTTTCTAATGTGACCCTGCATTGTAGAAAGATCAATACTGTGACAACACATGTTCCTTTCCAGTTATTCTCAAGGTGCCGGAAGTTCTTTTGAGTTATGGGGGTCAATAATCTGCAGAGTGAAGGAACTGTAAACTGAGAATCGTTGTGTTTGCAAATTCCTACTATCACAAATCAAAAGCATGATTGCCTTAGTTCTACGCAGTAGAGCCACGGAGAAACAAATGATATCCTCTTCCAGTCAATATTAACGTGATCAAAATTTATTTATTTGCACTTCAGGGATGCCACTCTAAATATTATTTCTGAGGTCTGAGAAAACTTTGTAAAACTTCCCAAAGTCACAAAGAGAATTATTGGACAGGATGATGCTGAAGATTGCAGGATACACTCTGCAGTGTCAGCACAATGCATGGTGAAACACTGCAGTAGTACATTCCTTTCAGGAGAACATCAGTAATAAAAGACAGTCTGGACTGCCACATTAATTATTATTCCCAAAATCTCAGAAAATATATCATTAGATAATACCTCACCATCACAAAGTGAATTATTGGTGACGTTGATGCGGAAACCTGGATTACAACTGCACGTGAAGCTTCCGATTGTGTTGTTGCAGATTTGTTGACAGTTTGATGTGTTGGTTGCACATTCATCGATGTCTGGAAGTAAAAGAAGAAAATGATATATCCTACATTTGCCTTTAATCTACAAGAGGTTTCAGAAAGTTCTCAACAGTGGAAACATGAGTTTTGGCACTTATATTTACTTTTCTGTCTTTACAAGATTAACCAAATAAGAGTGAGTGTGACACACTTTAGAATATTGATAAATGGCATCAAATTTTCTTCAAGTTTACAAATCTTGTTTGAAATAGTGCAATTATTATAAACTGCTGGTATATTATGTAAATTTTACGTGGTAATGTGAAGTAATTGTAAAATAACCACCATAACATGCAGCATTTCAACTTGATTTTTCTATCATTAATTCCAAGGTAAATTTATTACTGTACTGTAGTAGCAGAGATACAAATTATATCATTTATCATCTGATATTATCGACTAGCAGGAGATAGAAAAGATGTGTCAGAAGGACAATGTCATGATAATCGTTGGGGATTTTAACGTGGAAGTGGATTGGGAAAACCAGGCCAGTACTGGACATCAAGTGAGAGAATTTGTAGAATGTCTAAGGGACGGCTTTTTAGAACAGCTTGTTGGTGAGCCTGCTAGGGGATCGGCTGCACTGGATTGGTGCTGTGCAATGATCTGGTGGTGATAAGAGATTTTAAGATTAAGAAACCCTGAGGGAACAGTGATCACAATAAGATCGCATTCACATTGAAATTTGAGAAGGGGAAACTAAATTCTAATGTGTCATTATTTCAGTGGAATAAAGGAAATTACAATGGCATGAGAGGGGGACTGGCCAAAGTTGACTAGAAAGGGACACTAGCAGGAAGGACAGCACAGCAGCAATGCCTGGAGTTTCTACAAAAAAATGAGGGAAGTGCAAGACATATATATTCCAAATAAGAAGTAATTTTTGAATGGACGAAGGACACTACCGTGGCTGACAAGTGCAGTCAAAACCAAAATAAAAGCAAAAGAGAGGGCATACAAGGAAGGCAAAACTAGTGGGAAGATAGAGGATTGGGAAGCTTTTAAAATCTTGCAGAAGGATACTAAGAAGGTCATTAGGAATGAAAAGATAAATTGTGAAAGGAAGTGTCAGGGTAAATATCTGCAGTGAAAATTATGACTGAAAAGGTGCTCAGGAAGCTTAATGGTCTGATGGTGTATAGATCTCTTGGACCCTTGGGTTCTGAAAGAAATAGCTAGAGAGATTGCGGAGGCATTAACGATGATCTTTCAAGAATCGATAGGTTCTGGCATTGTACCAGAAGACTGGAAAATTGCAAATGTTACTCCGTTATTTAAGAAGGGTAGGAGGCAGCAAAAAGGAAACTATAGATCTGTTACCCTGACATCAATGGTTGGAAACTTGTTGGAATTGATAGTTAGAGATAGGATTATGGCATACCTGGAGGCACATGACAAGAAAGGCCAAAGCCAGAATTGTTTCCTGAAAGGAAAATCCTGCCTGACTAACCTACTGCGATTTATTGAGAAAATTACAAACAGGATAGACAAAGGAGATGCAGCAGATATGTGAACTTGGATTTTCAGAAGGCCTTTAACAAGTTGCTGCACATGAGTCTGCTTAGCAAGATAAAACCCCATGGAATTACAAGGAAGTTACTAGCGTGGGTGGAGCATTGGCTGATCGACAGAAAACAGAGAGTCGGAATAAAGGGATCCTATTCTGGCTGGCTGCCAGTTACCAATGGAGTTCCACAGGGGTCGGTGTTGGGACCGCTGCTTTTTACGATATATGTCAATAATTTGGACTAAGGTATTAAGGGATTTGTGTCTAAATTTGCCAATGATACAAAAACAGGTGGCAGAAGGGTAGTGTAGAGGAAACAGAGAGCCTACAGAGAGACATAGATAGCTCAGGGGAATGGACAAAGAAGTGGCAAATGAAATACAATGTTGGAAAATGTATGGTCATGCACTTTGGTGGAAGAAATAAACGGGCAGACCATTATTTGGATGGGAGTGAATTCAAAATGCAGAGATGTATAGGGACGTGGGAGTCCTTGTGCAGGATACCCTAAAGGCTCAGCTCTAGGTTCAGTCAGTGGTGAAGAATGCAAATGCAAACTTGGCATTCATTTCCAGAGGTATAGAATATAAGAGCAGACATGCAATATTGAGGCTCTATAAGGCACTTGTGAGACTGCACTTAGAGTATTGTGTGCAGTTTTGTGCTCCTTATTTTACAAAGGATATACTGATATTGGAGAGGTTTCAGAGAAGACTCAGAAGAATGATTCCAGGAATGAAAGGGCTACTGTATGAGGAACATCTGGCAGCTCTTTGGCTGTATTTCCTGGAGTTCAGGAAAATGAGAGATGATCTCAAAGTAACATTCTGAATGTTTAAAGTCCTGAACAGATATGGCAAAGTTATTTCCCATAGTTAGGGGAGTCCAGGACAAGAGGGCATGACTTCAGGATTGAAGGACATCTATTTAGATCAGAGATGCAGTGAAATTATTTTAGTCAGATGGTGGTAAATCTATGGAATTTGTTGCCATGAGCGGCTGTGGAGGCCAAGTCATTGGGTGCATTTAAGGCAGAGATAGATAGGTTCTTAATTAACCAGGGCATCAAAGGGTATGGGGTGAAGGCAGTGGAGTGGGGTTAGCTGGAAGAATTGGATCAGCTCAGGATTAAATGGTGGTGCAGACTTGATGGGCTGAATGGCCTATTTCTTTCCTGTATCTTATGGTCTCATATTAATATAACCAATATTTACTCATGAGCATGTCAGAACAGCCAATTTAAATACCATTTAGGAAATCTGAAAAAAAATACATTTGGAACAGATTACACCATCACAAAGAGAAGTATTAGTGATGTTGATGCTGAAACCTGGATTACAATGACACACGAAGCTTCCAATTGTGTTGTTGCAGACTTGCTGACAGATTGGTATGTTGGTTGCACATTCATCAATGTCTATAGCATAAAAGCAATGACATCTCAATTTCTTCTTAAATCAATTTTGTCTGTTGCCTTTGCCAAGTAAAACTCTGCTTCTTAATATCATCAAGAACTATTGAGCTCCCAATATGAACTTATAGACACAATACAATAATTACACCTGCCCATCTAAAAGTATTTATTTGACTTAGCATGCCATAACCAATAGTGTGCATGAATCTTTTGGCCATGTTGATTATTACTATGAAAGGAAATTCAAGTTTTAAATCACCATTGGAACAATTGAAACAATAGTGAAAAGTGGAAGTTCAAGTTTTGGAGTTTACAGATTCACATAAAAATAGTATAAATTTGTCTTCCTTCTGATAATAGACCTGATCCCCAACAATTAATATTCCTTCTGCTCTACTCTAAAAGAAAACCTCTGGGATGATGACTCTGACATAATGAATCAATTTTCTTTTCCATTCATTATCAAGGTGACTGAACAACAGCTGATTTACTGGGCACAATCAACTGGAGATGGCAGAAATTTCCAAACTGAGAAGCGTTACATTTGCAAGTTCCTACCATCATAAACTGAAGGTTTGGTTACATTGGTACAACACTGTAGTACCACAAATGATATCCTGTTTCTTGTCCAGTATTAATGTGACCAAAATTTATTTCTGAGCATGTCAGAATGGTTACTTCACATATCATTAAACAAATCTGAGAAAATATTCCTTTGAAAAACATTGCACCATCATAAAGCTAAACATTGGAGATGCTGATGCTGAAGTCTGAATCACAACTACACAAGGAGCTTCCAAAAGTGTTGGTGCAGACTTGTTGACAGTCTGATGTGTTGCTTGTACATTCATCACTATCTATAGGAAAATAAGTGAATGACATATCCCACATTTTCTACACTTTTGTCTTTGACCTGCAGTACACTGCAGGAAGGACTGGTCTTCACAATATTAATGACTGACATCAAAGTTGATTCAAGTTTACAAACACTTTAGTGAAATGGTGGAATGCTTAAAAACTGAACATATTATTTAAATTTCAGAGAGTGACATGTTAAAAAAAACTACAGAATAATGACCCTAAAATGCAGCATTTTGCCTTAATTTTGTAATTAATATTGTGGCAAATGTATCTGTTTATTTTCTCCTCTGTAATACCACATGTCAGTGTCATCCAATGATAAGGTAACTAAGCTTTATTTCTGGAGCTCATCAGTTTAAAATGTCAGACAGAATAACACAATAAATATTATTACACATATCTGAGAAAATATGTGTTTGGAAATCATCCCCACCATCACAAAGTGAAGTATTGTTCACATTGATGCTGAAGCCTGGATTACAACTGCATGTGAAGCTTCCGATTGCGTTGTTGCAGATTTGCTGACAGTTTGATGTGTTGGTTGCACATTCGTCGATGTCTGCAGTAAAAGAAGGACCAAATTTCAATCACTTTTATCAAATCACTAATGTGTCTTTTGTCTTTGCCAAGTGAAACATTATTTCTTAATATCATCAAGTTTCTGATGTGACATTACGGATGCAGGACAATCAGTTAATCTGCCTTTCTCAATATTAACTGATTTTTTATCAACAGCAGGCAGATTAGTGCTCTTTACAAAACTTTTTAATTTTTTCTCTCTTCCCTGCACAATCATTACTGTCTGCCCAACATTCTCTTTGTATGTGCCCTACTTTGCTGCAGTATTTGCAATTTTTTCATTGACCTGATATATGTAAACACCTGCCTCAACAATGATACAATTTGTTCGTCCACGCAGATTTCAATATGAACGATGCAATTCTGTTCATGCTCACTTTCATTCCTGAATGCAACTCAATTGTATGTCGGTCTGCTGTATCCATTGACACAGCAAATTCAACTGCTCTTTTAAATGCCATCTGAAGACAAAAAATTTCTGTCATTGACAGTTGATTTCTTGTCTCTTAGTACATTTGAGTTTCTGACATGTCCTTATCGACCCACAGTAATGAATATAGATGTTACTCTTTACTTTTTTGACAATGCATAAAATAACCACAAGCATTCATGAAACGATTAGCTAAGCTGATCATTAACATGACTGAACATACAACTAATAAACCAGCTTTGGTACATGTGAAGGAATATTTAAAATGCAAGTTCATCAATTGGTATTCACAGATTCACATGTAAACATTTTGCTGCTAGATCATTGTGAAGAAAATATCTTTGATCACTAACTTTTAATAGCACTTCTACTTCAGAAAATCTTTACAACAACAGCTTTGAGAGAGTGAATGGACATTCTATTCCATTTATTTTCAAGACAACGGAACTTTATTTCCTTTCAGTGAAATAGTCATCAAGTATTGGAGGGAATTGTCACTGCGAATTCCTACTATCACAAGTCAAACAGCAGGTTGCATTGGTATAAATGATTTTATTTTTCATCCAATACTAATGTAAATAAAATTAATTTCAGAATATTCAAGATATGACACTTCCAATATTATTTCAAAAATCTGAGAAAATTGTTATCAGAAAAATATCTCACCATTGCAAAGCAAACTATTGTTGATGTTGATGCTGAAGCCTGGATTACAACCGCAGACGAAGCTTCCAATTGTGTTGTTGCAGATTTGTTGACAGTTTGATGTGTTGGTTGCACATTCGTCAATGTCTGCAGGGAAAACAGAAGATGTCATATCAAGCGTATGCTTAGCATTAGCTGAAGCTCTGACCAAGAATTTCAGGAAAGACAGTACAGTAGTAATACGAAGTGTGGAGTAGAGCTACTCAGAAATATTTCCCTGTCGTTATAAACATTGCCAAATCAGTGTCTGTGGCACACTTCACTATAATGAACATCAAACTTAAGTATCAAACTTTACTCCAGTTTACAAACTTTTGAAGAAGCGGCAGCATTTCAAATAATACAATTATTATAAAGTGAAGGTATATTATGTAAACTTCACATGGTGTCGTGTACTAATTGTAGAATAACCACGATAAGAGAGAGCTTTTGAAATTGATTTTTCTATCATTACTTCTGAGGTAACATTATGCCTACATTGTATTAGTAGAGATACTAATATCCTTTATCATCCAATATTAATATAAGCAATATTTAGTCATTAGCAAGTCAGAACAGCCAATTTAAATACCATATAGGAAATCTGAAAAAAAATATACATTTGGAACACATCCCACCATCACAAAGAGAAGTATTAGTGATGTTGATGCTGAAGCCTGGATTACAATCACACACGAAGCTTCCGATTGTGTTGTTGCAGATTTGCTGACAGTCTGATGTGTTGGTTGCACATTCATCAATGTCTACAGGAAAAGAAGAACCAAATTTCAATCAATTGTCTCAAATACTCTAATGTCTCTTTTGTTTTTGCCATGTGAAACATTATTTCTTAATAGCATCAAATACCAGTGTCTGATGTGACATTATGGACACAGGACAATCAGTATATCTGCCTTTCTCAATGTTACCTGATTTTGCATCATCAACAACAGGCAGATTAGCGCTCCATTCAAAACTGCAACTTGACTTTTTAATTTGTTTGCTCATTCCTGCAACGTCCATTTATTTCTGTCTGCCCAACGATCTCATTGCATGCTCCCTAAGATGCTGCAACGTTTGCAAGTTTCACCATTCAATGATCTGGTTTATGTAAGCCAATGTCTCAACAGTGACACTATTTATTCGGCCAGGCAGGTTTCTCTTTTTGACAATGCAATTCTGTTTACACTCACTTTCAATCCTGCCTGCAACTTACTTTCATTAGGGTCTGCTGTTTCCATCGATACAGTAATTTCAGCTGCTCTTTCAACTGTAAGGTTAATATCAAATAAGGACAATATCATTTTTCTTTGCCAGCTGAATCCTCGTCTCTTTCTACGTCTGAGTTCCTGACGAGTCCTTACAGTCCCACGGTACTGAATATTGTTGCCTTTCTATATTTATTTTGCAATGCATAAAATAACCACCATCGTTTATGATACCCATGGCTAAGCCGATCATTGCCATGACAGAACATTCAAGTATAAATCAGCATTTACTACAATTGAAATGGAAGTTCATCAATTGGTATTCGCAGATTCACATCTAATCTTTATGCTGCTAGATCACTCTATGGAAAATATCGTTAAACACTAACTTTTAATAGCCGTTCTACTGTAGAAAATCTCTGCAGTGACGGCTTTGAGATAATGAATGGAGATTCAATTCCAGTTATCAAGATGACTGAAGTTTGTTTTCTTTCAAGGAAATAATCATCTTGAACTGGAGGCAATTGTCAAACTCAGTAACATAGTATTTGTGAATTCCTACCATCACAAATTGAAAGGCAGGTTGTGTTGGTACAAATGATTTCTTTTTTCATCCAATAGTAATGTGAACAAATTTCATTTCAGAACGTGTAAGAGATGACACTTTCAATATAATTTCAAGGATCTTGAGAAAATAGTTATCAGGAAAATTTATTACCATCACAAAGGGAATTATCGGTGATGTTGATGCTGAAACCTGTATTGCAATCACACACGAAGCTTCCGATTGTGTTGTTGCAGATTTGCTGACAGTTTGATGTGTTGGTTGCACATTCATCAATGTCTGGAAGGAAAAGAAGAAAATGATATATAGTATATATATGAAACATCTGCCTTTGATGTACGAGAGATTTCAGAAAGTTCTCGAAAGTGGGAACACGCGGTATGGTGTTATAGCACTCCTATATATTTTTCTGTCATTACAAAACTAACCAAATAACAGCGAGTATAAAGCACTTTAAAATGTCAATAAATGGCATCGTATTTTCTTGATATTTTCAATTCTTTGTTGAAATTGTGCAATTATTATAAACTGCAGGTATGTATATTATGTAAATCTCACATGGTAGCATGGAGTAATTGTAGAATAAACACCATACGAATTAGCATTTCAAGTTGATTTTTATATCATGAATTCTGACAACAAAATTACTGCTACACTGCAGTAGCAGAGATACAAAATGATTTCCATTATTGTCCAATATTTATATAACCAATGTTCACTCGTGAGTATGTCAGAACAGCAAATTTATATACCATTTAATAAATCTGAAAAAAAAAACGTTTGGAAAACAACCCACCATCACAAAGTGAAGTATTGTTGACATTGATGCTGAAACCTGGATTACAACCGCACACAAAGCTTCCGATTGTGTTGTTGCAGATTTGTTGACAGTTTGATGTGTTGGTTGCACATTCATCGATGTCTGCAGGGAAACGAGAAGATGTCATATCAAGCGCATGCTTAGCATTAGCTGATACTCTGACCAAGAATTTCGGAAAAGACAGTACAGTAGTAATACAAAGTGTGGAGTATAGCTACTCAGAAATATTTCCCTGTCATTATAAACATTGCCAAATCAGTGTCTGTGGCACACTTCACTATAATGAACATCACACTTTACTCCAGATTATAAAATTTTGAAGAAGTGTGAGAATTTCAAATTATAGAATTATTATAAAGAGAAGGTGCATTCTGTAAACTTCACATGGTGTCGTGTACTAATTGTAGAATAACCACAATAAGAGAGAGCTTTTGAAATTGATTTTGCTATCATTACTTCTGAGGTAAAATTGTGCCTACATTGTATTAGTAGAGATACTAATGTCCTTTAACATCCAATATTAATATAAGCAATATTTAGTCATCAGCAAGTCAGAACTGCCAATTTAAATACCATATAGGAAATCTGATAAAAAAAATACATTTGCAACACAACCCACCATCACAAAGTGAAGTATTGTTGACATTGATGCTGAAACCTGGATTGCAACCGCACACAAAGCTTCCGATTGTGTTGTTGCAGATTTGTTGACAGCTTGATGTGTTGGTTGCACATTCGTCAATGTCTGCAGGGAAAACAGAATTTGTCATATCAAGCACATGCTTAGCGTTAGCTGATACTCTGACAAAGAATTTCAGGAACGACAGTACAGTAGTAATACAAAGTGTAGAGTTGAGATACTCAGAAATATTTCCCTGTCATTATAAACATTGCCAAATCAGTGTCTGTGGCATACTTCACTATAATGAACATCAAACTTAAGTATCAAACTTTACTCCAGTTTACAAACTTTTGAAGAAGCGGCAGCATTTCAAATAATACAATTATTATAAAGTGAAGGTGCATTCTATAAACTTCACATGGTGTCGTGTACTATTGTAGAATAACCACGATAAGAGAGAGCATTTGAAATTGATTTTTCTATCATTACTTCTGAGGTAAAATTATGCCTACATTGTATTAGTAGATATACTAATATCCTTTATCATCCAATATTAATATAAGCAATATTTATCAGCAAGTCAGAACAGCCAATTTAAATACCATATAGGAAATCTGAAAAAAAAAATACATTTGCAACACAACCCACCATCACAAAGAGAAGTATTAGTGATGTTGATGCTGAAGCCTGGATTGCAACCGCACACAAAGCTTCCGATTGTGTTGTTGCAGGTTTGCTGACAGTTTGATGTGTTGGTTGCACATTCATCGATGTCTGGAAGTAAAAGAAGAAAATGATATATAGTATATATGTGAAACATCTGGCTTTGATGTACAAGAGATTTCAGAAGGTTCTGGACAGTGGGGACACGTTGTATGGTGATATAGCACTCCTATATATTTTTCTGTCATTACAAAACTAACCAAATAACAGCGAGTATGAAGCACTTTAAAATGTCAATAAATGGCATCGTATTTACTTGATATTTTCAATCCTTTGTTGAAATTGTGCAATTATTATAAACTGCAGGTATGTATATTATGTAAATCTCACATGGTAGCATGGAGTAATTGTAGAATAAACACCATACGAATTAGCATTTCAAGTTGATTTTTATGTCATGAATTCTGACAACAAAATTACTGCTACACTGCAGTAGCAGAGATACAAAATGATTTCCATTATTGTCCAATATTTATATAACCAATGTTCACTCGTGAGTATGTCAGAACAGCAAATTTATATACCATTTAATATCTCTGAAGAAAAATTTGTTTGGAACACAACCCACCATCACAAAGAGAAGTATTGTTGAAATTGATGCTGAAGCCTGGATTACAATCACACACGAAGCTTCCGATTGTGTTGTTGCAGATTTGTTGGCAGTTTGATGTGTTGGTTGCACATTCGTCAATGTCTGCAGGGAAAAGAGAAGATGTCATATCAAGCGCATGCTTAGCATTAGCTGATACTCTGACCAAGAATTTCAGGAAAGACAGTACAGTAGTAATACAAAGTGTAGAGTAGAGATACTCAGAAATATTTCCCTGTCATTATAAACATTGCCAAATCAGTGCCTGTGGCACACTTCACTAGAATGAACATCACACTTTACTCCAGTTTACAAAATTTTGAAGAAGCGTGAGAATTTCAAATTATAGAATTATTATAAAGAGAAGGTGCATTCTGTAAACTTCACATGGTGTCGTGTACTAATTGTAGAATAACCACAATAAGAGAGAGCTTTTGAAATTGATTTTGCTATCATTACTTCTGAGGTAAAATTGCGCCTACATTGTATTAGTAGAGATACTAATGTCCTTTACCATCCAATATTAATATAAGCAATATTTAGTCATCAGCAAGTCAGAACTGCCAATTTAAATACCATATAGGAAATCTGAAAAAAAAAATACATTTGCAACACAACCCACCATCACAAAGTGAAGTATTGTTGACATTGATGCTGAAGCCTGGATTACAACCGCACACAAAGCTTCCGATTGTGTTGTTGCAGATTTGTTGACAGTTTGATGTGTTGGTTGCACATTCATCGATGTCTGGAAGTCAAAGAAGAAAATGATATATAGTATATATGTGAAACATCTGGCTTTGATGTACGAGAGATTTCAAAAGGTTCTGGACAGTGGGAACACGCTGAATGGTGATATAGCACTCCTATATGTTTTTCTGTCATTACAAAACTAACCAAATAACAGCCAGAATGACGCACTTTAAAATGTCAATAAATGGCATCGTATTTACTTGATATTTTCAATTCTTTGTTGAAATTGTGCAATTATTATAAACTGCAGGTATGTATATTATGTAAATCTCACATGGTAGCATGGAGTAATTGTAGAATAAACACCATACAAATTAGCATTTCAAGTTGATTTTTATGTCATGAATTCTGACAACAAAATTACTGCTACACTGCAGTAGCAGAGATACAAAATGATTTCCATTATTGTCCAATATTTTTATAACCAATGTTCACTCGTGAGTATGTCAGAACAGCAAATTTATGTACCATTTAATAAATCTGAAAAAAAAAACGTTTGGGACACAACCCACCATCACAAAGTGAAGTATTGTTGACATTGATGCTGAAACCTGGATTGCAACTGCACACAAAGCTTCCGATTGTGTTGTTGCAGATTTGTTGACAGCTTGATGTGTTGGTTGCACATTCATCGATGTCTGCAGGGAAACGAGAAGATGTCATATCAAGCGCATGCTTAGCATTAGCTGATACTCTGACAAAGAATTTCAGGAACGGCAGTACAGTAGTAATACAAAGTGTAGAGTAGAGATACTCAGAAATATTTCCCTGTTATTATAAACATTGCCAAATCAGTGTCTGTGGCATACTTCACTATAATGAACATCAAACTTTACTCCAGTTTACAAACTTTTGAAGAAGCAGCAGCATTTCAAATAATACAATTATTATAAAGTGAAGGTGCATTCTATAAACTTCACATGGTGTCGTGTACTATTGTAGAATAACCACGATAAGAGAGAGCATTTGAAATTGATTTTTCTATCATTACGTCTGAGGTAAAATTATGCCTACATTGTATTAGTAGATATACTAATATCCTTTATCTTCCAATATTAATATAAGCAATTTTTAGTCATCAGCAAGTCAGAACAGCCAATTTAAATACCATATAGGAAATCTGAAAAAAAATATACATTTGGAACACATCCCACCATCACAAAGAGAAGTATTAGTGATGTTGATGCTGAAGCCTGGATTACAATCACACACAAAGCTTCCGATTGTGTTGTTGCAGGTTTGCTGACAGTTTGATGTGTTGGTTGCACATTCATCGATGTCTGGATGTAAAAGAAGAAAATGATATATAGTATATATGTGAAACATCTACCTTTGATGTACGAGAGATTTCAGAAGGTTCTGGACAGTGGGAACACGTTGTATGGTGATATTGCACTCCTATATATTTTTCTGTCATTACAAAACTAACCAAATAACAGCGAGTATGAAGCACTTTAAAATGTCAATAAATGGCATCGTATTTTCTTGATATTTTCAATCCTTTGTTGAAATTGTGCAATTATTATAAACTGCAGGTATGTATATTATGTAAATCTCACATGGTAGCATTAGTAATTGTAGAATAAACACCATACGAATTAGCATTTCAAGTTGATTTTTATGTCATGAATTCTGACAACAAAATTACTGCTACACTGCAGTAGCAGAGATACAAAATGATTTCCATTATTGTCCAATATTTATATAACCAATGTTCACTCGTGAGTATGTCAGAACAGCAAATTTATGTACCATTTAATAAATCTGAAAAAAAAACGTTTGGAACACAACCCACCATCACAAAGTGAAGTATTGTTGACATTGATGCTGAAACCTGGATTACAACCGCACACAAAGCTTCCGATTGTGTTGTTGCAGATTTGTTGACAGTTTGATGTGTTGGTTGCACATTCATCGATGTCTGCAGGGAAACGAGAAGATGTCATATCAAGCGCATGCTTAGCATTAGCTGATACTCTGACCAAGAATTTCGGAAAAGACAATACAGTAGTAATACAAAGTGTGGAGTATAGCTACTCAGAAATATTTCCCTGTCATTATAAACATTGCCAAATCAGTGCCTGTGGCACACTTCACTATAATGAACATCACACTTTACTCCAGATTATAAAATTTTGAAGAAGCGTGAGAATTTCAAATTATAGAATTATTATAAAGAGAAGGTGCATTCTGCAAACTTCACATGGTGTCGTGTACTAATTGTAGAGTAACCACAATAAGAGAGAGCTTTTGAAATTGATTTTGCTATCATTACTTCTGAGGTAAAATTGTGCCTACATTGTATTAGTAGAGATACTAATGTCCTTTACCATCCAATATTAATATAAGCAATATTTAGTCATCAGCAAGTCAGAACTGCCAATTTAAATACGATATAGGAAATCTGAAAAAAAACAAATACATTTGCAACACAACCCACCATCACAAAGTGAAGTATTGTTGACATTGATGCTGAAGCCAGGATTGCAACCGCACACAAAGCTTCCGATTGTGTTGTTGCAGATTTGTTGACAGTTTGATGTGTTGGTTGCACATTCGTCAATGTCTGTAGGGAAAACAGAATTTGTCATATCAAGCACATGCTTAGCGTTAGCTGATACTCTGACAAAGAATTTCAGGAACGACAGTACAGTAGTAATACAAAGTGTAGAGTAGAGATACTCAGAAATATTTCCCTGTCATTATAAACATTGCCAAATCAGTGCCTGTGGCACACTTCACTATAATGAACATCACACTTTACTCCAGTTTACAAAATTTTGAAGAAGCGTGAGAATGTCAAATTATAGAATTATTATAAGGAGAAGGTGCATTCTGTAAACTTCACATGGTGTCGTGTACTAATTGTAGAATAACCACAATAAGAGAGAGCTTTTGAAATTGATTTTGCTATCATTACTTCTGAGGTAAAATTGCGCCTACATTGTATTAGTAGAGATACTAATGTCCTTTACCATCCAATATTAATATAAGCAATATTTAGTCATCAGCAAGTCAGAACTGCCAATTTAAATACCATATAGGAAATCTGAAAAAAAAAATACATTTGCAACACAACCCACCATCACAAAGTGAAGTATTGTTGACATTGATGCTGAAGCCTGGATTACAACCGCACACAAAGCTTCCGATTGTGTTGTTGCAGATTTGTTGACAGTTTGATGTGTTGGTTGCACATTCATCGATGTCTGGAAGTCAAAGAAGAAAATGATATATAGTATATATGTGAAACATCTGGCTCTGATGTACGAGAGATTTCAAAAGGTTCTGGACAGTGGGAACACGCTGAATGGTGATATAGCACTCCTATATGTTTTTCTGTCATTACAAAACTAACCAAATAACAGCCAGAATGACGCACTTTAAAATGTCAATAAATGGCATCGTATTTACTTGATATTTTCAATTCTTTGTTGAAATTGTGCAATTATTATAAACTGCAGGTATGTATATTATGTAAATCTCACATGGTAGCATGGAGTAATTGTAGAATAAACACCATACGAATTAGCATTTCAAGTTGATTTTTATGTCATGAATTCTGACAACAAAATTACTGCTACACTGCAGTAGCAGAGATACAAAATGATTTCCATTATTGTCCAATATTTATATAACCAATGTTCACTCGTGAGTATGTCAGAACAGCAAATTTATATACAATTTAATAAATCTGAAAAAAAAAGCGTTTGGAACACAACCCACCATCACATAGTGAAGTATTGTTGACATTGATGCTGAAGCCTGGATTACAATCACACACAAAGCTTCCGATTGTGTTGTTGCAGGTTTGTTGACAGTTTGATGTGTTGGTTGCACATTCATCGATGTCTGCAGGGAAACGAGAAGATGTCATATCAAGCGCATGCTTAGCATTAGCTGATACTCTGACCAAGAATTTCGGAAAAGACAATACAGTAGTAATACAAAGTGTGGAGTATAGCTACTCAGAAATATTTCCCTGTCATTATAAACATTGCCAAATCAGTGCCTGTGGCACACTTCACTATAATGAACATCACACTTTACTCCAGATTATAAAATTTTGAAGAAGCGTGAGAATTTCAAATTATAGAATTATTATAAAGAGAAGGTGCATTCTGCAAACTTCACATGGTGTCGTGTACTAATTGTAGAGTAACCACAATAAGAGAGAGCTTTTGAAATTGATTTTGCTATCATTACTTCTGAGGTAAAATTGTGCCTACATTGTATTAGTAGAGATACTAATGTCCTTTACCATCCAATATTAATATAAGCAATATTTAGTCATCAGCAAGTCAGAACTGCCAATTTAAATACGATATAGGAAATCTGAAAAAAAACAAATACATTTGCAACACAACCCACCATCACAAAGTGAAGTATTGTTGACATTGATGCTGAAGCCAGGATTGCAACCGCACACAAAGCTTCCGATTGTGTTGTTGCAGATTTGTTGACAGTTTGATGTGTTGGTTGCACATTCGTCAATGTCTGTAGGGAAAACAGAATTTGTCATATCAAGCACATGCTTAGCGTTAGCTGATACTCTGACAAAGAATTTCAGGAACGACAGTACAGTAGTAATACAAAGTGTAGAGTAGAGATACTCAGAAATATTTCCCTGTCATTATAAACATTGCCAAATCAGTGTCTGTGGCATACTTCACTATAATGAACATCAAACTTAAGTATCAAACTTTACTCCAGTTTACAAACTTTTGAAGAAGCGGCAGCATTTCAAATAATACAATTATTATAAAGTGAAGGTGCATTCTATAACTTCACATGGTGTCGTGTACTATTGTAGAATAACCACGATAAGAGAGAGCATTTGAAATTGATTTTTCTATCATTACATCTGAGGTAAAATTATGCCTACATTGTATTAGTAGATATACTAATATCCTTTATCTTCCAATATTAATATAAGCAATTTTTAGTCATCAGCAAGTCAGAACAGCCAATTTAAATACCATATAGGAAATCTGAAAAAAAATATACATTTGGAACACAACCCACCATCACAAAGAGAAGTATTAGTGATGTTGATGTTGAAGCCTGGATTACAATCACACACAAAGCTTCCGATTGTGTTGTTGCAGGTTTGCTGACAGTTTGATGTGTTGGTTGCACATTCATCGATGTCTGGATGTAAAAGAAGAAAATGATATATAGTATATATGTGAAACATCTACCTTCGATGTACGAGAGATTTCAGAAGGTGCTGGACAGTGGGAACACGTTGTATGGTGATATAGCACTCCTATATATTTTTCTGTCATTACAAAACTAACCAAATAACAGCGAGTATGAAGCACTTTAAAATGTCAATAAATGGCATCGTATTTTCTTGATATTTTCAATCCTTTGTTGAAATTGTGCAATTATTATATACTGCAGGTATGTATATTATGTAAATCTCACATGGTAGCATGGAGTAATTGTAGAATAAACACCATACGAATTAGCATTTCAAGTTGATTTTTATGTCATGAATTCTGACAACAAAATTACTGCTACACTGCAGTAGCAGAGATACAAAATGATTTCCATTATTGTCCAATATTTATATAACCAATGTTCACTCGTGAGTATGTCAGAACAGCAAATTTATATACAATTTAATAAATCTGAAAAAAAAAGCGTTTGGAACACAACCCACCATCACATAGTGAAGTATTGTTGACATTGATGCTGAAGCCTGGATTACAATCACACACAAAGCTTCCGATTGTGTTGTTGCAGGTTTGTTGACAGTTTGATGTGTTGGTTGCACATTCATCGATGTCTGGAAGTCAAAGAAGAAAATGATATATAGTATATATGTGAAACATCTGGCTTTGATGTACGAGAGATTTCAAAAGGTTCTGGACAGTGGGAACACGCTGTATGGTGTTATAGCACTCCTATATATTTTTCTGTCATTACAAAACTAACCAAATAACAGCCAGAATGACGCACTTTAAAATGTCAATAAATGGCATCGTATTTTCTTGATATTTTCAATCCTTTGTTGAAATTGTGCAATTATTATATACTGCAGGTATGTATATTATGTAAATCTCACATGGTAGCATGGAGTAATTGTAGAATAAACACCATACGAATTAGCATTTCAAGTTGATTTTTATGTCATGAATTCTGACAACAAAATTACTGCTACACTGCAGTAGCAGAGATACAAAATGATTTCCATTATTGTCCAATATTTATATAACCGATGTTCACTCGTGAGTACGTCAGAACAGCAAATTTATATACCATTTAATAAATCTGAAAAAAAAAACGTTTGGAACACAACCCACCATCACAAAGTGAAGTATTGTTGACATTGATGCTGAAACCTGGATTGCAACCGCACACAAAGCTTCCGATTGTGTTGTTGCAGATTTGTTGACAGTTTGATGTGTTGGTTGCACATTCATCGATGTCTGAAGGGAAAAGAGAAGATGTCATATCAAGCGCATTCTTAGCATTAGCTGATACTCTGACAAAGAATTTCGGAAAAGACAATACAGTAGTAATACAAAGTGTGGAACTATAGCTACTCAGAAATATTTCCCTGTCATTATAAACATTGCCAAATCAGTGCCTGTGGCACACTTCACTATAATGAACATCACACTTTACTCCAGTTTACAAAATTTTGAAGAAGCGTGAGAATGTCAAATTATAGAATTATTATAAGGAGAAGGTGCATTCTGTAAACTTCACATGGTGTCGTGTACTAATTGTAGAATAACCACAATAAGAGAGAGCTTTTGAAATTGATTTTGCTATCATTACTTCTGAGGTAAAATTGCGCCTACATTGTATTAGTAGAGATACTAATGTCCTTTACCATCCAATATTAATATAAGCAATATTTAGTCATCAGCAAGTCAGAACTGCCAATTTAAATACCATATAGGAAATCTGAAAAAAAAAATACATTTGCAACACAACCCACCATCACAAAGTGAAGTATTGTTGACATTGATGCTGAAGCCTGGATTACAACCGCACACAAAGCTTCCGATTGTGTTGTTGCAGATTTGTTGACAGTTTGATGTGTTGGTTGCACATTCATCGATGTCTGGAAGTCAAAGAAGAAAATGATATATAGTATATATGTGAAACATCTGGCTTTGATGTACGAGAGATTTCAAAAGGTTCTGGACAGTGGGAACACGCTGAATGGTGATATAGCGCTCCTATATGTTTTTCTGTCATTACAAAACTAACCAAATAACAGCCAGAATGACGCACTTTAAAATGTCAATAAATGGCATCGTATTTACTTGATATTTTCAATTCTTTGTTGAAATTGTGCAATTATTATAAACTGCAGGTATGTATATTATGTAAATCTCACATGGTAGCATGGAGTAATTGTAGAATAAACACCATACGAATTAGCATTTCAAGTTGATTTTTATGTCATGAATTCTGACAACAAAATTACTGCTACACTGCAGTAGCAGAGATACAAAATGATTTCCATTATTGTCCAATATTTTTATAACCAATGTTCACTCGTGAGTATGTCAGAACAGCAAATTTATGTACCATTTAATAAATCTGAAAAAAAAAAACGTTTGGAACACAACCCACCATCACAAAGTGAAGTATTGTTGACATTGATGCTGAAACCTGGATTGCAACTGCACACAAAGCTTCCGATTGTGTTGTTGCAGATTTGTTGACAGCTTGATGTGTTGGTTGCACATTCATCGATGTCTGCAGGGAAACGAGAAGATGTCATATCAAGCGCATGCTTAGCATTAGCTGATACTCTGACAAAGAATTTCAGGAACGGCAGTACAGTAGTAATACAAAGTGTAGAGTAGAGATACTCAGAAATATTTCCCTGTCATTATAAACATTGCCAAATCAGTGTCTGTGGCATACTTCACTATAATGAACATCAAACTTAAGTATCAAACTTTACTCCAGTTTACAAACTTTTGAAGAAGCGGCAGCATTTCAAATAATACAATTATTATAAAGTGAAGGTGCATTCTATAAACTTCACATGGTGTCGTGTACTATTGTAGAATAACCACGATAAGAGAGAGCATTTGAAATTGATTTTTCTATCATTACGTCTGAGGTAAAATTATGCCTACATTGTATTAGTAGATATACTAATATCCTTTATCATCCAATATTAATATAAGCAATATTTAGTCATCAGCAAGTCAGAACAGCCAATTTAAATACCATATAGGAAATCTGAAAAAAAATATACATTTGGAGCACAACCCACCATCACAAAGAGAAGTATTAGTGATGTTGATGCTGAAGCCTGGATTACAATCACACACAAAGCTTCCGATTGTGTTGTTGCAGGTTTGCTGACAGTTTGATGTGTTGGTTGCACATTCATCGATGTCTGGATGTAAAAGAAGAAAATGATATATAGTATATATGTGAAACATCTACCTTTGATGTACGAGAGATTTCAGAAGGTTCTGGATAGTGGGAACACGTTGTATGGTGATATTGCACTCCTATATATTTTTCTGTCATTACAAAACTAACCAAATAACAGCGAGTATGAAGCACTTTAAAATGTCAATAAATGGCATCGTATTTTCTTGATATTTTCAATCCTTTGTTGAAGTTGTGCAATTATTATAAACTGCAGGTATGTATATTATGTAAATCTCACATGGTAGCATTAGTAATTGTAGAATAAACACCATACGAATTAGCATTTCAAGTTGATTTTTATGTCATGAATTCTGACAACAAAATTACTGCTACACTGCAGTAGCAGAGATACAAAATGATTTCCATTATTGTCCAATATTTATATAACCAATGTTCACTCGTGAGTATGTCAGAACAGCAAATTTATGTACCATTTAATAAATCTGAAAAAAAAACGTTTGGAACACAACCCACCATCACAAAGTGAAGTATTGTTGACATTGATGCTGAAACCTGGATTACAACCGCACACAAAGCTTCCGATTGTGTTGTTGCAGATTTGTTGACAGTTTGATGTGTTGGTTGCACATTCATCGATGTCTGCAGGGAAACGAGAAGATGTCATATCAAGCGCATGCTTAGCATTAGCTGATACTCTGACCAAGAATTTCGGAAAAGACAATACAGTAGTAATACAAAGTGTGGAGTATAGCTACTCAGAAATATTTCCCTGTCATTATAAACATTGCCAAATCAGTGCCTGTGGCACACTTCACTATAATGAACATCACACTTTACTCCAGATTATAAAATTTTGAAGAAGCGTGAGAATTTCAAATTATAGAATTATTATAAAGAGAAGGTGCATTCTGCAAACTTCACATGGTGTCGTGTACTAATTGTAGAGTAACCACAATAAGATAGAGCTTTTGAAATTGATTTTGCTATCATTACTTCTGAGGTAAAATTGTGCCTACATTGTATTAGTAGAGATACTAATGTCCTTTACCATCCAATATTAATATAAGCAATATTTAGTCATCAGCAAGTCAGAACTGCCAATTTAAATACGATATAGGAAATCTGAAAAAAAACAAATACATTTGCAACACAACCCACCATCACAAAGTGAAGTATTGTTGACATTGATGCTGAAGCCAGGATTGCAACCGCACACAAAGCTTCCGATTGTGTTGTTGCAGATTTGTTGACAGTTTGATGTGTTGGTTGCACATTCGTCAATGTCTGTAGGGAAAACAGAATTTGTCATATCAAGCACATGCTTAGCGTTAGCTGATACTCTGACAAAGAATTTCAGGAACGACAGTACAGTAGTAATACAAAGTGTAGAGTAGAGATACTCAGAAATATTTCCCTGTCATTATAAACATTGCCAAATCAGTGTCTGTGGCATACTTCACTATAATGAACATCAAACTTAAGTATCAAACTTTACTCCAGTTTACAAACTTTTGAAGAAGCGGCAGCATTTCAAATAATACAATTATTATAAAGTGAAGGTGCATTCTATAACTTCACATGGTGTCGTGTACTATTGTAGAATAACCACGATAAGAGAGAGCATTTGAAATTGATTTTTCTATCATTACATCTGAGGTAAAATTATGCCTACATTGTATTAGTAGATATACTAATATCCTTTATCTTCCAATATTAATATAAGCAATTTTTAGTCATCAGCAAGTCAGAACAGCCAATTTAAATACCATATAGGAAATCTGAAAAAAAATATACATTTGGAACACAACCCACCATCACAAAGAGAAGTATTAGTGATGTTGATGTTGAAGCCTGGATTACAATCACACACAAAGCTTCCGATTGTGTTGTTGCAGGTTTGCTGACAGTTTGATGTGTTGGTTGCACATTCATCGATGTCTGGATGTAAAAGAAGAAAATGATATATAGTATATATGTGAAACATCTACCTTCGATGTACGAGAGATTTCAGAAGGTGCTGGACAGTGGGAACACGTTGTATGGTGATATAGCACTCCTATATATTTTTCTGTCATTACAAAACTAACCAAATAACAGCGAGTATGAAGCACTTTAAAATGTCAATAAATGGCATCGTATTTTCTTGATATTTTCAATCCTTTGTTGAAATTGTGCAATTATTATATACTGCAGGTATGTATATTATGTAAATCTCACATGGTAGCATGGAGTAATTGTAGAATAAACACCATACGAATTAGCATTTCAAGTTGATTTTTATGTCATGAATTCTGACAACAAAATTACTGCTACACTGCAGTAGCAGAGATACAAAATGATTTCCATTATTGTCCAATATTTATATAACCAATGTTCACTCGTGAGTATGTCAGAACAGCAAATTTATATACAATTTAATAAATCTGAAAAAAAAAGCGTTTGGAACACAACCCACCATCACATAGTGAAGTATTGTTGACATTGATGCTGAAGCCTGGATTACAATCACACACAAAGCTTCCGATTGTGTTGTTGCAGGTTTGTTGACAGTTTGATGTGTTGGTTGCACATTCATCGATGTCTGGAAGTCAAAGAAGAAAATGATATATAGTATATATGTGAAACATCTGGCTTTGATGTACGAGAGATTTCAAAAGGTTCTGGACAGTGGGAACACGCTGTATGGTGTTATAGCACTCCTATATATTTTTCTGTCATTACAAAACTAACCAAATAACAGCCAGAATGACGCACTTTAAAATGTCAATAAATGGCATCGTATTTTCTTGATATTTTCAATCCTTTGTTGAAATTGTGCAATTATTATATACTGCAGGTATGTATATTATGTAAATCTCACATGGTAGCATGGAGTAATTGTAGAATAAACACCATACGAATTAGCATTTCAAGTTGATTTTTATGTCATGAATTCTGACAACAAAATTACTGCTACACTGCAGTAGCAGAGATACAAAATGATTTCCATTATTGTCCAATATTTATATAACCGATGTTCACTCGTGAGTACGTCAGAACAGCAAATTTATATACCATTTAATAAATCTGAAAAAAGAAACGTTTGGAACACAACCCACCATCACAAAGTGAAGTATTGTTGACATTGATGCTGAAACCTGGATTGCAACCGCACACAAAGCTTCCGATTGTGTTGTTGCAGATTTGTTGACAGTTTGATGTGTTGGTTGCACATTCATCGATGTCTGTAGGGAAAAGAGAAGATGTCATATCAAGCGCATGCTTAGCATTCGCTGATACTCTGACAAAGAATTTCGGAAAAGAAAATACAGTAGTAATACAAAGTGTGGAAGTATAGCTACTCAGAAATATTTCCCTGTCATTATAAACATTGCCAAATCAGTGCCTGTGGCACACTTCACTATAATGAACATCACACTTTACTCCAGTTTACAAAATTTTGAAGAAGCGTGAGAATGTCAAATTATAGAATTATTATAAGGAGAAGGTGCATTCTGTAAACTTCACATGGTGTCGTGTACTAATTGTAGAATAACCACAATAAGAGAGAGCTTTTGAAATTGATTTTGCTATCATTACTTCTGAGGTAAAATTGTGCCTACATTGTATTAGTAGAGATACTAATGTCCTTTACCATCCAATATTAATATAAGCAATATTTAGTCATCAGCTAGTCAGAACTGCCAATTTAAATACCATATAGGAAATCTGAAAAAAAATACATTTGCAAGACAACCCACCATCACAAAGTGAAGTATTGTTGACATTGATGCTGAAACCTGCATTGCAACCGCACACAAAGCTTCCGATTGTGTTGTTGCAGATTTGTTGACAGTTTGATGTGTTGGTTGCACATTCGTCAATGTCTGCAGGGAAAACAGAATTTGTCATATCAAGCACATGCTTAGCGTTAGCTGATACTCTGACAAAGAATTTCAGGAACGACAGTACAGTAGTAATACAAAGTGTAGAGTAGAGATACTCAGAAATATTTCCCTGTCATTATAAACATTGCCAAATCAGTGTCTGTGGCATACTTCACTATAATGAACATCAAACTTAAGTATCAAACTTTACTCCAGTTTACAAACTTTTGAAGAAGCGGCAGCATTTCAAATAATACAATTATTATAAAGTGAAGGTGCATTCTATAAACTTCACATGGTGTCGTGTACTATTGTAGAATAACCACGATAAGAGAGAGCATTTGAAATTGATTTTTCTATCATTACATCTGAGGTAAAATTATGCCTACATTGTATTAGTAGATATACTAATATCCTTTATCATCCAATATTAATATAAGCAATTTTTAGTCATCAGCAAGTCAGAACAGCCAATTTAAATACCGTATAGGAAATCTGAAAAAAAATATACATTTGGAACACAACCCACCCTCACAAAGAGAAGTATTAGTGATGTTGATGCTGAAGCCTGGATTACAATCACACACAAAGCTTCCGATTGTGTTGTTGCAGGTTTGCTGACAGTTTGATGTGTTGGTTGCACATTCATCGATGTCTGGATGTAAAAGAAGAAAATGATATATAGTATATATGTGAAACATCTACCTTTGATGTACGAGAGATTTCAGAAGGTTCTGGACAGTGGGAACACGTTGTATGGTGATATAGCACTCCGATATATTTTTCTGTCATTACAAAACTAACCAAATAACAGCGAGTATGAAGCACTTTAAAATGTCAATAAATGGCATCGTATTTTCTTGATATTTTCAATTCTTTGTTGAAATTGTGCAATTATTATAAACTGCAGGTATGTATATTATGTAAATCTCACATGGTAGCATGGAGTAATTGTAGAATAAACACCATACGAATTAGCATTTCAAGTTGATTTTTATGTCATGAATTCTGACAACAAAATTACTGCTACACTGCAGTAGCAGATATACAAAATGATTTCCATTATTGTCCAATATTTATATAACCAATGTTCACTCGTGAGTATGTCAGAACAGCAAATTT
Source organism: Hypanus sabinus (assembly GCF_030144855.1). Lineage (NCBI taxonomy): Eukaryota > Metazoa > Chordata > Chondrichthyes > Myliobatiformes > Dasyatidae > Hypanus > Hypanus sabinus. The sequence continues at coordinate 38,664,024 of NC_082707.1, forward strand.
ATATACAATTTAATAAATCTGAAAAAAAAAGCGTTTGGAACACAACCCACCATCACATAGTGAAGTATTGTTGACATTGATGCTGAAGCCTGGATTACAATCACACACAAAGCTTCCGATTGTGTTGTTGCAGGTTTGCTGACAGTTTGATGTGTTGGTTGCACATTCATCGATGTCTGGAAGTCAAAGAAGAAAATGATATATAGTATATATGTGAAACATCTGGCTTTGATGTACGAGAGATTTCAAAAGGTTCTGGACAGTGGGAACACGCTGTATGGTGTTATAGCACTCCTATATATTTTTCTGTCATTACAAAACTAACCAAATAACAGCCAGAATGACGCACTTTAAAATGTCAATAAATGGCATCGTATTTTCTTGATATTTTCAATTCTTTGTTGAAATTGTGCAATTATTATAAACTGCAGGTATGTATATTATGTAAATCTCACATGGTAGCATGGAGTAATTGTAGAATAAACACCATACGAATTAGCATTTCAAGTTGATTTTTATGTCATGAATTCTGACAACAAAATTACTGCTACACTGCAGTAGCAGAGATACAAAATGATTTCCATTATTGTCCAATATTTATATAACCAATGTTCACTCGTGAGTATGTCAGAACAGCAAATTTATATACCATTTAATATCTCTGAAGAAAAATTTGTTTGGAACACAACCCACCATCACAAAGAGAAGTATTGTTGAAATTGATGCTGAAGCCTGGATTACAATCACACACGAAGCTTCCGATTGTGTTGTTGCAGATTTGTTGGCAGTTTGATGTGTTGGTTGCACATTCGTCAATGTCTGCAGGGAAAAGAGAAGATGTCATATCAAGCGCATGCTTAGCATTAGCTGATACTCTGACCAAGAATTTCAGGAAAGACAGTACAGTAGTAATACAAAGTGTAGAGTAGAGATACTCAGAAATATTTCCCTGTCATTATAAACATTGCCAAATCAGTGCCTGTGGCACACTTCACTAGAATGAACATCACACTTTACTCCAGTTTACAAAATTTTGAAGAAGCGTGAGAATTTCAAATTATAGAATTATTATAAAGAGAAGGTGCATTCTGTAAACTTCACATGGTGTCGTGTACTAATTGTAGAATAACCACGATAAGAGAGAGCATTTGAAATTGATTTTTCTATCATTACATCTGAGGTAAAATTATGCCTACATTGTATTAGTAGATATACTAATATCCTTTATCATCCAATATTAATATAAGCAATTTTTAGTCATCAGCAAGTCAGAACAGCCAATTTAAATACCGTATAGGAAATCTGAAAAAAAATATACATTTGGAACACAACCCACCATCACAAAGAGAAGTATTAGTGATGTTGATGCTGAAGCCTGGATTACAATCACACACAAAGCTTCCGATTGTGTTGTTGCAGGTTTGCTGACAGTTTGATGTGTTGGTTGCACATTCATCGATGTCTGGATGTAAAAGAAGAAAATGATATATAGTATATATGTGAAACATCTACCTTTGATGTACGAGAGATTTCAGAAGGTTCTGGACAGTGGGAACACGTTGTATGGTGATATAGCACTCCGATATATTTTTCTGTCATTACAAAACTAACCAAATAACAGCGAGTATGAAGCACTTTAAAATGTCAATAAATGGCATCGTATTTTCTTGATATTTTCAATTCTTTGTTGAAATTGTGCAATTATTATAAACTGCAGGTATGTATATTATGTAAATCTCACATGGTAGCATGGAGTAATTGTAGAATAAACACCATACGAATTAGCATTTCAAGTTGATTTTTATGTCATGAATTCTGACAACAAAATTACTGCTACACTGCAGTAGCAGATATACAAAATGATTTCCATTATTGTCCAATATTTATATAACCAATGTTCACTCGTGAGTATGTCAGAACAGCAAATTTATATACAATTTAATAAATCTGAAAAAAAAAGCGTTTGGAACACAACCCACCATCACATAGTGAAGTATTGTTGACATTGATGCTGAAGCCTGGATTACAATCACACACAAAGCTTCCGATTGTGTTGTTGCAGGTTTGCTGACAGTTTGATGTGTTGGTTGCACATTCATCGATGTCTGGAAGTCAAAGAAGAAAATGATATATAGTATATATGTGAAACATCTGGCTTTGATGTACGAGAGATTTCAAAAGGTTCTGGACAGTGGGAACACGCTGTATGGTGTTATAGCACTCCTATATATTTTTCTGTCATTACAAAACTAACCAAATAACAGCCAGAATGACGCACTTTAAAATGTCAATAAATGGCATCGTATTTTCTTGATATTTTCAATTCTTTGTTGAAATTGTGCAATTATTATAAACTGCAGGTATGTATATTATGTAAATCTCACATGGTAGCATGGAGTAATTGTAGAATAAACACCATACGAATTAGCATTTCAAGTTGATTTTTATGTCATGAATTCTGACAACAAAATTACTGCTACACTGCAGTAGCAGAGATACAAAATGATTTCCATTATTGTCCAATATTTATATAACCAATGTTCACTCGTGAGTATGTCAGAACAGCAAATTTATATACCATTTAATATCTCTGAAGAAAAATTTGTTTGGAACACAACCCACCATCACAAAGAGAAGTATTGTTGAAATTGATGCTGAAGCCTGGATTACAATCACACACGAAGCTTCCGATTGTGTTGTTGCAGATTTGTTGGCAGTTTGATGTGTTGGTTGCACATTCGTCAATGTCTGCAGGGAAAAGAGAAGATGTCATATCAAGCGCATGCTTAGCATTAGCTGATACTCTGACCAAGAATTTCAGGAAAGACAGTACAGTAGTAATACAAAGTGTAGAGTAGAGATACTCAGAAATATTTCCCTGTCATTATAAACATTGCCAAATCAGTGCCTGTGGCACACTTCACTAGAATGAACATCACACTTTACTCCAGTTTACAAAATTTTGAAGAAGCGTGAGAATTTCAAATTATAGAATTATTATAAAGAGAAGGTGCATTCTGTAAACTTCACATGGTGTCGTGTACTAATTGTAGAATAACCACAATAAGAGAGAGCTTTTGAAATTGATTTTGCTATCATTACTTCTGAGGTAAAATTGTGCCTACATTGTATTAGTAGAGATACTAATGTCCTTTACCATCCAATATTAATATAAGCAATATTTAGTCATCAGCAAGTCAGAACTGCCAATTTAAATACCATATAGGAAATCTGAAAAAAAAATACATTTGCAAGACAACCCACCATCACAAAGTGAAGTATTGTTGACATTGATGCTGAAACCTGGATTGCAAACGCACACAAAGCTTCCGATTGTGTTGTTGCAGATTTGTTGACAGCTTGATGTGTTGGTTGCACATTCGTCAATGTCTGCAGGGAAAACAGAATTTGTCATATCAAGCACATGCTTACCGTTAGCTGATACTCTGACAAAGAATTTCAGGAACGACAGTACATTAGTAATGCAAAGTGTAGAGTAGAGATACTCAGAAATATTTCCCAGTCATTATAAACATTGCCAAATCAGTGTCTGTGGCATACTTCACTATAATGAACAACAGAATCAAACTTTACACCTGTTTACAAACTTTTAAAGAAGCGGCAGCATTTCAAATAATACAATTATTATAAAGTGAAGGTGCATTCTATAAACTTCACATGGTGTCGTGTACTATTGTAGAATAACCACGATAAGAGAGAGCATTTGAAATTGATTTTTCTATCATTACATCTGAGGTAAAATTATGCCTACATTGTATTAGTAGATATACTAATATCCTTTATCATCCAATATTAATATAAGCAATATTTAGTCATCAGCAAGTCAGAACAGCCAATTTAAATACCGTATAGGAAATCTGAAAAAAAATATACATTTGGAACACAACCCACCATCACAAAGAGAAGTATTAGTGATGTTGATGCTGAAGCCTGGATTACAATCACACACAAAGCTTCCGATTGTGTTGTTGCAGGTTTGCTGACAGTTTGATGTGTTGGTTGCACATTCATCGATGTCTGGATGTAAAAGAAGAAAATGATATATAGTATATATGTGAAACATCTACCTTTGATGTACGAGAGATTTCAGAAGGTTCTGGACAGTGGGAACACGTTGTATGGTGATATAGCACTCCGATATATTTTTCTGTCATTACAAAACTAACCAAATAACAGCGAGTATGAAGCACTTTAAAATGTCAATAAATGGCATCGTATTTTCTTGATATTTTCAATTCTTTGTTGAAATTGTGCAATTATTATAAACTGCAGGTATGTATATTATGTAAATCTCACATGGTAGCATGGAGTAATTGTAGAATAAACACTATACGAATTAGCATTTCAAGTTGATTTTTATGTCATGAATTCTGACAACAAAATTACTGCTACACTGCAGTAGCAGATATACAAAATGATTTCCATTATTGTCCAATATTTATATAACCAATGTTCACTCGTGAGTATGTCAGAACAGCAAATTTATATACAATTTAATAAATCTGAAAAAAAAAGCGTTTGGAACACAACCCACCATCACATAGTGAAGTATTGTTGACATTGATGCTGAAGCCTGGATTACAATCACACACAAAGCTTCCGATTGTGTTGTTGCAGGTTTGCTGACAGTTTGATGTGTTGGTTGCACATTCATCGATGTCTGGAAGTCAAAGAAGAAAATGATATATAGTATATATGTGAAACATCTGGCTTTGATGTACGAGAGATTTCAAAAGGTTCTGGACAGTGGGACCACGCTGTATGGTGTTATAGCACTCCTATATATTTTTCTGTCATTACAAAACTAACCAAATAACAGCCAGAATGACACACTTTAAAATGTCAATAAATGGCATCGTATTTTCTTGATATTTTCAATTCTTTGTTGAAATTGTGCAATTATTATAAACTGCAGGTATGTATATTATGTAAATCTCACATGGTAGCATGGAGTAATTGTAGAATAAACACCATACGAATTAGCATTTCAAGTTGATTTTTATGTCATGAATTCTGACAACAAAATTACTGCTACACTGCAGTAGCAGAGATACAAAATGATTTCCATTATTGTCCAATATTTATATAACCAATGTTCACTCGTGAGTATGTCAGAACAGCAAATTTATATACCATTTAATATCTCTGAAGAAAAATTTGTTTGGAACACAACCCACCATCACAAAGAGAAGTATTGTTGAAATTGATGCTGAAGCCTGGATTACAATCACACACGAAGCTTCCGATTGTGTTGTTGCAGATTTGTTGGCAGTTTGATGTGTTGGTTGCACATTCGTCAATGTCTGCAGGGAAAAGAGAAGATGTCATATCAAGCGCATGCTTAGCATTAGCTGATACTCTGACCAAGAATTTCAGGAAAGACAGTACAGTAGTAATACAAAGTGTAGAGTAGAGATACTCAGAAATATTTCCCTGTCATTATAAACATTGCCAAATCAGTGCCTGTGGCACACTTCACTAGAATGAACATCACACTTTACTCCAGTTTACAAAATTTTGAAGAAGCGTGAGAATTTCAAATTATAGAATTATTATAAAGAGAAGGTGCATTCTGTAAACTTCACATGGTGTCGTGTACTAATTGTAGAATAACCACAATAAGAGAGAGCTTTTGAAATTGATTTTGCTATCATTACTTCTGAGGTAAAATTGTGCCTACATTGTATTAGTAGAGATACTAATGTCCTTTACCATCCAATATTAATATAAGCAATATTTAGTCATCAGCAAGTCAGAACTGCCAATTTAAATACCATATAGGAAATCTGAAAAAAAAATACATTTGCAAGACAACCCACCATCACAAAGTGAAGTATTGTTGACATTGATGCTGAAACCTGGATTGCAAACGCACACAAAGCTTCCGATTGTGTTGTTGCAGATTTGTTGACAGCTTGATGTGTTGGTTGCACATTCGTCAATGTCTGCAGGGAAAACAGAATTTGTCATATCAAGCACATGCTTACCGTTAGCTGATACTCTGACAAAGAATTTCAGGAACGACAGTACATTAGTAATGCAAAGTGTAGAGTAGAGATACTCAGAAATATTTCCCAGTCATTATAAACATTGCCAAATCAGTGTCTGTGGCATACTTCACTATAATGAACAACAGAATCAAACTTTACACCTGTTTACAAACTTTTGAAGAAGTGGCAGCATTTCAAATAATACAATTATTATAAAGTGAAGGTGCATTCTATAAACTTCACATGGTGTCGTGTACTATTGTAGAATAACCACGATAAGAGAGAGCATTTGAAATTGATTTTTCTATCATTACATCTGAGGTAAAATTATGCCTACATTGTATTAGTAGATATACTAATATCCTTTATCATCCAATATTAATATAAGCAATATTTAGTCATCAGCATGTCAGAACAGCCAATTTAAATACCGTATAGGAAATCTGAAAAAAAATATACATTTGGAACACAACCCACCATCACAAAGAGAAGTATTAGTGATGTTGATGCTGAAGCCTGGATTACAATCACACACAAAGCTTCCGATTGTGTTGTTGCAGGTTTGCTGACAGTTTGATGTGTTGGTTGCACATTCATCGATGTCTGCAGGGAAACGAGAAGATGTCATATCAAGCGCATGCTTAGCATTAGCTGATACTCTGACCAAGAATTTCGGGAATGACAGTACAGTAGTAATACGAAGTGTGGAGTATAGCTACTCAGAAATATTTCCCTGTCATTATAAACATTGCCAAATCAGTGCCTGTGGCACACTTCACTATAATGAACATCACACTTTACTCCAGTTTACAAAATTTTGAAGAAGCCTGAGAATTTCAAATTATAGAATTATTATAAAGAGAAGTTGCATTCTGTAAACTTCACATGGTGTCGTGTACTAATTGTAGAATAACCACGATAAGAGAGAGCTTTTCAAATTGATTTTGCTATCATTACTTCTGAGGTAAAATTGTGCCTACATTGTATTAGTAGAGATACTAATATCCTTTATCATCCAATATTAATATAAGCAATATTTAGTCATCAGCAAGTCAGAACTGCCAATTTAAATACCATATAGGAAATCTGAAAGAAAAATACATTTGCAACACATCCCACCATCACAAAGAGAAGTATTGTTGACGTTGATGCTGAAACCTGGATTGCAACCGCACACAAAGCTTCCGATTGTGTTGTTGCAGATTTGCTGACAGTTTGATGTGTTGGTTGCACATTCATCGATGTTGGAAGGAAAAGAAGAAAATGATATATATATTATATTGTTATGATCCCAGCCCCCTCCTTTGTGAGAAGCGCAAGAGCACCTTTTGAGGGGGGGGTGGGTCTGTAGGCCCAGGAAGAGATAGAGAGGGAGACGTGCTGAACAGACTCAGGAGGTGGGAGAGAGAGAAATGTGCCGAAGAGCACGTTCCACTCGGGATGTAAAATAAGGCGACAGTGACTATTGTCTCATGGAGACCACGTGAAAAGCCCTCGGGCAAGGTGGGCTGGTTGAGAGATTGCATCATCCCAACCTGATTGACACCTGCGACCCCGTGAGGAAGTATAAAGGAGAGTCTCAGGGGGACAAACCCTTCAGACGCACCAAGAAGACACGAGAGTGATCCCGCAGCAGCGGGAAGCCATTCTGAAGGAAGCCACGTGCGTTAGATTCCGGGATTGGAATTTGTGGTTGGAATCACGGAAAACTGCTTTTAACTAACATCGGGGAGAGGGAACCAACGCTCCCCCGATTTCACGGAAGCTTCATCAAAGACCCGGCAAGTTTCTCCTCTTCTCCCCAATCTCTCTCTCTGTCGCCCCACGAGAAACCCAGCGATTCCCAAAGGGCTGAAGCCTGCAGACTTCTCAGTGACTTTATATTTCCAACAGACAATATATTGACCCCTAGACAGCCGTAGAGCTCACTGCTTAATGATGATTATTACTATACGCGCGCTTTAGATTGAGAATTGACGACGTGCATTATCTGAATGTTTGTATTAACCTTACTTTTGTGCCCCTTTATAAATAAAAACGTTTGAAAATAGTGACATCACACTTCAACGGACCTCTCTATCTTTGCTGGTAAGTTATCCAGTTTCGGGATAAGTAACAATATATATGAAACATCTGCCTTTGATGTACGAGAGATTTCAGAAAGTTCTCCACAGTGGGAGCATGCTGTATGGAGTTATAGCACTCCTATATATTTTTCTGTCATTACAAAACTAACCAAATTGCAGCGAGTATGACGCACTTTAAAATGTCGATAAATGGCATCGTATTTTCTTCATATTTTCAATTCTTTGTTGAAATTGTGCAATTATTATAAACTGCAGGGATATATATTATATAAATATCACATGGTAGCATGGAGTAATTGTAGAATAAACACCATACGAATTAGCATTTCAAGTTGATTTTTATGTCATGAATTCTGACAACAAAATTACTGCTACACAGTTGTAGGAGAGATACAAAATGATATACTATTCTGTCCAATATTTATATAACCAATGTTCACTCATGAGCATATCAGAACAGTAAATTTAAATACCATTTAATATCTCTGAAGAAAAAATTGTTTGGAACACAACCCACCATCACAAAGAGAAGTATTAGTGATGTTGATGCTGAAGCCTGGATTACAATCACATACAAAGCTTCCGCTTGTGTTGTTGCAGGTTTGCTGACAGTTTGATGTGTTGGTTGCACATTCATCGATGTCTGGAAGTAAAAGAAGAAAATGATATATAGTATATATGTGAAACATATGGCTTTGATGTACGAGAGATTTCAGAAGGTTCTGGACAGTGGGAACACGTTGTATGGTGATATAGCACTCCTATATATTTTTCTGTCATTACAAAACTAACCAAATCACGGCGTATATGATGCACTTTACAATATCAATAAATGGCATCATATTTTCTTGATATTTGCAATTCTTTGTTGAAATTGTGCAATTATTATAAACTGCAGGTATGTATATTATGTAAATCTCACATGGTAGCGTGGAGTAGTTGTAGAATATACACCATACGATTTAGCATTTGAAGTTGATTTTTATGTCATGAATTCTGACAACAAAATTATTGCTGCACTGTAGTAGCAGAGATACAAAATGATATCCTATATTGTCCAATATTTATATAACCAATGTTCACTCATGAGCATGTCAGAACAGCAAATTTAAATACCATTTAATAAATCTGAAAAAATACGTTTGGAACACAACCCACCATCACAAAGTGAAGTATTGTTGACATTGATGCTGAAACCTGGATTGCAACCGCACACAAAGCTTCCGATTGTGTTGTTGCAGATTTGTTGACAGCTTGATGTGTTGGTTGCACATTCGTCGATGTCTGTAGGGAAAAGAGAAGATGTCATATCAAGCGCATGCTTAGCATTAGCTGATACTCTGACCAAGAATTTCAGGAAAGACAGTACAGTAGTAATACAAAGTGTAGAGTAGAGATACTCAGAAATATTTCCCTGTCATTATAAACATTGCCAAATCAGTGCCTGTGGCACACTTCACTATAATGAACATCACACTTTACTCCAGTTTACAAAATTTTGAAGAAGCGTGAGAATTTCAAATTATAGAATTATTATAAAGAGAAGGTGCATTCTGTAAACTTCACATGGTGTCGTGTACTAATTGTAGAATAACCACAATAAGAGAGAGCTTTTGAAATTGATTTTGCTATCATTACTTCTGAGGTAAAATTGTGCCTACATTGTATTAGTAGAGATACTAATGTCCTTTACCATCCAATATTAATATAAGCAATATTTAGTCATGAGCAAGTCAGAACTGCCAATTTAAATACCATATAGGAAATCTGATAAAAAAAATACATTTGCAACACAACCCACCATCACAAAGTGAAGTATTGTTGACATTGATGCTGAAACCTGGATTGCAACCGCACACAAAGCTTCCGATTGTGTTGTTGCAGATTTGTAGACAGCTTGATGTGTTGGTTGCACATTCGTCAATGTCTGCAGGGAAAACAGAATTTGTCATATCAAGCACATGCTTAGCGTTAGCTGATACTCTGACAAAGAATTTCAGGAACGACAGTACAGTAGTAATACAAAGTGTAGAGTAGAGATACTCAGAAATATTTCCCTGTCATTATAAACATTGCCAAATCAGTGTCTGTGGCATACTTCACTATAATGAACATCAAACTTAAGTATCAAACTTTACTCCAGTTTACAAACTTTTGAAGAAGCGGCAGCATTTCAAATAATACAATTATTATAAAGTGAAGGTGCATTCTATAAACTTCACATGGTGTCGTGTACTATTGTAGAATAACCACGATAAGAGAGAGCATTTGAAATTGATTTTTCTATCATTACATCTGAGGTAAAATTATGCCTACATTGTATTAGTAGATATACTAATATCCTTTAACATCCAATATTAATATAAGCAATATTTAGTCATCAGCAAGTCAGAACAGCCAATTTAAATACCGTATAGGAAATCTGAAAAAAAATATACATTTGGAACACAACCCACCATCACAAAGAGAAGTATTAGTGATGTTGATGCTGAAGCCTGGATTACAATCACATACGAAGCTTCCGATTGTGTTGTTGCAGGTTTGCTGACAGTTTGATGTGTTGGTTGCACATTCATCGATGTCTAGAAGAAGAAAATGATAGATAGTATACATGTGAAACATCTAGCTTTGATGTACGAGAGACTTCAGAAAGTTCTCGACAGTGGGAACACGCTGGATGGTGTTATAGCACTCCTATATATTTTTCTGTCATTACAAAACTAACCAAATAACAGCGAGTATGACACACTTTAAAACGTCGATAAATGGCATCGTATTTTCTTGATATTTTCAATTCTTTGTTGAAATTGTGCAATTATAATAAACTGCAGGTATGTATATTATGTAAATTTCACATGGTATCATGGACTAATTGTAGAATAAACACCATACGAATTAGCATTTCAAGTTGATTTTTATGTCATGAATTCTGACAACAAAATTACTGCTACACTGTAGTAGCAGAGATACAAAATGATATCCATTATTGCCCAAAATTTATATAACCAATGTTCACTCGTGAGTATGTCAGAACAGCAAATTTAAATACCAATTAATAAATCTGAAAAAAAAAACTTTTGGAACACAACCCACCATCACAAAGTGAAGTATTGTTGACATTGATGCTGAAACCTGGATTGCAACCGCACACAAAGCTTCCGATTGTGTTGTTGCAGATTTGTTGACAGCTTGATGTGTTGGTTGCACATTCGTCGATGTCTGTAGGGAAAAGAGAAGATGTCATATCAAGCGCATGCTTAACATTAGCTGATACTCTGACCAAGAATTTCAGGAAAGACAGTACAGTAGTAATACAAAGTGTAGAGTAGAGATACTCAGAAATATTTCCCTGTCATTATAAACATTGCCAAATCAGTGCCTGTGGCACACTTCACTATAATGAACATCACACTTTACTCCAGTTTACAAAATTTTGAAGAAGCGTGAGAATTTCAAATTATAGAATTATTATAAAGAGAAGGTGCATTCTGTAAACTTCACATGGTGTCGTGTACTAATTGTAGAATAACCACAATAAGAGAGAGCTTTTGAAATTGATTTTGCTATCATTACTTCTGAGGTAAAATTGTGCCTACATTGTATTAGTAGAGATACTAATGTCCGTTACCATCCAATATTAATATAAGCAATATTTAGTCATCAGCAAGTCAGAACTGCCAATTTAAATACCATATAGGAAATCTGATAAAAAAAATACATTTGCAACACAACCCACCATCACAAAGTGAAGTATTGTTGACATTGATGCTGAAACCTGCATTGCAACCGCACACAAAGCTTCCGATTGTGTTGTTGCAGATTTGTTGACAGCTTGATGTGTTGGTTGCACATTCGTCAATGTCTGCAGGGAAAACAGAATTTGTCATATCAAGCACATGCTTAGCGTTAGCTGATACTCTGACAAAGAATTTCAGGAACGACAGTACAGTAGTAATACAAAGTGTAGAGTAGAGATACTCAGAAATATTTCCCTGTCATTATAAACATTGCCAAATCAGTGTCTGTGGCATACTTCACTATAAATGAACATCAAACTTAAGTATCAAACTTTACTCCAGTTTACAAACTTTTGAAGAAGCGGCAGCATTTCAAATAATACAATTATTATAAAGTGAAGGTGCATTCTATAAACTTCACATGGTGTCGTGTACTATTGTAGAATAACCACGATAAGAGAGAGCATTTGAAATTGATTTTTCTCTCATTACTTCTGAGGTAAAATTATGCCTACATTGTATTAGTAGATATACTAATATCCTTTAACATCCAATATTAATATAAGCAATATTTAGTCATCAGCAAGTCAGAACAGCCAATTTAAATACCGTATAGGAAATCTTAAAAAAAATATACATTTGGACCACAACCCACCATCACAAAGAGAAGTATTAGTGATGTTGATGCTGAAGCCTGGATTACAATCACATACAAAGCTTCCGATTGTGTTGTTGCAGGTTTGCTGACAGTTTGATGTGTTGGTTGCACATTCATCGATGTCTGGAAGTAAAAGAAGAAAATGATATATAGTATATATGTGAAACATCTACCTTTGATGTACGAGAGATTTCAGAAGGTGCTGGACAGTGGGAACACGCTGGATGGTGATATAGCACTCCTATATATTATTCTGTCGTTACAAAACTAACCAAATAACAGCGAGTATGAAGCACTTTAAAATGTCAATAAATGGCATCGTATTTTCTTGATATTTTCAATTCTTTGTTGAAATTGTGCAATTATTATAAACTGCAGGTATGTATATTATGTAAATCTCACATGGTCGCATGGAGTAATTGTAGAATAAACACCATACGAATTAGCATTTCAAGTTGATTTTTATGTCATGAATTCTGACAACAAAATTACTGTTACACTGCAGAGCAGAGATACAACATGATTTCCATTATTGTCCAATATTTATATAACCAATGTTCACTCGTGAGTATGTCAGAACAGCAAATTTATATACCATTTAATAAATCTGAAAAAAAAACTTTTGGAACACAACCCACCATCACAAAGTGAAGTATTGTTGAATTTGATGCTGAAACCTTGATTACAACCGCACACAAAGCTTCCGATTGTGTTGTTGCAGATTTGTTGACAGTTTGATGTGTTGGTTGCACATTCATCGATGTCTGGAAGGAAAAGAAGTTAATGATATATAGTATACATGTGAAACATCTACCTTTGATGTGCGAGAGCTTTCAGAAAGTTCTCAACAGTGGGAACACACTGTATGGTGTTATAGCACTCTTATATATTTTTCTGTCATTACAAAACTAACCAAATAACAGCCTGTATGTCGCATTTTACAATGTCGATAAATGGCATCGTATTTTCTTTTTTTTTTCTTTTTTTCCCTAAACTAACATGGGCAATAATACCAGTTTATATGAGTATGATAGTGTCAAAAACTCCGGAACTCCATACCAGAACAAGAATAAAAAAAGAAAATGTCTGGAAGAGGCCAAATTAATTCAAATGAAAGTGTCGAATGAACGGTCCCCAAGTTTCTTCAAAATTAATTGATGAATCGAAAATAGTACTTCTAATTTTTTCTAAACTCAGACAAGAGATAGTTTGAGAAAACCACTGAAATGTGGTTGGAGGATTTACTTCTTTCCATTTTTGTAATATAGACCTTCTGGCCATTAATGTTACAAAGGCGATCATTCATCTAATTGAAGGGGAAAGTCGACTACCATCCTCATTTGGTATACCAAAAATTGCAGTAATAAAATGAGGTTGTAAATCAATATTCCAAATTGAGGAAATTGTAGCAAATATGTCATTCCAATAGTTATGTAAAGTGGAACATGACCAAAACATGTGGGTCAATGAGGCCACATCTGAATGACATCTGTCACATTGAGGGTTAATATGAGAATAGAATCGAGCAAGCTTATCTTTAGACATATGAGCTCTATGTACGACCTTAAATTGTATTAAAGCATGTTTAGCACATACAGAAGAAGAATTAACCATTTGTAAAATTTTTTCCCATTTTTCTGTTGATATATTATTTTGAAGTTCTTTTTCCCACTCCTGTTTAATTCTACCTGATATTTCTGGTTGTATCTTCGTAATCCTATTATAAATAAAAGCCACTAATCCTTTCTGACAAGGATTCAGGGTAAAAATCATGTCTGAAAAGTCTATCAAAGTTGAATTGGGAAAGGACAGTAAAACTTTATATTAAAAATTTCTAATTTGTAAATATCTAAAAAGATTAGATTTAGGTAATTTATGTATTTTCTTGATATTTTCAATTCTTTGTTGAAATTGTGCAATTATTATAAACTGCAGGTATGTATATTATGTAAATCTCACATGGCAGCATGGAGTAATTGTAGAATAAACACCATACGAATTAGCATTTCAAGTTGATTTTTATGTCATGAATTCTGACAACAAAATTACTGCTACACTGTAGTAGCAGAGATACAAAATGATTTCCATTATTGTCCAATATTTATATAACCAATGTTCACTCGTGAGTATGTCAGAACAGCAAATTTATGTACCATTTAATAAATCTGAAAAAAAAACGTTTGGAACACAACCCACCATCACAAAGTGATGTATTGTTGACATTGATGCTGAAACCTGGATTGCAACCGCACACAAAGCTTCCGATTGTGTTGTTGCAGATTTGTTGACAGTTTGATGTGTTGGTTGCACATTCATCGAAGTCTGCAGGGAAACGAGAAGATGTCATATCAAGCGCATGCTTAGCATTAGCTGATACTCTGACCAAGAATTTCGGAAAAGACAGTACAGTAGTAATACAAAGTGTGGAGTATAGCTACTCAGAAATATTTCCCAGTCATTATAAACATTGCCAAATCAGTGTCTGTGGCATACTTCACTATAATGAACAACAGAATCAAACTTTACACCTGTTTACAAACTTTTGAAGAAGCGGCACAATTTCAAATAATACAATTATTATAAAGTGAAGGTGAATTCTATAAACTTCACATGGTGTCGTGTACTATTGTAGAATAACCACGATAAGAGAGAGCATTTGAAATTGATTTTTCTATCATTACATCTGAGGTAAAATTATGCCTACATTGTATTAGTATAGATACTAATATCCTTTATCATCCAATATTAATATAAGCAATATTTAGTCATCAGCAAGTCAGAACAGCCAATTTAAATACCATATAGGAAATCTGAAAAAAAATATACATTTGGAACACAACCCACCATCACAAAGAGAAGTATTAGTGATGTTGATGCTGAAGCCTGGATTACAATCACACACAAAGCTTCCGATTGTGTTGTTGCAGGTTTGCTGACAGTTTGATGTGTTGGTTGCACATTCATCAATGTCTGGAAGTAAAAGAAGAAAATGATATATAGTATATATGTGAAACATATGGCTTTGATGTACGAGAGATTTCAGAAGGTTCTGGACAGTGGGAACACGTTGTATGGTGATATAGCACTCCTATATATTTTTCTGTCATTACAAAACTAACCAAATCACGGCGTATATGATGCACTTTACAATATCAATAAATGGCATCATATTTTCTTGATATTTGCAATTCTTTGTTGAAATTGTGAAATTATTATAAACTGCAGGTATGTATATTATGTAAATCTCACATGGTAGCGTGGAGTAGTTGTAGAATATACACCATACGATTTAGCATTTGAAGTTGATTTTTATGTCATGAATTCTGACAACAAAATTATTGCTGCACTGTAGTAGCAGAGATACAAAATGATATCCTATATTGTCCAATATTTATATAACCAATGTTCACTCATGAGCATGTCAGAACAGCAAATTTAAATACCATTTAATAAATCTGAAAAAATACGTTTGGAACACAACCCACCATCACAAAGTGAAGTATTGTTGACATTGATGCTGAAACCTGGATTGCAACCGCACACAAAGCTTCCGATTGTGTTGTTGCAGATTTGTTGACAGCTTGATGTGTTGGTTGCACATTCGTCGATGTCTGTAGGGAAAAGAGAAGATGTCATATCAAGCGCATGCTTAGCATTAGCTGATACTCTGACCAAGAATTTCAGGAAAGACAGTACAGTAGTAATACAAAGTGTAGAGTAGAGATACTCAGAAATATTTCCCTGTCATTATAAACATTGCCAAATCAGTGCCTGTGGCACACTTCACTATAATGAACATCACACTTTACTCCAGTTTACAAAATTTTGAAGAAGCGTGAGAATTTCAAATTATAGAATTATTATAAAGAGAAGGTGCATTCTGTAAACTTCACATGGTGTCGTGTACTAATTGTAGAATAACCACAATAAGAGAGAGCTTTTGAAATTGATTTTGCTATCATTACTTCTGAGGTAAAATTGTGCCTACATTGTATTAGTAGAGATACTAATGTCCTTTACCATCCAATATTAATATAAGCAATATTTAGTCATCAGCAAGTCAGAACAGCCAATTTAAATACCATATAGGAAATCTGAAAAAAAAAATACATTTGCAACACAACCCACCATCACAAAGTGAAGTATTGTTGACATTGATGCTGAAACCTGGATTGCAACCGCACACAAAGCTTCCGATTGTGTTGTTGCAGATTTGTTGACAGCTTGATGTGTAGGTTGCACATTCGTCAATGTCTGCAGGGAAAACAGAATTTGTCATATCAAGCACATGCTTAGCGTTAGCTGATACTCTGACAAAGAATTTCAGGAACGACAGTACAGTAGTAATACAAAGTGTAGAGTAGAGATACTCAGAAATATTTCCCTGTCATTATAAACATTGCCAAATCAGTGTCTGTGGCATACTTCACTATAATGAACATCAAACTTAAGTATCAAACTTTACTCCAGTTTACAAACTTTTGAAGAAGTGGCAGCATTTCAAATAATACAATTATTATAAAGTGAAGGTATATTATGTAAACTTCACATGGTGTTGTGTACTAATTGTAGAATAACCACGATAAGAGAGAGCATTTGAAATTGATTTTTCTATCATTACCTCAGAGGTAAAATTATGCCTACATTGATATCTAATATCCTTTACCATTCTAATATTAATATAAGCAATATTTAGTCATGAGCAAGTCAGAACAGCCAATTTAAATACCATATAGGAAATCTGAAAAAAATATATACATTTGGAACACAACCCACCATCACAAAGAGAAGTATTAGTGATGTTGATGCTGAAGCCTGGATTACAATCACACACAAAGCTTCCAATTGTGTTGTTGCAAATTTGCTGACAGTTTGATGTGTTGGTTGCACATTCATCGATGTCTGGAAGAAGAAAATGATAGATAGTATACATGTGAAACATCTAATTTTGATGTACGAGAGATTTCAGAAAGTTCTCGACAGTGGGAACACGCTGGATGGTGTTATAGCACTCCTATATATTTTTCTGTCATTACAAAACTAACCAAATAACAGCGAGTATGACACACTTTAAAACGTCGATAAATGGCATCGTATTTTCTTGATATTTTCAATTCTTTGTTGAAATTGTGCAATTATAATAAACTGCAGGTATGTATATTATGTAAATTTCACATGGTATCATGGACTAATTGTAGAATAAACACCATACGAATTAGCATTTCAAGTTGATTTTTATGTCATGAATTCTGACAACAAAATTACTGCTACACTGTAGTAGCAGAGATACAAAATGATATCCATTATTGCCCAAAATTTATATAACCAATGTTCACTCGTGAGTATGTCAGAACAGCAAATTTAAATACCAATTAATAAATCTGAAAAAAAAAACTTTTGGAACACAACCCACCATCACAAAGTGAAGTATTGTTGACATTGATGCTGAAACCTGGATTGCAACCGCACACAAAGCTTCCGATTGTGTTGTTACAGATTTGTTGACAGCTTGATGTGTTGGTTGCACATTCGTCGATGTCTGTAGGGAAAAGAGAAGATGTCATATCAAGCGCATGCTTAGCATTAGCTGATACTCTGACCAAGAATTTCAGGAAAGACAGTACAGTAGTAATACAAAGTGTAGAGTAGAGATACTCAGAAATATTTCCCTGTCATTATAAACATTGCCAAATCAGTGCCTGTGGCACACTTCACTATAATGAACATCACACTTTACTCCAGTTTACAAAATTTTGAAGAAGCGTGAGAATTTCAAATTATAGAATTATTATAAAGAGAAGGTGCATTCTGTAAACTTCACATGGTGTCGTGTACTAATTGTAGAATAACCACAATAAGAGAGAGCTTTTGAAATTGATTTTGCTATCATTACTTCTGAGGTAAAATTGTGCCTACATTGTATTAGTAGAGATACTAATGTCCTTTACCATCCAATATTAATATAAGCAATATTTAGTCATGAGCAAGTCAGAACAGCCAATTTAAATACCATATAGGAAATCTGAAAAAAAAAAATACATTTGCAACACAACCCACCATCACAAAGTGAAGTATTGTTGACATTGATGCTGAAACCTGGATTGCAACCGCACACAAAGCTTCCGATTGTGTTGTTGCAGATTTGTTGACAGCTTGATGTGTAGGTTGCACATTCGTCAATGTCTGCAGGGAAAACAGAATTTGTCATATCAAGCACATGCTTAGCGTTAGCTGATACTCTGACAAAGAATTTCAGGAACGACAGTACAGTAGTAATACAAAGTGTAGAGTAGAGATACTCAGAAATATTTCCCTGTCATTATAAACATTGCCAAATCAGTGTCTGTGGCATACTTCACTATAATGAACATCAAACTTAAGTATCAAACTTTACTCCAGTTTACAAACTTTTGAAGAAGCGGCCGCATTTCAAATAATACAATTTTTATAAAGTGAAGGTGCATTCTATAAACTTCACATGGTGTCGTGTACTATTGTAGAATAACCACGATAAGAGAGAGCATTTGAAATTGATTTTTCTATCATTACATCTGAGGTAAAATTATGCCTACATTGTATTAGTAGATATACTAATATCCTTTAACATCCAATATTAATATAAGCAATATTTAGTCATCAGCAAGTCAGAACAGCCAATTTAAATACCATATAGGAAATCTGAAAAAAAATATACATTTGGAACACAACCCACCATCACAAAGAGAAGTATTAGTGATGTTGATGCTGAAGCCTGGATTACAATCACACACAAAGCTTCCAATTGTGTTGTTGCAAATTTGCTGACAGTTTGATGTGTTGGTTGCACATTCATCGATGTCTGGAAGAAGAAAATGATAGATAGTATACATGTGAAACATCTAATTTTGATGTACGAGAGATTTCAGAAAGTTCTCGACAGTGGGAACACGCTGGATGGTGTTATAGCACTCCTATATATTTTTCTGTCATTACAAAACTAACCAAATAACAGCGAGTATGACACACTTTAAAACGTCGATAAATGGCATCGTATTTTCTTGATATTTTCAATTCTTTGTTGAAATTGTGCAATTATAATAAACTGCAGGTATGTATATTATGTAAATTTCACATGGTATCATGGACTAATTGTAGAATAAACACCATACGAATTAGCATTTCAAGTTGATTTTTATGTCATGAATTCTGACAACAAAATTACTGCTACACTGTAGTAGCAGAGATACAAAATGATATCCATTATTGCCCAAAATTTATATAACCAATGTTCACTCGTGAGTATGTCAGAACAGCAAATTTAAATACCAATTAATAAATCTGAAAAAAAAAACTTTTGGAACACAACCCACCATCACAAAGTGAAGTATTGTTGACATTGATGCTGAAACCTGGATTGCAACCGCACACAAAGCTTCCGACTGTGTTGTTGCAGATTTGTTGACAGCTTGATGTGTTGGTTGCACATTCGTCGATGTCTGTAGGGAAAAGAGAAGATGTCATATCAAGCGCATGCTTAGCATTAGCTGATACTCTGACCAAGAATTTCAGGAAAGACAGTACAGTAGTAATACAAAGTGTAGAGTAGAGATACTCAGAAATATTTCCCTGTCATTATAAACATTGCCAAATCAGTGCCTGTGGCACACTTCACTATAATGAACATCACACTTTACTCCAGTTTACAAAATTTTGAAGAAGCGTGAGAATTTCAAATTATAGAATTATTATAAAGAGAAGGTGCATTCTGTAAACTTCACATGGTGTCGTGTACTAATTGTAGAATAACCACAATAAGAGAGAGCTTTTGAAATTGATTTTGCTATCATTACTTCTGAGGTAAAATTGTGCCTACATTGTATTAGTAGAGATACTAATGTCCTTTACCATCCAATATTAATATAAGCAATATTTAGTCATCAGCAAGTCAGAACTGCCAATTTAAATACCATATAGGAAATCTGAAAAAAAAGTACATTTGCAACACAACCCACCATCACAAAGTGAAGTATTGTTGACATTGATGCTGAAACCTGGATTGCAACCGCACACAAAGCTTCCGATTGTGTTGTTGCAGATTTGTTGACAGCTTGATGTGTTGGTTGCACATTTGTCAATGTCTGCAGGGAAAACAGAATTTGTCATATCAAGCACATGCTTAGCGTTAGCTGATACTCTGACAAAGAATTTCAGGAACGACAGTACAGTAGTAATACAAAGTGTAGAGTAGAGATACTCAGAAATATTTCCCTGTCATTATAAACATTGCCAAATCAGTGTCTGTGGCATACTTCACTATAATGAACATCAAACTTAAGTATCAAACTTTACTCCAGTTTACAAACTTTTGAAGAAGCGGCCGCATTTCAAATAATACAATTATTATAAAGTGAAGGTGCATTCTATAAACTTCACATGGTGTCGTGTACTATTGTAGAATAACCACGATAAGAGAGAGCATTTGAAATTGATTTTTCTATCATTACATCTGAGGTAAAATTATGCCTACATTGTATTAGTAGATATACTAATATCCTTTAACATCCAATATTAATATAAGCAATATTTAGTCATCAGCAAGTCAGAACAGCCAATTTAAATACCATATAGGAAATCTGAAAAAAATATATACATTTGGAACACAACCCACCATCACAAAGAGAAGTATTAGTGATGTTGATGCTGAAGCCTGGATTACAATCACACACAAAGCTTCCAATTGTGTTGTTGCAAATTTGCTGACAGTTTGATGTGTTGGTTGCACATTCATCGATGTCTGGAAGAAGAAAATGATAGATAGTATACATGTGAAACATCTAATTTTGATGTACGAGAGATTTCAGAAAGTTCTCGACAGTGGGAACACGCTGGATGGTGTTATAGCACTCCTATATATTTTTCTGTCATTACAAAACTAACCAAATAACAGCGAGTATGACACACTTTAAAACGTCGATAAATGGCATCGTATTTTCTTGATATTTTCAATTCTTTGTTGAAATTGTGCAATTATAATAAACTGCAGGTATGTATATTATGTAAATTTCACATGGTATCATGGACTAATTGTAGAATAAACACCATACGAATTAGCATTTCAAGTTGATTTTTATGTCATGAATTCTGACAACAAAATTACTGCTACACTGTAGTAGCAGAGATACAAAATGATATCCATTATTGCCCAAAATTTATATAACCAATGTTCACTCGTGAGTATGTCAGAACAGCAAATTTAAATACCAATTAATAAATCTGAAAAAAAAAACTTTTGGAACACAACCCACCATCACAAAGTGAAGTATTGTTGACATTGATGCTGAAACCTGGATTGCAACCGCACACAAAGCTTCCGATTGTGTTGTTGCAGATTTGTTGACAGCTTGATGTGTTGGTTGCACATTCGTCGATGTCTGTAGGGAAAAGAGAAGATGTCATATCAAGCGCATGCTTAGCATTAGCTGATACTCTGACCAAGAATTTCAGGAAAGACAGTACAGTAGTAATACAAAGTGTAGAGTAGAGATACTCAGAAATATTTCCCTGTCATCATAAACATTGCCAAATCAGTGCCTGTGGCACACTTCACTATAATGAATATCACACTTTACTCCAGTTTACAAAATTTTGAAGAAGCGTGAGAATTTCAAATTATAGAATTATTATAAAGAGAAGGTGCATTCTGTAAACTTCACATGGTGTCGTGTACTAATTGTAGAATAACCACAATAAGAGAGAGCTTTTGAAATTGATTTTGCTATCATTACTTCTGAGGTAAAATTGTGCCTACATTGTATTAGTAGAGATACTAATGTCCATTACCATCCAATATTAATATAAGCAATATTTAGTCATCAGCAAGTCAGAACTGCCAATTTAAATACCATATAGGAAATCTGAAAAAAAAAATACATTTGCAACACAACCCACCATCACAAAGTGAAGTATTGTTGACATTGATGCTGAAACCTGGATTGCAACCGCACACAAAGCTTCCGATTGTGTTGTTGCAGATTTGTTGACAGTTTGATGTGTTGGTTGCACATTCATCGATGTCTGCAGGGAACAGAGAAGATGTCATATCAAGCACATGCTTAGCGTTAGCTGATACTCTGACAAAGAATTTCAGGAACGACAGTACAGCAGTAATACAAAGTGTAGAGTAGAGATACTCAGAAATATTTCCCTGTCATTATAAACATTGCCAAATCAGTGTCTGTGGCATACTTCACTATAATGAACATCAGCATCAAACTTTACTAATTGTAGAATAACCACGATAAGAGAGAGCATTTGAAATTGATTTTGCTATTGTTACTTCTGAGGTAAAATTATGCCTACATTGTATTAGTATAGATACTGATATCCTTTATCATCCAATATTAATATAAGCAATATTTAGTCATCAGCAAGTCAGGACAGCAAATTTAAATACCATATAGGAAATCTGAAAAAAAATATACATTTGGAACACAACCCACCATCACAAAGAGAAGTATTAGTGATGTTGATGCTGAAGCCTGGATTACAATCACACACAAAGCTTCCGATTGTGTTGTTGCAGGTTTGCTGACAGTTTGATGTGTTGGTTGCACATTCATCGATGTCTGGAAGTAAAAGAAGAAAATGATATATAGTATATATGTGAAACATCTGGCTTTGATGTACGAGAGATTTCAGAAGGTTCTGGACAGTGGGAACACGTTGAATGGTGATATAGCACTCCTATATATTTTTCTGTCATTACAAAACTAACCAAATCACGGCGTATATGATGCACTTTACAATATCAATAAATGGCATCGTATTTTCTTGATATTTGCAATTCTTTGTTGAAATTGTGCAATTATTATAAACTGCAGGTATGTATATTATGTAAATCTCACATGGTAGCGTGGAGTAGTTGTAGAATATACACCATACGATTTAGCATTTGAAGTTGATTTTTATGTCATGAATTCTGACAACAAAATTATTGCTCTGTAGTAGCAGAGATACAAAATGATATCCTATATTGTCCAATATTTATATAACCAATGTTCACTCATGAGCATGTCAGAACAGCAAATTTAAATACCATTTAATAAATCTGAAAAAATACGTTTGGAACACAACCCACCATCACAAAGTGATGTATTGTTGACATTGATGCTGAAACCTGGATTGCAACCGCACACAAAGCTTCCGATTGTGTTGTTGCAGATTTGTTGACAGTTTGATGTGTTGGTTGCACATTCATCGATGTCTGCAGGGAAAAGAGAAGATGTCATGTCAAGCGCATGCTTAGCATTAACTGATACTCTGACCAAGAATTTCAGGAAAGACAGTACAGCAGTAATACAAAGTGTAGAGTAGAGATACTCAGAAATATTTCCCTGTCATTATAAACATTGCCAAATCAGTGTCTGTGGCACACTTCACTATAATGAACATCAGCATCAAACTTTACTCCAGTTTACAAACTTTTGAAGAAGTGGCAGCATTTCAAATAATACAATTATTATAAAGTGAAGGTATATTATGTAAACTTCACATGGTGTTGTGTACTAATTGTAGAATAACCACGATAAGAGAGAGCATTTGAAATTGATTTTTCTATCATTACCTCAGAGGTAAAATTATGCCTACATTGATATCTAATATCCTTTACCATTCTAATATTAATATAAGCAATATTTAGTCATGAGCAAGTCAGAACAGCCAATTTAAATACCATATAGGAAATCTGAAAAAAATATATACATTTGGAACACAACCCACCATCACAAAGAGAAGTATTAGTGATGTTGATGCTGAAGCCTGGATTACAATCACACACAAAGCTTCCAATTGTGTTGTTGCAAATTTGCTGACAGTTTGATGTGTTGGTTGCACATTCATCGATGTCTGGAAGAAGAAAATGATAGATAGTATACATGTGAAACATCTAATTTTGATGTACGAGAGATTTCAGAAAGTTCTCGACAGTGGGAACACGCTGGATGGTGTTATAGCACTCCTATATATTTTTCTGTCATTACAAAACTAACCAAATAACAGCGAGTATGACACACTTTAAAACGTCGATAAATGGGATCGTATTTTCTTGATATTTTCAATTCTTTGTTGAAATTGTGCAATTATAATAAACTGCAGGTATGTATATTATGTAAATTTCACATGGTATCATGGACTAATTGTAGAATAAACACCATACGAATTAGCATTTCAAGTTGATTTTTATGTCATGAATTCTGACAACAAAATTACTGCTACACTGTAGTAGCAGAGATACAAAATGATATCCATTATTGCCCAAAATTTATATAACCAATGTTCACTCGTGAGTATGTCAGAACAGCAAATTTAAATACCAATTAATAAATCTGAAAAAAAAAACTTTTGGAACACAACCCACCATCACAAAGTGAAGTATTGTTGACATTGATGCTGAAACCTGGATTGCAACCGCACACAAAGCTTCCGATTGTGTTGTTGCAGATTTGTTGACAGCTTGATGTGTTGGTTGCACATTCGTCGATGTCTGTAGGGAAAAGAGAAGATGTCATATCAAGCGCATGCTTAGCATTAGCTGATACTCTGACCAAGAATTTCAGGAAAGACAGTACAGTAGTAATACAAAGTGTAGAGTAGAGATACTCAGAAATATTTCCCTGTCATTATAAACATTGCCAAATCAGTGCCTGTGGCACACTTCACTATAATGAATATCACACTTTACTCCAGTTTACAAAATTTTGAAGAAGCGTGAGAATTTCAAATTATAGAATTATTATAAAGAGAAGGTGCATTCTGTAAACTTCACATGGTGTCGTGTACTAATTGTAGAATAACCACAATAAGAGAGAGCTTTTGAAATTGATTTTGCTATCATTACTTCTGAGGTAAAATTGTGCCTACATTGTATTAGTAGAGATACTAATGTCCATTACCATCCAATATTAATATAAGCAATATTTAGTCATCAGCAAGTCAGAACTGCCAATTTAAATACCATATAGGAAATCTGAAAAAAAAAATACATTTGCAACACAACCCACCATCACAAAGTGAAGTATTGTTGACATTGATGCTGAAACCTGGATTGCAACCGCACACAAAGCTTCCGATTGTGTTGTTGCAGATTTGTTGACAGCTTGATGTGTTGGTTGCACATTCGTCAATGTCTGCAGGGAAAACAGAATTTGTCATATCAAGCACATGCTTAGCGTTAGCTGATACTCTGACAAAGAATTTCAGGAACGACAGTACAGCAGTAATACAAAGTGTAGAGTAGAGATACTCAGAAATATTTCCCTGTCATTATAAACATTGCCAAATCAGTGTCTGTGGCATACTTCACTATAATGAACATCAGCATCAAACTTTACTAATTGTAGAATAACCACGATAAGAGAGAGCATTTGAAATTGATTTTGCTATTGTTACTTCTGAGGTAAAATTATGCCTACATTGTATTAGTATAGATACTGATATCCTTTATCATCCAATATTAATATAAGCAATATTTAGTCATCAGCAAGTCAGGACAGCAAATTTAAATACCATATAGGAAATCTTAAAAAAAATATACATTTGGAACACAACCCACCATCACAAAGAGAAGTATTAGTGATGCTGATGCTGAAGCCTGGATTACAATCACACACAAAGCTTCCGATTGTGTTGTTGCAGGTTTGCTGACAGTTTGATGTGTTGGTTGCACATTCATCGATGTCTGGAAGTAAAAGAAGAAAATGATATATAGTATATATGTGAAACATCTGGCTTTGATGTACGAGAGATTTCAGAAGGTTCTGGACAGTGGGAACACGTTGAATGGTGATATAGCACTCCTATATATTTTTCTGTCATTACAAAACTAACCAAATCACGGCGTATATGATGCACTTTACAATATCAATAAATGGCATCGTATTTTCTTGATATTTGCAATTCTTTGTTGAAATTGTGCAATTATTATAAACTGCAGGTATGTATATTATGTAAATCTCACATGGTAGCGTGGAGTAGTTGTAGAATATACACCATACGATTTAGCATTTGAAGTTGATTTTTATGTCATGAATTCTGACAACAAAATTATTGCTCTGTAGTAGCAGAGATACAAAATGATATCCTATATTGTCCAATATTTATATAACCAATGTTCACTCATGAGCATGTCAGAACAGCAAATTTAAATACCATTTAATAAATCTGAAAAAATACGTTTGGAACACAACCCACCATCACAAAGTGATGTATTGTTGACATTGATGCTGAAACCTGGATTGCAACCGCACACAAAGCTTCCGATTGTGTTGTTGCAGATTTGTTGACAGTTTGATGTGTTGGTTGCACATTCATCGATGTCTGCAGGGAAAAGAGAAGATGTCATGTCAAGCGCATGCTTAGCATTAACTGATACTCTGACCAAGAATTTCAGGAAAGACAGTACAGCAGTAATACAAAGTGTGGTGTAGAGATATTCAGAAATATTTCCCTGTCATTATAAACATTGCCAAATCAGTGTCTGTGGCATACTTCACTATAATGAACATCAGCATCAAACTTTACTCCAGTTTACAAACTTTTGAAGAAGTGGCAGCATTTCAAATAATACAATTATTATAAAGTGAAGGTATATTATGTAAACTTCACATGGTGTTGTGTACTAATTGTAGAATAACCACGATAAGAGAGAGCATTTGAAATTGATTTTTCTATCATTACCTCAGAGGTAAAATTATGCCTACATTGATATCTAATATCCTTTACCATTCTAATATTAATATAAGCAATATTTAGTCATGAGCAAGTCAGAACAGCCAATTTAAATACCATATAGGAAATCTGAAAAAAATATATACATTTGGAACACAACCCACCATCACAAAGAGAAGTATTAGTGATGTTGATGCTGAAGCCTGGATTACAATCACACACAAAGCTTCCAATTGTGTTGTTGCAAATTTGCTGACAGTTTGATGTGTTGGTTGCACATTCATCGATGTCTGGAAGGAAAAGAAGTTAATGATATATAGTATACATGTGAAACATCTACCTTTGATGTGCGAGAGCTTTCAGAAAGTTCTCAACAGTGGGAACACACTGTATGGTGTTATAGCACTCTTATATATTTTTCTGTCATTACAAAACTAACCAAATAACAGCCTGTATGTCGCATTTTACAATGTCGATAAATGGCATCGTATTTTCTTTTTTTTTTCTTTTTTTCCTTTTTTTTCCCTAAACTAACATGGGCAATAATACCAGTTTATATGAGTATGATAGTGTCAAAAACTCCGGAACTCCATACCAGAACAAGAATAAAAAAAGAAAATGTCTGGAAGAGGCCAAATTAATTCAAATGAAAGTGTCGAATGAACGGTCCCCAAGTTTCTTCAAAATTAATTGATGAATCGAAAATAGTACTTCCAATTTTTTCTAAACTCAGACAAGAGATAGTTTGAGAAAACCACTGAAATGTGGTAGGAGGATTTACTTCTTTCAATTTTGTAATATAGACCTTCTGGCCATTAATGTTACAAAGGCGATCATTCGTCTAATTGAAGGGGAAAGTCGACTACCATCCTCATTTGGTATACCAAAAATTGCAGTAATAAAATGAGGTTGTAAATCAATATTCCAAATTGAGGAAATGGTAGCAAATATGTCATTCCAATAGTTATGTAAAGTGGAACATGACCAAAACATGTGGGTCAATGAGGCCACATCTGAATGACATCTGTCACATTGAGGGTTAATATGAGAATAGAATCGAGCAAGCTTATCTTTAGACATATGAGCTCTATGTACGACCTTAAATTGTATTAAAGCATGTTTAGCACATATAGAAGAAGAATTAACCATTTGTAAAATTTTTTCCCATTTTTCTGTTGATATATTATATTGAAGTTCTTTTTCCCACTCTTGTTTAATTCTACCTGATATTTCTGGTTGTATCTTCATAATCCTATTATAAATAAAAGCCACTAATCCTTTCTGACAAGGATTCAGGGTAAAAATCATGTCTGAAAAGTCTATCAAAGTTGAATTGGGAAAGGACGGTAAAACTTTATATTAAAAATTTCTAATTTGTAAATTTCTAAAAAGATTAGATTTAGGTAATTTATGTATTTTCTTGATATTTTCAATTCTTTGTTGAAATTGTGCAATTATTATAAACTGCAGGTATGTATATTATGTAAATCTCACATGGCAGCATGGAGTAATCGTAGAATAAACACCATAAGATTTAGCATTTCAAGTTGATTTTTATGTCATGAATTCTGACAACAAAATTACGGCTACACTGTAGTAGCAGAGATACAAAATGATATCCATTATTGCCCAAAATTTATATAACCAATGTTCACTCGTGAGTATGTCAGAACAGCAAATTTAAATACCAATTAATAAATCTGGAAAAAAAAACTTTTGGAACACAACCCACCATCACAAAGTGAAGTATTGTTGACATTGATGCTGAAACCTGGATTACAACGGCACACAAAGCTTCCGATTGTGTTGTTGCAGATTTGCTGACAGTCTGATGTGTTGGTTGCACATTCATCAATGTCTACAGTAAAAGAAGAAACAAATTTCAATCAATTGTATCAAATACTCTAATGTCTCTTTTGTTTTTGCCATGTGAAACATTATTTCTTAATAGCATCAAATACCAGTGTCTGATGTGACATTATGGACACAGGACAATCAGTATATCTGCCTTTCTCAATGTTACCTGATTTTTCATCGTCAACAGCAGGCAGATTAGTGCTCCATTGAAAACTGCAACTTGACTTTTTAATTTGTTCTCTCGTTCCTGAACCGTCCATTTATTTCTGACTGCCCAATGATCTCATTGCATGCTCCCTAAGATGCTGCAACGTTTGCAAGTTTCACCATTCAATGATCTGGTTTATGTGAGCCAATGTCTCAACAGTGACACTATTTATTCGGCCAGACAGGTTTCTCTTTTTGACAATGCAATTCTGTTTACACTCACTTTCAATCCTGCCTGCAACTTACTTTCATGTCGGTCTGCTGTTTCCATTGATACAGTAATTTCAGCTGCTCTTTCAACTGTAAGGTTAATATCACGTAAGGACAATATCATTTGTCTTTGCCAGCTGAATCCTCGTCTCTTTCTACGTCTGAGTTCCTGATGAGTCCTTTCAGTCCCACAATATTCAGTACTGAATATTGTTTCCTTTCTAAATTTATTTGGCATTGCATATAATAACCACCATCGTTTACGATACCCATGGCTAAGCCAATCATTGCCATGACAGGACATTCAAGTATGAACCAGCTTTTTCTACAATTGAAATGGAAGTTCATCAATTGGTATTCTCAGATTCACATCTAAATTTTTTGCTGCTAGATCACTCTACGGAAAATATCTTTAAACACTAACTTTTAATAGCCGTCCTACTGTAGAAAATCACTGCAGTGACGGCTCGGAGATAATGTATAGAGATTCAATTCCAGTTATCAAGATGACTGAATTTTGTTTTCTTTCAAGGAAATAATCAGCTTGAACTGGAGGCAATTGTCAAACTCAGTAACATTGTATTTGTGAATTCCTACCATCACAAATTGAAAGGCAGGTTGTGTTGGTACAAATGATTTCTTTTTTCATCCAATACTAATGTGAACAATTTCATTTTAGAAAGTGTAAGAGATGACACTTTCAATATAATTTCAAAGATCTTGAGAAAATAGTTATCAGGAAAATTTATTACCATCACAAAGGGAATTATCGGTGACGTTGAGGCTGAAGCCTGGATTGCAACCGCACACAAAGCTTCCGATTGTGTTGTTGCAGGATTGCTGACAGTTTGATGTGTTGGTTGCACATTCGTCAATGTCTGGAAGGAAAAGAAGAAAATGATGTATAGTATATATGTGAAACACCTGCCTTTGATGTACGAGAGATTTCAGAAAGTTCTCGACAGTGGGAACACGCTGGATGGTGTTATAGCACTCCTATATATTTTTCTGATCATTACAAAACTAACCAAATAACAGCGAGTATGACGCACTTTAAAACATCGATAAATGGCATTGTATCTTCTTGATATTTGCAATTCTTTGTTGAAATTGTGCAATTATTATAAACTGCAGGGATGTATATTATGTAAATCTCACATGGTAGCATGGAGAAATTGTAGAATAAACAGCATACGATTTAGCATTTCAAGTTGATTTTTATGTCATGAATTCTGACAACAAAATTACTGCTACACTGTAGTAGCAGAGATACAAAATGATATCCATTATTGTCCAATATTTATATAACCAATGTTCACTCATGAGCATGTCAGAACAGCAAATTTAAATACCATTTAATAAATCTGAAAAAAAAACGTTTGGAACACAACCCACCATCACAAAGTAAAGTATTGTTGACATTGATGCTGAAACCTGGATTGCAAACACACACAAAGCTTCCGATTGTGTTGTTGCAGATTTGTTGACAGTTTGATGTGTTGGTTGCACATTCGTCGATGTCTGCAGGGAAAAGAGAAGATGTCATATCAAGCGCATACATAGCATTAGCTGATACTCTGACCAAGAATTTCAGGAAAGACAGTACAGTAGTAATACTAAGTGTGGAGAATAGCTACTCAGAAATATTTCCCTGTCATTATAAACATTGCCAAATCAGTGTCTGTGGCATACTTCACTATAATGAACATCAGAATCAAACTTTACTCCAGTTTACAAACTTTTGATAAAGCGGCATAATTTCAAATAATACAATTATTATAAAGTGAAGGTATATTATGTAAACTTCACATGGTGTCGTGTACTAATTGTAGAATCACCACGATAAGAGAGAGCATTTGAAATTGATTTTTCTATCATTACTTCTGAGGTAAAATTATGCCTACATTGTAGTAGTAGAGATACTAATATCCTTTTTCATCCAATGTTAATATAAGCAATATTTAGTCATCAGCAAGTCAGAACAGCCAATTTAAATACCATATAGGAAATCTGAAAAAAATATACATTTGGAACACAACCCACCATCACAAAGAGAAGTATTAGTGATGTTTATGCTGAAGCCTGGATTACAATCACACACAAAGCTTCCGATTGTGTTGTTGCAGATTTGCTGACAGTTTGATGTGTTGGTTGCACATTCATCAATGTCTACAGAAAAAGAAGAACCAAACTTCAATCAATTGTATCAAATACACTAATGTCTCTTATGTTTTTGCCATGTGAAACATTATTTCTTAATAGCATCAAATACCTGTGTCTGATGTGACATTATGGACACAGGACAATCAGTATATCTGCCTTTCTCAATGTTACCTGATTTTTCATCGTCAACAGCAGGCAGATTAGCGTTCCATTCAAAACTGCAACTTGACTTTTTAATTTGTTCTCTCGTTCCTGAACCGTCCATTTATTTCTGTCTGCCCAACGATCTCATTGCATGCTCCCTAAGATGCTGCAACGTTTGCAAGTTTCACCATTCAATGATCTGGTTTATGTAAGCCCATGTCTCAACAGTGACACTATTTATTCGGCCAGGCAGGTTTCTCTTTTGGACAATGTTATGATCCCAGCACCCTCCTTTGTGAGAATCGCAAGAGCACTAGTTGAGGGGGGGTTAGTAGACCCAGGAAGTGAGAGAGAGAGAGACGTGCCGAATACCGCGTTCCAAAATATGGTGACATTGACTATTGTCTCATGGAGACCACGTGAAAAGCCCTCGGGCAAAGTGGGCTGGTTGAGAGAGAGATTGCAGCATCCCAACCTGATTGAGACCTGCGACCCCGTGCGGAAGTATAAAGGAGGGTCTGGGGGGGGCGACAGCCCCTTCAGACGCACCAAGAAGACACGATAGCGATCCCGTGCTAGCAGGAAGCCATTTTGAAGAAAGCCACGTGCATTCCGTTTCTCCTTTGCCTGGGGAGCGGGTGGTTGATAGCACCGAAAAGGACTTCGAACTAACAATGGGGAACCAACGTTCCCCTGATTCAACGGAGTTGCTTCATAAAGACCCGGGCAAGTCTTCCTTTTCTCACCAATCTCTCTCTCTCTGTCGCAACACGTGAAACCCAGCGATTCCCAAAAGGCTGAAGTCTGCAGACTTCTGAGTGACTTTTATATTTCGAACGGACAAAATATTATTCCCTAGACAACAGTAGAACTTATTTCTTAATGAGGATTATTACTATACCCGCGCTTTAGATTGAGTATTGTTATGATCCCAGCCCCCTCCTTTGTGAGAATCGCAAGAGCATCCGTCGAGGGGGGCGTCAGTAGACCCAGTAGGAGAGAGAGAGAGAGAGAAATGTGCCAAATTGCACGTCCCACCCGGGATGCAGAATAAGACGACAGCGACTATTGTCTCATGGAGACCACGTGAAAAGCCCTTGGGCAAGGTGGGCTGGTTGAGAGAGAGAGCGTGCATCATCCCAACCTGATTGACACCTGCGACCCCGTGAGGAAGTATAAATGAGAGTCTCAGGGGGACAGCCCCTCAGACGCACCAAGAAGACACGAGAGAGTGTTCCCGCAGCAGCGGGAAGCCATTCTGAAAGAAGCCACATGCGTTAGATTCCGGGATTGGAATTTGTGGCTGGAATCACAGAAAAACGCTTTTAACTAACATCAGGGAGAGGGAACCAACGCTCCCCCGATTTCACGGAAGCCTCATCAAGACTCGGCAAGTTCTTTCTCTTCTCCCCAATCTCTCTCTCTCTCGGTCGCCCCACGTGAAACCCAGCGATTTTCAAAAGGCTGAGGCCTGCAGATTTCTGAATGACTTTTTATATTTTCCAATGGACAAAAAAATATTATCCCCTAGACAACAGCCGAGATTACTTCTTAATGATGATTATGACTATACCCGCGCTTTAGATTGCGTATTGCTGATGTACATTATCTGAATGTTTGCATTAACCTTACTTTTGTGCCCCTTTTTAAATAAAAACGTTTTGAAAATAGTGACATCAGACTTCAACGGACCTCTCTATCTTTGCTGGTAAGTTCTCCAATTACGGGATTCCGTAACAGTATTGACGACGTGCTTTATCTGAATGTTTGTATTAACCTTACTTTTGTGCCCCTTTATAAATAAAAACGTTTGAAAATAGTGCCATCAGACTTTAACGGACCTCTCTATCTTTGCTGGTAAGTGATCCAGTTACGGGATACGTAACAACTTGGGTTTCTCGTCTCGGGATTTGACACCAAATTGGGAGGCCAGTGAATCTGGCTTGTAAGTCTAAAACTTGAATCTGGTTACGCGGGTAGCCAGACGGGAAACCAGCAAAGATGGACGTGGGTGAATTTATGAAAAACCCGACTGTGAGACTAGACTAGAGGCGGCCACCAAATCAGACTTGTTAAATTTGGTGAAGGTGTTGAACCTCGCAGAAGTGAGGTCGTCCATGAAAAAGCGGGAGGTGCGAAGGGCCATAACTCAGTATTACATTGGGAGGAATGTGTTTGAAGCTGAGGTATTGGGAGATATCCCTGAAAAGGTACCATCAAGTGGGACGGTTCAGTTAGAGGTGGAGAAATTAAGGTTGGAACATGAAATTAAATTAAAAGAGCTGGAAGCGGCTGAGAGAGAGAAAGAAAGGGCTGAGAGAGAAAGGGAGCAGGCGTTCCACCTAAAGGAGCTAGAGGCGACACGGGACCATGAGCTCCAACTAAAGGGGTTAGAGGTGAAAAAGGAGCAGGACCAAGCTGAGAGGCAAAGACAGCATGAAATTCAGCTAAAGGAGCTAGAAGCAGCCGTGAAAGAGAAGGAAAAGCAGAGAGAGTATGAGGAGTAAGAGAAACAGAGGAAACATGACTGGGAGATGGAGAAGGTAAGGAACGAGCAAAGAGATCAAGGGTTAGACCGAGCGGAGCGGTTTAATGTTAGTAGGGAGTTGAGATTGGTACCTCCGTTCGAGGAGACAGATGTTGATAGTTATTTCTTGCTTTTTGAAAAGGTGGCAGTAAATCAGAAGTGGCCAAAAGAGCAGTGGGTGGCGTTATTACAAAGTGTGTTAAGGGCATATGCAGCGTTGTCCCTGAAGGAGGGAGAAGCGGAGAATTATGCTGACGTAAAGGAGGCCATTCTCCGGACTTACGAATTGGTACCTGAGGCCTATAGACAAAAGTTTAGAAATTTAAGGAAAGGATGGAATCAAACGTATACAGAGCTAGCCCATGAGAAGGGGGTGCTCTTGGACCACTGGTGCACCGCGGAAAGGGTGGACGAGGATTATGGGCGTCTCAGAGTGTTACTGTTGATTGAGGAATTTAAAGGTTGTGTTCCGGAGGAGATCCGGATGTATTTGAATGAAAGGCCAACTCGGTCCATCTCAGAATTTGCTAGGTTCACAGATGAATATGCCCTAACTCACAAGGCAAAGGTTTCCTCGAATAAAAGTTTCCAGAGAGACCGTGGGAACGATCGAGGAAGTCCGCCGAGTGAGGCAGAGGTCCCGCCGGGAGCTAGTGGTAAGGTTGAGGGGGAAGGGCAAGACAGCCAGAGATTTCCGGGCTTGACCTGTTTTAATTGTGGAAGGGGAGGACATATTGCATCTCGGTGCTTTGCTCCGAGAAAGGAGCCAGAGAAAGGGACAGCAGCTGTCCCTATCGGGCGTGCAGTGGTAGTCAGAGAATCGGCAAGAGGGTGCCGGGTAAGCAGAGTGCGCGAGGGGTCTGAGATTTATCTGTCACACAGCAACGTGTCTTTGAGGGAGGGGGACCCACCAATTCCAGTACGGATTTGGAGAGACACGGGGGCGGAGCTATCATTGATTAGCCTAAAGGTGTTAAAATTCGGACCTCCGACAGGAGAGGTAGCCCTGAGAGGCATAGGAAAATGGACCGAAGTGGTACCCTTGCATAGGGTCCTTCTAGATTGTGAGTTGGTGTCGGGACCAGTGGAGCTGGGGGTCCTGCCGGAGTTGCCAGGGGAAGGCGTGGATGTCCTTCTAGGGAACGACCTAGCGGGTGGGAAGATGTGGGGTGCAGCCGTGAAGCTGACCACCCAGCCTGCGAGGGTTGAGGCCACTCCCTCAGATCCTAAGATCTATACCGCCTGCGCGGTCACTCGCAGCCTGTCGAGAGCGGCAGCTGAGAACGGGAGCAGTTTAAAATCGGCCAGTTTTGATTTGGCCGAGACGTCTTTACCGACCCTGTGCCACAGGGGTTCAAGGGGTGGTAAGACGAAGAGTAGTAAAGTGAAAGGGGGTAAGGGAGAGGAGGTAGATCTGCCCTTAGCGAAGAAAAATGTCCTGGAGGTAGGAAATAAAGATGAGAAACAGATAAAGCTGTTAAATAGTCCAGAGTTGGACATGGATGATCTATCTGGTTTGGCAGAATTGTTTGAAGAAGTTGAGAGTTCTAAAGGTGTTCCCGATAATGAGATGAGGGCAGTCCTAGAGGGAACAGGTATCCTTGCCTTGAGGAAGTCTGCTGAAAAGGCCCAGGAGGTTGTTTCAGCTCGCAGGGTTGCGCCTTCCCCGGGTGGGAGCTGCCCAGAGAGTAACTGGGAGGATCGGGAGAAGTTAGAATTTGAAAAAGGCACGGGTGTTGAAAGCCTGGAAGAGGCCAATGTTCCTTTTGAGTGTGTCCGAGATGGGGATGCACGAGGTGCTGAACCTGGTAACGGAGCTCAGAAGAAGTCTAAGGTATCTGATTCAGTGGACCGGGGCGGCTGTCCTTGTGGGTCAGATAGACTTGGTTCAGTGGAAAAAGGGTTAACCTTGGTAACCGGGGGAAGTGTGAATTCCCCGGTGTTTGTACTCAAAGGTGGGTTCAAAGTTAATGCCGAATTTAAGAATGGGGGGATGAGGATTATTATTGAAGGAAACGGAAAGTCTGTAGTTCCCAAATCGAAGTAAGAAATCTTAAACCTGGCAGATCACTCACAGAGTGAGCCGGGAGATAGCGGGGCCCCCACTCTATTGTTGTGCCAGGATGGGGTATGAAGAGGCCGCATTCGAAATGCTACTTGAACAAAGAGTTCGAATTAAAAACCAATAGCCTGAAGGGTACTGACAAAAGGGCCAGCCACCTGGGTAAGATTAAAGAATTGGGTGGAAATGGTCTAAGTTTGGGGCATGGTGTTGATAAAATAATCCCGATGACCGAGGCGGGTGGGAGTTCACCACGCCAAATTACTCAAGTTCCCCACGGGGGGGCTCGCCGAAAAAGAGATGACGGTTAATGGGGATGCCATTTTTAAACAGCCAAGCAGGTTGAACAGGTTTCGCCAAGGCCTGTGAATAATAAAGACAGCCCCTTTGGAGACCTGCCGGTTAAGTAAAACGACCGAAATGATTAGTATTCGCATAAACTTTTGTAGATGCACCTAAGCTAAGATCACACCTCCTTAGTTTTGTTGCTGAAGAAAAATAAATAGGTGGTTATTGAATTGAAGTCTGATGCTACAAGACTTTAGTACGGTACGCGATGTTAAGATATTAAAGAAAGGGACACTGTAATCGTTAACTGTTTAGATACTGACTTCAATATATAACGGTAGTACTCTGTGAAAAGAAAAGCTTGTGTATTGTGTTAGATTCAAAAATCCTGTAAGACTGTGTACCACTCCGTTTTAACCGCTGGTAAAAACGTTTTTAAGAGGGGAGGTGTTATGATCCCAGCCCCCTCCTTTGTGAGAATCGCAAGAGCACTAGTTGAGGGGGTGTCAGTAGACCCAGGAAGTGGGAGAGAGAGAGACGTGCTGAATACCGCGTTCCACCGGGATGCAAAATAAGGCGACAGTGACTATTGTCTCATGGAGACCACGTGAAAAGCCCTCGGGCAAGGTGGGCTGGTTGAGAGAGAGATTGCATCATCCCAACCTGATTGAGACCAGCGACCCCGTGCGGAAGTATAAAGGAGGGTCTGGGGGGGACAGCCCCTTCAGACGCACCAAGAAGACACGATAGGGATCCCGTGCTAGTGGGAAGCCATTTTGAAGAAAGCCACGTGCGTTCCGTTTCTCCTTTTCCTGGGGAGCGGGTGGCTGATAACACCGAAAAGGACTTCGACCTAACAACGGGGAACCAACGCTCCCCTGATTCAACGGAGTTGCTTCATAAAGACCCGGGCAAGTCTTCCTTTTCTCACCAATCTCTCTCTCTCTGTCGCAACACGTGAAACCCAGCGATTCCCAAAAGGCTGAAGCCTGCAGACTTCTGAGTGACTTTTATATTTCCAATGGACAAAATATTATCCCCTAGGAAGACCGTGGGAAACGCTCATGGATTGAGTACTGTTTTGGATTCGCTCTACAGCCTTTACTTTTTTTTTAACCTTTGATCACCCTTATTCAGCTTATTTTTACCTATACCGAAAGTTCCTTTGTTATTTTTTTTAACTTACTGATAAGAGTTTGTCGTGAATTTTTGAAGATATGCAAACAAAAATGTCTCTCAGGTCTAAAGGATGGGAACCTGGACGCAATCCGAACGGTAACGGAAAGAAGCAGGCTCTGCCACAACACACTCAATTAACTTATGAATTGTTTATGGAGGTTTTGGACAAAAAATTTGATGAACTACAACAATTTTTTAAAAAAGATATAAAGGCTTTTCAAGATTACATGGTTAAGACGGATTCAGTAATTAACCAGCAGCAAGCTCTTATCGTATCTCTGCAAGAAGGTGCTCGGAAACGAGATTTGACTATTGAAAAACTGCAACAGGATTTAATTTCAACGATTAAACTGATGGAAGCACTTAAAGCCAAGAGTGACGATTTTGAGAATCGGTCCAGAAGACAGAACCTACGTATACTTGGTCTTCCAGACGGCATAGAAAAGATGACCCTTCGAAATATTTTGCTCAACTATTAAAAGAAGCGTTCCCGTCGATTTTCCCAAACAACCCTCCTTTATTGGATCGAGCTCATAGAATTCAGCGTCGATCATCGAGTGCTACAGATAAACCTTCGGTTGTAATTGTCCGGTTTCATTATGTACACAACAAGGAACAACTTATTCATGCAGCTCGTCGGGCAGGATTGGTTAAATTTCAAGAATACTACTTCCATTTGGTTGAAGACTTTAGTCCGGATCTTTTTAAAAAAAAGGCTTCTTTTCAAACCGTTGATGGCTGAATGTTATGAGAAAAATCGAAACCTGCGCTCCTATACCCTGCGAAGCTTCGAATCTCTCGTCAGGTTTTTCTTTCAACTTCAGAAGCAAGAAGTTATCTGGAGAAGAACTTCCCTACTGCTACAGACACCAGTCTCTAATAAATGAACAATTCTGATCGTGTAAGATGGTTCTCGATTTCTTAAACCAGAATTAACCTCTGGTTATTGGTGTAGGTTTATCCTATACTTTATACTTAAGTTTAAGTGTGTTTATGTCATATCAATTGCTTTGTCTTATTCACTTTAACCATTATACTATATTCTTGTCTATTAACTTTGTTCCTTCGAAGGTATATTTTTAACCCTTTGAAGGTGAATTCTTTTTGATTAAGATGGTGGTTTTTTGAAAAAGATTTTTGCTTCTGTTTAAGATGGCGTTATTTTTTTTTTCTTTCGTCTTCTTCCTACAATGCATCGCTTATCATAGCTTAAATATTTTTTGTTTTGTTTGGGCTAGAGCCCGATTTATAAGTTTTTAGTGACTATATTCTTATTTTTTACAACTAACTATATTTAGAAATATGGTTTTTAGTATAGCGATTTTAATTTTTAAAGTTGGGGTGGTTTTTTATATATATCCTTTATATACGGAGTGGTCTTTCGCTGACATAGGGTTAGAATTAGTCTCATTTTTTCCTTTTTCAAGCCATATTTTGGCTTTTTCTCTTTTTCTGGGGGGGTGGGGGGATCGTCTGTTTTCTAATTTTATTTTTTTTCATCAGTTTGTGTTAGTTTTTTCATTTGGGCTGTTTTTGAACTTCAAATATGTCTGTGTTGTCGTCACTTCCGGGTCCTCTCTTTACTTTTGTTCCTCTTCCGGGTGCATGAGTTTACAAGTTGGTTAACCCTTTCTATACCAAAGGGTTGATTTTAGAATTATGGTTCAGACCATTAATTTTGTGTCTTGGAATACTAATGGTTTAAATCATCCAATTAAACGAAAGAAGATTTTCAAAGTATTCCAAAGACTTAATGCTCATATCATTTTTGTACAAGAAACTCATGTGAGGAAGGAGGACAAATCTTGATTTTTTAGGTTCAACTCTATCATACAAATTTGAATGCTAAAGTAAAAGGAGTTTCAATTTTTATTGACTCCTCTATTCCATTTGTTCAACATGATATCTTTTCAGATCTGAATGGTAGATTTTTGTTAATTACGGGTTTACTTTGTAATAAAAAGGTTGCTTTGGTTAATGTTTATGCTCCAAATGTGGATTGTCCTGACTTTTTTAAGTCCTTATTTACTTCTTTACCCAATTTAAATGAATATAAGTTAATAATGGGTGGTGACTTTAATTGTTGTTTAAATCCTTTAATGGATAAATCGTTATCTATTCGGACTTTACCTAATAAGTCGGCCATTTGTATTAACTCTTTTTTGACTGATAATGGAGTTTTTGATGTTTGGAGATTTCGGCATCCTAACGACAAAGAGTTTTCTTTTTTCTCACATGTCTATCACTCTTATTCGAGAATTGATTATTTTTTTGTAGACTCTTGTTTTATTCCATCAGTAATTGGTTGTAATTATGATATTATAGCTATCTCTGACCATGCTCCATTAATACTTTCTATGAAATTTACGGATACAGTTTCTAATGCCAGACAATGGCGATTTGACTCTACCTTGTTGCAGGACTCGGACTTTATTAAATTTATGAAGGAGCAGATCGATTTCTTCTTTTCAACTAATTCCACAGATGATATCTCCTGCGGAACACTTTGGGACACTTTTAAAGCGTATATACGTGGACAGATTATCTCTTACTCCGTTGGTTTGAGAAAACGTACTAAGAAGGAAACTCTTTTATTGGTCAATAAAATTAAAGAGATTGATAAGAAATATTCGATTACTCCTAGTAAGGAGCTTTACAAACAAAGGGTTGAACTTCAAATGGAACATAGTTTATTACTTACATCCTCGATTGAAAATCAATTAATGAAAACCAGATCTGATTTTTATATCCATAGTGATAAATCTGGTAAACTGTTAGCTAGTCAATTGAAGAATGCTTTGGTTAAACGTCAAATCACTAAGATTCGTCAGCAGAATGGGAATTTTACAGTTAATCATGATGAGATAAATAAGGCATTTCAAGACTTCTATGCCTCCCTGTATCAATCTGAATTCCCTCAGGATCGTAATACCATGTGTGATTTTCTTGGGAAATTAAATTTCCCAAGATTATCATCTGATGCTCTTTCAATATTGGATACTCCTATTACAGATGTAGAAATTAAAGGGGCTATTTCCTCAATGAATTCTGGGAAAGCACCGGGTCCAGATGGT
Organism: Hypanus sabinus; assembly: GCF_030144855.1. Classification (NCBI taxonomy): domain Eukaryota; kingdom Metazoa; phylum Chordata; class Chondrichthyes; order Myliobatiformes; family Dasyatidae; genus Hypanus; species Hypanus sabinus. The sequence goes on from NC_082707.1 coordinate 38,704,931, forward strand.
TATACAGTAGAATTTTTAAAAAATTTTTCCGCGACTCTTTCCCCTTGGTTATGTAATGTTTTTGAGGAAGCAATTAGATTGGGGAATTTGCCACAATCTTTTTATAGAGCTTCCATTTCTCTAATATTGAAGAAAGATAAAGACTCTACTGATTGTGCATCCTATAGACCAATATCTTTATTGAATATAGACTCCAAGATTTTTTCAAAGTTACTGGCATCTAGATTGGAGAAGGTATTACCCAAAATTATTTCAGAAGATCAAACCGGTTTTATTAAAAATCGCTATTCTTTTTTCAACTAGGAGATTACTGAATATTGTTTATACTCCCTCCCATGACATTTCAGAATGCGTGATTTCATTAGATGCGGAGAAAGCATTTGATAGAGTTGAATGGCCTTACTTATTTAATGTGTTGGAGAAGTTTAATTTTAGTCCGATATTTATATCTTGGGTTAAATTGATTTATCACACTCCAGTAGCCTCAGTGTTTACCAATAATCAAAGATCTCCCTTTTTTTGCCTATTTCGGGGCACTAGACAAGGATGTCCTCTTAGTCCATTACTATTTAACATTGCCTTAGAACCTTTAGCAATTGCCATCAGACAATCACAGGATATTTTGGGTATTAATCGTGGGACAGACATTCATAAGTTATCTTTGTATGCAGATGATTTATTACTATTCATTTCTAACTCTGAGAAATCTATTCCAGCAGTTTTATCATTGTTGGCTAAATTTAGTGAGTTTTCTGGGTATAAATTAAATCTCAATAAAAGTGAATTGTTTCCTTTGAATAGACAGGTCCCAATATATGGAAATTTACCTTTTAAATTAGTTAATGATTCTTTTATTTATTTAGGGATCAAAATCACAAAAAACCATAAAGATTTGTTTAGGTTTAATTTTTTACCCTTAATTGATCAGATTAAAGGCTTGTTTACTAAGTGGTCACCATTATCTTTATCTCTAATAGGTAGGATTAATGCTATTAAGATGGTTATTTTACCTAAGTTTTTATATATTTTTCAAGCGGAACCAATTTTTATTATGAAATCTTTTTTTACTAATGTTGATTCAAAAATTTCCTCATATATATGGCAGAATAAAAATCCCAGGTTAGGTAAAATATATTTACAGAAGACAAAGAAGGAGGGCGGGTTAGCATTTCCTAATTTCAGATTTTATTATTGGGCAGTTAATATTAGATATTTGTCATGTTGGTTGAAAGATTGGGGTGGATCTTTCAGCCCTCATTGGGTGAGTTTAGAAATTAAATCTGTATCAGGTTATGCTCTGGGTTCTATTTTAGGGACTTCTCTCCCTTTTGCTCTCTCTCAATTGCCGAAACGAATTGACAACCCGATAGTTAAACATATTTTACGTATATGGTTTCAATTTCGGAAATTTTTCGGGTTGACTCAATTCGTTTTAAATAGTCCTATTGTATTTAATTGCTTTTTCCACCCTTCCATTATAGATCAAGCTTATTTGGCTTGGAAAACTAAGGGATTGCTAAGATTTTCTGATTTATTTTTGGACAAATGTTTTATGTCTTTTGAGCAATTATCCAACAAATATAACTTGCCTAGATTTCATTTTTTTAGATATTTACAGATTAGACATTTTTTAAGTACTGTACTCCCTACATTTCCAAATTTTGTGCCTTTAGATATTTTGGAGAGTTTGCTTGAATTAGACCCTTTTCAAAAAGGGCTTATTTCAAAACTTTATAATATAATTATGAAGATACGTTCAGAGCCCCTTTACAAGACCAAAAAGTATTGGGAAAGAGAGTTTAACCTTATTATTCATAGTGAGAATTGGGATAGCATTCTTCAATTAGTTAATACATCATCGATATGTGCCAAACATTCATTAATACAATTTAAGGTCGTACATAGGGCACATATGTCCAAGGGTAAATTAGCTCATTTTTACTCTTATATAAAACCTATCTGTGATAGATGTCAATCTGAAATCGCGTCTTTAACTCATGTTTTGGTCATGTTTGTTTTTGAAAAAATATTGGAAAGATATTTTTGATATTATTTCTGCAGTTTTGAATATTGATTTACAACCTCATCCTATTACTGCAATTTTTGGTTTACCAATGATGGACTCACTGCATTTATCTTCTACCGCCCGTCGAATGATTGCATTTCTTACTCTGATGGCTAGAAGATCTATATTGTTGAATTGGAAGGAAATTAACCCTCCCACAGTATTTAATTGGTTCTCTCAAACTATGTTATGTTTAAATTTAGAAAAAATTAGAAGTGGTGTTTTTGATACTTCTGTTAAATTTGAAAAGTTATGGAGACCATTTATTCAACATTTTCATATGATGTAATATGACCCTGTGCCAAGTTCATTTGACTTTCCAGCTTTTAGCTTATGTATGTTGAGAGGACCGGAAGTGACGGCATTGATGATTATTTATTCTTGTCAGATATTATAAACAGCCCTTTTTTTTTCCTTTTTTTTCTTTTCCCAATGTTTCTTTTTTTCTTTTTTTTCTTCTTTTTTTTTGCTTCTTTTTTCTTCTTTATTAGTCATTAGATTAGTAGATTAGCTAATTTTGCATTATATTATTTTCTTTTTTCTGTTTTTTTTTATATCTTATATTATGAAATATTTAGACTTACCATGTTCATACATATACTGTATGGTTTATGTCTTGGTAAACCCATTTATACTGTAACTATTGTTTATGTCTTTTTTCATCTGTAATGGAATTTGTATGTTTATAATTTCTTTTTTATTAATATATCATTTGTATTTTGTCCTTATTATAATAAATATCCTTAATAATAAAAAGATTGAGAAAGAAAGAATATATTATCCCCTAGACAACAGTCGAGATTATTTCTTAAGGATGCTTATTACGATACCCGCACTTTAGATTGAGTATTGATGACGTGCATTATCTGAATGTTTGTATTAACCTTACTTTTGTGCCCCTTTATAAATAAAACCATTTGAAAATAGTGACATCAGACTTTAACGGACCTCTCTATCTTTGCCGGTAAGTGATCCAGTTACGGGATACGTAACAGACAATGCAATTCTGTTTACACTCACTTTCAATCCTGACTGCAACTTACTTTCATGTCGGTCTGCTGTTTCCATCGATACAGTAATTTCAGCTGCTCTTTCAATTGTAAGGTTAATATCACGTAAGGACAATATCATTTTCCTTTGCCAGCTGAATCCTCATCTCTTTCTACGTCTGAGCTCCTAACAAGTCCTTACAGTCCCACGGTACTGAATATTGTTGCCTTTCTATATTTATTTGGCAATGCATAGAATAACCACCATCGTTTATGATACCCATGGCTAAGCCGATCATTGCCATGACAGAACATTCAAGTATAAACCAGCTTTGCTACAATTGAAGGAATATTGAAATGGAAGTTCATCAATTGGTATTCGCAGATTCACATCTAAATTTTTTGCTGCTGGATCATTCTACAGAAAATATCTTTGAACACTAACTTTTAATAGCCGTTCTACTGTAGAAAATCTCTGCAGTGACGGCTCTGAGATAATGAATGGAGATTCAATTCCAGTTAACAAGATGACTGAAGTTTGTTTTCTTTCAAGGAAATATTCATCTTGAACTGGAGGCAATTGTCAAACTCATTAACATAGTATTTGTGAATTCCTACCATCACAAATTGAAAGGCAGGTTTTGTTGGTTTAAATGATTTCCTTTTCATCCAATACTAATGTGAACAAAATTCATTTCAGGACGTGTACAGAGATGACACTTCCAAAATAATTTCAAAGATCTTGAGAAAATAGTTATCAGGAAAATTTATTACCGTCACAAAGTGAATTATCGGTGACGTTGATGCTGAAACCTGTATTGCAATCACACACAAAGCTTCCGATTGTGTTGTTGCAGGTTTGCTGACAGTTTGATGTGTTGGTTGCACATTCATCGATGTCTGGAATGAAAAGAAAATGATATATATATTATATTGTTATGATCCCAGCCCCCTCCTTTGTGAGAATCGCAAGAGCACCCGTTGAGGGGGGGGGGGGTCAGTAGACCCAGGAAGAGAGAGGGGAGACGTGCTGAATAGACTCAGGAGGTGGGAGAGAGAGAAATGTGCCGAAGAGCACGTTGCACTCGGGATGCAAAATAAGGCGACAGTGACTATTGTCTCATGGAGACCACGTGAAAAGCCCTCAGGCAAGGTGGGCTGGTTGAGAGAGAGACTGCATCATCCCAACCTGATTGACACCTGCGACCCCGTGAGGAAGTATAAAGGAGAGTCTCAGAGGGACAGCCCCTCAGACGCACCAAGAAGACACGAGAGTGTCCCGCAGTAGCGGGAAGCCATTCTGAAGGAAGCCACAAGCGATAGATTCCGAGATTGGAATTTGTGGCTGGAATCACGGAAAACCGCTTTTAACTAACATCAGGGAGAGGGAACCAACGCTCCCCCGATTTCACGGAAGCTTCATCAAAGACCCGGCAAGTTTTTCCTCTTCTCCCCAATCTCTCTCTCTCTCGGTCGCCCCACGTGAAACCCAGCGATTCCCAAAGGGCTGAAGCCTGCAGACTTCTCAGTGACTTTATATTTCCAACGGACAATATATTAACCCCTAGACAGCCGTAGAGCTCACTGCTTAATGATGATTATTACTATACGCGCGCTTTAGATTGAGTATTGACGACGTGCATTATCTGAATGTTTGTATTAACCTTACTTTTGTGCCCCTTTATAAATAAAAATGTTTGAAAATAGTGACATCAGACTTCAATGGACCTCTCTATCTTTGCTGGTAAGTTATCCAGTTTCGGGATAAGTAACAATATATATGAAACATCTGCCTTTGATGTACGTGAGATTTCAGAAAGTTCTCCACAGTGGGAGCATGCTGTATGGTGTTATAGCACTCCTATATATTTTTCTGTCATTACAAAACTAACCAAATAACAGCGAGTATGACGCACTTTAAAATGTCGATAAATGGCATCGTATTTTCTTGATATTTTTAATTCTTTGTTGAAATTGTGCAATTATAATAAACTGCAGGTATGTATATTATGTAAATCTCACATGGTAGCATGGAGTAATTGTAGAATAAATACCATACGAATTGTCATTTCAAGTTGATTTTTATGTCATGAATTCTGACAACAAAATTACTGCTACACTGTAGCAGCAGAGATACAAAATGATATCCTATATTGTCCAATATTTATATAACCAAGGTTCACTCATGAGCATATCAGAACAGCAAATTTAAATATCATTTAATAAATCTGAAGAAAAAAATTTTTGGAACACAACCCACCATCACAAAGTAAAGTATTGTTGACATTGATGCTGAAACCTGGATTACAACCACACACAAAGCTTCCGATTGTGTTGTTGCAGATTTGTTGACAGTTTGATGTGTTGGTTGCACATTCGTCGATGTCTGCAGGGAAAAGAGAAGATGTCATGTCAAGCGCATGCTTAGCATTAGCTGATACTCTGACCAAGAATTTCAGGAAAGACAGTACAGTAGTAATACAAAGTGTGGAATATAGCTACTCAGAAATATTTCCCTGTCATTATAAACATTGCCAATCAGTGCCTGTGGCACACTTCACTATAATGAACATCAAACTTTACTCCAGTTTACAAACTTTTGAAGAAGCGGCAGCATTTCAAATAATACAATTATTATAAAGTGAAGGTGCATTCTGTAAACTTCACATGATGTTGTGTACTATTTGTAGAATAACCACGATAAGAGAGAGCATTTGAAATTGATTTTTCTATCATTACTTCTGAGGTAAAATTATGCCTACATTGTATTAGTAGAGATACTAATATCCTTTATCATCCAATATTAATATAAGCAATATTTAGTCATCAGCAAGTCAGAACAGCCAATTTAAATACCATATAGGAAATCTGAAAAAAATATATATTTGGAACACATCCCACCATCACAAAGAGAAGTATTAGTGATGTTGATGCTGAAGCCTGGATTACAATCACACACAAAGCTTCCGATTGTGTTGTTGCAAATTTGCTGACAGTTTGATGTGTTGGTTGCACATTCATCGATGTCTGGAAGGAAAAAAAGAAAATGATATATAGTATATATGTGAAACATCTACCTTTGATGTACGAGAGATTTCAGAAAGTTCTTGACAGTGGGAACACGCTGTATGGAGTTATAGCACTCCTATATATTTTTCTGTCATTACAAAACTAATCAAATAACAACGAGTATGACGAACTTTAAAATGTCGATAAATGGCATCGTATTTTCTTGATATTTTCAATTCTTGACATTGTGCAATTATTATGAACTGCAGGTATGTATATTATGTAAATCTCACATGGTAGCATGGAGTAATTGTAGAATAAACACCATACGAATTAGCATTTCAAGTTGATTTTTATGTCATGAATTCTGACAACAAAATTACTGCTACACAGTAGTAGGAGAGATACAAAATGATATCCTATACTGTCCAATATTTATATAACCAATGTTCACACGTGAGTATGTCAGAACAGCAAATTTAAGTACCATTTAATAAATCTGAAAAAAAAAACGTTTGGAACACAACCCACCATCACAAAGTGAAGTATTGTTGACATTGATGCTGTAGCCTGGATTACAACTGCACACAAAGCTTCCGATTGTGTTGTTGCAGATTTGTTGACAGTTTGATGTGTTGGTTGCACATTCGTCGATGTCTGCAGGGAAAAGAGAAGATGTCATATCAAGCGCATGCTTAGCATTAGCTGATACTCTGACCAAGAATTTCAGGAAAGACAGTACAGTAGTAATACAAAGTGTGGAATATAGCTACTCAGAAATATTTCCCTGTCATTATAAACATTGCCAATCAGTGCCTGTGGCACACTTCACTATAATGAACATCAAACTTTACTCTAGTTTACAAACTTTTGAAGAAGCAGCAGCATTTCAAATAATACAATTATTATAAAGTGAAGGTGCATTCTGTAAACTTCACATGGTGTTGTGTACTATTTGTAGAATAACCACGCTAAGAGAGCTTTTGAAATTGATTTTTCTATCATTACTTCTGAGGTAAAATTATGCCTACATTGTAGTAGTAGAGATATTAATATCCTTTATCATCCAATATTAATATAGGCAATATTTAGTCATCAGCAAGTCAGAACAGCCAATTTAAATACCATATAGGAAATCTGAAAAAAATATATATTTGGAACACAACCCACCATCACAAAGAGAAGTATTAGTGATGCTGATGCTGAAGCCTAGATTACAATCACACACGAAGCTTCCGATTGTGTTGTTGCAGGTTTGCTGACAGTCAGATGTGTTGGTTGCACATTCATCGATGTCTACAGTAAAAGAAGAAACAAATTTCAATCAATTGTATCAAATACTCTAATGTCTCTTTTGTTTTTGCCATGTGAAACATTATTTCTTAATAGCATCAAATACCAGTGTCTGATGTGACATTATGGACACAGGACAATCAGTATATCTGCCTTTCTCAATGTTACCTGATTCTTCATCGTCAACAGCAGGCAGATTAGCGCTCCATTCAAAACTGCATCTTGACTTTTTAATTTGTTCTCTCATTCCTGCACAGTCCATTTATTTCTGTCTGCCCAACAATCTCATTGCATGCTCTCTAAGATGCTGGAACGTTTGCAAGTTTCACCATTCAATGATCTGGTTCATGTCTCAACAGTGACACTATTTATTCGGCCAGGCAGGTTTCTCTTTTTGACAATGCAATTCTGTTTACACTCACTTTCAATCCTGCCTGCAACTTACTTTCATGTCGGTCTGCTGTTTCCATTGATACAGTAATTTCAGCTGCTCTTTCAACTGTAAGGTTAATATCACGTAAGAACAATATCATTTGTCTTTGCCAGCTGAATCCTCGTCTCTTTCTACGTCTGAGTTCCTGATGAGTCCTTTCAGTCCCGCGGTACTGAATATTGTTGCCTTTCTATATTTATTTGGCAATGCATAAAATAACCAATGCATAGTCAAGCAAAGTAGGAGTACATTCCTTTCAGGGGAACATCCGTTACAGTATAAAAGACATCCTGGCCTGCCACATTAATTATTTTTCCCAAAATCTCTGAAAATATATCATTGGATAATACCTCACCATCACAAAGTGAATTATCAGTGACGTTGATGCTGAAGCCTCGATTACAACTGCACACAAAGCTTCCGATTGTGTTGTTGCAGGTTTGCTGACAGTTTGATGTGTTGGTTGCACATTCATCGATGTCTGGAAGTGAAAGAAGAAAATGATATCACCTATATAGTTGAAACGTTTGCCTTTGATCTACAAGGGATTTCAGAATGTTTTCAACAGTGGGAACACGCTGTATGGAGTTTTGGCACGTATATATTTTTCTGTCATTACAAAATTAACCAAATAAGAGCGAGTATGACACATTTTACAATTTCAATAAATGACATCATATTGTCTTGAAGTTTTCTATTCTTTGTTCAAATAGTGCAATTATTATAAACTGTAGTTATATTATGTAAATTTCTCATGGTAACATGGAGTAATTGTTGGATAACTACCATGCGATATAGCATTTCAGCTTGATTTTTCTATCATTTTTCTGAGATAATATTATTGCTACACTGTAGTAGCAGAGATACAAATGGTATCATTTATCATCCAATATTTATATAACCAATACTCACTGATGAGCATGTGAGAACATCAAATTTAAATACCATTTAATAAATATGAAAAGACAATATATCTGGAACACAACCCACCATCACAAAGAGAAGTATTAGTGATGTTGATGCTGAAGCCTGGATTACAATCACACACAAAGCTTCCGATTGTGTTGTTGCAGATTTGCTGACAGTTTGATGTGTTGGTTGCACATTCATCAATGTCTACAGGAAAAGAAAGACAGAGTTTCAGTCACTGTTATCAAATTGGTAAGGTGTCTTTTGTCTTTACCAAGTTAAACATTATTTTTTAATATCATCAAATACACATTTCTGATGTGACATTAGGGACGCAGGACAATCAGTGTATCTGCCTTTCTCATCATTAGCTGATTTTTTTTTATCAACAGCAGACAGTTTAGTGCTCTTTTCAAAACTGCAACTTGACTTTTTAATTTTTTTCTCTTCCTTGCATAGTCCATTTATTTTTGTCTGCCCACCATTTTCTTTGTATGAGCCCTACTTTGATGCATTTTTGCAAGTTTAGTCTTTAAACATGCATTGTCCTGCTGTATGTAAGCCCCTCCTCAACAGTAACACTATTTGTTCAGCCAGGCATGTTTCTGTTTCAATGATGTAATTATTTTCAGGCTCACTTTCATTCCTGACTGCAATTCAATTGTGCATCGATCTGCTGTTTCCATTCAGACAGCCATTTCAACTGCTCTTTTAAATGTAAGATACTTCAGTTAGCGCTGTTTTAGAATGCTTTTTTGTCAGAAATCCAAAAACCAAATGTCTTCTCAGTGCATCATTAAGCCCACCACTGAAGTGTCCATTATTAAGGACCCCCAGAACTCAGAGCTTGCCCTTTTTCTTATTGTCACCATCAGGTAGGAAGTCCAAAAGCCTGAAGGCAATTCAGGAAGAGCTGGTTCCCCTCTGCCATCTGATTCCTAAACGGACATTGAACCCATGAACACTAGCTCAATATTTTAATACTATTATTTCTGTTTTTGCACGATTTATAATCTATTTAATATAAATATGCTGTAATTAACTTACTTATAATTGCATTTTTAATTTTTTTCTTCTATATTATGTATTGCATTGAACAGCTGCAGCTATGTTAACAAATTTCACAGTGCATGCCGGTGATAACAAACCTGATTCTGAACTGACAATCAGACAATCTCTTCAATTCAGCCATATATGCGGAAATAGATTCCCTTTCCTTTTGACACTGCTTATGAAATCTGAAATATTCTGCAATTAGCAATAGTTTTGGTTCTAAGTATTCCCACATTACTTTCAGATATCAGCAAAACTCATTTTGGCTGGTTTGATTCAAGCAATTAAATTTCTCAACAAATGGTATATTCTTCCACCTATTACACTCAGCAAAACTGGCACTTGGTTCTCATTGGCTCTTTCCTTTGCTTTAAAATACTGCTCAATTCACTCAATATACAAAATCCAGTTATCCTGTTGTGCAATAGGATGTCTATTTTTTCGAAGTAGTCAACTTTTTCTGCTTTTTTATTTATGATAGTTATCACCAGATGTTCAGTTTTATGAACTCATAAGGTTTGTCTGGTTTCTGTCTTTTTTTTTAACTTGACTGTCTCTACCCCTTCTCAAACAAGCATGTGCTGCATTGTTTTTAACTCGACTGTTTCACACTGTGCATTTTATTTTACTGCAATGTCTTGCGGCACTTCAACAGCTAGTCGGTCATCTTAGGTTTGTCTAAAACTTCCTTTTGCCACTGTTACATTTCCTAATTCCAAAACAGAAAAATAATTACAAGAAAAGCTCAGGGAGACCAGGATAAATGTGTATGGCGTTCATTTTTACTTTAAGTGAGACACGCACGTATGTTGTGATGGTGCGGTAACATATGCTATTGATGTACTTTTACATATAACCCATAATGAATCATTTAACTGGACGAGCAACGCACTTAAAATGCTGCAGAAACTCAACAGTCCAGCCAGCATCTATTGTTGGCGTTGTATTTTGGCCTGAAACCCTACAGCAGGACAAGAAGGTGGAGTTAAAAGGTGGGGGGAGGGGAAAGAGAAACACAAAGTGATAGGTGAAACTGTGAGGAGGAGGGGTGAAGTAAAGAGCTGGGAAATTAATTGGTGAAAAAGATACAGGGCTGAAAAAGGGGGAATCTGGTAGGAGAGAACAGCAGGCCATGAAAAAAAGAAAAAGGGGGAGAAGCACCATGGGAGACAAAGGGTAGGCAAGGAGACAAGGTGAGAGAAGGAAAGGGGGATGAGGAGTGGTGAGATGGTGGGGGGGGGGGTCATTACTGGAATTTGGTACCCAGCCTGCTGAGTTCTTCCAGCATTTTGTGTATGTTGTTTGGATTTCCAGCATTTGTGGATTTTCTTTTCTTTTTGAGTTAAATGAACAAGATTGTTTCATCAAACAACATACTAAACATAATTAGCTATTGTACTAAATTAGCATTCCAATTAGTGAAGTTAGGGTACTTAAGCAGTGAACAAAAATTATCATACTACTAAACTAGGGGACAGGAAATTTTGAAGGATAAACATCTTAACATTTATGCAAATATCCCATTTCTTCTTTCTTCTTCCAGTAAAGTCATATAAGGTTCATTTAGTCCAAAGGTTACCAGCACTTTTCCCAGTACAGAGTGATCTTTACCACCAATCTATCAAGTCAGTAAGACCAGTCAAAGTCATGAAACTTCTAGAGCTGGAGCTCCTCTGCCTCCTGCCGTAGAAAGATCTTGGTTACAGAGCTCTCCAGCCAGCTGGTCTTGGTCTTGATGAACACTTACCACACAAATCCTCTTCTGTCTGGAAAAAATGATTCTTCCCACAATCCATGAGTTTTGAGGTGCTGTGTCATGAACAATGTCTCCTGAAGGAAATTGCGTTTTACACCCAACCATTTCTGACATTTCTATAACTATGGTGAATACTCAGTAGTTCCAAAATGATTTTTGACATGTAGTGGACCTGCTTCCATCTACAGTGAGCGTAAATGTCTTCCTTTTGATGCTCCCCTGGTGGTAAGGCTGGTGAGGACTTCAGATGCAAAAGATGGTTGGGTTTTAGTGCTTCTGAATCAATGGGATTGGAAGATGCTTTAGTAACTGTACACCCATTGATAATAGCCTCTACAAAGGACTTGTGGAAACACTTTTCGTCAAGATTCTGTACTTTCTGGGTGGAACTGAGAACCTTTTACACGGATCTGATCAATCTTTCCCATGTTCATCCATGACATGAACCAGCCGGGGAGGAGGGGTTAAAATTCCACTTAGTTCCTTTTTGAAGATATACATCTCCAATCCATGAAGGACTCCACCTTTCAATGGTTTCTTGCACTTATGCTCATCTCCTACAATGTTTGTTGCATTATCAGACTGCAGTTCACAAATCTGTCCTTGTCTTGCTAGAAAACATCAAAGTGCATTGACCAAGGGAACTGTAACTAAATAAGATGCCACTTTAATGTGAACATCTGGTATAGATAGACAGGTAAATATGACCCCATACCTTTCAAAGTTCAAAGTAAAGTTTATTATCAAAGTACATATATGTCTCCATATACAGCCCTGAGATTCATTTTCTTGTGGACATACTCAGGAAATTTATTGAATAATAACTATAATAGCATCAATGAAAGATCAACCAGAGTGCAAAAGACAGCAAACTGTGCAAATGAAAATATAAATAAATAGCAATAAATAACAAGAGCATAAGATAATGAGATAAAGAGTCTTTGAAAGTGAGAAGTTGAGTGTAGTTACCCCTTTTTATTCAAGAACTTGATGGTTGAGGAGTAGTAACTGTTCTTGAACTTGGTGGTGCAAGTCGTGAGACTCTTGTACCTTCTACCTGACAGCAGCAGCGTGAAAAGAGCATTACCTGTGTAATATCTGGTGATAGATGTTGCTTTCCTATAACAGTGTTTCATGTGGATGTAGTCAAAGGGTGGAAGGGCTTTACTGAAGATGTACTGGGCTGAATCCATTATTTTATTTAGGATTTTCAGTTCAATAGACCTCCTTCACTGTACTCCTGCTCTTCACCTCAAAAAGTGCAAAATAGTTCACTCCTACATGAGTAAACGCAGGTTCACTGAAGAGACACAGTCCAGAGGTACATCTCCATTTCAGCCTTTCTGAGCTCTTCCACTGAGAGACAATTTTAGCTGATCTAACCTTTGGCCTTCTCAATCTCTTTCTCCAAAGAATACCCTTGTTGGTCTTCATCCAAGTCAGACTGAGCATGAGTGATGTTCAATTACTTCCCCTTCCATCTGATCCAACTAATTTTGAGGGTAGGGTACCTAGTTGTGAAGTTGATGAAGTTCTCAGTTTCCATGCAGATGTAGAAGGTAGCACTAATGCAGATGGTGATGTTGCAGAGAAAGAGTTGGGGAGTAATGCTAGAGTGACTCTTGTTTTGAAATGTTTAGTGTATCTGGAAACTTTGTTCTTCCCTTGTCATACACCACGGAGGCTGGAAGACAATAGGTGGTGTTATGAATGTACCACAGCTCTGAGGGGCCGAAGGGGCGGGAGCAGCCCCCTCCTTCCAGAGAATCGCAAGATCGCTATTAATTCGGGTCTCGGACCCAGGAAGTGAGAGACAATGCAACGGTTTTGGCCATTGTTCTTAGAGGCACCTGTGTGACGTGCATGTCCCTGCTACGTGACAGCTACCATGGATATGGACACCCTTGGGCAATGTGGGGGTGGGGATTGTATCACCCTACTTTGATGGACATCTACAACTCTGCAAGTCAAGATAAAAGGGGACGGCAGGAGGCAGTACCCCAGCGATGCACCAGAAGGACACCCTCGCTCAGTGCTCCCTTAGCTGGAAGCCACTCAATGCCATGTGCGCTCCTAACTCCTTTGGCCTAGGGAGCGGGTGGCTGATAATACTGAGAAGGACTTCGAACTAACAACGGGGAAACAACGTTCCCCTGATTTTACGGAGTGGCTTCATAAAGACCCAGGCAAGTTTTTTTCATTTTTCACCGATCCCTCTAAAACACGTGAAACCCAGCGATTCCTCGAAAGGCTGAAGCCTGCAGACTTCTGAGTGACTTTTATATCTCCAACGGACAAAATATTATCCCCTAGACAACAGTCAAGATTACTTCTTAATGATGATTATTACTATACCCGCACTTTAGATTGAGTATTGATGATGTGCATTATCTGAATGTTTGTATTAACCTTACTTTTGTGCCCCTTTATAAATAAAAACGTTTGAAAATAGTGACATCAGACTTCAACGGACCTCTCTATCTTTGCTGGTAAGTTATCCAGTTACAGGATACGTAACAGTGGATCCAGGTAAGGAGGGAGTTTTTGGGCAGATGGAGTCAGGTGGGGGAGGGTCAGAGTTTGAGAGTGAAGCAGCTGGTGGTTGATAGCTAGAAATAAAGGAGCAAAAAGAAAATGGGGCAGATGGAGATTGGGGCAGGGTAGGGTAGAGTTAGAGACACATTATAAACTGTTTATAGCTTTGTCAGAGACTCTTCTATCAATTTTCCTCTTTCCTTTTGAAGGCCTAGAGAAAAGAGAGCTGACCACTGATAAAATAGAACCAAAAAAGTGAGTTTTAAAGTCATGCAGCATAAAAACAGTTCTTCCAGTCCACTTCAACAGGTGAATGCAACCATCAAATACTAATCCCATTTTCCAGCATTCAACTTGCATTCTTTTCTGCCACAAAGATTCAAGTGCTAATCTAAAAGCTTGCTGAATGTTGTAAATGTCATAAGGGGATGTGAGACTAGACCCAAATTCTTGACACAGACACTAAAGTACTAGGGGCAGGACGGGAACAACGGACAAGATGTGGAGACCGTGGCGTTCAAGGTGATTCTGGGGTTCAGAGAGGGTCACAGAGTTCAGGCAGGATCTTGGAGTTCACTGGGTGGGCCACATAACTCCTGGGCAGGGCCCAGACCTCTCGGGCAGGAACACAGGGGCCTATGCAGGTCACAGGGCACCTGGGTAGGTTGCAGGGCACAACCCGTCAGCAGCAAGGAATGGAAAGGGGCAGAGTTCCCGCGCCAGGCAACAGCAGTCCAGCCAGCCTGCCCAACGGAGGCAAGTGAAAGGAAGGGAATTAGGTCCAGGGTGACTGCCAGACTTACTCAAAGAACTCATCTTTAACCAGGGGAACTCCAAGCCAGGGCAACTAGAGGAACAGGATAGGCAGGACAACCCCAACTATGCTCAGTCCCAGAGCCCTATATATACACCATCAGCCGATGGGTATCAGGTGCGTCTCCTTAAGCCAAGATGATCCTCAGGTGACTAATTGGGCTCAAGGGCGAAACAAGGGATGGCTACAAGACCCAGAGTCCAGAGTCCGCGGACCGGATCAGGAACCAGAATGTGGGCTCCGGACCGGACCATATCAGTAAGAGTACCTGTCTACAGTAGCCTCTCAGGCAATATATTCCCTATTCAAAAACTCTTTGCCTTTTGATTAATAACATCTCTGCTAAGGAGAATGCTTCTCGGTCTGTCCCATCCATGCCCTTCAGAATTTTGTGAAATTCGATCCGCAGTCTCTTCAGCTTTCTGAATCTCAGGATTCTGGATTGCCAAATAATGGTGATATAGCAAGTAACCATGAGGACATTAATAATACTCTTCAAGATTTTTATTCTGATCTTTATAGATCTCAATTTCCTGCAGATTCCTCTAAAATGAAGGCTTTTTAAATAAGATTAAATTTCCACAAATTTCTGTTGAAGAACAACAGATGTCTGATGCTCCAATTGCCGAGCATGAAATTCAAAAAGCTATTTTATCAATGCAGTCAGGTAAAGCTCCTGGACTTGATGGTTATTCAGTGGGATTTTACAAAAAAATTTGAAAGATTACTTTCTGCATATCTTTTGAAAATATTTCATGAATCCTTTGAGAAGGGTAATTTAACCTCTTCTTTTTATGAAGCATCCATTTCCTTAATTCTTAAAAAAGATAAAGATCCTGTTGAATGTTCATCCTATTGACCTATTTTGCTACTAAATGTGGATACAAAAATTTCTCTCTTAAATAAAGGCTAATTGCTTGGAAAATATTATAACTAAAATCATTTCTATGGATCAAATAGGCTTTATTAAAGGCCGTTACTCTTTCTCTAATGTTCGGAGATTAATGAACATTATTCATCATTATCTAAGCAACCTCAATGTGTTATCTCTCTCGATACAGAAAAGGCATTTGACAGAGTTGAGTGGCCATATTTGTTTAAAGTATTAGATAAAAAGGAGAGACTAAGTGAGGTAGTTCTCTTTTGGAAGAGGACAGCGAGGCCTTGAGAGGAAGTGCAGTGGCGGCCATTTTCAAATTGTCCAATTGCTTCTCAGATCGGAGTTCTGAGCAGCGGGACTGTGCAGGCCCGTGAAGAAGCCTGGGAAGGTGGGAAGATATAAAAAGAACGCAGCATTAAGAAGCGGGCAGCTTCATTTGCGGGCAGTGGAGTGCACCGGGAGCAGAGTGTAGGCTTGGGCTCAGGGGGCCTAGGCGGAAGAGGGCACAGTAGGCTTATCTTTTAGTTCTTGTTGTTGTTCAGTTATTCGGGAAGTATGAGTGTGAGGGCAGCTTGTTGTTCTTGGTGTCGGATGTGGGAGGTCCTGGAGTCTCCGAGCCTCCCTGACGTCCACATCTGCGCCAGGTGCGCCAAACTGCAGCTCCTGAAGGTCCGAGTTAGGGAACTGGAGCTGCAGCTCGATGACCTTCACCTGGTCAGGGAGAGTGAGGAGGTGATTTAGAGGAGTTACAGGCAGGTGGTCACTCCGGGGCCAAGGGAGGCAGATAGGTGGGTCACGGTCAGGAAGGGGAAGAGGCAGGTACTAGAGAGTACCCTAGTGGCTGTACCCCTTGACAATAAGTAATCATGTTTGAGTACCGTTGGGGGGGGACAGCCTTCCTGGTGGAAGTGACAGTGGCCGGGTCTCCGGCACAGAGGACGGCCCTGTAGCTCAGAAGGGTAGGGATAGAAGAAAGAGGACCATAGTAATAGGGGACTTGATAGTCAGGGGTTCAGACAGGCGGTTCTGTGGAGGTGATTGGGAGTCCCGGATGGTAATTTGCCTCCCTGGTGCCAGGGTTCAGGACATTTCTGATCGTGTCCAAGATATCCTGAAGTAGGAGGGTGAGGAGCCAGAGGTCGTGGTACATGTAGATACCAATGACATAGGTAGGAAAGGGGAAGAGGTCCTGAAACGAGAGTATAGGGAGTTAGGAAGGCAGTTAAGAAGAAGGACCGCAAAGGTAGTAATCTCGGGATTACTGCCTGTGCCACGCGACAGTGAGAGTAGAAATGGAATTAGGTGGAGGATGAATGCGTGGCTGTGGGATTGGAGCAAGGGGCAGGGATTCAAGTTTCTGGATCATTGGGACCTCTTCTGGGGCAGGTGTGACCTGTTCAAGAAGGACGGGTTACACTTGAATCCTGGGGGGACCAATATCCTAGCGGGGAGGTTTGCTAGGGCTACAGGGCGGACTTTAAACTAGTTAAATGGGGGGGGTGGGAATCAATTTGAGGAAACTATGGGAGAGGAGGTTAGTTCACCAGTAGAGCAAGTAAAGAGACAGTGTGTGAGGGAGGAAAGGCAGGTGATGGAGAATGGATGCGCTCAGCCCGAAGATGTAGGGGAGAAGAAAGAAAAGGATAATAAATTTGAATGCATTGTTAGGGATGAAAAGAGAGGAGGAGGTGGAGAGTATCTTAAATGTATCTATTTTAATGCTAGGAGCATTGTAAGAAAGGTGGATGAGCTTAAAGCGTGGATTGATACCTGGAATTATGATGTTGTAGCTATTAGTGAAACATGGTTGCAGGAAGGATGTGATTGGCAACTAAATATTCCTGGATTTAGTTGGTTCAGGTGTGATAGAATAGGAGGGGCCAGAGGAGGAGGTGTTGCATTGCTTGTCCGAGAAAATCTTATGGCGGTGCTTTGGAAGGACAGATTAGAGAGCTCCTCTAGGGAGGCTATTTGGGTGGAGTTGAGGAATGGGAAAGGTGTAGTAACACTGATAGGAGTGTATTATAGGCCACCTAATGGGGAGCGTGAGTTGGAAGAGCAAATGTGTAAGGAGATAGCAGATATTTGTAGTAAACACAAGGTGGTGATTGTGGGAGATTTTAATTTTCCACACGTAGACTGGGAAGCTCATTCTGTAAAAGGGCTGGATGGTTTAGAGTTTGTGAAATGTGTGCAGGATAGTTTTTTGCAACAATACATAGAAGTACTGACTAGAGATGGGGCAGTGTTGGATCTCCTGTTAGGGAATGCGATAGGTCAGCTGACAGATGTATGTGTTGGGGAGCACTTCGGGTCCAGTGATCACAATAGCATTAGCGTCAATATAATTATGGAGAAGGACAGGACAGGACCGAGAGTTGAGATTTTTGATTGGAGAAAGGCTAACTTTGAGGAGATGCGAAGGGATTTAGCGAGAGTGGATTGGGTCAAGTTGTTTTATGGGAAGGATGTAATAGAGAAATGGAGGTCATTTAAGGGTGAAATTATGAGGGTACAGAATCTTTATGTTCCTGTTAAGTTGAAAGGAAAGGTTAAAGGTTTGAAAGCACCATGGTTTTCAAGGGATATTAGAAATTTGGTTCGGAAAAAGAGGGATGTCTACAATAGATATAGGCAGCATGGAGTAAAGGAATTGCTCAAGGAATATAAAGAATGTAAAAGGAATCTTAAGAAAGAGATTAGAAAAGCTAAAAGAAGATACGAGGTTGGTTTGGCAAATAAGGTGATAGTAAATCCTAAAGGTTTCTACAGTTATATTAAAAGCAAGAGGATAGTGAGGGATAAAATTGGCCCCTTAGAGAATCAGAGTGGTCAGCTATGTGTGGAGCCGAAGGAGATGGGAGAGATTTTGAACGATTTCTTCTCTTCGGTATTCATTAAGGAGAAGGATATTGAATTGAGTAAGGTGTGGGAAACAAGTAAGGAAGTTATGGAACCTATGACAATTAAAGAGGTGGAAGTACTGGCGCTTTTAAGAAATTTAAAAGTGGATAAATCTCCGGATCCTGACAGGATATTCCCCAGGACCTTGAGGGAAGTTTGTGTAGAAATAGCAGGAGCTCTGACGGAGATCTTTAAGATGTCATTAGAAATGGGGATTGTGCCGGAGGATTGGCGTATTGCTCATGTGGTTCCATTGTTTAAAAAGGGTTCTAGAAGTAAGCCTAGCAATTATAGACCTGTCAGTTTGACATCAGTGGTGGGTAAATTAATGGAAAGTATTCTTAGAGATAGTATTAATAATTGTCTGGAGAGACAGGATCTGATTAGGAGTAGCCAGCATGAATTTGTGCATGGAAGGTTATGCTTGACAAACCTTATTGAATTTTTTGAAGAAGTTACGAGGAATGTTGATGAGGGTAAGGCAGTGGATGTAGTCTATATGGACTTCAGCAAAGCCTTTGACAAAGTTCCATGTGGAAGGTTAGTTAAGAAGGTTCAGTCATTAGGTATTAATGCTGGAGTAATAAAATGGATTCAACTGTGGCTAGATGGGAGATGCCAGAGAGTAGTGGTGGATAATTGTTTATCGGGATGGAGGCCGGTGACTAGCGGGGTGCCTCAGGGATCTGTTTTGGGCCCAATGTTGTTTGTAATATACATAAATGATCTGGATGATGGGGTGGTAAATTGGATTAATAAGTATGCCGATGATACTAAGGTAGGTGGTGTTGTGGATAATGAGGTGGGTTTTCAAAGCTTGCAGGGAGAGTTATGCCGGTTAGAAGAATGGGCTGAACGTTGGCAGATGGAGTTTAATGCTGAGAAGTGTGAGGTTCTACATTTTGGCAGGAATAATCCAAATAGAACATACAGGGTAAATGGTAGGGCATTGAGGAATGCAGAGGAACAGAGAGATCTAGAAATAACAGTGCATAGTTCCCTGAAGGTGGAGTATCATGTAGATAGGGTGGTGAAGAAGGCTTTTGGAATGTTGGCCTTTATAAATCAAAGCATTGAGTACAGAAGTTGGGATGTAATGTTAAAATTGTACAAGGCATTGGTAAGGCCAAATTTGGAATATTGTGTGCAGTTCTGGTCACCGAATTATAGGAAAGTTATCAATAAATTAGAGAGAGTGCAGAGACGATTTACTAGGATGTTACCTGGGTTTCAGCACTTAAGTTACAGAGAAAGGTTGAACAAGTTAGGTCTCTATTCATTGGAGCGTAGAAGGTTGAGGGGGGATTTGATCGAAGTATTTAAAATTTTGAGAGGGATAGATAGAGTTGACGTGAATAGGCTGTTTCCATTGAGAGTAGGGGAGATTCAAACGAGAGGACATGATTTGAGAGTTAGGGGGCAGAAGTTTAAGGGAAACACGAGGGGGTATTTCTTTACTCAGAGAGTGATAGCTGTGTGGAATGAGCTTCCTGTAGAAGTAGTAGAGGCCAGTTCAGTTGTGTCATTTAAGGTAAAATTGGATAGGTATATGGACAGGAAAGGAGTGGAGGGTTATGGGCTGAGTGCGGGTAGGTGGGACTAGGTGAGATTAAGAGTTCAGCACGGACTAGGAGGGCCACGATGGCTTGTTTCTGTGCTGTGATTGTTATATGGTTATATGTTATATGGTTATTAGAAAAATTTGGTTTTGGTAATAATTTCAATAGATGGATTCAAATGACTTATAAGAATCCTATTGCCATGGTCATTACTAATAACTGCAGGTCTTTTTTCTTACTTTCTCGTGGTACTAGACAGCGATGTCCATTAAGCCCTTTATTATTTAATCTTGTATTGGAGCCTTTAGCTATAACACTACGTGAAGCTAAAAATATTCAAGGTATCTCTATGAATGGAACCATACATAAGATTGCTCTTTATGCAGATGATCTTTTGGTTTTTATTTCAAATCTTGAGGAATCAAGATATATACTTAACTTGAATAAAAGGGAATTGTTTCCATTAAATGATCCTGTTAGTATATACAATGATATTCCTTTTATAATTGTTAATACATTTAGATACTTGGGTATTATAATTACTAAAAAATATAAAGATCTTTATAAAGCTAATATAGTTCTTTTAATGGACTCCATGAAACAACTATCTTCTAGATGGTATCCACTTACTCTCTCTTTAATAGGTTGTATTCATGCTGTGAAAATGATGACTTTACCTAGATATTTATATATTTTCCAAAATATACCTATCTTTGTAACTAAAAAAATTTTGATCAAATTGACTCTCTTATTTTTTCCTTTATCTGGAACAATAAGAGACCAAGAATTAATAAGTATCATTTACAAAAATCTAAAAAAAGATGGTGGACTTGCACTTCCTAATTTAAGACTGTATTATTGGGCTGAGAACATCAGACAATTATGTTTTTGGTTATATTGGCTCGATAAGAACCAAAAACCATTAGGGGTAGAGTTGGAATTAAAAGCTGTTAAACAATTTCATTTAACTTCAATTTTAGGAGCTCCATTACCTTTACAGCTTTCTAAAATTCCAAATTTAAATCTTTACCCAGTTATTAAACAATCCTTATGGATTTGGGTTCAGTTTTGTAATTTTTAAAATGTTAAACAATTTACATCGTCTGGTTTTTTATATCAAAACTTTTCATTTAAACCTTCAACAACTCCTATTCTCCTATGGAAAAATAAAGGGATCCATTCTTTTATAGATCTATTTTGTGATGGTCGATCCATGACCTTTGAAGAGTTAATTAACAAATATTCTCTCGCTCATACACATTTTTCGCAATATTTTCAGGTTAGACATTTTTTACAAAAATATTTACCTAAGTTTCCATATTTACAACAATCTGATTTGTTGGATACCATTTTGAAATTGAATCCCTTAGTGAAAGGTTCCATTAGCAGAATTTATAATTTATTTTTGTTACAAAAAGAGAACCTATCACTAAAGATTAAACAAGATTGGGAGAGAGAACTTAATATGACCTTTGTTAATGAAGATTGGCTTTGAGTTTTGAAAAACGTAAATTCTTCCTCTGTATGTGCCAATCATTGTTTAATTCAATTTAAAATTGTTCACAATTTTATTATTTAACAAAGGAGAGACTATCTAAAATATTTCCTAGTTAGGCAACTACTGTGATAGATGTAAAACTGAAATAGCTACTTTGTCACATATGTTCTGGTCATGTTCTTCATTAAAATAATTTTTGAAATCTTTATTTTCTACAATTTCTAAAGCTCTGAAAACTAATCTAAAACCTAATAGATTGACTGTTCTATTTGGAATGGTGCCGCATCATATTCAGGGTATTTCATCTTCAGATCAACATGTAATTGCATTTGTTACACTACTGGCAAGAAGGGCTATTTTATTAAAATGGAAAGACATCTCTTCCCCTACATTAATTGAATAGTTTTCTCAAATAATGGTATGTCTTAGTTTGGGAAAAAAATAGAAGTAGAACTTTTGATCCTCGATTCGAATTTGAAAGAAGATGGAGTTCTTTTGCCAAATTAGTATCATTTAATTTGAATTGCGCTATATGGTTTCCTTCCAATTTTATTTTTTTATAAGTAGAAATGGCTGTTGATGACTCTTTTTTGAAATATTTAGATGATGGTCAAACGTATTGCTCCAGGGGGGTTGATTACTAATGTTTTTTTTTCTTTTTTTTTGTAGTTAGTGGGGGTTTTTTTCCTAGTTAACAGGGTTCTTTTTTCCTTTCTTTTGCCTATACATAATTATATATATATATGTATATATTTTTTTCCATTTTTATATTTTATGATCAGCTTTTTTTCTCCCGCTTTATTAATTGGATACATATTAATCTGTTGAAGTTTTGCATCATTTCTTAGCTGTAGAAGATTATGTACCAATAAGAAGATTCTTAAAAAAAAAACAAATGGTGTTTGACGGACAATGTGAATAATACATATCCTGCCTCGCATTCAATAAAGAAGAAAACAAGAATTTCAAAATGCCATTACTGACTAAATTCCATGGTTGTCAAACGACCAATAGATTTCTTAGCTGTGGAAATTCATGGAGGTGATGCAGGTAGAAAAATGGTTGTTGCTCCCGTAAAAACCTTTACACTTGGAGGCTAAAATCAAGAGCACTTGCTTCAGGCGTGGCTTTGAGAACAAAAATGGAAGTGAAAATACTTGAGTATTTTGTTGATAAATCAGTAGTATTTCCAACAGAAAGAAATTCTTTATTTGAGGAACAGATTCTTTCACTACATCATAAGATTTCTGAATGGATATTGAGCAAACCAACTCTAATTCACTAGACATTTAACTCTTTTTTTGCAGTATTATTTGACTTAATATTTTATAATAACATAGCATAAGTCATTGCTTTTATATTTCTGTTATAAATTGAAATGTACTGCTGCTGCATATCAACAAATTTCACAACATATTTCAGTGATATTTGAACCTGATTCTGCCCTGCTTCTGATTCTAAATCTGAAGTGAATGGAGGTTGAAACAGCAGGAATTGCAGCAGCAGTATTTATAACAGGACCAGTTGCTGTACTGGAGTGATAATGGTAGGTGTAGTGGAGAAGAATTCTGCTTCAGGCAGAAATTATAACATTATCTCAGACTACAGGTCAGGAATATGAATCATTCACTGATTTTCTCTGCACGTGTTCTGTCCGCAGAGCTAAATGATTCCATCAGTGTGTTCTCACCTTCTTGGCCCTATATTCAATGGAGGTATTTCTACCCCATAATAGCCAAATGAGATTCGATCCACATGATCTGTTACTTTGTTTACAGATCAATCAGAAATACAATGCACATTGTCGCGGACAGAGCCTTGGATACTTACAGATATCTGGTGTGGAGCTTGGGGCAGTTGTTATCAGTGTACTTGATCCACTTGTTAGGTCTGTGGTCAAGCTCTGTGTTGTTGAGACTGGTGTAGATATGCTTGTTGTCTCTGAAGTGCTTGGTAATGTTGTTGGAGTTGTGGTAGCAGGAGGAGTTGTAATAGGCTCTGTTGTAGCTGCAATCAAACACAGACACTTCGGATTGAAGAAAATATTAAACAAATATCTTTGTTCATTTTTCACACGGTTATGTTACACACTCGACCGTGCTAGCCTTCATGTTTTAGATGTTCCAACGCTGTGGAGTACGGATTGCTGGCGCAGACCATTTAAAGTTTCTAGACTGCTCTGCACACTGGTGGCCACGTTCAGCTTTCTAGATTTCAATACTTAAATCACCCCTCAACTCAAATTTGGTGCTCAATCATCTGCTCAATATTTGTTCAGTCTGCAATTGCATTTAAAATGGCTGTCTCTTTTCGAGAATCTCCAAGTCTTGGCAGGTTCTCATCAGGCAGGTAATCCAGAACACTGTTCTTGACACAGTCTCAAAAAAGTCTCTTGGTCCTATACTTGGATTTTCCAGGCCATGGGCCCTGACCGTTCAGACATGTGCCTCTCGTCACACAGGGACAAGGTGTGGGCAAGGAATTGGTGATAGAACATTCTAGCAAAGAAGGTTTTCTGATGTCAATGACTTTCATCTTTCTATTCAAAATTGTTTGCCCATAGAGAAATATACACATTGCGTCTGTGAGGAACTTAGCAGTCATTGGAGCAGCTGGAAATTTGAAGATGATACAGTAATAGGTGTGTAATGAGTAGTTGTATCAAACGAAAATCAGAAGATATACTTGCAGCAGTACTGGTTGAAAATTGCTTCAAGAAACCAGTAGCAGTGGATCAGATGTATTTATGAAAGGATCAGATGATTGCTAATTGTGAATTTGGACAGCATTTTTCTTCCCAATAGATCTTCAGCGCTGCTAGAACTGATTTGTGTTACCATCTAAGGTATCAATGAGAAAGTAAATGTGACACAACACAAAATGAATGGTGAATATGCAGGAAAACGTCAAATTATTGGAGGAACTGACATTTTATCCACAGCTCCATTCAGTTTGGATGAAGATGCACTGTTTACTCTCTGGACACAAGAAGAAATGCTGTTTGAGGGACAATGTGAGTAGTACATATCCTGCCTCACCTTCAACACAGAAGACTACAAGAATTGTAAAATGCTTATTCTGACTAAATTCCATGGTTGTTGAACAATCAATAGATTTCATAGCTGTGGCACATCATGGAGGTGATGCAAGTGGCATAATGGATGTTGCTCTGTTAAAAACCTTGACATTTGCAGGCTAAATACAAGAGTCTTTGCTTCAGATGAGGGTTTGAGAACAAGAGCAGAGGTGAAAATACTTGAGAATTTTGTTTGTACATCAGTATTATTTTCAGCAGGAGGAAGTTCTTTATGTGAGGAACAGATTCTTCCACTCTGTCCTGAGATTTCTAAATGGTCCATGAGACAACCAACTCTAATTCAATGGACATTTAGGTCTATTTTTGCAGTATTATTTAATTTAATATTTCATAATTACTTAAAATGATTCATAGCTTTTTTATTATTGTTAAATATAGCAAAGTAATGCTAGCCCAAATCAATAAATATCAAAACATATATTAGTGACATTAAACCTGATTCTACTCCAGCTTCTGCTTCTATACCTGAGGTGAAAGGAGTTTCAAGTGTTATGAATGTACCACAGCTCTGAGGGGCCGAAGGGGCGGGAACAGCCCCCTCCTTCCGGAGAATCGCAAGATCACTATTAATTTGGGTCTCCGACCCAGGAAAACAGAGACAATGCAACGGTTTTGGCCATTGTTCTTAGAGACACCTGTGTGAAGTGCACGTCCCTGCTACATGACAGCCACCACGGATATGGACACCCTCGGGCAATGTGGGGGTGGGGATTGCATCACCCTACTTTGATGGACATCTACAACTCTGCAAGTCAAGATAAGAGGGGAATGCAGGAAGCGGTACCCCAGCGACATACCAGAAGGACACCATCGCTCAGCGCTCCCATACTAGCGGGAAGCTATACAAAGCCACGTGCGTTCCGCCTCTCCTTTGCCTGGGGAGCGGGTGGCTGATAACACCGAAAAGGACTTTGAACTAACAACGGGGAACTAACACTCCCCTGATTCAACGGAGTTGCTTCATAAAGACCCGGGCAAGTTTTTTCCTTTCCTCACCAATCTCTCTAAAACACGTGAAACCCAGCGATTCCCAAAAGGCTGAAGCCTGCAGACTTCTGAGTGACTTTTATATCTCCAACGGACAATATATTATCCCCTAGACAACAGTCGAGATTATTTCTTAAGGATGCTTATTACGATACCCGTGCTTTAGATTGAGTATTGACGACATGCATTATCTGAATGTTTGTATTAACCTTACTTTTGTGGCCCTTTATAAATAAAAACGTTTGAAAATAGTGCCATCAGACTTCAACGGACCTCTCTATCTCTGCTGGTAAGTTATCCAGTTACGGGATACGTAACACAAGCAGCAGGAATTCCAGCAGCAGGCTTTATAACAGGAACAGTTGCTCTACGGGACTGCTAATGGTAGGTGTAGTAGAGATGAATTCTGCTTCAAGCAGAAGTTATAACAGTATCTCAGACTGCAGGTCAGGGACATGAATCATTCACTGATTTTCTCTGAACGTCTTCTGTCCGCAGAGCTAAATGATTCCATCAGTGTGTTCTCAACTTCTTGGCCCAATATTCAATGGAGGTATTTCTACCCCAAAATAACCAAATGAGATTCGATCCACTTGTTCAGTTACTTTGTTTACAGATCAATCAGAAATACAATGCACATTGTCGTGGACAGAGCCTCGGGTACTTACAGAGCTCTGGTGTGGAGCTTGGAGCAGTTGTTATCAGTGTACTTGATCCACTTGTTAGGTCTGTGGTCAAGCTCTGTGTTGTTGAGACTGGTGTAGATGCGCTTGTTGTCTCTGAAGTGCTTGGTAACGTTGTTGGAGTTGTGGTAGCAGGAGGAGTTGTAATAGGCTCTGTTGTAGCTGCAATCAAACACAGACACTTTGGATTGAAGAAAGTATTAAACAAATATCTTTGTTCATTTTTCACACGGTTATGTTACACACTCGACCATGCTAGCCTTCATGTTTTAGATGTTCCAACGCTGTGGAGTACGGATTGCTGGCGCAGACCATTTAAAGTTTCTAGACTGCTCTGCACACTGGTGCCCACGTTCAGCTTTCTAGATTTCAATACTTAAATCACCCCTCAACTCAAATTTGGTGCTCAATCATCTGCTCAATAGTTGTTCAGTCTGCAATTGCATTTAAAATGGCTGTCTCTTTTCGAGAATCTCCAAGTCTTGGCAGGTTCTCATCAGGCAGGTAATCCAGAACACTGTTCTTGACACAGTCTCAAAAAAGTCTCTTGGTCCTATACTTGGATTTTCCAGACCATGGGCCCTGACCGTTCAGACATGTGCCTCTCGTCACACAGGGACAAGGTGTGGGCAAGGAATTGGTGATAGAACATCCTAGCAAAGAAGGTTTTCTGAAGTCAATGACTTTCATCTTTTTATTCAAAATTGTTTAACTCTGGAGTAATATACATGTTGTGTCTGTGAGGGATTTCGCTGTAATTGGAGCAGCTGGAAATGGTGCAGATGAAACTGTAATAGGTGTGTAACGAGTAGTTATATCAGATGAAGATCAGCAGATATTATTGCAGTAGTACTGATTGAAAATTGTTTCGAGAAACCGGTAGCCGTAGATCAGATGTATTTATGAAAGGATCAGATGATCGCTAATAGTGATTTTGGTCAGAATGTACCTTCCAAATGGATTATCAGTGCTGCTGGAATTGATCTGTGATACAATCTCAGGTGTCACTAGAAATGAAATGTGATACAACATACAATTGATGATGAATCTGCAGCAAGACATCAATTTACTGGAGGTACTGTCATTTTCCATTCAGTTCAGATGAAGCTGAAGTGTTTATTTCTGGACACCAGAACAAATGCTGTTTGACAGACAAAGTGAATATTACATATCCTGCCTCACTTTCAACACATAAAACTGCAAGAATTGTAAAATGCTTATTCTGAATAAATTTCATGCTTGTTGAACAACCAATAGATTTCATAGCTGTGGCAAATCATGGAGGTGATGCAGGTGACATAATGGTTGTTGCTCTGTTTAAAACCTTGGCACTTGGAGGCTAATAACAAGAGTCTTTGCTTCAGACGGGGCTTCGAGAACAAGAGTAGAGGTGAAAATGCTTGAGAATTTTGTTTGTACATCAGTATTATTTTCAGCAGGAGGAGGTTCTTTATTTGAGAAACTGCTTCTTCCACTCTATCATGAGATTTCTGATTGGACGATGAGACAACCGCTTCTAATTGACTAGACATTTAGCTCTCTTTTATCAGCATTAATTTAGTATTTTCTAATTGCTTCACATAATTCAAAGCATCTTATTATTGTTGTTATATATTGAGATATATCGCTAGCACAAATCAATAAATTTCACAACATATTGTAGTGATGTTGAAAGTCTTTATGCTCCGGATTCTGATTCTAGATCTGAGGTTATGCAGTTTGTAACAGCAGGAATTCCAGCAGCAGTATTTTTTAAAAGGAACAGATGCTGTACCAAAGCGTTAAGGGCAGGTGTAGTGGAGACGAATTCTGCTTCAGGCAGAAATTTTAACTTAATCTCAGACTACAGGTTAGGAACATGAATCATTCACTGATTCTCTCTGCACGTCTTCTGTCCGCAGATCTAAATGATTCCATCAGTGTCTCCTAACCTTACTAAACCTATATTCAAAGATGCTACCTCTACCCCACTATTGACAAAATGAGATTCAATCCACTTGATCTTTTACTTTCTGTATAGATCAATGAGAAATACAATGCACATTGTCGTGGACAGAGCCTTGGATACTTACAGAGCTCTGGTGTGGAGCTTGGAGCAGTTGTTATCAGTGTACTTGATCCACTTGTTAGGTCTGTGGTCAAGCTCTGTGTTGTTGAGACTGGTGTAGATGCGCTTGTTGTCTCTGAAGTGCTTGGTAACGTTGTTGGAGTTGTGGTAGCAGGAGGAGTTGTGATAGGCTCTGTTGTAGCTGCAATCAAACACAGACACTTTGGATTGAAGAAAGTATTAAACAAATATCTTTGTTCATTTTTCACACGGTTATGTTACACACTCGACCATGCTAGCCTTCATGTTTTAGATGTTCCAACGCTGTGGAGTACGGATTGCTGGCGCAGACCATTTAAAGTTTCTAGACTGCTCTGCACACTGGTGCCCACGTTCAGCTTTCTAGATTTCAATACTTAAATCACCCCTCAACTCAAATTTGGTGCTCAATCATCTGCTCAATAGTTGTTCAGTCTGCAATTGCATTTAAAATGGCTGTCTCTTTTCGAGAATCTCCAAGTCTTGGCAGGTTCTCATCAGGCAGGTAATCCAGAACACTGTTCTTGACACAGTCTCAAAAAAGTCTCTTGGTCCTATACTTGGATTTTCCAGGCCATGGGCCCTGACCGTTCAGACATGTGCCTCTCGTCACATGGACATGGTGTGGGCGAGGAATTGGTGATAGAACATCCTAGCAAAGAAGGTTTTCTGAAGTCAATGACTTTCATCTTTTTATTCAAAATTGTTTAACTCTGGAGTAATATACATGTTGTGTCTGTGAGGGATTTCGCTGTAATTGGAGCAGCTGGAAATGGTGCAGATGAAACTGTAATAGGTGTGTAACGAGTAGTTATATCAGATGAAGATCAGCAGATATTATTGCAGTAGTACTGATTGAAAATTGTTTCGAGAAACCGGTAGCCGTAGATCAGATGTATTTATGAAAGGATCAGATGATCGCTAATAGTGATTTTGGTCAGAATGTACCTTCCAAATGGATTATCAGTGCTGCTGGAATTGATCTGTGATACAATCTCAGGTGTCACTAGAAATGAAATGTGATACAACATACAATTGATGATGAATCTGCAGCAAGACATCAATTTACTGGAGGTACTGTCATTTTCCATTCAGTTCAGATGAAGCTGAAGTGTTTATTTCTGGACACCAGAACAAATGCTGTTTGACAGACAAAGTGAATATTACATATCCTGCCTCACTTTCAACACATAAAACTGCAAGAATTGTAAAATGCTTATTCTGAATAAATTTCATGCTTGTTGAACAACCAATAGATTTCATAGCTGTGGCAAATCATGGAGGTGATGCAGGTGACATAATGGTTGTTGCTCTGTTTAAAACCTTGGCACTTGGAGGCTAATAACAAGAGTCTTTGCTTCAGACGTGGCTTCGAGAACAAGAGTAGAGGTGAAAATGCTTGAGAATTTTGTTTGTACATCAGTATTATTTTCAGCAGGAGGAGGTTCTTTATTTGAGAAACTGCTTCTTCCACTCTATCATGAGATTTCTGATTGGACGATGAGACAACCGCTTCTAATTGACTAGACATTTAGCTCTCTTTTATCAGCATTAATTTAGTATTTTCTAATTGCTTCACATAATTCAAAGCATCTTATTATTGTTGTTATATATTGAGATATATCGCTAGCACAAATCAATAAATTTCACAACATATTGTAGTGATGTTGAAAGTCTTTATGCTCCGGATTCTGATTCTAGATCTGAGGTTATGCAGTTTGTAACAGCAGGAATTCCAGCAGCAGTATTTTTTAAAAGGAACAGATGCTGTACCAAAGCGTTAAGGGCAGGTGTAGTGGAGACGAATTCTGCTTCAGGCAGAAATTTTAACTTAATCTCAGACTACAGGTTAGGAACATGAATCATTCACTGATTCTCTCTGCACGTCTTCTGTCCGCAGATCTAAATGATTCCATCAGTGTCTCCTAACCTTACTAAACCTATATTCAAAGATGCTACCTCTACCCCACTATTGACAAAATGAGATTCAATCCACTTGATCTTTTACTTTCTGTATAGATCAATGAGAAATACAATGCACATTGTCGTGGACAGAGCCTTGGATACTTACAGAGCTCTGGTGTGGAGCTTGGAGCAGTTGTTATCAGTGTACTTGATCCACTTGTTAGGTCTGTGGTCAAGCTCTGTGTTGTTGAGACTGGTGTAGATGCGCTTGTTGTCTCTGAAGTGCTTGGTAACGTTGTTGGAGTTGTGGTAGCAGGAGGAGTTGTGATAGGCTCTGTTGTAGCTGCAATCAAACACAGACACTTCGGATTGAAGAAAGTATTAAACAAATATCTTTGTTCATTTTTCACACGGTTATGTTACACACTCGACCATGCTAGCCTTCATGTTTTAGATGTTCCAACGCTGTGGAGTACGGATTGCTGGCGCAGACCATTTAAAGTTTCTAGACTGCTCTGCACACTGGTGGCCACGTTCAGCTTTCTAGATTTCAATACTTAAATCACCCCTCAACTCAAATTTGGTGCTCAATCATCTGCTCAATATTTGTTCAGTCTGCAATTGCATTTAAAATGGCTGTCTCTTTTCGAGAATCTCCAAGTCTTGGCAGGTACTCATCAGGCAGGTAATCCAGAACACTGTTCTTGACACAGTCTCAAAAAAGTCTCTTGGTCCTATACTTGGATTTTCCAGGCCATGGGCCCTGACCGTTCAGACATGTGCCTCTCGTCACACAGGGACAAGGTGTGGGCAAGGAATTGGTGATAGAACATTCTAGCAAAGAAGGTTTTCTGAAGTCAATGACTTTCATCTTTTTATTCAAAATTGTTTAACTCTGGAGTAATATACATGTTGTGTCTGTGAGGGTTTTCGCTGTAATTGGAGCAGCTGGAAGTGGTGCAGATGAAACTGTAATAGTTGTGTAACGAGTAGTTATATCAGATGAAGATCAGCAGATATTATTGCAGTAGTACTGATTGAAAATTGTTTCGAGAAACCGGTAGCCGTAGATCAGATGTATTTATGAAAGGATCAGATGATCGCTAATAGTGATTTTGGTCAGAATGTACCTTCCAAATGGATTATCAGTGCTGCTGGAATTGATCTGTGATACAATCTCAGGTGTCACTAGAAATGAAATGTGATACAACATACAATTGATGATGAATCTGCAGCAAGACATCAATTTACTGGAGGTACTGTCATTTTCCATTCAGTTCAGATGAAGCTGAAGTGTTTATTTCTGGACACCAGAACAAATGCTGTTTGACAGACAAAGTGAATATTACATATCCTGCCTCACTTTCAACACATAAAACTGCAAGAATTGTAAAATGCTTATTCTGAATAAATTTCATGCTTGTTGAACAACCAATAGATTTCATAGCTGTGGCAAATCATGGAGGTGATGCAGGTGACATAATGGTTGTTGCTCTGTTTAAAACCTTGGCACTTGGAGGCTAATAACAAGAGTCTTTGCTTCAGACGTGGCTTCGAGAACAAGAGTAGAGGTGAAAATGCTTGAGAATTTTGTTTGTACATCAGTATTATGTTCAGCAGGAGGAGGTTCTTTATTTGAGAAACTGCTTCTTCCACTCTATCATGAGATTTCTGATTGGACGATGAGACAACCGCTTCTAATTGACTAGACATTTAGCTCTCTTTTATCAGCATTAATTTAGTATTTTCTAATTGCTTCACATAATTCAAAGCATCTTATTATTGTTGTTATATATTGAGATATATCGCTAGCACAAATCAATAAATTTCACAACATATTGTAGTGATGTTGAAAGTCTTTATGCTCCAGATTCTGATTCTAGATCTGAGGTTATGCAGTTTGTAACAGCAGGAATTCCAGCAGCAGTATTTTTTAAAAGGAACAGATGCTGTACCAAAGCGTTAAGGGCAGGTGTAGTGGAGACGAATTCTGCTTCAGGCAGAAATTTTAACTTAATCTCAGACTACAGGTTAGGAACATGAATCATTCACTGATTCTCTCTGCACGTCTTCTGTCCGCAGATCTAAATGATTCCATCAGTGTCTCCTAACCTTACTAAACCTATATTCAAAGATGCTACCTCTACCCCACTATTGACAAAATGAGATTCAATCCACTTGATCTTTTACTTTCTGTATAGATCAATGAGAAATACAATGCACATTGTCGTGGACAGAGCCTTGGATACTTACAGAGCTCTGGTGTGGAGCTTGGAGCAGTTGTTATCAGTGTACTTGATCCACTTGTTAGGTCTGTGGTCAAGCTCTGTGTTGTTGAGACTGGTGTAGATGCGCTTGTTGTCTCTGAAGTGCTTGGTAACGTTGTTGGAGTTGTGGTAGCAGGAGGAGTTGTAATAGGCTCTGTTGTAGCTGCAATCAAACACAGACACTTTGGATTGAAGAAAGTATTAAACAAATATCTTTGTTCATTTTTCACACGGTTATGTTACACACTCGACCATGCTAGCCTTCATGTTTTAGATGTTCCAACGCTGTGGAGTACGGATTGCTGGCGCAGACCATTTAAAGTTTCTAGACTGCTCTGCACACTGGTGCCCACGTTCAGCTTTCTAGATTTCAATACTTAAATCACCCCTCAACTCAAATTTGGTGCTCAATCATCTGCTCAATAGTTGTTCAGTCTGCAATTGCATTTAAAATGGCTGTCTCTTTTCGAGAATCTCCAAGTCTTGGCAGGTTCTCATCAGGCAGGTAATCCAGAACACTGTTCTTGACACAGTCTCAAAAAAGTCTCTTGGTCCTATACTTGGATTTTCCAGGCCATGGGCCCTGACCGTTCAGACATGTGCCTCTCGTCACATGGACATGGTGTGGGCAAGGAATTGGTGATAGAACATCCTAGCAAAGAAGGTTTTCTGAAGTCAATGACTTTCATCTTTTTATTCAAAATTGTTTAACTCTGGAGTAATATACATGTTGTGTCTGTGAGGGATTTCGCTGTAATTGGAGCAGCTGGAAATGGTGCAGATGAAACTGTAATAGGTGTGTAACGAGTAGTTATATCAGATGAAGATCAGCAGATATTATTGCAGTAGTACTGATTGAAAATTGTTTCGAGAAACCGGTAGCCGTAGATCAGATGTATTTATGAAAGGATCAGATGATCGCTAATAGTGATTTTGGTCAGAATGTACCTTCCAAATGGATTATCAGTGCTGCTGGAATTGATCTGTGATACAATCTCAGGTGTCACTAGAAATGAAATGTGATACAACATACAATTGATGATGAATCTGCAGCAAGACATCAATTTACTGGAGGTACTGTCATTTTCCATTCAGTTCAGATGAAGCTGAAGTGTTTATTTCTGGACACCAGAACAAATGCTGTTTGACAGACAAAGTGAATATTACATATCCTGCCTCACTTTCAACACATAAAACTGCAAGAATTGTAAAATGCTTATTCTGAATAAATTTCATGCTTGTTGAACAACCAATAGATTTCATAGCTGTGGCAAATCATGGAGGTGATGCAGGTGACATAATGGTTGTTGCTCTGTTTAAAACCTTGGCACTTGGAGGCTAATAACAAGAGTCTTTGCTTCAGACGTGGCTTCGAGAACAAGAGTAGAGGTGAAAATGCTTGAGAATTTTGTTTGTACATCAGTATTATTTTCAGCAGGAGGAGGTTCTTTATTTGAGAAACTGCTTCTTCCACTCTATCATGAGATTTCTGATTGGACGATGAGACAACCGCTTCTAATTGACTAGACATTTAGCTCTCTTTTATCAGCATTAATTTAGTATTTTCTAATTGCTTCACATAATTCAAAGCATCTTATTATTGTTGTTATATATTGAGATATATCGCTAGCACAAATCAATAAATTTCACAACATATTGTAGTGATGTTGAAAGTCTTTATGCTCCGGATTCTGATTCTAGATCTGAGGTTATGCAGTTTGTAACAGCAGGAATTCCAGCAGCAGTATTTTTTAAAAGGAACAGATGCTGTACCAAAGCGTTAAGGGCAGGTGTAGTGGAGACGAATTCTGCTTCAGGCAGAAATTTTAACTTAATCTCAGACTACAGGTTAGGAACATGAATCATTCACTGATTCTCTCTGCACGTCTTCTGTCCGCAGATCTAAATGATTCCATCAGTGTCTCCTAACCTTACTAAACCTATATTCAAAGATGCTACCTCTACCCCACTATTGACAAAATGAGATTCAATCCACTTGATCTTTTACTTTCTGTATAGATCAATGAGAAATACAATGCACATTGTCGTGGACAGAGCCTTGGATACTTACAGAGCTCTGGTGTGGAGCTTGGAGCAGTTGTTATCAGTGTACTTGATCCACTTGTTAGGTCTGTGGTCAAGCTCTGTGTTGTTGAGACTGGTGTAGATGCGCTTGTTGTCTCTGAAGTGCTTGGTAACGTTGTTGGAGTTGTGGTAGCAGGAGGAGTTGTGATAGGCTCTGTTGTAGCTGCAATCAAACACAGACACTTCGGATTGAAGAAAGTATTAAACAAATATCTTTGTTCATTTTTCACACGGTTATGTTACACACTCGACCATGCTAGCCTTCATGTTTTAGATGTTCCAACGCTGTGGAGTACGGATTGCTGGCGCAGACCATTTAAAGTTTCTAGACTGCTCTGCACACTGGTGGCCACGTTCAGCTTTCTAGATTTCAATACTTAAATCACCCCTCAACTCAAATTTGGTGCTCAATCATCTGCTCAATATTTGTTCAGTCTGCAATTGCATTTAAAATGGCTGTCTCTTTTCGAGAATCTCCAAGTCTTGGCAGGTACTCATCAGGCAGGTAATCCAGAACACTGTTCTTGACACAGTCTCAAAAAAGTCTCTTGGTCCTATACTTGGATTTTCCAGGCCATGGGCCCTGACCGTTCAGACATGTGCCTCTCGTCACACAGGGACAAGGTGTGGGCAAGGAATTGGTGATAGAACATTCTAGCAAAGAAGGTTTTCTGAAGTCAATGACTTTCATCTTTTTATTCAAAATTGTTTAACTCTGGAGTAATATACATGTTGTGTCTGTGAGGGTTTTCGCTGTAATTGGAGCAGCTGGAAGTGGTGCAGATGAAACTGTAATAGTTGTGTAACGAGTAGTTATATCAGATGAAGATCAGCAGATATTATTGCAGTAGTACTGATTGAAAATTGTTTCGAGAAACCGGTAGCCGTAGATCAGATGTATTTATGAAAGGATCAGATGATCGCTAATAGTGATTTTGGTCAGAATGTACCTTCCAAATGGATTATCAGTGCTGCTGGAATTGATCTGTGATACAATCTCAGGTGTCACTAGAAATGAAATGTGATACAACATACAATTGATGATGAATCTGCAGCAAGACATCAATTTACTGGAGGTACTGTCATTTTCCATTCAGTTCAGATGAAGCTGAAGTGTTTATTTCTGGACACCAGAACAAATGCTGTTTGACAGACAAAGTGAATATTACATATCCTGCCTCACTTTCAACACATAAAACTGCAAGAATTGTAAAATGCTTATTCTGAATAAATTTCATGCTTGTTGAACAACCAATAGATTTCATAGCTGTGGCAAATCATGGAGGTGATGCAGGTGACATAATGGTTGTTGCTCTGTTTAAAACCTTGGCACTTGGAGGCTAATAACAAGAGTCTTTGCTTCAGACGGGGCTTCGAGAACAAGAGTAGAGGTGAAAATGCTTGAGAATTTTGTTTGTACATCAGTATTATGTTCAGCAGGAGGAGGTTCTTTATTTGAGAAACTGCTTCTTCCACTCTATCATGAGATTTCTGATTGGACGATGAGACAACCGCTTCTAATTGACTAGACATTTAGCTCTCTTTTATCAGCATTAATTTAGTATTTTCTAATTGCTTCACATAATTCAAAGCATCTTATTATTGTTGTTATATATTGAGATATATCGCTAGCACAAATCAATAAATTTCACAACATATTGTAGTGATGTTGAAAGTCTTTATGCTCCGGATTCTGATTCTAGATCTGAGGTTATGCAGTTTGTAACAGCAGGAATTCCAGCAGCAGTATTTTTTAAAAGGAACAGATGCTGTACCAAAGCGTTAAGGGCAGGTGTAGTGGAGACGAATTCTGCTTCAGGCAGAAATTTTAACTTAATCTCAGACTACAGGTTAGGAACATGAATCATTCACTGATTCTCTCTGCACGTCTTCTGTCCGCAGATCTAAATGATTCCATCAGTGTCTCCTAACCTTACTAAACCTATATTCAAAGATGCTACCTCTACCCCACTATTGACAAAATGAGATTCAATCCACTTGATCTTTTACTTTCTGTATAGATCAATGAGAAATACAATGCACATTGTCGTGGACAGAGCCTTGGATACTTACAGAGCTCTGGTGTGGAGCTTGGAGCAGTTGTTATCAGTGTACTTGATCCACTTGTTAGGTCTGTGGTCAAGCTCTGTGTTGTTGAGACTGGTGTAGATGCGCTTGTTGTCTCTGAAGTGCTTGGTAACGTTGTTGGAGTTGTGGTAGCAGGAGGAGTTGTAATAGGCTCTGTTGTAGCTGCAATCAAACACAGACACTTCGGATTGAAGAAAGTATTAAACAAATATCTTTGTTCATTTTTCACACGGTTATGTTACACACTCGACCATGCTAGCCTTCATGTTTTAGATGTTCCAACGCTGTGGAGTACGGATTGCTGGCGCAGACCATTTAAAGTTTCTAGACTGCTCTGCACACTGGTGGCCACGTTCAGCTTTCTAGATTTCAATACTTAAATCACCCCTCAACTCAAATTTGGTGCTCAATCATCTGCTCAATATTTGTTCAGTCTGCAATTGCATTTAAAATGGCTGTCTCTTTTCGAGAATCTCCAAGTCTTGGCAGGTACTCATCAGGCAGGTAATCCAGAACACTGTTCTTGACACAGTCTCAAAAAAGTCTCTTGGTCCTATACTTGGATTTTCCAGGCCATTGGCCCTGACCGTTCAGACATGTGCCTCTCGTCACACAGGGACAAGGTGTGGGCAAGGAATTGGTGATAGAACATTCTAGCAAAGAAGGTTTTCTGAAGTCAATGACTTTCATCTTTTTATTCAAAATTGTTTAACTCTGGAGTAATATACATGTTGTGTCTGTGAGGGTTCTCGCTGTAATTGGAGCAGCTGGAAGTGGTGCAGATGAAACTGTAATAGTTGTGTAACGAGTAGTTATATCAGATGAAGATCAGCAGATATTATTGCAGTAGTACTGATTGAAAATTGTTTCGAGAAACCGGTAGCCGTAGATCAGATGTATTTATGAAAGGATCAGATGATCGCTAATAGTGATTTTGGTCAGAATGTACCTTCCAAATGGATTATCAGTGCTGCTGGAATTGATCTGTGATACAATCTCAGGTGTCACTAGAAATGAAATGTGATACAACATACAATTGATGATGAATCTGCAGCAAGACATCAATTTACTGGAGGTACTGTCATTTTCCATTCAGTTCAGATGAAGCTGAAGTGTTTATTTCTGGACACCAGAACAAATGCTGTTTGACAGACAAAGTGAATATTACATATCCTGCCTCACTTTCAACACATAAAACTGCAAGAATTGTAAAATGCTTATTCTGAATAAATTTCATGCTTGTTGAACAACCAATAGATTTCATAGCTGTGGCAAATCATGGAGGTGATGCAGGTGACATAATGGTTGTTGCTCTGTTTAAAACCTTGGCACTTGGAGGCTAATAACAAGAGTCTTTGCTTCAGACGTGGCTTCGAGAACAAGAGTAGAGGTGAAAATGCTTGAGAATTTTGTTTGTACATCAGTATTATGTTCAGCAGGAGGAGGTTCTTTATTTGAGAAACTGCTTCTTCCACTCTATCATGAGATTTCTGATTGGACGATGAGACAACCGCTTCTAATTGACTAGACATTTAGCTCTCTTTTATCAGCATTAATTTAGTATTTTCTAATTGCTTCACATAATTCAAAGCATCTTATTATTGTTGTTATATATTGAGATATATCGCTAGCACAAATCAATAAATTTCACAACATATTGTAGTGATGTTGAAAGTCTTTATGCTCCGGATTCTGATTCTAGATCTGAGGTTATGCAGTTTGTAACAGCAGGAATTCCAGCAGCAGTATTTTTTAAAAGGAACAGATGCTGTACCAAAGCGTTAAGGGCAGGTG
This sequence comes from Hypanus sabinus, assembly GCF_030144855.1. Classification (NCBI taxonomy): domain Eukaryota; kingdom Metazoa; phylum Chordata; class Chondrichthyes; order Myliobatiformes; family Dasyatidae; genus Hypanus; species Hypanus sabinus. The sequence goes on from NC_082707.1 coordinate 38,743,620, forward strand.
TAGTGGAGACGAATTCTGCTTCAGGCAGAAATTTTAACTTAATCTCAGACTACAGGTTAGGAACATGAATCATTCACTGATTCTCTCTGCACGTCTTCTGTCCGCAGATCTAAATGATTCCATCAGTGTCTCCTAACCTTACTAAACCTATATTCAAAGATGCTACCTCTACCCCACTATTGACAAAATGAGATTCAATCCACTTGATCTTTTACTTTCTGTATAGATCAATGAGAAATACAATGCACATTGTCGTGGACAGAGCCTTGGATACTTACAGAGCTCTGGTGTGGAGCTTGGAGCAGTTGTTATCAGTGTACTTGATCCACTTGTTAGGTCTGTGGTCAAGCTCTGTGTTGTTGAGACTGGTGTAGATGCGCTTGTTGTCTCTGAAGTGCTTGGTAACGTTGTTGGAGTTGTGGTAGCAGGAGGAGTTGTAATAGGCTCTGTTGTAGCTGCAATCAAACACAGACACTTTGGATTGAAGAAAGTATTAAACAAATATCTTTGTTCATTTTTCACACGGTTATGTTACACACTCGACCATGCTAGCCTTCATGTTTTAGATGTTCCAACGCTGTGGAGTACGGATTGCTGGCGCAGACCATTTAAAGTTTCTAGACTGCTCTGCACACTGGTGCCCACGTTCAGCTTTCTAGATTTCAATACTTAAATCACCCCTCAACTCAAATTTGGTGCTCAATCATCTGCTCAATAGTTGTTCAGTCTGCAATTGCATTTAAAATGGCTGTCTCTTTTCGAGAATCTCCAAGTCTTGGCAGGTTCTCATCAGGCAGGTAATCCAGAACACTGTTCTTGACACAGTCTCAAAAAAGTCTCTTGGTCCTATACTTGGATTTTCCAGGCCATGGGCCCTGACCGTTCAGACATGTGCCTCTCGTCACATGGACATGGTGTGGGCAAGGAATTGGTGATAGAACATCCTAGCAAAGAAGGTTTTCTGAAGTCAATGACTTTCATCTTTTTATTCAAAATTGTTTAACTCTGGAGTAATATACATGTTGTGTCTGTGAGGGATTTCGCTGTAATTGGAGCAGCTGGAAATGGTGCAGATGAAACTGTAATAGGTGTGTAACGAGTAGTTATATCAGATGAAGATCAGCAGATATTATTGCAGTAGTACTGATTGAAAATTGTTTCGAGAAACCGGTAGCCGTAGATCAGATGTATTTATGAAAGGATCAGATGATCGCTAATAGTGATTTTGGTCAGAATGTACCTTCCAAATGGATTATCAGTGCTGCTGGAATTGATCTGTGATACAATCTCAGGTGTCACTAGAAATGAAATGTGATACAACATACAATTGATGATGAATCTGCAGCAAGACATCAATTTACTGGAGGTACTGTCATTTTCCATTCAGTTCAGATGAAGCTGAAGTGTTTATTTCTGGACACCAGAACAAATGCTGTTTGACAGACAAAGTGAATATTACATATCCTGCCTCACTTTCAACACATAAAACTGCAAGAATTGTAAAATGCTTATTCTGAATAAATTTCATGCTTGTTGAACAACCAATAGATTTCATAGCTGTGGCAAATCATGGAGGTGATGCAGGTGACATAATGGTTGTTGCTCTGTTTAAAACCTTGGCACTTGGAGGCTAATAACAAGAGTCTTTGCTTCAGACGTGGCTTCGAGAACAAGAGTAGAGGTGAAAATGCTTGAGAATTTTGTTTGTACATCAGTATTATTTTCAGCAGGAGGAGGTTCTTTATTTGAGAAACTGCTTCTTCCACTCTATCATGAGATTTCTGATTGGACGATGAGACAACCGCTTCTAATTGACTAGACATTTAGCTCTCTTTTATCAGCATTAATTTAGTATTTTCTAATTGCTTCACATAATTCAAAGCATCTTATTATTGTTGTTATATATTGAGATATATCGCTAGCACAAATCAATAAATTTCACAACATATTGTAGTGATGTTGAAAGTCTTTATGCTCCGGATTCTGATTCTAGATCTGAGGTTATGCAGTTTGTAACAGCAGGAATTCCAGCAGCAGTATTTTTTAAAAGGAACAGATGCTGTACCAAAGCGTTAAGGGCAGGTGTAGTGGAGACGAATTCTGCTTCAGGCAGAAATTTTAACTTAATCTCAGACTACAGGTTAGGAACATGAATCATTCACTGATTCTCTCTGCACGTCTTCTGTCCGCAGATCTAAATGATTCCATCAGTGTCTCCTAACCTTACTAAACCTATATTCAAAGATGCTACCTCTACCCCACTATTGACAAAATGAGATTCAATCCACTTGATCTTTTACTTTCTGTATAGATCAATGAGAAATACAATGCACATTGTCGTGGACAGAGCCTTGGATACTTACAGAGCTCTGGTGTGGAGCTTGGAGCAGTTGTTATCAGTGTACTTGATCCACTTGTTAGGTCTGTGGTCAAGCTCTGTGTTGTTGAGACTGGTGTAGATGCGCTTGTTGTCTCTGAAGTGCTTGGTAACGTTGTTGGAGTTGTGGTAGCAGGAGGAGTTGTGATAGGCTCTGTTGTAGCTGCAATCAAACACAGACACTTCGGATTGAAGAAAGTATTAAACAAATATCTTTGTTCATTTTTCACACGGTTATGTTACACACTCGACCATGCTAGCCTTCATGTTTTAGATGTTCCAACGCTGTGGAGTACGGATTGCTGGCGCAGACCATTTAAAGTTTCTAGACTGCTCTGCACACTGGTGGCCACGTTCAGCTTTCTAGATTTCAATACTTAAATCACCCCTCAACTCAAATTTGGTGCTCAATCATCTGCTCAATATTTGTTCAGTCTGCAATTGCATTTAAAATGGCTGTCTCTTTTCGAGAATCTCCAAGTCTTGGCAGGTACTCATCAGGCAGGTAATCCAGAACACTGTTCTTGACACAGTCTCAAAAAAGTCTCTTGGTCCTATACTTGGATTTTCCAGGCCATGGGCCCTGACCGTTCAGACATGTGCCTCTCGTCACACAGGGACAAGGTGTGGGCAAGGAATTGGTGATAGAACATTCTAGCAAAGAAGGTTTTCTGAAGTCAATGACTTTCATCTTTTTATTCAAAATTGTTTAACTCTGGAGTAATATACATGTTGTGTCTGTGAGGGTTTTCGCTGTAATTGGAGCAGCTGGAAGTGGTGCAGATGAAACTGTAATAGTTGTGTAACGAGTAGTTATATCAGATGAAGATCAGCAGATATTATTGCAGTAGTACTGATTGAAAATTGTTTCGAGAAACCGGTAGCCGTAGATCAGATGTATTTATGAAAGGATCAGATGATCGCTAATAGTGATTTTGGTCAGAATGTACCTTCCAAATGGATTATCAGTGCTGCTGGAATTGATCTGTGATACAATCTCAGGTGTCACTAGAAATGAAATGTGATACAACATACAATTGATGATGAATCTGCAGCAAGACATCAATTTACTGGAGGTACTGTCATTTTCCATTCAGTTCAGATGAAGCTGAAGTGTTTATTTCTGGACACCAGAACAAATGCTGTTTGACAGACAAAGTGAATATTACATATCCTGCCTCACTTTCAACACATAAAACTGCAAGAATTGTAAAATGCTTATTCTGAATAAATTTCATGCTTGTTGAACAACCAATAGATTTCATAGCTGTGGCAAATCATGGAGGTGATGCAGGTGACATAATGGTTGTTGCTCTGTTTAAAACCTTGGCACTTGGAGGCTAATAACAAGAGTCTTTGCTTCAGACGTGGCTTCGAGAACAAGAGTAGAGGTGAAAATGCTTGAGAATTTTGTTTGTACATCAGTATTATGTTCAGCAGGAGGAGGTTCTTTATTTGAGAAACTGCTTCTTCCACTCTATCATGAGATTTCTGATTGGACGATGAGACAACCGCTTCTAATTGACTAGACATTTAGCTCTCTTTTATCAGCATTAATTTAGTATTTTCTAATTGCTTCACATAATTCAAAGCATCTTATTATTGTTGTTATATATTGAGATATATCGCTAGCACAAATCAATAAATTTCACAACATATTGTAGTGATGTTGAAAGTCTTTATGCTCCGGATTCTGATTCTAGATCTGAGGTTATGCAGTTTGTAACAGCAGGAATTCCAGCAGCAGTATTTTTTAAAAGGAACAGATGCTGTACCAAAGCGTTAAGGGCAGGTGTAGTGGAGACGAATTCTGCTTCAGGCAGAAATTTTAACTTAATCTCAGACTACAGGTTAGGAACATGAATCATTCACTGATTCTCTCTGCACGTCTTCTGTCCGCAGATCTAAATGATTCCATCAGTGTCTCCTAACCTTACTAAACCTATATTCAAAGATGCTACCTCTACCCCACTATTGACAAAATGAGATTCAATCCACTTGATCTTTTACTTTCTGTATAGATCAATGAGAAATACAATGCACATTGTCGTGGACAGAGCCTTGGATACTTACAGAGCTCTGGTGTGGAGCTTGGAGCAGTTGTTATCAGTGTACTTGATCCACTTGTTAGGTCTGTGGTCAAGCTCTGTGTTGTTGAGACTGGTGTAGATGCGCTTGTTGTCTCTGAAGTGCTTGGTAACGTTGTTGGAGTTGTGGTAGCAGGAGGAGTTGTAATAGGCTCTGTTGTAGCTGCAATCAAACACAGACACTTCGGATTGAAGAAAGTATTAAACAAATATCTTTGTTCATTTTTCACACGGTTATGTTACACACTCGACCATGCTAGCCTTCATGTTTTAGATGTTCCAACGCTGTGGAGTACGGATTGTTGGCGCAGACCATTTAAAGTTTCTAGACTGCTCTGCACACTGGTGGCCACGTTCAGCTTTCTAGATTTCAATACTTAAATCACCCCTCAACTCAAATTTGGTGCTCAATCATCTGCTCAATATTTGTTCAGTCTGCAATTGCATTTAAAATGGCTGTCTCTTTTCGAGAATCTCCAAGTCTTGGCAGGTACTCATCAGGCAGGTAATCCAGAACACTGTTCTTGACACAGTCTCAAAAAAGTCTCTTGGTCCTATACTTGGATTTTCCAGGCCATTGGCCCTGACCGTTCAGACATGTGCCTCTCGTCACACAGGGACAAGGTGTGGGCAAGGAATTGGTGATAGAACATTCTAGCAAAGAAGGTTTTCTGAAGTCAATGACTTTCATCTTTTTATTCAAAATTGTTTAACTCTGGAGTAATATACATGTTGTGTCTGTGAGGGTTCTCGCTGTAATTGGAGCAGCTGGAAGTGGTGCAGATGAAACTGTAATAGTTGTGTAACGAGTAGTTATATCAGATGAAGATCAGCAGATATTATTGCAGTAGTACTGATTGAAAATTGTTTCGAGAAACCGGTAGCCGTAGATCAGATGTATTTATGAAAGGATCAGATGATCGCTAATAGTGATTTTGGTCAGAATGTACCTTCCAAATGGATTATCAGTGCTGCTGGAATTGATCTGTGATACAATCTCAGGTGTCACTAGAAATGAAATGTGATACAACATACAATTGATGATGAATCTGCAGCAAGACATCAATTTACTGGAGGTACTGTCATTTTCCATTCAGTTCAGATGAAGCTGAAGTGTTTATTTCTGGACACCAGAACAAATGCTGTTTGACAGACAAAGTGAATATTACATATCCTGCCTCACTTTCAACACATAAAACTGCAAGAATTGTAAAATGCTTATTCTGAATAAATTTCATGCTTGTTGAACAACCAATAGATTTCATAGCTGTGGCAAATCATGGAGGTGATGCAGGTGACATAATGGTTGTTGCTCTGTTTAAAACCTTGGCACTTGGAGGCTAATAACAAGAGTCTTTGCTTCAGACGTGGCTTCGAGAACAAGAGTAGAGGTGAAAATACTTGAGAATTTTGTTTGTACATCAGTATTATGTTCAGCAGGAGGAGGTTCTTTATTTGAGAAACTGCTTCTTCCACTCTATCATGAGATTTCTGATTGGACGATGAGACAACCACTTCTAATTGACTAGACATTTAGCTCTCTTTTATCAGCATTAATTTAGTATTTTCTAATTGCTTCACATAATTCAAAGCATCTTATTATTGTTGTTATATATTGAGATATATCGCTAGCACAAATCAATAAATTTCACAACATATTGTAGTGATGTTGAAAGTCTTTATGCTCCGGATTCTGATTCTAGATCTGAGGTTATGCAGTTTGTAACAGCAGGAATTCCAGCAGCAGTATTTTTTAAAAGGAACAGATGCTGTACCAAAGCGTTAAGGGCAGGTGTAGTGGAGACGAATTCTGCTTCAGGCAGAAATTTTAACTTAATCTCAGACTACAGGTTAGGAACATGAATCATTCACTGATTCTCTCTGCACGTCTTCTGTCCGCAGATCTAAATGATTCCATCAGTGTCTCCTAACCTTACTAAACCTATATTCAAAGATGCTACCTCTACCCCACTATTGACAAAATGAGATTCAATCCACTTGATCTTTTACCTTCTGTATAGATCAATGAGAAATACAATGCACATTGTCGTGGACAGAGCCTTGGATACTTACAGAGCTCTGGTGTGGAGCTTGGAGCAGTTGTTATCAGTGTACTTGATCCACTTGTTAGGTCTGTGGTCAAGCTCTGTGTTGTTGAGACTGGTGTAGATGCGCTTGTTGTCTCTGAAGTGCTTGGTAACGTTGTTGGAGTTGTGGTAGCAGGAGGAGTTGTAATAGGCTCTGTTGTAGCTGCAATCAAACACAGACACTTCGGATTGAAGAAAGTATTAAACAAATATCTTTGTTCATTTTTCACACGGTTATGTTACACACTCGACCATGCTAGCCTTCATGTTTTAGATGTTCCAACGCTGTGGAGTACGGATTGCTGGCGCAGACCATTTAAAGTTTCTAGACTGCTCTGCACACTGGTGGCCACGTTCAGCTTTCTAGATTTCAATACTTAAATCACCCCTCAGCTCAAATTTGGTGCTCAATCATCTGCTCAATAGTTGTTCAGTCTGCAATTGCATTTAAAATGGCTGTCTCTTTTCGAGAATCTCCAAGTCTTGGCAGGTTCTCATCAGGCAGGTAATCCAGAACACTGTTCTTGACACAGTCTCAAAAAAGTCTCTTGGTCCTATACTTGGATTTTCCAGACCATGGGCCCTGACCGTTCAGACATGTGCCTCTCGTCACACAGGGACAAGGTGTGGGCAAGGAATTGGTGATAGAACATTCTAGCAAAGAAGGTTTTCTGAAGTCAATGACTTTCATCTTTTTATTCAAAATTGTTTACCCATAGAGAAATACACACATTGCGTCTGTGAGGAATTTAGCAGTAATTGGAGCAGCTGGAAATGTGCAGATGATACAGTAATAGGTGTGTAATGAGTAGTTGTATCAAATGAAAATCAGAAGATATACTTGCAGCAGTACTGGTTGAAAATTGCTTCAAGAAACCAGTAGCAGTGGATCAGATGTATTTATGAAAGCATCAGATGATTGCTAATTGTGAATTTGGACAGCATTTTTCTTCCCAATAGATCTTCAGCGCTGCTAGAACTGATTTGTGTTACCATCTAAGGTGACAATGAGAAAGTAAATGTGACACAACACAAAATGAATGGTGAATATGCAAGAAAACGTCAAATTATTGGAGGAACTGACATTTTATCCACAGCTCCATTCAGTTTGGATGAAGATGCACTGTTTACTCTCTGGACACAAGAAGAAATGCTGTTTGAGGGACATTGTGAGTAGTACATATCCTGCCTCACCTTCAACACAGAAGACTACAAGAATTGTAAAATGCTTATTCTGACTAAATTCCATGGTTGTTGAACAATCAATAGATTACATAGCTGTGGTACATCATGGAGGTGATGCAAGTGGCATAATGGTTGTTGCTCTGTTAAAAACCTTGACACTTGCACGCTAAATACAAGAGTCTTTGCTTCAGATGTGTCTTTGAGAACAAGAGAGGAGGTGAAAATACTTGAGAATTTTGTTTGTACATCAGTATTATTTTCAGCAGGAGGAAGTTCTTTATTTCAGAAACTTCTTCTTCCACTCTATCATGAGATTTCTGATTGGACGATGAGACAACCGCCTCTAATTAACTAGAAATTTAGCTCTCCTTTATCAGCATTATTTAATTTAGCATTTTCTAATTACTGCACATAATTCATAGCGTCTTATTATTGTTGTTATAGATTGAAATATATCGCTAGCACAAAACAATAATTTTCACAACATATTGCAGTGATGTTGAAAGTCTTTATGCTGCGTTTTCTGATTCTAAATCTGAGGTTATGCAGTTTGTAACAGCAGGAATTCCAGCAGCAGTATTTATAACAGGAACAATTGCTGTACCGAAGTGTTAAGGGCAGGTGTATTGGAGACGAATTCTGCTTCAGGCAGAATTTTTAACTTAATCTCAAACTACTGGTTAGGAACATGAATCACTCACTGATTCTCTCTGCACGTCTTCTGTCCGCAGATCTAAATGATTCCATCAGTGTCTCCTAATCTTACCAAACCTTTATTCAAAGATGCTACCTCTACACCACTAATGACAAAATGAGATTCGATCCACTTGATCTGTTACTTTCTGTATAGATCAATGAGAAATACAATGCACATTGTCGTGGACAGAGCCTTGGATACTTACAGAGCTCTGGTGTGGAGCTTGGAGCAGTTGTTATCAGTGTACTTGATCCACTTGTTAGGTCTGTGGTCAAGCTCTGTATTGTTGAGACTGGTGTAGATGCGCTTGTTGTCTCTGAAGTGCTTGGTAACGTTGTTGGAGTTGTGGTAGCAGGAGGAGTTGTAATAGGCTCTGTTGTAGCTGCAATCAAACACAGACACTTCGGATTGAAGAAAGTATTAAACAAATATCTTTGTTCATTTTTCACACGGTTATGTTACACACTCGACCATGCTAGCCTTCATGTTTTAGATGTTCCAACGCTGTGGAGTACGGATTGCTGGCGCAGACCATTTAAAGTTTCTAGACTGCTCTGCACACTGGTGGCCACGTTCAGCTTTCTAGATTTCAATACTTAAATCACCCCTCAACTCAAATTTGGTGCTCAATCATCTGCTCAATATTTGTTCAGTCTGCAATTGCATTTAAAATGGCTGTCTCTTTTCGAGAATCTCCAAGTCTTGGCAGGTTCTCATCAGGCAGGTAATCCAGAACACTGTTCTTGACACAGTCTCAAAAAAGTCTCTTGGTTCTATACTTGGATTTTCCAGGCCATGGGCCCTGACCGTTCAGACATGTGCCTCTCGTCACACAGGGACAAGGTGTGGGCAAGGAATTGGTGATAGAACATTCCAGCAAACAAGTTTTTCTGATGTCAATGACTTTCATCTTTCTATTCAAAATTGATTACCCATAGAGAAATATACACATTGCGTCTGTGAGGAATCTAGCAGTAATTGGAGCAGCTGGAAATGTGCAGATGATACAGTAATAGGTGTGTAATGAGTAGTTGTATCAAACGAAAATCAGAAGATATACTTGCAGCAGTACTGGTTGAAAATTGCTTCAAGAAACCAGTAGCAGTGGATCAGATGTATTTATGAAAGCATCAGATGATTGCTAATTGTGAATTTGGACAGCAGTTTTCTTCCCAATAGATCTTCAGCGCTGCTAGAACTGATTTGTGTTACCATCTAAGGTGACAATGAGAAAGTAAATGTGACACAACACAAAATGAATGGTGAATATGCAGGAAGACATCAAATTATTGGAGGAACTGACATTTTATCCACACCTCCATTCAGTTTGGATGAAGATGCACTGTTTACTCTCTGGACACAAGAAGAAATGCTGTTTGAGGGACATTGTGAGTAGTACATATCCTGCCTCACCTTCAACACAGAAGACTACAAGAATTGTAAAATGCTTATTCTGACTAAATTCCATGGTTGTTGAACAATCAATAGATTTCATAGCTGTGGCACATCATGGAGGTGATGCAAGTGGCATAATGGTTGTTGCTCTGTTAAAAACCTTGACACTTGCACGCTAAATACAAGAGTCTTTGCTTCAGATGTCTTTGCTTGAGAACAAGAGAGGAGGTGAAAATACTTGAGAATTTTGTTTGTACATCAGTATTATTTTCAGCAGGAGGAAGTTCTTTATTTCAGAAACTTCTTCTTCCACTCTATCATGAGATTTCTGATTGGACGATGAGACAACCGCCTCTAATTAACTAGAAATTTAGCTCTCCTTTATCAGCATTATTTAATTTAGCATTTTCTAATTACTGCACATAATTCATAGCGTCTTATTATTGTTGTTATATATTGAAATATATCGCTAGCACAAAACAATAAATTTCACAACATATTGCAGTGATGTTGAAAGTCTTTATGCTGCGTTTTCTGATTCTAAATCTGAGGTTATGCAGTTTGTAACAGCAGGAATTCCAGCAGCAGTATTTATAACAGGAACAATTGCTGTACCGAAGTGTTAAGGGCAGGTGTATTGGAGACGAATTCTGCTTCAGGCAGAATTTTTAACTTAATCTCAAACTACTGGTTAGGAACATGAATCACTCACTGATTCTCTCTGCACGTCTTCTGTCCGCAGATCTAAATGATTCCATTAGTGTCTCCTAATCTTACCAAACCTTTATTCAAAGATGCTACCTCTACACCACTAATGACAAAATGAGATTCGATCCACTTGATCTGTTACTTTCTGTATAGATCAATGAGAAATACAATGCACATTGTCGTGGACAGAGTCGTGGATACTTACAGAGCTCTGGTGTGGAGCTTGGAGCAGTTGTTATCAGTGTACTTGATCCACTTGTTAGGTCTGTGGTCAAGCTCTGTATTGTTGAGACTGGTGTAGATGCGCTTGTTGTCTCTGAAGTGCTTGGTAACGTTGTTGGAGTTGTGGTAGCAGGAGGAGTTGTAATAGGCTCTGTTGTAGCTGCAATCAAACACAGACACTTCGGATTGAAGAAAGTATTAAACAAATATCTTTGTTCATTTTTCACACGGTTATGTTACACACTCGACCATGCTAGCCTTCATGTTTTAGATGTTCCAACGCTGTGGAGTACGGATTGCTGGCGCAGACCATTTAAAGTTTCTAGACTGCTCTGCACACTGGTGGCCACGTTCAGCTTTCTAGATTTCAATACTTAAATCACCCCTCAACTCAAATTTGGTGCTCAATCATCTGCTCAATATTTGTTCAGTCTGCAATTGCATTTAAAATGGCTGTCTCTTTTCGAGAATCTCCAAGTCTTGGCAGGTTCTCATCAGGCAGGTAATCCAGAACACTGTTCTTGACACAGTCTCAAAAAAGTCTCTTGGTCCTATACTTGGATTTTCCAGGCCATGGGCCCTGACCGTTCAGACATGTGCCTCTCGTCACATGGACATGGTGTGGGCAAGGAATTGGTGATAGAACATCCTAGCAAAGAAGGTTTTCTGAAGTCAATGACTTTCATCTTTTTATTCAAAATTGTTTAACTCTGGAGTAATATACATGTTGTGTCTGTGAGGGATTTCGCTGTAATTGGAGCAGCTGGAAATGGTGCAGATGAAACTGTAATAGGTGTGTAACGAGTAGTTATATCAGATGAAGATCAGCAGATATTATTGCAGTAGTACTGATTGAAAATTGTTTCGAGAAACCGGTAGCCGTAGATCAGATGTATTTATGAAAGGATCAGATGATCGCTAATAGTGATTTTGGTCAGAATGTACCTTCCAAATGGATTATCAGTGCTGCTGGAATTGATCTGTGATACAATCTCAGGTGTCACTAGAAATGAAATGTGATACAACATACAATTGATGATGAATCTGCAGCAAGACATCAATTTACTGGAGGTACTGTCAATTTCCATTCAGTTCAGATGAAGCTGAAGTGTTTATTTCTGGACACCAGAACAAATGCAGTTTGACAGACAAAGTGAATATTACATATCCTGCCTCACTTTCAACACATAAAACTGCAAGAATTGTAAAATGCTTATTCTGAATAAATTTCATGGTTGTTGAACAACCAATAGATTTCATAGCTGTGGCAAATCATGGAGGTGATGCAGGTGACATAATGGTTGTTGCTCTGTTTAAAACCTTGGCACTTGGAGGCTAATAACAAGAGTCTTTGCTTCAGACGTGGCTTCGAGAACAAGAGTAGAGGTGAAAATGCTTGAGAATTTTGTTTGTACATCAGTATTATGTTCAGCAGGAGGAGGTTCTTTATTTGAGAAACTGCTTCTTCCACTCTATCATGAGATTTCTGATTGGACGATGAGACAACCGCTTCTAATTGACTAGACATTTAGCTCTCTTTTATCAGCATTAATTTAGTATTTTCTAATTGCTTCACATAATTCAAAGCATCTTATTATTGTTGTTATATATTGAGATATATCGCTAGCACAAATCAATAAATTTCACAACATATTGTAGTGATGTTGAAAGTCTTTATGCTCCGGATTCTGATTCTAGATCTGAGGTTATGCAGTTTGTAACAGCAGGAATTCCAGCAGCCGTATTTTTTAAAAGGAACAGATGCTGTACCAAAGCGTTAAGGGCAGGTGTAGTGGAGACGAATTCTGCTTCAGGCAGAAATTTTAACTTAATCTCAGACTACAGGTTAGGAACATGAATCATTCACTGATTCTCTCTGCACGTCTTCTGTCCGCAGATCTAAATGATTCCATCAGTGTCTCCTAATCTTACCAAACCTTTATTCAAAGATGCTACCTCTACACCACTAATGACAAAATGAGATTCGATCCACTTGATCTGTTACTTTCTGTATAGATCAATGAGAAATACAATGCACATTGTCGTGGACAGAGCCTTGGATACTTACAGAGCTCTGGTGTGGAGCTTGGAGCAGTTGTTATCAGTGTACTTGATCCACTTGTTAGGTCTGTGGTCAAGCTCTGTGTTGTTGAGACTGGTGTAGATGTGCTTGTTGTCTCTGAAGTGCTTGGTAACGTTGTTGGAGTTGTGGTAGCAGGAGGAGTTGTAATAGGCTCTGTTGTAGCTGCAATCAAACACAGACACTTCGGATTGAAGAAAGTATTAAACAAATATCTTTGTTCATTTTTCACACGGTTATGTTACACACTCGACCATGCTAGCCTTCATGTTTTATATGTTCCAATGCTGTGGAGTACGGATTGCTGGCGCAGACCATTTAAAGTTTCTAGACTGCTCTGCACACTGGTGCCCACGTTCAGCTTTCTAGATTTCAATACTTAAATCACCCCTCAACTCAAATTTGGTGCTCAATCATCTGCTCAATAGTTGTTCAGTCTGCAATTGCATTTAAAATGGCTGTCTCTTTTCGAGAATCTCCAAGTCTTGGCAGGTTCTCATCAGGCAGGTAATCCAGAACACTGTTCTTGACACAGTCTCAAAAAAGTCTCTTGGTCCTATACTTGGATTTTCCAGGCCATGGGCCCTGACCGTTCAGACATGTGCCTCTCGTCACACAGGGACAAGGTGTGGGCAAGGAATTGCTGATAGAACATTCCAGCAAACAAGGTTTTCTGATGTCAATGACTTTCATCTTTCTATTCAAAATTGTTTACCCATAGAGAAATACACACATTGCGTCTGTGAGGAATTTAGCAGTAATTGGAGCAGCTGGAAATGTGCAGATGATACAGTAATAGGTGTGTAATGAGTAGTTGTATCAAATGAAAATCAGAAGATATACTTGCAGCAGTACTGGTTGAAAATTGCTTCAAGAAACCAGTAGCAGTGGATCAGATGTATTTATGAAAGCATCAGATGATTGCTAATTGTGAATTTGGACAGCATTTTTCTTCCCAATAGATCTTCAGCGCTGCTAGAACTGATTTGTGTTACCATCTAAGGTGACAATGAGAAAGTAAATGTGACACAACACAAAATGAATGGTGAATATGCAAGAAAACGTCAAATTATTGGAGGAACTGACATTTTATCCACACCTCCATTCAGTTTGGATGAAGATGCACTGTTTACTCTCTGGACACAAGAAGAAATGCTGTTTGAGGGACATTGTGAGTAGTACATATCCTGCCTCACCTTCAACACAGAAGACTACAAGAATTGTAAAATGCTTATTCTGACTAAATTCCATGGTTGTTGAACAATCAATAGATTACATAGCTGTGGTACATCATGGAGGTGATGCAAGTGGCATAATGGTTGTTGCTCTGTTAAAAACCTTGACACTTGCACGCTAAATACAAGAGTCTTTGCTTCAGATGTGTCTTTGAGAACAAGAGAGGAGGTGAAAATACTTGAGAATTTTGTTTGTACATCAGTATTATTTTCAGCAGGAGGAAGTTCTTTATTTCAGAAACTTCTTCTTCCACTCTATCATGAGATTTCTGATTGGACGATGAGACAACCGCCTCTAATTAACTAGAAATTTAGCTCTCCTTTATCAGCATTATTTAATTTAGCATTTTCTAATTACTGCACATAATTCATAGCGTCTTATTATTGTTGTTATAGATTGAAATATATCGCTAGCACAAAACAATAATTTTCACAACATATTGCAGTGATGTTGAAAGTCTTTATGCTGCGTTTTCTGATTCTAAATCTGAGGTTATGCAGTTTGTAACAGCAGGAATTCCAGCAGCAGTATTTATAACAGGAACAATTGCTGTACCGAAGTGTTAAGGGCAGGTGTATTGGAGACGAATTCTGCTTCAGGCAGAATTTTTAACTTAATCTCAAACTACTGGTTAGGAACATGAATCACTCACTGATTCTCTCTGCACGTCTTCTGTCCGCAGATCTAAATGATTCCATCAGTGTCTCCTAATCTTACCAAACCTTTATTCAAAGATGCTACCTCTACACCACTAATGACAAAATGAGATTCGATCCACTTGATCTGTTACTTTCTGTATAGATCAATGAGAAATACAATGCACATTGTCGTGGACAGAGCCTTGGATACTTACAGAGCTCTGGTGTGGAGCTTGGAGCAGTTGTTATCAGTGTACTTGATCCACTTGTTAGGTCTGTGGTCAAGCTCTGTATTGTTGAGACTGGTGTAGATGCGCTTGTTGTCTCTGAAGTGCTTGGTAACGTTGTTGGAGTTGTGGTAGCAGGAGGAGTTGTAATAGGCTCTGTTGTAGCTGCAATCAAACACAGACACTTCGGATTGAAGAAAGTATTAAACAAATATCTTTGTTCATTTTTCACACGGTTATGTTACACACTCGACCATGCTAGCCTTCATGTTTTAGATGTTCCAACGCTGTGGAGTACGGATTGCTGGCGCAGACCATTTAAAGTTTCTAGACTGCTCTGCACACTGGTGGCCACGTTCAGCTTTCTAGATTTCAATACTTAAATCACCCCTCAACTCAAATTTGGTGCTCAATCATCTGCTCAATATTTGTTCAGTCTGCAATTGCATTTAAAATGGCTGTCTCTTTTCGAGAATCTCCAAGTCTTGGCAGGTTCTCATCAGGCAGGTAATCCAGAACACTGTTCTTGACACAGTCTCAAAAAAGTCTCTTGGTCCTATACTTGGATTTTCCAGACCATGGGCCCTGACCGTTCAGACATGTGCCTCTCGTCACACAGGGACAAGGTGTGGGCAAGGAATTGGTGATAGAACATTCTAGCAAAGAAGGTTTTCTGAAGTCAATGACTTTCATCTTTTTATTCAAAATTGTTTAACTCTGGAGTAATATACATGTTGTGTCTGTGAGGGATTTCGCTGTAATTGGAGCAGCTGGAAATGGTGCAGATGAAACTGTAATAGGTGTGTAACGAGTAGTTATATCAGATGAAGATCAGCAGATATTATTGCAGTAGTACTGATTGAAAATTGTTTCGAGAAACCGGTAGCCGTAGATCAGATGTATTTATGAAAGGATCAGATGATCGCTAATAGTGATTTTGGTCAGAATGTACCTTCCAAATGGATTATCAGTGCTGCTGGAATTGATCTGTGATACAATCTCAGGTGTCACTAGAAATGAAATGTGATACAACATACAATTGATGATGAATCTGCAGCAAGACATTAATTTACTGGAGGTACTGTCATTTTCCATTCAGTTCAGATGAAGCTGAAGTGTTTATTTCTGGACACCAGAACAAATGCAGTTTGACAGACAAAGTGAATATTACATATCCTGCCTCACTTTCAACACATAAAACTGCAAGAATTGTAAAATGCTTATTCTGAATAAATTTCATGGTTGTTGAAAAACCAATAGATTTCATAGCTGTGGCAAATCATGGAGGTGATGCAGGTGACATAATGGTTGTTGCTCTGTTTAAAACCTTGGCACTTGGAGGCTAATAACAAGAGTCTTTGCTTCAGACGTGGCTTCGAGAACAAGAGTAGAGGTGAAAATGCTTGAGAATTTTGTTTGTACATCAGTATTATGTTCAGCAGGAGGAGGTTCTTTATTTGAGAAACTGCTTCTTCCACTCTATCATGAGATTTCTGATTGGACGATGAGACAACCGCTTCTAATTGACTAGACATTTAGCTCTCTTTTATCAGCATTAATTTAGTATTTTCTAATTGCTTCACATAATTCAAAGCATCTTATTATTGTTGTTATATATTGAGATATATCGCTAGCACAAATCAATAAATTTCACAACATATTGTAGTGATGTTGAAAGTCTTTATGCTCCGGATTCTGATTCTAGATCTGAGGTTATGCAGTTTGTAACAGCAGGAATTCCAGCAGCAGTATTTTTTAAAAGGAACAGATGCTGTACCAAAGCGTTAAGGGCAGGTGTAGTGGAGACGAATTCTGCTTCAGGCAGAAATTTTAACTTAATCTCAGACTACAGGTTAGGAACATGAATCATTCACTGATTCTCTCTGCACGTCTTCTGTCCGCAGATCTAAATGATTCCATCAGTGTCTCCTAACCTTACTAAACCTATATTCAAAGATGCTACCTCTACCCCACTATTGACAAAATGAGATTCAATCCACTTGATCTTTTACCTTCTGTATAGATCAATGAGAAATACAATGCACATTGTCGTGGACAGAGCCTTGGATACTTACAGAGCTCTGGTGTGGAGCTTGGAGCAGTTGTTATCAGTGTACTTGATCCACTTGTTAGGTCTGTGGTCAAGCTCTGTGTTGTTGAGACTGGTGTAGATGCGCTTGTTGTCTCTGAAGTGCTTGGTAACGTTGTTGGAGTTGTGGTAGCAGGAGGAGTTGTAATAGGCTCTGTTGTAGCTGCAATCAAACACAGACACTTCGGATTGAAGAAAGTATTAAACAAATATCTTTGTTCATTTTTCACACGGTTATGTTACACACTCGACCGTGCTAGCCTTCATGTTTTAGATGTTCCAACGCTGTGGAGTACGGATTGCTGGCGCAGACCATTTAAAGTTTCTAGACTGCTCTGCACACTGGTGGCCACGTTCAGCTTTCTAGATTTCAATACTTAAATCACCCCTCAACTCAAATTTGGTGCTCAATCATCTGCTCAATATTTGTTCAGTCTGCAATTGCATTTAAAATGGCTGTCTCTTTTCGAGAATCTCCAAGTCTTGGCAGGTTCTCATCAGGCAGGTAATCCAGAACACTGTTCTTGACACAGTCTCAAAAAAGTCTCTTGGTCCTATACTTGGATTTTCCAGGCCATGGGCCCTGACCGTTCAGACATGTGCCTCTCGTCACACAGGGACAAGGTGTGGGCAAGGAATTGGTGATAGAACATTCCAGCAAACAAGGTTTTCTGATGTCAATGACTTTCATCTTTCTATTCAAAATTGTTTACCCATAGAGAAATATACACATTGCGTCTGTGAGGAATCTAGCAGTAATTGGAGCAGCTGGAAATGTGCAGATGATACAGTAATAGGTGTGTAATGAGTAGTTGTATCAAACGAAAATCAGAAGATATACTTGCAGCAGTACTGGTTGAAAATTGCTTCAAGAAACCAGTAGCAGTGGATCAGATGTATTTATGAAAGCATCAGATGATTGCTAATTGTGAATTTGGACAGCAGTTTTCTTCCCAATAGATCTTCAGCGCTGCTAGAACTGATTTGTGTTACCATCTAAGGTGACAATGAGAAAGTAAATGTGACACAACACAAAATGAATGGTGAACATGCAGGAAGACATCAAATTATTGGAGGAACTGACATTTTATCCACACCTCCATTCAGTTTGGATGAAGATGCACTGTTTACTCTCTGGACACAAGAAGAAATGCTGTTTGAGGGACATTGTGAGTAGTACATATCCTGCCTCACCTTCAACACAGAAGACTACAAGAATTGTAAAATGCTTATTCTGACTAAATTCCATGGTTGTTGAACAATCAATAGATTTCATAGCTGTGGCACATCATGGAGGTGATGCAAGTGGCATAATGGTTGTTGCTCTGTTAAAAACCTTGACACTTGCACGCTAAATACAAGAGTCTTTGCTTCAGATGTGTCTTTGAGAACAAGAGTAGAGGTGAAAATACTTGAGAATTTTGTTTGTACATCAGTATTATTTTCAGCAGGAGGAAGTTCTTTATTTCAGAAACTTCTTCTTCCACTCTATCATGAGATTTCTGATTGGACGATGAGACAACCGCCTCTAATTAACTAGAAATTTAGCTCTCCTTTATCAGCATTATTTAATTTAGCATTTTCTAATTACTGCACATAATTCATAGCGTCTTATTATTGTTGTTATAGATTGAAATATATCGCTAGCACAAAACAATAAATTTCACAACATATTGCAGTGATGTTGAAAGTCTTTATGCTGCGTTTTCTGATTCTAAATCTGAGGTTATGCAGTTTGTAACAGCAGGAATTCCAGCAGCAGTATTTATAACAGGAACAATTGCTGTACCGAAGTGTTAAGGGCAGGTGTATTGGAGACGAATTCTGCTTCAGGCAGAATTTTTAACTTAATCTCAAACTACTGGTTAGGAACATGAATCACTCACTGATTCTCTCTGCACGTCTTCTGTCCGCAGATCTAAATGATTCCATCAGTGTCTCCTAATCTTACCAAACCTTTATTCAAAGATGCTACCTCTACACCACTAATGACAAAATGAGATTCGATCCACTTGATCTGTTACTTTCTGTATAGATCAATGAGAAATACAATGCACATTGTCGTGGACAGAGCCTTGGATACTTACAGAGCTCTGGTGTGGAGCTTGGAGCAGTTGTTATCAGTGTACTTGATCCACTTGTTAGGTCTGTGGTCAAGCTCTGTATTGTTGAGACTGGTGTAGATGCGCTTGTTGTCTCTGAAGTGCTTGGTAACGTTGTTGGAGTTGTGGTAGCAGGAGGAGTTGTAATAGGCTCTGTTGTAGCTGCAATCAAACACAGACACTTCGGATTGAAGAAAGTATTAAACAAATATCTTTGTTCATTTTTCACACGGTTATGTTACACACTCGACCATGCTAGCCTTCATGTTTTAGATGTTCCAACGCTGTGGAGTACGGATTGCTGGCGCAGACCATTTAAAGTTTCTAGACTGCTCTGCACACTGGTGGCCACGTTCAGCTTTCTAGATTTCAATACTTAAATCACCCCTCAACTCAAATTTGGTGCTCAATCATCTGCTCAATATTTGTTCAGTCTGCAATTGCATTTAAAATGGCTGTCTCTTTTCGAGAATCTCCAAGTCTTGGCAGGTTCTCATCAGGCAGGTAATCCAGAACACTGTTCTTGACACAGTCTCAAAAAAGTCTCTTGGTCCTATACTTGGATTTTCCAGACCATGGGCCCTGACCGTTCAGACATGTGCCTCTCGTCACACAGGGACAAGGTGTGGGCAAGGAATTGGTGATAGAACATTCTAGCAAAGAAGGTTTTCTGAAGTCAATGACTTTCATCTTTTTATTCAAAATTGTTTAACTCTGGAGTAATATACATGTTGTGTCTGTGAGGGATTTCGCTGTAATTGGAGCAGCTGGAAATGGTGCAGATGAAACTGTAATAGGTGTGTAACGAGTAGTTATATCAGATGAAGATCAGCAGATATTATTGCAGTAGTACTGATTGAAAATTGTTTCGAGAAACCGGTAGCCGTAGATCAGATGTATTTATGAAAGGATCAGATGATCGCTAATAGTGATTTTGGTCAGAATGTACCTTCCAAATGGATTATCAGTGCTGCTGGAATTGATCTGTGATACAATCTCAGGTGTCACTAGAAATGAAATGTGATACAACATACAATTGATGATGAATCTGCAGCAAGACATTAATTTACTGGAGGTACTGTCATTTTCCATTCAGTTCAGATGAAGCTGAAGTGTTTATTTCTGGACACCAGAACAAATGCAGTTTGACAGACAAAGTGAATATTACATATCCTGCCTCACTTTCAACACATAAAACTGCAAGAATTGTAAAATGCTTATTCTGAATAAATTTCATGGTTGTTGAAAAACCAATAGATTTCATAGCTGTGGCAAATCATGGAGGTGATGCAGGTGACATAATGGTTGTTGCTCTGTTTAAAACCTTGGCACTTGGAGGCTAATAACAAGAGTCTTTGCTTCAGACGTGGCTTCGAGAACAAGAGTAGAGGTGAAAATGCTTGAGAATTTTGTTTGTACATCAGTATTATGTTCAGCAGGAGGAGGTTCTTTATTTGAGAAACTGCTTCTTCCACTCTATCATGAGATTTCTGATTGGACGATGAGACAACCGCTTCTAATTGACTAGACATTTAGCTCTCTTTTATCAGCATTAATTTAGTATTTTCTAATTGCTTCACATAATTCAAAGCATCTTATTATTGTTGTTATATATTGAGATATATCGCTAGCACAAATCAATAAATTTCACAACATATTGTACTGATGTTGAAAGTCTTTATGCTCCGGATTCTGATTCTAGATCTGAGGTTATGCAGTTTGTAACAGCAGGAATTCCAGCAGCCGTATTTTTTAAAAGGAACAGATGCTGTACCAAAGCGTTAAGGGCAGGTGTAGTGGAGACGAATTCTGCTTCAGGCAGAAATTTTAACTTAATCTCAGACTACAGGTTAGGAACATGAATCATTCACTGATTCTCTCTGCACGTCTTCTGTCCGCAGATCTAAATGATTCCATCAGTGTCTCCTAACCTTACTAAACCTATATTCAAAGATGCTACCTCTACCCCACTATTGACAAAATGAGATTCAATCCACTTGATCTTTTACTTTCTGTATAGATCAATGAGAAATACAATGCACATTGTCGTGGACAGAGCCTTGGATACTTACAGAGCTCTGGTGTGGAGCTTGGAGCAGTTGTTATCAGTGTACTTGATCCACTTGTTAGGTCTGTGGTCAAGCTCTGTGTTGTTGAGACTGGTGTAGATGCGCTTGTTGTCTCTGAAGTGCTTGGTAACGTTGTTGGAGTTGTGGTAGCAGGAGGAGTTGTAATAGGCTCTGTTGTAGCTGCAATCAAACACAGACACTTCGGATTGAAGAAAGTATTAAACAAATATCTTTGTTCATTTTTCACACGGTTATGTTACACACTCGACCATGCTAGCCTTCATGTTTTAGATGTTCCAACGCTGTGGAGTACGGATTGCTGGCGCAGACCATTTAAAGTTTCTAGACTGCTCTGCACACTGGTGGCCACGTTCAGCTTTCTAGATTTCAATACTTAAATCACCCCTCAACTCAAATTTGGTGCTCAATCATCTGCTCAATATTTGTTCAGTCTGCAATTGCATTTAAAATGGCTGTCTCTTTTCGAGAATCTCCAAGTCTTGGCAGGTTCTCATCAGGCAGGTAATCCAGAACACTGTTCTTGACACAGTCTCAAAAAAGTCTCTTGGTCCTATACTTGGATTTTCCAGGCCATGGGCCCTGACCGTTCAGACATGTGCCTCTCGTCACATGGACATGGTGTGGGCAAGGAATTGGTGATAGAACATTCTAGCAAAGAAGGTTTTCTGAAGTCAATGACTTTCATCTTTTTATTCAAAATTGTTTAACTCTGGAGTAATATACATGTTGTGTCTGTGAGGGTTTTCGCTGTAATTGGAGCAGCTGGAAGTGGTGCAGATGAAACTGTAATAGGTGTGTAACGAGTAGTTATATCAGATGAAGATCAGCAGATATTATTGCAGTAGTACTGATTGAAAATTGTTTCGAGAAACCGGTAGCCGTAGATCAGATGTATTTATGAAAGGATCAGATGATCGCTAATAGTGATTTTGGTCAGAATGTACCTTCCAAATGGATTATCAGTGCTGCTGGAATTGATCTGTGATACAATCTCAGGTGTCACTAGAAATGAAATGTGATACAACATACAATTGATGATGAATCTGCAGCAAGACATCAATTTACTGGAGGTACTGTCATTTTCCATTCAGTTCAGATGAAGCTGAAGTGTTTATTTCTGGACACCAGAACAAATGCTGTTTGACAGACAAAGTGAATATTACATATCCTGCCTCACTTTCAACACATAAAACTGCAAGAATTGTAAAATGCTTATTCTGAATAAATTTCATGCTTGTTGAACAACCAATAGATTTCATAGCTGTGGCAAATCATGGAGGTGATGCAGGTGACATAATGGTTGTTGCTCTGTTTAAAACCTTGGCACTTGGAGGCTAATAACAAGAGTCTTTGCTTCAGACGTGGCTTCGAGAACAAGAGTAGAGGTGAAAATGCTTGGGAATTTTGTTTGTACATCAGTATTATGTTCAGCAGGAGGAGGTTCTTTATTTGAGAAACTGCTTCTTCCACTCTATCATGAGATTTCTGATTGGACGATGAGACAACCGCTTCTAATTGACTAGACATTTAGCTCTCTTTTATCAGCATTAATTTAGTATTTTCTAATTGCTTCACATAATTCAAAGCATCTTATTATTGTTGTTATATATTGAGATATATCGCTAGCACAAATCAATAAATTTCACAACATATTGTAGTGATGTTGAAAGTCTTTATGCTCCGGATTCTGATTCTAGATCTGAGGTTATGCAGTTTGTAACAGCAGGAATTCCAGCAGCAGTATTTTTTAAAAGGAACAGATGCTGTACCAAAGCGTTAAGGGCAGGTGTAGTGGAGACGAATTCTGCTTCAGGCAGAAATTTTAACTTAATCTCAGACTACAGGTTAGGAACATGAATCATTCACTGATTCTCTCTGCACGTCTTCTGTCCGCAGATCTAAATGATTCCATCAGTGTCTCCTAACCTTACTAAACCTATATTCAAAGATGCTACCTCTACCCCACTATTGACAAAATGAGATTCAATCCACTTGATCTTTTACCTTCTGTATAGATCAATGAGAAATACAATGCACATTGTCGTGGACAGAGCCTTGGATACTTACAGAGCTCTGGTGTGGAGCTTGGAGCAGTTGTTATCAGTGTACTTGATCCACTTGTTAGGTCTGTGGTCAAGCTCTGTGTTGTTGAGACTGGTGTAGATGCGCTTGTTGTCTCTGAAGTGCTTGGTAACGTTGTTGGAGTTGTGGTAGCAGGAGGAGTTGTAATAGGCTCTGTTGTAGCTGCAATCAAACACAGACACTTCGGATTGAAGAAAGTATTAAACAAATATCTTTGTTCATTTTTCACACGGTTATGTTACACACTCGACCGTGCTAGCCTTCATGTTTTAGATGTTCCAACGCTGTGGAGTACGGATTGCTGGCGCAGACCATTTAAAGTTTCTAGACTGCTCTGCACACTGGTGGCCACGTTCAGCTTTCTAGATTTCAATACTTAAATCACCCCTCAACTCAAATTTGGTGCTCAATCATCTGCTCAATATTTGTTCAGTCTGCAATTGCATTTAAAATGGCTGTCTCTTTTCGAGAATCTCCAAGTCTTGGCAGGTTCTCATCAGGCAGGTAATCCAGAACACTGTTCTTGACACAGTCTCAAAAAAGTCTCTTGGTCCTATACTTGGATTTTCCAGGCCATGGGCCCTGACCGTTCAGACATGTGCCTCTCGTCACACAGGGACAAGGTGTGGGCAAGGAATTGGTGATAGAACATTCCAGCAAACAAGGTTTTCTGATGTCAATGACTTTCATCTTTCTATTCAAAATTGTTTACCCATAGAGAAATATACACATTGCGTCTGTGAGGAATCTAGCAGTAATTGGAGCAGCTGGAAATGTGCAGATGATACAGTAATAGGTGTGTAATGAGTAGTTGTATCAAACGAAAATCAGAAGATATACTTGCAGCAGTACTGGTTGAAAATTGCTTCAAGAAACCAGTAGCAGTGGATCAGATGTATTTATGAAAGCATCAGATGATTGCTAATTGTGAATTTGGACAGCAGTTTTCTTCCCAATAGATCTTCAGCGCTGCTAGAACTGATTTGTGTTACCATCTAAGGTGACAATGAGAAAGTAAATGTGACACAACACAAAATGAATGGTGAACATGCAGGAAGACATCAAATTATTGGAGGAACTGACATTTTATCCACACCTCCATTCAGTTTGGATGAAGATGCACTGTTTACTCTCTGGACACAAGAAGAAATGCTGTTTGAGGGACATTGTGAGTAGTACATATCCTGCCTCACCTTCAACACAGAAGACTACAAGAATTGTAAAATGCTTATTCTGACTAAATTCCATGGTTGTTGAACAATCAATAGATTTCATAGCTGTGGCACATCATGGAGGTGATGCAAGTGGCATAATGGTTGTTGCTCTGTTAAAAACCTTGACACTTGCACGCTAAATACAAGAGTCTTTGCTTCAGATGTGTCTTTGAGAACAAGAGTAGAGGTGAAAATACTTGAGAATTTTGTTTGTACATCAGTATTATTTTCAGCAGGAGGAAGTTCTTTATTTCAGAAACTTCTTCTTCCACTCTATCATGAGATTTCTGATTGGACGATGAGACAACCGCCTCTAATTAACTAGAAATTTAGCTCTCCTTTATCAGCATTATTTAATTTAGCATTTTCTAATTACTGCACATAATTCATAGCGTCTTATTATTGTTGTTATAGATTGAAATATATCGCTAGCACAAAACAATAAATTTCACAACATATTGCAGTGATGTTGAAAGTCTTTATGCTGCGTTTTCTGATTCTAAATCTGAGGTTATGCAGTTTGTAACAGCAGGAATTCCAGCAGCAGTATTTATAACAGGAACAATTGCTGTACCGAAGTGTTAAGGGCAGGTGTATTGGAGACGAATTCTGCTTCAGGCAGAATTTTTAACTTAATCTCAAACTACTGGTTAGGAACATGAATCACTCACTGATTCTCTCTGCACGTCTTCTGTCCGCAGATCTAAATGATTCCATCAGTGTCTCCTAATCTTACCAAACCTTTATTCAAAGATGCTACCTCTACACCACTAATGACAAAATGAGATTCGATCCACTTGATCTGTTACTTTCTGTATAGATCAATGAGAAATACAATGCACATTGTCGTGGACAGAGCCTTGGATACTTACAGAGCTCTGGTGTGGAGCTTGGAGCAGTTGTTATCAGTGTACTTGATCCACTTGTTAGGTCTGTGGTCAAGCTCTGTATTGTTGAGACTGGTGTAGATGCGCTTGTTGTCTCTGAAGTGCTTGGTAACGTTGTTGGAGTTGTGGTAGCAGGAGGAGTTGTAATAGACTCTGTTGTAGCTGCAATCAAACACAGACACTTCGGATTGAAGAAAGTATTAAACAAATATCTTTGTTCATTTTTCACACGGTTATGTTACACACTCGACCATGCTAGCCTTCATGTTTTAGATGTTCCAACGCTGTGGAGTACGGATTGCTGGCGCAGACCATTTAAAGTTTCTAGACTGCTCTGCACACTGGTGGCCACGTTCAGCTTTCTAGATTTCAATACTTAAATCACCCCTCAACTCAAATTTGGTGCTCAATCATCTGCTCAATATTTGTTCAGTCTGCAATTGCATTTAAAATGGCTGTCTCTTTTCGAGAATCTCCAAGTCTTGGCAGGTACTCATCAGGCAGGTAATCCAGAACACTGTTCTTGACACAGTCTCAAAAAAGTCTCTTGGTCCTATACTTGGATTTTCCAGACCATGGGCCCTGACCGTTCAGACATGTGCCTCTCGTCACACAGGGACAAGGTGTGGGCAAGGAATTGGTGATAGAACATTCTAGCAAAGAAGGTTTTCTGAAGTCAATGACTTTCATCTTTTTATTCAAAATTGTTTAACTCTGGAGTAATATACATGTTGTGTCTGTGAGGGTTTTCGCTGTAATTGGAGCAGCTGGAAATGGTGCAGATGAAACTGTAATAGGTGTGTAACGAGTAGTTATATCAGATGAAGATCAGCAGATATTATTGCAGTAGTACTGATTGAAAATTGTTTCGAGAAACCGGTAGCCGTAGATCAGATGTATTTATGAAAGGATCAGATGATCGCTAATAGTGATTTTGGTCAGAATGTACCTTCCAAATGGATTATCAGTGCTGCTGGAATTGATCTGTGATACAATCTCAGGTGTCACTAGAAATGAAATGTGATACAACATACAATTGATGATGAATCTGCAGCAAGACATCAATTTACTGGAGGTACTGTCATTTTCCATTCAGTTCAGATGAAGCTGAAGTGTTTATTTCTGGACACCAGAACAAATGCTGTTTGACAGACAAAGTGAATATTACATATCCTGCCTCACTTTCAACACATAAAACTGCAAGAATTGTAAAATGCTTATTCTGAATAAATTTCATGCTTGTTGAACAACCAATAGATTTCATAGCTGTGGCAAATCATGGAGGTGATGCAGGTGACATAATGGTTGTTGCTCTGTTTAAAACCTTGGCACTTGGAGGCTAATAACAAGAGTCTTTGCTTCAGACGTGGCTTCGAGAACAAGAGTAGAGGTGAAAATGCTTGAGAATTTTGTTTGTACATCAGTATTATGTTCAGCAGGAGGAGGTTCTTTATTTGAGAAACTGCTTCTTCCACTCTATCATGAGATTTCTGATTGGACGATGAGACAACCGCTTCTAATTGACTAGACATTTAGCTCTCTTTTATCAGCATTAATTTAGTATTTTCTAATTGCTTCACATAATTCAAAGCATCTTATTATTGTTGTTATATATTGAGATATATCGCTAGCACAAATCAATAAATTTCACAACATATTGTAGTGATGTTGAAAGTCTTTATGCTCCGGATTCTGATTCTAGATCTGAGGTTATGCAGTTTGTAACAGCAGGAATTCCAGCAGCAGTATTTTTTAAAAGGAACAGATGCTGTACCAAAGCGTTAAGGGCAGGTGTAGTGGAGACGAATTCTGCTTCAGGCAGAAATTTTAACTTAATCTCAGACTACAGGTTAGGAACATGAATCATTCACTGATTCTCTCTGCACGTCTTCTGTCCGCAGATCTAAATGATTCCATCAGTGTCTCCTAATCTTACTAAACCTATATTCAAAGATGCTACCTCTACCCCACTATTGACAAAATGAGATTCAATCCACTTGATCTTTTACCTTCTGTATAGATCAATGAGAAATACAATGCACATTGTCGTGGACAGAGCCTTGGATACTTACAGAGCTCTGGTGTGGAGCTTGGAGCAGTTGTTATCAGTGTACTTGATCCACTTGTTAGGTCTGTGGTCAAGCTCTGTGTTGTTGAGACTGGTGTAGATGCGCTTGTTGTCTCTGAAGTGCTTGGTAACGTTGTTGGAGTTGTGGTAGCAGGAGGAGTTGTAATAGGCTCTGTTGTAGCTGCAATCAAACACAGACACTTCGGATTGAAGAAAGTATTAAACAAATATCTTTGTTCATTTTTCACACGGTTATGTTACACACTCGACCATGCTAGCCTTCATGTTTTAGATGTTCCAACGCTGTGGAGTACGGATTGCTGGCGCAGACCATTTAAAGTTTCTAGACTGCTCTGCACACTGGTGGCCACGTTCAGCTTTCTAGATTTCAATACTTAAATCACCCCTCAACTCAAATTTGGTGCTCAATCATCTGCTCAATATTTGTTCAGTCTGCAATTGCATTTAAAATGGCTGTCTCTTTTCGAGAATCTCCAAGTCTTGGCAGGTTCTCATCAGGCAGGTAATCCAGAACACTGTTCTTGACACAGTCTCAAAAAAGTCTCTTGGTCCTATACTTGGATTTTCCAGGCCATGGGCCCTGACCATTCGGACCTGTGCCTCTCGTCACACAGGGACAAGGTGTGGGCAAGGAATTGCTGATAGAACATTCCAGCAAACAAGGTTTTCTGATGTCAATGACTTTCATCTTTCTATTCAAAATTGTTTACCCATAGAGAAATATACACATTGCGTCTGTGAGGAATCTAGCAGTAATTGGAGCAGCTGGATATGTGCAGATGATACAGTAATAGGTGTGTAATGAGTAGTTGTATCAAACGAAAATCAGAAGATATACTTGCAGCAGTACTGGTTGAAAATTGCTTCAAGAAACCAGTAGCAGTGGATCAGATGTATTTATGAAAGCATCAGATGATTGCTAATTGTGAATTTGGACAGCAGTTTTCTTCCCAATAGATCTTCAGCGCTGCTAGAACTGATTTGTGTTACCATCTAAGGTGACAATGAGAAAGTAAATGTGACACAACACAAAATGAATGGTGAATATGCAGGAAGACATCAAATTATTGGAGGAACTGACATTTTATCCACACCTCCATTCAGTTTGGATGAAGATGCACTGTTTACTCTCTGGACACAAGAAGAAATGCTGTTTGAGGGACATTGTGAGTAGTACATATCCTGCCTCACCTTCAACACAGAAGACTACAAGAATTGTAAAATGCTTATTCTGACTAAATTCCATGGTTGTTGAACAATCAATAGATTTCATAGCTGTGGCACATCATGGAGGTGATGCAAGTGGCATAATGGTTGTTGCTCTGTTAAAAACCTTGACACTTGCACGCTAAATACAAGAGTCTTTGCTTCAGATGTGTCTTTGAGAACAAGAGTAGAGGTGAAAATACTTGAGAATTTTGTTTGTACAGCAGTATTATTTTCAGCAGGAGGAAGTTCTTTATTTCAGAAACTTCTTCTTCCACTCTATCATGAGATTTCTGATTGGACGATGAGACAACCGCCTCTAATTAACTAGAAATTTAGCTCTCCTTTATCAGCATTATTTAATTTAGCATTTTCTAATTACTGCACATAATTCATAGCGTCTTATTATTGTTGTTATATATTGAAATATATCGCTAGCACAAAACATCATGGATGTGATGCAAGTGGCATAATGGATGTTGCTCTGTTAAAAACCTTGACACTTGCAGGCTAAATACAAGAGTCTTTGCTTCAGATGTGGCTTTGAGAACAAGAGTAGAGGTGAAAATACTTGAGAATTTTGTTTGTACATCAGTATTATTTTCAGCAGGAGGAAGTTCTTTATGTGAGGAACAGATTCTTCCACTCTGTCCTGAGATTTCTAAATGGTCCATGAGACAACCAACTCTAATTCAATGGACATTTAGTTCTCTTTTTACAGTATTATTTAATTTAATATTTCATCATTACTTAAAATGATTCATAGCTTTTTTATTATTGTTAAATAGAGCAAAGTAATGCTAGCCCAAATCAATAAATATCAATACATATATTAGTGACATTAAACCTGATTCTACTCCAGCTTCTGCTTCTATACTGAGGTGAAAGGAGCTTCAAGTGTTATGAATGTACCACAGCTCTGAGGGGCCGAAGGGGCGGGAGCAGCCCCCTCCTTCCGGAGAATCGCAAGATCACTATTAATTTGGGTCTCGGACCCAGGAAAACAGAGACAATGCAACGGTATTGGCCATTGTTCTTAGAGACACCTGTGTGAAGTGCACGTCCCTGCTACGTGACAGCCACCACGGATATGGACACCCTCGGGCAATGTGGGGGTGGGGATTGCATCACCCTACTTTGATGGACATCTACAACTCTGCAAGTCAAGATAAAAGGGGACTGCAGGAGGCGGTACCCCAGCGACACACCAGAAGGACACCATCGCTCAGCGCTCCCATACTAGCGGGAAGCTATACAAAGCCACGTGCGTTCCGCCTCTCCTTTGCCTGGGGAGCGGGTGGCTGATAACACCGAAAAGGACTTTGAACTAACAACGGGGAACCAATGCTCCCCTGATTCAACGGAGTTGCTTCATAAAGACCCGGGCAAGTTTTTTCCTTTCCTCACCAATCTCTCTAAAACACGTGAAACCCAGCGGTTCCCAGAAGGCAGAAGCCTGCAGACTTCTGAGTGACTTTTATATCTCCAACGGACAATATATTATCCCCTAGACAACAGTCGAGATTATTTCTTAATGATGATTATTACTATACCGGCGCTTTAGATTGAGTATTGATGACATGCATTATCTGAATGTTTGTATTAACCTTACTTTTTTGCCCCTTTATAAATAAAAACGTTTGAAAATTGTGCCATCAGACTTCAACGGACCTCTCTTTCTTTGCTGGTAAGTTATCCAGTTACGGGATACGTAACACAAGCAGCAGGAATTCCAGCAGCAGGCTTTATAACAGGAACAGTTGCTCTACTGGACTGCTAATGGTAGGTGTAGTAGAGATGAATTCTGTTTCAAGCAGAAGTTATAACAGTATCTCAGACTACAGGTCAGGGACATGAATCATTCACTGATTTTCTCTGCACGTGTGCTGTCCGCAGAGCTAAATGATTCCATCAGTCTGTTCTCAACTTCTTGGCCCTATATTCAATGGAGGTATTTCTACCCCATAATAACCAAATGAGATTCGAGCCACTTGATCTGTTACTTTCTGTATAGATCAATCAGAAATACAATGCACATTGTCGTGGACAGAGCCTTGGATACTTACAGAGCTCTGGTGTGGAGCTTGGAGCAGTTGTTATCAGTGTACTTGATCCACTTGTTAGGTCTGTGGTCAAGCTCTGTGTTGTTGAGACTGGTGTAGATGTGCTTGTTGTCTCTGAAGTGCTTGGTAATGTTGTTGGAGTTGTGGTAGCAGGAGGAGTTGTAATAGGCTCTGTTGTAGCTGCAATCAAACACAGACACTTAGGTTTGAAGAAATTATTAACCAAATATCTTTGTTCCTTCTTCCTGCAGTTACTGTACACTGACAAGCATGAGAGCTTTCACATCTTAGATGTTCCAATTCTCTGGAGTGCGGTTTGCTGGCGCAGCCCTTTTAAAGTTTCCTGTCCGATCAACTCACTGGTGGCCACGTTCAGCTGCCAAGATTTGAAATTTTAAATAACCCCTCAACTCAAGTTCGGTGCTCAATCATCACCCCCACAATGGTTCAGTCTGCAATTGCATTTACAATTGCTCTCTCGTTTCGAGAATCTCCAAGTCTTGGCAGGTTCACATCAGGTAGCTAATCCAGAACACTGTTCTCGACTCAGTCTCAAAAAAGTCTCTTGGTTCTAAACTTGGATTTTCCAGTCTATGGGCTCTGACCGTTCAGACATGTGCCTCTCGTCACATGGACATGGTGTGGGCAAGGAATTGGTGATAGAACATTCTAGCAAACAAAGTTTTCTGATGTCAATGACTTTCACCTTTTTATTCAAAATTGTTTAACTCTGGAGAAATATACACGTTGTGTCTGTGAGGGATTTAGCAGTAATTGGAGCAGCTGGATGGTGCAGATGAAACAGCAATAGGTGTGTAACGAGTAGTTATATCAGACGAAGATCAGAGATATTATTGCAGTAGTACTGATTGAAAATAGTTTCGAGAATCCGGTAGCAGTGGATCAGATGTATTTATGAAAGGATCAGATGATCACTAATCATGATTTTGGTCAGATTGTACCTTCCAAATGGATTATCAGTGCTGCGAGAATTGATCTGTGATACAATCTCAGGTGTCACTAGAAAAGAAATGTGATACAACATACAATTGATGATGAATCTGCAGCAAGACATCAAATTACTGGAGGAACTGACATTTTCCACTCAGCTCCATTCAGTTCAGATGAAGCTGTACTGTTTACTGTCTGGTCACCAGAACAAATGCTGTTTGATCGACACTACGAGTAATACATATCCTGCCTCGCATTGAATACAGAAGGCGACAAGAATTGTAAAATGCCAATACTGGCTAAGTTCCTTGGTTGTCGAACAACCAAAAGGTTTCATAGCTGTGGAAATTCATGGAGGTGATGCAGGTGGCATAATGAATGTTGCTCCGTAAAAAACCTTGACACTTGGAGGCTAATAACAAGAGTCTTTGCTTCAGACGTGGCTTCGAGAACAAGAGTAGAGGTGAAAATGCTTGAGAATTTTGTTTGTACATCAGTATTATGTTCAGCAGGAGGAGGTTCTTTATTTGAGAAACTGCTTCTTCCACTCTATCATGAGATTTCTGATTGGACGATGAGAAAACAGCCTCTAATTGACTAGACATTTAGCTCTCTTTTATCAGCATTAATTTAGTATTTTCTAATTGCTTCACATAATTCAGAGCATCTTATTATTGTTGTTATATATTGAGATATATCGCTAGCACGAATCAATAAATTTCACAACATATTGTAGTGATGTTGAAAGTCTTTATGCTCCGGATTCTGATTCTAGATCTGAGGTTATGCAGTTTGTAACAGCAGGAACTCCAGCAGCAGTATTTATAAAAGGAACAGATGCTGTACTGAAAGTGTTAAGGGCAGGTGTAGTGAAGACGAATTCTGCTTCAGGCAGAAATTTTAACTTAATCTCAGACTACAGGTTAGGAACATGAATCATTCACTGATTCTCTCTGCACGTCTTCTGTCCGCAGATCTAAATGATTCCATCAGTGTCTCCTAACCTTACTAAACCTATATTCAAAGATGCTACCTCTACCCCACTAGTGACAAAATGAGGTTCGATCCACATGATCAGTTACTTTGTTTACAGATCAATGAGAAATACAATGCACATTGTCGTGGACAGAGTCTTGGATACTTACAGAGCTCTGGTGTGGAGCTTGGAGCAGTTGTTATCAGTGTACTTGATCCACTTGTTAGGTCTGTGGTCAAGCTCTGTGTTGTTGAGACTGGTGCAGATGTGCTTGTTGTCTCTGAAGTGCTTGGTAATGTTGTTGGAGTTGTGGTAGCAGGAGGAGTTGTAATAGGCTCTGTTGTAGCTGCAATCAAACACAGACACTTCGGATTGAAGAAAATATTAAACAAATATCTTTGTTCATTTTTCACACGGTTATGTTATACACTCGACCGTGCTAGCCTTCATGTTTTATATGTTCCAACGCTGTGGAGTACGGATTGCTGGCGCAGACCATTTAAAGTTTCTAGACTGCTCTGCACACTGGTGGCCACGTTCAGCTTTCTAGATTTCAATACTTAAATCACCCCTCAACTCAAATTTGGTGCTCAATCATCTGCTCAATATTTGTTCAGTCTGCAATTGCATTTAAAATGGCTGTCTCTTTTTGAGAATCTCCAAGTCTTGGCAGGTTCTCATCAGGCAGGTAATCCAGAACACTGTTCTTGACACAGTCTCAAAAAAGTCTCTTGGTCCTATACTTGGATTTTCCAGGCCATGGGCCCTGACCATTCGGACCTGTGCCTCTCGTCACACAGGGACAAGGTGTGGGCAAGGAATTGCTGATAGAACATTCCAGCAAACAAGGTTTTCTGATGTCAATGACTTTCATCTTTCTATTCAAAATTGTTTACCCATAAAGAAATATACACATTGCGTCTGTGAGGAATTTAGCAGTCATTGGAGCAGCTGGAAATGTGCAGATGATACAGTAATAGGTGTGTAATGAGTAGTTGTATCAAACGAAAATCAGAAGATATACTTGCAGCAGTACTGGTTGAAAATTGCTTCAAGAAACCAGTAGCAGTGGATCAGATGTATTTATGAAAGGATCAGATGATTGCTAATTGTGAATTTGGACAGCATTTTTCTTCCCAATAGATCTTCAGCGCTGCTAGAACTGATTTGTGTTACCATCTAAGGTGACAATGAGAAAGTAAATGTGACACAACACAAAATGAATGGTGAATATGCAAGAAAACATCAAATTATTGGAGGAACTGACATTTTATCCACACCTCCATTCAGTTTGGATGAAGATGCACTGTTTACTCTCTGGACACAAGAAGAAATGCTGTTTGAGGGACAATGTGAGTAGTACATATCCTGCCTCACCTTCAACACAGAAGACTACAAGAATTGTAAAATGCTTATTCTGACTAAATTCCATGGTTGTTGAACAATCAATAGATTTCATAGCTGTGGCACATCATGGAGGTGATGCAAGTGGCATAATGGATGTTGCTCTGTTAAAAACCTTGACACTTGCAGGCTAAATACAAGAGTCTTTGCTTCAGATGAGGGTTTGAGAACAAGAGCAGAGGTGAAAATACTTGAGAATTTTGTTTGTACATCAGTATTATTTTCAGCAGGAGGAAGTTCTTTATGTGAGGAACAGATTCTTCCACTCTGTCCTGAGATTTCTAAATGGTCCATGAGACAACCAACTCTAATTCAATGGACATTTAGTTCTCTTTTTGCAGTATTATTTAATTTAATATTTCATAATTACTTAAAATGATTCATAGCTTTTTTATTATTGTTAAATATAGCAAGGTAATGCTAGCCCAAATCAATAAATTTCAAAACATATATTAGTGACATTAAACCTGATTCTACTCCAGCTTCTGCTTCTATACTGAGGTGAAAGGAGTTTCAAGTGTTATGAATGTACCACAGCTCTGAGGGGCCGAAGTGGCGGGAGCAGCCCCCTCCTTCCGGAGAATCGCAAGATCACTATTAATTTGGGTCTCGGACCCAGGAATACAGAGACAATGCAACGGTTTTGGCCATTGTTCTTAGAGACACGTCCCTGCTACGTGACAGCCACCACGGATATGGACACCCTCGGGCAATGTGGGGGTGGGGATTGCATCACCCTACTTTGATGGACATCTACAACTCTGCAAGTCAAGATAAAAGGGGACGGCAGGAGGCAGTACCCCAGCGACACACCAGAAGGACACCATCGCTCAGCGCTCCCATACTAGCGGGAAGCTATACAAAGCCACGTGCGTTCCGCCTCTCCTTTGCCTGGGGAGCGGGTGGCTGATAACACCGAAAAGGACTTTGAACTAACAACGGGGAACCAACGCTTCCCTGATTCAACGGAGTTGCTTCATAAAGACCCGGGCAAGTTTTTTCCTTTCCTCACCAATCTCTCTAAAACACGTGAAACCCAGCGATTCCCCAAAAGACTGAAGCCTGCAGACTTCTGAGTGACTTTTATATCTCCAACGGACAATATATTATCCCCTAGACAACAGTCGAGATTATTTCTTAATGATGATTATTACTATACCCGCGCTTTAGATTGAGTATTGACGATGTGCATTATCTGAATGTTTGTATTAACCTTACTTTTGTGCCCCTTCATAAATAAAACCGTTTGAAAATAGTGCCATCAGACTTCAACGGACCTCTCTATCTTTGCTGGTAAGTTATCCAGTTACGGGATACGTAACACAAGCAGCAGGAATTCCAGCAGCAGGCTTTATAACAGGAACAGTTGCTCTACTGGACTGCTAATGGTAGGTGTAGTTGAGATGAATTCTGTTTCAAGCAGAAATTATAACAGTAACTCAGACTACAGGTCAGGGACATGAATCATTCACTGATTTTCTCTGAACGTCTTCTGTCTGCAGAGCTAAATGATTCCATCAGTGTGTTCTCAACTTCCTTGGCCCTATATTCAATGGAGGTATTTCTACCCCATCATAACCAAATGAGATTCGATCCACTTGTTCAGTTACTTTGTTTACAGATCAATGAGAAATACAATGCACATTGTCGTGGACAGAGTCTTGGATACTTACAGAGCTCTGGTGTGGAGCTTGGAGCAGTTGTTATCAGTGTACTTGATCCACTTGTTAGGTCTGTGGTCAAGCTCTGTGTTGTTGAGACTGGTGTAGATGTGCTTGTTGTCTCTGAAGTGCTTGGTAATGTTGGTGGAGTTGTGGTAGCAGGAGGAGTTGTAATAGGCTCTGTTGTAGCTGCAATCAAACACAGACACTTAGGTTTGAAGAAATCATTAACCAAGTATCTTTGTTCCTTCTTCCTGCAGTTACTGTACACTGACAAGCAAGAGAGCTTTCACATTGTATATGTTCCACTTCTCTGGAGTGCGGTTTGCTGGCGCAGCCCTTTTAAAGTTTCCCGTACGATCAACTCACTGGTGGCCACTTTCAGCTGCCAAGATTTGAAATTTTAAATAACCCCTCAACTCAAGTTCGGTGCTCAATCATCACCCCCACAATGGTTCAGTCTGCAATTGCATTTACAATTGCTCTCTCGTTTCAAGAATCTCCAAGTCTTGGCAGGTTCTCATCAGGCAGGTAATCCAGAACACTGTTCTCGACTCAATCTCAAAAAAGTCTCTTGGTTCTAAACTTGGATTTTCCAGGCCATGGGCCCTGACCGTTCAGACATGTGCCTCTCGTCACATGGACATGGTGTGGGCAAGGAATTGGTGATAGAACATTCTAGCAAACAAAGTTTTCTGATGTCAATGACTTTCACCTTTTTATTCAAAATTGTTTAACTCTGGAGAAATATACACGTTGTGTCTGTGAGGGATTTAGCAGTAATTGGAGCAGCTGGAAATGGTGCAGATGAAACAGCAATAGGTGTGTAACGAGTAGTTATATCAGACGAAGATCAGAGATATTATTGCAGTAGTACTGATTGAACATAGTTTCGAGAAACCTGTAGCAGTGGATCAGATGTATTTATGAAAGGATCAGATGATCACTAATCATGATTTTGGTCAGAATGTACCTTCCAAATGGATTATCAGTGCTGCTAGAATTGATCTGTGATACAATCTCAGGTGTCACTAGAAAAGAAATGTGATACAACATACAATTGATGATGAATCTGCAGCAAGACATCAAATTACTGGAGGAACTGACATTTTCCACTCAGCTCCATTCAGTTCAGATGAAGCTGTACTGTTTACTGTCTGGTCACCAGAACAAATGCTGTTTGATCGACACTACGAGTAATACATATCCTGCCTCGCATTGAATACAGAAGGCGACAAGAATTGTAAAATGCCAATACTGGCTAAGTTCCTTGGTTGTCGAACAACCAAAAGGTTTCATAGCTGTGGAAATTCATGGAGGTGATGCAGGTGGCATAACGAATGTTGCTCCGTAAAAAACCTTGACACTTGGAGGCTAAAAACAAGAGTCTTTGCTTCAGATGTGGCTTTGAGAACAAGAGTAGAGGTGAAAATACTTGAGAATTTTGTTTGTACATCAGTATTATTTTCAGCAGGAGGAAGTTCTTTATTTCAGAAACTTCTTCTTCCACTCTATCATGAGATTTCTGATTGGACGATGAGACAACCGCCTCTAATTAACTAGAAATTTAGCTCTCCTTTATCAGCATTATTTAATTTAGCATTTTCTAATTACTTCACATAATTCATAGCGTCTTATTATTGTTGTTATATATTGAAATATATCGCTAGCACAAAACAATAAATTTCACAACATCTTGCAGTGATGTTGAAAGTCTTTATGCTGCGTTTTCTGATTCTAAATCTGAGGTTATGCAGTTTGTAATAGCAGGAATTCCAGCAGCAGTATTTATAACAGGAACAATTGTTGTACCGAAGTGTTAAGGGCAGGTGTATTGGAGACGAATTCTGCTTCAGGCAGAATTTTTAACTTAATCTCAAACTACTGGTTAGGAACATGAATCATTCACTGATTCTCTCTGCACGTCTTCTGTCCGCAGATCTAAATGATTCCATCAGTGTCTCCTAATCTTACCAAACCTTTATTCAAAGATGCTACCTCTACACCACTAATGACAAAATGAGATTCGATCCACTTGATCTGTTACTTTCTGTATAGATCAATCAGAAATACAATGCACATTGTCGTGGACAGAGTCTTGGATACTTACAGAGCTCTGGTGTGGAGCTTGGAGCAGTTGTTATCAGTGTACTTGATCCACTTGTTAGGTCTGTGGTCAAGCTCTGTGTTGTTGAGACTGGTGTAGATGTGCTTGTTGTCTCTGAAGTGCTTGGTAATGTTGTTGGAGTTGTGGTAGCAGGAGGAGTTGTAATAGGCTCTGTTATAGCTGCAATCAAACACAGACACTTAGGTTTGAAGAAATTATTAACCAAGTATCTTTGTTCCTTCTTCCTGCAGTTACTGTACACTGACAAGCATGAGAGCTTTCACATTTTAGATGTTCCAATTCTCTGGAGTGCGGTTTGCTGGCGCAGCCCTTTTAAAGTTTACTGTCCGATCAACTCACTGGTGGCCACTTTCAGCTGCCAAGATTTGAAATTTAAATAACCCCTCAACTCAAGTTCAATGCTTAATCATCACCTCCACAATGGTTCAGTCTGCAATTGCATTTACAATTGCTCTCTCATTTCGAGTATCTCCAAGTCTTGGCAGGTTCATGTCAGGTAGCTAATCCAGAACACTGTTCTCGACTAAGTCTCAAAAAAGTCTCTTGGTTCTAAACTTGGATTTTCCAGGCCATGGGCCCTGACCGTTCAGACATGTGCCTCTCGTCACATGGACATGGTGTGGGCAAGGAATTGGTGATAGAACATTCTAGCAAAGAAGGTTTTCTGAAGTCAATGACTTTCATCGTTTTATTCAAAATTGTTTAACTCTGGAGTAATATACATGTTGTGTCTGTGAGGGATTTCACTGTAATTGGAGCAGCTGGAAATGGTGCAGATGAAACAGCAATAGGTGTGTAACGAGTAGTTATATCAGATGAAGATCAGCAGATATTATTGCAGTAGTACTGATTGAAAATTGTTTCGAGAAACCGGTAGCCGTAGATCAGATGTATTTATGAAAGGATCAGATGATCGCTAATAGTGATTTTGGTCAGAATGTACCTTCCAAATGGATTATCAGTGCAGCTGGAATTGATCTGTGATACAATCTCAGGTGTCACTAGAAATGAAATGTGATACAACATACAATTGATGATGAATCTGCAGCAAGACATCAATTTACTGGAGGTACTGTCATTTTCCATTCAGTTCAGATGAAGCTGAAGTGTTTATTTCTGGACACCAGAACAAGTGGTGTTTGACAGACAAAGTGAATATTACATATCCTGCCTCACTTTCAACACATAAAACTGCAAGAATTGTAAAATGCTTATTCTGCATAAATTTCATGGTTGTTGAACAACCAATAGATTTCATAGCTGTGGCAAATCATGGAGGTGATGCAGGTGACATAATGGTTGTTGCTCTGTTTAAAACCTTGGCACTTGGAGGCTAATAACAAGAGTCTTTGCTTCAGACGTGGCTTTGGGAACAAGAGTAGAGGTGAAAATGTTTGTACATCAGTATTATTTTCAGCAGGAGGAAGTTCTTTATGTGAGGTACGGATTCTTCCACTCCGTCCTGCGATTTCTGAATGGTCCATGAGCCAACCAACTCTAATTCTCTGGACATTTAGCTCTCTTTTTGCAGTATTATTTATTTTTATATTTCATAATTACTTAACATAATTCATAGCTTTTTTATTATTGTTAAATATAGCAAAGTAACCGGCCCAAATCAATAAATTTCACAACATATTTTAGTTATACTAAAGCTGATTCTACTCCAGCTTCTGATTCGAAACCTGAGCTGAATGCAGTTTCAAGCAGCAGGAATTCCAGCAGCAGGCTTTATAACAGGAACAGTTGCTCTACTGGAGTGATAATGGTAGGTGTAATGGAGACGAATTCTGCTTCAGGCGGAAATTATAACATTATCTCAGACTACAGGTCAGGGAGATGAATCATTCACTGATTCTCTCTGCATGTGTTCTGTCCACAGAGCTAAATGATTCCATCCGTGTGTTCTCACCTACTTGGCCCTAAATTCAATGCAGGTATTTCTATCCCAGAATTACCAAATGAGATTCAATCCACTTGATCTGTTACTTTGTTTACAGATCAATGAGAAATACAATGCACATTGTCGTGGACTGAGCCTTGGATACTTACAGAGCTCTGGTGTGGAGCTTGGGGCAGTTGTTATCAGTGTACCTGATCCACTTGTTAGGTCTGTGGTCAAGCTCTGTGTTGTTGAGACTGGTGCAGATGTGCTTGTTGTCTCTGAAGTGCTTGGTAATGTTGTTGGAGTTGTGGTAGCAGGAGGAGTTGTAATAGGCTCTGTTGTAGCTGCAATCAAACACAGACACTTAGTTTGAAGAAATTATTAAGTAAGTATCTTTGTTCCTTCTTTACGCGGTTACTGTAAATTGACAAGCATGTAAGCCTTTGTATTTTAGATGTTCCAATTCTCTGGAGCACGTAGTACTGTCGCATTCCTTTCACAGGTTCTAGACCATTCTGCTCACTGGCGGCCATGTTCAGCTGCCAATATTTGAATATTTAAATACCTCCTTAACTCAAGTATTGTGCTCAATCATCTGCTCAATATTTGTTCTGTCTGCAATTGCATTTATGATTGCTCTCTCATTTGGAGAATCTCCAAGTCTTGTCGGGTTCTCATCTGGCAGCTGATCAAGAACACTGTTTTTAACTCATTCTCGAAATTGTCTCTTGGTTCTATGCTTGGATTTTCCAGGCCATGGGCCCTGACCGTCCGGACCTATGCCTCTTGTCACACAGGGACAAGGTGTGGCCAAGGAATTGGTGAAAGAACATTCCAGCAAACAATGTTCTCTGATGTCAGTCAATTTCATCTTTTTATTCAAAATTGTTTACAACTGAAGAAATATACACGTTGTGTCTGTGAGGGATTTCGCTGTAATTGGAGCAGCTGGGAATGGTGCAGATGAAACAGTAATAGGTGTGTAACGAGTAGTTGTATCAGACAAAGATTAGCCGATATTCTTGCAGCAGTACTGATAGAAATTTTTTTCTAGAATCGATAATCATGAATTTGGTCAGAATTTGCCTTCCAGCTGGATCATCTGTGCTGCCAGAATTGATCTGTGTTACAATCTAAGGTGACAATGAGAAAGGAAATGTGACGTAACACACAATGCATGATAAATCTGCAGCAAGACATCAAATTACTGGAGGAACTGACATTTTCCTGTCAGCTCAATTCAGTTCAGATGAAGCTGTACTGTTTATGTCTGTTCATCAGAACAAATGCTGTTTGACGGACAAGGTGAATAATACACATCCTGCCTCACCTTCAACACAGAAGACTACAAGAATTGTAAAATGCTTATTCTGACTAAATTCCATGGTTGTTGAACAATCAATAGATTTCATAGCTGTGGCACATCATGGAGGTGATGCAGGTGGCATAATGGTTGTTGCTCTGTTAAAATCCTTGACACTTGCACGCTAAAAACAAGTCTTTGCTTCAGACATGGCTTTGAGAACAAGAGTAGAGGTGAAAATACTTGAGAATTTTGTTTGTACATTAGTAATATTTTCAATATTTGGAAGATCGTTATTTAAAGAACAGATTCCTTCACTCCATTATGAGATTTTGAAATGCACAATGAACAAACTAACTCTAATCCACCAGACATTTAGCTCTTTTTTGGAGTATTATTTTACTTAATATTTTATAACTACTTAGCCTAAGTCATTGCTTTTTTATTACTGTTATATATTGAAATGCATCAATATCAATACGTTTCACAACATATTTTAGTGATATTCAACCTGATTCTGCTCCAGCTTCTGATTATAAATCTGAGGTGAATGGAGTTTGAAACAGCAGGAATTGCAGCAGCGGTATTTATAACAGGACCAGTTGCTGTACTGGAGTGATAATGGTAGACAATAGGTGCAGAAGTAGACCATTCTGCCCTTTGAGCCTGCATCACCATTCTGAGATCATGGCTGATCATCTACTATCAATACCCAGTTCCTGCCTTGTCTCCATATCTCTTGATTCCCCTATCCATAAGATACCTATCTAGCTCCTTCTTGAAAGCATCCAGAGAATTGACCTCCACTGCCTTCCGAGGCAGTGCATTCCAGACCCCCACAACTCTGTGAGAGAAGGTTTTTCCTTAACTCTGTCCTAAATGCCTACCCCTTATTCTTAAACCATGCCCTCTGGTACTGGACTCTCCCAGCATCTTGAACGTATTTCCTGCCTCTATCTTGTCCAATCCCTTAATAATATTATATGTTGCTATCAGATCCCCTTTCAATCTCCTTAATTCCAGCGTGTACAAGCCCATTCTCTCTAACCTCTCTGCGTAAGACAGTCTGGACATCCCAGGAATTAACCTTGTGAATCTACACTGCACTTCCTCTACAGCCAGGATGTCCTTCCTTAACCCTGGAGACCAAAACTGTACACAATACTCCAGGTGTGGTCTTACCAGGGCTCAGTACAAATGCAAAAGCATTTCCTTGCTCTTGTACTCAATTCCCTTTGTAATAAAGGCCAACATTCCATTAGCCTTCTTCACTGCCTGCTGCACTTGCTCATTCACCTTCAGTGACTGATGAACAAGGACTCCTAGATCTGTTTGTATTTCTCCCTTACCTAACTCTACACCATTCAGATAATAATCTGCCTTCCTGTTCTTACTCCCAAAGTGGATAACCTCACACTTACTCACATTAAACGTCATCTGCCAAGTATCTGCCCACTCACCCAGGCTATCCAAGTCACCCTGAATTCTCCTAACATCCTCATCACATGTCACACTGCCACCCAGCTTAGTATCATCAGCAAACTTGCTGATGTTATTCTCAATGCCTTCATCTAAATCGTTGATGTAAATCATAAACAGCTGTGGTCCCAATACTGAGCCCGGTGGCACCCCACTAGTCACCACCTACCATTCCGAGAAACAGCCCTTCACCGCTATCCTTTGCTTTCTATCTGCCAACCAGTTTTCTATCCATGTCAATATCTTCCCCCCGATGCCATGAGCTCTGATTTTACCCACCAATTTCCTATGTGGGACCTTATCAAATGCCTTCTGAAAATCGAGGTACACTACATCCACTAGATCACTCTTGTCTAACTTCCTGGTTACATGCTCGAAAAACCCCAATAGATTAGTCGAGCATGATTTGCCCTTGGTAAATCCATGCTGGCTCGGCCCAATCCTATCACTGCTATCTAGATATGCGACTATTTCATCTTTAATAATGGACTCTATCATCTTTCCCACTACTGATGTTAGGCTGACAGGACGATAGTTCTCTGTTTTCTCCCTCCCTCCTTTCTTAAAAAGTGGGATAACATTAGCCATTCTCCAATCCTCAGGAACTGATCCTGAATCTAAGGAACATTGGAAAATGATTACCAATGCATCCGCAATTTCCAGAGCCAACTCCTTTAGTACACTAGGATGCAGACCATCTGGACCTGGGGATTTATTAGCCTTCAGTCCCATCAGTCCACTCATCACTGTTTCCTTCCTAATGTCAATCTGTTTCATTTCCTCTGTTACCCTATATCCATCCATACATCTGGGAGATTGCTTGTGTCTTCCCTAGTGAAGACAGATCTAAAGTACTTATTAAATTCTTCTGCCATTTCTCTGTTTCCCATAACAATTTCACCCGATTCATTCTTCAAGGGCACAACATTGTTCTTAACTATCTTCTTTCTCTTCACATACCTAAAAAAGCTTTTGCTATCCTCCTTTATATTCCTGGCTAGCTTGCTTTCGTACCTCATTTTTTTCTCCCAGTATTGCCTTTTTAGTTAAGTTCTGTTGTTCCTTAAAAATTTCCCAATC
Organism: Hypanus sabinus; assembly: GCF_030144855.1. Lineage (NCBI taxonomy): Eukaryota > Metazoa > Chordata > Chondrichthyes > Myliobatiformes > Dasyatidae > Hypanus > Hypanus sabinus. The sequence continues at coordinate 38,787,248 of NC_082707.1, forward strand.
ATCTGTCTTCCCACTCACCTTAGCTCTGTCATACTTCTTTTTTTTAATGCTACACAATCTCTGACTTCCTTTGTCAACCACTGTGGCCCCTTTCCCCCCTTAGAATCCTTCCTTCTCCGGGGGATGAACTGATTTTGCACCTTGTACATTATTCCCAAGAATACCTGCCATTCCTGTTCCACTGTCTTTTCTGCTAGGATATCCGTCCATTTAACTTTGGCCAGCTCCTCCCTCATGGCTCCATAGTCTCCTTTGTTCAACTGCAACACTGACACCTCTGACCTGCCCTTATCCTTCTCAAATTGCAGATAAAAACTTATTATGGTCACTACCTCCTAATGGCTCCTTTACTTCAAGATCGCTAATCAAATCCTGTTCACTACACAACACTAAATCCAGAATAGCCTTGTCCCTGGTCGGCTCTCGTACAAGCTGTTCCATGAATGCATCCCGTAGGCACTCTACAACTCTTCAGGCAGAAATTATAACATTATATCAGACTACCAGTCAGAAATATGAATCATTCACTGATTATCTCTGCACATGATATATCTGCAGAGCTAAATGCTTCCAGCAGTGTCTCTTCAACTTATTGATCCTTTCTTCACTGCAGATAATTCTACACCACTAATGAGAATATGAGATCAATCTATTTGATCTGTTACTTTGTTTACAGATCAATGAGAAATACAATGCACATTGTCGTGGACAGAGCCTTGGATACTTACAGAGCTCTGGTGTGGAGCTTGGAGCAGTTGTTATCAGTGTACTTGATCCGCTTGTTAGGTCTGTGGTCAAGTTCTGTGTTGTTGAGACTGGTGTAGATGTGCTTGTTGTCTCTGAAGTGCTTGGTAATGTTGTTGGAGTTGTGGTAGCAGGAGGAGTCGTAATAGTCTCTGTTGTAGCTGCAATCAAACACAGACACTTAGGATTGAAGAAATTATTACACAAATATCTTCGTTCCTTCTTCACATGGTTACGGTACACACTCGACCGTGCTAGCCTTCATGTTTTAGATGTCCCAATGCTGTGGAGTACGGATTGCTGGTGCAGTCCTTTTAAAGTTTCTAGACCGCTCTGTTCACTGGCGGCCACGTTCAGCTGCCTAGATTTGAATATTTAATATTTGAATATTTAAATATAAATAATATTTAAATAATATTTAAATATAATTAAATATAAATAATATTTAAATAATATTTAAATAGATTTGAATATTTAATATTTGAATATTTAAATAACCCCTGAACTCAAGTGTGGAGCTCAATCATCTGCTCAACATTGGTTCAGTCTGCAATTGCATTTACGATTGCTCTCTCATTTGGAGATTCTCCAAGTCTTGTCAGGTTCTCATCAGGTAGCTAAACCAGAACACTGTGCTTGACTCAGTCTCAAGATCGTCTCTTGGTTCTATGCTTGGATTTTCCAGGCCATGGGCCCCGACCATCCGGACCTATGCCTCTCGTCACACAGGGACAAGGTGTGAGCAAGGAATTGTTGATAGAACATTCCAGCCCAAACAAGGTTTTCTGATGTCAATGACTTTCATCATTCTATTCAAAATTGTTTACCCCTGGAGAAATATACACGTTGTGTCTGTGAGGGATTTAGCTGTAATTGGAGCAGCTGGAAATGTGCAGATGATACAGTAATAGGTGTGTAATGAGTAGTTTTATCAGATGAAAATCAGAAGATATACTTGCAGCAGTACTGGTTGAAAATTGCTTCAAGAAACCGGTAGCAGTGGATCAGATGTATTTATGAAAGGATCAGATGATCGCTAATTGTGATTTTGGTCAGCATTTTTCTTCCCAATAGATCAACAGTATCATGGCAAATCATGGAGGTGATGTAGGTGGCATAATGGTTGTTGCTCCATTAAAAACTTTAACACTTGCAGGCTAAAAACAAGCGTCTTTGCTTCAGACGTGGCTTTGAGAGCAAGAGTAGAGGTGAAAATACTTGAGAATTTTGTTTGTACATCTGTATAGTTTTCAATAGTTGGAAGATTGTTATTTGAAGAATAGATTCCTCAACTCCATCATGAGATTTCTGAGTGCACAATGAACAAACTGACTCTAATTCACTAGACATTTAGCTCTGTTTTTGCAGTATTATTTAATATTTTATAATTGCTTAGCATAATTCATAATTTTTTTTATTATTGTTATGTAATGCAAAGTAACACTAGCACAGATCAATAAATTTCACAACATATTCGAGTGATACTAAACTTGATTCTACTCCGGCTTCTGATTCTAAAGCTGAGGTGAATGGAGTTTCCAGCAGCAGGATTTATAACAGGAACAGTTGCTGTACTAGACTGTTAATGGTAGGTATAGTAGAGATGAATTCTGCTTCAGGCAGAAATTGCAACATTATCTCAGAATACAGGTCAGGGACATGAATCATTCACTGATTCTCTCTGCACGTGTTCTGTCCGCAGAGATAAAAGTTTCCATCAGTGTGATCTCACCTTGGCCCTATATTCAATTCAGGTATTTCTATCCCAGAATAACCAAATGAGATTCGATCCACATGATCTGTTACTTTGTTTACAGATCAATCAGAAATACAATGCACATTGTCGTGGACGGAGCCTCGGGTACTTACAAAGCTCTGGTGTGGAGCTTGGAGCAGTTGTTATCAGTGTACTTGATCCACTTGTTAGGTCTGTGGTCAAGCTCTGTGTTGTTGAGACTGGTGTAGATGTGCTTGTTGTCTCTGAAGTGCTTGGTAATGTTGTTGGAGTTGTGGTAGCAGGAGGAGTTGTAATAGGAACTGTTGTAGCTGCAATCAAACACAGGCACATAGGATTGAAGAAATAATTAAACAAATATCTTCGTTCCTTCTTCATGCGGTCACGGTACAAACTCGACCATGCTAGCCTTTGGGTTTCAGATGTTCTAATTCTTTGGAGCATGGAGTACTGCCACAGTCCTTTTAAAGGTTCTAGACCGCTCTGCTCACTGGTGGCCACGTTCAGCTGCCTAGATTTGAATATTTAAATAACTGCTCAACTCAACTTTGGTGCTCAATCATCTGCTCAACATTGGTTCAGTCAGTACTTGCATTTATGATTGCTCTCCCATCTGGAGAATCTCCAAGTCTTGTCAGGTTCTCGACTGGCAGCTGATCAAGAACACTGTACCTGACTCAGTCTCGAATTCGACTCTTGGTTCCATACTTGGATCTTCCAGCTCATGGGCCCTGACCATCTGGACCTATGCCTCTTGTCACACAGGGACAAGGTGTGGCCAAGGAATTGGTGATAGAACATTCCAGCAAACAATGTTCTCTGATGTCAGTCAATTTCATCTTTTTATTCAAAATTGCTTACAACTGAAGAAATATACACGTTGTGTCTGTGAGGGATTTAGCAGTAATTGGAGCTGCTGGAAATGGTGCAGGTGCTACAGCAATATGTGTGTAACAAGTAGTTATACCAGATGAAGATTAGCAGATATTCTTGCAGTAGTACTGATTGAAAATAGTTTCGAGAAACCGGTAGCAGTGGATCAGATGTATTTATGATAGCATCAGATGATCGCTAATTGTTATTTTGATCAGAATTTACCTTCCAAGTGGATCATCTGTGCTGCTAGACTTGATCTGTGTTACCATCTAAGGTTACAATGACAATGGAAATGTGACGCCCACACGATGGATGATGAATCTGCAGCAAAACATCAGATTACTGGTGGAACTGACGTTTTCCCCTCAGCTCCAATCAGTTCAGATGAAGATGTACTGTTTACTCTCTGGTCATCAGAATAAATGCTGTTTGAGGGACTAGGTGAATAATACATATCCTGCCTCACATTCAATTCAAAAGAAAACAAAAATTGTTAAATGCCAATACTGACTAGTTTCCATGTTTGTCGAACAACTAATAGATTTCATATCTGTGGTGTTATGAAGGTACCACAGCTCTGAGGGGCCGAAGGAGCGGGAGCAGCCCCCTCCTTCTGGAGAATCGCAAGATCGCTATTAATTCGGGTCTCGGAAGTGAGAGACAATGCAACGGTTTTGACCATTGTTCTTAGAGGCACCTGTGTGACGTGCATGTCCCTGCTACGTGACAGCTACCAGGGATATGGACACCCTCGGGCAATGTGGGGGTGGGGATTGCATCACCCTACTTTGATGGACATCTACAACTCTGCAAGTAAAGATAAAAGCAGACTGCAGGAGGCGTTACCGTAGCGATGCACCAGAGGAACTTGCTCGCTCAACACTCCCAGGAGAGCTGGAAGCCACTCAACGCCACGTGTGCTCCTAACCCCTTTGCCTGGGGAGTGGGTGGCTGGTACTACCGAGAAGGACTTCGAACTAACAACGGGGAAAACAACACTCCCCTGATTTAACGGAGTGGCTTCATAAAGACCCGGGCAAGTTTTCTTTTCGTTTTCACCGATCCCTCTAAAACACGTGAAACCCAACGATTCCTCGAAAGGCTAAAGTCTGCAGACTTCTGAGTGACTTTTATATTTCCAACGGACAAAAATATTATCCCCTAGACAACAGCCGAGATTACTTCTTAATGATGATTATTACTATACCCGCACTTTAGATTGAATATTGGTGACGTGCATTATCTGAATGTTTGTATTAACCTTTACTTTTGTGCCCCTTTATAAATAAAAATGTTTGAAAATAGTGACATCAGACTTCAACGGACCTCTCTATCTTTGCTGGTAAGTTATCCAGTTACAGGATACGTAACAGTGGCAATTCATGGAAGTGATGCAGATGCCATAATGGTTGTTGTTCCATTAAAACCATGACACTTGGAGGGTAAAAATAAGAAAATTTGAGGTGGAAGTGGCTTTGAGAGCAAGAATAGAGTTAAAAATACTTGAGAATTTTGTTTGTACATCATTATTGTTTTCAACAGGAGGAGGTTCTTTATTTCATGAAATACTTCTTCCACTTCATCATGAGATTACTGAATGGACAATGAGCCAACTAACTCTAATTCACTGGACATTTGGCTCTCTTTTTGCAATATTATTTAATTTAATATTTTCAAATTACTTAGCCTAATTCATAGCTTTTTTTATTATTGTTATGTATTGCAATGTATCGCTACCACAAAACAATAAATTTCCTGACATATTTTAGTGATATTGAACCTCATTCTGCTGTGGCTTTTGATTCTAAATCTGAGCGGAATGGAGTTTGAAACAGCAGGAACTGGGGGATTCCAGTGACATCATCGTCCAGAATGGTAGCTTAAGTCAATAGCTCATCCAGAAAAACACATATTTTGCCCTGTTTATCCATCAAATATAAGATCTTTCGACAATATCTGAATTGATAAGGGGGTCAAGAATGGGGAAAAAGAATGGAGATAAAAAAAGCGTCACTGCGGAGCCTATGAACGAGAGGGGTGCATCGTGCGGATTTCCTACCCGAATGCACGGTAGCGAGGCTGGTGATGGGACTCGTTCAGGCGAAGTGGCAAATACGATAAAAATTCTGGAAGAGATACAAGGATTCCAAACAGACATAAACAGCAAATAAATGATATCAAGTCAGAGCTTGCCAATGTCAATCAAAAAATAGCATTGGCAGAGACACAAATTGAGAATGTGGAAGATGGTGTGCAAAATGTGGAACAGATGCTAATAAGACAATAAAAATATTAAATCAACAAGAAAGTAAACTGCTTGACCAGGAGGGAAGATCACAATGGAAAAATAACAGGATATACAATGTTCCTGAAGGAGTGGAGAATTTTTGTATGATGGAATTTGTACAAAAGTTGCTGCCGTACGCACTGGAGATTTCTTCGACAATGGAGCTTGAAATTGAGAGGACACATCATGCGATCACCCGTGGCCTACTGGAGGCAGTGAAGATAAGCCACGTTGAATAGTAGTTAGATTCCTTCGATACAATACCAAGGCAGAGATACTACGAAGGGCCTTGGGTAAGGTGTTTTTAGACGGCAAATTAATATATTTCGATCAAAATTACCCACCAGCGCTCCTGCAGAGATGTAAAGAATACTCTGAAGTAAAGTGAATATTAAAGCCAGGATGGGTTAGATTTCAAACTCCATACCCTGCTAAACTGTGAGTGTTTATGAAGATGGGATACAACTATATCAGATAGTGGAAGAGGCGACTACAGACATGAAGGCCAGAGGGTTGCCGGTTGGCTTGGTCAAACCTAGGGAAAGCCTGGCTGAGCAGTAATCCCACTCTGCTTGGGAAATAGTGAGAGAAACGAGAAAGCAGGGGACAAAAGGAAGGCGAGGGAAATATATCAGGAAGAGACTGTGAGTTTTCCGAAGACAGCCCTCACCCCCCCCTCCAGAAGAGTCATAAGGTTTGACTAACATTAAAAGTGTTGAGAAGCTAAACGGAAGCAAAAGTAGACAGTATTATACCTATCTCAAGAAATACTTATTATAATGTGGATTTTATATTACGCAACTATTCTTTTTTATTCATTCACTCACTCCTTTTCCCACCTAAGTGAGAATATATATGTGGGAGGAATATATAGGGAAATTTTTTTCTGTGTAATGGACATAGATTTGTTCACTTACTTTTATGAATACTGCAATGGGGGAGGAATAGTAGGAGGTAGGAGGGGCTATCCTCCATGGCTAGACGTTTCCTCTAGCTCAACCTATGGTCATCTACTAGAGACCTCAACCTTGGAATCAGACAATCGTTGCCTTTTTGTATTATTCGCGTTTCATGGTTCTTTTTTGTTCAGGGAGTACATCGATAAAGCTTTATTTTGCTAATTTCAATGATATATTGACAGATAAATACACATGGCTAAGGACAAAGTAAAATTCATTTCTTTTAATGTCAATGGTCTATTAAATCCTATCCAAAATGATAAAAGAACAAGCCCATGTACAAACGTAGTATATTTACAGGAAATTCACTTAAGTGATAATGAGCATGGAAAACTAAAGAGAACGGGTGTCACTAATTTGTTTTTCTCCTCATATAAATCAGGACATAGGAGAGGAGTTGCTCTTCGTATCTCAAGCAAGCTAAATTTTGAAAAAGTATTCGAAATAGGAGATAAGGAGGGCAGACATATTCTGGTAAGAGGGAATATAGATGGAAATTCAGTTACTCTATTGAATATATACACACCCCCAGGAAGTGATATTAGTTTCTTGCAGAAAATTACTAATATTATGGTAACAGAAACAGAAAGTCTCCTGATAAATGGGGAGACCCATCCCATTCTGTATATACAAGAATAGACTATTTCATAACATTTGGAAAAGACAAAGACAAAATAAACACCTGTGGAATTGGGACAATAGATGTAAGTGACCATACACCTATATATTTATCTGTTGATTTTGACCTACAACCAAAGAATACTATTTGGAAATTAACTTCAAGTTTACTCAATGATCCCTATTTTATGGAACAAATTAAAAGAGAATTTGGTCTTAACTTAGAATTCAATGATAAAGGAGACGTTTCACCTCCCATTTTTTGGGATACACTGAAGGCTGTTTTAAGAGGGAACATTATAGCGATATCTTCATATAAAAAAAAGAGGAATAAAACATTAGAGGCTGAAGGAACTAGAAAAAAAAACACAAATTGAATTTGGCACTGGATACATTAGAGGAAATTTAAAAAATTAGGAATAGAATTAATAGTTTGGCTATGCAAGAAATCAAGAAAATTTTAATGTTTCTGAAACAGAGACATTATGAAAGTGGGTCTAAGTCTATGAAAATACTGGCATGGAAATTGAAACAAAAAGATAGCAGAAAATACAATTCAAAGAATTAGGAATCCAAGAACAAAAATTATTAAAAGAATAAGTTAAATGAAATTCAAGAAGATTTGTAGTGTTTTACAAAATTCTATATTCCAAAGTTCCAGGGGGAAGCATAACACAAACTGACACCTTTCTGAATTCTCTAGAGTTACCCACTTTAAGTGAAGAACAAAATAGAACGATGACTGCTGACATAGCTGAAGTTGAACAAAAAGCTGCAATTTGTGGGCTTAAATTAAGCAAATCACCAGAATCAGATGGGTACACGGCAGACTGGTACAAAGAATTTAAAAATGAGTTAATCCCTGTCTTACTCCCCACACAGAACTGGGCTCTAAAAAAGGCACAAATGCCACCCAGGTGGAAGGAAGCGATGATCTCAGCTATAACGAAAGAAGGCAAGGATAAAATGGAATGTTGTCATTTAGACCAAAGGTACATAACTATTATTGATAACCCATGGGTGAAATGAACTCTTAAAATATGGAAAACTATTATAATATAAACTAGATGGAAATATTGCAATTCTTAAATGGTGTGCATATGAGTTGGATTTTACGCTGAATAAACTGGATGTTAGCTTTAAGGACTGGACCACTAAAGGAATAACAATTCCTTGCAATATAATGAAAAAAGGAACGTTGTTCAGTTTTGAAATGACTAAAGAGAAAAACTTCTAGTAAAACAAGACTTTTATCGGTATTTAAAGATGTGACAATATGTTAATAGGACGGTTAAAAATGTAACCAAGGCAAGTACATGCTTGATAAGAGCTATTTAGAAAAGCACTTAATTCAGATAATGGTAGTAGAATCATTTCTAGCATGTATAAGTGTTTGTCAAATCTTAAAACACATTCAACTTCATACATTAAAACAAAATGGGAGAAGGAAGGAGGGATAATTATATCTGAGGAAGAATGGACAATAATATGGAGGTATCAATGGGAGTGTACCAGTTCACAGAAATAGAGGTAGTTTGGATGGAAAAACTTGATAATATATTTTATTACACCCTCTCAGAAATCCCATTATGATAGTAACCTCACTGTTTGCTGGAGAAATTGTGGAAATCAAAATGCAAACCATTATCATATTTTCTGGGAACGCCCCGTTATCAAAGACTATTGGAGTGGGATACACAATGCCCTACAAGACATATTTAAATGTGAAATACCCTTTGAAAGTAAGACCATTTATTTTGTGTATATACCTCAAGAATGGTTGAAAAGAGATAAGTATTTAATGAATGTACTGTTGGTGGCTGGTAAAAAGACTCTTACTAGGAAATGTATATCACAGGACAGCCCAACCTTAAATGCATAGATCAAAATTACAAAGGACATTTACAAAATGGAGAAGATAACAGCATCTGTTAATCATAAATTGGAACAATTTGATTCATACTTGGAATATGGTTTAATTACATAACACCTCATAGACCTGATTTTATTCTCACGAATCAATGAATACATTTGAAAAAAAAGATCACTCCCTACTTGTAGATAGTTTTCCCCTATTGCATATTCTTCCTTTCCTCTCTTTTCTATAAGTGTATACCTCAGATAAAAATTATGTGGAGATTTGTGGCATGTATGACTTGTGGCATGTATGTATACATACAATATCTGAAATACATCTTATGGAAATGTTTGTTTGATGATGGACTTAAATAAATTACTAAAAAAAGAAATGGCAGGAATTGCAGCAGCAGTATTTATAACAGGAACAGTTGCTGTACTGGAGTGATAATGGTAGGTGCAGTGGAGATGAATTCTGTTTCAGGCAGAAATTATAACATTATCTCAGACTACAGGTCAGGAACACGAATCAGTCACTAATTCTCTCTGTATGTGTTCTGTCTGTGGAGATAAATGATTCCATCGGTGTCTCCTCACCTTAATGATCCTTTATGCGGTGCAGGTATTTCTACCCTACTAATGACAAAATGAGATCCGATCACCTTGATCTGTTACTTTGTTTACAGATCAATTAGAAATACAATGCACATTGTCGTGGACAGAGCCTTGGATACTTACAGAGCTCTGGTGTGGAGCTTGGAGCAGTTGTTATCAGTGTACTTGATCCACTTGTTAGGTCTGTGGTCAAGCTCTGTGTTGTTGAGACTGGTGTAGATGTGCTTGTTGTCTCTGAAGTGCTTGGTAATGTTGTTGGAGTTGTGGTAGCAGGAGGAGTCGTAATAGGCTCTGTTGTAGCTGCAATCAAACACAGACACTTCGGATTGAAGAAATCATTAAACAAATATCTTTGTACCTTCTTCTTGCGGTTACTGTACACACTTGACCGTGTTAGCCTTCATGTTTTCGATGTTCTAATGCTGTGGAGTGCAGATTACTGGCACAGTCCTTTTAAAGTTTCTAGATCGCTCTGCAATCTGACGGCCATGTTCAGCTGCCTAGATTTGAATATTAAAATCACCCCTGAACTCAAGTTTGGTGCACAATCATCACCTCAACATTGGTTCAATCTGCAATTGCATTTATGATTGTGCTCTCATCTGGAGAAACTCCAAGGCTCATCAGGTTCTCATTTGGCAGCTGATCAAGAACGCTGTGCTTGACTCTGTCTTGAAATCGTCTCTTGGTTCCATACTTGGAGTTTCCAGCCCAAGGGCCCTGACCGTTCAGAATTATGCCTCTCATTGCATAGACACTAGGTGTGGGCAAGGAATTGACAGACCATTCCAGCAAACAATGTGTTCTGATGTCAATGACTTTCATCCTTTTATTCAAAATTGTTTAACTCTGGAGAAATATACACATTGTGTCTGTGAAGGATTTAGCTGTAATTGGAGCAGCTGGAAATGGTGCAGATGAAACAGCAATAGGTGTGTAACGAGTAGTTGTATCAGACGAAGATCAGCAGATATTCTTGCAGTAGTACTGATTGAAAATTGCTTTGAGAAACTGGTAGCAGTGGATCAGATGTATTTATAATAGCATCAGATGATTGCTAATCGTGATTTTGGTCAGAATTTGCCTTCCAAATGGATTGTCAGTGCTGAAAGAATTGAGCTGTGATACAATCTAAGGTGACAATGAGAATGGAAATGTGACGCAACACACAATGGATGATGAATCTGCAGGAAGATTTCAAATTACTGGAGGAACTGTTCCTAGAACCAAAGAACATTATAGCACAATAACAGGCCTTTTGGCCCTTCTTGGCTGTGCCGAATCATTTTTCTGCCTAGTCCCACTGACCTGCACCTGGGCCATGTCCCTCCAAACCCCTCTCATCCATATACCTGTCCAAGTTTTTCTTAAATGTCAAAAGTGAGCCCGCATTCACCTCTTCATCTGGCAGCTCATTCCACACACCCACAACTTTATGAGTGAAGAAGACCCCTCAATGTTCCATTTAAACTTTTCCACCTTCACCCTTAACCCATGACCTCTGTTTTTTTTCTCCCCTAACCTCAGTGGAAAAAGCCTGCTTGCATTCACTATCTATACCCATCATAATTTTATACACCTCTATCAAATCACCCCTCATTCTCCTACGCTCCAGGGAATAAAGTCCTAACCTATTCAACCTTTCTCTGTAACTCAGTTTCTCAAGTCCCGGCAACGTCCTTGTAAACCTTCTCTGCACTCTTTCAACCTTATTAATATCCTTCCTGTAATTAGGTGACCAAAACTGTACACAACACTCCAAATTCGGTCTCACCAATGTCTTATACAACCTCACCATTACATTCCAACTCTTATACTCAATACTTTGATTTATAAAGGCAAATGTACCAAAAGCTCTCTTTACGAACCTATCTACTTGTGACGCCACTTTTAGGGAATTATGTATCTGTACTCCCAGATCCCTCTGTTCTACTGCACTCCTCAGTGTCCTATCATTTACCTCGTATGTTCTACCTTGGTTTGACCTTCCGAAGTGCAATACCTCACACACATTAAACTCCATCTGCCATTTTTCAGCCCATTCCTCCAACTGGTCTAAATCCCTCAGCAAGCTTTCAAAACCTTCCTCACTGTCCACTACACCTCCAATCTTTGTATCATCAGCAAATTTGCTGATCCAATTTGCCACATTAACATCCAGATCATTGATATATATATAGATGACAAATAACAATGGACCCAGCACTGATCCCTGTGGCACACCACTAGTCACATGCCTCCACTCAGAGTAGCAATCCTCCACTACCATTCTCTGGCTTCTTCCATTGAGCTAATGTCTAATCCATTTTACTACCTCTCCATGTACAACTAGCAACTGAATCTTCCTAACTAACCTCCCATACAGGACCTTGTCAAAGGCCTTACTGAAGTCCATGTATACAACATCTAATGCCTTCCCTTCATCCACTTTCCTGGTAACTTTCTCAAAAATCTCTAATAGATTGGTTAAACATGACCTACCACACACAAAGCCATGTTGAGTTTTTCTAATAAGTCTCTGTCTATCTGAATACTTGTAGATCCTATCTCTTAGTATTCCTTCCAATAATTTACCTACTACTGATGTCAAACTTACCGGCCTATAATTTCCCGGCTTAATTTTTGAGCCTTTTTTAAACAATGAAACAAATCCAATCCTCCGGCAACTGACCCATGGACATCAACATTTTAAATATTTCTGCCAGGGCTCGTGCAATTTCAAACACTAGTTGAAACACTAGTCTCCTTCAAGATCTGAGGGAATACTCTGTCAAGACCCTGACATTTTCCCCTCAGCTCCATTCAGTTAAGATGATGCTGTACTGTTTACTGTCTGGTCACCAGAACAAATGCTGTTTGACCGACACTATGAGTAGTACATATCCTGCCTCGCATTGAATACAGAAGACAACAAGAATTGTAAAATGCCAATACTGGCTAAATTCCATGGTTGTCAAACAACTGATAGATATCATAGCTGTGGTAATTCATGGAGGTGATGCAGGTGGCATAATGGTTGTTATTCCATCAAAAACCTTAACAATTTGAGGCTAAAAACAAGAGTCTTTGCCTCAGAAGTTGTCTTGAGAACAAGAGTAAAGGTGAAAATACTTGAAAATTTTGTTTGTATATCAGTATTATTTTCAACAGGAGGTACTTCTTTATTTTGGGAACAGATCCTTCCACTTCATCATGAGACTTCTGAATGGACAATGAGCCATCCAACTCTAATTCACTGGACAATTAGCTCACTTTATGCAGTTTCATTTAATTTAATGTTTTATAATTACAGCATATTTCATAGCTTTTTTTTACTGCTATGCATTGCAATGTAGCGCTACCACAAAACAATAAATTTCACGGCATATTTTAGTGATTTTGAACCTGATTCTACTCCGGCTTCTGATTCAAAATCTGAGGTGAATGGAGTTTGAAACAGCAGGAATTGCAGCAGCAGTATTTATAACAGGACCAGTTGCTGTACCGGAGTGATAATGGTAGGTGTAGTGGAGTCGAATTCTGCTTCAGGCAAAAATTATAACATTATCTCAGACTATAGTAAGGAATATGGATCAATCACTGATTCTCTCTGCATGTGTTCTGTCTGCAGAGCTAAATGATTCCATCAGTGTCTCCTCAACTTATTAATACTTTATTCAATGCAGGTACTTTGACCCCACTAATGAGAAAATGAGATTCCATCCATTTGATCAGTTACTTTGTTTACAGATCAATGAGAAATACAATGCACATTGTCGTGGACAGAGTCTTGGATACTTACAGAGCTCTGGTGTGGAGCTTGGAGCAGTTGTTATCGGTGTACTTGATCCACTTGTTAGGTCTGTGGTCAAGCTCTGTGTTGTTGAGACTGGTGTAGATGTGCTTGCTGTCTCTGAAGTGCTTGGTAACGTTGTTGGAGTTGTGGTAGCAGGAGGAGTTGTAATAGGCTCTGTTGTAGCTGCAATCAAACACAGACACTTAGGATTGAAGAAATCATTAAACAATTATCTCTGTTCCTTCTTCATGCAGTTACGATGCACACTCAACTGTGCCAGCCTTTGGGCTTCAGATGTACCAATTCTCTGGAGTATGGATTCCTGGCGCAAACTTAGGTTTGAAGAAATTATTAACCAAGTATCTTTGTTCCTTCTTTACGTGGTTACTGTACACTGACAAGCATGTTAGCCTTTGTATTTTAGATGTTCCAATTCTCTGGAGCACGGAGTACTGTCGCAGTCCTTTTAAAGTTTCGAGACCGCTCTGATCACTGGCGGCCATGTTCCATTGCCTAGATTTCAATATTTAAATCACCCCTGAACTCAAGTTTGGTGCTCAATCATCACCTCAACATTGGTTCAATCTGCAATTGCATTTACGATTCCTCTCTCGTTTGGAGAAACTCCAAGGCTTGTCAGGCTCTCTTCTCGCAGCTGATCAAGAACACTGTACCTGACTCAGTTTCGAATTCGACTCTTGGTTCCATACTTGGATTTTCCAGCCCATGGGCCCTGACTGTCCGGACATCTGCCTCTCATCACATAGGCACAAGGAGTGGGCAAGGAATTGGTGAAAAAACATTCCAGCAAACAATGTTTTCTAAGATCAATGACTTACATCATCTTATTCAAAATTGTTTACCTCTGGAGAAATATACACGTTGTGTCTGTGAGGGTTTTCGCTGTAATTGAAGCAGCTGGAAATGGTGCAGATGAAACAGCAATAGGTGTGTAATGAGTAGTTATATCAGACGAAGATCAGCAGATATTATTGCAGTAGTACTGATTGAAAATTGTTTTGAGAAACCGGTAGCTGTGGATCAGATGTATTTATAATACCATCAGATGATCGCTGGTCGTGATTTTGGTCAGAATTTACCTTACAAATGCATTGTTAGTGCTGATAGAATTGATCTGTGATACAGTCTAAGGTGACAATCATGTGACACAACATACAATTGATGATGAATCTGCAGCAAGACATCAAATTACTGGAGGAACTGACATTTTCCACTCGGCTCCATTCAGTTCAGATGAAGCTGTACTGTTTACTGTCTGGTCACCAGACCAAATGCTGTTTGAGGGACAATATGAATAATACATATCCTGCCTCGCATTCAGCATATAAGAAAACATGAATTGTGCCATTACTAACTAGATTGCATGGCTGTCAAACAACTGATAGATTTCATAGCTGTGGTAATTCATGGAGGTGATGCAGGTGGCATAATGGTTGTTAGTCCATTAAAAACCTTGACACTAGGAGGCTAAAAACAGGAGTCTTTGCTTCAGAACTGGTTTTGAGAACAAGAGTAGAGGTGAAAATACTTGAGAATTTTTTTGTACATCAGTATTATTTTCAACAGGAGGCAGTTCTTTATTTGAGGAACAGATTCTTCCACTCCATCATGAGATTTCTGATTGGACGATGAGCCAACCAACTCTAATTCACTGGACATTTAGTTCACTTTATGCAGTATCATTTAATTTATTGTTTTATAATAACTTAGATTAATTCATAGCTTTATATATTGTTATATATTGTAATGTAGCGCTACCACAAAACAATAAACTTCACGGCATATTTTAGTGATATTGAACCTGATTCTACTCCTGCTTCTGATTCTAACTCTGAGGTGAATGGAGTTTGAAACAGCAGGAATTGCAGCAGCAGTATTTATAACAGGAACAGTCGCTGTACCGGAGTGATAATGGTAGGTGTAGTGGAGACGAATTCTGCTTCAGGCAGAAATTATAACATTATCTCAGACTACAGTAAGGAATATGGATCAATCACTGATTCACTCTGCACGTGTCCTGTCCACAGAGCTAAATGATTCCATCAGTGTCTCCTCACCTTATTGTTCATTTATTCCATGTTTACTGATGTCAATGACTTTCATCCTTTTATTCAAAATTGTTTACCCCTGGAGACATATACACGTTGTGCCTGTGAGGGATTTAGCAGTAATTGGAGCAGCTGGAAATGGTGCAGATGAAACAGCAATAGGTGTGTAACGAGTAGTAATATCAGACAAAGATCAGCAGATATTCTTGCAGTAGTACTGATTGAAAATTGTTTTGAGAAACTGGTAGTAGTGGATCAGGTATATTTATAATAGCATCAGATGATCGCTAATCATGATTTTGGTCAGAATTTACCTTTCAACTGGATCATCAATGCTGCTAGAATTGATCTGTGATACAATCTAAGATGACAATGAGAAAGGAAATGTGATACAACATACAATTGATGATGAATCTGCAGCAAGACATCAAATTACTGGAGGAACTGACATTTTCCCCTAAGTTCAATTCAGTCCAGACGAAACTGTACTGTTTACTGTCTGGTCACCAGAACAAAAGCTGTTTGAGGGACAATGTGAATAATACATAGAACCATAGAACACTACAGCACAGTACAGGCCCTTCAGCCCTCCATGTTGTACTGACCCATATAATCCTTAAAAAAGTACTAAACCCACACTATCCCATAACCGTCCATTTTTCTTTCATCTATGTGCCTGTCTAAGAGGCTTATAAATACCCCTAATGTTTTAGCCTCCATCACCATCCCTGGCTAGACATTTTAGGCACTCACAACCCTCTGTGTAAAAAAACTTACCCTTGATGTCTCCCCTAAACTTCCCTCCCTTAATTTTGTACATATGCCCTCTGGTGTTTGTTATTGGTGCCCTGGGAAACAGGTACTGACTATCCACCCTATCTATGCCTTTTGTAATCTTGTAGACCTCTATCAAGTCCCCTCTCATTCTCCTACGCTCCAAAGAGAAAAGTCCCAGCTCAGCTAACTTGCTTCATATGACTTGTTCTCCAATTCAGGCAACATCCTGGTAAATCTCCTCTGCACCCTCTCCTTAGCTTCCACATCCTTCCTATAATGAGGTGACCAGAATTTAACTCAATACTTGAAGTGTGGTCTCACCAGACATTTGTAGAGTTGCAACATGACCTCTCTACTCTTGAACTCAATCCCCCTGTTAATGAAGCCTAGCAACCTATAGACCTTCTTAACTACCCTATCAACCTGTGCAGTGACCTTGAGGGATGTATGGATTTGAACCCCAAGGTCCCTTTGTTCATCCACACTCTTAAGTAACTGACCATTAATCCTGTACTCAGTCTTCTGGTTTATCCTTCCAAAATGCATCACCGCACATTTGTCTGGATTGAAATCCATCTGCCATTTTTCTACCCAGCTCTACAGCCTGTCAATATCCTCTTGTAACCTTCGACAACCTGCAGCTCCTCTAATCTTTGTGTCACCCGCAAACTTATTCACCCATCCTTCGACATCCAGGACATTTATATAAATAACAAATAGCAGGGGTCCCAGGACAGATCCCTGCGGCACTCCACTAGTCACCGACCTCCAGGCAGAATACTTTCCTTCCACAACTACCCTCTGCTTTCTTCCTTTAAGACAATTTTTTTATCCAAACAGCCAAGGTTCCACTTATCCCATGCCTCATGACTTCCTGGATGAGTCTCTCATGAAGGATCTTGTCAAATGCTTTGCTAAAGTCCATGTAGACCACATTCACTGCCCTACCCTCATAAATTTCCTTTGTTACCTCTTCAAAAAACTCGTGAGCCACGATCTTCTGTTCACAAAGCCATGTTGACTCTCCATGAATAGACTGTACTTCTCCAAATGCTTGTAGATCCTATTCTTAAGAATCCTTTCCAGTAGGTTGCATACCGCCAACATAAGACTCACTGGTCTATAGGTCCCAGGTTTCTCCTTATTACCTTTTTTAAACAAGAGAACTACATTTGCCATTCTCCAGTCCTCCGGCACTTCCACTGCAGCCAAAGAGGATTGAAAGATCATAGCTAATGCTCCTGAGATCTCTTCTCTCAATTCCCACAACAACCTGCGGTGTATCAAATCCGGCCCTGGGGATTTATCAATCTTGATGTTTTTAAGAAGATCCAGCACTTCTTCTTCCTTAATCTCCACATTGTCCAGCACACAGGCCCACTCGACTTCAACCTCATCCTGATCAAGATCCTTTTCAATTGTGAATACTGAAGCAAAGTATTCATTTAGGAGCTTCCCAACCTCCTCCGCCTCCAGGCACACGTTGCCCTCTATCCTTTAGCAGTCCCACCTTCATTCTTATCATCCTCCTATTCTTCACATACACATAGAACATCTTGGGGTTCTCCTTAATCCTACATGCCAAGGCCTTCCCATGCCCCCTTCGAGCTTTCTTTAGCTCCTTCCTGGCTACCCTATATTTCTCATGAGCCCCTCCTACTTCCTGCTTCTTATATCTAACAGTATGCTTACTTTTTCCTCTTGACGAGTTGCCTCACATGTATCGTCAGCCAGGGTTCCCTTTTCCTACCATTTTTTCCTTGCCTCAGTGAGACAAACCTATCCTGAACCCAGCTCAAGTGGTCCCTAAACTTCCTTCACATTACTTCTGTGCTTTCCCCTTTGAACATCTGTTTCCAATTTACTCTCACCAGTTCCTGCCTCATCCCTTCAAAGTTAGCCCTTCCCCAGTTAAGCACTTTACCATTTCATCTGATTTTATCTCTTTCCATAGCTATGCTGAAGCTAAGGGAGGCAAGAGGTCTGTCACCTGGCCAGGTTCATTACCCAGAACTAGATCCAGTATAGCCTCTCCTCTCATTGGCCAGTTCACATACTGTGTCAGGAATCCTTCTTGAACACACCTGACAAATTCAGCCCCATCTATCTCCCTTGCTCTCAGGAGGTGCCAGTCAATATGAGGGAAGTTGAAATCACCCATAGCTACTGCCCTGTATTTCCTGTACCATTCTAAAATCTGCCTGCTTATCTGCTCCTCAGTGTCCTGAGGGCTATTTGGGAGCCTATAGATTACTACAGTGATTGATCTCTTCCTACTTCTGATTTCCACCCAGACACTCCTTTCTATAGCCGTGATACTATCCCTGACCAGAAATGCCACTCCCCCCACTTTTCTACCTCTCATCCTATTCCTTTTAAAACACCTGAACCCTGGGACCTGCATCATCCAATTCTGCCCTTCCTCCAACCAAGTTTCAGTAACAGCCACAACATCGTAGTTTCATGTACTAATCCATGCTCTAAGTTCATCCTCCTTGTTCCTAATACTCCTAGCGTTGAAATAGACACATTTCAACCCCTTTAACTGGCTACAATTATGTTCTGTCCCCTGCCTGTCCTTCCTCATCAACTCAGAACTCTTAGTATCACGCCCTTGTCCTTTTACCTTAATCCCTGAACTCACATTCTGATTCCCACCCCCCTGCCAAACTAGTTTAAGCCCTCCCCAACAGCTCTATCAAACATGTCCACCAGAATATTGGTCCCCCTGGGATTCAAGTGCAACCCGTCCTTTTTGTACAGGTCACATCCACCCCAAAAGAGGTCCCAATGATCCAGAAATCTGAATCACTGCCCCCTGCTCCAATCCCTCAGCCACACATTTATCCTCCACCTCATTCTATTCCTATACTCACTGTCACGTGGCACAGGCAGTAATCCCGAGATTACTACCTTTGAGGTCCTGCTTTTCAACTTCCTTCCTAACTCCCTGTAGTCTTCTTTCAGGACCTCTTCCCTTTTCCTACCTATGTCATTGGTACCAATATGTACCACGACCTCTGTCTGTTCTCCCTGCCACTGCAGGATATCTTGGACGTGATCAGAAACATCCCAGACCCTGGCACCTGGGAGACAAACTACCATCTGAGTTTCTTTCCTGCATCCACAAAATTGCCTGTCTGAACCCCTGACTATAGAGTCCCCTATCACTACTGCCTTCCTCTTCCTTTCCCTACCCTTCTGAGTCACAGGGCCAGACTCTGTGCCAGAGGCACGGCCACTGTCGCTTCCCCCAGGATGTCCCCCCCAACAGTACTCAAACAGGAGTACTTATTGTCAAGGGGTACAGCCACGGGGGTACTCTCTAGTACCTGACTATTCCCCTTCCCTCTCCTGATGGTGACCCATTTCTCTGTCCTCCGTGGCCCCAGAGTGACCACCTGCCTTGTCACTCCTCTCTATCACCTCCTCACTCTCCCTGACCAGACGAAGGTCATCGAGCTGCAGCTCCAGTTCCCTAACACAGTCCCTTAAGAGTTGCATCTCGATGCATCGGGTACAGATGTGGCCGTCCGGGATGCCGGGAGACTCCAGGACCTCACACATCTGACACTGATCACAGAAAACTGGCCTCACACACATACTACCTCCTTTAGCAGTCAACAACTGCCTCACCTCGTCCCGTTACCGCCGAAGCCCGTGGAACCAAAGCCCTTTCACTCTGCTGCCTCTCACTCCGCTGCCCGCTCCCAACGCTACCCGCTAGATATGACTGCCTTCTTTTTAAACTGTTTGCATTCAACTAGCTGACATTACGTGCCTGTGCAATTTGTCTCTCTCTTCCCCCGAGAATTCAAAATGTCTTCCCGCTGGAAATCCTTAGGTGCATTCCTGCGGTCTCCTTGTTCCGAATTCCGGAACATATCCTGCCTCGCATTCAGCATAGAACAAAGCAAGAATTGTAAAATGCCATTACTGACTAAATTCTATGGTTGTCAAACAACTGATTGATTTCATAGCTGTGGTAATTCATGGAAGTGATGCAGGTGGCAAAATGGTTTTTACTCCATTAAAAACCTTGACACTTGGAGGCTAAAAACAATAGTCTTTGCTTCAGATGTGGCTTTGAGAACAAGAGTAGAGGTGAAAATACTTAAAAATTTTTTTGTGTTATTTTCAAGAGGAGGTACTTATTTATTTGGGGAACAGATTCTTCCACTTCATCATGAGATATTTGAATGGACAATAAGACAACCAACTCTAATTCACTGGACATTTAGCTCACTTTTTGCAGTATTTTTAAATGTAATGTTTTATAATCACTTAGCATAATTCATTGTTTTTTTATTGTTATATATTGCAATGTAGCACTACCACAAAATAATAAAATTCAAGACATATTCTAGTGATATTGAACCTGATTCTACTGCGGCTTCTGATTCTAAATTTGCGGTGAATGGAGCTTGAAACAGCAGGGTTTATAACAGGAACAGTTGCTGTACTAGAGTTCTAATGGTAGGTGCAGTGGAGATGCACTCGGCTTCAGGCAGAAATTATAACATAATCTCAGACTACAGGTCAGGAACATGAATCAGTCACTAATTCTCTCTGCACGTGTTCTGTCCGCAGAGATAAATGATTCCATCAGTGACTCCTCACCTTATTGATCCTTTATTCACTGCAAGTATTTCTATGCCACTAAGGAGAAAATGAGATTCGATCCACATGATCTGTTACTTTGTTTACAGATCAATGAGAAATACAATGCACATTGTCGTGGGCAGAGCCTTGGATACTTACAGGGCTCTGGTGTGGAGCTTGGAGCAGTTGTTATCAGTGTACTTGATCCACTTGTTAGGTCTGTGGTCAAGCTCTGTGTTGTTGAGACTGGTGCAGATGTGCTTGTTGTTTCTGAAGTGCTTGGTAATGTTGTTGGAGTTGTGGTAGCAGGAGGAGTTGTAATAGTCTCTGCTGTAGCTGTAATCAAACACAGACACTTAGGATTGAAGAAATCATTAAACAAATATCTGTATTCCTTCTTCACGCAGTTACTGTACACTGACAAGCATGAGAGCTTTCACATTTTAGATGTTCCAATTCTCTGGAGTGCGGTTTGCTGGCGCAGCCCTTTTAAAGTTTCCTGTCCGATCAACTCACTGGTGGCCACTTTCAGCTGCCAAGATTTGAAATTTAAATAACCCCTCAGGTCAAGTCCGGTGCTTAATCATCACCTCCACAATGGTTCAGTCTGCAATTGCATTTACAATTGCTCTCTCGTTTCGAGAATCTCCAAGTCTTGGCAGGTTCACGTCAGGTAGCTAATCCAGAACACTGTTCTCGACTCAGTCTCCAATAAGTCTCTTGGTTCTATACTTGGATTTTCCAGGCCATGGGCCCTGACCGTTCAGACATGTGCCTCTCGTCACATGGACGAGGTGTGCACAAGGAATTGGTGATAGAACATTCTAGCAAACAAGGTTTTCTGGTGTCATTGACTTTCATCTTTTTATTCAAAATTGTTTAACTCTGGAGAAATATACACGTTGTGTCTGTGAGGGATTTAGCAGTAATTGGAGCAGCTGGAAATGGTGCAGATGAAACAGCAATAGGTGTGTAACGAGTAATTGTATCCGACAAAGATCATCAGATAGTATTGCAGTAGTACTGATTGGAAATTGTTTCGAGAAACCGGTAATCGTGATTTTGGTCAGAATTTACCTTCCAGATGGATTGTCAGTGCTGCTAGAACTGATCTGTGCTACAATCTAAGTTCACAATGAGAAGGCAAATGTGACACAACACCCAATTGATGATGAATCTGCAGCAAGACATCAAATTACTGGAGGAACTGACATTTTCCACTCAGCTCCATTCAGTTCAGATGAAGCTGTACTGTTTACTGTCTGGTCAGCAGAACAAATGCTGTTTGACCGACACTACGAGTAATACATATCCTGCCTCGCATTGAATACAGAAGACGACAAGAATTGTAAAATGCCAATACTGGCTAAATTCCATGGTTGTCGAACAACCAAAAGGTTTCATAGCTGTGGAAATTCATGGAGGTGATGCTGGTGGCATAATGAATGTAGCTCCATAAAAAACTTTGACACTTGGAGGCTAAAAACAAGAGTCTTTGCTTCAGATGTGGCTTTGAGAACAAGAGTAGAGGTGAAAATACTTGAGAATTTTGTTTGTACATCAGTATTATTTTCAACAGGAGGAAGTTCTTTATGTGAGGAACTGATTCTTCCACTCTGTCCTGAGATTTCTAAATGGTCCATGAGCCAACCAACTCTAATTCACTGGACATTTATCTCTCTTTTTGCGGTATTATTTAATTTAATATTTCATAATTACTTAAAATGACTCATAGCTTTTTTATTATTGTTAAATATAGCAAAGTAAAGCTATCCCAAATCAATAAATTTCAAAACATAAATTAGGGATATTAAACCTGATTCTACTCCAGCTTCTGCTTCTAAACCTGAGCTGAATGCAGTTTCAAGCAGCAGGAATTCCAGCAGCAGGCTTTATAACAGGAACAGTTGCTCTACTGGACTGCTAATGGTAGGTGTAGTAGAGATGAATTCTGTTTCAAGCAGAAGTTATAACAGTATCTCAGACTACAGGTCAGGGACATGAATCATTCATTGATTTTCTCTGCACGTGTTCTGTCCGCAGAGCTAAATGATTCCATCAGTGTGTTCTCAACTTCTTGGCCCTATATTCAATGAAGGTATTTCTACCCCATAATAACCAAATGAGATTCGATCGACTTGTTCAGTTACTTTGTTTACAGATCAATGAGAAATACAATGCACATTGTCGTGGACGGAGCCTCGGGTACTTACAGAGCTCTGGTGTGGAGCTTGGAGCAGTTGTTATCAGTGTACTTGATCCACTTGTTAGGTCTGTGGTCAAGCTCTGTGTTGTTGAGACTGGTGTGGATGTGCTTGTTGTCTCTGAAGTGCTTGGTAATGTTGTTGGAGTTGTAGTAGTCTCTGCTGTAGCTGTAATCAAACAGAGACACTTAGGTTTGAAGAAATTATTAAACAAGTATCTTTGTTCCTTCTTCCTGCAGTTACTGTACACTGACAAGCATGAGAGCTTTCACATCTTAAATGTTCCAATTCTCTGGAGTGCGGTTTGCTGGCACAGCCCTTTTAAAGTTTCCTGTCCGATCAACTCACTGGTGGCCACTTTCAGCTGCCAAGATTTGAAATTTAAATAACTCCTCAACTCAAGTTCGGTGCTCAATCATCACCCCCACAATGGTTCAGTCTGCAATTGCATTTACAATTGCTCTCTCATTTCGAGAATCTCCAAGTCTTGGCATGTTCACGTCAGGTAGCTAATCCAGAACACTGTTCTCGACTCAGTCTCAAAAAAGTCTCTTGGTTCTATACCTGGATTTTCCAGGACATGGGCCCTGACCGTTCAGACATGGGCCTCTCGTCACATGGACAAGGTGTGCTCAAGGAATTGGTGATAGAACATTCTAGCAAACAAGGTTTTCTGGTGTCATTGACTTTCATCTTTTTATTCAAAATTGTTTAACTCTGGAGAAATATACGCGTTGTGTCTGTGAGGGTTTTCGCTGTAATTGGAGCAGCTGGAAGTGGTGCAGATGAAACTGTAATAGGTGTGTAACGAGTAGTTATATCAGATGAAGATCAGAGATATTATTGCAGTAGTACTGATTGAAAATTGTTTCGAGAAACCGGTAGCAGTGGATCAGATGTATTTATGAAAGGATCAGATGATCGCTAATAGTGATTTTGGTCAGAATGTACCTTCCAAATGGATTATCAGTGCTGCTGGAATTGATCTGTGATACAATCTCAGGTGTCAGTAGAAAAGAAATGTGATACAACATACAATTGATGATGAATCTGCAGCAAGACATCAATTTACTGGAGGTACTGTCATTTTCCATTCAGTTCAGATGAAGCTGAAGTGTTTATTTCTGGACACCAGAACAAGTGGTGTTTGACAGACAAAGTGAATATTACATATCCTGCCTCACTTTCAACACATAAAACTGCAAGAATTGTAAAATGCTTATTCTGAATAAATTTCATGCTTGTTGAACAACCAATAGATTTCATAGCTGTGGCAAATCATGGAGGTGATGCAGGTGACATAATGGTTGTTGCTCTGTTTAAAACCTTGGCACTTGGAGGCTAATAACAAGAGTCTTTGCTTCAGACGTGGCTTCGAGAACAAGAGTAGAGGTGAAAATGCTTGAGAATTTTGTTTGTACATCAGTATTATTTTCAGCAGGAGGAGGTTCTTTATGTGAGGAACAGATTCTTCCACTCCATCCTGAGATTTCTAAATGGTCCATGAGCCAACCAACTCTAATTCACTGGACATTTATCTCTCTTTTTGCGGTATTATTTAATTTAATATTTCATAATTACTTAAAATGACTCATAGCTTTTTTATTATTGTTAAATATAGCAAAGTAAAGCTATCCCAAATCAATAAATTTCAAAACATAAATTAGGGATATTAAACCTGATTCTACTCCAGCTTCTGCTTCTAAACCTGAGCTGAATGCAGTTTCAAGCAGCAGGAATTCCAGCAGCAGGCTTTATAACAGGAACAGTTGCTCTACTGGACTGCTAATGGTAGGTGTAGTAGAGATGAATTCTGTTTCAAGCAGAAGTTATAACAGTATCTCAGACTACAGGTCAGGGACATGAATCATTCACTGATTTTCTCTGCACGTGTTCTGTCCGCAGAGCTAAATGATTCCATCAGTGTGTTCTTAACTTCTTGGCCCTATATTCAATGAAGGTATTTCTACCCCATAATAACCAAATGAGATTCGATCCACATGATCAGTTACTTTGTTTACGGATCAATGAGAAATACAATGCACATTGTCGTGGACAGAGTCTTGGATACTTACAGAGCTCTGGTGTGGAGCTTGGAGCAGTTGTTATCAGTGTACTTGATCCACTTGTTAGGTCTGTGGTCAAGCTCTGTGTTGTTGAGACTGGTGTAGATGTGCTTGTTGTCTCTGAAGTGCTTGGTAATGTTGTTGGAGTTGTGGTAGCAGGAGGAGTTGTAATAGGCTCTGTTGTAGCTGCAATCAAACACAGACACTTCGGATTGAAGAAAATATTAAACAAGTATCTTTGTTCCTTCTTCCTGCAGTTACTGTACACTGACAAGCATGAGAGCTTTCACATTTTAGATGTTCCAATTCTCTGGAGTGCGGTTTGCTGGCGCAGGCCTTTTAAAGTTTCCTGTCCGATCAACTCACTGGTGGCCACGTTCATTTGCCAAGATTTGAAATTTTAAATAACCCCTCAACTCAAGTTTGGTGCTCAATCATCACCTCCACAATGGTTCAGTCTGCAATTGCATTTACAATTGCTCTCTCGTTTCGAGAATCTCCAAGTCTTGGCAGGTTCACGTCAGGTAGCTAATCCAGAACACTGTTCTCGACTCAGTCTCCAATAAGTCTCTTGGTTCTATACTTGGATTTTCCAGGCTATGGGCCCTGACCGTTCAGACATGTGCCTCTCGTCACATGGACGAGGTGTGCACAAGGAATTGGTGATAGAACATTCTAGCAAACAAGGTTTTCTGGTGTCATTGACTTTCATCTTTTTATTCAAAATTGTTTAACTCTGGAGAAATATACACGTTGTGTCTGTGAGGGATTTAGCAGTAATTGGAGCAGCTGGAAATGGTGCAGATGAAACAGCAATAGGTGTGTAACGAGTAATTGTATCCGACAAAGATCATCAGATAGTATTGCAGTAGTACTGATTGGAAATTGTTTCGAGAAACCGGTAATCGTGATTTTGGTCAGAATTTACCTTCCAGATGGATTGTCAGTGCTGCTAGAACTGATCTGTGCTACAATCTAAGTTCACAATGAGAAGGCAAATGTGACACAACACCCAATTGATGATGAATCTGCAGCAAGACATCAAATTACTGGAGGAACTGACATTTTCCGCTCAGCTCCATTCAGTTCAGATGAAGCTGTACTGTTTACTGTCTGGTCACCAGAACAAATGCTGTTTGACCGACACTACGAGTAATACATATCCTGCCTCGCATTGAATACAGAAGACGACAAGAATTGTAAAATGCCAATACTGGCTAAATTCCATGGTTGTCGAACAACCAAAAGGTTTCATAGCTGTGGAAATTCATGGAGGTGATGCTGGTGGCATAATGAATGTAGCTCCATAAAAAACTTTGACACTTGGAGGCTAAAAACAAGAGCCTTTGCTTCAGATGTGGCTTTGAGAACAAGAGTAGAGGTGAAAGTACTTGAGAATTTTGTTTGTACATCAGTATTATTTTCAGCAGGAGGAAGTTCTTTATGTGAGGAACAGATTCTTCCACTCCGTCCTGAGATTTCTAAATGGTCCATGAGCCAACCAACTCTAATTCACTGGACATTTATCTCTCTTTTTGCAGTATTATTTAATTTAATATTTCATAATTACTTAAAATGACTCATAGCTTTTTTATTATTGTTAAATATAGCAAAGTAAAGCTATCCCAAATCAATACATTTCAAAACATAAATTAGGGATATTAAACCTGATTCTACTCCAGCTTCTGCTTCTAAACCTGAGCTGAATGCAGTTTCAAGCAGCAGGAATTCCAGCAGCAGGCTTTATAACAGGAACAGTTGCTCTACTGGACTGCTAATGGTAGGTGTAGTAGAGATGAATTCTGTTTCAAGCAGAAGTTATAACAGTATCTCAGACTACAGGTCAGGGACATGAATCATTCACTGATTTTCTCTGCACGTGTTCTGTCCGCAGAGCTAAATGATTCCATCAGTGTGTTCTCAACTTCTTGGCCCTATATTCAATGAAGGTATTTCTACCCCATAATAACCAAATGAGATTCGATCCACTTGTTCAGTTACTTTGTTTACAGATCAATGAGAAATACAATGCACATTGTCGTGGACGGAGCCTCGGGTACTTACAGAGCTCTGGTGTGGAGCTTGGAGCAGTTGTTATCAGTGTACTTGATCCACTTGTTAGGTCTGTGGTCAAGCTCTGTGTTGTTGAGACTGGTGTAGATGTGCTTGTTGTCTCTGAAGTGCTTGGTAATGTTGTTGGAGTTGTGGTAGCAGGAGGAGTTGTAATAGTCTCTGCTGTAGCTGCAATCAAACACAGACACTTAGGTTTGAAGAAATCATTAAACAAGTATCTTTGTTCCTTCTTCCTGCAGTTACTGTACACTGACAAGCATGAGAGCTTTCACATTTTAGATGTTCCAATTCTCTGGAGTGCGGTTTGGTGGCGCAGCCCTTTTAAAGTTTCCTGTCCGATCAACTCACTGGTGGCCACGTTCAGCTGCCAAGATTTGAAATTTTAAATAACCCAAGTTCGGTGCTCAATCATCACCTCCACAATGGTTCAGTCTGCAATTGCATTTACAATTGCTCTCTCGTTTCGAGAATCTCCAAGTCTTGGCAGGTTCACATCAGGTAGCTAATCCAGAACACTGTTCTCGACTCAGTCTCAAAAAAGTCTCTTGTTTCTATACTTGGATTTTCCAGGCCATGGGCCCTGACCATTCAGACATGTGCCTCTCGTCACATGGACAAGGTGTGCACAAGGAATTGGTGATAGCATATTCTAGCAAACAAGGTTTTCTGCTGTCATTGACTTTCATCTTTTTATTCAAAATTGTTTACCCATAGAGAAATATACACATTGCGTCTGTGAGGAATTTAGCAGTCATTGGAGCAGCTGGAAATTTGAAGATGATACAGTAATAGGTGTGTAATGAGTAGTTGTATCAAACGAAAATCAGAAGATATACTTGCAGCAGTACTGGTTGAAAATTGCTTCAAGAAACCAGTAGCAGTGGATCAGATGTATTTATGAAAGCATCAGATGATTGCTAATTGTGAATTTGGACAGCATCTTTCTTCCCAATAGATCTTCAGCGCTGCTAGAACTGATTTGTGTTACCATCTAAGGTGACAATGAGAAAGTAAATGTGACAGAACACAAAATGAATGGTGAATATGCAGGAAGACATCAAATTATTGGAGGAAATTGTGTTTGTGTAATATTAATTGTTTTGCCTTATACACTTTAATCATTTAACTACATATTTGTCTATTAACTTTGTTCCTTCGAAGGTATATTTTTAATTCTTTGAAGGTGAATTTTTCCTTGATTAAGATGGTGGTTTTTTGGAAAAGATTTTTGGTTTTGCTTAAGATGGCGTTATGTTTATATTTTTCGTGTTTCTTTCGTACAATGCATCGCTTATCTTAGCTTAAGTATTTTTTGTTTTGTCTGGGCCAGAGCCCGATTTATAAGTTTTTTTTTAGTGATTATATTTTTATTCTTTTTACAACTAACTATACTTAGAAATATGGTTTTTATTAGAGCGATTTTAATTTTTAAAGTTGGGGTGATTCTTTTATATATATCCTTTTTATATGGAGTGTTCTTCAGCTGACATGGGGGTAGGATTAGTCTTACTTTTTCTCTTTTTCAGTCATATTTTGGCTTTTTCTCTTTTTCTCGGGGGGTGGGGGGATGGTCTGTTTTCTAATTCTATTTTTTTTTTGTACCAGTTTGTGTTAGTTTTTTTATTTGGGCTGTTTTTGAACTTCAAATATGTCTGTGTTGTCGTCACTTCTGGATCTTCTCACTACTTTTGTTCCTCTTCCGGGTGCATGAGTTTATAAGTTGGTTAACCCTTTTTATACCAAAGGGTTGATTATAGAATTATGGCTCAGACCATTAATTTTGTGTCTTGGAATACTAATGGTTTAAATCATCCAATTAAACGAAAGAAGATTTTCAAAGTATTCCAAAGACTTAATGCTCATATCATTTTTGTACAAGAAACTCATGTGAGGAAGGAGGACAAATTTCGTTTTTTTAGATTTTGGCGGGGTCAACATAATCACGCAAATTCGAATGCTGAAGTAAAAGGAGTTTCAATTTTTATTGACTCCTCTATTTCATTTGTTCAACATGATATTTTTTCGGATCCGAATGGCAGATTTTTGTTAATTATGTGTTTACTTTGTAATAAAAAGGTTGCTTTGGTTAATGTTTATGCTCCAAATGTGGATTGTCCTGACTTTTTTAAATCTTTATTTACTTCTTTACCCAATCTAAACGAATATAAGTTAATAATGGGTGGTGACTTTAATTGTTGTTTAAATCCTCTGATGGATAAATCTTTATCTATTCAGACTTTACCTAATAAGTCGGCCACTTGTATTAACTCTTTTTTGACTGACAATGGAGTTTTTGATATTTGGAGATTCCGGTATCCTAATGATAAAGAATTTTCTTTTTTCTCACATGTTTATCACTCTTATTCAAGAATTGATTATGTTTTTGTAGACTCTTGTTTTATTCCATTGGTAATCAGTTGTAAATATGATATTATAGCTATCTCTGATCATGCTCCATTATTACTTTCTATGAAATTTACGGATACAGCTTCTAATGCTAGACAATGGCGATTTGACTCTACCTTGTTGCAAGACTCTGCGTTTATAAAATTTATGGAGGAGCAGATCGACTTTTTCTTCTCAACTAATTCTACAGATGATATTTCCTGTGGAACACTTTGGGACACTTTTAAAGCTTATATACGTGGACAGATTATTTCTTATTCTGTTGGTTTGAGGAAACGTATCAAGATGGAAACTCTTTTATTGGTTGATAAAATTAAAGAGATTGATAAGAAATATTCGATTGCTCCTAGTAAGGAGCTTTACAAACAAAGGGTTGAACTTCAAATGGAACATAGTTTATTACTTACATCCTCGATTGAAAATCAATTAATGAAAACTAAATCTGATTTTTATATACATAGTGATAAATCTGGTAAACTGTTAGCTAGTCAATTGAAGAATGCTTTGGTTAAATGTCAAATCACTAAGATTGGTCAGCAGAATGGGAATCTGACAGTTAATCATGATGAGATAAATAAGGCATTTCAAGATTTCTATACCTCCCTGTATCAATCTGAATTTCCTCAAGATTATAATACCATGTCTGATTTTCTTGGAAAATTGAATTTTCCAAGGTTATCATCTGATGATCTTTTGATATTGGATACTCCTATTACGGATGTAGAAATTAAAGGGGCTATTTCCTCAATGAATTCTGGGAAAGCACCGGGTCCAGATGGTTATACAGTTGAATTTTTTAAATTTTTTTCCGCTACTCTTTCCCCTTGGTTAGGTAAGGTTTTTGAGGAAGCCATTAGATTAGGGAATTTGCCACAATCTTTTTATACAGCTTCCATTTCTTTAATATTGAAGAAAGATAAAGACCCTACTAACTGTGCTTCTTATAGACCTATATCTTTATTGAATGTAGACTCCAAGATTTTTTCCAAGTTACTGGCATCTAGATTGGAGAAGGTATTACCCAAAATTATTTCAGATGATCAAACTGGCTTTATTAAAAATCGTTATTCTTTTTTTAACATTAGGAGATTGTTGAATATTGTTTATACTCCCTCACATGATACTTCAGAATGCGTGATTTCATTAGATGCGGAGAAAGCATTTGACAGAGTTGAATGGCCTTACTTATTTAATGTGTT
This sequence comes from Hypanus sabinus, assembly GCF_030144855.1. Classification (NCBI taxonomy): domain Eukaryota; kingdom Metazoa; phylum Chordata; class Chondrichthyes; order Myliobatiformes; family Dasyatidae; genus Hypanus; species Hypanus sabinus. Next base: position 38,818,110 of record NC_082707.1, read on the forward strand.
GGAGAAGTTTAATTTTAGTCCGATATTTATATCATGGATTAAATTGATTTATCATACTCCAGTAGCCTCCGTGTTTACCAATAATCAAAGATCTCCCTTTTTTTGCCTGTTTTGGGGCACTAGACAGGGATGTCCTCTTAGTCTATTACTATTTAACATTGCCTTAGAACCTTTGGCAATTGCCATCAGACAATCACAGGATATTTTGGGTATTAATCGTGGGACAGATATTCATAAGTTATCTTTGTATGCAGATGATTTATTACTATTCATTTCTAACCCGGAGAAATCCATTCCAGCAGTTTTATCATTATTGGCTCAATTTAGTGAGTTTTCTGGGTATAGGTTAAATCTTAATAAAAGTGAATTGTTTCCATTGAATAAATGGGTCCCAATTTATGGAAATTTACCTTTTAAATTAGTTAATGACTTTTTTACTTATTTAGGGATCAAAATCACAAAAAACCATAAAGATTTTTTTAGATTTAATTTTTTACCCTTAATTGATCAGATTAAAGGTTTGTTTACTAGGTGGTCACCTCTGTCTTTATCCCTAATAGGTAGGATTAATGCTATTAAGATGGTTATTTTACCTAAGTTTTTATATATTTTTCAAGCGATACCAATTTTTATCCCGAAATCTTTTTTTACTAATGTTGACTCTAAAATTTCTTCATATATATGGCAGAATAAAAATCCCAGGTTAGGTAAAACATATTTACAGAAGACAAAAAAGGAAGGCAGGTTAGCATTACCTAATTTCAGATTTTACTATTGGGCAGTTAATATTAGATATTTGTTATGTTGGTTGAAAGATGGGGGTGGATCTTTTGGCCCTTGTTGGGTGAGTCTAGAAACTAAATCGGTATCAGCTTATGCTCTGGGGTCTATTTTAGGGACTTCTCTCCCTTTTGCTCTTTCTAAATTGCCGAAACGAATTGACAACCCGATAGTTAAACATACTTTGCGTATATGGTTTCAATTTCGGAGATTTTTTGGGTTGACTCAATTCGTTTTAAATAGTCCTATTGTATCTAATTGTTTTTTTCACCCTTCCATTATAGATCAAGCTTATTCGGCTTGGAAAACTAAGGGATTACTAAGATTTTCTGATTTATTTTTAGATAATTGTTTCATGTCTTTTGAGCAATTATCCAACAAATATAACTTGCCGAGATTTCATTTTTTTAGATATTTACAGACTAGACATTTTTTAAGTTCTGTAATCCCTACGTTTCCAAATTTTGTGCCTTCAGATACCTTGGAGAGTTTATTTGAATTGACCCTTTTCAAAAAGGGCTTATTTCAAAACTTTATAATATAATTATGAAGATACGTTCAGAGCCTCTTTATAAGACTAAAAAGGATTGGGAAAGAGAGCTTAGTTTTAGTATTTCTAGTGAGAATTGGGATAGAATTCTTCAATTAGTTAATACATCATCATTATGTGCCAAACATTCACTAATACAATTTAAGGTCGTACATAGGGCCCATATGTCCAAGGATAAATTAGCTCATTTTTACTCTCATATAAGTCCTATTTGTGATAGATGTCATTCTGAAATTGCGTCTTTAACTCATATGTTTTGGTCGTGTTCATTTTTGGAGAAATATTGGAAAGATATTTTTGATATTATTTCTGCGGTTTTGAATATCGATTTACAACCTCATCCTATTACTGTAATTTTTGGTTTACCAATGTTAGACTCACTGCATTTATCTTCTTCTGCCCGTCGAATGATTGCATTTCTAACTCTGATGGCTAGAAGATCTATATTGTTGAATTGGAAGGAAATTAATCCTCCCACTGTATTTAATTGGTTCTCTCAAACTATGTTATGTTTAAATTTAGAAAAAATTAGAAGTGGGTCTTTTGAGACTTCTATTAAATTTGAAAAGTTATGGAGACCACTTATTCAACATTTTCATATGATGTAATATGACCCTGTGCCAAGTTCATTTGATTTCCCAGCTTTTAGCTTATGTATTTTGAGAGGACCAGAAGTGACGGCATTGATGAATACTTATTTTTGTGAGATATTATAAACAGCCCCCCTTTTTTTTCCTTCTCTTTTTTTTGTTTCTTTTTTTATTACTTATTAGTTATAGTTATTAGATTAGTTAGTTTTGCATTATAATTTTTTTTGTTTTTTTTTCTTTTCTTTTCGGTTTTCTTTATATTATACATTATGAAATATTTCGATTTACTATGTCCATACATATATCTTATGGCTTAGGTCTTGGTAAACTCATATATATTGTAATTTTTATGTATGTTTTTTTCATATGTAATGGAATGTCTATGTTGTTAATTTCTTTATCAATATATCATTTGTATTCTGTCCATATTATTAATACTAATAAAAAGATTTAGAAAGAAAAGAACAAATTATTGGAGGAACTGACATTTTATCCACACCTCCATTCAGTTTGGATGAAGATGCACTGTTTACTCTCTGGACACAAGAAGAAATGCTGTTTGAGGGACAATGTGAGTAGTACATATCCTGCCTCACCTTCAACACAGAAGACTACAAGAATTGTAAAATGCTTATTCTGACTAAATTCCATGGTTGTTGAACAATCAATAGATTTCATAGCTGTGGCACATCATGGAGGTGATGCAAGTGGCATAATGAATGTTGCTCCGTAAAAAACCTCGACACTTGGAGGCTAAAATCAAGAGTCTTTGCTTCAGATGTGGCTTTGAGAACAAGAGTTGAGGTGAAAATACTTGAGAATTTTGTTTGTACATCAGTATTATTTTCAGCAGGAGGAAGTTCTTTATGTGAGGAACAGATTCTTCCACTCTGTCCTGAGATTTCTAAATGGTCCATGAGCCAACCAACTCTAATTCACTGGACATTTATCTCTCTTTTTGCAGTATTATTTAATTTAATATTTCATAATTACTTAAAATGACTCATAGCTTCGATGAGATTCGATCCACATGATCTGTTACTTTGTTTACAGATCAATGAGAAATACAATGCACATTGTCGTGGACAGAGCCTTGGATACTTACAGAGCTCTGGTGTGGAGCTTGGAGCAGTTGTTATCAGTGTACTTGATCCACTTGTTAGGTCTGTGGTCAAGCTCTGTGTTGTTGAGACTGGTGTAGATGTGCTTGTTGTCTCTGAAGTGCTTGGTAATATTGTTGGAGTTGTGGTAGCAGGAGGAGTTGTAATAGGCTCTGTTGTAGCTGCAATCAAACACAGACACTTAGCATTGAAGAAAATATTAAACAAATATCTGTGTTCCTTCTTCACTCAGTTATGGTACACACTCGACCAGGCTAACCTTTAGGTTTTAGATGTTCCAATTCTCTGGATTGTCAATGCTGTCCTTTTAAAGTTTCTAGACTGATCTGCTCACTGGCAGCCACATTCAGCTGCCTAGATTTGAATATTTAAATAACCCCTGAACTCAAGTGTGGAGCTCAATCATCATCTCAAAATTGGTTCAGTCTGCAATTGCATTTATGATTGCTCTCTCTCTTTTGTAGAATCCCCAAGTCTTATCAGGTTCTCGTCTGGTAGCTAATCAAGAACATTTTTCTTGACTCAGTCTCAAAATCATCCCTTGGTTCCATACTTGGATTTTCCAGCCCATGGGCCCCAACTGTCCAGACCTATGCCTCTTGACACTATGCCTCTTGTGGGCAAGGATTTGGTGATATAACATTCCAGCAAACAATGTTTTCTGATGTCAATGACTTCCATCTTTTTATTCCAAATTGTTTTCCCCTAGAGAAATATACACGTTGTGCCTGTGAGGGATGCAGCAGTAATTGGAGCAGCTGGAAATGGTGGAGATGAAACAGTAATAGGTGTTTAACGAGTAGTTGTATGAGAGAAAGATCAGCCAATACACCTGCAGCAGTACTGATCGAAAATTGTTTTGAGAAACTGGTAGCAGTGGATCAGATGTATTTATAACAGGATCAGATGATCACCATTCGTGATTTCGGTCAGAATTTACCTTCCAGATGGATCATCAGCGCTGCTAGAATTGATCTGTGTTGCAATCTAAGTTGACAATGAGAAAGCAAATGTGACACAACACCCAATGGATGATGAATCTGCAGCAAGACATCAAATTACTGGAGGAACTGACGTTTTCCCCTCATCTCCATTCAGTTCAGATGAAGCTGTACTGTTTACTGTCTGGTCACCAGAACAAATGCTGTTTGACCGACACTATGAGTAATACATATCCTGCCTCGCATTCAATGCAGAAGAAAACAAGAATTGTAAAATGCCAATTCTGAATAAATTCCATGGTTGTCGAACAACCAATAGATTTCATAGCTGTGGTAAATCATGGAGGTGATGCAGGTGGCACAGTGATTATTGCTCCGCTAAAAACCTTGACACTTGGACACACAAGAGGTTTGCTTCAGAAGTGGCTTTGAGAACATGAGTAGAGGTGAAAATACTTGAGAATTTTGTTTCTACATCAGTATTATTTTGAACAGGAGGAAGTTCTTTATTTGGGGAACAGATTCTTCCACTCTGTCCTGAGATTTCTGTATGGGCAATAAACCAATCAAAACTAACTCACTAGACATTTTTGTATTTTTGCAGTTCCTATTTAAGTTAATGTTTTTATATTTTCTAATTCATAACTTTTTTTATTATTATTTGTATTGCAACAAACTACTGCCAAAAAAGCAATACATTTCATGATGTATGCCAGTATATTAAACCTGATTCTGATTCTGATATTATATCTGAGGTGAAAAAAGTCTGAAACACCAAGAATTGCAACAGTAGTATTTATAACGGGAACAGTTGCTGTACCAGAGTGTTAATGGCAGGTGTAATGGATACTATTTCTGGTACAGGAGTTATTGCAACAGCAGTAATTATAACAACATCTCAGACTACCAGTCAGGATCATGAATCATTCACTGACTCTCTCCACGTGTTCTGTCCGCAGAGCTAAATGATTCCATCTTTGTCTCCTCACCTTACTGATCCTTCATTCAATGCAGTTATTTCTACTCCACTAATGACAAACTGAGATTTGATCCACTTGATTAGTCACTTCGTTTACAGAATAATGAGAAATACAATGGACATCGCCATGGGCAGAGCCTTGGATACTTACAGAGCTCCAGTGTGAAGCTGGTAACAGTTGTTCTCAGTGTACTTGATTCACTTGTTAGTTGTACAGTTAAGTTTTGTTTTGTTGAGGCTGGAGTTGATGTGCTTGTTGTCTCTGAAGTGGTTGGTAACACTGTTGAAGTTATGGTAGCAGGAGAAGTTGTAATAGGTCCTGTTGTAACTGTATTGAAATACAGACTCTAAGGTTTGAAGATATTTGCAAACATATAGCTTTATTTCTTCTTCACACTATTATGATACACACCAGACTGTGCCAACATTTGTGTTTCAGACATTCCTGCTCTCCAGACTTTGGTTCATTGACTCTGTCCCTTTAAAGATTCTGGACCGCTATGCTAATTGGCAGCCATGCTTATTTGGCCAAATTTGGATATGTAAAGATCACCTGAACTTAAGTTTGTTGCTCAATCATCAAAGATCAAACATTGGTTCAGTCTGCAATTACATTTACGATTGCTCTCTCGTTTGCAAATCTCTAAGTCTGGTCAGGTTCTTGTCTGGCAGCTCGTCAAGGACTCTGCTCTCAACAGTCTCGAAAAGGTCTCCATGTCTATTCTTCCATGCTCCAGCACTTGGGTCCTGACCTTTCTGACCTATGCCTCTCGTCACACACTCATAAGTGTATGGGCAAGCATTTAATGATAGTGCACTTACACCAAGGGAAATGTATAAGTACTGCTGCAAGTTTATCTGCTGATCTTCATCTGATGCAACTAATTGTTATACACCTGTTGCTGTTTCATCTGCACCATTTTCAGCCATTCCTGTTGCTGCTACATCCCTCACAGATACAACATATACATTTCCCTTGGAGTAAAGAATTTTGATGAAAAGTATTGACCTCAGAAATCATTGCTTCCCGGAAAGTTCTATTACGTATTCATTTCCTGCACATAGAGTGCGTGTGTGATGAAAGGTGTTTGGTCAGGATGATCAGGACCCAGTGTTAAAGTATCCAAGAATAGAACCGATAGAAGATTTTGAGACAGAGTCAAGAACACTGTTCTGGAGTAGCTGGTAAACGAGAACCTGTCAAGAATAGACTAGATTCCAATCGAGTGAGCAACGTAACTGCAATCAGAGAGTGAACCAAAGTTGAGACGACAACCGAACACCAAACCTGAGTTCAGCTGCTCTTTAAATATCCAAATCTTGGCAGTTGAACATGACCCCGATTGGCATAGTGGGCTAGAATACTTAAAGGGACTGCAACAGTAATCCACACTCCAGAGGATCAGAATATCTAAAACCGGGAGTGTATTGAGGTCAGACGTGTACATAAACAGCATGAAGCAGAAACAATGGTAATTGTTACATGATTTTTTTAGATATTAAGTGTCTGTGTTTGATTGCAGCTACAACAGAGCCTATTACAACTCCTCCTGCTACCACAACTCCAACAACATTACCAAGCACTTCAGAGACAACAAGCACATCTACACCAGTCTCAACAACACAGAGCTTGACCACAGACCTAACAAGTGGATCAAGTACACTGATAACAACTGCTCCAAGCTCCACACCAGAGCTCTGTAAGTACCCAAGGCTCTGTCCACGACAATGTGCATTGTATTTCTCATTGATCTGTAAACAAAGTAACAGGTCAAGTGCATTGATAATCAGTACGTCCTGGTTCTGCCTCTGATTCTAAATTGGAGGTGAATGGAGTTTGAAACAGCAGGAATTGCAACAGCAGTATTTATAACAGGAGCAGTTGCTGTACCAGAGTGTTAATGGTAGGTGTAGTGGAGACTAATTCTGGTAAAGGAGTCACTGCAACTGCAGAAATTATAACATTTACTCAGACTACATGTCAAGGACAGGAATCATTCACTAATTCTCTCTGCATGTGTACTGTCTGCAGAGCTAAACGATTCCAGCAGTGTCTCCTCAACTTTATGATCTTTTATTCACTGTAGGTCCTATCCACTCAACTGAGGATGTACTGATTTTCAATCCACTTGACCTGTTACACTGTTTACAGAGTAATGAGAAATACAATGCACATTGTCATGGACGGAGCCTTGGATACTTACAGAGCTCTGGTGTGGAGCTTGGAGCAGTTGTTTTCAACGTACTTGATTCATTTGTTAGATCTGTAGTCGGGCTCTGTGTTCTTGAGGCTGGTGTTGATGTGCCTGTTGGCTCTGAAGTGCTTGGTAATGTTGTTGAAGTTGTAGTAGGAGGAGGAGTAGGTGTAATAGGCCCTGTTGTTGCATTCAAGCACAAACACTTAACGTCTAAAAAATCATGAAACAATTACCATTGTTTCTTCTTCATGCTGTTTCGGTACACATCTGACCCCGACAGACTCCCGGCTTTAGAAGTTCTGATCCTCCGGAGTGTGGATCGTTGGCGCAGTCTCTAATGTATTCTAGCGCACTATGCTAATCGGGGTCATGTTTCGCTGCCAAGATTTGGATACTTGAAGAGCATCTGAACTCAGTTTTGGTGCTCTGTCATTGGCTCAACTTTGGTTCACTCTCTGTTTGCAGTTACGTTGTTCACTCGATTGGAATCTAGACTATTCTTGTCAGGTTCTCGTCTACCAGCTACTCCAGAACAATGTTCTATCAGTTCTATTCTTTGATACTTTAGCACTGGGTCCTGACGCATCCTGACCTATACCTCTCATCACACACACACAATATGTCAGAAAGGAATACGTAATAGAACTTTCTGGGAAACAATGATTTCTGAGATCAATACTTTTCATCAAAATTCCTTACTCCACGGGAAATGTATACGTTGTATCTGTGAGGGATGTAGCAGCAAAAGGAGCGCTGAAAATGGTGCAGATGAAACAGCAACAGGTGTATAACGATTAGTTGCATCAGATGAAGATCAGCAGAAAAATTTGCAGCAGTACTGGTTGAAAATAGTTGGATTACAATGGAAACAGTGGATCAGCAGAACTTACAAAAGGAGCAGATGTTTGCACATATTGATTTTGGTCAGAATTTGCCTTCAGAATGGATCATCACTGCTGCTGGAATTGATCTGTGTTACAATTGAAGGTAATAATGAGAAAGGAAAGTCGACACTAGAAACGATGGTTGATGTATCTGAAGCCGGACATCAAACAACTGGAGGAACTGACTTTCTCCACTCAGCTCTCTTCAGTCCAGATGAAGCATATTGACCCGAAATGTTTACTGTCTGGTCACCAAAACCAAAATGATGTATGCCAGTAATATTAAACCTGATTCTGATTCTAAATCTGAGGTGAATGGAGTTTGAAGCAGCAGTATTTATAACAGGAACAATTGCTGTACCAGAGTGTTAATAGTAGGAACAGTGGAGAGTAATTTTGCTACAGGAGTCGCTGCAACTGCAGAAATTATAACATTGCCTCAGACTACAGGTCAGGAACATGAATCATTCACTGATTCTCTCTGCACATGTTCTGTCTGTGGAGCTAAATGATTCCAACAGTGTCTCCTCACCTTACTGATCCTTTATTCAATGCAGGTATTTTCACCCTATGAATGACATAATGAGATTCAATCCACTTGATCAGTTACTTTGTTTTCAGAACAAGGATATATACAATGGACATCACCATGGGCAGAGCCTTGGATACTTACAGAACTCCAGTGTGAAGCTGGTAACAGTTGTTTGCAATGTAGTTGATTCACTTGTTAGTTGTGCAGTCAAGCTCTGTGTTACTGAGGCTGGTGTAGATGTAGTTGTTGTCTCTGAAATAGTTGGTAATGTTGTAGAAGTTGTGATAGCAGGAGGAGGTGTAATAGGCCCTGTTGTAGCTGCAATCAAACAGAAACACTTTGGACCTAAGAAATCATTAAACAAATACGATTTGTTTCTTCTTCATGCTGTTATGGTACACATCTAAACTCGCCAGACTCGGGTTTTATATGTTCACATTCTCCGGAGTGTGGATCACTGACACGGTCCGTTTAAAGATTCATGCCCATAAGGGTAATCGACAGCCATGTTTAGCTGCCAAGATTTGGATATGTAAGTATCAGCTGAACTCAGATTCGGTTGTCAATCGTCAACGCAACTTTGGCTCAGTCTGTGATTGCAGTTACGATTGCTCTCTCGATTGAATTCTTACCTATTCTTGTCAGGTTCTCACCTACCCACCAGTCAAGACCCTGACAAGAGTAGAACTGTGAGAAGATTTTGAGACTGAGTGGAGAATATTGTTCTTGACTCAAGTCTCAATATTTTCTCTCTGTTCTAATCTTGGATAATCCACAACTTGTGTTGTGACTATACGGCCCTATGTCTCTCAACATACGCACACAATGTGTGGGCAAGGAACTGGTGAAACAATGCTTTCTGAGGTCAATGTTCTCTATCTTTTCATTCAAAATTGTTTACACCAAGAGAAATATACTCATTGCGTCCATGAGAGATGTCACTGTAATAAGAGCAGATGAAAGTGGTGCAGAAAAGACTGCAATTGGTGTGTAACGATTAGTTGTATCAGATGAAGATGGTTCAGCAATGTGTGGGCAAGGAATTGGTGATAGACCTTTCTGAGATCAATACTTTTCATCTTTTTATTCAAATTGTTTACACCAAGAGAAATATACAAGTTGTGTCTGTGAGAGATGTTGCTGTAATAGGAGCAGTTGAAAGTGGTGCAGATAAAACAGCAATAGGTACTTAAAGGTTAGTTGTATCAGGTGCACCTAGCTCGACACACTTGGAGCAGTACTTGTTGAAAATTATTTCAAGCAACCTAGGAGAGGGAAAACTCTGATTTCAAACCTCTGCTGCCTTGCGGCTATACCCGCTCATGAGAAAGGCTTTGGGAGTAACCCCTGAGGGGAAATCCGGAGTCGGTGTCCCGAAGCCGGCTGACTGCTGTACTCAGCACCGGCATAGCAACTCCTGTGATGCTGCTGGCAGCAAACTGTATTGACTTTCATCATTCCTTTGGACCTGTCGTCAGCACGGAGAGGGGGTCCCACTGCATGGGCAACAGACGGATCTCCATATCAACTCTGCCCTGGCTTGTGAACTGGAGAGACTACACTCCAGTGACTACCAGAGGCACAGTACCCATGGTCAACCATGACCAACAGAGGCCACACACACACACACACACACACACACACAATCTTTAGCAGTGGATCAGCTGAATTTATAAAAGGATCAGATAATCGTATAGTTTGACTTTGGTCAGAATCTACCTTCTAATTGGATCATCAGTGCTGCTAGACTTATCTATGTTAACATTGATAACATTGTAAGGTAACATTGAGAAAGGAAAATTGACACAATAGACAATGGTTGATGAATCTGCAGCAAGACATCAAACACCTGAAGGAACTGACTTTCTCCCCCCAGCTCTTTTCAGCTCAGATGAATCGTTTACTGTCTAGTCACCAGAACAAACATTGGTTGTGAGGCAATGTGAATGATGCATATCCTGTCTTGCTTTCAATACAGAATAAAATCTCAATTGCAAAATGCCATTTCTGACTAATTCTATGGTTGCAGAACCACCAATGAATTTCATTGCTGCAGTAATTCATTGGGGAGATGCAGTTGGAGGAATGGTTATAGCTCTCTTAAAAACCTTGACACTTGGAATGGGGTGTTGCAATAAATTGAAAAGATTTCTTCCACTTCACTCAAATGACACTTGGAGATTGTAGGGATGACTTACATCAGACAAAAAATCTGGAGCATGTAGATATTAAGAAAGAGGATGTGCTGCAACTTTTGGAAAGCATCAAGTTCAATAAGTCACTGGGATGGGACAAGATGTACCCCAGGCTACTGTGGGAAGCGAGGGAGGAGATTGCTGAGCCTCTGGCAATGATCTTTGCATCATCAATGGGGACGGGAGAGGTTCCAAAGGATTGGAGGGTTGCGGATGTTGCTCCCTTATTCAAGAAAGGGAGTAGAGATAGCCCAGGATTTTACAGACCAGTGAGTCTTAGTTCAGTGGTTGGTAAGTTGATGGAGAAGATCCTGAAAGGCAGGATTTATGAACATTTGAAGAGGCATAATATGATTAGGAATAGTCAGCATGGCTTTGTGAAAGGCAGGTCATGCCTTATGAGCCAGATTGAATTTTTTGAGGATGTGACTAAGCACATCGATGAAGGTAGAGCCCGTAGATGTAGTGTATGTGGATTTCAGTAAGGCATTTGACAAGGTACCCCATGCAAGGCTTATTGAAAAAGTAAGGGGGCATGAGATCCAAGGGGACCTTCCTCTGTGGATCCAGAACTGGCTTGCCCACAGAAGGCAAAGAGTGGTTGTAGGTGGGTCATATTCTGCATGGAAGTCGGTCACCACTAGTGTGCCTTAGGGATCTGTTTTGGGACCCCTACTCTTCATGATTTTTTTAAATGACCTGGATGAAGAATTGGAGGGATGGGTTAATAAATTTGCTGATGACACAAAGGCTGGAAGTGCTGTGGATAGTGTGGAGAGCTGTCAGAAGTTACAGTGGGACTTTGATAGGATACCAAACTGGACTGAGAAGTGGCAGATGGAGTTCAACTCAGATAAATGTGAGGTGGTTCATTTTGGTAGGTCAAATATGATGACACAATATAGTATTAATGGTAAGACTCTTGGCAGTGTGGAGGATCAGAGGGATCTTTGGGACCGAGTCCACAGGACACTCAAAGCTGCTGTGCAGGTTGACTCTGGGGTTAAGAAAGCATATGGTGCATTGGCCTTCATCAATTGTGGGATTGAGTTTAGGAGCCAGGATAAATGTTACAGCTATATAAGACCCTGGTCATACCCCACTTGGAGTACTGTGCTCAGTTCTGGTCACCTCACTACACGAAGGATGTGGAAACCTTAGAGAGGGTGCAAAGGAGATTTACAAGGATGTTGCCTGGATTGGGGAGCATGCCTTATGAAAACAGGTTGAGTGAACATAGCCTTTTCTCCTTGGAGCAACAGAGGATGAGAGGTGATCTGAGAGAGGTGTATAAGATGATGAGAGGCATTGATCATGTGGATAGTCAGAGGCTTTTTCCCAGGGCTGAAATGGCTAACATGAGAGGGCACAGTTTTAACGTGCTTGAAGTACAAGAGGTGATTGATAAGTTCGTGGCCTAAGGTAGAAGGAGTCAATTTTAGAAAACCTAGCACATGTATTTTTCAACATCGTCCCCTCCTACACTTACACACTTAGTCAAGCGGTCATGGAGCAAAATGGACCCCTTCTTTGTAGAAGTCACGTCTTGGACCTCCAGAAGTGGTCCACAGCGGGGGGGTGATTGATAAGTTCATGGCCTAAGGTAGAAAGAGGTGAGTTATACAGCTCTCATTACATGCACATGCAGTTTAGCTCTTTAGGTGATTATGCAAAAAGTTTGAATTTAGTCACTCATCTCCTTCTACTTATCAATCACCCCTCGTAGGTACAGAGGCAATATCAGGGGTAACTTTTTTTAAATTATGCAGAGAGTGGTGAGTGCATCGAATGGGCTGCTGGCGACGGTGGTGGAGCCAGATATGATAGGGACTTTTAAGAGATTCTTGAACAGGTATATGGAGCTCAGAATATAGGGGGTATACAGGAATTACCCTAAGTAATTTCTCAGGTAAGGACACATTTGACACAGCTTGTGGGCCAAAGGACCTGTATTGTGTTGTAGGTTTTCTATGTTTCTATGACACAGGCAAGAGAATAATAGAGGTTATTGATAGAAAGGCTTTTCTCAGTTAACACTATGAGGCTTAAAACTGCCACCACAGAACAATAAATTTCATGAGATATGCCAGTGATATAAAACCTGATTCTACTTCTGATTCTAAATCTGAGGTGAATGGAGTTTGAAACAGTGGCAATTGTAAACAGAAGTATTTATATCAGGAGCAGTTGCTGTACCAGAGTGTTAATGGTAGGTGACCAATTCTGGTACAGGAGTTGCTGTGATTGCAGAAGTTCTAACATTGTTTCAGACGATGGGTCATGGACATGAAATATTCAGTGATTGTCCATCCATGTGTTCTGTCTGCGGAGCTAAACAAACCCAGCAGTGTCTCCTCACCTTATTGACTGTTTCTTTAATCCAGGTATTTCCACTCTACTAATGACATGAGATTCGATCCACTTGATTAGTTACTTTGTTTACAGATCAATGAGAAATACAATGCACATTGTCGTGGACGGAGCCTCGGGTACTTACAGAGCTCTGGTGTGGAGCTTGGAGCAGTTGTTATCAGTGTACTTGATCCACTTGTTAGGTCTGTGGTCAAGCTCTGTGTTGTTGAGACTGGTGTTGACGTGCTTGTTGTCTCTGAAGTGGCTGGTAATGCTGTTGAAGTTGTAGTAGTAGGAGGAGGAAGTGTAATAGGCCCTGTTGTTGCTGCATTCAAGCACAAACACTTAATATCTAAAAAATCATGAAACAATTACCATTGTTTCTGCTTCATGCTGTTTATGTACACATCTGACCTCGATAGACTCCTGGTTTTAGATGTTCTGATCCTCTGGAGTGTGGATTACTGTTGCAGTCCCTTTAAGTATTCTAGCCCACTATGCCAATCGGGGTCATGTTCAACTGCCAAGATTTGGATATTTAAAGAGCATCTGAACTCAGGTTCGGTGTTCGGTTGTCGTCTCAACTTTGGTTCACTCTCCGATTGCAATTGCATTGCTCACTCGATTGAAATTTAGAATACTCCTGACAGGTTCTTGTCTACCAGCTACACCAGAACACTGTTCTTGACTCTGTCACAAAATCTTCTATTGGTTCTATTCTTAGATACTTTAGCGATTGGATCCTAACCCATCCTGACCTTCACCTCTCATCACACAAGCACACAATGTGTAGGAAAGGAATACATGATAGAACTTTCTGGGAAGCAATGATTTCTGACATCAATACTTTTCATCACTTCATTCAAAGTTGTTTACTCCAAGGGAAATGTATATGTTGTATCTGTGAGGGATGTAGCAGCAACAGGAGCAGCTGAAAATGGTGCAGATGAAACAGCAGTAAGTGTGTACCGATTCTTTGTATCAGGCGAAGATCAGCAAATATGCTTGCAGCAGTACTGGCTGAAAATTGAATGGTTAGAAATGGAACAGTGGATTACCAGAAATTACAAAAGCAGCAGATGGTTGCAATATTCGATTTTAGGTCAGTATTTACATTCCGAATAGATCATCAGTTCTGCTAGAACTGAACTGTGTTACAATCATTACAGCTATTTCCACCTTTCTAGTGACATGATGTCCAATCCACATAATCTGTTACTTTATTTTAGCAGAACAATGAGAAGTACAATGCACATTGCCATGGACAAAGCCTTGGATATTTAGAGCACTGGTGTGGAGCTCAGAGCCCTTGTTATCAGTGCATTCGATTCACTTGTTAGATCTATAGTCAAGCTATGTTGTTGAGGCTGGTGTTAATGTCCCTGTTGTCTCTGAGGTGCTTGGTAATGCTGTTGAAGTTGTAGTGGCAGGAGGAGTTGTAATAGGCCCTGTTGTAGCTGCATTCAAACACAGACACTTAGGATCTAAGAATCGTTAAACAAATACACTTCTATACACTGTTTGGGTACACACCCCCATGCCAGTCTCCAGGTTTTAGAGGCTCTTATTCTCCAGAGTGTGGATTGTTGATTCTGCCCCTTTAAAGACTCTAGCCGACTATTCTAATTAGCAGCATGATTTAGCTGCCAAGATTCGGGTATGTGAAACGCACATCAACTCTGGTTCCATGCTCAATCATCAGCTCAACTTTGCAATTGCAGTAACAATTACTCTCTCATTTGGATTCTACCCTTGTTATTTCAGTGTTTCGTTGCTCAGCTGCTCCAGAATCCTGTTCTCAATTCCGTTTCAAAAAGCTCTATGGTTCTATTCTACTCTTCCAGCACTTGGGTCCTGACCATCCTGCTCTCCTCCTCTGGACACACAGACACAGTGTGTGGTCAAAAATATATGAAATTGAGCTTTGCAAGGAACAATGTTTTTCATCTTTTTATTCATGATTGTTTAAGCAAAGAGAAATGTATAAGTTGTATCTGTGAGAGATGTAGCAGCAATAGGAGCAGGTGAAACAGCAAAGGATGTGTAAAATTTGTCGTCTCCGGCAAAGATCAGCAGACGCGCTTGGAGCAGTCCTGGTTGGAAATTGTTTGGTGAATACGGGAACAGTGGATGAGCAGAATTTACAAAAGGAGCAGATGATTATAATTTTTGATTTGGTTGAATTTACTTTCCAAATGGATCATCAGTACTGCTAGACTTATTTGTGTTACAGTCTAAGGTATCATTGAGAAAGGAAAGTTGACACAAGAGATGATGAATGAGGAATCTGCAGCAAGACATCAAACACCTGAAGGAACTGACTTTCTCCCCCCAGCTATTTTCAACTCAGATGAAGCATCCTGACCTGTGCTGTTTATTGTCTGGTCATTAGAACAAGCATTGGTTGAGTGACACTGTGAATAATGCATACCCTGTCTCACCTTCAATATAGACAAAAACACAAATTGCAAAATGCTGTTTCTGACTAACTTATGGTTGCAGAATAACCAATTGATTTCATAGCTGTGGTCGTTCTGGGGGAGATGCAGTTGGAGAAATGGTTGTAGCTCCCTTAAAAACCACGACACTTGGAATGGGGTGTCATAGTAAATTGAAAATATTTCTTCCACTTCACTCATATGACACAGGCAAGAGAATTATAGAAGTTATCGACAGAAAGACTTTTCTCAGTTAACACTGGGAGTCTTAAAACTACCTGCACAAAACAATAAATTTCATGAAATTTGCCTGATTCTGCTTCTGATTCTAAATCTGAGGTGAATGGAGTTTGAAACAGCGGGAATTGCAACAGCAGTATTTACTTTGTCTAAGATGAACAGTTGCTGTACCAGAGTGTTAATGGTAGGTGTGATGGAAACTAATTCTGGTACACGAGTTGCTGCAATTTCAGAAGTTATAATGTTGTTTTAGACTACTGGTTAAGGACATGAAATATTCAGTGATTCTCCTTCCATGTGTTCTGTCTGCACAGCTAAACAAACCCATCAGTGTCTCCTCACCTTATTAATTGTTTGTTTAATCCAGGTATTTCCACTCTACTAATGGCAAAATGAGATACAATCAACTTGATCTATTACTTTTTTTTACAGATCAATGAGAAATACAATGCACATTGTCATGGGCAGAGTCTTGGATACTTACAGAGCTCTGGTGTGGAGCTTGGAGCAGTTGTTATCAGTGTACTTGATCCACTTGTTAGATCTGTAGTCGAGCTCTGTGTTGTTGAGGCTGGTGTTGATGTGCCTGTTGGCTCTGAAGTGGCTGGTAATGCTGTTGAAGTTGTAGTAGAAGGAGCAGGAGTTGTAATAGGCCCTGTTGTTGCTGCATTCAAGCACAAACATCTAAGATATCATTCTGTACACATCTGTTCTTGATAGACTTTTGGTTTTAGATGTTCATATTCTTCAGAGTGTAGATCGCTGGCGCAGTCTCTAAATATTAAAGCCCACTATGCCAATCAGGGTGATGTTCAGCTGCCAAGATTTGGATATTTAAAGAGCATCTGAACTCAGGTTCAGTGCTCAGTCATTGTCTCAACTTTGGTTCACTCTCCGATTGCAGTTACATTGCTCACTCGATTGGAATCTAGACTATTCTTGACAGGTTCTCGTCTACCAGCTACTCCAGAACAGTGTTCTTGACTCTGTCTCAAAATCTTCTATCGGTTCTATTCTTGGATACTTTAGCACTGGGTCCTGACCCATCCTGACCTATACCTCTCATCACACATACACACAATGTGTAGGAAAAAAATATTTATGATAGAACTCTTCAGGAAGCAATGCTTTCTGAGGTCAATACTTTTCACCATTTCATTCAAAATTGTTTACACCAAGGGAAATGTATCATTTTTTATCTGTGAGGGATGTAGCAACAGGAGCAGCTGAAAATGGTGCAGATGAAACAGCAACAGGTGTATAACGATTAGTTGCATCAGATGAAGATCAGCAGAAAAATTTGCAGCAGTACTGGTCATAAATAGTTTGATTAAAATGGAAACAGTGGATCAGCAGAACTTACAAAAGGAGCAGATGTTTGCACATATTGATTTTGGTCAGAATTTGCCTTCAAAATGGATCATCACTGCTGCTGGAATTGATCTGTGTTACAATTGAAGGTAATAATGAGAAAGGAAAGTCGACACTAGAAACGATGGTTGATGTATCTGAAGCCGGACATCAAACAACTGGAGGAACTGACTTTCTCCACTCAGCTCTTTTCAGTTCAGATGAAGCATATTGACCCAAACTGTTTACTATCTGGTCACCAAAACAAATTATGTTTGCCAGTAATATTAATCCTGATTCTGATTCTAAATCTGAGGTGAATGGAGTTTGAAAGAGCAGGAATTGCAACAGCAGTAGTTATAACTGGAGCAGATGCTGTACCGGAGTGTTAATGGTGGGTGTAGTGGGTGTAGTTCTGGTACAGGAGTCGCTGCAATTGCAGAAATTATAAGATTGTCTCAGACTACAGGTCTCAGAAACATGAATCATTCTCAGATCTCTATCCACGTGTTCTGTCTGTGGAGCTAAATGATTCCATTAATGACTCCTGATTTTATTGCTCCTTCATTCAGTCCAGGTGTTGCCACTCTACTAATGATTCACCCCACTTTGTTTACCGAACAATGAGAAATACAATGCACATTGCTGTGGGCAGAGCCTTGGATACTTACAGAGCTCTGGTGTGGAGCTTGGAGCAGTTGTTATCAGTGTACTTGATTCAATTGTTATACCTGTAGTCAAGTTCTGTGTTGTTGAAGCTGGCGTTGTTGTCTCTGAAGTGGTTGGTAATGCTGATGAAGTTGTAGTAGCAGGAGGAGTTATAGTAGGCCCTATTGTAGCTGCAATCAAACAGAGGCACTTAAAGTCTAAGAAATCATTAAACAAATACCATTGTTGCTTCTTCACGCTGTTACAGTGTGCATCCAACCTCACCGGACTCCAGGTTTTAGATGTTCCGATTCTCCGGAGTGTCCATCACTGGCGAGGTCCCTTTAAGGATTCAAGCCTGCAAAGCTATTCAGTGGCCATGATCAGCTGCCAAGATTTGGATGTATAAATAACATAGAAATATACAGCACTTCATATGCCTTTCAGCCCACAACGTTGTGCCAACCATGCAGCCTTTTCTATAAAGTGCTTAGAATTTCCCTATCGCACAACACTTCTTTTTAAGCTCCACCTATCTAAGAATCTCTTAACAGAACCTACTTTATTCAACTCTACCACCTTCTCTTGCAGTGCATTTCAAACACACACCACTCTCTGTGTGAATAATTTACCCTTGATATCCCCTCTGTATCTACCTCCAAGCACCTTAAAACTATGCCCCCTCGTGTTTGCCATTTCAACCTTGGGAAAAGCCTCTGGCTATCCACACAATCACTACCTCTCATCATCTTATACACATCTATCAGGTAACCTCTCATCCTCAGTTGCTCCAAGGAGAAAACGTCGTTCAGTCAACACACCATTCACTTTTGTAACGACACTGACCCTGTGCAGCAGCTTTGAATGCCCTATGGGCATGGATGCTAAGATCGCTCTGATCTTCCATAATGCCAACAGTCTTACCATTAATATTATATTGTGTCTTCAAATTTGACCTACCAAAATGAACAACTTCATATTTATCTGGGTTGAACTCATCTGCCACTTCTCAGCCCAGTGCTGTATACAATTGATATCCCACTGTAACTTCTGACAACCCTCCAGACTATCCACAACAACCCCAACATTTGTGTCGTCAGCAAACTTACTAACCCACCCTGCTACTTCTTCATCCAGATCATTTATAAAAATCACAAACAGGAGGGGTCCCAGAACCGATCCCTGCAGAACACCACCGGTCACTGAACTCTATGCATTATACAAACCATCTACAACCACCCCTTGCCTCTGTGTGAAAGCCAATTCTGGATCCTAAAGCAAGGTCCCCTTGGATCCCATGACTCCTTACTTTCTGAATGAACTTTGCATAGGGAACTCTATCAAATGCCTTAACTGAAAACCATATACACCACATCCACTGCTCTAACTTCATCAATGTGTTTTGTTACATCCTCAAAGAATTCAGTCAGATACATAAGGAACAACCTGCCTTTGACCAAGCTCTGCTGACTATCCCTAATCAAATTGTCTCTCTCCAAATGCACATAAATCCTGCCTCTCAGGATCTTCTCCAACAACTTGTATTAATCCTAATTGTATTAATCCTTGTATTAATTACTAAGTTCATATGCTTTTTATATGACACCTCTTGCATTAAAATAGACAAATCTCAAACCAGCTGACCAACTGCATCTTTGGTCTATCATCTGCTATCCTTTGTCACAAACTTCCTGCAAGCTGTCTCTACTTTTGCACCAACTGACACACTCTCTGCCTCTTTAATTTGGTTCCCACTGCCCTACAAATGTAGTTTAAACCCTCCCCAATAGCATTGGCAAACATCCCTCCGAGGGTATTGGATCCCCTCCAATTCAGGTGCAACCCATCCCCCAAAAAATGTTCCAATCATCCAAAAACTTGAAACACTGCCCCCTGCACCATCTTCTCAGCCACTCTTTCATCTGTGCCAAAGAGCGTCTGAACTCAGGTTCAGTGCTCAATCATCATCTCAACTTTGGTTCAGTCTGCGATTGCAGTTACAATTGCTCTCTCGTTTAGATTCTAGTCTATTCTTGTCAGGTTGTCGTCTACCAGCTAGAATTTTACTTCCAAATGGATCATCAGTGTTGCTAGAATTGATCTGTGATAGAGGTAAGAATGAGAAAGGAAAGGTGACAGAAGATATGATGGATGTTGAATCTGCACCTAAAGGAATTGACTTTCTCCCCTCAGCTCCCTTCAATTCAAATGAAGAATCTTGACTTGTACCATTTACTGTCTGGTCACCTGAACAAATGCTGGTTGAGTAGCAATGTAAATAATACATTTCCTGTCTTAGTTTCAGTACAGCAGAAAATATTAGTGTGGTGATATCACATGTCACGTGTAAGAACGTGATTGTACAGAGTTCGGAGCATGCGCAGAAATGACAGAATGATCGAGAGGCTTGTATGTTAAAACGTGGTTGCTGTTTGCTGTTAAATAAAAGTTCTACTTCTATTCTTCCAGAATATGTTTCATTATTAGAAACCCACAGTACGTATAAAGAACACAACATGGTGTCAGAAGTCGGTCTGGAAGAATAATACATTCGCTAAACATGGGAGAAGTAAAGGTAATCGAAAAAAAGAGCATGAACTTTTTTAGTTTTTGCTAACAGCTTTACAAATGGGAGGGTTACAACCTCCGAAAAGACTTCAGCTGACTGGGAACATAGCTGAAAACTGGAGAAAATTCAAACAGCGTTTTGAAATTTATTTATCGGTGATCGGAGCAGAAAATAAAATGGAAAACATGATATCTGCTATTCTACTCCACATAATAGGGGACAATGTATTTGAGGTATACAACCATTTTACTTTTGAGAATGGAGATAATTTGAATCTAAAAGCGATAATCGACAAGTTTGAAGCACTTTGTTTACTGAAACACAATTGGACTTATGAGAGGTACCAATTCTTTACCTGTATGCAGAGAGCTGGTGAAACAATTGTTCAATTTGTTACAGAATTGAGAAACTGCAGCAAAACATGCAAGTTTGCAGAACTGATGGACTCTCTCATTAAAGACAGAATTGTTTGCAGCATTCTGGATAATGAGAAAACCAGACGTAGATTTGGAAAAAGCTTTGATTCTCTGCAAAGCTTTGGAGACCATGGCGTCGCAGGCTAAAGAGCTTTTTATTGAGAGCTACGTAGATGCTGTAAAGTGCGAACCTATTAGAAAAAATGAAGAAGCAACAACGAAACTGACAGAGAGCAAGATGTCATCTAAAAGAAAAAAAACTTTGTGATCGCTGTGGGTGGCAACATCAGCCAAAAATGTGTCCAGTATACGGGAAAACGTGCAACTGCTGCAGTAAGAGTAATTATTTTTCACACTGTTGCAGAAGTAGAAAGAAAATAAAACAAGTCAGTGCAGTGTTTGAAAATGAACATGAGGAGTTTTATATCGATGTGCTTTGTGAAAACAAGCAAAGTAAGAATGACTGGACTATTCCAGTATTAATGTGCAGACATTCCAGTTAAAGGAACATGTGTGGCAAAGTATCACACAAAAATATTGAGCACATATTTTCATTTGTAGTAATGCCAAAAAGTGTACAATCAATACTGGGTTTATCTGCCTGTGAGAGACTGAATTTGCTGAAAAGAGTATGAGTCCTGGATAGAGAGACAGATTCAGAATACAGTGGCTTGATGAAAGAAAGAGAGAGAACAGAATTTGATTCCAATGCAGCAACAGTAAAAGAAGTCATAAAGAAAATTCCCAGACCCATCCCTTTGTTACCAGCATCTGACAAAGCATTGTCACCAAAACCAAACTTGCCAGTACAGTACAATGCTGATCTCAAGGCAAAGAGTGTCAAGAATCAGGATCCAATTGAAGTGAAAGCACAAGTGAAGGAATTGAGAAGTTTTATTGAAATGATGAAGTCTCAGCGTAAAAAAGAGATTACACAGTTAAAGAATGAATTGTGATTTCTTCGCAAAGACCTCAAGAAAGAGCCAACTTCAGAGTTTCCATAAACTGATGCAGACCAGACAAAACATGAAAATAACAACGAAACACAAGAACTGTGTGAACCACTTAGAAGGTCTACTCATGTTCGTAAACCCCCAGAGACTGATAGAGACATGTTAAATTATGCATTTGTTTTGATTAATGTTGCTAGTTGTTTTTCTTTTTAAGGAAAGGAAGATGTGGTGATATCATGTGTCACATGTAAGAACGTGATTGGACAGAGTTTGGAGCATGCGCAGAAATGACAGAATGATCGAGAAGCTTGTATGTTAAAACGTGGTTGCTGTTTGCTGTTAAATAAAAGTTCTAGTTCTATTCTTCCGGAATATGTTTTGCTATTAGAAACCCACGGTACGAATAAAGAACACAACAATTAGGACCTCAATACAATATCTATCACTGAAAAGGTAGTGCTGAACAAACACGTGGGCCTGAAGATAGGTAAGTCCCCTGGTCCTGATGGAATGCATCGCAGGGTACTAAAAGAAATGGCAGAAGTTATAATAGAGGCTTTTGTGATGATTTACCAAAATTCACTGGACTCTGGGCAGGTCCCAGCAGATTGGAAGATGGCAAATGTCATGCCATTGTTCAAAAAAGGATGTAGGCAAAAGGCAGCTAACTCTCGGCCAGTTAGTTTAACATCTATAGTTGGGAAAATAATTAAAGCTATCATTCAAAATGAAATAGCAGCTATTTGGAAAGAAATGGATTCATCAGGCAGATGCAACTTGGGCTCAGCAAAGTCAGGTCCTGTTTGACACAATTACTGGAGTTCTTCGAGGATATAATGAGTGCAGTGGATAGAGGGGAACAGATGGACATTATTTACTTGGTTTTCCAGAAGGCATTCAATAAGGTGGCACTTAAAAGATTTTTCCATTAGATAAGGCTGCATAGAGTTGGGGGTGATTTATTAGAATGGACAGAATATTAGTTAACTAATTGAAGGCAGGGTCAAGGCCAAGGTCTCTGAGCTTCCTGTTGAGCCTGGAGGGAATTACGGTGTTGAATGCTGAATGGTAGTCCAAAAACAGCATTCTCACATAAGTGTCTAAAGCAGTGACTATTGCATCACCTGTTGATTGGTTGTGTCAGTAGGCGAATTGTAGGGGGTCCAGTCTGAGTGGTAGCATGCTGCAGATGTAGACCTTGACCAGCCTCTTAAAGCATTTGCTTATTACTGAGGTGAGTGCAACAGGACACCAGTCATTCAGGCATGTTACTGCGGCCTTTTTGGTTCAGGGATAATTTGGAGCAGGAGGGCACTCTACCCTGGGAGAGGGGGAGATAAAAAATGTCTGTAAACACGCCTGCCAGTTCTGCTGAGCGCATCCTGAGGACTCGCTCTGGGAGGGCATTCAGTCCTGCAGCCTTGTGTCTGTCCACTCATTGGAAACATCTGCACACCTCAGCCTCAGAGATGACCAGGTTGCAGGTTGTAGCACAGGCTTTCCTCAGAGTTATCAAGTGTAAAAGCGATTGAGCTCATCTGGGAGAGAGGTTGCAATGTTGGTGGCACCACTATGTTTGGCTTTGAAGTCTGTGATGGTATGCAAGTCGCAACAAGTCATGTGTGATACTCGTTGTGAATCTTGACTCAAACTTGTCCCTGTATTTTTGTTTCGCAGCCTGAAAACTATGCCGATCGTAGCTGCTTTTCTTGAGCTCCTGCTGATTGCCAGCAGTGTAAGCATTGTGTTGCATGAAACTATTGTTCTAAGGTTTCTGAATCTGGAAGACCAACTTCTGGGGAACAACATTGATGCACTTCTGGATAAAGCATGTGACTCCATCTGTGAACTTGTAGACAACCTCATCATGGAAGACATTCCAGTCGAGGTCATTGAAGCAGTCTTGCAGCATGGAGACAGATTGGTTGGACCAACAGTGGACAGTTTTAACTATGGCTGCCTCTTGTTCAGCTTCTGCCTGTATTTTGGCAAAAGCAGGATTGAAGAGTACTTGCAACAACACTTTGAAGCAAATGAATAGCTGGTGCCAATTTCACTCATTTCATTAGGTTTAGAGGCATACAGTTTGCTTTGAAGTTTGATTGCTCCAACCAAACCATCAGAAGTGAGCTTTTCTGTTATTGTCAAAGCAACAGAGGAACACTTAGAACCAAAGACATTGTTGCAGAATGCTTTAGGTTTTGTAAGCAGAATCAAAAAGAAGAGGAGTCCATTTCCACATTCGTGGCTGAACTGAAGAAGTTATCTGAGCATCATCAGTTCAGTGATGGGTTTAATGATGCAGCAAGAGATCATTTAGTTCGCAGAATTTTAAAAGGAAGAAATCAAAATTGACCCCTAACTGAAGCACAGCTGAGCAGTGAAAGGCACTATTTCAATGGAGACTGCAGACAGAGATATTATTGAGTTGCAGTCAGGAATGAAAATGAGCATGGACAAAATTGGAAAGTCTAAGCAGAAACTGGCCTGGCTGAACAAATTATGTTATCACTGTGGCAGGAGCTCACATACATCAAAGAAATGCAAATTTAAAAGCAAACCTTGCAGAAGATACAAAAAATAGGACATATAGAAAAAGCATGTCAGGCAGACAAAAATAAATTGACTGCACAGAGAAAAGAAAGTCAACCATTCAAGTTGCTGCTTCAAAAAGAGTACTAATCTGCATGCTGTTGATGAAAAATTGGATAATGATGGGACACAGAAATTGGATAATGGGACTCAGAACTGGGTGCACTTGAGATTCACACTGAGAAAACAATACGGACTAGACCAGAAGTGAAGAGCAAATTCATTAAAATGGAATGGGACACAGCTTTGGCTGTTTCAGTCATTCCACAAAATGAGTTTGAACAACATTTGAAAGATACTAAAATTAAGCTTGCAGTTATCCATCTAAGAACTTTTACCGGAGAAATGATAACACCTATGGGAATGACACTTGTGACAGTGAAATACAACAACCAGCAAACCATATTGAGTTTTTATGTGATTAAAACAGAAGGACCCGCATTATGGAGGGGTGTTTGGCTAAGACAAATACAACTTGATTGGAAATCCATCCACCAGTTGCATGGAACGCCCCCTGCAATAAAGCCAACGGAAAGCAAATCAAAGAAGGTATGGGATGATGCCACTACTACTTTCCCGCTGAATAATAAAACAAAGAGAAGACAAAGAGGTGTTGGTGCCAACTTCTGTACCTCTGATTCAAATGCGTATTGGACCAAGAAAGGACCATGCTGCTCAGAGGGAACTTGAAAGTGATGAGATCAAGTACAGCTTTTGCAGGCAACATATTTGAGAAAGGTTCTGATATGTTACTCAGGTAGTTACTTGTGAAACCTGGCTTGGTTTTAACCTGCAAGAGAGTATAACAATCTTCAGGAAAATTGCAAGCATTTGGCTTCTGTGAGGATAAAGGACTAGAATCTACTCTGCATGTTTTAAGGTTGTTGCATGAGCTTCAAATGAAAGATAAAAAGCTGCTTATAAAAGTAAATGCAAAGACCAAAGTCCTGCTGGATGAACAGAAGGCTGAAGAGAGATGTGTCAATGGAAATACAAAAACTGAGGATTCCTCAGATGATGTTGTGGACGAGGAAACCAAGAGGAGAGATCAGATCATAAAAGGGAGCAATTCTTCTACTGTGAAGTTGCAAGCAGTTGTAGTAAATGGATTTGTTTCAATTTTAGATGTGTAGTCGAGCTCTGTGTCACTGAAGCTGATGTTAACTTGCTTGTCGCCTCTGTAGTAGATGGTGCAGGAGTTGTAGTCCTCTCTAAATTGTAGCCACGTTGAATCACAGATTTTCGAGGTGAAATGTGCAATCACGAGAAGTCCACTCTGTGTCAATGAGGCTGATGTTGATGTACTTGTTGTCTCAAAAGTGGATGTTGCTGTAGTTGATGACTGAACTGATATCAAAGTTGTAGTCGTTACTGTAGTTGTAGCTGCATTCAGATACTCATGGTCAAAAAATATCAAGAAAATAGCTTTGTTCTTGTTCACACACAATGTGAAAGCAAGCAATGAACAGTAGAAATTTTGCGGAACCAATGATTTCTGTAGTCATGGAATTTTTCATTCTATGCAAAATTGCTAGCACCAGGAAAAATGGACATGCTGTACCTTTTGGAGATGTAGCAGAAATAGAAGCAGCTGAAAATAGTATTGATGAAACAGCAATAGGTGCATAATACATAGTCATATCAGGAGATGATCAATAGGCAAACAAGCTGTAATACTAGTTGTGATAGGATTGTTAGAAACAGTACCTGAGTACCTACACCCCGGGACTGCAGCGGTTCAAGAAGGCAGTTCATCATCTCCTTATCAATGGCAACTAGAAATGGGCAATATATGCTGGCTTAGCTGGCGATGCCCACATCCTGTAAATGAATTGTAGCACAACTTGCCTTCCAAATGGCATTTGTGCTACCAATATTATTCTGTGTTTTCTTCTTTCTTTATCAATCTTTTTATTAGTAAAATTTATATATATACACACATACAAATTATCACAAATATATATATATCTATAACAGTTCAAATAAAAGGAAAAATAAACATTATCAAGATCAAACAATGTATTAATCTAATAGTATATAATAAAGAGAAAGGTAATTGATTCCTGCTTCCGAAGGAATGATCCCAAAAATTGCTATTAGTAAATTCAGTTGTAGATCCAAATTCAGAACCTTTGACAAAGTTTTGAAAACTTCTTTCCAAAAATTATCTAACTTGATACAAGACCAGAACATTTATGTTAAAGTAGCCACCTCAATATTACATCTATCACAAATAGGATTAATATTAGAAAAATACAAACTAATTTGTCCTTTGACATATGTACCCGATGCACTACCTTGAACTGTATCAAGGAATGATGGGCACAAATAGAAGAGGTATTTACCAAATGAAAAATTTTATCCCATTGATTATCTGAAAGTGACATTTGAAACTCCAATTCCCATGCAGCTTTAATTTTGTCATTAGAAAACATACACAAGTTCAATAACCATTTATAAATTATAGCTATCAGTCCTTCTTGAAATGGTTTGACCTGAAAATGAGTATCAATAATATTGGGTGAGTAAGCCAAAGGAAAATCTGGCAGTAAATTATGTAGAAAATTCCTAATTTGTAAATATCTAAAGAAGTGTACATCAGATAGATCATATTTATCCACTAACTGAGTGAAAGACATTAGACAATTACCCAAGAACAAATCTAAAAAAGTTACTCTTCCATTGGTTTTCCAAATTGAAAAGGACTGATCAAAAATTGAAGGTTTAAAAAAATAATTAAGAGGGATTTTACTAGAAAGAACAAAGTTATTAAAATTAAAGGAGCTCCAAAATTGAAACCAAATTCTTAATGAATGTTTAATAATAGGATTAAAATCTCAACCACTGGTTTACTCAATCTAGGATTTTTTTATTATTCCAAATAAAAGATAAAATTTTGGAGTCTATTCTATCAAAAACAGTTTAGGAACAAAAGGGGGGATTGCTTGGAATACATATAAAAACTTTGGTAATACTATCATTATAATAGCATTAATATGGCTAATTAATGATAATGTCATAAGAGACCATTTAGAAATTATTTGCTGCATATACTCAATTAATGGAAGAAAGTTATATTTATACAGGTCGTTAAAAGTTTTGTTAATTTTAATACCGAGATAAGTGAAGTTATTTTAGCAATACTGAAAGGAAATTGATCCTATTGATCAAAATAATTGTTAATAGGAAATAACTCACTTTCATGCAAACTTAATTTAAATCCAGAAAAACTACTAAATTCAGAAAATATAGATAACAAAGCAGGAATCGATTTCTTAGGATCTGAAATATAAACTAACAATCTGCTTATAATGAAACCTTATGCACTTTATCTCCTCTCTTAATACCTAAAACCTCATAGGAGTCCTGAAGAGCAACAGCAAGAGGTTCTAGAGCTAAATTAAATAACAGCAGACTGAGAGGGCAACCCTGCCGAGTACCTTGATATAACCTAAAATAAGATTTTTGATTATTAGTTACAACGGCCGCCAAAGGGGCTTGATAAATCAATTTAATCCAAGAAATAAAGAATGGATAAAAACTAAATCTTTCTAAAACCTGAAATAAATAGGGCCATTCTACCCTTTCTCTGCATCAAGAGAAACAACACTTTCTCTGCATCAAGAGAAACAGTACATTCAAATTCTTTAGATGGAGAGGAATAAATGATATTCAGTAATCTCCAAATATTAAAATATGAATATCTATTCTTAATAAATCCAGTTTGATCTTTAGAAATAACCTTAGGTAAATATTCTCAAGCCTGTTAGCCAAAATCTTAGAAAGAATTTTGGGATTGACATTTAATAAAGAAATTGATCTGTAAGAGGCACATTCAAATAAAACTTTTCCTTTTTTAGAAATTAATGAAATTAATGCCTCATAAAAAGTTTTTGGGAGGGTCCCAGAAGATATAGATTCAGTGAAAATTTGTCATAGATGAGTTGTAAGAATATCCTTAAATGTCTTAAAAATTCTACCATAAATCCATCCAGTCCCGGAGCATTACCTGATTGAAAAAATGATATAACTCTTACTATTTCCTCTCAATTAATGAGTGCATCTAAAGTATTTATATCTTGGGTAAAAATTTGGGATATATTCAATCTTTGCAGAAATTCATTCATAGAAGTGGTGTTGTCTGAAAAATCAGATTTATAGAGTAAAAGTCCAAAAAATCCTTATTAATTTCCTGGCTGTCAGATGTTTCAGTTCTATCAGATCTTCATACTTTCAAAGTCTGCCTTCTAGCCATAGTTGCTTTGTTTACCTGATTTACCTCCATCTATTTAAAAATGACTTTTCGATTTCAAAAGTTGCTGCTCAATGGGATAAGTCAATGGCAAATCATGCTGCATTTGAAGTTTCACCCTTTCCTTGTATAAATCTTCAGTAGGTAATCCTGAATCCTTAATCCTGTTAGTAATCACTAAAAGCTCCACTTTAGTTTTCTTTCTTAAAGCTGCTGAATATGAAATTATATGTCCCCTAAGAAAAGATTTCACCATATCCCAAATGATCAACTTTGACATACCCTCAGCTGTATTTAAGTCAAAAAATAAAGAGATTTTCTCTTTTATAAAACTTTAAAAAGTTGAATCATGGAGCAGTGCAGCATTGAATCTCCACTGAGCAGCCTTCCATGAGTTAGCAGAAAGCTTCAGTGTGAGTATCATAGGTGCATGATCCAACAGCACATTAACTTCATATGCACAATCAGCAACAAAAGATACCAATCGCACATCTAAAAAATAATCAATTCTTGAACATTTGTGATGTACATGTGAAAAAAAGGAAAATCTTTCTCTTTAGGATGTAGAAATCTCCAAATATCTAACACACCATATTCTAGTAAAAAGTAATTAATGCAGGATGCAGGCTTATTAGGAAGGCACGGATTGGACAATGACCTATCAATCGAGGGATTGAGACAGCAGTTAAAGTCATCACCCATAATCAACTTATATTCATTTAAATTCGGCAGTGCAGAAAATAACCTCTTAAAAAATTCAGGACTGTCTACATTAGGTGTGTACACACATACCAATGCCACCTTTTGACCACATAATAAACCAGTAACAATTAAGTATCTTCCAATTGAATCAGTGACAGTATTAAAATGTACAAAAGAGATTTCAAAATTAACAAAAATAGACACTCTATTTTTTGAAATTGACAAAGTGTGATATTGAGAACCCATCCAAAATTTTTAAAAATGATTTTTATCTTCCCTACGGATGTGGGTCTCTTGCACAAAAATAATATTGGCTTGAAATGTTCTCAATTTCTTAAAGACCTTTCTACGCTTACTAGGTTGATTTGAGCCACTCAGGTTCCAGGAAATTATATTAATTTTATTAACGTCCACACTGAGATTTTAATTTAAGGATTTATAAAAAGAATTAGTGGGCCATGACAAGCAGAATCCACAGGGAGGAATAGAATGGATTTGATCAGAAAAAAAACATGATTGACAAGAAAACCTCTCAGGACTGCCCAATTGAAAAAACCTAAACTAATAGCCCCACCCCTCCTCCCAAAGCCCGAAATTAAAACTATCCAATAGGCAGTTAGCAAGCTAACTACACCCTTTAAACCCATGTCTCTAATAGGCAGACTCTTTTTTAAAAAAAAGTTATATACTAACATCAGTGACTCAAGGAGCAACATCAGATGCACAGAGAAAAAAATCAAACAATTCTAAGTATTATAATATTATGTCTAACAGAGGTTAAAACGTAGTTAACAGCAGCCATCTTAAATTCATTTAATAAACCTTGATCATATATTCAAAAAAGAAAAATCTAATCAAGTAATATGATATGACTAGTAAAAAACTCTTACAGATCCTAAAAGAAAGCAGAAGAAAAAAGAATAAAACCATCAGACGATGTCTGGATAATCAAAGAATGTAAATTAAACTTTCAACAATTGAGCTGTAAATGACTCTCGACTAAAGATTGAATTCAATTTTATGTCTAACACATATTTAACAGTGGTCATCTTAAATTCATTAAGTAAAAACTGATTATATATTTAGAAAAAAATAGATTCAAGCCAATAATATGTTGTGACATGTTAAATTCATACAAATCTTAAAAAAGAAAAGAAATACAAGAATCAAAGTGATGAATATACAGACATAGAACATAGATTAGACTTTAAACGATTCAACTACACATGATTGTCAGCTAAGGATTAAAAGCTGAAGTTGCTTGCAGAACAGCACTGGAGTAGTTGCTTACACGACTGACTTAAACTCATTGAAGAACTTCCTAGCTTCCTCGGGAGAATCAAGATGTTTAGGATGAGTGTCAGGCGGAAAAATTATCAAGCAGGCAGGGTAGCGCAAAGATGGGTGAAGATTTTTCCTATACTGTTCTGCCATCACTTCTCAATATTTAATTCTTTCTGCATAAACTTCAGGGGCAAAATCTTCAACAAAACGAAACTCCACACTTAACTTCCCCCAGTTCCTGGCATCTCAAAGAATAGCTTCTTTAGTAGCAAAATAATGTAAAAACAGAATTACTGCTCGTGGTTTCGTCTCAACCGATGGCTTGTTGCGGGAAATTCGGTGCACCCTGTCCATTAGCGGAGAGGTTTCAAGTATCTCACTAAAAAGTGAGTATAACATACCCGTGAAAAACGTTAATGGCTCCATATTTTCAGGCAAACCCAGTATATGTAAATTCATCCTTCAGCTTCTACTTTCCAGATCAATCACTTTCTTCTTAATTCTTAAAAGAAAACTTTAACTCCTGCTCGTTAATCACTTGATGTAATGTCTCTAGTTGTCTTTGGATTTTATTACTATCCATTTTAAGCGTTTGATATTAAGATTCCAGATTCCTCAAAGATTCTTGGACGGCAGATACGGTTTTTTCAAGCTTTTCATTATCTTTCATCAGTTAATCAATTTTAGAATCCACCATTCCAATTTTGGTATTAGTATCTTGTATCAATAAGAACATTCTTTCAAGAGTATAGGTTTCTTCTGCCTCCCTTGTAAATTCGGTTTGTTCAGTTTCAGAAACAATTCTGCCACGTCTTAATTCCTTTCCAGTTCGGGTTCCAGCCATCGTAACCAAATTGAAAATCCTTCACTAAAAGTAGTGAATCTTCAAAGTTTAAACAAAAGTAGCAGCGGAAAGTAGGTTGTTAAAGGATAGAGAAGAGCCAACAAGCTTCTTACGCCATGAGCTGCCCAGAAGAGACTCTAATCTGTGTTACTTTCAAAGTTAAATAATCAGAAAGGAAATGACACACAAGAGAACATGAATGCTGGCATTTGGAGCAAAACTTCAAGCAGCTGGTGGAAATAACATTCCAAATGAAGCACCCTAACCAAAAATATCACCTGCCCATTCCCCTCAACAAATTCTGTCCATCTGGTTGTTATAATGCAACATAACCTTTCTCAATTTCAAGGAAAAAGTAATTATGCATTGCAAAATGTACTTTCTGATTGTTCAAAATGAAGAATTTTGTGATTTCATATGGTGGTGATGTAGTGAGAGAAATTGTTGCAGGTGCATAGAAAAGTTCAAACAGTCAGAATGGGCTGTTTTATGAAACTCCCTGCTTTCCCCTCAATGCACAGTACATAATTAATAGAAATACATAATTATTGAGAGAAGTTACCATTATTAACACTGTGATGCTAGAAACTAGAGGCTTGCTTCTCTTCAAATAACAGGAGATTGAATATTCTGATTGGTTACTTTGTCTATACTCACACAACACTATGTAATGGCTTAGTCATTGCCATGGGCATAGCTTTGTCTACTTAGACTTCTAGGGTTGTTAAGCTGGGAGCAGTTGTTGTAAGCGGACTTGTTTCAGTGTTATCTGTGTAGTTGAGCTCTGTGTTGCTCTGTGTGCACCTGTTGCCCCTGTAGCAGCTGCTGCTACATTTGTTGATGAAACTGATGACAAAGTTGTAGGAACAGGAGTAGTTGATGTTGCCTCTGTCGCAGTATGGAATCATAGATGCTAAGGGTGGAATGTACAATCGTACTAAACCATTTGTTTTTTGCTGACTCACAATATGTTATCAAGCACCAGGAAACACTGCTTTCTGAAAGAAAGGCTTTTCATGGTTTTATTCAAGTTTGTTTGCATCAAGAGAATTTGTATAAAGTGTATCTGCTAGCAGTGTAACATTAATAAGAGTAGCTGAGTGTAGTGTAGATAAAACACAATAGCGGCATATATATTACTTGCATCAGAAGAAATAAATGGACATACAGCAGTACTAGTCATAGGAATAATGGAAGCAGGAATAGTTGGATCAGCAGAATTTGCAATAGGAGCAGACAATATCCACTTTTGACCTTGGTTTGAATTTGATGGATGACTATGAAGATGTCTATCATTCTTCTTCCAAAGACAAATAAGGTATCGTGCCTCAGTGGTTATCACTCGATGGCTCTAACACCCACCATCATCAAGTGCTTCAAGAGGCTGTAGGGTGCAGTATATTTCCCTGTCTACACCAGTGGACAGAATACATAGAAGCGTGAGAATAATAACCACCAGGCACCAGGGCAGCTTCTATTCCACTATTATAGGACTCTTGATCAGACCACTTGTATGATACAGATAAGCTCTTGAACTCTCAGTCTATTTCATAATTGCCTTACACTTCATTTGTCTGCCTGCACTGCACTTTCTCTCGAACCAGCACTATATTTGGAAAGAATGAAGGGGTGTTGCATTTCTAATTAAGGAGAACATCACGGCAGTAATTTGAGATGAAATCATGGAGGGATCATCCAAGGAGGCTTTATAGGGGAGCTGATATATATATATATAGTTCCACAAATATCCGTTCCACAAGACAATGTTCGAAACTGGGGCAAGGCAAATTTGGGTATTGGACAGGATTTATTGAAGTAGGATGTGTGGGGGCAAAGAATTGTCTGGAAAGTGAGAGGTGTTCATGAGTGAGATAACAGGAGTTCATTGCTGATAAAGTGAAGGGCAAGACTGACAAGAATAGGTAACCCTGGATGATAAGGGATATTGAGGCAACTGGGATTAAGAGAATCCCTAGATGATATGGGGCATGCAGGAGTAAATTTGAGAAGGAAATTAGATGGACAAAAAGGGGGTATGAGATAGCTTTGGCAGAGTAGATTAAGGAGAATCCAAAGAATTTCTTAAGCATATTTAAGGGAAGAGTAACCAAAGAGAGAATAGGACCTTCCTCTGACTCAAGACCAAAGTGGACACCTTTGTGTGGAGCTACAGGAGATGAACAAATCCCTCAATTAATATATCTCCTTGTTTTTAACCATGGAGAAAAACATGAAGACTTCAAAACATGAATTAGTTAATGAGAATGTCTTAATAATGGTTTCCATTACAGAGGTGAGGTGCTGGATATCTTAAAATATATGAAAGCAAATAATCAGGTATATCCAAGAAGTCACCAGAAGAGATTCTGAGGGATATCACAGATATGCATTTGGTATGATTTTGGAGAGTCAGCACACCTTTGACTGTGGGAGATGATGCATCATGGATTTGATGGAGGTCTTTGAAAAGGACACCAAAACACTCAATAAGAACAGGGTGGTAGACTTAGTCTATAGAGACTAGAAAGGCCTTTGCTATGGCTAATCATGGTAGGCTGTCATGGAAAGTCAAACCAGGGGTATCTAGATACTTGCACGAACAGTTGGCATGTTGGTAGGAAGCAGAGGGTGATGGTAGAAGGTTGTTTTTTTTGTAATGGATGCTTGCGACTTGTCATGTTTTCTGTGTTCACTGCTAGGGCTATTTTTTTAATCATCATTTTCAATGAATTGGATGAAAATTACAGGGCATGGTTAGTAAGTCTGCAGATGACACTAATGTAGATATATAGGGTAAGAGGACAGGGATTTAATACGGATCCTAAGGGCAACATTTTCAGCCAAAGAATGTTCGTCTATGGAATAAGCTGCCAGAAGAAGTGATTAAGACAGGTATATTTACATTTCACACACTTGAACAAGTACATAGATAGGAGAGGTTTGTAGGGATATAGACCAAACACAGGCAAATAGGACTAGCTTAGTCAGCATGGAACACTGGGCTGAAGGGCCTGTTTCTGTGCTGTATAACTTGATGATTTGTTCAGCTAATTGCTTGAACTACAGTCACAATTTCATGGGGAGTTACAATCACTGTTTTAAGAACCGCAATACCAATACTATGGTACATAGTATATATACTATGAATGGAGGGGCAGTATGGACTCTAATGGAACCAAGAGTACAGAGGCAAGGAGGACAGGTGCACAGTTGGTTGAAAGCAGTGTCGCAGGTAGACATGGTCAGCATTAACTAGTTAAACTGAAGGCCCTGTATCCTTGCAGAGCTGCTGTACAACTCTGAGACCTTTTTGAACAGATAAAAACTGACTACAAGATATCTTCATATTATAATACTGACAAGTACTCACTCATGTATAATTACTTGTATTTTATGTTCTCGATCTTAATGCAAAGGAATACACAGAAATGCATCTTGATTTTGTGTTATTACTGAGTAGATTCCTGCTCTTGCTTTTTTTTTTAAATCCCAGATCAACCAGTAAATAATAAGGCAATTTTTCTTGCTTACTGTTTATTGCAGCTGCAGTTGTTGATTCATTCGCTGATGCAGTGGAGCCATCTATAGCTGTTAATAGTGTTGTGTTGGTTGTTCCAGCACTGGATGGAGATTGAATGGTCGAGCTAGTTGTTTCAGTAGTCGTGATTGTAGAGAATCCAGTTAGTTCTGCAGAAATATAAATGATTCAGATTCTGTATGTAATGTAGATTCAAATGAATTGTCCTATTTTACTTAGGTTAAGTATCAATGAGATAAACAATGCATATTTGAAACCAACATATTCATGTACAAATGGTTGTTAATGTTGTTTATGCAATTGTAACTACAATAAGATTAATTATAGTTCTTTAGAATGTGTCTGAAATTCCTCTACGCTCTCTCATATTGGTCTGGAGGAGGAAGCAACTTTTATCGATCATTTGAGTCTATTACTACATTAATCTTTTTTTTAGAAATATTCTTCCCAGATTCTCCCACTCACATACACACCAGGGATAATTTATAGTGGCCAGTCATCCCACTAACCTGCATGTCTTCGAGAAACCCAGCTACTTGGGAATACTCCACAAAGGCAGCGGCCCTGATCAGGACCGAACCTGAATCAATGAGCAGCAACATTGTGCCTCCCTGTACCATGATGTTGAAAGCAATTAAGGCAGTTTGTTGAACAAACTAGCTTTGTGGAATTTTATAATTTCTGTCTGGTGAGATTGTAACTGGATTATTTTAAGAGATTTTAATTGCAATTGAGGGAGTAAAGGTATTAATCTTTCTTGTGGTGAAGTGGTGGTGTTCTTTAAGCAGAGATAACCACATTGACCTAAATGATCTAGACTTTACAGGACAGTACCCATTGTACATAGAACAGTACAATACAGGAACAGGCCCTTTTGCCCATCATGTCAGTGCCAACTAAGATGCCAATTAAAGCAAATCTTATCAGCCTGCACACGTTTTATACCCTTCTCTTCCCTGCCCAATCATGCGCCGATTTAACTGACTCAGGGTTTAAATCTTCCATCCTTTAAACTTCCATCCTCTTACCTTAACAGATGCTCTCTCGTACTTTACATTTCCACGCTAGGGAACATTCTAACTGCCTACCTTCTCTTGGCATCTCAGAATTTTATATGTTTCTGTTAAGTGTGGAAATTGTCTAGAATCAGGTGCAACATTGTTGTGCAATCATTCCAGTTTGCTTCACTTCTTTTACTCATAGTACTGAAGCAGCTTGGCCTGAAAACCCAGTCCAGTCAAAACATAAATATCCATGCCACATCCAAGGAAAAAGGCATCAAACTGTGTGCTAACATGAAAGTTACCTGCACATTCTCTGTAAGAACATTGTCTGCATGAGGATTTTTTCACAGCAGCATCTGCCCTTCCAAAATCAGTTCTGTAAGCATTTCACTGTGTTCTTCTGCTATGTCCATTGTCCATTTCCATTCCCCTTCTTCAATCCTCTGTCCTCTCTAGAAAATGCCTCCCCATTCTTTTTCCCCATGCTCTTGCAAGCATTTCCCAAGACACATCCTATTGGCTAATTCAACAAGCCTAACTTAATCAACTGAATTTTTATTTTAAACAGCAAAAATGAAGTACTTGATTGTATAATGTAATTTTAAACACTTAGTGCATTGAGAAAATCTGCAGAAAATAAAATACCCAACAGCATAAGTCTATTAATAAAATAATTCATGGTCTTAAACCTCGTTTTGGTCTTATATAAAAAAGCAGAATACTAGAACCATTCAGCAGTAGGCTTCATCTATGAAAAGCAGAGTTAGTATTTCAGATTGATCATCAGAACTAGATTCAAGATTGTTTAATGTCATTTCCAGCATTCAAGTGTAAAGGAAAACAAAATAATTGTTACTCCAGATCTGAAGTAGCAGAAAAAACACTAAGATAAAAACACAATAATTATAACTACATAAGGTTGCTTATACACATTGATTGTATGTTCATAAAGTGACACCAGGTACAGCAAGGTCAGTACATACAATGACTGACAGGAAATGATGTGGTGGTAGTGGGGGTGTGGATGGCTGGGTTAGTGGGTGGAGGTGTTGATCAGCCTTACTACTTGGGGAAACATCACTGGTTTCGAATCTAGTGGTTCTGGCGTGGATGCTACATAGCCTCCTCTCTGATGGGACAGGGACAACCTGTCCATGAGCAGGGTGGATGAGATCTTTCATGATCTTACTGGCTCTTTTCTGGTCC
Organism: Hypanus sabinus; assembly: GCF_030144855.1. NCBI lineage: Eukaryota > Metazoa > Chordata > Chondrichthyes > Myliobatiformes > Dasyatidae > Hypanus > Hypanus sabinus. The sequence continues at coordinate 38,855,268 of NC_082707.1, forward strand.
CTTTCTGTATATGTCCTTGAGGGCAGGAAGGTTGGTGCCAGTGATGCATTGGGCAGTTTTGATCACTTGTTGTAGAACCGTCCTGTCCATCCCAGTGCAGTTTCTGTACCATGCAGTGACGCAGCTTGTCAGAACACTCTCTACTACGCATCTGTAGAAAGACATGAATATAATGTGCATAGTTCAGCTTTCTTCAGCCTCCTCAGAAAGCAGAGTTTTCTTGACCGTGTAGGATATATAATTGGACCACGAGAGATTGTAAGAGATGTGCACTCCCAGGAGTTTGGAACTGCTTGCATTTTCCACTACTGTGCTGCCAATGTAAGGAGTGTGAGTGGTGCAAGTTCTCCTGAAGTCAATAACCAAATCCTTTGTCTTGTTGGCATTGAGGAAGGGGATATTTACCCTGGACCAAGCCTCAGGCTCTTCCACCTCCTCTCTGTAAACTGTCTCATCATAGTCCTCTATTTTTCTAAGCTCCCTGTACCTATCCAAAAGTTTCTAAAAAGACCCTATTGTATCTGCCTCCACTACCGTTACCGGCAGCCCATTCCATGCACTCACCAATGAGTAAAAAACTTACCCCTAACATCTCATCTGTACCTACTCCCCAGCACCTTAAACCTGTATCCTCTTGCGGCAACCATTTCAGCCCTGGGAAAAAGCCTCTGACTATCCACACAATCAACGCCTATCATCTTATACATCTCTATCAAGTCACCTCTCATCCTCCTTCGCTCCTAGGAGAAAAGCCCAAGTTCACTCAACCTATTCTCATAAGGCATGCTCCCCACTCCAGGCAACATCCTTGTAAACCTCCTCTGCACCCTTTCTATGGCTTCCATATCCTTCCTGCAGTGAGGTGACCAGAACTGAGCACAGTATTCCAAGTGGGGTCTGACCAGGGTCCTATACAGCTGCAACATTACCTCTTGGCTCCTAAATTCAATTCCACAATTAATAAAGGCCAATACACCATACGCCTTCTTAACCACAGAGTCAACATGCACAGCTGCTTTGAGCATCCTATGGACTCGGACCCCAAGATCCCTCTGATCCTCCACACTGGCAAGAGATTCACCATTAATACTATGTTCTGCCATCATATTTCGCCTACCAAAATGAACCATTTCACACTTATCTGGGTTGAACTCCATCTGCCACTTCTCAGCCCAGTTTTGCATCCTATCAATGCCCTGCTGTAACCTCTGACAGCCCTCCATGCTATCCACAACACCTCCAAATTTTGCATCATCAGCAAGCTTACTAACCCATCCCTCCACTTCCTCTTCCAGGTCATTTACAAAATCACGAAGAGTAGGGGTCCCAGAACAGATCCCTGAGGCACTCCACTGCTGACCGACCTCCATGCAGAATATAACCCGTCTATAACCATTCTTTGCTTTCTGTAGGAAATGTCCCCTTGGATCCCATGTCTCCTTACATTCTCAATAAGCCTTCTATAGGTTACCTTATCAAATGCCTTGCTGAAATCCTCATCCACTACACCTACTGTTCTTCCTTCATCAATGAGTTTAGTCCCATCTTCAAAAAATTCTATTAGGCTCATAAGGTACAACCTGCCCTTGACAAAGCCATGCTGACTATTCCTAATCATGTTATATCTCTCTAAATATTCATAAATCCTGCCTCTCAGGATCTTCTCCATCAGTTTACCAACCACTGAATTAAGACTCATTGGTCTATAATTTTCTGGACTATCTCTACTCACTTCCTTGGATAAAGGAACAACATCCGGAACCCCCCAATCCCTCGGAACCTCTCCCATCCTGATTGATGATGCCCAGAATATCGCCAGAGGCTCAGCAATCTCCTTCCTCACCCAGAAATCACCCAGTAAAGTTATTGATCCCTTCCTGTTCCCAGCCTCCACCCACACAGACTCAGTAGACAATCCCTCCATGGCGTCCACCTTTTCTACAGCCGTGACACTTTTGTCTTTTGTCTTTTCTTTGTTCTCTCATCCCTCTCATATGTTTTCTGCTCTTGTAACACTTCATAAAACAGCCATAAGCAACAAGTTTTTTGCTTCACTCTTGACTTTTGAAGAACCCAATGATCAGGATTCAATATCTTCCAAATCTTTACTCTGAAAGACAGCTGCAAGCCTCAGCCCCATCTCACAGTGTGTGTGTGTACTGCCAACTGTTGGGGTTCAGTAACCTCGCATATTCCACCATTCCTTGGGTTGTTTGTGTTTATCTTTTTGCAGTAGGATGTGAAGTACAATTTCAGGTGCAAAAAAACTAACTAGCAGGGAACAGGCAAGGTGACAGCATTAATGCAACAACATGAGTTGACTTCATTTGAAGGTGAGAGCATCCTCAGGCCTATCCTCAACAAGAGAAAATCTGCAGATGCTGGAAATCCAAGCAACACACATGAAATGCTGGAGGCAACTCTGCTGCCTGGCCTGCTGAGTTCCTTCATGCATGTTTGTCCTTACTTCTCACATTCTACTTCTCCCTCATCTCACAATATTTTCTGATACATACGTTAAAAGACGACACCTTTTATTTTCCCCGTCTTTGAGAATCTTTTATCCCCACTGAACCTATATACTCTCATTTGGTTCATAGTCATCAATGCCTTAGTAATTTGTATTTGTCTCCATGCTACATACATGATATGAGAAAACCTGCCTGCACCACCACACTAGCAGTCAGTGTGTTCCCGATTAAGTGCCTTGTTGAGCAAGGCACTTAACCACACATTGCTCCAGTCCGCCCAGCTGAAAATAATGGATACCGGCAAACTGCTGGGGGTTAACCGCACGATAGACTGGCGTCCTATCCGGGGGGGGGGGGGGGGGAGTCTCATACTCTCAGTCACTTCACGCCACAGAAACCGGTATAAGCACCGGCCTGATGAGCCTAAAGGCTAGGGACAGACTTTAACTTTTTAACTGAGAATCATTTTACCTTGGGAGGGGTGTCTAAAGCAAATGGCAATGGTAATAAAGATGATGCTGGGGGATCAGAGGGGATCTGAGAGGGATTTTAGTTTTACACAGAAAATGGCTGGAATCGGGAACACACTGACTGTGAGTGTGGTGGTGCAGGCAGGTTTTCACAGATCATGTACAAAGCATCTAGACAAATATAAATTGCTAAGGCATCGATGGCTACGAACCAAATGAGGGTAAATAGGGTCAGTGGGGATAAATACTGTGGTCATCAAGGGCAGGGTGGCTGAAGGACCTGTTTCTGTCCTGTACAAACTTACCTTTGTGTTGTTATACAAATAGCCAAGAACTATAAGTTGTCAAACAGGGTTGATATTAAAAAAAGGACCGAGTGCTTTAGGTTCATATAAGGACACCAGAACAAAGTATACAAAATAGAAGCAAGCTTTGTGCCCTCTGAGGCTGTTCCCCTGTTCATCAGACTTGCCTGATTTTTTGTAAACCTCAGACCATCCTCCAGCACAATCACTTTATCTCTTGACACACTTAAAATCTATAAATTTGGCAATCTGATTGAATGAATTCAATGAACTGGCTTCCATGGGCCCAGATAAAGAATTCTAAAGGCTCATCAACTTCAGGTATTTTTCCACATCTCAGTTCTAGATAGACTTACCAATTTTTTTTTTAAAAGACTCTGATGCCTGGTTCTAGACTCCGCTCCCCAGACAGCATATTTACTGCATCCATCTGTGAAACCTTGCAAGAACAACATGGCCCAGATGACCCGTATACAATTTAGAATTTGGCTTCATGATCATCATGTGGTGAGACACTGATTATGATTGCTTTTGTGCAGTCAATTCATTCTGTTGTCAATGGAGGAGACGAATTGTATGCTGTCCCCTCCAGTGAGAATAAGCAGCCTCTGGAATATCAAAGCAATGGCTCAGACTTCTCGACATTGTGAGAACACAATGACTCTGTTATCACAGAGGGGATAATGGACTGAGTAATGCAAAACTCCTGTACATTATTTTGGAATTCATGAGTCAGCAACAACACGTCATATTGCCCCACAATTGAAACACAAATCCATGCTCTTAAAATGATAACAACTGGGCAGATCACCACTTGAAGGTTCAGAAGAAGATAGTGATCTAGAAGCTTTTAGTCCAACTTATGGGACTGTAGCAGAACCTATTCCACATGCTAATGACCGTGTAGCTACACTGGATTCTGTTAGTCCCAAGTAAAGATACACCAGGCAGCAATAGAAGGTGCCAGAGGGAACTGGACATATCTGATTGCATTTAAAAAAAACACTAACAGAGCTCTGGAAGAACTCAGTGGTTTGAGCAACACCTGTGGAGTCAAAAGATACACAGTATGTTATTTCAAATTGAGAGCTCTGCATTATGACTGGGAGGGAAGAGGAACGATGCCAGTATACAGCAAAGGGAGGAAGGGGCAAGATAGAGCCTGCTTTGGGAGATCAGATCTGGAGTGCTGGAAGGTGGGGAGATGAAACCATATGGGGGAGCAGAGATGGTGGAGTGGATGAGTATTATGGGAGAAGAAGTCTAGGTAGAAATCTGAGTGTGCGTGGGAGAAGAATACTGGGACGTGGGTTACCTGAAATTGGAAAATTCTATGTTCATGCCTTCATGAGCTGCAAGTTAACCCAAGCAGAATGTGAGATGCTGTTTTCCAGTTTGGGCCTGCCCTCTCTGTAGCAGTGTGGGGTGTAGCTATGGAAAGGAGAGTTAAAATGAGGTGCAATTGGAAACTTGAGATGACAGTCACCCAGGTTTGAAGAGGTGCAGCTGAGTCTCTACCTCACTTGATAGGTCTGCTTTGGACTGGATAGTGGCGAGGGAGGGGTTAAAGAGACAGGTGTGGAATCTCCTTCTGTTGCCAAGGGAAGTAACACTGAGTTGGGTGGGAAGGAATGAGCAGACCAGGGAGTCACACAAAGAGTGGTTACGGTACTCTTTTCCGTCATTCACATCATTCCCCAATATCTCCCCCAATGCCCCCACCCACCCCCCAAACTGTTTTAGGTTCTACCAGCCCTCATCATATCCCTCCCTCACAGTCTTTCCTCTTCCCTCTTAATTCCAACGTAGGGTCCAGACCCAAAATGTCAATGTACACCATTTGCCTTCACAGATGCTGCTGAACTCTGAGTTCTTCTGGTGTTTTGATTCTTTTTGCTCCGGATTCCAGCATCTGCAATCTCTTTTGTCTTTTCTACAGTTTTTTGTTGATTGGCAGTTAATTCTGTAATTCATCAGAATAATCCATTCAATTTGATCTGGCATCTACTCAACCTATCCTTTGTGGGTTGGTGAATGTTATAACCTGTAAACACTTGTTAAGTGGAACTCTAATCTCAGAAGACACCATGGTGTATAGAATTGAGCAATTTGTTGTGTTTGACTGCTCTGGGTTGCCACAGAGCTGTTTTCCTTAAACTTCCAGTAGGGGGAGATAGGAAGACATAAAGATTAGTGCCTCCATAAATAATACACATGATTCAGTCTCCCTGTCTGCCTTTAATTACAGTGTACTCTCAGGCATCCACATTCCATGGGGATGTGGGTTGCTGGTTGCATGAACATGATGTTTGTTGGCTTCTGAATGACTAAAACAATACTTACAATAGTTAGCAGAGGAGGGAGGAGTGTTACAGATTAATTTGTGTTCATAAGTAATACTGATAAATGAGATGGCAACAGGCAGAAAAAAATCCACCTGCTTTGTCTCGTCGTCTTTCTCCAGCTCTCCCTTTCCACCTTCTCCACATTCTTGTCTTCATCCTTTTTCTGCTTTTGCCCCTCTTCCTGGTGGTCATCAAGCTGGAGCTACATAATGGCAAGGACGTGCAGCACAGAGCAGGCCAAGACACCTGCTGATGGCCGTTTTCATACACACTGCAAAGGTTTTTCAGGCAGCAGAATCCGATTCGGATTCATATTTAGATTTATTTCTCACACGTACAGTGAAATGTGGCACTTGCGTTAATAGCCAACACACCCGAGGATGTGCTGGGTCAGCCCGCAAGTATCGCCACACATTCTAGCGCCAAGATAGCATGCCCACAATACTCAGCAAAACAATACAGAACACAACAAACTACAAAACAGCAAAAACAAGGCAAGTCCCTATCCTTCCTCTCACCCACCCACAGACACGAACAGTCCTCCAGCTCCAGGACAGGCCTCTGTGCTTCTAGTCACCTGCTCACACAGGTATCTGATCCTGAGACCCTCTGATCTGGGACAGCCTGATATCCATGGATGGTGAAAGTTCAAACGTCAAAGTAAATTTATTATCAAAATACATATAGTTCACCATATACAGTTGTTACTGTGGAGATATCGGGCATAGACTGTATGATCACCCATCATTTGGATGGTCATTGGTCATTGCTCATCTCCAGCTTTGCACATGGCAGCAACAAAATGAGTTGAATGCAGGCTATGGCCTCACCAGAAGCTAGCAATACTTGGGAATCTGCAAGAAGCTATGCGATGCAGTTAGTTCTCCTTGAACAGAACATTGCAGGATGTTACACATGTCCAGTGCATAAATATTAATTTCTATGTCACCCACTGCAATGTGATCCTCACCCTAACATGAGGATACATGTATGACTGGATTTGATGGCTGATTTAATCATGTTTTCCCTTCTAGAAGCACATATCATGGAATTGTACAGCAAGAAAACAGGCATTTTGGCACACTGTATTTTTGCCAGCCATCAAGTACTATCTATACTGTTCCCATTTTTCAACACATGCCCCCTTGGCTGTTTCAAGTGCTCATCTGAATACTCCTTTAATGGAAGAATGCTTGCCTCCATTTTATCAAGGAGGTTATTGCAGATTTCAATCATCATCTCCATGAAAAAAGTTGTTCCTCAAACCCCACCCCTTCTAAACTTCTTACCCCTGATCTTAAGCCAATGATCTCTGGTTCTGCTGTGGGCGATGTTTCTGAGTATCCACCTCTCTAAGCTCCCTTCGTTATTGTATGCTTTTATCAGGTCTTCCCTCAGCACTCTGCACTTCAAGGGAAACTAATCCAGCCCTCCAGTCTCTCTGGGTGAGTCTCCTTTGCACTGTCCCCATTGCAATCATGTCCTGCCTGTGGTGCGGTAACTGGAACTATTTACACTACACCAGCTGTGGCCGAACCAACGTTTTATAACATTGCACCTCACCTTCTCCCTCTGATACTTCATGTCGCAACAAATAAAGGAAATGTCTTCTTAACTACTTTATCTATTTTTGTTACAATCTTCAAGCAGAATTTCAACATGTGAATTGTGTATTCTTTAGTTCTTTCTGGAATCCTACCATTGATTGCCTATACTCTAACTTTATTAGTCTTTACAAAATACATCAACTTTAATTTATCAGAAGTGAATTATATTTTCCTTTGTGAACAGAGCAAACTCATCAATATTGTCTTTCTTCATTATCAACGCCACCACCTGTTCGCTTGTCATCTCACACAGTCTACTCTCACATCCAGATTGTGAACGTATGTAACAAACAGTAAATGTCTCAACACTGATCCTGGTGTCTAGCACCAATCACAAAACTAACTCATCTATTATCCTCTGCTTCCTATGACCAAGCCAATTCAAATCCAGACTAGGAACTGTTCCCCATCCCATGGCTTGTACACTTTACACCACTTTTACCTTTAGGACATCGTCAAAATCCTTACTGAAATTTATGCTGTTATCAGTACACTTAGTTACCTCATTGGGAAAAAAATAGATTATTCTTACTGATTATCCATTTTCTAACTGGCATGTAGTCCTGAGTTATCTTGACAGAATCCTAGCTGAAGACTGGTGAGCTGACAATTACTGAGAATGCTTCTCGATGGTTATCATTCTGCTGACATTTGACAATGGAACGATGATGCAGTCATTTGGTAAGGTGGATCTATCCTGTTGTGCTGGTGTGGGTTAACTAATAATACAGATGTGGAGCACAGCACTAGAAGCAGCACATTGTCAAGGTCATCTGATTGAAATTGGTTGAAAGCATCTTTGAACAACATAAGAACATAAGAAATAGGAGCAGGAGTAGGCCATCCAGCCCATTGAGCCTGCCCCGACATTCAATAAGATCATGGCTGATCTGCCCATAAACTCAGCTCCATCTACCTGCCTTTTCCCCATAACCCTTAATTCCATCACTATGTGAAAACCTATCTAACTGTTTCTTAAATATACTTAGTGAAGAAGCCTCAACTGCTTCCCTGGGCAGGGACTTCCACAGATTCACCAGTCTCTGGGAAAAACAGTTTCTCCTCATCTCCATCATAAATTTTTTCCCCGAATCTTGAGGCAATGTCCCCTAGTTCTAGTCTCACCTACCAATGGAAACAACTTTTCTACTTCTATCTTATCTATCCCTTTCAAAATTTTGTATGTTTCTATAAGATCCTCTCTCATTCTTCTGAATTCCAGAGAGTATAGTCCCAGGCGACTCAATCTCTCCTCACAGGTTAACCCCTTCATCCCTGGAATCAACGTGGTGAACCTCATCTGCACTGCCTCCAAAGCCAGTTTATCCTTCTTCAAGTATGGAGACCAGAATGGCACACACAACTTGCTTTTCTTTTAGAGACTGCATGTTGCAGAAATGCAATGCTTTGATCTGGTTCATTGATTAAGGGATTGCTCAGCCCTGACTAAAACAGCACCAAGAATTTAGAAAGTAAACACAAGGAAATCTGCAGATGCTGGAAATTCAAGCAACACACTCAAAATGCTGGTGGAATGCAGCAGGCCAGGCAGCATCTATAGGAAGAAGCACTGTCGAAGATTCAGGCCGAGACCCTTCGTCAGGACTAACTGAAAGGAAAGATAGTAAGAGATTTGAAAGTAGGAGGGGGAGGGAGAAATGCGAAATGATAGGAGAAGACCGGAGGGGGTGGGGTGAAGCTAAGAGCTGGAAAGGATCATGGGACAGGAGGCCTCTGGTGCTCCCCTCCCCCTGTCTTTCTCCCTAGGCCTCCCATCCCATGATCCTTTCCCTTCTCCAGCTTTGTATCCCTTTTGCCAATCACCTTTCCAGCTCTCAGCTTCACCCCACTCCCTCTGGTCTTCTACTATCATTTCACATTTCCCCCCTCCTATTTTCAAATCTCTTACTATCTTTCCTTTCAGTTAGTCCTAACGAAGAGTCTCGGCCCAAAACGTTGACAGTGTTTCTTCCTATAGGTGCTGCCTGGCCTGCTGTGTTCCACCAGCATCTTGTGTGTGTTACCCAAGAATTTAGGATGTCTTAATCTAATGTTGATCTTCAACAAGTTGGATATCATTTTCAGGTGCACCTTCCTGTTTCTGATATGCTCCATATAGTCCTCTTTAAATTAAGCTGGCCTATCAGGCTTGTTGGTATGTCACCAAAGACCAGCAAATTTTGAATTATTTGGAAACAGCTCCTTCCCCTCTGCCATCAGATTTCCAACTGGCCCTTGAACACAAACACTCGATTCCACTATTTATTGTTGTAATTGATCATAATTTTTTTATGGTTTTGCACTGTAGTATGTCTGTATAATAAGTTTCTTGACTTACAGTATGTCAGTGACAATAAGGGTGATTCTGACTCAGTTAGTGATATGTATGCCAGTAGCCACTCACTATAATTCCACATTCCATTCCATGTCATGATGAGGCCACACTTAGGCTGGAGGAACAACACCTTATATTCTGTCTGGATAGCCTCCAACCTGATGGCATGAACATCGATTTCTCAAACTTCCAGTAATGGCCCTGGCATGTCTCTCCCCTGGCCCCACCTTCAGCATTTCCTATCCCCTTGCTCCTCTCTGACTTTATCTCCTTGCCTGGCCATCATTCTCCCCTCACCCCAGTGCTCCCCCTTCTTTCTTTCTTCTATGACCTTCTGTTCTCTCCTATTGGACTCTTCCTTCTCTAGCCCTGTATCTCTATCACGAGTTAACTTCCCAGCTCTTTACTTCACTCCTCCTCCTTCCCCCCCCACCCATGTTTCACCCATCACCTGAGTTTATCCCCTCCCTCCCCCCACCTTTTAACTCTACCCTTCATCTTTTTTTCTCCAGTCCTGCTGAAGGGTTTCAGCCCGAAACAACAACTGTACTCTTTCTCATCCAGGGGTCGGCAACCTTTACCACTGAAAGAGCCATATGGACCCGTTTCCCACAGAAAAGAAAACACTGGGAGCCACAAAACCCGTTTGACATTTAAAATGAAATAACACTGCATACAATGTTTTTTTTGCCTTTATGCTATGTATAAACAAACTATAATGTGTTGCATTTATGAAATCCTGCAGAGAAAACGGAATTACATTTCTGCATGCAACAAAAATATTTTGAACTCTGAAAAAAAGACGTTGGGTTGAAGGTTACTTTTAAGTAAAATACTCAATGTCTATTTGAGTCCTTCCTGAATTTATGAAAAACGCCAAACTTAAATTTTCCGCCAGCAGCAAACCAAAAATAACGTCAGCCAGCTGTCAACCTGAAACATAAAAGGACTATTTCACTGAACAATGAAAAAATATGAATATATGTAAAATAATAGGCAATTAAAATATTTATCATACTTGGTTAATGGGATTTCTGCTCCTGGACCTCAGCGCACAGCGTCTGCACATCAGGGCTGTATGACATCACCTTCATCTTTACACAGGATCGCAAGCCGTCATCTGTGAGGCGTGCGCGATGTTTGTTTTTAATAAAGTTCATGTTGGAGAACACCTGCTCACATACATATGTGGATCCAAAGATCGACAGGACTCCAAGCGCGTACTTTTTAATGTTTACATAAATGTCGGGGATAGCATTCCATGTTTCGAACACAAGTTTGTCCGTTTGGGGAGGTTTTCAATATCACTCCATCTGAGCAAGAACGGCCTTCTGACGGGAAACCTCTTCAAGGTCTGCTGTCAAGCGTCTAAACTTGGACACCCATATGTCTTTGTCGGCTGTGTCGGCCAGTTCCATCACAAGATCAGGTTGACTCACACCTGCCAATGCAGTCGTATTCAGTAGGGATGGATCGATGCTTAGGGGAGTGGCGGGTGTCAGGCATTGGCAGTGGTGCCATATTAATAGCAATAAAAAACACTTTGTAGCGGTGTGCTACATGCAGCGCTAAAACAACGACACGGAGTCGGTAAACTGCAGTCAAAGATAACTCTATTCGAACTAAACAGCCTTGCTTTTTAGCCTCCCTCAACCCTCCCCCCTGTGGGTGCGGATGCTCCAAAAGACACTTACTCACAAACCCCCGTAGGCTATCTCCCTTAGCCGGAACGCTGGCTAATTGTGAGCCGGTTCGGATGTGCCAGGAAATGGGTCGCCACAACGTTTTATTTAAATTGTACAAGATCACCATAATCTTCAAATTTAGAATTACATTTCAAAAACTAACAAACTAACATAAAATACATTTTAATTAAATACTCACCATTTATTTTCCAAAGCCACAGGGAGCCGCAGCACAGAGATGAAAGAGCAGCATGTGGCTCCGGAGCCGCGGGTTGCTGACCCCTGCCATAGATGCTGCCTGGCCTGCTGAGTTCCTCCAGGATTTTGTGTGTTGCAGCAACATGCATACTTTTAGATTACGACATGTGACAGAATACAAATCTTCTGCTGATGTTATATTTTTCCCCAAACTTATCCAGTTAACTAAAGTTAAAACTGATATCTGCCATTGTGGTATTTGAACGTCTATCTCCAGATTATTAAAACAGGCTCCGCAATAAAAATCTAGTAAGGTAAATATAGTGCTGTCAACATCCAACAGCCTTCCACAGGGAGACTGGCTATTTCACCAAGTATTGAGACATTTGTCTTGTAAATGATGGTCTGAAGTACAATCCCAGAAAAAAAAGAGGTTAAATAGCAAAACAGTGAGAGTGTTCTGTGGGAATACTGTGGTGCTGAGTGGCTCCAAATAAGAATGTGGTTTATTATCACTGACACAAGTGGTGAAATTTGTTCTTTTGTGGTAGCAGTACAGTGCAAGTAAAACAAATTATCGTAAGATACAAAAATAAAAATAAACATTGCAGATGAGCAATAGTGAGGTGGTTTTCCTGGGTTCATGAACCATTCAGAAATCTGATGGCAGAGGGGACAAAACCATTCCTAAAACAATGAGACTGGGCCTTCAGGCTCCTGTAACTCCTCCCTGATGGTAGTAGTGAGGAGTGAGTATGTCCCAGAAGGGGTGGGTCCTTCATGATGAATGCCACCTTCTTGAATCACTGCCTTTGGAAGATGTCCTTGATGGTGTGGAGGCTTGTGCTTGTGATGGACCTGGCTGAGTTCTTAACCATCTGAAGCCTCTTATGGATCAGTGCGCATTGGCACCACTTTACTAGATGGTGATGCAGCCAGTCAGAATGCTCTCCATGGTACATCTGTAGAAATTTGCTGGAATCTATGGTGACATACCAATTTTCCCCACCTAACGATTGTCTGCATCATTATGGTGGCTTGAGGAAAAGCAGATAAACATTATGTCTGGGACTGGTTTTAAGAATTTAATATGACCTGATATTTTAGACACGCAGCTCTGCAGCAGATGTAAGAACATATTAAGAGATTAGCACAAGAGATCCTACAGATGCTGGAAATCCAGAATGACTCAAACAAAATGCTGGAGGCAGCATCTATGGAAAGGAATAAAGAGTCAATGTTTCACGCCAAGATGCTGATGAAGTATCTCAGCCTGAAACATTGTCATTTTATTCTTTTCCATAGATGCTGCGTGACCTGCAAAATTCCTTCAGCATTTTGTGTATGGTAAGAGAAACCTTTGTGAATATTAGCAAAGATGCGTAGATGGAATGATCATTTCTAATTTCAGTTTTTGATGTTGTTGTTCTGCATCCATGGGTCAGCTTGAGATTACACAATGGAAACAGATTAACTTCTTTACCATAGTTTCTCAAGATTTATGATATTTATAACCTTCAAGAAAATCCCAGAGATCTTCAGAATTCATGCTTTTAGGATATTGAAAATGTTTTTGATTTTACTTTTTTTGATACAAAGTCAATTACTGAAGACCAGGCCTATTCAAAAGTACACAATATTGTATTTTGGTGGTGGTTGATTGCAGATATAGGAGGATTTCTATGGGTTCCAGCTCATGTAGGGGTGAAGGGGAATGAGAGGGTGGATGAGTTGGCAAAGAGGGCATTAAAGAAAGAAAACATTAGTATCAGTAAAGCAGAGGCTAAGTGTGTAATCATTCAAATGTGGCAAGAAAGATAGGACAGAGAGGGGAAGGGGAGGCATTTATATCAAATACAAATGAGTGTTACAGGTACTAGGGTAGGCAGTGGATACAGAAGAGAGGAAACTGTGTGGACTAGGTTAAGGCTGGGGCACTGTGCTCTAAACAAAACATTGAGAATGATAGGGAAACACCAGACAGGATTGTGTGAGGAATGTCAGGAAGAGGAGTCAGTAGAACATGTAATTCTGAGTTGCAGGAAGTATAGGACACAGAGTGAGATGATGAGAATTAATCTAAGGGAAATGGGGGTGCAGGAATTTGCATTAAAAGGGTTACTGGGCATGGGTGAGAGGGCATAGGTCAAGGTACTTTTAGCTTTCTTAAGGGATACGGGGGGTTTTTATAGGATATGATGGATAAGCAGGAATAGGGTACTGGGATGGCCAAAGGAGGAAGGATAAAGTGTAGATTAGGGTGTGTGTGAGTGCGAGAGTGAAAGTGAGAGAGAGAAAAATGGGTGAAAGGGTTTAGAATGTAAGTCTATCGTCTGCTCTACACCCTGGAACAGGAGGTGGTGGTAAAACACCATTAAGCTGGGTGTCAACAGCCGTAAAACAAGAAGAAGAAGGGAGGAATGTATTCACAATTGTGTAGGAATATCAAGAGGAAGTTCTGTACTGATAAAAAACAAGAATATATCAAGATGTCACACTTCACTAAAGAATGTAATACTGCAGTTAAGCCAATTATATTTATATTTAAGTCCAAGAGGCCAATAGGTATGGAAGGCATGAAAATAATTTTTAACTTGGCCAATTCATTAGCTACTTACTTCTGGGTTTGCTCAGATCTCAACTCCATTATCAAAACCAAAATTTCTGCATAATCTTCAAACTTTCTGCATAAACACTCAAAGAGTTGAACTGCACGTGCATGTAACGAGAGCTGTATAACTCATCTCCTTCTACCTTAGATCACGAATTTATCAATCACCCCTGCTGTTAACCACTTCTGGAGGTCCAAGACACCAACTTCTACAAAGACAGGATCCGAATGCTCCACGACCACTGGACTAAGTGTGTAAATGTAGAAGGGGTCTATATTGAAAAATAAATGTGTTCGGTTTTCCAAAATAGACTCCTTCTACCTTAGGCCACAAACTTATCAATCACCCCTCGTACTCTACAGGCAGGAGGAAAGGGAAGAAGAGTGAATATTTTCAGCATCTTCATATTTTACCTGAATAGTTGGTTTTCTGAAGAAGAACTGAATGGATTTCAGAAGTTCAACATCTTAACAATTCCCAACATGAAAGCTGTTGGGGTCAACAAGGATCAGGAGACTGATACTGTAATCACTGCTTTTCATTGCAAGAACGGCTAGGGTCCTGGTTAAGTGCTTTACAAAATACATAATACAGAAGGGTTGTTGATGAAATTATTCAAATAACTTCTCCATCCATTCACAAATCTGAGATCTGCACTGAAATTACCTTAAAGAAACTTACTGACCACCAGTATCGTAGGATGTATTGAACTATTTGTATCCCAAATGCCTGAAAAGAATGTTCGTAAGGAACATCAAAACCAAAAGGAGAATTAAAGCTAAGCAGAATATAATGCATCTTTAAGAAATTTGATACTCTCTGCAGTACAGATTTCCCATACAATGAGCTACAAGACAAAATGCACAGAACTGTTTTATGAATTGTGAGGAATGAAAAAGAGGTCACTGTCAATATTGATATTAATGCAGCAGCAGTAGCAAACATACAGTAGTTGTCTGAGTGGTTCTGGAAGCTCTCAATTATGAGGTTCACCAGAGCCCTGACTATCACCACTGGATATTTAGGTGTCAAACCTGACTTGTCTCAAGATGAACCTGTCTGGGGCTTTAACTTGTATTGCTTGATTCCCACTGGCAAATTATTAGCTAAAAGTATGTAATCCAGGAAGTAATTTTTAAATGTAGTTATTATGTATAGGTGTATATAATTAGGCATACAATTGGAGAGGCATTTTCAGGTATATTTGAGAGAATAGGCAGAATCCAAAATGTAATTGATGGGATAGATCTGAGAGCTCACATAGACTCAATGGGCTGAATGACCTCCTTCTATGTCAGGTGCAAATAATAAATATGAAATGAAAATTAACAGAAATTAACTTTCTAAAGCAACTGTGTGTGTTTTAGTGCAACTACTATGTTTTTATTTTTGCTCTAAAACTCTTATGTATTGCAACAACTGAGGTTTTGGTAAAGGAGCACAAATGTATCTCATTGTCTTGCTCTGATTGCTGGAATACACTGAGGTGATATCTTCAGGAGTTTGGAGTCTATAAGCATCCAATGTAGAAACGTTTGTGCACCTGTGCATACTGACTTGAAACACTGGGGCCATTGGAGGAAGGGAATGATCTGGGAAATAGAATCATGTCAATAATTTGTTCCAAGCAAGTAATATTTAAATTTTCCCTGAGAAGTGAAAGAATCAGGGATGGTGGACTCCCATGGACCAAAGGCACCACTGCAAGTTTGACCTCTTTGTGCTGTGCCCAAGTGGATGGATGTTCAGAAGACCTGGAAGCACAGACGTGTGACTGTCTACTTAGGGGATCAGCAGTGGAGATGGTCATGAGCTATTGATACTTGGGTGTTAACATATTGGACAAACTCTCCTGGACCTAGCACATAGATGCAGTCAGAAGGAAGACATATCAGTATGTTTTTTTTTTCTTTCTTAAGATGTTAAGGAGGTTCAGCTTGTCACCCAATACTTTAACTGACTTCTACAGATGTACTGTTGGAGGATTTCTGACTGAATGTTTCGGGGTCTGGTGCAGGACAATTTGAATGGGCATGGAACATAATGACATAATCACTGCAGTACAACAACACTTTGATCACTGTGCACTAAAATGGATTTTGTTTTTTTAATTTTCATTCCAGGACGAAGGAGATGCCTTCCTTTTTTAAACAAAGGGGCTTCCCTTCTTCCACCATCAACTCTGCTCTCAAACGCATCTCTCCCATTTCCTGCACATCTGACCTCACCCCATCTACCCACCACCCCACTTGGGATAGGGTTCCCCTTGTCCTCACCTACCACCCCACCAGCCTCCGGGTCCAACGTATAATTCTCCATAACTTTTGCCACCTCCAACGGGATTCCACTGCCAAGCACGTCTTTCCCTCCGCCTCTCTTTCTGTTTTCTGCAGGGATCGCTCCCTACACAACTCCCTTGTCCACTCATCCCCCCCCCCATCCCTTCCCACCGATCTCCCTTCTGGCACTTATCCTTGCAAGCGGAACAAGTGCTACACCTGCCCTTACACTTCCTCCCTCACCACCATTCAGGGCCCCAGACAGTCCTTCCAAGTGAGGCGACACTTCACCTGCAAGTCGGCTGGTGTGGTATACTGCGTCTGGTGCTCCTGGTGTGGCCTTTTATATATTGGTGAGACCCGGCGCAGACTGGGAGACCGTTTCACTGAACACCTATGTTCTATCCGCCAGAGAAAGCAGGATCCCCCAGCGGCCACAGATTTTAACTCCACGGCTCATTCCCATTCTGATACGTCTATCCATGGCCTCCTCTACTGTCAAGATGAAGCCATACTCAGTTTGGAGGAACAACTCCTTATATACCGGCTGGGTAGCCTCCAACCTGATGGCGTGAACATTGACTTCTCTAACTTCCGTTAATGCCCCTCCTCCCCTTCTTACCCCATCTTTGATATATTTAGCTTTTTTCCCCCCTCTTTTTTTTTCTCTCTTTCTGCCCATCACTCTGCCTGTTCTCCATCTTCCTGTGGTGTTCCCTTCCCCCTTTCTTTCTCCCTAGGCCTCCCATCCCATGATCCTTTCCCTTCTCCAGCTCTGTATCCCTTTTGCCAATCACCTTTCTGGCTCTGAGCTTTACCCCACCCCTTCCAGTCTTCTCCTATCATTTTGCATTTCCCCCTCCCTCTCCTACTTTCAAATCTCTTACTATCGTCCTTTCATTTAGCCCTGATGGAGAGTCTCGGCTCAAAACGTCGACAGCGCTTCTCCCTATAGATGCTGCCTGGCCTGCTGTGTCCCACCAGCATTTTGTGTGTGTCACTTGGATTTCCAGCCTCTGCAGATTTCCTCATGTTTGTTTTTTAGTGTGCTCTTTCCCGTAAAAACTGTACAATTTATGTTTAGAATACTTTTCCTTCAAATGCTTATGTGGCTGTGATGCCTCTGCAAGTATTTTTTCATTGTATCTGTTCATACACGTACTTTTGTATATGACAAAAAACTTTGAATTCAGTTGAAATACTAAATTACTCTTAATCTTTCTGCAATGAGATATCATGTACTGAAACCCTCCTCTGCCAAGGTGATTCACTGTGCACAGCTCGATGGGTACTGGTGGAATTCTGTTCATTCAAGGTAAGCTCCTGCTATATCCGTTCCTCTATTCCACAAGAACACAATAAAGTAGCAGTAGAACTGGGCCACCTTGCCCCTCAAGCCTGCCTTCTCATTCAGCTTGACCGAGGCTCATCTTTGCTGCCCTCAACCCCAATGACAGTACCTCGTAACCCACAATTCAATGGTTTTTCTAATATTTATCTACTTCCACTTATCTAATGATTTGGCCATCTAAACCCAATAATCTCAGGAGTTCATATCAATGGGAGTTACTTTGTGAAGGCGCACCACAATTATAGAGTTATGCAGCATAAAAAAGACTATTCAGTCCATCAGACTAATGCCAACCATAATGCCTAATCTATATTTAGGCTTGCCTCTCTAAGTCCAACCCTACGTCTTTGTTATGAGTGATGGAAATGGTAAAGCCAGGCAAAGGGCTCTGGTGAAGCTGTATAGGCCAATGCCCTTTATAGTCAGTTACAGAAGTGTTGATGAACTCCAACCATACCATCAACTTCAGAGGATGAGGGAGACAGGAGGTCATCAATGTCCTCTGCAGCACTGGGAGCTAAGCACCCAAGTAAGTATATTTATTCTTTTTTTTCCATATTTTATTTAAATTTTTGAAGAAATATAAGGACTCCATTAATACAACATTTGATACATACCGGAAAAAACTAATTCAATACATTGACTCCAAGAGAAAAAGGATCACCTATCCCAAAATATAAGAGACAGAAGGAAGAAAGGAGAGAAGAAACAAAAGAGTAGGCATCCAGCTCTCAGAGTCAGTTTAAAATGCAAATTTAAGAAACTAGGTTATAATAAGGGATATATTAATTTAAAAGAATTAAAATAAATAAATTAAACAATCCAGGCATTTAAATAATCCAAATATGGTTACCAGATCTCAATGAACATAGCGTATCCATTCCTAAGGGCTTAGGTAATCTTCTCAAGGGGTATACAACTTGGCATTCCACCTGGCTATGTATGAAACTCCACTCCTTTTGGATAGATTTGGGGGAGGTATTGGGAAAGATTCTGGGGATGGATTTCCCTCTAGACCCAGAATTGTTTCTCCTGGGGAATTTAGCAGTTTTGAAAGCTGGCCTCCCCAGGAATAAATCCAAATTTATCAAAATTGCACTATCAGTAGCCAGGAAATGCTTAGTGGTAACATGGAAATCCGATTCCCTGGTACATATTGATCGTTGGAATAAAGAAATGCAAAGAAGTATTTTTATTCTTAACCTATATTTAAAGTAATTGCCTTAATTTGTCACATACACAGCGAAACCTTGAAGAGTGAAATCTGTCATTTGCATCAAATCAAGATAAAGTTTACAGATTCAGGTTTATTTATCACGTGTACATCAAAACACACAGTGAAATGCATTATTTGCATTAACAACCAACGAACTCAAGGATGTGCTAGGGTATGCCCCCCCCCCCCACCAAGTGTCACCACACATTACGGCGCCAATAGAGTATGCCGACAATAATTGGCAGAACAACACAAGCAACATAATTTCAACAGCAAAATCAGCTCCCTTCCTATCTCTCCCCATACACATACACATTCCTTTAATCCCAGGACATTGCATCTTCTTCAGCTCCAGCCTCCAGCAAGGAAAGTGCTGGGAACTGCCTGCAAGTGTCACCACATTTCTGGTGCAAATATAGCATGCCAACAAATTACTAACCCTAATCCTAATCATACATCTTTGGAAGGTGGGAGGAAACAGAGCACTAGGTGAAAATACATGTAGTGACTGAGATACTGACAACATCTTCGAAAACACAGAGCTTCATTCAGAAGTGCATTGAAGGTGTTGCTCCTCAAAAATTGGTCCAAGCCTACCCAAACCAGAAGCCTTGGATAAATAGTTCAGTGTGTGTTGCTCTCAGTGCAAGGGATAAAGTCTTCGCCTCTGGAGACCAACAGGAGCTCAAGAGATGCCACTATGATGTGTGTAGAGCCATCAAGGTGGGCAAAATGGCAACACAGGGACAAAATCCAGTCACAACTCTGTAACAATGACACACACAGCGTATGGCAAGGACTGCACCTATTGTGGACTTCAAGAGGAAACACAACAGTACAGCCAATATTGTCGCCTCTCTCCCAGATGAGCTAAATGTTTTATTATGCTCAATTCAAGGTTGATTGGACTAAACCCCCAAGGAGAGCCGCGAACAAGACCTGCACCTATTGGAGTATAAAAGTTGAATTATTTGCTGTGTAATCAAAACTATGTAGTCAGCTTGCTATGCTCAGTTGAGTTTGCTATTTGCTATGCATGTAACCTAAGAATGTAAAAGACAATGGTGTGTTAGAGGAAGCTAAGAGATGTAAATTATGTAATCTGAGTTTGCTATTTGCTATGCATGTATCCTAAGAATGTAAAAGACAATGGCATGTTAGAGGAAGCTAAGAGATGTAAATTATGTAATCTAAGTTTGCTATTTGCTGTGCATGTACCCAATTTAGCAGGAGAATGAAATATTAAGAATGTAGAAGACAATGGTGTGTTAACGAGAGGTAGTTAAGAGATGTAGATTAGAACACGATTAAGTCACGAAGTATTAAGAATGCAAACTTGCTATTTGCTAGAGAATGAAATTTTAGGAATGTAAAAGACAATGGCGTGTTAATGAGAGGTAGCTAAGAGATGTAGATTAGAACATGTATGTGTGGTACCTGTGATACGCAACTATAGCAACTGGACCAGGAGATTGCCATAAAAAATGCTGTGTTCAAAGATCGGTGGGCAATCAGCGACTAGCTCAATGACCGTCTCAGCTTTGATTTGCAAATTAAAGTTTAACCCTTCTTGAAGAATCTTCTGCGGCTCCTGGTCATTTGTGAGGCACGAAAAACCACGACACACCCCGGTCATTTCCGAAGCTGAGGTACATAGAACATTCCAACGTGTCAACAGTTGCAAGGCAGCGTAGCTGGACAGCATCCCCGGGTCGGTCCTCAACTTGTTTTCGGAACAGCTGGATGGTGTGTTTATGGATATTTTTAATCTCTCCCTCTCCCGGGTGCAGTGACTTTCTGTTTCAAACCATCCATTATTGCCCCTGCATCTAAGTAAACCAAGGTAGCATGCCTGAACAATTGTGAACTATGTCACACTCATCTCAATTATAAGCAAATACTTTGACAGGATGGTTAAAGGCTACTTCTGCAGCTTGCTACCACCCACACTGGACCCCCTACAATTCCCATACTGATGGAGCTGGCCTACTGACGATGCCATAGCTGCATCACTACACACCAACCTCACTCACCTGGAGAAGAGGGATGCATTCTTTAGAAAGCAGTTGGACTATAGTCCAACATTCAACACCATAATTCCCTGCAGACTTGAGAGGAAGCTCAAAGACCTCGGCCTGCACCCCACCTTGTGCAGCTGGATCCTAGACTTCCTATCAGATCGCCAACAGGTGGCAAGAATGGGCTCCCTCACCTCTGCCCCTCAACACGAGGCACTTGTCCCAAGTCCCCTCCTGCATTCAGTTTGCACCCACAACTTTACTGCCACACACAGCTCCAATCTGCTAATAAAATTTGCAGATCGGTCTTATTTCTAGTGGCAACAAGATAGCCTACAGAGGAGGCTAACACAATGGCGCCAGGATAACACCCTCAAGGTCCAAAAAAAAGGAGCTGGCTGTGGATTACAGGAGGAACAGAGACAGGCTTGGCCCAATCAACATCAATGGGTCTGCAGTTGAGAGGGTGAGTAGTTTCAAGTTCCTCAGTATACACATCACCAAAGATCTCATCTGGACTGTACACACCAGCCATGTGGCATAAAAAAAGTACAACAACATCTCTTCCACCTCAGGCAACTGAAGAAGTTTGGCATGGCCCTGAAGTCAAGACCTTCTATAGGGGCACCATTGTGAGTATCCTGACTGGCTCTGTCACCACCTGGTATAGGAACTGCATCAACACAGATCGCTGGGCACTGCAGAGAGTGGTACTGACAGCCCAGCACATCTGTGGATGTGTACTTCCCTCCAGTGAGGATATTTAAAGCAGCAGATGAGTAGGGGCAGCATGGAAAATCATCAGGAAAACCAGTCACCTCAACCATAAGCTGTTTCAGCTGCTTCTGTCTGGCAAACAGTACTGTAGCATTAAAGCCAGGACCAACAGCTATGGAACAGTTTCTTTCTACAAGCCATTAGACTTAAAAATCCACATTTCCAACCCTCTCCTCTGCATGTGAGTCCTCACAGATAACGCATATGAACACTGGTGCCTTAGTTCAACACAGTAGTCCCATTTTTTTTTATTTGTTTTTTGCTGATCACTGTCCCTTCAACAGCCCTCAATTCTTGGCCCAATAGGAGCAATTTATAGTTGCTAACAATCTGTCAGCCAGCACACCTTCGGCATGTTGGAGCATAATGCTATTTAGTTTGCTGACTACAAAGTTCTAAGCTCAGACTTAAGCTGTATCCAATATAGAAGGCCATGGGTACCCTCAGTAAAGGGAGGTTGTACTGTAGCTACCTACTCTTTAAAAACTAGTTCACTTCCCTGTTTGCCCTCTGTGGTATCGAAGGCAGTGTGGGAGCCCAGGACCTAGGGTAAAGTATTAAAAGGAATGTGGACGCACAGGACTGGTATTTTGAAGCGGGTATGGGAATCCTGGGCCTTGGTGCACTGAGTATTCCACAGCCCCAGAGATTTGAGAGGATCTAGAATACCAGCACCCAGTGAGACAAATGCCGAACTATCTGTGAAAAGTCACAGAAAAGATTATAGGGTTTTTATCTATCCTGTCTGTCATATACCAATAGGTCAGAATCAGAATGAAGTTTATTATGAGTGATGCATGTCATGAAATTTGTTCTGAGGGAAAAGAACAGTGCAAGACATAAAATTATTACATTACAGGGATTTACATGTAAATCATGTAATTATTACATTACATGTTGATGGTGGCAGCACGTCCAGGTGAGCAGAAGCAGAAGTCGGAGAAAGGAGGTCTTCTATACGCCACATTTTACGCAACCAGGGATTTGGCGCTGGGCTCTTCCCTTCTCACTCACAGTTACTGAGGGAATCCTCATTAGTTTCATTTCCTCCGATTAGTAATATGCTTAAATTCAGTGGGTTGTCACGTCTGATCTGAGGTCGTAGGCAGAAGAGAATGGAGCACTGGCCAGGCAATGCTGCAGGGCAGTGCGCGACTTCCAGCAGGCGGGCGAGAAGGTGGACCAACCCAGTGTGTGCCAGCTCCCCCACTGCTGACGGGCGAGACAGGCGGGTGTCTGGTGGCCACATCTCACACAAATGATATTAATAAATGTAGGTAAACAAGCAGGAATCACCTGTCTGTGCTTACAAGAGCATGCCAACACAGGAACAGGTCGAATGCAACCAAAACAATGCACAGTAGATTGGTACGATGGCCCAGGAAATTTGAAATTACACTTGCACGAAAAATCTTCAATCAGTGCCAGATTATCAAAGGAAACAGATTACAGGTAGTCAGATTAGCTAAGGGCGACTATACAATAAATAAGTGATCATGGACCAGTCAGAAATCTGACAGAGGGGATGAACCTGTTGCTAAAAGAGTCGGTGTGAGTCTTCAGGTTCCTTTACCTCCTCCCTGGTGGTAGTAATGAGAAGACCACACGTCTTCAATGGTGAGAGTCCTTAATGATGTAAACCCCCTTCCTGAGGCACCACATTTAAAGATCTTGTCAATGATGAAGGCTGTGCCTGCGATGGAGTTGGCTGAATCTATAACCTTCTATAATACCCTCTGTGGCTTCTTTCAGTCTTGTGCAATGAACCCTCCATAGTCGGTGGAGATGTAGCCAGTCAGAATGCTCTCCATCGTATGTCTGCAAAAATGAGCCAGTCTTTGGTGCCATACCAAACTCCTAATGGCTTTGCTTCTTCATGATTGTATCAATATGGGCCAGAATAGATCCTCAGATGTTGAGACCCAGGAACTTGATAAAGAAAGCAAACTGCTGAGAAACCAAGTGAGGGGAATTACCACTGTTTGACACACTTGCAAATAACTGAGTTCCAAGTCAAAAAAACATGTTTAATCCTTTATTATGAAAGCAAAGATGAATGATCAAAAATTGTGATAGAAAATAAAGAAACTAGTGTATTAAAGTGAAATTAGTGGTCAACAAAATAATATATACCTATTCCCTAGCTCACCCCCTCTAACTAAACTAACATCAAAGGTCAAATGCATCACTATATTCATTTACTTCTGCCACACTCAAACCCACATGACAAATTACCATAATCCATAGTAAAAGCGTGCAACACAAAATACAATAAAATGGAACCAAAATAAATGCATGGCTTCTACAGTATGTATTACTCTTCTACAGTTGCTCAAAAGCAGAGTGGACCACAATTGAGATTGTGTTGGCTGTAAACCTGTTGTGATGGTGGGTAAATTGTAGTGGGTCCAGATTCTTGGTTAATTCTGACCATGACAACCCTCTTAAAGCACTTCATCTCAGCAGATAGCCATTGCAGCAGCTCACCCTGCTCTTCTTGGACATTGGTGTGTTTGATGCCTTTTTTCTATCAGAGAGTGACTGAAGGTATTCTTGAACATTCTAACCAATTGGTTGGCATAAATTTTCAGTACATTGTCAGGTATACCTCTGGGGCCTGATGCCTAGCAAGGGTTCACCCTGTTCTGATGTTGGCCTCCAAGACAGTTTATAGGGCTGCCAGACACTGTGGGGATTCGCACAGGTATAGTATTGTTCTCTATTTCAATGTGTGAATAAAAGACATTGAGCTCAGGGGGAGTGAAACATCACTATTTATGCTGTTGGTTTTCACCTTATAGAAAGTAACAGCATACAAACCCTGCTGCAGCTGTTGTGTGTCCGATTGTGACTAACTTCATACAGAATTGCTTTATCACTCTCAGGATAGCCTTCTGTGGGTCACACCTGGACCTCTTGTAGAATTCTGGATTACCAGTCTTTAAAGCCACAGGTTTAACCTTCAGCAGACTGAATCTCCTGATTTAGGTAACCAACAATCAATTACTTAATTACATCATTCTGATTTAAGTATGTTCAATATATTCTTCAAGACGCAAACTCATCCACACAAGCCTTGAAGTTGTTGATGACTCTGTCATGATCACTCAGATTTAAAGATAACCCCAGAATATAGTTCAGTCCTCTGATTAAAAGCAGTCCTGAAAGCACTACTCCACCTCCCTTGATCATACGTTTGTGGTCCTTTCCAGTGGTGCTGCGGACCTCAGTCTCTGCCTTTATGCCAAGAGCAGATGTACAGCAAGGTGAAGGAAGTAACTAAGTGCGGGCATGTGATGGCAACCAAAGTATTCTGATGGCAGTATAATTATGACCAGCTGAGCTGGCTCCTCCAGTCATTTCAATGATGGGCAAGTGACCTTAACCCCTTCAAGATGGTTGAGAAGTATTAACTGTTCCTGAACCTAGTAGCATGAGTCCCGAGGCTCCTGTACCTTCTTCCTGAAGGCAGCAATGAAAAGAGACCATGTCCTGGCTGGTGGCGGTCTCTGCTTTTCTGCAACAACATTTTGTGTAGATATGCTGAATGGTGGGGAGACTTTACCCGTGATGGACTGGGCCACATTCACAACTTTTTGTAGGATTTTCTGTTCAAAGGTATTGGTGTTTCCATACCAGCTGTGATGCAACCATTTAATATCCTCTCCACAAAACAGCTATAGAAGTCTGTAAAAGTTTTAGATACCATACTGAATCTTTGATAACTCCCAAGTAGAGGTGCTACCATGCTTCCTTTGTAATTGCCCTGGACCCAGGACAGGTCCTCTGAAATAATAGCACTGCAGAATTTAAAGTTGCTGACTCTCTGCATCTCTGATGAGGACCAGCTCACGAGCCTCTGGTTTTCTTCCCCTGCAGTCAATAATCAGCTCCTTGATCTTGCAGACATCAAGAGGTGGTTGTTGTGGCACAACTCAGCCAGATTTTCAATCTCCCTCCGATATGCTGATTCATCATCATCTTCAATTCAGCCTACAACCGTGGTGTCATCAGCTAATATGTATATGGCATTGGAACTGTGCTTAGCCACACAGTCACAAGCGCAAGTCGAGTAGAGCAGGGGCTAAGCACAGAGTCTCGTAGTGCACTTGTGACTCATCATGTAGATGATATCATGGAGACTTCATCAGCCACTCTGTCCACATCAATGGATGAAAGTAGGATCAGTCTAAAAATGGCTGATAGTTGGTGTGGACTCAGTAGGTCAAAAAAGCCTGTGTTCATGCTGCATTTCTCAAAAATTGTATAATTCCACATCTCCAGAACATCTTGGCATATGTCACCTTCTGTTGCAAAAGTGTGTGGGGGGGGGGGCTGTCATTCCCTCTTTAAAGAAAGATGTAAACTCTTTATTTCCCTCTACCAATAACTGCCCATTGTACCATTTAAGCTTGACGTTGCACATGGAAATTATATTTGGCTTTGAATAAAAGTAAATTTCCAGATACAATGTTTTTGAAAGGCTCAAAGTTAGGTGAGACAGTGCATCACGAGCAAAGGAATTGAGATCAGTGTCCATTTTACACTAGGAAGTAAGCAACACAAGATAAAAATTGCTGAAGCCTACATGATAGCATTTTCAGTTGCCAATCAAAAATAGTGGAAAGAATCACTATTTATTTGAAATTTAGATATAAGCAATTTTTCCCCCTCAGAATATGGTAATCCATCTGTTGATCAGGTGGGATCTTCAAACTACAATAGACAGTAGGTGCAGGAGTAGGCCATTCGGCCCTTCTAGCCAGCACCGCCATTCACTGTGATCATGGCTGATCATACACAATCAGTACCCCGTTCCTGCCCTCTCCCCACATCCCTTGACCACACTATCTATAAGAACTCTATCTAACTCTCTCTTGAAAGCATCCAGAGACTTGGCCTCCACTGCCTTCTGGGGCAGAGCATTCCACATATCCACCACTCTCTGGGTGAAAAAGTGTTTCTGCATCTCTGTTCTAAATGGCCTGCCCCTTATTCTTAAACTGTGGCCTCTAGTTCTGGACTCACCCATCAGTGGGAACATGCTTCCTGCCTCCAGTGTGTCCAATCCCTTAATAATCTTATATGTTTCAATCAGATCCCCTCTCATCCTTCTAAATTCCAGTGTATACAAGCACAGTCGCTCCAATCTTGCAACATATGACAGTCCCACCATTCTGGGAATTAACCTTCTGAACCTACGCTGCACTCCCTCAATAGCAAGAATGTTCTTCCTCAAATTTGGAGTCCAAAACTGCACACAATACTCCAGGTGGGGTCTCACCAGGGCCCTGTACAGCTGCAGAAGGACCTCTTTACTCCTATACTCAATTCCTCTTGTTATAAAGGCCGGCATGCCATTAGCTTTCTTCACTGCCTGCTGTACCTGCATGCTTGCTTTCATTGACTGATGTACAAGAACACCTAGATCTTGTTGTACTTCCCCTTTTCCTAACTTGACTCCATTTAGATAGTAATCTGCTTTCCTGTTCTTGCCACCAAAGTGGATAACCTCACATTTATCCACATTAAACTGCATCTGCCATACATTTGCCCACTCACCCAACCTGTCCAAGTCACCCTGCATTCTCATAACATCCTCCTGACATTTCACACCGCCACCCAGCTTTGTTTCATCGGCAAATTTGCTAATGTTACTTGTAATCCCTTCATCTAAGTCATTAATGTATATTGTAAACAGCTGCAGTCCCAGCACCAAACTTTGCGGTACCCCACTGGTCACAGCCTGCCATTCCAAAAGGGACCCGTTAATCACAACTCTTTGTTTCCTGTCAGCCAGCCAATTTTCAATCCATGTCAGTACTCTGCCCCCAATACCATGTGCCCTAATTTTGCCCACTAATCTATGTGGGACTTTATCAAAAGCTTTCTGGAAGTCCAGGTACACTACATCCACTGGCTCTCCCTTGTCCATTTTCATAGTTACATCCTCAAAAAACTCCAGAAGATTAGTCAAGTATGATTTTCCCTTCATAAATCCATGCTGACTCAGACTGATCCTTCTACTGTTATCCAAATGTGTCGTAATTTCCTCTTTTATAATCGACTCCAGCATCTTTTCCACCACTGATGTCAGGCTAACTGGTCTATAATTCCCTGTTTTCTCTCTCCCTCCTTCTTGAAAAATGGGACAACATTAGCCACCCTCCAATCAGCAGGAACTGTTCCTGAATCTATAGAACATTGGAAAATGATTACCAATTCGTCCATGATTTCTAGAGCCACCTCTTTAAGTACCCTGGGATGCAGACCATCAGGTCCCGGGGACTTATCAGCCTTCAGACTCAACAGTCTATCCAACACTGTTTCTTGCCTAATTATAAATTTTCTTCAGTTCATCCTTTACCCTAATTCCTTTGGCCACTATTACATCTGGGAGATTGTTTATGTCTTCCCTAGTGAAGACAGATCCAAAGTACCTGTTCAACTCATCTGCCATTTCCTTGTTCCCCATAATAAATTCACCTGTTTCTGTCTTCAATGGCCCAATTTTGGTCTTAACTATTTTTTTGCTATTCCTCCGGTTCCTCCCAGTCCTATTCCTAGTCCTACTCCTATTCCTAGTCCTAGTCCTACTCCTATTCCTTCCCAGTCCTCCAGTTTCCCGCTCATCTTTGCTATGTTATACTTCTTCTCTTTTATTTTTATATTGCCCTTTACTTCCCTCAAAAGCCACAGCCGCTCCTTACTCCCCTTAGGATCTTTCTTTCTCTTTGGAATGAACTGATCCTGCACCTTCTGCATTATTCCCAGAAATACCTGCCATTTTTGTTCCACTGTCTTCCCTGTTAGGGCATTGTTCCATTGAACTTTGGCCAGCTCCTCCCTCATAGTTCCATAGTTCACTTTGCTCAACTGTAATACTGACATATCCGATTTTCCCTTCTCCTTCTCAAATTGTAGGTTAAAGCATATCATATTATGGTCACTACCTCCTAATGGTTCCTTTACCTCGAGGTCCCTGATCAAATCCGGTTCATTGCACAACACTAAATCTAGAATTGCCTTCTCCCTGGTAGGCTCCAGTACAAGCTGTTCTAAGAATCCATCTCAGAGACACTCCACAAACTCCTTTTCTTGGGGTCCAGTACCATTCTGATTCTCCCAGTCTACCTGCATGTTGAAATCCCCCCATGACAACTATATCATTACTTTTGCAACATGCCAATTTTAACTCTTCATTCAACTTACACCCTACATCCAGACTGCTGTTTGGGGGCCTGTAGATAACACCCATTAGGGTCTTTCTACCCTTAGAATTTCTCAGTTCTATCCATACTGACTCTACATACCCAGATTCTATGTCCCCCCTCGCAAGGGACTGAATATCATTCCTCACCAAAAGAGCCATCCCACCCCCTCTGCCAGTCAGTCTGTCCTTTCGATAAGATGTATATCCTTGAATATTCATTTACCAGGCCCTGTCCGCTTGAAGCTGTATCTCAGTTATTCCCACAACATCGTACTTGCCAATTTCCAACTGATCCTCAAGCTCATCTACTTTATTCCTTATACTTCGTGTAGTCATATATAATACTTTTAATTCTGTACTCCCCTCTCCTTTCATATCAATTCCTATTTTACTTGGCCACACTGTATGATCTCTTCTTGAGCTTTCTACTCCATTGATTCTGTTGTCCTTTTTAACTTTTCTTATTTCCACTTTCCTTTTAACTCCATCCTTACATTTCCAGTTCATCCCCACCCCACCCCCCCACTACTTAGTTTAAACACATCCGTGTTGCAGTGGCAAACCTGTCTGCCAGAATGCTGGTCCCCCGCCTATTAAGGTGCAACCCGTCCCTTTTGCACAATTCATCCCTACCCCAAAACAGATCCCAGTGGTCCAAGAATGTAAATCCTTGCTTCCTGCACCAGTTCCTCAGCCACACATTCAAATCCATTATCTCCCTGTTCCTGCCCTCTCCAGCATGAGGAACTGGAAGCAAAGCAGAGATAACCACCCTGCAAGTCCTGCTTTTCAGGCTTCTTCTGAGTTCTCTGAAGACCCGCTGCAGAATGTCCTTCCTCTTCTTCACGATATCATTTGTGCTGAAATGCACCACCACTTCCAGCTGTTCACCTTCACCCTTGAGGATTCTCTGCAATCTGTCCGTGATGTCCTGGATCCTAGCACCAGGGAGGCAACACACCATCCTGAAATCTCGCCTGTTGCCACAGAAACCCCTTTCCGTACCTCTTACTATGGAGTCCCCTACTACCACGGCTCTTCCTGATGTCCGACTCCTCGGCTCTGCTTCTGCACCAATTTTCGGCTCGCAAACCTGTCCGCCTCTCAGAATGGCAGTATCTTCTGTCCCGACAGCTTCCAAGAAGGTGAACCTGTTTACGAGAGGTACATCCCCTGGGGTCTCCTGTACTTCAAGCATCCTTTCCTTCATCATCATCCCCTTTCTCTCTTCCGGTATCCTTGGTGTGATGACCTCATTGTAGGTCCTGTCCAGAAAACCCTCGTTTTCACGGATAAACCTGAGGTCATCCAGTTCTTCCTTCAGTGCTGTAACATGCTCCTTCAGAAGCTGAATCTGGACACCCTTTCCACAGCTGTAGCAGCCAGGGACACCATCTGTGTCTCTGACCTCCCACATCATGCACATAGCACACTAAATCAGCTTAACGGTCATGTCTTCACCCTCTGCAATTGTGCCTGGTGTAGTCTCCTCGCCAAAGACTAGCACCTTTTACACCAGGCACTTCCCTCGACCAGGCCCCTCCACTAGAGCTCTCCCTCATTTTATTTGCTTGAGCTTTACAAGCTGCAAGGTCACCTGACCTCGATTGCCCAATCAGCTGTTTTCTGCTGAGTCTGAACTATTCAAATCTTGATTGCCAATCAACTGCTAATCAATTCTTGATTGCACTATCCATCTGCCAAAACTGCCAGAACCTCTCGAGCCAAAGACTAACACTTCACACCAGGCATTTCCCTCAACCAGGCCACTTCCCGACAGGTTGGAATCTAATAAAAATGTAATGCCCTGGATAAGATTTCTACTGGTATTCTGAGGTTTTCTACAAAAGTGAAAAGTCCTGCTAGCAACAGTGTTTTAGTCTGGGCCAAAGGTAATGAGCTATGTCGTCCAATTTAGGAATATGGTGCCAGGTATTCAGGGTTGGCTTGGTATGTCAGCAACAATCTGCCCAGTAGAACATCAGAATGTGCTGTGCGAGGGTGATTTCTGAAGGACAGTACAGAGGTCTGGTTTGGAGTCTTTTTTGGCTGAAGCTGTAGAGCGGGGCACAAGGGAAGGTACCCCATAATGCCGTTTTAAGGAGAGTCCCCATTGTAAGAAGTACTTTGTGCAATGGAATGGCACCAAGGAGGATCCAATAATTCTGAGAGCTAGTTCGTTTGAGATGGCCTTCAAGGGAAGTTCAGGCTGTGGTGGGTACTTTCACATAGACCGTGGGTTTCACACGAGTGAAGCGATACTCCAGAAATTAGTTCCAATGTTTATGTACATATTGGGCTAGTTTAGCTGTAATGGGCCTTTTATTTTTATGTAACTGTAAATTTGGTAAACATTTCTTTGTAGTTTTATGCCAGTGTACAATATGTTAATTTTCTGCCAAGCAATAACTTTGCATGGAGCAGTATTTATACAGCAATCACTACAGTCAATGTTCCTTAATCAGAATGTCTCAACTTTCCTGTTTGGTTGAACCCCAATCATACTGACACTAGACGTATATTGTTTAAGGATGGTGGTCTTCTCACAGCTGAGTCACATGGCTGTTAGCAGAGTTAACTAACAAGCCAAGTTTGTATACAAGCCTAGTGAGAGAGTTACAAAAACGTACACACCATCTTTACAGTTGGTCAGTTTCTATGTCAATAATCAGAGTTTTTAAATCAATAATAGTGTTATGCCAGCATTCTCCTACTGAGACACGTTTCACAGATAATTTGAGGACTATTAGGCAAAGTTAGATACAGGAAACCTTAAAGATGTACAGAGGCTTTGCCAATTAACAGTAAATTGCTCTAAAATGAATTCCATCTTCCTGATGTACTTGAAGATGCCCAGTGAGCATATTTGTTTGATCACATCATTACACAAAGAATTACTCAATTTCATTTCATTGCTCTGAAATCCACAGTATATAACACAATAAATATATTAGATTTGTTTACCTGTTGTGGTCTGGTGGTGAGCCACATCAATAGTAGCCAGAAAAAGGAAGGAATACATCCACATCGCCGCTATAGCCATGGTGTTACCCTCTTGTTTGTGCCTCCATTCACAGAACTTTTTCCAGTCTGCAGTAACTTTATTAAACATTCACCTGCTGTCATGTTTTGATAACGTGTCTGCCAGAACTCCACCCTCCTTTGGAATTGTTCCAGTTACTTTGCCTGACACTTTTTCCGGGTTGGGTTATCTTCTCATGTTTCAAAGGCTCAAGTAGCCTTGGATCTCCCACCACATTGATCAGTAATCCTTGTTTATGCTCCAAATTAAGGCAAGTCAGAACTATGAGGTGGCAACAGAGACTATTCCACAGTCATTTTTATTGTTCAGCTGAATACCACTGTTTGACAAAAATGTATGAGAGCAATTATGAACTGGTTGAATTACCACAGTAGGGAGGCAACTGTGAATTATGATTATGTCAATTATGACCAGGAAGAGCTTATATATTTTATGAACAATTTATAACAAATCGAGGATGGAGTGGTAGCATAGTAGTCAGCACAACACATTTACAGCTTGAGGCATTGCTGTCTGGAATTCAATACAGAGTTGTCTGTAATGAATTTGTATGCCCTCCCATGAACACATGAGTTTCCTCCAGCTGCCCTAGTTTCCTCCCACAGTACAAAGGCGTACTGGTTAGTAGGTTAATTGATCATTGTAAATTGTCCTGTGATTAGGCCAGGGTTAAATTGGTGGCCTGCAGAGCGTGAAGCTTGTTGGGCCAGAAGGACCTGGTCCATGCCATATCTCTTAAAAAAAGGAATTTAAAAGAAACTTGTTTTTTGATAGTAGCATTTGTAGTGTCATGCCATTCCAAAGTCTTTACAAGTAAACAATTTGTGAAATGAAATTGTTGTTCTAATGTTAAGGCAATTAATTTGTGCATCAGTTCTCATAAACAGGGGTGTGATAATGACTAGATAATCTACTTTGAACCATGATGATTCACGAGTAAAATTGGGACAATATCATGGAATATGACTGCTTTACTTTAGAATATTGCTAGTTCATTTTCTGTCTCTCTGAAGGAGCACATGAGAGCTCTGCTTAATGGTTCACCTGAAGATTGTACCTTTGACAGCACTTCAGAGCCGCTGTATGGCATTTCCAGTATCTCTGGAAAAGGCTTCCTGGCTTGAAATCTGCAAATGCCTTCACAACCTTAAAAATAATTTTTAAGCCATTAATTTGTATTTCAAAAATATTCAGTTGTATATGATACAACTATTTTTAATATTATTCATTGTCAGATAACCTGCAATTGGGTTTGAATGCTTTACATGTTAATACATAATAGTAGAAAAATCTTAATTTTACATCTTTTGCACATCAACTAATTTGTATCATGTAAGTTTTAGGAACAAGTAGTATAGCACCATATACAACACTGAAGATTATTTAATGACTACATTATTGGATTGTTACTGGACTACAGTCCAGGGCATTGGATTATTGACAGACAATTCAAATTGCACCTTGATTCCTGTGGAATTTGAATTCAAATACTTAAATGAACCTAATCTCTGTAATAGTAAAATACAGGATTGCTGTAAGAAAACCCTATCTATCTGATCTTCAGGGAAAGAAATTTATCTTTATCTTTATCCATTCAGGAGGACAGTATCACATAATGGTACCGGACAGCGTTGATGTTTTCAGCCAGCTCTGTAAGGAGTACCATGATACTCCAAGTCTTCTATTATAAAGCTGAAAATTTCAGTACAATGACTGCAGTGATTGAAGCCATTTAATCTCATAAGTAATCTTTCAATCGTAGAGAAACTCAGCAAACCATATGACCAAAATGGAGGGCCGTATAGGAAGGTTTAGACTGATCTTAGTATAGGTTATAAGGTCAGCACAACATGATGGGTCAAATGGCCTGAACTATATTGCAGCGTTCCATGTTCTTTGTTCTGTACTCCACGTTCAATGTTTAAACTACCTACAAAGATAGATCAACACCTGCTGGTATCATGGAGGCCTCCATTGTGACAGATATCAAGACTAAAGTACCTGGGCTTGAGATGCTCCTCTCTACCATTACCTCCCGGATAAATTGAAGTGATTAGAAAACAAGCTAGAGGACCTCAGAGCAAGCCTGCTGCAGCAGAGACTTGGGACACTGCTGTGCACTTTGTTTCACAGAGACATCGCTCATCTCCATCTCTTTGGATGTGACACTCCATCCTAAGGATTTCACCACTGAGGGATTGAACAATGGTGTCAGCTAGAGCAGAGACAGAGGTGTTTGCTTCTTCATCAACTTGCCCTGGTGCTTGGACATACCGGTTCTGTCTCAGTCTTGCTCCCTGACCTGGAGTACTTGGCAGTCAATGTCATCTACACTATCCACTGAGGGAGTTCTCTGCCACTACCTTGGTTGCAGTATTCATCCACATTAGG
This sequence comes from Hypanus sabinus, assembly GCF_030144855.1. Taxonomy (NCBI): domain Eukaryota; kingdom Metazoa; phylum Chordata; class Chondrichthyes; order Myliobatiformes; family Dasyatidae; genus Hypanus; species Hypanus sabinus. The sequence goes on from NC_082707.1 coordinate 38,889,584, forward strand.
CAGACATCAAGCTGGCACTGGAGGAATTGACCACTATTATTAACAGAAACAAACTGGCAATGAGACCTTTGCTCTCATTGCAGAAGACTTCAACCAAACAGCTTACAGAAACCTCTGCTGAACTACTACCTGGAACACCAGAGGACCCAACATACTTGACCATGGCTATACCACCATGAACTGCATTTACTGAGCCATCCCACACATGTACTTTCGGAAAATTAGACCGCTTGGCCCTGCTTCTGCACACAGGCAGATAGCAGAAGCACCAGCCACCAAAGATATCTACAAGAGTCAATAACTCAGAAGGGTGACATCCATCAATAAGGACCACCCTACTACCATACTATCCAGGTGACACCTTCTTCACAATGCTGCTATCATTGCTGTCTCCCATCAGTTTCTTGATCTGTCCTGATAAACCAGCACTTTCTCAGACATTATTGCTTTTCCTTCTCAGTTTTTTTCTATTTAGTTTTCTCCCCATGTGAGTCATGTTTGTAATGTATAGTGCTGCTGCAAAGAGTTCACTTTCATTGCATTTATACCCTACATAGCTCTGCCCTTGACAATGAACTTGAATTTGGACAATGAACCTGACACTTTATTACTACTACTTCATTTTTTGCATTGGATAGGGAGAGGAAAATATAATTAGTCTATTCTATTTTGATAACAAATCAGATATCCTAGGCTGAAAGATTCATTTATCTGGGTGACTGACGAAGTTATATCAGAAACTACCTGCCATAGTTCTCACAGACAAGTTCAAAAAAAGTAAGAGGGCCCACTTGTCAATAGGCTGGTAGAATTCTACACCTGTAAAAGTCGCTCAGTTCAGGACAGGGACAGAAAAATAGAAAATATGAAAAGACTATTCATTGAAAGTATCAAAAGGTGATTGTTAATTGATAAGCTATTCCTCAGGGTACAGGACAAAGCCAACAATTTTCGCTGATCCTACCTGGTTAAAAACAGACAAAATATTGTTTTTGTCTTAAATTTTAGAACACAACATTTGGGGTACACAGAAGTACAGCAAATATATGACATAATCCTAACAGATCTCTGTTTCACATGGAAAAATGCAAATGGTCACAAGAATGGATAAAGGTGTTATGAAAAACAAATACACAATGACAAGGAAATGAATAGCTGACTAGCTTTCAACTGTGTCATAGTGCTGAATGGCAACTAGAGGTTAATAGTCATTTAATATTTACAAGATAACTACTCTTAGAAACAGCAGTACATCAGGTGTCATGCCATTTATACTTAGGAATTAATGTGTTAATACTAGGAATGGTGGAAATTCCCCCACCAATTTTTACTGTAGATCATTAGTTCAGGATAAGAAACATGCACTGTGTTGAAATGAATCAAATAAAACAAAAAGAAAATCAGACAACACCAGAAACACTCTAACTGAGCAATTTGGAAAGAGAAACAAAACTACATTTCAGATCAATTTCTTCAAAAGTGAGAAACATTATTGGTTGCAAAGAATTGAGAGACGTGGAGAGAGAGAGAAAATAAAAGGAGTGTGTATAGTGATAAACCATAATTGCCAGCCTTGGAGGCTTTTATAGACCCTTAAGGTTGGACATACAGAGCCTATAAAAAGTATTCTCCTCCCTTGGAAATTTTCATGTTTTATTATTTTACAACATTGAATCACAGTGGATTTAATTTGGCTTTTTTTGACACTGATCAACACAACACTCGAATTCTGCAAGCATACAAGTCTATGCCAAATGCACTGGGCGATGCCCTTCTCATTGTAATGTATACAAAATAATAGATGAAGTGGATTGAATCTCATTATACTATTAATATGGTGGAAAGTTTTCATGTTTTATTGTTTTACATTTAATCACAGTGGATTTAATTTGGATTTTTTTTGACACTGATCAAGACTCTTTTGTGTCAAAGTGAAAACAAATTTCTATAAATTGGTCTACATTTATTACAATTATTAAACTCAAAGTAACTGTTTGCATAATTACTCACCCCTTCAAGACAGTATTTAGGAGATGCACCTCTGGCAGCATTTACAGCTTTGAGTCTGTATGGACAGGTCTTTATCAGCTTTGCACATCTAGACGCTGCTATTTTTTCCAATTCTTCTTTACAAAACTGCTGAAGCTCTGTCAGATTGTATGGGAATCATGAGTGAACAACCTTTCTCTAGTCCAGCTACATACTCTCAATCAGATTGAGGTCTGGACTCCGACTTGGCCTCTCCAGGACATCAACTTTGTTGCTTCTAAGACATTCCTGTGTAGCTTTGGCTTTATGCCTGAGGTCATTGTCTTGCTGGAAAGCCAATCTTCTCCCAAGTCACAGCTATCAGCATAATTTCCTCCAGGATTTCCCTGTATTTTGCTGCATTCATTTTACCCTCTACTTTCACAAGCCTTCCAGGGCCTGCTGCACTGAAGCATCCCCACAGGATGATGTAGCCTCCACCGTGCTTCACTGTAGGGATGGTATGTTTTTGGTGATGAGTGGCTTACACCAAATGAAGTATTTCGTCTGATGGCCAAAAAGTTCAATTTTTGTTTCATCAGACCAAAGAATCTTCTTCCAGCTGACTTCAGAATCTCCCAAATGCCTTCTGGCAAACTCTAGCTGAGGTTTCATGTTAGTTTTTTTTCAACCACGGTCATCTCTTTACCACTCTCCCATAAAGATGCAACTAGTGAAGCATGCAGGCAATAGCAGATGTAGGCACAGTCTCTCCCATCTCAGTGACTGAAGTTTGTAACTCCTCCACAGCTGTCATAAGTCTCTTGGTGGCCTCTCTCATTAGTCCCCTTCTTGCATGAGGTCTCAGTTTTTGAGGACAGCCTGCTCTAGGCAGAATTACATCTGTCCCATATTCTTTCCATTTCTTGATAACTCCAAGGGATGTTGAGCGATTTGGAAATTTTCTTGTATCCATCTCCTGACTTGTGTTTTTCAATAACTTTTTTCTTTTAAACAGAGTTTCTTGGAGCATCATTCTTTTGTCTTCATGGTGTAGTTTTTGCCAGGATACTGACTCACCAGCAGTTGGATCTTCTTCTTCGGCAGTTGGCACCCAGCTTAATGGTGCGTTACCGCCACCTTCTGCTTTGGGGTGTGGATCAGACGATAGACTTACATTCTAAATCTCTTCACTCATTCACACACATGCACATACCCTAATCTACACTTCATCCTTCCTTCTTTGGCCATCCTAATACCCTATTCCTGCTTATCCATCATATCCTATATTTTAAAAACCCCATATCGTTCAAGAAAGCTAAAAGTACCCTGAGCAGTGCTCTCTCACCCATGCCCAGTAACCCTTTTAATGTGAATTCCTGCACCCCCATTTCCCTTAGATTAATTCTCATCACCTCTCACTCTGTATCCTATACTTCCTGCAATTCAGAATTACATGTTCTACTGACTCCTCTTCCTGACATTCCTCACACAATCCTGTCTGATGTTTCCCTATCATTTTTAATGTTTTGTTTAGAGCACAGTGCCCCAGTCTTAACTTAGTCCACACAATTTCCTCTCTTCTGTATCCACTGCCTGCCCTAGTACCTGTAACACTCATTTGTATTTGATATAAATGCTACCATTTCCCCTCTCTGTCCCATCTTTCTTGCCACATTTGAATGATTACACACCTAGCCTCTGCTTTACTGATACTAATGTTTTCTTTCTTTAACGCCCTCTTTGCCAACTCATCCACCCTCTCATTCCCCTTCACCCCTACATGAGCTGGAACCCATGGAAATTTTTCCAGACCTCCCTGATTTGCAACACTTGTGACTGACTGAAGGACTTCATAAAGTACATCTTGCCGGCTGTTTGAGTGACAAGACCTTAAACTTGCTAGAACTGAAGATGAATCTGAGCACATCAATGCTTTGACTAGTCTAGCTTTCTCCACCCATCACAACCAACATTGCCACCATCTCCACTGTATGCACCCCTAACTTATTAGATGTTCTTCTGCTGATTCCAATTTATTTTGATGGTTTAGCCACTCCAAACTCTGTCACTCCTGTTTCAGGTTCCTTAGTACCATCCATATAAATCTGAGTATCCATCACATGATAATTAAAAGCACTTACCAAATCAGTTTTATGTTTTTCTTTCCTTTTTACATCTAACCAATGCCAGGCTATGTCAGGTCGTACAATCTTCCATGGAGCTACAACCGGATAAACTACTGAAGGACTTATCCTTGGATCAAACACTCCACATTCTTTAGCAATATCATTCCCTACCAGACTGAAGTTATCCCTCTGAAACCTCCCATTCTCCCAGCACTCCTGCAACAGTCCTTTTGTGGGGCGAGAATCATTGTGCCTCTGTAAGTTAGCCCAGTAGTTTGCCATCAGTTGCATCCTTCTTAGTTCCAAAGGCATTACTCCCAATTCTACCTGTAGAGCTGCTATGTTTTAAAAGCCCCACTGCATATTTTCAAAGCCTGAATCACATCCAGTTTCTTATAAGAGACCTAGCTGCCAAACCATGTGCTATATTTCCATAGGCCAACACAGATCTTATTAAAGCCACATACATTTTCTTCAAAAATGAACAACTTGCTCCCCATTCCCAAACAAACATCTATTACTATCACATTTATTACGTTTTTACACTTCTCCTCAACTTTCCTGATACAGTCTGCCCATGTTAACCGTGAATCAAATATAACTCCCAGAAATTTAAATGATCCAACCCTTTCTAATTCTATCCCATACGTCCTTAACTTCTTCCCTACCTCAATTATCTTCCTGGTGAAACATACAGTTTGAGTTTTTTTTCTACTGAAAATCTACACTCCCAATCATAACCCCAACCCAATTGCTCCTTGTAGCTTCCTGATTACATGCTCCATGTTTCTACCTCTTATCCACAAGGCCCCATCATCCACAAACAGTGACCTACCTATATCCACTGGTACCTTTGTGAAGATGTCATTGATCATAATGATGAAAAGTAATGGGCTAATCACACTACCTTGAGGAGTGCCATTTCCCACTATGTACTGATTTGATAATTCTGACCCAATCCAAACTTACATTTTCCTTCCAAACAAAAAATCTTTTATCCAATTAAAAACTCTCCCACCAACCCCCATCTTGTGCAGTTTAATTAACATAATTTCACATCGTGTCATGGGCTTTTTCTATGTCAAAAAAACACTGCAACTACCGACTCTTTATTTGTCTGGGCCTTTCTTATTCCAGTCTCTAACCTTATCACTAAGTCCATGGAATTTCTTCCCTTCCTAAAACCACTCTGATAACTTGCCAGCACGCCTCTCTTCTCAAGATCATACAATAACCTTTCTGTTATCGTCCTTTCCATTACCTTCCATTTCTATTTGATGTTAGTGCTATTGGCCTGTAGCTAGTGGGTTTTAACGGATCCTTGCCAGGTTTCCTTATTGGAATTACTACTGCTTCTTTCCATGCACTTAGTAATCTTCCCTCCTCCCACACTGTTGTAAAGATGCAGCAACTTCAAGAGCGCTCCTTCTCCTAGATTTTTTAGCACAACATAGCAGATCAGATCCTCCCTGGAGAGGCTGGTCTCGATCTCTTTATTACTCTCACCATCTCTGCCAACATAAATGATTCATCAATTATATCATCAGTTTCTTCCCTCCTGTTTAAACACACCTGGCTGTTGACTCACTGTTCTTTCCTTTCTCCATTCTTCAGGCAAATTTTCTGAACAATATCTTTATAAATGACCATGATCTCAGTCTTATCCCTGCTGGAGACTGCTGTTTCCTCCTCAGATAGCATTACTGGATATTCTCATTCCCTTCTATCTCCTCCCATCCTCTTAATCATTCCCCATACCTCTCCCACAGGCATTCTTCCTATTTTGTTACAAAAACTCCTCCAACTTGCCCTTTTAGCTTGACGTATAGTTCTTCTCACCACTGCCTGTGCCTTCTTATACTGAATCAAATGCTGCATATTATGGGTTCTTTTAACTAGTCTGAATGCTCTATTTCTGTTTTTTTTTGTGTGTGTGTTTTTTTTTTAAAACAGCTTGACAACATTCCTCTGTCCACCTTTGCACCAGTTTTCTATTCACCCTGGGTATTGATCCTTCTGCTGCCATAATAATTGCTGAAATCACCTGGCTGTCTAATTCATTTATATTTCCAGGAATGTCAATCCTTGTCAATGCTTCTTCACTCAACTTCTGGAACTTACCCCAATCTGCTTTTCCAAATACAGACTTTGAGATTGCACCACCTGATCTTACTTTAACTTTTACACCCCTGAACATGAAACTAGGTAGTGATCTGTCAAAGCAGTCCAAACTCCACAGTTACTAACACCAGCCAAGGTATTAGCCACTAACGTAATATCTAACACTGACTCAGTTCCTGTTGTTATCTTTATCCTTGTTCCTCTACCATCATTTATACACAGCAAATCCTTTTCTTCCATCAAATCATCAATTACCTTTCCAGTTGAATTTGTAAACAAATCCCCCCATATTGTGTTGTGAGCATTGAAATCTGTACACCACACTACTTTATATCTGTTTTGTGCTTGTATCCTTAGTAGGCTACCCAAATCCAACCTTTTACATGGATTATTATAATTTATTATAGCTACTTCCTCCCCTCTCTCCCACACTTCCACCACTATATATTCCTGATCATCTCCCTTTTCCAGTACCCTATATGGTATACCTTGTTTGATTAATATAGCACAACCCCCTCCTCCCCCTAGATTTCTATCTTACCTTATCATCGTATATCCATGAACCACAAAGTCTAAAGCTGGTTTCAACCAAGTCTCCTGAATACACACTACATCCAGTTTTACAAACATTTCTTTAATAAACTGCTTGAATTCCTGGCTATTGGCCAGTAAGCTCCTTGCATTCCATTGCAAAAGAATCACCATAATTAGTATTAATCAACCCATGACATTCCCTGGTTTGACTGTTTAGTGAGGTTCTCCCTCACTTCTTCCCATGTCATTCCGACTAACCCTAAATGGTTCATTGCTACTTTGACAACCAACTGAATTTCTTTCACTTTTTGACTTTACCTCAGCCATACCATTAATCACTCCTGCAATGAATGTTACTAAAGCCTTTTGTCTACATAAATCCTGTCATTTGTTCTTTGTTGCATCTCTTGCATCCCTCTTGCTCCCTGTTCATTAGGAGCATTATTCTGTTCTCTTGACATTCTTACCGCTTCTGCATAAGTGATTTTTCTTATCACTCTTATTTCTTGAATTTTATTCTCCCACCTCATAATCTCACACCCACTATATGCCACATTATGAGCTCTTTCACAATTACAGCATTTTGGTTGCACTCCTGTTCTGCACTTCACATATCCATGATTGCCCCCACATCCAGCACATCTCCTCTGCCTATTACAGTTTTTAGCTATGTGTCCAAACCTTTGACAATTATAGCACCTCAATAGCTTTGGCACATACACTCTTACTGAGTAACTCATGAAACCCAGGAACACTTTCCTTGACACACTTTCTTCTTCAAATTCAATCAATACTGTTTCACTTTCCTTTTCCAGTTCCTCCTTTTTTGTTTTCAGTCATTGAACATTCATTACTTTTCCTCCTTTGATATTCTCCTTTAACTCCTCCATATTGATACTCATTGGCACCCCCCATGATCACTCCTTTACATTCACCACCATTTCGTGCTCCCACCCTCCATGTGTATTCCACCTTACATTTTCCTATCTCTCTTAATTTGAGTGCTTTCTCAAGCTGTTCCTCATTCACACATCTTACCAATATGTTTCCATCATTAAGGACTTTCACAAGTACTATATCCCTATCTTATTTGCTAGTGTTGTTGTTAGTACAAACAGGTTAATTTTCATGTTTTCTTGAGCTTTCTCACTAAACCTTTTTATGAAAACACCTTCTCTCTGAACCTATTCATCTTCCTCACTTTCATAGCACTCTCCATCATCTTTTCATATTCTTTTACTCCCTTTGTCTCAGTTTTCATTCATCCATCCCCTCACTATCTCCTCATTCCCTTTATTTCTCCCTTCACAGCCATCCATTTCTCCCCAGCTGCCTCCCTAGTAAGACCTTTCAGACCAACTCCTGGCCACTCCACCCTCTCCTCAGAGAACAGCTACAGCCAGCACCACACCTGCATTTAGCAGGAGATCCCCCCAGCAGCTGAACCTTCCAGCTACAGGTGCATTTTTACTACAATCAATTGAAACACCTTGATTACATACAGGTGAACTCTATTTAACTAATTATGTGACTTCTAAAACCAATTAGCTGCACCAGTGATGATCTGATGTGTCATGTTAAAGGAGGTGGGGTGAATACTTATGCAGTTATTTTGTGTTTTATATTTGTAATTAATTTAGATCACTTTGTAGAGATCTATTTGCACTTTGACACAATAGATTGAAAACTTCCGGAGTGTGGGGTGCATACATTTTATAGGCACTGTATAAGTGAAGAATGGTAAACCAATGTATCGCTGAAAATCACAATCTTTGTTCAAAATCAGAATCAGAATTATCTTCACTGACATGTTCTGATATTTGTTGTTCTGTGGCAGAAGTACAGTGCAAAACATTAAAAATTACCATAAGTTACAAAGTAAATAAATATGATTAAAAGATTATTAATGAGCTCATTGGTTCCTAGAACAGTTCCAAAATCTGATGGCGTAGGGAAGAAGTTGTTTGTAAAATGTTAAGTGCTGGTCTTCAGGCTCCTGTACTTCCTTCCTGATGAAGGGTCCCTTTATCTGGTTTCATCTATCACCTGCCATCTTGTACTCCTTTCCCTCCTCCCACCTTCTTATTCTGGCTTCTTCCTGTCTTTCTTTCCAGTCCTAATGAAGAGTTTCAGCCCAAAGCATTGACTATTTATTCCTTTCCACAGATACTGCCAGACCTACTAAGTTCCTGCAGCATTTTGAGTGTGCAGGTTTCCAGCATCTGCAGAATCTCTTGCATAGAACGTTGCCATAAGTTACAACAAGACATCGATAGGATGCAGAGTTTGGCTGAGAACTGGCAGATGGAGTTAAATCAAGACGTGTGAAGTGATACAATTTGGAAGGAAGAGACTGAAGGCAGAGTACAGGGTTAATGGAAAGATTCTGAGTAGTGTAGCAGAGATATCGTGGGGCCCATGTCTATAGATCCCTCAAATTTCTTTGTTAATCTCTTAAAGTTGCCTTGCAAGTTGATAGCACGGTTAAGAATGCAGAAAGTATGTTGGTCTTCAATATCTGAGGGATTGTGTTCTAGAGGCACAAGGTAATGTTGCTGTTCTCTAAAACCCTGGATGGACCAAACTTGGAATATTATGTTCCATTCTGGTCGCCTCATTATAGGAAGGATGTGGAAGCTTTAGAGATGGTATAAAGGAGATTTATCAGGATGCTGTCTGGATTGGAGAGCATGTTCTATGAAGATAAGTTGAATGAGTGAGGGCTTTTCTCTTTGGAGTATAAGAAGATGAAAAGTACTGTAACTTGATCAACATGCACAAGATAATAAGGGCCAAAGATTAACTGGAAAACTGGACACTTTTCCATGGCAAAAATAGCTAAAATGTAGGGGGGTATAATGTTAAGGCAATTGGAGGGAAGTACTGGGGGGTTTGAGAGAATTTTTTTTTACACAGAGAATGATAAGTGCATGGAATTCAATACTGGGGTAGAGGTAGAGGCAGATACATTAGGCACATTTAGGAAACTCCTAGATGGGCAGATAGTTGAAAGAAAAATGGAGCACTATGTGAGAGAGAAGGGTTAGATTGATCTTAGAGTAGGATAAAAGGACAGCACAATGTCGTGGGCCAGGGAGTCTGCACTTTTCTAATATGAGAGGGGTCTGTCTGAGAACTGAGGGTATTTAATGATGGATGCCTCCTTCTTAAGGCATCACTTCTAAAAAAATGTCCTTGATGTAATGAAGGGTGGTGCCCATGATGGAACTTGCTGAGTCAACAAGTGTCTGCAGCTTCTTGCAGTCCTGTGCTTTGGAAGCTCTAGGCCAGACTGGGATGCCACCAGTCAGAAAGCTCTCTGCCAAACATCCATTGAAATTTGCAAAAATCTTTGGTGACACATAAAATCTACTCAAATTCCCAATGAAGTAGGATTGCTTTTGTGCCTTCTTGGTGATTTTGTCAAAGTGTTGGGCCTGAAATAGATCCCCTTATTTGTTCGCAGTAATAAAGTGAAAAAGAGAAGTGAGGATGGATATCGGGCCACTGGAAAACAATGGTGGAGAGGTTGTGATGGGGGAGGGGGGGGGAGGGAACAAGGAAATGTGTAGGCCTCCATTAGTCTCGATAGAACATGGATTTGCACCTTGGAAAGTTTCCAGGGAGCAAGCCTGGGCAAGGTTTTTTTTATATGGAAGACTGGCAGTTGCCCAAGCTGCAAGTCTCCCCTCTCCACGCCACCAATGTTGTCCAAGGGAAGGGCATTAGGTCACATATAGCTTGGCACCAGTGTCGTCGCAGAGCAATGTGTGGTTAAGCGCCTTGCTCAAGGACACACACGCAAGCCTCAGCCAAGGCTTGAACTAGTGACCTTCAGATAGCTAGACGAACTCCTTAACCACTTGGTCACATGCCAACACTACAAGGAAATAGCAGACAACTAAATAAGTATTTTACATCCATCTTCATTATGGAAGACACTAGCAGCATGTGGGAAGATCCAGGTGTTAGGGGTCATGAGATGTCCAAATTTGTCATTACTAGAGAGATTATTGGGAAACTGATAGGTCTGAAGGTAGATAAGTCACCAGGACCAGATGGTGTACACCCAGAGTTCTGAAAGAGGTGGCTAAAGAGATTGTGGAGGCATTAGTAATGATCTTTCAAGAATCACTAGATTTTGGAACTGTTCTGGAAGACTGGGAAATTGCAAATGTTACTCCACTCTTCCACAGGGAGGGAGGCAGAAGAAAGGAAACTGCTGGCCAGTTCATCTGACCTCAGTGGTTGGGAAGATGTTGGAACTGATTATTAAGAATGAGGTCTCAGGGTACTTGGAGGCACATGATAAAATAGGCTATAGTCAGCATGATTTCCTCAAGGGAGAATCGTGCCTGACAATCTGTTGGAATTCTTTGAAGAAATAACATGTAGGATAGACAAAAGGGAATTGGTTGACATTATGTGCTTGGATTTTCTGAAGGCCTTTAACATGGCACCACACCTGAGGCTGCTTAACATGGTATTACAGAGAAGATTCTAGCATGGATAAAATAGTGGATGATAGGCAGGAGGCAAATAAAGTGGGAATAAAGGGAGCCTTTTCTGGTCGGCTGTGATGACTAATGGTGTTTTACAGGGATCTGTGTTGCAACCAATTCTTTTTACATCATATGTGAATGATTTGGATGATGGAATTAATGTTTTTGTTGCAAAGTTTGCAGACAGTACAAAGATAGGTAGAGGGGCAGGTAGTTTTGAGGAAGTAGAGAAGCTCAGAAGGACCGACAGATTAGGAGATTTGGCAAAGAAATGGCAGATGGAATATAGTGTCGGGAAGTGTATGGTCATGAACTTTGGTAGAAGAAATGGAAGGGTTAACTATTTTCTAAATGGAGAGATAATACAAAATTCTGGGGTGCAAAGGGACTTGGGAGTTCTTGTTCAGGGTTCCCTAAAGGTTAATTCGCAGGTTGAGTCTGTGGCATGGAAGGCAAAAGCTATGTTAGCATTCATTTCAAGAGGACTAGAATATAAAAGCAAGAATGTATGTTGAGACTTTATAAAGTACTGGTGAGGCCTCATTTGGAGTATTGAGAGCAGTTTGGGGCCCCTTATCTTAGAAAGGATGTGCTGAAACAGGAGGGGGTCCAAAGGAGGTTCACAAAAATGATTCCAGGATTTAATGGCTTGTCATATGAAAAGCATTTGATGGCTCTGGGCCGATATTCACAAGAAATCAGAAGAATGAGGGGTGACCTCTTTGTTATCTATCGAATGGTGAAAGCCCTTGATAGAGTGAATGTGTAGAGGATGTTTCTTACAGTGGGAGAATCAAAGACCAAGGACACAGCCTCAGAATAGAGGAGCATACTTTTAGAGATGAAGAAGAATTCCTTTAGCCAGAGAGTGGTGAATCTGTGGAATTCTTTACCACTGTCAGCTGTGGAGGTTAAGTCTTTATGTACATTTAAGGCAGAGGTTGATTGTTTATTGATTGGTCAGGGCATGAAGGGATATGTGGGAAGGCAGGAGTTTAGGCTGAGAGGAATATTGGATCAGCCATGATGAAAGTGACAGAGCAAACTTGATGGGCCAAATGGCCTAATTCTCCTCCTATATCTTATGATGTTATGATCTTATGGTAATCATTGCATGACACTTCTGTGGAGCAAACATTATTTGTTACTCCTCAGCCCATGTCCAAACATCATGGATGTCTTGTTTCTTATATAGACAGTTTCTTATATAGACAGTGACTGCTTTGGTTTGCAAGGAACCACAAATGGTATTGAACACTTCAATTACTGACCCTATGATGGAAAGCTGATCAAAATACCAATCAAAATCCATAGCTCCATTGAACATTTAGATTGGTATCTGTCCTGATATTTTTAGTTGGCACAAAACATTCATTTCAGCTTCTTACCAAAATGCTTTATAGCTGATATGTGGTCACCATTGTGATGTAGGAAGTGCAAGATTTGATTTGTAAACCAAAACTGTGTGGTTTTAGAGATAGGATTGCTGTCTGCTTGAGCACTGCTGATACTTCTAAAAATAATTTGATAGTGATTGTCCTAAATACAGGGAGGTACAATATTTACAAACACTTTAGAGTTCAGTACCAACCTGATCTTGACAATATTGATTCAATGATAAGTTCATTTTACAAGGGCAACTGCTAGGGACTAATATAGGCTTTTAATTAATTTAAGTTTTTAAAGTGTCATTTAAGAGCCTTTAAGTATTTTAGGACTCTTCAATTTTTGAGAAATGCTTTAAATCTTTAAAAACATTAATAGTGTTCGATGTTTTGAATAATGGTTTTAAATCTCAGTGCATTCAAAGTATTTCAAAATATTCATTGTTCCAGCTAAATCAGTTGCTGCTAACCCAGCAAATCATAAGCACAGTAGATTCTCCATAACTTTTATCATCTTCAAGATTCAAAATTCAAAGATTCAAACTATATTTATTATCAAAGTATGTATGCAGTTTTATGTATGTATGCAACCCTGAGATCTGTCTTCCCACAGAGAGCCATGAAAGAAAGAAAACCACGGAACCTGTTCAAAGAAAAAACATCAAACCCCTTAATTCGGGGGGAAAAACACGAATTGTGCAAATGTCAAAAAAATTAATGAGAAACGTGGAAAATAAAATATCAAATCACAAAGTCATCGAAACAGTCCAGGAATATTCAGTTCAGCTCAGTTCAGGTCAATCCAGCACCGGGTCATTTGTTGACTGCAGGCCGCAGCGCCAGTCCGTCCCAATCAACATCACACAAAATAGCAACGAGAACCCAGAAACCAGAAACACACCAGAACCTGAACTTCAGGTTCCAATCCTCAAACTTTGCCCAAAGCCCAAGACTCTGGCACAATCATCTGGTATCACTGAGCAAGAGAGTGAGAGAGACTGAGCAAATTCAGGCACCTTCCTCCAGTAGCAACAAGTAAGAAGGAGAGATAGAGTAATCAAACGCAGAAAGATGGTGCTGAACACCCACTCACCTTCAGCTCTCATTGATTTCAATCTTCCTCCATGACTTAGTTGGTGAAATCAGTGAAAAATGGAGTCAATCATGGGCTCTTGCCCTGCCTCCAGGCTTCTTGACCTCCAGGCCACATACTTGGCTTAAAATCTCATCGAACTCCTTCAGAGACAGCAAAGCACCAGATCACTCAATCGGCCTGAAATCGCACTGTCAAAATATAGATCACAGGCTCCAATAGTAGCAGAATCCTATTTGAAAGAAGGTGACATAAAAGAAATAAGTAGTTTTGTGAACTGTTTGATGGATGTCGCCCTTTGGTCACGTTGTTCGCTTCGCTGGTGCCATCTTCTTCAACAGGATTCTACCACTAAATATATCTTTACCTCTGACCCCCCCCCCACCCACTCTCCACTACCTGCAGGGATCACTCCCCCAGCAAATCCTTTGTTCCCTCATCCTTCCCTTCTGATCTCCCTCCAAGTGACGGCATGAACATTGACTTCACTAACTCCAGGTAACTTCTCCCCCTTCTCTCTTTTTCCCTCTTCCCCTTACCTGCTTATCACCTCCCTCGGATACTCCTCCTCCTTCCCATTTTTCCATGGTCTACTCTCCTCTCCTATCAGATCTCTCCTTCTTCAGCCCTCTACCTTTTGCACCTATCACCTCCCAGCTTCTAATTTCATTGTCCTCCACACACACCTACCTTTCCCCTTACATGGCGTCACCTCCCAGCTTGTACTCTTTCCCTTACCCCTTCCTTCCTATTCTGGCTCCTTAAGTTCTGATAAAGGGTGTTCACCCAAAACATTGAATGCTTATCCCTCTCCATTGATGCTGCTTCAATTGGTGATTTCCTCCAGCACTTTTTTTTGGTGAGCTATTCAAACCCAGCAGGCTGTCAGTGAATTTTCCACCACTCCTGTTGATGGAGCCTAATCAGTTCCTTATACATCTCCTCATCCCCCTCTCCTTATGAACCCAATATATCACCAAAAGCCTTTTCAATAAGTATGGGGTCCAGTTAGTTCTCCATCACTTCTTGAGGCTGAATGATTCCCAACAAATTTAATTCAACTTTATTTGGAAATAAGTAAATAAGGATACTATGGCACTGATCATGAATTTTGGGCCAAAAAGAAATTTGATCTGATAATGACTGGAACATGCATATTTAACTATTTTCATGAACTACAACACCAGTTCTTATTTCCTGTATATCAAATCCAAAATAAGATGACCAACTAAACTGGAACAGCTTAGAAACACAGTAACAAAGGTTGAACAAAGAAAATGAAGGTAACTATAAATATATTTTTGTGTTAGATATTCATGCAAATATATAAAAAGTATATGCTCAGAAACAAAATTACTATTAATCTGTGTCAAAACATAAAGAAAATAGTTCTTGTTGGACAGGTTTGACAACAAAAATGCTTAAGTTCCCATAAATGGGCGTGAATGTGTTGACAGTGGCAATAGCAACAGAGCTACTATTGTAACTTATTGTTACATCAGGCAAAATGTCAAATTCTCTCACTGAGAGAAAATGCTTTTATCAGCTGAATAGCTGCCAAGAAAACAAAACCCTTGACATATTTTTGGCCTTCCATTTCCTTAAAATCTCAGCAGGAGACTACTGAAAGTCTCTAATACGTTAGTATAAATTCCAGGCTCACTTTTATCACAATGCCATTTTACAATGTGAGACCCTTTATGACCATTTTCTCAGTATGTGTTGATTACTGGTAAAATCAGTATGTATTGCCTATGCCTTTTCTTTGTATTTGAGAAGGAGACAGTGAAGTTCTTGAATAGTTAGTTGTAGTTCTTCCAGTGAAGTTATGCACATAATTTTGCTGCCGGGGAGTTCCAGGATGTAGACAAGTGATAACAAAGGTGCATGAGTTAAAGGGGAGCCTGCAGATGATGGTGTCCATATGCATTTTCTATCTGTGTCCTTCTAAGCAGTTGAGGGTCCAGATTTGAGAGATGCATCTATTGATGCACACACAGCACGAAGGGTACACCCTTAACTTTGAGATAACCTCTAAAGAAGAGTTAATCTCAAACTTTATTTTTAAATAATTCTTTATCCATTATTATTATGGAATATTTTTTGTTGCATGTTGTGAAATCCTAATACAGCAAATTCCTAATACGTGTAAATAAATATGGCAAATAAAATTGATCCTTGATCCTTCATGAGGTGAATGGAATGAACATTGGAAAGGACTCCAGTCAGGAGATATCAGAAGGTGAGTCATTAACCAAAAATGCTATGCTTCCAACGTGTTCTTGCAATTGTAGTAAGTTATGTGGCTGTTTGACATGAGGTTCTGCTCAGTGATTACTATAAGACAATAAGACCATCAGATATAGGAGCAGAAATAGACCATTTGGCCCATTGAGTCTGTTCTACCATTTCATTGTGGCTGATCGATTTTTCTTCTAAGCCCCAATCTCCTGCCATCACTCCATATCCCTTCTTGCACTGACCAATCAAGAAATCTATCAACTTCTGCATTAAATATACATAAAGACTTGGCTCCCACAGCTGCCTGTGGCTACGAGTTCCACAGATTCACCATGCTCTGGCTAAAGAAAATCCTCCTCATCTCTGGTATAAAAGGACACCTTTCTATTCTCAGGCTGCATCATCTGGTCCTAGATTCTCCTGCCACAAGAAACATTCTTTCCACATCCACTTCGATGAGGCTGTACAACATTTGATAGATTTTAATGAGGTCAATACTCATTCTTCTGAATTCCAGTGAATATAAGCCCAGAGGCATCAAATACCAATCATATGAAAAGCCATTCAATCCCGGAATCATTTTTGTGAAACTCCTTTGAACCCACTCCAAAGTCAACACATCCTTCCTCAAGATAAGGGGTGCAAAACTGTCTCACAGTACTGAATAAAAACACAAAATGCTGGCAGAACTCAGCAGGTCAGACAGCATCTATGGGAGGAGGTAGTGACGACGTTTTGGGCTGAAACCCTTCATCAACCCTTCACAGTACTCAAAGTGAGGCCTCATGGGTTTTCAGAAGGCCTTTTGACAAGGTCTTTTTCAGAAGGCCTGCTTAACCAGCTGCAAGCCCATGGTATTAGAGGAAAAATTCTAGAATGGATTAAGCAGTGGCTGATTGGCAGGAGGCAAAGAGTCAGAATACAGGGAGCCTTTTCTGACTGGCTGCTGGTGACGAGTGGTGTTTCACAGGAGTCTGAGTTGGGACGAGTTCTTTTTACGTTATGTGTCAGTGATTTGGATGATGGAATTGATGGCTTTGTTACAAAGGTTTGCAGATGATATGAAGATAGATGGGTGACAGGTACTTTTGAGGAAGTAGAGAGGCTACAGAAGGACAGATTAGGAGAATGGGCAAAGAAATAGCAGAGTGCAGGGAAGTGTATGATCATGTACATTGGTAAAAGAAATGAAAGATTTGAGAGAAAATACAAAAATCTGAGGTGCAAAGGGATTTAGGTGAACTGGTGGAGGATTCCCTAAAGGTAAATTTGCAGGTCAAATTTGTGGTGAGGAAGGAAAATGCAACGTTAGCATTCATTTCAAGAGGACTAGTATGTGAAAGCAAGGATGTAATGTTGAAAATTTATAAAGAACTAATGAGGCCTCACTTGGAATATTGTGGGCAGTCTAGGGCCCCTTAGAAAGGATTTGCTGAAACTGGAAAGGGTTCAACAGAGCTTCATGAAAGTGATTCCAGGATTGAATGGCTTTTCATAGAATTGAATGCAAGTCTGATGGCTCTGGGCCTGTGATTCATTAGAACTTAGAAGAATGAGGGGTGACCATTTTGAAACCTAGCGAACGCTGAAAGGCCTTGATAGACTGGATCAGAGGATGCAGCCTCAGAATAGAGGGTGTCCTTTTAGAAAGGGGTTGAAGAGGAATTTCTTTAGCCAGACCATGGTGAATCTGTGGAATTCTTTGCCACCAGCAGCTGTGGAGGTCATCTTTTTATATATTTAAGGCAGATGTTGATAGATTCTTAATTGGTCAGGGCATGAAGGGATACAGGGAGAAAGCAGGCATTTGGGGCTGAGAGAAAAATTAGATCAGCCCTGACGAAATAGTAGAGTAGATTCAATGGGTCAAATGGTCTAATTCTGCTCCTATAACATATGGTGTTATGATCTTTATAAAGCCGCAACATTACATCCTTGCTTTTATATTCTAGTCCTCCTGACATTGCAGATGCCTTCCTCACCAGGGACTCAACCTGGTGAATCCTGCACGAGGACCCCATGTCCCCTTTCACCTCTTACTTTTTGAATTTTCTCTCCATTTAGAAAATAGTCTATCCTGTTATTTCTTCTAACAAAGTGCATGACTATAAACTTCCCAACACTGCATTCCATCTGTCACTTCTTTGCCCATCCTCACAATCTGTCTAAATCCTTCTGCAGCCTGTCTACTTCCTCAAAACTACTTGTCCCTCCACTCATCTTCATATCATCCACAAGCTTTGCAACAATGCCATCAATTCCATCATCCAAATCATTCACATATAATATAAAAATAAGCAGTCCCAACACAGACCCATATGGAACACCAGTAGTCACTGTCAGCCAACCACAAAAGGCTCCCTTCATTCCCATTTGTTGCTTTCTGCCAGTCAGCCACTGCTTTACCCATGCTAGAATCTTTTCTGGAATACCATGGGCTCATAACTTGTTAAGCTGCCTCATGTGTGGCAACTTGTTAAAGCCCTTCTGAAAAATCCAAGTACACAACTGTTACAAGGAGCGGGGGACAGGACACAGACACAGAGGTACTATAAACAGAACTGGGATTATTAATAGTTACTAGGAAGGCCAGGGAGTGAGGACAAAATGTCAACATGGACATAAACATTGGATAACAAACCGGTAAAACCTGGACTAGGACTTGGAACATGGACTTGAACTTGCCTTGGACTCAACTTGGACTAGGAACTTGGACTCGGACCCTGGACCTCAGCTTAGACTCAGAACTTGGATTTTGACTTGGACTCGGAATTTGGATCTTGATTTGGACTCGGACCATGAAAAGACGGAATACCCAACTCGGAGTAGTGGCAAATAGACAGACCTACCCAGATGGAAGGACATGGACAACAAAGAGACGGAATACCCAACTCAGGGTAGTGGCAAATGGCCAGACTACTCAGCTGGAAAGACTTGGACAATAAGGAGACAAAACCACACAATGGCAGCCCATTTGTATCTTTGCTCTGAGTGGCAGCAAATGACCAGCGAGTGTCAGCTGGCCACGAAAATGACAGAGTTTGTATCTTACTGGGATCAGCGGCAACTCAGCTGGACATGAAAACGACTGAATTCGCTAAGCAGCCACAGGCACTGAAGCGACTAGAGTCCACGATTCTCAGCGATCCCCGGATGAGCATAGCCGCAGTGGCTACGGTGAGATGACTGGCTTCCGGTGACTGGTTACCGGTGACAAACTTCTCATGACGGTCCAGCAAACTCAGCAGCTGTAACCCAGAGCCTTTCATGCTGCCGGTTGGAAGTGAAAATCAGGTGCCTTAATCAAGGCACCTAACAGAATGTGGTGAAAAAGAAATACCTGGAATGAGGAGTCCATGGACCAGACCATGACAACAACATCAATCAATTCTCCTTTGTCTATCCTACTTATTATTTCTTAAAAGAATTCCAACTGATTTGTCAGGCAAGCTTCCAAATGCTCTACCTTTCCACTAATTTTTGCTCTATTTCTGTCCTCACTTTGTCTTTGATGCTGGCTTTGACTTCTGTTAACCACAGTTGTGTCAGCTTGTCTTTTGAATATTTCTTCTTTGGGATGTACATATCCGGTGCCTTCTAAATTGCATATGGAAATTCCAGTCATTGCTGATTGGCTGTCATCCCTGCCAGTGTCCTTTTCCAATCAGTTTTGGCAAACTCCTCACTGATGCCTCTGTAATTCCCTTTATTCCGCTGCAATACTGATACAGCAGTCTTTAGCTTCTCTTTCTCAAATTTCAGGTTGAAATCGATCATATTATGATCACTTACCCCAAGGGTTTTTTGCCATAAGTTCTCTAATCAATTCCAGTTCATTATACAGCACCCTATCAAGATTAGCTGATCCCCTAGTGGACTCGATCATGAGCTACTCTAAAAAGCCATTTTATAGGCATTTTGAAAATGCCCCACCAACCTGATTTTCCCAACCTACCTGCGTATTGAAATCCCCCATGACTATTGTAGCATTGCCCTTTTGGCATGCATTTTCTATCTTCTGTTTTAAATGTAGACCACATCCTTACTACTGTTTCAAGGTCTGTAATACTGTAACTCCCATTAGGATCTTTTTACCCTTGCAGCTCTATACACAATGATTCCCCAGCTTCCGACCTTATATTGTGTCTTTTTAATTATTTGATTTTATTTTTTTACCAACAGAGCAATGCTACCCCCTCTGCTACCTTCAATACAATATGTATCCTTGGATGTATAATATTCTTTCGGCCATGATTCAGTGATACCCATAAAATCATACATGACGATCTGTAACTGTGCTACAAGTTCATCTAACATATTCCGCATACTGTGTGCATTTAAATATAACACCTCCTGTCCTGTATTCACCCTTTTCAATTTAGTCCACCTTTTACATTGCAACTCATCCTATGCACTGCAATTTTGCTCTATCATCAACCTCTCCTCACTAGAGGTCTCACTACACACTACCTCTGTTTGTAAACCAACTACTTCATCCTCAGCACTATCACTCCAGTTTCAATCCTCCTGCCAGAATATTGTTGGTGAGAATCTCAACGATTACGATGTCAATAAGTTAAAAGGATAGGTATTTAGAATCCCTCTTGCTGGATATATCAGTATATCTGTTTGTCATTTGCTGCACACTTGCCTGCTAACATCCCCGAACTTTTTTCTCAGCTCATCAATGACTGCATTAGCGCTGCCTTCTGCATACCTGCAGAAGTTAACAGTTTCATTAAACGTGCTGTCCAGTTATTACCCTACATTCACTTTCATCTTTGGTTTATCACTTACTTTTTTGAATCTCTCTACCTCCATCTCCTAAGCAGCTGGGTACCACCTACTAATTTTCCAGCCTGTTATGTTTCATTCCCCTCTACCCACCTCCTGGAAGGACTCTACTTCAATTCTCAGCTCCCCTATCTTTTTTGTATTTGCTCTGATGCAGAGGTGCCTCTGAAATGTCTTCCTTCTTCCCAAACCATGTCTTCCCTTTAAACAATACATACAAAATGCTGAAGGAACTCAGCAGGCCAGGCAGCATCTCTGGAAAAAAGTACATTTGACGTTTCGGGCTGAGACCCTTCGGCAGGACTGTAAAAAAAAGATGAGGAGTAGATTTAAAAGGTGGGCGAGGGCAGAGAGATACGTGATGGGTGATGGGTGAAACCAGAAGGGAGAGGAAAGAAGTAAAGAGCTGGGAAGTTGATTAGTGAAAGAGATACAGTGCTGGTAAAGGGGAAGTCTGATAGGAGAGGACAGAAGGCCATGGAAGAAAGAAAAGTGGGGGAGCATGAGTGGGAGGTGATGGGCAGGCAAGGAGGTAAGGTGAGAGAGGGAATAGGGATGGGGAATGGTGAAAGATGTGCCATTACCAGGTTCAAGAAATCAACATTCATGCCGTCAGGTTGGAGGCTACCCTGATGGAATATACATGTTGTTCCTCCAACCTGAGTATGGCCTCATCGTGACAGTAGAGGATGCCATGGATAGACATTTCAGAAAGGAAATAGGAAGTGGAACTACAACGGGTAGCCACTGGGAGATCCTGCTTCTTTCCTGGCAGACGGAGTGTAGCGCTCGGTGAAGCGGTCTCCAAATCTATATCCGGTCTCTCCAATATACAAGAGGCTGTACCGGGAGCACCAGACACTGTATATGACCCCAACAGACTCAGAGGTAAAGTGTCATTTCACCTGGAAGGACTGTTGGGGCCCTGAATGGTAGTAAAGGAGGCAGCGTAGGGGCAGGTGTAACACTTGTTCTGCTTGCCAAGAGGGAGATTAGTGGGGAGGGATAAATGGGCAAGGGAGTCATGTAGGGAGCAATCCCTGCAGAAAGCAGAAAGTATGGGGGAGAGAAAGATGTGCTTGGTGGTGGGATCCTGTTAGAAATGGTGGAAGTTCCAGAGAATTATGTGCTGGACATGGAGGCTGGTGGTGTAGTAGGTTTGAAGAAGAACCCTGTCCCTGCTAGGGTGGCTGGAGGATGGGGGTAAGATCAGACATGAATGAAATGGATAAGATGCAGTTGAGGGCAATATTGATGGCAAAGGTAGGGAAGCCCCTTGCTTTGAAAAAGGAGGACACAGAGTAACTGAGAGAAGGGTATGGCAGTTTTACGAGTAACAGAAGAGGTATAGTCCAAGTAGCTTTGACAGTCCGTGTGTCTATAATAGACATCAGTAGATAAGCTGTCTCGAGAGATAGGGACCCTTCAAACATTGTTAATAAAGCAATACACACAAAATGCTGGAGGAACTCAGCAGGTCAGGCAGCATCTATGGAAAAAAGTACAGTCGACATTTCGAGCCGAGACCCTTCTCCAGGACTGGAAAGAAAGAGGAATATATCAGAATAAAAAGGTGGGGAAAGCAAAAGGAGGATAGCTAGAAAGTGATCAGAAAAAAAAAGAAAGTGATCAGTGAAGCCAGGAGGGTGGGAAAGTTAAAGGGCTGGAGAGGAAGGAATATGATATGAGAGGAGAGTAGACCATATGAGAAAGGGAAGGAGAAGACCCAGGGGAAAGTGATAGGCAGGTAGAAGAGGTAAGGGTTGTATAGTTGATATTTCAATAGTATTTGAGTTTTCTTTTATTTACTTGTTTGTTTGTTTAATTTAGATTCTTGTTTGTTTAAATAATTATTTAGATTTTACATGAAAAATATGCTATTTGCATACATTGTCACATTATCTTGTGCACCTTGCCTAAAGAAAATTCAAACTACACCCATATTTTTGGACTCGTGTGGTTCATTTAAACTAGCTTAATGTTTCAAGTTACAAAACATAACTTTGGTGATGAGTTATTTATAAAACAAACCCAAAACAGCTATTGCAGCAAGAGATTCAAAAGAAAATAAAACATGGTGAGAGCAATGTTGAAACAGAGCAGTGTGTGTCTTCAGAAGAGAAATTACTGTCAAGTTTTTCTTTAAAAAGTAAACAGAAGAACGCAGGGTACAAAAAGAGTAAACACTGGGTGATGCTAGTCAGAAAAAAGCTGAAATGGCTGGTTACAACAGAAAGATTGATGAGTGTGGTCACGCAACAGGTAACAGGCACATGTATACTGAACTATTGGAACAGTATGTTGAAGTAAATGAAACAACCAACGAGAAGCCAGTACCTTTTTTGCTGAGTTCATCAGGTTTAAAGGTGTATAATTTGCTTCAAAGTTCAACTGCTCCAACCAAACCATCAGAAATGAGCTTTGGTGCTATTGTTAAAGTAATGCAGAGACACCTAGAACCAAAGCCATTATAGATTGAAGAATGCTTTAGGTTTCATGATTGAAATCAAGGAAGAGGAATTTATTTCAGTATATGTAACTGAATTGAAGCGACCATAACATCATAAGACATAGGACAGAATTAGGCCATCCAGCCCATCGAGTCCATTCCGTTATTTCATCATGAATAATCCCAGATCCCATTCAACCCTATATACCTGCCCTCTCACCATCGCCCTTGCTGCCCTGACCAATCAGGAATCTGTCAACTTCTGCTTTGAAATAACCCACGGACTTGGCCTCCACCACAGCCTGTGGCAGAGCATTCCACGGATTCACCACTCTTTGGCTAAAAAATTCCTCCTTATTTCTGTTCTAAAACGTTGCCCCTCAATTTTGAGCCTGTGCCCTCTAGTTCTGGATACCCCCACCATAGGAAACATCCTCTCCACATCCACCTTATTTACCCCTTTCAACATTCGGCAGGTTCAGTGACATCCCCCACACTCTTCTAAATTATAGTGAGTACAGGCCCCAAGTTGTCAAGCCGTCCTCATATGTTAACCCCTTCATTCCTGGAATCATCCTCACATCTCCTCTGGACTCTCCCTAATAACAACACATCCTTTCTGAGGAAGGGGCCCAAAACTGTTTACAATACTCCAAGTGTACCTGACTAGTGTCTTATAAAACTTCAGCATTATCTCCTTGTTTTTAAATTCTATTCCTCTTGAAATAAATGCCAATATTACATTTGCCTTCTTTCCCACAGACTCAATCTGCAAATTAACCTTGGGGAGTCTTGCACAAGGACTCCAAAATCTCTCTGTACCTCTGATGTTTGAACTTTCTCCCCATTTAGATAATAGTCCACACTATTGTTCCTTTTACCAAAATGCATTATCATACATTTCCCAACACTGTATTCCATCTGCCACTTTTTTGCCCGTTCTTCCAATATGTCTGTCTTGCTGCATTTGCACAGCTTCCACAGCACTACCTACCTCACCACCTATCTTTGTATCACCTGCAAACTTTGCCACAAAGCCATCAATTCCACTATCTAAATCACTGACAAATAATGTGAAAAGTAGCAGTCCCAATACTGACCCCTGAAGAACACCACAAGTCACTGCTACTTACCAGAAAAGGCCCCTTTTATTCCCACTTGCTGCCTCCTGCCTGTCAGCCATTCCTCTATCCATGCCAGAATCTTTCCTGTAACACCATAGAATTTTATCTTGTTAAGCAGCATCATATGAGGCACCTTATTGAATGCCTTCTGAAAATCTAAATAAATGACATCCACCCTTTGTCCACCCTGCTTGTTACTTCCTCGAATAACCCTAACAGATTTGTCAGGCAAGATTTCCCTTTACAGAAACCATGCTGACTTTGACTTATTTTATCATTAGTCTCCAAATACCCCAAAACCTGGTCATTAATAATAGACTAACATTTTCCCAACCACTGAGGTGAGGCTAACTGGCCCATAGTTTCCTTTCTCTTGTCTTCCTCCCTTCTTAAAGAGTAGAGTGACATTTGCAATCTTCCTTTTTCATCTGGGACCATGCCAGAATCAAGAGATTCTTGAAAGATCAAAACCAATGTATCCATTAACCCTTCAGCAACTTCTCAGCAACTCTGGGATGTAGGGGTCCATCTGGTCCAGGTAATTTATCCACCTCACGACATTTCAGTTTGCCGAGCACTTTTTGCTTTGAATGGCACTCACTCCTGATCCCTGAAACCCGCAGACCTCTGGCGGTTGTTTTCCACAGTAAAGATTGAAGTAAAGTATTTATTAAGTTCACCTGCCATTTCTTTGTCCTCATTACTACCTCACCAGCATCATTTTCCAGTGGTCCAACATCAACTCTCACTTCCCTTTTATTCTTTATATTACTGATAAAAACTGTTAGTATCCTGCTTTATATTCTCGGCTAGTTTGCCCTCATATTTCATTATTTCCCTTCTTATAGATTTTTTAGTTACCTTTTGCTGGATTTTACAAGTTTCCCAATCATCCAACTTCCCATTCTTTTTTGTTACCTTATATGGCCTTTCCTTGGCTTTTATGCAGTCTTCAAATTCCTTAGTCAGCCACGGTTGCCTACCCCTGCCATTTGAGAAGTTCTTCTGTGGAACATATCTATCCTGCACCTTGTGGACTATTCCCAGAATAGCTTCTGTACTTATGTTGTTTAAATGTTGTTAGTGCAGTGATAAGCATGATGATACACAGAGAGATTATTTTGTTTGCGGAATCTTAAAAGTAAGCATTCAAAACAGCCCCTAACTGAAGCAGAGCCTACTTCCGAATGAAAAATTGAATTTGGTATTTTAATGGAAACCACAGACAGAGATACAACTGAGTTGAAGTCAGGAATAAAAGCAGCCTCAACAAAATTGCAGCATCTAAACAGAAACCAGCCTGGCCAAACAAATTGTGTTACCTTTTGTAGCAGGGGCTCATATACACCAAACAATTGCAGATTTAAAAGTGAAATTTGCAGGAAATGCAAAAATGACACATACAGAGAGCATGTCAGGCAGACAAGAATAAGTGGACTTCACAGAGAAGAGAAAATGCTAAAAAGTTCGGTCGCAGTTTCAAAACAAGCACTAATCTTGTTGATGAAAAACCTGATAATTGTGTTGGTGACACAGGACTATGTAGTCTTGATATTTACATTGTGAACGCTAGCAATAGACAAACAATACTGCTGATGCTAGAAGTAAATGGCAAGCCTGCAGATATCAACAAAAAACTTATACTGAAGAAAAGATAACTCCTATAAGAATGACATCCATAATAGTGAAATACAACAACCAACAAGCCATAATGGGTTTGTATATGGTAAAAACAGCAGGACCTGCATTGTGGAGTGGGGGAGGGGGGTGTGATTGACTGAGATAACTACAACTTGATTGGTGATCCCTCTACAGTTTACTACCATAACCCCTGCAATGAAGTCAATTGAAAGTGAATTAAGAAAGGTGCCAAAACTGTCTCCATGCTGAACACCATGAACCATCACCCAAAGATGACAAACAGGTGTTGGTACCAACCATTGTGCCTATAGTTGGAAAGTATATTGGACCAAGGAAGGAATTTGCTTCTCAGAGGAACCATGAATGTGACGAAAGCAATGGTCCAATGCCAACAGTTTCTGTCGGCCACATAAATGAGAAAGCTTCTGACATGTTAATCAGGCAGTTACTTGTGAGATGCAGATTGCTTTTAAGCTGGAAAAGCTTTCAAGGAATTTCAAAAAAGTTAATTCAGCTTTGGTAAGTATAAAGAGCTGTGTACATTAAGGTTTTTGCATGAGCTTCAAGTGGGAGACAAAAACTGCTTGGAAAAATAGATGCAAAGACCAAAGCCCAGCTGGATGAACGGAAAGCGAAATAGAAATGAGTTAATGGAGATATGAAAACAGAGGATTTGTCAGATGATGTTGTGGATGAGGAAACCAAGAGGGTTAATCAGATTGTAAAGGAAGCAATAGAAGGATCAATAAGAGAATACAGTGAACTAAATGTACTTTCCCAAGATCAAGATGCACAAACTAGAAGAAGGAAAAGGAGAGAAGAAATGTGAGAAAGAAAAAGAAAGGGATTGAAGTACATTCAGAGAGAGAAAAGAACAAAGGTGTCCGGAGCTGTCGGATTCACAGGTGAAATGTTGCCTCACCTAGAAGGACTGTTTTGCAATCTCAGAATCGATGCCCAAAACCACCATGCAGGTGTTCCTAAAACCTGATATTATTTCAACAGCCACTATCTCACCAGGCAAGCAGAGTGATCCCCCTTGTCAGGAAAGGTGTTATCCCACAAGAGTAAAAAATTCCTCCAGAGTCATTATACATTTAAGCCTGAATAGGACAATTAAAAAGTTACTATGATTTGGTTGGCTGTATATAGTAGTTGTATCTTGTGATCTACTTTGTATATAGTTGAGATGCATTCTACATTGAGTTGGAGTTTATAGTTAAGATGTGTATTTGCTATTTCAATAATATTTGAGTTTACTTGTGTGTGTGTATATATATATATGTGTGTGTGTGTGTGTGTGTGTGTATATATATATATATAGTTTGATTTAGCTTTCATCTCTATTTCAATAATTCATTATGGGTATATGTAAAAATAGGTGAATTTCATACATCATCACACTACCACATGATACATGCGTGCCTTGCTTAAAGTCAAACTACATATTCAGACTCCCATGTTTCATTTGAATTAGTTTAATGTTTTGAAGTTACAAAACATAACAGTAAGAGGCCAGAGGGGGAAATAGAAGAAATGGATATGACCCAGTCCAGCAAAGGTAAAGCACCCCCCCCCCCCACCACCACCATTGAGCACATCGACATGGAACATTGTCATAGGAAAGCAGCATCCATCATCAGGGACACCCACCACACGGGTCATGCTCTCTTCTTGTTGCTGTTATCAGGAAGAAATCACAGGAGCCTCAGGACTAACACTACCAGGTTCAGGAACAGGAACTTGCTCCATCACTGAACAGTTCTCACAAACTACAGACTCACTTTCAAGGACCCTTCATCTCATGTTCTGGCTATTTATTGCTCATTGTTTGGCCATTGAGATGTTCCGCTTTTGGCGGATGGAATGGAGGTGGCCAATGAAGCCGTCCCCCAATGTACAATTGGTGTCACTAATGGAAAAGAGGCCACAATGGGTACAAGAAACAACCCCAGCAGATTCACACATGAAACGTTGCCTCACCTGGAAGGACTGTTTAGGGCCCTGAATGCAGGGGAGGGTGGAGATGAAAGGGCAAGTGTAGCACTTAGGCCGTCTGCAGGGGCAAGTGCCGGGAGGGAGATTAGTGGGGAGGAATGAAAGGACAAGGAATTATGGAGGGACCAATCCCTGTGGAAAGCGGAAGGGGGAGTGAACTCTCACCCATCACCCCATCAGCCTCCGGATCCAGCATATTATCCTCCGCAACTTCCGCCACCTTCAACAGGACCCCACCACGAAGGACATCTTTTCCTCTCTACCCCTCTCTGCTTTACACGGGGATCATTCCCTCCGTGACTGCCTGGTCCACACGTCCCTCCCACCTGGTACTTATCCCTGCAAGCGTAAGTGCTACACCTGTCCCTACACCTCCTCTCTTACCACCATTCAGGGCCCCAAACAGTCCTTCCAGGTGAGGCAACACTTCACGTGAGTCTGTTGGGGTCACCTATTGTATCTGGTGCTCCCGGTGTGGCTTCCTCTACATCGGCGAGACCCGACGCAGATTGGGGGACCACTTCATCGAGCACCTCCGCTCTATCTGCCACAACAGACAGGATCTCCCGGTTGCCACCCACTTCAACTCTGCTTCACATTCCCATTCAGGTATGTCCATACATAGCCTCCTCTACAAACATGATGAGGCCAAACTCAGGTTGGAGGAGCAACACCTCATCTACCATCTGGGTAGCCTCCAGCCCCTTGGTATGAACATCGAATTCTCTAACTTCCGGTAATTCTCTCCATCTCCCTTCCCCCACCCCACTTTCACTCTGTCTCCTCTTCTAGCTGCCTATCACCTCTCTCATGATTCTGCTTTCTTCTGCTAGCCATAGTGCTTTCTCCTTAGATTCCTTCTTCACCTCTCCAGCCTACCCCCGCCCTGCTTCCCCTCCCCCACCCCTTGATCTTCCCCCGATTGGTTTTTCACCTGGCACCTTCCACCCTCCCCCCATCTTATTTATAGGGCCCCTGCCCCCTGCTTCTTCAGATATGTTTAGTTGTAGGATACCTTTGGAGATGGCTGCAGTTGCTTCAAATAATATGTTATCTGGAGGCTTATGGGGTGGTAGGTGAGGACAAGAGAAGCTCTAACATGGTTAAGGTGGCTGGAAGATGAAGATGTGAGAGTGGATTTCTGGGAAATAGAGGAGATGGAAGTGAGGCCAGCATCAATGCTGGAGGAAGGAATGCCCATTCTTTGAAGAAGGACATCTGATGTCCTAGAAAGGAAATCTGCATTCTGGGAATGGATGTGGCAAAGATGAAGGAAATAGTATTTTTACAGGAGACGGTGAAGAGGTATAGTCCAGATAGCCATGGGAATCAGTAGGTTTATAAAAGGTCGACAGTTTGTCTCCAGAGATGGAGACAGAGAGATCAAGAAATGGGAGGAAGGTGTCAGAAATGGACCATGTGATTTTAAGCAACACAAACAAAATGCTGGAGGAACTCAGCAGGCCAGGCAGCATATATGGAAAAGTCGACTTTTTGGGCCGAAACCCTTCAGCAAGACTGGAGAGGAGTAGATTTGAAAGGTGGGGGTAGGGGAGAGAGAAACGCCAGGTGATAGATGAAGCTTGGAAGGGGAGGGATTTTAAGGGCAGGTTGGAATTTGGAGGAAATGTTGATGAAATTGACAGGCTCAGCAAGGGTGTTTGAAGCAGCACCAATGCAGTCATCGGTGTAGTGGAGGAAGAATTGCAAAGCATTACCAGGAAAAGCTTGGACCATGGACTGTTCCAAGTAGGCAATGAAAAGGAAGGCTTAGTTTGGGGCCTATGGGGGAGCCCACGGCAAACACTCAAGTCTGGAGAAAGTGGGTGGAGTTGAAGGAGAAATTGTTGAAGTTGAGGACCAATTCCTCCAGATGGAGGGAATGGTGGTGATTAGCTCTTTTATTGAGAAATAATTGGAGAGCTTTAAGGCTTTCTTAATGGGGGTAGAAATGCGTAGGGACTGGACATCCCTGGTGAAAATGAGGTGGTCAGGGCCAGGGAATTGAAAGTTAGCGAGGTGATCAAGAGCATGAGAAGTTTCATGGGTGTAACTGGGAAGGGACTGAAGGGGAATAGAATGGAGTCAAGGTATGAGGACATGAGTTCAGTGGTGCAGAAACAAGCAAAGATAATGGGCCAACCTGGACAGTCAGATTTGTGGATCTTGGGTAGGAGGTAAAAACGAGCAGTGTGGGGTAAGGGAACTATGAGTTTGGTGACTGTCGAGGTTCTCAAGAGTTGCTGAAGTTAGTGATGGTGTTGGAGATAGTTTTCTGATGGTCAGGAATGAGGCCCTCTTCAAATGGTAGGTATGTGGAGGTGCCTGGCCTCACCAAGATAGTGATCAGTCCATCACACTACAACAGCACACCCTTTGTCTGCGGGTTTGATGCTAAGGTTGAGATTGGTGTGGTGAGAGTGGAGGGCAATGTGCTCATAAGGAATAAAGTTGAAGGAGGAGAGAGGAATGCTGAAGCCAAGCCGGTTGATGTTAATAAAATCCTTGAACATATTTCATCTATTTCTCACAGACGAAATAATTCAAAAGTCATTGCTGGAATCAGTCCATTATGCTTATGTTAGAATTCTGGTCTTGGACTACAGTTCAGCATTCAATACCATAATCACCATCAGGCTTGACAAGATGCTCAGAAACCTCAGCCTGCACCCTGCCTTGTGAAGCTGGATCCTGGACTTCTATCGATCACTGACAGGTGATAAGAATGGCACCATCACCTCTGCCCCTTAACACAGGACTGTATCCTGAGCCCCTTCCTCCGCTCCCTATAGACCCATGACATGCACAGCTCCAACCTGCTGACCAAATTTGCAGATGACACGACATTGATGGGCCTTATTTCCAACAATGATGAGACAAACCTACAGAGGAGAAGTCAATGCCCTGACACAGTGGTGCCAAGGAAACAACCTCTCCCTCAATGTCACAAAAACAAAGAAGTTGATCATGGATTAGAGAATGAACAGAGACAGGTAGTCCCTTTTGACAACTATGGGACTGTAGTTGAGAGTGAGTAGTTTCAAGTTCCTCAGTATACACATCACCAAGGATTTCACCTGAACTGTACATAATGGCTGTGAGGTGAAAAAAGCACAACAGCACTTCTTTCTCCTCAGACAGCTGAAGAAGTTCAGCATGAGTCCCCAAATCCTCAGGACTTCCACCATCAAGAGCATCCTGACTGGCTGTGTCACTGTCAGCTACAGGAACTGTACTACCTTCAATCGCGAGGCATAGCAGAGAGTGGTGCGGACAGCCCAGCAAAACTGTAGATGTAAACTTTCCTCTATTCAGGACATTCACAGCAGCAGGTGAGTAAAAAGGGCTGAGGGGATCATCAGGAACTCCTGTCATCCCAACCACAAACTGTTTCAGTTGCTTCCATCCGACAAACAGTATTGCAGCATTACTTTACTTTATTACTGCCAAACAATTGATACTAGAGCGTACAATCATCACAGTGATATTTGATTCTGCGCTTTACGCTCCCTGGAGTACAAATCAATAGTAAATATAATAAAAATTTAGATTATAAATCATAAATAAATAGATAAGGAAAAGTAAGGTAGTGCAAAAAAAAGACCGAGACAGGTCTGGATATTTGGAAGGTACCACCCAGATCCAGGTCAGGATCTGTTCAGCAGTCTTATCACAGCTGGAAAGAAGCTGTTCCCAGATCTGGCCGTATGAGTCTTCAAGCTCCTGAACCTTCTCCTGGAGGGAAGTGCGACAAAAAGTGTGTTGGCTGGGTGGGTCGTGTCCTTGATTATCCTGGCAGCACTGCTCTGACAGCATGTGGTGTTAAGTGAGTCCAAGGACCGAAGATTGGTTTGTGTGATGTGCTGGGCTGTGTTCACGACCTTCTGCAGCTTCTTCCGGTCTTGGACAGGACAACTTCCATACTAGGTTGTGATGCACCCTCGAAGAATGCTTTCTACGGCATCTATAAAAATTAGTGAGGGTTTTAGGGGACAGGCCAAATTTCTTCAGTTTTCTCAAGAAGTAAAGGTGCTGGTGGGCCTTCTTGGCAGAGGACTCTGCTTGGATAGACCAAGTCAGGTCATTTGTGATATTGACCCTGAGGAACTTAAAGCTTTTGACCTGTTCCACCTGTGCATCACCGACATAGATGGGGTCGTGCGATCCGCTACTCCTTCTGAAGTCAACAACCAATTCCTTCATTTCGCCGACATTGAGGGATAGGTTATTGTCTTCACACCATGCCGCCAGGTTCTTAATTTCCTCTCTGTACTCAAACTCATCATTACCCGAGGTACGGCCTACAATTGTGGTGTCAATTAAGGCCAGGACCAACAGGCTCCAGGACAGCTTCTTTCAGCAGCCCATCAGATTGATCAATACACATTGATCAGATCGTATATATGACTGTACATACATGGACACAAACAATTATGTATACAATCTTAGCGTTAGGCAATATCCTCCCACATTTCCCTTATTGCTTGTACATGACGATAGATATTTTTACTTCCTCATGTTGTGAGATTAATGTAAGAAATAAAATAAATTCTAATTCTAATTTCAACTAACAGCAAGGCAGATTATTTTAGAACTCTATTTAACTCATGAATAGAGCCAACAAGTCAGAAAAAAATCTGATCTGTTCTAGCTAACTTACAAAGACCTGGCAATACGTACCATTACAGAGCCTAGCATACATGATTGGTATTCCTTAAACACATTATTAGGAGCCTCACAGCTAATTGTTGTAAATCATAAGCACAAAGAGATTCTGCAATTGCTGGAAATCCAAAACAATGCAAACAAATTACTGAAGGAACTCAGCAGGTCAGGCAGCATCTATGGAAATGAATAAAGAGAAAAGTTCATTCCGAGACTTTTCTTCCGGGCCCCTTTTCAGCTGATGGCTGTATTTTAATTGTTCGTCTATCCACAAGAGCATAACAATGTTTTATTGCAATACAAGAAGGTCCTGTTGAAGGGTCTCTACCTGAAATGTCAAGTCTTCATTCCTCTTCATAGATGCTGTCTGACCTGTAGATCTTCCAGCATTTTGCATATGTTACACTGTACTTCCGGCATATGCAGAATATCTTGTCTCTCCTTATGGAATATCAGAAATGTGGAGAAATTTCTTTAGGCAGAGAGTGGTGAATCTGTGGGATTTATAACCACAGGCAGCTGTGAAAGCCAGGTTTATGGGTGTATTTAAGGCAAAGCTTGATAGGTTCTTGATTAGACACAGCATCAAAGGTTATGGGGAGAAGGTCAGGTAGTTGGGCAGAGGAGGGAGAAAAAAATAAGATCAGTCATGACTAATGGTGGAGCAGACTAGAAGGGCCAAATGGCCTAATTTTACTCCTATGTTTTATGGTCTTATGGTCTTAAACTAAACCTGTAGGTCTCCATTAATTTGCCCAATCATATGACCTGCATAATTATATTAATCTCTGAGCCTGCCTGATTACATTAACCCCTTACCTGCCCCTCTTATGTTGTGTTCGATACGGAGGGATGGTACAGAGCACACCAGGACAGCAGCCTTGCAAGATATTCAACCAAACTCTAATGAAAATTCTGCTTATACAATATGTGAACCCCTTCCATGTGGGAGAGACTAACTGACAAAGGGATAGCTATTAATTACCACTAGTTCTCCCCTTCTTGAAAAAAAAGTAAAACTAGGTATGTACTTCTCTTTTATAGAACTGCATCGAAATTATGGTGATTGAAATTGAGCAATGCCATTCATCTTACCAATAGCATGCAACTTACGCTCTTTACTTAAATGTAAAAAAGAATTGCCATTATAACTGTCTTTCTCTTTGTTTTAATGGTCTCCCACTCTATTTGTTTTGTCATATCTTTCCCAATTACATTTTTTAAGAACAGTCAAATTTTGTGAAATGTTTTCAACACTACAACTCTTTTTAAAAAAACAATCTAATGGAGGTCAGGGTAGACTATCTGAACACTCCAGCAGAGTGAGAGGATTATTCTGCCTCTTTGGTCATTTACCCTAAGCTATTAGGCTATGGAGTCTATCTCTGTGGTGGGACAGGTAAACAACCTGATCTGGTGTAGGTTCCTGGAAATGTCGGCGGGGATGGAGATTCTTGAACAGATGCGTCCACCTCAGGTAAGTGGTCCTCACCATAATGATCAGGCCACTCTATTT
This sequence comes from Hypanus sabinus, assembly GCF_030144855.1. Classification (NCBI taxonomy): domain Eukaryota; kingdom Metazoa; phylum Chordata; class Chondrichthyes; order Myliobatiformes; family Dasyatidae; genus Hypanus; species Hypanus sabinus. The sequence continues at coordinate 38,923,744 of NC_082707.1, forward strand.
CCTTCCATCTGATTACACCTTGCAATATTCTGGTCACAAACGATCATGGTGCATGCTGCCAGATGACAGTTCTTTCAGTCAATTGGTTCAAAACCCAAACAGCTTCACCACTCCTGAGTGGCAACAAAGATTTTGCGCTGTGTTTGAGATCATGCATGCTCCTTGTTTTCTCACGCTGCTTGTCTCAAAATTTCCTATTTTGTTGAAGTCCGGTAAGTGAGGTTGGAGAAGGGAAGGAAGAACTGGCAGGCTTGTTCTCAGTCTCTGCGCATTAACAGCTCTGATAGAGGTGTGGAGTGATAAGCTAGCAGTGTTTTGTAGGGATCTTTCGCCTTCAGTAGGAGACTCCTCACAGTTCCACTGCTCTTTCAAATTCTCCATTTCCTGTGGGTACTGTGGACCACTTGTCTGGTGTTTGAACTCACAGTCCCGAGCAAAGGCTTTGAATTCTGGGCAGCTGAATTGTGGGCCATTGTCTGACACAGCGTCTCTGGTATTCCATGGTGAGCGAATAACTGCTGTATAACTGCTGCTGAGAATGTAGAGGACAGCTTGGACACCTCAACATTCCATGAGTAGTAATCTACAGTGAGAAGATATTTGTCTCTTCACAGCTGGAAAATGTCTGTGCCTGCAATTTGCCATGGAATGTCTGGGAATTCTGTGGACCAGACTGGTTCAGCATGACTTTTGTGTAGTTTTCTGCTTGCTTCACATTGTTTTATAGAATCTCCCAGCTGTGAGCTCAGACCAGGCCACAACATGGACTGCCTTGCTCCTTAGGTGACACGTTTCAATGCCTTGATGTCCTTGGCAGATTTGATTGATGATTTTGGTGTGCATAGAAACAGGGATGACAAGTCTGGTGTCCTTTAGCAGCAAACCATCAAGAACAGTAAGTGTGTCTCTTTCAAGCCTGTAAGGTCTGAGTTTGTGAGCTCCATTGGAACAGGTGGCCACTCATGTTCACAGTATTGCACAACCTTGCTGCAGATTTGGTCCTTTTTCTTTTCAGTATAAATTTGGTACAGTTTACGCTGTGATGCAGGAAAGCTTTCACATAACTGAGTAGATTTTGATATCTTCCATGAGGGTGGAGTCAGCTTCCCTCCATTCACTTTTGCATGGCATCCTCGACAAAGTGTCTAGTATTGTGAAGGATTTTCTGGGGACAAGTTCTAAGTCATAATAGTATTGCATAAGCCTCATTCTGAATCTTTGCAGATATGGAGGTAAGTCATCCAAGTGTTTCGAGCCGAGGAGGCTGACAAGTGGCTTGTGGCCTGTTTCACATCAGAACTTAATGGCTATCAAATAACAGCTAAAGAGTTCACAAGCCCACATGAGAGCCAGCGTCTTTGGGCATAACATTATTCAATAGGCGTTAGTACTCTTGATGCAATGCCAGCAGTTTGCATACACCACTGCAGTTTTGCATGAGCATTACCCCTAGGCCAAAGGAAGAGGTGTATACTGAGAACTGGCTTGTGTTGTTCAGATCAAAGAACACCACTGTTGATGGAGAGATAAACTCTGTTTTAGGTGATGGAAATGACTTCCTATATTGTGCATCTCTCTAAACTTTTCTTTGAGAGACGAGGTTACGTAGTAGTTTTGTTTTCTCTGCCAAGTCTGGAATGAATTTTCCCAACTGGTTTACCATGCCAAGGAAACTGTGGATCTGCAATCTGGTAGGTCGTTCCATGTTCCGAACTCCTGCTAGTTTGTCTGAATCTCGTTGCACTCCCTCTGAGAACAGTAGGTTGCCTAAGATCTTCACTTCCAACTTCACAAATTTGCATTTCTTTTTGGTCAAGGTGAATCCAGCTTGCTTCACTCTAGTTATGATGTCAAGCGCCTCCATTCTTTCAAGTTCAGCTTTGACTTTGTTCATCAATGGGACTGGTGTATGCCTTGCTGTGGTCAGAGAGTAGGGTGTCACTCCTGGCCTCAGTTGTTCAGTACCCCCAGGCCTGTGAACAACACGGGGTAATTCTCCTGCCACTGAACATTGTTTAGTGAATCCAACCTTGCACTGAGATTCAGCTTCTTGATGGCATGGTGTACCAGTCGTGGTGAGAAGAGACTCTGAACAACATCAACATTCTCTTTTAACTTTTTCCCATTTTTACGGATGGAAATAATAAACATTCCTTTCACACTTAGCTTATGTTTCCCTGGGCCCACAAGCCACTTCCTTTGTTGAGTTTAGAGTAAGGCCTGTTTTCTTCACCATTTTTGTAAACAGACATCTGGGGATAGCTGTGACATCTGTCTCAGTGTCCATTTTGAATGTCACCACCTCATTTTGCAACTGAACTGTAGTACACCAGCCATCTCTGACCTCCTGAAGAACTTTGTTTGAGTGACACTGGCTTTTATAATGGTCAACTCTATTGGTGGCATTTCATTGCTTTTGCTGGACAGAGCTCTTTAATGTGGACTTGATACTTGTCACATCTCCTGCAATTAGATATTTTACCAGCTCTTTGTTACACTTGTCTGTTTTGTTTGAGCTGAGCTCTACTGTCACTTCTTTCTGTAGTCCTGCTGACTGCACCTTGTTTGGACCTTTCTTTTTGCACAGTTTCTAGCTTTACCTCAGTGTTGTTTCATTCCTGAGCTCTGCCTGTTGCCAACAGACATCCGCACTCTGCCTGACCATAGTAATAACTTACTCTAGCAGATTTGCCAGCTCTTGAAATCTCTCTGACCATTTGGTGTTGTGTAGCCCCACAACAATCCTGTCTCTAATGAGCTCAGCTCTCAGATTTCCATATGTGCAGTTGTCTGACTGGGCATGCAAAGCTGAGATGAAGTCATTTACACTTTCACCTGGCTCCTGTTTTCTGGAGTTCAACTTTGTCCTCTCCTGTATCACATTTGTTTTCCTGTTAACTATTCTTTGAGTTTATCTTGATATTTTTTTTACTCCTTTTCTGAGCATCTGTAAGTCCATGATGTCACCTGCTTTGTCACGCATGCAGTATATCAATATGCTTACTTCAAAGGTTCAAAGGTCCAATTTAGTGTCAGAGAAATGTATACAATATACATCCTGAAGTGCTTTTTCTTTGCAACCATCCACAAAATCAGAGTGCCCCAAAGAATGAACAACAGTTAAATGTTAGAACCCCAAATTCCCCACTAGATCCCTTCCTTCCTGGGCTTATGTGGCAGCAAGCAAAAATTTCCTCACCCTGCTGGCAAAAAAAAAGCATCGGCACCCACCATCAGGCACTCAAACATGAGCAAAGCAAAAGCAAAGACACAGAGCTGCAGTTACTCTAAAGATTTTGTGTTTCACCCAGTATACAGCATACCACAGGCACGCGTTTTCTCTCTCTCTCTTCCCCCCTCCTTCCCTCCCTCCCTCCCCCTAGTAAGGGAGAAGGAGGTATCTCCATTTTCCCAGTGAGCAGGGAGACATAACAAACAACTAACTGGTTTACGATGTTAACCAGTCCATTATGTCACTCAATCCACCCGTATCTAGAGCCCAGAGATCTTCCAAAACCAAGCCAGACTCTTAGGCCAAGCCCTTGGCATGCCAAAGAGCAATGGCCAGTTATGAAACCCTGAGAGTGGGTTCCATTCCCGCAAAGAACCAAAGTCAGCGTGTAACTTCAGGTCAGGATCTTCAAAAGAACCCTGAAAGAGAAAAATCAAGATATTAAAGATGGAAAGGAAGAGGCAAGAGGCAAGCAAAGAAGTCAACATTTAGCACCATCGTTAATCCTCTCCACCTCCTTGTAATGGTGCTTGATGCTCTTCTGAAGCCTGAGTGAGATGGCTTGCAACTCTAAATCTCTCGAAGTGTCTGAGCCATCTCTCAAAGTCCCCTAGTTTAGAAAATCCAAATGCCTTGGGGAGCTTTATTAGATAGGTAGATGTACTGCAGGTATTTGAGCAATTTCCTGTTTGTTTACTTTTTTATTATATTATTTATTTGGACTACAAAAATCTTTTCTCTCCCTGACAGCTTGACTGAGTTCTCTGCTGTGCTTGTGTCTCTGTGTGCTTCCCCAGGCTAGTGGCCCACAGATTGTTAAAATGAATCCTCTTTTAGGTGTAGCTCAAATGCCTTGCCTGGAAACCCTGGCCAGTTCTCAGCTCATGCCTTACTAGCATAGACTGTGACAAGAGACCTTGACAAGGATGGCTTGGACCCAAGTGCTGGAGTATCCGAGGCTGGAACGTGACACAGTATAATGCTGGAACAAGAACTAAGCAAAAACAAAATGCTAGACAATATCTCTAGTTAGGTTTATGATTGAGCAACGAACCTCAGTTCAGGTTCTCTTTCTATGCACAAGACTTGGCACCCGAAACATGATTGCCAATTAGCAGGATGATCCTGAATCCTTAAAAGGTCTGCACCTGCTATCCATATTCCAGAGACTTAGTGCATCTAAACGCTGGAAGCTGTCATGGCTGAGTGCATATCATAACAGGACCCCCTCCCCTATGGGTGACCCCTGATGGCCCTGGCTGCTTGGAGAGATGATGATGGTAGTCATGGTTGAGATCCAAGATGTCCCTCTCAGGAACTCAGCACTGTTGCTCATTTCTGACTCCCTCCCAGTCCACAAGGAACTGCCAAACACCTCAAAGTGTTTGTGAATCCAGAATTCTTTTTACAATGAAAACCTGTTCTCCATTAACAAATGTGGGTGGTTGTGGGATTGATGGTGGTGGGGCAAAAGGACTGGTACTCACAGGTTTTAATTTGAAACTATGGAAATGGGATTGATCTTGAGGGTCTTGGCAAGATACATTGTGTAAGGCATTGCATTTACTTCTTTGATAACATTGAAGGCTCCAAGGAACTTGGGCAACAATTTCCCAGACTCCACCTGGAGAGGAAAATCCTGGGTTGACAGCCAAGCCCATTGCCCAGGCTAGTAAACTGGTCCCTGTCTTCTCCTTTAAATTCAGCCTTCTGGGTAGAGGCTAACATAATCTCCCTTGTCTTAGTCCATTTCTCCTCGCAGCGTTGGACAAGATCTTCAGCATAGGAACCCCAATCTCAGCCTCCTCCTCAGGAAAGAGTGGCAGGGAATGCCCAAATTGGCATTCAAAGGGGGATATCCTGTGCACTGAATGTCATAAAGTATTGTGGGTGATCTCTGCCCACATCGAAGACATGTCTGGTCTTTCAGACGCCAGGCCTCCTAAGGTACGTACCATATCTTGGTTCACCCGTTCCATCTGGCCATTGAACTGTGGGTGAAACCCAGAGGAAAGACTCACTGTTGCCCCAATGGGCTTGCAAAACACCTTCCGGAAATGTGATGCAAATTGTGGACCGTGGTCCGAGACTATGTCCACCGGAAAACCATGGATTCTGAAGACCAGGTCCAGGGTAATTTCAGCTGTTTCTGCCTTGGGTGCTAACTTGTCCAAGGCAATGAATCTGTAGGCCTTTAAAAATCTACTGACAGTTACCTGTCCTCGGTCCATATTTACGTCCATGGTCTTCGTCCTGTCCATAGAGATGTACGCCAATGGTCTGTCCAGAACAGGGAGAGGCTGGAGGAGCCCTTGAGGTTGGGTATGGGACTCCTTGTCCGAGCGCACACCTCACATGCCTGCACATTTTATTGAACCTTTTTTGCCACTCTAGGCCATCAATAACTTACCATGATGAACTTAAGGGTCCTGGTAATCCCTGGGTGAGCAGCCATTCTCAATGTGTTCCCACTGGAGTACCTGTGACCTGATGGAGCTTGGGACAAACAGCTGACCTGGAGGACTGTCCTTAAGAGATTCCCCTTGTGCCTGGCCTTACAAACAAGCTCATCAATTCCCCAGTGGATTGGTGCTATAACCTTCACTTGAGGCAAAATGGTAAATATAGTAAGTTGCTCCTCTCCTTTGGGTTTTTCCAAATTGACAAGACAAGGCATCAGGTTTTCAATTCTTTGACCCTGGTCGATAGGTCAGGACAAAGTTAATACAGTTGAAATAAAGGGACCACCTGGGCTGCCTAGAATTCAGTCTATTGGCCTCCTGTTCTTCTGGTCTGTCCAGACTATAAAGGGGTTCTTGTCCCCCTCAAGCCAGTGATCCTATTCCTCCAATGCCAACTTAACTGCTAATAGAACCCAATTCCCGATGTCATAGTTTCTCTCTGATGGGGATAGTCCCCTGAAGAAGAATACACACAGGTGCAGTTTGCTGTCAAAAGGTGACCGTTGGGACAACACTGCACCCACTCTGATGCCTGAGGCATCCACCTCCAAGAGGAAGGGAAGGTCCAGGTAAGGTGACACCAAGATGGGAGCTGATGTGAACCACTGCTTAAGCTTTGCAAAAGCAGCATCCACTTTGGTAGTCCAGACAAAGGAGCCTGTGGATCTCTTTGTTAGTGTCATCAGTAGAGCTGTCACCGAGATAAACTTCCGATAAGAGTTAGCAAACTCCAGGGATTGTTGGACTTGTTAACACTGGATAGTTGTAGCCAATCTCTGACTGCCTGGGCTTTCATAGGGTCCATTTTGAGACTGCTGTTGGGGATGCTGAAACCCAAAAGTGAAAGTCGTCACGTGAAATTCAGACTTCTCCAACTTGACGCAAAGTCCATGGTCTAGAAGCTTCTTTAAAATGTCTCTGACATGAGCAACATGCTCCTCCAAGGACTTCAGGATGATTAGGATATCATTCACATAGACAAGCATCCTGAAGAGCATCCTTTATAAAGGTTTGGAAAACGGCTGGAACATTCACTGGGCTGAGGGCCATAACCAGGTACTCATAGTGTCTTGTCAGTGTATTGAAGGCAGTCTTCCACTTAAATTTTTCCCTAATACGAACCAGATTATATGCACTCCATAGATGTAGCTTAGTGAATCCTCTTGCCTCAAAGACAGTATTCTTGAGTGGAAGAGGGTATCAATTCTTGACTGTTATGTGCTTTAATCCTCTATAATCAATACATGGCCGCAGGCCCTTATCCTTCTTTTGTTTGAAGAACTCTGCACTGGTTGGTGAGGTGAAGGGCTGAATAAGTCCCATAGCAAGAGTTTCCTTTATATATTCTTCCATTGTACTCCTCTCTGGGTTTGAGAGCGCCTACAATCAACCCTGTGGAGGACAAGTACCAGGCAGAAGATCTATCGCACAGTTGTAGGATTGTTATGGTGAAGGAGTCGAGACTTTTCTCTTGCTGAAGATCTCTTCCAAGTCCTTGTATTTGGAAGGACGTTCAACCAGCCCGGGTGTTGCAAGTTCTTCTGAACTCTCCTTCAAGGACAACTCCTGAGGCTTCTTAGGTGACAAGGGTGGTCTCCTTCCTAGGTTCACACAACTCCATGATATCCCATGCTCCTGGGAACAGACTCCAAGGGTCTGCAGTTAGGAGTCCTCCCTTTAGTCAGAACCTGGCGGCTGGATTCCTTAGGCTTTGGGTTACCTCGCAGTTAAGTCTGTCCCCTTGCTGGTTGTTGGCCTCAGCAGAGGCTGGGAGTCAGAACAACCCGCTGCAAACGTACAATAAAATACATCACAATAACTGGACCAGGCAATGTTTCTCCCCTCCCTCTAGTTCACAGATGGATTATGCTGGGACAGCCAAAGGTATCTGAGATTTAGGGGTATGAGTCGAGAGTCAGTAATGTAAAAACTAATGTCTTCCACATCCCTGTCTTCCCTATCTTCATCTGCAAAACCACCATCTTCTTCTGGATCTGCCCGGAATCTAGCGGCAGCTGTTCAAGACAGCTGCGGCCATGGATTAGCTCAAGTCTCACATGGTGTGTTGAGCTGTTGAGCAGTTCCTAAGTGCAGAAAACTACCCGCTGCCCCAGAGTCCACGAAAGCCTTCACCTGCCTAAAGTTCTCAGCCCAGGTGAACTTCAGCATGAAACCAGAATTGGTGGGAATGGTACTAGTGGCTGCTACCATCACAGTCCTCCCGACACCGGATGGCCTTAGCAGTTCTCCAGCTGGTTGCAGCTTCGGACATTCGGCCCACTGATGAGCTGCTTCCCCGCAGTAATAACAACCACCTTGATTCTGATGCCGAGACCTCTCGTTAGTGGAGAGCTCCGTGTGACCGATCTGCATGAGCTCAATAGAGTCCCAAGAATGAGCATGGTCTGAGACTGAGGGGTTGGAGGGGGTGAAATCACAACAGATTGAGGCTGGGCTTGAACTTGCCCTCTTTGGCCTCTTACATCCTGCCAGCTGGTTGTGAAGGCATGTAGACTGGTCGATGAGAACCTCTAAGTCCCTTGTTATCTCTCCTAAGGCATGATTTCCAATTAGTGGGTGTTACGGATTCAGCAATAATAACTATATAAGTGAGGCAGGGTTTTTTATAACAAATAAAACATTTATTAAACACTGAAAAACAAACCCCCCCCAAAAGTAAACAAACCACTAACGTAACCGGCAATCAGCGGCTGTGCGGCAGCTTAAACAGTTCTTAAAGCAATGTTGCAAAAAAGGTTCTTCAAAGTAGTACTGCAAAAGTTCAAAATGCTTACAGTCCATTGAAGGAGAGACTTTTTAGATGATTTAAATTCTCTTTCCCATCGTGTTGTTGCGGTTCCCTGTCAAACTATGCTTTTCCCGGAGAATTTACGAAGATGAAAATGAAACGGCTTAAAGGCACTGACCTTTCCTTTCCACAACTGTACCCAACCCTTTCTGCTATTATTTGCAGGGGTTACCACGGAGACAGCCAACGAATTCCTTCCGAATGAGGATCAAACAAGGTCGAACCTGTTTCACCATCGAAATCGACCTTCCTGGATCTTTTAGCTCCCGAACTCCGATCTTCACTCTCCACTGATTTTTAATGCAGTATTATAAAGAAACTGCCGGCAATGACCTTTCAAACTTTAGGCATTAAATAAAACTCCACCTTTCAACCAAACTGCAACATAATATTGGACCACATGGTGGCATGAAGTCAAAATGGCAAATCCAGCCACGAACTGCCCCTCCTCACAGGGGGGGGGGGTCCTCCCTTTATACCCTGTTACAAAACCTGTCACATGACCTCTACTGGCGGGAAAATGACATCACTCCACCATCACAAGACCACTACCTTAAGTCCAGTATAGCTTCAACACCACTGTCACGTGACAAGTACAAAATACCCACAGGTACGTAACATGGGACAGTCCTGAACACTTAAAGGGGAATGCCAGCTATCCATATTCTGGAGTGTTAGAGCATCTAAAAGCCAGAAGCTGGTGCAGTTAAGTGCGTGTCATAACATAGACAGTTTAGGTTGATATGTCTCTGGATATTTTTCATAAATTTATGCTAACAAGAACAGTCACTGTAAATTCTTGCTTGTTGGGGTCACGTGGTCTGTTGCACCAATTCACTGATAATCAACCACTTCTAATGCCATGTTGCGTTTGATATTGAGGGATAGTGCAGAGTACACCAGGATGTCAGCATGCAGGATTCTCAACCGAACATTTTTGGTAATACTGCTTGTACAGTTTGTGAGCTCCTCCCGTATGAGTGTAGCTAATAGGTGGCATAGGAATAACACTATTCACCACCGCTACATCGTCCATCAGCACCTCTGCTTTTCCCTCCTCGCTCCTGGGACAGGACAAGCGCAGAGTTCCCCTGTTCCTCACTTTCCCTCCAAATAGGCTCTGCTACTTGGATTATACTCCTTAATTTCAACCAGTTTCAAAGAGATTCCAACATGACATAGCCTCCCCTCTTCTCTTCCTGTAAGGTGTGACCAAAACTGAACAGTGTTCCAAAAGTGGTCTAACCAAAATTTTATACATCAGCAACATGAGTTGCCAACTTTTATACCCAACAGCCTGACATATGAGGGCAGACATACCATACACCTTCTTTATCATCATAAATACCTCTCTTATATTTCTTATACCCCTCAATCACCAAATTTGTTCTTCACTGCCTATATCTGCTATGCACCTCTTTCTTCTTAGCCAGGTCCTCAATATCTCTCAACAACCATTTTATTCTGACAGGAACATACAAACTCTGTACTCTTCAAATTTCACTTTTGAAGACCTCCCATTTACTAAGTACACACACACACACACACACACACACACACACACACACACACACACACACACACACACACACACACACACACACACACACACACACACACACACACACACACACACACACACACACACACACACACCTCCCCCAATATCTCAGCAGTTTTACAAGGAGAAAAGACTCCTTCACAGATCTGACAAAGTGTCTTAAATCTGAAATATTAACTCTTTCCCTTCCAACTGGCCTGATACGTTGTGTGTTTTCAGTATTCTCTGTCTTTCTTTTAAGACTAAATGTTATCAGGGTCTTGCTGTGTGCAGTTTGGATGACTTCCTTTGCCAAGAAGTATTAAGTCTAATTAAACAAGGAGCAAACATTGGTGAATAGCTCACCTCTAACATTAGGAAGGCTGCTGATGAAGCAGCTGACTACTGTTGGGACTGCCCTGAGAAATTTTGCAATGACATCCTGAGTTTGGAATATTTGACCTGATAAGTTGGATCTAGCTGGACTCAAAGTGATGAGAAAAAGTATAACTCTGTAGATCCGTGGGTCCCAATCTTTCTTTGGCTTATCACCACCACCACCCACAATGACTTGAAAGACCACGTCCCCAATGCCCCCCTCTCTTTCCAGCCATTACATATAAAATATAAAGAAATTTGAATTCTGATGCACAGTAAAAGAAATTGGGAACTGCAAATTCAAAGCAGTAGCAACTAATTACAAAAAATATTCAAATCTATTTAAACTTACCGCTTGGTACGCTGCTGGTGTTTAAGGCAACAATGAAGGTCCTTCATCTCTGGCGTTCTTCGTGTCAGTAACTTCTTCTCAGATTTTACTACTATTCTTCACGCATGGAGACTCAGGAATACCATCACACTCAGATGTAGAAGGATTCTCCATTGCTTTTCCTGTAACAACTTTGTTTTACCAGTCAGGATTGTTAGCCCTGAGCTGAACCCCGAAATCTGGAAGATCTTATTCTGTCCTCTCAAGTCCAGTCAAACCAAGTCAAGTTTATTGTCATTTAACTCTATACACGTATACTGGCAAACGAGACGTTTCTCCAAACCGCGGTGTAAAGCACTGTAATATACATAATGCATAGGAACTTATGAAAGGAAGGATGAAATATCCAGACGGATTACCCATAATTAAACAAACTAAAGTGCATAAATTGAGTATTGTAAGGTACAGAACAAATTAACCAGTGACACTTTCAATCCAATGCAGCATTCAGTTCAACAGCTGAATGGCCCGAGAAAGAAGCTATTTCACATCCTGACCATTCTAGCTTTTATGCATTGGAGTCTCCTGCCTGATGGTAAAAAATCAAGGGGGATGCTGGATGGATGGGTGGGATCCTTAATAATACCAAGGGCCCCGTGTATGCAGCACTGCTTAAATATCCCCAGTGGAGGATCCCTATGACCCCCTCAGCCATCCTCACATTCCTTCGTAGGGATGTGTAAAGTGCAAGGACGCTCTCAATTATGCTCCATTTTCTGGGGTATGATATTCTCAAATGCGAAACTGAGGTCTATAATTAGCAACCTGGAAGACCAGATTTTCCAGGTGGGACAGAACAGAGTGGAGGGCAGAGGCTCTACGCTTTGACATGCTTGGCATTGGTGACCCTACCAGAGCAAAAGCATAGAGCACTGACTCCAGCCAACATAGCTCTCTGGGTCATTGAGGCACACAAACCTTCTTGGAGGAAGAAATCTACTTAAAGCTACAAATAATTTCTTTATTTTGTTACAGTTAAACAATTTTCATCAATGTTAAAGCCTACTTTAGTTGTGAAACTTTTCAGTACTTCATTGCTTTTTCACCTTTCAATGAGAAGGATGGGTTTTGTGCAGTGATATCAGCTTCTCAAGAATGTCATTCAGAAGGGTCTCAGATCTCCACATTCATTAACATGCAGTCTGCTTCATTGCTGAAAGAACTTGGCTAACTACACTGAAACTGCACTCCACTAGATATAATGTTGGAAAGGCAATAAAGAACATCTTGATGATTTTCCACAGTGCAGGATAGCATTCAGAGATTTCTTTCAGCAAGCTAAAGTCTTGATACGATATTTTGAACCTTGGCTTCAGCTCAGTCATTTTGTGGCAAGACCAGTTCTTCCTCTGTCCTTTCTGTTAATATGTTATTGCAAATGTTCAGGAATCAATTCATTACCCAATCTGGAATTTGAATCGAAGGAAGATCATTAAATTTCTCTGTCGTTGTTCTATGCAGCTGGTGGTTACAGTATAACTGAAGATCATCATCTGGTATTCTTTCTTACTCTTCCAACTCAGAGAGGCTCAGAAACTTAAAAAGGTTGCCATGATCAATGCTGCATTTAAATTGGGATAACTTGGGCAGAAAAGTGCAGACAACTGCTTTAACATTGACACGATTGACATCATTACCTTGTAATTGAGGATAAATTTTATAAAATTTTGTGAATAATTCTGACAAATAAGCAATGACACACTTAATATTCTTGAGTTGATTACTGAATGAAGCAATTGAGTCTTCAAAGAATTTTATCAGTTTCAAAAAGTGCATACAAGTGTTTCAGGCACTTTCCTTAAGAAAGCCATCTGACTTCTCTGCGCAACTTCAAGCATTCAAACTGTTCATCATTCTCAATATAAAGCCTTGAATTTGCTGAGAATTGAAAACATGGAACTTGATTTTATTTGCCAAGAATATTAGAGAGTTGAATGTCTTGCTCTTTGAAAAATTGCTCAACAACCTGCAATATTGATTCCATATGTTTGTTGCTTGACAAAGTTGACTTATCCAACTGCAGAGCAAATTCTATTGTGCTAATAAGTATGTATGTCCACATTCTCCGATATTCCATCTATTCATCTTTCTGCAATATCTGCAGAAAGAGAAAATTGAGCTACTGCTGTAAGTGAGTTACTCCAGCATTTTGTGTTCATTACTTTGGATTCCCAGCATCTATTTTGTTTATCAAATTAGACAGAACAGCTAAAATGTGTATAATTATATTGTTTACAAATCATTTTAAACATGCAAATACAGATAAAAGAGCAAACACCATGCATTAAAAAGATAGCTTAACAAATTCTTACAGCTCTTTTTGAGCATTTATTCCTGTCCCTCCACATGAAAGGGCTTATGGATGCCACACCATGCAGAGTTTCACAGTCTCCCTTGACAAGAGATCCAGGTGGTTCTCCATTACATCTTGTCGTTGAATGGATCACTGCAAGTATTTTTCATTCACAAACAAGAGAAAATCTGCAGATGCTGGAAATCCAAGCAACACACACTGTCAAGTCAGAGTTCTTGTTCTTTTTTGAACAAATGCAGCTTCCCCACTTGAAAGAGATGAATGCGCCTACCCAAAGGTTTTTAACCAGATTCCACTCAATGACCAAACAACTTTTCCTTTCTTCTCCCGCAAGTGCGACAGTTTGATAGTTTTTAGGCCTCATAAGTCTAGTCATAAGGTTAAGGTTAGGTCATTAGGTATAAGGTTAAGGTTAAATCATGTCATAAGTATTAGGTTAAGGTGAAAAACTGGCTGCCTCTTGGACTTTGTAGACAAATTCGGACCTGCAGCTCCATTTCTCTAATGGACCGTTATGATTTCAAACCGGGCGAATTCTCTCGAAGGTTCACGAGCTCTTCTGACACCTTGCGCCATTTCTCCGAGAAGTGCCGCGATGATCCCGTGGCGAAGTTGGCGCTTACCCAAACGCAGCGACAGCAGTGTTCTTTTCCAAGAAACAGTCTCAACTTATTTAAAGTTCAGCATCTTACCACCGATTGCACCGCTGCTCCCGGATTGCCGCCGTGACGCTGCGGGGTCCGCCCACATGTTCCTGGCAGAAGCAGCCTTCCGTCCGGTCTGTCAGTGAATTCTTGCTCGCACTTTTAAATTTTATTTTCTTTTGCCCCTAGGTCCCAATACTTTCTAGAAACTCAAGTTTGACTTGACACACAGAAAACGCTGAAGGAACTCAGCAGGCCAGCTGGCATTTATGAAAAAGAGTATAGTTGACGTTTCGAGCCGAGACGCTTCATCAAGCCGGGCATCCCTGCTGCCCTGACTAATCATCGAGTCCTGTTGAGGGGTCTTCATCTGAATCATTGACTGTTTAGTCTTTCCCATAGATGCTGCCTAGCCTGCTGAGTTCCTCCAGCATTTTGTGTGTGTTACAAATATTTTTCAACTTTCATTGGAAAACAACAGCATACAAAGATTCACTGTCACTGGCCAGATATTCTGGTTGAATATTTTGAACCGAAGAGGAAGACACCATGAGACCATAAGACATAGGAGCAGAATTAAGCCATTTGGCCATCGAGTCTGCTCCACCATTCACTTATGGCTGATCCTTTTTACCCCTCCTCACCTCCACTCCCCAGCCTTCCCCCTGTAACCTTTGATGCCATATCCAATCAAGAACCTATTAATCTCTGCCTTAAATGCACCCAATGACCTGGCCTCCATGGCAGCCTGTGGTAACAAATGCCACAAATTCAATGTCCTGAGGCTAAAGAAATTTCTCCATATACTCTATCCTGAGGCTGTGCCCTCTTGTCCTAGACTCCCTCACCATGGGAAGCATCCATTCCACATCTACTTTGTCTAGGCCTTTCGTCATTCGTAAGGTTTCAATGAGATTTCCCCCCAATCCTTCTAAATTCTAGTGAGTACAGACCCAGGCCCATCAAACGTTCCTCGTATGATAACCCCTTCATTCCCAGAATCATGGTTGTGAACTTCCTCTGAACCCTCTCCAACGCCAGCACATCTGTTCATAAACAACGAGCCCAAAACTTCACAGTACTCAGCGTGAGGCCTCACCAGTATCTTATAAAGCCTTAACATCACATCTCTGCTCTTGTATTCTAGACCTCTTGAAATGAATGCTAACATTGCATTTGCCTTCCTCATCACTGACACTACTTGCAAGTTAACCTTCAGGATATTCTGCATAAGGACTCTGAAGTCCCTTTGCATCTCAGACTTTTGGATTTTCTCCCCATTTAGAAAATCATCTGTATATTTATTTCTAATACCAAAGTGCATGACCATACATTTTCCAACATTGTATTCTATTTGCCACTCTCTTGCCCATTCTCCCAATCTGTCTAAGTCATCCTGCAGCCTACCTGTTTCCTCAACATTACCTGCCCCTCCACCAATTTTTGTATCATCTGCAATCATAGCAACAAAGCCATCTATTCCATCATCTAAGTCATTAATATACATCATAAAAAGAAACTGTCCCAACACCAACCCTAGCAGAACACCACGAGTCACTGGCAGCCAACCAGAAAAGGATCCTTTTGTTCCCACTTGCTGCTTACTACCAAACAGCCAATGCTTTAACCATGCCAGTAACTTTCCCATAATACCATGAGCTCTTAACTTGATAAGCAGCCTCATGTGTGGCACCTTGTCAAAGGCCTTCTGAAAGTCCAAATATACAACATCCACTACATCTCCTTTATCTATCCTACTTGTAATCTCCTCTAAGAATTCCAGCAGGTTCATCAGGCAGGATTTTCCTTTAAGGAAATCATCCTGACTTTGTCTTATCTGGTCCAGTGTCACCATGTACTCCACAACCTCATCCTTAACAATTGATTCGAACATCTTCACAACCACTGAAGTCGGGCTAACTGGTCTATAATTTCCTTTCTGCTGCCTTTCTCCTTAAAGAGTGGAGAGATAATTGCAATTTTCCAGTCCTCTGGCACCAGGCCAGAGTCCAAACATTTTTGAAAGGTCATTATTAATGCTCCCACAATCTCTACTGCTACCTCTTTCAAAACCCTATGGTGCAGTTCATCTGGTCTGGGTGACTCATGTACCGTCAGGTCTTTCAGCGTTTTGAGCACCTTCTCTCTTGTAATAGTAACTACACCCACTTCTCTTCCCTCACACCCTTCAACATCTGGCATACTGCTGGTGTCTTCCACAGTGAAGACTGATGCAAAATACTCATTTAGCTCTCTGCCATCTCCTTGTCCCTTGTTATTATTTCTCCGGCATCATTTTCTAGTGATCCTATATCCACTCTCATCTCTTTTAGACTATGAGGAGAAATTGAGCAACCTGGGTCTATACCTGCTGGAATTCAGAAGAATGAGAGAAGATCTTAAAGAAACATATAAAATTATGAAAGGGATAGATAAGATAGAGGCAGGAAAATTGTTTCCACTGGTAGGTGAGACTAGAATGAAGGAACATAGCCTCAAGATTCAGGGGAGTAGGTTTAGGGCAGAGATGAGGAGGAACTGCTTTTCCCAGAGAGTGGTGAATCTGTGGAATTCTCTGCCCAATGAAGCAGTGGAGGCTACCTAAGTAAATATATTTAAGACAAGATTGGATAGATTTTTGCGTAGTAGGGGAATTAAGAGTTATGGGGAAGAGGCAGGTTGGAGGAGATGAGTCCATGGCCAGATCGGCCATGATCTCATTGAATGGCGGAGCAGGCTCAATGGGGCAGATGGCCTATTCCTGCTCCTATATCTTATGTTCTTATGTTCTTTTTTTATTTTTTTTTACGTATTTGAAAAAGCTTGTACTATTCACTTAGGTATTGTTTGCTAGCTTGTTTTCATATTTCGTCTTTTTTCTCCTAATGATTCTTCTGGTTGCTCTCTGATCCCTGTGGCACACCACTAGTCACAGGCCTCCACTCAGAGTAGCAATCCTCCACTACCACTCTCTGGCTTCTTCCATTGAGCCAATGTCTAATGCAATTTACTACCTCTCCATGTATACCTAGCAACTGAATCTTCCTAACTAACCTCCCATGCGGGACCCTGTCAAAGTCCATGTATATGACGTCCACTGCCTTCCCTTCATCTACTTTCCTGGTAACTTCCTCGAAAAACTCTAATAGATTAGTTAAACATGACCTACCACACACAAAGCCATGCTGACTGTTTCTAATAAGACCCTGTCTATTCAAATACTTGTAGGTCCTATTTCTTAGTATTCCTTCCAATAATTTACCCTACCAATGTCAAACTTACTGACCTATAATTTCACGGCTTACTTTTTGAGCCTTTTTTAAACAATGGAACTACATGAGCTATCCTCCAATGCTCTGGCACCTGACCCGTGGATATCGACATTTTAAATATTTTTGCCAGGGCCCCTGCAATTTCAACACTAGTCTCCTTCAAGGACCGAAGGAATATCCTGTCAGGTCCGAGGGATTTATCTACTCTGATTTGCCTCAAGACAGCAAGCACATCCTCCTCTTTAATCTGTATAAGTTCCATGACCTCCCTACTTGTTTGCCTTGTTTCCATAGACTCCATTCCAGTTTCCTTAGTAAACACAGATGCAAAAAACCCTGACAGGAACATACAAACTCTGCACTCTCAAAATTTCTCCTTTGAAGGCCTTCCACTTACCAACACATCCTTGCCAGAGAACAACCTGTCCCAATCTACACTTTTTAGATCCTTTCTCATTTCTTCAAATTTGGCCTTTTTCCAGTTTAGAACTTTAACCCGAGGACCAGATCTATCTTTATCCATGATCAAGTTGAAACTAATGACGTTATGATCACTGAAACCAAAGTGTTCCCCTGCACGCACTTCTGTCACCTGCCCAAACTCATTTCCTAATAGGAGATCTAATATTGCATCTTCCCTAGTTGGTACATCTATATATTGACTCAGAAAAATTTCCTGAACACGTTTCACAAACTCTAACCCATCTAGACCTTTAACAGTATGGGAGTCCCAGTCAATGTATGGAAAATTAAAATCCCCTTCAATCACAACTTTCTGTCTCCTGCAGTTGTCTGTTATCTCTCTGCAGATTTTCTTCTCCAATTCTCGCTGACTATTGGGTGGTCTATAATACAACCCTATTAATGTGGTCATACCTTTCCTGTTTCTCAGCTCTTCCCATATGGCCTCAGTAGACAAGCCCTCTAATCTGTTCCGCCAAAGCACTGCTGTAATATTTTCCCTGACTAGCAAAGCCATCCTCCCCCACCCTTCATCCCTCTGCCTCTATCATGTCTGAACATCGGAACCCTGGAACATTAAGCTGCCAGTCCTGCCCCTCCTGTAGCCAAGTTTCAGTAATGGCTATGATGTCATAATTCCATGTGTCAATCCAGGCCCTCAGTTTGTCTGCCTTTCCCACAATACTCCTTGCATTGAAATATACACACCTCAGAAGATTATTACCACCATACACAACCTTACTATTTGCCACTTTGCATGAACTGCTAGCATCATTTATTTTTACTCCCATTCCACTATCTACTCTGACACTCTGGTTCCCATTCCCCTGCAAATCTAGTTTAATCCCTCCCCAATAACACTAACAAACCTCCCTGCAAGTATATCGGTCCCCTTGTACTCCAGGTGTAACCCATCTCTCTTGTACAGGTCCCACCTGCCCCAGAAGATGTCCCAATGATCTAGAAACTCTGCCCCCTACACCAGTTTCTCAGCCACGTGTTCATCTGCCAGAGCATCCTACTCTTACCCTCACTGGCATGTGGCACAGGCAGCAATCTGGAGATTACTCCCTCGAGATCCTGTTTTTCAACTTCCTACCAAGCTCCCTGTACTCACTCTTCAGGACCTCCTGACTCTTTCTAACTACGTCATTGGTACCGATGTGTACCACGATATCTGGCTGATCACCCTCCCATTTCAGAATGCTGTGCACGCGATCAGAGACATCCCTGACCCTGGCACCCGGGAGGCAACAAACTATCCAGGAGTCTCTGTCACAACCACAGAATCTCCTGTCTGTACCTCTAACTATGGAGTCCCCTATCACTATCGCTCTCCTCTTCTTCCCCCCTCCCTTCTGCACTGCAGAACCAGACTCAGTGCCAGAGATCCGGCTGCCGCAGCTTATCCCAGGTTAGCCATCCCCCTTCAACAGTATCCAAATCCGTATACCTGTTTTGGAGGGGAATGGCCACAGGGGAACCCTTTCCCCTTCCCTCACCTGACGGTAACCCAATTACCTGTGCCCTGTTCCTTAGGTGTAACTACCTCCCAGAAGCTACTATCTATAAACTGCTCAGTCTCCCGAATGATCCAGAGGTCATCCAGCTCCTGCTGCAGTTCCCTAACGCGGTCTGTTAGGAGCTGCAGCTGGATGCACTTCTTGCAGATATCGTTGTTAGGGACACCAGGGGTCTCCCTGACTTCCCACATCCTGCAAGAGGAGCATTCCAACAACCTGCCTGGCATATTCTCTAGTCTGAACAAAAAAAAAGAAGAAAACAGAAACTTACCGGAACTTACCCTCACCTCTGCCTGTTTCTCGCCAAAGCCTGATTGAGCCAAAGCCGCCCCACTCTGACTCAGTCCACTCCAACAATGGCTGCTGTATATGGCGATCTTTCTTCTAAACCTCGGTGCGCTACATCACACACCTGTGCAGTCTGGCCTCCTTTCCCTGATCAGTTAAAGAAAAGAAAAACGACCTTCCCTCTGTGATGCTTCAGACTTCCACTCTCAGCCTCTTGCTTCGCTTGAAATTTCTCTTTTGCTTTTACATTAGTTTTGACTTCCCTTGTCAGCCACCGTTGTAATATTTTGTCATTTTTTCATTTTTGGAATACATCTATCCTGCACCTTCCTCAATTTTCTCAGAAACTCATGCCATTGCTGCTCTGCTGTCACCCCTGCCAGTATCTCCTTCCAATTCACTTTGGCCAACTCCCCTATCATACCACTGTAATTTCCTTTTCTCCACTGAAATACTGCTAATTTAGACTTTACTTTCTCCCCATCAAATTTCAAATTGAACTCAATCATTACGTGATCACTGCCTCCTAAGGGTTCTTTTACCTTAAACTCCCTAATCTCCTCCAGTTCATTACATAACACCCAATCCAGTATAGCTGATCTCCTAGTGGGCTTAATGATAAACTGCTCTAAAGAGCCATACCATCGGCATTCAACAAAGTCACTCTCTTGAGATCCATTACCAACCTGATTTTCCCAATCAACCTGCATGTTAAACTCTCCCATGACTATCATAACATTGCCCTTTTGACTCAACTTTTCTACTTCCCATTGAAATCTGTGCTGCGCATCCCAGCCACTGTTAGGAGGCCTGTATATAACTGCCGTCAAAGTCCTTTTACCCTTGCAGTTTCTTAACTCAAGCCACAAGGATTCAACATCTTCCAATCCTATGTCACATCTTTCTACTGATTTGATGCTATTCTTTACCAGCAGAGCCACACCACACCCTCTGCCTACCTTCCTATCCCTCTGATACAACATGTAACCTTAGGAACAGAATTTGGCCATTCAGCCCATTGATTACGCTCTGCCATACCATCATGACTAATTTATTATCCTTGATGCCTTGACAAATCAAGAACCTATCAACCTCTGCTTTAAATATACTCAATGACTTGGTTCCCACAGTCATCCATGGCAATGAATTCCGCAGATTCACCAAAGTTCAAAGTACATTTATTATCAAAGTCTGTCCACATTATGCAACCATGAGATTTGTCCCCAAACAGGTAGCCTTGAAACAAAGAAACCCAAAAGAATCTGTAATAAAGGATCACCCAGCGTGGAGAGAAAAAAAACAAACCATGTAAATAATGGCATTGTGAACCGAGGTCCGCAAAGTGAGTCCTGTAGTTCAGTATAGAACTAAGTTGTGGAGTACCCATCTGAACAAGCCCATTTCTCACCTTGGGCCCTGACATCCTGACCTTTGCAAAATGGCCCAGCACCAATATCAATGTCCAAGCATCGGGTTTAATCATCTCGATACTCTCTGGGGCGAATAGCCCACCACCTCAATTCAGCCTGTAACCAACCTTTCTGATTCGTCCCCTGTATTTAAGTCTCCATCTAAGTATTGGGTTCAGTCACTTTCGTACACTCTGATGCCCGGACCTCAGCGTCTTGATTCAGCCTGTAGCCAAACTTTCCGATTTGGCATGATGCTTAAATCGATCGAACCTTGGGTCTTCCTTGCTCTCAGTGAGAGGACCACTGCCTCACCTTGCCTCAGTTCTGCCACATTGAGTTGCCTTCAAATTCAAAGGGAAGTTACAGACTATTACTTCCTATTATTGTTTTCCAGGAAATGTGTGATAAACAAATTAGTTAGTTATCTTCCCTGTTTGGTTAGCCACTAGCCAGACATCATTGAGGTTCACCAGCACCATCTTAAATGGAAAGGTTTAAAATGGCACCAGTTTCACTCTCTGCTGAAATAAATTCTTCCTCATTTCTATTAAAAATTCACACTCCTCCATTCTGAGGATGTGCACTCAGATTCTTTGAAGGAAACATCATCTCTTCATCCACTCTATCTAGGCCTTTCAATATTTGACAGATTTCAATGACATTTCACCTTATTCTTCTAAACTCCAGTGAGTACAGGCCCAGAGAGATCAAACAGTCTTTGTACATTAATACTTCCATTCCCAGAATTATTCTCAGAACCTCTTGGACCAAATCAACCTGCAAGTTAACCTTTAGGGAATCCTGCACAAGGACTCCCAAGTCCACCCTGCCATCCTTCTACCATCAAACACTGCCCATATTCTAACCCTTTCCTCACTGATATCACTCTTATAGACCTCCTCAAAACCTTCTCCAATGCTATCACACACTTTCTTAGATAAGGACCCCAAAACTGCTCACAATATTACATACATAGTCTTTCAGAGCCTCAGCATTACATTCTTGCTTTTATATGTTAGTCCCCTGGAAGAGAATGCTAATACTGCAATTGCCTTCCTTACTGCTGTATATGTCCATGCATCAAAACTAGTTGTGTAAGGATAAGTAATGTTCCATGTGTTACAGTGCGTTACCTACCCTTACACAAACAGTACTAAACTATATTAAACTGTATTACTACAGAAAGTTCAACACAGAGGCAATGGGTCAAAATGTCTCTAGTATGAGCTATCAAACTGCATAATTCTACAAAATTCTAGATATTGGTTTGATGTTTTTACAACTGCAATTATATTCTTCAATATTTAAATTATTGTGTTTTTTTTTTCTTTTAGCCTCCTGGACAGAGTTGAACATTACTTCGGCCTTTAATGAGTGAGATTACAATGTGCTACAATCCAGGCCAGAACTCGAACTGATCTCCGGTGAGCTTGCAAACATTTGCAAAAATATTATTTAGCTTTGTTCTATGCTTCCCTTCATTACAACAGCTTATTTCTTTACATTTTCATCTGAAGCTTGGTTACAATGCCACAGATTCTCCTGAAAACCTCACCTAATTAGTGGCCTTTCATGCCCTAGATTTTCTGCTATAAGCAGATGACGCAGATGAGTTCCAGTACACTAACTCGCCTGATAGTATTTAGAGGTGTGGAACTGAACAGCTCATTTCCTTTCTCCTTGGTCAAGACCATTGGGATGAGCACTATCAAATACTGTAGCAGTTAATGTCAGCTAACTCAATCCACACGAGTAATCTAAACTGGAGCCCCAGACCACCAATCAAAACTGGAGCTCTCATAACCATGGACAGCTTGCCCATTCAAATTCCATTCAAAACAGGGATGCATTTGCCCACAGCATCTTAATGTTCAACAATTATCACCGCAATAAAAAAGGCTGTCACGCAAGGTGTAACTAAATATAGAAATCTCCATTGTTAATCCATCTGTTACCTCATGAATCAATTACATGTTACTCTCCAACAAACTTTAAAATAGCCAGCGTAGATGAAAATTTTTTAAAAGCCGCAGAAGTTGGAAATCTGAAATAAGAAGAGAAAATGCTGGAAACGCACAACAGGCCAGGCAGCATCTGTGGAAATAAACAATGTTTCAGATCCCAAAACATTAATTCAAGAGATTCTGCAGATGCTGAAAATCATGAACAGCATGTAAAATGCTGGAGGAACTCAGATAGCAACTATGGAGAAAAATAAACAGCCAAAATTGGGCCGAGACACTGAATCAGGTTTGCAAAAGAAAGGGGCAGAAACAAGGAGGACATGAGGACAAACATTCAAAACTACTTGAACTGCTTATTAGTCTGAAGAATGGCATAGTTAAAATGCTTGATTTCTGACAGCAAATGCTTCATAGCAATGCTCATATTTACTGACTGTATTCTAAACTGCTGGGTGTCAGTGAACGTTCACTTTCTGAAAAAACCTTATGACAAAAGAAAGTTTATATCAGAAGGCTCAGATAAGTTTATTGTCATATACACCTGGTGCAATGAAATTTCATGCTCGCGTGAATATTAGCAAAGCTTATGCACAGGAGTAATAAATTCAGCAATAAGTGCAGAGAGAAGCATGATATAACCAAATGGTGCAGAGAATTGTAGAGCTAAAGAACTGCTAAAGTAACTATAATGGAAAATAGTTCTCAATAATTTTTCTAGTTCGTTCAATTCTCCTCCATCTATTTTTTCTCAATATAGAACCAAATTAGATACCAATTACTGAAAAGGTAATTCACTCTTCCAGGAGACCTTAAGACCATAAGGAATAGGAGCAGAATTAGGCCACTCAGCCTATCAAGTCTGTTCCAGCATTCTATCATGGCAGATTTATTAGCCCTCTGAACAACGTTCTCCTGCCTTTTCCACATAATCTTTGATGCCCTGACTAATCAAGAACCTATCAACCTCCACTTTAAATATATTCAATGACCTTGCTTCCACAGCCATCTGTGGAAATGAATTCTACAGATTTATCACCCTCTGCCTAAAGAAATATCTTCTCAATTCTGTTTTAAATAGACGTCTCTCCATTCTGAGGCTGTACCTTCAGGTACCAGACGCACACACTATAAGAAACATCCTCTCCACAAGCACTCTATCTATGCCTTCCAATATTTAATAGATTTCAATAAGATCCCAGTGAGTACAGGCCCAGAGTCATCAAACACTCCTCATGCATTAACCCTTTCCTTCACAGAATTATTCTTGTGAGCCTCCTCTGGACCCTCTCCAATGATAGCACATTTTTTCTTAAATATGGGGCCCAAAACTGCTCACAGTACTTCATGTGCAGTTTGACCAATGCCTTCTAAAGCTTCTGCTTTATATCCTTGCTTTTATATTCTAGTCATCCTTACCACTGACTCAACCTGCAAGTTAACCTTTAGGAAATCTTGCACAAGGAGTCCCAAGTCCATTTACACCTCATATTTTTGAATTTTCTCCCCATTTAGAACACAGTCTATGGCTTTATCAAAAGCAACACACACACAATGCTGGAGGAACTCTGTAGGCCATGCAGCATCCATTGAAGAGAATTAAAAAATTGATGTTTCAGCCTGAGACCCTTGCTTTGGATTTCCAGCAGCTACAGATTTTCTCCTGACTTTATTCCTTCTACCGAAGTGCATGACCATACACTTCCCTGCACTACATTGTATTTGAAACTTCTTTGCCCATTCTCCCAATGTTTCGAAGTCCTTCTGCAGAATCTCTACTTCCTCAGCACTACCTATCTATCTATCTTTGTATCATCTGCAAACTTGGCCACAGAACCATCAAGTCTATCAACCAAATCATTCACGTATAACAGGAAAAGAAGTGGTCCCAATAATGACCCCTGCTGGACATCACTTGTCATCTGCAACCGATCAGAATAGGCTCTTTTTATTCTGCCTCTGCCTCCTGCCATCAGCCAATATTCTATCCATGATCATATCTTTCCTGTAATACGATGGGCCCTTATCTTGTTAAGCAGCCTCATGTACACCACCTTGTCAAAGGCCTTCTGAAACTCCAGAATGGATTCATTGGTTAGACTACTGCTACCACAACAAGAATACACACCCTTCAAACTCACTGAATCAACTGGGTAGAATGTTACAGAACTATGTTTACTGTACAAGACAAGCTCACATTGCAACAGTCATAGAGTAATTGCTGTCAATGAAACCATCTCGAATTTTGAAATTCTTGCTTCCCAGACAGACGGGTGTTAATGTCCATGGATCTTTTCAAGCTAAAGTTGCCTTTGGCCGACCCAGAAGCAGAGTGATCATAAAATGCTGATGGTGGAATGCAAAAAGCTCATGTTACCAAGGTATTTATGGTGCAGAAACAACCATCCAGTCTAACGTGTCTAAGTCAGTATTCACGCACACCAAGACATGAATGGAATTTGAAGCTGATGCAAATCCATTCCATACTTTATCATGGTATTCCTGTTGGTTAGATTGAAAACAAGACCAACATCAAATTGTAATAACCTTCATGTAGAATGTGCTCAGATTCAAAATCTGCTTTATTATCATTGGCCTATGACGTGAAATTTGTTGTCTCATGTCGGCGGTAAAGTGCTAAGGCATACACATCTATAAATTAAATAAATATTACAAAAGCACTGAAGAATGTAGTAATCTTCATGGATTGACTGATTGCTCAGAAATCTGATGATGAAGAGGAAAAGGAATTCCTGGATCATTGAGTGCCATTCTTCAGTCACCAGTACCTCCTCCCAGTGTTCGTAACGAGAAGTGGGCATGTCCCCAATGGTAGGCTTCCTTTATGATAGATTCTCCATCTTAAAGCGCTGCGATAGTGGAGAAGGTTGTGCCCATGAGAGTGGAGTGAGTCTGTAACCCTTAGGAACCTTTTGTGATCCTATGCATTGGAGGCTAATTCCAGTCTATGATGCACTAGTCATAATACTCTCCACTATACATTTATAGAAATTTGTAAGCTTTAGAAACATACTAAACCTCCTCAAACTCCTAAAAAAAATAAGAGTCGCTGAATGAAATTTTGACAGGTCTCTACTGTTCTTTTCAATATCTCTTGCAATGGGAGTTCCCTTTATTAATTAAATTTTAGAAGCAGTGGGCAATTCTGGTAAAGCCAGTATCAAGCATTCCTAATTGTACTTGAGAAATCAGATGGCTAGCCAGCTTTTTGAACCATCCCAGTTCTTCTGGCAAAGATACTTCAGTATTGCACATTAAACAGGTTCAAATTTGGTTAAAGTATTTGTTTCAGCTATGGCTAGCGGGAAATGTGACTTCCTGGTGAAGTAGTTCATGGAATTATCAGAGAATAATTATTCATTGCCAGATCAATCAAAATTAATTGGACTAGAATTGGCAATTAATGTTAAAGTGCCCTTGTTTGCTACTGGCTTCTCAATAAAAGTAAAATATATTTGGAAAAATGCAGTGGACTGGTCATTGATGAAGCACTTGAAGGCAATTGTACCTGGGGCATAAAGAATAGGGTGAATCTCTCATTGTGAAATAGTTTAGCTTTCAAATGGCCTTCCATATAGGTTATTAACCAAAATTAAAATACACACAATTGAGGTTAATTTATTGTGAATTAAAGATTAGTAGATGGGTAAAAATACAAAACTAAGAATAAGCAGGTCATTTTTGGTTGGGAGGCTATGACTAGAGGGATGTGTATGTACATCAGTGATTTCACTGATGAGGTCAGGATGCAGATTAACTGATGATACAAAGCTTGGTGACAGTACGGACTCTGAAGAGGTTGCAGGAAAGTTTCAGTGGCACTCATCCACTTTGGTCGGAAAAATAAAAAATCTAATGAGAAAATGCAAGTCCACAATCCCTTATCCGAAATTCTGAAATCCAAAAAGCTCTGAAAACCATAGTTTTTAAATCGCCAACAGCTGACATCACTCAGGTGTCACATGGCAGCACCAGCAGAGGCCGCCAGACGTCAGTTGTGGCTCAACACTCGTACTGGTTACACATGCATTTGCTGTTCGCTGATATTTTGTGTTCACTGTTGACTTTTGTGTTTAATTTCACTGTGAAAATGTCAAAAAGAACTGCAGATACCACTATGGGTAACAATGAGAAAAAGAAAAGGAATTATCTATCATTATCAAAATCACAGAAAGTGGAGGTATTGCAGAAGCTTGATCATGGTGTGTCTGTGCGGCGTCTTACTGAAGAACATGGTGTCGGAACTACCACTGTATATGATTTAAAGAAACAGAAAGATAAGTTACTGAAGTTTTATAGTGACAGTGACATTCCATATTTATTCCAAAAAGTCATTTACCATGTGTCTGATTGGGTTCGTTTGAAGCTGTATCTTTTTATGTTTTATTGAATGTTTTTGTTGGAAATAAATTTTTTTCTTGTCATTATTCCCTAAACAATACAGTATAAACAGCTATTTACATAGCATTTACATTGTATTAGGTATTATAATTAATCTAGAGATGATTTAAACTATATGGGAGGATGTGCGTAGGTCCAGAGCTCCACCGGATCTTAAAGTCCACCGCACTGATATAGGTTAAATAAGGGACTTGAGCATACGTGTTTTTTGGTATCCGCGGGGGATCCCGGAACCAATAAGGAGGGATTCTGAAATCTGAAAAATTCTGAATTCCAAAATGCAACTGGCCCCAAGGATTTCAGATAAGGGATTGTAGACCTATATCAGTGTTAAAAGGGTTCTGTGTATGTTTGTAGACGAGTCAAGTACAGGAAGAATAATGAAGTCAAATGATATGTTGGCTTTATTCCAAAATAATTTCAGTACAGGAGTAGAACATGCCCCACTTATACAGCGAACTTCTTAAACACCAACTGTAGCACTGTATATCATTCTTGTCTCCTTATTTCAAATGAGGGAGAGCTCTGAAGGTTCACCAGCTTCATTCCTGGGGTGGTGGGTATCTCATATGAGGAGAAATTAAACAAACTAGCTCTTTTTGCTCTTGAAGTTAGATCAACAAGGTGGAAGCTGATTGAAGAGTACAAGAGGAGCTTGACAGGGCAGATACAAGATACAGTGCTGATGCAGAGCTAAGAGCCACTGTCTCAAAATAAAGGCTGGACCACAGCAATTAAAATAAATGGACTAACAGCAATTAAAATAAATGTCATGCCACAGCAGGTAAAGATTCTTTAGAATTTGGTACGCAAGGGGCTGTGGACACTCATTCATGGATATATTCATCACAGCATGATTAGATTTTTTGATATCAATGGAATTAAGGCATATGGGGTATAGTGGGGATTTATCCCTCCAGACCTCATCTTGGGTCTAAAATTGCTCTGTAATTTTATCCTAAAGGGACTTCAATGCCTCTTCTCTTGAGATATGTGAGGCTCTGGACCCTTTACAGCAGAAGCAGCTATCAATCCTCCCCAGATCCACCCTATCTAGTGCTTTCAACATTCAATAGGTTTCAAAGAGATCCCCACCCCTGCATTCTTCTAAATTCCAGTGACTACAGGCTCAAAGCTCATATGTTAATGCCCTCACTCTTGCAATCATCCTCCTGAACCTCCTTGGGACTCTCATTAATGACAACACATCCTTTCATATATATGAGGCCCAAAACTGTTCACAATATTCCAAGTGCAGCCTGAATAATGTCTTTAAAGGTTCAGCATTATCTCCTTGCTTTTATATTCTATTCCCTTTGAAATAAAGGCCAACATTGTGTTTGCCTCCTTTACCATAGACTCAACCTCAATCTGGGAGT
The DNA here is from genome assembly GCF_030144855.1 of Hypanus sabinus. NCBI lineage: Eukaryota > Metazoa > Chordata > Chondrichthyes > Myliobatiformes > Dasyatidae > Hypanus > Hypanus sabinus. Next base: position 38,952,233 of record NC_082707.1, read on the forward strand.
CTTGCACGAGGACTCCCAAGTCCTTCTGCACCTCTAATGTTTGAAGCTTCTCCCCATTTAGCTAATAGTCCACACTATTGTTCCTCTTACCAAACTGCATTATCATACATTTCCCAAAACTGTAATCCATCTGCCACTTTTTTGCCTATTCTTCCAATTTGTCTAAGTCCTGCTACAACTGCATTTCTTCCTCAGCACTGCCTACCCTTCAACCCATCTTTGTATCATCCGCAAACTTTGCCACAAAGCTATCAATTCCATGATTCAAATCATTGAAAAGTGAGGAACACCACTCGTTACCAGAAAAGGTCACCTTTTATTCCCACTCACTGCCACCCGCCTCCTGCATGTCAGTCATTCCTCTATCCATGCCAGTATCTTTCCTGTAACACCATAGGACTTTATCTTGTTAAACAGTCACATGTGTAGCATCTTATCAAACGCCTTCTGAAAATCCAAGTAGATGACATCCACATAAGTAATGAAGGCAAGGCTTCTTTTTAAACCTCTGATGTCTGAATGTTATGAGAAAAATCTAAAACCTGCACTCTTATACCCTGTGAAGCTCAGAATATCGCCTCCGAATGCACCTCGGAGTGTTTTCCTTTCTACATCTGAAGCGAGAAGCTTTCTGAATGAGAACTTCCTTACTGCTACGGATTCTCATCTCTAATAAATGAGTGATTTTGATCGTGCAAGATGGTTTTTGTTTCTAAAACCAGATTTTGTTTCTGGCTATTGGTGTAGGTTTACTCTATATTTTATACTCTAATTAAAAGTTTTTTTTTGACATACTAATCTTTTTATTTTACTTACTTCAACCACTGTATTTTATCTTTGGTCATTATTATTAATCTTTCAAAGGTGAATTTTTTTTTTACTAAGATGGCGGTTTCTTCTCTAAAATATTTTCGGCTTTTTTTCGATTTCGCCATTTTTTTTTCTCTCGTCTTCTTCCTATAATGCATTTCTTATCACAGTTTAAATTTTTTTTGGTTTGTTTGGGTATTAACCCAATTTATAAGTTACTAGTGATTATATTCTTTTTGGGTTTTTTTTACTATCAATTATATTAAGAAGTTTGGTTTTAGTATAGTGATTATTATTTCTTTAGAGTTTGGGTGGATCTTTTTTTTATCCTTTATATGCGGAGTTGTTGTCTGCTGATATGGGGGTGGAGTTAGTTTCATCTGTCCTTTTTCCCAGCCTTTTCCTGGCTGGGGTGGTCTTTTTTCCTCCTGGGTGGGGGGTGGGGTTTTTTTTTCTAAATCTTATGTTCCTTACATCAGTTTGTTTTAGTTTCTTCATTTGGGCTGATTTTAAACTACTAAAATGTCCGTGATGTCGTCACTTCCGGGTCCACCCCTTATTTTTGTTCCTCTTCCAGGTGCATGAGTTCATAATTTGGTTAACCCTTTATATACCAAAGGGTTGCTTTCAGAAATATGGCTCAGACCATTAATTTTGCCTCTTGGAATACTAATGGCTTAAACCATCCGATTAAACGGAAAAAGATTTTTAAAGTATTCCAAAGACTTATCGCTCATATTATTTTTGTACAAGAAACTCATGTGAGGAGTTTTTTAGTACCATTCGAATTCGAATGCTAAAGTAAAGGGAGTTTCAATTTTTATTGACTCCTCTATTGCATTTGTCCAACACGATATCTTTTCGGATCCGAATGGTAGATTTTTGTTAATTACTGGCCTACTTTTGAACAAAAAGCTTGCTATGGTTAATGTTTATGCTTCAAATGTGGATTGTCCTGATTTTTTTAAGTCCTTATTTACTTCTCTACCTAATCTAAATGAATATAGTTAATAATGGGTGGTGACTTTAATTGTTGTTTAAATCCTTTGTTGGACAAATCTATATCTACTCAGACTTTACCTAATAAGTCGGCCACTTGTATTAACTCTTTTTTGACTGATAATGGAATTTTTGATATTTGGAGATTTCGGCATCCTAACGACAAAGAGTTTTCATTTTTCTCACATGTTTACCATTCCTACTTGAGAATTGATTATTTTTTTATTGACTCTTGTTTTATTCCATCGGTAATTGGTTGTAATTATGATATTATAGCCAACTCTGACCATGCTCCATTAAAACTTTCTATTAAATTTATGGATACAGCTTCTAGTGCTAGACAATGGCGATTTGATTCTACCTTACTGCAAGATCCGGATTTTATTAAATTTATGCAGGAACAGATTGATTTCTTCTTTTCAACTAATTCCACAGATGATATTTCTCGTGGTACACTTTGGGACACTTTTAAAGCATATATACATGGACAGATTATCTCCTACTCTGTTTGTGTGAGAAAACGCATTAAGAAGGAAACTCATTTATTGGTTGATAAAATTAAAGAGATTGACAAGAAATATTCGATTACTCCAAGTAAGGAGCTTTACAAACAAAGGGTTGAACTTCAAACAGAACATAGTTTATTACTTACATCTTCGATTGAAAATCAATTAATGAAAACCAGATCTGATTTTTCTATACATAGTGATAAATCGGGTAAACTGTTAGCTAGTCAATTGAAGAATGCTTTGGTTAAACATCAAATTACTAAGATCCGTCAGCAGAATGGGGATCTGACAGTTAACCATGATGAGATAAACAAATCATTTCAAGATTTTTATACCTCCCTGTATCATTCCACATTCCCTCATGATCATAATACCATGTGTGATTTTCTTGGGAAATTGAATTTTCCAAAATTATCATCAGATGATCTTTCAATATTAGAAACTCCTATTACAGATGCAGAAATTAAAGGGGTTATTTCCTCTATGAATTCTGGGAAAGCACCAGGTCCAGATGGGTATACAGTAGAATTTTTTAAATGTTTTTCTGCTACTCTTTCTCCTTGGTTATGCACGGTTTTTGAAGAAGCAATTAGATTGGGCAATCTGCCACTATCTTTTTATAGAGCTTCCATTTCTTTAATATTGAAGAAAGATAAAGACCCTACTGATTGTGCATCCTATAGACCAATACCTTTATTGAATGTAGATTCCAAGATCTTTTCCAAGCTACTGGCATCCAGGCTGGGGAAGGTATTACCCCAAATTATTTCAGAAGATCAAACTGGCTTTATTAAAAATCGCTATTCTTTTTTCAATGTTAGGAGATTATTGAATATTGTTTATACTCCTTCACATAGCACTTCAGAATGTGTCATTTCATTAGATGCAGAGAAAGCATTTGATAGAATTGAATGGCCATACTTACTTAATGTGCTTGAGAAGTTTAATTTTAGTCCAACATTCATTTTCTGGATTAAACTGATATATCATACTCCAGTAGCTTCTGTGCTTACTAACAATCAAAGTTCTCCCTTTTTTCGTTTATTTCGGGGTACTAGACAAGGCTGTCCTCTTAGTCCATTATTATTTGATATTGCTTTAGAACCCTTGGCAATTGCTATCAGAGACTCACAGAACATTTTTGGCATTAATCGTGGGACAGATATACATAAGCTATCATTATATCAGATGATTTAGTATTATTTATTTCTGATCCTGAGAAATCCATTCCTGCAGTTATATCATTGTTGGCTCAATTTAGTGAATTTTCCGGGTATAAATTAAATCTTAATAAGAGTGAATTGTTTCCTTTAAATAGACAGGTTCCAATTTATGGAAATTTACCTTTTAAATTAGTTAATGACTCTTATTTACTTAGGGATTAAGATCACAAAAAACTATAAGGATTTATTTAAGGTTAATTTTTTACCCTTAATCGATCAGATTAAATGTTTGTTTACTAAGTGGTCACCAGTATCTTTATCTCTGATAGGTCAGATTAATGCTATTAAGATGGTTATTTTACCTAAGTTTTTATATATATTTCAAGCTGTACCAATTTTTATTCCGAAATTTTTTTTGCTAATGTTGATTCAAAAATTTCCTCATATATATGGCAGAATAAAAATCCTAGATTAGGTAAAAAATATTTACAGAGGGCAAGGAAGGAAGGTGGATTGGCATTGCCTAATTTTAGATTTTATTATTGGGCAGTTAATATCCGATATTTGATATGTTGGTTAAAGGATTGGGATTTATCTTTTAGCCCTCATTGGGTGAACCTGGAAATTAAATCTGTACAAGGATTTGCATTGAGTTCTATTTTAGGGACTTCTCTTCCCTTTGCTCTTTCTAAATTGCCGAAACGAATTGACAACCCGATAGTTAAACATACTTTATGTATATGGTTTCAATTTCAGATATTTTTTGAGTTGACTCAGTTTGTTTTAAATATTCCTATTGTATCCAATTGCTTTTTTTATCCTATTATAGACCAAGCTTATTCAGCTTGGAAGACTAAAGGATTTCTACAATTTTCCGATTTATTTTTGGATAATTGTTTTATGTCTTTTGAACAATTATCTAATAAATATAATTTGCCTAGTTTTCATTTTTTTAGATATTTACAGATTAGGAATTTCTTAAATTCTGTACTTCCTAGTTTTCCAAATTTTGTGTCTTCAGATATTTTGGAGAATTTGTTTCAACTAAATCCTTCTCAGAAAGGGCTAATATCAAAACTTTACAATATAATTATGAAGATACATTCAGAGCCCTTCTATAAGATTAAAAATGATTGGGAAAGAGAACTTAACCTTACTATCCCTATTGAGAATTGGGATAAAATTCTTCAATTAGTTAATACATCATCTATATGTGCTAAGCATTCATTAATACAATTTAAGGTTGTGCATAGGGCTCATATGTCCAAGGATAAATTGGCTCATTTTTATTCCTATATAAATCCTATTTGTGATAGATGTCATTCTGAGATAGCGTCTTTAACTCATATGTTCTGGTCGTGTCCGCTTTTGAAAAAATATTAAAAAGCCATTTTTGATATTATTTCTACAGTATTGAACATTGATTTACAACCTCATCCTATTACTGCAATTTTTGGTTTACCAATGATGGACTCACTCCATTTATCCTCTTCCGCTTGTCGAATGATTGTATTTCTTACATTAATGGCTAGAAGATGTATTTTGTTGAATTGGAAAGAAATTAATCCTCCTACCATATTTCATTGGTTTTCTCAAACTATGTTATGTCTAAATTTAGAAAAAAATTAGAAGTGTTGTAATTGATACTTCTATTAAATTTGAAAAGATATGGAGACCATTTATTCAATATTTTCATATGATGTAATATGACTCTGTTCCAAGCCTATTTGTTTTTCCAGTTTTGATTTTATATATGTTGAGAGGATCGGAGTTGACGACACTGATGATTTTTTATTTTTGTGAGATATTATAAACAGCCCTTTTTTCCCCATTTTTTTCTTTTTCTCTTTTCTCTTTTTTTTGTTTTTTTTCTTTATTAGTTATTAGATTATTAGATTAGTTTTTTATGCATAATTTTTTTCTTTTTTCTGTTCTTTTTTAATATATATTATGATATACCTAGGTTTGCCTTGTTTATTTGTAAGTTGTATCGCCCAGGATTTGGGAATACTCATTTATACTGTAACCATTGCTTATGTATTCTTTCATGTTCAGTTGAAATGTGTACATTTGTAATCCCATTATCTATGTATCAATTTTATTTTGTTGATATTAATAATAATAATAAAAAGATTGAAAAAAGAAAGAAAGAAAAGATGATATCCACAGCCTCTCCTTTGTCCACCCTGCTTGCTACTTTCTCGAAGAACTCGAACAGATTTGTCAGACAAGGTTTCCCTTTACAGAAACCATCCTGTGTCTTCCACGGTGAACACAAATGCCAAGTACCCATTAAGTTCATCTGCTATTTCTTTGTCTGCCATTACTACCTCACCAGCATCAATTTCCAGAGGTCTAATATCAGCTCTCACCTCCCTTTTACTCTTTATATAACTAAAAAAACTTTTGGTATCCTGCTTTATATTATTGGCTAGTTTGCCCTCATCTTTTTTAGTTGCCTTTTGTTGGACTTTAAAAGCTTCCCAATCATCCATCTTCTACTTGCACAACTTTTACTTGGCTTTTATGCAGTCCTTAACTTTCCTTGTCGGCAACGGTTGCCTACCCCTGCCATTTGGTAACTTCTTCTTATGTGTGATATCTTTTCTGTGCCTTGTGAACTTTTCCCAGAAATTTCAGCCATCTCTGCTCCACTGTGATCCCTGTCAGTATCCTCCTCGAATCCACCTGGGCAAGCTCCTCTCTCATGCCTCTTTAATTCCTTTTTTTCCCATTGAGATACAGACATATGTGACTTAAGTCTCTCCCTCTCAAATTGCAGTATGAATTCAATCATATTATGATCACTGCCTCCTTTGTGTTCCTTTGTATTAAGCTCCCTAATAAGATCTGTGTTATTACACAACACCCAGTCTAAGATAGTCTTTCCCCGAATAAGCACAAGCACAATCTGCTCAAAAAAAACCATCTCATAGGCATTCAACAAATTACCTCTCTTGCAATACGACACCAACCTAATTTCCCAATCCCTTTGCACATTGAAGCCCCCGATTACAATTGTGTCATTACCCTTATTACATGCCTTTTCCAGCAACCTTTACAATCTCAGCCCCACAGCTTATCTACTATTTGGAGACCTATATATGATTCCCATAATGGTTTTTTTTTTACCCTTGTAGTTTCTTAACCCCAACCACAAAGATTCAACATTCTCTGACCCTACGTCACCTCTTTCTAAAGATGTAATTCCATCTCTTAACAACAGAGCCACACACCGCTTATGCCTTTCTGTCTGTCCTTACAATACAAAGTACAGTATGATGTTAAGCTCCCAATTGTGGTCTTCTTTCAGCCACGGCTAAGTGATGCCCACAATGTCATACCAACTAATCTCTAATTGCACCAGAAGTTTGTTCACCATATTCCAAATGCTACACACATATAAATACAACACCTTCAGTCCTACTTTCTTTGCCCTGTTTGCAACTGTACCTAATCATTAGCTGGTCCTTCCTTAACTTCATGATATACCCATCATTCTCAGCTCTATCACCCTGGTTCCCATCCCCCTGCCATATTAGATTAAACCACTCCCAACAGTTCTAGTAAATCTGCCCACAAGAACATTGGTATCCCTTGGATTCAAGCGCAACTTGTCCCTTTTGTACAAGTCCCACCTGCTCCAGAAAAGGTCCCAATTATCCAAAAATCTGAATCCCTGCCCCCGCTCCAATTCTTCAGCCACACATTTATCTGCCACCTCAATCTATTCCTATCCTCACTGTCACGTGGAACAGGCAGTAATCATCAGATAATTTTATACTGTGCTGTAAACAATGTAAAAATGACTAATGACTAATGGAAATTGTGGTTTTAATATGGAAGGTTGCAGGACAATCAGATTCTGCAGTGAACACACCCTTTATATCTAGCACGTAAAGGAAAATTTTGCAAGGGGAAGTAAATAAAAATAAGCAAATTAAGTACTTTGTGTGGAGATTAAAGTATGAATCCTAATATGGTCAGGTGAATTAGCATTCTGTTTGACTTTAAATGTTTAACATAGGATCAATCTTGTCTTAAATAAAATAAAGTGGAAAATCAAATAACAACACATTTAGAACATCTACAATTAAATATTAAGGTCATTGAACCATGCTAAATGTGTTATGCATAAACTTTAACAAAGCAAAATAATTCATTTGATAGAAAATGTGTGTAATCAGTAACAGTAACATCAGAAAATGAATTGTACATGCCTATGCTGAAGATGTAATAACAGCTGCAGTACAAGTTTTTACAAGTATTGGTGCAGATTCCTTCACAGTTTACCATGTAGGGTACACATGCATCAATATCTGAAGAAGATCAAATTAACACATTACTGAAACAAATACAAAACTCATTGGAAAACTCAGCCAGTCAAACAGCAGCAGCTGTGGAAAGCGAAACCGGTTAAATAAGACTGAGAAAAATTAAGACAGATTAGGTGATTAGGTGAGCGGGAGTATTCCCCATGATTGTGGGAAATGATTCCACCACTCACTTCCATGTTCCATCAGTCCCTACTCCCTATTCAGTAAGGCTAGCATGAACTAGTGACCTAGACAAATTTCAAAGTTTGTTATCAAAGTACATACATCAAAGTACAACTCTGAGATTCTTTTTCACGTGGGCATTCATAGTAAATCCAAGAAACTCAATAGAATCAATGAAAGATAACATCCTACAGGAAGGACAGACAGCTAATTCTGAAATGAAAATATTCCTGTTGCATCAGAAATTTAGAGTAAGTTTTTAAAGAGAAAAGTTTGTTTTGAAAGCAACCAGATTGAACAGTTCAATCAGAAATTCTATCAGAAAGTTATTTCCAAATCATTGATTTCAGAGAAAGCGATGGATTAATCAAAGTCATTGCTGAAGCCAAGATTGCAACTGTACACAAAATATGTGTTGATGCAGGCTCGATGGCAGCTTGATGTGCTTGTTGCACATTCATTGACAGCTGGGAGAAAATGTCCATTATTTCATAAAGCTGGACAATGCCAAATTTCATTACAGTTTTAATATGACGTCATATAGTATATTAATTTACTCTTTCTAACAATAGCTTTATTGATGTGCTCTTCCTTTAAAATACGAACTTGCTTTTATGAAACTTGAAATATATGCTTGACATTTCTTCCTGGAATTGATTTGCCACAATAGCTTTAAAGAATTCTGAAGTGACATCATCCCTTCCAAGAAAAAGAAAATGAATATCCTGACAACCATTATGCAGATAAATATTGCAAGTGTATGCCTGCAGATTGTGTCAGCAAATCAAACCACTAGGTAGAATATTTTGCCAAGAAATACTGATATACACTCAAGGAATTTATACATCCGATTTTACTTATGCTGTGGCAGGGAGAATAGGACAGAGAAGAGGAGTGATTTTGACAAAAGGATTACAGGAGTGGTTTGAAACCCGTCTTGCCAGACGTGATCGGATGCCAGCAGTGAGATGGGGACTAGGAATTTGGATGGCAGTGCTGTGGATAGGGGAGGAGGGTATATGGAAGGTATTGGGGCAAGCCAAATGGCCAGGCCTAGGTTATTATCAGGTTTGGTTGTGGACCTGAATCACAACAGGGTAAAAGATTGTTGTGGGATCAGGAGCAAGATCAAAGGGCATTGGGATTGTGCGGTTGAAGCAAAGCAAACAATGACCATTAGATCCATGATAAACAGTTGATTCATTTGGGAGGAATACTTGCCTGTCACTAAAAATTAGCTCTTTGCATCTGGACCAATTTTTGTCCAAATTTCCCTGTAGTGCTCTAAAAGGATTGTTAAATACCCACTGAACTGACCCAACAATGGTAAGTAACTAGGCTACAAAGCAACTTGTGTACAGAAAAAAAACAGTCAAAATCCCAGTGGCTCAAATGACCCTGAGAGAAACATTGTGTTTCACTTCCAATGGTGAGAGCAGCATCATGCAGGCAAGTTTCTATTCCACAGTTCTGAATTTATCAGTTATATAGGATCCACATCCTACCAGTACAATAGTTGTCGGCTACTGTGAAGCCAGGCAAACATCTGCACACATAGTTTCCAACCGTGTTGATGCAGAGTTATTGACAATAATGTGTGTTTCTTGCACATTCATCAATGTCTGGAAAGAAACAGCCAATCATTTAGTCACTTGGTCATACATTGTCACATTTCCACCACAGTGTGTCAAATTCTTCCCTATGGTGACTACAAATTTCATTGTTGTCCACCTGCAAAATACCAACAACTTTACAGAGCTTGACTAAGTGGATGGGGTAACAACAACAATAACCTGGGGAAGTTTTGGTCAAGTGAGATCTTTGAAGTGAGACCACCAGAAATCCTTCTGCTTACACCGACAAGATAGACTGAGGCAGTGTGTACTCAAACCAAATGAGTGAGGCCTCTGTAGTTTTTTTCCAAAAAACTCTTGTTCAGTATTTGATATTTCAATAATATTTGATTAATCTCATACAATATTGTTTAAGTATTATTGTTCATTCAAATAATTAAGGGTTATATGTCAAAATACATATGTCATCATTGCATATGTCATCATCACACTACCACTTGATATGTGTGCACCTTGTGTAAAGTAAACAAAGTATACGCGTACCTTTGGACTCCTGTGAGATCGTTGAATTAGGTCAATGTTTTGAAGTTACAAACATATTTTTGAAATTAACTCGAGATGACTTCTGACCTTTTAAAACGGAACAAAATGATCAAACTAACAAAAAAAAGAGTAAAATACCCAGTCTGACACACGCAGCAAGATGGTCAGGTTTTAAGTAAAAAGCAGTGCATCGTATATCCTTCGGAAGGGAAGACTTGATTGAGTTTGTTTATAAAGCCAGAAAACGGAAGAATTCATGGGTTCAAAAAGAGTACTGAAAGTCAGCGTGCATAAAGTTGCATCATCTAAACAAACAGAAACCAAACTGGCCAAAGGAATAGTGTTACCATTGTTGTAGGGTCTCGCATACACCAACCAAATGTAGTTTTACAGAAAAAACTTGCTGAAAATGCTACAATGCAGCAAGTCGAGCAGACAAAAATCAATGGACTGCTCAGAAAAGAGAAAAAGCTAAAAAGTCAAGTAGCAGCTTAAAAAAAGAGCACTAATCTGCACAATATCAATGAAAAACCTGATAACAATGAAAGTGACAGAGGATTGTGTACCCTTAAATTTGCAGTTGGAAATTAACAATAGACAATTAATATAGCTTACACCAGAAGTGAAAGATAAAGTAATTAAAATGGAATTAGACACTGGTTCAGTTGCTTCAGCCATTCCAAAGGGTGAGTTTGAATGGCATTTCGAAGACACCAAATTGAAGCCTGCAGATATTCAACTAAGAGCTTGTCCTGGAGAAAATATAACTCCTGTGGAATGATCTCTGTAACAGCCAAATACATCAACCAACCAACCACATTGAGCTTGTATGGCGTATATGATAAGACAGAAGGACCAGCAGTGTGCGTGTGATTGGCTGAGATAACTACAAATGGCTTGGAGTTCCATCCACTATTTGCATGCCACTTCCCCAGCAATGAAGCAAAATGAAAGCAAATGGCTGGATGATGCCACAGAAGTGTTCAAAGGTGGCATTGGAAAACTCAAACATATCATAGGTAAAATAGTGTTAAATGAAAATGCCGCATCAAAGTTTTGCAAAGCGAATCTGGTTCGTTACACCATCCGGGATAAAGTAGCCAGTGAGCTAGATTGCATGGAGGCTGAAGGAATTCCTTCCAAGGTTGAGTGGATCTATGGACAACACCAATGGTCCCAGTAGCCAAGAAGATTGGGTCTGTCAGGATCTGTGATGATTTTAAGGCTACCATCAACCCAATACTGAAAGCAGAACAATACCCTCCGCCCAGGATAGTGGCTATGTTTGCAAACCTTCCGGAGGAAAACACTTCCAGCGAAGTGTACTTAGCTGAGGCCAACTTGCAGGTGGAAGAAACGTCCAAAGGGTTTCTCACCATAAACAGTCACGAAGGGCTTTATCACTATAATTGGCTTGTTTTTGGAGTGGCATCTGCACTCTGGCAGAAAACTGTGGACCAGGTGCTACAAGGCTGCCCTAGCACTCAGCGTTACACAGTGAGGATAGTTTTAAAGAGGTTAGAAAATTAAGGCTCAGAACATGATGCGATGAGTGTGAGTTCTTTAAACCAAGCATTGCTTACTGTGGTCACACAGTACTGATGCACAAGTATTAAATAGTGTACTAAGGAAATTCAAGCAGTGTTAGATGACCCAAGATCAAAGGGCTTGAACAGGCTGTTTGGCCCACAATGTTGGCCAAAAAACAAATCGAATACGCCCAAACACTAATCTCTCCTACCTACATCATGTCCATATCCCCCTATCTTCTTTACATCCATGTGCCTATCCAAGCATCTCTTTAAAGCCTCTAATGAATTTGCCTCTACCATCATACCAGGCAGCACATTCCAGGCATCCACCACTCTCTGAGTAATAAACTTACCTCACATCCCTTGAACTTACCCCCTCTCACTTTCAATACATACCCTCTGATATTAGACCTTTCAACTTTAGGAAACAGATTCTCCCTGTTTCCTCTGCCTATTCCTCTCATAATCTTGTAAACCACTATCAGATCTCCCTTCAGCCTCCGCTACTCCAGTTAAAATAACCCAAGTTTACCCAGCCTCTGCCATGGTCCCTTCTGGCACCTGGCTATCTTCCTCAGGAATTGGGTCTTAACCACCTCGTTTAGTTCCCAATCATTCCCTGGCTCCAACAACTACAAACACCTGCATCCCATCAGCCAAGTCAGTATAAGAATCCTGTGACCACAACTAGAAGGTGCCAGTTCATTGGTTGACTTGTGTATGGGTAACCTCATTCCATGGGACTGAGGACTGTCAGTTCTAAACCTAACCTTGTTCCTGAATTATCTACTAGAACCAAGATTCTGGGCAAAGACAACCCTTCCCACTCTCGCTACGATGGCAACGCCTCCCAACTCAGCCTCCACGCCTGTGTTCTGCATTTGGGTTCATTCCACTGCCACGTCCTTGCAACAGCCTCTCGTAATGCCACATGCCCTCTAAACCAGGCAAGATCCTGGTAAACCTCTTCTGCACCATCTCCAGAACTTCAAAATCCTTCCTATAGTGGTGTGACCAGAACTGTGTAACTCCAGATCTAGAGTTCTATAAAGTTGCAACATAATTTCTTGACCTCTGAACTCAATACTTCAACTAATAAAAGCAAGCATTCTTTAAGCCTTCCTAACCACCTTAGCTACTTTCAAGGAGCTATGAACTTGGACCCCAACATCTCTCTGCTCAACAACACTGTTAAGGATCTTGCCCTTAGCAGTGCACTATCCCCTTGCTTTTGTCCTAGCAAGGTGCAACATCTCACATTTATTGGGGTTAAACTCCATCTGCCATTTCTCAGCCCATATCTGCAACTGATCTATATTGTGTATTATTTGCCAGTCTTCCACACCATCCAAAACTCCACCAGTCTTGATATCATCTGCAAACTTATCCATCTGCATTTTCATCCAGGTTCCTTATGTACATCACAGTCAGCTGAGGTCCCAGCTCAGTTTGCTGTGGAACACCACTAATGTACAGCTTGAATAGGTCCCTTAAACAACTAACATCTGTCTTCTATGTGCAAGCCATTTCTGAATCTAAACAGCCAATTTGCTGCGGATCCCATTTATCTTAACCTTCTGGATTAACCTCCATTGAGGGACATTGTCATATGTCTTACTTAAATCTATGTAGGCAACATCTGCTGCCCGACCCTCATCAATCTCTCTCGTCACCTTGTCAAATAACTCGATCAAGCTGGTAAGGCATAATGTGCCATGCACAAAGCCATGCTGCCACTCTCTACTTAGACCATGGGTTTCCAAATGCTCATATGTCCTACCTCAAAGAATTTTCTCCAACAATTTCCCGACAACTGACATGAGATTCGTTGGTATATAGTTCCTCAGGGTTTTCCCTTGTTTCCTTCTTAAACAGAGGTGCAACATTAACCATTCGCCAGTCCTCCTGGACATTGCCTGTGGCTAGAGAGGATTTGAAGATACTGGTCAAGGGCCTAGCAATCTTATCTCTTGTCTCCTTCAATAACCTGGGCTAAATCCCATCAGGTTCTCAGGATTTACCCACCTTAGTACTCATTTGGAGCCCCAGCTCTTCCTCCTCCTTGAACTCTAAATGTCCTAATTTATTTATACCCTCAGCACTGATCTCCATATCATTTCCCTTGGTCAATACTGAAGCAGAGCACTCAATAAGTACTGTATCAGGTTTCTACCAAACTCTGCTACTGTGCTCCACCCCTTGAACTCATTACTACGGATCGGGAAGAACTGACAACAAACAAAGCAGTGTGACATGGCTTTCGAAAAGGTAAAGGAACTGGTGATAACAGGCACTGTACTGACAGATTATGATCCACATTTTCCAGTGGCATTTCACCTTATGCTTTGGGTGCAGTCTTGTCACATGTTATGAGTGATGGAAGTGAACACCCCGTAGCCTTTGCATCACTTTCCCTTACCACTGCAGAGAAAAAAATATGCACAGATTGACAGAAAGACCTCGAGTCTGGTTTGGGGTGAAAAACATTTCAACCAGTACTCGTATGGGAGAGGGTTTACCTTCATACTGATCATCAGCCACTAGTGTCCATTTTCAATTCACAGATGTATGTTCCACCAACAGCAGCAACATGAATGCAGAAATGCTCTCTGTTCCTCGGAGGACACAATTCCAAGATCAAATTCAAGAGTATGACTTATCATGGAAATGCTGATATATTGTCCTATTTACCCTCAGCAAAGAAAGTACTAGAAGATTTTACTGAAAAAGTAGATGAGCTTGAGGCTCAGTTGGAAATTGGCAAGTACGATATTGTGGGAATAACAGAGACATGGCTTCAAGCGGACAGGGCCTGGGAAATGAATATTCAAGGATATACATCTTATCGAAAGGACAGACTGACTGGCAGAGGGGGTGGGATGGCTCTGTTGGTGAGGAATGATATTCAGTCCCTTGCAAGGGGGGACATAGAATCAGGGTATGCAGAGTCAGTATGGATAGAACTGAGAAATTCTAAGGGTAGAAAGACCCTAATGGGAGTTATCTACAGGCCCCCAAACAGCAGTCTGGATGTAGGGTGTATGTTGAATGAAAAGTTAAAATTGGCATGTAATGATACAGTTGTCATGGAGGATTTCAACATGCAGGTAGACTGGGAGAATCTGAATGGTACTGGATCCCAATAAAGGGAGTTTGTGGAGTGTCTCCGAGATGGATTCTTAGAACAGCTTGTACTGGAGCCTACCAGGGAGAAGGCAATTCTAGATTTAGTGTTGTGCAATGAACCGGATTTGATCAGGGACCTCAAGCTAAAGGAATCATTAGGAGGTAGTGACCATAATATGATATGTTTTAACCTACAATTTGAGAAGGAGAAGGGAAAATCGGATGTGTCAGTATTACAGATGAACAAAGGGAACTATGGAGCTATGAGGGAGGAGCTGGCCAAAGTTCAATGGAACAATACCCCAGCAGGGAAGACAGTGGAACAAAAATGGCAGGTATTTCTGGGAATAATGCAGAAGGTGCAGGATCAGTTCAATCCAAAGAGGAAGAAAGATCCTAAGGGGAGTAAGGGGCGGCTGTGGCTGATGAGGGAAGTAAAGGGCAGTATAAAAATAAAAGAGAAGAAGTATAACATAGCAAAGATGAGCGGGAAACCGGAGGACCGGGAAGCTTTTAAAGAGCAACAGAAGATAACAAAAAAGGCAATACACCAAGAAAAAATGAGGTACGAAGGTAAACTAGCCAAGAATATAAAGGAGGATAGTAAAAGCTTCTTTAGGTATGTGAATAGCAAAAAAATAGTTAAGACCAAAATTGGGCCATTGAAGACAGAAATGAGTGAATTTATTATGGGGAACAAGGAAATGGCAGATGAGTTGAACAGGTACTTTGGATCTGTCTTCACTAGGGAAGACATAAACAATCTCCCAGATGTAATAGTGGCCAAAGGAACTAGGGTAAAGGATGAACTGAAGGAAATTTATATTAGGCAAGAAACAGTGTTGGATAGACTGTTGAGTCTGAAGGCTGATAAGTCCCCAGGACCTGATGGTCTGCATCCCAGGGTACTTAAAGAGGTGGCTCTAGAAATCATGGATGAATTGGTAATCATTTTCCAATATTCTATAGATTCAGGAACAGTTCCTGCTGACTGGAGGGTGGTTAATTTTGTCCCACTTTTCAAGAAAGGAGGGAGAGAGAAAACAGGGAATTATAGACTGGTTAGCCTGATGTCAGTGGTGGGAAAGATGCTGGAGTCAATTATAAAAGATGAAATTACGACACATTTGGATAGCAGTAGAAGTCAGCATGGATTTATGAGGGGAAAATCATGCTTGACTAATCTTCTGGAGTTTTTTGAGGATGTAACTATGAAAATGGACAAGGGAGAGCCAGTGGATGTAGTGTACCTGGACTTCCAAAAAGCTTTTAATAAAGTCCCACATAGGAGATTAGTGGGCAAAATTAGGGCACATGGTACTGGGGGCAGAGTACTGACATGGATTGAAAATTGGATGGCTGACAGGAAACAAATCGTAGTGATTAACGGGTCCCTTTCAGAATGGCAGGCTGTGACCAATGGGGTACCGCAAGGTTCGGTGCTGGGACTGCAGCTGTTTACAATATACATTAATGATTTAGATAAAGGGATTAAAAGTGATTTAGATAAAGGGATTAAAAGTAACATTAGCAAATTTGCTGATGACACAAAGCTGGGTGGAAGTGTGAAATGTCAGGAGGATGTTATTAGAATGAGGGTGACTTGGACAGGTTGGGTGAGTGGGCAACTGTATGGCAGATGCAGTTTAATGTGGATAAATGTGAGGTTATCCACTTTGGTGGCAAGAACAGGAAGGCAGATTACTATCTAAATGGAGTCAAGTTAGGAAAAGGGGGAAGTACAACAAGATCTATGTGTTCTTGTACATCAGTCAATGAAAGCAAGCATGCAGGTACAGCAGGCAGTGAAGAAAGCTAATGGCATGCTGGCTTCTATAACAAGAGGAATTGAGTATAGGAGTAAAGAGGTCCTTCTGCAGCTGTAGAGGGCGCTGGTGAGACCCCACCTGGAGTATTGTGTGCAGTTTTGGTCTCCAAATTTGAGGAAGGACATTCTTGCTATTGAGGGAGTGCAGCGTAGGTTCACAAGGTTAATTCCCGGAATGGCGGGACTGTCATATGTTGAAAGATTGGAGCGACTGGGCTTGTATACACTGGAATTTAGAAGGATGAGAGGGGATCTGATTGAGACATGTAAGATTATTAAGGGATTGGACACACTGGAGACAGGAAGTATGTTCCCGCTGATGGGTGAGTCCAGAACTAAAGGCTACAGATTAAGAATAAGGGGTAGGCCATTTAGAACAGAGATGCGGAAAAACTTTTTCACCCAGAGAGTGGTGGATATGTGGAATGCTCTTCCCCAGAAGGCAGTGGAGGCCAAGTCTCTGGATGCATTCAAGAGAGAGTTAGATAGAGCTCTTATAGATAGCGGGGTCAAGGGATATGGGGAGAGGGCAGGAACGGGGTACTGACTGTGTATGATCAGCCATGATCACAGTGAATGGTGGTGCTGGCTGGAGAGGCCGAATGGCCTACTCCTGCACCTATTGTCTATAAAAAGACACCCTTCTTGACTAATTCACCCTAATACAAGTTGGAAGTCTCTCTATTATGACAGAGATCAGATCATAAAGGGAGTAATAGGAGGATTAATAAGAGGATACTCCAGTAAGCTAAATGGGCCTTCCCAAGATCAAAATGCGTAAACAAGAAGAAAAAGGAGGGAAGAGCTGGAGAGAAAACACGTGAATGAGAAAGAGAATGGTGTGAAAGAGAGAAGGAATATAAGAAGGAAAACTAAAGGGAACAAGGTAGATCCAGAGAGAAAAAAGGAGAAGAAAGGTGTTCAGAGCTGTCAGAACGACTTCCTGAAGTCTCAGATTAAACTCCCTCAGCCACCATGGAGAAAACCCCAGAACCTGAGATTTTTTCACTAGCCATGTAGAATGATCTGGATTGTCAAGAAAGGTGTTCTACCACAAAAGAAAGAAATCCTCATCATTGATTAAATCTTTAGGCCTGAATAGGACAATTTAAATTTACTAAACTGTGAATGTCTGTATATAGTAGTTGTACTATATAATCTACTTTGTTTATATTTGAGATGCATTCTACACTGAATTGGAGTTTATAGCCAAGCATGGAGCAGTGTTGTGTATTTGATACTTCAATAATGTTTGTATTTATATTTTTTAATGAAGTATTCTTGTTTGTTTAAGTAATTAATGATGGGTTAAGCATAAAAATACATTAATTACCTAAGTCACCACACTACTGTGTGATACGTGTGTGCTTTGCTTAAAGTAAAGATGAAGCCAGACTCACATTACTGGACACCCCATGCCTTCCTTTGAATTAGTTTAATGTTTTGAAGTTACAAAACATAACGGATTTTTCTGAGGCATAATGTCCCTTTACACAATAGGGGTTACAGACAAACTAACAGAAGAATGCGAAATATACCCAACAATAAGGTTCTATTGTTTTGTACTACTTCAAAATACCATCAATCGCCTGCTCGAAGTTTCAATTGACTTTTAGCATCTCTATTGAAAATGGCGATTGCTCTTGAGAGTAAGGAATTCAAACAAACACAATTGACAATGACAAATCTCTATAACTGAGACTAATTCTGTATAAAAATAGCAGTTTTCTGTTCAGACTTCGGAACGGTGTGGTGACCGGGACCTATGCTGGCTTCCTTGTTCACAAGTACAATTCTTTAAATGCTTGTATCATATGAGTGTGTTGTGTTGTGGGCCCAGTTAATTTCGTTATTTTATTTTACCATCAGTGATGACTGTTTTACTTCAACAGAGAGTATGAGTTATTAAGTTGATATTTACCCAAACATACTATAATGTTTCCACTTATATTTATAAGAACAGGGGCATTGGGAAATTTCCAGTTATTTATAAAACAGAAAGCATTTTGTGTGTGTTGCTCTGGATTTCCAGACTCTGCAGAAACTTGTGTTCTTACACAAGTAAGAACAAGTAAGAAACTTAGTTTAACTTTCTTTGAACACTGATATACAACAATAATTTTTATGTGGTCTGCCGTGAAACCATCCCTGCTTTGGAAGGCCATGGAAAGTAATAATAAATCCTCACTTATTCATTAATTTGACAAAATATTGTTGAATGAACAAACAAGAAGCCTGAAGAACTCAGGCTGGGTCAGGCAGCCTCTGAACTGATGAAGGGTCTCAACTTGAAACATAGCTGTCCACTAACACTACTAATGCTGCCTGACATGCTGAATTCCTTCACTTTCCTGTTTGTTGCTCCTGATTCCAATATCTACAGTCTCTAGTGTCTCTTTTGGTGAATGAAGCCTTGCAGATTGTACAGGCCAGTGAGAACCACTGGATGGAGTATTTGCCTAGAAACTCAGGTGCACTGTACTTCATATCATTGACTAGTACAGGAGTCAGCAACCTTTACCAGTGAAAGAGCCACTTGGACCCATTTCCCACAGAAAAGAAAACACTGGGAGCCGCAAAACCCGTTTGACATTTAAAATGAAATAACACTACATACAACGTTTTTTTTTGCCTTTATGCTATGTATAAACAAACTATAATGTGTTGCATTTATGAAATTGATGAACTCCTGCAGAGAAAACGAAATTACATTTCTGCATGCAACAAAAACATTTTGAACTCCGAAAAAAAGACGTTGGGTTGAAGGTTACTTTTAAGTAAAATACTCAATGTCTATTTGAGTCCTTCTTGTATTTATGAAAAACGCCGAACTTAAATTTTCCGCCAGCAGCAAACCAAAAATAACGTTAGCCAGCTGTCAACCTGAAAAATAAAAGGACTATTTCACTGAACAATGAAAACATATGAATATACGTAAAATAATAGGCAATTAAAATATTTATCATACTTGGTCAGGTTGACTCACACCTGCCAATGCAGTCGTATTCAGTAGGGATGGATCGATGCTAAGGGGAGTGACCGGGAAGGATAATGTGTTTTTTCCCTCTCTGAACTCACAGAAGCGTTTCCCAAACGATGTTTGCATTGCGATGATTGCAGAATGTAAATACTCCGAATTTATCATGTTGTGACCTTGTTTGAACTCTCTCAAATTGGGGAAGTGAGACAATGTGCCTTTCTGTAAATCTCTGGCAAGCACTGTCAACTTGCGCTCGAATGCCAAAACATCCTCCAACATGTTTAGGGCTGTGCGTCCTTTCCCCTGAAGAGCTGTGTTCAGCGTGTTCAGGTGCGCTGTCATGTCTACTATGAAATGTAGCTTTTCTAGCCACTCTGGCTGTTCCAGCTCAGGAAAGGTGAGCCCTTTGCTGCCCAGGAACGTTTTCACTTCTTCCAGACACGCGACAAAGCGTTTCAGCACCTCCCCTCTGGACAGCCAGCGATAAAAACACGTTGTAGCGGTGTGCTACACGCAGTCAGTAAACTGCAGTCAAAGATAGCTTTATTCAAACTAAACAGCCTTGCTTTTAAGCCTCCCTCAACCCGCCCCCCCCCCGTGGGCGCGGATGCTGCAAAAGACATGTACTCACAAACCCCCGTAGGCTATCTCCCTTAGCCTGAATGCTGGCTAATTGTGAGCCGGTTCCAATGTGCCAGGAAATGGGTCGCCACAACGTCTTATTTAGATTGTACAAGATCACCATAATCTTCAAATTTAGAATTACATTTCAAAAACTAACAAACTAACATAAAATACATTTTAATTAAATACTGACCAATTATTTCCCAAAGCAACAGGGAGCCGCAGCACAGAGGTGAAAGAGCCGCATGTGGCTCCGGAGCCGCGGGTTGCCGACCCCTGGACTAGTACGTTGGCATATTACTCAAACTAATAAATGGGGAAGATGGTCAAATGGGGGAAGGGTGAGAGGGGGAATGATGAAAGAAGCTATCTTCCCCTCTCACCTATCACCTGCCAGGACTTGCTCCATCCCTTCTGCCCACATTTCTATACTAGCCATCTCCCCTCTTTCCTTCCAATCTTGATGAAGAGTTACAACTTGAATCATGTCCCTCCATGGATGCTGATTGACCTGCTGAGCAAATCCAGCATTTTGTATGCTGTACCAATTTCCAGCATCTGTGGTCTTTCTTGTTTCTCCATGTGGAAGAAATTTTGTTACTAGGTAGATACGAAGGGGTTAAAGAGTTTATTTTTTCTTCACAGCAGCCTTAATCTGCTCCTGGAGGGCTGCTAAATGACTAACTAGCCTGAAAAGGAGTAATCAAAGCATAATCACATGATGTCCTGTTTTTCTTTTAGTTCTACTCTGTAATTGCCCTTGCTTGAAGGCTGCAGGCAGAAGTAGCCTTCCAATAGATAAGGAAATAGTAACTTAATTATACTTTTTTCTGTATTGTGCTAAGACAAGGTTATTGAGTGAAGGAATTATCTGTATGCTATATTTCACAATCATGCTTGGAAGCTTTTGATACATACACTCTGTCTATATAATGAGAAAAGTCTGTGTAATCAGGAGAGTCTCAGGAACTCTGCTTTAAGAGAGGTTGAGCTCTACTTGCTGTGCATCATGTTACAATAAAGACTTTCTAAGGCGACCTCCCTTCATGTCCGAGTAATACCCTTTCCACAACACTCCAAGAGCTTTATGAGGCATGCCAGGAATTAAGCTTACCTCATATAGCAAACCACTGACTTATCATTTGTTCCTGGGTTCTGATGAAATATCATTGGTCTAAAACATTAATTTTGTTCCTCCGAGTGCTACACGGAGCAGATGAATAAGGCAGCGCCAGTATTTTCTTAAAAGCTCGAGGTGTTTTGGTTTGCCACCAGATATTTCTAACAAACTTCCAAATACACACTTTTGAAAACAGCCTAACATCACGCCTAGTATGACAAGAAGTGCAGAGCTGTGGACACTGCCCAGTCCATAGCAAACACAGGCCTCCCCACCATTGACAGAGACACTGATGGAAGAAGGTTGCACCCAAAATAACAATCATCCGGGTCATGCTCTCTTCACACTAACGCTGTCCCAGCAATGGGACACAAAGGTCCACCTCTTGCACTTCCATTCACTTGTCCTCAACTGTGTCATTTTTGTGTGCACAAGGACTTGCTTTGACATAGTCTACTCTTAGTTTTACACTGTGGTATAATTTTATGTACAGTATAACTCATGTATGATTTATACTCTCTGTGTTATCTATACCGACATGTTTATGATGTTGTGATGAGCAAGTTATTTGTCGTACTGTACTTTACAGTAATTTAGCATGCAACAATAGACTAGACTTGTTTATAAAAGATAAAAGGCTAGTTTTACTTGTCACACATACATCGAAACATTCAGTGAAATGCATTCTTTGCATCAAATCAAATCAGCAAGGATTATGCTGGGCAGCCCACAAGAGTTTCCATTCTTCCAGCACCAAGGTGGCCTACCCACAACACACCAATCACAACCACATGTCTTTGGAATGTGGGAGGAAACCCATGTGGTCAAAAGGAGAGCAGACAAATTCCTTACAGATAGTAATGGGAATCGAACCCCAACAGAGTCATAGAACACTGCAGCACAGAGGAAGGTCCGTCAGCTCATCCACTACACACCAGAGTTTAAACCTGCCTGGCCCCATCCCTCTGCACCTGGACTTTAGCTCTCCATACACTTCCCATCCATGTATCTGTCCAGGCTTGTCTTAAATATTGAAAATAAACCAGCATCTGTCGCTTCCATTGGTGGCTTGTTTGACACTTTCTCACCATGCGCTAGGTGGTGAGGTTCCCCCTCATGTTCCCCTTAAACATTTTACCTTTCACCTTAACCCATGTCGTCCAGTTCCAATCTCACCAGACCTCAGTGGAAAAAGTCTGCTTGCATTTACTCTATCTATACCCCTCATATTTTTCCATATCTCCCCTCACTCCTTTATGTCCTAGCGAATAAAGTCCTCACCTATTCAACCCCTTTCCCAATAACTTGAGGTCCTTAAGAACCAACAACATTCATGTAAGTTTTCTCTGCACTCTTTCAATCATATTTACATTTTTCCAGCAGGTAGATAACCAAAACTGCAGGCAATACTCCAAATTAGGTCTCATCAATATCTTATACAACTTCAACATAACATCCTGTAGACAATACTTTGACTTATGAAGACCAGTATGCCAAAAGCTCTCTTTACAATCCTATTTGTCTGTGATGCCACTTCCAAGGAATTATGGATCTGTGTTCCCAGATCTGTCTATTCCTCCACACTTCTAATACCACTCACTGTCTAAGTCCCACCCTGGTTGGTTCTCTCAAAGTGTAACATCTTACACTTGTCGCATTAATTTCCATCTGCTATTTTTCAGCCCAGATTTCCAGCTGTTCCAGATTCAGCTGCAAGCTTTGATTGTCTTCCTCACTGTCCACTGCACCCTCAATCTTGGTGTCATCTGCTGATCCAGTTTATCACATTATCATCCAGACTGGTAATATAGATGACAAAGAACAAAGGACCCCGCACCGATCCCTGCAGCACACCACTAGTCACAGGACTCCAGTCAGAGAGGGAACTTCCTACAACTTCTCTTTGTATTCTCCTGTGAAGCCAATGGGTAATCTAATCTACTACCTCACTTTGAATGCCAATTGACTGAACATTCTTGACCAACCTCCCACTCAGGACCTTGTCAAAGGCCTTGCTAAAGAACATGTAGACAACATACATTGCCTTGTCTTCATCAACTGTTCTGGTAACATCCTCAAAAAAACTGTATGATTGGTTACACATAACCTACCACATACAAAGCCATATTCACTATCTCTAATCCATTCAAATACTTATATATCTCATCTGTTAGAATACCTTCCAATAACTTACCCACTTCTGATTTCAGGGTCACTGACCTATAATTTCCTGCCTCGTTCTTAGACCCTTTCTTAAATAATGGAACATTAGCTGTCCTCCAATCCTCCAGCACCTCACCTATGACCAAGGCTGTTTTAAATATCTCTGTGAGGGCCCCTGCAATTTCTGTACTAGTTTCCCATAGGGTCCAAGGGAGCACCTTGTCGGGTCATAGGGATTTATCCACTCTAATTTTCCTCAAGACACCAAACACCTCTTCTTCTGTAATCTGTACAGGGCCCATGACCTCATTGCTGCAAATTCTCACATCTATAGATTCTGTGTCCATCTCCCCAGTAGATACAGATGCAAAGAATGGGTAGATCTCCTCTTTAATCTACCATCAGACTAATTTTGTCCTTTTCCATCCTTTTGCTCAAAGTTCAAAGTTCAAAGTAAAATTAATTATCGGAGTACATACTTGTCACCGCATACAATCCTGACTTTCTTTTTCCTGTGGGCATACTTAGTGTGGTGAACTACATATACCTGTCTGGACACGCACCCCCCACCCCGCTGACTGCTCCTGTGGCTCCTCCCACTGACCGTGGCTCCTCCCACGGACCGCGGTATAAAGGCGATTGGAGCCTGAGCCCCGGCCTCAGTCTCCAGGATGTAGCATGGTGGTCAATTGCTGCTTGTTCTTTCTTCCAACCAATAAAAGCCTATATCTTGCCTTACGTCTCCGAGAGTTGTTGATGGTGCATCACTTAGCAAACCTATAGAACTGTAACTGTAAACAGGATCAATGAACAACAAACTTTGCAACTTCAAATATAAATAAATAGCAATAAATAATGAGAGCAGGGAATAATAAGATAGAGTCCTAAAGGTGAGATGACTAGTTGAGGGAGCAGCAGAACTGGAATGAGTGTAGTTATCCCCTTTTGTTCAAGAGCATGATGGTTGAGGAGTAGTAACTGTTCTTGAATCTGGTGGTGCCAGTCTTGAGGCTCTTGTACTTTCTACCTGATGGCTGCAGCGAGAGAAGAACATGGCCTAGTTGGTGAGGATCTTTAATAATGGATGCTGCTTTGCTACGATGTTTCATGTAGATTTGCTCAATGGTCGGGAGGGTTTTACCCATGATGTATTGGCCCAAATCCACTACCTTTTGTAGGATTTTCCACTCATACCAGGATTTTCCTGGTATGGTGTTCTCATACCAGGCCATAATGCAGCCAGTCGGTACACTTTCCACCACACATCTATAGGAGTCTGTCAAGGTTTCTGATGACGTACCAAATCCCTGCAGATTCTTGAGGAGCTTGAGGCACTGTCATGTCTTCTTTGCAATTATATTTATCTGATGAGCAGTAGGATACTGAGGAATGCTGTAGAGCAAAGGGATCTGAGTATACTGATCCATAATTCCTTGAAAGTGGCATCACAGGTAGATAGAGTTGTAAAGAAAGCTTTTGGCACATTAGCCTTCATAAATCAATGTATTCTGTACAGGAGTTGGGATGATATGTATAAGACATTGATGAGGTCTAATTTGGAATATTGTGTGCAGTTTTGCCTACAGGAAAAATATAAAGGGGATTGAAAGGGTGCAGAGAAAATTTGCAAGGATGTTGCCAGGACTTGAGGACCAGAGTTATATTGAAGGGTTGAACAGGCTACAGAGAGAAAGGAAGAGGATGGTGTTGAGAGGGATAAAAGGAATCAGTCATGATTGAATGGCAAAGCAGATTCTCCTTCCTTGTCCTATGGTCTTATGACATCAGATATTATCATGTACTCTGCATCATAGAGATATGGCTGACATCCATACTCCAGACTCAGTACTCCAGCCCAAGGGCTTCACAATCCACCACATGAATCAGTCAGAAGTGTCCGGTAGAGGCAGAGATGGCAGCATTTGCTTCATGATTAGCTCACCATGGTACATAGATGTGGCAGTTCTGTCGCTGTCCTGCTCCCTAAGCTGAAACATCTGGCGGTCATGTGTCATACTGGTTGGCATCACTTGGCTGTTACCCTGGTTGCAGTGTACATTCCACATTCACCAAGCTGACGCTCGAGGAGCTGAGCATTGTGATCAGCAGTTACGAGACAGCGCACCCTAATACCTTCCTGATTATCGCAGAGGAATTCAGCCAGACAAATTGAAGAATTCCCTCGCAATAAATCTAGAATTACAGATTGGCCTGGTAATGCGAGCCCAGTAAATGTGTAACCATCCTTTCTAATGCTTTTTGCCTTCATTTCCAGTGCATAAAAAATTAAATTCCACAGCTGGAAAAGTAGAATTTGAAGTCAGGTCTGTGGAATGTTAGTCCAGGCCTCATGATTCTCAAGATGGTACTTTAATCACTGCACCGGCACTTTACTGGAATTGCTGGGTTCACAGAAAGATCTGCCAAGTCCCTAGGCTGAAAGTGTAACAGACCATTGGCCTGGATTTCTGATTAAATCCTGTTCCATATATCAAATTAATTATGGTTTTAATTACTTGACCATTTTAATTTAGTAATTCAATGATTATTTTCATTTATTAATCAATTGTTTTGACTCATTTGTTATTCATTCAATAAAGTAACATATATATTTTCTTAAGAGAAGCAGGAATTGCCAGATATACACAGTAGGTCGGTCAAGCAGTATCTATGGAGAAAGACTACTCTGAGTATCATCACCTTGTCGTAGCTTGTGAGTACCTGAGATCCCTAAAGCAGTACTATCTGGAGTTTAGCAATCTGGTGCCCATGGCAGGAAGCTTCAAGGGGGTGTTCCCAGACAAACAGCCATCCAGCCAAGACTTCAGCAGTGGAGCTGGCAGAAAATAATGACACATCACAACAGCAGTGAAGGCAGAGGAAGGCTGTAGCTGTAAGGGATCTCCTGCCATCTAGTGGACCCCGACCCCGATCTGTCACGGACCATGTGGTGGCTGCCCATGAAACAATCTCCCAATCTTAAACAAAGTTATGTAGAGGTGTTCTTCATTAAGGGAATCCATCCTTACATCCCAGATTACAACCACTTGGAGAACATCATACTCGACTCAGGTGAATGCACTATTACTACTGCTACATAGCAAGAAAGAATGTTTCAAGCGTGTGGGCTGATTTTTATTTCACATTTCCAGCATCTGCATTTTTCTCTCCTTTTTTCATTACATTTTCCATCCCTGAGCCAAAAACACTGGCCTGGTTTAAAATACAAAATACATTCTTTTCATTATAATTTAAAACCTATCATATTCTCCTTCCATTTGCTGCTTTTACTCAGTTAATGATTAATAAGATTGGATGACTATATGGCAGGGGAAAGTCCTTATAGAAACATAAATAAATAAAAATGTAGAAGATTGCTTTGCACATATTTATAAAGAAGGCATAATAAATATATATCAGCTGATATTTCAAATACAACACGGTCCTACAACCTCAAGACGTTGCTTAGATCTTTCTATGCAACAGCAAAAGATTTGAATAAATCCTTTGAGAAACAACTTAGTCTTTACCCCTAAAAATGGCAACCAGTGGAAGAAATTTTTGTGTGCTCATCATTCTGTGCCAGGTAAGATTTTTGTTGGTTCAATTCAGAAGTTTACTATGTTATTGTTGTTTTTACCATTGCCCTAAACTCTAAGCAATACTCATTTAAATTTCAATGTTAAATTCCATCTGTTTTCTAGTTTTTTAATGTAAGCATTCTGATATGATTTATGTTTAATGGTTTATTTTTGGTTTATTTATAATGACACAAAAGGAGACTATTTGGCTGGGAGGGCAATCTCATTAGTCCTGTTACCTCTCTTTATTTCCTTCCACCTCACTGCCAATTCCTTCTCAAAAGGCAATCAGCACCCTGTTCATTTTGCTTTGCTGTTATCCTATGCTGAGGGGTAATTTCATAGTAGCTAACTTATTCATCAGAACTTTATTGTATGGGTGATGAAATGGGAGCTTCTTGGAAAAAAAACTTATGCAGTCACAGGAAGAACGTGACATCTCCACACAGCCTCCACTTAAGGTTGAGATTCAACTAAGGTGTCAGGAAATCCAAGGCAATGCTCTATTTGCTACACCATTTCCTCCTTGGAGGTGTTTAAATAAAACTGGTTATTTTTTTTAAATCTTAGATCAAAATTAAATAGATTCATTCAACTATAACCTATAAAAGTACTTTCAGTATTTGTATGGTCAGATGAATAATTTGTTAATTTTATTCAGAGATGCAGCCCACGTCACCTATTACACCCATGAGGACAATCAAGCCAATAACCCAATATGTCTTTAGAAAGTGGGAGGGAACGGGAGCACCTCAGAGAAACCCAGAGAACGTACAAGCTCCGTACAGAGAGTGGCAGGAATTGAAACTTAGTCACTAGCATTATAATAGTGCTATACTAATCGCTATGCCAGATCTGAAGGGCATGGTTCTGTACTGTAGTGCTCTATGACTCTATTGGATCAATAACTATCTTTCCAAAAGGTATGGATGTGCTGTCCATATACAATAATTCACCACGACATTTTGGGAATCAGTTTGTCAGAGGCAGATTGCAGACATTAGGGTGGAAACTTCCATGGGCTCCCATTTCAGTGGAGTTTCCCACAAAGCGAGTGGTGGATGATAGGAAATAAACCAACAGACGAGGGCACCCATTTTCCTGTACTGTTGCTGTACTGTCCTGTACTGTTACCACTGCTACTGTGATAATTGCTGGTGGGACAAATAAACATAAGAAGCACCATCACAGACTACTATTGAAAATGATTTGTTCTATATACCCTGTAAATTCTAAAAAGAATTAAATGAAGTTACCACTTATTCACTTATATTTGGAATCTCACTTCATAATTTAAACTTTGATACACAACTCTATCAATATCTTGTTCTGTAGTTCCAAAAACTGTACGGAGTTCCACAGGCTTTGTACAACCATTATTTTATACCCATACAATAGTCATTGCCTTTGGGATTATATTTTACAACAGACCATGATATTTTAATTGGAAAGCAAATAAAAAGCTGCAGATACTCAAAATCTGAAATAAAATGAGAAAATGGTAGAGAGGTTCAGCAGATGAGAGATATGGTGGTTGAGTTCACTTGACAGGCATGGCCAGTTCCTTGCACTTATGTGGCTTAAATATGGCAATTATCAACCCATACCTGAATGTTACCTGGATCTTGCCTTATGTAACTTAAAACAAAGTCCCTGTTCCAACAAAGGGTTTTGGACCTGTAATGTTAATTATGTTTTTATTTCATAAATGCTGCAGTTTTACTTTTATGGCTAGTGGATATTCATTTATTTCTTTTAGGATGTACTAGAAGCAATCATGTCACCTGGACATGTAGGCATTCACTCTCCAGCCACCTCTTGCACTATCCACAACTTAAAACATGTTTGAATTTTCACTAATGAAGGGTCATTCGTCTTACAGCTCTTTCTCCGTGGTTGCAGCCTGCTCTGCCGCAATATCTCATTTTATTACACTGTAGTTTAGTAACCCACATAAAATAAGTAATAAATAATAAGAATTGATTGGAACCACTTTTCCTAGCTATTCAGCTTCTGAAAAAAAATGCACCCACCCCTCTGTTGCAGATGATCCCACACTTCCCTGCAATGAAATGTGTTTCCATTCAATGAGGTCATTCACACTTCAGCAAATTTGAAAATAACTAGCTCTCCGCTGAGTTATTGGTTTCATTAAAAAAATGTCACAAACAGATAAAGTCCCAGCATGTATTCTTTGGGATGTGGCTAATTGCTTACCTCCATTCAAATTACTGCAAAATTTCAAAAGAATGTATTTTTGAGATACTTTTTAGAGCAACCCTATCTCTTTTAACAGATTTGTAGTGCATCACCAGACAATACTGGACCAGTTGATTCCAGGAATACAAGACAAAAGACTAATGTGAACTCTACTCTCCATCCCCAACGTCCTCTTCCATCAATATTTTTGCAAAGTCCATTAAATACAGCAACAGATAAAACAAAGGGAGTAGAAAGAAGAACTGGCCAGCATCGATCCACAGTACACATAGTGGAAATAAAGAAGGATAGTAAAAATAAGGAAGAAAATAGTGCTGCTTTAACTTCAGAATTAAGCCCAAAGACCTCTGGATTTTCCAAATTCATACCACTGGAAAAAGCATCAACAACTCATTCAAAATTGCAAAAAGGAAGACAACGAGGGTTGGAAAATCAGACAATGCCCCCACTGATTAGAACATTGCAAAAAGGGCTCGAGTTGAAAAATGTAAGATCAAGGAAAAGTAAGCAAAATTCAAATAACATGCTTGAGGGCAAAATGTTTTCTTTAAATTTACAAGAAGATAATCAGTTGATAGAAAAGTCTTCAGTGAATACACATCTTCATCCCATGAGAGGAAGAATTGTGCAAAACAAAAAGCAGACAATAGTGAATACAACTTTGCATTCAATAACTGAAAGAACACAACAGCAGGGAAGCCAGATTTCAGAGGAAAAGCCTACTGGAACAGAAGCTGCACCACTGAGAGAAAACCAGATGGTATTCAGTACAAACCTTTCCACATCGCAGAAGACTACATTGCGAACTAAAGAGGCACTACAGAAAGCAACAATCCTGAAAAAACTTGCAACCACACAGTCAGAGAAACACATCACATTGTACACAACAACAATGACAAATTGGACCACTATGTTGTGGACAAAGAAAACCACAGTGAATACAACTTCCACAACAGCAAAAACAATTGGGAATAATCTGACAACTATGAATTCAATATTATCAACAAATTGGGAAAATAAATGGTCAATTAACCAAACCACAGTGAATTCAACATTCTTGACAACAGCAACCACACCACTCTGGAATAATCGAACAATAGTGAATTCAACATTCCCGACAATGAGAACAACGACTCTATGGAATAATCTTACTGCAATGAATTTAACATTCCTAACAACAAGAAAAACGACACTCTTGAGGAACCTAACAGTGAATCGAACAATCCCAACTACGGATTCAACAACCACACTCTGGAATAATCCTACAACAATGGATTCAGCATTCCCAACAACAAGAGCAACCACACTCTGGAATAATCTTACGATAATGAATTCAACATTCCTGACTACAAAGACGATGACACTCTGGAATAATCTTACTACAATTAATTCAACATTCCTGACAACAGGAACAACCACACTCTGGAATAATCTTACTACAATGAATCCAATATTCCCGACAACAAAAACAACGACACTCTGGAATAATCTTACTGCAATCAATTCAACATTCCCAACGACAGGAAGAACCACACTCTGGAATAATCTTACTACAATAAATTCAACACTCCCGACAACAAGAACAACGACACTCTTGAAGAACCTAACAACTGTGAACCCAACATTTCCAACTACGAATTTAACAACCACACTCTGGAATAATCTTACCACAATAAATCCAATATTCCCAACAACAAGAACCACCACACTTTGGAATAATCGTACGACAATGAATTCAAGATTCCCAACAACAAGAACAACAACACTCTGGAATAATCTTACTACAATAAATTCAACACTCCCGACAACAAGAACAACGACACTCTTGAAGAACCTAACAACTGTGAACCCAACATTCCCAACTACGAATTCAACAACCACACTCTGGAATAATCTTACCACAATAAATCCAATATTCCCAACAACAAGAACCACCACACTTTGGAATAATCGTACGACAATGAATTCAAGATTCCCAACAACAAGAACAACAACACTCTGGAATAATCTTACTACAATAAATTCAACACTCCCGACAACAAGAACAACGACACTCTTGAAGAACCTAACAACTATGAACCCAACATTCCCAACTACGAATTCAACAACCACACTCTGGAATAATCTTACCACAATAAATCCAATATTCCCAACAACAAGAACCACCACACTTTGGAATAATCGTACGACAATGAATTCAAGATTCCCAACAACAAGAACAACAACACTCTGGAATAATCTTACTACAATAAATTCAACACTCCCGACAACAAGAACAACGACACTCTTGAAGAACCTAACAACTGTGAACCCAACATTCCCAACTACGAATTCAACAACCACACTCTGGAATAATCTTACCACAATAAATCCAATATTCCCAACAACAAGAACCACCACACTTTGGAATAATCGTACGACAATGAATTCAAGATTCCCAACAACAAGAACAACAACACTCTGGAATAATCTTACTACAATAAATTCAACACTCCCGACAACAAGAACAACGACACTCTTGAAGAACCTAACAACTATGAACCCAACATTCCCAACTACGAATTCAACAACCACACTCTGGAATAATCTTACCACAATAAATCCAATATTCCCAACAACAAGAACCACCACACTTTGGAATAATCGTACGACAATGAATTCAAGATTCCCAACAACAAGAACAACAACACTCTGGAATAATCTTACTACAATAAATTCAACACTCCCGACAACAAGAACAACGACACTCTTGAAGAACCTAACAACTGTGAACCCAACATTCCCAACTACGAATTCAACAACCACACTCTGGAATAATCTTACCACAATAAATCCAATATTCCCAACAACAAGAACCACCACACTTTGGAATAATCATACGACAATGAATTCAACATTCCCAACAACAAGAACAACCACACTCTGGAATAATCTTACTACAACAAATTCAACATTTCCAACAACAAAAGCAACGACACTCTGGAATAAACTTAGTACAATTAATTCAACATTCCCGACAACAGGAACAACCACACTCTGGAATAGTATTTCGACAATGAATTTAACATTTCCAATAACGAGAACAACGACCCTCTTGAAGAACATAACAACAGTGAATCCAACATTCCCATCTATATATTCAACAACCACACGCTGGAATAATCTTACTACAATGAAACCAGCATTCCCAACAAGAACAACCACACTCTGGCATAACCTCACAACAGTGAATTCATTCCCAACAAACTGGACAAATTCAATGTGGGTTAGCCAATCCACAATGAATTTAACTTTCCCAACAAAAGGAGCAACATTTTGGGATAACCATACCTCAACATTCCTTCCAACTGAAAAAACTTCATCTTGGGAGAATTTCACCTCATCTGTAACCTATACAGAATCAGCCAGTACTACAAAGAAGCAGTCTGTACCAGTTTCAACACCAGAAGGTACAGATAATGAATTTTTCCTTTGTGTTATCTCACATTCAAATATTATTTCTTTTTCCAAGGTTGTGTTCTTGCTCTTAGTTTCTGATGGTCTTTGCAGGGGAGGTAATAAAATAATAGATTTTTGTTTTAAATTATTGCTGTACATTGAACTATGAAATCAAGTATCTCTTATGCTTTCAAAGAAAATTAAGATGTTTGTGTATGTTGGAAGTAATTCATCCTCTTGGTATTGTGGACAAACTCTTCCTATATCCCTCTTTTTAAATGGCTCAGAATGTCAAGAATTACAGGGGAAGTTCCTAAGTGTACTGGGTTTTAACAGCGGTTTGTTGATAACTTGTCTTGTTGCCCACCCATTTGACCCATTTTTGCTCTCTGTAGGCTGTTTTGCCTTTCTAAATCTGGATCAAGCATATAGAGTCAATGGGCCAATGGAATCTCCCAGTGGCTTTTTTGGATGGCAGATACCGCCAAGAAAAGTCCAGGCCATAGTTTTACAAAGAAGCTGAATGCAAGCTCCAACAGTTCATGCAGATACAGTAGAATACATTTTTAAGACAGTATATGAGATACTTGCATTCATTGTTCAATGCATAGCATACGGGAACGAGAAGGTTGTTCGTAGGATTGTTACACAGTCATAGGACTATGTGTGATTGCAGTTGCTAAAGACAAAAATTATTTATGAGAATGTTGCATAACAAGAAATAGCAATAAGAAGAGATCATATTACACCTCAAGTTGACTTCACCATTTAATAAGATTTGGCTGCCTGTCAGATAAATTTTCTTGCTTGATCCCCATGAACCTGACTCCTATAATCCAACAAAATATTGATATTAGCCTTAGGTATGTTCATTTAGTTAACCTCAAAAGCTCTCTGTGTATATATTTACAGAAATTCATGACTGTCTGAGTAAAGACAGGGTGGCTCCTCACTCCAAAGTTACACTTTTTGTTCTGTACACCCCACTTTGTACCAAGGTTGTCAAGCCGAGGAGTGGTAGTGGGGACAAGCTCCCACTACCTAAAAGTGCTCCTCACGGCATGCACCTCAAATAGCCTCTGACAACCAAGTCCAGCTCCTGTCCTTCTTGTGTGGCTTAAACTCTAAGCCCGGCAGAACTGTTTCTACTGACAGGAGAAGGGGCGAAGGCGGGTCCTGGTGCCTTAAAACCAGTGCTTTCTGTAGATGGAGCTCATCAGCCTGGGAAGGCAGTCCATCTAAGAGAGGGAAAACTCTGATTTCAAACCTCCACTGCTTTGAGGCCATACCCTTCTCCTTCTTCTAAAAGCTAATGAATGTGTTAATTATCTGCCATAGGCTATCCTTTCATCTCAGGATTCATTTCAAACAGTCTCCAATAAGACATGTCTCTCCTTAAGAAGGCAACTTTAAATGGCACAGGAGTTATGATCCCATCAATGGTCAAAGCAGTTGTCGCAAGAATTCCCTCCTTTTTTTTTGCTAACACCCTCTTTCAATAAAGACAAATATTTCTCTTGCCTTCCTAGCTAATTGGTTTATTTTTGTTGAGGCCCATGCTTCAATCCCACTTGCTATAGTGAGATATAGCCTGCCTGAAGATGACAATTTGTTCACTATAAAGGATTCAACATGGTCATGCTTCTATAAAACTATGAAGACACTGTCTAATGATTTACTTTTCTTGGAGTTCTGGTGTATGAAATTAAATTGATTTAAGCTGTTTAACCTTGACAGAGGTTAGGTTAGCCAATGAAATCCCTTGTTTTCCATTACACTATTTCCTTGAATTGGAGCATTACATGCATGGTGCAGCAATCCACCAGAAACTTTCTAGACTGCTGGAAATTTCTAAACATCACAACAACTACCTCTTAATTTCTGATCAAGGGGTGTTGATCTGAAGCATTAACTTTGTTTCCCTTCACAGATGCTGACTCTTTTGCTGAGCATTTCCTGCACTTTATTTTATTTACTGAGAGATATAGCAAGGAATAGGCCCTTTCAGCAAAATGAGTCACAACACTTAGTGAATTTATTTCAGATTTCATCCCAGCACTTTGTTTTCTTTTTTTTTCAGATTTTCACCATTTGCAATTCTTTACATTTCAATTCACATCTACTCTTTCTCACCCATATTTTGACAATCCTAATGTAGGTCATCAGGTTCTGGGATTTGCAGCCTTTTATTTCATTTGCTTACCTCATAGTTTTTCTCCTATCAGAGTGATGATTTTAACTCCTTTCTTCCCTTGTACTTCCTGACCTTCCTCGACAGTGGGGTTCATTCATGCTTTGCATTGTGAAGAGAGATTAGAAAATACTTGCTCAAAGTCTTCACCCTAGTTTCCTTTATTACCTATTCAACCAGATCTTCTAAGGAACCAACTTTTACTTTAATTGCTTTATTCTAGTAGGAACACTTACAGCTGGCTTCTGTGCTTGCTTACTTATTCTCAAAGTATGTTTTACCTCTTTTATTGGCCAGGTAGCCTTGTTGGTTTGTAATATTTTCCTAATTTTCTGCCCTACCTCCAATCCTTTGATTCAATCCTTTTTATTTAACTATGGATGGAACATTCTTCTCGTAGAGTATTTATTTCTCATTATACCTTCTTTAAATATTTACCATGATTGCTATGAGGAGCCACCCTTTAAACTCACTGTCTGAAAGGCAGAGACACTCATCGTACCTGAATAGAAGTTGGATGTGCGCTTAAAGAGCTGAGACCTGGTTGCATCACAGCCTGGTATAGAAGCTCCAATGTCCAAGAGCAGAGAAGTGCATAAAAATTAGCAGATACAGCCAAATCCTTCACTGGCAAAGCCCTCCCCACCATTGAGCACATCTACTTGGAGCACTGCCACAAGAAAGCAGAATCTATCATCAAGGACCCCCATCATTTAGGCCATGTTTTCTTCTCACTGTTGCCATTAAGCTGGAGCTACAGGAGCCTTCGTTCCCACACCATCAGGTTCAGGGACAGTCATTACCCTACAACCATCAGGCTCCTGAACCAGTGTGGATTAACTTCACTCACCTCAACTCTGAGATGATTCCACAACCAATGGATGGACTTTCAAGCGCTGTAAAACGTAGTATTATCTATTTATTTTATTTGCACAGTTTGTCTTCTTTTGCACATTGTCTGTTTGTCAGTCTTTGAGAGTACTTTTCTATTGTTTCTGTTATGCTCCTCTGTTTTCCTGTGTATGCTTGCATATGAATCTTAAGGTAATATATGTAATGGTGCCATATATATTAAGTACTTTGATAAAACTCAGATCAGCCTCTACAGCCACCTGAGGATGCTGCAGTAGACAACACCTTAATAGAACACCTTACTCAATTTCTGTGATCATGCCACTACTACAACTTTGATGATAAATTTACTCTGAACTTCAGACTTGCACAACTGTCGACCTGTTTTAGTTAGCACTGATTCTTTGTTGAAAATTATGCAGTATTCCTTCAAATATCTGTCATTGCTTACCCACCACCTTAGCTTTAAGCAGTCTTACTCCACTCTAGTCAGCTCTACTTTCATACCTTTGTTATTTTCTGTATTTAATTTTATCATAACATGATGGAGGAGAATACTTTTGCCTGCAACTTGGTCTTCACTAGAGAATTATTTACTGTAAAATAGTTAATTAATCCTTTTTTTATTACACACTGCAGGACATAAAATTAGTTGTTTTGCTATGCACTTTCCCAATTGCACCTCATGAAGCTGTAGTCAGCAATACCTTTGCTAATTTTGTATGTTGAACCTTTATGGTTGGAGTCCCCATAGTTATTGGAGTACATATCTTGCAAGGCCAATTTTCTTTGTTTATACACTGTCTGAAAATGTAACTACTCCGTGTGGGCTTATACATTGTTCTTACCACTGACTCTGTCCCTTTGCTAAATTTTATCTCCATCCAAATTTATTCAATATTCTGAGCAAAGATATTTTTTCTCTACAGTACTAATTACACAGAGGAATTGTTTGCCTTAAATAACTTACTGTTAATTGGCCATTAATAACTTTAATTATAATTTATGCTATGTGATTTGCACAAAATGATGAAGTGATGGTGGTTACTCACAGCTGCAGAGAAGAGAATGATGTTTCTGGCATAGTTTCCCATTATGCTGTATACACATATGTGCTTATGATTATTTTTTAAAGAATATTTTTGTTATTAGATACTATGCCAACACTAACAAAGATTACCTCAACAATCTCATCTACAGCAACAAGCCTAATTCCACCAACAACCAGAATTCCAAGAACCTCAACTTCAACAACAACCTTAAATTCAACAACCTCAGCTCCAGAAACAACCTCAACTCCAACAACAACCTCAACTCCAGAAACAACCTCAGCTCCAACAACAACCTCAACTCCAGAAACAACCTCAACTCCAACAACAACCTCAACTCCAACAACAACCTCAACTCCAGAAACAACCTCAACTCCAACAATAACCTCAACTCCAACAACAATGTCAACTCCAGAAACAACCTCAACTCTAACAACAACCTCAGCTCCAGAAACCTCAACACCAACCTCAACTCCAACAACAACCTCAATTCCAGAAACAACCTCAACTCTAACAACAACTTCAACTCCAGAAACAACCTCAACAACAACAACCTCAACAACAACAACCTCAACAACAACAACCTCAACTCCAGAAACAACCTCAACTCCGACAACAACCTCAGCTCCAGAAACAACCTCGACACCAACAACAACCTTAACTTCAACAAGCCCAACCTCAACTCCAACAACAGACTCAACTCCAACAATAACCTCAACTTCAACAACCCCAACCTCAGCTCCAACCCCAACCTCAGCTCCAACAACAACCTCAACTCCAGAAACAACCTCAACTCCAACAATAACCTCAACTCCAACAACAATGTCAACTCTAGAAACAACCTCAACTCCAACAACAACCTCAACTCCAGAAACAACCTCAACTCTAACAACAACTTCAACTCCAGAAACAACCTCAACTCCAACAACAACCTCAACAACAACCTCAACTCCAGAAACAACCTCAACTCCAACAACAACCTCAGCTCCAGAAACAACCTCGACACCAACAACCTTAACTTCAACAAGCCCAACCTCAACTCCAACAACAATGTCAACTCCAGAAGCAACCTCAACTCCAACAACAACCTCAGCTCCAGAAACCTCAACACCAACCTCAACTCCAACAACAACCTCAACTCCAGAAACAACCTCAACTCTAACAACAACTTCAACTCCAGAAACAACCTCAACTCCAACAACAACCTCAGCTCCAGGAACAACCTCGACACCAACAACAACCTTAACTTCAACAAGCCCAACCTCAACTCCAACAACAGACTCAACTCCAACAATAACCTCAACTTCAACAACCCCAACCTCAGCTCCAACAACAACCTCAACTCCAGAAACAACCTCAACTCCAACAACAACCTCAGCTCCAGGAACAACCTCAACTCCAACAACAACCTCAGCTCCAGAAACAACCTCGACACCAACAACAACCTTAACTTCAACAAGCCCAACCTCAACTCCAACAACAGACTCAACTCCAACAATAACCTCAACTTCAACAACCCCAACCTCAGCTCCAACAACAACCTCAACTCCAGAAACAACCTCAACTCCAACAACAACCTCAGCTCCAGAATCAACCTCAACTCCAACAATAACCTCAACCCCAGAAACAACCTCAACTCCAACAATAACCTCAACTCCAACAACAATGTCAACTCCAGAAGCAACCCCAACTCCAACAGCAACCTCAGCTCCAGAAACCTCAACACCAACCTCAACTCCAACAACAACCTCAGCTCCAGAAACAACCTCGACACCAACAACAACCTTAACTTCAACAAGCCCAACCTCAATTCCAACAACAGACTCAACTCCAACAATAACCTCAGCTCCAGAAACCTCAACACCAACAACCTCAACTCCAGAAACAACCTCAACTCTAACAACAACTTCAACTCCAGAAACAACCTCAACTCCAACAACAACCTCAGCTCCAGAAACAACCTCAACTCCAACAACAACCTCAACTCCAACAACAATGTCAACTCCAGAAACAACCTCAACTCCAGCAACAACCTCAACTCCAACAACAACCTCAACTCCAACAACAACCTCAGCTCCAGAAACAACCTCGACACCAACAACAACCTTAACTTCAACAAGCCCAACCTCAACTCCAACAACAACCTCAACTCCAGAAACAACCTCAACTCTAACAACAACTTCAACTCCAGAAACAACCTCAACTCCCACAACAACCTCAACAACAACAACCTCAACTCCAGAAACAACCTCAACTCCAACAACAACCTCAGCTCCAGAAACCTCAACACCAACCTCAACAACAACAATGCCAACTCAGGAAACAACCACAACTCCAACAATAACCTCAACTCCAACAACAATGTCAACTCCAGAAACAACCTCAACTCCAACAACAACCTCAGCTCCAGAAACCTCAACACCAACCTCAGCTCCAACAACAACCTCAACTCCAGAAACAACCTCAACTCCAACAATAACCTCAACTCCAACAACAATGTCAACTCCAGAAACAACCTCAACTCCAACAACAACCTCAACTCCAGAAACAACCTCAACTCCAGCAACAACCTCAACTCCAACAACAACCTCAACTCCAACAACAACCTCAGCTCCAGAAACCTCAACACCAACAACCTCAACTCCAACAACAACTTCAACTCCAGAAACAACCTCAACTCCAGCAACAACCTCAGCTCCAGAAACAACCTTGACACCAACAACAACCTTAACTTCAACAAGCCCAACCTCAACTCCAACAACAGACTCAACTCCAACAATAACCTCAACTTCAACAACCCCAACCTCAGCTCCAACAACAACCTCAACTCCAACAACAACCTCAACTCCAACAACAACCTCAATTCCTACAACAACCTCAACTCCTACAACAACCTCAACTCCAACAACAATCTCAACTTCAGCATCCACAACTCCAAGCAAAAGTCATGATAATCCATGTAATTCCAATTTATGTCTGAATAATGCAACCTGCTTAGAGAATGGGAGAGAATACAGTTGTATTTGCACAGCTCAATACCGAGGAAAATTTTGCAATGAATGTAAGTATATAAGTTTTTCTTCTCTAGAAGACATTGAATAATAGTTCTTTCCCTGAAATTAATTTCCACTTTTCTTTTACTAATAATTAAGTTCAACTGTCAACTGTTATTCAAACAATTATATTATTTCAAGGGATTTAATAATATTACTGTAAGGGACTTTCACTTATTACTAACTTTTGAAGAAATAGCACCCTTTTTGTAAATTTCTTTCTCGGTTCTTGTGAGCATTTCCTTATTTAATTGTTTAATTGTTTGCTATTTTGTGTCCTCTTTATTTTGTTCCTTCATGCTATTTTCTCATGGCATACTGTAAATCTGAATCTTACTGAGTCTATATGTGGTCTGCATCTCTGCATTCCATGCCTTTCCCTTAAAAGGATGACTGCAGTCCAGGGACTGGCAGGATAAACATCTACCATTCTGCTTTAGCCATTGAAATGTGTATATTCCATCTTGTCACCTCCATGGTAAAATAAATGAGTTACAACATTTATAAACCTCACTCCAGTTTTGCTTAAGCAATCCCTTCACACAAACTCAGTGGAAAAAACCTTTGAAAGAGTTCCATCTGTGAAGTTGCACCACGTTAATAGGTCCAGCTGTCCATTATTCATTCACTCCTGCCCCACTCCCACCCCATCTTTAATAACCTTGATTTCATGATCTAGTTCCAGGAAGCTTAGGAAACCAGTGGGTTCCCAGTAAGACTTCCAAATTCATGCTGGCATCACTATAAACTACCAGCTTGTCTGCTTTGTAGCCCTATTTTGCTCATTTGTCATATTGAGGTTGCATGTGAAAGGCAGCCAACTGAAGATGGCTTCTAAATGACCGGCGTCTTCTATACATCCAACCATTCAACATCTCTTGTTCTCTAACAGTCACACTTCAGATTTCAGCCTAGTGTGCATCACCCAAAAGTGCAATGTATGTCATGGTAATTAACGCAGTTTCAGTATTCCTTTGTCCTAGCAGTCATTGCCAGATTCCAAAGGTCAAGATTACATTGCATTGGGATGTGATCTGTACTTTGTGGTCAGCAATTAGGAATGTAATAAGGGTACTTAACCAGTTTCAGCACACCTGTGCCAGATGTGTTACATAACATTCACAATCGGAGGGGTCGCTGATGCCCACAGAATCAACCCCAGTGGGAAAGAGAACTTCCAAGAGAAATAAACAGAAAAGGGAGAGGTTTCACATTGTACAGTATTTTCCTGAAAAAGTTATTTTTCTTCTACAGCGGCTGTCTGCAACAAATCTTCAGAGAACATAAACGGCACAAAAATTACTTTTGGGGAAATTAAGTTGGATTTGATAGGCTATTCAAATGAGTTTTGTAAGTCAGACACTGCTAATGGTAAGTAAATTGAATTTTTCCTTCCTGTTGGTGTGTTGATTAGTTTTATTTGATTACAACAGAGCTAATTAAAAACAGTCCTTGCAAATAGTCAGACTTTGTCATCCTTGGCCATATTTATGGTTCTTAACATTTGAAAAAGATGTAGAAGCAAAAAAAGATATTTGGTCCCTTTTAAAAGCAAACACGAGGAAATCTGCAGATGCTGGAAGTTCAAACAACGCACACAAAATGCTGGTGGAACGCAGCAGGCCAGGCAGCATCTATAGGGAGAAGCGCTGTCGATGTTTTGGGCCGAGACCCTTCGTCCAGACTAACCAAAAGGAAATCTATCTTTCCTTTCAGTTAGTCCTGACGAAGGGTCTTGGCCCGAAACGTCGACAGCGCTTCTCCCTATAGATGCTGCCTGGCCCGCTGTGTTCCACCAGCATTTTGTGTGCGTTGTTTGGTCCCTTTTGCCTGTTTTGTCATTCTATAATCAGAATCAGGATCAGTTTATTATCACTGGCATGGGTCATGAAATTTGTCAACTTAGCACATGCAGTTCACTGCAAAACATAATATAGAAGAAGAAATAATATGTGCAAAATACCAGAAATAATATATACTTAAAAAGTGAGGTAGTGTTCACAAGTTCAATGTGCATTTAGAAATCGGATGGCAGAGTGGAAGAAGCTATTCCTGAACTGAGTGTGTGCCTTCAGGCTTCTGTACCTCCTACCTGATGGTAACAGTGAGAAAAGGGCATGCCCTGGGTACTGGAGGTCCTTAATAATGGACGCTGCCTTACTGAGTCACCGCCCCTTGAAGATGTCCTGGCTACCTCGTAGGCTAGTACCCAAGATGGAGCAGATTAAATTTACAACCCTCTGCAGCTTCTTTCGGTCCTGTGCAGTAG
The DNA here is from genome assembly GCF_030144855.1 of Hypanus sabinus. Lineage (NCBI taxonomy): Eukaryota > Metazoa > Chordata > Chondrichthyes > Myliobatiformes > Dasyatidae > Hypanus > Hypanus sabinus. Next base: position 38,994,356 of record NC_082707.1, read on the forward strand.
CCACAATCCCTACCCCCCCCCCCCCCCACCACCACCACCAATACCAGACAGTTATGCAGCCTATCACAATGCTCTCCGTGGTACATCTAAAGAAGTTTTTGTGTCATATAACTAATGTCTTATCCCAATACCACTTTCCTACATTGTCTCTGTATCCTTTGATTAAAAAAATCTCTCTTTTGATCTTCTACAGCCCTCTTAAATAGAGAACATCAAAGACTATAAAACCTCTGCAAGGAGAATTTGTTTTCATTTCACTTTTCAATGCCTAATCCCTTACTTTGAGCCTGAGACCCTGAGCCGAATTTGAGCTTGTTGCTCTGCGGATCAACATACCGTACCCTGATCTTTGCTACTGATTTTTGATATGATCATGGATGAGACAAGTTTTAATCAAGTGAAACTGCAGGAAAAAATATCATTGAGGACCTGTCTCTGGAAGGAATGAGGGGAGAGGTGAATTGGAAAAGAGTAAGCCCATGTATTTGTTGGGTGAGAAAGGGACTGTGAATCAGAATTGGAAATTGAAGCAGATTGGTGAATCAGGTACTGGAATAGAATGGGAAAAGAAGAGAGGACTATCAATTGTATTGATCAGACCCAAAAGACCCAAACCAATTTGAGCCCCCAGAAACCGTGGTAATAAGTGTAAAGGCACAACAAAGTAACTTAAGCTGAATTTATTATCATAAAACAGAAATAAACACACAAAATACTAGTAATTCAATTCAATTGAAGTTTAATTGTCATTCAACCATATATGAATACAGCCAAATGAGACAGTGTCACTATGGGATCAAGATGCTAAAACACATTACTAAGTCACACACAAGAACACATTCACTGAATAAAAGAGCCCTGACAGGCCGGCCCCACTCCACTCCTGTGACACCATGGCATGAAGTTCAGCCTGTGCATCACAGGTCAACAAAACTGTATAGAATACCGGTAAAATATAACGGCACAGGATATGCATGTAGAGTCCAGAACCCCCAGCCTACTGATATTATACATCAACCCACTTGGTGATAGTGAGGCTTTGAGGCCCAGTCTTCGCATATACAAGCACATATACTGTAGAATGTTAATAACAATACAATTAGACAGAGTATGCTTGTATACAGTCCAGAGCTCCCAGTCCACCGAGATCATCTCTCAACAGGTGATACTGCAGCTTAGCAGCCCAGTGCACACATATATAGGAAGATATAGAGTGTTAGTAAAAATACAACCAGTCAAATATGTACGTACATTGTGTAATCCAGATCCCTCAGTCCAATTGAAATCTTCAGTCAACCATGACTGTGCTACACCACCCTGGTAGAACACAGCAGCTCGGGCACCTCTCCCCCGGCAGTTGAAAAGCAAGCAGCCCTGCAGCTTGAGGCCCGAGTTGATTAAGCGCTGCCAAGAAGTTTGCAGCCGACCACAACAGAGCCTATCTTCTGCCGAGTGAGACCCTGGGAGGGCAGTGATGAGTCCATTCTGCCACATCGCCCCCAGTGAAGCACAATGGCTTCATCTCCTCATTTCAGCGGCTGCAAACAGACGATTGAAGGCGGGGCTTCAGGCCTGGTCTCCGCTGCTAGTTAGGCCAGGGAGCTCCCTCACCATCCTCCCCTGCTCTCATCCAATAAATCAGTGAATCAGACTTGTGGCATACCAGAATAACAACATCCATAAGGATCTTGCAATCACAAGAGAAGCGACCATGATGGTCACTCGCTATTTGACTGTAAGCCTCTATCAATTCAGGCAACAACATGTTCCGCAGCTCCTTCAAGTGAGCATCTTGCAGGTGGTGTAGACCTGCAGTACTTTAAGTTTTTAATGTATAGCAAGATCTTGTGATCATTAGAAGTACACTTCCATAGCACCTTTCGTTGACCATCTGGAAGCCACTGTGACCAGTCGCACTGCCATCTTGCTGGAAGTTGTGGTAAAGTTACAAAGATTTCAACAGAGCTTTCAGGGCTCATGATCCTCAGCCACTACTTGACTGTGGCCACAGTCAGAGGAACTCTGAATTCCAACTCATGAAATCAACCTGGATCAGTCCTGGGCACCTATTGATCACAATCCTTGGTGTAGGTTCCCAAGAACTGAGCGAGAGATGTCTCATTAAATAGCGATTCAATCCGCAAGCATTGAGAGACATGCAGAGACAGATATATTCTTTGCTCTTTTATTCTCATGCCACTAGTGCCTGAAGCTAAAAAAGAATCCAGAGGCTATTAGCAAACATTTAACAAACCTATAGTGTGATACAACCACACCTAACAGACATTCAACAAATCTGGTGTTTAATTTGTACAGAAGCCCTACATGCTGCAAGCTCCCAAAGAGCTAAAGTGTCACTTGGAATTGTTCAGACTTTGATCTAAGATTTTTACAAAATTTAATACATCACAACACACCAATTGGACTGGGAAACATAGAACATGAAATTGCAGCACAGAATAGGCCCTTTGGCCCAAGATGCTGTACCAGACTATAGATTCCTTGAAGTCGCAGCACAAATGGACAGGGTGGTTAAGAAGATGTATGATGAGTCATTATTCAGGGATTGAGTTCAACAGTCATGAGGTAATGTTATAGTTTTGTAAAATACTGGTTAGGCACACTTGGAGTATTATGTTAATCTTCGTCACATTTTAGGAAGTAGGTGGAAGCTTTAGAAAGGGTGCAGAGGAGATTTACCAGGATTCTGCCTGGATTAAAGAGCATGTCTTATAAGGAGAGGTTAAGCGACTAGGGCTTTTCTCATTGGAGAAAAAGAGGATGTGACATGGCTTGATCGAGGTGTACATGATGATAAGAGGAATAGAGTGGATAGCCAAGACTCATTCCAAGGGTGGAAACGACTGATACAAGCATATCTTTAAAGTTTGAAGGAAGGTGTTGGAGGGGAGATGCAGTGAGTAGTAGATACATGTTAGTCACAGTGTGAGAGGCAGATTTTTAGGGACATTTAACAGACTCTTAGTTAGGCACGTGAATGAAATACAGATGGAGGGTTATGTGGGAGGGAAGGATAAGATTGGCCTTGGCATAGGCAAAATGGCCAATGGGCCTGTACTGTTCAATACTGCATATTTTCTATCCCTTTGTTCCTCACAATCCTTACATCAACCTTGTACTTAGCCTTCAAGTTCAATTCTCCAAATGTGTAACTTTACACTTCTCTGGACTGAATTCCATTTACCACTTCTCCATCTAATTCTGTGTCCTGTCTGTATCTCACTGCAATCTGCAGCAATGTTCTGCACAACCCTCCACACCTGCAATCTTTGTGTCATCCACCAATATATTAACCCACCCTTCTACTTCCTCAACTGAGTAATTTATAAAAATCACAAACAGCGGGGGTCCCAGAACAATCCCCATGGGCGCCACTTGTCACTAACCTTAGGCAGAATACGGTTCATTTACACCACTCTCTGTGGGCTAGCCAATGCTGAATCCATGCAGCCAAGCTTCCATAGATCCCATGCCTCATGATTTTCTGGATGAGCCGACGAAGGGGAAGCTGGTCCAATGACTTTTCCCCCCACATCCACTGCTCCGCCTTCACCAATATGTTTTGTTACTCTGCAAAGTTATTGTAACAAATAAGAGTTGCCCAAAATGGATCCTTCAATCTTTGCAGATATTTACATTCTTTTAAGAGAGACAGAGAACAAGGAAAAGTAGTGATCACCATCTTCATTAATTGTTCTGGCCAAACATGTCAAACAGTTAAATCATATTTGTTTTGTTATTGGCACATTGGCCTTCATAATTCAGAGTATTGAGTGCAGGAGTTGGGATTTTATGTTGATATTGTATAAGATATTGGTGAAGCCAAATTTGTTTGCAGTTTAGTCACCAAGTGTACCTAAAGGAAAGATATCAATAAGATTGAAAAAGTACCAGGAAATGTACAAGGATGTGCCAGGACTTGAGGGCATGAGTTAGAGAGAAATGCTGAATAGGTTAAGATGTTACTCTCTGGAGCACAGGGGAATGAGGGGAGATTTGATAAAGGTAACAACATTTTGAGGGGTATAGATAGGGTAAATGCAAGCAGTCTTTTTCCAGTGAGTTTGGGTGAGACTGGACCTATAGGTTTTCAGTAGATTAAAGGTGAAAGATTCAATATTTAAGTGGAACATGAAAGGAAACTTCTCCATTCAGAGGATGGAGCAAATATGGAACGAGCTGCTTGTGGAAGTGGTGGATGTGAGTTTTATTGCAACATTTAATAGAAGTTTGGGTAAGTACATAGATTGGAGGGTTATAGAGGGCTATGGTCCAGGTGCAAGTCAATGGGACCAGGCAGAATAACAGTTTGGCATAGACTAGATGGGTTGAATGGCCTGTTTCTGTGTTGTAATGTTCTATGACTCTCTCATTCTAATTAAATCATGTTTAAAGCAGTCAAAATGAATTTTCACTTTCAGCAGCTAAATTACATCTTGCAACTCGACGATGTACTTTACACAACAACACATTAAAACTTACGCAACCAATTCTGACTAACTGTTCTCAGGATCTGGATGGTGTATTGGTAAGTGAAAATATCAACTATAAACAATTAATGAACTTGAATGGTGACAACTTATATATCAGTATATGTAATATAAATAACATATCATCTCCTGGGAATGGTGTGGTGAAACATGACAATGGCTTAGACAACTGGACTTAATTGTCTGTTTCTATCTAAAGATTCTTTGTAACATTTTTCAAGACTGGAAGTGATGAAAAAGGATATTTGGGGAAGTTCTGACAGAGAAATTGCACCGCGGTGAGCAGGTTTTCTCCTTCCTAACTTTAGAATTGGAGGCATTGACATGATATACGGAGATGTATGTTATATCTTGGTCTTAATAGTGTTCATCTCAAAGTGGAGAGAAATTTCAAGATGAAATGATGTGTTAGCATGTGAAAGCCAGAAGTCTTTAAAAGCCTTGTGCCTTGTATGAGGTTTGAGATGTTAAATTTGCTATTTTCTGAATGGCTATCAATTTGGAGGCAACCTTTGATCATATCAAACAACTTTGCCTTCACCTAAAACAGGTTGTGGAAAGTAGCGGCAGTCATATTTTGTGACTGGGCAATTTTGTGAACTGGTATATATTGTAATGATGCTGCATGTTGGCAGTCAAGGAGACTTCTCCAATCTTCATACAGAATGGATGGGGAGGTAAAGTGCCCATCCCTATTTTAGTCATATTTGGAAACAAAGGAAAAAATGCAATTTTTGACATTTCATCCCATATTACCAGAAGCTGAATACATTCCTTCCCTTAAGGTGCAAAAATTCCTCTTCATGCAAGTTCTTAAGCATTGCTTGACCACTGGAAATTCTCTGCAAACTCTGGGAAAATATTACGGCTTTTCCTTTCAACCACAAGTGATTTCTTTTTTGTCACACCTGCTTTCCCTTCTGACCTCAGAATCAGAACCTGGGTTATTACCATGACATGGGATGTGCAATTTGTAGTTTAGTGGCAACAGTGCAGTACAAAAGCATAAAAATCTATAAATTACAAGAGTGCATGTCCCAAATGGTGAGAGTACTTAATGATAGATACTGTCTTCTTGAGGCACTGCCTTTTCAAGGTATTGTCAATAGTGGGGAGACTTGTGCCTGTGACGGAAATGGTGGGGTCTACTGTCCTCTGTGACCTCTTTCAAACTCGTGCATTCGAGAGTCAACACCAGGAAATGATGCAACCAGTCAGAATGCTCTCCACAGTATATCGGTAGAAATTTGCTAGAGTCTTTAGTGACCTACCAAATCTCCTCAAACTCCTTTTAGATAGTGCTTTTGGTGCATAATAAACTTTGAGTGTAATTGACTGTGAATGGAATTCTGAAACATTGCAAATATTATGGATAAATGCCAGATCTCAAGGAACATAAAAAGATATAGCAGTTCAGATCTGTCACCGCTAACATTTGATCCTGTTCTATCAGCAGTAGTGGGCTACTGGTATTGAAGCTGGAGGCTAAGTCTGACTTCCTACTCGGCCACTCAGCAGAGCAGAATGGGACTTTGTTCAGTTCTCTCATTTTCTCCCACATGCCAAAGCTGTGCTGGTCGATAAGTTGATAACAACTGCTTCTCCAAGTACGGGTGTGTGGCCCAAGAGCTAAAGGAAGCTTATGGGGATCTGAGCAAGAAAAAATGGGACTACTGCTGATGGCATTGAACTAGTGGGTAAGGCACCTGTATTCACGTGCCTTATCTATGAGCCCTGTCATGCAGAGGAGGGGAGTGAGAATGCTTTCCCCACAGCATCACATTAAGAAAGACTGGTCAATGAGTGATTTCGTATAGAAACAGGCATTTCTTCCCATGATATCAATGCCAAATATCATACATAATGACAATATTCCTATTTGCTACCACTCAGTCTATATATGCTATGACAGTTCAAATGATTGTCTGCATATGTTCTAGATGCTGAGAAGGTACCTATCTCCACAACCCTTAAGAACAGCATACCAGATTTCAATTGTTCTCTGGTCAACAGTAAATTCTTCTCAGGATCCCTTTAAACTTGCTGTTTATGATCTTAAGCATGTGCTCTCTAATTACAGACAACTCTGCAAAGAGGGGGGAAAAACAGGTAAAAATCTGCTATGGTAAAACTCTGGTAACCCAGCACGTCCACATATTTCATGGTTCCAAACTGGCAAATGTTCAGGCATATTGGATGTTAATCCACTCGAACGCTACCATATGTTTAATGCATTAACTTTTAGCTGTTACACTGTAGAATAATGAATATCCCAGAAAAAAGCTATTAATTTAAAAGTACTATGGGAAAGAGAACCCAGTGAGTTTCAAAACAGTGTGAATAGGAGGCCAGTGAGAATCACAGAATGAGAGTATCCTTGGCCCATGTGTGCTGATGGGAGTGTGGAACCTCAGGACCTGGCATATTGGAGGGAGTGTGGAACGCTAGAACCTGGGGTATTGATGAGAGTGTGGATCCCTCGGACTGGGGTATTGATGGGAGTGTGGAATCCCAGGCCCATGTGTGCTGATGGGAGTGTGGATCTCCAGGCCTTGGGTATTGAAGGGAGTGTGAAACGCCAGGACTGTGATATTGATGGGAGTGTGGAACCCCAGGCCTTGGGTATTGATGGGAATGTTGATCCCCAAGTCTGGGATTAGATTATGAGGACATTCAATCCTCGTTTATTGTCATTTAGTAATGCATGCATTAAGAAATGATACAAGTTTCCGGTGACGTCATCGTCAAGAATGGCAGCTTAAGTCACTAGCTCCTCCGGGAAAACGCGTATTAAGCCCCGTTAACCCATCAAATATAGTATTTTTCAAAAAAATATTTGAACTGAAAAAAGGGGCAAGAATGGGGAAAAAGAATGGAAATTTAAAAAGCGACACTGCGGAGCCTGCGTCCGAAAGGAGTGCAGCGAGCGGCTCTCTTACCTGATCGCATGCTAGCGAGGTGGCCGCTGGACCTCGTTTAGGTGACGTGGCGAATGTCTTCGAAATCCTGAAAGAAATAATAGAGGTCCAGAAAGAAATAAAGCAGCAGCTCTGTGATATTAAGTCAGAGCTCGACAGCGTCAATCAAAAAATAGTGGTGGCAGAGACTCGAATTGAGAAGGTGGAAGATCGCGTTCAAAACGTGGAACAGATACTGAGTAAGACAATAAAAATATTACATCACCAAGAAGGTAAACTGCTTGACCTGGAGGGAGGATGATGATGGAAAAATATCAGAATCTACAATGTTCCCAAAGGAGTAGAGAGCTCGTCTATGATGGAGTTTGTCGGAAAGTTGCTGGGAGACGTGCTGGAGCTTCCCCTGGCTATGGAGCTGGAAATTGAAAGACCCCACCGCGCGCTCGTCCCGAAACCTACCCAGGATAGAAAGCCACGCTCAATAATAATTAAATTCCTTAGGTACAACACCAAGGCGGAGATTCTACGAAGGGCCTGGGGTAAGAAGAGAGTGTTTTTAGAGGATAAATTAATATATTTCGACCAAGATTACCCCACCCCACGGTCCTCCAGAAACGCAAAGAATACTCTGAAGTAAAGCGAATACTAAAGCAAAATAAACTTAGATTTCAAACTCCGTACCCTGCTAAACTTCGAGTGTTTTATGACAACGGGACGCAGTTGTACCAGACAGTGGGAGGTGACTACAGACATGAAGGCCAGAGGGTTGCCCGTCAGCATGACCAAAACGAGGGAAAGCCTGGCTGAGGAATTATCCCACTCCGCTTGGGAAATAGTGCAAGAATCGAGAAGGCAGGAGACGGGAGGAGGCCAAGAGAAATATATCAGGAAGAGACCGGGAGTTTCCCAAAGACAGTCCTCCCCCCCCCCTTCAGAAGAGCCATAAGGTTTGGCTAACTTTAAAAATGTTGAGAAGCTAAACAGAAGTACACAGTGATATACCTATCTCAAGGAATACTTATTATAATGTGGACCTCAGCCTTGGAATCACACGTTCATTGCCATTTTTGTTATTATTTGCATTTCTTGGTTCTTATTTATTCAGGGAGTAGACCAATTAAGTTTTATTCTAATTTCAATGATACATTGACAGATAAATACAGATGGCTAAGGACAAGGTAAAATTCATTTCTTTTAATGTCAATGGGCTATTAAATACAATCAAACGTAAGAGAATTTTATCCAAAATGAAAAAAGAACAAGCCCATGTAGGATATTTACAGGAAACTCATTTAAGTGATAATGAGCATAAAAAACTAAAGAGAATGGGCTTCACTAATCTGTTTTTCTCCTCATATAAATCAGGACATAGGAGAGGAGTTGCTATTCTTATCTCAAGTAAGCTAAATTTTGAAAAAGTATTCGAAATGGGAGATAAAGAGGGCAGATATATTCTGGTAAGGGGGAAGATAGACGGAAATTCAGATACTCTTTTGAATATATACGCACCCCCGGGAAGCGATATTGGTTTCTTTCAGAAAATTACTGATATTATGGTAATGGAAACAGAAGGTCTCCTGATATGTGGGGGAGACTTAAATTTACAATTATAACCAAACTCAGACTCTTCCAATAGAAAAACCTATGAAACAAAATCTTTACATAAGAAAGTTAATACACTTTTTGAGGATGTAGGTTTAGTTGATATATGGAGGGAGCTTTTCCCTGACAGAAGGGATTACACTCATTATTCTGCTCCCCTTTCTGTATATACAAGAATAGACTATTTCATAACATTTGGAAAAGACAAAGACAAAATAAACCCCTGTGGAATTGGGACGATAGATGTAAGTGACCATGCACCTATATATTTATCTGTTGATTTTGACCTACAACCAAAGAATACTATTTGGAAACTAAATTCAAGTCTACTCAATGATCAGTACTTTAAGGAACAAATTAAAAAAGAAATTGGTCTCCACTTAGAATTTAATGATAATGGAGAGGTTTCACCTCCCATTTTATGGGATACTCTGAAGGTGGTCTTAAGAGGGAAAATTATAGCGATATCTTCATATAAGAAAAAAATAAGGAATAAAATATTAGGGGAATTACAAAATAGGCTGAAGGAACTAGAGAAAAATCACAAATTGAATTTGACACAGGATACATTAGGGGAAATTAAAAGAATTAGGAATGAAATAAATAATTTGGCTACGCAAGAAATCAGGAAAAACAATGTTTCTGAAACAGAGACATTATGAAAGTGGATCGAAATCTATGAAAATACTGGCGTGGAAACTGAAAAAAAAGATAGCATAAAATACAATTCATAGAATTAGGGACCCAAGAACGGAAATGATAAAAAGTAAGCTAAGTGAAATTCAAGAAGCTTTTGAAGTGTTTTACAAAACTCTATATTCCTAAGTTCCAGGGGAAGCATAACCCAAATTGACACCTTCTTGAATTCCCTAGAGTTACCCACATTAACTGAAGAACAAAATAGAACGATGATTGCTTACATAACTGAAGTTGAATTAAAAGCTGCAATTAGTAGGCTTAAATTAAGCAAGTCATCAGGATCAGATGGGTATACCGCAGAGTGGTACAAAGAATTTAAAAATGAGTTAATTCCTGTTTTACTCCCCACACTGAACTGGGCTCTAAAAAAGGCACAAATGCCACCCAGTTGGAAGGAAGTGATAATCTCAACTATACCGAAAGAAGGCAAGGATAAAATGGAATGCGGGTCATTTAGACCAATATCCATTCTCAATGTAGATTATAGGTTATTTACCTCCATCATGGCCGAACGATTACAGGAGTTTCTACCTGTACTGATACATAACAATCAGACAGGTTTTATACGACAACACCAGACACAAGACAATATACAAAGGACACTTCACATTATGGATCATACACAAAAAAATTAAATCGAAGCAATAGTGATAAGCATAGACGCTGAAAAAGCATTTAATTCAGTTAATTGGAATTTTCTTTGCAGAGTTTTACATAGATTTGGTTTCCAAGACACAATTATTAAAACTATACAGACACTATATGACAATCCTACTGCTAGGATAAAAATCAATGGATTTATCAAATAGTCTTACCCTAGAAAGGGGCACAAGACAGGGTTGTGCATGGTCACCGCTACTCTTCGCATTATATCTGGAACCATTAGCTCAATACATCAGACAAAATGAAGATATCAGGGGAATTACTATTAAAGGGACAGAGCATAAATTGGCTTGTTATGCGGATGACATTTTGATCTATCTAGGGCAACCAACATACTCTTTGCCTAAATTGATGCAATCCTTTGAACAATATGGTCAATTATCAGGATACAAGATCAACATAGATAAAACCCAATTACTTTCATATTACTATAGCCCACCAAGAGAAATTGAAAGTCGATATCCCTGGGCAGGACGCACAGAGTCTTTCAAATACTTGGGCATCATTATGCCAAAAGATTTGGCAAAATTATCAGAATGTAATTATCAGCCTTTATATAAAAAAATTAAGGAAGATGTGGCAAAATGGAACCTGATTCCTTTTTTCTGTCTCAGTTCAAGTATTGAGTCTACTAAAATGAATATACTGCCCAGACTGTTATATCTCTTTCAGACCCTATCAATCAAAATCAAAATCAATTCCATGAATGGAACAAGATGCTATCAAGATATATTTGGCAGGGTAAAAGGCCTAGAGTTCGTCTCAAAACATTGCAATTAGCAAAGAAAAGGGGAGATGGGGCCTACCTTCTCTTAGAGATTATTATTTTGCAGCACAGTTGAGAGCTGTGATATGTTGGTGCAACCCATCATATGATGCTCAATGGAAAAACATTGAGGAGCGAGTACTTCCCATCCCCATAAAAGCAATTTTGACTGATAGCAACCTGCAAAGGTACATAAATACTATTTATCAATGGGTGAAATTGACTCTTAAAATATGGAAAACTACTATAAAAGAATATAAACTAGAAGGAGAAATTGCAATTCTTAAATTGTGTGCATATGACTTGGATTTTACACCAAATAAATTGGATGCTAGATTTAAGGACTGGACAGCTAAAGGAATAACAGTCCTTTGCAACATAATTAAAGAAGGAATACTGTTCAGTTTTGAAATGCTTAAAGAGAAACACTTATTAGAAAAACAAGATTTTTATCGGTATTTACAGATGCAACAATATGTTAATAAGATGCTTAAAAATGTAACCAAGGTAAATACATGCTCGATAGAGCTCATTAGAAAAGCATATAAATCAGATAATGGTAGTAGGATCATTTCAAGCATGTATAAGGGGTTGTTAAATCTTAAACCACATTTGACTTCATACATTAAAACAAAATGAGAGAAGGAAGGAGGGATAATTATAACTGAGGAAGAATGGACAACAATATGGAGATATCAATGGAAGTGTACCAGTTCACAGAAATGGAGGGAGCTTGGATGGAAAAACTTGATAAGATATTTTATTACACCCTCTCAGAAATCCCATTATGATAGTAACCACCCTGTTTGCTGGAGAAATTGTGGAAATCAAAATATAAATCATTATCATATTTTTTGGGACTGTCCTGTTATCAGAAACTATTGGAGGGGGATACACAATGCCCTACAAGACATCCTTAAATGTGAAATACCCTTAGAGAGTAAGACCATATATTGTGGATATATACCTCAAGAATGGTTGAAAAGAGATAAATATTTAATGAATATACTGTTGGTGGCTGGTAAAAAGACTCTTACTGGGAAATGGTTATCACAGGAGAGCCCAACTTTAAATACATGGATGGAAATTACAATGGACTTTTACAAAATGTAGAAGATAACAGCATCTGTTAATCATAAGCTGGAACAATTTGATTCATACTAGGAAAAATGGTTTAACTATATAATACCTTATAGGCCTGATTTTATTCTCACAAATCAATGAATCTGTTGTAAAAAAAAATCACTCCCTACTTGTACATAGTTCTTTCCTTTTCCTTGTTTTTTCTTTCCACTCTTTTCTATAGGTGTATACCTCAGCTAAATACTTTGTGGAGATTTGTGATATATATGATTATAAGATATATATGTACAATGTCTGAAATACATCTTATGGAAATGTTTGTTTGATGACGAACTTCAATAAAAAAATAAATTACGAAGAAATGATACAATGTTCTTCCAGTATGATATCACAAAAACACAAGAAAGACCAAGACTAACTGACAAAAACCACATAATTATAACTTATAATTACAATAGTGCAAAGCAATACCGTAATTGGATATGGGCAGACCATGGACATGGTGAATAAAAGTCTCAACGTCCTCGATAGCCCATCATCTCACGCAAACGGTAGAAGGAAGAAAAACTCTTCCTGCCATGAACCTCCAGTGCTGCAAAACTTCCCGATGCAGCCTCTGGAAGCATCCTACCACAGCCAACTCTGAGTCCGTCTGAAAACTTCGAGCCTCTGACCAGCCCTCCGACACCAAGCACCAAGCACCATCTCTGCCAAGCGCTTTGACCTCGGCCCCGGCCACCAAGCAACACGCAAAGCCAACGATTCGGGTCCTTCCTCTCCAGAGATTTTTCAATTGCATGGTAGCAGCAACAGTGAAACAGGCATGTCAGAAGTTTCACCAGATGTTCCTCCGTGTTTCTCATGTCTGTCACCATCAAATCAGGATTATACACGGCCTCCTACGTAACAGATAGCAAATATTCATTCCTGGAGTGGCCACACACACTGCCATTGCACCGCTATCTTCTCTTCTTTCTCTTCTATTGATGGGCATGTGGAACCCCAGGACAGGGGTATTGAAGCAGGACCTGGGGTATGGGAGTGTGGAACTCCAGGCCCGGAGAAGTTCTGGCCTCCAGAACTTCATGCATGGGAGGTGGTCATGTCTAACCAAACTTATAAAGTTTTTTGAGGAAATTAACAGAAAAATGGATGAAAGCAAGGCAGTGGATGCTGTCTACATGGATTTTAGCAAAGTATTGGACAAGATCCTACATGGGAGGTTGGTCAAGAAGTTTCAGTCACTTGGCATTCAAGATAAGATAGTAAATTGGATTAGACATTGGCTTTGTGGAAGAAACCAGAGAGTAGTGGTAGGTGGTTGCCTCTCCAACTGGAGGCCTGTGATTAATAGTGTGCCGCAGGGAGCAGTGCTGGTTCCCTTGTTGTTTGTCATCTATATGAATGATCTGGATGGTGATGTGGTTAACTGGATCAGCAAATTTGGGGATGACACCAAGAAAGGTGGTAATGAAGAGTGAGAAAGCCTGTCCTGCCTTGCAGGGAGATCTGCATCAACAGGAAAAATGGGTTGACAAATGGCAGATGGAATTTAATGCAGACAAGTGTGAAGTATTACTTCAGTAGGACAAATCAGGGTAGGTCTCACACAGAAAATGATAGGGCACTGAGGAGTGTGACAGAACAAAAGGATCTGGGAATACAGGTCCATAAATCATGAAAAGTGGTGTCACAGGTAAATAGGGTCATTGAAGAAAGCTTTTGGCACAATGGCCTCCATAAATCAATTTGAGTAAAAGAGGTGGAATGTTATGGTGAAGTTGTATAAGACATTGATGAGGCCGAATTTTTAGTACTGTGTGCAGTGTTTGTCACCTGCCTACAGGAAAGGTGTAAATAACATCAAAAGAATACAGAGAACATTTGCAAGGATGTTGTCAGATCTGGAGGACCTGAGTTATAAGGAAAGATTGAATAGATTAGGACTTTATTCCTTAAAATGTAGAAGATTGAGAAGAGATGAACATCTCCTCTCAAGAGGAGGAGAACATGAGGGGAAACTTCTTCACTCAGAGGGTTGTGACAGTGTAGAATGAGCTGCCAGCACAAGTGAGCTCAATTTCAGCTTTTAAACAAAGTTTGGATAGGTAAATGGATAGTAGGGGTATGTAGAGCTATGGCCCCAGTGTAGGTTGATGAGAGTAGACAGTTCAAGTGGCTTCATCATGGAGTAGATGGGCCAAAGGGCCTGCTTCTGTGTTGTACTTCTCTATGACTCTAAATTGAAAGGGCTAGATAGTGTGGATGTGGAGAGAAGGTTTCCATTACGGGGATATCCAGAATTGGAGAGCACAGCCTCGGGATTGATGGACATCTCTTTAAAATGGATCAGGAGGACTTTTTTTTACCCAAGGGTGGTGGATCTGTGGAATTCATAACCACTTCCAATTGTGGATGCCAGGTCATTGGGTCAATTCAAAGTGCAGTTTGATTAGTAAGGTTGTCAAAGTAAGGTAGATTAGTAAGGTATGAAAAGGCAGGAAATGGGGTTGGGAAGAAATATAAATCAGCCATGTTTGAATGGCAGAGCAGACTCAATGGTCTGAACAGCCTAATTCTGATTCTATGTCTTATCGTCTTGTGGTCTAATAACCAATCTCTGAGCTACAAAGGGACAATGTCACCATCATATTACAGTTCTGATAAAGGTTATGCTTGAAATGTTACAGCATTTTGCATTTTATTTTAAATTTTAATTTATTTTATTCCTGAATTTTATGTTTAGTTTTTGTTTCTTTTCACACAGGGTGCTTTCAAAACCCCAAACGATTCTGCAAAAGCAGCAAGTCAAGTTGTGGTTTTAACATCAAATTCAAATAACTTAAAAAAAGATGATGTTATAACAACCACAAAGATTCTCAGTAAATTAATGGAAAATTTTGAATCCGCCGAAAATGAGGTCAGTAATAAGTGTTTAAACTGGAAAAGATGATACTTAATTTTTAGCGTAACTGGATTTCCAAAATAAATCAGTACTTACAGTGTTTGGTGATGCTGGGCTTTAGTAAGGCAATAGGTTGTGATGCTTTAAATATTGCAGTGGCTTTTGGTAAACTGGGATGGAGGTGGACAGAGAAAACAAGGGTGCTAAGAGAAATTTATCTTCCTCTACATCCTATTTTTTCCGCTTTTCCCCAAGAAATTCTCTTAATTTCCATTAGCCTAGGCCTCAAGAAGGGTCACTAACTGAAGAAAGAAAAGAACTTCTGGGGCTAGGAATCTGAAGCACAAAATGATGAAAGAGTTCAGTGGGTCAGGTTGTAACAAAGGAGCAAGAAAGAGTCATTTTTTTTAGTTAAATGGCTTATCACCTGAACTGGATAAGTGAGAAAACATTGATCTTTTAAGCTGCAGAGAGGTGGAGGAGAAGTGAAGAGAATAGAGAAAATATTTGTGTGAAGTGTATTTTAGGGTTTTCCAGTTAAGAATTACTTGATTATAGAAAAAAAATACATTAGAACTGTAGTGATTGCTACAGTGATGGTGATCGTAAAGTGGACTGTTGGAACTGTGCAGGACACCGGGCAGCCTCTTCTGAGCCAAAAAAAAACTGATGCAATATTAAAGAGAATTTTTTCTCTCTGCACCTACTAACCAACTTCAGTAACTCTAACTTATTTGATTTCTTTAAGTTTTGCTCATTAGGAATGTGCATACTTGCAGATTTAATATGAAATTAAGCTATGACTGAAGTTGTGTTTCCCTACAGACTATAGCATACACAATTGAAGCATTCTGCAACGTGTTGAAAGCAAAGGGTTTTGTCATTACTGAGGCACAGTCAGCGCTGCAAAGGTATTGTAATTGGATAAAAAGGAAATTATAATTATGGGGTATCTGCTTTGCTCTTCTTATCCCTTGACCTGAATTTCCCTCCTGTTTAAAGCCATATCCACAGCTCTAGTTAATGTGATTTGTTAGGATACTGTCCCAGTTTGATCCAAAAGACAGTTTTCATGAAACAGCTCCCTCTTTCACCAATGTGGGTGCCAGTGCTTTATGATTTCAAATAGTTTTCTCCCACATTCATCTTTTAACTGCACATTCAGTTGTCTTATTCGTAATTGTCCTATGTCAAATTGTAAGTGATTAAGTTAATAACCTCAAGATTACCTTTGTAATTTTACTTTTAAATTTGAGATCTAGCTGTTACACTTTTTCAGGAGAATCTTCTTGTATTGCTTCCCACGTAGACTATAACATGTGAATCATCCCCATCCCATATAAGTTTCTCTCTAGACTCAATAAAAACACCAGTAGCAGGCAGGCAGCACAGCCCTTGGGACTTGGGCCCAGTGATGCAGAGAATGATGCCTATACTTTGAGCTATACTGTACTCAATCACAATACCCCAGTTGGAATGTCTCCGTGCACTATGGTGCTGTGGTCAGTTTGCTTACTGATTGCATTTCCTGCTCTTGCCACAACAAGCTGCAAGAATTTTATATCTGCTGGAATTGCAAGAGCTGGAGCTGCTCTAACACTACCTTCTGAATTCCCAATCACCCTCACTCATTGTCACACTCCTGTCCCTATGGACTGATTAGTTCTGCACACTGTATCTAAGGAGTGTGACTGTCTCCTGGAACAAAGTCTCAGTGTCTGAACCTTGGACTCCAGCCCATCAATTTTGTGTTCAAGTTCCTCGAGCTATAGAAAATCACTACAGATGTGTTCCCCATGGGTCTTGGTGGTGTCCATTAGCCGGAACGCATAGTGAAAATAGCACATTACTTTCCCTTTCTTAATTTAATTATGTTATTTAATGTTTTAACTGTAAACCATTACTTTTACTCTTACCTCGCCTACATTTCTTACTTATTAAAGTCAAAAGTGAATAAATGCTGTGTACTGCGCTCATCACATCAGAACTGCATGACAGTCATAAAGATGTGGAATGGAACAATACCACTCTGCCTTGTTTCCTAGAAAGAAAATTAAAATGCCTTTAATATTTCAATAAACTTCAAATGCGATTGCAATTTCTGTGGGTTTGGTCCTTAGTGCTTCATTAACCACTATTTAATAAAGTGGTCTGAATAATTACCTGACTTCTTTGAATTAGGCCAGCCATCTGCAAAAAGCAATATTATGCAAATAATTTGTAGAATGCAAATAAATTAGGTAGGTCGAAAGGTTAAATGTGTTCCTTGAGTAATTTGATTTTAACGTTAGGGTTCCACTGTTTGAATTGCCTCCCAAATGGGACTGCTGGGCCTTCTCTACATTTCCTCTCACCACTATGGATTCAGTACACATGTACAAAATCACGTTTTTGGTTTCAAACTCATTAGCATTACTTATCTAGGCAAATTTTCTTGCTAGAGCTTAGGGTAAAGTTTTAAAACTTCTGAAGACATTGGGGTGAGAGCAAAACTATAAATCAATGGAAGCTTTCATTTGCATGCCACCCCTTGCATGATATGAGATGATGATTAGTGAAAGTTATTTCCCTAAAGTGAGTAATAAGCTTAATTAATATATTACTTTTTTTGTTTCAGTTTGTCTCAAACACTAGAAAATGAAACAACTAAAGTGGATCTGGATGAAGTGTGTCCAATGGTGGCAGTGAAATCAAAGGAAAAAATATCAGATACCGAAGGACTAGTTCTTTATAAAAGTAAGATTTTACATGAACATAGACCTAAGAGCAAAAATAGTCCACTCCAGCACAGAGTCTGCTCTACCATTCCATCATGGTTTATTTAGCAGCATAGCAGTAAAAATGTGAGCCATGTCATTACACCTGAAATAGTGATACATCTGACTTTATCTCTCTCTAATACCGAAGTGTGAATTATATATTATGATTACTGTCTCCTAAGGATTCTTTTACCTTAAGCTCCTTAACTAAATCTCATTCATTACACAAAATCCAATCCAGAATTCCCTTCCCCCTTGTGAGCTCAACCACAAGCTGTTCTAAAAAGCCATCTCGAAGGCATTCCACAAATCCCTTCTCTTGGAATCTAGCATCAACCTGATTTTTCCAATGTATCTGCATATTGAAATCCTCTGACACTCTAGTCCCTTGTTACATGCCTTTTCTATCTCCTGTTATAATTTATATCCCACATCCTTGTTACTGTTCAGAAGCCTCTATATAATTCCTATCAGTTTCTTAACTCTATGTACAAAAATTCTACAGCTTCCATTCCTATGTCACCTCTTCATTTGATTACAATTTTTACTAACCGAGACACACCATTCCCTTTGCCGATCTGCCTGTGCTTTTGACATAATGTGTATCTCTGCATTTCAATCTCTCAATTATGATCTTGTGGCAGCTTGCCCACATGGCAAGCGAACTGGCTCCAGCAGTCGCGGGCGAGTCCACAGTCAGTGGCAACCGAGAGGGCCCTGAGTGCTGGGCAGACCTTGGCCTGGAAGCCGATGTCACTTCCGCTCCGCAAAGAGCAGAGGATGCTGGGAGCGGATACTTAAGCACGCGCGGATTTAAACAGTAAACAGTTCAACCAGACCCCGCTCGACTCACTGTGTTGCTTTCACTCGTTGCGTATCAGTGCAATGACATTGGTGACCCCGACGGTCCAATGGTTTCCCTTAAACTGCCAACCTTCTTACCACTCAACCCCTGGTCTGGTTCGAGCAAACAGAGGCCCAGTTCCAGGTCAAGCAAATTGTCTCAGTCGCCACGTGGTGGGCATGGTGGGCGCCTTCAACCAGGAGACAGCCGGCTGCGTTATCGACTTTCTGCATCGGCCCCCAGCAGCAGACAGGTATGAGGCACTCAAGGCCCTGTTAATTCGCACATTTGGCCTCTCCCGCCGTGAACGGGCCACGCGGTTACTACATATGGATGGCCTGGGCGACCGCGCGCCATCAGCCCTGATGAGCAACATGCTAGCACTGGCAGACAGCCAATAGACTTGCCTCCTTTTTGAACAGATCTTCTTGGAGCAAATGCCAGAAGACATCCGCCTCCTGTTGGCAGATGAAGACTTCAGAGACTCGCGCAGTGTAGATTCCTGGTGGACACAGGGGTGGAAATCAATGGCCTACCCCCTTGAGCCACGAAACCTGAACTAGAAGAACAGGACCGGAACTTACGGCACCATCCGCACCTACAAAACTAGAACCATCCCCTTGCAGTTCGGTTCCAGTGGCTTTACATGGACATTTACGCTGGCCGTAGTATTGCAGCCATTGCTGGGTGTGGACTTCCTCCGTGCATACTGCCTGCTCATGGATTTGAAGGGACAACAATTGGACGATGCGAAGACGTTCCAGTCTTTCTCCCTCGGTGCAGCCAGGTTACTAGCCCCGCACCTGGACTCCATCACGTATTCTGACAACGGGTCCGCCTGAGTGCTATTGGAGTTCCCATCTATCATAATGCCACAGTTTTCCTCAACAGCCCCCAAGCACGGCGTGATGCACCACATCCCCACACAGGGACCGCCCAACAAGCTCCGCCTCATGAAAGAGGAATTCAATAAGATGGAGGAGATGGGGATTGTGCGGCGTTCCAACAGCCCGTGGGCCTCCCCACTCCATATCGTGCCCAAGTCTGCGGGAGGGTGGAGATCGTGCGGCGACTATAGGAGGCTGAACGACACCACCACGTCTGATCACTATCCGGTACCACACATCCAGGACTTTACGGCGAACTTGCATGGGGCGCACATCATTTCGAAGATTGACCTGTCCGAGGGTATCATCAGATCCCAGTCCACCTGGACGATGTACCCAAGACGGCCCTCATTACCCCCTTTGGCCCGTTCGAGTTCCTCAGGATGCCGTTCGGGCTCAAAAAGGCGGCGCAAACGTTCCAGCGCCTGATGGATACAGCAGGGCGAGATCTGGACTTTCTGTTCATCTACCTGGATGATATACTTATCGCCAGCCATTCCTGCCAGGAACATCTAGCACATTTACACCTGCTCTGCTCTGTCTAAGCGACTACAGCCTGGCTATCAACCCCACCAAGTGCCAGTTCGGCCTACCCGCCATCAACTTCTTGGGACACCAGATCGAATGCCATGGAGCTGTGCCCCTGCCAGCAAAAGTTGAAGCCATCCACTAATTCACCAGACCCAGCACTGTTAAAGGCCTGCAGGAATTTGTTGGGATAGTTAACTTTTATCATCGTTTCCTGCCCTCAGCAGCCCGGATCATGCAGCCCCTTTTCGGCTTGATGTCCGGCAAGGATAAAGAGGTCAGCTGGTCAGAGGAGGTGATGGCGGGTTTCGAATAAGCCAAGAGCATACTAGCAAACGCCAGGCTCCTGGTCCACCTCCAGTCGATATCCCCACTGCACTCACTGTGGAAACCTCTGATGCGGCAGTTGGCGGCGTGCTCGAGCAGCTCATCGAAGGCCAGGGGTGTGCAGTTCACATCGGTTTTGTGGTCTGCCCTGGCACAACTCCTCGAAACCCAGCTCCACCAAACAACTGCTTACCACCCGCAGTCCAGCGGCCTGGTGGAACGTTTCCACAGGCACTTGAAGTCAGCCCCGATGGCACCAATGACCGTCTCAAACCGGCGCATCTAGACCTTGAACACCCGGTTGTGGTGCCACCCCCACGACGATGAGGCCGGTCACCTAAAAGAACTGACCGTGTGCAGGCTGTGGACTCTGCACCTCCTAGCGCCCGTTCTGGGGGTGGGGGGGGGGGTCATGGCAGCTCGCCCACACGGCATAGTGAACCGGCTCCAGCAGTCGCGGACGAGTCCGCAGTCAGTGGCAACCGAGAGGGTTCTGAGTGCGGGGCAGACCTCGGCCTGGAAGCTGTTGTCACTTCCGCCCTACAAAGAGCAGGGGATGCTGGGAGCGGGCACTTAAGCGCACGTAGAGTTAAACAGTAAACAGTTCAACCAGACCCTGCTGGACTCAGTGTGTTGCTTTCACTCGTTACGTATCAGTGCGACCACAATCTTCTGTCAGCCATGGCTCAGCGATGCCCACAACATCATACATGCCAATCTATAGCTGTGCTACAAGTTCATCTACCTTATTCCATATACTGCGTGCATTCACACCTTCAGTCATTTGCCTAGTTTAATGTCAAAACTGTATCACTGAAGCTTAAGAGAATATTTCTGATCGCTTAGAAGATGTTTCATTATTTAATTTTTGGAAATAAACTGTAGTTCCAATGTTGGAAAAAATATTGGTGTTAGTGTTAAATCAAAGATCCAACTGTTTTTACTGTCTGTACACTTTATAAATCAAATTAATAGCATTAACAGTAGAGGTATAAGTATTAACTAGATTGAAATTCTCAGATACATTTTCAAAACAAAATAGTATTTCCTGTTTATTCCATTTCCAAAATCTAGAAGTATCCAGATGTTTCTATGATTATAAAAAAACTCAGTGTGGTTTCACATCACACTTACTGGGGCATAGGCCACCATTAGTCACTCGCCAGAGTCCTCTCCCCAGGTCAGTTTTTCAAGTTGTCCCCAGTATAGCCCATCTTTCTTGCCCACGGATGAGCTCTTAGGAGCTTCTGTTGGCATTTCTGCAGCTCTGTCTTTTTAAAGGGATGGGGTTGCTAGTTCCATAACCAACCCTCCTCCTTTTACAGCTGGGCTTGGGACAGTCCAAAGTTCACTGGAAAGTTACAGTGCACTGTTTACGGTTGTTACTTACTTTTTCTTAAGTGTCCTGGTACTGTTTCTGACTTCCACAGTTTTCTATAGGTGCCAAAGTGAAAGTATTGCTGGAAGGACTGACAATGATTTTAAAGTGATTATTCCTTATACTGGAAGCAT
Source organism: Hypanus sabinus (assembly GCF_030144855.1). Taxonomy (NCBI): domain Eukaryota; kingdom Metazoa; phylum Chordata; class Chondrichthyes; order Myliobatiformes; family Dasyatidae; genus Hypanus; species Hypanus sabinus. The sequence continues at coordinate 39,016,360 of NC_082707.1, forward strand.
CCATAAAGGATTTATTTTTTCCTCTGTCATATCTATTGAATCTATTACTCTTCTTAGTACCTCAACTTTTCAAGGAATTAAGTATAAAAGCTAAAACAAAAGAGATCTGATGTCCTCATACCTGATGCTAATGTATTTAAATAATCTTCCGCATTTTGCATTTCTACAGCTTCCGCCAATTACACCCTTGAAAAAAATGCAATTAAATTTGAAGAAAATAAAGGCACAGTCAACGACTCAAAGATTCAGGCATACATCTCCATATCTGGCATAGAGACCAGTAAGAACTTTTCATGTTAACATAAATTTTGATATGTTTAGTAAAGAAACAAAAGAGACTTTCAATGAAAGATTAATTACATTGATTATGGTACAGGTATTACTATTTATAAGATGTTGTAATTATTATTGGTGCACCTGTGTCTCTTAAACCTTTGTGATTTTACATGGCAATATTACAGGCAAGTCTGTAAATACCTTCTATAAATATTGGCTCTTCATTTATAATAAGCAAAAAATGTCAATGTTCCTTGTTTATTTTGTTGTATTGCATCTCCAGCCCAATATTTTGTACCAGAATTGTAGTTTGACCTACAATATCAGATAGCAGGAAGATCCATATAATAATATCACTCAAGTTACTTCTGGCATAATCAGATTACACTGCTAACCTCCTGCGTATTGTTGGCCCAGAATAAGGTCTATTGAGTGGGAGATATTTGATATACGTTACTCCGGGAAGATGTTGAAAATGCTGGTGGGAGTTTGTTGATGGAAATTTGATGTGGCTGCTCTCTCCACCATCCACCCTCCTGTGTTAATATTGAGCATTGAACATCACAGCACAGAGACACAATTCCTGATTTAAAAAGGGGTTTTTTTTGTCTTTGCTGACCTGGCCTGGATCTAGCTATGGCTTCTTACAGTGATAAAACTGATAGCTCTACAGCTAGGGAGCACCTATCCCGAACGTCTACTGCAACCAAACTGAGCATGCTGTTCACCCTGAACTTTATTGTGATAGCCAAGGGTGAGCCTCTTTTCTCTTTGAGGTTAACACCTGATAGCCCAAGCCCTAATAAGATTATAAGACACAGCAGAATTAGGCCATTTGGCCCTTCAAGTCTGCTCCACCAATTGATAATGGCTGATTTATTATCACTCTCAATCTCATTCTCCTGCCTTCTTCCCATAGTATTTGAAGCCCTTACTAATCAAGAACCTGCCATCCTCCACTTTAAATATGCCCAGTGACTTGGCCTCCACAACCATCTGTGGAATTTAATGCCATAGATTCACCACCCTTGGGCTAAAGAAATATCCTCTCATCTGTTTTAAAGTGACATCCTTCTATCTGAGGCAGTACCCTCTGGTCCTAGACTCCCCACTATTTGAAACATCCTTTCCACATCCACTCTATCGAGGTCTTTCAGTATTTGATAGGTTTCAATAAGATCCCCTCTCATTCTTCTAAACTCCAGTGAGTACAGCCTCAGGTGTTAACCCTAAACTCTAGTCAGGGTTGTACCCTAACCCAACCAGTCACTGCGCTCCCCACAAATATACACATCACATATCTTGGTACTCTCATCCATAATCCTTCTCTACCACCTAATCAATAAAGAAACAAAACCCCATCTTGAGCTCCAGACTAGACCCAGAATGAACGTGCTTGAATGAAGACAAGGTGAAGAGAAAAACCTGGATCCCCATAAAATCAGGTAATGAAGCAGGATAATGAGAGTGTTGACCAGATCAGAGTGATATCTCCCAGTGAGACTGATGATCTCCCATAGTGAGAACAGTAAGTACAAGAGGGATGGATTTCCCACTGCCCACAAAATGACACACTAACCCCAGTCCTGTTTTACTTTCATCCTGTGTTGCAAGAATAGACAAAGTCTTGGTTCCATTCAAGACTGCCTTACTAAGGTGCTAGATGACTTTTAGAGGCAAAGTTCTGTACAACATAGAGATAACCCCACTGTGCTTGTGCCAGACATAATTCCTAACCATATTAATCTCACTTGCTTGCATTATTTCCATATTCAAGTAACTGTTCAGGTGCCTCTTAAATGTTGTTACTGTTTCTGGCCAGAGCAACCCCTCTGATAGATCATTCCAGGTACCATCCTGTCTTTGTGTGAAAAAAATCACCCTTAAATCTCTTCCTTCTCATTTTAACCTCTGTCCTCTAGTTTTAATCACTCACACCATGGAAACAGATTATCTATGCTCTCATAATTTTATATATTTCTATTCGTTCACTTCTCAGCTTCCCACAGCGAATACAGACCCAGTTTATTTGAACTCTCTTTATAACTCAAGCCCTCTAATCCAGACAAAATCCTTGTGAATCTTTGCAGCACCCACTCTAAGTTATTCACATCCTTTCTTTAGAGTGACAACCAGGCCAATATATGTTTTAAACAATGAAGCCAGTTGTCCCAACTCTTGAACTCAGTGCTTCAGCCTATGAAGACAAGCATGCCATGCTCCTTCTTGTCAACCTGTCAACATATGCAGCTACTTTCATGGACCTATGTAAATGTCAGAGGTTTCACTGTTCAACAACATTCTCCAAGGGCCTGCCACACCACAGGTAACAGGCCTCCAGTCAGGCCTCCACTACCACCTTCTGACTCCTACAACTAAGCCAATTTTGTTTCCAGTAAGTCATCTCACTCTGGATTCCATGTTGTTCGAACTTTCTAGATCTCCCTACCATCTGGGTCCTTGCTAAGGTCACAATCCTGCTTAAAATCCTTATAGGGCATTGTGTACTACCATACAACTTCCCCCATCAATCATTTTTGTCACACCTTCAAAAAACGCAATCAAATTTGCGAGATTATTTCCCTTGCACAAAGCTATACTATTTCTAATTCTGACTTTCGAAATGGAAACAAATCCTGACTCTCAGAATTCCTGGAGTTCACTGTGGCCTTTCTTAAGTAAGGGTATGGAAACTTTTGAGCACAAGGAACAAGAAAAAGTTGGAAAAAAGGCACAATATTAGCTATCCTTCAGCCTTGTTCCGAAAAATGATAGAAATTTTTTGTCAGGTCAAATTCCTTCTTCCTATAGCATCCTGGAAACTGCCTAGTCAGCCTCAGGAGATTTTTCCTGAGAGATGTGTTATAGATGAGTTCCCTGAATTCATAGGTCTCTACATCCTTCTCAACAGTAAATACAGGTATTTATTTAAGACCTCACTCATTTTCCATGCCTTCACAAACAGATTATCACATTGGTCCTTAAAGAGGCCCCCTCTGTCCCAATTTACTCCTTTATTCTTAGTATGCACAGAATCTTTTAGAGTTCTCCTTTATTTTATTGCCAGAAATACTTCATGCCTTCCTTTGCTCTCCCAATTTCCTTTTTTTGGTGTATATCCACAGACCTTGTACTCCTGAAGGAAATGCCCCAGCAGTCTATACTTTTATCCTGACCAGACCCTCGACATCATCCTCATCATCAGCCAAGGTTCCCTAATCCTTTTCACACTTCCAGGAATATACCAGGCCTGAACTTTCCCACTTTTAAACACCTCCCACTGCCAGATGTCTCTTTAAAAGTGAAAAGCCTCTTTCAATCAAATTTTACAAGAAGGTGCCTGATGCCATCAAGATTAGCTTCCGTCTAATTTAGGATTTTAATTCAAAAAGCAGTTATATCCTTTTCCATAAAAGTTGAAACAGAGCTCAGGTAACTTCTGATTTTTCTCAAGTGACCAAGTCAGCAATGAAAGTGAGCGTCGAGCGCGCACTTTAAAAGACAGGACTTCTTTTCAGAGTGGTCATTTGAATCGGGAGCAAGTTACAGCTTGTGATTCAGCTGGGAGCTCAGAGAATTCGACCGTGTAGGTAGGATTTAAGCCTACCTGGTCAATACCTGTGGAGGAGGGGGAACTGTGCAGGCGCGAGTGACATCAGCGTCGAGCGCGCACTTTAAAAGGCAGGACTTCTTTTCAGAGCGGGCAGCGGAGTCCGTGGAAGCAGAGTCCTGGGCTTTGGCTAAGTGGGCTTCGGTAAGCCTGTGTGATTGCTCGCTGAGGGGAAGAAGGTAAGGTCGCTAGGTGCTTTTTAGACTTATTCTATTAATCCAGTTCAGGTACGAGGGAGACAGTCAGAGCAGTGGTGTGCTCCGTATGCAGTATGTGGGAGGTCAGGGTCAACACAGTTGTCCCTGATGACTACACCTGCAAAAGGTGTGTCCAGCTGCAGCTCCTATCGGCCCGAGTTAGGGAGTTGGAGCTGGAGCTGGATGAACTACGGATCACTCGGGAGGCAGAGGCAGAGATAGATAGGAGTTATCAGGAGGTAGTCACACCAAAAAACCACGAAGTAGGCAGATGGGTGACGGTCCAGAGAGGCAGGGGGAGCAGGCAGAGAGAGCAGAGCACCCCTGCGGCCATTCCCATTAACAATAAGTATACCGTACTGGATATTGTTGATGGGGATGACCTACCAGGAATGAGTTGTAGTGGTCCTGCCTCTGGCACAGAGGTTGAACCCTCAACTAGAAAGGGGAGGAGGGAAGAGAAGAGAGCAATAGTTTTAGGGAATTCTATAGTTAGGGGGGCAGATAGGAGATTTTGTGGGGCAGATTGGGAGTCTCGGATGGTATGTTGCCTCCCTGGTGCCAGGGTCTGGGACATCTCAGATCGGGTGCAGGCTATTCTTGAGAATGAGGGCATGAACCCAGATGTAGTGGTCCATGTAGGGACCAACAATGTAGGTAAGGTGAGTGAGGGCGTCCTGCTTAGAGAGTTCAGGGAGTTAGGAGTGAAGCTGAAAGGCAGGACCTCCAGGGTGACAATCTCGGGATTGCTACCTGTGCCACGTGCGAGTGAGGCGAAGAATAGAATGATTATGCACATTAATACGAGGCTGAGAGCATGGTGCAGGAAGGAAGGGTTCAGGTTTTTGGATAATTGGTCTTTGTTCCAGGGACATTGGGATCTGTTTCGAAGGGACGGTCTACATCTGAACCGGAGGGGTACTAACATTCTTGCAGGAGTGTTTGCCAGTGCTGCTCGGTGGGGTTTAAACTAGATGTGCAGGGGGCAGGGATCCAGATCCAGAGGGTTGGTCAGAAGGAGCATGGGGTTAAATGTGTAGAAGGTTTGGGTGATCTTGAGAAGGTCATCAAAATTCAGGGTGCAATTAGCCCGATGGAAGTTCAAGGAGCTGGATTAGGTACAGTAGACAGTGTTTTAAGCAAAGAGAGGAGGAATGGGTTAAGAATTCTATACTTGAATGCGCGTAGTGTCAGAAATAAGACAGATGAGCTTGAAGCTCAGATAAAAATGGGGAACTACGATATTGTTGGGATAACAGAGACATGGCTGCAAGGGGATCAGGCCTGGGAATTGAGTGTACCAGGGTATACGTGCTATCGTAGAGACAGAAATATGGGAAGAGGGGGTGGGGTGGCCCTGTTGGTGAGGAATGAGATTCAGTCCTTAGCAAGAGGTGACTTGGGAACAGGGGAAGTAGAGTCTGTGTGGATTGAGCTGAGGAACAGTAAGGGTAAAAAGACCCTAATGGGTGTTGTGTACAGGCCCCCAAACAGTAGCATGGATATTGGGTACAAGTTGATTAGGGAGTTGAGATTAGCATGTGCTAAAGGTAATGCAGTCGTTATGGGAGATTTCAACATGCAGGTGAACTGGGAGAATCAGGTAGGTGCTGGACCCCAGGATAGGGAGTTTGTGGAGTGTCTAAGGGATGTATTTTTGGAACAGCTTGTGCTTGAGCCAACCAGGAACGAGGCTATTTTGGACTTGGTGATGTGTAATGAACAGGAATTGATAAGTGATCTTGAAGTAAAGGAGCCATTAGGAAGTAGTGATCATAACATAATAAGTTTTTATCTACAATTTGAGAGGGATAAGGGCAGATCAGAGGTGTCAGTGTTGCAATTAAATAAAGGAGACTACGGAGCCATGAGGGAAGAGCTGGCCAAAGTTAAATGGGCGGATGCCCTGGCAGGAAAGACAGTGGATCAGCAGTGGCAGATATTCTTGGGGATAATACAAAAGATGCAAAAGCAGTTCATTCCAATGAGAAGGAAGGATTCAAAGAGGGGGAAGGGGCCACAGTGGTTGACAAAGGAAGTCAGAGATTGTATAGCATTAAAGAAAAAGAAGTATGACAGGGCTAAGATGAGTGGGAATACAGATGATTGGGAAAGTTTTAAGGAACAGCAGATCTTAACTAAAAAAGCAATACGGAGAGGAAAAATCCGGTATGAGCTCAGTCTAGCCAGGAATATAAGAGGGGATAGCAAAAGCTTTTTTATCTATGTGAAGAGAAAGAAGATAGTTAAGAACAATGTTGGCCCCTTGAAGAATGAATTGGGAGAAATTGTTATGGGAAACAGGGAAATGGCAACAGAATTTAACGCGTACTTTAGATCTGTCTTCACCAGGTAGGACACAAGCAATCTCCCAGATGTATGCATGGGCCAGGGTCATAAGATATCAGAGGAATTGAGACAGATTGACATTCGGAAAGAAACTGTGATGAGTAGACTGGTAGGACTGAAGGCTAATAAATCCCCGGGTCCAGATGGTCTGCATCGAGGGTTCTAAAAGAGGTGGCTCAGGAAATTGCGGATGCATTGGTAATCATTTTCCAATGTTCCTTAGATTCAGGATCAGTTCCTGAAGATTGGAGAGTGGCTAATGTTGTCCCACTTTTCAAGAAGGGAGGGAAGGAGAAAATGGAGAACTATCGCCCTGTTAGCCTAACGTCAGTCGTGGGGAAGATGCTTGAGTCCATTATTAAGGACGAAATAGTGGCACATCTAGATGGCAGAAATAGGATTAGGCCGAGCCAGCATGGATTTACCAAGGGCAAATCATGCTTGACTAATCTGTTGGGGTTTTTTGAGGGTGTAACAAGGATGTTAGACGAGGGTAAGCCAGTGGATGTTGTGTACCTAGATTTTCAGAAGGCATTCGATAAGGTGCCACATAGGAGATTGGTGAGTAAAATCAGAGCTCATGGCATTGGGGGCAGGGTTTCAACATGGATAGAAAACTGGTTGGCAGACAGAAAGCAAAGGGTAGCAGTGAATGGGTGTTTCTCGGACTGGCTGGAGGTGACTAGTGGGGTACCACAGGGCTCTGTATTGGGACCACAGCTCTTTACGATTTATGTCAATGATTTAGATGAGGGCATTGAAAACTATATCAGCAAGTTTGCTGACGATACTAAACTGGGTGGCAGTGTGACATGCGAAGAGGACGTTAGGAGAATACAGGGAGACTTGGATAGGCTGAGTGAGTGGGCAGATACTTGGCAGATGTCATTCAATGTGAATAAATGTGAAGTGATCCACTTTGGAAGCAGGAACAAGAGGGCAGAGTATTGTCTGAACGGTGTAGAGTTAGGTAAGGGAGAAATGCAAAGAGACCTAGGAGCCCTAGTTCACCAGTCAATGAAGGTGAATGAGCAAGTGCAACAGGCAGTGAAGAGGGCAAATGGAATGTTGGCCTTTGTTACAAGGGGAATTGAATACAAGAGCAAGAATGTCCTTTTGCATTTGTACAGGGCCCTGGTGAGACCACACCTGGAATATTGTGTACAGTTTTGGTCTCCAGGTTTAAGGAAGGACATTCTGGCAATTGAGGAAGTGCAGCGTAGATTCACTAGGTTGATTCCTGGGATGGCAGGGCTGTCTTATGCAGAGAGATTGGAGAGATTGGGCTTGTACACGCTGGAATTGAGGAGATTGAGAGGGGATCTAATTGAAACGTTTAAGATAATTAAAGGATTTGATAGGATTGAGGCAGGAAATATGTTCCAGATGTTGGGAGAGTCCAGTACCAGAGGGCATGGATTGAGAATAAGAGGTCAGTTATTTAAAAAAGAGTTGAGGAAAATCTTCTTCTCCCAGAGAGTTGTGGAGGTGTGGAATGCACTGCCTCGGAAGACGGTGGAGGCCAATTCTCTGGATGCTTTCAAGAAGGATCTGGATAGATATCTGATGGATAGGGGAATCAAGGGATATGGGGACAAGGCAGGGACTGGGTATTGATAGTGAATGATCAGCCATGATCTCAGAATGGTGGTGCAGACTCGAGGGGCCAAATGGTCTACTTCTGCACCTATTGTCTATTGTCTATTGAAGGACACGATGTTTGACTTAGTAACTTTATTTAACTCTTAACTACTAGAACAAAGAAATTAGTAACTCAACCAGCTCTTAACTAAAGCTCTAATTCAACTAACTACATCTACAAATCTAGCGTAATTCAACTAAAATAACAAAACAAGACATATTTATTTGATTTTTCAGTAATAAATCAATCTCAAGGTTGCATTAAATGCATACTAATTCTGATCAGCAATTAGCAATCCGGCTTGTACAGTATATGCTTAACCACTCAGTCTTTAGTGCTGGGCAGCCCCAACAGTTCGATGAGACATGAAGTGATATCATGTTCACTAGGCACTGGGCATCATCCACCCCTGGAGAACCTCCAAACGCTTCTTGAAACAACCTCACTGTTATACTGTTCAGAGTCTCCCTTATCTCCATTGCAAATCATCTCAGGCGGGTCTACCTGCATAACCAAAGCTTAAAATTGAACTTGAGATATCCATCCTGTCAACATATTGAACCATTTTTATAACTGCTCTAAAAGAGAGATCACAAATTTTGTTTCATCTTACCACAGATCCTAAAGTACTCATCCATTGACACATCAATCACTTATCCAACCTTATTTCCTTAGGGCAGATCTAATGCAGCCACTTCTCTCATAGGTTCATCAGAAAACTTGTGTAGACAAGCTTAGCACAACTCTTTTAATACAAAGTCAGTCTTAGTCAATATTACAAAGGTTACAGTGCTATCATGTTTGCTGTTGTGTGCTGGGGCAGCAGGCTGAGGGTAACAGACACCAACAGAATCAACAAACTCATTCGTAAGGCCGGTGATGTTGTGGGGGTGGAACTGGACTCTCTGACGGTGGTGTCTGAAAAGAGGATGCTGTCCAAGTTGCAAGCCATCTTGGGCAATGTCTCCCATCCACTCCATAATGTACTGGTTAGGCACAGGACTCATTCACCACACATGATTCAGCCAGAGACTCATTCCACCAAGATGAAACACTGAGCGTCATAGGAAGTCATTCCTACCTGTGGCCATCAAACTTTACAACTCCTCCCTCGGAGTGTCAGACACCCTGAGCCAATAGGCTGGTCCTGGACTTATTTCCACTTGGCATGATTAACTTATTATTATTTATGGTTTTATTTTGCTATATTTCTTCACTATTCTTGGTTGGTGCAACCGTAATGAAACCCAATTTCCCTCGGGACCAATAAAGTATGTCTGTCTGTCTGTTAAAATTAGCTACTATTACATCTCTATTATTCCTACATCTATCTGTGATTTCCTTACATATACACTTATTGGCGACTTTACTAGTTACACTGGTACACCCGCTCATTAATGCAAATATCTAATCAGCCAATCACAGGCAACAACTCAATGCATAAAAACATGCAGATATAGTCTAGAGGTATAGTTGTTGTTGAGACCAAACAAAAAGGGGGAAAGAAATGTGTTACAAGTGACTTTGACTGTGGAATGATTATTGGTGCCAATCAGGGTGGTTTGAGTATCTGAGAAACTGCTCTCCTGGGATTTTCAGCACAACTACTATCTCCAGAGTTTACAGCGAATGGTGTGAGAAACAAAAAACATCCAGTGAGTGGCAGTTCTGTGGATGAGTATGCTTTGTTAATGAGAGTGGTCAGAGGAGATTAGCCAGACTAGTTCAACAATGGTGTGCAGAAGAGCATCTCTAAATGCACAGCACATCAAACCTTGAAGTGGATGGCCTGCAGCAGCAGAAGACCATGAACATACAGTCAGTGGCCAATGAGTCTATTTCCTTCATCTCCTAACTATTTGGGGGCCTTTTAATAGTTTTATTTCTAAATTCTATGCATATGGAATTCTTGCACATCCTCTCCTGGGATACCCACTCTAAGTACTCTTAGAGAGTGCAAAGGAGATTTACAAGGACGTTGCCTGAATTGGAGGGTGTACCTTATGAGAATAGATTGAGTGAACTCGGCCTTTTCTCCTTGGCATGACGGAGGATGAGAGGTAACCTGATAGAGGTGTATAAGATAATGAAAGGCATTGATTGTGTGGATAGTCAGAGGCTTTTCCCAGGGCTGAAATGGCTAACATGAGGGGGCATAGTTTTAAGGTGCTTGGAAATAGGTTTCGAGGGGATGTCAGTGGTAAGCTCCTCATACAGAGAGTGATGGGTGCGTGGAATGCACTGCTGGTGGCGGTGGTGGAAGCAGATACAATAGGGTCTTTTAAGAGCCTCTTAGATAGGTACATGGAGCTTAGAAAAACAGAGGGCTATGCGCTAGGGAAATCCTAGGCTGTCTCTAGAGTAGATTACGTGGTCGGCACAACATTGTGGGCCGAAGGGCCTGGAATGTGCTATAAATTTCTATGTTCTATGTACTCTGGCCCTGATGGAGGGTCTTGGCCTGAAATACCAACTATTTACTCTTTCACATAGCTGTTGTCTGGCCTGCTGAGTTCTTCCAGCATTGTGTGCGTTGCCACTCTAAGTCCTCTGCTGTGCTGTTCTCCTTAATCAATAATGTGATTTCCCCTCTTGCCTCCACTTCTAAAATTCTGGAAGCATATCTTCCTCAGAATGCTGAACTGAGCTGAGCTCATGGGGAAACTGTAATAACCACCACAGACCCACATGGTGATCTATAGAATATAGAATAGTACAGCACATTACAGGCCCTTCAGCCCACAATGTTGTGCTAACCCTCAAACCATGCCTCTCATATAACCCCCCACCTTAAATTCCTCCATATACCTGTCTAGTCATCTCTTAAACGTCACTAGTGTATCTGCCTCCACCACTGACTCAGGCAGTGCATTCCACGCACCAACCACTCTCTGAGTGAAAAACCTTCCTCTAATATCCCCCTTAAACTTCCCTCCCCTTACCTTAAAGCCATGCCCTCTTGTACTGAGCAGTGGTGCCCCGGGGAAGAGGCGCTGGCTGTCCACTCTGTCTATTCCTCTAAATATCTTGTACACTTCTATCATGTCTCCTCTCAGCCTCCTTCTCTCCAAAGAATAAAGCCCTAGCTCCTTTAATCTCTCATCATAATCCATACTCTCTAAACCAGGCAGCATCCTGGTAAATCTCCTCTGTACCCTTTCCAATGCTTCCACATCCTTCCTATACTTTAAGTTCATCTGAGCTCCCCATAAGATATTCTGCAGCTTAGCCTGTGAGATCTTCCACACCTCATGTCCTGCCCACTGGACTTGTTTATCTTTGTTGCAAAATGAATCTCAATGCACCAAGTAGCAGAAGGTATCCCACCTGCACCAGTTTTTCAAACACGCATTCATTTGCTTTCACATCCTAACCTTACCCTCTCCAGCACAAGGACTAATCCTGAGATTACAACCATAGAGCTTCTGCTTTATTAATCATCTGCCTGCACCCTGTATTCACTTTGCGGGACTTCATCTCTCTTCCTGCATACTCCCACTAATTGAGCCTCAACTGCAATGCAAGTTAAAATCAAGGAAGAAAATTAAAACTTGTGCTGTTCACTAAAATTTGCAAAGTGCCATTCTATGGCTGGAAAAAGCTCAGATGTTAAATCTCTATTTATGCAGTCTCTGATTTTTTAGAAATCCTGGTATTTCAACATCTTACTTACATGGCTCTGATTCCTACACTAAATTTAGTATATCATCAGAGATTTACTATCTTTTTTTCTAGCCACAAGACACCACTTTTCCTGCACCTCTTTCAACTCACCATGGCCATTTTGCTGTACATCTATTAACTCGAGGGGTTTGGGGGGGGGGGGGCTGCTGTTCCAGTACGGTCTCTAAAATCACTAGGGGCCCAGCCCATGCTCCTTTTAAATCACTTAATGCCATAATTCTCAGATTTCTTTAACCTCACTGGAAATGTTGTAAAACAATTTGTCACTTTAAAGAAAAAGTGAATTGGATGTGTATTGGGTAGCAAAAGAACCTAATATGCAGAAAATCTGCCAGTTTGGCATCAATGAAGTGTTTTGTTATACTTACATAAAAAAACCTACAGCAGAATACAGGCCCTTCGGCCCACAAAGCTGTGCCAAGCATGTCCTTACCTTAGAACTACCTAGACATTTGATTGCTTGTACTGAGTATGGTGAATGTTTTCTGCTTTTAATATAAATTATGTTTAAAGTTAAACTTGTTCTATATGATGTTGATTATTAATTGCAATTTCTCAATCTTCTTTATTTTCTATCCTTAATTTAGAGAATAATGATCGCATTGGATTTGTTCTCTATGACAAAGCCACATTCTTTCCGGTTCCTAAAAGGACGGGCAGTACAGTTTTGAGGACACAAGTAATAGCTGCCTCTGTTCCTCATCCTAATGCAGATATTAAAGCAACAGTAAAATTAAGGAAAGTGGTAAGAAAATTCAAAATAATGAGTAGACATACAAAAAAAGCAAGCGGGGTGGGTAAAGCTGCATTTGTCATGCCATTCCTCTAAATTCACAAAGAACGCTTCAAATATAAAAGAAAACCTTGAATTAGAAATTGGACTAGATAGGGGTGGAATGGTGGTGCAGTGGTTAGCCAGCAGCATGGGTTGTCTTGTTCCAGTCGCATAAAATCAGTCTCAGAAAATAAACTCAGACTCGTAAAATCCTGCTGCTGTCTGTAAGGAGTTTGTTTGGTCTCCTCATGATCACATGGGTTTCCTCCAGGTGATCTGGTTTCCTCCAACTTTCCTACAACATATGGAATAGTAGGATAAATGGTCACATGGTTGTAATTAGGCACTATAGTCTTGATGGACCAGAATAGCCTGTTACCTTGTTGCATCTCTACATAAAATAAAAATTTGTCGGCCCTATGATATGTTGGAAAAACAAATGAAGCCAATGACATGCAGTTCCCAAGATTTGTCTTCAATGATATTTTCCAACACATTGGTCCAAAGAACAAATAAATTCTTCTCAGGCTTCCAGCTGGGTACAAGTATTGATTATAACCGACATTTTGATGACAAACTCTGCCTACTTCATCAGGGATGGCAGAGTTTGCCATCAAAATGTAGGTTATAATCGATATCTGTATTGGGTTGGAACCCCGTGAAGAGTTTATTCATCATATATGCCAGGAAAACACTTGATCTTTGATCCAAAGAACTTTATATGCTGATAACTTACAGAAGAACTGTTATGATTTTCATCACTAATGATGAAAATTTGAATGTTATTAAAGGTTTGGTTCAGCATCTGCAACATGGACCTCATTTGCAACCAAGGTATTTGTACTTAAGTCTTTTGAGTCATTTAAACCTCAAACCAATTGAATCTGGGTCAGGAATACAACAAGCTGTGCCAATAAATCAACATTATTGCGAAGTTAATATACATCACTCTACACGTTCACATTGCACAATCACAAACTACTGGATGAACTCAGCAGGTCAGGCAGAATCTATGAAAATGAATGAACAGTTAACATTTTGAGCCGAGACCCTTCATCAGGGCTGGAAAGGAAGAGGGCAGAAACCAGAACAGAAATGTGAGGGAGGGGAAGGAGAACAAGTTAGAAGCAAGGTGGGTGGGGAAGCCAGCCAGTGGTGTAGTGGCACCTGCACCAGACTTCAAGGCAGGTGATCCCGGGTTTGAACCTGGCCAGCTCCTTGCATGCTTTCCTTCTGTGCTGGGTTCAGTGTCGAGCCAGCATTTTATTCTCTTAAAAAACAGACAAAATACTAAAAAACCACAAGGTTGTGCCCAATGTGCCACAAGGTGCGGAAAGGAACAACAAGGTGGGTGGGAAAGGTAAGGAGCTGGAAAGAAGGAACCTGATAGGAGATGAGAGTGGACATATGGAGAAAGGAAAGGAGGGGCACCAGTAAGAGGTGTTAGACAGGTGGGAAATAAAGTAAGAGACCAGAGTTGGAAATGGAAGAAGAGAGAAGGGGGAGGGAAAAAGAAAAAAAAAGACAAAAAATTACCAGAAGAAATCAATGTTCATGCCATCAGGATGAAGGCTACTTGGACAGAATTTGAGGTGTTCCTTATCCAACCTGAGAGTTCTGCCTCACCATGGCAGAACAGGACTGGCTCATGTCAGAATGGGAAAGGGGATAGGAATTAAAATTGACCACTGGGAAATTCTGATTTTGGTGGATAGAGCAGAGGTGCCCAATAAAGCAAACCCTCAATATAGATTTGGTCTCACCAATGTAGAGAAGGCCGCTTTAGGAGGACCAGATGCAATAGATGATCCCAACATATATTTATCTTCATATATATGCCTATCGGTGATGAGAGGCATTGATTGTGTGGATAGTCAGAGGCTTTTTCCCTGGGCTGAAATGATTAACATGAGGGGACACAGTTTTAAGGTGCTTGGAAGTAGGTACAGAGGGGATGTCAGGGGTAAGTTTTTATGCAGAGAGTGGTGAGTACTGGAATGGGCTGCCAGTGACTGTGGTGGAGGCGAATACATTAGGGTCTTTTAAGAGGCTCCTGGATAGGTGCATGGAGCATAGATAAATAGAAGGCTATGGGTAACCCTAGGCCATTTCTAAAGTAAGTACATGTTTGGCACAGCATTGTGGGCCAAAGGACCTGTATTGTGCTGTAGGTTATGTACTATGTTTCTATATTTCTATATTTTGCATACTGGACACTCCACACTAGTGCTTCCTTACATCTTACAAACAATACTGCTTCCCAATGTCTATTGGTGTAGAGCCACCAGTCCTTTGCCCTGGTGACATGGGTTTTCAAAGAACATCATCAAGACACTGCAGACCAATGAGGGTCATTTCATCCTCTCTCTCCACTTCCTAGCATGCAATCCATTCCTGGTGATAAGTTGACTAAATGTGCACTGTGAGTTTATTTTTTTGAAAGGAGACTTTGACTATGTTTGATATTTATCTTCAAATCAATTTTTTTTAAATTAAGTACCATTTTTTCTTTTTGAATTTCTTCCTTTCTTTATAGTTGCCAAAATGCTTGATCTTTCAAAACACATTGGGTGAAATTATATAGTGTTTTAATAAGCAGTCATCTTGTAAGTGGATAAATTGTAATTGAATCATTCTTAACAGACAATTTTTGTGACTAATATTAAAATTACCTCCCAGGTTATGTTGGCTAAAATAAGGGAAATTTATATTTCAGGAGAGATTACAAAAAAGCTTTCTCTAGGTCTGAACACCATTTTATTTTCTCTTCACAGGTGCTAAATGATGGATTCTATTTTGATCATCATGAATGTGTGTTTTGGAATTACAGCATTAATGAATGGAGTACAAATGGATGTAAACTAGAAAAAGATAATAACTCATATCTTACATGTAATTGTAGTCACCTAACTAACTTCGCAGTTCTCATGGTAAGATATAATGAACTTTGTCTTTATTTTGGATGATAAGATAAAAGCGGTGATAATTTCCTTGCAGGAAAATTTGCTGGTGCTAGTTAAAACTAGAATAACTGGGGCTGGGACACTGAGCAGGAGCCAGTCATGGGTAAAGCAGTATCCATTGAGACCAGTCTTGTAATTAGGATAGTCAAGGGTACAGTAAAGGCAGTGAAGGAATACTCCATTAAACTGCATTTATTTCAAAGTACAAGGCTTAACAGAGAAGACGGACAAACTCAAAGCACAAATTGTCTCTGCGGATTAGGGTGTTATAGCCATTAAAAAATGACATGACTGAGAGAAGGGCAGACAGGCAACTCAATATTCCAGAATACAGATACTCAGGTACAGGCGAACACTAATGAAAAAAATAACAGCTGTGCTCTGATGTCATTCTGGGGTTTGGTCTAATTAGGCCTTATGGGTAGAACTTAGAAACAAGGAGAGGAGAGTCACTCAGGTGCGGCTGTAACATGGACCCCCAAAATGGTCAGCAGGAATGAGGATTTTATGTGCTCACAGTTGTAAGAATAAGAGGGTTGTATCAGAAAGAAGCTAGAATGTAGAACAGAACAGTTGCACTCAATGTTGTGTTGACCTTTAACCTACTACAAAATCCATCTAACCCTTCCTGCACACGTGACACTCCATTTTTCTTATATCCATGTGCTTATTTAAGAATCTCTTAAATGTCACGGATGTATCTACCTCTATCACTACCTCTGGTGGGGCGTACCACATGCTTCCACTCTCTGTGTAAAAAAGCATTCCTCTGACATAACCACTATACTTTCCTCCAGTCGCCTTAAAATTATGTCCTCACTAACCCACCATTCCGCGTCTTCATGTGAATTATTTACAAACATCACAAAGAAAAGAGCAAATCCCTCTGGAAAGCCACTCATCTCCAACCTCCAGTCAGAAAATGCTCCAGATTCTTCCTAGCTATCTTATAACTCAAGAGCTTTCTCTGATCCTTGCTTCCTACATCTTAATGTTCCACTTCTCCTGACAACCATAGTACTTTCACCTTACCATCCCTTGCCTGCCTCAATGGGACAAGCCTATCCAGAACCCCATGCATGTGCTCCCTAAACACCCTCCACATTTCTGTTGTGCTTTTCCTAATTTACGGTCCTAAGTTCCTGCCCAAAAGCATCATAGTATATACCTTCTCCCAATTAAATACTTCCCCATCATCTGCTCCTATCCCTGCCCAATGCTATAGTAAAGGTCTGGAGATTGTGGTTGCTGTTTCCAAATTGCTCACTCATCAAGAGTGACCACGTTCATTGCCTGGTGCTTGATCCAATATGGCCTCTCCTCTAGTCCGCCTGTCCACATGTTATGTCAGGAATCCTTCCTGGACACACCTAACAATTTCTGCTGCATCTAAACCTTTGGCTCTAAGTTGGGAGGGGAGGGGGGTCAATGAATATTAGGGAAGTTAAAGTCAGCTGAAATAGCAGCCATTGTAACTATCTGCCGCAAAATGGGAAGATTTCACAATATTTTTTATCAAAAAAATTACTTCCATTAGGGAGAGTATAGCTACAGATACCAGTAACCTTTGCTGCCATCCTTGTAAAATGACAGCAACTATGTTAAAATTAACAGGTATTTCTGAATCAAAACTCAATAAGATTGTAACAAAGAATAAACTGTCTACTTGCTGTCTCAACCCTGACCCTACTGCACTTTTAAGGACACTTTCAATAGTGTTTTCAATTCTGTTAGGAAAATTATTAACACATTCCTTGCAACTGAAGTATTTCCAGATGCTTTCAAAACTGCAACTGTCAAACCCCTACTTAAAAATCCAAAACTAGATAGTGAGGTGCTAGCTAACTATGGACCAATATCAAATCTTCCCTTCCTGGGTAAGGTTCTTAAAGTCATCTTGAATTAATTCAACCACTTTCTGAATGACAACAATATTCTAAAAGAGTTTCAGTTGGATTTTAGTGTCAACCACAGCATGGAGATAGCCCTTACCAAAATGGTCAGTGACCTTAGGATCAACATTAATGCCCACAGAGGCTAAGTTCTAATTCTTCTAGATCTAAGTGCTGCCTTCAACACAAATAATCACAACATTCTCCTAGACTGCCTTCAGAACTGGGATGGCCTTTCCAGTAATGCCCCTAATTGGTTTTGTTCATATATCTTAGAGAGAAATTTTTAGTCTGTTTTGGAGACCAATTTTCTAAGAGATACAACGTAACTTTTCCTCAGTAAAGTTATCTTGGTCCCCTACTCTTCTCTTTCTACATGCTCCCCTTAGGAGACATCAATGGGGAGCATAAACCTGATCCCCACAGTTGACACAATTGCATGTCTTGCTTGAGTCTGATGATGATAACACTCTATCTTCTCTGACTTCTGGTATGGCTGCAAAAAAAATGGATGAGCAACAATTTCCTAAAACTAAATGAGAATAAAACTGAAATAGGTCTGGTTGGTCCCAAAGCCAAAAGAAATAAACTACTTGACTAACTTGGGAACTTGAATCTCCTTGTAAAATCAGAAGGATCTAGCATGGGTGTTATCCTTGATTCAGGTTTGAATTTTAAGTCCCACACAAAAGAAGTGACCAGAGCAGCATTTTCTGCATTTACTGTAAGATGTTGCAAAGACACGCTTATTTCCTTCACATAATGATGCTCAAAAACTAATTCACACCTTCATATCGAATAGACTAGATTACTGCAATGCGCTTTTTACTGGGTTTCTTTTTTTTTTTAGTGGGGGTGTCACACTGTGACTCTGGGCAGGTTTCTGCTGTGGTTTCCTGTTTCTTGAAATGGCTGTTGTGAGTTCTTTTTTTTTTTAATAATTTTTTATTGCATTTTTAAATGATTACAAAGTATGAAAAAACAATGTATATAACCCATACCCCCTCCCCTTAACCCCTCCCCCCTAACTGCCCCATAGAAAAAAAAAGAAAGAAAGAAAGAAAGAAAGAATGCCTGGTGGTTGGAAGATCTCCACATGCTCCATGGAGTTCGTAATAATTTTAATATGTATATTTATTTCTTTCCCCTAATAACCAATTGTTTCATCTTAAAAGCATCTATATATTTAATCCTATCTTTTGTAAATAAGGGCTCCAAATTTTCAAAAAATGTTTCATATTTATCTCTTAAATTATAAGTAATTTTTTCTAATGGAATACAACCATAGATTTCTTTCTTCCAAGAATCTATACTTAAATGTGTATCCGATTTCCAAGTAACTGCAATAGCTCATAGATTTCTTTCTTCCAAGAATCTATACTTAAATGTGTATCCGATTTCCAAGTAACTGCAATAGCTTTTTTGGCTACTGCCAGTGCAATTTTTATAAATTCTTTCTGATACTTATTTAGTTTGTAAAGCAATCTATCAACTCAACTCATTCTGTCAATCTATCAACTTCAACTCATTCAGAACACTGTTGTTAGACTTTTAACCAAAACCAGGATGAGGGAACAGATCATTCCTGTAGTAGCTTCACTGTATTAGCTTCTATCTTTTAAAATTGATTTTAAAGTTCTATTTCTTATTTTAAAGCTCTTAATATTCTGGGACCAAAGTACATCACAGATTTTGTTTTATAATTTTGCTCAAGTTCTCAGGTCTTCTTCCACTGGTCTCTTAAATTTAAAAAACCTCCCTCAAAAGATTATTGGCAGGTCGGCTTTTTTGAACTACACTCCTAAAACTATAGGGGATGCAAACTCATTTGACACTTCTACAGGCAAGCTCAAAATCTATATATTTAACCTTACTTTTAATAAATTATTTTATTTTCAATTTTGCATTTTTATGCCATTATAAAGCACTTTGAACTACATCATCTGTATGAAAAGTACTCTATAAATCAGAATGTGAAATAAAGTTAGTAATAATTAGTATGATCATTATGTTTCCAGAATCCACCCAGGAACTTGAAACTGCTCACCCTTTCCACTTCTGATCCCTCTTTGATGATTGGTGTGTGTTCCCTCGACTTCCCCTTTGCGAAGTCCTCAATCAATTCCTTGGTCTCACTAACATTGAATACAAGCTTGTTGTTGTGATACCACCCAACCAATTGATCTATCTCACTCCTGTACGCCTCCTTGTCACTATCTGAAATTCTGCTAACAATAGTTGTGTCATCAACAAATTTATAGATGGAGTTTGAGCTGAGCTTAGCCACACAATCATGGGTGTGTTTAGAGTGGAGCAGAGCTAAACACGCATTCTTCAGTGTGCCAATATTGATTATCAGTGAGAACAAGATATTATTTCCAATCTGCACAAACTGTGGTCTTCTGATGAGGAAATCAAGGATCCATTTGCAGACAAAGGTACAGATGTACAGGTTTTGCAGTTTGTTGATTAGGAGTGAGGGTATCATTGTGTAGAATGCTGAGCTGAAGTCAATCAGCAGCAGGCTGACGTAGGTATTACTATTGTCCAGGTGATCCAAGGCCAAGTGGAGGGCCAGTGAGATTGCATCCGCTATAGACCTTTTGTGGTGATAGGTAAATTGCAGTGGATCCAGGTCCTTGCCCAGGCAGGAATTGGTTCAAGCATGACAGTGAGAATAGGAATAGGATGAGGTGGAGGATAAATGTGTGGCTGAGGGATTGGAGCAGGGGGCAGGGATTCAGATTTCTGGATCATTGGGACCTCTTTTGGTTGCACTTGAATCCCAGGGGGACCAAAATCCTGGCAGGGAGGTTTGCTAATGCTACTGGGGAGAGTTTAAACTGGAATTGTTGTGGGGTGGGAACTGAACTGAAGAGACTGGGGAAGAGGAGATTAGCTCACAAATAAAGAAAGCTTGTAGACAGTGTGAGAGGGATAGAGAAAGGACGCGTTCAGAACAAAGTCTTGAGATGTGTCTATTTCAATGCAAGGAGTGTTGTGAACAAAGCAGATAAGCTTAGAACGTTGATCAGAACTTGGAGATATGAAGTGGTAGCCATTACAGAGACTTGGATGGCTCAGGGACAGGATTCGTTTTTTCAAGTCCAGGGTTTTAGATGTTTCAGAAAGGACAAGGAAGGAGGCAAAAGAGGTGGGGGAGTGGCACTGCTGATCAGAGATAGTGTCATGGCTGCAGAAAGGATGGACACCATGGAGGGATTGACTATGGAGTCTCTGTGGGTGGAGGTTAGGAACAGGAAGGGGTCAATAACTTTACTGGGTGTTTTTTATAGGCCGCACAAGAGTAACAGGGATATCGAGGAGCAGATAGGGAAACAGATCCTGGAAAGGTGTAATAATAACAGAGTTGTCCTGATGGGAGATTTTAATTTCCCAAATATCAATTGGCATCTCCCAAGAGCAAGGGGTTTAGATGGGGTGGAGTTTGTTAGGTGTATTCAGGAAGGTTTCTTGACACAATATGTAGATAAGCCTACAAGAGGAGAGGCTGTACTTGATCTGGTATTGGGAAATGATCTGGTCAGGTGTCAGATCTCTCAGTGGGAGAGCATTTTGGAGATAGTGATCATAATTTTATTTCCTTTACAATAGCATTGGAGAGAGATGGGAACAGACAAGTTAGAAAAGTGTTTAATTGTATTAAGGGGAATTATGAGGGTATCAGGCAGGAGATCGGAGGCTTAAATTGGAAACAGATGTTCTCAGGGAAAAGTATGGAAGAAATGTGGCAAATATTTGGGGATATTTGAGTAGAGTTCTGTATAGGTACGTTCCAATGAGACAGGGAATTTATGGTAGGGTATAGGAACCGTGGTGTACAAAGGCTGTCAAGAAGAAAAATCTAGTCAAGAAGAAAAGAAAAGCTTACAAAAGGTTCAGACAGCTAGGTAATGCTAGAGATCTAGAAGATTATAAGGCTACTAGGAAGGAGCTTAAGAAGGAAATTAGGAGAGCCAGAAGGGGCCATGAGAAGACCTTGGTGGACAGAATTATGGAAAACCCCAAGGCATTCTACAAGTATGTGAAGAGCAAGAGGATAAGATGTGAAAGTATAGGATCTATCAAGTGTGACAGTGGGAAAGTATGTATGGAACTGGAAAAAATAGCAGAGGTACTTAATGAATACTTTCCACTATTCACTATGGAAAAAGATCTAAGTGATTGTAGTGATGACTTGCAGCAGACTGAAAAGCTTGAGTATGTAGATATTAAGAAAGAGGATGTGCTGGAGCTTTTGGAAAGCATCAAGTTGTATAAGTCACCAGAACCAGACGAAATATACCCCAGGCTACTGTGGGAGGCGAGGGAGGAGATTGCTGAGCCTCTGGTGATGATCTTTGCATCATCAACAGGGACAGGAGAGGTTCCAGAGGATTGGAGGGTTGCGGATGGTGTTTCTTTATTCAAGATAGCCCAGGAAATAATAGGCCAGTGAGTCTTACCTCAGCGGTTGTTAAGTTGATGGAGAAGATCCTGAGAGGCAGGATTTATGAACATTTGGAGAGGTATTATATGATTAGGAGTAGTCAGCATGGCTTTGTCAAGGGCAGGTCATCCCTTACGAGCCTGATTGAATTTTTTGAGGATGTGACTAAACACATTAATGAAGGAAGAGCAGTAGATGTAGTGTATATGGAATTCAGCAAGGCATTTGATAAGGTACATCATGCAAGGCTTATTGAGAAATTAAGGAGGCATGGGATCCAAGGGGACATAGCTTTGTGGATCCAGAACTGGCTTGCCTACAGAAGGCAAAGAGTAGTTGTAGATGGGTCATATTCTGCATGGAGGTCAGTCACAAGTGGAGTGCCTTAGGGATCTGTTCTGGGACCATTACTCTTCGTGATTTTTATAAATGACCTGGATGAGGAAGTGGAAGGATGGGTTAGTAAGTTTGCTGATGACACAAAGGTTGGAGGTTTTGTGGATAGTGTGGAGGGCTGTCAGAGGTTACAGCAAGACATAGATAGGATGCAAAACTGGGCAGAGAAGTGGTAGATGGGGTCCGAGTCCATAGGATGCTCAAAGCAGCTGCGCAATTTGACTCTGTGGTTAAGAAGCCGTATGGTGTATTGGCCTTCATCAATCATGGAATTGAATTTAGGAGCCAAGAGATAATGTTGCAGCTTCATAGGTCCCTGGTCAGACCCCATTTGGAGTACTGTGCTCAGTTCTGATCAACTCATACAGGAATAATGTGGAAGCCATAGAAAGGGTGCAGAGAAGATTTACAAGGATGTTATCTGGATTGGGGAGCATGCCTTTTGAGAATAGGTTGAGTGAACTCGGTCTGTTCTCCTTGGAGCGAAGGAGGATGAGAAGTGACCTGATAGAGGTGTTTAAGATGATGAGAGGTATTGATCATGTAGATAGTCAGAGGCTTTTTCCCAGGGCTGAAATGGTAACCACAAGAGGATACAGGTTTACGGTGCTGGGGAGTAGATACAGAGGAGATGTCAGGGTTAAGTTTTTTACACAAAGAGTGGTGAGTGCGTGGAATGGGCTGCCGGCAACAGTGGTGGAGGTGCATATGATAGGGTCCTTTAAGGGGCTTTTAGATTGGTACATGGAGCTTATAAAAATAGAGGGCTGAAGGTAAGCCTAGTAATTTCTAAGGTAGGGATATGATCGGCACAACTTTGTGGGCCGAAGGGCCTGTATTCTGCTGTAGGATTTCTATGTTTCTATATTTTCTAACCTCTCAAAGCACTTCATCAAAGTAGATATGAGTGCCACTGGGCGATAGTCATTGAGGCAGATCAACTTGCTCTTCTTAGGCACTGGTATGATTGTCTCCCTTTTGAAGCAGGTGAAAACATTGGCTGCAGCAGTGAGAGACTGAAGATGTCCTTGAACCACACAAAATCAAAATTCGAATAGTTAAACAAAATGTTACCTGTCAGTGGGGTTCTTACAACAATAACCACTAGCATGGAAGTCAAGAAAGGGAACCTTGGTAAGGGGACAGGCATTGTATTTTGCTTCATCTGTTCCATCATGGTTTTGTTTTTTGCAGTTTGGATCCACGTTATCAAATCATCACAGTTAGTTCAGGTACTAGTCCTGTCTGGAGTGTCCTATCTCAGTTCCTGCTTGACAAAGCACAAAACGAAGTTTAGAGTGGCTCAGAGTAGGTTGGGGATTTCATTTGTCCTTTAAGTTAGCCTGTTGTTTCACAAAACGTCTTAATAAGTCTTAATAAGGACAAGCTAAGATACTGTTTTGAAGTATTGAACCAGAAACAGTGAACAACAAATCTAATATGTTCAGTCATGCAACTTATCATTATGAATTGCTTTGATTCTTAATAATCACAAATGAAATAATAGTTAATGGTAGTTTATTAAATTTCCTCTCTAGAGTGTTAAAACTAATGATTTACAATTCTTGGACACAATTACATACATTGGATGTGCATTATCCATCATAGGACTATTGGCAACCATTGTGGCACCAATCCGAATGAGGTAAGGACTTTTTTTAATAACTTTCATTGTGGTGACTTTTTTTGTACAAGGAATCAATATATAATCTGCAGACAGAAAAATTCTCAGCCACTTGATGGACCTTGTGTAGTCCATTGGAAAACAGCTTAAGGCATGGTAGCCATTTAGTTTCAGCTAAAACAAAATCCACAGAAAGCAGCTGTGTCAATCAAGGCAGGCAATACTGAGCCAGGATTACTTGTGTTTGCTCAGTGCGGTAACTGTAGACAAAAAACTTTAATTACTGAAAGTGATCTTGCCTTTTCCTGTGCCAGCTCCATGGGTTCCCATAAGGACTTGGATTTAGGGCAACAATGGTTGAAGCATCCAGAATAAGTCATAAGTATTTAAAAATTAAATTGTGGTTCTGATGCCTTGGGCTTTTGGGGTTTCTGCTTTCAGGAGCCTGACCCGACATATGAGCTACATGCTGATGAAAACGGGGTTAAGCAGCACTACATCTGAGCTTCTGTGTAGACAAATCATAAAAATCAGTCCCATTATAAATTCTAACTTAGTGGTGGTGTTGAATTCAGTGCTGTACTTTCATAGAAGTACCATTGTTTACAGTATGATTTCACTATGTTAGCAAAGATGGAGTTAATAGAGTTATTCCTATACCATTTATTTTGCCTCTCCCAAATGGGAGGAATTCACATACTGTGCAAGCTGAGTTATCAATAAAATTCAGCTGAGTGTCCTGCAAGTTGGTGTCCTGGTAGGCTCTGCTCTCTCCCTCACTAACAAACTCAACATGGTGTCAGAAGTGGTTGATCATTGATGAGTTGGTAATCATGATTACAGACTAAGTGAGATGCCCAATAAAAAAGAATTTACAGTATGATTGCTCGGGTTCTCATATCTACGGAATAAGTCCATAGACTTATCAACCTAAACTGCCTATGCTGGTTTGTTAATTGTATACGTCATGAGGCTGAGCTGAGAAAGGGCCAGAATTGCTAGGCAATGCCTTCAAGCCACACCTAAAAGTGGATGGGTTGTGATAATCCATGGGCCACTAGCCAGGGGAAGTGCACAGAGACACAAGCACAGTAGGAAAGTCAGTCAAACTGTCAGGGAGAGAAAAGAAAGCTTCTGTATTCCAAATAAATAAACTGTTATGATCCCAGCCCCCTCCTTTGTGAGAATTGCAAGAGCACCCGTTGAGGGGGGGGGTCAGTAGACCCAGTAGGAGAGAGAGAGAGAAACGTGCTAAATTGCACGTCCCACCCGGGATACAGAATAAGACGACAGCGACTATTGTCTCATGGAGACCACGTGAAAAGCCCTCGGGCAAGGTGGGCTAGTTGAGAGAGAGACCGCACCATCCCAAACTGATTAACACCTGCGACCCCGTGAGGAAGTATAAAGGAGGGTCTCAGGGGGACAGCCCCCTCAGACGCACCAAGAAGACATGAGAGTGTCCCGCAGCAGCGGGAAGCCATTCTGAAGGAAGCCACGTGCGTTAGATTCCGGGATTGGAATCTGTGGCTGGAATCACAGAAAACCACTTTTATCTAACATCGGGGAGAGGAAACCAACGCTCCCCCGATTTCACAGAAGATTCATCGAGACTCGGCAAGTTCTTTCTCTTCTCCCCCCCAATCTCTCTCTCTCGGTCGCCCCACGTGAAACCCAGCGATTTTCAAAGGGCTGAGGCCCGCAGACTTTCAGAGTGACTTTTATATTTCCAACGGACAATCTATTAACCCCTAGACAACAGCAGAGCTCACTTCTTAATGATGAGTATTACTATACCCGCACTTTAGATTGAGTGTTGACGATGTGCACTATCTGAATGTATGTATTAACCCTACTTTTGTGTCCCTTTATAAATAAAACGTTTGAAAATAGTGACATCAGACTTCAACGGACCTCTCTATCTTTGCTGGTAAGTTCTCCAGTTACGGGATTCGTAACAAAAAAAACAAGCAAACAGGAAAATGGAGCAAATACATGCTGTATCTACAACTACCTACCTAATAAAGTCCCCTGAGACATTTGATTTCTCTAAACCAGAAGACTTTGAGGGATGGCACAGGCACTTTGAGAGATTTAGAGTTGAAGCAATATCATTCAGGCTTCAGAAGAACATGAAGTAAGCACACTGGTACACTGCATGGGTGACAAAGCAGGTGACATCGTGGGTTGATTAGGACTGACAAATGTCAGAAAAAAGAGTACAAAACTGTTCAGAACAAATTCAAAGAATATTTCACAGGAAAGTGAAATGTGATACATGTGAGAGCAAAGTTCAAATCCAGAAAACAGGAGCCAGATGAAAGTGTAAATGACTTCATCACAGCACTGTATGGCCAGTCAGACAATTGTGCATATGGAAATCTGAGAGATGAGCTCTTTAGAGACAAGGTTGTTGCCAGCCTACTAGAGACTAAATGGTTGCAGGCAAAACTCACACGAGAGAAAGTTATTACAATGGTCAGGCAGACTGAGAATGTACGTTGGTAACAGGCAGAACTCAGTCACAAAAACATTGCCGAGGAAAAGCGAGAAGCAGTACAAAAGTGAAGGAAGGAGACAAACAAGGTGCAGTTGGAAAAGACGACAGTAAGAGGTGACAGTAGAGCCCAACTCAAACAAAACAGACAAGCGAAACAAAGAGCTGGTAAAATGTCCAACTGCAGGAGATGTGACAAGTCTCTAGTCCACGTCAAAGAGCTCTGTCCAGCAAAAGCAGTCAAGTGCCACCACCTCAATAGAGTTATCCATTAAAAAGCCAGTGTCACTCAAAAACAGATATTCAGGAGGTCAAAGAAGACCATGATTCAGGCAAAGAGAGAGCTTTCCTTGGGGCTCTAGATTCAGTCAGGCAAGGCTGGTGCAGCATGCACCATGCAATTGCAAAATGAGGCAGTGATGTTCAAAAATGTACACTGTGGCAGGTGTCACAGCCGTCCTCAAATATCTGTGCACAAAATTGGTAAAGAAAACAGGGATTATGCTAAACCCAACTTAAAAGGGGACTCGTGGGCCCAGGGAAAAATAAGCTAAGTGTGAAAGGAATGTTTACTATTTCCATCTGTAAAAATGGGAAACAGTTTGAAGAGGATGTCTACATTGTTCAGAATCTCATCTCACAACTACTGGAACGACATGCCATCGAGAAGCTGAACCTTAATGCAAGGCTGGATTTGCTAAACAATGTTCAGTGGCAGGAGAGGTACCCGGAGTTGTTCACAGGCCTGGGGGTACTGAAAGAAGTGTACCTTGTCCAACTGAGGCCAGGAGTGACGCCCTACTCTCTGACCACAGAGAGGCACATACCAGTCCCATTGATGAATGAAGTCAAAGGTGGAGAGAATGGAGGCGCTTGAGATCAAAATGAGAGTGGATGATCCTACTGACTGGTGTGCTGGCTTTGTTCCTGTTCCCAAACCAGGTGACACATTGAGGATCTGTATTTATCTAACACAATTGAATAATGCCGTGTGGTGGAAGAAGTTTATTCTGCCCTCTGTTGAGCATACATTGGGTATGCTGGGTGGAGCAAAGCTCTTCACCGAACTAGATGCAAACCGAAGTTTCTGGCAAATCTGTTTATTCCCCGAGTCACAGAACTCTCAACCTTTATCACACCATATGGATGTAATGCCTTCAAGAGACTCCCTTTTGGCATCTCATCAGCCCTGAACTCTTTCAGAAGAGGATTAACTGAATTTTGGAGTGTCTGGAAGGAATAGTCTGCCACATGGATAATATACTCATCTTCGGAAGCTGAGGAACATGACAAAAGAGTGGAAGCTGCCTTGGAAAAACTGAAACAGGCTGCAACCACCCTGGATAAAAAGAAATGTGAATTTGCAAAGTTGGAGGTGAAGTCCTTAAGCCACCAACTGTCCTCAGAGGGAATGCAACAAGATTCAGGCAAACTGACAGGAGTTCGGAACATGGAACAAACTATAAATGTATCAGAGATCTGCAATTTCCTTGGCATGGTAATCCAGCTGGGAAAATTCATTCCAGACTTGACAGAGAAAGCAAAGCCACTACCTCTGTCAGAGAAACGTTTGGACCTGGGCACAGAACAGGAGAAGTCATTCTCATCAGTTAAAGCAGAGCTCATCTTTCTGCCAACATTGTCATTCTTTGATCTGAACAAAGCAATCAAGGTCTCAGCAGATACCTCTTCCTTTGGCCTAGTGGGGAGTGCTCACGCAAAACTGCAGTGGTGAATGGAAACCGATGTCATATGCATCAAGAGCACTGACTCCTACAGCACAGCATTATGCCCAAATTGAAAAGGAGATGCTGGCTCTCGTGTGAGCTTACAAATGTTTCAGCTGCCACTTGATAAGCACTAAGTTCCTACTTGAAACTGACCACAAGCCACTTGTCAGCCTCCTCAGCTCGAACCACTTGGATGACTTATCTCCATATCCGCAAGATACTGAATGAGGCTGATGTAAGACTGTTATGACATTGAACATGTCCCCAGCAAATCGTTCACAACCCCAGACACTCTGTCAAGGATGCCATGCAAAAGTGAGTGGATGGAAGTTGACTCCGTCTTCATGGAAGATGTCAACATCTACATAGCTCAGGTATGTGAAAGTTTTCCTGCGTCACAGAGTAAACTGGATGAAGTGCATGCTGAGTTGAAAAAGGACCAAATCTGCAGCAAGGTTGTGCAATACTGTGAGCATGAGATGCCACCTGTTCCAACGGAGCTCACAAACTCAGACCTTACAGGTTTGAAAGAGACACACTCACTGTTCTTGATGGTTTGCTGCTAAAGGACACCAGACTCATCATCCCTGTTTCTATGCACACCAAAATCGTCAGTCAAATCCGCCAAGGACATCAAGGCATTGAAACGTGTCACCTAAGGAGCAAGGCAATCCATGTTGTGGCCTGGTCTGAGCTCACAGCTGGGAGATTCTATAAAGCAATGTGAAGCAAGCAGAAAACTACACAAAAATCATTCTGAACCCATCTGTTCCACAGAATTCCCAGACATTCCGTGACAAATTGCAGGCACAGATATTTTTGAGCTGGGAAGAGACAAATATCTCCTCACTGTAGATTACTACTCATGGAATGTTGAGGTGTCCAAGCTGTCCTCTACATCCTCAGCAGCAGTTATACAGCACCTGAAAGCTGTATTCACTCACCATGGAATACCAGAGACGCTGTGTCAGACAATGGCCCACAATTCAGCCGCCCAGAATTCAAAGTCTTTGCTTGGGACTGCGAGTTCAAACACCAGACAAGTGATCCACAGTACCCACAGGAAATGAAGAATTTGAAAGGGCAGTGGAACTGTGAGGAGTCTCCTACTGAAGGCGAAAGATCCCTACAAAACACTGCTAGCTTATCACTCCACACCACTTGTGAATGATTACGCTCCATCAGAGCTTTCAATGGGGCAAAGACTGAGAACAAACCTGCCCGTTCCCAATCTTCCCTTCTCCAACCTCACTTACTAGACTTAGACAAAGTGAGAAATTTTGAGACAACACAGTGTGATCTCAGACACAGAGCAAAATCTTTGTCACTGCTCAGGAGTGGTGAAGCTGTCTGGGTTTCAGACCAATCGACCGAAGGAATAATCATTTGGCAGCATGCACCACTATTGTTTGTGACCAGAACATCACAAGGAGAAATCAGGTGGAAAATGTGTGTGCTTGTGTGCCTTCAAAGTCTAGGAAAGGTAACGATAGAAATAGAATGGCCTGATCCTTATGATGAGGACCACTTACCTGAGGTGGATGCACCTGGTTCAAGAATCTCCATCCGCTCCAGGAACCTATACCATTTCAGGTTCTTTATCTGCCCAACCACAGAGATATACTCCATAGTCTAATCAGGGCAAGTGACTTGTTGGAGTGTTTAGGTAGTTTACCCTGACCTCCGTTAGATTTCGTGTTTTTTAAAAAGAGTTCTAATGTTGAAAACATTTCACATAATGATGCAGAATCAGGTTTAATATCATTGGTATATGCCGTGAGATTTGTTAACTTAGCGGCAGCAGTATAATGCAATACATGATACATAGAGAAAAGTAAGTAGATCAATTCCAGTAAACATATATGTGTATTAAATAGTTAAAATAAAAATATTGAGTGCAAAAACTGAAATAATAAAAGTGAGGGTGTATTCATGGGTTCAATGTCCATTTAGGAATCAGATGACAGATGGGAATCACTGAGCGTGTGCCTTTAGGATTCTATACTTCCTTCCTGCTGGTAACAATGAGAAGAGGGCCTGTCCTGGGTGATGGGGGTCTTTAGTGATGGACTCCGCTCCTTAAAGATGTCTTGAAGGCTAGTATCCAAAATGGAGGGAACTAATTTTACAACTTTCTGTAGCCTCTTTCAATCCTGTGCAGTAGCACCTCTCCTCCCCCACCCACCAGTGATGTAGCCTGTCAGAATGCTCTCCATGGTACATCTGTAGAAGTTCTCAAGTGTCTTGAGTGACACTGCAAATCTCCTCAAATTTCTTATGAAATACAGCCACTGTCATGCCTTCTTTATAGCTCCATTGATAGGTTGGGACCAGGTTAGATCCTCAGAGATATTGACACCCAGGAACTTGAAATTGTTCACTCTCTCCACTTCTGATTTCTCTATGAGGATTGGTTCATGTTCCCACTTTCTACCCTTCCTGAAGTACGCAATCATCTCTTTGGTCTTATTGACATTGAGTGGAAGGTTGCTACTGCGACACCACTCAACTAGCTGGTATATTGCATCTCCATCTGAGATTCTGGCAACGATGGTTATATCATCAACAAATTTATAGATAGCATTTGAGCTATACCTAGCCACGCAGTCATGGGTATAGGGAGAGTAGAGCAGTGGGCTAAGGAGATATTAATACCAATCCACACAGATTATGGTCTTCCGGTTAGCAAGTTGAGGATCCATTTTCAGAGGGAGGTACAGAGGCTCAGTTTCTGTAGTTTCTTGATCAGGACTGTGGGAATTATTATGTTAAATTCAGAGCTATAGTCAACGAACAGTATCCTGACATGGATGCTTGTATCATTCAGGTGATCTAAAAACTGTGTGAAGAGCCATTGAGATTGCATCTCCGTAGACCTACTGTGGCTATTTGCAGATTGCAGTGGGTCCAGGTTTTTGCTGAGGCAGTGGTTCATTCTGGCCATGACCAACCTTTCGAAACATTTCATCAGTGTAGATGTGAGTGCTACTGGACGATAGTCATTAAGGCAGCTCACACTGTTCTTCTTGAGCACTGGTATAATTGTTTCCCTTTTGAAGCAGGTGGGAACTTCTGACCATAACAATGAGAGATTGAAAATGTCTTTGTATACACCCACCAGCTGGTTGACATAAGTTTTCAGAACCTCACCAGGTACTCCATCATGGCCTACCACCTTACAAGGGTTCACCCTCTTGAAAGGCAGCCTGACATTTGCCCCTAAGACAGAGGGTTAATGAGTTAATGAGAGGGTTAATAATTAAGGGTCAATGAGTGCAGCAGGAATCTTCACAGCTGTAGTTACATTCTCCCTTTCAAAGTGGGCACAAGAAGCATTGAGCTCATCTGGTAGTGAAGCATCACTGACATTCATGCTATTGGATTTTGTGTTATCGGAATTAACATCCCCCAAACCCTGCCAGTGTTGATGTGCATCTGATGTCATCTCCAACCCTGCTCAGTACTGTTCTTAAAAAAAAACAAATTTGTGGAAAAAAAGCAGGGAAACAAAGAGAGAGACCATTTAAAAACAAAGAGGAAGACAATTATAATATTGGCAATTCTTTTTTATACAAAGAGAGTGAGAGACCACTAAAACAAATGGAAAGACAGTTATAATTGATGGCAACTCTTATACGTTTATGTGAGAAGCCTAAGTTACGTGCTATGTGTAAAGTGAACTGAATCACTCAATTTCAGTGACTTCAATTTCAACACAGTACCCTGGACAAGATGTACATACCTAATTTTTCTTTTTTTTTTAAGAAGGGGAAATGTAGTGGTAGTTAATAGTATAATTCCAATGCCATTCAGTTAACCATGTCCACTTGGGAGGAGTTCATAAACTATACAAGCAGAGTTATCAGTAAAGTTCAGTTCAATATCCTGCATGCTGGTGTCCTGGTGTGCTCTGCACTATCTTTTTTATCAATCTATTTATTAGTTAAATAAAAAAGTATATGTATATATATATATATATATATACACACACACACACACACACGTATAAACAAGAGGAGAATTGTCTTAAAAATCTATATCAATAACAATTCAACTAAAAGGAAACATACAAATTATCATGCTCATACATAGAATTAAGCTAATAGTATATAATAAAAAAGATAATTGATTCTTCTCTTATCCATAACTAGAAGAAAAAAGATAAAGAAACTTTTATAATTGAAATGTACATCGAAAAACCCCAAAGCAAAAAAAAACAAAAGAAAGAAAAAGAAAAAATAACTGGGCAGTTCATCTTGAGAGTAAAAGCAGGAAAAAAAGGAAAAACTTTCTGATCAAATCCAAAACTTCAAAAAGGTAACTGGAAGGGCTGTAAGGCAGATCCTATGAACATAATGAATAAAGGGTCGCCAAGTTTCCTCAAATTTAAGGGATGTATCGAATGTCTGACTTCTTACTTTCTCTAAACTTAAACAAGACATAACGGAAGAAAGCCCAAAAAAGACAGTAGGTGGATTAGAAACCTTCCATTTGAGCAAAATGGCTCTCCTAGCCAATGAAGTAGTAAAAGCTATCATCCGTAAAGTGGAAGCAGGAATATCTCCTGCTTCCGATGGAATAATTCCAAAAATTGCTGTTAATAGGTTCAGTTGTCGATCCAAATTCAAGACTTTATCCAAAGTTTTAAAGACTTCGTTCCAAAAATTATCTAATTTGATACAAGAACGTATGTGTTAAAGTAGCCACCTCAATATTACATCTATCACAAACAGGATTAATATTGGAAAAAATAGTGGCTAATTTATCTTTTGACATATCGCACAATGCACTACCTTAAACTTTATCAAGGAATGATGGGCGCAAATAGAATAAGTATTTACCAAATAAAAAATTTTATCCCATTGATTATCTGAAAGAGACTTCTGAAACTCTATTTCCAACACAGCTTTAATTTTATCATTTGCTAACATACGGAAATTCAATAGCCATTTATAAATTCTAGCTATCGGTCCTTTATGAAATGGTTTGACCTGAAAAAGAGTATCAATAATATTAGGTGAATAAGCCAAGGGGAAATCTGGAAGCAAACTACGTATAAAATTCCTAATTTGGAAATATCTAAAAAAGTGTACATTAGATAGATCATATTTATCCACTATCTGAGTAAAAGACATTCAACAGTTGTCCTTGAATAAATCTAAAAATGATACCATTCCTTTGAATTTCCAAATTGAAAAGGTCTGACCAAAAATTAAAGGTTTCAAAAAATAGTTAAGATGAATTTTACCAGAAAGAACAAAATTATTAAAATCAAAGGATCCACGAAACTGAAACCAAATTCTTAATGTTTGTTTAATAATAGAATTAAAGTCTCAACTACCAATCTTAGAAAGCAAAAAAGGAAGAGGAGCTCCCAGTAAAGAGGCCATAGAATACCCCTGCACTGAGTTTTTCTCCAGATGTACCCATAAGGGGCAGTGTGAGTATTAATTGCCGAGTAGTACATTCTAAAGTTTGGCAAGGCCACACCACCATTTTTTTTTTAATTTCTGCAATAAAGGTTTACTCAATCCAAATAAAAGATAAAATTTTAGAGTCTAATCTATCAAAAAACAGCTTAGGAATAAAAGAGGGGATTGCTTGAAATACATATAAAAACTTAGGTAACACTATCATTTTAATAGCGTTAATACGGCCAATTAATGATAATGTCATAGGAGACCATTTAGAAATTACTTGTTGCGTGTACTCAATTAATGGAAGAAAGTTATATTTATACGAGTCATTAAAATTTTGGGTGATTCTAATACCAAGATAAGTGAAATTATTTTTAGCAATACTAAAAGGAATTTGGTCACATTGGTCAAAATAATTGTTAATAGAAAATTTTATGCAAATTCAATTTATATCCAGAGAAACTACTAAATTCAGAAAATATAGATAACATAGCAGGAATAGATTTCTTGGGATCTGAAATATAAACTAACAAGTCATCTGCATACGATGAAACCTTATGCTCTTTATCTCTTCTCTTAATACCTAAAACCTCATTGGAGTCCCAAAGAGCAATAGCAAGAGGTTCTAGAGCCAGGTTGAATAACAACGGACTAAGAGGGTAACCCTGCCAGGTACCTCTGTATAACCTAAAATAAGAAGATTTTTGATTGTTTGTTATAACTGCCGCCATAGGGGTTGAAAAATCAGCTTAATCCAGGAAATAAAACCAGGACCAAAATTAAATTCTTCTAAAACCTGAAATAAATAGGGCAATTCTCCCCTATCAAAGGCTTTCTCTGCATCAAGAGAAACAACACATTCAAATTCTTTAGATGGAGAGGAATAAATAATGTTCAATAATCTCCAAATATTAAAATATGAGTATCTACTCTTAATAAATCCAGTTTGGTCTTTGGAAATACCTTAGGTAAAATATTCTCAAGCCTGTTAGCCAAAATCTTAGAAAGAATTTTAGAATTCACATTTAACAAAGAGCTTAGTCTGTAAGAGACACATTCAAATAAGTCTTTTCCTTTTCTGGGAATTAATGAAATTGATGCCTCATAAAAAGTTTTTGGGAGGGTCCCAGAGGATATAGATTCAGTGAAAATTTGCAATAGATGAGGTGTAAGGATATCCATAAACGTCTTAAAAAATTCTACTGTAATTCCATCTGGTCCTGGAGCTTTGCCTGATCAAAAAGAAGATATAACTCTTGCTATCCCCTCTCAATTAATGGGTGTAATTAGAGTGTTCATATCTTGGGTAGAAATTTGGGGAATATTTAATCTTAGTAGAAATTTATTCATAGAATAGTGTTGCCTGGGAAATCAGATTTATAGAGATTAGAGTAAAAGTCCAAAAAACCTTATTAATTTCCTGACAATCTGGTGTTTCAATTTTATCAGATCTTCGTATTTTCAAAATCTGCCTTCTAGCCATAGTTGCTTTGAGTTGAGCAGCTAACAATTTACCTGATTTATCTCCTTGTATATAAAATTGACTTTTCAATCAAAGGATGCTGCTCATTGGGATAAGTCAATAGCAGGTCATGCTGGGTTTGAAGTTTCACCCTTTCCTTTTATAAATCTTCAGTATGTGATACTGAATAAATTTTATCTATTTGTTTAATCCTGTTAGTAAGCACTAAAAGATCCATTTTAGTTTTCCTTTTTAAAGCTGCTGAATATGAGACTATCTGTCCCCTAAGAAAAGATTTCATTGTATCTTAAATAATCAAATTTGTCATACCCTCTGTTGTATTTAATTTAAAAAATAAAGAAATTTCCTCTTTTATAAAACTTAGAAATGTAGAATCATGAAGCAATGGAGAATTGAATCTCCACTGAACTACTTTCTGTGTGTTATCAGAAAACTTCAGTGTGAGTTTCATAGGTGCATGATCCAACAATGGAATAACATCATACGCACAATTAGCAACAAAAGATACCAATCACATATCTAACAGAAAATAATCAATTCTTGAATATTTATGATGTACATGTGAAAGAAATAAAAATCTTTATCTTTAGGATGTAAAAATCTCCAAATATCTAATAAGCCATATTCTGGTAAAAAGGAATTAATACATGTTGCAGCCTGATTAGGAAGGCACGGATTCGTTGTTGATCTGTCCATCAAGGGATTAAGACAACAATTAAAATCACCTCCCATAATCAACTTATATTTATTTAAATTCAGCAACGCAGAGAATAACCTCTTTAAAAATTCAGAACTGTCTACATCAGGTGTGTACACACAAACCAGTGCCACCTTTTGACCACATAACAAACCAGTAACAATTAAGTATCTTCTAATTGAATCAGTAACAGTATTAAAATTTACGAAAGAGACTTTAAAATTAATAAAAATAGACACCCCTCTATTTTTCGATACTGAGAACCCTTCCAAATTTTTTTTTAAAAACAGTTTTCATCTTCCCTACCAATGTGGGTCTCCTGCACAAAAATAATATCAGCTTGAAATGTTTTCAATTACTTAAAAATCTTTCTACACTTAATAGATTGATTCAAGCCATTCAGATTCCAGGAAATTATATTAATTTTATTAACATCCATATTGAGACTTTAATTTAGGGATTTATAAAATAAATTAGTGCACCAAAGTAAACCAAACCCGCAGGGAAAAACAAATTATCAGTTTGATCAGAAAGAAAAAAAGCAGCATGATTGACAGGAAACTCTCTCAGAACTACCCAGTTGAAGAAACCTAAACTAATATCTCCACCCCTCTCGCCCCACAAGCCAGAAAACAAACCATCCAATAGGCAGATGGTATGTTAATCTAAACACCCTAAATTCCTGTCTCTAAATGGCAGACTCAATTTTTTAAAACTAAGTTATATACTGACACCACTGACTAAAGACACAACATCAGATAAAAAGAGAAAAAAAAGAAAAGTTCCAAATATTGTAGTATTATGTCTAACAGAGGTTAAAACGGAGTTAACAGCAGCCAATTTAAGTTTGTTTAACAAAAATTAAACATTCAAAAAAGAAGTATCTAATGAAATAATATGACACAACTAATATTAAACTTACAGATTTTGGAAAAAGGAGGAAGAGAGAAAAAAAATAAAACTGCCAAATGATGTCTGAGCCAAGAATAAATGTAAATTGAACTTTGACAATTCAGCTGAAAACAACTCTCAGCTGAAGATTGTAATCAATATTATCACTAATAGATGTTAGCATGTATTTAACAGTGGCCATCTTAAATTCATTTAATAAAGATTGATCATTAATTCAGAAAAGATAGATTCAAGCAAATAAAATGTTACTCATATTAAATTCATACAAATCTTAAAGAAAGAAAAAAGTAGAAGAGTCTAACCGATGGTTATACAGACCTAGGGCATAGATTAAACTTTCAACAAATCAACTACCAATGATTGACAGCTAAGGATTAAAAGTTAGAGTTGCTTGCAGGACAGCAGTGTTGGAGTAGCTTCGAAGACAGCTTTAAACTGGTTGAGAAACTCTCACGCCTCCTCAGGAGATTCAAAACGTTTTGGACGAGCGTTAGGTGGAGAAGTTATCAAACGGGCAGGATACCTTAGCGATGGATGAAGGGTTTTCTTATACAATTCTGCCATCACAAGCCGATATTTTATTCTTTCTGCATATACCTCAAGGGTAAAATCTTCAACTATATGAAATTCCACACCATTATAAGTTAGTTTCCCCCACTTCCTGGCATCTCGAAGAATTGCTTCTTTAGTAGCAAAATAGTGTAAACACAAAATTACCGTGCAGGGTTTCATCTCCACTGATGACTTGGGGCGAGAAATTCAGTGCGCCCTATCTATTAGTGGAGAGGTTTCGAGTATCTCACTAAAAAGTGAGTGTAACATGGTTGTAAAAATCTTCAATGGCTCAGCGGTTTCCATATTTTCAGGCAAACCCAGTATGCGTTATTTCATCCTTTGGCTCTACTTTCCAGATCAATCGGTTTCTTCTTAATTCTTGATAATTCCGAAGAAACTTCAGCAATTCTCTTTTCCATGGTAGAGAACTTTAATTTCTGTTCTTTAATCACTGGATGTAGTGCCTCCTGTTGCCTTCCAATTTTATTAGTATTCATTTTAAGCGTTTGATATTGAGATTCCAAATTCCTCAAAGACTCCTGGACGGCAGAGACAGTTAATTCAAGCTTTTCATTAGCTTTCGTCAGTTTATCAATTTTAGAGTTCACCATTCCAATTTTAGTGTTAGTATCTTGCATCAAAGAAAACATTCTTTCAGGAGTATAGGCTTCTTCTGCCTCCCTTGTAAGTTCAGTTTGTTCAGTTTCACAAATGATTTTATCACGTCTTAATTCTTTTCCAGATTGAGTTCCAGCATCATAATTAAATCAAAAATCCTTCACTAAAAGTGATAAATCTTCAAAGTTTAAACAAAAGTAGCATTGGAAGCAAGATTGTAAAAAGTTGGAGCAGAGCCAACAAGCTTCTTACTCCATGAGCTGCCAAGAAGAGACTACTGCCCTGCACTACACCTCAATAACAAACACAACATGCAAATTCAATTTACAAATGCTGAAAATTTGCTCTAAAAATTGCTTTAAATTTGAATTTAAATGACATCCATCATTCCATAGTGGGGATACTTCATAGATTATTGAAAATAGCAGAAGCTGCAAGTCTGCTGCAATAAAAATATGAACACTCTGAAGGTCAGTCAGTATCTGTGGAAATAGAAACAGAGTTAATGCTTCAGATTGAAAAGCCCTCATCAGAAAATGTGTAAACAAGTTACCTTTAAGTTCCAAACTAAGAGGATTGGGAATGATGGACAAGACAAAGAGAATGTATCTGATAGAGGCAATTCCAATGTTTATGCAGGATTTTGGTTAACAGAGCAATGAGGATAGATCAAAGCAAAATGGGACAGTTAAAATGGTGAAGTCCAGCTCAGCTGTTGCTGAAACCAGAAGCTAAAGCAAAATGGTGAAAATCTCCAGGCTCATCAAGCATTGCCTATGCAAAGAGAGATACTGACTTGTTGTTGCAGATGGATAACCTTATTGGTCTGACCTGGCATAAACTTAAAAAGTTGTTGAATTTCGCTGAAATATGAATGGATGGTAAATAAGCTGCAGTTCCTTTGGTTTTTGATGTGCCTTGTTGGTATGGTGCAAAAAAACTGGCACTCAGGACTCTCTTCCTATTTAGACCTTCTACCTCAGTTCTTTTTCCATTACATTGGTGACTATATTTGTGCAGTTTCATGTGCAAATACAGAACCTGGAATTTTCCTGACTTCTGCTACCAATTTCACATCCATTTCTGACTTCTCTCTTTCCTTTTCTGGATTTCTCTTTTCCCTATTTCTGATCTCCACTTTGAGTCCAGCATCTGCCACAGTTACCTTAACTACGGTTTCCTGTAGTGACTCCATTCCATTCATTCAGTTCCTCCACTTCATTTCTATCTGCTCTGATAATGACACGCTTTCTACACCAGAGTCACCAAAATGTTCTCCTTTCTCCTGAATCAGGCAATTCCCTTTATTGTAACTGACAGAGCCTTCAATTACATCTCATCTTTTTCCCACACCATTCCTCTCACCCCCTCAGCACCTGACTAGAGAAAAATAGGGAATCTTGGTCCTCAACTTCCACCCCGCTAGCCTGCACTTTCAACAGATCATCCTTCACAATTCTTCTCTGACATTTCTACCACCATTCATCTTCGAGGTCCATTTAAACAATTAAAGGCTCATTTGTCTCCATTCCCCTTCTCATGGCAATTCCCCATGCAATCATAAGAGATGCAAAGCTAATTTTACTTCATCTTTCTCAACATCAAAGGATCTAAAGAGACCCTCCTGATAGAGTAGTGTTTCAGTTGCACTTCTGATCTGGAGTATTTCATTTGGTAATTAATATGTGGTCTCCTCCACATTAAACATAGATTGGCTGAACACTTTCCAGGGTACCTCCATTGCGTCCATAGTTGTCTCCTTTTTTCCCCCAACCCCTGGTTGAGTTTAAATATAAGCTTCATTCTTTTTGTGTGTTGATCAGGAGAAAATTACAAGGAATTTCTAGTTCTGTTCCATTTTTGCCTCAGTTACACAGGAATATAATAGGGAAAGATGAATTTAAAGTTCCTTTACCTTTTCGATAAACTCAGATAAATAAGAAAAATGCCTAATGTGTCGATTATACTAATTTTATGATGTGACTAATCTATTTAATTATTAAATCAAGGGATTATCGTAGAAGTGTGAATGGAAAACTGCAAATAAACCTATCCATTGCTCTGCTGGGGGTGTACATCACCTTTCTGTCTGGGGCAATAAACAGTTCCTGGGCAACAACTGAACCTGAGAAATCCAGCGAGAATCCAAAACCAAATGATGAAAAATTTAAAAGCCCTTTCTGTACGGCAGCAACATTTCTTTTACATTTCTTCCTTTTGGCTTCCTTTGCCTGGATGTGTGTACAAGGAGTTGCATTGTATAGTTCATTTAATCGCATCATTCAGCAACTGGAGACAAGCTACTTTCCCAAAGTGGCAACAGGCGTGGCATGGGGTAAGAAGCTGTTGCACTCTACTTGTATTAATTATATAACAATTGCTAATGAACATTACTTTTCAGAGTTCAAAATCTAAGCAATAAGAAAAATCAAAAATTCAGAACTCTAATTTCTTGTCTGATAGCTTAACAATTGTGCTCATGAATCATCTTCTCAACTTACCTTACAATATCCAGATTTCTCTGTGTGGTCATCTAATTTTCCAGCATTCATCCTTCTTCCTACAAAATACTCTTCACAGTTACTGTAATAAAGTTCAACACAGTAGCAGGCCCTTCAGCCCATCTAATCCATGTCAAAACCATTGAAATTACCTACTCCTATCGTCCTGCGCCAGAACCATAGCCCTCCATATCACTATGATCCATGTACTGTACCTATCCAAACCTCTCTTAAACATTGAAATCAAGCTCACGTGCATCATTTGTGCTGGCAGCTCATTCCACACTCTCACAACCCTCTGTGAAGAAATTTCCCCTCATATTCCCCTTAAACCTCACCTTTCACCCTTAATCTGTTACCTCTGGTTGTGAAACCCACCCAATCTCTGTGAAAAAAGCCTGCTTGCACTTGCCCTATCTAAACCCCGCATAGTGCTGTACACCTCTGTCAAAATTCCACTCAGTCTTCTAGGTCTTAAAGAATACAGTCCCAACCTATTCAGTCTTTCTTTATGACTCAGGTCCTCCAGACCTGGCAACATACTTGTAGATTTTCTCT
Source organism: Hypanus sabinus (assembly GCF_030144855.1). Taxonomy (NCBI): domain Eukaryota; kingdom Metazoa; phylum Chordata; class Chondrichthyes; order Myliobatiformes; family Dasyatidae; genus Hypanus; species Hypanus sabinus. Next base: position 39,057,186 of record NC_082707.1, read on the forward strand.
GCACTCTTTCAATCTTGCTTACATCTTTCCTGTAGGAAGGTGACCAAAACTGCACACAATACTCCAAATTAGGCCCCAACAACATCTTATACAACTTCAACATAACATCCATCTTCTGTACTCAGTACATTGATTTATAAAGGTCAATGTGCCAAAAGCTTTCTTTACGACCATTATCTATCCATGACACCACTTTCAATGAATTATGGACCTTTCTTCACAGATCCCTTTGTTTTACCACACTCCTCAGTGTCCTACCATTCACTGTGTAAGATCTGTCCTGGTTGGGCCTTAAAAAGTACAAAACCTTGCACTTGTTTGAATTAAATTCCATCGACCATTTTTCAGACCATTATTCCAGCTGATGCAGATCTCTCTACAAGCCATGATAGCCTTTCTCACTGTCCACTACGCCCCCAATCATGGTGTAATCTGCAAATTTGCTGATCCAGCTAACCATATTATCCTCCAGATCATTGATATAAATGACAAACAGGAAAGGACCCAGCACCAATCCCCGTAACACATCACTAGTCACAGGCCTCCAGTCAGAGAAGCAACCCTCTACAACCACTGTCTGGCTTCTTGACTGGCCTTCCATGTGGGATCTTGTCAAACGCCTTACTGAAGTCCAGGTAGACAACATCCACTGCCTTGTCTTCATCCACTTTCCTGTATGTGTAAAATTTTATTATCACACCTGCCTGCTTAGTTCCTCTAGCATTTTGTGTGTGTTGCTTGGATTTCCAGCATCTACAGATTTTCTCTTGTTTGAAGTTCTCTGTTGTTTACTACATTTCTGAGCTTCATTTCATCAGCATATGGTCTGTATTCTAATTGCATACCAGAATGTTATTTTGTTATTTGTTCACAATGCATTAATGATGCATCCTTTAAATCCTTGTCATATAGTTCTGTGATGTGCACATGTAACTAACTTTTATTGAAACGTGTTGCTGCTTGGTGAGAATTGATGACAATCCATGGTTTCACACATATGTGTATAACCATCAGTGTTATATTAAGTATTTGGTAGAGATCAGGACCACACTATAACCAGGGACCCATTATGTTTGAGGGAGCAGGATAAACAGGAGCTTTGTGTGGCTGAAGGCACATTGTAATCAAGGCTTAGTGAATTAGGGAGAACACCACAATCAGGGCGCCAGTGTGTCAGATGGAGTGTGGGAATTTGGGAGTCCCGGTGAATTACAGGATGTATGGACACTGGGGATCCCAATGAAGCAGAGATAATGCGGGAAATGGGAGTCCCAGAGAATCAGAAAGAGTGTGGTATCAATACCCATTGGGTCAGATGTCAAATCACTGGGATTTCTGAATAATCAGACAGCAGATTATTGGCATTTACTGATCTGGCTCAGTCCTGAAGCAAGGGCTATCAGGTAGAGTTTGTGCAATCGACTTATGACCAATTTCACTCAGGCTGGTTTCTTTCCACATCCAGAAAGGTGTGCTGAGAGGTGAATTGCCCACCTTTTTTTTACACTTTTGTGCTGGTAGGTAGCAAAAGGATTATAATGGGAGGCTACTGGGCTAATGAGAGAGGAAAAGTTGCAGGAGCACGGAGGAATGAGATGAGGGAGAACGGAATGGATGAGCTTGCTCTGCTTGGAGCCAGCATGGTCTTGGTGGGCTGAATATGTGAGAAGATGTAAGAAATATACATTGCCTGAGTACATTGATGTTGTTTTGCTCTTATTATCTTACCAGTTCAGAATCCCCAAGAAACAATGCCATTTATGAAGAGTTAATGTGTGATCTGTCATTTGTAGAATCAGTATTATTAATCACCATCTGGAAAGAATAACAAGGGAGAGTAATAATGAAACTTGCTGCATTCCCAGAATAGATGCATTGTACCAACTAAACTTTTGTTCTTCTTTTAGGTGTACCAGCTTTAATTGCAATTATAACAATTGGCGCAACATATTCTAATAAGTACAGACAAGATAAAATGTGAGTTCAAATTTAAAAACAAGGCAATGAATAATGAAGTGCCCCTTACAAATCCTTTTGGGTAGTAACTTGTTTTTGGATATTGTGTTAAAATAATTATGTTACTGAATTAAGGGCCAGCATTCTGCATCATGAACCTAGTAACTGAGTTTCAGCTTCACAACTGCAGCTGGAGGATATGAATTCAATTAATCTAATAAATATGTCATTTAAAAGAAAGTTAGTAACAAAAATCAAGTACAGATATGCTGCATTTTGGTAAAAAAAAAACACCATCATTCATTAATGTCCAATGTGAAGGTTCAGACTTATGTCAGTTCCAGGGCAGTGAAAGATGGCAAAACTCTGTCATTGCCAACGACACCCATACCTCATTAAAAAAACCCTTTGTAGTTCACATTCGTGATAATGATAACATCTTCTTGGTCTTGAGCATTTTCCTAGAAATTAACTTCATGGTGGTTCCGTTACAAATGTTTTGCCACTCATATTTCTTCTCATCTTTACTTGAAAATAAAAGTGAGAGAATCAAATTAATGAGCTTATCTAGGCTATTATGATAAACAATTGCACAGGTATTAGTAAATATAAGTTTTACCAAGTTCAACCTAAATTCTTCATACACACCTGGTTTGACCGACTATAGGTGATTGCCACTGAGATGCTTTCTCACTATTTTGTAGCATATTGTCAGTGATAATAACCCTGATTCTGATTCAATAAAGATGGGGGTAAGATTGGTGGGGGGTGAAAAATATTTAGCTCGCAAAGGTTTTCTTTGGCTGAGCAGTAGAAACAGATAATAGTCGTTATACTATGCTGCTAATCACTAGCGTGCATTGAATCCTATTTACCTGTTCAAGGTCCAACATGCAAACAAACTCAACGAAATCGGAGGTCGCCCCCTCCCCTTAAAGAGGTGTTTGGAGTTTACAGCTCAGAGCACCACCTGGTCCTGTGTTCTCATCTGGCAAGAGTGATACCTTTACTGAGAAGGCTAAAAAGCTCTAGTACAGCCCCGATGATGGTAGGAGATGCGTATGCAGTGTCACTAGAGGTCACATACACGAATGGAGTGGCAATGGCTTGGCTTTTTCTTTGCCCAGTGATCTTTGTATCTGTTTTCAAGATGAATGAATTAATTTGAAGTCAAGTCAAGTCAAGTCACTTTTTATTGTCATTTCAACCATAACTGCTGGCACGGTACACAGTAAAAACGAGACAACGTTTTTCAGGACCATGGAGCTACATGAAACAGTACAAAAACTACACTGAACTACGTAAAAATAACACAGAAAAAAGACTACACTAGACTACAGACCTACCCAGGACTGCATAAAGTGCACAAAATAGTGATAAGCAAGACAATAGGCACAGAAGAGGGCAGTAAGTTGGTGTCAGTCCAGGCTCTGGGTATTGAGGAGTCTGAAGGCTTAGGGGAAGAAACTGCTACATAGTCTGGTCGTAACAGCCCGAAGGCTTTGATGCCTTTTCCCAGAAGGCAGGAGGGAGAAGAGTTTGTATGAGGGGTGCGTGGGGTCCTTCATAATGCTGTTTGCTGTTTGCGTGTAGTGTAAATGTCTGTGATGGCGGGAAGAGAGACCCCGATGACCTCACTATCTGCTGCAGGGTCTTGCGATCCGAGATGGTGCAACTTCCGAACCAGGCAGTGATGCAGCTGCTCAGGATGGTCTCAATGCAACCCCTGTAGAATGTGATCAGGATGGGGGGTGGGGGGTGGACTTTCCTCAGCCTTCGCAGAAAGTAGACACGCTGCTGGGTTTTCTTTGCTATGGAGCTGGTGTTGAGGGACCAGGTGAGATTCTCCGCCAGGTGAATACCAAGAAATTTGGTGCTCTTAACAATCTCTACCGAGGAGCCATCGATGTTCAGTGGAGAGTGGTTACTCCGTCCCCTCTTGAAATCAACAACCATCTCTTTTGTTTTGTTCACATTCGGAGACAGATTGTTGGCTCTGCACCAGTCCGTTAGCCGCTGTACCTCCTCTCTGTAAGCTGACTCGTCATTCCTGCTGATGAGACCCACCACGGTTGTGTCATCAGCGAACTTGATGATGTGGTTTGAGCTGTGTGTTGCAGCACAGTTGTGAGTCAGCAGAGTGAACAGCAATGGACTGAGCACGCAACCCTGGGGGGGCCCCATGCTCAGTGTGATGGTGTTGGAGTTGCTGCTCCCGATCCGGACTGACTGAGGTCTCCCAGTCAGGAAGTCTAGGATCCAGTTACAGAGGGAGGTGTTAAGGCCCAGTAGGCTCAGCTTTCTAATCAGTTTCTGAGGGATGATTGTGTTGAATGCTGAACTGAAGTCTATGAACAGCATTTGAACGTATGTGTCTTTTTTGTCCAGATGGGTTAGGGCCAGATAGAGGATGGTGGCAGTGGCATCATCTTTTGAGCCGTTGGGATGGTACGTGAACAGCAAGGTGTCCAGTGAGGGGGGCAGCAGGGTCTTGATCTGCATGGAGGGGAGGAATTACACTGACATTGTTGAGCTAAACTTTTTCTAAGCTTCCTTGAAACTTTACTGAATATTACCATAACGTAAAATTTTATTTTGATATGTCTGATTACCATTGTTCACTTTAAGTGTGAATGTTTCACTTTCAGCTGCTGGCTTGCTATACCCCGCGAAGGAGGCAACCTTGCTAGTGGAGAGAATGTGCTATTGTGGGCATTCTTACTTCCAGTCTCTTTGATGCTACTAGTGAACATGGTGATCTTTGGATTGATCATGTCCAAAATGATCTGCAACCAGAAAAACCTGAAGGCATACAGAGGGTAAGGCTCTGAGTGATGTCACTTGGAATTACAGAACATTGAACAGTACATTTGGAACACAATGTTGTGCCAATTGTGATGCCAAGTTATACTAAATCTCCTCCTCCTGCATATATTCCATATTCCTCTATTCCCTTCATATTCATGTGTCTACCTGAAACTTTTAAACTCTGCCAAACTACCTGCTTCCATTACTACCCATCAGAGCCTATTCCCATTGTAACCAAACTACCTGCTTCCACTGTGATTTAAAACAAAACCTTGTCTGTCTCATCACCTTTAAACTTCTCCCATCTAACCTTAAAAACACGGTCTCAGTTGTTTTGGCATTTCTACCCTAGAGAAAAGATTCTCTCATAAGTATAAAAACTTCTATTGGGTTTTTCCCCAGCCTCTGATGCTCTAGGAAATAAACCTAAGTTTATCCAACATTTCCTTATTGTTCATACCCCCTAATCTGCTACCATTTCATAATCTCCACATCCTTCTATAACAGGGTGACAAGAACTGCACACAATGCTCCAAGTGCATTCTGACTAAAGGTTTATATAGCTGCAGTATTATTTCCTTACTTTTATACCCAACACACTACTAATGAAGGCAATCATTGCATCTGGAAAAGTTAGAGGATTGGGAAGCTTTTAGAAACCAACAGAAGGCAAATAAAGAGCCATAAAGAAAGAAACGATGAAATCTGAAAGTAAACTACAAATGTAGTCAATAATATGAAAGAGGATATAAAAAGGTTTTAGATGAGAGTAGGTATTGGACTGCTGGAATGATAGTAATGGGAGACAAAGAATTGGCGGATGAACTTAAGTTTTTACATCAGTCTCCACTGTGGAAGACACTGGTAGAATGCCAGAAATGTGACTGGGTTAGGGGGCAGAAGTGAATATCTTTGTGCGTGGGAAGGTCAAAAGTCTGAAGTAGGCAATTTACCCGACCAGATGGACTACACCCCAGGGTTCTGAAAGAAGTAGCTGAAGATATTGTGGAGGCATTAGTAATAATCTTTCGAGAATCGCTATATTCCAGAATGGTTCTGGAGGACTGGAAAATTGAGAATCTCACTCCACTCTTTAAGAAGTGAGGGCAACAGAAGAAAGGAACTCCTGGCTTCAGTGGTTGGGAAGATGTTGGGATTCATTATTAAGGATTAGGGTTCAGAGTACTTGGAGGCAAGTGACAAAATAGGCTAAAGTCTCCATGTTTTCCTTAAGGGGAATAAAGGAAACCTTTTTTGGTTGGCTGCCAGTATCAAGAGGTGTTCCACAGGGATCGGTATTGGGACAGCTTCTTTTCACGTTATATGCCAATAATTTGCATGAAGGAATTTGCGGCCAGATTTACAGACGATACAAAGATAGATGGTGTTGAGGAAGGAGGTTGTCAACAGAAGGACTGAGCCAGACTGGGAGAATGTAGTGTAGGGAAGCATATGTTCATGCGCTTCCATATAAGGAATAAAGGAGTGGACTATTTTCTATTTTATGGAAATGAGGCAAAGCAGCAGCAAGGTCATGAACCCCAGGCAAATTACAGAACAGGAGGTATTAGCTGTCTTGAGGTACATTAGGGTGGATAAATCCACAGGGCCTCAAACAAGGAGTTCCCTCGAACTGTGGGAGGCAAGTGCAGAAATTGCAAAGATCCTAGCAGAGATACTGAAATCATTTTTTTGTGACAATCCTCCAGTAGACTGGAGGATAGATAATGTTGTTCTGCTATTTAAGAAAGGCTCTAAAAATAAAGCAGCAAATTATAGCTGGTGAGTCTAACATCAGTAGTGGCAAGGTTATTGGAAGATAGCCTAAGGGCTGCATATATGAATATTTGGAAAAACATGGGTTGATTATGGATAGTCAGCATAGTTTGTGCGTGGAAAGTCATGTCTAACCAATCTTATAGAGCTTTTTGAGGAAGTTGCTAGGAAAGTTAATGAAGACAAGGCAGTGGACTTTGTCTACATGAACTTCGGTAAAGCATTTGACAAAGTCCAGCATGGGAGGTTGGTCAAGAGTTTTCAGTCGCTCAGCATTAAAGATGACGTAGTAAATTGGATTAGACAATGTCCTTGTGGGAGGAGCAAGGGTGAAGTTGTAGATTGTTGCCTCTCTGACTGGAGACCTGCTGCTGGGATCAGTGGTGGGTCCATTGTTGCTTGTCATTTATATGAACAATCTGGATGATAATGTGGTAAACTGGATCAGCAAATATGCAGATGACACCAGGATCGAGGGTGTAGTGGTTAGAGGGGAAGAATATCAAAGCTTGCGGTTGGATCTGGACTAGCTGGAAAAGTGGGCCAATAAACGGCAGATGGTAAAGGTATTGCGCTTCAGAAGGGCGAACCAGTACAGTGATTGGTAGGGCATTGAGGAGTGCAGTTGAACAAAGGGATCTGGGAATACAGGTCTATAATTCATTTAAAGTGGCAAGACAGGTAGATAGGGTCGTAAAGAAAACGTTTGCCATTTTGGCCTTCATAAATCAAAGTAATGAGTAAAGGAGATGGAATGTTGTGTTGAAGTTGTATAAGATGTTGGTGAGGGCTAATTTGGAGTATTGTGTGCAGTTTTGGTCACCTACCTACAGGAAAGATGTAAGTAAGTTTGAAAGAGTGCAAAGAAAATTGACAACAGTATTGCTGGGACTTACAAGGGAAGATTGAATAGGTTAAGATTTTATTTCTTGGAATGTAGAAGATTAAGGGGAGATTTGATAGAGATATACAAAATTATGAGAGGTGTAAATGCAAGCAAGCTTTTTCCACTGAGGTAGGGTGGGACTACAATCAGAGGTCATGGGTTAAGGTGAAAAATTTAAGTCGAACGTAAGGGGAAACTTCTTCACTCAGAGGGTCATAGGAGTGTGGAATGAGCTGTCAGTGCAAGTGGTGCATGTGAGCTCAAGTTCAATGTTTAAGAGAAATTTGTTTAGGACCATGGATGGTAGGGGTATGGAGGGCTCTTCTCTGAAGATGCAGTTTGACAATGGGAGTAGGAGTTTAAATGCCATTAGCATGGGCTAGATGGGCCAAAGGGCTTGTTTATATGTTGTTTCTCTATGACTAGAATACAAAAGCCAAGGATGAAATGCCACTTTAAGGCATTGTCCAGAATATTGAAAGGCCTAGATAGAGTGGATATGGAGAGGATGTTTCCTATAGTCTAGGAATGGAGGGCACAACCTCAGAATAAAGGGGTGTCCATTTAAAGCAAAAAGGAGGAAAACATTTTAGCCAGAGGTTGGTGGATCTGTGGAATTCATTGCCACAGTTGGCTGTGTAAGCTAAATCACTGGGTATATTTAAGACAGAGGTTGATAGGTTCATGATTAATCAGGATGTCAAAGGTTACGGGGAAAAGGAAGAAGAATGGGGCTGAATGGAATAATAAATTGGTCAGGATGGAATGGTAGAGCTGACTCAATGTGCCAAATTGCCTAATATTGCCCTGATTGTATGTCTGATGGTCTTATGTGCTTTTTTTTCCACCATCTTATCCTCCTGCATTGCCACTTGCAGTATATGACAGACCTGGACCCAGGATCTCTCCATTCCTCAGTGCGATTCAGAGGCCAGCATTAAATGTATTCTTTCTCCTTTCATTTGACCTCTAACACCTCACTTGCCCAGATTAAGCTCCAGCTGCCACCTCTCTGCCTCAATCTATAACACATCCAGATGTTACTGTGTTATTTGATAATCTTTTACACTGTCCACACTTGGACTGCCCTCAAATGTACCAATCCACGCATCTACATTTTCATCCAGATCATTGATGCATATCACAAACAGAGATCCCAGTACTAATCCTTGCAGAACAGAACTGATCATGGACATCCAGCCTAAATAACAGCCTTTCTCCACTACTCTCCGTCTTCTACAGAGAAGCTAGTTCTGATTCCAGACTTGCAATTTACTCTGAATATAACTCACCTTTATCTTCTAAATCAGCTTACAGTGAGGGACCTTGTCCAATGCTTTACTGAAAACCTTGAGGACTTATCTAATTTAATGATTTTCTGAAGACTCAGCCCTCCAATACGACCTCTTGTTAATCTCAAAATGTCCCAATACATCAGTATGCTCCACATTGCTTTCACTACCTTCCAAATCCTTCTCAGTAAATATTGACATTAAGTACATGTTTAGTACTTAAGAGAAGACCATAAGATATAGGAGCAGAAGTAGGCCATTCAGCCCATCAAGTCTGCTTCGCCATTCAATCATGGGCTGATCCAATTCTTCCAGTCATCCGCACTCCCCTGCCTTCATCCCATACCCTTTGATACCCTAGCTAATCAAGAACCTATCTATCTCTGTCTTAAATACACCAAATGACTTGGCCTCCACAGCCACTCATGGCAACAAATTCCACAGATTTACCACCCTCTGACTGAAGTAATTTCTCTACATCTCTGTTATAAATGAATGTCCTTCAAACCTGAAGTCATGCCTTCTTGTCCTAGAATCCCCTACCATGGGATTTGCCATATCCAATCTGTTCAGGCCTTTTAACATTTGGAATGTTTCTATCAGATCCCCCCTTATTCTCCTGAACAGAGAATACAGACCAAGAGCTGCCAGACGTTCCCCATATGGCAACCCTTTCATTCCTGGAATCATTTTGTGTCTTCTCTGAACCCTCTCCAATGTCAGTATATCCTTTCTAAAATAAGGAACCCCAAACTGCACACAATACTCCAAGTGTGATCTCACGAGTGCCTTATAGAGCCTCAATATCACATCCCTGCTCTTATATTCTATACATTTAGAAATTAATGTCAACATTGCATTTGCCTTCTGCACCACCAACTCAACCTGGTGGTTAGCCTTTAGGGAATCCTGCACAAGGACTCCCAAGTCCCTTTTCATCTCTGCATTTTGAATTCTCTTTCCATCTAAATAATAGTCTGCCCATTTATTCCTTCCACCAAAGTGCATGACCATACACTTTCCGGCATTGTATTTCATTTGCCACATCTTTGCCCATTCCCCTAAACTGTCTAACTCTCTTTGCAGGCTCTCTGTTTCCTCAACCCTACACACTCATCCACCTATCTTTGTATCATTGGCAAATTTAGCCACAAATCCATTAATACCATAGTCCAAATCATTGACATACATCGTAAAAAGCAGCAGTCATAACACCGACCCCTGTGGAACATCATTGGAAACTGGCAGCCAGCCAGAATAGGATCCCTTTATTCCCACTCACTGTTTTCTGCTGATCAGTCAATGCTCCACCCACACTATCAACTTCCCTGTAATTCCATGAGAACTTATCTTGCTAAGCAGCCTCCTGTGCGGCACCTTGTTAAAGGCCTTCTGAAAATCCAAGTACACCACGTCTACTGCATCTCCTTTGTCTACCCTGCCTGTAATTTCCTCAAAGAATTGCAGTAGGTTTGTTGGCAGGATTTTCCTTTCAGGAAACATGCTGGCTTTTGCCTATCATGTCATGTGCCTCCAGTTACTCTGTAATCTCATCCCTAACAATCAATTCCAACAACTTCTCAACTACTGATGTCAGGCTAACAGGTCTATAGTTTCCTTTCTGCTGCCTTACACCCTTCTTAAATAGTGGAATAACATTTGCAATTTTCCAGTCATGCAGTACAATGCCAGTTACTCTAATCCCAAGCATGCATTCCCTCTTTTATTGTTGAGTGCACCTACCCTTTGTTGTGTTACCCTAATATTTTCTTACTATATCTATAAATTGCCTTGGGAATCTCCTTGATCCTGCTCGCTAAAGACATTTCATGGCCTCTGTTTGGCCTACTTAATTGCCTTCTTGAACACTCCTACTATTGGCAAGGGCCAAGCCTAATTTTAGCTTCGAAAGCCTCACATTTCCTTCCTTTTCCTTCCTATCTAAATTTAGGACTTCTCAGGTCATCCAAGGTTCCCTTACCTTACTATCATTCTCCTTACCCAAGTTTATGCTGTGGCATTGAGTTCTGGGCAATCAAATCATGGGGTTCACAACCTGAGGTCCACAGGCCCCTCTGTAAATGACAGGGGTCCAGGGCATGAAAAAAGCTGGGAACCCCTAATCCAAACTAACCAATGCTTCCATCCCACTCACAATACTAATGAAGAGTTGGCAAGTGTTGAGGTCGTAATGATACTTGTGCATGGGCATTTTAAAAGTTGGAATTACAAACAAATTTAAATTATCAACGTAAAAATATTTGGAATAACATTCAGGTACCTCCTAAAAATTGCATTAATTCTATGACTTGTAGCAAGTACAATGAGCTTTCAAGTGCTTGTAACTGTATCATGGGTAACTAATGCAGTTACAAACCACTGACTAAAATCACTCATTTCATGCATAATGGAAAGAATACATGTTCCATGGCTTAATTGTGATATTTTGAGTTCATAAAATCATAAATGAACTTCAGCATTGAACAGAAAGAAAATCTTTTAGCATTACGAATGAATCATTTCTGAAAATCACCTGAAGTGCTTTGAGAACTGAATTTAACTGAAACTTATCTTTATTTTTATAGAGAATTTAAGAAAACTCTTCAAAAGAATTTTGCCATAATATTTGCTAACACGGTGACATTGGGCATCAGCTGGGTCATTGGTTATTTAATGCTTATTAACGCAACATACGAATTTTTCAGCACACTGTTTTGTATATTGAACTCTTTCCAGGTAAGGGAACTCAAAACAAATGTATTTTTAAAGTACTTTCAACCCTAGCAGTGTGTTATTAACTTCTGGCATCAACATGGAAGGTGCCAGGTTTTTGCTGGACTCTGTTTTTTCACTGACAACCAACATATCACATTTATTGCACTACAAATTACCCTGTAAAATGTGAACTACCTGGCACATTGATACCATTGGCTTTCCTTCAAATACATTTTGATTGCTCTGGAACTCAGCCAGAAGATAACAGGGTGCTCAACTTATCATAATTACCTGTGCAGCTCTGAATTTTCAAGCCATGGGTTCCTGCTCCAGTTGGAAGGCGAGGACTTGTTATACTGTTCATATACCAATAATATATCAGTCATGAGTAACTTTAGAGCCAATGCATCCTTTCGATCTAGACAAGCATAGTTGTGATCAAAAAACAAATTGCAAAGAAGATTCTGTATCTATATTCATCCCGAGTCATGCTTGAAATTATGTCAAAATTGGGATAAAAATTAGCATTGGTTCATTATTGTAATATTTACCAACACAGAATGGAAAGACTGTGTTTGTGTGCTGAACAGGAGAGGGGAGAAGAGAGAATGACCAAAGTGGAAAGGGCTTTTGATTGTGTAGGCTGCTTTCCCCAAGGGAGTGAGAAGTATAGATGAATTCAGTGGAGGGGAGCAATTCCATGTGGTCTTGTGTAAAGCAGTTGCCATACTAAGCTATATGGCATCCATACCGGATCCTTCTATTGTGCAACTGCAAAAATAGCTAAATTTGTCTAGCCTTTTGAGGAGCAGAGGCATTGGTGTGCTTTCTTGTCCATATCACCCACGCAGCCTGATCAGGAATACTTATACCTAGGAAGTGAAGCACTTAACCATTACCATCATGAATTAGCACCACTGATACAGATAGGTGCATGTAGTCCATTTCACTTCCTGGAAACAATGACCAGCTTCTTCAATTGAGAAAGCAGTTGTCATCTTGACCCCATGCTACTTGCCTCGCTACTTCTTTCTTGTACTCCACCTCATCATCATTTATCCACCCCATGGCACAGGTGTCACCTGCAAATGGAATTGAAGGAGAACCTAGCCACACAGTCATGAGTGTGTAGAAAGTATGGAGCTGAGAACAGAGCCTTGTGGGCTTTAGTACTGAGGATAATCGTGGAGGAGATTATGTCAACTGGCCTTACTGATTGCAGCCGTTGGCCAGGAAATAAAAAAGACCCATTTGCAGAGGAATGTCCAGAGTTCTTCGTCCAGGAGTTTAAAGATGAGTTTCTTTTAGAATTATCACCTTTCATGCTGATGCTTGAAGAAGCTGACATAAAAATATCCGCTTTCTGTTATTCAGACAAATTTAGGGCTGAACTTATCTGTCTTATTTCCCAATATAAACACTTGAAATTGCATTTATTAAAATAATTAATCACTGTTGCTTTTGGAAAAATTCATATCATATATAAGTGATTAACTTGATAATGTATAATCTTAAAGACTTGATGTTTGTATTTTAGGGAGTTTTAATTTTCCTCCTGTGCATGATGAACATAAAGGGATTTAGAGACCGAATGAAGCAACCACTGAAAATACTTACAAAGGAAAAACGGACCAACATCTCAATGAGCAGACTTATTGTGAAAGGTGATTAACACAACTGCTCGCAATTAATATATTTTGGACATTGCAGTAGGAGTGTATTGTTAGTGTTTTTAGAGTTTTTTCCTCAATGAACATTGTGGGATGTACTGTCTTCACTCGATATTAATACCAATTGATATTGTTGCCAGCAGGCCAGTGGTGTGGTGTGCTGTGAAGAGCAATGTTAGAGTGAAACTCCAATGCATAAAGCAAGGACATGGTAGAAACAGGAAAAATGGTGATTGAAATCAGATCACCATGGTAAAGCTACTCAAGATTGTATCCCATCTGTACTAAATGGCTAATCTTTCAGCATTAACCTGAAAAATTCAGGGCAATTTGCATAATTTGGTGCTCACAAGCAGGAACATGTTGGCAAAAATCACAAGGGTGTTTAAAAGCAATTTTCTAAATGTCTTTAAACCCCCGTTAATTGATGGGGCAAATGAATCTTGAATGGCATGAGGTGGGTGGCAGACTGCAAATGAGTAGAGAAGTCATTCTGATATCTGATGGTCGGCATGCTAGAAGCAAGTAATCAGCAAGGCAAGATTACAGTCAAAAAGTCAACCACAGCACTAGATGAAGTCTTATATTCAATGTGAAGTGTGATTTTATACCATTCTTAAAGTTGGAAATTAATTACTAAAGCTGATACTTTCAAAGCCTTATAACATTTTATTACCATTTAGATTGTTAAATAAAGCTGTTATATAATGGACCTTTGTGTATGGCTCAGTCTTTCCCATTATCTGACAAGCAAAAGTTAAGTGTATTTTACTTACAGTAACACTGCATATCTGCTATTTAAAGAGCATCCTGTCATGGTTCCGGTTGGCCGTTCTCCTTTAACACTTCTTTCTCCCTGATTATGCCCCAATTTCAGTCAATTGCTGCTAGTTTACCTAATTACCATACATCTGGCTCTCATCAGAGACTGGGAAATAAATACAATAGCCACTCTATCACAGGTTACCAGTTCATTGGTCAGTTCTCGTGTGATACTTCATTCCCTGTTCCGATTAGAACCGGTAGTTCTAAGTTCCGCTCTAGTTTCCAGACAGTCCCTGTGAATCCCGTCTTCTTGTCAAGATCCCTCTGGTTTTCTGTTCTACATTCAGATCTACGCCAGCCTCCCCAACTGAGTCGACGTGCCAGCATTTGGGTTCTCCTCCGTTGCCCCCATGTAACACATCCACGGTTCATTATTCTAGCTAATGTTTGAATCCAGCTCAGTTAGACAAGCTCATATCCCAAAAAGTGAATTTCAATCCAAAACTTTCATGTATATGTCAGTAAAGAATCACTTAAGATTTATACCTCCAGCCACTATAACGTATAGCCAGCTGGTGGTGTACTGGCTTCGCTAGGCTTCGGGGAGAGAGGTCCTGAGTTCGAATCCAGCCAGATCCCTTGCATGCTCAACCTCATTTTTAAAAAAAACAAACCTGGAGAGGGATGGGCTCCGCCAGATGACCAAGACACACCATATGATGAGCACACCAAAAAGATCAGCACAAAAAACTTGTCCCGACGACTCCACTAGGAATTAAGGGCACATGCACCACTATAATGTATCAATCAAATCAAATCAATTATAATTGTCATTCAAATCATACATGGATACAAATGAGCCAGCATTCTTCTGGGGCCAAGGAGCAAAAATATACAAGCACTTTCAAAAATATTGAGAAAGAGAATAAAACATAGTCACTTAAGAAAAGACATTTTTATTCCAAGACCCTGAGCAACAAGTCCCACAAATTGGCAGCACCAACGGGCGAGACTCAACTGGACACCATGCTACAACACAAGCCAGTGGCTTAAGGCCTAGTCCTCACTACAACTGAGGCAACACTTCTTCCTCTCTGCCTGTCTCACCACCAAGCAAGGGAAGCAGACTGCAGCAATCAATGTCCAACGTGTATGGCACAGTGCAGATCGTCTCTTTGAGTTGCCCTTAGAAAGTGAAGATAAAATATGAACTGAACCTTAGCCTGTCATGTAGTAGTCTTAATATTTGCAGCTCAGATTATTTGCGCAAATGCACTCCGCCCTTCAGCTGCAATGTCGTTTTAGGACTTAGCTATTTTCTAGTAGAACGACACACTGCTTCAGATTCGCAGCAGTTTCTGTAGATGCTGGAAACTTTGAGCAACACGCACAAAATGCTGAAGGAACTCAATAAGTAAGGCAGCATCTATGGAAGGAAATGAGCCTTGATGAAAGGTCTCAGTCCAATGTGTTAACTGTTCATTCCCCACCATAGATGTTGCTTGAGTTCCTCCAGCATTTGTGTGTGTGTTGACCATTTCAGATTGCACTGTTCCCACAGGACTTCTCTATCTTTCTCTGTTGTGGTGTCACACAGTCTGGGAACACCAGGCTCTTCACCATATCTCAGATTCAGTTTATTGTCATTTAAAAACCACAAATGCAATGCAGTTAAAAAATGAGACAACGTTCCTCCAGAATGATATCAACAAAGCACATGACAAAACAGACTACACCAGAAAATCCACATAATGTTTGGCAATCCCCAATCCAGAGTCTGGAGAGGTTGCTGCGTATTAATATCACGCTACGTCTCAGTGCGTTCCACGGAAAGGAGCTCCAAATCCACCAGACAAAACAAGACCAAAAACTAAAGCCTGCACAAAACCACATAGTTACAACAGTGCAAATAATACCATAATTTGATTAAAAAAAACAGACCATGGGCATGGTAAAAATAGCCCAAAGATGTTAAAAGACTATAAGTTCGAAAGAAACCACCACACAGTTTCCACAAGTCCTCAGGGTCCCGATAGACTCGTCATCCCACGCAGGCGGCAGAAGGGAATACCCTTGCTATGGACTTCCACGGCACCACCCAAATCAGCCTCGCAGACACAGCACACAATGAAAGCTCTGTCGAACCCAGACTCGCAGACACAGCACTCACTGAAAGTGACCTGACCACAGGAGACTCTGAGTCTGTCAAACCCCCGAGCCAACGACCATCCCCTCCGGCACATCTTCTCTGAGCACCATCCTCTGCCGAGCGTATTAAGACACCACTGGCAACGCGATCCTGAGGACAGGGGGCCTGTTCTTCCCAGCAGAGACCCGGACCTCACAGCAGCAGCTGTGAAAAGGGCCTTTCTGGAGATTTCCAGGTGTTGCTCCATGCTCCCACGTCCATTTTTCATTAGATTAGGATTGCGCATCTGACCAACTATCAACCACCCATGCACACTAATCTCATTTTTCTTCTCTTGTCTCCATTGAATCCCTTCCACGCTAATTGATTCTTTTGCCCCACACTATACCAATACTGTACCAATTCACTATCAACCAGCAGCAGTCTTGGGACACGAGAGGAGATCAGAGTACCAGAGGGGAAATACAATTTAAGAAAGGAAGGTAGTTCAAACTTCTAACGGCCAGCACCTATGCCTGGATTGACTAATATTTGTACCATAAAGAATCCACTTGTGTCCTGGTAGGACTGAATAATGTTCCCCCAGAGCATCATGATCTTCTGAGACTTTGGTGACCAAGTAAGACTATATTCTAACAGTATAAATGCAATACATCGCTGTAGAACTGCACTGTGATCCTAAAAGGTTGCACAGTGTCCACCTGAGTGTTGGTTGTATATTGTAGGGTCTGATATTGGTGTATTATTGTCACATGTGCTAAGAAAAAGTGAAAAGCTTTAGTTTGCATGCTATTCAGCATGGTAATTCTTAATTACATCAAGGTAGCAAAAATGAAAGATGGAAGGCAGAATATAGTGCAATATAGCATAGCTACAGAGAAACTACAGAGCTTAACAGGAAGTGGGAGAAAGGGGAATGCCTGAAGTGAGAGGGATCCCAGATTAAGTTGATTGCCTTATAGCCCAATAGGTCTCTGGAGTGGCCCTTGTATTGGCAGGAGTTCCAGACAGTGTATCTTTTGCTTGTCATTATGGAACAAACCCAATATCAAAGTTTTGTAGTCCAGCCAAATCTAGTCAAGCTTGATGATAAATAACTCATTGGAGCAGGACAATTTGCCAACAATTTGCAATGAAACTTGGATCAAATGTGTGCACCAAAGAAAGCTGAATGATTTGTAATCAAGTTCATCAGGAAAGTCTGAAGTCTGGCTTCCTCTGAGATCTCAGAAGGCAGACTACAGCCTATTTAATATATTCTCTGTGTTATCTGAGAACACTGGTTAAGGTGAAGTCTGATGAAAGTATGCACTGCAGAATTAGCCATGTCTCTAGCTGAACCATCCACCAGGCCGAATGGAAAATTATCCACATATGTCCAAGTCCTTGAAAAGCAGGACCATTCTGTCTACTTTCAATTAAAAGCAGAGTGATGGTAAGTGTAAACAGAAGTATGACCAAGCAGCATTCACTCACTGTTGCCTAGTTTGAGTCCCAATCACCTTCAGCATTCTTATGAATGACCTTCTCTCCATAAGCTAATGGAAGGATGTTTGCTGACAAAAGATTTAATTCCATCTGCAACTGCCAAGAAATTGAAAAGTTCCATCTCTTTGTGCAGCATTCAGGTCTGCCTTCACTCCTTTCCCTGCTTCTTCCCTGCCACTTCGTACTGATGCTCTTCACCCACCCAATGCCTTCATTCCAATTTCTGATCTACCATCTCTTCTCCACTCTCCAAGTCCACAGGCCTCCACTTTACCAATCCTATCCCTCCCCTCACCCTCACAGGCTTTTGATCATTTTACCTGTAGTGCCATTTGATTAAAAATCTCAGTCCCACAAAACTCACATCAGAAATTTGCACCAATAATCAGGACACAGCGAGCCGACCCCCTGAGAATCACTTTCCATTTAGGGACTGGTGAGCATCAAGCAAAAAGCCCCATTTCTGCTGAATGATTAGCAGCCAAACTAATTTAACACAACGTCACATCTGAAGCCCTTTCAGAGGCTTTGTGTAGAGGGAATACTTAGAAAATACTGGAGCACGGTATATAAATGCTGTAACTTATTTTCCCTGCTAAGGATGGAACAATGTGATAACTTTGTTTTGAATGTTTCAATGGCCACATCAGCATTGTTGTCACTTATCCTGCCAGACCTTGAAACTCAAAACAGGCCAAGGAGAAGGAGAAGTGGGATTTTCAGAAACAACCCTGCTTACTATGGGTTTCACAGTGGGAGGAGACTGCTGAGAAGGGCAGATCACAGAAGACCAGAGTATATGGGCAGGATTAGCTTCCAAACTAGTATTTCAGGAGATATGGGCTGTTGTGTCAGTCATATAATTGTGGCCAAGAATAGAGAAGTCCACAGACTGCTGAACACAGTGCTAATGCTTTATCAGTAACCATTAACATTCTCAACTTCTTTGCATATCATATATTTCAGAGTTCTTTCAATGTACCTGCAAGTTTCGGCAAATAGAAACACACAAAGATTTCTTTCCTTAGGTGGTCTCTTAAAGTTTAAGGAGGAGTTGCTTCCACTCTAATTTTGTGGATTCATCAGTGACTGAGGAAGCCAATGTTTGCACTAACAATCTTCCAGAGATCAGGCAAGTATTGGCCAATGCGGTGACTGAAGAGGAAGTCTGCTCCTTCTGTTGTGAATGGAAGATACTTGATGCCTGACTTTGAAGTTCTCAGCACCATCCCCAATGCTCCCTATCCATCGGAGGCTATCAGAACTTTTGCATTTTTTTGGATCCCTACAGGAATTTCCCAAAAGCAAACCATATTTAAGTTAAACATCTCCCAAACTAACCATATCACAAATTACAACGGGAGATAGAAAACGCAATGTTACAATGGTCGTGGGGGAGTTTCAATATGCAGGCAGATGAGGAAAATCATATTGGTGCTGGATCCCAAAAGGGGCAATTTCTAGAATGCCTATGAGGTGGCTTTTTAGAGCAGTGCATGGTTGAGTTCACTAGGGGATCAGCTATTCTGGATTGAGTGTTATGCAATGAACTGGAATTGATCAGAAAGATTAAGGTGAAAGAACCTTAGGGGCCGGTGGTCATAACATGATCAAATTCACCCTGAAATTTGAGAAGGAGAAGCTAAAATCAGACGTATCAGTATTACAGTGGAGGAAAGAGAATTACCGAGGGATCAGAGAGGAGTTGGCCAAAATTTACTGGAAAAGAACTCTGGAATTTCTGAAAGTAATTTGGAAGTCACAGGATTTATACATCCCAAATAGGAAGTATTCTAAAGACAAGGTGACACAGCTGTGGCTAACAAAAGAAGTCAAAGCCAACATAAAAGGCAAAAAGAGGGCAGAAACAGAGCACAAATTAATGGCAAGTCAGAGAATTTGGAATCTTGCCTGACAAATCTGTTGGAATTCTTTGAACAATAACCATAATAGACAAAGGAGAGTTGGTTGATGTTGTGTACTTGGATTTTCAGAAGGCCTTTGACAAAGTGCCATACATGAGGCTGCTTAACAAGATACCAACCCAAGGTATTACAGGAAAGATTCTAGTATGGATACAGCTGTGGCTGATTAGCAGGAGGCAAAGAGTGGTGACTAATGGTGTTCCACGGGACCTGTGATGGGACCAATACTTTTAACGTTATATGACAATGATTTGGATGACAGATTTGATGACTTTGTTGCAAAGTTTGCAGACAATACAAAGATAGGAGGAGAGGCAGGTAGTTTTATGGAAGCAGAGAGGCACAGAAAGACTTAGATTAGGAGAATAGGCAAAGAAGTAACAGATGGAATACAGTGTTGGGAAGTGTATGATCATGCACTTTGGTAGAAGAAATGAAACGGTTGACTATTTTCTAAATGGGGAGAAAATAAAAAATAACTGTGGCACAAAGGGACTTGGGAGTTCTTGTACAGGATTCCCTAAAGGTTAATTTGCAGGTTGAGACTGTGGTGAGGAAGATAAATACAATGGTAGCATTCATTTCAAGTGGACTAGAATATAAATGCAAGGAGGTAATGTTGAGGTTTATAAAACACTAGTGAGGCCTCACTTAGAGTATTGGGAGCAGTTTTGGGCTCCTTATCTTAGAAAGGATGTGTTGAACCTGGAGAGGGTTCAAAGGAGGTTCAAGAAAATAATTCCAGGATTGACTGGCTTGTCATATGAAGAGCGTTTGATGGCTCTGGGCCTGCATTCACTAGAATTCAGAAGAATTGGGGTGACCTCATCGAAACCTATCGAATGCTGAAAGGCCTTCCTAGAGTGGATGGGGAGAGGATGTTTCCTGTGTTGGTAGAGTCTAAGACCAGAGGACACAGCCTCAGAATAGAGGGGTGTCCTTTTAGAATAGAGATGAAGAGAAATTTCTTTAGCCAGAGTGTGGTGAATCTATGGATCTCATTGCCTTAGGCAGATGTGGAGGGCAAGTCTGTACAAATATTTAAGGCAGGGGTTGATAGATTCTTAAATGGTCAGGGTATGAAGGGATACAGGGAAAAGGCAGAAGATTGGGGCTGAGAGGAAAAACATATCAGCCATGATGAAATGGCAGAGCAGACTAGAGGGGCCAAATGGCCTAATTATGTTCCTTTATCTTATAGTCTTAAAGTCTTATATAAGAAGGAAATCCTAGAACTGCATCAATAACAACATTTAAAAGACATTTTGACAAGTTTACGGGTAGGAGAGGTTTAGTGGAATATGGTCTAAATGCAGGCAAATGTGCTCGCTTGGTGAGTCCCATAGTCTGTACAGAGGAGTTGGGCGTAAGAGCCTATTCCATTCTGTAATAGTCCATAGCTCTAAAGTTCATTTCATGTCAACAGCTACAGTACATTGGTATCAGACTATACCTCTAGTAATTTAGATGCTCTTTTCTTATTTAACTCCATAGGGCATATGACTGCAAGGTATCACCTCACTGATTAAAACTTTGGAATGTGTGGTTAAGATAAACAAGACCCAGGTCAAGATGGATTGAAGTAAAAATGAAGATTATACTGTAGGTGTTGAGCTATCTACCTTAATTATAGGTGAGAAAGAGGCAATGTGAACTGTGAATTACCCACAATTGAGCATATGACTACTGATAAAGTTTCACATTAGCGATCTTTGCACTATGCCCTCACTTCATTCAGTGTTTCCCGTAATCCACTGCAAATTCTTGATGCCAGGTTGTTGTGATAGTCTGCCATAATCATAGATCCCTATTGTTAAATTCTCCTGAATACCCTGAACTGTCTCAGAAGCAGAATTCAGGCAGAGGTAACGGAAACTAGAGTGGCAGCATAATCAGACTTGATTTCACTAGCCTCTTTTTAAAAAATATTTCATAAATTTGAATTTGCCTTAAAAATCACAGGATCATGGAATAGGTACAGCATTAAGGGGGTGATTTAACCCAATCCAGTTCAATCCAGTGAAAATCATTTCCCAGCCACTCCCCACAACCCAGCGATATCTGTCCTTTTATCTACATACCCACCCTTCTATTTAAGGCCATCATCAAATCCACCTCCACTTCTGCCCTGGTTGTGCAGTCCAGATCCTAAACATCTGCTTTCTGGAATGGTTCAGTCAAGAATCATTCACACTCATTTCAACTGGGTCAAAAAGTGAAGCATTTACGTTTGGAGACACAAGAGGCTACAAATGTTGGGACCTGGACCACTTGGGAATTCAGCAGATACAGACAGCAACTATGGAGGGAAAGGAACGGTTGATGTTTTGCATCAAGACCCATCATATGGACTGAAGGAAAAAGGGGCAATAACCAGTAGAAAGAGGTGGAGGGAAGGGGTGGAAAGCGAGCTAGCAGCTAATAGGTGGATCCAAGTGAGCAGAATAATAAGCAGATGGAGGGGGAAGAGCATATTGATGTCAGAAGCCAGGAGGTTAGAGGGCTGTGGAGATGGCTGCTAATTGGAGAGGACAGTGCAGTATGGAATGAAAGGAGGGAAGTAGTGAGGGTATATCAGTTGGAGGAGTGTGTGGGTGATTGTCAGCTGGAAGGAGTGGGGGGAATGGAGAGGCAGCTGACTGTGGACGTAGTAGATCAGGAGACAGGGAAAATGCACAGACGAAGACTGGTTACTGGAAGTTTGAGGTTTCAGTGTTTACATACCTCCCACTGAGAGTCAAAGGCTTCAAAGTGCATTTATTATCAGAGTATGTATACATTATGCAACCTTGTGAGCTGAATGCTCACAGGCAGCCACAAAGCAAGGAACCCGAGGGAACACAATTAAAAACAGAAAGACCAACATCCAATGCACTGAGAAAAAAAGGAAAACTCAACTCATGCGGACAACCCTTCCTAGTCACCCCACCCATTCCCCGCAACCTGGACCCAACTATCACCTGCCTGCTCTTGCTCCACTCCTTCCTTCTATCTTTTTCCAGTTAAATCCCCTCTTCCCTTCAATCCTGGTGCAGGGTGTCGACATGGAGTGTCTACAGCTGATCTTTCACAGCAAGAGAGAGAGGGGTCTGCTCACCTTGCAGGTGGTGTTTGCTCACATTGCTTGGTTGAATGGTGCATGGCACTTTAATGCACTCTCTGGTTGTGCAACATCTCAATACGGCCAAATTATGAACATTGCTTCTGACATCATCTAACCACAATAGTCATCATTTGATCAGGGTTTGATGATCTGATGCCCAAGGCATCTCTTTGTTCCATTAAGGCCCTGGTTCTCATGGCAATGATACCAGGAGAAACCTCATCTCCAGGGGCCTGTTAGTCCCTTTCATATTACAAAACACAGAAACCCTACAGCACAATACAGGCCCTTCAGCCCACAAAGTTGTGCCGTACATGTACTTTAGAAATTACCTAGGGTTACCCATAGTCCTCCCTTTTTCTAAGCTCCATGAACCTATCCAGGAGTCTCCTAAAAGACCCTATCATATCCGCCTCCATCGCTATCACCGGCAGCCCATTCCACACATTCACCACTCCCTGCATAAAAAACTTACCCCTGACATCTCCTCTGTATCTACTTCCAAGCTCCTTAAAAATGTGCCCTCTCATGTTAGCCATTTCGACCCTGGGAAAAAGCCTCTGACTATCCACATGATCAATACCTCTCACCATCTTATACATCTCTTTCAAGTCACCTCTCATCCTCTGCCGCTCCAAGGAGAAAAGGCCAAGTTCACTCGACCTATTTTCATATGACATGCACCCCAATCCAGGCCACATCCTTGCAAATCTCTTCTGCACCCTTTCTATAGTTTCCACATCCTTCTTGTAGTGAGGTGACCAGAACTGAGCACAGTACTCCAAATGGGGTCTGACCAGGGTCCAATATAGCTGTAACATTACCTCTCGGCTCTTAATCTCAATCCTACGGTAGATAAAGACCAATGCACCATATGCCGTAGCTTTGAGTGTCATATGGACTCAGACCCCAAGATTCCTGTGATCATCCACTGCCAAGAGTCTTACAATTAGTACTATATTCTGCCATCCTATTTGACCTGGTTAGCAGAGCTGGGACTTCTCTCTTTGGAGCATTGAAGAATAAGAGGGGACTTGATAGAGGTCTACAAGATTATGAGAGGCATAGATAGGGTGGATAGTCACCAATAGCAAACACCAGAGGGCATAGGTACAAAATTAAGGGAGGGAAGTTTAGGGGAGACATCAGGGGTAAGTTTTTTACACAGAGGGTTGTGAGTGCCTGGAATGACTTGCCAGGGATGGTGGTGTGGGCTAAAACATTCGAGGTACTTAAGATCCTCTTGGACAGGCACATGGATAAAAGAAAAATGGAGGGTTATGGGGTAGTGTGGGATTAGTACTTTTTTAAGGATTATATGGGTCAGCACAACATGGAGGGCTGAAGGGCCTGTACTGTGCTGTAGTTTTCTATGGTTCTATGACCTACCAAAAATAACCACCTCACATTTATCCGGGTTGAACTCCATCTGCCAATTCTCAGCCCAGTGTTGCATCCTATCAATGTCCCGCTGTAACCTCTGACAGCCCTCCACACAATCCATGACACACCCAATCTTTGTGTCATCAGCAAACTTACTAACCCATCTCTCCACTTCCTCATCCAGGTCATTTATAAAAATCACAAAGAGAAGGGGTCCCAGAACAGATCCCTGAGGCACACCACTGGTCACCAGCCTCCATGTAGAATATGACCTGTCTACAACCATTCTTTGCCTTCTGTGAGTAAGCCAATTCTGGATCTACAAAGCAATATTCCTTGGATCCCATGCCTCCTGACTTTCTCAATAAGCCTTATATTGGGTACCTTATCAAATGCCTTGCTGAAATCCATATACACTACATCTACGGCTCTTCCTTCATCAATGTGTTTAGTCACATCCCCAAAAAATTCAATCAGGCTAGTAAGGCACTGCCCTTGACAAAACAATGCTGACTATTGCTAACCATATTATGCCTCTCCAAATGTTCATAAATCCTGCCTCTCAAGATCTTTTCCTTCAACTTGCCAGCCACTGAAGTAAGACTCACTGGACTATAATTTCTTGGACTATCTCTACTACTATTCTTGAATAAGAGAACAACATCTGCAACCCTCCAATGTGTTGTGATCTGTTAATTAACTGTCCACATTGTCTGCATTTATTGGAAATAATGATATACCTCACTGCCCTAATGTTACTATGTGTGGCATGTCAGGCCTACCCTCCACCACCATTATCACTACCCTATGGGTTTCTGCAAGATCCCTGAAAAATTGCTCTTATCATTATCCACAGTAATTATTAGCCTATAGAGTAGCTAGTAATTGTAATTGCATTTCTATTCTTTCTGAAATATGAACAAATAGATTTAGTATTTTTCCTTTTAAGATATTTTTTCAATTTTCAGCAACATAATATCCTCCTTAATCAATGCAACCATTCATTATCCTTTCCTAGTTTCCCTACTTTGGTACTTTGATACTTTTTATCCAGAATATTTAGAATCTATTCTTGCCCCTTTGTTTAACAATTCTGTATAGCTAATTATGTCGGCAGCTCACCAACTTATTCAATGCACTTCTCTGTCAACATAAAAGCACTAAAATCTATCTTGAATCTGCTTCTATTCACTTTTCATCTGATGTAGATGTCACTCTTCCACAATGACCTCTCTGATTTCACATTCTACATTGTAAGTCTGAGAAATAGCACTTCATCTTTGCATGGCCACATTACAGCCCTTGGGGCCCACTACCAAATTTAACAACAACAGATAACTGCACCTTTTTTCCCCATGTCTTTCCAGAAATGTAACTTTCTGTATTGATTAGTTCCCCCCCCCCACTGTCTCCTATTTGCAGATGAACAAAAACAATTGAAAGAGGCACGCTCCACTTGCGTGAAAGAAAGCAGCGTCCATCATCGAGGACCTCGGCCTTAGGCCATGCTCTCTTCTCACTGCTGCTATTGGGAAGGATGTACAGGAGCCTTCTGTCCTGCACCATGATGTTCAGGACACCATCCAGCTCCTGAACCAATGTGAATAAACTCAACTCTGAACTGATTCCACAACCAACGGGCTCACTTTCAATGACCCTGCAACTCATGTTCTCAACTTTATTTATTTATTTTGCATGTGCATAGTTTAGTTGTTTGTCAGTCTTAGTGCATAATTTTTATTGATACTAATGTATTTCTTTGTTCTGCTGTGAATGCCAGCAAAAAAAACTCCAGGTGACTTATATGTACTTTGATAATAAATTTAATTTAAACTTTGAACTGTTTTGATCCTCCACACCAATCCTGACATTGTATCCTGAATTTTTCCTTTTTTGTTGTTCTCTTCCTGGTGAATTATTTCCTGTTTTAATGATTCCCTTTCTTACTAATAATTAGGTCAGCTTAAAGTTGGATATATAGATTGATTTTGAACAATAGAGATTCTGATTTCCAGTCTGAAGATAAACATTCCAATTGCGAAGCAACAAAATTTGGAAGCAGTTAGCCGAAATCACACTCCTACTGTTGACAACTTCCACAATGATTCTTTTGTTCTTTGCACACGTTTCATCTGTTTTTCAAGCTGTTTCCTCAATCACTTTAGTTAGGCTACTTCAAACTATAAACATCCACTGCATTCAAAAGTTCTTCTAAGTTCTCCCTTTGATTGCTTTCTCAAGACCCCTGTAGTCACAGACCAATTTTCTATTGTATTAATGTTCTTTCTCATTTTGATAACGTATGACAGATCTTGTCTTTCTTTGCAACTAAGCAGATAAAAATTCTTGTGGTTTGAAGTTTTCTTGATCCATTTTCTAGATCATTTGTACTTTACTTGTTTGTTCTTTGCAACCAGCAAGTAACTTCCATTATCAATAAGGAACCATTCAATGTATAAGACAAAATAAAACAAAAGAAACAGTCATTAGTCCAGCTGTAGCAGTTAAAAAAACTAATTGCCCTCAATTTAGCTTTAAATAAAAGATAAGTAAAACACTCAGCAGGCTATTATGGGAAACTTTAATCAATAGGTCATTTTATTTCAATAACAGCTTTGTGTATGAATTATCTCAGTTTATTGTAGTTTGATAAGTGATTATCTGCTCAGATTAAAAATTATCTCAGTTTATTGTAAAACTAGTACAGAATGATGCAAAGTCTGAAGCAAATAAACGTAATTTTTCAATTTCTCTTTTTCATACAAAAATGATTCTATATTTATGCAGGTGCATTTGTATGTGGGTGTGATTGTGACTATGTTTGCATGCAATTGTGCATTTGTCCAATTCAGTGGATGCCACTTCTGGGAGAGGAGACTGCATGAAGGTAGGTATAGGAACGGAATTGCTCTGATGGTTCACAAAAACTCCATGGATTAAACACCCTCCTACTGAATGTCAAAAAGAAATATGAGAATGATTACATAATGTGTAAATCTGACTGCAAAATTCAATTGTTAAAATACCTGTAACTAATCTCTAATATGAGGTGTTACACTGCTAACCAGCAGAGCCATATTTCCACTTCTAACTATTTCCCTTAATTTTTGCAAGGAAATTGCCCTCGCACTTTTTCATAGAGCATCTAATGGCCTACTCTTTCACCACCATTTCAGATAAACACAAGAGCCTTTTGGCAATTAGTACCAGTTAATGTACTTCAAGCATTGGGTATAGTTACTCCAGAATGTATATGGTACTGATAGAGAGAGTGTAGAAGAGATTTATCAGGATGTTGCCTGGAACAGGCTGTAGTTATGAAGAGACATTGAATAAAACGGGCTTACTCTCTCTGGAACATGGTGGCCGAGCAGTGACCTTTAAGAATTCTCTTAAATTATTTGGTACACAGATAACACTGATTGTCAGAATATATTTCCCAAGGTAGAGGTGTCCAGAATTAAAGGGCATAGGTTTAAAGTGAGAAGGGAGAATTGTAAAGGAGATTTGAAAGGATCATCTTTCACACAAAGATGTTTGTTATCAGAATTGCCAAAGAAGGTGGAAACAGGTACAATTACAATATTTAAAGGTATTTGGGCAGATATGTGGACAGAAAAAAGCATAGAGGCATAGGTGCTTATGCAGGGCAAATGGGATTAGAGTAGATAGGTGTGACAATAAACATGATTGATGTGAGCCAAAAGGGCTTTTTTTCTGCGCAGTGGAACTACTGTATTTCAATAGTTGCATTATATTGCTGACAAGTGATCTAGAGGATTGGACTAACAGTTCAGTAATAGCAGTTTAAAATGTCATCACATTAATTAGAACATTTTAATTCAGTTAACTAAATGATTAAAATAATTGGAATTTTTAAGATAAATATTAGGATCAGTACAGGATATCATGCACCTAAATATGTGGAAAATTTCGTAAATATATGCTGTTTTCAAAAAGGAGGACAAAAGCAACCCAAATAAGTACTATACACAATTAGTTTACTCTCAGTAAAATGATGAAGGTATACTATATCGATGATGTTAATTGTTCATCAATAATCTGCTTTTCAATATCTAATATGGATCTTGTCAGGAGTACTCTACATCCAACCTCACCACCACCTTGTTTCCTACATGAATGTCGGAGCTCAAGGTGAAGGGAGGTGACAGTGGCTGCCCATGGTTAGGTGCAGCAAAGTAATAATGGTGAATCTGAAGCCAATGGGCATTGTGGGGAAAACATCTCTGTTTGGAGTCAACTGTCTTTGTGCAAGATGCATGGCTATTGCATGTCAATTATGTCAGCCGTTGCACATCACTACAGCTGTTCCTCTAAAGCACATCCTAGTTTCAGCTATCTTCAGCATAGGGTCAGAAATGTGGACATTCACTGAAGATTACACAATGTTCAATCCCATTTGTAATTCCTCGCAAATGAACAGTCCATGAAGCAAGACCTAAACAACATTTAGGCATTTGCTAATAAATGGAAAGTTAACTCCAAGAGGTCCAGAATTTGTAAAAATTCACTGGGTCTGGCATTAGTCAAAATAAGAGTAACCCATTGTGAATAAGGCCCTCTCCTTCCATGTATAGAATTATAGGTTATAATATTTAAGAAAGAACAATTTTTACTTGACAGATAGAGTCATGACATCTTCAAGAAGCCAGCATTTGTTGTTATAGACGATCACCACCGTGATATACCCTCTTCCCATTTCTACTATCAAAGAGGAGGTACTGGAGACTGAGGGCTCACACTCAGGCTCTCCAGATCAGCTTTCTGAACATGCATGAACACTATCTCATTATTCATCTCCTTCACAATTTATATTTGTAACTTATAGTAATTTTTAGGTATTGCACTGTACTGCTGCCACAAAGCCACAAATTACATTTCATACAAATGTTAGAGATATTAATTCTGATCCTGGTCCTAATTCCAATTTTGATCCTGATTGAATGAAACACAGAAGGCCTTTTGCTGTCACGTTACTGTCATTACCATTACCATTCTACTTTATTGCCCACAAACGATTGATACTGGAGCGTACAATCATCATAGTGATATTTGTTTCTGCGCTTCGTGCTCCCTGAAGTACAAATCAAAGTAAATATAATAAAAATTTAAATTATAAATCATAATTAGAAAATAGAAAAGGGAAAGTACGGTAGTGCAAGTCAGGTCCGGATATTTGGAAGGTACGGCCCAGATCCGGGTCAGGATCTGTTCAGCAGTCTAATCACAGTTGGAAAGAAGCTGTTCCCAAATCTGGCCGTACAAGTCATCATGCTCCTGAACGTTCTTCTGGAGGGAAGTAGGACAAAAAGTGTGTTGGCTGGGTGGGTCTTGTCCTTGATTATCCTGGCAGCACTGCTCCGACAGCGTGTGGTGTAAAGTGAGTCCTAGGATGGAAAATTGGTTTGTGTGATGTGCTGGACTGTGTTCACAGTCTTCTGCAGCTTCTTCCGGTCTTGGACAGGACAACTTCCATACCAGGTTGTGATGCACCCTAGAAGAATGCTTTCTACGGTGCATCTATAAAAATTAGTGAGGGTTTTAGGGGACAGGCCAAATTTCTTCAGCTTTCTCAGGAAGTAAAGGCTCTGGTGGGCCTTCTTGGCAATGGACTCTGCTTGGTTAGAGCAAGTCAGGTCATTTGTGATATTGACCCAGAGGAACTTAAAGCTTTTGTCAACATATAATATTGATGATTTCACTCTTCAGTAATTAAATTTCACCATTCAGAATGGCACAAATATAAAATCATGCAGTCACCTAGAACATGAGATTAGGTTTAGCACTGAACTTATACCTGTTGACCTCTTCAACTGATGAATTTCTTCCAGTAACTGAACTATAAATCTCTTGTTTAAATATCTCATTTTCAAACTGGTTTGGATGAGTTTATTATCAGCACATGCCACGAAATACAATGGAATTGCACATCATTCTGCCAGATCATATCATGCATAATTACATAATTACACGAAGGCTGTAAAAAGGAATAATGCAAAATGTAGTGTTGCAGTTATAGAGAAAGTTCGTTGTAGGTAACAACATACTCAATAAGTCTAAGTGCCATGACGAGGCATATTCAGGGATCAAAAGTTCAAGAATTCATCTTTGAGTATGGAAGATCAGGTAACAGCAGGATAGAAGCTCAAGCATTGGCATCTTCTGCCCAGTGGAAGAGAGAATGACTGGGGTGGGAAGGGCCATTGATTATGTTAGCTGTTTTTTGTTGCCAGCAGGAAGTGTAGATGGAGTCAATAGAAGAGAAGCTGGTTGGTGTGATTGACTAAGCTGTGTTCACAACTCTCCACAAGTTCTTGCATTCTCAGGTAGTGTCGCCATACTAACTGTGATGCATCCTGATAAGAAGATCTCTATAATGCATCTGTAAAACTTAGTAACCTTATCAAGGACTTGGTCTTAGCCTTCTGAGAGGCATTGGTGTGCTTTCTTTGCCTTAGCATGGTTGAACAAGAACAAATTGTTGATGATAATTGTACAACTAGGAGCTTGAAATTCTCAAACATCCTCACCTCACTGCCACTGATAGAGGCAAAGGTTTGCACTCCACTGTGCTTCCTGAAGCCAATCATTCCAACCAAACTTTATTTTGCAAGCAATAAAGAAGTTAATGAAAATTTAAAACCAGAACAGTGCATTTGGCCCCCTCATTTTTTTTTATACCGAGTTTCTTCTGCTTGTGAGCAGTTGATTAAGACACAAGTTCTGAAGATTCCAGGCCAGTCCTGTGATCAGAATTCTTGTTACCACAGACATATTGTACCAATATTCATCAGGACAAACTAGAGAAATAAATCAGCTTTTTCTTTCATGTAAGTTTCCAGAGCCTGATAAGTTATGAAGCTCTTCTAATACTTGTCAGCTCCAGTTAAATTCAGTTCTCAAAACAAACTAGATGAGGTGCAGTTATGAACTGATATGGCAGCTGTTGTTGGAAGATTTTCTTACAGTTCCCTGCTGAAGTTCCCTAATGATACATACATAAAATATCACATTTGATCCAGAATAAATTTTAATCACTTCCTTTTCTGGTCACAATTTTCAGCTGGAAGCTCATTGGATGCCCATATGCCTGACAATCAGTGATATCCATCACTAAGGCCCCCCACCACCAAGACCTGCCCTCTTCTCATTACTACCATCAAGGAGGTGGTACAGGAGCCCAAAGCCACACATTCATCATTTTAGGAGCAACTTCTTCCCTCCAGCATCACATTTCTCAATGGTCAATGAAACTATTTTTGATCCTTTTTTGCATTACTTATATAATTTATATACATATTTTTATTGTAATGTATAGTATATTTTATGTATTACACTGTATTACTGCTGCAAAACAGCAATTTTTACAACATGTCACTGATAATAATCCCGATTCTTATACTATTACAATCAAATTGTATATAATTCCATAATTTGCTAGCTTAACTATTTGATTGTGTATGTAATCTGTCAGATAATATCATTTTTGTGGCAGCACTTGGGGAAACAAAAAGCGTTGCGTGTCAGACACTCAGTTGGCCTCCGACCAGTGTCTAAAGGTGTTGGCCATTTTCATCATGCAAATTTACAATACCGCATGACATTCTCCCCTGAATAAACAATGCAAAGAGGAAAATTGAGACTCGTAATTGTGAACTTCGGAAGCCAAATTGAAGTCTAAGTTTTAATGAAACCCCTTCAGAAACATTGCACGTGTAACATGCTGTAAGGTTTCGCTGCTAATGCAATGTTTCTCTGTAGCAGCAATGTTTGGGTTTTGACTAGAGATAACGGGGGCTTTGGAATGTGTGCCATCCAATGAGAGGCATGTTATTTCTTTCCTGGGGGTCTGAGAGAAGGATTCACAGTCTTTTGCAGGGGGCAGATGAAGAGAGAAGACGCAAATGAAGAGAGTTGGTAGACCACTAGAAGGAGTGGACTCGGAGTGAGGGTCTGAGGGTCGGCAACGCTCGGAGGTTGACGGGGATGAATGGACAGAACCGTGAGCTCCAACGTTGCACATTAGACTGTTTCATGAAAATGGGCCCTTTTCCTTTTTATTTCTTTACTAACCAGATAGTCAAATTAAGAATTATAAGGCTCAATCACTTAATTGCATATTGTGTACTGTTTGTTATTTCGTGGTACTGACTTGTAACAGGGAAACACATCACGCAGCATCCACCCAAACAAGATTACTTAAGTTTGGCCAGGCTGGGGGCTGTCTTCCCCTAGATTAAGCTGCCAGTCAAACATAAGGTTACAATTGTGGTGGCTCGTCCCGGATTGATTTTGTTGGATTCTGTGTGATTACCCTGAGCGTTGAACCAGTGGGGTAGATATTCGTACTTTGGATGAATTGTTAATTCTCCTGTTAAGTACCGTTGAAGCGTTGAAGTTGCGATTGTGGGCAGACGTTTGATAAAATGGCGGGTGCAGCTCTCGTCTTAATGCAGACCAGTGCGGACATAACAGTAGCTGGGAGTGATGATTTCAAAGGCAGGGTTCCATCGTTTCTGAGGTGTGAGAGGAAGGAGTGGTTGGATATGGAATGTCTAATTAGTCCTCGTTCCCCAGTGAAAAGTGAGAACTCTGAGGTAGTATCTGTCCTTACCTCTCTGGCGAATAAATGGAAAAATGCCAAGGTCCAAAGTCCCAGCTATGGTAGGCTCCACCTATTCTCTGGAATAATGCTCACCCCTGAGGGAGAAGAGGAGTGTGACACTTGGGCAGAGCAGACCTCTCTGTTGTGAGATGAGTGTCAGTACTATGATAATGTAAAGCGACAGAGATTGGTTGAGAGTTTGATTGGGTGGGCTGCTGATGTTGTGAGAGCCTTCATGTCCTGGTTTCCCCTAGCAGCTATGAGCAATTACATGCAAGTACTGGAAAATGCTTTTAGCACGACAGAAAGCCCAATGGCACTCATTGCGAGGTTTCAGAACATGCATCAGGAGAAGGGGGAGAAGTCTTCTGCTTACATTTTGCAGCTAGACAGGCAGATAAATTGCTTGTTGCTCAGAAGGATCATTCAGGCCGCTGAAATGGATCAGTTAAGAGTGTACCAGATAGCCAAGGGCACCCAGTCCCAGGACCTGATTGCTTGGGGTCTCCGACAGTCTCATAAAAACTGCCCTCTCCCTCTTTTGTTGAGCTGATCGGAGAGGTAAGGGAGGAGAAGAATGTGTCGGAGTTGCAGGAGGGCTCCTTCAGCAGGGTACAGCCCTCGGTAGTTGTCCCCTGCAGTGAGATGACACTGATAGCCTAACCCGGGGAGCGGTAGAGGAGATTGTGGCAGAGTTCAGAACTGAGATGTCTCAGCTGTTATCAGCAGGTGTGACCCCCCCCCCCCTATGATGGAGCTGTTGGGAGGGGGGGGCGGATTCCCCAAGGGGACGAACAATGCGGAGGGCTGCTGGCAGCAAGTGTCACGCCAGAAGGAGAGTGAGCCCCTGGGTACCTCAGCAGAGAGAGTCGCTGGGAAAACTTAGAGGGGACCCAGTGAGGGAACGGCCTGGTGACTCTGGGGGAGCACATTCCCAGCAATGTGCCAAGGAACCCCCAAAAGCAAAAGACCCTATTCCATAGAACTATCACAAGACAAATGAGCAGAAGCAGCCCCTTCAGCCCATCGAGTCCGCTCTGCCACTCCACCATGAGTTCCAATTTCCGGCTTTTTTCCCATATCCCTTGATACCCTGACTAATTAGATACCTGTCAATCTCCTCCTTAAAAACCCTCAATGATTGGACCTCCACAGCTGTAGAACATAGAACATTACAGCACAGAAACAGGGCTTCTGGTCCTTCTTAGCTGTGCTGAACCATTTTTCTGCCTAGTCCCACTGACCTGCACCTGGCCCATATCCCTCCAGACACCTCTCATCCATGTACCTCAGTGGAAAAAGCCTGCTTGCATTCACTCTATCTATACCCATCATAATTTTATACACCTCTATCAAATCTCCCCTCATTCTCCTATGCTCCAGGGAATAAAGTCCTAACCTATTCAACCTTTCTCTGTAACTCAGTTTCTCAAGTCCCAGCAACATCCTTGTAAACCTTCTCTGCACTCTTTCAACCTTATTAATATCCTTCCTGTAATTCGGTGACCAAAACTGAACACAATACTCCAAATTCAGCCTCAACAGTGCCTTATACAACCTCACTATAACATTCCAACTCTTACACTCAATACTTTGATTTATAAAGGCCAATGTACCAAAAGCTCTCTTTACTACCCTATCTACCTGTGATGCCACATTTAGCGAATTTTGTATCTGTATTCCCAGATCCCTCTGTTCCACTGCACTCCTCATTGTCCTACCATTTCCCTTGTATGTTCTACCTTGGTTTTTCCTTCCAAAGTGCAATACCTCACACTTGTCTGTATTAAACTCCATCTGCCATTTTTTAGCCCATTTTTCCAGCTGGTCAAGATCCCTCCGCAAGCTTTGAAAACCTTCATCACCGTCCACTACACCTCCAATCTTTGTATCATTAGCAAATTTGCTGATCCAATTTACCACATTATCATCCAGATCATTGATATAGATGACAAACAACAATGGACCCAGCACTGATCCCTGTGGCACACCACTAGTCACAGGCCTCCACTCAGAGAAGCAATCCTCCACTATCACTCTCTGACTTCTCCCACTGAGCCAATATCTAATCCAATTTACTACCTCACCATGTATACCTAGCAGCTGAATCTTCCTAACTAACCTCCCATGTGGGATCTTGTCAAAGGCCTTACCGAAGTTCATGTAGACAACATTCACTGGCTTCCCTTCAGCCACTTTCCTGGTAACTTCCTCGAAAAACTCTAATACATTTGTTAAGCATGACCTACCACACACAAAGCCGTGTTGACTCTCCCTAATAAGTCCCTGACTATCCAAATACTGGTAGATGCTATCTGTTAGTACTCCTTCCAATAATTTACCTACTACCAACATAAAACTTACTGGCTTATAATTTCCTGGATTACTTTTAGAGCCTTTTTTAAACAACAGAACAACATGAGCAAATGTTGTGATGAGCAACATGAGCAAATCCTCCCACTTACCAACACATCCTTGCCAGAGAACAACCAGTCCCAATCCACGCTTTTTAGATCATTTCTCATTTCTTCAATCCACCGGCACCTCACCCGTAGATACCAACATTTTAAATATATCTGCCAGGGCCCCTGCAATTTCAGAACTAGTCTCTTTCAAGGTCCGAGGGAATACCCTGTCAAGTCCTGGGATTTATCTACTCTGATTTTCTTCAAGATAGCAAGCACCTCCTTCTCTTCAATCTGTATATGTTCCATGACCTCACAACTTGTTTGCCTTATTTCCATTGACTCCATTGTCAGTTTCCGTAGTAAATACAGACACAAAAAAACCATTCAAGATCTCCCCCATTTCATTTGGTTCCATACATAGCCGACCACTCTGATCTTCAAGAGGACCAATTTTATCCCTTACTATCCTTTTGCTCTTAATATACCTGTAGAAGCTCCTTGGATTATCCCTCACCTTGACTGCCAAAGCTACCTCATGTCTTCTTTCTTAAGTGTTTTTTTGCACTTTTTATACTCCTCAAGCACCTTATTTGCTCCCTGTTTCCTATACATGTCATACATCTCTCTCTTCTTCTTTATCAGAGTTCCAATATCCCCAGAGAACCCAAGGTTCCTTATTCTTATTCACTTTGCCTTTAATCCTGACAGGAACATACAAACTCTGCACTCTCAAAATTTCTCCTTTGAAGGCCTCCCACTTACCAACACATCCTTGCCAGAGAACAACCTGTCCCAATCTACACTTTTTAGATCATTTCTCATTTCTTCATATTTGGCCTTTTTCCAGTTTAGAACCTCAACCTGAGGACCAGATCTATCTTTATCCATGATCAAGTTGAAACTAATGGTGTTATGATCACTGGAACCGAAGTGTTCCCCTACACACACTTTCATCACTTGTCCTATCTCGTTCCCTAATAAGCGATCTAATATTGCACCCTCTCTCATCGGTACCTCTGTATATTGATTTAGAAAACTTTCCTGGACACATTTTACAAACTCTAACCCATCTAGACCTTTAACAGTATGGGTGTCCTAACCAATATGTGGAAAATTAAAATCCCCTATGTTGTAATGTGAGTATTATTAAAAGTAAGTTAATACTAGTCGGTGAGCTATTGGTAGCAAGATGCGGGATCCAGGGTTGGCGGGGTCTTTACTTCTACTCTTTTTTACTCCCAGTATGCATTGTATATAGTTCCTCCACCCAGGCTGCACGAGGTACCTGGAAGCCTCTATATTGTAAATATCATTTGCCACTCCAGATAAAGAAGCTCTTTTGGCCATCAAGTTGTCGAGTGGTCTTTTTGTAAAGTAGAAGTTACCACACACTACTATCACAACTTTATGTTTCCTGCAGTTGTCTGCTATCTCTCTGCAGATTTGCTCCTCCAATTCTCGCTGACTATTGGGTGGTCTATAATACAACATCATTAATGTGGTCATACCTTTCATACTTCTCAGCTCTACCCATATGGTCTCGGTAGACAAGCCCTCTAACCTGTCCTGCCTGAGCACTGCTGTAACATTTTCCCTGACTAGCAATGCCACCCCCCCCCCCCCGCACCCTTCATCCCTCTGCCTCTGTCACGTCGGAAACATCGGAACCCTGGAACATTAAGCTGCCAGTCCTGCCCCTCCTGTAGCCAAGTTTCACTAATGGCTACAATGTCATAATTCCAAGTGTCAATCCATGCCCTCAGCTCATCAGCCTTCTTCACAATACTCCTTGCATTGAAATAGACACACCTCAGAAGATTATTACCACCACACACAGCCCTTCTATTTGTGACTTCGCATGAAACTTTAACATCATTTATTTTCACCCCAGCTCCACTATCTACTCTGTCACTCTGGTTCCCATTCCCCTGCAAATCTAGTTTAGTTCCTCCCCAATAACACTAACAAACCTCCCCACAAGTATATTGGTCCCCTTGAAGTTCAGGTGTAACCCGTCTCTCTTGTACAGGTCTCACCTGCCCCAGAAGTGGTCCCAATGATTCTGAAATCTGAAACCCTGCCCCCTATACCAGTCCCTCAGCCACGTGTTCATCCTCCAGAGCATCCTATTCTTACCCTCACTGACACGTGGCACAGGTAGCAACCCTGAGATTACCACCCTCGAGGTCCTGCTTTTTAACTTCCTACCAAGCTCTCTATACTCATTCTTCAGGACCTCCTCACTCTTTCTTCCTACATCATTGGTACCGATGTGTACCACGACATCTAGCTGCTCACCCTCCCATTTCAGAATGCTGTGCACATGATCAGAGACATCCCTGACCCTGGCACCCGAGAGACAACAAACCATCCAGGAGTCTCTGTCAGGACCACAGAATCTCCTGTCTGTACCTCTAACTATGGAGTCCCCTATCACTATCGCTCTCCTCTTCTTCCCCCCTCCCTTCTGCACTGCAGAACTAGACTCAGTGCCAGAGATCCTGCTGCCGCAGCTTGTCCCAAGTAAGTTGTCCTCCCCAACAGTATCCAAATCGGTATACTTGTTGTTGAGGGGAATGGCCACAGGGGAGTCCTGCTCTGCCTGCCCTTTCCCTTTCCCTCGCCTGACGGTAACCCAATTACCCGTGCGCTGCTCCTTTGGTGTAACTGCCTCCCTGTAGCTACTATCTATAAACTTCTCATTCTCCTGAATGATCAGGTCACCCCGCTCCTGCTCCAGTTCTCTAACGCGGTTTGTAAGGAGCTGCAGCTGGATGCACTTCTTGCAGGTGTCATTGTCAGGGACACCAGAGGTCTCCCTGACTTCCCACATCCTGTAAGAGGAGCATTTCAAACTCCTGCCTGGCATTCTCTCTACTCTAAACAAACAAAACAAAACTTACCGGAACCTACCCTCGCCTCTGCCTGTTCACGCCGAAGCCTGTTGAGCCAAAACCATCCCATTCTGACTCAGTCCACTCTGACGATGGACGCTATATATGGCGGTCTTTTTTTTAAACCTTTGGTGCGCTACGTCACACATCTGCGCAGTCTAGCCTCTTTTCCCCGATCAGTTAAATAAAACTGAAGGCTTAGTGGGGCCATGCTCCAGTGTGTCGCTACAGATAGAGGGTATTTATGCTACCCAGTCGCAGGTCACGTTGCTGTACCGTTCGTTTTACAACCGGTATCTGACACATTTACCATTGACACCATTCAGTGCACTGGAGATCTGGGGTCTTAGTGCAGGTGATTATCCATACAACGGTTATTTGTCAGTGAAACAGGAGTTTTTGGAGGCCGATGTGGGAGCAGCTGAGGTCCTTGATACATTAGTGCAGGTTTGTCTGGACCCCATTGAGAAGGGCAGTGTTTCAATCCTGGTGGGGACCAACACCCCTCTGGTGAGGAGGCTCATGGGGGCTGCAAGAAGGCTGGAGAGAGCTTTCTGGGAACATTGTCCGTACACTCGGGTGTTTCGAGCTGCTTTTGAGGAAATGCATGGCTGCATTGGGCCGGATACCGAACTTAGATGGGGGACAGTGTTGTTCACCTAGTCAAAGCCTATTGTGGTACGGCCCGGGGAAGTAGCAAGAGTGATGGGGACCCCCAAATTTCCCGGAGTGCCTGAGGGCAAGGTCCTCTTAGTGGACTCTCCAGAAGACCACAAGGAGCAGTCGGGATTTCCTGCTGGGGTACTGGTGAGGGCCAAATTGCAGAAGCCCTCAGTTGTAGAGGAGAGCAGGATGGCAGTGATTGTCAGGAACACTACGAAGAGGGAGGTCATCTTCAAGCGGGGGATGCCCCTGGAGTATCTGTTCCCGGAGACAGTAATGTCTAGTGTCCCTGTGAGACAAGCCGGGAAGAAGCTATTGGAAAAAGGGGGAAAGTTAACCACTGAGTCATTTGACTTCGGGGACTCCCCAGTACCTGCGGGTTGGAAGAGGAGGCTGGTAGAGAAGATGTTGAAACTGGAAGGTGTCTTTTCCACTGACGAGTTTGATGTGGGTTGTTCCAAGAGCACTCGTCACACTATGCAAGGGCACACCGTTCGGAGAGAGGGTGCGGCGACTGGCCTCTGCAGAGGTGGAGGACTTTCGGCAGCATTTGTGTAAGTTGAAGGAAGCTGGGATCATCACTGAGTCCCGAAGCCCCTATGCATCCCAAATAGAAATGGCCCAAAAGAAGAATGGGAAAGTACGGGTGAGTGTGGACTATAGGACTCTGTACAGGTGGACCGTTCCTGACCAATATACAGTCACGTGGATCAAAGACGCGCTGGCCTGTCTGAGTGGTGCGAGTGGCTCAGTGTGCTGGACTTGAGGAGTGGATATTACCAGATCCCCAGGAGTGAGCCTGACGAAGAGAAGAGAACGTTTATATGTCCCCTGGGATTCTTCCAGTTCAAAAGGATGCCACAGGCCATCAATGGTTGGTCACGTTGTCTGCCTATGATTTCAGCCTGAAGTACGGCCGGGAAGCAGGAACATTGATGCTGATGCTTTGTCCCGATGGGCACATGAAGGGCCATTCAGGGACGAGGAGTGGGGAAGCGTTCCTGCCCCAGGGGTGAAGGACATGTGTCAGTTTGCCATCACCGTGAAGGCAGATGGAAAGGAGGGACAGGATTGAGCGGTGAATCAACTGGGAGCTTCTGATGACACCATTCCACAAGTTTGCTGTAACCTGACTGTTCCGAAGACAAATCAGCTGCCGGAATTTAGTTCTGGGGAAGTGGCAGCTACTCAGCGAGATGGCACGGGCATTGGCACCATTTGGTCTGCGTTCGGAAAGGGAGACATGGCTCAGGCAGAGAAGACGAAACATGCAGCAGTGCGTCCATTACTGAGAGAGTGGCCTCGGCTGGAGTTGCGGAACCAGGTTCTATACAGGGTCATGTCACTCCCGGACCGACCTCAGCTGGTTCTGTCAGAGAAATATCAGAGGATGGCATTGAAGTCACTTCATGAGGATTCTGGACATTTGGGGCTTGAAAAGACCTATGGATTGCTCAGAAACCGTTTTTACTTGCCCCGAATGAAGTCGGAGGTCAAAGAATACTGCAAGTTGTGCATTCGATGCATACAGCGGAAGATGCTGCCTACAAACTTGCAGAGTGCAGGGCCTCTGGACCTGGTGTGTATGTCAATAGGACCCGATGCCAGCAACATGGCGAATGTCTTAATCATCATAGACCACTACACTAGATATACTCAGACTTTCCCTACCAAGGACCAGAGGGTGTCGACAGTGGCCAAACTGTTATGGGAGAAGTATTTTATTTATTTTGGCCTCCCCAGGTGGATACATAATGATCAAGAACAGAGTTTGAAGAGTAGGCTCATCCCTGAGTTACAGGGCAAGCTTGGAGTTGAAAAGTTGAGAACCACTCCCTATCACCCGCAGGGTGATCCCCAGCCAGAGAGGTTTAATCGGACCTTGCTAGACATGCTCGGGACCTTGGAGATCAGCAAGAACAGCTATGGAGTCAACATATCAGATATCTGATCCACAGTTACACAAAATGAAGCTACCGACTATTTGATGTTTGGGTGCAATGCAAGGTTGCCCATTGACCTTTGTTTTGGGACTGGCGAGGGCGACTTACCACCAAAGACTTATCTGAAGTACAGGTATGTGTCTGATATGAGAACAGAGCTGAAAACGGCTTATGAATTAGCTGGAGTCACAGCTTCCAAGCAGAATCAAAGAAATAAGAGGAGGTATGATCAGAAGGTGAGGTTCTCCCAATTCCTGATGGGAAACCGAGTCCTCATAAGGAATTTATGGCTACCTGGGAAGCACAAGTTGGCTGACCACTGGGCGGCTACGCCCTATGTGATGGAAAGTCAGATACCAAACCTACCAGTTTTCCGGGTGAAACCAGAGGATGGGAATGGGCCTGTCAAGATTCTCCATCAGAACCACCTGCTGCCCCTGGGACAAGAGGTGCTGGCTGACCCAGAGTCCGACCTGGAGCCTACACCCAGTAAGAGGACTCTGCAGAAAAGCGACTGCAGGGCTAACAGGGATACTGATTCGGAGGACAAGGACCTGGATTTGTGGTATGTGATGCCCTATGTTAACTCCCCATTGATTGAGGAAGAGCCTCCCAACCCTTCTCCCATTGAGTCAGGTGAAGTTGGAGGAGGGTGTCTGTCTCTGGACAGCCTTGGTTGCAGTGGGACCTTCAAGGTATGAAGCAGGGCTTGGCCATGGGACAGAGGGCTCCGAGTTGCCAGTGGGCACGAGTGAGAGGCCAGGGGAGGCCTCTCCAGATAGACCAGAATTATGCCCACTAGTGTCAGAACCTGAAGAGTTAGGTGAGGGAAACGGAGGTCTCAGAGAATTAGGAGACTGCCAGATAGGCTGGCCTATGTAGCACCAGGGGAACAGAGTGTGACCCCTACCGTTTTGGGGAGCTACGTCCCTGCCTTTTACACCTGGGTTGGACTTTATGTTTTGCAGGAAGGGTTGGTGAATTATCTCAATGTCATGAGGACATGACTAAGTTTGGTGCGGGGAGAGTGTAACAGAATGTAAGGTTTTGTTGCTAATGTAATGGCCTCTCTGTAATGTTTCGCTGCTAATGCAATGTTTCTCTGTAGCAGCAGTGTTTGGGTTATGACTAGAGGTAACGGGGGCTTTGGAACATGTGCCATCCAATGAGAGGCATGTTGTTTCTTACCTGGGGGTCTGAGAGAAGGGATTCACGGTCTTGTCTGTGAGAGATGAGGACAGAAGACACAAATGGAGAGAGTTGGTAGACTGCTGAACGGAGTGGACTTTGAGCAAGGGTCCGAGGGTCAGCCATGCTTGGAGGAGGTCGACGGGGAACGATTAGATGGAACCATGAACTCCAACGTTGCGCATTAGACAGTTTCATGAAAATGGGCCCTTTTCCTTTTTTGTTTCTTTACTAACCAGATAGTCAAATTAAGAATTATAAAGCTCAATCGCTTAATTGCATATTGTGTACTGTTTATTATTACATCTTACTGATTTGTAACAGGGTAACACCTCACGCAGTGTCCACCCAAACAAGTTTGGCCGGGCCAGGAGCTGCCTTCCTCTAGATTAAGCTGCTAGCCGAACCTAGGGTTACACACACAATAATGAAGATAGTCATTACTCAAAAGTCAAAGTCAAAGTAATTGTCATATGCACAAGTACATGTATGCACAAGTGCAATAAAAAGCTTATTTACAGCAGCATGATGGGCAAATAGTTTCATTAACAACAAAAGCAAATTAAATAAATCATACACAATACTTAAATGAACAAAAAAGCTAAGTAAATTTTATTACAAAGTCCTGTAAGGGGTACATCTCATAGAACATACATTGCTGTACACTCTTACTTTTCAGTTTCAGCTTAATTTTTTGTTTAATGGAACAGAACAATTTTCACCTACATTCCTCCATAATGTTGGGAAAACAGTTCTGCAGACCAGAGCCAATTATTCACACTTCTTTTTAAGCAATGTCATTATCCTTGTTGTTGAGAAGACATGAAATTCACAGGCTCCTTGTCCACGTATCTTCTGCCGGTGGATTAGTTGTGCCAGCACCTTTTACATGCACCTGAAACATTCAAGATCGTACCATTAACTGATGAAGTTCTCATACCCAGAAAGATCAGCTTTATTTGGCACGAGAACATTGAGTCATTAGAACATACAGTGAAATGCCTCAGTTTTGTGTCAGTGACTAACAAAGTCCAAGAAAATGTCACTATGCTTCCAGTGCCAACATAACATGCCCACAACTCACTAATCCTAGGTGCATGTCTCTGGAACGTGGTGCTCTTGATTTCTTCCTTGTGTTCTCTTGCATGTCTTATACTCCTTAAGTAGCTCATTTGCTCCTTCCTGCCTATACCTGCTATGGACCTCCTCCTTTTTCTTAAGCAGGGCCTCAATATCTTTCAAAAGCCAACACTCTCTAAAACTGTTACCCTTGCATTTTATTCTGACAGAAACATACAACCTCAGTGCTCTCAAAATTTCCTTTTGAAGGCCTCCCATTTACCAAGTACACCTTTGCCAAAAATCAACCTGTCCCAATCCTCAATTGCCAGAACCTTTCCAATGCCATCAAAATTGGCCTTTCTCTGAGTTAAAATCTCAGCCCGAGGACCAGACCTATCTCGTTGCATATTTACTTTACAACTAATGGCATTATGCACTGGATGCAAAGTGTTCCCCTACACAGCTTCTGTCACCTGCCCTTTCTCATTCCCTAATAGGAGATCAAGTATCACAATCTCTTTAGTTGGACCTTAAATGTATTGTTTAAAACTATAAGGCCATAAGACATAGGAGCAGAATTAGGCCATCTGGCCATCGAGTCTGCTCCACCGTTCAATCATGGCTGATCCTTTTTTTCTATTTCTTCCTCAACCCCAGTTCCTGGCCTTCTTCCCATAACCTTTGATGCCATGTCCAATCAAGAACCTAACAATCTTTGCCTTAAGTATACCCAACGACCTGGCCTCCACAGCTGGATGTGGCAACAAATTCCACAAAATCACTACCATCAGGCTAAAGAAATTTCTTCACATCTCTGTTTTGAAACAGAGGAAGCTTCCTGAACACATTTGACAAACTCTCTCATATCCAGCCCTTTTACAATATGGAACTCCCAGTCAATTTGTGGAAAGTTAAAATCACATACTATCACAACCTTATGTTTCTTGCAACAGTCAGCGATCACTCTACAAATTTGCTCCTCTGTTGGGTGTTGGGTGGTGCGTAATAGAATCCCATTAACGTGGTCATACCTGTCTTATTCCTCAGTTCCACCCATACAGCCTCAGTAGATGATCTCTGCTCTGTCTGAGCACTGCTTTGACATTTCCCTGACTAGTAATGCCTCCTTTAATCCTTCCCATTCTATCAAATCTAAAACAATGGAATCCTGGAACACTGAGCTGCCAGTCTTGTCCCTCCTGCAAACAAGTCTCACTAACAGTTACGATGCCATAACTCCACGCACTGATCCATGTCCTGTCACTTTTCCTCCAATACTCTTTGCATTGAAATGTACACAACTCAGAACACTAGTCATACAACGCTCAATCTTTCAATTCCTGACCTTGTATGGAGGCTTAACATCTGCCTCCACAACCACTCCACTACCTGTTCTGGCAGACTGGTTCGCATCCTGCTGCAACTCTAGTTTAACCCCTCCACCCTACCCCCGGTGCAGCACTAGCAAACTGTCCTATAAGGATATTAGTCCCCCTCCAGTCCAGGTACAAACTGTCCTTTCTGCACAGGTCACACCTTCCCTGGAAGAGAGCCCAATGATTCAAAAATCTGAAGCCCTCCCCCCTGCACCATCTCCTTACTCACATTTTAACTGTATGAGCTTCCTATTTCTGTCTCACTAGCTTGTGGCATGGGTAGCAATCCTCAGATCACGACCCTGGAGGTCTGATCCTTTACTTTAGCACCTAATTTCTCTGAACTCACTTTGTAGGACCTTGTCATTCATCCTACCCATGTCATTGGTACCAATGTGGACCATGACCTCTGGCTGCTCACCTTCCCACTTATGAATGCTGTGGACTTGATGCAAGATGTCCCTGACTCTGGCACTTAGGAGGTAATATACCATCCAGGAATTTTGTTCTTGGCCAAAGAACCTCCTGTCTGTTCCCCTAACACAATCTTTGTTCCCTCAGGAACCCTCAGAATCTTCTACCTGATGGGAGGGGCAAAAGGGAGAATGTCCAGGGGAGTCTGGTTGGCTGCTTTACCAAGGCAACAAGAAGTGTTGGCAGAGTCTATGGAGGCAAGGCTGGTTTCAGAATCAGAATCA
The DNA here is from genome assembly GCF_030144855.1 of Hypanus sabinus. NCBI lineage: Eukaryota > Metazoa > Chordata > Chondrichthyes > Myliobatiformes > Dasyatidae > Hypanus > Hypanus sabinus. The sequence continues at coordinate 39,101,960 of NC_082707.1, forward strand.
GCTTTTTTTATCACCGGCATGTGAGGTGAAATTTGTTAACTTAGCAGCAGCAGTTCAATACAATACATAATCTAGCAGAGGGAGAAAAATAATAACAAATAAACTAAAACATAATAATAAATAAACATGTAAATCAATTACATATATTGAATAGATTATTTAAAATGAGCAAAAACAGAAACACTGTATACAAGCAGTCCCTGGGTTACGAACAAGTTCCGTTCCTGAGTCCGTCTTTAAGTTGGATTTGTATGTAAGTCAGAACAGGTACATCCGGTATTATTTAGCATCAGTTAGTCAAACGTTTGTCTTAGTATATAGTATGTATTTTACCTTTCTATGCATATAAAGCACTTAAGAAACGTATGTCTTTCAATAATTAAATCATTGCATTGCTTAGTAATAATTGTAACTTTCATCGGGGTAGGGCCTTTCACATGCTCCATTATTCTCACTTTATCCTTTACCTGTATCCTTTAAAGTTGTTCCAATCGTTGACCATCTGTAGCCTGAAGCTTTTCCAATGACCGATGATGTTTCACCTCTTTGTAATCGCTTTATTATTTCCACTTTATTTTCAATCGCAATTGTTTTCTGTCAATGGAACTGAAAACTATGGATTTTATGTTCTATCACTGAGCAGCAGTGAACCATCTGATTGGCCTATCAGAGTTCTCTTTGGGAACTAGTTGACTTGATCAGGATTTCTGATCTGGCTATTGTTCACGATCGCACTTAATAAAAAGCAGCTGTGGGTAGCGGGTCTTGTGCTGCTCCGGGTCCTAAAGTCCACCTGCACTGAGACAGGTTAAATGGGACAAGTGGGGGGGAGGGTATTGACTGGAAAAGGGGGATCAGGGTGAATCTTGCTAAGAAATATTTAAGTTACACACTCAACACATTGTTAACGGCAACGACTTAAAATGGCGGACTGAGCAACCCCTTTGTTTCCTTGGGAGAATAGTGCCCACTCCTAGGAATTTGAAACTCTCAGCTCTCTTGTCCTGAGCACTGTTGATATAAATAGGAACATGTGCCCTGCCCCCTTCTTGGTAATGACCAGCTCTTTGCTGACATTGAGGGAAAAGTTGCAACAACACCATGTCATTATGTTGACTCTCTCCTTCCTGTACACCGACACATCATGGGGACCAAAGGGAACATTCAAGGTGATTATCAATGCCTTCAAATTTGTCGTTATTTCTAACTTGTTGATGTATTGAAATCATTTCATTTTCACTCCCAGTTGTTTCTGTCATTTCCAAGTACGAATGCTTGCAACCACAGTGAGCAAAACAATTCAGAACTATCTTACTATCACTACCTTTTGAAGACTAACACACACAAGTGACGTTATTTAAAAACTGTTCACTCAAAGCATGTTGTAGTAGCTAACGACCACACAGGCACGCGGGATAGGTGCTAGTTAGAAACTGCTCGGCACAGTCTCCTGTCCCAATTGAGAGGCAAAGTGGTCCAAACAAATGAATTAATTCTGGCTATTTTCTTGATTACTTTTTGTTCTTTAAGTGCTGTCCTAAATAAGTAACATCCCCCATTAACCGATGGTCCAATTAAAAGGATTCCATTGAATATTTGGCCTCCACATCCTTCTGTAGCAATGAATTCCACAAATTCTCTACTCTTTTTCTAGAGAAATTCCTCCTTATTTCTGTTATAAAGGGACATCTTCCTATTCAGAGGCAGTGTCCTCTGGTCCTAGACTCTCCACTTTCACTTTATGCCTTTCAATATTTGGTTATTTAATGTAACCCCCCCCCCATCATTATTCTAAACTCCAGTGAACACAGGCCTAAAGCCATCAAGCACTCCTCATAGATTGACCCTTTCATTCACAGAAATTTTCTCGTGAACCTTGTTCAGACCCACTCCAAAGCCAGTGCATTCTTTCTTAGGTGTGGGTCCCAAAACTGCACCTCCCTTTTCTGTATTTCTGAATAATTAATCCTTTCACTTCTTCTACCAAAGTGCATGATCATACACTTTCCTAAATGGCATTCCATCTGCCACTCCTTTGCCCATTCCCCTAATCTGTCCAAGTCCTTTGTAGACGCCCTGCTTCCTCAAAATGGCTTGACCCTCTACCTATCTTTGTATCATCTGGAAACTTGGTCACAGTCATCAATTCAATCGCCTGGATTATTAACAGATCATGTGAACGGTAAATCCAACTGCAACACCTGCGGAACCCTAATTACAGGCAACCAACCAGAAATGGCTTCCTTTATTCCTAGTTTTTGCTCGTATCAGCCAGCTAATCTTCAGTTCATGTTAGTAACTTTGCTGTAATGCCATGGACTCTTATCTTATTTACCAGCCTCATGTGCAGCACCTTGCAAAGACCTTCTGAAAATCCAAGTAAACAACATCCTCTGACTTTCCTTTGTCTATGTTGCATATAATTTCCTCAAATTCCAACATATTTGAAGGGCAATGTTTCCTTTTAGGGAAACTATGCTGATTTTGGCATATTTTATCATGAGCTAGCAAATAACCCAAAACCTCGCCCTTAACAATCTACTCTCACACCTTACCACCGACTAACAAGTGTATAATTTCCTGTCTTTTACATCACTCTCATCTGAAAGAGTGGAGTAACATTGCCAATTTCCAGTCCTCTGGTACCATTCCAGAAACTAGTGATTCTTGAAAGATCACTACAAATGCCTGCACAATCTCTCCAGCTACCTTTTTCAGAACCCTGGAGTGTAGTCTATCCGATCCAAGCAATTTATCTACCTTCAGCCCTTTCAGCTTCACAAGCAGCTTCTCCCTTGTGATAGTGTCTGCTTTCACTTTTGCCCCCGACACTCTTGAATTTCGGGCACACTGTTATTGTCTTCTGCAGTAAAGACCAATGCAAAATACTTATCCAGTTAATCCGCCATTTCTTTATCCCTCATTACTATCTCTCCAGCATCATGTTCAATGGTATAATGTCCACTCTTGCCTCACTTTTACTCTTAGAAACAGAAAACCTACAGCCACAATACAGACCCTTCAGCCCACAATGCTGTGCCAAACATGTACTTACTTTAGAAATTACCTAGGGTTACCCATAGCCCTCTACTTTTTACGATCCATGTATCTATCCTGGAGTTTCTTAAAAGACCCTGTCGTACCCACCTCCACCACCATTGCCGGCAGCCCATTCCACGCATATACCATTCTCTATGTAAAAAACTTACCCCTGGCATCTCCTCTGTACCTGCCTCCAAGCACTTTCAAACTGTGCCCTCTTGTGTTAGCCATTTCACCCCTGGGAAAAAAGCCTCTGACTATCCACATGATCAATGACTCTCATTATCTTATACTCCTCTATCAGATCACCTCTCATCCTCCGCTGCTCCAAGGAGAAAAGACCGAGTTCAACCTGTTCTCATAAGGCATGCTCCCCAGTCCAGGCAACATCCTTGTAAATCTCCTCTGCACCCTTTCTAGTTTCCACATCCTTGATACTTCTGAAAAAAATTTCAGCATCCTCTTTTATATTACCCTTATCTTTCATCTTTCCTCACCATGTTGCTTTGTTAGTTGCCATCTGTTGGTCTTAAAAGCTTCAGAATCTTCTGGCTTTTGACTGAGTTTTGCTATTTTGTACATCCTCTCTTTTGTTTTTGTCTTGTTATTGACTTCCCTCATCAGCCATGCTGCCTCATCCTCCCCTTAGAATCCTTCTTCCTTGGGATGAACCTATCCTGCACTTTCTGAGTTACTCCCAGAAGTTGCAGCTATTGCTTCTTTACCATCATCCCTGCTAGTGTCCCCTTAAAATCAACTGTGGCCTGCTCCTCTCTCATGCCTCTGTAATTCCCTTTACTCCACTATAATACCAATACATCTGATTCTAGCAATGGAAGCAAAATTGCCCAAAAGACTATATTTTAACCATAGAACCATTGAACACTACAGCACAGTACAGGCCCTTCAGCCCTCCATGTTGTGCCGACCCATATAATACTTTAAAAAAGTACAAAACCCACACTACCGCATAACCCTCCATTTTGCTTTCATCCATGTGCCTGTCAAAGAGGATCTTAAATACCCCTAATGTTTTAGCCTGCACCACCATCCCTGGCAAGTCATTCCACGCACTCACAACCCTCTGTGTAAAAAACTTACCCCTGATGTCTCCCCTAAACTTCCCTCCCTTCATTTTGTACCCGTGCCCTCTGGTGTTTGCTATTGGTGCCCTGGGAAACAGATACTGACTATCCACCCTATCTATGCCTCTCATAATCTTGTAGACCACTATCAAGTCCCCTCTCATTCTTCTATGCTCCAAAGAGAAAAGTCCCAGCTCTGCTAACCTTGCTTCATAAGACTTAATAGACAATAGACAGTAGGTGCAGGAGTAGGCCAATCAGCCCTTCTAGCCAGCACCACCATTCACTGTGATCATGGCGGATCGTACACAATCAGTACCCTGTTCCTGCCCTCTCCCCATATCCCTTGACCCCGCTATCTATAAGAGTTCTATCTAACTCTCTCTTGAAAGCATCCAGAGACTTGGCCTCCAATGCCTTCTGGGGCTGAGCATTCCACATATCCACCACTCTCTGAGTGAAAAAGATTTTCCGCATCTCTGTTCTAAATGGCCTACCCCTTATTCTTAAACTGTGGCCTCTCGTTCTGGACTCACCCATCAGCGGGAACATGTTTCCTGCCTCCAGTGTGTCCAATCCCTTAATAATCTTATATGTTTCAATCAGATCCCCTCTCATCCTTCTAAATTCCAGTGTATACAAGCCCACTCGCTCCAATCTTTCAACATATGACAGTCCCACCATTCCGGGAATTAACCTTGTGAACCTACGCTGAACTCCCTCAATAGCAAGAATGTCCTTCCTCAAATTTGGAGACCAAAACTGCACACAATACTCCAGGTGGGGTCTCACCAGGGCCCTGTACAGCTGCAAAAGGACCTCTTTACTCCTATACTCAATTCCTCTTGTTATAAAGGCTAGCATGCCATTAGCTTTCTTCACTGCCTGCTGTACCTGCATGCTTGCTTTTATTGACTGATGTACAAGAACACCTAGATCTTGTTGTACTTCCCCTTTTCCTAACTTGACTCCATTTAGATAGTAATCTGCCATCCTGTTCTTGCCACCAAAGTGGATAACGAACACATTTATCCACATTAAACTGCATCTGCCATACATTTGCCCACTCACCTAGCCTGTCCAAGTCACCCTGCATTCTCATAACATCCTCCTGACATTTCACACTGCCACCCAGCTTTGTGTCATTGGCAAATTTGCTAATGTTACTTTTAATCCCTTTATCTAAATCATTAATGTATATTGTAAACAGCTGCGGTCCCAGCACCAAACCCTGCGGTACCCGACTGGTCACAGCCTGCCATTCCGAAAGGGACCCGTTAATCGCTACTCTTTGTTTCCTGTCAGCCAGCCAATTTTCAATCTATGTCAGTACTCTGCCCCCAATACCATGTGCCCTAATTTTGCCCACTAACCTCCTATGTGGGACTTTATCAAAGGTTTTCTAAAAGTCCATGTACACTACATCCACTGCCTCTCCCTTGTCCATTTTGTTCTCCAATCCAGGCAACATCCTGGTAAATCTCCTCTGCACCCTCTCCATAGCTTCCACATCCTTCCTATAATGAGGTGACTAGAATTGAACACAATACTTTAAGTGCGGTCTCACCAGAGATTTGTAGAGTTGCAACATGACCTCTCTACTCTTGAACTCATTCCCCCTGTTAATGAAGCCTAGCAACCTATAGACCTTCTTAACTACTCTATCAACCTGCGCAGCGACCTTGAGGGATGTATGGATTTGAACCCCAAGGTCCCTTTGTTCATGCACACTCTTAAGTAACTGACCATTAATCTTGTACTCAGTCTTCTGGTTTGTCCTTCCAAAATTCATCACCAGATTGAACTCCATTTGTTATTTTTCTGCCCAACTCTGCAGCCTATCTATATCCTCTTGTAACCTTCGACCACTTACAGCTCCATCCACAACTCCTCTAATCTTCGTGTCATCCGCAAACTTACTCACCCATCCTTCCGCCTCTACATCCAGGTCATTTATAAAAATCACAAATAGCTGGGGTCCCAGGACAGATCCCTATGGCACTCCACTAGTCACTGACCTCCAGGCAGAATACTTTCCTTCTACAACTACCTTCTGCTTTCTTCTTTTAAGCCAATTTTTCATCCAAACAGCCAAGGTTCCACTTATCCCATGCCTCATGACTTTCTGGATGAGTCTCTCATGAGGGACCTTGTCAAATGCTTTGCTAAAGTCCATGTAGACCACATCCACTTCCCTATCCTCATCAATTTCTTTTGTTACCTCTTCAAAATACTCAATCAGGCTCATGAGGCACGATCTTCCCTTCACAAAGCCAAGTTGACTATCCATGAGTAGACTGTACTTCTCCAAATGCTCGCAGATCCTATGCTTAAGAAACCTTTCCAGTAGCTTGCAGACCACCGATGTAAGACTCACCGGTCTATAGTTCCCAGGTTTCTCCCTATTACCTTTTTTAAACAAGGGAACTACATTTGCCATTCTCCAGTCCTCTGGCACTTCCCCTGCAGCAAAGAGGATTCAAAGATCATAGCTAATGCTCCTGCGATCTCTTCTCTCAATTCCCACAACAGCCTGGCGTGTATCAAATCCGGCCCTGGGGATTTCTCAATCTTAATCTTTTTAAGAAGATCCAGCACTTCTTCTTCCTTAATCTCTACATGGTCCAGCACACAGGCCCGCTCTACTTTGATCTCATCCTGATTAAGATCCTTTTCACTTGTGAATACTGAAGCAAAGTATTCATTTAGGACCTCCCCAACCTCCTCCGCCTCCAAGCACATGTTGCCCTCTTTATCCTTTAGCGGTCCCACCTTCGTTCTCGTCATCCTCCTGTTCTTCACATACACATAGAACGCCTTGGGGTTCTCCTTAATTCTACATGCCAAGGCCTTCTCATGCCCCCTTCAAGCTCTCCTAAGTCCTCACTAAAACAATAAAATCAGTTTTCTTGTAGCCAGCAGCTACAAGTAAAGTATTCACTTGTTAAGTAAACAACTGCAATCAAACATATAAATATATATGACTATATTCAGTGTCATAAAGTGTAAGGGCAGTTTCAGAATGCTAAGATATAATTAAGCTTTAAAATTTTAAAATAAAATTCCTTCCCATCTATGCAGATTTCAAATTAATCTATTCATTTTAAAGATAGAAACAAAGAAATCCTTAAGAACACTGGGCATAAACTGCTATTCCATTCCCATGTGTGAACTGCAGAGGCATTGCATGCACACATTCTGTCATTTAGCTCCCTCAGCAAAGACCAGATCACAGTGCCAGAGGAGACCACAGCACCACACGGTGCTCTGTGTGAGCTACGCTGGCAGCAGTGTCCCTGGTGGTCTGACACTTTGCGAGCATTTTAGATCCAACAATCTCAAAGTTCAAAGTGAATTTATTATCAAAGTACCTACTTGTCACCATAAACAATGCTCACATTCATTTTCTTGAAAGCATACTCAATAAATCCATAACAAATTAATATCCATAATGGAATCAGTGAAAGACTGCAACAACTTGGGCATTCAACCAGTGTGTAAAAGACAAGAAACTGTGCAAATACAAACAAATAATAAATAAATAAGCAATAAAAATTGAGAACATATGATGAAGAGTCCTTGAGTCCATAGGCTGAGGGAACATCTTAATGATGAACAAGTGAAATTGAGTGAAGTTATCACTTTGGTTCAAGAGCCTGATGGTTGAGGGGTAATACCTGTTCCTGAACCTGGTGATGTGAGTCCTGAGGCTCATGTACTTTTTTCCTGATAGCAGCAGTGAGATGTGAGCATATCCTGGGTGGTGGAGGTCTCTGATGTTGGATACTGCTTTCCTGCAACAACGTTTCATGTAGATGTGCTCTTTAGTGGGGAGGACTTTACTGTGATGGACTGGGTCATATCCACTACTTTTCTTTTAGGATTTTCCATTCAAGGGCGTTGGTGTTTCCATACCAGTCTGTGACGCAGCCAGTCAGTAAAGCCAGGTAATGAGCTGTGGATATTGCTGGTATTGGCAGACTTTATCATTATTCCCTGATAGCCTTTGAACTGAGGAGTCTACAATTCAGGCAAATCCAGAGACATAATTGAGCATTAGTGAACTTGATAGGATTTTAACATAAACTAGTAGATTTACTGAGGATTTATTTAATTAATGGAACTCACTGTGAGGCTCATTTTTGTGCCTCTAGCTCCATGGTCCGGAATTCTGGCAATTAGTTCAGCCACTCAATGTCACTGTACTTCTCAATGATTTGGTCTCCCACCAGGATTGCACGCGGATAAATTGATCAATTGATCAATTGGTTTATTATTGCCACAGGCACTGAGGTACAAAACTTTGGTTTTCATGCCATCCATCCAGATATGCTGAGCTGTGTCCATAACTCCCTGCAGCTTCTTGTCTTCCTTCACTATTCACTGTGTTTAATAACAACGGTGTCATGGCTTCAAGGCCACTGATGATGACATCATACTAGCTTGTGTAAACTGAGAAATGTGGCAGCAAAACAATGTGGACAAATCTGTGATAGATTGATTTTAATCTCAATGAATGTGAGGTAAACCGTGCTGGACCAGAGAGGAATAGATCTGGTAAAGCAGAAGAGATCCTTGGGGTTTCGTAAACACAAGAGACTGCAGATGTTGGAAATTTTTATTTTTATTTAGAGATACAATGCAGAATGGGCTTTTCGGTCTAACAAGCCTCTCTGCTTAACATCCCACCAATTTAACCTGGTAACTGCTGTGCCTTTGGACTGTGGGAGGCAACGGAGCACCCAGAGGAGTTCGCAGTCATGGGCAGAATGTACAAATTGCTTAAGCACAACACCAGAATTGAACTCTGAACACCAACACCCTAAGCTGTAATAGCTACACTACCGTGACACATAACAACATAAGAAATAGAAGCAGGAGCAGGCCATCTGGCCCGTCGAGCCTGTTCTGCCATTCATGCATGACTGATCTGGCCATCGATTCATCTCCACCTCTCTGCCTTTTCCCCTACTATGCAAAACTCTATCCAATCTTGTCTTAAATATATTTACTGAGGTAGCCTCCACTGCTTCATTGGACAGAGAATTCCACAGATTCTCCACTCTCTGGGGAAAGCAGCTCCTCTCATCTCCTCCTAAATCTACTCCCCGGAATCTTGAGGCTATGTCCCCTAGTTCTAGTCTCACCTACCATTGGAAACAACTTTCCTGCCTCTATCTTATCCACTCCTTTCATAATTTTTTATGTTTCCAGAAGATCTCCTTTTATTCTTCTGAATTCCAGTGAGTACAGTCCCAGGCGAATCATTCTCTCCTCAGAGTCTAACCCCCTCATCTCTAGAATCAACCTGGTGAGCCTTCTGTGCACTGCCTCCAAAGCCAGTATATCTTTCCTCCGGTAAGGAGACAGGAAATGCATGCAGTACTCCAGGTGCGGCCTCACCAGTACTCTGTACAGTTGTAGCAGAACCTTCCTGCTCTCAAATTCAATCCCTCCAGCAATGAAGGCCAACATTCCATTTGCCTTCTTGATTTACTGCTGCACCTGCAAACCAACCTTTTGTGATTCATGCACAGGCACTCCCAAGTCCCTCTGCACAGCAGTATGCTACAATTATTTACCATTTAAGTTAGTGTTAACCAACCTTTTTAAGCCCAAGATCCCCTACCTCGGCCTTAGTAAAAGGCGAGATCAAGCCCAGATCGATTAGTTACACGTATGTGCACTGGGGCAGAAATGACCGGAAGTAAAACCCCACAACCCGGTGTGGTGAACTACATTTACCTGTCTGGACACACCCCCCACCCCCCCCCCCCCCCGCTGACTGCTCCTGTGGCTCCTCCCACAGACCCCAGTATAAAGGCGATTGGGGACACAGCCCCGGGCTCAGTCTCCAGGATGCAGTGTGCTGGTCAATTGCTGCTTGTTCTTTCTTCCAGCCAATAAAAGCCTATATCTTGCCTCACGTCTCCGAGAGTTGTTGATGGTGCATCACCTGGAATGCATAAACACCAGGGGTACCCACAAGTTTTTTGCACCACGGACCAGTTTAATGTTGACACAATATTCTTGCAGACTGGCCGACTGGGGTGGGGGGGGTGTTAAACACGACAGGAATACAGCGATACTCGAAGCAGGTTCCTTATGTCCAGTCTATTCTGCAATTTAGTTTTCACGGCTCTCAGCACTTAGCTGCTATCCCACGCTGCTCACGTATTTTTCCGCTGAAAAAAGTCTTTAAGTTTAGGGTGCTTGGACTCGGTACCGAAGCAGTTTTGAGGGCTTCATTGCCTCATTAGACAGCCTCCGGGCCTGAACTCCAGCCTCTGCTCGTCCGCCGCCAGACACCCTGGCCAAATGCGGCTGGTCGTGGGTGGGGTGAGAGGACAAGCTCAGGGCACGAGGTCCCAGTGACAGAGCCACAGTGGTCACAGTCCAGAGAGAGTGACCGACCACCGAGCGAGGAGTGTGACAGGACGCCCTCCCGCCCGCCCCCCTTGTAGGATCTATCAGTGGACAAAAGTTTGGCTGGAGGGATGACTTTCAGTAGATCGCAGCGAGGTAGCTGCTCTGCTACTTACAAAACGTTGAGCCCGAATTAGGTCGTCTGCAAATATTTTAGCACCAAGTTCCCCACAAACATTCGGTGTGGTAAACAGGTTTAGAGGCTGTTCCCACCGGCCGTGCTCCGGGCCAGTAGCATCGGCACTTCCCGCCGGCCGCGCTCCGGGCCAGTAGCATCGGCACTTCCCACCGGCCGCGCTCCGGGCCAGTAGCATCGGCGGTTCCCGCCGGCCGAGCTCCGGGCCAGTAGCATCGGCGGTTCCCGCCGGCCGAGCTCCGGGCCAGTAGCATCGGCGGTTCCCGCCGGCCACGCTCCGGGCCAGTAGCATCGGCGGTTCCCACCGGCCGCGCTCCGGGCCAGTAGCATCGGCACTTCCCACCGGCCGCGCTCCGGGCCAGTAGCATCGGCGGTTCCCGCCGGCCGAGCTCCGGGCCAGTAGCATCGGCGGTTCCCGCCGGCCGAGCTCCGGGCCAGTAGCATCGGCGGTTCCCGCCGGCCACGCTCCGGGCCAGTAGCATCGGCGGTTCCCACCGGCCGCGCTCCGGACCAGTAGCATCGGCGGTGCCCGCCGGACACGCTCCGGGCCAGTAGCATCGGCGGTTCCCACCGGCCGCGCTCCGGACCAGTAGCATCGGCGGTTCCCGCCGGCCGCGTTCCGGGCCAGTAGCATCGGCGGTTCCCACCGGCCGCGTTCCGGGCCAGTAGCATCGGCACTTCCCGCCGGCCGAGCTCCGGACCAGTAGCATCGGCAGTTCCCACCAGCTACACTCTGGGCCAGTAGCATCGGCAGTTCCCACCGGCCAAGCTCCGGGCCAGTAGCATCGGCGGTTCCCACCGGCCAAGCTCCGGGCCAGTAGCATCGGCGGTGCCCGCCGGACACGCTCCGGGCCAGTAGCATCGGCGGTTCCCGCCGGCCACGCTCCGGGCCAGTAGCATCGGCATTTCCCACCAGCTACACTCTGGGCCAGTAGCATCGGCATTTCCCACCGGCCGCGTTCCGGGCCAGTAGCATCAGCGGTTCCTGCCGGCCACACGAGCTGAACACTGGCATGAGGGTATCACTGCTTTTAGGCAAATGAAGACCTCACGTGGGTTCAAGTTCAACAGTGGCTGTGACAGGGTATGAGGAAAGGTGTCCCTGACTCGTATTGTTTCCTTGCGGCCTGGTGGTTGGGGACCGCTGAAGTACACTGTGTAGTGCGGGGGAGCTGTGCGCATGCGCACTGTGCAGAAAGCACAGAACGAAAACCCCGCAACCTGGAAACAATCTCTCAACAGTATTTGTGTACTTATTTTTTATTATTTTTTCGGGATCTACTGGGAAAGTCTCAAAGATTGACCAGTCGATCACAATCAATGTGTTGGCAACCACTAATTTAAGTAATAATCTGCTCTTTCACTTTTCCTTCCGAAGTGGATGACCTCACATTTACCAACATTGTACTCCATCTGCCAGACCCTTGCCCACTCACCTATCCAGTATCTCTTTCCAGACTCTCCTTATCTTCTGCACAATTGCTTTTCCACTCAACGTAGTGTGATCAGCAAACTTAGATACACTACACTCAGTCCCCTCTTCCAGATCGTTAATGAATATCGTGAATAGTTGCGGACCCCAGCACTGACCCCTGTGGTAAACCGCTCACCACTGATTACCGACCAGAATATCACCCATGTATCCCAACTCTCTGCTTTCTATTAGTTAATCAATCCTCTGTCCATGTTAATACGAGGGATGATTGATAGGTTTGTGGCCTAAGGTAGGAGTCAATTTTAGAAAACCTAGTATATTTATTTTTCAGTATAGTCCCCTCCTACATTTATACACTTAGTCTAGCGGTCGTGGAGCATACGGATCCTTCTTTGTAGAAGTCGGCATCTTGGTTATACAGCTCTCGTTACATGCACGTGCAGTTCAACTCTTCGAGTGATTATGCAGAAAGTTTGAAGTTAATAACTCATCTTCTCGTAATAACTCATAGGCCATGAACTTATCAATCACCCCTGTTGTTGACCACTTCTGGAGGTCTAAGACACTGACTTCTACAAAGAAGGATCTGTATGCTCCACGACTGCTGGAGTAAGTGTGTATATGTAGGAGGGGACTATGTTGAAAAATAAATGTGCTAGGTTTTCTAAAATTGACTCCTTCTACCTTAGGCCACAAACTTATCAATCACCCCTCGTACATCACCCCCAACTCTTCATCCTTATCTCAAGGATATGTCTTGTATGTGTCACCTTATCGAACATCTTCTGGAAATTTAAGTAAATAATGTCCATCTGTTCCGCTCTATCCACTGAACTTATGATATCCTCAAAGAACTCCAGTAAGTTTATCAAACAGGACCTGCCTTTGGTGAATCCGTGCTATGTCTGCTTGATGGATCCATTTCTTTCCAGATGCCTCACTATTTCTTCTTTAATGATAGCTTCAAGCATTTTCCCAACTACAGATGTTTAACTGACCTATTGTTACCTGCCTTTTGCCTACATCCTTTTTTGAACAATAGTGTGATGTTTACCATCTTCCAATCTGCCAGGACCTGCCCAGAATCCAGAGAATTTTGGTAACTTATCAGCAAAGCCTTGATTATAACTTTTGCCATTTCTTTCAGTACACTGGCATGCAGTCCATCAGGTCTAAGGTGCTATCTGTCTTCACCCTGCTCTGCTGGGTGAGAAGCTGACAGTGATGCAGGTGGATGCTTCCCTGGTGTCATGGATTATTGATTACCTGACTGGCAGACCACAGTACGTGCGCTTGCAACACTGTGTGTCAGACAGAGTGGTCAGCAACACTGGGGCTCCACAGGGGACTGTCCTGTCTTCCTTTCTCTTCACCATCTTCACCTCAGTCTTCAACTACTGCACAGAGTCTTGCCACCTTCAGAAGTTTTCTGATGACTCTGCCATAGTTGGATGCATCAGCAAGGGAGATGAGGCTGAGTACAGGGCTATGGTGGGAAACTTTGTAACATGGTGTGAGCAGAATCGTCTGCAGCTTAATGTGAAAAAGACTAAGGAGCTGGTGGTGGACCTGAGGAGGACTAAGGCACCGGTGACCCCTGTTTCCATCCAAGGGGTCAGTGTGGACATGGTGGAGGATTACAAATACCTGGGGATATGAATGGACAATAAACTGGACTGGTCAAAGAATACTGAGTCTGTCTACAAGAAGGGTCAGAGCCGTCTCTATTTCCTGAGGAGACTGAGGTCCTTTAACATCTGCCCAATGATGCTGAGGATGATCTACAAGTCTGTGGACTAATTTCCACTTGGCATAATTTACTTATTATTATTTAATTATTTATGGTTTTATATTGCTTTATTTCTACCTATTCTTGGTTGGTGCGACTGTAATGAAACCTAATTTCCCTCAGGATCAATAAAGTATGTCTGTCTGTCTGTCTAAGATCACAGATTGGCTCAGCACTTCCTCTTTAGTGATAGCTATTGTATCCTGGTCCTCTCCTCCCATTGCATCCGTAACGTCTCTCTTTGGTATGTTAGGCATGTCCTCCACCATGAAGACTGATACAAAATAGTCATTCAAAGCTTCAGCTATTTCCTCATTTCCCAATATCAGTTCCCCCTTCTTGTCCTTCAAGGGCCTATGTTCACTTTAGCTACCCTTTTTTGCTTTATATAATTATAAAAAACCTTTACTGTTTTTATAGTTTGTGCTAGTTTTCCCAGTCTTCCTGTTTCCCACTACCTTTGGCAACTTTGTACACATGAGCTTTTAGTTTGATGCTTTCTGTTATATCCTTAGTTATCCATGGCTGGCTCTCCCCACCCCTACTGTCTTTGCTTTTAACTGGAATATACTTTCATTGAGCACTGTGAAAAATCTCTTTGAAAGTCTTCCACTCTTCCTCAACCATCCAACATATAGCCTATGTTCCCAGTCTACCCTAGCCAAATCCTCCCTCATCCCATTGAGGTCTCCATTGTTTAGGCGTAGTACACTAGTTTTCAATCGAACTGTTGCACCTGTCATTTGTATGAGAAATAAGATCACTCTTTCCAAGAGGCTCCCGAACTACAAGCTCACTAATTTTAACAGTCTTATTGCACATGACCAGATCTAAGATAGCACATTCCCTTGCAGGTTCAGTAACATGCTGTTCAAGAAAGCCATCACAGATGCATTCTACTATGTCCTCCTCAAAACTGTCTTGACCAACTTGATTCACCCAGTCTATGTGCAAGTTAAAGTCCCCCACGATAACTGCTGTTCCATTCTTACATTTCTCAGATATTTCTCTGTTTATTGCCTGTGCCATAATAATATTATTATTCAGTAGCCGATAGACAAATCCCACCAGCTATTTTTTCCCTTTACTGTTCCTAATCTCTACCCAAATGGATTCAACATTCTGCTCCTTAGATCTTGTATTGTCTCTCACGATCGCCCTGATTTCATCTTTAATTAAGAGCGCTACCGCATCTCTCTTAATCTTTCTGCCAGTCCTTCCATATTACCTGATATCCTTGGATATTTAATTCCCAATCCTCCCTACCCTACAGCCACATTTCCGTAATGGCCACCAAAACATACCTGCTTGCACAGATTTGGCCATAAGTTCACTGACCTTGTATCAAATACTATGAGCATTTAGATAAAGTTCCCTGACACTCACTGTGCTTTTAAAATCTTGTAACATTTTTCTCTTTTGCACTTTACTTTACTTCACTCCATGAGCTCCGAAAGTTACACAATGCAGGGTTGTTACTTAAGCTGAAAAAGAAAGGAAAAGGCTTGCATTTCTGCTACACTTTAACCAACTGAAGGTCATGCTAAATGCTTTAAAGGTACTGAAGGAAAATTGATGTGTAATTCCTGCCATATACAGGTGTCCCCTGCATTACGAGTGTTCGCTTTACGCCATTTTGCTTTTACAAAAGACCTACATTAGTAACCTATTTTTGCATTACAAAGAGGATTTTTGCTTTTACAAAAATTTTTCCATATAAATTAATGGTTCTTCACTTTACACCATTTCGGCTTAAGAAAGGCTTCATAGGAACGCTCTACCTTTGTAAAGTGGTGGGGGGGACACCTGTACAACAATTTGCACAAAAGCTCCTTCCCCAACCCGCAATTTCTTTTAAGGTGTTTATTGTGGAACTAAAATTATAGTACAGTTAGATTATTTCATTACCTAAACAAATCAGGAAGAAAATAATACAAAGAAAAAAACATATCATCTTGTATTAAAATATTTTATACTGACTATATTTAGTCCTAGTTAAATGCTTAGCTGTTGAATTAAAGTAAATAGATTTGCACTATATTCCTAAAGGTTGGCTGAAGATAACAGTGGCAATACCTTGAGTTGTAATATGGAGATGTGTGAGTTGGCATGCTACCAACTGCTACAAGTTGAGATCATAAATTCGTGATAATTCTTTGGTGAGTAACTGGATTTACAGCTCTGACACCACCAATACTGGCAAGACATTGAGTTGTAATGTGTAGATGTGCGAGTTGTGCTACCAACTGCTATTGTCTGAGATAATAACTTCTTGATAAATCTTCGGTGAGTAACTGCATTTCCAGCTCAGACACCTCCATTATTGATAGTGGAGTTTTTTTTTAAATTCCTGTAATTTGTATCCTCATTCTGAATAGTTCTTTACAGTGTGGTCACTAAAACCAGCCATAAGGCCCCAGTAGCCAAACATATATCTCACAAGAAGAAAGAAAAATATCTGTCTTCAAAATTTATTCTAAGCTGTATGGAATGGGTAAAAAGATTAAGGTTCACTATCAAGTAGAAATCCACAGAGATTATATCAAAATCTTGTTTATTTATTGATATACAGCGTGGGGTAAGCCATCTGGACCTTAGAGCCATGCCAGCCAGCGATCCCCCAATTTAATCTGAGCCCAATGACGGGACAATTGGCAACGACCAGTTAACCTACCAACGGCTACGTCTTTGGAATGTGGGAGGAAACCAGAGCTCCCAGAGAAGACCTACGGGTAGAACGTCCAAACTCCTTATAGGCAGCAGCGGGAATTGAACCTAGGTCACTGATACAGTAAAGTAGTGGTTGCCAACCTGTCGATCATGATTGACCGGTCGATCTTTGAGACTTTCCCAGTAGATTCCGAAAAAAAAAAGAAAAAGAAATATACAAATACATTATGCCTGATAAACCTTTTGATGCAAATATGTAGTAACTTCTACTTTGAAAAAGGACCATTCAACAACTTCATGCCCAAAAGGAACAACTTTATCTAGAACGGTGAAATGATATTCACATACAGAGGTTTTCACGAATGCGCACCGGGTAGAAAAGACTGGAAGGAAAACCCCGCAACCCCGGAAACAATCTCTCTTTACAAACAGCTTCTGTAGCGGGAGTATTGCTATATTACCATGATCCTAATAGGTATTAACTTATCTTTATAATGCTCACATTACAACGCTTCTCCCACTTTAAATTCCAACATTCCCCAAATGTAAAAGAAATGGGAAACAAAAACAGTGGTGTCTTTAGCTTGCGTACCCCTGAAACTTATACTGGTGTCTCAGTTGTTGTTGTTCATCTTTCGGAGTCGAAGACAACTACGACTTCTGTCAGGTGGAGGGTTTGTGACTGTGGGTCCGGAAGTGAATGGTGAGGCCAATCTGGGCCCTGAAAGCTCGCCCACATGTGGGACACATGAGGGTAGGTGCTGCAGTGGAAGTGGAGGTAGTTTGGGCCTTGCACGCGGCGCGTTTCCTCTGAGCCTCTGCGATGCATCTGATTTCTGCTGCATACGCTCCTTTAGTGGTCCTGCTCCACCAGGTTGGGCGGTCCAGAGCAAGTGATTCCCAGCTACTGGGATTGATGTTGAGGTCTTTGAGGGACACTTTGAGGCAGTCTTTGAAACATTTCTTCTGCCCTCCAACTGAGCACTTGCCCTGTCTCAGCTCTCCATACAGCAGCTGTTTTGGTAGTCGACTGTCAGACATCCTGACAACATGGCCAGCCCATCTGGCTTGGGCTTTCTGTAAGAGGGTGTAGACGCTGTTGGTTCTAGCCCGCTCCAGGACCTCCGTGTCTGGGACTTTGTCCTGCCATTGTACGTGGAGAAGTCTGCGGAGGCAGCTCACGTGGAAGTGGTTGAGCTGTTTAGCGTGTCTGCTGTAGACAGTCCAGGTCTCGCTGGCATAGAGGAGGGTGGTGAGAACCACAGCTCGGTAGACCTTCAGCTTGGTGGTAAGGCTGAGTCCTCTCCGCTCCCATACATTCTCACGGAGTCTCCCAAAGGCGGCACTGGCTTTGGCAATTCTGTTGCTGATGTCTGCATCTATGTTCACCGCTCATGATAGAGCACTGCCCAGATAAGTAAAGCTGTCGACTGCCAGTAACTTCTGCCTCTTTACTGTGATGTGTGGTTCCTGGTAGGGCTTTCCGGGTGCGGGCTGGTACATAACTTTGGTCTTTTTGGTGCTGATTGTAAGTCTGAAGTTGTCACAGGCTCGTGAGAGGCAGTCCATTTCTCACTGCATCTTCTGCTCTGTGCTGGCGTTGAGGGCGCAATCATCAGTGAATAAGAGGTCTCTGACGACAGTCTCCTTTACCTTTGTAACAGCCTGTAGACGCCGGAGGTTGAATAGCCCACCGCCAGTCCTGTATCGTACGTGTATACCATCCTGACAATCGCGGAAGGCATCAGTCTGCATAGCAGAGAAGACCATGCTAAAGAGTGTAGGGGCGAGAACACATCCTTGCTTCACACCGTTTGTCACTGGGAAGGCTTCTGACTCGTCATATCATCCAAAACTTTCACCATCATGCCATCGTGGAACTGCCGAACAATCATGATGAACCTGCTAGGGCAGCCAGACTTCTCCATTATCTTCCACAAGCCATCTCTGCTGACCGTATCAAATGCCTTGGTCAGATCGACGAAGGTCATAAAGAGGTCGCTGTGCTGCTCTTGGACATTTTTCCTGGAGTTGGCGTGCAGCAAATATCATGTCGACAGTTCCACGCTCTGCACGGAAGCCACACTGGCTTTCTGGGAGGAGACCTTGCTCAAGGTGTTGGAGAAGGTGATTAAGCAGGACGCGAGCCAAGATCTTCCCAGCTATGGACAGGAGGGAGATGCCTCGGTGATTGTCACAAGACTGGTGGTTGCCTTTCCTCTTGTAGATGTGGACTATCTTTCAACTGTTGCGGGACCTTTCCTTCATTCCACATAGACTGGAAGAGCTCAGTCAGCTTCTGCATCGTGAATGGGCCTCCTGCTTTGTAGACTTCAGCAGGGATTGTATCTGATCCTGGTGCTTTGCTACAAGAAAGTTGCCCAATGGCTTTTCTGACTTCTTCTTCTGTGGGGTGGATGTCAAGGTCCATGTTGATCTCCACCTGAGGTAGGCGAACAATGGCCTCATCGTTGATTTCGGCAGGGCGGTTGAGGACCTGGTTGAAGTGTTCAGCCCATCTCTCCAAAATCTGCTTTTTCTCTTCCAGCAGCCGAGTTCCATCTGCACCAAGGAGTGGGGAGGAGCCAGAGGACTGAGGTCTATACGTAGCCTTCAAAGCATTGTAGAAACGCTTGGTGTCTGACTGTCTGCGTAGCCCTGGATCTCATCGGCCTTATTGCTGAACCAGACATCCTGCATCTCATCGAGTTTCTTCTGCACTTTCCATCTTGCACTGGCGAAGGCATCTATCTTTGCTTGTGATGTGGGATTGTTCTGGTGCACTCTGAACAGTTGGTGTTTCTCTGACAACAGTGCCTGTATCTCCTCGTCGTTCTCATCGAACCAGTCTTGATGTCTACGGATTGCTGGTCCGAGGTGTTCGAGAGCGGTAGAGTAGACCGCATCTCTGAAAGCCGTCCACTGCTCTTCAATGCTGGTGTGGTCATCCTTGGGTGTGTCAAGCAGCCTGCTATCTAGGTCTTCACGAAGTTCTTCTGCAACTACGCTGCTCTTCAGCTTGGAGACATTGAGCCTCTTTGCAGTCTTCTGACCTTGGGGTCTTCTCACAGGCAGGATGCGAAGTTTAAACTTGGACACTATGAGTCAATGATCTGTCCAGCAGTTGGCACCACACATGGCCTTTGTCACTCTCACGTCTTGCCAGACCCTCTTTCTGGTGATGACATAGTCAATCAGATGCCAGTGCCTAGAGCGTGGATGCATCCAAGATGTCTTGTTACGGTTAGGGAGGCTTCTAAGTTTGACTGTTTGTTAGATATTGCCGCCTAACTGTTAACTTCCGGTTAAGTTAGTCATTTGTTTACTTTGCTAAGTTTTGAGCAGTGGTTAATAAATCTCAGGATTTGTTTTAAACCCTGTCTCAGTTTCATATTCATTGCTGCTGCATTCAGAACACCTAAATGGCATTCTAGGTTTTGAGAGGTTTCACAAAACAGAACAAGCAGGGAGAAAACAATTCCTTTGACAATAGATGCAACCAAGATAGGGAGCACGGTAGTGTTCTGATTAGCACAAAGCTTTACAGTAGTGGTCACCAAACTTTTTAAGCCCAGGATCCCCTACCTCGGCCTTAGTGAAAGGCAAGATCGACCTACTAAATCGTTAGAGAAAAGACAGCTCAGATTGTACTTCCAACTTGAGGCCCTTTATTTGAGCTAATTGTATATTAATTACATAAAATGCTTTTGTCAAACTTTCAAATTAATTCAACCAAGAAAACACTATAACCAGCATATCAAACAGGCCATAGCAGCATCGAGCTTATCCAATAATGCTTTGAATAAGTGGTGCTGAAGCACTTTTGCTCGAATCAAATTTATCAGCTTGACCACCAGTGACATCACATGAGAAAAGTCCACGACCTTCCCAGCCAAGGCCTGCTGATGAATCACAAAGTGATAATCCAGGAAGTCAGGAAAATCAGGGTCATTACGGCACAGTGCTATAAAAACCAAAATGCAAACCGCGCATTGCTGGGCCCCATCATTAGCAATTGCTCCCAGTTTATGAATGGGGATGTCATTTTCACGGACATTTTTTTAAAACTCATTGTAAATATCCTCACCTCTCATTCTCTCCTTTAAGTGCAAAAGAGTGAGGAAGTCCTCCTTTGTTGTAAAATCCCGGAAAGCCATTCTGACAAATACAACAAGCTGAGCTGTTTGCGTTACATCCAGGGATTCATCGAACTGTAGTGAAAAATATTCATAGAGTGACAAGTCCTTTAACACTTGTCGATCCACGTCTTCTGAGCAGCATGTTTGCTGGGCCTTCAACCCCGCTTTCAGCTCCTCAACTTTCCTGGTATTGGTAAAATATTACTGAGACACATGGGGTGTATGGGGTGTCAGGGAGAGGTAGTACCTCTGACAGGGAACACGTCGTACTCTTCTGGGTAGATCGTCCGCATTGGTCCTCACCTGACACTCAGCTCTCACCAGTGGTTCCTCTTAGCTGCTTGCATGCAACAGCGGCCACACCCCGGGCAACGGCTTCGACTGGCCGGCAAAACCTGGTGAGGGTAGCCGATGGGCCTCAAACCCTCGGTGAGTTAGAGTTTATCTACCTACACATGCAAAGACTGAATTCGGCAGACTACGCGGAGGAGACCACCACTTGGCGGTCCAACGAGTAGAAAGGCGGACCCAGCAAAGCATTGTGGAGTGCAATCAGGGCACAGTGAGACACGTAGGACACTGCTGGCCATCCACTGCAACCTGACTTATCTCCAGCCGTCTCAACTCCGTCTTGCAACTGGATACAGATAGGTCGGGACGAGAGGGTGAGGCTGACGATTTGCATGCCACAATTCCTGAACGAAGTCAAAAAAAAAGGTCGATCATCCCCAAGACGCTGAATGACATTAACTTTATACAATCCTTTGAACTCGGATAACTCCGGTAATGCCTTCACTCTCTGATACCAATCTGTAAGGGAAAAATAAACGTGCAACAAACAAAACTGGTGGAGCCTCCACACCTCCGACTGGCAACAACAACGTTGCACAAAAATAAAAATGAGAACTGCGTCACAGACTACGGGTTGGTTGAAGTACTGTTTGGAATATGCCATCACATGACATAATATCACCCTATGGTCATAAGATAATTATATCATCCCACTCACAAGACTATTACATCGTCCCACTGTCCCGTGATCAAACTGTGAGCATGTAGCTTAGCCTTCTCACTTCCTTTCTTCATTCAGTGTAAAATTAACTTAGTTTTCCTAAATTCTCTCAACATTGTACTTTTCTGTTGAATCATAGCTCACAAATCCTAACAATGACATCTATCACCAAGGGCAGCAGGCACATGGGAATGTCACAACCTGTCTGTTTCCCCAAGTGCACACAACTCTGATGTGATAATATTTCACCAATCCTTTAATACTGTAGCGTCTAAGTCTTGGAACAACTCACCCAACAGCATTGTGGAGATATCTTTACGTAAAAGACTACAGCCATTCCAAAAAGCTGCTTACTAACAACATTTGAAGGGCAAATAGAGTGGGGCTTGTGATGCCCAGATATTGGAAAATGAATTAATTTTTTTTAAAAAATCTTCACAATACCTTTGGCTTCTTTCCGAGATTGTGGTGCCTGAAACTGAACATAGTTCTTCAGCTGAAAGTTAACCTTTGGTTGCTAAGAAACGAAATCTGAGAGTGCTGGAGAACCTGGCATGTCAAGGAGCATCTGTGGAAGGAAAAACACTCAGTGTTTCAACGTAAGGTTTCGGACGACTCTTCATTAAACCAGACAGCCATTTGCCCTCTTTATTTGTGCCAAAGAAATTCAACAGGAGGAGGAATACCTTTTCTGAGAAGTTTGAATGTGATGAGGGTGAATTGCTGTTGCGTGACATGTTAACCACTGGCCTCTGCTCTTCTCCATCTCTTATTATGCTCTTGTTTTAGGTTTTGCTGAGACCTGATATTTGCCAGAAAAAGAGGTTACTTGTTTCCTTTAAACAAACCCTTGCATTGAGGAAACAATATTAGATTTTTAACCTTAACTAAAGATATAAATTCCTCCAGTCTTTCTTGGAAGCATGAATGGCCTTTTCTTCAGGAACATTTTTTTAACTGAGGAAACAGAAAACAATATTCAATAAAGCTTTGGTAATTATTAATAAGTTGAATAAGAGAAAGTCACTTAAGTCACGCACCAAACCAAATAAATTTAATTAGTTTACCACTGGTTGATCCGAACTTTGGAATGCAGATGATTATTTCAATGTTTGAAAATGAAACAAAACTTTGAAATGCAGTAAAGAGCATAGAGAATATAAAAGGCTTTAGGAAGATGGAATGGAGAGACATGTGGAAAATTAATTTTAAACAAGGAAGTGCAAAACAATATATTTTGTATGAAGAAGGAGGCTTTTCATTGACCATGTAAGTAAATGATGGTATACAAGCACAAAATCAGCATCATTCTATTAAATTTCTGGTTTGGTGCATGACTTAAGAAACCTTCCCACAGGCAGTTTTGTATATACTGGGGGATGTACCGAGGCAAATAGTGAGTATGGGCTGTTTTCCAAAGTTCAGCTCAACACATAATCAGAAAAGCAAAGGACCAAAGGGAATAGGAGCAGAATTAGACCATGGCCCATAAAGTACATTCTGCCATTCCAACATGGCTGATTTACTGTGCCTCTCATTCTCCTGCCTTCTCCCCACAACCATTGACACCCTACACTGTAAGCAAACTAAAGAAGAACTAATTAAATTTATTAAGCTTATTGTTCATGACGAATCACAAAGGTGTTCTTTAAATCCCCCTCCTGTAACTTTAATCGTGCTTACTTGCACGGAGGCTTTATTGAATTGGATTTTTAGATTACTGACTGAAAATTAGTGACATTCATTATAAGTGCGTTACCATCTATGTGATAGAACATCCCTTTGGCTCTTAATTTCATAAGACCATAAGGTATAGGAGGAGAATTAGGCCATTTGGCCCACCCAGTCTGCTCCACTATTTCATCATGGCTCATCCAATTTTCCTTTCAGCCCCAATCTCCTGGCTTCTCCTTGTATCTTTTCATGCACTGACCAATCAAGAATCTGTCAGTTTCTGCCTTAAATATACATGAAAACTTGCCCTCCTTAACTGCCTGTGACAAAGAATTCCATAGATTCACCACTCTCTGGCAAAATAAATTCCTCCGCAGCTCCATTCTAAAAGGACACCCCTTTATTCTAAGGTTGTGTCCTCTGGTCTTAGACTCTCCCACCATAGGAAACATCCTCTCCACATTCACTCTTTCAAGGCTTTTCACCATTCAATAGGTTTCAATGAGGTCACCCCTCATTCTTCTGAATGACTGTGAATGCAGGCCCAGAGCCATCAAACACTCTTCATATGACAAGCTATTCAATCCTTGAATCACTTTCGTGAACCTCCTTTGAACCCTCTCCAGTTTCAGCACATCCTTTCCAAGATAAGGGGCCCAAACCTATTGCTCCAAGTGAGGCCTCACCAATGCTTTATAAAGTCTCAACATTACATCCTTGTTTTTACATATTAGTCCTCTTGAAATGAATGCTAACATTGTATTTGTCTTCTTTACAACAGAATCAATCTGTTAATCAACCTTTAGGGAATCCTGCACAAGGACTCCTTTTACACCTCAGTTTCTTTTTGTATTATCCCTCCATTTAGAAAATAGTCAACTGTTGCATTTCTTCTAACAAAGTGCATGACCATACACTTCACGACACTGTATTCCATCTGTATACATGGAATGACGAACATTAAAGAAAGATCTAAAATATATTCTTGGTTTTGAGAATAAAATAGAACAAGCAGAAGAAATTGGTTCCACTGGGTCAGCAGCCCAATGGAGCAGTTCAAATACATACTGATTGTGGAACAGCAAGTGAGCGAGTGTCTTTGACGCGATCTATGTTGAGTCTAGCTTGAAGGAAATATTTGCTCCAATAGTGGATCTTAATTTCTCTACCCATTCTATACAGGCCTCCTCAGCTGAGTTACATTTTAGAATAATGGTTGAAGAAACATATTTTTATACCTTCCTTAAGGATTAATGTTTTGGAGCTCCACAGGTTTTGCCCTGAAATGTCCACAGTTCCTTTCCCCTAGAGATGCTGCTTAAACATTGAGTTCCTCTGGCAGATTGTTTGTTGATCTAGGTTTTGGGGCTTGTGACTGTTTTGCTGACTGCACTAAAAAGTATTGCTTTTAGAATGGGGATGCAAATTCTAGGAAATAATAAAAGAATTAAAATTAATTATGGTGTCTGAACAGCAAATCCAGCAATTCATCCAGTAATTCGTCCAGGAATTACTCATAACAGATGATAAACATAAGTCAGCTTTTCAGTTCTTATATCTTCAGAAAGACAAATCTCAGGGTTGTATTCTGCATACATACTTTGATAATAAATGTACTTTGAATCTTTATAAGTGACAAGGCAACTCCAGATATTTTATCTGCTTTTCCAAACTGAGGTTCTTAAAGAATAAAGGGCAGATGATATACAGTACAGCTTCAATATAAGGAGGTTATCAGGAATTGGTATGTGCATAAAAATTCTTCTACATTTAGCAGGTTTCATTTTTATTTATGCAATTCTCACCTTGGGCCACATGATATTGCCTACAGTATATCTGAGGTGTTGATATAATGAGGTGCATCATGCTCTTTTTATTTTAGCTAAGCAAATAAATGAATTACACTCAGCATATAAAATCTAAGTGCCAGATGACGCTAATAACTTTCTCTTTGCATTATTTTATTCCTGCTTTCTTTAAATTATAAAAGAATCTACCTGAGCTCAAACTTTAGCAGGATAGAAAGTTGTTAGAATATTCATTATTAGTAGAAATAATTAAATATAGAAAGAGGAGTAAACATTTCAACTCTAAAAGCCTTTACACCTTCAAGTGGGAAGCTGTGATTAAGCTGTCATTACGAATTTGGTTCCAGTTTTGTAACTTTTTTAATCTTAAAAAATTTAAACTTTTTAGTTGAATTTATTGAAATTATTTATTTATCAAGTCAAGTCAAGTTACTTTTATTGTCATTTTGACCATAACTGCTGGTACAGTACATAGTAAAAATGAGACAATATTTTTCAGGAAAAATATAATAAAAACACAAAATGCTGGCAGAACTCAGCAGGCCAGACAGCATCTATGGGAGGAGGTAGTGACGACATTTCGGGCCGAAACCCTTCATCAGGAGGATCACTACCTCCTCCCATAGATGCTGTCTGGCCTGCTGCGTTCTGCCAGCATTTTCTGTTTTTATTTATTTCCAGCATCTGCAGATTCACTAATGTTTTTCAGGAGCATGGTGTTACATGACACAGTACAAAAACTAGACTGAACTACATAAAAAACAACACAGAGAAAGAAAAAAACACACAACAACTACACTAGACTACAGACCTACCCAGGACTGCATAAAGTGCACAAAACAGTGCAGGCATTACAATAAATAATAAACAAGACAATAAGGAAGTAAGGTGTCAGTCCAGACTCTGGGTATTGAGGAGTCTGATAGCTTGGGGGAAGAAACTGTTACATAGTCTGGTCGTGAGAGCTCGAATGCTTCGGTACCTTTTCCCAGACAGCAGGAGGGAGAAGAGATTGTTTGAGGGGTGCATGGGGTCCATCATAATGCCGTTTGCTTTGTGGATGCAGCATGTAATATAAACGTCCGTGATGGCAGGAAGAGAGACCCCGATGATCTTCTCAGCTGACCTCACTATCCGCTGCAGAGTCTTGCGATCCGAGACGGTGCAATTTCCGAACCAGGCAGTGATGCAGCTGCTCAGGATGCTCTCAATACAACCCCTGTAGAATGTGATGAGGATGGGGGGGTGGGAGATGGATTTCCCTCAGCATTTGCAGAAAAAAGAGACGCTGTTGGGCTTTCTTTGCTATGGAGCTGTGTTGAGGGACCAGGTGAGAGTCTCCGCCAGGTGAACACCAAGAAATTTGGCGCTCTTAACGATCTCTACCGAGGAGCCGTCGAAGTTCATGGGGAGTGGTCCCTCTGTGCCCTCCTTCGTTAAATGATCCTACCTTTCTTTTTTGGAGGAATAAAGGGGTTTATTCCT
The DNA here is from genome assembly GCF_030144855.1 of Hypanus sabinus. Lineage (NCBI taxonomy): Eukaryota > Metazoa > Chordata > Chondrichthyes > Myliobatiformes > Dasyatidae > Hypanus > Hypanus sabinus. The sequence continues at coordinate 39,128,661 of NC_082707.1, forward strand.
TCATGGATCTGTTCCAAGATGGCCGATTGACTTCTTTTGAGAAATTAGTAACTAAATACTCTCTCTCATATTCACATTTCCTGCAATATCTTCAGGTCAGACACTTCTTACAAAAATACTTAAGTAATTTTCCATATATACAAGATTCTGACCTGTTAGATATTATTTAAAAAATTAATCCTTTAGTGAAGGGTTTTATTGGGAAAATTTATAATTTATTGTTACAACAGCACAATTACCTTTCACTTAAGATTAAGCAAGATTGGGAGAGAGAGCTTAACATGACCCTGATAACAGAAGATTGGTTGTGGATTTTGAAGCTGGTTAACTCTTCTTTGATCTGTGCCAGTCACTCTTTAATTCAATTTAAAATTGTAAATCATTACTGTTTGACAAAGGAGAGACTGTCTAAAATGTTTCCTAATGTTGATAGTCAGTGTGACAGATGTAAAACCGAGACAGCCACATTGACACATATGTTTTGGTCATGTTCTGTACTGAAACATTTTTGGAAGTCTATTTTCTCTACAATTTCTAAAGTTTTAAAAATTAATTAACAACCTAATAAATTGACAGTTTTATTTCGTATAATCCCTCAGTATATTCATGGTATTTCTCCATCAGACCAACATGTAATTGCGTTTGTTACATTATTGGCCAGAAGGGCTATTTAGTTGAAATGGAAATATGTTTCTGCTCCTACTTTGATACAATGGTTCTCTCAGGTGATGCTATGTCTTAGTTTGGAGAAAATCAGAAGTCAAATTCTTCAAGGCATTCTTCAATTATGTGAAAAACAAAAGGATGACAGGAGTGAAGGTAGGGCCGATTAGAGATAAAAGTGGGAAGATGTGCCTGGAGGCTGTGGAAGTGAGCGAGATCCTCAATGAATACTTCTCTTCAGTATTCACTACTGAGAGGGAACTTGATGATGGTGAGGACAAGATGAGTGAGGTTGATGTTCTGGAGCATGTTGATATTAAGGGAGAGGAGGTGTTGGAGTTGTTAAAATACATTAGGACGGATAAGTCCCCGGGGTCTGACGGAATATTCCCCAGGCTGCTCCATGAGGCAAGGGAAGAGATTGCTGAACCTCTGGCTAAGATCTTTATGTCATCGTTGTCCACGGGAATGGTACCGGAGGATTGGAGGGAGGCGAATGTTGTTCCCTTGTTCAAAAAAGGTAGTAAGGATAGTCCTGGTAATTATAGTCCAGTGAGCCCTACATCTGTGGTGGGAAAGCTGTTGGAAAAGATACTTAGAGATAGGATCTGTGGGCATTTAGAGAAACATGGTCTGATCAGGGACAGTCAGCATGGCTTTGTGAAAGGCAGATCGTGCCTAACAAGCCTGATTGAGGAGGTGAGCAGGCATATAGATGAGGGTAGTGCAGTGGATGTGATCTACATGGATTTTAATAAGGTATTTGACAAGGTTCCACATGGTAGGCTTATTCAGAAAGTCAGAAGGCATGGGATCCAGGGAAGTTTGGCCAGGTGGGTTCAGAATTGGCTTGCCTGCAGAAGGCAGAGGGTCATGGTGGAGGAAGTACATTCAGATTGGAGGGTTGTGACTAGAGGTGTCCCACAAGGATCTCTTCTGGGACCTCTACTTTTTATGATTTTTATTAACAACCTGGATGAGGGGGTTGGCAAGTTTGCAAATGACACAAAGGTTGGTGGTGTTGTAGATATTGTAGAGGATTGTCGAAGATTGCAGAGAGACATTAATAGGATGCAGAAGTGGGCTGAGAAGTGGCAAATGGAGTTCAACCCGGAGAAGTGTGAGGTGGTACACTTTGGAAGGACAAACTCCAAGGCAGAGTACAAAGTAAATGGCAGGATACTTGGTAGTGTGGAGGAGCAGAGGGATTTGGGGGTACATGTCCACAGATCCCTGAAAGTTGCCTCACAGGTAAATAGGGTAGTTAAAAAAGCTTATGGGGTGTTAGCTTTCATAAGTCGAGGGACAGAGTTTAAGAGACGCGATGTAATGATGCAGCTCTATAAAACTCTATTTAGACCACACTTGGAGTACTGTGTCCAGTTCTGGTCACCTCAGTATAGGAAGGATGTAGAAGCATTGGAAAGGGTACAGAGGAGATTTACCAGGATGCTGCCTGGTTTAGAGAGTATGGATTATGATCAAAGATTAAAGGAGCTAGGGCTTTACTCTTTGGAGAGAAGGAGGATGAGAGGAGACATGATATAGGTGTACAAGATATTAAGAGGAATAGACAGAGTGGACAGCCAGCGCCTCTTCCCCAGGGCACCACTGCTCAGTACAAGAGGACATGGCTTTAAGGTAAGGGGAAGGAAGTTCAAGGGGGATATTAGAGGATGGTTTTTCACTCAGAGAGTGGTTGGTGTATGGAATGCACTGCCTGAGTCAGTGATGGAGGCAAATACACTAGTGAAGTTTAAGAGACTATGAGACAGGTATACGGAGGAATTTAAGGTGGTTGGTTATATGGGAGGCGGGGTTTGAGGGTCAGCACAACATTGTGGGCCGAAGGGCCTGTAATGTGCTGTACTATTCTGTTCTACGTTCTAAATTTTCGATCCACAATTTGATTTTGAGAAAAGGTGGGGTTCATTCGCCCACTACTATCATCTGATTTGAGTTAATTAATATGGTTTCCTTCCGATTTTTCTTTGAGTGGATTTGAGTTGGCAGATTGATGTTTTTCTTTAATGGAAGCTTGTATGATGTATAGCTCCGGGGTTGTGCTCCCAATGGGTTTTTTTTCCAGTTAGTAGGGGTTTTTTTAGTTAGAAGGGTTTTTTTTTCCTTCTTTTTCTTTCAAAAAATTTTCTTAACACTTTATTTTCTCTTATTATTATTGATATATTACTTAGCTTTGTTAATCAGTTATTTGCTAATTTAATTCCTTATTGTATATAATGATATATTGACTTAATGTATCTTTTTACTTGTTAATCTTCAATAATAATTAATAAAAAGATTTTAAAATGAAATGGAAGTGGTGTGGCGACTCACTTTCTGTGCAGGCAAACCGGCTCACAAATAGCCAGCGCGTGGGGGGAGACTTTGGTAATGCACCTCTGATGTAATTTCCGCCCGGAGAGGGCGGGCGCTAGGGATTAAATGCCAGTGCCGCAAAGTTTGAATAAACTAGTCTCGAAATGACTTACCAACTGCGTGTCATTATTTCAGCGCTGTGTGTAGCACATCGCTACAGTGGGAATATTTTCTTATCTAACACCATCCATCATCTTTAGTCTCAATTCATAGATTCATAGAGTTAGACAGCACAGTAATGGACTCGTGACCATACAAACCAAGATGCCTGTCTAAGTTGATCCATTTGCCTGTGTTTGGCAGACAACCCTCTAAACCAGGAGTTCCCAACCTTTTTTTTATGTCATGGACCCCCACCGTTAACTGAGCGGTCCGTGGTCCCTGGGTTGATAACCCCTGCTCTAAATGTTTCCTAACCATATTCCTGTCCAAATGTTTTATCAAACATCATAATTGTATTTGTCTCTACCAACTCCATAGGCAGTTTGTTCCATTTACCTATCACCCTCTGTGTGATAAACTTTCCTCTCAGATCCTCTTTCACCGACAACCCAGATGACTGCCCTGGGACATACCTTCGCACCAGTGGTCCCAGTTTATCCATTCTATCTCCATATCTCAAGCCCGTCATTCCAAACAATATCCATATGAATATTTTCTTCATATGATCATGCTTGTTCATGTCCTTCTTGTAATGTGGGGACTAGAAATGCACACAGTGATCTGTCTCTGGATAAATGAATCTTTTATACAACTGTAATATAAGGTCCCAGTTCTTGTACTCAATGCCATATTCAGGAAAAGCGAGCAAGCCATACACCTTCTTTACCAGGTTATCTGCGTATGTTGTTATTTTCAGGAACAATGTACTTCTACACCTCTGGTCTCTATGTTCAACAACACTTCAAAAGGTCCCTGCCATTCTCTGCAGATGTCATACCTGGTTTAACTCCCCAAAATGGATCAGGTCGCACTTACCTAGGTTAAATTCCATCTGCTGTTTTTTTGCCTGATTTCCTGGTTGATCAATCTCCTGTTATAACCTTAGACAACATTCTTCACTAAAATCTATAAGATAAGATAAAATAAAACTTTATTTATCCCAAAGGAAATTATTGTAGCAAGGTTACTCAGTCAGCAATGTATTCCAGTATTCAGAAGAGCTTGCTCTAAGTATGAACAGGATTATGATTGTAAACAAGGTGGAACAGCAGAAACCTGATTGGTTGAAGTCTAACCAATCAAGAAGGTCGGACGACAGGGGTACATATACCAGCAGAGTAGACGTGCCTAGGATTCGTCCCTGATCAAGGTGATGGAGTCTGTCATCAAAGCGTTGGTTGAAATCGATACCTGTACCTAGCTGGAAGCCTGGGAAGAGTTTATTCATCTGCAAACTTGTTATCCATGCCATTAATAACCTCATCCAAATCATTTAGAAGATAAACAACAGAGGATCCAGCTCTGACCCATCACAAGCCTCCAATCTGTAAAACAGGGCCCTCCACACATTTCTCCCCCAACCGACCTCTGCCTCCTGCCACCAAGCCAGCTAGGAATAGCTGATTCCTAACTAAGAATAAATGATCAACCTCACATATTAAGTCATTATTTGAACTAATAGCCACTGTGAATTTCCACATTTTCAAATTCCCTGATGAATGAGCTACATCTGCTTTTCATGCGCAAAAGCAAACTGTTGGAAGATGCACCTGTTGAGGCAAACAGATGGTTGAAAATAGGGAAGGTAACAAGGTGAGAGAGCAGTTGGAAAGATATTCAGTAGGTGGATCCAGGTGAGGAGTGAGTGATTGACAGATTGAGCCAGATGGGGAGGAAAAGTTAGAGATAGTGAATGAGGCTGGGAGGTGATGGGTGGAGGCAACAAAGGGCTCCAGATAATGGAATCAGATAAGTAAGGAAGCTGATGAGTGAAAGCAGATGCTGGTTAGACGGAAACGGTGAGGGGTTAAGAGGAGACAGGTTATCAAATGGATAGAGGGTGTTACTGATAGGCAGGTGGGGAGGGTAAAGAGCCTCAGTAAAAGGAGCTGGTGAGGAGGGTAGTGCTGAGAAAGCAAGCGGTGTGTAAAACAACCTGGATGTATCAGAGGCAAAGGGAAAGGAACCGAATGGGTGTGGGTTACCTGAATTTAAGTTTACTTGAAATCAGTGTTCATGCTGTTGGGTTGAACACTATGTAAGAATACCTTGGTCCCCTTCGAATTCCTGTGATCCTTATTTTTCACATTACCTGCCTCTACATCCAGAACTTTTCTCACTCCTCAGAGCCCTAGTAACCTTATGCACAATCTGCCCTGTGTGTTACTGAGACTTCAGCATTCTATGTTCAGTATTATGTAATGGTCATTCTGTACACCAAGTTTGGTCCAGAACTCCAGATTTGAAAACAATTAGCTTTAAAAACTATTTTTAAAGCTCACTGCTTCTTTTTACTGATGTGTGTTTGAACCATTAACTCACTCATGATTTTCTTTTCTTCAACATGCAAACTCATACCTTTTCCTTTCTGATCAGCATGGATGATCTCACAATTAACTTCCTGCGGGTTCTGGTGAACTGGTGCATCAGAGGAATTAAACTTGAGATGGATCATCTTTCCTCTTTTTACTGCATGGTGGGTCAGGCTTCAGAGACCAGGTGGCTCCTATGTTCTTGGATGCTGTGGAGGTCAGTGAACACCCAGAGCCCCATTAGGTATTCCTGCAGGTAATGGCCAGAGCAGGTTTCTCCAGGGATAAATGACCCAGCGGCATGCAGCAATGTTGCAAGAAAGCTCATGATCTCATATGATAATATCAAAGTGAGTTTACACACTAGTGGTAAGACTGCTGTCTTATCAAGATGGACTTTTAGACACACATATACACTCCCTCTCATGTACTCACATAAACTGTCTAGCACCTAAATTGTCACTTGATTATACTGACTCAATTTCACCCACATCAACTCACTGCTGAGATGGTGCTGATGACTGAGGATAGGCTAACTGAACTGAATAGAATTGAATTGACTTTATTACTTACATGCTTCATATACAGGAGGAGTAAAAATATTTGTGTTACTTCTCCATCTAAATGTGCAATGTGCAATTAATAGTAATTTGTAATAAATAGTACGTACAACAGGAAGGTCAATATAACATAGAAATACAATTGAATCAGCATGAATTAATCAGTCTAAAGGCCTGATGGAAGAAGCTGTCCAGAGCCTGTTGGACCTGGTGGTAGCATTTCCTGGATGGTAGAAGCTGGAACAGTTTGTGGTTGGTGTGACTTGGGTCCCCAGTGACCTTTCGGGGCCTTTTTACACACTTGTCTTTGTAAATGTCCTGAATCATGGGAAGTTCACAACTACAGGTGCGCTGGGCTGTCCGCACCACTCTCTGCAGAGTCCTGCGATTAAGGGAAGTACAGTTCCCATACCAGGCAGTGATGCAGCCAGTCAGGAAGTTCTCAATTGTGCCCCTGTAGAAAGTTCTTAAGATGTGGGGACCCATACCAAACTTCCTCAACCGTCTGAGGTGAAAGAGGCACTGTTGTGCCTTTTTCACCACACAGCCCGTATACACAGACCACGTGAGATCCTCAGTGATGTGTATGCCAAGAAACTTATAACTGCTCACCCTCTCAACCCCAGATCCATTGATGTCAATAGGGATTAGCCCATCTCCATTCCTCCTGTAATCCACAACCAGCTCCTTTGTTTTGCAACATTGAGCTGGTAGATATTAGCCGGATTAGATTTGTCCTGCTTTAATGAACAGAGAGTCAACTATCCCTTTTTACTGAGCACACGAGTTGCTGAGGACAAAAGTTAAAAGCTGATCTGAATAAAGTAGATATTGCGCAAGATGTGAATATCTTCAAAAAGGATTTGCCTCTACATCTGGATTTTGTGGCATGTCATTTGAGTTGTACCACCAGGGAATCAAAGGTCAATAAGCCAAAGCCAGGCTGGACAACTCATCGTCTATGCCCAATCTGGGCAGCTCATTAACCAAAGGCCAGAGGACACTCTGTGAACACTATCCAGCCTGGATATTCACTAACCACAACTCACTGATCTGCACAGCAGATTTTGGGAGAATTTTTTCTGTCATTTGAGCTCTCCCAACTGAATATTGGTGCACTATATTGATGTTATGGGTTGTACTATACAGAGAGTCACTTGTTTTGCATTGGGAAGCATGATTTTACTGGTTCTTTAAAAAAATACTCTCCCTATGAATGATTTTCATACAGATAGCATACATTATTGACAAGTGAGAGACAAAATTACAAACAAGAGAAAATCTGCAAATGTGTTAAATCCAAAGCAATACACACGAAATGCTGGAGGAACTCAGCAGGCCAGGCAGCAGCTATGGAAAAGAGTACAGTTGATGTTTTGGGCTGAGACCCTTCATCAGGATCGGTGGAAAAAAGATAAGAAGTCAGAGGAAGAAGGTGGGGAGAGGAGGTAGAAATAAAAGGTAGCAGGTGATAGGTGATATTGGAGGGGAGAAGGGTGAAGTAAAGAGATAAAAGGCTAGAGAAGGGGGATCTTTAATAGGAGAGGACAGAAGCCCATGGAAGAAAGGAAAGGAGGAGGTGCACCAGAGGGAATTGATGGGCAGGTAAGGTGCGAGAGGGAAATGTGAATGGGGAATGGTGAAGGAGAGGGTGGTGTCATTACCGGAAGTGACACATCTCTGGAGACAGAGATCATTTACAAACATCTTTTACTTGTTTTACAAACCTGTCACTAACAAAAATGTCAGTTCTTCTGTCTCCTCCACATCTGCTTTCAAAATGGGGTTTTCCTCTCCAGAACATCTGAGATGTCACCTCTTTCAAAGAATGGGATTTCCCTTCTGCCATCATTGATGCTGCCTTCACCCACATCTGCTCCATTCCCCGCACATCTTCCCCACCCCATTCTCCTGCTATCACAACAGGGATAGGGTTCTCTATGTCCTTACCTACCAACCCATGGCCCTCCATATCCAGCAGATCATTCCAACCACTAAGGCAAGCTTTACCACACACTCATACACTCCCCACTTTCTGTACAGGTCACTCTCTATACCTCCGTCCACTCATTCCACCCCACTGATCTCCTTCCTGTCACTTATCCCTTTAAGACCATAAGATCATAAATTATAGGAGCAGAATTAGGCCATTTGGCCCATTGAGTATGTTCCACCATTTCATATTGGCTGTTCCAAATTTCCTCTCAACCCCAATCCCCTGCCTTCTCCCTTTATCCCTTCATGCCCTGACCAATCAAGAATTTATCGACCTCTGCCTTAAATATAAATAAAGACATGCCCTCTACAGCTGCCCTTGACAAAGAATTCTGCAGATTCACCACGCTCTATCTAAAGAAATTCTTCCTCATCTCCATTCTAAAAGGATGCCCCTCTATTCTGAGGCTGTGTCTTCTGGTCTTAGACTCTCCCACCACAGGAAACATCCTCTCCCCGTCCACTATATCAAGGTCTTCCACTGTTCAATAGGTTTCAATGAAGTCACTCCTCATTCTTATGCAGTCTAGTGAATAGAGGCCCGGAGCCATCAAATGCTGTTCACTTAACAATACATTCAATCCTGAAATCATTTTCCTGAACCTCATTTGAACCCTCTCCAGTTTCAGCGCATCCTTTCTAAGATAAGGGGCCCAGAACAGTTCACAATAGTCCAACTGAGGCCTTACCAGTGCTTTATAAAGTCTCAACATTACATCCTTGCTTTTATATTCCAGTCCTCTTGAAATTAATGCTAACATTGCATTTGCCTTCCTCACCTCAGACTCAGCCTGCAAATTGAACTTTAGGGAATCCTGCACAAGGACTCCCATGTCACTTTGCACCTCAGTTTTATGTATTTTCTCTCCATTTAACAAAATAGTCAACCCTCTCTTTTCTTCTACCAAAGTGCTTGACCATATACTTCCCCAGACTCTATTCCACCTGCCATTTCTTTGCCTATTTTCTGTGCACTTGATGAGGGTATAGAGGAGCATGGCCTGGGATGGAGTGCCTCCACTTCTCCTTGGAGCAGAGGCACCTGATGGTGGTGCACCGAATTAAGCATCATTAGGACAGACTTAAGGAAACTCCTTCATCTGCGAGAGGTGTCTAAGACCAGAGGACATAGGTTTACTGTAAGGAGTAAGAGGGGATCTGCAGAAGATACTTTATCACCCAAACAGTAGTAGCGACGTGGAACACATTGTCTGTGAAATTGGTACAGGCAGAGCCGCTGACAATGTTTGAGTAGCATCTGGTTTAGCACTTGAATTCACCCAAATATAGTAAGTAAATAGGATTAGTATGGATAGATATTTGACAGCTCGTGTAGACAAGGTGAGCTAGAGGGGCTTTTCCTGTCTTGTACGATTCCATGACTCCATGGAGAGAAGCTGTCAATGTTCCAGGTCAAAGACCCGGCATCACAACTGACAGCGAGCTCAACAGCAGGCAAAATATTTTTTTTAAATGCAGGTCTGGAAATCTGATTTAACAACAGAAGTGCTGAAAGCAGTCAAGTTTTATATTTCAAGCAAGGGAAAATCTGCAGATGCTGGAAATCCAAGCCACACACACAAAATGCTGGAGGAACTCAGCAGGCCTGCTGAATCATTGACTGTACTCTTCTCCATTGATGCTGCCTGGCCTGCTGAGTTCCTCCAACATTCTGTGCAAATTTTATATTTGATGCCCTGGAGTATTAATCCGATCTTTTTCCCAGAGATGTTTCCTACATTTTCCAGTTTTATATTAAATAATTCTGTTACAGCACACAGGAATTGAATGGTCATCATATGCCACCTTTCTATGTATTTTGTCTTGCGTGACACTTAATAGAAAATCTAGAAAATTTGCTCATTATTTTAGAGCTTCACCATAGACAGCAAAATTGTATTTACCTGCATCACTTTTGTATTCCACAGTTAAAAATCACCTTCTAAGCAATGGTTTTCAATATCATTAAGCTGGCTTCAGAGTCAGAGATGCCTTATTCCTTATTTAGTTACAGAATCTCTTGCTACAAATCTTATTGTATCTTCATGCAAAGCAGAAAAATTTGGATAAAATAATTTAACATCAAATTATCTGTGTTTATATAAAAAGGAGAGTTATGTGATGTGTTAATTTGCAGTGTTATAGTTTATTATCGTTATGGTAATTTCACAATGAGTGACTTTTTCTTTTAAGTCTCCAAACAAAAGATTATATGAATTTTGCTTCAGAAAGCGTTTTGATAATAGTGCATTCAGGGTATTCAACAGTAGGATTATATACTTTTGTTGTAAAACTATTTAGCAATTAGCAGGATACCATAATCTCCATCTCATTAACAGTAAGATTATTGAAAATATTACCATTAAGTTTTTAATAAAATATGTACTTATACATAAAGATACAGCTCTGATCTTTTTGGATTTGTAAAAGCTGAAGGAATCCTGATCATGTAGCAAAAATGGCAATAGGTACTCTACATAATTTTCATGCATTTTAAATAGATGTAGAATTCACAGCTATTACTAGTCAACTTAATTACAAATTAAACATTTCTGAAACAGTAAAAGCTTAATCGGCACACATTGAAAGACACAAAATATGTCCAATTAGCGATGCCATTTGCCTTTATTCTGTTTTTTAATTAATGCGACAATTGAAATTCGATACAGAATATTGTTTCACATCTTTCTACTCACATAGTAGTTAATCTCGTTTCAGGGCACAATCTTTCTAAGGCTGTCACATGGACACACACACACACACACACACACACACACACACACACCTTATACAGTAATAATGTCTGATAATGAATGCTGAGGCCAAGCAGGGCAAAACAGAAATTAAACTTTTATGTACCCCAGACTTTATAGTTCATGTCTCTGCTATGATATATACAAGTAGTTAAACTAGCTGAACAAATCCATCATAAAAATAAAATGATTTCACACAATCACCCAATTGCTATGATTACATAATTTTGAAGTTTACAGTATGCTTTCTGGCATTTTTCTATTAATTCCTATAGAATTATAGATATTCAAAACAAAGCACAGGGCAATTCAGTGACGTTACTTAGATTTTTTCCACCTTAGACACTCTTACATGGAGATCGTTCCTTTTCTTCTCCAGCTCCTGTAGCTTTTTGTAACCATCTGTAGAAAAACGATTCTTTTCCACCCTTTATGACAGATAAGAAATAATATTAGCTAATACAAATATCTACAAGTATAAGTCCCTTTTGGTTCATCTGATTTTTGCAATGTCCAGGGAAGAAAGGTTCTGCCTAACTCTCATCATTTCTCTCGTGGGAAACCACAACAAAACAAATGTGCTAAAATGGTCCATTAATGGGAATTTCCTCTATCCATCCGGCCTTTAAAAGAAAAAAACATCAAAGGAGAGATTGCTTAAGCTTAAGCTATAAGGATTCACTTGGTAGAGATTCCTTCACCCATATGTGGAAGGTTGTAGTTAAGTTATTATTATTTTGGCTGAATGCAAGCTCTTTGTTCTTTGTAAAGAACATTGGCAGCCTCCATCAACAACAAGTCTGTGAGGTCAATGAGACCAAAGTTCTAAGTTCAAAATTCAAAGTAAATGTATCATCAAGGTACATAAATGTCACTCTATACAACCCAGAGATTCATTTTCTTGTGGGCATGCTCAATAAATCCATGATAGAATAATATCCATAATAGAATCAATGAAAGACCACTTGGGCATTCAACCAGTGTGCAATAGATAACAAAGTGTGCAAGTACAAAAAGAAAGAAATAATAATAATAAACAAATAAGCAATAAATATTGAAAACATGAGATGAAGAGCCCTTGAAAGCGAGCTCCACCTAAAACCACCAAATTTTTACTTCAGAAAAAAGATTAAGTTGGCTGTCTTGATCAAGGACAATGGTTTACTGGGGAGGAGGATTAAGCTAAATAACTTCTGATCTCTCAGTCAGGAGGTGGGGTCAAGTAAAGTATCCTCCTGAAATGGCCAGTTTAGTTTCCTCTGAATACCGGGGATATGCTGATGAAAGATGCCAGTTAAGCTGAATCGATGTTGAACAGAAGTAGCCAATGTACAATTAATCTTTAATACTTAGCTATTTTTAATTTATCTTATCAAAATTAAATAGAGATAATTTCTAAAATAGTACAGTATAGTGTTCATTTATGGTCATGATCTGAGGCACAATATCAGGAAACACAGTATTTTCTCTTCAGTGCCTCAGTGGAACTGAATTGCAGAAGTAGAGTGTGGTGAACTACATATACCTGTCTGGACACGCCCCCCCCCCCCCCCCCGACTGCTCCTGTGGCTCCTCCCACAGACCCCTGTATAAAGGCGATTGGAGGCACTGCTCCTCCCTCAGTCTCCAGGATGCTGTGTGGTGGGCTCATGCTGCTGACGGTGCTTTCCTCCAGCTAATAAAAGCCTATCTCACCTCACGTCTCCGAGAGTTATTGATGGTGCATCATAGAGTTCGAAGCATCTACGTTATCTTTTAAATAGTGTGTTCAGTGCATGCTTCCTGACTGCAGTCTGAAAGCCAATGATGACCAGGCAAGGAAAAGTCTGCAGCTGCGACATCAAATAAAGCACCCTCCAGATGTTCCATTTAAATTTAATTGGTTGAATCCAAAAAAGAAAACAATATTTGGGATTCAGGGGAAGAAACCAATCAAAGTACTAAAGCAAATACCTTGTGCTGCTGGATTCAGATTATTTGGTGTTTTCACTATTAGGTGTTCAATGTGACCAAAAATCGAATATTTATGTCAAAAGTCAAGAAGAAGATCTTTCTTCAAGCATGTATTAAAAGTAATGTTTGATTTTGCAAACAGTAGCCTGCCTTGGTTGGAGCATAGAGCAGTACAGCACAGGATCAGTTCCTTCAACCCACAATGTTGAAAAATACTTGCAATAGCACTTTTAGATTTGACTTCTGTCTGAAGCAGAGGTAAGACTTTACCTTATTGTCGTAAGAGTTTTACAATCTGAAATGAAGTCTTGAAACCATTGAATAGATTTGTCTGTAAACTTATTGTAACTTAAATCAAGGTGTAGCAGTGACTGAAGTGTTGAAAATGATTTGACTTTGGTGAAGGCATCTGTGAGTCCAACTTTTGATAGCCTGAAAAAATAGAAATGGGGACAAAAAATGGAGATTTCACAAAGCAAAAATTAGCACCTGAGTGGTAGATCCTCTAGCAAATTAAGATCATTGAAGTGACTAATCTTTTTTCAAAATTCATCTTGAGAAAGGGGAACCTATTGACAGATTGAGATTAGAGGCTGTAATTTGACTGTGAGACAATAGCAGATTTGTATGACTAGATTTTTAGCAAAGAAATAATCTCATTTACTTCAGCTGTTAAATTGATTGTAAAATTCCAGACCAGAGACATTTTAAGTGTACTAACATATCAACTAATAATATTAATAGGCTTAAAGTTGCACTGTGTTATGTCTCACACATAGGCAGAATGCAAATACAGTTATCAATTGGGAGTAAAGTACTGAAAGGGTAAGGCTTTCATGGGTTCAGAACCAATTGAAAGAGGTTGTTGAGATGAAAGCAGAACCCTTAATTGACAGTAGAGTTTTATGTGATGTTCATCAGGACAGTGAAAATCCACTTCCTAATCAATGCAAAATTGTGCATATATAATCATTAATTCATCACCAAATTACAATCTGTTTAGAAAATAGCTGGTATGAAATATAGTACATGAAATATAATTTTATTAATGACTATGCGTATTCTCAGAAGGGTCAGTTACTTAATGCCCATTTCTAACTGCCTCTCAATTGAAGAGATATTCAAGAGATCTGGAGTCACATACAGGCAACTATGGGTGAAAGGATGAAAGGCTTCTTCTCTGAAAGACGTTAATGATCTAGATAAGTTTTCACAACAATCTGTAGGTTTCATGGTCAGCAATACTGAAGCTAAAGCAGACACACAAAAAAGCTGGAAGAACTCTGCAGGTCATGCTGAATCTGTGGAAAGAAGCATACCAGATGACACAAAATATCAACTCTTCAGATTCCTCTATAGATTCTGCCTGACCTGCTGAATTTCTTTGGCTTTTGTGTGGTGCTCCATTTTCAGCCTCTTGTGTCTCCCATACTGAACTTGCATTTCACTAAAGGCTTGTGTAATTAATTATGAGCTGTGTCATGCAGAGAATGATTGTGAGCAATATCTTGCCAGTTGTGATATTATTCTTTTTACTAGAGATAGTGCTAAAAACAAAAATCAAAATAACATCAATGTTGCATTAACGTAATTTCTTGATTGATGGGATTCCATTTGCTTGAATCCAAATTCAGAGATATATCAATTTATTAAAATCAATCACTCTATGTGTTTACATACCCCAGCTTCTGCAATTTACAGCCTGCAAGATTATTGAAAAGACTAATCAGTCCATTATCTCCCAGTTCATTCATGCTCAGGTCCAGTTCCATCAATGTCTGGTTGGTTTTGAACACAGATGAAAGTTCCGCACAACAATCACTTGTTAATTTGGTGCACACCACCCTATGGAAAATACAAGAGATGGAGGAGTAAAGTTGAAAAAAAAGATGATAGAAGATTTTACTCAACATGACCATTTCCCAAACTTAGCAACAAGAGGACTAGGCTGATATTTTCATTGATGGTTGGGTAGGGTTGTGGTATTGGTCAAGAAGTAGTTTAGGTTATTGATTATTGAAATACATATTACTGGGTTGACATTGTTGACTATGCAAAGAGATTACCCTTTCCACAAAGACAGAAGCTGTATGACAGAAGATGTCATAACCATATCTGGGGATTCATTGGATGATTGGCTAATTCCATTGTAGTACATCAGAATGAGAAATAGTTAGAGGTGGCAATGAGGCTCACTGCTTGATTACTTTCAGTTTTGATACGACAGTGCTGAATTTCATATAATACTATTTCTCAGAACATGATTAATAACAGATACTTCAGTGAATGAAGTTTGCAGCCCGGTCCACTCAGAATCTCGCACAATGCAGTCATTCCTTCATTCTGCAAGCTGTTGGAGCTGAGGTCCAGCTCTTTCAGGCTCTGGTTTTCTTTCAGGGCTGAGATGAGCTGCTTGCAACTTTCTACTGTGTATGAATTCTTCGCCAACCTTTAAGATACAAAACAAAGCCACCATTATCAGTCTGTTGTGAGGTGAATAGATAAAGAAAAAAAGGTCAAAATGGAAACTTTTAAATCAGAGGGAGCGCACACACACACACACACACACACACACACACACACACACACACACACACACACACACACACACACACACACACACACACACACACACACACACACACACACACACACACACACACACACATTTTTGTGTGAACAGGACATTGTGAATAATTTCATTTACCCCAAACTTTGCAATGTGCAATTTTTGTCTTGCAGCAGGTCATAAAGATTTTCAGCTCCAGGAGCATCCTCATAAGTTCCCATGATTCCAAACTCAAACGCAAATATAGAATTCAACCTAAACAGAACATAAATTAGCTTGATACAAATTTCATTATCTTAATTCATTTTTGGAATTTGGGTATTGACAACAAGACCAGCATTTATTGTCCATCCCTCTTTGCTCTGTGCCGTTGTTGGTATTTTTGATCTACTGCCATCCTACTGACTCAGTTACAATGCTTCTCCTTATTTACATGTTATCCAATTCTACATAACCCTTTATCTAATAATCACATTAAATGAAACCAAAAACATTGATAGCCATCATATAGGTTAATATTTAAGATACATTATGACTCCTTCCCACCTATTTGACTTGGTAGCCACAATTTTTTTGAAGTTCTCACATAACATAATTTCATTTAAATTAGCATGTTTTGAAGTCAATAGGACCTCAAATAGGTCTTTATGTTGCAATTGAACTTATAAAGGGTGATTTTTTTTAACATGCAATTGACTAGCAACATATTAACATATTATTTGATTTCTTTTCATGGAAAGTAAAGCCAGATTGAGTTAGAGGCACAGAGGAACTCGGAAAGAGAACCTTCAGCCCACTAGTCCACACCAACCACAGCATCTTCCTTGCTGGACACCGTCGCCTGTGTTGGCCCATAACACACCAAGCCCTTCCCCTCCGTGTACCTAGACCATAACACCAGAAGATATAGGAGCAGAATGAGGCTATGCACCCATCTAGTCATCTCTGCCTTTTGATACATTTCACCTCTCAATACTATTCTCCTGCCTTCTCCCCATAACCTTTGACACCCTTACTTATCAAGAACCTGTCAACCTCCACTTTAAATATACCAAATAACTTGGTCTCCACTGTGATCTGTGGCAATGAATTTCACAGATTCACCATTCTCTGGCTAAAGAATTTCCCCCTCAGCTCTGGTTAAAGGGACATTCTTCCATTCTGAGACTGGGCTCTCTGCTCCTAGATGCTTCCACTATTGGAAACATCCTTTCCACATCTGGTCTATCTAGGTCTTCCAATATTCTGCAGATTTCAATGAGATTCCCTTCATTCGTCTAATCTCCTGCAGGCGCAGGCCCAGAGCCATCAAAAGCTCCTCATATTTTAACCAACAAGAGAAAATCTGCAGACACTGGAAATCCAAAACAACACAAACAAAATGCTGGAGGAACTCAGAAGACCGGGCAGCATCTATGGAAAAGAGTACAGTCACTGTTTCTGGCTGAGACCCCTCATCAATCCTGATGAAGATTCTCAGCCCAGAACATCAAACGTATTCTTTTCCATTGATGCTGCCTGGTCTGCTGGGTTCCTCCAGCAATCTGTGTGTGTTATTTATACCTTAACCATTTCACTTTCAGGATTGTTCTCATAAACATCCTCTGGAACTTCTGCAATACCAGCACATCCTTTCATAGGTATGGGCCCAAAACTGCTCAAAGTCCTCCATATGTGGCCTTATAAATTCCAAGCATTACATCCTTGCTTTTATATTCAGTCATCTGGAAATGAATGATAACATTCCATTTGTCTTCCTTACCACCAATTCAACCTGCAACTTAACCTTTAGAGAATCCTGTACTTGGACTCCCTAATCCCTTTGCACTTCCAATTTCTGAATTTGTTCCCTGTTTAGAAAATAGTCGATGCCTTTATTCCTTCTGTAAGAGTGCATGACCATACACTTCCTTACACTGGGTTCCATCTGTCATTTCATTGCCAATTCTCCTAATCTGTCCAAGACTTCTGCAGATACCCTGCTTACTCAACACTACTTCCCCAACACACCATTCTTAATAAAGGAACCTAACATCTTACCAACTCCTGAAGTCAGGCTAACGGGCCTATAGCTTCTTGACATTTGCAATTTTCCAGTCCTCCAGAACCATTCCAGAATCTAGAGAATCCTGAAAGGTCACACTACTGCTTCAACCACCTCTTCAGCGACCTCTTTCAGAACCCTGAGATGTAGTTCATCTGGTCCAAGTGACTTATCTATCATCAGACCTTTCATTTTCCCAAGCTCCATTGTCTTAGTGATAGTGACTACATTCACCTCTGCTCCCTGCCTTTCTCGGAAATCTGATCCACTGTTAGTGCCTTCCACAGAGAAGACTAACACAAAGATACTTATTCATTTTGTCTGCCATTTCTTTGTTCCCCATTACAAATGTCTCTAGTGTCATTTTCCAGCAGTCTGTAGTCAACCTTTTTGGTATCTTCTTTTATATTATTGGCTAGCTGACCTTCATATTTCATCTTTTCTCTCCTTATTGATTTTTAGTTGCCTTGTATATAACTTTCATCAGTTTCTTTTTACAGTTGCTGCATCTTAGCTCTACCCACGGAAATTCTACGTCTTCTTATCCTGCATCACTTATTTCTAAGGCTTTTAGATCACTTAATTTGTGGAATGTTACAAGAAAGCATTAAAAAATGACGCATAACTGAAGAACAACTTACATTTAAAAGAGCAATTGAAATTGTCATATCAATGGAAACAGCAAACAGAGATGCAGTTGAGTTGCAGTCAGGAACAAAAGTGAACATTATTGCAACACATAAGCAGAAACCGGCCTGGCTAAACAAATTTAAATGTGAAACTTGCAGAAAATGCAGAAACTTGCAATAAACTGGGACACATGCAAAGAGCATGTTGGGCAGATAAAAATAAATGAACTGTACAGGGAAGAGAAAAGTATAAAAAGGCAAGTTGCATTTTCAAAAAGAACACTAATCTGCATGCAGAACCACCAGCCTTGTGGGGACATGATTGGCTGAGACAACTACAAGTTGATTGGAGATCAATGAAGCCATCTGAAAGTGCATTTGGAAAGGTACTGGATGATCCCACAGCAGTGTTCAAGGATGGCTTTGGAAAACTGAAACATACCAAGAGTAGTTTTAAATGAAAATGCTGCATCCAAGTTTTGCAAAAACCTGTCCAGTTCCTCATACCATCTGTGATAAGGTAGCCAGTGAGAATTCTGAAGGAGTTCTTTTCAAGTTTGAGTGGAGCCCATGGGCAATGCTAGTGGTCCCAGTAACCAAGAAGAATGGATCTGTGGTGATTTTAAGGTTACCATCTACCCAGTACTAAGAGTAGATCAATACCCTCTGCCCAGGATAAAAGATATCTTTGCAGAACTTTCTGGAAGAAAACACTTCAGCAAAGTTGGCCTGGCTAAGGCCTACTTGAGACGGAGATGGAAGAAGAGACCAAAGTGTTTCTCACCAAGGACACCCACAAAGGGCTTTATCGCGATAATAGGCTTATTTTTGGAGTAGGAGCTGCACTCTGGAAGAAAGCTAGGTTGCCCAAGCACTCAGTGTTACCAGTAAGGATGACAAGAAACATCTCCAAAACCTCAAGACACTGATAGAAAGACAAGAAGATTGTGGCATTATGTGACAAGTGTGAATTCTTTAAACAAAGCATCACTTACTGTGGTCATACAATTCATGCTCAAGGATTACACAAGTGTGATGAGGAAATCCAAGCAGTGGTGGATGCCCCAAGGCCTAAGAATGTGTCACAGTTAGGGTCCTTTTTAGGATTTCACCTACTATAACAGGTTCCTGCCAAACATGACTACTGGACACTGTCCCTTGAACTCATTACTACAGATCTGGACAAAAAGACAGAGGACAAAGTAGTGTGAGATGGCTTTCAAAAAGGTAAAGGAAATGGTGACATCAGACACTGTACTCACACATTATGATCCACGTTGTCCAATGAGGTTTGCCTGTGATGCCCCACCTTGTGGTACAGGTACAGACATGTCACATGTTATGAGTGATGGAAGTGAACAGCCCACAGCCTTTGCATTACCTTCCCTTACCACCACAGAGAAAAAATATGCACTGATTGACAGAGAGGCCTTGAGTCTGGTTTGTGGTGTAAAACATTTTAACCGGTACTCGTATGGGAGAGAGTTTACCCTCATTACTGATCATCAACCACTAGTGTCCATTTTCAATCCACAGAAGCATGTTCCACCAACAGCAGCAGCACGAATGCAGAGACGGGCTCTGTTCCTTGGTGGATACAACTACAAGACTGAATTCAAGTGGATGATTAATCATGGAAATGCTGGGAGATTGTCCCATTTTCCCTTGGAAAAGAAATCATTGGAAAAATTTACATAAAAGGACACATCTCTTGTCATATTCTCCCTAATGGAAATCGGAAGTCTCCCTCTTACAGCAGAAATTATCCAAACGGAAACCAGAAAAGACCCCACACTGTCTCAGGTCTACCTGGGCACCCAAAATGGCTGGAATGTGCAGCAGAACTCCAGATCCCCCATTTTAACAAGTGCTGATAGTAACCTGCCTTTGACAGATGTTGCCTAAAGTGGGTATTGAGAATTGTGCCATCCAAGCTAAGAGCTAAAGTGTTAGAAGAGCTACATGCAGTTCATCTAGGCATGGTCAAAATGAAAGCGTTGCCTCACTTTTGTCTGCTGGCCTGAGATAAAATAGCAGATCAAGCACCGTTCGTAATGCCAACACATCCAGAAGATGCCAAGAGCATCCCTGGGAATGGCCTGCATTGTTCTGGCAGAGGATTCATTTGGAGTTTGCTGAACCATTCATGGGTACAAATTTCATGGGACTAGTGGATGCACCTGAAGTGTCCCAATAGCCTTCACAACAGCCTCACACACTGTTGGTGTATTGATAAGCCTATTTGCAAAGTCTGGTGTTCCAGAACACTTAATCAGTGATAATGGACCACTATTTGCGTGGGAACAGTTTCATGCATTCCTAAAAATGAATGGAATAAGACATATTACATCTGCACTGTACCATCAGCTACAAATAGCTTGGCGGAAAGGTTTGTCCAGTGTCTAAAGAAAGCACTGTGAGCAACGTCAGTAGAACACACGACACTAACACTGAAACAGAAGCTCACCAATTTCCTCCATGCATATCATAATGCAACACACTCCACAACCAACAACTCACCAGCTGTGCTGTGCCTGGGTCATCCCTTACGCTCACATTTGGATCTCCTCAAACCCAGTATCATAAGGAGTTTGCAGGACAAACAGTTGAAACAAACTGAAGACTCCTCAAACAAATAGGTTAAATGTTTCATTCTTTTGGACACGCAGTCCTGCTGAGGGACTACAGAAATTATCAAAACTGGGTACTTGGAAAAGTTAAGGACAGAACTGGACCACTCTACAAAGTGGAGATTGCATCTGATATCATCTGGAGATGACACATCAATCAATTGAGGAGACCAGTGTCAATTGTTAAAGAAGATATTTGGCTACCACCATCAGACCCACTTCCTGCAGTCCCAGAGTCAATTCCTACAACCACCATGGAGATGGCCCCAAAATCTGAGAATGTTTCACAGCCACAAGTCTCACCTGCCAAACAGAGTGCTACCCCTTGTCAGAAAAATCATTATCCAACAAGAGTAAGAAATCCACTGCACTGATTAAATCTTAAAGCTTAAGTGGGACGATTTAAAATTTACTGCACTGAAGATGTCTGTATATAGTAGTTGTATTGTGTAGTATATTCTGTACATTGGTGAGATACATTCTATATTGAGTTGGAGACCTTTGACCAGCCGCCAATCCAGACATCAGAAGCTTGGAGAGGAGGGGACTTCAATCAGGTCCACTGTCTGAGGATAAACGGCAGGAGCGGGTCACGGCTGCTTAATAGAGCTTTGACCAGCAACCAGTCAACATCTGGGATTGATTAGTAGGAGCAAATTAAAGTAAGTCAGGGGCAGGTGCAGCAGCCATCATTGCAATGGACAGAGAGTGGTGATCTTAACTCTTTGAGGCTCCAATGAAGAGAGTCTTCATTCAGCCGATGCTTTTTCATTTTCTTCTTTATATCTTCTCTGCTCAGATGGTAGGGATGACAGGCAAGATAGTGAAATGCTCCTCTTGTAGGAAGGCAGGGAAACCTCCAGTATCCCTGACCACTACAGCTGTGACAAGTGCATCCAGCTGCATCTTCTAAAAAACCACATTAAGGAGTTGGAGCTGGAACTGGATGAACTGCAGATCATTTGGGAGGCTGAGGGGGTGATTGATAAGACGTGTGGAGAGGTAGTTACACCCAAGGTGCAGGGCACAAGAAACTGGGTGACAGTCAGGAGGTGGAAAGGGGTTAAAGAACCAGTGCAGAGTACCCCTGTGGCCATCCCCCCTCATATCACCTTGGACACTGTTGGGGGGGGTGGGGTTGACCTAACAGAGGACGTTTGCATTGAGCAAGTCTCTGGCGCTGAGCCTGCCTCTGTGACTCAGAAGGAAAAGGCGGGTGAAGAGGCATGGCATGGTGACAGGGGATCCATTAGTAAGGGGAACATATAGGAGATTCTGTAGGCGAGAAAGAGATTCCCGGATGGTATGTTGCCTCCTGGGTGTCAGGGACATCTCAGATTGAGTCCTCAGCATTCTTAAGTGGGAGGGTGAACAGCCAGAAGTTGTGGTCCATGTAGGTACCAATGACATGGATAGAATGAGGAGTGATGAGGTTCTGCATTGGAAGGTCTGGGAGTTGGGTGCTAAGTTAAAGGGCAGGACCTCCAAGGTTGTGATCTCAGTATTGCTACCCATGCCACATGCTGGTGAGGCCAGAACTGGGAGGATTATATCATTTAATACGTGGCCAAGGAGTTGGTGTAGGAGGGAGGGCATAAGCATTTTAGATCATTGAGCTCTCTTCTGGGAATGTGGAACCTGTACAGAAAGGACAGTTTGCACCTGAACTGGAAGGGGTCTAATGTCCTAGTGGGAAGGTTTGTCAATGCTGCATGGTGGGGTTCCAACTAGACATGCAGGGGGATGAGAACCAGAGTGCCAGAGCAATTAGTGGAGAGGCTGTGGAAGCAGATGTTGGTAAGACTTCAGACAAAGTTAGGCATCAAAAGGTTGAGCTTGGTGTGACCAGTGTCCTGAGCTGCATGTATTTAAATACAAGAAGTATCGTAGTAAAGGCAGATAATAGTACTGAGGATGAGGTAGCTGGTTTACAAACAGAGGCAATGTGTAATGAGGAGAGGCTGTTGTTAGGGCAAAATTTCTGTTAACAGGATGAGTTACAACGTAAAAAGAGGGCAAAATTGAAAGGGGTGAATACAGGACTGAAAGTGTTGTATTTGAATGTGCTCAGTATATGGAATAAAGTGGATGAGCTTGCAGCACAGATACAGATTGGCTGGCATGATTTTGAAGGCATCACCAACCCATGGCTGAAAGAAGATTATAGCTGGGAGTTTAATATCCAAGAATACACATTTTATCAAAAGGACAGACAGGAAGGCAGAGGAAGAGACGTTGCACTGTTAGTAAAAAATGAAATCAAGCAACAATGGTGTTGAATCATTGGGGATAGAGCTAAGGAACTGCATGGATAAAAAGACCCTGATGGGAGTTGTATTATACCTAAACAGTGGTCAGGATGTGGTCTACAAATTACAAAGGGGGATAGAAAATGCATGCCAAAAAGGCAATGTTACCTCAGTCATTGGTGACTTCAATATGCAGGTAGGTTGGGAAAAATAGGTTGGTGCGAGATTCCATGAGGTAGAACTTCTAGAGTGCCTTTGAGATGGCTTTGTAGAGCAGCTCGTGGTTGAGTGCACTAGAGGATCAGCTATTCTGGACTGGGTGTTGTGCAATGAAACAGAATTTATTAGAGAGCTTAATGTAAAAGAACCCTCAGGGTCAAGTGATCATAATACGATTGAATCCACCCTGAAATTTGACAAGGTGAAGCTACTAAAGTCAGTATTGCAGTAGAGTAAAGGGAATTACAAAGGCAAGAGAAAGGAGCTACCAAAATTGATAGAAAAAGAACACTGGCAGGGATGATGACAGCGCAGCTATAGCTGGAATTTCAGGAAGCAATTCAGAAGGCACTGGATATGTACATTCTAAAGAGGAAGAAGTATTCTAAAGGAAAGATTACACAACCATGGCTAAAATGAGAAGGCAAAGCCAACGTAAAAGCCAAAGAGAGGGCATGTAACAGAGTAAAAGTTAGTGGGAAGGTAGAGGATTGGGAAGCTTTTAAAAACCAATAGAAGGCAACTAAAAAGTCATTAAGAAGGCAAAAATGGAATGAAAGTAAGCTAGCGAATAATATTAAAGAGGGTACCAAAAGTTTCTCCAGATGCATAGAGTGCAAAAGAGAGGCGAGAGTTTATGTAGGACCGCTGGGTAATGATACTGGAGAGGTAGTAATAGGGACAAAGAAATGGCTGATGAATTGTAAAAGTATTTTGCATCATTCTTCACAGTGGAAAATACAGGCAGTATGGTGGAAACTCCAGGTGTCAGGGGTCATAAAATGTCTGAAGTTACCATAGCCAGAGAGAAGGTTCTTGGGAAAATGAAAGGAATGAAGGTAGATAAGTCATATGGAGCAGATGGTGCATATCCCAAAGTTCTGAAAGAGATGGCTGAAGAGCTTTCAAGAATCACTAAATTCTGGAATGGTTCCAGAAGACTGGAAAATTGCAAATGTCACTCCACTCATCAAGAAGGGAGAGAGGAAGAAGAAAGGAAACTATAGGCCAGTTAGTCTGACCTCAGTGGTTGGGAAGATTATGGAGGTGATTATTAAGGATGATGTCTCATTGGAGGCACGTGATAAAATTGGCCACAGTCAGCATGGTTTCCTGAAGGGAGAATCTTGCCTGACAAACCTGTTGGAATTCTTTGAAGAAATAACAAGCAGGATAGACAAAGGAGAATCGACTGATGTTGTGTACTTGGATTTCCAGAAGGCCTTTGACAAGGTGCCACACGTGAGGCTGCTTAACAAGCTATACGCCCATGGTAATATAGGAAAGACAGTAATATGGATAAAGAAGGCTGCTTGGTAGGAGGCAAAGAGTGGGAATAAAGGGAGCCTTTTCTAACTGCCAGTGACTAGTGATGTTCCACAGGGGTCTGTGTTTGGACTGATTCTTTTTACAATGATTTGGATGTCAATGACTTGGATGATGAAATTGATAGCTTTGTTGAAAAGTTTGCAGACTATATGAAGATAGATGGAGGGGCAGGGAGTTTTGAGAAAGTAGAGAGGCTACAGAAGGACTTAGACAGATTAGGAGAATGGGCAAAGAAGCACAGATAGAATACAGTGTTGGGAAGTGTACAGTCATGTTCATTGGTAGCAGAAATGAAAAGGTTGACTATCTTCTAACTGGAGAGAAAATACAAAAAAGTGAGGCACAAAGGGACTTAGGAGTCCTTGTGCAGGATTCCCTAAAGGTTAATTTGTAGGTTGAGTTTGTAGTGAGAAAGGCAAATGCAATGTTAGCATTCATTTCAAGAGGACTAGAATACAAAAGCAAGGATGTAATGTTGAGACTTTATAAAGCACTGGTGAGGCCTCACTTGGAGTATTGTGAACAGTTTTGGGCCTCTTATCTTAGAAAGGATGTGCTGAAACTGAAGAGGTTCAAAGAAGCTTCACAAAAATGATTCCAGGATTGAATGACTTGTCATATGAAAGCGTTTGATGGCTCTGGGCCTGTATTCGCTGGAATTCAGAAGAATGAGCAGTGACCTCATTGAAAGCTATCGAATGCTGAAAGAGTGGATGAGGAGAGGATGTTTCCTATGGTGGGAGAGTTTAAGACCAGAGGACACAGCCTCAGAACAGAGGGTGTCCTTTTCGAACAGAGATGAAGAGAAATTTCTTTAACCAGAGTGTGGTGAACGTATGGAATTCTTTGCTGTAGGCAGCTGTAGAGGCCAAGTCTTTATATATATTTAAGGCAAAAGTTGATCGATTCTTAATTGCTCAGGGCATGAAGGGATACAGGGAGAAGGCAGGGGATTGGGGCTGTGAGGAAAATTGGATTAGCCATGATGAAGTGGTGGAGGAGACTCAATGGGCCAAATGGCCTAATTCTGCTCCTATATCTTATAGTCTTATGGCCTTTGTAGCTCAGCAAGAAAGAGTATTGTGTATTTAATATTTCAGTAATATTTGAGTAGTCTTGTATATCTCTGTACATATTGTTTGATTATTCATTCTTGTTCACTTAAATAATTCATTATGGGTTATATGTATACAGTATATATGTGGATTGCATATGTCTTGCTTAAAGTAAGCATTATATAAGACTCACATTTTAGCCACCTGTGTATTGCTTTGAATTAGTTTAATATTTTGAAATTTCAAAAAATAGCATTTCAAGAATATCCAGGTATTTGTGAGAAATATGAGCAAATTCTTAGGACTTAGAATACATTACCAGAAGAGAATTGCATTGGATTGAATTGCGCCTGGTAGGTATCTAATCTTTTTTCTGTATTGAGGAGAGTAAGCAGGGAAAGGGACCTTGTTGAATCGATCTGACATGAAGCTGGTACAGGCTTAATGGACTGAATGGCCTTTCTGCCTTGTAATCATTCTGTGATATTTAAGGAGCATTCCATTTTATAATTTTACCACAATTATGTTACTGAATGGAGTGAGTTATAAAAGAGGAGTAAAAGTGCAAATACCACTGACAAAAACAGTAGTCACATACCCAAGCTTTTCCAATTTACACTCTTCATTCTTCAGTGCCTCACATAGTCGTTTCAGTCCCTCCTCACCTATTCTGTTGAAACTTATATCCAGCTCAGTCAGGGTCTTGTTCGTATTAAGCATAGAGGCGAGCTGTTCAGAGCAACTGGCAGTTAATTTATTATTACAGACCCTGGAAATAAAAGAAAACATATAAAATTATTGGAAATACTGACTGACATCAAAATACTACACCTGACAGCACAACATTCAATTCAATGCATTTCAACTAGGAATTTCCTACAGTTGCAACTATCTGGAAGAAAGTTAGTTCAAATGATGTTTTGCTTCCAGACACTCTCTGCAGGGATCATTTCCACAAAAGCCAACGCTAGAAAATTGGTAAGAATCTGGGTGCAATCACATTTTTTGGTTTTCAATTTTCCAGGAGTTCTCAGAGGTTTACAAAATAAGCACAGATAGTAAAGGTGTTCAATTCATTTCAAAAATTTATTTTCACAACTACTTTTAAAAGAAAACAACATATCATTGTGAAATACCTGCTGAATAGAAATGGGAGGCAGAGCATGGATTTTTACAAGCATCTTACTTTTGCAGTAAATAAAGCTGTAAAGTATTTGTTTACCTCAGGATTTGCAGCGTACAATTCTCTTTTGTTAGAGCATCACATAACAAGCTAACACCCTTGTCCTGTATATTATTATCACTCAAGTCCAAAAATGTTATGCTGTGGTTAGTTGTTAAGACTTCAACAAGTTGCTCACAACTTTTGTGAGTAAGATTATTTCCATCTAATCTATATAATAAAAACAAAGAAATTAGCCAGGAATATAAAGGAAATGCCATTAGATATAGCAGATATTTCCTTTCAGTATTGTCATCAACACTAAAAGTGACAATAAACCTCAGGGCATTGTCTGCAAAACTTCTTGCTTTCACTCTTCTGAAGGTTTGCATATTTTAATTATGAAAGGATCTATACATGCTGAGCCAGATTATTGTTTTATAAGCTAGCTTTGTAATTGGAAATATGCTCATCATAGTGGAAACAGCTTCCTTACTTCAGACTTTGCAGTTTGCAGTCCTGCCTTTTCATCACACCAGAGAGTATTTTCATCCCAGCATCCTTGATATTGGCTCCAGATAATCTAAATACAAACAGAAATAAAAAAGGACATGTTTCAAAATTACACCTCATTTCATAAAATCTGAAAATTGCCTTCATGTCACTATTTTCAAGTCCTGTCGTATCATTTAATATATGTGATCTTGATGACATCACTGTCAGCATCTCAATTTTTCTTTCACCGATATTCCTAGGTTTTTACATTGCCTGCAACCCATTATAAGAGCAGAAAGCTTTAAACTTGGCTTTATTCCTACAGACTCTTGGAAAATATACGGGATAGAAACAGGGGTTGTCCATTTATTCCCTTACGTCTTTTCTGCCATTCATTCTCTGACATCTATGTCATGTTCCAGCACTGGTCTAATATCGCTGATTTACTTAATTTTTAAACATTTATTCTGTCTTCAAAACACTAGGTGGCAAAGCCTTCACGGTGTTTTGGACCAGTGAAATGCATGGACTCACCATCCTGTGGGGAATAACTCACATGGGAGCTCAACAGGACCTGAAAGGGACAAACACGATACAGCTGAAGCAGGTGTGAAAAGAGCTTGAAAGGAACACCCAGACTTCAAGTGGACCTGAAAGGGTGAAAGGTCTGATGGAGCTCGGATAGTCTGGAATAGTGGTGGCTGGGTGGAACTCAAGCAGACTTCAAAGCTGAGCTGAGGCAGACATGAGGGTTTTAATGGTCGGATGGGGCTCACGGGGACTGGGAATAACAGCACGGTGGAGATCAGGTGTATAGGAAAGTCGACAGCGTTGAACAAACCTAGTGCAAGGGTGGTCAGAGTGTGAATAAATAACCTTTGTGTGGAAAACACAAGGTGTACAGAAATGGTAAGCGGAAAAGCCTGCTTCCAGATGTACGATTCCGGCTCGTTTGGATTTCCCAATCTTTATGTAGACTATTAAGCTCGTGAATATTTCACTACCCTCATCACAAGTACCTTTCATATTCTGCTCAGTAGCAAGAATCCCGTGAATTTTCACTGCAAGCTGACAGAAAGGTTGAAACTTAGGCCAATGCATATAATTGCCGAGAATAATTCCTACCTGGAATTTATTTCAATATTTTGAAATCACATCAAAAGAATAATTGAGTTATAAATGGATGAAAGGCAGAAGAAACTGGGCTTTTGTTGACATACAATACTGTTCTGGGCAAGTACCAAATTAAACCTGAGAGTGTTTGATGTAATTTTTTTGACATAATTGTACTAAAATAAATGATGGATTATGATGGAGATACATACAGTGAGGGTCACTGGGATTTTGTTCTACAGCAGATCAATATATCTCCGAACACCTGACAGGAGTTGTATCCAGAGGCAGGAATTCAACTGCTCAGCAGAAGAGTTAACATGGTCTTTGCTCCCTGTCACTGACAATGCTCGCGTTTGTGTTTCCAGGATTGTCCTGAAATTTCCAAATATTAAAGGGATTTTCTGAACAGTGTCACAAGGGAACCTAGAAGAAAACTGAGATCCTAAACGTTGTGTCTTATTTTAATTTCTATGATAATCTACCTTCATTGGTTATAAAGAAATTCAAGATGGCATTGGAGGCTTTTTAATTTTAGGAGCCAGATGAATTTTAATGAAGCTGCATTGAAATGTGAAGTCATATTTGGGAACATAGTTGGCAGTGTTCAAACTAGTCATTTAGTCTTTTGTAAGTTATGCTTGGATTCTTGGTGGATACCGATGGAATAGTGCTTGGAGTAAAGTACAAGGTAAATGTTCATTAAACTGTTGTAACATCTACTGTACTTTAAACAGGCAGAAGCAGTTGGAGCCACAGTACAAATGATGATATTGTGAATTGCAAACTGAGCTCACAGCATGACAAAAAGTAGGAGAATCTGCCTGACTCTGGAAGATGACAATACAAAATACACAAAACCAGATACTCACTTTATCCCACTAAAATAATTTGCAATGAGAAGCAGTCTCTGTATGCCAATAGATGGCAGTTTATATACAGAGAGATCCAATTCTTGGTAGTTCTCTTCTGACATCTGCAACACAAAAGCCAGTTTAGCACATTGAGCTGGTGTCAGAGAACCAGATTTAAAGGTTCCAGTCTTGAAAGCAGCCTTTATATCATCAAAGGCAGTGATGTCATTTAATTCATATAGGCAATGCAAAATGTTGATGGTTTGCTCAGGAGGAATGTTTCTCTGCAAAGTCTTTTTCAAGAACTTAGCAATTTTCGGTGAGTCGTCTTTAGCTGCGTCGACTGCCACAAGCCCTCTTAAAAACTCCTGACTTTTTTGTGTTCCTAGTCCACAAAGGAACCTGAGAAAAAATTCTTGACATCCTTTCTTAACTGCACTCTCACAGGCCTCTTTGCATATCAGGGAGTAACTGAGCTTTTCATACAACTTGAGTTTTTTTCCAAAAGCATTCTTTTTATGGTTGTGATAAGAAAGGAAGACATACAAGGCTGCAAAGTACTCCTGGACTACCAAATGGACAAAGGAATAGTTGGTTTGTTCATTTTCCCCAGCAATCTCTTTACAAAGGCCGCCACAAACAAATGCGATGTCAATTCCATTATCTTCCAAATCCTTTTGACTAAATAAGACTGTCTGGGTAACATCTTTGGAGCTCATTTCAAAAGCCAGCTTCCCTAATGCAAAGACCGAGTTTTGCTTTGACTGCAGAATTTTAGTCCGTTCACTGCCTTTTGCTTGTTCGTTTTTCCCCTGCTGGTATATAATCAGATAAACTAGGAATTGGGAATAGACGTCTGTAAGCGTTTGGGGTATCTCATCCATTCCTGCGGATTTCAACACAGCTTCCAAAACAGCAAACAGAGTGCAACAAAAAGCAGGGACTAGGCACATGAAGAAGAGGCTCCGCTGTTTCTTCACAACCTGGATAATTCGCTCCACCAGTTGATCATCTTTGCATCGCATACGGAAGTAGGCTTCCTTTTCTGGGTCTTGGAAGCCCTTGATTTCAGTCATCCTGGTTATGAGGCTTTCGGGTATGGCATTTCCAGCCCGGGTTGTTATCCAAATAGTAGCCGAAGGAACAAGTTGCCCTTTGATGAGATTAATGAGTAAAGTAGCAGGTGTGACAGCCATGTTCACATCTCGACATACCATGCATTTGTTAAAGTCTAATTCCAGTTCACCGTCCGATAGGCCATCAATAATAAACATGGACTGGATTGATTCATTTGCCAAAATACTTTCACAGTTCTCTATATGTGGGTAATGCTGTTTGACAAGGTCAGGTAGACTGATTTCTTTTTTCATTGTGGACAATAAACTAAGCTCGCGGAAGGAAAACCTGAAGATGAAATCATATTTGCACAATGCAGCTCCTGTGGCCCAGTCGCAGATGAGTTTTTGCACAAGAACTGATTTTCCAATCCCAGCTATACCCCTTGTAACTACAGTCATGGGGGCTTTGGGCCGGTCAGCTGATGGCTCAAACAGGCGATCAAGTTCAATAAAGTTCTGTGAAGCCTCATCGGGCCGATCGGATTCGTTCATATCCACCTCAACGATGCTCACTTTGACAAATCGCTGGCACAGCGGGACTGAGCTTCCGCCCTTCTTCCCATATTCTA
This sequence comes from Hypanus sabinus, assembly GCF_030144855.1. Taxonomy (NCBI): domain Eukaryota; kingdom Metazoa; phylum Chordata; class Chondrichthyes; order Myliobatiformes; family Dasyatidae; genus Hypanus; species Hypanus sabinus. The sequence continues at coordinate 39,159,473 of NC_082707.1, forward strand.
CCATGTACTGAAACCACTCTCTTGATTTATTTTTGTGGATCTCTTTGAGATTTTGTAAATCAGCCTCTATGATGGAAAGTAAAAGTAGAGGTTAAAAAGAAAGACTTTTTAGATCAATGTCATTGAGTCTCTCAGGCTTAATTGGTTAAACTGCAAATTAAAAAAACAGTATCCAGGAAGATGGATTCCATTTAATTATCTCAATTTTATTTAAAAATGAAGAAAACAAGCACTTTGCAAATGAAATTCGACCCAATCGGATACGGGGAAAATGAACAGGCTGGAGGCTGCAAAAATAGATGGAAACATGATCATAAATTAAAAGACAGAGAATTGGGGTACTATGGACGAGTGATATTTTGACAAGAGCAGGGATGGAATTGGATGCAGGAAGTGGAGCTGTGGCTGAAATCCATTTTGCATAGGTGAGGCTGAGGAAGAAAGTGGGGACGTTACAGGTGATACCAAAGGTACAAATAAAATTTTAGTAGCAAAGACTTTGAGGTGGGTGTAGAGGTGGGCATTTTATATGAAAGTGGAGAGAAATAAACTTGGAGTTAGTATGAAAAAACTAACAGGAAGGAATAAGATCCAAACTAAGAGAAATAACATACTTACATCATAGCTCTGAATCTCTGTATTTGTACTTACCTGTTAGTGGTTTTCCTGGGACACCTGAAAATTTAAATAATATCATGAATAATTTATCCAAAAATATTAATATTCTAATTGTACACTAAGCACTTGTGATGATAATTAACATGATTACCTCCATAGTAGTTAACAATTGTCTTGTTGTCCATGGAAACTGACACAGGTCCAGAGATATGATCACTTTGAATATTGGGTGCAAACAGTTTTCCATCGCCACTGACATTCTGATGAGTCGCAATGTTTTTGCCTTAAAGATAATAACAATTTAAAATAATAGATTATCTCATTACAACATGTTTTATTCTCAAGCAAACTGCATTTTAATTAATTGCTTGCAGTTATACTAGTTTTCTATAGTTGCCCCCAAAAGCACATTTTCCAACGATATTTTCAGAAGTACCTTCTTGTGCCCTGTTCCATTATGGGGCCCAAATACATTTATTAGTTAATATGCAAAATTATTTTGTTACAAACAAATATATTAAACTTTGACTTACCTGTTGCCATGGTGCCAATATGCAGATACTTGCACAATTAAGAACTTGGAATTTGAAATTCCTGAAAGAAAAAATACCAACAAAGCAATTTGTTTTTCAGTACTGTTTTAAATTGTCAGAGGCTATTTGAGGCACATGCCTTTGGGAGTATTTAATAGGTAGTGGGAGCTACCTATTACCAGTCCTGGATATAACAACCTTAAGGAACAAAAGAATGGAATGCTTCATCAACATCCATGTCATCCTTGCACAGGGGCCATGATAATCTTCTCCATATCATTCCAATTTTAGTACGTGTGCTGCCAAAGTGAGCAGGTTCAGCTCCTGACCTTCTCATCTGGCTTAGCTACTAAGCCCGAAGGAACCATTTCTACTGACAGGAGCAGGGGCAAACATAAAGGTGGGTTACTGATGCCTTAAAATCAGTCACTTTGGACAGATGGGGCTCATCAAATGTGGTTGGCAGCTCATCTAAGAGAAAGAAGACCCTGATTTGAAACCTCTGATGTCTTGTGGTTATACACCGATGGGGAAGGCTTGTGGAGTAAACCGTGAGGAAAAAAATCCAAAGCTGGAGTCCCTGAAGTAATCCTACGGTGAGTTCAATGCTGGCTGCCAACTCCTGCAATGCTGCTGGTACAAAACTGTATCGGTCTCTGCCATTCCTTAGGATTTATCTGATACGTGGAGAGGGGGAGAATTTTACATGGCCAACACCTTACTCTCCATATTGTACTGTCTAGGCTTGCGTATCTAGACAGCTAGGACGCATCATCTATGGTCAACCCTGAATGTTGTGAATTATATTTGATCTTTTATTTACTTGTAATGCCAGAAGGAACAAAAACCAATCTGAAATGGCTAGGCAACACTTTCTTTATATTTATGATATCTATTTATATATATATATTCTTAATCTGAATTCTGATGTGATTCTCCACAAAATAATGTTTGTATTTTTGGATCTTTATGAGTTGAAGGTAGATGAACAATTGTTCCTGACAAGAGACCGAACTCAGAAATCACCAAGTTTTAAGTAAGTTTGAATCCTACAGAAGAATTCAAACCGTTGGCTGTAAGCTATGCAGGTGCACTGCTGTGCAGTAACTGAAATGCTCGCATGCACATAGGCTTTGTCGTCGAGCAGATGGAATTTTCTGTTATAGCAACGTTTTATTTAAGTGCTGCGCAGTTTTCAGGCCATGTAAATATTTCCTGCTCAGATCAATAGCTAGTCAGCTCAGCTGTTAAAAATATTAGAGAGGACACTCTGCTTATCCCACTGCCCTGTACTCTCTATGCTCATGACTGTGTAGCTAGGTACAGCTCAAAATTTTCTGATGACTCCACTGTTGTTGGCAGAAACTCTGATTGACATGTACATGAGAGCGATAGATTATCTGGTTGAATGGTGTCACAACAACCTTGCACACTAGCAGCTGGAATTCATTAGGAGTTTGAGGAGATGTTAACAGAGACTAGCAAATTTCTGTGGGTGTACGATGGAAAGCATTTTGACTGGTTGTACCTCCTGGTATGGGGGTACCAACGTGCAGCAATGAAAGAGACTACAGAGGGTTGTAGAGTCAGCTAGCTCTGACACAGGCACAACCCTCCCCTCCACTTTTGATCACTTCAAGAGGTGGTGCCTCAAGAGGCAGCGTCCATCATTATGGACCTTCACCATCTGGGACATGCCATCTTCTCATCACTACCATCAAGAAGGAGCCTGAAGACCACACTCAATGTTTCAGAAACAGCTTCTTGCCCTCTGCCAACACAATTCTGAATGGTCCATGAACAATACCTTGCTATTCTTCTGTTGCACTGTTTATACCTTTAGTTATTTGTTTGTTATAACTTATAGCAGGGGTTCCCAACCTGGGGCTCGGTTAAGGGTAGGGATCCATGGCACAAAAAAGCTTGTGAGTCCTTGACTTATAGTAATTTTATGTCTCGCACTGTACTGCTACCACAAAACAACAAGTTTCACAACATGCGTCACTGATAATAAACCTGACTCCTGGAGCACAGAACAGGTCCTTTGGTCCACCATATCCATGCCAGCCATGATGCCTAATCCCACTGGCCTGCCCTGCCCTCTACACTGCTTGACATCTTCTATATCCCCAGGTGAAGGATGCAATGTTTCCAAATCTCTTAATCTCTAGTCAATTCCAACTGGTATTCTAGACCCTGTGAATGAGTGTGACTGTGTAGGAAAGAGATATTTTTACTTCTAGAGCCTCAGATGAAGTCTCTTCCTTATTGTCCACATTTTTGATTCCATCCACAGGGTGTAACTGGACCATCATACTCCTATTGTCCTATTTGTTATATTGCATTGTGCAATTTAGGGTTCATAGTGCCCTATACTAGTTTACCATTATGCCAAGTATGTACACAAATAACACACCATATGGGCTATGCACAGGAAATCAGGCCTGATCTGCACTTGGTACTTGTTTGATTCTTGTCACTTAGAACAGTGCAAGTCCTTTGACCTATGATGTTGTGCCAAGCTAATTCCTTCTGACAGCAAACAGTCACTATCCCTCCATTCTCTGCAGATTCAAGTGTCTATCTGAAAACCTCAGAAAAGCCTCTAACATATCTGCCTCCACCACTACCCCTTGCAGCGCATTCCAGGCACCCACTGCACTCTGTGTAAAAGATAATTTGACCTTCACTTCAACTTTGAATTTTTCTCCCTCTCAGTTTAAATGCATGCCCTCTAGTATTAAACAGGATAAAGATATTGGCTACCCAAGTTATATCTTTCATAAACTTACAAACTTCAATCAAGTCTCCCTTTTACCTCTACTGCTGTAGAATGAGGAACACTAGTTGGCCCAACCCCTCCTTATAGTGTACATCATCTAATCCAGGCAGCATCCCTTCTTCACCCTCTCCATATCCTCATGAGGCAATCAGAATTGAATGCAATTCTCTAAATGTGGCCTAACTAGAATTTTTTAAACTGCAACTTAACTTCTTGACTCTTGAACTCAGTGCCTCCATTACTGAAGATCAACATACCCTACACCCTCTTTACCACCCTGTCGACTTGCGCAGCCATCTTCAGAGAGCTATGGACTTGGCACCCCCGCCCCCCCAAGACATCTCTATACATCACAAGCACTGTGAAAAACTTTTCTTTTGCATGTTGTCACACAGGTCATTTCAAACCATACTGTAGGAACATCACAGTAATGCAAACGGAAAAGAAGTAACAGAATACAGAATATAGCATTGGAGTTACAGTTGCAGAGAAAATGCAGTGCAGGTAGGCAATAAAGTGCAGGCGTCATGACAGGTAGATTGCGAGGTCAAGAGCCCACCTTTAATGTATAGGATGTAGTGATAAAATGTTCAGTAATAGTATTAGAGCAAGGATACAAATCTGTTCATCCCTGACATCCCGTACCGTGGGACTCCAATCTCACCAACCCCAACAAGAACTCGCCTTGCCCTACACCATAATATCAACGAGGTGAAACAATTGACATCTGTCACTAACAGCCTCTGACAACTAAGTCCAACTCTTGGATTTCACATGTAGCTTAGCTACTAGACCCAGCAGAACTGTTTCTACTGACAAGAGAAGGGGCATAGGTGGACTACTGGCGCCTCAAAACCAGTTGCTCTGGGCAGGTGGGGCTCATCAACCTTGGATTGCAGCCTCCCTGGGATAAGGCAAACACCGATTTTAAACCTCCACTGCCTTGTGGCTATATCCACCCAAGGGAAAGGCTTCGGGAATAAACCCTGAGGAAGGACTCGGGAGTTGGGGTCTCTAAGGCAGTTTGATGTTGTTTACAACTGGCGACCTCTGGGACGACACTGGTGCCAAGCCTTATCGCTGCTGGCCCTTCCCCTGGACTACATCAGTGATATGGAGAGGGGGAACCCTCTGCATGGGCAACAGCAAATCTTCCCGCCCAGGCTTGTGCCCTGGAGAGGTCAAAGTACACCAGAGGCACAAATCCATGATCCCCTGGGATCGACAGCTGCCTACTACTCCTATTCACCAAGGTTTGCTTTACCCATGGTGAATAAGCCAAGACATGACTGATAATAGACCATGGGGTCCATAACTAATTTATATTCCTGTCTGGGTTAACTGTTGGGTATTTCAGGTTCCTGGGTGTCAATATCTCTGAGGATCTCACCTGGTCCCAACATATCAATGCAGTTATAAAGAATGCAAGACAGCAGTGATACTTCATTAGGAGTTTGAAGAGGTTTTGTATGTCAACATATACACTCAAAGACTCAATGGAGAGCATTCTGACAGGCTGCATCATTGTCTGGTATGGAGGTGGGGTGGGGGGGGTGCTACCACACAGGACCAAAAGAAGCTGCAGAGGGTTGTAAATCTAGTCGGCTCCATCTTGGGTACTAGCCCACAGAGTACCCAGGACATCTTTAGGGAGTGGTGTCTCAGAAAAACAGTGTCCCTTATTAAGGACCTCCAGCACCCAGGGCATGCCCTTTTCTCACTGTTACCATCAGGTACAGAAGCCTGAGGCACACACTCAGTGATTCAGGAACAGCTTCTTCCCCTCTGCCATCCGATTCCTAAATGGACATTGAACTCTTGAACACTACCTTACTTTTTTTAATATATAGTGTTTCTGTTTCTTTCACAAATTTTAATCTACAAATGATTTGTATTTAATATACATATACTGTAATTGATTTACTTATTTATTTATTATTATTATTTTAATTTGGTTTTTTGTTCTAGATTATGTATTGCATTGAACTGCTGCTGCTAAATTAATAAATTTCACATCACATGCCGATGATAATAAACCTGATTCTGATTCTAATATAAATATAAAAGAAAATTCTGAAAATACTCAGCAGATTAGGGTGTGGAATAAGAAATAATTAACATTTCAGGTTGATGATCTGATGAAAATTTCTGTTAAAACATCATTCACCTAAAATATTGACTCTTTTCCCCACTCCACAGAGATAATGGTTCTAGTAAATTTTATTATTGTTAATTTGTTATGTTAAAACATGAAATCTTTCAGAGAATAGCTTCAATCGATAGATGGATTTTTTAAAATAAGGTATAACTCACCACAAATACTCAGAGCTCTTTTCCAGCATTAACTTCAAGTAGAACCCCAATAAATTCAACACTTTGTTCAGGTATCTGTGCAAGTTTGTTACTGATGTCTTGAAAGACACAAGGATTTTTTTCTCTGGCTATATTTGTCAAGCTCAACTTTCTTTATTGAAGCCATAAAGATTATATATTAACTCCAACAGAACTCCACTTACAGTTCTTCTCAATAACGTTATTTTATTGTATTTGGTTACATTGCTTCTTGTTCAACTAATTTGCTCTTCATAAAGAAGGTACTAGAGTCCAAAGATTTCTGTTTCAGATTTCATAAAATTAATGATTGCTAATCATAAATGTTGATATCTTGGAAAACATATTTATGGTTTAATATTACATTTCAGCCATTACGAACACAAAAGATTTGAAGTGCTTTAACAATTTACTGATGCTGAGTTGATTGTTTTGCTCAAGACCAAAGCTGCTGCTGGAACCTAGTCTTGAGTTCCAGTGCTGGAACAGACCTGAGGTTTGTTGTTGCATTTTTCTGCTCAGTTGCCTGTTTTCATACTGCCTCTTGTGCAATTTATACTTTAATATTTGATGTATTGTTTTGGTGTGCTTTGGCATGTATAATTGATTTCACCTAGCCAGAAATATTAAATTAAATAATGAATAGGTGATATGTTTATGAAACCTAGCAATCTCTCAATCTTCATTTATGAAACCTTTCACACAGATTGCACCCAATTTCAATAAAACAATTTCAGTTTCTATTACAATAATAAACAATCCAGCAATTGTAAAGTGTTTTGATGATAAGGATGAATTGAAGGCAACTGAAAGTAGTTTATGTGCAAAAACTGATGTAACGTTAAAGTTATTTACACGCAATGTTGGAATCAAGCATAACTGTAAACAAGAGAAATATTGTTAAAAGGCAATTAAACATCATAGAAGCTAAGTTAGTTGAATAAGAAATGAAGTTTTGACTCTCGGAATTTCTTAAGTAAACCATTTTCATTAGAGAGCTTAAGGTAATGGAACCCGAAATGGCCCAAGTTTGCTAACCATACGAAGATAGATGGAGGGGCAGGTAGTATTGAGGAAGCCTGAAGACTGGAGAAGGAATTATAGAGATTAGGACAGTGGACAAAGAAGTAGCAGATGGAATATAGTGTAGAAAAGTGTATGGTTTTTGTTACGGCATTTTTGGGGTTAGGATGTAAAGTGAACAGTGACTTCAGTTACCAACCTTCAGATCTGAATATGCATTGAAGATTAAATCTAAAATGCAACTCTGAACAATGGGTAGACAATGCTGATTTAAATTCATTATTTGTGTGTCTGTAGTATGGTTGCAAAAGAGGGAGGTATGAAAGGGGGTGTTGTTCAAAGGAAGCATTGTAAATATGGATTTATTTGAATTGTCATGAATTTGTCTTTGATCGTTAGCACATGAAATGTTGTGTGGACCTGTTTGGGTCAGTGGTTGGGAACGGTACAGTAAAATGCTAAAACTGTGGCCTATCAGGACATGGTTAGGGGCAGTATCCAAAAAAAAGGAAAGAAAAACAGGCGAAAGACATGTCAGCCACATAATCTCTCACCCCCATCAGTGCCCAGTCTGATCAAACTGACTGCCAATCAGATCATAGAGCTGGTGAAGACGGCTTCTAGTTCAGATAAAGAGGTAGCAACAACCCTCACTGCCTGCACTGGTGACCCGCAGGTGTACACAACAAAATTGTTTGGGGCTGGTTATAGGATATGCTGGTTGACATCAGTATTGATGGCAGACCTGTCCTTGCCAACATCCAGACAGGCTATTTATCTTACAGGTGTAGGAGGAAAAACAGTGAAAGCAGAAAGAAATGAGTTGCAGATACTTGAAAAGGATGGGGTGCAGCTTCTAGTTTATATCTGGGTCTGTCCAAATAATGAGAGCACTATCCTTGGAATCACCATTCTAAGGGAACCAGGGGCCATTATTAATTCAGGAAAGGGAGAAATAATATGGACAAGCCAGGAGCAGCGAACACGTTCAACCAACAGAGAACACAACATAGCCAGCAAAGACTCAGCCACTCTGATGATCAGAGACTGGAGCCAGGACAGTGTCCATGGGTTACTTTGTCAGCAGTTCCCAGCAGTGTGGGTCGGACGCAAGCAAGAGGGTCGAGTAAAGATAAAGCCAACTAAAATAGTCCCCAATAAGCAGTATCCCATAAATACTGATGCCCTGACAGCTATCCACAGGACAGTAACAACAGTTAGGGACACAAATGAACCCATGAGCACCATCCTAACAGAGGGAGAGGCATTCAAGTGTGAAAAGGAAATAGAGCTGGAAGAAGATATCGGTGTGAAGGAAACATCCCTGGAAGGGGAAGCAGAGGAAATGTTTATAGATGGGTCTCGGAGGTACATAGACAGGAAGCCACAGACTAGCTGGGCCATGATGAAGGAAACAGGTGAAGAATTCATTTCAGGAGCAAGTTGATCAGCTCAGGGTTCGGAACTGGTGGCCCTGATAAAAGCTGTGCGACAGTAAAGGCAGACAAGCAAATAAATATACAGACAGCCGCTATACCTTTGGGGTATGATTATCTGGTGCTATGGTCATGACAAGGATTTGTAACCTCAACAGGGGCAGGTATTCAACACAGACATCTAATACAAGAACTGCTGGAAGCAGTGAGTCTGCCAGCAGAGGCAGCAATGATTAAAGTAAATGCTCCCCAGAAAGGAGTGCTTTAAAATTGTTAGTTAAAATTGTACAAGGCATTGGTGAGGCCAAATTTGGAGTATTGCGTACAGTTCTGCACAGACTAGAAGGGCCGAGATGGCCTGTCTCTGTGCCGTAATTGTTACATGGTAAGGATCAGAAAGGAAATGAGTGGGCAGGCATCCGTGATAAGAAGGCAGCAGAGGTACAGGAAGCAATTGAAATTGCAAGTGTGCAGGAAGAAACGACTGAAGCCAGTTTGGTAAAATAATATGAAGAGGTGGAGGCAGAAGAGAAGGAGAAATGGAGGAGAAAGGGAGCAAAGGAAATCTTCCCAAGGTGGGAAACCACAATTTTGGTAGACTAGAATCAGGGAGCACATTTCACAGAGGAAGTGGTGAAGGAATTGTAATGACTGTTGGGGATTCAACAACAGTTCCACGTACCCTATTACCCTCAGAGTTCAGGAAGGGTAGAAAGGATGAACTGAACAATCAAGCATTGAACTGAATTGACTTTATTTCTTACATCCTTCACATACATGAGGAATAAAAATCTTTACGTTATGCCTCCATCTAAATGTGCAATGTGCAATCATAGTAACTTATAATAATTTATAATAAATAGAACAGTCAATATAATATAGAATATACTCAAGTCAGCATGAGTTCATCAGTCTGATGGCCTGGTGGAAGAAGCTGTCCCAGAGCCAGTGGTCCTGGCTTTTATGCTGCGGTACAGTTTCCCAGATGGTAGCAGCTGGAATAGATTGTGGTTGGGTGACTTGGGTCCCCAGTGATCCTTCGGGCCCTTTTTACACACCTGTCCTTGTAAATGTCCTGAATCATGGGAAGTTCACAACTGCAGATGCACTGGACTGTCCGCACCACTCTCTGCAGAATCCTGCAATTGAGGGAGGTACAGTTCCCATACCAGGCAGTGACGCAGCCAGTCAGGGTGCTCTCAATTGTACCCCTGTAGAAAGTTCTTAGGAGTTGGGGGCCTATATCAAACTTCGTCAACCATCTGAGGTGAAAGAGGCGCCGTTGAGCCTTCTTCACCACACAGCTGGTGTGCATAGACCATGTGAGGTCCTCAGTGATGTGGATGCCGAGGAACTTGAAGCTGTTTACCCTCTCAACCCCAGATCCATCGATGTCAATAGGGGTTAGCCCATCTCCATTCCTCCTATAATCCACAAACAGCTCCTTTGGTTTTGCAACATAGAGGGAGAGGTTGTTTTCTTGACAGCACTGTGCCAGAGAGATGACTTCTTCCCTGTAGGCCACCTTGTTATTGTTTGAGATCAGGTCAATCAATGTAGTGTCATCAGCAAACTTAATTAGCAGATGGAGCTGTTGGTGACGATACAGTCATGGGTATACAGGGAGTAAAGGAGGGGGCTCAGTACACAGCCCTGAGGGGCTCCTGTATTGAGAATCAGGGGGTTGGAGGTGAGGGTGCCCACTCTTACAACCTGCCAGCGATCTGACAGGAAGTCTAGGATCCAGCTGCACAAGGCTGGATCAAGGCCGAGGTCTCTGAGCTTCTTGTCGAGCCTGGATGGAACTATAGTGTTGTAGTCCAAGAACAGCATTCTCCCATAAGCATCCTTAGCCATAAAATGCCTTAGCCAAAGCTATAACTGAGATGAGAAAGACACGGGTTGACATATTACCAGGATCCTGATCAGATTGCAAGCAAACCCAAACTGCACGGTGGTTACGAATTATTGATGGGGCGAGCAATGTGACTCCCTTATGGGGTAATTACAGGTTGTGGTGAGCCTGGGGCTTACAGGGGTAGAATGACACAGTACCTGAAAGACTTTTGTAACTAACTTAAAGCGTTGAAGGAGCAAGCAAGAATACAGCAGCACATTGCTGATTAGCGAGAGCCAGAGGGAAAGGGGGTAGTCCTCCCACAGCTGGGTGATCAAGTCTTGGTGAGGGCGAAAGGGCAGGGTTTGCTCCCAGATGGATAGGACCACAGACAGCACTTTTAACAAGGTGCAGACTCGGTGAGGCAGCCAGTGGAAACACTGGACTCAGGTTAAACCATATGACTCACCATCTTGTTGTCCCCACAGACAGAGCAGGGGATCAAGCGTACCCAGTAACCGTGGAATTACAGAGAACCTAGGAGTTGAACACCAGGCAGCCACACCAGAGCTGAGCACGGCTGATGGAAACACACCCACAGAAAATGTGAAGGCTGAAGACACCGAGATCATGACAGAAACCCATGAACAGCATGCTGAAGTGTGATGGTCATGGTACTCTGTAATGAAGGCTGGTTGCTAAAGACAGATGATCAGTTGAATAGCACAGAACAGAAAAGATATTGGGGAAAATAGATGGGGAGGGATTTATGTTAAAGCAGAAACATCAAGTTCCACAACTTCAGTGGCACGGCAGACTGAGAAAGATTCCACGCTGCATCCGAAGGCAGTCATCCTCATCCCGAACGAGGAGTGAATACAAATCAGCTGGGCCAATGATCGACTGGACAGTTTGCAAGAGGATGTCACTGGGGAGAACTCCTTGCAATCATTCAAACAGAGACCACCCCAACCCCTTCTGGTACATCGATGAGAGGGCCTGAGAGCCTGATGCACTTATCTTGCTGGCTCCCCTGAAAAGAGAGAGCTTTAGCTACAAGAGAATAAAAGGGGAAAGACAAGGAACGTGATTAAGCTGCAATTGGCCAGGGGGGGAAGGGCCAACCGGTGTACAAATGAAGCTGCATTTCTAAAGACTGTTGTTCAAATTTTCTGGAGAGATCTCTCTGCTTAGCATTTGGGATGATAGGGTAGATGTAGATGCACATAGAGTAATTGGGAGGGTTCTGAAGCAGGGAATTTCTGCTGCTCTATTTGAGAAGATCCTCCTGAAGGTTGGCCTTTCCTGGTACAATTTTATTTTGTCCAGGAGGCCCAAGAGGAGAGACTGTTTTTGGGATTAGGTTGTACAGTGAATATTGACTTCAGTGACCAACCTTCAGATCTGAATATGCATTGAAGATTAAATCTAAAATGTAACTCTGAACAATAGGTAGGCATTGCTGACTTAAATTCATTATTTTTGTATATTTGGGCGTCCGTAGTATGGGTGCGAAGGAGGGAGGTGTGAAAGGGAGTGTAGTTCAAAGGAAGCATTGTAAATATGGATTTTGTTGAATTGTCCTGAATGTGTCTTTGATCTTTAACTCATAAAGTGTTGTGTAGGGCTGGGCAGAGCAGTCCATTTCCAGAAGGATCTGCTGCATTACGTTTTGTTGAATAAAGAGGCTGCTTCACAGCTACCAGTACTTTTCTCCGGTGACTTCATTCAAGCAAAAACAGCACTGCTCTTTGATTGCAGGATAAAGGTAAAAACTATTTTCTAAATGGGGAGAAAAATCATACATCAGAGGTGCAAAAGGACTTGGGAGTCCTTATGTAGGGTTCCTTAAAGGTTAACTTGCAGATTAAGTTGGTGGTAAGGAAGGCAAATGCAGTGTTAGTATTTGTTTGGCGAAGCAAGGATGTAATGCTGAGGCTTTATAAAGCATTGGTCAGACCACACAGAGTACTGTGAGTAATTTTGGGCCCCTTTTCTAACAATGGATGTGCTGACACTGGAGAGAGTCCAGAGGAGGTTCACAAGTATGATTCCAGAAATGAAAGGGTTAACATATAGGCAGCTTTCATTGGTTAAGGGCCTGTTTTCACTGGAGTTTAATTAATTAATGAAGGAGAATCTCATTGAAACCTATTGAATATTGGAAGGCCTAAATAGAGTGGATGTGGAGAGGATGCTTCATATTGCGGGGGATTCTAGAACCAGAGGGACAGCCTCAGAATACAAGGACACCCCTTTAGAACAGAGGTGAGGAGGAATTTCTTTAGCCAAAGGGTGGTGAATCGGTGGAACTCATTGCCACGGGTGGCTGCGGAAGCCAAATCATTGGGAATATTTAAAATGGAGGTTGTTAGGTTTTTGATTAGCAAGGGTGTCAAAGGCTATGGAGAGACTTCAGGAGAAAAGGGTTGAGAGGGATAATAAATCAGCTGTGATTGAATGGTGAGGCACTCCCCTCATTCATTAATTATCTCATTAATCTATAACCAGAAACTTCATAACACTGCAATCACTTTAGCATATCCTGGCCTCTGCCTATCAGAGGTACTGCTGTTGTCCTAAGTTTTCCTCCCAGAGACTCTCTGAAACTCTGCTTTCCCTTTCCCATTTCTGATGGAAATCTCAACCTGTTTCTCTTTCTGTAAATGTTACTGATGCTATGGGGTGCTTCTGGCCATTTCTGGTTTTATTTTATATTTATATTGCAAGTTTTTTCAGATTTTTTTTCTGCTGATGATCATTGGGAAAGGTACATTAGAAGTGACGGAGGTGTAGTCAATACAACTTGTGCTGTAAGAATACAGTATTGAAATCCTCTTCCTGAATGTCAGCACATTTTAGCTTTCACCATCTCCCAATCAATTCAATAAATTTTCAATTAAGCCCAAAGATCAGTACACTGCTCTACAAGGGCAAGATCTAAAGAGATGCATCTTGCAACAAGCTAATTAAATAGAATTGGACTGATCCCAGTCAGTGAACAGGAGCATGAGAAGAAGCAGTTTTTTCACTTATGTCCATGGTTGAAGATTTAAAAAGGCAACACTTTGTGGCAGTTTTCAGAGTTGGACTACGCCCAATCAATAAATGGGATTCATTAGCAAGGGTGAATTAAGAGATGTCAAAGCCAACATAAAAACCAAAGAGTGGGCATATAATAGAGTGAAAATTAGTGGGAAGTTAGAAGATTGGGAAGCTTTTAGAAAGCAATAGAAGATAAAGATAATATTAAAGAGGATACCAAAAGTTTCTTCAGATACATAAAGTGTAAAAAAGAGGTGAGAGTGGATATTAGATCACTAGAAAATTATGCTGGAAAGGTAGTAATGGGGGACAATGAAATGGCAGATGAATTTAAATATTTTGCATCAGCCTTCACTGTGGAAGACATTCCCAGTGTGGTGGAAGTTCCAGGGGGTCAGGGGTCATGAAGTGTGTGAAGTTGCCATAACCAGAGAGAAGGTTCTTTGGAAATTAAAAGGTCTGAAGGTTGATAAGTCACCTGGACCAGATGATGTACATGCCAGAGTTCTAAAAGAGGTGGCTGAAGAAATTGTGGTGGCATTAGTAATGATCTTTCAAGAATCACTAGATTCTGGAATGGTTCCAGAAGACCGGAACATTGCAAATGTCACTCCATTCTTTGACAAGGAATAGAGACAGAAGAAAGGAAGCTATAGGCCAGTTTGTATGACCTCAATGGTTGGAAAGTTGTTAGAGTTGATTATTAAGGATGATGCCTCAGGGTACCAGGAGTAACATGATAAAATAGGCTGTAGTCTGCATGGTTTCTTCAAGGGAATATCTTGCCTGACAAATCTGTTGGAATTCTTTGAAGAAGTAACAAAGGAGAAATGGTTGATGTTGTGTGCTTGGATTTTCAGAATGCCTTTAACAAGATGCCACGCATGAGGCTGCTTAACAAGGTTGGAGCCTATTGTATTACAGGAAAGATTCTAACTTGGATAAAGCAGAGGCTGATTGGCAGGAGTCAAAGAGAGGGAATAAAGGGAGCCTCTTCTGATTAGCTGCCAGTGACTAGTGGTGTTCCATGTGGGACTGTGTTGGGACCGATCCTTTTTATGTTATATGTCAATGATATGAATGATGGAATTAATGGCTTTGTTGCAAAGTTTGCAGATGATATGAAATAGATGAGGGGCAAGTGATTTTGAAGAAGTAGAGAAGCTACAGAAGGACTTAGACAGATTGGGAGAATGGAAAAAGAAGTGGCAGATGGAATATAGTGTCAGGTAGTGTATGGTCATGTACTTCAGTAAAAAAATATGTGCAGACTCTTTTCAAAATGGAGAAAAAAATTCAAAAATCTGAAGTGCAAATGGACTTGGGAGTCCTCGTACAGAATTCCCTAAAGGTTAATTTGCAGGTTGTGTCGGGGTGAGGAAGGCAGTTGCTCAGTATTCTAGTATTCATTTTGAGAGAACTATAGTATAAAAGCAAGGAAGTAATGTTAAGGCTTTATAAAGCACCGGTGAAGCATCACTTGGAGTATTGTGAGCAATTTTTGACTCTTTATCTAAGAAAGGATGGGTTGACATTGAAGAGAGTTCAAAAGAGGTTCACAAAAGTGATTCTGGGACTGAAAGGATTGTCAGAAGAGGAATATTAGATGGCTCTGGTCTTGTACTCACTGAAATTCGGAAGAATGAGGAGGGATCTCATTGAAATTTATCAAATATTCAAAAGCCTCAACAGAGTGGATGTGGAGAGGATGCTTCCTTTGGTGGGAGAGTCTAAGACCAGAGAACACAGCCTCAGAATAGAGGGACATCCACTTAGAATGGAGAAAAGGAGGAATTACTTTAGCCAGAGTTGTGAACCTGTGGAATTTCTTGCCACTGGGAGCTGTGGAGGCCAAGTCTTTATGTACGTTTAAGGCAGAGGGTGATAGATTCTAGAATAATCAGGGCATGAAGGAGAAGGCTGAGATTGGAGCTGAGAATGAAATGGATCAGCCATGATGAAATGGTGGAGCAGGCTCAATGGGCCAATTGACCAGCTCCTATATCTTATGGTCTTATCGTCTCATCTCTGGTATATGTGGGTTCTTCAATGTTGTAAAAACCATGCCACTGCTCAACTGAGAGCCAAGAACAAAGCTCAAAGTTCAAAGTGGATTTGTTAACAAAGTTAACACGAGGAAATCTGCAGATGCTGGAAATTTAAGCAACACACACAAACTGCTGGTGGAATGCAGCAGGCCGAGCAGCATCTATAGGGAGAAGCACTGTTGATGTTTTGGGCTGAGACCCTTTATCAGGGTCCGAAACATCGACAGTGCTTCTCCCTATAGATGCTGCCTGGCCTGCTGCGTTCCACCAGCATTTTGTGTGTGTTGCTTATTAGCAAAGTTCATATATTTCACCATATATAACCCTGAGACTCATTTTCTTGGGCATGCTCAATAAATTCTTAATAGAATAGCGACCATAATAAAATCAAAGAAGACCACACCCAGCAAAGCAGACAAACAACCAAGGTACAAAAGAGAACAAACTGAAAAAACAAAAAAGTAATAATAATAATAAATAAATCAGCAATAAATATCAAGCATATGAGATAAAGAGTCTTTGAAAGTGATGTCATAGGTTATGAGAACATTTCAATGACGGGGCAAGTAGAGTTGAATAAATTACCCCTTCTGGTTCAAGACCCTGATGACTGAGGAGTAATAACTGTTCCTGAACCTGGTGGTATGAGTCCCAAGACTCTTGTTCCTTCTTCCTGATGGCAGCAGTGAGAAGACAGCATTTCCTGGGTAGTGAGAGTCCCTGATGGTGGACAAAGGTGATCTAATCAAGGCAGCAAGATGCATACAAAGTACAGGTTGAGTAACCCTTGTCCAAAATGCACGTGGTTGATAGTGTATTACATTTTGGATTTTTCTGGGTTTTGGAGAATATAATGAGATTGTGCAGGACTGCTGTAATTTTCATCCCTGAATTTATGTGCTTCAGGTAAGCAGTCTTTGTCTTACACTTGTTCATCACAAATATGTACTTAACAGTAAAACTTATTACATACCATTTATATAATATGTGCAGTGTAACAAAAGCAGCATTGGGAGAATACCCGATTCAACTGCTGAGCAACTGCAGACAACCCAGATTTTCAGCGTCCAGCCACAATGCCAAGTTTTGATTAAAAGGTTACAGCACACTGTATTTGTATTTTACTTTTTTTAACTTTCAGGTATTAAAACAATCCATATTGTAGACTTGTTCTGGTGTTAGTTTTTCATCAGCAGCGCTTTAAAAGTGTATCGTAATTACATAAGATACAAAAATAATCAACATCATATATGTGTTCTGGTGCTAGATTTTCGTGATCAGCATACACATTAAAAATTTAATGCTATGCCTTTTCTTAAATTTCTGCAACCAGCCTGTTGAATATTCACAATCACCTTCAAATTTCAGTTTGTTGTGATACATCTTGCCTTGTTTCACAATCAGCACACCTTTAAGCAGCATACATTCACTCCAACACTGACAATACACGATCAAGATCTTCATTCTTTGCTTTATGATGTGTTTTTCTATTTTTCCTTAACTTCCATTCATTACATATGTATGTGAGGTCATTTCTCAGAACCACCTGTGTTGTCCAGAGACCTGCGCATGGGCTGGGAACCTTCCCAGGGTCTTGTGGAATTTTCCATGGTAACATGCCAGTGGTCAAAAACAACGCGGTCTTTGGATTTTGGATAAGGAGTACTCAACCTGTAATAGAGACAATCGGCAGATCAGGCAGCATCTCTGGAGAGTACTAACCCGTCAACTTTTCAGACCAAGACCCTTCATCAAGACAAGAAAGAAACTAATAGCAGAAGATGAGGAGAGGGAAAGAGTACAAGCTGATACATCATAGGCGAAACCAGCTGAGGGGGAAGATAGGTGGGTGGGCGAGAGGACAGGAAGTAGGAAGTTGGGATATGATAGGTGGAAGAGGTAAAGGGCTGAAGAAGAATGTGCCTGATTGAAGAAGATAGTGGACCCAAGGAGAAATGGGAGGAGGAGGGGCACTAGAGGGAAAAGATGGGCAGGTGAGGAATAGTGAAGAGGGAAGCCAGAATGGGGAATGGAAAAAAAAAAGAAAAGGGAGAAGGGCAAGACTTTGAATATTTCCTGAACTGTCACTTTGTCCTTGTGAGACTTCCCTTGATTCTATCTCACAGCAGTGTCCTCGATCCAGATTTGCGTCCACTCCTGAATGGTTTATTGTTGCTGAAATGTGTTGTTTTGCAGCAGAAATATAGTGCAATACATAAATAATTACTATAAGTCACAAGGCAAAATATAAAAAATCAATATGTGGTGCAAAAAGAAAACAAAATTGTAAGTTAGTGTTCATGGGTTCAGAGCGTTCAGAAATCTGATCGTGGAGGGGAAGAAGCTGTTCCAAAAATGTTGAGGGTGTGACTTGATAGGAATCTCCTTTGCCCAAGAATGAAAATCCCCAGCTTGCTTAACCTGTCCTTATGTCATATTCTCTAATCGAGGCAACATCCTCTGCACTCTCTCGAAAGTTTCAACATTCCTTCTATAATGAGCTGGCCTGAAATGAACACAACAGTCCAAGTGTGGTCTAAGCAGTTTTATAGAGCTGCAACATTACCTCATGGCTCCTGACTTCAATTCCCCGATCAATGAAGGCCAACAAACCATACACCTTCTACACACTATAAATTTGCGCAGCAATTTTGAGGGTTCTATGGAGATAGACCCCAAGATCCCTCTGTTCCTCCATACTGTTAAGAATCATGCTATTAATCCTGTAGTCTACCTTCAAATTTGACCTTCCAAAGTGAATTATTCACACTTTTCCTGATTGAACTTCATCTGCCACTTCTCAGCCCTGCTCAGCATCCTACCAATGTCCTGTCATAACCGATAAAAAGACCATTAGATACAGGAGCAGAATTAGCCATTTGGCCCATCGAGTCTATTCTGCCATTTCATCATGGTGGATCCAACTTCCAGCCGCAATCTTCTGCCTTCTCCCTGTATCCCTTCATATCCTGACCAATCACGAATCGATCAACTTTTGCCATAAACATACATAAAGACTTGGCCTCCACAGCTGCCTGTGACAAAGAATTCCACAGATTCACCACTCTCACCCTAAAGAATTTCCTCTCACCCTAAAGAATTTCCTCCTCCATTCTAAAAGAACGCCTCTCTATTCTAAGGCTGTGTCCTCTGGTCTTAGACTCTCCCACCATAGGAAACATCCTCTCCACATCCACTCTATCAGAGGTCTTTCAACATTTGATTGGCTTCTCGCCAGAGAAAGCGTGATCTCCCAGTGGCCACACATTTTAATTCCACGTCCCATTCCCATTCTGATATGTCTATCCATGGCCTCCTCTACTGTCAATATGAACCCACGCTCAGGTTGGAGGAATAAGACCTGATATTCTGTCTGGGTAGCCTCCAACCTGATGGCATGAACATTGATTTCTCTAATTTCCATTAATGCTCCTCCTTCCCTTCTTACCCCATCCCTTATTTATTTATTTATTCCCCCCCCCCTTTTTTTTCTCCCTCTGCCCCTCTCACAATCACTTCTTGCCTGTTCTCCATTTCCCTCTGGTGCTCCCCTCCCACTTTCTTTCTCCCTAGGCCTCCCGTCCCATGATCCTTTCCCTTTCGCATTTCCCCCCTCCCACTTTCAAATCTCTTACTATCTTTTCTTTCAGTTAGTCCTGATGAAGGGTCTCGGCCCGAAACGTCAACTGTACTTCTTCCTATAGATGCTGCCTGGCCTGCTGTGTTCCACCAGCATTTTGTGTGTGCTGCTTGAGTTTCCAGCATCTGCAGATTTCCTCATGATTGCATTTTTAAATCTTTTTTACGCTTGATTTGATGTTGCCAACACTGAGCCCTGAGGAGAGCCACTGATGTGACCGGCACCTTGGTCATCTCTGAGGCTGTAGTACGCAGGTGTTTCCAACGAGTGGACAGCCACAAGGCTGCAGGACTGGACTGCATCCCAGGGCAGGTACTCAGGATGAATGTGTTTGCAAACATTTTTAATCTCTCCCTCTTCAAGTGTAGAGTGCCCTCCTGCTTGAAAACATCCACCATTGTTCCTGTACCTAAGAAGACTAAGGTAACATGTCTGACCGACTGGCATCCTGTCATACTCACCTCAATAATAAGTAAATGCTTTGAGAGGCTGATGAAGTATTACATCTGCAGCTTGCTACCAGCCAGACTGGACCCCCTACAATTCGCCTACCAACACAACTGATCAGCAGACGATGCAATAGCCACTGGTCTACACACCGTCCTTACACATCTGGAGAAGAAGGATTCTTATGTGAGAATGCTGTTCTGGGACTGCAGTTCAGCATTCAACACCATAATTCCCTCAAGGCTTGACAAGAAGCTCAGAGACCTCGGCCTTCACCCTTCCTTGTGCAGCTGGATCCTAGATTTCCTGTCAGATAACTGGCAGGAAGTAATAGTAGGCTCCCTCACCTCTGCTCCTCTGACCCTCAACATAGGAGCTGGTTATGAACAACAGGAGGAATGGAGACAGGCTAACCCCTATCAATGGATCTGGGGTTGAGAGGGTGAACAGCTTTAAGTTCCTCAGCATGTGTGGTGAAAAAAGCACAACAGCGCCTCTTTCACCTCAGACAGTTGAAGAAGTTTTGTATGGGTCCCCAAATCGTAAGAACTTTCTACAGGGGCACAATTGAGAGCATCCTGACTGGCTGCATCACTGCCTGGTATGGGAACTGTACCTCCCTCAATTGCAGGATTCTGCAGAGAGTGGTGCGGACAGCCCAGCGCAACTGTGGATGTGAACTTCCCATGATTCAGGACATTTACAGTGACAGGTGCATAAAAGGGATTCAAAGTATTACTGGGGACCCAAGTCACCTCAACAATGAACTGTTCCAGCTGCTACCATCCAGGAAACCGTACCATAGTGTAAAAGCCAGGACCAACAGGCTCCAGGACAGCTTCTTCCACCGGGCCATTAAGCTGATTAATTCACGCTGATACAATTGTATTTCTAAGCTATATTGACTGTTCTGTTGTATACCTTACTGTACACACTATTTATTACAAATTACTATAATTTCCACATTGCACATTTAGATGGAGATGTAATGTAAAGATTTTTACTCCTCATGTACTGGAAGCATGTAAATAAAGACAATTCAATTCAATTCAACTTCCTCCACAACCTCTCCACTAACTGTTCTGGCACTCTGGTTCCCATCCCCCTACAACTTTAGTTTAAACCCCACCATGCAGCATTAACAAACCTTCCCACTAGGATATTAGTCCCCCTCTAGATCAGGTGCAAACTATCCCTTCTAACAAAAAGGTCCCACCTTTCCTGGAAGAGATCCAATGATCTAAAAATCTTATGCCCTCCCTCCTACACCAACTCCTTAGTCAACTACTGAACTGTATAATCTTCCCAGTTTCTGGTCTCACTAGCACATGGCTTGGGTAGCAATCCTGAGATCACAACCCTGGAAGTCCTGCCCTTTAACTTGGCATCTAACTCCCTGAACTCCCGATGCAGAACCTTGTCACTCATCCTACCCATTCATTGGCACCTGCATGGACCACGACTTCTAATTGTTGCTGAGGACTCATTCCAAGATATACCTTAAATCCTGGCACCCAGGAGGCAACATACCATCCAGGAATCAACGTCTCAACCTCATAACCTTTGTCTGTTGCCCTAACTAACAAATCCCCTATCACCACAGCATGCCTCTTCTTTCCTCTTCCCGTCTGAGTCACAGAGGCAGACTCAGTGCCAGAGACCTGTGACACTGTTCGGTCACCTCCCCGATAGTAACCAAAGTTGTTGAGGGGGATGGTCACAAAGGAACTCCTTAACCCCTTTCCCCTTCCTGACTGTCACAGTTTTCTGTGCTTGTACCTTGGGTATAACTACTTCTCCATATGTCCTATCTACCATCTTCTCAGCTTCCCAAATGATCCAGAGTTCATCCAGTTCCGGCTCCAACTCCTTAACAGAAACAAGAGAAAACCTGCAGATGCTGGAAATCCAAGTAACACACACAAAATGCTGGAGGAACTCAGCAGGCCAGGCAGCATCTATGGAAAAAAGTACAGTCTACGTTTCAGGCCAAGACCCTTCAGCATTCTGTGTGTGTCACTCCAACTCCTTAACACAGTTTATTAGATGCTGCAGATGGATGCACTTCTCATAGATGTAGTCGTCAGGGACACTAGAGGTCTCCCTGCCTTCCCACATCCCACAAGAGGAGCATTTCACCATCCTGCCGGGCATCTCTACTGTCTTAGCTGAGCAAATATAATGAAGGGAAGGAAAAAACTTGAGCTTTTCTTTCCTTTGCTTTCTCTGACTGAAGCTTCTCTTTGCTGAAGCCTCGAAGAGCTAAAGACTCAAGATCACCACTCTGACTCTGCCCACTCAGACAACAGCTGCTGTAATAATGGTCACTGCACTTGCCTCTGCCTTCCTTTAATTGGCTCTTACTAATCAATTCCCAAACACTAATTGGTCAAAGCTCTTTTACATTGCAGTAATCCACTGCTGCCTTTTATCCTCTTGCAGTGGACCTGATTGAAATCCCCTCCTCTTCAAACTTCCAATGATTGGCACTGGTCAAAGTTCTAAACTATCCACAACACAACAACTTTGATGTGACATGCAAACTTACAAACCCTCCCTCTACTTCCTCATCCAGGTCATCTATGGAAATCACGAAGATTAGGAATCCCAGAACAGATCTCTACAGAACACCACTGGTCACTGTATTTTGCAAAGCAGAATACATTCCATCTACCTCCACCTTCTGTGGGCAAGCCAATTCTCAATCCAGTACCAGAGGACATGGATTGAGAATAAGAGGTCAGTTATTTAAAACAGAGTTGAGGAAGAGCTTCTTCTCCCAGAGAGTTGTGGAGGTGTGGAATGCACTGCCTTGGAAGATGGTGGAGGCCAATTCTCTGGATGCTTTCAAGAAGGAGCTAGATAGATATCTGATGGATAGGGGAATCAAGGGATATGGGGACAAGGCAGGGACTGGGTATTGATAGTGAATGATCAGCCATGATCTCAGAATGGCGGTGCAGACTCGAGGGGCCGAATGGTCTACTTCTGCACCTATTGTCTATTGTCTATTGTCTAATCCAGGTAGCCAAATTTCTCTGGATCCTATACCTCTTGACTTTCTGAATGAGCCACCACGGGGGACCATAAGACCATAACCAAATGCCAGATGCCTTTCTAAAATCCATATTCACCTCGTCTATTGTTCTATCTGCTTCAATTTGTTTTGTCACTTCCTCAAGGAATTCAATCAGTCTCATGAGAAATGACCTGCCCCTAACAAAGCCATACTGACTATTCCTAATCACACAATGCTTCCCCAAGTGCTCATAAATCCTGTCTCTTGGAATTACCCACCACTGACATAAGACTCACTGTTCATTAATTCCCAGCATTACTCCTTTTATAATTCTTGAACAAAGGGATGACATTTGACACCCTCTAATCTTTTGGTACTCTTCCTGTGACCAGTGAGGACACAAAGATCATTTCCCTTACTTCCCATAGTAAATTGGATTGTACTCCATTCAGCTCCAGGGACTTGTCCAGCCGAATGATTTTACATTTCCAGCACATCCACCTTCTTAGTTTTGACATACTCCAGCATAGTTTCCAGGGAACGTGCTAAGATAGTAGCGCAATATTAATATGCAACAGCCTCTCCAGACTCTGGATTTGGGGATTGCCAAATGTTATGCGGATTTTCTGGTGTAGTCTGGTTTGCCGTGTGCTTTTGTGATATAATTCTGGAGGAAAGTTGTTTCATTTTTTTAACTGCATTGCAGTTGTGGTTTCTAAATGACAATAAACCAAAATTCAATTCAATAACAGCCTGTTTTATGTTGTCCTCACAAACATCAAGGTCCTTCTCACTGGTGAATACTAAAGCAAGAGATTCACTAAGAACCTTCCCTACCTCTTCTGACTCCAGGCACATGTTTCTTCTTTTATCCCTAATGGATCCTAGACTCACTGTAGTCATCTTCCTGTGCTTCATGTATGTGTAGATCTTCTTGTGGCTTTCTTTATATATTGTGTCTATATATTGTGTCAGAAATTCTATTGTGTTAGGACACACCTAACAAATTCTGCCCCATCTGAAACTTTTACCCTAAGGAGGTGCCTGACAATATTGAGATAACAATCCTGTGATTTTTGCACCTTTCCAAAATCTTCCCTTCCTGTTTTTGACATCCACCCGTACTGACGCAATGCTCAATCCCTCCAGGGTGTCCTCCCTTTCTGCAGCTGTGATTCTATCCCAGTTAGAAATCCCCCTCCCTCACATCTTTACCATTTTTCCTGTCCCTTTTGAAACAACTAAATCTCAGAACATCCAGCAGCCATCCCTGGCATTGCGATAGCCAAGTCTCTGTAATGGTCACAACGTCATAGTTCCATGTACTGACCCATGCGCTAAGTTCATCACCTTTGTTCCTGCATTAAAATAGAGACACTTTAACCTATTCAACAGACTGCATTTATGCCCTATCAATTACCTATCCTTCCTCACAGTCTCTCTACATATTACAACTACCTGTACACCATTTGCCTATCCTCTGACCTATCGTTCTAGTTCCATCTCACAGCCAAATTAATTTAACCCCCCCCCCCCAACAGCTCTAGCAAACCTACCTGCAAGGATATTGGTCCCTTTCAAGTTCCGGAGTATCCCATCCCTTTTTATACAGGTCATACTTTCCCCAGAAGAGATCCCAATGACCCACAGATCTGCAACAGTGCCTCCTGCACCATTTCTTCAGCCATGCATCCAACTACCATATCATCCTATTTTTACCCTTCCTGGCAAGTGGCACAGGCAGAAGTCCAGAGATTACTACCCTTGATGTGCTGCTTTTCAGCTTTCTACCTAGTTCTCTATACTTTCTCCTCAGGACCTCACAGTTTTTCCTTTCTATGTCATTGGTACCAAAATGTACCATGACTTCTGACTGCTCACCCTCCCCTTAAGAATGCTACAGATCTGATCTGAGATGTCCCTGACCCTGATACCAGGAGACAACATACCACCTGAAAGTCTCTGTTATGTCCACAGAATTTCCTGCTTGCTCCTCAAATTATTGAATCCCCTGTCACCATTGCTCTCCTCAACTCCTCCTGCCCTTCTGTGTCATTGATTTAAACTCACAAACTTGAGCAACTAAATTTATTTCTTAAATAAGGAAATATATGGAAAATGCCCTTACTTAGAAGAGCTTATAAAGTTTTATTATTCTACTGGAAATGCCTTTTGTAATGACACTGTGCCCACACATGTTAATAAATAATCTTTACAACATGAACAATCATAAAGAACACTGTACATTAAAATAGAGTTGAACCCAACATATTTCAAAAGTATTAAAAGCATAGAGACTTACACTTAAGCATAGCCAGCCTTGCTTCTTCGTTGGTTTTTCCTTGAGGTATTTGTCCTGCTTCATTGATCAAGGTAATATTTCAGTTTGTTGTGATGTATACTGAAATTGCTTCAAAGGGGAAATTAAGCCATATGCTTATTAAAGCAAATGTAATTAGTATTTGGTGGCCAGCCAAAATCTATTGAATTAGAAATGAAATGGTAAGTATAAAAGGGGATGCTTGTTTGATAATCTAGAATTTCGGTGGGTTTCTGTTGGTCCTCAGTCATTACGGGTAAGAAATGGACAAAACAACCAGTGCATTCGATCAAAAATGCACTTTATGTCAGGAAGCAATTGCAGCCTTACTTGGTATTTAAATCATTTGAAGCACCTCTACAAATTTGGAAAGTTGTCCCAATTCTAACACTGTGTTATGAGCATAGAAGTAAATAATAATGCTGGCTTTGTGTACATTGCAGAACAATGGTTAGGTTAGCTAATAAGCTGACAAAGGCAAGGAAGACAACAGAAATGTTAACTTGCAGAGAGCAATTTTACAAATTACCGGCTTCAAAAATTTCATGGGAGTTCCTGTCTGTTCATGGGTTGCTACATTTGGGATAGACTCATCTCACTGTTTGAAGTGAGATGTATCATAGTGAATGAAATTTACATTGTGAAGGCAGAATAATTGAGCTGTTTTTCCTTCTGGTGAGGGTGGCTTATTCAACAGAAGGATCTGAAAGATGCTGTCTGAATTGAATTTAAAATGCAGCATAAAAATGGTGTAATGGTTGACATCAAACACTTATACTGTACATTCCACAAAATTGACTGCAGAACTTTCCAACAACCTACGAAGTCCCATTAATGGAGGGCAGTAAGTCTGGGACATTGAAGGCTGGAACTCTGACACCGGATATGTTGTCTATTTTGTCTTTTGCAAGGAAGTTTCCAGCCACCTCTTTTAAGTCTCCTACTTCTTCAGTGGTTTGTCCTGAGCTGTCTTCATTATTACAGACTGGAAGCCTGGACTCAACCCCAATGAACCCCTTCAACACAGAGGACAAATAATTGACCCAATATAGTGCTGGAGGTTTTGTTTGCTCTGAATTTGCATTTCAATGCTAATCCTGGGAATTCTATCATCCAACTCTCCCCAACTTCCCTGATCCATGTTTACTGTTCATCCATCTCCTGGTAGGATAGATTTCCAGCCTTGCCTAATTGTTTAATCTTCTCCCTTCTTCCATCCTAAAAACTCTGACCTCTCCACTGGATATGACTCCATTTCTTCTACAAGACCTCTCCTTCTAACCAATCTCTCTTCCTCTGACCCCTCTTCTACCCTACCAAAATGTCCAAGATCCCATCAATTCTGGTTTGGCGTCTAATCTCTCTCCCCAATTCCTTCCTGGTTCTGAGAGAATCAGAGTCAGAATGGGATTTATTATCGAAGACATGACATGGCATTTGTTGTTGTGCAGCAGTGGTATAGTGTAGGGGCACAAAAATCCATACATTATAAAAGTAACTAAATAATGCAAAGAAGGAATAATGAGGAATGCTGAAAGATAAAGGAATACTGACATCTACCTTGGTGGCAACTCTCAAACATCTCCTCATACTTATCCCTCCAGGAGAACTCCACTCTACACTATCAGAAAACTATGGTGAACACAATCACAGGCCTTATCCCCTATCCAGTTCCCTAACCCAGCACTACCTCCTGCCCAAGATCCACAAACTGCACTGTCTGGGTAGAAACATTGGAACATAGGAAATCTACAGCACAATACAGGCCCTTCAGCCCACAGTGCTGTGCCAAACATGTACTTACTTTAGAAATTACCTAGGGTTATCCATAGCCCTCTATTTTTCTAAGCTCTATGTACCTATCCAGGTGTCTCATAAAAGACCCTATCGTATCCGCCTCCACCACCATCAGTGGCAGCCCATTCCACACACACACCACTCTCTGAGTAAAAAACTTACCCCTGACATCCCCTCTGTACCTGCTTCCAAGCACCTTAAAACTATGCCCTCTCATGTTAGCCATTTCAACCCTGGGAAAAAACCTCTGACTATCCACATGCTCAATTTGCCTCTCATCATCTTATACACCTCTATCAGGTCACCTCTCATCCTCCGCCGCTTCAAGGAGAAAAGATAAAGTTCACTCAACCTATTCTCATAAGGCATGCTTCCCAATCCAGGCAACATCTCCTCCACGCCTCTCTATAGTTTCCACAGCCTTCCTGTAGTGAGGTGACCAGAACTGAGCACAGTACTCCAAGTGGGGTCTGACCAGGGTCCTACATAGCTACAATATTACCTCTTGGCTCTTGAACCCAATCCCACGGTTGATGAAGACCAATGTACCGTATGCTTTCTTAACCACAGAGTCAACTTGTGCAGCAGCTTTGAGTGTCCTATGGACTCAGACCCCAAGATCCCTCTGATCCTCCACACTACCAGAAGTTTTACCATTAATAAAAGGCCTATTGTCTCTGCCTGGTCCCTTCCTACTGAACTAGTGTCTTCATATCTCAATTCCATTCTATCCCCTTGGTTCAGTCCCTTCCCATCTACATCCAACTTCTCATTCCCTTGATCTCCTCAGTGACTTTCAATTCCCTGGCCCTGACTGCCTCATCTTCACCATGGATGTCCAGTCCCTATACACTTCTATCTCCTATAAAGAGGGCCTCAAAGTTCTCCACTTCTTTCTTGACAAAAATCCAACCAATCCCCCTCCATCACCAACTCCTCCATCTGGCAAA
This sequence comes from Hypanus sabinus, assembly GCF_030144855.1. Lineage (NCBI taxonomy): Eukaryota > Metazoa > Chordata > Chondrichthyes > Myliobatiformes > Dasyatidae > Hypanus > Hypanus sabinus. Next base: position 39,187,299 of record NC_082707.1, read on the forward strand.
ACTGGTCCTCACCCTGAACAATTTTTCCTTCAGCTCCTTCCAACTTCTCCAACCCCAAGGGATAGCCATGGGCACTCACCTGGCCCCCAGCTATGTCTGTTTCTTTGTTGGATTTGTAGAACAGTCTATGTTTGAAGCCTTCCCCATTTATACTCCCTAACTCTTCCTCTGCTATGCTACCGACTGCTTTAGCGCTGCTACGTGCACCCTCTCTAAGGTTGTCGATTTTATCAACTTCCACCTCACCCTTCAATTCACTTGGTCTATCTCTGTCACCCTCTTGCCCTTTCTTGATCACTCTTTCTGCATCTCTGGGGACAAACTGTCAACTGACATCTTTTATAAACCTACTAATTCCCATGGTTATCTTGATTATGCTCTTCCCACCATATCGCCTGTAAAAATGCTATTCCCTTTTCTCAGTTTCTTTGCCTCCATCACATCTGTTCCAGGACATGAGAGATGTCCTCTTTCTTTAAAGAACGGGGTATCCCTCTCTCTATTCTTGATGCTGCCTCACCTTCATCTGTTCCATTTCCCAGATATCTGCACTCACCCCACCTTCCTGCCACCTTAATAGTGACACAGTCCCTCTTGTCCTCACCCACCATCCTGTCAGCCTCTACAACACATTATCCTCTGCAACTGCCACCATCTCCAAAGGGATCCCACCACAAAATATATCTTTAACTCTTTGCTCACCCCCCCCCCCCCCCGCCAGCTTACCACAGGAATTACTCCTTCTCCTTATTACTCCTTATCCATTCATCCCTCCCCACTAATCTCTCACCAGGTACATATCCCTGCAAATGGCCCAAGTACTATACCTGCCCATACACCTCCATTCAAGGTATCAAACAGTCCTTCCAGGTGAGGCAATGCTGCAAATCTGCTGGAGTCATCTATTGTGCCTGGTACACCTGATGCAGTTTCCTCTACATTATGACACTGTCATAAATTCACGGACCGCTTCATCGAACACCTCCACATCATCCACCACAACTGGGACTTCCTGTTGGCCAAACATTTTAATTCCTTTCCCGTTCCACCGTGTCAATCTGTGGCCTCCTCTTGTGCTAAGATGAGGCCTCAGGGTAGGGGAATAACACTTTCCTCTGGGTATCCTCCAACCTGATGGCATGAATATTGATTTCTCCTTCCAATAAACAAATTCCACCACACCCCATCCCTTCCTCTACTCCCCACTCTGACCTTTTACTTCTTTGCACCTACTTCTCCCTGGGTCCCCTCCTCCTTCCCTTTCTCTTATGGTCCACCCTCCTCTCCCATCAAATTATTCCTTGACTTTTCCCACCCACATGGCTTCAGCTATTACCTTCCAGCTGGCCTCTTTCCCCTCCCACACCTTTTTATTCTGGCATCTTCCTTCTTCCTTCTCAGTCTGAAGAAGGGTCTCACCCCAAAAAGTCGTCTGCTCATTCTTTTCCGTAGATGCTGCCTGACTTGCTGAGTTCCTCCTGCATTTTGTGTGTGTTCCCAAAGAATAATGAGGTAGTGTTCATGGGTTCATGGATCATTCAGAAATCCAATGATGAAGGGGAAGAAAATGTTCCTGAATTATTCAGTGTGGGGCCTCAAGCTCCTTTATCTTCGCCCTGATGGCAGTAGTGAGGAGAGTTCATGTCCCAAATAGAGAGGCTGTTTAATACCTGATGTCCCCCCAGGCCTAGGAGTGGTGGAAGCTGTGTTTCAGTCTGATTACTTGAGACTTCAAGATTAACCAGGGTTCTGGCAGGGGCCCAGAGCTAGGTATCAATGGCATGAAAGAGGCTTCCTCACAGTACTGCCTGAGACAGGGTTAGCCAAAAATATGTGGCTGCTTAGGAAGCTGTGGGATTCATGCATGCAATTTCCCTGCTTCAAACATTCATCCATTTATCTAGTAGAAATGCATGTATCTGCTCAGTCACCACATGAACAGAGTAAATGGAATTCCAACAAGTCCCAAAGTAAAACAATTTCTGCAAATGTGTCACTTCAACTCCAAATTATTCTTTAAAGTGTCCATTTCATACTCACCCTCTAATCTTTTTCTTTTACACACTATCTCAAGTTTTTGCGGTAAAACATCTCCATGTCAATGAACCACAGATGAAACACATTGTTTATCATTTGGTACATGGGAGACAAACTTCCAACATGTCAGTCAAATTACTGAATACTGTCTCGGTGATTTTCATATATGATTATCTGTCCAGGTCCTGATTCATTTCCCAGAGATAACAAATTAAGGAACAGGTCAATTATCTTATCTCCATGTTTCCCAAAGAGCTTGACATTGAGAATAATCAATTAGTGGAGCTTCACTAGAGCAGTTAAAAATAATAAAAATGGATGGACAACAACAGGAACTTTAGGGTCTTCCTGGATGGATGAATTTAAATGGTCTTAAGAGAGAATATTCGGGCTTCAATTAAAAAAGAAGAAAATTGAACACAAGCGAAAGTGTAGATGCTGGAAATTTGGAGCAACATATAAAAGCACCAGAAGAAAGTGCTAGATGTTCAGGGAGCATCTATGGAGGGAAATGGACAGACAACATTTCAAGTTGAGACCATTATCTGGACTGTAAGGAAGTAAGGAGACATCCCATGTGGAAAAGTGAAGCAAGGAGGGTGGAGCTGTACGTAGGTAAGAGGTGGTTTCAGCTGAGGAGGGTGATAGGTCGAGCAGATAGGGAGAGAGCTGGAAGGTGACAGGTGGATGTGACAAAGGGCTGAGGAAGATGGAATCTGACCGAAGAGGACAGTGGAGCATAGAATAAAGGGAAGGAGATGGGAAGGGAACCAGTGTGTTCAGGTGATGGCAGTTGGAAAGGGTGGAGGAGAGGAAAGAGATAGAGTGATGGGGGGCAATTGGACCAGGAGGAAAGAGGAAAGGAGAACACAAAAAAAATGAATGAATGGCAGAAATTACCAGGAATTGAGAGTTTGATGTTCATGCCAGCAGGTTGGAAGATCAGACACTTTGATGGCCAATCTAATCCTTCTTTTACCTCTACAGAACAGTGGAGAAGATCAGGGGCTGGATCCAGTCTGACTGCCACCCTTGGCCTTGTTATCCATGCAGCAGGTATGAGTCGACCCTCCGTATGAGGTGTGGAGGGGAGGGTGGTCTGATCAGCCCACAGAGTGTGGTATACCATTGCAAAGGTACAATTGAGCAGGAGCTGCATTGTGGAGGTCGAGCAGCCTGTGTGAAGGAAGTACATGGTGGAGAGTTGGCAGCAGGGGGCCTCTGCTGTCATTTTGGGTATACGTTGTTGACTGTGCCAACAATCCAGCTTCAATTCCCATGGCTGTCGGTAAATAGTTTGTATGTTCTCCCTGTGACAGTGTCGGTTTCCTCCGGGTGCTCCAGTTTCCTCCTACATTATAAAGACATACGGTTAGGATTAGTGAGTTGTGGGCATACTGTTTTGGCACTGGAAACATATTTACAGCTGCAAGCTAATCTCAGTACATCTTTGGACCTTGTTGGTCATTGACGCAAAAATGACATTTCATTGTACGCTTTGATGCTTCAATGTACATGTGATAAATAAAGCTAAACTTTCTTTGTAAGGGAATATCATCAGTTTATATTATGTATTTGAATGTTACAGATGCATTTAAAAAGTGCTGGCACAGCTTCTCCACCAGCAGAAGATATTCAGACAATGAGCCTGTGCATTTTTATTTTCTAAACTACAAGGATAATCAGAGTGTAAATATTTTTTTTAAAGCGGATAATTGGTGAGAACTGATTCCCCAACATTATGGAGGAAGGTAAGTATAAAAAGCTTTTTTGCATTAAACAAAACTTAAGTTACAACAGAGAAGCAAGATTATGCAACTACGTATCTATGAGATGTACTCCTTACAACAATTTGTATGAAAACAGACTTTTTTGTTCTAATGGTTTTCTTTCTTTTAAATATTGTGTATAATTTATGCTTTTGTTGTAAATGCTGCTCATACTCTCACTGGCTACTTTATCGAGTCACCTGTACACCTAGCCATTAATACAAATATCTAATCAGCCAATAGTGTGGCAGCAACTCAATGTTTAAAAGCATGCTGGCATGATCAAGAGGTTCAGTTGTTGTTCAGACCAAACATCAGAACAGGGAAGAAATGTGATCTAAGTGACTTTGACCGCGAAATAATTGTTGGTGCCAGACAGGGTAGTTTGACTATCTCTGAAACTGCTGATCTCCTGCAATTTTCATGCACAACAGTCTCTACAGTTTACAGAGAATGATGCAAAAAAACAGAAAATTATCCAGCGAGTGGCAGTTCTGTGGGTGATAAAGCTTTGTTAGTAAGGGAGCTTAGAGAAGAATGGCCAGGCTGTTTAAGCTGACAGGAAGGCGGCAGTAACTCAAATAACCAGTGGTGTGCAGAAGAGCAATTCTGAATACAGAACATGTTGAATCTTGAAATGAATATTACAGTAGCAGAAGAACATGAACATTCACTCAATGACTACTTTGTTAGGTACTTCCGAAGTTCAAAACAAATTTATCAGCAAAGTACATATATGTCACCATATAAAACCCTGAGATTCATTTTCTTGTGGACAATCACAGTAAATACAAGAAACACAATAGAATTGATGAAAGACTGCGCCCAACAGAACAGACAACAACCAACAGGCATAAAAATCCAACAAACTATGTAAATACAAAAAGAAAGAGAAAAAATAATAAATAAAGAAATAAATAAATAAATAATATTGAGGATATGAGGTGAAGAGTGTTTGAAATCTTCAACCCTCCCCCAATATCAAGGACCCCTCAGTGTCTCAAAAATCAGTATTCATCACTAAGGACCCTCACCCTCTGGTCATTACCACCATTGGGAGTGAGGGACAGGAGCCCGTAGACCTACGCTCTATGATTCAGCAGCAGCTTCTTCCCTTCAACCATCAAATTTAGCTACAAATCCAACTTCATATAATACAGTGCCAATAAACCTAATTCTTATTCTGACTTCCCAGCTTCTCTCTCTCTCCCAATGTCATCTGCATGTTGAGTGCTTCTAACAAACTCTGCTTTCATTTCAGCTATTTTCATCTGCAATATTCTACTTTGGCTTTAATTTATTGCTATTTTTACTTGGACAGTTTCTGTAAACATATGATGTTTAGTTTAATCGTTAAGCTATGAAGTTCAGTGTTTCACGGTATTTATTTAAAATGTTTGATGTGCTTTAGAAATTCTTTCTGAAGATTCAGCGAATGACTTTCCAGATGGAAACTTGGATTTTAATGACAATGTGACATCTAGGGGTAAGAATAGCATGTCATATTATATTCCTGACAATTGTTCTTAAGGGAGAGAGGAATGTATAATGATGGCAATGCCATTGATCTGTGCTTGAATTCTCAAGTACAGAAAGCTAAAAGATATAATATCTGAGGTTGCTCATAGCTAATAATCATGACTTTCATTAAATTTCCATAAGACAAAGGAGCGAAGTTGGCCATTCGGCCCATCGAGTCTTCTCTGTTACGAACCCCATAACTGGGTCACTTACCAGCAAAGGTAGAGAGGTCCATTGAAGTCTGATGGTACTATTTTTAACAGTATTTATTGATAAAAATACACAAAATAACATCAATGCAACCATACAGATAATATACGTCGTCAATACTAAATCTAAAAGCGCGGGTATAATAATAATCAATAAGAAATAGTCCTATTGTTGTCTAGGGGATAATGTATTGTCCGATGGAAATATAAAAGTCACTGTTAGTTTGTTCAAGCTGCAGCGTTTTGGTTTGAGAGAAAGACGTGTTAAACTTGCCCAGTCCTTTTATGATGTCAATCCTTCGAGAGTCATTGGGAGTTGGTTTCCCCGTTGTTAGCTAAAAGCCATTCTCCCATGGTAAAAGCCACCAGTTCTGGGGCAAATGGAAACGAACGCACGTGGCCTTCCTCCCACCGGCTTCCGCTATTACGGGATCGCTAGCGTTTCTTCTTGTGCGTCTGAGGGGCTGTTCCCACAGACCCTCTTTTATCCTGACTCACAGGGTCGCAGATGTCAATCAGGTTGGGGGTGATGCAATCCCTCCCTCAATCAGCCCACTTTGCCTGAGGGCTTCCACATAGCACAGTATTGTAATACACAAGTCCGTCTCCAAGGGACAATGGCCGTTTCCCGTAGATTTTATATCGCTGGGGGGGTCAAGACATTCTGCACGTCTCTCTCTCATTTCCTGGGTCTCCTGACCCAAATCAATAGCGATCCTGTGATTCTCTGAGGGGGCTACCCCGCACCCTTCGGCCCCCTCAGAGCTGTGGTACATTCATAACACCTCCACCATTTTATCATGAGCTGATCCATTCTCCTATTTAGTCCCACTCCCCCACCTTTTCACCATAACCTTTGATACCCTGGCTACTCAGATACCTATCAATCTCTGCCTTAAATACACCCGATGACTTGGCCTCCACTGCCTCCCGTGGCAACAAATTCCACAGATTCACCACCCTCTGGCTAAAAAAAATGTCTTCGCATCTCTGTTCTGAATGGACGTCCTTCAATCCTTAAGTCATATCCTCTTGTACTAGACTCCCCCACCATGGGAAAAAACTTTGCTACATCCACTCTGTCCATGCCTTTCAACATTCGAAATGTTTCTATGAGGTCCCCCCTCATTCTTCTAAACAGTCCAAGAGCAGTCAAAAGTTCCTCATATGTTAACCCTCTCGTTCCCAGAATCATTCTAGTGAATCTTCTCTGAACCCTCTCCAATGTCGGCACATCCTTTCTTAAATAAAGGAGACCAAAACTGCACACAGTGCTCCAAGTGAGGTCTTACCAGTGCCTTATAGAGCCTCAACATCACATCCTTGCTCCTATACTCTATTCCTCTAGAAATGAATGCCAACATTGCATTCACCTTCTTCACCACCGACTCAACCTGGAGGTTACTTTAAGGGTATCCTGCATGAGGACTCCCAAGTCCTGTTGCATCTCAGAACTTTGAATTCTCTCCCCATTTAAATAATAGTCTACCCGTTTATTTCTTCTACCAAAGTGCATGACCGTACACTTTCCAACATTGTATTTCATTTGCCACTTCTTTGCCCATTCTCCCAATCTATCCAAGTCTCTCTGCAGACTCTGTTTCCTCAGCACTACCGGCCCCTCCACCTATCTTTGTATCATCAGCAAACAGCCACAAAGCCATCTATTCCATAATCCAAATAATTAATATACAATGTAAAAAGAAGCGGCCCCAACATGAACCCCTGTGGAACACTACTGGTAACTGGCAGCCAACCAGAATGGGATTCCTTTATTCCCACTCTGTTTCCTGCCAATCAGCCAATGCCCTATCCACATATGTAACTTTCCCATAATTTCCTGTTCTCTTTATGGTGCAATGTGGTGTATTTACTTTCAGCTGCTTTAAAAATGCAAGTGAAGTCTCACTTCAGGAACCACCAGCCATTGTAGCTGATTTTTCTTTTAGATAATTGATCAGCTGTGTTTCAAAACATTTTTGAAGGGCTAAGTTATATTTATGCTTCTTGTAAAACAGAATTTCCTCTGCTGTAAAGTGTAGCTTGGATGAATCGCTGGAAATAGGTTTAAAGTTATATATTTAGCATTCACTTTGAGAGGACTAGAATATAAAGGCAAGGATGTAATTGAATAATTAAATCTACAGCACATTACAGGCTCTTCTGTCTGCAATGTTGTGTTGACTATATAAGCTACTCTAGAAATTGCCTAGAATTTCCCTACCACATAGCCCTCTATTGTTCTAAGCTCTATATGCCTATCTAAGAGTCTCTTAAAAGACTCTTTCATATCCGCCTCTACCACGATCGCTGGCAGTGCATTCCACTCACCCACCACTCTGTGTGGAAAAACTTACCTCTGACATCCCCCCCCCCCCCAACCAGTATCTACTTTCAAGTGCTTTAAAACTATGCCCCTTCGTGCTAGCCATTTCAGCCCCGGGAAAAAGCCTCTGACTCTCCACAGGATCAGTGCCTCTCATCATCTTATACACCTCTATCAGGTCACCTCTCATCCTCCACCGCTCCAAGGAGAAAAGGCCAAGTTCACTCGACCCATTCTCATAAGGCATTCTCCCCAATCCAGTCAATATCCTCGTAAATCTCCTCTGCACACTCTCTATAGCATAATAGAAAGGCATTGGCCAGACTGCACTGGAAACATGATGCAACACACACAAAAAGCTGAAGGAACTCAGCCTGCCAGGCAGAAATTATGGAAAAGAGTAAGCAGTTGACTTTTTGACATGAGACCCTTCATCAACCCAAAACATCGACTGTTTATTTATCATTTTATTTACTTGGACTACAAAAGGCTTCTTTTCTCTCCCTAAGAGTTTGACTGACTTTTCTGCTGTGTCTGTGTCTCTGTACAGTTTCACAGGCTAGTTGCCCACAGATTATTACAATGAATCTACTTTTGGGTGTACAGTAGCTTGAAGGCATTGCCTAGCAACCCTGGCCAGTTCTCAGCTCAACTGGCATGGGCAGATTAGGTTGATGAATCTTTGGAATCTATATATATACACAAACAGAAACAGTCTTACTGTAAACTCTTTCTTGTTGGGGATATCACTTAGTCTGTAGCATCAATTCCTTAACGATCAACCTCTTTTGACACCATAAAATGCTGGAGTATCTCAGCAGGCCAGCCAGCATCTTTGGAAAAGAGTAAAGAGTCAATGTTTTTGATCAAGACTCCTCATCGGTTATGTTTGATATTGAGGGATGGTGCAGAACACACCAAGATGTCAGCTTGCAGGATATTCAACTGAACTTTATTGACAACACTGTTTGTACAATATGTGAACTCTGCCCAAGTGGGAATGGCTTACTGAGTGACATCGGAATAACACAAATAGCTACCACAACAGAGGCTAAGTCATTGGGTGTAGTTAAGGTAGAGGTTGATAGGTTCTTGATTAGTAATGGTGTCAAAGGTTACAGGAAGAAGGCAGGAGAATGGGTTAAAGGGGGGTTAACACATTACTCCTGATGGAACGGTGGAGCAGACCCGTTGGGCTGAATTGTATAATTCTGCTCCCAGGTTTTATGATCTTAAGCTCAATTTCATCTGGCTGATTATTGTAGTACTTTTTTAAAATTTTGTTTAAGATAAGTGGATATTAAAATTTCAAACCTCAATCACTTAGGAATACATATATCATAGTGAATATTCACCTGGAATTATTTTCTTCTGCCCCTTCTTTTCATTCCAGAAGATGTTCTTCTGCATCTCAAACAAACTCACATCAGTGCTTTGAAGGAAATGTGTGTGTGCATAAGAGGAGAGTCTGCATGCAACACGTTTTCAGACCTATGGGTCACTGAAAGTAGTGCACAGTCTCAGCAGCACGAAGGCCCGGAGCACCAGTATATGGATCAGAAGATCAGACCGGTCCGCTTCCTCAAATATACAGAGATTTTAAAACCAGAAGCTGAAGGGAAAAGGCCTCACAGAACCACCCTTACAAAAGGAATAGCTGGAATTGGCAAAACAGCATGTGTAGAAAAGTTAATTCATGACTGGGCTGCCGGATCTATACTCCCAGAATTTGATTTCATATTCATGTTCCCATTCCGTAAATTCAATATGCTGCCACAAAGGACACTAAGCCTGATGCAACTTATAGAGTTTTGCTACCCACATATGCAGCATTGCAAAGAGATATTTTCAAGCACATCAATCAAGTGCCTGTATATATTTGATGGACTAGATGAAAGTAGGCAAACTCTAAATTTTGAAAACCAGTTAGCTTGCTATGATGAATGTGAATCAAGGCCACTTGAATCTTTGCTCTCAAACCTTATCAGAGGTAACATTCATCCTTCCTCTTCAGTTTGGATCACCACCCGGCCAGCGGCCATGGAACAGATACCTCTGAGTTATATTGACAGGCTGACTGCAATACGAGGTTTCAATGAACAGCAGAAGAGGGAGTACTTTCTCAAGAAGTACGAAAATAGGCTCCTGGCAGAGAAAATGATTTCAGTTATGAAGAAAGAAAAGAGCCTATCCTGTCTATGTTACCTGCCCACTTTTTGTACTGTTTTGTCAACCTTTTTGGAAGATGCATTAAAATCATTTCAATGCCAAGGGCTCAGTGATTACATGCCCATAGTAATCACACCTGTCTTCAACAATTTTTTGGTTCAAATCCTTTCCCATCAACAGCAACGACAGGCAGATTTAGGAAGCACAAGGAAATCTACTGCTGAGTTCATGAAGTCAAAGCAAAGAGACATCATTAATTTAGCAAACTTGGCTTTTGATTTGCTGAGAAGCCAAACATTTATATTCAACGAGAATCACTTAAGAACGTACAACATTGATGTCTCGCTGATGGAGAGTGGAATATGCAAAGAACGTACAATGGGAAATCAAAACAACTTGAAGAACATCTGTTTTGTTCATGAAGCACTGCAAGAATACATGGCTGCTTTGTATGTTTTTCTTTCATTTAACGGCACCAAATCAAATCCTTTAATGACATCGACCAAACCAAAGATGCAACAGCAACTTGAAAAACCCAGCTACTTCCACATCCTTAAACAGGCCTGTAAAGAAACCATCAAAAGTCCGAGTGGTCACTCAGATTTATTTCTCAGATTCCTTTGTGGACTAGGGACAAGTCAGAAAAGCTTGAAAGGGCTGATGACGAGTTGTGAGATTGATCATAATGATATAACAAAGATCACTCAATTGTTGAAGCAAAATTTACAGGAAGATATTGCTCCAGAAAAATGCCTCACTCTGATATATTGTTTAATTGAATTAGGTGATAATTCATTTGTGGTGCAGTTTAGCAAGACCCTGTCTACTGAGGCTGCCACATATCGGACTCTGTCACCTATGGATTACTCTGCAATGGCCCTGGTTTTGAAAATGTCAGAGGAAAAATGTGAGACATTCAATCTATCGGAACACAAAATATCGTCCATCGGTCTTCAGAGATTGGCTCCAGTTCTGTTCACTTTTACAAGTCTAAAGTAAGGATGCTGCTCCCCTTCAAAAATATTTTATCAATAACATTCAATAAATCATTGTAGATTATGTGAAGTTGACAATAGAAACATATTCCAACATTCAGTGACCAGCGGGTGATGTTCCACACTTAGTGACCACAAGAGCAAAAATTAGAAAATAAATAGAACCATAGAACCTTAGAACATTACAGCACAGAAACAGGCCTTTTGGCCCTTCTTGGCTGTGCCCAACCATTTTTCTGCCTAGTCCCACTGACCTGCACCTGGGCCATATTCCTCCAAACCCCTCTCATCTATATACCTGTCCAAGTTTTTCTTAATTGTCAAAAGTGAGCCCACATACACCACTTCATCTGGCAGCTCATTCCACACTCCCACCACTCTCTGCATGAAGAAGCCCCTCCAATGTTTCCTTTAAACTATTCCCCCTTCACCCTTAACCCATGACCCCTGGTTTTTTTCTCCCCTGGCCTCAGTGGAAAAAGCCTGCTTGCATTCACTCTATCTATACCCATCATAATTTTATACACCTCTATCAAATCTCCCCTCATTCTCCTACGCTCCAGGAAATAAAGTCCTAATCTATTCAACCTTTCTCTGTAACTCATTTTCTCAAGTCCTGACAACATCCTTGTAAACCTTCTCTGCACTCTTTCAACCTTATTAATATCCTTCCTGTAATTAGGTGACCAAAACTGCATACAATACTCCAAACTTGGCCTCACCAATGCCTTATACAACCTCACCATTACATTCCAACTATATATACTCAATACTTTGATTTATAAAGGCCAATGTACCAAAAGCTCTCTTTACAACCCTATCTACTTGTGACGCCACTTTTAGGGAATTATGTATCTGTACTCCCAGATCCCTCTGTTCTACTGCACTCCTCAGTGTCCTACCATTTACCTTGTATGGTCTATCTTGGTTTGACCTTCCGAAGTGCAATACCTCACACACATTAAACTCCATCTACCATTTTTTAGCCCATTCCTCCAACTGGTCCAAATCCCTCTGCAAACTTTAGAAACCTTCCTCACTGTCCACTACACCTCTAATCTTTGTATCATCAGCAAATTTGCTGGTCCAATTTACCACATTATCATCCAGATCATTGATATAGATGACAAATAACAATGGACCCAGCACTGATCCCTGTGGCACACCACTAGTCACAGGCCTCCACTCAGAGTAGCAATCCTCCACTACCACTCTCTGGCTTCTTCCATTGAGCCAATGTCTAATCCCATTTACTACCTCCCCCATGTACACCTAGCGACTGAATCTTCCTAACTAACCTCCCATGTGGGACCTTGTCAAAGGCCTTACTGAAGTCCATGTATACAACACTTACTGGCCTATAATTTCCCGGCTTACTTTTCAAGCCTTTTTTAAACAATGGAACTATATGAGCTATCCTCCAATGCTCCGGCACCTGACCCGTAGATACTGACATTTTAAATATTTCTGCTAGGGCCCCTGCAATTTCAACACTAGTCTCCTTCAAGGTCCGAGGGAATACCCTGTCATGTCCCGGGGATTTATCTACTCTGATTTGCCTCAAGACAGCAAGCACCTCCTCCTCTTTAATCTGTATAAGTTCCATGACCTCCCTACTTGTTTGCCTTGTTTCCATAGACTCCATTCCAGTTTCCTTAGTAAATACAGATGCAAAAAACCCATTTAATATCTCTCCCATTTCTTTTGGTTCCATACATAGCCGACTACTCTGATCTTCAAGAGGACCAATTGTATCCCTTACAATCCTTTTGCTCTTAACATACCCGTAGAAGCTCTTAGGATTATCCTTCACCCTGACTGCCAAAGCAACCTCATAGCAGAGAACTCAATTAGAATTTATCTTTCTGCCACGTACAATGAACTAACTTTCATTTTTTTTCTCTATTGAGTATGTGATATTTTGATCTAGGTAAAATTATGCAATCCACAATAAGACATTTGAGAACTTTATGTACATTATTTTTACTTCCATCTTGCTGAAAAAGCCAACAATTCACTCATTATTTCAGCTCTCATTTTAACTTTTCTACTAATAATTTAGTAGCTACTTATATTCTTACTTGATGTACTTTATACAAAGATAAGCATATACAGAGTTGTAAAAAGACATCAGAGACTTGCTACATTAACTCTGTTTCTCTCACTAGAGATACGGCCCAGCCAGATAGTATTTTCAGCACTTCCTGTTTTGACTGAACACATACATTCATGTTTTTTTTGGTGTGGTGATACCCAAGATCAACATTCACATTTAGTATATGTTACTTCGAGTTCCATTTCATTTTAAATATGATTGGAGTCCATAGTAAGGAAAATTACATCAAAATTATACCGTGATGTTTACCAGAATTGATGAGAAACTATTCAATTTTTATTCTTATATCACCGAATAATTAGGTGTGAATTCTACCCTGTAGATCCCCAAGAAAAAAAATCAAAATTAAATTCTTGATTCTATGAGAAAATAATAAATTTACAATGGGTACATAAAAAGTAATATTTGCTTTATTTTAATTGAGGAACTAACAGTACCTGGGACTTCCTTCTCAAATAGTTGTGGCAGTTTGATTGTAAATTTATTTGTAAATTGTTTCCACTTAGGATGAACGGATCAAATTTAGGAGATACTGGAGTCAAAATATTAGCTCAAGTGATCAGAAGTCAAGAAGGAAAATTGCAAAATTTAGAGTAAGTTGTGAAAAACCTTAATGCTTCATCCAATTTGTTCCTTGTAGAACTTGTAGTGGTACATTGAATCAGTCTTGTACTCTGAATTGAAGTTACTTTCTGGGCATTGACTCAAAGTATTTGAGTTATGAAATAAAAAATCCAAATTATTTGAAAATATTTATATTTTCAGGTCAGTAGATTAAAGATATTATATGATCAGATCCTGTATAATGTTGAAATGTTTTTAATATCCAATCTGTTTTTGATCTCTTAGGAATCTTTAACAAAGGGAAATATCAATAAATTGTTTTCTGATGTTCAGTCATCAAGTAATTAAAGTCTAATCAATATTACATACATATCGATATCTTATCGACATACCTGTTCAAATGTTTTAAAAGGTGTGACTGCACCTCTTCCACTAGCAGCTCATTCCGTATATGCACCACTCCCATTGTGAAAAGTTACTGCTTAGTACCCTTTTAAAACTTCACTGTTCACTTTATACCTATGCTGCCTGTGCGGGCTCTGTCGGTCGTGGTCGACCATGGGTACTGCGCCTCTGGTAGTCACTGGTTGAAGATGCTATAAAGCAAAGCTGGAGTGGCTTCTCCAGTGTGCAAGCCAGGGCAGAGTTGATATGGAGATCCGCCTGTTGCCCATGCAGTGGGACACTACCCTCTCCATGCTGATTGCAGGTCCAAAGGAACAAAGAAAGTCAATACAGTTTGGTGCCAGCAGCATCACAGGAGTTGCCGTGCCAGTGCTGGGTTCAGCAGTCAGCTGCCTTTGGGACTCCGACTCCGGATTTTTCCTCGGGATTTACTCCCAAAGCCTTTCCCATGAGCGGGTACAGCCACAAGGCAGCGGAGGTTTGAAATTGGAGTTTTCCCTCTCCTAGATGAACTACCATCTGCGGGTTATGAGCCCCATCTGCCCAGAGCATCTGCCAGTGGCCCGCCTTTGCCCCTTCTCCTGTCAGTGAGAACAGCTCCGCTGGGCATAAGAACTGTGCCACACGTGAAGGCCAGGAGCTGGACTTGGTTCTCAGAGGCTGTTTGAGACGCGCCCCATGAAGAGCATTTGTTTAGCAGTGGGAGCTCGTCCTCACTACCACCCTTTGGCTATGACTACCTTTGGAGTAAATTTTGCTGCCTAGTTTTGGGCAATACACACAAATTACTGGATGAACTTAGCAGTGCAGGCAGAATCAATGGGAAGGAAATGAGCAAGTGAAGTTTCATGCCAGGACCCTTTCAGTCAACTCAAAATGTCAACTGTTCATTTGCCCCCATTGATAGTCCCTGACTTGCTGAGCTCCCCCAGCATTTAGTCTGTGTGTTGCTCAAGATTTCCAGCATCTGCACAACCTCTTGGGCCTCTCTCTAGTTTTGGACTGCCCTACTCTGGAGAAAAGACAATGACTAATCCTTATCTATGCTTCTCATGATTTTATAAACCTCAGCTTCCTATGCCTCAAGGAAAAAGGCCAAGCAAAAACAGCTTCTCCTTACAACTCAGACTCTCTGGTCTTGAGGATATCATTTTTGCATACTTTCCCTCTTATTGATAACCTTTCTATAGCAAGTTAATCAGAACTGTACACTGTATTCCAAATGTGACTTCACCAATGTCTTCTATGGCTATTTATATTGGTGGCAAAAAACAAGTACATTGGAAATAGCAAACAAAAAAAGATTTAAAGATGTAAAGATATTTAAAGTTTAGCCTCATTTGTCACATGTACATCCAAACACCAAAACACAACAGTGAAATGCACCATTCTTGCATTGACAAACACGGTCCAAGGATTGTTCTGGGGGCAGCCCGCAAGTGTTGCCATGCTTCCATCACCAACATGAGATGCCCGTGATTCAGTAACCCTAACCCTAACCCTAACCATAGGTCTTTGAAATGTGAGAGGAAACCCACATGGTCATGGGGAGAAACCTCAGAGGCAGACTCCTTACAAACTCCTTAGAGACAGTGGAGTGAATCGAACCCCAATCAGTGATCACTGGCATCGTAAAGCAATTGCACTAACCACTGTGCTACCATGCCCCCCCCCCCCACCATGTTTCAGTAGCCTACTCACCTTCTCAAAACTGCATCAACTGCCATGGAATTTGGAATGAATGTCAGTACACTCAATTGCATGCATTTTTTTTTCTCTTTTGCACAGGTTGGAAAGAAATAATCTCACACATAAATGTTGTGAAGCCTTAGCCTTCATTCTAAGCAATAACAGCATGCTGAGGAACGTGAACCTATGTGATAACCATCTTGGAGACAAGGGAATATGTTTGCTCTCTACAGTTCTGAAGCAGCCTCAGTGCAGAATACAGAAACTAAAGTATGTGAAATAGTTTGCATGTGTCATTTCAAATTCAAATGTTGAATTGGTACTGAGTTTTGAAGCTAACTAACCTTCAGTTCAAACCTCTAGCAGAAGTTCATCCTTATGTTTTACTTAGACATTCTGCTTTGGGGGACCATTTACAATTTAACTAAATCCATTTAAAGCCCAGCCAGCATCTTGCAATTGCTAGACCACCTTCCTGGCCTACATACACAAAGTGCTGAGGAGCTCAGCATTCAGAGAAAAGAGTAGATCACACAGGGGGAGCAGTGAGAGAGGGTTTTATTGAGCTCCCATCGAAGGGAAGATCTAAACTTCTGCAGCGTAGCCATCCCTGAAAGAGACTTCACAGTGTAGTAGTCCAATCACAAACAAGAGAAAATCTGAAGATGCAGGAAATCCAAGCAACACACACAAAAGGCTAGCGGAACTCAGCAGACCAGGCAGCATCCATGGAACAGAATAAATTACAGAGGGAAGCAGTGAGAGAGGGTTTCACTCAACTCCCACCAAAGCGAAAACTCCCTTCTCCTTTCTTTTAAGCTCTCTACTTAAGCCTCCTGAGTCCCAGAGCATTTTTGATATTAGTCAAAATAACCAGTGGTTTTCCATTAATTGTAACATCACTGGTCACTCCCCTCCCCTCCATTCCCCACCTACATCTACAATTCTACCTAGTCCCACTTTAAATTTATGCACTGTAACTTCACCTCAACGTGGCATGTGGCAATTACTTTCAATGGTTTAATACAGAAGGCAGAATTTTCCCACAAACTGATTCTAATCTATGCTCCTACCTTTAAGCTTGTTCTAATAATAACAATTCCAAATTATAAAGTTGTGGTACCAGTCTAACAGACATCCAGAAAATGGTTACCTACGCATTTTTATTGTCTGGGAAAACAAATGGTACAGTTATGTAGTTAAGAACAAAATAAAACTTAGCACTGCCTATGAGAAGAGAAAAAAGATCAGATAGCAGACTGTGGCATTGACACAAAAGGCACTTAAAGATAAGATCTGGAAACCCAAGTGCTCTACATTTTTAAAAGCTTAGCTATCCCATTATTTATCTGAGAGACAATGAAGCACACACAGAGGCTTAGCATACACCCATACGCACACCAGATAAAAATAGTTCTTATCCATTCAAACATACATGTCTCTTTAAGAGTACTGTTAATCACATTCAAGCATTACAACACTTCGCATCTGGTGCTTTCCCGGTGTACGATGAATAAACTCTCCTCAAGCTTCCAGCCAGGTACAGGTATCGATTATAACCAACATTCCGAGGACAATCTCTGTGGCCTTCATCAGGAATGATCCCTGTTGAAGATGGCAGAGTTTGTCATCGAAACATCGGTTATAATTGATACCTGTACCCAGCTGGAAGCTTGAGAAGAGTTTATTCAGTACAACACTTACTTAATTAGCTCTAAAAATTAATTTTTATGGTAATCTCATTCCTTTAAATTTTAATCATGGTGAGTGATTTTACAAAATGTATAGGTATGTAGAGGTTCACTTTGTGCCACTTCTATGTCTAATAATCCCAGAGTCAATGTCTAATACTATTTACCATTGGTTACAAAATCCAAAGGAGAATCTGATATTTATTCAATTTAAAAGCCATGTTTAAGATTAAAAATGTTATAAATGTGATTTGATTTGCGAAATACTGGATAAGTAGTTTAATTCCAACTTCAAACATGCTAACTGTTATTAATCTCTTCAGTCTGAGCAATAATAATCTCTCAGATGGAAGCTGGGAGGAGCTGGTCCCTGTGCTCCTGATAAACCAAACTCTGCAGGAACTGAATGTGAGCAACAACAGGGTGGGTGAAGCAGGACTGAAGATATTGTCTGCTGCACTGAAGGATTCACGCTGCAAGTTACAGAAGTTGGGGTATGTCCTTATTGTGTCTGATCATAACAACTATTCAAATATTACTCTGTGGCAACATTAATTTATGAATCAATTATACATGGGAGAGAAAAATTGGGCAAAGCATCCTAACAACAAATTCCATTGCAAAATTCATTGGTCATAATGCAATTAGTTGATGGCTGACCTAGTAAGTGCATGAATATCAGGGATTCTTGGTATTACTTACCTTAGATAATCACCACTCTTGAAAAACTTATCTCAGGGAATTGGCAATTCTACACTGATTCCCTTTACTCTGAAACTTCAGCTTCAAACTCTGTGCTATACACAGCTGCTGTTCACTGTTAATTATCTGTGGTTGCTTGGAAATAACATAAAATTGCAAACACTGGAAATCTTTTTTTAAAAAAAAAGCACTCAGCTGGTCAGGCAGCATCTGTGGAAAGAGAAACAGAATTGGTGTTTTACATCAAAGACACTTGGTTAGAACATTTTGAAGGACGATCTTCAATCTGAAGTTTTAACCCATCCCTGCCTAGACTGACTTTCTCTTTCCTTTTTAAGTCAAGGAAATGTAACCATCCAGAAAATAAGGAGTTGTGAGTAGGTAAATCTGGAAAGCACAAGTAGCATCATATGGTCTTGCACTAAAAATAGAATCTTAGTGTATCACACATTCTGTGCAGATCAACCTGGGTGATGTGGCATGGAGGATGTGGCACTGAAGTGTAGGAATACTTGAATTTCAAGGGAACATGAGCCAGCTTGGTAGAGGTACAGTTCATATCCTAGTCTATTTCAGATGGCCCAGGTGAAAGATGATACAGTTGTCATCTCAAATAAGTCTGTGCTACGGAAGTATCATAGTTGCCAATACAGCTGTTGACAATACTATGAGTGCCTTCGTAACCCATCTGAGACATTGCACTTGTTAAAAGTGCAATCATATTTGCCTCGATCACACCTCCGGTCATTAGCAGAATGGTGATCAGGCCTGACCCCAGTGGCAGGTGTCCCTTGGAATTCATCAGCCAACTGATGTTCCCATATTCCACATCCAAAAATTTGGGCTGATTTGAATTTCAAGCTATCATTTGCTTTGTATAATTGTAATTCTCTGCTTTGTATTCACAGTATACATTAATTAAGTGAAATAATACAAAAAATACCAGTAATTAATATCTGCTCCGTAATTAACTTATTGTACTCAGGCTGAATAATACTTCTACATTTGATTTTGGAATGATGGGCTCTTATCAAGAGGAAACTGGAGTAGAAGTACTCTGCAATGTGCTAAGAGATCCCAGGTGCACGTTGAAGAGTTTGGAGTAAGTTGCAAATATTCATCATTTGTTGACTACTAAATCTTATTTATTCCCACCAAGTAGTTTCAAAAGGAGACTTGTGGCTTAGCTATCATTGTAACCCATTAATATTATTCTCCACATATTTATAACTTCTATCCACTGTCATCATATCTAAGGTGGAGATAGCAACACATTAGGAAGAGTTGAATAGCATTTTCAATCAATATCACTTGATCAGATGCATATGTGCTAGAAAATATTGTGAATTAAAATAATTTTCTGGAATGCAATTACCAGGAATATTTCAATCATTGTCGATTTAGAGTCTGCAATTTAAATTTCTTCTTCCGATTTACAGGTTGACCAGCAATTCTTTGTCACAGAAAAACTATAAAGAACTTGCTTCTGCCATCAGAATCAATCACATGCTGACCCATCTAGATCTCAGTTCCAATGTTATTCAAGATGCAGGCATAAATGTATTATCTGTGGCATTGATGGACCCAAGCTGCTCAATACAATCTTTGCGGTAAGTAACGGTAGAGAAGGCATTAATTTCCATTGTTATAATTATTACAAGCATTAATTACCAATCCTATAATTAAGACACTAGTCAGGCCACACTTAGCATGTTGTCAACAGTTTTGGGCCCCATATCTCAGAAAGGATGTGTTGTCATTGGAGAGAGTCCAGAGGGGGTTCATGAAGATAATTCCAGGAATAAAGGGGTTAACATGAGGTGTGTTTGGCAGCTTTGGCCTTGTACTCACTAGAATTTAGAAGAATGCAGGGGCATCTCATTGAAACCTTCTGAATGTTAAAAGGACTAGCTAGAGTGAATGTGGAGAGGATGTTTCCTATGGTGGGAGTACCCAGAACTAAAGGCACAGCCTCAAAATTGAGGGACAACCCTTGAGAAAAGAGGTAAGGAGGAACTGTCTTTAGGCAGTGAGTAGTGAATCTGTAGAATTCTCTGCCACTGACTGCAGTGCAGGGCAAGTCTGTGCATATATTTAAGGCAGAAGTTGATCGTTTCCTGATCAGTCAGGGCATTGAAGGATATGCCGAGAAACAGGCGTATGGGGTGGAGTGTATGGCGATCAGCCATGATGGAATGGCGGAGCAGACTCAATGAGCTAAATGGCCTAATTCTCCCCCTTTGTCTTGTGGTCTTATGGTTATTTATCACAGATCCTCCCCAGGCCATGGCAGGGTTCTGCTACTGTGAACTGTTCACAACTGGACAGTTCACAAGTCGGAAATGCAGCAGTGACCCCAGTTCCCTGGTGGCAGATAAATCCTGCAGCCCCACAATAACTGGAAAAAACCACCCTCATGCTGCCTGAACACTCATTTGTATGTGCAGGCAGTATGTAATTCAGCCCTGTGTAACAGAGGTAGGAGTTACACTTCACAGGGACTGCAGTGACATCGATGTAGTATGTGCAACAGCAGGGTGCTAAACAGTATTTTGATGCATTAGCATGGCATTTTGTTGATTATGGACCCAGTGAGGGATGGTTACATGGTTACAAGAAAAACAGACGCAGCAATTTTGCATTTTAATTGTCCAATATGTCTCACAATAGGGGTCAATGTCAAAGTAAAATTTATTATCAAAGTATATACTGGTGAGACCGCACCTAGAGTATTGTGTGCAGTTTTGGTCCCCTAATCTGAGGAAAGACATTCTTGCCATAGAGGGAGTACAAAGAAGGTCACCAGATTGATTCCTGGGATGGCAGGACTTTCATATGAAGAAAGACTGGATCGACTAGGCTTATACTCACTGGAATTTAGAAGATTGAGGGGGGGATCTTATTGAAATGTTTAAAATTCTAAAGGGATTGGACAGGCTAGATGCGGGAAGATTGTTTCTGATGTTGGGGAAGTCCAGAACGAGGGATCACAGTTTAAGGATAAAGGGGAAGCCTTTTAGGACCGAGATGAGGAAAAACTTCTTCACACAGAGAGTGGTGAATCTGTGGAATTCTCTGCCACAGGAAACTGTTGAGGCCGGTTCATTGGCTATATTTAAGAGGAAGTTAGATAGGGCCCTTGTGGCTAAAGGGATTGGGGGTATGGAGAGAAAGCAAGTACAGGGTTCTGAGGTGGATGATCAGCCATGATCATACTGAATGGCAGTGCTGGCTCAAAGGGCCAAATGGCCTACTCTTGCACCTATTTTCTATGTTTCTATGTTCCTACTTTGAGATTCATTTTCTTGCCGGTATTTACAAGAAAATAACAAAATACAATGGAATTTATGAATAACTATATCTAAACAACCAACCAATGAGCAAAGGGAGAGCAATGGTGCAAGTGGACAGGTGATATAGAGGTACTACCGAAAAGGAGTTGCAGAATCCTTGAAAGAGAGTTTGTAGGTTGTGGAATCAGTTCAGATATGAAGTGAGTGAATGATGAGCCGTAGCTGGAGAGACTGAGGACCCATAATTCTAAAGGAGTGGGTAAAGCTTTCTAAAAGAGGAATAATAAATACTTGTGACTTGAGAAGAAAATCAATGTTTCAGAGACTTGACAATGAACCAGGTGTAAGGGATAGAGCATTGCTATGATAAAGGGATTAAAGAACAGCCTTGCTTTTCACATGTATAATGAGATCACATGTATAATGAGTCAAAAGATCAAAATCAGATCAAATGTTGCAACTGGGAACTGGTGTCACACATTGAGCAGATTGGGAAACTTCCCAAAAAAATGTTTTTTTTTCCGGGTGTTACGAATGAGGAGCAACTCTGATGGGCAGAAGGGTACAGAATCTCCAATGCCCCCCCCCCTTTGGAGAATCGCAAATCACTACTATTCCGATGCTGTTATCAAAGGAAATGAGAGAGATAAACAGCTCATACAAATTTATGAGAGAGGGGCACAGCACAGGTTGGAATGTCTCCCATTGACAAAGAGAGAGGTTACTGCTATTGTCTCTTGGAGAAGGAATCGTGTATTGAGTCCTGCTCTATTCATTGAAACCCCTCAGGGGGCAACTAGAGTGGTCTGGTTGAGGGATTGCATCATCCCAACCTGATCAACATCTGAGACCCCGTGAGTGGGGATAAAAGTAGGGTCTGGGGTACACCCCTCTGACTCACCAGGAGAGATGCTATGAGACCGGTGGGGGCTTGTGTGTGTGTCCACCCTTGCCTGGGTGATGAGTCCTCCACAGAACGGTCTAGCTAAAGGACAGAGACAGATCAAGATTGTAAAAGGAAAGTCGGCAAGTTAATAGCTGTTATTCTCTCTCTCTTTCTCTCTCTCCAACAATTGCATCACTGCGAACAACAACTACTGCAGCCTGCATGAACTGAACTGAACTTTATATTTCCATCAGACAATTCATTATCCCTTAAACAATGATAGAGCTTATTTCTTATTGATTATTATTATACCCGCACTTTTAGGTTTAGTATTGATGACGTATATTATCTGTATATTTGCATTGATATTATTTTTGTGTATTTTTACTAATAAATACTGTTGAAAATAGTATCATCAGACTTCAACGGATACTCCTATCTTTGCTGGTAAGACACCCAGTTATGGGGTTTGTAACATGGGATACTTCCTTGCTTGATTAATGCCAAAGGGAATTTAGTGCTGCCCAGCACACACAAAAGAAAATGAAAGTTGTATCTCCTTCAGACAAATTGTTAATTTAAGCATGGAGAAAGTTTCAAATGTAATGTGGTGGAAGTTAATGGGAATTTGAAAAGAGGGGTTGAAAGTCATTAAGCTGCAAGACAAGTAGGTGTTGGGAGTGATCAGTAGCTGGTATAGGTTGGTATGCAGGTGTGTGTATTATGAACAATTTGGAGATAATGTATAGAAAGGCCAGCATGAATACATAGAGAATAATTGAGTAATGTATAGTGGCAATAAAATTGTGGATGTAGTTTCAGCAGCAAGTAACATTGCACATCTAGTTCATGGCAATGAATAGGGAGCAATGATAGGTGAACAGCAGTAACAGCGTGTACAATAATGGATAGGGTATGTGGCAATGGACAGTGTACAGTACTGAAGTAGGTAGTGAAATAATGGATAGGATTCAGAAGCAGGATACAGAGCAGTGTCATGCTCATGCAATGATGGTTATGATGGAGGAATGGATGTACAGGAAAGAAAAAAAAACCTGCATTGATGGATGGAGCATTAAGACAACATGCATATCAATATATGTTTCTTTCAGTGTTGGATTTAGGGGAATAGATGAATGATACTGAATTGGACATGTAATAGTGTGTAGACTGCATGAGTAAGGTACATAATGTAGCAATGGACAGGGCATACAATACATAGTGCATTGGGATCAGGTGTACAATTGATAGCTTAAGTGTAGGGATAGACTGTCTGGTGAAGGATATCATTTGGGATGGTGATGGTTACCAGAGTAAAGGTGCACATCTGTGAGTTTAGTGTTCATAGGACATGAGCAGAGTGTAAGTTAATAGGACCATACAAGAAGTAAAGATAAGATGTGATGGTAGACATAAGGATTGGATGTACAGAAATACACGTGTAGGCTATTGAGATGTGGTGGGGTATAAGATTAGTATGTATGACATTAGATAGGGCATTACCATCAAGCGTCTGGTGATGGGCTCGTGGTTTGACATTGTTCTGAAATTTGTTTCTCCATTCTCTTATGGTCAGGTTCTGAATAAATGAATCCCCAGAAAAAGAGAAAGGAGAGTAGAACTAATAGACCAGTCAAATGAGATGCCTTTTGTTCATAAAATAAATATTAATTATTCATAGCTGATACTACATTTATAAAGCTTGTGTGGATTTGGTATAGACTTCTGCCATTTTTCTTGCAGGATTACTAATACGAAACTGACATCTACTTGTTGTGAGAAACTTGCCACGGTGTTAGTCACGAACCAGACGCTCCGAGAACTAGATCTAGGCATGAATAAACTGGGTGATTCAGGTGCTCATGCACTATCTACTGCACTGAAGAACCCACACTGCAAACTGGAAAATCTGGGGTATGTACCGTTCTGTCATTTCAAGGCAACTTTTATTTCTATGGATAAAATCATCATTAGAAGCCAATGTATAATTATGTAAAAGTGCCCTGGAGATGGTGTAGCAGGCAACTGCAAGGTTAGGAAATAACAAGGTTGGTTTTAACCGATCCTTCCCACATCCCAGTTGTCTCCACCCTACCCAGTTATGGTTCAGATGGGCAGATGTACTCAAAGCCATCTTCCGCATCTATAATTGACCTTAAATCAGAATTAAGCTTATTTGCAAAAGCAAATTTAGTCACGTGATCTTGTTTTGTCTACTGGCCTGCTAATCACTGTGAAATCTGTCAATCACCCAATATAGTACTTGGATCACTGGGTTGGTAAGTTACTTGGATTACCTTTCAAGTATTGACACACACAGACCATTATTGTTGTTGCCATCTAAAAATAGTTGCCTCAAAACTGCACCCCATAAAAGGTACATAAAAATTGCTTTGCACACAACACGAATGTTCTCATAGCTGGTGGAGATTCTTCATACTTTTCATTAAAAGAAAAGCGAAAATCTAAAACTGCTCCAAATCTTCAGCAGGAAGTGTGCATGATGTTTGGTTCCTCATTTTGTCTATCAGTAGACTGGCTCTGAAAGCTGAAATACTGCAGTAGGTTTTTGCTGCAGAGATCACCTCTGAGCTTAGCTTGTCTTATGAGGGCAAGCCTCACAGTTACTCAAAGCTACTTAAAGATGGGAAGGAAGGCCAGTGAAGAATGTGGGTAGTGAAAAATATGTGACCCTTCCTCCACCATATTCTCCCTTCTTTCTCCAGCAGCCTTTTATATATTTACAGTGTTTGCCATGAAGAGAATTGAAACCCAAGACCCATTTCTCGTGATCTCCAGAAGTGAAGATGCATATTTTCCTTTTGGTGGGGAACCGCACTAACGACTTTATAGAGATAAATTTAAGCAATATAGTGCTCTTATAGAGCTTCCAGGCTGTGTATTATGACTAAACAGAACATATATTTAGTGCATCAAAATGGGTGAAATCTTGCCCCATGTTATCCATTTGTAAAAGAGTTTTCAAAGATAACCTGTTCTTTCAAACGAGTGTTGACCAGGACTCAAAGATGGTTTTCATCTTTTTCTTTCTACTCAGCCTAAAGGCCTCAAAGTAACTTGCTTCTTCTAGGCCAGGTGCAGCTGAACTTAATACAACTGTTAGAAACTTTGGTTTTAAGACTACAAGACACAGAAGCAGAATTTAGCTGTTTGGCCCATCAATTCTGCTCCACCATTCAATCATGGTTAATTTATTTTCCCTCTCAACCCCATTCTCTTGAATGTTTACCTATCAACCTGGGTTTTATATATCCAAAGGCAGCCTCCACAGCCATCTGTGGCAATGAATTCCACAGATTCATCATCATCTAGATAAAGAAATTCCTCCTCATCCCTGTTTCAAAGGGACATCCTCCTATTCTGAGGATGTGCCCTTTAGACCTAGACTCTTTCGCTATAGGAAAGATACTCTCCACATCCACTCTATCTACATATTGGATCCTCTCTCCTCATTCTTATTGCCTCAAATATTATCAATCTGCCCTATTGAAAATGACCTCGACTTTATAAAGTTTAGAACATAAGGCCATATGACAATAAGACACAACGACAGAATTAGGCCAGTCAGCCAATTGAGTCTGCACTACAATTCCAACACAGTTTGGAAAATACTTCTGAAATTTTAAACCAAATAAATTGCTGGAATCAGTTAGTTCACAATACAATTTTATATAATTAAAAATTATAACTTTTCCTTATAAATATTAAGATATGGTTGGTTGATTGTAATCTACTGTAAATCCAAAACAATCACACAACCAGAAAGCTTGTTCATAAAATTTTCTGCTTAGATTTCTTAAAATGAATGTGATTATAGCAGAGCTAAAGTATAACTCAGTCGATATGTGTTAACTAAGCTGAACACACTTTCAGCCCTAACCAGTGACTGAAGGGTATAAATTTGTTACTGATTGATGTCTCTTGGATCTGCTTCAGTTCATCAAGCATTTGCACTTCTAGTTTAGCTGAAAAATATAGGAAGCTGAAGGATTTTGTCTTTGAAGTTTCTGCATTTACCAGTTGTTCACAAGCCCAAGTGCATGAGAGGGCACTCCTTTTCAGTTTCCTTTTGCAGTTCTTCCTGGGAGAATAAAAAGGAGCTTCCAAAGGAGGCCAAACAGGAAGAGGAAATGAGAAGAGCTCTCTGCAGAGGGCCATACCATCCAAGTTTATTGAAGAGCATTTCTCACTACACAAATTTTTGCGAAGAATTAAACATGAGGTGAACGTGCACTGAAATATGTTCACAGCTCCAACCAGTTTCAGAGAAAACAAGGGCTACCATACAATTGCATTTTAATAGTCAAGGCTTCTCCAATAGTTCCGGCTTCCCATTTAGAAAGCACCTCTTCAGCTGGATGACTCAAACTTGCCTACATTAAAATCTGTTTGGAAGATTTTTGTCTACTTGTTTAATCTAATAATTTTCTCCATAATTAACTGCTTTTGGATTCACTGCATTTAATGATGTTTATCTTTCTTTACTGTCAAACTTAGAAACATAGCTTTCTACCTTATTATCCAAACAGTTCATAAGTGTAGTGAATGCTTAAGTCCCCACACAGCTTGGCCACATCTTGCCCACACTTCTCCATTATTTGTACTCTGTCTTCTGTCATTTGCCCAATTTCCTGGTCAAGTCATGACACTTGCATGCGGTTCCATGATTCACAAAAACATAGAAGCAAAGGAAGTTTATAAAACAGGAAAAGGCTGAGTCAAAGAATGAGCTACCCAACCTCCAGCACAAGCAATGTATCCCTGCACATCATGCGCCTTCTAGTACATAGCTTTGCCTCCTGATTTTTGATTCCCTGCCAAGGAAATTCTCCATTTATCCTTCATAATATTATGCACCTCAATTAAAAATCCTCTCAGCCTCCTGTGTTTTAAAGAAAGTAGCCCTAGCTTATTTAGCTTTATCCTCATAAATGCAACCTTTCAGTTCTGGCAACATCCTTGTGAATCTGTTCTGTGTTCTCACCAGTGCAAAGACTTGCTTCCTTTAATGTATTGAACTACACTATAATAAAGCTAACTTCCATAACATTTCAACATTACCTTCTGCTGTTACATTCTTTGGCATGGGCAAAAAAGGAATGGTTTCTATGTTATTTTAATCCAGTTATTGACAGTTTATGAAGCAGTAAACATCTATAGTTATACTGCCAGCCTGTAAGAAAATCAGACGATAGTGCTAGACATGTTCTAAAAAGTTCCACAGTTTACTTAAACTTTGATGAACTTCGAAATGATGTAATTGTGTGAAATAACCTTTAAATGAAAGAAGCTTCTTAATTTAAAATAAATAAATGAGCTATTTAGCTTATAATAATTAAAAATAAATGAATTAATGTTTTTAATGAAATGGTAGATAAAGTAATGTCAAAATTATAATTGCTCTAGACATTCTTCCAGAATAATGACTTTGGTCTCTATTTTATGTAGGCTGAATAGCTTATATTCAAGAGTAGAGGTATTCAGTTGCTAATTATATAATAGGGTAACCCAGGGCAGTAACAATAGGAAGCTCTTTATGAACTAGATAGTGAGATGCTGATCTCCCTGTCCTATTTCCCAGTGTCAATATAAGTGTTGTAGAGTCAAAGGGGTACTCAAGGCTCATAATTTTCCAGTCAGCCCTAATTTAGGTATCAACCCAACCACTGGACACACAGAATTCAAATAAAAAAATATTAGAACCTGGCACATTTTTGTCAGATTGAGCACTGCTTTCTTAACTTTATAAATTCACCTATAAATCATACCAAGTACATTACAGAAATTTACCACTTACAACTATATTCAAAGAACCATTCACCTGCTCACTTAAAATTGTCAGAAAGTCTAGAAGACAACTTGCTCAAATTTTGTGGTCATGTTTTGACAAAGAAGTTGTCATTTTTCCTGTAATAAACAGAAGACAAGACCATAACACATAGGAGCAGAGTGAGGCCATTTGGCCCTTCGAGTCTGCTCCTCCATTCCATCATGGCTGATTTATTATCCCTCTGAACCCCATTCTCCTGCCTTCTCCTCTAACCTTTGACACTGCTGACTAATCAAGAACCTATTAGCTTCAGCTTTAAATATACCCAAAGACCAGGACTCCATAGTCATCTGTGAAATTAATTCCACAGATTCACCAGCCCCTGGCTAAAGAAATTCCACTGTTCTAAAGGGACATCCTTCTGTTCTGAGGGTGTGCCCTCTGGTCGTGGACTCCCCCACTATAGAAAAACCTTCTCCACATCCATTCTATCTAGGCCTTTCAATATTCAATAGGTTTCAATGAGATATCCCTCCCCACCCTCTCATTCTTCTAAACTTCACTCTTCTTAGTTGGAGAATCTTCTGGTAGCCATGTCTTGATGCACTGTTGTATTCTGGAAAAGCCTGGCAGTTCTTGTCAATCCATGTAAGAGAAAGAGGTTTCACTGTTGGGAGGTAACATCAGCAGACATGGGAGGACCCCAATGTAGGGAACATCTGTTGTTGCAGCTGTATAATTTAGCAAAGTGCTTGAATTTGGCTGAACAATTTTGAAGTTCACTGCTTGTGAGAAATTTATCCTTTCTGCAAACAAATCAATCATATTTAGTTGCAAAGCATCATGGGCCTCAGAAAGATGGAAGGTAAGTTTATTAAAACGTCTTGAAAATGTGAGAACACGTAAGATGAGACTGTTCTTACCTGGGCTTGTGCTTAATGGAATGTAGTTTAGACAGTTCTTTAATAAAGTTGTTCAGAATTATGTAGGGAGAAACTGTTACCACTGACAGAAGGATCAAAAGCAGAAGTATAGGCTTTTTTGAAAATTAGGAAGTAAAAGGAAGTCCATGTAATAATAGGTTTTTTTTGGCAAGCACTCCTCAAAAGATGTTTCAGAGGGGAAGTGGGTAAAAGCGAAGAGGAAGCATTTACAAGGCAAAGTGAAAGTGTGCAGGAATGGAACTTAATGGATCACACTCTCAGAAAGATGTCAGAATAAACTAAGGAATTTCACTCGATGCTTCATGGTCTGAACTTGCATTCCCCGTGGGAGGCACTAAATCCATATCAACAGTGATATGAGTCTGCTGTACACATGTATCTGAAATTCAGTACTGCTGAATTTGTTAGAATTAATTTCTGAGGGAGAGTTGAAGCTATTATCACTATTTAGCAAGTTTAGGTCTGCAAATGAATTTTGTAATTTTTTTTGATTCTATGAAGCCTTCATGTCAACATTAGGCTGATTGGAATGTTCTCCCCTTCCACTAGCAGTGGGTCACATGGTGGAACAACGGTTAGTATTAACACAGCTCACAGCTGTATTAACCCAAGTTCAATCCCGACTTCAAGTGTTGCCTTGGTACAGTCAGCAACTTCTCCCCATGAGTGCTCCAGTTTCATCCCACATCCCAAAGCTGAAAAGACACCTGTAAGTTATCCCTTAGTATAGGTGTGTGGCAGGAGAACCAAAGGGGAGCAGATGGGCACATGAAGGAAATTGAGTAGCAGGGAAATAAGTTGGGGGAGTAGGGTGTTGGACTGGGGGGAGCTGCTCTTTCAGGAGCCAATAGTGAGCTAAATGGAATCCACGCCATAGATCTGGGCAATCTACATGTGTCCTTTCTCATCCAAGTTGTTTTCATGGCAGTGGTGTTTACAGAGCTTGTAAACCTGCAGATGTGAGAACTATTTTGCAGTACTGAACAGGAGTATTAACTATAACTGGTACAGCCATAGAATCTGACAGGAATCCCAATCTAAACTCAGAGTGTGATTCACCTGCAGAGTTGCATGGGGTGATGAAATTGAGAAGTAATGTTAAACCAGAGAAAGTAGCTACTAACTCCATTATAGTCACCCTTAATAACTTAAATCAGGAAAGTACCCTTGCACTTTGACATTTATCCTAACATACACTTCAATTTGATTTTCTTTTGGTTTCTGATCTCTTTAGGTTAAAGCGAACACTACTTACTGATGGATGCTGCTATGGGCTAGTGGCAGCACTCAGTACAAACCAAAAAATAACCCATCTGGATTTAAGTGAAAACTCACTTACTGATTGTTCCCTAAGCAATATCAGCAGCTTGATTCTGACTTGCAGCAACCTGATGGTTATAAGGTGAGTTTGAAATCTATTTACTACTTCCATTTAATAACTGAAATCAGTTTAAATTGTTAAGATACTAGACAAAGGAACCATGTCAATGCGGCCAGTTATATTTTTGCATAGTGGAATTTTACTTCTAAAAACTCAAAGGAAATTGATATAAGGCCAACATTTCTAACACATAAGGCCATACCTTGTTGGGCAGTCTCATCACCAGGAGTCACCGTCTGTAAGGGTCAAGCACCAGCATTTATTTGGTTTGGATATGAACAACCTAATATTCAAACTCCCCAGCTTCTTCATTCACAGTTGACATCTTATTCACAGAAAAAGTGTGTCCCAAATCTCCCTTGAAATAAGGTGAAACAAGGAGTTTAGGCTTGATGTCTGTCATCACTGAATCGGACAGCTTTTATATATAGTCAGTGGCCACTCAGAGTTCTCCTGCACACCTGTTCATTAATGCAAATATCAAATCAGCCAATCATGTGGCAGCAACTCAATGCATAAAAGCATGTAGACCTGGTCAATAGATGAATTTTTTCTTCAGACCAAACATCAGAATGGGGAAGAAATGTGATCTAGGTGACTTTGACCATGGAACAATACTTGGTGCCAGGTGGAGTGGTTCGAGTATCACAGAAACTGCTGATCTCCTAGGATTTTCACATACAACTGTCTCTAGAGTTTACAGAGGATGATGCAAAAAAAAAACAGAAAACATCCAGTGAGTGACATTTCTGTTGGCAAAATATGTTTTGTTAATGAGAGAGGTCAAAGGAGAATGGTCAGACTGGTTCAAGCTGACAGGAAGGTGACTTTAACTCAAGTAACCAGTGTTACAACAGTGGTGTGCGGAAGAGCAAATTTGAATGCACAATACATCAAACCTTGAAAGAAATAGCTACAGCAGCAAAAGCCCACAAACATACACTCAGTGGCTACTTTATTATGTACAGAAAGTACCTAATAAAGTGGCCTCTGTGTCCATTGTAACAAATGCTTATGTTGATTAAAAATAACCATATGGATATCTCAGAGTCATAGATCTAGAAATTCCTTCACAGAACTCTAAAGACATAAAACCGTAAGACATAGGAGCCCATCGAGTCTGCTCCAGTATTCCATCATGACTGACATTATTCCCACAACCCCAGTCTGCTGCCTTCTCCCCGTAACCTCTGACACCCTTACCAACCAAGAACCTATCAATCTCCACTTTATTATACTCAATAACTTGGCTTCCAGAGACAGTTGTGGCAATCAGTTCACCACCCTATGGCTAAAGAATTTCATCCTCATATCTGTTCTAAGGAGACATCCTTCTATTCTGAGTTTGTGCCCTCTTGTCCAAGACTCCCCTACTGTAGCAAACATCCACTCTACCTAGGCCTTCCAATATTTGATAGGTTTCAATGAGATCGTCCCTCATTCTTCTAAACTCTAGTGAGTACAGGCCCAGAACTATCAAACACTTATCATGTTGTATGTTAACCCTTTCATTCCCAGAATAATCCTTGTGAACTTACTCTGGACCCTCTCAAATACAAACCACTTCTTTGCCCATTCCTCCAAACTGCAGGGTAAACTGTATCCTTATTATAGTCACTGCCTCCTTAAGGTTCTTTTACTTTAAGCTCCCTAATCATACCTGGTTTATTACACAGCACCCAATTCAGAATTTCCTTTCCCCTAGCTGACTCAACCACAAACCATCTTGTATGCATCCACAAATTCCCTCTCTTGGGATCCAGAACCAACATGATTTTCCCAAGCTTCCTGCATATTGAAATCCCTGATGACTATTGTAATATTGCCATTGTTACATGCCTTTTCTAATTCCTGTTGCAATTTGTATCCCACAACCAGGCTATTGTTCAGGGGCCTGTATGTTACTCTAATTGGGGTCTTTTTACCATTGCAGTTTCTTAACTCTACCCACAAGAATTCTATATCTTCTGATCCTATATCACCTCTTTCTAAGGATTTGATTTCAGTTTTTACCAAAAGAGCCACCTCCTCCCCTCTGCCTTCCTGCCTGTCCTTTTGAGACAAGGAGTATTCTTTGATGTTAAGCTCCCAACTATGATCATCTTTCAGCCATGTCTCAGTGATGCCCACTACATTGTACCAGCCCACCTGTGACTGTGCCACACGATCATCGATTATCTGTATACTGCATGCATTCAAATATAACACCTTCAGTCTTGCTTTCATCGCCATTTTCAATTTTGCCCCCATGATACCCTTCATCTCATCTCCCTGACTGCATTTGCCCTATCATCTGCCTGTCCTTCCTCACAGTCTCACTACACACTGCATCTACTTGTATACCAACTGCCCTATCCCCAGCCCTATCACACTGTTTCCCATACCCCTGCCAAATTAGTTTAAACCCTCCCCAATAGTTCCAGCAACCTGCCAATATGGCCCCCCTCATGTTCAGGTGTAACTTGGCCTTTTTGAGTAAGTCATACCCTCCCCATAAGAGATCCCAATGACCCTGAATTCTGATGCCCTGCATCACTTCCTCAGCCTCACATTCATTCGTCAGATCATTTTATAATTACCCTCACTGACGCATGGCACAGGCAGCAACCCGGAGATTACTACCCTGATGAGAACAATGGGGTACAGTTATAAACCTGTGTAACCATAATCCTAACATTGTCCCATTTCTGGGTGTTTTATTACCCTTGGAGAAAATTAACCTGAGTTTCTGTCCAAGCACGAGAGAATCTGCAGATGCACAAAATCAATGCAACACACGCAAAATGCTGGAGGAACTCAGAAGGCCAGACAACATTCAAGGAAAAGAGTAAACGGTTGATGTTTTGGGCCAAGTCCCCTCATTAGGGCTCAAAAAAGAGATGAGGAGTCAGATAAAGGGTCTCCACCCAAAACTTCAGCTGTTTACCCTTTTTCATAGATGCTGCCTGGCCTGCTGAGTTCCTCCAGCATTTTTGTGTGCGTTGCCGAGGTTTTTGTTGATATTCTTGTTTATCCTTCTTACCTTTGCCTTTGGAATTTATAATATTGACAATAGTATAGCAACAATATTAAAAATAGTGTAACAATGATATTGATAATAATGCGACAATGATATTTACAATAGTGTAACAATGATGTTAAAAATAGTGTAGCAATGACATCGACATTAGTGCAAAGATTATATTGACATTAATGCAACAATTATATTGACAATAGTGTGACAGTGATACTGACAATATTGTAACAATTATATTGACAACAGTGTTACAATGATACAGTATTGACAATAGTGTGACAATGATGCTGACAATACTGTAACAATGATAGTGACAATAGTGTGACAATGATATTGACGATAGTGCAACCAGCAACATTTGTTTTCAGTCATGTTAAACCAAAAATTGGTAATCCAGCTTTACACAGAACTCTAAGTTATTTTCAAATTCTCATTTTCATTCCAACATGTCTGTCCATGGCTTCCTCTACTGCTGTGATGAGGTCACACTCAGGTTGGAGGAGCAATACCTTCTATTCCAACTGGGTGGCCTCCAACCTGATGGCATGAACATCAATTTCTCAAAGTTCTGGTAATTGACCCCGCCCCTTCACCATTCCCCATTTCCATTTCCTTCTCTTACCTTATCTCCTTACCTGTCCATCACTTCCCTCTGGTGCTCCTCCCCTTTCCTTCGACCCTCTCCTATCAGATTCCCCCTTCTCCAGCCCATTATCTCTTTCACCTAATGACTTCCCAACTCTTTACTTCATCCCTCCCCATCTCCCGGTTTCACCTCTCACCTACTACCTTGTACTTTTCCTCCCCACCCCCTGCATTCCTTCTCTGCCTTCTCATCTCTTTTTTTGAGTCCTGATGAAGGGCCTTAGCCCAAAATGTTAGCTGTTTGCTGTTTTCCATAGATCCTGCCTGTGCTGCTGAATTCCTTCAGCATTTTGTATGTATTACTTTGATTTCAGCATCTGCAGATTTTCTCTTGTTTATTCTTCCAGCTCAATTCTCCTGAAACTGTGAAACTTAAACTGTGATCTCCTGTGTATCAAACATAGATTCACACATATGCATGAACTGTGTTGTCCATGGAAGTCAAAGTCATGTTTACACTTAACTTCCAGCATGAGGGTATCCCTGGCAACAGCCACTATCTCTCCGACATCTCACAGTTTTCTTCACCCAGGTGCACTGCAAGGTTACCCACTCGTTCTCACACAGAGTATGACACAACCACCTTTCATCCAGCGGTGAGAACAAGTAGAGAAGACATGGGGATGTGTGCATATTGCAACGTGCACAAACTTGCTGGCATGGAAAGTCTGCTCTCCTGTAGTACTAGTCCACTTAGAGTCCTCACTAGCATCATGTCCAGATTATCTCCATGTCTCTCCTGCAGGCACTGTTCTTCATCAGTCTGTCCCTGTTTCCCTGACCTCTGCGAACAATCTGTTATCCCCCTCTTAATATGCAGCACTTATTTGTAAAGTAGCAACTCTCCACTGTAGCTGGAAGAGTGCTACCTGTATTTCAGAATGACACTTTAAGATCTAGCTACAAGTGTCACTCAGGAGGTAAGAAGCTCAGGACTTGAAAAGTATGCTATTTAGAGAATGACCTGGTGGAGAAACACAGCAATGCTCCTCTGTAACTTTATAATTGAAGATCATGATCTTTATTGAACTTTCACAAACAGCTTTAAGGTCATCCATAATAATATTAAAAGCTAATGAATCCAACTTAATGTTTGTAGATTTAGAGTGGAGTGTAGAATGAGTAGATGCAAATGTGTTATTTCCTTCCAAAATATACAGTTCATCAGTTTCTTGCAATATTTCTGTTTGGTGTAGGCTAGAGGAAAACCAGTTCACTACAAATGGCCAGATAGCCATAAAGAAGCTGAATCTGAAGAAACCGGATGTTGAGATTTTTGTAGACAGAGATGTAAAATATTTTGGAACATTTCTTTAAGTTATGATCTTTTTGTATCCTTAGTAATTATTTCAATAATTCCTTTATGTTTGAAAACATCTTGGGTGTATTTCATGATTACGGACTAGTGCTGAAACATTTGAATGGAACAGATTCCACAGCCTGACACGTCTATACAGAATTGGCACCAACAATCTCATCCAGTTAGAACAGATTTTCTAATACCTTGTATATCATCAGCTGAAATAGCAGAGCTGACATTTCAGCATCATTGTTCTATGCTACGTACTTGTGCCACCTCATTTTATGATTAATGATATTTACTGTTTGCTAGATTTTATGTAAATCATTAACAGATTATATACTGCATATGTAGATTTATCATATAAATATCTCATGATTTTAATGAAAGAAAATGAACCTTGAAATTCATTCACACTGGCAATCAGGAGTGGCAAAAGAGCCTGAATTGCAATCATCAATTCACATGTGGAAAACAGAAAAGTTTTAATCTTAAGAAGTCTTATAACACAAAAAAGTGAACACTATTGTCCATAATGTTGTTGGGGAATGTTTTTTTTCTGATAAGCAATCGCTTTTAACTTGATGGCTGAATAAGAGTAGAAATAGCACGGAAGAAAAGATCATCTTGGCTGAAACCAGGCACCGGGCCTATGTCATTCACTATGCCTGAGGTCACAAGTGAGCAGTAGTTATGATTTGATATCTTTTTTCTATATTTGATAAAGATATCACTTTGCTGATGGGAACCACAAAGAGTGGTGAATGCTTCCTGCCATCCTTCATAACATTGGCCGGCCTGTGTAGGTGAAAGTCCATCTCCTCCCCACAAGGGGTCATGATTGTTACCTTCTGTATAGATCCTATGACAGACACTTAAGGCCAGTGAGACTTCAAGCAATGTTGCCTCTGTTTGTAAGTATAGGTGTCAATGGTATTCCTTTGGAATCAAGTTGAAACACAAAAGATGCTGATGACCCTCTGTGGGTATAATATCCACTTCTTGTTCCTTCTTGTTCTAATTTCCTTTAATGCTCTCCCTCCCCCACTACATCTAAAATCTTGGTAATGATTTATCTGATGATTTTGATCTATTGATTTCTAAAAAATGTCGATGCAGATTCTTCAATTTGTAAATGATTCTTTAAGAAGGACCAATGTCACAAAACTTGCACCCAATCATTGTATTTTCTGTTATAATAACCATGAAATTTATCATAGATGCAAGATTTCTGTTAGTTAACAACATTTCTCTTTTGTTATAATGCAGCTAATAATGACAATCAGCTGATTTCAGGTGAACTTTATTAAATTTGTGAATTCTCTTTGTTGTTATTTCTTGTTGGTATAGTGGGTAATTGTGTTCTAACTGCAGCAGAACGTTTATGAACTGCAGAGTAAGGTTTAGCTAAAGATTGGATACCTTGATATTTGATTGGTTTCAATTGTTTGCACCAATTACTTAGAAAAGCATCCCAGTTTGTAGCACTAACCATGGTATATAGCGGGGCAGTACATTTTACTTTGTTTCTAAAATGTAGTAACCTTCTCTTGTATTATAACCGTGCTAATAATTCTTCAACAAAAATGTTCCATCATCTGCAAATCAACCAGATCACGTACGGGAGATATACAAAGATTTTCAAATCCCTCTCGGATCATTTGATAAGCTGAAATAAAACCGCAAGAGTAGCTTCTATATGTGGCATGATATTGGGGTACTAACGTGTAACTGTAATTGATTTTTTTTTTCCGTGAACGGTATGTGGAATTCAACTTACATACAGACTTGGTGTCAGACATGCACAGTCACCTGACAACATTTCAGAGAGTACTTAGAGAGATGCAGTTTTAAAGAATTAAATAATGAAAGTCTAGTTGCAACCTCTGTTCCCACAAAGATAACTTTACAGTTATGGTACATTTACAATGCAGCAGAAACCTCACTGGGTTTGACATTTGTCCTATTGCATTCTTCATTTGATTATTGTTCTGATTATAATGTACTTTTGGCATCCATTCTTCCACAATGGAAAAACCTGCGTGCAGAACACTTAAATCTATTTTAATCTCCCTAACAAGAAAAGGACATTTAATACAAAACTAGGCGCAAGGGAAATACTTGAAGTAACCTAGTGGGAAAAGTTGTCCATATTTTGGAGCTCAATTCAGAGTCAAGAAACAAATGACACCAACAATAAAATGTCGAAGATTTTGGAATTACCTCATGCTTCTGGCCAATAAAGTAATCTCAGGATGTTTGACTGAACCCATCTACAGAAATATAATCTATATCCATGGAAACAAAAGAGAAGGTATAAAAGGAAATGAATTAGTAGTAGGGATAGACAAGAAAAAGTCATGAATTGCCTTTCCTTTCCCAATATGTATTGTCTTCTTCTTTCTCGATAGCCCAACAGGATCAAGACAAATTCATTTTCAGTTTACTTTTGAGGTGTGGGCAATGCCTTTCACACACACACACATGCACACTCAAACCCAGTTAACTGATTCAGAAGAATACTGTGCTGCATGTAATACAACTTCCCTCCCTCTTCCATAGCTCCCTTCCTATCCACCAAGCCAATCCTCATTTCCTTCCCTTCTTTTGTAAAAACTCTAACACCTTTCCCCCGAGTTCCCCTTCTCTTTCACTAACCTCCTTCCTTCCCACCTCCTTCTCTCTGCTGTTTCCTCACAGTTCTGCTCTCTCCCCTTTCCTAACCTCACCTATTCCCCCTGCCCTGCCCTAGCCATTTTAAACTGTTGGTTGCTTGCCCTGTCCTAAAGTGAAGCTGCCAATCCTTTGAGATGCTGTTACTTTGTTATGAGTGCCAACGGGTAGTGTCAATAGATCGGTGATATATTTTAGGATGAAAAATGATCCTTTTCATTTTCCAACATACTATTTAACTCCACGTTCTTAGAAAGGTACTCTATGTTCCTAAGTCTACAAATGACCCTTGTGATTTCTAAGTATAAGGGTTCGTAGCAAACTCGAGTACTGGAATCACAGAGACTGCAGTAGCTCAAACAAAATGAAGATTTATTACAGAAGTTAACCAGCAGAACTAACAAGAGCTCATGCAAACTCTGCAGAATCATGAAGAACTGAAATCACTCACGATACTCAGAAGATCTCAGTCTGCGTTTCACCAGACAAGGATCCATAACAACCGAGCAAACAGAAGTTGGAGTGCCCACATGAAATGCATCCTGGAGCACGTAGGAATTCAGGGCCAATCAGGCAACATAGGGGTCCGGTTGAAGCAATAATCCCCAAAGTCAATAACTACAATGCATGAAATTGAAAATACAGTGCTA
This sequence comes from Hypanus sabinus, assembly GCF_030144855.1. Taxonomy (NCBI): domain Eukaryota; kingdom Metazoa; phylum Chordata; class Chondrichthyes; order Myliobatiformes; family Dasyatidae; genus Hypanus; species Hypanus sabinus. The sequence continues at coordinate 39,226,071 of NC_082707.1, forward strand.
ATTAAATTATCCCAAATTGAATAAAGGTGATAAGTACTAAGAGAGTTTAACAATCCCCCCCCCCCCGAAGCCAAATAAGATTCCTACAAAACAAAGTGAAAAACCAGAGCGAGTACAAAGACAAGCAACTAAATATAAAACGTAACTAATCCAAGGAACACTGTACACCCACAAGGTTACACTGAGCAATTACAATCCACATACTAACTACTTTGAGTCAGTGGACTGGGCCACGTTCAAGCACTCATCTGTGGATCTGAATGACTACACCAAGATTGCAATCAACCATATTAAGACAACTGTAGATTAATGTGACTCCACAAGATTTTTCAGGGTTTTCCCCAATCAGAAGCCCTGGATGAACCATGAAATCTGAAATTTACTGAGGGCTAGATCAGAGGCATTCAAGTTCAGAGACCAAGGATGCTACATGAGGTGCAGGTATGATAGCAATCTCAAAGGTTCAAATGTTCATTTTATTGTCAATAAATCTCTGATATTTGACTTCTCCAGAAGTCAAAAAACCAAGGGAGAAGTTGAAATAAAAGACATATCCTCCCCTCCCAGCAAGAAAAAGGAAAAGAAACAACCCCCCCCCCACGCTCTCCCTCACACAAAAAATTAACAGATTGCCCACGTGGTAAACAGTAGCTAGAACATTGAAAACCCCAAACCCCTAACGCTGTCCCTCGCAAAACACGAAAAACTGGAGAAGACCAATATAAAGTATAGTAATATAATCACCATAAATCTCAAAATATTGAAAACATCTTCCCATCAGCATTGAAGGAGACCGGTCACATGAACTCAGACTTTCTGTGAAAAGGGACTGCCACGCTGGGTCTAGGGTTGCTCTTGATCCCTCACCCTGTCTCTGGTCTTCTGCATGAGACATCTCCGAACACTACAGAGCACCAGATCATTCGATCGAATTCCAAACTGCACCTCACAGGTTCCAGCAGTCTCTGTAACACAATCAAGACAAAAAGAATAAACAGCTCCAATACCATATGGAAGTTCATTGACAACACCACTGTTGTGGGCTGAATCGAAGATGGTGATAAATCAGCATATAGGAGGGAGATTGAAAGATTGGGGGAGTGGTGTAAAGAAGCGTAAAGGGGCAAGCCAGTGAGAGATGTGACCAGGAGCGGGAGGGGATGGAGAAGACCCTGGGGAGGAGAATTGGAATCTTTGGAATGGGAACAAGCATCACAGGCTTGGACAAAGGACTTGTCATCTCTATTCATACCAGGCCATCAATAACATCTTTTTATGAATTCTCAGGTGCATGAAATTCCAGGGTAGGTTATTATCTCAGATACGTGCCACCATTTGAGAGGACCTCCGACCTAAGTTCAGGTGGCACAAAAAGGCGACTTGGGGGAACATTACTGGGAACTAGATTACTCCCCTCGAGTGCTTGCCTAACTTGGGAATCAACGTCTCAAGTGATAGGATCCAAAAGGTTATTCTCCCAAATTATCAATAACAACTAAGGCCTATCTATCAAATCAGAGGGGGGGCAGCAAGTTGCCTAGACAGGGTATCAGGCTTTAGATGCTTGGAACCTGTTCGATAAGTAATGACAAAGTTAAAACAGTTAAAAAATAATGCCCAATGGGCTTGCTGTGAGTTAGGTCCCTTGGCATTCTGGATATAAGCTAAATTCGTATGATCCGTCCAAACTATAAACAAATGCTCCACCCCTTCCAACCAGTGCCGTCACTCTTCTAAGGCCAGTTGAACAGCCAACTCCTGGTTACCAATATCATAATTGAATTCAGCTGGTGACAACTGTTTCACGCAGTAAGCACAGAGATGCCATTTTTTATAATCAGTGGTGGAATGTTTAAACAAGACTACCCCTGCTCCAATGTTGGAAGCGTCAATTGTTTTGTCACTGCTACCATATTGCAACCACCCAACCCTGAAGAGCAGATCAGGGGAGGCTGGGGAGGAGCAGGGCTGGGTGGTTACAATATGGGGGCAGTGACAAAACAATTCTTAAGATCATTAAAGGCTAACTCCACCTCTGCCATCCACAGAAACAATGCCAACTTTGTCTTGGTAAGATTGATCATGGGAGCAGCCATGGAGCTTAATAAATCTTCTGTAAAAGTTAGCAAACCCCAAGGATCTCTGAATCTGCTTGACAGAAGTGGGAATGGGCCAGTCCCGAATGAGGTCCATTAAAAGGAGACTTTAGGAACATGAAATTTGCACTTCTCTGGCTTGACAAATAACTTATTATCTAATAAACACTGAAGGTCCTGACGAACATGGGAGATATGTTCCTCATAAGAATTTGAATAAAATCAAAATGCTGGGACAGTAGCAAGCCCAAGAGGCATAACTAAGTATTCATATTGCCTGGTGAGCATACTGAATGGCATCTTCCATTCATCACCCTGACGAATCCAAATTCAACTGTAGGCATGCCTGAGATCCAACGTAGTGAAAACTTTGGCTCCTTGCAGTAAACCAAAGGCTGAGTTCATTAATGGTAAGGGGTAACTAGTTTTAATGGTAATCTTGTTAAGATCCTGATAATCAATACAGGGTCAGGCTACCATCCTTCTTTGTGACAAAGAAAACTCCACCTTTGCAGAAGGAGGTGAGGGTCTGATGAACCCAACTATTGATGCTTCTTTAAGGTAACTGTCTATAGTCCATCTCTGAGGACCAGATAGGGTTCCCTCAGAAAGGGCAGGAACCAGTCCATAACTCAATTGTGCAATCATAATAATGATGGGTTGGCAGCGAGGTAGCTCTTTTCTTGCTAAAAATGTTTAGGAGGTCTGAGTATTCAGGAGGGACTTTCTTAATCTCATTAATAACTTCTAACTCAGGAAGCGTGGACACAGGTTCAGGGATTTTCATTTTGATCTCGGGCAATTGGGAGACATACTCATGATTCTAGGAAACCAATAAAAAGCAAATACTTTGGCAATTAGAGGACCAACCAGTAATAACCCCTCATAGATATCCAAGAATAAAAGGGATCTCTGTCAAATTAATTAAGTGGAACTTCAATGTTTCGCAGTGATTTCCAAAGCGAAAGCCTAACAGTCTGGAAATGTAACAAGCCTTAGCCATTCAAGAGGCCTACCATCCAGTACAATGGCAGCAAGGAGAAAGGGACCCTCATTTGTTGTGCCACCCCTAAATCTAAAAAGTTACCCACTGAACCAAGGGTCAACAAACACGTGAATGGGAAACTCCTTTCGACTGCATATCAAACAAGAGGGTAGGTGTAACCGCGTGTAAGTACCTATGGGAGAGGCCAAGGGACCATCACAGATCTCCCCTCACTGGGTGGCCCCCAGGAGTTTCCCAGCCTCTTGGGGCACATGGCCAGATAATGCCCTAGTTCCCCTCAGTACAAAGAATGTCTCTCTTTAAATTTTGTGTTGTGTTCGATCAGCAACCGAGAGATGTGCCCTGCCCAACTGCTTGGGTTCCATGGCATCCAGCAAGTGGGTCACTGAAGGATCTATAGGAGGAAATGGGTGGATGAGCGTCAGTAGGATAGAAGCTGGGGAGCTGCTGGCACTACTCTCACTGCCTTTCTGACAGACAGATGTCCAGACAAGTGGCTAAATTGATTAAAGTCTGGTACAGGATCATGAGCTGCCAGTTCATCTTTAAGACTGTTCTTTCGAACATGGCCATCAGAGCTTTACCACTCCCCACTCTCAAGAGCCAAAGTTCTGAACTCAACTGAGCAGTCCACCCTGTCTCGTAGCCACCTGCTCCCAACCATGGGGTGATTAGGGCACTGATAAATGGATTAATAAAGGAGCATTTGGGATCATCTCTCTCAAACTTAGGTGTTGTCCATTCCAGAGCTTTACTGGAGAGGAAGGTAATAATGCAAGCCATTTTATTTCATTCAGTAGGAAACTTGTGCATCATCATTTTGGACACCAGAGAACATTGGGTTATAAACCCCCAGTACAACTCAGGACTCCTGTTAAAGAGCCCCAGAGTAGGCAGATTTAGGCAGCTATCGGCATTTTCCCCCGAGTACATGGCATACCTGATTCCTGGGCTTTTACATTTCCCTTGATGGCAGAGAGAGACGCGGTCCTTTCCCGCAGCTGACCGCGGCACTCTGCTTTGCCAGATCTGGTTGGACGCCAAATCCTGCTCAGGTCACCTTTCTGAACCGGGTCGAGATGAAGGGTCGCAAGCACACTCAAGTGCAGGGATCACAGAGACGTCGGCAACTCAAGCAAAATAGATTTAATACGGACATTAACCAGCCAAACTAACAAGAGCTCACGCAAACTATATTGAATCTTGAAGAGCTGAAATCACTCACATTAAACCGAAGAACTTGGTCTGAGCTTCACCAGATGAGAATCCACAACAACTGAGACAAGAGAAGTTGGCGTGTTGCACCCCCTCAAAATACACCCTGGAGCACTTAGAAGTTCAGGACTGATCAGACAATGTAAGTGTCCAGATGAAGCAATGGTCCCCTGGGCAACTACTATAAAGGAAGATATTGAAATACCGTGCTAATAAAATTACCTCAAATCGAATAAAAGTGATAAATAGAAAGAGAGTTAACAAACCCCATGACACGCAATGAGACATCTGCAGAGCTTCATAACCAGAGCTAGTCCAAAGACCAATGATTAGTCATAAAGGGTAAAACAATCCAAGGAATTCTGCATGAGGTGACACTGAGAAAATACAGTCCACATACTAACTGAAAAAGATTACCCTGGTTGTGACACCAAGCCTAAGATGAAAAGGCTTTTCTCCAAGTGAGGAACTTCAGGGGGTATAAAGTACATCTGAGCTGTGAATGTTCAGGATTAAACTAGAAAATGCTACAAATATTCAACACTGCAAGTCTTCTTTTATTTTAGAATTCCAGTATTTCCAATTTTATTGAGTTTCAATGAATTTCTATGTCTTCCCTACCATGTCTGTCAACTTTGTAAAGGTTCTGGTCCTCATTCTGAATGAATTTCTGTTTATCTTTTGTACCTTGCCTGAACTGCAGAGTGAGTCCAACATGTGTTTTACTCCTTTTCAGATTTCCAGCATTTTGTTGCTTTTTTGATTTTTTTAGTTACTCACGTACAGGCTTTGTGCATTTCAGCACTGTGTCCTTTGTCCCCTTCAAACTGCATTCTATCTGGTTGAGACTAAAATTCTGGTTTGTGTTGGTTGTCATCATATCCGACGATGACAGAAATTTCTGTTGGAAGGTTTTTAAAATGGAAAAGCTGTTGCACAGGGGCATCTCCACTCCCTCGATCTCAGATGTCCAGATCCAGAGATATGAGTAGTCGTCAAAACTGAGACCTTCCTTGGTTGCTGAGGATGACCGTGACCTCTTCAGTGCCTTCGCTCTCCAGAAAGTGTTGCTGCATCACTTTTGTGGCCATTCGATCTCAATGTTGTTCTCGTCCGCCCAGTCCACTGGGGCTGACCTTGCTTGCTAGGACAGGCATGTCCCTATCTCACTAGAGGTATGAGGCCCACTGGCTACTCTCGCCTGGTTTAGCCCACCATCTGAAGCGGTGTACCAGGGTTTGCATGCAAACAGCTACTTGGAGCCATAGGCAAGAGCTGAGTGTCCGGTGAGGACCAAAGGTGCAAGAACAGCCCAGAATGGACACAACAAGCTCCTTCCACAGAGCTGCTACCCCTCCCTGGAGATCCTATACATCCCGCTGGTTTGTAATGTGGGTCTAAACCCCAGTGGCAATTTGGTTGGAATTGCTTAAATTAAAGTTCCTTACAAATGCTAGAGAGAGAGCACAGCATGATAGAATAGTGCTTAGTGTAACAGTATTACTGCACCAGCAACCTGGTTTCATCCCGCCCCCACTTCCACTGTTCTCCCCATGACCATGTGGGTTTCCTCCAGGTTCTCCAATTTCCTCCCACATTCCGAAGACATGTGGTTAGGAGGGTAATCGGGTGTAATTGGGAGATATGGACTCAATAGTCCAGATGAGCCTGTTACCACGCTGCATCTTGAAATAATAACAAAAGGTGAGTGACAGCTGTGTAACATGTAACTGGATTAGATTACATCCTGGGGTTTAATAAATAACAATCTATTAATTGACTATAGTGGATTCCCTCAGACATTCAGTTATGTCCAACAATATCCAGAATACTTGAGCACAACTTCATGGTCAGCACCAAAGCAGCTGAGTTCCTCTGGTTGCAAATCCTGTCAGTCAGAGTGGGCAGAACAGGCCAGGCCCACAAAATTGGTGCTTAAATAGCTTGAGATATGCAGCCCTGCTGAAATGGTGATGATTCCTTTCCTCCCACAGATGCTGCTCGGCCCACTAATTTCTTCCAGCAGATTATTTGATTGCATCATTTTCTATTATCTTCCAGTTCTTGTTTTCTGATTGGTCTTTGGTGCCCTTGGAATCCCCTGCTGCTGTTAGTCAATCTCACATTTCAGTGATAAATTTGAATTATAAGACCATAAGACATAGGAGCAGAATTAAACCATTTGGTCCATTGATCATTTCTTCCCCTCCTCAGCCCCATTCCCCAGCCTTCTCCCCCTTACCTTTGATGACATGTCCAATCAAGAACCTATCAAACTCTGTCTTAAATACACCCAACGGTTTGGCCTCCACAGCTGCCTATGGTAACAAATTCCACAAATTCATCACCCTCTGGCGAAAGAAATTCTTATGCATCTCTTTTTTAAATGAACACCGCTATATCCTGAGGCTGACACCATGGGACACATCCTTTCCACATCTACTCTGTCTAGGTCTTTCAACATTCGAAAGGTTTCAACAAGCACCTCCTTCATCCTTCTAAGTTCCAGCAAGTACAGACCCAGAGCTATCAAATGTTCTTTAAAAGACCTATTGTATCCACTTTCACCGCTGCCGCTGGCAGTGCATTCCACACACCCACCACTCTCTGTGTAAAAAAGTTACCCCTGACATCCCCTTGGTACTTATTTCCAAGCACCTTAAAACTATGCCCCCTCACGTTAGCCATTTCAGCCCTGGGAAAAAGCCTCTGGCTATCCAAACGATCAATGCCCCAGTGTTCTGCACAAGGATCCCAAGTTCCTCTGCATTCTTAGATTTTGGATTTTCTCCCCATTTAGAAAATAGTCTGCACATTTATTTCTACTACCAAGGTGCATGACCATGCATTTGCCAACATTGTACTGGGGTTGCACTTACTTTGCTTTGAGGTTTGTTGGTTTTCTAAGCAGACAAAAGTTAGGCCAAATTGTTATCTTCGATGTCTGAAAGATCACACCTCTTGTAATATTACACCATAGATAAACACACCACCGAAATGCAAAATCAACTAACCCGGAAAGTAGCACAGAAAAATTCCAAAGGTGGGTGGAACACTAATCTAGGCTGAAAGTGGTTAGAAATTAAGTCTTTTAAGACAGATTCCTCAGACTGTAAACTTGTTTTGTATGAAGGAACAACAGAGAATACAATAACATGGCAGCTGCAGCAAAGTGGATTTACACTCTTGTGCTTTTAAGTGACTTAATCGATGGACAGATTACAACAGGTAAACAACTTTGCTACCATTATTTGTATAATCATCAGGGGGATAAAATGCAAGAAATTGAATTACTCATAAAGCAGTAATATCCAGCAGACAGTTTTTCTGGTCATTAAATGTAGATAAATCAGAAGTGCATTCTATTTAGTTTCTGGTAAACTGTGTGACTGCTTGTAAGGAGTTAGCTATTACTGTGATTACAAGCTAACCGCAACATAACTCGACAATACATGGGGAATAACGATGAAAAGGCCAATTCCAATTCATAAACACATCTAGGGAGAAAATGGTTCAGGTAAACTCAAACATAAAAATTTGAATGTCCCTTTAAGATAAAGTAGGACTGTTACTTGTACGAACACAGACACAATCATGCACATTTACCATTCGCCAGGATGCAATAATTTAATTCACACCAGTGTAAACTTAGATCGAAATTGTATTGACAAAATATTTTAAACTATAACAAACACATAATACTATATAATACAAAATAAAAAGGGTCCATAATATGTATAAAAATATCAGTCTTTAATGTACATGTAATTATTAGAGCTCATTGTTGTGTAATCAATCTAGTTTGCTTCAATTTTATTTACTCACGGTACTGAAATGATTTTGTGCTGAAGAACCCGTCACAGGGAAAAATACATTGACGCAACATCCAAGGATAAAAGCTATCTGTACAGTTTCCCTGAGACCATTACCTGCATGAGGATTTTCCAACAGCAGTATCTGACCTAACAAATGGGTTCCGTGAGCATTTCACCATGTTCTTCTGCTGTCCTTTCATTGTCCATTTCCATATTCCTTCTTTTTTTCTTCTTCAGTCCTGCACTATTTCCAGAAAATGGCTTCCCATTCTTTTTCCTATGCCCTCTCTAGAAAGTGAACCAAACAAACATAACTTTTCAGTCAAGTGAATTATTATTTTAAACAGCAAAAATGAAATAATCGATGTATCATGTAAGAAAAGGGACACTTCGTCATAGAATCGTAGAGCTGTACAGCACAGAAACAGGACTTTCAGCACATCAAATCCACGCTGAACCCATTTCAACTGCCTGCTGCCATTGACCATACTCCTACAATCCATGTACCGATCCAAACTTCTCTAAAACATTGAAATCGGGCTTGCATGCACCACTTGTGCAGGCAGCTCATTCCACACTCACATGACCCTCTGAGTGAAGAAGCTTCCCTTCATGGTCCCCTTAAACTCCTCACCTTTCACCCTGAACCCATCAACTCTGGATGTAGTCACACCCAAACTCAGTAGAAAAAGCCTGCTGCACTTACCCCTCATAAATTTGTATACCTCTATAAAATTTCCTCTCGGTTTTCTACATTCTAACCTATTCAATCTTTCCTTATAACTCAGGTCCTCCAGAGCCATCAACACCCTTGTAAATGTTCTCTGTAACTCGTTCAACCTTATTTACATCTTTCCTGTACCAAAACTGCAACATCTCAACAATATCTTATATGACTTCAACATAACATCCCTTCTCCTTTACTCAAGATATGAAGCCCAAAGCTTCCTTTACGGCTCTGTTGACCTGTGACATGACTTTCAATGAAGTTAGGATAGGACCTGTATTCCCAGGTCCCTTTGTTCTATCACACACTTCAGTGCCCTTATCGTTCACTGTGTATGACCTACTTGGTTGGTCCTTCCAAAGTGCAAAATCTCGCACTTGTCTGCATTAAATTACATCTGCCATTTTTCAGCCCATTTTTCCAGCTGATGCAAATCACTCTGTAAGCTATGATAGTCTTTCTCACTGTCCATCACACCCACAATCTTGGTGTCACCCGCAGATTTGCTAATCTAATTATCATCCAGATTATAGACAATAGACAATAGGTGCAGAAGTAGACCATTCGGCCCCTCGAGTCTGCGCCACCATTCTGAGATCATGGCTGATCATTCACTATCAATACCCAGTCCCTGCCTTGTCCCCATATCCCTTGATTCCCCTATCCATCGGATATCTATCCAGCTCCTTCTTGAAAGCATCCAGAGAATTGGCCTCCACCATCTTCCGAGGCAGTGCATTCCACACCTCCACAACTCTCTGGGAGAAGAAGCTCTTCCTCAACTCTGGTTTAAATAACTGACCTCTTATTCTCAATCCATGCCCTCTGGTACTGGACTCTCACAACATCTGGAACATATTTCCTGCCTCAATCCTATCAAATCCTTTAATTATCTTAAACGTTTCAATCAGATCTCCTCTCAATCTCAATTCCAGCGTGTACAAGCCCAATCTCTCCAATCTCTCTGCATAAGACAGCCCTGCCATCCCAGGAATCAACCTAGTGAATCTACGCTGCACCTCCTCAATTGCCAGAATGTCCTTCCTTAAACCTGGAGACCAAAACTGTACACAATATTCCAGGTGTGGTCTCACCAGGGCCCTGTACAAATGCAAAAGGACATCCTTGCTCTTGTATTCAATTCCCCTTGTAACAAAGGCCAACATTCCATTTGCCCTCTTCACTGCCTGTTTCACTTGCTCATTCACCTTCTTTGACTGGTGAACTAGGACTCCTAGGTCTCTTTGCATTTCTCCCTTACCTAACTCTACACCGTTCAGACAATACTCTGCCCTATTGTTCCTGCTTCCAAAGTGGATAACTTCACATTTATTCACATTGAATGACATCTGTCAAGTATCTGCCCACTCACTCAGCCTATCCAAGTCTCCCTGTATTCTCCTAACGTCCTCTTCGCATGTCACACTGCCACCCAGTTTATTATCGTCAGCAAACTTGCTGATATAGTTTTCAATGCCCTCATCTAAATCATTGACATAAATCGTAAAGAGCTGTGGTTCAAATACAGAGCCCTGTGGTACCCCACTAGTCACCTCCAGCCAGTCCGAGAAACACCCATTCACTGCTACCCTTTGCTTTCTATCTGCCAACCAGTTTTCTATCCATGTTGAAACCCTGCCCCCAATGCCATGAGCTCTGATTTTACTCACCAATCTCCTATGTGGCACCTTATCGAATGCCTTATGAAAATCTAGGTACACAACATCCACTAGCTTACCCTCGTCTAACATCCTTGTTACACCCTCAAAAAACACCAACAGATTAGTCAAGCATGATTTTCCCTTGGTAAATCCATGCTGGCTCGGCCTAATCCTATTTCTGCCATCTAGATGTGCCACTATTTCGTCCTTAATAATGGACTCAAGCATCTTCCCCACGACTGACGTTAGGCTAACAGGGCAATAGTTCTCCGTTTTCTCCTTCCCTCCCTTCTTGAAAAGTGGGACAACATTAGCCACTCTCCAATCTTCAGGAACTGATCTTGAATCTAAGGAACATTGGAAAATGATTACCAATGCATCCGCAATTTCCTCAGCCACCTCTTTTAGAACCCTCGGATGCAGACCATCTGGACCCGGGGATTTATTAGCCTTCAGTCCTACCAGTCTACTCATCACAGTTTCTTTCCGAATGTCAATCTGTCTCAATTCCTCTGATATCTTATGACCCTGGCCCATCCATACAACTGGGAGATTGCTTGTGTCCTCCCTGGTGAAGACAGATCTAAAGTACGCATTAAATTCTGTTGCCATTTCCCTGTTTCCCATAACAATTTCTCCCAATTCATTCTTCAAGGGGCCAACATTGTTCTTAACTATCTTCTTTCTCTTCACATAGCTAAAAAAGCTTTTGCTATCCCCTTTTATATTCCTGGCTAGACTGAGCTCATACCTGATTTTTTCTCTCCGTATTGCTTTTTTAGTTAAGATCTGCTGTTCCTTAAAACTTTCCCAGTCATCTGTATTCCCACTCATCTTAGCCCTGTCATACTTCTTTTTCTTTAATGCTATACAATCTCTGACTTCCTTTGTCAACCACTGTGGCCCCTTCCCCCTCTTTGAATCCTTCCTTCTCATTGGAATGAACTGCTTTTGCATCTTTTGTATTATCCCCAAGAATATCTGCCACTGCTGATCCACTGTCTTTCCTGCCAGGGCATCCACCCATTTAACTTTGGCCAGCTCTTCCCTCATGGCTCCGTAGTCTCCTTTATTTAATTGCAACACTGACACCTCTGATCTGCCCTTATCCCTCTCAAATTGTAGATAAAAACTTATCATGTTATGATCACTACTTCCTAATGGCTCCTTTACTTCAAGATCACTTATCAATTCCTGTTCATTACACATCACCAAGTCCAAAATAGCCTCGTTCCTGGTTGGCTCAAGCACAAGCTGTTCCAAAAATACATCCCTTAGACACTCCACAAACTCCCTATCCTGGGGTCCAGCACCTACCTGATTCTCCCAGTTCACCTGCATGTTGAAATCTCCCATAACGACTGCATTACCTTTAGCACATGCCAATGTTAACTCCCTAATCAACTTGTACCCAATATCCACGCTACTGTTTGGGGGCCTGTACACAACACCCATTAGGGTCTTTTTACCCTTACTGTTCCTCAGCTCAATCCACACAGACTCTACTTCCCCTGTTCCCAAGTCACCTCTTGCTAAGGACTGAATCTCATTCCTCACCAACAGGGCCACCCCACCCCCTCTTCCCATATTTCTACGATAGCACGTATACCCTGGTACACTCAATTCCCAGGCCTGATCCCCTTGCAGCCATGTCTCCGTTATCCCAACAATATCGTAGTTCCCCATTTTCATCTGAGCTTCAAGCTCATCTGTCTTATTTCTGACACTACGCACATTCAAGTATAGAATTCTTAGCCCATTCCTCCTCTCTTTGCTTAAAACACTGTCTACTGTACCTAACCCAGCTCCTTGCACTTCCATCGGGCAAATTGCACCCTGAATTTTGATGACCTTCTCAAGATCACCCAAACCTTGTACACATTTAACCCCATGCTCCTTCTGACCAACCCTCTGGATCTGGATCCCTGCCCCCTGCACATCTAGTTTAAACCCCCCCGAGCAGCATTGGCAAACACTCCTGCAAGAATGTTAGTACCCCTCCGGTTCAGATGTAGACCATCCCTTCGAAACAGATCCCAATGTCCCTGGAACAAAGACCAATTATCCAAAAACCTGAACCCTTCCTTCCTGCACCATGCTCTCAGCCTCGTATTAATGTGCATAATCATTCTATTCTTCGCCTCACTCGCACATGGCACAGGTAGCAATCCCGAGATTGTCACCCTGGAGGTCCTGCCTTTCAGCATCACTCCTAACTCCCTGAACTCTCTAAGCAGGACCCCCTCACTCACCTTACCTACATCGTTGGTCCCTACATGGACCACTACATCTGGGTTCATGCCCTCGTTCTCAAGAATAGCCTGCACCCGATCTGAGATGTCCCGGACCCTGGCACCAGGGAGACAACATACCATCCGAAACTCCCGATCTGCCCCACAAAATCTCCTATCTGCCCCCCTGACTATAGAATCCCCTAAAACTATTGCTCTCTTCTCTTCCCTCCTCCCCTTTCTAGTAGAGGGTTCAACCTCTGTGCCAGAGGCAGGACCACTACAACTCATTCCTGGTAGGTCATCCCCATCAACAGTATCCAGTACGGTATACTTATTGTTAATGGGAATGGCCACAGGGGCGCTCTGCTGTCTCTGCCTGCTCCCCTTGCCTCTCTGGACCGTCACCCATCTGCCTCCTTCTTGGTTTTTTGGTGTGACTACCTCCTGATAACTCCTATCTATCTCTGCCTCTGCCTCCCGAATGATCCGTAGTTCATCCAGCTCCTGCTCCAACTCCCTAACTCGGGCTGATAGGAGCTGCATCGATATCAATTTATCGATGTAAATAATAAAAAAACAAATGACCCTGCGTCAATTCCTACAGCTCACCACCAGTCACAGGCCTCCAGTCAGAGTGGCAACCCTCTACTCTTCGGCTTTTCCCACAAAGGCATCATCTAATCCAATTTACTACCTTATTCTGAATGCCAAGCAGCTGAAACTTCTTGGCCAGCCTCGTTGCAGGAGCTTGTGAAATGCCTTAACAAAGTCAATGTGGATAGATCTGCTGCCTTGTCTTCATCCATTTTCATGGTAACTTCCTTGAAAAATTCCATAAGTTTGGTCAAACATAACCTACCACACACAAAGCCACACTGCCTATCTTTAATCAGTCCATATCCATCCGAATATTTATATTCCTGATCTTTTAGAATACCTTCCAATATCTTTCCAATGACTGATGACAGACTAACCGGTCAACAATTTCTTATTTATGTTTAGGGCTTTTTTTTAAAATGGCAGAACACATTGGCTATCGTCCAATCCTTTGGGATCTCTCCTATTGCTAAGGATGATTTAAATATCTCCGCTAGGGCCCCAGCAACTGCTGCACTCACTTCCCGTTGGATCCAAGGGAATACCTTGTCAGGCCCTGAGGGTTTATCCATCTTTATTTGCCTCAGGGTTGCAAACAGACAGACAGACCTTATTGATCCCGAGGGAAATTGGCTTTCGTTACAGCCACTCCAACCAAGCAATATAAAATTTTATATTGCAATATACCAATATAAAACCATAAATAATTAAATAATAATAAGTTAATCATGCCAAGTGGAAATAAGTCCAGGACCAGCCTATTGGCTCAGCATGTCTGACACTCCAAGGGAGGAGTTGTAAAGTTTGGTGGCCACAGGTAGGAATGACTTCCTATGACGCTCAGTGTTTCATCTTGGTGGAATGAGTCTCTGGCTGAATCATGTGTGGTGAATGAGTCCTGTGCCTAACCAGTACATTATGGAGTGGATGGGAGTTATTGTCCAAGATGGCATGCAACTTGGACAGCATCCTCTTTTCAGACACCACCGTCAGAGAGTCCAGTTCCACCCCCACAACATCACTGGCCTTACGAACGAGTTTGTTGATTCTGTTGGTGTCTGCTACCCTCAGCCTGCTGCCCCAGCACACAACAGCAAACATGATAGCACTGGCCACCACAGACTCGTAGAACATCCTCAGCATCAACCGGCAGATGTTAAAGGACCTCGGTCTCCTCAGGAAATAGAGATGGCTCTGACCCTTCTTGTTGACAGCCTCAGTGTTCTTTGACCAATCCAGTTTATTGTCAATTCATATCCCCAGGTATTTGTAATCCTCCACCATGTCCACACTGACCCCTTGGATGGAAACAGGGGTCACTGGTGCCTTAGCCCTCCTCAGGTCCACCACCAGCTCCTTAGTCTTTTTCACATTAAGCTGCAGATGATTCTGCTCACACCATGTGACAAAGTTTCCCACCATAGCCCTGTACTCAGCCTCATCTCCCTTGCTGATGCATCCAACTATGGCAGAGTCATCAGAAAACTTCTGAAGATGGCAAGACTCTGTGCAGTAGTTGAAGTCCGAGGTGAAGATGGTGAAGAGAAAGGAAGACAGGACAGTCCCCTGTGGAGCCCCAGTGCTGCTGACCACTCTGTCTGACACACAGTGTTGCAAGTGCACGTACTGTGGTCTGCCAGTCAGGTAATCAATAATCCATGACACCAGGGAAGCAGCCTCCTGTATCACTATCAGGTGATCATCTCCTCCTCTGTAGTCTGTACAGGGTCCATGAAGTTGATGCTGCTTTACCTCACTTCTATAGACACTGCATCCATCTCCTGAATAAATACAGATGCAAAGAATTTATCTAAGGTCTCACCCATCTGTTTTGGCTCCACACATGGATTACCATTCTGGTTTTCCAGAGGACCAATATTGTCTCTTGCAATCCTTTTGCTCTTAACATATCTGCAGAATCCCTTGGGATTCTCCTTCACCTTGTCTGCTACAGCAACTTCAAACCTTCTTTTAGATCTCCCAGTTTTTTTCATAAGTGTTCTCTGACATTTCTTGTACTCCATAAGCACCTCATTTGTTCCTACTTGCCTATACCAGCTATGCATCTCCTTTTCTTTCTTAACCAGGGCCTCAATATCTCTTGAAAATCAAGGTTCCCTACACTTGTTATCTTTACCTTTTATTCTGACAGGCAGATACAAGCTTTGTACACTCAAAATTTCATTTTTGAAGAGCTCCACTTATCAAGTGCACCTTTGCCAGAAAACAGCCAGTCCCAATCCATGCTTACCATATCATTTTTGATACCATCAAAATTGACCTTCCTCCAATTTAGAATCTCAACCACGGACCAGACCTATTATTTTGCATATTTACTTGGAAACTAACAATGGGTGCAGTGTTCTCCTACACAAAGTTCTGGCATGGGCTCTGTCTCATTCCCTAATAACAGATCAAATATCACATGCTCTCTCATTGGGACTTCTACATGTTGATGAAGGACACTTTCCTGAACACATTTGACAAACTCTATCCCATCTAGGATACATTTTACAGTATGGGATTCCCAGTCAATATGTGGAAAGTTAAAATCACCTACTATGACAACCTTACATTTTTTGCAACAGTCTGTGATGTCTTTACAAATTTGTTCCTCTAAATCCCCAGGACTGTTGGGTGGTCTGTAATATAACCCCATTAATGTGATCATACCTTTCTTATTCCTCAGTTCCAACCATAACATCTCACTAGTTAAGTTCTCCAGTCTGTCCAAGCAGAGCTCTACCGTGACAATTTTCCTGACTGGTAATGCCACCCCTCCTCCTTTAACATCTGAACAACAGAACCTCAAAGTATTGAGCTGTCAGTCCTGCCCCTCCTGCAACCAAGTCTCACTAAAGGCTACAACATCAGAATTCCAGGTGTAGATCAATGGCCTGAGCTCATCTGCCTTCCCTACGATACTTCTTGCATTGAAATATACGCAGCTCAGGCCACTGGTCACGTCATGCTCAACTTTTTGATTCCTGACATTGTCTGAGGTCTTACTAACATCTGTCTCCACAACCCCTTCACTATCTGTTCTGGCACTCTGTTTACCATCCCCTGCAACTCTGGTTTAAACCCCTCTGTGCAGCATTAACAAACCTTCACACTAGGATATTAGTTCCCCCTCCAATCCAGGTGCAAACCATCCCTTCTCAGCAGATCCCACCTTCCCTGGAAGAGAGCCCAATGATCCTAAAATCTTAGGCCCTCCCTTCCACAGCAACTCCTTAGCCACATGTTAATATGTATAATCTTCCTAGTTCTGGCCTCACTAGCAGGTGGCATGGGTAGCAATCCTGAGATCTCAACCCTAAGGTCCTGCCCTTTAACTTTGCACCTAACTCACTGAACTCCTGATGCAGATCCTTGTCACTTGTCCTTCACGTGTCATCGGTACCTACATGGACTACAACCACTGGCTGTTCACCAGCCCACTTAAGAATCCTGAGGTATTGATCCATGATGTCCTGGACCTTGGCACCCGGGTGGCAACGTATCATCTGGGAAACTCGTTCTCACCTACAGAACCTCCTGTCCATTTCCCTGGCTAGCAAATCCCCTATCACCACAGTGCACCTCTTCTCTCCCCTTCCCTTCTGATTCACAAGAGCAGACTCAGTGCCAGAGATGCTTCATCCTGCCTATCATTCGTTCCTGCCTGCAACCCAGTTTCTCCTGCCCTCTGACCAGACTCAGCTTGGTCTTCAATTATATTGGAGTCCATTTCCTTTTCACTATACAGTATCACCTCTGGTTATCCAGTGGTTGTGTTCCCCACTGTACCCGGTCCAGACTGACATCTTTTCGTCAACTCCTGCAGGGAAGTTTGCATAGGTAAGTCATACCACATTCCAAATTCATTATCTTCTGAGTCTGTACAGTATTCAATAGATTCATCCAGTTGCTCTTCATCTCTTTCCACCAAAACCATATTATTGACTGGCTTATCTTTATCTTGTTTCTTTTCATTTTTTCTTCTCCTTTGCAGAGTTATTTTACTAGGTGTAGATTCTATGTCAGACTCTGGGTCGATATGTAGTCACTGCCCCAGAGGTAAAAGATGGTCCCAATGGAGAATTTTTACAGGACCATTTCCTTCCTCTGGTTTCAAACAAAAAAAACTGGCAAGTTCAGCATCTGACTCTTCACTACATACTGTAGGTGTAGAAACCCAGCAGTCAGCCAAATTATTGTTCTCTTACAGTCCTCAATTTCTTCTTAGAAATCCATCTTCAGGCATCAGTTGAGAAAATTTAATCTTTTGAACATATTGCTTCTTGTTTTCTTGATTTTGTTTTCCAGCTGAAACCATTGCTAATTCATTAGCTTTTTGCAATTCTTTCTTTGAATCAGACACATACCCGAGGTAAGTTTTCTGTGGCAAGTCCTCACTGGAGGTTCCAAAGTAAAGATCCACGGGTAGTCTCTGTTTGCGTCCAAACATTAAATAGTATGGTGAGTAGTCATTAGCTTCATTCTGAGCACAGTTATAACAGCTCAAACATGCTCAGTAACTCATGCATTCCATGGTTCTCAAAATCACTTTCCTGATCACTGTGCATCCTTCTTGGGAGGCCACAATGAATGAAGTATTTCTCCCACAACACTTTTGTAACTGTGGATGCTGTCTGACCCCTTGTGGGAAAGGCTTAAGCATATCAGGGGTAGTGATCAGTGATGACCAAGACCTTTGCACTGTTACTTGAATCGGGCTCTATGGAGGGAAAATCCATAATGCTAGATCAACTGGTGCCATGCTTTGTAGGTGAGACAAGGGAGCAACTCTTTTAGGTCTTTCTTTGAATACAACAAATGCACAACTTTCAGTAATCTTCAACTTCAGACTTCATACATGGCCAATAGAAACAATCTCTGACTAATCCGTAAGTCTTGTCAAGTTCCAGATAACCTGAGTCATCATGAAATGGCCTTAGTACAATATTCCTGTACTTCTCAGGCCAAATCAACTGAGACTGTCAAGTTCTGTTTGGAGGAGATGTAACCCTGTCTAAGACTTTGTTCCTCAACTCTAACTTTCCCATTCTCTCATCAGTAGGGGTATAGTAGGATATTTGGTCTTCTCAACTTTCGAAGTATGTCCCTTGAAAAAGGCTGACCGGATTTCAGCTGTGCTTCTGACAGGGCTTGAGGCAGGCAACTGTTTCATATTCAGCATAGTCAGGTTGCAATATACTTGTGGAATTGCATAGGTAAAAATGTCTAAATCATGACAGCTCTATCAGACTTTACTCTGATTGGCCAACTGTGGAAAACTGGCACGTTGCTTTAACACCCAAGTCAGGAATGCCTTTCCACTCCTGGTCAGTTACCAGCATCTCATAACGGATCCACGCCAATGTTCTGAATTCCTGGCCAGTAATTAAGGCTGAAATCATAGACAGACAATGCCATTAGCAATCAATGACCTGTGGCATTCAGTTTTGCTGAGGTCAAAATATAAATTAGTGGGTCGTTGTTCGTTCTCACCACAAACTTGGCACCATATAGATGGTCACTGAATTTGTCTACCACTGCCTATTTCAATGCCAGAAACTCCAATTTGTGAGCAGGGTGGTTTTGTTCAGATGGCAACCAACTCCAACTAAAGAAAGCAATAGGTCTGAGAACTTTACCTCGGTCTTAATATAAAACACCGCCTAACCCTTCCCCACCACTCATAAGGATAATCATCAGCACTAAGCTCCCAATTTCAGGAGCACTGATAGGAATCAATGGTAAATGCTTCAAAGACCTGTTGTAAAGGGATCTGTAGAGTAAAGTAACTTGAGAACCTGTGTCAAGAAGGGCTCTAGCATAAATGCCTTTAATCCATACGGATACATCAGAGTTTGGTCCCATTAAGCCTTCAGGAATAGTGTTTTGCCCTTTAGTATTTCTATTCATACGCTGATTTCAATGTATGTCAGGCCGTCCATTTACTGGGTCCCTCCATAGTTTCCCATCTTCTTTTTCCTGTTTGATTAACTTCTGGTTTACTTTTTGAAGATTTTCCTGTCCCTCACAATCTTGCTTGAACTGTCCATTGTTTCCACATTCGTAACAGAAAACCGCAGTCAAGCAACCCTTTGCAACGGTGTTCCTCTGCTTTGTGATTTTCTCAGGTGGGTCGGGTGGACGTGTCACGTTTAGCTGCAACATTGGCAGACATCGACCGACCGAGCTCAGCTCGAATGTTTTTCACTTCATTTCTCAAAAGCTCTGCTTCTGCAGCAACAGGAGTCACTTTAGCAACAGGCTACCACTGACAACGTAACTTGGCTTTTGGAAACGCTTCACCCCCTCAATCACATTTTCCTCTCTAACTTCTCTGAGTAACTCTGTAAAAGATGGGTGTATCAGGCATCTTGTCGGTCATTTGAATACGTGGAGCAAACATACCTTCTGTCACTGCGCCCTTCACATTTTGCTCCATTCTCTAGCGATTTCTCTCAAACAGCTGAAACCTCATTTGAGGCACAGACAATGCAGCAGTTTCTCCAACCTGAAAAGGTGGGCAGAGAGTTTCCATCCTTCCTCTTGGAATTCCTGAACTTCACCATGAGATCAGCTGAACTTTCAGTGATGCCGAGACCCTTCATCAGGTCTCCACAGGTACTGCCTGACCTGCTGAGTCCCTTTAGCATTTTGTGTGCATTGATTTGGATTTCCTGCATCTTCAGATTTTCTCATGTTTGCAACACTAGAAGAGTCCAGCAGGTAAAGCTGGTTTCTTTAACTCTTTTCTTTTCTCCATAGTCTCCCTGAATATTTTCAGCATTTTGTGTTTTTATAAACAAGTTTCTAGGGAGATAACTCTCATCACGGTCATGCCTTTTGGTTGCCAAGATTTTATTATATCACCAAAGGTGGAAATTCCTAGTTCACTAAGCCTAAGTGATCAAGGCTCAGATCTCCTGTAATCTATTATTTGTCCGTGAAGATATCCATCGAGAATTTCTTCTGATCCCTTTCCTCTCCTTCCTGTTTTGTTCAGCCTTCCGCAAAACAATAGACCAGCATTGACCATAATGATATGTGGTTATCAGTTGAAAAGAATGCATCAGTTGATTAACAGGAATTAAACCATGAGAAATGGAAGTGGCAGCACCCAGGTATGCAAGGAAGAACAGGTGAAAAAAGGGTGGAAGCATACTTAGATTACATGGGTTGGAGGAGAAGTGCAATGGGGTAGTTCTTTTTTATAAAGAGAAGCAGATTTTGTTAACAGAAAAAAAGCCTAAATTCTTTAAAGTAATGTTATTGTGTCAGAGATCATTAAACTCACACCAGCAAATTGCCTAAGACCCATCTGCAAACTTCAGTTGGATTTATGCAAAAGGTAATGCAATCACAGGTTAACAACATGTTGAAACCAATACTCCAGATATGCTTCTTTGTTATAATGGAACATATAAGTCATGGAGTCCTAGAGTCCTAGAGTGCAGAAACAGCCCCTTTGGCCCAACTCGTCCGTGCTGACAGTGTTGCGCAGTGAGCTGGTGCCTTCTGCTTGCATTTGGCCCACAGCCCGCCAAACCTCTCTTATCCATGTGCTTACCTGGCTGGCTTTTAAATATTGCTGATGTATTGGACTCAATCACTACTTTTGACAGCTCATTCCAAACACACATTGCATGAAGAAGCTGACCCTGATGTGCCTTTTGAATCTCTTAACTCTGATTGTAAACCTATGTCCTCTTTGTTTGCGCACCCCCTCCCTGAGAAAAAGATGGTGCTTTCACCCTATCTAAGCCCCCCCATGATCATATATATCTCTATTAAGTCACTCCTCAGTCTCCTATGCTCCAGGAAATAAGGTCCTACTCCATACAGCTTCTTGTAACTTGGGCCCCCGAGTCTAGGCAACATCCTGGTAAGACTTCTCTGCACTCTTTCTAGTTTATTAACATATATCCTCTAAAAGGATGACCAAATCTGTACTCAATTCTCCAAGTACAATCTTACCAATTTCTTATATAATTGCAACATAACTTCCCAACATCGATATTCAGTGTCCTGATTGATGAAGACCAGCATGCCAAATGTCTTCTTCAACATGCTAACTACCTGAGATGTCACTTTCTGTGGTCTATGCACTTTTGTACTCCTAGAACCCTCTGTTCCGTAACACTCCCCAGACTCTGCTATTCACTGTACAGAATATTTCCTTCACTGATCTGATCTCCCAAAGTGCAACACCTCACACTTATCTGTCAATCTTCAGCACAGATAGCTGACTGATCAAGATCCCCTGCAATTCGCCATGACCTTCTACAATATCTACTTCCCTAATATTGATTGGCACCTCCTTTGTGCACAAAGTTAAGATAGGACAAAGTTCGTTATATGTTTCTAGGAAGGATTCCCAACAGAATACTTACACAGGCTGACTAGAGGAGAAGGCATACTGGATCTAGTATTAGGCTGGTTAGGTGAAAGATCTCTCAGGGGGTGAGCAGCTCAGAGATAATGACCACAATCTCATAATCTGTACAGGGACAGGAACAAACGGTATGGAGAAGTATTTAATTATGGAGGCGGAATTAGGGTGCTATTAGGAAGAAACTTGGTGCATGAACAGGGAACAAACATAGTGAGGGAAATGTACAATGGAAATCTGGAGATTGTTAATGGAACACCTGCATGGGTTCCTGGATAGGTTTGTCCTATTGAGGCAGGGAAAGGATGGTAGGATGAAGGAACCATGGTTCACAAGAAATGTGGAACATCTAGTCAAAAGGAAGAAAGAAGCTTACTTATCGTTTAGGAAGCAAGGAGCTGATAGGGTTTTTGGAGTTATCATGTAGCCAGGAAGGAACTTAAGAAGAAACTTAAAGGAGCCAGAAAGGGATATGAGAAGGCTTTAGGATGTAGGATTAAGAAAATCTTAAAGCATTCTACACATTTGTGAAGAAGGATAATTAGAGTGAGAGTAGGACATATCAGAGACAAAAGATGAAACATGCCTAGTGTTGGATGAGTTAGGGGAAGTACTTAATGAATGCTCTACTTCAGTTTTCACCAGTGAAAGGAACCTTGACTTTTGTGAGGACAACAGGCTGATATGCTGGTATATCAAGCTGGTATGCTAGAGCATGATGACATTAAGGAAGAGGATACATTCTGGATTGGTTTGTCCCACTGAAGTGGCAAAAGTTCCATTGCCTCCTCTTGTGGCCACCTTCAAGTTGGAGGCGCAACACCTTATATTCCATCTGGGTAGCTTCAAACCTGATGGCATAAATACTGATTTCTCTTTCTGGTTAAAAAAAATCCCTCTCCTTTCCTCTTCTTCTATTCCTCACTCCAGCTTCTTACCTCTTATCATCTGCCTATGATCTCCACCTGAATCCCCTCCTCCTTCCCTTTCTCCTATGGTCCACTCTCCTCTTCTATCAGATTTCTTCTTCTCCAACTCTTTATCTTTACTACCCATCTGGCATCACTTTATCAACTTCTAGCTCGCCTCCTTCCCCTACCCCCTCATTCTTATTCTGGCATTTTTCCCTTCCTTTTCAGTCCAAAAGATGGGTCTCAGCCTGAAACATTGACTGTTTATTCTTTTCCATTGATGCTGCCTGACCTGCAGAGTTCCTCCATCATTTTGGTAGTGTTGCTCTGGATATTCAGCATCTGCAGAATATCTACTGTTTAAGGAAGAGGATGTGCTGGAACTTTTGAAAACCATTATGGCAGATAAGACCGGGAGTCAGATGAGGTACACCCCAGGTTACTACAGAAAACAAAGGAAGAGATTACTGCATCTTTGGTGATGATCTTTATGTCCTCATTGCCACAGGAGTAGTATCAGAAGATTGGAAGGTAGCAATATTTATCCTTTGTTCAAGAAAGTTAATAGGGATAATCCTAGGAATTATAGACTAGTGAGTCTTACATCAGTGGTGGCAAACTGTTGGAGAGGATTCTTAGAAACAGGATTTATGAGCATTTGGAAATACATAGGCTGGTTATCGTTTGTCAGCATAACTTTGTGAGGGACAGGTCATGCCTCATGAGGCTGAATGCATTCTTCAAGGATTTGACAAAATAAATTGATGAAAGTAGATTTTAGTGAGACATTCAACAAGCTTCTCCAGAATGGTAGGATCATTCCAAAAGTCAAGTCAAGAGGCACAGGACACAGGGAAGTTAAGCTGTGTGGATTCAGAATTGGCTTGCCCACAGAAGGCAGAGGGTGATAGTAGGTGGAACATATTCTACTTGGAGTTCAGTGACCCGTAATTTTCAGTGGGGATCTGTTCTGGGACCCCTGCCCTTTGTAATTTCTATAAACGACAGATGAGGAAGTGAAAGGTGAGTTAGTAAGTTTGCAGATGACACAAACGTTGGTAGTGTTGTGGAGAGTGCAGAAGGTTGTAGGTTACAACAGGACACTGGCAGGATGCAGAGCTGGGCTGAGAGATGGCAGATGGCGTTTAACCTGGAAAAGTATGAAGAGATTCATTTGGCAGGTCAAACTTGAAGGCAGATGACAAGATCAATATCAGGATTCTTAGCAGGCTGTGGATGAACAGATAGATCCTTGATCCTCACTGTTGCTGTGCCAGTTGATAGGGTGGTTTTAAGGATTAGGGTGCGTTGGTCCTCATTAGTCGAGGATTGAGTTCAACAGTCATGAGTTAATGTTGCAGCTCTATAGCACACTGGTTAGATCACATTTAGAATATTGTACTCATTTTTGTTTGCCTCATTTGGGTGTGGAAACTTTAGAGAGGGTGAGAGGGTGCAGAAGTGTACAGGATGCTACCTGAATTAGAGAACATGTTTTATAAGGAAATGCTGAGTGAGGTAGGGATGAAGAAGGATGAAAGGAAACTTGATAGAGGTGTTTAAATACATAAGAGGCATAAAGTGGACTGTCAGTGCCTTTTTTCCTATAGTGACAGTGTCTACTACAAGAGGACATAATTTTAAGGTGAGTGGCCCACCACTGATACAAGACTCGATTATCCCCATTAACTTTCTTGAACAAAGGCTGAACATTTCCACCCTCCAATCTTCTTATAGTAGTCCTTTGACAATGAGGACATAAAGCTCATCGCAAAAGCTACAATACTCTCTTCCCTTGCTTCCTACAGTAGCCTGAGGTATATCTTATCTCTTTAGGAGTTTGAAGAGACGTGGTAAGTCACAAAAGACTCACAAATCTCTACAGATGTAATTTGGAGAGCATTCTAACTGGTTGCATCAACATCTGGTATGGAGGGGTCACTGCATGGGATTGGAAAAAGCTGCAGAAAGTTGTAAACTCGGCCAGCTCTGTAATTGGCACAAATCTCCCCGGCATCAAGGATATTTTCTTTTTGCCCTGCTTAATATATACAATATTTTATATATATATACTTGTAATTTATAGCTTTTTATGTGTTGTGACATACTGCTGCCACAAAACGATATATTTCACAACATATGCCAGTGATACTAAACCTGACTCTGATTCTCTTGTTGCACCCAACACTACTGCTCCCTGTGAGGTATCTGCTGCCACTAAGTGAGGTCTGCTGCTCAATTTATACAGAGGGTTACTGCCCTCTGCAGTCTCACAGTGATACCCTCCTCCTTCGCTGATATAGGCGTCGATGCAGCCTCCCAAGGAATTAATGTCCTGACTGCTGCCATCTGTACTTTCAAGTTTGGTCCTTTTCTATTGCTACTGACTGTAACAACACTGACTATCACGGGCAGATAATTCACTTCTATTGTTGGAAATGGTCATTACCTATTGCATTTATGGTACAAATGTATTTTTGCCACTTATCATATGCACAGATGGAATTCTTCGTTTGCTGAAGGAGTTGTGAATGGAATTGAACATCAGTGATCTACACATTTCCAACCTGTTGATGGAAGGAAAGTCATTTATAAAGGCTCTGAAGATGGTTAACCTGACAAACTCCTGCAGTGATGCTCCAGGGCTATGTCTAGTACTTGATCAAAAGTAAAACAACAGCTAAAGACAAAAATGCAATAGGTAGCTGTTTCTCTGACAGAATTTCAATCAGTCACAAAGTGTTGCTTTATATTTACGATCTACATTACAAACGTCAAACATTAGCACATAAATACTGTTGTCAATGATAATAGAATAAAATAGCCAAAAGAACTGGGCCCAGAACACACGCACTCTTATGACTCAAGTATTCCTTTTATTTTATTTCTGCACAGGGAGAACAGCATGGCCCTATGAGTCTCTCTGTCTATCGAGAATTAGCTCAGAGTAAGTCCTTGTGGCCCTTCGAGCCATGCTGTCCAGCAAACCCCCAAATTATCCGAGCCTGATCACGGGACAATTTACAATAACCAATTAACCTACCAACTGGTACGTCTTTGGACTGTGGGAGGAAACTGGAGCACCCTTGGGAAACTCACAGGAAGAATGTGCAAACTCCTTACAGGCAGTGAACCTGTGGGTCACCTGTACTGTAAAATGTTGTGCTAACCACTACACTACAGTGCCACCCGTTCTGAAGCCTGAACAGAAAACTTCTATTTTTATACAGAATTGGCTTATCAACTACAGATATTGATCATCGTAAACTCTACATTTTTAAATTCCTTTCTCACAAGATCAATCATTATTCACAATGGAGGCACTAAAGTCATTCAAAACTTCAAGCTGATGATATTTTGAAGTTACAAACAAGAAAATCTGCAGATGCTGGGAATCCGAGCAACACACACAAAATGCTGGAGGAACTCAGCAGGCCAGGAAGCAACTATGGAAAAAAAGTACAGTCAACATTTTGGGCAAAAACCCTTCAGCAGGACTGGAGAAAAAGTGCTGAGGAGTAGATTTAAAAGTTTTAGCACTTGTCCTGCTTGCAAGGGTAAGTGCCACGAAGCAAATCAGTGGGGAGGGACAAAGGAGTATTCCGTTTAGGTAGCCTCCAACCTAATGGCATGAACATTGATTTCTCAAACTTCTGGTAACCTCCCCCTCCTTCTCCATCCCCTTTTCCCTCTTTCACTCATCTCCTTGCCTGCTCATCGCCCCCTTACAGTGCTCCTTTCCCCTTTTTCTCAGCCTTCTGTCTCTTTCACCAATCAGCTTCCAGGCTCTTAACTTCATCCTTCCCCCTCCAGGTTTCACCTGTCATCTGATGGTTCTCTCTCCCCTCCCCCACCTTTTAACTCTACTCCTCAGCTTCTTTTTCCCAGTCCTATCAAAAGATTTCAGCCCGAAACATCGACTGTACTTTTTTTTCCATAGATGCTGCCTGGCCTGCTGAGTTCCTCCAGCATTTTGTGTATATCTTGAAGTTAGTAAGGACAATAGATGTGTTAAAAGTCAATTGAAACTTTGAACGGACAGCCAATGATATTTTGAATATAGTAAGGACAATAGAAGCTTAGTAGTTGGGTATGTTTCACATTCCTCCATTACTTTTTGATCACCTGTCTCCGGCACCTCTGATTGTGTAAAGGAACACTATGTTTCAGGAAGACCTTTCTGGAAAAGTCTCACCACAGAGGCCTTACTCGACTGGCTTGAGTACACTCTGCCACAATCAACCCAGCCTATCTCATCTGCAGTAAGCAGAGGTGTCTCCAGCAGTCTCACTTCAAAGGTCCCACTTGAGTAAACTTATCTCAGGCTATCCTTGTCTTGATGCAACTTCCACACTCCCTCCTCTTTGTCCTGTAGAGAACAGCATACTGTAAATGTTACTGATTTTGAATAATGCAGTCTCTGAAACTCCATGACAGTTTCATCAGGGTCAGTTGGCTGTGGATATCAGGACTTACATGCAACATTCCTGATTAATAATGATCCCCAAGCTAAGGAATAAATAAATAGAGCTTTAATGTTAGGAATCATTAAGATGTTGAACTTCAGAAATCCATTCAGCTCTTATTCTTTGTCAGAAAACTGACTTATATAAAATATGAACATTGCTGAAACTATTTACTCTTCTTCTCTTTCTACCTACCTGTAGAGTATTTCCAGATTTTTTTGTCTTTCTTTCAGAATTATGTGTCTAAAATATCAGATGTAGTTTTATTATTGTAGTACTAACCACATACTACATTCTTACAACCAGTTCCAGTCATAACGTTTATTTGTCTTTCCTCATTCTTTTCATTGTTGACAATGTCATAGGACCTGATACTTATCAATCCCGATACTGGCACTCCTTGCTCTAACAAACTGATGACACTGAATGAAGTGAAATTGGACTCCCCTACATTGTAACTTAAGACCATAAGACATAGGAGCAGAATTAGGCCATTTGGCACATCGAGTCTGCTCTGCCATTCAATCATGGCTAACCCTTTTTTCTTCACCTCCTCAACCCCGGTTCCTTGCCTTCTCCCTGTAACCTTTGATGCAATGTCCAATCAAGAACCTATCAATCTCTGCCTTAAATACATCCAACAGCCTGGCCTCCACAGCTGCCTGTGGTAACAAATTCAACAATCCCTCCGGCTAAAGAAATTTCTTCACATCTCTGTTTTAAATAGATGCCCCTCTATCATGAGGTGGTGCCCTCTTCTCCTAGATTCTCCCACTAAGGTAAACATCCTTTCCACATCTACTCTTGTCTAGTCCTTTCAACATTCAAAAGGCTTCAATGAGATCCTCCCTCATCCTGCTAAGCTCTAGCAAGCAGACTCAGAGCTATCAAACATTCCTTGTATGATAACCCTTTCATCCCTGGAATCATCCTAGTGAACCTCCTCTGAACCCTCTCTAATGCCAGCACATAGATGAAGAGCCCCAAACTGTTCACAATACTCAAGGTGAGGCCTCACCAGTGCCTTATAAAGCCTCAGCAACACATCCCTGCTCTTGTATTCCAGACCTCTTGACATGAATGCTAACATTGCATTTGCCTTCCTCACTATCGACTCAACCTGAACTTCCTTCAGGGTGTTCTGCACAAAGACTCCCAAGCCCCTTTGCATCTCAGATTTTTGAATTTTCGCCCCATTTAGAAAATAATCTGCATATTTATTTCTACTACCAAAGTGCATGACCATGCATTTTCCAATATTATATTTCATTTGCCACTCTGTTGCCCATTTTCCTAATCTGTAAGTCCTTCTACAGCCTACCTTTTTCTTCAACACTACTTGCCTCTCTACCAATCTTCATATCATCTGCAAACTTGGCAAGAAAAAACTATCTATTCCATCACCTAAGTCATTAATATACAGCATGAAAGGAAACACCAACCCTGTGGAACACCACTAGTCACTGGCAACTAACCAGAAAATGATCCTTTTATTTCCACTCACTGCCTCCTACCAATCCAACCATGCCAGTAATTTTCCTGTGACACCATGGGTTCTTAACTCGATAAGCAGCCTCATGTGTGACACCTTGTCAAAAGCTTTCTGAAAGTCTAAATATACAACATCCACTACATCCAGTTTATCTATCCTACCTGTAATCTCCTCAAAGAATTCCAACAGGCTCATCGGGGAAGATTTTCCCTTAAGGAAACCTTGATGACTTTGTCCTATCTTGACCTGTGTCATCAAGTACTCCATAACCTCATCCTTAACAATTTACTCTAGTATCTTCCCAACCATTGTGTTCAGACTATAATTTCCATACTGCTGCTTTCTTCCTTTCTTAAAGAGTGGAGTGACATCCTCAGTTTTATAGTCCTCTAGCACCATGCCAGAATCCAATAATTTTTGAAAGATGATTACTAATGCTTCCACAATCTCTACCACTGTCTCTTTCAGAACCCTAGGGTGCAATTCATCTGGGCCAGGTGACTTACGTACCATTAGGTCTTTCAGTTTTTTTGAGCATCTCCCTTGTAATAAAATAAGCTAACTTCTCTTCCCCCACACCCATCAACATCTGGCACATTGCTAGTGTCTTCCATATTGGAAACTGATGGAAAATACTGATTTAGTTCACCTGCAACCTCCTTATCCACTGTTATTATTTCTGCAGCCTCTTTTTCTAGTGGTCCTATATCCAATCTCATCTGTCTTTTATTCGTTACGTACAGTACTTGGAAAAACTTTTACTATACATTTTGATATTGTTTGCTAGTTTGCTTTCAGATTTTATCTTTTCCTTCCTAATGATTCTTTTAGTTGCTCTCTGTAGGTTTTTAAAAGTTTCCCAATCCTCTATCTTCCAGCTAATTTTTGCTTTGTTGTATACCCTCTCCTTTGTTTTTACATTAGCTTTGACTTCCCTTGTCAGCCACAGTTGATACTATTTTGCCATTTGAGTATTTCTTCATTTTTGGAATACATCTGTTCTGCACCTTCCTCTGTTTTCCCAGAAATTCTCACCATTGCTGCTCTGCTGTCATCTCTGCCAGCAGCTCCTTCCAATTTACTTTGGCTAACTCCTCTCTGATACCACTATAATTTCCTTTATTTCACAGAAATATTGCTATGTCAGATTTTACTTTCTCCTTCTCAAGTTTCAAGTTGAATTCAATCATATTATGATCACTGCTTCCTAAGTGTTCTGTTACCTTAAGCTCCCTAATCGCCTCCAGTTCATTACATGACACCCAATCCAGTATAGATAGTCCCCTAGTAGGCTCAACGAAAAACTGCTCTAAAAAGCCATCCTGTAAGCATTCAATAAACTCACTCTCTTGAGATCCATTACCAATCTGATTGTCCCAATCAACCTGCATGTTAAAATCTCCCATGAATATCATAACATTGCCCCTTTGATACGTCTTTTCTATTTCCCGTTGTAATCTGTGGTCCACGTGCCAGCTACTGTTGGGAGGCCTGTATATAACTGCCGTCAGGGTCCTTTTACCCTTGAAGTTTCTTAACTCAACCCACAAGGATTCAATCTTCCAATCCTATGTCATATTTCTACTGATTTGATGCCATTCTTTACCAGCAGCGTCGCGTCACCTCCTCTCCCTACCTTCCTATGCCTCTAATACAACATGTGACCTTGGACAATCTGCCATGATTCAGCGATGACCACAACATCATACCTGACAATCTAAATAGTGCAACAAGATCATCCACCTTATTTCTTATACTTCGTGCATTGAGATATAACACTTTGAGTGCTGTATTTGCTACCCTTTTTGATTCAGCATCCCTAATACACTGATACTCACCCTGCTGGCTGCAATTCTGCCTGCCCTACCTGACAGTCTGACTGCCCGCTACCTTTGCATTTTTACCATATGTCTTATCCCGACTGCCTTCACTCCAGTTCCCACCCCCTGCCAAGTTCATTTAAACCCTCTCCAACAGCTCTAACAAACTTGCCCATGAGAATATTGGTCCCCCTCGAGTTGAGGAGCAACTCATCCCTTTTGAACAGGTCATACCTCCCCCAGATAAGATCCCAATGATTCAAGAACCTGAAGCTCTGCCCCCTGCACCAGCTTCTCAGCCGTGCTTTTATCTGCCAAATCATCCTGTTTCTACCATCACTGATGCACAGCACAGGTCTCTTCAGGACCTCGTTGCTTTTCCCTCCTATGTCATTGGTACCAGTATGTACCAAGATATCTGGCTGCTCTCCCTCCCTCTTCAAAATGCTGTGGACATGATCCAAGATGTCCTTTGCCCTGACACCTGGGAGGTAACATACCAGTTGGGTGTCCTAGTCACATCCACAGAATGACTCTCTGACTATTGTGTCCCCTATCACTACCTCTTCTCCCTCTTTCCCTTCAGCACTACACACCCATGCTCAGTGCCAGTAACCTGGTCTCCTTGACATTACCCTGGGAGATCATCCCCCCCACAACAGTATCCAAAGTGGTATACTTATTGTGGAGAATGGCCACAGAGATAATTGCCTATTTATATTTCTATTTCTTCTGACAGGTACCCAGCTACTTGCCTCCTGCAACTTAGGGGTGATTACTTTGCTGTAATTCTGACCAATTATCACATTCTGTACAAGCTGAAGGTCATCCAGCTGCTGCTCCAGATCCCTAACATCCCTAACATTTCTTGAAAGGTTATACCAGAAACATATTGTACAACGTGTTTCATCTCTGAATGCCATGCACCTTATTTCACCTCTGAACAAAGACTTACCAGTCCTCGAAACTGGCCTTAGGACAGGAATGCATTTGGTAACAGTTCTACCTTAGTCTTTGTTGCTATTATTGTAGGGTAATGTAATTGCTGGAAATGTACAGAATTCACAACCACCAGCATTGAGTTGGGGTTCACTTAAAGAGGCGGGTCTGACATGATTACGTAAAGTTTTTTACCGCGCTTTGTGTTCAGTGTTTGGATTACAGTAAGTAAGTTGTTACAACTTTTCTTAAAGATAAAATGTCTCTACCATATTTATTTGTGAAAACCTACAGTATAAGTTTAAAACATTTTAAAACCACATTCAGCATTGACTCCATGCTCTTGATTTTCTTGCAGTGTAGGATGATTTGGACTAGAATGGTAATACGAAGTGAAACTCCAGAATTAGAGATGTTTAAAATAAATTACACTCAGTGGCCACTTTATTAGGTACAACTGTACAATACTTGTTAATGCAAATAGCTAATCAGCCAATCATGAGGCAGCAACTCAATGCATGGTCAAATGGTTCACTTGTTGTTCATATCAAACATCAGAATGGAAAAAACCTGATCTAAGTTACTTTGACCATGGAATGATTGCTGAATCCATATGGGGTAGTTTGAATATCTTATAAATTGCTGATCTCCTGGTATTTTCACACACAATAATCTCTAGAGTTTGCAGAGAATAGAGCAAGGAACAAAAAGCATCCATGAGAGGCAGTTCTGTGGGTGAAGACACCTTATTAATGAGAGTCAGAGGAGAATGGCCAGAGTGGTTCAAGCTGACTCTCAAATAACCACACGTTACAACAGTAGTGTGCAGCAGAGCATCTTTGAATTCACAACACATTGAACCTTGAAGTGCATGGGCTACAGCAACAGAAGTACACAGACTTACACTCAATGGCCACTTTATTACTTCACAGTAGGTGCATGTGTACATGTGCAGCGATCAGATTTTTGATGATCATTAATCATTACTGAAAGCATGGGAAAGCAGAAAGTCAACCATATGGAAAATTGTTTTCAGCAAAATGCAATCGAAATTTGACATTAGTCAAAGTAAATGCAATAATGGTTGATGCTGGGTTGTGTTGTGTCAGATTGGCATTGCTGATACAACTTCTATGCTAATTTCGTACAAGATGATAATCCATTCAACAGGTTTGGAACATTATAGAAAAGTTTGGACTACATTGTCCCAAGAGTACTCAGCATTGAACACTTCTGTCAGATATGTTTTATTAAAGTAGCACTGGATTGGGACATGTGTAAACAAATCCTTCACAAACACCAGGCCCATCATATGATACTGACCTCTCCTCACTACAATCCTTGACATCTACAGTCATTCATGGCTCGTCCACTTGAAGAGTCTAAACTTTTAGGCTGCCATAATGCCATGACTTTTGATTTCCTGTAGCCTTAATCCTGTACCCTATCTAAATACCTGATTAGCTCATGTCTCTCAACCAGTAATCCCGATGCCCTCATGAAGACCTCTACTTCTCGAGCTAGCCTCAGTGCCTACCTCAGTGACCCATTACTTATCCTCTTGCCTCTGGCTGGCCTTCCCTTCCTCCCAATTCCAGATTTGGCCTAGCTACTGAACGGTACATTTTACATTATAAAAATTCTACTGCAATGCCCAATCTCAAAGTATTGGAGTTTCTCACTCATAGTCTGTGCATGGTTGTTAATTTATGAAGTTTGTCATTGCTTCAAACACTTTTACCAATAAGCTGAAAAACCTGAGCTATGGAATTCTGGGTATGTGGATCTTGAATGAGGAGCTGTGTGGTATGCCAGAGTGGGTGACTTTATTCTTCTGAAGGTGCTGTCTTTACTTGTTTATCACTGATGACAGACAGATGAAACATTGAGTTAGCATAAAATAGGCCAATTTCAGACTTGAAGTCTACCTGGATGAGATCAGGCCTCATCATTTTTCTTGAATCCCTTGCTACCTTTATGAAAATGAAGGATTCAATACCCCTTTTCTAACATCCTTTACTGACTAGTAATGTTAAATTAGAATTGACAGGGAGAGGAGCTGTCATCTTTCTGCCAGGACCAATGTCAATGTCAGTGATAAGGCAAACAGGAATGAAATAGGTCAACTCGTTGGGTTCTAACGACAACCTTCCATTCAACATCAGCAAGTACTTTTCATCTCAGACGCTCAATAGCTATTGCTTATTTTTTTCTTTCTGTATTTGCTTGGTTTGTTGTCTTTTGCACAATGGTTGTTTTTCCATCCTCTTGAATATAGTCTTTTATTAATTCTATTGTATTTACTGTGAATTCCTGCAAGAAGATGAATCTCTGGGTTGTATATGGTAAGCTATATGTATTTTGATGATAAATTTACTTTGACGTATGAACTTTCACCATCCATGGATATCAGGCTGTCCCAGATCAGAGGGTCTCAGGATCAGATACCTGTGTGAGCAGGAGACTGGAGACTGGAAGCACGGAGGCCTGTCCTGGAGCTGGGGGACTGTTCGTGTCTGTGGGTGGGTGAGAGGAAGGATAGGGGCTTGCCTTGCTTTTGCTGTTTTTAGTTTGTTGTGTTCTGTATTGCTTTACTGAGCATTGTGAGCATGCTATCTTGGCGCTAGAATGTGTGGCGATACTTGCAGGCTATAACCATATAACAATTACAGCACAAAAACAGGACTTCTCGGCCCTTCTAGTCCGTGCCGAACGCTTACTCTCACCTAGTCCCACCTACCTGCACTCAGCCCATAACCCTCCATTCCTTTCCTGTCCATATACCTATCCAATTTTTTTTTTAAATGACAAAATCGAACCTGCCTCTACCCCTTCTACTGGAAGCTCGTTCCACACAGCTACCACTCTCTGAGTAAAGAAGTTCCCCCCCGTGTTACCCTTAAACTTTTGCGCCTTAACTCTCAACTCATGTCCTCTTATTTGAATCTCCCCTACTCTCAATGGAAAAAGCCTATCCACGTCAACTCTATCTATCCCCCTCATAATTTTAAATACCTCTATCAAGTCCCCCCTGAACCCTCTATGCTCCAAAGAAAAAAGACCTAACTTGTTCAACCTTTCTCTGTAACTTGGGTGCAGATACCCAGGTAACATTCTAGTAAATCTTCTCCATACTCCCTCTATTTTGTTGACATCTTTCCTTAATTTGGTGACCAGAACAGTACACAATACTCCAAATTCGGCCTCACCAATGCCTTGTACAATTTTAACATTACATCCCAACTCCTATACTCAATACTCTGATTTATAAAAGCCAGCATACCAAAAGCTATCTTCACCACCCTATCCACATAAGATTCCACCTTCAGGGAACTATGCACCATTATTCCTAGATCACTCTGTTCTACTGCATTCTTCAATGCCCTACCATTTACCATGTATGTCCTATTTGGATTATTCCTACCAAAATGTAGCACCTCACACTTATCAGCATTAAACTCCATCTGCCATCGTTCAGCCCACTCTTCTAACTGGCCTAAATCTCTCTGCAAGCTTTGAAAACCTACTTCATTATCCACAACGCCATCTATCCTAGTATCATCTGCATACTTACTAATCCAACTTACCACCCCATCATCCAGATCATTAATGTATATGACAAACAACATTGGACCCAGTACAGATCCCTGAGGCACACCACTAGTCACCGGCCTCCAACCTGACACAGTTATCCACCACTACTCTCTGGCATCTCCTATCCAGCCACTGTTTTTTTTAAAACTTTTTTATTGCATTTTTAAGTAGTTACAAAATGAAGTATGAAAAAAAAATGTATATAACCCTTCCCCCCTCCCCTTAACCCTTCCCCCCTAACTGCCCTATAGAAAAAAAAGAGAAAGAAAGAGAAAAAAAAGAGAAAGAAAGAGAAAAAAAAGAAAGAAAGATTGTCTGGTTGTTGGAAGATCTCCACATGCTCCATGGAATTCGTAATAACTTTAATATGTATATTTATTTCTTTCCCCAAATAACCAATTGTTTCATCTTCAGAGCATCTATAGATTTAATCCTGTCTTTTGTAAATAAGGGCTCCAAATTTTCAATGTTTCATATTTATCTCTTAAATTATAAGTAATTTTTTCTAATGGAATACAACCATAGATTTCTTTCTTCCAAGAGTCTATACTTAAATATGTATCCGATTTCCAAGTAGCTGCAATAGCTTTTTTGGCTACTGCCAGTGCAATTTTTATAGATTCTTTCTGATATTTATTTAGTTTGAGTTTCGGTTTTATCCCTTCAATATCACCTAATAAGAGTAATATTGGATTATGAGGAAATTGTGTTCCTGTAATTTGTTCCAGTAAAAGTCTTAAATTTGTCCAAAAAGGTTGAATTTTAGAGCAAGACCATGTAGAATGTAAAAAAGTACCAGTTTCCTGGTTACATCAGAAACACTGATCCGATAAGTTTGGATTTAATTTATTTATTTTTTGTGGTGTAATATATAATTGATGTAGAAAATTATACTGCACTAATCTTAACCGAACATTTATTGTATTTGTCATACTATCAAGACATAGTCTTGACCAATTTGTTTCTTCAATTTTAATATTCAAATCACTTTCCCATTTTTGTCTTGACTTATGGACTCCTTGTTTAATTGCCTGTTTTTGAATCAAATTAGACATACAAGATATAAATTTTTTAATATTTCCTTTTTGAATTAAAATTTCTATTTCATTAGGTTTCGGCAATAACATTGTTTGACCTAATTTTTCTCTTAAATAAGCCCTTAATTGAAAGTAACAAAATAAAGTGTTATTTGATATTTTATATTTATTCTTTAATTGATCAAATGACATTAATATACCTCCTTCAAAACAATTCCCTATTTATCTAATCCCTTTTTGAATCCAATTATATAAAAGTTGATTGTCCATTGTGAAAGGAATAAGTCTATTTTGAATTAAAGATCTCTTTGCTAATAAAGATTTTTTGTCTCATCATCAACATTTATCTTATTCCATAAGTCAATCAAATGTTTTAATATAGGAGATGCTTTCTTTTCCCGTATCCATTTAGATTCCCATTTGTATATAAAATCTTCTGATACGTTTTCTCCTAATTTATCTAGTTCTATTCTAATCCATGCCGGTTTATCTTTCTTGAAAAAAGATGCAATAAATCTAAGTTGATTTGCTTTATAATAATTCTTAAAATTTGGAAGTTGTAATCCTCTTAGCTCAAATTTCCATGTCAATTTTTCCAACGATATTCTTGACATCTTACCTTTCCAGAGAAATTTCCTCACATATTTGTTTAACTCTTGAAAAAACTTCTGGGGTAATTGTATTGGTAATGATTGAAATAAATATTGTAGTCTAGGGAATATATTCATTTTTATAGTATTTACTCTACCTACTAATGTTATTGGTAATGCCATCCATTTATCAAGATCTTCCTGAATTTTTTTCAAAAGTGGTAAATAATTTAATTTGTACGTTTTTTATGTCATTATCAACTCTTATACCTAAATATTTTATAGCATTTGCTGGCCATCTAAATTGAGTTATTAATCAACATTGATTATAATCTCCTTTAGTAAGAGGTAAAATTTCACTTTTATCCCAATTTATTTTATAACCCGATATTTTCCCATATTCTTCTAATCTATAAGATAATTTGCGTAGTGAATGTAATGGATCTCTTAAATAAAGTAGAACATCATCAGCAAATAAGTTAATCTTGTATTCTTCCTGATTAACTCTGAAACCCTTAATATCTGGGTCCATTCTAATTAATTCAGCTAGTGGTTCTATTGCCAACACAAACAAAGCAGGTGATAATGGGCAACCTTGCCTAGTTGATCTTGTTAACTGAAATGATGTTGAAATTTGACCATTTGTCACTACTTTAGCTTTGGGATTAGTATTTAAGGTTTTAATCCATTTTATAAATGATGTTCCTAATCCATATTTTTCCAATACCTTAAATAAAAAATCCCATTCCAATCTATCAAATGCTTTTTCTGCATCTAAAGCAACTGCCACACTCATTTCCTCCCTCTTTTGCGCTAAATGGATTATACTAAATAACCAGGTTACATTATCTGCCGATTGTCTATTTCTGATAAATCCTGTTTGATCCATATGCACTAATTTTGGTAAGCATTTAGATAGTCTATTAGATAAGATTTTTGCTATTATTTTATAATCGGTGTTTAATAAAGAAATAGGTCTATATGATGCTGGTTTTAAAAGGTCTCTATCTTTTTTTGGCAATACTATTAAAATAGCTGTTGAAAAAGATTCTGGAAGTTTATGCGTTCTTTCCGCTTGATATATTAACTCCATAAAAGGAGGAATTAATAAATCTTTAAACTTATCCAGCCACTGTTGAATCCATTTTACTATTTCAATACTAATACCTAATGATTGAACCTTCCTAACTAACCTTCCGTGTGGAACCTTGTCAAAGGCCTTACTGAAGTCCATTTAGAAAACATCCATTGATTTACCGTCATTAACTTTCCTCGTAACATCTTCAAAATATTCAATAAGATTTGTCAAACATGACCTTCCACGCACAAATCCATGTTGACTGTTCCTAATCAGACCCTGTCTATCCAGATAATTATATATATCATCTCTAAGACAGACAGACAGACATACTTTATTGATCCTGAGGGAAATTCAGTTTCGTTACAGTTGCACCAACCAAGAATAGATTAGAAATATAGCAAAACAAAACCAGAAATAATTAAATAATAATAAGTAAATTATGCCAAGTGGAAATAAGTCCAGGACCAGCCTATTGGTTCAGAGTGTCTGACACTCTGAGGGAGGAGTTGTAAAGTTTGATGGCCACAGGCAGGAATGACTTCCTATGACTCTCAGTATTGTATCTCGGTGGAATGAGTCTCTGGCTGAATGTACTTCTGTGCCTAACCAGTACATTATGGAGTGGATGGGAGACATTGTCCAAGATGGCATGCAACTTGGACAGCATTCCCTTTTCAGACACCACCGTCAGGGAGTCCATTTCCACCCCTGGCCTTACGAATGAGTTTGTTGATTCTGTTGGTATCTGCTACCCTCAGCCTGCTGCCCCAGCACACAACAGCAAACATGATAGCACTAGCCACCACAGACTTGTAGAACATCCTCAGCATCGTTCGGCAGATGGTAAAGGACCTCAGTCTCCTCAGGAAGTAGAGGGGGCTCTGACCCTTCTTGTAGACAGCCTCAGTGTTCTTTGACCAGTCCAGTTTATTGTCAATTCATATCCCCACTATGTCCACTTTGTAATCCTCTACCATGTCCACACTGACCCCTTTGGATGAAAACAGGGGTGACCAGTGCCTTGGCCCTCCTCAAGTCCACCACCAGCTCCTTAGTCTTTTTCACATTAAGCTGCAGATGATTCTGCTCACACCATGTGACAAAGTTTCCCACTGTAGCCCTGTACTCAGTCTCATCTCCCTTGCTGATGCATCCAACTTTGGCACAGTCATCAGAAAACTTCTGATGATGGCAAGACTCTGTGTTGTAGTTGAAGTCCGAGGTGTAGATGGTGAAGAGAAAGGAAGACAGGACAGTCCCCTGTGGAGCCCCAGTGCTGCTGACCACTCTGTCTGACACACAGTGTTGCAAGCGCACGTACTGTGGTCTGCCAGTCAGGTAATCAATAATCCATGACACCAGGGAAGCATCCACCTGCATCACTGTCAGCTTCTCACCCAGCAGAGCAGGGCGGATGGTGTTGAACGCACTAGAGAAGTCAAAAACCATGACCCTCGCAGTGCTCGCCGGCTTGTCCAGGTGGGCGTAGACACAGTTCAGCAGGTAGACGAGAATATTGGGACCCTGCGTCGGAATTAAGAGGGAAGAGGAAAGACTGTGAGGGAGGGATATGATGAGGGCTGGTAGAACCTAAAACAGATTGGGGTTGGGTGGGGGAGATATTGGGGAATGATGTGAATGAGGGAAAAGAACATCGTAACCACTCTTTGTGTGACTCCCTGGTCTGCTCATCACTTCCCACCAACCCCTCCCAACTCATTGTTACTTTCCTTGGCAACAGAAGGAGATTCCACACCTGTCTCTTTAACCCCTCCCTTGCCACTATCCAGTCCAAAGCAGAATACTTTCCATTAATTTACCCATCACTGACGTCAAACTTAATTGCTAGGTTTACTCTTAGAACCCTTTTTAAACAATGGAGCCACATGAGCAATACGCCAATCCTCCGGCACCATCCCCATT
Source organism: Hypanus sabinus (assembly GCF_030144855.1). Taxonomy (NCBI): domain Eukaryota; kingdom Metazoa; phylum Chordata; class Chondrichthyes; order Myliobatiformes; family Dasyatidae; genus Hypanus; species Hypanus sabinus. The sequence continues at coordinate 39,265,664 of NC_082707.1, forward strand.
TCTAATGACATTTGAAATGATCCAGCACATCCTCGGGTGTGTTGGCTATTAATGCAAGTGCCACATTTCACTGTACGTGTGAGAAATAAATCTAAATATGAATCCGAATCGGATTCTGCTGCCTGAAAAACCTTTGCAGTGTGTATGAAAACGGCCATCAGCAGGTGTCTTGGCCTGCTCTGTGCTGCACGTCCTTGCCATTATGTAGCTCCAGCTTGATGACCACCAGGAAGAGGGGCAAAAGCAGAAAAAGGATGAAGACAAGAATGTGGAGAAGGTGGAAAGGGAGAGCTGGAGAAAGACGACGAGACAAAGCAGGTGGATTTTTTTCTGCCTGTTGCCATCTCATTTATCAGTATTACTTATGAACACAAACTAATCTGTAACACTCCTCCCTCCTCTGCTAACTATTGTAAGTATCGTTTTAGTCATTCAGAAGCCAACATCATGTTCATGCAACCAGCAACCCACATCCCCATGGAATGTGGATGCCTGAGAGTACACTGTAATTAAAGGCAGACAGGGAGACTGAATCATGTGTATTATTTATGGGGGCACTAATCTTTACGTCTTCCTATCTCCCCCTACTGGAAGTTGCAGGTAAAACACACAAAGGATGGGTTGAGTAGATTCCAGATCAAATTGAATGGATTATTCTGATGAATTACAAAATTAACTGCCCATCAACAAAAAACTGTAGAAAAGACAAAAGAGATTGCAGATGCTGGAATCTGGAGCAAAAAGAATCAAAACACCAGAAGAACTTAGAGTTCAGCAGCATCTGTGAAGGCAAATGGTGTACTTTGACATTTTGGGTCTGGACCCTAAATTGGAATTAAAAGGGAAGAGGAAAAACTGTGAGGGAGGGATATGATGAGGGCTGGTAGAACCTAAAACAGATTGGGGGGTGGGTGGGGGCATTGGGGGAGATATTGGGGAATGATGTGAATGACGGAAAAGAGCACCGTAACCACTCTTTGTGTGACTCCCTGGTCTGCTCATTCCTTCCCATCAACCCCTCCCAACTCAGTGTTACTTCCCTTGGCAACAGAAGGAGATGCCGCACCTGTCTCTTTAACCCCTCCCTCGCCACTATCCAGTCCAAAGCAGACCTATCAAGTGAGGTAGAGACTCAGCTGCACCTCTTCAAACCTGGGTGACTGTCATCTCAAGTTTCCAGTTGCACCTCATTTTAACTCTCCTTTCCACAGCTACACCCCACACTGCTACAGAGAGGGCAGGCCCAAACTGGAAAACAGCATCTCACATTCTGCTTGGGTTAACTTGCAGCTCATGAAGGCATGACCATAGAATTTTCCAATTTCAGGTAACCCACGTCCCAGTATTCTTCTCCCACGCACACTCAGATTTCTACCTAGACTTCTTCTCCCATAATACTCATCCACTCCACCATCTCTGCTCCCCCATATGGTTTCATCTCCCCACCTTCCAGCACTCCAGATCTGATCTCCCAAAGCAGGCTCTATCTTGCCCCTTCCTCCCTTTGCTGTATACTGGCATCGGTCCTCTTCCCTCCCAGTCATAATGCAGAGCTCTCAATTTGAAATAACATACTGTGTATCTTTTGACTCCACAGGTGTTGCTCAAGCTACTGAGTTCTTCCAGAGCTCTGTTTGTGTTTTTTTTTAAATGCAATCAGATATGTCCAGTTCCCTCTGGCACCTTCTATTGCTGCCTGGTGTATCTTTACTTGGGACTAACAGAATCCAGTGTAGCTACACGGTCATTAGCATGTGGAATAGGTTCTGCTACAGTCCCATAAGTTGGACTAAAAGCTTCTAGATCACTATCTTCTTCTGAGCCTTCAAGTGGTGATCTGCCCAGTTGTTATCATTTTAAGAGCATGGATTTGTGTTTCAATTGTGGGGCAATATGACGTGTTGTTGCTGACTCATGAATTCCAAAATAATGTACAGGAGTTTTGCATTACTCAGTCCATTATCCCCTCTGTGATAACAGAGTCATTGTGTTCTCACAATGTCGAGAAGTCTGAGCCATTGCTTTGATATTCCAGAGGCTGCTTATTCTCACTGGAGGGGACAGCACACAATTTGTCTCCTCCATTGACAACAGAATGAATTGTCTGCACATTAGCAATCATAATCAGTGTCTCACCACATGATTAGATTAGATTAGATTAGATTAGATTCAATTTTATTGTCATTGTGACTATACAAATACAAATACAGATACAAAGCCAATGAAATGCAGTTGGCATCTAACCAGAAATGCAAAGAATAGTGTTATTTACAAAATAACTGCAAATAAAAAGTGCTACAGCACACAAATATAAAAGTACTGAGACAGTCCAATATAGGTGCAATACTGCTTAGCGCTGTGATGTGAGGTTCAGCAGAGTCACAGCCTCAGGGAAGAAACTCTTCCTGAGCCTGCTGGTGCGAGAGTGGAGGCTCCTGTAGCACCTACCAGATGGGAGGAGAGTAAAAAGTCCATAGTTAGGGTGAGATGCATCCTTGATGAAGCTTTTTGCCCAACCCAGGCAACATTTATGGTAGATGTTCTCAATAATGGTGCCAATGATCCACTGGGCAGTTTTCACCACCCACTGGAGTGCTTTGCGGTCTGATACGGGACAATTATCAACCCACCCTGAGATGCAGTTGGTGAGTATGCTCTCAATGGTACAGCGATAAAAGTCCATCAGTATCCTGGACAGAGGTAAGCTTTCTTGATGCTCCTCAGGAAATAAAGGTGCTGATGATCATGAAGCCAAATTCTAAATTGTATACAGGTCATCTGGGCCATGTTGTTCTTGCAAGGTTTCACAGATGGATGCAGTAAATATGCTGTCTGGGGAGAGGAGTCTAGAACCAGGCATCAGAGTCTTTTCAAAAAAAAAAATTGGCAAGGCTACTTAGAACTGAGATGTGGAGAAATATCTTAAATTGGAGGTTGGTGGACCTTTAGAATCCTTTAACTGAGAGGGCCTTGTATGCCAATTCATTGAATTCATTCAGTCGGATTGCCAAGTTTCTAGATTTTAATTGTGTCAAGAGATAGTGTTGGAGGATGGTCTGAGGTTAAAACAACAGGCAAGACTGATGAACAGGGGAACAGCCTCAGAGGGCACAAAGCTTGCTTCTATTTTGTATATTATGTTCTGGTGTCCTTACATGAACCATAAAGCACTCGATCCTTTTTTAATATCAACCTTGTTTGACAACTTATAGTTCTTGGCTATTTGTATAAAAACACAAGGGTAAGTTTGTACAGGACAGAAACAGGTCCTTCAGCCACCCTGCCCTTGATGACCACAGTATTTATCCCCACTGACCCTATTTACCCTCATTTGGTTTGTAGCCATCGATGCCTTAGCAATTTGTATTCGTCTAGATGCTTTGTACATGATCTGTGAAAACCTGCCTGCACCACCACACTCACAGTCAGTGTGTTCCCGATTCCAGCCATTTTCTGTGTAAAACTAAAATCCCTCTCAGATCCCCTCTGATCCCCCAACGTCATCTTTATTACTATTGCCACTTGCTTTAGACACCCCTCCCAAGGTTAAAAAGATTCTCAAAGACAGGGAAAATGAAAGGTGTCTTCTTTTACATATGTAGCAGAAAATACTGTGAGATGAGGGAGAAGTAGAATGTGAGAAGTAAGGACAGGCAGGACAAATGCACAAAATACTGGAGGAACTCAGCAGGCCAGGCAGCATCAGTGGAGAAAAGAGTCGACATCTCAGCCCGACTCCTGTTAGTTGTTGTCTCAGTAATGCTGTCTCCTTGCCCGCCTGCTGGTTAGTTTTTTAGCACCTGAAATTATACTTCACATCCTTCTGCAAAAAATAAGAACAACCCAAGGAATGTTGGAATATGCGAGGTTACTGAACTCCAACAGTACACACACACTGTGAGATGGGGCTGAGGCTCACAGCTGTCTTTCAGAGTAAGGATTTGGGAGACGTTGAATCCTGATGCTTTTTCAATCCACAGGTGCTTCGAAAGTCAAGAATGAAGCATTAAACTTTTTCCTTATAGCCGTTTTATTAAGTGTTACAAGAGAAGAGAACAAATGAGAGAGATGAGAGAACAAAGAAAAGACAAAGGAAAAAGCAGTGTGATCATCTCATACTCAGACCAGAGATAACAGTGAAACTATAAAATAACCAGATACAAGTAGCGGGTCACCTGCTACTGAAAATGAAAACATTTCTAGAAAAATATCGAAGCTGCCATACCATAATTACTGAAAGTTCAACTGTTTATAGGTGATTATGTACAAATACAAGCAAGCATAGGAAGGTTATGGGGGGAGGGGGAACTACAATAAAAATAACAATTCTATATCCTAATCCAACACATGGATGACTTCACCTGGTCCCTTAATATATGGTCCCTGAATAAGGCACAGCAGCACCTCCACTTTCTAAGAAGATTAAGGGAAACAAGGCTCCCAACCCCCATCTTAACTGCATTTTACTGGAGAACCATTGAGAGCGTCCTGACAAGCTGCATCTCCATCTGGTATAGGAGCAGTCGTGCATCAGACCGGAAGTCCCTACAAAGGACTGTGAGGACAGTTGAGAGGATCATAAGGGTCTCCCTACCATCCATCGGGGTCATTTATCTGGAGTGCTACATACACATTGTTAAGGATCTCACCCATCCATCCAGCATCCTCTTTGACTTTCTACCATCAGGCAGGAGACTACGATGCATAGAAACAAGAATGGTCAGGATGGGAAACAGTTTCTTCCACTAGGACATTAGGCTTCTGAACTCCCAGCCACATCTTACTTGAAGTGTCACTGGTTAATCTGTTCCTTACCTTATGATATTTAATATGAATGCACTTTAGTTTGTTATTTATGTGTGATTCATCTGCAGATCTTTACCTTCATAAGTTATTGTGTGTTATGTGTGTTGTGTGTATAATGCTTTACACCCTGGTTTAGAGAAACATGTCTCATTTCTATATACATTATATGGTTAAATACGTTATATACATGTAAGTTAAATGACAATAAACTTGACTTGACTTGACTTGACTCACTTGAATAGCTGTGATACATCCAGATAGAATGTCTTCTATAGAGCATGTGTAAATATTAGAGTCGGTAGGGACAGGCTGAGTTTCCTTAATAGCGTGAGGAATAGAGGTGCTGCTATGCTTTTAAGCAACTGCTCATGCCTCAGGACAAATTAGCAACATAGAAAACCTACAGCACAATAAAGGCCCTTTGGCCCACGAAGCTGTGCCAAACATGTCCTTACTTCAGAAATTACCCATAGTCCTCTATTTTTCTAAGCTCCATATACCTATCCAGGAGTCTCTTAAAAGACCGGTCAAATCCGCCTCCATCACCTTCACCAGCAGCCCATTCCACGCACTCACCACTCTCTGCGTAAAAAACTTACCCCTGACATCTCCTCTGTACCTACTTCCAAGCACCTTAGAACTGTGCCCTCTCATGCTTGTCATTTCAGCCCTGGGTTGGTGATAGTTACACTGAAGATCTTGATGTTCTCAGCCAACTCCAAAGCAGCACCACTGCTGTAGGCAGGGGAACATACCGCACCCTACAGCCTCTCGATCAGCACCACTGCTGTAGACAGGGGAACATACCGCACCCTACAGCCTCTCGATCAGCACCACTGCTGTAGACAGGGGAACATACCGCACCCTACAGCCTCTCGATCAGCACCACTGCTGTAGACAGGGGAACATACCGCACCCTACAGCCTCTCGATCAGCACCACTGCTGTAGACAGGGGAACATACTGGACCCTACAGCCTCTTGATCAGCACCACTGCTGTAGACAGGGGAACATACTGCACCCTACAGCCGTACTCATATTGCAGTAGGGTGAGGCTAAATGTGTCTGCAAGAATTTCCAACAGCTGAACCACACGGGTTCTGAAGGCTCTATCCGACAGTCATATTCTGCGGATTCACTCCCAGGAAGGTTCATCTAACATCTGCAGTGGTGACCACTGGTGCAGGTGCATCGGAATCCATAGGGGTGGATGTTGTTTCATCCGTCTTCTATTTGAAAAGAACTCATCAGGGTGGGTTGTGTTGTTGCCAGCAATGCTGCCTGACTTCATTTAGTAGCCCATTACAGCATGCAAGCCTTGCAAGCAATCCTCCACTACCAATCTCTGACTTCTCCCGTTGAGCCAATGTCTAATCCAATTTACGACCTCACCGTGTATACCTAGCGAATGAATCTTCCTAACTAACCTCCCATGCAGGACCTTGTCAAAGGCCTTACTGAAGTCCACGTAGACAACTTCCACTGCCTTCCTTTCATCCACTTTCCTGGTAACCCCCTCAAAAAACCCTAATACATTTGTTAAACATGGCCTACCACGCACAAAGCCATGTCAACTCTCCCTAATAAGTCCCTGTCTATCTAAATACTTGTAGATCCTATCTCTTAGTACTCCTTCCAATAATTTACCTACTGTCGATGTCAAATTTACCAGCCTATAATTTCCTGGATTACTTTTAGAGCCTTTTTTAAACAACGGAACAACATGAGCTATCCTCCAATCCTGTGACACCTCACCTGTAGATATGGACATTTTAAATGTATCTGCCAGGGCCCCTGCAATTTCAACACAAGTCTCCTTCAAGGTCCAAGAGAATACCCTGTCAGGTCCTGGAAATTTATCTACTCTCATTTGCCTCAAGATAGCAAGCACCTCCTCCTCTTTAATCTGTATATGTTCCATGAACTCACTACTTGTTTGCCTTATTTCCATTGACTCCATGCCAGTTTCCTTACTAAATACAAACACAAAAAACTCATTTAAGATCTCCCCCATTTCTTTTGGTTCCATACATAGCTGACCACGCTGATCTTCAAGAGGCCCAATTTTATCCCTTACTATCCTTTTGCTCTTAATATACTGTAGAAGCTCATTGGATTATCCTTCACCTTGACTGCTAAAGCTACCTCATGTCTTCTTTCTTAAGCATTTTTTTTGCTCTTTTTATACTCCTCAAGTACCTTATTTGCTCCCTGTTTCCTATACATGTCATACATCTCTCTCTTCTTCTTTATCAGAGTTCCAATATCCCCAGAGAACCCAAGGTTCCTTATTCTTATTCACTTTGCCTTTAATCCTGACAGGAACATACAAACTCTGCACTCTCAAAATTTCTCCTTTGAAGCTCTCCCACTTACCAACGACATCCTTGCCAGAGAACAACCTGCCCCAATCCATGTTTTTTAGATCCTTTCTCATTTCTTCAAATTTAGCCTTTTTCCAGTTTAGAACATCAACCAGAAGACCAAAATCTATCTTCATCCACGATCAAGTTGAAACTAATAGTGTTATGATCACTGGAACCAAAGTGTTCCCCTACACACACTTCCGTCACCTGTCCTAACTTGTTTTCTAATAGGAGATCTAATATTGCATCCTCTCTAGTCAGTACCTCTATGTATTGATTTAGAAAACTTTCCTGAACATATTTGACAAACTATAACCCATCTAGACCTTTAACAGTATGGGAGTCCCAACCAATATGTGGAAGATTAAAATCCCCTAGTATCACAACTTTATGTTTCCTGCAGTTGTCTGCTATTTCTCTGCAGATTTGCTCCTCCAATTCTCGTTGACTATTGGGTAGTCTTTAATACAACCCCATTAATGTGGTCATACCAGATGCTCTAGTTTCCTCCGACAGTTCAAAGATGTACTGGTTAGAAGGTGAATTGGTCATGGTAAATTGTCCTAATGATTAGCCTAGTGAAACAGGCCTTTGGAATGGATACCATGTTGTATCTCTAAATTAATTATCTATACTTCATATTTTCTAAAAGATCTCACCTCTTCTCTTCCAGTCCAGAGAATAAAGTTCTAACCTAGTCAACTTTTTCTTATAACTCAGGTTCTCTCGTCATGGCAACATCCTTCTAAATTTTCTCTGACTCCTTCTAGCTTATTGATATTTTCCCTGTGGATATATGACACCAACTGCAATAATACACCATATTCAGCCTCACCAGTGTTTTATACAACTTCAACACAACATCCTAACTCCTGTACTCAATGCCCTAGTACTTAATCCCTAGAAACAATTCTTTTTTTTTTGCTTAGTTTCTAATGACATTGGAGAATGTCACCGTCATTAATGCAAAAATCATAGTATCACTCCTTTATATTTCTATTTTTATCAAATAACCTGTGATTCAGCAGATATCCTCTTGCTCTACCAGCAATGGGAAAGGATTGAACTGGATGCTTAGCATTATCTGTGCCTTACAATCACATCTGACTCCACACTTGATCTGTTGGTATAGGAAGACATGTTGGTTCAAAATCTGTGCTTTACTTCTCATTGTAACACTCTGAGTAAGTAAGTTATTTCCCATATTACTTATAAGACTGAATATCCTTTTCATTTCTTTCACCTTACTCTTCATATCTGTGATCTCTAGCCTTTGTCTGACCTTGTCTGGGGGAGAAAGCCTGCATGCGTCACCCACAAATACCACAGTAGCACAGCACAGACCGTGATGTTATTACAGCTCAGGTCACCAAAGTTCAGAGTTCATTTCTGGTCTCTTCTGTAAGAAGTATTGTACGATCATCCCAGGTGTACCTGAGTTTCCTCCTGGTGCTCCTGTTTCTCCCACAGTCCAAATATGTACCGGTTAAATTGTCCTCATGATTAGGCTAGCATTAAATATGTGGGTCCTGGGCAGTGACTGGCCTGTTCAATGCTGCATCCCAAAAAAAAATTATTAATTATTTTTTTTAAACTGTGTAGCCGTCTATAAAGGGTTTCTACAGTCTGCCCAAGATGAGGAGGTTTTCTCCATGGGCTTCAGTTTCCTCCCACATTCGGAAGACGTACAGCTGAGTAGGTTATTGATCACATGTGTCTATCTGGGCAGTACGGGCTCTTTACCAAAAGGGACTGCGATCATTCTGTATCTTTAAGCACAGTATTTCCCCACCGCGTTCCCCAATTGAAATTCCCTTTCATTTATGCAGATGCAACTACAGCTGCTGAAAGAAGTACAGAAACTGAGACATCTACAACACCTCTACAATCAACAATTATATCACAAATCATTACAGCTACTCCAGAAATAACAAACATCATGACACAAACAGCTACTAACACGTCCACTCAATCTTTAACAGGTGAATCCACAACATCAACAATGGCTGTCAATTCCACAACAGAAACTAGTGAGTATCAAATAATGGCCTCAACAGCCATTTTGCACTGGTTACATGACAGTATTTTCTTAGTGATGCCAGAATTTAAGATACTGTAAAGCAGCTCATCCTGTGTGGTAATGATAAACTCTGTCATAGAGACAATACGATTGAGCACTAGTACTCACAAATATCATATTAAGTAGCAATAAGAACCTCTCATAAGAAGAATTCCTTCTAATCTTCTTCTGATGTCACATTGTCTATGCCTGTGTAATTAGTGTCTACTGCCCCTGTCTTTACAACAATGTCAGGAACAAGCAGTACAGCAGAGTCAACATCTAACATACGTAAGCACCGATCTGACATCAACAAATGAACCCACAGGTTCAACCAGAACGTCAGCAATTACCTCGACATCATCAGCAAGCAGTAAGCAGTCATCTGCTGACTTCCCATAAGAAAATATTGACTGTGGGTGATCAGCAATACTGAACTTACTAATGGAATAAGGCAGAGTCAAAGAGCACGATAGCACAAAAACAGGTCCTTTGGCCAACACGTCTCCTACATGCCAACCTGGTATTCTGCCCGGTCTTATCTACCTGTACAGAAACTATAGAACATTGTACCTTCGCATCCACATACCCATCCAAACTTCTCTTCAATGGTATAATTGGAGCCGCATTAACAATTATACTGCCACCTCATTCGACTCCCGCAATGCCCTCTGATTGAAGTAGTTCGCACCAAACCCCTTAAACATTTCACCTTTCATTACACATTGATATTGCTAAGCATTGAAGCACATTGGGTCAGAAGGGCCCATTCAATGCTGTATCCTGAAATAAATTACAAAATAAAGTTTACACATTCTGGTACTCTCTGTAAGATGCTGGGGTTTCCTCCAGGTGGTCTGATTTCAACCCACATTCTAAAGACAGACGGCTTATTAGGTTATTAGTCACATGAGTGTATTTAGGCAGTATGGTCTCTTTGGGACAAAAGGGCCTTGTTACTGTGATATTAATTGTTATTGTTAAATTAAATTCTAAATTAAATCTGTATACCCCATAATTTTGTATATATCTATAAGATCCCACCTCATTCTCTTCTGCTCCAGGGAATAAATTCTAACCTGGTCAACTTTTTCTTAGAACTCAGGTTCTCAGATCATGGCAAGAGCCTTCTGAAGTTTTTCTGCAATCTTTCTAGCATTGATAGTTTTCTTGTAGATAGTCTACAACAACTACAACAGTACTGCATATTCGGCCTCACCAATGTCTAATACAAATTCAAAGTAACATCCCAGCTCCTGTACTCCATGCCCTAGTACTCAATCCCTATGAACAATTCCATATTTATTGTGAAATTTCCAATGATATTGGAGAAATCACTGTCAATACTGCAAAAATTCTCATTTTGCTCTGTTATTTTCGAATCGCAAGACCCTGCAGCGGACAGTGAGGTCAGCTGAGAAGATCATTGGGGTCTCTCTTCCCGCCATCACGGACATTTACACTACACACTGCATCCGCAAAGGAAACAGCATTATGAGGGACCCCATGCACCCCTCATACAATCTCTTCTCCCTCCTGCTGTCTGGGAAAAGGCTCCAAAGCATTCGGGCTCTCACGACCAGACTACATAACAGTTTCTTCCCCCAAGCTATCAGACTCCTCAATACCTGAAGCCTGGATGGACACCTTGCCCTACTGTCCTGTTTATTATTTACTGTAATGCCTGCACTGTTTTAGTGCACTCTATGCAGTCCAGTGTAGGTCTGTAGTCTAGTATAGCTTTCTCTGTATTTTTTTAATTACATAGTTCAATCTAGTTTTTTGTACTGTGTCATGTAAACCATGGTCCCGTAAAACATTGTCTCATTTTTACTATGCACTGTACCAGCAGTTATGGTCGAAATGACAATAAAAGTTGACTTGACTTGACTTGACTATTTTGATCAAATAGACTGTCATACAGCAGAGTCATCCTCTTCCTCCAACAGCAACTGGAAAGGATTGAAATGGGTATTTAGTTTCTGAGTAATGCACTAGCTGTGTCACATACCCAAAAATGACCCCACACTTGGACTGTTGCTATAGAAAGGTACATTGGTTAGACATTTGTGTTTATTCCCATTGTTGCTCTCTGAGTTAAGTAGATCATTTCCCAGATTTCATTCCAAGAGTGAAAATCCCTGTTGTAATGCTTACACGACCGGCTGGTGTATGTCTAGGGGAAAATCCGACCACCCGCCAAACCACGCCTCCTGTCTACATGGATGCTGTGAAATACACGCTAATACAAACCTGCACACACAATATCAAGCGCACACCAGGTACGTTTACAGAATACACTTTATAAATCTTACTAGAGCCAAGTGATTGATAACAATACAATATATATGAAGGGAAAGAAAATAAAGAAAAAGGCACCAAAACTTATCAGAGTTCAGTAAATTAGTGCACATCGTTGGAGCTCAACCATCAAATCCTCCAATCACTCTTCGATCTTCTCTGACCTCCACAATCCGCGCACCTGGGACTACCTTCGGTGATTGACCAGCAGTGCCGCACCTGTCCACCATCCTCGCGGTCTTCTCCCCGACTCTCGAAAGTCTGCACAATCCCAGCTCACAGATCCACAAGAGAAAATAACATCTAACCCAATGTTAACAAATGAATACAATCCCACGTTATCAGCAATTATACCCCAAACAAGCTTCGAGAAGCTTCGAGAGTGCTCTGCAAGATAAGCACTCTCTCTCTCCAGTTAGCATAACATAGAAGCATTTTTACTTTTAACAAACAAAGAAGCCATTTTGATTAACATACGCAGTACACTGTCATTGATGCAGCTGCAGCAACATCTCCTGGAATGAATCCTAACAATGAGACATCTACAACACCACTACAATCAATTACTACATCACTAATCTTCACAAATACTTTGAGAAATACAAGCATGGTGATACCAAAGGCTACTGACACGTCCACTCAAACTTTAACAGCTGAATCCACAACATCGACAATGGCTGTCAATTCCACAGCAACAGAACCTGGTGAGTATCAGACAATGGCTACAATAGCCATTTTGCACTGGTTATGCTGTTATCTTAGTGTTGCCTGAATTTAGGATACACTCAAGCAGCACATCCTGTATGGTCACGATAAACTCTATCAAAGAGACAATATGATTGAGCATTAGTACTCAAAAATGTTATCTTAGATTGAGCAACCTCAACAGTTCCTTCTCACCTTCTTCTGATGTCTCATTGTCTATGACTGTATAATTAATGTCTACTGCTCCTGTCTTTATGACAATGTCAGGAACAAGCAGTACAGCAGAGTCAACATCTACAGAAAGCACCAATCAGACATCTACAAATGAACCTACAGGTTCAGCCAGAACATCATCAATTATCTTAATGTCTTCTGCAAGCAGTAAGCAAACTTTTTTCAGGCATCATCTGCTGACTGTTCCCTTAAGTACTCATTGACTAGGTAATACTTAGGTACAATCGAGTATAAATATTAATTCTCAGACCTTCATTAATCGTTATATAAGTGATCAGCAATATTGCTTATGCTGAACTTACTAATGGAATAAGACAGAGTTGAAGTGCACGATAGCACAGAAACGGGTCCTGTGGCCAATCTCCTACATGCCAACTTGGTTTTCTGCCTAGTCTTATCTACCTGTACAGAAACTATAGAACATTGTACCTTCGCATGCACCTACCCATCCAAACTTCTCTTCAATGGTATAATTGGAGCTGCATAATTATATTGCCACCTCATTCCACTCTTGCACCGCCCTCTGATTGAAGTAGTTTGCATCAATCCCCTTAAATATTTCACCTTTCACTTTGTATCTGTGATCTCTGGTTCTCATCTCCCCAACCTGAGGGGGGAAAGCCTGCACTCGTTCACCCATATGTGACACAGTGACAGACCAGTTAGCATAACATTATTGCACCTCAACGCATCAGAGGTCAGAGTTCATTTCTGGTTTGCTCTGTAAGAAGTTTTGTACGATTTTCCTGTGTCCACATGGGTTTCTTCCAGCTACTCTTGTTTCCTCCCACAGTCTCAAGATGTACCGGTTAAATTGTCCTGATGATTAGGCCAGTCTTAAAGACATTCTAAAGACAGACGGTTTATTAAGTTATTAATCACATGACTGTACTTAGACAGTACGGTCTCTTTGGGACAGACGGGTCTTGTTACTGTGATATATCTCTAAATTAAATTCTAAAGTAAATAAGCATACCCCATAATTTTGTATGTATCTTTAAGATCTCACTTCATTCTCCTCCGCTCCAGGGAATAAAATTCTTACCTGGTCAACTTTTCCTTAGATCTCAAATTCTCAAGTCATGGCAACATCCTTCTGAAGTTTTTCTGCAATCTTTTTAGCATTGATAGTTTTCTTGTAGATAGGTAACAGCAACAACAACAATACTCCATATTCGGCCTCACCAATGTCTAATACAACTTCAGCATTACATCCCAACTGCAGTACTCAATGCCCTAGTAAGAAAAGAATCACAGAAAACCTACAGCACAATACAGGTCCTTTGACCCACAAAGTTGTGCCGAACATGTTACCCATAGCCCTCTATTTTTCTAAGCTCCTTGTTCCGATCCAGGAGTCTCTTAAAAGACCCTGTCGTATCCACCTCCACCACCATCGCTGACAGCCCACTCCACGCACTCACCACTCTCTGCATAAAAAACCTACCCCTAACATCTCCTCTGTACCTACTTCCAAGCACCTTAAAACTGTACCCTCTCATGCTTACCATTTCAGCCCTGGGAAAAAGCCTCTGACTATCCATACAATCAATGCCTCTCATCATCTTATACACCTCTATCAGTTCACCTCTCATCCTCCGTCTCTCCAGGGAGAAAAGGTTGTTCTCATAAGGGATGCTCCCCAATCCAGGCAACATCCTTGTAAATCTCCTCTGCACCCTTTCTATAGTTTCCACATCCTTCCTGGAGTGAGGCAACCAGAAATGAGCACAGTACTCCAAGTGGGGTTTGACCAGGGTCCTATGTAGTTGTAACATTACCTCTCAGCTCTTAAACTCAATCCTACGATTGACGAAGGCCAATGCCCAGATGCCTTCTTAACCTCAGAGTCAATCGCTATGAACAATTCCATTTTTATTGCTAAGTTTCCAACGATATTGGGCAATATCACTGTCAAAAATGCAATAATTATCATATCACTCTGTTACTTTGATCAAATAGACTCTGATACAGCAGTCATCCTCTTTCCCCACCAGCAACTGGAAAGAATTGAAATGGGTATTTAGTTTCTGAGTAATGCACTAGCTGTGTCTCATACCCAAAAATGACCCCACACTTGGACTGCTGGTATACAAAGGCACATTGGTTAGATATTTGTGTTTCACCTTTCACTTTGTATCTGCGTTCCTTAGTTCTCGTCTCCCCAACTTGAGGCAAAGAAGCCTGCACTCATTCACCCATAGGTGACATGGTGGTAGACCAGCTAGCATTATGTTATTGCACCTCAATGCATCAGAGGTCGGAGTTAATTTCTGCTGTGCTCTGTAAGAAGATTTCTACTATTTTCCCATGTACACATGGGTTTCTTCCAGCTGCTCCTGTTTCCTTCCACTGTCTCAAGACATACCAGTGAAATTGGCTCATCATCATGGGGTTTCCTCCAGGTGTTCCAATTTCATCATCCCTCATTCTAAAGACGCATGGTTTGATAGGTTATTGATCACATGTATTTGGGCAGCACGGGCACTTTGGGACAAAAGAACCTTGTTTGTGCCATATCTCTAAATTAAATCAGTATACCCCATAATTTTGTATTCATCTGTAAGATCTCACCTCAGTCTCTTCTGCCCCAGGGAATAAAGTTCTAGCCTGGGCATTTTTTCCTTAGAACTCAGGTTCTCAAGTAATGGCAACATTCGTCTAAATTTTCTCTGCACTCTTTCTAGCTTATCCATGTCTATCTTGTAGATAGGGGACAACAACTGCAATAATTCTCCATATTCTGCCTCAGCAATGTCTTATACAACTTCAACATAACATACCATCTCCTGTACTCATTTTCCTCATTGCCCTGGTGAGCAACTCCATTTTAATTGCTTAGTTTCCAATGACATTGGACAATGTCACTGTCAATAATGAAAAAAAAACATAATATGGCTCCATGTTTCCTCAGTATTGGTGTTTATTTCTCATTGTTACACTCTGAGCAACTAGATTATTTTCAAGGTTATACTGCATTCCAAGATTGAATATGACTTGTTTATGCAGCTGAAACAACAGCTCCTAGAATGAATTCTAACACTGAGACATCTACAACAGCTGTTTTGAGAATAACAAACACAGTGATTCCAATATTTCCTGACATGTCCACTCAAGCTTTAACAGGTGAATCCACAACATCTATAATGGCTGTCAGTTCCACTGCGAAAGAACCTGGTGAGTATCAGACAATGGCTTCAATGGCCATTTTGCATTGGTTATGCTGTTATGTTAGTGATGCCAGAATTCAGGATACACTAAAGCAGCTCATCCTGAATGGTCACAATAAACTCTATCAAAGAGACAATATGAATGAGCCTTAGTTATCACAAAGGTTATATTAGGCAGCCATAGCAACCTCAACAGTTCTTTCTACAAATTCTACTGATGTCACATTGTCTATGCCTGTATAATTAGTGTCTACTGCCCTTGTCTTTACATCAACACCAGGAACAAATAGTACAGCAGACTCAACATCTACAGGGAGCACCGATCAGACATCAACTACTGAATCTACAGACAGAGCCGAAGCATCAACAGTTACCTCACTGTCATCGGCAAGCAGTAAGTAAATTTTCTTCAGGCATCACCTTCTGACTGTTCCTGGGAAAAGCATTGACTAGGTCAGGGGTGGGCAAACTTTTTGACTTGTGGGCCACAAAGGGTTCTAAAATTTGACAGGGGGGGCCAGACCAGGAGCAGATGGACAGAGTGTTTTGGTAATACACCTCATAAGAGAAAATAAAATATCATGGGATATGGAGAAAACATGTGCTTTAATTTCAATTGAAAATGAACAAATGCATTACAACAAAATATCTGTCTTTGAAGACCCATGGTATTTAGCTATTTATTGAAATGACTTTTAAAACACTGAAAATTAAATGAATAAATTACAGCTTTTTTTAATAGTAACAGTTATTATTTTAAAGCACTGAAAATTCTGTTATCCTTCAAGATATTATCATCATCACTCTCCTCCTGACTGTCTTTATTTCAAAAACGGTAGGAGATGCAGGTCTACTTGTCCTGCTCCTTCTTATTCAATTGTCCCCTGTGCCAAAACTCAACAATGACCAGCACAAAGACAGAACAGTGACAGCGCGCCAGTATGCGGAGCGCGTTATTTGATCTGGAGCGCATTTTTTATTTTGAGAACGTACGTGCACCTGCGCACTACTCATGTCCATCACTTAACAGAAATGACATGTAACATGTAAGGCTTATTGAAAAAAATATTTTCAAATGCATTTTTTACATAACACAACGAAGAAACTTATTTTTAATTTCAGTGGGAACAGTGTTGTTGGTCTCCCTTTTTAGCCAGCGCATCAAAGTCTGGATTTAGTTTTGTTGTGGCGATTCTCAGGATGGATCTGAGGTGTTGGTCAGTTAACTTGGATCTGTGGCTGGCTTTGTTGATGTTCATGACGCTGAACGCCTGTTCACACAAATAGGTCGAGCCGAACAAAGAGTAAAGCGCAAATGTGGAGTAATACGCTGCACCTCAACAAAGGTCAATGTGTAGCGGTGTGCTACATGCAGCGCTAAAATTACGACACAGAGTCGGTAACTGCAGTCGAAGAGAAAAACTTTATTCGAAATCCCCAGCCTCACTTTTAAGCCTCCCTCAACCTGCCCCCTGTGGTGCAGAGGCTCCAAAGCTCTGTGCTCGCAAATCCCCGCAGGCTATCTCCCTTAGTCGGAATGCTGGCTAATTGTGAGCCAGTTCGGATGTGCCAGGAAATGGGTCACCACAAATGTATATAGAGTGCGTCATCTATTGGGAAAACGCCAGAATTGCGGGGAAAAAACTTTAACAAGGTTTATTAATATAATTTCATCAAGTTCTGCGGGCCGGATTAAAAAGCTTAACGGGCCGCATATGGCCCGCGGGCCGTAGTTTGCCGATGCCTGGACTAGGTGATAGACAGCAGCAACCTGAAAGAAATACTTACTGCTTCTGGGTCATTGTGTTGTGTGCAATGTCAGCAATATTGCTTTGTAACAACATCTGTGTTGACTTGTCTGTGGAATTTCTTCCCATTGCTATGCCTCCTCTGACAGGGCATTAATTCATAAATTATAATATCACTGCAATAATTTTCTAATTTAATCAAGTAGCTATATAAACACAGATTCAGCAACAGAGACACCCTCTTGCTTCACCAGTGACTTGAACGGATTGAACTGGTTGCTTAGCTTCTGAGATAAGGCATTATATTATCTCTGCTTTGAATCAGAACTGACCCACACTGGAACTGCTGGTATCGAATAACACGTTGTTCAGAAATTTGTACTTCTTTTCTCGTTATTATACAGCATTTGTCAAACTGCATAAGTAGGTTATTTCAAAAGTTAGAACCAAAGACTAAATATACTTCCCATTTTTGCAATTACGTCAATTGCTTCTGGAATAAATCACAATACTGAGACATCTACAACACTTCACAATCATCAGCTACCACACCAGTCTTCACTATAAGCACAGCAAACACAGCAGTTACTGACATCTTCACTCAACCTTTGTTACAGAAAATCTTTCCTATAAGCAAATGCAGCAGTTCATCCCTATGCAACAGGAAAACACACATCATAGTATAATAGTCTCTGTTTTATTGTTTCGTACATTATTATTGCACATTGATACATTATTATTTCACATATTATTATTCTGTACTTTATTATTAGTTAATATTTAGTATATTTATTATTATTACTATGTGTGTTTTAAATGTTGCTGCTATAACTAAACAATTTCCATTTGGGATCAATATAGTACCTATTATTAATATTAACAGGTGATTCCACAACATTTACAACTTCAGTTGGCACTTCCACAAAAATGCCACTTTGTGAGTATCAGATAATGTCTTCAATAGCCATTTTGTAATGGTTACACTGCAAAGTTCATGACAGTGATGTGGAACTTAAAACATACTCATGAAGCTCATTATGTAAGAACAGAATAAACTCCACTGAAGTGGCAACATGAACTAACAATAGTACTCACAGATGTTATATTAGGTAGTCATAGCAGACTTCCCACTATACCTTTACTGATATCATGTTGTCTATGCCTGTAAATTAGTGCCTACAGCCCCTGCCTTGATATCAATGCCAGGAACAAGCAGTACAGCAGAGTCAACATCTACAGGAAGCACCGATCAGACTTCAACAACTGAATCTACAGATAGAGCCGAAGTATCAACAGTTATCTCAACGTTATCAGCAAGCAGTAAGCAAGTTTTCTTCAGGCATCACCTGCTGACTGTTCCCAGGGAAACGCAAAAACTAAATAACACAACCACAATCATATAAAAATATTAATTCTCAGACCTTCATCAGTCAATATACTGCATGAATGATCAGCAATATTTGTTTTGTGAGAATGCCTGTGTTGACCTTTCCAAATGGAATTTGTTTTCATTGCTAAGTTTCTAAAGACACTGGAGAATACCATTGCAATTAAAACATAAGTTATATCACTGCAGTCATTTCCTATTTTGATCGAGTGGCCGTATAAGCACAGATTCAGCAATAGAGTCACTCTCTTGCTCCAACAGCAACTTGAAAGGATTGAACTGGACTGTGATAACGCATTATCTGTACTTAATAACCACAAATTACCCCACACGAACTGTTGATACAGAACAACATGATGATTAGAAATTTGTGCTTTATTTCTCATTGTTACATGCTAAGTAAAGAGACTGATCACTGTATTCATGTTATTTTTGCAGTTACGTCGTTTGTTTCAGGAATAAATCAAAGTACTGAGACATCTACAGCACCTTCTCAGTCGTCAACTACCAGACCAATCTTCATAACAAGTACAGCAGACACAATGACACCATCAACTGCTGACATCTCCACCCAACCTTTAACAAGTGAATCCACAACGTCTACAACAACGGCTGTCAGTTCCACAACAACAGAACCTGGTGAGTATCAGATAATGGTTTCAACAGCCATTTTGCACCGGATTCACTTCAAAATTTACAAATAAAACCAAGTAAAATGATTGGTGATGAGCCTGCACCTTGTGAGAGAACATTCACTCCCACGTCTGCTCTGTCATTTATATAGGTGGCATTCTTAATATAAAGATAAGATACAAGTAAATTAAACCTCTATAATGAAAATTGTTAATAAAATCAACAGGAATCCAGCTCTGTCCTGTGCTGCAAATCCAATAACGGCTTCTCAACTGACATCAATGTTAGTTTCTATACTGATGTTCACCACATCTTGGAAGTCGATTCATAAGTCTCTGGCACTGACCCAGGCTCTATGGCTCTAAAGGAAGGTGGAAGAAAAGGGGACCACCGGTGATAGGGGATTCAACAGCTTGGAGACCGACAGGAGATTCTGTGGATGTGAAAGAGTCTCCCAGATGATATGTTGCCTCCCAGGTGCCATGGTCAGCGACATCTCAGAGGATTTAAAGCAGGGAGCAGAATTTCAGATTTCTCGATCATTGGGATCTCATCTGCAGAAGGTTTGACCTATACAAAAATGATGGAATACATCTGAATTCAAGGGAGATCAATATCCTTGCAGGTGTTTGCTCGAGATGTTGGGGAGGGTTTGAATTAGTTTGGCAAGGTGATGAGAGCCTCAGTGATAGGTCCAAAGATGGGGCAGTTGTTATATAGGTAGACGTAGTGTGTAGAGAGACTGCGAGGAAGGATAGGCCATTGACAGCACAAAATTGCCATCAGTTGGATCGGTTGAAGTGTCTATTTTAATGCAAGAAGTATCAGGTATAGGGTATGAATTTAGAGTATAGGCCAGTACATATAACTATGACATCATGGCCATTAACAGAGGCTTAGCTGCCACAAGGGCAGGAAAGGCTGCTGGATGTTCCTTGGTTTAGATGTTTCAAAAGGGACAGGTAGGAAAGTAAAAGAGGTAAGGGAGTGGTATTGTAAATTAGTTAAAGTATTAGAGCTGAAGAAAGGGAAGATATCCTGGGGGGATTGTCTACCAAGTCAGTGTGGATGGAAGTCAGAAACAGGAAGGGAGTAATCACTCTGTTGGGAGTATTCTATAGACATCAGAATAGCAACAAGACACTGAGGAACAGATTGGGAGGCAGATTTTGGAAGGGTGCAAAAAATAACAGTGTTGTCATGGTTGATTTCAACTTTCCTAATGCAGATTGGCAGCTCCTTAGTGCAAGAGGGCAGAATTTGTTAGGTGTTAGAATTTGGAGGCAGGTACAGAGGGGATGTCAGGGCTAAGTTTTTTATGCAGAGAGTGGTGAATGCATGGAATGGGCTGCCAGCAACGGTGGTGGAGGCAGGAACGATAGGGTCTTTTAAGAGACTCCTGGATAGATACATGGAGCTTAGAAAAATAGAGGGCTATGGGTAAGCCTAGGTAGTTCTAAGGTAAGGACATGTTTGGTACAGCTTTGTGGGCCGAAGGGCTTGTATTGTGCTGTAGGTTTTCTATGTTTCTATGTATCCAGGAAGGATTCCTGACAGAATATGTACGCAGGCCAAGAGGAGGATCTGATATTAGGCAATAAGCCTGATAAGTGTCAGATCCTTTGGTGGGTGAGCACTTCAGAGATAGTAACCACAATTCCCTGAACTTTACTACAGCCTTGAACAGGGATAGGAGCAGATGATATGGGCAAGTATTTAATTGGGGGAGGGGAAATCATGATGCTATTAGGCAGGGACTGGCACTGTAAATTCAGAACAATATATTCAGAGAAATGCACAACAGAAATGTGAAGGTTGTTTAGGGAGTACTTGCATGAGCTTCTGGATAAGTTTGTCCCACTGAGGCTGGGAAAGGATGGTAGTGTGAAGGAACTATGGTTGACAAGAAATGTGGAACATCTAGTCTAAAGGAAGAAAGAAGCTTACTTAAGGTTTAGGAAGCAAGTATCACATAGGGCTCTGGAGAGTTATAAGGTAGCCAGGAAGGATTTGCAGAATAGACTTTGGAAAGCTAGAAGGGGGGGTATGTAACAGCTTGGTGAATTGGATTAAAGAAAACTCTAAAACATTCTATACATATGTGAAGAACAGAAGGATAACTAGTGTGAGAGTAGGACAGATCAGGGATGGAAGAGGAAAAGTGCCAGAGTTGAAGGAGTTGGGGAGGTCCACAATTAATTCTTTGTGCTAGTGAGAGGGACCTTGACATTTGTGAAGACAACATAAAACAGGCTGATAGGCTTGAACATGTCAACATGAAGAAAGAGGATGTACTGGAACTTCAGAAAAATATTAGGATAGATAAATCCCATGAGGCAGACGGGATATATCCCTGGCTACTATGGGAAGTGAGGGAAGAGATTGTTGCATATTTGGAATGATCTTTGCACCTTCACTGTCACAGGAGTGGTAACAGATGGCTGAAGGGTGGCAAATGTTATTTCTTTGTTCAAGAAAGGTCATAGGGATAATCTTGGGTGTTATAGACCAATGAGTCATGGGCAAACTATTGGAGAAGATTTTTAGAGACAGGAGTTAAGAGCAGTTGGGGAAGCTTAGTCTAGCGATAGTCAGCATGGATTTGTGAGAGACAGGTCAAGGCTGATTGAATTCTTTGAGGATGTGACAAAACAAATAGATGAAGGTAGAGCAGTGAATGTGGTGAATATGTATTTTAATAGGGTTTTAAATAAGCTTCTTCATGGTGGGCTTATTCAGAAAATCAGGAGGTATGTGATCCAGGGAAGTTTGGCTGCATGTTTCAGAACAGGTTTGTACATAGAAGGCAGTGGATGGATATAAATTGAGCATATTCTGTCTGGAGGTCAGCGAACTGTGGTGTTCAGCATAGATTTGTTTTGTGACTCCTGCTCTTTGTGAGATATATAAATGATATGGATGAGGAAGTGGAGGGTGCTGGGTTAGTACATTTGCAGATGACTCGAAGGTTGGTGGTGTTGTGGATAGTGCAGAAGCTTGTCGTAGGTTACAACAAGACATAAAAAGGATGCAGAGCTGGGCTGAGAAGTGGCAAATGGATTTCAACCAAAAAAGCATGTAGAGATTCATTTTGGAAAAACAGAAGCATCTTGGAGTCTACGTCCATAGATCTCCAAATTTGCCCCACAAGTTGATAGGGTTGTTAAGAAGGCATATGTTGTGTTGGCCTTCATTATTCAAGGGATTGAGATCGAGAGCGGAGAGGTATTTTGCAGCTCCATAAAACCCTGGTATGACATCAGTTGGAATTTAGGTTCAAAGTTTAAAGTCAATTTATTATCACAGTACATATATTTCACCATATTCTACCCTGAGATTAATTTTCACAGGAATTCACAGCATAAAGAAATACAATAGAACAGGCATGGGCAAACTACGGCCCGGGGGCCATATGCGGCCCGTTAAGCTTTTTAATCCGGCCCGCAGAACTTGATGAAATTATATTAATAAACCTTGTTAACGTTTTTTCCCCGCAATTCTGGTGTTTTCCCAATAGATGACACACTCTATATACATTCGTGGTGACCCATCTCCTGGTACATCCGAACTGGCTCACAATTAGCCAGCGTTCCGGCTAAGGGAGATAGCCTGCGGGGATTTGCGAGCACAGAGCTTTGGAGCCTCTGCACCACAGGGGGCAGGTTGAGGGAGGCTTAAAAGTGAGGCTGGGGATTTCGAATAAAGTTTTTCTCTTCGACTGCAGTTACCGACTCTGTGTCATAATTTTACTGCTGCATGTAGCACACCGCTACACATTGACCTTTGTTGAGGTGCAGCGTATTACTCCACATTTGCGCTTTACTCTTTGTTCGGCTCGACCTATTTGTGTGAACAGGCGTTCAGCGTCATGAACATCAACAAAGCCAGCCACAGATCCAAGTTAACTGACCAACACCTCAGATCCATCCTGAGAATCGCCACAACAAAACTAAATCCAGACTTTGATGCGCTGGCTAAAAAGGGAGACCAACAACACTGTTCCCACTGAAATTAAAAATAAGTTTCTTCGTTGTGTTATGTAAAAAATGCATTTGAAAATATTTTTTTCAATAAGCCTTACATGTTACATGTCATTTCTGTTAAGTGATGGACATGAGTAGTGCGCAGGTGCACGTACGTTCTCAAAATAAAAAATGCGCTCCAGATCAAATAACGCGCTCCGCATACTGGCGCGCTGTCACTGTTCTGTCCTTGTGCTGGTCGTTGTTGAGTTTTGGCACAGGGGACAATTGAATAAGAAGGAGCAGGACAAGTAGACCTACATCTCCTACCGTTTTTGAAATAAAGACAGGCAGGAGGAGAGTGATGATGATAATATCTTGAAGGATAACAGAATTTTCAGTGCTTTAAAATAATAACTGTTACTATTTAAAAAAGCTGTATTTTATTCATTTAATTTTCAGTGTTTTAAAAGTCATTTCAATAAATAGCTAAATACCATGGGACTTCAAAGACAGATATTTTGTTGTAATGCATTTGTTCATTTTCAATTGAAATTAAAGCACATGTTTTCTACATATCCCATGATATTTTATTTTCTCTTATGAGGTGTATTACCAAAACACTCCGTCCATCTGCTCCTGGTCCGGCCCCCCTGTCAAATTTTAGAACCCTTTGTGGCCCACAAGTCAAAAAGTTTGCCCACCCCTGCAATAGAATCAATGAACACCTCACAAAGAAGTGGTGCAGAAAGGAGGGCATATGATTTTTGGATTACTGCATACTCTTCCAGGGTAGGTAAGACCTGCACAAAAGGGACAGTTTGCATTAGAATTGGAGGGGGACTAATATCCTGGCAGGAAGGTTTGTTAATGCTGCTCAGTGGGGTTTAAACTAGAGTTGCAGGAGGATGAGAACCAGAGAATGAGACAGGGCAGGTGTCAGAAGTTTGTGTAGGGCAACACATTGCATCCAGTGACCACAATGCCAGTCTGACATCAGTTGTGGGAAAGTTATTGGAAGTAATCTAATGGACTGGATGTATAAGTATTTGGATAAACGTGGAGTGATTAAGGATAGCCAGCATGGCTTTGTGTGTGGTAGGTCATGTCTAACCAATCTTACAGAGTTTTTCGAGGAGGTTACTAGGAAAGTGGATGAAAGCAAGGCAGTGGATGTTGTCTACATGGACTTTAGCAAGGCATTTGATAAGTTCCCGTATGGAAAGTTAGTCAAGAAGGTTCAGTCGCTTGGCATTTAAGGATGAGGTATGATATTGGATTGGACATTGCCTTTATAGGAAAAGCCAGAGAGTGCTAGAAGAGGGTTGCCTCTCTGACTGGAGGCCTGTGACTAGTGGTGTGCCACAGCAATCAGTGCTGGGTTCTTTGTTGTTTGTCATCTATATCAATGACCTGGATGAAAATGTTAACTGGATCAGCAAATTTGCAGATGACATCAAGATTTGGGGTGTAGTGGACAGTGAGCAAGGCTATCGTGGCTTGCAGAAGAATCTGCATAAACTAGGAAAATGGCAGATGGTACTTAATGCAGACAAGTGTGAGGTTTTGTACTTCGGTAAAACCAACCAGGGTAGGTCTTAAACAGTAAATGGTAGGGCACTGAGGAGTTTGGTAGAACAAAGAGAAATGGGAATAAAGGCACATAGTTCTTTGAAAGTGAAGTCACAGGTAGGTAGGTCATAAAGAAAGCTTTTGGCACATTGACTTTTATAAATCAATGTATTGAGTACAGAAGATGGGAGGTTATGTTGAAATTGTATAAGACATTGGTGAGGCCTAATTTGAAGTATTGTGTGCAGTTTTGGACATCTTACTGCAGGAAATATGTAAACAAATTTGAAAGAGTACAAAAAAAATTTACAAGGATTTTGCCAGCTCTGGAGGACCTGAGTTGAAAGGAAAGCTTGAATAGGTTAGGACTGTATTCTTGGAACATTGAAGATTGAGAGGAAATTTAATAGAGGTATACAAGATTATGAGGGGTATAGATAAGGTAAATGCAAGCTGGCATTTTCCACTGAGGTTGTGTGAGACTACAGCTAGAGGTTATGGGTTAAGGATGAAAGGTGTGGAGTTTAAGGGGAACATGAAGGGAAACTTCTTCACTCAAAGGATTGTGAGAGTGTGAAATGATCTGCCAGCACAATTGATGCATGTGAGCTTGATTTCAATGTTGAAAAGAAGTTGGAAAGTTACATGGATATGGAGGGCAATGGTCTCAGTGCAGGTCGATGGGAGTAGGCAGTTTAAATGGTTTTGCATGGACTAAATGGGCCAAAGGGCCTGATTCTATGCTGTACTTCTCAATGACTCTATGACTCCATGACCCCACTACCATTGTGCAAAAGAAGCCAAACTATGGAAATACATACACACAAGCCAACAAATAAATAATACTGAGAACCTGAGTTGTAGAGTCCTTGAAAGTGAGTCCATTGGTTGTGTTCAGTGATCAGTTCAGTGTGGTGGAGAGTGAAGATATCCACACTGGTTCAGGAGCCTGATGGGTGAAGGTTAATAACTGTTCCTGAACCTGCTGATGTGGGGGCTTAAGGCTCCTGTACCTCCTTCCTGAAGGCAGCAGCAAGAAGAGAGCATGACCTTGATGATGGATGCTCCTTTCCTGAGGCAGTGCTCCTTGTAGATGCACTCAATGGTGGGACAGCTTTTCCTGGGCTGTATCCGCCACTTTTTGTAGGCGCTTCCATTTTGGACATCGGTGTGTTTCCAGAAACTTCTGTAAAAGGATGTTTAAGAAGTAAACTGTAGAATAACCATCAGCCAAACCATGGACACATTGTCATAGAAGGACACAACATAGCCTTTTAAACCATTGTGTCCATGCCAACCATCAGTCACCTGTTTACACTAATCCTATTCTCATCCCATTAATTTTTGGTCCCCACTTTCTCATCAATTCTCTCTAGATCCTACTCATCTACACAATGCAGGCAATATTCAATGGCCAATTAACCAATCAACCCACACATCTTATGGCTGTGGGATGAGTCTGGAAAAACCCACAATAAGAATGTGCAAAGTCCACAAGGACAGCACTGAAGGTCGGGACCAATGCGTACACATCTCATGCTACCAGTGCACAAAGTAATTTCAACTATGCACAAAAGGTTGTCACCCTCCACCTCATTGGCATGTTGAGTATATTTTGTGGATCATACAGAATCACATTTCCTTTTCCGGTTTCTGAGGCAGACAGTGTTGACAACATGAAGTTTGTGATGATTTGTCTGCAGATTTTAGAACTGGCTTATTTATACTGTTTTTAATGAAGAAGTTATTCAGGGTGCACATGTCACTGGACAAAAAAAATGCACAGCACAAGATTTTTGGGCACACTGGTCATTACAAATTAGAAGGAACATTGGTCAGGACCAAATTTGGATTTCTGGCACTGTGAGGCAGTTGCTCTACCAGTTGCCCTCCATGAACACAGATGTTCACATATGAACACACACACACACACACACACACACACAATGTGACAACAATACAAGGGAAGGGAAATACACTAAAATAGAAGGGAAATAACAGTGAATGTGTGACAAATGTACTTTTCTTTACATAAATAATGCCTATACTTCTGTTGTGTAATTGTAACACAGCTTAATATTTTGGAAAGAAACAAAGCTTCAAATAGAACCTGTGAAAGTATATAAAAATCTGGTGATGAATCATGCATTAGATAATGTGCCTCGGTTTCTAGGAAAATGCTCCATCCAGTGGTTCTCACTGGCCTGTACAATCTGTGAGGCTTCATTCAGCTTAATGTTTAGGAGAATATTCATAGTTATATTTTGTGGCCTTCAAGTAGAGATGGTTCCACTTCAGACCTCATGAAAATTATTGTGGTATATCAATGTAAGAAAGTTTATTTGGATTGTGTTTTGCAAGTCCCAACTGGCAATTTCTCAATGATCCTGTTTTCATAATAAATTAAGTAGGAAATATTATAACCTCTTATAACTAAAAACATTTTAGCTCATGCTACCCGTCTACTTTGCCGTGCTCTATAACATTGAGTTAGTATTTTGAACGTGGACAACTATGGAATTGGAATTTGACATATTGTGGCAGCGGATGGAGTGTAATATCACACAAAAGAATAATTGTTTTTTCTCTCTAGACATCGATGAATGTGCAACCAACACATCAAACTGTCAGCAAATCTGCATCAACACAAATGGAGGCTACACCTGCAAATGTAGGAATGGTTTCACTGTCAACCAAGCCAACAACACCCTTTGTGATGGTAGGAAATCTTCAAGCATGTACATCCTCCTGTAGCATAAGCAGATCAGTGGGAAATGGTTTACTGATGAAGTTTTGTGTCCTTTGGTCAGAATAATCTATATTAATTGGTTTTACCAAATGTGTTCCCACAACATAGGACACAGAGCATAGAACATCTCAGCACAATACAGACCCTTCAGCCCACGATGTTGTGATGAACTTTAAACCTACTCTAAAATCAATTTAATCCTCCCCTCCTACATTGCCCTCTATTTCTCTATCACCTAAGTGCCTTTGTAAGAGTTTCTTAAATGCCCCTAATGTACCTGCCTCGACCACAACCACCGGAAGGATGTTCCACGCACCCACCACTCTCTGTGTAAATAACTTACCTCTGACATCCCCCCCATACTTTCCTCCAGTCATCTTAAACCCCTCCCTGCTTGTGTTAGCTATTTCCACCTGGGGAAAAAGCCTCTAGCTTTCCATTTGATCTAAGCCTCATACATCTTTTATACCGCTATCAAGTTACCCCTTATACACCTTCACTCCAAAGAGAAAGGTCACTAGATTGAGGAATCATTCAGCTACTTACAGATACATTTGGAGGCCACTTTATTAAGTGCACCTGTACACCAGCTCATTAATGCAAATATCCCATCAGGCAATTATGTGAAAGCAACTCAATGCAGAAAAGCATACAAACATGGTCAAGAGGTTCAGTTGTTGTTGAGACCAAACAAATAAATGGGGACAGAATGTGATCTAAGTGACTTAGACCATGGAATGATTATTGGTGCCAGGTGGGGTGGTTTGGGTATCTCAGAAACTGCTGATACGGTGTTTCCACCCACAACAGTCCCTAAAGTTTATAGAGAATGGTACAAAAAGCGAAAAATAATATGTGAGTGTGTGGCAGTTCTGTGGGCAAAATATCTTGTTAATGAAAGTTAGGTCAGAGGAGAATGGCCAGACTGGTTCAAACTGATAGGAAGTTGACAGTAACTAGTAACTCAAATAACTACGCATTACAACAGTGTTGTGCAGAAGAGCATCTTTAAATACACAACAAATTGAACCTTGAGGTGGATGGGCTACAGCAGCAAAAGACCATGGCTTTGTGATCACTTAATTAGGCATAGGAAGAATAGAGTGGGCTGTGTGTATATTACATTTTCTGCGAGTGAGGAAAATCCGAAATATGTATTGGACGCCCATTCCTCAGAACGCCTCACAGATAAGATAACAACTGCTGTATAATTGGCAACCAATCTGCTTTCACCTCTTTCAAGTTTCAAATCTTCCTCTTCAAAATACCACAATCAGATGATGTGATAATTACACAAAGAGTTCATTGTTATAACAAAAAAAACATTGTCTACTTATGGCAATTTATGTAATAGTAATACATTAAAGATGTCAAAATCTGATGTACTAGGTTAAGTTCAATAATTCTTTTAGAAGATGCAATAAATGGGAACTATTTAAGTTGTCGATATGCCCTGTTACTTCTGCAAAAAAACATTTATCTACTACACAGTTTATCTACTTGCAGATTCTATTTTTTACATAAATAATAGCTATAATATGATGTGTAATTTGAATGCACTTTAGTATCTTGAGGACAAACAAAATTTCTTTTTTTACTTTTCAAAGTACATAACAATCTGGTAATGAGTCATGCATCAAGATCTATTGTGGGCACATTGTTTAATTGATTAATATGCCAACATACAAGAGAATGGTATCAATTATAGAGCACCTGGGTTTCTAGGTAAATACTCCATCCAGTTGTACTCACAGGCCTGTAAAATTTGCAAGGCTTTGTTCATCAAGGGAGACTCAGGCAAATGCAGATATTGGAATCAGGAGCAACAAAGAAGAAAGTGGAGGAACTCAGCATTTGTGAAGTTAATGGACTGTTGATGTTTCAAGTTGAGACCCTTCATCAGTCCACTGACACAATCTGAGTTTCTCCAGCGTCTTGTTTGTTTATTCAATAATATTTGATCAAAATAACGAATAACAGAAGATTTATTATCATCTTCTGTGGCCTTTCAAAGGAGGAATCGTTTCACTGTCTACGGAAAGAAACTTGAAGTAAATTTCATAAGCACAGGTTTCTGCAGGTGCTGGAAATCCAGAGCAACACACACAAAATGTTTCCTGAACTACATTTTGTAATTGCTAACTGGCAAGTTCCTAGTGCTTCTGTTCTTAATAGATGTATAGTAAGTGGAAATTTTATAGCTTGATGTGAGAAATATCAACGTTATAACTCATACTCCCTGTTGAAGTGACTGCCGTCACCAATAATAAAATAAACTAAAATAACTGGCGCCAGAACACATGCACTTTCAAGACTCAAGCATTCTTTTTATTTTACTTGTGCACAAGGAAGGCTTGTTCTGGTGCAGGTCAATGGGAGTAGGCAGTTTAATTGGTTTGGCACAGACTAGATGGGCCAAAAGGCCCGTTTCTGTGATGTACTTTATTACTCTAAGGAGAAGCGCATGGGTCCCTGTCACCCACACTGCTCTGAAGTCTGAACAGTAAAGAATTATTTTTACACAGAATTGGCTTATCAGTTACAGATATGATTATTGTAAATTGTCATTTCGTACGACCAGATTCGTATGGCCAGATTTGGGAACAGCTTCTTTCCAACTGTGATAAGAATGCTGAACAGATCCTGACCCGGATCTGGGCCGTACCTTCCAAATATCCGGACCTGACTTGCACTACCTTACTTTCCCTTTTCTATTTTCCAATTATGACATAATTTTTATTATATTTTTATTTTATTTTATTTTATTTTATTTTTATTATATTTACTTCAAGTTGTACTTCAGGGAGTGCGAAGCACAGAAACAAATATCACTGTGATGATTGTACGCTCTGGTATCAATTGTTTGGTGACAATAAAGTAAAGTAAGTAAGTGTATATGTAAATTGTACATCAGTAAAAATGCTTTTTCTGTGGTAAATTATATTAAATTATCACCGCAAACAGTGAAGGGTGAGCATTGGCAAGGCGACTTCAGAGGATGAGGCAAGAAGGTTTGTTGCAGTTGGAGTGGCAATACTTACAGAGAAGAAGTCATCACCCTGACACAGTGATGTCAAGAACCTCTCCCTCAATGCCGCAAAAACAAAGGAGCTGGGTGTGGATTACAGGAGGAATGGAGACAGGCTAACCCCTGTTGACATCAATGGATTTGGGGCTGAGAGGGTGAACAGCTATAAGTTCCTTGGCATACATGTCACCGAGGATCTCATAAGGTCTGTACACACCAGCTGTGTGGTGAAAAAGTCACAAAAGCACCTCTTTCACCTCAGATGGTTGAAGAAATTTGGCATGAATCCCCAAGTTCTTTCTACAGGGGCACAATTGAGAGCATCCTGACTGGCTGCATCACTGCCTGGTATGGGAACTGTACCTCCCTAAATTGCAGAACTCTACAGAGAGTGGTGCAGACAGCTCTAGGTCTAGGTCCAGTGTCCAGATCCCAGTGTGAGGTACCTTATGCTGTTTGGATAAATTAAATGCTGGCCTAGATTGGAGGCAAGAGCCAATTTCACTCACTCTCTGCGATCTTCACTCCTCTTTCCATGGCACTGAAGCCTTTCGCTGTTCCATTGTGAGATCCATTCAAACACTGGCTCAGATGGACTAAAAAATCGGTGTCATCAGGACAAGAGCCGATTTCACTCAATCACCGTGATCGCTATAACCACGGCACTGGCTCTATGAAGACTGCCCGGTTGCTGTGCTCCATGCTGCTAATATGATGAACTGATGAGTGAGCCTTTGGGCCTACTGTGGGTTTCTCCAGGGTTCGAATCTGAGGACTCAATTCTGATTCGGAATGCTGTTGTTCACTTCAATTGATTGCGTGATTTGTGCTTTTTCTCTTTCTCTTGTGCATCGAGTCTTGGTCTCACTTCAAAGATCTCACTTGACCAAAACTTCCCCAGGCTATCGTTGTTGTTGCTGCAGCTTCCACATCCCCATCCACTTTGTCAAGCTCTGTAATGTTGTTGGTATTTTGCAGGTGGACAACAATGAAATTTGTAGTCACCATACAAAAGAATTTGACACACTGTGGTGGATGATGGTGCGTTTAAAGCATGATGAAATATGACAATGTATGACCAAATGACTAAATGATTGGCTGTTTCTTTCCAGACATTGATGAATGTGCAGGATACACACATAATTGTCAACAACTCTGCATCAACACGGTTGGAAGCTACGTGTGCAGATGTTTGACTGGCTTCACAGTAATTGACAACTATTGTACTGGTAGGATGTGGATCCTCTATAATTGATAAATTCAAAACTGTGGAATAGAAACTTGTCTGCATGATGCTGCTCTCACCATCGGAGCCTAGTTACCGTTTTTGGGTCAGTTCAGTGGGTATTTAATGATCCTTTTAGAGCACTACAGAGAAATTTGGACAAAACTTGGTCCAGATGCAAACAGCCAAATTTTAGCAATAGGCAAGTATTCCTCGCAAATGAGTCAACTATTTGTCAAGGATCTAACAGTCATCGTTAGGTTTGCTTCAACCACACAA
Source organism: Hypanus sabinus (assembly GCF_030144855.1). NCBI lineage: Eukaryota > Metazoa > Chordata > Chondrichthyes > Myliobatiformes > Dasyatidae > Hypanus > Hypanus sabinus. Next base: position 39,297,887 of record NC_082707.1, read on the forward strand.
TCCCAACGCCCTTTGATCTTGCTCCTGATCCCACAACAATCTTTTACCCTGTCATGATTCAGGTCCACAACCAAACCTGATAATAACCCAGCCCTGGCTCAGATTTTCCCTGATACTTTCCTTACTATCTCCTCAGCTATCCACACAACTGACTCCCATTCCCCATCCCACATCTCGCTGCTGGCCTCTGATCGCACCCGGCACTTTCCAGTCTGCTGGTATTAGATCACTGACCACATCAGCCCCTCATTTCCCTGAGCTCCAATCTCAGTCTCATTCTGTGCAATCATAAAGTCTCCAATTCAACCTCAACTCTAACCTTATTAAGTGACAGTCTCTTATCACCTCTCCCACTGTGGTGAACTACATATACCTGTCTGGACACTCCCCCTGCTGACTGCTCCTGTAGCTCCTCCCACAGACCCCTGTATAAAGGCGATCAAGGCCTGAACCCGGCCTCTCAGTCTCCAGGATGTAGTATGGTGGTCACTCACTGTTTGTTCCTTCTTCCAGTCAATAAAAGCTGATATCTCGCCTTACGTCTCAGAGTGAGTTATTGATGGTGCATCACCCACACCTCTGAACATTATCCAATCTGTCTCCAAACCACCTTCTTCCTACTCAGTGTCCAATCTTATACCATTTCCTGACTTTAATAGTATCCAGTTTTCCATTCCCTAATTCCATAGCCAATGCAATACAATCTCCATTTCTCTTCTTCCCTGGCTAAGATGGCAGTCTCCGATTTCCACCCTCCATCATATAATCTGCTCCTGTATGATACCATCTCTTCTCCAACTAGCCCATGGGTTTATTCCCCCTTACCCTCCATTCCCCAACCTGTAGCTGTCTGGTTTCAAACCACCCCTTTTTTCTTTCATTCAAAATCACTTCCTGCCCTCTTTTCCCTGCCACAGCCTAGGTAAAATTGGACATGTGGCTGCAGGATCTCCTCAAACCAACCTCTCACAATAGAGTACTGCAGGCACACTTTACTCTGGAAGATATATAATACCAAGTTGGTAGAATCTGAATCTAGTGACTGGAATGGTAGTTAGTCTTGCTGCTGTCTCTATTTAATGCATCCATGAGGGTACTTCAGAGTATCCAGGCAAATACTTTACCTAGTGATTCTATTTTGCCTACACAATCTACAGGTCTTCATTTGGCATTATAATATTCTTGAGTTTGTATAGTAGGGATGACACTGCAGACCTCAATAATACCGTGTTGGTCACATAATGCCATGTTAAGTCAATTCTAGGAAGAAATATCAAGCATATATTTCAAATTTTATAAAAGCAAGGTAGTATATTTCAGGAAGAGAGCATCAAAAAATTTATTTTTAGAGAGAGCAACTTAACATACTACATGATGATGTATTAAATTTGATGAAATTTGGCACTGTCCAGCTTTATGAAATAATGGACATTTTCTTCCAGATGTCAATGAATGTGCCACAAACACATCAAACTGTGATCAAACCTGCATCAACACATACGGAAGCTTCATGTGCCTATGTAATCCTGGCTTCAGCAATGACTTGACCAATCCTTCGTTTTGCGATGGTAGGAAATTTTCAAACACGTAGATTCTCTGAAATCAATGATTTTTTGATATAATTTCTGATTAGGCTGTATGATCCCATCAAAGCAAGCTTTTGTCCTCTTCAATAATCAAAAAATTACTCCAACCTTCTGATGTAACAGGGATATTTTCATTCGGGAGTTGAAGAAAGTGTTTGTCTATGTCATCAATTATTAGTCAGTTGTTAATGCTAGTCTTACTGAGTAGAGAGTAGAGACTGATAGAACATGTGATAGAATCATTTCCAATGATCACTGTTTAAGAAATGCTCAAAAAGTAAACCAGAAAATTATAGGCCGATGGCCTTGACATAAGTAATGTGAAAGTTATTGCTCAACTCTTGTCAACAGTCAATACCCCTAATTACCTAATCTGTCTTAATTTATCTCCTACAGTTTTTTGCTTGACACCTCACTCATCGCGTCCAACTCTGTCTTGAATATGGTCAACTCTTCACTCTTCCCCCAGTTCTGCAGAAGGATCTTTAAGTCAAAATTTAAACTGGTTTCTCTTTCCACAGCTGCTGTTTGACTGGCTGAGTTTTCCAATGATTTTGTATTTGTTTCAGTAAGGTTTAATTCAATCTTCTTCTTCAGATATTGATGCATATGTGACCAACATGGCATACTGTGAATGAACCTGCATCCATATATGTGGAAGCATTTACTGCAGCTGTCAGAACATCCTCAGCATGGACATATACAATTCATCTTCTGCTGTTACTGTCACTATTTACTTGCATGTTTTCTATCGAGGCACAAGGTTGCCCTAGCAGGCATGGTGAAGGAGAATCAAAGGGATTCTACAGATATGTTCAGAGCAAAAGAATTGCAAGGGACAAAAGGTATAGCACTTGTTCCACTTGCAAGGGTAAGTGTCAGGAGGAAGATCTGTGGAGAGGGATAGATGGACGAGGGAGCCACATAGGGAGAGATCCTTGCAGAAAGTCGGGAGGAGGGAAAGATGTGCTTGGTGTTAAGGTCTGGTTGGAGACAGTGGAAGTTATGGAGAACTTGATGTGGAAGCAATGGGGTGGGAGCAAGAGGAACCCTATCCCTATTAGGGTGAGGATGGGGTGAGGTCAGACATGCAAGAAATGGAAGAGATGCAGTTGAGGGCAACCTTCATAGTGGAGGAAAGAAAGCCCTTTCTCTGAAGAAGGAGGACATCTCATTAGCTCTGGGATGAAAAGCCTCATCCTGAGAGCAGATGTAGTGAAGACTGAGGAACTGAGAGAAGGGGATGGCATTTTTTACAAGTGACAAGGTGGGAACAGCTATAGTCAAGGTAGCTGTGATAATCAGAGGGTTTATAAAAGATGTTAGCAGATAAACTGATTCCAGAGATAGAGACAGAGAGATCAAGAAAGGAGATGGAGGTGTCGGAAATGCACGGTAAATTTGAGAGCAGGGTGGAAGTTGGAGGCAAAGTTGATGACGAGATCAGCATGGGTGCAGGAAGCATCCCCAATGCAGTCATCAATGCAACTTAGGAGAAGTTGGGGAGCAATACCTATGTAGGCTTGGAAAATAGACTATTCCACATAGCTGACAAAAAGGCAGGCATAGCGGGGACCCTTGTGAGTGTCCATGGCTACACCTTTGGTTTGGAAGGAGGAGCCAAAGAAGAAATGACTGGGAGTAAAGGCTAGTTCCGCCAGGTGGAGGAGATGGTGATGGAGGTGAACAGGTTGGGTCTGTTATCTAGAAAGAAGTGAAGAGCCCTCCTAATGGGGGATGGAGATGTATAGGGACTGGATGTCCATGGTGAAAATGAGACAATCAGGGCCAGGGAACTTGAAGTTTTTGAAAAAGTCCAGAGCATGTGAAGAGTCATGGACGTAGGTAGGAAGGGGCTTAACCAGGGGGAATAAAACAGAGTCAAGGTATGCAGATATAAGTTCAGTAGGGCAGGAACAAGTGGAAACAATGTGTCTAGGCAGGTTTGTGGAGGAGCAGGGTAAGAGAACTATAGCCCTCCTCTCTTCCATTTTGTGCACGTCTGCCCTCACCCCATCCTCCTGCTCCCACACCATGAATAGGGTTCCTCTTGTCCTCACCTACCACCCCAGTAGCCTCTGCATCCAGCACATAATTCTCCGTAACTTCTGCCATCTCCAATGGGATCCCACCACCAAGCACATCATTCTCCCCCACCACTTCCTGCTTTCCACTGGGATCACTCCCTAAGCAGCTCCCTTATTCATTCGTCCATCCCCATTGACCTCCCTCCTGGCAGTTATCCTTACAAGCGGAACAAGTGCAACACCTGCCCCTACACCACCTTCCTCACTACCATTCAGGGTCCCAAACAGTTCTTTACAGGGGAGGCAACACTTCACCTGTGAGTCTGTATCCGGTGTTCCTGGTGTGGCCTCCTGTACATCAGTAAAACCCAACGCAAATTGGGAGACTGCTGCACCGAGCACCTACCCTCAGTCTACCAGAAAAAGTGGGATCTCCTGCTGGCCACCAACTTCAATTCTACTTACCATTCCTATTCTAACATGTTAGTCCATGGTCTCCTCTACCATTGTGATGAAGCCACACTCTGGTTGGAAACGCAACACCTTTTATTCCATCTGGGTAGCCTCCAAACTAATGGAATAAACATCGATTTCTTGAATCCAGTAATTGGCCCTCCCTTTTCACCATTCCCATTCCTGTTTCTCTCTCTCACCTCATCTCCTTAACTGTCCATCAGCTCCTCCTCCCTTCCCTTTCTTCAATAGTCTTCCACCCTCTCCAATCAGATTCTCTCTTCTCCAGCCCTTTACCTCTTTCACCTATCACCCTCCCAGCTCTTTACTTCACCCCTCCCCCCCACCTCCTAGTTTCACCAATAACCTACCACAGTGGGGTACTTCTTCCTCCCCTCCCTCTATCTTCTTGCACTCACCTCATCTTTTTCTCCAGTCCTGATGAAGGGTCTTGACCTGAAACGTCAACTGTTACTGTCCATAGAAGCTGCTTGGCCTGCATTTTGTTTGTGTTCCTTGGATTTCCAGCATCTGCAGATTTTCTTGTCTATTGAGTACAGGAGTTAGGATGCTATGCTGAAGTTGTATAAGACGTTGGTGAGGCCTAATTTGGATTATTCTGTGCAGTTTTGGTCACCTGCCTGCAGAAAAGATGTAAATAAGGACATAAGATGTAAGAGCAGAATTAGGCCATTCAGCCCATCGAGTCTGCACCACCATTTCATCATGGCTGATCCCATACACCTGCCCTCTCACCATGCTCCAACCAATCAGGAATCTACCAACTTCTGCTTTAAATATACCCACGGACTTGGCCTCACCACTGTCTGTGGTAGAGCATTCCAAAGATTCACCACAAGATAAAGAAATTCCTCCTTACTTCTGTTCTAAAACATTGCCCCTCAATTTTGAGGCTATGCACTTTAGTTCTGGATACCCCCACCACAGGAAACATCCTCTCCACATCCACCTTATCTAGTTCTTTCAACTTTCGGCAGGTTTCAATGAGATCCCCTAAATTCCAGTGAGTGCAGGCCCAAAGCTGCCAAACCCTCCTCATATGTTAACCCTTTCATTCCTGGAATCACTCTCTTGAACCTCCTCTGGACTCTCAGATGCAATTGCTTCCTTAGCACTACCTACCCTCCATCTATCTTCGTATCATCCGCAAACTTTACCACAAAGACATCAATTCCATTATCTAAATCACTGACAAACAATGTGAAAAGTAGTAGTCCCAAAACTGACCCCAGAGGAACACCACTAGTCACTGACAGCCAACTAGGAAAGGACCCCTTTATTCTCAGTCATTGCTTCCTGCCTATCATGCCAGTATATTTCCTGTAACACCATTGGATTTTATCTTGTTGAGGAGCCTCATATGTGGCACCTTGTCAAAGGCCTTCTGAAAATCCAAGTACACAACATCAACCATGTCCTTTGTATATACTGCTAGTTACTTCTTCAAAGAATTCCAACTGATTTGTCAGGCAAGAATTTCCCTTGAGAGGATCATACTGTCTACAACCTATCTTATCATGTGCCTCCAAGTACCCCGAGACTTCATTCTTAATATTCGACTCCAACATCTTCCCAACCACCAAGGTCAGACTAACTGGCCTATAATTTCCTTTCTTCTGCTTCTCTCCCTTCTTGAAGAGTGGAGTGACATTTGCAATTTTCTAGTGCAACTCCCTGGTTTCCTTTGCTGCTTAAGTCTAGGGAAGACAATTTCCAGCCCTGCCAAACTTGTGAGAGTGAGACACCCTCCCACCCCAAACCCCTGTTTGCATGGATGTTGCATAACTACCCTGTTACAAATTAGTGCCATGAAATAACAGACAGTACATTGAATGTGATTCAAAGTTTATCTTTATGATTCTTAGTTTGACTAAAGGGTTAGTAAAGAAAAGAAAGGGCCCTTTTTAATGTAACAGTCTAATGTGCACACGCTGGAGCTTACAGTTTCTTCAAGTCACCAATCCTCCATTGATCTCAGCCCAGGCTTCATTGAATCACAGTCCCGCTCCAGGATGAATCCTACAACCTCTTCTCTCCTGCATCTTCCCTCTTCACCTCCTCTCAATCAAAAGCCCCAAACCCAGCCTTAGTGTCCTTCACCAGAGAAACCTCCACTAAATCCGACCATCCTAATTAGATGGCACACATTTCTCCCCATCTCTTATCTTCAACAATAACCCAAACAAGCTGAAAATGGAGCCAACTGAAAACAAGCTGCTCTTACAGAACTGCTAAAATGAAATAAATACAGCATTGCAGTAAAAATATGAACCAGGGCATTACACCAGTCTTCCAGAACCATTCCAGAACCTGGTGATTCTTGAAAGATCATTACTATTGCCTCAACAATCTCTTCAGCCACCTCTTTCAGAACCATGTGGCGCACACCATCTGGTTGAAAGAGTACAGAGAAAACTTACAAGGACATTGCCGGGACTGGAAGTCTTGAGTTATAAGGAAGGATTGAGTAGGTTGGTACTTCTTCTCCTTGGAACATAGAAGATTTGGGGGAGATATACAAAATTATGAGGGGTATAGATAGGGCAAATGTAAGTAGGCCTTTTCCACTGAGATTGGGTGGAACTGCAACTAGAAGCCATGAGTTAAGGGTGAAAGGTGAGAAGTTTAAGGTGAACATAAGAGGAAACTTCTTCATTCAAAGTGTCCAGAGAGTGTGGAATGAGTTGCCAGAACAAGTGATGCATGTGAGATTGATTTCAATGTTTAAAAGAAGTTAGAAAGTTACATGGATAGTAGGGATATGGAGGGCTATGGTCGCAGTGCAGGTCGATGGGAGTAGGCAGTTTAAATGTTTTTTGCGTGGAGTAGATGGACTGAATGGCCTGTTTCTGTGCTGTACTTATCTATGACTATGAAATACTTAATTTTATAAAGTTTATCCATAATATATTTAGCATGGTTGGATGAACTTAATATTTAATTTTAGATGTTCTGAGTGTGGTTGTTTAATTTTCCTCTTTATTTTATTGTTAAATGGTTTAAAGTCAAACCGAATGCCATTTCACCTGACCACATTAGGATTTTTACTTTAACATCCATACAGAGTACTCAACCTGCTCATTTTTATTTATTAACCAAATTGGATTTTTTGTAGTTAAATTATTATTCCTTCTGCAATGAAAACAGTAACCTAGACTTTATGGATGTGATTATGGCAAAACATGAAGCTAATTGCTGACAGGAACCACTGGAACTAGAACAGCATTAAAGGCAGACAACCAGAAGCTGGTGTTTACCCCTTATTCTATGCAAATTAAATCAATGGAGCGTCAGATCCTGGATGCAAAATTTTACCTTTACTCTCTATGTTTGCAAAAATTGTTAATTTAGCTGCTACTTGAAGATTGTATATGGAACCTCCTTTTACTTTTTAATTGCCTTTTGCCAACCACCACATTAAGAAGGACATTCACCCATCTTTAAATTTATCCATGCTAAAGACATTCAGAAAATCCATTCCATATTATCAGCAAGGCTGATTTGATTTCCTCACTGCTAAATTAAAGGCACGATAACTAAGCTAATGCCATTTGTTCAATTCTGTGTGGAAAATCCACCATTTGGCAGCAGAAAAGTGGAATCACAATTTCTTCATTTCACTGCAAAATTCATTTTAACTGCTCTGTGTGAAATCTTCCTTTGGGTGATAGATACGAAAGCCGTGTTTTATTGCAGCATACATTCACTCTGCTGGTATCCATGCAATCTTCCATATTCAAACTACTGGAGCATTTTAAGAATACTCTAACCACAACTAACTTTAGCCTTAATCACATCTTTACACTGTTTGCAGTACAACTTAAAATTATTCTACGGGTAACTGTCACAAGCGAGCATCTGGATTTGGCTGATGAACAAATCAGAAAGAAGGTTTTCCTACATCTCCAAGAATATGCTACATGGGTTGCTTCTTATTTTCACAGGTATGCTACGGAAAATTATCATTAATTGTTCATTCTGAGTTATAAACTGAGCCTTCCTCAATTGAACATAGTGAAGTATTATAGAAATCAGGTGCTTAATTCTAGGGGCAATTGAGATCACATACAATCTGCAAGCTAGCACCATCTGCTTCAGTAAATGCCCTTTCCCCTTATACTGAGTTCCTATACTGAAATATTGAATAGCACTTCCCAACAGAAGAATTCCAAACGATACACATGAGACACCACAGTCCAAATCATTTTAATTTCAGTTATTACATTTCAAAGTTCAAAGTTCATATATGTCACCATATACAACCCTGAGATTCCTTTACTTGCAGGCATGCTCAATAGAAGCATAATAGAATAATAACCATAATAGAATCAATAGAAGACTGCACCAGCTTGGGCATTCAACTAGCGTGCAAAAGACAATAAACTGTGCAAATATAAAAAAGAAAGAGCTGATAATAATAAATAAGCAATAAGAACTAAGAACATAAGATGAAGAATTCTTGAAAGTGAATCCATTGATTGTGGGAACATTTTGATGATGGGGCAAGTGAAGTCGAGTTATCCTCTTTGGTTCAAGAGTCTGATGGTTCAGGGATATTAACTGTCCCTGAATCTGGCAGTGTGAGCCCTGAGTCCCCTGTACCTTTTCCCTGATGACAGTGCGAGAAGACAGCATCACCTGGATGATGGAGTCCCTGATGATGGATGTTGCTTTCCTGCAACAACACTTTATGTAGGTATGCTCAGCAATGGGGAGGGCTTTATCCATAATGAACTGGACCATATCCACTATTTTTTGTAAGATTTTCCATTCAAGGGCATAGTGTCTCCGCATCAGGCTATGATGCCTTTCTGAAGATTGCTAAAATATAGTTTTCTGTATATTTTCCTGTAAACTACTGAAGCATGATCAGTTACTGAATTATTAATGTATATTTCAGTTAATATTTTCAACAATAATTTTAGCTAGAGATTTCAGTGCTGTTAAGGGTCAGAGCCTCAGAAGGACCTGAAGGTGTTGAATTCCATTGGAGATAAAAATATGGAGACCAGGATCAGGTCCAGAGGGATAAACCTGACATTGGATCAGTAACTGATCTGGTCAGGACCTATACTGGGTTTTCAGTCAGTTGTGGTAGAAGCAAAGTTGGTCAGCATTCATTTATACAATCTGAATCAGGTATAAAGACTGGGGTTTGTGAATCAGGGAAAATGGTGAGAAACTGGCTTCAAGTAAAGGGACTGGGAAGCTGGGAGAATAATATTTAGGTAAGAAGCCAATGAGATGTGAAGAGGTGGATGGAACTCAGTACAGGTCAGTTGGTGCAGGGTAAAGTTAGGCTTCCAGGGATTTGGAAAGGATTGGAAGAGATCTTTGGGGTGGCATTGATCTGTATCATGGGATATTGTGTGGCAAGGGGGAGGTTTCCAATTCAGTGTTCCTCAATAAATACTTCATTTTCTTCAAAACATTGGTCACTCCTTGGACAACTTAATCTTTTTTCTGCCAAGTGTTCCAGGAAAAATTGAAAAGACTAATATTGCAGATTCTGGAAATCTGACTAAAGCAGAAAATGGTGGAACTACCTAGCTGGTCAACAGCATTTATCAAAAAGGAAACAAAGAAAACAATAATATTTCTGTTACAGTACACATGCCACCATGCCTGTTTCCATGGTGTAGGTACTCTGATTCTCCAGAGTATGGATTGCATTAAAGATTCAGGCCCACCCCACTAATTGGCAGCCATGTTTTGTTGCCTGGATTTTAATATTTAAAATTGTATCTTGAGTCTAGTCTCAGATGCTCCCGTACCTAGGTCCTTACCATCCTCACCTAGACCTTTCATCACAGTACAACTGAGCCAAACATGGACCCAATGGGGTACTGGAGCCTCTTGTCGGCTGTGGCTAGCCACAGTGAGAAAATTTCAAGGCAGAACCTAGAAAATTTCAAGTTAGAGCCATGCGCTAACTGTCGTAAGCAGGAAGCCAGAGTCACTCGGACGAGGCTGTCAGTCACATTGCGGAGTCAGTCCATCTTCTGTCCCCGGAGAGATTCAGCAGTGACCCAGATTCTTGCCACGGCTTCCTTACACAATGCTCATTGGTGTTTGAACTCCAGTCACCCCGGTTTCCCACTGAGTGTGGAAAAGTGGCCTTCATGATTTCTCTCCTGACCAGGGCAGCTCTGGTCTGGGCCACTGTGCATTGGGAGCAGAGGTCAGAAATTTGCTCGGATTCGGAAGAATTCATAAATGCTATGAAGAGGGTGTTCCATCATCCCACCAGGGCTAACCAATCCCCAGACCATCTGATGAAGGTACGTCAAGATAGTTGGTCAGTGGCCGTCTACGCAATTGAGTTTCAGACTTTGGCCAAGATGTGTGGCTGGAACAGGGAGACCTTGGCCACTCTGTACCAGCAAGGACTCTGAGGTGAATTAAAGGTTGCCCTTGCTTTGGGAGAGATGGTAGAGCACTTAGAGACTCTATTTGATCAGTCCATCAATCTCGATAATCGCCTGGCTACATGGGACTATCTCAACAAGGTCGAAGAGGGCTAGCCCAAGCCCAGCACCATAGTTCCACTTCCCAACAACAGATAATGACCAGCCAGCACAAGAGTCTCAACCAATGAGAGGACCCAGCTTCGGAATCAAGGTTGTTCCTACTACTGCAGAGAAGCACCTGCGGACCAAGCATCTGAAGTTACAGCCCTTAGGAAAACTGCTAAGATCCTCCAGTGTTGGGAGGTCTGGGATGGGAGCACCCATTACTCCTAAGCCTACAGATTCTGGTGTCTTACTGAACAGAGAGAACTCCTGAGGAAAGAACTGGTGAAAGGTGAATGCATTTGTGGACTCTGGTAATTTCCTCATTTAGGGACATACCACTGCAGGAGTTGAGCCAGCACACGACCACAACTGCCTCTTGGGTCCAGGCAGATCTTTCAGCAGACATCAGTTTTGAAAATGAGGACAGAGGAACATACAGAGGACATCTGTTTTCATATCACAGATTCTCCTCACGTGCCCCTGATCCTTGGGCACCCTTGGCTATACAACCATAACCTTTCCATGAATGCGAAGAAGGGAGTATCATCCTGTAGTCAAGTCTTTGCAAGAAAGAATGTTATCAGTTTGATATTCCGACATCCACACTCTCAACTGAGGCCAGCAGCCGATAAAGAGGCAGACTTTTGCTTGGGGTAACCTAAAGCCTTCAGGGGACCTTGTCCTGTCTCCAAGGCCTCAGTCAATGGAACTGTGTGAGTCCCGAACCTGTATCATCAGGGGGGTGTGCTGGAATGGGAGAGTAAGGGTCTCTAGTTCTGGAGCAAGCCGAGAATCCCACCAAGGAGGTACCCAAGCAGCCAAGCCCAAGGGAACCTGTCATCAGGTCCTGTCTAAGGGAAGGGCCCCTAAACGTAAATCCTCAAAGCCTATTCACAAGAAGACAAAGACAATTCATGGATTTTATCATCTCTAATGGCAATCTCAATTCATGTACTCTGAGGATATGGATGAAGATTTGGAATCTGATTTGGTCGAGTCTCTGGAGTCAAATAAGGGCTCCGATTGGGACTCTGTTTCAACAAGGGACTCAAGTGAACCTATGGAGGAGACTCCGAGGTCTGACAAATTGACCCCCGTCTCCTAAGGAGCCTCAGGAATCACCATTGGAAGGATGTTGGGTGTAGTTGCAACACCCAAGCCAAGCTGAAAATCCTCCATCTACAAAGATTTAGAAGAGGACTTCAGCAAGCAATAGGTCTCGACGCTTACACTGCACTAACCCTACAACTGTGTAATAGATCTACTGCCTGCTACTTGTCCTCCACAGGGTTTTGATCATACACACTCTCAGACCTGGAGAGATGCACTATAGATAAAAAAGGCTCTTGCAATGCAATTCATTTGGCCTTCTTCCTCACCAGCCAGCGCAGGCTTCTTCTTCATACAGAAAAAGGATAGAAGCCTGCAGCCTTGCATTGATTATAGAGGGCCGAATTGCATAACGGCCAAGAATCGTTACCCGCTTCCTCTCAAGAACACAGCCTTTGAGATTCTCCGAGAGGCAAGAGTATTCTCAAAGCTAGAGATACAGAGTGCGTACAATCTGATCCACGTAACGGAGGGTGACGAGTGGAACACTGCATTCAACACACCAACAAGGCACTATGAGTACCCGGCTATGCTTTTTGGCCTTGCTAATGCCAGCAGTTATCCACGCCTTCATAAACAGCTGGTGGCGTAGTGGCATCAGCACCGAACTTCGAGGTGAGTGGTCCTGGATTCGAATCCAGGCAGCTCCTTGAACACTTTCCTTCCGTGATGGGTCGAGCATCCATGCTAACAACTTGTCCTCATAAAAAACAGACAAAAGTGCTAAAGAAACAGCAAGGTTGCCACAAGTCACAGAGGAATAACAGTAAATGATGTGCTGCAGGATGCGGTCTATTGGTATGCCTTCGTATACTTGGGCAACATCCTAATTTTCTCGAAGTCTATGGAGGAGCACATCGCTCACATCAGAGTTATCTTGAAGAGGCTTCTGGATCATGGACTTTATATCAAGCTAGAAAAAAACAAATGTCACATGACCAGAGTCTCATTCATGGGTTTTATCATCTCTAATGGCAATCTCAAGATGGACCCTACTAAGACACAGGCAGTCAGATATTGGCCACAACCACCCAATGTGAAACAAGTCCAATGATCCTTGGGATTTGCCAACTTTTGCAGAAAGTTCATCAGGAAATTCAGTTCAGTGGCAGCTCTGCTGACAGCACTAAGAGATCCATGGGGCCTTTTGTTGGGACTACCAAAGTGGAGGCTGCTCAAGCAGCAGTTCATGACAGTTCCCATTGTGGTCTCACTTAACCTGGACCTTCTATTCATCATGCAGGTGGATGTCTTGGACGTCAGAGTGGATGCAGTTTTGTCTCAATGGACACCCACGGTCCAATGGTCAGACGGAGTAGGTGAAGCAGGATATGGGAGTGAACCCTGGGGGAGGGGGAGCAGGCCTCAGAGAAACCAGATGAGTGGTGCAAACCTTTGAAGTGGGTCGAGGTTGATCACAACACACTACAGCATACAGGATGCCCCCCATTTGAGTCCCATTTTGGGTATTCTCCGCCACTCTTCTTTGAGCAGGAGGCCAAAGTTGGGATTCCTGCTACTCGTCCAGCACTGTAAAGAGAAATGGACTAGGGTGAGGGAGATTTTGTTGTCCTCTACCCATAATACTGAACTGAAGGGCTAACTGCAAGGGAAGACAGGGACCAGCTTTCCAGCTTGGTTGTCTACTCAATATTTGCCTCTCTGGGTGGAGTCTAAGAAACTGGTGCCTAAGTTCTTTGGACCTTTCAAGGTTCTTAAGAAAGTGAACCCAGTAGCTTACACCATGCTGTTCCCCAAGACCATTAAGATCAGTCCCACCCTCCATGTACCCAAGTTGAAACCTGTGAGTACCAGTCCTTTAGCCCCACTGTCAACCTCCCCGCCACTACACAGGCTTATTGATGGGAAACAGGGGTTTTCCCATAAAGAGAATTATAAATGATTAACATCAACGTCACTGCGAGCAACCAAGGCCGTAGGGGAGGGGTGCTGCTACAGTAGGCACCTGACTGTGCCAGCTTCCGGGGTTTCAATGCTCAGGAGTATGGATACCTGGCAGGCCCCTTTAAAGATTCAGGCCTGCTCCACTAATTGATGGCCATACTTAGCTGCCAGGATTTGGATATTTAAAGAGCACCTGAACTCAGGTTCAGTGCTCAATTGCCGGCTCTACTTTAGTTCAGTCTGCAGGGATTGCGTACTTGGATTTCTGTCTCATTTGGATCCTCATCTAGCATCTTGTCAAGAACCCTGTTCTCGACTCAGTTTTAAAATCGTGTCTCAAGTCTAATCTCGGATACTCCAGTACCTGGGTCCTTCCTTCTCTTCCCAATTTCACTTCATTACAACTGAGAAAACTTATGAATTTCATGTGTTTTAAGTTGTAGGAAAGAGGAAGGGGTGGAGAGTACAGCCAGAATACTTGTGAAGGGATGAAAACTAAGAAAGCATAGAATGAGAAAGCAGGTTTTGGTCAACAAATGTTTGTGTTGGGCAAGGGTGTTACGCATGGACTGGTCAAAAGATGTAGATTGTAAGGTATAGACTCCAGCAATAATGAGTAGGCACAGATTTGATATCTTAATCTAAAAGTTATCCCATTTTTTCTTTCAGCATGTACCAAAACGGAACCATTCTGGTACTGAACTGATGGCAAAGAGAAGTTGTGCCCAGGAGATCTAAGTATATAGACAGAAACGGAACAAATAGAATATGTTGAATGACATTTTGTAATATGTTGAATGGCATACCTGTGCAATGTGTACATAATTCTATGATAGTAATAGCATGTGAAAGGAGAAGTTCAACCTTTCTTGTTAGGAGGGAACAACTGGATGGACCTTGGCTGTTAGTTGTACTTCCCTCCACACAATGAAGTCAACAGAGCTAAATGTGTGAGGGAAGAATAAGATTAGATTTGATTGATTAGCTGTATTTGCCACATATACATCAAAACATACAGTGAAAGGCGCTGTTTGCATCAACAACCAACACAATCCAAAGAGGTACTGGGGCAACCCATATGTGTTGTTACACTTCCCGCGCCAACATAGTATGTCCAGTATTTGGTAACCCTAGCCCTTACATCTTTGGAATATGGAAGGAAAGTCATGCAGTCATGGGGAAAATAGTCAAATTACTTACAGACAGCAACGGAACTGAACCCCAGTAAAGCGTTAGGATAACCGCTACATTCCCATGTCACCTCAATACAAGAGCTGACTGCACTCTACTGGAATCACCAAAGAGTAATTTCACCAATGTATATTCTGCCTGATATTGCTTGGGAATGAGAATGTAAGTGTCATTCTCTGCTTCATCTTGTTATTTTATAATTACTGCTATTTATCATTTACATTTTCTATAATATTATACTGTATTTGAAGTAAAATTGTATTTACTATATATACTCAGCATAAGAATATATCGTGATTTTAGCAAAAATAATGGGCCTAGAAATATAGTTCTGCCAGAATTTGGAGTGAATTTGAGTCACACGCACTGATTGATATTTTCATGTGCAATGCAACCACTACTAATGGCAAGTAAACTCTGCTCAGGCTTCCAGCCGGGTTCAAGTATCAATTATAACCGACATTTTGATGACAAACTCCACTATCTTCATCAGGGAAGATGCCACAGCATGTCTAGTCCAGTGGTATTTATACACCCGTGGTATAATGAACTATATGTGCCCTGGCATCATCCCTGATGAAGATGGTAGAGTTTGTCATCAAAACATTGATTATAATTGATACCTGTATCCAACGGAGAGCCTGAAAGGAGTTTAATTGTCATATACACCTGGAAAGCACGAGACCCTTTTGTAGTACGAATGGGTTCACTTGGCAATGTTAGTGATAAAATTCTTAGGTATGGCATTTTTGGTTTTGATTCCAGGCATGGTTAAGACAGACATTCCTTCCCGAGGAACATCAGGTGCTTTCACTACCCCCACTGTCAGTAAGAGTAAGCTGCATTTGGAAGACCTCAGCATTATTTGGATACCAGGTGCATTGTTTAGGTACTCAGTCAGCGTAGAGCTAGTGCGTCATATTCACAACTGCCATCTGGCTGATTGGGATGATCAAAGTTTAGAGAACATTTCTGTATATCATGCACTGAACCAGGAAACAGGGTCACTGTGCAGTAGTGAGTTGAGTGCAGGTGATCAGTTGTTTCTGCATTACAGATGATTGTCTTTGGCAAGAGGTGGCTGTTGAAACAAGATTGTACTGTGGCTTTGAGAGATTGAATTATGTTAATAACACTGTTGCTTCAAGACAAATGTCAATGGCAGAACTAAAAGTTAACAATGTATATTACACTTTACAATATTTACATTAATTGCTTGTGATTTGGAATAAGATTATTTTTGTCAAAAATATACTTTGTTGATAAATTATAACAGAATTAGAACATGTCATTATCTTCATTCACTGTATCATATAATTCAATACATTCATTCTCAATGTGTCAATGAGAATCTTTCATCCTCAAACCTTGCGTCAGTGAATTATTGAGGGGCTATGAAGAGGGTCCTACGTAACCCTCAGCAAACAGAAGGGGCCTTTGCCATAGTGTCTTCATTGTGGCTGTATTGTGCTTCAGAGCATCCTTCAGCATTAACATCTGCACTTTGGAATGTGCCAACCAACAGCATTTGCTCAGGAACACTGCCTTGCACAGGAAGTCCACCAAGTTTCAGGCAGACCAGAATGTGCCTTTCACTCAGTTGATGATCTCCCAGCAGCAGTCAGAATTTACCTCAGTGAATGTTCCTGGGAACAAACCATGGAGTATAGAATCTTGTTTTACACAACTGCTTGGGATGAACTTCAACAAAAACCATGCATGCCTTTCTAACCAGATGCTGGAACCTGGAGCAATACACAAACTGCTGGAGGAACTCAAAGGGTCAGGCAGCATCTATAGAGGGAAATGGGCAGATGACGTTTTCAGTCAACACTTCATATGTCTTCCATCCCTTTCTGGAACTACTTGGCTGGTGTAGTGTTAGCTACTATGAGAATAATTTAAAAATTAGTTAAGTAAATTTCTACCTTTTGACTTAAAAATTCTGGGAGAAAGGCCAGGTAATACATATTTGGAGGAGACATGGGCTTCATGGAAGTAATGGTTTTAGGATGGAAAATTCAAGCTTGTTGGGGATTGAACTCCAAATTATTTGCAAATCTGTCCCAGTCCTCAATTGTCTTTCTTTTTCAATGTTCAAACCACAGGTAAATAAGTAAATTGAGCAATTATTTTGGTGGGCATTTTATCAGAATTAAACCATAATACCATAAAATAAAGGAGCAGAAAAATCCATCAGGCCCATCGAGTCTGCCACCATTTCATCATGGCGGATACAATTTTCCTCTCAACACCGGTCTACTGCCTTCTCCCCTTATCTCTTCCTGCCCTAACCAATCACAAACCTATCAACCTCCACATTAAATATACCCAATGACTTGGCCTCCAAAACACCAGTAGCAATGAATTCCACAGATTGACCAATCTCTAGCTAAAGAAATTTCTCCTCATCTCCATTCTAAAATACGCCCCTCTTTTCTGAGGCTGTGTCCTCTGGTCTTAGACTCTCCCACCACAAGAAACATCCTCTCCACGTCTGCTCTATTGAGGCCTTTCAACATTTGATAGGTTTCAATGAGGTCCCGTGAATACAGGCCCAGAGTCAAAGGCCTCAAAGGTACAATTTAATGTCAGAGAAATGTATACAATATACATCCTGAAATGCTTTTCCTTCACAACCATCCACGAAAACAGAAGAGCGCCCCAAAGAATGAACGACAGTCAAATGTTAGAACTCCAAAGTCTCTCCCCTCCCAGCTCCCCACTCCCACGTGCAAGTGGCAGCATGCAACAATCTCCCCTCCTCCCACAGGCAAAAAAAACATCAGCGCCCACCACCGAGCACTCAAGTGTGAGCAAAGCAACAGCAAAGACACAGACCTGCAGTTATCCCAAAGACTTTGTGTTTCACCCAGTATTCGGCGTCTCTGTTTTCTCAGCGAGCGGGGAGACATAACAAACAACTCGTTGGTTTACGATGTTAAAAGTCCTCCACGTTGCTTTTTCAAGCTCTGTACCCAAAAATCTGGGCACACATCCGCAGATATTCCGACTCCCCCGACGACATGCGGGTCTCCTGTTGTGACACCGACCCTTGATCCACCTGTCTCCAGAGCCCTGAAGTCCTAGGCCTCCAGATCCAAGCTGGACTCTTATACCAAGCCCTTGGCGTGCCAAACAACAACAGCCAGTTATAAAATCCCGAGAGCAGGTCCCATTCCCACAAAGAACCATAGTCAGCGTGTAACTCCAGGTCAGGGTCTTCAAAAGAACCCTGAAAGAGAAAAATAAAGATATTAAAGGTGGAAAAAGAGCTGTTTCCAAAGATGCAAGCAAAGGAATCTCCATTTAGCACCATCATTACTCCACTCCACCTTCTTCAAAGGTCATCAAATGCTCTTCAAATGACAAGCCTTTCAATCCCAGAATCATTTTCGTGAACCTCCTTTGAACCCTCTCCAATGTCAGCACATCCTTTCTTAGAAAAAGGGCCAAAAAGTTGCTCACAATACTCCAAGTGAGGCCTCACCAGAGCTTTATGAAGTCTCATAATTACATCCTTGCTTTTATATTCCAGGCGTCTTGAAATGAATGCTAAAATCGCATTTGCCTTCCTCACCTCTGACTCAACCTGCAAATTAATAGACAATAGACAAAAGACAATAGGTGCAGAAGTAGACCATTCAGCCCTTCGAGCCTGCACCGCCATTTTGAGATCATGGCTGATCAACTACTATCAATACCCAGTTCCTGCCTTGTCCCCATATCCCTTGATGCCCCTATCCGTAAGATACTATCTAGCTCCTTCTTGAAAGCATCCAGAGAATTGGCCTCCACTACCTTCCGAGGCAGTGCATTCCAGACCCCCACAACTCTCTGGGAGAAGGAGTTTTTCCTTAACTCTGTCCTAAATGACCTACCCCTTATTCTCAAACCATGCCCTCTGGGACTGGACTCTCCCAGCATCTGGAACATATTTCCTGCCTCTATCTTGTCTAATCCCTTAATAATCTTATATGTTTCAATCAGATTCCCTCTCAATCTCCTTAATTCCAGCGTGTACAAGCCCAGTCTCTCTAACCTCTCTGCGTAAGACAGTCCAGACATCCCAGGAATTAACCTTGTGAATCTACGCTGCACTTCCTCTACAGCTAGGATGTCCTTCCTTAACCCTGGAGACCAAAACTGTACACAATACTCCAGGTGTGGTCTCTCCAGGGCTCTGTACAAATGCAAGAGGATTTCCTTGCTCTTGTACTCAATCCCCTTTGTAATAAAGGCCAATATTCCATTAGCCTTCTTCACTGCCTGCTGCACTTGCTCATTCACCTTCAGTAATTGATGAACAAGGACTCCTAGATCTCTTTGTATTTCTCCCTCACCTAACTCTACACTGTTCAGATAATAATCTGCCTTCCTGTTCTTACTCCCAAAGTGGATAACTTCACACTTATTCACATTAAACATCATCTGCCAAGTATCTGCCCACTCACCCAGCCTATCCAAGTCACCCTGAATTCTCCTAACATCCTCATCACATGTCACACTGCCAACCAGCTTAGTATCATCAGCAAATTTGCTGATGTTATTCACAATGCCTTCATCTAAATCATTGATGTAAATCGTAAACAGCTGTGGTCCCAATACCGAGCCCTGTGGCACCCCACTAGTCACCACCTGCCATTCCAAGAAACACCCATTCACCGCTACCCTTTGCTTTCTAACTGCCAACCAGTTTTCTATCCATGTCAATTTCTTGCCCCCAATGCCATGAGCTTTGATTTTACCCACCAATCTCCTAGGTAGGACCTTATCAAATGCCTTCTGAAAATCGAGGTACACTACATCCACTGGATCTGCCCTGTCTAACTTCCTGGTTACATCTTCGAAAAATTCCAACAGATTAGTCAAGCATGATTTACCCTTGGTAAATCCATGCTGGCTCGGCCCAATCCTATCACTGCTATCTAGATATGCCACTATTTCATCCTTAATAATGGACTCTAGCATCTTCCCCACCACCGATGTCAGGCTGACAGGTCGATAGTTCTCTGTTTTCTCCCTCCCTCCTTTCTTAAAAAGTGGGATAACATTAGCCATTCTCCAATCCTCAGGAACTGATCCTGAAGCTAAGGAACATTGGAAAATGTTTAACCATTAGGCAATCCTGCATGAGGACTCCCAAGTCCCCTTGCTTATCAAATTTTTGAATTTTCTCTTGATTTAGAAAATAGTCAACCCTTTTATTTCACTACCAAAGTGCATACACTTCCTGACACTCAATTCCATCGGCCACTTCTTTGCCCATTCATGTAATCAGTCCTTCTATAGATTCCCTACTTCCTCAATACAACCTGCCCCTCCACAAATCCTTGTATTGTCTCCAAACTTTGCCACAAAGCCATCAATTCCATCATCCAAAGTTCAAAGTAAAATTTATTATCTGAGTACATACATGGTACTATATACATCCTGAGATTCTTAGTTCTGCGGGCATACTTAACAAATTTATAAGACAGTAACTGAAAACAAGATCTGTAATAACTGTAAACATCAGGA
Source organism: Hypanus sabinus (assembly GCF_030144855.1). Classification (NCBI taxonomy): domain Eukaryota; kingdom Metazoa; phylum Chordata; class Chondrichthyes; order Myliobatiformes; family Dasyatidae; genus Hypanus; species Hypanus sabinus. The sequence goes on from NC_082707.1 coordinate 39,318,215, forward strand.
ACTGTAATCTGTAAACAAACTACAAATCCAGATAATAAATAAATACTACAAATAAATAATGAGCATGAAATAACAAGATAAGTGAGTCCTTAAATAAGTGTAGTTATTCCCTTTTGTTCAGGAGCCTGATGGTTGAGGAGTAGTAACTGTTCTTGAAGATGATGGTGTGAGTCCTGAAGCACCTGTACCTTCCATCTGATGGGAGCAACAAAAAAAGAGCATGACCTGGGTGGTGAGGAGCCATTGTCTAAGTCATTGACACATAAGGTAGAAAGATGTGGTCCCAAAACTGACCACTGCGAAACACCACTAGTCACCAGCAGCCAATCAGAAAAGGCTTCTTTTATTCCCACTCATTGCCTCCTGCTAATCTGCCACTGCTTTATCCATGATAGAATCTTTCCTGTAATACCATGGGTTCTTAACTTGTGAAAATCCAAGTACACAGCATTCACCAATTCTACTTTGTCTATCCTGCTTGCTATTTCTTCAACAGAATTGTCAGACAAGATATTATCTTGAGGAAACCATGCTGACTAGGGCCTACTTCATCATGTGCCTCTAAGTACCCTGAAACCACATCCTTAACAATTAACTTCAGCATCTTCCCAACCACTGAGGTCTGACTAACTGGCCTATAATTTCCATTCTTCGGCCTCTCTCTCTACTTCATATGTGGAGTAACATTTGCAATTTTTCACTCCTCTCGAACCAGGCCAGAGTTGATCAATTCTTGAAAGATCTTTACTAATGCCCACACAATCTCTTCAGCCACCTCTTTCAGACCCCTGAGGTGTAGACCATATGGTCCAGGTGACTTACCTACTTTCAGACCTTTCAGTTTTTAAGAACCTTCTCCCTAGTAATGGCGACTTCACACACTTCTACCCCTGACACTCTCAACCTTCCGGAACATTGCTAGTGTCTTCCACAGTGAAGACTGTTGCAAAATATTTATTCAATTCATCTACTATTTCTTTGTCCCCCATTACTACCATTACTACCTCTCCAGTGGTTCAATATCCACTCTTGACTCTCTTTTACACCTTATGTATCCTCTTTAATATTATTGGCTAGCTTACCTTTTCCTTCTTAATGATTTTTTAATTGCCTTCTGTTGGCTTTTTTAAACTTTCCAAACCTCTAACTTCCCACTAATCTTTGGCTTTTGTGTTGGTTTTGACTTCCCTTATTAGCCACGGTTGTGTCATTTTGCCTTTGAAATACTTCTTTTCCTTTGGGACGTATATATCCTGTACCTTCTGAATTGCTTCAAGAAATTCCAGCCATTGCTGCTCTACCATCATCACTGCCAGTGTTCTTCCCCTATCAATTTTAACCAGCTCCTCTCTCATGCTTTTTTAATTCCCTTAACTCACTGTATTACTGATACAGCTGACTTTAGCTACTCCCTCTCAGATTTCAGGAGGAATTTGATCACATTATGATCACTTGTCCCTAAAGACTCCTTTACCTTAAGTGCTCTAATCAATTACAGTTCAATGAACAACTCCAAACCAAGAATAGCTGATCCTTTAGTGGGCTCAACTACAAGCTGCTCTAAAAAGCCATCTTATCAGTATTCTAGAAATTCCCGCTCTTGGAATCCAATACCAACCCAATTTTCCCAATCTACCTGCATTTTGAAATCCCCCATGACTATCATAACATTGCCCCTATTGCAAGCATTTTGAATCTCTTATTTTAATTTGTAGACCACATCCATACTACTATATAGGGTGGTGGCATCTGTTAGTCTCACGAGACCATGGATCAGTGCCTGGAATGGTTGAATGGAAGACCAGCAGTTGCCCAAGCAGCAAGGCTCCCCTCTCCATGACACTGATGTTGTCCAAGGGAAGGGCAAGGGCCGATACAGCTTGGCACCTGTGTTGTCACAGGAGTTGCCAAAACGAGGTTGAAGACAACATCAGACTGCCTTAGGGACTCCAGCACCGGATTTGTCCTCAGGGTTTCCTCCTGAAACCTTTCCCATGAGTGGGTATGGCCACAAGGCAGCAGAGGTTTTAAATAAGAGTTTTCCCTCTCTTAGATGGACTGCCTTCCCAGGCTGATGAGCTCTATCTACTCGATACTATACAGGGGTCTGTATATAACTCCCATCAGAGTCTTTTTACCCTTGCAGTTCCTTAGCTCTACCCACAACAATTCAACCCTATGTCATCTTTCTCTAATGATTTTATTTCACTTTTTACCAACAGGGCAATGCCACCCCCTCTGTCTTCCTGCCTGTCCTTTCGATGCAATGTGTATTCTTGGATGTTAAGCTCCCAACTATAATCTTCCTTTAGCCATGACTCAGTGATGCCCACAGTGTCATACACGCCAATTTGTTCTGTGCTACAAGTTCGTCTATCTTATTCCGTATCCTGTGCACATTCAAATATAACACCTTCAGTCCTGTATCCATCCTTTTTGATTTTTCCACCATTTACATTGCAATCCATGCCGTTGACTAAAGCATTGCCCTGTCATCATCCTCTCCTTGCTAGCAGTATCACTGCACACTGTCCCTGTGAACCAACTACCTCATACTCTGCACTATCACTCTAGTTCCCATCCCCCTGCCAAATTAGTTTAAACCCTCCTCTAACAACTCCAGCAAACCTGCCCACAAGGATAATCGTCCCCCTTGGGTTCAGGTCCCTTTTGTGCAGGTCAAACCTCCCCCAGAAGAGACCGCAATAATCCATAACGATCCCTGCCCCCTACACCAGTTCCTCAGCCACTCATTCACCTGCCAAATCATCCTATTCTTACCCTCACTGGTGCATGGCATGGGCAGCAATCCAGAGATTACTACCCTGAAGATCCTGTGTTTCAGTTTTCTACTAGCTCCAAAAAATCTGTTTTCAGGACCTCCTCGCCTTTTCTACCTATCTCATTGGTGCCAATATGTACCAAAACTTCTGGCTGCTCATCCTCCCCCTTAAGAATGCCATGGACATGATCCAAGATATCCCTGACCTTGGCACCTGGGAAGCAATGTACCATCCAGGTATCTCTAGGATCTGCCCATAGAATCCTCGTTCTGTTCCTCTGACTCAGGAATCTCCTGTCACCACTGTGGTCCTTTACACCTCTCTTCTCTTCTGAGCCACTGTGCCAGACTCTGTGCCAGAACTGCTGCTTTTCAATGGCTGTTTCCTGAATGGAAGTGTGGCAGAAACCCTGGTGCGCACTCCAGTGGAACAGGGTGTTGCTGTGTGCTCGTGTCGGACACAAATGAACAGATCCAGTAGGCGAGAGATGGCTCTCAGAGTTGCTCCCTTTGAAATAATTGGCCTTGAGAACATAGCACAGGCTGACTCAGCGATGAATTATTTATCTTTTGCCTCCCTTTCTGAAACATCTAAACCCCAGCACTTGAAGTAACCATTCCTGTCCCTGAGCTATCCAAGCCTCTGTAATGGCCACCGCATCATAGCTCCAAGTACTGATCCACGCTATAAGTTCATTCGCTTTGTTCGCAATACTCCTTCTGTTAAAATAGACACATCTCAAACCATCTGTCTGAGTGCGTCCCTTCTCTAACACCTGCCTATCTTCTCTCTCGCATTGTCTACAAGCTTTCTCTATTTAAATTCCCCAGTAGCCTTACCATACCTCCCTGCCAGGATATTGGTCCCCCTGGGATTCAAGTGCAGCTTGACTGCTACTGCTTTCAATTCATCCTGACCTAATGACCGGGGTTGAAAAACCAGAAGCCAGATGCTCCGTCCCATCATCTTGATGTACCAGAATGAGAGGAGCAGCCTACCACCATTTTGCCCCTACCAGGGTGGTAGTGCCAAATTATTAGGGTATTGATGCTCCTGTTCACAAGGCCCAAGCGCAAGGGTAGATTCCTAAGAATGGTCCTCCAGGTAGGCTATTCGTCCCAAGTTCAACTGGTCCCAGGTACTCCAATAGGGACATTTGTCAAGAATGACCACACACTCAGGGATTACCAGGACCCTCGAGTTTATCAAGAGGAGGTATTGGTGGCCCGGAATGATGAAAGAGGTTTGGCAGTACATGTAGGCATATCAAGTGTGCACCCAGAACATGAAACCCCGTACCTGACCTCAAGGGTTCCTCCACCTGTTCCAGAAAGATCTCGGGCACACATTTCCATGGATTTTATTACAGGTCTCCTGGGGAAGTCAGTCCGCATGGTAGCTGTCGATTGGTTTTTGAAAGCCTGCAAGTTCATTGCCTTGGAGAAGCTATTGTCTGCAGCGGAGATGGGTCAGATTGTCCTGGGCCAGATCTTCAGGATCCATGGATTCCCAGTGGACATTGTCTCGGATCGTGAACCACAATTCATATCACATTTCTGATAGGGGCAAGAACAAGCCTTTCCCCTGGGTTTCACCCACAGTCCAACGGCCAGAGGGAGTGGACCAACCAGGATTTCAAACGTACCCTAAGGTGCCTGACCTTGGAAAGATTTGATGAGTGGTGCAACCATTTAATGTGGACAGAGGTCGCTAACAACACCTTAAAGCAATCGGTACATGGGATGTCATAGTTCAAGTACCAGTTTGGTTATCCTCTGCCTCTATTTCTGGAACAAGAGGCCAGGGTTGGGGTTCCTGTGGCCGAAGATCTCATCCAATGTTGCAAGCGAAGAAGGATTAGGGTAAGAGAGATTTTGTTGGACTCTACCGGGAAAACAGACACCAACATGAACCAAAAAAGAGGTCAAGGACCTACTTTACAGCCTGGGCAACAGGTCTGGCTGTCCACCCATGATTTGCGTCTTCACGCGGAATCTAGAAAATTGGCACCCAAGTTCAATGGACCCTTTGAAACCCAGAGTAAGGTAAACCTGGTACTTACACTTTGAAGCTCCCCAAGACCCTAAAGATCAACCCCACTTTCCATATTTCTGAATTAAAACCTGTCTGCACCAGCCCCTTAGCCCCAACATCATCAACCCTGCCGCCACCCAGGTTTATCGAGGGGGAACAAGTCTTCACAGTGAAAAGGCTTTTGGACTTGTGTACTGTTCAAGGAATTTGGCAATACCTCAAGAACTGGAATGGATTTGGACCCAAGGAGAGGTGCTGGGTGCCCAAACGAGACATCCTGGATCCATCTCTCCTCCACAATTACCGTTATTGCCTCTCTCAACAGCCAGGGCCATCAGGAGTTGGCCATAGGGGAGAGGGTCCTGTTACAAGACGCCCCCAACCACATCACCTTCCGGGGATTAGACGCCCTCACTCCCTGGAGTATGGATATCTGACGCAGCCCTTTTAAGTGTTCAGGATGGTCCCACTAATTGGTAATCATGTTTTGAGCACCAAGAATTGAGTATTTAAGGAACACCTGAACTGTGTTTCAGTGGTCAATCAAATGCCTACTCACTATATGGTCTAGTGTTTGTCTAGTACTCAGATCAAGTTTGATACCATGCCTCGAACCTTGTTTCAGATATCCCAGCAAGGACTTGCATCACAGAAACTGCTGATGCTGGAAATGTGAGGTAAATCAGGTCATTCACTTGAAATATTAATTATTTCTCTGTAGATACTGCCTGACCTACTGAGTATATTTAGCAATTCCTGCTTTCTTAAGAAAAAATATAAGTGTTACTTCAATGGTTCAATTTAATATCACAGAATGTATACAATATAAAACATGAAATTCTTATTCTTCACAGGCATCCACGAATGACAGAGGATGTTTGAACCCCAAAACACCCCCTCCTCCTCCCATGCACAAGCAGCAGCAAAAGCATCAACCCCCACTGTCCACCATGCAAGCTATTGCAAAGCCTAAAGGGTCCATGATCTAGAGCAGGGATGGCCAACCTATGGCACATGTGCCAAAAGTGGTACATCGGATGATTAGAAGTGGCGTATTGCACCCCAGTGATAATAATAAAAAAGTAAGCCTACTCATACAAAAAGTATTAACCAAAAACTTAATTGTAGAAAAAAATCTATAACAGGAATTCAGGTAGCTTAGAGCTAGAAACGGGTTTTACTAAGGATAAATCTAAAACTCAGCAATCATTTTTAGTGATTTTATTATTTTGCGCACATCTTTTGGCAAATGTTATCTTCTTTCACATTAATTCGTTTTCATTTTTAAAAAATTCATGGAGTCAAACTAAGAAAGAAGGACTTTTGTTCTGCAGTCATTCCATAACTGCTCAATACACGTTTGATATTTGCTTGATCCTGAGGCACCAGGCGTCTGCACCAGTGGTGCGTCGCAGGTTTTTACCAGTCAGTTTACAGTTGACACTCCTGTGCTACGGAGTTGTGCTTTGTTTGTCCTTTGTGAACATTTGCAGTTTTGTAGTTTTTCAAAAATTAAGCCTTGTTTTTACATTCAGTTACCCATCACAGTGCAAAAGAAAATAAGCAAAAGAAAAGCAGAAAGTGATAGTAAGCATGAATTCAATGAACAGTGGGAAAATGAATTCTTATTTATAGTGGGTCCATTGGGAAAACCCTTGTGCATTGTTTGTGAAAACACTTCTTCACATAATAGAAGACATGATCTTAATAGACACTATAAAACACAACAGACTGAAATAGAAAGAAAACTGAAGGTAGTGCTTGCGTCTGAGTTACGGAAAGAATGTGTGATTAAGAAAAAGGAAGAAGTCAAAAGAAGACAAAATATATTTGTTAAAAATCTCATTAAGATAAGTAATGTTTATCTTGTTTTTATATTAAATCAATATATCACGTAACAATGCTAAATATGTCTATATTAACATATTTTTTACAAGAATTGAATAGGGGTACAAGAGTTGTATGGTGCATCTGAACTCGTGTGTGAAAAAATTGACCCATGGAATATCAAAGGATGGCCACCCCTGATCTAAAGTCTATGGCTTATCCAAGTTTCCCAACTTGAGGACTAACAGACTGTCACTCATCTGCCATCCTGATGTTTCAATCTCCTGCGATGCTTCAGACAGCGACATCGTCAAGGAACCAGGTTGTTCACAGGGCAGCACACATCTTCCAGCCCACACTTAGAGATACCAAAACACCAAGCTGCACGGCAAGTCTGAAAACGAGAACTCACCGCCCGTGGAGGACCGTCGTTTGAGCTGCAGATCACAGAGTCCAAAAGGACCCTGGCCACCTTGAAATGAAACAAGAGACATAAAAAAAGGAAGAATAAACTGTTTGGCGGATAAACTGGAAAAAGTCACCTGGCTCTGCACAAGCCTCTGGTCCTACCTTTAGTTCGTCCCACTAAAAATAAATAACAAATTAGGTAAACAAATTGATTAATAAACCAAACTAACTAATTAATAAATTAAAAGTATCAATAATTAAACTCATAATTAATTCTATATATGAAACAGAATTTAAATGGGATGACAGATCAATGCTGCATTATAACTTCATCCCAGGGATTTGGTGGAGATCCCCGTGAACCTAGGTACTCCAGTAAAGTGGTGGAGCAGTGACTGAAATATCATCCTGGTCATCAAGAAGCCCGGTCTAACACTCCACACACCTGAATTCAAATTCTATCTTTGTAGCTATGGAACTTAAGCTGTTTATGCACTGGAACTTATGGAAAAAATAGTAAGGATTTTCACACTTTTATTGGGTTACCATTACCAGGTCGAACTGCAAATCTACTTTCTTAAAAAGTCTTGCATTCTTTCAGGGATGGACAATAAGTGCTGGTCTTGTCAGAGATTCCAATGAATGAAATTAATTTTAGAAATGCTTGTATCTGGAGTTGGATATGTAAACAGGAGTCTGAATGCAGGAAGCTGGACAGTTAGCTGGACCGTTTGAAACAGTTACCTTATTTGGGCAGATAATGGCTGACATTGCAGTAGTAATCAGTGATATGGATGGGTGACTGACAGACCAGCAAAATGAGAACTGGATTCAACCTCTCCTCTTGCCTAATAGGTATTGCCTGTACGGATACGAGTGAAAATTTCAGGAAATTTTCACTTATCACTGCATCATGATCAAGGGTGGTGGGGGAGGGCGATCAAATTAAGAGGGTTAAAACAGAACATAATAATGACAGGAGAATGCAGCTGAATCTCAGACAGTTGAGGATATGTGCTCAAGACTGTGGAAGAAGTTGCTGAGATCTGCAGTGGTTCACCATAATTAGAACTAAGAATGGAATTCTACTAAGAGGTATGGTTCAATTAATAAGTAGAATGTCAGAGGAGAGAGAAAACCAGTTAGTGTTTTCAGGATGATGATCCTCAACCAGAACCTACCAGCTCTGATACAAATATGTGAAACTATTGAATTTTGTAGTGTACAGATCATCTACTTCTAGTGCATTGACTCTTCTTAGCTCTAATTATTGACTGATAACTTACCCATGCGCATTGATTTGTTGCTCTCTCAGCGAAGTGAAACTACAAGTTAACTTCACCTCTAACTCATGCCTTTACTTATTTGATATGTAGTTGTACAGATACAACAAATTGGCGACGAGTACGAACCTGAATGTCAGCGAAAATCTCCAGCTGCACCAGCAATTACATAATGACAGAACTCAGAGGAAGGGAGAGAGACAGCAATTGGAAAAAGTGAGCCAGTACAGAAGAGGCAGTCGTGAATGCTAGCACAGGGGTGTGTGAGTGACATTGCACAGTACACAGTAAGAGACACACAAGTAACAAAGGTAAAGTGAAAATAACATGACAATGACCTCAGTTGGGAAAATTGACAAATTTTATAGCTCTAATGAGGACTGGGAATCATGTATCGAAAGGGTTGAACTGCTAATGACATGGATAGGTTAATGGATGATTAAATGCAGAGTGTCTTATGCAACTTAGTAACTCCTGCAAAGCCGGCAAGAAAGATTGTTTGAGAATTTGTTGAAATTTTACAAAATCACTTGAGCCCAAAACCACTAGTAATAGCTGAGAGATTTAGATTTCACAAAAGGAACCAGTCAAAGGATGAAAGCATTTCTGAATAAATTGCAGAACTGTGCAAACTTTCCCAATACTGTGACTTTGGTGATGGACTTTCTGATGCACTAAGGGACAGGTTTGTATGTGGCATGCATAGTCAAAGCACTCAAAATAGGCTACTGTCAGAAAGAGACCTAAACATTTAGATCGGGCATTGACCATTGCAGTATCAATGGAGACAGCAGCAAAGGATGCGTCAAAACTACAGAAAAAGATTTTGGAATATGGAATACCTCTGAATGGTGCAAAAAGCCAAAAAAAAATGTTATTGATGTGGCAAATCTTCCCAAGATGCAAATGGCTGTTGGTTCAAAGAAAAAATTTGCAGGAAGTGTCACAGAAAAGGCCACATAGAGAGTGTGTGCAAATCCAACAAAACAAACAACCAAAGAGAAAAACTACACAGAGTGAGAAGTTCCAAACACAAAACTAAACAAATGCATGAAGTGTCTGAATGTGAAACTGGCTCAGACAACACAGAGTCTGACAAAGATGAGCTGTCATGTCTGGAACTGCATAGCACTACTGAAGCAGATCGCAAAATCATATGGATCACAACAGATGTGTCTGGTGTAAAATGGAAAATAGAACTAGATACAGGGTCAGCTTTGTCTGTAGTTTCAAAGGCTGACTAGACACACTGTTTTCTAAGCTACAATTAAAAAAATCTTTGATAATGCTAAAGAGCTTCACAGGTGTAAAAGTGTCTCCCAAAGGCAAACTGAAAGTGAATGTGATGTACAAAGGCAAAACACAGCACTTAGACCTTTATATATTGAAAAAATGGAGAGCCAGCACTTTTCGGACATGAATGGTTAAAAAAATCCAATTAATCAAAGCTCTCAATATATCATCAACAGGCAACTGCACCCCAAATGGTAGCACTAACCAGAGACTGTCACAGCTGCTTAATGCTAATGAGAAGGTGTTTGAGAAGGGGATTGGTAAGCTCAAAGGCATGAAGGTCAGAATTGAACTGGATGAACTGTGAGAAGGTTGAAATCTGTTCAATTTAGTTATAAATAATTATTCAAATCTTTTTTAAAAGAAATTAAAATAAATTATTTAATGCGAATAACATTTCATGGTGGGAAAAGAAGATATTAGTTTAAAATCATACAAATGTGTTTAGTTGAAAACTCTGAGAATCAGTGTGCAAGATATTAGTTTATAATATTGAACACTGAATTGGCATTGACCTGTAAAGACTTGTATTCAATCTTCAACACATGATTGATTGCTCAAGCCTGCCAGAATGCCTGGGGGAAGGGGGTGGGGGAAGTACACACTGTATTCTCATTCACCATAAAGTTACTGAGGAGTAAACAATACAGCGTGTATGTTTCATTGGCCATCTCCCTTTTATAGGTAGAAAAAGAAATACAGAAAATAAATTGAATTTTAAGTGAATCGGTACATTTACATTCTCCGAAAAGCACTGTTAAGTATTTTTCTCCGAAGTTTTGTATAATTATTTGAGTTATATGTTTGTTTGAAACTGTGAAATAAGGCTGTTTTCACCTATGTGGGTTGTATAATTGAAGATGCACAGAGAAGGTGCCATAAGCAGCAGTGTAACTGTTTGGATGCATAATATTGCTGATAACAGAAGATGATAGTTTATTAGAGTATTTTTATATTTGTGTTGTATTTTTTGATAATTTAGAATTAAAGTGAGATGTTCCCATGGAATAATAGATAGTTAAACCAAAAAAAGACATGAATGTTAAATGAGTAACAGTACAAACAGGAAAAGAATTGAACTTGATTGAATTCAAATCTCATTGCCTATAGTTACACTGGATGTACTGCAATTTATTTTGATTCACCATAAAGTTACTGATGCATGAACAGTACAGCATCTCCCCATCTCCCTTTTTCAGGGGTACTACAGAAGCAGCAACACCAAGATTCCTTAAAGCGTGTCCAGTGCCTTATGCACTACATCCTAAGGCAGATGCTGTACTTCAGAGCTTGGAGGTGTCTGGAATTCTCTCAAAGGTTTGAGTGGAGTGATTGGGCCCATTGTCCCAGTGATCAAGAAAGGGAAGGCCAGAGCTGTTTGCATATAGGGGGACTTCAAAGTGAGCATCAGCCCTGTGCTGCATACTGTGCAGTATTCCCTACCACGAGTAGAAGACATTTTTGCATTTTTGGCAGGCAAGTAGAGGTTATTAACTTTGAGTTGTCACAAGCCTATCTGCAAATGGAAATTGAAGAGTCAAGCAGGAAGTTCCTCACAATCAATATTCACAAGGGACTGTTCCAGTATAATCGTTTCGTCTTTGGCATCACATCAGCTCCAGCAATTAGGCAAAGAGCAGTGGACCAAGCACTGCAAGATATCCCAAGGACACGAAGTTACCTTGATAACATCATTGCGACTGGCAAAAATGATGAAGAGCACCTCCAGTACCTTGGTGAAGTGCTCACCAGGCTGAGTGAGTATGGTCTGTGCACAAAGAGAGGGAAATATGAGTTTTTCAAGAATGGAATCTCATATTGTGGACATGTTATTGACAAGCAGGGCTTACATAAGTCACAAGACAAGATTGAAGCAGTGCTATAGGCATCCAAACCAGAAAATACATTACAACTCAGGTGATCCTTGGGCCTTGTAAACTACTCCCACCAGTTTCTCCCAAATCTTGCTATAGTGCTACACCCACTAAATGCACTGTTATAGACAGGAGCAAAGAGAGAATGGCGAGAAAGGTGTAAAAAAGCATTCAAGGAAACAAAGAGACTAATAACATCAGATGAACTGCTCACCCATCATGACCCATCTCAACTCATCAGACTGGCGTGCGATGCTTCCCCTTACAGCATTAGTGCCATTTTGTCACACACTATGAAAGATGGATCAGAACATCTAGTGCAATTGCTTCAAGATCACTGATGAGCACAGAACGCAACAATGCACAGATCGACCAAGAGGCCCTTAGTCTAGTTTGGGGAATAAAGAAGTTCTACCACTATCTCTACAGACAAAAGTTTACTCTAGTGACAGACCATCAGCCTTGTGTGTCCATTAAGAATCCCAGGAAGGGAAACCCAGTGACGTCTGCTATGCTTTAGCAACATTGGGCATTTTTCTTAGAAGCCAACTTTTATGACATGGAGTTCAAGGGTACCAAACAACACAGCATTGCTGACAGCTTGTCATATCTTCACTGTTAATAAATGAAGAAGAAAATACTTCATTCTGTGACCCAGCAGAAGTATCCACACAGCATTGATGGACCAGATGCAGGTAACTAATTCTGAAATACAAAGAGAGAACAATTGGCTGTACGTCAAAGAACACTGATGTGTAGCTCTCATGTTGCGATTCCCTCTAAACTGCGCAACATCATATAAATATATATTTCATCATATATATATGATGAAAGCATGACAGTGCCTCTACTTCCTCAGGAGTATGCGGAGATTCAGCATGTCAAAAACCTCGGCAAACTTCTAGAGATGTGTGGTGGAAAGTGTGCTGACTGGCTGCATTACAGCCTGGTATAAAAACACCAATGCTTTTGAGCAGAAAATCCTAAAAATGTAGCTGATATGGCCCAGTACATAACCGGTAAAACTGTCCCAAGCGTTGAGTACATATACATGAAACATAAAAAAGCATCTGTTGTTGTGTGAATGTAATCACCAGAGAAAATTACTAGTAGATACAAAGCAGCTTCTTTATTTGACAAAACAAGGTACAGCAGGTATCATACGGAGACACTTTCGGTGGAAAGGTCTGCTGGCCCAACGTGGGGCTCGATATTTATTTGCTAAACGCAAAGGACAGTTCCATATTTACAAAGTATAGACAAAGCTCTCTTTTGAGACTACATATGAACTTCACATCTTCTGGTTCACATCCATCCCACAGACACCAGCAGTGTCTGGACTGGGATCCACAGCTTTTAGGAATGCATTGTTCCAAAATAAATCCACAATACATTATCAAGGAATAGAAGACTGGCAGCCAAAACCATTTTGCTAAATGTCAATGACTTAAACCGAAAAATCACTCTAACACCATCATCAAAGATCTTCACCACCCAGGCCATGCTCTTTTGTCGCTGTTGCCATCAGGTAGAAGGTACAAGTGCCTCAGACGCGCACCATCAGGTCCAAGAACAATTTCTGCCATTCCACCATCAGGCTCTTGAACAAACAGGGGATAACTACACTCAATTAAGGACTCTTTTGCCTTGTTATTTCATGCTCATTATTTATTGCTATTTATTTATTATCTGCATTTCCATGGTTTGTTTAGTTTACAGTTCCTGATGTTTAGTTACTATTCTATACATTTGTTAAATATGCCTGCAGAAAAAGAATCACAGGGTTGTATGCGGTGACATGCATGTACGTTGATAATAAATTTTACTTTGAACTTTAAGTGTCAGAGAATCTGATTGAAGGACACCTGGTAGTCAAAATGAAGAGTCTCGCCCCGAGCTACGTGGTGGCCAGGAATAGAGAGACAGAACATTATACGTGCACGTCGCGCTAAAAGAATAAATACATCTCGGTTCTGTTTTTCCATTTGGTTAGTTCTCTGTTTTGGAATTACAAAACATAGCAGGAACAACTGTAGGAGGCCAGCGGCTGATAGATTAACATGGGTGCGGGATGCAGCATTAAAGTGTGTTCCGAATGAAATGAACTGTCATACTGTCCCTCCCTGTAATGACAGATCTGGACGAGGGTTGGACACCTTACCGAGACACACAGACGTTGCCCATCCGCTCAGCAATGGTGGCGGCAGACAGTTCACCTGGGCCGCGACTCCGTGCAGAGACGGGAGACTGCTGAGGCTGGAACCTGGGACAAGGCTCTGTCTGCTGGAAGAACTCAGCGAGTGGGGCGAAGGGTCGACAATTCAATGCGTCCCGTAAATGGCGCCTCATCCCCCAACAGTTAGATTGTCGGTTGTTTCCGCCTTCAGTGTGGGCGCGCCGAAATACTGAGAGGAGGCTGTGAGTTGCTGTCACTAACAGGGATGCCAGTGTCAAAAAAAATCCGTCTCAATGTTCACGGCGCAGGGCTGCGAATGAATTAAAGTGGTTTGAATAGCCTCTGATCCTGGTCTGAGCGCGATGTTTTGGCCTCTCAAAATATTTGCCTTCTGTTAGGCGTAATATGTTTATCAAACGCAAGAGCATTACTACATTTAAAGGTGGAAATATATGCACAAATATATCAAAGTCGCTCAGAAAAAAAGCGCGCCCCCCTCCCTTTCGGAAGGACGCGATTGGGCGTGTTCATTACCCTTGCATAACACTAAGAAAGTTACACAACGTTTCAATACTTACATAAGTGCAGTCGGCGCTCGTAACAAGAAGCCAGGCGTCTGTTGGTGAAGCCTTAAAGTGTGTGAAACTGAGCAGTCCAGAATCAAGGTATTGTACAGGCTGTGCTACGACTAAAGCTCAATTGTTTCCTTCTCATAGATATTGCTTAACTGCTGAGAAATTACCGCACATTGTGGAAACTGATTCTTTTGCATTTGCTCAGGATCGAGGATAACCTGCTTCCAACCCAGTTCTGAGGATCCTGAGGTATCAGTTACTGCTCCTGCAGCAGAAGAGAGAGAATGCACAGGCAACCACAGTTTCTAATTGTGTATTGTCTTGGGTAAGCCCTTAAGTGAATGATTGCAGGACATCATTTTCCAGTTTCAGATTAAGTGCACCTGCAATATTCCTTTTTTCCCTCCATCCTGATTGATCTAGTTCTTCCTACACCCACAACACCCTACTTCTTTACCCTCAACCACACACTTCTCCCACTGGGTCACCTTTTGCCCCCCCCCCCCCCCCCCCCCCCCCCCCCCCCCCGGTTGTTTCCATTTGATCACCCCCACCTCCCTTCTTGATTTCATGTTCCACCTTCCTTTCCTACCTAATTCCATCATCTGCAACCCTTTCTTCTCACCACTTGTCACCTGCCAGCCTTTGTTAGTATTTCTACTTTTCCCATCTCCTCCTGCCTTTTGCCTCTCTCCCCTTGGATCTACCTAACACTTGCCAGTTCTTGGCCCACCCCTTCCCCCTCTTTATATTGGCTACGTTCCCCCTGTCGTTCAGTCTAGATGTTGGGTCTTGACCTGTTATATTGACTGTCTCTTTCTCTCCATGGATGCCTCCTGACCTGCTGAGTTTCACCAGCTTCTCAGTCCTGTTGCAGACTCTGACACCTGCAGTCTCCTGCGTCTCCAGGACGTTATTTATTCTGAGGTGACTGAATGGCCAGCTTTTTGAGGTTTTTAGAACTGTGCCAGGTCTAAACTGAGAACCTTCCTAACAAGTCGGTGATTGGATAACGGAGGCACAAGAGACTGCAGATGCTGGAATCTGGATCCGAAAGCAAACTGCTGGAGGAAATCGGTGCATCAAGCCGCACGGAGGCAAAGGAATTATCAATATCCCGGATCATGACCTTGCATCAGTGCAGAGGGAAAGTAGCCAGTGTGAAGTGAGAGGGAGTCGTGATAGAGGGACTGGTAGGTGATAGGGAGCAGGTGAGGAAGGGATGATGGGCAGATGGAGCCATATGAGAGAGGGGATAGTGAGGGTGGGCTAGAGAAGAAAAAACGCAAGTGTGGATGATGGGCTGATACAAATAGGAAAGGGGAAGAGAACCTGGGTGAACTGGTTTTGGGGGTGGTGGGAAGGAATACACGGGATTGGGTTGAAATTGGAAAATCCAATGTTCATACCTTAGGTTGTAGACCAGACATGGAAAATGAGGAAGTCTAGTTTGCACTTGGCCTCACTGTGATGGTGGAGAAGGTCTAGGATAGGCACGTCAGTGTTGGGAAGAAAGAGTCAGGAGACAGGAAGGGCTGGATGCAGAGGGATAAACAGATGAAGGTGTAACATAGAAACATTGAAAACCTACAGCACAATACAGGCCTTTCGGCCCACAAAGTTGTGCCGAGCATGTCCCTACCTTAGAAATTACTAGGCTTACCTATTGCCCTCTATCTTTCTAAGCTCCGTGTACCTATCCAAAAGTCTCTTAAAATACCCTATTGTATCCGCCTCCACCACCGTCGCTGGCAGCCCATTCGACGCACTCACCACCCGCTGGGTAAATGACTTACTCCTGACATGTCCTCTGTACCTTCTCCCCACCACCTTAAAAATGTGTCCTCTTGTGGCAACCATTTCAGCCCTGGGAAAAAGCCTCTGACTATCCACACGATCAATGCCTCTCATCATCTTATACACCTTTTATCAGGTCATTTCTCATTCTCCGTCGCTCCAAGGAGAAAAGGCCGAGTTCACTCAACCTATTCTCATAAGGTATGCTACCCAATCCAGGCAACATTCTTGTAAATCTCCTCTGCACCCTTTCTATGGCTTCCACATCATTCCTGTAGTGAGGCGACCAGAATTGAGCACAGTACTCCAAGTGGGGTCTGACCAGGGTCCTATATAGCTGTAACATTACCTATCAGCTCCTAAATTCAATTCCATGATTGATGAAGGCCAATACACCATACGCCTTGGAGTAATGGAGAGAGTGGTGCCTGCTGAAAGCAGAAAATGGGAGGGGGGAAGATGTGACTGGTAGTGGGATTATTTTATGCTTTACATTGAATTACTCTATAGCCTTAGGGATTAAGTAACACATTTCTAAGATGAACAACTGTGTGTGTATTATCCTCCAGAGAGACCAGTCAGAAATCTGACCCATCAAAATTGTCTAACACCTCACTTCTACGGTCTTCAGAATCAGGTTTGATATCTCCCACATATGTTGAGAAATTTGTTAACTTAGCGGCAGCAATACAATACAATTCATGATAAATATAGAAAAAAAGAATTACCATAAGTGTGTGTGTGTATATGTGTGTAATGGTTAAATTAAAAATAGTAGTGCAAAAACAGAAATGATAAAAAAGTGAGGTTGTGTTCTTGAGTTCAATATCCATTTAGAAATCAAATGGCAGAGGGGAAGAAGTTGTTCCTGAATCGCTGGGTATGTGCCTTCAGGCTTCTGTACCTCCTTCCTTGCAGAATTATCAACCACTCATAAAAAGCTCTGGAACTATGAAATAATGTGAATAATCTCAAATTCAAGTTCAGTTTACTATCATTCAGCAGTACACATGTTTACCGCCAAACAAAACAATTTTCTTCCGGACCAAGGTGCATAACAGTACATATAACTCACATAGGAAACACATGAAGTAATATTACCACTAATAAGTTAATAATAAGTTGCATATACAATACAAGTTAAAAAGTAAGCATGATGACAGTACTGGTGCTTCGTACATGATGAGACCATGTTGTGGCAGGGAGTTTAGTGGTCTTACAGGCTGGGGGAAGAAGCTATTTCCCATCGTAAATGTTCTTGTCCTAATGCTATGGTACCTCCTGCCTGGTGGTAAGGGGTCAAAGAGATTGTTGGATGGATGTGAGGAATCATTGACAATGCTTTTGCAGTGTTCCTGATGAATATCTCTTTTGGGTGGAAGAGAGATCCTGATGGTGGTCAGATACCTGGCAATTCCCGTACCAGACGATGATGCAGCTGGTTAAGACACTCTTGATGGTGCTCCTGTAAAAATTGGTTGAAATGGGGGAGAGGAACCTCACTCACTCAGTCTCCTCAGGAAATGGAGTTGCTGCTGTGCCTTCTTGACCAAAGAAGAGGTGTTGAGGGAGTAGGTGAGATTGTCCATTACGTGCTGCTAGCTCTCTGTAAAGAGAGTCGTGTATGCTCAATGAGGAGTGGTCAGCCTGCTCCTTCCTATAGTCCATTGCTTAGTTTTGTAATTCAAAACAAAACATGAGTCTGAAAATGTGGGTCTAACTACATGTTTAAGCAAGGTGTGCACATATCACATGGTAGGGTGATGTATTTCTGCATGTAATCCATAATGAATTATTTAAACAAAACTTTAGTTGTACCATGGAGAGCATTCTGACAGACTGCATCACTGTCTGGTATGGAGGGGCTACTACACAGGACCGAAAGAAACTGCAGAAGTTTATAAATCTAGTCAGCTCCATCTTGGCACTAGCCTACAAAGTACCCAGGACATCTTTAGGGAGGGGTATCTCAGAAAGGCAGCATTCATTATTAAAGACCTCCAGCACCCAGGGCATGCACTTTTCTCACTGTTACTATCAGGTAGGAGATACAGAAGCCTGAAGGCACACACTCAGTGATTCAGGAACAGCTTCTTCCCTTCTGTCATCCGATTCCTAAATGGACATTGAAGCTTTGAACACTACAGTACCTCACTTTTTTAATATACAGTATTTCTGTTTTTGCACATTTTTAATAATCTATTCAATATATGTAATTGATTTACTTGTTTATTTATTATGTTTTATTTTATTTTTTCTCTCTCTGCTAGATTATGTATTGCATTGAACTGCTGCTGCTAAGTTAATAAATTTCACATCACATGCTGGTGATAATAAACCTGATTTTGATTCTGATCCTGATTCAAACAAGAATATTTAATCAAACAAAATATATAAATAAGATTATTCAAAAATATTACTGGAAAATTAAATATACAACACTCCTCCCTGCTCAGCCATAAACTCCAACTCAATAGAGAATGCATCTCAACTATATACACAGTATACTATATAATACAACTATCATACAGACATCCACAGCATAGTGAATTTTTAAATTGTCCCATTCAGGCCTAAAGATTTAATCGCTGTAGAAGCTTGCTTACTCTTGTAGGATAATATCTTTCCTTGTCAAGGGGGATTACACTGCTTGGCAGCTGAGACTTGTGGCTCAAGTTCTGGGGCCTCCTCTTTGGTGGTTGTAGGAATTGACTCTGAGACTGTGGGAAGTGGTTCTGGTAGTGGTAGCCACCTTCTTTCTTCTTCCTTTGTCTTCTTCACATTTGTGGATCTTGGGAAGGTGCATTTAGTTCACTGAAGTATTCTCTTATTGGATCCTTCTACTGCTTCCTTTTAGATCTGATCTCTCCTCTTGGTTTCCTCATCCACAACATCATCTGACGAATCCTCGGTTTTCGTATCTCCATTGACTCCTTTCTTTTTGGCCTTCCATTCATCCAGCTGGATTTTGATCTTTTATTCTACTTTTACAAGCAGCTCTTTGTCTTCAACTGGCAGTTAATGCAATAACCGTAATGCATACAGAGTAGATTCTGGTTCTTTATACCCAAAAAATCCAAATGTTTACAACTCACTCCCAGTTTAAAACCAAGCCACATTTCACAGTTAACTGCTGGATTAACAGATTAGAAGTTTTCTCAGATACGTTGCAAAAACTTGTAGTCAGACCACTGCTTTCATCACTTTCATGCTTCCTCTGAGCAGCATGGTCCTTGTTTGGTCCAATATGCTTTCCAACAGGGGCACAAGAGGTTGGCACCAACACCTGTTTGTCTTCTGTTGGGTGATGGTTCATGGTGTTTGGCTTACAGACAGTTGTGGCATCATCCAGTACATTTCCTAATTTGCTTTCAGTTGGCTTCACTGCAGGGTTTATGGCATGCAAATGGTGGATGGATCTCCAATCAAGTTGTAGTTGTCAGCCAGTCATGTGCCAACAATGCTGATCCTCCTGTTTTTACCACATATAAGTTCAAAGTGGCTCATTTTTTGCTGTATTTCATTGTTATGAATGTCATGTCCCACAGGAATTTGATTTTCTCCAGTACAGGATCTTAGTTGGATATCTGCGGGCTTCAGTTTAGTATCTTTGAAATGCCCCTCAAACTTATTTTGTGGAATGACTGAAACAGCTGAACCAGAGTCTAATCCCATTTTAATTAATTTGCCATTCACTTCTGGCCCTAAGCCATAGTGCATGTCTGTTGTTAATTTTTACACTAAATTTCAAGGCTAGCCAGCCAGTGCTGTAGTGGCATCTGCCTGGACTTCAAGGCAAGTGGACCAGGATTCAAATCAGGTCAGTCCCTTGCACGCTTTCCATCCGTGCTGGGTTGAGCTAGCAACTCGGCCTCGTTTAAAAAACCCCAGACAAGTGCTAAAAAAATGGTAATGTTGCCACAAGGCACAGAAAGGAACAACAATAACATATCTCAAGCTACACAGTCCTGTGTTACTCTCATCATTGCCAAATTTTTCATCAACGGCATGTAGATTAACGCTCTCTTTGAAACAGCAACTTGACATTTTAGCTTTTTCTCTTCCCTGAACAGTACATTCATTTCTGTCCACCCAACTTGCTGTTTGTGTTTGTCCTACTTTGTTGCACTTCCTGCAAGTTTCACCTTTAAATCTGTGTTTTCTGTGGGCCTCAGCCACAACAGTACTACTATTTATTCAGCCAGGCTGGTTTCTGGTTAGAAACTGCAATTTTGTTCACGCTCACTTTCATTCCCGACTGCAACCCAATTGAGTCTCTGTCTGCAGTTTTCATTGAAATAGCAATTTCAATTGCTCTTTTAAATGTGAGCTGTGCTTCAGTTAGGAGCCATTTTTGAATACTTTCTTTTAAGATTCCACAAACTAAACATTCTTTCAGTGCATCATTAATACCATTACCAAACTGACAATGCTCAGACAATCTCTTTAATTTAGTCACGTATGGCAAAATGGACTCCCCTTCCTTTTGATTCCACTTATGAAACCCAAAGTGTTTGGCAGTCAACAATGGCTTTGGTTCTAAATGCTCCTGCATTACTTGGACAATCTCAGCAAAGCTCATTCCTACCAGTAGTCAATGAGGAGTCAAACTTTGAAGCAAACTATGCCTTTAAACCCAATGCTCTCAGCAAAATTGGTACTCGCTTTCCATTGGCTACTTCACTTGCTTCAAAGTACTGTTCCGATAGCTCAATATACATGAGCCAATTACTTGTTGTGTAATCAAACTTGTTAATCTTTCTGATGTAGCCAGTCATTTCTTTAATTTTTTAAAATGATTATTATCACTTGGTACTCACTCTGTTTGAACCTGTTAATTCTTCCATTTTCTGACACTTTTCAAAAACAAACTCGATTGCATCTTCCCTTCCAAAGAACATGCTGCACTGCTTTTTTTAACTCAACCTTCTCTGCATGTGCTGTGTGCGCTGCGCTTTTGCACGACCATCTCCACATGTACTCTGCTGCGTTTTTACGCAACTGTCTCCACATGTACTCTGCCGTGTTTTTTAAATCGACTGTCTCCACATGTACTCTGCTGCGTTTTTACGCAACTGTCTCCACATGCACTCTGCCGTGTTTTTTAAATCGACTGTCTCTGCCTGAGGTGTGCTGCATGTTTTACTCACCATTCGTCTCGCAGAAATTTTATGAAACTCCTTCTTACCAGACATCCCTAGAGTTGCAGCTCATTAACCCCTTGCTACCAGCCACCGGACTCAGTGGTGAGAAAACCACCTTTCTCAGCCCCCATATGTCTAGGATCAATATGACTTGGGTTCCACCAAAACCAGGAAGTTGGAATGTCTCGCCCACCCAACCCCAATCTGAGTGAATACCGTGTAAATACTGGCACCGTGCAATTACTTGTTGTCAAGAATTAACAGTTCATACACTACATACTATTATAAAGAAAGTATACTTATAAATGTTAACTTAATCAAGAAGAAAGAAAAAAAGAAAAGGAAAAGGCCCATCATAACTAAAACAGTCAAATGTGCACAGGTTGGACCTCAAATCTTCCAAAAACTGATGGGTCCAATGCACTCATGGCGCCAACTCCTATTCACTGATCACTGTTAGAATTTCTCCTCTTGGACTCCATTGAGTCACACATTACCAGTGGATCGAATCCTACAGCCAGTTCTCCCTAGCTTCTTCTCTGTCCATTTCCTGCCACAAAAGACCTCAACCCACCTCACTATCCATCACAAAACCTCTCTGCCACCATCCTGATTAGATGACACGACATTCCTAAGCATGAACATCACAACCCCTTATCGTTAATGGAAGCCCAAACACTACCAGCAGAACACACTGCTTCTACAGAAAGCCATTAAATACAATACTTCACACAAAATGCTGGTAGAACATAGCAGGCTAGGCAGCAGGCTTGGACATCACTTCTCCCTATAGATGCTGCCTAGCCTGCTGTGTTCTACCAACATTTTGTGTGTGGTGTTGTTTGAATTTCCAGCATCTGCAGATTTCCTCATGTTTGCAAATACAATACCTACAAGATTAGGGGTAAAATATTAACCAGAGTGTTACACTTACTTCAAATGTCTTGCTGCACTTCCAACAGGTCAGTAGCTGTCTTGGGTTTGCTTTAGAAAAGTAGCTAGTCACCAATGTTATGTTTAGTAACTTCAAAACATAAAACCAGTTCAAAGGAAGATATTGGAGTCTGAAAATGATGGTCTAACTTCGTGTTTACTCTGAGTGAGGATCACACATATCACATGGTAACATGATGACAAATGCAATTCACATATTTATACGTATACTGTAACCCATAATGAATTATTTAAATGAACAAGAATGCTTAGTCAAACTATATATATATATATATATATATATACACACACACAAGATTACTGAAATATTAAATAATAACATCCACGATCATCTCTTTGGTCTTATCTATGTTGAGACTCAAGTTGCTGTGCTCACTACATTCTACCAGCTGTTCTTCCGCCTCTCTGGATGCCATTTTGTCATTGTTGTTAATGAGTCCGACCACTGATGTATCATCAGTGAATTTGTTGATTCAGTTTGAAGTGGATCCAGCATGCGTCAACAGCGTAAACAACAGTGGGCTGAGCACACAGCTTTGGGGAGTGCTGGTGCACAGCGTGATGGAGCTAGAGATGTTTCTGGCAACACAGTCTTTCTGTCAAAAAGTCCATGATCCAATTACAGAGAGAGGTGTTGAGACCCAATGATGACGCTTCTGAGGGATGATCATATTAAATGTGGATTCCTACCCTTTATTCATATTAATCTTTTCTTTCCTAAAAGTTGATACTGGACCTTCCTAAGTTTCAAATATATTCTCTTGGAAGAAGTACAAATTAGCCATAAACTCTGTCCGACAGGCAACATCCTTAAACTTTCATTTATGTCCATAACTGATGAAATTTGCAACTATTTTCAGGCAAATTTAAAATAAGTGGATTTTATCCACTTTTAGCTTTTAAACTGTTGGACTCAAGCATCAGACATAATAGCTCAGTTGATATTTTTTGGCTGCAGATAAAATGCATGTTTGAATCTGTCAAAAAAATATACTGTAAGAGTCACCAAGTGTGGGAATCCCATGGTGTAGTTAAATATAAATGGACATAAACCTCCTTTGAAACTCGCTTCCTGCTTTTTTTTCTGTTTGCAGGTGGTTTGGTGAAGCTTGCAAGTCGTTGTGCTGTGGCCACTCTGTATCTCATTTCTCCAGACCTTTGTTTTCTCCTTTGCTGCTGAGCATCAAACATTGAACCAAAATGTCTTCAAAAGGCAAAAGGCCATCCAAGAAGTCTGTAGGTGAAATGGAAGGTTTGGACCATGAGCAGAAGAATGAAGAATCAAGTGAAAAAACAATAGAATTTCCTACCTCTTCCAAGACCCTGATGGAACCTAATCACGGTGATTCAAGTCAGAAAGAGAAACCAAAACACCCTGCTAGGAGAAAGAGAATAGCGGGAAAATGTGAGCCAGGACAAATTGAGAAAGAATTGTCCAACCCTTACAGAAATAAAAGTAGAAAAGTTGAAGATCAAATATCTCCCCCAGGAAGGGAAACCATGTTAGAAAGCATTAAAAAGTCACGCTTGTCCACTGCAATATCAGTTGAAGAATTTGGTTATAACAAAAATCGTGTCCGTCTTCTTTCCAAAGACAACAGGATCCGGGATAACTGTCAAGGAGTTTCCTACTGGATGTCACGAGACCAGCGAGTGCAAGGTATGTCTGTATATGTCAAAGGAGGCAACAAGTTCAAGTTCAGTTTATTGTCGTTCAACTGTACTCGTCTATACGGCCAAATGAGACAACATTCTTACAGACCAAGATACGCAACACAGTACATATAACTCACACACATAACACATAAAGTAATATTACCACAAATAAACTAACAAATACTAAGGTGCATATATGATACAAGTTAAAAAGTAAACAGCATGATGCTACTGGCACTTTATACGTGATGAACCTGGGTGGTGATGGGGAGTTCAGTAGTCTTACAGCTTGGGAGATACAAATATAAATATATATACTCCATAATGATATATTGTAACTTCACCATGTAGAGTGTTTTTAAGAAACAGTCAAAAACAAGTTTATTGTCATACGCACAATTACACATTTGCCTGAGAAACTTGCATGTGGCAACAACACAAGAAATGCAACATTCACTAGAAAAACATGAATTATAAACATTTTTTACAAGAAAGAACACAATTAGAAGAAAAATAATGCATTACTGTGCAACGTTGTCAGTGATCATGCTGTTGCTATACTGAGGTAGGGTTCTGCAGATTGGTTCAAGAACCCAATGGTTGAAGAAGCTGTTCTTGAATATACTGGTGTGGGACTTCTGACAGATCGTAGCTGTGAGAAGATGGTATGTGCGGATGGTGAAGATCTTTGAGGACTAACATTGTTTCTAAAAGACTCTCATAATTACAGTACTTCCTTAATTCATTAACCTTTGATTTAATACCTTGACACTTTCAGATACAAGCTTTCACTTTTATTACAAGTTTTATCCAATTAAGTGAATTAGAATTCTCTGTTGGCTTTAAGCGATTAAGTCCAGTGTGCCTGGATCAATAGTTCAGGTCTGTGGATACTAGTCAAGTAATTTAATTAGCATATTACTACACTTGGTGTTTAGAAACACAGTATTCTGTTTAGCTGCTGGGTTTTCACTACAACATTTGTGGCTTGAAAACTTGAAAGCAAACTTTCACGTAAGATGAAGAGCAAGTTTAGTGTTTGGATTTAATGTGAAAGCCTGTGAGAGAACAAGCTTGTCTCCTTCTGCATGAAGTGGTGTTGAAATTAATTAAATCTGCCGTTCAGTTGCAGATATATTGAGGTACCCAAATATGGAAAAGGTATTTTGATGTCAAATTGCAGTATTTCTTTTCTTTTATATTGTATTAACTGCAATACTTCAGCATTATTCTGGAATCTGATCATCTATCTGCTATATCTTGACAAATTATGAATAATTTTATTCTCACAGATAATTGGGCTTTCTTGTATGCACAGTTGCTTGCTCTTGAGCATAAACACCCAATTCATGTTGTCTTCTGCCTGGTCCCCAAATTCCCAGATGCTACCATCCGCCAATTTGATTTCATGCTGAAAGGACTTCAGGAAGTTGCTGAGGTAAGTAACTTAGAGTCTTCCATGTTCAGGAAGTTGCTGAGGTAAATACTTTAGAGTTTTCCATGTTCACTAAAGTATTGTACTGCATCTCTCAGATCACAAGAAGTTTCAAGACTAAAAGGGCTACAGGATACAAATAATGACTTCAAGCAGATAGTACTTCTACCTTGGGTATATGCAATGAGTTTTAAAGAATGCCATTACCATGAGAGTGGCAAGGATGTGGCGTTCTCTCCAATGGAATTCACCAGCAAGAAAGACATGTTCTTCAGAGGATAGGATGTGAGAATAAAGGACTGAAGGTTATGCAAAGCAGAAATAGAAAACTGGCAGGAGGCTTGATTGCTTAGGGTAACTGCTTATGCTCAACAGCCAGATTCTGTTGTGTGTACTTTCTGCAAATCCTTCTATTTATTGCCCTTGCCAGTAGATAAAGGTCCACTCAGTGTTGGTATTGCGTTTTGTGAGACTTAGCAGGGAAATGCTCGACACCTTCTTATTAAGAAGTACCTCAGGGTAAAAGATGATTTGCTTCCACTCCCATTCTATGGCTTCTGAGGTGGGGTGTTAAGGATACAGAGGGAGTTCCGAAGTATGCCACAGCAGGGAAAGGAAGTGTCTGATAAGTCAGATGATGTGCTCCTTCCCTCACTTTCACCTCAGTGTTCAGTGCCTTTCCACTTATTACTCCGCTTTGAGTGGTCACAGGCCTGGGATTCCTACGAGATGATGAAGACGTTACACTTTTTCAAGGAGGCTTTGACAATATTCTTTATGCATTTCTCTGTCTTCCTGAAAAGCATGCCTTGTTGAAGCTCAGAGTAGAATATGTATTTGGTAATCTAGCATCAGGCATACAGAGCCTATAATCTGATTGTTGTAAGTTGTTGAGTGTTGCTAGAGCCCTGATGGTGGGTATATTGGCCTGGTTTGCTTACACTGTCAGTAATCAGTTACCCAAGCCTTGCATTAATCTTCTAGACATTCTCATCAGGGTGGCCTGTCATAGAGTGGAGAGTCCCTTCATTGGTGCCAATTGCAGCAGCTGTCAGGACAGTCCAGATATCAAATGTCCAAGTCAAAGTTCAAAGTAAATTTATTATGAAAGTATGTAAGTATAACCATAAATAAGTAAATAAATAACGCTGAGAACATGAATTGTAGAGTCCTTGAAAGTGAGTTCATAGGCTGTGGAATCAGTTCAGATATTGTGGATATTCTGTGGTTCCTTTTGGATGGGACCCATCAGATTGTCTGTGAGTTCCTACTTACAAACAGCTTTCTTTGCTGAGTCATTAAGACCTGCAAAATTAGTTTTACTGCAGCAGCATTTCTGTTGTATTATTGGATAGGTCCATGGAGAAGAAAGAAATGCTATAATTATTTAGCATTTATAGATAACCACAAGCAATTATTCAGCTTCTTTATAGCAATTTGATTTTGATTTTCTCAAGACAGCTGTTTAGTGTTGGACTGTAGATTTACATTAGCATAGGTTGTGGAGACAAATTTTCTTCCTTCAGAGATTATCATGGAGCTTAGAAAAACAGAGGGCTAAGCAGTGGGGAAACTCTAGGCAGTCTCTAGAGTAGGTTACATGGTCAGCACAACATTGCGGGCCGAAGGGCCTGTATTGTGCTGTAGATTTCTATGTTCAATATTATATTATCAACCACTTGTTGTTTGGCAAATTCGTAGCTTTCTGAACCACTTCTGTTTTCTAGTGAGGATTTTTTGGAATTGAAAATATAAGCAATGGGAATAACTTCATCCTATCATTATATTTAAAAATGAAAACAGAACAGCCTGAGAACAGAAAGAGGAGACAAATAATTGTCACCAGCTACCGTCAATGATCTGATGGAATTGAACAGGCAGAGTGTGAACTGGTGGGCTTTTTTAACTGAATGTGTATTGAATATATCCTTGCAGGAGTGTCAGGTGCTGAATATTGCTTTCCACCTGCTGACTGGTTTTCCTAAAGATGTGCTGCCGGCGTTTGTCAAAGAACACAACATCGGTGCAGTGGTTGTAGACTTCTTACCATTACGTCTCCCTCTGCAGTGGATTGACGAAGTGAAAAATAAATTACCAAAAGATCTGCTATTTATCCAGGTACGTGTTCAATGTGTTGGGGTTCAAACCAGAAAAGTGTGCTGTAATGTTTTAGTATTATCTTCCTTTCATTTGAGTGTTTAGCATGTTCTGAAAAATACCCTAAAATGAAAGTTATGTTCTTTCATATAATCCTCCAGTCAATTTTTCTACAACATTTCTGCTGCCTTCCTGAGCATTTTACTCCAGCTGTTCACCAACATCTGCTTAAATAGTTAAACTGAACTTTTTGTGTAGCACACACAAAGTTCTGGAGGAACTCAGCAAGTCAGGATGAGAAAGTGGGAGGAGGGGTAAGGGTACAAGCCGGCAGGTAACCAGATGAGGGGGAAGGTGGGTAGGTGGGGACGGATGTTGACGTGAGAAGCCGATAAGGGAGGTGGAAGAGGTAAAGGGCTGAAGAAGAAAGAATCTAATATGAGATGGCAGAAGATCATGAAAGTAAGGGCAGGAGGAAGGGAACCAGAGGGAACTGCTGGGCAGGTTAGGAGAGGAGAAGGGGTCGGGGGTAACCAAAATTGGGAAAGAAAAAAGAGAGAAGGAGGGAAGGGGGAGAAATTACCAGAAGTTGGAATAATCGATGTTCATGCCATCAGGTTGGAGGAGTTCTATTTTCTTTCTTCATCCCCCCCTCACCTGGTACCTGGTCTCACCTTTCATCTGCCAGCTTGTATTCCTTCCCCTCCTCCTACCTTCTTATTCTGGCATCTTCCCTCTTCCTTTCCAGGCCTCGGGGTCTCAGCTCGAAAAGTCAGAACTGTTTACTTCCCTCCATAGATTCTGTCTGACTTACTAAGTTCCTCCAGCATTTTGTGTGTGTTGCTCAAGGTTTCCAGCAACTGCACACATCTTGCTTTTGATACGGGACTGCTCCCACCCCTGATTGCAGCCATCATTGTGGAGAATAAATGGTTGTGCAATGCCTGGGAATCCCAGCCCAGATGGATTTACTAACTAGGCAGTCAATCAGCTTCATCAAAGTTTCTTGATGTGTCTCTGTCCAAGTGATTGGTTTGCAAGAGGACACACAGCTCCTCTTCTTATTTGTCTTTCTGATACTACCCCTAATGGTCACTGTCATCTCTGCTTTTTAACATGTCATAGAGGGGCATCACAATTTGAGAACGTACTGCCAGTAGTAGCTTAATAGACTTAGGATCTTTCTCAGTTCTCCCATTGTGCCTGGCCTCTTCTCTTTTAGCGCTGTTACTGTTACTGTGTCCACAGGATCTATCCAATTTCCTCCAAGCCAATATGCAGGACAGATCAACAGTACCAGAAATGTTTGGTTGAAGTGATTGCTGTACAGTGGGGTCACACCAGTTACTGAAAGCAAAGGTTCACATACTTTTTCCAACAAATACATGTAATATTGGATCACTTTCCTCAGAAACATAAATTAACAATGTTTTTGTGTTATTTATTTAATTGTGTTTTCTTCATCTAATTTTAGGACTTAAGTGATCACATTTTAGGTCATATTTATGCAGAAATAGAGAAAATTCTACAGGGTTCACAGACTTTCTAGCACCACTGTGCTAAGCGAAATCCCCTGTGTTTTGTAGGATTTTCTGGTCAAAGGCACGTTGTTTCCATACCAGGCCGTAATGCAGCCAGTCAGCACACTTTCCACCACACGCCTATAGAAGCTTGTCAAGGTTTCTGATGACATGCCAAACCTCCACAGACTCCTAGGGAAGTAGAGGTGTTGTCGTGCTTTCTTTGCAACTACATTTATATGAATCCAATTCTGATTCTGATTTATTATTTGACCTGGATTTTTAACTATTTTGTATCCTTTCCTCAGAGTTTAGATGCTTTAATTTAAGTATCAGATTGTATGTTCTTCACTGCAGCACTTCCAATACCTGGATAATGGAGCAGGTTAGCTGTAATGATCACTGTGCTCCATCCAGCTCTGGTATTACAGCTGCTTAATTTGTGATACATATCAGAAGATTCAATTAACTTTATGCACCATTGCAGTACATTTCCTTCTATTATTCTTATTCATAGATTTAATATATAAATAATTTTGAATATCAAAGTCTGTACTGCTCTAAAGATATTGATTCTAAAGAGCTGAGGATCTATTTTCACTTTATTTCACAATGAAAAGTGATTAAGTTACACCTCAGAACATTTCACAATTAAGATGGTTAATGCAGAAATGCTTTGCTTACCCTTATTGTAATATCCAGATGTTTTATTTGCAATGTTTAGGTGGATGCTCACAATATTGTACCTTGTTGGGTAGCTTCAAACAAACAAGAGTACAGTGCCCGAACAATCAGAAGGAAAATTCATGATAAGCTCCCACAGTTCCTGACTGATTTTCCTCCAGTTATCCGACATCCATATAGTTCTCCTCAGAAAGTCCAGGTTAGTATCATAGAACAATTAATCCAGAATATTATCGACTTAATTTAACATTACAAAGTATACACTAATGGCTTAATTCTTCAAAAGGAATGGTGTTCATATGAGGAAGCTTCGTACAGGTTTATACTTACTGCTGTCAGAGGGACCAGTACTGAGTTTCTGCACACATAGCTATAAATTGGTCTTCACTGAACACTAATAAACAATTGCTTCCTTTTGTTAAAGATTTAAACTTGCTAGCTGATTGTATAATTTCTTGTAATGGCCATCTGCAAATCTTTCAACCTTGATCAAACTACATTTGGATTTCTACAATTTTTCCTTGGGCTAAGAGCACAGTTATTCATTCACAACATAAAACTTATTTTGAGAATGAAATTCGTTTTCATGCCAATGACTATCAGGCAAGAATTGTAGCATTTCTGATCAGATGTTACTATAAGATCATTGAAATTTTTAAAAACTGACCACAAATTAGTTTTCTGATTCTAATGCAAGTTTAAGTCTAGATTTATAATCTTCATGAAAGAAACAATGATTTGTTATCTACTCATTTGCATCTGATTTCCCTTTGTTTAACAAGGATTGTAGAATTACAATAGCTGTCAGTTGTGTAGTGGGTTTATTTGATCTCTCTTACTTGAGTCACCTGATTATCATTCTAGATCATTGATTGGGATGCAGTATACGCAAGTCTTCAAGTGGATCGCACAGTTCAGCAAGTTGACTGGGCAAAAGCAGGAACTACAGCAGGTCTAACAAAGCTAGAGTCATTCATTAAGGAAAACCTCAAGCACTTCAGTACAGACAGAAACAACCCAAACAAGGCCGCCTTAAGTAACATGTCACCATGGTTTCACTTTGGTGAGTGTCTTTGAAGCATTTAAGATCAGGAATTCAGGGTGACGCAAATGCTTCTGGAAACACTGTAATACTGTATGGAACTCAGAAGATACACAGACAATGCAATGGAGGAGAACTTAAGACATTAATGTGAAATTTTGTCATTAAGTAAATCCTACAAAATTGACACAATTAGAGATAATTCATATTTAAACTGTATTTGAAATATTAACCACTTTTATTTTCATAGTATATTCTTAATCTTTGATCAATAGAAAAAAACCCCAAGGAGGCACATATTGAAAGTGGTGTTGCGTTAATGGAACACAGTGAGTGGTCCACAGATGGAATTTACAGTTAGTTAGGATTAGAGCCATGAAAAAGATGTAATTTGGATTTTTATAGCTTATGCCAAGACTGAGAAGCTGTTAAGAATTATGATTTATTTAAAAGGGAATTGAATAAAACCATACGAGGAATAGACACAGGAAAAAGGGAAAGAATTTTGATGCTTTATACTACCAAATTTATTTGCACTGTTAAGAGATTAATTGGATAGAATAGTCTTCTGCAATTCTGTCAAAGTTTTACCTTTGGCCTAATTTACAATTAGGTAGCTCTGAATTTGTGTCTCCATTGAATCCTGTTCTCCTTTTACAGGTCAAGTTTCAGTTCAGCGGACAATCCTTGAGATAAAGAAGTTCCGTAACAAGTTTAAAGAGAGTGTAGACAGTTACATTGAAGAAGCTGTGGTGCGGCGGGAGTTGGCAGACAACTTTTGCTTTTATAATAAAAAGTATGACCAGTTTGAAGGTGAGGCTGACATTGCTACATTTCAGCTTGGGTTGAGCATCGAAAAATTAAGTGCTTGCATTACCCTGGCAGTTTTTGACATTTAAATCTTAAATTAAGATTGTTAATTGAATTCAGTTTTAGTTGGATATCGGTATTCTACCAATCTATGGAATCTTTTTTATTTTGATTTTCTTGTCAGCATTATATACTGCCGACAAAATGAGTAAGCATTAAGCTCCCAGTCCACCCCTATGCAGTGACCTGATTGCATCACTCCAAATTAATCACTATGTTTTAAACACTCACAGATATGCCAGTAAATGTACTTTAAATGCATCTCTTTTGCTCTATTTAATCTTTGTGACTTTGGAACTATTAAAAGTTTGGGAAAGCAATCATTTTTCATCTCTGATAAATGAAGGGATGAAGGGATTAAAAGTAACATTAGCAAATTTGCTGATGACAAAGCTGGGTAGCAGTGTGAAATATGAGCAGGATGTTAGGAGAATGCAGGGTGACTTGGACAGATTGGGTGAGTGGGCAAATGTATGGCAGATGCAGTTTAATGTGGATAAATGTGAGGTTATCCACTTTGGTGGCAAGAACAGGAAGGCAGATTACTATCTAAATGGAGTCAAGTTAGGAAAACGGGAAGTACAATGAGATCTAGGTGTTCTTGTACATCAGTCTGAAAGCAAGCATGCAGGTACAGCAGGCAGTGAAGAAAGCTAATGGCATGCTGGCCTTAATAACAAGAGGAATTGAGTATAGGAGTAAAGAGGTCCTTCTGCAGCTGTACAGGGCCCTGGTAAGACCTGGTAAGAGTATTGTGTGCAGTTTTAGTCTCCAAATTTGAGGAAGGACATTCTTGCTATTGAGGGAGTGCAGCGTAGGTTCACAAGGTTAATTCCCAGAATGGCAGGACTGTCATATGTTGAAAGATTGGAATGACTGGGCTTGTATACACTGGAATTTAGAAGGATGAGAGGGGATCTGATTGAAACATGTAAGATTATTAAGGGATTGGACACGCTGGAGGCAGGAAGCATGTTCCCGCTGATGGGTGAGTCCAGAACTAAAGGCCACATTTAAGAATAAGGGGTAGGCCATTTAGAACAGAGATGTGGAAAAACTTTTTCACCCAGAGAGTGGTGGAAATGTGGAATGCTCTGCCCCGGAAGGCAGTGGAGGCCAAGTCTCTGGATGCATTCAAGAGCGAGTTAGATAGAGCTCTTATAGATAGCGGGGTCAAGGGATATGGGGAGAGGGCAGGAACGGGGTACTGATTGTGTATGATCAGCCATGATCACAGTGAATGGTGGTACTGGCTAGAAGGGCCAAATGGCCTACTCCTGCACCTACTGTCTATTGTCTATTGATTTTCCAAACATAAAGGACCACAAGACTGAAAATGAACTTTGGAATGGCAGTTTTTATCTTGACCATGCCAAACCTTAATTTTTTACTTGTATTATTTGCTTCTCAGGTGCCTCAGAGTGGGCACAGAAAACTCTAAAATTGCATAGTAGTGACAAGCGGCCGTACCTGTACACCCTAAAACAGCTAGAGGATGGGGAAACACACGATACCTTGTGGAATGCTGCACAGGTAAACAGAAACAATTTGTTCCACAACTTTGCATTTCGGGCACGAATGCACATCAGTGAGTTCTGAGAATCCAAGATAGCCATAGACGTGCATTTTCCAATGTTTGACTAAAGTCAGATTTTTGAGAACGCTCACAATGTGAAAAGCCATTCAGCTCATCCTAGTGAATTCATACAGAATGAATACACGCTCCTTTATTCCTGTACTTGCTAGCACCTTGCTGGTATTTATTTTCCTGTGGATTTCAGCAACAACATCTGTTTTCTGTAGCTTCAGATGGTCTATGAAGGGAAAATGCATGGTTTTTTACGAATGTATTGGGCTAAAAAGATTTTGGAGTGGACCTCTTCACCTGAGGAAGCATTGACGTTCGCCATCTATCTGAATGATCGTTACCAACTTGACGGAACAGATCCAAATGGATACGTGGGTAAGCTCAAAACTGGCATGCATTATCTAATAAATGATACCTAGAACCTCCGCATACTAAATCTACAATGTATGAATGGGTGATTTTGTAGCACCTTCCTTGCCATTTGCTGGAAACAAACAAAATCAAGAGCAAGTGATAGTGTAATGCAGCACAGATACATGTCTGTCGGCCCATCGAGTACATGCTGACCACTGCGCCCGTGTAGTGGTTTCCTGCATTTGGCCCATATCCATCTGAACCAATCTCTCCAACTGTTTCTAAAATGGTTTTATTATATTTGCCTCAAGCACATACGCTGGCAGCTCATTCCATCTGCTCATACCCTCTTTATGATCCAATTGCCCCTCAGATCTCTTTTAAATCTTTCTCCTCTCACCCTGCCCCTAGTTTTGGACTCCCCTTCCCAGAGAAAAGACTACTACATTGCTTATTATCTATGCCTCTTATTTTAAACATGTTTATAACACTGTTCCTCGTTGTCCTACGTTCTAAGTGATAAGGACCTAACCTTGTCGCTCCTGATAACTAACTCAGGGCCTCCTTCCAGTCAACATCCTTGAAATCTTGTCTGCGCTCTTTCCAGTTTAACCATATTTCCCCATAACAGGGTGACAAAAGCTGTACACAGCAATCCAAGTGTAGCCTCACCAACAACTTAGCCAACAGCAACTGATGACGGCCAGCCTGCTTAATACCGTTTTCACCATTCTGTCTGTCTCTGATGCCACTTTCAACAAACTATGCACTTCTACTCCTAAGGACCCCTGTTCACCTACACACGCTAGTGTCCAACCATTCTTCGTATAGGCCCACTACTGGATTCACTTTACAATATCGCAGCTATCTGTATTGAAATCCATTTTTCCACACCTCTGCTCACTTCCCTAACCAATTAAAATCTAGATCCCACTGTAACCTATGCTGACATTTTTCACTACTAATGCTAATTTTGTGTCATCCATAATTCTACTAATCAAGCCTTGTGCAATTGCATTAAAAGTCACTTGTATAAATAACTAATAATAAGGATCCCAACACCAACCCCTGTGACACACCCACCAGACACCAACCACCATTCCAAGGTATCTCATCCTTGGAAAGATTTGCTGCCAGATATCCAGAAAAGGACAGTGAAAAAAAACCCAGAGTTAGTGGCTTTTAACAGTTTTTAAATCTTACCTCATTTTTAAAAGCACCAATACTTTTACATCCAGAATTAGCATGCAGAGGACACAGAGTGGTCACAAAATATTAGCAGGATCAAGGGAATGGGAGAGAAGCAGTATATCATCCCCATTCTTGTGCTAATGTTGTAGCCAACTAGAGTTAAAATTTATTGGTACATTATTTTGTCGTAGAATCACAAAATGATGCCATAGTCTCCCAGAGCAAGGAAACAGGCTCTTCAGTACAACCCTTCCACACTAACCATTTTTACTTTTCGTGGAAAAGAGAAACTAAAGAATTCAAATCTTGTTCTTTTGTTGGAACTGTGAAGAACTGCACAAATGACCAGAAGATGCCACTTTGGAATGATCTACGTTGCCCCTCCAGGTCTTTCAAAGCAAAAGACTCAGTTTTAATCTAGTCCTGAAGAAGGGTCTCAGCCCAAAACTTCAACTGTTTGTTCATTCCATAGATGCTGTCTGACCTGCTGAGTTCCTCCAGCATTTTGAGTATTTTACTTTGGATTTCCAGCATCTGCAAAATTTCATGTGTTCTCAATTTTAATTTATTCATTTATTGAATGTAGTCAGCATTAATGGCCCTACATTTACTGGCAAATCCAAGAAATGACCAAAATGTGACCCCTTCATCCACTATTTCATTTTCGCATATAGTAACAGCAGGAGAAGCGGTGGTAAAATTACCCTGAAAGCGTGTGTCAACACATTACACTTCTATCGTGCTAGCAGACATTAGAAGAATATATTACCAGGACACAATTACAATCCTTTGCCAAAATGACAGCTAGGCTTCGTGAGGTTAATTTTACAAGGAACATTTATTTAAACATTCCATTTAAGGTTTGGGACTGACTGAAATTTAAAGATACCTTGAACTTTTCAATGGTGAAATTAGGAAACACTTCTCCATTCAAAAGTTAGTACAAAAAAACATATGGTTTTCAAAGTGATTTGTGTTGTAATTTGCCTTCAGCAGCACTTAATACTCACGTAGTTAAATCTATGTTTCATACTTCTAATTACCGTATTTAACACTTTGCCCCACAGGCTGTATGTGGTCAATCTGTGGAATCCACGACCAAGGCTGGGCAGAGCGACCGATCTTTGGCAAAATTCGTTACATGAATTTTAATGGATGCAAGAGAAAATTTGATGTTGTCCAATATCAGCAGAAGTACAACCACAAGAAGCTCACAAAAACAAACTAAGATCAATGTTTGCTTTTATAATTGTGTAACCTGATTTTAAGTGCCTTATCACTTACTGCATTCTACCTCTGCCATAGTCCTAAGCTCCATTTCCCTCCTGAAATGTCACCACCTCCCTTTCCTCTTTAAAACAAAGGCCTTTTATATGGCTTTTCATCATCTTCCCTGGCATGCCATGCTCCCATGAAGAGCCTCAGGATATTTTACTAGATACGATCTATAGCATAATTACAAAGTTGCTGAGTCTCAAGAAGATTTATTTTCCTTAGTTGAATGAAATTGAGGCATAAGAATGGTCGAGGGAATAATATTAGACAGTGTGTAATAAGATTTGGAGAGATGGAATGTGCAGCTCCAGGAAAACCTGTTTAACAGGTCATCATAGCCAGTGCTTTTTTTGAAGTGTTGTTTTTACTTCTCATTTTTTTTTACAAATGTTAACATCCTTGAGGACTTCTGGGTCATAGCTGTTGGTGGTGATTGGTGATTGCCTGATTTTAAGAGTGTGTTCTGATCCAGTGAGAATTTGAAACATGGAAAGCAGAAGAGAGAATCAACTGCAGGATGATCACTATTTAAAAGTTCATACGTCTTTCACAAGTCTTTTTTATACAACCTACAAATAAAACCATAAGACATAGGAGCAGAATTCGGCCATTTGGCTCACCAACTCTGCTCCACCAATTGATCATGACTGATTTATTTTCCCTCTCAATCCCATTCTCCTGTCTCTTCCATGCAACCTTTAATGCTTCAGTAATCAGGAACCTATCCACCTCTGCTTTATGGACTTGGTGTCCATAGCCATCTGTGGCAATGAATTCCACAAATTCACCACCTTCTGGCTAAAGAAATCCCTCCTCATCTCTGTTCTAAATGGACATCCTTCTATGCTAAGGCTGTATTCTCTGGTCCTTGACTCTCTCACTATTGGAAATATCCTCTCTACATCACCTTCAATATCTAGGTCTTTCAATATTCAGTAGGTTTCAATGAGATGACCCCTCATTCTAAACCTCAGAGAGGCCCAGAACCATCCAATGCTCCTCATACTGTACATTAATCCCTTTGTATCCTGAATCATTCTCATAAATTTCCTCTGGGCTCTCTCCAATACCTGCACATCTTCTCTTAGATATGGGGTTAAATATCCTCTGGAGTGTTACTGGTTCTCTATCTGCTTTGTATTCTATGTTGTGCCTTTACTATGGTATCTATTCACATGAGTGGGGGTAGCGCAGTAAAAACAAAGGGAATAAATTACATATTTTTGCTTATTTCATTGAGTTTGTAGCTTGGGACCAGTGAAGGTCATACCATTTGATGACCACTAAGATATCGCTGACATAATGCTCAGTAATGGTTAATTGTATGCTTGCTAATTGCTAATAAAGGTTCAACTTTCGGAGGAATCATTAGAGCTGTGGGCGTGTCATGCAAGTATAAGAGTTCATACAGTAGCAGGCAAACAGAAATTGATTTGTTTTGATTTTGGATTAGATTTACTGCTAATTTCTGTCAGCAAAAGTTTTCGACAGTGATACCAAATGACCATCAGCATTCAGGCATGTCCCTGCATCAGGAGCACTACAGCCTGGAGCAGCTTGTGGCAAGTAATGACTTTTTGTTAGTTCATGTTGTGTGTTTGGGTTTGAAACACAGTTTTCAATGGCCATCATTGCCACGCCCAGCTGGCTTGTTCTGGAAAGCTGTGTGTTTGAAGAGTTCAATCCTTGGTTCTGTTGAAAAGCTGAAGAACTGAGTTGCTTCCATTGTTGAAAAGCTGAATTGAAACTGCCATTGTTTTGTCTGGTTTGCACACTTGGAAGACAAAGTGAGTTTAGCTGGAAGCAATAACTTGAAATCAAGACCAAGAGAGAAATTAAACAAACGATGTTGAAGGTCAGTTTCTTAGAGTTTTTACAAAGCCAAAGAACAGGCTGTGGCTAAAATTGAAAATTGAAAAAAAAATAAAATAAAAAATTGAAGACAGTGGGTCTAATGTAGGTACAGCACGTTCTATTCTAGCAGAATGACCCGTGTGTGGTACCACATCAGTATGCATTAAAATGGAGGCTGATTTAGCTGAGTTATTCACAAGGCCACAAATATTGAGGGATAAGCATGCCTTGAGGAAAAGGCAGAACAGCTTCACAGAATAATGAAACATTTTGGAAGAACATGAGCAATTCTGAAGAAAAATGGAGCAGCTTGATTTGCAGCCATGTTGGCCAGAGTTAAAGTTCTAAGTGCTGTTGGTGCTAAATGTGCTCCAGCAGGGCAATTCCATGCTGTGAGTTCCTATATAAACAGAACAGAGAACATCCAACATGCATGATATCAATGTGGATACATTTGAGGAAAAAGAGTCAATGAGCCACGAGTTTGAACCCCAAGGAATAGTTCATTCCCAGCCTGCTCCAAGGAGGCACTCTGAACTTACGCCATATCCAATAGCACAAGGTGTTTGTGAGGACATTGATTTACAGTGTGATGTTTCAAATGATAAAAGTCTAAATGCCACATTGGAGGATATAAGGAACGAAAGGAAATAACAAGCATAGTGATGCACCAACAATGCTTTAATGGTGATCCAATGCAATACTATTCATTGATAAGGGCTTTCAAGAATAGCACAGAAGGCAAGATTGAAGATTTTGGTGACCTTCTCTATTTTCTCTTAACAGCTCACTGAATTTACCCTAGAGAGCTTGTCAAAAGTTGCCAGCAGGCCAGTTTGGAGTGTAATGGTAGTTAATAGTGTTATTTCTATACCACCCAGTTAGTCACTCCCACATGGCAGGAGTTCACATACTGTGTTGTAAACAGGGTTGTCAGTAAAAGTTCAGTTGAGTATCCTGCATGCTGTTGTCCTGGTGTGCTCTGCACCATCCCTCGATAATGAACACAATATGGTGTAAGAAGTGGTTGATTGTTGATGAATTGGTGCTACAGACCAGGTAAGATTTCCAACAAGAAAGAATTTACAATAAGACTGTCCTTGTTCGCATATGTCTATGAAAAATGGCCAGAGGCATCAATCTAATCTGTCTATGCTAGTTTGCTAAATGTATGCACCATGAAGCATGAGCTGAGGAAGGACCAGGGTTGCTGGGCAACGCCTTTAAGCGACACCCAAAAATGGCTATATTGTAATAATCTGTGGGTCACTAGCCTGGGAAAGTCCACAGAGACATAAACACAGCAGAGGAGTCAGTCAAACTCTCGGGGAGAGAAAAGATTTTTGTAGTCCAAACAAATAAAATAATAGACAAACAGGAGGAGCATCAAGTAAGCACACTGATATACTGCATGGGTGTATTAGGACTGACAGTAGGTCAGAAAAAGGAGTATAAAACAGTGCAGGACAAATTCAAAGAATATTTCACAGGAAAGCGAAATGTGACATGCGAGGGCAAAGTTCAACTCCAGAAAACTGGAGCCAGGTAAAAGTGTAAATGACTTCATCTCAGCATTGTATGCCCAGTCAGACAACTGTGCATTTGGAAATCTGAGAGATGAGCTCTTTAGAGACAGGATTGTTGTTGGGCTACATTGTCAGAGAGACTTCGGTTGCAGGCAAATCTCACCCTGGAGAAAGCTATTACTATGGTCAGGCAGAGTGAGAGTGTTCACCAACAGGCACAAAAACAAAGGAAGGGGACAATCAAGGTGCAGTCAGACTACAGAAAGGGATGTCAGTAGAGCTCAGCTCAAACAAAACAGACAAGTGAAACAAAGAGCAGGTAAAATGCCTAACTGCAGGAAATGCAGCAAGTCTCCATTTTGCGTCAAAGAGCTCTGTCCAGCAAAAGCAGTGAAGTTCCACCAATGCAATAGAGTTGGTTGTTATAAAAGCCAGTGTCACTCAAAAACAGTTCATCAGGAGGTCAAAGAAGACCATGATTCAGATGAAGAGACAGCTTTCCTTAGGGCTCTAGATTCAATTGGACAAGCTGGTGTACTACGGTTCACTTGCAAAATGAGGCAGTGATGTTCAAAATGGACACTGGGCCAGATGTCACAACCACCCCTGAAAGTCTGTTCACAAAACTGGCAAAGAAAGCAGGTATTACACTAAACTCAACAAAGAAAGTGCTTATGGGGCCAGGAAAACACACGTTCAGTATGAAAGGGGTGTTTACTACTTCCGTCTGTAAAAAATGAGAAACGG
This sequence comes from Hypanus sabinus, assembly GCF_030144855.1. Classification (NCBI taxonomy): domain Eukaryota; kingdom Metazoa; phylum Chordata; class Chondrichthyes; order Myliobatiformes; family Dasyatidae; genus Hypanus; species Hypanus sabinus. Next base: position 39,358,202 of record NC_082707.1, read on the forward strand.
TTAAAAGAGGATATCAATGTTGTTTGGAATCTCTTCTCACCACTGCTGGGTTGACATGCCATCAAGAAGCTTAACTTCATTGCAAGGTTAGATTTGCTAAACAATGATCAGTGGCAGGAGAAGTACCCAGAGTTATTCACAGACCTAGGGGTACTGAAAGAAGACTACCCTGTCCAACTGAGGCCAGGAATGATGTTCTACTCTCTTACCACAGTGAGGCACACTCAAGACCCAATGATGAAAAAAGTCAAAGCTGAATTTGAGAGTATGGAGGCATTTGACATCATAACAAGAGTGAATGGACCTACTAACTGGTGTTCCTGGGTGTTGTTCCTGTTCCGAAGCCAGAGGGCACATTGCGGATCTATGTTGATCTATCAAAGTTGAAGTATGCAGTGAGACAGGAGAAGTTTATTCTGCCCTCTGTTGAGCACACATCAGGTATGCTGGGTGGAGCAAAGTTCTTCAGCCAACTAAATGCAAACTCAGGGTTCTGGGAGATCCATTTAGTTCCTGAATCACAGATGCTCACACCTTTATCACACCATATTGATGCTATGCCTTCAAGGGACTCCCTTTTGGCATCTTATCAAGCCCTGAACTCTATGAGGATGAACCAAATTTTGAAGGCACTGGAGGGAAAACACTGCTACATGAATGATATAACCATCTTCGGAGGCTCAAGTGAGGAACATGACAAAAAAGTGGAAGCTGCCTTGGAGAAACTGAAACAGGCTGGAATCACCCTGAACAAAAAGAAATGTGAATGTGCAAAGTTGGAGGTGAAGTTCTTAGGCCACCAACTCTCCTCAGAGGGAGTGAAACCAGATTCAGACAAACCAGTAGGAGTTTGGAACACAGAACAACCTACGAATGTGGCAGAGATCTGCAGTTTTGTAAACCAACTAGGAAAGTTTACAACCAACTGGGAGTTGTAAATCAACTGGGAAAGTTCATTCCAGATTTGGCAGAGAAAACAAAACTACATGAGCACCTCTCTCAGAGAAACATTTGGATCTGGGACGCAGAACAGAAGTCATTCTCAACAATTAAAGCAAAGCTAATCTCTCCACCAACATTTTCATTCTTTGATCTGAACAAAGCAATCAAGGTCTGAGCAGATGCCTCTTCCTTTGGCCAAGTAGGGAGTGCTCATGCAAAACTGCAGTGGTGAATGGATATGCATCAATAGTACTGACTCCTATGGAACAGCATTACACCCAAATCGAAAAGGAGAGGCTGACTCTCATGTGGGCTTGTGAACATTTCAGCTGCTATTTGATAGACACTAAATTCAGATTTGAAATAGACCACAAACCACTTGTCAACCAGCTTGAAACACTTGGTTGACTTACCTCCACATCTGCAAAGATTCAGAATGATGGTAGCAGCTGGAATGAAACAAACCCCGCAGTGAGTACCACCCTGGTATCTAAAGGGCTTACAGGGGCTGGTGATCACGATAGTGAACCTCCTATAATTCCAGTTCAGGAGAAGTCTCAGAAAGTTAAATTATGCTTTCCTGGTTCAAGGAAATATAGCAGTGTTCTGCACAGTGAGCCTCATGAACAAGCTCAACATGATGGGAAAAGGAACACACATTTCCTTTTGCCATGGATCAAGAGAAGATTGCGCTTAGCTAGTTGCTTCAGAATTGGAAATGGCTGTTGTAGATAGTGAAAACTATTGTTAACTGCCTAACACTTATACACAGAAATGTATGCCTATCCACAAAAGGAACATCCCTTGTCAGAGAGATCTTCAGGAATGGTCTCACCTGAAGCATGTTTATTTGCCAGAAATTGAAACGCTTATATAGAACGAAGGGTCTCGGCCTGAAACATCGACAGTGCTTCTTCCTATAAATGGTGCCTGGCCTGCTGTGTTCCACCAGCATTTTGAGTGTGTTGTTTGAATTTCCAGCAACTGCAGATTTCCTTGTGTTTGCTTATAGGATTGAATGTGTTTGAGGTATTGGAGCCATTACAGATGATTCACAGTGTTAATGATGGACCTTATGCAACAAAATAATGCTGGCTTGGACTGTTAATTGAAAGGAGACAGTGGTGGTGGAAGAGATCGCTCTTGGGCAGACCAGACAGTTAATGGAACTTCAGTTTTGCACTTGAATGAACTTTGGCAGCAGCAATTCACGACAGATTTGTCATGAGAAGATCAAAATCCAGGATAGACTGCTGCTCAGAAGAGGACATTTGTGTAAATGTTGAGATTTCATGTCTCCTGTGTATTGTTAGCATGTAGTTGTAATTATTATAGTAATTAGGGGGTTGGAATGTAGGATTCATGTATATGTTCTCTTTGTATTCTGGGATGCACGTTTATTATGGTAACTAGTTGAGTGGGGGCACGGTAAAAGTGAAGGAAGAAGTTACGTATTCTTGCTTATTTTGTGGCAGTTTGGCCATTGGGACCAGCTGTATCTGTTGATGACTGCTGAGATAACACTCAGTAATGTTTAATTGTATGTTATTGAATAAAGGGTTTGACTTCTGGAGCAATCATTGGTAAAGAATGATGCAAAAATATTTAGTCATTTCTTATGGATGAACAAAGGATTTGAACTTGGGGTTCAAATCCATACGTCCCTCAAGGTCGCTGTACAGATGATTAGGGTAGTTAAGAAGGCCCATGGTTTGCTAGGCTTCATTAATGGGGGGGGGGGGGGGGATTGAGTTCAAGAGTAGAGAGGTCATGTTGCAACTCTACAAATCTCTGGTAAGACCGCACATAGAGTATTGTGTCCAATTCTGGTCACCTCATTATAGGGAGGATGTGGAAGCTATGGAGAGGGTGCAGAGGAAATTTACCAGGATGTTGCCTGGATTGGAGAACAAGTCATATGAAGCAAGGTTAACAGAGCTGGGACTTTTCTCTTTGGAGCATAGAAGAATGACAGGGGACTTGATAGAGGTCTACAAAATTATGAGAGGCATAGATAGGGTGGATAGTCAGTACCTGTTTCCCATGGCACCAATAGCAAACACCAGAGGGCATATGTACAAAATTAAGGGAGGGAAGTTTAGGGAAGATATCAGGGGTAAGTTTTTTTTTTACACAGAGGGTTGAGAGTGCCTGGAATGACTTGCCAGGGATGGTGGTGGAGGCCAAAACATTAGGGGTATTTAAGAGCCTCTTGGAGAGGAACATGGATGAAAAAAAATGGAGAGTTATGGGGTAGTGTGGGTTTAGTACTTTTTTTTAAGGATTTTATGTGTTGGCACAACATGGAGGGCTGAAGGGCCTGTACTGTGCCGTAGTGTTCTATGGTTCTTTGCTATCCTGTTAATACTCTCCGTTGTTATTTTCCAGCTGCCTAATGCCCACTCTTGCCTCTTTAAAAATGTGACAAAAAACTTTTCATGTCCTGTTTTATATATTGGCTAGGTTACCTTCATATTTCATCTTTTCTCTCATTGCTTTTCAGTTGCTGTTAGTTTTTGAAAGCTTTCTATTCCTCTAGCTACCCACTAATTTTTGTTCTATTCTATGCCCTCTTTTCTTTTCAGGTTTAAATGTAATTTGAGATATATGGTATTTAAAATAATGAGAAAATTTTTTAACCTCAAACAGTTTAAGAGCTAGAGATGAGCACCGCTACAGTATTGGCAATTATTTTAGGGAAAACATCATTATTTATCTTAACTGTAGTTTCCAATATAAGAGGATTTACCTGGGAACAAATAAGTCATCAATTTTTGCACAGAAAAGTGAAATCAGAGGTTCAGGTGCTTGCAGGAAACTGCAGATTTGATCATTTCTTCCACTATTGCTCACCCTTACTGACCTGTTCTGGACACAGGGAGCTGACCCATCCAACTCTGGAGCCAAGTGGCATCCTGCAAGCTGGACTACACTTTGTTCCCATTCATTTGCTGTACCAATAACGTGTAGATTTTCATAACATGGTAATTGTAGTTTTGAGATCAAGCTCCTAAGTTGTTTAAATATTTTGCTTTTTGTTTAAATAAGTTTTTTTAATTATAATGTTCTAATATAACAGTGATAATTCAGAAGTACTTCAATACCCATTCAATATTTCTGGTATGCCCTAAAACACATCGTGCAAATTCCAGATTGCTTCACATATTAAGTAGGAATTCATATATTTAAATCTTTTTATAATATCTATTAGTTAATGTCAAATATTCCAAAAGGATCCCCTTGGAATCCAAATTGGGATCTTGTCTTCTACAAATGATTAATTCTTTATGAAGCAGATTAACTGCTGTACACAGGCTGCTGTTTTCCACTTTGGAAATTGTCTACACTTCCTATATGCCCTTGATGCACTGCCGGATACAAATTAAATAGTAACTTAATTGTTTATAATTTAATAGAAATATGCTGAAGAATTTTTGATTTATCCAATGCAAGAAGCTGAAGGACTTTGAAATCTTAGTAGCTTAAGAAATCTTTGAATGGTACTTAAAGATTTATTAAAAATCAGAACATGTTTTGGAATGTTTTTTTATTGTGGGTTACAGAATGGGATTACAATACAAATTTGTTCAACTTCAGTTCAAACCATATACAAGAATCAAACAATCCCCGTCTGGATTAAAATAGAGATTTTGACATTAGAGTTTTACATATGCCAATGCTTCAATAGCAATTCATATACAGGATATTGAGAATTAACACTAAAATTAGAAAACCATACAAATGCAAGGGTTTTATAAATCAGCAAATATAACACTCATTAATGTTTATTTTATGAAATTAACTGAGAATAATACATTAGATTTCTGTACTGGAGTACTTCACTACATGACAAATTTTCATCAGATTGGACTTGATACAAATCATTTTAATTGATGTAGCCAGAAAAACTGGATAAGCATGCCTATTGATATTATATCAGTTATATAACTCTGTTGTATCTGTCATCCAATAGGAATTTTATTACATGTCCATGCATTTATCTGATTAATGGAAGTATGTTTTACTGCATCTTATTCAGCTTATTCTTTAAAAAAAGGTATTAAAATTTAAGTTTGAAAGGACTGTACACTGCAATAGTGAATCTGTTACCTGAAATATAGACCACCCAGTTCCCCCCACCCCACTTCATAGTGCTAGCTAGTCAGAGTATTTCACAACTTGTTTAAAATTTCAATTCTGCACTATTTATTGAAATTACAGATAATAATATTTCCATATTTTTCTATTCTATTTATATGTGTATTATCCTCAATATTCCCTCTGGAATCATCCCAATACATGGCTTAAGTAAATACAACCAATATTCAATCACCCTGGCCCATATTCAGTGTATAAATAATAACTAGCAACAAGTGCAATCGAAGTAACTTAACACTTTTAATTTTCCAATATCAATATTTCTAAGTCATAGTACAGCAGATCTGTACAAGAGGTACTGACAAAGAAATGAGGATAACTTGTCAAGATGGCTGATCCACTTGGTGGCTTTGATAAGCTTGAAAGAATAAAACTTCCTTTCTAGCAAATATTTCATATGTATATGAACATATGAAATTATTTAGAAGATGAACTGTCTTTAAGAACTGTAGTTATTACACAAAACTTTTTAGTGGTTTATTCTTGCAATCTTAAAAAAGTTAAAACATGAAAACCACTCACTCCCTTACACAGAATGAATTAGAAATATGTGAGATTTGTATGCTTTACTTACAATATATGATACAAAAGTACAAGACATAATGAGAAACTTTCACAACTATTGTTATGTTATCCAGATGTGCTCTTACTGGAGTTTACACTATATAAAGAAGAGCAAACTAAATGTTATAGTGCACGCATTCACATGATTTGCCCAAAACTACCAGCAGTTTCCATTTAACAAGCACTTTGAAGTCATTTTCCTTCTTCATAATTTCCTCATGAAATAATAAAGGAGTACCAATTGTTTTAAAAAAAGGGGTAAGGAGAACATTCAGAGACCAGATTCAAAGAGGAATCTACACAAAACTGTTTAAAACAATTATAATATATTCATTTTTAAATACACAGTTAAAGATAAACTGGAAAAATAATTAATAAAAACAAAGTAGGTTATGGTTCCTTTATGTAATAGACAATCTGATGCCACAAGAGGAAAACTGGTTGATCACAGGTTCAATACACTACTATGTCTTCCCTTTCTGCATCCAAAATGCGGGATTATCAACTGGAGATTAACTTTTTCGGAAGTGTGTGTGCGTGGCAAGGGCAGGTAAGAGGGAAATTGAGCTATTAAGAAAGTATCATTTATGAAACACAATGAATTTTTCTACGTTCTTAGGAGAACATTTTACATGCTGTAATTTAAAATATTCAGATTGTATATCATGATAGCTCACCACTAATTGTTCTCAAATTGTAGTATTTAGATGACTGATTACAGATGAGGAGAAACACAAACTGTGACCTTTCTCCAACTTCAAATGATAGTTCATTGCAGGTGGCATACAAAAACAGAAAAAGACACATCATTCTACCAAGCTTAGATATTAGCACAGTGGGAACCTGCCGCTCCATAAGTACATTATTTCCTTATATCTATGTTCAAAGGTTATAATTAATGGCTGCAGAGTTTTAAGGGAGTATCTTTTAATCAATGCAAAATTTAAAAACCTCCAAATCACAACTGTAATTAAAATAAATTAACTTTATTAATTGGATATTATCTTCTAAAATTCAGTAGATCCTAGAACAGTTTCTTCAATTTGGAATATACCAAACATGAGACCACGACCATAAGGGGTAAACCACTGATCTGGTTGCCAGGCATCACAAGTGGATAACGGCTGGATTCCATTGTAAAGGATTTGAATATCAAGACTTTTTTAAATTTTACTGAATAGTGTCAACATGAATTTGTGGACAGGGAATAATGGTCAACTTATCTAAAGGAGTTCTTTAAGGTTTCTAGAACAGTAAATTTGCAGACAAGAAATTGATGTAAATGTATATTCATAAGACTTTCAATAAGGCCTGGTAAGTTGTTCTTCATGGAATGAATTTACCAGGATGGATTTAGAGTTGGAATAACAGATCGAAAACAAAGACAAGGAATAAATAAGTCTTTCTCAAAATGATACAGTATCTAGTGTGTTACTGTGGGTGTCTGAGTGTGGGCTGCAAATATTCACACTCCTTATCAATGCCTTTGGTGATTAGATTAATTGTCACGCATAGCGCAGGGTGCAAAGGAATTCCCTGCTTATATGAGGCTCACAGACTGAACAATACATACAGCAGTAAAAAGATAAATACACCGATAAGCACAGAACAGCAGAATAGCATAAAGATTGCAGCAGATGATCAAATCTAACATTTTTATGTTTGCTGACGACCAAGAAACTAAGTGGAAATGTGAATAGAGATGAGGAAGCAAGATGTAGACAATCTAAGTGCACAACAGTGTCACTAGATGCAGTACCATGCAATAAAATGAGCAGTTATCTACTTAAGTAGGAAAAAAAACATATTGAAATGCTGAGCATTTAAGAAATAGTAACTTTCAAAGGGAGCTGTGTGTCCTTGCATAAAGCTAACATAAAGGTGCAGCAAGCATTTAGGGAAGTAAATGATTCAATGGGTCTAGCTGCAAAATAACTTTAGTAAAAGTACTTCTCACTATAATTACATAGGGTCTTGCCGAGTCTTTATTTGAGTGTCATGTATAACTTTCTTTTCTTTACTTCAAAAACAGTTATAAAGTGCAGGGAAGGCTCACTGTGCTGGTTCCTGTGATGGAGGTCATTTGGGGGAGAAATTGAGTAGTCTTAGCATCAATTTTATAGATTACCGTGAAATATGACTTCACTGAGACACACATTTTTCTTTAAAGGTTGTCCAATAGGTTAGATACTGGAGAATATTACCCCTGGTTGGCATGGTTTAGACTTGGGGACTGTCTTGAAATATGGTTAGACCTTTTAGTATTGAAATGAGGAGAAATTTCTTCACTTGGAATTTTCAATTGAATCTTCACTTTGGAATCATCAGTGCTAGAAGGCTATGGAGGCTCATTTATTGCCTACGTTCTAAACAGATCTGGATTTTAGAGGAATCAAGAGATACGACATGAAATGGGTATTGAGGCAAGAGATTGATTATGACCTTGTTGAATGGCAGAGGGGCTCAAGGGGTCAAAAGGACAGAGCCTCCGCCTCTTGTTCTTAATCCATCTCAGATTTAGATAAATAGTTCCATCTTCTTTTCAGAATCATACAGCATGGAAACTTTCACAAATATCAGTCCCCTACATAGCATGAAATAAGAGGTGATGTGTCTATCTTAGCATTTGATTCTCTATTACAAATCTCCCTTTTTAGACATATAGTAGTTTGTCTTTGAAATTATAAGAATGTACAATCAAACTGCAATGAATCTAGTCATATTTTCCCAAACAGGAAAAAAAGAATTGAGAGAAAATGATATTAAGGACTTGCTGTATGTGACAGAGAATAGTCATAAAAAAGAAAGGAAAAAATCCCCAAACAGATAGTTAATTAAATCTACAAGATTTGAAAAACCTACCAATGTCTTTTATACAAGGTTACTTTTGAACATAAATTGAACTGAGTTCCATTTGAAAGAAGTAGATTGGATCATTAGAATCAAATAAACATTAGGATTTAAATAAATTAAAGGCTGATTTCAGACTGTTGCAAACAATATAATACTTTTGTTTTGATTTTATTATTTGACGAACAAATTAAACTATCACCTTTTTGTTTACAGCCATGTGGCTGCCTGAAATGGGCTCAAGTTTTATCTGAAGACATTCTAATGAAACAATAACTGTTCCAAATATGCATTGCAAACGAGTGATCATACTGCATTAGTAAATGAACTTTAATTGGCTTCATCTAAGAGTACAAATTCTCAAGAGGTGTAAAGATGTCTCTCAACTATTCAATTCGGTCTACACCTAATTTTTTATGCAGCACTTTTAATAAAATTGATCTCCAAACTATTCAGAATGCAGGTTATAGCATTATACATTTCATATATAGCTAAAATGAACAAACTGGCTTGCACATAAAATATAAACAGTTAAGTTATAATCAAACTCAAATAACAATAAATAACCAAATAGCTTTGATGATATTCAATACATTTCACAATTTGTACACTGGAGTGCCTCAATAAAAACCTTTTGCTATAAGTCATACTGCATTCATAGAAGATTGATTTAATCCAAGTCAGCAGTATAATGAAATAGCCCAGAAATAAAACAATATTAGTAAAACTCTTTCAATCATAATGTTTTTCTGACAATCCAGTCAAATACTTCAGGTGCTGTGTTTCAATAACAAACAGACAGAAGCTAGGTTTTTTTTACATTCCTGAATAGTCTTTCATATTCGAATAATTAAGTTTGCTAACCTGAATTTTTAGCTCTAAACATTCTTGGAAGTCTTAAGGTATTGAATAAAGGTCCTCACAGTTGTATCCAAAACACACATCTGTCCCAACAGCATCTGATCTTAAAATACCACCAGATAATTCAATTAAGTAGTAATAAAAATGTCAGTGATATCTATTTGTTAAACATAGAATACCAGATATACAAGTACTTTTCTCCACTGTCCAAGATGTGAATGACAAGTGCAATTAGTTCAACTGACTGAAACACCATTCCTCCAACATGAATACGGCTACTTCCTAGAACCCAGCAAGGAGCTTCAGTGCTATACAATACACACACTGCTCAGACTGAACAATCACTTCCCTCCCACCAAACAAAAAGTTTTTGGACATTCAATCACACATTTTCTAAAAGCATTTAAATAAACAGATTGTTAAATTAACAAGGATGGATAAGGTATTATCAACTTACTGACCAGCAAAGACAGTATCACCAAAATAAGCTTTGCTCATGGAAGGCAATAGGTTGTATTATCAGTATGCAGAGTTAGGTATGGGCATTGGGGCCGGTCCCAAATTTTTAAAAAGTGCATGCTTCATTGAAAAAAATTCAAGTACTTTTGTTAACTTATGTCTTCTTGCTCAATCACAATCCATGCACTGTGAACTCTCATTTTCTCCTCCTTGATCCTCTGATGAATAACATTTTATGGTTTTTCTAGCAAGCAATTCTTTACGTGCCTGAAGTCGGTCACAACGAGGACAGTGATCTGATTTAAAGCAGGATTTGTGATAACATGCTTTACATTCTGAAGAAACAAAAAAAATTTTCATTTTACTAAAACACATTTCAGGAAGAAATTCATTAAAATAAAAAGTGAGCTTTGGTGTGAGCACAAATACAAATTATAAATGCTACAATGAACTTGATTAGCATTGGTATTCACATTATCTAAGGAGCACAGACCAAACAAATCTTCAAAATAAAAATGGATCAAACAGTTTCTACTTGTCTGCTTTAAACTAAAACTTATCTCTAGCATCTAGCCAAAAAATGGGTAAAGTCAAAGAAGATAGTAGGAAAACCATCTAAAAGTTCACTTGAAGACAAGTTTTCAGTAAGTCTTAAAGGAGTAGTGGTGTGCCAAAGCAGGTTATGAAGGAACTTGCAGGGTGTAGGTGACTACAGCTGCAACGGAAGGGGTGAACAGCCAGAGCTGGAGGATGCCATTTGCAGCAATGGAAGCAACGTAGATACAGGCGAGTTTCATACAGTGCAGGGAAAAAAAACAAGCAACCTTAAAAGAGACCGTCACCATGTCAGAAAAGAAACCAACAATTAAAAACTGATTTAAATAAATACAGTGGATTCCGGTTAATTCTCCATCGGTTAATTGGGTCAGCTGCTTATTTGGGACAGCTCTTGAAGAACAAAAACTAATTGAGAAAACAGCCAGGATTCCTTTCATTATTTTGGGACACCTTGCTGCTTAATTGGGATAGAAGATTTGTGCCAAACAGCTTCTAACTAGCATCATCTTTCCTCTCATTGCTCTTTAGTTGCCTTCTGTTAGTTTTTAAAAGCTTTCTAATCCTCTAGCTGTCCATTAATTTTTGTTCAATTCTACACCCTCTTTTGTTTTCAAGTTTAAATGTAATTTGAGACCTATCTGCTAATTAGAAAGAAAATAATTGGAGAATATTTTAACCTCGACAGTTGAATAGCTAGAGATTAGTACCACCATTGGCTATTTTTTTTTAGGAAAAACATCATTATTTAACTTAACTGTTGTTTCCAATATAAAAGGATTCATTTGGAAATGAAGTCGTCATCAATTTTTGTACAGAAAAGGGAAGTCAGAGGTTCAGGTGCTCGCAGTAAACTTCAGATTTCATCATCGTGGATCTGAATGTGCCCTGAACTTTCTTACACTATTGCTCACCCTTGCTAACCTGACAAGCTAAGTGTGTAACAATGTGACTAGATGCAGTGCCATACATGGCAGGTATGCTGGATGATTTCTTCTGTCGATAACTGTTAGAAACCAATACAGTTTTATAGTACTGTAGTGGCTCCGGTAGTGTTCTAATTTGTTCTGCATTTCATTTAAATACATAATTTGTTACTCAGTTAAACGACAGTTTGCCTTTTTTTAAAAATACCTTTCTAACTATTTCCAAGAAACCGGTTAACTGGGGCAGTCGCTTAATTGGGCAAAAATGTATTTCTGTGTATGTGTCCCAATTAACTAGAATCCACTGAGCAAAGAATGGAATTAGCGGCAAGCATTCAAACATCTGAGTGAGCCATTACATCTAATTGCATCTAAGAAAAAAATCTGCCTTCCTGAACCGTTTTTATCAACTCAGTGGTGTCAGGTGTAACTGGAAAGGCACCGAGAATGAGAAAAACCAAAGTATATAATGGGGACCTGAACTATACAAAATAAAAGAAAATAAGCTTTTTGTCTTCAAGATTAATTGAAGTTCTATTGAATACTTACATTACTTACTTAGTTAACTTTATCTGTGGATAAATTAATTGAACACTGTAAGTTGCCCTTAGCTAGCATAAGGATGATTGGTAGAATCAGGATAGAATTGATAGTGTGGAAGGGTGGCTGAAGGTTGGTGCAGCCTGTTTCCGTGGCGTATCTTTTTACGATTATGTATAAGGCATTCACATAGTCAGACCACAAATAAGTTTCACATGCTTATTTGTGACTTGAGGCTTTTGAACAAATGCTTAATAATAGACTCCCAAGATGTTCTTACCAGAGAGTACAACCATTAAATACTAACCTTCACACCTTTTACATTTGTGGAGTTCAAAAGGGAAGATGATATCAGTATCATTACCACAGAATTCACAGATGAAGCCTTTAGCCTGACAAAGCTAAGCAAAGCAAAACAAACCAGTTATTCTTAAATAGTTTCTTAATTGCAAGATTTCACTTTAAAGAACACTAGTTAATACATCAGCAGAACTGAAAATAATGTTGGGAAGTTAGTAGTCACATTCCTAAGTAAATTCCTAAGTTGGGGCAGCAACACTTTACAGTACCAGCGACCCAGGTTCATCGCTCGACACTGCCTGTAAGGAGGTCGTACATTCTCCCCGTAACCACATGGGTTTACTCCAAGTGCTCCAGTTTCCTCCTGTATTCCAAAGACATACTGACTGGTAGGTTAATTGATCATTGCCTTGGTTAGGCTAGGATTAAACGGGGGGATTGCTGGGTGATATGGCTCAACGGGACGGAAGGGCCCACTCCACACTGTATGCCAATAAATAAACAGAGACAAATTAAAACTTTACCAATCTTAATGAGTAAGATAACATCACTAGGCTAATTTTAAATGGAATGCATAACATTACAATATACATGGTGTCCACAATATATGCGATGAACTTACATATACGCTAGCACTGAACTATACTGATGAAAAGCAGAATTTATCTATGTAGAAGAAAACCAAACAAGGAAAATGAAAAGGTTAGAAATTCCTCTTTCACCCTGTAAGAACTCTGCAATAAAAGCACATCATCTATTCATTTTTCTCATAAAGCTATTAAACCAAATAGGTTAATAGTCACACACCAAATTAACTTTGAAATATGAAGACAACATAGGGTGTCCAGGGAGGGGTAGCACCTCTGGTCCCCACTATATTCTCAGCACTCACCTGTGGTTCCACGTAGCCGTGTGCATGCGACAGTGGCCACACCACAGTGCACTGCCTTAACAGGCGGGGTAAACCAGGTGAGAGTAGTCAGCAGACCTTACACCCCAGCAAATAGGGACATGTCTCTCCCAGCATGCAAAATCAGCTCCATGAAGAGCAAAGGGCTTGACAAGGCACAGAACTAGTCAAAGGCATCCACAAAAGGTGCCAGTTATGACGACTGCTCATACCACTGGACTGGGACCTCTGAGGTCGAGAGCGGAAATATCCCCAAAGCAACGGCTTTTCTATTTTAAAATCTCTCCTGCACAGGTTTCCTGTCATTGTTCACTACGGCAGACAACCACCACGGAGACAAGAGACTGCAGATGCTGAAATCTGCAGCAAAAAACAGACTGCTAGTGTTATGAATGTACCACAGCTCTGAGGGGCCGAAGGAGCGGGAGCAGCCCCCTCCTTCCGGAGAATCGCAAGATCGCTATTAATTCGGGTCTTGGAAGTGAGAGACAATGCAACAGTTTTGGCCATTGTTCTTAGAGGCACCTGTGTGACGTGCACGTCCCTGCTACGTGACAGCTACCATGGATATGGACACCCTCGGGCAATGTGGGGGTGGGGATTGCATCTCCCTACTTTGATGGGCATCTACAACTCTGAAAGTCAAGATAAAAGGGGACTGCAGGAGGCAGTACCCCAGCGACGCACCAGAAGGACACCCTCGCTCAGTGCTCCCGTGGCTGGAAGCCACTCAATGCCACATGCGCTCCTAACTCCTTTGCCTGGGGAACGGGTGGCTGATAATACCGAGAAGGACTTCGAACTAACAACGGGGAAACAACATTCCCCTGATTTTACAGAGTGGCTTCATAAAGACCCGGGCAAGTTTTTTTCGTTTTTCACCAATCCCTCTAAAACACGTGAAACCCAGCAATTCCCCGAAAGGCTAAAGTCTGCAGACTTCTGAGTGACTTTTATATCTCCAACGGACAAAATATTATCCCCTAGACAACAGCCGAGATTACTTCTTAATGATGATTATTACTATACCCGCGCTTTAGATTGAGTATTGATGACGTGCATTATCTGAATGTTTGTATTAACCTTACTTTTGTGCCCCTTTATAAATAAAAACGTTTGAAAATAGTGACATCAGACTTCAACGGATCTTTGCTGAATCTTAACTATCTTTGCTGGTAAGTTATCCAGTTACAGGATACGTAACACTAGTTAAACTGATCAGGTTGGCAGCAGCTACCTAACTGGATGTTTCTATTCTATTTGCCATTATCATATTACACCCATTGCACTTACAGGATAGTGGTCAGCATATGCTGCATTAAACGTTTAGATACATCATGCTTATTTCTATAGTATGTTGCATTCATTCCTGAGAGTCTCAATGCTGCATACCATACACTGGGCCACATGGGCTGAGCCTATCTTCACAAGGTCCTTCAGCCTTCCAGCTAGTTCCCCTTTCTTTATAGCCGTGAGATCATTTAGTGAATATAGATGAAGATCTTCAGTGAGATGACCCGGTTCTCTGTCAAAGTTATCCAGAAGACTACAAAAGCAGAATATAATAATATGTTATTGTGCAAGCAATATTGGAGCTTTACAGTCTTACCAAAAAGTATGCCCCTATTTGGCATATCTGAAAGTTAAATCTTAAAGAACTCAAAATCTATGACCATCTCTTTATGTAAGACTAAAAATATCCTAATACTCTTCATGGTTTAAAGTACACACAATCATAGTTGGAAAATTTCAGTGTGATATTACAATTTCTTTTAAATCATTTGTGAGTTTACTAAATACAATTCTTAGTCAAGTAAAATGTATAATGGTAGAGAAACTGCAGCAATTAAATCAGTGGCAAAGGAGAGTGGAACCAATTGATGCATTCCATAAGAATTTACAAAACAAAAACTTCTACCCAGTGTCTCTGAGATATGGTAATACAGTCAAGAAACAACATCTCAGGGGCAGCCCAGTATGGTACCAGTTAGATTCAAGATTCAAAAACTTTACTGTCATTCTAACCATACATCAGCTCTGCAGGGCAGAATGAGACAGCGTTTCCCAGGAGCAGTGCAATCATAACATAACAAACGCAGCACTAAATAATAAACATAACAATAAATAGTAAAACACAACAGCCACATGTCAGTTAAAAACAAGTTATAAGTGTCCAGTGAAGGTTAAAAGTGTCCAAAGTAGAGTCAGGTAGAGCAGCTATTTAGCAGTCTGACTGCCTGTGGGAGGAAGCTGTTTAGTAGCCTTTTGGTTTTAGTTTTGATGCTTCTGTAACGTTTACCTGATGGCAGAAGAACAAACAGTTCTTGGAGAGGGTGTGAGGGGTCTTTAATGATGTACCGTGTCTTCTGGAGGCATCGACTCTGAAAGAGGTCTTGGACAGAAGGTAGGGAGATCCCAATAACCTTCTCTGCTCCCCTAACCACCCTCTGCAAGGCTTTTTTGTCGGCAGCACTGCAGCTGGAGTACCAGGTTGTGATGCAAAAGGCCAGCACACTCTCAACCACTCCTCTGTAGAATGTAGTTAAGATGTTAGTGGAGAGCGATGCTTGGTTAAGCTTCCTCAGAAAGTGCAATCTCTGCTGGGCTCATTTCATAATCTCAGTGGTGTTCCTGGACCAAGTGAGATTGTCCGAGATCTGCACCCCAAGGAACTTGATGTTTTCCACTCTTAATTAGCATAGCATTATTACATTCAATTCCACCACTGTCTACAAGGAGTTTATATATTCTCCTTGTAGCCACATGGGTTTCCTCTGGGTGCTCTGGTTTCCTTCCACAGTCCAAAGACATACGGGTTAGTAGATTAATTGGTCATATGGGTGTAACTGGGTGGTGCAGGCTCATTTGAACTGGAATGGCCAAATGAATCACTAAATAAGTTAAATATCTCTTACAATTTCTAGCTTTATTTCCTCCAACTTGTGGCATGTTGTGAATTATAGTTTTGTAACTATACATGTGATACAATAGTATTCCTAGGTTTTGTACTGTCAACCATGTCATCCACTTCCAAAACTCTGACCTTGTTAATTCTGGAGTACAATCTAGATAACAATCAAATACTTGATACTTATTCAGCAAAGACATTTGTAATTACAGCCATATTACCAACACAGTTACCATGCAGGGCAGTGAGCAAAGTATACCAGTTATATCATTAGCATCAAATTACAGAGAAACTCATTTGAATCTACTTTGCATTGTGAAACTGACAAGACTAATTTATAATGGTCTTGTTTGGCCTAGTCGTAAAAATCCCCTAACTGGTACTTTTTTCGTTGTAAACCACAACATGCAACATTGTTTATTATGCTGTACAACTCAAAAATAGATAAAACCACACATGAAGAATATTTGATATTCATTTGAACATCTGGGGAAAGTTTCCACATTGCACTGGAGAATGAAGAAGTAAAACAGACAGTTTAAGAACATGGCTGTTTCAGTAAACATCCTCTCAGCTTCAAACAGAAAACCAGAAAATTGTGGGCAACATAACCTTGAATTTTCCAGTACATGTTCACAGTGAGCACAAACGAGGGCCTAAAAGTTCTACTGCATAACATCTTTACAAATTATGTTAGGGGCATAAATGCTCCACAACAGGAGAGCATGATGACATTATGCATTAACTATTAAAGCTGCAAACATTGGAATAAAATGTCTTTTACTAGTTTAATAATGTATGTAACAGCCTTCACTCTTCTTAAATAGAACAGGCTTAATAAAGCACACTAAAAATGCAATTGCAATATTTGTCCTAAGCTATTATGGAAGGATATAACAACATCCTTCTCTTATTTTAGTAATTCTGGGGTATATAAGCAAGTCAGTTTAGAGAAATTAATGAATATATTTTAAGAAGCATTTACAAGCTTGCAGTAAATAACCCAAAAACTTTTCTACTCAACTTCAGGTGATTAAAAAAAAATCCCCATACAAGCTGTTTTCAGTGATCGGAATGAGTACCACGAATGGAATTGTTAGACCCATTATGAATAACATTTAGTTAAACTTGGATGTATTTCAAGGCTGAGAGTTATTACAGTACTCTTGTTTTTAATCACTAGAAGTCAAAAACAGCATCGCAATCTTTATCCTCTCCTACCTTCTTCATGCCTATTTCATACGAGAGAAAGGAATTGTGTACAATTGTGCTTTCAATGAAAAAAATTACTTACTCTTTTGCCAGCCTGCATGTTTTCAATAGATTCTTCATGTGAACTAGTTGCACTCTCAACATCTGCAAAACATTTTAAACAAAGAAAACACTATTTTTTCGATACTTTTATGATTAATTACAAACAATGCTGCTTGGAAGAAATAACTAATTTCACTGTCTTGTTTAAACAAAACCATGGCTAGTTTTCAAACAGGCAAGTGAATTGCTATTAAAAAAATAATGCTTTCACACTGGCCTTACATGTGAATGATCTATTCTCATATCTTTGGATGATGCCCAATTAAAAAACATACGACAGGGTCTTTTAAGAGGTGCATGGAGCTTAGAAAAATAGAGAGCTGTGGGTGAGCCTAGTAATTTCTAAGGTTGGGACATGTTCAGCACAACTTTGTGGGCGGAAGGGCCTGTATTGTGCTGTAGGTTTTCTATGTTTCTATATGATTAATTTATTTGAATGACTAGATTGATATTAAAGGTGGCTTATGAAACATTTGAGGGAAAAGTCAAGGTCAACAAGCTTATGATTCTTTAAGGCCAAAACAAACGAACAAATATCTTTAATATGTTATTTTGGGTATTGAATGAAATTTGACCCAAAAAAATCACATTGTTCTTAAAATGTCCATTTGGAATATTACATCATAAATGAATACCATATGACAATACAATAGCGAGAGTCCATTCCCTCCACAGGCACTGCGATTGTGCCTTTCCACTCAGAAAGCAGTAAGTACCACTTAATGAAATATTTAAATTCCATGCTAACCAGGAAAATTTTTAAAGATTGCTTACGTGAACTTGATCGAGGGCCTTCACCTTGCGATATAAAGCAACATTAATGTCCTGAACGTTGAAAAGTGGATCATTCCAGATTTTATTCAACAAATCCTTAGAAAAGTTACTGACATAATACTTGCTGAAGTCCCATTTCCGCAATATTCGGCTTGGAACTGATGACTGCACATTCTCATGACAGCACTGACAGAAATACTTCCCTAGATATTCACAATAACGTAGTCTCTTTATATATTCTGTAAGGAAAAGGTAGGAATTGTTACACTCAGGAACAAGTAGGGAAAGATATTCTTCACATAGTAATTACACTGCAAATTTCAAGGAAACAAAAATCTGCATTCAACTAATTTCTTACTTCCCCTTTAAAAGACTAAGTAGCTGTTCTTCAAAAAAAAACATCTCATCTTTCAGCAGTATTATTTTTAAATCAAACACTGGAAGACAGAGACATGAAAAAGTGGTGATTGTGCCTTTCCAATAGTCTCAGAAAGCAGTACCACTTCATGAAATATTTAAATTCCATGCGACATGGCTGCTAAAAGGTCTGTAGACACCACAAAATCTTGTACCATTTAGCAAAGGATTTCCAAAAAATAATAAATTCTCCACCTAGAAGAAAGGTATGAGGAAGAACTGTGCTACAGAAATTATGTGGTATTTTTAAGACAACTTTTAAATATAAATACAACATGATATACAGAGAATTATATAAGGTTATCCAAGTACAAACAGAACTTTATTGTATTAGCTTTCTGAATATCACTCACCAGGGTCCACTTTGATACCACATCCTGCACAGCGGTAATTTTGTTTGGCAACAACCACCTTCCTCCTAAAGTAACATATTATTGTAAATGATATTATTTTAAGTTCAATCTAAAAAATGTTCATCAAATAAAAAAAACAGCCAGTTTAATTTGTATAGCAAGTTCTTACTTGGGAGGTGGGTGAATATTAAAGATTATTTGTGGCCTAGGTGGTGCCCACTCCAAGTTTCCACGTACTCTTATTCGTAGTTGGTAAATATCAGCATGCTCACCATCATCAGGAGATACCGGAAAAGAGTCTGGAATTGGCAAAAGCTGTAAGGAGGAGGAGGTTACTCCATGTGGAATTAGAATAATTAGTCCACAATCAGTTACATTTGGCTACAGAAACAAATCTACAAGCTCTGCTCTACAGCTCCTCAAGGAGATGTATACAGAAAGATTTGAACTTCTGAGCATCAATTTTTGGTGATTTGAATATCTACATCTCCAGTAACCAACAGGAGACCTTGCTACAAAAGTGAATAAATGCATCAGTGGACTTCAAGACTTAAAAAATTAAATTGTATCCTGTAATCCTCAACAATGGATTTTATTTATAAATTAAATTGTGGCTTCATATGTCCTTAGCTGCAAGATGACGAAACTAAATGCCTCACCTTCTGAGGAGCATCATGCTCAGGAACTAACCAGTCCAGTTCTGATGCAGCAGGAAGTTGCATTCCCTCAAACTGTTTGAGTAGACCCATAGCAACTGCTTCAGCCGAATTGGAATGAAGGAATGAAAATGAACTGGAACAAAAAATAAGTTTGAGTTATCCCCCTTTCAATCGAAATCACATGTTTATTATAGAATGTCCCATTTTGTTTTAAAATTTAAAGCATTTTCCGCACAAAAAAGGTCCAGAGATGAAAAAGCTCTAAAGTACAGAATAAGATCACAGGATGAATCTGAAGATCAAGGACTGAATAAACCTCAATATAATTTCTGAAGATTTCATTTTAAATACATGACCACTTTTAGCAGTTTCATAAAGCTCTGGCAACTATCGGAAAATAAAGCTTCCACTATTCTTGCCTATGGCAAACAAGCTTACAGTTAACTTCTTGCCTATGGCAGGTGATTTTACAGTCAGTTGTTTCCTTAATCACTGTAGCTTCATTGCCCCAGATGCAATGTAGTTTTTTTTTAATTGAATTCCATTCTAGCTTGAAGCAGTAAAAAGTCCAAGTGAATGATTTTACAAAAGCAGAATAATGAAGATTTGGCATTGAAACCTGATCAGCACTTCATATTACCAGTTTAACAGCTGACATTAGAACAAACAAGAGATACTGAAAAGGTAGCAAGACATATCAGTATCATTGGTATATGTGGGAATTCTAGCAATGTCTCCAGATAGCATTGCCATGAAGCAATATGCTAAGGAGAAAAAGAAATGATCACAAGGAAAACCTTTTGGTAAATCTGAAAATAAACTTTTCTAAAAGATATACTGGCTACAAAGGAGTCAGTAACAGCGGATCCAGATAAGGAAAGAGATAACTAGCTATTTAATGGATAGATGCATAAAGTGTGACTACCAAAGGAACAACTGTCCAGGGGATGGTAGAAATCTGACAGCACGTTAGGGAAAAACCCATGAACCATGCGTGGCACATGCTGGAAATCTGAAACTAACAAATGCTCCAAGTATCCAGCTTAAGCAAAACATTTGAAGAGAGAAACCACTAAGGTTTCTTGTCAATAACTGTCTGCCACAGTTAAAAATTGTATTTTTGTTAGAAACATTAAAGCTACATAAGAGAAGCTGCAAAATAGTCAGCATACCTTACATTAGTCTAAATTTTAATTTAAAAGGCAGAGTGGGATAGAATCAGCTTTTACAACAAGTTAAAGCATAATCAGAAAAATGGCAATTTTTTCACTACACATTTCACTTAGTCTTACATGGACTCAGAGTTTATTACTGACTTGGTGCTTGAAGCCAAACTCCTCCTAATATCTGCATCTGCAAAAAAGAAAAACACAGCAGTTAAGACTGTAACTGTTAAATAGTCGGAACTTGGAACTCACAGATCAATGTTTCAAACAATAGTTGAACACAATTATTATACTTTAGCTGTGTGAATCGTTTTGTAGCTCAAGATACCAACTTTTCATTTTAAAATTTGCAGTTCACACACATTAATACAATAATAAAACTGGAACTCATTCAAAACCACAAGATTTTCAAATCTGTGAAACTCAAGTCACTTAGAGATTTTAAAAGATACAACACTACATCAGTTGCACATGCAAGTTGCTTCCTTTACTATAAGTTCTCAAAGTGCACTGGGGGGGGGGAACCTAATTATTGTGTCTTTTTTAAGCCAATGCTTTCCAAGTATGATTACATTACTTCAGCAATAGAAGACAATGCAATGGGAATAAAACTACAGTTATTCTAAACAAGAAAGGGAATTACAATATATAATGATTACCCAGTTATCAGTCCAGTACTGCAAGTAACATTTTTAAACTGTATAAATAAATTGAATTTTTTGCCAGATTTCGAAATGATATTAAATAAAGCAGTTATGCTTCATTACATATCTTCAATAGTGCTTAAATTAACAAAATTTTTAGGTGCAAGTATCACATAGGTCCCAACTTGCAAGCGTGTGTGAGTTCTTCTCAAAATTTTCTGAATAAAATGATTTTTGTGTCAGGAATGTCAATAATGTTCAATAAAACTACAGTAAAAGTAACATCTATGTAACACCATATTCTACAAAACATTTGGCTAAACTTTGAACAATATTCAAAACAAGCAGCTAAAAAAAATGGTAATATTGAAAGTGCAACAACAAATCTAACTTCTATTACGTTTAACAAGAGATAATTCAAAATAAGTCTTTAGAAATTGAGAACATTACCAAAACACAACACTAACAGAAGGACCATTCCTCAGATCTCAATTGACAGTGTAAAATCTAACAGATCAAACTTTAAGATCAAACCATTAAAACAGTATTTTAAATTGAGAGTAACTGCACAAGCAGAATAGATGGGACAACATTAAAATCAATTTAGACAGAACAATGAGTTTTACCATGTTTGAAAATCCAATATACCTCTTTCTATTTCTTTCACTTTCAGGGCATGGAAGTAAGTTAAACACGGCATGAGACTCAGTCTCCGATGTGCTCTTAAAACCATGATAATTATGTGTTATTTATGAGACTAGTTTAATTGAGTTTCTGATCAACAGTGATTCACAGGAATACAATGATGCGGATCTTAACAATGATAATCTTAACAGTGCAGAATAACCCCGAAACACTAATGTCTATCACAAGAAAATTCATCCATATTCCTGCCTTTTTACACAAAATCTCAGGGCATTTTGCAAAATGTCCAATGATGCCATAATATCTATTATGTTATAATATAGATGCTGTTTGGTATCATGCATTCCCAAGAGAGATGCTACAATAATTTTGAACTGTCATATGTGGCACGCATATTCATAATTATTTTCAAAGATATTTCTCAGACCTCCAAGTTAACTTATATTCTGGACTTAAAATTTTATGCTTATCTGTAAATCAGTTGCCATTAGGGTTTCTCATGGTCTGTTGTTTGATAAGCATTCTTAAACTTTATGCATTCATGTGAAGTATTGAAATGAAAATAATAGGAGCAATAAGAATTATTATTTTTAACTCATTCCCTGTTAAACAATGTTATGCAGATACTGTATAACAGATTCTATCTATCCAAAAGTAAAACATACTCTGCTTCTCAAGGAAAGGTCCTTCCTTGAGCCTAACTAAAACAAAACACAACACAAAACACCAGAGAACTCTAGGGAGAGCTGCAGCCTTTCACAATAAATCTACAAACCCATTAATAAACTCAATTCACTCTCAAATGTTGCAATCAGTTGGGTGATCTTTGCTAGGTGCCATTATAGGCAAACTGGCCTCAACAGCTCCAAATTAGATGCAAAGTAATTAGAGATCCTCATTCTAATTTATTCATAGGACATAAATGCAGCTAACAAAGCCAGCTTTTACTGTCCATCTCTAACAGACATCACTTCACTGCTACCAGGAGAGAAGTATGTACTACGTTGGTGGGTCTTGGGTCTGGAATCTGGAATCTGTCAAGGCCAAATAGATAAGAATGGCAATTTTTCTTCACCAAAAGATATTACTGACATATATTTCATACTTTGAATATAAAGCACCGTAGAATTTGTCTTTAAATATGTTCCAAGCCAGTAACTTAATTGTTTTACTACTAAATACAAAAAACAACTCCAGAACTGATTCAACCTCAGTTATTAATAACTTAATTGCCATGTGATAAGTGGCCACTTGGACAAGGGCTGCCAAATCTGCATAGCACCAAAGGCAAGAGAGGATTTTAAAATGTGAGTTAATCAAGCTGGGAACAAAAGGCATTTTGCTCACAGTAAATTGGATCGTGCATCTTTAGGACATCATTTAAAGAACATTAAATGATCCTTACATCAATAACCCCCAACTTATCTCCCATATTCTTCCTCCATTCTTTTCCAAGTTCCCTTAAATTGGAACACTCTAACATTACTCATAGCAGCCTACATCTTACAGCAGCTCGAGGATGACTTAACTTTCCTAACAATCTTCATTATATGGATTCACCAAAATAAAGATACAAAAGATACAAATGTAGAAAAAAGGAAATATATAAATTATTGGCAGTAGACTGAGCTCTCCCTTAAGTACTGTGGAAGAATTGGGAAGGAAACAAAGAGAAAACAAAAATCAGACAACATCTAATTCTCTAATGAAGTACCTGAAAACAATGATGCCATTGATGCTGAGAGCCCATTCGCTGACATATGAATGAGGTTAGACTCATCAATACAATCTGTATGACACAGTGACAATAAGATTCACATCATTCCAATGGCATTTTTCAGCCGCAATTGTTAATATCAGTAGTATGCAGACAGGATGCATACTATATCTGCCTAAAAAGCAGAAAATAAACCAGACTACCACATCCTGGAGTACTCATCCATTCAATAGTTTCCTTCAAGTCAAAAGAAACTCCATGCATTTTTACAGCAAAAAATAGATCATTTTAGTGCAATATTCTGCTGCAGAACATTTAAAATAAAAAAAACATGTTTATTAACAATGGAAAGGTAATTTCTCCCCCAAAACAGTCATGAGTTCTGACTAATTCTCGCCTCTCCATTATGCTCAAGTGACAAATAAAGATTTTGTGAGATAGTCAAACTGTGGCATTAATCCAAGCAGCCCATAAAACAAGTGAAGAAGAGAAGACCAAGTTGGGGAGAATCTAATTCCACAGTGTCTAGTAAAAGGAAAGACTATGTAACTAGTTTTCATTTGTTCCACTTATTTAAAAATACCTGTGAGACTGACAGCTATACAATACCTTTTAATTCAAATTCATCAACTCCATCAGTGGTGGATCCAGAATCTGATAATGGTGCAGAATCATGGGAACTGAAAGGGGAGCCACTTTCAGTGGTGGTAAAAGCTATGAAGGAGAAAACATGTAAAAATTTTGCATTTTCCTGTGGTGTCTGAGTTAGCAACAGGACCAAAACAACTAGTAATAAACCCCGATGATAAAGCATCCTTGCGACAGTATTTAACATTTCAAGTTTAAGACCTACTTAACAGAATTTAGAAACTAATTTAGGATGATAGTTCAGTACAGTATTGAATAAGGGTTATTAGACTTAACTTGCACTGACAAATATAGAATTGTGATTATGATGGGGTCTGATGAGCATTGTTGGAGCTGGCTTTAGATTGAAGCCCTTGTGTCCTTTCTGGTGATATAATAAATCTTCTGGCTCCTCTTATAGAACAAAAGCACTTTCCCTGTAGACTAGCAATGATCTTCCCATCACTTAAAATCAAATTACTGGCAATATTCCTCATATCCAGGGTGGAAATTTGGTACGTGCAAATTACAATAGTGACAACATGTCAAAAATGATAATAATCAATCCATGTTTTTGTCTCTCCTGGAATCAATGGGTAGAAAAATCTGGAATTAAAATCCCATCATACAAATGTCAGGTTGAGGGGAATAAGTCTTTTAAAAAATTGATTGACTAACTTGTCAACAGATAATACTTTAGTATTAAAATGCAAGTTCCTTTTGAAGTTAACTTCACTAAATCACTCTAAATTTTTCATTTTAACCACATACAGAATATCTAATCAGATTAGAATTCAGATATTGAAATACTTGAACACCAAATTGAAGACTGCAGATTTGTACGTATGGTATTTACCTATTCAATAAGATTTAATCACATCCGCTACTTGGAAATTTTAATATTGCTATTCAACTTAACTTTTTTGCATTTTCTAATAAGATCAAAGTAATTTTCCACCTTTGTGCTGACATTTTGTTCGGTATGAAAAATGGCTCTTTTACCATTTCTTGTCTTTATATAATGTATATATTCTTAGTGCATTGCTTTTGTATGAATACATTACAATTTCCCATTTAAGCTCATTCCCTATTATTAATAACCACTTTCACTATGGCTCTGGGTTTACCAGTAAATTAAAATTCCTGTACAACAGTACGTCATTACCTGGGGGTCAATTTGACAGGTACTTAAAAAATACCTTCCTGGGCACCCTGGGCAGATTTTTTTCCAGAAGAACAGCTTCAATTACCCTTTTTTTTAATATTGGCATGGCTTCAAATGGATGAATGCCCTCTGCTTACATCAAAAAAAACTCCTACTTTTCACCACATGCCACAAATTAAGTTCACTATAATGAGGCTACCACTCTAATTTTAGACCCATGTACAAAAGGATGAATATAATATTTATATCTTTTAAATGTAAATATTATCAAGAATAATATCTATACATACTGTCTGACTCAGCATTCCTGACCCGAGGTAAAAGCTTTCTGGTTTGGATTTGTTGTCGTCGAATTCGAATCTTCTGTTTTAGTTCCCTTATTTCTTTGTCACTGTCATCTTCATCATCCTCCATCATGTGTTTATTCATTAAATTGCATTTCATCAGTTCAATAGCAGCAATTAATGATTCAGAGATACTGAAGTGTGCATTCTCCTAAGGAAAGAGTTTGCATATTAACAATATATTTCCAAACAAAGCAGGCCGAGAGTGCCTGAAAAATTACACAACTTCTCCTTTCAACAAAAATGGGACTATAATATACATACTCAAAAATTTAAGGGTGGCAAAACATAATGTAACTTGATAAATTCTCCACAACTAATAGCCAACATTCAGTGTTCTAAATAAAGCAGATGCAAAGGTTTAGAGATCAGTCAAATCCCGATTGTGGAATAATCCCAGCATAATATAAAGTTTTATATTGTCGTTATGATTAAATTAAGGTGCATAACATTGCGAAAGGTATTAACAAGCCAAATACTGAGAGATAGACCCAATATACGAAATCTTAAATGATTACATTCATCCATATGAATAGTTTCTGTGGTTTAATTACTTGCTTTAGTGACCTATAGGTCGAGATACAAATAATTCAGAAATATGAATTTGTCCCATCACAACAAATCAAATAATCTGCAATTTTAAGAAACTTTTCAATAGTAACAATATAACAACATTATGTAGTGAAGAACTATTTGGTCCTCAATCAAATCTGCCATCCTTATCCAGTCTGACTTACTTATGACTTGATGGCCCAATAATATGCAGTGAACTTCATTTAAGTCAACTGCACTGCAATAGCTGCTCTAGCTAGGC
This sequence comes from Hypanus sabinus, assembly GCF_030144855.1. Lineage (NCBI taxonomy): Eukaryota > Metazoa > Chordata > Chondrichthyes > Myliobatiformes > Dasyatidae > Hypanus > Hypanus sabinus. Next base: position 39,384,814 of record NC_082707.1, read on the forward strand.
CGGGGGTCGGCAACCCGCGGCTCCGGAGCCGCATGTGGCTCTTTTACGTCTGTGCTGCGGCTCCCTGTTGCTTTGGGAAATAATTGGTTGTGGCGACCCTTTTCCTGGCACATCCGAACCGACTCACAATTAGATAGCCTACGGGGGTTTGCTAGCACAGAGCTTTGGAGCCTCTGCGCCATGGGGGGCAGGTTGAGGGAGGCTTAAAAGTGAGGCTGAAGATTTCGAATAAAGTTTTTTCCTTCGACTGCAGTTACCGACTCCGTGTCGTAATTTTAGCGCTGCGTGTAGCACACCGCTACATGGTCAGTATTTAATTAAAATGTATTTTATGTTAGTTTGTTAGTTTTTGAAATGTAAATCTAAATTTGAAGATTATGGTGATCTTGTACAATCTAAATAAGACTTTGTGGCGACCCATTTCCTGACACATCCGAACCGGCTCACAATTAGCCAGCGTTCAGGCTAAGGGAGATAGCCTACGGGGGTTTGTGAGTACGTGTCTTTTGGAGCATCCGCGCCCATGGGGGGCGGGTTGAGGGAGGCTTAAAAGCAAGGCTGTTTAGTTCGAATAAAGCTATCTTTGACTGCAGTTTACTGACTGCGTGTAGCACACCGCTACAACGTGTTTTTATCGCTGGCTGTCCAGAGGGGAGGTGCTGAAACGCTTTGTCGCGTGTCTGGAAGAAGTGAAAACTTTCCTGGGCAGCAAAGGGCTCACCTTTCCTGAGCTGGAACAGCCAGAGTGGCTGGAAAAGCTACACTTCATGGTAGACATAACAGCGCACCTGAACACGCTGAACACAGCTCTTCAACGGGGTAAGGACGTACAGCCCTGCACATGTTGGAGGATGTTTTGGCATTCGAGCGCAAGTTGACGTTGCTTGCCAGAGATTTACAGAAAGGCACATTGTCTCACTTCCCCAATTTGAGAGAGTTCAAACAAGGTCACGACATGATAAATTCGGGGTATTTACATTCTGCAATCATCGCAATGCAAACATCGTTTGGGAAACGCTTCTGTGAGTTCAGAGAGGAAAAAAACACATTATCCTTCCTGGTCACTCCCCTAAGCATCGATCCATCCCTACTGAATACAACTGCATTGTCAGGTGTGAGTCAACCTGAACAAGGATGATAATATTTTAATTGCCTATTATTTTACGTATATTCATATGTTTTCATTGTTCAGTGAAATAGTCCTTTTATTTTTCAGGTTGACAGCTGGCTGACGTTATTTTTGGTTTGCTGCTGGCGGCAAATTTAAGTTTGGCGTTTTTCATAAATACAAGAAGGACTCAAATAGACGTTGAGTATTTTACTTAAAAGTAACCTTCAACCCAACGTCTTTTTTTCGGAGGTCAAAATGTTTTTGTTGCATGCAGAAATGTAATTTCGTTTTCTCTGCAGGAGTTCATCAATTTCATAAATGCAACACATTATAGTTTGTTTATACATAGCATAAAGGCAAAACAAAACGTTGTATGCAGTGTTATTTCATTTTAAATGTCAAACGGGTTTTGCGGCTCCCAGTGTTTTCCTTTCTGTGGGAAACGGGTCCAAGTGGCTCTTTCAGTGGTAAAGGTTGCTGACCCCTGAGCTAGGCGTTACCATTTGCTTTGCTGATAATAAACAAACCAAATCCAAACAAATCACATAATAGTGAATGATACAAATAGTTCAAGACGAATTCAAAAGGAGCTTATTGCACAACTCAAAACAATATTGGACCACATAATTTCTTACAAGGGCTGCGAGAAGGAAAAAAAAAATCAGATGAAAACATCAGTCATTACAATGCAAGTTTGTTTCTAATGCACTCACCCACAACTTGAACCTTTCTATTGACCTTCCTTTCCATAAAACACCAAGTTACAACTTAAAGTCTGTCCTGAGCCTTATAGACTCATCAGGCCAGTGCTGATGCCAGTTTCCATGGCGTGAAGTGATTGAGAGTATGAGACTTCCCCCCCCCCCCCCCACCGGATAGGACGCCAGTCTATCGCGAGGTTAATCCCAAGCATTTTGACGGTACCTATTTTCAGCTGGGTGGACTGGAGCAATGTGTGGTTAAGTGCCTTGCTCAAAGACACAACACGCTGTCTTGGCTGGGGCTCAAACTCACGACCTTCTGATCACTAGTCTAACACCTTAACCACTTGGCCATGCGCCACATCATAAAACTCAAGCAGCAGCCTTTCAACTCTATTCCACCATTCATCAAGATAACTGTTGAATTCTCTTATAGCACCATTTTCCAACATTAAAAACCTATTCTTTGCTCCTTCAAATGCCCAAAAATGGATCGGTCTCTGCTTTGAATGAACACAATGACCATTCTAAAGAGGCTTTTGGGGTGGGGGAGGGGAGTCTAGAATTTCTAAGGTTCACTACCTTCTGCCTGAGAAAATTTCTCATCTGAATCGCAAATATATGACCCTTTATTCTGAAACTGCCTCCTGGTCCCATATTCAAGATTGTTAAATGTCATTTCCAGAACACAATTATAAAGGAGAACAAAGTAATTGTTATTCCTGATCTGATGCAACACAAAACAAAATAAACACAATGAAGACAATAATAAAAAAAAAACAATAAATACACAAGATAGCTTATATACACAAGAGTGACTGTACGTCCACAAAGAAGATGGCGCCAGTGAACAACACAACCAAGGACGACATCCTCCAGGCGGTTCAGAAAACTACTCCTTTTACGTCTTTATTTCAAATGTGGTTCTGCTTTTGTTGTAGGCTGTGATCTACTGTCCAACATGTGTGATCTACATTTTAGTGCTGTGTTTTCGGGCTGACAGAACTTTGCAGTCTCCAAGTGGATAGCCTCCTCCCTGATGGGAGTGGGACAAGCAGTCCATGAGCAGGGTGGGAGGGTAGGTGGGATCCTTCATGCTGTTACTGGCCCTTTTCCAGCACCTTTCAATATATATGACCCTGATGGCAGGCAGGTTGGTGCCAGTAATGCTCTGGGCAGTTCTGACTTCCTGTTGTAGGGACTTCCTGTCTGCCACAGTGCAGTTTTCACACCATGCAGTGATGCAGCTTGTTAGGATGATCTCTATTGTGCATCTGTAGAAGGATGCGAGTATAGATGTACATAGTGCAGCCCTCTTCAGTCTCCTCGGAAAGTAGCAGCATGATCCTCAGCCATGATAAATATCCTCTCTGCATTCAGCCATTAAGCCCTGTTATAATTTGTATCCTTCAATGCGATCTGTTTTCATTGATTTAAACATTAGAAAATACAGCCCCAGACCACAAAACCTCTAGACGTGGGAAAAACACCTTATTTCTATAAAGTAGTTGAATGAATACTGCATTCCCTCTCTGGCAAAACCCTCTCCAGATCTCGCTAGGCCCTATACAATCCCAGTAAGACTATTACTCCTTAGTTACTCTAAAGCCCAGAAAAGAAGCTTACTGCTCATACATACAAAAACTCTAATGCTGAATGATAGCTACAGTACCACCACTGGTAAGACAAGAAACATCAACAGCTTGCAAATACTCATCAAGAATCCAGACATCTGTGGCCAAACAAGGAGAGAAGAAATGACAAACCAAAATTTCAGATATGCTCCATACAGTCACCCCACTTCAGAAAAAATACCCAAAATCACAGAGGAATTTCCTTAAGACAGAGGAAGTAGGGCTACTGCTATAACCACCCACAAGCTGTAGCAGGCACATTAGACTCAGAATAGGAATAAGAGTGAATGAACAGCTTCTGAAGGGTCGGAAGTGGAATAACTGGCGAGCCCTAAGCTGCCTCTGACATGATGAAATTGAGTTGCTCTACTACGCCACAGGTCTGCAATTGCAGTGAAGGCAGACTACACAACACCTTTTTTGTAAACCAGCTTATATGTCCATCTGTCCATGGACAAATTTGATTCCAGTGGGTGTGAAGCACAAGGTAACAACATTATTTAAGAATCACAGCTTCAATTCACATATTTGTAACAAAATTATAAATATACCTTTTCCAAGTCAGCACAACTTCCAAAATCCTGCTCCGACAGATAGCTGATCAGAGACTGGCCCTGTGACGGCCGGCGAAACATTCCATCGGAATTGTTTGAGCGCTGTGATCCTTCTAAAAGAAAGAGCAAAACTACAATTGGACATAGAGTCATGCGCAACGCAATCAAAGATACCATCATTTGCTAATGTGCGACTGAATGTTTGAGCAGTCCAAAATCTAATTTCTCTGTCATTGTAATAAAACAGTAAATTCAAGGTCAAGTTCAGTTTACTGGCATTGTACTATGCACATGTATACCACCAAATGAAACAACATTCCTCTAGACCAAGATGCACAACAGTGCATATAACTCACACACATAACACGAAGTAAAATTACCACAAATACATTAACAAATAATAAGGCACATATTTGATACAAGTTAAAAAGTAAACAGTATTGGTGCTTCATAGATGATGAGATCTGCGTGGTAGCAGAGAGTTCAGTAGTCATATGTTCTGGGAAAGAAGCTGTTTCTCATCCTAATGGTTCTTGTCCTAATGCTGCAGTACCTCTTGCTTGATGGTACGATGTAAAAGAGATTGTTGGACGGATGGGAGGGATCATTAACAATGTGGAGGGCCCTGTGTACGCAGCACTCCTGATAAATATCTCTAATAGGTGGAAGAGAGATGACCCTTTCAGTAGTCCTTGCTATCCTTTGTTGGGGCTTGAGGTCAGATGCCTTGCAATTCCTATACAAGACGGTCATTCAGCTGGTCAGGACTCTCCCAATGGTACTTAAGCAAAATGGAAGGAGGTAGAGATGCTGCTGTGCTTTCTTCACCAAAGAAGTTATGTTAAGGGACCAGGCGAGATTGTCCATTATGTGCACTGCCAGAAATTTGGTGCTCCTAACGCTCTCCATAAAGAAGCCATGTTTGTGCACTGAGGAATGGTCAGCATGCATGTTCCTGAAGTCCACAATCATTTCTTTGGTCATGTCCACATTCAGACTCAAGTTGTTTTGCTCACTCCATTCTGCCAGACGCTCTACATCCTATCTGTACAATGCCTTGTCATTTCTGTTAATGAGGCCAACCACTTTTGTGTCATCAGTGAACTTGAGATTAGATTTGAACTGGATCTAGCTATGTAGTCATGTGTCAGCAATGTAAACAGCAGTGGGATGAGCATGCAGCCTTAGGGGACACCAGTGCTCAGCACAATGGAGCACAGAGATGCATCTACTAGCACAGCCTTTCTATCAAGAAGTCCAAGATCCAGTTATAGAGAGGGGTTGAGATCCAAGGAGGACAATTTACCCACTAGCTTCTGAGGGATGATCATATTAAATGCTGAGCTGAAGTCAATAAACAGCATCCTGATGTATGAGACACCATTTTTCAGGTGGAGGACAGAGTGGAGTGCAGAGGCTATGGCATCATCAGTGGGATGATTTGGGTGATAACTGGAAAGGGTCCAATGTAGCAGGAAGAAGAGATACAATGCAATCCATAATGAACCACTCAAAGCACTTCATTATTGTTGAGGCCGTAGTTGTTGAGGCAGGTTACTGTCAACCTCTTGGGAGGATAGAGGCCAACTTAAAGCTTGAAGGGACAGTGGACTGTTCCAGTGAGAAGTTGAAGATGTCTGTTTGAACCTCAATTAACTGGGCTGCAAAGTCCATCATCACTTGACCAGGTATGTTATCAGGCTCCACAGCTTGACCTTGACTAGGATGTTCCCCAGTCTGTGCGGCTTCAGAGCTGAGAGTCAGACATGGGTACAAGCAGCACTAGGGCCCCATAGGAGACTGTATTGGCTCCGTTCCTGTTTACCCTGTACACCTCAGACTTTAGATACAACACTGAGTCATGTCATCTACAGAAACTCTCATGAATCAGCAATATTTGGGTGTATAAAGGGAGGATGGGAGGGCCCTGATGGAGGACTTTATCAAATGGTGCAAGAGATGGTGATGGACTTTAGGAAGACAATGCCTGCTTTGCTCCCTGTTACTATTGATGGTGAGGACATGGATGTGGTGAGGATCTACAAGTACCTGGGGTACACCAGGATGACAGACTTGAATACAGCACCAACACAGAGGCTGTGTACAAGATGGGCCAGAGTCGCCTCTACTTCCTGAGGAGACTGAAGTCCTTTGGAGTGAAGGCCTCTACTTCACATGTTCTACCAGTCTGTTGTCACCAGTACAAACTCCTATGCGGTGGTGTGCTGGGGCAATGGCTCAACATGGGTGATGCCAACAGGCTCAATAAACTGACTAGAAAGGCCGGCTCTGTTATAGGAGTCAAAGTGGACACACTAGAGACTGTGGTAGAGCAAAGGACCATGTGGAAAATCCTGGGACAATTCTGGACAATGTTTCTCACCCTCTCCATGCCACCTTGGCTAAACAGTGGAGCACTTTTAGTAATAGACTAAGACAACTGCACTGCTCCGATGAGCACTATACGAGGTCATTCTTACCCTCGGTTATTAGGCTCTATAATATATCAACCTCCAGCCGGGGAAATGATGGCCCCTTCCTGTTAGACTGCTTGTGGTAACTTATTTTTTATTCTTTCTACTTCTCTTCTAATATTTATATCTGTGCACTTGTAATGCTACTGTGACACCATAATTTCCTTTGGGATCAATAAACTATCTATCTATATCAGCTGTGGCCAAACAAAATGCCTACTCTTGGGGAGTAAAGGGGGTACACCTCTCCAGTTATCAGACTGAGTGTAAAAAATATTCAGCCCATCGGGAAGAGAGACATCATTATCACTGGTGCATAGGATAGACTTGCAGTTCGCTACGGACTGAATGCCCTGCCACATGCATTTCATGTCTCTGGTGTCACAGAAGCGGCCATATATTCTCTGTGAATAATTCTGCTTTGTGGGAAAGCGCAGCTCTTGCTGACCTGGGAGCAATCTTACCCCTCGGTCTGAAGGCAGCATCCCAATCTCTCAGCTGTACCTGGCCCTGTGCTATTAGTCATGACTTCTGATTTGCCCTCGCATAGATGTGTTTAACAATGGTGACATCCTCAATGTAAAATTGTGTAAAGTTATACATACACAAATAGATTTTTCACAAGGTGTTTTCAAGTTATCTAAAATATCTTTACAGATGGGAAACCAGAAAGATTCATTTTCAAAAGCTGATTAAGAGTTGTGTGTTTTAATGCAACTGAGCCTTTTTCTACAGCTCTAAGATGTAATTAATTAGTTGATTAAAATAGTAATTTAGCTAATTCTACAGCAGGCCTAAAGCATGAAGCAGTTGCGAAGGTAAATTACACAAACAGGCTACTTCCACATTACTAAGCACCAATATCTGATTAAAATATAGGATTAAGTCAACAAATCACCAAATTCATTTAAAACTGTCTGGCTTAACTATTACTTATAACTGCTAAATGAGACAAATGATTTGGATGTCAGCTAACACAGAAAAACAAACTAATCAGGAAACTTTAAAATTTAAATTGAACATCAATTTACCAATATACAGCCAATCAAAATCTCTGACAAAATGAGTATTTTATGAAAAAACAAGCATAGTAAAGTGAAAAAAGATTTTAAGTAGCATTTACCGGCTTCCATGTAAGGAGAGCTAGGCGTGCTAACTTCACTGCTCTGTGCTGAGAAAGGACCATTCTCCTTCTGGTGTCTAATCTCTGGATGTGATTCTAAAACACAAAATCCAGTTATTTGTTTAGTGGAAGAAATTCTTCATTTTGATCTGCAGGGATTTTATTCTTTAATTATATTTCAGACAAGTAACTTAAAATTCACATTCCTCTCCTGAAAAACTAATTATTCAGGATATATCAACAGTTTTGCAAATATGCAATGGAAAGCATGCTCTAATAGTTAAACTTTGTTTAAATTAACTCACTTTAAACAGGCGATAAAAGGAACAGAATCTCTTTGGAAAGATGGGGAGAAGCAACATTTATGCAATTGAAAGTAAAAATCTACAAATATTTAAATTACTCACCAATTTCAAAATGCCAAATAGATTAAATCAGAACAAAATAATGAAATACATAATGGTATTAAATGCAAGCTAGGTACAGAAGTGGTGGCAGTGGTCATATGAAGTAAGCATCAACCAATAACAGCAGAAATATTTAGAAAAATGTTCAATTTACATTAATGGGATGGATTAACAAGTATAAATAGCACCTTAAACACTAAATAATTTTTATCTTTCTTCAAGAGATTAGTTCCTTCATTACTTACAACCAGATTCTATTCAGTGTGCAGAGGATGGATACAAATCACTTGTAAAGAGGCCATGTACAACTAACCAAATAGCTGTTGATAGTTAAAACTGTATCAGAATATTCAAAGCAGGTCTGTGATTCTGCAGTTGCTTTGCTTGGCACTGAAGTTTTTAAAAGAACAGCTGATAATTGACCAATCTAATTACTGAAGATCATTAAAAAAAACTTTAACTTAAAGAAGTCAATCAACCAAGCTAGCTGCTGCCTGATATAAACTTGGGAGTTCAAACTGCGCACATATGGCAAATGGCATCTCTAAGAAAAAGTAGCAAGAACACATTTGAGCTGTTTTTATTTAGAAATGAGCATACAAAGTCAGAGGCCTCCAGATATCAGCAACACAACTTACTCGCATACTGCACTAATTTCGGCTTGTTGACAAAAAAGTGAAAGAAATGGCATTGCATGTTTTTGGTCTCTTACTGTCACTACCTTAAGCATGCTATCCACAACTCAGAATAAAAACCAGTTACGTTCACTGTTGGTAGCAGGGCTCAATGTGAAAACTCACGAATGCAAACCGTAACGTGGTCTATTACACAAGTGCCTCCTACTGTACTTTTATTATCTCTTCTGAACTATGGTCCCAATTAGCCTCAACCTAATAAATTTACAGATTAACAGCATTTATAAATCATCTATATTAATTGCCAAAATAAAATGAGAATTCATGTTTGAAGTCTACACAATTAGGGGTGTTTGGAACTAGCGTTCCAAAAGTTTCCCGATCCATTGATGGGACAAAGGCTGTATCAAAGTGAAATCTGGAGAGAAAACAGTTCCCCAAAGCCAAAAAATAAAGCACTCAGACATTCTGCCCATTTGCTATTCATCAATTCACAATTTTAGCACAGGAAAAAAAAGTGGAAAACAGATCAAAGTGAACAAGATATTCAACCAAGATATAATAGTGTTGAGTAATAAAATTTTTTCATTTGTAATGTTTCTATTTCACTTCTAGAGAAATCAAGACAATTGTATACTGTATATGATTATATACCACACTCAAATATAGCTACGTTGAGGGAAGTGTTTAATGAAGGGTCAATATTACTAAAGCCTGCACCAAAACAAAGTTTTGTTATATTGATTTATATTAATTGATTAAATGGATTTTGGTTCAATGCCATATTATCTAAATTTGCAGATGATGACACTGGAGTGAACTGAAAGAAGGGACAAAACACCAACACATTGGAAGAAATCATGCTATGATAAATGAAATTTAATACTGAGAAGTGCAAGCCATTATATTTTGATAGGATAAGGAGAACCAACATTAACTACTAACCAAAATTAACAGCATAATTTGCAAGTTTTCAGCTAATACCAAAACTTATGAGACTACAGTGAAAAGGGTTGTCAGAGATTACAACAGGATATCAAAGTGGGCAAGGGAATGGCAGAAGAAAGTTAACTCGGTAAAGTACACAATGCTGCACTTTGGGATATTAAGCCAGAACAAGACATATAGTTCATAGTAGGGCCCTAGTAAGTCCTGGTGAGGAGAGAAACCCAGGAGTACAACTACATATATTCTTGAAACCAGCATCGTAGGTAGATAGAATGATGGTGATGTGTGGCACAATTGCCTTCACTGCTTAAATGATTGAATACAAGAGACATTACAGTCATAAAGTTCATCTGTTCAGCCACACTTGGAGTATTGTGTGATGTTTTGGCTGCCACACTACAAAAAAAGCTGTTATTGACAGGGTGCAGAAAAGATTCACAAGGACAATGTGTGGACTGGAAAGCTTGAGTTAAAGGACAGGTTGGATCCAATGAGTCTAATTTCCCTGGAGTGAAGGAGATTAAGAGGTGACATAATAGGACATATATAAAAATATGAAAGGCTGAGCTAGGACAGCTATCCAGAGTCCATTTCCCATGGTAGGAATGTCTTAAATTGGAGGGCAGAGGTTAAGGTGAGAAGAAGAAGTTTTAAAGGGGATCTGAGAGATAAATTTTTCACACGAAGAGCAGCTGGTATCTGGATGGAGTTTGTAAGAGGTGCTGGTGGAAACAGAAAAATTAACATTTACGATGCATCTTATTCTGTACTTGAATGAACTTGGCATAAAAGTATATGGAATAAATTAACTCTTTCAATGTTGTAATTATGTTGTGAAACAATTTCCAAACACCTAATGTTAGAGCAAGAAATAAAGAGAGTCTTACACCTATACAATTATGGAATTTGCTGTTCTGGGCATACACTAAAATATGCTAAGTTTTGTTCAATGAGATCCAGTCTGCATTCTTAGGAGGTTAATGAGGTTTGGCTTGTCACCAAACACCCTAACAAACTTCTACAGATGTGCTGTGAAAAGTATCCTGACTTTTTGCATCATGGTCTGTACGGCAATTCAAATGGACAGAAAAGCAAGAAGCCGCAGAGAGGACTGGACTCAGCCCAATATATCACAGAGACATCACTCCCCACCATTGGCAGTATATACAAGACACCTTTGGTATTATATGCAACAGGTGCTGCTCAGGAAGGGAACATCCATCAAAGTAAACTTGACTTTGACTTTAAACTGAAGGAGCAGAATATATGCATAGAATGTATCTCAATTAGTAAGCTATACTCAACTTTTTAAATTAAGTGGCACTTAGAAATAAAGTGCTTTGAAGCAAAGATATCTGAAGGACTGTCACATATTAAGGTAGCAAGATAGGTTATTGGCTGAAGCAACCTCAAAAGTGTAGAGAAATAATCAGTTCCATTTCTGCCTTTTATATATAATGCTGATACTGCTGGTATAAGTAATAGGTCTGAGGACTGCATGCTGCTTCATAATACTAAAAATTAAAGTTATGACAGCATTTGCAAACCTTCCACTGGGTCCTCTACAATAATTGTGATTTTCCGCAGGTCTCCTTGAGAAAGCCGAAGAGTAAAAATGGGGGAAATGAAAGGTCACAAGACAAAAGGATTAGAGGTTAGTGTAAAATCCTTTGCAGTTACACTATTCCCCCCCCCCAAAAAAAAATAGATACTATATTTTTATAGCTCATAAGACAATTCAATTCCAAAAGTTCTATACATCCCACTAACACTATTCAAGATAAGGTGCTGGAAATACTTAAGCTGTTCAGAAAGCATTCTGTGAAGAGAGAAATTAGTTGAAATTTCATTCAATGACATTCGAATGTGCATTAACTGTATTTCACTCTGCACAGAATTCTGCCTTAAGTATTTCCAGGTCTTTCTTTATTTTAATCCTCCTTGGGAAATTAGCTGTGTTACTCAAGAAGGATTTTTTATTTTGCCAATTTTGTTCTTCTCCAAAATAAACAGCCAGGAATATTAAATGTAAAGGTCAAAACATTGGTCACCATAACTAATTTTTGCAACAATCAGGGTGAGTACTTTATTTAATAAAGTAACAACAAAATATGTGATCAATGTTTTGGAAAGTCAATTGACTGCAAAATATTTTTGATCAATTATAAACTTATAGAATTTGCCGTTGGAGGTGAGATTTTTAGTCATTTGTTACCATCTTAGATCATGTGCCAAGAATTGAAACTAAGAAACCCATTCAGATGGATTTCAACCAAACAATTCTGAAATCTGCCAACAAACAGCCCGGAAAAACAGTTCTTTCCATTTCCTTTACCAGTCTGCACTTGAATCAAGTTCAATTAAATTTACAAAACAGTGTAAATAACATCCATGATCTTCTATTACAAATGTGTGGGAAGCCTGGAACAAAACTTACAGGGAATTAATTCTTTAATTTGATCTCTCTATAAAATCTATTTACTACTTCTTCAGGCTTCAAATATCTCATCAGTACATTCCCCAACTTACCACTCTTAATAAAGGGCGTTGACAAGTTAAACTGATCTTGGAAATGTCACGATGAACTGCTTTTTTAAAAAATCTACTCCTTATATAATTTAACATTAGAGCAACAGATAGACATTAAAGGTGGAATACTTATTAGCCTGCTCTTTGCACCCCAGATATAAAGGACAAACAAGTTAATGAAAGAATTCACTTGACTCAGTAACCACATCAAACACATTCTAATCACTAGAGATGACAAATTATCTTCTATTAGGAAACAGAAAGCACTAATGGAACATTCCACTTTTTGGGTACCGTGTAGCAAGCAGACATTGTTACATGCAAATCCTTTAAAGAAATCTCACTATACCTGGTGCAGTTGTTGATGATATACCAGTATCAGAATGGGATCGGATATGGCTTTTCTTGAAACTTCCCTTTCGCTCCAGAGGCTTGATCTCTGAGAAGCTGGAACTTCTTGGAATATTCAGTGAAGGTATACTGTATTTGACATCAATTTTATTAACCTGCCCTGCAGCTGGAACTATTTTGTGTGAACATCCAGAATAGGAAGATGAAGTATCACTGCATTGACTTGAACTTTGATCCCTCTGTCCCAGGTTTCCAATAGCTAAATATTCTGGTCCGTCATCAAATTCACTTGATCCCTCGTCTTGTGTTTCACACCATGAGTCCTCACCATGGCTAACTGGGGTACTAACTGTTGTTTCACTAACTGGAGAAAAAGGTTCCACAGAAGGAATGGTACTGAACTGCTGGATGCCAGAGTTTTTATCTGGTAGCAATTTATCTGCAGAATCTGGAAAGCATGTCAAATGTGTCTTCTTCATGGTTTCTTGCTGGGAGTTATTTATATGATTGAACCCTTGTAGTGTAGCATCTATGCACCAACGTGGAAGAGAAAAAAAAGGATAAATTATATTTTTGACAATGCAAAATAAACCTTTTTCCACAGGCTGGATTGCTTGCCACTGAGAAGTATTAAAAATTAAAATAATTGTGCAATTTATGCACTAATACTTCTTCAGCAAAGACCAATCATTGAATGGACAATACTTCTCAATAATGACTTACAAAACAAATTCAGTACATTGGGGCTTAAATACCTGGTCATAAAGCTATTATATGACTTGTGTTCATAAAGCTATCATGTGACTTGAGTTCACAAACCAATTATGATTTATGTTCAACTTATATTTTGATAACTCAATACAACTGCAACATTTGATATTGGCATGAAAATAAAATTCAAATTATGAATTTTCAATTTTATAGGCTGTTATTTATAATTTTTCTTTGGTTGTCCACTCTAGCTGAAAGACGACTGGGGTGATACAGGGACAAAGAGTAAAGAAAATGGAAAGAGAGAAATACAATATCTCAGTGTACCATGCACCATGATCAATCAAGGGATAAAGTCTCTTAAATAGAGTTCATTATTTGTATGCAGATATAATTGTTCGGTATTATCTGCGAACATAGATGCAGAATTACATTACTTGTTAATTGCAGAGAGTTGTTTGAAGTTTCTACCCAAGTGGTGAATAATTACAATTAATTACTGTGGTAGTTAGAAATGCACATGTACATTAATTACAAACTAACACAAGTCCATAATACATCAAAATTATGACACATACTAAGAAAACACCCAGCGGTGCAATATTGAAACAAGTTCCCTGTTCGAAAATGCTGAAATTATGCTAACGTAAAACATCTGACATTACATAAGTTTTTAACATTATAATCAACTTTCATTTCAAAATTATTTTGCCATTCAATGCAAGACAGTGGGGAGAGGGGTGGGAAAAATGACTAAGTGAATATGTTTTAATTATTTTTCACTTGCCTGAGACGTTCAAAGTAGAATGACCGGTGAGTGTGGTATATGAGGTTGTATGTCTTTGTTGGCTTCCCTCTGCAAGGGAGGTACACTTGATACCAGGTAGTGCAGTTAAACTTTGGTTTTTCACCATTGGTAAGAAGGAACCAAACTTTCTTGCAAACTAAAATTTATAGAAACTGTTGTGAGAAACATTGCAACTTATGATTTGTCTAAACTTCTGTGAAGCTAAAAAATTCTAAATTGTTGAGTTCAGTTTGCTGTAACATTTTAATTTAATTCTAAATTGGCATTTCTTAGATTCTGCTGCGCAAAACTTTAGACCTACAAGACCAACTCCAATGATAAGATTTTAGAATGAGCCATAAGAGGTAACATTCTACACAAAACAGAATGTGCAGATAATTTAATGATAGAGTAACCATTTCCTCTTTTATAACAAAGTACTTCGGAATTTTAGTATTTTAAAACAACATCTGCCTCTTTCATAAAATTACGCCATCAGAAAATCTTATAACTGTTTCAGTTGTTTTAAAATATTAAAATTGTCCCTCTGCTGAGTTAATGAAAGGACATTGAGACCACGTCTTTGCATCCTTTCCATTAGCATACAAGTTTGTCAGCCTCAAACACCTGGCCACTTGGCTTCCACAACCTTTTTAGGAGATTTCAGATCTAGACAACTGTTGATATATTTCACACTCTTCTAGGTCTCTTGCCAATGGTTTAAGTTTATGACTTCAGGTCCAGCTGCAAAAGGAGACTTATTTTTTTCCTCTCCCCAACAAAAATTCCCGTTGTGTTTTAACTTCCTCTATACCTATATGAATCAACTACCCTATAATTTCTAGCGATTCAATTCTAAACAAAATTTTGTTCCCATAAATTTCAACTGGACCCAAGACTTAAACATCTTCCTGTAAACACCCCGCAGATCTCTAGATAAGGCAAAGATTCCGGCTGCCCGATTAGTGGCAGGAGCAAGCCACAGCAACGAAGTTTCTCGCAGGTCAGCAACGCTTAATTAGAAGAGATTCATGGGCGCTCAGGCTCAATCCAGCGGCCCAGTCAGTGTTATCATACGAGGAACATTTGATAGCTCTGCGTCTGTACTCACTGGAATTTAAAAGGATGAAGGGGGATCTCATTGAAAACTTTCCAATGTTGAAAGGCCTACACAGAGTAGATGTGGAAAGGATGTTTCCCATAGTGTGGAAGTCTAGGACAAGACAGCCTCGGTATAGAGGGGCATCCATTTAAAACAGAAATGCAGAGAAATTTCTTTAACTAGAGGAATTGTGGAATTTGTTACCACAAGTGGCTGTGGATGCCAAGTCATTGGGTGTTATTTAAGACAGAGCGCGATAGATTTTTAGCTGGACACAGCATCAAAGGTGACAGGGAGAAGGCCAGGGAGTGGGGCTGAGGAGGGAGAGAAAAGGATCAGCCATAGTTGAAGGGTGGAGCAGACTCGATGGGCCAAATGGCTTAATTCTACTTCTATGTCTTATGTGATCTCTCCATTAACCTCATAACAATGAGATGAAACTTTAAGAAGGTTGAGTAGTAGTAAGGAAAGAAAACAAAGATCAATTTTACAATAAGAAAATGTTTTGAATTTTATTTTTGGCCAAGTAATAAGGTCAGCTGATTTGAATACTTCTCCAGTGCAATATTTGCACAATCTCACTTGTCTTGACCACAAACAATAACTTTGGCAGACAGAAGCCACCATACTCTGTGATGACTCTGCCATCCATGATGGAGGTTGTATTGGAGATGTTTTTTGCAAGTCTGAATGTACTGGGGCCTGCTAGTGAGGAAATCAAAGATCCTTTTGAGGTCAGGTTCTTGAAGCTTATTGATCAGTTTTGAGGGGAAGATAATATTGAATACCAAGCTGTAGTCAATGAAGAGAACCCTGATGTATGCACTTTCGCTATCCAGATGTTCCAGGGCCAAATGAACAGCCAATGAAATGGCATCTGCTGCGGACCTGTTGCTTCAGTAGGCAAACTGGAATGGATTCAAGTTGCTTCTCAAGCAGGAGTTGATATGTTTCATTACCAACCTTTCAAAGCACTTCATCACAATGGATGTAAGTGTGACTGGGCAACAGTCACTACGGCAGGTTACCATGTTCTTCTGAGGCACCAGTATAACAGAAGACTGCCTGAAGCAGGTGGGTACCTCAGACTGCCAAAGCTAGAGATTAAAGATACCAGTGAACACTCCAGCCAGTTGATCGACACATGTCTTTAGTATTCCCATCTGGGCCAGGTGCTTTCTGTGGGTTCACCCTCCTGAAGGATGCTTTCACCTTGGTCTCAGTGACTGAAATCATAGGGTCATCAGGAGGTGTGGGCATTTGTGAAAGTTCCTCCATGTTTTGATGGTCAACGTGAACATAGAAGGCATTGAGCTCATCTGGGAGCAAAGCCTTTTTGTCACCTATGTTGCTTGGTTTCATTTTGTAAGAGTTAATAGCATTCAAGCCCTTTCACACCTGTATAGCATCCTTTAGTGATTCACCTTTGGTCTGTAATTGTCACTTAGCATGTAAAGTGGCTTTCTGAAGATAGTACCTGGGCCTCTTTTATCTTAGTTTGTCACCAGACTTGAATGTCACCCATCTGACCCTCAACAGATTGCGTATCTCGTCATACATCCAGGGCTTCTGGTTGGGGAAGAGTCTGAATATAGCAACCTGAAAAGCTCTGCCAGCCTCACAATTCTTCATCACATTCTCACTTGAAATTAGGTATGGGTACTAAATCGTGAATTTGTTATTAAAGCAATTAAGGTATCACACAAAGTAAAGCAGCATTCTCAATTATTTTCTCTCAAGTTTCCAAACATGCCCTTTGGAAAGCCCTAAATCATTGTCACTGCATGCAGTGTTTAAATGTTTTATAAAAAGAGGCTGGTCTTACCACAGATGTGTCAATCTGAGCTAATATTTTTGGATTAT
Source organism: Hypanus sabinus (assembly GCF_030144855.1). Classification (NCBI taxonomy): domain Eukaryota; kingdom Metazoa; phylum Chordata; class Chondrichthyes; order Myliobatiformes; family Dasyatidae; genus Hypanus; species Hypanus sabinus. Next base: position 39,401,744 of record NC_082707.1, read on the forward strand.
TCTGTTCCACAGCCTCCAGACACTGGAACATTGCAGTCACGTGGGGATCACTCAACAGAAATGCAGTTTCTGCAAGACAGAAACAGCCTCCAATGATTATGTACACATTTACAAAGTTATAATAAGCTACAACCAACAAGAATATTTCTATAGTAAAAGTGTTCCATTGAATTTGATTTTGAATTCATTTATGCTGAATTAACCTTTTAAAATACATTGAACCTTTTAAAATATGGTTCAACATTCTTAAATATAAGGGACTTGGAGGTCCTTGTGCAAGATACCCTAAAGGTTAGCCTCCAGGTTGAGTCAATGGTGCTGAAGGCAAATGCAATGTTGGCATTCATTTCTAGGGGTATAGAATATAAGAGCAGGGATGTGACGTTGAGGCTGTATAAGGCACTCGTGAGACCACACTTGGAGTATGCATGCAGTTTTGGGATCCTTATTTTAGGAAGGATATACTGACATTGGAGAGGGCTCAGAGAAGATTCACGAGAATGTTTCCAGGAATGAAAGGCTTACCATATGAGGAAAGTCTGGCAGCCCCTCAGCTGTATTCCCTGGAGTTCAAGAGAATGAGGGGGGATCTCACAGAAACATTCCAAATGTTAAAAGGCCTGAAGAGATTAGATATGGCAAAGTTATTTCCCATGGTAGGGGATTCTAGGACAAGAGGGCACGACTTCAGGACTGAAGGATGTCCTTTTAGAACTGAGATGTGGAGAAATTACTTCAGCCAGAGGGTGGTAAATCTGTGGAATTTGTTGCCACGAGCAGCAGTGGAGGCCATGTCATTGGATGTATTTAAAGCAGAGATAGATAGGTTCTTGATTAGCCAGGGCACCAAAGGGTATGGGGTGAAAGCAGAGGAGTAAGGATAACTGGAAGAATTGGATCAGCCTATGATTGAATGGTGGAGCAGACTCAATAGGCTGAATGGCCTACTTCTGCTCCTATATCTTATGGTCTAAAACTCAAGCCAATTTTTGCACTTCATGAATTGAATGTTAATGTAGATTCCCAATTTCAATTTCAAATTCACCACTGAAATTACTGTTCACTGTAGATTTAAGGAACTTTACCAAGGTAATTCTATAAAACTTTCCTTAAATAATCCTGATATCAATTCCTTGATTTTGTAAGGAGAACCTAAAGTTTGTTCTTGATATATTATCATCCTAACAAGAACCCTAGTGCCAAATGTTTACTCATTCTTTTACCCATCATTTCAAACACTTTCTCAAGTGCTGATTATGTATTTTCCTCAAGAACTTTTTTCTGACTTTTGTCTCTATCAGTACATGGGAACTCATTACTGTGCAGTTCTTGCTGAGTTTCTGAATAAATAGGGCAGATTCATAATTGAATACTTATTTTGTGGATTGCTATGAGTATGAAGTTTTAGTCAGGTCATCATTGCTCAATTTTCCATCCAATTAAACCAAAATTAGCAAAATAAAATCACTTTGTGAAGGAATTTCATTTACCAACTCAACATGCTATGACTGCAAAGTTACTTCTGGCATTTAACACAAAATAATGGGCGGAAGGCCATTCAGCCCCTCAAGCTAGCTCGCCATTCAATACAATCATGACTGATGTATCTGCCCTCAACTCTTCTTCAGTGCCAGTTCCCCGTAACCCCACAATTACTCAAATATTTATTTATCTTCACTTTAAGTATACATGATGAACTGAACATCCATTACCCTCGAAAGAGAATTCTCAAGACTCACTAGTTTTGAGAAGAAATGTCCACGTCTGTTTTACATTACCAGCCCCTATTTTGCAGTCATGACCCTTATTCGTGATTCTCCCACTAATCAGCTTTGTAGAATATGTCACATATTTCATAACTGTAAATAATATTTACCTACCCAATTTGTGTTAAAAAAGGAGAATTAAGGTTTGAGAATAAAAACTCTCAAATTCACCTTTGTATGCTCAAGAATTTTATTCATAATGGAGAGGAACTACTGTTCCCTCTTACATAGTTCTGAATACATTCAGCTGATGTACCTTTGTAAAACTTCCTTGTATAGTTGTAATTGCTGAGCAAAGATCTTAGCTGTGATGACAAACAATGGAACTGTAGACTGTGGTGAAGCCAACATTGTGCTTTCTGAGTATTACTCTTTGGGACAGTTTGCTCATCGGTGTCCATCAACTGGAGGATTAAAAAAAAGATATTCAAATTATAGATTTGAAATTATAGTTTAAACTGAAGATCTTTATGCTGGATGAGAAAATAGAAAAAGAAATTTACATCTATAACTGCCCATCCATCTTTTCCCTAATGATTCAGTAATCTTAAAACTTATTCAGCTAAGTAACAACTCTAGACAGGATCAGAATCACTTTATTGCCAGTACAAGAAACATACCAGAATTGATTGTGGCTCGGTGCCAAACATAAAACACAGGACAATACCATAAAAGACAACACAATGGCAACCAACTATTTACAAGACAACGATCCATGAGCAATCAACAATTAGCAGAACAGTCACTTGCACAAATGCCAATAATCAAATTTAAATAAATGTGAACATAGGAACAAGCGAAATAATTATCAACAGAACAAGGAGAGCAAGAAAGACCATTTAATGGACATTGTGCATGGACAGTTACTACCGTATGAGTTTTGTTGAGATCAATAACTATAGGAAAGAGGTTTCAGAAATAATGTCTAGTCCTGGAGGTGATGGACTTGCAGCACCTATTTGGTGAATAGGAGACTGCGAGGGTGGGTGGAGTTATACCTCAACTATTATTTTCTATGTTAAGCACAATTCAATGTTAATACAATTTATAAACATGATCTGAAATCAAAGTGTGATGCCAAGATGAAGGACGACCAGATTGCAGGCTTATAGAAAGGTCAAAATTCACCTTAAATATATCTGTGGGAACCAACAGAACTTTACAAACACATCATCAAAACAAAGAAACAGCTGATAACAGCATAACACAACATTCTGTTGAAGAAGTTTGTGAAAAATTTATTAGCTTCCTTGGAACACTTGCCTTTGTGAATCACTACATATCACTAAAAGTGAAAGGCAAAGCTCAGGAAAAATAGATTGTAGATTTATCTGCTTGAATGGGGTGCCAATGCACATGACCAGATAATGCAAGCTGAAATCAAATATTCCAAGAATAAAAAAAAGGAACCAGCTTTGCTGCTGTACCTGTAAAACTGTGGGCTGATTCACAATAACCGTGTGGCCCATGAAAATAGCCTTAAGTAATAAAGACAGTATCTGATGGAGATCATCCTAATACAGATGCAAATTCTACACTCCACAAGAAGCAGCTGCACGATTTATTTTAGAAAAAAATCTGAAGAAACTCCAAGGGTTGATGGAAAGTATGTCTTGAGCTAGATAAGAATAAGCAGGCAGTGGTACATTCTCACAAGATGTGCTCCACTAGCTGAAAAAAGAGATACTGAAAGCTGAACTTTTAAGACTGATGGAAGCAGAGATCATTATGTCAGTACATATTCTTGTGCCGTGGGTATCAAGCTTGTTTTGTGGAAAAGTCTAGTTTGGCCTGCCTGCAAAGTATTAAAAAGCTTCACAATCCAATGGAGGCTGCTAAAGATTCCTTGCCGGACCTAGAGGAAAACATTAGAGGCTGGTAAACAACAATGGATTTCAGCATGTAAAACTTGACAACAGTATTTGCCACCATTTTGGAATATGGTGCTTGAGGATGTCTCTTGGGATTAGCATCACATCCAGAGGTTCAAGCAAAAGATGAACCACACTCTTTCAAAACACACTAGCAAGAATATCACTGCAGGTGATATTATTGAATGCAGAGGAGGACAGACTATAACAGGCAGCAAAAGACCACTAGGGTCTTAACAAACAGAAGCAGAGAGAAGCAATTCAAGTGCAAGGTGCAGAAAGAAAAGTACAAACTGAAGGGAGCTTCCTTCATGTGCTCACCAGAGACTCAAAGCAGATCTAGTAAAAGTAAAGACAAACGTGGTAACTCTAAACCTGCCAGATATTGATTTTCTAAAATTTATTAACACCTTAAGTTCCTATCCTATCTAAGTGTAAACCACAGGTACAACTGACAAGAAGCAAATTGTCCAGGAATGAAGAAACTTTTTGAGAGCCTGTCCCCAAATTGGCAGTAATCTTCTAAAAAAAAATCTCACTTGCTGTAGTAATGTTGATCAGAGATTATCATTGATTAATGAATTAGTAACAATAACTGTGAACTCTTAGGAAAAAGGAGTCATGTTACTTATTTATGTATATTCAATGTTTTTATTATTAATAAAAGAATAACAGAGACAGTTTCATAATGCCGCTTTATAGAGAAGTCCTGGACACCACTATTTCGGAATAATAGATGCAAAATGCTTTATCACCCTTGTTAACCATGCCAAATATTTCACTCCAACACTCATAAAGATCTCTCTGCAGCTTCTCCCATCATTTGAAGATATTTGTTTCTTTCTTGGATACACCAGGAAGAAACATTCTCAACAAACATAGAAGGGACAGATACACTGCGAGGCAAGGAAACAAAAACAGTCAAATCATGGGAGAAGCAGCAGAAATCTTTCAAACTTCATCTTCACAATACACTGGGAGCTGAGCCAAGTAAGTGCAAACAATGAAGACCAAAACTGAGGAACAATAAAAAACAGAATTAATAAAAGCAGAAAGGACTGAAGGTGAACATTAAATAAATCAATTAAATGTCTAAATCTTTAATGGCTACTTGAAGTACTTCCTGCCACCCAAACTGAGCAGATTTTCAATCATTTTCTGAGACATTACCCCTATGTCACCAAGACTGCTCATCGGGTTACTTTACTTGGTTTTTAAAAAACTGGCCTTTAATATTGCAGGGAAATCAATCTACCAATATGCAATCTTTCAGACAACTTCCATTTGCTATTCTACTCTGTTGGCATTGATTCTCCAGTGAAATGAATATCTAGTGAATCCAATTTTATCTGAACTTGTTTTACCTTTAAGTGGGCTAACTATTGTCTATAATAGCTCCATATTTGTATGACATAAAAAACTCAGCACACTGCACCTATGCCAACCGTCAATATCATCCTATACCCCAAAGATACCTCATTGAAACCCATTCTTCTCACATACCCATTAACTAATATCACTCATGCACAGTAGAAGTGATTTAGATTTGCCAATTCACAGCACAGCTTTAGCATGTGGGAAGAAAATTAAGGAAATCCACTGTCTCAAGGAGAACATACAAATTCTATGAAGACAGCACAGTAAGTCAGAAACGAATCAGATCATAACAGCCATAAGGCAGCAGCTCTACCAGCTGTGCCACTGAACTTGTTAATCAATGTATTAAAATAACACCATCTAAATTAACCTTATAGTTTCACTTCCCAAATATTTTACCAAGTTAAAACAATCGTGAATCACTGTGCACAAGTCAAAGTTTAAGCTTTATTTCGACTAAAGGGCTTGTCTCTGTGTTGTACTGTTCCACACTGAGTGGCCACTTCATTAGGTACACCTGCACATTAATACAAAATATCTAATCAGCCAATCATGTGGCAGCAACTCAATGCATAAAAGCATGCAGACATGGGCAAAAGGTTCAGTTGTTCTTCAGACCAACTATCAGAATGGGGAAGCAATGTGACTGTGGTGCAATTGTTGATGCCAGAGGAGGTGGTTTGAGTATCACAGAAACTGATCTCCTGAGATTTTAATGCAAAGTGTTTACAGAGGATAGTGCTAAAAATAAACAAAAAAATCCACTGATGTACTGTAGGCAAAAATGCCTTGCAAATGAGAGTGGTCACATTAGAATGAGACTGGTTCAAGCCAAAAGAAAGGCAACCATAATTCAAGTAACCACGTGCAGCAATAACAGCGGTGTGCAGATGAGCATTCCTGAACGCACACTTCGGAGCTTGAAGTGGATGAGCTACAGCAACAGAAATCCATTAACAGACCCTTAGTGGCCACTTTACAATGTACCGGAGAAACATAATAAAATGGCCACTGAGTGTATGTTCTAATGTTCATTGAGGTTTGAGCTTTGAGAGATAACAGGAAATTAAAGACAAAATTAACAATGCAAATCTTGTTCTTATATAAGTGTCAATAAAAAAATTAATTTTAATAAACTTGAATAAGGATCCTAACTTTCAAATACTGTAGGATTCGAAAGTTTTAAATGGTCAAATGATACATTCTGAAACGGTCTGTGATTTCCAAAATATTTTATAATGAATGTCTAAATATCAAGATATTTCATGATTTGGTAGAAGACATGAAAACAACAAACAGGAAGGGAAAATAGCACACCTTCTGCAGTAATCGAACATTCAAGTACAACAAACAAGCACCAGAAGAGTAAATAACCTTATCATTCAGGTTTCTTTAATTTACCTGTTCATTATTAGCAAGATGAGGACCGACCCAGCAGACATCTTTCACAAATGGCCAGTAATCTTTATGCTGTAAATATATCTGTTTAATTGAAAACATAAAAGCAATTATATTTATATACTAACACTCTAACAGTGAGAACTTACTCTTCACAAGGTTATTCTTTTCCTTTGTCCCAGATATAATCATTAAGATCCAATAGCACACTTATGTGCCAAATGCTAAAAGCAGTCGATATTTTATCTCAGTTCACAACTTCAAAACTCATTCATAAAACCCTAATTTGTTTTTCTTTACAGCTACACGGACCAACAAATGTTCTGAACAGGAAATTTTTTACATGGCTGTAAAATGTATGGCACTTTAATTTTTTTTCTGTAATATGCATACTATGAATATTTCGAATGAAAATTGAAAAATCGCTTGCTTTTGATTTTATTAATTGAAGGGTATAATGAAACAGAGTACAACAAAGAACATTTTTTCACCTTGTGTGAACTTATTTTCATCTGTCTTTATTCAAGCTGTGTGGCAACAAGGGCTACATGTGTGGGAGCAATTCAGTTCCTGCAGCTGTGCACCCATGCAGCTTAGAGGGAACAGAGTAAGGCACATTGCTTTTTCAATAGTGATGTTTCAAGAACTGCCTTGGAACTTCAATAAAGTAAAGTAAAAAGTGAGATACTGAAAATCAAACCTTGGTTTAGTTTGGGGTTTATTGCTTTATTACGTGTTTTATTTTTCTATAGACTCATGGTCAAACCAAATGGAAATATTGATAATTCAGCTGGAATTGAGTTTTTTTTCACATTGTAATAACCTTAGTGAATCCAGGTGACAGCAAGTAACAGGAATACAAAATTAAAAATATGCACACCCTCTTATCTGCTTATCAGAGCATTACAGTTTGTAGAGAACATTTTCATAGTTAAACAAATTTCCCAAGAAGGGGGAAAACAGCCTAAATAGAATGCAGCCAAGAGATAGTTGACATTTTCTTTCAGTAGTTTATGGAAACTCCCAGATCTGCAACATAAGTCACATAATACAAAAGCACTGCAGGCCAGTCACATGATATAACCAAAGGGACCAACTATTAGAATTTGTGTAATAGAACATAGAACAGTGCAGCACACACCCTTTAACCCATGATGTTGTGCTAACCTACTCAAAGATTAATCTACTGCTTCCCTCACCTGTACCCCACTTTTTATCCCTCATTTTTCAGTATCTCAGGACATTTTAAACTCAGGAGTTTGTCAATTTTGTCATATTCAGCAATTAAAAGTAGGAAGTCAAACCTAAAACTGAAAAAAAGATTTCAAAAATAGTACTTCAAATAACTGTTCTCCTTTGGATTCTCAGAATAAATTTACAGAACAGAAAAAACTTTCGATTGCAAGTCAAAAAACAATCAGCACTGAATTAAAGAACAAACATGGTTTTAAGCTCAGTGATAAGTAAATACTTCCCTTTTTTGCATTAGCGTAGTAAGTTAAAACATGTTGCCAAAAATACAAGTTAAAATGTACTCTGACTCTGGTCAAATTATCTTCAAATGAAGAAATTAAACAAGCTTAACCCAAACTCAATTACCATTACTGAGAATAATGCAAGGATAACCCAACATAGTGTAGTTTTTCAATTTAGTCTTCAACAGCCAAGCAAAATCACTTCAATAAAATTATTGTCTTTTACCTGAACTGTTGACTCTTTCCCATTCTATAGATATTACTTGATGAGAGTTTTCAACATTTTCTAATTTTATTTCAGATTTCAAACATCTTGTCTACTTAATTTTTAATAAAATTATCCCTGCCCAAGACTGCAGTCCTCCAAATATCAAATCCATTAGATATTCTATTAATCAAGTCCATTAGATTTTGGTCAAGAACCAAAAGCAAAAATAAAACCTTTCATTACAGGAAAATAACAATTTGACAACTTTGTTTGAAACCTCTCCAAGCAGGATTATTAAGGGTAATAGAAGGTAAATTTGATAGTCACACAAAAAGGGCTTTTAAAAAGATGGTTTTACACCAGAGTCAATCAAGCCATCAACATGCAATTAACAATAATTTAAACTATCAATGTAAATATTTTCCATGGAACTTAGTGGCAAAGATACCAGACTAGCTTCTAGAGACATGGACTATATCCAGATATATAAGTTCAAATCAATCATGGAAACTGGGGAACCTAGATGTAAGTAATTAAATATACCTGTATGAATTGTTTCATACACAAGGAGAGAATGGATAGGCATGATTTGCTTTCCTTGGAGCAGAGAAAGATAACCCAACAGAGGGATACAAAATTAAGAGGGGCAGAGATTGGGTATGTAGCAGGAAACTTCCCCACAGCAGGTGTACATAAGCATAAGTTTAAGGCAAGGAATAGGTTTATAAAGGATCTAAAGAAGAATTATTTTGGAATCTTAAATGTACTGTCTAAATGGTTGATAGAGGCATATACACCCAATGAATTTCAGTGTCTGAACAAACACTTGAATTTCTAACACACAAAAAGCTATGTGTTTGACACAAGAGATTCTGTAGATGCTGTAAATCAGCAGCAGCACACAAAATGCTGGAGGAACTGAACAGATCGAGGTACACCTATGAAGGGAAATAAACAGTCAACATTTTGGACTGAGACCATTCATCAAGACAGGTCTTGCTGAAGGGTCTCTGCCGACATGTCAGGAGTTTATTTCCCTTGATAGATGTGCCCTGATCTACTCAGTACCTACACTATTTTGTATGCAAAGGCTATGTGTTGTCATTCAAAACACATTGCACTCACTCACATTATACTGTGAAGGACATCTACCATTCCTAATCAGTCTGGCCTATGTAACTAGACCAACCAGTGTAAGAGCTTCCAACAGCCTTTTCAGTTGTGTACTAATGAAGGATTGGCAATAAATATCAGCATTCTTAGCCAGGGAACATCCCACGGCCAAACTAAAAACACAACATACCCCATATAAGTAAACACCAGCTACTGAACTGCAGAACCAGCACTCACTTCAACAAGGCCAAGCAGTACAAGTCTACAATCCATGAGCTGAAAAAAAATCAATAATAATAATCATAAGAGATTCTGCAGATGCTGGAAATCTTGAGCAACACACAGAATGTTGGGCAAACTCAGCAAGTTAGGCAGCATTAATTATAATGCCCAATAATAAAGATTAATTCTTTGATCAGTTATACTGTAAATGTTGACAATTCCTTTCCCATTTACCTTAAGACATAGGAGCAGAATTAAGCCACTTGGCCCATCGAGTCTTCTCTGTCATTTCATTCTGGCTGATTTATTAACCCTTTCGACTCCATTCTCCTTCAGTCTCCCTGTAAGCTTTGACACCCTGACTATCCAAAAACCTATCAACTTCTGCTTTAAATATACTCAATGACTTGGCCTCCACAACCATTGTGGCAATGAATTCCAAAAATTCATCACCCACTGGCTAAAGAAATTCTTTCTCATCTCTGTTCTAAATGGGTGTGCCTCTATTCTGAGGCTATGCCCTGTGGTTTTAGACTCACCTTCTATACAAAATATCCTCAGCATCCACTCTGTCTATTTAATATTTGATAGGTTTCAATAACAATCCCTCCTCTTTCTTCTAAAATCCAATGAATACAGGCCCAGAGCCATCAAACACTCCTCAAATGTTAAGACTTTCTTTCCTGGAATCATTCCTGTGAACCTCCTATGGACCCTTTCCAATGTCAGCACATCTTTTCTTAGTTAAGACAAAAATGCTCACATTACTCCAAGTGAGGTCTGGCTAGTGAGCCTCAGCATCACATTCTAGTCCTCTCAAAATGAATGCTAACATTGCATTTCCCTTCCTTACCACCAACTCAACCTCCAAGTTAACCTTTAGGGAATCCTGCAAAGGACTCCCAAATCCCCTTACATCTCAGATTTTTAAATTTTCTCCCTGCTTAGAAAATAGACTATGCAGAAGCAAAATGTACCAATATGTACAGCCATACACTTCCCTACATCACAATCCTTTGACTACTTCTTTGCCCGTTCTCCAAATCTGTCAAAGTCTTTCTGCAGACTCCCTGCTTCCTCAACACTATCTGCCTCTCCACCTACCTTTGTATCAACTGCAAACTTGGCCACAAAGCTTCATTCAAATTCCTTCATTCAAATTGTTGGCATATAACATGAAAAGGAGTGGTCCCAATACTGATCCCTGCACAACACCAGTATACACCAACAGCCAACCAGATTTTCTCCACTCTTTGCCTCCTGCCAGTCAACCAATCTTCTATCTGTGCTAGAATCATTTCTGTAATACCATGGGCTCTAAACTTATTAAGCAGCCTCACGTGCAACACCTTGTCAAAGGCCTTCTGAAAATTCAAGTGAACATCTGTTAACTCTCCTTTGTCTATCCTGGTTTCTGTTGATTTTTAAAAGCTTCCCAATCCTAATTTCCCACTAAATTTTTGCTATGTTATATACCCTTTTTTGCTTTTATGCTGTCTTTGACTTCCCTTGTCACCCACAGTTGTCTCATCCTCCCTTTAGAATATTACTTCATCTTTGAGATGTACCTCTCCTGTGCCTTTCGAATTGCCACCAAAAACTCCAGCCACTGCTGTTCTACCATCATCCCTGCTAGTGTTCCCTTCCAGTCAACTTTGGCTAGCTCCTCTCTCATGCCTCTGTAATTCCCTTTACTCCACTGTAATACTGATACAGCTGATTATCTTCTCCCTTTCAAACTGAAGGGTGCATTCAATCATATTATGATCACTGCCTCACAATGATTCCTTTACCATAAACTCCATAATCAAATCTGGTTCATTACATAAAACACAATCCAGAATTGCCTTTCCCCTAGAGGGCTCAACCTCAGGCTGCTCTAAAAACCAATGTCATAGGCATTCTATATATTTCCTCTCTTGGGATCCAACACCAACCTAACTTTCCCCAATCTTTTTGCATTTTATATTCCCCCATGACTATCATAACATTATCCTTATTACATGCCTTTTCTATTTCCTGTTGAAATTTACACCCCACATTCCGGCTACTGTCCAAGGACGTGTATATAACTCACATCGGTGTCTTTTTACCTTTGCAGTTTCTTAACTCTACCTAGAAGGATTCTATTTCTTCTGATCCTAATGTCACCTCTTTCAAAGGATCTGATTTCATTTTACCAACAGAGCCACTCCACCCACTCTGCCTACCTGCTTGTACTGTCAATACAAAGTCCCAACCACTATGTCTTTCAGCTACGACTCAGTGAAGCCCACAATATTCACCAATCTCTAACTGTGCTACTTTATTCCACATACTGCATGCAATCAAATATAACACCATTGGCCCTGTATTTATCATTATTTTCAATTTTGCCCCATGTCATACTTAAACTCATCTGAAAGGCTGCTCGACCCACTGAGTTGCCTTTTGCTCCAGATTCCAGCACCTGCAAACCTTTTTCTCATCATAATTAATTTTTACTGTTCTCATTTATCCAAAATGAAAAAGTTGTTACTCTGCACCACCCCACCCCCCATTTCAACACCATGGTTCAAATAATTTACATTTGTTTTTGTTTATATTCATTTCTGGATCAGAGTCAGGTTTAATATTACTGGCATATGTCATGAAATTAAATAAGTTGTGCAAAAAGAGAGCAAGAAAAAATAGTGAGTTAGTGTACATGATTTCATTGTCCATTCAGAAACCTGATGGCAGAGGGGAAGCAGCTGTTCCTAAAACACTGAGTGTGCGTCTTCAAGCTCCTGTACTTCCTCTTTGATGGTCACAATGAGAAGAGGGCATCTCCAGGGTGATGGGTGATTTTTTGGAGATCTGGGCAACACTGGCAGTGCCAGTGTTTAGTACTCATCCCTAATAATCCCCACGAAGATGGTATGGAGTTGTTTTCTTAAACTACTGCTGTACTTGGGATGAAGTTATTCCCAGATTGCTGTTGGGCGGCAAGCTTCAAGAATCTGATGTGGTGGTGAAGGAACAATGATATATTCCCAGGATTTGTTATAATACTTACCTAAACCTCCTGCAACATCTGCTAAATTTAATTATGTATAATTAGTCAACTACTTTACAGTGATAAGTGCACTATCGTATAGGAACAAAATTTAACATTTTTGTGATTATTTCCTGAAGGGAAAGAAGTCATACTGGGCCATATATCAATTGGAATAAAAAAGGTGTGAAATAGCACCATCAAATGTGTTTCAGAAGAGTATGCTTCCGTATCATGCTTTTTCAATAGCTCTGCACTCTTAAAGAACCTCATCAATTCAGATCATTTTGAACCACAAATCACAATGGCTAAACAATTCAAACACTGATCTTTGGAAGAAATAAGAGTCAATGTTTTGATGATAACATGTTGTCACAAGAGACAATAAATCAAGACCTTGTCTTCTAGAAGTCCATGACTCATGATGTTGTTCATTTCCTTGCAGAGTCGCTCCAATCCTCCATATTTGGACCAAACATTTGGATTGTTGGTTGACAGCAACCCCTCCACAGTAGTCTTCAAGGCACCCAAAAGCTTCCAGTGTTCTTGCCTAAGACAAGTTTAAGAACAACACTGAGAACCACAAAAATATAACCCGAGCAAAGAACAGTGCTTTATTCGTCAAAAATGTTACTTGAACATATTGCAGGTTATGCACATAAGCATAACATTTATGATAAAAAATCTATATTTGTGACTTTGAATTTGTTACAGAGGAATTTCAAAGTTCAAAGTACATTATCAAAGTATGTATACTATATACAACCTTGAGATTCGTCTCCTTACAGGCAGCCACAAACCAAAGAAACCCAAGAGAATCCATTTAAAAAAGACTGTCAAAAACAAAAAAAACAATCAAGCAAACAATAAAAGTAAGTAAATAGCATTCAGAACTGAAGCTCATGGAAATAAGTCCACAACCACGAAGCCAGTCAAAACCAATTCAGGAGCCCGTTAGCTGCAGGCGGCACCTCAGTTCAGAGCAGAGGGAAGTAAACCTCGCCAAGCTGAATACCAGCCCCTCCCTCACCTCTGGTCCCAATACACTGAGATTTCCAATTTTGCCGGGTGCTTAAATCAGCCAAACAGCAGGTTGTTACTCACTCTCAGACCCAAGCCCTGCAATAAACCCTCAGGCCCGGGAACCACCGCTTCAATTCAGCCAGCACCTGACTTTCCCAATCTGGCTGAGTACTTAAAATCAGTCAACGTCAGCTTGTGCCTCACTCATGGGCCCAGGCTTCGCCACCTCAACTCTGCCTCACTTCAGTTCTTCTGCTTCAAATCTCCTCCAAATCTGCTCCAGCAACCAAACATTGGCTTGTTCCCCACTTTCAGGCCCAGGCTCCACCGCTTTGATTCATACCCAGGCACACCGGTCTTGCACTTTCTGGACTTCAGCTCACACCCTAAAAATGCCAGGTCCTACAGGTAGCTCAAAAGCTCAACTCCAAAAGGGGAGTTACAGGCTATTGACTGCAGTGACCATTTTTGATAAAAAGTGTGAATAACAAAATAATTAGTAGGTCTGTTTGCTGCCAGTAAGTCATCGCTGTGCTTCACCAGCGCCATCTTAAACCAGAACAAGGAATGACCAAAAGACTGTTTAAAATACTGTAACCACAAATTAATTATTGCTTAACATATCATAATTAGCGCACCATTAAGCCCAGTTTAAATAAGAATGCAGCGAACCATGAAAAACAAATGTATCACGAAGCACACCCTCCACTTCCTGAAACCAAAAATAATGATTAATCCAATGCAAGGTAAACATGAAATTAAAAATGAAGAGATGATGGACTAGATCTTAGGGGAAAAGAGTGGAGTAGACATTTCGGGCCAGGGCCCTTTGGCAGGACTGGAGAAATAAAGATGAGTAGATTAAAAGGTGGGGCGGGGAGACAGAAACACGACCGGGGGCCGGGGGGGGGGGGTGAAGTAAAGAGCTGGAAAGTTTTTTGGTGAAAGTGATACAGAGCTGGCAAAGGGGAAGTCCAATGGGAGAGAACAGAAGGCCATGGAAGTAAGAAAAGGGGGAGAAACACTAGAGGGAGGCGAGGGCAAGCAAGGAGATAAGGGAGAGAGGGAAAAGGAGATGGGGAATGGTGGGTGTGTGTGGGGGGAGCCATTACTGGGATTTCAAGAAACCAATGCTCATGCCATCAGGTTGAAGGCTACCATGACAGACTATAAGGTGTTCCTCCTCCAACCCAAGTGTGGCCACATCACAACAGCAGAGGAGGCTGGGGATTAACATATCGGAATGGGAATGGGAAGTGGAATTAAAATGGGTGGCCACTGGGAAATCCCGCTTCTTCTGAGTAGGTACTCAGTGAAACAGTCTTCTAATCTATGTCAGGTCTCACTGTTATAAAGAGGGCCACACCAGGAGCATCAAAGTATATGACCCTATAAGACTCGCAGGTGAAGAGTCGCCTTCCTGGAAGGACTGTTAGGCACATTGAATGGGAATGAAGCAGGTGGAGTAGGGGCAGCTGTAGAAACTGTTCCACTTTCAAGGGTTAAGTGCCAGGAGGGAGATCAGTGGGAAGGGATGAAAGGACCAGGGGGTCACGTAGGGAGCGATCCCTGCAGAAAGCAAAAAGTGGGGGGAGGGAAAGATGTGCTTGGTGGTGGTGGGATCCGGTTGGAAATGGCAGAAGTTTTAGAGAATTATGTGCTGGACAGGGAGGTTGCTGGGGTGGTAGTTGAGGACAAGTGGAATCCTATCCCTGCTAGGGTGGCGGGGTGATAGGTTAAGAGCAAATGTGAGTGAAATTGAAAAGATGCAGCTGAGGACAGTATTGATGGTGGAGGAAGGGAAGCCCTGTTCTTTGAAAAAAGAGGACATCTCCTTCATTCTAGAATGAAGAGCCTCATCCCGATAGCAGATGCAGTAGAGATGGAGAAATTGAGAAAAGGGGATGGCATTTTTACAGGTAACAGGGTGGGAAAGAGGTATAGTCCAGGTAGTTATGAGACTCCATAGGTTTGTAATAGACATCAGTAGATAAGCTGTCTCCAGAGATAGAGACAGAAAGATCAACAAAGGGGAGAAAGGTGTCGGAAATGGGCCAGGTAAATTAGAGAATGCAAGTTGAAGGCAAAGTTGATGAAAGTCGACGAGCTTAGCATGGGTACAGGAAGCAGCACCAATGCAGTCAATGCAGTGTAGGAAAAGTGGGGGACAGACACCTGTGTATGTTTGGAACGTAGACTGTTCCACATAGCCGACAAAAAGGCAGGCATAGCTAGGACCCATGCAATTCCCTATAGCTACACCTTTTGTTTGAATGAAGTGGGAAAAGCCAAGGGAGAAATTATTTAAGTGTGAGGACAAGTTCCACTAAATGGAGGAGAGTGGTGGTGGAGGGGAACTGGTTGGGTCTGGTGTCCAGAAAGCAATTTTCAGTTGCTTTATTCTAACTTATATCAATGGTGCTAAGTTCTGATCTGCCAAGCATGGAAAAATATTTTCAGCAATTATCCTACTAGAACCTTACAGACCTTAAAAGAAAATACAATTATACCAGCTTCACTTTTCTTGCGAAAACAAAAGTTCCAGCCTGGTCATGGGTTTTGGAAGCAGAATGGTTAAGTAGTCATAGTGAAAATTCTGGACCACTGATTCAGAGATGAGTTTGAATGTTACCCAGATATTCTGCTTTTTAGATATGAACTTGAACTATAGACTTTTTTCAGACTTGTAGCTTTTTATATTGAGTTTCTTGCCTGACCCTTCTAATGTTTTTTTTTTATGATGATCATGCTGCCTCTCTTTTCGTTCGGGTTTCATGGCTACCTACAGAAGAAGAATTTCAAAGTTGTATACTTTGATAATAAATGAACCTTTGAACACCACAATTATAGTTGGAGAATTAAGAACCAGGGTTTCTAAGTAAACATGTTTTATATATATTTAAAAAAACATATTAATGGAAACCATGAAACTACCACTTTGTCATTGAAAAACACCTTGTCACTATTATTCTTCCATGAAGAAAACCCACCATACTAATGCCACAAGCAAACTGGGAAATTCGCTCTGTGGCCTATTTCTGCTGCCAGAGTCTCCACTGTTTCATTATTAGTTCCGGGATAATTAAGTTGGACAATAATTGACGCATTCTATAAAAACTGAAATAACTTTGTGGATAAGTACACTCTTCCATATTGATAGCAACTTTAATATCGTCTTTTATCTGCAAGAATAATTAGAGCATTTTTCACGTGATTGATGTTTATTGATACTACGAAATAGCAACTAGTCACCTAAAAAATTGAATCCGCATAAATAACTACAGAATTCTGTTTCAACAATGCTGAAAATTACAAAACAGATGCAGTCATAGAGTTAAAGAGCATAGGAAAGCCCTTCAGCCCAAGTCATTCATGCCAGCCAAGGGGCCTTCCTGAGTTTATCCCATTTCCCTGTGTTTGGCACATATTTCTCTACACATTTCCTACCCATGGATGCATCTAAATACTTTTTAAATGTTGTAATTGCATCTTGCTCTGCCACTTCTGACAGCTTATGCCATATGCCCAATACCATCCACGTGCAAAACTTCCCCAGTAGGTTTCCATTTTCCCAATCTTTCCCCTCCAACCTTAAACCTGTGCCTTCTAGCTTTAGATTCCCTTATCTACAGAAAAAGACTGTGACCATCCACATTATGTCTACCTCTCATGACTTTATAAACCTTCAAAAGGTCATCCCCCAGTTCCCTTCGCTCCGGGAAAAACCATCCCAGCCAATGTTCCCCCTAATTTGTAATGACAAGTGGATGCAAAAAATCTTCTGCTGTGCAATTTTTTGCCAGTGACAACAACAGGTGCACACTGAATAATTTCTTCAAAAAAAAAACAGTATAAATAAACCAATTCTAAAATCTGAAGACAAATCATTGCAAGCTCTGTGAGATCAACACCTTCTGCATCAAAAACCAGAAAAGGAAATGTGATTGTGTACAATCATGAAATATACTTAACATGCCAATGTGGTAGAGGGTGACCAGCTTTTGTGCGCACTAGGAGCAAAAGATGTGTATGTGTGTACAGACCTTAGAGGGAACATTAATCCCAGCCTATCCATCTCGCCTTATAACAGAGGCCCTCATGTCCCAGCAATATCCTTGACAACTTTATTCAGCACTTTCTCCAGTTTAAAAACATCCTTCCTGTATCTGGGTGAGAACCGCACACAATACTCTATGTGTGATTTCACCAATACCTTCTGCAGTTGTAACATATGCAATGCTTAACCAACAAATTAAAACAACATAAAAGTTCAAGTCAAATATTAATAAGAAGGCAGAACAATTGGCATAAACTTAACCCACCAATGGAAACTTCCATTAGCAAAGCTTTTGCAAGAACTTGAGTAAGATAAAAAAAACATTCAACTGCTCAAATATTCATTATAATCAGCACATAGAACAAAATCAAGTTTTTTTTTGCAGGCTGTGCAACTCCTATATAAAAGAAACTTAGAAAATCTCATTATAATTGCTAGAGCCCTGAAGTGCAAAAATTGGTACTAAACTGGTTCCTCTTATTTAAAATAGGTTTAATTAATCAAAAAACTAATTTTATTTGCATTAATTTTATTATATTTCTACTTTTTTCCTAGTTAAATTAACTTTGAGGTAACAGGAACATGCTACATAGAGCTATCTCAACTAAAAACAATCCTTGATGTTTTAAGTGAGCAAAGTAGCAATAAATTATGTAAGCCGAATCTCCAAGGTTTAAAAGCAGCACAGAAAGAGCAGTGTTAAAACTTCGAGCATTCCATTCTCCAGCATAATTACATTCTTCCTTTGTTCTTTTGGTCATCATTTAAAATACAAAATAGAATTGTTTCAAAATATTATGATCAATGACATCATAAATGTTGGCTACTTGTGGAAACTACCCAGTTTGCTTGTGACATCAGCAAACATTTAATCGCCTGAGGATGGATATTTAGCTCTTAAAAGTAATGCCTGTGAGACATTTATTGCTCAAAAATGCACTTACTACTGGAGCATTTTTTTAAATTTGTGCTGTATGACATTCATTGCCTTTAAAAGTGATGGGAGACAAAGACGATCAACAGGTTCAAAATGAAATTGGTGGGTGAGCGCGAACAAATTGAACTATTTGGGCTGCAGGAATAAAAGGAATGGGAATAACTGAATTCCTCCACGTGAACTTGACGGCTTCCCGTGCTGTAGTTACGCTACGATGCGGACTGCAGTAAGAGACTTACATGCTCGCTGTGCATCTTCAGCACCCATAATTGCTGAAATCCTAAATGTAAAAGCATCTGGGAATCAATATGATCTAAATAACTGGATACACGGTCGCATCTTGCAGCCAAAGGCTCCGAATCCATAGAGTTATAGAAAATTATAATTGTCGATTTAGGACAGTTGATCCTAGCGATTCTGCAGCTTCAGAAGAAAATCGGATTTTACTTCGCAGCTGTCACTGAAAACTACCTCTTTCCACTTGGTATCATCCTCCTCCTAAATAAGACATAGTAACAGCAATGTCCGCTATGGTACACCTAACCCACACATGAACTGAACATAACCGTTCTTATACGGCGATTTAGGAAGGAATCTCCCAGGCACAAGAAGCTACAATTCAGGCCATGCAGTCAGTTGATCAGAACGCAATGACAGGACACACGGTTTGACCGGTCAGACAGGGCCAGTACCTGCATTCTTCCGCCTCCGGGCTCTCCGTGTCCTGGAACCAGGTATCCTCGCTCCATGTCGACAACATGCCCTTCGCGGCCTCAACGCTCCCAGGACGTTGATGGCAGGTTCCTCCAAAAAATATCGGCCCCACCACCTTACTCGGAGGTCAAACACACACTTCCCAACACAGTAGCCCAAGGCCGGACCGGACCGGCCCTGCCCACAGACAGCAGGCGGACGACCGCAGCCCAACTCCCGGCCTCCCCTACGGCTCGCTCCCGCCTGACGTGACACGTCACTCCGCCCTGCCACGGCCACGCGCCGAAACCGGGAAGTCGGAGAGATTCAGCATGGCTCGCAGTAAATCCGGATCCGATCCTGCACAAAAAATATATAAGACAGCTTATATACATTGATTGTATGTCCATAAAGTGACTCTACGCACAGAAGTGTGTACATAAGGAAATGATAAAGTAGTAGTGGGGCAGTGAGTGGAGGTGTTGATCATAGAAACCCTACAGCACAATACAGGCCCTTCGGCCCACAAAGCTGTGCCGAACATGTCTCTACCTTCGAAAACACAAAGTATACTGCCGATGCTGTGTTGACCCCTACCTTAGAACTACCTAGGCTCTACCTCTATTTTTATAATCTCCATGTAGCCATCCAGGAGTCTCTTAAAAGAACCTTACTGCTTTGTGAAAGTAACTGTTTTAAGCCTGGTTGTCCTGGCGTGGACGCTGCCAGCCTTCTCCCTGATGGGGCTGGGGCAAACAATCTATAAGCAGGGTGGGTGGGATCCTCCTTAAAATTGCTGGGTCTCTGTCCGGCACCTTTCGATTTCTGTTGGGTGCCTCGGTAGCATAGCGGTTAGTGTGATGCTGTCATACCTCAGGTTCAGTGTTCAATTCAGGAGTCATCTGTAAGGAGTCGGTACATCCTCCCGGTGGGTTTTCCCCGCTTCTTCTGGTTTCTCCCCATGGTCCAAAGGGTAGGTTAATTGGTCATTGTAAACTGCACAGTGATTAGGCTCGAGTTAGATTGGAGTTGTTGAGTGTGGGAGGCAGTGCAGCTTGAAGGACCTACTCCACACTATTTCTAAATAAATATCTTTGATGGCGGGTAGGCTGGTGCAGAAGGTGGGTTAGACAGTTTTGACTACCCGTTATTAAGCTAACAATTTGTGCAGAAGGTCATCGTATACACACATTATTGGACTTTCTTCCATCATTTGGTACTGCAGTGTAGTTTCAGGACCAGGCAGTAATGCAGCACGTTAGGATGTTTCCTACTGCCCATCTGTAGAAGGACATGAGCATAGATATGCATAGTCCAACTCTCTTCAACCTCCTCAGAAAGTAAAGGGGTTCTCCTGAAGTAAAGTAAAGTTCTCCTGAAGTCAATAACCATCTCCTTTGTCTTGCTGACACTGGCATCAGGCCTCGAGCTCTTCCCCCTCCTCTCTGTAAGCTATCTCATTGTCAGTGATGAGCCCCGCCACTGTCATGTCATCTACGAACTTGACACTTCGTTGTTTGGCCATTCAGTCATGCCTGCGCACAACATACAGCAATGGACTCAGTACACAGACCTGGGGAACCCACGTTGAGGATGGTGGGGAGGGAGGAGCAGTTGTCCATCCTAACTATTTGAGGTCTGTTAGTTCAGAGGTCCAACACCCAGTTGTACACTGGTGTATTTACGAGGGGTGATTGATAAGTTCGTGGCCTAAGGTAAAAAAGGAGTCAATTGTAGAAAACCTAGCACATTCATTTTTCAACATAGTCCCCTCCTACATGTACACACTTAGTCCAGCAGTCGGGGACCATACCGATTTTGGACCTCCAGAAAGTGTCCACAGATGGGTGATTGATAAGTCTGTGGCCTAAGGTAGGAGATGAGTTATTAACTTCAAACTTTCTACATTATCACTCAAATTGAACTGCATGTGCTCGTAACAAGAGTGTCCTGGACCTCCAGGTGGTCCACAGCAGGAGTGATTGGTTTGTGGCCTAAGGTAGAAGGATATGAGTTATACAACTCTCATTACATGCATGTGCAGTTCAACTCTGAGTGAAAATGCAGAAAGTTTGAAGATAATAACATCTCCTTCTACCTTAGGCCACAAACTTATCAATCACCCCATGCTGTGGACCACTTCTGGAGGTTCAAGACGCCAACTTCTACAAAGAAGGGATCCGTATGCACCATGACCATTGGACTAAGTGTGTAAATGTAGGAAAAATAAATGTGTAAAATTGACCCCTTCTACCTTGGGCCACGAACTTATCAATCACCCCCTTATCGATCAAATAGTAGGAATTAGTTCACCAAGGGCTGTGGGTTAAGTGCTGAACTGAAATCCAGAAACAGTATTCAGACATAATGTAAGTGTTCTTGTTTTCTAGGTGTGTCCAGGCCAAGAGCATGCACCAACAAGAGGGAAGGCCTGTCTAGTTTTGACATTCTGTAACAATCAGGATAGAATTTTGAGTAGGGAAGTTGTGCGCCTTTAGAATTAGTTGCATAACATTGTTAGTCTCAAAGTTTCTTGGGAGAGTATATTAGTAAAAACAAAGCCATTAAATTGAATTTCAGAAAGGCAAAATTTGTGCAGATGTGGCAAAGACTTGAGAAGATAAACTGGAAGGAACTGCTTAACGCTGACTCAGTTCAGAAACAATGGGGTCATTTTAAAGAGGTAATACACATAGTGAAGGAAATTTAATTGACTTTACTACTTACGTCCTTCATATACACAAGGGTTAAAAATCTTTGTTACGTCTCCGTCTAAATGTGCAATGTGCAATTTATAATAATTTATAATAAATAGTATGTACAACCGAATAGTCAATATATCATAGAAATACAATTGTATCAGCATGAGTTAAGCAGCCTGATGGCCTGGTGGAAGGAGCTGTCCTGGAGCCTGCTGGTCCTGGCTTTTATGCTGTGGTATCATTTCCCGGATGGCAGCAGCTGGAACAGTTTGTAGTCGGAGTGACTCAGGTCCCCAATGATCCTTCAGGTCCTTGTTACTCACCTGTCTTTGTAAATGTCTTGAATAGTGGGAAATTCACATCTACAGATGTGCTGGGCTTTCCGCATCACTCTCTGCAGAGTCCTGTGATTGAAGGAAGTACAGTTCCCATACCATGCAGTGATGGAGCCAGTCAGGATGCTCTCAACTGTGCTCCTATAGGAAGTTCTCAGGATTTGGGGGCCCACACCAAACTTCTTCAACCATCCGAGGTGAAAGAGGCGCTGTTGTGCCTTTTTCACCACACAACTTGTACCATAGAACCATAGAACATTACAGCACAGAAACAGGCCTTTTGGCCCTTCTTGGCTGTGCCAAACCATTTTTCTGCCTAGTCCCACTGACCTGAACCTGGCCCATATCCCTCCAAACTCCTCTCATCCATATACCTGTCCAATTTTTTCTTAAATGTCAAAAGTGAGCCCGCATTCACCACTTCATCTGGCAGCTCAATCCACACTCCCACCACTCTCTGTGTGAAGAAGCCCCCCCAATGTTCCTTTTAAACTTTTCCCCCTTCACCCTTAACCCATGTCCTCTGGTTTTTTTCTCCCCTAGCCTCAGTGGAAAAAGCCTGCTTGCATTCACTCTATCTATACCCATCATAATTTTATACACCTCTATCAAATCTCCCCTCATTCTTCTACGCTCCAGGGAACGTACAGACCATGTGAGATCCTCAGAGATATTTATGCTGAGGAACTTAAAGCTGTTCACCCTCTCAGACCCACCCAGATCCATTGATGTCAATAGGGGTTAGCCTGTCTCCATTCCTCCTGTAGTCACAACCAGCTCCTTTGTTTTTGCAACAATTGAGGGAGAGGTTGTTTTCTTTTGATTACTTCTTCTCTGTATGCTGCCTCATTATTATTTGAGATTAGGCCAATCAGTGCAGTGTCATCAGTATGATACTCTCAGAGCAGCAGCATTTGTGGAGGTGGTGGCTCTCAGCACTTGCCTCTGTCCCACTTGCTCACGTTTTTTCTGCTCAAAAAACTCAACGAGTTTGTCTTTAAGTGCAGGGTACTTGGACTCAAGGTGCCGAAGCAGATTTGAGGGCTTCATTGCCTTATTAGACAGCTTGTCTCCACATATCACACACAGGCGGCTTGGAGCGCGTGAGTCACCGGTCGCATTAAAGCCATATTTTCTGTACGACCCATCGTATTTTCTGTTGAAGAAAGCTTTCTTTTTTTTTGCAGTCTTGGCCTCAGCTGCCTCTGCGTTATCATCATCATTAGGCCTTTTACGTCCCCTACCACCTCTTCCAAAGAAACTCTCAAGCAACGTTTGTTTTTTACTCGTTGAGTAGTTGAAGGTTAATGACCAACAGATGACCTCGTATGGGTAATGATCTCGCGTGCATAATGAACTCGCGTGCGTTCAAGTTCAACAGTGGGCGTGACAGGGAATGAGGAAAGGTGCAGCTGACTCATATTGTTTCATATCATTTCCTCACGGCCCAGTAGCACATGCTTTGCGGCCCAGTACTGGTCCGTGGCCCGGTGGTTGGAACCACTGGAAAAATTCACAAGTCGGGTCACGCTCTAAACCCATTATCTTCTAATCTTTTTAACACTTTCTTGTGATTTTCGAGATTAACTTTGTATCCTCACCGGTAACAATGATATCAATCAGGTAACATTAAGTATCTGGGCAGCCTTGCAGTACCTGGTCCATAGCTTTCTGGCAGAGTGTAGGTGCAGATGGTACTCCAAGAACAAGCCTATTATAATGATAAAGTCCTTTGTGAGTGTTTATGGTGAGAAACTCTTTGGACTCTTCTTCCATCTCCATCGAGAGGTAGGCCTCAGCTAAGTCCACTTTGCTGAAGTGCTTCCCTCTCGAAGGGTTTGGAAAGGTACCCTCTATCCAGGGCAAAAAACGTTGATCTATTTTCAGATGGCGACCTTAAGATGACCACTGATTCTGACATCCATCCTACTTCACTACTGGGACCACTGGCATTGCCCATGGGCTCCACTCAATCTTGGAAAGAATTCCTTCAGCCTCCATTGATAGAGCTCACTGGCTAATTTATCACAGAAGGTACAAGGAACTGGATGGGTTTCGTAAAAATTGGGTGTGGCATTTTCACTTAACACTTTTTTACCCTTTCAAATGCCATCTGCGCTTTCCAATGCCATCCTTAAATACTGGCAACATCCAGTACCTTTCTCAACTTGCTTTCAGTTGGCTCTATTGCAGGGAATGTGGATGGATCTCCAATCAAGTTTTTGTTGTCTCTGCCAATCATGACCCCACAATGTTGGACCTCCTGTTTTTAACACATACAAACCCAATATGGATTCTTGGTTGGTGGGTTTCACTGTTAAGAATGTTATTTCTACAGGAGTTATCTTTCTTCTCCAGTAAAAATGTATGATTTTTGCACAGTACTGTATTTTGTCAATGTGGAGCGGACAGTGAGTTTGTAAATTTGGTAGGAGCAAAGGATGTTGAGAATGGCAAGGGTGGAGTGCTGCTGGAAGGGTGGGAGGCAGGTGGCAGAGAAGGAGTGCTGGGGTGCGAGTGGCACAGGTGCAGACACACCCAGCCTTAAGACACCAGGCAAGTTAATTTGATTCCAGACAATTAGTTTATTCATCATTGCAGAAAGTCTCTCAGGTGTTTCTTGCTCCCTCCCTTTCCCTTTCCCTTCCCCTTTTCCTAACCATGATTCGCCTCTCCCTGCTTCCTTTCCACTCTCAGTCCACAATAGAGACTCATAATAGAATCAGGTTTATCATTACTCACACATGTCATGAAGTTTGTTTTCTTTGCTGCAGTAGCAGTACAGTGCAATACGTAAAATTATTGCATTACTATGCAAAAGTCTTAGGCACCCTAGCTATATACCGTACTGTGTATGTGTGCCTTAGATTTTTGCACAGTACTCTAAGTTTTAGTTGAATATCTGTAGGTGTGCCAAGGTTGAAATCTGTTCAACTTAGTTATAAATAATTTTTCAAATAATGAGAAAAAAGGATATTACTTTGAAACTATGCAAATGTCTTAGTTGAAAATTCTGAGAATCTTTTATACTTATTAATATTGAGCACTGAATCTGCCAATGACTTGTGAAGTCTTGTGTTCAATCTTCAGCACACAATTGATTGCTCATGCCTGGGGGAAGGGGGTGGGGGGAGTACACACTGTATTCTCATTCACCATAAAGTTACTGAGGAGTAAACAATACAGCGTGTATGTTTCATTTGCCGTCTCCCTTTACAGGTAGGAAAAGGAATACAGAAAATAATTGGAACTTTAAGCAAATCAGCACCTTCATGTTCTCAGAAAAACATTAAGGATATTTATGTCTTGTATAAATTCTGTATAATTCCTTGAGCTTTATGTTTGCTTGAAACTGCGAAAAAAGGCTGTTTTCACTCATGTGGCTTGTATGATTGAAGCTGCATGGAAAAGGTGCCGTAAGCAGCAGTGTAACTGTTTGGATGCATAGTATTGCTGATAACAGAAGATGATAACTTATTGGAATATTTTTACATTTTGTGGTATATTTTTGATAATTTAGGATTAAAATGAGATGTTCCTTTGGAATGACAAAAGGTCCCACTAGGAACTGTGTTTGAATCAAAGTATTTCTACTCTTAGAGCCACAGAATTGTAAAGAACAGAAAAAGAACTTACAGCCCACTGCATCTATGCTGACCTATACAAATCCTAGTGGCCTACATTAATCCCGTTCTACAGCTTTCTCATTCAAGCACCCGTCCAGATGTTTTTTGAATGTTGTTAGTGCTTCTTAGTTTACCATTCCCCCCACTGGCAGGTCATTCCAAATACCAACTGTGCCTTTTGCCTTTTATGAAACCTTCAGCTCTTAGGTCTCTGTTGAACCTCCTCCTTCTCACCTTAAAACCTATTCCCTCTAGTTTTAGATATTTTGATCATGGGAAACAGACTCTGGCTATGCCGCTCACAATTTTATATACCTCTATCAACAGTATAAATGGGAAAAGAATTGGACGATTTAATGCAAATCTCACTGCCAATTGTTATACAGTTAGCTGGATGTACTATCACGCTGGATGTAATTTGTGTGTGGAAAACTGCAGAAATGGAGGCTATTGAATTTATAGAGAACCCTACTCTTCTGTTTTTGAGGAAAGCCAAAAAGGAGGTTCTATGGGACATTGCTAAAAAATGGAAACTTTCCAGAATACACAGGAGTATGACAAAGGCAGGAATTTGGAGGAAAATAGCTGAATATTGTGTTGGGAAAGAGTTACTTGAGGAAGAGTCACTACAGGAGTTTCTGACAGGTGATGAGGAGACCCTGTTATGACTAGAACAATTAAGAATGGAGAGTCTTAAGTTCAAGGCTGCAGAGGCAGAGAAACAGAGGGAGTTTGAGAGGGAGATGCGGTGTCAAGAGGGTCAAGTGTCAGGCCGTGGAGGCGAGAGGGGTGTATCAATTAATGTCAGTCAGGAAATTAAGTTGGTATCTCCGTTTGCTGAAGGAGACGTTGATAAGTACTTCCTACATTTTGAGAAAGTGGCTCAGAACAGGAAGTGGCCGAGGGAGAACTGTGCAGTTTTGCTGCAAAGTGTGTTAAAAGGGAAGGCGCAGCAAGCATATTATGCCTTGTCTGTGACTGAGTTGACTAATTATGATGCTGTAAAGGAGGCTGTGCTTAAGGTCTATGAAATGGTGCCAGAAGCGTACCAACAGAAGTTTCGGGGTTTGAGAAAGTCTGGGAACCAGACATGTATCGAGTTTGCCCCTGAAAAGGAGAGGTACTTTGATAGGTGGTGTGCCTCGAAAGAGGTAGATGAGGACTACCATAAAGTGAGACAGCTGATGCTGATCGAGGATCGAGGAAGAGTGTGTCCCTAGTGAGATACGAACATACTTAGAAGAGAGAGTTTGAGACTCTTTCCGCTGACGTTAGGTTAGCGGATGAGTTTGCCCTGACTCACAAGATTAAGTTTTTCCCAAGCAAGGGTTATCAGAAGAATTACTGGTGAGAATATGAAGAGGGTAAGGGGTACATGTAGAAGGGGTGGGCGGGGGGTAAATGTAGCAAAATATGGAGATGATACATCACTGGGGAAGTGTAGGAGGACATGGAAGAGGTAGCTAAAATAAGATGCCAGACAGCATGTGGCAACCACAAAGAGGAACTTGCGACCACAAGACAATGTGTTCGGCAAAGTATTTTGAGCTATATACCTATTTCAAGTGTTTCACTTGCATCCATACCCATTCCAAGTATTACGCTTGCATCTATGCTTATTCTGAGTATTTCACGTGCTTAGCTATGCAATAGCCAATCAATTGATGAACTTGAATTGGTAACCATATTTGTGAATGTAGTACCCTGCTTTTGGGTATAAGTATGACCTTTGTAAACCCACAAATTGGGAGTTGGCTACCTTATGCCCAAAGTGCGTGGGGCTGCGAACTCCTCTCTGAATAAAAACTGTTTCAGAGGTAATTTCGTGTCTCTGGTGTTTTTCCTCAACTGAGCAGGTTAATAATTTCAGGTTGACAATTTGGCGAGCCGAGCCAGGAGCCAAACAGTTGGCAGTCCAGGATCCGGTGTAAGAGATCAGCGGGCAGGTACGAGCGGGTTGAGACGGAAGGGCCCTCCAAGAGATTTTTCTCGGTCTCTCTCTCCCTCTCTGACTCCTCGTTCCAACTCCTTCAGCTCTGGCTGACCATCTTACGGCCTCCACTGACAAAACGGAGAACCTCAGTTGGGAGACACGGATAACAGGTAAGAATTGCATAGAGTTTGGGGTTCGAGTCCCCTCATTTAAGAAGTTGGGGTTAGAGGCCCCTGGTTTAAGAGTTTGGGGTTCGGGTCCCCTGGTCTAG
Organism: Hypanus sabinus; assembly: GCF_030144855.1. NCBI lineage: Eukaryota > Metazoa > Chordata > Chondrichthyes > Myliobatiformes > Dasyatidae > Hypanus > Hypanus sabinus. Next base: position 39,429,767 of record NC_082707.1, read on the forward strand.
GAAGCGGGGTTAGAGTCCCTGCATAGAGTTTGGGGTTCGAGTCCCCTGGTTTAAGAATTTGGGGTTAGAGGCCCTGCATTGAGTTTGGGGTTCGAGTCCCCTGGTTTAAGTTGGGGTTAGAGGCCCTGCATAGAGTTTGGGGTTCGAGTCCCCTGGTTTAAGAAGTTGGGGTTAGAGGCTCTGCATAGAGTTTGGGGTTCGAGTCCCCTGGTTTAAGAAGTTGGGGTTAGAGGCCCTGCATAGAGTTTGGGGTTCGAGTTCCCTGGTTTAAGAAGTTGGGGTTAGAGGCCCTGCATAGAGTTTGGGGTTCAAGTCCCCTGGTTTAAGAAGTTGGGGTTAGAGGCTCTGCATAGAGTTTGGGGTTCGAGTCCCCTGGTTTAGGAAGCAGGGTTAGAGGCCCTGCATAGAGTTTGGGGTTCGAGTCCCCTGGTTTAGGAAGCGGGGTTAGAGTCCCTGCATGAGGTTTGGGGTTCGAGTCCCCTGGTTTAAGAAGTTGGGGTTAGAGGCCCTGCATAGAGTTTGGGGTTCGAGTCCCCTGGTTTAAGAAGTTGGGGTTAGAGGCTCTGCATTGAGTTTGGGGTTCGAGTCCCCTGGTTTAAGAAGTTGGGGTTAGAGGCCCTGCATAGAGTTTGGGGTTCGAGTCCCCTGGTTTAGGAAGCTGGGTTAGAGTCCCTGCGTGGGGTTTGGGGTTGGAAGCTCCAGAGCAATACATACTTAATTTGATTAAGGTCTGGTCCCAACATCTAACTGAAACCGCATCCTGCCTTAGACTGGTTGTTAAGAGCAGAAATCTGCCACACGATGGTCAGGAAACTGAAGTGGATGCGAGAGTAAGTTACCAAAATGGGCCAGACTCTGGATAAATCGGGACCAAATACACCGTTATGGAAAATGTGTAAAGAATTCCCTGAAAACAAGACAGACTTACGGAGACTGAGCGTGTGGATGAATAAGGAGTTGGGGAATGAATTTTGGCCATTGGGGGAACCTGGGATCTTGAGAAGTGTAAGCGAGCAGAGGGACAGGTGTGGCGACAGAATGTCTCACAGAAATGGAAAGATCTAATTACGCGTGGTATACCATGACCAGTAGACTTAATGAGCGCTCCCGCCAGACCTCCTGGGAGGTGAACGCAAAAAATAGAAAAATACCCATCAATGATAGTAACGGAAAACCCAGGGGCTGGCCGGTACTGAAGGCCTTATGTGAAATCTATGATGAACAGCGTAGGATTGATGATCATTATGTAAAACTTGGTGATAAAAGGCCGACGCCGGATATGACTGGGCTGCAGACCCTATTTGACCCTAATGAGGACACTGAGGAGGAGGAGGAGGAGCAGGTCCCTTCGCCTGCGGGGGCTGCGGATCCCATCCCACCTGTACCTTCGGAACCTTCCGCTCCCCCTGTGCCTTGACCCATGACCTCATGCACTCCCGACCCCAAGCCCACGGTTCACCAACCCCATTGCGGCCTGTACCCGAGCTAAAACCAGGAAAGGGGACACACAAGGTACTAAAGCTGCAACTCCTAAGAACTGCATGTCTCGTAAATGGACTGCAGGACGGAACCTCTATGTGGGTGACGGCCCATTGATAGACCCCCAGGGACGAGTTTGACCCTGACTCAGACTTTACCACCTCCAGTGTTGATACTGACCCCGAGGATAATCCTGACGCAGCCCTTGCTCGAAAGTACCCTGATTGGTACTCCACCAAAGATCCAGGTAGATCCAAGCCCCCCCCCCGCCCCCGCCCCCAACAGATGCCAACGTGAGAGGTCCCTAACCCTCGTCACAATCCAGCCCAGGCTGAGGATGCTGTGCAAAATCCCTTGACGGTTTCTGTGTATACCCCCTGGAAGCCCAATGAAATGCTGGTAGTGATGCAGGGCGCTCCGGACAGAAAGCAGAAACCAGAGGAGTTTATTGAATATTTGCTGAGTACTATTAAGATCTACAGGGCGACCCCAAGGGATCTTTTTAGTTTCCCTGCATCAACCAGTGACGGTCTACTCTTCCCATGCGATAACTGCCCTTCTAACCTTGCACAGACTCAACATCTCACTCAGGCCAGACTCAGCCGCTACAAGATTGCTCTTATCCATAATCCGTCGCTGACGTTCGTCTATTGTACCACACTTAACCCTGCTACCTTTGTGGATCACTCGCCCGACCTTCTATCCGAGCCTCCCCACTCCTGCGTAGACCAAAACCACTTCCTCATTTCCCCGCGGCCAGACCTCCAGGACATTCAGTTCGACAATCCGGACCTGATACTTTTTGTGGACAGCTCGTCCTCTGTCTCCCCGGACGGTGTCCGGCAATCAGGTTATGCCATTGTGACCCCACACACCACCTTGGAGGCGGCAGCCTTCCACCCACCAGTCTCGGTATAACAGGCTGAGCTTTTCGCCCTCATGCATCCTCGCCTCGGGTCAGACAGCCAATACTTACACAGATTCACGCTAAGCATTTGGGGTCGCTCACGATTTTGACACACTATGGGCGCAGCGGGGCTTCCAAACGTCAGCTGGCAAAAGCATTGCCAACGGCAATTTGCTCAAAGCCATCCAGCTCCCCGGTAAGCTTGCTATTGACAGCACTCTGTAAGTTGGGGGAGGGGGGAAATCACAGTAATTTTAAATAAAAAAAAAGCTTGCTATTATAAAATGTGCCACCCACTTATCCGATGACTCTCCCGTTAGTAAAGGCAATGCCAGGGCAGACCTGGCAGCCAAGCGAGCCTCCTCCTCTAAAACAATAACTGTGGATTCGGCCCCACGCCTTCTGCCGGTTGAAAGCCCAGGCATATCCGACATCGCGCGATTACAGGGGGACGCCACTGCAACAGAAATTGATGTTTGGAAGAAACATGGTTGTATTATTAATAACGCAACGGGCCTCTGGCAGAGCCCAGCAGGTCAGACTTGTATTCCTGATAATCTCCTGCCTGCCCTGGTCGACCGCCTCCACTCTGACACCCACCTCGGCAAGGAGGGAATATGTATGTTGTTATTAAAAACATGGTGGTCCCCTAGTTTAAATGATGCAGCGGAGAGACGGGCAAGGGGTTGCTTAATTTGCCATAAAGTAAACCCGGATAAATCTATTGGATGTGATAAAGGGTGCACCCCAACCCCAGCAGGACCATTTGACACATTACAAATGGACTTTATTGAGTTACCTAAGGTGAATTGTTATAAGTACTGTTTACTTATAATTGACGTCTTCAGGCTGCCACGGTAGTGCGGATGCTGCTGAAAGAAGTTATTCCTCGTTTTGGTATCCCACAAAGACTCTCATCTGATAACAGTCTGCACTTCACTGAGACAGTAAACAAAGAACTCTGCGAAATATTAAAGATTGAACAACAATTCCACTCTGCCTATCACCCCCGAGCCGCAGGAATCGTGGAACGTGCAAACGGCACCCTGAAGGATAAACTAACTAAATTGACCCTTGAAACAGGACTAAATTGGCTTAAAGTCCTTCCCCTGGCACTGTATCACATGCACGTTACAACTCAAACCGGTACCGGGCTAACTGCTGCTGAAACCATGGGGCAGTGACCAAAACCCCCCCCCCCCCCGCCAATACAAGTAGATCTACAAATGATGGGCGAGGAATTGCAGTGTTACCTCAAGCATTTAACTTTGTCTCTTAAGTTTCTACACACTCAGGTGAAGGAAGCCTCAAGACCTGTTCCTGACAGAGAAGGCGAGTGGCAGGGAGCAGAACCAGGAGATTGGGTGTTAATAAGGAACTGGGCTCGACCCAAGCTGGAACCCCGGTGGAAAGGACCGTACTAGGACCTCCTGCAGACCCCCTCTGCTGTCAAGGTGAAGGGACAAGAACGTTGGATTCATCTGAGCGACTGCAAGCGCTGGACCCCAGACCGCTAGAAACTACAGATAAATGAAGGGACTGATAAACGGACTTGATTGGACTGTCGTGTGTTTAAATTCCTTTTTCCTTGTGGTGCCACATCCTTGAAACTGCACTCTGGTAATGGAAGGTAGGATGCTGTTGGTTATCTATATTCTTTTAGCGATAGTAGGGTATAGGGCAAAGGTCGAGAGACGGGTCTATCGATGCCACGGGGAAGAACAGTAGAGTATACCACCTTTGCAGCCAGGATGTCCTGGTCTGCAACGATGATGAAGGCCAGTTGGGGAAATGGAATGTAACCAGGGTTAATTATTGTACTGGGAGACTTACACACCCGGACCGTCAACTGGTCCTAGGCGAAAGGAACTATTGAACCCCTCCCTGTGGGGACCAGAATTGCAGGTTTGACTTTACTTGCAAGAGAAATCGGGCACAGGGTCGATTAAGGGGCCTGTTACACAAGGGGAAGTGTTTGCGGGAAGCTCTGGACGAGGAAGGCGGAAAAGGGATTGGAGTTTCCCCAAAGGCCCCACCCTTGGAAGACCTCCCTCAGGGTTTATCAGTGAGAACTATTTCCAAAACGTGCAGAAACGACTGTATGGAACCACGACCATCGTTTGCTATCCCCACCCCGCTGGTGTCTCCTCGCTCTTTACCATTTTCCCACACAGGGATTGTGCGGATCAACTCTTCCGATGTGCCCCCGCCAGCGAAACATTGCCCGAGGGAAAGAGGGTGGAACTCACCTATGACTCTTCCACGGCCCCTGTCGCGGACTGCCTATTTCCCCCGTCCATCAGTAAACGGTCAAATCGACTCCTCCCGCGGATGAAAGAAGATTTCTGGTGGGAGGGGAATCCCAAGCCCCCGAAGGGTGACTGAGTATATGAGAACTGCTACTTCGGAACAGGGTGGGGATGTTCAGACGTGAATGTCTCGAATGACGTCACCTGCCTCTCCAAGCCCTGTAGGGAAAGGGAGTGTCACCCCACCAAGGACCCCTTAGGGATCTCTTGCTCTTGCCATGAGACAAGTGCCAGTCCCTGGCCCAGGGGGTGCAACTTCTTTGTGGGGAGGGGAACCACACCCAACTCCGGGTCAATGATCATGTATTCCTACGACCTGAATATCATAGGGGTACCAAACGAGTGTACGCCTCTGCCGGTATAGGAGAATGGAGTGATGCCATACACCTAAAGGGTAAGGGTTGCACTGAGACTATGTATACCCTCCATTGCTATAACGGCATTGCCACCAACTTCCTGGAGTACCCATTCCCTTCCTCGGTGGCCTATGGCACCTTCCTCCCCACGGCGGTCCCTTGCCCTGGGTCTTGGGGCCCCCGTCCCGCCCGTCTGGGAGGTACAAGAGAGAGGTCTCCTAAGAATTTTGTGCAGATTACCAAGTCCTGACCACCCTAACCGCAGGTCAGGTGGCCGGATACGGGGCAGCTGGCTTTTTCTCTTTGGGAGCATCAGGAGCCACTATGGCGGCCCACAATCTGAACTATCTGGCCTGTGGTCTCATGAGCCTTGGGAACGCCAGCAGGGGAGCATTAAGACTCATAACTGACAGCCTTAACCAACTGAGGCTCTTCTCCATGCAAAACCGCTATACACTTGATTACCTCCTTGCCAGGGAGGGTGGGCTCTGCTAACGTAAAGGACAAATGCATAATGGGGCTAGACGATGCTACTGCCAACATAACGCAGTATATGAACAAAACAGATGAACAGTTAGGATCCATTAAGGAAGGAACAGGTTGGGCAGGATGGGGGGTACTGGGGACTAAGTGCATGGAGGGACTGGTTGATCAATGGGCTGACAGCTATTATAGGGATTTTTGTCTGTATCGCCATTGTCAAATGTGTCCTGAACACATGATGGCCTTGTTAGGGGACCTGCTGCCGGCTAAGCCACTGATGGTAGTATGAGCAACGTCAAGGCCACCGAGCTCCTCGAAACTGCACCAGAGGATTTTCACGATATTGATGAGTGATCATTTCATGATCACAGGAGGGAATGAGGGTAAGGGGTATTTGTAGAAGGGGTGGGCGAGGGGTAAGTGTAGCAAAATATGTAGACAGGGCCAGGGAGAGGATACGTCATTGGGGAAGTGTAGGAGGACAGGGAAGAGGTAACTAAAATAAGATGCCAGACAGCATGTGGCAACCACAAAGAGGAACCTTGCGACCACAAGACAATGTGTTCGGCAAAGTATTTTGAGCTATATACCTATTTCGAGAGTTTTGCTTGCGTCCATACCTATTCCAAGTATTACGCTTGCGTCTATGCTTATTCCGAGTATTTCACGTGCTTAGCTATGCAATAGCCAATCAATTGATGAATTTGAATCGGTAACCATATTTGTGAATGTAGTACCCTGCTTTTGGGTATACGTATGACCTTTGTAAACTGACAAATTGGGAGTTGGCTACCTTACGCCCGAAGTGCGTGGGGCTGCGAACTCCTCTCTGAATAAAAACCGTTTCAGCGGTAATTTCGTGTCTCTGGTGTTTTTCCTCAACTGAGCAGGTTAATAATTTCAGGTTGGCACCGGGATAATCCGCCGAGTAACACAGGAAACAAGGCAGGAGCTAGTGACAGAGGTAAAGAGGAGGGCAGAGTTCAGGGTATCACTGATGTACCCATTCCAACGGGTAAGAGAGCCTTGAGAAGGTTTTCAGGTATGGTAGGGTATTACCGAAAATTTTGCAAGAACTTTGTGGATATTGCCCTTCCACTGACAAAACTGTTGAGAAAGAGTGAACGATTTGTGTGGGATGAGTGTTGCCAAAAGGCATTCAAACGGTTAAAGTGTATCTTGTGTCACCATCCAGTGCTAAAGGCACTAAGCTGTTCTCCCTAGCGATGGATGCTAGCGATGAAGCTGCAGGGGGGAAGATGATGGTATTGAACATCCAGTGGCATACTTTTCCAAAAAGTTTAATGTGCACCAGAAAAATTACTCAACGATAGAAAAAGAATTGCTGTCCGTCATTTTTGCATTATAACATTTTGAGGTTTACATCAATGCCGCACAAAAGCCGTTAGTGGTGTACACTGACCACAACCCTTTGGAGTTTTTAGATAAGATTAAAGATCGAAATTGGCGTGTATTAAACTGGAGCCCGTGTTTACAGCAGTTTGATATCGAGATAAGACATTTAAGGGGTACGGACAATGTGACAATGTGTGTAAATGCTAAATGTATGTTTTGTGAGGTAGAATGTAGTGCTTGGTGTGTAGAATCTGTGAGTGAGCAAAATTTTGCTCAAAGATCAAAATTTTCCCAAAAGGGGGAATGTGTCACTCAAGTGAGAAACTGCTAGAAAATTCAGCAGTCTAATGAACAAGGAGGCAATTAAAAGGGAGAGAGGACTCTGACTTGGTTTTGATAACACTTTTAATTGTGACCTTGAGAGAGAGAGAGCGACACAAGCTGGGAAGTCACCATGGTAACAGCTCAGAGTGGTTGAGCTAACGGACAGCTAGAATTTCAAATGGATTATAAAAAGTTGAGGCTTTTGGTCTGATAACGGCAGAGGAGACACGACACGGGAGAAGTGCGGAAGCTACCCGAGAAACCACTGGTGGAGTTTAAGACCACGACGAGTGTGGAGGCCACAGACCGATTAATTTCGACCCATGATTACCAGTGTGGGTAAGAGTTTGCTTGTAGGGGTCTGCTGGTGGTGAAACTGTGCCTTGGGTTAGTAGACCGTTCCCTAGAAGGGGCTCTGTCCATCTGTGTGGGGTTCACACAAAGTGACTAACGACTTCGGAAGCAAGAACAACTAAAGCTGCCAACGTAAACAACAACTCAATTAACTCTCTCTCTCCATCAATTCAACTCGACGCAACACAAAGTGAACTGAACTGCTTAAACTTACCTGACAGCGTAAGACTGATATCTACGTCTAGGACTATTATCTTTGTATCCACACACACACATTTACAGATCTATATATATATGTATAAAAGTTATATAATATTATATCTATATATAAAAATAGTTTATAACCTGTATCATATTATCCAGTTTTAATGATATTAATTTGCAGTAGTAATAAATATAGTCTTCATTTATAGTAAACCAGACTCCAGGTAGACCTCGTCCGAGGATACCATCAAATCCCGATGCATCCTGACGACGTCCCCAAAACGGCTCTCATCACCCCGTTTGGCCTTTTCGAGTTCCTCCGCATGCCGTTCAGCCTGAAGAATGCCGCACAGACGTTCCAGCGGTTAATGGACGCGGTGGGACGTGACCTGGACTTTGCATTCATCTATTTGGACGACACCTCATAGCCAGCAGCAGTCGTCAGGAGCATCTGTCCCACCTCCGTCAACTCTGTGCCCGACTGAGTGAGTACGGTCTTACAATCAACCCTGCCAAATGCCAGTTCGGACTTGATACCATTGACTTCCTGGGCCACAGGATTACTAAAGTCGGGGCAACCCCTCTGCCCGCTAAGGTAGATGCGGTCCGCCACTTCCCCCGACCCACCACGATCAAAGGCCTTCAGGAATTCGTAGGTATGGTCAATTTCTACCACCGCTTCCTCCCTTCAGCTGCCCGGATCATGCGCCCCCTGTTCGCCCTGATGTCGGGTCCGAGCAAGGACATTACTTGGGACGAGGAGTCTGCCACTCCTTTCTTTCAAACGAAGGAAGCTTTGGCGAACGCCACAATGCTAGTACATCCCAGAATGGACTCCCCTACTGCCCTCACAGTGGACGCATCTAACACGGCAGTCAGTGGGGTGCTGGAGCAACTCATCGCAGGTCGCTGGCAACCCCTGGCGTTTTTCAGCAAACACCTGCGGCCACCCGAGCTCAAGTACAGTGCTTTCGACCGGGAACTGTTGGCGCTCTATCTGGCAATCCGGCATTTCAGGTACTTCCTAGAAGGTCGGCCCTTCACCGCGTTCACGGACCACAAACCGCTTACCTTTGCGTTTACGAAAGCGTCTGACCCCTGGTCATCCCACCAGCAACGCCACCTGTCCTACATCTCTGAATACACGACGGATGTCCGGCATGTCTCGGGTAAGGACAATGTTGTGGCGGATGCGCTCTCTCGCCCTACCGTTCATGCCCTTTCCCAAGGGGTAGACTTTGAGGCACTGGCAGAGGCGCAGCAGGCGGATGAGGAGATTCCGAGTTACAGAACCACAGTCTCCGGTTTGCAGCTCCAAGACCTCCCCGTAGGCCCGGGTGAGAGGACCCTACTCTTGACGTCGCCACTGGCCAGCCCCGTCCCGTCATCCCGACAGCCTGGCGGCGCCGTGTTTTCGACTCCATTCATAACTTGGCCCATCCCTCCATCCGGACAACTGTCCGGATGGTTTCCAGCGGGTTCGTTTGGCACGGACTCCGCAAACAGGTCAGTGAATGGGCCAAAACGTGCATGCACTGCCAGACAGCCAAGGTGCAGCGGCACACCAAAGCCCCACCGCAGCAGTTCCATCCCGCCCACCGGCGTTTCGACCACATTCATGTGGATATCGTGGGCCCCCTGCCAGTGTCGCGCGGAGCGCGGCTCCTCCTGACTATCGTGGATCGGTTCACAAGATGGTCAGAGGTGGTCCCGCTCACCGACACCACCTCCGAATCTTGCGCCCGAGCCCTGATCACCACCTGGATATCTCGCTTTGGTGTACCGACCCACATTACCTCCGACAGAGGCGCCCAGTTCACCTCCAGCCTGTGGTCAGCTATGGCCAGCCTTTTGGGGACTCAGCTGCACCACACAACTGCCTATCACCCACAGTCGAACGGGCTAGTGGAGTGTTTCCACCGACACCTGAAGTCGGCCCTCATGGCCCGCCTGCGAGGAGCCAACTGGGCGGACGAGCTTCCCTGGGTCCTACTCGGCATCCGCACAGCGCCCAAGGACGACCTGCACGCCTCAACGGCCGAGTTGGTATACGGCGCGCCCCTGGTCGTCCCCGGGGAGTTCCTACCAGCCCCACGGGGGCAAGAGGAAGATCCCGCAGCAGTCTTGGGCAGACTACGCAAGAAGCTCAGTAACCTGGCCCCCATACCCACTTCACAGCACGGGTGGAACCCAACCTGCGTACCCAAAGACCTGCAGAACTGTAAGTTTGTGTTTGTACGAAGGGGCAGGCATCGGCCACCGCTGCAGCGGCCATACGAGGGGCCGTTTATGGTGCTCCGGAACAACAGGTCCACGTTCGTGCTGGACGTTGGGGGGAAAAAGGAGGTTTTCACGGTGGACCGCCTCAAACCGGCCCATGTGGACCTGGCGCAACCGGCCAAGTTTCCAGCACCTCGGCGCAGAGGCCGACCTCCCAAGCAGGTTCTGGCCCAGACTGTGGACATTGGGGGGTGTATCGCCGGTTCTGGGGGGGGGGGGGTTATGTGGCGACCCATTTCCTGGCACATCCGAACCGGCTCACAATTAGATAGCCCCTAGGGGTTTGCGAGCACAGAGCTTTGGAGCCTCTGCGCCATGGGGGGCAGGTTGAGGGAGGCTTAAAAGTGAGGCTGAGGATTTTGAATAAAGTTTTTTTCCTTCGACTGCAGTTACCGACTCCGTGTCGTAATTTTAGCGCTGCGTGTAGCACACCGCTACAATAGTACATACTGCAGTTTATCTTGATTCACCATAAAGTTACTGAGCAGTAAACAGTACAGCATGAATGTTCCATTTGCCATCTCCCTTTTTCAAGGGCTTCAGTTCAGTATCATTGAAATACCATTCAGACTCATTTTGTGGAATGACTGATACAGCCGAGCCAGTGTCCAGTTCCAGTTTAATTTGCCATCCATATCTGGTGTAAGCCACTTGTCTCTTGTTGGTTTTCACATTCAAGTCTGGTGACCCTTACACTATTTTTAGATTTCTCATCAACAGCATGCTGATTAGTGCTCTCCTTGCAATGGCACCTTGACATTTTATCTTCTGTCTCTTTCCTACACAGTCCATTTATTTGTGTCTGCCCGACATGCTCCTTCATGGACTTACTTTCAAGGACTGTTCATCTCATGTTCTCGATATTTATTGTATATTAATTTATTAATATTATTTCTTTCTTTTTGTATTTGCACAGCTTGTTGTCTTTTGCACAGTGGTTGAACACTCGTGTGGTCTTTCATTGATTCTGTTAATGCTATTCTGCAGATTTATTGAGTATGTTTGCAGAAAATGAATCTCAGGGTGTACATGGTGACATATATGGACTTTGATAATAAATTTACTTTGTTGCATTTTCTGTAAATTTCACTTTTAAGCCTGCATTACATGTGAGCCCCTACCACAATGGTAACACAATTTGTTTAGCCAGGCAGGTTTCTGTTTAGACTTTGTAATTTTGTTCACGGCTCACTGTCATTCCTGACTGTAACTCAAATGCGTCCATGGCTTATGTTTCCATTTCAACTATTCTTTTAAATGTGAGTTGTGCTTCAGTTAGAAGCCATTTTTGAATGTGATCTTGTAAACTTCCACAAATTAAATAATCTCTCAGTGCATCAAGCCCAACAATGAATTGACAATGCTTGGACAATTTCTTCAATTTAGCCATGCAAGCTGAAATGGACTCCCCTTCCTTTTGATTCTGCTATGAAATCTAAAGTGTTATGCAATCAACAATGGTTTTTGTTTAAAATGTTCCCACATTATGTTCACAGTATCAGCAGGCTCATTTCAGCTGGTTTGGTTGGAGCAGTTAAACTTCTAAGCAAACGTTCCTACCTATTGCACTCGGAATCACCAGCATTTCTTTTTCATTGGCTATTACATTTACTTCAAAATAATGCTCTATTTGTTCAGTATACATTATCCAGTTATCTGTTGTGTAATCAAATGTGTCTATTTCTCCAATATAGCAAGCCATTTCTGCTTTTTAAAAAAATTATTACTACTAGCACCTGGTACTCACTGGTTATGAACCCATGGCTATACTCATTACATGTTAATTTAATCTATTTTTTGCCTTTTTTTTTTAAACTTGAATGTCTCTCTCCCCTTCTGAAGAAAAATGTGCTGCACTTCAACAGGTCTCAGGTTCGACTTAAAACTTCATCATCACTGTTATGTTTTGTAACTCCAGAAACTAATTGAAAGAACAACACAGGAACCGGGATACTTGTTTGTTTATTTTTTTTTCTTAGTGAGGTGCTCACATATGATATGATGGTGGAATGATGTATGCTATTCACATACTTCTTACATATAACCCATAATAAATTATGTAAACAAACCACTTAATCAAACAATATATTTGATCTGCAATACATCTGCAGCTTGCTACCACCCACACTGGACCCCTTACAATTTGCCTACCAACACAACCGATCAACAGATGACGCGATAGCCAAGCTCCACACACCAACCTCACCTCTGCCCCTCAACACAGATGCCCCTCAGGGCTGTGTCCTAAGCCCCCTCCTTCACTCTCTGTATACCCATGACTGTGTCACCACCACAACCCCAATCTGCTAATTAAATTTGCTGATTATACTACACTGATTGGCCTAATCTCAACTAATAATGAGGCAGCCTACAGAGAAGAAGTCTTCACCCTGACACTGTGGTGTCAAGAAAACAACCTCAATGTCACAAAAACAGAGGAGCTGTTTGTGGACTACAGGAGGAATGGAGATGGGCTAACCCCTATTGACATCAATGGATCTGGGGTTGAGAGGGTAAATAGCTTTAAGTGCCTCAGCATAAATATTGCCGAGGATCTTGCATGGTCTGTACATACTGGTTGTGTGGTGGAAAAGCACAACAGCGCCTCTTCCACCTCAGATGGTTGAAGACATCTGGTATGGGCTCCCAAATCCTAAGAACTTTCTACAGGGGCACAATTGAGAGCATCCCGACTGGCTGCATCACTGCCCGGTATGGAAACTGTACCTTCCTTAATCGCAGAACTCTGCAGAGAGTGGTGCGGACAACCCAGTGCATCTGTAAACGTGAACTTCCCACTATTCAGGACATTTACTAAGATGGGTGTGTAAAAAAGCCCCGAAGGATCATTGGGGACCCAAGTTACCCCAACCACAAACTTCCAGCTGCTACCATCTGGGAAATGGTACCGCAGCATAAAAGTCAGGATCGACGGGCTTCAGGACAACTTCTTCCACCAGGTCATCAGATTGATTAATTCATGCTGCCATAACTGGTATTTCTATGTTATATTGTTATACATACTATTTATTACAAATTACTGTAAATTGCACATTTAGACAGATGTAACATAAAGATTTCTACTCTTGTATATGAAGGGTTTAAGTAATAAAGTCAATTCAATATTCCTCAAATATTATGAACTACAGGTGGGGGATGAAGTGAGAAGGTGGCAGGTGATAGATGGAAAAAGTATTGCTACATGAAGACAAAGATGAGAGTGGACTGTTGCAGAAAAGGAAGGAGGGGGCACAAAGGATTGTGATAGGCAGGTGAAGAGAAAGGGCAAGAGGGGGAGCCAGGATCAGGAAGGGAAAAGAGAGATGATTCACCAGATTCATTTTCCTGGGATTGAAGTTTATGTATGATCATAATGTACACCAGGACTATGCTGAGATTTGAGAGAATTAGAAGTGATCACATTCAAAATTCCAAAACATATCCTGTTATTGATATATGGTTTATATTCCCTTGTCTAGGCTGTTTGAAACCAGGAATTACAATCTCAAAATAAGAGTTTAGTATTCAGTAATGAAATGAGAAGTGATGTCTGCAACCAATTCATTGTTAATCATTGTAATTGCAGCCAGGAGGGCTGAGAGGTTCAAGCTTTTTGAAAGAGAATAGTATTGAATATACTCTTATTTCTTTGTATCATCTGGCTTCAAATGAACCAGCCAAGAGATAGATAAAATAATTACAAAATCCAACCAGCCTCCACATTCAAACATCTTCCTTTGCACTGTCCCTTCATGACTCTCAGGTATTGGTGATTTGCTCTGCCTACCACTCCACGTCTTGGGCATTTGTCCATGCAATATTCCGTCTGGGTAGATTCCAACGCGATGGCTTGAACATCGATTTCTCGAATTTCCGGTAATTACCCCACTCTCTCCTTCACCCATTCCCCATTCCTTTTTACTCTCTCATCTCCTTACCGGCCCATCACCTCTCTTTGGTGCCCCTCCTTTTTCTGACTTCTATGCTTTCCAATCAGATTCCCCCTTCTCCACCCCTTCATCTTTCACCAACTACTTAGCCCTCCCCCTCTTCCGGTTTCACCTATCATCAGTATCACCTCCACACTCCCGGTTTTTCCAGCAATTAGAGTGCGTTGCTTTGGATTTCCATCGTCCTCAGATTTTCTCGTGTTTGTGAAACCATTTCTGTTATTGTATTTAATATTTGAATAATCTTTTTTTATATATACTGTTTAGTTCAGTATTTTCGTTTAAATAATTCATTACGGGTTCTATAAAGACGTAATTGAATACGTCATCGCGCCACCACGTGATACGTGGGCGTCTCGCTGAAAGTAAACACAGACATTCCGTGTCTTCCTTTTAATTGATGTAATGTTTTAAAGTTGCAAAACCTAACAGCTTATCTAGTTATCTATTCTACCTCCCCTGCTGTCTTTTTTCAGCGTTATCTGTTTTTGATGTCAAACAATGAAAAAAGATTAATTGCAAATAAAGAGCATGAGTGGAGTACAACACGCAAAGAAATGCCAGCAACATCCTAGAATGGGAATCCCATTTGTGCAGTGATTACTCAGCTGAAATCCACGTTTGAGTCAACCAGACGAATAGTTCATCATCTTCCCAGCTGCGCTGGTGCAGCCTAACCAGCTGAACACGTATTCAAAGTCATAAACACAAGAGCATCTGCAGACACTGGAAATCTTCAGCAACGTCTGTGGAAGGGAATAATGAAGAGTCTCAGCCCAAAACATGCCCCTCCATAGGTGCTGCCCGACTTGCTGAGTTCCTTCAGCACTTCGTTCCCATTTCAGTGCATTTACATGTTATGTATACCAATGATTTAGACTAAGAGTCAGAACCATTTTTGTCTGATGATCTGTCAAGTGGCGTTGATTTAAACTACGATCGGTGCGTGGGAGGTTTGCGGGATGACGTCGGTCCTGACGTAACAAAGCCGCCAAGCGAGGGGGAAATGGTCGGCATGGAGTGGAGTACGGCGGTGACGGGGGATACGGGACCTGACAAATTGGACATGTCTTTGGGTAGGCTGCTGGCTCCACTCTGCACCTGCCTTTACCTTGCCTTTGTTTTGACTGAAACGAGCGGAGAATTGGTACCCTCTAATTGAGATGTGTGCTAAATTGAGATCGTGGCCTGGCCAGTTTTGGGATACGGGGACAAGGAAGGAATTTTAATGGCAGAGTGAAGAAAAATGTGCTTGGCTGCGTAGGTGTGAATTGAGTTGGCTGAAGTTTTAAATATCATTCTGTAGTTTTTTTTATCCAAACTGTCTCAGATTTCTCTAATCTTTGGAATGACAAATTTTTATTATTTTATAATTGGCAAAGGTTAAGGTGTTTTGCATTAAATATTAATATTTTGTAAAGAATAGTACACTTAAACATGCTTATTCAAACCGTGAACATTAAGTTATCTAGAATTCTGATCATCTGATCACTGAAGATGTGTAGAATAAACCCCGTTGATACTATTTTTCTCTGAATTTCACTCCACCCCCACTGTCACCACCACCAGAAGCCATTTAAAGAATTTACATGAAAGTAGATTTTTTTTAACCTTTCAAATGTAACGTTGAATGCATTAGGAAAGTCAGTAATGTCTGTATTGCATATTTAGAAATGAAAGAAATAACTGCTTAGCAGAAACAAGAGAAAATCTGCAGATGCTGGAAATCCAAGCAACACACACAAAATGCTGGAGGAATTCAGGCCAGGCAGCATCTATAGGAAAGAGTACAGTCGACATTTCAGGCCGAGATCCTTCAGCAGAATTCCCACATCTTGTGTGATTATGTTTAACAGCTTTGTTTTGCTAAATATACAGTGTAGGGAGTATGAGCAGATTTAAAGCTTTGATGGCCACATCTGAAAAGTGAGAAATTAAAGCAGATTATTCAATTTCTTAAGATTGGCTTCTTCAAGCTGTGGTTTAATTATTTGCCCATTCTATTTGGTGCTGTCTGTCATTGATTCTATTATGGGTTTTGGATTTACTGAGTATGCCCACAAGAAAATGAATCTCAGGATTGTGTATGAAATATATGTACCTTGATCATAAATTTACTTTGAAGGTTAGAGCTTTGAATGACTCTGTTTCTATTTGTATTATGCTGGAAGCCTTTTGAAGCTTTCTAGGGTTAAATAACATTCACATTTACAGGGTAGCTTCATGGTGTAGTGGTTAGCACAATACTTTAGAGTACCAGTGAACTGGGTTCAATTCCTGCTGCTGTCTGTAAGATGTGTTATTTTCTCCCCATGACTGTGTGGGTTTCTTATGGGTGTTCTGGTTTCCTTCCACAGTCCAAAGACTTAATTGGTCATTGTAAATTGTCCTGTGATTAGGCTAGGGTTTAATCGGGGTTTGCTGGATGGTGTGGCTCAAAGAACCAGTTCTGTGCTATATCTCAACAAGATAAAATAAAAAAAATATTGCAGCTGGCTGTTGAATAGTTTTGGCATTGCAGTTGAGTGGTCACGTTGGAACTATGGAAAGCCGTTGAGCCCTTTAGCAACTTCAGTTAGAACTTGGTTGATTTGTCTAACGATCCTCCAGACACTTTAAAAGCATATGCTCTTGTATTAGCCATTACCACCCTGGGAAAAAGGCAGAGGCTGTCTATTCTATCAATTCTCTTATTATCTTTTATACTTCCGTCAAGTTGCCTCTCATGCTTCTTTGCTCCAAAGGGGAAAAAAAGTCCCTTCAGCTCAGCCTTTACATATTGTTACAGTTCAAGTTTAAAGCAAATTTATTATCAAAGTACATATGAAGAAAGGTGGGGGGGGGGGGGGGGAAGGACCTGAAGTAGAAGGAATCTGATAGAAGAGAGTGGACCATAGGAGAAAAGGAAGGAGGAGGAGAACCAAAGGGAGGTAATGGGCAGGTAGGAAGAGGGGAGGCAGAATGGAAAAAGAAAGGGAGAGAGGAGAAAATCCCTATTCTAGATCCCCTCTTGCCCTTCCCTTCTCACTTGACCATCACTTCTATCTGATGACACCCTGCCCCACTTCACCTGCTCCCGTGGTCCACCCTGAAATGTTTCATTGGTGATACTCAATGTAATATATGCATCATTAGGCAACATTTGAGGATTTTCAGTGATGCTCTTCAATGCACTATCACTTGTTCACCACTGAAGAAACATTTCCTCCAGTTACCAACAAAATCAATAGTATTCTGATATGGCTTCATTAACAACTGTTGTTTATATCAAACTGCTTTTTCCATCAGGTCTGATGCTTAATGATCCAAAATGGTTAATTTTTCTCCAATGTAGCTCATGCTTATTCCAACACCTAGCACACAGTCCCTATTGGTGATTCTAAAGAACTTATCACACTAATGTTAGAAGTGTTGCATATCGTGCTATTGCTTCGAGAAATTTTCAAACTGAAGTATGGATTGAGTTTATCACTGCAAGGCAGCTAATACAGTGGTACTTTCAGATAATCATTAACTTAGTGGACCAGAATTTGAGATGCATGTTGTCACTGAATTAAGTCACCTGAAAGACACTGCAACTGGTGATAATAGACAATAGGTGCAGGAGTAGGCCATTTGGTCCTTTGAGCCAGCACCGCCATTCACTGTGATCATGACTGATCATCCACAATCAGTACCCCGTTCCTGCCTTCTCCCCATATCCCTTGACTCCACTATCCTTAAGAGCTCTATCTAACTCTTTCTTGAAAGCATCCAGAGAATTGGCCTCCACTGCCTTCTGAGGCAGATCATTCCACAGATCCATAACTCTCTGGGTGAAAAAGTTTTTCCTCAACTCCATTCTAAATGGCCAACCCCTTATTCTTAAACTGTGGCCTCTGGTTCTGGACTCCCCCAACATCGGGAACATATTTCCTGCCTCTAGCATGTCCAATCCCTTAATAATCTTACGTCTCAATCAGATCCCCTCTCTTCCTTCCAGTGTATACAAGCCCATTCGCTCCAATCTTTCAACCTATGACAGTCCCGTCAACCCAGGAATTAACCCCATGAACCTACGCTGCACTCCCTCAATAGCAAGAATGTCCGTCCTCAAATTTGGAGACCAAAACACAATACTCCAGGTGTGGTCTCACCAGGACCCTGTACAACTGCAGAAGGACCTCTTTGCTCCTATACTCAACTCCCCTTGTTATGAAGGCCAACATGCCATTAGCTTTCTTCACTGCCTGCTGTACCTGCATGCTTACTTTCAGTGACTGATGAACAAGGACACCTAGATCTCATTGTACTTCCCCTTTTCCTAATTTGACACCATTCGGATAGTAATCTGCCTTCCTGTTCTTGCCACTAAAGTGGATAACCTCATATTTATCCACATTAAACTGCATCTGCCTGCTCACCTAACCTGTCCAAGTCATAACATCCTCCTCACATTTCACACTGCCACCCAGCTTTGTGTCATCTGCAAATTTGCTAATGTTACTTTTAATCCCTTCATCTAAATCATTAACCATTGTTATCAGTGATATAGAAGTCTTTATTCAGCACAACATGCAGGTATTCTGGAGACACTCTGGGTGGAGGTTCACAAAACCAAAGGTGCATCACATCTTTATACCCTTCATATCAAAGATAACAGGAGCTAATACAATAGAATTCCAATAGTTATAATTACATTGTTTGAGTTGACAATGCTTCCTTTGAATTGCTCATCTACAATGACAGATGCCTATGGAATGTTCAAATGCCTTTTGTCTCAAACTGATTCACAGAACTAGTCAAAAAATTTCTGGAGGCTGAAATCCCAAATGAGAGGACATGATTTGAGAGTTAGGGGGTAGAAGTTTTAAGGGAAACACGAGGGGGTATTTCTTTACTCAGAGAGTGATAACTGTGTGGAATGAGCTTCCTGTAGAGGCCAGTTCAGTTGTGTCATTTAAGGTAAAATTGTATAGGTATATGGACAGGAAAGGAGTGGAGGGTTATGGGCTGAGTGCGGGTAGGTGGGACTAGGTGAGATTAAGAGTTCGGCACGGACTAGGAGGGCCGAGATGGCCTGTTTCCGTGCTGTGATTGTTATATGGTTATATGGTTATACCCAAAATTAATGTCAGGGCTGACTCTGAGAACACAAATATGATAAGTGCACAAAGACTTGTTAATTGCCTACACCTGACATCATCCATCCGGTCTGGCAGCTTGAACTCAAGTCACAATGGTGCAACTAATTTAGCGATGTTGCCTGGTTTGATGCAAACCAATTAATACAACTCCCCTTGTCTTGATGTTTTACTCTTGCATATGTAAATGCATCATGGTCACCATTTTGGAAACCAAATCTCTTGGTCTGTGGGCTTCAAAGTACATTTATTAATACAAACTTGAGATTCATCTTTTTACAGGCAGCCACAAAACAAGAAACCCAAAATAACATTTTTTTAAAAAAAGACCGGCAGACATCCAATGTGCAGAGAGGGGAGAAAAAGCATATTGTTCAAGCAATAAAAGTAAGCAAACAACATTTAGAATGAAAGTGAGTCCTCAGACACAAAGCCTGGAGCAGGCTCTTAGCCTCAGAATGGGCCTGGCCCTTTATCCCGGTCTGGTCACCCTGCCTTTTCAAATCATTTGGACTGGCATTTAAATCATCCAAACATCAGGTCATTCCTCGCTCTAAGTGCATCAACCCAGCACTTATATTAATCAAACCTTGCTCTCAGTTTAGGTGGACATCAGTTTACAGCTTGCAATTTACAATAAGAACTGAAGCCTGATTCTTGTTTGAAATAATATTTGCTATATTAACATAACTCCAGAATACTCCCTAACGATAAAAAATGCAGAAACTATCAGTTATTGCTGTTATGAATTGTGCCCATAAGACTGGAGTATGCGAACTTTCAAAAACAAACAAGTTTGAGGCTATATTGTAAGTGAATTGTTGGATATGGGACACCTTTTTATACTGACAAAAACCAACTAGTCTTTGAAAATAAACCTAATTAAGTGTAAAGTAAAAGCAGTAATTGGTTTTGAAATTAAAATGTATCAGCAGAGCACAGGCTACTAGCCCACAGCAGGAGGCTGGCTATTCAAGATATTATTGTTTATAAAGTGATGTTGCCATGAGGCATTCTTGCCTGCATCAGCCAAACATAAGACAGTGGGCTATGTTAATTGACCTACAACAAACAAGGCAACTGCAGCTGATTTATTTTGCACCCTTCAAAGTTCAAAGACTGATTATTAAAGTACATATGTCGCCATATTAAACCCTTGAGATTTTTTGCAGGTATTCATGGTAAATCCAAAAAGCAATAGAATTTATGAAGGACCATACCTAGCAGATGGACAAGCAGCCAATGTGCAAAAGACAAGCTGCAACTACAAAAATAAAGAAAAATATAATAAATGTAATAAATATCGATAACATGAGATTAAGAGTCCTTGAAAGTGAATCTATAGGTTGTGGGAGCAGTTCAGTGATGTGGCAAGTGAAGTGCCCGATGATTGAGGGGTACCAGGTGGTGTGGGTCCTGAGGCTCCTGTATCACCTTCCTGATGGCAGCAGTGAGAAGAGCATGTTTTGATCAATACCTCATTCCTGTGACAGTGGTCCATATAAATGTGCTCAGTGGTGGGAAGTGTTTTACCCATGATGGACCTTCCAGAGACCAAGAAGGGCTGCCAGACTATACCAAATTTTGTTACTTAGCATATCAAACATGATCATACAAATATTTTGCTCTATCAATGACTGGGATATTTGTATACTCAAAAATATCCCTCACAACACTAATCTTGGGATCCTGGTTCTGTCCTGAAAAGCTTATTGACCATCTGTTTGAATTAGTTTTTCACAAAGATGTGTGAACCTTCAGAGGTGTCTTATTAGGTACAATATGCTCCCACTATTAATACATACTTCAAAGACACCATTTGTCAAGCATAAGATATTAAAGTAAGTGGTCATTGTGGTTTTTGAAGTTGTATTGAGTCACTTACTGTTAGCATTGTTCTTAATAATATAAAACTGATGGATTTTGAATTTGTGGGACACAACCAACAGGGTTTCCAAGAGAACGTCTGCTTGTTCTGATGAATAAAGACTACAATATCCACCAGTTTCTCCAGTCAGAACATAACATAAAATTAGATTTTATAATCAGTGGCAAAGGAATGGAGCTAACTGCTGACTTCAAAATGAAAATAGCCCATTAAAAGTATTGCTGGACTGAATTTCTCTAAAAACTGGCTGCTGTTGGAGATCAGTATCATTGTCAGGAGTGATGTCATTAAACTGAGCAAATCACATTAAAGAATTGGTATTTATAGGAAGTCAAATTTTATAAGGAAAGTAACTGATATTTTACAGAATGAATAAAAATTAGAACACAAGATTAATCTACATGTTAAATTGTTTACATCTATGATTTTTGAAATATTCTGAATATTTCACACATAAAATTAGATCTTAGAATCAGAAGGATCATAAAGCATGGATTATGATTCTATAATACATATTGCTGGAGGAACTCAGCAGGTCAGACAGCATCTCTGGAGGGGAATAAACAACATTTCAGGCCAAGACCTTTCATCAGGATTGGAAAGAGAGTGAAGAAGTTAGAATAAAAATGTCAGCAAATCCAGAGTAGTCTGGAGGAACGTTTTTTGTGTGTGTGTGTATATATATATACACACACGTCTTTTGTTAGTATATTTTCTCATAAATTCTATTACATTTATTTTCCTACAAATAACTAAGAAAATGAATCTCAAGGTAGTATATGGTGATATGTAATTTCATAATTAATTTGAACTTTAAAAGATTGCGGGGGTATGGAGGAAAAGCTGGCAGGTAATAGGTGAAGCCATGTGACAGGGAAAGTGAATGATTACCTTTCTGGTCTTATGGAACAGCTTGTGCAATTCTGCAAGTTGTTTTTAATTTTGAATCTGGATATGCCAAGGCATCTGGCTACCCAATTGCTCCGGGTTAGTGTAACTTACAACTAAATTTATGATGGGTGCTGCTACTGCTCTTCAGCCTTTGATATTTGTTAATGTATCGTTAGATGTAGAAGTATGCAGGATTGTTCCTGAAATATATCTGGTGACTTATTTATTTATATATATATTCATTTATCTCATCTGCTGCAGTTGAATACTCTATTGCTATTTATTAGCAATGACAGAACTTTGTTTAAATCCAGTTCTCCATTATAGCTAAGGTGGCCAAGATTCTGGAATGTTAACGTAAACATAGAACAGTACAGCACAGGAACAGGCTTTATGTTGTCTATGCTAGCAGTGATGTCAAATTAAAGTAGACCTACATGCCTGCTTGTGAACCATATCCCTTCATTCCCTTTATGTTCAAGTGCTTGTCTAAATGCATCTTAAATTCCACTATCATTTCTGCTTTCATAATCACTCCTGACAGTATGTTCTAGGGATGAACTACCTTGTGTGAAGGAAGAGGGGAAAAACCTCACCCTGCACATTCCCTATAGCTTCACCCTCTGTCCCCTATTGTTTGACATTTGAATCCTGGGGGGAAGAGACTGACCTGTGTATGCCACTCATAATTTTATAATCTATGTCTCCCCTTCTGTTCCAGAGAGAACAATCCAAGTTTATCCAACCTCCTTATAGGTCATACTCTCTAATCTGTTATGCACCCTTTCCAAAGATCCACATCCTCCCTATAAAGTGGCAACTAAAACTCACTTACTATATTCCAAACATGGTTTGACCAAAATTTTATACCATATGACTGATGAAGGCAAGTATGCAGTACGTCAGCTTTATCATCCTATCTGCTTGTGTTGCAATTAGCAGAAAGCAGTGGACTCGCCCCACGTTCCTCTGACGAGGGAATGCCAATCATATTTATGTATTTGAATTTCTGGTATCACTGTGCAATTAAATATTACAGGAAGAGAATAATTTGATATTTAACAATGGGAGCGTGATACCTTCTCAAATGAACCTCTAGATGGCCCTGAGCTGTATTAAATTAATTTACTTTTAAATTTCCCATATTTTCAGCGTGTGACCCATTCAATGATGACTGCAGCAAGAGTAATATTTATTGTTCATCCTTTAACTGTAAATTACATTTTGTGTACCACAGATGATATAATTAAACTGAATAAAAAGCAGCGTAATGTGAAGAAATCTGTACCACGTAAAGGAAAACAGATATTAAATCGCTCTTCCTATTCAACAATGCAGCTGAAACGGTCAAACAATTGGCGTGGAATCCCACAACGATCCGGTAAGTTTAGAAGTTACCGGAGCTGCTGTTCACTTGAAGTACCTTTGATCTGAAATCACTGTCTCTGCAAATTGCACTTTTGGAATACTGGAGCAAAATCAGAGACTTGTCATTTAATATCAAGATATAAACACTTATTTGAAGTATAGCTTGTGTTTTTTTTAAGTTACATTTCTCTGATTGCAAATAGTAATAATGGCAATACTCGAAGATTTTAACATTTTTGAGCAGTCCTTCAGAATCTTAAAAATTCATCAGAAATTTTAAAAGAGCCATTGATAAATGCATATCATTGAGCCATAAGAACTGTAATGTTTGTGGTCTTAGAAATGACAGCTGATCTTTGCCAGAGCAGATGTAAGCTTATAAAGTTTGCTGGTGAAAACAGAAAGTGTTTTAAAACTGGAAACTCTTCTAATCTATCAACGACATGTTGGAAGATGCACAAGGGTATTCTAGGAGTGCCATTTATAGACAAACACTGCAAATTATTTGAGGGATGCAGCCATTGGGTACTTATAGCATCATTAGTGTGTGCTGCTGCTATGAGGGGATGAATATTTTATTTTGACTATGCTGAGTCTAGGTTATTTAAATCTGTTATACCCAGTTATACTGAATGCTTCTAAAATGTACTATATGGTTCCGTCATCTTCTCTGACAGCATGTTCCAGATTTCTACCACTCCATGTGTTTATAAACACAAAAACGTGTCCCTTGGGTCATCTCCTTCAATGCTGCTTTGTATTTGTGCTAACTTCATAGAGGCTAAAGTTCTAGCTCACTGATTCTTCAGTGGTTATCCTTGTAAATTGTACATGTATTTTCTGAAGTTCATCAAAGTGCACAGACCCTGTCTACCACTAATAAGTTTGTTGCCTAACAGATTCCATCACCATCACCTTCTCACTCAAAACTAGCTTGCACCACAAATGTCCACATTTGCATTCCCAAGCTCCAGCACATCCTGCTCATATTTTTGTAGGTTTATATAAAGATAAATGCAAACAGTAACTGCCTCTCCACAACATTATAGAGATTTTACTTTAAATTCTGTGATTGATAGGTTGTGGACATCAAAGCAGGTCCAGGATTTGATGTCTCAATAAATGCCTCTCCATTTGAGGGGCATTTCAGAGTTGGCCCCATTAGTATGGGTTGGATTCTCAAGTCAACTAGTGATGCACCATCAATAACTCTTGGAGACGGGAGGTGGACGATAGGCTTTTATTAGCAGCAAAACGGAGCATGGCATCTTGGAGACTGGGACGAGCAGTGCCTCCAATCACCTTTATACAGGGGTCTGTGGGAGGAGCCACAGGAGCAGTCAGCAGAGGGGTGTGTCCAGACAGGTATACATAGTTTACCACAACTAGTTAGTGTAGGAAAAGGTGACTCCTCTCCACCTTATGCATTTGTAATTGAACAGCATAGGAACAGGCCCTTCAGCCTGCTGTTGTGCTGAGCCAAATAAATTAGTAATGGCCAGTTAAACTAATCTCCTGCGTACACAATGTCTATATCCTTCCATTTTCCTCAGGATCATGTGCCTAACTAAATACATCTAATGTATCTGTCTCTACCACCACCACAAGCAACACATTCCAGGCACCTACCACTCTGTTTCAGGGGAGAAAAAGCTTACCCCTCAGGTTTCCTTTGAAAATACCCTCTCTCATCTTGCATGCATGCCCTCTGTTAGAAATTTCAAGCCTTGGAAAAGATATTTACTGTCTACTATATGCCTCTCAAAGTCTTATTAATCCTCTATCAAATCTCCCCTTGGCGTCCTCCACTCCAGAGAAAGCAATCCAAGTTTGTCCAACATCTTGTTATATATAGTACATGCCCTTTAATCGAGGACACAATCTGGTAAACCTCTTCTGCACCCTCTCCAAAGACTCAACATCCTTCGTATAATAAGGCAACCTGAACTGCATTTAACATTACAGATGCGGCCGAAATAGAGTCTTGTAATGCTAAAATATAACTTGCTGTCAATTGAGCTCAATGCCTTGACTAATAAAGGCAAGCATGCCATATGCCTTCTTAACCCACCCCCGCCAACCTGGGTAACCAATTTCAGGGAGATATGAACTTTTCTCGTCAACAGCGTTAAGGGGCTTGCTCTTAGCAGTGTACTGTCTCTTTACATATGGCCTACCAAGGTGCAACTTTTACATTTGGTTGGGTTAAACTCCATCTGCCATTTCTCTGCCCATTATCTGCAACTGATTTTTAACCCACTGTATTCTTTGCTAGTCATCTACACTATCCACAGCACCATTAATCTTCATATCATCTGCAAACTTACTAACCCATCCCCATTTATATACATTGCATACAGCTGAGGTCCCAGTATAGATCCCTGCAGAACACCACTAATCACAAACCTTCAGCTAGAGTACATCTTGTTGACTACTACCCAGTTTTGAATCCAAGCAGCCAATTCACTATAAATTCCCGGCATCTTAATAAGATGTGTTATTACAAGATACCCTTGCTGGCTTTTTAATTCAAGAATGAGTTTAATTATCAAAAATTAATTATCCCTGTTGCCACAGTGGAATTTGAAATCTCAGTTGATCATTAGCAGGGGTTTCTGGTTTGCTACGTAAATAATTCAGCTGCAATTCTCCCACACCCTGGTACAGGTAATTGACATCAGGACCATCCATTTAGCATCTCATGTGGCCCTCAGATCTGACAAACAGCCTAGAAACTTGGAAACTGGGTCTCTTTGGTGACCACATTCCTGGTGGATTAGAGAAAACAGATTTTAGCGATGTTGCCTCATTGATGGATAAATCCTAAATGAGAACACTTAGATCAAGTAGAAACTAGGAACTATTATGTAAGTGAACGTTAATGTAGAGAGGATTTGCATGTTTATTTGGAGAGACAGCATGGTAACAGGCCCAACAAGCCCGCACCACCTATTTACACTCGTGACCAATTAACCTACTGACCCGTACGTCTTTGGAATGTGGGAGGAAACCTGAGCACTCTGAGGATACCAATGTGGTCATGGGGAGAATGCAGAAACTCCTTACAGATGGTGGTGGAGTTGAATCCAAGTTGCTGGCATTGTAAAGTATTATGCTGCCCTCGTGCAATGGAAAGTGTTTTACAGATTTCTCAGGGCATTCCCTATCTCAGGTAATAATGAACCCATTTTAGAAAATAACTGATTTTTATTTCAGAAAGCTTTCTTATGTTAGACAATGGCATGCATTTTGCCCAGTGCATTTTTCTCTGCAGTAACGTGAACTGTATCACAGGGAACCAAGGTAAGAAGCCACAAGGTAATTACATGCACTTAAAGGATGCTTGTCTGATGGCCCTCAACTGACAGTAGCCAATTCCATGCAGGGAAGACAAAATCATTCTTCTTGCACAGCCTTTGTACAATTGATGGAATGGGCATTTAAAGTCAAAAACCTTGAACCTGCCTTAGAACGCCTGGTCTACTGGTTAGCAGCAATCCTTGACCTTGTATACTTTTGAGATAGAAACACAGAAACATAGAAAATAGGTGCAGGAGTAGGCCATTTGGCCCTTTGAACCTGCACCACCATTCGGTATGATCATGGCTGATCATCCAACTCCGAACCCTGTACCTGCTTTCTCTCCATACCCCCTGATCCCTTTAGCCACAAGGGCCAAATCTAACTCCCTCTTAAATATAGCCAATGAGCTGGCCTCAACTGTTTCCTGTGGCAGAGAATTCCACAGATTCACCACTCTCTGTGTGAAGAAGTTTTTCCTCATCTTGGTCCTAAAAGGCTTCCCCTTTACCCTTAAACTGTGAGCCCCTCATTATGGACTCCCCCAACATTGAAAACAATCTTCCTGCATCTAGCCTGTCCGATGCCTTTAGAATTTTATACGTTTCAATAAGATTCCCCCCTCAATCTTCTAAATTCCAGTGAGTATAAGCTGGATCTATGCTACCAATATCAGGCATCTGGACATACTGGAAAGACACCACCATTGGCATAAAATCCTCTCATTTCACTAGAAGGAATGAGCGAGTCAATATCCTCTCCTAGTTCAACACTTAGGGCTAAGTTACGTGGTCAGATTTGTTAATAAGAAAAGATTCAAAACTAGGGTCAAAGCCTTGAAATGCTGTATCCCAGTTGGCTCATGGCCCACAATCACAAGAAGCATAAAGGATGGATGATATGTAACTTTGAGTCTATGCATTGGGAGCACACAAAAGCCCTGCATAAAAGAAAGGGAGCACACCATCTGATGTATAAACATCATTTTGCCTGAGCTCCATTTATGGGAAAAATCTGTGCTTCCCATACTGGCCTCATGATTCCCCTTGGAATCCACAGAATTGGAGGGGAATCAAATGATACTTGATCCTGAGAGACTGCTTGGGAAGCATGTGGTTTAAAACTAGTATTGATTTCTTTGAAGCTTGTATGGATTTTGCAAAATGGATGTTGTTTTAAAATGGTTCCTATTATACATTCACCCACTGAACAAGCTAGATATTAGGTTACAGTTTACCTTTCACTGGTTCTTAATAAAGTGAAAGGCAAGACTTGTAGGAACAGGAAACTGTGGATGACAAAGGATATTGAGGCTCTGGCCAGGAAAAAATAAAGACAGAGGCATGGTCCCGTACAGGGAGCTGGAATCAAGTGAATTTTTGGAGCAGAATAAGAGATGTAGAAGAATTCTCAATGAAATCAGTGGGGGTGGGGGGGGTGGAAATGGGATATGAGGTAATTGGCAGAGGAAATCAAGGCAAATCCGAAAAGATTTTTTAGCGCAGAAGAATAACTAGAGAGAGAATAAGGCCCTCATTGTCAAAGGGAAAACCTTTGTGTGGAGCTGCAGTGGATAAGCAATTCCTTAATGAATATTTCTCCTCAGTTTATATGATGGAGAAAGACACAAAGACTTCAGTACTTGGAAAAGTAAATGGGGAGATCTTGGTGATAGTGTACATTACAGTACAAGTGCTGAATGTCTTATAATGGATGAAGGTAGACAAATCTCGAGGGTTAGAGCAGATTTATCCGAGAACACTGTGGGACGCTTGATAAAATTGCAAGAACTTTGACAGAGATATTTGCATAATTTTTAGCCATGGGTGAGGTTTGGAGAGTAGAAAACATTGTGCCTTTATTTATGAAAATCTGCAAAGCTGGGATTTATAGGCAAGTAAGTGTAATTTCTGTGGTGTGGGTAGGTTACTAGAGAAGATTTTGTGGTATAAGAGATGTAGTCAGCATTGTGCATGGTAGATCATTGTTCAAGCTTGATTGAATTTTTTTGATAGTGACTAAGAATGTTGATGAGGGCAGGGTGGTAGATGTGGTTTATTAATGAATAATATTCAGTAAGGCTTTTGATAAGGTTCCACGTGGTAGGCTGCTTCGGGGAGAGCTAGTTAAATAAGTACATAATAGGCTTGATAGCAAAAAGCAAAGGGTGATAATGGAAGGTTGGTTGTTTCTCAGGTTGGAGAGCCAAGACTACTGGTGTGCCTCGGGTCAGTGCTGGACCCATTATAGTTATCTATAGCAACAACTGGGAAAATATTACACAAAGCATGCTTAGTAAATTTGCAGATGTGGACAGTGAAGGAGGTTACGGGGGGGATCTTGATCAGCTGACTGTGTGCAGTGGAATGGCAGATGGAGTTCATTTTGAGTGCAGTATGAGATGTTGTGTTTTGGAAAGTCAAATCCAGGAAGGAATTTCACAGTGAATGGCAGGGACCTGGGGAGTGTTGTAGACAGGGATTGGAAGTGGAGTCACAGCTAGACGTGGTGGTGTAGAAGGCATTTGCAGTGCTGGTCCTCGGAGGTCAGGACATTAAAACAAAAAATTAGAGGTCATGGTGTGGTTGTACAGGTAGCTAGCAAGACCGCACTTGGAGTATTGTGTTCAATTTTGATCACCATGCTATAGGAAGGATGCCATTAAACTAGAAAAAGTATGGAAAAGATGTACATGCATGTTGCCAGGATTTCAGACTGAGTTACAGGACGAGGTTGGACAAACTGGTACTTTATTTCTTGGAGTGTAGGAGATTGAGAGGTGAGGTTACAGGGATATATAAGAACATGAGGATTTCATATAAAATCACTCTGGATAAATTTATTTACCCATAGATAGGGTAAATGTACTCAGTCTTTTTCCCAGAGTGAGGTTATCAAAACCAGAAGCTTGGAGTGAGAGAGAAAGATTTAGGAGAAACTTGAACAGCCACTTTTTAGATGAGGAGTGGTCTCTATGTGCTATCAGTTGCTGGAGGAAGTGGTTGAGGCAGGTAACGACTTTTTAAAGCAGTGGGCAGGTACATGGAAAGGTTTAGCAGATAATGGCTAGATCCTGGTTAGTGAGACTAGCTTGCATGGAGCATCTTGGTCAGCATGGGCTAGTTAGATCGAAGGGCTGGTTTCTGTGCTCTAAGCATCTATAACTGGTGAAGTAAGTTCCAGGGAAGTGAAGTATGCTGAAGCTTAATTTTGTATGAATTCGGTGAGATCCAAGAAATCTGCAAGCTTAACATGAAATATACTTTTAAATGTTTGTGCTGTGTGGTATATTATAAAATAATCAAAATTTATTTTTAACTGCTAATAAGCCTATATAGGTCTTTAAAATTTTTAGTAATTTTGATACCAAGATAAGTGAAATAGTTTTGGGCAATATTAAAAGGTATTTGATCATAATAATCAGAATAATTATTAATAGGAAATAATTCACTTTTATGTAAATTAAGTTTATATCCAGAAAAAATACCAAATTCCGTAAATATAGATAACATAAAAGGAATAGATTTCCTAGGACTTGAAATGTAAACTAATAAATCATCCGTGTATAATGAAACCTTATGTAATTTATCCCCTCTCTTAATACCCTGCACAGAATTAGAATCCTTAAGAGCAATAGCAAGTGGTTCTAAAGCCAAATTAAATAATAAAGGACTAATGGGACAACCCTGATGGGTACCTCTATATAATCTAAAATAAGGAGACTTTTGATTATTTGTTATAACCACAGCTACCGGGGCCTGATAAATCAATTTAATCCAGGAAATAAATCCCAGACCAAAATTAAACCTCTTCAAAACCTGAAATAGATAAGGTCACTCCACCCTATCAAAGGCTTTCTCTGTATCCAAAGATACAATACATTCAGATTCTTTGGCTGAGGGGGAATAAATAATATTTAACAATCTTCTAATATTAAAATGTGAGTACCTATTTTTGATAAATCCTATTTGATTATTTGAGATAACATTAGGCAAGATATTCTCAAGCCTGTTTGCTAGAATCTTAGAAAGGATTTTAAAATCTACATTCAATAAAGAAATAGGTCTATAGGATACACATTCCAGTGGGTCTTTTCCTTTTTTTTTGGAATCAATGAAATTAGTGCCTCGTAAAAAGTTTTAGGAAGGTTCCCAGAGGGTGGAGAATCGGTAAACGTTTGATGAAGATGTGGTATAAGCATTTCATGAAAAGTCCTGTAAAATTCTACCGTATAACCATCAGGTCCCAGAGCTTTACCTAATTGCATAGAGGATATAGCCTTGGCTATGTCCTCTTGTTTAATAGGTGCATTAACATATCAACATCTTGAACCAAAATTTGAGGTATGTTTAATCTTTGCAAAAATCTATTTGTAATAATAGTGCTATCAGAGAATTCAGATTTATAATGATTAGAATAGTCCATAAATATCTTATTAATTTCATAAGGATCTAAAGTTTCTGTTCTATCTGGTCGACCTATATAGGTATAATTTCTCCCCTTTAGTTGAATATGCTCAACAGGCGCTTTCTAAATGGTCGCCTATGTCGATGTCATTGGTAGGTTGAATAAATGCTATAAAAATGGTTATTCTACCGAAATTATTATATATATTTCAAGCAGTTCCCTCTTTTGTTCCAAAAACATTTTTTGATAAAATAGATTCTCTGATTTTGTCTTATGTTTGGAATAATAAAAGCTCTAGAGTGAATAAACTTTTATCGCAAAAACCAAAAAAAGATGGAGGACTGGTCTTACCAAACTTTAGATTTTATTATTGGGCAATTAATATTCATTATATTACTTTTTGGATTTATGATATAGATGACCAAGATCACCCTTCGTGGTTACAGTTGGAGGAAAATTCAGTAATGGGGTTTTCGTTAGCTTCTTTATTAGGAGCGCCTCTTCCGTTTTCGCTCTCCAGAATAGGTAGACCAGCTCTGAACCCCATTGTTAAACATACTTTAAAAATTTGGTTTCAGTTTCGTAGATTTGTTAAATTAAATGATTTTCTACTTTCTAGTAATATTTATTCTAATTTCTTTTTTAAACCAACTTTGGATGAGGCTTTTTTAACATGGAAAATTAAGGGAATAAAAACTTCCTTATGTTTGTTTTTACAGGACTGTTTAATGTCCTTTTCGCAGTTAATGGATAAATATGACACCTCTAATACACATTTTTTCAGATACTTACAGGTTAGGAATTTTTTAATGTGATTTTTTTTTACCAAATTACCCCTTGGCCTGCTCTTTAAATTTGGATTATGCTATTTTTCAGCTTATACCTTTTCAAAAATGATTAATAGCTATCATTTATAAACAGTCAATGAACGCTCGCATGACGCCTAATGATAGGGTTCAACACTTCTGGGAAATAGAAGTTCAACATTCACTTTCAGATAATCAATGGAGTAAAATTTATTATCTAGTCAATAATTCATCTATCTGTGCACGCCGTATTTTAATTCAGTTTAAGATAGTACACAGGGCCTATATGTCCAAAAATAACATATTTTTCCTAATATAAGCCCTATTTGTGACAGATGTAACGCAGAAGTGGCTACTCTAACTTGTATTTTTTGGTCATATGTAAACAAATAATTTTTGGAGGGATGTGTTTGGAATACTATCTAAAGTTTTAGATGTGGATGTTCAACCTAATTTACTTACAGCAATTTTTGGGATTATTCCAGAGGAAGCAAGCAAAGTGTCTGCTTCCACTCAACATGTGATAGCCTTTTCAACTTTACTGGCTAGGAGAGCTATCTTGCTATACTGGAAAGACTCTATTCCATCTACTGTTTTTTATTGGGTCTCCTCCATTATGTCATGGCTCAGCTTGGAGAAAATCGGAAGCCGGACATTTGATACATCTTTTAATTTTGAACAAGTCTGGCGACCCTTTATTCAATATTTTCACATGATTTATTTATTTATTTATTTATTTATTTATTCTTTATTCTCTTTAGGGAAAATCTTTATCTATGAAGGTTTGGGGATGACTGGAAGGATGTTTTTTTTCTTTCTCTTTTTTCTAATTTTATCCTCAAATGGACTGCCCAATCTTTCTTTTCCTTTTTTTTGTTTTAGTTTAGTTAGTGGGGTTTTTCCCATTATCAAATAAAATTTCCAATCATTTTTTTATGGTTGTAGTTTTTTTTTACTATATTGTATATAACAACGTAACATTTTACCTATCTGATTTTGACAATATATACTTTGTTTTTTTTATCGCTGTTTAGATGTTTTTTGTATTATCTGTTTGCTAAGCTTCTCTGATTTGTATATTCTTTATTGGAAAATCAATAAAAAGATTGAAAATGAAATGAACTGCTAATAAGCTAATTTTTTAAAACTATGATAGGGAGAGCTGTGAGCAGACAGATCCCTGTTGGTAGAAGGAAAGTTTCTGGACCCCGGAGAAGGCGATTTCAGGGTTTGATAACTGGTCTGGCAACAAGAAAGGCTTTGATGCTACAGAAATCGATCAGTACACAAAGCAGGTTATCCTTGAGTCATAAGGTAAATTGTGCAGGGTTTTGCTTCTTGGCATTTATTCTTTTGCATTGCTTTATTTGTAAGATGAACTGGTTGTACAATAACAAGTTTCCTCTTTGGTTTGCTGCCCTAGTTAATTGAAATCCACAGGAATAATGAATATGCTATTTGTACTTCATTCAGAGGATGAAACAATAGCCTCAAAACAATTCTTTTAAACACAGATGCCCATTCTGAATGTGTTTTCAATATAAGCAGTATCTCGGCCTTTTGGAACAAATACAGCCAAAAGGCCAATGATGAACAAGGCCATTGAACAATAAACTTCCAAACTTTTATTCTTCCATATTTGTTTGATGCAAACTTTTCTAACCAGAACTGCTGGTTGCTGAACAAAATGAGCAAGCACTGATAAATGTGCTAAGTGAGATCTTATTCAATGATATCTCTACAGAAATAAATAACATTGTACAAGGCATTGGTAAGGCCAAATTTGGAATATTGTGTACAGTTCTGGTCACTGAATTATAGGAAAGATATCAATAAATTAGAGAGAGTGCAGAGACGATTTACTAGGATGTTACCTGGGTTTCAGCACTTAAGTTACAGAGAAAGGTTGAACAAGTTACGTCTCTATTCATTGGAGCGTAGAAGATTGAGGGGGGATTTGATCAAGGTATTTAAAATTTTGAGAGGGATAGATAGAGTTGACGTGAATAGGCTGTTTCCATTGAGAGTAGGGGAGATTCAAACGAGAGGACATGATTTGAGAGTTAGGGGGCAGAAGTTTAAGGGAAACACGAGTGGGTATTTCTTTACTCAGAGAGTGATAGCTGTGTGGAATGAGCTTCCTGTAGAAGTAATAGAGGCCAGTTCAGTTGTGTCATTTAAGGTAAAATTGTATAGGTATATGGACAGGAAAGGAGTGGAGGGTTATGGGCTGAGTGCGGGTAGGTGGGACTAGGTGAGATTAAGAGTTCTGCACGGACTAGGAGGGCCGAGATGGCCTATTTCCGTGCTGTGATTGTTATATGGTTATATAACTTTGTATTCCAGATTGTATTTTTATCATTTGTTGACAGTAAATATTGAGTTATAGAATTTGTAAAGGTTCCAGAGTTTTTATTTAAATGTTAAGAACGTTACTTTTAATTTCCCTGAAGTAATTGATTCCTTGTTGGGAGATGGCTGTGCAAGTGCAGGATACCCTTTTCAAAGATTCAAAATACATTTATTATCACAGTATGTATGCAGTATACAACGCTGAAATTCATCTTCCCCACAGACATTCACAAAACAAAGAAGGACCATGGAACCAACCCGTTCAAAAAAAAAAATCAAACCTTCCCCCCCCACACACATGAAAAAAATCACACAAATGTAACAAAAAAAACAAGGGAAAGCACAGAATGTAAAACACAACATCAAAAGGCATATTTTCGTACAGTTAAGCTCAGTGTTCATTATCTGCACACCATCCCAATTCAAAAATTGCCCAGAAGTAGTAACAACAAAGAGCAACTAGAACTAGAAACTAGAACACATCAAGTGATATCCAACAATTGCCTCCAATGGTTTCTCTTCTCACATATCACTTTCCTCCTAGTGTTTTCCCTGAGACCAAAATTGGCCATCTTCCCTTTTGTCATCTACTTGCTTGTTTTGCAATACCGTTTTAAAGTGCATAATTTTCTGCATGTTTACCAGTTATATGAAGTACTACTACATCATAATATTTCATAACTTCTCTACTGTCTCTAAGATGTCAGGTTGCTTGACTTGCTGAGATGTACTTGATGAAGACAACTTATAATCTTGTTAAAATCCACTCTGCTTGGCTTATCTGCAGTTGAAAACCTAGTTCATACTTCTTACTTTTATTGACTTTTCTGATTTACTCTTGGCCAGATGCACTTAGTCTGTCCTCAATTTTTTTTTTAATTGAGATCTCCAAGAATCATTTTTTTCCTGCCCTCCTTTACATTGTCCCATTCACTTATCCTGTCTTTGTTCAACACACTCTTGCTGAAAGAGACATTAAGCAATGCCTTTGTCCCTACTCTGCAATCCCTTAACAGCCTAGCCCTCTCTTCTGCCTGTCATTATTGTGCAACCAGTAAACCAGGGTTATACAAGCTTTTTAATGCCATGGACCCCTGCTGTAAACCTTCAAGATATTCCAACTTCTCTAGTTCCTGGATTTTGATTATCCCCAGTTTTAATCATTTGGTCATTGTTTCATTTGCCAAGTGCTTACGCTCTGCAATTCCCTCTTCAGAGCACTACCACTCTACCCTTCCTTCCTTTAAAAATCTACCTACAAGCTGCCTTGAGTCTTTTGCTGTTAAAGTTAATGTATGAATTCAATTTTGTATTTTTTTTAATTCTTGATCAGGGGTTCCCAACCTGGGGTCCACGGTCCCCTTGCTTAATGGGGTCCATCAACATTAAAAAAAGGTTGGGAACCCCAGCCCTAGATGTATCTGAGCCTAGATAATTGGCAGATTAATTGACTGCAGGAGATGTCCTAAACAAATTCTTTTTTAACATCTGTCATTTAGACTTTTTGGCCTTGGTCATTTACAATTGATCAGAATATTGTCGCCAACTGTAAACTATTTAATATTTTTTCCACTGCAGTATTCCTGCCACTTAGTGGTGCAGTTTTTTTTATTTGGGAGTTCTCAATTCAGTGACTTAATGATTCCATTGTTGTCCTGGTAGTTTGTGTAACTCAAATTTACTGTTTTTGTGGTATTAAGACTGGCAAATTGGAACCTTATGAAGGAAATTGCTGCGAGCTTCCAAAACATTTTTCCAAAACTTTTCTGAGTGCATAGTGAATTTATTGAAAGGTGCAAAGTAGAACAGTAACTTGCAAAACAAGTTCAAATTTAGCCAGATATAGTAAATCCTAGACTTAAAGGGAAGTTCAGTATGATAAATATTATGGCAAATAATTTTGAGTATAAGGAATCTGATTACGTCTCTCTCCTCCCTTCCCCCTCCCATCCTCCTTTTTAGGATGTCTGTATTTGGTGTTGATTTCTTCTAAATGATTTCAGCAGGCTGGACGGAGAACGCCACTTCTGAAAACTACATCAGTATTTGGGCAGAATGAAGGACAGCAAAGATTTATGTCATCATTGAAGCATTCATTGCAGCTAAAGAGGTGAGGAGATGGATGAAGTTGATGGAGGATTCATGAAAGTAAAGCAGAGGTTCCCAACCTGGGGTCCATGGTCCCTCAGTTAATGGTAATGGTCCGTGGCATAAAAAAGGTTGGGAACCCCTGGAATAAAGGTTTAAGGATGGAATTTATATTCAGCATTGTGTTGAAATAGTTCTAGATTCATTATGTAAAAAATAATTCTCCTTATATTGCCTTCTCATATTTTCAGGAATTCCATTCAGATGAATTTTCCCAGGATTCCTGTGCAGGCACAGCAAAATAAAGAAGCACGGCAAGCAACTTTTCTTTTCAAAAGAGGCCTAAAGGTATTTAAGATTCTGCCCAAAGAAATTTTGGAAGTCCTATTGTTTTAATTCAATTAAATACTTTTGTAATTAATCATTGATTACATTCATTCAATTTGAGCATTTAGCACTTGTATTTCAAAAGCCTCAGTTTCCTACATCAAGATGTCAATAGTTCAAATTCCCAGGCTGATTCTTAACCTTGTTCATGCTTACTATTTACTTCAAGGCAACATTCTTAGCAGCAAAGGAAATAATTTATCAGTTTCAACATTCATATCCATTTCCCTCGTTTAAACTTTTAGTTAATTGTAGAGTCATAGAATACTGATCTAAAACTCCAGTCACATTTCTGTGTCAAGGGTCATAAAACACTACAATACAGAAGCAAGACCTTTGGCCCATCTAGTCCATGCCGAATCATTAATCTGCCTAGAAACATTGACCTTCACCCATACCATAGCCTTCTAAACCTCTTCCATCCAAGTCCCTGCCCAGATTTCCTTAAATTTTGAAATTGACCCCACATCCACCACTGATAGCTTGTCCACACTCTCGCCACCCTCTGAATGAAAAAGTTCCCCCTCATGATCCCCTTAAACATTTCACTTTTCCTCTTTAATCCATGACCTTTAATTCTAGTCTCACTCAACTTAGTGGAAAAAGCCTGCTTGCAGTCAACCTATGTATATACCCCTCATAATTTTCTATCAAACCTCCCATCCTTCTTCTACACTGAAGAGAATAAAATCTTAACGTATTCAACCTTTCCCTATAACTTGGGTCCTCCAGTCCTAGCGACATACTTGCACTCTTTCAAACTTATTGACATCTTTTCTATAGGTAGGTGACTAAAAACTGCACATGATACTCTAAATTAGGTCTCACCAACACTTTATACAAATTCAACATAGCATTCCAACTCCTGTATTCAATAAACACAGACAAAATGCTGGAGGAACTCAGCAGGCCAGGCAGCATCTATGGAAAAGAGTACAGTCAAAGTTTCGGGCCGCAACCCTTCATCAGGACTGGAAGCAAAGATGAGTCAGATAAGAAGGTAGGGGGACGGGAAGAAGCAATACAAGGTGATGAATGAAATTGGGAGGGGGCGGAGGAATAAAGAAAAGAGCTGAGAAGTTGATTGATGAAAAAGGGACCAATTTTGTCCTTATTGCTCTTTAGTATATCTGTAGAAACAGTTGGGATTCTCATTCACCTTGTCTGCTAGACTTTGTGCATTCTTTTAGCCCTCTTGATTTCCTTAAGTGTCCTCTTGCATTTCTTATACTCAAATACCTCCCTTTGTTCTTGTTTCAGGGTCTCCATCTCTCTCAAACCATGGTTCCCTAAACCTGTTACCCTTGCCTTTTATTCTGACAGAAATATACAAAGCCTGTACTCTCAAAATTTCACTAGCACTGGCCCCAGTCTCCTTGGGAACTGTGGTGCTTATAATGTCTTAACTGTCCCTGTTCACTTCTTTTGAACTCTCTCTTGTGCATGTAGATTGATTTTTTTTTAAAGAACTTGTGCATTTTAAAGGTGCCACTTTAAAATAAAATCGTTAAGGTATGAATAAGCTTTTATCTATGTATTAATTTTTTTTACCATGCAGCCAAAATATATTTTCATATCCTTGTAGTTTTTTTTTCTTATGGTGTTCACTGCAGCTGCATTTAACTCCAGAAATAACTTTGTTACCTGCAGTATAAATCATGGGTTTAATGTTAGTCATTTGAGCCGGTTATTTTAGTTGGTGGACATAAACAAGTATTGGAAAGCGGGTTTGATTTTACTTCCTCTTTTCCTGGTGTTCAAACAAAAATGTAATCATCTTATGTCTTGCTAGTGACAACATTTTGGTTATATCTTGAAAAGTAAACCTTTTTCTTATGAATTCCAATGTTTGGTTTTCAGCACACATCAGAAACTTTGTAAACTTTGAAATTTGAATTAATTTTCACAGGAATATGGGTGCTGATGGTTAGGTTACGTTTATTACAGAACCATATTCACCTTGGTGATAACGGATCTCATGGACGAAAGTAGCTCATTAGGCTTCAGGAGCTGAGACAATCAAGCCTCATTACCTATTAGTGGCAGGTAGTCATGGAAAGATTGGGAAGCTGTTGTTGCAGTAAATGTCTTGCCTGCTGATTGAAAGCCACAGTCCTGTGGGAGGCAAGGACTGGCCCATGTGAGGAGCACTGCAGCCTCACCCACTAGCTTCCGTTTAGATGATGATGTCATGGCGACCGTGGTATTTAAATCTAGCACGCAGTAACCTTGTGGTCTCTCTTTTTCCCGTTGGGTCTCTATGAACTAGGTAGACAAGGGTGCTGCAGAAATAGTAAACAGTGGTGATGATGGGAGAGGGGGTGGTGGGGTTTGGTATGCTGTGGTGCTGAAGGCCTGTGTGTGCACTCTAGTTAAGTATGTTTAGTGTCTATTTTGTCCTGCCACTTCAGGTGCTCAGTTTAGAAAAGAATGTGTCATTGAATGTTTAATGTTGTTGGCTTGGGGGGCTTAGATAAGTACTTGTTTGACTCAGATGCTTGGTTGAGTGTTTCACTGTTTGTCTTGCAAGTAAATAGTCAATGTGCTAATCGCAAACAGGGTTTTCAGTCCCACTTACTGAATCCATAAATCCGCTTCATCATAACAGTTGTGTATTACCTTACTTCAGCATTTATTTATAATTGTTTGTATTTGCAGTGTTTTGACATTTATATTGTGTCTTTTGTTTTTGGTATTAACTCTATTTACTTTGTAGACCTTTGTAAATTAAGCTCACCTATGTTTCTAGTCCAATGAGCAAATTTATTATGAATTCAAAATTTGTATGTTCTTCTGTAAGTGCTGACTTTCACTATTTTGGTGCATTATGCCACCTTGGCGACTAGAAATCCTGTCTTGTTTTTCTCTGAGTAATGGAGAAGGGAAGATATTGATGAGCTTTTTTTTCCAAAAAAAACAGGTGCACATGCAAACTGAACAAGGGATGAAAGGAAGATCAATTAAGAGACAAATGCGACAGTAAGTACAAAATGGAAGCTAATTTTAAATAGATCTTTCAGTTAAAAACATTTTCCACATTTATGTGTTCAAATTCATGGTTACTTAAAGCTAACTCTGCTAAAATCTATTTTGGGAAAATTACAAGTACTTAATGGGATAATATTGAATGACTATTGAACATGTTCAGTTTCTCAGTTGAGTTGGTGACCACAAGATGGATAAACTTTGGATTAGACATTTTTTTTAAAGCAAATAATGATAATGCAAGTAAAAAAAATAGTAATATTTTCAGAGGTAAACAAATTGTCTAATTTGTTCATTATACTTGACGCAAATACCACTATACTAGGTTTTTTTTTACCAAAATTGAGACTAAAATGTTGGCATGTACCTATGCAAACAAAGCAAATTGCTGTTCCTAAATTAAACTATTTAATGAACAGCAAGGTGTCTGAATCAGGAAGTGTTTATTTTAAAATATGAAAAGAGGAAAGGGCATTTTCATATGATTCTTTGCATATATTTCCATATTTTTTATGGCAGTTGCTTAGCTAATTTTCATATATTGAGTGCACCAACTCTAATCCAATTTATCTGTTTTTCTGTACATCAATTTTGATGCAGGTTGACATTTGAAGTACAGTCAAAGATATGCAATTGACTGGATTACTGCTGTCTTCATATTCCTCCTTGCCCCACCCTCACTCCCATTCCCATCAAGCTCTCTAATGTATTGGTAGGCTTTAGACTAGTTCATGAAATTATTAGCTATCTATAAGTTCAAGTTTAATTGTCATTCAAACATACATGGATACCTGTGAATACAGCCAAATGAAACATTGTTTTGCTGGAGCCAGGCTGCAAAATCCAGTATCAAAGTGCATTTAATATCAGAGAGTGTGTATCCAGTATACAATCTGAAATTCGTCCCTTTCAGAGACATCCACAAAAACAAAGAAACCCCATAGAACAATGTGTAAGTAGCAGCAAAAAGCATTGACACCCCCCCCCCACTGACCCCCTCCCCCAGTATGCAAGCTCAGCAAAAGCACCAAGAGTCCATCAAACCACAGTCCACAAACCAGCATTTCGGTATCTCAAGACAGGCTCTTGCTCTCCAGCCAGGGAGAGAAAGAGGTCACTCCTGCAACGAGAGTAGAGACTGGCAACTCACTGTTCTGCTAATTACAATCTTCCCTGTCGCCTCTCCAAGCCCCCTGAAATGAGGACTGGCAGAGGAGAGGGAGGGGGATTGCTCAAGTACAGGGGCCTTCTGAAAGCAGCTGGTGATTAGCAAACACGTCGCCTGCTGTCTTGGTGTTCCACTCCTGATGTTTCAGTCTCCACAACGGTGCATATTGCATATCTTTGAATGTAGTTCAAATGTCAATCTGCATCAAAATTTATGTACAGAAAAAAAGATAACTGTGTCACCTATGGGCTGCTCCCTGACTTCTGATCTCCCAGCCCCCACGGGTGCACGTCTTCCTGGCTATTCCTGGAGATAGTGAAGTGCTAGGCCACACAGTCGGTCTGAAAATTCACCGTTGGCGAAGAACCGTAGTTTGAACTGTAGATCACGGACTCCGTCAGAACCACAACCACCAAAAGAAAAGAATGACAGAAGAGAAATAAGCTGTTTTGTAGAGGAACTGGAAAATGTCCCTGGGTTTGCAAAATCCCATGGCACAATCTCTCCTTGCTCCTCCACACAGCACAAGGCACATGTATCAGTAAAATACAATTACATAAAAAATATAGTCCAAGACCTTGGGTACATGAATTTCGCAGAAATCTGCAGTTGAACAGAATACGGTTTGTCTTCTGCCGAGCTAACACCTGGGAGGCAGCATTGACTCCGATACTTCTGTCCTGGGCTGCTGTAACCAGGTAACACCGTGCTTGAGGCCTAGTCCTTGCTCAACCAAGG
Organism: Hypanus sabinus; assembly: GCF_030144855.1. Lineage (NCBI taxonomy): Eukaryota > Metazoa > Chordata > Chondrichthyes > Myliobatiformes > Dasyatidae > Hypanus > Hypanus sabinus. The sequence continues at coordinate 39,471,270 of NC_082707.1, forward strand.
CCTCGCAGCTCCCTCACCATCCACCAACAAATGGGTGAATTGGATTTGCAGCAATCCACATTAACAATGTCCAACAGCATCTAGTGATCACAAGAAAAGCAACTAGAGAGAATCACTTGCTGTTGGACTGTACACTGCCTCCACGCACTGACTCCTCCAACGCACTTCTGATGTAAGTAGCAGCATGATCCACACCAAGTCCAGCTCTTTCAGTTTTTCTGCAAATGAGCAACTCGCTGATGGGGTAGACCTGCAGTACTCTTGAGTTCTTAATGTCCAGCATGGTCTTGCGATCATTTAAAAAAACTGTTTAAAAAGGACAGTGACACCCTTGGTTGACCTTCAGAAGCCACTATGGTCAAACACACTGCCATCTCACCCGAAGATAACTTGCTGTTCAATAGCATTGCCATTACAAAGTTCTCTTGGGATCAATGAATAACATCACATGGATTTAAGTCAGAAGCTAGATATCTTGTGACAAGTAGCATGTTTCATGTCAGCCCTAGTCTTCACACAATCTGGAAGACATGTAAACAGTGTGGTGGAATATTATCTACCTGCTTGGATGAGTGCGTGTCCAGCTAGTGCCGATGAAACTTGACATAATTCAGAATAATGTAGCCCATCCACTCTTAGCAACAAAAAACAAGTTTGTATTTCGTATGGAAATGCACTACAAAGTTTCGTGAGTTAGAATGATTGTACCACTCAAACCAAAAAGGATGAGCGCAACATTCACAGGTAAACACTTATCAACTGTAGGTTCCCTTAAATTGGTTCACTTTAAAATTGGACCTTAATGTCACCGAGTCTAAATCTTGCACTTCTCAACCAAATAGTATGTTATCATCAACAGAACTATGGCAGCTCCAGAAGATGACACACTAGCACATTAACAATTAAGGATGACAAAAATTGCCAGCAATACCCATATCCCAAAAAGTAGATTTACAATTTAAAATTGGCTGCATAACATCTTGAGTGCTCAATCTGTTCTATTGGCATTTGAGTCAAGGAGCAGAAATGGGTGGGAACGGTGTCTTACATTTGCCACACTATTACACCCTGATGAGGATCATTAACCTATAATCTCTGTAGCATTCTGCACAAATGCTGCTCCACCTTACCTACTGAATATTATTTGCATCTTTAATTCTGTATTTCAGATTTTAAGCATTTTTTCCTTTAAATTTGTTTAATTGTTGCATGACTTAATAAAGATGTGACAGTTGAAGGTAGATAATATGAATTGATTTGTAATCTTATTTTTCAGGTGGTCAACCAATTCTGATACTGTGACAGTTGACCAGTAAGTACTTAAACTGTTAAGATTATTGAACACTACACCAAAATTTGCTGAGTATCTCAATTATTGACAGGAGTGCAAGAGAATTAATCATCAAGGGATATATGGAACAGTGTATTTCGCAGCACCAGTACGAGTGCCATTTGAATATAATGTAACCAATTTAAGAATGAAGGGGTTGGTACAACTGAAATCTGCCAAACTCAAATCACATCTGTTCAATTGTTTTAGTTAGAGTAGGTGTTAGAAGTTCTGGCAGGTGAAATATTTCATATTTATATACAAAATGATAATTCATGAAACCATGTGAGAAAATGATGAGAAATAGTGTGTTGGGTTAACTTCCATGTTGTAATGCAAAAATATAATGCTGCTGTTTGAAAGTCAAATCTGGTTTGTGTAGCTGAGTTAACCAGTCCCAAGTGTGAGATTTTCTTTTTATAAAACCAACCCACAGGAATGTCATTGTGGACATTATCTCACCTTGAAAATCAGTGGATCTGAGTATCTGGGCATCTGACTGTTTATTCATAGCCAATTAATGATGCCAAGCACAAAACTGACTTGTCAGAGGAAGAAGATTTGCATGCAAGTTGATTGTGCAGTGAAGATGATTCACTTATTAGAATTCAAGAAAATAATTAATTTGTTAATCTTGATCATTTATTTTAAAGCACAACTGACTCATGTTTAAATTGTTCTGTTTTCAGAAGTCGCATTCCTAGTACCAGCAGGGGTGTTTTGACTGTGTCCATTCAGAACCCATCTGCCAAAAATACTGAGTATGTCTTATTTTTAAATCATTATTTTGTCAATTTAAGCACCCTTATTGTATTTGCCTTTCAATTAAGTTCTCTTTGCATTGGGGTAGGAGTTTAGTGTTTTGGCCTATTTGCTAAATATTTAAAAGATGAACTGCTTTCATCTCTGCTCCCTCTAATTTTCTCATGTCCTGATACGTCACTGTGGAAGACACTAGCAGTATGTCTGATGTAGTGTGTGAAAGAAGAGAAGTGGATGCAGTTACTGTTACCATATAACCATAAAACAATCACAGCACGGAAACAGGCCATCTCGGCCCTCCTAGTCCGTGCCGAACTCTTAATCTCACCTAGTCCCACCTACCCGCACTCAGCTCATAACCCTCCACTCCTTTCCTGTCCATATACCTATACAATTTTACCTTAAATGACACAACTGAACTGTCCTCTACTACTTCTACAGGAAGCTCATTCCCCACAGCTATCACTCTCTGAGTAAAGAAATACCCCCTCGTGTTTCCCTTAAACTTCTGCCCCCTAACTCTCAAATCATGTCCTCTTGTTTGAATCTCCCCTACTCTCAATGGAAACAGCCTATTCACGTCAACTCTATCTATCTATCTATCCCCCCTCAACCTTCTACGCTCTAATGAATAGAGACCTAACTTGTTCAACCTTTCTCTGTAACTTAAGTGCTGAAACCCAGGTAACATCCTAATAAATCGTCTCTGCACTCTCTCTAATTTATTGATATCTTTCCTATAATTCGGTGACCAGAACTGCACACAATATTCTAAATTTGGCCTTACCAATGCCTTGTACAATTTTAACATTACATTCCAACTTCTGTACTCAATGCTTTGATTTATAAAGGCCAGCGTTCCAAAAGCCTTCTTCACCACCCTATCTACAGGAGACTCCACCTTCAGGGAACTATGCACTGTTATTCCTAGATCTCTCTGTTCCTCTTCATTCCTCAATGCCCTACCATTTACCCTGTATGCTCTATTTGGATTATTCCTGCCAAAATGTAGAACCTCACACTTCTCAGCATTAAACTCCATCTGCCAACGTTCAGCCCATTCTTCTAACCGGCATAAATCTCCCTGCAAGCTTTGAAAACCCACCTCATTATCCACAACACCTCCTACCTTAGTATCATTGGCATACTTACTAATCCAATTTACCACCCCATCATCCAGATCATTTATGTATATTACAAACAACATTGGGCCCAAAACAGATCCCTGAGGCACCCCGCTAGTCACCGGCCTCCATCCCGATAAACAATTATCCACCACTACTCTCTGGCATCTCCCATCTAGCCACTGTTGAATCCATTTTATTACTCTACCATTAATACCTAACGACTGAACCTTCTTAACTAACCTTCCATGTGGAACTTTGTCAAAGGCTTTGCTGAAGTCCATATAGACTACATCCACTGCCTTACCCTCGTCAACATTCCTCGTAACTTCTTCAAAAAATTCAATAAGGTTTGTCAAACATGACCTACCACGCACAAATCCATGCTGGCTACTCCTAATCAGATCCTGTCTATCCAGATAATTATTAATACTATCTCTAAGAATACTTTCCATTAATTTACCCACCACTGATGTCAAACTGACAGGTCTATAATTGCTAGGCTTACTTCTAGAACCCTTTTTAAACAATGGAACCACATGAGCAATACGCCAATCCTCCAGCACAATCCCCGTTTCTAATGACATCTTAAAGATCTCCGTCAGAGCTCCTGCTATTTCTACACAAACTTCCCTCAAGGTCCTGGGGAATATCCTGTCAGGACCCGGAGATATATCCACTTTTAAATTTCTTAAAAGTGCCAGTACTTCCACCTCTTTAATTGTCATAGGTTCCATAACTTCCTTACTTGTTTCCCACACCTTACACAATTCAATATCCTTCTCCTTAGTGAATACCGAAGAGAAGAAATCATTCAAAATCTCTCTCATCTCCCTCGGCTCCACACATAGCTGACCACTCTGATTCTCTAAGGGGCCAATTTTATCCCTCACTATCCTCTTGCTTTTAATATAACTGTAGAAACCTTTCGGATTTACTTTCACCTTATTTGCCAAACCAACCTCGTATCTTCTTTTAGCTTTTCTAATCTCTTTCTTAAGATTCCTTTTACATTCTTTATATTCCTCGAGCAATTCCTTTACTCCATGCTGCCTATAAATATTGTAGACATCCCTCTTTTTCCGAACCAAATTTCTAATATCCCTTGAAAACCATGGTGCTTTCAAACCTTTAACCTTTCCTTTCAACCTAACAGGAACATAAAGATTCTGTACCCTCATAATTTCACCCTTAAATGACCTCCATTTCTCTATTACATCCTTCCCATAAAACAACTTGACCCAATCCACTCTCTCTAAATCCCTTCGCATCTCCTCAAAGTTAGCCTTTCTCCAATCAAAAGAGAATTACAAGAGAGAAGATGCTACAAAAAGCTGAAAGACCTAAAGGTACATAAGTCACCTGGACCAGATGAACTGCACAATAGGGTTCTGAAAGTGGTAACATCATAGATTGTGGTGGCATTAGAAATGATCTTTCAAAAATCATTGGACTCTGGCATGGTGCCACAGGACTGGAAAATTGCAAATGTAACTCCACTCTTTAAGAAAGGAGGAAGGCAGCAGAAGGGAAATAATAGGCTAGTTAGCATTTGGTTGAGTCAGTGGGGAGGAAGGCAAATGCCAAGTTAGCATTCATTTCAAGAGGTCTAGAATACAAGAGCTTTATAAGGCACTGGTGAGGCCTCACCTTGAGTATTGTGAACAGTTTTGGGCCCTCATCTTAGAAAAGATGTTCTGGCATTGGAGAGAGTCCCGAGGAGGTTCACAAGGATGATTCCAGGAATGCAAGGGTTATCATATGAGGAATGTTTGATGGCTGTGGGTCTGTACTCACTGGAATTAAGAAGGATGAGGGGGGATCTCACTGAAACCTTTCGAATGTTGAAAGGCCTAGACAGAGTAGATATAGTGAGGATGTTTCCCATGGTTGGAGAGTCTAGGACAAGAGGACACAGCCTCAGGATAGAAGGGTGCCCTTTCAAAACAGAGGTGCAGAGAAATTTCTTTAGCCGAATGGTGGTGAATTTGAGGAATTTGTTGCCACATGCATCTGTGAAGGTCAGGTCATTGGTTGTAGTTAAGGCAGAGATTGATAGTCTTTTGATTGGACATGGCATCAAAGGTTATGGGGAGAAGGCTAGGAGTTGGGGTTGAGGAGGAGATACAAAAAAGGATCAGCCATGATTGAATGGAGTAACAGACTTGATGGGCCAAATGGCCTAATTCTGCTCCTATGTCTTATGGCCTATGTTCCTTTTGGCCTGTGTGCAGCCTCCAATTCCTCTATGCCCTTTACAGCTGGGCCTTAGGGTACCAAGTTCACAAACTAACCATACTTTCAATCTCTGTCTTTCTAATTCAATTTGCTTCTGTCCCTAAAACCCACATGTTGCCTCCTCTCCAATCCCAAAATATTGTACTTTAGTAGGACATATTTTTCTAATTATAAATGGGGTGTTTTCAGTTCTTTAAGGTTCTTGAGAACAGTTATAATTTCATATGTTTTGTGGTATTCATTAATAAAGACTTAGACATCTGGGGAAAGGATTGAATCAAGGTGGTGGGCCCCAGGCCTGAGAACGAGGAACGAGCCAATGTTTGCCCACTGCTGGAACAAATGGAGCCAATTCAAAGCAGCAGAACTGAAGCAAGGCAGAGTTGAGGTGGTGGGTCCCAGGCACGAGAGCGAGGAACAAGCCAGTGTTTGACCAATTTAAGTGCTGGTCCAGATAGGAGAGATCTGGTACGGGCCGAATAGAGGCGGTTGGGCTCACACTCGGAGAGTGTATAGAAATAGTTGCACTCGGGTCCGGGAGCAAGGACTGACCCGCTGTTTAGCTGATTTAAGCACTGGGACAGATTGGAAAAAGTCAGGGTCTCGGGGCCCGAGGCGAGGGAGGAACAGGCAGTATTCAGCTTGCTGCTTGCGAGGTTTTTATCTCTGCACTGAACTGAAGCAATGGACTGCAATTAATGGGCTCATGGATCGGCAGTGCTGGCTTTCTGGCTCTGAACTTACTTTTGTGAACTTCAGTTCTGAATGTTATTTATTTAATTTTACTGCTTGTACAATTTTTTTTCCCTGTACATTGGGTGTTTAATGGTCTTTCTTTAAATGGGTTCTGTTGGGTTTCTTTGTTTTGTAGCTGCCTGTCATGAGATGAATCTCAATATTGTATATAGTATTTATTGATAATAAATGTTCTTCGAACTTTTAAAGGCTAATAACATTATGCTGGATCTTGGGAGACTAGTTTGAGAGCAGCTATTATTTGGCAAGTCCACATATAGCAGCTATTTAAAAGCCAGCTGGTCAAAATTCAGGTCTAACATTTGTCTTCCTCGTAGGGAGACAGCAATGGCAAGGTTTGGGAACTTTGGATGTTGAGATGTTGCAAACTTGGTACATATAAGGTTTACCAAGCTGAGTTCAAACAGAATATTTGAGGAATAAAAAGGAAATAGGAAAGCACCTAAAATAGGAATCAGGAGGGTCTAAGGAGCCATAAAATCTTTGAATAGAATTAGAGAATCCCAGAGTTCATATACACTAAAAACGAGGTAATTGGGGAAGGGATATGACCACTTATAGACAAAGGAGGGAAATTATTCATGGAGTCAACAAAAATGTGTGAGGTACTAAATGACTAGTTTTTTTTTTATTTAGAGAGGGTGAACAACAGGTTTACCAGGATTTTGTCTGGATTAGAGAGTATGAGCTCTCAGGAGAGATTGGATAAACTTGGTTTGTTCTGGAGCTTTGGAGACTGAAAGGGTGATCTGATAGAAATGTATAAAAATTATAGAGCCATAGAGTAGATAATAGAATCTTTCTCCCAGGGTGGAAATGTCAAATAGCAGACAACATGGCTCTTAGAGATGCAGAATGTTTAAAGGAAATTTACAAGGCAAGTGTTTTATGTTTGTGTTTGTAGATTGGTAGATGCCTGGGAAAACTTGGGGGAAGTAGTGGAACCAGAAACGACAGCAGTGTTAACACGCATATTGACAGACCTGAGAATGGAAAAATATGGACCACATGCAAGCAGATAGAATTAATTTTGGATTTAGATCTTGGTCTAAACAGACATTATGTGCCAAAGGTCCTTTTTTGTGTGGTACTGTTTTGTGGTAAATTTATGTTGTCTTTGCTTAAAAGGAGGAGACATACTTTCTTCTTAATCACTTCTTCTAATCTAGTTCCCAGCAGTTCCGAGTCAGACACCCCTCTTTGATTCCATTTGCAATAAAAAAGGATCCGACTGAAAAGAAAGAACCACCAAAAGGAGTGCAACTGGAATTTGATATCAACAGTGTTGGAAAACAGGTAAATGTATACCAATGATTGGTTAGGTTAGCATTCCTTTTTGTGCATAATTTCATGTGTGCCTGCTTCCCTTTGGATAGCAGCCTCAGTGGAGAATATTGTTTCAGTGCTCTGTAAGCATGCATGTGAGCATTGAAGTTTCCATTTTCAAATCAATATGGGAATTTGTTCAAAGTGGAGGCCAAGTGTTTCCATGCAAAATATATTGAAACCTTTTCCTATGACTTTATTTTTAACTAGTTAAGTTGTTCACTACTGGTTGAGTGCCCCTAGTCTGAAATTTCAAAATTCGAAAACCTTGAAAATCGGAAATTTTTTTCAGTGCTGACATGACATCACAAGTAGAAGACTTCCACAAGGGACTGAGAAGGTTGGCAGGCCACTTACAGGTTTCTGCGCAGTACACACAGTTCTGAGAAGTGGTCTCGTGCAATAAACAGAAGTTAATGAAAAATAGGAAAACTGCATAAAGCGAAAAATAAAGATTTTGATCATGTATTGGTGTAGGAATGAACATATACCACTTAACAGTATGCTGATCATGAAACAAGCAAAGATCTATCATGACAAACTGAAAATTGAAGGTAATAGTAAATATTCAACAGACTGGTTGCAAAAGTTTGAGAAAAGGTACTGTAGCGGTGTGCTACACGCAGCGCTAAAATTACGACACGGAGTCGGTAACTGCAGTCGAAGGAAAAAACTTTATTCGAAAACTTCAGCCTCACCTTTAAGCCTCTGTCAACCGGCCCCCCATGGCCCAGAGGCTCCAAAGCTCTGTGCTCGCAAACCCCCGTAGGCTATCTAATTGTGAGTCGGTTCGGATACGCTAGGAAATGGGTCGCCACAGTACGACAATAAATTTTCAAAGCATCTGCTGATCACAAAAAATTAACACCATAACAAGTTTACGAGGCTGATTGCTTTTATACCTTGCCTTAAAAAAAGTAAAATGTAAATAGCATTTTAATCAAAAAACGGCATTGTAGGGGGAGACGGAAAGCTTCACAATGCTGCTTTTGTTACCCTGCATATATTATATTTTTACTGTATTAATGGTATGTAATAATTTTTACTAGTAAGTACTTGTGTAATGAACAAGTGTAAGATAAAGCAACACACACAGTGCTGGAGGAACTCAGCAGGCCAGGCAGCATCTAAGGGGAAACAAGTACTGTCGGCATTTTGGGCCGAGACCTGGAACGTCGACTCTACTTCCATAGATGCTGCCTGGCCTGCTGAGTTCCTCCAGCATTTTGTGTGTGTTGCTTGTATTTCCAGCATCTGCAAATTTTCTCTTGTAAGTGTAGGGAAAGGGCTGCCTACTGGTTGTACTGGTAAATTTAGAATCAGAAATGATAGTGATCCTAGACTATCTCATTATATACTCATTTTATATTCTGAAATCTTTCTGGTCCCAAGCATTTTGGATAAGGGGTACTCAACCTGTAACTTGACATTGGGATTCTGCCACACCAAACTGGGAGAGCTGTGATCCCAAGTTATAAACTCTCATGCTGCTGTTGGTCACCTATTAAGTTCGGAATGCCTTTTTTAGTTACACAGGGTGACTTAAGACACTAACATTAGATAACTTCTGACTTATTTGAACTGTGCATTCTCTTTCACATGAATCTTTATAAACCTTTGGAAGCAGACTTGCAAAATTCTTTGGTGAGATGACCCAGATAATAAGCTAGTTTAGTTCACAATGCAGTTAATATGTGGAGTTTAGTTCCATCTAAGCTGTCAAGCAAGTCAGTGTATTAGCTCATTGTGGGCAGCAGAACAGACCTACTGCAGCCTCTGGAGTGTTCTCAGTGGGTTTGTCTGCTCACTCCTTATGGCTTTCAGGCACTTGTGTAGAGTGAGTGACCGCACAAATAGTTTTTTTTATTATCCATTTTCATAGCTGTAACTTTTTAATATAAAGTTCTTTTACTTCAAAATCAAAACTGCACATGTTAGAAATCTAAACAAGATCAGAAACAAGTCTTTGGTTTGGAATGTTAACCGTGTTTCAGTCAGTGGTTGTTACTGCCTGATCTTCAGCATTTTCTAATTTGTTTTTTCCCCACTTAGCTGTTTCAAATAAAAATCACATTTCCATTTACATCCTTTAAGCTATTGTTCAGTAAAAGCACTAATTCGAATGCTCATTGAGCATATTTTCTGGGTCTTTGTACTTGTATTAAAAAAATGCACTTAAATATTATGAAACTATAACCCTTTTCTTCACTGCTGTTTTTCATACTTCATTGATTTCCCAGCCTTTCACATCGTTTTCATCTTCTTTTTAAAGCTACCAAGGTTTCTGTTCTTCATTCAGCCTAAGAAGTTGAGCCCTGATCCAAATGCACAAAAGCAAACTTTACCCAAAAGTATATTGATCCTTCCTCTCTCCTGTTGTGTAATTCATTTGTCTTGCAGAAGTCCTTCCCCAGAATTGGCCTCATTTTAATCAGAATATTAAAGTCCTTCCTTCTTCCCTCTCTGCCCAAGCATTCAACTGCACTTTAACCAAAACAAAGCAGCATTCTCAGGAAGACAGTAAGAATAACAAAACCTCAGATTTATGTCTTTTGCCTTTGAGGTTGACAGTCAAAAATTTGTTAGCAATCTTGTTTGAGGAATGTCACGGTAACATTTTTCATTCTTTCCTTTAGACTGGTATCACCTTAAATGAGCGATTTGCGATTTTGAAGGAACGGCGAATAGCAGTGGCATCAAGCAAAGGAGAACGATTTGTGACTGTGGGATAAATGAGATAACTGGCATTTGATCTGGCAGAACTCTTGGGAGCTTGTTCCCATGCACTCTGAAGTGATTTAATGTCAAAAACAGACATTATGCAGATGGATCTTGTTGACTGTACTTTGAAGCCAATTTTACAATGACATAAGAAGAAATGATATTTGGATTACTTGTTTAAACTTTGTTTTTGTCTGAGGAACAGTAGATGAAGATGGAATTGAACAATATTTGAATTATCACATTGCAAATATGAAATTTTGTTACTTTCAAGAAACACTTCATTAGCTAAAAATGTAAATTCAGTACACTTTCCCCAGAATTTAGTATTTTTGGAAACTTGTTGAAACCTTGACTAATTTTTTTTTAACATTAAAGTTTAGCAATTTAACCGTTTTCCAAAGTAATTGTTTATTGAATAGCTTTTCTGTTCAAAGTAAATTTTATTATTGAAGTACATGTCACCATATACAACCCTGAGAATAATTTTCTTGTGGGCATACTCAGCAAATCTATACAGTAACTCTAACAGGATCAATGAAAGATCAACCAGAATGCAGAAGACAACAAAATGTGCAAATGCAAATATAAATAAATAGCAATAAATAACAACATGAGATAAAGAGTCCTTAAATGAGATAATTGGTTGTAGGAATATTTCAATGATAGGACAAGTGAGTGTAGTTATCCCCTTTTGTTCAAGAGCTTGATGGTTGAAGGGTAGTAATTGTTCTTGTACCTGGTGGTGTGAGTCTTCTAAAAGTGGCTGCACATACTTGTTTAAGTTAAATGTTCTCTCATTTACAGCTGGAGATAACATAAGCATCATACAATTTAAGGATGGATGCTCAACACAAGTTTGATCATCATTATAACATTATTGGTTGTTTGAATATTTGCACATTGTTTCATTAATCTTATGTACAAGTGTCCCCTGCTTTCTGAATGTTCGCTTTATGACGTTTCACTTTTATGAAAGACCTACATTAGTACCTGTTTTTGCTAACCGAAAGAGGATTTTTGCTTTTACGAGAAAAGATGCCCGTTTTAAACTTGTGTTTACTCTGAGAAAGACTACCATGACCATGAAGCCTTGTGCGGGCAAGTGTGTGCGCATGCATGTACGTGCGCACGCATATACATGCTGATTTTTTTTCTACTAATCGGTTTTGGCTCAATCTTCCCGATTCTGGTAAGTGAAACTATACTGTACATACATTATATTTTATATAGGCTGTGTATTTATCCTATCATTCTTGCTTTTAATGTATGTTAGTGTTATTTTAGGTTTTATTTGGTATGATTTTGTAGGTTATTTTTTTGGGTCTGGGAACGCTCTACCTTCGGATAGTGGGGGAAACCTGTACATTGAAACAGTGAAATATAATTTGCATTAACAGCCAATGCAATCTAACTATGTCATGGGGGCAACCCGCAGTTGTTACCACACATACCTGTGCCAACTTATCATGCTAAAGATGTTCAGCAGAACAACATGGAACACACAAGCAATAAAAACAACAGTAAGACAAACCCCATTCCTCCCACCTGCACACGCACTTCCCCAACCCCAAGACAGGCTATCTTCAACTTCTAGCGACCCCATGGATTCAGACATTGGGCTTCGACTTCCCTAATGGACTCTCAGGTCAAGGCTTTGAGACTTCCAATTGATCTTTGGACTTTGATCTTTGGTGTTGACCCAAGCATTCACCAGTGTTGACAAATGAGGACCCCAAACACTAAGCCTTGAACTCCAGTCTCGCTGATTCGCATACCTAGTGTGTCAACTGTCCGCGTGCCTCCTGCCTGTGTGGAGCTCCGATTCCAGAATCTGCTACCAATTCGCTGATCAGTGGGGAGCCACCAACTCTTGTCCTCACTGGTCTACTAGGCTGATGTCTAACTATGGATATCCCATGTTCATGTCATTGGTCTTCGAATCCAGGGTATTGGACAAGACACTTGCCTGACCTCAAATTCCCCCGTATCTCTTCTTGGCTATTTTGTATTAGGTCTTCAAGCCAAATATGGGAAATGTTTAGTGAAACTTGTTGAGATGTCAATGTCAGAAACAGGCCCTTTGGTCCATCTAGTCTGTGCTGACCTGGTTTTCTACCTACAGCTGGACCATAGTCCTCCATACCCCTCTCAACTATGTACCTATCCAAACTTCTATAAAATGTTGTAATTGAACCCATATCCACCACTTCAGCTGGCAGCTTGTTCCACACTTGCACCACCCTCTGAAGAAATTTTCTTTCATGTTTCCCTTAAATATTTCACCTTTCTCCCTAAACTTATGACCTCTAGTCTCCCCTAACTCAGAGGGGAAAAAGTCTGTACGTGTTTATCTGTACCCCTCACAATTTTGTATACCTCTAAGATCTCCCCTCATTCTTCTATGCTCTGGGGGATAAACCTTTCAACCTTTTCCTATGACTCGTCCTCAAAGTTCTGGCGGCATCCTTGCAAATTTAGATAAATTTAATATTTAAAATTTAAATAATTGATCTTAACACTTTGGATACTGGGACTAGATCTTCAATCTAATCAAAACAAACTGAAGGGATGAGGTGTAAATTGGCTGTGCTAGACTTTAAGGGTATTACAGGAAATGCCAGCTAACACAGATTTCAGAAACATACAAGATGTTATTTTTGACTATGCTATGAAGCTTATTCTTCTGTGTTTTTGGTTATAATCTTCAAAAATTTTAGATTCTACAGCAATTCCCACATATTGGAAGACAGCAAATGATTTTGAGTGGAGGGAAAGAGGAAGTGAGGAACCAATTATTCTGACCTCTTAATAGGGAAAATGACAATCTCTTACTAAGAAAGCAGTAACAGGACACTTAATAGGGTTGGGCAAAGTATGAAAAGTAAAAATTAGATAAATCTTAGATTCTTGTTAGCCACTAGTTCCATTGGCCTAACTTAGCTATCATGCATTTCAGTTATCAGAAAACCTTTGAAGTGCCACAGGATATTAAACAAAGTAGCCAATTTCATGTATTTTGTTAATACACTGTAGTGCATTCTGCATGGGTTATTGAATAGAAAATAATAGAAATGAACAGCCCATTTACAAGAGTGTATGGGACTAGTCAAGTGCTGCAGGGAATAGTGCTGGTCTCCAGTTGTTCAAAATGTATACCAATGATTTAGATGAGGTGGTCAAGTTTACTGTTCACCCATTGAAAGATTGGTCACCTGGCAGGCTCATTACCTGATACCAGGTCCAGTACAGCACCTCCTTTTGTTGGATTATCTACATTTGATTAAGAAACCCTCCTGGATGCACCTAACAAAGTCTGCCCCATCTAAACCTCTTGGATTCAGAAGGTCCCAGTTTATATTAGGGAAGTTGAAGTCCCCCCATGACAACAACCATGTTTTTATACCTTTCCTTAATCTGCCTGCATATTTGTGCTTGATATCCAGATGGCTATTGGAGTGGGTGGTCTGTTGGACAATCCCATCAGGGTGATTACACCGTTCCTATAAGTTCAACCGATAGAAACTCTGTGGACAAACCCTCCATTATGTCCCCTCTGAATGCAGCTGTAATACTCTCCCTGACTAGTAGTGCAGCACCCCCACCTCATACCTCTAGCTTTTCTAAAACATTGAAATCCTGGGATATTAAGAACCCATTTATGCCCCTCGCTCAACAAAGTCTCTGTAATGACCACATCATAGTCCCATATACCAATCCATGCTCTAAATTATCTTTACCCACAGTATTCCTAGATTAAAAATACACACACTTCAAACTGTCCATCCCATCATATCTATTACTTTGCTCCTGTCTTATTGGCCCTGACATCTATCTTCCTGTCCATCCTACTTTCTGACCTGGTGCTCTGGTTTACATGCCCCTGCCAAATTAGTTTATACTCTTCACAAATAGCTCCAGCAAATCTCCTAGCCAAAATATTGTTTCCCCTCAAGTTTAGGTGCAACCTGTCCCTCTTGTACAGGTCATCCCTACCCTGGAAAAGTTCCAATTATCCAAGAACCAGAGACTCTATCCCTTGCACCAGTTCATCAGCCACTCATTCATCTGTACTATCATCCTATTCCTGCCCTGATGAGCATGTGGTACTGGGAGTAATCCAGAGATTACTACCCTAGAGGTGTACTTTTCAGCTTCTTTCCTAACTCCCTGTACTCACTGCGCAGGACCTCCTCCCACTTTCTACCTATGTCATTGGTACCAATGTACACCATGATCTTTGGCTGTTCACCCTCCCTCTTGAGAATCCTGGACGCCAGCACCTGAGAGGCAATACGCAATCCTGGCATCTCTTTTGTAGCCACCAAAGCCTCTGTCCCATCCCCCTAACTACCGAACCTCCTTTCACTATTGTTCTGCCAGATTTCACCCTTCCCTGCTGAGCCTCAGAGCCAGCTGCAGTTCCACTCAGTGCCTGATACTGCTGTTGTGCCCATGTAGGTTATTCCTGCCATCCCCAGCAGTTTCCAAAAGGGTATACTTATTGCTGATGGGAATAGCCACAGAGGAACACTGCATAGTATGCTTATTCCCCTTAACTCTCCTGATGGCCATTCAACTGCTACCTGCAGCCTGCACGCTGGGTGTTACGTGACTACCTCAGTAAGTTTCATCTTTGAGGTTTTGGTGCTTGGAAGTTGGGGTAAGTTGTTTTTTTTTACACAGAGAGTAGTGAGTGTGTGGAATGGGCTGGCGGTGGAGACGGAAACAATATGGGCTTTTAAGAGACTCCAGAATAAGTACATGGAGCTTAGAAAAATAGAGGGCTATGGGTAAGCCCAGGTAAGGACATGTTTGGCCCAGCTTTGCGGGTCGAAGGGCCTGTATTGTGGTGTAGGTTTTCTATGTTTTTCAGCCTATGAATGGTCCTCAGTACATCCAGCTCCAGTTTCCTGACCTTGTCAATCAGGAGTTGAAGTTGAATGCACTTCCCCCAATACCATTAGGTACCCTTCAATCCCACATCTTACAGGAGCATTCCACCACCTTAACTACCATCCTGTCTACACTTGTTATACCTTTGACTTCTCAAGCTTAAGTTCCAGCCTTTGCCTGTTGAGCCAAAGCCTGACCACTCCAACATTAGCACCCCACTTGCACCTCCTTTCTTTTCATTGGCTCAAATAAAGCTCACTCCCAATGAGACATTCTTTTCAAATGGCTCCTGCCATGCAATGATGCTGTCCTCTCACTCGCTAATTTGAAGAATGATTCACTCCCAAGGAGACTTGTTTTAAAATTGTTCCTGCTTTGTAATGACACTACTGTCATACTCACTAATTCAAAGTATAGGTTAACGCAAGAACATAGAACATAG
Source organism: Hypanus sabinus (assembly GCF_030144855.1). Classification (NCBI taxonomy): domain Eukaryota; kingdom Metazoa; phylum Chordata; class Chondrichthyes; order Myliobatiformes; family Dasyatidae; genus Hypanus; species Hypanus sabinus. Next base: position 39,486,865 of record NC_082707.1, read on the forward strand.
GCCCTTCAGCCCACAATGGTGTACTGACCATGTAACCTATTCCAGAAACTGCCCAGAATTAGCATACCACATAGCCCTCTATTTTTCTAAACTCCATGTATCTATCTAAGGGTCTCTTAAAAGACCATATTGTATCTGCCTCCTCCACCATCACCAGCAGTGCGTTCCATGCACTCACCATTCTCTGTGTGGAAAAACTGACTCCTGACATCCCTACTGTACCTGTTTACAAGCACCTTAAAATGATGCTCCCTCATGTTAACCGTTTCAGTCCTGGGGAAAAGACTCTGGCTACAACGCGATCAATGCCTCTCATCATCTTATACTCCTCTATCAGGTCACCTCTCATCATTTCGTTGCTCCAAGGAGAAAAAGGCCAAGTTCACTCAACCTATTCTCATAAGACACACTCTCCAATCCAGGCAACATCCATGTGAATCTCCTCTGCACTCTTTCATCCTTCCTGTTGAAGTGACCAGAACTGAACACAGTACTCCAAGTCGTTGGCATATGCAAGTTCATTCATGGTTATAATGAAAGGCAACAAGGGACAAAGCATCAAATGACCACCTGCCATCTGAGAGCATAATGGAAATTAATGGACGTGTGAGAGACAGCAGATACATGAAATCAAGAGTTGGAAATTAGTGGGTCAGACAGCAACCATGGAGGGAATGAAAAGCCAACATTCCAGGCCAATACTATTCACCAGGACTGGAAAGAAAGTGGGGAGATGGTCAGAGGTGGAATTATTGAGTGATAAGTGTGTCCAAATGAAGTGGGTGATTGTGGTGGATAGGCAGCTGAGGGAGGGTTGATTGTGGGAATGATCTGAGTAGACAGGTGTTAAAGATAAAGGGCTGTGGAAGATGAAATCTTGAAGAGGACAATGTCCAATAAATAAAAGGAATAAAATGGATGTGGGGGGAACCTAAGGGTGGAATCTGTGGGTGAGGGGCAGATTAAGACGGTGGGGTGGGAAAGAGAAGGGGTTATGTCCCAAATGAGAATATCTGCAGATGTTGGAAATCCAAGCAACACACTCAAAATGCTGGAGGAGCACAGCAGGTCAGGCAGCATCTATGGGAAAAAGTACAGTCAACGTTTCGGGCCAAGGCCTTTTGGCCTTCCACAGAGATTGTTCCCTACACGACTACCTTGTCCATTCGTTCTTCCCCACTGATCTCCCTCCTGGCACTTATCCTTGCAACACCTGCCTCTAAACCTGATCCCTCTCTACCATTCAGGGCCCCAAACAGTCCTCCCAGGAGAGGCAACACTTCACCGGTGAGTCTGTTGGGGTAATAAGTGTGGCCTCCTGTATATCAGTGACACTCGACCTAGACTGGGAGACAGTTTCGCCGAGCACCTATGTGCCGTCTGCCAGAAGAAGTGGGATCTCCCAGAGGCCACCTATCTTAATGCCGCTTACCATTTCCATTCCGTTATGTCAATCCATGGCCTCCTACTTTCGCGATGAGGTTGCACTCAGGTTTGAGGAACACCACCTTGTATTCTGTCTGGGTAGCCTCCAACCTGATAGACTTGCCCGCCCATCGCCTCCCTCTGGTGCTCTGACCCCTTTTCTTTCTTCCATGGCCTTCTGTCTCTAACTATCAGACTTCCCCCTTCCCAACCCTGTGACTTTTTCACTGATCAACTTCCCAGCTACTTACTTCATTCCTCCCCTTCCCTGTTTCACCCATTACCTTATGTTTCTCTCTCCCATCCCCCACCTTTGAAATCTACTCCTCCCCTTTTTTCCTCCAGTCCTGCTGAAGGGTCTCAGCCCGAAACATCGACTGTACTTTTTCTATAGCTGTTGTTTGGCCTGCAGAGTTCCACCAGCATTTTGTGTATGTTATGAGGTAATAGGTGCAGTGGGATAAGGGGTAAAAGGGGGGAGGACAGAGAGAAGCAGTTATCAGAAGTTAAAGAAATTGATGTTCAGGTTATCAAAATGGAGACTACCTAAGCAAAATATAAGGTGCCATTCCTCTAATCTGTGTCTAGCCTCAACATGGTAGTGGAGGAGGCCGTGGACGGTTATGTTGGTGTTGAAAATGAACATGGGTGATCAGAATGCCTTTACAATTTTTAATTCCGTAGTTAAGCATAACTTTCCATATATTTTGTGGTACTTAAAATCCATGCTGTGTCCCTAGTATGTTTCCAGGATCAGATCATAGTAGAATGTACTTGAAAATACAATTGGAAAATTAGGGTATTAGAGAGACCAGTGGAAGTTTTCCTGTTGGACTGAAATTCCATGAAAAGAGAATTAGTTATAACACAAGTTCACATAAGTAACAGAAGCAGCAGAGGTAAATCATATCAAAATCATGAGTTTTAGTCTTTTTTAAAAAAGGAAGTATTCTTTCTGCAGATATTGCCTGGGTTACTGAGAATTTCCACTATTTTCTGTTTATCATCACTGCCACGGAAGTGGTTCAGAGTAACTACAAGGTGACCTATGTTATTTTTAATCCAACCAAATGCTTTGTGGAATAAAGGCTAAAAAGGTGTCTCAAGGCACACATCTGAATCTTTTAATGTCATACAGGCTTGATGTCCAGAGAAGTACAAGTATTTTGAACCTACATTTGAGAGAATAGCAAATTAACTTGAACTCTCACAAGAGCCTTTAGATCTATTTGTGTTCTCCTTGCAAACCTTTTAAATGCCTTAAATTCTAATGTAGGACTTGCATTCAGTTGTCACTACAGTACTGGCTGATATTAATGTTCTTTAAAAATAACGTTATTCTGCTGGATTGTTATTACCACTATTATCCTCATGATGGTGCTGTAATCCTCTAGATAACAGTGAAAATATTTGAACTTTAAGATTGAGAAAAGGTGTGGTACAGTAGAACTCAAATCTCATTTTATCCCCTTATTAAATAAAACATTGAAAAAACTGTGTGGGGGGTGTAGAGGGATAAGTGGGCATGTGAATACAATTGAGGTCGGCTGGGGGAGGAATAAGCATGGAGGTTGGTAGGTGGCAGGTGAAACCAAGAAAGGAGAGATAACGGGCAGATGGAACCAAGACCCTGGATGGACTGGTGGGAATGGGAAAAGAACACAGGACTACCTGAAATTAGAAAACTTAAATGTTCATGCCATTGGGCTGTAAATAGACTTGGATTCAGGATACATTTCATTGTCATCTTAATATTAAATGTTAAAGTGTAAATGATTATTTTCATATTGGTTACACTGGATGCAATACATTTAAACAAAGAGTGCAAATATGCTACATTTTCTTCAAATAGTATCTAAAAAAAAAAGTACAAAGATGAACCCTATACTTACAATCAGACATGAACTAACAACTTGCTAACAGGTAAATATTAGGTAGGTGTGAACAACAACATACTTGCACAGCAGTGTCATAGCAGTATAAGTAACATTAAACCCTAAGGCAAGAGCACAGGGGGATTTGAACAAAAATAGAGAATTTTAAAATTAAGTATTTGCACATCTGAATCACTGAAGAAAATATTGTTACTTCGCATGAATATTAGCATTTTGCATGAGTTTATAGAGAGTAGATGATTTTGATAGAAAACTTTGGCAGGGGAGTATCAATATGTCACTAAGGACAGGATGTCCTTAGACATCCTGAATGTCCTGAATAGAAGACAAAATTATAAACTTAGCAGATTCTAAGATAATCGAGCACTATATAAGTTTGACTATTGTAAACTTTATTTCAGCAGCAGCTTGGTCACCCAAGGCTGTGTGCCTAGCCCCCTGCTCTACTCACTTCATACTTATGACTGTGAGGTGAAGCACGGCTCCAATGGCATATTTAAGTTAACTGATGACACCACTGTCATTGGCCGAATCAAAGGCAGTGATGAATCAGCATGTACGAGGGAGATTAAAAGCCTGAGTGAGTGGTGCCACGGCAACCTCTCACTCATTGTCAGCAAGACCAAGAAGCTGATTATTGACTTCAGAAGGAGAAAACCAGAGGTCCAGGAGCCAGTCCTCATCAGGGGATCAGAGGTGGAGAAGGTCAACAATTGTACATTCTTTGGTGTGATCATTTCTGAGGTTCTGTTTTGGGTACAGCACATAAGTGCCTTTACAAAGAAAGCATGGCAGCGCCTTGACTTAGAAGTTTGTGAAGATTTGGTTTGTCATCTAAAACTTTGACAAACTTCTATAGACATGTGGTGGAGAGTTTATTGACTGATTGCATTGTGGCTTGGTATGGAAACACCAATGCCCTTGAACAGAAAATCTTATAAAAAGTAGTGGATAAAGCCCTGTTCATTGTGGGTAAAGCCCTCTGCACCATTGAGCACTTGCAGGAAAGCAGCATCCATCATCAAGGACCCCCACCACCCAGACCATGATCTCTTCTCGCTGCTGACGTCATGGAGAAGATACAAGAGCTTCAGGATCCACACCACCAGGTTCAGGAAAGGTTACTAACCCTCAACCCATTAGGCTCTTGAACCAGAGAGGGTAACCCCATCACTGAACTCTTCCTACAACCTGTGGACTTGCTTCCAAGGACTCCAATCATGTTCTCAATATTTATGCACACACAAAATGCTCCAAGTTAATTGGTGAAAGAGATACAGGACTGGAGAAAGGGGAAGTTTGCAAAGATTTAGTCTGTCATATAAAACTTTGACAAACTTCTATAGATATGGGGTGGAGAATATATTGACTGCTTGCATCATGGCTTGGTATGGAAACACGAGAGATAGGGATCACCCCACCAGCCTCAGCAGCCGGCAGGTATTTCTCTGTAACTTCTGCTATCTCTATCAAGGTCCCACCACCAAACATATCTTTCCCATCCACCCACTTTCCGCTTTCCAGAAGGATCACTCCTTATGTGACTACATTTTCCATTTGTCCCTCCCCACTGATTTCCCTCCTGGCACTTATCCTTGCAAGCGAAACAAGTACTACAGCTGCCTCTGCACCTCCTCCCTCACTATCATTCAGGGCCCCAGGAGAGGAGACACTTCACCTGTGAGTTTGTTGGGATCATTTACTGTGTTCGGTGCTCCAGCTGCGGCCTCCTGTATTTTGATGAGATCTGACATAGACTGGGTGACCGCTTCACCAAGTGCTCCATCTGCCAGAGAAAACAGGATCTCTCAGTCGTCACCCACTTTAGCTCCACTTCCCATTTCTATTCTGACAACTCAGTCCATGGCCTCCTCTACTGTCACGATGAGTTTGGATTCTATTCTGTTCCTCAGATTTACTGTGTATGCCTGCAAGAAAATGAATCTCAAGGTGATGGGTGACATATGTACTTTGATATTAAATTTATTTGAACTTTGAGTCCATTACTATTCACTACATCAATTCACTACTGATTCTACAACACCATAAATCCAGAATTTTACTGGCATGTCAATTACTGTCATTTTCCAGAGTGTGGTTAACCAAACTAAATCATCTGGTTTGCTCTTCTGCCAGGCAATTTTTGTACTAATGCTATCACAAACTTTTTTGTTAGCCACAGTTATGTCACTTATTTATTTTATTACTAGGCAAAAATGTGCAACTATTGTTACTTTTGTTCTTTAAATATTCATCGACTATCCTCCAGTGTCTTTTAATAAAGTTACCCAATCTATTATAGCAACATGCTCTTCATATCTTCCATTGTTCTGAATTTAACTATTTCACTTTCCATCTTAATGAAGAATTCCATCATACTGTGGTCATCCAAGACAAGAATATTAATTAAGAATACTATCTCTTCTTTCAGTTAGTCCTGACGAAGGGTCTCAGCCAGAAACTTCGACTGTACTTCTTCCTATAGATGCTGTCTGGCTTGCTGCGTTTCACCAGCGTTTTATATATGTTGGTTGTATTAATTAACACTTTTTGATTGTACAATACCTAGTCTAGGATAGCTTGTTTCCTTGTTGATTGCTCAATCTTAATCCCTAAAATCCCCCTAATCCAATCTGCGAATTGCTCCTCAACTTTATTAATGCTGATCTAATGTGGTATATTGTTTTGTGCATCTCATTTCCTGCGTGAGGCCCTTCTCTACATTACCACTATTGTTTAAAGGCTACAGACAACTCCCACCAATGTTTACCACCCCTGGGTATTCTTCAGCTCCATCCAGACTGATACCAAATCTTAATTTATTGAACTGGTAGCCTCTTTCATTATTACATAATTACTAAAAATTATACTTGGCCCCCTATTTCTTTTATACTTGTCCTTTTAAAATATCGATTAACCTTTGAATATTTATCTCTTATTTGGATCATTCTGCGGCCACGTCTACGAAATGACAAACGTTGTATCCGCTATCACTTATTCCATCCATTTTGCTACGAATGTTCCGCACGTTTCGAAACAGCACTTTTGGGTAAATACCTGGAAGATGTCTGTGGGGTAATGATAGATATAGACGTGGTTGGATGTGATGGCAAATAAATAAACTGTTTACCTGCTCTGCACGCTTTCTGAATCTGACTCCTGAGGATCCATCTCGGCCCGAAACGTCGACGTTTGTTTATTCCCCTCCATAGATGCTACCTGACAAGCTGTGTTCCTCCAGCATTTTGTGTTTATTTCTCTGTAATTGATACTTTATTCTGCATTCTGTTACTGAATTACCTCAAAGCACTATACAGACGGTACGCAAATCAACTTTTCACTGTACCTTGGTATTTGTGACAAGGTTGTCTGTTTGATACAAAAACAAATACCCCCCTAATATTTTGTATTAGTGTCGTTGGAATCTGTAGCAACAACAAATCTGCTTTTAGAGCTGACGGGTTGAACATCCCCAATAGGAGGGAAAGGCCGGTCGACGTTCAAAGTCGCTCCCCACTTCCCTCACGTTGTACTTCACACATGCGCAGATGGATCGGGGTTCGTACATGCGCAGTAGTAACCAGATTGTCTAATGGCGGCGGCGATGTTGATGTCGGACTGTCAGCTCGGTGTGGCGAGTGGTGGCGGCGGGGGAGGATTAAACGGATTTGATGGCGGAGGAGGCACTGGCCACAACGGCCCCACATCGGGTCAACTCCCTTGGAACAGAAGTTTGGAGCGGGCCTTGGAGGAAGCTGCTGCGACCGGAGTGTTGAACTTAAGCGGGAGGAAACTGAAGGAGTTCCCGAGGAGCGCGGTGAACCAGGACTTGACAGATACTACGCAGTCGGGTAAGTGAGATCTCCGAATAACAGTTGGCACCATGTAAACAGTGGGATGCGGGCGCGCGCGGCGCGTGTCTCGCCGATGACCACGAGCGGGGGCTGGGCGTGGGACTCGGGGACTTTGATTACACGCACCATATGAAAGTTTCGACTTCTGGTAGTTTGCCCAGGGGAAGACTAGGCAAGTATAGAGGAAATATGCAGATGCCGGAAATCTGAAGTATGCAAAATCCTAAAGTAATGGAAATACTTACAGGTCAGTTAGTATTTATTGGGGGGAATTCATGTTTCAGGGAGGTAGATTCCAGGGAATTGGAATTGCACAGTGATCAAGATTTCACAACCCTCAAGTAAAGGATCATTTAGGTTATCTTCACTCTGTGAAGCACCAACCCATCTTTGTTTTAAATGATCAGCCTTAATCTTGTAAGTTTCCTTCAAGATCTCGACGAATGGAAATATTGTCATTTGTACGATATGTATTTAAATGTTTCATTAAAATCTTGGAAGGATCGAAGAATATAAGTGTAATAATTTAATTTATTTTAGCCATTCATGATGGGACAGGAATTAGCTCGGTTTCTGTTGGACTGTCTGGTATATCAAGACTTTTGTATCAGCTTTGCAAATATAGTACACCTAGTTTTTCCTTTATCAACTCTGCAAGTTTAATCATCATAAAAACTAGCAATTTTTCAAAATTGATTTAACTTTTACGAGGTCATGTTTGCCTAGTTTTATTACATGAATCCTCTCCAAATGATCAGTTAATTTTCCTTGATTGTTAATCATTGGTTTAACACTATTGATTTCTAACGTTGGGTTCAGCATTAGTAATTTCTTTCCTCCCATAAATGCTGCTCATTCTCCCCCGCCCAGTTCTTCCAGCAGGTTGTTTGTTGCTCCAATATCAATAAAACACTTTTCTAAGCAAGGGAAGTAAAATGATGTACAGCTTATAGATGTGGCCTCACTAGTACCTTGTTCAACGATCTCTGCAGTTTTATTCTTTAAAACCTGCAGATGCAGGTCATTGGGATCTGGCAACTTGCGTTCTTTAGTCCCATTGGATTTCCTAACACCTTTCCCCTTGTGATAGAACTGCTGTTTCTTTTTTTGAGTATTTAGAACTAGATGTTGTAAAAAATTGTTTACAGTTGGAGCTGTTGAGGGGTGAGAAATTGTTATCAATGACGACATTGGAATTGTCAAATTTGAGGAGTACCAGTAGGTCTGAGATGTTTCACTCATGTTGCCAATTGTTTTAAGTTTTCCATCTTGTGCTCAAAAACATAAATATTAATGAACATACTAAAACGTCAGGAGTTTCATTGCTATGCCATTATGAGTAAACACCAAGAGTTTCAAAGTAAAGATTTCAAATACTTTTGCTTCTCATTTGTTGTTAATTTATTCCCTATACTTCATTGTTTGTGCTATTTATCTTTAACTGTTAAACTTCTTAAATTTCAACATTACTCTTTTCATTGTTCTTCGGGATGAGCTAACAACGGGACATCAGTATATTTCTTTGATCAACTAAAACTTAACTTCAAATACTGTTTTAAGCTGGTTCATTGATGAATCTTATGAATTCTTGACATGTAAACTTTAATCATGCTGTGTGTGCAGGTGTGCAGCAGGCTGATGTCATTTGGATAAGCTTTTGAATGTTGTCAGATGTTGCAAAGTTGTTTCATGCACTTACTTTACGGAGTTTTGGAAATGTGCTTTTTGAGTCCACAATATAGTAATGGAATGTTTAGGCACTGCGTTAGGAAATGGAATTCTACTTTGCTTTTGTGTTTCGTGCCATTTTTATGATCTTTTGTTGAGACCTATTTAAGTTGTTCTTCTGTCTCAGAAATTAAAATGAGATGGTATTGAGTGTGTAGTGACCAACATAATTTTAAAATCATCCAAAATGTCACATATTTACAGATGTGCATAATTTATTATTTATTACATTTCAGTGGCAGTTAAAATCTTTGAACAAAATGCAATATGTTAAAGTTAATTTAGAATCTTTGCTTTCAAGTTATTTTCAGGTTGTTTGATTTCTAGAATTCTAAGTTCACTTTATTTTATATTTTCTGTTTCAAACAAAATGAATAAGGAATGGCCAATTTAGGTTTTGAACATATTTGAGCTTCTGAATTTTTTCTCTGCCGTGAATTTGCCAGCTGCCTGCCTTGGGACATGCTGTTTCTTCTGGCGCAGTCTGGTGCCTGGTGTAGTGGTATGATGCTATGCAGCAGTCTCAGTGTAGTGGCAGAACATTTTTCAAAGTTAGTGAGGCCTCACTTTCAGGTTCATCAGCTGTTAATGCCATCACCATTACTAGGTGTTTGTGAATGTCTTTGATACCAACAAATATACAGTAGCATTTTATGAATTCTGTAAATAATTGAATTAAAAGATAAAGATAATACATTTTAAAAGATAAGAAATAGATCTGTGAACAATTTTGCATTAAATGAAATAAAACAAATAAAAAGGTGTATTTATTATTGTCCAGGCAAGAAATTCAATAGAAATATTGTACTTCAGCTGGTCCATTGTCTATCAGCCCATGACTATTTTTCTTCACATTTAACCATTCATTTTCTTACAAAGTTATTTTAGATTTTTCCTGCAGTGCTATATTTGTAGATATTCCCCATTGTAGTAATCAATGGTATAGAATTAATTTTCAAAACACTGTTTCTGTGATTGTCTTTAATTTATATGGCCTGGTCATACAGCCAAAATATGTCTCTGCAATTCGTTTTGATTTCGATTTAAAAAAACTCATAATATTGAAAATCCATTATCATTTCTATTATTTATTGCAATGCCAAGAGCTACTTCGGTTTATCTAGGCTTTTCTCAGAGCTAAAGGCAATTCCATCTTTCCTGTGATGCAGTCTTACAGATTAAAGTGTATAAATATATTCTGTTTAAAAATATTTCATAAAATAGATAAGCAAAGCCAGAACAGTTCTGTAACAATGACTTAGATGTTTCTTTTTTATTTAGCTTTTTCCACATTTATTCCTCCAGAATATATTATCCTTCACCTCTCTGCATGAAATATTGATTGGCTTCAGTCTGTGTAGTTTGCAATTTATCATTAACTATATAGATTGAATTTTAAATTAGTAATATAGGTATTAAATCTGCCACCTGTGAATATTGGACGAGCCATTGGGCTACTGAAAGCCTGTTCTTGCTCTTTGCATGTGACGAGCTGGTGACCCAATACGGTTTGACACTTAAATTGAATCATGACTAAGAATAAAGACCTAGTTTTATTTGGAAGATTGCAGCCTAGTTTAAATATGATGCCATTGAATAAAACAAGTTTACATTTGTGATATATAATGTTGTCTTGAGTTTTGGTTTAATGTAGTTCTTACGATCCTCTGTAAACATTCTTAAGCTGATTTGGAGTCTAAATTTTGGAGTTATTATTAAAGAACTATACAGACTTTCTTATGAGGAAAGTGAAATGTTATAAAATATTTTCCCTTCATTTCAATAATCATTATTTTGAGAGTGACTCAAAAGCATTGTAAATGCTCTGTGGGCCAAAATTTCATAACTTTTGAAAATGATTTTGTAATTGTAATTTTTTTTATTCTTCAAGATTCAAGATTGTTTCATGTCATTTCTACTACATAACAAAATAATTGTTAATCTGGATATAAAACAACATAAAAAAGCACAATAAGATAAAGAACACAATAAAAAGCATAATAAATGTAAATAGATAATATAACTTATATACATAAATTTATTATATCTACATAAAATGATGCCAGGCACAGGAGTCTAGTACATAAGGTGACTCTGACAGGAAATTATAAGTAGTGGTGGTGAGGATTGTGGAAAGGTGGGTTAGTGGCTGTGGGTGTTGATTAGCCTTATTTGAGTCTGGTGGTCTTGGTTTGGATGCTACATAACCTCCTCCCTATTGGGAGCAGGGCACACAGTCTATGAGCAGGGTGGGTGAGATATTTCATGTTGGTGCTGGCCTTTTGCCAGTACTTTTCTATATATATATGTCCTTGAGATAGGTTGGCTGGTGCCGACGATGCATTGGGCGGTTTTGACTACTTGGTGTAGAGCCTTCCTGTCCACCACAGTGCAGTTTCCATACCATACAGTGTATGTTAAGATGCTCTCTACTGTGCCTCTGTAGAAAGACGAGAGTATTAACATGCATAGTCTAGGTCTCTTCAGCCTCCTCAGAAAGTAGAGGCATTGGTAACCTTTCTTGATTGTGTAAGATGCGTTCTGGGACCATGAGAGGTTGTGTGAGATGTGCACTCCCAGGAGTTTAAAACTGTTCGCAGTTTATCCGCAAAGAGCAATGTGTCAACCAATTGCTTCATCCCATTTGTTTACGTTCTTTCTTAGTATATGACCAGACTTTTTCTTTTGAATAATGTAACCCATTGGAAGTTAGAATCAGGTTTATTGTCATTGGCATATTTTGTGAAATTTGTTGTTTTATGGATATAGTGCAATGCATAATGAATTACTATAAGTTAGAATAATAAATAAACAAGTTATAATTAAAGTGTTTACAATTTGAGGTTTTAAGTGAATCAGAAGTTGTAAAATTGTTTTTGGAATGGTATAGCAGTAGCAGCTGTTCAGTCTTGTTTCTTCACAAATTCTGACAGGAAATAGGAAAGCATGTGTATCCACAAAGGAGCTGATTACCTCAGGGCTTCCCTCAGAAGTTCCTATCAGGCATTGCTGTGGTTTCTATTTCAGTACTTTTATACATCCTATTTGTCTTTCCTTCCTTCTAATGTTTTTGTACAATCACTTTTCAAACACCAGTTTTAAATCATAAGCTGAATTTTATCTACCTGAGTAAACAAGAAATTAGATGTCAAATCAGCAGTATCTTTAGTTTTAGTGTATTTAAAATGTTCAGAGTTTATATTTGCATATACCATAGAAGCATCTATACAGGCAAATATTGGTGTAATAACCTCTGCATGATTTGTCCAAATTACAGTGCATCATTTTTCACTTGAGCATCTTGTGAACATATGGATTTTATTTGCCCCAGGAGTTAATGGTTGGGTTTCTTTGCTGTCTATGTGATTTATAGTTGATTTTTCCAGCATTACTGTGCAAATATTCTTGCTATTCTTTTAAAAGATTCATGGCTATGAATCTTTAGCTACACTGATTTGAAATTCTGATATATTTTATTGACAAATTTTCATTATGGCAACTAATTCCAGAATTTTGTTTCGTCATAAGGATCAATTGAATTTAGAATAGAATCATAGAAGTAATACTAAAACAATGGAATTTGTGTTTTTTTTTAAAGAAAAGGTAATGTAGACTCTTTTATACACTCTTCATAACATCTCTTACTAATCACAGTTTATTGACTTAAATAATTATGCACTGTAAACATTAACTTCTGATTTTTAGGATTTTTGATGTTTATTTAAATCTAAGTGATTTTCCTTTATCCAAAAAGTTGTGCCGGCTGGTGGCGCAATGGCATCAGTGCCAGACTCCGAAGTAAAGGCTCCGGAGTTTGAATCCAAGTCGGGCCACCCTCGAGTACGCTTTCCATGCATGCCAGGTTGAGCATCAAGCTAGCCACTCAGCCTTGTAAAAAAAAAGATCGAGTCAGGAACGTTCATATCATGACCCGGTTTATCTGAAGGGAGACCAATCCTGAAACCACGCACCAGACAAGAATGGCTGACAGTCTGGTGCGACATGCTAAAAAAAAATTTTTTAATCCAAAAAACTGGAATGCTAATTAACAGGCTTTGAGCCATCAAAACAAATGGTAAACCAAGCGTAAACATAAATTTATAGGATGGTTTTGAAAATCAAAATCATTGAATTTATGTTTAATCTCAAGCTCCTAAAGGATTGTAGGTGATTTCTGCATATACCTTCAGAGGAATTAAGTGGAAAAACTTCATATCTTCAAACCACGTTTTCCACTGGAGCAGCTGGGAAAATGGGCAGAAAAGTGGCAGGTGGAATTTATGTAGACAAGTGTGAAGTGCTCCACTTTGGGAGGATTCAAGAGCATTTATTTTCATTTTTCATTACAATAGTGTAAGGAAGAACAAAATGATTGTTACTCCAGATCCAGTGTAGCATAAAAAAGCATTAAAGCACAATAATTATAAATATAAAAGCATTCCTATGAAACAAAATGTACAAGTAACTTTTGAGTATGGCCATATATACACAAGATTGGCTTATGTACACAGACTGATTGTACATACATAAAGTGACACTAGGTGCAAGAATATCTGAACATAAGGTTACTGACAGGAAATGATAAAGTGGGTGAGGTGGATGTAGTGATGGTGGGAGATGGTGGAGTGGGTTAATCGGTGGAGGTGTTGATCAGCCTGATGGCTTGAAGGAAGTAACTATTTCTGAGTTTAGTGGTCCCGGTGTGGATGCTGTGTAGCCTCTTCCCTGATTTGGTGTAGGATAGTCCATAAACCATGTGGGTGGGATCCTTCATGATATTGCTGGCCTTTTTCCAGCTCCTTTCTGTATAAACGTCCTTGATGGTGTTTAGGCTGGTGCTAATGCCAACGATGCATTGGATGGTTTTAACTGCTCATTGTAGAACTCTCCTGACCACTGCAGTGCAGTTCCTGTACCACACAATGATGCATTTTAGGATGCTGTCTGCTATGCCACTGTAGAAGGTTGTGAGTATTGATATGAATAGTCCAGCTCTTTGCAGCCTCCTCAGAAAGTAGAGACAAAACAGGGCAGGATTTACCCAGTGAACGGTAGGGCATTGAGGAGTGTGTTAGACTTCAAAGTGCATTTATTATCAAAATATGTATCTATTATACAAACCTTGAGATTTGTCTTGTTACAGGCAGCCACAAGACAAAGAAACTCAAAAGAACCCATTTAAAAAAGACAAACACCCAATGTGCAGAGAGAAAAAAAAACAAATTGTTCAAGCAACAAAAGTAAGCAAGTAGCATTTAGAACAAAAGTGAGTCGTCATGTACAAAGCCAGAGCAGGCCTTAGCATCAGTGCAGTGAAGAGCAGAGTAAACGTCACAGAGCAGCGAGTAGAACTGGCCCAACCCTCACTTCTGGTCCTGACACCCTGCCTTTTTAATCTGCCTGGCCCTGCATTTAAATCATCCAAACAGTGGGTCATTCCAAATCTAGGATCTGGGTCCTGTCACTTTGATACTCTCTGGCCCTGGACCCCACCACTACATTTCAGCCCGTACCCAACATTTCCAAATTGGGCTAACGCTTAGATTGATCAAACCTTGCTCTTAGACGGGCCTCCAACCTGCCTCTCCTCTGCTCCAACTTGGATCGCCCTGACTTTGCTTTGAATATGCCTTGACCTCGGCCTGACTTCACCTCGCACCAACACACTTCGACCCTAGACTCATCCTCACCTTCACTTGCCTCTCTATTGTTCGTTCTGATCATTTACCATAGTGTTTTATTTTTACAAAGAAAGTGTTATTAATAAAGTATTTAGTTCTATTGCAATACGAGTGAATCTGCAGATGCTGGAAATAAATAAAAAACACAAAATGCTGGCAGAACTCAGCAAGCCAGACAGCATCTATGGGAGGAGGTAGTGACAACATTTCGGGCCAAAACCCTTTAGTTCTATTCCTGGTTTTGGTAACTGCCAGTAAGTTGTCACTAGCCTTTTAACAGCGCCATGTTAAACCAGTAGCAGTGGGATCTAGGAATACAGATCTATAATTCCTTGAAAGTGCTATCATGAGTAGATAGGGTTGTAAAGTGACATATTGGCCTTCATGAATCAGAGTATTGAGTACACAATTTGTGATGTTATGTTGAAGTTTTTATAAGATGTTGATGAAGATGAATTTGGAGTTTTGTATGCAGTTCTGGTTATATACCTACAGGAAAGATTTCAGTAAGCTTTGAAGAGTGCAGAGAAAATTTACAAGGTTGAATAGATTAGGGCTTTGTTACCTAGAGTGTAGGTGAATGAGTTAATATCTTAGAAGTGTACAAAATTACGAGTATATATAGTATAGTGCAAAAGTCAGGCACATGTAAAAACATTCTGTAAAGTGAATATGCTTCCAAAAATAATTAAATGAAAACTTACTAAAAGTCAAGAAATATACTATAAGGAGCAGTTTAAAAAAATCAAATCAATACTTGGTGTGACTACCTTTTGCCTTTAAAACTGTATCAGTTCTCTTAGGTATATTGTCATGCAGTTTTATAAGAACACCAGCTGGTAAGTTCTTCTAAGCATCTTTGAGAACTTGTCACAGTTCTTCTGCAGATTTTGTTTGCTTTACTTGCTTCTGTCTCTCCAGATAATCCCAGTAAGCCTCAGTGATGCTCAGTGGAGGCTAATCTCCTTGTTCTCCCTTTTCACTAAAGATAATTCTTTATGATCATGGCCATGTGTTTGGGGTCATTGTCCTGCTGCAGAATGGAGTTGGGACCCATCAGATGCCTCGATGATGGTATTGCATAATAAATGCAAATCTGCTTGTACTTAGTGCTGAGGATTCCATTCTTTCTGATCAGATCAATGTCCATTTGCAGACACGCAGCCCCAAACCTGTAGGAAATCTCCTCTATGCTTCACTGTTGGTTCTAGATACTCATCCATGTAGCATTCTCCCAGTCTTCTATTGACAAACTGCCTCCTGTTTGAGCCAAAAATATCAAATTTTGACTTGTCAGTTCAGAACACTTGCTGTCATTGTTCAGCACTCCAATCCTTGTGTTATTGTGCATAGGTGAATCCCTTGGCTTTGCTTTCACTTATAGAGGAAAGGCTTTTTGGCAGCAACTCTTCCATGAAGACCACTGTCTGACAAGACTTTTTCTGACTGTAGAGGAGTGTAATTGGGTTCCAGTGGCTTCTATGAGTTCAGAGCTGATATCAGTGCTGGACTTCTGATTTAGAAGGGACATCAGTGATATCTCTTGTCTGCTGCACTCATTTTCCATGGCCAACTATTGCATTTCTGGTCCTCAAGCTTGCCTATTTCTTTGTGCTTCCTCAGAAGAGCTTGGACAGCACTTCTTGAAACTCCTGTCTGCTGTGAAATTTTTGCTTGGGAGAGACCTTGCTGATGCAAGATGACCACCTTGTGTCTTGTTGCTATACTCACTCTGCTGTGGTGTAAGAATTGATAATATGATGGTTAAACTGTCACATTTGCCACACCCTCACCTTTATGTTTGGTTGCCCTTTGCCCAGTTTAATTCCTTTTTACACCCTTTTGTGTTTCAGTTAATCAGTTTAGTTCACTTGACTTATTGTGTCATTGATCATTAGTACCTGTTTGTTATATTTGTTTAATTATATACTATGTTATATAGCCACAAAGTAATCAAATTTTTATTTGAAAAGTGGTCTGTTACTTAATATGCAAACACGAGGAAATCTGCAGATGCTGGAATCAAACAACACACACAAAATGCTGGTGGAACACAGCAGGCCAGGCTGTGTTCCACCAACATTTTGTGTGTGCTGTTACTTAATATGTTTCTTTCTTTAATGAAATACAAAAAAATTCTCTAATATTTAATTTTTTGGAAAATGAATGTTTGGAAATCTAAAACTTGCTCTTTTTCTGATGTTGTATTAATGCCGAAGACAAAAATAAACATCTAAAACAAAAATTATATTAAAAATCTAGAGTGCCTAAGACCTTTGCACAGTACTATAGATAGAGTTTCCCCTGGTTTGTGTGAGACTAGAACTAAAGGTTATACATTTATGGTGAAGTATTTAAGGGAAAACTGAGGGAGAATTTTTTCGCTCAGAGGCTGAGCGAATATGGAATGAGCTGCCAGCAAAAGTGGTGGATGCATGTTCAATTGCAACATATAAGAGAAGATTGGAAAGGTGTATGGATGGGAGGGTAATTGAGAGCTATGGTCTGGTTGCAGGTAGATAGAACCAAGCAGAATATTAGGTTGGCACGGACTAGATTGGCTGAAGGGCCTGTTCCTATGCTGTATGCTCTGATTCTATGACATTTATTATACACGTACTGGAATCCTTAAATTCCTTTGTTGATACTCGTTGGTATTCAAAGCCAGCCAAATTAACAAAATATATTGTTGCATAAGTATATGTATTTTTTGATGTTGAGCTGAACATGTTAACTTTAAGAATTTTAAGTGTGATTGCCATTAATTAAGTTCAGCTCCCTGTGAAATTAATATAGGCCATGTGATGTGTCAATGAACAATTGTTTATTCTGAGGTTGTTTTTCAAAGTTATCTCTTTTTTATTATTAATTGCAATCGTGAACAATAGTCAGATCAGAAATGCTGATCAAGTCAACTAATTCCCAAAGAGAACTCTGATAGGCCAATCAGACGGTTCACTGCTGCTTAGCAATAGAACATTTAAAAAATTGTATGTACAATTAAGAAACATTAAAAATAGTAGAAATCTTGATGATCATGATGAAGTCTGCTGAAGAAAGATATTTATACACATGCTGTCCTCCATAATTCAGAGAGATTGAAGGATAAGGTTACAGGGTGACAAAATGTGACAGGAACACTTGGAACTAAAAACTAATTGCAACTGGGAGAAAACAGTACCTGATCTTTCTCCACTGTTCTCCAGCAATTTAAGGACTAAGTCCAGCCGGAACATAACTTACAAGTACTCTTGAAAATCAGGTATTAACCCTACCTGCCAACAACCAAGCATTGCCATCCTGGTCCCCTTCATGACAGCTTATGAAGAAGCATGTGACTTCCCTCCCAGAGATAATAGGTGTTTATGCACTCGACTCTTGAAGGCTTGGACCCCATCGTCGCAGGTGTTTCCAACCACAGCATCTGGAAGGCTGTTCCAAATTCTGATCGCATAGTGAGGGAAGCTTCTATCCAGTGTGTAGGTTCTCGCATCAGGCATAGATAAACTTGATCGTGTGGTGTGTCGTCTCTCATAAGATGAAGGCAGCATGGCGCAAATGTCTGCAGGCCTGTCATTGGTGCATAATTTGTATAGCACAGTAGCTGTAGCAACCTGTTGTCTGTGGTATAAGCTACTGATGGCTAGCTTCTCATGAGCTGCGGCTTCATCTACACCTATAATCCTGAGAGCCTTTCTTTGAATGGAATCAAACTGGCTTAGGACACTGTGAGTCATTTGTCCTTGATAAGCAGGCATACTCCATGCTACTTCGTACCTGGACTTTGTAAACCGTTGCTCTGCCCTCTTTGTCTAGTTTAAATGCTACTTTCCGCAGAGCTTCAAGCCTTCGTCCAGCCTTGTTTGAAATAGTGGAAATGTGTTTATCCCACATCAACTTGCTGTCAATATTAACCCCAAAGATTACTAGCTCCTTCTTAAAATCCAGCTTGCAGTTCCCAAAAATACAGGTCTTGACTTTACTTGAACCAAAGGATATTTCTGAATACTTTGAAGATACTTGTGGAAATTTACCATTCATTAAACATTCTGTGGCTATCTGGAATAAATACCTCATGTTAATTAGATAGTAAGTACTTTAAATAGCTGAAGATGGTAAGATTCTCCTACAATATCTAATGCTTATACAGATCTTAATGTATCTTAAGCTTTTACAGTTACTGACCATGACGTAAGTGTCAAAATGAAAAAGCTCAAATGTGTTTCAATTATTTTAGTAGTTATTCACTTTTATACACTAAAAACATGATCTTGCACAGTGTTAACTGCAGTGTGATCAGAAGACTGGTTTATTTAATTAGTAGAAGGTTGTTTGGTTAGAATGTGAATTGTGAAGCAGTGAAAGTTTATAGTTCTTGTAAGCAGTGTATGTATGAGAGACCAAGAGAGGTTGTCTGAAATAACAATGAATGAAGCTCACAATTATTAAGTTAAACCATAGCGAAACTGAGCATATTTTCCAATATGATTTAGTTAAATATGAAAGAATTTAGCCTGAACCAATTTTTTGGGAAGTTTTTTTTTTGCTTCCTGGGGTTGCGCAAAGACTTTAAAAAAATCATACCTTTATTAAGATATAGTAAGAGCTGATTGTGGACTTCAGGAAAGGTAAGATGAAGGAACACATATCATTACTCATAGAGGGTTTAGAAGTGGAGAGGGTGAGCGGTTTCAAGTTCTTGGATGTCAAGATCTCTGAGGATCTAACCTGGTCTCAACATATTGATGATGTAGTCATAAAGAAGGCAAGACAAGAGTTTGAAGAGATTTGGCATATCAACAAGTACACTCAAAAACTTATATAGTTGTGCCAGGGAGAGCATTCTGACAGGCGGCATCATTATTTGGACGGGCTACTGCACAGGACTGAAAAAAAAAGCTGCAGAAGGTTGTAAATCTAGTCAGCTCCATCTTGGCACTAGCCTACAAAGTACCCAGGACAGTGCCAGGACAGGGAGCAGTGTCTCAGAAAGGCAGCGTCCATTATTAAGGACCTCCAGAACCCAGGGCATGCCCTTTTCTCACTGTTACCATCAGGTAGGAGATACAGAAGCCTGAAGGCACACACTCAGCGATTCAGGAACAGCTTCTTCCCCTCTGTCATCTGATTCCTAAATGGACATTGAAGCTTTGGACACTACCTCACGTTTTTTTTAGTATACAGTATTTCTGTTTTTGCACATTTTTTAAAAAATCTATTCAATTGATTTACTTGTTTATTTATTATTATGTTTTATTTTACTTATTATTATTATTATTCCTCTCTGCTAGATTATGTATTGCATTGAACTGCTGCTGCTAAGTTAACAAATTTCATGTCACATGCTGGTGATAATAAACCTGACTGATTCTGATATAGTGAGTTTGTCAGAATGTGTTCCAGTTGCTTAACCTCTATTAACGAACTGTGCATTTAGTCTTCTCCAGGTATTGTAGAGGATGCCAGTCTGACTTTCAGAGAAGGTATTGTGTGGTACAGAATGAGGAATATTGAGTGTACTTGAAGCTTAGCGGCTTAAGTTGAATGATACTGTGTGGAATAGAGATATGTCGTTTACAGCAGGCGATTCATAAGGAAATGTAATTTGAAGCAAAAAACTATTTGGTTCTGAATGAATCTTTTATGGATATTCATGAATTAATGGAATTAAACAATAATGTAGATTGTTCAAAAATATTGCTGTGACTTCAAAACGAAGAAATCCTTATTATTTTCTGATTTGTATAATTAACTTTTTAATGATTCTGGTTTGTTTATGTAGGATCTGTATTATCAAATTTGGACAATATTGTACCCATTTTCATTTTTATAGTGACCTTCACAAAATTGTTCTTTAAGTATCATTTGGTTGGCTTTTGCATTTTTGTCCTGCTCATTTATTTTCATTGGGAAATGTAATAATTTTCTATACATATCAATGAAACATTCCATTTAAAATATGGTTACAAACAGATTCAATATGAATGTTGCTTTAACTTCCTCTTCTGAATATTATGCATGCTAATATCACCAGGTATTTGTTTACTGGCTCTTTTTCTTTGAAAATTCCCAACTCTTGCTTATTAACCATTCTTGCCTTTTGTTTCTTGGGCATTAGTTTTTAATCACATCAAACCTCAGTAAGATTAGATGTTTTGCCAAACCATTACTGTCCCTCACCCCACCAAGGAATTATATGGTGCTATTTGTTCCATCTGAAAGAAAAAAAAGCTCACTTCAGAGACATCTGTGTAGAAGATGATCAGAGATGGAGAGATGAAAGAATAGAATTGAGACTTGGAAGGGGCAGGGTGGGAGTGTATAGGTGTATAATGGATGTTCGTGGCTTTCCTGTCTCCTATGATGAAGATGGAGAGGCCAGAGAGGCCTAGGTAAAATTATAGATGGGCCATGTGAAAATGATAGCAAGGTGGAAATTGGCAGCAAAAGAACTTTTAGGCCTGGTTAAATCAGGAGCACCCACCTTCACTCACAAGAACAATCCTGAGGTTCCTGTTCCTTTCCATTTTTGATTCTCCATTATGCTGTCACTCTGACCTATCTATCCTTGGCCTCCTGCATCAATACAACAAAGACCAATGCAGGTTTGAGGAACAACATAATAGCCTTCCAAAATCAACATTAAGTTACTCAACTTTAGGTAATTTGTGCTGTTATGTCTACCAAAACTGCCATTTCTGCTGTAAGTCACCCAACTATGACACTGGTTCCAATGTAAGTTGCTGATAGTCTGAATGCAACTCAGAAATTATTTCTAGTTGGTATGTTACATCTATTTCAGGATAATGTGACTATTCCAGTGGAGGAATTGTGTTTTCAAATAAATATTTGAATGGTACTAAGAAAGAAGAAAGTTCAGAATAATTTGCCATAGGGATACCGTTAATAATACCCAGCAATTAGTGTGGTCAAATCTGTTGTTATGATTTACCATATGACCACTTTAATCAGATTTTTTATATAATTTGTTTTAAATTCAAAATAGGCATGTGTCATTATAATAGTAGGTTGTACTATATTTTGAAATTCCCTAGAATTTAAATGCATTTAACCCTGTAGCTGCTGCATTACAATTTACATCAACTTTAAAAACAGATTATTCTTGAACCAACTCTGTGTTATTCTCTTTAAGATAAATTAGGGTATGCAGCTCCACTCTTTCCAGCTTTCCAGCTTTACAATCAGCAAATCTGCAAAAATAAAGGAAAAGATAAACAGATGCTTAAGCGCTCCTTACATTTTCTTGGGAAACCACACAGTTGTTATTTTTTTAGAACCTATTAATAATTTTTGGAAGTGTTGCTTAGCAGACAAAAATAACAGTCTTTCTAAGCAAAATCTTGCAAGTTGACAGGGTGGATAAGAAGGTGTATGGTGTGTTAACCTTCATTAGCCGGGGGATTGAGTTCAAGACCGGTGAGATAGTGTTGCAGCTCTATAAAATTCTGGTTACACCACACTTGGAGTATTATGTTCAGTTCTGGTTGCCTCATTATAGAAAGGTTGTAGAAGCTTTAGAGAGGGTACAGTGGAGATTACCAGAATTCTGCCTGGATTCGAGAGCATGTCTTATCAGGACAGGTTGGTAAGCTAGGGTTTTTCTCTTTGGAGCAAAGAAGAGTGAATTAGCTTGATCAAAGTATACGAGATGGTAAGAGGCATAGATAGAGTGGACAACAAGAGATCTTTTCCAAGGGTGGAAATGGCTAATATGAGAGAGAATAATTTTAAGCTGATTGGAGAAAATTCTAGGAGAAATGTGAGGTAGGTTTTTTTAGACAGAGTAAGTAGTAGGTGTGTGGACCAAGCTGCCGGGGCGGTGGTAAAGGCAGATGTATTAGGAACACTTGGGAGATTCTTAAATAGGTACATGGATGAAAGAAATATAGAGGGCGATTTAGGAGGGAAGGGTTAGATTGATCTTGGAGTAAGTTTAATGGTCAATATAACATCATGGCCAAAGGGCCTGTACTGTGCTATACTATTAAGTGTTCTATTTTCAATCCTGCTCTTCCCAGTCACTGCATTTGAGAGATGTTCCTTGATTGATGATTCTCTGTGTTTTTAATTGGAAGCTCCACTTGTGTGCACTTTATAAAATATGTGCCTTCTCACAGGCTGCTCCTTTTAAAGAGATAGGGCTATCCAGGGGGATTTTCAGGGGACTGCTAACATCCCTTTAGTCAAGGCAGTTGGTATGCCGAGTATATAAGTTACCCCAATACCATTAATAAAAAAAATAACTTATGACTCCCGTCATCTTTCGTTTACACACAATCCCAAGCCCCCTCTTTTAGAGATTGTGCATCGTAGTTATAAAACATTGGTGTGCTTACTTGAAGTTTACATCCGTAAGTATCTCAGACAAGTCCATTTCTTACAGTCACTGTTTAATCTATCTCTGACAGCTTGATTCACAATCTATAATTCATTGGTGGTGAATGAAGGTACAATGTGCCACCATGGCATGTAGTGTGATCAAAGACTATTGCTTGTTCAAGGGAACAAACTTTCATGGGGGAGGACATTTTAAAAATGAAATATTTAATTGAAGTAGAATATAGTAAAAACACAGTAAATCAGGCAGCATCTTTTAAGATAGAAAAGACATATTCTTCCAGCTTTTTATGAGAACTTTTCTTCCAGTTTTCTGAGAGTTCAGTGTTGGATTGAACTTTGGAAATCACTGGGGAAGAGCAACAGGTGAGATAGAATCTGTACTTAGCAGCAGTTTCACAAGTTGCCCTTCATTATTTGGCCTGTTACTTTAACACAATAGTATTCCACAGAGCACTGATTCTTGGTTTATTCTGCTCTTAGTCCTTCCTTCAGTCAAAACACTAACAAATTTTGTACTGTACTTCTACCTTCACTTTCCTTGAACTTTTGGTTTAAAAAAAAGACTCAAGAGCCAAGGGGTGTCCTTCTGTGTCATTGAAAATACATGAAAATAATGTGAAAAGTTATGTCAACTACCTGTACTGTAATATACCTGCAACCTGGCACGAATCTGTGCCCTCCACTGGAATGATTGCACCAATGATTTGCTCACAGTTCAGTTGGAAGAGGCTGCTTCTTAGGCCTGTAGGCATTTGGACTGAATGGTGCATGTGTGCAGTACTAAGGTACTAAACTCATCTGCACCATAAATGTAAGTTAATGTTGGCAACTGGTAGCATCTACTCCATATGTTGACAGGCTGTTCAGACTTGCAGTTTCTCTCTTCACCTGTCATGAATACAACTGCAATAAACTGGTTTGGTCTGAATCTCCAGTGCTTCCTGTGTGGAGTTTGTATGCTTGTCCCTCAGTTGCATGCTCTTGATTCTTCCCATTTGGAAATTCAGTTGGTAGGTTAATTGTAAGATAGTCCTGTGATTCGGCTAGGGCTAAATGAGTGGATTGCTCATAAACAGTTTGTTGGGTCTGTCCTATGCTGTGTTGCTAAATAAATGTGTTACAAGGAAATAAGTCGGGAAATGGGATTGATGGGATTTGTCTAAAAGCCAAAATAAATTCAAAGAGCCAAATGGTCTCTACCGTTAGAAAATGAATATTTAAAAACATTATTTTTTGTCTTTTTTAGGATTCAAACTTAGTCCCTGTTTGAATCCTAAAATGTTTCCATTCCTCAGGCCTTCTTTAATTCCTACTAGTTTTTAAGCATCTTCCTTCAATTTAATGTTAGCATTAGTTTCTCTTGTCAGGTACAGAAAAAATAGTTTTCAGATTGTAGTACATTAAGGAAGCATTTGGGGAAAAAGTTTTTTTGGGACTGGCCACACTTCAGTCAAGCTAGGAGCCAGTTTATTAGAAAATTGAGTAACTAGGACTACAGATTTTATATTTATATATATATTTTAGAGACACAGCATAGTAACAGGCCTTCTGGCCCATCAAGCCTGCACCACCCAATTTCACCCATGTGACCAATTAACCTACTAACCTGTACATCTTTGAGTTGTGGGAGGAAAGCAGAGCTCCCAGAGGAAATCCACACAGTCGCAGAGGGAACATACAAACTCTTTACAGACAGTGATGGAATTAAACTCAGGTCACTGGTGCCATAATAGCGTTGTACTGACTGCTGTGCTACGAAAAAGAGTTAAACTGTGTAGAGTGGGACACTGTACTGCCATGGGGAAATTTATATTTGATACAATTTTAATTTTCTTAAAGGTGATTTTTAAATAAAAATTGTGGAATGTTGCATGTGAAACTATAAATTAAACAGGAAATTTTAAGTTTGTCCTGAAGCAACTGGGCAACCTAGTAATGCATGATTGTTCTCTGTTGAATTGATTGCCAAGAATGGCATCGCTTGTATTCTGCTTTGCCATGTGGTGACATCATTGATTCTGGGGTTTCCTCAACTGTGAAGAGCAGTACTCAGCTTTGGGTTAATGAGGGGACTTTATATGAATTATATTTTAAATCTAAATAAATATGCCACTGTTTTCAGAGTAGCAAAAATGTATTATTTACTATTTCACAAGATATAGAGTTTATTTGTTATTCAAATGCACTCCAGCATCTTGTTGCTATTTTAATTATCCGTTAGTAAAATATCCTGCATAATCAGAACAAATAGGTAATAACAAGGATAACAAATCTGAGTGATTAGAATTTATGCTGCAGTCTTAATTTTTTTCATTCTGCATCCTTTGTAGTTATTTGAACCACAACATAGAAGTGATGGATGACATAGTGAAATAAACTGCTTTAGATAGTCTCCTAACTTAATTATACATGTCATAATCATTGACGTTTCCTACTTATCAGTTTGTCATAAACTCATCAATTCTGCACATTATGGCATGCAGACTGGCATTTTATTACATTCAAGTGAAGATTGTAGGATGCTGTTAATGAATTTTAAATGGTTCCTAAGGCAATTGCGATAATTGTCTTTCAATGTTGAATTTGCTTTGAAGTAGTTCATTTGAAACTAATTTGGAGCTTTTATTACATTTTGCTGGTTTACTACTTTGAAGTATCTAGTCATTTTTAATCCTTTTTAACTGTTTCATGAACAATGCTATTATAATACCAGTGTACATTTTCTTGTTGATATATTTTAATATTTATAATTTTCTTTCTGCAAAAATGGCTTTCTGCAGTCGAGCTTTTAAACTAGTCTGTGGAAGTAACATCTGTGAACTGTCAGTACTTGAAATTTGGAATACAAAAAAAAATATAGCTGTAATGTCCCAATGTTGCTTTACAGCTAAGGTGATAGTTTGAAGTATAGACAGAGACACACGCGCACACGCACACGAGATCACACACGCATGCACGCACAAGATCACACACAAGACAAAGGAGTAGAAGTAGGCCATTTGGCTCATCGAGTCTGCTCCACCACTCCACCATGAGCTAAACTATTCTCCCATCTATTTCCAATTTCTGGCTTTTTTCCCATATCCATTTGATACCTTGACTAATTAAATACTTATCAATCTCCTCCTTAAGCACCCTCAATGATCGGGCCTCCACAGCTGTATGTGGCAACGAATTCCATAAATCCATGACCCTCTGGCTAAAAAAATTTCTCCTCATCTCTGTTTTAAATGGGTACCCTCTAATTCTAAGATTGTGGCCTCCTGTCCTGGACTCACCCACCAAGGGAAACAGCCTTTCCACATCTACTCTGTCCAACTCTTTCAACATTTGAAATGTTTCAATGAGATCCCCTCTCATTCTTCTATACTCTAATGAATACTTTATTATCACCAAACAATTGATACTAGAGCATACAATCATCACAGCAATATTTGATTATACGCTTCGCGCTCCCTAGAGTACAAATCGAAGTAAATATAATAAAAATTTAAATTATAAATCATAATTAGAAAATAGAAAAGGGAAATTAAGGTAGTGGGGAAAGAAATTACAATCCTAGAGCCGACAAACTCACCTCATATGTTAGCCCCTGCATTCCAGGAATCATCCTTGTAAATCTTCTCTGAATTCTCTCCAATATCAGTACATCCCTTCTAAGATAGGGGGCCCAAAACTGCACACAGTATTCCAAATGAGGTCTCACCAGTGCCCCATAGAGCCTCACCAATACCTCCTTACTCTTATACACTATTCCTCTTGAAATGAGTGCCAACATAGCATTCGCTTTCCTTACTGCCGATCCAACCTGATGGTTAATCTTTAGGGTATCCTGCATGAGGACCCCAAAGTCCCTTTGCACTTCTGATTTTTGAATTTTCTCCCCATCTAAATAATAATCTGCCAATTATTTCTTCTTCCAAAATGTACAACCGTACATTTCTCAACATTGTATCTTACTTGCAATTTCTTTGCCCACTCTCCTAAACTGACCAAGTGTCTCTGCAACCTTTCTGGTTCTTCAACACTTCCTGCTCCTCCACCTATCTTGGTGTCATCTGCAAATTTAGCCACAAAACCATTTAATCCATAATCTAAATCATCGATATACAGTGTAAAAAGAAGCGGCCCCAACACTGACCCCTGCAGAACACCACTAGTAACCGGCAACCAACCAGAATAGGATCCCTCTATTCCCACCCTTTGCTTTCTACCTATCAGCCAATGCTCCACTTATTCCAATATCTTTCCTGTAATTCCATGGGCTCTCATCTTATTAAGCAGCCTCTTATGCGGCACCTTATTGAAGGCCTTTTGAAAACCCAAACACACAATTCCATAGCCACTCCCTTGTCAATCTTATTTGAGATTACCTCAAAAAAAATTCTAATCGGTTGTTGAGACAGGATCTTCCCTTCATGAAATCATGTTGGCTTGGGCCTATCTTATCATGCACCTCGAGGTATTTCATAACCTCATCCTTGAGGATCGGCTCCAGTAACTTTCCATCTACCGATGTCAGACTAAGGTCTGTAATTTTCATTTTGCTACCTCCCTCCTTTCTTAAAAAGCGGAACTACATTTGCGACCTTCCAGTCCTTCAGAACCATGCCAGAGTCTGCTGATTCCTGGAAGATCATTTCCAATGCCTCCACAATCTCCAAAGCCACCTCCTTCAGAATCAGTGGGTGCACCTCATCCGGTCCGGGAGACTTATCTATCCTTAGTCCATTTAGCTTCTCAAGCACTTTCTCTCTAGTAATCTTGACTGTACCTAATTCTACTCCCTGAGATCTCTGGCTGTCAGGTATGTTGCTAATGTCTTCCACTGTGAAGAATGATGCAAAATACTCATTTAGTTCCTCTGCCATCTCTTTGTTACCCATTATAATTTCTCCAGCATCATTTTCAATAGGTCCTATATCTACCGTGTCACTCTTTTACTCTTCATATATTTAAAAATAAACTCTTAGTATCCTTTTTTGTTAATTGCCGACTTTCTTTCATAATTCATCTTTTCTTTCATAATGACTTTCTTAGTTTCCTTCTGTAAGTTTTTAAAAGTCGTCCAATCCTCAGTTTTCCCACTAATTTTTGCTTCCTTGTGCGCAGTCTCTTTTGCTTTTATTTTAGCCTTAACCTCTCTCGTTAGCCACATTTGTGTCATTTTTCCATTCATGATTTTCTTTTTTCTTGGAATATATTTTTCCTGCACTTTCCTTATTTCTTGTAGGAATTTCATCCAATTCTGCTCCATCTAGCTTACTTTTCCAATCAACTTGGGCCAGTTCCTCTTTCATACCACTGTAATTTCCTTTGTTCCACTGAAGTATTGATACACCTGATACCAGCTTCTCCTTTTCAAATTTGAAACTGAACTCAATCATATTATGATCACTACTTCCAAGAGGTTCCATTACCTCTAGCTCCCTAATCGCCTCCGGTTCATTAATGTGGTGAACTATGTGCCTGTCTGGACACGCCCCCTTCTGACTGCT
Organism: Hypanus sabinus; assembly: GCF_030144855.1. Taxonomy (NCBI): domain Eukaryota; kingdom Metazoa; phylum Chordata; class Chondrichthyes; order Myliobatiformes; family Dasyatidae; genus Hypanus; species Hypanus sabinus. The sequence continues at coordinate 39,515,307 of NC_082707.1, forward strand.
CCTGTGGCTCCTCCCACAGGCCCCTGTGTAAAGGCAATCGAGGTCTGATCCTCTGCCTCATTCTCCAGGATGTAATATGATGGTCACTCACTGCTGGTTCCTTCTTCAGTCAATAAAAGCCGATATCTCGCCTTACGTCTCAGAGTGAGTTATTGATGGTGCATCAATTACACAGCACCCAATCCAAAACAGCCGATCCCCTGGTGGGCTTATGGACAAGCTGCTCCAAAAAGCCTTCCCGTAGGCATTCTACAAACTCCTTCTCCTGAGATCCAGTACCTTCCTGACTTTCCATAGTAGAATCGTATAAAGTTAGTTACCACCCCACCCTGCCACTACCCAACTCCAAGCCAACCTTACGATATATAGAAAAGTTCATCAGAACTTATATTACCACAGAGCTGTATTTGTTAAAAAAAGGTATATTGTTTACACATCAAAAAAACCCGTAAATCTTAACTGAAAGAAGCTGGAAGTAAGGGATTTAAATGCAAAAGGAAAAAGGAGGGATGAACCCTTAATCTAAACGGGAATTTTGAAAATATTCAAGAAAGGGACCCCACACCTTTTGAATCTTTATGTCTAAATTAAGAAATGAATAATGAATCTTTGAATGAATGGAAGATTTTAAAAATGAGGTAATTTCATGCCATAAAAATGCACTGCCCATCATCAAAGTATAATCTTGTTGAGTATTGACAAAAAATGGAAGTGGTTTTCATGAGTGGAATCTGCTATTCATTTTCCCAAGCTGACTTTTAGAGGAGGAAATGTGAATTACACTGTTTCTGGGACGAACATTTCCTGAAGCTGTGAGACAGACTTCCTAACGACAGCTGTTCTACGTTTAAAAATAAGATGTAGACGAAGTGCAGATGGCCCATATGTTTTCTTAGCAGTGTATGTACACTGACTTGATTGAATTGCATAATTATCTTTCAGTCTTGTCTAATTATGCTTACTAGTTTTTTCCAAGTTTTCCTGGGTTTTAGTACTAACCAAAATGACTCCTTTGTTTTTAGATGACTTTGTAAATTTCTTGAAAAATGGGGTCCATCTGGTTGCATGCTCCAATTCCTATGTTTCCCCAACTAAAGAATTTTACACTCAATTCAAACGTCCTTTAGTATTACCATACAACCCAATTGCAGAACTAAAATATTTGCATTCCACATTACAGTATGATATCAGTAAAAATAAAAATCCAGTAGATTGTCTTGTCCATTGCACTATTTCTTTAGAAATCTTTACACCAAAAATAGGTTTTCATTTCATTTTGTTGTATATATGTACAGTCAGATAATAAAACTGAATTTGAACTTCTGGCAGATGATCAGAGAAGGGTGTTTGAGCAGGTGGGACTATATCTGAGTCAAACACAGGATCCTGAGCAAGTGATGAGTAGGGGTAATTTAATGCATTGTTTGGAAAATATTAACCTGTGTTCCAATAACTTGGGGTGGGGAGGGGAGTTCTCAGGTAAAAGAAATCAAACTAGACTTGGAAAAATGGTTCTGAACCTATTTTGAATGCATCTCCAATCTTGTGTTATGATTTTATTCCCTTCAAAAATACCCCTCATGTTCAATGTTACTCAATTTTACCAGGTCAGTGATGGAGACCGACAAGCATGTTATCTTTGTATTATCTCTTTATTTTGGTTTGAGGGCTGTTTTGTTAAAATAAAATACTGAAGTAATTTTGGATCACCATGATTTCACAGCAGTAGGTTCCTCAACTGAATTGTAATAATCAATTTTTCAATAATTTATTAATGTGTACAGAATAAACATTGTAGTAAATATTTGTTAGTGCAAGTGGATTGATGCAGATCTAATACCCTTTTGGGAAATGCATAATGTTGTATACTTTAAATTCCCAGTAGTTAGATTCTGATAATGTATATCTACTGAATGTAGTATGTGCTTGCTATTTGTCATTTCCATATTTATGAAAGTACCTGTATTTCAAAATTCCACTTATAGTCCTTAAAGCACTGTTGAACATCAAGGGTTATGAAAGAGATTGTGTAAATATGAATTTTTAAAAATTTCTGTTCCCCTCGTTTTATTTATTTCTTTCCTTCCTACTTATTCTTTCTTTCTGGATTTAAGCTGATGTTTGTTAAATGTGTTTGTTCTCTGTATTTCAAAGTATGTTACAAGGCTAGAAAATTTCTGGAACAGCTTTGTTGTGTAATTTTCCGAAGAACTCTAATCCTATTTTACCGTTGCTTCCAGTCCCACTCCTCCTGTGAGTTTAAAGAAAAAAGATAGATAGCTCTTTGAACACAAAGAGAGGTAGAAGGGCTGGTAGTTTTGAGGAAATAGGGAGGCTGCAGGATGGTTTAGACCAGGGGTCAGCAACCTTTACCACTGAAAGAGCCACTTGGACCCATTTCCCACAGAAAAGAAAACACTGGGAGCCGCAAAACCCGCTTGACATTTAAAATGAAATAACACTGCATACAACGTTTTGTTTTGCCTTTATGCTATGTATAAACAAACTATAATGTGTTGCATTTATGAAATTGATGAACTCCTGCAGAGAAAATGAAATTACATTTCTGCATGCAACAAAAACATTTTGAACTCCGAAAAAAAGACGTTGGGTTGAAGGTTACTTTTAAGTAAAATACTCAACGTCTATTTGAGTCCTTCTTGTATTTATGAAAAACGCCAAACTTAAATTTGCCGCCAGCAGCAAACCAAAAATAACGTCAGCCAGCTGTCAACCTGAAAAATAAAAGGACTATTTCACTGAACAATGAAAACATATGAATATACGTAAAATAATAGGCAATTAAAATATTTATCATACTTGTTCAGGTTGACTCACACCTGACAATGCAGTCGTATTTAGTAGGGATGGATCGATGCTTAGGGGAGTGACCGGGAAGGATAATGTGTTTTTTTCCTCTCTGAACTCACAGAAGCGTTTCCCAAACGATGTTTGCATTGCGATGATTGCAGAATGTAAATACTCCGAATTTATCATGTCGTGACCTTGTTTGAACTCCCTCAAATTGGGGAAGTGAGACAATGTGCCTTTCTGTAAATCTCTGGCAAGCAACGTCAACTTGCGCTCGAATGCCAAAACATCCTCCAACATGTGCAGGGCTGTACGTCCTTACCCCGTTGAAGAGCTGTGTTCAGCGTGTTCAGGTGCGCTGTCATGTCTACCATGAAGTGTAGCTTTTCCAGCCACTCTGGCTGTTCCAGCTCAGGAAAGGTGAGCCCTTTGCTGCCCAGGAAAGTTTTCACTTCTTCCAGACACGCGACAAAGCGTTTCAGCACCTCCCCTTTGGACAGCCACTGGACTTTGTTGTGCAGCAGGAGATCAGAATATGCGCTTTCCATCTCGTCCAGTAACAAACGGAATTGACGGTGATTTAAACTTTTTGCCATTATTTTATTGACAATCTGAATGACAACATCCATTACTTCTGTGCATTCCGGAGGAAATGTTTGAGCGCACAGTGCCTCTTGGTGCAAGATGCAGTGAAAAGTCAGCAGCTTTCTGTCCAGCGACTTCTGCAGTAAAGCCACAAATCCCTTGTGCGTTCCCGTCATATTCGGTGCCCCATCAGTAGCTACTGACACCAGATGGGTGGTCTTTATTCCTTTGGCTCTTAAACAATTCAAGACAGCCTCACAGATGTCCTCCCCCCGTGTTTGGTCTTTTAGAGGTATCAACTCAATCAGTTCTTCCTGTGGCCCGGCAGAGTTTACATACCGGCAGAACAACGCTATTTGTTCAATATCACCTTTGTCTTTAGACTCGTCACAGGCAATCGAGTAGGCCACAGCTGAATTGATGTCTTTAATTTGCTGTCTTGTGATGTCTTCTGCCATTTTTATGGTTCTGTCTTTGACAGTCTTTGCAGAGAGGGGCATATCCCTGATTTTCTGCACAATTTCACTCTTGTTTTTAAAGTCCGTGAATAGATGTTCTGAAATCTTAATGAAAGATTCTTTTATATATTCACCATCTGTAAACTGCTTCCCGTGCCTGACTATTTCCTGAGCGGCAATATAACTGGCGTATGTCGTTGATTTTCCAGACTTCATCCATTTCTGGAAATGATTTTTGCTCAGATCAACCTTCCGCATCAGTTCCGAAACGGCTTTTTTTCTCTCATCTCCATCCGGATATTTTTGAGCAAAGGCTGCGTGTTTATTCTGGAAATGCCTTGCGACATTTGACTTTTTGTTGTTTGCTAGTTTCTCATTGCATATTAAGCATACCGGTAAACCAGTCTCGTCAACAGTGAAAGCAAATGAATCTGTCCACGTATCATTAAACGTTCTGTTTTCTTCAGTCACTTTTCTTTTTTTAGAATTCTCCATAGTTGGCTTACCTTGGATCGAAAAATTAAAGAAATCGCGCACTGGCGGGTGTCAGGTATTGGCAGTGGTGACGTATATTAATAGCGATAAAAACACGTTGTAGCGGTGTCAGTAAACTGCAGTCGAATAACTTTATTCGAACTAAACAGCCTTGCTTTTAAGCCTCCCTCAACCCAGCCCCCATGGACGCAGATGCTGCAAAAGACGCGTACTCACAAACCCCCGTAGGCTATCTCCCTTAGCCGGAATGCTGGCTAATTGTGAGCCGTTTCGGATGTGCCAGGAAATGTGTCGCCACACTTAGATTGTACAAGATCACCATAATCTTCAAATTTAGAATTACATTTCAAAAGCTAACAAACTAACATAAAATACATTTTAATTAAATACTGACCAATTATTTCCCAAAGCCACAGGGAGCCGCAGCACAGAGGTGAAAGAGCCACAAATGGCTCGGGAGCCGCAGGTTGCCGACCCCCAGTTTAGACAAATTAGGAGAACAGGCAAAGAAGTGCAAGTTGGAATACAGTGTCAGGAGGTGTCTGGTCGAAGAAATTAAACGGCTGACCATTTTCTAAATTGAGAGAAAATACAAAAATCTGAGGCGCAAAGGGATTTGGGGGTCCTTGTGCAGGATTCCCTAAAGGTTAATTTGCAAGTTGAGTCTGGTAAGGAAGGTAGATGCAATGTTAGCTTTCATTTTAAGAGGACTAGTCTGGCAAGGATGTAATGTTGAGACTTTATAAAGCTCTGGTGAGGCCTCACTTGGAGTATTGTGAGCAGTTTTGGGCCCCTTATCTTAGAAAGGATGTACTGAAACTGTCGAGGGTTCAGAGGAGGTTCACGAAAATGATTCCAGGATTAAACAGCTTATCAAATCAAGAGTGTTTGATGGCTGTGGCCCTGTATTCACTGGAATTTTGAAGAATGAAGGGTGGCCTAATTGAAATGTTGTGAAAGGCCTTGATAGAATGGGTGTGGAGAGGATGTTTCCTATGGTGGGAGTGTCTAAGACCAGAGAACACAGCCTCAGAATAGAAGGGTGTCCTTTTAGAATGGAGATGAGGGAGGAATTTCTTTAGCCAGAGAGTGATGAATTTGTGGAATTTGTTGCCGTAGGCAGCTGTGGAGGCCAAGTCTTTATGTAGATTTACAGCAGAGTTTGATAGATTTGTGATTGGTCAGGGCGTGAAGGGATACAGGGCAAAGGCAGGGGATCAGGGCTGAGAGTAAAGATGGATCAACCATGATGAAATAGCAGAGCATACTCGGTTCAAATGGCCGAATGCTGCTCCTGTATCTTGTGGTCTTAAAGGAATCAAAAGAACTGGAGATAGTATTGGAAAATGTTGGTGACGTAGAATACCAACCATGGTATAGAATGGCAGAACAGGCTTAAAGGGCAAGATGGGCCACTCATGTTATTATTTTCATTTCTAAAACACCCATCAATTGGGACTCTTCAGAATGATTGTTCATAGAAATGTGGTAATTTTGTTTGGCATAGTTCAACTTGGAAACACCTCAGTCATCATAACATAGATTTTGAGACATAAAGAGCTGACAGATACTTTGTCTGAATTTTTTAAGCGATGCACTTATGCATATTCAAAGAAGAATATTTATTTACTATAAATATCCAGAATGAATTGAAATTTAAATAGTCACAAAAATAGTACAAGAGTACCAAAATCATGAATGTTCTCACTGCTTTAGAGCTGAAAATGCTGCATCTAGAAATCTTTCTTTCTTTCTTTTTCAATCTTTTTATTGATTTTCATATATACACAAAAAAAATAACATAGTAATAAGTAAATTATGAATACAAAAGACTTGAAATCACATTGATAATAAGATAATAATATCCTACTAAACATCAAAAGAAAATACCTTAATCAATCAAGTCCACATGATTATATGGAAAAAAAAACAAAAATAACCATTAAAAAAGAAAAAAAATATTAAAAATATGTGAAAAAAAATATATATTAAAAAAAAATAAAACACTAAACTAAACTAACATGGGCAATAATAACAGTTTACAAGTATAAGATAGTGTCAAAGAACTCCGGAACTCCATACCTGAACATGAATAAGCAAAAAGAAGGTCTGGAAAAGGCCAAATTAATTCATATGAAAATGTCGAATAAACGGTCTCCAAGTTTCTTCAAATTTAATTGATGAGTCAAAAATAGTGCTTCTAATTTTTTCCAAACTCAGATAAGAAATAGTTTGAGAAAGCCATTGAAATGTAGTAGGAGGATTTACTTCTTTCCAATTTTGTAATATAGACCTTCTGGCCATTAATGTTACAAAAGCAATCATTCGTCTGATTGAAGGGGAAAACTGATTACCATCTTCATTTGGTATGCCAAAAATTGCAGTAATAAAATGAGGTTGTAAATCTATATTCCAAATTGAGGAAATAGTAGTAAATATGTCCTTCCAATAATTATGTAAAGTGGGACATGACCAAAACATATGGGTCAATGAGGCCACTTCTGAATGACATCTGTCACATAGAGGGTTAATATGAGAATAAAATCGAGCAAGTTTATCTTTAGACATATGAGCTCTATGTACAATTTTAAATTGTATTAAAGCATGTTTAGCACATACAGAAGAAGAATTAACCATTTGCAAAATTTTTTCCCATTTATCTGTTGATATGTTATATTGAAGTTCTTTTTCCCATTCTTGTTTAATTCTAACTGATATTTCTGGTTGTATCTTCTTAATCATATTATAAATAAAAGCTACTAATCCCTTCTGACAAGGATTTAAGGTAAAGATCAAATCTGTAATGTCCACCAAAGTTGAATTAGGAAAAGATGGTAAAACTTTATGTAAGAAATTTCTAATTTGTAAATATATGAAAAAATTAGATTTAGGTAATTCAAATTTATTGGAAAGTTGATCAAATGACATCAAAGTATCTTCAAAAAAGAGATCACGAAAACATTTTATAGAAATCTAATTACAGAGACGAGGGATGTGGGAATAGGTTTCCGATGAAGAGAAATTTAGAAAGTTTAAACAAGAAAACAGACAAAAGTACAGGAAAACTGAAAAGATGTGAAACGATGGCTGGAGAAAATTGCAGAGCAAAAATGGGTAACTATAGATAATAATAAGACTGACTAATTATAAATTTTAAAAATGTGATGTATGAGAAAATATTCCACATAGCAGACCAAGAAGAGAAGACATTAGAGTTGATGAAAAAGTGAATATATTGTGGAACTGGAGAAATAGAGATGAGAATCATAGCTAAATGACTTCTGGGAACATTGTCATGGATTAGAAGATGGGGGGAGGAACTGTGGCTTCTTTAGGCAGAGCTTAACACATAGTAAAATGCTGAATTTGTTGACTTATATACTTAGCACATATGACAGGCAGATTACAGAGGGTAGTACTTATCGAAAAAAAGGTTTTATTGCCTGGAGTACAGGAGAATGAGATAAAATTTGATAGGCGTATACAAGGTTATGAAGGTGTAGATAGGGTAAATGTAAGCAGACTTTTTCCATTGAGGTTGTGTGAGACTGGAACGCATAGGTTAAGTGTGAAAGATGAAATATTTAAAGGGGATCATGAGAGGAAACTTCTTCACTCAGAGTGTGGTGTGAGTGTGGATTGAGCTGCCAGCGTAAGTGGTGGATGTGGATTCAAGATTGTTTAATTTCCTATATACAAGTGTAAAGCTGAATGAAATAATTGTTACTCCAAATCCTAGGCAACACAAAAGATAAAGAATGCAATAATAATAAAAACAAAAAATATACATAAGATGGTTTATATACATTGATTATGTGCAACACTAGGCTGTACATAAAATGACTGAAAGGAAATAATAAAGTAGTGGTGGAGTTAGTGGTTGGAAGTGTTGATCAGTCTTACTGTTTAAGGAAAGTTAATTTTTTTTGAGTCTGGTGGTCCTGATGTGGAGGTTATGTAGCCTCCTTGCTGATAGGAGTGTGACAAACAGTCAATGAGCAGCATTGGTGGGATCGTTCATGATGTTACTAGTATTTTTCTGTATACATGTCCATGAGGCCAGGTTGGCTGATGCCGGTGATGCACTGGGCAGTTTTGACTGCTCATAGAGCTTTCCTGACTGCCGGTGTGCAGTTTCAGTACCATGCAGTGATGCAGATGGTCAGAACACTCTCTAACGCGCATCTGTAGAATGACGCGAGTATGAATGTTGCGAAGTCCAGCTCTCTTGAGCCTCCTCACAAAATAGAGGCATTGGTGAGTTTTCTTGACTGTGTAGGACAGACAACCCCAATAGGTGGACCATGGGCCAGGTCCGGTCTGCCCCTACCCATTGGCACTTACGTGAACGCACCTGTCATAACATGTAAATAAAGCGCATGCTGCTCTAATTTATTTTAACCTCATCCCACACTGTACACTTGACCTACTAGAGCATGCAACTTACTGCTTTCTGGTCAAAGCTGAACCTTTTGGAGAGAGACATTCACGGGTTGCACTTCCCAAGTCTGCGGGAGCATTGCGAGAAGGACAAAATGCGGGAAGATCCAGTGATGAAAGCTCCCCTGAACTCTCAGGTGACATCGTCCTCTTCCTGAGACAGCTGTTCTCTGTTTTGGCTGACGGCCAGTGGACTGCAGCGGCCAAAAGGCTGGTGCCTTCCATAGATGAGGCAACTCTTCAGATGGAGGTCTCTGATTTGTTCGAAGCACAACACAAGGACGTTGGGGTGAGTGATTTTTGGATCAACGTGGTTCCCCAAGCTCAATTCAAAAACATGAGAGCTATTGCAATGCTCCTACTCACACTGTTCCTCTCCACGTACATATGTGTGTCATCGTTTTCTTCAATGAGCTCTATCAAGAACCAGGACAGAAACAGACTCTCCAATGCACATCTTGGCCAGTGCCCCAGGATTGCCACAACAGAATACAGGCCCGACATCAGAAGGATTGCCTTATCCCGTCACTGTCACTTCTCTCACTGATTGGTGAGTGAATCAATTTATTTTTGTCCATTTATCAATCTTATTGTGGTATAATAATATTATAACAACAATAATACTGATAATTTCATTCATAGCTACACTTCATACTTCAAATGCTGCATAGCTTAATTTAAAAAAACAAATAGATTAAATGAGAGAACAGAAACAGTGGAAAAGGCAGTACCTCTAAAACTCTTTGTGTGGAAGAGAAGTGGTGAAGCTACCATGTTTTGTGTGTGTGTGTTTTAAGTCCCAGATGAGTTCTCAATGTGACAGCTGACAGTTGTGATAGCTAGAGTCAAATGGTTGGTTTTGGACTTACTTTGTTTCAAGAGTGCATTTTTTTCTTGTGTGACCCACAATACAGGCTTTGAGAATCCCAGGCCTAAATTATTACTACTACCACTACTACTACTACTACTACTAATAATGATGGTAATAGCAGCAACAACAATGTCTGCCCATAAAACAACTTACTGGCACAGTGAAAAAAAGCCTGGACATTTTGGCCCTTGGCTTGGCATGCTTGACATAATTTGACCCTTGTAGAAAACTAATAGGGAACCCTGGTGTACTATGTGTTCTAGGACCATGATAGGTTGTGTATGATCTGCATCCCCAGGAGTTTCTACTGCTGTGCCACTTATATAAAGAGGGGTGTGAGTAGTCTGGGTTCTCCTGGAGTCAATAACCATCTACTTTGTCTTGTTGACATTAAGGATGAAGCTATTTGCCTGGCACCAGGCCTTGAGGTTTTCCACCTCCGCTCTGAAGGGCATCTCATCGTTGTTGGTGATGAACCCCACCACTGTTGCGTCTTTGGTGAACTTGGTGATATGATTGTGTGGGTGTTTGACTTTGCAGTCATGTGAGCAAAGTGTACACCAGTGGGCTCATTACACAGCTCTGAGGGACACTCGTGTTGAGGATGATGTGGAGGGAGGAGCGGTTGTGTATCCTTGCTATCGGAGATCTGTTTGTTAGGATACCCAACACACAGTTGTGCAGTGGTGTATTTAAACTGAAGAGTAGGAGTTTGTTTACCAAACTGAAATCCAGAAACAGCATTCTGACACAAGATCAATTGCAACATTTAAAGGAAACTTAGGTAAGTATATGGATAGGAGGGTAGGAGGGGTACAAAGGGCTGTCGGTTGATGGAACTAGGCAGGATAACAGCTCAGCAAGGTCCAGGTGGGTTGAAGAGTCTGTTACTGTGCCATAGTACTTGATGACTGGGATTTTAAAAAAGTAGTTTTCTTCATAACCCAAAACTCTTTGTAATTTATAACTGGCACTTGTTTGTATTATGTTCCGCTAATGTTTTTTTTCCAATCTAGTGCACACTTACTCATCTTCAGTTCTTATTTGTGTTAATTTTTGTTAGTTTTCCCTTATTTGCAGATCTATCCAAGAACAGATTAGTGGAGATTCCAGCTGAAGTTTGTTACTTCGTGTCATTGGAGAGCCTTAACCTCTATCAGAACTGTATACGAAGTATTCCAGAAGCCATTTTAAATCTACAATCATTAACCTTCTTAAATATCAGGTATGCTTTTTTGAAATGCAAAACATGTAAGTTAACCAACATATAGTCATATAGTTTTTACTATCTGTTTTGGGTGGCAAGCCTGCTGAACAAATTTCTATGTAGACTATTGATGAGATGTAATAAATAGGTTTCTCAACTATTTAAAGATAATGATTTTATTATTGAAAGCATTTGTGAACCAGAAAGAAGATATTATCGTAAAATTTGCTTTTCTCTCAGCCTCTTCAAAATTTCTATTTGACAGTGGAAGGTCTTTTGTCCATCTTAAATAAGTCTGTAGCCTATTTCTCTATGAGCATAATTAATTATGGGGTGTAGTATTCTTGATTATTTTCACTTTTTTTACACTCAGGCTATCATAGGTAATCTGTGATCAACTGAATCTGCATACACCAGGATTTCATAAACACTTTAATGGCATCTGAGCCAGTAAGGAATCAATATCTGAAGGATATGCTACTGTGTCTGAGGTATTTTTGAAATGAAAGAAAGACAATAACCACACTGGGAATACAAAAAAAAATGTATAAAGGATAAACTTTCTACATTAAAAGATGTGAACACAAACATTCACTAGAAACATTTTTACTGTTTTTATCTAATACAACTTGTTACCAGGTTTAAATTTAAGAAAGAAATGCAACTAAAAATTTTGCTCCTCTTTGTTTTAATTTGATTTAGATAATTTATGTCATAGTGAAGAAAGATTGTTGTTACTACTTGACTGAATTCTAATCTTTATGAAAGCAGTAACTAAAAAACATATTATTTTCCTACTTGTCTGAAGTTCAGATAGCTTTAACAGTTAAATAAAGCAAAAACTTAGGGAACCTTCAGTGTATGCAGATGCACTGCTAGTGTTTATGTCTTTATTGGTTAATGCAGTACAACTAAGCACAGATGAAGATGGTTATCATATATAGCATAGTGGTTAGTGTAATGCTATTACAGGTGTTAGATATGTGGGATATTACCAAAAGAAAAATATCTAGAGTCATTTAGCACTTTAGTGCAAGGATGTTTAGTAGGTGCATCAAAAATCAAACTTAGAAAAATTACTAAAAAGAAAACTGCTAATATTTACAAAAAGCTAAGTACCAGAAAACACAATAATAGCTCCATACTTATTGCTGTCCACTGTGAATCCTGGCAACCCCTATCACTCTCCTCTACTGAGGGCAAAGAGCTTCCACTTTTTTAGGCACAAGACGTATCGTCTTTAATTACCAACAAAGTTAAGATGCACATGAACTAGAGTATGATGCACCCCACAACGTAGTTGCAATTATATTACAAAATAAATGAAGTATCTACATTAAATACGGTATACAAACAACAGTGTGTGGAGGGAAAAGCACCGTAAAGCCAACCCAAGCCCATCAGCTCAGTTTAGAACCCATTATGGGAATATACCAGGAAAGACATTGAAGTGTGTACACTCAGCACAACGACAGAAGAATGACAAAGCAATGTATGTGTGAATGTGCATGTGTAAGGACTGCCTTAACTGAGTGCTTTTCATCACACAGCACAGGCAAACTGGGTTCAATTCCTGCTGCTGTCAGTAAGGAGTTTGTACGTTCTCCTTGTGACTGTATGGGTTTCTTCTCACATTCCAAATGCATATGTGGTTTAATTGGTCACATTGTACAATTTGGCAGCTTGGACTTGTAGAGCCAGAAGGGCCTGTTACTGTGTTGTATCTCTAAAATAATGAATCTTCCCCCTGCAACCACCTTGGCCATTCACTTGAACGCAAGATCCATCTCATTTTGACCCAGTATGCATACTGAAACCATCATTATTTGCTGCTGGAAATCATAAACTCAATGTAATAGTCCCTGTGGCCTACCAGAAACTTGCTAGTCTATACGTGTCTTAATGTAGCATGATGTAGCAGTATTTCAGTGGAGTAAGGGAAATTACAGAGGTATGAGAGAGGAGTTGGCCAGAGTAAATTGGAAGGAGCTGCTGTCAAGGATGTCAGCAGAGTAGCAATGGTGTGTGTTTCTGGGAAAAATGAGGAGGGTGCAGGACATGTGTATTCCAAAAATGAAGAAATAATCAAATGGTAAAATAATACAACCGTGGCTGACAAGGGAAGTCAAAGCTATTGTAAAAGCAAAAGAAAGGGCATACAACAAAGCAAAAATTAGTGGGAAGATAGAGGATTGGCAAGTTTTTAAAAACCTACAGAGAGCAATTAAAAAAAATCATAAGAAAGGAAAAGATGAAATTTGAAAGCAAGCTAGTAAATAATATCATAGGATAGTGAAAGATTTTTCAAGTATGTTAAAAATAAAAGAAAAATGAGAGTTGATAAAGGACCACTAGAAAATAAGGCAGGAGAAATAATAATAGGGAACAAGGAAATGGCTGCTGAACTAAACGAGTATTTTGTATCAGTCTTCACTATGGAAGACACAAGCTGTATGCCTGATGTAGTGTGTGAAGGAAGAGAAGTGGGGTGCAGTTACTGTTAGAGAAGATGCTCAAAAAGCTGAAACACCCAAAGGTGTATATATATATATAAAGTCACCCAGACCAGATGTACTGCACCCTGGGGTTCTGAAAGAGGTAGCTTTAGAGATTGTGATGGCATTAGAAATGATCTTTCAAAAATCATTGGACTCTGGCATTGCGCCAGAGGACTGGAAAATTGCCAATGTCACACCACTCTTGAAGAAAGGAGGAAGGCAGCAGAGAGGAAATTATAGACCAGTTTGCCTGACCTCAATGTTTGGGAAGATGTTAGAGTCAATTGTTAAGGGGGGTGATGGAGTACTTGGTGACACAGGGCAAGATAGTACAAAGTCAGCATGGTTTCCTTCAGGGAAAATCCTGCCTGACGAACCTGTTAGAATTCTTTGAGGAGATTACAAGTAGGATAGATAAAGGGGATGCAGTGGATGTTGTATATTTGGATTTTCATAAGGCCTTTGACAAGGTGCCACATATGAGGCTGCTTGCCAAGTTAAGAGCCCATGGTATTATAGGAAAGTTATCATACGATTAGAGCATTGGCTAATTGGTAAGCAGCAGCGAATGGGAATAAAAGGATCCTTTTCTGGTTGGCTGCCAGTGACCAGAGGTGTTCCGCAGGGGTTGGTGTTGAGACCATTTGTTTTTATGCTGTATATAAATGATTTGGATGATGAAATAGATGGCTTTGTTGCCAAGTTTGCAGATAATACGAGGGACAAGGGCAGGTAGTATTGAGGAAACAGGTAGGATGCAGAAGGACAGAGTAGGAGAATGGGCAAGAAAGTGGCAAATGAAATACATGTTGGAAAATGCTTTGGTATTAGAAATAAATGTATGGGCTATTTTCTAAATGGGGAGAAAATCCAAAAATCTGAGATGCAGAGGGACTTGGAAGTCCTCGTGCAGAACACCGTGAAGGTTAACTTGCAGGTTGAGTCGGTGGTGAGGAAGGCAAATGCCATGTTAGCATTCATTTCAAGAGATCTAGAATACAAGAGCAAGGATATGATGCTGAGGCTTTATAAGGCACTGGTGAGGCCTCGCCTTGAGTATTGTGAACAGTTTTAGGCCCCTCATCTTAGAAAGGATGTGCTGGCATTGGTCCAGACAAGGTTCACAAGGATGATTCCAGGAATGAAGGGGTTATCATACAAGAAATGTTTGATGGCTCTGGGTCTGTACTCGCTGGAATTCAGAAGGATGAGGGGGGGTCTCATTGAAACCTTTTGAATGTTGAAAGGCTTAGACAGAGTAGATGTGGAAAGGATGTTTCCCATGGTTGGAGAGTCTAGGACAAGAAGTCTCAGGATAGAAGGGCACCCCTTCAAAACAGAGATGTGGAAACATTTTTTTAGCCAGAGGGTGGTGAACTTGTAGAAGTTGTTGACATACAGCTGTGGAGGCCAGGTTGTTGGGTGTATTTAAAGCAGAGATTGATAGGTTGTTATTGGACATGGCATCAAAGGTTACAGGGAGAAGGCCGGAGAGGAGAAGATAGAATAAAGAATCAGCCATGATTGAATGGTGGAGCAGACTCGATGGACCAGATGGCCTAATTCTGCTCCTATGTCTTATGGTCTTAATTTTGTGCATTATCACATTCCAGGATCCATGTTTGTATGCTGTGGAAATCTCTTGAATGAAGTTCCATATAAAGACTTGGAAGCTAAGGTTACTGTGTAGTGCTATCCTCTTGAAGCTTCCATTGTAGAAGAGACCCTAATCCATGTGGTATAATTATAAAATAAATAAGATCTTTGCAGGTATGACAGAAAATGCATAGGAGGTACAACTGCAAAAATTTTGCTTGACATCAAATTACTATTGCAAGTCTGATTTTTTTTACGAGAACGTAGAAAATGGCAAAGAAGTGGCAGATCAAATATCATAGAGAAGTGCATGGTAATGCCCTTTGGTAGGAAGAATAGAGGTCTTATGTTTCATATTCAGTTTGATCCAGGACATACTAATGTTTTGATTTGTTGTTTGAGTAATTTTGTAAATCATCATAAAAATCACCAGATCTGTCTGTGCTCTCACGAGGTCTGTTTACGGATTAACCATTGATAGTGAGCTTCAAAGAATATCTAGAGTACCCAAGAAAGTTTTTAATAACCATTCTCTGACTTTCACTGACCTTTTAAAAAAAATCATAGTTTTGGCTACATGCTTCTATATTATTTTAAACCATATACTTAACTAAATGGCATTAATGACAGATAATTATTTTTGTAATTGATCACCCAGTTGCAACTCTAATTTACTTCTCTGATATTACTTTCATATGCTTAAATATTACTGCATGAATAGATTGTCATTATTCATTGTAACAAGATTCAGGAAATCTTTTTCAGGAATGGTAGCCTTCTTTCACTTTGCCTTTCCAGTTAAACTCTGGTGATATTTTTTGTCTTTCTACAGTCGCAATCAACTCACAACATTGCCTGGGCATATCTGTACTCTCCCCTTAAAAGTTCTGAATGCAAGCAACAACAAATTAATATCATTGCCAGAAGAGGTGGGATTACTACGGCAATTAACTGAACTTGTAAGTACCAAACATTAGTGGATGTGTCAAGTTACAGGGGGAAATTATCCATTGGTACACTCTAGTCTATATGGTTGCCATTCGGTGGAATTTATATATTTTATATTCCTGTGAATTGCAGAGTTAACAGGTGCAGCATGAAATTTAAAAGGTACATAACCTATTATACCTAATTGTCTTCTATTACTCTTGTTGTTTATAAAGGGTTTTTTTTTTAATATAATTGTAGCATGACAACTTTACAGGGCCTTACAGGCACATCTGGAATAGTGTATACAGTTTTGGTCTCCCTTTTTGATCCCAGTTGGTTTTCTGATTCCATTTTCCTTTAGTAGCACTTGCTGTCTGAGGGGAAAATAGGATTGATACTAACATCTAAAATAATAAAGCCCTGTCTTTACCTCTTTCATGTCTCTATTTTCTTAAGTACTATATCTCTACCATCTTGCAGCTCTGATAAAGTATCTTTCCACAGATGCTGTCTCGCCACCTGAGTGTTTCCAAGATTTTCTGTTAAATTATTGTATCCATGGAGTCAAAATCAGGTAAAATAGATTTGGAGATGAGGGTAAAAAGGTGCACAATATCTTCATTTGTGATTCATCATAGTATGGTTCATATCATTCAACACTCTTCGCATTTCCAATTCTCCATGTTTTGGTTCTATTTGAAACCATTGACACTCAATGCAACCCGTATTTCTTGGATTTTATCTTTGTTTTGGTACAGTTCAATATTCTGGTCTGAACTTTTGACTTCATTAAAAGACCTCATTTCTATTTTCAAAGAATACATATATAGATAGGTATCTTGCTGTCCACTGGTGTTTTCATAGTTTTGAGGATGCCATTGAACTTGTTTCTTGCTTGTCTTGTATTATTCTTTGTTTATAGAAAGATTTTGCAAGTTTTTATCACATTCACTCTTTCTCTTGAATGTCATCTTTGCTGATATGTTCTTAACTTTCCCTTTTTTTCTGGTGTCCTTTAAACTGTAGTCAAAAACACTAGTTTTGCGACTTCAGAATATAAGAGCATGCTGAATTCTCAAGAATACAGCATCTTTTTGAACATATTCTGAAGCTATAATCTGCTTTATCCAAAAATTAAATGTCTGAATAACTTTACTATTTTGCATTTTCCTCCTTCCAAATATTTTTCCGTCCATTTGTAGTTCCTATTTTTTCCTGTTTCTAAATTGGGAACAGTGGTAATTGCCAAAGAACATCTGTTTCTGCAGTTCAGATGAACTAACCTTCCATGATTCAAATATGAAAGCATTGGTCTATGGCTTGATCCATACTAGATGAGATATCAGGAGAACCATGTCCAGTTTTCTTAAATGACTAATTTTTGGATTTTTATGTAGTAATGCCCTAAGCTATAATGTGCAATCATGGTATTTTTTTGCCGATGACTAGGGAACAGGTTACAAATGAATTGAAATAGAATTTAATTTGGGCTACAAATTTGAGTGATCATATGAGTGTGTTTATACATTGATTTGAAAGTAGATTTCTGGTAGTTAACCTTTGCTAATAAAGCAAAATATATACTCTAAAGATGAAATCTGTATTGGGTGTCATAAAATGCATTATATCTTGAAAAGATGGCCTGGTATTGTAGGTGGCTTAGAAATGGCATCTGTGATCCTATGGGCAGCTTTAGGTCAATCTAATATAAACATTTCAAGCAATGTGGGTAGAGCTATTCACATTATCAAAATCTGTGGATCAATTATGCATAAGTGGATAACATGAACACTGAAGCAGGTCAGAAGTTGAGAAGTGTGACCTTTCTCCTGACTTCCTCATAACTCATTCACAATTTACATGGTGAAATCGGGAGCTTAATGGAACACGCCATTTTCAAAGATGTTTACAGCTCTAGCCACACTCAAATCTTAATCCAATATGCACTCCACTTCCACCTTAACATAGGAGGACTAGGAATCTTGCCTCCATTAAGATCATGGCTGATCTGATTAGAACTTCAGTTCCACATTCTTTTCTACTTGCAGTAACTTTTCACTTCATTGCTTATTGCATTCATGTTCACACATTCTACAAATATGTTCAAATATTTTGCTACTCAGTCATTTGATGAAGGAAATTCTGATGACTCAAGATAGGCAACTATTTATATTTAAAAAGTAATTCAACAGTTCTAGGTTATCTCCACATCCATCCTATCAGCCGTTTTGATGTGTTCCAATAAAATTGCCTTTGTTTTCTAAACGCTGATGGTTTAGTATGTCCAACTTTTTCTCATGAGATAATCTGCTCATTCTGGATATCAGTCTCTAAACTGTTACCTAGCTAGCCTTTAGTGAATTATTATCCAGATCCCGCTGCTTCTCAGAGCTCTGCAATTTCTGACCATTTAGAAATGTTTTTTTCTGCTTTTACTGCCAAACTGCACAATTTCACATTTTTTGCCATTATCATTCTTTGCTCACTCATTTAACCTATTTATTTATTTTTGTAACTTCCTTTCCTTTACTCATCAGTAAGTCATGGCTGAAGTACTGTACATACCATTTACATGAATTTTAGCAGCATGCCAAGGCTTCTTTGCAGCATTTTGCTAACCTGTAAATCTTCCCAACTTCCTTTGCAAGAATTAGGCAGATAGAAGTACTCTACCAAATTCTCTACTCACATATGATCTGGACTTGGACAAATGTTATTGGTTGTTCCTTGTTCGTCCACGTATTCTGCAATAGTCCATCACCACTTCAAACTGGGAGACAGGGAGAATTGTTGCAGTAATGTGACAGCAGTTTTGTACTTCGGTTGTAATTAGATATGTCTATGCATTTTCACAAGTGGGAAATGATGTATATGTATGCCATATATGTTTGTGGGAATAGAAATCTTTAAAAATTATCTATATGCATTCCCAAGCCAAGGACCAGTCCCCAAATTTAAATATGGAGTTTTGAAGTGTTTAGCAATGACTCACTTTTTATAAATGGTTTTGGGATTCCCATTTATGCTCAAGACAAAAACATATTTCCCTAAATAAAGAATTCATTGTCCAATGTGTCCTTTCAAAAAAATGTTAGCACAAACAACATCATGTTGTTTGGCCCTGTCAGTTCTGTATTGCAAGTGAGTTTCCCAGCTTGTGGTAAACACTGGAACAGAGTGGTCAAGGGTCCAGGCACATGAAAAATGCAACATAATATGGAATTGTAAAACAATACTAAATGGTAGAATATTAAAGAGGATCTAGGTACAGGTTGGTTATTTAAAAGTGGCAGGACCATTTAAGAAGTCTGTTAATTGGGTAACTGAGATCCTTGTCAATAAAAATGGGTAGAAATTAAAGGAGAGTTTAGTAAATTAAAATTTTATTAATCCCTACATGAAATACTGTACCTAATTATTTGGGCACCACAAATAATACCCAGATTTGATAGACAGTAGAATAGAATTTTAGCAGAAAGATACCAGCAACCAGAGAAATTAGGGTTATCTTGCAGAAGAGAAGATTAATATTTTGTAGTGTGCTGAATTGCAGAAAATTTTAGAGAAGTAAATATGGAGAAACTATATGACAGATATTAGTAACCAGACCCAAATGACAAAAACACATTAATTGTAGAGTAAGAAACCTTTGTGGTATCCTATTGGAACAGAACTTAATCCTTGTGGTAACCAGTCCATTTTTTTGCCAACTTTGTGGTAAGTATGTATTTTGTGGATTCCTGATGATCAGTTTGTATAGTATCATTAAGTGAAGAACCAGAACAAACTTGACCCATGAATTAGCCAATTACAAAGAAAAGGCACTCAGATTTACAAACTATTTAAAAATTAGGAAATTAGTTGTGGAAATAAATTACATAACCATCTGCCTTTTGATTCCTCCTGCCAAACTACTTCATAATGTGAAATCATGCACTTCGATAGGTGGTATCAAATGATGGAAGTGGATGGAATTGAAATTGAGAAGCAACAATGAAAGATCAGGAGAGAATGACTAATATTATAGCTGTTCAAAGCACAGGCACAATGGAAAGTATTGGCACTTCTTACACAGTAATTACATGTGACGTCATGAATCTTAAAATAGAAGTGTAAGGTTTGAAAAATTGCAATCATTGAAAAATATGCATCCCAAAAAAACAGCTGTTGGCTGTACAAGACATTTCAAATGCTAGAATTTGAGCAACACAAAACATACTGGAGAAACCGCAGGTTAGGTAGCATCTATGAAAGAAACTAAATAGTGAACATTTTAAGTCCACTCCTTTCATCTGAACTGGCAAAAAAGAAGGGAGATGGCCAGGAAGAAATGTGAAAATGTGTCGAAAGGGTGGAACAACACTTGGCAGGTGGATCTAGGTGAGGACGATAATAGGCAAATGAGAACTACAATACCGTCAGAAGCTGGGAGGTGGTCGGTGGAAGTAGCAAAGGACTGAAGATGATGAGAAAAGAACAAAGGGGAAAGAGAAGGAATGGTTACTGGAAGTTTGAGAATTTGATGTTTATGCTGCCAGTTGGAGACTGCCCAGTGAAATTTTCATTTGGCCAGGATCTGGCAGTTGTTGAACATAGTGTGGGAATGAAAAGTTTAATTAAAGTAGCTGGCCGCCAGAAGATCTTGGCTGACCTGGCGGACGAAGCTGTCTGCAAAGCTCTGTCCTGGCTCTTATATAGAAGAGTCCTCACTAGGAGCACTGGATAAAATAAATAACACTGATGGATACAGATGTGAGAAGTTACTTCACCTGGAAGAGCCCTTTCTGGCCCTAGATAGTAAAGGAGGAGGAGATGTAGGCTTAGTTGTAACTCTTTTGCACAATTACAGTGACAAGTGCCTGGCAAGGGAGGGATAGTCGGTGGGGAGGACTGACTGGATGGTGGAGTACAAATGAACAATCTTGACATGAAGCATTGACTGTCCAATTCCCTTCCACCCCCCCCCCCCCCATTAATGATCCTGCCTAACTAGATCTGCCTAATTCCTCCAGTTATTTTTTTGCTTTGTAACAGCAATTAGCTACTTTGAAGATTTGGAATCTCTATTTCATGAGGACAGCAAAACCAAAGAGTGTGTTTTTTACTTAAGTGGATTATTGTCTGTAATAATGCTGTTCTTTGTGTAACAGATTTATCTGTGATAATAGAGATCTTTAAAAAGATATAAGTATGAATTGCAGAACATTATGGAATATGGGAGTAAATTTTTAATCTTGTACAACTAAACTGAATCAGTATGAGGTGCTTGTTTTAAATATGAGTCCGAAACAGCTTAATCGTTCAAACAGCGAATAGAAAATTGTTTTATTTATATGACTTTGTTCCAGCATGATGAATCTTTAAGTGAGAATGTAAAAAGTTATGCAACTAAAATCAGACAGTTGACTAAATTTATTTAATTTTCATTTCTTCAAACAAAATCTGCAGGATGTCAGTTGTAATGAGATACAGACATTACCGTCACAGATGGGAAACCTGGAGATTTTAAGAGACCTGAACCTAAGGAGAAATCACTTAGTAACTTTACCAGAAGGTTAGTTTTATAGAACATCTTAAGATTTAAGTCTTTCTTTGTTTCCTGTTAACAGAAAAATCTGCAAGTATTTTCAAGTTTGTATGTTGTACTAATTTAATGCATTCTAATGGTCATTAAGAAGACAACACACTGATTACACAATGGTTGAAGTATTGTGTTCTCATATTGAGGCATGAATGTTCGAGGCACAGAACCAGCTTTGTTCTGAAGTGGCTGATCCTGGCACTGCTGTGAGGCACAGTTGGTCAGTGGATTGGATGGTAACAAATTAGCCAGGATTCTTCATTCAAAAAAATTATATTTTTTGAAAACTGGATTAGTTTCTGTTATGTTGCTGAACATGTCCAGTGTGTGTGACTACTTGCTGCTGTAAAGTTATATATACATTCAGTAGCCATTTTATCATGTACCTTATGAAGAAGCCACTGAATGTATTTTTTGTATGTTCATGGTCTGCTGCTATTGTAGCCTATCTACTTCAAGGTTGGAAATTTTGTGAGTTCAGAGATGCTCTTCCGCAGACCACTGTTGTAGCACATGGTTATCTGAGTTTCTGTTACCTTCTTGTCAGCTTAAACCATTCTGGCCACTCTCCTCTAATCTCTCACATTAGCAAGGTGTTTTTACCCACAGAGCTGCTGCTCACTGGATGTTTTTCTTGGTTTTCACACCATTCTTTGTAAACTCTACAGACTGTTGTGCATGAAAATCCCAGGAGATCAGCAGTGTCTGAGATACTCAAACTAACCCTTCTGGCGCCAGCAATCATTTCACGGTCAGTCACAGTGGTGCTTGAAAGTTTGTAAACCCTGTAGAATTTTCTCTATTTCTGCATATATATATGACCTAAGGTGATCAGATCTTCATGCACTTTCTAAAACTGAAAAGAGAAGCCAATTAAATGAATAACACAAGAAAATAATATACTTGTTCATTTATTTATCAAGAAAAACTATCCAATATTACATGTACTTGTTGGAAAAAGTATGTAAACCTCTGGGGTTATGCCTTCTACAAAAGCTATTTGGAGTCAAGTGTTCCAATCAATGAAATGCGATTGGAGGAGTAGGTTGTAGAGGTGCCCTGGCTGAGAAAACAGACACACAAAGTCAGGTTACTGACAGAGCCTGTTCTTGTCAGGAAAGATCAGTTTATGTGCACCATGCCTCAATCAAAACAACATTCAGTAGATCTTAGAAGAAGAATGGTAGAGATGTATGAAGCTGGAAAAGGCTTCAAAAGCATTTCTAAAGACCTGAGTGTTCATCAGTCCATAGTAAGTGAAATTGTCTACAAATGGAGAAAGCTCAGTACTTTTGTTACTCACCCTAGGAGTGGGCATCCTCCAAAGATCACACCAAAAAACATGTACAATACTGAATGAGGTGAAAAAGAACTCAAAGGTGATAGCAGAAGACGTGCAGAAATCTCAAGAACTTACAAATGTCTCTGTTCGTGTATTCACTACAAGAAAAACACTGAACAAAAATGGTGTTCATGAAAGGACACCACAGAGGAAACCACTGCTGTTTAAAAAAAAAAGACATTGTTGCACATCTCAAGTTTGCAAAACTCTTCTGGAACAGTGTTCTGTGGACAGGTGAGACAAAAGTTGAACTTTTTGTCAGAAATGCACATTGTTGTGTGGAGGAAAAAGGGCACTGCGCACCAAAACCAAAACCTTATCCCAACTGTGAAGCATGGTGGAATGAGCATCATGATTTGGGGCTGCTTTGCTGGCTCAGGGAGTGGACAGCTTGCAATCATTAAGGGAACAATTAATTCAAAGTAATATCAAGTTAAGTTATATCGGAAGAATGTCAGGGTAGCAGTCCGTCACATGAAGCTATGTCGCAGTGAAGTGGTATCGCAGCAACAACCTTTCACTCAAAGTCAGTAAGATGAAAGAGCTGCTGGTGGACTTCAGGAAGGATAAGATGAAGGCACACGCACCAATCCTCATAGAGGGGTCAAAAGTAGAGAGAGTGAGCAGTTCCAGGTTCCTGGGTGTTAAGGTCTCTGAGGACCTAACCTGGTCACAACATATCGCTGCAATTATAAAGAAGGCAAGACGGTGACTATACTTCATTAGGAGTTTAAAGAGATTTGGTATGTCAACAAATACACTCAAAAACTTCTATGAATGTACTATGACAGGCTGCATCACCGTCTGGTTTGGGGGGGTCGGCTGCACAGGACGGAAAGAGGCTGCAGAGGGTTGTAAATTTAGTTGGCTCCATCTTGGGTACTAGTCTACAAAGTACCCAGGACATCTTCAAGGAGTGGTGTCTTAGAAAGGCAGCGTCCATTATTAAGGATCTCTGGCACTCAGGTCATGCCCTTTTCTCACTGTGGCCATCAGCGGTTCAGGAACAGCTTCTTCCCCTCTGCCATCCATTTCCTATTGAACCCGTGAACACTACTTCACTTTTTTAATTTGTATTATTTCTGTTTTTCGCACGATTTTTAATCTATTCAATATACGTGTGCTGTAATTGATTTACTTATTTTTTTCTGCTGCTGCTGCTTCTATATTATGTATTACATTGAACTGCTGCTGCTAGGTTAACATATTTTACAACACATCCCAGTGCTAATAAATCTGATTCTGAATCTAATAGAAATTGGATAATGCAAAAGACAATGATCTAAAAGACAAGAGTAAATCAACAACAGAATGGTTTAAAAAGAAGAAAATTTGTGCGTATAAATAGCCGAATCAAAGTCCTGACGTTAATCTTACAATAATGTTGTAAAAGAACCTAAAGCAAGCAGTTCAGGGAAGGAAGTCCACCAACATCCCAGAGTTGAAGCAGTTTAGTAAGGAGGAGAGGCCTAAAATTCCTCCAAGCCGATGTGCAGAATTCATCAACAGTTAACAGAAACATTTGGTTGAAATTATTGTTGTACAAGGGAGTCACATTAGTTACTGAAAGCAAAGGTACACATACTTTTTCCAACAAATACATATAATATTGAATCATATTTCTCAATAAATAAATGAACAAGTATAGTGGTTTTTTGTCATTATTTAACTGGGTTCTCTTTATCTAGTTTTAGGACATGCTGGATCCTGGATTGTGCATAATTAAGCACTTGCCAAGCAAGGTACAATAAAAAGTTGGGTTTAAGCGGAGCAGCCATTGTGTGCATGGACAATTGTTAGAGTGGGGAGTTTAGGTTTCAGCAAAGAGAGGTGGATGCTGTATGTAGATTTTTTCATTTAAATTTTCTTTTGTTTTCTTTTAATATACTATTAAAGCAGTGGGGATGCCAGGCTAGATAGTGGAATGTTCCTCCTGCAGGATGTGGGAAGACAGAGAGACCTCTGCCTTGATGACTACACCTGCAAGAAGTTCATCCAGCTGCAGCTTCTTACAGACAGTGTTAAGGAATTGGAACTGGAGCTGGATGAACTCTGGATCATTCGGGAGGCAGAGGGGCTGATCGACAGGACATACACCAAAGGTTCAGGACAGGGTAACTGGGTGACTGTTAGAAGGGGAAAGGGTATAGTCAGCCAGTGCAGAGTACCCCTAGGACCTTTCCCCTTTACAACAGTAATACTGTTTGGAGAGGGGTGCAGGGTGGAAGTCCTAGCAGAGGAAAACTACAGTGATCAGGTCTCTAGCACCGAGTCTGCCACTGGCTCAGAAGGGAATGGGGTGGAGAGATGAAACAAGTTGGAGTGTTAGGGAATTCATTGTTGAGGGGACAAGGTTCTGTGGATGAAAACGAGATTCCCGGATACCATGTTGCCTCTCAAGTGCCAGGATCATGGACATCACAGGTCGAGTCCACAGCATTTCAAAGTGGGAGAATGAGCAGCCAGAAGTTGTGGTCCACATCAGTACCAATGACTTGGATAGTAGGGTAACTAGGTCCTGCAAAGTGAGTTCAGAAAGATACTAAGTTGAAGTGCCAGGCCTCCAGGGTTGTGTTCTCAGGATTGCTACCTATACCACTTGCTAGTGAGGCTAGCAATAGGAAGATAATATAATTTAACACATGGCTAAGGGGATGGTGAAGTAGGATTTTCAGGGTCTCTTCGAAGGAAGCTGGGACCTATGCAGGTGCACTTGGTTCTAATTGAATTGAATTGACTTTATTTCTTGTATCCTTCACATACATAAGGAGTAAAAATCCTTACGTTATGTCCCCATCTGAATGTGCAATTTACAGTAATTTATAATTAGTATGCACAACAAAACAGTCAGTGTAGCTTAGGAATACAATTGTGTCAGCGTGAATTAGTCAGTCTGATGGCCCGGTGGAAGAAGCTGTCCCAGAGCCTTTTGGCCCTGGCTTTAATGCTGCAGTACTGTTTCCTGGATGGTAGCAGAAAGAACAGTTTGTGGTTGGAGTGACATGGGTCCATAATGATCCTTTGGGCCCTTTTTACACACCTTTCACTGTAAGTATCCTGAATAGTGGGAAATTCACATCCACAGATACGCTGGGCAGTCCACACCACACTTTGCAGAGTCCTGTGATCGGGAGAAGTACAGTTCCCGTACCAGGCAGTGATACAGCTGGTCAGGATGCTCTCAATTGTGTTCCTGTAGAAAGTCCTGGGGATTGGTTGTTTTCTTGACACCACAGTGTCAAGGTGATGACTTCTTTTCTGTAGGCTGCCTCATTATTATTTGAGATAAAGCCAATCAATGTAGTATCATCTTCAGATTTGATTAGCAGATTGGAGCTGTGGGTAGCGACCCAGTCGTGAGTATACAGGGAGTAAAGGAGGGGGCTAAGGAATCTGCCCTGAGGGGCTCTTGTGTTGAGGGGCAGAGATGAGGGAGCCCACTCTTACCACCTGCAGGCAATCTGACAGGAAGTCCAGGATTCTGCTGCACAAGGCAGGGTGAATGCTGAGGTCTCTTAGATTCCTGTCAAGCCTGGAGGGAATTATGGTGTTGAATGCTGAACTGTAGTCCAAGAGCAGCATTCTCACATAAGCATCGCTCTTTAGCTGTGTAAGGACAGTGTGTAGAGCTGTGACTATTACATCATCTAATGATCGGTTGTGTCACTAGGCCAATAGTAGAGGATTCAGTGTGGGTGGTAGCATGCTGCAGATGTAGTCCTGGACCAGCCTCTCAGAGCATTTGTTTATTGAGGTGAGTGTGACAGGACACCAGGTGTTCAGACATTACCTTGGTCTTTTTAGGTACAGGGACAATGGTGTATGTTTTGAAGCATGAAGGCACACTGTAGTGGGAGAGGAAGAGATTAAAAATGCCTGCAGACACACCTGCCAGTTGTGCCACGCACATCCTGAGTACCTACCTGGGATGCCGTTCAGCTCCACGCCCTTCCTGTAATATCTGTAAGATCCGGTAGCAAATAGGTTCATACCTTAGCTCCATGGGAGAAGCCAGAGAGTGGTAGTAGATGGTTTCCTCTCTGACTATAGGCTTGTGGCTAGTTTTGTGTCACAGGGATCAGTGCAGGGCTTGTTGTTTGTCATCTGTATCAATGATCTGAATGATAATATGGTAAACTGGATCAGCAAATTTGCAGATGACACCAAAATTGAGGGGTGGGGGTAGTGGATAGCGAGGAAGCTTGCAATGGGATCTCAGCCAGCTGGAAAAATGGGCTGAAAAATGGCAGATGGAATTTAATGCAGACAAGTGTGAGGTGTTGCACTTTGGGATGACCAACCAGAGTATAAATTGAGTAGTAGCGCATTGAGGAATGTGATAGATCAAAGAGGTCTGGGAACTCAGATCCATCGTTCCTTGAAAATGGCACCACAGGTCGACAAGATCATAAAGCTTTTGGCACATTGGTTTTCATAAATCAAAGTATTAATTATAGGAGTTGGAATGGTATGTTGAAGTTGTATAAGACATTGCTGAGGCCTAATTTGGAGTTTTGTGTGCAGTTTTGATCACCTACCTACAGGAAAGATGTAAAGAAGGTTGAAGGAGTGCAGAGAAAATTTATATGCATGTTGCTGGGACTTGAGGACCTGAGTAATAAGGAAAAGTCGCGTAGGTTAGGACTTTATTCTCTAGAGCAGGGTTCCCAACCTGGGGTCCTGGACCTCTCCATAAATGGTTGGGGTCCCTGGCACTAGACCCTAAGACAATGATGGGAGATTTCATAGAGGTATACAGAATTATAATGGTCATAGTTATGACAAATGCTTGGCAGGCTTTTTCTACTGAGGTTGTGTGAGACTAGAACTAGAGTTCATGGGTTAAAGGTGAAAGGTGACATGTTTAAAGGAAAATGAGGGGAAACTTCATTCAGAGGGTGGTGAGAGCGTGGAACAGCTGCCAGCAGAAGTGGGTGGATGCAGGTTTGATTTCAACATTTAAGAAAAACTGGATAAGTACATGGATAGGAGGGGTATGGTGGGCTGTGGTCCGGGTGTGGGTCGATTGGACTAAGAAGAATAATAGTGCTACATGGACTAGATGGGCCAAAGGGCCTATTTCTGCGCAGTAGTGCTCTATGACGCTATGATTCTTAAGTGTTATGGATGAATCTCACATACAGCAATAGAAGTTTCTTAAGTACATTCATTGATCACCTAATTTTCACTTTCAGAATTGCAGTAAATGGAGTTAAATGGACTTAAAGAGTATTTTGTCTTTTAAACTAATTGAGTATTCATCATCTTATTAGAACTTGCAGATTTACCACTTGTGCGATTAGACATCTCCTGCAATAAAGTGACAACAATTCCAGTCTGTTACCGAAATTTGCGGCATCTTCAAACAATTATATTAGATAATAATCCCTTGCAGTCTCCACCAGCACAGGTAGGTGCTCAAAAACCTGTGTCCTGATTCTTATTTCTCATGTATATATTTCAGTTGTTGCTAACTAGCTTTACAAAGTTGTTATTACTAGTAGTCATGATTGCTATTTCATTATTCCATAATTATGGAAGTCCTTTTTTTTACTTCTTTGGGCACATTGTGTCTCATCTTAAAGCTGGAAGTTATTATAATTGGTCCCCTTGATAACATGATTTATCACTTGTTGCAAGATAATTTATGATGCAATGATTGACTTTCTTGAAAAATTTCACCTTCAATGTTTTCAAGCAGACACTTATTTGGCTGTAGTTCCAGAAGGCACTTAATATTGTCTCTCAAAGAAACATTAAGCTAAAATTGAAGACAATCCATTTAAAGATAAATTATTAATGTAATGAAGAGATTGGCTCAGCAGCAGGAAACTGAGAATAGGAATAATAGGTATTCTTACAAGAACTGTGCAGACTTCACTACTAACCATATTACCGACTTAAATGATGGGACGGTGCCAGATTTGATATTGCAAAAATAAGCATTATTATAAGCTGTATAGGTGGAAGTATAGTATTAGATATGTTATTGGGTAACTAAACAGGCTTAACTGTAACAGCATTTAAATGTAGTAGAGTGCAGTCCAAGTCTGTTCAGCAAACACGAGGAAATCTGCAGATGCTGGAAATTGAAGCAACACACACAAAATGCTGGTGGAATGCAGCAGGCCAGGCAGCATCTATAGGAAGAAGCAAGAGATTTATAAGTAGGAAGGGGAGGGGGAAATGCGAAATGATAGGAGAAGACCGAGGGGGTGGGGTGAAGCTGAGAGCTGGAAAGGTGATTGCCAAAAGGGATACAGAGTTGGAGAAGGGAAAGGATCATGGGATGGGAGGCCCAGGGAGAAAGAAAGGGGGAGGGGAGCACCGGAGGGAGATGGAGAATGGGCACCATCACTCTGCAACCTTATGAAATTACAGTAAAATTTCCTTTCTTCTGTATTCAAATACTAGCATTCAGTTAGATTATTAAATATCACAGGGAATAACAATGCATAATGTGAGGTCCTGCAGTATTGTACAAAACTGGTTGCCGCACACCTGCAATAATGTGATCAGTTTTGAACTGCATTTCTTCGGAACTGTTTATTGGCTTTATGGAGGTGTGCAGTGTTGATTTACTAAAACGATTCATAGTTCTGCATTCATGATCATCAGTCAAAACTCTTTAAAAGGTGAAATGCCATTGAGCTAAGATTCCTGCTAGCCTGTAGAGATACTTACAGTACAAAACAATCTCTTGAATCTAAGGAAAGCAGCCAGACCGGACAGGGTACCTGGCCAAGTACTAAACTCCTGTGCTGAACAGCTGGCTGGTGTGTTAACTGACATTGTTAACTTCATGCTTTGGTAGTGTTTGGTACCCACCTGCTTCAAGCAGGTTTCAATTATACTGGAGCCCAAGAAGATTGTGGTGACCTGCCTCAATGACGTTCACACAGTTGCACTTTCATCCACAGTGATAAGGCATTTTGAGAGGCTGGTGATAAAACATATCAGCTGCTGCCTGAGGTGACTTGGATCTGCTCCAATTTGCCTTCCAGAGCAACAGGTCCACAGCAGATGCCATCTCATTGGCTCTTCACACATCCCTGGAACATCTGGACATGAAGATACATACATCAGGATGCACTTTATTGATGACAGCTCAGAGTTCAACATCATCATCCCCTCAAAACTAATCAATAAGCTCCAAGACCTTGGCCTCCATACCTCTTAGTGCAATTGGATCCTGGATTTCCTCACTTGTAGATCCCCGTTGGTTCAGATTGGCAAAGACATCTCCTTCATTATCTCCATTGACGCAGGTGCACCACATCTTTGTGCTTAGCCCCCTGCTCTACTTGCTTTACACCTAAGTCTGTGTGGCTAAGCCCAGCTCCAACACCATATTCAAGTTAGCAGATGACACTACTGTTGTGGGCCATATCGAAGGTAGTGATGAATCAGCATACAGGAGAGATTGAAAATTTGGCTGAGTGATGTCATAACAACAACCTTTCGTTCAATGTGAGCAAGAACAAGGAACTGATTGTAGACTTCAGGAGGAGGAAACAGGAGGTCCGTGAGCCAGTCCTCATTGGAAGATCAGAGATGGAGAGGGTTAGCAACCTAAATTCCTGGCTGTCATTATTTCAGAGGACCTGTCCTGGACCCAACATATAAATATAATTGCAAACAAAGCACGATGGCGCCACTAATTCAGCATGACATCATAAACTTTGACAAACCTATAGATGTGTAATGGAGATTGTATTGAGTGGCTGCATTGTGGCCTGGTGTGCCTTTGAACAGAAAATTCTACAGAAAGTAGTGGATTTCATCCAGTCCATCATGTGTAAAGCTCTCCCAACCATTGAACACATCTACATGAACACTGTCGTAGGTAAGCAGCACCCATCATCAGAGATCCTCACCATTCAGGTCATGCTCTTTTCTCGCTGCTGCCATCAGGTAGTAGGTACGAGAGCCTCAGGACTGGCACCACCAGGTCCAAGAACAGTTACTACTCCTCAACCATCATGCTCTTGAACCAAAGGGGGTAACTACACTCACATACCCATCCATTGAGATGTTCCCACAACCAATGATCTTTATCTTTTTATTTCATGTTTTCATTACTTATGGTATTTATTTATTTTTGCAATTGCACAGTTTGTTGTCTTCTGCACTCGATCTTTCATTGATCCTGTAGAGTTACTATTTTGTAGAGTTGCTGAGTATGCCTACAGGAAAATGAATCCTGGGGTTGTGTATGGTGACATGTATGTATTCTAATAATAAAATTTACTTTGAAACTTTGAACTTCTGACTTTTGCTTTTGAGCTCTGCAGTAGAATTAGAACCCTGTTGATCTGGGAAAGCCCATACCCAGCATAATCTGGGTTCTGAAGAAGATGATTTATAGGATAGTAGAAGTTGGAAATTTCCTTCTTGAAAACAACAGGTTATGAGTCAAAGCAACACACAATGATATCGGGGCCAAGACCCTTCTTCAGGACTGGAAAAGAAAGGGGAAAGACTCCAGAATAAAAAGGAGAGGGGAAGAAGGATAGCTAGAAGGTAATAGGTTATTAGTCAGTTTTAGTTTTAAGTTTGAGATTGATAATTTTTTTATGAACCAAAAATATTGAAAGGTGTTTGTAGAAGACCTCATTAAATGGTGGAACAACCACAAAGAACTGACGAGATTATTACTGTTCCTAAGTTATGTAGTTGCACGTTTTGTTTCTATGAGTTTGCATGGCATTTCACGTACTGTTGCCAAAAAATCCATTGCAGAAGAGTTTATTTGCAAATTTATGTAACTGAAAGTTTTGTTTTCCTTCTCTCAGTCCATATCCCTCCCCCAAGCTCTTCACGTCAATATCCTCTGAAGTTTTATTAAATCATACTCTTGCATCTGCCTCAACTTCCTCTAGCAGCTCATTCCACCTATTTACCAACCTCTACATGGAAAAAGTTGCCATTCTTTTAAATCTTTCCCTTCTCACCCAAAAAATATGCTCCCAAGTTTTGGACTCTCCTTGCTTGGAAAGATACGGGCAGAAGCTGAAACTGCAACTGGCTGAGTGGGAACTGTGGTTGTCATGAACCCTGACAACCATGGTTGGGTTGGAAGACAACCTATGCTGTATGGGTCTCTCTGATAGGTGGTTCAGTATGTACTGTCTCAAGAGTATCTGAGCATGGGCACCCCCAGGTCAACATGGTTCCCGTCCTTCTGCGGTGCTCTAAAGCACAAGGAATTGTATCAACCAGTCTGTCATAGATGAACGAGAGGTTCAAGGGTTATTCACACAGAAGTACCTGGTAGTGACACACAACAACCTGTTCCTGCATTTCCCTCTGAGAGGGTTAAAAAAAAAAGATACCTTCATACTTAGGACTCAATCCTATCTTTCCATGTACCAATGTATTTTCTCTTTCTCCACACACACTTAATCCTATTACCCATGTTTCGCACCCTCTAACCCTGGGCCCCCAGCTAGCTTCCAATCATTCAACTTCCAATCCTTTATCCCCTCCATAATAATTCCCACTAATTATTTGATCTGTTCTGCCCCTCCCATCACAGTAAATTGGATGTATAACCACCAAACTTGAAGTGAACCATTTAGGAATAGAAGTACCAAGTGTCATCTTTGCAAATCCAAAAAAAATCTACAGTGCCTGGTAACATACATGAGGCCCAATCCTAATGGCACTACTGATGATTTCCGTAGAAGGGCAGTGACTAAAGCAGTCATTGGTGCCCTAATGGAATGTCAAAAGGTTGTGCGTTTGTTTCACTCCAGATTCTTGAGCATAAAAGTCAAAATGTAGCACACATGTAGTACTGACAAGATGATGCACAATCACAGGAGCCCTTTTTTGGCTGAGATACTAAACACAACCTGAAGTCAAGGCTCTCTTTTGATAAGCATCGAGGACATTAGCCTGACCTAGTCAATATTTATCTCTTATTCAATATGAAGTTGATATAGAAACATAGAAAATAGGTGCAGGAGTATGCCATTCAGCCCTTCGAGCCTGCACCGCCATTCAGTATAATCATGGCTGATCATCCAACTCAGAACCCTGTACCTGCTTTCTCTCCATATCCCCTGATCCCTTTAGCCACAAGGGCCATATCTAACTTCCTCTTAAATATAGCCAATGAACCGGGCTCAACTGTTTCCTGTGGCAGAGAATTCCACAGATTCATCACTCTCTGTGTGAAGAAGTTTTTCCTCATCTTGGGCCTAAAAGGCTTCCCCTTTATCCTTAAACTGTGACCTCTCGTTCTGGACTTCCCCAACATCAGAAACAATCTTCCTGCATCTAGCCTGTACAATCCCTTTAGAATTTTATACGCTTCAATAAGATCCCCCCTCAATCTTCTAAATTCCAGTGAGTACAAATAGACAATAGGTGCAGAAGTAGACCATTCGGCCCCTCGAGTCTGCACCGCCATTCTGAGATCATGACTGTATGTACTTGCTTTGTACATATAAGTTACCATGTGCCTTGTAAGTGATATTTCACTTCAAAAATGAAATAAAATTTGGATCCTCGATGACTTGGCTGATTAGATCCAAAATATGCTTGCCCATAGAAAGCAAAGAGTAGCACTGGACAAGTCTCATTCTGAACAGAGGTCTGTGACTAATGGTTTTCTACAGGGATCTATCCTGGGACCTGTCTTGTTTGTTATATATAAATGATTTGGAATAAAATGTGGTAGATTGGGGTGAATAACTCTGCAGTCAACACAAAGGTTGGTGGCGTTGTGGATTGCATAGAAAATTACAAAGGATATGTTGCGATATAGATCAGTTACAGATATTGTTGGAGAAGTGGCAAATGAAATTTATTCTGGGAAAGTGAAGTGCTACACTTAGGGAGCTCCAACATAAAGGAAAGAACACAGTTAATCACAAACACGAGAACATATGCAGGTGCTGGAAATCCAAAGCAACATGCACAAAATGCTGGAGGAACTCAGCAGACCATGTGGCATCCATGGAAAAGAGTAAACAGTCAACATTTTGGGGTCGAGACCCTTCTTCAGGACCATTAACATAGTTAATGGTAATCATTAACAGCATTGATGAACAGGGGGATCTTGGGTTCCAGGTACATGGCTCCCTCAAGGTGGCTGCACTGTTTGATAGGGTGGTAGAGAAGGCATATAGCATGCTTGTCTTCATTAGTTGAGACAATGATTTCAAGGGCCAGGAAGTTAAAACTCTGGGTAGGATACAATTAAAGTACAGTTGGCCCTCCTTATCCATGGATCCCGCATGTGCGGATTGAACCAACCACAGATCAGGAAAACCTGGAAGTTCCCTCTCCAGCACTCGTTGCTTGAGCATGTACAGATTATTTTTTCTTGTCATTATTCCCTAAACAATACAGTATAACAACTATTTACATAGCATTTACATTGTATTAGGTATTATAAATAATCTAGAAATGACTTAAAAGTACAGGCAGTCCCCGGGTTATGAATGAGTTTCATTCCTGAGTCCGTCTTTAAGTCGGATTTGAAGTTGAGACAGGTACATCCACTATTATTTAGCATCAATTAGTCAAATGTTTTTCTTGGTATATAGTACATATTTTACATTTCTATGCATATAAAACACTTAAGAAACATACATATTTCAATAATTAAACCACTGCATTGCTCAGTAATAATTGTAGCTTTCATCGGGGCAGGGCTTTTCACATGCACCATTAAAATTGTTCCGATCGTTGACCGACTGTAGCCTAACGCTTTACCAATGACCGATGGCGTTTCACCTCTTTCCAATCGCTTTATTACTTCCGCCTTATTTTCAATCATGATTGTGATTATTTTCGTGAACAGAAACACCACGGATTCAGAGCTGCACCACCAGGTCCTTATACCTACTTCCCTGAGCATGTTAAATAAAGTCCGGAGTTCCACTGGTTCCTAAAGACCACCACATCGAGCCGGGTTAAATAAGGGACTTGAGCATCTGCATTTTTTGGTATCCGCAGGGGGTCTCAGAACCAATCCCCCATGGATAAGGAGGGCTGACTATTGTGTTCAATTCTGGTTGCCTCATTACAGGAATGATGGAGGCTTTGGAGAGAATGCAGACTAGGTTTATCAGGATGCTGCCTTATGCTAAAGAATAAGGCAATAATAGACAAGCTGGGGCTCTTTTATCGAGAACGGAGGATGCAAAGGGAAGATTTAATAGAATTTTATCAAATTATGCGAGTTATATATAGAGTAGACAACCAGTATCTTTTTTGCTGGATTGAAATGTATACTGTTAGAGAGCATGTATTTAACATAAGGGGGGAAAATGCAAAGCAATTTTTTAAACACAGAGTGGTGGGTACAAGATTGGTAATAGAATCAGAGCAAACACGAGGAAATCTGCAGATGCTGGAAATTCAAGCAACACACACAAAATGCTGGTGGAACACAGCAGGCCAGGCAGCATCTATAGGAAGAAGCACTGTCGACGTTTCAGGCCGAGACCCTTCATCAGGACTAACTGAAAGGAGAGAGATACTAAGAAATTTGAAAGTAGTGGGGGGAGGGGGAAATGCGAAATGATAGGAGAAGACCGGAGGGGGTGGAATGAAGCTAAGAGCTGGAAAGGTGATTGGCGAAAGTGATACAGAGCTGGAGAAGGGAAAGGATCGGGAGGCCTCGGGAGAAAGAAAGGGGGAGGGGGGAGCACCAGAGGGAGATGGAGAACAGGCAGGATGATGGGCAGAGAGAGAGAAAAAAAACTAAATATGTTAGGGATGGGTTAAGAAGAGGAGGAGGGGCATTAACGGAAGTTAGAGAAGTCAATATTCATGCCATTGACATGGATAGACATATCAGAATGGGAATGGGACGTGGAATTAAAATGTATGGCCACTGGGAGATCCTGCTTTCTCTGGCGGACCAAGCGTAGGTGTTCAGCGAAACGGTCTCCCAGACCAGTGGCCACACATTTTAATTCCACGTCCCATTCCCATTCTGATATGTCTATCCATGGCCTCCTCTACTGTCAAGATGAAGCCACACTCAGGTTGGAGGAACAACACCTTATATACCGGCTGGGTAGTCTCCAACCTGATGGCATGAACATTGACTTCTCTAACTTCCCCTCCTCCCCTTCTTACCCCATCCCTGACATATTTAGTTTTTTTTTCCTGTCTCTCTGCCCATCACCCTGCCTGTTCTCCATCTCCCTCTGGTGCTCCCCCCCCCCCCTTTCTTTCTCCCGAGGCCTCCCGTCCCATGATCCTTTCCCTTCTCCAGCTCTGTATCACTTTCGCCAATCACCTTTCCAGCTCTTAGCTTCATTCCACCCCCTCCAGTCTTCTATCATTTCGCATTTCCCCATCCCCCCCACTGCTTTCAAATCTCTTAGTATCTCTCCTTTCAGTTAGTCATGACGAAGGGTCTCAGCCCGAAACATCAGTAGTGCTTCTTCCTATAGATGCTGCCTGGCCTGCTGTGTTTCACCAACATGTGACATGAAATTTGTTAACTTAGCAGCAGCAGTTCAATGCAATACATAATCTAGCAGAGAGAGAATAAAATAATAATAATAAATGAAATAAAACATAAGTGAACAAGTAAATCAATTACATATATTGAATAGATTATTAAAAATGTGCAAAAACAGAAATATTGTATATTAAAAAAAGTGAGGTGGTGTCCAAACTTCAAAGTCCATTTAGGAATCGAATCGCAGAAGGGAAGAAGCTGTTCCTGAATCACTGAGTGTGTGCCTTCAAGCTTCTGTATCTCCTACCTGATGGTAACAGTGAGAAAAGTGCATGCCCTGGGTGCTGGATGTCTTTAATAATGAATGCTGCCTTTCTGAGATACTGCTTCCTAAAGATGTCCTGGGTACTTTGTGGGCTAGTGCCAAGATGGAGCTGACTAGATTTACAACCTTCTTCAGCTTCTTTTGGTCCTGTGCAGTAGCCCCTCCATACCAGACAGTGATGCAGCCTGTCAGAATGCTCTGCATGGTACAGCTATGGAAGTTTTTGAGCATATTTGTTGACATGCCAAATTGCTTCAAACTCCTAATAAAATATAGCCATTGTCATGCCTTCTTTATGACTATACCAGGTTAGATCCTCAGAGATCTTGACATCCAGGAACTTGAAGCTGCTCACTCTCTCCACTTCTGATCCCTCTATGAGGGTTGGTATATGTTCCTTCATCTTACCCTTCCTGAAGTCCACAATCAGCACTTACGTCTTACTGACATTGAGTGACAGGTTGTTTCTGCGGCACCATTCCACTAATTGGCATATCTCACTCCTGTGCTCCCTCTCATCACCACCTGAGATTGTACCAACAATGGTTGTATCATCAGCAAATTTATAGATGGTATTTAAGCTATGCCTAGCCACACAGTCATGGGTATAGAGAGAGTAGAGCAGTGGGCTAGGCACACACCCCTGAGGTACGCCAGAGTTGATCACCAGCGAAGAGGATATGTTATCACCAATCTGCACAGACTGTAGTCTTCTGGTTAGTAAGTCGAGGATCCAATTACAGAGGGGAGGTACAGAGGCCCAGGTTCTGCAACTCCTCAATCAGAATTGTGAGAAT
The DNA here is from genome assembly GCF_030144855.1 of Hypanus sabinus. Classification (NCBI taxonomy): domain Eukaryota; kingdom Metazoa; phylum Chordata; class Chondrichthyes; order Myliobatiformes; family Dasyatidae; genus Hypanus; species Hypanus sabinus. The sequence goes on from NC_082707.1 coordinate 39,552,675, forward strand.
GATGGTATTAAATGCTGAGCTATAGTCGATGAACAGCATCCTGATGTAGGTGTTTGTGTTGTCCAGGTGGTCTAAAGCCATGTGAAGAGCCATTGAGATTGTGTCTGCCGTTGACCTATCGTGACGATAGGCAAATTGCAATGGGTCCAGGTCCTTGTTGAGGCAAGAGTTCAGTCTAGTCATAACCAAACTCTCAAAGCATTTCATCATTTTCGATATGAGTGCTACTGGGCGATAGTCGTTAAAGTAGCCCACATTGTTCTTCTTTGGCAGTGGTATAATTGTTGCTTTTTTAAAGCAAGTGGGAACTTCTGCCCGTAGCAGTGAGAGGCTGAAAATGTTTCTGGCAGAAAAGATAGCAGAGGACCATTTAAGAGTCTCTTAGATAGCTTCATGAATATGCTAAGAAGAAAAGAATCTGATCATTTTATGGGGAAGAGGGAATCAACCAATTAAGAGTTATTGGTTTAATTGGTTTGGTATGGCATTGTGGGTCAAAGGCCTTGTTCTATGATGAACTGTTCTGTGTACTTAATTGGCCATAATTTCCTTTGAAACATTGTGAGAGTGTGAAAGATAGTCTATAAAAGTAGATATTTTTGCTCTTCTTGGTCCACATAACACAAAACACTTGCTCGCCTTAACTATAAATAAGTACCCCCCCCCCCCACTACTCCCTGGCTCTATCTGTGTAAAATTTTGTGATCACCCGCCCACTGCCCAATTGATTTCATTAGCCACCTCAAACACATGAAACAAGAGTAAAAGCAAGTCATCCTGAGGAACTGCCCAAGGCAAGATTCACTTCTCTCTTTTCTTATTTAACCCCACCCTTTGTCTCTTTCTATTGAGTTATTAAATGATATGTTAATCCTTAATAATCAGTGTTATGAAGGAAGTTGATTCATCCAACTTCGTCTATGCTTTTAATGATTTCTGTTCTTGTTAGAGTTTCAACAGTTTTGGAATTCTTTCCTTTTCACACAAGGACACAAGAAATTGGAGCAGGTGTAAGCTATCAGGCTGTTTAAGCCTGCCCCACTACTTAATTATGCTGATTTATGCAAGCCTTAATTTCTCTCCTATGCCATTTTTCCACACCCATCCATTACCCAATCTATCATATAGTTATCTGATTGATTATCTGTCCCACATAAATACATCTATTATTTCAGCTTCTGACACCTGCCAAAGCATAAAATTCAACACCCTCTGAAAAAAGAAAATCCTGTGTAGAAATTAGAGAAATCTTTGCAAATGTTATGTATTTTAAATGTATTTTTAATTTCTTTTTCTTCGTGCTTTTCTTCACAGCTTTGTGATCTGTTAGTGGTTATGTAGCCTGGACTGTTCAAAGGAGGTTCACAGAAATGATTCCACAGTTGAATGGCTTGTCATATGAAGAGCTTTTGATGGCTTTAGCCCTGTATTCACTAGAATTCAGAAGAATGAGGGGTGACCTAATTGAAACCCGTCGAACTTCGAAAGGCCTTGATAGAGTGGATGTGGAGAGAATGTTTCCTATGGTGGGAGAGTCTGGGACCAGAGGGCACAGCCTCTGAATAGAAGGGTGTCCTTTTAAAACAAAGATGTGGAGAAATTTTTTTAGCCAGAGAGTGGTGAATCTGGATTTCTTTGCCACAGACAGTTGTGGAGGGCAAGTCTTCAAGTATATTTAAGGCAGAGGTTGATAGATTCTTGGTTAGTCAAGGCATGAAGGAATACGGGGTGATCACATGAGATTGGGGCTCTGAGAGAAAATGAATTAGCCATGATGACATATTGGAGCAGCTTTGATCGGTCAAATGTCCTAATTCTGCTCCTATATCTTACGGTCTTGTCTTAATTCAGAACATAACATTGTTATCATGTTTTATTTTCATCATAGTATTAGATAACTGACTGGAACATGTATGTTTTTCTTCTAGATTTGTATAAAGGGGAAAATCCACATATTCAAATACCTTAATATTGAAGCATGTAAGAATGTTCCAGAACTACCAGAATATGACAGAACAAGACCAACTGGGTTCAACTCATGGTAAGTAAAGAAACGTTTCCAAGGCTGGACAGTCTATCAGTTTGGATAGTTCACATTTACTATTTCCAAACTGGAAAGAAGTTGGGTGATGATTATAGAGGACAGTGCCAAAGGTTAAGGTGGTTAAAAACTGCAATCAATTTAATGTACATATCCAGCTTTGCTGATTCAATCTTGAAAATTTCACCAAGAATCTAAACTGTATTATTTAAGGTATTTGACAGTTTCAACATATCAAGAATTTGTTCTTCGTAATTCACTAATTTTTTAATACTGTAGTTTAGTTTTAGCATTAATCTAGGATCTTCAGTTTAAAGCTTTGTGGCATTATTTTGAAACACTTCTATTGATTAAAAAATGAATATTTAAATTTCCAGTGGGGTCAGTTAACAAGAAGTGTATTTGATGTGGAAAAAAAATTGAATATTTAGTTATCTCAAAAGGAAAGCTGATTTAAAAGGACAATTGTATTGCTTTTATGGAGTGTGCAATTAAATGTATTATGAGCTATAATTTTATAGCCACTGAACTTGACCACAGACTATGAAAACTATTTTACAGTTACATTTGATTTTTCTCTGTATAAGGGCATAAGTAGCAGAAATAGGCTATTTGACCACTTATCAAGATCATGGCAGATCTTCTCTTAATACCATTTTCTTGAACCTTTGATTTTCTGAATATCCAAAGTCTTAACAATATATCATTTTGAATATGTTTAATAACTATGTACAGTGGTGCTAGAAAGTTTGTGAACCCTTTAGAATTTTCTCTATCTCTGCATAAATATGATTAGACCTTCACACAAGTTCTAAAACTAAATAGCGAGCCCAATTAAGTAAATAACACAAAAACATTATACTTGTTCATTTATTTATTGAGAAAAATGATCCAACATTACATGTATTTGTTGCAAAAAGAATGTGAACCTCTAGGATTATCAGTTCATTTAAAGGGGAAATTAGAGTCAGGTGTTTCAGTCAATGGGATGACAATCAGGTGTGTGTGTGGATGGCCCTGCTCTATTTAAAGAATATAAACCTGGGACTTCACTATCAAAGTGTGATCTTCACCACACAGGTTTTTGGAAGTGTACCATGCCTCGATCAAAGGAGAATTCTCAGAAAGTAAGTTGATGATGCTCACCCAGCTGGAAAATGATACAAGACCATTTCTAAAGAGTTTGGGCTCCAACAATCCACAGTCAAGCAGATGGTGTACAAATGGAGAAAATTCAACAGCAATGTTACTGTACCCTGGAATGGTTAACCAACAAAAATCACTCCAAGAGCAAAGCATGGAATATTGCAGGAGGTCACAAAGATGCCAGGGTAACATCTAAGGAGCTACAGTCCTTTTTTGCATTGGCTAATGTCAGTGTTCATGAATCTACCACCAGGCAAACACTGAACAACAATGGTGTACATGGCAGAAATCCAAGGAGAAAGCCACTACTCTCCAAGAAGAACATTGCTGCCCATCTAAAGTTTCCTAAAAACCACATGGATAAGCCAGAAAGCTATTGAAAGTATGTTCTGTGGAAGGATGAGTTCAAAATAGAAATTTTTGGCTTAAATGAGAAGTGTCATGTTGGTGAAACGCAAATATTTCAATCCAGCATAAGAACCTCATCCCACCTGTGAAATGTGGTGGCAGTGTCATGGTTTGGGCCTGCTTTGATGCCATGGGAGCAGAGCAGCTTGCCATCATTGATGGAACTATGAATTCTGAATTGTACCAACAAATTCTGCAGGAAAGTATTAGTGTGTCCTCTGAACTGAAGAGAAAGTGGGTCATGCATCAAGACAACGACCCTAAACACTCAAGTTGGTCTACCAAAGAATAGTTAAAGCAGAAGAAATTTCATGTTTTGGAATGGCCAAGTCAAAGTCCTGACCTTAATCCTATAGAAATATTGTAGAAGGACCTGAAGCAAGCTGTTCATGCAAGGAAGCACACCAACATCCCAGAGATGAAGCAGTTTTGTAAGGAGAAATGGTGTTAAATTCCTCTAAGCTGATGTGCAGAACGGATCAATGGTTAACAGAAATGTTTGGTTGAAGTTGTTGCTGTGCAAGGGGGTCACACCAGTTACTGAAAACAAAGGTCGCATACTTTCTCCATATAATATTAAATACATGTAATATTGGATTATTTTTCTCAACAAATAAATGAGCAAATGTAATGTTTCTTGTGTTATTTATTTAATTGGGTCTTCTTTATCTAGTTTTAGGACTTGTGTGAAGATCTGATAAGGTCATAATTATGCAGAGATAGAAAAAATTCTAACCAGTTCACAGACTTTCTAGCACCATTGTATTCATAGTACTCCAAGGTACAGAACTCCAAAGAATCGCTAGTCTTTGTGAAGGAATTTCTCCTCATCTCTATCTTAACTGACCTTTTGTTCTGAAATTCTTGTTGCTCATCTTGATCTGATGTGCTGCATTCAGTCTATTGAGCCCCACTAGATTTTGTAAGTTTTGAAAGCTCTCGTAAATGTCTACACAATCATTCCTCGTGTAGCACACCTGCATCCTTGGAACAGTCTAGTGAACTTTGCTGCAATTGTTCTGTAGCAAGTATATCCTTGGGAGAGAATTTTGATATGCCAGGACAGCTCCAATGCTGATGAATCATACATAACAACTAATTTCTGGATACCCCATTGGACTCATACTATTTTGCTAATAGTTGTTGCTCAGATGTTTTGGCCACATTCTTTGTCCCAAGGTAAGGGAGTCTAAACCTCAAGGCTGTAGGTTTAAGGTATAAAGGGATAGAATTAAAGGAGAGATGAGGATCAACTTTTTCCACACAAAGGGTGCTGGGTATATGGAACAAAATACCAGAGGAAATTGTAGAGGTGGGTACAATTATAATGTGTAAAACATAGATTTCTCTAATAATCGTATTTCAGATTGAAAGGACATTCAAACAGATACAATATATGGATAAGAAAAGCTTTTAAGGGTATGGGCCAAATGGAGGCAAATGGAACTAACAAAGGCAGACAACTTTGTTGGCATGGACGTTGGACTGAGAGATCTGCTTCTGTCCTGTACAACTCTATGACTAGGAATATGCTGTACTTGTTTCAACATACCTACGTAAAGAGGACATACCTACCTTCTCTAACAAGAAAGGGTCTAATCACCTAATCTTGACAATACTGCTGATTTCCCGAATCTCAACATACTAGAAAGTTGGAATTGATTAGAATCTTAACTGCACCTACCTCATAAATACTGTGGGGATGGCACAGTATAGTAGCATTTAGCATAACAGTATGAAAGCACCAGTGACCTGCATTCAGTTCCTGCTGCTGTCTGTAAGGAGTTTGTACGTCTCATATGACGATGTGGGTTTCCTCCAGGTGCTCCAGTTTCGTCCCATGTTCCAAAGATCAGTATGTTAATTGGTCACATGAATCTAATTGGGTGGCGCAGGCTCATTGGGCTGTAAGGGCCTGTTACCTTGCTGTATCTCTAAATAATAATAAATAAAAAGCTGGTTATAATCTGGGTATCCTGCTGCAAGAGAATTTTTGATGTCAAAAACCATTTCACCATCTACAAGGTACAAATCAGGAGTGTACTGAGCTACTCTCCACAGGCCTGAATGAATGCAGCTCCAACGACTTCAAGAAGTTGATAGCATACAAGATATAAGAGTAGATTGGGTACATTCAAGTGAACAACTTATAAGTATGCACTCCCTCCAGTACAAATGAACTGCAGAAGGCATATCATCAAATTTCATTAAGCTTACTCCAGCATCACTGATTTCTGCAGTCAAGAGCAACAGAATCAGGTTTTCCTGCAAATCTTGCACCATGTTTTTTTCACCATGATTCTTACTGTGTCTTAAGTCTGGAATACCCCAACCTATCCAACAAAATTATGTGAAGTAGCTTGTGAACAGCTCACCATCACCACCCTGAAGGTAATTAGGGTTGGGCATTACATGCTGATCTTTCCAGTGATGATGCCCAAATGAAAAAAAGAAATCTGATCACTTTGATGAATAGTTTTTTGAAAATAGTGTGTGTTTGCATATGATGTGTGCCTTGATGAACGCCATAGGATAATGCACAGTTTAGATGAGAGTTTTATGCGTTCATGTGGGTGTTGGAAGGGAACAGCAGCAAAAAAGTCACATGCTAACTCAGTCAGTCATTAAATTTATCTGTAAAATACCATCATTGCAATCAACAAATGGAAGGTTTTATTTAACAGAAAATTGTAGCAACCAATGGGAATAGAGAATGTCTCTGACCAAGTAAGCACTTAGTAGCAGTACATAATTTGTCTGTGTTAAGTTAAAGTCAGCTGAACTGTTATCTGACATCTGCTGTTCTCTGCCTATCTGCCACATCTCATTCCTTTTCCTTGATACGAATTCTCATTAGAGCATTAATTAAATAGGAGCCAGGCAGACTGATTTCAGTGTTATTGTAACTGCAGTTCTCAAGCACGTCCTGCTTGAAAATTGAAAACTCAAAGATGATGAGTTGATCATTAAAATAGTAATAATAGGAGTAGATTTTGACTAGTTACTTTAATAAACTGTTTCAAAGATTCTGAGGTGAATAGTATTCATATGCCTGGTAATTTATTTCTGGCACTAAACTATTGGTCAGAGTTGTCATTGGTAACATTTGGAAATCTTTGGCATAATCAACTATTTGAATAAATGAATATGTCATTCTGTTTGTTGACTGTTTGAAACTTGTTTTTTTCCTAAAATGAGTGAACAAGTAAGCTGTTAAGTACTGAACTTGGAGTTGTGCTTTAATAGTCCTTTTTCTATATGAAACTCGGTGTTCTACAAATTTGTATGACAGTTTTTTAATATTGTTTCTCTGTTAAACTTGCCTGGGTGGATCACAGCAGACAAAGTCTAGAAGGAGCCTTGCCAGAACTTGTCAGATTTTTAAAAATATTTATTTCAATGGAAGGCAAAATCAGGAATGCTTCGCAACTGGAGTTCAGCTATTTCTGCTAGATTTGCTTGAGCAGTTAAGATTAAACTGCATTTAGAACACCTAACCTTTAGAGTTATTTTAACCTTTAGAGTATCTATTTCAAGAAAAATTGTGTTATAATGTTTTACATTGTTGAGTTTTTGTTAAAATTAAAAACAAGGTTCACACAAAATTAGGAGCTAGGAATAGTGAAACTATTATTGGAGGAATTAACAAAAAGCCATCATTTAGCTGTGAATTGCCTCAGTGAAAGGTGAGATATGCTTCTTGAGATCTCCGTTGAGCCTCATCAGAATGCTTTGGAAGTAAAGGTTGGAGTCATAGATAGGGAATCAAGTGAAGCCTATACATTAAGAGAATGGAATTATTATATCAATCACTCGACTGGCATGTAGCTTTGCCTGTGAAGAAGATATTATCCTGTGTGTATTGAACACAGTATTACCTGAACATAATCTTTCTTCACTTGGTCTTTTGTTACAGTTCGTTCACTGAGTATGATGCCTTTGTAGTTAGCTAGAGCTATTACATGTCCAGTATAATTAAGCTTGTAAATAATTAAGATTATTAAGGGATTGGACACGCTGGAGGCAGGAAGCATGTTCCCGCTGATGGGTGAGTCCAGAACTAGACGCCACAGTTTAAGAATAAGGGGTAGGCCATTTAGAACAGAGATGCGGAAAAATTTTTTCACCCAGAGAGTGGTGGATATGCGGAATGCTCTGCCCCAGAAGGCAGTGGAGGCCACGTCTCTGGATGCATTCAAGAGAGAGTTAGATAGAGCTCTGATAGATAGCGGGGTCAAGGGCAGAAACGGGGTACTGATTATGTATGATCAGCCATGATCACAGTGAATGGCGGTGCTGGCTAGAAGGGCCGAATGGCCTACTCTTGCCCCTACTGTCTATTGTCTATTATCATTGGATACCACCCTGCTGACAAAACTTGACTTTGAGCTCCAGAAATAACATGGTTACCAAGAATGCAGTGCTTGCTTTTGAACACGTGCAAATCAAGTAGTTATAGAACCTGATCACCAGTATTCGTGATGAAAAACATGATTGATTACAGGTATTTTACGTATTTTTCCCAGTCATTTTTTAGCTCTTCCTCTGATGATTAGTCTTTATTCTTTTTACAGTCAGGAAGAATATTTCACAGGTCGACCATATGGAGCACTGGACTCAGGCTTTAACAGTGTTGACAGTGGAGATAAAAGATGGTCAGGGAATGAGGTATGTAACACTATGCCTTTACAAAATAATACTTGGATCACATATTGCCAATACTTTGGAGCTTTCTTTAAATATTCATTGTTATTAGCTAAAAATTGCATTCATATTTTAAATCTTTCTAATGACAGTAATAAAAATAACGTTCTTGGTCCTTTCATTGCTCCCAATCAAAATATCTCTACACTTGCTGCTCTAGGAAAATTACTTTTTTAATTGGATTCCTCTCATGGTTCAGTGAGCAACATTGGCTTTGGATCACCTGTATGCTCAGATCTGTTACCAATTATCCTTTTCTGTTGTCAAGATTATTACCCTTGTAGTATTTTTAAAATATTTTGTCACTCACTCCCCACTGAATTACTAATGCATTTTTCCAATTATTAATAGAACAATATATTTGAATCTAGTTTTACAATTGTGATTCTTTCCCTGAACGATAAATTAACAAATACCATCCAGTTGGGAAATCCTTAGAATATTCCTATCGAATATATGATTAATTTCATTTGATACTTAATGGGCATATCCTAACAATTTTTTTTGAAATATTGTCCTATTTGTTGGTGTTTTTTTAACAGTATTTTGAGACAAGGTCTATTACTGTTGTGTTAGATTATATTTTAGTCTAAAATGGCAAATCTTGTCTTGCTGTGCAGCCGACAGATGAATTTCCTGACGTTCCACAACGAGTGGCTGAAATTGCAAAGGAGCAAAGGCAGCGACGAGAGTGTCAGCATCATGAACAGCGATCTTCATCACTCATGCCAAATGGCATAGGTAAATTCAATTCAGAGGGCATTAAGTGCAATCACATCAATTGTATCTCTACAGAAATGAGGCCAAAAGAAGAAATATTCTGTGGTTGTTAACATTTTAACAACTATTCTGTTAACAAAGATCCTGTACGTTTTCCTCTGACAAAAATAAATGTGTCTCCTTAAACCAATTTACCTTGCTTTGAATAATACAAATATGTTCAATTTATGTTTTAATTTCTCCACTTACAATTCCAATTTTTAAATGTCACCAGATTATTGTGTTGTTATTTTAAAATCCTATTTTCAGACTGAGAATCCTTAGGACAGAATTTGGTAAAGTTCTTGTTATTTATCATACAGTTAAAATCAGAACTCTTGGACTTAAAATGATAATTTTGATCCTCTGTCCATAAATGCTGCCATATCTGTTGAGTATTTCCTGCATTATTTTTGATTCTAGTCCCTGCTTGCTCATGATATGAGGATAAAGTGGAATGCCATCATACCTCACTGACGAGTTTGAAAAGGAAAGGATAATATGAAAAGCTATATGACATTAACTCTTCCTGCGACCAATTTCTTCAGTGCTGACTAAGTTTTCTTCCTGAGCTGGTTCCATTTATTTTCATTTGACTTCGATCCCTATAACCATTTTCTCACAATCAGTCTGCCAAAATATCTTTTAAATTTTGTAATCATTCCTGCTTCTACCAATTTCTCCAGCAGCTTGTTCTATTCCTACTACCATCTGGTAAAACTTGACCTTTTACATCTCCTTGAAATCTTTCTTTCCTCATACTTTAAGCATATGCCCTCTAGTTTTAGACTGTTCTACCTTGAGAAAAAAAGACTGTCACCATCCATCTTACCTATGTACCTCATGATTTTATAAATCTCTACATGTTCACCCCCAGCCTCCTTTGCTCCCAGCATATTCAGTCTTACATACCTCAACCCTTGAGTCCCAGCAACACTCTTGTGAATTTTTTTTCTGTGCTTTGTTTAGCTTAATAAAATCATTCTCATAGTATTGCAACAAGAACTGTACACAATATTCCAGCTGCAGTCTTGGCTACATCTTACGCAGTTGTAACATTATGCCCTAACTCTTAAACTCATTTTCCCATCCAATAAAGGAAAGCATATCATACACCCTCTTCGCAACTTTGTCTATCTGTGTATCCACTTTCAAGGAACTTTGTACTCGCACCCCAGGTCGTACATTCTATAGCATTTTCCAGATCCTTGTCATTCACTGTGAATTAGAATCAGAATTGGGTTATTATTGACATACAGTTGCAAGAAAAGTTTGTGAACCCTTTGCAATTACATGATTTTCTGCATTAACTGCTTGTAAAATGTGGTCTGATCTTCATCTGAGTAACAATAGTAGACAAACATAATCTGCCTTAACTAATAGAACACAAACAATTGTACTTCTTCTCGACAATACTGAGTACACCATTTAAACAATCACAGTCTAGGTTAAAAAAAAGTATGTGAACCTCCAGGGTAAAGCCTTCTGCAAAAGCAGTTTTGAGTCAGCTGTTCCAAACAATGAGATGAGATTGGAAATCTGGGTTGTAAAGGTACCCTGCTCTATAAAACGGGCACATAAAAGTCAGGTTACTCTAAAAGGCTGCTCTTCTCAAGAAAGATCTACTTATGTGCACCATGTGTTGATCAAAACAACTTTCAGAGGACCTTAGAAAAAGAATTGTAGAGATGCATCAAGCTTGAAAAGACTGTAAAAGCATTTCTAAAGATCTGCATGTCCATCAATCCACAGTAAGAGAAATTGTCTACAAATGGAGGAAAGTCAGTACTGTTGCTACTCCCTAGGAGTAGGCATCCTGCAAAGATCACACAAAGCACAATGTGCGATGCTGAATGAGATGAAAAAGAACCCAAGGGAAACAGCAAAAGACCTGCAGAAATTTTTGAAACTTACTAAAGTCTTGGTTCATATGTCCACTATGAGAAAAAAAAACACAGAATAAGAACAGTGTTCATGGAAGGACACCACGAAGGAAAGCACTGCTGCACACCTCAAGTTTGTAAAAGATTACCTGTGTGCTCCAGAATGCTTCTAGAACCATGTTCTGTGGACAGATGGGACAAAAACTGAATGTTTTGGCAGAAATGCACATTGTTCTGTTTGGAGGAAAAAGGGCACTGCACACCAACATTAAAACCTCATCTGAACCATGAAGCATGGTAGAAGGAGCATCATAGTTTGGGGCTGCTTTGCTTTTCAGGGCCTGGACATGTTGCAATTATTGAAGGAACAATGAATTAAAAATTAAATTAAGGCACTTTACAGGAGAATGTAGCGATCTGTCACCTGAAGCTTAATAGAAGTTGCAACAAGATAAAGATCTGAAACACAAGAGTAAATCAACAACAGAATGGTTTAAGAAGAAGAAAATTTGTGTTTTGGAATTGCCAAATCAGAGTCCAGACCTTAACCAATTTGAGGGTCTGTGGCACGAACTGAAGAGAGCTGTCATGCATGGTATTCCAGAAATATTGATGAACTAAAACAGTTTTTCGTGGAAGAACTGTCTAAAGTTCCTCCTCACTGTTGTGCAAGTCTGATGAGCAGCTCCCAGAAACATTTGGTGGAGGTTATTGATACTAAAGGTTATTGATAACTAGCAGTTATTAAATACAAGGGTTCACATACTTTTTCCAGCCTTGACTGTGAATGATTAAACAATGTGTTCAATAAAGACATGAAAAGTACAAATATTTGTTTATTAGTTTAGGCAGGTTGTGTTTATCTATTATTGTGACTTGAAGATCAGACCACATTTTATGAGTAATTAATGTAGAACACCAGGTAATTGCAAAGGGTTCACAAACTTTTTCTTGCAACTGTATGTCTTGAAAAGCGTTGTTTTGTAGTACAATGCAGTACAAAAAAGATACTATAAATTATAACAATATATATAAAAACATAAATCTGTGTGTGCAACATTTATGAGGTAGTGTTCATGATTTCATTGTCTGTTCCGAGATCTGATGGTGGGGGTAAAGAAGCCGTTACTAAAATGGTGAGTGTTTGTCTTCAGGCTGCTGTACTATCTCTCTGATGGTAGCATTGAGAAGAGGGCATATCTTGGGTGGTGTAGGTCCTTAGTGCCATCCTTTTGGGACATTGCCTTTTGAAAATGTCCTGATGCTGGGGAAGCTAGTGCTCATGATGGAACTGGCTGAGTTTACAACTGCGTGCAGCTTTTTCCAATCCTGTGCAGTTGTCCCTCCATGATATATGGTGATGCAACCAGTTAGAATGCTCTTTATGGTACATCTGTAGAAATTTGCTAATCTTTGGTGACATACCAATTCTTCTCAAATGTCTAATTAAATATAGCTGGTGGCATGACTTCACAATTGCAAGAAACCTATTGCATCCAGGGTAGATCTTTATAAATGTTGACACCCAGGAACTTGAAACTGCTCACTCTATTTACTGCTAACTTTTCAATAAGGACTGAAGTATATTCCTTTGACTTCCCCTTCCTGAAGTACAAATCCATTCCTTGATCTTACAGATGCTGAGTGCAAGATTTTATGACACCTCTCAACCAGCTGATCTATCTCACTCCTATACGCCTCCTCGTCACCATCTGAGATTTTGCTGAAAGTAGTTGTGTCATCAGCAAATTTATAGCAGCGGTTGCACTGTGTCTAGCTCACGGTCTTGGGTATAGAGCAGTGAGCTAAGTACGCCTTCTTGAGGTGCAGCAGTGTTATTGTCAACAAGGAGGAGATGTCATTTCCGATCTACACTGACTGGTCTTCTGATGAGGAGTTCAAGGATTTAGTTGCAAAGTGTGATGCAGAGGCTGAGTTTTGAAGCTTATTGATTAGAACTGAGGGGATGATTGTGTCGAATGCTGAGCTGTAATCAACAAGCAATCGCCTGACATACATATTGCCATTGTCAGGGTGGTTCTAGATTGAGTGACAAGCCAGTAAGATTGCTTCTCCTGTAGACATACTGTGGCAGTTGATAAATTGCTGCAGATTCAGGTTCTTGTTCAGGCAGGAATTAATTCCAGCCATGATCAATCTCTCAGAGCACTTCATCACAGTAGTTGTGAGTGCAACTGGGTGACAGCTGTTGATGTAGCTCACCCTGCTTTTCACCAGTATAACTGATGCCCTTTTGAAGCAGGTGGGAAAGTGATTGCAGCAGCGAGAAATTGAAAATGTCCTTGAGCACTGCAGCCAGTTTGTTGGCACAGGTTTTCAGTATCCTACCAAGTACACCATCAAAGCCTGATGCCTTTCAAGGGTTCACCCTCTTGAAAGATGTTCTGATATCGGCTCCTGACACAGATATCACATGGTTGCCCAACACTTCTGTTTCATTCAGTTGCAGTTTTATTCTCCCTTTCAAAGCATGCATAAAAGGCATTTAGCGTAAGGGGCATTTATCTGGGAGTGAAGTATCACAGTCATTTATGATGTTTGGTTTTGTCTCATAAGACCATAAGTTATAGGAGCAGAATTGAGCTATTTAGCCCATCAAGTCTGCTTTGCCATTTCATCATGGCTGATCTAATTTTCCTCTCGGCCCCAATCTCCTGCCTTCCCCCTCCCACCCCCTTGTATTCCTTCATGCCCTGACCAATCAAGAATCTATCAACCTCTGCCTTAAATATGCATAAAGACTTGGCCTCTAAAGCTGCATATAGCAAAGGATTCCACAGATTCACCACTCTCTGGCTAAGGAAGTAAAGCCCCACCAAAGCTGATATGCATCCAATTCCATCTCTACTTCCTTCAGTGTTGCTTTTTCTCTTGAGACAGTCTTCTTGCATTAATTTAGCATACAAAATGCAACATTCAACACTTGCCTGAGATAAATTCCATCTGCCAATCCTTGGCCCATTTTACCAATTGATCTAGATTCTATTGATACATTCTTCACTGGAATTTTAATTTATTGGAATATTTAATAACAATAAAAACTTAAGTATACTACAGCACCAATTTTGATTATTTCCACAAACTTACTAGTTATGCCACTTTCACTCTTATCCAGATCGTTAATATAGGGGAACCAGCACCAATCCTTGTGGCATATGCCACCCCATGCAGACTGATAATGATCAACTTATTTTTATTGTAACTTATTCCTATAAATCTATTCTAAATATTGCAATTTAGTCCGCTCTGTAAATGAATCAGGTGTATTGAATCAACGCAATCATTCAGTGCCTCATATTTGCTTATGTTCTATATCCGAGAAATCCAGAAACAATCCTGCTAACCACCTCTGTCTGTCCATGTCACCATGTAACTTTTACTTTGCAAACATTTACCTCACTTCTTTAAAATATATTGGTATTACTGATTTGACCACTCCCAGCAGTACGTTTCCTTTAATAACTGATAACTTCCAATTGCTAACACTCATCAACACTGCCTGAAAGACTTTACATAACTCTGTCAAACACGTAAATAAAATTCTCTGAATCACATCATGGCGGAAGGTTGCCCAAGTGTGTTTTTGGAACTATTATTCTTTTATTACTATAGTTTCTACTAACCATGGCACACATGAGCGAAAGCAGGCCATCTATATGTTAAACTTTGAGTATGTTGTGGCAAACCAAGTGTTATTCTTGAGCTTATCTGACAGTTGCTCTCCAAGTGTTGACTTCAGCCAGTTGTCCAGATAAATCTATGCAGATGGTATCTTTTTGAATGCTTTCCTCGAAAAGGATCTCACTGTAAACAAACATTTCAAGCCCAAGCTAGGAGGAAAAGTCTGTGGCATTGATTTCAGGTGAAGTGGGCAGGCCGGCAGCAGAGTTCTGAAAATAAATCCAAACATTTAGCAAGCCTGGCTCCAAATCCAGATAAACTGGTTAGGTTAGTCATACATAAAATTGTGTGCAAAATATGTGGAGCATTAAGCTGCTGTAACTGGCCACTGTGACATTGGTATTCATAATGGTTAATGTTTTGTGTGTTTTTGACTGATTTAAATGGTACCTGCTTTAAGTTGAGAGGATTATGAAATGCAAAAAAATCTATGATTTATGCTCTGGATGGTTTGCAGATATTGTATAATGCATTGTGACAAACAACATTGTGTTCTATTTTAGTTATCGTTTTATTTATTTATTGAGATACAGTGCAGAGTAAGCCCTACCAGCCCTTTAAGCCATCTGCCCAACAATCCCCGATTTATTCCCTCTAATTATGGGATAATTTACAATGACTAATTAATCTACCAACTGGTACATCTTTGGACTGTGGGAGAAAACAGGAGCACCAAGAGGAGACGCACGTGGTCACGGGGGGAACGTGCAAACTCCTTACAGGTAGCGGCGGGAATTAAACCTGGGTTGCCTGTACTATAATAAAGTGCTGTACTAACCAATATATCAATATATAACTGCTACTCTCTCTGTCCCACCTTATAAAACTCTATACTTGACTTTGTGGTGCCACATACGGTTTCTTAAATTTATCATGAACAAACAAAAGCTGAGACTAAGGTTGTGTCATTGTGCATGTTTTGTGAAGTAAATAATTTGCAATAGTGGGTTGAAAATATTGTTTCTATTCCAGTTGAACATGATCTAGAACAGATTGATTACATTGATAGCTGTCCAGTCGAGGAAGAGGAGGAGGAAGTGCGATTGTTAAAACGTCCTGAGTCCACTAGCCTCAGTTCACAATTTATGGCATATATTGAAAAGAGACGCATTAACTATGAGGTAGTATGCATGATCTTTGGTATTCCATACAAAAGAGTGGAGATGTTTACATGTAAAGAGCATATGATTAAGAAAGTGGTTTGCAGAAGTAATGTGTAATTGAATTAAAATTTACCAA
The DNA here is from genome assembly GCF_030144855.1 of Hypanus sabinus. Lineage (NCBI taxonomy): Eukaryota > Metazoa > Chordata > Chondrichthyes > Myliobatiformes > Dasyatidae > Hypanus > Hypanus sabinus. The sequence goes on from NC_082707.1 coordinate 39,568,557, forward strand.
TTAGCTTTTCAATCAATAACCTTGTCAATGCAATAACTTATATTTGATTTTCTTCAATTGCTATTTCTTGATGAATTAGATTTATGGAAAAAGATAAATGATGGGTCAATTTGGGCAGAGACAAATCTCATTCATGATATGTAGTGGATTCCAGTTAATTGGGACACATCAAGATCAGTACATTTTCACCTAATTATGTGGCTGTTTGAATTAACTTTCATGGAAGTAGTTAAAAAGGTATAAAGAATACAAACTACTGTTTAACTGAGTAACAAATTATGTACTTAATGAAAAATTAGAACATCATCAATACTACTACAGTAATATAAAACCGTGTATTCATTTCTAACAGTTATCAGTGGAGGAATTCATCCAGTGTACACTGCCTTGTTCTTTCAATTAACTGTAAATGAACAAAATCAGTGCCAATGCCTAGTGCAGATAATGGACTGCCTTCATACTATCCTTTCGACAGTTGCTTCCTCCAAATCTACATTTTCATTGTAACATTTAAAATGATTGTCAATGCCGTCATATTCTTTGTAGTTTCTAACTTGTTGAAGTAATGAAATCATTTCATTTTCACTCCTGGTCATTTGTGGCGTCTCCAAGCCTGAATACTTGAAGCTGCAGTGAGCAAAACAGCCTTACGACTTATTTCTTGCCAACTATCAGTGGCAAAAGCACTGCTGTTTGGAAAAAAATGCATGCAACTGATGATATTTTAAAACTGTTCATTCTAAGCATGGTGTGGTGTATAATGGACACATAAGTACACGAGACTAATGCTAGTTAGAAACTGTTCGGCAACAGACTCCTGCCCTAATTAAGTGGCATCAGAATCAGGTTTATTCTGATATCATCGGCATGTGATGTGAAATTTGTTAACTTAGTAGCAGCTGTTCAATGCAATACATAATATTAGAAGAAACAAAATAAAATAATAATAAATAAATCTTTTATAGTATACTCTATTGAATAGATTAAAAATCATGCAAAAAAAACCAGAAATACTGTATTTTTTTTTAAAGTGAGGTAGTGTCCAAGGGTTTAATGTCCATTTAGGAATCGGATGGCAAAGTGGAAGAAGCTGTTCCTGAATCACTGAGTGTGTGCCGTCAGGCTTCTGTACCAGCTACTTGGTGGTAACTGAGAAAAGGGCATACCCTGGGTGCTGATGGTCCCTAACAATGGTTGCTGCCCCTCTAAGACACCGCTGCTTGAAGATGACCTGGGTACTTTGTAGGCTAGCATCCAAGATGCAGATGACTAAATTTACAATCCTCTGCAGCTGCTTTCCGTCCTGTGCAGTAGCCCATCACCCCCCATAGCAGACAGTGATACAGCCTGTCAGAATGCTCTCCACAGTACATCTGTAGACATATTTTTGAATGTATTTGTTGACATACCAAATCTCTTCAAACTCCTAATGAAGTATGGAAGCTGTGTTGCCTTCTTTATAACTGCATCAATATGTTGGGACCAGGTTAGATTCTCAGAGATCTTGACACCCAGGAATTTGAAACTGCTTACTCTCTCCACTTCTGATGCCTCTATGAGGATTGGTATATATTTCTTTGTCTTACCCTTCCAGAAGCACAGTCAGCTTTTTGGTCTTACTGACGTTGAGTGCCAGGTTTTTGCTGCGGCACCACTCCACTAGTTGATTCTGCCAACAATGGTTGTATCATCAGTAAGTTTATAGATGGTATTTGAACTATGCCCTAGCCACACAGTCATGTGTATATAGAGAGTAGAGCAGTGGGCTAAGCACACACCCCTGAGGTGCAACAGTGTTGATCATCAGCGAGGAGGAGATGTTATAACCAATCCAGGCAGAATGTGGTCTTCCAGTTAGGAAGTAGAGAATGCAATTGCAGAGATAGTATCTCAAATAAACAAAGGGAATCCTAGCTATTTTCTCAATTAATATTGTTAACTGAAGAATTGTCCCAAATAATTGGCTGTCTTGATTAGCCTATGGCCCAATTAACTGGAATCCATTGTATCCTATTTAACAAGACTGGTTAGTAATTAGTTCCACAGTGCTTCTAAGCAACCAATAGTGAAGGTTTTCTTTCTCTTGAAGGGTTCTTCTGTGAAGTCACCAAAGCTTATTGGAGATCCACAAAGAACGGAAAATGGGAGGAGCTGGTTACAACAGAGCAGGTAATACGTCAGCTTAAATTTATTGCGTTTGCATGAAACAATGAAAGTGACTTGCATATTTCAAAATTACAACTTTTTTTAAGAACCAGAGCAACTGAAAATAATTTAATGTAGCAGGAATATATTAGGTTTTACAATTATAAAACCTGGCATATTGTAACTTTAAAATAAAATACTTGAAAATTAGAGTTTTCTGCAGCTGAGTTAGAGGCCTTTTGTACCAACAGGATTATTCAGTGCTTTATATTTATATCAGCAGAGCAATCCAGAACCAATCCCATTCACATAGTAGTATACCTCAGTTCAAATCAAATAAAGTTTAATTGTCATTCAAGCCATACATAGATACAGATAAATGAAACAACATTCCTCTGGGACCAAGGTGCAAAAACATACAAAAACAAAATAATGAGAAAGAAAAAAAAGAACATAGACAAGTAAGAAAAAAAAGTTTTTGACCAAATTCTTGAGTAAGGAGGCCCACAAATTCATGGTTCCTCCTCAGTCCAGCCTGTATTTCCATTAATCCACCACTGGGGGGCGCACCGCCAACCAAGCCTGGACACCACACTGCAATACAAGCCCGAGGACTGAGGCCTCCTCCGAGCTACAGCCTAAGCAACACTGCTACCTCGTCGCCTGTCTCAACACCAAACAAGGGAACCTAGCCTGCAACAATCAATGTCCAATAAGGTCTTGCGATCACAAAAGAAACACCTAAGGCAGTCACTCACGGTTTCACTGCATGCCACCTTCGCGCCAGCTCGAAGGCACTAACTTTTCTGGTGCCTCCGAATACCATGCAGCAGCACGGTCTCCACCCAGGTCAGCTTTTCCAAGCCCAATCCAGTTTCACCTGAGGGCCCGGCTCAAGTCCCCCTGGTCCGACAGCCCAATTCAACATCCCCAGCCTGATGGACTGACTCGCTGGCTCTTACAACACCCCAGCCAGCTACTCTGAACAAAGACTAGCTCACTGATGCGATAGACCTGCTCTACAGTTAGTTATTGGAATAAAGAATAGTCTTTCTATGTATAAAAACACATTTAACAAGGAAGAAAGCACCTTCAGTTGGCCCCCAAGAGGCCACTGCGTGTATACACAGTGCCATCTTACCGGAAGACTCAGTTAACCCATGTTTAGGAAAACAGTGGGATTCATCAATCTTTGTGTAACTTCAAATCAGACATTAGAAAATTTAAGTTTATTCTTTTCTTTTTCACCTTGTGTATGTTTGTTTTGTTACTTGGTCTCTAGTTTTACCTATCTGAGACAAAAATATGCAAGTATTAATCTGATGAGAGAATGGCTGTTTAATGTCTGCTTGAGAATAATGCCATCCTGTTACCATTTTGAACATGGCTGGTAATGTTGTTCCACTGAGTCTCTCCAGGGCAGTGAAAAACTACTATGTAGAAACTGGCAAGGGAATTCTTCAATAGGAAATGGCAAAAATGCCACCTTCAAAGGCAGTTGGTGTAGCAAGGTTTACTCTTCCTTATTAACCAGAAGCTGTCTGCTTGACAAACACTTGAATGTTGTTTATTTGAGAGACTAAAAGCACTACCATAATAGCATACCCAAAAACAATTTAATAATTGTAAGATTCTTTTCATTCCTGCATTGGTGAAACAGCCTGATTTGACTACTGTTTAATTAACTTAATGTGAGTTTTAATTGTCAGTACTAATGTAACCTTAAAGCATTTTATTCAATTTGCCATTTGATAAACATATGCTTAAATATTACTCTTGAAGATGAATTTGCACTGCCTTAATCTGCATTAAATTTCAATTTTTTTTTCTTCCAGTGAAATTTCAGAAGCTGGCATAGTGTCAAAAACTACTGGTCAATATGTGGTAATTATTATATAGATGATTATTTCTAAAGTTTTTACTAATCATTTATGTCATGCTGCCAGATGAGTTTTTAACTCACTTGAACACAACAGTATTAATCTCTGAATGCTGTAATATTGAAATACTAGAGGAAATGCAATTTTTATATTTAAATCAAATCTATAAACCCAGGTTTATAGATTACCTTGTCAAAATGAATTTTATTAGAGTTGTTTAGTCTAAGATACTAAGTTATCTTACTGTGCCATTGCTGCCATAAGACTTATCACTTACAGTGACCCTGCACCAAACTTAAATGGTCTTTATGGAAAGGGTATTCTTTGCTGACCTAAAGCTTCCAATATGAAGCATGAAGGACCAAGGGGCTTTAGTGACTTTCAGCAAGGTGAAGTTTTGATATGACTTCAAGGGAATCCAGCACATGTGCATTTCACTAGGAACTGCTGGCATTTGCAGGCATAATCTGAACCTATATATTTTTATAGCCCTTGTTCCTGTCAGGCAGTTTCTTTTCAATTTAATTGTTCAGTTTTGTGTCTCTTCCTGTCTTCTTTTTCCCTTGTCTGAGATTTTTGCTGTTCTTTAGCTGGTTAAAGAGTGAGACTGGCAGAAAATAGAATATATTCACTGTGGATGTCCTGTCCCTGTACACCTTCATCCCCCATCAGGAGGGCCTTAAAGCTCTCTACTGCTTTCTAGACAATAGACCCACCAGTTCCCCTCCACCACCTCCCTCCTCCATCTGGTCGAACTGGTCCTCACTCTCAATAATTTATTCTTTGATTCCTCCCACTCTTCAAACCAAAGGTGTAGCCATGGGCACTCGCATGGTTCCCGGCTATATCAGTTATGTGGGACGGTCTATGTTCCAAGCCTACACAGGTTATCACTCCAACTTTTCCTCTGTGTCCAGTACATAATTGTCTGTAACTTCCGCCATCTCCAGTGGGAACCCACCACTAAGCACATCTTTCGACCCCCCCCCCCCACACACACTTCCTGCTTTCTGCGTGGATCACTTCTGATGCGACTCCCTTGTCTATTTGTGTGTCCCCCCCCCCCCCCCCCCACTGATCTCCCTCCTGGTACTTCTCCTTGCAAACAAAACAAGTGCTACACCTGCCCCTGCATCAATTCTTTCACTATCATTCAAAGTCCCAGTTTGTCCAGATGAGGCAACACTTCACCTGTGAGTCTGTTGGGAAGATCTACTGTATCCAGTACTGCCAGTGTGGCCTCCTGTATATTGGTGAGACCCGACATAGTTCTTGCAGCATTTTGTGTGAATTGTGACAATAGAACCTGTTGTTTTGTGGACATTACAATTAAGAACCCAAAAAAGGATGGAGATGACTTTTAAATCACAAAGAAAACAGAAATAAAATAGAATTGTGTTCTTTAGATCTTAGCCTTTTTAATCCTAAATTTCAAAATTGCTGTTTCAAATTAAACATAATGGCTCAACTTTAATTCAGTTCTTCATTTGACAACTGAAATTTAATGTTGTAGAAGGGGGTTTTAATGTGAAAATCATATTTGGGTGAAGAAATAAAATGCTTTCAATGCTATAATTATTAGACTTCGAATGCTGGATGCACAGAGTTGGAGCCACAGAAAAAGCGTGAGCAGTTAATGGTTGAACGGACCAGAAGAGAGGCACAAATTGCAGCTGAACAATATGAAGAAGAGCGAATCCGAACAAAACAAATACAGAAAGAAGCTGTTCTTGACTTTGTGAGAGTAAGCAATAACATTTTAACAATATGACCACAGTACTTTACAATGGTAATTTTCCAGGTTTAGTCCAGAAAATACTGATCTTATTTTCTTGTTTGAGGAAATTATCTTAAGTTCTGTTTGCCTTGTATATTTTGGCCTTTTCTTCCTCAAGTACCCACTTCATGAATTTTAACAGAGCAAACTCAATATGGTGAATTGCTAACCCTTGTTTCACTGTTTCTCAAGGATAATCAAAACTTTCTACAGATTTAATAGATTCCATCCTTAAGTATTCATCTGGAGCTTTATAAGTTTCCTGCACATCCTTGGCAATATTTACATTGTGTAGCTGAATTCAGATAAGTTAAGTTGCATTGGTCAAAGTTGCACAGGGGTTTATAAAATGGCTCTTATTTTCCCTCTTGTACCAATGTCACCCATTAAGTTTTTCAAGATAGAAGAATGGGATTTTTATGTCACCACATATTATCTTTTCATTTAAAAAACTTACCTGAAATTTAAACTTGCTTCCTTCTCCAGAAGCCAGCAGATAGTGAATAGATATCTAAGTGTCAGTGTATGGCCATTACAGTTCTTTTAGAGATAATCAATCAAGTCAACACTTTAAAAATGAAATTGTTAATCCCATCCAATTTGTTCATCTTTTCACTTTATAATCTAAATTTATTTTGGAAAAAGTAACAACAAACAACAAGTGGAATTGCCAATTCTTTATGGATTCTCCTCAGAAATAGATTTTGGCATGTACATGGGAATTAGTGGCAATGAGGGAGTCTGATAACTTTGCATCTTGAATGCTTGCTTGAATAGGAATTCTATGCTGCTTGTAGCTTTCTCTTGGTACATGGGGTTCAAATGGTGCATGTTACATCCTTGATAAATAATTTAGAATCTACTATGGCCTTGTGCTTTATTACATTAGTTTAAACAAATTTCTGAAAAATCCAGAAAATTAAATTTTCAATTGTATACCCTTTAGTGCATTTGCATCAGAATACTTTGTTCCTGAAGTTAGATTTTTGATGTTTATTAATTGCAAACCCATTTCAGAACTGAAGAGAACTATCTGATGTAATATGATTACAAAAGCTTCATATAAACTACATGTTGGGTTCTTTTTAATAACTATTGTCACATACCCCTTGACAGGTTAAAGAACCAGCAGAAATGGAAAACACATTGGAGTCTGGTATTGCTAATAACTAATAGTGTTTATTAGTAATTACGCAATACAGTACTATAAATGCAGATGTATTAAAAAGTTAGCAATGATATATATATATATATATATATATATATATATATACATACACACACACACAAGTGTGGAAATAGGAACAAAACTAAGCTCTTCCAAACCCAGGGGTGAATGGATAGAGTCTTACAATGTTGAAGAGAGTTCAGTTCAGTTTGAGTTAGTTAATTGAGTAACGTTAGAGAGAGAGAGAGATTTGTAATCCAAGGGTGTATGTTGTGAGAAGGCAATTATGTCGCTATTCCAAAATAACAATAACAGTAGATTTTATCTCCGAAGTTATTCCAGTCCACACATGACGTATCACCGCCAGTGATCTTCAACGAATACCCTTTCAACACAGGTGGTACCACACCCAAATTCAGCTACTGGTCATCCCAAAGTGGTGGCCACAGGATACTCAAACAGAATCCATGTATGGATTATCACCAACAGTAACTTATCACTGAGATACCACCTTCAAGTGGTAAAACTACCAACCCAGGCAAGGATTATCACACACAGGTAGTTTCCACACAAGGTTACCCCAAGCACTCAACTGTGATAGCCACTTATCCAGTTCCACAACATACGAAGTAACTCCTACAGTGATTTACCACAGGGGTGCCTTTCTTCAGTGAACTACCACACCCAAACAAGGGTAACACACACAAGTGGTAATCACAAAGTTTTCCACCTCACCAGAGAACCCACTCCTGTGGATTAACTACGTGACAGTCACACCCTCATATTCAAATGGAACTCAAACTCACCCTTACGGGCTACAGAGGAGAGAGTCCAAACAGTGACCTCTTTGTCGCTTGCAGAGAAACCATAACATCAATCTTCCAAGCATTCTTCTCCTCTCTCTCAATATTAAAATCTCTGCATTGGACACCTCCGTCTCTCTCTCTGTAACAGCTCAAACAGTGTCCAAAAGTCAGTCTCGTTCTCCCGACGTTAAAGTGATTGTCCACAGAAAATATGAACCCTAGGGGTACATAACACTATATATTTGTATAAATGGTTCAAAGCTTTGGCCCATCATGGTTGTATGGCTGACTTTACTATGTTTGTCCAAGATAACTCATCCTGTGCACCAGTTGTTCAAGTAAACATGATTTTCTCTTGTGTCAGTCACACTGCTTTAAGACACACATGAAAGGTGGAATCATTTCACTCAGCTGAGTTGGAAGCTGCTGGCTTACTCAGTATTTTTTGCGTTTGTAAAATATAAAGACCACTATTAAATATGTAATTTACTGATCTACCATTCAAACAATTTTATAGGAATGTGGTTAAAGTCATAGTGCTTTTGCTCTATCTCCCTGCAGAAAAAAAGTGGCCTGAGCCCTCAGAAACAGAATCCTTCAGGCAGCGATCACAGTGATGTAAGTCTGTGTGCAGGGCTAGATGGATATCAGAGAACAGAGTGACTATTGACATATGCCAGCTCTTCCCAAGGAATAATGTATTTTCACAGAACTTCAGTTCAAAGATACCATTATTGTGAACTATTTACAAAGGGTCCAACTAAGTCATACATTAACTTTTTCTCCTCAAGAGTACTTAATATTTAATTATTGTATTCAGGACATGCTTCGATATCTAGTTATTCGCAACAAAATTCCTTTAAGGAATTTAATCTGGTCAGAGTAATTTACAGGTTTTCTAATATAGATCTGTTTCTAACTATTATAATAGCCCTTCAATAACAAAATTGTTTTGTAAAGAATGTGAGGTTTTCTCACTATTATTCACAGAACTGTCCTATTTTGTTTTACTTATGGAAATGTTCAAAAACAATTTGACCATTTCCACAAATAGAATTAATTGCTGTGCTATGTACAGAAAAATATCAGACTAGTTGTGCAAATCCAGAAGGCACTAGATCATCTCTCCACTCTTAAACCTCCTGCCATTCCATTATCATCACTACACGCATCCCCAACTAAACGTTCTAAATTGTAACTTCTGAAAACTTAATCCTATTTGACTGTATTGTACAGATTTTCCCCACATGTTTGCAGACATTGTGAGCTGGTTGGAGACCCGAATGTAGGCAGTTAATCATGAAGTTTCATCTCTTTTGTTTCTTATGACAAACTTATACATTCCTGGTTAGAACTTATAAAGTTTCTGTGGGTTGATCAATTTGAATAGATCTCAATAAATAAATTTAAAATATTTTATTAGGAGATAGTTAGACACAAACTTGCTGTCGCTAAATTTCATGACATTTTAATTGTAGGTGTTCCAATACCTGCAACAATTTCCAACTATGTATACCTTTCCTCTAAGTGAGGGTAGAAGATGTAATATTTAGTCAAAGGTCCTTTTATATCCAAATAAAATAATAGATAATGACACACTACCAATTCTCTTCCCATCTCTGATCCCAGCTCTAATTTGTGCCATGTCTTCACCATTTCCTCCAATCTACCCCTCTCAGAGGCTGAACATTCTGTCCTCAGCAAGGACCTTGAACTTTGTCCCTCTTTTCCTGCACATCAATGACTTCTACGCCTATCACAACACCAAGCTCTTCTTCCATCACCTCCATCTCTGAGCCTATTCTTTGGCACAGTTTCCTCATCCCAAGATCAGAGAAGGGAAAAGAGTTGACATCAGAGAAGAGGGGAGGATTAGAGTGTTCAGAGAAGTAGAGCGGGAGGCTCCAAGGACCAAAAGGTGACAGGGGAACCTGAAAGACCTAGGGTTGGATGCTGTTGTAGTCTGGCATAGTGACATCTACTTTGCTGAGGCCAGATAGCAACTCTCAGAACACAAGAACTCAAAATAGGAGCAGGGGTAGGCCATCTGGCCCGTTGACCTTGCTCCACCATTCAGTAAGATCACAGCTGATCTAGCCATGGACTCAGCTCCACCTAGCTGCCTTAATCCCTATAACCCTTAATTCCCCCACTATGCAAAAATCAATACAATCTTGTCTTAAATATACTTACTGAGGTGGCCTCCACTGCTTCATTGGGAAGAGAATTCCACAGATGCACCACTCTCTGGGGAAAAACGGTTCCTCCTCATCTCCATCCTAAATCTACTTCCCTGAATCTTGAGGCTATGTCCCTTAATTCTAGTCTCACCTACCAGTGGGAACAGTTTTCCTGCCTCTATCTTATCTATCCCTTTCATAATTTTATATGTTCCTAAAAGATTTCCTTTCATTCTTCTGAATTCCAGTGAGTACAGTCCCAGGTAACAATCTCTCCTCATAAACCCCCTCATCTCTGGAATCAACCTGGTGGTCCTCCTCTGCACCTCCTCCAAAGCCAGTTTATCCTCCTTCAAGTAAGGAGACCAGAACTGCAGGTGGTACTCCAGATGTGGCCTCACCAGTACCTTGTACAGTTGCAGCATAACCTCCCTGTTCTTAAATGCAATCCCTCTGGCAATGAAGGCCAACATTCATTTGCCTTCCTGATAGCCTGCTGCACCTGCAAACCAACCTTTTGTGATTCATGCACAAACACTCACAAGTCCCACTGCACAGCAGCATGCTGCAATTTTTTACCATTTAAATAATAATCTGCTCTTTAATTTTTCCTTCCAAAGTGGATGACCTCGCATTTACCAACATTGTATTCCATCTGCCAGACCCTTGCCTACTTAATTAACCCATCTATATCTCTCTGCAGACTCTCTGTATCTTCTGCACAATTTGCTTTTCCATTCAATTCAGTGTCATCAACAAACTTACGGACACCACACCAAGTCCCTTCTTCTAGATCATCAATGTATATTCTGAACTGTTGCGGGCACAACGCTGACCCCTCTGGTACACCGCTCACCACTGATTGCCAACCAGAGTAACACCCATGTATCCCAACACTCTGCTTTATATTAGTTAACCAATCCTCTATCCATGCTAATACATCACCCTCCAATTCTATGCATTCTATCTTATGGAAAAGTCTTTTATGTGGCACCTTATCGAGCGCCTTCTGGAAATCCAAGTAAATAACGTCTGTCTGTTCCCCTCTATCCACTGCACTGGTTATATCCTCAAAGAACTCCAGTAAGTTTATCAAACAGGACCTACCTTTGCTGAATCCATGCTGCATCTACCTGATGGATCCATTTCTTTCCAGATGCCTCACTATTTATTCTTTAATTAGAGCTTCAAGCATTTTCCCAACTACAGATATTAAACTAACTGACCTATAGTTACCTGCCTTTTGCCTACATCCTTTTTTGAACAGTGGTGTGATATTTGCCGTTTTCCAATCTGCCAGGACTTTTCCAGAGTCCAGAGAATTTTGGTAAATTATCACCAAAGCCTCCACTATAAATTCTGACATTTCTTTCAGTACCCTGGGATGCAGTCCATCAGGACCAGGGAACTCTTCTATCTTCAGGACCAAAAGTTTGTTCAGCACTACCTCTTTAGTGACAGCTAGTGTATCGAGGTCCTCATCTCCCATCACTTCCATAACATCTCTCTTTGGCATGTTAGGTATGTCCTCCACCGTGAACACCAACACAAAATACTCATTCAAAACCTCAGCCATTTCCTTATTACTAAATGTCAATTCCCCCTTCTCATCCTCAAGGGACTTGCATTCACTTAAGCCACCCTTTTCCACTTTATGTAATTATGACAACTTCTGCTATCTGTTTTTATATTTTATGTTAGTTTATTTTCATAATCTAGCTACCCTTTCTTTATTGCTAGCTTAGTGGTACTTCATTGCTTTTTAAGGTTTTCCTAATCTTCCAGTTTCCCACTACTTTTGGCAACTTTATATGCACAAGCTTTTAGTTTGATAGCTTCTTTTATTTCCTTAGTTATCCAAGGCTGGCTCTCCCCACCCTTACTGTGCTTGCTTTTAACTGGAATATACTTTTGTTGAGCGCTGTGAAAAATCTCTTTGAAAGTCTTCCACTGTTCCTCAACTGTCCCACCATATAACCTGTGTTTCATATCTACACTAGCCAAATCCTCCCTCATCCCATTGTAATCTCCATTGTTTAGGCATAATGCACTGGTTTTAGATTGAACTATTGCACACTCCATTTGAGAAATTCAGTCATTCTGTGATCACTTTCCAAGAGGATCCCTAACAACAAGATCAATAATTTTACCAGTCTCATTGTACAGGACCAGATCTAAGATAGCACATTCCCTTGTAGGTTCAGTAACATGCTGTTCAAGAAAGCCATCAATAGACGCATTCTATGATGTCTTCCTCAAGACTGCCTCGACCAACCTGATTCACCCAATCTATGTGCAGGTTAAAGTCCCACATGACAATTGCTGTTCCGTTCTTACATGCCTCAAATATTTATCTGTTTACTGCCTGTGCCACAATAATGTTATTATTTGGTGGCCGATAGACGACTCCCACCAGTGATTTTTTTTTTCCCTTTAACTGTTCCTAATCTCTACCCAGATGGATTCAACATTCTGCTTTTTAGATCTTGTATCGTCTCTCGCTATTGCCCTGATCTCATCTTTAATTAAGAGCATTACCCCACCTCCCTTACCTTCCTGCCTATCCTTCCATATTACCTGATATCCTTGGATATTTAATTCCCAATCCTCCCTACCCTGCAACCATGTCTCTGTAACGACCACTAAATCATAATTTTTGTACTAATTTGTGCCACAAGTTCACCACCTTGTTTAGAATGTGACAGGCATTCAAAATAAGTGCCCTTACACTCATTGTGCTTTTGAAATCTTGTAATCTTTTACTCTTTTGCACTTGACTTTTTTTCACTCCACCCTTACTTTTCTCTTTTTATCTTCATCTTTATCCACGATTTATTATTTTATCCATACTTCTCCAATCTGTTGAACCCACCCCCTACTATTTAGTTTAAAGCCCCCCCCCTCTCTCTCTACGGCCCCCCATTTCTTTCTCTCTGCGACCTTTTCTTACTTGCTGCTTGAAAAGGACCCCACTCAGGACCATCAGAACATTGTCTCCAGCACCATCACCAACCACATCAACTCTGGAGATCTCCACTACTCATTTCTGCTTCCTTCCAAGATCCAGAAACCTGACTGGCTGGGTAGGCCCATTGTTTCTGCCTGCTCCTACCCCACTGATCGCATGTTCACATATCTCAGTCCCATTGTACCCCTCAGTTCAGTCCCTTCCCGCCTACCTCCATGACACTTCACATGCTCTCGATCACTTTAGTAACATTTAATTCCCTGGCCCTGATCGCCTAATCTCACCATGGGCGTACAGTCCCTATACAATCCCCCATCAAGAAGGCCTTATAGCGTGCCACTTCTCTCTTGATAACAGACCTGACCAATTCCCCTCCACCACCACCCTCATCCGTTTGGCAGAACTGCCCCTCGCACTCAACAACTTCTCTTTCAGCTCCTACCACTTACTCAAGTTGTAGCCATGGGCACCTGGAGGGGTCCCAGCTATGCCTGCAGTTTCGTTGGATGAGTGGAACAGTCTATTTCTCAGTCTTCCCTGGTAAAGCTCCTCTACTCTCTCTGCACTACGTTGATGACTACATTGGTGCTGCTTCATACACCCGTGCTGAGCTCATCAATTTCTCCAACTTTGTCTCCAGCTTCCACCCTGCTCTTAAATTCACCTGATCGATTCTGATGCTTCCCTTCCCTATCTCAATCTCTGTTTACATGTTTGGAGGAACCAAACTACCTTCTGATATTTTTTATAGGCCTACTGACTCCCATGGCTATCTTGACTATACCTCTTCCCATCCTGTCTCCTGTAAAAAAAAAAAATGCCATTCCTTTTTCTCAGTTACTTTATCTCCATCATACCTGCTTCCAGGATGGGGGGTTTTCCAGGACCTCAGAGGATCTCCTCCTTCAAAGAGCGCAGTTTCTCTTCCTCTGCTATTGATGTTGCCCTCATTTCCCAGACATCTGCCCTCACCTCATCTTCCCATCGCCTTAATGGAAATATTTCCTCTTGTCCTCACTTACCACCCCATGAGCCTCTGCATCCAGCACATTATTCTCAGCAACTTCCATCTTTAATAGAACCCTACCAAACAGATCCTTACCTTCTCCAATTCCACCACCTCCCCCCAACTCTCTGCTTTCTGCAGGGATTGCTCCCTCTGTGATTCCCTTTTCCATTCATCCCTCCCCATTAATCTCCCTCCTGCAAGGGGCTAAAGTGCTACACCTGCCCATCACCTCCTCCCTCACCTCCATATTCAGGGCCCCAAACAGTCCTTCTAGGTGAGGCAACAGTTCACCCAGCAAATCTGTTGAGGTCATCTACTGTATTGAGTGTTCCCAGTGCAGCCTCCTATACATTGGTGAGACCCGATGAAGATTAGGAGGCCGCTTGTTGAACACTTTCACTCCATCTGCAAAAAGCAGGATGTCCTCCTGGCTGACCATGTTAATTCCAATCTCCGTTCCCAATCTGACATGTCGGTCCATGGCCTCCTGTACTGCCACAATGAGGCCATGCTCAGTTTGGAGGAGCAACACCTCATATTCTGTCAAGATAGCTTACAACTTGATGGCATGAACATCGATATCTCCAACTTCTGGTCATTTTCCTTTCCCCTTCCTTATTCAATTCCCCACTCTGGCCCACCAGTTAATTCTTCTCCTCTCACTTCCCACTGGTACACCTCCTTTTGCCCATGGTCTACTCTCCTCTCCTATCAGGTTCCTTCTTCTCCAGATCTTTACCTTTCCTGCCTATCACCTCCCAGTTTCTTGCCTCATTCCCCCCCCCCCCCCCCCACCCCAGTCCTACCCACCTGGCTTCATCTGTCAACTTCTAGCTTGTCCTTCTTCCCCTCTCCCCACCACCTTTTTCTGGCTTCTTCTTTCCTTTCCAGTCCTGATGAAGGATCTCAGTCCAAAATGCAGAACTGTTTATTCATTTCCATAGATGCTACTTGACCTGTTGAGTTCCTCCAACATTTTGTGTGTGTTGCTCTGGATTTCCAGCATCTACGGAATGTCTTGTATTTTAAAAGTAAACTTTTTTTCCTAGAAGCAGGTTGCTGATCAACGTTCCTTGCTACTGAAAGAATTTTACTAGGTTGCATTTAACCCACACCAGTTCTCTTTCACATTAGACTAAAATTGAGTACTGCTAAATTTTCCCCAATTCTTTTACATATAAATATTGTAGTATGTACAGTTTGATTAATTGGGCAAATTATCTGGATCCTGGGTAGTTTCAGTTGGGAGTGCATGAGTCATGGTTTTTCTAAATAATGACATGGTCCTTGGCGGTGTAATATGTTAGATGAAGTGCACAGTTTAATTTTCTGCAATTGTTTGGATTATAAAATCAATAACTTAATTAATTGCACATACGTAGGTTTGATTAACTCTATTCCAGTGCTTGTCCCTACATTTGACTATTAAGATAACTTGTTGTATTTTATTGTATTTATTCATCTCTTTCCTCATTACCCTTCCCCAGCACCCCAAACATTACCCTGTCAGACGGTCTCAGCACACAGATGATAGCGCCTTATTAGTGGTAAGAGTGTGCCTGCATGGATTAGCCTGTATTATAATAGAAGTTTAGATTATAGAAATGGCATGCCATGCAATCTTTCAGTCAGATTGATTGAATAGCACAACCCACAAAAAAGCTGTTTGCCATCACTGCTGTACATCATTATGACAGATATGTAAACAAAGTTTCTCTCCCAGTGATGGAAAACTCATACATTTCAAACCTGTAATACATCCTATAATAATAACTAAAGATAGGCAAAACAAAGAAATAAAAGAAACTTTTTATCTTGCATTTAAATTAGGTGTGAAATTAAACAGAATTAAATCAAGCATTTGATTGGAAGAGAGATAGTGCTAATGTTCTGTTACTTGATCTCGTTTTAAGTGCTGTTCCACAGACAGTGCAATGAGTGTTGTGCTGCACTTTTCTTTTCTGTCATTTTTTCTTGATTTTTGACTCCTGGTTATTCTAATATAAACAGCCTCTCTGACAAAAGTCTATAAATAGTTTACTTGAGATCAGTTTAGTTTTAGTTTTAGATCAGCCTTGTTTAGTTTCTTGTGGGTACAGTTCCTGGGAACAAAAAGCCCTCAGTTGACATTTTATTAATTAATGATTGAAGTGAGTATTAGAACAGAGTGATAAAATTTGAATTACTATGATTCTGCCACCATATGCATGGTGCCATGATGCCTGCTAACATCTAATGTATTATTTTCCTGGGAATACTGAATGTTGGTACTGTAGAGGAGTTGTTACCATTCTCACATCTTCAATTTCAAAACAAAATGATGCTAGAGATCCTCAATAATACAACAAAATAGACAGGAAAACCAGTAATATGTAGATGCACTGTTTCAATGTTGTGCAGGGAAAAACAGTGTTCTGTTTTACTGATCATTTAACTGAGTGGATTTGCTAATTTAGAATCCTTAACACATGTTTTTATCAGATTTTGTATGCAAAGGTACACAACACTTCACTTTAGCTTAGCTAAAGTTTTGGCTTTGCAAGTCAAATTTGACTTTTGATGCCTGGTATTTTGATAGATCCCTTAAAAAATTGAGTTTCATATTTGAATAAAACCACATTTTCAGTTAGTGATGCAACACTCTGAAGTTGAAAACCATATATTTTGCACTATGTCATGAGGATCACCAAAACAAAGGGGAAGAAGTACTGCACTATTGTGTTTACATTGGATCATGAATGTAGGTGAACAAGAACAAAAGGTTATAGATGAACTTAGAATAAAAATGGAACAAGAACATAAAGTGTAAACAGGTAGATTTGGTATACAACTTGCTGAAGATTTGAACCCTGTTGGTAAAACCATTCAAACAATTGAGAGAAAGTTGTGTATTAAACCCTAAATCTAAAAGGTAATCTACAGCAAAATGTACATCTGACTTTGCTAGACAAAGATAAGAAATCCCCTCAGCAGCAGTATAGGAATTCTCCCTGATGATTTGATTAAGCCAGACAATATAACTTTTACCTTTGATTTGGATCAGAATTGAATACCTTTTTTTTTGTAGTACATCACTTGTTTTAATGAAAGATTTCTACAATTCTTGTGATTAAAAGAACTGTATTCCTACCACCTGATAACAAAAAATCTGGTAGTAGTTTACAGGATAGAAAATTAATCCCAATTCAAGTCTATTACTTAATTGATTCTGCACTTGCATTCCAAAATGACCTGAGTGAAGATGTCAAAACTTTCTGAAAATCAAATATTTGTGAATATAGCATGTTTAAATTAAATTTGAGAAAGATTGATGTGGATTGTGCTATTCTCATTAGTTTTATGTAGAAGTGATTTGTTCAGTTACCTGATTGTCTTGAATCTGTAGATAATGCTGTTCTGACCTGAACAGGGAGGCATGGAATTATGTCATGTTTTGCGTGGAGTTGCATGTGCTCCACACTTGCCTGAAGTTCTGTCTGCCATAATAACCAATGGGCTGTTTATTGGTAGAGTCGGAAGCACGTAGAAATCATCAAGATGCATGTTTATATCTGTGTTATAAAAGAAGGTACATAATACATACAGAAATTTTTGGGCTGCCCTATCATCTAAATGCTTATTGTTTATTAATTTTTGCAGCAACTACACAAAGTCCAGCATGGAATTACTTTTTCGAAATTTCTATCTTGGGTCTCCTTGCAATAGAGTATTTTGGTCTGTGTGTCTGAATGATTAAGTGTAGTTTTAACTGGATTTTTACATTTCATTTTCAGTTTCCAGTTTTACTCACCTTGATATAGCATATCTGTAAATTTTGCTTACTTAATCCAAATTCTTTTCAGGTTAAAATAAAGATGCACGTAGCTCCCCTTATTTCTACACTGCTTTTTTTTTGTAGATTTTTATTTGTCTTCGTCATTTTTATGGTTAGGCTAGTTTTTATTCAAAGGGAATATTTTTTGTAGCCATGTTAGCTTTCATTCTTCATTGTTTGGCCACTCTGAATGAAATGTCATCTATATTACATTTCTTAAGCTTTCTGTTTTTACTGCTGTGACATTTGCAACTTCTATATCATGTCATTTCAATAATAACAGTAGTCATTTTGACACAGGTCTTCTGTTTCAAATAATTTATATCCAGAATGCTTAAGAAGGGTGGTGGAAGCTGATCTCATTGGATATATATTTAAAGAGTGGGAGTTGAAAACAGGACTACATGAATAGAGCTAGGGAATACCATTTACAAGTTGTCATGGGCTTCATCTATATGTAGTGACTTTTCAAAAATCTTTTGAGATTCACATGTTTATAGAGTATTGTATATTCTTTTGGCAGATAATTGTTGGTTGGAAGGTGAAAATCGTTTCATATTGAAAAAGCATTTGCTTTTCTTGTGCTTCCACAGATTAACCTCTCATTTCTAGGTGGAACCCAGCAATAGCTGAAACATCATATCTTTTAATTACTTCTGTTACCTTAAAAGATTTGTATTTCAGGTGCTGCAAAAAAGTGTGGGTAAAAAAAGATTTTAAAAGTCCGCAATTTTAAAATGCTTTGAAGTAAGACAAACAGTATGGTGAATTGAAAATTTTGTATGTTGGCATAGTTGGTTATTGTCATTAGATGACAGTTGCCTTGATTATTTTGTGGCTAGTGATTGATTATATTAACCATACTTCATCTAATTCACTGAAGATTAATTGAATAATATGAATACATGGTAGTGCAGACCTGAATTTATGATTTTACTGTAATTTAGGAATTCTTGTAAAATACTTTGTTTTGAACTATATGGAATTCTGCCTCTGATCCACAGTAATAGTTTGGTGATTTTCTCAATGAATTGCAAAGTTATTATTTGCAGTTTAGTTAAAGGTGTAGAACTAGAAACCTAACATAGGTGACCTCTTAACTCAGGTTAAGAGAAGAGGTACAGTATCAGAAAAGCTGACTGCTGGAAACAGGGCTGGTTATATGGATAATGACAAATTAAAGTGAGGGTTTTCTCTGAATATGTAGAGGAGTGTGTCGAGTTTGCCCATCATTGATCAACTTTATCTTAGTGGAATAATTGCCCATCACTTAAAGGCAAATGTTTTGAGCTTACCACTTTCATTTTTGCCTGTACATCGTGTTATCATTTCTGACTTAACTGATTATTGACAATCTCCATAGAATTTGCGTTTCATTTTTATGAAAAATTATGTAAATGGATGTACATTTTGAAATGCTTGCTATTACCATATCTTGGAGTTATACAGGGTAGTAACAAGCCCTTTGAAAACCATGTCCACACTATCAAGTAGCCATCTTCTAATCGCACTTATCTACGCTTGGTACATGACCTGTGAATGTCTTGGTTATTTAAGTGCTCCTCTAGATTCTACTTAAACATTTGTGAGAATTTTTTCCTCTAGCATCCTCGTTTCACCCAGTGAAATGCACTGCAACTTTGGGTGAAAAAATTGTTCATTATAATGCGTCTAGACCTTTCATTGCTTAAATTTACAATATGTTCCCTTTAATTGTAGTGTTTTCTGTATCTGTGCTCATAAATTTGTATATCTTTATCATATCTCCTCTCAGCCTTCTTGACTTTATCTTAGTGGAATAATTGTCCAGCCCTTAAAGGCAAGGAAAGTAGTTAAGTTCTGCTTGAGTTCATTTAACTTGCATTTTTGTAAAATCTTTACTATGTAATTATATTATCTGTAAATCACAAACCAAGCCTTAGCAAGGAAACATTATTGTTATAATCCAGAATATGTTAGGCATCTATCTCAAAGGCTGTCGTTAGCTGTTTTTTTTTTAGAAAGCTCGTGGACTTTCATGCTTATAGCTCTGTCCTCTGCTTCTCTCTGTAACAGAATGGCTTTGAACCGCACTTCTTCTTTGAGATTGATAATAACACCAATACCATTAAACGGAGGCCTGGCCCTCACACCAAGGTGACTTAGCAGCTTGTGTGGAGTTTGTGGCTTTGTATAGATTCTTGTTTTACTTTGTATTCTTTGCATGAAGTGGTGACTGAGTATGGCTTCTTTCACCAGACCAGACTTTACAATATTATTTTAAAATATAAAAATTGTCAGATTAAAGGGATTTGAAACTATTTGCCAACTTCTCTTCATGAGCTGTTTGAGAGAGATACTAATCAAGGAAGGATGAAATGATTACAGGTCTCTCAATGTTTGAAATAAGAGTCATTCCAAACAATACTTTGAATCACACAGCATTTGAAGATATAATTGTTTAGGCAATATAGATGGATGGTGAAAGATTCTACTCAATCTGCATGTGAAGATTAGCATTAGAAATATAAACCTATCTTAATGATTGCTGCCATCTTTTTAGAATTCTAATTGGAATTGTTTATTATTGTCACATAGATACAGTGAAAATCTTGTTTTGCATACTGTTCATACAGATCAAATCATTACACAGTACGTTGAGGGAAAAATGATGAATGTAGAATAAATAATAACAGCTGTAGAGAAAGTGCACTGCAGGAGAACAGTAAGCTGCAAGGTCATAACAAGGTAGTTTGTGAGGTCAGGAGTCCATGTTTTCATGCCAGGAAACCATTCAATAGTCTTATAAAAGCAGGTAGTACATACTTTAAAGCTTTTAGATCTTCTGCCTGATGGAAGAGGGAAGAAGAGAGAATGTCTGGAGTGTGTGGGGCCTTGAATTATGCTGGCTGCTTCACTGAGGCAGCAAGAAGTATAGACAGAGCCATTGTGGGGAGGCTGTTTTCTGTGAAGTTTTGAGCTGTGACCACAAGTCTCTGCAGTTTCTTACAGTCACGTGCAGAGCAGTTGCAATACCATGCCATTATGCATCCAGATAGGATGCTGTGTATATGAATATAAAAAATCAACAGGGACATGCCAAATTTCTTTAGCATCCTGAGCAAGTAGAGGTGTTGATGAACTTTCTTGGCTGTGCTGTGTATGTGGCTAGACACTACTCCAAGTGAAGCTCTCGACCCACTTTACCTCAGCACAACTGATGTGCACTGTCCCCCTTCCAGAAGTCAGTGACCACCTTTTTTGTTCACTGACAGTGAGAGAAAGTTTGTTGTCATGACAAAATGTTTACTAAGTTCTCTGTCTCCTTCCTGTACTTCAATTCATCATTATTCAGAATGTGGCCCACTGCAGCAGTATCATCTACAAACTTACAGATAGAGTTAAGAGGAGAATGCAGCCATGCAGTTGAACATCACTTTGTCCAATGTACGTGATTATATTTTATTGAAAATAATATTTTCACTAGTTGCTAGATTAATGAACTAACCAGAAATTGTGAATCTTGAATTTTAAAACCATTTCCTGATCTAATTGTTCTTAAGATTTTTCTATCTAGTTTTGCAACAGAATTTTTTCCCACATTGCAATGTTTCACATTTTCTTTAATATAAAATCATTGATTTTCTTTGAACAGATTTCCAGTAAATTATAGGATTTTTATAGAATATTTTCCTTTAATTGTCCATATTATTTTTTGAAATGAATTGTAGTGTGCCATTATTGTAAAATTATATTCTGCAGTGTCAGTTGCTGTATTGAATGTAAGCTGGACTATAGATACAGAAGTTTTTAGTCCTTTATTTTATTAGATTAATCCTGTCACCATATCCTCAACTGATAATGACATTCTGATGCATTAACAAAAGAAATGTAATTTTAAAATATTGGAAAGCTAGATCAGATCTTTCCTTATAATGTACAGTACAGTCAACCCTCCTTATCCACGACAGATTGGTTCTGGGATCTCCCGTGGATACCAAAAAACACGGATGCTCAAGTCTCTTATATAAAATGGCATAGTATTTGCATATAACCTATGCACATCCTCCTGTATACTTTAAATCATCTCTAGATTATAATACCTAATGCAATGTAAATGCTATTAAATAGTTGTTATACTGTAATGTTTACGGAATATTAACAAGAAAAAACTGTACATGTTCCTCTCACTCACAACACCAGCAGCGAACAAACGAGACGCAAAGCGAACAATGATCAAACAAGTAAAACTTTTAATCATCTCTGGATTACAGAACTTATAACACCTAATACAATGGAAATGCTATGTAAATAGTTGTTACACTGTCTTGTTTAGGGAATATTGACAAGAAAATAAACTGTACATGTTCCTCTCGCTCACAACACAAGCAGCAAATGAAAGAGACGCGAGGAGAACAATGATCAAACAACGAGTACACTGTCTTGTTTAGGGAATAAGGACATTTTGGAGGAGGCTCAGTAAAACTAAAGTCAGGAATTGTGGAGGTTGAGGGCTGAGGATCTTCAAGTGTTGAACGTCAAGACTTCAGAATTGCAGCTCCTCTGGGAACGCTGCTGCAGCCTCGACATTAGCTGATGCCAATTCTCTCGTGATCTTTATGTTTTTGAGGCTGTAACACTTTACATAGCCAGCCAGCCATCCTCTACTAGCAAACTGTTTTCTCTTGCTGTCATCAACCCCATCATGGTAGTGCTCATAGAGACTAAGAGCTTTTACACATATAATTTGGTCATCAACAGGGATTTGCTTCTGTGACATGTCCTCTAGCCACGCACTTAATGCTTTCTCAGTCTTCACAAGCACTTTATCACGTACCAGAGACTATTTTTGCCGTTGTAGGGGCAGCGCTAACACTTCCACGAATTTCAGCTTCTTTCTGGTTTATTGTGCGAATGCTTGATTCGTTCTTACCGACCTTATGGCCCACTTCAGAATGCGACATGCCACTTTTGAACAGATCTAATATTTCTACTTTCTCAGCAAGAGATAGCACATTCCTCTTAGCCTTTGAGGAATTGCTTTGATCACCTAATTGTTTTTTAGAAGCCATTTTTTCACAGGAGCAAAGTAGTGAATGAATGAGATGCGAGGCGAACAATGCTCATAAAAACAAGTCCTGGAAGAGCACTTCCAGGTTTTCTCGATTCGTGGTTGGGTGAATTCATTCTTGCGGAACTCGCGGATAAGGAGGGCTGACTGTATATCTTCATATAATTGTTTGAAGTTACCTTTCATTTTTATAAGATAATTGTACTATTCCCTTTCACCCATCTCACTCCATTCCTCACTCTAACCCTTCTTGGGCTCCCCTCCCCCAACTCTAACCCCTCTCACCACCCTCCTTCCCTCATTTTCCCCATCTCCTCCTCTAACACTGGTATCAAAATTTTCATTCTGATAAAAAAGACCTTAACATTATTTGCAGCTCCTTTTTAAAAGAGAAAACAAATTTATAGGCATTTGATGGTGAGGATATAGATGTAAACCTGAGTGTGAAAAGGAATGCTCAGCAATTATATTTAATAATGTATATATAGAATCAAACTATAAGATCAGTTGTATTGTCAAATTTAATCTGTAGAAAGCACCAATAATAGTACTGTGCAGATAAAATTGTCAAATCCACATTCAATCATAACTAAAGTTAAAGATTTGGATCATTTAATTGGTAAGAAGGGACATAGTTATTATTCTTGGTTTGCTGTCTAACTTGCGCACTGACAAATGCTACAAAGTAATGAAATAGGACTATTTGTTGCTGCAACCACAAAAAATAAAATTCCTATATTTGCTTTTTTTTTAACTGGGTGAAAGCAAAGATGTTCTTTGTTCTCTTAAATACATCTTTTGCAGAATAATTCACAATACATGTTTTAATTTGATTTAAATTATGAAAAACCTTGATCTGTAGATTCAGTCTATAAAGAAAAATAGTGTCTCAGATTTCTTAGCATCTTTTATAGAAGAGTGCCAGTAATTGTGTTTTGTTGTTTCGTCATGAGTTACCAACAGCAAGTTCTCTATACCTGTAAGTTTAATGTTTATGTTTTTAAGTGCTGATGTTTCAGAGGAAAATCTTCAGTATAACATGGTGTAGTCTAAGGATGCAAAATATTCTTAAGCAGTATTAATGTTTTTAAAGTGAGCAAACACATTCATGAAGAATGAGGAAAATCTATGATATTCTATAGCTGATCTTTGATAGTGATTTTAGTTCTTTTTATCATTTGAGCCATCATTCCAGGAAATAGATTTCTCTTTCACAAGCGCACCAAATCAGAGTAGACATATCATAAAACATACAAGCAGAATTGGGCCATTCAGCCCATCAAGTCTTTTGCACCATTTGATCATGGCTGATTTATTCTCCCTTTCAAACCTTTTTTCTGCCTTCTCCCTATAAATTTTGACACCCTTACTAATCTAGAACCTATCAACCTCCACTTTAAATATACCTAATGATTTGGCCTTCAGAGCCACAGGTTCACTACCCTCTAGCTAAAGAAATCCCTCCTCATCTCTATTCTAAAGGGACATCCTTCTATTCTTAGATTGTGCCCTTTGGTCATAGACTGTCCCACTATTGCAATCATTCTCTCCATAGTCACTCTATGTAGGCCTTTCAATATTCAATAGATAGCAATGAGATTTCCCTCCTCTTCCCCCCCCCCCCCACACCATTCTTCTAAACTGTAGTCCCTGGAATCATTCTTGTAAACCTCATGGGCCATCTCTGCGCCTTTTCCAATGCCAGCATATCCTTTCTTAGATACGGGATCCATTATTGCTCACAATACTCCAAATATGGTCTGGCCGATGCCTTAAATTTAACAATTTCCCTCAGAAGATAACACTAGACTGCAAAGATTTTGCTTCTTGAATACCTTTAGGTGTATCTTATGGATTTTGGGTTGCTTGATGATGAAAATCACCATGCAATGTCCCTATCATGCACCTTTTTTTGGAATTGCCTACATATGATATTTGGCTTCATAATTCAGGTCAATTAAGATGTTGCCCACAATGTTAGCTGAAATTTTTTCTGTCCTGTCCAGGCCTATTGGGGTGCCAGCATGACCTACAACAATGGTGTCTTTTTATGGATTCTTCAGTGCTAATTCACTAAGCCTGAAAGCTATGTTACTACACAACAGCCACGTCCACCCTTTAAAACCAATCGGCTATGCAGTACGTGTGAAAGAAAACTACTGAAATTTGGAAGTCTTATTAAAACATGTACAGTACAGCAACTACAACTGGAACATCTGTGGTGATCTAAAAGTAGTAGCACTTCTACTAGGAATGCAGCCTGGATATACCAAGTACTGTTGTTTCAATTGTGAATGGGACAGCCATGCTAAACGATCTCATTACATTAAAGAGGATTGGCCACTCTGCAAGCAGTTGGTTCCAAGGCAAAAAAGTGTGATACATAAGCCATTAATAAAGATATTTTTAATTTCTCTTCATATAAAACTGAGGCTTATGAAAAATTTTGTTAAAGCTTTAAACAAGGAAGGTGAAGGATTTTGATATTTGAGACAAATGTTTCCCAGAATAACTGATGCCAAGGTTAAGGAAAGCATTTTTGTTGGTCCACAAATCAAACAGGTCATCAATGACAGGCAAGTTGCAGAATGTCTAGTGGGACTGGAGAAAATCACATGGAAGGCATTCAAGGATGTTGTTGAAAATTTTCTTGACAACTACAGAGTTGGTTGACAACATGCTTCAAGCATACAGAACCAAGAAGTGCAATAGGTCACTAAAGATTCATTTTCTGCATTCCCATTTAGACAGATTCCCTGCAAATCTTGGCACTGTCAGTAATGAGCATCGTGAAAGGGTTCACTCTGACAGTGTGATCATTGGTATAAGGGCAACTGGAATCCATCAATGCTGCCTGATTATTGTTGGATACTTGAGTGAGAAGCCTCAGACTGAGTATAATTGAAAATCATCAACAAAACACTTCTAGCTTAGTTGAACTATTGCTAAGTGTCAGCACCATTATGCAGTTAATCAAACTATATTTAATAAAAGTTCATTTCTTGTGTCTCCAAATTTCTGTGTGATACAAGTACCTGAAATTATATTTGTACTCGCCTTAAACGGTCTATCGTAACCACAAAAAATGTCACAGGAAGCAACACTTGAAAAGAGTTGTTGTCCAATGTAATTGGCAGGCCAGTTATTTTGAACTACACTCTTAAACTGTAGAACTCAACCCTTAAAACTATAAGGCATGCAGGATCATTTGTCACTTTTAAACACCAGCTCAAAACCTATACATTTAACCTTGCTAACATCTTTATGTCTTTTATTTTTGTGTTTTCTCATTATCCCATTTATAAAGCACTTTGAACTATGTCATTTCTATAAAAAGTGCTTAATAAATAAGATTAGTATTGTGCCTCAGGATTACGTCCTTGATTTTATATTCTAGTCCTCTCAAAATGATTGCTAACATTTCATTTGTTGTCTTTACTACTGACTCAACTTGTAAATTAACCTTTAGGAAGTCCTGCATGGATTCCCAAGTCCCTTTGCACCTCTGATTTCTAAATTTGCTCTCCATTCAGAAAATAATCTGCATCTTTATTCCTTTTACCAAAGTGCATGACCATATACTCTACACTTTATTCCATATGCCACGTGCATATTTACCCATTCTCCTAATCTGTCCAAACCTGATGTAGCCTTTTTTTTAGTATATGAACATATTATCAATGGAAACAGGAAGTCATACGGCCCCTTGATCAATGAATTCAGTAAAATCATTGTATGTTCTATGTCCTAAGTACCTTTTCTACCCTAAGCACGCCATCCTTTGATTCTATTAATATCCACAAATCTATCTGTCTCATTCTCCATCTTGGATATACTACCTGGAAAATTTTTGAACATGTATAAGTTGGGAAATCTAAATTGCAGATTATGTTAACATCAGCCTGACATAATTATGCTCTCAGTCTATGTTCCCTCTAAGCTGTGCACGCGCGCACACATTTTTTAACCAGCGCACAAATGAGTGCACAAAAGATTAGTTACCTAAAATAATGTAGTAATTAATAATTATACTTACTGAAAATAATCTTTTAGGTAAATGTTTCTGTTAACCAGTTAGTTGGTTTTTCAAATACCACAATGCACATCACTAATTTACGTCACATCACCTTTCCTGCTCCAGTTTGTACAGGTGCATCACGGCGGTTGCCATATTTGGTGGACAGTGTTCATATCATTAAGTTTACAAAGATCTGTTTCAAATCCTGTAGGTAGCGTACTAAGTTTTTATTGAAAAAAATATTGATTCACTATATCAAATTCAAAAGAAGCGAAAGGCGTGAAGTGCAAAAGAACTGCAAATTTGTTTAAAGTTGAATGGCTTAACAAAATAGTAGAAACTGCTACACTGAAAGCTCATGAGGTCATGAACGTTCAGCTATGAGAAAGATTTATGTATAATTTGGAAACTGGAGTTATCTGTATTGTGATGCAAAAATTGCTGGAGAATTTGCTAGTGGAAGGAAGTGGGATGATATTTGGAAACTTGACTTTTTGAAGCATCATTTGACAAGTAAATCGCATTTGGATTATGTACAAAAGCTCAGGAAACAGGACCTGTCATTACCTGTTACAGGAGTGTTATGCATGTTACGGTTGAGTGCAGATGAACGAGAACGAAAACTATCAGACCCAGAGAAAATCAAAGTCCTATCAACAGTGTGTTGTTAGCTGTTGAAATGAATAACTCTTTACATGCAGTTCAACACATTAAGATAAAAGAAGTATCTGGGAGACAATGTTTCATGGAGTGACCAAGTTAAAGTTTGCTAAGCCAGCAACATGAAGAAAACGTCACAGTTGATCCAAGTTCGCTGTTGACTTTTATAAACAGTCTTTGTTCATTTAGAAGAAAGGTTTCCTGAAGATGAGGTACAAGAATGGTCAGCTTTTGATTTCTCTGCAATTGCAGATAGTGACTTCACATTTGACGATGAACAAGTTAATACCTAACGTCTAAAGTATCATGATTTTCTAGTTGAAAAGACTGTAAGTTAGATAGTTTAATGATTTTAAATTTTCCGTGCAAGAAAAAATTAAATCCAAACTGATTTCAAACCTTGCTCGAATGGTGGCATTTGTGCTTCAAAATGAACAGTTTTGCGACCTTGTGCAGTTGATGGACATTGGGGGAACCTTTCTTGTGTCTAGTGCGGACTGTGAGCGAGGTTTTAGTCTAATGATTCAACTCAAAAACAAACTGAGAAACCGTTTAGGTAAATGTCATTTGGATATGTTAATGAGAATCAAAAGCTGTCAATTGGATGGAAGTTTTATTAGTCTAGATAGAGTTTACAAAGAATGGGTAAATGCCAAAGACAGGAGAGAGAAAAAATAACTGAGTGACTTAAATATGTATGTTATTTTGATGTTGTTCTGTGCAGCTTTATGTCAAATATTTTGTAAACCTACATCAGCTGTGCCATGTGTGCATACTTTTGTCACAGGAAAAAAATTTGCACAACCTAAGATTTTTGTGGACACTGACTACTAAAAATTAGAGGGAACATTGCTCTCAGACTCACACCTGTCTGTCACCAGATATATCCGTCCCATTGGTAGTGCAATAGCCCTGAGCATCCTGAATATTAGAAACATAGGAAGCCTACAGCACAATACAGGCAATTCGGCCCACAAAGTTGCGCTGAATATGGCCCTACCTTAGCATTTACTAGGCTTACCCATAGCCCTCTATTTTTCTAAGTTACATGCACCTATCCAGAAATATCTTAAAAGACTGTATTGTATCCACCTCCACCACCATTGCCGGCAGCCCATTCCACGCACTCACCACTCTGCGTAAAAAAAAAACTTACCCTGACATCTCCTTGGACTGTATGGCAAGAAAGTACCACGTTGAAAAGTTATGTTGTATTATTGCTGGGCTATCTCATGAGGCTTGGAGATGCCATTGCCATCCAGGGGAGTCTGAGAGTAACTGCTGTTGGACTGGTTAGCTGCAGATGATGAGAAAACCAGGAGGAGGACAAATCTCAGATAACCTTGCCTGCAGGAGTCAGCTGAGACAAATGTATTAGTTGAAGTGCTACGTACTAAATTTGTGCCTCAAGCACCATATTTGTACCAAGTAGTACCATTGTATGTGGCTTTATCATTGTGCGAATTGTTACAGAACAAGAACAGTTATGAGAACTATAATTTGCACATCCATGAGACACTCTGGATCATCAGCAACATCAAAATTATGTAACCGTTACAGATCTTGGCGGTATGTTCATTGCAGTCAAAACAACAGACTATCTTAAAAGCAATGATGAGTGTTCAAAAAAAATCTGACCTTGCAGGCCATGCCCATATACACTTCTGAGTACTTAAGAGAAAAAGGCATAGGCAATACACAAACTATACACCAGGACATTCTTCATGACGCTATTATCATCATGCCAGGGGACAACAGTGGTTTTGAAGCAATTTGATCATAAATAGTGATGAATAACTTAACAAAGGGGCTCAGCAGTTCCTGGACTGAAACAAGAACATGGATATTATTCTGGCAAACGCTGATTTATTGAATCAGTATTCTTGAACAATAATTGTTCTGATTGAATACATTGACGTGTCTACTTGTGGTGTACAGGTCACTACTGTACTTGTATTAGTTTAACAGATGTGCTTCAGACACTTTATTTGCTGTAAATCAATTTGGACCGTGTGCTGCAAGGTATGCAGAAGGAGCAAAGCAGAAGAATTTTATCTGAAAATGTAATGCGGTACACTCTGTGTACCAAGATAAATACAGCTGCAGCAAAATTGAAGACGTTTGATGACATCTTGGACAAAACAGCCAGCATTGTCGGCACCTTATACACAATCTCAGCTATTCATTGTTTCTGCAATGTGTACAATAAGTTCGCTATGTGGCATAAACTTGTGGTCATAGTAGAACTAGGAAGTTGATTACTTGTTGAGTACTATTCTGTCTTGAATGCAATTCCTTTATCATTGCTGCATCAAAATTATGCAACTGTTATTGCTCTTGCAATAAGTTCAATACATGGACCTTTGCAGTCAAAGTGACAGGTTATCACTATCTTAAGGACAATTATGAATGTGCAAAATATTCTGACCTTGTGAGCCATGCCCATATACATTTCTGAGGACTTAAGAGAAAAATGGCATAGATTTTGTGGTCATTGGTGAGTTCCACTTTGATATCCACTGAAGAAAGCATGTTGACTGAAGCTGATGCCCTGTCTCGGTATCGAGGACCTATGTTGTGGTGGAGCCTTCTGAGCATCAAACCCTGTTGTATGAAGGAGGGTGTGGTTCAGCATAAATCCTACCTATGAAACAGCTACAAAATTGGAGTCAACTAAAACTGAATGTATCTAACATTTAGATGCATTTCAAAAACTTCCCAAAACCAAAAATTAAGTGAACTATTTAAAAAAAGAAATTACAAATGCAGAAATTGTTAAATATATTACAAAAGAAGCAAAGACATTTAAAACATTCAAAAGTATATTACTTCCTTTTTATTAAAAAAAAGCAAAAATATTTATACCTTACTTCCTCACAGCTGGTTTCCTCCTTTGAATATATTGAACTTCCTGTGTTCTAAGTGGGCACAGATGTTCAAGCTTATTCACCGTTGCAAGTATTAGGGAGCTACTCCCATTTCTATCTCCACTGTTGAGCTTGTACTGACAGTTTGCACAGGAATCTATCAGCATACTCCCAGCAAAATTGAAGACTGCAATACTTGGAATATTGCATTCAGTTCTGGTCGCCTCATTATAGGAAGGATGTAGATGCTTCAGCAAGGATCCAGAGGAGATTTACCAGCATGTTGCCTGGATTAGAGAGCATGCCCTATGAGGATAGGTTGAGTGATCTGGGGCATTTCTCTTTGGAGAGAAGGAGGACAAGAAGTGACTTGATAGAGCTGTACAAGTTGAAGAGACATTGATGGAATGGCTAGCTAGAGATTTTTTTTTCCCAGGCCATAAATGGGTAATATGAGGGGGCATAACTTTAAGGTTTTGTGAGGAATGTAATTCCTCAGGATGTCAAATATGTTCTTTATATAGCAAGTGGTAGGTGTGTAGAATGTGCCACTGAGGTGGTAGAGACAGCTGAATTAGGTGCTTTTAAGAAACTCTTAGATAGGCACATGGATGATAGAAAAATGGGGGTTATATTGGAGGGATAGGTTAAGTAAATCTCAAAATAGGTTAAATGGTTGATACAAACATTGTGGGTGGAAGGGTCTGTACTGTGCTGTTAAAATTCTGCGACACTTTGCCTTTGTGTCATTTGGCTGCGTGAATGTTTCCAGTGTACCCAAGCAGGTAAGCAGTGCACTAGTCCATGAGCCAGTAGGGTTCCATCCAGTGCACCACCAACTGTTCAGCTTCCTCTTCTCTCTCCATCTTCCATCCTCTGTCAACAGGGCTTGGCACTTGTGGACCCTTCTCCAAACATCTTCTCCATATACCAGCCTGGTAGTTGGCTTGCTGTGCAAGTTTTGTTAAGCAGAACCTTGCACGTTGGGAGTTGATGACTTTCGATTTCACCTTTTTTGGCATAGAAAAGGTGATACCTGAGCTCATTGACCTTGGTGGTCAATGCTTTTGGGGCATACAGGAGACATGTAAATGCCTCCAGTTTGTCCATCAGTTCTGGGGAGAGGTCCCATTCCTGACACAACTCTTTAAGAATGTGTCCTGAGTTTCCCTGTCGCTGGTGAGAAGTTTTAGGACACTTCCCTTTGCCTGCAAAAGCACTCACAGTGTCACATCCTGTATATGCGTGCAACCCAATGAGAGCCCTACAAACCTCTATACCAACTGTGGCAGCAACGTTCCTGATGTCTACAAGCCTTGTACGGATTCCAGTGCCACACTTCTGAAACAATGCGGCCTCAATCTTGTCACAAAATGCTAAAGACATGATAAAGACATCTGTGTCTTCTGAGCAGATCACTACAGACTGGTATCCCTCTCTTGTGGCATGGACAGTGTGGAGAAGTAGGCGACCATCTGCTTCTCCTTGTTGACACTGAAGAGCTGACACTTCCTCACTGTCTGGAGATGTAATTCTGTAACATCTGTCATTCATAGTTGCATACAGAATCTTATTCTGTAGCTTTGCTCTGTACTCTGCCTTCGTCTGTTCATGGACTGTGAAGCTAATGAGACTATTTTTGTTACTGACTTTGATCAGGAAGATCCTCCATTGCCTCATCATCTGCGTGCCTGTGATACCTCACCCCGTAGAGATCTTACACTATTCTTGATAGAGTTCTCCTTGTATGTGTCAAACACAACATCTATTCTGCTACTCTGACTGCCCTCCCTCAGAGCCATACCCAGAATTGTTGTGACAACATCTCTGAAAGTAACTTGATCACCTTTCACTCTTTGGACCAAGTTCATTCCATTAACCACTGTAGCAGAGTTTCCTGGGAGCTGCTCTTCTACAGCTACATTTTTCTGCAAGGTTATGGCTAAAGTAGCTTTATTTGTCTTTCTCAGCAACCCTTCTGGTGTCGACAAGGCCCAGGGCTATGGTCCAAGGGGATGAGAAAGGATATCCTCCATACATAGACTGCGCCCTTGTGCCATCACTATGATGCATCCAAACAAAGACCTGTCTGCTTTCAAGATGATCGCCCGCCCATTTGATTTCACTCCTCTCTTCTTACACATGTCACTGAATGTTTTCAGCTTGTTGGTTTCATTGGGTCATGGAATTTCTTTGTGGGTGGGTCTTCCTCAAGTCTCTCATCCTTGAAGGTTGCTTAGCATTGCTCACCAATCTCATATGCCTTCATCTAGTCCAGGGGTCAGCAACCTTTACCACTGAAAGAGCCACTTGGACCCGTTTCCCACAGAAAAGAAAACACTGGGAGCCGCAAAACCCGTTTGACATTTAAAATGAAATAACACTGCATACAACGTTTTTTTTGCCTTTATGCTACGTATAAACAAACTATAATGTGTTGCATTTATGAAATTGATGAACTCCTGCAGAGAAAACGAAATTACATTTCTGCATGCAACAAAAACATTTTGAACTCCGAAAAAAAGACGTTGGGTTGAAAGTTACTTTTAAGTAAAATATTCAATGTCTATTTGAGTCCTTCTTGTATTTATGAAAAACGCCGAACTTAAATTTTCCGCCAGCAGCAAACCAAAAATAACGTCAGCCAGCTGTCATCCTGAAAAATGAAAGGACTATTTCACTGAACAATGAAAAAATATGAATATAAGTAAAATAATAGGCAATTAAAATATTTATCATACTTGGTTAATGGGATTTCTGCTCCTGGACCTCAGCGCACAGCGTCTGCACATCAGGGCTGTATGATGTCACCTT
The DNA here is from genome assembly GCF_030144855.1 of Hypanus sabinus. NCBI lineage: Eukaryota > Metazoa > Chordata > Chondrichthyes > Myliobatiformes > Dasyatidae > Hypanus > Hypanus sabinus. The sequence goes on from NC_082707.1 coordinate 39,601,713, forward strand.
CATCTTTACACAGGATCGCAAGCTGTCATCTGTGAGGTTTTCAATATCACTCCATTTGTGTTTCTGAGCAAGAACGGCCTTCTGACGGGCAACATCTTCAAGGTCTGCTGTCAAGCGTCTAAACTTGGACACCCATATGTCTTTGTCGGCTATGTCGGCCAGTTCCATCTCAAGATCAGGTTGACTCACACCTGCCAATGCAGTCGTATTCAGTAGGGAAGGATCGATGCTTAAGGGAGTGACCGGGAAGGATAATGTGTTTTTTTCCTCTCTGAACTCACAGAAGCGTTTCCCAAACGATGTTTGCATTGCGATGATTGCAGAATGTAAATACTCCGAAATTATCATGTCGTGACCTTGTTTGAACTCTCTCAAATTGGGGAAGTGAGACAAAGTGCCTTTCTGTAAATCTCTGGCAAGCACTGTCAACTTGCGCTCGAATGCCAAAACATCCTCCAACATGTGCAGGGCTGTACGTCCTTTCCCCTGAAGAGCTGTGTTCAGCGTGTTCAGGTGCGCTGTCATGTCTACCATGAAGTGTAGCTTTTCCAGCCACTCTGGCTGTTCCAGCTCAGGAAAGGTGAGCCCTTTGCTGCCCAGGAAAGTTTTCACTTCTTCCAGACACGCGACAAAGCGTTTCAGCACCTTCCGTCTGGACAGCCAGCGATAAAAACACGTTGTAGCGGTGTCAGTAAACTGCAGTCAAAGATAGCTTTATTCGAACTAAACAGCCTTGCTTTTAAGCCTCCCTCAACCCAGCCCCCATGGACGCAGATGCTGCAAAAGACGCGTACTCACAACCCCCCGTAGGCTATCTCCCTTAGCCGGAATGCTGGCTAATTGTGAGCCGTTTCGGATGTGGCAGGAAATGTGTCGCTACACTTAGGTTGTACAAGATCACCATAATTACATTTCAAAAGCTAACAAACTAACATAAAATACATTTTAATTAAATACTGACCAATTATTTCCCAAAGCCACAGGGAGCCGCAGCACAGAGGTGAAAGAGCCACAAATGGCTCGGGAGCCGCAGGTTGCCGACCCCCGATCTAGTCGGAGGCAATGTCCTTGGGGGCTGCCTTTGCTGTAGAGGTGCTAATGAGGTCCAGCTTCTCTGCAAATGGGTTGACCCATTCATGTATGAGGCTAACCACTGCTGAAACTGCTTCCTCATCTTTCTGGATTCTTGGCCGCTCCACATGACAAAGCTCTGATTTGTTGCCTTGCTACCGCCGCTACAGTGCTATCACATATTTTCTAGCACTAGGGGTTTATACCTTGCCAAAAATCACTGTAAGAATTATTCCCCCCAGATGGTACCAGTGGCCCAAATTTGGGGTCCTGGCTCACGGACTATACACAACCTGCATAGTTTCAGAGAAAATGAGGTGGGCCACTTTGCTGATTGTATTACACTTGTCAATATTGTTGAGTGTGTTTCAAATGCTTACATTGCCACATGACTTGTGTCTTAAATTAAGAATATCTGAACTATTTAGAAGATATTATGATACAATATTCTGTTTGTCTGTTAGTACTTAAATTTAGGAAAATCTGATTATTTATTCCTCTGGGGCAGTAGATTTGTTTATATTAGCATGTGAATTATATCTCTGTTAAGTCTATGCAAAAAAGCATTATACAATTTCTCTCCTATTTCAGATGTTTAAAATTGAAGCTTGCTGGTGTTTGAACATGTACCGTAAATTCCGGACTATAGAGCGCACCTGATTAAAAGCCGCACGCTCTAATTTTAGAAAGAAAATCAATTTTGTACTTGTACAGGCCGCACCGGATTTTAAGCCACAGGTGTCCCACGTTGTAATATGAGATATTTACACAGAAAGATATTACACGTGAGGATTTTTTAACTTTTAATTAAATCCATATGGTAACATAAACAAATACATATTGCAAATGCTTTTTTTCGAACAGTGCCTGTAACACAGCTACTTTTAAATATACATACGTATCAGTAACACACAAATTACATTGCGTATACTTTTTTACTGAACAGTGCACGAACAACATTCCAATATCTCCTAACGACTGGTAAAAAAAATATATATACTGCAGCCTACCAGGAAAAGTTACTGATCGCCTTCTTCATCTTCCTCCTGCGCACTAAAACCATCAAAGTCCTCTTCTTCAGTGTCCGAATTGAACAACCTCAGGATCTCGTCACTCACTTCAGTCTCTTCGTTGTCGCTCTCACTTGAGCGCACGCGGTCCTCTTCGTCACGCAGCTGTCCAGCCTTTCGAAACCCGTTGGTGATGGTGGATGTTGTGACACGGCTCCACGCAGTTAGGATCCACTGGCAGACTTGAGTTAAAGATGCTCTTCGCATGCGTCCTGTTTTGGTAAAGGATTTCTCGCCATTCGTCATCCAAGCCTCCCACTCAATGCGCAGCGCCGTTTTTTTCTGTGAAAAAATCCCCCTGGTCGCTTGGCGTAACACTCTCTCAGCCAATCCTTCATTAGACTCTCCATCATCCAACCTTTCTTATTGGCTTTCACCATGATTTCTTTTGGGAATTTTTCCTTTGGCATTGTCAGCCGCTTAAAAATCACCATCGGTGGAAGCTTTAGTCCGGATGCTGTGCAGCTCAGAACACAAGTAAAATGCGTTCTCTCATGGCCACTTGTTTTCAGTGTGATGGACGAGTCACCTTTTTTATTAACAGTCCGAGTGAGAGGCAGGTCAAACGTCAAAGGTACTTCATCCATATTTATGATATCATCTGGCCCGATGGAATTCTCCGCTATCTTTGAGTGAATGTGCGGAAGTTAGCAAGTTTTTCCTCGTGGTCGGGAGGGAGCTGCTGACACAGAGTCGTGCGTACCCTGACAGACAGGCCTTTTCGTCTCATAAATCTAAAACACCACGATGGCCCACCTCTAAAATCTTTGATTTTCATTTTGGTGGCGATTACTTTAGCCTTCAGTCTGATCTGCACGGTGGAAACACCGCGGCCGCCTGCTCTCTGTGTGTTAACCCAGTCTTCAAGAAAGTTTTCAAGTTCGGGCCATCTGCTATGATTACCTCTGAAAGCTTTTGTCGTCTTTTTGCATTGACTCAGTTCTTCACGCTGGCGTCTCCACCGTCTCACCATCGATTCATTTATGCCAAGATTATGTGCAGCAGCTCGATTTCCTTCTTCAACCACCAGATTGATCGCCTTTAACTTAAAAGCTGCATCATATGCTTTTCTTCGAGTGTTATCCATGTTGATGAGGGTGAGTACAAATGACTGATTTACAATAATTTAATTGTGAAAGTGCGCTTGATTTATCGTACAATTTCATTGGACCTCTGTGAACTACTCATCAATTTTATTGGTCTACTGTTACGAGGCAAAATGTTTTTGGCGGCATGAAAAAAAAACATGCATTAGCCGCACCGTAGTATAGGCCGCAGTGTTCAAAGTGTGGGAAAAAAGTAGCGGCTTATAGTCCGGAATTTACGGTACTCATAGACCAATAGAGAGCTATGGCATAAAAGCAGGTTCTTAAGCTAACTGTCCATGCTGACCATCAAGCACCCATTCAATCCCAGTTTTTTCTTCCCACATTCTCATCATCTACCTCCAGATTCTACCACTCACACTAGACACAAATGATTTAAAGACTTTGGTGTTTGGAAGGAAATCCAAGTGGTCACGGAGGATGTGCAAATTCTACGCAGTCAGTCCCCAAGATCTGGCACAGTGGCTCTTCTAGTTATGCCACTCACTTTATACAGTATACACTCAGATTTCAACTTTATAGATGTCTTCTCCTGCTTTGACCCTTCTCAATAAAAAATCCATTGTCATTTTACTGCACATCGCAAATCAATATTCACAATACCATGTTCTGTATAAGGAATGGGCCATAAGAGTGGAAAAGGCCATGTTGATCTGGAAACACCTTGTAATTTCTAAACATAATATAGAAGACATCATCAGTGACTTCCCATTCTCAGTTATTTCTGAAAGATTGTTTAGTTTTAGATCCTGTAGAAATCTTTAAAACTATTTCAGTCATAACCGCTGTTCCTCAGCTTTATCTTAACATTTTTCTTTTTGTTTGTTACTCTTGATCTTTTGTCACCAATCGGTACAAGACATAAAAACATCCTTTTACTTGTGCCTTCGTACCTCTTTATGTATTTTAACTTCATTGTCATAAAAGTGTACATTGTATAAAACCTACTCTTCAAATATAAGACTATAAGACATAGGAGTAGGATTAAGCCACTCATCCTAATGAGTCTGCTCTGCCATTTCCATCATGGCTATCTTATTATTCCTCTCAAATCCATCTCCTACATTTTCCCTGTAACCTTTGACGCTGAGTAATCAAGAATCTATCAACCTGTACTGTAAATATACTCGATGACTTGGCCTCCACACTTGTCAATGAATTATACAGATTTGCCACCCTCAGGCAAAAGAAATTTGTCATCAACTCTGTTCTAAATGCACAATCCTCTATTCTGAGGCTGTGCCCTCTGATCCGAGAGTCACCCATTATAGGAAACATCCTCTCCATGTCCACTCTATCTAGGCCTTTTAATATTCAATAGGTTTCAAGGAGATCTCCCCTCATTCTTCTAAATTCCAGCGAATACAAGCCCAGAGGCATCAAACACTCCTCTATATGTTAACACTTACATTCCTGGAATCACTCTTGTGAACGTCTTCTGGTCACACTCCAATGCCAGCACATCTTTTAGATAAGGGACCCAAAACTTCCAAGTTCACAATACAAGTGTGGTCTGACCTATGTCTTATAAAGCCTCAGCATCACTTCCTTGTTCTTGTATTCTAGTCCTTATGAAATGAACGGTAACATTGCATTTCCTTTCCTTACCACCAACTCAACCTGCAAGTGAACCTTTAGGGAAAATGCACAAAGGACTCACAAGTCTTTTTGCACCTCTGACTTTTGAGCTTTCTCCCCAGTTAGAAAACAGTCTACGCCTTTATTCCTTCTCCCAAAGTGCATGACCATATACTATATTCCATCTGCCACTTATTTGCCCATTCTCCCAAGCTGTCTTGGTCCTTCTGCAGGCTCTATGCTTCCTCAACATTATCTGTCCCTCCAACTATTGTATGGTCTGCAAACTTGGACATATACAACTTGTCACCAGCAACCAACCAGAATAGGCCCTCTTTATTCACACTGTTTGTCTCCTGCCAGTTTTTCCTGTAATACCATGGGTTGTTACCTTGTTAAGCAGCCTCATGTGCAGCACCTTCGCAAAGGCCTTCTGAAACTTCAAGGAAACATCAGCTACTGACTCCTTCGTGTATCTCACCTGTTATTTCTTTAAAGAATTCCAATAGATTTATCAGGCAAGATTTCCCTTTAAAGAAACAATGCTGTATCATGTGCCTCCAAGTACCCCAAACCTTAACAATAGACTCCAACATCTTTCCAACCACTGAAGTCAGGCTAACTGGCCTATAATTTCCTTTTTTCAAGAGTGGAGTGACTTTTGCAACTTTTCAGTCCTCTAGAACCATTCCAGAATCTAGTGGTTCTTGAAAGATCTTTACTAATGCCTCCACAGTGAAGACTGATGCAAAATCCATATTCAGTTGGTCTGCCATTTCTTTGTCTCCACCCCCCTCCCATTACTACCTTGCCATAGTCATCTTCCAGTGGTTCAATATTCACTCATGCCTCTCATTTACTCATACATATATATATCTGATTTATGAAAATAACATTTGGTATCCTCTTTCATGTTATTGGCTTGCTTAGCTTCATATTTCATCTTTCCTCTTCCTTGTGGCTTTTTAGTTGCCTTCTGTTGGATTGTACAGCTTCCCAATCCTCTAAATTTCCACTAAAATTTGCTGTATTGTAAGCCTTCTTGTTTGCTTTTCTGCTGTCTTCGATTTCCCTTATCAGCCACAGTTGTATCATTCTCCCTTTAAAATACTTCTTCATCTTTGGTGTTTATCTATCCTGCGCCTTCCAAATTGTCCCTTGAAATTCCAGCCATTGCTGTTCTGCCATCATCCCTGATAATGTCCCCTTCCATCAACTTTGGTCAGCTCCTCTCTCATGCTTCTGTAATTCCCCTTTTCTCCACTGTAATAATGATGCCTCTGACTTTTATCTTTTTTTCTCTCAAACTGCAGGGTGAATCCTATCATATTATGATCAATGCCTCCTAAGGTTCCTTTACCTTAAACTCCCTAATTAAATCTAGTTCAATACACAACACCAGGTCAAAATTGCCTTTACCTTAGTGAGCACAACCACAAGCTGCTCTCAAGAGTCATAGGAATTCTACAAATTCCCTCTCTTGGGATCCAGCACTAACTTGATTTTCCCAATCTACCTGCATATTGAAATCCTCCATGACTATCATAAAATTGCCCTTATTACATGCCTTTTCTATCTCCCATTGTAATTTATATCCCACATCCTGGCTACTGTTTGGAGGCCCATCAGAGTCTTTTATCCTTGCAGTTTCTTAACTCTACCCACAAGGATTCTACATCTTCCAATCCTATGTCACTTCTTTCTAAGGATTTGATTTCATTTTATACCAAAAGAGCAACCCCACCCCCTCTGTCTACCTGTCTGTCCTTTCAATACAAGGTGTATCCTTGGAAGCTCAGCTCCCAACTATGATCTTCTTTCAGCCGTGACTCAGTGATGCCCATAACATCATACCTGCCAATCTCTAACTGTGCTACAAGATAATCACAGCATGCATTCAAATACAACACCTTCAGTCCTATATTCATCATCCTTTTTGATTTTGCCCTCGTTTTACACTTCAACTTATCCACTGACTGCAATTTTGCCTTATCACCTGTCTGTCTTCAGTCTCACTACACACTGAATTGACTTGTATACCAATTGCTCCATCCTCAGCTCTATCACTTCGGTTCCCATCCCCTATCAAATTAATTTAAACCCTCCCCAACAGCTGTAGCAAACCTGCCCATGAATATCCTATATAGCTGTATGAAAATAGTTATTATAAACCAAGCTGGTGTATATAATCTGTTTGAGAATATTTTGGAATTGTTAATTGGATGCTTACAGAGATGGAGTACAATTGCACTCATCTCAGTACCCTCCAGATAATGTGTGCATTAATTGGGCAATAGAGCCAGTGTCCTTGATAATGGGTGCTTTTGGAAGTTGCTACAGTTTAGGTTTTGCTTTCAGATTCTTTATTTACACTTTTACAAAATATTAACCAGCTGTGCTGTAATTTTTAGGTGCTTATTGCTGTTAAGTATTTCATCCAAGACCCAGTTCAATTGTTACATACCTGCATAGTGATTTTTATCTATTCTAGAGGATGCTTACCTAGCCTAATCTGTTCTTATTCACTTGCTCTGTTTCCCAGCTGAAAATGATTGATAATAACTTGGGAGCCCTAGTATTTGCAGATTTTACTATGCGGTGGAGTTTCTGTAACTTGTTATGATGCATGTTAGGTTGTATTGTACTTAGAGTCAATTCATATTATTAGAACTGATTTGAGTGGGAAGTAAATGACATTAATCAAGTCTCTTCAGTCAGGCCCTTAGCAGGCTGTTCGGCCAATAATACTAAATCTGTTTTGACTGTGGCATGCAAAACACAATGGTGTAGCTAAAGCTTTTAACTTTAATTAACTTTTATACATACAGTAACCAAAAATTATTGCAGAATAAACTAATTTTTAGTTCAGATTACACTTTAATTCACTGCTTTACTCTGAAAGAGTATCAAGATGTCAGTGTGGCTCAGTGTTGAAAAGGAAGTAAAATTGCAGAGAGGCTCCACATTGCTTGCTTTTAGTCTCTGTGCAACTCATCTTTTGTTAGTTTTTAAAAGTCTTGTCTTTTTCCTCAGAATGAAGACAAAGCACCCGTGTCACCAAATGCAACGACCCAATCATCTGCACATATAGGTAGGAGAAAAACCATTGCAAACTATAACAACAACAATTGTTCCTCTATTTGTATGCACAATAAAATTATGTATTTTGTGTTTCCTTCATTTGATGTCAAGTAAAACATTTACTTGTTTTTAAACAATGTTGCATTGTAATAAGCATCTGAGATAAGGATCAAAATTCAGCTTCAGCATTGTTATTATTCACCTGGTCAAGACAGGGACTGATAGAATGGCGCATGTTTTTGTAAAGCTCTGAAAACCCCTCCATTAATCTATTCATAATCTCTGATCTTGGAAATCTTAAAAATATCTACCTTCACATTTCTAGGTAGACTGGTGGTGGGCTACAATTACAAAAATTATCTAATCTTTGGGACAGGTTTCCCACTTTGACATGTGTTCAATTCACTTTTATCATTGAGAATATCTTGGTGTAATTCATTTGTCTCTATAGTCATTCAGCCCAAGGCGGAGTTATATCAGTCTAGTACATGGTAAGTGCCATGCATTCCCTGTTGCTAATTGTTAGGTTTCCAACTTATTTGTATTTCATTGGTGAAGTAGCCTACAGACAGTTTCAGGAGTCTGGAATCTCTTGACAGCAGAAAATAAAACTATTGAGTCTGGTGCAAAATGACTACAAACTGCGGAAAAATGGTATACATAACCAGTAAGCAGTATGTAGATTAAATAAATAAAAGTTGCCAAAAGTAGAATTAATAAAATATCAAAATTGAAAACTTACAAATACACAGCAAGTTTTGGAAAATTAATATTTTGAATATAGAAAAATATGGATATAAGGAGTGAATCAATAGCCAAGTCCTCTCTATTAAAAAGATCATTACTTTTAAACCAACTCATTACAGGTTGATCAAACCATTTATCATACATCATAAAATTACAATTTTACTGTGTTATGTTGGTATACCTCCCACCTCCCCCCACCCTTCCACCTCTCCTTTCCTCCCCTCTCCCCCTGCTCATACTGATTGTTAATTAAACTCGGTTTCTTAATTCTAACATCAAGTTCTGCTCATTTTTATCCTCATGTGTGTCTGCAGTCCAGCCTGGCCTTTCTTCTCCCCACTTTTACAAGCAGGCCATGCAACCTAACCGACCTGAAAGCTTTCTCTTGAGAGCAACCATGCGTGATGAAATGAAAAAGGGTAAGTGAGATGAAAGTAAATTTTGCATTGTTCAGTGGACCACAGGAAATAGTGTCATTAACACTGATTGTCATGCAATTCAGATTCAGATTCAGTTTATTGTCATTTAGAAACCAGAAATGCAATGCAGTTAAAAAATGAGACAACGTTCCTCCAGAATGATATCACAAAAGCACATGACAAAACAGACGACACCAGAAAATCCACATAACGTTTGGCAATCCCCAATCCTGAGTCCAGAGAGGCTGCTGCGTATTAATATCACGCTACCATCTTAGCGCGTTCCCCAGAAAGGAGCTCCAATCCCATCAGACAAAAAAAGACCAAAAACTAAAGCTACAAGACCTGCACAAAACCACATAGTTACAACAGTGCAAACAATAGCAGAATTGATAAAAAACAGACCATAGGCACAGTAAAAATAGTCCAAAGATGTTAAAAGACTGTAAGTTCAAAAGAAACCACCACACAGTTTCCACAAGTCCTCAGGGTCCCGATAGATTCATCATCCCACGCAGGCAGCAGAAGGGAATACCCCCGCTATGGACTTCCACGGCGCCGCCCAACTCAGCCTCACAGACGCAGCACGCAATGAAAGCTCCGTCAAACCCAACCTCGCAGACACAGCACACAGTGAAAGTGCTCCGACTGCAGCGGACTCCGAGTCCGTCGAACCTCCAAGCCTCCGACCACCCCTCCTGCACAGTTCCTCCGAGCACCATCCTCTGCCGAGCGTATTAAGATGCCCCTGCCAGCGGCCATCAGCAACGCGACCCTGAGGACTGGGTGCTTGTTCTTCCCAGCAGAGACCTGGACCTCACAGCAGCAGCAGCAACGAAGAAGGTCTTCCTGGAGATTTCCAGATGTTCCTCCATGCTCCCACGTCCGTTTTTTATCCGATTATGATTGTGCACGGCACCCCACTTAACAAATAACAGATAATCAGCTCCTTGTTTCTCTCCAAATGTGCAATATTTCTGTAAACAGTAGGTGACATACATCAGCAGAAAATGATACTTAGTTTTCTTATACATTCAAAGAATATGAATGCCCTGGGCTGCATCAGTATTTTTTGTCCATCCTAATTGCCCTTGAGAATGTGGTGGTGAGCAGCCTTCTTGTACCGCTGCAGGCCTATGGGTGTGGGTGTATGCACAATTCTGTTAGCAAAGGAGTTCCAGGATTTTGATCCAGTGGCAATAAAGGAACAGATAAGTTTCTAAGTCAGGACAATTTGTGACTTGGAGCAACTTCTGATTGGTAGTGTTCCCATGCTTTCACTGTCCTTATTCTTTGAATTTGTAGAGGTCATGGGTTTGAAAGGTGCACGCTAAGTTATCTTTGTGCAGTAAAACTTGTAAATGGTACATTGTACTGCTGCAGAGTGAGTGGATGGTTCTGGTTGGGATTTCTGTCAAGCCAGTTACCATGTCTTGTATGATGTTAAGCCAGTATGTGGCTGAGAAGATACACTCTGTCACATTGTGCACTACTGCATTATCTGAGGATTCACAAATAGTGCTGAACGTTATGCAAAAGGCAAGTATCCCTCCTTCTGACTTAACTGTTGAAGGAAAGGTCATTGATGAAATAGCTGAAGATGGTTGGGCCTAGGACACTACCCTGAGGAATTGCTGAGATTTGCTAAGAACATTTAGTAAACATGAGAATAAAGGAGTTCAGGAAATTACATGATAAAATCAAATACAAATGTCGATCATACATTGAAATACGCCTTGGGAGAAAATTCTTGAATTAGGGATAGATATTGATTCCTGCTTTCACAAAGTTTTTTTTCTTCTTTGCTGCTTCATGTGTAAATAACAAGCACTTAACATTTAGCTGTCCCTGCATTACTATAGAGACATCATTGACAAATATACTTTGGGTTGCATTGGAAGCAGATCAGAAATTTTTTAAATCTCTGCTTCCTGTCAAGATGTTCTTGGCACAACTTTCATCATAGCTACAAATATCTCCTTTATTCAAAATCAGAATCTGGCTTATTATTACTGACATATATTGTGAAATTTGTTGTTTTGTGGCTGCAGTGTAGTACTTAAAAGATTCCAAAGTTAATAATAAATATGCAAGAAATAAATAAATAGTGAGGTGATGTTCATGGATTCATGGACCATTCAGAAATCTGATGGAGGAATGGAAGAAGCTGTTTCTAAAAAGTTGAGTATTCGTCTTCAAGCTTCTGTATCTCCTCCCTGATGGCAGTAACAAGAAGAGGGCATGGCCTAGATGGTATGGGTCTTTAATGATGAATGCCTCCTTCTCTCTTCATTTGCTTGAACATATCTCTGAATAACCTGGGATTTTTCTTCATTGAGATCTGTACTGAAATGCAAAATATGTTGCAGTCTTGCATTAAAAATGTCAGTTTAGACTCCTCAAAATTTTAGAATTGAAGTTTCTAGATTACATAGTTGTAGATTCTTTTTCTCATCATTGGGTTGTTCCTATTGATGCCAGATTAAAATATCAAATGGTTCAGGCTTTCATATAAACAATGGTTGTCTGGTTTAAATTGAGATGTAGCAATTGAGGAGAAGTCTGACAATTCAGTGCCTATCAGAGAAAACAAAAAGTTGAAGAGAAGGATGATCAAGTTGTATATCAATTTCTTATTTTATTGTTACTTCCATTATCCTTTTGTTCACTGTAATGCAGGACAATGTATTTAGCCCCGGATTAATTTTTAGTACCTTGTTCATGATGCCTTAAGTGGCTATCACATCTTTAAAAAGAGTTACAATGTATCTGAGGGCTACAAATTATTTAACCCCATTGAATTTACAAAGGGATTTCATCAACAAATATGTGTTGGATACTTGATACGAATGTCAAGCAGCAATGTCCCCGTGGTAATTTCTTATGCACAATTGACCTTTTTTTCTAGATGGGAACTTTTCTGCTTTGTCCTCTGTAAACTCTGGCCAGGATTCTGAAATCCCGATGATGCTGCAGAACCAAAAACAATATGAGGATGAACAGAGAGCGGTTCAGCAACTAAGGAAGGTAATCAATCGTACAATTGTCCACAGTTGAAGCATCACTGCACTGGCCTGCAGTAAACAAGTCCACAGAAAAATTATCTAATGATAGATTGTGGAACATACTAATGAATTCATGATGGAATGATTTTGAATGGTATTTATGTAAATAAATGCAAGGAAGATGCCTGTGCTTTTTTTTCAAATCCCCTCAGACTGCCAAAAGTCTGGAACATTAATGTGCTCCTGGAATAAAGTTTAGAGATTTGTTGACACCTGCCAGTCATAAACCACATAAACTACCCACTAACCAACCCCACAACACCCCCACCACCAACACTTTATTATTTTCTGTCAGAGTAACCATACGTACAGACACTCCTGTACCTAGTGTCACTTTACGTACATACGATCAATCTATGTATATAAGCTATCATAAGTTTATTGTGTTATTTTATTATTTTAGAACTCATAGAAAAAGGGTGCTGCAGCATAGATATAGGCCTGTATTTATCTGCCTAGTCTCAACAACCTGTACCTGGACCATAGCCCTTCACACACCTCCCTTCCATGTACTTATCCTAATTTGTCTTAAATGTTGAAATCCAACCCATATCCACCACTGGCAATGGCAGCTTGTTCTACACTCTCACTAACCACTGAGTGAAGAAGTTCCCTGTCATGTTCCCCTTAAACATTTCACCTTTCACCCTTAATCCATAACCTGTAGTTGTAGTCTCACCCAACCTCAGAAGAAAATGTCTGGTTGCACTTACCCCATCTATACCCCTCATAATTTTTTATACCTCTATCAAATCTCCATTCTGGGGAATAAAGTTGTAACCTATTTAATCTTCCCCTATACTCAGATCTTCAATTCCCGGCAACATCTGTGTAAATTTTCTTTGCACTCTTTCAATTTTATTTATATCTTTTCTGTAGGTAGATTATTGTGTTGTTTATCTTATTGTGTATTATTTTGTGCTGCTTTGGAACCAGAGTAACAATTATGTTATCCTGCTTTACACTTGTGTACTGAAATGGCATTAAATAATATTGAATCTTGAACAAGCCTTTCTGCTTGACTTATGCACTAATCGTTTACACCAATCCCAGTTTTTCTCCCCAAGTTCCTATTATCTCTTTTATATTCTTCCTATCACCTATACATTAAAGTCAATTTACAATACCCAATCAGCCTCCAAACCTGCACATCACTGGTATATGGGAGGAAACCAGGGCACCCAGAGGCAATCATGGGGAAAACATACAAACTCAATATAGATGGAAGCAAGGTCAGGTTTGAGGCTGGGTTTCTGGAGTTGTGAGGTAACAGCTATATTAGCTGCACCACCCTCCACCTCCACAACATGAGACTCTCTAGTCTAAATGCAGGTCCATACCTCCTCGTATCTCCATACCTCATGACTCTTGACTGTCTTCTGAAATAGGTTAACAAGCTAAAAAGTTAATGCAACTGGCACTACCAGCAATTCCCAAGTGCTGTGCATGAATAGAAAGGGGAAAAAAAACACATTAATCTGTTGAAATTTGTGCTTGTCAAGTTAGGGAAATAAAATCTACCACTTTGATCACCTAGTTCTGGTGTCCCACAGTAAAGTATTTAAATGAGTCTTTTCATTTCTGACATCAAAAACGGGGATGGTGCCGGAGGATTGGCGTATTGCTCATGTGGTTCCATTGTTTAAAAAGGGTTCTAAGAGTAAACCTAGCATTATAGGCCTGTCAGTTTGATGTCAGTGGTGGGTAAATTAATGGAAAGTATTCTTAGAGATGGTATATATAATTATCTGGATAGACAGGGTCTGATTAGGAACAGTCAGCATGGATTTGTGCATGGGTCATGTTTGACAAATCTTATTGAATTTTTTGAAGACGTTACAAGGAAAGTTGACAAGGGTAAAGCAGTGGGTGTTGTCTATATGGTCTTCAGTAAGGCCTTTGACAAGGTTCCACAAAGAAGGTTAGTTAGGAAGGTTCAATTGTTAGGTATTAATACTGAAGTAGTAAAATGGATTCAACAGTGGCTGGATGGAAGATGCCAGAGAGTAATGGTGGATAACTGTTTGTCAGGTTGGAGGCTGGTGACGAGTGGTATGCCTCAGGGATCTGTACTGGGTCCAATGTTGTTTGTCATATACATTAATGATCTGGATGATGGGGTGGTAAATTGGATTAGTAAGTATGCAGATGATACTAAGGTAGGTGACGTTGTGGATAATGAAGTAGGTTTTCAAAGCTTGCAGAGAGATTTAGGCCAGTTAGAAGAGTGGGCTGAACGATGGCAGATGGAGTTTAATGCTGATAAGTGTGAGGTGCTACATTTTGGTAGGAATAATCCAAATAGGACATACGTGGTAAATGGTAGGGCATTGAAGAATGCAGTAGAACAGAGTGATCTAGGAATAATGGTGCATAGTTCTCTGAAGGTGGAATCTTATGTGGATAGGGTGGATAGGCTTCAGATCCCTCCAGACTAATAGGCACTGGAGAAGTTTTTTCCCTACTGCAGTCACTTTGCTGAACAGTTAACTGTCGGCTAACTATTACTTGGATTGCACTACTTGTATGTATAATCTATATTTTCATTTATATTTATCATTATTATTGTTATGAGCAGAGAGACATCTGCCAGAAGTAAATTCCTTGTATGTGCACAGGTACTTGGCGATTAAAGTCTGATTCTGAAGAAAGCTTTTGGTATGCTTTATAAATCAGAGCATTGAGTATAGGAGTTGGGCTGTAATGTTAAAGTTGTACAAGGCATTGGTAAGGCTGAATTTGGAGTATTGTGTACAGTTCTGGTTCAAATTATAGGAAAGCTGTCAAAAAAATAGAGAGAGTACAGAGAAGATTTACTAGAATGTTACCTGGGTTTCAGCACCTAAGTTACAGGGAAAGGTTGAACAAGTTAGGACTTTATTCTTTGGAGCGTAGAAGGTTGAGGGGGGACTTGATAGAGGTATTTAAAATTATGAGGGGGATGGATAGAGTTGACGTGGATAGGCTTTTTCCATTGAGAGTAGGGGAGATTCAAACAAGGGGACGTGAGTTGAGAGTTAGGGGGCAAAAGTTTAAGGGTAACACGAGGGGGAATTTCTTTACTCAGAGAGTGGTAGCTGTGTGGAATGAGCTTCCAGTAGAAGGGGTAGAGGCAGGTTCGGTATTGTCATTTAAAGTAAAATTGGATAGGTATATGGACAGGAAAGGAATGGAGGGTTATGGGCTGAGTGCGGGTCAGCGGTACTAGAGTAAGCGTTCAGCACGGACTAGAAGGGCCGAGATGGCTTGTTTCCATGCTGTAATTGTTATGTGGTTATACCAACCATTTTTAAGTAAACTACCATCTTAACTACCACATTAATCTGCTTTTATCTTGTGTTAATATATCCATTAGGAATAGGGCCATATTTATTATTACAAAATGTTTTAGCTATCAGATGGTAAAATGAAATTACTTTATTTGAATTTAAGTTGCAGAACTAAAATTCAAGTGTATCACTTAATCCTCTGCATCACTGTTTATAAAATGTATTTGCTAAACAATTAACCATTATAGATTTTTCACTGATTTATTTTTCAGAACATTGAATCACGGTTAAAGGTTTCACTCCCAAGTGATCTTGGAACAGCACTTACAGATGGTGTTGTCCTCTGTCATCTGGCTAATCATGTGAGACCACGGTCAGTCCCTAGTATCCATGTCCCATCTCCAGCAGTGGTGAGTATTCTGAAGTGTAATTCCATCAGCTGCATCCTCAACAGCAATTGACAGAGTGTCAGTTTTCACTTGCAGGCTTAGGCATCCTTGCCATCACCATTGGCAAATGCAATGTTAGCTTTCATTTCAAGAGGACTGCAATATAAAAGCAAGGATGTAATGTTGAAACTTTATAAAGCATTGATGAGGCCTGGTTTGGGCCTCTTATTTTAGAAAGGATGTGCTGAAACTGGAGAGGGTTCCAAGGAAGTTAACAAAAATTATTCCAGGATTGAATGGCTTGTCATAGGAAGAGCATCTGATGGCTCTGGGCAGAAGAATGAGAGGTGACTTCATTGAAACCTAATAAATGGTGAAAGGCCTTGATAGAATGGATATAGAGAGGATATGTCCTATGGTGGGAGAGTCTTTAAGACCAGAAGACAGCCTGAGAATAGAGAGGTGTCCTCTTAGAACGGAGATGAGGAGAAATTTAATTTGCCAGAGGGCAGTGAATCTGTGGAATTCTTTGCCACAGGCAGCTGTGGAGGCCAAGTCGTTAAGTATATTTAACATACAGGTTGATAGATTCTTGATTGGTCAGGGCATGAAGGGATATGGGGATGAGGTAGGAGATTGAGGCTGAGAGGAAAATTGGATCAGCCATGATTAAATGGCGAGCAGATTTAATGGGCCAAAAGGCCTATATCTTATAGTCTTACGGTTTTATCTTGACCCCTCCATTGACCTCTTGTCCAGCAGTCAGTAATGCATGAGTAGAAAAATCCTCCAGCTAAATACTATGAAGATAGAAACTAATGGTCTTAGCTCTCTGTATCTTACTCTGTACAGTACCTTCAAAGCAACTCTTTCCCTTGTAACTTCCTGGGACTGAACTAGGTAGTTTTGTTATCATAATGATACTTAATCCTATGATTTATTAATATGAGAATACCCTATTGTCCACATATTTTACCTCCTTAAACTTGCACTGTCCCAACATCTCAACTGCTGCAAAAAAAAAACTTTCATCAGAGAATTGTGGAACCAGGTGCTTATGGCTCACTTCATCCTCCATGTGTGCTAATCCTATTTACCTGCATTAGCCCCATATACAGCACTTCACCTTTGCTATCCAGATACCTATTTGAATGCCTTTTAAGCTGTATAACTGTATCTGCCTCTACTACCTCCTCTGGTTCAGTTCATATATTCACCACCCTCAGTTTGATAAGCTTACCCCTCAAATCTCATATATTTCTCACCTCTAGTTTTGGACTGCCCTCAATTACATAAACCACTATAACCCTGTATCCTGTATTCCAAGTGAAAGTAGGCCCATCTAATCCAATTTCTCTTAATGCCTCATCTCTCCATTCCAGGCAATATTCTGGTAAATCTCTTCTACGCTCTCTGCATTGCTACCCTGACCTTCATGAACTATGGTGAACAGAAGCGTACATCTGTCTAACACTGTCTAACCAATGTTCTGCAACACGCTATCCCAACTCTTATATTCGGTGCCTCAGCCTGTGAAGGCAAGCAAACCGATTGGGTTTTTCCACAACCCTATCCACTTATGTCGCCATTTTCAGGGAGCTCCGGGCATGCACCTCAAGATTTCCCTGTGCATCGACTCACCTTATATCCATATAACCATAAAACGATTACAGCATGGAAACAAACCATCTCGTCTGTGCCGAATGCTTACTTTCACGTAGTCCCACTGACCCACACTCAGCCCATAACCCTCCATTCCTTTCCTGTCCATATACGTATCCAATTTTACTTTAAATGACAATACCGAACCTCTACCACTTCCACTGAAAGCTCGTTCCACACAACTACCACACCTCTGAATAAAGAAATTCCCCCTTGTGTTACCCCTAAGCTTTTGCCCCCTCTCAACTCATGTCCTCTTGTTTGAATCTCCCCTACTCTCAATGGAAAAAGCCTGTCCACGTCAACTCTGTCTATCCCCCTCATAATTTTAAATACCTCTATCAAGTCCCCCCTCAAACTTCTACGCTCCAAAGAATAAAGACCTAACTTGTTCAACCTTTCCCTGTAACTTAGGTGCCGAAACCCAGGTAACATTCTATAAATCTTCTCTGTACTCTCTCTGTCCCTGCTATTTACTCTATATGTTTTACCTGAATGTGACCTCCCAATGTACATTACCACAGACTTTCCAGTTGATGTAAATCCCACTATAATCAGCCCCTTTGTTATATCTAATCGTCTATTCTAATGCATTCCAAGCCATTTCCATTATTCTACTGTCTGGCTGTTTTGATTAAAACTATTGTCTCATTGTAGACCATTCATCGCCCTACATTGGCACACAGTTAAAGTCTTACTTTCAAAATTCTTTTCAATGTTTTCAAATTCACCCTTGATCTTACTCATCTAGAGTTTTGTAACCT
Organism: Hypanus sabinus; assembly: GCF_030144855.1. Classification (NCBI taxonomy): domain Eukaryota; kingdom Metazoa; phylum Chordata; class Chondrichthyes; order Myliobatiformes; family Dasyatidae; genus Hypanus; species Hypanus sabinus. The sequence goes on from NC_082707.1 coordinate 39,619,934, forward strand.
TGTTTATTCTCGTAATCCTCTAATTATCCAATTTCTGGCCTCTTGATCATCTCCAGGTTTAATTGTTTTACTACTGGCAGATCTGCAGTCAGCTGGGAAAGCTCTCAGCTGTTGAATTGCATATTTAAGGCACTTCTTAAAATCAATTTAGTCTTTTTTGTGTTTTGCTCTGATGTCTCTTATGTGACACACAAACTGCTAGAGGAGCTCAGCAGGCCAGTCAGCACCAATGGAAAACAGTAAATAGTCAAATTTTAATGCCGAGACTCTTCATTAGGACTGGGGGAAAAGCTGAGAAGTCAGAGCAAGAGGGTGGGGGAGGGGAGGAATAAGTACAAGGTGGTAGGTGACAGGTGAGACCAGGAGGGTGAAGTAAGGAGTTGGGAAGTTGATAGGTGAAAGAGATAAAGGGCTGGAGAAGGGGGAATTTTGATGAGAGGGTAAAAGACATTGGAAGAGAGGGAAGAGGAGGAGTACCAGAGGGAGATCATGGGCAAGTAAAAAGATAAGGTGTGAGAGGGAAACGGAAATGGGAGAATGGTGAAGAGGGTGGGGCAATTACCAGAAAACAACATTCATGCCATCCAGTTGGAGGCTACCCAGAAGAAACATACTGTGTTGCTCCTACAACCTGAGTGTGGCCTCATTGCGACAGTAGAGGAGGCCATGGACTGATGGATGGGACTGGGAAGTGGAATTGAAATGGGTGCCATCAGGAGATCCTGCTTTTTCTGGCAGATGCAGCGTAGGTGCTCAGCAAAGCATTTTTCCAACCTACGTCGGGTCTGACCAATATGCAAAAGGCCACGCTGGGCAGCTGGCGCAGCAGATATAGTAGATGACTCCAACAGACCCACAGATGAAGTGCCGCCTCACCTGGAAGGACTGTTTGGGGCCCTGAATGGTCATGAGGGAGGAGGTGTAGTGCTTGTTCCACTTGCAGTGGGGAGGGACGGGAGCGACTTCCTGAGGAGACAGAGGTCCTTTAACATCTGCCAAACAATGCTGAGGATGTTCTACGAGTCATGTTTGCTGTTGTGTGCTGGGGCAGCAGGCTGAGGGTAGCAGACACCAACAGAATCAACAAACTCATTCGTAAGGCCGGTGATGTTGTGGGGGTGGAACTGGACTCTCTGACGGTGGTGTCTGAAAAGAGGATGCTGTCCAAGTTGCATGCCATCTTGGGCAATGTCTCCCATCCACTCCATAATGTACTGGTTAGGCTTCAGCCAGGGACTCATTCCACCGAGATGCAACACTGAGCATCGTAGGAAGTCATTCCTGCCTGTGGCCATCAAACTTTACAACTCCTCCCTTGGAGTGTCAGACACCCTGAGCCAATAGGCTGATTTCCACTGGGAAAACTTTACTCATTATTATTTAATTATTTATGGTTTTATATTGCTATATTTCTACACTATCCTTGGTTGGTGCAACTGTAACGAAACCCAATTTCCCTCATGATCAATAAAGTATGTCTGTCTGAGCCACGTTGGAAGTGATCCACACAGAAAGCGAGAAGTGTGGGGGGTGTGGGTGGGAAAGATGTGTTTAGTGGTGGGTTCCCATTGGAGATGGCGGAAGTTACAGACAAAGTTACAGAAGCTAGACACAATGTCCAATTTTGTTCATAATTGGACAATTATGTAATTGTCTGTAATACCTTGGAACATTATGCCATGTTAAAAGCAATGTAAAATATGTATTACTATTGTTGTTATTCCTCCATGAGAGTAAGAATTATGTACTAGTTACATCCAGTTGGTGGTGATACTAAAAGGTTTTATTGCCACAAAAAAGCTGTTGTGCTCATAAAACTTGCATTTTCAAATTCCAGTTCTAATTTCATCAGTTGCCTTGTCTTTGATTCTGATAATTGAACACAAAGTAGTAGTTGAACATGACTTCTCATGATTTAGTATAAACACCACAAAATTTTAGTTACTTAATGTCCATGGAAGGTAGAAATAGGCAGGTTGGACAAGTGTATTCTAATGATCAAGTTTAGAGGTAACAAAGGTACAGGATAAGTATTCTAACCACCAAGCTGGAACATATGGGAAGTGGAAATTCATTTTCATAAATATGCAATAAATGTATAAATTAATACATTTAAAACTCTTCTGGGTTGACTTCAGTTACCAGAAAAAGACAATGGAGTAACAAGTTAGGGAACTGAGCTTTTTGCAGGGACTAAAGAAAATTATTTTGGTCATCTCATTATTTGGTTGGAGTATATATCTCATTTAATGTAAATGGTGTAATAGGAGTCTGACAAATTTGAAGGCAGTAAAGGGAATAGATGGCAGACTTGACTGTAAAGGTACATTATACTAAACCAGGAAGATCAGGGATTGCAGACTGTTTGGTCTAAACTGTTGTCTGAAAATCAGTCAGATGGAGGGAACTCTCGAGTTAAACTTCGGCATTGTGGACAAGGTGACCTCCAGTGTAGGAAGGCAGATTTGTTGTGTGATCAAATAGGAAATGCTTAAATAATTTGCTGAATGGTTCATTGTGTGTGAAATTTCAACAAGTTAGGGAGAGCCGAGTAGAATTCCAGATGGTTTTTATAGCAACTTCACTGTAGCTAATTAATTCGGGGCAGTATGGTATGGGGGACGGTGGGGATGTAGCAGCATGTTAGCATTATGATTAGCATAACGCTTTGCAGCACCAACAGTCAGGGTTCAATATTCACCACTGTCTGTAAGGAGTTTGTACATTTTCCCCGTAACTACATGGATTTCCTCCTTATTGGTGCTCTGGTTTCTTCTCACATACATTCCAAAGACATTTGGGTAACGAGTTGTGAGCATGCTGTGATTGTGCCAGAAGCATGGCAATATTTGTGGGATACCTCCAGCACATCCTCAGACTGCATTGGTCGTTGACACAAACAACACAGTTCACTGTTGGTTTTGATGCTTCGATATATATGTGATAAATAAAATTAATTTTTAATCTTTCTTCTGTGGTGCAAATATTGTTTGCCGCTTATCAGCCCATTTTTGATTGTTATTTAGATCTTATTGTGTGCTGGCTTGAACTGCTTCATTTATTGAGGAGATGTTTGTGCAATCATCAGTAAAAGTTCTTAGTTGGAACCTTCTGATGGAGTAAAGTCATTGATGATTTAGCTAAAGATGGTTGGGCCAATGACACTTAACATGAGGAACCCCTGTGTTGATGCCCTGATGCTGGGTCAATGGATCTCCCCTAACTACAGTTGCTTTATTTTGTGTGAGGTGTGAATCCACCCAATAGAGTGTATTTCTTTTTCTTGCTCTATGACTTCAATTTAATCATGGTAAAATGTTGCCTTGATGTCAAAGGCAGTCACCAATAGAATTCATCTGCTTGGTGTTGCCACATGCATCTGTGGAGGCCAGGTCATTGGGTGTATTTGAGGCAGAGATTGATAGATTCTTGATGAGACATGGCATCGAAGGTATGGGGAATGGGACTAAAGGGGAGATTGGATCAGCTCATGATGAAATGGCGGAGCAGACTCGATGGGCCGAATGGCTCATTTCTGCTCCTTTGTCTTATGGAGAAGACCAGGAACTGGGGTTGAAGAGGAGAAAAAAAGGATCAGCCATGATGAAATGGCAGAGCAGACTCGATGGGCCAAATGGCCTAATTCTGCTCCTATGTCTTATGGTCTTATGTTGGGATTAAGTTTGTGATGAGGTCTGGAACCAATAGTTCTGGCAAAACCCAGTTTGAGCAAGAGTGAGCAGGTTATTGGTGAGTAAGTATTATCTAATAGCCCTGTTGCTGACACCTTTCATCACTTTGCTGGTGAATGAGGTTAGACTAATTATGTAGTAGTTAGCCGTGTTAGACTTATAACTGTTTTTTGGAAACAGGTAGATTCCAGTATTGCAAATATACTAAAATAGCTTGGCTAGAGATAACACCAGTTTTGGAATGTAGTTGGCATGCGGTCTGCTCCAGTGGCCTTTGCTGTACAAAGCCACTTTTGATATTACATGGAGTACATCAAGTTGACTGCTTTCTGTGATTCTGAAGATCTCTTGAGAAAATTATGGTGGCATTGTGCTTGCTCACTGCATCCTTAAATGATTATTTGATGTCCTGTCATTGTTTAACGATTTGCATTTTAGTGTAAACTTCAATCTAACCTTTTTATAACTGCTGAAGTACAGAGATTTCCTAAAAATGGACTGAAGTAACACACACAAAACTCAGTAAGTCAGTCAGCATCCATGGAAATTAACAGTCAATGTTTCAGGCCAAGACACTTCTTCAAGACTGGAAAGGAAGGGGAGGATGATAGCAGAATAAAAAAGTTGGGAGGAGTGGAAGGAGGACTAGCTAGAAGGTGATAGGTGAAGTCAGGTGGGTGGGGAAGGTCAAGGGCTGCAGAAGAAGGAATCTGATAGCAGAGAAGAGTGGATCGTGGGAGAAAGGGGAAGAAGGAAGGGTAGCAGTGGAGGTGACAGGCAGGTGAGAAGTGGTAAAAGGCCAGAGTGGAGAATAGAAGAAAGGGGAAGGGAAAAAGTTACTGAAAGAGGAAATCGATGTTTGTGACATCAGGCTGGAGGCTACCTAGACAGAATATGAGGCATTGCTCCTGCACCCTGAGAATGGCCTCATTGTGGCAAAAGAGAAGGCTGTGGACTGGCATGTCAGAAGTATTGAAGCGCTGAGGCAGCATTTAAAGCCTCAGCAGTTTCAGTTCAAACTAAACTTTCTCTTTATGTATAACTGCATGGGGTAATTAAATATAAACATAAGTTCTATAAATATCCTATGTGCCTCTTTTTTCAATCCATCACCTCCTGTTGTATTATCCAACATTTTCCTATAATATCTCCCATAGACTGAACTTTGACTTCAGTTTACTAGCTTGTTCAACTTCTGGTTACAGCCCAAACTTACAATGGCAAAATGCAGACGAAATGTGGAGAACTTCTTAGAGGCATGTAAGAAAATTGGTGTACCACAGGTACGTGCACTTGTTTTGAGGTTATATGAAGTCTACGTCAAACCTAGATTCTGTGCCTCTACATGGTTCATTCTGCTGTTTTTATTGACATCTAACATTATTGATGCAATAATTGACAAATCAGTCATCACTGACCAGTCACATATTTAGAAAAAAAATCAGAAACAAACACCATTATTGTGATTATTGCTTATTTCCCTCTTTATTTCTCTTTCAATTTTCTCTCTTTCCCATTTCATCAGTCATTACCAAGTACTCCAATTCATATTCTTTCTCTTAATGGAGATCTCAACTGAAATCTGTTCAGTTCCAGTGTCTCTTCTCTGTCGAGCAAGCGACCCACTGTCCTGAAAAGTTTTTCTTGCCGCTACAGCCAGCTTCCTATTGTGCATTCTGCAGTTCTTTTTTCACACTCTGACAGTTACACTGCACAAGATTTCAGAGCCATTGTCATTTCTTTGTTTTAAAGTTAACGTTGAATTTTAAATTACCAGAGTGTGGACATGCTCAAGAGAGTTAATTAAACAAATCTGGTTTGATGATACAGTATTCTTGGCCTATTAATGTTGGAATCTCTTTTGAATCTTTTTACAGAGAGAAATTTGATCTAAAGCAATAGAAAATAGAAAATGCAAGACAACATTTCATCATTACTCTCCATCGAATGATGAGTGTTTCCAGCATTTTCTACTTTCACTGTTAATTTCCATTAGTGTCAGCTTCTTCCCCCCACCCCCCCCCCCATGCGTTTAGAGAAGTAAACTTTTTTCCTTAGTTTTATCAGAATTTTGCATGATTCATTAAAAATATAACCTTGGCATTAACTCAGGAACATTTTTAACAGCATGTGATTTTTATAAAATATATATTTAACTATAAGGAATTGCAAAACTGAATTCCAGAACTGATGATGTTATGTATGCTGGATTTAGAGGTACAAATTTACTGAAAACTGTAATATTGTCTTCATGTCACAATTAAAATAATACTTTTTATATTAAAATAAATTTCAAAGATGTGAGACTTCAAAGTATGTGGACTTCCGTCGGTACAACAATAGTGTGTTTTCAGTATCTCCGGTCTCCTGCATGTATAAGTTTTACCTTCTGGGTATATGGGTATATGATTTAATTTTTGTTGGATGACTTGAATCTTTTAGCTGGATTTATACCTGCATGAGCTGGAGAGAAACTATTTTAACTTAACATACTTTGACAATAGACAAGAACAATGTTTCTACATTCTACAATTTATTTGGCGCTGTTTTGGGCATAATATTGAACATTCCTTTCTTTCAAATGTGAGGTTTCTTGGTGCATCTTCAACTAAAAGAGAATACAGCCGGTCAGACAAAAACAATTGCAATAGGTTTCTAAAAGCCATATTTTCTTTGTACAGAGTGTACTGCCAATGATGTCACTATTAATTCCATGAAGTATTTTATCCACAAATATGTAAATTGTCATTGTACCATTTATTGATCATAAACTAACTAGAAGAATACAAAAACCACTATGGATTATTGTGGCAGTACTGTGGCAGATCATTAACAATTGTGTATTTGCAATTCTCAATGGCGAATGCAGTGAACTGTATAATGTCCTTGTGTGAATCATAATTAAAGTAATTTAAGAGCATTTTAAAATTTATCGTAATCAGAAACATTGGTCCCTGCATCCAGGATATTCACAAAGTACAGATATTTATGCTTTCAGATTAAATTCTTGTGCTTCATTGATACAACCTGTTTTCATGTTTTTGTTAAATGTGTTTATCTAATTGAAATTATGTTCCTACATTAGGTTTAACAATAAAAGATCAGAATTACAAGAGACCTGATAATCTTAGCATCAATACAATTAACTGCATTTGAAATGTCAATTAAAGACTCAACTTTCAATTGAGTCTTTAAAATAATTGTTCTCTGATTTCTTATTGAGTATGATTGAAAAGTAAACAGTTACAATGAAAATAATAGTGGTTGTAAATTAAAAGACTTTTATTTGAAAACAAGAGGTAGGGAATCAGTGAAGGTTTGCATTTTTAAACTGGAGGATATAACAGAAAAATACTGTTTTCCCTCCTTTTTTGCACATGCCAGGTCTGCTTTCAAGATGTGTTTAATAACTTCTTTGATAGCTTGCACCTATTCTTTGTAGTAATTGCTATTTAATGCCCAACTCATTCCTCCTCAGAATGCTACCCTTGGAATCAACGTAATACTGCTCTTGTTTCTTCTCATTTTGCTTCTGTGTGAAAATCTAATGAAATTCTATCAAAGCTGTTATGTGTAAAGGTATTTAACTGCTATAACTTCTTATTAAAACATAACATACATAAAAAAATGAAAATATTCTAAATAACATGTTCTTTCCAAAGATAAATAGCTCCTGAGTTTAATAAGCAAATGGGAACAACAAAACCAATCTTATTACATTTATTGCCTAGTGAAATACTTCCTTTGTGCCTCTATTATCCAAACAATATTTTCCACAGTGGAATTCTTGTGTTACATTTTGCAATATTTATTTTTACATGAACTGAAATCAGAGATAAACATTCCAGCTCCAATCTAGCAATTACATGGTACAGTGCAACCTAGCCTGACAACAAACTGTTCCAGCAGTTACAATTGAAACTGTTAGTACAGCTACAGATGTGGTTGGCTTAGCATTTCATCAAAATTTAAATTTTGTTATAAGAATATAGTTAAAGAAAGCAGCAATAAACTGTTGCTCCAACTTCTACGACAATACAGTCAGTCTTTGTAAACAGAAGTTACATCAAATGAAAATATTTGTTCTAATAGATTCACAGACAAATCCATGAATCTTAGGAAATGAAAAGGGAATATGTAAAGGTAATGGCTGTTAGTTGAATAAATGTTAGAAATGAATTCAACATTTAAATGAGTTGCTGGCACATTAAAGTTAATTGTAGACTCGTTTATTATGCATGGCTCTAAACTGAGGCAAAAGTAAAAATCTAAATGTTGCATGCTGATTTTCTCGACTAATTTTTCTTTGTCATTTCTCTCCTCACTCACTGAAACATTGGAAGGATGTCCTTTGCTCTTCATCTGATGTGCTCCAAGCCAACTTCCTCACCACTCAAAAGACGGTTGACATGCTACTGACTTTGGGAGCAAGCATAACCAGTCCTGTTCTTGCCCCTCTCTCTGGTGTCCAGCTTGCAGGCTTTGCTCTCTTTTACGTCAATGTTATGCTTCTGCTTTTTGCTCTGTACCATTGGGTCACTGTATTCTAATTAGAAGAGAAGGTATGTGCAAGGGGAAGGATGAGAGAAAGGGAGTCTGTAAGTGAACTGCACTACTGGTTTTGATTGAATAAAGTTCCATAGAAAATGTTTTCTAGTACTTCAAGGTTTTTAATAGAGATCCAATGATTAGATTTCAATAGTTTGGAGAAGAAGCCATTCATAGTGCCTTCAATTCATTTTGCATTTTATGGGTTTTAAGCCAGGTTCTATTTTCTTTTAATCATTTGGTCTTCTCAGCCCACTCTTTGGATGAAACATTCATGCATGCATACACACTCCAAAAAAACTTAAATAATTGTCGTGACTATTTATGATTATCTTGATAATCAGATTAAAATATTTCCAAAATAACAAGACTTGTTTACATACTTTTGGGGCTTGTTCTAAGGGCAGGACTTAATTGGAAAATAGATCAAGTAGTTACAATCAACATTAGTTAGATATTTAGCTCTCTTTTAGTGTTGCCTTTGGATTGCCAGATCTAAAAAGACAGTGCATTAAAATACTCTGTCTTCAAAACAACTCCGTTATTTATTCTATCAAACTGTGATCCATTTGGATTATATTTAAATCAATTATATTTGCATTAAGTTGATAATGCTGACTTTTATAATGCGGTTGAGTGGCTTGTGTAACAGTTTAGTTTGCAGACTATTGATTATCTTCATTTACTGTGAATCTGCACACATACTCATTTAAATGTTTAAGTTAACCATATGTCTATTGTTTCTCTGTCTTCAGTATTACTGTTACAGGGTGTATTAAAGCACAACTATTAAAAGCCATAGCAAGAATAGGTTCAGTAGTAATAATCTGAATTTTCTGGGGGGGCGGGTGGAATAATGATTTCAGAAAAATTATGTAGAACTTTTAATGTATCAATTGTAAATCACCTTGGTCCTGACCCCACAGTTGAACGTCTACCACATTTAAAAATTGTTCAGGAAATGCAGACTGTTTCAGACCAATTTCTGCCTGGTCTCTGAAAATAAATAAAATTCAACATAACATTATGCAACAAAGAATGTAACCAAATTTAATGGAGTAAAGATCGACTCACCTAGGTACATAAAAAATCTTTGTATTTAAATGTTCGCTTGTTGTAACTGAAGAACTTGCTTTTCTCAAGTACAGAAATCTTATCTAGCCTAGTACATCATTAATAGTTTAATTTATATTTGATATTTTTGATTAAGACACTAACATCAAAGAAAAATATTACTGTAACTACCTTCTTTTGCCTTTAATCATGAAACATCAAAGATAATTTATGTTTTATAAGGACTTTTTATATAACACCTTGTCATGCTCAGTTTATAAATAAAATATCGAATTCTTGATCAGCAAAAACAAGTACTTTACGAACAGATAGTGTAACAATCTTCCAGGTAATATTTATGCCTGTTTTCCAAGACAACAGTTAATATTACACAATTTGCAAATTTTTACATCCTCTATTCAGAGAGGTTGACATTTAATGAGAGTTAGTGGTCATTACTACCTGTAATTGGATCACTGAAAATTATTTTGTTGTAGTCAGAATTAGTTATACAAGAGCTGATTCAATCCATTTTCATTTTTCCTATATTAATCACAAGTCTTATTCTTGCATTGTACCAAAGATGAAATCAGTGTAACACATTCAAAGGAGAATGCATAGAAGTGCCACAATTGTTATTTGTTTACAATTCTGCTCAACTCTGAGACCTAAGTTTACAATTGCCAAAGGGGATACAAGCCATCTTAAGGAATAAGTGCCCTTCTCTGAATCTTAACTTTTAGCTTCTTTGCCCTTAGCTGGAGAATGAGTCCATGGTAAGAGTCCACTTCTTATTTTGCCGTGTGCAACTGTAAAGTGATTACTCAATGGGGTGTTCAAACATAATGACCAATCAGTGTAAACTTCTAACTTTTCAGCACTGTATGTATACACCCCTTTCCAGCAGGATAGAAGTCAGGAGTGAGGAATAGTGGGCTTATTTATTTTTTCAATACCCCAATATTTAAGACAAATTTTAACAGTTCTGTTGGTTCTTGATTGATCAACTTGCTTCTCTTCAAGTAAGAACTTAAGCTTAGACTTATATAATCTGCACAGCACAGGAATATATTTTATGACTCAACCAGTGATGGATTTTTAACAGGTAATATTACACAATTAAATTAGTTTTAACAGGTAAACATTACTTTTCATTAATTAAAGCCCAAGATGTTTTGAAAGGTGTTCTGAAGATACAGCACATAATATTCTGTAATAAAAATATAAATTTTCTCAAGATATTAAAAATATTTGAACTTCCTTGATGCTGGAGGATGTAAATAATGTCTCTTTAGTTTGAGAGTTGACTTGTGGTTGTTGAAATAGAAGTCCAAAGTATTCAGTAGTTCAGTCAACACTTACTAGGTCAGAACCAGTGAGAGCTGCTATTGATTTTATGTAATATTGTAAGAAAGAATCTAAATGCCAAATAATAAATTTTCAATTAACTGAAGCAATACCTGATGAAAGAATAGTGTACCTATAATTTCTGTACCCAATAATATTTGCATTTCAAAGAATTTTCCAATTCATATAAAGTTCCAATTTGACGGGAAAAGATTGTTATCAATAAATTTTAAGAATTATTCACGTTTGAAGAGAAAGTTATAGATTCAAATTGCTTATTTCTCACTGAGTAGTTTATTTTGAAAATAGTTGATTTTTAAGACATCATTTCCAAATTTGTTTGAAACCTGGCTTAGTTTTGGTATTAGAAAACTACGTTGGTTTTTTTTTCCCTGATGGGTGATGAATAATAACTTTGCAGTATTTTTCAGTGGACAACCTTGAAAGTTTGGGGTCTGTACCATTATATGTAAAATTCTTTCATGTGTGTTTCCTTGCAGAAAAGCCAGGTAACATTATAACTGAAATTAACTTTACATTATAGCTGAAATTCAACAGGGAAATTGATTTGTTGCCTCTCATTATGTTAAATAGGAATTGGATATATAGATCACTAATGCATTTTTAACCATGCATGTATAGGATGAAAGGTCTACCAATAATAAACTAACCCAATATAATACCTTTTAAAACCTTTTGTCTTTATGCGAACAAAGACGGCATGTAAACAGTATTTAATGTCAAAATTCATTCAACTTTAAGTAGAGTATATTTTTTGCATTAACTTCCATTATCTTTCATAGAGTCAGTACATGAGGTTTGAAAGTAGTGGCTATTGATTGAAGTAGGTTTTAGCAAGTGTTACCACACCATCTTCCCACTTCATTACTACTTGTCTTTTTCCGGTATTCATTTGTGTGCAAATTAATTTGGTGTTATTTCATTTTTCAGGTCTTCCAATTTTTGTTATTTTACACAAGTATATCATTTGTTAATTTTGTTTTTCTCCTTTCCTTTTATTCCCCTCCCTTTCTCTTGTTTTTGATTTTGTTTAGGATCGGTTGTGCCTGCCCCTTCACATTCTAGAAGAGAAAGGACTGGCACAGGTAGCAGTGACTGTAGAAACTCTGCTTGAGCTCGCTCCTACTAAGCAGCACCATTAATCAACTGTCTAGCGACTACAAGTGATGGGCGTCACACCCAGGAAATATTTTGCAGCATTATAAAAAGTATTCCACTTTGGTCTGCATGGTGATCATATTTATCACATTCTCTTTTTTTGGAATCTCAATGATCATTTCCTGCCTTGTTGGCACTAGAAGCCATTTGTTAAACATGACTCTTTTGATCTTTGCATTCTGTTACTTTTATGAAAAGGCAGCACTCCATTTGTTTTTTAGCTTGAATACTATGATCCAAGTGGTTTTCATAGTAGCACTCATTGAGATATCGCAGAGTAGTCCTAACAACAGATTAAGGAACTAAAATAAAAAATAGATTTCCCCTCAACTTGCCTCATGAGTGGCCAAGCAACACATTAGATTTCTTGTTTGTGTCGTGGCCAGTTGGATGGAATTTGATAGGAACAGTCAGGACAGTCCAAGACAAATTAGAAAAAGAAATTCACAGTAAACATTCACACCAGTTTTAGTTTGATTCCAAGTTCTAATTAGGAGTAAGAAATTCACAATAGCAGCAGATCTTCACAAGGTAATAAAATATTTTTATTCAGTGTATCTCTTGTCTGGTAAGAAATTCTAAGGAAATACAAAAGTACATAAATGTCCACTCAGTATTTTTTATAGAAATGGTTTATTTCACCAATAGCTGAACCCCATTAAATACTGTAAAGATTCTTATCAGAGAATGTTTCACGGTGATTTTAGAAATCCATTTCTAGAAACTATGCACTGACTGTACTCAAGTGGATCAGTACAGTATGATTAATTTCTGGTTTTGGTTACAGGGTTTTAGTCGTTATATATTTTGAGGCATACATGGACATGATTATACAAGACATATTAGAATAATAAATTATTCTAATATTAATATTACTTTCTATTGCCTTCAAGTGCATTTATTCTAATCTAACTAAATAGTTTAATAGAGCTTTTATAATTAGTTTTTTATCATTAGATTTTGTTCATAGAGTATACATTTATATTTATGATAAAACAACCACTAAATAATGTCTGGTTGCTCAGCTGTATTTAAGTAATGTAGTGAAATGCACTTTATCATGAAGTAGCATGAACTTCAGTGAGCTTCATGACATCAGTAGGAAACCTGTTTGTAGTGTAGTCTTTCTGCATGACCTTTAGTACCTTCCACTACACGTTTGTACATTTATGTGAGTACTTATCCATCATTTTAAAGTACTAAGTTCACAGTAAATTTATTATCAAGGTACATATATGTTACCTTATACTACCCTGAAATTAATTTTCTTGCAGCTGATTCACAGTAGATCTAAGAACTACAGTAGAATTAATTATAAAAACTACACACAAAGATTGATAAACAGTGGTTTTGACTTGAAAGGCTGTGTGTGTAATAAGTTGTAACTGCTACTTCTCATAGTCTAATCTTTAAAATTAAATTCAATCCTTGCAGTAATAGTAAACGTAAAATTTTCAAACTCTGATTATGAGGAAGATATCCTATATTTCATCCTCAAACAGTAAGTGCTCACACCAACTTTTTGTTATCTATCAAAGTGGCTAATAATACATTTTTATGCCACTTAAACTTGGGGCTGTTCTTAAGTGTAGCAAAGCACGAAAATAGAAGGGAGTTCTTTTTTTTAATCATTTATGACCTGAACAGATGGAGTTTTGCCTGCACTTCCCTTTTCACAAATAACCACATTTCATGTTTTCTTGTTTTTAATATTAGACAGTTCACACTCTGTTCAAGTACAGATTTGCTTTAAATTATGTTTTGATTTTAAGCTATACAATATGATTTTATTACCAAAGCTAATCTCTTTGTACCGTCTTTTTCATTGTCATTATTTCAAATTTGCTAACTGGTGTCTGATTGACTTAGTAAAACCCATTGGCTCTCTGAAAATTACTTGGCCTAAATTGGAAACAGTTGAGGTGCAGATTAACATTGTTCACATTAGTTGTGAAGTGAATTCAGCACAACAAATCCACTTCACATGACGTAATCTTTGTCAGCCATACTTTTTGTGTCTGCAGACTTGCTGGACAGAAAAGTACATAATATTCATATAATTTTGAAATATTTGAATAGTATTGTTTTGGGGCAATAGCCATTTGTGTGTCTGATAACAAAACAGAAATAATATATTTAAGAACTGACTCATTTTCACTTTTTAAAAAATTTGATAAGAGAATAAGAAGGATAAGTAAAAAAAACTGGGGTGAAAATGTATTATAATATTAGTCTTTAATAATTGCCCATCATGGGAAAATTTTAGATAGGAATCATTTGATTTCAATAAATTTAAGACACTGGGATTGGGAAAAGGAGGTAGTTCTGATAGGACTGGGTGCAGTGAGTGAGGATTAATTTTGATAAGGAGACAATATTTTGCACATTTAAAAATAATTGGCAGCATTGTGCTTTTGGAAAGCGACGCTGCTGCAACAAAACTATAAATGCTGTCAGTAATAAGCTTCTAACCAGTAAAAGCACACAAATCTAAGCAACCATTAGTAAATAAATCAATCGTATACTTTGGTTTCAACAATTCGATATTGTTCTTCTATTTTCAATGTTCAAAGTAAACTTATTATCAGAGTACATATATATGTCACCATATACTTCCATGAGATTCAATTTCTCATTCCTTGAGTTAACCTGGCTTGTAAGAAGTGCAATAGTACTGATTTAAGAGGGCATCTTTTTTTAAAACATTTTCCCATTTATGTGCAGTGATGACTTTAAAACACTTTTGTACTGACTAGAATTTTCAGAAGATCATTGTACAAAAATGTATTCATCAAACAAATTTGAGAATGCATATTGGCTTGGATCATAACCCAGCATAGTGTGTTTGACTGCAGAGTATTTCATCAGTGCAGCTCATTGACTTGAAAAGTTTACTGCTTCTCTCCAAAACTGTTACCAGACCTGCTGAACATTTCCAGCATCTGCATTTTCAATTCCAATTTCCAGTATCCTGAGTATTTGCTGTTTGTGATCTTGTCTATTTGTCATTCTGTTTTTGTTTGGAGCATCAACATGTTTAAAAGGCGTTCACGTAATGGAGATTATGAACATTTCAAATGATTAGTAATAATATGAAAATAAAGGTATGACTATATCTGACTGCATAATACTGCATTGCAGATTAAGTTGATTTGTTCTCAATATTGCACTATCATTAAATGAATCATATAGGATTCTTAATAGACTACTTAATTGTAACCCTGTTTCTAAGTAAATCTACTTATACCTTGTTGCTCACCTTTACAAGAGGCAATCATAAAAATTCTTAAAACATTTGAATATCTTCTTGTGCTTTTTCTGTGTATTGACAAATATTAGACTGTTCTAAATCTAATTCAGTACTGAATTTTATAGGATGCAATTTTTCTACATTTCTTTGATCTTTTTGTGGCACTTACTGGAAATAATGGAATATCTAATTCACTTGTATTCAGCAGGGATGTAATGTTAAGTCACTGACCTATGAATCAGGCTTGGAACCACTTTTATGCCAGGAGTAAACTGAGATGTATCAAGTAATGTTTTTGCTGGACCATTGGAAATTGACTGAAACTGACAAATATTGGAACAAATAATTTCCAAAGAAGTTGACTGTACTTCCCAACTAGTTGGAACGAGTACCTAAATGTCTGTGATTAACATACGTGGAAGAGTTTTTGCTTTTCATTTGTAGATTGTTGTAAATACTTCTGTAGCTGCTCAGTTATGATTATTTGTACACAAATTTGGATGTCTTTATGTTCATATTCTTTTTTAAATGTGACATTTTGTCTGCTGAGAGCATCTAGATCTGTCACTTGTGTTCTTACAGCCACAGAGACTTGATGTGTATTGTTCAATTATTTCCCAGAGTGGACCTACTAAAAACATGGTGGCCTTGGCTCTAAATATATTGTATAGATAACTGTTATGTAAAAAGGCATGATTTGTCAACTCCACTTTAGTTGTAACTGTCACCTTTGTACATATGTATAACATACATTATAGGTTTATGAGGCTTTTGTGATAAATAAAGATTGTATATGAATATAGTATACATTTATTTGTGTGTATTTTTCCTTCAGAATGAACTTACCTCAAACGATTAATTATTAAGTATTTACAACAAAGTAAAGTAGAATTTCACTACTTTAGTCTGGCATGGTACAATACACCTCACATTTATTGCCAATTACAAATAACATATTTATGTAGCAAAGGATGTTAGATACATTTGGATGCTCAAGTTAGTTTGGATAAAGCTGCAAAATAAAAAAAAGTGGAGAAAAGACAAACTGGAGTGATTTATGGCACCCTAATAGTAGCTGTTCTGTCAGGCTATTAAGAAATTAGGATCATATAATACAGTGAATAATTTCCACTATGCAATTTAAAACACATTTGCAGTAATGTGAAGAGAATTATTCACGATGCTGTACAAGATCAATTTTCACTTCCTCATTCCTGGAATCTTGGCAAAGTTCCTTACCAAAAAAATGTATGAGAAGACAGGTGTAATATATGTCTGGACTGAGGATTGATTGATGGAAAACAGTAGAATAAGTAGGCTAGGTTAATAGATGAAACTAGTAGGAAGTAGAAACTGCCATACTTGGCCTCAACTTTTTATAATACAAATCAATGTATTATTTCAAGTTTACAAAGCTGCAAGATGACTACAGAGAAATCAAGTCACATTGAGTACGAGCAAAAATGAGGCAGATTTTGTAAAGTTGCCCAATTTGATCCGAAAAATAGGAAAGAATAAAGTTCAAAGGATATTTATTATCAAAGTATATATAAATTATACAACCTTGAGATCAGTCTCCTTACAGGCAGCCATGAAACAAAAACCTGAAAGAAACCATTTTAAAAAAACGACACCCAATACACAAGAGATTGGAAAATCTTGGTACTTTATGTACAATGCAAAATACTGCAAGCAGAAAGTAGAGAGCATTTTGGCCTTTTTGATTTTTGAGTTTTAATTTTAAAACTCAATGAAGATTTGCTGCGATCTCATTGAAACCCATCAAATGTTGAAAGGCCTCAATAGTGTGAATATGGAGAGGATGTTTCAATGGTGGGGGTATCCAGGACCAGAGGATAGCGTCGGAATGGAAGGACACTCATTTAAAACAGAGATGAGAAATATTTTTAGCCAGAGAGTAGTGAACCTGTGGAATTTATTGCAACAGGTGTCTGTTGAAGCCATGTCATTGGGTATATTTACAGCATAGGTTGATAGATTTGTGATTAGTCAGGGCATGAAGTGTTACAGGGAGAAGGCAGGAGCATGAGGACGGAACAAAATGGAAATGGCGGAGCAGACTCAATGGGCCAAATAGCATAATTCTGTTCCTATATTTTATGGTCTTATGGCTTATTCTAAGGAGGAAAGTGTAATTCTTTGAGAAATGTTTGATTATATTTGATCTATATCTCCTTAGAAAGGAAAATGATTGCATTTGGATTTTGCAGTTCTAATCCTGATGTTTACTATTAGCAGCAATTTATATATTTACACATGTGCATAAATTAAAGCAGAATTTGTTAACTAATTCACTGCCCTGTGTGAGCTGTTTGTTTGAATCATGAACAGCCTGGTAAAAGATACCTATGTACCATGCCTATAAAAAGTACTCACACCCTTGGAAGATTTCATACTTTATTGTTTACAGCATTGAATCACATTGGATTTAATTTGGCTTTTTGATACTGATCAACAGAAAAATACAAGCAACACACACAAAATGCTGGTGGAACACAGCAGGCCAGGCAGCATCTATAAGGAGAAGCACTGTCAATGTTTCAGGCCGAGACCCTTCGTCAGGACTAACTGAAAGGAAAGATAGAGTTTTGAAAGTAGGAAGGAAGGGGAAAAAGTGAAATGATAGGATAAGACCAGAGGGAGTGGGGTGAAGCTGAGAGCCGGAAATGTGATTGGCCAAAGGGATACAGAGCTGGAGAAGGGAAAGGATCATGGGATGGGAGGCCAAGGGAGAGGGGAGCACCAGAGGGAGATGGAGAACAGGCAGAGAGAGAAAAAAAGGAGGGGGAAAAAACTAAACATCAGGGATGGGGTAAGAAGAGGAGGGGCATGTTAGAGAAGTCAATGTTCATGCCATCAGGTTGGAGGCTACCCAGCTGGTATATAAGGTGTTGTTCCTCCAACCTGAGTGTGGCTTCATCTTAACAGTAAAGGAGGCCAGGGATAGACATATCAGAATGGGAATGGAATGTGGAATTAAAATGTGTGGCCACTGGGAGATCCTGCTTTCTCTGGCAGACAGAGCATAGGTGTTCAGCAAAACGGTCTCCCAGTCTGCATCGGGTCTCCCCAACATATTTAAAAGGCCACACCGGGAGCACCGGACGCAGTATACCACACCAGCCGACTCACAGGTGAAGTGTCGCCTCACCTGGAAGGACTGTCTGGGGCCCTGAATGGTGGTGAGCGAGGAAGTGTAAGGGCAGGTGTAGCACTTGTTCCGTTTACAAGGATAAGTGCCGGGAGGGAGATCGGAAAGGGATGGGGGGGTCGAATGGACAAGGGAGTCACGTAGGGAGCGATCCCTGCGGAAAACAGAAAGAGGGTGGGAGGGAAAGATGTGCTTGGTAGTGGGATCCCGTTGGAGGTGGCGGAAGTTACAGAGAATTATACGTTGGACCCGGAGGCTGGTGGGGTGGTAGGTGAGGACAAGGAGGACCTTCCCCCTCCTACTTTCAAATCTCTTACTATCTTTCCTTTCAGTTAGTCCTGACGAAGGGTCTCGGCCCGAAACGTCGACAGTGCTTCTCCTTTTAGATGCTGCCTGGCCTGCTGTGTTCCACCAGCATTTTGTGTGTGTTGCTTGAATTTCCAGCATCTGCAGATTTGCTCATGTTTGCAACTGAAAAAGACACTTTAGTGTCAAAGTGAAAACAGGTTTCTACAAATTAGTCTAATTTTTTTTACAATTATTAAACATAAAATAATTGATTGCATAATTACTCACCCCCTTCAAGTCAGTATTTAGTAGATACACCTTTGGTAGCAATTACAGCCTTGAGTCTGTGTAGATAGGTCTCTATCAGCCTTGCACATCTAGACACTGCAATTTTTCTCCATTCTTTACAAAGTTGTTCAAGATCTGTCAGATGCCATGGTGATCGTGAGTGAACAACCCTCTTCAAGTCCAGCCACAAATTCTCAATTGGATTGAGATCTGGACTCTGACTTGGCCACTCCAGGCCATTAACTTTAAACACAAAGTACACTGCAGATGCTGGGGTCAAAGGACATTAACTTTGATGTTTTTGAGCCATTCCAAGGTAGTTTTGGCTTTATGCTTGAGGTCATTGTCTTGCTGGAAAACAAATCTCCCAAGTCACAGTTCTCTTGCAGATGGCATCAGGTTTTCTTTCAGGATTTCCTTGTATTTAGCTGCATTCATTTTACCCTCTATCTTCACAAGCCTTCCAGGGCCTGCTGCAATGAAGCATCCCCACAGCATGATTCAGCCACCATGTTTCATGGTAGGGATGGTGTGTTTTTGATTATGTGTGGTGTTCGGCTTATGCCAAACATAGCTTTAAATGTGATGGTCAAAAGGCTCAATTTTTTTCTCATCAGACCATAGAACCTTCTTTCAACTGACTTCAGTCTCCCAATACCTTCTGGCAAATTCAAGCCAAGATTTCACGTGAGCTTTTTGCAACAGTTGCTTTCTCTTTGCCACTCTCCCTTAAAGCTGCGACCAGTGAAGAACCCAGGCAACAGTTATTGTATGTGCAGTCTTTCCTATCTCAGCCACTGAAGCTTATACCTCCTCCAGAGTTGTCATGGGTCTCTTGGTGGCCTCCCTCACTGGTCCCCTTCTTGCACTCACTCAGTTTTTGAGGACAGCCTGCTCTAAGCAGATTTACAGCTGTGCCATATTCTTTACATTTCTTAATGATTGACTTAACTGTACTCCAAGGGATATTCAGTGACTTGGAAATTTTCTTGTATCCATCACCTGACTTGTGCTTTTCAGTAACCTTTACAGGGAGTTGCTTGGAGTGTTCTTTTGTTTTCATGGTGTAGTTTTTGCCAGGATACTGACTCACCAGCAGTTGGACCTTCCAGATACAGGTGTTTTTACTACAATCAATCGAAACACCTGGACTGCACACAGATCTCAAAAAACACACCTCCATTTAACTAATTATCTGACTTATAAATACAATTGGCTGCACCAGTGAAGATTTGGTGTGTCATATTAAAGGGGGGGGGTGAATATTTATGCAATCAATTATTTTATGTTTTATATTTGTAATAAATTTAGTTCACTTTGTAGAGGGCTGTTTTCACTTTGACACGAAAAAGTCTTTTTCTTTTGATCAGTGTCAAAAAAGCCAAATTAAATCCACTGTGATTCGATGTTTCAAAACAATAAAAGATAAAAACTTTTGGGGGGGTGCTGGGGGTGAATACTTTATATAGGCACTATAGGTTCTAAGTTTCTGTGATGTATTAACCTGAAACAACTTCTCGCAAAAGGTGCTGCTAGGCCTACTGAGAATTTCCAACATTTTTTGTTTTTCAGATTTGTGTTTTCTTTTATGTTGACAGTGAAGAGGTCTCAATGTTGACAGTGAAGAGGTCTCAGTTCAGGGCAATCTATTGCATCTAGCGACTAATTGTTATTAAGCTGCACTGAGAGCAAGGAAATCAAAGAGGAAATCTTTCAGCGATAAACTGCAGGAGGCACTCAGTGGGTTGAACAGCATCTGTGGAGGAAAGGGAATTATCAATATTTCGGATCAAGACCTTGCATCAATCCTGCTTCAGGTTCTCAACACAAAACATCAATAATTCCTTTCAATCCAAAAATACTGAACAAACTACTGATTTCCTTGAGCAGTGTAGGTTGTTCCAGATTACAGCATCTTTTTGCAAATTTGTGTCTTCAAACTTACAACTCTTTTTTCTTCACACATTTTGTTAGAATATAAAATAAGTATAAACATTAAGGTAGAACGTAAAATATTTTTTCCAAAAGAATTTTATTTTCAAAGTATGTTTTGTACTATTTATTGAAGATATCAATCCATACACGGAATTAATTTACTAGAGCTTAAGAGTTTACTAAGTAGTAATTACGGTTTGATAAACTATTAACAACTCACTTGTAACAAAGCATATTTTCATTTCACAAGTTCCTTGGGTTTACCTGTATTCACTAATCTCACATGATTATGCATAGAGGTAATGGCAAGCCAATGAGCCTTATGCCAATGGCAGGAAGATTAATTGTTAGAATCTTGAGGGATTTACGTACATTTGGAAAGTCAGGAATAATTAGCATAAACTGTGTGGGGGGAAATCCTGTCTCACTAATTTGATTGAGATTTTTTCACAAGGCAGCTGAGAAGATTGATGAAGGCAGGGCAGTAGAAGGTTACGATGCATGGGATCGAAGGAAGCTGGGCTAATTGGATCTCACAATTATCTTAGTGATAGGAAGAAGAGAATGATGGTGTAAGGATACCTTTCTGATTGGAAGTCTTTGACCAATGGGGCAGGGATTGATGCTGGGACCCTCATGGGTTGTGATAGAACAAAATACAGTTTCTGCTTTTAAGAGACATTTAGATAGGCATCTAAGTAGGTAATGTTGAACTTAATGTGGGAAAATGGGATTGGTATAAATGAGGGAAAATATTGAGCATGGGCATAATGGTTCTATGTTCTATGCTCCACGATTCTATGACTCTTCAGAAGATCTGCAAGTACCATAGCCTGGATTACTAGCAGCAATTATGGGGCTTCTGCATTAAGCAGTGCATGCTTGTAAATTTCAAGGTTCCTACGACTTTTCTAGTGTTTACAAAAGTAAAACCTTGGTCATAAAATTTTAAAGGACTTGAAGATATTTCCCTTAGCTGGGGAGTATTGAAATTCTGGCTCTCGAACACTTTGGGTTACAAACAGTTCTTGGTGGTGCAACCCTGTTATAATATGGGGACTGTTGATATTATAAGTAGTGTAAACAGTAGTATAGACACAGTCTGGATGCAGAGTTTTGACCTGTAACTTTGAGAATTTATTTCCTCCCTAGGTGCTGCTTGACCTGCTGAGCTCCTCCAGCTAATAGTTTATTGTTTTTTATTCCATTGTGGATTTCTTAAGCGGTGTCACAGCAAAAGATATTCCATTAAAACTTAATGTCATAATTTGCATTTTAATATCTTAGATAGTTGTGAGTTTGGAAAGCAGAAAGGTGGGTCTTGAAAGTATGGAGAATAGAAGGATTTGCACTCATGAAAATGCTAAGAAACAAGTAAGACATGAAGCATAAGATATTGTTTTCCCAAGGTGAAAAATATAAAAGGTCAATTATTGGTATGACTAGCAGTTAATTTTGTATAAACTGAAATCTTATTTGGTAAATGCAAATTGAACTGTATTACCAAGTAATAATCTTCCACATTGAAACAAAAGTTGGGCATGCTGTAAGTTTCTAAGTTCAGAAGTGGTTTCATTTTTTCTTCTTTTTATCGTCCTTCCCTTTTCCTTTGGCCTTTCCTTTGTTTTCTGCTTTCTTTTTAATATTCTTGTAGATACCAATTCCCTTGCGAACCATGACCCCTCTCCACCATGACTGAAGCTGTAAAAAAGGGGAAGATTAAATATCTCATACAAAAGGATATTCAGTGAGTTTTTGTAATATAATCTGATACAAAAAGCGAAGAAAACAAGTTATTCGATTGTTGAGTCACAAACAAGGGGAAATGAAATCCAAGCAACACATACAAAATGCTGGAGGAATTCACCAGGCTAGGCAGAATCTATGGAAAGGAGTACAGTCGATGTTTCGCTACATCTGTCCTGAAGAAGGGTCTCGGCCCAAAGCGTCGACTATACTCTTTTCCATAGATACTGACTAGCCTGCTGAGTTCCTGCAGCATTTTGTGTATGCTATTTGATTGTTAGCTTTTTTTGTACAGCAAAACCCAAAAGTTTTTTTATATATTACTGCTTATTGGCCCAAACCCCCTAAAACTGTGTTCACTATGAATGCCTTAATGGTCCATTTATATCCGTCAAAGACAAAATGTAACAAATATGTTTAAAAGTTATGTATTGCAATGTGATAATTGCAAATTGTTTATGTAAGTACACTGCATTATCAATATACATATTTATAGTTGAACCATCTAATGAATCGATTTGTTCACAAAAGGTTTCAAATTAAACTATTTCAACTTAGCTTTCCACATTTGTTTGAAATGCAGACATTTTCTGAAAATTGTGAGTTACATTTCCATGTTAAAGAATGTGATGATTCCTGCCCTAATGTTTCCATTATCCCACCAAACATTCAGAGAAGTAGGATATATAAATATTTAACCAGATTATACTATTTAAATAACATAAAATTTGAGAATTCCTAAAATACAAAATCCTGAAAATTCTCAGCTGATCAGGCTGGATGAATGGAGGGAGAAGCAGAGTTATTGATCTTTCATCAGATCTACAAACTTAGAGATAGAATTGCACTTATGCAAGTACACTGTTAGAGACAAAAATGGAAGATATTCCCACTTGATGGAGAATCTAATGGTAGGGACGATAAATACAGTCGGCCCTCCTTATCCGCGGATCGGGAAAACCCGTAAGTTCTCTCTCCAGCACTCGTTGTTTGAGCATGTACAGACCATTTTTTCTTGTCATTATTCCCTAAACAATACAGTATAACAACTATTTTCACAGCATTTACATTGTATTGGATATTATATGTAATCTAGGGATGATTTTAAAGTACAGGCAGTCCCCAGATTATGAACGAGTACTGTTCCTGAGTCCGTCTTTAAGTCAGATTTGAAGTCAGAACAGGTACATCCGGTATTAATTAGTGTCAGTTAGTCAAACATTTGTCTTAGTATATAGTATATATTTTACCTTTCTATGCATATAATACACTTAAGAAACCGTATGTATTTCAATAATTAAACCACTGCATTGTTTAGTAATAATTGTAGCTTTCATCAGGGCAGGGCCTTTCACATGCTCCATTATTCTCACTTTATCCTTTAAAATTGTTCCGATCATTGACTGACTGTAGCCTAACGCTTGTCCAATGACCGATGGCGTTTCACCTCTTAGTGATCGCTTTATTACTTCCACTTTATTTTCAATCATGATCCTCATTATTTTCCTGAACATAAACACTACAGATTCAGAGCTGCAACGCCAGGTCCTAATGTCCATCACACTGAGCTAGGTTATTAAGGTCCGGAGTTCCGCTGGGTCCTAAAGACCACCACACTGAGACAGGTTAAATAAGGGAAATGAGCATCTGCGTTCTTTGGTATCTGCAGGGGGTCCCAGAACCAATCCCCCGTGGATAAGGAGGGCTGACTGTATTTTCTCCCATACTGTTACTGAATTCTGCTTCACTTTGCCAATCTTTTTCATGCTAGAACCGCCACAATTTTGCCTTTTACCTTCTGCTTAATTAATACATTCTGTATGACTCAGTTGTCATTGCCTCTTACTAACATTTCTGCTATCATCTGCAGTTAGCCATCATCTGTTTTCCACCAAATCAGCTCACTGGATACCCCTAAATTTATTACACCAATTCTTTCCGCTTGTTCTGTTGGTTATTGATAAATCATTTCATAAAAATAACCTCAAGTCAACACTTAAAGCATCATCTCATTTATTCCCACATGACTAGTTATTATATATTATTTATACTTTGAATTCCTTGCATGGTGACCTTGCACACATATTTAAAGACACAAAGTACTTCTTTAAGAACAATTTGGGTGAGCAGAATATCCTGAAGAAAATTTATATCGTGCAATTACATTACTCAATTATAAAGAACATTGATTTATTGTATTGATCTGTAGCTAGGTATAGTTGGTCTGGCATGAATCCGATTATGTTGCATATAACTATTAGTAATATACATGCATATAATTTTACCTTAATAATGCTCTTATACTCTTTTTCTTCTTGTGTCCGTCTCTTCCATTCATTCTCCTTCTCAACTCTGTCATCAATAATCACTCGTTCATATGTCAGGTACTGAAAAGTTAGAATGATAAAATGTTGCTAAGTATCTTTATTTTCAATCTCTTTCCTAGTTGAATTAACCAGAATTAAAATGAAGAGGCAACCCAGTCGAAAACATGTTTCATGAAATTCTAGTAGATCAGCAGTCACATCATGATAAGGATATATGCCATGAGCCCCTTAAGCAAAACAATAAGAAAACAAATTATTTATTTAATCTGTCTCATTAACACACAAAGCAGTTCACGTAATAAGTTATTTATGATGCAAGGACATCTGTGTTGAAATTATTGGCCAGCAGCTCGACAGATGTTGTTAAATAATGCTCATTTTCCACTTTCTCCAATTCTACAACTTCTTCACAGATAGAAGATCTAATGGTTTAAGTTTACCTCTCTTATTTAGCTATCCCCTTATCGTGCTATTGTAAATGTGCAGATAGTCTTTCAAATACCCCAAAATTCTGAAGTCTGGGGTAGGAAAATTTGAAGAAGATATCGCATCATTCAATTTGATATTACAGCTACAACTCGGGTACATTGCAGATGACAGGCGTTGATTGAGATTTGGGATCGGAACACAGGGAATCACCAAGCATGAGTTTTCTGCAACCGCTCAGAAGTCATTTCCAGAGCACTCAGATGAGGGCAGAATCTTTCTCAGTTTTGACAAAGGGTCTCAGACTTCAAAAATTAATACCAGTTTACTTTCTACATGTGCTGATGTTTTCAGCATTTTCTGTTTTTCAAGTCAGTTTTCATCTAGTAAGGTATTTTACAAAGTTGGCAAGTTTCTTATTATTTATTAATGTGTGGAATGAGGATGGTGCAAAGTATTGATTGTCCATCCCTTAGCTCCTTAAGGTGGTAAGGAATCAACTTCATGAACTTGTGTAATCCCAGTGAACACATTCCACAGAGTTTTTAGTGTTCCTGGATTTGGATCTAGTGATATGAAAAAATGATGAATATTTCTGTCAGAATGCTGATAGCACGTTTAGTTTATGTGTTCCTTCAACAATACATAATGTACACAATTCTAATATTTTCTCAAACAGTTGACTGTGATAAATAATTTATGCATCTCCATGGTGGTGTTCCATGCTTTTGCTAACCTTATGATAGTCACAGGTTTGACAGGCACTAGTAGACAATACCATGTGAATAATTGCTCAGCATTAAGCAGTTATTTTCCTGGTGAAGTGTTCAGTACAATGGCTGGATTGTAAATGAAGGGGGTATTATCAAGCCTTTCTGAAAGTCTGCATCAACTGGTGCAGCCCAGTTACAATCTGTGTTCAATTTTGTGTAGAATCCATGCTGTCCATCATGGAACTAACAGAGGGCACAGATGACAGGTTTCCTTCAGTGGAAAATGCTTACAGCAATCCAATACTATCATGTTACTTATTACTGATTTTATTCAAGATGTACTTATATTTACTTACTCAAAGTTAAACTCCACAGCTGCCATGGTACACTTGAACTTGTGTCTCTAGCTCAATATTCTAGATCTTTGGATTCAGCTCAAGTAGCTTGACAACAGTGCTATATGCCTTTGACATGGTGTACGTAATGCTAAATGGGCGAAGTCCAGCAGCCTGTGAAGTATGAAGAAGCTCGCCTTCTGAGGAAATCATTATCTCCACATTGCCTGTTGGTTTACTCAAGAAGAAAGAATTTCCCTCTCCTTGTGTTGTGAGCATCACTAATGTCTTGGAGATAATAGTGGGCCACAATGAAAATATCAGCTGCAGTTTCCAGATTGCTATTTGTAATCAACAGGAAACAACTTTTACAAGCAGATTAAACTCTCTCAATGTCCTAAAAATATTGTACTAAACACTTGTAAATGGAGCTAGACTGTTATTTTAACAGCCTTAAACATTTTTATTGTTGGCATCCTTCTGTCTCGGAAGATGGTGGGTGGCTCACAAGAAAAGTCCTTGGCTGAGGACTCTCACTCCAGAGTGATAGTTTCTTCCACAATGGCTGCAGGTGAAGGAAGCCGGACATCTAGTTGGAGCGGTCCTGTCCTTCCGTTGAGTTCTCTGGGCAGCCAGCTCATTGATGCAGGTACTTTCTGCTCTTTGCACACTTTTCGAACTGCCATACTCAGGGTGGCCCAGTTGTCTGCTATGTCTCCCCAGTGGTTCACATCGATGTTGGCCAACTTCAGATCCCTTTTGCAGTTGTCTTTGAAGTGAAGCTTTGGGTAACCAGCTGAGCATGCACCCTCTTCCAGCTGCCCAAACAGCAAGTCTTTCGGAATTCAAGCAGAGCCCATTTGCCTGGCATGTCCTAACCATCTGAGCTACCTCTGGGTGAGGAGGGCAAACACGCTGGGGATGCCTGCATGCTGTATAACCCCTGAATTAGTAGCTCTGTCCTGTCACAGAGTCCATCTGAGGTAGTGCAGATGAAAGATGTTCAGTTTTTTCTCTTGGCTAGCATAGACTGTCCAGGCTTTGCTGCCATAGAGGAAAATGCCAAGAACACAGACTTGGTACACATGCAGCTTGGTATTAACAGTCTATGCTGCTGCTCCACACTCCCTTCTTCCGCCTAGCCACGACAGCTGCAACCTTAGCTATTCTGTTGCTCAACTCAGCATCAAGAGACAGAGTGTTTGTGATGGTTGACCCAAAATGGGTGAAGGAGTCAACCATGTCTAGAGCACGATGATGACGAATGGAAGGAAGTCAGTGTCCTGGGCCATGACATTTGTCTTCTTCAAGCTGATGGTCAGTCCAAACTTCTCGCAGGCATGGGACAGGTGGACCTGCAGTTGGCCTGTGTGGGAAGTCAGTGCTTTCTTTCTTTCTAAATCTTTTTATTAATATTAATAATATGGACAGAGTACAGATGATATATTGATAAAGAAATTACCAACATACACATTCCATTACATGTGAAAAAAAACATACATAATAGTTACAATATAAATGAGTTTACCAAGACATAAGCCATAAGATATATGTATGGACATAGTAAATCTAAATATTTCATAATGTATAATATAAAAAAAACAGAAAAAAGAAAGAAAAAAAAACAAAAAAAAATTTATATAATGCAGAACTAACTAATCTAATCTAATAACTATAGCTAATAAGTAATATAAAAGAAAAAAAAAACAAACAAAAGAGAAGGAAAAAAAAAAGTGGGCTGTTTATAATATCTCACAAAAATAAGTATTCATCAATGCCGTCACGGGAAGTCAGTGCTGTGTCACCAGCAAACCATAACTTGCAAATGAAGACCTGACGGATCTTGTCTTGGAGCAAAGTCAAGCAATGCTGAGAAGTTTGCCGACAGCTCTGGTATGCAGGTAGACATCCTCAACACATTCTCCAAAAGCATACTGAAGCCACATGGAGAAGACAATGACGAAGAATGGCGGTGCCAGAACACAGCCTTGCTTTACTCCGCTTCTCACCAGAAAGGGTTCTGACTGTGCCTATCTTCATGGAAGGAAGTGATTGTGCCCAACAGTTTTGGAGGGCAGCCTATCTTCTGCAGCAACCTGGAGAGCACACTTATGCTGACCATTTTTATGCTGTGCATTATTGTCACTTGTACAGAAAAGGACCATCAAAAGTGCAAAGGAGAAAAATAATCAGCCATGTTCTTATCCTAATATATGAATAATGGACTACTGGCTGTACCTTTTCAGAGTACTCTTTGAGTCGTTGTAAATTACTATTCTTGGATGCTTTTAGAGAAATCAATTCACTTTGCTTTGCTTCAATATCCTTATCATATTTTTCCATCCAAAATTCCAGCTTTTCTTCCAGGTCCTAATTGAGAAACAAGGAGAGAGGTACTTAAATCAATAATTTTTTAAAATCATTGGGTAGCTTCTAAAATATTAAAAATTTAGTGGAAGACTATTTTAGCTCTACTTTTGAGCAAGTGTTTCTCCTTTTAGAAATATTAGATGTAATGCTTAAGAATGCAGCCCAATTTTGGGAGTGGTTTGAAGCTATGTTGTGCCGACCATGTAACCCACTCTCGAAACTGCCTAGAATTTCCCTACCGTATAGCCCTCTGTTTTTCTAAGCTCCATGTACCTATCTCAGAATCTCTTAAAAGATCCTATTGTATCCACCTTCACTACCATCACTGGAAGTGCATTCCATGCACCCAACACTCTCTGTGTGAAAAACCTACTGACATCCCCTCTGTACATACCTCCAAGCACTTTAAAACTATGCCCCCTCGTGTTAGCCATTTCAGCCCTGGGAAAAAGCCTCTGGCTATATGGAAAAATACATTAATTTGTGATTTAAGAATTCCATGTGGTAGAAACCAAGCTGATACAAAACTAATGCAGCCCTTTCTGCCTTTTGTTCTAATTTAGAGAAGCAGAGTTCCTTGCATTAAAATTGATGTCTTGGACTACTTACTGTTTGATTTTGCCTCAGGAACTTTTCAATCTCCGAGTGTATCTGAATCTCCTGTTCAATTTTATTTTTCAAGAGCTGGTTAGAGAAGACCAAATATAATGGAATGAGAGATTTTAATAGCCTGACAACATTTTCATAATTAAATAATCTTGACTTTTTAACTGCATTTTTGTTAATGGAACTGTTGGAGTATCATTGTGCACTCATTGAATGTAAAGATAAAGATATTGCTGGGAGAAGCGGAGCAAATACACAAAATACTGGAAGAAATATGGAAGGGAAGAAAACAGTCAACATTTCAGGATGAGACTCTTCAACGAATGTTTAGGCCATAAAACATAGGATCAGAATTATACCACTCAGCCCATTGAATCTACTCTGACATTCCATCATGGCTGATTTATTATCCCTATCAACCCCAATCTCCTGCTTTCTCCCCATAACCTTTGATGCCCTAACTAATCAAGAACCTATCAACCTCTGCTTTAAATATATTTGAATTTATTTATATCTTACATTCATCCCACAATGTGAGGGAGTAAAAATCTTTGCATTATGATTCTGTCGCAATGTAATGACATGTGACTTTAGAAGTCTAACAGCTTGTAGAAAGAAGGTGTCCGTAGCCTGTTGGTCCTGGCTTTAATGCTGCAGCACCATTTGCCAGATGGAAGCAGCTGAAACATTTTAGGGTTTGGGTGACTGGTGTCCCCAAAGACCTTCAAGGCCTTCTTTGCACACCTGCTGTTGTAAATATCCTCAGTGGAGGGAAGTTGACAACCACAAATGCACTGGGCTGTCTGTACCACTCTCTGCAGTGCTCAGCGATCAAGGTTGGCACAGTTTCCATACCAGGCAGTGATACAGCCAGTCAGGATGCTCTCCGTGGTGCCCTGCAGAAGGTCTTGAGGATTTGGGAACTCGTGCCAAATTTCTTCAGTTGCCTTAAGTAGAACAGACAGTGTTGTGCTTTTTTTTGCCACACAACTGGTGTGTACAGTCCAGGTGAGATCTTCAGTGATGAATATACCAAGGAACTTGAAACTACTCATCCTCTCAACTGCAGTCCCATTGTTGTTGGTCGGGGTGAACCTGTCTCCATTCTTCCTGTAATCCACAATCAGCTCTTTTGTTTTTTGGACATTGGGCGAGAGATTGTCATCTTGACACCATCTTGGTGTCAGGATGTCAACCTCTCCTCTGGAGGCTGCCTCATCACCACTAGAAATAAGGCCGATCAAAGTCGTGTCATCTGCAACTTTGATTAGCAGATTGAAGCTATGTGTGGCAGCACAGTTGTGGATGTAAAGTGAGTAGAGGAGGGGGCTCAGGATACAGCCCCCGGGGTCTCCTTCACTGAGGGTCAGAGAGGCAGAGGTGAGGGAGCCCAACCTTACCACCTGGCAGTGATCTGATTTGAAGTTCAGGATCCAGCTGCACAAGGTTGGGTGCAGGCTGAGGTCTCTGAACTTCCTGTCAGTCTGGAGGGAATTATGGTGTTGAATGCTGAACTATAGTCCAGGAACAGCATTCTAACGTATACATCCCTCTTCTCCAGTTGAATGAGGATGGTGTGTAGTGCTGTGGCTATGTCAACATCAGTAGACTGGTTCCTTTGGTGACTATGATTCCACAGATTCAGCAGCTTTGAGCTAAAGAAATTCCTCCTGATCTTTGTTCTAATGTACATCCCTCTATTTTGTTTCATTTTTTCTTTTCTTTTTTCATTTCTTCTTACAGAATTGAGTGGCATTTGCTATTTTCCAGTCCTCCAGAACCATTCCAGAATCTAGTGATTCTTGAAAGATCATTACTAATGCCGGGGTCTTCACGGACAATTTCAAAATGTCCCTGACCCAGGCAGTTGTGCCCACAAGCTACAAGATTGCCACCATCATGCCAGTGCTGAAGCATTCCACAGCCACGGGCCTGAATGACTTCCGTCCAGTTGCACTCACCCCCATCATTGCATTTCATGTTCAATCTTTTTTTAATTGATTTTCAAATAAGGAATATACAAATCGGAAGAGGAGTTTAACAAGTAGATAATATAAAAGACATATAAACAGCAATAGTAAAAACAGAAAGTATATAATGTCAAAACCAAATAGGTAAAATATTATGCTGTTATATATATAATGGTCAAGAAAAAAACTACAACTCCTCATAGCAATCATAAAAAAATAGGAAATTTTATTGATAAAGAAAAAAAAACCCACTAACTAAACTGAAACAAAAATCATTTAATTCAAAAAATCTATGAAATTGAAACCACATTTTTAAAGTATGTTTAACAATAGGGTTAAGAGCTTGTCTACCTATTCTGGAGAGCGAAAACGGAAGAGGAGCTCCTAATAAAGAATCTAACGAAAACCCCATTACTGAATTTTCCTTCAGCTGTAACCATGAAGGGCAATCTTGGTCGTCTATATCATAAATCCAAAAAGTAATATAACGAATATTAATTGCCCAATAATAAAATCTAACATTTGGTAAAGCCAGTCCTCCATCTTTTTTTGATTATTGCAATAAAAGTTTATTCACTCTAGAGCTTTTATTATTCCAAACATGAGATAAAATCAGAGAATCTATTTTATCAAAACAAAAAAATTTTTGAACAAAAGAAGGAACTGCTTGAAATATATATAAAAATTTCGGTAGAATAACCATTTTCATAGCATTTATTCGACCTATCAATGACATTGACATAGGTGACCATTTAGAAAGCGCCTGTTGAGTATATTCAACTAAAGGGAAGAGATTATACCTATATAGGTCTTTAAAATCTTTTGTAATTTTGATACCAAGGTAAGTAAAATAGTTTTTGGCAATATGAAAAGGTATTTGATCATAATAATCAAAATAATTATTAATAGGAAATAATTCACTTTTATGTAAATTAAGTTTATATCCAGAAAAAGTACCAAATTCCATAAATATAGAGAACATAGAAGGAATAGATTTCTTAGGATTTGAAATGTAAACTAATAAATCATCCACGTATAACGAAACTTTATGTCATTTATCCCCTCTCCTAATACCCTGCGCAGAATTAGAATCCCTAAGAGCAATAGCAAGTGGTTCTAAAGCCAAATTAAATAATAAAGGACTAAGGGGACAACCCTGACGGGTACCTCTATATAATCTAAAGTAAGGAGACTTTTGATTATTAGTTAAAACCGCAGGTACCGGGGCATGATAGATCGATTTAATCCAGGAAATAAATCCTGGACCAAAATTGAACCTCTTAAAAACCTGAAATAGATAAAGCCACTCCACCCTATCAAAGGCTTTCTCTGCATCCAAAGATACAATACATTCAGATTCTTTGGCTGAGGGGAATAAATGATAATTAATAATCTTCAAATTTGAAAATGTGAGTACCTATTTTTAATAAATCCTGTTTGATTGTTTGAGATAACATTAGGCAAGATACTCTCAAGCCTATTTGCTAGAATCTTAGAGAGGATTTTAAAATCTACATTCAGTAAAGAAATAGGTCTATAGGATACACATTCCAGTAGGTCTTTTCCTTTTTTTGGAATCAATGAAATTAGTGCCTCGTAAAAAGTTTTAGGAAGATTCCCAGAGGATGTAGAATCGGTGAACTTTGCATCATTGCAAAGTGCTTTGAGAGACTGGTTCTATCACATCTGAAATCCTGTCTGCCCACTACCCTGGACCCCCATCAATTTGCCTATTACACCAACAGGTCAACAAAGGACGCCATCTCCACGGCACTTCACTCTGCCCTGACCCAGCTGGGCAGCCCAACTCTTAAGTCAGAATGCTGCTCATTGACTTCAGTTCAGCATTCACTACTGTGATCCCCTCCAAGCTGATCAACAAACTTCGCCAGCTTGGTGTCAGCTCATCCCTCTGCAATTGGACCTTGGACCTTCTGACTAACAGACCTCAACCTGTTAAGTTAGACAACCTCTCCTCCTACACCATCACCCTGAACACCGGCGTGCCTCAAGGCTGTGTGCTGAGCCCTCTCCTATACTCCTTTTTCACCTATGACTGCGTTCCTATACATGGTTCTAACTCCATAATCAAGTTCACAGACGACACCACGGTGGTTGGCCTGATCAGAAGGGATGATGAGACAGCCTACAGGGATGAGGTCCAGCACCTGGCCACGTGGTGTGCCGACAACAACATGGCCCTTAACACCCAGAAGACCAAGGAGATTATTGTGGACTTCAGGCATGCTAGGAGCCACACTCATGTCCCCACCTACATCAATGGAGCTGTAATGGAGCGTGTATCAAGCCTCAAATTCCTTGGTGTCCACATTTCCCAGGATCTCACCTGGTCCCTGAACTCCTCCATCCTGATCAAGAAGGCGCAACGGCGCTTTTATTTCCTGTGGAGCATCGAGAAAGCTCACCTCTGTCCCAGGATACTGACGGACTTTTACCGCTGTACCATTGAGAGCATACTCACCAACTGCATCTCAGTGTGGTACGGCAATTGTCCCATATCGGACCGCAAAGCATTCCAACCGGTGGTGAAAACAGCCCAGTGGATTACTGGCACCCAATTGCCCTCCATTGAGAACATCTACCATAAACGCTGCCTGGGAAGGGCGAGAAGCATTATCGAGGATGCATCTCACCCTAACCATGGACTTTTTACTCTCCTCCCAGCCGGTAGGTGCTACAGGAGCCTCCCTCCACTCCCGCACCAGCAGGCTCAGGAAGAGCTTCTTCCCTGAGGCTGGGACCCTGCTGAACCTCACATCACAGCGCTAAACAGTATTGCACCCATATTGAATTGTCTCAGTACTTTTATATTTGTGTGCTGTAGCACTTACTTTTTATTCACAGTTATTTTGTAAATAACACTATTCTTTGCATTTCTGGTTAGATGCTGACTGCTTTTCATTGGCTTTGTATCTGTACTCGACATAATGACAATAAAGTTGAATCTGATCTAATCCA
Organism: Hypanus sabinus; assembly: GCF_030144855.1. Classification (NCBI taxonomy): domain Eukaryota; kingdom Metazoa; phylum Chordata; class Chondrichthyes; order Myliobatiformes; family Dasyatidae; genus Hypanus; species Hypanus sabinus. The sequence goes on from NC_082707.1 coordinate 39,654,158, forward strand.
CAATTTCTTTGGCTACCTCTCAGAACCCTGGAGGTAAGTCCATCTACTTTCAAATCTTTCAGCTTTCCAAGCACATTCACCTTAATAATAGCAACTGCACTCACTTCTGCTCCCTGATACTCTTGAATTTCTGGCATACTGCTATTGCCATCCACTGTGAAGATGGATGCAAAATTTATTAATTTCACCTGCCATTTCTTTGTACCTCTCCAGTCTAATTTTCCAGCCATCCAATACCCACTCTTGCCTCTTTTTCATTTTCATTTTCTGAAAAATCTTGTAGTATCCTCTTGTATATTATCAGCTAGCTTACCTTCATATTTCTTCTTTTCTCTCCTTATGTTTTTTTAAGTTGTTTTCTGTTGGTTTTTAAAAACTTCCCAATCCTCTAGCTTCCCACTAATCCGCTATATTATATGCCTTTTGCTTTTAAGTTATCTCTGACTTGCCCTCAGAAACTCTAGTCATTGCTTTTCTGCCATCATCCCTGATTGTGTCCTCTTCCAATCAACTTTGGCCAGCTCCTAAGATGCTGCTTGACCTGCTGAGTTCCTCCAGCAGAATTGCTTGTATTTGTGAATTAAAGTAGAATATGCAATTATTTTGATTTATGCATGTAGAGTTTAAATATAGAAACAAGACTGCTTTGCTAACTCAACTAGTAAATTAGGCATAGGCCTGAGCTATAGAGAACAGTGAGTCTTGTGTATCATGCTGCATTTTGAACCAGAATGGCAGCCAAGTCACCACTGTCAGCTTCAGTGCATATTGACCAAGGAGGCAAAAGGACAGATCTTGCTGCTGATTATCTATTCATGGGAACATAAATAAGGAAGTGGAGCACAAAATATGTTGGTATTAGTATCATGACCTTTGGACTAAGCAGGAAACGAGCAAGATCTATGTGAACAACAGCAAAGCTTCAGTACAGTTAAGTTAGAGTTCGCTTTCATTTCCTGACCTGCACCTCTCCTTTTAATTTATCCTCCTCATTGGCACATTTCTTATGTGTCTGAAGGACCTGCAGTTCTGAGTCTTTCTTCATGTACTTCCCTTCCAAGGAGGTTTTTGCTTTCATTTCTTGCACTTGGTCTTTTAAGTGTGCAATCATCTCATTTTTATTCTGGTCAGAAAAATAAAAGGCAAGAATCAGCGGTTGCATTTACTTTCCACCTCTGCAAGTATGTTGGTGTATAATCAATAAAATTAATAAACATGATACTGTTTTCCTGAACTAATCTTGCCCAGGATACAGTTGGTTTTATATTCTCAGAACCAGGCTGAAGTTTTAATTTTCATCTACTCTATCTAAATGCAAAGAATAAAGCAACATATTCTCATTTCCACAATATTTTTGTCCCATTTCTCTGTCAGACTGGTCACTTTGTTAAGACCTAGACAGATGGTTGTAATATTATTGTATTGTCACCCATTCCCTAAATATGTTTGTTTTAGGAAATAGAAAAGATTTTTAGACATTCTTAGAGATTGCATGTTTAGATATTTCTCACATGTACATCTAAACATATAGAGAAATGGATCACTTGTATCAAATCAAATAAGCAGGTATTGTGCTGGGGAGCCTGCTAGCGTTGCCACACTTCCACCGCCAATATGCAAGCCCACAACTCACTAACCCTAACCATACATCTTTGGAAAGTGGGAGGAAACAGGGACACACACACACACACAAAACCCACACAGTCACAGAGAGAACATACAAACTCCTTACAGACAGTGGTAGGAATTGAACCCCAATCTTACAGCTGGCACTTCAGGGCAATCTTGAATTTCCCTTAATAAATCATCTTGTTATGAAAACAATGCAACTTATTTTGGTACTGATCTTTTATACTAATTATGGTAGATTTTTTTAAAAACTAGCTTTTACAAACAGCTGGAGCTGTTCAAAGACTATAATACCTTCTGTGTACAATTAAATTAGCAACCTTTATCTATCGTTGACTAATGAAAGTAGCATAGTTATTTTTTCTTTAACTTTACAGGTTACTCCTGATCTATGATTAAATAAAAAGAAAATAATTGGAATAATTCAATCAATCCACTAATTATAAAGTAGCTTCAATATTTTCTTAATATTTAGAAAAATAATTTATATTTTCAATTTGGAAAAACTGTTGGAAATAATATTAATTAACAAAGGCTGATGAATTACAGAGAACTTATTCAAAACCAGACCCTCTTCAGATAGCCCTTTCACCATTAATTTCCATTGCTTTTTCCCCTCCTGGTTTACCTAACTTCCCTTTTATTTCCTACAGTGTTATTTCCTTCAACCACTCCTTGTAGCAGCAGGTTCTGCATTCTAACCACTTCCCTGTTGGATGTATTACTAGTTATCCTTTTTTTATGAAGTAGAGTTTTGGCCTTTCCCACACCACATCACCCCAAGAATTGAAAAGATTGACATCAACCTGCAGAACCTTTCAGAATCTTAATTTTTTTTCTCTCCTGACCTTTTTGTATTAGCTATTTACTCCCTAGGAAAAATGCGTTGACTATCCACTCTATCTGTGCCTCTTATTATCTTATACACCTCTATCAAGTTATCTCTCACTCTCCTTTGCTTCAACAAGAAAAGCCCTAGCTTGCTCATCCTTTCCTCATAAAATACTCCAACTAATCCAGACAGAATCCTGGTAAATCTCCTCTGCACCCTCTAAAGTTTCAACACTGTTCCTATGATAAGGTGACCAGAACAGAACACAATATTCCAAGTGTGGTCTAATGATGGTTTTATAGAGCTGCAACATTACCAAGCGGCATTTGAACTCAATCCTCTGCCTACTGAACGCCGCCAACACACCATATGCTTTCTTAACCACCCTCTCAACTTGTGCTGCAACTTTGGGGATCTATGGATGTGGACCTCAAGATCTCTCTGTTCTTTCATACTGTTAAGAATCCTGGCATTCATTCTGTACTCCACTTTCAAACTCGACCTTCAAAAGTGATTCACTTAAGACTTGTCTCTGTTGAACTCCATCTGCCACTTTTCAACCCCATTCTGTATCATGTCAATTTCCCATTGTAATCTACAACCTTTTACACTATTCACAACAACACCAACCTTTGTGTCATTTACAAAACTTACTAACCCAGTGGTTCCCAAACTTTTATAGGTTACCTTGATTCCCAGACCACATCCCCAGCACCCTCTTTTCCCTTTCTGGACATTACATAAAAATGATAAAGAATCTTGATTTATAATGCCCTGTGAAAGAAAATAGAGGCAAATTCATAGCAGTGACAAATAATATCAAAAATTATTCAAATCTATTTAAAGAAATAAAATTATTTCTCTGTTTAATTACAGTGAAACAATTTCCATCAACAATTTTGGAGTGTACATTATTAGTCCAAATATTCACTGCTTCATTGCTTTTTCACTTTTCAATAAGATGGACGGGCTTGGAGCAGTGATATCAGCTTCTCAATATCAGGCTGAATCAGGCACAATATCAGGAGTCTCAGATCCCCATGTTCAGTACTTGTAGTCTGTTTTGTTGCTTTGAAAGTAGTTGGGCACCTGCAGTAAAACCGTGCTCCACTAGATATGATGCTGGAAAGGCATTAAAGAACATGTTGACTTTTTTCCACATTGCAGGACAGCATTCAGAGATTCCTTTCTGCAACCAAAAGTCTTGATATGATTTTTTTGAACCTCAGCTTCAGCTCAAAGGCATTTTGTAGCGAGATTAGTTCTTTCTCCATCCTTCCTGTTAATTCCTCATTACAAGTGTTCAAGGATGGATTTATTACCCAATCTGGAATTTAGATCAAGAGAAGATCCTGAAATTTCTCTGACATGTCTTTATGCAGCTCACCTAAGTGAGCACATCTTTCCTGAAGATCATCACCTGGTATCCTTTTTTTCTCTTCTAACTCAGAGAGGTCAGAAATCAGAAAAGATTGTGATGGTAAATGTTGCATTTAAATAGGGTTAACCTGGACAGAAATGTGAAGATGACTGATTTGACTTTTATAAAATTCATATCATTTTCTTGCAATTGAAGATGATTTCAATAAACTTTGTGAATAATTCTGGCAAATATGCAATGCCCTGCCTAATCTTCTTGAGTTGATTACTGAATGAAGCATTTGACTCTTCAAAGGATTTTATCACAGTTTCAAAAAGTGCATAAGACATCTCAGGCAGATTCCTTTTGGGAGCCATCTAAATTCTAAAATGTTGCAACAGTTCATCATTCTCATTACAAAGCTCTCAAAATAGTTGAGAATTGAGGGCATAGGACGATTTTATTTACTGCAGTATTTAGTAATTTGTGCAGCTGATCACTTGGGTTTTTGTGACAAGGTGTCTGTGAATTACTCAGTAAGTTGTAAGTATGTTAGGTACAGCTTTTTTCAAGAAAATAATGATTCCACCGTGGTGTCCTGTCATTGATGGTGCCCCAACTGTTGCACAAGCAAGAACGTTGGTGAGTGGAATGTCTTTCTCATTGAAAAATTGCGCAATAACCTGAAATGTTGAATCCCCCTTTGTATCTGTTTCTAGTCCCCCTGCAAAGAGCAACTCTTAACCATATTTGCTTCTTCTATGAAGTGAATGTAACCAGGAAGCAAAGATTCATTACCTGGCAAAGTTAACTCATCCAACTACAGAGCAAATTCTGTTGTCCTACATATGTTGCACAATGTGTCTTCTTATTCTCAGACATTTCATCTATTCATCTTTGAACAGAGTTGTTGCCGAGAGGAATCACTTTCATTATTTGGTTTGGTGACTTATGCAAAAACATACTCAGAACCTCCCTCATTGATAGCAGAATCAGTTCTTCTCCAATTGTATGGGGGTTTCCAGATTTGACAATGGGCAATGAAATGTTGAATGAATCATGCAAACCATCACTGTTTGTTGGGAAGTGCTGGGAAACAGGTTTTGAAGTGTTCTCTTTTTTTGTAAGTTTTCACAAGGTGACTGAAAATAAGCCAAATTCTTGTTTGCTTTATCAGAGTGTACTCTCTTCAAACGTTCAAGGAGCCTGGACAGTTCATTGCCTCACTTGAAGAAACATTTTCACACGACAGACATATTGGCTGCTGTTAGTTGCTTGGTGCTGGTATAAATCCATTTTTGACATATTCCACACTATACTGTCCACACTTACTTTTCACATGGTCTGCTTCTGCCATTTGCATTATGGATTAATGGCCATGGTCATGCACCTATTGTTTAAGACAACCCCAAGCACTTTGATGAATAAAGGGGAGAGTTATGACATCATCATAGCTCAGGCAAAACCTGACTCTCTACCCGAAGGTACATAAAGTGGGACAGCGATATCTCAATTGGGCCATGGACTAGAGAAATGCGGTCAAGATAACTTGAAAGAGCAGATCTGAACATTATCCCATTGAATGCCATACTCTAATTCACGGGAATTGTGTCACTGCATGATTAGAGCATGGGAATCGTACTAGCTAACATTTTATTACAGTAGTGAATGGCAATAATGTGCAGAGATAACACGATTTCTCCAGTCCAGATTTCTCATTATGTGCCAAATACAGAACTGTCATATTGCTGTCCAACATCCATAATGTGCTTTGAGCAAAGTCTAAAAGAATGGTGGGCTAGGAAGAGATGAGGTGATTACATGATCATTGTAATCAATTATTAGGTACAGAGGATCAAATGCTTATAATAAGCAACTCATTTCTTAAATTAAGCCTGTAATCCTTCAGCTGCCCCCCTTGCCCCACCAGTCCCTTTATCCTTGTCGCCTCCTTAGAAACTCCCACTACCCCCATGGGGGAGATATTACCCACTATGGGAACCACCGTACTAATCAACCCATCCTTCCACTTCCTCAACCAAGTCATTTATTTAAAACAAAATCACGAACAGCAAGGCTCCCAGAACAGATCCCTGTGGAATACCAGTGGTTACCAAACTCCAGGCAGAATGTGCTCCATCTATTACCACCATCTGCCTTCTGTGAGCAAGCCAATTCTGAATCTGTGCAGCCAAGTTTCCCTGGATCCCATTCCTCCTGACTTTAAGAATGAGCCTATCATGAAGAACCTTGGCAACAGATTACACCATATCCACTTCTCTACCTTCAACAATTTGTTTTGTTACTTCCTCAAAGAATTCAATCATGCCCATCTCAAAACCATACTATCTCTCATCAGACTATGCTTCTCCAAATGCTTGATAAATCCTTTCTAAGAATCCTCTCCAATAGTTTGCCCACCACTCATGTAAGACTCACTGGTCTATAATTGCCAAGGTTATCCTTATTACCATTCTTGAACAAAGCAATAACATGTTCCATCCTCCAATCTTTTGGTACTACCCTTGTGGCCAGTGGGGACATAAGTATCATTGTCAAAGATGTCTTCCCTCATTTACCTTAGTAACTGGGGTATAGCCCATACAGCCCTGGAGACTTGTCTATCCTCTGTCTTAATGTTGACATGTTCCTGCATATTAGCCTGTTCTATGCTGTCCTCACATTTGTCAAGGTCCCTCTCACTGGTGAATACTGAACCAAAGTATTCATTAAAGGCCTCCCCTACCTCCTCTGACTCCTGGCACATGTTTCCTCTTTTATCCTTGATGGGTCCTACCCTCACTCCAGTCATTCAACTGTTCTTCCTTTACATGTGGAATGCCTTAGGGCTTTCCTTAATCCTACTCACCAAGACCTTCTCATGTCCCCTTCTAGCTCTCTTAAGTCCTTTCCTGGTTATGTAATAACTCTCAAAAGCTTTATCTGATCCTTGTTTCCTAAAGCTTAAGTATGCTTCTTTCTTCCTCATGACTAAATGTTCCGCATTTCTTGTCAACCATGGTTCCTTCACCCTATCATCTTTTCCCTGCCTCAGTTGAACAGACATATTCAGAACTCCATGCAAGAGCTCCCTAAACAAATTCCACATTTCCATTGTGTTCTTCCTTGAGTACATTTGTCCCCAAGCTACACTCCCAAGCTCCTGCTTAATAGCATTGTAATTCCATATCGTGTGTTACCTGACCAGGTTCATTACCTATTAACAACTTCTGTCCATCTAAACCTTTTGCACTAAGGAGATGCCAATCAATATTAAGGAAGCTGAAGCCTCCCATGACAACAACCATTATTTTTGCACCATTCCAGAATCTGCTTCACAAACTACTACTCCATGTCCCTCTTGCTATTGGAAGGTCTATAGAATAGTCTCAATAGAGTGATTGTTCCCTTACTCTTTCTGACTTCCTCCCACACTGACTCAATAAACAACCTCTCTACCACATCGTCCCTTTCTGCAGCTGGGATTCTATCATGGGTAGGCCTTGGGAAGTAGGTAAAAGAGATGGAGGAGTGCTTTAGTAATCAGGAATGGTATCACAACTGCAGAAAGAGAGGATGTTGTGGAGATGTTGTTACTGGAGTTCTGAAACATCTAAATCTGGAACCATTCCTGCCCTTGTGACAGCCGAGTATGTTTATATACATGTATTGTATATTGTACTCATGTGTATAGTATACATGTTTAATATAATTTCACTGCTTTTCAATATCTCCTATTGATGACTTAAGCCACCATATTTTAGAGTCATTAAATATTACTAACTTTAATTGGATCAATACAAACATATTTTGTAGTACTGATGCTGATGCTAAATTAGTATTCCATGAGGATTGATGCTTTTAGCACACTAAAATTTAGTGCAGGAGATGAATGCATGCACTAAAGCCCTTGAAAACTGGCATACTGTGCACAAACATGTACACGGGTATATCCCTCTTGAAATTCTAGTCATATCACTACCCACAATGTCCTAACAAAGAGCAATTTCACAACCAAGGAATTTATGGCCTTCCAATTCTTCCTACGAAAATGTATCTTAAAACCTATCTGCATTTAAAAATGTTTGCCAATTACCTGTGATTTTTAAAAATTTATTAACAGCTAAATATTTTGCTGTAGATTCTTTTCAGAACTAGCTGTACCACACTTAATACATGGGCAAATTTGAAATTATACCTCTTATTCGAATTGAAAATGCAAAAGAATAGACCTTTGTAATGTCAGATAATAAGGAGCTTTGAAACCTGTTGTTCTGCCTCCTTTTCTTTCTGTAAATTTTGCAGCTGATTTCTCAGAGCTTTGACTTTCCTTCTGCCTTCTTCTTCCCTGTTACAAGTATATCAAAAAGTGAGTACCACAAGCCTTGGCAACATATACCATTAGCCACAAATGCATGTGGCAATTCATTGTTTAACCTTTGAAGTTTTGGTAAGACTAAAATAAATGTTTAAGATTTAGAGTTACTATAATCAGTAATCTCAATAACCAGGCCCATACCACATTTTGAATTTTGGTTAGCACGATCAACTTTACTGCATGTGCAAATCGGAAAAGCAGTTTTGAAGTGCTTTTTGGCTTCAGAGGGGTTCCCAACCTGGAGTCCACAGATCCCTTGTTTAATGGTAATGATAATGGTACAAGAAAAGTTGGGAAGCCCTGCTTTTGAGCAATAACATTTATCAATGTAATCCTGTGCTCTCTTCATTATTTGTTTTTCAAACAAGGAACTTACTCCTTTAATTAAAAGATGGATAGAAATATAGTTGACTATTTCAGTTAACACCCAGAGCTTCTAGTCCAAGATTTGCTATGAGAAATATGGCTGTTTGTTCCAGAGTCTATTGAATGGGATCTGAAAGTATAATTTAAAGTTGGGAATACAGTGAGTCAGTCAATCGGAGAGTAAAATCTGTTCATGTTGACATTCAGGTAGACATTAAGACAACCATTGATAACAGGGCTCACCTGATGATGGCATTTTGCATGTTGATTTTTTTCTGTTTCTCCTTCTCAATCACATCCAGTAGAGTCAGGAAAGTTCCTGATACATGCAACTCTTCCAGGGTATTAGTAATCACATCTAAAGCAAATTGCCTATTAAGAGAATAAAAACTAGTAATAGTTTAATAATCAGGAATATATTGGTCTAAAATAAAACAGTCCATGTTATATTTAATTTCTAAATTGTAGTTTAAACAGATAGAGAAATAAATTAAACTATTAAGCCTATTTTAAATATGACTTTTTACCTCTTTTTGCCACTGTAGTAGAACAAGGTAGACATAAGGGGGAAAGGAAAAGAATTCTAGTTTCATTAAATGGTGACTGACATGTTGTTTCCAGCATTTTCTGTTTTTATTTCAGAATTCCAATATCTGTAGCTTTTATTTTTAAACTTGTCACATGTATCAGTATGGCATGAAGTTGAGAAGCAAATCATGTTGGTTAGTTATGTAGATTCTGCAGATGTTGGAAATTCAGAATACGCACACAAAATGCTAGAGGAACAGGCAGTACCTATGGAGAGGAATAAACAGTTGGTATTTCAGGCCAAGACCCTCCATCAGGGCTCATAAGGCTCATTAACCCTTCATCAGGTTAGTTAAGTCGAAAGGATGCTAACTGCAAAGAATAAACTGAAACAGAATTGTGTTTAACATTTACAGATTGTGAAATCAGGGCACCAGCTTTGACCAAGGTGCTATCCTGAGATTTGATAGAGGTATACAAAATTATACCTCTGAGATTTCAATCATGCCCATCTGAAAACCATACAAAATTTTGAGGGTATTGATAGGGTAAATGCAAGCAGGTTTTTTCACTGAGGTTAGGTGAGACTGCAACGTGAGGTCATATTTTCTGTGCTGGGTGCCCTGATGCTGCAGGTTATATTTGGATGTTAATTGGGCAGAGATTTTGGACAAAGTGGGAGTAACTTGGGAGAAATTGGGAGCAAATTGGGCAGAAGTTCTTCATTGAGAGATGGCAAATCTTTGTAATTCTCTACTCAGAAGAGACCGTAACTGTTCATAAAAACAGAGTTCAACAGATATATGAAATTAAAAGAATCAAAGGATTTGTGGACAGGTGAGGGAAATGGAGGTGTTGTAGAAGAGCAGCTATGATGTTGATGAAAGGTGAAGCAATCTGAAAGGGTCAGACAACTTTCTCCTGCTCACGATATTATGTTCTTATTAATTCTTATATTTTTAAACAAAAATATAATTTGTACTTAAAATGTTTGTCGTTGTGATCTCACCTGTCAGCTTGCACCTTGGCCAGATTATCAGCACTAAGTGGACTCTGTTTCAGGGATGTGTTGAGGAGCTGACTATTCTTCTTCAGGTCTGCTGCAGTTTCTTGGATTTGCTCTCTCAGCCCCATTAACTGGTCTGTAGGAAGTCTTCCAGCCGCCTTGTCCTGTGACCTCAGAGTCAGAAGATCCCGACATTTTGACTCTGCTTGTTTCTGACCCTTGAGTATCAGGTCAATTTCATTCCTGATATACTGGAGATGAAAAATGTGAGATTTTCCTTCAGAGTAAAAAAATACTGTAGCACTCAGGATTTTCAAAATCTTTACAATTTTAAGGAATATAATTTATAATTTAAAATTTTATTAATATATGGATTATCATCTGGTACACTACACACTTTAACAATGTGATAACGGCATGTGTATTTTGCAGACAGAAAAGCATTTAAGCCAGAACTGCAAGATTCTTATTAACTTGTCCTCTAGTCCTGATGAAGGGTCTCAGCCCAAAACGGCGACTGTACTCTTTCCCATAGATACTGTCTGGCCTGCTGAGTTCCTCCAGCATTGTGTGTGTATTGCTTGTGTAACGCTTACGTGATCGGCTGGTGTATGTCTAAGGGAAAATTCGTCCACCCGCCAAACTGCGCCTACCATGAAATACACGCTAATACAAACTCACACACACAATATCAAGCACACACCAGGTACGGTTACAGAATACACTTTATAAATCTTACTAGAACTAAGTGATTAATAACAATACAATATATAGGAAGGTAAAGAAAATAAAGAAAAGGTGCCAAAACTTATCAGAGTTCAGTCAATTAGTGCACATCATTGGAGCTCAATCATCGAATCCTCCGGCCACTCTTCAATCTTCTCCGACCTCCACAACCCGCACACCTGGGACCACCCTCGGTGATCGACCAACAGTGCCGCACCCGTCCACCTTCCTCAGCATCTTCTTCCCGACTCCCCAAAAAGACTGCACAATCCCAGCTCCCAGACCCACAAGAGAAAATAACGTCTAACCAATTGGTTAACAAAATAATACAATCCCTGTTATCAGTAACTTTAACCCAAACAAGCTTCAAGAATGCTCTGCAAGAAAAGCACTTCCTCACCAGTTAGCATAACAAAGAAGCAGTTTTACTTCTAACAAAGAAGCCACTTTGATTAACACAGGCAGTACATTCTCCCTCCACCAACAAAAGTCATGTCCTCATGACATTAACAGAGTTCCTCAATGTTTCTTGCAAAACACAAAACACAACCCAGGTGCAGAAAGCAGTGACATAACTGCCCAGGGCGGTAGAGATCACACTCGGTTCTCCTGGCACTGCATATGTCAACCGCTCCAGGGGGTGCCTACTTCTCTGAGATCTCTGTATCCCCTCTGGCGACCCTTCCATCTCAGACACCCCAAGGGACACACCAGGTCTACCTGTTGGACCCTCACCCTCTCCCTCACTGGGATCCCTCTTCACCTAAGAACCCTCTGTCTCGTGTTCGGTTTCACCTTCTCTCCCCCCAATGCCGGCTGCATCTCAGTTTGCCCGTAAACACCCTCCCTCCTCTCACCTAACTCAGTAGGGGAAGGGCCAGGAGCCTCCTCTTCTGGTACTGGGGAATTAGCGAATGGAAACAAGGGCCACACATCTGAATTGTTGTCTTCCGAATCGGTATCCCTTTCCGGGGTGAGGATCAGTCCTGTCTCTTCCACAGCGGGCTCTTCCTTCGCCCTGCACCCTTGCAGAGTCCTCTTACTAGGCGTAACCTCCCCCTCGGGCTCTTTATCCACCTGCACTGCTTGACCCAGGGGCAACAGGTGGTTCTAATGGAGTACCTTGACAGGCCACTTCCCATCCTCAGGTTTCACCTGGTAAACAGATAGATTCGGCATCTGGCTCTCTACCACATAGGGGGTGGCCGCCCATCGATCTGCCAACTTGTGCTTACCGGGTAGTCCTAGATTCAGTAAAAGGACCTGGTCACCCGGCAATAATTGAGCGAACTTCACCTTCTGATCATATCTCCTTTTATTCCTCTGATTCTGCTTGGAGGCCACCGCCTCGGCCAACTCGTATGCCCGTTTCAACTCTCTCCTCATATCAGACACCTACTTCAGGTAGGGCTTCACAGGTAATTCACCCGTCTCAGTCCCAAAACACAAGTCATGGGCAACCTGGCTTCCCGCCCGAACATCAGATAATAAGGCAAGTTCCATGTAGCGTCATTGCGAGTACAATTGTGACAGTGAACCAATGTGTCGACTCCACTTACTTTTCTGACCAATCTCCAGAGTCCTGAGCTTATCCAACAGTGTCTGGTTAAACTGTGTATCCCCCTGCGGGAGATAGGGGGTGGTCCTGGATTTCTCAACCCCAAGCATAGTTAGTAAATCACGGATAAGCCGGGTTTCAAAGTCCGCTCCCTGATTACTATGGATCCTCCTGGGGAGGCCATAATGAACAAAGTACTTCTCCCATAATACCTTCGCCACTGTAGTCACTTTCTGATCCTTAGTGGGAAATGCCTGAGCGTATCGAGTGTAGTGAACCGTGATGACTAAGACATTCATGGTGTTGCTGGTGTCAGGTTCAATAGACAGGAAATCCATACATACCAGGTCCAGAGGTCCCGCTCTCTGTAAGTGCGACAAAGGAGCCACCGGCACAGGCAGTGTCTTCCTCCGGATGCAACGACTGCACTTCTTACAGTATTCTTCAACCTCCCCCCTCATCTGGGTAGAACTGGTCCTTGAGTAATCCATAGGTCTTTTCCACCCCCAAGTGCTTGGAATCATCATGCAGGGCCCGGAGCACAGTCTTCCGATACTCCTCAGGCATGACCAGCTGCCAATGCCAGGGTTGGTCCAGAGGCACCATGACCCGGTACAAGACTTGGTTCTTCAACTTTAACCGAGGCCATTCCTTCAATGACAGAGAAGTTTTGTCTTCTCTGCCCACGCCACATCCCCCTTCTCTACCGCGCCCCACACAGTGCCAATGCCCGGGTCATTTCGCTGAGCAGCTGTCACTTCCCCCGGACTTAGTTCTAGCAACTGTTTAGTCGTCAGTGCAGTCAGCTCACAGTAAACCTGGGGCAGGGCGTCATCAAAAGCCCCCAAGGGGTCCACTGCTCGCTCCGGCCTCCCCCTTCCCTTGGCCTTCACGATGATAGCAAACTGACACATGGTTTTCACTCCAGGGGCAGGAATGCTCTCCCATTCCCCGTCCGTCTCCGGTTCCCCATGCTCCCAACGTGACAAAGCATTCACATCAACATTCCTGCTTCCCAGCTGGTACTTCAGGCTGAAATCATATACCAAGAAAGCTGCCAACCACCGATGCCCTGTGGCATCCAGTTTCGCCGAAGTCAGGGTACAAATGAGAGGATTGTTATCTGTTCTCACCTCAAACTTGGCTCTGTACAGGTAGTCACTCAACTTGTCCACCACCGCCCATTTCAGCGCCAGGAACTCCAACTTGTGAGTGGGATAGTTTCTCTCAGATGGCGACAAGCTTTAGCTGACAAACACCACCAACTCAATGCGTTGCCCTGTTTCTGGTACAGGACAGCTCCGAGACCCTCTCAGCTGGCATCAGTCTGCTTCTGGGGATCGGCAAAAGCCAACACCGGGTCCTGGGTCAGCGCCCTTTTTAGAGATTGAAACGCCTCCTCACATTTATCATCCCATCTCGATCCAAAAGGCTCCACCGGGTTCCAGCGTCCTCCTGCATCTTGCCCTCGGTCCCCCTTCCTTTTCTTCCCCACAGGTGGATAGCCACACAAGAGCTGGGTCAACGGGTGACACATTTTAGCGTACCCTTTCATGAAACGCCGGTAATATCCACAGAACCCCAAAAATGAGCGTAGAGCATTCACCTTCTGGGGCTTCAGCCAGGTGGTCACGACGTCTATCTTAGACGGATCCGTATCCACTCCCTCTCGCGGAATTATGTGGCCAACATAGCCGACCGACAACTTACAGAACTGGCATTTGTCCAGGGAAAGTTTCAACCCTTCCTCCTTAAGCCAGCTTGACACCTTCAATAGCCTCTCCTCATGTTCCTCCGAAGTAGATGCAAACACTATCAGATCGTCCAGACACACCAGCACCTCGAGCAGGTTCATATCCCCCACAGTCCTCTCCATGAGCCTCTGGAAGGTGGCTGGGGCTCCCAAGATGCCTTAGGGCAGTCGTTCGAACTGAAAGAACCCAAGTGGGCAGATAAAGGCTGTCTTCTCTTTATCGCCCTCACTCATCAGGATCTGATAATACCCACTCCTCAAGTCCAGCACACAGAACCACTTCATTCCACTTAGGCAGGCCAGCTCGTCTTCGACCCTTGGGACGGTATACAGGTCAGGGAAAATTCGCCAACTCAAAGTCCTATAGTCCACACACATGCGTACCTTTCAGTTCTTCTTCCCGGCCACCACTACCGGGGACACATAGGGGCTTCGGGACTCAGCGATGATTCCAGCTTCTTTCAACTTGCACAAGTGCTGCTGCACGTCTTCCACATCTGCAGGGGCCAGTCGCCGTGACCTCTCTCTGAACGGGGTGTCCTCAGTGTCAAGCAGGTGAGAAACTGCTAGAAAATTCAGCAGTCTAATGAACAAGGAGGCAATTAAAGGAGAGAGAGGACACTGACTTGTTCTGATAACACTTTTGTGACCTAGAGACAGAGAGTACGGCGCCAGCTGAGACACGAGCTGGGAAGTCACTATAGTAACAGCTCAGAGTGGTTGAGCTAACAGACGGCTGGAATCTCGAATGGATTGTAAAAAGTTGAGGCTTTTAGTCTGATAACGGCAGAGGAGACACGACACGGGAGGATTGCGGAAGCTATCCAAGAAACCACTGGAGGAGTTTAGACCACCACGAGGGTGGAGGCCACAGACCGATTAATTTCGACCCCTGATTACCAGTGTGGGTAAGAGCTTGCCTGTGGGGGTCTGCTGGTGGTGAACCCGTGCTGTGGGTTAGTAGACCGTTCCTGAGAAGGGGCTCTGTCCATCTGTGTCTGTGTGGGGTTCACACAAAGTGACTCTAAAGACTTCAGAAGCAAGAATAACTAAAGTGTCCCTCCTCCCCACAGCTGTAGCACACTCTTAGCCGCTCACAGTCCCACTGGAAATGCCCCTTTCCCACAGTTAAAACACACGCTACCCACCGCCCCTCCTTTCCCAGGACACCCGCCACTCCCAGCCCACTGCGCAAGTCGTCCCCAGAGGGGGTACTCTCCCTGTCCTTCCCCTCAAATGGGGACCCCTTGGGTGTCTTGGTCCTCCACCCAGCCACCACTTCCTGTACCGCTGAGGATCGCTCCCGGTGGCCCGAGCCCCTTTTCCAGCCCAACGCTCTCTCTTCCTCCCATACCTCTCTGATCAGCTGCCCGAATGACGGAGGGGGGCCCTTTTTATAAGACTGCTGGAGACTCCATGCCACCATGTCCTCCTCCAGGGAACCACTGAAAATCTGACTCATCCTCACTCTCGCCACGTCATGCGCCTTCACTACACTCTGGCGCCGCAACCCCGTAAGCATTCTCTCTAGCCGAAATATGTATACTGAGAGCTTTTCCCCGCTTTCTTGCTCCATGTGTTGAAACTCTGCTAAAAGCAGCCAGGGATCCCCTGACAGCCCAAACGCTCCCTCCAAAGCTTCTAAATACTCCTCCAATGAAGCCAAGGGTTTTTCAACTTTCAACTCCTGGACTACTTTGGCCGCCGCCCCCCTCAAACTTCCCACCAATCGCTGTCTCTTCTCCTCATCTGAGCCTGGCCACTCCTCTAACAACAGGGATGTATGTTCAATCCAGGTCTCATAGCCAACCTCCCCGTCGAGGGTAGGCGTGGCTCCTGAGGAAGCCCCCAGCTTCAGCCACGGCCTCTCAACCACTTCCACCAGGGAGTTAAGGGTGGCTGCCAGCACGGGGGCCTCCACTCTATTTGGGGGGGGGCAGGGCCTGGCCAAGCCTTCCCACTCCAACCCCCCTTTACTTGTTACTGGCACCTCTCCTGGGGGCAACTCTAGCTCCTCCTCTGGTGATTCCTCACCTTAGTCCTCCGGGAGGGTGTGGAGGCCCCTGGGCCCCACCTCCCCCGGATGCTGACCATTGCTGGCAGTTCCAACGTCAGCACTCATATGAACCAACACCCAACTTGCCTCCATCTCTTTACCACACCTTCATGCCACCAGTTCTACCTGCCCATACCTTTGACCAAACTCAACCCTCGCACTAATGCACCATCTGAAATGTGAAAATCCACCCCGCTCACCACACATGCATAGTTCACCAGTACGTCCTCTAAATCGCACCAGTTTACAATCTTATCTCGATCCATCTCTGCACTACTGGACATGCACGGATTACACAGCTACTGACAATTCAATCTGAGATGACCACCCCACAAATGTAACGCTTTTGTGATCGGCCGGTGTATGTCTAAGGGAAAAGTCGTCCACCCGCCAAACTGCACCTCCCGTATACATGGATGCTGTGAAATACACGCTAATACAAACTCACACACACAATATCAAGCGCACACCAGGTACGTTTACAGAATACACTTTATAAATCTTACTAGAGCTAAATGATTAATAATGATACAATATATATGAAGGGAAAGAAAATAAAGAAAAGGCGCCAAAACTTATCAGAATTCAGTCAATTAGTGCACATCGTTGGAGCTCAATCATCGAATCCTCTGGCCACTCTTCACTCTTCTCTGACTTCCACGACCTGCACACCTGGGACCACCCTCGGTGATCAACCATCAGTGCCGCACCCGTCCACCTTCCTCGGCGTCTTCTTCCCGACCCCCAAAAAGACCGCGCAATCCCAGCTCTCAGACCCACAAGAGAAAATAACATCTAACCCAAATGGTTAACAAATGAATACAATCCCTGTTAAGAGTAACTTTAACCCAAACAAGCTTCGAGAGTGCTCTGCAAGAAAAGCACTCTCTCACAGTTAGCATAACAAAGAAGCAGTTTTACTTTTAACAAACAAAGAAGCCATTTTGATTAACATATACAGTACACTTGGATTTCCAGCATCTGCAGATTTTCTAGTTTGTGATTGGACTCTTATGACTTGTTTGAACTGAAATATAGGGCTGCAATCAACACTTAAAATTGTGTGCACCATTGACTTTGAAGAATCAATTTATATAATAAAAACTTTAAAGATAAAGATAAATTATAAGATATTCCACTCCTACAAAATGCACTACTAAGATATGTGATGTTACCTGTTTGAATAGGTAAGGTGGTACCCATAGAACTATTCTACATCAGGCAGCACGGCCTGAGGGGTAGGGAAAAACTGCAGATGCATCAAAAATAGTTTGGAATTGGTGTATATCTACTTAACATGTCACGGCATATATGCATTCAATAATCACAGCATCATTGGATAAATTTAACTAAACAGCAGAGATTTATGTCAAGACTTTACTGCTAATTAAACCGATAATTATCAGTGTGAGAACTGCAACTAATGAAATTTGTAATTATAAAATAGAAAATGTTATAAAGGTTCACAGGCAGGTAGCTACTCTGAAGAGAAAGAGAGTTAATAGTTTGTTCAAAAGATAAAAATAAAACTAACTTTAAATTCCTGACAAATGGGGAGAGGCAGAGGAAATAAAAGGGAAGCTACAGTCTACTTTTAATTTTACAGTATGGATACCAAAATTGTTGTAATGTGAGGAACATAATTGTACTTCGCATTTTCAGACATGCACAAAGTTAAAATAGATTATTTCTAGGCAAATATCTTTTGACTAATCACAGATAACTGATGTGATTAACATGAAGGAATAATAAATTGTTAATTATTTTAATGTGCTAACTATACCCATTGATGGAATGCTGTGGGATCATTAACTAGGGAAACAAGTTTTGATAAAGAGAGAAAGAGGGGGGAGTGGGGGCAAGATGGAAAGGATGGGTAGATACATAAATTCTATTGATGTTTAACAGGAGAAATTGATATTTGTTCTACTTTGCAAGTGATCATTCAGGATCAAGGATGACTCCCTTTGACTCCAGATCTCTGGGTTCCGAGGTGGTTAAAAATCTCGTCTGGAAACCACAGACACTCCACAAGTGGAGCTGGAGTTTCCAGATGGATGAGTGGGGGGGACTAGTCATTTTATGGTTGGTTTTCTCCTTCTGCTCTTTGTGCTGGATATTTGTGTTTTCCTAATGCATTGAGTTGGGTTTTCAATAGCACCCTTAGTCCATTTTGAACGACTTCCAGGTGTCACTGGGGCTGTTGCTTTTTTCAAGGAAGCTCTGAAAACATGTTTTTTCCCTCTCTCTGTCTAACCGTTACAGGTATTCCAGATCTCAGACATGGGTATAAAGGCAAAAGTAGAAATTGATTTTGTATCAGGCTGGAGGCATTAATCTTCAAACGGCCATTTCATCAAAAAGCCAAAGGTCGTGCTTGAGAGCTGAAGGTTGTGCTGAATTTCTTCACTGACATTAGGTTTTGTAGAGGGATGGCTCCAGAGATAAACTCACAAAATGCTGGAAATACTCAGCAGATCAAGCTGCATCTATCAAATGAGAAACAGCAATAATATTTCAGGTCTAAGAATTAACATTTGAAACGAAAACATTAACTCTATTTCTCTTCTCGCAGATGTAGCCTGAACTGCTTTTTCTCACACTTCCTGCTTTACTTTAGGTTTCCAGCATCTGCAGTTCATTTTTTATTTTGAATTTAGAAATATTACCGGGGATTATATTTTCCAATGTTTCACTGTAGTGGTTCAGTTTTCCAGATATTGAGTATGAATCCCATTCTTTCGAATGCTTAAAGCATTTACAGTTTTTTTGTAATTTACACAATTTATGATAATTTTAAATTGCTCACAAATTTTGTACACATGCTCACAAAAGGTATGAATTTTGCCAAGAACCAATTAGCACTTTGTATCTTTGCATGGCACAATTTAGCACAATTGAAAAAATCAGTAGGTAGAATTGCTATGTCAGTTTAACAACATTACAGTACAGAAATAAAAAGGGAACTGAGGAGGTAATAGTTTATAGACTAGCATCTTAAAAAGTTCACCTTTCCACTTATTACACTTCTCTTTGTTGCTGCAGGTCTCCCTGCATTATTCCTCTACGTGATAAAAAGAGTCTATTCCCACAATAAAACTGATCATGATCTGGCACACAATTGATTTATTAGATCCTTTGGTAGATGCAGATATAACATAGATTTATGCCTCTACTTACACGTGTTGCATCTGGCTTTTCTTCATAGGAGACCGGCATAATGAGGCCAAGAATGGTTAATTGATCTATACAATCTTCCAGAACACTGCAAATCTGGAGAATGTCACTCTGTGAAAGTTGCTTCATTGACCTATTCTCAATAAAGGAGAAAAAAAGACAATGCTAAATTTAACCAAGATAAAATTACCACCAGTCCAACAATTTGCTGAGATAAGGAAAGTTTAAAATAACTTCTTGTGATTGGACAATAAATGAAGACACTGTTAGATTGGATTAACAGGCCAAATTCCATTTGGACTCAGGGTCCCTCTTTAGTATTAGTGAATGGTGAGATGTGGTTTTGTATCTGTTACTACAGAAATATCAATAATTTCAATGGACAGGCAACTCAGCAAGACACAAATTCTTGTAGCTTGCTGGAGACAGATTGCCTGCAATAGCAATAATAAGAAATTATAGCGTGAATAACCCAAGAGAATTAGGGTACGTAGCCATAAATGTGAAGTTACCCTTTTGCTATTAAGTTATTCAGTGAGGAAAATTCTACTTCTACGCACATGATTTTAACTAATGACATTAAATCAATTAACTTCAAAGTAAGAAATATAACCATAAATAATAGACTTGCCTTTATGTAAAATGATTTTATGCCTCCTTCATGACATGGTAGAGCACTTCACTACAAACATTGGGCTAACTCCCAGCACTTCCATTGCGGCAGAGCCACTGTGGATCATTTTGGCTGAGTAACACGCTGGGTAGTGCATCTACCGAACTGAGACACTGTAGCTATTGACGTGCAAACCTGCAGCATTAACACCGAGCAACTCACCCTCTTGCCTCGTCATTTACAAGAGATTCATTGGGATCAGCACAGAGAATGTCCCCCGGCGCCCTCATCCCAGCCATTGTTGTTACGTTCTCATGGAAACAGTGCGGGGCTTACACTGGACACGATGGTGTCCACGCAGCTGCCCTGAAATATACGCATGCAAGTTCATAATGACGAAACTCATCCTTTTATGCATTGCTGAATTAAAGATTTTACACAGTTTAAACCAAAATTATTTAAAAATCACTTTCAATCCTTAAACCTTTAATTTGCAAGAAAATTGTTTCCCAATTAGAATTTTAACTGAACCTGATTTTATAAAAATATTTCTGACAGGTTAAGCAAAATAAATGTATTTGTATTGATTAATATCTCAGTGCAACCCGCCCAGTGCCGTGTCCACCGGCGCCTGGGGTTGGTCCTCCACTGTCCCAGCGTGCCGTGCGGCGGTCTCTTCCTCCATCTTGGGCTTTGGGGCAGGCTGTGAGTGGTGAGTGCTGTGACTATTAGCTAACTCTAAAGACATAGTATTCATCTTAGGCAGTTCAAAGTCGTTTGGGCTAATGCAGGAGTGTTCGTGCGTCGGTTATTTGTTGTTGGGGAGGGTGTGTGTTGGCGGATGATTTTGATACTGAGCGGATTGCACTTGGTGGTTAAACGCCTCTCGCTGTTTTACAGGGTCCGGCTGCCTGGCGCGCACTCACAATGCCTGGAAGGTAAGAGGCCATGGGATCGGATTATTCACTGAGTGTCCTTACGGGGCTTTAGTTAAAGTTCCTTCGAGCTGTACAGATCGTGCGAACAGCGCCTATGTTCAGTATCTGGAAGGTGGGGGGGGGGGGGTTTAAGGGGTATTGCTTCCTAGTTCCGTGTGCGTTCCTAAAATGAACGATGAAAACTTAATAATTGTCAATCTCTATATGTTGACCCATCTTCTCGTTATATCCCCCATTCTTAACTGCCAAGTTTGATGCAAAATTCTCGGTAAATTGCTTGAAACTTAAGCTAAGTGAACTTGCCTTCTTTGAATGTCAAGTTAATAATTACATTGGGGTATGTGATCAATTTGGAAGTTACCTGATTCGGTCTTTTTAAAATTGAGTTCTGATAGTTGAATGAAAATGTGGATATGTGTATTGATATCTGAAAAGATCTGGTAAAATGTTAAATGAAATATATAAATTCTATAAAGCTATATAATGTTGCTATGTCAGAGGTCGAGTTGTCTTAAATGAAATAATTTTTAAATGACATATTTACCATTTTCACTTTAATTCCTCAGATTGTGGTGCAAAGCTGTTTTTACTGGCTATAAACGGGGCCTTCGAAACCAAAGGGAGCATACAGCTCTGCTGAAGATCGAGGGTGTTTACTCCCGTGATGAAACTGAATTTTACCTGGGCAAAAGATGTGCCTATGTATACAAGGCAAAGAAGTGAGAATACCGTTTGATTCATAGTAGTAAATTCTCCTGTAATGTTTTCTAGTTATTGATGCAACAATTTCTTTATTGCTTAGTGAAATGTGTATTTGTTACACTCGCTCCCTAAGCTTTACATTCCTGTCCTTTTTCTTTCATCACCTCACTTACCATCCAAGTTTCTCTTACCTTGCCATCTTTTTCTGTCCTGACTGGAACATAGCATACTTTATTCTGTGCATTTGTTTAAACCTTCTCCACAAGGCAGCTATGGGCTTGCCCAAAATCAGCTATTCTCAATCAACTCCCTGTTGAGTACCCTCATAATTTGCCCAGCTCCTGTTTAATACTCTCCCACAAGGTTGAACCTATAGCTATCTTAAAATTTAAGGAGTTGTGATCGTTCCCTGACTGCACATCCATTGAAAGTTTAGTCACCCGGCCAGGCTCATTACCTAACAGCAGATCAGCATCACATCTTGTTGGACTATCATGTTGATTCAAGAAACACTCCTGGGTGCACTTTAACAAATCCTGCCCCATCTAAACCACTTGCAATAAGAAAGTCCTAAGTTTGTATTAGGAAAGTTGAAGTCCATATGACAATAACTATCATTTTTTTTTTACACCTTTCCTTAATCTGCTTGCATATCTGTTCCTTGATATCCCGGTGGCTGTTGTGGGTGGGGGAGTGGTCTGTATTATAACCCCATCAGTGATTACACTCTTTCTGTTCTTGAGTTCTATTCATTGTTTCAGTGGATGAGCTCTCCATTATGTCCCCTCTGATTGATTGGCCCTGAATAGTAGTACAACGTTACCTCCCTCCAGCAGTATCCAGAGGGGTGTACTTAATTGCTGAGGGGAATCCTGCGTTGACAGCTAACTCCCTCTATTCCTCCTGGTGGTCACTAGTCTTATCTGAAGCCTGCACTCTGCAAACTGAACCTCACAGATGGTCTTGAGTATATCCAGCTCCAGTTCCTCCATTGAACATTGAATATTTACAGATAGGCTTACTTTTTCTTACCTGTGTCTCTCTGAATCTTTGAGTTTTGCACTCACCTGGGTCGCTAACTCTTGACGTGTTTGTTCTATCTTTGGGTCCAATTTCTCAAGCTGAAGCTTCACAAAACAAATGATGAGAATTGACGCAGCACTTTTAGCCTCTTGTTTCTTGTTGCCAGAGCCTGGCTACTCTAATGCTGTCCCACTCCCACAATGGCCACTCTGTTCACACCTCCCTTTTTATTGGCTCAAATAGGACTAACTCCTGACAAGAGTTGTTCTTTTCAAATGGCTCTTGCCTTGCAACGATGCTGCTCTCTCACTTGCTAATTCAGCTAATTAAAAATGTGAGATTCCAAGTTCTCTTCTAGATCAGAGTAAAAGAGAGATAACAGTCAACATTGGACTGTTTGAGAATCATGCTATGGAAGTAATAGAGAACACAAAATTGGTAGAGGAGATAAATAAGTATGTTCCATCGGTTTTCAGTAGAAGCTACCAGTAACCTGTTGTGAATTCAAAGAAGTGGGGGAAGCTGAGAGTCAACAGTGGGTAATTGACCTGGACCAGATGGCTCTGCCCCAGAATTCCAAAAAAGATAGTGGGATATTAAGGAGACAGTAATAATGATATCTCATCGCTGGAATGGGTTCCAGGGATTGTAAAATTACTAATGTGGTGATATTTAAGAAAGGGGGCAAAGACCAGAAATTTTAGTTAAGTTAGCCTGGTCTTAGTGATTGGTAGGATTTCAGAGTATTATTAACTATGACATTTCACAGTACTTGAGAGTATATGATGAAGGATGAAGTCAGCACTGTTTTGTTAAAAGGGGGCTGTTGCCTGACAAATCAGAATTCTTTGAGGATGTACCAAGTGGGCGAGTTGATGGATGTTACTTGGACTTGCAGCATTCTTTGGTACAAAATAAGAAGACTGATATTAGACACAGTACTAGTACGGATAAATTGCATAGATTGACTGATTGGTTGAAGTCAAAATGGGAGTAAAACACGCCTTTTCAGAACTGCTTCCAGTGACTGGATTCTGCAGGGGTCACATTTAGGACAGAAACTTATCATTTCAAGATCAAGATGGAATCGTGGCCATTTTTGCAGATTATATCAGTGTAGGTGGAGGATAGGTGTCGCTGAGGTAGGGAGTTTGCGACAGGACTTGGACAGGTTAAGAGAGTGGGTAAAGTAGTAGTAGATAAAATACAGCATATGGAAGTGTGGGGTTATGTACATTTTGGTGAGAAGAATAAAGTGTAGACTATTTCCTAAATGGAGAGAAAATTCTGAAATCTATTGCAAATAGATTTGGGAATCTTGGTTCAGAGTTCCTTGTGCTTCTATATCTTAAACAAAACTGCACTTTAGAATTGTTAGTAAATTGGATTGTATTTGAACAAATTTATTTTTAGGTCTTTTTTATTATAATGGTGAAATATATGTGCAGGTAGACTTGCTGATCGTGCTTGATCACTCTATGGCTGCTGAAATTGTTAATTTATTCTATTGCAAATGTTTGGATTTTTGTGCCTGCGTATGTAGGATTGGGGATGTGTTCCTGTTATTTTAAGTGTTTTTCTCAAGTTGTAAAATTTGAGCTTCTATTGCATTATTTTGATTTCATACAAAATAATACACCTGTAATTGGTATTTTCTATGTTTCAGTTCAATTACTTTCATTTTTAACTTTGTTTCTCTCCACTTGCTTGATCTAGGTATATCTTATTTCAGATATCCGCCGTCTATAGTTTTTGAGGAGTTAAATAAATTGAATAAATAAATACATTAAATAAATTGATTCATGATCTGTGGTGAAATGCAACCTCTGCTCCTTTTTACAGCAATACTGTCACTCCTGGCGGTAAACCAAATAAAACTCGCGTTATTTGGGGTAAAGTGACTCGTTCTCATGGTAACAGTGGCATGGTCCGTGCTAAATTCAAAAGTAACCTGCCTGCAAAAGCTATCGGGCACAGGATTCGGGTGGTAAGTACAGGAAGCAATTTTTTTGTTTATATTGTCATCTGGTTT
This sequence comes from Hypanus sabinus, assembly GCF_030144855.1. NCBI lineage: Eukaryota > Metazoa > Chordata > Chondrichthyes > Myliobatiformes > Dasyatidae > Hypanus > Hypanus sabinus. The sequence continues at coordinate 39,678,835 of NC_082707.1, forward strand.
GGTTATTGTGATCAAAAAAATGTCAAGTTTATTGGTTATTTAATTTGTACATCTTAATAGTTTGCAGTTTAAACATTGAGTATGAGAGATGGAAGGGGTGGCGTAGTTGCAGAACAGTTATCCTAACACTTTTCAGTATTAGCTGTGTTTCCTCCCACATTCCAGAGATGTAGAGTTAGGGTTAGTGAGTTGTGAGCATGCTATGTTGGCACCGGAAGCATGGCAACACATGTGGACTACCTAGCACAATCATCACTGCTTGTTTTGATATACATGTGACAAAGTTAATATATATAGGCATAAAGGTCAAACTGTGCAGGTTGAATCAAAGTTTCTGGTAAATTGTAACAATTGGTTTGGATTTATTTAGATCAGAACGTGTAATTACAATTACAGTCTCTACATTTCCCCATTGCCCAGTATTTACCTGGCCGTCTGAAAATTAATCTGAAGTGTTGTTCACAAAGTTTGATAGTGTTACTGATCTTCATTATAGATGTAGAATTATTAGAAACTTACACACATTTCCAAACTTGGGACAGAAACCAATTTTCCACTTTTCAGTTACGCTCCTGGGGTATGGCAAAGCATGGTCTGGTAGAAATGCTTGGTAAACACTATATACTGCACTCTGCTTCTACTGTTGTTGGGCAGTTTTGAGTAAAATAACTCAAGCTTAGGAGACTTTGCCAGTTCCAGGTACCTTTACTGTCCTTAGTTGTGTAAGAGGTGGACATTGTAAAACACGGATTTGGCACTGAATAAATTTGGAGTTAGGCAACTGCATATTCCACGAGGGATAGTTAAATGTACTTAAAGTTAAAAGTAAGTTTATTATATGTCACCAAAAACAACCCTGAGAATTTGTTTTTATTGAGAAGTTTAATTGAATCTTTAAGTAGTTTGCAGGTGTTTCATTTTTTCTAATATTCTTAAATTTATTTTCTTCTGCAGATGCTGTATCCATCAAGAATTTAAAACAGCTGTACATAAATTGAAAATAAATAGCCAAGTGGTTTAAATTGTCTAGTTGAATGCCTTACTGTTTTGTTATTTCATATAGTACAGTACAGTGGTAACTAAAGAAACCCAAGAATTTGTATGATTGATGTAACAAAGCTGGGTGTTACATACATGCTTTAATAAGCAATCTTCAAATCTTCTATTCCCTTAGTATTGAAACTGGCAATAGATGAGTTTGTTTTCCTCATGCTGCTGAGTCAACTATTCCAAGTAAAATTGAAAAATTGCCCAGTTTTAAATTTTATTGCATAAAGTTTTCTTTGGTGTTTAAAATTCCGGTTTCTATTTTAGTATGTTAAATGATACAAGCTGATGGATTTTAATAGTGAAAGAGTTGGGAGAGTTTGTGCACAAAATCTTTGTAGGTTGTACAAGCTGCATGAGAGTGTGGTTGAAGCTCAGTCACTAACTGCACTTAAGTATCTTGCTGAGCACTAGAATTGCATGGGCATGGAAGACTTGAGAAGTCCTGAAGTAGAGCCTTCTTACAATAATGGAGGCCGAAGCATAGAAGAGATTTATTGACAATTAGATACACTTGGGCTGGTAATGCTTGAAACATTTAGGTCAAGTGGCATATGTGCAAAGAAATTGCCTGGGTTTCGGGTCAATGTCAAGGCAGAAAAAGTTGTAGATCAAATCAGTTTGAAGTTCTAGATAAGGGCACGGCGGGGAGGGTTGAAAAAACAAAAGGAATGTTTGAAAGGGTAAAGACAAAGACGCTGAACATTCTAACATGAAAATTATGAATTATGAGCTTTTACCATTTAATAATACAGCAAAATAGACTAACATCATTGTACGTTCCTGTTTGTCAACAGCAACCAATGACTCCAAACTCCCCCCCCCCCCCCCCCACCCCGCAAACTCTCAATCTTATCAAGTAACTATCCCTTTAAAATAATTAAAAAGTTGCTTCCATCACCCTTTGAGGGAGGAGTTCCAAAGACTAGTGTGGACCTGGAAGGAGAAAAAGGATAACTTTAGTGTTAAACAGGTTCCTTGCTTTTTAAATTGATTTTTCCCCCTCCTATGGATTCCTCATAAGAGGGATTGTACTTATTACATCCACCTGGCTCTTGTACATTACAGCCAAATAGTTTTCTAAACTTCAGTATAACCTTTCCTGTTTTATTTGCCAACTCCTTATTAGTTGAGTAAACTCTACTAAACTTTTTCTAATGCCTTAATATCCTTAATTAAGCAGTCCAAAACCACACAATATCCTGAATGTCTTGCCATTTCCCCATATAACTGGCATAACCTCCCTCTTGCATTTAATTCCCAGCAATCTGCCTTTTGGATGTGGGGTGGCAGCCTCTTGCCCATCAGACAACCTGTTTTTGTAGTCTTAATACATCATAGCCATCTTTCCTACTCAGTGATATCAAATTTAATGACCATGCCTTTTATACTTAGACCCAAGTTATAAATTACAAAATGTATTTCCATGACTTAATTAAATGTCAACCAGAAAAAAGAACTCTTGGATTTTCCCTTTATAAAACCTGCATGTGTCTGATTATTTATAACTCATGGAAGTATGATGCTGGAGCACATTTAATAATGGCTTAGGAGTTAGATGGAACGTGTGAATATGAGAACAAAGTGGAAATAAATTCCAGCAGAGATGGTCAAATTTTCAACACTGATACGATTATCAACGTAACAAGGGCTAATAGAAGGTTGTGTGTGTGTCTGAAAGGAAATATGCTCCATAACCCCATAAAGAGATGGGGAATCTTGGACAGAAACAGCCAATTAAAGCCTTCGGCAAATCAGATAGCATCAGAGGCAAGCTGCTGGGAATACATTTAGTTAACTGAAGTTCATAGTGTAAGGTGGGACCTCTTGAAAAGCTGGAATTTTCCTTTACAGAAAAAAAAGGCTAAAAGGATATTTCATAATTCTCTAAAACAGCAAAGAAGTTGGGTAATTGGTCTATATTTAATGTTTCTAGTGGCTTAAAGAGAAATGCCATGGATTTACGATAAAAGGCAAAACCAAAGCAAAGCCACTAGAACAGAGAATAGTACAGTACAAGATGTTTTAGCCTATGATGTGCCAGACTATAGGATAATGACACCTATCCTGGAAGGCACCATCAGGGTGCCGGATTTTCATGGCTCTGGAGATGGGCTGATTCAAGGTCGGTGCCCCTGACTGAGGCATCGCAGGAGAACACAACATCGGGAGCAGTGGGTTAGCTGCCAGCTGTGTGTCCAGAGGCCTGAGCCTCAGGGCTGATTCATTGGGCACAGAGTTCAGAAAAGGTGATTCAATGGACCTTTAACATAAATCAGCGAGTTATGTCTCCCCTCGATGTGAAACGGACACCTCTTTTCCCCTTATTGGGGAGAGAGAGTCTGTAATATGTTGCATTTCCAGGTGAACGAGTAGTCTTTTCAGTACCAGGGTACTGCAAGTCTTCACACTTGAGTGCTTAGTGGTGGGCACTGTTGCTTTTTTTTGCTTGGGGGGGGGTTCCCTTGGCATTCTAACATTTAACTCATTCATTCTTTGGGGATGTTTGCAAAGAAAAACAATTTCAGGATGTATATTGTATACTTTCCTCTGACATTAAATGTACCTAATCAAACTAATCCTGCATGCAGATGGTCCATTATAAACCTCAATACATTAAAGATATGTTCCTTTTGCCTCATCGGTGGATCTCAACCCAAATTCGTGACAATCCTTTTACCTCTGCAGATGCTGGCTGACTTGCTGAGAGCCTCCAGCAGTTCATAGGGCACTACAACACAGAAACAGGCCCTTTGATCCAACTAGTATGTGCCAGCCTGATCCATCTAGTCCCATTTACCCTGACCAGAGCCCTCCACACCCTTCGAGGATCCTCTTCAAACTTCTTTTAAATGTTACGATTGAAATCGCACCTACCACTTCCACTGGCAGCTAGTTCCACTCTCAGTGGAAAGATTAACCTGCAATGCAACTTCCAGAAGTTAATACATGGTTACCAAAATGTATCTACCCAAACTTACAAACCCTATATTTTCTGAAATAATTTTTAGATCGCAGGAAGCAAACTGGCTAAAGGGCAGAAACCAAAAAGGTGTAATAATTTTTCTTTTGGATTATGGGGGGATGTTGGCACTGTGTTGGTTTATTATGACCACTGGTCTATTATGTTGCTTAAAATGCATATTAACATTGTTAAACTGGAGTTTCCATATTTGTAAATAAGCAGAATGGCAGAAGACAAAGATGGATGGAAAACACATTTTACCACGGATGTGATGTAAAAAGTTGAATATATTATGTGTGATTTATGCATAGGTATGAGAAAACTTGGAGCAGTACATGGTATATAAGCAGCTTTCACAAGATTTTTAAAAAGTTTTTACATAAAGGGGTTCTGCCTGCCAGATCTTCCACTTCAGCACATCCTTCCACCTTGTCCAATCTCCCTGCTGCCCCATTCCTACCATCCTAGTGATATGCATTTTCTTGACTGCTGCTTGCACCTCTTCCTGGTCAAGTTTGTGACTGGTCCTGTCAAAGCGGGTTGAAGGGAAGTTGCCAAGCCCTGCCTAACAGGGCACCACTGTCCCTATCAGATACCTGTGACACAGCCATATCCACCAGGTCCTTAGCCTTCCATTTCTTGTCAGCAGGCATTGAGGTCTGGACAGACAAGTCTAGGGATGCTGGAATCTGCACAGCAACAATTGTCTTGCATGGAAAAGCATGAACTTGTTCAGGGTTCTGAAGGGAAGCTGCAGTTTATTTCTCTTCCCATGCAGTACAATGCTGCTCAGGCTATGGGAGGCCCAGCCATCTTCAAAGATAGCCATTGAGATTTCTTTTTCAAGAGCTTCTGCTGTAAACATGGGTATGTCATACACCAGCATGGAGCAGAGGATGCGAAGCTGGTGGATCCAGGCCTTGAACTTGCCAGGTAGGCCTGACTCGTCTGCACTGGTGAGCCAGACTTGGAACTCCTTGGTGGTCTTCCGGGTAGCAGCCGTGTGTCTAGCCTGCAGTCAGACCTTCCCCAGACAATCAACTGATAGAGATTGATGAGATAGTAATCCCATCCAAAAAGAAACTGAACTTGGAGTCTGCCTTTTATTTCAAGACCAGAGAACTGGATTTCTCTGGCTTAAAGCTCATCCTTACCCATGAGATGAGCGTCATTGTCCCCTGGAGTATACATCTGCTGCCTGGGATTGATGTAGTTGGCATCCATGAAGGCTCTGATTGGGGTTGCTGTACACCTGTCTTAATGAGAAGGCCTCTGCACTTCTTGAACCTAGTTGTGTGGGATATACCCCAGGTGCTGAAGATGTTTGATTATAAATCTCTGGGAGTAGCACCTGTAGCTACCAATATTGAGGAGGCATATGCCCATGATGCTTTGGGCAGAGTCCCCTACTCAGCTTATTACTTTCTTGCGCATTCAAACTGCAGGAGTGGACATTCAATATGTTCAAGCCCAGGAATTTAAAGCTGCGGACTCTCTTCAGAATTAATCTTCCAGAGTAGCTGTGTACATTTTCGTCTTCCTTCCCCTTCCAACAATCAGCTCTTTAGTTTTGCTGTCACTGAGTACGAAGTTTTTGTGGCACACTCAACCAGGTGAGATATCCAATCTTGCTTCATTCTTAATCATAAATGGAATTTTTAAAGAATGAGGAAAACAGCAGTAAAATACACTAATGCATTTTAATAAGCTTACAGATAGATAAATGCTTGAGAAATTTCTGTACAGATAAAAGAAATCGGAGCAGGAGGAGGCCATCTGCCCCTTTGAGCCTGCTCCGTTATTCAATAAGTTTGAGGCTGATCTGGCCATGGACTCATCTCCACCTACCATAACCCTTAATTCCCCTACTATGCAAAAAAATCTATCCAACCTTGTCTTAAGTAGATTTACTGAGCTAGCCTCCACTGCTTCATTGGGCAGAGAATTACACAGATACATCACTTGTTAGAAAAAGCAATTCCTCTTCATCTCCATCCTAAATCTTACTTCCCTGAAACTTGAGGCTATGTCCCCTAGTTCTAGTCTCACCTACCAGTGGGAACAATTTTCCTATCTCTATCTTAATCTGTCCCTTTCATAATTTTATATGTTCCTAAAAGATCTTTCATTCTTCTGAATTCCAGCAAGTACAGTCCCAGATGCCTCAATCTCTCCTCATAGTCTCACCATAGTCCTCTGGAATCAACCTGGTGGTCCTCCCCTGCACCACCTCCAAAGCCAGTTTATCCTCCAAGTAAGGAGACCAGAACTGCACGTGGTACTCCTGGTGTGGCCTCGCCAGTACCCTGTACAGTTGCAGCATAACCTCCCTGTTCTTAAATTCAATCCCTCTAGCAATGAAGGCCAACATTCATTTGTCTTCCTGATAGCCTGTTGCACCTGCAAACCAACCTTTTGTGATTCATGCACAAGCACTCACAAGTCCCACTGCACAGCAGCATGCTGCAATTTTTTTACTATTTAAATAATATGTTCATTCATTTTTCCTTCCAAAGTGGATGACCTCGCATTTACCAACATTGTATTCCATCTGCCAGTCCCTTGCCTGCTCACTTAACCTATCAATATCTCTTTGCAGACTCTCCGTATCTTCAGCACAATTTGCTTTTCCACTCAATTTAGTGTCATCAGCAAACTTACATAAACCACACTAAGTCCCTTCTTCTAGATCATCAATGTATATTCTGAACAGTTGCGGGCACAGCACTGACCCCTCTGGTACACCGGTCACCGCTGATTGCCAACCAGAGTAACACACCATGTATCCCAACACTCTGTTTTATATTAGTTAGCCAATTCTCTGGCCACGCTAATACATCACCCTCCAACTCTGCATCCTTATGGAAAACACTTTTATGTGGCACCTTATCGAACACCTTCTGGAAATACAAGTAATTAACGTCTGTCTATTCCACTCTATCCACTGCGCTCGTTACATCCTCTAAGAACTCCAGTAAGTTAATCAAACAGACCTGTCTTTGCTGTATCAATGCTGCATCTACCTGATGGATCCTTTTCCTAACTACAGATGTTAAACTAACTGGGCTATAGTTACCTGCCTTTTGCCTACATCCTTTTTTTGAACAGTGGTGTGACATTTGCCATCTTCCAATCTGCCAGGACCTGCCCAGAGTCCAGAGAATTTTGGTAAATTATCACCAAAGCCTCTAACATTCCATTTCTTTCAGTACCCTGTGATGCATTCCATTAGGACTAGCGAACTTGTCTACTTTCAAGTCCAAAAGTTTGTTCAGCATTACCTCTTTAGTGATAGCTATTGTATCAAGGTCCTCACTTCCCATCACATCCATACATATCTCTTTGGCATGTTAGATGCATCCGTGAAGCCTGACACAAAATAGTCATTCAAAGCCTCGGCCATTTGCTCATTACCAAATATCAATTCTCCTTTCTCATCCTCCAAGGGACCTACATTCACTTTAGCTACCCTTTTCCACTTTATATAATTATAAAAACATGCTATCTGTTTTTACATATTGTGCTAGTTTGTTTTCATTATCTACCCATTCATTATTGCTTGTTTTGTGGTCCTTTGTTGCTTTTTAAGGTTTTCCCAATCTTCCAGTTTCCCACTACTCTTAGTGACTTTGTATGCATGAGTTTTAGTTTTGATGCCTCCTTTTATTTCCTTAGTTATCCAAGGCTGGCCTTCCCCACCCTTACTTTTAAATGGAATATACTTTTGTTGAGCACCATGAAAAATCTCTTTGAAAATCTTCCACTGTTCCTCGACTGTCCCAGCATATAACCTGTGTTCCCAGTCTACACTAGCCAAATCCTCCCTCATCCCATTGTAGTCTCCATTGTTTAATCAAGTCAAGTCAATTTGCTTTTTATTGTCATTTCGACCTTAAACTGCTGGTACAGTACACAGTAAAAGTGAAACAACGTTCCTCCAGGACCATGGTGCTACATGAAACAACACAAAGCTACACTAGACTGTGAGACAACTCAAGGCTACCCTAGACTACATAAAACAACACAAAAACTACACTAGACTACAGACTTACACAGGACTACATAAAGTGAACAAAGCAGTGCAGGGCAGTACAATAATTTAATAATAAACAAAACAATACGCACAGTAGGAGACAAATTTCAATATAATAAATGATGTAGATGTCAGTCTAGACTCTGTATTGAGGAGTCTGATGGCTTGGGGAAAGAAACTATTGCACAGTCTGATTGTAAGAACTCGAATGCTTTGGGTACCTTTTCCCAGATGGCAGGAGGGAGAAGAGTTTGTATGAGGGGTGCGTGGGGTCCTTCACAATACTGTTAGCTTTGCAGGTGCATCGTGTGGTGTAAATATCTGTAATAGTGGGAAGAGAGACCCCAATGATCTTCTCAGCTGACCTCACTATCAGCTGCAGAGTCTTGCGATTCGAGATGGTATAGTATACTAGTTTTTGATCGAGCTATTGCACCCTCCATTTGTTTGAGAAACTCAATCATATTTTGATCACTCTTTTCAAGAGGGACCCTAACTACAGGATCACTAATTTTACCTGTCTCATTGCACAGGACCAGATCTAAGAAAGCACATTCCCTTGTAGGTTCAGTAACATGTTGTTCAAGAAAGCATCACATATGCATTCTATGATGTCCTTATCAAGACTGCCTCGACCAACTTGATTCACTCAATCTATGTACAAGTTAAAGTCTCACATGATAACTGCTGTTCCATTCTTACATGCCTCAGATATTTCTCTATTTATTGCCTGTACCACTGTAATATTATTATTCGGTGGCCAATAGACAACTCCCACCAATGATTTTTTTTCCTTTTGCTATTTCTGATCTACCCAGATGGATTCAATATTCTGCTCCTTAGATCTTGTATCGTCTCTCGCTATTGCCCTGATCTCATCTTTAATTAAGAGCGCTACCCTACCTCCCTTCCTTCCGTATTACCTGATATCCTTGGATATTTAATTCCCAATCCTCTCCACCCTTTGTACTGCTTTGTGCCACAAGTTCACTGACCTTATTTCGAATACTATGGGCATTCAGATAAAGTGGCCTAACACTCATTGTGGTTTTAAAATCTTGTAAACTTTTCTCTTTTGCATTTGACTTTTCTTCATTCCACTCTTAGTTTTCTCTTTTGTTTTTTTTTTAATCTTTATCCTCACTTCTCTCTCTTACTTTATCCATACTTATCCAATCTGTTGAACCCACCACTGTATTATTTAGTTTAAAGCCCTATCCACAGCCCTAGTTATGCGATTCATTGGCATCCAGGTCCCATCACGGTTCAGGTGGAGCCCGTCACATTAGTACAATTCCCTCCTTCCTCAATACTGGTGCCAAGTTCCCATGAATTCAAACCCACTTCTCCCACACCAATCTTGAGCCACGCATTTAACTCTCTAATGTTCTTGACCCTATGCCAGTTTGCACATGGCTCAGGTATTAATCCAGAGATCACCACCTTTTTGGTTCTGATTTTTAATTTAGTCCCTATCTGCTCAAATTCCCTCAGCAGAACCTCTTTCCTCATTCTGTCGATGTCATTGGTACCCACATGGACCACGACAACTGGATCTTTCCCCTCCTTCTGCGAGTTCCCCTGCAGGTCAGATGAGATGTCCCGAACCCAGGCACCAGACAACACAGCCTTTGGGATGCTCGATTCTCATGATGGAGAACTCTGTCTATTCCTCTAACTATACTATCCCCAATTACCACCACATTTCTCTTTCCCCCTCTTGAATGGCTCCCTGAACTACAGTGCCAGTTAGGTTGCTTGTCCTTCCTACAGCCCCCACTCTCATCCACACAGGGAGCAAGAATCTCAGACCTGTTGGACTGCGGCTCCTCCAGCACTGTCTCTCGGATCCCACCACCCACCTCACTCACAGTTACACCCTCTTGTCCCTGACCACTGACCGAGTTTGAGGCAGCTTATCTAATGTGTATGGCTACCTCCTGAAGCAGAATCCAAGTAACTCTCCCCCTCCCTGATGTGCCACAGTGTTTGAAACTCAGATTCCAGGTCATAAACTTTGAGCCAGAGTTCCTCGAGCAATCAACACTTGCTGCAGATGTGGTCACCAGGAACCACAATGGGGTCCACCAGCTCCCACATCATGCTGCTACAGCACATCACCTGATCCTGCATCATCCCTTTTTTTAATTAGTTGTAATTTAGTGGCTTTTTATTCAACTACCACAACAGCCTTACCTGCTCCTTACCTGTGCCTCCCTGCCAAAGCCTTAAGTTCCCTCTCCTACTCTCGTCCACTCACACAACAGATGTTTTGGATGAAAGTTTGACCAGAAACAAAAATGAGTGGCAATGGGATCTGGTTATACAGAGAGAAAAACCTGAAATAATGGCACTGATTTACTTAAGGCCTTTAAAGAAAAAAACACATTTCTCTCATTGATCTGCTTTCAACAGGGCAATCATGGCAAACCTGACCTCATCCTATCGAAGATATTCCCCTTGATTGTTGCTCAAGATAGTGTTAAGCTGCGACCTTCGTTGAGGTTGCAGCTCAGTTTTAGTTGCAGCTCAGTTTGAGTTTGTGGGGATGGTTTTGGAAACAGAGGAGAATTAGATGTCAGGTTATGGTTTTAGGGTCAGGGATGTGGGGGGAATTAGAGGACAAGCCAAAGTCTGCTCTGCATTCAAAGGACAGCAACATAGATATGGGATATCTGTGGACCACCATGATGTCAGACTGACAGACCAGTGTGGGCGAAAGCTGGGAGCTCTCCCATGGTTAGCGAGCTGTTGGTGTGTTTTGGACTAGGAGGGTGTAAGAACTAGGTCCGATGACTCCCTGGGATTGGAAATTGGTGAGTCTGGAGTTTGAGGTTTGGTAATTGGTAAGTCCTGTTGTCAATGTGGAAGACCAAGGCCCAAACATAGAATCAGAAGTTTGGAAGTCCACTCCTTTTGGATGGAGACCCAGGTCTGTGAATCTCTGCAAGTTCACTGGGATAGTTGAAGGCCCAAGTCCGAGTCTGAGTCTACTGGAAGCTGAAGAGGATGGACTGTTATGGTTAGAGGACTGTTATGTGTACAGTGGCATACAAAAGTTTGGGCACCCCTGGATAAAATTTCTGTTACTGTGTGAATAGTTAAGATGAACTGATCTTCAAAAGTCAAAGTTAAAGACGAAACATTCTTTTCAACATTTTTGGCAAGATTAGTGCATTACATTTGTTTTGTACAATTTTAGAGTGAAAAAAAAGGAAAGGAGCACCATACAAAAGTTTGGGCACCCCAAGAGATTTGAGCTCTCAGATAACTTTTACCCTGGTCTGAGACCTTAATTAGCTTGTTAGGGCTATGGCTTGTTCAGTCATCATTAGGAAAGGCCAGCTGATGCAAACTTCAAAGCTTTATAAATACCTTGACTCCGCAAACCTTGTCCCAACAATCAGCAGCCATGGGCTCCTCAAAGCAGCTGCCTAGCACTCTGAAAATTAAAATAAATGATGCCCACAAAACAAAAGGTTATAAGAAGATAGCAAAGTGTTTTTAGGTAGCCGTTTCCTTGGCAATGTAATTAAGAAATGGCAATTTACAGGAACAATGGAGGTCAAGTTGAGGTCTGGAAGACCAAGAAAACTTTCCAAGAGAACTAATCGTAGGATTGCTAGAAAGGCAAATCAAAACCCCTGTTTGACTGCAAAAGACCTTCAGGGAGATTTAGCAGACTCTGGAGTGGTGGTGCACTGTTCTACTGTGCAGCGACACCTACACAAATATGAACTGCATGGAAGAGTCATCAGAAGAAAACCTTTCCCGCGTCACCACAAAATTCAGTGTCAGAAGTTTGCAAAGGAACATCTAAACAAGCCTGATGCATTTTGGAAACAAGTCCTGTGGACTGATGAAGTTAAAATAGAACTTTTTGGCCGCAATGAGCAAAGGTAAGTTTGGAAAAAAAAGGGTGCAGAATTTCATGAAAAGAACACCTCTCCAACTGTTAAGCACGGGGGTGATCGATCATGCTTTGGGCTTGTGTTGCAGCCAGTGGCACGGGGAACATTTCACTGGTAGAGGGAAAAATGAATTCAATTAAATACCAGCAAATTCTGGAAGCAAACATCACACCGTCTGTAAAAAAGCTGAAGGTGAAAAGAGGATGGCTTCTACAACAGGATAATGATCCTAAACACACCTCAAAATCCACAATGGTCTACCTCAAGAGGCACAAGCTGAAGGTTTTGCCATGGCCCTCACAGTCCCCCGAGCTGAACATCATTGAAAATCTGTGGATAGACCTCAAAAGAGCAGTGCATGCAAGACGGCCCAAGAATCTCACAGAACTAGAAGCCTTTTGCAAAGAAGAATGGGCAAAAATCCCCCAAACAAGAATTGAAAGATTTTTAGCTGGCTACAGAAAGCGTTTACAAGCTGTGATACTTGCCAAAGGGGGTGTTACTAAGTACTGACCATGCAGGGTGCCCAAACTTTTGCTTCAGGCCCTTTTCCTTTTTTGTTAGTTTGAAACTGTAAAAGATGGAAATAAAAAAAGTAATCTTGTTTAAAATATTAAAGAAATGTGTCATCTTTAACTTTATGCCTTTTGGAAATCAGGTCATCTTTTACTCGCTTAGCTATTAAAGGTAACAGAAATTTTGACCAGGGGAGCCCAGACTTTTGCATGCCACTGTATGTACGTCAGTGGGAGGGAGGAATGGGAGTAGTTTTGTTGCTGTTGTTTTGTTGTTTGGTGTATTCTGTTCATGTTTTGTTCTGCCGAGAATTGTGATAATCAAAACAGCAATTGGTGGATGTACTCAGCAGGTTTGGTAGTATTTGTGGAGAGAGAAAAGGATTAACATTTGAGCCCAATGACCTTTCACCTGATAACTATAGGGTTTTAATGGAAGGACAGAAAGGAGAAGAGCAAATTAAGAGGATTTCAAATATAATAATGCCACTAGAAAATAATTGTGTTTTTCACCCAGAAATTTCTGAGATCACGGGGTCTCCTTACTATAGGAAAAATTAAAGATAAGAAAAGTTAAGGCTTGAGGAATGATGATTATGGATAAAAGTAGGCTTGAAATACAAACATGAACAAACTAGGCATATTTAGTCTGCAACCAGTTAAGTACTTTAAGTATAATGCCCAGAATTCTGCATAGTATTTTAGTTTTATTGATTTTGAAGTGATTTCAAAATTAGCAGTATCATTAAAATTCAATTTGCAATGCTGTATTAAAGAAATCGTTTGAAGTTGTCAGATTTTACAGCAGTAGTCTAATATGTAGATTCTTCTTCCACTTACTGGCTGAATTCTTTTTGGGGGGAAGGACTTGAGCAGCTGAGTGTTTCATATAAAGTGATCTCCACTGGAAAGTTTCTTTTGTTAATCAAGGCCTTGCCAGAATATGGCTGGGAAACAAACTGTCTTGATACAGTGCCAGATTTTAAACAAAGGTTGCTTTTAGCCAATTCATTGTGGGACATGTGAAGAGTGAAGTGTTAAAATTGCTTATTTAGAAAATGTAAACGCTTCTCTATAATTAGTCTTTTTATAAGCATGTCATTAGACCTTAATATGATGACCAGAAAGAGAATTCTGGCAGAATCTTTGCAGTTGGTAAGTTTTTCTTAGGTGAAGGGGGAGGGGAGGAGGATTAATTCAACTTTCAAACCACTTTCCCCTTCAAACTTTAGTTGCTGTGTGTAATACTGAAACATCCGTGATTTTTAAAAATATCTACAACTCGCTGTCGTATTACTATTACAGCATTGTAACTGTTTTATATCTCACATTTATCCATTCATCAGTCCTTTACAAAATTAATACTCTATCCATTCTGTATCACTCATTCCTTCCAAATTTCACTGTTCACTCTCATTTAGCAGCTGCCTCTCTCAATGTGTGCTTCATTTAGCTTATCATATGCTCTATGATCTCTCTTGCCTATGTCATTATTTGAAAAAACATGCCATTAGAGGAATTATGTGACTTAGTCAATAGCCCACCTTTGTAATTTACTGCAGTTTAATGAATGACAAACCATAATATCAACATTGATTTTTTTAAAAGGACAACACAAAAATGTACAGTTTACCCCTTGGTCAAAAAATACATAAGAAATAGGAGTAGGAATAGGTTGTTACACCTGCTTCACCATTCAATAAGATCTTTGGACTCAGCTCCACCTATATGCCCTTCCCTATAACCCATAATTTTTCTGGTATGCAAAAAAATTATCTAATTGTATCTTATATACTGTATATTTGATGTGGTAGTCTCTACTACATTGGCAGAGAATTCTACAGATTCACTATTCTGTGGGAAAAGAAGTTTCTGCTCATCTCCATCATGTTAGCCTGACCTGTGTGGTTGGGAAGATGTTACAGTCAATTTTTAAGAATGAAATGATGGAGTACTTGGTGACACAGGACAAGATGGTACCAAGTCAGCGTGGTGTCTTTCAGGGAAAATCCTGCCTGACCAAACTGTTGGAATTCTTTGAGGAGATTACAAGTACGGTAAATAAAGGGGATGCAGTGGATGTTAAATATTTGGACTTGCAGAAGGCCTTTGACAAGATGCCACACATGAGGCTGCTTATTCCCCCATTTCTTTTGGCTTTGTCCCCTAATTTGAGTCTCATCCATGGAAACATCTTCCATGCCTCTATCTTAGCTGTTTCTACATCTTTGTATTTTCTCTAAACATAATTCTAAGCTTTTGTGTTATAGTAGATATACAAACCTTTGTTTTCGTTATAGGATTGAACCACCTTCAGTTGCAATTTGTGCAAAACCTACTTTTGATATACCTATGTTTGCAGGAATTACCTAACTTATTCAAGAAATAGATTTTTGAATAGGTTAAAATACTTTGGGTTATGCACATCGATCAAAGTTCTTAATGGATGATGAACCATTCGAACACTGTCTGTAATTCTACAGTGGAAACGAGAACCTGATTCTTATCAGAAATAAACATTATTTCAGTAGGGGGTTCTGGTGAGGCATTGTCAAATAACAGGAAAATCTGAGCAGGTGTTAAAACCTCAGAGGAAGAAAGAAAAACCAGATTTAGATATTTAATGTAATTTGATCTGAAACTTAGTGCAGTAGGTACATATAAATTTGAAGCGGAAACAAACAGACTCAATCCACTGTCCCCAAATGAATTAATTCAATTTTCAAAATTCTGAAATGTTTTTTCAGAGATTTAAAAGATTAAAATATGTGTAAGTCTGTTAAGAAAGAACAACTACTTGAGCCAAAATCAGGACTTTATTAAACATGTGATCTCAATGGCTCACCACGCAGCCTTAGATCACCTGGGCAATACAAATACCTATGTCAGAATGCCGTTTATTAACTGTAGATCAGCGTTTAACACCATCATTCCTACAGTCCTGATTGAAAAGCTACAGAATTTAGGTTTCTGTACCTCCTTCTACAAATGGATCCTAGATTTCCTAACCAAGACCACAATCTGTGTGGACCGGTAATAGCATCTACACATCATTGATGATCAACACTGGTGCACCTCAGAGATGTGTGCTTCTACATTCTACACTGCTCTACTCTCTTTATAGCCATGATGCTTGCTTTGGTATGAACATTACGAAATGCCAACTGCTTTGCACCTTCGACAGTGCCAACGCACTGGGACATCAGAGATCCGTGAACACCATGGGTTCCACCTGCCAGGGCCATCTGCTGTTCATTACAGACACCCTCTCAGGGCGCCCCTTCCTGTGGGACACAGATGCTCAAATGAGCGTGCTGCCAGCATCGCCTATTGAAGAGAAGGCAAAGAGCAATGAAACCTCACTGGAGGCTGTCAACAGCGGCAAGAACCAGACTCACAGGACACGAGGGGTGACGCTCTACCTCAGCGGGCGATGTTACATGTGGAACTTCATCCTGGCTAAAGTGGCTAAACCTCTGGTCTGTGCAAATTTCCTGTGTGCCCAAAGGACTACTAGTTGATCTTAAAAACTGCTGGCTTGTGGATGTCAAGGACTTTGAGTCATTTCCCCACAATGACTCTGCCAAGCTCATGCACCACTGCATGTGAGTTTACTCGCCTGCTGGGCAAATTCCCAAACCTCACCAAGGCCACATTTTCCACTAATCACAAAACATGGGGTTAAGTACCGCGTTCCCACAACTGGCCCCTAAAAAGCTGGCAACCATGAAAGCTAACTTTGCCAAAATGGAAAGAAAGACTTAGCATTGTACACTGGTCAGATAGACCCTGGGATTCTAAGTCTGAAGGTGGCTGCTGCCCCAGTGGCAATTACTGATGCCTTAAAGTGGCCACTGTCCCAGTCATTAGCTGGCCCCACACGTCCAAGCATGGTTAACCAGGAGGTTAATTGTTTCCAAAGTTGATCTAGTTAGGGGCTTCCATCAGGTTCCTGTGCACTCAGAGAACATTCCCAAAGCAGCTGTGATAGCCCCGTTCGGCTGCTTTGAGTTTCTGCGCATGCCATTTGGGCTGAAAAATGCAGTACAGACTTTCCAGCGGCCGATAGACTGTCACCAGTGCATCCAAACCCAAACACACATCTCATCTCCGCACACTTTCCAGCACTTAAGCCAACATGGGTTGATTAATAACTCTGCTAAATGCCAGTCTGGGTTGTCAACCATTGACTTTCTTAGCCATTGCATCTCCGCAGAAGATGGAAACTCCTCCCATCAAAAGTAGTCACTATTGCGGATTTCCCACCACCCTGCACTACTAAAAAACTACAGGTGTTTTTAGGGTTAATTTCTATCACTTCATTCCGCGAGCTGATGAACTCATGCTCCTCCTGCACAGTGTGCTCAAAGGCAGTACCCCTAATCACCTGCTCAACTGGTCAATGGACGTGACCAGAGCATTTGATGATACAAATGAGTTCTTTCCAATGCAGCCCTACTGGTGCACCCACTCCCCAACACACCCATAGCCATTACCACTGATGCTTCGGACTATGCTGCGGGTGCTGTGCATGAACAGTTGGCCAGAGGTGTGTGGCAGCCACTCGCCTTCTTCAGCCAGCAGCTTTGTCTCCCCAAAAGGAACTGCAGCACATTTGACCGTGAGCTTCTTGGTCTCAATCTGGCTGTCCGCCATTTTCATTTTCTTCCAGAGGGTCACCATTTCACAGCATTTGTTGGCTACAAACCTCCTTGTGTACATGTTGGCCAAAGTATCAGAATTTACAACTGATATACAACATCAAGAGGATATACAATACCGTGGCTGATTGCCCCTCTCAGCCAGCCATTGTGGGCATACATGTGGGGGTTGATTATGTTGGCATGGCAGCCGACCAAGTTACTGACCCAGGGGTACAGGCTTACCAGGCAGCAGTCATGGGCCCCCAGTTGGCTGACATTAAGTTTGGGGGAGCTTGGGTTTCTGTCCTCTGCGATGTCTCAACCAGTCACCCTTGCCCTACAGTGCCCGCAAACTGTAGACGGACTGTTTTTAATTCCATATGCAGCCTCTCGCATCCAGGTTGGAAGTCCTCACAGAAATAGGGCAAACTAAAGTTTGTGTGGCACGGCCTTAGTGTGTGACTGGACTGCAGCCTGTGCAGAATGCCAGCAGGC
The DNA here is from genome assembly GCF_030144855.1 of Hypanus sabinus. Taxonomy (NCBI): domain Eukaryota; kingdom Metazoa; phylum Chordata; class Chondrichthyes; order Myliobatiformes; family Dasyatidae; genus Hypanus; species Hypanus sabinus. Next base: position 39,696,444 of record NC_082707.1, read on the forward strand.
AAAACTGAACCATAATGTTCAGGTACCTCTTGAGGTCCAAGTGTTGGTTTGACGATGTCAATGTGGACCTTGTTAGTTCCCATCCCCCTCCCGCAGTTTCACGCACCTCTTTATTATGGTGGACCGTACCAGGTGGCCAGGGGTTGTCCCTCTAGCCTTGATGACAGCTGTAAACCCATGTGATATTTCCTCTGACTGTGATCCCCAATTCATATCAGACCTCTGGGCGGTGACAGCTCAGAACCTTAGTGTTCGGCCAGATTACACCATGGCTTATCACCACAGTCCAATGGCCTATGCTAGTGGTTTCACCAGTCCTTAAAGGATGGCCTGATGCATTATTTTGGCATGATCGTCTCGCGTGGGTCCTGCTGGGGCTCAGAACAGCTCCAAAAGAGGGCCTGCAGTCATCCGCAGCTGAGTTGGTATACGGGCAGTTGTAATGAGTGCCAGGTGATTTCATTCCTCACACTGTGACTGTCTGGTCAGCCTCTCAACAGCATGCCCCCCTCCTCAATTTCTGTGCACCTATTCTACTTCCCATCATGGCATTCTTGGGTTCTGTTGACCTACATTCCGCCATGATGCACACCAGCATTCCCTTAGTTTCACGTTTTGTAACGGAGAGAAAAGACTTTTATCATAGGGGAGTAAACCTGAACGTGTTATGGCAGATTACCTTAAACAGGGCATATGGAGATGTGTAAAATAAAGCTTTGGAAGATTCCGTTACTATCCCCCTGCCGTCACGACACGGCTCACATCTGTGGACAAGCCGCCGGCGACCTGTCCAAGCTCTTCACAGGCTCACAATGCCGACCCTGCCGGCTGTATCGGGTAATATAATTGGTGGAAACTTAACAGAATTCACAACCACTAACATCGAGTTGGGGTCACTTTAAGAGGCGGGTCCGACGTGATTTACATAAAGTATTTTAACCGCGTTTCGTGTTCAGCTTTCTGGAGTTGCTATAGTATTTTTTTCTGAAATATAAAACGTCTCAAGTCATTTTATTTGCGAAGACCTACAACACCACCTCACTAGTTCTTACTTGTTTTGCAACTATTTATTTTAACTATTTAATATACGTATATATACTGTTAATATTTTCCCTCTATTTATCATGCACCGCTGCTGCAAAAGTTAAACAAATTTCACGGCATCTGCCGGTGATATTAAACCTGATTCTGATTCTAACCCACCAGGTCAAAAAAATGTCATTGTCTATCTTCTTTGGGTAAACTTGATGGCTTGCGTTGCTCCGGGAGGTTCCGACCCCCAGGCGAGCCACCGCCGTTCCCACGTCCGTGTTGGACGATGCGGCGGGCAGCTGTTGGGTGAAATGAGGGGGTGTGATTTCCTAGCGACTGTGACATCACAAACCAGTAAGGGCCCCGCCCCTTGTGAAGTGACCAATGGCCAGGCAGCTGGCGTTCGAGGCGAAGCCGGCAGTCGGGACAGCGATAAGCTGGAAAGTGTGGCAATGGGCACGGATGCAGAGTGGACCGAGAGGGAGTTCCAGGAGGTAGTCAAGACTATCGGAGGTAGAGAGAACATCTTCCTGATCGGGGAGGTGTGCGATAACAGGGACCTAATGTTTCAGTTTGTAAATAACATGTTTTCACTACCGGGGAAAGTTTGCAGCAGAATTTCGGACACGAAAAGCAACCATCAAATGATCGAACCGCAATGTAAGGAGCAGAAGTCCGAGGCTGACAAAGAATGGGAGTTTGAATCCTTAATTGATTCTTCCGCTAAAGTGACACACGTGGTTAATGGGAGTAAGGAGCAGAGACGTATCAAAGCCCGGTTAATTATCTTCCTTTTCCATCAAGATTTTATCAGTGACAAGCAAAACGACCTCGTGATCCAAGAACTCCTGAAAGATGTTCGGCAAAGGTCCAGTTCCTGGGAAGATCTACCCGCGCTCATCGGGGTGGTGCACGCTGATGCTGGCAGTGGGGACCTAAACATTGCAGTCCGCCTCGTAGAGTATTACTTGCGAACAGTTTTCCACAGGCACCCTGCCGAGTGCGTGCAGGCTCTTCCCTTCATCTCCAGCGAGCCAGCTTCTATGATAGAACTGAAAAAGACCATCTGTGTTACCCTCCGAGCTTTACCGCGCTTCACAGAAGGTATTGAGCTAATTATTGACATAATAGAATTCCGCATATTATGGCATTGTAATTTATCATGTTTTTTTCCAAAAGGAAATTGTGTCCCTGAATTCATTGTACACAAAAAAAGTTGATAGATCTAATAACTCGTAGCTATGAGGAAGGGTTCGATAAGCTGCAGTTGTTTTCTGTGGAACAGGGAGGTTGAAGGAAAACTTAATTCAGGTGTCTAAAATAAAGTGACGGCAATTACGTGTGGTCTCCTTATCTATTTCTTCAGTAAAGAGACAGAACTCCTCACCTGTTAGTGAAAATTCGACTGATGTGGAAACTCAGCCTCCCTGGAACCAATGTAGAGAGATTGAATAGGTCTGTATTCTCCACAGTTTTGAAAGAATTCTCACAGGAATTTAGAAGATTCTACCAGGGCTTTGACCAGCTTAATGTGAGAGGTGTTTCTTCAGACGAGAATTTGGAATAGAGTGTTACAATCATTGACTTCCTCATTAAGAGATAACAGTCAGTGAGGATTGGTAATACATCTTGCTGACAACACAGGCGCACCTCAAGGATATGTACTCAGCCACTGGTCTACTCTCTCTGTACTCATGGCTGTGTGGATGGGCACAGCTCAAACACAGTCTATAACTTCACAGATTACATTACTGTTGGCAAAACCTCAGATGGTGATGAGGAGTGAGATATAACATTTCAACACCCGATGTTGCAACAAAAGCTTCGCAAACGTCAGTAAGACTAAGGAATTGATCGTGGACTTCAGGAAGGGGAAGACACACCGGTCCTCATCGAGGGGTCAGCAGAGGAAAGAGTGAGTGGCTTCAAGATCCTGGGTGTCAACATCTCAGAGCATCTATCCTGAGCCAAACACATTGATGCAATTAAGAAAAAGGCACTACAATGTCTATGCTTCATAAGGAGTCTGAGGAAATTTGGTATGTAACCAAAGACTGGCAAATTTCTGCAGAAGTACAGCTTGGAGGGCATTCTGACTGTTTACATCATTCCCTGGTATGGAGGCACCAGTGTACAGGATTGAAAGAAGCTGCAGAAGGTTGTAAATTCAGCCAGATTCATCTTGGGAATTATCGCCCTCACCATTGAGGACATCTTCTGGAAGGTGGCGTACATCATTCAGGACCCTCACCTTCCAGGACATGCCCTCTTCTCATGGTGAGGAGGTGCAAGAGCTTAAAGAACCACTCACAATTTTTAGGAACATTTTTATCATACAGAACAGTCCATGAACACCACCTCACTGTTGTTGGCAGAATCTCAGCTGATGACAAGGAGTGAGACAGGTCACCTGCTTAAGTGGTGTTGCAACAAAGTCTTGCATCAATATTTATTTGTGGTATACATGTATGTGTAACTTGTGATATTTGCACTGTCTTGCTGCCACAAAACAACAGAGATATATGTCTGTGATAATAAACCTGATTCTAATTCTCAGAATGAGGAAGAGGTCCCATCCAGTCTACGAACACCCAACTTATGTAAAATCCAATTGGCAGGATGGATTTTCCAACTGCTACATGTATGCAGGCATCTTATGCAATGTGGGAACTTGGTTCATGGTCACATTTCTGATGAGTGAACTGTTTGGGTTTGAACCCTGCAACAACCTAGGGACGTCGTTTAGAACTAAGATGATAAGTTTCTTTAGTGAATTTCTTATCCTGAAGGGTCATAAGGGCTTGGTCATTTAATTCATTCAAAACAGATTGTTACTTCTATTAAGGTGATCATGGGATATGGGGACTGGGCAGAAAAGTGGCACTGAGGAAAGAGATCAGCCATGATCTAGATGATGGGCAGAGCAGGCTCAAAACACCAATTGGCTTAGTCTTGCTCCTATTCCCTACTTTCTTATGAAGGTCCTGGATAAAGTAAATAAGGACCCATTTCCTTTAGAGGTAAATCTGAGTGAGATAGATTTAAAATAATTAGAATTAAAAGGGATGATGAAGATAATACTTTTTCCCTGTGAGGGTCGTAGAAGTCTGGAACTTATCTGTAAATCTGGGGACAGTTAATAACCCTCAGAACATCCAATCATTACTTGGATGTGTACTTACTTGAAGAGCTGTAAACTGCAAGGCTGTGTCCTTGTGGTGAAAGGTGGGATCAGGTTTCTCTTTGCTGAAGACAGACACCAATGGATTGAATGGCCTTTAGGTGTTAGGGTTTCTATGATTGTATTTGTATTGAGAAATAATATATTTAATCAATCTTCCCAATAATTGTTTGACTAACCCAAATAATTGTGAATACATGACCAATAAAAGCAGGAAGAAATGTAACCTTCTTAAACCATAGGTTCTTCTAGAATTCATTGTATACACTCATTTACTCTGAAGAGAAAATGAACAGTTTAGAATTTCACTTCCTTAATTTTGATTTCTCTTGTATGACAGTTCATGTCACCAAGATATTCAATCAGCACAGAATTTTGTGTTGTTTAATCAACACAGTGGTTTAAATATCAAATTATCAGCAATAAACACTGTAGAATTAGTTTGAAGACCTTTTAAAAACAGTATGTAATAAAGGGAGCAAAATAAAGATTGAATTGAGAGACAATAAAGATAATAGAATTGTAACTGAAATTGAAGAAGTGAATCTACTCAACTGTCAATGTGTTACGGACATTTCTAATTAAGACATTATCACACTGATTAAGGGAGACCATACCAGAATAAGAACAATTTAATAATAATAGGCATCTATTAGTCTCGAGAGACCATGGATTTGCGCCTTGGAAAGTTTCCAGGGCGCAGGCCTGGGCAGGATTGTATGGGAGACCGGCAGTTGCCCATGCTGAATGTCTCCCCTTTCCACGCCACTGATGTTGTCCAAGAGAAGGGCAAAAGCCAATATAGCTCTGCACTGGTGACGTCGCAGAGCAATGTGTGGTTAAGTGTCTTGCTCAAGGACACAACATGCTGCCTCAGCTGAGGCTCAAACTAGCGACCTTCAGGTCACTAGACTGATGCCTTAACCACTTGGCCACGCGCCAACACTTTATATAAAAGTAAAATACTGTTATCTGTTGGAAATTTGAAACAAAACCATAAAATACTGAAATTATTCAGCTGCTTAAATAACATCCATGGAGTAGGAAATGTTGCCTATTGGTTGATCTGTCTGTTCTGACAACTAAATTTTATATCAAATTTAGTTAACTACAGTGAGGCTTTGCAGATTGCAGACCAGATGCCTGCCGCTGGAGTTAGTATAAATGTTCATCATGGACATGGTGGGTGAAAGGGTTGTTTCTCTGCAGTACAACGCTATTCTGTGGTTCTATGACATAAATATCAGTACCTTTCGCTATATTTGACTAAGGAATTAGATAAGAAAAGTAGTAAATTCTTTCCATGGGGCATGTTTGACTGTTATTTCTGTTTCAAGTAACCCTGGTGAAATTTGCTGTCTTGGTTGTATGGAAATATTGTTTGGTGACACTGTTCCCTCTAAGCTGTGCGGGTGCGTGCCCGGGGAGTAACTGAAATGCTCCCATGCACATGGCCTTTGTAGACACGCAGCTGGAATTTTTCTTTATATAATGTTTTATTAAAGTGCCGTGCAGTTTTCAGGCTGGGTTGAAAAACAAGTTCCTGCTCAGAGCAATGGTTGGATCTTGCAGCTGTTTTAAAATACAAATTAGAGGGAACATTGGAGTTACCGGCATAATCCAGACCAGTGTCTTTTTGTTTAAGTTTTTTTAAATTTCTGTGTCTGGAACAGCAACAAGAAAGGTGCTAGAGGAACTCAGTGGGTCTAGTAACATCTTGAAAGGAAATGTTGATACTGTGGGTTGAAACCTTGCATCAGGACAAATACAGGGTTTCGGACTGAAATGTTTTGTATATGTACAATTTGTCTTTTGCATGTCGGTTGTTTGTCAGTCTTTGCAGATTTTCATGGATTCCATAGAATCATAGAACACTACAGCACAGTACAGGCCCTTCAGCCCTCCATGTTGTGCTGACCCATATAATCCTTAAAAAAAAAGTACTAAACCCACACTACCCCATAACCATCCTTTTTATTGTATTCTATTCTATTGGATTCTATTGTATTTCTTTATTTTCCTGTAAATGCCTTCAAGAAAATGAATCTCAGTGTAGTACAGTGGATTCTGATTAATTGGGGCAATGCTTAACAACAACTAATTGAGAAAATAACCAGGATTCCCTTTGTTTATTTGGGAAACTATGTCACTTAATTGGGTTGTTGCCAAACAGTTTCTAACTAGTGTCAGGTGCATGCATTTGTATTGCTGTTAGTTTTAAATAGCATCAATTGCTGTATTTGTGTTCAAAGAGCAGTGATTTTTTTTTGTCTGTGGTAGATGGCAAGAAATATGCAGTAAGACAATTCAGAGCTGTTTTGCTCACTGTGGTTTCAAGCATTCAGACTTGGAGATGCTGGAGATCCAAAGAAACACACACAAAATGCTGGAGAAGCTCTGCAAGTCAGGCAGCGTCGATGGAAGAGAGTAAACAGTCACCATTTTCAGGCCAAGGCCCTTCTTCAGGACTGGAAAGGAAGGGGAGAAGTCAGAGTAAGAAGGTGGGGGGGGGGGGGGGAGGGATGGAGAAGTACAATGTGGCAGGTGATGGGTGAAACTGGGAGGGGGAAGGGGGTGAAGTGAAGAGTTGGGATGTTGATTGGTGAAAAAGATAAAGGGCTGGAGAAGGGTTATTCTGACAGGAGAGAATAGAACATGGAAGAAGGGGGGGGGTAGTACCAGAGGGAGGTGATGGGCAGGTAAGGAGATGGCTGAGAGAGGGTAAAGGGAATGTTGAAGGGAGGGGGGCAGTTACCAGAAGTAGCAAAAATCAGTGTTCATGCCATCAGGTTGCAGGCTACCCATTCGGATATAAGGTGTTGCTCCTCCACCCTGAGTGTGACCTCATCGTGGCATTAGAGGAAGCCATGGACTGACATATCGGAATGGGAATGGAAGTGGAATTGAAATGGGTGGCTCAAGGGAGATCTCACTTTTTCTGTAGGTGCTTGGTGAAGCAGCTTCCAACCTGTTGGGTCTCACAGATATACAGGAGGCCACACCTGGAGAACTGGATTTAGTACATGACCCCAACAGACCTGCAGGTGAAGTTTTGCCTCACATGGAGGGACAGTTTGGGGCTCTGAATGGTAGTGAGGGAGGAGGTGTAGGGGCAGGAGTGGCACTTGTTCCACTTGCAAGGGTAAGTGCCAAGAGGTAGTTCAGTGGGGAGGGATGAGTGGAAAAGGGAGTTGCATAGGGAGCGATTCCTGTGGAAAGCAGGAAGTAGTGGGGGGATCCCGTTGGCGATGGCACAAGTTACGGAGAATTATGTGCTGGATGCGGAGGTTAGTGGTGAGAAGAGGAACCTTATCCCTGGTATGGCAGTGGGAGGATGGTATGAGGGCAGCATTGATGGTGGAGGAAAGGAAGCCCTTCATCTCATTAGTTATGGAATGAAAAGCCTCATACTGAGCATATGCAGTAGAGACACAGGAACTGAGAAAAGGGGATGGCATTTTTACAAATGACAGGGTGAGAAGGGTCCAGATGTGAGCTGTGAGAATCCATGGGTTTATAAAATATATCAGAAGATAGACCGTCTCCAGAGATGGAGACGGATCAAGAAAGGGGAGGGAGCTGTCAGAAATGGACCGAATAAATTTGAGGGCAGGGTGGGAAGCAATATGAATGAAGTTGACAAGCTCAGCATAGGTGCAGGAAGAAGCACCAATGCAGTTGTCGATATAGCATTGGAGGACTTTGGGAGCATTACCATTGTAGGCTTGGAACATAGACAGTTCCCCACAGCTGACAAAAAGGCAGGCATAGCTGAGACCCATATGAGTGCCCATTGCTACACCTTTTGACGTGGAGGAAATGGGAGGAGCTGAAGGAGAAATTATTGAGAGTAAGAATCAATTCTGCCAGACGGAGGAGAGGGGTGGCAGAGGGGAACTGTTTGAGTCTGTTGTCCAGAAAGAAGCAGAGAGCTTTAAGGCCCTCCTGATGGGGAGCAGAGGTGTATGAGGACTGGATATCCACAGTGTAAATGAGACGATTGGGGCCAGGGAACTTGAAGTATTGAAAAGAACAAAAGTGCGTGAAATGTCACGGATGTACGTAAGGGACTGAACCAGAATGTAAAGTAGAATAAAAACAAATAGAAGAGTTGTAAACAAGGGTTACCATTCCTCCTTAGATCCTCATCCAATCTTAACTGATTCAAAGTGTAGACTCAATGGTCTAAACTATAGAAGTCCCATTTTATATCTCTTCCATTCTCCTTTACAGATCATCCACAAAACCCTTGGCTCTTTGACATAACTGTTTAGATCCTTAAAATATGTTTTTTTTTAAATCAATTATTGACCAATTTGTTAATGACCATGTTACTGCTTTGTTATTTTACAGAATTGCAAGACATTGTTTATTCTTTTATTCCTAAAGTTTAAAACAATATTGAAGTTACTGTTCAGTCTTGTCATAACTCACTTTAAAAACTGTTAGCATCTGAGTTAGTTTTACAGAAAAACTGACCCAGTACCTTTCGTAACATATTAAAAATATAGTCGGCCCTCCTTATCCTCGGGCGATTGTTTCCAGGACCCCCTGTGGATACTAACAAACGCAGATGCTCAAGTCCCTTATATAAAATGGAGTAGTATTTGCATATAACCTACACACATCCTCTTGTATACATTAAATCCTCTCTAGATTACTTATAATACCCAATACTATGTAAATAGTTGTTATACTTTATTGTTTAGGGAATAATGACAAGAGAAAAAGTCTCTACATGTTCAGTATAGACACAACCATCATAGCTCTTCAGGGAACGCTGATGCTGCCTCGGCATCAGCCAATCCCAATTCTTCCGTGATCTTTACGTTCTTGAGGCTGTAGTGCTTTACGTAGCTAGCCAGCCATTCCTTATTAGCCTTAAACTCCTTCCTCTCACTCTCAAGTAGCGAACGAACGAGACGTGACACGAACCGTGCTCAACTTCCAGGTTTTCCGATCCACGATTGGTTGATTCCGCGCATGTGGAACCTGCGAATAAGGAGGGCCAACTGTAGAAAGAATCAATAGCAGTGTTCAATCATTAGACTTGTGAATAAAGATGATCGTAAAAGAAATCTAATAATTCTGATGTGGTTCACTGAGTGAATGACCCTACATGATGCCAGCTGGTTAGGATTTTGGCAAGAAGTTGGAGTTAGGAGTTTTGACTGAGAGGAGATTAAGATAATCCTCATAATGTTAGGATCTCTATTGCAGATTGAGTATAATTCCTGTTTCTAGATCTTAGACAACCTTATCTTCAGAGTTATAATCTATGTCCTACAGATTGTTTTGCCATGTAGGGCCCCTAATAAATGAGAGTAATAAAGAACCATAAAGGAAGGAGAATGGGGACAGGAGACAGGTAAAAATACACTTATCAATTCTTAGTGATGTGCCTATTCTTGGATCTTGTTATGCACCCCACCATTTTACCAGTGCTTCAAGTTCAAAAATCTACAACTCCTTCCACTTCTACATTTCTCTATCTTCAAAGCACCATTTAAAATCAATTGACCATGTGCACTAAAGGTATTCAAGTTGGATCTGCCATTTGTATTGTGAGGTATCTTGAGATGCTTTGCAATGTGTTTACTTTATAAAACTGCATTGTTGTTGCATAGGACTTACACAAATTGTGTGACTTAATATTTACTTTGGTGGATTTGTTTGTAAAAATAAATGTATATTAATGTGTTTGTTTATACCAAAGATGATGTTATTTGATCAAAGTGCAAAGAAACACCTGCCTAGGAAAGATTACTTCGAGCTTAAAGATTTTACTGCAAGGAAATTAGATTTTCATGATGACTACGACAGTTATATGCACTAAGAATGGCCATTAGTACTGCAAGCCTTTTGTTATTACTAAATCATAGCTCTGCAAGGAACACAATATTACGATTTAAATCCTCTAGTAAATAGTGACTAGATTGCATGTTTACTTAAATATCTTTTTATAAAACCTCAGAAACATAACCAGTCTTTCAACATCACCTTGGTTACAAGCAATGGAAGTCCTGACAGGTTGAATAGGTACTTGTCAGTTTAGTAATTCCCTTAGAAGAATCTTTAGTGGCCCGCACCACGTGGGTCATCTGTGCCATGAACCATATCACTCTGGCCATCTGGGTCATGATATCATTTGCATGATCCATATGACTCATCTATGTGGGTCGAATAGATCCACACACATACTTTAGTGTGTATCTTGGCTAATGTTTGTGTTTGAGACTTGATTAACTTTGATGAAATGTTCAGAACTCTGCTTAAATTCTCGATCCTCTAATTTATCTTCTGATAACTCAGCAACTAAAATTGAAGGGACATGATAGGAGGTTCATCCTCTCACATCAAAACCTATTATAAGTGTAAGCTGTACAGTTTCTGGTTGCTAATTTCATATCTGTCCATTCAAAACCTTCCATTAATTTTATTCCTCTAAACAAATCATTTAACCCAAGATGATGTAAAAACTGATTATTTGCAAAAAGAACATGTATTCATGAAAAGCTGATTACACAAATCTTTTCTATGAATGTTAGGGCACTGGATGCATTCTTGAAGAAATGTAAATCTGTCACTAGAAAATGAAATGGAAAATAATGAGAATATGTTTGTTGTAAGAAATACATGTAAAACGTTTCAAATCAAAAAGCTCCTTGTCAGCTCTGGGAGAGTGACAAAACAAGTTAGTTTTAAATTGCAGAGAAAATAGGTGAAGGATGGATAGGTCAATAATCTCTGATAAGATGAGGCCATGGAGCTAGGTTGCAGAGGCCATCAGACAGCAATGGCCATTTCTAGTACAGATAGAGAGTATTAAGTTGCCTGAATATGCAGAATTTGATATTAAGTGTTGAAAGCTACAGTACACTTGAAAGGAAATGAGGTACTGTTCAGAAAGCTTGGGTTGAACACCATTTTTAATGTTCAATGGCAGACTTTTGCTGATATATTGGCCCTGTTTCTCCCCCTCTCCTTTGGCTTTCCCTGACCTGATGGGTTTGTTCTTCAGACCTGCATTTCTCACCTTTTCACATTCGTTTGTCTATATACTCACTCTCTAACTGCCTCAGAGCTTTGGATCCATTCACAGACGTTTCCTGACCTGCTCATTATTTTTGGAATATTTTGTTTTTATTTCATACAACTGGCATTTGCAGCTTTTAAAATTTTCCTTCACCAGAAAATCACTTTTTAAAAAACTTTCCTCTATGAAATGTATTATTCAGTAAATATAATCAACCTAGAATTTTTTTTCCTGCAATGGCCATACAGTTTCAATCACTTATAATTTCTTCTACGTTAACTTTGAAGGTGCAATGGTTTTGTGAAGTGGTACATCACTCAGTGAACCACTGTGTTACATCAGAAACCCAGAAGACAAACAACAAATAAGAACATACACAGCAATCTGAAAATTCAAACATCTGTCTCTGGATTTTACTTCTTTGCTTACTTATCATTAATGATTAATAGCAGATTCCTAACAGAACCTAGTGATTTGAAAGGATCAATTGGACTTCCAGTTGGACTGTTACATGAATTCCTGTTTCTGTATATGAATTGGACCTAGCTAATTGAAATCAAACTTTATTAAATGGATAAAAATTAGCACCCTTTTCCAATTTTCCCTAGCTTCAAAACTCAAAACCACTCTCTCAAATAAAACTTTGGCCTGATATTTGTGATAAAGGATTCAGGAAACAGCAATACTTGTACCAATGAACCTTACTCAAAGGACAGAAATCTGATACTGTGTGATTTCAGTCTAGACATATCTAAATTTCATAAACTCAGAATACAAGAGAAGCCAGATCATCCATGATCTTATTGAATGATGGAACAGGCTCAACAGGCCAGATGGCCTACTCCTGATCCTATATCTTACTTTCTTATGTTCTAAAATATAAGAAGTGAACTGAGGTCAAGTATCTTTAACTGTTCCACTTCACCAGGGCAATAGGGTTTCTCCTGAGATTAAGTATCATACAAGATTGGGAGATTTATATTTTAGGATATTTTATATTTTAAAAAAATATAGGGGTAAATTGCAGGGAGAACTGATTATAAATAATAGGATAAAACAGCTAGGCTAAAATAGCTAAGAAACAGCAAAGGGCACAACACATACTGTCTATTGGTCCATAAACAGCATTGTGAAGAGTGATTAAATGATGGCAATGCCGTTCTCGGGCTTTCAACCTCTGGTTCTCTCTTTCCCACTTCCAGACATAACTTCTGCCTCAGATGCTGTTAGTCCTCCACATTTTGTTGGGAAAGAAGAAAAATGTTAAATATCTTTAGAGAAAATTATTTATTCTATCCTATTATCCATAAAGACATTGTGTGTGTGTTATGAACAAAAAGCAAAGGGGACAACTACAAATTTTAAAGAAACATTTTACTTTGAAATCAGTAAATCGTGTTTTGTCTACAGGTGTAAAGAAAAGAAGGCATACATGTTTTCCTGGATTGTTTTGCTTCTTGGGCAATACCAGAAGACGTAGAGAAGACTGGGATGTTAATAACATTCGGAATAGTATTGAACAAGAAGGTACACGAAAACATGACAATATAACTTTATTTGTTGAAAGATGTTAAATTTTGCATGTAAAAGTTTGCTTTTGAAAATGAATTTTCCCTGCACTTCTGCCAACATTTTTCTTTATTTACATATTTCTTTTTGATTCAGTATTCATCAGCCTACATACACAACAGTGTATTCCAAATCCTAACCAGTCATTGCTGAATATATTTGTTTCTTTGTATCATTTTTTATTCAAGTTATTGATTTCTTTTAACCAGTGGAAGCAATTTTTCCTTATTTAATCTGAATTCTTTATGATTTTAAATATCTTCATCAAATGTTTTCTTAGCCTTGATTGATGTAAGTGTGAAAAACACTAGTTTCTCCAAACTGTTCACAAAACTCCTCATTTCTGTAGTGGAACCATTCTGTTAAATATTTAACATAGCCGTTCCAAAACCTACATATCCTTTGTACAGTGTAGTGCCAAGAATTGGATCCAGTTCTCCAGTTTGACCACATTGTTTTAAAATACTTACAGCATAACACTTTTTTGACAACAAAAAGTTTACATGGCCTTGTTATAACTGCCTATTCCATGTTTACTTAGAGCAGTCCGTATTCCAAACCTAAGCAGAACAATCCCTAACTCATCCTTTGCTACATTTGCCACTTCCTATATCCATGCAGAATCCATCAATTTGATCACCAACTCCTATTCTGCCCTCAAATTCACTTGGTCCACCTCTAACACCTCTTTTCCCTTCTGTGACCTCTGACACAATCTCAGGACATACATAATCCACCAACATCTACGACAAACCTTCTGACTCCCACAGCTACCTTGGCTACACCTCCTCCCACCCTGTCACTGTTGTGGTTTTTAGTGCCTCACAAATGACTAGGAGACGCAGAAGATTCTTCAAGAAGGGTTTAAACTTTAATTTGCAAATCAAAGCTGAGACAGTCATTGAGCTAATCACTGATTGCCCACTGACAGGGCATTTTTTATAGCAATCTCCTGGTCCAGTTGCATTAGCATATGTAATCGATCTATAGTTGCGTATTACACGTACATCATGTCCCTATTGTTCCTATCAATTGGCTTAATCATGTTCTAATCTACATCTCTTAGCTACCTCTCATTAACATACCATTGTCTTCTACATTTTTAAGACTTCAGTCTCCTACCAAATTGGGTACATGCATAGCAAATAATAAACTCAGAACTGAGCAATGTTCTTATCTACATTTCTTTAGCTCTTTAGCTACCTCTCATTAACATTCTACATTCCTAAGATTTCATTCTACTAAATTGAGTGCATGCATAGCAAACTGACTACAGTTTTGGTTACACAGCAAATGATACAAGTTTTATACTCCATAATATTTTTGTACTCCAATATATCCCCCCTACAGAGAAAGAAGACTAAGAGTCCGCGCACAAAAGCCTCAATAAACTCAAGCATTTATTCCCAAATCTCGGGTAAACCATAATTTTCTGCGCCAAGACCTCAAAGTATTCTCTCCCTGCTACCCTGGGTCGTTGAGCCAAAAACCTGTCCCTTTGTACCTGAGACAGGGAAAAAGACTCATAAGCCCTTACAATCTACTCCCACACTGTCGTTTTGCTCTTGTTCATCCTGCAGGTGTTGTAGGCTGTAACGATACATTTTTGGTGTTTCTTTCTCCACTAAGCTTGCTTTTAGTCAGCCATGCTCCCCATCCTCTGAGTCTACTTTCTAACCAATCAAAAAACTGATGGTCAAATCCTGCATTCTGTTTGACCTCCGTCCGCAGATTCTTTAATTTATTCATTGCTTTAGTAAATGATCCTTCTGGGCTAGTATTGTTCGGTATGAAAGTGCAGCATTGTTCTCCAAACATTACACACACACCCCCTTTTTCTGCCAAAAGCCAATCCAGTACCTGTCTGTTTTGCCACGCCATCCTGCTAGTTGCATCTAGCTGTTGCCCTAAGGCCTCCAGTGCATAATCGGTGTAGCTGATGAACCTCTGTTGATTATAGTATATATAGTTTATCCATTCAACATTTTTGCTTACCCCTATCACAGGTATGATAGCTTCCCAGCCTGCAGCAATCGCATGCGGTGCCAGGCATGTTATTCGATTAGTTTGCATGTGGTAACTCATCAATGCTAACTGTAAAGCATCGACCCAATTAAGTTTAATGTCTGCACAAATTTTGTTTAGTCTGGCTTTTAGGGTTCCATTAATTCTTTCTACCATGCCCTGTGACTGAGAGTGGTATACACATCCGAATCTTTGCAAATCCTCAGCGCCTGTAGTACCAGTTTGACCACTTTCTGGATAAAAGCTGAACCATTGTCTGAGCTAACTTCTGTAGGTATTCCAAACCTTGGGATCACTTCATTTGTCAGAAATTTTACCACTGTCTTTGCCGCTTGATCTTTTGAAGGTACCGCCTCCACCCATCTGCTAAATCGATCAATTACTACCAGCATGTATCTTTTCCCTCTCACTGTCTTTATCATGTCTACGTAATCGATCACTAGATGTTTAAATGGTCCTTCAGGTACAGGAACGTGGCCTATTGGGGTTGTAATTCCCTTTCGAACATTATTCTGTGCGCATACCTCGCACTGTGACAAGACAAAGTTCACTGAAGCCTATAAATAAGGTGACCAAAAGCCATCCTTCTTTATTTTCTTTATCACTTCCCCCCTTGCACAATGGTCCATCCCATGCGCTTCTGAAATCAGAATCATCAGGAGAGGGGTGGGCGCTACCAACAAACCGTCTTCCGTGATCCACAAGCCTTCCGGGTTCTGCTTGGCCCACCTTTTTCTCCACATTGTCTGTTCCGCCAAAGTTGCCTTACCTTGTATTTCAATTAGGTCCTCTCCCTCAGGTTCTGGAGTTAGGCTTACTTGGGGGGCAATGACAGCTGATGTACGCCCAGACGCTTTTCTGGCTGCCTCGTCCGCAGCTTGATTTCCCTTTGTTATAACATCGTTTCCTTTTTTATGTGCCTGGCATTTTACTATAGCCAATGCTTTAGGTTTCATTATGGCTTTTATTAAGTCTAGAATTTGCTGACAATGTTGTATGGGATCTCCGCTACTTTTTTAAAACCTCTCTGCTTCCACACTGCCCCGAACAAATGGCATACTCCATGAGCATATGCCGAATCAGTATAGATGTCTACTTTCTAACCTTCCATCATTTCACACGCAGCTGTCAGGGCTTTGATTTCCGCTAGTTGGGCGGAACACGGTTGGGGACAAGATTTCATCCTAATAATCTTATAGCTTGACTGATCCTGCTGCACGACTGAGAACCCTGCATGATTTCCATCATAGTCCCTATAACAAGAGCCATCTACGAACAGAACCTTTTTATCTGTATCCTCTAGAGGTTCTGACCGTAAATCTGCTCTCAATTTGGCAAATGCCATCGTCTTCCCTACACAATCATGGGGTTCTGCTTCATAGTCTAAAGGGACAAAATCGGCCGTATTACTGGTAGTGCATCTCTGTATAGTTATATCTGGAAATGTCAATAGCATCTGATACGCTGCTATCCTAGTTGGCGTCAACACAAATTTCCCTCTTTCCAGCAACTCTGCTACTTTGTGGTGTGTGTACAGAGTCACAGGATAGCCCAGGGTTACAGATGATGCCTTTTCATATGCATAGTACAGCGCCGCCAATCCCTGATAACAGGGTGGATACCCCTGAGCCACCTCATCTAGTCTCGTACTGTAGTATGCTATTGGCTGCTTTGCTTTTCCTGTGCCTGTCTCTTGTGTTAGAATCGCTGTGACGTAACCCTCCTGTCGGTTGGATACATACAAATTAAAAACCTTCTTGTAGTCAGGCAAAGCTAATGCTGGTGTTGACTGCAATTTCTGCTTAATAGTATTGAAAGCTATCTCTGCCTCTCCATTCCACTGTAAGCCATTCTTCAAATTTGTGTGTCCTGCTTCTTTCATTATCTTTCTCAAAGGTGCCACAATCTCTGCATATTCTCCTATCCAATCTGAGCTGTACCCTGCCATTCCCAAAAATGTCATCATCTGCCCTACAGACTGAGGTTTGGGGGCCTTAGTTATTGCCTCAATCTGATCTGGTGCTATCGCCTTCACTCCCTTGGATATTACCCTACCAAAGTATTCCACTTGCTGCGTGCAAAATTGCAGTTTCTTTTTGGATACTTTTATGTCCTCTGTGCGCTAGCTTCTCTAACAGAGTTATAGTGTCCTGCTCACACTGTTCCTTGCTGTGGGAGCAAATCAACAGGTCATCCACATACTGTAACAATGTACTTTCCAATGGCATACCCTCTAGGTCTGCCTTCAATACCTGATTAAAAACGTGTGGTGAATGTTTAAATCCTTGCGGCATTCTGGTATAGGTATACTGAGCATCTCTGTAAGTAAATGCAAACAAATACTGACACTGATCGGCTAGAGGAATGCTGAAGAAAGCCGAACACAAATCAATCACTGAAAAGTAACTTGCTTCTGGTGGAACATTAGTCAAAAGCGTGTGTGGGTTGGGGACTACCACTGGCCAGTCCTCTCTACCACATCATTTACCGCTCGCAAATCATGCACCAATCTCCACTTAGATTTATCTGCTTTTAAAACCGGCAGCAACGGGGTATTGCATGGACTGTTTGTTCTTTTAAGCACTCCTATTTCAAGCAACCCCTGCACTGTTGATGCTATTCCCTCTTCGGCTTCTGGTCTTAGAGGGTATTGTGGTCTCCGGGGTGGAATTGCTCCCCTTTTCAGCCTTATTTCCACCGGACTCGCTGTTCTTATTTTCCCTATGTCCGTGTCATGCTGTGACCACAGAATAGACGGCAACTCATCTAATCTTCTATCTTTCTGCTGGCCTCTTTCCTTTCCCAGCAAGGGCAGGTGTGGTTGGGGAGTTATTTTGACCTCTCTCACTGTCTCCACCATATCTACACTTACCATTATTTTAATGCAATTGTTGTCTTCTGATATCCACACCTGGCGTGATTTTCCTCCACACTGTTATGGTTTCAGCACTCTTAACTAAGGGTCCTAAGTCTTTTGACTGATATCCCTTATTTCCCAATAACGTTTTGTGGGGCGTATCCGGCATCCTGTACCATTTTTCTAAAAAGGTGTTCCATTTAACTTGTAAAGCTGCCCCTTGCTTTCCAATTATCACAGCCTCCCCTTCCAGGCGCTGCTGGGTACATGCCTCTAGGTGCCATTTCTCCTCTAACTCCCTGTTCTGAGTCTCGTCAAAAATCACTGTACAATGTAGCTCAGATTTGGGCATTACCGCCCTGAGTAATATAGCCTGCACGCCCTTTTTCCATTTCTCCCAGGTTTCCTGAATCTGATCTGCGATGTCTCCTATCCAAAGGACATTAGCCTTCTCGTCTTCTCGCACTATCAATTGAGCCCCTGCTCTTTCCACACTCAGCCCATTTCTGGTGCATTCTAATTTTAATTCCAGTTTCAATAAGGCATCTCTGCCTAACAAATTATTTGGAGTTCCTTTAAATACTAGCACCGGCAAAACAATTTCTTTATTTCCCATTCTCAACCACACTGGAGCCGTGCAGTGTGTCAACTGTGTTTTCCCGAGAACCCTACTGTCTTAATAAACTTTCCTGACATGGGAAGGTGAAGGGCATACTGTGGCTGTACGCAAGTGTACGTGGCTCCAGTATCTATCATCATTGGTGTCAGTTGCCCTTCTAACATAACCTGAACAATGGGTTCCTCATCTGCCTCCCTGGTTATCATTGGGTAATGTCCCTTCCCACTCAACTTCTCAGGGCACCCCCAATACCTCGCATAGGTGTTCACAGGTCCACTTGGGCCTGTGGGGGCTGGTCCTTGGCTAAACTTTAGTTCCCTTCTTATCAGTTCTTGCTGGTGTATAACAGGCCATAGTGTAAACGGACAATCTCTTTTCATGTGACCTGGCTGATTACATTCCCAGCACAATCTCTACTTCTCTTTCCCCCTGTTTCCTCACTGGTTCCCTTTGCCCATAGCTTCTCTGTCTCCCTCCTTGGAACTTCCAGTCCTGTCTGGGCTGTTTGAATTTAGTCTGTTCCTGATAGGGCATTTGTGGGAATGCTCCCTCAAAGACAATTATTGGCATGGGATTTTCCAGCCCCTGTCTTACAGTATGATCGGTTCCCCCATATAGCAGTGCTTTGTCCAGTTCAATGGCTGTACTCGGACTGGTGGTTGCTGGCAGCATCTTTTTGCTTTTCTCTTTTTCCTTCTTTTTGAGTTCTTCGAGCTGCATTTGTATTAACTTTCTTTGCACCTCTTCCTGCTCCTCAGCCAACCTTCGTTTGTCTTTCCGGTATTTCTCAACCGCATGGCGTGGTCTCTAAATTCTTGTGGGGTCTTTGACGTTAGCCCAACCACTTCCTCCAGTTTGGATTTTACTTGTGGAGGCATTGCATCCAAAATGCTTTGTCGGAACATTGTCATAAATAAGCTATTCTCCACCTCTTGCTCAGTCTCCAGTCTCCACCTTTTCAACTGGTTTTCTACGTAGGCTGCTGGGTTTTCAGTGTCTCCCAGTGGATCCCCTTTTAAGGCTTTGGGGTCCACTTTGGGTGGATAAAGCTTTCTGAGGGCCTGCCATACCCTCTGCCTCACTCTGTCAAACCCATCTCCATCAGTTCTTGGGTCGTTTGAGTTTACTATGCCAGCCATTTCCATTAGTTCGTTAAATTTGGAGGTTCCCATCAACAGTGCCTTCAAATCTCCTATAGCCAATAGTCGTCCCGCTGTTCCTTCTTCAAAGGCTCTAATCCATTTCCCTGCTCCTTCATGTAGATTGGGCAGAGAGTTTTTCAGCCCTTCTAGGTCCTGGGATCCCCAAGGGATATACTGCACTTGTCCTGATCCTTTTACTAACAATGGCTTCATTCTTCCTCCTTCTTCCCAACTGCCCTGGCTCTCCTCCTCACCTGACTCCCCATCTGTCTCAGGGTATGTCTTTACTGCCTCCCACACAAATGTCTCCGGGGTTTTCTTCCCTCGGTCTCCCTGTGGAGTCCTTCCTTTCTGTCTTAATTCAATACTTGGTTGGCCCCTGGAGTATTTTTTGCATCTCTTCTGGCAACCCCCTCTCAGTAACTTATCTGGCTCTCTCTCTACTTCCGCAACTCCCTCCCCTACCGCCTCCTTCTGTTCTTCTAGGCTTCTGCCTCCTACCTCTTCCCCACAAATTCTCACATCCTCTCTCTCTCCACTTAACTCTTGCTCCTCCAATGAGTCACCTTCTTTTCTAGTCTGTTTATTTCTATAGTATAACCGATACTCCTCATATTCTTTTTGCTGTCAAGTATTTCATCCGTTCAATCTCTTCTCCCATTTCTCTCTGTACCTGTTCTATCTTCTTTTCTGCCTGTATCTCCTTCCATATCGCCGCTTTTTCCTTCTCGTATTGTTTATTTTCCCTCCTCATTATCCCATACTTGGACTTCTCCCTGCATGTTTACTGTTCCTGTCAGCAGGGGGCACTGCTTAGGGGTTCCTTCCTCATTATAGGGAGGGGGTTTTTCTGTTTCTGTCACATCCGGGTACAGAGCCGAAGCCAACTTCTCACCGTACCCTTCTCTCTCTCTCTCTCTCTAACAAGCTGTTTCTCCAGCACCTTAGTGTCTTCCTCGCTTGTAATCAATATTCTACCTGTCCTCCTCAGCCTTTCTCCCTCCATTCTGAAGAGTTTTAGCACTTCCATTTCTCGTTCTCTTTTTTGCTCTTTTCTTAGATTTATCTTTTGGTTTGTAATTTTTAATTAGTCCCTCCATTTCTTTGCACAAACTTACATCAAACGTTCCTTCTCTTGGCCACTTTGTGACCAGGTTATTGGTCCTTTTTTCCCATTTTTCTGAAGTTTTTGTGATCTCATTATTAATTAACGGGAATTTTTTTGCTCAGAATCTCTATTGCCGTTCCTTTACTTGTCATGTTATTCTCTCTTTTTAAGGTATTTCGGAGATTCCAGTTCGTTTACTGGATAATATTACTTGCTCTAATTCTATGCCTAGTCTTTTCTACACTAAATTCACGTGGACTTTTTCTACACTAAATTCACCCTAATTCTAACACCATGTGGACTTTTCCTTCCTATACCACATGGACTTTTTCTTAACTAAACTTACTCTAATTCTATGCCTAGTCTATTGTCTATCTACCAGCGCTTTAAACTATATATTGGACTGTCCTTGTTTCCTATTCTGTTCTGCCCGTGCAGACCTCTATTCAGAGCGGTATCCACAGAACTTTCTCTTTGCACCTTGCCCGTTCAGACCCTTATCTCTTAAGGCGGTATCCACGAGGATTTTCTACTCTAATCACCTCGCCCGTTCAGACCCTTATCTCTTAAGGCGGTATCCACGAGGATTTACCAACACCACGTGGACTTTTTCTTAACCTTAACTTATTTGTACTTACCTTCACTGCAGTGTTCTTGATCAATCCTCTGAGCCTCCTGTTAACCCCCAATTTTGCCAGATTCTTTGGACCAGAGAGACCCTTCGGCAGTGGTTCCACACTTCTGAGACTCCAAGACCTCCCAAAGCCAACAGAATTCTTAGTCCAAATTGTCGCAAAAGTGCTTATCTTTTGTTTGGGTGCACCCTTAATTCTGTTAGCCTTGTGGGGGTCCCTAGAGGACTGGGAAGCGCTCCCATTCTGCCGTTTCCTTTCCGCGGGTCTCTATCTGGTCCTGTTACGGTCGCCAATTATGTCGTGGTTTTTCGTGCCTCACAAATGACCAGGAGACGCAGAAGATTCTTCAAGAAGGGTTTAAACTTTAATTTGCAAATCAAAGCTGAGACAGTCATTGAGCTAGTCGCTTATTGCCCACCGATCCTCGGACACGGCATTTTTTATAGCAATCTCCTGGTCCAGTTGCATTAGCATATGTAATCGATCTATAGTTGCGTATTACACGTACATCATGTCCCTATTGTTCCTATCAATTGGCTTAATCATGTTCTAATCTACATCTCTTAGCTACCTCTCATTAACATACCATTGTCTTCTACATTTTTAAGACTTCAGTCTCCTACCAAATTGGGTACATGCATAGCAAATAATAAACTCAGAACTGAGCAATGTTCTAATATACATTTCTTTAGCTTTTTAGCTACCTCTCATTAACACACCATTGTCTTCTACATTCCTAAGATTTCATTCTACTAAATTGAGTGCATGCATAGCAAACTGACTACATAGTTTTGGTTACACAGCAAATGATACAAGTTTTATACTCCATAATATTTTTATACTCCAATATCACTTACATGGATGTCATTCCTTCTCATTTGCTCTGTCTTTGCCACATCTGTTCTTATCCATTCCAGGATAAACAAGATGTCTTCCTTTTTCAGAAAACAGGTGCAACCCAACTATTGTTGATGGAACCTTCACTTGGATCTCCTCTATTTTCTGAAGGCAGAAAAGGAACAGAGTTCCGCAAGTCCTCACTTACCAGCCCACTAGTCTACACATTCCAGCATACCATTCTTCGGACCTTCTACCACAGACATAATCCCAGCATGACCGCATCTTCCCCTCCATACAGACCACTCTCTCCATGACTCCCTGTCTGCTCATCCCTCCACATCCATTTCTCTTCTGTCCCAGGCACTCTTCCCTCACCACCATCTAGGGCCATAACAGCCCTCCCAAGTGGTGCATATCCCCCATCTGATGCTCCTGCTGTGGCTTCTCTACATTGGCTAGACCGGACGCAGACTGGCTGACCACTTTGATGAGGATTTGCGCTCCATTTGTTGTGACTATTTGGAAATCCTGCTTGCCAGCCAATTTAATTCTCCTCCCCTTTCCCACACCTGCACGCCTGTCCTCTGCCTCCACTACCAAGATGAGGCTAAATGCAAACCATTGGAACAGCACATACTCTGTCCAGTTAATTTACAACCTGATGGTATGAACTGAAATTAGAGAATTTATTGTAGTGCTTCCTCTCTGTCCACTTTCAATCTCATCCAGATCCACCTGCTCACCATGTCTCTCTTCTCCACCATCTCCATCTGGCCTCACGCACACACTCCTCCCACTGGTTCTCCTCACCTACTATTCCCAAATGTCCTCTCCATCTTCCGTTTCTATCAGATTCTATTACCTTCAGCTCTTTCACTTCCACCTATCACCTCCTAGCTTCTGTCTATAAGCCATGATCCTAACGAACGGATTTACAACAGAGCCAACCTCCATGAAGACTAGTGCCAATCAAACGTACTATCAGCTATCATAAGTAAACTTGTGTGTGTGGAAGTTTGAATGCAAGCATTTTAAATGAGTTGTCTGTTCAATAGGTGTTAGAAATTAGTTCATGTTAATTCTGCAGATAAATAATTTTGATTAATATAATTCTTCTGCCCACTGGAGATTAGTTCATTTTTGAGAACCGAAACCTAAACACTTAGATGATGTTGGGATGCGGTATTGTATCATCTGAGAACAATATAAATTATATACATGGTGTGGGCTTGCAGTTATATCTATGGAAAAAAGGGGTAGTAGCAAGTAGACCTTGCTCCCTATAGCAATTTAGTCTTTTCTAAGTTCTAGCCCACAATATGACCTTGAATTCAACCTCTGGATTACTAATTGATTACAATAACATAAAAGGCAGCAGACTTGCTTACGTGCTAATGCTCCTTAGTTTGGTGTGGATTGTGAAAGGGAGATTTTTTTTGAAAAGGTTATTCCAGTTATAATTAAATATTGAGGATTAGGTTGACATTTTTTTAAAAATAACTCCTCATCTTTTGATCATTAGAATTTTACCTAAAGCAATTTAGATATCTGGGTGTGTAATAGGTTTGAAAATTTTGACTTAACAGTTGTTGCAAGAGTCTTCTGTAAAATGAGTTGATGTTGCCTCTCTCTATTTCCCACTGAATAAATCTTTTATTGATAGCATGGTCACAGAATGACACAGAGGCATGTTTTCCATATCAGTCCATTTCCCTTCTGACGTTCAACTCTACCTCTGTAAAAATCTTGACTTCATAGTTACTGCTTAAAAAAAAAAGGAAAAATATTTTATTCTGTTCTAGTATGTCATATTAATGAGTATGTCAAACAGAATGATGGAAAACTGACAATGTGTAAATTAGTAATCTGTATGATTTGCAAACAAATGATGAATTCATAATCATATTTGAAATAGTATTCACATTATTATCTTAAATAATTTTATATATTTTCTAGGTATATCGAAGCATGTTGAGAACGACGTTGCTTCACAGCAATTGACAGTGGGCGCAAGCATGGTTGATGTTTGTAAAAGTGATCTGCAAATTGACACCAATGGAAATACCGAACTGAACATTGAAACCGAAGTTTAAATAATTTGACCCTTTTTTCTAAATCTGCATATTCATTCCAAAGTACTAGAACCAGCTAAGAAAAGAAAATTATTTAGCTAACTTTCCACAACAGACATTTCCCATTTCTGATTCTATTAGTTGGGAAGAGTTGTTATTTCAAAACAATGTGAAATATATTATGAATATATAGATGACATGGTTAACTAGCAACAAGGTAATGGTATACACATTCATTTTCTAGATTTGTTTTTCACTAAAATCCAGTTACCACTTTTAATAATAGTTGGAGTCCAAAGTTAACTAGCCCACTACTATTGAATTAACTCTTGTTGACAATGACAAAAAGATGTATTACTGCCTGGCTGACTTTAGCCAGATTTACAAAAAAAAATTGAAACTGCAAGAGGTCTCCTGGGAATCATTTGAAACCTCCTTCTCTTCTGTCATTATAATTTTTTTAACAATAATATACTTGAATGAAAATTATTAAATAAAGACCATGGGGATATTTAATATACTATAGGGGTAAACCCATAATTTTCTAATACTACTTTAATATTTTAAAAAGAGGTTTGCCATGCATCAGCAAACTTTTACCAACTAGTCTGCTGTTGATGTAACTTTTTAAAATAAAGTTAGCTTATTCCTGTTTCTTGTTTATTCACAAATAGAGTATTGTCTGTTTAGAATAATTTTAAAATAAGGGTTTTGAAATACTACATAACTACCTGTTGTAAAGTTGATGCACAAAATTAAACATTTGAGAATTGCTAAAATAGTATAAAATTGCAGTTTTAATAATGGTGTTGCTATTAAATAAAAATATGTAAAAGTGAACACAAGTGAATCTGCAGATGCTGGAAATAAAAAAACACAAAATGCTGGCCTGCTGAGTTCTGCCAGCATTTTGTGTTTTTATTTAATATATAAAAGTGATTGGTTTGTGAACAAAACAGAAATGGGCTCTCTTGAATTATAATTAAGGCAGCAACATTTTTAACGTGTTTACTATAGATGTGTAGAGGATCTATTTTATCTTTTGGACAAAATTCTGTGAAAAACTGGAGGATTTGTTGTTTTTGGAAATGGTGAATGAGATCCAAACTCACTGCAGAGATCTCAGTCAACATTGTCAGGGACTCCAAATATAGGATGACCCACACTTGGAAGAATACCACCATGAATTGAGGTGCAGCACTGCACTACTAAAAATATCTGTTTAGGGCCATATATTTTTTAAAAAAGAAATAAATAAAGAGTGCAGGGGAGATTTACAAGGATGTTGCATGGACTGGAGTGCATGCCTTATGAGAATAGGTTAACTGGACTTGGCCTTTTCTCCTTGGAGCAACAGAAGGTAAGAGGTGTATAAGATGATGAGAGGCATTGATCGTGTGGATAGCCAGATGCTTTTTCCCAGGGCTGAAATGGCTAACACAAGGGGGCATAGTTTTAAGTTGCTTGGAAGTAGGTACAGTGGGGATGGCAGGGGTAAGTGTTTCACACAAAGTGGTGAGTGCATGGAATGCACTGCCGGTGATGGTGGTGGAAGCAGATACAATGGGATCTTTTAAGAGACTCCTTAGATAGTACATGGAGCTTGGAAAAATAGAGGGCTATGTGATAGGATGATTCCAGACAGTTTCTAGAGTAGGTTACAGGATCGGCATAACATGCTGGGTGAAGGGCCTACAATGTGCTGTACATTTCTATGTTCTAACTGTCCATTTAATTGGGATGCTAGATATTTGAGTACACAAGTAAACGAAATATAAAATCATCAGCTGATTACATACCAACACCACCAGATGATTCTGAGGCTATACTCACTGGAGTTTAGAAGAAAGAGAGGGGATCTCTTTGAAACCTATTGAATATTGAAAGGGCTTGATGGAGAGGATGTTTCCTATAGTAGTTGAGTCTAGGCCCAAAGAGCACAGCCTCTGAATAGAGGGATGTCCATTTAGGACAGAGTTGAGAAATTTCTTTAGACAGTGGGTGGTGAATCTGTGGAATTCATTGTCATGGACAGCTGTGGAGACAGAGTCACTGAGTATACTTAAAGCAAAGGTTAATAGGTTTTTAATTAGTCAAAGGTAACGGGGAATAGGTGGGAGATTGGATTTGAGAGGGCTAATCAGCCATGATGGAATGGCAGAGCTGACTCAATGGGCCAAATGGCTTAATTCTGCTCCCAAGTCTTTATGGTCTAATAGTATCAGTCCCTATTGCATTTATGTTAGCCTATTCATTACCAGTTTGGACTAAAATACTTGAAATGAAGTTGAATCCCATTTGTTTAAATCCATTTGTGTTTTAGTTCGTCAGTAAATTTAGATTACACAGATAGCCCTTTATACAATTTAGGCAAAATTGTTTTGGTAATTTAACTTAAAAATCAGTAAAGGTATATGTAATTTTAATTGTTTCAACAGTGGAGAGTGGGGATCATTTTGTGTTGATAAACCTGGGTTCGTTAATACTGACACCAAGGTATCGGAAGTTAATTTATCACTTCTCAAGAAGTGAAGCTATTAATAAACTAAGCCAAATAAATGAGTCATCTTTTATTTTTCTAGATGGGTTACAGGGATCATTTATTTTGAAGATGGGTGGGGTTTGTTTTTCCACAAGAAAAATCTACAAAAAAAATCTTTCGATCCATTTACATTTTATAGTTATTGAATTTCTACATAATGTATAATTTGTCTAAAACTTAGGTCCACAATAGGAATTAAGATATTTTACATTAATCAAATACAAAAAAGTATTTCAGAGGGAACTAGTTTTAAAAGATTCTTAAAAATTTGGTTTTACTCTCAATAACGTACTTTATTGGAAAAGTATGTTTCCTAAATGAAATCTATCCATGTACTGTAATGAAATGTATATATGAATCACTAAATAATTTAGTTAGATAGTATTGATCATTTTATGGCAATTTATGCTTTCACTGACTGGCACCGACAATCTAAAGTAAACTATGTTCAACGTGTTTCTAAGGTGAGAAAAAATCAGTATAAAAATACATCAAATACTTGACTCTAGATCTTTTAAAACTGAAGTATGAAAATACTTTTATTACTCATTTTGACATGTAGCTATTATAGATTGTCCTTAATACAACTCTAAAAAAATTCTCAGGCACTTCCACATCTATAAATCAGTGGAAATAATAATAAAGAAATTATTCAATATCTATCACCAATCTAAATCAAATTGGGTAACAATCCTGTGGTTTAGGTAATTTAAATTAAAGAAGAAAATCAGTAAAGGAATATGTAATTTTCACTTGCTTCAACAGTAGAGATAATTTGATACTTTATTAACAAAAATCATTTTGAGGTTGTTTGTACAGAGTCCAATTGTCTATACTGTGGGTAGCTTTTAAAATACTACATAAATAGGAAGAAAAATGTATAAAAGTGAGAATTTACAACCAGGTAACTTCACATTGTTTAATAATAGCTGGGGCACAAGATAGAATGATCAATTGGGTAAAGTATCAGAGAGCAACTTGTGTTCCCCAGCAAGAAGTCAAATGTTTTCAGAGAAAGAGTGAAGTCAGATTGCAGTCTGTTTGCTGTGAAGCATCAGTTTATGTATTCTGCCATAACTCTAATATTTCCATTAGATGGTAAGACCTGCAGGAAAAACAAATGAATATAAATTCTTCTTCAAGACACTCTTCAAACTTTTTAAATCAAGTTACTCAAACTGCAAGAGTATCAGAGTGATTTGTATGTGATGCTTGATTAAATTAAATCTTCTATTGAAATAGTGATGGAACCAATGTATTTACGGTAAGCTAATGCAACACTTGCACCTTCACTAATATGACAGGATTGCTTAAGAAAGCAATATTTATTCGCGCCTATATATTTTCAAGTGATCTAAATGGCAAGATAAAGGGAAAGGCCATCAAAAACATTAGTAAAGTTATAAAATTACCAGTCTAGTTACTCATAAGAGTAATTGTTCTTTACAGTAATTGTCCCGTAGTTTTTGTTCCTCTAAGTCTCATTTCCTGGTTAATAATTGGTGCACCTGTGATAAGGAAAGAGCATGTAATAAGACAGGTGTACTGTCAACTTTGTTATTTATTTAGCAAAACAGCGTGGATTGGATTGAATTGACTTTATTTTTTACATCCTTCACATCTGAGTAAAAATCTTTACATTATGTCTGTCTGAATGCACGATGTGCAAATTATAGTAATTTGTTATAAATATGTACAGTAAGATATACAACAGAATAGTCAAGATAGCTTCGAAATACGATTGTGTCCGCATGGATTAATCGCTTTGATGGCTTTATGGAAGAAATTGTCCACCAACTTCTGGCTTTAATACTGCAGTATCTATGAAGTTTGTGGTTGGGGTGACTCCGGTCCTCTATGATCCTTCAGGCCTTTGAACCACGCTGCCTCAGCAACTCCCGATTAACCCTAACCTAATCACGGGACAATTTACAATGACCAATTAACCTGCCCGATGCGTCCTTAGGGCTGTCTTTAAACTGGAACACTGGGGAAAACTCGCGCATTCCACGGGAAGGACTATAGACTCTTTACAGACGACACCAAAATTGAACCGGATTGCCCTGAGCTGTAAAAGTGTCGTGCTGACCGCCTCGCTATCTTGCCGTCCTAATAATACAAGAGGGTCTTCGCAGCATGAACTGTTTGATAAAGTGTCAATTCTGTAAAATCAAGGTAATCCCCATAGAGGGGTCAGAAGTGGAGAGAGTGAGCAGCTCTCAAGCTCCTGGGTGTCAAGATCTCGGAGGATCTAACCTGTCCCAACATATCAATGAAGTTTTAAAGAAGGCAAGATAGCGGATATACTTCATTAGGAGTTTGGAGAGGTTTGGCATGCCAATAAATACACTCAAAAACTTCTATAGTTGTGCCCTGGAGAGCATTTTGAGAAGCTGCATCACTGCACAGAGCTACTGCACAGACGGAAAGAAGCTACAGAGGATTGTAAATCTAGTCATCTTGGGAACTAGCCGACATTCCCCCGAATCAATCATCCATGCCCCCACCTTCCTGTGGGTGCACAATGCCCTTTCAGTGTCCCGTGGCATATCTGCCTGTGTCTGAGCAGACCTGCTTTTTATCTCTTCTGCCGGGGTACCAGCCATCCATCAACTGACCATGTCCATGTCCATCAAGCTGGGCCACTCCTTGCTGTCTCAGCAAGAATGTTAACGAGCAAAGAAGAGTGTCCTTGTAGCAAAGGTAAATAATCAGTGAAGAAGCCATAATACTAAATTATGTGTCTGTCTCTCTCTCTCTCATCTGCTCTGGGTGCCGCCCCCCTCTTCTCTCTCATTAGCAGCAAGTACGTAAAAGCCAGACTCATTTTACGTACTTGCCAGTGATAACAAATTCGATTCTGCTAAGTGTGATTAGAATATTGCAGATACAAACCTGCAACTTTTAAAGTCATGAATATTCAACATAAATATCAAACGAATTATATAAATATTAACTAATGAATAGGTGACAAATCTAATTTGTACACAAATAAAAACACATTTAATTTTCTGAATAGGTTTGTTGCTTTTTTCACAGATCAATGGATTGAAACAATGCACAAATCAATTACCGAGTATTGTGATATCTAAGTGTATATCGCCATCAAGTGGGTATAAAATAAACTAATCTTTCTTTTGCCGGTAATGAATTCCTAGACTACGGCAGACTTGAGAGAGCTGTGAAGACGTCTTCTATTGTTGGAAGACAGGCCAATAAATGTAATTAAAGGGATTAAAGTTACTTATAAATAAGGAGAGAATGATTCTTAAAATACATTGTATTTAAAGTTACTGCATCCCGTTGTTTAATTCTTTATTATTACATACAATATGACAAAGATCAAAAGGTAACTATATTCGAAGTGTACATACACAACGCTGGAAGAACTCAGCAGGTTAGGCAGCAACCGTGAGAAACGAGTAGCCAACGTTTCGGGCCGAGACCCTTCATCAGGAAGTGTCCTCATTCAAAGTTTGTCGTTAGCTCTGATATTAGTATTTTTATGTCAGAAACAGATTAATGTTTAATAGAAATATAAACAGAAATGCTGAAAATACTCAGGAGCTTCAGTAGAAGGAAAAACATTTAGATTTAAGATTCCTATAATATATTTACAATCCTCATATGCATTTCATTTCTCCTTAACAAAACATGTTCCAACGTTAAAGTGAAATGCTTAATTATTTTCAATCCTGACCTAAACTATATGAAAAGGTGACCAATCTACAGATTTTCAATATATACAGCTTTTCTGAATATACTTTAAAATTTATAACTTTAACTTTCAGGTCTTTGTTCTTGTTTCACTCGTATATGGTGTTTAATGAATATTATTAAAAATAAGCGAATTAGAAGTACAACAGACGGGACAAACTGTAGATGCTGGAATCTGGAGCAACCAACAACCAGCTGGAGGAACTCAGCGGGTACAGGAGCTGTCAACATTTGGCTTTGGGACTCCGCATCAGGCATAAACCCAAAACATCCAAGTTCCTCTCCACCATGAACCCCCACCATTAACTTTACATTAACGACGAACCTGTCCGTCACTGCGCCAAAGTACAAACTGGATTTCTGCCTCATTTTGTCTATCACTTCAGAATTATTTTAGCCTCGGACCCGCCACAGTTATTCTCCCATTTGACGCCGGCCGGCCGGCTCCATTAGTCCGCGGCGCCAAAGGCGGGGCTTCAATGCAGCTGTCTAGCGAACGCCTGTGTCTGAAAGTCTAGAGCTGCGAAAGTATTTTATATATTGCCACAAACTAGATGATGATAATAGCAATAAGTTGTTTTAATAAATACAAGGTGCCACTTGTGAGGTAATTGCTGTGACCGAAGAAGCAGGCGGCGGCGGTGGTTGCGAGGACCCCGGGGGGTGAAGCAAGTCGGGTTTGTGAGTGAAAACTCCTGAGTCAGAGCGGCGGCGAGTCCCGGGCGGGCAGGCAGGCAGCTGGGACCGTATCGAGACCGGACACCGAGCGGTTACAACATGATTACCTCGGCCGGTGAGTAAGGCTGCTCGAGTTCGCCCCTTCTCCCCGGCTGAGCCTGAAGATGCTGCCGGCTGGTCTGAGACCTGTGTGATCTTTAATAGAAGAAGAGAAGGCTAGAAATCCTCAGCAGCATTCTCTTATTATCTGGAGGGCTACACACACACACACAAAATAGGTTGATGTTGTATCTTGTGAACTGGTCATTGTTGCTTCGTGCGCTTAATAGCCTGCGCCCGCAGAGGCCTAGAGAACCTCACTTTGGCTCGTTTGGAGGTGTTAAATATTCGCTAGTAGTTGCCTGGGACTCAACAGCTGAGTCATTGAATGAATGAGGCCTGAGAGCGGGCTTCGCACGTTAGTGCACCAGGAAGGGATTCACTTGTGGGAGAATGTGAGGCTAGAGTGCACGATGTGTCTCAATCAAGAGCCGTGTCATATGTTGACGAAAGAGTCCAGGGCAGAGTTACATTTGTTTTCATATGATCGGCAACTCAGAATAAAGTGAGCAAGTTACTCATGAATCTGAGGCTTATAAGGCATTGGTCAGACCACATTTGGAGTGTTGTGAGCAGTTTTGGGCCCCATATCTAAGGAAGGATGTACTAGCATTTCAGAAGGTCCAGAGGAGGCTTACGAGAATAATCCCGGGAACGAAAGGTGAACGCATGAAGAGTGTTTCATGGCTCTGCGCTTGTACCCGTTGGAGTTCGGACGAGTGAGGGGGGTATTTCATTGAAACCGACCCAATATTGAAATACCTGAATAGAGTAGTTGTGGGGACGATGTTTCCATTCCTGGGCGAAACTAGGACTAGAGCACTCAGACTCAAAATAGAAAAGGGCGTCCCTTTAGCATAGAAGAGGTGAATCTACAGAATTCATTGCCACAAACGGACAAATCATTTGGTTTATTTAAAGCGGAGATGGATGGGTTCTTGATTAGTAAGAGTGTCAGAGGTTACCGGGAGAAGGTGGCGTGCGAAACCTCACTCTCCTCAACTCTGAATTGATTTTACTTTCAAGGACTCAACAGTTCATGTTCCCAGCTTTCTTTGTTTATTTTTATTTGTTCAGGTTGTATTCTTTCGAACAATCGTTTGTTTATCAATCTTCGTGTGTATTTTTCATTATTTTATTTCTCAGTTCTGCTGTGAATGCCCACAAGAAAATTAGTCTCGAGGTAGCATATGTGCTTCGATAATAAATTTACTTTGGAATGGGGTTGAGAGGGGCGGCTCAGTTGCCCAACGATTAATATGACACTTTACAGCGAAAGGGATTGGATGATTGGTGTTGAATTACTGCACGTGACTAAGGAGTTTGTGCATCTTGTGACTGTGTGGGTTTCCTCTGGGTGCTCCACTTTCCTAAGACGTGTGCAGGAGTGATGTATCTAATTATTGTCTGTCAGTATTGAATTTGTGTTGCGCATCCTCACTCTGCGTTAAGGTAATTTGTCACCTGTGCCCAATCACTTGGCCTCCACCGCCATCTGTGGCAATGAATTCCAAAGATTCATTAAAATAATTCCAGATTCACCAGCGTCTGGCTAAATAAATCCTTCCTTATCACTGTTCTGAACCTTGTATTCTGAGGCTGTGCCTTCTGGTTGTAGACTTCCTTACTGTAGGAGAACCCTCTCCACATCCACTCTTACCTAGTCCTTTCAATATTCCATAGGCTTCATTGAAATTCCCCCCTCATTCGTTTAAACTCCAGTGAGTACAGGACCACAGCCATCAAATGTTCCTCATTTATTAACCCTTCCATTCCTGGGATAATTCTTGTGAACCTTATTTGGACCTTCTCCAATGCCAGCATATCTTTCCTTAGATAAGGGGACCAAAACTGTTCACAATAAACACTCCCAACACTCCAAGGATGTTGGCTGGATTGGAGAGCAATGCCTTATGAGAATAGTTTGAGTGAACTCAGCCTTTTCTCCTTGAAGTGATGGAAGATGAGAAGTGTCCTGATAGAGGTGTATAAGATGATGAGAAGCATTGATCATGTGGATAGTCAGAGGCTTTTTCCCAGGGCTGAAATGGCTAATGTGAGGAGGCATAGTTTTGTGCTTGGAAGTAGGCACAAGGGGGATGTCAGAGTTAAGTTTTTCACACAAAGTAGTGAGTGCATGGAATGCACTGCCAGCGAAGGTGGTAGAGGCAGATACAATAGGGTCTTTTAAGAGACTGAGATGGGTACATGGAGCTTAGAAAAATAGAGGGCTACGTGGTAGGGTAATTCTAGGTATCTTCTAGAGTAGGTTACATGGTTGACACAACATTGTGGGCTGAAGGGCCCAAGGAAAAAGAGAGATATCTACAATAAATATAGGCAGCATGGAGTAAATGAGGTGCTTGAGGAATATAAAGAAAGTAAGAAGAATCTTAAGAAAAATTAGAAAAGCTAAAAGAAGATACGTGGTTGCTTTGGCAAGTAAGGTGAAAATAAATCCGAAGGGTTTCTACAGTTAAATTAATAGTAAAAGTATAGTGAGGGATAAAGTTGGTCCCTTAGAGAATCAGAATGGACAGCTATGTGTGGAGCCAAAAGAGATGGGGGAAATTTTGAACAATTTCTTTTCTTCGGTATTCACTAAGGAGATGGGTATTGAATTGTGTAAGGTAAGGGAAACAAGTAGGGAAGTTATGGAAACTGATTAAAGAGGAGGAAGTACTGGTGCTTTTAAGGAATATAAAAGTGGATAAATCTCTGGGTCCTGACAGGATATTCCCTAGGACCTTGAGGGAGGTTAGGGTAGAAATAGCAGGGGCTCTGACAGAAATATTTCAAATGTTATTAGAAACGGGGATGGTGCCAGATGATTGGAGTATTGCTCATGTGGTTCCATTGTTTAAAAAGGGTTCTAAGAGTAAACCTAGCAATTATAGGCCTGTCAGTTTGATGTCACTGGTGGGTAAATTAATTGAAAGTATTCTTAGAGATGATATATATAATTATCTGGATAGACAGGGTCTAATTAGGAAGAGTCAACATGGATTTGTGCGTGGAAGGTCATGTTTGACAAATCTTATTGAATTTTTTGAAGAGGTTACGAGGAAAGTTGATGAGGGTAAAGCAGTGGATGTTGTCTATATGGACTTCAGTAATGCCTTTGACAAGGTTCCACACGGAAGGTTAGTTAGGAAGGTTCAATCGTTAGGTATTAATATTGAAGTAGTAAAATGGATTCAACAGTGGCTGGATGGGAGATGCCAGAGAGTAGTGGTGGATAACTGTTTGTCAGGTTGGAGGCTGGTGACTAGTGGTGTGGCTCAGGGATCTGTACTGGGTCCGATGTTGTTTGTCATGTACATTAATGATCTGGATGATGGGGTGGTAATTTAGTAAGTATGCAGATGATACTAAGGTAGGTGGTGTTGTGGATAATGAAGTAGGTTTTCAAAGTTTGCAGAGAGATTTAGGCCAGTTAGAAGAGTGGGCTGAACGATGGCAGATGGAGTTTAATGCTGATAAGTGTGAGGTGCTACATTTTGGTAGGAATAATCCAAAAAGGACATACATGGTAAATGGAAGGGCATTGAGGAATGCAGTAGAACAGAGTGACCTAGGAATAATGGTGCATAGTTCCCTGAAGGTGGAATCTCGTGTATAGAGTGGTGAAGAAAGCTTTTGGTTTGTTGGCCTTTATAAATCACAGGATTGATTATAGGAGTTGGGATGTAATGTTAAAATTGTACAAGGCATCGGTGAGGCTGAATTTGGAGTATTGTGTACAGTTCTGGTCACCGAATTATAGGAAAGATGTCAACAAAATAGAGGGAGTACGGAGAGGATTTACTAGAATGTTACCTGGGTTTCAGCACCCAAGTTACAGGGAAAGATTGAACACGTTAGGTCTTTGTTCTTTGGAGCATAGAAGGTTGAGGGGGTGGACTTGATAAAGGTATTTAAAATGATGAGGGGGATAGATAGAGTTGATGTGGATAGGCTTTTTCCATTGAGAGTAGGGGAGATTCAAACAAGAGGACATGAGTTGAGAGTTAGGGGGCAAAAGTTTAAGGGTAACACAAGGGGGAATTTCTTTATTCAGAGGTGTGGTAGCTGTGTGGAACGAGCTTCCAGTAGAAGTGGTAGAGGCAGGTTCGGTATTGACATTTATAGTAAAATTGGATAGGTATATGGACAGGAAAGGAAGGACTAGAAGGGCTGAGATGGCCTGTTTCTGTGCTGTAATTGTTATATGGTGTTACTGTGTGAGTAAGGTGATGGTATTTTGGGGTTTTTTTTTGTCCAGTTGCTGAGAAAACAAGATATATTAGAAGGAAACTGAAGATTTTGCTGTTCTCAAAAATACTAGCTTTGACTTGGAAGAAGTGATTTTATGCTGGATAGGTGGTTTGATTAGAATTCTTGTTGAGTCATAGAAATTGATGCCTTAGAAGGAAACCATTCAGTCCATCGTATTCACGTTGGCTAAAAGTGGGCCCAATCCCATTTCCCAGCTCCTGGTTCATAGTCTTGTAGGTTATGATTCTTCAAGCTGTCATTCAAGTAGAGATGATTTCTTTCACCATCTTTTCAGGCATTGAGTTCCAGGCTGATTGAGCAACAGTCTGGTTATTGGACTGAAAGCAGATAGCAGGACCGAACAGATTGTTCTTGGGCCTCAGCTATTTGCAATTTTTGTCAATAATTTGGCTGAGGGGACCAAATGTGATTTTTCCAAATTCGCTGTTGATATTAACCCAAGTGGAATTATTAATGCAGAGGTGTGTGTAAAGAGCATCAAGGTGATATGGGCAGGATCTATGAGAATGTGGCAAATGGAATACAATGTGGAGGAATACGAGGCCATTAATTTTGATGAACCATGGATTCCAGTTAACTGTAGCCAAAGTTTCATAGAAATAGCTGAAAAGGTATAAGAAAAAGGCAAACTACTGTTTAAATGAGTAGCGAATTATGTAGTTAAATGAAATACAGAACAAACTGGAACACTGTCAATACTATTACAGTACTATACAACTGTTATGACAGAGGAATACATTGTGTGTACGCTGTTGTGTAGGGGGTGTCCAGGGAGGAGAAGGAGTTGTCCTGCCCATTCTGGGGTAGCTCACTCACCCTTGCTTCCCTCCAAACACTCAGCTCTCATCTGTGGCTCCCAAGTAGTTGTTTGTATGTGACAGTGGCCATAATTTGGTGCACCTTATCAGCAGTCAGGCTAAATCAGGTGAGGAATCATACCCCAGTAAAGTATGTCCTAGCATGTGAACTCAGCTCTGGCAGACTGGATGGATAAAATGAATAGTGAGATCCAATGGCCAAGAAGTTGGTTCTGCAGCACTTTGAGGAGAATGAAGGCATGATGAGGCATAAAAGTAGTCATGGCTATCCACTGGAAAGGAAACCACTGGATCCAGATTTCTGAGGTCAGAAGAGTGGAACTGTCCCAGTGTAATGGCTTTTCCACTTCATAAACTCCTGCACGGGTTTCACTGTTATCGTGGGATACGACAGACAACCAACATGCTGCTGTGTTCTTTTGTTTGACTGTAAATGAACAAAATTAGTGCTGACACTTAAAGCAAATAATGGATTACTTTCATACAAACCTTTTAGAATCCAAATCAGGTTGTTTCGTGGCAGCAATACATTGCAAGAAATGATAATAAAAACTCTCTAAGAAAGAAGTAGATATAAAAAAAAATTAAGTAAGTAGTACAAAACAAGAGAGAAATATAATGAAGTAATGTTCATGAGTTCATTTGCCCATTTAGAAGTCTGATGCTGGAAGGGAAGAAGCCTGAAGTATTGAGTGTGTGAACTCAGGCTTCTGTATTTCCCACTTGATGGTAGCAATGAAAAGAGAGCATGTCCTATGTAATGGGGGTCTTTGATGGATGCTGCCTATTTGAGGCATCACCTTTTAAAGGTGTCCTCAGTGCTGGGAAAGCGATTGCCCATGATGGCGTTGTACACTTTCTGCAGCTTTTTCCGATCCTGTGCCGTGGTCCCTCCTTACCAGGTGATGATGCAACCAGTTAGAATGCACTCCACTGTACATCTCTAGAAATTTGTGAGAATCTTTAGTGACATATCAAGTCTCTTCAAACTGCTATGAAATATAGATGCTGTTGTGCCTTCTTTGTAATTGCATCAACATGTTGGGCCCAAGATAGATCTTCAGAACTGATGACACTTGAAACTTGAAACTGCTTACTCTTTCCACTGCTTATCCTTCATTGAGCACTGGTGTGTGTTCCTTTGAGTTCCACTTCCTGAAGTTGACAGCAGCTCCTTGATCTTACTGACGCTGAGTGCAAGGCTCTTGTTGTGGCACCAATTGACCAGCTGATCTATGTTGTTCCTTTACACCACCTTGTCACTGTTAGAAAGTATTCTGAAGTTAAATGAATATTGCAGATATTAATTCAAACAAGAATCAGGCTTCAGTTCTTATTGTGAATGTAAGTTCAGGAAGCTTGCAATTAGCTTTCAGTTTTTTATGTAAATTGCAAGCAGTAAATTGAAGTTAAAGGCACAATCTGCTCCATAGACTACAAGATTGCATTTGCAAGACCCAAGCGTTAAAACAATGAGGTTGTGTTAATTGGCTTACATCAAACCAAGCAATGTGGCTACCGTAAATTCCGGACTATAAGCCGCTACTTTTCTCCCACGCTTTGAACACTGCAGCAACACTGCGGCCTATACTACGGTGCGGCTAATGCATGTTTTTTTTCATGCCGCCAAAAACATTTTGCCTCGTGACAGTAGACTGTTATGAATCCCGTAACTGGAGAACTTACCAGCAAAGATAGAGAGGTCCGTTGAAGTCTGATGTCACTATTTTCAAACATTTTATTTATAAAGGGACACAAAAGTAGGGTTAATACATACATTCAGATAGTGCACATCGTCAACACTCAATCTAAAGCGCGGGTATAGTAATACTCATCATTAAGTGAGCTCTGCTGTTGTCTAGGGGTTAATAGATTGTCCGTTGGAAATATAAAAGTCACTCAGAAAGTCTGCGGGCCTCAGCCCGTTGGAAATTGCTGGGTTTCACGTGGGGCGACCGAG
Source organism: Hypanus sabinus (assembly GCF_030144855.1). NCBI lineage: Eukaryota > Metazoa > Chordata > Chondrichthyes > Myliobatiformes > Dasyatidae > Hypanus > Hypanus sabinus. Next base: position 39,734,652 of record NC_082707.1, read on the forward strand.
AGAGAGAGATTGGGGGAAAAGAGAAAGAACTTGCCGAGTCTTGATGAATCTTCCGTGAAATTGGGGGAGTGTTGGTTTCCTCTCCCTGATGTTAGTTAAAAGCGGTTTCCTGTGATTCCAGCCACAGATTCCAATACCGGAATCTAACGCATGTGGCTTCCTTCGGAATGGCTTCCCGCTGCTGCGGGACCACCCTCTCGTGTCTTCTTGGTGCGTCTGAGGGCTGTCCCCCTGAGACTCTCCTTTATACTTCCTCACGGGGTCACAGGAGTCAGTCAGGTTGGGATGAAGCAGTCTCTCTCTCAACCAGCCCACCTTGCCCGAGGGCTTTTCACGTGGTCTCCATGAGACAATAGTCGCTGTCGCCTTATTCTTTATCCCGGGTGGAACGTGCAATTTGTATTGTTATGATCCCAGCCCCCTCCTTTGTGAGAATCGCAAGACCACCCGTCGAAAGGTGGGGGGGGGGGGGTGTCAGTAGACCCAGTTGGGGAGAGAGAGAGAGAAACGCGTCAAATTGCAGGTCCCACCAGGGATACAGAATAACAACAGCGACTATTCTCTCTGAATGTTTGTATTAACCCTACTTTTGTGTCCCTTTATCAATAAAAACATTTGAAAATAGTGACATCAGACTTCAACGGACCTCTCTATCTTTGCTGGTAAGTTCTCCAGTTACGGGATTCGTAACAGCACGTTTCTCTCTCTCTCCCCGACTGGGTCTACTGATCCCCCCCTCCCCCTTCGACGGGTGCTCTTGCGATTCTCACAAAGGAGGGGGCTGGGATCATAGCAAGACCAATAAAATTGATGAGTAGTTCACAGAGGTCCAATGAAATTGTACGATAAATCAAGCGCACTTTCACAATTAAATTGTTGTAAATCAGTCATTTGTACTCACCCTCATCAACATGGAAAACACTCGAAGAAAAGCATATGATGCAGCTTTTAAGTTAAAGGCGATCAATAACTTTTCCTGGTAGGCTGCAGTATATATATTTTTTTACCAGTCGTTAGGAGATATTGGAATGTTGTTCGTGCACTGTTCAGTAAAAAAGTATAGGCAACGTAATTTGTGTGTTACCGATACGTAGGTATATTTAAAAGTAGCTGTGTTACAGGCACTGTTCGAAAAAAAGCATTTGCAATATGTATTTGTTTATGTTACCATACGGATTTAATTAAAAGTTAAAAAATCCTCACGTGTAATATCTTTCTGTGTAAATATCTCATATTACAACGTGGGACACCTGCGGCTTAAAATCCGGTGCGGCTTGTACAAGTACAAAATTGATTTTCTTTCTAAAATTAGAGCGAGCGGCTTTTAATCAGGTGCGCTCTGTAGTCCGGAATCTACGGTAAGTTATTTGCACCATAGTGAACAAGGAAAATCTGCAGATGCTGGAAATCCAGGCAAAACACACATTGTGCTGGAGGAACTCAGCAGGCCAGGCAGCATTGATGAAGAAAAAAAGTTGAGTCAATGTTTCGGGCTGAAACCCTTCAGCAGGACTGGTGAAAAAAAGATGAGTAGATTTAAAAGCTGGTGTATGGGAGAGAGAAACACAAGGTGATAGGTGAAACCGGGAGGGGGAGGGATGAAGTAAAGAGCTGGGAAGTTGATTGGGTAAAACGATACAGGGCTGTAGAAGGGGAAGTCTGATAGGAGAGGACAGAAGGCCATGGAAGAAGAAGGGGGGGGGAGCAGCAGAGGGAGGTGATGGGCAGGCAAAAAGATAGGTGAGAGAAGGAAAAGGGGATGGGGAATGGTGAAGGAAGAGGGTCATTACTGGAAGTTTGAGAAATCAATGTTCATGCTATCAGGTTGGAGGCTACACAGATGGAATATAAGGTGTTCCTCCAACCTGGCTTCATGGCGACATGGATTGACATATCAGAATGGGAAGTGGAATTAAAATGGGTGGCCAGTGGGAAGTCCTGCTTCTTCTGGTGGATAGAGCATAGGTGCTTCTCTGAGGCCACACTCAGGTTAGAGGAATAACAGCTTGATTTCGTCTGGGTAGCCTCCAAGCTGATGCATGAACATCAATTTCTCGAACTTCCGGTAATGCCCCCCCTACCCTTCTACCATTTTCCATCCCCTTTTCTCCCTCACCTTAACTCTTCACCTCCCCATCACTTCCCTCTGGTGCTCCCACCCTCCTTTTATTTTTTCATGGCCTTCTGTCCTCTCCTATCAGACTCCCCTCTTCTCCAGCCCTGTGACTCTTTCACTGAAAAACTAACCAGCTTTTTACTTCATCCCTCCCCTTCCTGGTTTCACCTCTCACCTTGTGTTTCTCTCTCCCCCCCCCCCTTTTAAATCTACTCATAGTTTTTTCTCCAGTGCTGCCAAAGGGTCTCAGCCCGAAACTTCGGCTGCACTTTTTTTCCAGAGATGCGGCTTGGCCTGCGGAGTTCCTCCTGCATCTTGTGTGTATTGCTCCATTGTGACTTCAGTGCAGGCTGGCAGACCTGATGGATATTGTCACTTAGCATATCAAACATGATCACAGGTTAGGCAGTCAATAGCTTTGTGTACTCAGAGACAGCCCTGAGAACATTAATTTTGGGTGTCTGGCTCTCTTGTCAAAATGTTTTAGAATATTTGTTGTAACGTTCTCCTTCGCGTGTCACGAACGCCGAATTTAACGTCGAGATAAACCACAGTTAATAAGAACCAGATCGTAGTAAGATTAACCATTTACTGTTCACTCTTCACATTAACATATGGTGAAAACTGTTGATAAAACAATACAAGATTGATACAGTATTTGTTCCTTCCTTAATATCACATTTCAAGTGTAAATACTTGCAAAGGTGACTATAACTACATTACACTAAGGTGCAGTATACAGGGAGAGTTTACCTGCTCCATTGACTACTTTAAATACACTTCCATGCAAACTATCCGCGACTCTTTAACTAACGAAAGCATAAACATTATCTACCGTCGTTACTTCTAACAGGATCGGCATTAACATCTTAGTTCAATATATCGATTATCTATTAACTTACAGCGTTGCTCTCACTGTGATTTCTCATGCCTGCAAAACAACTTCTGCTCAGGTGAGCCTCGTGGTAAGCCCCCACCCTCGCGCTAATTTCAAACCGGTATTTTCCCACAAGACGCGGTGAAACCGGATGTGACGTCATCGCATGCCGATATATTTTACATGCAATGAATATACTTTAAACACTTCTAATTCTAACTAGAAAATACTATTGAATGAATTACTAAGCGAAAATATTATAAACTAAATAACTGTCGTAAAGACAGCACACTCCCCGCTTGACCTTCGTAAGGTCACAATGAGCAGAGTACAAAACTTAGTCTCTTAATCAGTCATTGGGTAGAAGTAGAATAACTTCTGTAACTGGCCTTTGGTAAATTTTCACATCGCCTTGGTCGGTAGTCTTCAATTCGATCTTCCTGACATGTCCATCCTCGCTAGGGAATGTAGCAGTGATTCTGGCCGTTGGCCAGCTGTTGCGGGTGGCTTGCTTGTCCCTGAGCAGGACTAAGTCTCCAACTTGAAGATTCCTGTGGGGTTCTGTCCACTTTTGTCTCTGTTGCAACAAAGGTAGATATTTTTGTCTCCAGCGAGGCCAGAACTGATTTGCCAGAGCCTGGACTTGTCTCCATTGCTTTGTGTACAAATCCTTGTCTGAAAAGTCTCCTGGTGGAGGAGGTGCTCCTGTCTTCTGCGTAAGGAGCGTTGATGGCGAAAGTATAAAGGGGTTTTCTGGGTCAGAAGACACAGGTAGGAATGATTGTGCGTTTATAATGGCTGTGACCTCTGCCATTAGGGTGCACAGTACCTCGTGGGCCAATCGGGTGCGTTGCTGCATCTCAGGTTTCCTTTTCTGGGTTTTCCGTAAGGACGTGAACCGTTTGACTGCCTGCTCTTTGTTATCTGGTGAGCGCTGGCGTGGTTCTCTGAAAGGCAATGGGGCAACCCCATTATTTGCTTCATCTCTGAAGACCTTGGTGTCTTTGGGTTTTAAAGAAATGGTATCTTGAGCTGATTGTGCAAGTTTGTTTCCGTGCTCGGTTTGAACGAAAACTGACTGACCTAGCGTCTCGTCGGTTACTTTACGCTTGGTAATGTCTTGTTGTGCTTCTTTAGGGTACACCTCAGTGAGGCAGATCTTGGAATAAGAACGGCTTGACTGAGTTTGACCGCAAACTTCTGTACAGTTCGAGCTGACAATTGTTGTCCTGGAGTGAACCTCTCCCTCCCCGCCATCCTGTTGTGGGGGTGAAGGAGCATTGTCGGTTCTTTCATTCTTGACTTCATCACGGAGCCGTGAGGGTAAATTTCCTTCCTCGTATGGATGTGATGCAATCGTGACTCTCTGAGGTTCCTCGTAGCTGGGGAAGTTATCGAATACGTATGGAGAGGGGAGACGAGCCTGCCTGTCTATTTGAGATTGTACATAGTCGCTTGTGCGTTCCAGTCTGGTCCTTTCTAAAGTAGATCTTGCTTCGGTCAGATCACGCGACCCTTCAGCTTCTTCTATGTACTCTGCTTCCACCATGGCAGCTTCTTCTTCTCTTTCTAGCTGCAGCACTTGCAACTCTGTCGATATTTTTGCCATTTCCAACTGGGTTTCGGCTTCTCGGGCAGCCTTTTCGGCTTCTCTGGCGGCCTCTTCTCTTTGTCTGGCGGCCCTTTCTTTCTGGATTTCGGCTTCTCTGGCAGCCTCTTCTCTTTGTCTGGCGGCCCTTTCTTTCTGGATTTCGGCTTCTCTGGTGGCCTGTTTCATTTTCAAAACTGCTTCTTGTTTGGCGTAACGCAGTCGCACCTTGGCGGCTTCTGCCTTGGCTCTTGCCTGTGTGGACTTACTTGATGTCGTTCTACTGCCCTTGTCGCTGGGCGCCATCGACTTGATCCCAGATCGAGCTGACATTGCAGCACTTGGAACACCTGATAACGCCTGGGTGGGCTTACTTGATGTCGGTTTACTGCCCTTGTCGCTGGGCGGCGTCGACTTGATGCTGGATTGAGCTGACATTGCAGCACTTGAAACACCTGATAATGCCGCTTTTTCACTGTAACGTTCTCCTTCGCGTGTCACGAACGCCGAATTTAACGTCGAGATAAACCACAGTTAATAAGAACCAGATCGTAGTAAGATTAACCATTTACTGTTCACTCTTCACATTAACATATGGTGAAAACTGTTGATAAAACAATACAAGATTGATACAGTATTTGTTCCTTCCTTAATATCACATTTCAAGTGTAAATACTTGCAAAGGTGACTATAACTACATTACACTAAGGTGCAGTATACAGGGAGAGTTTACCTGCTCCATTGACTACTTTAAATACACTTCCATGCAAACTATCCGCGACTCTTTAACTAACAAAAGCATAAACATTATCTACCGTCGTTACTTCTAACAGGATCGGCATTAACATCTTAGTTCAATATATCGATTATCTATTAACTTACAGCGTTGCTCTCACTGTGATTTCTCATGCCTGCAAAACAACTTCTGCTCAGGTGAGCCTCATGGTAAGCCCCCACCCTCGCGCTAATTTCAAACCGGTATTTTCCCACAAGACGCGGTGAAACCGGATGTGACGTCATCGCATGCCGATATATTTTACATGCAATGAATATACTTTAAACACTTCTAATTCTAACTAGAAAATACTATTGAATGAATTACTAAGCGAAAATATTATAAACTAAATAACTGTCGTAAAGACAGCACATTTGTGTTAATTTGTTTCTCACAATGATATTTAGACTTTCAGAAGTATCATCAATTACAATGTGCTTGCACTATGTATCTCAAATGATCATTTGTCAACCCCAAGTACTGAAGGAAACAATGTCATTGTAACTATTAAAATTAAATTGAATCACCTGCTGTTACCTTTGATTTTAAGGATATAAAATTGTGAATTTTTGTGTTTGTAAGTAAAAGAATGTTTCCATGAGAATGCCTGCTTGTGCTAAATACAGACTATAACCAACTTCAGAGTTTCGCTGGTGACTTTGATCACAGTTACGACAGTCACCATCTGATATTCTGCCAACAACAGCTGCGTTGTCAGCATATTTATAGATGGCATTTGAGCTGTGCCTAGCTACACAGTCATGGGTGTAGAGAGAGTAGAGTAGTGGGATTAACACACATCCTTGGGGTTCACCAGTGTTCTTTTCTTTCTTTTTCAATCTTTTTATTGAGTTTCATATATAAAAAAACATAACATAATAATGAATAGGTTATAAGTGCAATAGACTTGAAATTGCATTAATAATAAGATAACAATATCCTATTAAATATCAACAAAAAATAGTACATTAATCAATCAAGCCTATAATAATTATATATGAAAAAAATAAAAATAATCATCAAAAGAAAAAAAAATTAAAAATACAAGAAAAAATATATATTGAGAGAAAAAAAAACACTAAACTAAACTAACATGGGCAATAATAACAGTTTATATGTATATCATAGTGTCAAAAACTCTGGAACTCCATACCTGAACAAGCAGAGAGAAGGTCTGGAAGAGGCCAAATTAATTCATATGAAAATGTCGAATGAACGGTCCCCAAGTTTCTTCAAATTTAATTGATGAGTCAAAAATAGTGCTTCTAATTTTTTCCAAGCTCAGATAAGAAATAGTTTGAGAGAACCACTGAAACGTGGTAGGAGGATTTACTTCTTTCCAATTTTGTAATATAGACCTTCTGGCCATTAATGTTACAAAAGCAATCATTTGTCTAATTGAAGGGGAAAATGATTACCATCCTCATTTGGTATACCAAAAATTGCAGTAATAAAATGAGGTTGTAAATCGATATTCCAAATTGAGGAAATGGTAGCAAATATGTCCTTCCAATAGTTATGTAAAGTGGGACATGACCAAAACATGTGGGTCAATGAAGCCACATCTGAATGACATCTGTCACATTGAGGGTTAATATGAGAATAGAATTGAGCAAGCTTATCTTTAGACATATGAGCTCTATGTACAATTTTAAATTGTATTAAAGCATGTTTAGCACATATAGAAGAAGAATTAACCATTTGTAAAAATTTTTCCCATTTTTCTGTTGATATATTATATTGGAAGTTCTTTTTCCCATTCTTGTTTAATTCTACCTGATATTTCTGGTTGTATCTTCATAATCATATTATAAATAAAAGCCACTAATCCCTTCTGACAAGGATTTAAGGTAAAAATCAAATCTGAGAAATCCATTGAAGTTGAATTGGGGAAAGATGGTAGAACTTTATGTAAAAAAATTTCTGATTTGTAAATATCTAAAAAAAAAATTAGATTTAGGTAACTTAAATTTGTTGGAAAGTTGGTCGAAAGACATCAAACTACCTTAAAAAAAAAGATTTTATACCTTTTCCATATGCTAAAAGCTTGATCTGTCAAAGAAGGTTTAAAAAAAATTAAGTAAAATAGGGCTATCAAGAACAAAGTTTTTCAGAGTAAAAAACTTACGAAATTGAAACCAAATTCGTAATGTATGTTTGACAACAGGATTAAATATCTGTTTATTGAATTTAACTAAATCAGCAGGAAGAGAAGAACCAAGAACGGAGAATAGAGAATATCCCTGTGCCTCATTGCATTCTAAATTTACCCACTGTGGGCACAATGGTGAATCCAAATCTAATTTCCAATATATTAGGTTACGAATGTTATTCGCCCAATAGTAAAATCTAAAGTTAGGTAAAGCTAAACCACCATCTTTTTTAGATTTTTGTAATTGCCTTTTATTTAACCTGGGGTTTTTATTTTGCCACACAAATGAGGAAATTTTTGAATCAATGTTATCAAAAAAAGATTTAGGAATAAAAATTGGTAAAGCTTGAAATAAATATAAAAATTTCGGTAAAATCATCATTTTAATAGCATTAATCCGACCAACTAATGATAAGGATAGGGGAGACCATCTTGTAGTAAGTTGTTGAATTTGATGGAGCATAGGTAAAAAATTCAGTCTAAATAAATCTTTATATTTCTTGGTAATTTTTATACCTAAATAGATAAAATTATCAGTAACAACTTTAAATGGTATCCTATCATTCAATAAAGTTTGCGCGTTTAAGGGGAATAAATCACTCTTATCCAAGTTTAGTTTATAACCAGAAAAACTACCAAATTGAGCCAACAAGGATAAAATAGCGGGAATAGACCTGTCAGGATCAGAAATATATAACAATGTCATCAGCATAAAGTGATAACTTGTATAACTTCTCATTACGGGTAATACCAAAAATATTAGGAGATTCACGAATAGCAATAGCTAAAGGTCATAATGCGATATTAAATAATAAAGGACTTAAGGGACAACCTTGTCTCATACCACGAGATAATTGGAAAAAAAGAGGATCTGTAATTATTTGTAAGAACAGAAGCAACAGGTTTATAATATATTAGTTTGATCCATGATATAAAATTAGAACTAAAATTAAAATATCTCAAAGCGTTAAATAAGTATGTCCATTCAACTCTATCAAAAGCTTTTTCAGCATCTAATGAAATAACACATTCTGGGATTATGGGTGATGAAGTTTAAATTATATTAATCAATTTTCTAACATTAAAAAAGGAATACTGATTCCTAATAAAATCAGTTTGGCCTTCTGAAATAATCTGTGATAGTACCTTTTCTAACCTAATGGCTAAAATTGTTGTAAGAATCTTAGAGTCTACATTTAATAGTGATATAGGGCGATAAGATGCACATAAAGTAGGATCCTTATTTTTTTTAAGAATTAGAGAGTAGCTTCATAAAAAGATTGAGGTAATCTCTTCTTAGCAAATGCATCATTAAAGATTTCACATAACCAAGGGGAAAGCAAAGAAGAAAAAGTTTTAAAAAATTCTATAATATAACCATCAGGACCAGGAGCTTTCCCTGAATTCATTGATGAGATAGCCTCTCCTATTTCGGCCAGAGAGATAGGAGCATCGAACAAGCTCCGATCTTCATCCGTCAGTTTAGGAATATTCAAGTTGTTAAAAAAATTATCCATCATGGACAGATCACCATCAAATTCTGATTGATATAATGATTTATAAAAATCTTGAAAAGTGTTATTGATTTCTTTATGATCAGTAGTTAGATTACCGTCTTGTTTACAAATTTTAATAATTTGTCGCTTAGTCGAAATAGCTTTTAATTGATTAGCTAACAGTTTACCAGTTCGATCACTATGGATATAAAATTGAGCCCTGGTCCTAATTAATTGATTCTCAATTGAAGAAGATAATAATAAGCTATGCTCCATTTGAAGCTCAACTCTCTTCTTATAAAGTTCTTTGGTAGGAGTCACGGAATAAATCTTATCAATTTCTTTAATTTTATCCAATAATAAAGCAATATCTAAATATCTTTGTTTTCTTTTACCAATGGAATATGAGATAATTTGTCCACAGATAAAAGCCTTAAAAGAGTCCTAAAGTATTCCTCTGTCAATCTCTTCAGTATAGTTTGTTGAGAAAAACAAGTCAATTTGCTGTTTTATGTAGGTGATAAATTCTGGGTCTTGAAGCAAAGTAGCGTTAAGTCTCCAAGATCTAGTATTATTGGAAAAGTCCGAAATCTTGATAGATAACTTCAAAGGTGCATGTTCCGAAATAGTAATAGAATCATATTTACAATCAGTAACATCTGTTAATAAACGATGATCAATAAGGAAATAATCAATTCTAGAATAACTGTGATATACATGTGAAAAAAATGAAAATTCTTTATCTTTAGGGTTCAAAAACCGCCATATTTCAGTAATTCCCGAATCAACCATAAAAGAATTAATAAGTAAGGCTGATCTATTCGGAAGAATTCGGATAGGTTTAGATCTATCCATCAAAGGATTCAGACAACAATTGAAATCTCCACCCATTATCAACATATATTCATTTAGATTAGGAAGGGAAGTAAATGTTTAAAAAATTCAGGGCAGTCAAAGTTTGGAGCATAAATATTAACTAGAACCACTTTTCGATTAAAAAGTGAACCAGTTATCAACAAAAATCTGCCCTGTGGATCAGAAATAATTTCATGATGTGTAAACGAAATTGAGGGGTCTATAAAAATAGACACATCCCTAATTTTGGCGGTACAATTCGAGTGAAATTGTTGACCCTTCCAGAACCTAAAAAAACGTTGATTATCCTCCCTCCTAATATGGGTCTCCTGTGCAAAAATAATATTAGCGTTTAGTCTATGGAATACTTTAAATATTTTTTTACGTTTAATCGGATGATTTAAACCATTAGTATTCCAAGCGATAAAGTTAATAAGCTTATCCATCATGCCAATATTAGTTGTGTATATCATAAAAGGTTAAAAAGACACATAACCCATAATTCAGGAAGAAGGAAAAATGATTCAGGAGCAACCGGAGAACATGACACCTCAACAATATTAATAATTTAAAGTTGGCCCATAAACTAAAAGCAAAAAAAAAGCAAAAGCGTGAAAAAAGATCCCTCCCCCCTCCCCCAACCCCTCGAATAAAAGCCAAGCGGCAGGCGCACGAACTAATAGTAATATTACCCCCATTTTCAAGATGGCAACTTCATGAAAAGAAAGAAAGGAGAAACTATATAACACCCAGATATAAATACAGGGTTGTAAAAAGAAAGAATATATATCAATCAAAATGAAAAAATAATATAAAAAAGCAAAAAATTATTAATAAAAAAAAGGATAACCATTGAAATTTAAAGTAGTGTAATATGCCTTTAAAAAAAGATTCCATATTCAAATATAAGAAAATGACGTTTCAAAAACAGAGACTTGTGGGAAGAAGAAACGACATTTTGAAAGGACCATATTACAGAATATAAATGTAAATTCGTCAATCTTTTTTTAAAAAAAAAGGTCATCAAAATAAGATTAAAAAAGGATTCAATAACCACTACAATATATATAAAAAAAGGTCCAAAAATTCAAGACATTCGTCCCATTCTCAAATACAGGCAAATAAACGCTTATGGAAAGCAAAGTCTTATGGGAAAAAGAAATGACATCTTAAAAAATAAATCATTATTACAAAATCTTAACGTGTATATCTAATCCAGAGGGAAAAAAAAATTAAAAAAAAACATTATAGTAAAATTAAAAGAGCATCTGTAAATCATGATAATAAAAAAAAACCAGGTCTACAGACCAAAGTAAAAAGCTATACCGCAGCTTCATAAGTTAAAGCCTAAAAGTGGAATGGCGTCTTCTCTCCAAAAATTCTTCAACATAACACATAGTTCAACTTGTTCTAGAAGACCGATATTCTTCAACGAATTTCTTCGCTTCTTCCGGAGTATTAAAGAAGTGCTGACTGGCATCACTCAACGTAATTCTGAGATTCGCTGGGTATCTTAAAGCTTGTTTAAGTCCAATCGAATGAATCTCTGCCATCACCGGTTTAAAAGCGATTCTCGCCCTCATCACCTCGAATGAATAATCCTCAACAATACGAAACTTGTTGTTTTTGTGAGAAATCATACCTTTCTGATGAGCTAATCGAATTAAAAGCTTTCTCCTGAGGATAATGGAGACGGACAATCACAGCTCGTGGCTTGTCTTTCGCAGCCGAAAATCTCGAAACTCTGTGGGCACGGTTTAACGCGCAAAGCGTCCTCGCCAAAAATTTCCCGCAATAAGTTAGAGAAATATTCAGTTAAGTCACCAGACTCAACATTTTCGGGAAATCCAATAATACGCAAGTTCTGTCTGCGAGATCGGTGATTTTAAACTTATTCTGCTCCACTATTTTAGCGGTTGATCGTACCTTCTCCTCCAAAGTTTCGATTGTACGTATTTTTTCACAAATTATCTTGTCAAGAGCCGCAAACTTTTCTTCATGCCGTTCAATATCTGCTGCCAGCGATTGAAGCTTGGTATCAAATGATCTAACGACTTCTTCAAGCTCAGACATTTTCGCAGTAAGTTTGTTTTCCAGACTTGCAAGTTTAGTATCCAGAAGACTAGAGATTGCATCGAGAGATATAGGGTCTTTAGACGATTTCTTAGGTACAGACATTTTAAGTTTGAAAAAATTAAATCAGGTATTATTTTAAAAAAGAAATAAATCGTAAATATCAACCCATGTAGTTAAGTACGAAAAGATTTGATTAAAGGGTGATTATAGCTTAAAAAATGAAGAGCGCCTAAAAGACAGATGTCTACGTCACCATCTTGAAACTCCGCCCCACCAGTGTTGATTGTCAGTGAGGTGGTGTTATTTCTGAACTGCACTTACTGGTTTCCAGTGAGGAAGTCAAAGATCCAGTTGACTGGAGGTATGGAGGCCCAGGTTTTGGAGCTTGTAGATTAGAACTGGGGGTGTGATTGTGTTGAACACTGAGTTGGAATCAATAAACATCAGTCTGATATAGATATTGTTATTGTCCAGTTGATGCAAGGGTGAGTGGAAAGTCAGTGAGATTGCATCCGATGTTGATCTATTGTGGCGATAAGCAAATTGCAGGTCTTTGCTTAAGCAAGAATTGATTCTAGCCATGAAGATTCAAAGCACTTCATTACAGTTTTGTGTGCAACTGGGTGACTGTCATTGAGGCAGCTCACCCTGTGCTTCTTGGGCACTGGTATGATTGTCATCCTTTTGAAGCTGGTGGGAACCTCCAAATGCAGCAGTGGGAAATTGAAGATACCTTTGAACACTCCCACCAGTTGATTGATACAGGTTTTCAGTGCTCTACCAGGTATGCCGTCAGGACCTGATGCTTTGTGAGAGGGTTCACTCTCTTGAACAATGTTCTGACATTGGCCTCCGAGACAGAGATCACAAGATTACCAGATGCTGCCGGGATTTGCAGACGTATAGTTTTATCCTCGCTTTCAAAATGTGCATGAAAAGCACATGAAAAACATCTAGAAGTGAAGCATCACAACCATTCATGATGTTAGGTTTCACTTTGTAGCAAATATTGGCCATCTGTCAGTCAGTCATACCTAGACAATTTGTATAGTTCTGAGTCACTGGTCTTGATTGCCACAGATTTAGCCTTTAGCAGACTGAATCTCCTAGTTCAACCATGGCTTTTGGCTTTTACTTAAAGTAGAATATAGTTCAAATTGTTCAAAGATGAAATGATCACAAGGAAGTAAACTCAGACAACTTAAGTGATTGAAACTTTTGAAGATGGAGTTAATGTAGCACAGAGGAGGAATTTGGTACTACCTGTGCAGTGTGTGTAGTATGTGCCTGCAAGTTTTTCATTCTAACTAGCTGTACTTGAGCATATGACACTAAACTTGGCATGAAAAGTTGTGTGAACTAAGAAATGCAGACTAATTCAAATTTTGCTAAGAGATGTTAGTATATTAAATGGATAATTAGTAAAAGATTGGAGTGTGAACAATTCTAAAGAAACATGAGTGTGCTATCCAGTCTTTTGAGCATCTCCTGTTCAAATGTTGGATGATTGTTGATCTGTTCCTCAAATCTGCTTTTCTATTTTTGATCCACATTACTTGATACCCAGTCTTTGCAAACAAATCTTAGATCAGTCTTTTCAGTCAGAAAATTAACCTAGCCTTTAAGTGAAGTGATATATTTTAAATGTAGAAGATTTTTGATTTTGTTCCTGAATGTTTAAGGTCTAGTTATTTGTACAGTACTTGATTTATTGTTTTGAATTCTTCCATAAAAGTAGTTTTCTGTGATTAAAAGGAAATCTTTACTGACATTTTAACATCTATTCTTAGTTATTATCACACTGAAGGAGAATGTTAATCTCATTTTCTACTTTTTTTCCCTGTCAGTTACCACAAACCCATCAACTCCCCTTTGATTCTTTTACCAACCAATATAACATCATGACCTCTAGGTTGAAGAGAAAATTGGAGCAGTCTGCAGAAACCCATGTGGTCATGGGGAGACTTGCTTGGAACCACAAGCAATGGTCTTCAAGGAGAGTACTTAACAACCATTTACAGAGAAGAAGAAAAAAATAAAAAAAAGTGAAAAAAAAATAATCAGCAGTTAAACTGTGAATCAACCAACAGGGAGGCCTTCAATAAAGACTTCAAACCTCCAAAACAAGTTCGTCAATTGTAAAACACTATAGATAAAGTTATACAAGAATAAAATAGATTACACAAGTACAATTTAAACGTCCACAGGGAAACATTAAGCACAGAATGTCTATTAAAAAAAAAAGACACACCAAATCCAGGGAAAGATTGTCAACATCCCTTAGAGTTTCAATAAATAATGCCTGAGTGATTCGAGTAAGGTCTGAGTCCAGAAAAAGTAATTTTACTACGAGAGGTACTTATCCACCATTTTAGGAGGTCCAATCGGGTTCTGAAGATGGCTGGATAGCCGGAAGACTTCCAACAAATTCCTCAGCCTCCTTCACTGACTTAAGCCACTTATATTTTCCAGTATTAAGCGTGATCCGTAAATCGGCAGGATTGCGAAGAGAGGGTCTAAGACCACGATCAAAAAGCACTTTCATTACACCTTTAAGCTCAGTACACATCTTTAAAACCTGGGGGGCGAAATCCTCCACAAAGCGAATGACTGTATTTTGAAAAGCAAAAGTACCTCTGTGACATGCCTCCATAATCAGATGGTGTTTTACCTGGTATTGATGAAAGCACAAAATTACTGGTCGCGGGCGGGAGCCCAGAATTGCGGGGGGAACGTGGACCCTGTGTGCCCTTTCGAGCTCAGGCGGATTCGGAAGCAAATCTTTCCCGAATATCTCACAAAGGAACTCGGAGAAGAACTTCACGGGGGAATCCCTGTTCGGTGGCCTCTGGCAAACCAAGGATTCGTAGATTGCAACGTCTGCTCCGGTTTTCAAGATCCACCATTTTGGAAAGCGTTTATCATACTTTTCTTCTAGGCTGGAACAGAGAGTCTCCAAGTATCGAACACAACTTTTTAAATCTTCAGAAGTCAAATCGATGCGAGATAAGTGTTCAGCATGTTCGTCCACTCTAGCATTGATCCGATCCAGTTTGGCGTCCAGCTGGTTGAAAGTAGTTCTAAATTCCTTTAAAATATCGTCTCAGTGTTGTTCCAGCACAGCAAGGGTCTCAGTCGGCAGAGCCAAAACTTCCTTTCTCCCGGATTTAGAACTCTTGTTAGACATTGTAAGGTAGATGTGTTCGCAGGCGAGTGAAAGAGACCAAATAAAGTTCCTAACTAAGGTTTAAAAAATGGAGACATTTAGTGCAAAGATAGCGAAAATAACGGAACAAAAGTTCGGAGCAGCTAAGCAATCGCCATCTTACCGGAAGTCCCCTCACCCAGCAATGGTCTTCATACCTACCTGTAGTGTATTACCAACCACACTTTTTTAGCAAATCTTTTGTGTGTGTTTATATCACATTTTTCTTTCTCCCTTTACTTGATTAACCTGTCAATCTTACATCGATGTTGTGATAGTTCATTCCCTTGACAGCCCTAGTGTCACTCTACTATTAAAGATATTTCTTTAGTCCAGTGCAACCTTCCACAGCCTCTCTACAACTTAAAATTACTTTCTCCTATTCCCAAATCCGATGAAGCGTCTTCAACTCTGTTCCTTTTGATTGTTGCTTGATACGCTGAGCATTTCTAGCTTTTCTTTTGATTTCCAGAATCTGTCTTTGATTTATCATTTTCTACCTGGATAATCATTGAACAACACCATCCCTTGTTTTTAATGATTTGCTAGAGTTAACTAATATATTTTATGCTAATGTTCCATCCATAATTGTATTTTATAGCTGGAATCATTTCACTTCTGGATGAAAAAGAGCCACAGCTCAAGGTAAGTGCTTCAGAGAAACAATTTACAAAAGTTGAAGAATTTTCTATGTTTGGGAAACATTTTAGGGAGTATTTTGACTAAAGCCCCAATATATTTTAAGGGTCATCTGATTTTTGCAAATTATTTCAGTGTGAAATGAATGTGTCTATCTTGGGAATTAAACCTCCGATACTCTAATCACAACACTGGTGAAACAACTAACTTGAGTTCTAAATGTTAAATTTAGGGCAGTGTTTTGATTGTAATTATCAATGCAACTAGTCAGGTAGGATCTATAGATGATAATGAGCAGTTGGATCTGTCAGGGGAGACCATTCATCAGGATGCGATCCATTGGGACCTCGTCTTGATGAATGATCTTTGGCCCAAAACATTAAACATTGACTGTTCATTTTCCTCCATGGATGCCTGGCATGCTGAGTTTTTCCAGCTTTCTTTTTATTGTGTTGATCCAGATTTTTAGCCTCTGCATTCCCTCTTGTGTCTCTTGTGTTATTTTGGTTCAGCTTTAGTGTCTCTTCATTACCATGAATATTGAGGAGTTTTATTGGTTACTGCTTTGATGTCATCCTGAGGCATAAGAGTTTTTAAGGTGTGAATGAGAAAGATCTGCAGCTTCTTTTGTACTCATTTAAAGAAAGGGCATACAATCCACACTGTTTAGGTATCAAAATATACCTGGTTAGACATCAAAATATATTCTGTGCCTTTACATTTTTTTTGCTCTCTGTTCCAGGAGTTTGCTCTGCACAAGCTGAACTCTGTTGTCAATGACTTCTGGGCTGAAATTTCAGAATCAGTGGTTAAAATGTAAGGCATTTGTTTTTTAAATATTTTTCCTAGCAAATACCTCTCTGACTTGTTATGGTAATAAAAATTTATAAACTTATGTAATTCAGCAGTGGAGCTTTTGTATTCAAGATCATTTTGTATTTCTGTACCTTGTTTTTGTATGCTTATGCATAATTTCTTGTGGTTTGATAGTTATAGAACGGCATGGTATCTTTGTATTCCAGTTGGTTGTGTCATTTCTAAAAAGGGTATCTGCACATTTTCTGTAATGTGGATGAAGTATTCAATTTGCTTGGTTCATAAATTTAGTAGTACATAAACAATCAAATGTGTCTGTGGATGCTAACTCCCATCCTCTGCTCTTCAGGAATTAGAAGCAGCATTTTAAGTTTTCTTTCACTCCTGTGCACTTGGACTCTGGTTACATTGTCATAGTCCATGTCCATTTTACAGCTGTTACCGTTAAACCAGAAGAATGAAAGCTACTTTAATGCAAATAAGTTACAGATATTTAGACAACTGTTTCCAAAGGATTAGCCACATTACAATGTGACTATCGTGCAGATTGTTGGTTCCATTATTCACAAATAAATGAAGATTAATGATACTGATTCGCGTTACCCATACCTAGGCAAAATTTATAATCAAAATATTCATCTTAAACATTGTGCCCATTTTTAGTGAGGAACTATATGAAGATGAGACATTCCGGAGTCGGGAGTTTGCTGCTTTGGTGGCGTCTAAAGTTTTTTATCATCTTGGAGCTTTTGAAGAATCGTTGAATTATGCACTTGGAGCTGGGGACCTCTTCAATGTCAATGATGAATCAGAATATGTAGAAACTATTATAGGTTAGCAGTATTCTAATTTCTATTCCTTGAATGTGAATTTTGTGAAGCATGTTAAACACTGATAATGTGGCACTAAAGGATCTTTGAGCTCATGTATCACCTGTTGATGTTTTAATATTTTGTGGAAATTTAATTTTGAAAAGTATAAAATTACTTCTGTACTGTCTGATGAATAAACTGTTCTGGGACTTCCAGTTGGGTACAGGTATCAATTATAACTGGCATTTTGAAGACGGATGGCCGTGTTTGTCATTAAAATGTTGTTTATAATCAATACCTGTATCCGGCTAGAAGCCCGAGAAGAGTTTATTTGTCTTGTATGCAGGGAAAGCACTAGGTCCTTTTTCAAATTGCTGTCTGATTTCTAATCTTGCAACTCTTATTTTTTTGGAATTGCATAAATTTTCTGATTTCTAATGATAGAACAGTCATAGTGCAATCAAGAAGAGAGCTTTAGGATTTCCATTAAGTGGCAGTGAAGGAATGCTGATATATTTCCAAATCAAGATGATGTGTGATTTGAAGAAGTTGCAGAGGATGGCATTCCCATGTGCCCACTGCTCTTTTTGTTGCTGGCAGAGGCTGTGGTTTAGTGAACTGTACTCAGTGCTTTATAGAAGTACAGTTCAGATGGCACACACTTGTAACCATGTCATGCTGCTGGTGGAGGTAGTGAAGACTGAGTTAATTGGATGCTGATTAAATGGATTGCTTTGTTTTGGATTGCATCAAGCTTCTTGAATGCTTTTCTTGGCATGTGGAGATTAGTCTATATCATATTCCAGACTTGTGGCTTATAGATGGTGGAAAGGCTTTGGGATGTTAAGTACGATGTTAGACTAATAAAGCTGGAGTAATTCAATTTGGTGCTTACTTACTAGATTGAGGGGATTTGATGGAGGTGTACAAACAAATGACTGTTTTAGATGGAAGGAATAGAAAGTATCTGTTCCCAATAGCAGATCTTTCAGCTGTGAGGCAAAAGGTGCAGGGGTGCTTGAGGAATAACTGTTTGCAGCTTAGCATGGTTTTAAGCTGAAATTCACTGGTTGTACAAGTGACAGAAATGATTAGCCAGTGCCTCCAAAAGGTAATTATTTTAGCATGATACCTATGGAATCGTTTCAGTACACATACAAGGAAAGATTTAGAACTCCAGTGTCTTGAGGCAACACAATGAGTAGTCATAACTTTGTTCATATGAAAAAGGTTTACAAAGGTTTTTAAATGTTTGTATTTTTTTTTGTAGCTAAATGTATTGATCACTATACAAAACTTCGAGTTGAAAATAGGGAAACACCTGATGGTGAGGAGAAACCTATTGACCCTCGATTAGAAGGTATTGTTAATAAGATGTTCCAGCGGTGCTTTGATGACCACAAATACAAACAAGCTATTGGCATTGCTTTGGAGACCAGGAGGCTTGATGTCTTTGAAAAAGTGATTCTTGAATCTGTAAGTATTTCTATTGTTAATGTTTATGAAAGTACTGCATTTTTTCCGACCCCACTTCTTTTATTACTTTAGTAGTTAATACTGCTGTTTTAGTAAATCTACAATGTGGACATTTCAAATTAGTGTCACTGAAGAGACGAAGATAAATTGTGTCCTGTGGCTAATTTGTATTTAGTTTCAAGTTCCAGGTAATTGTCATACAACATGTACACAGCTAAATGATATATTGTTCCTCTGGAGCAAAGGTGCAAAACTCAGTTATAATCCAGCACATACAGTCACAAAATAGTATTAGTACCTGAACAGAATGGCCTGAATGACAGGTTGACGTAAAGTACAAAATACGTGTTTATGTGAAACAGTATAATGTCACTGGCACTATTGTAATAAAGCAAGCAGTGGTGTAACTATGTGTAACAGCAGCAATGAAAGATGAAGAGTGACCAGAGCAAGTTGAGAGTGTGCCAGTGAGTTGCAGAGCATTCAGACAAGGTGCATGTGTATGCTGGGTGGCAACAGGGTGTAAAGCAGTCCAACAGCTTGGGAGAAGAAGCTGTAATCCAGCCTGGCTGATCTGGTTCTGATGCTGCAGTACCTTCTGCTCTTAGCTGCAAATGACAGGATGCCTTTTGGTAAGAACGCCTGTTCATTTAGCAATGTCCATTAGGTATAACATACCAACAAAACAATGTTTGCAGAATGGTGCCATATTTAACTCTTCTATTCTTTCACAGAATGATATCTCTGGGATGCTTGCATACAGTGTGAAAGTGTGCATGTCACTGATGCAGAATAAGCAATTCAGGAATGAAGTCCTTCGTGTTCTGGTCAAGCTGTATATGAATCTGGAAAAACCAGACTTTATTAATGTCTGTCAGGTAATACTATTTTCAAGTGCTTGCCACAAATCCAAGTTAAGGATTTTCAGTAGTGCTTCCATGGGAGCATTTCTACCTGAAACAATGTATAACTGCTGGTCAAGCAGCATCTGTTTTAAGCTGAAAAGTTGACTTTATTTTTCTCTCTCCACATATGGCCTGTTGAGTATCTTTTGAATTTTCTTTTCCATTTTAGGTTTTGTTCATCAGGTTTTTTTCTAGCAACTTATCGTTCTTACAACATTGTTAAACAAATATCAGATGTACTCCACTTTCTCCCCATTCCTATTCACATTTATCTTGGGCTGTGAATAAATGCCAGAAATTAGTTGATCTTGTACCTAACCCTCTCATCTGGCATTTCCCGAAAGCATTCTTTTCAGGCGAGCAGTTATAATATCTTTTGAAGGCAATTTAAAAATAGTTACTGTATGTCTCCTGTTCTCCCCTGTACTGACTCCCAGAAATTTATTATTGCTTTAGCTGGGGAAAGCAAAAATATAATTAAGTGAATGGGAACATTAAAGGTTCAAAAGAGATGTTTTGATGTAAGATGTGCAGTTCTCATAAAAAATCTTGTGACTCTTGGGCTATCACCCTGTTATTAACAGTTCTACAGCAGTGAATCCCTATTTCAGTGTATTAAGATTTGAAATTGCAAATAATTCATTAAGAAAGCACAGCTATTTGAGCACATGAAGATTTAGATTATCTCTGTCAGCTGGTGGTTAGGCTGGACTATGATTTTAAGATATTTTCCTGCTTGCTGTACATTAATTGTGTGATTTTTGGCAAATATGCATTGCAGGTAAGATTCATAGTTGCAAATTTGCAAATATGGTGGATGTAAATTTGTAAATTTTAAATACAATTTTGGAGAAGAATTGTTTAATAAAAACACTTGATTTCATAACTGAAATCTTGAATAAATTGATAGATCTTCCCATAAAGCTAATATTAAATCTGGTTTAAATACCAGTGTCCTGCTTGGTGGCGTAATAATATCAGCGCCGGACTCTGGAGTGAAGGTTCCGAGTTCAAATCCAAGTCGGGTTGAGCGTAGGGTTAGCAACTCGGCCTTGTAAAAACAAGAATAGCATGCTATGGAAACACCATCATGATGGT
Organism: Hypanus sabinus; assembly: GCF_030144855.1. Classification (NCBI taxonomy): domain Eukaryota; kingdom Metazoa; phylum Chordata; class Chondrichthyes; order Myliobatiformes; family Dasyatidae; genus Hypanus; species Hypanus sabinus. The sequence continues at coordinate 39,755,538 of NC_082707.1, forward strand.
GCCCCGATAACTCCACTGTCAAGTTAAGTGCTATTCTTCTTCTATTTTTAAATACCAGTAGATGGCAGAATTGGGCTGCCTTGCTGCAGAAATGTCTTTGGCAGTTGCAGAGGGGATTTGCTCTAACTTCTGAAATTTTATTTTTACAGTGTCTCATTTTCCTGGATGACCCCCAAGCAGTTAGTGATATCCTGGAAAAACTTGTGAAGGACGACAACTTGCTGATGGCCTATCAGATCTGTTTTGACTTGTATGAGAGTGCCAGCCAACAATTCTTGTCGAGTGTCATCCAGAACCTTAAGACTGTAGGCACTCCTATTGCTGTTGTACCAGGTTCTACTAATACTGGTACTGTACCAATTACTGAGAAAGAAAGGTAAAAGCACAGTATTTTCTTGTAGCAAAACTTGTTCATAAATAAGCAGTGATTGGTTTTTTAAGAATATAGAGATGCTGTACCATGACAATCCCTCCTGAATTTCCTTTGACTTCACAAGTGTAGTACTGCCATTTTCTGTATTAAATGGCAGTTGCAGCATTTTAAAATCTGAAAGTACTTTAGGGAACTGTTTAAATTATGTCAAATAGTTCTGTTAATGGTACACTGACAAAACAGCAACACAACATTTAACTTTTTGGGATGTTTTCATACATTACATATGAGACGGATGATTTTGTATATGAACGTGACAGCAAGAAACTGCTGTGAGAATAGCTACTCAGTGGTGAGTGGCATTTAAAATGATACGTTAAATTTGTGCACTGTGAAAAGGACAGTAGTGAGATATGAAGAGTATAGGTTGGTCCATTCTTGCAGGGTTACTGAACTGCAGTGTAATTTTGTATAATAGCCTGCCTTTTTATTGCACAGGTAATTTCTGCAGGCAGTTTGGAAGGCACCGGATAGATACATCCCAAAGATGAAGAAGTATTCTAAAGAGCAGATGAGGCAGCTGTGGCTAAAAAGGAAAAGAGAGGGCGTATAATAAAGCAAAAATTAGTGAGGAGTTAGAGGATTGAGAAGCAGAAGGCAACTAATACTAATAAAGATGTCATACAGCATCTTTGGAAATGAATAAACAGTTAATGTTTCGAGTTGATGCCCCTCTTCAGGACTGGGAAGGAAGGGGAAGATGCCGGGGTAAAAAGGTTGGGGGGAGTGGAAGGAGGATCGCTAGGAAGTGATATGTGAAGCTAGGTGATAAAAGGCTGGAGAGGAAGGAGGTGACAGGCAGGTGAGATGCCAGAGTGAGGAATAGAAGAAGAGGGGAGGGGAAGAGAATTTTTTTTTAACCAGAAGGAGAAATCGATATTCATGCCATCAGGTTGGAGGCTACCCAGATGGACTATAAGGTGTTGCTACTCCACCCTGAGGGTGGCCTCATCTTGATGCAAGAAGAGACTGTGGGTTAACATGTCAGTATGGGAGTGGGAATGAGAATTAAACTGTTTGGCCACCAGGAAGTTCCACTTTGCTGGATGGTGCAGAGATGCTCAGCAAAGTAGTCCCCTAAATAACAATGGGGCTCACCAGTGTAGAGGAGGCTGTATCAGGAGCATCGGACATAATAGACAACCCCAGCAGATTCATAGGTGAAGTGTTGTTTCACCTGGAAGGACTGTTTGGTGCCCTGAATGCAGATGAGGAAGGAGGTGAATAGTGTAGGTGTCGATGAGTTGACAAGGGAATCACAGAGGCAGCAATCCCGGAAAGTGGTCGGGTGAAGACAAAGATATGTTTGGTGGTAGGATCTGTTTGGAGATGGTGGAAGTTACGGAGGATGATGTGTTGGATGCGTGGGATGGTGGGTGTGGAGAAGAGGAACTCTATCACCATTAAAGCCAGTGGGAAGGTCGGGTGAGCACAGATGTACGGGAAATGAAGGAAATGCAGGTGAGGGGAGCATCAATAGTGGAGGAAGGGATTAGCACCTTTACAGGAGACAGCGTGAGAAGGGCTATAGTGGAGATAACCGTAGGAATCAGTAGGTTTATAAAAGAGGTCAGACAACAGTGTGTCTGCAGAGATGGAGACAGAGAGATTGAGAAAGGGGAGGGAGGTGTCAGAAATGGACCAAGTGAAGTTATGGGCAGAGTGGAAGTTAGAGTGATGAAATTCTGAGCTCAGCATTGTTGCATGAAGCAGCACCAATCATCAGTGTAGCAAGGGAAGAGTTGGTGAGCATCACCAGGGAAGGCTTGAAACATAGACTGCTCTTTGTAGGCAAGGAAGAAGCAGGCATAGCTTGGGCCCAAATGGGTGCCCATGGATACCCCCCGAGCGGGAGGAACTGAAGGAGAAATTGCTGAGGATGAGGATTAGTTCTGCCAGACTGAGGAGGGTGGTGGTGAAGGGGAAGTTAAGAAGCCATAAGGTGAGAAATATGAAGGTGAGTTAGCCAATGTTATTTTTTTTTAAAAAAAAAGGATGTCAGAAGCTTTTTTTCCGGATGTGCTGTATAAAAAGTAAAAGGGAGGTGCGAGTCAATATTAGACCACTGGATAAGGATGCTGGACAGGTAGTAATGGGGGGGCAAAGAAATAGTGGATGTATTTTTTGTCTCTTTTCACTTGTATGCCCAGAATTCAAGAGTGTCAGGAGTAGAAATGAATGTAATTGCTATTACTAAGGAGAAGGTGCTTCGAAACTGAAAGGTGTGAAGAGTGGTAGGTCATCTGGACCAGATGGATACGCCCCAGGGTTCTGAAAGGGGAAGCTGAAGTTATTTTTGGAAGCATTAATAGATCTGCCAAGAATCACTAGGTTCTGGAATGGTTTCAGAAGATTAGAAAATTGTAAATATCACTGCACTCTCTGAAGAGGGAGGTAGGCAGAAATTGTAGGTCATTTAGCCTGACTTAAGTGGTTGGGAAGATAGAGTCCATTTTTCAAGACCAGTGGATGATACAGCATGGTTTCCTTAAGGGGAAATCTTGCTTGACAGATCTGTTGGAATTCTTTGAGGAAATAACAGGCAGGATGATTAAGGCAGGGAGTCAGTGGATGTTGTTTACTTGGATTTTCAGAAGGCCTTTGATAAGGTGTCGCACATGAGGCTGCTTAACAAGATAAGTACCCATGGTATTACAGGAATGATACTAGCATGGATAGACAACTGGCTGACTGGCAGGAGGCAAAGTATGGGAACAAAGGGCCTTTTCTGGTTGATTGCTGGTGAATAATGATGTTCCACAAGAGTTGATATTGGACTACTTTTCATATTATATGTCAACAACTTGGATGATGGAATTGATCGCTTTGTGGCCAAGTTTGCAGACTATACAAAAATAGGCAGAGGGGTAGGTAGTGTTGAGGAAGGAGGGAATTTGCATGACTTATTTGAGAGAATGGGCAAAAAAGTGGCAGATGGAATATAGTGCAGAGAAGTGAATAGCCTTGTACTTTGATAGAAGGAATCAAGGTGTAGACTTTTCTAAATGGGAAAAATTTCAAAAATCAGGTGCAAAAAGACTTGGGAGTCCTTGTGCAGAATTCCATAAAAGTTAACTTGCAGGTTAAGTCAGTGGTAAGGAAGACAAATGTAATGTTTATACTCATTTTGAGATGACTAGAATATAAGAACAAGGATACGATGCTGAGGCTTTATAAGGCATTGGTCAGATGGCACTTTGGAGTATTGTGGCAGTTTTGGGCCACTTGCATATGAAAAGATGTGCTGGCATTAAAGAGGGTCCAGAGGAAGTTCATGAAAATGATTCGGGGAATGGAAGGGTTAACATATGAGGAACAGTTGATGGCTCTAGGTCTGTACTCATTGAAACTGATAGAATATTGAAAGGTCGAGACAGAGTGGATGTGGAGAGAATGTTTTCTTAGAGCCAGAGGGCAAAACCTCAGAATATAAGGATATCCCTTTAGAACAGAGATGAAGGGAAACTTCTTTGGCCAAAGGGTGGTGAATATCTGGAATTCATTGCCACAGAAGGCTCTGGGGGCCAAGTCTTTGGATATATTTAAAGTGGTAGTTGATACGTTCTTGATTAGTAAGAGTGTCAAAGGTTACTATGAGAAAACAGAAGAGTGCGGTTCAGAGGGATGATAAATCAACCACAGTGGAATGACAGAGCAGATTTGATAGGCTGAGTGGCTTAATTGTGTTCCTGTGTTTTGTGGTTTAATTCACCTGTGTCCCTGATACGTGCAATGGTAAACTCTAAGATGATATCACTGATATGCTGGAATATGTAACTGAAAAGCCTGTTTTAATACATTTTCTGAATATATTCTCATAGATGAGAAGGGATCAGATTTGATTTGGTTCATACCACTCTTGCATGTTGTGGAAGCAGACGTAGCTTTAACCAGTGCTCTTAAACTTGAATGCAAATTAGTTATCTTTTAGAATTGCTCTTTTTGTTATGTACTCCTATAGAAGTATAATTGCAGTTCATCAATAATTGAATAATGTAGCATTAAAGTGAAAACTTGTATGGGTATTATTCGATCTCGAACAACTTATTTTCACGTTTTTAGTTCCATGTGGGAAATGAAATTAATATAGTCCAAAGGGAATACCGGAGATGTTAACTCAAGATAATTGGTTTTAAGGATGGATTGTAAGCATAAACTAAGTCAGAAGTTTTAATTAAATAAGTCAGTTGATTCTGTATCATTAATACTTTGAATTTTATCCCTAGTGAATCTATGGAGACAGACGAAAAGTTGGGAAGTTCTCCAACAGCATCCGTGAAAACCACAGAATTGGTGAGAAGACGAGAGTATTTTGTTGCATTTCTTACATTGCTCCCACTTTTCTACACTCCTCTCCTTACCTTTCCACTTCTCCAGATACCTCTCCATGTCCTTCCACTTCTCCTTGCTTGGGTGAAACACATATCCTTTTTCATTATATTTTCTTTTGGCTTTTTTGGGACTTATGGTTTCTCCAAGAAAGACATGAGGATGCTTACATTGACTAATTGGCTGATGACAAAAAGTAACTCTGAATCCTTGAGCAAACACGAGGAAATCTGCAGATGCTGGAAATTCAAGCAACAACACACACAAAATGCTGGTGGAACACAGCAGGCCAGGCAGCATCTATAGGGAGAAGCGATGTCGACGTTGACTTTGTTTTTTTGCTCCCGATGTGAAGAGTGATGCTTGAAGTAATTTTGATCTTTTTTTAAGAGCAGTTTTTCTGTATTTTTTTAAATTGGGTATTGGAATATTGTTAGAACTAAAAGATTTGTGGTAGGCACAGATCCACTTCCTTTTTAATCTTAGCTGTTACAAATGGAATTTGATTAGGGAATTAAAGGTACTTGTCATTAATTAAGTCTTTTATTTTAGTCATGACTGCAGTCCAGTAGATTTCTTATGTCATTTAACCTCTACGTTCAATCAATATGTCCACTATTGTGGAAGGAATTGAAGGAAACCAATAATTTGTTTACGAGAGCTAACTGTGAAGTTAATGTAAAATATCTTTACATTTCGTGATTGCTTGGAACTTTGCATGGTTCAAATAACATTAATTACCTTATTTACTGAATTTGGAAAAAAAGCTGTAAAAAATTTTTTTTAGACCAATACAAGGGTTCCAGCAGGTGGAATTTTAAGATGCATATTTTGATTTCTAATGGCACTTATGTGGTATTGCAACAGCTTCAATTGCCTTCATTTTTATCAGTCCAGGGGTGCAAGGAACAATCTTGACACTTTTTAAAATTAGAATGGCAGAATGCTTTGACTGGAGAATATCTTGATCAGTAATTTAGGGAGGAGTTTAAATTTGAAACAGTTGCCAATTTATCTTGCTCTATTTCAGCATACCAAGAGTGGAAATATAGATAATTTGATCTTCTGTGGCATAAGAACATCTGAACTTGGAGTCAAATGGCCTGTTCTATGCTATAGTTTTTTTGGGGGGGTGTGAAATAGGTAAATGAATGTCCAGAGGCTCTACTGTGAATGTAACCTTGATAATTACCCTACTTTCTAATTCTAAAATATTTTTTCTGGAGAATAAATTATGGTTCTTTAAATTTCTTTATAATCCACATGAATAGTGAATGTATAATTTGTGAAATTCAGGTGCATATGTAGCGCTTCATAATTGCCAAATATTTGTATTTTACTTTTCAGACTTCGGAGTCCAAATCCTTGCATGATCAGAACACAAAAATGATAAAAATATTAAGTGGTGAAATGTCTATTGAATTACATTTGCAGTTTTTAATTCTAAATAACAACACAGACCTTATGATATTAAAAAACACAAAGGTAAGTCATTGTCTAAGTTTAATTTTAGAATTTTATAAGTTATTTCTAATGTTACTTAATAAAATGTTTCTCTTTGCCAGGATGCAGTCAGAAACTCAGTTTGTCATACAGCAACGGTGATAGCTAATTCTTTTATGTATTGTGGAACAACAAGTGACAAATTTCTCAGGTAAATGAATAGTACATTTTCTTTAATTTGTGAAGTAAAATTAAAACAAAATAGTTTTTTATAATAATGGCAATATAGAGTGAGTCCTCCATGTTAAAAGTTAATAGGGAGATTGGAACCTAACATTGAGCTGTAGTCAGTAAGCCGCAACCATACATAGGTATTGCTATCGTCTAGGTTAATAGTCGCCTACACGTCGATCACGATCGACAGGTCGATCTTTGAGACCCAGTAGATCCGGGGGGGGGGAAAGAAATGAAAAATAAATACTGTTGAGAGATTGTTTCCGGGTTGCGGGGTTTTTGTTCCATTCTTTCTGCACAGTGCACATGCACATAGTTCCCCCGTACTACACAGTGTATTTCAGCAGTCCCCAACCACTGGGCCGCGAGGAAACAATATGAGTCAGCTGCACCTTTCCTCATTCCCTGTCATGGCCACTGTTGACCTTGAACCCACGCGAAGTCATCAGTCGCCTAAACGCAGTGACACCCTCATGCCAGTGTTTGCCTCGCACGGCCGGTGGGAACTGCCGACGCTACTGGCCTGGAGCGCGGCTGGCGGGAACCGCCGACGCTACTGGCCCCGGAGCGCGGACAGATGGGCGCTGCCTCTGAACCTGTTTACCACACCGAATGTTCATGAGGAATCTGGTGCTAAAATTTTCGCAGATGACCTAATTCGGGCTCAAGGTTTCGTAAGTATCAGAACAACTACCTCGCTGCGATCTAATGAAACAAACTTTTCTCAGCTGATAACCTCTACAAGGGAGGTGGGTGCGAGCCTGTTGCTCTCTTCGCTTGGTCGCTCTCTCCAGACTGTGACTGCCACGGGCCCGGCACGGGGACCTCTGGCCCTGACCTTGTCCTCTCACCTGACCCACAACCAGCCACACCTGGCCAAGGCATCTGGCGGCGGGCGAGTAGAGGTTGGAGTTTGGGCCGGGAGGCTGTCTAATGAGGCAATGAAGCCCTCAAAACTGCTTCAGTACCCTGAGTCCAAGCACCCTAAACTTAAAGACAAACCTACTGAGTTTTTTCAGCAGAAAAAATGTGAGCAGCGCAGGACAGCAGCTAAGTGCCGAGAGCCGCGAAAACTAATTTCCACTTCCGGGTTGCGGGGTTTTACTTCTGGTCTTTTCTGCCCCCAGTGCGCATGCGTGTAACTAATCAATCTGGAGTCGATCTCACTTTGCACTAAGGCCAAGGTAGGGGATCTTGGGCTTAAAAAGGTTGGTGATCACTAGTCTACGTGATCTGAGGCCAAGTGGAGGGCCAGTGAGGTTGCATCCATTGTGTAGACCTGTTGTGGTGATAGGCTAATTACAGTAGATTCAGTTCCTTGGTTAGGCAGGAGTTGATTATAGTCATTCAAATGAGCTTATTGAAATAGCATCTAGTGTCATTCAGCAACCACAAATAAATATCCTGAGTTACAGTGCATTTCAATACAGGACACCCATGTTGAGAGGTGGAAATTTATTTGAATCTGGAGCTCAGATGCTCAGACAGGTCCTTGGCTTAGTAGGGTCCCTGGATCCTGCAGACACAGGTGAACAGCAGAGAGTTGGGTTTAGAGTTGAAACATGCCTGTATCTTCCATAGTGCTTCTCTTGAGCTCCAAGACTTCTGTTGACTGAAGCTGCAGGCAGTTACTTTTAATAAATCCTGGGAACTGTTGGTAGGGCTGTAGCTGATACAGGTTGAGCACCACTTATCTAAAATGCTTGGGTCCAGTAGAGTTTTGGAATTTGGAATATTAGCATCTATATAATGAGATGCCTTGGGGATGAGACCCAAGTTTAAATGTACAATCCATTTACAATGCATATACAGTACAGTTTATACATATGCCCTGAAGGTAGTTTTATATAATTTAAATATTTTTGTGCATCAAACAATAATGTGTACATTGAACCATCAGAAATGTAAGCTATCCCTACCGCGGGTGGTGGTTTGGCATCACCATCATTCCTAATTCTGAATTTATGTGCTACCAGTAAGCAGTCTTTCTCTTGCATTTGTTATTCATACATATGTACTGACATGGCCATTCAGCGTGCTGTAGCGCCTCATTTCCTAGCGTATCCGAACCGACTCACAATGAGATAGCCTACGGGGGTTTGCGAGCACAGAGCTTTGGAGCCTCTTCGCCATGGGGGGCCGGTTGACAGAGGCTTAAAAGTGAGGCTGAAGTTTTCGAATAAAGTTTTTCCTTCGACTGCAGTTACCGACTCCGTGTCGTAATTTTAGCGCTGCTTGTAGCACGCCGCTACAATTGGTGACCCCGACGGTCCAAATGATTTTTGGACCAGAAATGACCGACGCCGCCTCTGTTCATGCGGTTTCGTTGAAACTGCCGGGTTTCTGGACACAGCGCCCGGACCTATGGTTCCAGCAAGCCGAAGCCCAATTCCACGTTCGCCGGATCACCTCAGAAGACACCCGCTACTACTACGTGGTGGGCTCCCTCGACCAGGACACAGCTGCCCAGGTCGCGGAGTTTGTACAGTCGCCCCCGGCAGACGGCAAGTACACGGAATTCAAAGCCCTGCTCCTTAGGACTTTCGGACTCTCACGGCGCGAGCGGGCTGCCCGTTTACTGCACCTGGATGGCTTGGGCGACAGACCTCCATCGGCTTTAATGAATGAGATGTTGTCTCTGGCCGAGGGACACACAGGCCTCATGTTTGAGCAGGCATTCCTGGAGCAGCTGCCCGAGGACATACGCCTGCTGCTGTCCGACGCGGATTTCAGTGACCCCCGGAAGGTGGCAGCCCGGGCGGACTTGCTGTGGAACGCCAAAAAGGTGAGCGGGGCGTCCATCGCACAGATCTCCCAGCCACGCTCCCGGCAGCAAACCAGTCCAGGCCCGGCCGCAGAGCCCGCTAACCCCCGGCCCAATGACCACTGGTGCTTCTACCACCAGCGGTGGGGCGCAGAAGCCCGCCGTTGCCGCCCGCCCTGCAAGTTCCCGGGAAACGCCAGGGCCAGCCGCCGCTGATGGCTACGGCGGCTGGCCATCGGGATAGCCTCCTGTATGTGTGGGATAGCAGGTCGGGACGCCGGTTTTTGGTCGATACTGGGGCTGAGGTCAGCGTTTTACCTCCGACGAGTTACGACACCCGCAGCAGGGCACCGGGTCCCCCCCTGAGGGCCGTGAATGGCAGCACAGTAAGGACCTATGGCACCCGTCAGGTGCAGCTACAGTTCGGCCCCAGCCAGTTCACGTGGGACTTCACACTGGCCGCCATAGCCCAACCGCTTCTGGGTGCGGATTTTTTGCGAGCTCACAGCCTGCTGGTTGACCTGCCCAGGAAGAGACTGGTACACGCCGAGACCTTTCAGACTTTCTCCCTGGGCGCGGCCCAGTTGCCAGCCCCTCACCTCGGCTCCATCACGCTGTCCGACAACGATTTCACCAGGGTCCTGGCGGAGTTCCCATCGGTTCTGGCACCGCAGTTCACAGCAGCCATGCCCAGGCACGGCGTACAGCACCACATCCCGACACAGGGACCACCCCTCCATGCCCGTGCTCGGCGGCTTCCCCCGGACAAGCTCCGACTGGCGAAGGAGGAGTTCCAGAGAATGGAGGAATTGGGGATCATCCGGCGGTCCGACAGCCCCTGGGCTTCCCCCCTGCACATGGTGCCCAAAGCGACGGGGGGCTGGAGACCGTGCGGCGACTACCGCAGGCTGAACGAGGCTACCACACCGGACCGCTACCCTGTGCCGCACATTCAGGACTTTGCGGCAAACCTGCATGGCGCCCGGATCTTCTCCAAGGTCGACCTTGTCCGAGGGTACCATCAAATCCCGATGCATCCTGACGACGTCCCCAAAACGGCTCTCATCACCCCGTTTGGCCTCTTCGAGTTCCTCCGCATGCCGTTCGGCCTGAAGAATGCCGCACAGACGTTCCAGCGGTTAATGGACGCGGTGGGACGGGACCTGGACTTCGCGTTCATCTATTTGGATGACATCCTCATAGCCAGCGGCAGTCGTCAGGAGCATCTGTCCCACCTCCGTCAACTCTGCGCCCGACTGAGTGAGTACGGTCTTACAATCAACCCTGCCAAATGCCAGTTCGGACTTGATACCATTGACTTCCTGGGCCACAGGATTACTAAAGACGGGGCAACCCCTCTGCCCGCTAAGGTAGATGCGGTCCGCCACTTCCCCCGACCCACCACGATCAAAGGCCTTCAGGAATTCGTAGGTATGGTCAATTTCTACCGCCGCTTCCTCCCTTCAGCTGCCCGGATCATGCGCCCCCTGTTCGCCCTGATGTCGGGTCCGAGCAAGAACATTACCTGGGACGAGGAGTCCGCCGCCGCTTTCGTTCAAATGAAGGAAGCTTTGGCTGACGCCGCAATGCTAGTATATCCCAGAATGGACACCCCTACCGCCCTCACAGTGGACGCATCAAACACGGCAGTCGGTGGGGTGCTGGAGCAGCTCATCGCAGGTCGCTGGCAACCCCTGGCGTTTTTCAGCAAACACCTGCGGCCACCCGAGCTCAAGTACAGTGCTTTTGACCGGGAACTGTTGGCGCTCTACCTGGCAATCCGGCATTTCAGGTACTTCCTAGAAGGCCGGCCCTTCACCGCGTTCACGGACCACAAACCGCTTACCTTTGCGTTTACGAAAGCATCCGACCCCTGGTCATCCCGCCAGCAACGCCACCTGTCCTACATCTCTGAATACACAACGGATGTCCGGCACGTCTCGGGTAAGGACAATGTCGTGGCGGATGCGCTCTCTCGCCCTACCGTTCATGCCCTTTCCCAAGGGGTAGACTTTGAGGCACTGGCAGAGGCACAGCAGGTAGATGAGGAGATTCCGAGTTACAGGACTGCAGTCTCTGGTTTGCAGCTCCAGGACTTCCCCGTGGGCCCAGGTGAGAGGATCCTACTCTGTGACGTCGCCACCGGCCGGCCCCGTCCGGTCGTCCCCGCAGCCTGGCGGCGACGTGTTTTCGACTCCATTCATAACTTGGCGCATCCCTCCATCCGGACAACTGTCCGGCTGGTTTCCAGCAGGTTCGTTTGGCACGGTCTCCGCAAACAGGTCAGTGAATGGGCCAGAACGTGCATGCACTGCCAGACGGCCAAGGTTCAGCGGCACACCAAAGCCCCACCGCAGCAGTTCCATCCCGCCCACCGGCGTTTCGACCACATTCATGTGGATATCGTGGGCCCCCTGCCAGTGTCGCGCGGAGCGCGTTACCTCCTGACTATCGTGGACCGGTTCACAAGATGGCCAGAGGCGGTCCCGCTCACCGACACCACCTCCGAATCTTGCGCCCGAGCCCTGCTCGCCACCTGGATATCCCGCTTTGGTGTACCAGCCCACATTACCTCCGACAGAGGCGCCCAGTTCACCTCCAGCCTGTGGTCAGCTATGGCCAGCCTTTTGGGGACTCAGCTGCACCACACCACTGCCTACCACCCACAGTCGAACGGGCTAGTGGAGCGTTTCCACTGTCACCTGAAGTCGGCCCTCATGGCCCGCCTGCGAGGAGCCAACTGGGCGGACGAGCTTCCCTGGGTCCTTCTCGGCATCCGCACAGCGCCCAAGGACAACCTGCACGCCTCGTCGGCCGAGTTGGTATACGGCGCGCCCCTGGCCGTCCCCGGGGAGTTCCTACCAGCCCCGAGGGGGCAAGAGGAAGAACCCGCTGCAGTCCTGGGCAGACTTCGCGAGAAGCTCGGTAACCTGGCCCCCATACCCACGTCACAGCATGGGCGGCACCCGACCTGCGTACCCAAAGACCTACGGAACTGTAAGTTTGTGTTTGTACGAAGGGGCGGGCATCGGCCGCCGCTGCAGCGGCCATACGAGGGGCCGTTTACGGTGCTCCGGAACAACGGGTCCACGTTCGTGCTGGACGTTGGGGGGAAGGAGGAGGTTTTCACGGTGGACCGCCTCAAGCCGGCCCATGTGGACCTGGCGCAACCGGCCGAGTTTCCGGCGCCTCGGCGCAGAGGCCGACCTCCCAAGCAGGTTCTGGCCCAGGCTGTGGACATTGGGGGGTGTATCGCCGGTTCTGGGGGGGGGGTTATGTAGCGCCTCATTTCCTAGCGTATCCGAACCGACTCACAATGAGATAGCCTACGGGGGTTTGCGAGCACAGAGCTTTGGAGCCTCTTCGCCATGGGGGGCCGGTTGACAGAGGCTTAAAAGTGAGGCTGAAGTTTTCGAATAAAGTTTTTCCTTCGACTGCAGTTACCGACTCCGTGTCGTAATTTTAGCGCTGCTTGTAGCACGCCGCTACAGTGCTAGATTTTCCTCAGTGACGATCTTGGCAAATTCATCAATGAATTTCTCCACTGCTTCATGATCAGCAGATGCTTTATCACCAGAAATCTTTTAAAATTAAATGCTATCCCTTTTCTTAAATTTCTCCAAACAGCTTGCTGAATATTCACAATTAACTTCAATTTTTAGTTTGGCACGATAGACCTTTGCTTGTTTATGTTCACTCCGCTGATGAGTCCATTGTTTCCACTCATGATGGAGATCTTCATTTTTCACTTTATGTAGTATTTTTCAATTTTTCATTAACTTTTATTCATTGCGTATGTGAGGTAATTTCTCAGAACTGTCTGTGGTGTGCAGAGACCTGTGCATCACCTGGGAACCTTCCTAGTGCTTTGTGGAATTTTCCATTAATGACATCATGTCAGCGCTCAAAAAAAAATTTAGAATTTCAAAGGTTGTTGGATTTTGGAATTTCGGTTTAGGGGTGCTCATAATGTGCTACAGTACTAATAATGTGGCAAGTAGTCAGATGAGACGGAAACTGATTTTGAGAGCCGGATTAGTTGTGTTTGTGTGATACATATTTAAATACATTTAATAAAAATTGTGTATTGATTTTTTAATTATATTATTTTTGTTAGTTTTCCTGAAGCTTAGTGAAACATGAGTGGATTTTCATAAGCTATCGTTGGCAATCTGGTAACTGCACCATGAAAGGCTCTGCTTTTTTTCTGGGCCTAGTTTGCCACCGTGGGGACAATGTACTTAGAAACCTGCTACAAGAACAGGCAACCTTGGGCATTTTGGTCACCTGAAATTCTGGGTGGTTGTTGTTGCAAAATTCTTAATATACTGTATTGTTGCCAAACTCTTAATATACTGTAGAGTGGAAAAGCATGGCGGAATAGAGGGCAATTTTTGTGATATTACTTTAGTTTTAGAACAGCACAGAAACAGGCTATCTTTACCCCTCATAATTTTGTATACCTCTATCAAGTCTCCCCTCAATCTTCTATGTTCTAGGGAATAAAGTTGTAACTTATTCAGCCTTTCCCTGTAAATCAGGTTCTCAAGTCCTGGCAACATCCTTGTGCAGAGAAAATTTACTTTTTCAATCTTATTTACATCTTTCCTGTAGTAGATGACCAAAACTGGATACAGTACTACAAATTAGGCCTCAAAATAACATCCCAACTCCTGTATTCCCAATTCCAACTCAAGTACATTGACTTATGAAGGCCAATATGTTAAAAATTTTCGTTACCACTTTCTCTTTATGTGTGATGCCACTTTCAAGGAATTATGGATCTTTATTCCCAGATCCCTCTGTTCTACTAAACTCCTCAGTGCCCTACGCTCACTCTGTAAGACCTACCCTGGTTGGTCTTCCCAAAGTGCAACACTTTACACTTGTCTCCATTAAATTCCATCTGCCACTTTTCAACCTTTCTTCCAGCTGGTCCAGATCCCACTGCAAGCTTTGATAGTCTTCCTCACTATCCACTATAACCTCAGTCTTGGTGTCATGCTCAAATTTGGTGATCCAGTTTACAGCATTATCCAGATCATTGATATAGATGACCCAGCACTGGTTCCTGTGGCACACCACTAGTCACAGGCTTCCAGTCAGAGAGGCAACCATCTACAACCACCTCTGGCTGCTTCCACAAAGCCAGTGTCTAATCCAATGTACTACCTCATTCTGAATGCAAGCAACCTCCCATGCAGGACATTGTCAGAGTGCTTGCTGAAGTCCATGTAGACAACATTGTCTTCAACTTTTGGAGTAACTTCCTCGAAAAACTATAAGATTTGTTAGATGCAACTTGCCACGCACAAAGCCATGTTAACTATCCCTAATCAATCCATGTCTATTCAAATACTTGTATATCCAGTTCCCTTAAAATACCTTCCAGTAGCTTTCACACTACTGATGTCAAGCTTACTGGCCTATAATTTCCTGGCATATTATTATTGCCTTTCTTAAGTAATGGAGCAGCATTAGCTATCCTCCAGCACCTCACCCATGGCTAAGGATGTATTAATAACTCTGCTTGGGCTCCTACAATTTCTCTATTATCCTCCCACAGGGAGCATCTTGTCAAGCCCTGGGGATTTATCCATCTTAATTTGCTTCAAGAGAGCAAACATCTCTGTAATCTGTATAGGCTCCATGATCTTGCTGCTGTGTTGCTCCACATATATAGAATCTGTTCATCTCATGAGTGACTACAGATGCAAAAAGTAACATTTAAGATCTCCCCCACTTTTTTTGGTTCCATGCATAGATTGTCACACTGATCTTCCAGAGAACCAATTTTGTCCCTTGCTGTCTTTTTGCTCCTAATAGATCTGTAGCAGCCCTTGGGATTCTCCTTCAACTTTTCTGCTAGAGCAATCTCATGTGTTCTTTTAGCTCTCTTGATTTCCTCCTTAAGTGTTCTCTTGCTTTTCTAATACTCCAAGTACCTCATTTGTTCCTTCCTGACTAAACCTGCTATGCCCCTTATTTTTCCTAACGAGGATCTCAATATCTCTCGATAACCAAAGTTCCATAAACCTGTTATCCTTGCCTTTTATTCTTACAGGAGCTTTGTACTCTCAAAATACCATTTTTGAATGCCTCCCAGTGACTATGCACACCTTTGCCAGAAAACAACCTATCCTAATCCTCACTTGCTAGATCCTTTCTGATAACATCAAATTGGCCTTTTTCCAGGACCAGACCTACCCTTTTCCAAGTTACTTTGAAACTGATGGTATTATGATCACTACGTACAAAATGAACTTCAACACAAACTTCTTTCATCTGCCCTGTCTCATTCCCTAATAGGAGATCTAGTATCACACTCCCTATTAAGGACTTGGAGTAAAGAAAGTTTCCTGAACACATTTAACACATTTTACCATCCAGCCTTTTTAGCAGTGTTGGAGTTCCAGCCAATATGTGGAAGTCAAAATTACTTGTATCACAATCTTATGTTTATTGTAATAGTCTGTGATCTCTGCAAATTTGCTCTTCTAAATCCTTCTGATTAATGGGTGATCTATAATTTATATTAATGTGTCATACCTTTCTTACTCCTCGGTTCTACCCATAAAGCCTTATTAGACAAGCTCGTCAGTCTGTCTTGACTGATTACTGCTGTGATATTTTCCTTGACGAGTCATGCCATTCCTTCCCCTTTATTCTTTCCCACTGTATGATGTCTAGAACAAAGGAAGCCTGGAACATTGAGCTAGCAGTCCTGCCCTTCCTTCAACCAGGTCTCACTAATGGCTATAATGTCATGATTCCACATGCTGATCCATGCCCTAAGCTCATCCACCTTTTCAACAATACTCCTTGCTTTGAAATATATGCAACTCAGAGCATTAGTCCCACTATATTCAATTTTCTGATTCCTGACCTTGTATGTAGGCTTAACAACATCTTTCATCACAATCACTCCACTTCCTGCTAGGATATTGGTCTCCCTCCAGTTCAAATGCAAACCGTCCCTTATGTACAAGACAAATCTTACCCGGAAGAGAGGCCAGTGATCCAAGAATCTGAAGTCCTCTCTCCTGCACCAACCCTTAGTTATGTGTTAAACTGTGTGTACTTCCTATTTCTGGCCTCACTAGCACATGGCACAGGTAACAATCCTGAGATCACAGACTGGGGGTCTTGTCCTTTAACTGATCACCTAACTCCCTGAACTCACTTTGCAGGACCTTGTCATCCATCTACCCATGTCACAGGTACCAATGTGGACCATGACCTCTGGCTGCTCACCCTCCCACTGTGGACTCGATCCAAGATGTCCCTGACCCCGGTACCTGAGAGGCAGTAAACCATCTTGGAATCTTGTTCTTGTTTTTGTTTGCTGAACCTCCTTTCTGTTCCCCAAACAACAAATCCTCAATTACTATAGCTCTTCTCTTCTCCCCTTTCCCTTCTTGTTTTGCAAGAAATTTTAGTGAATTTTTCAATATAGTCTATTCCAGATTGTGGAAAATCTGGTAGAAAACAGTTCAATTTCAGTGTGTCCTTCATAAGGGTTTTTATTCCATATTGTCAAGTTAGAATTTTGCCAAATCTTCTGCTTTGCTTTTAAGTTTTATTTGTCTAATACACTGTGGCTTCAGATAAAGTGACAGTTGAGTTTAACTGGTGGGTTGTTTAAACTACAGTATACAGGCTGTAACTGAAAGTTTTCTGATTCTTAATTGGAGCATCTTACATGTGGTAATGTCGATACCACAGTCAATCTTTGCATCTGTAGATTAGAAAATAATGATAAATTTAAAAAATGTAGAATTGATGATAATAGGAAGGTTGACATCTGAAATTTGTTTTTTAGAGAGAATCTTGAGTGGTTGGCAAGAGCTACCAACTGGGCTAAGTTTACAGCAACAGCCAGTCTTGGAGTCATTCATAAGGTAATGACTTGTATTCTGAAAGTACAGTGTGCTTTTGTTGAACTAGTCTATTTGATTTTCTTTTTCATTCATATCATAATATTTCTGTATTTTACAGAAAATTCACTATATACAGTTTATAGAAGGTACTTTTGTAACATTCTTTCATGTTTCAGGATTTATTTTTCATTTGTTTAGTTCTGGCCAAATTGAAATTAGTAGAATTAAATGGATGTTTCCAGAATGTTCTTAAGTATAAATAGCTCTTGTAGTTAAACTTCTCATTTTAATCAGTGGCCACAGACAACAGGTCCACCTCTTCTGAGATGATATGTTGCAGATATAAGCAGAAAGTTATAAACAGCAACATGAGAGTACATTGAAATGCAGGCTCTGTGAAGTACTCAATCTTTAGAAAGGAAATAAGATTATGAAACCTATTAATACTGCTATGAAATAAATCTAACAGAAAATGCTTCCAAAAAGAACTCTTTGTTCCTTAGACATGTTATAGGATGAACTATTTATTCCAGTGTTCAACAATGGACATATTTAAATACAAGTAGGTGAAGATAACGATATGAATGGCATCTACTGCAAAATTCAGTAATATTCCAGATTTTTTGATCTGCAATGAAGGCAATTGGTTACGTTGATGTATGATTCAATGGATAAACGTATCGTGCCCTAGAATAAGTGAATTTTGATATGCAGTGGCAGAATATATTTAGAAAAGGGACAACATTCCTGTTTATTGTCTGAAATGAGTGATTAACGCAGCTAGATCATGTGGAGATTATTTAATAATAAATTACAGCAATTCTAGCTGAAAAAATACATAGCTCCAAAATACTAGTAAACATGAAAATATTAACCTTCTGTTTAGTAATTAAAAAGGATTGAACTATATGAGCCATAAATTAGTTTTCTCTGGATTTCCAGTAAGGTATATGTTGCAGTTGTCTGATATTTTATTGTAATTATTGATTTAGTTGAATGTTATTCTTTGGGAGTGTCCCCGAACAGACACTTTTGAGAAAGGATCAGGATGATCAAAGCTTAGAAAAGTTCCCTTTTTTGAGTCAAGATGAGGTGAAGTTAATTGTGTTTCACTGGGGCAAGAGTAAATCTGAGCCTGAGCTGTCTAATTTAACCTCTTTGATAATCACTTCCAAAATGTTTTCAAGCGAGTGTCACTTAAAGATAATGAACTTTAAAGTTCAACCGTCCTGCACTTTTTCTATACTACATCAACAACTGCATTTGTGCTGCTTCCTGCACCCATGCTGAACTCGTCGATTTCAATCACTTTGCCTCCACTTTCCACCCTGCCCTCAAATTCACCTGGTCCATTTCTGACATTTCCCTCCCCTTTCTCCAGAGTCAGCTTATCCACCAATGTCTATTATAAACCAATGGACTCTAACAGCTACCTGGACTATACCTTGTCCCAAATAGCTACACCATCTCCTCTCAATTCCTGATCTCAAGATGAGGCTTTTCATTCTACAAACCCCATTTCCAGAAAAGTTGGGATATTTTCCAAAATGCAATAAAAACAAAAATCTGTGATATATTAATTCACGTGAACCTTTACTTAACTGACAAAAGTACAAAGAAAAGATTTTCAATAGTTTTACTGACCAACTTAATTGTATTTTGTAAATATACACAAATTTAGAATTTGATGGCTGCAACACACTCAACAAAAGTTGGAACAGAGTTAAAATGAGATTGAAAAGTGCACAGAATATTCAAGTAACACCGGTTTGGAAGACTCCACATTAAGCAGGCTAATTGGTAGCAGGTGAAGTATCATGACTGGGTATAAAAGTAGCATCCATCAAAGGCTCAGTCTTTGCAAGCAAGGATGGGTTGTGGCTCACCCCTTTGTGCCAAAATTCATGAGAGAATTGTTAGTCAGTTCAAAAGGAACATTTCCCAACGCAACATTGCAGAGAATTTAGGTCTTTCAACATCTACAGTACATAATATTGTGAAAAGATTCAGAGAATTCAGAGACATCTCAGTGCGTAAAGGGCAAGGTCGAAAACCACTGTTGAATGTGTGTGATCTTCGAGCCCTCAGGCGGCACTGCCTAAGAAACCGTCATGCTACTGTGACAATTATAGCCACCTGTGCTCGGGAGTACTTCAGAAAACCATTGTCACTTAACACAGTCCGTCGCTGCATCCAGAAATGCAACTTGAAACTGTATTACGCAAGGAGGAAGCCATACATCAATTCTATGCAGAAACGCTGGCGAGTTCTCTGGGCCCGAGCTCATCTCAATGGACTGAAAGACTGGAACCGTGTGCTGAGGTCAGATGAGTCCACATTTCAGCTAGTTTTCAGAAGAAACGGGTGTCGAGTTCTCCGTGCCAAATATGAAAACGACTGTCCTGATTGTTATCAGCAAAATCCAGCATCTGTGATGGTATGGGGGTGCATCAGAGCCCACGGCATGGGTGAAGGTACCATTGACTCTGAGGCGTGTATTAGGATTTTAGAGAGACATATGTTGCCATCAAGGTGACGTCTCTTCCCGGGACGTCCATGCTTATTTCAGCAGGACAATGCCAGACCACATTCTGCACGGGCTACAACAACGTGGCTTTGTAGACACAGAGTGCGTGTGCTTGAATGGCCTGCTGCCAGTCCAGATCTATCTCCTATTGAAAATGTATGGCGCATCATGAAGAGGAGAATCAGACCACTGACTGTTGAGCAGCTGAAGTCTTATATCGAGCAAGAATGGACAAAATTTCCAATTGCAAATCTACTACAATTAGTATCCTCAGTTCCAAAACGATTAAAAAGTGTTATTAAAAGGAAAGGTGATGTAACACAATGGTAAACATGCCTCTGTCCCAACTTTTGTTGATTGTGTTGCAGCCATCAAATTCTAAATTTGTGTATATTTACAAAATATAATTAAGTTGGTCAGTAAAACTATTGAAAATCTTTTCTTCGTATTTTTGTCAGTTAAATAAAGGTTTACGTAAATTAACATATCACAGATTTTTGTTTTTATTGCATTTTGGAAAATATCCCAACTTTTCTGAAATGGGGTGTGTAGAATGAAGGAGATGTCTTCCTTTTACAAAGAAAAGGGCTTCCCTTCCTCCACCATCAATGCTGCCCTCAATCATATTTCTTCCATTTCATGCATGTTTGCTCTTACCCCATCCTCCTGCCACGCTACCAGGGATAGGGTTCCACTTAACTTCATCTGCCACCCCACCAGCACATAGTTCTCCGAAACCTCCACTACCTCCAGCTGGATCCCACTACTAAACACATCTTTCCCTCCCTTCCCCACCCCCCAACTTTCTGCTTTCTGCAGGCATCGCTCCCTACACAACTCCCTTGTCCATTTGTCCCTCCCCACTAATCCCACTGATCTCATGCCAGACACTTATCCTTGGAAGCAGAACAAGTGCCACACCTGCCCCTACACCACCTCCCTCACTGCCATTCAGGACCCCTAACAGTTCTTCCAGGTGAGGCGACACTTCACCTGTGAGTCTGTTGGGGTCATGTACTGTGTTCGGTGCTCCTGGTGTGGCCTCTTGTATATTGGTAAGACCCGACGTAGATTGGGAGACTGCTTGCTGAGCATCTACACTCCGTCCACCATAACAAGTGAGATCTCCCAATAATTCTACTCCTGTTCCCATTCCGATATATCCATCCATGGCCTCTTCCATTGCTGGGATAAGGCCTCACTTAGGTTGAAGGAACAACACCTTGTATTCCATTTGAGTACCCTCCAACCTTATGGCATGAACATCGATTTCTCAAACTTCCAGTAATGTCCCCCCTTCACCATTTCCCATCCCTTTGTCCCTCTTTCATGTTACCTCCTTGCCCGTCCATTGTCTCCCTCTAGTTCTCCTCCGCCTGCCCCCCTTTTTTCCCCTTTCGTCCATGGCCTTCTGTCTCTTCTGTCCATGTAGGGACCAACGATGTAGGTAAGGTGAGTGAGGGGGTCCTGCTTAGAGAGTTCAGGGAGTTAGGAGTGAAGTTGAAAGACAGGACCTCCAGGGTGACAATCTCGGGATTGCTACCTGTGCCACGTGTGAGTGAGGCGAAGAATAGAATGATTATGCACATTAATACGAGGCTGAGAGCATGGTGCAGGAAGGAAGGGTTCAGGTTTTTGGATAATTGGTCTTTGTTCCAGGGACGTTGGGATCTGTTTCGAAGGGACAGTCTACATCTGAACCGGAGGGGTACTAACATTCTTGCAGGAATGTTTGCCAGTGCTGCTCGGGGGGGTTTAAACTAGATGTGCAGGGGGCAGGGATCCAGAATACGAGAGAAGATGATATGTTGAAGGATAAGGGACAGGTGGGGAATACACGTTTCCCAAATATTAATTGTGTAAAGGAGAAAGGTGAGACAGATCATGTGTTGGAAAAGTTACATGTATAGAGGGTTGGTCAGAAGGAGCATGGGGTTAAATGTGTAGAAGGTTTGGGTGATCTTGAGAAGTCATCAAAATTCAAGGTGCAATTAGCCCGATGAAAGTTCAAGGAGCTGGGTTAGGTACAATAGACAGTGTTTTAAGCAAAGAGAGGAGGAATGGGCTAAGAATTCTATACTTGAATGCGCGTTGTGTCAGAAGTAAGACAGAAGAGCTTGAAGCTCAGCTGAAAATGGGGAACTACGATATTGTTGGGATAACGGAGACATGGCTGCAAGGGGATCAGGCCTGGGAATTGAGTGTACCAGGGTATACATGCTATTGTAGAGACAGAAATATGGGAAGAGGGGCTGGGGTGGCCCTGTTGGTGAGGAATGAGATTCAGTCCTTAGCAAGGGGTGACTTGGGAACAGGGGAAGTAGAGTCTGTGTGGATTGAGCTGAGGAACAGTAAGGGTAAGAAGACCCTAATGGGTGTTGTGTACAGGCCCCCAAACAGTAGCGTGGATATTAGGTACAAGTTGATTAGGGAGTTAACATTGGCATGTGCTAAAGGTAATGCAGTCATTATGGGAGATTTCAACATGCAGGTGAACTGGGAGAATCAGGTAGGTGCTGGATCCCAGGATAGGGAATTTGTGGAGTGTCTAAGGGAGGTATTTTTGGAACAGCTTGTGCTTGAGCCAACCAGGAACGAGGCTATTTTGGACTTGGTGATGTGTAATGAACAGGAATTGATAAGTGATCTTGAAGTAAAGGAGCCATTAGGAAGTAGTGATCATAACACGATAAGTTTTTATCTACAATTTGAGAGGGATAAGGGCAGATCAGAGGTGTCAGTGTTGCAATTAAATAAAGGAGACTACGGAGCCATGAGGGAAGAGCTGGCCAAAGTTTCCTGCCAGGGCATCTGCCCATTTAAGACAGTGGATCAGCAGTGGCAGATATTCTTGGGCATAATACAAAAGATGCAAAAGCAGTTCATTCCAATGAGAAGGAAGGATTCAAAGAGGGGGAAGAGGCCACAGTGGTTGACAAAGGAAGTCAGAGATTGTATAGCATTAAAGAAAAAGAAGTATGACAGGGCTAAGATGAGTGGGAATACAGATGATTGGGAAAGTTTTAAGGAACAGCAGATCTTAACTAAAAAAGCAATACGGAGAGAAAAAATCAGGTATGAGCTCAGTCTAGCCAGGAATATAAAAGGGTATAGCAAAAGCTTTTTTAGCTATGTGAAGAGAAAGAAGATAGTTAAGAACAATGTTGGCCCCTTGAAGAATGAATTGGGAGAAATTGTTATGGGAAACAGGGAAATGGCAACAGAATTTAATGCGTACTTTAGATCTGTCTTCACCAGGGAGGACACAAGCAATCTCCCAGATGTATGGATGGGCCAGGGTCATAAGATATCAGAGGAATTGAAACAGATTGACATAGGAAAGAAACTGTGATGAGTAGACTGATAGGACTGAAGGCTAATAAATCTCCGGGTCCAGATGGTCTGCATCCGAGAGTTCTAAAAGAGGTGGCTCAGGAAATTGCGGATGCATTGGTAATCATTTTCCAATGTTCCTTAGATTCAGGATCAGTTCCTGAAGATTGGAGAGTGGCTAATGTTATCCCACTTTTCAAGAAGGGAGGGAAGGAGAAAACAGAGAACTATCGCCCTGTTAGCCTAACGTCAGTCGTGGGGAAGATGCTTGAGTCCATTATTAAGGACGAAATAGTGGCATATCTTGATGGCAGTAATAGGATTAGGCCAAGCCAGCATGGATTTACCAAGGGCAAATCATGCTTGACTAATCTGTTGGAGTTTTTTGAGGGTGTAACAAGGATGTTAGACGAGGGTAAGCCAGTGGATATAGTGTACCTAGATTTTCAGAAGGCATTCGATAAGGTGCCACATAGGAGATTGGTGAGTAAAATCAGAGCTCATGGCATTGGGGGCAGGGTTTCAACATGGATAGAAAACTGGTTGGCAGATAGAAAGCAAAGGGTAGCAGTTTCTACAAAGGGTGTTTCTCGGACTGGCTGGAGGTGACTAGTGGAGTACCACAGGGCTCTGTATTGGAACCACAGCTCTTTACGATTTATGTCAATGATTTAGATGAGGGCATTGAAAACTATATCAGCAAGTTTGCTGACGATACTAAACTGGGTGGCAGTGTGACATGCGAAGAGGACGTTAGGAGAATACAGGGAGACTTGGATAGGCTGGGTGAGTGGGCAGATACTTGGCAGATGTCATTCAATGTGAATAAATGTGAAGTTATCCACTTTGGAAGCAGGAACAAGAGGGCAGAGTATTGTCTGAACGGTGTAGAGCAAGGGTGGGCAAACTTTTTGACGAGGGCCACAAAGGGTTCTAAAATTTGACAGGGGGGCCGGACCAGGAGCAGATGGACGGAGTGTTTTGGTAATAAAACCTCATAAGAGAAAATAAAATATCATGAGATATGTAGAAAACATGTGCTTTAATTTCAATTGAAAATGAACAAATGCATTACAACAAAATATCTGTCTTTGAAGTCCCATGGTATTTAGCTATTTATTGAAATGACTTTTAAAACACTGAAAATTAAATGAATAAAATAAAGCTTTTTTTAATAGTAACAGTTATTATTTTAAAGCACTGAAAATTCTGTTTTCCTTCAAGATATTATCATCATCACTATCCTCCTGTCTTTATTTCAAAAACGGTAGGAGATGCTGGTCTACTAATTCAATTGTCCCCTGTGCCAAAACTCAACAACGACCAGCACAAGGACTGAACAGTGACAGCACGCCAGTATGCGGAGCGAGTTATTTGATCTGGAGCGCATTTTTTTTATTTTGAGAACGTATGTGCACCTGCGCACTACTCATGTCCATTACTTAACAGAAATGACATGTAACATGTAAGGCTTATTGAAAAAAATATTTTCAAATGCATTATTTACATAACACAACGAAGATACTTATTTTTAATTTCAGTGGGAACAGTGTTGTTGGTCTCCCTTTTTAGCCAGCGCCTCAAAGTCTGGATTTAGTTTTGTTGTGGCGATTCTCAGGATGGGTCTGAGGTGTTGATCAGTTAACTTGGATCTGTGGCTGGCTTTGTTGATGTTCATGATGCTGAACGCCTGTTCACACAAATAGGTCGAGCCGAACAAAGAGGAAAGCGCAAATGTGGAGTAATACGCTGCACCTCAGTGTATATAGAGTGCGTCATTTATTGGGAAAACACCAGAATTGTGGGGAAAAAACGTTAACAAGGTTTATTAATATAATTTCATCGTTCTGCGGGCCGGATTAAAAAGCTTGACGGGCCGCATATGGCCCCCGGGCCGTAGTTTGCCCATGCCTGGTGTAGAGTTAGGTAAGGGAGAAATGCAAAGACTAGTTCATCAGTCAATGAAGGTGAATGAGCAAGTGCAACAGGCAGTGAAGAGGGCAAATGGAATGTTGGCCTTTATTACAAGGGGAATTGAGTACGAGAGCAAGGATGTCCTTTTGCATTTGTACAGGGCCCTGGTACAGTTTTGGTCTCCAGGTTTAAGGAAGGACATTCTGGCAATTGAGGAAGTGCAGCGTAGATTCACTAGGTTGATTCCTGGGATGGCAGGGCTGTCTTACGCAGAGAGATTGGAGAGATTGGGCTTGTACACACTGGAACTGAGGAGATTGAGAGGGGATCTGATTGAAACATTTAAGATAATTAAAGGATTTGATAGGATTGAGGCAGGAAATATGTTCCAGATGTTGGGAGAGTCCATTACCAGAGGGCATGGATTGGGAATAAGAGATCAGTTATTTAAAACAGAGTTGAGGAAAAACTACTTCTCCCAGAGAGTTGTGGGGGTCTGGAATGCACTGCCTCGGAAGACGGTGGAGGCCAATTCTCTGGATGCTTTCAAGAAGGAGCTAGATAGATATCTGATGGTTAGGGGAATCAAGGGATATGGGGACAAGGCAGGGACTGGGTATTGATAGTGAATGATCAGCCATGATCTCAGAATGGCGGTGCAGGCTCGAGGGGCCGAATGGTCTACTTCTGCACCTATTGTCTATTGTCTTTCACTAATCAACTTACTAGCTCTTTGCTTCATCCCTCCCCCTCCAAGTATCATCTATGGCCTGGTGTTTCTCTCCCCTTCCCCCACCTTTCAAATCTACTCCTCAGCTTTTTTTCTCCAACCTTGCCAAAGAGTTTCGGCCCAAAATGTCAGCTGTACTTTATTCCATTGATGCTGCCTGGCCGCCTGAATTCTGCCAGCATTTCGTGTGTGTTGCTCGGATTTCCAGCATCTGCAGATTTTGTCTTGTTTCTGAAGTTCAAAACATTTTTGCATAGAATTGCACAGTCAGATGACTCTTTCTATGAGTTTTTAAAAAAACTTTCTTTATAATTGTGATGTGGAACCTTCACGTCATCAGCTAGTCAGTAGCAATCATGAATGACCTTGGTGATTAGACTACTCAAAAATATTAATGCAAAATAGCAAAGATCTCTTTGTTACTGAGATCTCCCATTTTTGGTAAGCAGCTGAATTTTTGCCATTATTTTTGCACCTTTAATGGAATACCAGAAATTACGTCTGATACTACAACTGTCTGTTACTTACATTCCACATTTTATCTTGTTGGTACAAAACAATAGATTTAGCATTGACTACTTGCATTATCATTTCTCAGTACACATGCATTTTGTCTTTTAAAGTCATATGATCTTTTAGCATACCAGTGCTGCATTTTGTCATTGCATACATTGTTTAATTTGTTCAAGGAAGTAGTTGAAGCTTTGTATTCCTAGCAAGATTTTCTAATATTTGCAAGGTTTGCATTTTTTCTAATATTTTCCTGAAATCTGTACTCCTGAAATTTTGTTTCTTTCCAAGGGTCATGAAAAGGAAGTATTACAGTTAATGGCAACATACTTGCCCAAGGATTCCTCACCTGGGTCAGCTTATCAGGAAGGAGGTGGTCTATATGCCCTTGGTCTCATCCACGCAAATCATGGTGGTGACATAATAGAATATTTGCTGAACCAGCTGAAGAATGCAAGTAATGATGTAAGTGCTAAATATAGCTACAATCTGTGAACTTTTGAGAACAGAGTTTTGATCTGGGCACAATTATAACAACATAAGAAATGTGAACAAGTGTAATTATTTGGTCCGAGTTTGTTCTGCCATTCAGTAAGAACTTAGCTGAAATTATATCAGACTAACTTCATGCTCATGATTCCTTCACTGCATATCTAAAAAAAATATGTTTAACTTGTTTGCAGTGACATAGGTCTCCCATTCTCCTGGGTGGCAAATTGCAGAGGTTGACCATCCTCTGGGTGGATATATTTCTTCACGCTCTGAATGGTTGATCCTTTGTTCTGACACTATAGCTTCCTTCTTCTAAGCACATAGCCAAAGGAAACATCAGCTCTGATTCCACCTTTTCCAGTTTAAGAATTTTGTGCCTTTTATTAAGATCAATAAGGTACACATTTATGTTTCTACAAACTGTCCCTTCTGACAGACTATTTATCTCACTTTTTTAAGCATAAGACACTATTCTTATCAGAGCCCTGCCATCTTCCAGCCTATCAATGAGCCATATTCTCACTACTCTGAATTTACTTGTACTGAGCCAATTTGTGTGTGACTTGGGTAGTAATTATGACATTATCAATTTTCTATAACTTTTCTTTAGTCCAACACTGGAACCACAGCCTTTGTTGGTTCCCATGTGAACCATGACAAATGGATCTTTCTTTTCCTCTGTAAGTTTATATTGAGCCCCCCAGAACAAATGTTCTTAAACTTAAAATGTTCATAAGGGCATAATCACAGCTGTTAAGACTTCCATCTGTAGATGCAGAGAATGGTGTCTATTCTTCTAAAAGTCCTTATTGTGTTCCTATACACTTCTCTTGCTTCAATGGCCCCCTTTGCCCAAGTGCTGTGATCAGTTTTTTCATCCATCTTACAGTCTCTTTCATCCAGATACCCTGTGCCCTTATCGTAGATCTCTTTACCTTTCTTACTTATACTCACCTTATCCTGTCCTGTTTGATTGGAGCATTCCAGAATACTTAATCTAAGGGCAGTGACTGGCTTCTGGAATAGTGTCCAAGTAATGTTGCTTTCATTTAACATTGCATCACAGTGCCCAGATTTCATTCTGAACTGGTGTTCCTTGAACTACAGACTTGATCACCATGAATTCCATTGGTTTTCATCAGCTCCCACTTATCCACAGCTGCAACATTATCACTTAGCCTGCCATGCTGTCTTCATATATCATGTAGTTATTGAGTGTCACCATTTCTCTTCTCATAAAAGTCCTTTGTAGATTCTGTGTTCCACAGATTCTGCAGTCAGGCAACTCCCTGTGGAAACATTATCAGTCCCAAAAAACTTCATTCATTTGGCTTTACAGTAGTTCAGTGTTGGTTATTAACACACAGATGGCTTTATGTGTGCAATAGTGGCATGTGTAATCCAGTGAACTATTTGAGATTTTTTGGCCTATTTTCAGTAGCAAACATTACAATTTTTTTAACATGAATTAATATTTCTGAGCTTGATCAACATGTTCTCTGCACACAAAGCTCAAATTATTTTCACTTGCTAGTTGAATATGTGTCCATAGTTAGTTATTTAGTTTACTTGCTAGTAGTTGTAGTTCAGCATTTCTAGACTAGATTATAAAAAGTTTGTAGTTTTCAATCTGCTTTTTAATCTATGCATTTGTTGTGAGTAAAGCTTATGTTTTATGTGTAGCAAGAAAAGACTGATTTTACTGTATCTTTTTGCATATAGATTGTACGTCATGGTGGATGCCTTGGTCTTGGTTTGGCTGCATTGGGTACTGCTCGACAGGATGTCTATGATCTGCTCAAAACAAATCTATATCAAGATGATGCAGTTACTGGTAAGGAAGAGATGAATACCAGTCCCAATTAAAGTTGTAATTTGTTCAAAGACCTGTATGGAGTTAGTAGTACTGACCATTGCATGACTAAATGTCTTTTGATTTCTATTCTAGTGACCCTGAATTCTGTCCTTATCTTTCCTTTTCCCTCTCATTCCAAATAATGAAGAAATAATCATCTCAATGATTATTGCAATGTAGGTTAGACAAATTTTTGGATAAGCACAGTCATTTTCTACTAGTGATGTAAAATTTGTGGTTAGTCTTAATATGGTTGGCATGTACTCATCAGGAAGAGTATAGCACATAAATAGGCCCTTTGGCTCATGATGTTATGCAAGACTAATTAAATTAGTAATTAAAAGCTAAGCTGAACTACTCCCTTCTGTCTTATATAAGTCTATATCCCTCCTTTATCTGCATATTTCTGTGCCTATCTAAGAGCCTCTTGTACTTCTGGCAGTCCATTCCAGGTACCCACCACTCTCTGTGCAAAAATAAAACTTGTCCTGTACATCTTGTTTGAACTGATCTCCTCTCGCCTTATATTTATTTATTTTTTATTTTTATTCAGAGATGCAGTACAGAATTGGCCCTTCAAACTGCACCGGCCAGCAGCCCCTGATTTAACACTAGCCTAATTGTGGGGTAATTTACAATGAGCAGTTAACCTCCTGACTGGTACAGCTTTGGACTGTGGGAGGAAACATGAGGATCTGGAGAAAACGCATGCTTTCCATGGGGAGGATGTACAGACTCCTTAGATGATGTTAGAATTGAGTTGTAATGGAGTTGTGCTAACCACTAAGCTATCATGACAGAATGCATACCCTCTAGTATTAAATATTTCGATCATAATAAAAAGATACCAGCTGTCTGCTCTATCTATGTCCTCATAATCTTAAAATTTTTTTTGGCAAACACGAAACTTTCTCGGCCCGAAACGTCGACAGCACTTTTCCCTATAGATGCTGCTTGGCCTGCTGTGTTCCACCAGCATTTTGTGTGTGTTGCTTAAAATTTTTTTATTTGGTCTTACCCTCAGCCTCCACTATTCCAGAGAACACAACCCAAGTTTATCCAACCTGTCTTCATAGGGTATGCCTTCTAATACAGGCAGCATCTTGGTAAACCTCTTCTGCGCACTCTTTCTCTCTCCTCAAAGTCTGACACTTTTTCTATAATGGAGTGACCAGAACAGACCACAGTACTCCCATTGCAGCCTGACCAGAGGTTTATAATCCTGCAACATAACTTCTTGAATTTTGAACTCAATAAAAGGCAAGGATGCCATACACCTTTGCTACCTATCACACTGTGCAGCCACTTTCAGGGAGCTATGGGCTTGGACATCCTTCAGTGCATCAGCACAGTTGAGGGCCCTGCCATTAACAGTGTATATTGTTCCTTTACATTTGATCTTTCGAAGTGCAATATCTCACACTCGTCTGGATTAAACTGAATCTGCCATTTCTCTGTCCATATCTGCAACTGATCTATAGCTGTATCCACTGGCAATCTTCTATATTATTTCTATCATATGTGAACTTACTAACTCATCCACGTATTCATCCAAATAATTTGTATATCACAAACAGCAGCGGTCCCAGTACCGATCCCTGAGATACAACCATTAGTCACAGTCCTCTAGCTGTAGTAAGTCCCATCAATCACTATCATCTGCCTTCTATGGCCAAGGTGACTCCAGATCCCCACACATGGATCCCATGCATCCTAATATTCTGTATAGTGTATCATATGGGACCTTGTCTAGCACCTTACTGAAATCCATGTGGACTGAATCTATAGCCCTACCCTAATCAGTCACCCTTTTTACCTTAAAAATAACTCAACTATAGTAAGGTGTGGCTTGCCTTGCACTAAATTGTTTCTAATTGCTCATTAATCCTGTCCATAAGAATCATCTCCAATTTCTTCCATACCACTGAGAGTCACTGCTCTACTGTTACTAGGATTATCCTTGTTTCTCCTCTTAAATAATGGAATAATATTAGCTACTTAGTTAGATTTCTGGGACTTCATCTGGAGCTAGAGAAGACTTGAAGATCTTGGGCTGGTGCCAACAATCTTATCTCAATAACCATCAATCTTATCTCAATAAACATTTCAATAAACAGGTATATATCCCATCAGACCCTGGAGATTTAGTTTCCTTAATGTACAATAAGAGACCCAATGCTATCTCATTCTTTATCTCAAAATGTCTTAGCATGTTGGCTTGCTGCATACTGACATTACTATCCTCCACATCCTTCTCCTTGTTAAATACCATTTCAAAGTACTCATTTAGGACTCCGTCTATATCCTCTGCCTCCAAGTACATGCTACTCTTATGAATGTAGAATGCTTTGGAAAGATTGCAAATATTATATGATTTACTTAGAGTTTTATTCAGTATACAGTCCCTTTTTTTAAATGCATCATAACTAGATTGTTTTCAAGTTTGCAATTACATTCTTAAATCATAGCTTTGATCACAATGCTGCAGTTTCTGTAGAGTAATCTCCCATTGTCAACCTGAAATTATTAACCTGCTCAGCTGAGGAAAAACACCAGACACAAAATTACCTCTGAAATGGTTTTTATTCAGAGAGGAGTTCACAGCCCCACGCACTTCAGGCGTAAGGTAGCCAACTCCCAATTTGTCAGTTTACAAAGGTCATACTTGTACCCAAAAGCGGGGTACTACATTCCCAAATATGGTTACCAATTCAAATTCATCAATTAATTGGAAATTGCATAGCTAAGCATAGGTGAGTTCCACCCTCTTTCCCTCAGGCAATGTTTTGTTGACAGGGGTGCATCGGAAGGGCTGATTGACACGATCCCTGTGTGGGAAAATGGTAAAGAGCAAGGAGACACTGGTGGGGTGGGGATAGCAAACGATGGTTGTAGTGCCATACAGTCGTTTGTGCACGTTTTGGAAATAATTATCACTTAAACCCCAAGGAGGATCTTTCAAGGGTGGGGCCTTTGGGGAAACCCCAATCTCTTTTCTGCCTTGAAATGTCCCCCTTCGATCTCTTTAGGAGTTTTGGTTCCTCGTCCAGCCGTCCCTCAACCTTTGCCCTATACCCAACTATCCCTAAAAGAATATAGATAACCAACAGCATCCTACCTTCCATTACCAGAGTACAGTTTCAAGGATGTGGCACCACAAGGAAAAAGGAATTTAAACACACAACAGTTCAATCAAGTCCATTTATCAGTCCCTTCATTTATCTGTAGTTTCTAGCGGGTCCGAGGTCCAGCGCTTGCAGTCGCTCAGATGAATCCAACGTTCTTGTCCCTTCACCTTGACAGCAGAGGGGGTCTGCAGGAGGTCCTGGTACGGTCCTTTCCACTGGGGTCCCAGCTTGGGTCGATCCCAGTTCCTTATTAACACCCAATCTCCTGGTTCTGCTCCCTGCCACTCGCCTTCTCTATCAGGAACAGGTCTTGAGGCTTCCTTCACCTGAGTATGTAGAAACTTAAGAGACAAAGTTAAATGCTTGAGGTAACACTGCAATTCCTCGCCCATCATTTGTAGACCTACTTGTATTGGCGGGGGGTTTTGGTCACTGCCCCATGGTTTCAGCAGCAGTTAGCCCGGTACCGGTTTGAGTTGTAACGTGCATGTGATACAGTGCCAGGGGAAGGACTTTAAGCCAATTTAGTCCTGTTTCAAGGGTCAATTTAGTTAGTTTATCCTTCAGGGTGCCGTTTGCACGTTCCACGATTCCTGCAGCTCGGGGGTGATGGGCAGAGTGGAATTGTTGTTCAATCTTTAGTATTTCGCAGAGTTCTTTGTTTACTGTCTCAGTGAAGTGCAGACCATTATCAGATGAGAGTCTTTGTGGGATACCAAAACGAGGAATAACTTCTTTCAGCAGCATCTGCACTACCGTGGAAGCCTTGTTGTTCGTTGTGGGGAAGGCTTCAATCCATTTACTGAAGACATCAATCATAACTAAACAGTACTTGTAACAATTCACCTTGGGTAACTCAATAAAGTCCATTTGTAATGTGTCAAATGGTCCTGCTGGGGTTGGGGTGCACCCCTTATCATATCCAATAGATTTATCCGGGTTTACTTTATGGCAAATTAAGCAACCCCTTGCCCGTCTCTCCGCTGCATCATTTAAACTGGGGGACCACCATGTTTTTAATAACAACATACATATTCCCTCCTTGCCGAGGTGGGTGTCAGAGTGGAGGCGGTCGACCAGGGCAGGCAGGAGAGTATCAGGAATACAAGTCTGACCTGCTGGGCTCTGCCAGAGGCCCGTTGCGTTATTAATAATACAACCATGTTTCTTCCAAACATCAATTTCTGTTGCAGTGGCGTCCCCCTGTAATCGCGCGATGTCGGATATGCCTGGGCTTTCAGCCGGCAGAAGGCGTGGGGCCGAATCCACAGTTATTGTTTTAGAGGAGGAGGCTCACTTGGCTGCCAGGTCTGCCCTGGCATTGCCTTTACTAACGGGAGAGTCATCGGATAAGTGGGTGGCACATTTTATAATAGCAAGCTTACCGGGGAGCTGGATGGCTTTGAGCAAATTGTCAATGCTTTTGCCAGCTGACGTTTGGAAGCCCCGCTGCGCCCATAGTGTGTCAAAATCGTGAGCGACCCCAAATGCTTAGCGTGAATCTGTGTAAGTATTGGCTGTCTGACCCGAGGCGAGGATGCATGAGGGCGAAAAGCTCAGCCTGTTATACCGAGACTGGTGGGTGGAAGGCTGCCGCCTCCAAGGTGGTGTGTGGGGTCACAATGGCATAACCTGATTGCCGGACACCGTCCGGGGAGACAGAGGACGAGCTGTCCACAAAAAGTATCAGGTCTGGATTGTCGAGCTCGATGTCCTGGAGGTCTGGCCGCGGGGAAATGAGGAAGTGGTTTTGGTCTACGCAGGAGTGGGGAGGTCGGGTGAGTGATCCACAAAGGTAGCAGGGTTAAGTGTGGTGCAATAGGGGAATGTCAGCGATGGATTATGGAGAAGAGCAATCTCGTAGCGGCTGACTCTCGCCTGAGTGAGATGTTGAGTCTGTGCAAGGTTAGAAGGGCAGTTATCGCATGGGAAGAGTAGACCGTCACTGGTTGATGCAGGGAAACTAAAAAGATCCCTTGGGGTCGCCCTGTAGATCTTAATAGTACTCAGCAAATATTCAATAAACTCCTCTGGTTTCTGCTTTCTGTCCGGAGCGCCCTGCATCACTACAGCATTTCATTGGGCTTCCAGGGGGTATACACAGAAACCGTCAAGGGATTTTGCACAGCATCCTCAGCCTGGGCTGGATTGTGACGAGGGTTAGGGACCTCTCACGTTGGCATCTGTTGGGTGCGGGGGTGGGGGGGGGGCTTGGATCTACCTGGATCTTTGGTGGAGTACCAATCAGGGTACTTTCGAGCAAGGGCTGCGTCAGGATTATCCTCGGGGTCAGTATCAACACTGGAGGTGGTAAAGTCTGAGTCAGGGTCAAACTCGTCCCTGGGGGTCTATCAAAGGGCCATCACCCACATAGAGGTTCCGTCCTGCAGTCCATTTACGAGACATGCTTTTCTTAGGGATCGCAGCTTTAGTACCTTGTGTGTCCCCTTTCCTGGTTTTAGCTCGGGTACAGGCCGCAATGGGGTTGGTGAACCGTGGGCTTGGGGTCGGGAGTGCATGAGGTCATGGGTCAAGGGCACAGGGGGAGCGGAAGGTTCCAAAGGTACAGGCAGGATGGGATTCGCAGCCCCCGCAGGCGAAGGGACCTGCTGCTCCTCCTCCTCCTCCTCGGTGTGCTCATTAGGGTCAAATAGGGTCTGCAGCCCAGTCATATCCGGCGTCGGCCTTTTATCACCATGTTTTACATAATGATCATCAATCCTACGCTGTTCATCATAGATTTCACATAAGGCCTTCAGTACCGGCCAGCCCCTGGGTTTTCCGTTACTATCATTGATGGGTATTTTTCTATTTTTTGCGTTCACCTCCCAGGAGGTCTGGCGGGAGCGCTCATTAAGTCTACTGGTCACGGTATACCACGCGTAATTAGATCTTTACATTTCTGTGAGACATTCTGTCGCCACACCCGTCCCTCTGCTCGCTTACACTTCTCAAGATCCCAGGTTCCCCCTAATGGCCAAAATTCATTCCCCAACAACTTACTCATCAGCGCGCTCGGTCTCCGTAAATCTGTATCGCTTTCCAGGAATTCTTTACACATTTTCCATAACGGCGTATTTGGTCCTGATTTATCCAGAGTCTGGCCCATTTTGGTAACTTACTCTCGCATCCACTTCAGTTTCCTGACCTTTGTATGGCAGATTTCTGCTCTTAACAACCAGTCTAAGGCAGGATTCGGTTTCAGTTGGATGTTGGAACCAGACCTTAATCAAATTAAATATGTATTGCTCCGGAGCTTCCAACCCCAAACCCCACGCAGGGACTCTAACCCAGCTTCCTATGCCAGGGGACTCGAACTCCAAACTCCATGCAATTCTTACCTGTTATCCGTATCTCCCAGCTGAGGTTCTCCGTTTTGTCCGTGGAGGCCGTAGGATGGTCAGCAGGGGCCGAAGGGGTCGGAACGGGGAGTCAGAGAGGGAGAGAGAGACCGAGAAATATCTGTCGGAGGGCCCTTCTGTCTCAACCCGCTTGTACCTGCCCGCCGATCTCTTACACCGGATCCTGGACTGCCAACTGTTCGGCTTCTGGCTCGGCTCGCCAAATTGTCAACCTGAAATTATTAACCTGCTCGGTTGAGGAAAAACACCAGAGACACGAAATTACCTCTGAAACGGTTTTTATTCAGAGAGGAGTTCGCAGCCCCACGCACTTTGGGCATAAGGTAGCCAACTCCCAATTTGTCAGTTTACAAAGGTCATACTTATACCCAAAAGCAGGGTACTACATTAGCAAATATGGTTACCGATTCAAATTCATCTATTGATTGGCTATTGCATAGCTAAGCATGAGAAATACTCGGAATATGCATAGACGCAAGCGTAATATTTGGAATGGGTATGGACGCAAGCAAAACACTCAAAGGTACATAGCTCAAAATACTTTGCCGAACACATTGTCTTGTTGCCACATGCTGTCTGGCATCTTATTTTAGCTACCTCTTCCCTGTCCTCCTACATTTCCCCAGTGATGTATCATCTCCCTGGTCCTGTCTACATATTTTGCTACACTTACCCCTCGCCCACCCCTTCTACACGTACACTTTACCCTCTTCACATTCTCATCATGAGCATCAAAATGATAATGCCCAGATTCTTTTCGGTAATGATTAAGTATTAGGGTAAAAAAACAAAAGGAAGGATTCTCCTGCTGTTGTCAAAATACAATAGTAGCTTCTGAAGGATAGCCTCTTTAACAGCACAGTATTACCTCTGTGGCTGTTGAATGTCAGCTGATGATTTTGTACCCGGGTGTCTAGATTGTGATTTATGAGGCTAGGGTTCTAGGTTTCCAGTCCTTTACTGTATGAGCTACTTAATCCTATTTAGAACAACTAAACTGATGAATGACTAGATTTAAAAACATATTGATTTTTCCCGATGCATAGTGTTTAAAAGTAATGCAGTTCTGTTTTCCTTTTACATTGCTTGTTGATTTGATGGTCTCTGCAGGTGAAGCAGCAGGTTTGGCACTGGGATTGGTTATGCTTGGATCTAAGTCAGCTCAAGCAATTGAGGATATGGTGGGCTATGCTCAGGAGACTCAGCATGAGAAGATTCTCCGTGGTTTGGCTGTAGGCATTGCTATGGTGATGTATGGCAGAATGGAAGAAGCAGATGCGCTCATTGAGAGTCTTTGTAGAGATAAGGTAAGTTTACTTTAAAAATTTTTCCCCAGAGCATTTTTATCTCATTTGTTTTTATTAGATGTCTGTCAAAGGATATAGTGTAGGAATCTTAATAGGTCGCACATTTTAGCATATATAGTAGTCAAGAGCAGTATTTTTATAAAATGTTGCTTAATAATGTCTGTATTTATTTATTTATTGATATATATCTAAGACAGAATCTTAGAGGCATGGTAAAATGGTGATTAAAGCTGACTTCAATAATCTCATGGTATAGCCCAGATGACTAATTGTTCAAATGGATTTTAATTGAAAAGGATCTAATGCTTTCCCGGTATATAACAGGTTGAAATCGATACTTGTACCCAACTGGAAGCCTGAGAAAAGTTTATTGGAATTTCATTGTAGTTAATTACATAAATCAAGAACTTAACATTAATATTAGTAATGTTGGCAAGAACCAGACCCATCTCCTTCCCTAATAGCTTTTGAGGAAGGACGATGGTTAACACTCCATTGAGGGACAGTTGGGGTCAGCAGCATATGATAACCTTATGTGCAATGCACTTGTGAAGAAAAATTTAAGTAGTTTTGGAATTGAGTTTATAATCTGTATTTATCTGTACATTTATTGAATTAAGATCATAACTGTATTTGAGACAATGTGGTCATTTGTAGGGTGATGGGTAAAGCAGTGCAGTTTATGATTAAAGAATGAATAAGGAGTTCAATTTATTCCTGGTAATGTTGGGGAAAGAAGGATAGCACATTATAGACAATAGACAATAGGTGCAGAAGTAGACCATTCGGCCCCTCGAGTCTGCACCGCCATTCTGAGATCATGGCTGATTATTCACTATCAATACCCAGTCCCTGCCTTGTCCCCATATCCCTTGATTCCCCTATCCATCAGATATCTATCCAGCTCCTTCTTGAAAGCATCCAGAGAATTGGCCTCCACCGTCCTCCGAGGCAGTGCATTCCACACCTCCACAACTCTCTGGGAGAAGAAGCTCTTCCTCAACTCTGTTTTAAATAACTGACCTCTTATTCTCAATCCATGCCCTCTGGTACTGGACTCTCCCAACATCTGGAACATATTACCTTCCTCAATCCTATCAAATCCTTTAATTATCTTAAACGTTTCAATCAGATCCCCTCTCAATCTCCTCAATTCCAGCGTGTACAAGCCCAATCTCTCCAATCTCTCTGCGTAAGACAGCCCTGCCATCCCAGGAATCAACCTAGTGAATCTACGCTGCACTTCCTCAATTGCCAGAGTGTCCTTCCTTAAACCTGGAGACCAAAACTGTACACAATATTCCAGGTGTGGTCTCACCAGGGCCCTGTGCAAATGCAAAAGAACATCCTTGCTCTTGTATTCAATTCCCCTTGTAACAAAGGCCAACATTCCATTTGCCCTCTTCACTGCCTGTTGCACTTGCTCATTCACCTTCATTGACTGATGAACTAGGACTCCTAGGTCTCTTTGCATTTCTCCCTTACCTAACTTGACACCGTTCAGACAATACTCTGCCCTCATGTTCCAGCTTCCAAAGTGGATAACTTCACATTTATTCACATTGAATGACATCTGCCAAGTATCTGCCCACTCACTCAGCCTATCCAAGTCTCCCTGTATTCTCCTAACGTCCTCTTCGCATGTCACACTGCCACCCAGTTTAGTATCGTCAGCAAACTTGCTGATATAGTTTTCAATGCCCTCATCTAATTCATTGACATAAATCGTAAAGAGCTGTGGTCCCAATACAGAGCCCTGTGGTACCCCACTAGTCACCTCCAGCCAGTCTGAGAAACACCCATTCACTGCTACCCTTTGCTTTCTATCTGCCAACCAGTTTTCTATCCATGTTGAAACCCTGCCCCCAATGCCATGAGCTCTGATTTTACTCACCAATCTCCTATGTCGCACCTTATCGAATGCCTTCTGAAAATCTAGGTACACAACATCCACTGGCTTACCCTCGTCTAACATCCTTTTTACACCCTCAAAAAACTCCAACAGATTAGTCAAGCATGATTTGCCCTTGGTAAATCCATGCTGGCTCGGCCTAATCCTATTTCTGCCATCTAAATGTGCCACTATTTCATCCTTAATAATGGACTCAAGCATCTTCCCCACGACTGACGTTAGGCTAACAGGGCGATAGTTCTCCGTTTTCTTCTTCCCTCCCTTCTTGAAAAGTGGGACAACATTAGCCACTCTCCAATCTTCAGGAACTGATCCTGAATCTAAGGAACATTGGAAAATGATTACCAATGCATCCGCAATTTCCTGAGCCACCTCTTTTAGAACCCTCGGATGCAGACCATCTGGACCCAGGGATTTATTACCCTTCAGTCCTACCAGTCTACTCATCACAGTTTCTTTCCTAATGTCAATCTGTCTCAATTCCTCTGATATCTTATGACCCTGGCCCATCCATACATCTGGGAGATTGCTTGTGTCCTCCCTGGTGAAGACAGATCTAAAGTATGCATTAAATTCTGTTGCCATTTCCCTGTTTCCCATAACAATTTCTCCCAATTCATTCTTCAAGGGGCCAACATTGTTCTTAACTATCTTCTTTCTCTTCACATAGCTAAAAAAGCTTTTGCTATCCCCTTTTATATTCCTGGCTAGACTGAGCTCATACCTGATTTTTTCTCTCCGTATTGCTTTTTTAGTTAAGATCTGCTGTTCCTTAAAACTTTCCCAATCATCTGTATTCCCACTCATCTTAGCCCTGTCATACTTCTTTTTCTTTAATGCTATACAATCTCTGACTTCCTTTGTCAACCACTGTGGCCTCTTCCCCCTCTTTGAATCCTTCCTTCTCATTGGAATGAACTGCTTTTGCATCTTTTGTATTATGCCCAAGAATATCTGCCACTGCTGATCCACTGTCTTAAATGGGCAGATGCCCTGGCAGGAAACTTTGGCCAGCTCTTCCTTCATGGCTCCGTAGTCTCCTTTATTTAATTGCAACACTGACACCTCTGATCTGCCCCTATCCCTCTCAAATTGTAGATAAAAACTTATCATGTTATGATCACTACTTCCTAATGGCTCCTTTACTTCAAGATCACTTATCAATTCCCGTTCATTACACATCACCAAGTCCAAAATAGCCTCGTTCCTGGTTGGCTCAAGCACAAGCTGTTCCAAAAATACATCCCTTAGACACTCCACAAACTCCCTATCCTGGGGTCCAGCACCTACCTGATTCTCCCAGTCCACCTGCATGTTGAAATCTCCCATAACGACTGCATTACCTTTAGCACATGCCAATGTTAACTCCCTAATCAACTTGTATCCAATATCCACGCTACTGTTTGGAGGCCTGTACACAACACCCATTAGGGTCTTTTTACCCTTACTGTTCCTCAGCTCAATCCACACAGACTCTACTTCCTCAGTTCCCAAGTCACCTCTTGCTAAGGACTGAATCTCATTCCTCACCAACAGGTCCACCCCACCCCCTCTTCCCATATTTCTGTCTCTACGATAGCATGTATACCCTGGTACACTCAATTCCCAGGCCTAATCCCCTTGCAGCCATGTCTCCGTTATCCCAACAATATCGTAGTTCCCCATTTTCATCTGAGCTTCAAGCTCATCTGTCTTATTTCTGACACTACGCGCATTCAAGTATAGAATTCTTAGCCCATTCCTCCTCTCTTTGCTTAAAACACTGTCTACTGTACCTAACCCAGCTCCTTGAACTTCCATCGGGCAAATTGCACCCTGAATTTTGATGACCTTCTCAAGATCACCCAAACCTTCTACACGTTTAACCCCATGCACCTTCTGACCAACCCTCTGGATCTGGATCCCTGCCCCCTGCACATCTAGTTTAAACCCCCCCGAGCAGCACTGGCAAACACTCCTGCAAGAATGTTAGTACCCCTCCGGTTCAGATGTAGACCATCCCTTCGAAACAGATCCCAATGTCCCTGGAACAAAGACCAATTATCCAAAAACCTGAACCCTTCCTTCCTGCACCATGCTCTCAGCCTCGTATTAATGTGCATAATCATTCTATTCTTCGCCTCACTCGCACGTGGCACAGGTAGCAATCCCGAGATTGTCACCCTGGAGGTCCTGCCTTTCAGCTTCATTCCTAACTCCCTGAACTAAGCAGGACCCCCTCACTCACCTTACCTACATCGTTGGTCCCTACATGGACCACTACATCTGGGTTCATGCCCTCGTTCTCAAGAATAGCCTGCACCCGATCTGAGATGTCCCGGACCCTGGCACCAGGGAGGCAACATA
The DNA here is from genome assembly GCF_030144855.1 of Hypanus sabinus. Classification (NCBI taxonomy): domain Eukaryota; kingdom Metazoa; phylum Chordata; class Chondrichthyes; order Myliobatiformes; family Dasyatidae; genus Hypanus; species Hypanus sabinus. Next base: position 39,796,037 of record NC_082707.1, read on the forward strand.
CCATCCGAGACTCCCGATCTGCCCCACAAAATCTCCTATCTGCCCCCCTGACTATAGAATCCCCTAAAACTATTGCTCTCTTCTCTTCCCTCCTCCCCTTCCTAGTTGAGGGTTCAACCTCTGTGCCAGAGGCAGGACCACTACAACTCATTCCTGGTAGGTCATCCCCATCAACAGTATCCAGTACGGTATACTTATTGTCAATGGGAATGACCGCAGGGGTGCTCTGCTCTCTCTGCCTGCTCCCCCTGCCTCTCTGGACCGTCACCCATCTGCCTACTTCTTGGTTTTTTGGTGTGACTACCTCCTGATAACTCCTATCTATCTCTGCCTCTGCCTCCCGAATGATCCTTAGTTCATCCAGCTCCTGCTCCAACTCCCTAACTCGGGCTGATAGGAGCTGCAGCTGGATGCACCTTTTGCAGGTGTGGTCATCAGGGACAACTGTGTTGACCCTGACCTCCCACATACTGCATACGGAGCACATCACTGCTCTGACTGTCTCCCCCATACCTGAACTGGATTAATAGAATAAGTCTAAAAAGCACCTAGCGACCTTACCTTCTTCCCCTCAGCGAGCAATCACACAGGCTTACCAAAGCCCAGGACTCTGCTTCCACGGACTCCGCTGCCCGCTCTGAAAAGAAGTCCTGCCTTTTAAAGTGCGCGCTCGACGCTGACGTCACTTGCGCCTGCGCAGTTCCCCCTCCTCCACAGGTATTGACCAGGTAGGCTTAAATCCTACCTACAACGGTCGAATTCTCTGAGCTCCCAGCTGAATCACAAGCTGTAACTTGCTCCCGATTCAAATGAGAATTCAAAAAATTATAAAAGAGAGTAGTATTGGTAAATTGGTAGGCAGCGTACACTAGGATCAATATTAGTCAAGCAGTTTCTTTTTGTATTATTCTTTAAATGAGAAAAACTGTAGTTCCTGTAATTTAGGGAAAGGAGAAGGAAAGCATGAAACTTTGTTCTACATGAGGTAGAACTTTGTTCTTTTTTTGTTAGTAAAATTCCAGACTATTAGGTAAAATTGAGTACTTTTTAATGCATTAAGTTAAATCACAGATTGGTATACTTAGTATATCAAAATTCATTGGAAATAATACTTGTGAACATTTGATGCTATATTATAGACTATAGTAGCATACACATTCCAGCTGCAGTACTGAAGACTTGCACACCAGAAATGTGCCTCCTGTTCTAGAATAATTGCACACTGAAATTTAGCCAACAACATTGAAAATGACTCTGGTATGTCCTGTTAACAATAAGACAAGTTCATCCTGGCTTAATGCAAGCCGATTGAGTCACTTCCCAATCACTGGTAAAGTAATGGGAACTGTCACTGATAATTCTATCTGGCAGTACATGACAATGTTCCATTTGTGTTTTGCCTGTAACAATTTGCTCTAGGCCTCTTCACAAGATTTGGTTGAAAATTTGACCAAAAAATAGTTGACCAAAACCTGAGTGGCACAGTAGTATTGTGGCTAGTGTAATGCTATTACAGCACCAGCAACCCAAGTTTAATTCTGCTGTTGTCTATAAGACATGGCTACAAAAAGTGAGATATCCAATGGCAAGTGCCACACCACTTAATACGCCAAAGCAAAGACCAGTACATAATGCTCTCTATTTGGCTGGAGTTGTACAATTCTTTTGTTACTGGCATAATGTAACTGCTGCATTCCATTTGCAAAATGGGCTACAATTAGTCATCCAGGCATCTGGCAGCACCTTCCAAACTTCGGATCTCTATCACCAGGAAGTGTGAGGGTAGCAAATGTAAGAAACCACCAGCACTTGTAGGTTTCCCTCTAACTTGATATGGATACACTGTAATTGTAAAATATATTTCAGTGTTGCTAAATTGAACTTTTGGATTTCTCTACCCAGCGCCCTTCTGGAAGTGTATACATGGGAAGCATAGCAGTTCAAGATGGCAACTAAACACAACCTTTTCAAGAGCATTTGGGGATAAGGAGAGTCATAGAAAAATACAGCACAGAAACGGGTTCTTTGGCCCATCTTGTCCATGCCAAACTATTTAAGTTGCCTACTTCCATCAACCTGAACCAGGAAGATAGCCCTTCATACTTTACCACCCATGTATCTATCCAAACTTGCCTTAAATATTTAAATCAAGCTGGCATGTACTACTTGCACTGACTCATTCCACACTCCCCTGACCTAAGTGTAGATCTTTCCCATCACGTTACCTTTAAACTTTACACCTTTCACCCTTACCCGTGACCTCTGGTTGTTGTCTCACCCAGCCTCCATGGATAAAGCCTGCTAGCATTTACCTTTCTATACGCTTCATAATTTTGTATAGCTCTATCAAATCTCCCCTCAATCTTCTGTGCTCTAGGAAATAAAATCTGAGCCTATTCAGCCTTTCTGTATAACTCAGGCCCTCAAGGTCCTCACCGGTGTAAATTTTCTCTGTACTCTTTCAACCTTATTTACATCTTTCCTGTAGGTAGGTGACCAAAGTTGCCCACTATACTCCAAATTAGGCCTCACCAACATCTTATTCAACTTCAACATAATATCCCATCTCCTGTACTCAATACAGTTGCAAGAAAAAGTTTGTGAACCCTTTGCAATTATAGACAAACACAATCTGCCTAAACTAATAACACACAAACAATTGTAGTTTTCATGCCTTTATTGAACACATTGTTTAATCATTTGCAGTCCAGGCTGGAAAAAGTATGTGAATCCTTGTACTTGATAACTGGTAGAACCTCCTTTAGCAGCAATAGCTGCTGATCAGACTTGCACAACAGTGAGGAGGAATTTTAGACCATTCCTCCATACAAATCTATTCCTGTTCCTCAATATTTCTGGGATACCTTGCATGAACAGCTCTCTTCAGATCATGCCACAGCAACTCAATTGGATTAAAGTCTGGACTCTGATTTGGCCACTATGTTTAAACCATTCAGTTGTTAATTTACTCCTGTGTTTCAGATAATTGTTTTGTTACATCATTCAACTATTAAGCTTCAGGTGACAGACCACCATCCTGACATTCTCCTCTAAAATGTCTTGATACAATTTTGAATTCATGGATCCCTCAATGACTGCAAGCTGTCCAGGCTCTGAGGCAGTAAAGCATCTCCAAACCATGAAGCTCCATCCATCATGCTTCACAGTTGGGATGAAGTTTTGGTTTTGGTCTACAGTGCCCTTTTTCCTCCAAATGCTGGGATGTGCATTTCTGCTAACAAGTTCAACTTTTGTCTCATCTTTCCACAGAACATTGTCCTAGAAGCATTTTGGAACATCAAGGTGTTTTTTTGCAAATTTGAGACATGCAGAAATTTATTTTTTTGGAGAGCATTGGTTACCTCCATGGTGTCCTTCCATGAACACCATTCTTGTTCAATGTTTTTTCTTCAAGTATGTACATGAACAGAGACCTTAGCAAATTCTAGAAATTTCTGTAGGTCTTTTGCTATTACCTTTGAGTTCCATTCACCTCCTTCAGCATTACACGTTGTGCTCTTGGTGTGATCTTTGCAGAATGCCCACTCCTAGGGAGAATAGCAGCCATACTGAATTTCCTCCATTTGTAGACAGTTTCTGTTACTGGTGGCACAGTGACATCAGCGCCAGACTCCGGAACGGAGGTTCCTGGGTTGGAATCCAGTTGGGCAGTTCCTGAGTACGCTTTCCATCTGTGCCGGGTTGAGTGTTGAGCTCGCAACTTGACCTCGTAAAATAAAGAAAAAATACTGTGAAATGTCTGTTTGAGTAGTGGCGCGCCACACAGTCTAACGTTCCACGCCTTGTAAGGCATGTAAGTGCCCGACGCTGGCCTCTCAGGCTTGAGTCGACATCATCATCATCATCATCATCATCTTACTGTGGACTAATGAACACCCAGGTCTTCAGAAATGCTTTTGTAGCCTTTTCCAACTTCATACATCTCTACAATTCGTCCTCTAAGCTCCTCCGAAAGTTGTTTTGATCAAGGCGTCGTGCACATAAACAGATCTTTCTTGGGAAGGGCAGCCTCTGTCAGTAACATGACTGAGTGTCTTTATTTTATAGGGCAGGGTATCCCTACAACCCACCCCTCCAATCTCATCTCATTGATTGGAACACCTGACTCCAAATAGCTTTTGTAGAAGGCATTACCTCAGAGATTCACATACTTTTTTTGAACCTTGACTGTGATTGTTTAAATGGTGTATTCAGTACTGACAAGAAGTAGTACAGTTGTTTGTGTTTTATTAGTTTAGGCAGATTGTGTTTGTCTATTATTGTGACTTAGATGAATATCAGACCAGATTTTATGAGTAATTAATGCAGAAAACCAGGCAACTGCAAAGGGCTCACAAACTTTTTCTTGCAACTGTACATTGATTTTTGAAGGCCAATGTGCCTTTCTTTACGACCCTTTCTACCAGCAACTTACAAGATGTGGTTTTACTGGCAATGTTCAGATTTTGGAGGATTAATAACTTTATTTAAAAATAGATCAAGCTAATGATGTCTTCAAAGTTTTTAAAAAATTAATGATTTAGCTCATCACTTGAAGACTGGAAATTTAATCAAATGAACCTTAATTCGAACTGTTTGAAAAATGATTTTGTGAAGTTATCAGTGATGTTATAGAACAGAAATGATAGTTAGCAGAAAAGATTTATTATAGCACCTTTTATCCAGCTAATGTAAAAGTTTGCATTTCGTAATTGGTATCTTTTCTTGATATGCACAGGATCCCATTCTCAGACGTTCTGGAATGTACAGTGTTGCAATGGCATATTGTGGCTCTGGAAATAATAAGGCAATCAGAAGACTACTGCATGTTGCTGTAAGGAAAAAAATTGCCTCTTGTTTAATTATTTCAATTGTTAGGTGATTTATCATCTTGCACCACCTATCCTAGATACTGACCTGTATAAGTATATGAATTTAAGAATAATAGTAATGTCCTAGTAGGCCCTCATGCTGTGTATTATTTAAGATTTTTTTTAAGATTGTTTAATGTCATTTCTGTACACAAGTCTATCCCTCAGATTCAGCCAGCATGCGTTTGTCTAGGGGAAGACAGCCTCTGGCCCAGTCAAACTGAGAAATCTCACTTGTGTGGATGCTGCATGATGTGTTGCCCGGTTACAAATGTGAAATGCAAAATATCAGACTACACCATATACAATTTAACGATTAAACTTTATAAATCTTAATCTGACTATAGGGTTAGTAAAGAAAATAAAAAGAAGGAGCGCCCATTTTAATGAAACAGTCTAATGTGCATGTTAGAGTTCACTGATTCGTCCATTCGTTCCCCATCAACCGCCTCCAAGCATCGCTGACTGTCGGACCCTCACTCTTAAGTCTACTTCATCCGGTGGTCTACCAACTCTTTCCATTCACGTTTTCTCTCTTCATCTCTCGCCGACAACTGCCTAGTCACACTATCATGTGTATATAGAGAGCAGAGCAGTGGGCTAAGCACACACCCCTGAGGTGCGCCAGTGTTGTTCGTCAGCGATAAGGATATATTTTCACCAATCCGCACAGATTGTGGTCTTCCCGTTAGGAAGTCGAGGATCCAATTGCAGAGGGAGGTATAGAGGCTTAGATTCTGTAACTTCTCAGTCAGCATTGTGGGAATGGTGGTATTAAATGCTGAGCTATAGTCAGTGAACAGCATCCGGACATGAGTGATTGTATTGTCCAGGTGGTCGAAAGCCGTGTGGAGTGCCATTGAGATTGCTGTTGACCTATTGTGGTGATAGGCAAATTGCAAAGTGTCCAGGTCCTTGCCGAGGCAGGAGTTCAGTCTAGTCATGAATAACCTCCGTGATATTGACCAGATAATTAGCTCTTAGTTATGTTAATATGGAGTTGAACCTGGCAGGAAATAAGGAGAATTTTCCAATTTGAGAGCTTATTGGTGTCTGAAAGATAGTTTTCCATTGCGTTCAGCTCTTCTTCAGGACTCTGATAGTATATCACTTGAAAGCATCATCAGTGAACATGATCCTATGCTTGCGTGACATCTATATTTTTGCACTTTGGAAGTGCATCACTGGAGAAGTTGATTTGACTCTCCTCTCACAACCCCTCTTCACTCTTATAATTTATATTGTGGAGTCAATTTTGAATTGAGTTCCAAGAATCACAGATAAATCAGCCTAAAAATAAAATTTATTTTAAATGATCTGTGTATGTACTGTTCACACTTTCATCATGGACAGATTCCACATAAAAGCAAATTTGAACGTTTTTTTTGCAAAATCGATAACTTTAGGCAACACAGTGCATTTGATCCAAAGGATTGCAATCTCTTGTACACAGTGTAGAGTTGAGAGGAAAGTTTTTCTGCAAGGTGGATTTCAGCTGTCTGCACGTCTTTCTGCATGGTACAATCGCTTGGTAGAAAGTGATACTTAATATTAATAAAGGGAGACTTCAGAATTGATGAATTTTCCTTGCTCTTTCAGGTGAGTGATGTCAACGATGATGTCAGACGTGCTGCTGTAGAATCTCTTGGATTTATTTTATTCAGGTATAGAATTTTGTATTATTGTAAACCATGGTTTGAAGTGCATTGTATGGTACTTGTTCTACAGCCATGACTTATTCTGCCACATGGTGGCGCTGGTTGATATGTTTTCCAATAGGAATGAATCTGCATAATCCCAAGCGCTAACTACTGAAAATGCAGACTAATGGTATGTGCGTGGTGGAATTCTTTTTGTGTATTTTCCTTCCCAGACGTTCTGTCATAGTCTGTTTTTGCAGTCCTTTATACCTTAGTTTGAATTTAAGGGAGCCTTTTCTATTTAATTGTTTTCTACAGCTACAACAAAATGTGTTTTATTCCATATTAAAAATATATATACTGAAGTTGATATTATGAACTTGGCAAGCATTAATTTGTCTCATTTGGATGATGGTGTATTCCTTTTGAGTTATATTTATTGACAGAATCTCACCCTTTTTTAAAAAAAAAAGTGTTTAATATGGACATTTTGTTTCATTTCATGGCATCAGGCAACTCTTCCCTTGAGGAGTGGTATAATTTTAGTGTATGTACTTGGAAATGTTAATATGATCACCTTGAGGCAGAATATGTGGGCTTGGTAAACTGTTACTGGACAGCAAGATTATGCGTTTTATTTTTAACATTGCTTATTATTCAGGAATGGAAACTGCTCTTGATTCTTACGTCACATTTTCTGTTTTATATGTATTGGAGTACTGAATGTCTACCATGAATTAATTAAAATGCAGCAATTGAGGCCAACTGATTCTTTAAGCTTGTCTCTCCCAGTAGTGATATGTAAGGCAGACATTTTGCCTTCTAAAGGCCATGTAATTTGGTGGTCAGGCACAAAAAAAGTCATCTCAATTAATGATGTTATTTGGGGTGGAGGATAGAGAATATGGTGGCATTAGTTAAAGACCTAGATGGACCTAGTGGGTACAATTCAAAGCTAGCAAGATTTCATTTTGAATTCCCCAGAAAATAATTCATAAGTTCTTACTGGCCCTGCTTTATTGATCTATGTTTTATGATGTTTAGTGGCTCCAAATTACAATTCAGTAAGGCATATTTTAAAATGTTTAATCACTGATTTTGCTGTCATTTTCGTGAACTTTATTGCCTTGTTTAGAATTGTTCTCTGGTTTTAATTCAATCATCTAAACTGGGTAGAAGAATTCTGAAGGAAGAGTGCCTGCATTTCATTTACGCTGTTTGTTTTGCAAAAGGCCTTGAGTCATTTCAGGCTTGAGAGACTACACATGGCACAAAGTTGCACAATATATATAGCTTGTTGGGTTATTTGTTTTTTAAAGTTAGTAACACAAAAAAACCCAAAAATAGCTGTGTTGCCAAACTCAAAAATGTATTATCTTGAGGTAATATGCATCTAATCTCTCTTTTAGTAATTTAGTGTGTTGAGTCATGTGTTCATTTAACCTGTACCATATTTACTGATGTTAACAATTTTTTTTTACATGTTCTATTTCATTGGAGTTTCCACATTAGTTTCTTTACGACTGTGAACAGTCTCTCAAATTCCCCTCGTGCTATTGTGATGAATACATCATGAAGAATGGATAGGAGAAAATGATATGAAATGTGAAAGGAAATCCGAGCATCTGGGTTAAATCCACATGCTAAAAGTGGCAATTTGCAAACTCCACACACACAGCACCATAAGTATGTGATGTGAAGTGTCTTCTGTGTTTAAAAAGGAACATTTGATTTTTTATTTTTATGGTGATTAACCGGAACTTATTGCAGGCTGTGGGAAGGCAGGGAGACCTCCAGTGTCCCTGCCAACTACACCTATAAGAAATGCATCCAGCTGCAGCTTCTAACACAATGAATTATGAGTTGGAACTGGATGAACTCTGAATCATTTTTTTTGGGGGGGGGTGGCTGAGGGCTTGATAGACAGGGCATACAGCAAGGTAGTTACACCTAGATGCAAGACACAGGTAACTGGGTGACTGTCAGGAGACGTTAAGAAGATGGATAGCCAGTGCAATGTACCCCCATGATTGTTCCCCTCAACAACAGGTATACCGCTTTGGATATTGTTGGGGGGGGGGGTGGCCTAGCAGAGCAATGACGTAGCAGTTGGTTCTCTGGCACTGAGTCTGCCTCTTTGACTCAGGTGGGTGGGGGTGGGGGAGAAGAGTTATGCTGCAGTGATAAGGGATTTGTTGGTTATGGTAGGAGAAAGAGGGTTCTGTGGATTGCCAGATAGTTTGTATCAGGGTCAGGGACATCTCGAATAAAGCATTCTTAGTGGGATGGGGAGCAGCCAAAGGTCGTGGTCAGTGTTGGTACCAATGACATGGTAGGATGAATGACTAGGTTCTCCAAAGAGAGTTCAGGGAATTAGGTGCTAACTTTTAATGGGCAGGTCCTCCAAGGTTGTTATCTCAGAGGATTGTTACCTGTGCTACGTGCTAGTGAGGCCAAAAATAGGAGGATCATTCAGTTTAACGCGTGGCTAGCAAGTTGGTGCAGGAGAGAGGGCTTCAAACATTTGGATGATTGGGCTCTCTTCCAGCGAAGGTGGGACCTGTACAGAAGAAGTGGTTTTCACCCTAACTGGAGGGAGACTGATACCCTAGCGGGAAGGTTTGCTAGTGCACAGTGGGTTTAGACTAAAGTTACAGGGGCATGGGAGCCAGCGCACTAAAACAGATAGTGGGTGGTTGAGAAAGATGTAGTTAAGCCTACATACAAAGTCAGGTTGAACATCGAAAGGTTGGACATGGTGGACTCAACTGTGTATATTTTAATACAAGATATATTGTTGGAAAGGTGGATGAGCTTAGGCATGGATCAGCACATGGAATTATGATATTAGTGAGACCTAGTTGCAGAGGGGCAGTTCTGGCTGTTCAATATTTCAGGGTTTGGTTGTGATAGAGCGATGGGATTAAAGCAGGATGGAAAACGTCACAGCAGTTCTTGATCAGGACAGACAGGAAAGCTAATTTATTAAGGCTTTGTGGGTAGAAATGAGGAGTAAGAAATGTATGACTACTTTAAGGGGATTATATTATAGATGGCCCAGCACTCTGTGGGAGTTAGAGGAGCAAATTTGTAGAGAGATTGCAGACCTGCTAGAAATATAAAGTTGCGATAGTGGGTGACCTTAACTTTCCACATATTGATTGGGACTCCCGTACCATGAAAAGGCTGGATGGGAAAGAGCTTGTCAGATGTATTCAGGAAAATTTCCTTAATCAGTGCATAGAAGTCCCCACTATAGAGAGTGTGATACCATATCTCCTATTAGGAAATGCAACTAACCAGGCGACAGAGGTTTGTGTAGAGGAGCACTTTCCATTGAGTGGTTGTAATGTTATTAGTTTCAAGGTACTTATGGAAAAGGAGAGGCATGGTCCTCAGGTTGAGATTCTAAATTGGAAAGAGACTAATTTTGATGGCAAAGACCTGGCAAATGTGGATTGTGACTGGTTGTTTTCTGGCAAACGTGTACTTAACAAGTAGGAGGTCTTCAAAAGTGAAATTTTGAGAGTACAGAGTCTGTGTGTTCCTGTCAGAATAAAAGGCAAGGATAACAGTTTTATGGAACTTTGGTTTTTGAGAGTTATCGAGGCCCTGGTTAAGAAAAAGGAGGCACATAACAGGTAAAGGCAAGCAGGAATAAATGAGGTACTTGAGTATAAGAAATGCAAGAGAGCACTTACGAAGCAAATCAGGAGGGCTAACAAAGGGCATGAGGTTGACCTAGCAGACAAGATGAAGGAGAATACTAAGAGATTCTATAAATATATTAAGAGCAAGAGGATTGCAAGGGACAAAATTGGCCCTCTGGATGATCAGAGTGTTAACCTATGCATGGAGCCAAAAGAGATGGGGGGAGGTCTTAGTGGATTTATTTCATCTGAATTTACTGGGGAGATGGACACAAGAGCCTATAGATGTGAGGCAAGGTCATGGACCCTATGCAGATTACAGAGCAGGAGGTGTTTGCTGTCTTGAAGCAAATTAGAGTGGATAAATCCCCGGGACCTAATGAGGTGTTCCCTCAGACCCTGTGTAAGGTTGGTGCAGAAATCGCAGGGGCTGTAGTAGAAATATTTAAAACATCCTTAGCCATGGGTGAAGTGCCAGAGGATAGGATAACAGGTGATGTTGTTCCCTTGTTTAAGAAAGAATAAGACAGAGATTATATGTAGGTGGTGAGCCTGACATTAGTATAGAATAGAAAAGAATAGTGTGAAAGTTATTGGAGGGTTTTCTAAAGGACCAGATATGACTATTTAGGTAGATAGGGACTGATTAGGGATAATCAACATGGCTTTGTGTGTGGTAGGTTGTGTCTAACACAGGGGTGGGCAAACTTTTTGACTTGAGGGCCACAAAGGGTTCTAAAATTTGACAGGGGGGCCAGACCAGGAGCAGATGGACAGAGTGTTTTGGTAATACACCTCATAAGAGAAAATAAAATATCATGGGATATGTAGAAAACATGTGCTTTAATTTCAATTGAAAATGAACAAATGCATTACAACAAAATATCTGTCTTTGAAGTCCCATGGTATTTAGCTATTTATTGAAATGACTTTTAAAACACTGAAAATTAAATGAAGTTATTATTTTAAAGCACTGAAAATTCTGTTATCCTTCAAGATATTATCATCATCACTCTCCTCCTGACTGTCTTTATTTCAAAAACGGTAGGAGATGCAGGTCTACTTGTCCTGCTCCTTCTTATTCAATTGTCCCGTGCCAAAACTGTGAGAGCGCGCCAGTATGCGGAGCTCTGTGCTCGCAAATCCCCGCAGGCTATCTCCCTTAGTCGGAACGCTGGCTAATTGTGAGCCGGTTCGGATGTGCCAGGAAATGGGTTGCCACAAGGTCACAAAGTAAAGCGCAAGTGTGGAGTAATACACTGCACCTCAACAAAGGTCAATGTATATAGAGTGCGTCATCTATTGGGAAAACGCCAGAATTGTGGGGAAAAAACGTTAACAAGGTTTATTAATATAATTTCATCAAGTTCTGCAGGCCGGATTAAAAAGCTTAACGGGCCGCATATGGCCCATGGACCATTGTTTGCCCATGCCTGGTCTAACATAAAGTTTTTCAAGGAGGTTCTCAAAGTTGATGAAGGCAAGGCAGTGGAGGTGGTTTACATTGACTTTAGCAAGTCCTTTGATAAAGGTCCCATGTGCAGGTAAGTCATGAATGTTAAGTGGCTTGGCATTCAGGATGAGGTAGTAAATTGGATTAGATGTTGGCCTTGGAGGAGAAGTCAGAGAATAAAAGTAAATGGTTCCCTCTCTGACTGGAGGCCTGTGACTAGTGGAGTGTCGCAGGGATCGGTGCTGGGTCATTTGTTCTTTGTTATCTACATCAACAATCTGAATGATAATGTGGTAAACTGGATCAGCAAATTTGAAGATAACACCAAGACAGGGAGTGTAGTGGACAGTGAGGAAAACTTTCAAAGCTTGCAGAGGGATCTGGACCAGCTGGTAAAATGGGTTGAAAAGTGGCAGATGGAATTTAATGCAGATGTGTGTGAGGTGTTGCACTTTAGGAGAACTGACCAGTGTAGGTCTTACATGGTGAGTGGCTGGGCAATGAGGAGCGTGGTACAACAAAGGGGTCTGGGAATATGGATCCATAATTCCTTGAAGATGGAATATTAAATGGCACATTGGCCACAAATTAACTATTGAGTGAAAAGTTGGGATGTAATGTTGAAATTGTACAAGGTGTTGGTGAGGCCTAATTTGGAGCATTGTGTCTAGTTTTGGTCACCTACCTACAAGAAAGATTTAAATAAGATTGAAAGAGTGCAGAGAAAATTTACACTTGTGTTACTGGGCTTGAGGACCTGAGCTATAGGGAAAAATTGAATAGGCTAGGTCTTTATTCCCTCAAATGTCGAAGATTGAGGGGCGATTTGATAGAGATACACAATATAAGAATACAGGTGCATTAGGGTTGAATGGGATCTGGGATCAGCCATGATGAATTGCGGAGCAGACTTGATAGACTGAATGATCCAATTTTGCTCTTGAGTCTTATGGTCTAATATAAAGGGTATAGATAGAGTAAATGCAAGTTGTTTTTTTTTCCCCCCTCACTGAGGTTGGATGAGGTTACAACTACAGGTCCGAGTTAAGGTTGAAAAGTGAAATGTTTAAGGAGAACATGAGGGGGATCATCTTCACTCAGAGGGTGATGAACTTGTGGAATGAGCTGCCAGCAGAGGTAGTGGAACAGGATTGATTTCAACATTTAAGAGAAATTCGGAGAGGGACATAGATGGGAGGGGTATTGAGGGTATTGAGACTAGGTAGATTAATGGTTCAGTGTAGACTAGATGGGCTAAAGGACCAGTTTCAGTTTCTGTGCTGTTCTGTACTCTTGAGTCAATCTTTTTTTATTACCTTGTCAACTTCAAAATATTGGTAATGTTGGGTTTAAAACTGTTAAGTGTTGTAATATTTGCTTTCTGATTATTTGCATTCCTGTCTGCCTGAGTTCCCTTACAGGGATTGGAGATGGCATCTAATCTGATTTGTTATTGCATACTACAGCCATAACTCTCTACCACCTGCGTACCAAATAAGAAAGATCCAAGTGTTTTAGGGCGGTTGCCAACCGATTCTGTTCCCCAGCAACTGCAGATGAAGTTTTAACTTCAGACCTCTCACCTTTCCCAGAAAGCATTCAACACATTCCATGCTTCAATTTAACCAGATTTATGAAAGAATAATTAGAGAAAAATCTGAATCATGCATTTGTTATCTGTTAAATTGTTTTCTGGTGGCATCTGGATGATTTGGATTATTTTGCAAACTCAGCAAAAATATTCTGTGAAAAGTAATCTAATCAAGCATATTAGCTAAGACAAGCCAATCTTTGAAGAAAATAGTTATATAAAAATTAATTTCATAGTATTTGAATAGAAATTCTTCAATTGCATAATGTAACAATAGGTATTTTGGATCGTTGGGATTATTCCCAAGGCACGGTTGGTCTGTATACGATGGATGAGTTGAACCTAAAATGGAGGGAGACTGATGTCCTCTGGAGGGTTTAAACTAGCGAGCAGTTTGCCTACCAGGAGCACATGGAGTCGACGATGCTGCCATCTTCTTGCTGAACAGAGCCTACTCATTTGGATAAGCAGGGCAGCACTGTGAGGATCATGTTTTTTGATTTCTCAAGTGCATTCAATACCATACAGTCCTCATTGCTGGGGGAAAGCTCCATTCAATGCAGGTTGGCGCTTCCATTGTATCCTGGATAATGGACTACCTGACTGGCAGACCACAGTTTGTGCAGCTCCAGAGCTGTGTGTCAGACATGGCTATAAGCAGCAATGGGGCCCTTTGTGGACTGTATTGGCTTCCTCCCTGTATACCACAGACTTTAGATACAACACTGATTCATGTCATCGACAGAAATTATCTGATGACTCAGCAATAGATGTGTGTATAAAGGGAGGATGAATACAGGGCCTTGGTGGAGGACTGTGTCAAATGGTGCAAGCTGAATCTGCAGGTTAACATCAGTAAGACAAAGGAGATGATGTTGGACTTTAGGAAGACTAAGCCTGCCCTGATCCCTGTTACTGTTGATGGTGAGGACATGGATGTAGAGTGGACCTGGGGTGCACCTGGATGATAGACTTGAGTGGAGTACCAATACAGAGGCTGTGTAAAGAAAGACCAGAGTCGCCTCTACTTCCTGAGGAGACAGGTCCTTTGGAGTATGCAGGCCTCTCCTTCACATCTTGCCACATGCGGTCTTCTATGCGGTGGTGTGCTGGGGGCAATGGCATCAACCTGGGTGATGCCAACAGGTTCAATAAACTGACTAGAAAGGTTGGCTCTGTTATTGTAGTCAAACTGGACACACTGGAGGCTGTGGTAGAGCAAAGGACCCTACAGAAATCTTGACAATTCTGGGCAATGTTTCACACCCTCTGCATGCTGTCTTGGCTGAACAGGGGAGCACTTTTTGTAATAGACTAAGACAACTGAGCTGCTCCAAAGAGTGCTATATGAGGTCATTCTTACCTTTGGCCAATAGGCTCTATAATGAGTCATTCTACAGCCAGAGAAGTGATGACCCCTTCCTGTTAGACTGGGGCAGTTTATTTTTTATTCTTTTGTACTTTTTTTCTCATATGTCTCTGTCTACATTATTTTGATTGCTACAACAAAATCCAAATCCACTTTGATTTTATTTTTATCATGCCTTTTGTGAAACTTTCAGGATGTTTAGTCTTTTGCCTTTTCATCAGTAATAGGACAGGGTTCTCCTGTACAAGGAGAATGTCTACATTTTCTATACTCGCAACACCCACAAATGGGAGGCGGGGGAGTGCTCGCACATTCCCAGAAAACAGTCCATATTGTAATTTTCTTCATTGAGAAGCTGTGTCATCTGCACATTGTTTATTTTTTCACAAATTCTGAGAGGGCAAATTTTATTCTATATCTCAAATTTTTGGGTAGTGATTTGTAAATTCTGTAAAAGTGAGTTTCTGTTACATAGACAGCTGTATGTAAAACCATGAAAGTGAACTTGAATCTCAACGACACACTTATCATCTTGAACCACTACTAAAAGTACTAACACTTATACCGTGTTGTATAATAATGTAACTAATATTCAGGATGACGGTTCTTTTTTGCACAATTAAATTCTGCATAAGCCAATTATTTATTATCAGTTTCATTAGAACATAGAACAGTACAGTATTGGACAGACTATTTAGCCCAAGATGTTCTGATCTTGATGCTCATTTATACTATATGTCCTTGTCCTGTGTATTGTGTATTTAATATTTGAGTAATTGTGTGTGTGTGTGTGTGTGTATATGTGAATTCTATACGTCATCAAGCTACCACATGATATGTGGGTGCCTTGCTTAAAGAATGAAGTTAGATTCTTATCTCTCAGTTCTCTTGTTTTCCTTTGGATTAGTTTAATGTTTTTGGAGTTACAAAACATAAAACTCTATCATCCATATCCCTCCATTCCTTTCACATTTATATCTATATAAACGCCTCCAAACTGCCTGCTTCCACTACCACTCTAGTAACCAATTCCAGGCACCTACCACTCTGCATTTTTAAAAAGAAAATTTGCCTCTCAAATTGTTTTTAAGCCTTAAAGCATGTACTTTGATGTTTGTCATTTCTACTTGGAGGATGATTCTGTCTTGTTTTCTATAATTTTCTTATAATTTTGAAACTATTAATCAGAAATCACCTCAGCCTTTAACATTCTAGAGTGACAGTTCAGGATGAATAATACATGTATTGATGAACAAATTGCATAATTTCAAAAGTCATTTGATAATGTTAATTAATTGGCAAGATTACTTCTAAATGCAACATATTGCACTGCCTTACTTCCTCTATTTGCAGTGAAAATCCACTTTGGAATGTGGGCAGTAGAGAGATGAGGTTCAATACAGAGTGGATAGAAAAAGGGCATGTTTCTGGATTGTTTTGTAGGCACTTAGGATGGGATACCATCCAAAAGTGCTATTAAGAGAAACTAGTGAGGAATTTTGAGCCTATATAAATATGCTCAGTTTTTTACTGCAGTAAACAAGAAATGGTGTAGCACTTCAGGCTTTTGTACCTCCTGCTTGATGGCACAGCCCAGACAGTGGTGATCTTAGATAATTGCTGTGCCTTCAGTGGAGGCTACTGATGGTGGGGAGAGATGTGCCCGTGATGTATTGTGCAGTGTCAACTACTCTCTGAAGCTTCTTGCATTCCTGCACATTTGATTTACTATAACAGATCATGGTGCAAGCAGTCAAGAATAAGTCAACAGTACATCTGAAGAAGTTAGTGTTCAGTGACATACGTGTGCAAAAATAATTGGAATCCACTGTAATACTGTTATCTCTTGTTGAATTGTTTGCCAGCATTTTCAAAGCTAATATGAAAAGAATGGTTTTAGCAATTTGTTTACATGGTCAACTTAATTCAATGCAAAAGAAGTTAAAGGTCCAATGAAGTTGGCAATTAATATAGCAATAAAACCTACCCTGAAGTATTGAAAACATCTTGCAATAATGCTTTGTGTTTTCCCTTTCCACAGAAGTTGTTTGGCTAATTTCTCCTAGCATCTCTTTATTTTAGACTCCAGTGTCTACAATTTTATTTGCTTTGACCGAATTTAGTAGTCAGTGTTGGTTACTAAGTGTTATTAAGCTTTGTAAGTAAAACAAGAAGCAGAAATACAGGATTTCTAATAAATGATTTGCCAGACTGTATTGGCCATTATTTTAAATGAGTGGTGCATGTAAAGATATAACCCATTTTGTTTTTGAGACAATTGAACGTGACAGACGTTGGACATTAGTACAGATCAGGCAGATATAATTACCTTTGTTTACAGGAAATGCATTGATGGATGGCTTGATGCATGTCTTCCAATCATTATTTCTCTCTCCTGTTACTAAGAAATGAATGTCCAAGAAATTTCTGCACAGCCTGTTGGAATAGTGATTTGATGAGGGCAAGCAAAGAGAATATCCTCTCTAATGTTATTCAACATGAGGAATAACACAGACTTGAGTAATTCTTCTTCCAAAAATTGTATAGCCATTTTGAGTATCCTAAAATTTTACTGCAGTTATTCAAATAATTAGGAATTGTAAAATTAGTCCACAGGGTAAATTCTTAGCCAATCCGTGATTTTGGTAGATAATTAGGACATCAGATTTAAAGGAGTTGATAGAAATCATCTTAATTACTTATCCAGAAACAAATAATTTAATTGATGTAGTATGTAAAGATAACTTCAGTTTGCTTGGTAGACAATGTTGGTAGTTTGACAATTTCATAGGCTACTTGTCCATGTTTTAGAACAAAACTCGAGTTAGCATCTATGTTTAAAGATACTGGAGAAAATAGTAAATGCTGTCAGTTATTCACCTTCTGAGTTTATTTGGCCTGCTTTTTTCTATAAATTACAATTTTTAAAGATTTGGCTGCAAACTTTTAAGAGGAAATTTCTCAGACTATTGTGTCACATGAAATATAATAGTATTTGATATTTGGTCAGTAACTCATTCCAGTCAAAGTGGAAATCAGAGTAATGCTTCATCCAAATCTACATCTATTGGTGCAGTGGTGGATCTTAATATTAAATTGAAATACTTTGTGATTTGGTCTGATTTTCCAAATCTTTTTTTGTCATCACACATATGTTCAGTTTTTCCACAATCAAATTAATTTAACTGCGCGAGACAAAGTTGGGTTCCAATTGTGAACTGCTTTATTCCACAGTGATAAAATGCACAAAGCATTAAGAGTCACAAGCCAGCTGTTACTTCAGTTCATTAACTAAGAGCATGAAATCTCAAAACCAACGAATGATTTGACAAATTTTCTTAAAAACTGAATTGTATTTTAGTGAATTTCTGTGCCCAGAACAATACTGGTTCCATTCAGTATGGCTGTTCACTCCCAGATTCTTGGAATCTGATGCAATTTTTGCATGCCCATTGATACATGTAAATTTTAAAAGTTTTCAGATACAGAAATTTAATGTGGCCTTACTAAGAAGATAAATCTTTTATAAATTAAAGATAAGTGAGAATTTTAGTATTTGTTGCTCACCAATTCACAATCTAGCATTGTATGAACTTGGGCAAGCTTTTACGAGAAAGCACTTAATAACAAATACCTCTTTTTTTAAAAAAACAAATTCTTTCGATAAAAACAAAATGCCCAACAAATTTTTAATTACAACGCGTCATGGCTTGGTTTGATCCTCACCCATCCCCATTATCTAGAATCCTTTTACCTCTCCCTCTGATCACCTTAGCTTGGTGACGCCTTTTGCTTGAGTTCTCAGGTTGTAGACTAGATGACCTAGTTCTACTTAGTTGCTTTTGCACCTTCCACACCCTACTAAAAATTACTAAGGATCTAGTTTTAGTTTTACAATGTTTGTGGTGGCATTAAAAAGCTCTATGCTTTCACACTGCCTTTATATATCTCTGTATGAACTGCAGTTTCCTCTAATATAGGCAGAAAAAATTAGCTTTGGCCCCTGCTATTGATTCCATCATCTTTCTAAGCCATACTTGAGCAATTTTAGCACCTTGGTCATCCGTGATCTGAGATTGTGTTGCAAAGATAGTCCAAGTCTCTCATCCCAGATTTCATTGAATTTCAGCTTTTATCTTGCATCTCTGAAACTTTGCAGCCCAATTATTCAAATATTTTGCTGTTTGGCCTCCTAACTTTAATAAACATAAAAACTTAATAATGAAAGAAATGGTAGCAAGAACAGGCATTTCAACACCATGTGCCTGCTTTGCCATACCTTCTGGAACCAAGTCCATCATATTTTGATTGCTTTAATAATCTTAAAAAAAAAATTCGACACTTTTTCAGGAAATGCGCTCCGTAGTTCTCTTGGATTGAGAATTCCAAAATTTCATATCCTCTTGAGTGAAGAAATTCCTAATATTTCAAACAAGAGTGGTCAACTTATTTGAGACAAATGCCTAGTTCCAGACACTCCAGCCTGGAGGAATGTCATTTTTGCATCTTCCTTCCTCTATCCATAAGGACTATGGAGTATACTGTATTTAAGATGTGATCTCACTAAGAGCCTTTATATTTGGAGCAAGTTATCTCAATTCTTCCACTCAGATTTCAGTGCAAGGATCTCTAGGTTCGAACCTTTAAACCTTTCTCCAGTAAGTTTGCCTTTATATTATTTTTTCCATCAAAAATGAAGAACCTCACATTTTTTCAAATTATACTTCAATATATCATGTTCTTCTCAGTCTTGTAACCTTTAAGTATTCCCGTGAAACTTTTCTGATCCTGATAGGTCACAATGCCACTTTGCTTTGACTGTCAGTAAACTTGTGGACTTCGGTTCATCTGAAAGTGCATCATACTTTGTTCTCCCAACATCTCATCTTTGCTGATATATATTATTTTTTTTTATCCAACAGTGCCAATGGTTTATAAATTTCATCCTTGTGTTTATATTACTTCTTGATTTTGCCCCCTCCCACCATCTCATTAACTTTGTGAAGTTATGCAGCTGCTGACTTCATCCATGAAATTTTCTTTCTTTGATGTAAGCTTGCCTTTTCACTGTCCTCTCCTGAGAAACAACTTCCATTCAGAAGCCTGTCTCTTTCTACTTTTGTATTCTCCTTTAACATCTTTCCTGAAATCCATTTCCTTAACTGTTCCTTAAAATTTCTTAATGCCTCACTGGGGCATTGTTTTTCTTTCCCTTTCCTCAAATACTGAAATGTATTTTTCTTTACATGTTTTTGTAAAGTTAATAGTTCTCAAGTTTGATGTTCTGTGTCACATGGATTGTATTGGTGGGTGAATGTCCAATTCACTGAGGGCATAGATAATCATTTTGATACTGGGCCTGATATGATATGTAGCAAACATGTTAGCTATTGAAGAAAAATGCTTCATTGATCACAGTAATGAATTGTAAATGTATATCCTCTTATTGAAAGGTTTAATTAGCAGTAATGTGCTCTACATGTTGAATCTTCATACTGATTAACCTCCATTTTATACAGAGTGCTAAACAGTTGGTTTATCTTGCTGTTTCCTTTACTTTCTTTGAACTTTAAATGTAGCTTACTGCCTCTTCAGCTTTGTCGGTCTCATTGTCAGCAAGGAATAGAGTGTCCAGCATTATTGTTCTTTGGCCAGGGGCAGGTCCTAACCGCAGGGGACTAGCATACGTTGGGTTGATTCCATTTTTTGTATTGAATAACTTGGCGTTTTCATTGATTGATGTTTCAAAAGACATCCGGCTGAAATACTTCTGAAGTATTTTAATATCCTTTTTTCTTATATATTCACATGTAATATATCGGCTAAATGCCTTGCGAAAAGTCTTGTTGAAAAGAGTATACACAAGTGGGTTAACTCCTGAGGAGACATAACCCACCCAGACAAAAACTTCCATCAGTGTTACAAGGAGTTTCTGGTCACAGTTCTTGCAGATGGCAAAAGTGACGTTTGTTACAAAAAACGGGCACCACATCACCAAAAATAAGAAGAACACTATTCCTAAAACCTTGGATGCTCGTTGTTCGTTGCTGATGCTCTGCATGGACTTTTTACCCAAGCTGGAGAGTCTTCGGATAGGTATATTTTGAATTGTGCAGGGAAGTGTCTTGTTCTTCTGTGAGCCATCAATCATTGCAACCTTCTCTGGAGAATTTGTTGATGTAAGGTCTTGCTGAAAAATGGTTGAGACAGTAGTCCAGTTAAACTGTTGAGGTGGTTTGGCTCTAACCAGGTATGCTTTCTTTCTCAGCACTTGAATGGTCAAGAAATAGATAACTATCATGATGGCAAGGGGAATGAAGAATGCAGTCAGTGACCCAAAGATCATGAAATTTTTAAATTTTCCAACGTTAAGTAAACAGGTTTGGTTTATAAAGGTGTTTGTTTCATCCTGTAGACCTTTGATAGGGATGGGAATAGCAATGCCTAAATTGAAGAGACAACAGAATGAGGTGAATGCAGCAACTGATTTTCATCATTTTGTTATGTACTATCTAAACCAATAAACTGGAGCTGTTTTTATGCAGGAAGATGAGCTGTCTTTCTGGTAATATGTCCCAGATATTTTGGAGTCTTTTTACCAAGTATTACAGTATATTGTGCTTTGCATTTTTGAACTGTATATTTCAGGAATTTTAAATTGCCCTTAAAATATTATTATAATTATTAGGATCAACATAATTTAACTTCTCATTAAAGCAAACATGACGGAGTTGCATTCCAATTTTCAGTCCATGCCACTTTCCGTGATTAAACTTACTGGTTTAGATTGATTTGCTTTGTAAGAAATGCAGAGCACTAAATAATTTCTAGGCTGTTTCTTCTAGCTATTAAAGGTACAAACATGTAAGAACCATATTTGTACCTATGCACAGAAAAAATGAATTTTTTTACCTACTGATAAGATTACAAATAATAGTTCTTAAACTATTATGTTAGTTTAATAAAAATGTATTACTTTGGTGTCTGTTAATCAGAAGAATATAAATTAAAACATATGAGTTAAAGATTCCAATAAACCATACATACCAATGGAGATGATCCATACTACTGTGATCTTAATGAGAACTTTAGCCCTGGAGTTGAAACGACTGTGCTGAATAGGTTTTTTAATAGCAATATAACGGTCTAAAGAGATTGCACACAGATGCATAATTGAGGCTGTGGATAAAAGAACATCCAAAAATATCCAGATAGGACATATCTCGCAAGGTAATGGCCACTCAGAATCTGAAAGTAAGAAAGATCTTTACAGTATGCAGAACTGTGTTAAAGTTTATCTTAAAGTCCGTCAGCTTGAGCTGTTCGGCTTCTGTTACAGCACAAACTTCAGGTCAAGTAGCATTTCTTTCAAAATCAACAATATATGCCTATTCCCTCAATTCATCATATGTTTCCTACAAAAATCCATATGTACAGCTAATATATAAATCTCTTGTATTTAAATTCACTGAAAACTGCATATAAATAAAACTAAAAACACAAAATGCTGGCAGAACTCAGCAGGCCAGACAGCGTCTATGGGCGGAGGTAGTGACGACGTTTTGGGCCGAAACCCTTCATCAGGAGGGACTTCTTCTTCGGCACTCCTGATGAACGGTTTTGGCCTGAAACGTCGTCACTACCTCCTTCCATGGATGCTGTCCGGCCTGCTGAATTCTGCCAGCAGTTTGTGTTTTTATTTATTTCCAGCATCTGCAGATTCACTTGTGTTGCATATAAATAAAACTCTTTTGTTTGTAATTTCTAGAAAACCTCTACTTATTCAACATTGTATATAGGTCAACCTTTCAATGGGCCTGACAAATCCCTGGCTTTTAAGGGAGCAGAGGCAAAGTTACTTATGTGAAAAATATGTGTTTACTAATTCTTCTGCAATATTCATTTTATTATATTCAAAAAACAATTCATAAGGATTCTCCATTTGAAATATACTTTGCTATGTATTGTCATGCTTCCTTAAGTATTAGTAACATGCAAAGCATAAAGTTTAAAGTCAAAGTTGAGAATTTTGTTATCTGCACAAGTACATGTGTGTACAGGTGCAATGAAAAACGTGCAGCAGCATCATAGACACATAACATTGAATAGCAGCATCCACAAGAAAAACTTAAGTTTAATATACATTATACATATTTTTATAGGAAAGGACACAAGTAGAATGAAACAAACCAAAATCCAAGTGGTCCTATCATTGCTATACCGAGATAGTGATAGGGGTGTGCGGGTTGAATATGTTACAGTCACCACTGCCTTTGTAAGGACAATATATTTGTATTTTCTGTTTACTTGAGTACATTTCCTCTTTGTTTTTGTACGTTTCTACTCTTCTGTTAAAAATAAGATGATTGCAGTCATGTTTCTGGACTGATAATGACTCCTGAACATCAGCAGATACTTAAAGATGCCCATATCTTCAGCCTCCTTTGATAATATTTTACTTAACATAAAATTAAGTATATTTTTAAATAGTGATTGCTCACTCAGCAAATTTTTTCCTTGTATATGTGAATAGTTAAGGATTTGCCTAGCCTACTCTGTCACTGTTTTACCTAGTTTTTACTCAGCTTTCCTTAAGATTTAAAATTAAATAATGGGCAATGTTGTTCTTGATTTAAAAGTAGTTGACCTGTACTTCATCATGCATTGGCAAAAAAAAAGCAATTTCTATAGTACCTAAAAGGGAAAGTAGTAGCTTCAAATTTTGGCGAATTTGAGCTGATTCTGCTTGGCAGTAGTCCCCAGGCA
The DNA here is from genome assembly GCF_030144855.1 of Hypanus sabinus. Lineage (NCBI taxonomy): Eukaryota > Metazoa > Chordata > Chondrichthyes > Myliobatiformes > Dasyatidae > Hypanus > Hypanus sabinus. Next base: position 39,819,377 of record NC_082707.1, read on the forward strand.
GTAAATGAATATATTAGTACATTTCCTAGTAAATCAGTAAATATATATTGCTAGTAAATATCAGTGACTTAGTTTGCTGATTTGTTTAAATTACATTAGAATGAATGAATTTAGAAAACTGCTTGTAAATCTTTGAAGCCTGGAGATGTTTGATTTTTATAAGAAAGTTCATTCAAATTTAGAAAAATATCTAAATGTGTTTTCCAAAGGCACATTGATCACCAAACCAAAGAAGAATTAATTAGCTGGAATGATCAAAAGTTTTATGGGTGTTGAATTTTGAGTAAAGTGCTAAGGCATATGGTTTCAGGAATCTAGACTGATACTGCAGAATATTTGTCTAGATTTCAGGCTACAGGGACAAAGTAGTTTCATATCTGTCATCAAAATTACAAAGTTACAACACCTTGAAGAGTGAATATTTTAAAATCATGATATTGCTTACCCAGAAGCTCATGTTGGCCAGCAGCAAAGAGGTAATTTGTGAATGACGATTAAGATAGGACATGCATAACAATATTTTGTATGTCCTCCAATTCATGGAAAGTAGAATTAGGAATGTCTACCCAGTAGTGTGTTGAAATCGTCAAGTATAGAGGTTGCAAAAACATTGATTGCATTTTGACATCAAGTATGGTGCCAAGACCTCAAGCAGTTAGGGTAGTATCTATCATACTGCTTTGGGTAGTATCTATCATATAAATACAATGAAGGAGAGGGATACCGTCAGTTCATATCAAGAATTTAGGAGAGGGTTCAAAGACAATGGCTTTGATTTTTCTCATTTATTTGGAGGAATTTTCTGGTTCAGGGGTTCAGCTCAGGGCGAACAACCCGGACTGGTCCAAAAAAAGATTGTTACAGAAACAGCAATAAGACTTCATTGCTGCCCTAAAACGCCAGCAGTGTTAACAGGCTGCAAATTATTTCTTGCCAACTAGCAACAACAAATCACTGCTTTCTGAACACAAACACATGCAATTGATGGTATTTTAAAATTGTTAGTTCTAAACACTGTGTAGTGTCTAACTGCCACATAAATTCACGTGATTGACACTAGTTAAAAAACTGTTTAGCAACAGTTTCCTGTCCTAGTTAAATGACATAGTGTCCCAAATAAACAAAGGGAATCCTGGCTATTTTCTTGATTAGTTTCTGTTCTTTGAGAGCTGTCCCAAATAAATGGCTGCCTTGATTAACTGATGGCCTAATTAGTTGACTAAGCCAATGTATTAATAACATACTGTATATGAGGAAATCATTTTTGGATCTTGTCAAATAGTAGCAGATTGATGAAAACCTGAAGGGGTGATCTGCAAGATATGGTTGTTCAGTCACCGTTCCAATTGCTAAGTTAATAGTTAACTAAATATTCCTGCATTGTTAAGATTAAACTATGCCATTTGCATTCTTTTCCCTTTTCCTATTTCCATAATTCTGTAATGTCAGCTTTTACATGTGATAATTAGAAGTTCTTGGACACTTTACACTTTATAAAAGTCAATGTTTTTAAAAAAGGAAGAAAATTAACAAACAGCTGACCCATAATTAGTAAAATATTTAAATATGATAAATATTAGTGGATAAATTCTCTAGTTACCAATTATCCAAGAGCCTTGGTTTTTAATCTTTATGAGCAAATGTATGGAGTTACACTGACAAAGGCTGTACTGTCCATCATGTGTTTATGCTCCATAAGACCCCTCTTGTGTAAATCTAATCCACAAATATATTCCTTTCTCCCTTTATGGAATATCTCTTTCAGTGCACTTTGTTGTAGAGCATTCTTCATTTTTACCAGTCCTTAATAAAGAAGTTGCTTCTGAATATTTTGTGGATATAATATGTAGATAATGATGATGTTTGGGCACTTCATGAGTGAAAGTGTTTTATATAACTTTAACAAACTTTATTTTAAAGATCTGGATCAAATTATGCTATGTTCTTCTCTAGATTCCTTCAATCAGCTTTACTAATAGGAAGTCTGTCAGTAAACTAATTTTGTTAGCATATTCAGAATTGAATAACCAGCAGCCCAGTTGTGATTTGGAACTGAACCTTAAAGACAACATAACAAAACAAGAATATAAATTCAGATTAAATTATTGCAAAAACACAACTAAGATTAATATGTTTTGAAAATTTCAGTATAGGATTACTAAAAAGGAAATTGCTTTTAAGTGAAGCGACCTTATTAAAGGTTTCCTTGAACATAATTCCATAAAATTATGTCTAAGATAATAACCATGTGTGTTTACAATTTAATGTGCTCATAGTTGCATAGAGTGTATGGCTACAATTGTGGAAAGGAAAATAGATCATGTGCTGTTGAGTCACTTAGGATGCAAGGCCTCATAGAATAAAATAAGAAAGATGGAAATTACTATATTTTGTTCACACAACATTCTCACATTTCATATAATCATTAAGTTGTAAAAGGACTTAGTCCTATCAGAAGCCTGCTTCTCTATTCCAATTGTATCAGTCTACCTACTAATTTGTTAATTGTCCATCGATTTTGAAAATTGACTATTGTGTTTGTGCAGTTCATCTGATGTGTATTTGGCAGTAACTGTAGAGGCCAATTCTTGAATGGCATAGATGCTTAAATGGACACAGGGGAGACAGCTGTTATTCCTGTTTTCCTCTTTTGTCAGGTAGTCTCCAGGTCTGCGTGACACCTATCTTCTAAGTTGCTGTCAGCAAGTTTAACCAAGGGTGCACCTCCTGTGAGGTCTACCACGGTTTCTGCTCCCCTGTGATAAATGGCCATAGAGCAGCTGCCTAGAGAGTCTGGAGTCCTCTAGGAATATTAACATGTCCAGTCCAACAAAGTTTTCAGGTTCATGGCTCCAATACTGGTGGTCTTTGCCCTATTGAGGACTTCCAATTTTGTGATACGGCCATGCCAGCGTATTGTCCACTGATGTAACTATATCGCCATCTACTGATTTAACTCTTGGAAAAAGGTATAGTCTGTTTACTCTATGCCTCTCATAATTTTATAAGCCTCCAGCAGATCTCCTTTCAGCCTCTGTCACTTCAGATAAAACACCAGAAGTTTGTCCAACCACTCATTAGAGCACCTGGCCACATCCTGGCAAACCTTTTCTGCAGCCTCTCCAAAGCCTCAAGATTCTTTCTCTAATGGGGCAATCAGAGCTGTACTCAATACTCCAGATGCAGCCTAACTAGAGTTTTATAAAGCTGGAATATAACTTGCTAACTTTTAAACTCATTGCCTCATCTAATAAAGGCAAGCATGCCATATGCCTTCTTAACCACTTTCAGGGAGCTTTGGCCCAAAGATCCCTCTGCTCATTAATGCTGTTAAAGATCTTGCCCTTAGCGGTGTACTGTCTCTTTGCATTTGACCTACCAAGATGCAACACTTCACATTTGGCCAGGTTAAACTTCATCTGCCATTTCCCTGTCATATCTGCAAACTGATCTATATCCTGTTGTGTTTTTTTGCCAGTCTTCTGCGTGATTCACAAGACCACCAATCTTGATATCATTTGCAAACTAACCAACCCACCAATCTATATTTTCATCCAGGTCATTTGTATACATTACAAACAGCAGAGGTCCCAATGCAGATCCCTACCGATCACAGACCTCCAACCAATAAAGTCCCCTCGATCACTACCCTCTGTCTTCTGTGGGCCAGTCAGTTGTGATCCAGAAGATCCAGATGCAGTCTATGCATCTTAATCTTCTGCATGGGACATCTTAAACTTCCAGATAAGGCATTCTTATATTCTGGATGAGAGTAGTGAACACAATATTTGAAAATACAGTTTGATATGAAAACCAAAGATCCATAATCAGTGTCATCAATTTAAATAAGAGCAATCATAATGGTACGAGGGGCTTTGTGGATTAGTAAAATAGAAAATACCTTTTTAAACATTGTATTTCTATTTGTGTCTACTTCATCCTCTGGCAGCTTGTTCCAAATATTCACCACTATGTAGAAAAGCTTATTCCTTAGATCTACTTGAAAGTTATCTTAAACTTATACAACTGCTTCTAGACTACTTGGGGAAAGAAAGAGAATATGGCTCTCTATCATAACTGTGCCTTTTATCATTTTATAAACTTGGTCTCCTTGGCGTCCTAATTTCTAGTGAGAATTAACTGTGCCTGTCCAATCCCTCCATTTTAGGCAACAACCTGATGATTCTCTTCTGTACGCTCTCTGTTTTTACCATATCCTTCCTGCAGTGAGGCAATCAGAATTGTACTCAATACTCAGATGAGATCTAACCAGTGTTTGTACAGTTGCAATGTGAAGTCCTACCCCTCGTACTCTTCTTACTACCTGAAGACCCATATTCAATGATTCAGGAACGACTCCTTCCCCTCCATAATCAGATTTCAAAACAGTCCATGAACACAACCTCATTATTCCTTTTTTAAAAATTTTCACTATTTATTTTGTAATTTACAGTATATTGTGTCTGTACTGTACTGCTGATGCAGAACAAATTTAATGTAATTTAAGGCAATAGTAATAAATGTGATTCTGATTCAATACCTTGGCCTATAAAGGCAAGCATACCAAATTCCTATTTCACTACCCTATCTATCAAGGAGCTATGGACTTGTACCCCAAGGTATCCCCGTATCAATATTCTGAAGGTCCTTGTTATTTACTCTGCTTGACCTCCAAAGTGCATTACCTCATTCTGTCTCAAGTAAATTCCAACTGCTGTCACTCTTCCCAACTTTCTAGCTGATCTGTATCCTACTCTATTTAACCAACCATCATTATCTACGACTCCTACCATTTTTCTGTGATCTGAGTATTCGCAAATCATACTCGATTACACTCAAGTCATTTATGTACATTACAAACATCGAAGTTCTAATACTGATCCCTATGGCTTATCACTTGATTCAGATTATCAGTCAGAAAAGCACCATTGTCCCAGCCAATTTTGAATATGTACATCAACACGTTTCAGATCCTTTGTGCCTTAACCTTTTGAACCAGCCTACCAAGTGTGAACTTTGCAAAATGCCTTAGTAAAGTCCAAATGGACAGCATCTACTGCCCTGCTGTCATAGATTCTCCTGGTTATATTATCTAAAAAGAACTCAATAGGATTTGTGGGATATGATCTTACCTGCAAAACAAACTATGTTGACTCCTAATCAGTCCTTGCCTTTCCAAGTTAACATCAATCATGTCTCTCAGAATCTCCAACAACACCATTCCTACCACTGATGTGAGGCTAATTGGCCTATAATTTCCAGGCTTATTCTTACTGCCTTTTTTTGAATAAGGGGATAACATTTGCTATCATTTGGTCTTCTGGTAATGAAGGTGCCAAGATTTCTTAAGTTATTTCTGATATCCTATAAAAACATAAAGTGATCCATTTGATAGCAGTTTCCTCTATAAATGCTTCCTTCTTTTCCATGAACAAACCTTCAAATTCTTTGTTAACTAGGGTTCCTTAAATTTACCATTGCTGCCTCTTACAGGGAAGGGGATGCTAGTCTAAGGGACTTGGAGCCTAAAGGCATAGGCAAAACTGTTGCAGAAATTCAGTTTATGGATGATTAAAAGACAAAAATTGAAAAGCAGAGTTACTTGGGAAGATGGAAGGACTGAAGGTCTAGGAGAGATTGCAGAAATAGCAAGAGAATGAGGCCATAAAATAATTTACTTTTAAATCAAGATATTACTCAGCCTGTAGCCAGTGTACTGTAACTTAAATCAACATGATTTGGAAGATGTACAGTATTTGCAAATAAGCAGTATTTACCCAAGTGAGAATTCAGTATTAAAGATATTGAAAATACAGTATTTTAAACTGATTTTTCTTAGAAATTTCCCTACCAGTAATACTAGGCTGATGATCCTTTAACTATGTGAATTCAAGAGATTTTAACAATATTTTGTCAAACTTTTGCATCCAAATTGCTCAGCTTCTCATTTTGTTTTTAAGTACATTTCATATATAGCATTTTCCATATTTTCATATTTATAATTCGTTAGATCATTCATTTCTCTTTTTTTCTTCAAATTATGAAAGTTACACCTGAATGGCAAATTACTATATACTTTGTTTTAAGTGATTTATGACCAAGTTTCAGTTGATCAGAATCTTTTTGCCATTTTATAAATTTAAATTGGACAGTTCTTAACAATTCTGTTGTGTGTTGGTACTAAGTGAGGTACCAAACAGTTTCCTCTGTTCCCCTTCAGAGAAAAAAGATTGTGTATAGAAAGAGGTATGTTTTGGTTATACAATATTTTAAGGCAAGGAAGGTAGTGGTAGAAGAAAAGTGTTGTCGGGAATTAATGCCGATATAAACTCCATCTTTTTGTTAATGTGTACTTATGAATTTGTGCAACCCAGAGGGAACATTTGTAGATGATCATTAGAGGTAAACGGTAAAGACAAATTACTTTTCCTAAGTCTTGCAGCAAGGTACTCTTGCTGTCTAGTGGCAACTGTTGGTAATACTTTTCAAAACACTTTAACCTCTAGGTTATTGAAAACTTGTTTCTTCAACTCATTTCATTTAATTGACCATCTTGTTAAATGAGTACTTATTAGATGAGGCTAATTGCATGGTTTTAACAGTACAGAAAAAGGCCATTTGATTGATCAGATCTATATTAGTGTTTGACCTCCACATCAGTTCCTGATCTTTATTTAATATCATTTTGCCATTTATTTGCTCTTAAATTGATCCATGTAGTTTGCTTAATTTCTACCCTCTGATAGTCTCACTGTATTCTACTCATTCTTGGCACGCAGTAAACAAGTTTTAGCAGAATTCCTTTTATGGATTTATTAATGGCTACCTTTCAATCATAGTCGCAAATTGTAGCTCGCTGAATCATTGTGTTGTAGGTAGCTATACAAATTATGCTTCCTCAGAAAGTATTGTAAAAATTTAACTACACAAAGAAACATTGAGATAATGCATTTTCCTCTAAGCTAACATATCATAAATTTATTGGAAAAGTTGGATTTTTAAGGAATTTTCTGAAGTTTGAAAGATGAAATAAAAGTTATTAGGACATGATCCTTTAAAAGAAAAATGTTCATGTGATAATCTACAGGTGAGAATATTCAATATAGCATACGCTAAGTTTACTTTAAAGAAAAGATTATTAGGTAAACGCTAACATGTTTACAATCAGCAGGACAAGTGCTTCATTTCCCTTTGTACCTATAACATCTGAAACTGACCAAACAGCATGTACCTTCAATAACTGGCAGGGTAATACTGAACTGAACCTGAGAAATGGAAGAGAAAATTGAATGACACTTACTGAACAGAATACTTAGAAGAGCGACGGGCATCACCAGAAGTCCAACCAACATATCCGCTGCTGCAAGTGACATGAGGAAGTAGTTGGTGGCATTCTGGAGTTTCTTCTCGAGAGAAACTGCCAAGATAACAAGAATATTCCCACCAATAGTTGGTATGATCACTAGTAAAATTAGTAAAGCTGCCCACTGTAGTCCATCCTTCGAATAATCTTTTAAAATGTTAGAGCTGCTAAGGACGCTGGCAAGCTTAGATTCCTCTGTAATTGTCAGATAGATGATTTTGTTTGTTCCTGAATTGTTGAAGGGCTGGATTGAGGTTTCCTGCATTCTGCTGGTTGTAAACATGCTTGTAGAGTCCGCTGAGTTAGACACGCCATAACTCTCTGGTCCAGGCATCATCTTTGAATATTGGCAATTGCCCACCTGCTTCTTTTCGAATAATAGCGAGGAACAGGATGCATGTTCTGAACTGTCAGTTCATAGATCACTGGCACATTTGTGCCAGAATAACGTCTTGCTGCAGATTCTTTGTAGCTTTGTCCATGGCATCAGCCAGATGTGTACTCTTGAAGTGAATGTTAACTTCTCCATTATGTATCTCTTTGTTCAAAATTTCCATTGTATCTGTAGCCTGCTGTGACAGTTATGTAATAAATAATTGAGGAAGAAATAAAAATAATTTTTAATACACTTGTGAATAGCTAAAATTTCCTAAAAGTGAGCCTCTCCACCCTGATTCCAGCTACCAAGAATTGCTGCAAGCCTTTCACATTTACTTTTGTAGGCTACTAATTAAATTAACTATTTTGCTCTATAATTGCTCTTACCTCCCATCTGTTGTTTGTTTAAGTTAACAATCAGTTGTCTTAAGCTGCTGGTGCTTCCTTTGCTTGGTCAGGAAGTAATTTCATTTCTCTTTTTCTCTGCTTCTCCGGAGCTGTATAGCTTTGTTTTAATCCATATGCTGTATCGCTGCCAGATCACTGCTCTCGTTTCACTCCTTGTGGCTGTACTGCATCTTTCTTTGCTATTTATTAAAAATGCATCTACTTAACCTTTCCTTGTGATTATTTAATCAGGTCATAAAATTTCTATTGACATTTCAACTGTTCTTTTTGGATTTACAATATTTCTATCCAAAGTTGTCCACCACTAATGCTTATGTCTGAAGATGCATTTACAACCCCCTTTCCCTCTTCTGTTTCTGTCTCCCTTTCTCCTCTCTCTACTCACCCTCCCACCACCACCGCCTCACTTACGCCCTTAACAGTGTGTTTTTTTAAAATCTAAATATTGAGGTTCCTTTTTCATATTGCTATTGGACACAACTAATCTCCAATGATTGAATGCAGAAAACAAATGAGCATTTTTAATGTCAGTGCAGAGGCTGAAATCCAAAAGGTAATACGCTATTTAATTGCCGTCAAGAATTTATTTGTTTTTACAATTTTATTTGTAAGGTTTTCTTGTGAAAATTTTAAGTTATCTTGGTTACGTGTTCCAGAGTTAACTCTTCCTAGTCTTCAAATGCTTTATATTTTCTGTCATCTTTTATTTTTAAAGATTTGATAAATTTTAACAGAGTTCTTTGGTATTTTGTATGTAAGAAGGAAGGAATTAACTTTAGGAGAAATCATAAATTCCTGTTTATTAAAAATACATGACATTGTGCAATAATTTGAATAATTACTAACTTCATCTTGTTTCATATATATATAAAATGAAAGAAATAGTAGTTATTGATGTTTCTGGCTGTTATTTCAGTGTGTCATAGATACAACTTAAATCTACTCTTTTTGAGAAGATTCAGAATTTGAAAGTGTTTTTTGTGTTAATAATTAAAATTTCCTATCTCTTCCATGCTTCTTGAACTTGAAGTACAAAATTTAGCTAATAATATGCAAAATTAATTCTAAAATGTGCCAGCAGTTGAGGCTAACTGGACTAGCAGTCCAGAATTTTGCGAACTTTCCTTTGCATCAGCCTGCCTGTTATGAATGTTAGTAATTGTTTATTTAACATCAACAGAAAGCTGAAAGTAGCCGGCTTTAAAATGATTTGACTGTAAGTCATTTTCATACCACTTGCTGTAAACAATATATAGCCAAACATCAATAACTTGATTGAATATCATCTTAAAATTGGTGAAAGGAAAAGTTTATATTGACTTTTTCAAATACTTCATGGCTACCACTATTAAGTGCTATTTTGGTTGCTATTTCTGTGATATTAATTGTAATTTTGACATTTGCGTTTATTGTCATGTGATGTGTATGTGGAATACATTGCTCATGAAGTTGTAAGAGGCTCAGATAAAATAAATTATCTGTGCCTTAAATTCAGCATGCAGGTCATATAAATGTATTTTTCTTTTGGAGTACTTCTGGGTCTCATCATAAATCTACCTAACAGGATCTAATGTGCAGAAAGCTATGATTTGGCAGCACTTACTGAAACTGAACTTGGAGCTGACAGAAAGACTTTGAAAGCATTAGCAAGCAAAGAGAAGATTTGATTTAGGGGTCATTGAGAAGACCATAGTCATATGGTCTCCATTTGGTCTTCGTTATGAAAGATGCCAGCAGCATGCCAGAAATTCAAGAATGTCGGGGGGAAGAAGTGAGTGTAGTTGTTAATATCTAAGGAAAAGATGCTTGAGAGGCTGAAAGGTTTGAAAGTAGATTGGTCACATAGACCAAATGGACTACGTTCCAGGGTTCTGAAAGTAGTAGCTAAAGAGATTATGGAGGTATTAGCAGAGGTCTTTCAGGATTGTCTAGAGTCCGGAATGGTTCCAGAGGATTGGAAAACCACAAATGTTACTCCACTGTTTTAAGGAATGAGGCAAAAGATAGGAAGTCATAGACCATTTAGCCTGACTTCAGTGGATTGGAAGATGTTGAGTCCATTATTAAGGATGAAGTTTTGGAGTACTTGGAGGCACATGATAAAATAGGCCAAAGTCAGCATGGTTTCCTTAAGGGGACAAACCTGTTTGACAAATCTGTTGGAATTCTTAGAGGAATTAACAGGCAAGATTGTCAGACAAATGAGAGTCAATGAATGTTGTTTACTTGGATTTTCAGAAGGCCTTTGACACGGTACTACACCTGAGGCTGCTAAACAAGGTAAGAACCAATGGTATTACAGGAAAGATACTGTTATGAATTGGAGATTTGGCTGACTGCAGAAGGAAAAGATTGGGAATAAAGAGGTCTTTTCCGGTTGGCTGCAGGTGACTAGTGGTGTCCTGTTGGGACCATTACTTTTTGCGTTATATGTTAATGATCGGGATGATGAAATTGATGGTTTTGTGGCCAAGTTTACACATGATGCAAACAAAGCTAGAGGGGCAGGAATTGTTGAGGGAGGAAGAAGTTTGCAGAAAGACTTGGACAGGTTAGAAAAAAGGGAAATGGCAGATGGAATACATATAGGGAAGTGCATGATCATGCACTTTAGTTGAAGGAATAAAGGTGTGCTGTTTTCCAATTCAAAAATCAAGGGTGTAAAGGAACTTAAGTCCAAGCGCAGGATTCTCTAAACGTTTAAGTTGTTAGGTTGAGTTAATAGTAAGGAAGACAATTGCAATGTTAACATTCATTTTGAGAGGGTTAGAATATAAAAGCAAGAATTTAATGCTGAGACCTTATCAGGCATTGGTCAGACCTCATTTGCATTATTGTAAGTTGTTTGGAGCTCAATATCTTAAAAAGAGGATGTGCTGGTGTTGGAGATGGTCCAGAGGAGGCTTATGAGAATGATCCTGGGAATTAAAAGGTTGACATACTGTATGAGTAGCATGTGATGGCTCTGAGCCTGTACACATTGGAATCTCATTAGAATTTCAGGATGTATACTGTATACATTTCTCCGACATTAAATGTATCTATTGAAACATATTGAAGAATGAGGGGGGTCTTATTGAAAACTACTGAATACTGGAAGACCGAAAGAGTGGATATGGAGAGGATATTTCCAATAGTGGGAGAATGTAGGACCAGAGGGCACAGCCTCAGAATAGAAGGATGCCCCTTTAAAACAGAGATGAGGAAGAATTTCTTTCGCCAGAGGGTGGTGAATCCGTAGAGTGCATTTCTCTAGAAGGCTGTGGAGGCCAAGTTATTGGGTATATTTAACGTGGAGGTTAATAGATTCTTGATTAGTCAGTGTGTGAAAGATTACAGGGAGAAGGCAGGAGAATGGGGTTGAAAGGGACGATGGAGGAGCCATGATCAGCAGGGTGATCGATGAGCTGACTCGATGGGCTGAATGACCTAATTCAGGTCCAATGTCTTGTAATCCTAAAGTTGAAACAGATAAATTTGCAGCACTCTTAAGGTTGCAGTGAACTATAGGGTGAAGCAAAGCAAACTTTGAAATTTTTCTTCTTGTGAATTTATTCAAACCGAGAAGAATTAACCTTTTTGGTTGATGTAGTGCTGTAGGTTACCAGAAGGAAATGCAAGAGAGCAAGTTATAAACACAGTTTCTTTCTTTGTCTTTTCCCATTTCTGTTTCTTAAGTAAGCAACCTCATCACAATCTCTCACTTAGAAAGCTTTGAAACTTACTGCATCTGACCTCTCATGCTGACCCATGGGTTTTCTACTGACTCCTACTGTCCTAAGCTGAAGAGTTGGACACACTTTGTGCTTGGTCCCTCGGTTTTGATACTTTGAGCCGATGTAATGGGGCCATTGCTCTTCTGAAACACTGAACTGGGAATTTTGTTCACGAACTTTATAGGAATTAACATTAGTGTTATAACTAATTTACATCAGTCAGTTTTCAAATAAATGTATTAATTTAATTATTTAACATTGGTCAGCTCAGATATTTAGAAACTGATTCAGTCTTCTGACAGAAGATCTTCAAGGCAGTGTGTAGGCTGGGGTTTCAATTTGTACCATCACTTCTGGCCCTCTTAAGAACAGCTTTAATAGTGAATTTATGAGGCTCTTGGGAGCTACATGGCCACAGCAGGCTGCTTCAATGAGATTTATCCAATAACTTAGTAGAAGCATCAAATAAATTCTGAGCATGCTCCCCCATCTTGCCAATTTTTAGTAAATTGTTACTTTGCTAATGCCAAGCCTAAAATTTTTGACAATCCTAAATTTAATTCGGATGTTTTCACATTTCTTCCTCATAGATCAGAGTCTTTCTTTGCGCAGTCAATAGATAAACTTGTATTCTCAAGTTCTTGTAATAGATTTTTCTAGTAGCAATTCAGATTGCACCATAAATGTGGTAATTATCAAGAATTCAGGTCCTGAAATAAGCTGGTTGCAATTGATGTATTTAATAGGTTGATACGTTGATGGAAACTATATTTTAAAATGCCTCTTGATTCGCAAGTGATTTTTTTTTTAAGAAACATGTACCATTTTGCACTAATTAGGAATATTTAGCAACATGGGTATGAAATGATTATCTTGGTGGTATGGTGATAAATGCAGATTTAAAGATTTTTAATTAAGTTTTATTATGGACCATGTTTTACTTTGCTGATGTTGAATTCAAGGAAATACCATTCAAAATCATAATTTCTCAGAGTAGCAGTTCTGCATCAACAGTTTTGTTTTCAGCACAGCATTTTAGTTTTTGCTGTTCAGTTATTTACTCTCCCCCTGCCTTCACTTAGTGGGGGCTATTTTCTCACTCTGTTAATTCAATCTATTATCTTCATTCTGTTACCTCAAATAAATGCTTATAAATATTGCCCTGACCTCAATGAATTTGGATGTTTATTCATTATCAATCCGTTGTTAGTATAGAAACATAGAAAACTGGGAATATGAGTAGACCAGTTGGACCTTCATACCTGCTCTGCTTTTCAAAGCTAACCTTTATCTGAATTCATATCCCTGCTCTTCCCCCATTTTCCTTGATGCTTTTGCATGTAGAAATTTTAATCTTTTTTTCCTTTTCCTTGTCATTTTCTCCTTCAGTTCTCTGTGGTAGAGAGTTTCACAGGTTCATTGTCCTGGATTTACTGATCCATACTCTGACCCATGATTCTCCAACTTCAGCCAGAAGAAACATTCTCCTTGCATCCAATTGCTCAGTCCTGTCAGAATTTTCATTTGGATCCCCTCACATTCACTAGAATGATAGTCAACCTCTCATCATACAGCAGACCTGTCATCCTAGGAATCAGTCTGGTGCCCCTTTGCTACATCCCTTCTATGGTAGTTAAATCCTTGGGTAAGGGGACCAGAACTGCACACAGTACTGCAGGGGTGGGGTCTCACTAATGATTAAAATAGCACTACCAAGCGTGTGTGATGGCTCACTGGTAGTTATAAAGTTAAGAAATATGACTAAAAATATACTCTTTAACACCCTTTTTGGGATAAATTTCACTGTAAACAGTGAGGGGGCGAGTGATCGCAAGGCAAGTTTGGGGGATGAGCTGACAGGTGTGTCGCAGAAACGATGCAGATGGAGTGAGCTATTCGGAGATGAGAGGTTCTGAAACTCATACAGCTAGCCCTGGTGTGAGGCTGGATAGCCTGGACGCTGAGCTGATTTGAGGAGCTTGTGAGTGGCTTCGGGCTGGGTGGCAAAATCTGGGCCTGGAGTGAGTCACTGGTTGGTGTGGTCTAGACCCTGAGCCCTTTGCAGCAGCTGGGTCCTAGTGCGAGGTACAATCCACTGTTTAGACAATTCACACGGAGGCCTAGATCAGAGGCCAGAGCATATTTCACTCATTCTCTGATGTTCACTCCTCTCTCCAGGGAACTGGAGCCTTTCACTGTCTGTTGTTTTGGTCAGTTCAAACGCCGGCCCAGATAGAGTGAAAAGCCAGGGTGTCAGGATCTGAGGCGAGAGCAGATTTTGCTTACTCAACGCGATGCTCATTCCTCTCTCCATGACACTGAGACAGTGAAGACCTCCCTGGCTACTATGCTCCATGCCTGCTAATATGATGAACTGATAAGGGAGGTTTTGGGGCTGCTCCAGGGATTTGATCTGAGGACTCAGTTTTGGTTTGGAATATTGCTGTTTGCTTCAGTTGCTTGCATGATTTGTTTTTTTTCCTTTCTCCTCTTGTGCATTGAGTATTGGTTTTCTATTTTTATTTTTTTCTTTCTTTGGGTTCTTTCAGGTTTCTTGCTTTATGTCTACCTCTAAGCAAACAAGTCTCAAGTTGAATAATTTTATGCATGCTTTGATAATAAATGTGCATTGACTTTTAATGCCCCGTATGATTTTACAAAACAGCATTGCTGTTGCATTCACATCTTCTTACTTTGAAGGCTTGTGTACCATTTGCTGTCTGAACTGCTTACTGCATCTTCATGTTTGCTGATGTACAAGGACATCTGGGTCTTTGTACTATACATCAACATTTCACAACCTGACATTGTATAAGTGCTGTGCTGACTTTCTGCATTTCCTGTTGAACTGGATAACATCACAATTTATCCACTCTCATCTATTCTACCAATTATATCCTCAATAAAAGAACTGCTATAGGTTTGTCAAATGCTATTTCCCTTGCAAAAATCCACATTGATTTTGTCCTACCTTGTTGATATTTTCTGTCTTCTATCACTGACATAAGACTAATCAAAGTGGAGCCACCTCCAGTCTGCAAGAACTGTTTCATTGCTGTTCCATAATGTATAGAATTCTGGAAAATGCTAAGCAATACACGTAGTATTTTATAAGCTACTTCCTGCAGTCCTTGGGAATTTATTAATTTTTGCTGCTACTAATTACTCCAGCATTATTTTCTTAACACGGTGGATTCAGATTAATTGGAACACATCAGGACCACAACATTTTGGTTTAGTTAAGCAGCTACCCCAATTAGCCAAAATTTCTGCATAAAGTCAAAAAAAAAACAATTATCGAATATCACTGCTTTTTGAATCTACATCAGTCATTCCAAATGGATAACACAAGCACATGTAACTGCGCTACTTAAAAACTGTCCACTCTGGTTTCAAGATGGCGGCACAGTGAAAAGTCTGCAGTGAAAACTCAGCACCACAACACTGATAATTTAACATATAAGCCTATCCATTTCAACTTTTTTTAAAAATGCTCAGGTGTCAGATTTAATGACATGAACATTGAGTATTTTTTTTGAGCTGCTTCAACACCATGCTGTTGAAAGGTACTAAAAAGGCGGCCAAGATAGGCTGTACAGAGTGCTCGCCCGGATCTAAGGAGCTCGCTGCTGCTAGCTATGCTAACACATTGGACCCTGCTCTTCATCAAGTAATTCAGGAAGTTATGGAGAACATATCCAAAATGATCTACGAGAAGCTGGCTCCACTCTCTCTGACACTCCAAAACCACATATTGGAGCTTAAAAATCTTGTTACAAGAATGACTGAGGCCGAGGGCCGAGTCTCTGTGGTAGAGACTGTAACTGATCAAACCCAAAGCTGCATCCAGGCATGAGAAAAGCAAGTTCAAAGCCTGCCTGACCATATCGATGACCTTGAAAGCAGAGGTAGAAAAAAGAATATACGAATCATCGGTCCACCTGAAGGTACAGAAGGCAGCCAGCCAGTGAAGTTTTTTGAGGGCTGGCTGCCTAATTTCCTTGATTTAGAAACCAAGACTGGATGCATTAAAGTGGAAAGAGCTCATTGTACACTGGCGCCAAAACTGGGCCCAGGCCAACACCTGTCCTCATGCGGTTCTGTAATTTTGGTGATAAGACAAAGGAGCAGAAGTCAGCCATTCAGCCCATCAAGTCTGCTCCGCCATTTCAACATAAGCTGATCCAATTTTCCCTTTAGTCCCATTTCCCCACCTTCTCACCATAACCTTTGATGCCCTGACTACTCAGATACCTATCAATCTCTGCCTTAAATACACTCAATGACTTGGCCTCCTCTGCCACCTGTGGCAACAAATTCCATAGATTCACCACCCTCTGGCAAAAAAAAAATTCGCATCTCTTTTCTGAATGGGCACCCTGCAATCCTCAAGTCATGTCCTCTCATACCAGCAAATTTTCAGCCATTGGGATGAGTTGCAGTGCAATAAAGTTGCAGTGCAATCAATGCAAAAGGTACCAAATACTGAACTTAAGGTGTTATACTTAAATGCATGCAGCATAAGGAACAAGGTGGATGATCTTGTACAGTTACAGATTGGCAGGTATGATATTGTGACCATCACTGAGATGTGGCTAAAGGATGCACAGTGCTCCTTCCACAATAAGCAAGGAATGATGGAGGCTTTGAGGCGCCACAGGACTAATGCCCAGGCTTTAATATATGAAGGATCCAGGCTTATGATTTTTCAAGATTTTTTGACGGCCGTTATTCAGAAGCACAAGGAATTCGACCAGGAAAAGAAGCGGCTGAGAAAATCTGGAATCCAATTATGCTATACCCAGCGGCACTGAAAATAACCTACAACGGGACCACCAAGATATTTGATTCTCTTGGCAAAGCTAAAACTTTTGTGGACACGTTGGGCTGAAGAATGTATACAGTGTATTGTGTAGCCCTGGTTATGGATGATAACATGCCCGATAGTCGCTTTATTTTACCTTTTCATTACTTGACGACAAGATATCTTATAGGATGGGTAATGTGATTGTTTTGATTAATACAGTTTCATTATTTGTTTAAATTGGCGGTGCTGCTCCAGCCTGAAGGAGTTTAAACATGACGGTAACAAATCGGTGAATTGATAAATTATGAACTGTTTTCATTTTTGTCTATGTTAAATGCCATATTGGCAGTGGGGCAGAATATGGGGTGCTAGAAGGTTCAGATATTCCCCTTAAGTGTGGGGTAAGTCCTCTTGTTCAGCACTGTTGGTGCTTTGTTCTTGTATGTGAGTTTTTTTTATTTACTTATTGCTGCTTAGCTGATCTTAAGTTGGGTTTCTTCTCCGGAGTCACATGATTGTTACAAAGGTTTGTGACCAGTAATATATTACAACTGTGCACTTGGAACAAGCAAGAGAGAGAAAATCCTACTAAACCTGAAAAAGGTGGATTTATCCTTATTGCAGGAGACACATTTAAATGATAAAGAACATCTAAAACTGTAACTGAGTGGATTTGATCAAGTCATCTTATCCTTATTGCAGGAGACACATTTAAATGATAAAGAACATCTAAAACTGTAACTGAGTGGATTTGATCAAGTCATCTTTTAATACCAGGAGTCAGGGAGGGAGTGGGGTTGGCTATTTTAATTAGGAAGAACTTGCCTTTTAAATTATTAGACTGCATTAAAGTTAGGTATGGAAGATTTGTGATTGTTAAGGCTTCAGTATATGGAGAGGAATATGGTATTCTCAATGTGTACTGCCCTCTAGCTCATCCTCTCAAATTCCTAACAGGTGCTTTTTCCAAACTTACAATCTTTTCAATACAAAACATTATTGTGGGTGGGGATTTTAATTGTCTCATGGACCCATTGATGGACAGAGTGCCAAGTGGTCCCCCATTGCTCTCCTCACAGTCCAAACAAATCATGGGCTTATGTGGAGACTAGGACTTGTGGATATGTGGAGGTTGTTACATCCCTCAGACAAGGACTTCACATTTTTTTCTAATCCACACAAGTGTTACACCAGAATAGACTTTTTTCTAACCCCCAAAACACTCCTAGATTTAGTTGTATCCTGCACAATTGGAACTATCACTATTTCTGACTATGCAGCAGAATATTTAAATATTAAGCCCAAAGATAATTTGGCACGATCTAGACATTGGAGGCTGAATCCTTTTATCCTAAAAGATAATAAATTTATAGACTACTTCCGAACTCAAAACTTTCCTATCTATTAATTCCAAATCAGCTAGTAGCCCATTGATGCTCTGGGAAACTGCTAAGGCCTATGCAAGGGGATTAATTATGTCCTACTCTGCTAGTAAGAAGCGACAGGCTGCGGAACAGCAGCGCCTAGTGGAAGCAAGGCTTGCAGCAGCTGAAAAGGATTATATTAGTAAGCCTTCTGCAGCCAAGTTACAGAATATCACAGCCTTACGCTGTACACTAAACTCTTTACTTAAACAAGCAGCCAGAAGAAAACTGACATTTGCTAAACAATGATTGTTTGAACATGGTGAAAAACCAGGTGGGTATTTAGCTAGAAAGAAAAATGCCTCTCAGACTATTGCTTCATTTAGGGATGAGACAGGAGCCCTCACTAGTAATTCTAAAATGATTAATGTTGTGCTTAAGAATTTTTATTCTAAACTGTATCAATCTGAGCAATGTAATGATGGACAATCTAGGATGGAGTCCTTTCTCAGGAATTTAGATCTCCGAGGCATTTCTTCTGAACAAAAGTCCCTTCTCAACGCTCCGTTACCTATACATGAGATACAGGAAGCTGTGAGACAGCTCCAAAGTGGGAACGCCCCTGGTCCTAATAGACTCACTAGTGAATTCTATAAAGTACTCACAGGGTTATTATCAGAGCCTATACTAAAAATGTTCAATCACGCATTTAATTGTTGTCTCTTCCCACCATCATTGAGAAAAGCTAATATTTCCCTAATTCTTAAGAAAGGAAAGAGCCCTGAAGATTGTGCCTCCTACAGGCCTATTTCATTGTTAAATGTTGACTTTAAAATCTTACCTAAAACCTTAGTGTTGCAATCAGAAACTGTGTTACCTTTTGTCATAAAAGATTATCAAACAGGTTTTGTAAAAGGCCGTAGATCACCTAACAATATCAGAAGATTACTTAATGCGATTCAGACATGTCAGCAACAGGCAGTGGACGGCTTGGTGGTTTCTTAGACGCAGAGGCGGCCTTTGATCAGGTCAAATGGCCATATCTTTTTCACTTTAGAACCATTTGGTGTGGGCAATAATTTTATTATGTGAGTGAAGGTTCTTTATAATGACCCTTTGGCTGCGATCCTCACTAATGGTATTAGGTCGGATAATTTTAGTATTCTGAGGGGCAGCCAGCAGGTCTGCCCTTTATCACCACTACTTTTCTCACTAGTGATGGAGCCATTGGCTGAGGCTATTCAGCGAGACACCAAAATATCTACTCCAGGCATAGGACTAAAGTCACATAAAATTACATTGTATGCAGATGATGTTCTAATTTTCTTATCAAACCCTGCTATATCAGTCCACCATCTTACACAATGCATCAATTCATTTAGCGCCTTTTCAAGTTATAAAATCAACTTTACTAAATCAGAGGCTATGCCTCTGGGGAATCTGCAGCAGGTACCTGACACTTAGGGTGTTTTCCCCTTTAAGTGGTTGCAGACAGGTTTTGTTTACTTAGGCATATTTATCACACCTACGTTTGATCAATTGCTCAAAGCTAACTTTACACAGTTATTTGACAAAATCAAACGGGATCTTGAGCGATGGAGCACTCTTCCCATTGCTTGGCTTGGCAGAATATCCTTGCTCAAAATGAACATTCTTCCTCATCTGCGCTACCCAATACGAATGATTCCAGTCATTTTTACCCAACAAATACTTTAAAATAAAATAGCTGGTTTGTTTCTTTCATCTGGAACAAAAAAAATCCTGTATTAAAATGTCTAAATTACAGTTTCCCAGTAGTCTAGGGGGTCTGGATTTTCCAGACATCAAAAAATATCAATTAAGTTCCTTTTTATCTTATGTGGTTGACTGAGTTTGCAGGGACCCTTCCTCAATTTGGCTAGACATTGAAGCTTCACAAGCAAAATGACCTCTTATTAATTTGCTTTTCCTCAATAAGATGAAACTAGTTAAGGAATATTGTTGCAGTCTAATAACTATTAATACAGTTGGGGCTTGGAGGGCGGTGCGACAAAGTGAGGACAACGCAGCGAAAGTATCACCCTTCACTCCAATAACTGGCGGTCCAGATTTTCAGCCTGGCATAATGGATTCGGGATTTAAACTTTGGATTTCTAAGGGTATTTTCTGTGTAGGAGATTTGTTTGATGAAGGAAGAATTGTGTCTTTTAGTCATATAGTACAGAAATTTAACATATTCAACGAGGATCTTTTTCGTTTCTTTCAGATAAGAGATTATATACAGAAAAAAACATTGTTAACTGACTTCTCTAGTTCTGAAAAGAGGGAATACATTCCTTTGGACTTTTTGACATGTGTACAAATAGTTTTCATAAAACATGGCAACCTTTTCTGCAGTATGTAGATGTAAACCTGTCTGCTCTACGAATAAGGGCTTTTGCATAGGACGTTGTGGTGATGTCTATATTTTGATGGAAGTGTTCTGATACCTTATCTGTGAGAGGAAGAAACGTAAGTGTATCTGGAAATTGAAAGTTTTGTTATGCTAAGCAAAAAAAAATTGAATAAAAACTGTCCACTCTGTAATTAACAGCCGTTTCTGGCATCTCCAAGTCTGAATGCTTGAAACCACAGTGAGGAAGACAGTTCTGCTTATTTCTCACCAAATATCAGTGACAAGAATGACTACTTTTTGAACACAAACGCAAGTAACTGACACTATTTGAAAATTGTTCACTCTAAGCACAGTGTAGCGTTAATGGCCACACAAGTTCATGCAACTGACACTAGTTTGAAAACTGTTTGGCAGCAGTCTCCTTTTCCAATTAGGTAGCAAATATATCAAGGGAATCACAGATGTTTTCTTAACTAGTTTTGTTCTTTATGACTTGTCCCAAGTAAGTGGCTGCCCTGATTAACCAATGGCCCAATTAGCCAGAATCCACTGTATTTCCTTTGCTTCCTCACTGGAGTCTTGGTTCTTCAAACATTTCTGAATAATTCCTTCTATCTACTTATGTTTAAATTATTGTGCCTTTTTAATATTCCCCATTATGAACATTACTGCCATGGGGTATCAAAACTTGATTTTGCTAATCCCTTTTTCCTTTCTCTCCTTGCATTCTATCAACATTTTTATCTTTTTCACTTTGGATATTAACATTTTTCTGTTATATGGTATGCTTCCTGTTTTCAATGCTACATTCAGATAGCGGCTCCCAACACTTCTCCATACAGGTTGCAATACACTCAGACGTATTGTGCACATCCAGACTCCCAGGATCCTGCAAATACTCTCACTTGGATCCTTATTCCTGACCCAAGTGTCCAAAGTATTTAGTTTAAGTCATCCAGTTTCCCTTCTTCGTGTCTTACAGTGCTTGCTACCTGGAGAACAGCTCCTTAACACAGAACTAAATTTCTTCTGACTGCAGCATTTACCTTGGATGTGGTCCCCTTAGACAAAAGTGTCCACAAGCTCCCACAAATTGCAGCAGCAATATTTCTCTTGTTCTCTTATTTTTTATTTATTTAGTTAGTTTAACATTTATTAAATTTACCTCATTTATTGAGTTTATAAGCTTAATTTGGTTAACTTAACACACCCCACCATCATTTGCCACTTACATGCCTTACCTGTGATGTCATATTGTAGATTTCTGTGGTTGCAGATCTAAACTGTCAAAAGAAATGCCAGTTTGAAGTTGGTCGTTCACTATCAACCTACTTCACTGAAGCAGTCTTCCTTTCAAAAAACTACACTTTGTTTGCAAGCTTTGTTATCCAAAGAAAGTACTGGGAAGGATT
Organism: Hypanus sabinus; assembly: GCF_030144855.1. Lineage (NCBI taxonomy): Eukaryota > Metazoa > Chordata > Chondrichthyes > Myliobatiformes > Dasyatidae > Hypanus > Hypanus sabinus. The sequence goes on from NC_082707.1 coordinate 39,841,199, forward strand.
CAAAGTGCAAATAGCTCTAAATTTTGTATTTTGGTTAGTTAGAAGATTGTGTTGGATGGTAAAACTATTAGGCAATGTTCATGCACAAAAAAAAGCCATATAATTAATCATAATCTTTATCACAACTGTGCTTGTTCCCATATTCCACAAGTATTACATTTGAAGTCATTATCATTCTCTTAGGCTAAATGTTAAGTCAGTTATTCTTTCCACATCACACTGAGACTTTTTATATATATTTTGGGGATTTAGGAAAAGTTGCCAATTATCTTTCTTCCCTAATTGCCATTGATGGTGGTGAAGTCCATCTACCAAGATGGTCCCAATGGTACTATTCAGCAGAGTGTTTCAGGAGCTGAATCATCAAAATATGTTATGGACATATTCTTTAGTTGGTTTGCTTGTATAGATCTAATACCCTTGTATGGCATTTTTTGATCACTGGCCTCAGTAATTTCTCTTCTTTAATATCCCTTGGAATTGGAGAGAGCCTGCTTCCACTCTGATTTTATGTAACTAATAAGGCCTGAGAGGGAACTGTACACTTTTCAGAGATGTGATGGGATATGCCTGGCAGGCAGGTGGAATATGAAGACTTCAAACTATCTTGTATATTAGAAAGTTTATATAATCAATAAACTTAAATGATTTTAATCATCAATGATCTGCAAGTTTTAATTGTGACTATAAGAAGCATTTTATGTAGCTACATCATGAGCTGGTCTGGATACTGCTCTGCCAGTGGTCTCAAGAAACTGCAGGGAGTATTGGATCCAGCTCAGCTTATTATGGAAGCCGGTCTCCCCTCTGTGGACTCTGTCTATGTTTCTTGCTGTTTTGGTAAAGCAGCCATCACAATAAAAGACCCTACCCTGAATATCCTTTCATCTCTCTACTCCCATTGGGCAGAAGATACAAAAGCCTGAAAACATGTACCATCAGGATCAAGGACAGCTTCCATCCCACTTATTGAATGTTTCCTATTCATACAAAGATGGACTCTTTACTTCATCCACCTTATTATGGCCTTGTACCTGCAGTTAGTTGTGTTTTCTCTGAAACTGTAACACTATATTTTGCATTCTTGTATTATTATGCCTTGTATTACCTCAGTACTCAGATGTAATGATATCTGTGTGGATGGGTATGCAAGATAATTATTTCACTCCAGCTCAGTACATGTGACAATAATAAACAAATGATGTACTAGTTGTTCATCTTCAGCTGAAGTTTTTGAGATGGCTTCTGAGGAATTATTTTTTTTATATATTCAAGTATATGACATTTTTATAAAAGGAAACTGCTAGCAAAACATAAGCACTGTAAAATTATGTGCTACAGAAAGTAGTAATCTTTCTGTGGTATTTTTACTTTGATTTTTGTTAAGTTCCAATTGTATAATCCAATAGGTCTTTAAAGCTATATAGAAGGCTAAAAGCCTCATGCCAGTTTTAGTTTTTAGATCTGCAATGAAACCAGTGTAAACAAGAAAGAATCTACAAATGTTGACAATCTGAAACATAAACAAGAAATATTAGGAACACACAAGTTAGCTGACATTTATAGAGAGAACAGACAATGTTGTCTAAAAGTATGATTAGTTGTTTGCATCATTTCTTTCTTCACTTAGTCTTGTGTGTTTGAAATTAGATCTCACTCTGCATATGTCAGACTTGTGACAAATACAGAGTTCAATCTGGAATCCAGGTGTTTTACAGCACAGAAACAGGCCCTCTGGCCCGGCATATCCATTGTGCCATTTGGACAGCTTCATGGTTAGGAAAGGTTTAGAAAGATACGGGCCGGATGCAGACAGGTTCAAGAAGGCACCTTGAATGGCATGGACAAGATGGGTCAATGAACTTGTTTCCATGCTGTATAACTCTGACATTAACTGATGTGAAAACTAAAAATGTGTATCGCATCAGTGAGAAATTTTTTAAACCCAGCTAAAGCAGTAGTGTGACTTGGAATTCGTCATGGAAGCAAACCCTTTGGCCCAACTCATCCATCAAAGTGCTCATCTAAGCTAGTCCCATGTGCTCGTGTTTGACCCATATCCCCTAAACCTTTTCTATCTCTGTGTTTATGCAGATGTTGTTGTACCTGCCTCAACGACCTTCTCTGGAATTTGTTCCATCTACTCACCACCCTCTGTGTGAAGAAGTCACCCATCGGGTCCTTTTTAAATCTTTCTACTCTCAACTTCAACATGTGCTCTTTCTTGGGACAAAAGAGCTTTGAACAGTGGCCAACCCAGACATGGGAAGTTTTGAGAGGAGGGGTCTTCAATCAGGTCCACTGCCCAAGTACAAAAGGCTGCAGCAGATCACTACAGCAATAAAGAACTTTGACCAGCAGCCAGTTGTCATTTGAGATTGATTAGCAAGAGCAAATTAAAGGAAGGCAAGGGCAAGCACAGCAGCCGTTGTGTGAGTGGACAGAGTCGTGGCTTCCATGAAGAGAGGCTTCAGTTAGAGAAAGCAAAAGATAAACTCAAGCTTTTTCTTTATATCTGTTCAGTTAGGACAGTTGAATACTCTTGTGGGATGTGGGAAGGCAAGGAGACGTCCAATGTCCTTAATAATTACAACTGTGAGAAGCGCATCCAGCTGCGGCTTCTAATGATCTAAATGATCTATGTTAAGGAGTTGGAGCTGGAACTGGATGAGATTTGGATCATTCAGGAGTCTGGGGGTGATAGATAGGACACAGAGAGAGATAGTTAAACCCAAGATGAAGGACACAGGAAACTGGATGACAGGAGGGGGAAGGAGGTTAAGGAGTCAGTGCAGAGTACCCCTGTTGCAATCCTTTCTCTCCCCCCCCCCCCCAACAATAGGCATATCTCTTTAGATGACCTAACAGAGGAAAGTCAGAGTGGTCAGGTCTCTGGCACTGAGTCTGCCTCTGTGACTCAGAAGGGAAGGGGAGGTGAAGAACAGGCACGCTGTGGTGATAGGGGATTCATTAGTTCGGGGAATGGATAGGCTGTTGGCGAGAACAAGATTCCTGGATGGTACATGGCCTCCCTGATGCCAGGTTCCAGGATATCTCAGAAGGAGTCCTCCACTTTCTTAAGTGGGAAGGTGAGCAGCCAGAAGTCATGGTCCATGGGGGTACCAATGACATGAGTAGGATGAGTAACGAGGTTCTGCAGAGGGATTTCAGGGAGTTGGATGTGAAGTTAAAGAGCAGGACCTCCAGGGTTGTGATCTCAGGATTGCTACCTGTGCCATTTGCTAGTGAGGCCAGAACTAGGAAGATTATACAGTTTAATATGTGGTTAAGGAGTTGATGTAGGAGAAATGATTTGGTGTTGGATCATTGGGTTCTCTTCCAGGGAAGGTGGGACCTGTGCAGGAGGAACGGTTTGCACCTGAACTGGAGGGGGGCCAGAACTAGGTAATATTGCTGAAGATGAGGTAGCTGATTTACAGACAGAGGCAATGTGTAGTGAGGAGAGACTGTTGATAGGGCAAAATTGAAGTCTACAGGATGAGTTGCAACATAATAAGAGAAATAAAAGTGAGAAGGATGAATACAGGACTGAAGATACTGTATTTGAATGTGTACAGTATACAGAATAAGATGGATGAATTTGCAGTACAATTACTGATGGGCAGGTATGATGTTCGTAGACATCATTGAATTATGGCTGAAAGAAGACTATAGCTGGGAGGTTAATGTTTGAAGATGCACATTGTATTGAAAAGACAGGCAATAAGGCAGAGGGGGCAGCATTGCTTTGTTAGTGAAAGATCAAATCAATAGAAAGATGATGGCAGTGGAGGTCAAGTCCTTATGTGTATTCAGTGCTGAGGTTGAAAGATTCTTGGTTGATCATGGCATGAAGAGATATAGGGAGAAGACTGAGGCTGAACAGAAAATTGGATCAGCCATGACGAAATAGCGGAACAGACTCAATGGGCCAAATAGCGCAATTCTGCTCCTGTATCTTATGGTCTTATTTCTTAACCATTTAATGTCAGTATACTGATGTGCATGATTTAAATTCTACTATTAAAGTGGCATTCAACATGCAAACTATTGAAAATGGAAGTGGAAGAAAGATTGCCAATTGCTTGGCAAATCTTTATTCTACATTCCCTATATTACTGGCTTGTTTTTTTTTCCACTTAAAAACAAGAAGTGCTACCTCTGGAGCTTTCCAGCACATCTGGAGAGGCATTGTTTTTCAACCATCTGTGACAAATCTTTCTTCTTTTGAACTTGAATGAATATTTAGCCTGTTCCCTTCAGTAGTGGAATTTTCAAGTCCTGCAATGTGGGTGGTCATCGTGTCTGCTGATGTAGAATAGTGACATACTATTTTTTGAGTAAACATCTTTATATACAGAGTTAACAATCTCATTTGGGGTTCAGTTACGCACTCCCATAGCAGTTCCTCTCTGTACCATTATGTGTGCCACCAAATCAAAATGATTGGTAAAACTAATGAGATGTTTATGCATAGTTGTTAATACAGAAGTTGTTGGTTTCATGTAATGAATGATAATTTGAATTTAAAATTAATGTTATTTTACATTTAATATTTTCTTTGTTTTATAGAACACCAGAACAGTGCCCAAGTGTGGTGTCTCTTCTTTCTGAAAGTTATAACCCCCACGTGCGGTATGGTGCTGCTCTGGCTCTTGGCATTTGCTGTGCTGGAACTGGCAACAAGGTGCAATCCTATATTAGTTTACAGTTATTAGATGTTCTGTGTCCCTATTGTGTAAAATTAGAGGCAACTTTAATATTATTATTTAACCCAGTTAACTCACTGTAGGGCATAATACAGTAAATTTAACATCAGATTTAATTTTTGCAACAAAATGTTGACCCCTCTGCATGATTGTGCAGAGCAAAGTCGGAACTTTTAATCAGTTCCACTCTCAACCAGTGGGCATTCATTTGAAACCGATCTGATGTGCTTTGCTAAAGGTATTTGAAGAAATTCTTTGAATAGGAAGACCCATTGAAATAGTTGATATATCATAAGAGAATGTGGATATTCTGTCCAGAGCATTAATCATCACAGTGAGATCCACTACGTTTTACTTTTATAACTCTTTTACTCATTTAGGTTCACACACAGACTTTAAAAATCAACAACAAATTTCTTCTACTTCATTAATCATTTAGCAATTGTTGGTTGTTCTGCAGAATCCTCTACTTTGAGGAGTTCAAACACAAGCTGGGTGATCAGTTTAGGAACAAATCTGTTGTGTCTACAAGCATGACATTGATACCACTAAATGACTGATTCTTTGGATTTTCAAATTATTAATGTCTAGCTCAGAAATTCCAGAGTGTATCTAAAATCTAGCTTTTACATTCATCATTACAAATATTTCCATACTTTTGCAGGAAGCTATAAATCTTCTGGAGCCCATGACTAATGATCCAGTGAATTATGTCCGCCAAGGTGCTCTGATCGCATCTGCTCTGCTCCTCATCCAGCAAACAGAAATCACATGTCCAAAGGTAAGACTGATTACAAAATATGCCTTCAAGTCCATCGAGTCATAGAGTAATGCAATATGATATAAGGTCACTCAGCCCAATTAGTCCATGTTGCCCACAACATCCACCATGCTGATCCCAGTTGCCTGAGTGTAGTCCCATTATCCTACCATCCATGTACCCATCCAAATGCTTCTTTAATGTTGCAATTGTATCTACCTCAACCATTTCTTCAGGCATTTTATTCCAGATACTCTCTGCCCTTTGTCTAAAGAAGTTGCTTCTCAGGACTTTTTAAAATCCCTCCCTCTAATCATATACCTGTGCCCTTTAGTTCAGGATTCCACAGTCCTGGGGAGCCAACTATGAACATCCACCTTATCCATGCCACTTATGATTTTGTAAACTTTTGAGGTCACCCCTCAATCTCCTACTCTCCAAGAATCATAGAATACTACAGCGCAGAACCAGGTGCTTCGGCCATCTAGACTATGCCAAACTATTAATCTGCCTAGCCCTATTGACATGCACCGGGACCATAGCCCTTCATACCCCTCTTATCCATGTACCTATCCAAATTTTTCTTAATTACTGAAATTGAACCTGAATCACCACTTGCACTAGCTGCTCATTCCTCACTCTCACCACTCTGAGTGAAAAGGATCCCCCTCATGTTTACCTTAAACAGTTCCCCTTTCATCCTTAACCCATGACCTCCAGTTCTAGTCTCACCCAACCTTAGTGAGAAAAGCCTGTTTACAGTTGCCCTATCTATATCCCTTATAATTTTATATACTGCTATTAAATCTCCCCTCATTCTTCTACACTTTAGGGAATAAAGACCATAAGACATAGGAGCAGAATTAGACCATTTGGCCCATCGAGTCTGCTCCACCATTGAATCATGGCTGATCCTTTTCTCCCCTCCTCAGCTCCACTCCCCAGCCTTCTCCCCATTACCTTTGATGCCATGTCCAATCAAGAATCTATCAAGTTCAGCCTTAAATACCCACAACGACTGGCCTTCACAGCTGCATGTGGTAACAAATTCCACAAAATTCACCACCCTCTGTCTGACTAAAGAAATTTCTCTGCATCTCTGTTTTAAATGGACACCTGTTTGTTTTGAAGCTGTGACATCTTGTCTTGGACTCCCCTGCCAGAGGAAACATACTTTCTACATCTACTCTGTCTAGGCCTTTCAACATTTGAAAGGTTTTCAGTGAAATCCCCCCCTCTTCTAAATTCCTGCGATACAGACCCAGAGCTATAACATTCCTCATATGTTAACCCTTTCATTCCTGGAATCATCCTTGAGAACCTCCTCTGAACTCTCTCCAATGCCAGGACCTCTTTTCTTAGATGAGGAGCCCAAAACTGTTCACAGTACTCAAAGCACATGACCATGCATTTTCCAAAACTGTATTTCATTTGCCACTCTCTTGCCCACTCTCCTAAACTGTCTTAAGTCCTCTGCAGCCTACCTGTTTCTTCAACACTACCTGCCCCTCCCCCAATCTTTGTATCATCTGCAAACTTGGAAACAAAGCCATCTGTTCCATCATTTATATACAGGATAAAAAAGAAACAGTCACAAGACTGTCCCTTGTGGAACACCACTAGTCACTGGCAGTCAACCAGAATGGATCCTTTTATTCCCACTCACTGCCTCCTACCAATCAGCCAATGCTCTAACTATGCCAGTAAGTTTCCTGTAATACCATGGGTTCTTAACTTGGTAAGCAGCCTCATGTGTGGCACCTTGTCAAAGGCTTTCTGAAAATCCAAATATACAACATCCACTGCATCTCCTTTATCTGTCCTATGTGTAATCTCCTCAACGAATTCCAATAGGTTAATCAGGCAAGATTTTTCCTTAAGGAAAATATGTTGACTTCATCCTATTTTGTCCTGTGTCACCAAGTACTTCACAACCTCATCCTTAACAATTGACTCCAACAACTTCCCAACCACTGGAGTCAGGCTAACTGGTCTATAATTTCCTTGCTGCCTTCCTGCTTCCGTAAAGAGTGGGGTGACATTTGCAATTTTCTAGTCCTCTGGCACTATGCCAGAGTCCAATGATTTTTGAACGAACATTACATCTCTACCTCTACCTGGTTCAGAACCCTAGGGTGCAGTTCATTTGGTCCAGGTGACTTAAATACCCTTAGGTCTTTCAGTTTTTTTGAGCACCTTCTCCCTTGTAATAGTAACTACTCACTTGTCTTCCCTTGCACCCTTCAACATCTGGCACATTGCTAGTGTCTTCCACCATGAAGAATAATGCAAAATATCAGCTCAGTTCATCTGCCATCTCCTTGTCCCTGTTACTATTTCTCTGGTTTCATTTTCTAGACATCCTATATCTCCTCTAATCTCTCTATTACATATTTGAAAAAGCTTTTTCTGTCCACTTTGATATTGTTTGCTAGCTTGCTTTCATATTTCATCTTTTCCCTTCTCATAATTCTTTTAGTTGCTATCTGTAGGCTTTTAAACGCTTCCCAATCCTTTGATAACCCAGTAATTTTTCCTTTGTATGCCCTCTCTTATGCTTTTACGTTAGTTTTGACATTCCTTGTTAGACACGGTTGTACTATCTTGCCATTTGAGTATTTCTTTGATTTTGGAATACTTTTATCCTGCACCTTTCTCATTTTTCCCAGAAACTCTCACCATTGCTGCTCTGCTGTCATCCCTGCCAGCAGCTCCTTCCAATTTACTTTGGCCAATTCCTCTTTTGTACTACTGTAATTTCCTTTACTTCACTGAAATACTGCTATGTCAGACTTTACTTACTCCCAGTCAAATTTTAGGTTGAATTCAATCATATTGTGATTGCTGCTTTCTAAGGGTTCTTCCACCTTAAACTTCCTAATCACCTCTGGTTCATTACATAACACCCAATCCAGTATAGTTGATCCCCCTAGTAGGCTCAACTACAAACTGCTCTAAAAAGCCAACTCGTAGGCATTCTTGGGATCCATTTCCAGCCCGATTTTCTTAATCGACCTGCATGTTGAAATCTCCCATGATTATCGTAACATTGCTCTTTTGATGCACCTTTTCTATTTCCTGTTGCAATCTGTGGTCCACATCTGGGCTACTGGTAAGCCTATATATAACTGCCAGCAGAGCCCTTTTTACCCTTGCAGTTTCTTAACTCAACCTACAAGGATTCAACATCTTCCGATCCTACGTTGCGTCTTTCTACTGATATGAGCCTATTTTCTTCCAGCAGAGCCATGCCACCCCTTGTGGCGACCTTCCTATGATACAACGTATAACATCGGACATTCAGTTCCCAACTACAACCACCCTTCAGCCATGATTCAGTGATGGCCACAGCATCATATCTAACAATCTTTAAAAGTGCAACAAGTTCATCCACCTTATTTCTTATACTTCGTGCATTGATATATAATACTTTGAGTGCGGCATTTGCTACCCTATTTGATTCTGCATCTCTAATGCACTGATACTCACCCTGCTGGCTGCAATTCTGTCCTATCATCTGCCTGCCCTTCCTGACAGTCTGACCTTGATTTTTTACCATCCATCCTATCCTGAGTCCCTTCACTTTGGTTCCCACCCTCCTGCCAAATTAGTTTAAACCCTCCCCAACAGCTCTAACAAACCTGCCTGCAAGAATATTAGTTCTCTTGGGCTTGGGTGCAATCTGTCACTGTTGAACAGGTCATACCTCCCCCAAAAGAGACCCCAATGATCCACGAACCTGAAGCCCTGCCCCCTGCACCAGCTTGTCAGTCATGCATTATTTTGCCAAATCATCCTGTTTCTACCCTCACAGGCGAGTGGCACAGACACCAATCCTGCTTCTCAGCTTTCTATCTAGCTCTTTAAATTCTCTTTTCAGGACCTCCTTGCTTTTATTTCCTCTGCCATTGGTACCAATATGTACCAAAACATCTGGCTGCTCTCCTTCCATCTCCAAAATGTTCTGGACACGATCCAAGATGTCCCTGGCCCTTGCACCTGGGAGGCAAAATACCATCTGGGTGTCCCGTTCGCAACCACAGAATCTCCTGTAGTTTCTCTGACTATTGAGTCCTCTTTCACTATCACTCCCCTCTTTCCCTTCTGCACCACAGACCTATGTTCAGTGCCAGTAACCCACTCTCCGTGGCATTCCCCTGGGAGGTCATCCTCCACAACCGTATCCAAAGTGGTATACTTATTTTTGAGGAGAATGGCCACGGGCATCCTCTATGCTAACTCCCTTCTCACATTTCCATTTCTCCAGTCACCCAGCTACTTGCCTCCTGCAACCTCAGGTGACTACTTCCCTGTAACTCTGATCAATTATCTTCCTCACTCTCCCATCCAATCTGAAGCTCTTCCAGCTGCTACGCCAGATCTTCGAGGAGCTGCAGCTGGATGCACTTCATGCAGATGTAATTCCTTGGGAGGCTCTGGGTCTCCCAGGACCCCAACATCAGTCATGAAGAACACACAACAGCCATTTACTACAAGGTACAACAAGGGAAAAAATAAGGAACTTTAACAAAAGCTTACTCAGAGCCAACATCTCTTTCAAGCCGAGGCCTCCTTTAAGTCAAAGCCTGACGCTTCTACTCTCGACACTGGACTACCCCCACCCAACAATGGCTGCTTCGCTTGTCCCTTCTTTCCTTTTAAACAAGCATCGTCACCCTGCGAGAAAGCTCGTCGCTGTGTCCTGCTCTTGCTGCTGATTGGATCATCGGAATATAGTTCCAACCTGTTTAACCTTTCCCTATGATTCAGGTCCTCAAGTCCTAGCAACATCTTTGTAAATTTTCTCTGCACTCTTTCAATCTTATTAATATCTTTCCTATAGACAGGTAACCAGAACTGCATACAATACTGTAAATTTGGCCTCACCAGCATCTTATACAGTTTCATCTATGAATTTGATCTATGAAGGCCAGTGTGTCAAAAGCTCTCTTTATGACCCCCTAGCTACTTGTGATTCCACTTTCAAGGAATTACGGATATGTATTCCCAGATCTCTTTGTTCTATCGCATTCCTTGGTGCTCTACCTCTCCCTGTACCAGTCCTACCCTGGTTCGTCCTCCCAAAGTGTAACACCTCACACTTGTCTGCATTAAATTCCATCTGCCATTTTTTCCAGCCCATTTTTCTAGCTGGTCCAGATACCGCTGCAAGCTTTAATAGCCCTCTTTGCTGCCTGCTCTGCCCCCAATCTTGGTGTCATCTGCAAATTTGCTGATTTAGTTTACTATATTATCATCCAGATCATTGATGTAGATGACAAATAACAATGGACTTGGCACCATTCCCCATGGCACACCATTAGTCACAGGCCTCCAGTCAAAGGGGCCACTTCTGCAAGGCCAATGTCTAATCCAGTTTACTACCTCTTCCTGAACGCCAAGCGACTGAAACTTCTGGACCATCCTCCCATGTGGGACCTTGTCAAAGAGCACGCACAAAGCCATATTGACCATCTTTAATCAGTTCCTGTTCTTCCAAATACTTGTATATCTGGTCCCATCCAATAACTTGCCCACTAGTGATGTCAAACTCACTGGTCTATAATTTCCTGGCTTATTTTTAGAACCTTTCTTAAGCAACAGAAAATTAGCTATCCTCCAGTTCTCTGGCACCTCACCTGTTTCAAAGGATGTTATAAGCATCTGCTTGGGCCCCGCAGTTTCTGAACTGGCCTCTCACAAGGGGAGCACCTTGTCAGGCACTGGGGATTTATCCACCCTAGATTTCCTCAAGACAGCAAACACCTCCTCCACTGTAATTTGAATACAATTCAGAATCCCATTGCTGTTTGGCCTCATTTCTACAGTCTCTGTGTCCATCTGAGTAAACATAGATGCAAAAATCTATTTAAGATCTCTCCCATCTCTTTTGGCTCCATGCACAGATGACCACTGTGATCTTCTGGATCAATTTTGTCCCTTGCAATTTTTTTACTCTTAATATATTTGTAGAAGAGCTTGGGATTCTTCTTCACCTTGTCTGCTATAGCAACCTCATGTCTTTTGGCCCTCCTGATTTTCTTAAGTGTTCTCTTGTATTTCTTATATTTCTCAAGTACAGAACCTCATTTGTTCCTGCTTCCTATACCTGCTTTTTCTTAACCAGGCTCTTGACCTCTCAAAAACCAAGGTTCCATAAACCTGTTAACTTCGCCTTTTATTCTGACATGAAAATACAAACTCCATACTCTCAAAATTTCTCCTTTGAAGGCCGCTCACTTGCCAAGCACAGCTTTGCCTGAGAGCAACCTCTCCCAATCCACACTTGGCAGGTCCTTTCTGAACCATCAAAATTTAGAATCTCAGCCTGAGGACCAGTGATCATAATGGCATTACGATCATTAGATGTAAATATTCCCCTTCACAAACTCTGTCGCCTGCCTGACTCATTCCCTAATAGAAGACCTGGTATTGCATTTCCTCTAGTTGGGGCTATGCATTAAGGAACTTTTCTTGATCACATTTGACAAACTCTTTGCTATCCAGCCCTTTTACATTATGAGAGCCTCAGTGAGGTTGTGGGAAGTTGAAATCACCTACTATCACAATCTTATGGTTTTTGCAACAGTCTGCGATCTCTCTACAAATGCGCTGTTCTGTATCCCACTGACTAGTGGGTAGTCTATAATATAATCCCATTAACGTGGTCACCCCTTTCATATTCCTCAGTTCCACCCAAAGAACCTCAATAGACAAGCTCTCCAGTCTGTCCTGTCTAAGCTCTGCTGTGACATTTTCCCTGACTAGTAATGCCACCCCTTTCCCTTTAATCCCTTCATCTCTATCATGTTTAAAACAACAGAATCCCGGAGTATTGAGCTGCCAGTCCTGCAACCAAGTCCCACTAATGGCTTAGTTGAGGCCCTCCATTGGTCAGGGTCAACCGTGAATGTTGTGTCCTAGCTACTTATGTGATACGCAAGCCAGTGCAGTACGATATGGAGTACAAGCAGTTGACCGTGCAGCAGGCTCCCCCACCTACACAGCTGACGACTCCAAAGGAACGGCTGAGACCGATACAGTTTGGCAGCAGTGGCGTCACAGAAGTTGTCAGTCAGTTTTGAACTTAACATGATGTAATAATCCAATCACAAACGAGAAAATCTGCAGATGCTGGAAATCCAAGCAACATGCAAAAATGCTGGGGGAGCTCAGCAAGCCAGGCAGCATCTATGGAAAAGAGTACAGTCCTACCGAAGGGTCTCAGCCCGAAACATCAGCTCTACTCTTTTCCATAGATGCTGTCTGGCCTGCTGCACTCCCCCAGTATTTTGTGTGAGTAGCTCAGCGTAAGACTGCTTTATGGACTCCAGCTTCAGATCTTTCCTCTGGCTTTACAACCAAAGCCCTCCCCATGAGTGGGTATAGCTGCAAGGCAGCTGAGTTTGAAGATCAGAGGTTTTTTTTCTTCTAGCTGAGCTGCCAACCATTGCTGGAGAGCCCCTTCTGCCTGAAGCATCTGTTTTTAAGGTGCCTTTAGCCTGCTTTTACCCCTTCTTCTGTCAGTATAAATGGTCCACCGGGATTAGTACCTAAGCCACACAAGGCCAGGAGCTGGACTTGTTTGTCAGAGGCTATTTGAGATGCATGCCATTGGGATCATTGAATAGATAGTGAGAACTTATCTCCACTACTTCACCTTGCGATATGAACGTTAAGAAACCTACCAACAGCTATAATGTCATAATTCCACATGCTGTTCCATGCTCTAAGCTCATCTGCCTTTCCTACAATACACCTTGTATTGAAGTGTACACAACTCAGAACATGCTCAACCTTTCGACTCCTGGCTTAACAACATCTTTCCCCACTACCACTCCACTATCCACTCTGGCACTCTGATTCCCACCCCTCCAACTCCAGTTGACCCCCCCCCCCCCCCCCCCCCCAGTTCAGGTGCAAACTGTCCCTCCTGTACAGGTCCCACCTTCCCTGGAAGAAAATTCAATGATCCGAAACTCTGAAGCCCTCCCTCCTGCATCATCTCCTTAGCCATGTGTTAAACTGTATGATCTTCCGATTTCTGGCCTCAATAGCACATGGCACAGACAGCAATCTTGATATCACAACCCTGGAGATCCCGTCCTTGAACTTAGCATCCAACACCCTGAACTAACTTTGCAGGACCTCATCACCACTCCTAACCATGTAATTGGTACTGACATGGACCACGGGTTTTGGTTGCTCACCCTCCCATTTAAGAAAACTGTGAACTCAATCAGAGATGTCCCTGACCCTGACACCTGGGAGGCAACCTACCATCTGGGAATCTTTTTCTTTGGTACTGAACCCTCCTGCCTGTTCCCCTAACCATTGAATCTTCTTAACACTACAGCTCATCTCTTCTCTCCCCTTCCCTTCTGAGTCATGGAGCTGGACTCAGTGTCAAAGTCCTGATTGTGGCTTTCCTTTGCTAGGACATGCCCCCAGCAGTATCCAAAGCCAAATGCTTGTTATTGATGGGAACAGCCACAGGTGTACTTTGCACTGGCTGCCCATCCCTTTCCCCCCTCCTGACAGCACTGAACCTGTGTCCAGTACCTTGGGTGTAACTGTGTCCCAGTTTATCCTGTTGATCCCTCAGCCTCCCAAAGAATCCAGAGTTCATCCATCTCCAGCTCCAGTTCCTTAACACTGTCTGTAAGAAACTGCAGCTGGATGCATTTCTTGTAGGTATAGTTGTCAGGGACACCGGAGGTCTCCCTGCCTTCCCACATCCCGCATGAGGAGCATTCCACTACCCTGTCTGGCATCCCCACTGCTCTTAACTGCAATATGAAAGAAAAAAGGAAAGAAAATGTAAACAAAAAATCAACCCACAGCCTCTGTCTCTCCTTACCAGAGCTTCTATGAGCCAAAGCCTTATCTCACTACTCTAACACTGACCCACTCACACAATGGACAATAGGTTATACCTAATTTCTTTTTCTTGTACCTTGCCAAGTGCTAATTACACACACCTCAACATCTCTTAGTGATGTATGGCACACAGAATGTTGCATGCACAAGGAAGATTCAGCATAGCCAGCCTCACCTTATAAATCAGACTCTTTCATCCAGTTAGTATAAATCTCTTCTGCATCCTCTCCAGCTGTACACAGTACTCCAAGCACGGTCCCACCAGTGACTTGTATAACAGCAGCATAATATCCCTACTCAAAAACTTGATGCCCTTAATGATCAAGACCACTGTTAACTTGGAAATGTTCAGCAATTCCTTAACGTTGGCTTGATACAACAACTTTGACTTGGGTCTGAAGTATAGTTTGGACCTAAACGTTTTGACTAGGGTAATGTAGTTATAGCCAGTACAAACTAACCAACAAAAATTAAGTCAGTTAGCAATACTTAGACACTTTCAGATGCTCTCACCTTTGTGAATAAACATTAATGAATGTTGTGGAGTTGAGGGGCATACCCTGCCCCTTTTTTATTTCCTTGTATGAAATGTAAGCATGATTTTGCATGTTGAGGTGGCAGTGAGGAGTTGGGGAATGGCTGTTCCTGGTGTTTGGATGATGGAGGTGAGGGTGAGGAAACTTATGGTGTTAGATTTAGATTTACAGTTGGCCCTCCTTATCCATGGGTTCCGCATGTGTGGATTGGGAAAACCCGGAAGTTGAGCATTGTTCGCCTCGTGTCTCGTTCATTTGCTATTTGTTTTGTGAGTGAGAGGAAGGAGTTTAAGGCTAGTAAGGGATGGCTGGCTAGCTACGTAAAGCGCTACAGCCTCAAGAACTTAAAGATCACAGGAGAATCAGGATCGGCTGATGCCGAGGTGGCATTAGCGTTCCCAGAAGAGCTAAGATGGTTGCCTCTGTACTGAACATGTACAGACTTTTTTTCTTGTCATTATTCCCTAAGCAATACAGTATAACAACTATTTACATAACATTTACATTGTGTTAGGTATTATAAGTAATCTAGAGATGATTTAATGTATACAGGAGGATGCGCGTAGATTATATGCAAATACTATGCCATTTTATATAAGGGACTTGAGCATCTGTGTTCTTTGGTATCCGCGGGCGGTCCTGGAACCAATCCCCCGTGGATAAGGAGGGCCGACTGTATTTATTTATCTCCATTTTATCAAAACATTCAGTGAAGTGCATTATTTGAATTGATAACCAATACAGCAAAGTATGTGTTGGGGCAGCCTGTAAGTGTTGCCACACATTCTCTCGCCAACGTAGCATGCCCACAAAGTTCAGCAGAACAACAACAAAAACAAAACAGAGCAGTTGAGAACATCAAATGTTAATGTAAGAAAACATCAGTAATATTCTCTCCCCCTACCTTTTTATTCTGGCATCGTCCCACTTCCATTCCAATCCTGAACAAGAGTCTCGGCCTGAAATGTTGACTGTTTATTAATTTACATGGGTGCTGCTGACCTGCCGAGTACCTCCAGCATTTTGTGTGTATTCCCTGCCCTCATCTTTTTATTCTGGCACCTTCCACCTTTATTTTCAGTCCTGATCTGCTGTGTTTCTCCAGCATTTTGTGTGTGTTGTATCAGTACTGGAAAGCTTTTTAAAATTACCAAGAGCGGCCGAGAGAGGTCCAGACCATGTTTGGAACCTTAAGAGGCCAATACTGGGTAGACACCACTTCTGAACATCCATTATTTTTCAGTGATGTCTTTTGTGGTGGCAGGTGTCACATTGATTTTAACAGCTACAGTTTTTTAACGCATTATGTATATAAATAATACTTTTACCAATAAGCTAACTATATTAACTAGAAGATTGTCGTTATTACCAAATATATAACTTTTTGGTGGCGGTGAAAATTTCCAAATGAGAGGAATCAAATGGTTATAAAACCATGTTGGGTTGCACTTTATTATCATAAGCCAAAGGTCTGGATGTCCACACTGATAAAACATGAACATGAAGTAATTAAAATAACATAATCTTGCCAACAAAACTATATGTATCACACTAACATAATAAAAAGTCCAAAAGTATATTAAAACTTTTGTTATGACAGTAAACACTTCCAAAATAACTGATCATTTGAGAACTTTTTAAGAAAATAAATATATACCTTGTTTATTTGTGAAATAAAGCCTGCACTGGATGTGTGAAAAGCTCCTATTGTCTGCATGAGCGTCTGGAACAGAGTTCAAGTACATTAACTGCAGTTAATGTTCAATTGTGATTAAACAGTAGAAATTTTTGAAAACTTTCAGTATTTACAGAGCACTAGTGTATTCTAGAGTTCATGCTGTGAGGCAAGTGTCTGCAGACTTCTACAAATAGAAACGTGGTGTTGACCATTTACAAAAGCAAACATTGTTTGAGAAGCTGGAAAAAAAGATGCCACTGTAAATCAGCTTTCAATGGAATATAGAATTGGTGAATAGAAGATTTGTAATTTTAGAAAGAACTAAGCAGTGCTAACTTTATAAGTAATCAGTTCCTCTTAAAGCAGTATGTCTATGTAAAATTAAATATGAAACTTGAGAATTTGGGCAAGAATGGGTGAATCAGTAAAGAAATGAAGGTACATGCTATGACAGCTCTGGAAGAAGGGCGACACTTGCTGACTGCCCCGACCACATCCTCGGACTGTGTTGGTTGTTGACACAAACAATGCAATTCACTGTTTATTTTGAAGTACATGTGACAATAAGGCTATTCTTTAAACTTAAAAGGAATTGAAACCATCGATACACCAGTGAACTTTTTAAGTGAGAAGTTAGCATGGAAAGTATGTGGCACTTTCAAAGAGCAATCTGACAAGAAGTTTGTCCTTTGTGTCCAAACACACATAAATCAAAAGCTTATCAGAATCTGTCATGCTGATAGATAATACCCTACTTGTCATTACAAGGGTCTCCTTGCATCAAAAGATTCTATTGTTTTAATCAAACATTTCTCACCAAATGTAATTTTGTCATGTAACCAGTGGACCAGTGCTATTTCCTACATCAAAAGGATTGTTAATCTAAACCTTTACATGTTAGTGAGACGAACTTTTTTAATAGCAGTCTCAAATGTACTGTTGATCTTTTACAACACCATATGTTGATCAGGAGCAGAATGTGTCATGATTCTAAGCAAATAATACTGATCCTGATGAAGAACTGACCTGATTTGAATTTATAATGGTGTCATAATTGGGTGCAGGTCTGTTGGCCAAATCCTTAGTTATCAGGCTCAGATCTGGTGACCAAATTCTATTTAAAAGTGCAGTTTTAGGATGATCAACTTAAATGCATTACATCCAAGCAACACAATTAATTTCAACAGCATGAAAGATTAGTATAATCTGAGTAAGATAAACTAAAGATCTGAGTAAAGGTAAAGTATATTGTACAAAGTTGCATCCATGTAGATTTTGCCTTTCTATATTTTAATGAATCAAATAAAACAGCATTTATGAAAATATTTGGTTCCCAAGCACCAATCACTTGAGCCTTACAGCTTGGACAAGCAAGAGTCAATCCTGACTACTGGTGCATCTCCTATGTGGGGAGAATGTGTTAACTTGTGAGTTTCATGAGTACTCTGGTTTCTTCCTACATCGTACAGATTGATGGTTGGTATGTTAGGTATATTATAAATTGCTCTTAGGAATGTGGTAGAAAATGAGTGGTGCTTGCGTTTTTCCTATTCATGTGCTGCCCTGTGGTTCTTCACTAGGTTACTCAGTTCCGTCAGCTCTATGCAAAGGTTATCAACGACAAGCATGATGATGTGATGGCCAAATTTGGTGCTATCCTAGCTCAAGGCATTCTTGATGCAGGTAATGCAAATTCTACATTGAAGCTCGATATTTTACTCAAGAAAGCTAGTCTGTGGATTTCTTGCATACAGTTTCTCTTCAGTGTAACCAGATTAAATCCTTTTAATGTGTTATGATTTTCAAAGTTACCATTAATTATTAAAGTATTACATATTTTGCCCAGCGATGAGACCAGACAAACTGAGATATATTTCCTTCTTTACACCTTTCATTTCTGAACCTCTGTGTCATATTAATTCTATACCAATGGAAGTATTCTCAAACCTAAGCTATTTTGGAAATTTGTCATTATTTGTGTCCTCAATCTCGACAGCCACCTCTTTTAAAATCTTTAAATTTAGATTGTTAGATTAATAAGATTAATAGTGAATATTTTTGTTAATCTCTAATACTTCATGTCAATGATAATTTTAACTTCCTTATTATCATAAAATCTTTATTTTCCTGCTATTTCTGACATATGTGTTGTCTTAATACCTCAAGTCATTCTTTTATTGGCTGTATTTTGGATATTGGAGACTTAAGAGCTATAATGAAGTCTACTAAGTATATCCAACTATATACAGTGCGCTTAAACTCTAGCCTCTTTTTAATAAAGGTCAACTTGCCATTTACCTTAATTACCTGTATGACCTGTCTGCTAACTTCCAGTGTTTCATGCACTGGATAACTAGCTCTTCCTGGACTTAAATCCTTTGCAAAATCTCCATTTAGATAATAATCTACTTTTTGATTCCTACTGCCTTAGTGCACGACCTTACACTTCCCGACATTAAACTTTATTTGCCAAGTTGATATCCAGTCAATCAGTCTACCAATATCCCATTGCAGAATCACGATGTCCTCCTTTCCACTATGTTCATATCATTGGCAAATTTGGAAACCCCTTCCAGGTCATTAATATAAATAATAAGCAACTGAAGCTTATGCTGTATTTCCTGGAGTCCTTCACTAGTTACATCCTTCCAGTTAGAAAAGGACCCATTTAGTCCAATTCTATTTTCTACATGATAGCCAATTTTCAATCTATGCTAGCATACTTTTCTCCAATACTATGGGCTATTAATTTGGCACCAACCTCTTTTGTAGCACCTTGTCAAATGCATTTTGGAAATCTAAATACCCTGCATCTAGTTTCCCCTGTATCTACTCTCCCTGTCACATCCTCAAAGAATTAAAGCACATCTGTCAAACATAATTTGCCTATCATAAAACTACATTAACTAGGTTTGCTTACATGCAGTTTTCTT
Organism: Hypanus sabinus; assembly: GCF_030144855.1. Classification (NCBI taxonomy): domain Eukaryota; kingdom Metazoa; phylum Chordata; class Chondrichthyes; order Myliobatiformes; family Dasyatidae; genus Hypanus; species Hypanus sabinus. Next base: position 39,860,695 of record NC_082707.1, read on the forward strand.
AAATTATTATTTATTTATTCTGATTTTTGATTCCAGCATCTTGCCAATAATAAACATTAAACTAACTGACCTATATTCCTCACTTCTGCCTTGCTCCTATTAATGAACAATTTATTAAGTTTATCTCTCTTAATCGTTTAGACGCTGCCACAACCTATAGTGGTAGCCATTCTCAAAGTCAAAGAGCACTACAGCATAGATAGGCCCTTTGACAAATCTGGTCTTCTGCCTACTACCAGACATCTGCACCTGGACCATATCCCTCCAACTTTTCCCATCCATATACCTATCCAAACTTCCCTTAAATGTTGCAGCTTGCCTGTTTTAAATATTGAACTCGCATCTACCACTTCTACTAGCAGTTCTTTTCACATTTGTACCATCCTCTGAGTGAAGTTCCCCCTCAGATTCCCCTTAAACATTTCACCTTTCACACTAAACCAGCTACCTCCAGTTTTAGTCTCATTCAGCCAGAGGGGAAAATAATGACTACATGCATTCACCCTATCTATACCCCTCAAAATTTTGTATCCCTCTATAAGATCTCCCCTCATTTGCCTATGCTCCAGTGAATAAAGTCCTAATCTATTCAACTCGGGTCAAGTCCCAGAAACATCCTTATAGATTTTCTCTGCACTTTTTCAAACTTACTGATATCTTTCCCATACATAGCTGACCAGAAATGCACACAATATTCTAAATTTAGCCTCACTTACACCTTTTATTTATTTATTGAGATACAATGCAGAGTAGGCCCTTCCGGTTTTTCGAGCCACACTGCACAACAACCCCTAATTTAACCTCAGCCTAATCACGGGACAATTTACAATGATCAATTAATCTACCAACTGGTAGATCTTTGGAGAACATAGAAACTCTTTGCAGACAGTGACAGAAATTTTGCATGGGTTGCTGATACTGTAAAGCACTATGCTGCCGCGCATCCCAGCTCCTGTTCTCAGTGCCTTGATTTATGAAGGCCAATATGCCAGCAGCTCTCCTGTGACCCTTTCTACCCTTGATGCTGCTTTCAAAGAATTATGGATCTGTTTTCCCGTATCGCTTTGTTCTACCACACACCTCAGTGCTCTATTATTCACTGTGTCAATCTTGCCCTGGTTTGTCCTCCCAAGTGCAACACCTTACACTTACCTGTATTCAAGTCCATCTTCCAACTTTCAGCCCATGTTCCCAGCTGAACAACATCACACTACAAACTTTGATAACCTACTACGCTCCCAATTTTGATGGCACCTGCAAATTTACTGAGCCAGTTTGCTATACTATCTTCTAAATCATTAATATAAATGATAACAATGGTGGACACAGCATAAATTCTGAGAACTCATTGAAGCCAGAGTGATCATTCAGCCACTCAATTATCTTCAGTTAAACCATTTTTGATATGTAACTATCTCCAGTTTTTAAAAATTGTTTCTGTATACCTTAATATCCTTGTATATCACTGTTTTGAAGTTATCAATGGACCTAGCTTTCTTTGGGATGGAGGGAGGTGGGGGAAAGTTTGATTGATTTTCCTGTGTGGAAGTAATCTTCTGAAATGGTCTAATTTTAAGTTTGTGTTTCAGTTTCTAGAGCCTCTCACTGGAGGAAATAGTTCAAAAGTAACGAGTGAAGATCTGCAGATGCTGGAAATCCAAGCAACATCCACAAAGTGCTGGAGGAACTCAGCACGCAAGGCAGCATCTATGGAAAAGAGTAAACAGTTGCTGTTTTGAGCCAAGACCCTTCATTGGGACCCATGCTTGGATTTCCAACATCTGCAGATTTTCTTTTGTTTGTGATTGAAAACCATGTTTTGAATTTGTTGCACATTCTATTTCTCCTGAAGTATCTTTTTTTTCAATAATCAGGCAACAATAATGTATGTTCAATCTTCTAGAGAAGCAAGTTGCGATTAGACGATGTGTCATCTTGTTATTCCCTTAATTGAAACAACTTTATCATCTAAATCAATTATACTAGAGGTTCTGTATAAGTAATTGGACCCATATTGGCTTGAAATCAATTCATGGGTGGAATCTAATTTATATCGGAATTTGACAAACAGTATATGGACATTATAAGTTAATGCAAGGCAGTGTATTTGAATATTGAGGCTATTCACATATGATCTCAGCTGCATAGTTTGGAAATTAATATCTTGATCACTTTAAACACAGCATCTTATTAAATTAGAATCTGGCTTTAGATGAGATGCAGTTAGTCATAAAGCAATACCACACAGATATAGGCCCTTTGCCTTAATGAACACATGCAGACCATGGTGTCCACCTTCTCACTTTCTCATTCTCATTTTGCTACGTTCTGCCCATATCCCTCTCTAAATCCTGCAACTCCAGCAATTCCTTAAGGTGCTTCTTAAATTATAGCATTGTACCTGGCTCAACCACTCCTTTGGCACCTCATTTATTATATAGTTGCAGTAAAGTTGTACCAAAGTCACAATTTTATTTACAAACACTTGTGCAGTCAAAACACACCAAGGTATATAATAGAGGTGTTATCAAACTAAATTTAGTAGTGAGACACTGGATTATGTTGGAGCAAGTATCTAACAAGATTGGTCAATGAGACAGGATTTAAGAAGCACTCAAAAAGCTGTAAGAGGAAGTGGAGGAGTTGCTGAGGTGTGATAGTTTATGCCTTAGACAGTTGAATTAAAAACAACCAAAATTTTGGGTTGTGTGATGGTGTATAACACAATGTATTTTTTTCTCCCTCTATTGAAATTGAGATTCTCCAGAAAATAATTTGAAGGGTGAGATTGTAAGTTAGATACAGCAGTCAAAGCTGTTATATTTACAAGGCTTTTACTTGCTGTGCAGTTTCCAAAAATGAATGCTTCATAGGATATGCTCCTTGTTAAGGGACCTCCAAGCTTGAACAGTTTAGTAAAACAAGGTCCATTTATATACAATTAATTCCTTGTATTGCACAAATCCTTTATCATTTAAATTAATACATTTTGCTTAACTCCTAAACAGCGGGGACATTAAGTCATAATGTAAGGTTATTTAATTTCCTTTTTCTTGATAGGTGGCCGTAATATGACCATTTCACTTCAGTCACGGACAGGGCACACCCACATGCCCTCAGTTGTAGGAGTGCTGGTGTTCACTCAGTTTTGGTTCTGGTTCCCTCATTCGCATTTTCTGTCCTTGGCCTTCACTCCAACTGCAGTAATTGGACTTAACAAGGACCTCAAGGTAATTTGTGTGTTTTTTCCTTTGCCCCTTTTTTCAAGGGAATGTGGGAAACAGGAAGCTTATGAATTGGGAATGGTGAGTTTTAAGAGAAAGTGGGAATCATCACCAGTGAGACAGATGCCAATCCATAAGGATTTTGGAATAACTATCTCATGGATTATCAAGAGTTTTACTGTATGCTGCTTAAATTCACCATGCCTGTAAAACAGGAAAGGTTAATGCTTTGCATGTAAACAGGCTAACTTGCGTTTTGTATTTAAATTAGTCACAAAACTAGATGATTTGTGCATGTACTATAGTAGATAGATAGGTTATTAAAATAGATTTTAAACATGCAATGGGGTCAGGTACTCCAGTGACAGCGCTCTGTGAGCTATGATAGATGTGGGACCAATTGCAGGTCATAAAACTTGAGCAGATAAAGTGAATTCAGACTGAAGAACTCCTTTCTGATGTCCGTTACACTGTTGGTGTTTATGGCAACAGTGAAGATCCTGCATTTCTGGGCTTCTTTCATTATGTCAAAAGCTCAGTTCTCACTACTGTCAGTCATGCAAGTTCTGAATGGAGACTCAGCAATACCAACACACTCAGAGGTAGAAGGATTCTTCATTGCTGTTTCCGTAAAGTGTTGTTTTACCAGTCAGGGTTCTAAGCCCTGAGCTGAACCCTGAAATCAGGAGGGCCAGTGGACCGCTCTTATTCTAGCCTCTACCCTTTGACCTGTTTGGCATGGGTGACCCTCCCAAGAGCCAAAGCATAAAGCCCAGACTCCAGTCAAAATAGCTTTCTGGGTCACTGAGGCAAGCAAGCCTCCAAACCACAACAAAGTTGTGGTTCTCTTGGAGAAGACTGAAAATATTTTCACTACTGAAAATACCATCTTTTAGATGAAGTGTTAAGCCAGTGCACTTTTTAAATTAAATAGAAAAATGCTACACATGTTGGAAACCTACAGAAGAAAATTCTGTAACTACCCTGTAGATCAGGCCACATCTACAGCAAAAAAGATATTTCTGGCCAATAAGCTTTCATTATGTGATGAGTTCTGTGAATGGTCGTTGCCTGCTCTCCACATATGCTACCTTATCTTCTTAGTACTTACAGAATTTTCTAAGTTGCATCTGCAGTTTTCTTAATTGGATGTAAAATATCTTGCAACTGAAGAAGAGCTAGATAATTGTTGTATTCTGTCCAGTGTTTCTTCCCGATACTTGTATTATAATTATGATGACACTGTAAATGTGTTCCATTGATTGTGAAATGCCCTAGGAACACCAAAATTGTACAGGTGTCCCGTTTTCGCTAACCAAAGCGGATTAAAAAAGACACCAGCTTTATATGTGTGTTTACCCCGAGAAAGACTACAATGACCGTGAAACCTTGTGCAGGCAGTTGTTAGCACATGTGTGTACGTGCCAATTTTTTTTCCTCCAAGTCGATTTTGGCTCGCTGTCTTCCCGATTTTGATAAGTGAAACTACACCATACATACAATATTTCTACTTTATTGAGGGTGTATATTTATCATATAATTCATGCTTTTACTATATGTTAGTGTTACTTTAGGTTTTATGTGTTAGTTGCTTTGATTTGGTAGGTTATTTTTTTGGGTCTGGGAATGCTCAAATATTTTTCCCACATAAATTAATGGTAATTGCTTCTTCACTTTACAACATTTCAGTTTACAAACGGTTTCATAGGAATGCTCTACCTGCAGATTGGCGGGGGGAGAGACCTGTATATAAATGCAGAAATTTCCTTCCCATTTCTAAATAAATTGAATTGCACAAAATTTTCTGAAGTGTATTTTGTTGACCTTGTTTTTCTTCAGCTTGCTGTATAACTTTTGAACACTACTTGTATGGTATGCTTTGTTCACAGATGCCTAAAGTCCAGTACCGATCAAACTGCAAGCCATCCACATTTGCTTACCCAGCCCCATTGGAGGTTCCCAAAGAGAAAGAAAAGGAGAAGGTCTTATTTCATAGGCTATTTCCATACATAAATGATAAATCACAAATGCAGTGCAAAGTTCAGAGGGATAGAATAGTCTCAACTGTGAATGTTTTCTCTTTTTTGGTTCTCTTATAAAATATTCAAATTATTTTTATGAAATTGTATCTTAAGTTTCATCCACTTAGTTTAATTCACGATTTAAATTTTGAAATTGTTAAAAATGCAAGTTAAAATATTGAGTATTACTAAAACAGCAATATCATACAGTCACATAAGCTTGTTTCTTCTTTTGATGAAGTAGAAAATTCAGGTATTTTTGGTGATTGCACTTTCTATAGCTGTTGCTGCTGTTGTGTATTTTGAACTTGAACTCATCTTTATTAAGCATAAAACACAGAAAATATAGACCAGTGCAGTGCAGTACAGACCACTTAACCTACTCCAAGACCAATTTAAACCTTCACTTCCACATAGCTCTTCATTTCTCTTTCATCCATATGCCTACCTAAGTCTTCTGGATCTCCTTAATGTATCGGCCTCTACAACCTACCACCTCTCCTGGCTGTGTATTCCATGCCTATAAAAAAAAAACTACATCTGTGCATCTGACACATTAAAGCTATGCCCCTTGTATTATCTATTTCTTCCCTGAGAAAGTGTCTCTTGCTGTCCTCTCAATCTCTGACTTTTATCTTTATTTACACCTCTATCTAGTCCTTTCGTCCTCCTCTCCAAAGAAAAATTCTCTAACCTGCTCTCTAATCTAGGTAGAATCCTAGTAAATCTTCACTTGCACTCTCCATAAAGCTTCTACAGCCTTACTATAATAAGGCAACTAGAATTGAACACAGTACTCCAAGTGTGGTCTAACTAGAGTTTTGTGGAGCTGCATTCGTGAACTCAGTCCCCTTAATGATGAAGGTTTGCACATCCTTAACCACCCTATCAACTTGTGTTACATCTTCGAGGGATTTATGTCCCTCCACACTTTGAAGAATCCTGCCAATAGCCCTATATTCTGCCTTCAAGTTCAACCTTCCAAGTGAATCACTTCACACTTTTCCGAATAGAACTTGATCTGCCATTTCCCAGCCCAGCTCTGCATCCTGTTAATGTCCCATTGTAATCTATGACAACCTTCTACATCATCCATAACACCAATTTTGTGGTATCTGCAAATGTGCTAACACACCTTTCTATTTGTTCATCTAAGTCATTTATAAAAATCACTAAGAGTAGAGATGCCAAAATAGATCCGTGTGGAACGCCACTAGTCACTGACCTCCAGACAGAATAGTCTCCATCTAATAACACCTTCTGCCTTCTGTTGAATCCACACAGTCAAGATTACCTGGATCCCATGCCTCCTGACTTTCTGAATGAGCCTACCACTTGGAGCCTTCAAGCGCCTTACTAAAACCTATATACAGCACCATATCCACTCCCTGCTTTCATCAATTTGTTTTGTCACTTCCTCAAAGTATTTAATCAGGCTCATGAAGAACAATCTGCCACTCACAAAACCAGGTTGACTATCCCTAATTCTCCTGTCTCTAGGATTCCTCTCCAGTAGCTTGTCCACTCACTGATCTATAATTCCTAGGGTTATCCCTATTGTCTTTCTTTAAACATGATAAACTTTTTAATTTCTCTACATTGTGACTCTTGGCTTGAAGTATAGATATGCAATCTGTTAAATCCGCAGGTATCAACAGCTGTTTTGTCAATCACTGCCAAAGCAAAAAAGAAAGAGAAAGAAAAAGAGAAGGGAAAAGAAAAAGATGAGGAAAAAATGGAAGTTGTAAGTATGAAGTGAACAGAGATTTGAATTATTTGTATTAAAGTATCTTGTAGTCAGGAAACTGCTGAGAAAAAGAGAAAGAATATAATTTTCTTGCTTACACTTTGCAAATTTCAGAACATAACATTTAAACATCTATTGAAGAATAAATTTAATACTTGAAAGTGCTTTATATGGTAACTTTATTAATTTAGATTAGGAATGCTCATATAAATGTATACTTATGTTAATTAAAGTTGTTACTCTTCAGGAAGAAACGGAGAAGAAAGATGAAGACAAAGAAAAAGAAAAGAAGAAAGAACCAGAGCCAAGCTGTCATCTGTTGGAGAATCCAGCTCGAGTAATGCCTGCACAACTCAAAGTCTTGGCAATGCCAGAAGGTTGCAGATACCAGCCCTTTAAACCTGTGAGTATTGCGTTCAAAACATTTAACTTAACCAGTTGTACATTTAAAGTAATAGAATGTAAGACATAGGAGAAGAATTAGGCCATTCAGCCCATCGAGTTCTTATCTGCCATTCCATCATGGCTGATCCCAGATCCCACTCAACCCCATACATCTGCCTTCTCACCATATTCTTTGATGCCCTGACCGATCAGGAAACAATCAACTTCCACCTTAAGTATACCCATGGACTTGGGCTCCACCGCAGTCTGTGACAGAGCATTCCACAGATTCACTGTCCTGGCTAAAAAAAATTCCTCCTTACCCCTGTTTTTAAAGGTTGCTCCTCAATTTTGAGACTGTGACCTCTAGTTCTGGATGCACCCACCAGAGAAAGCATCCTCTCCATATCCACCCTATCTAGTCATTTCAACATCCAATAGGTTTTAATGTGATCTCCACACATTCTTCTAATCTCCAATGAGTACAGGTCCAAAGCTGCTAAATGCTCCTTGTATGTTAACTCCTTAATTCCCGGAATCATCCTTCTGAACCTCCTCTGGATTCTCCAATAACAACATGTCCTTTCTGAGAGTGACATTTGCAATTTTCCAGTCCTCCAGGACCATGTCAGAATCAGTGAAGGATACTTGCTTGAAGGATCTTGACCAATGCATCCATTATCTCTTCAGCAACCTCGCTCAGGTTGGGATGTAGTTCATCTGGTCCAGGTGATTTAACCACCTTAAGACCATCGAGTTTGCCTAGCACATTTTCGTTTGTAATAACAATGGTGCTCACTCCTGCTCCCTAACACTCATGGACCTCTGGCACGCTGTTAGTGTTTTCCACAATGAAGACAGATGCTAGGTACCCATTAAGTTCATCTGCCATTTCTTTGTCCCCCACTACTACTACCTCACCAGCATTATCTTCTGGTGGTCCAATATCAACTCTCAACTCCCTTTTACTCTTATAATTAAAAAATAATCTCTTTTAGCTTTTAGTATTCTGCTTTATATGATTGGCTAGTTTGCCCTCATATTTAACCTTTTCCCTTCTTATAGCTTTTTTAGTTGCCTTTTGTTGAATTTTAAAAGCTTCCCAATCATCCAACTTCCTACTCACTTTTGCTACCTTATATGCCCTTTCTTTGGCTTTTATGCAGTCAACTTCCTTTGTCAGCCATGGCTGCCTACCCCTGCCATTTGAGAAATATTTCTTCTGTGGGACATATCCATCCTCTGCTTTGTGAACTATTCCCAAAAACTACAGCCATTACTGCTCTGCCGTCATCCCTGCCAGTACCCTCCTCCAGTCCACCTGAGCAAGCTCCTCTTTCATGCCCCTGTAATTCCCTTTATTCCATTGCAATACTGATACTGTAACTTGTTTTTCTCCCTCTCAAATTGCAGTATCATATTTTGATCACTGCCTCCTCAGGGTTCCTTTACATTAAGCTCCCTAGTAAGTTCTGGGTTATTACACAACACCCAATCTAAGATAGCCTTTTCCCAAGTAGGCTTAAGCACAAGCTACCCTAAAAAGCCACCTGAACAAATACCCTTTCTTGCGTCCCAACACCAACCTGATTTTCAAATCCCCTTGCATATCGAAGTCCCCCATTACAATTGTGTCATTAGCCTTACTGTATGCTTTTTCCAGTTCCCTTTGCAATCTCAATCCCACATCTTGGCAATGATTTGGAGGTCTATATCTGATTTCCATAATATTTTTTAACCCTTGCAGTTTCTTAACTCCACCCACAAAGATTCGACATTCTCTGACCCTGTCATCACTTTCTAAAGATGTAATTCCATCTCTTACCAAAAAAGCCACGCCACCACCTATGCCTTCCTCCCTGTCCTTTTGATACAAAGTTTATTCTTTGACATTAAGCTCCATCTGTGGCTTCTTTTTAGCCACAGCTCAGTGATGCCCACAATGTCATCCGACCAATCTCTAATTACGCCACGAGTTCGTCCACCTCATTCCAAATGCTACACGCATTTAAATACAGCACCTTCAGTCCTGCATTCTTAGCCCTTTTGCATTTTGTCCCTGTGGTATAATTTAACTCTTAATGCTCTGTATTTGTACCCAATCATCGGCTTGTCCTTCCTTACATTCATGTTACACTCATCATCTACTTGTAAACCTGCTGGCTCATTATTAACTCTATCATGCTGGTTCCCACCTCCTTGCCATAATAGTTTAAACCATTCCTTACAGTTCTAGTAAATCTGCCGCAAGAATATTGGTCTCCCTCAGATTCAAGTTAACCCGTCCCTTTTGTACAGATCTCACCTGCCTCAGAAGAGGTCCCAATTATCCAGAAAACTGAATCCCTGTCCCCTGCTCCAATTCTTGAGCCGCATATTTATCTGCCACCTCATTCTAATCCTATCCTCACTGTCACTGTGCACTGGCAGAAACGCCGAGATTACTACCCTTGAGGTCCTGCTTCTCAACTTCCCTCCTAACTCCCTGTATTCTGTTTTCAGGACCTCCTCCCTTTTTCTACTCATGTCATTGATACCAATATGTTCCACAACTTCTAGTTGCTCACCTTTCCTTTTCAGGATATTGTGGATGTGTTCAGAAACGTCGCGGATCCTGGCACCTGGGAGGCAAACTACCATCTGTGTTTCCTTTTCGCACCCCCTTCCAACAGTACTTAAAATGGAGTACTTTTTGTTGAGAGGGACGGCCGGAGTGCTGCTCTCCACTGTCTGAAGTTCTCCCTTCCCTCTCCTGACTGTCACCCATTTATCTATCTTCTTTAGCCTTGGAGTGACTCCCTCCTTATAGCTCTTGTCTATCACTTTCCCTAACAAGCCTAAAGTCATTGAGCATGTAGGCGTACCCCCTATTCTTTCAAGATTTAAATAAGAAATGAGGAATGAACCTACCTACTTGCCTTGCCTCTGCCTGATCTCGCCAGAGCCCTGTTGAGCAAAAGCCTTAACTCTGCCTCAGATTACTCCTACACTGCTAGGCAGTACCTCCCTTTTATAAAGACTTGGGTTTTTAAAGCTTTTTGCCAGACCTACGCAGGAATGCTTCTGTTGCTTTTGCAAAGTACACCAATCACTCACTCTCATCAAAAGGCTTCCTGCTTTTTAAAGCTCTTCGGCAGACCTGCACAGGAATGCTTCTGTTGTGCCCGCGCTGTACTCCAATCAATAATTTCAATATATGGCTTAATAATTGATTCAGCATGATTATGCTTTTTACTATAGTAATGTAGGTCAAAAGGGCAAAATAAAACTTTTTATTTACAACATTTATTGGTTAAGTATTAGCTTAGCTTGGATCATGGCTAGAAAGATGTGTTTTATGGAAGAACACAGTGATTCCAGCACTTCAGACCTTATCCAACAGGCACAAGATACTTGCTATTTGCCCTCCTTTTCACAATTTGGGTCTGAGTTCCTGTTCTCCCTTTTAACTCACTGGGACCCGGTTCTGGCACTTCCATTCAAATCCCTGGTGCCTGGCTTTCCATGCTCCCTTGAAATGTACCAGATTCAGTGGACAATTGTATTATAGGCTGACATCTATTTTAAAAAATGTGTTGCAGTATTAATGGTAATATTATTCAATGCTCTCAAATCTGCCACTCTGGCCCCAATAATGTCCAGAATGTGCTGATTTAAAGGAGTTCTACTGTATATTCATTCAGATTAATTTCTTGTTTGAAATTCTACAAAATTACTAAGTGTTTTTCTTTACATAAATTCATCTGTTTTGTGATGGTGTGGTTGAAATTTTGTTGTTGCAGCTATCAATTGGTGGGATTATTATTCTGAAGGACACCAGTGAAGAGGTAGAGGAGCTTGTGGAACCTGTTCCTGCTCATGGTCCGAAGATTGAGGAAGAGGAGGAGGAGCCTGAACCCCCTGAGCCATTTGAATATGTTGATGATTAAACCAAGTAAGTCTTGCAACTTGTCGATCCCTCTTGTGCTCTGTTTCATCAGTAACAAGAGTAATACTTGCACTTGTGTAATAAATTCTTGTAGCAAAATGTCCCAGGAGACTTGTAAATTAAAATAATATCATTAACACCAAGCCACAGAAGGAGATATTGGGACAGATGACCACAAGCGCATTCAAAGAAATGAAGTTTTAAGAAACACCTTAAAGAAGAAAAAAAATAGTACTTAGAATTTAACAGTGCAAATGAAATTGGAAATGTGCAAAGTGTCAGAATTTGAGTGCAAATATCTTGACAAAACAGGAGCCAGTTGCAGAGATTAAGAGCGACTGGACCATAAGAGATTTGAAAAAATGTTTCTGCATTAAGCAATTAGTACAAATCAGAAAGCATGAGCTACTAGCTAGAAATGAGTTATTGCATTTAGATTTTTTTGTTATGAAAATCTTGATTCATATTTGGATGCAAGTATACTGGTCAACAACCGTATGGTTAATTTTCATATGCAGGTTGTTAGGCTATATGAGATTCAGAGAGCATTATCTGACGTTCCTAAAGTTTAAAAAAAAACATTAACAATAATTAATCTAAAGAGAATGAAAGTTTTAAATAGGAGGTTAGTTATAGATTCACTGGGTGTTTTTCCTAAGGTTCAGTGGCTTTCCTGTACTTCTGGAGTCTAGGCACAAGTAATAGCTGTTTGATTATGTCTGGAGGAAGTGGTAAAATTATTAGAAATGCAGGAGCATGCCCGAACTGATTTTTGGTATTCAACTATCATGGCACCTGGACATCAGTTCATTGGTAATATCACTCAGCTTTTATCAGGCCTCTTACTTCAAATCTAAGTTCTTCTTGCACAATTAGTAAATGGCAGATATTCTTAAAGCAAATTGATGAGAAATTCATGTGAGCTTTGTTTTTCCAAATCTCCCTATTTAACTAGTGGTTCTACATCACATGTATTGTCTGCACGCTCCCTATTATGGGAACCAAAATATGAGCTAGATGCAACTTCTTTTATTTGGGTGGATTTAAATAAATGGTTTTCAGATTTAAATGAGTGAGAATGAAATGTTCAAACTAAGTAAAACATTTTTGCCAACAGGTGTCACTGAAAGGCTCATTCTGTTTTCTTTTGTTCCTTCACAGACTGTCCACAGAAATCTGGGGATATTTACACCATTTTCAACATTTTAATTTTATTGGGGGTACCTGTTTAAGGTGATCACACCATGCTTCTACAGAAAGGAGGGCTATTTCATATCTGGATTGATAACTTTCAGAACAACTGCAAGAGATTAATTATACATTGTAAAACTTGGTAATGTTGAAGAAATCAATAAACCACTTTCATGTATAAAAACATTGTTTTTTATTCAAATGCACTGTTTCTGTGCATTGGAGCCATTGTAGCAGGGTTATGATGCAAGCAGTCAGAATACTTTCCACTGAGTCTTTGATGACAACCAATCTCAAACTTATAATGAATTCGAACTACTAGTGTGCTTTCTTTGTGACTGCATCAATGTGATGGTCCCAGGACAGATTGTCAGAGAATTTGTAACCCTGAAATTGAAGCTGCTCACCCTTTCCTCCACTGACACTTTAATGAGAATGGTGCACGTTCTCTTGACTTCCCTTCCTAAAGTCGCAATCAATTCCTTGGTTTTGCCGACACTGAGCGCAAGGTTATTGCAGCACCACTCAACCAGCTGATCTACTTTGCTCCTGCATGCTTCTTTGTCACCATTTAAGAGTTTTCCAATACCAAAGGTGTCATCTGCGAATTTATACAAATGTTGAATTTGAGCTGTACTTTGCCATACAGTCATGAGTGTAGAGAGAGTAGAGTAGCGTGCTAAGAATGCAGAAGCACCATTTATAAATTCACCTTTGTTGATAGTCAGCAAGAAGATATTATCACTGATCGATACTGACTGTGGTCTCCAGACAAAGTTGTGGATCCATTTGCAGTGTAAGGTACAGAGACCCTGGTGTAGAAGACTAGTGATTAATATCGAGGAGATGATGGTATTGAATGCCAGTCTTAAATCAAGAAACAGTAGGCTGACATTTTTTCCTGTTGTGTAGGTGCTCAAGGCAGAGTGGGAGAGCCAGTGAGACTCCATCCACTGTAGACCTGTTGTAGCAGGGGGTGAAATACAACCTGTCCAGGTCATTGTTCAGGCAGCAGTTAATTCTAGCCCTAACCAATCTTTTGAAATGCTTAATCACAGTGGATGCGAGAGCTACCAGTTGGTAGTCATTGCAGCAGCTCACCTGCTTTTGGACACTGGTATGATTACTGCCCTTTTCAAATGGTTGGGAGTCTCAAACTGCAGGAGTGAGAGGTTGAAGTGAGAAAAGACTTTAGAAGTTAATCATTTTAAACTAGAGAAACCCATACAATGTTGAATCGAAAGTTTAAAAAAGTGGATTTTGTTTTCTTTATTATAGTTTAATTTTTCTTTATTGCTGTTCATTTATTTTGATGAAATTAAAATTTAAACAAATTAGATAATATGACAATTTTTGGATAAGTTGAGAAATAGCCCTCATAGGAACCAAGTTTCTTTGTTTTAGCTAAGATAGCTGTGGAAGTGCTACATTTGTCTCCCAACAATTAAGATTCTATTTTTGACTTCATTCCAGTGACCCATACTGTTAAGTATTTGTATGTGGATTAGAATATTTCCAATTGAGCTTTGATTTTCATCCTGCAGAGATTATTCTGTCATTCTCTAGGCTTATGTGAAAAATAGCAATTTAATCTAATTATTCCAGCGCTGCCAGTGCCTACAGGACATTCAAGGGATGTGGATAGGAAAACTAGAAGAAAATAATTTTTTAAAAGCATGCTGTGAGCGGTAGTAAGTTTTTCAAACTGTATCAAAATACATGCTAAGAATTTAGAGAATTCAGAGGCATAGTGGATATATAAATATAGCCATGATTTGTGAATGGCAGAACAAAGGTCAGAATTTGTATTCCACTCAGTTACTTTGTTCATACCAATAGTTCTGGTTTTATGTTTGCATCATTCACTTCATTTTTATACTTTTTTACTGTGCCACTATTTTTTCTATTTGTCCTTTTTCATTAGTTTTTTGCCACTCGACATTTTTATTTCCCTTAGTAGTTTTTTCATGACTTTTTTCTCATTCAGCATTCTTACTCATTAGAGGAAATAAGTACATTAAATTATAAAGGAAAACAGCAAATGTTGGAAAATCTGAGGTAGAAACAGAAAATGCTGGAGATAGCAGGTCAGGTGGCATTTACAAAGAGAAAAACAAAGTTAATGTTTCAGGTTGATGCCCTTACTCGAAAAAGGCAATGCTATTACCTTAAATCATTCTTTGATTTTTTTTTTACAGTGCTTGTCTTGAGTCACTCTTCAATATAACATTGTCATGGTGTGCACCTAAACACCTTATGAAATAATCTATATAAGATTTGTCAAAGATCCTTTATACAAAAAATTAATATTGCATGAGTGAAGTTCAAAATTAGTATTAAAGCCATAATTTCATCTTTAAATTAATTGCTTCATGTGATAAACAGCTATAAAATATGAAGATAAACATTTTGTGGGGGAAATGTATTTTGGTAAGCTTATGCTAGTTCTCATTAATAGAGCTGAAAGAGATCAGGTTTTGTTTGGCAAAGCACTTCAGTTTATAATTTGGAGCCAGCACAAGAATGATGCCCTTTATTAAACTAATGTTACCTCATACACCAAGCTCCCAGTAAGTAGTTCAATTATCGCAGTGGCAAACAAAGCAGAAATGATCTTGATGATCCACTCTGGAATGAATTTGATAAGTAAAGAATACTGTTGCCATCGTAATGTTGCTGTTCTCATGCCTGCTAGGAAAGTTGACGAGGGTAAAGCAGTGGATGTTAACTATATGGACTTCAGAAGGCCTTTGACAAGGTGCCACACGGAAGGTTAGTTAGGAAGGTTCAATTGTTAGGTATCAATATTGAAGTAGTAAAATGGATTCAACAGTGGCTGGATGGGAGATGCCAGAGAGTAGTGGTGGATAACTGTTTGTCAGGTTGGAGGCCGGTGACTAGTGGTGTGCCTCATGGATCTGTACTGGGATCAATGTTCCTTGTCATTTACATTAATGATCTGGATGATAGGGTGGTAAATTGGATCAGTAATTATGCAGGTGATACTAAGGTATGTGGCGTTGTGGATAATGAAGTAGGTTTTCAAAGCTTGCAGAGAGATTTAGGCCAGTTAGAAGAGTGGGCTGAACGATGGCAGATGGACTTTAATGCTGATAAGTGTGAGGTGCTGCATTTTGGTAGGACTAATCCAAATAGGACATACATGGTAAATGTTAGGGCATTAAAGGATGCAGTAGAACAGAGTGATCTAGGAATAATAGTGCATAGTTCCCTGAAGGTGGAATCTCATGTGGATAGGGTGGTGGTGAAAGCTTTTGGTATGCTGGCCTTTATAAATCAGAGCATTGAGTATAGGAGTTGCGATGTAATGTTAAAATTGTACAAGGCATTGGTAAGGCCGAATTTGGAGTATTGTGTACAGTTCTGGTCACCAAATTATAGGAAAGATGTCAACAAAATAGAGTGCAGAGGAGATTTACTAGAATGTTACCTGGGTTTCAGCACCTAAGTTACAGAGAAAGGTTGAACAAGTTAGGTCTTTTCTCTTTGGAGCATAGAAGATTGAGGGGGGACTTGATAGAGGTATTTAAAATTATGAGGGGGATAGATCGAGTTGACGTAGATAGGCTTTTTCCATTGAGAGTAGGAGAGATTCAAACAAGAGGACATGAGTTGAGAGTTATGGGACAAAAGTTTAGGGGTAACATGAGGGGGAACTTCTTTACTCAGAGAGTAGTAGCTGTATGGAACGAGCTTCCAGTAGAAGTGGTAGAGGCAAGTTCGATTTTGTCATTTAAAAAAAGTTGGATAGGTATATGGACAGGAAAGGAATGGAGGGTTATGGGCTGAGTGCAGGTAGGTGGGACTGGGTAAGAGTAAGTGTTCGGCATGGACTAGAAGGGCCGAGATGTTCTTTTTCCTTGCTGTATTTGTTATATGGTTAATATGAAAAACTAGGAAATTTCTACAGATATACCATAGCATTCTACCTGGTTGCATCACTGCCTAGTATGGAGTGTGGAGACTTAAATGTACAGGATCAAGAGAGGCTGCAGATGATAGTAGACTCAATCATCTCCATCATGGGTACAAAGCTCCCCACCGTCAAGGACACCTTCAAAAGGCAGTGTCTCAAGAAGATGGCATCAATCATTGATGAATGTCACCATCCAGTACATGCCCTCATCTCAAATTTACTATGAAGAAGTACAGGAGTCCGAACACCCATGGTCAATGTTTTAGGAACAGCTTCTTCTCCTTTGCCATCAGATTTGTGAATGGTTCATGAACACTAACTCACTACTGCTCTTTTGTACTATTTAATTATTGTAAATTGTAGTCATTTTTGTCTTCCATTGTACAGCTGCCACAAAACAAATTTCATGGCATAAGTCAATGGTAATAGATCTGATAAGCAATTTTCACTCTGCTGTATTCCTAAACTATAGTCTGCCTATTTAAAAAATCATGGGGTAATTAGATTTATTTTAAGAGATCACTAAGTGTGAAATTTTGTTTGCAAAGCACTTCAGGAGCCTGGTGTCAGCCATGCAAATGATGTTGGGTCCATTTGAGCCAACTGACTGTATTCAGGGTGCCACTACTGGGACCCTTGTCAGGAAATGGCTGCTATTGATAAAGATCATAAGCAGAAGGACCTGGCCACCCATCAGTCATTGAGATCTACAACTTCAATACCATTGTTTATATCCTAATTTTAAATACATTGATTCCTTTAATAGCTATTGCTGTTTCTCTTAGTGTATTTGGAAGATTTTGTGGGGATGATGGTACCAGTGCCTCTGCAGTGTTGCATGTAGGCAGCCCATGTCTCAAGCACAGAGGAGGAAAGAGATCATTGTTATCCAGTAGATCAGAGCTTTTTGTTGAGATCTTGATCTTTGAACACTCTTCAATCAAAAGCTAAGCTGGTGCACTAAAAGTGGTGAATTTCATCCATTTAGCCAATGATGTTTGTGCTGAACATGATGCCAAATTGAACTACATACACTGATGGCCGTTTCTACAGGCCTTCCAACAGTAGCTGGGACATGGACCAGAGATTACAACGGGAAATAGAAGAGGAATGCCAAAATAGCAATGTTAATGATCGTCATGGGGGATTTTGACATGCAGGCAAGATTGGGAAAATCAGATTGGTAATGGATCTCAAGAGAGTGAGTTTGTTGAATGTCTACAAGATGACTTTTTAGAGCAGTTTATTGTTGAGCCTACTACGGGACTGACTATACTGGATTGGATGTTATGTAATGAACCAGAGATGATTAGGGAGTTTAAGGTAAAAGAACATTTAAGAGACAGTGATCACAATATGATTGAGTTCAACTTGAAATTTGATAGGGAGAGAGTAAAGTCTGACAGCAGTATTTCAGCGGAGTAAAGGAAATTACAGTGGTATGAGAGGAATTGGTCAAAGTAAATTGGAAGGAGCTGCTGGCAGGGATAACAGCAGAGCAGCAATGGCATGTTTTTGGGGAAAATGAAGGTGCAGGATAAACATATTCCAAAATTGAAGAAATACTCAAGTTGCTGAATAGTACAACCGTGGCTGACAAGGGAAGTCAAAGCTAATGTAAAAGCAAAAGTGAATGTACAACAAAGCAAAAATTAGTGGGTAGATAGAGGATTGGGAAGCTTCTAAAAACCTATAGAGAGCAACTAAGAGAATCATTAAGAGGGAAAAGATGAAATATGAAATCAAGCTGGCAAACAATATCAAAGTAGATAGTAAAAGCTTTTTCAAGGATGTAAAAAAAAAGAAATGAGGGTGGATATAGGACCACTAGAAAATGAGGCTGGAGAAATAGTAATGGGGCACAAGGAGATGGTAGATGAACTAAATGAGTATTTTGCATCAGTCTTCACTGTGGAAGACACTAGCAGTGTGCAAGATGTTGATGGGTGTGAGGGAAGAGAAGTGAGCGCAGTTACTGTTCCAAGGAAGAAGGTGCTCAAAATCACCCAGTCCAGATGAACTGTACCCTAGGATTCTGAAAGAGGTAGCATTAAGAGATTGTGGAGGCATTAGTAATGATCTTTCAAAAATCATAGGACTCTGGCATGGTGCCAGAGAACTGGAAAATTGCAAATGACACTCCACTTTTTAATAAAGGAGAAAGGCAACAGAGAGAAAATTATAGACCAGTTAGCCTGACCTCAGTGGTTGGGAAGATGTAAGTCATTTGTAAGGATGAGGTTATGGTGTACTTGGTGACACACGACAAGATAGGACAAAGTCAACATGGCTTCCTTAAGGGGAAAATCTTATCTGTTGAAATTCTTTGAGGAGATTACAAGTAGAATAGATAAAGTGGATGTTGTATATTTGGATTTTCAGAAGGCCTTTGACAAGGTGCCACACATGAGGTTCCTTACCAAGTTAAGACCCCATGGTATTACAGGCAAGTTACTAGCATGGTTAAAGCATTGGCTGATTGGTAGGAGTGGGAATAAAAGGATCCCTTTCTGGTTGGCTGCCAGTGGCGAGTGGTGTTCCATTGGAGCCTCTGTTGGGACCACTTATTTTTAAGCTGTATATCAATGATTTAGATGATTTAATAGATAGCTTTGTTGCCCAGTTTGCAGATGATACAAAGATTGATAGAGGGGCATGAAGTGTTGAGGAAAAAGGTAGGCTGCAGAAGGATTTAGACATTAGGAGAATGTGTAAGAGAGTGGCAAATGAAATACAAATGTTGGAAAATGCATGGACGTGCACTTTGGCAGTAGAAATAAATGTGCAGACTATTTTCCAAGTGGGAAGAAAATCGAAAAATCTGAGATGCAAAGGAGCTTGGGAGTCCTTGTGCAGAACACCCTAAAGGTTAACTTGCAGGTAGAGTCGGTAGTGAGGAAGCCAAATACATGAGCAGGGGTGTGACACTGAGGCTTTATAGGGCACTGGTGAGACCTCACCTTGAGCATTGCGAACAGTTTCGGGCTCTTCATCTGAGATGTGCTGGCTTTGGAGAGTGTTCAGAGGAGATTCACAAGCATGATTCCAGAAATGAAAGGGTTATCATACAAGGAGTGTTTGATATTTCTGGGACTGTACTCGCTGGAATTTAGAAGGAAGGGGGTTCTCATTGAAATATTTCCAATGTTAAAAGACCTAGACAGTTTTTGTGGAAAGGATGTTTTCCATGGTGGGGGAGTCTAGAACAAGAGGGCACAACCTCAGGATAGAGGGGCAGCCATTTAAAACAGAGATGCAGAGAAATTTTTTTAGCCTGAGGGTGGTAAACTAGTGGAACTTGTTACCACAGGTAACTCTGGAGACCAGGTCATTGGATGTATTTAAGGCAGAGATTGATAGCTTCTTGATTGAACACGGCATCGAAGTTTATGGGCAGTAGGCCAGGCAGTGGGCTGAATAGGGGGAAAAGGGATCAGTCATGATTGAGTGGCAGAGCAGACTTGGTGGGTCAAATGGTCTAATTCTGCTCCTATGTCTTATGGTCTACATTTCTTCTGCCTGCTCATAATCCATCAATATAATTTCTGTTTGATTTAGCTCTCTAGATTTGAGGAAGTAATTCATGTTTTGAAGGCTCATGTCACGTTCTTTTATTGTTGGAGAGATGGAGGATCGAGTAAGAGAAAGACAACAGACAATGAACGTGTGCAGTACGATTCAAATACGGAACATTGGAACTTTGAGGTGGGAAATCCAGTTTATTTTCACCCGAACCCTGAGAGTTGAAGGTTGATGAAAGGAGAAGTGGTGAAAGAAAGCCAACAAGTGACTTAAGCACTTGAGGATGGTAGACATCTAGATCACATCAGGAGATGGCCAATTGAATCCCTCATTCCAGAATAAGCTAGTGAACAAGATGGGTTAGCACCACAACCTTACGAAGCAGAGTCCCCCATTAAAAGCACTGAATCCAGACCAACACTCAATCCTGGGGCTTCTGGGTTGCACCAGTCAGAATGGACCAGAAAACCAGTGGAATATTATCCTGATGAAGGGTTTCAGCCCAAAATGTCGTCACTACCTCCTCCCATAGATGCTGCCTGGCCTGCTGAGTTTTGCCAGCATTTTGTGTTTTTATTGGAATATTATCAAGCTGGTTTTGCCTAAAATCTTAGCGGGTGGAGGAATGTTCTATTCACAGGGTGACTGTTTATCTGCCTGTCGTGTGAATGTCGTGGGCTTGATTAACGTTTGATCTAATTCTGTGCGGGTGGGCATGTTCATTGTCTCTGGGTGACTACGAGTCAAGCAGACCTGTTCAGTTGCACAGGACACAATCCCATTTTCTTTGCTTTGGTAAACCAGCAACAGAGTTTGCCTTCCAAGCCTGCAAATACACAATTGTCTGCAGCTCAGTGATTGATGTGGACGTGACTGTAGTTCTGGAGTGCGATGATGTATGTTGAAGAGTTTCATATTTGCCTTTTAGTTTGACTCCACTCAAGTGTGAAGCTTGTGGTACAATTGACTGAGAAAATGATTGGACAAATGACAGCCTTGTTTGATGCCTGTCTACACTGAGACTGAGTCTATTATGGACCTGTTGGTTAAGTTCAAAGTTCATTTATTATCAATGTATATATAAATTATACAACCTAGAGATTTGTTCTGCTTACAGGCAGCCACAGAAACCTGAGAGCACCCAATTTAAAAGAAAAGACTGACACCCAATGCACAGAGAGAAAATAAAAACAAGCCATGCAAATGATAAAGCAAGCAACAGCATTCAGAGCCAAATTGAGTCCATAAAGCGAAGCTCAGAGCAGCAGGAGTAGGCCCATAGTTTCACTTCATCGGAAGCTCACAGACAGTAAGCCTGGAGCAGCCAGAGCAGGACACAGCCTTAGCCTCAGTGCTGAAGAGAGCGGAGTTAGTCGCAGAGCAGAACAGGGCCCAACCTTCACCTCCATTCCCAAAATCCCACCTTTTCAGTCCATCTGGTGCAGCTTTTAAATTGTCCAAACACTGGGTTGACCCCTGCACTCAGATCCAGGCCCTGCCACAGCGATGTGCTCTGGCCGGTTCCAGCCCATACTCGACCTTTCCAAATCGGCCTGGTGCTTAGATTGGATCCAGCTTCACTCCCAGAGTAGGTGGACAGGCTACAAAACAACACAGCTTCAACTTTTCCTCACTCCAACTCTGTCTACATGCCTTGACCTCAAGGTTCCAACTCTGCCTTGCACCCACAAGCCTCAACCCTCCAATCAGCCTCGCCTTCACTCACCTATTCATTGTTTACGGTGATCATTTACCATGATTTTCCACATAAAAAGTTTTATTAATCGAGTAATTAGTTGAATTTCTTGCTTTGAAAACCACCAATAAGCTGTCACCCAGCTTCAGTAGCACCATCTTAAACCGGCTTGCATGCCATCATGAAATGAACATGCAGATGAATTCCACTGTGCAGCTAAATTTGAGAATGATGCTTCACAGTGCTTCTCACTTGAAGGAGCCAAAGACTTCTGTTAAACTAATAGATTTTAAGGGATGCATACAAGGTATTCGGTAGATGCTGGAAATCCAGAGCAACACGCACAAAATGCTGGAGGAACTCAGCAGATCAGACAGCATTTATGGCAAGGAGTAAACAGTCAATGTTTCAGGCCAAGACACTTAATCAGAATTCTAAGGGAAGGAGGGGTGTATATGGTAATCAAAATATCAATAAAGTATGCAGATAATGCCACATATTCAAGTTTTGTTGGAGAATTTTCTTCAAACTTGCTAAGGCAATTTTAGTGTCTTATTGAGTTTTCCTTTTTTCCAAGGTATTTTGTATACCTAATTAGAAGTTGCAGAATCTGGCCTCTGCAATTGGATCTTCGACCTCCTAACCAGAAGACCACAATCTGTGCAGATTGGTGATAACATATCCTCCTTGCTGATGATCAACACTGGCACACCTCAGGGGTGTGTGCTTAGCCCACTGCTCTACTCTCTATATACCCATGACTGTGTGGCTAGGCATAGCTCAAATACCATCTACAAATTTGATGATACAGCCATTGCTGGTGGAATCTCAGGTGGTAATGAGAGGATATACAGGAGTGAAATATGCCAACTAGTGGAGTAGTGCTGCAGCAACAACCTGGCACTCAGCATCAGTAAGATGAAAGAGCTGATTGTGGACTTCAGGAAAGGTAAGACGAAGGAACACATACCAATCCTCGTAGAGAGATTAGAAGTGGAGAGAGTGAGCAGTTGCCAAGTTCCTGGGTGTCAAGATCTCTGAGGATCTAACCTGGTCCCAACATGTCGATGTAGTTATGAAGAAGGCAAGACAGCAGCTATACTTTATTAGGAGTTTGAAGAGATTTGGCATGTCAACAAATGCACTCGAAAACTTCTATAGTTGTACCGCGGGGAGCATTCTGACAGGCTGCATCACTGGCTGGCATGGAGGTCCTACCGCATGGGACCGAAAGAAGCTGCAGAAGGTTGTAGATCTAGTCAGCTCTATCCTGGGTACTAGCCTACAAAGTACCCAGGATATCTTTAGGGAGTGTTGTCTCAGAAACGCAGCGCCATTTTCTCACTGTTACCATCAGCTAGGGGATATAGAAGCCTGAATGCACATATTCAGCGATTCAGGAACAGCGTCTTCCCCTCTGCCATCCGATTCCTAAATGGACATTGAATCTTTGGACACTACCTCACTTATTTTAATATATGATATTTCTGTTTTTACACATTTAAAAAAATCTGTTCAATATACATAATTGATTTACTTGTTTATTATTATTATTTTTATTTATTTTTTTGTCACTCTACTAGATTATGTATTGCATTGAACTGCTGCTGCTAAGTTAACAAATTTCATGTCACGTGCCGGTGATAATAATTCTGATTCTGATGTGAGCTGAAGCATGAGAACGTCTAAACCAACCTCAGGAGAACAGAAATGAAATTTAGGCTATCATCAGCATGGTGAGCTTTTTAATGAAATGAATTACTGAAGGGCTGTGGTCGGGAGCTTCCAGAGGCTGCATCGGGAAGTTTTGCCGCGTTGGAGGTTCATGGCAGGAAGAGTTTTTCTTCCTTCTGCCGTCTGCGTGAAATGATGGGCTATCGGGGATTTTGAGTCTTTTTTTTATTGTGCCCAAAGTCTGCTCTTGTCAAATTACTGTATTGCTTTGCACTGTTGTAACTGTATGTTATAATTATGTGGTTTTTGTCAGTTAGTCTTGGTCTGTCTTGTGTTTATGTGATATCATACTGGAGGAACATTGTATCATTTCTTAATGCATGCATTACTAAATGACAATAAACGAGGACTGAGTGTCCTCATAATCTAATCTAATCTAATCTAATTCAGAGGAAGCCAAGAATGGGTTTGCAATCCAGCATAAATAAACTTTCATTATACAGTATCTGATTCAGATGGAACCTATATTCTCTTCCTGCTATCCTAAGCAAGGGGTTTTAGTGAAATTAACTAGTTCAAATATTACGAGCAGCCATTTGTCAACTCCATTTGCTAACTTGTGAAGGTATTCCCAATAGTTTAGTCCTTCTCCTGTCAGAAAAGTTGTCCAAGGGAATTCCATCCGTCATTATTATGGCATACTAATGCTAGAAATGTCCTGTGAATAGATGACAGAAATCAAGAGGTGTACCATGGAGAGCATTCTAACTAGTTGCATCAATATCTTGTATGGAGGGGCCACTGCACAGGACCAGAAAAAGCTACAGAAAGTTGTAAACTCAGCCAGCTCCATCATGGGCACTAGCCTCCCAGCATCGAGGACCCCTTCAAAAGGGGATGCCCCAAGAAGGCGGCATTCATCATTAAGGACCTCCATCACCCAGGACGTTCCCCCTTCTCATTTGCTATCATCAAAGAGGAAGTACTGGAGCCCGAAGAGAGATGCTCAACATTTTAGAAACAGCTTCCTCACCAACAATGGATTTCTGAATGGACAATGATCCCATAAGCACTACCTCACTTTTCTTTTGCTCTCTTTTTGCACTACTTAATTTTTTTAATGTATTTCTTATTGTAACTTGTAGTTTTTATTATTGTGCTCTGTAATGTACTGCCAAACAACAAATTTAATGATGTATGCCCGAGATATTCCACCTGATTCTGATTCTGAAACATTCATGAAGTTTTTTCACTTGAGAATTTTAAGGTACTGTAATTCCCAATTGAGTCTGCAGCTGGTTACAGGTTAACCTCATGTTAAGAGACAAGTTACAAGTTGATTGCCAATTTGTAGTAGATCGGCTTTGTTGATTTTATCATATTGTTTTTGCAGTCTCTCCACTCTATCAGCAACAAAAGATTGAAAACACTGCAACAGGAGAGTGAAACTTCAAAGGGAAAGAATGCCAAATTTGTCAGCCTGTTGCAAACATATTTTCTGTTGCCGGTGAAGAGAATGGCGCCAGCGCTAAGTTTTCCAGGCTTTCTGCCTTCCTGATAGGAGGCACATACAAAGTGAAAAGTTTAAGAAGTAAGACGGGAGAAGAGACCAGTAAGAAAAACAACATATTTCAATTTGAACATGTAGTGTAACTTTTGATCTGTAAATGGTAGGGACTAGAATATACTGAACATTTTTAGGTCACATTTATGCCATTAAAATTTACTTAATTCATGGACTGCACTTGCACAAACATGTCCAAAAAGTATTTCAATGATTTTCTCTGCTGTATCAATAACAGAGGTCTAAGAAGAAATTACAACATCACAGCTGATTATTCAAAAACTATAAAAACCTCATAGTGTAAATATGCAACAATATCTCTTTGTATATTAAACTCAATAGCCACTTTATTAGATACATGTGTACACCAGCTTGTCAATGTAAATATCTAATCAGCCAATCATGTGGCAGCAACTCAATACATAAAAGCATGCAGGCATGGTCAAGAGTTTCAATTGGTGCACAGACCAAATATTAGAGTGGAGAAGAAATGAGATCTAAGTGACTTTGACCATGGAATGATTGTTAATGTCAGAAGGGGTGGTTTGAATATTCCAGTAACAGCTGAGTTACTTAGATTTTCATGAACAACAGTCTCCAGAATTTACAGAGATGGTGTGAAAAGCAAAAAAAAAGTGAGCAGCTGTACTGTAGTTGAAAATGCCAGACAGGTTCAAGCTGACAGGAAGGGGACAGATACTCAAATAACTACACCTTACAACAGTGGTGTGCAGAAGAGCATCCCTGAATACACAGCACATGGAGCCTTGTCGTGGATGGGCTACAACAGCAGAAGACAACAAACGTACACTCAGTGGGAACTTTATTAGGTACAGGAGGAATCGAAGTTTTGTATTCGTTATGTGGGAGAGAGCAGAGCACACCAGGAGACCAGCATGCAGGATCTTCAACTGAACTTTATTGATAACGCTGCTTGTACAGTTTGTGAACTCCTCACATGTGGGAGTGATAACTGAGTGGCATAGGAATAACATTTAAACACTACTACAACAACTCCCCTTCTTGGGGGAAAAATGAAAAACTAGGTATGTACTCTTTGTGTATAGAACTGCATTGAAATCATAGTCACTGAGATTGAGTGATTCCATTTGTTTTACTCATATCAAATAACTTAAGCTCCTTACATAAACATAAAAAAGAATTGCCAACATTATAACAGTCTTTCTTTTTGTTTTTAACGGTCAAATGATATTAGTTTTCCTCCTTTATTTTACCAATTTGTGTTTTTTAAGAACAGTCTCATTTTGTGAAATATTTTCAACATTAGAACTCTTTAAAAACACTAAATGTAAAGGTGGTCAGGGTAGACTAGCTGAACACTGTGGCGATGATGGAGGATTATTCTGCTTCTTTAGTCACTTGTCCTAAGCTATTAGGCTATGGAGTATATCTCTATGGTGAAAAAGATAAACAACCTGATCTGCTGTAGTTTCCTGCAAGTGTTGGAGCAGATGGGGATTCTTGAACTTGAACAGATGCGTCCAATTCAGGTAAGTGGTCCTCATCATAAGGATCAGCCCTTGCTATTTCTTTCTCTGCCTTTCGTAGACTTTGAAGGCACACAAGTGCATACCTGTTCCACCTGAATTCTCCCTGTGATGTTCTGGTCACAAAGGATTGTGGTGCATGCTGTTGGACTATCGTTCTTTTGGTTGACTGGTCTGAAACCCAACCAGCTTCACTACTCCTGAGCGACAACAAAGATTTTGCTGTGTGTCTGAGATCATGCATGGCTTTCACTTTCTCATGCTGTGTTGACTCAAAATTTCTCACTTTATCTAAGTATGGTAAGTGTGGTTGGGAAAGGGAAGGAAGAACTGGCAGGCCTGTTCTCAGTCTCTTTCCCATTGACAGCTCTGATAGAATGTAACCATCCACAAGAGGAGTGGAGCGATGTTTTGCAATGTTTTGTAGTCATCTCTTGCCTTCGGTAGGAGACACTTAACAATTTGCACTGCTCTTTCAGCTTCTCCATTTCCCTGTGGGTACTGTGGAGTGCTTGTCTGGTGTTTGAACTCTCAGTCCTGAACAAAGGCTTTGAATTCTGAGCAGCTGAATTGTGGGCCATTGTCTGACACGATGTCTCTGGTATTCCATTGTGAGTGAATACAGCTTTCAGGTGCTGTATAAATGCTGTTGAGAACGTAGAGGACAACTTGGGCACCTCAACATTCCACAGTGAGGAGATATTTGTCTCTTCTCAGCTGATTTGGGAATTCTGTGGGACAGATGGGTTCAGCATGATTTTTTTTTTTGTGCAGTTTTCTGTTTGCTTCACATTGCTTTACAAAATCTTCCAGCTGTGTGCACAGACCAGGCCACCACATGCACTGCCTTGCTCTTAGGCGACATTTTTTGATGCCTTGTTGTCCTTGGTGGATTTGACTGATGATTTTAGCATGCATAGAAGCAGGAATGATGAGTCTGGAGCCCTTGGGTAGCAAACCATCAAGAATGATGAGTGTGTTTCTCTGAAGCCAGTAACGTCTGTGTTTGTGAGCTCTGTTGGAACAGCTGGCCACCTATGTTCACAGTATTGCACAACCTTGCTGAAGATTTAGTCCTTTTTTAACTCAGCATGCACTTCATCCAGTTTACTCTGTGATGAAGGAAAGCTTTCACATACCTGAGCTATGTAGATGTTGGTATCTTCCATGAGAGCAGAGTCAGCTACTATCCACTTAGTTTTGCATGGTGTCCTTGATGGAGCATCTGGTGTTGTGAAAGATTTGCCAGGGACGTGTTTAATGTCATAACAGTAATGGATAAGCCTCATTCTGAATCTTTGCAGACGTGGAGGTAATTCATCCAATGTTTCAATCTGAGGAGGCTGACAATTAGCTTGTGATCTGTTTCAAGTAGGAATTTAGTGCCTATCAAGTGGCTGCTGAAGTGTTTACAAGCCTACACAAGAGCCAGTGTCTCCTTTACAATTTGAATGTAACACAGTTCAGTAGCAGTCAATTCTCTTGAAGCATATGCCACCAGTTTCCATACTTCCTCTGCAGTTTTTAATCAGCATTCCCACTAGGACAAAGGAAGGGGCATTTGTGGAGACCTTGGATGCTTTCTTTGAATCAAAGAATGCCAATGTTGACAGAGAGATGAGTTCTGTTTTAAATGATGAGAATGACTTCTCCTGTGGTGTGTCCCAGGTCCAAACATCTCACTGAGAGAGATGGTTTCATCGTGGCTTTGTTTTCTCTGCTGATTCTGAAATGAAATTTCCCAGCTGGTTTACCATGCCAATGAATTGCAGATCTCTGATACATTTATAGTTTGTTCCATGCTCCAAACTCCTGCCACTTTGTCTGAATCTTGGTGCACTCCCTCTGTGGACAGTTAGAAGCCTAAGGACTTCAACTTTGCAAATTTGCATTTCTTTTTGTTCAGGGTGATTCCAGCCTGTTTCAGTTTCTCCAGGGCAGCTCCCACTCTTTTGTTATGTTCCTGATTTGAGCCTCTGAAGATAAGTATATCATCCATGTGGCAGACTACTCTTTCCAGTCCCTGCAAAATTTGATTCATCCTCATCTGAAAGAATTAGAACATAGAACGTAGAAGAGTACAGCACAGGAACACACCATTCTGCCCACAATATTGCACTGAACCAGCTAAAAAGCAAATTAAAAACACCCAAACACAAATCCCTCCTACCTCCATCCTCCTTATATTCACGTGCCTATACCGATGTCTCTTAAAAGCCTCTAATGTACTTACCTCTGTCACCATTCACTGAGTACAAGAACTTACCCCTAACATCCCCGCTGAACCTACCCCTTCTCACTTCAATGATACCTTCTGGTTATCAGACATTTCATCCCTGGGAAACAGGCACTCTCTGTCCACACTATCCATGCCTCTCATAATCTTGTAAACCTCTACCAGATCTCCCCTCAGCTTCTAATGCTCCAGAGAAAGCAATCCAAGTTCATCTAGCCTCTTATGATAGCACATCCCCCATAAACTATCCTGGTCAATCTCTTCTGCATCCTCTCCGAAGCCTCATCGTCCTTCCTATAGTGGGGTGACCAGAACTGTGTGCGATGCTCCAGATCTAGCATAACCAGAGTTTTATAAATTTGCAACATAATCTCCAGATTTTTGAACTCAATGCCTGACTAATAAAAGCAAGTATTCCATAAGCCTTCTTAACCATCTTATTGACCTCAAATCTGTCACTAAATTCCAAGACCAGGGCATCAATACCCCTTTGTGTGATTGATTCCTGGATTTCCTCACTTGCAGACCCCAGACAGTCCTCCACAATTTCCATTAGTACAGCTACACCGCAGGGTGCTTAGCTCCCTGCTCTTCTCATTTTACATCTATGACTGTGTGGCTAAGTACAGCTCCAACACCATATTTAAGTTTGCTGATGACACCACTGTTGTGGGCCATATCAAAGCTGGTGACATATCAGCATACAGGAGGGAGATTGAAAATTTGGCTGAGCGGTGTCATAACAACAACCTCTCACACAATGCCAGTAAAACCAAGGAACTGATAATAGACATCAGGAGAGGGAAACCAGAGGTCCATGAGCCAGTAATCATTGGAGGATTTGAGGTGGAGAGTGTCAGTAACTTTAGATTCCTGATTGTCACTATCTTGGAGGAACTGTCCTGGACCCACCAGACAAAGAAAGTACAACAGCGCCTCTACTTCCTTAGGAGTCTGCAGAGATTCGGCACATCTCAAAACCTTTGACAAAGTTTTGTGATGGATGCGCAGTGAGAAGTGTATTGACTAGTTGCATTATGTTTTGGTGTGGGAACACCAATGCCTTTGAGCAGAAAATCCTGCAGTGGGTTCAGCCCAGTACATCACAGGTAAAGTCTTCCCAATCACTGAGTACATCTACATGAAACATTGCCGTAGAAAAGCAGCATCCATAATCAAAGATCCTCACCACCCAGACTGTGCTCTTTTCTCGTGCTGCCATCAGGTAGAAGGTACAAGAGCCTCAGGACTCACACCACCAGGTTCAAAAACAGTTACTACCCCTCAACCTTCCTGCTCTGGACAAAAGGGGGTAGCTACACTCATCTACTGAGATGTTCTTACAACCAAATCTCACTTTAAGAACTATTTATCTTGTAATTTCAGGCTCTTGGTTATTGATTGCTATTTATTTATATTTGCATTTGCACAGCTTGTTGTCCTCTATGCTCCTGCTCTTTCATTGACTCTGTTTACAGTTACTGTTCTGTACATTTTCCGCAGGGAAAGGAATCTCAGCAGGATGTCGATACATCCGATAATAAATTTTACTTTGAACCTTGATCTATGTAGCCACTTTCAAGGAGCTATGAACTTAGATCCCAAGATTTTTCTGCTCAACACCACCGTTAAGGACCTTGTTTTTATCAGAATACTGTCTCCTTGCATTTGCCCTACTGATGAGCATAGCTCACATTCATCTGGGTTAAACTCCATCTTAAACCACATCTGCAACTGGTCTATATCACGCTGTATTCTTTGTTGCTTTTCTACACTATCCACAACTCCACCAATCTTGGTATCATTATAAATTTACTAACCCAACATTTTCATCCAGGTCATTTATAAACAACAGATCCCTGCAGAACTCCACTAATTACAGACCTCCAGCTCAAATAAGTCCCATCAACTACTATCCTCTGTCTTCTATGCTCAGGCTAGTTCTAAATCCAAACAGCCAATTCACTGCAGATCTTAATCTTCTGGATTAGCTTCCCATGAGGGACTTTGTCAAATGCCTTACTAAAATCCATGTAGACAACATCCACTGCCTAACCCTCATCAATCTCTCTCTTCAACTTGTCTTACCATCCCTGTCTTTCCTTCTAACAATTAATCTTTAAATACCCTCCACATGTCTGATGTGAACTTGCCTGAGAAAAGGTATTCCCAATTAACACTTCTTAGTTCCTGCCCAATGCCCTCCTAATTTGCCCTACTCTACTTTAACACTCTTCCACCTATCCTCATCTAAAGAAATCTGATGGGTTATCCTCTCAGCGGTATCTAAAGGGGTATACTTGTTGCTGAGGGGAATGACCACAGTGGAACCTTACACTGACTTCTCAATCTCCTTACCCCTCCTGGTAGTCACCCATCTGCTGGGACTGGGGCTTGGGCAGGGGCTGATGAGATGCCAGAAGGGAGTCTCTTGAAGGCATTATGTCCATATGGTGTGATAAAGGTTGTGAGCTTCTGTGACTCGGAAGCTAAACAGATCTACCTGAACCCTGAGTTTGCATCTAGTTTGATGAAGAGCTTTGCTCCACCCAGCATACCCAATGTATGCTCAACAGAGGGCAGAATAAACTTCTCCTGCCTCACTGCATTACGGTAAGTCCCCGGGTTAAGAATGTCCGACTTACAGACAACTTGTTCTTATGAACGGACTGCCATAAAGCCTATTATATTAAAAATTTGAATTAAATACAATGGTTCGTAACAACGAACGCACACACTACTTTGTGACACTCATGAAAATATTCCGCGGCTTCAGCGATTCGTCACCTCGTGGAAAGCTGTCCTGCCATTTTAAGTTGGATCACGTTGCCATTAACACTGTGTTGAGTGTGTAACTTTGTATTTGGCTTAAATTTTTCTCTTATTTACCCTTGTGACCATGCCTCCAAAGTGTAAATCTGACACAAGTGCTGGTGATGCATCAAAGAAAAGGAAAATGATCACGATTGAAAATACGGTGGAAATAATAAAGCGATCGGAAAGAGGTGAAATGCCATCAGTCATTGGAAAAGCGTTAGGCTATAGTCATTCAACGATTGGAACAATTTTAAAGGATAAAGTGAGAGTAATGGAGCATTTGAAAGGCCCTGCCCCGATGAAAGCTACAATTATTACTAAGCAATGCAGTAGTTTAATTATTGAAATAGAAAGGCTATTGATAATTTGGTTAGATGATCAAAATCAGGATAATATCCCTATTAGCCTTACTTGCAAGGAAGACTCGAAGCCTTTTCAATGATTTAAAAGCTGCACGTGCAGTAAGTGAAGGTGATTGTGATGAAGAATCCGTTGCGAGTAGCGGTTGGTTCAATCATTTCAAACTAAGACAAACATTTGACTAACTGACGCTAAATAAGAACCATATTCCGACTTACCTACAAATTCGACTTAAAGACAGACTTAGAAAAGGATCTTGCTTGTAACCCGGGGACTACGTGCATTCAATTTTAGAACATAGAACATAGAAAATATACAGCACAATATTTTGTTAGATCAATACAGATCCTCAATGTGTCACCTGGTTTGGGAACAGGAACAAAGCCAGCACACCAGTCAGTAGGATCATCCATTCTCTCAAGTTCAGCTTTGACTTTATTCATCAATGGGACTGGTATGTGCCTCTCTGTGGTCAGAGAGTAGGGCGTCACTCCTGGCCTCAGTTGGATAAGGTACACTTCTTTCAGTACCCCCAGGCCTGTGAACAACTCCGGGTACCTCTCCTGCCACTGAACATTGTTTAGCAAATCCAGCCTTGCGTTGAGGTTCAGCTTCTCGATGGCATGTCATTCCAGTAGTTGTGAGATGAGATTCTGAACAATGTAGACATCCTCTTCTAACTGTTTCCCATTTTTACAGATGGAAATAGTAAACATTCCTTTCACACTTAGCTTATCTTTCCCTGGGCCCACAAGCATTTCCTTTGTTGGGTTTAGTGTAATACCTATTTTCTTTGCCAGTTTTGTGAACAGACTTTTGGAGATGGCTGTGACACCTGTCTCAGTGTCCATTTTGAACATCACTGCCTCATTCTGCAACTGAACCATAGAACACCAGTCGTGACTCTGAGGAAAGCTCTCTCTTTATCTGAATCATGGTCTTAGACCATAAGACAGAGGAGCAGAATTAGGCCATTCAGCCCATTGAATCTGCTCCATCATTCCATTATGGCTGATCCTGGATCCCATTCAACCCCATACACCTGCCTTCTCGCCATATCCTTTGATGCCATGACTGATCAGGAAACGATCAACTTCCACCTTAATACACTGATGGACTTGACCTCCACCACAGTCTGTGGCAGAGCATTCCACAGAATCACTACTCTCCGGCTGAAAAAAATTCCTCCTTACCTCTGAAAGGTCACCCCTCAATTTAGAGGCTGTGCCCTCTAGTTCTGGATACCCCCACTAAAGGAAATACCTTCTCCACGTCCACCCTATCTAGTCCTTTCAATATTCGGTAGGTTTCAATGAGATCCCTCCACATTCTTCTAAATCCCAGTGAGTTCAAGCCAATGCCACCAAGTGCTCTTCATAAGTTAACCCTTTCATTCCTGGAATTATCTTCATGAACCTCCTCTGGACTCTCTCCAATGACAACACATCCTTTCTGAGATATGAGGCCCAAACTGTTGACAATATTCCAAGTGCAGCCTGACTAGTGTCTTATAAAGGCTCAGCATTATCTCCTTGCTTTCATGTTCTATTCCGCTTGAAATAAATGCAAACATTGCATTTGCCTCCTTTACCACAGTCTCCACCTATAAATTAACCTTCTGGGAGTCTTGCACAAGGACTCCTAAATCCCTCTGCACCTCTGATGTTTGAATTTTCTCCCCATTTACATAATAGTCTGCACTATTGTTCCTTTTACCAAAGTACATTATCATACATTTTCCACCATTGTATTCCGCCTGCCACTTTTTTCCCCATTCTTCCAATTTGTCTAGTCCTGCTGCAATCACATTACTTCCTCAGCACTACCTACCCCTCCATTATTTTTGTATCATCTGCAAACTTTGTCACAAAGCCATCAATTTCATTATCCAAATCTTTGACAAACAATGTGATAAGTAGCAGTCCCAATACTGACCCTGAGAAACACCAATAGTTTTATTCCCACTCACTGCCTCCTGTCTGTCAGCCATTCCACTATCCATGCCAGTATCTTTCCTGTAAAATCATTGGATTTTATCTTGTTAAGCAGCCTCATGTGTGGCACCTTATCAAATGCCTTCTGAAAATCCAAGTAAATGACATCCACTGCCTCTCCTTTGTCCACCCTGCTTGTTGCTTCCTCAAAGAACTCTAATAAATTTGTCAGGCAAGATTTCCCTTTACAGAAGCCATGCTGACTTTGACTTAATTTATCAATAGTCTTCAAGAACCCTAAAACCTCATCCTTAATAATAAACTCCAACACTTTCCCAGCTACTGAGGTTAGGCTAACTGGCCTATAATTTCCTTTCTTTTGCCTCCCTCCCTTCGTAAAGAGTGGAGTGACATTTGTAATCTTCCAATCCTCTGGGACCAATGCATCCATTATCTCTTCAGCGACCTCTCTCAGGACTCTGGGATGTGGTCCATCTGGTCCGTGTGACTTATCCACCCTAAGAACTGTGAGTTTGCCTAGCACTTTTTCCTTTGTAATAGAAATGACACTCACTCCTGCTCCCTGACACTCACAGACCTCTAAGACACTGCTAGTGTCTTCCACAGTGACTGATGCAAGGTGCCCATTTCCTTGTCCCCCGTTTCTACCTCACCAGCATCATTTACCAGTAGTTCAATGTCAACTCTCACCTCCCTTTTACTCTTATGTAACTGAAAAAAACTTTAATATCCTGCTTTATATTATTGGCTAGTATGCCCTCATATTTCATCTTTTCCCTTCTAATAACTTTTTAAATGATCTTTTGTTGGATTTTAAAAGATTCCCAATCATTCAACTTCCCATTCACTTTTGTTACCTTATATACCTTTTCTTTGGCTTTTATGCAGTCCTTAACTTCCCTTGTCAGCCACAGTTGCCATTCGAGAACAACTTCTTCTGTGGGACTTATCTATCCTGTGCCTTGTGAACTATTCTCAGAAACTCCCTTTCCAATCTCAACCCTGCATCTTGTTGCATCTGTTGCACCATTGGGGAGGCTGGTAGTCTCCCAGAAATCCCACATCTGACACTCAGAACAGAAGGAGTTCGTCTTTGATCTCCTGAAGAACTGTCTTTGAGTGACACTGGCTTTTATAATGGCTAATTCCATTGCATTGGTGGCATTTCATTGCTTTTGCTGGACAGAGCTCTTTGACGTGGAATGGAGACTTCCTGAATCTCCTGCAGTTGGACATTTTAACTGTTTGTTGCTTTGCTTGTCTGTTTTGTTTGAGCTGAGCTCTACTGTCTCCTCTTTCTGTCTTTCTAACTGGACCTTCTTTGTACCCTTCTCTTTGTACATCTTCTAGCTTGACCTTGGCATTGCTTTTGTACCTGCCTGTTGCTGATGAAAATTCTCACTATGCCTGACCATAGTAATAGACAGACAGACATACTTTATTGATCCCGAGGGAAACTGGGTTTCGTTACAGCCGCACCAACCAAGAATAGTGAAGAAATTTAGCAATATAAAATAAATAAATAAATAAATAAATAAATAGATAAGTTGATTATGCCAAGTGGAAATAAGTCCAGGACCAGCCTATTGACTCGGGGTGTCTGACACTCTGAGGGAGGAGTTGTAAAGTTTGATGGCCACAGGCAAGAATGACTTCCTATGATGCTCAGTGTTACATCTCGGTGAAATGAGTCTCTGGCTGAATGTACTCCTGTGCCTAACCAGTACATTATGGAGTGGATGGGAGTTATTGTCCAAGATGGTATGCAACTTGGACCTCATCCTCTTTTCAGACACCACTGTCAGAGAGTCCAGTCCCACCCCCACAACATCACTGGCCTTATGAATGAGTTTGTTGATTCTGTTGGTGTCTGCTACCCTCAGCCTGCTGCCCCAGCACACAACAGCAAACATGATAGCACTGGCCACCACAGACTCGTAGAACATCCTCAGCATCGTCCGGAAGATGTTAAAGGACCTCAGTCTCCTCAGGAAATAAAGATGGCTCTGACCCTTCTTTTAGACAGCCTCATTATTGTGGTAAATTCATCAGCGATCAACCACTTGTGATGCATTGTTGCCCTTGTTATGTGGGAGAGAGCAGAGCACACCAGGCGGCCAGCATGCAGGATCTTCATAACGTTGCTTGTACAGTATGTGAACTCCTCCCATGTGAGAGTGGCATAGGAAACCACCATTAACTACCACAACACGAAGAAAGTGGCCACTGAGTGTACACTGCCTGACAAATTTACTGAAACGTTCATTTGTAGCATATTGAGAAATAGCGTAATCACTGATGAAATGTTACCAGTGAAGACTTAATTTGGAAATGGCCATTTGTGATGATTAAGACAGATAAAGTGCTGCTCTCAGAATAAAGCTGACTATAATGCACAGAGATTGAAACATGAAGAACAAAATTCTCAAAACTGGCTTACAACGGGTTAATGCACTACGGTGCAAACTTCTGTTTGAAATTAATCTGTTGTGGAGTCCTGGAACATTCAGTTTATAAACAGAGAAAAAATCTGTTGTTTCAGTACAGCTTTATGTATATAGATTTATGTGATTTATAAGGATGATCACTCTTCTTATTTCAAACAAATGTATTGAACCTCCCAGACCACTGATTTTGTTTTCAGTAGAACAGTTCACTTAATTTCTATGCACATTTTCAATAGCAACTCCTCCTCAGTAGTCCCTGGATTAAGTCTCAGCTCTTTGTTTTAATATCCTGTTGTTAATTTTACATTTTCTTGTACACAATGCATAAATCATCTGGCAGGGTGGAATGAGCCTTGAAGTAATGTTGAAGGGATCTGGGAAACACCACAGAATCTGCAATATAATGTAGTGTTACAGCAAGAGCTCCAGATAACACAACCCAAGAGACAATGTTGAGACTGGATACCAGTATTTCCAATGAAACACTGTTCAAAGAAACTAAACAATACATCAGTAATGTTTAATAAAGGAAGATCTTAAGGATTTTCGTTTGTGAAACTTGTAATACGTAACAATGGTCCGTAAACAATCTGTATTTGAATGTCATTTCTTAAAGGGCATGTGCTCCACCCTGACAGCTTCAGCCTCCAGTTCTGTTGGCCTTGTCTGCACACACATTAGTTATAG
The DNA here is from genome assembly GCF_030144855.1 of Hypanus sabinus. Lineage (NCBI taxonomy): Eukaryota > Metazoa > Chordata > Chondrichthyes > Myliobatiformes > Dasyatidae > Hypanus > Hypanus sabinus. The sequence continues at coordinate 39,897,593 of NC_082707.1, forward strand.
GCACAAATAAAGAAAATAAATCATCCAGACAAAAAAGGAACTGTGCTTTCCTGGTGTATCTGATGGATAAACTCTTCTCGGACTTCCAGCTGGGTACAGGTGTTGACTTTAACCGACGTTTCGATGACAAACTCTGCCATCTTCATCAGGGATGATGCCTTGACACGTCTAGTCCGATGGTCTGTCCCTCCTGATTGATTAGTCCTCATTCAATCAGGTTTTTGCTGTCCCACCTTGTTTACAATTGAATTCCAGTTCTTACGTGAGAGAGACCTTCATCTTTGTTAAAACTCTTTTTCTCTGGTTTTATTTCAATGGCTCCCTTCACCAGGTGGACCCAAAAGGCACTGGCTTGACACAGTAGTTTTGAACTGTCAAAATGAAACCTATGGCCATTGCGAGTGCAATGTTCTGCTATCACTGATTTCTCCGGGTAACCCAAATGGATACACTTTCTGTGCTCTTTGACAGGGCACACAGTGGAACCCATCAAGGAGCACAGGAGGTGCTTCCCTTTGGGTTACCGATACTGAGGCTTTGGGTCTACACCGGGCTGTTCCGTGGATTCGGATCTAAGGACTCAATTTGGTTGGGAATACTGCTGTTGTTTCTCGCTTCCATTGTTCACATGATTCATGTTTTTTTTCCCCTTTCTCTGCATGTTGGGGGTTTTTTAAATGTGTTCTTCGGGTTTCTTGCTTTGTGGCTACCTGTAAGCAGACAAATCTCAAGGTTGTATAATTTATACATTCTTTGATAATAAATGTACTTTGAATCTTGAGTCTTTGAATATTTAGAAGGACAAACCAGAATATGACTTACACAGTGAATGCTTGGGCACTGAGAAGTGAGATAGAACAAAGAGATCTGGGAATACAGGTCCATAATTCCTTCAACGTGGCATCACAGGTAGACAGGGTCATCAAGAGAGCTTTTTTGGCATATTGGTCTTCAGAAATCAAAGAACTGGGATGTTATGTTGAAGTTGGTGAGGCCTAATTTGGAGTGTTGTGTTAAGTTCTGGTCACCAATTTAAGGAAAAATATCAATATATTTGAAAGAGTGCAGAGAAAATTTACAAGGATGTTGCCAATACTTGAGGACCTGAGTTATAGGGAAAAGTTGAATAGATTAGGATTTTATTTCCTGGAGTGTAGGGGAATGAAGGGACATTTGATAGAAGTATATACAATTGTGAAGGTTATAGATAGGGTAAATGTAGGCAGGCTTTTTCTACTGAAGTTGGGTGACACTAGGACTACAGGTCATGGATTAAGGGGAAAATGTGAAATATTTAAGGGAAACCACTCAGAGGATTATGAGAGTGTGGAACCAGCTGCCAGTGGAAGTGGTGGATGCAGATTCAGTTTCAACATTTAAGAGAAGTTTGGATAAATACATGGATGGGAGGGGTATGGTCCAGGTGCTGATTGATGGGACTAGGCAGAATAATAGTTCAGCACAGACAAGATGGGCTGCAGGGCGTGTTTTTGTGCTGTAGTGCTCTATGACTATGCTTTCCCGCGGAACACTTCTAGAATGTATATCTTGAGCAGGTTACAACAGTGCATAATGATACATGATTGTATCTGCTGGTTCTCATTGTGAAAGTTTTGCAAACTGAGGTAAGACTTTAAAGTAGGGAACAGAAAAAAAAATTGGACAGTCAATTTTTATATCACATTTCTTTTGTAAAGGAGGAGCAGTTTAGATTTGATCATCCTGCTTTTTGGTAAAATAAAATCCCACAAAGGTTAAAAAAATCCATCATAAACAAGCTAGGTGAATTTTCAGAATTCTTTGTCAAAGTATTTACAGTCTTTGCACATTAAAAGCAACTTGACATTTTTCCAAGGTTCCTGTGGAGATCAATGTGCAGACAGTTTGTGGTCTTCTAATGAAAATTGCACTATTTATCAAGTTTCAGTTCTGCTCTGAGCCCAATTTACGATGAGCAATTAACCTTCTAACTGGTCTGTCTTTGGACTGTGGTAGGATACCGGAGCACCTGGAGGAAACACAGATGGTTCATGGGAGAACATACAACCTCCTTACAGACACTGTTGGAATTGAACTCTGAACTCCAGAATGGCCCAGGATGTAATAACTTGTACCTTCAGAGAAACAATAGGAGGACTTAAAGAAAAAGCATAACAAATTTCAATTTGTTTCCTCATTTCCTAAAACCACTAAGTTTCTTTGATTGCATCTGCTGTGTAACTGAGAATGATCGGCTGTCTAACGCATGGCAGCAACACGCCAATTGTTCAGATTTTTTGTTTGATTAATAGGACTGGATGTTACAATCCCTGAAGTTTCTGCACTGCACTTGACTTGAGTGGAAGTAGTTCTTAAAGATGACCATTAGATGTTGTTACTACCATTACGACACATCTTCAGTGGTGTACCTCGACTTCACAGGGTGTTTCGGCCTTTTTTCACAAGACACCCTCAGCCGAGGTAGGCCCACCACAGGCTGATCAGGCCTGGGTGTGTGTTACATGGTTAGTCTCTAGATGGTCGCTTGGCAGTCCAGACAGCATCCCTTCTTTTCAGCCACAGCCAGTGACTGCTCATTTCGACAGCATTAGCAAGTGCTTTGATTTCCTTCCTATGGGCCTGGAAGGCTTCCCTACTTCCCTCAGCAGCCTTACTGTGGAACTGGCTACAAAGCCCCTGCACCCCACCTCAACTGGGCGCACTTTTACATTCCAGCCTCACTCCTCTGCTTCAACTGCAAGGTTGGCATATCGCAGACTTTTCTGTTTGTAAGACTCATCAACTGCATCCTCCCGGGGACCGTCAGCTTAACGATAAAGAGCTCAGAGTAGAATTGAAGCTGCATAAATAGTCCAATTTTCATTAGAAAACCATAAATGGTGCACATATTGACCTGCACAGGAACCTTGGAAAAATGTCAAAGCTTTTAATGTGCAATGATTGTAAATATTTTGACAAAGAATTCTGAAAATTGACCATGTTTGTTTATGATGGATGTATTGTTTATGTGGGATTTTCAGTCAACAATTTTCATCTTTCAGCAGCTATAGCATGGACAATTCATGAGAGATTTTTATTAGCCAGAGTCTGGCATAAGATATGTGAGCTATCGCATACTCGTTGCATGTCATTAATATTTCAGACAGCGCATGTCCTAAATGTTCTGCATACTGATTAAAACAATGATTTGTTTCTTCGTTATCTTGTTCTTCTGAAAATTAACTTCCCTTTTGAAAACTGAAATAAGATTTGGTTATTAAAGTTAACTAAAAGGTTAAAGCATTTAACATTTTATTTGACTTTAATTATTTAGTAATTTTAAATGCCACTCTGGGCTAAGGTTGAGGCAATAGACTTTTATATTGTAACCTAATGTTGAGTTGCATCCTGCTTATTTTTAACAGCCCACAGGCCCAGAGAGTATCAGGATTCAATGAAGCAGAGAAGTAGGTGAGTCACAACAAGCCTCCAGGGAGCAGATCCTGAGCCCCACTGAAAGACGAGTTGCTCTCAAAGGTCAGTTCAAACATCTCTGATGGTGAGAAATATATATTTTTTAATTTTTTTAATTAGTTTTTCAAAACATTTTACAAATTAAAAACCCCAAATCCCAATGAGGAACATTAAAACAGTGCAAAATTAAGCATACAATAACAATATACTACAAAGGAAGAGAGTTTAGCAAAAAAAAAGCACCTGAATTAAAGACAAGTAAGCTTAGTGTCCTCCCCAAGCCCCACAACACAAGAAAAAACAACAGCAACTCCAGACCAACCACAACACAATATAGAGAGTATAAGTCAGGACAGCCAAGCTCCCAGACTGTGAATACACTCAGCAACAGAGGATAATAATGCCTTCTACCAGAAAAAAAAAGGAGCTGAAAGCAAGGGAGAAAAAAACCCTAGTCAAGAGGAAGGTTATGAAAGTACTTGATAAAAGGTCCCCAGACCTTATGGAACTTTAGATCCGAATTGAGAACTGAATAATGAATTTTTTCGAGGTCCAAACAGGCCATGATGTCGTTAAGCCATTGAGCATGAGTGGGCGGGGCAAGATGGTGAGAAATATTAAAATGCTTGGAAGTGATCTAAATAAGCTCAAACTTATTTTAAAATAACTTTAATTAAGCATACTTGGTGATGAAACTTAAGAAATTTTAAGATTGACTCGGATAAACATGGGCACGAAGTCAGGAGTGGGCTGACCAGTGTCTTCTGTGGATCTGCCAGCTGGGGAGCACCATGGGCCAAGCCACTGGTTTAAGGAATACACAGCACTAGCACTGGTATTCATTTCAAAGTGATGTTAGCCATGTTGCTTACGTCAGGATCAGTTACTTGGGATTTCCAGCATCTGCAATTTTCTTTGGCTTTTCAATTACATGGAGTAATGTTTTCTTCAGGGAAGGATAGATGCACACTCACCAAAAGACACTTTCATCACAAATCGTCTCAACAGGCAGAATGGTCTTTTGAGTAAAGTGTTATCTAATTCCTGGCCGCAACAAACTCTGGTTCAGTGTGCTTCTACGTGCGTAGGTAATGAAAAGGAGCAGAGGGGGAAAAGAAAAAGAAAGGTAACCTGTACTTGTGCTTAATTGTAATTAAGGAACCATTCTGACTATATGGACACAGACCATTCATCTCTGGACCATCGGATGTCTACAATCATCACCGAGCCCCTCAAACACACTGTTAGGAGAGTTCTGGTGACAGAGCATATCCATTAAATTTCCAGTAAAGCTCATATGTCTGGGTTTTGATGTGAAATTGAACGAAACCCCAAGCCACTGAAAATTCAGTTGACATCTTTGAAACAGACATAATTGTAAATTTAGGCCTTGGGTGTGAGGCGGAGTGTTGACTAAAGCTTGTCTGGTGACCCATCATATGCCAAAACCACCAGTTGATGATTGAGCAATTTTATCCTCCAAAAACTGTGCACAAGTACGTCATCCCATAATATATATGGCTATATAGTGCCATGAATAACAAAACAGCAAAACCATTATGAGATTTTCTTTTAGTTTAAAGGTCCAGAATTCTGAAGTAAAAACAGAAATGCTGAAATACATGGCAACATATCCAACTTCTGTAAAGAGAAGGGATAACATTTTAGGTGGGATGAAGAGCTCTATGTGAAACATTATGCAAGTTGTCATTCATAAGTGCAAATTTTCAGTTTTATCTTTTAGGTGATAAAGAATGCAAATATGTTCCTATGTAAACTATCTCCAGACTGATTTAAAAAAAAATGGAGTCCTTAATTCTGGCCCCAAGTTGTGGAAAAAAAATCTACTTTTGCCTTGTGAAAAGCTTTCTGAAAAGAATAGTTTTAACCAGCAGCAAAATGGTGTCATCAAAATGTTCCTATATCAGGAAAGATTTGCTTTCATGTAGGTAGTGAAACAAAGGTCTATAATGCTGATCCCTTGAATGAAAGGGCTATAAAATGAGAAAAGATCGAACAGAATGGGCACATGTTCAGAATCAGAATCAGGTTTATTATCACAGGCATGTGTTGTGAAATTTGTTAACTTAGCAGCAGCAGTTCAATGCAATACATGATAATATAGAAAGGGAAAAAAAGTAATAATGTTCTCAGCAGTTTAGAGGACTGTGGGGTGATCATTGAGCTTGACATATAACATATCCCCAGGGTATGGCTTAGACATTCAGGGCTGAATTCTGAAGCAAAATTTTCTTTCAGAACACTGTGAATCTTCGGAATTTTCTCTCTCAGAATATACTACCTGCTTACCGAATGAGTAGAACTGAGGCTCAGCCAATATTTATTTGAGAATCCATGGAAGCAAAGGGATTTGTGGAATGAGTAAGAAAGTTGAGCCGAGATAGGAGACCTGCCATGTATCTTGGTTAAATAACTAATTCCTGTTCCTACTTCATATGTTGTTATTTTGATCAAACTGTCCAATTAAGATGATTGTGGTATGGAAAGTTCCTCATGTTGCTATAAAGATAATTCTACGTTTTCCAGTATGAGGCAGAAGCCATGGTTCAGCATCCTCTCCTTTGGTAAGTCTGTTTGTCCTGCTCTTCAAGTCTCCGTGGTAAGTTTATGTAAATGTTTTAATTCCATAGTGACAGCAGAAGTAAATTTTACAAGAGAAAGCTGTTCAACTGGCTATCTTGCTACGTTTGTGTACCTAATAGTGCACACTCCAAAGAACTCTTCATCTTTAACAGGTTGAGGAAAAGTGAGATTTAACCCTTATAGTACAAGATCAGCAGAATGAAGTGGTCAAGTAAAACATCTCAGGTCCTACAAGGTAGTAATATTCAATAAGAATCATGCAATTATTTGAAGTATACATCATGGATTTCATGACCATTATTTAAATACCTGGATTATGCTGAAAATCTATAATGAAATAATGTTCCAAGCAATTCCTCAGGTGTTTCCTCTTATACAGAAAATGTGCATATCATATGCTTTATAGAAAATATATTGAAAAGAATTCTCAGGCAATGCAAGTTTGTAAAAAGAAAATGAATGAAAAAATTTATGATTTCAAAGTCAGAGTAATATTATTCTGACAGAATTCAACATTGCTGCTGTCAATGAGGCATTGAATAGAATGCAGTCTCAGTAGAGAATGCCCTGGGACAATTTGATTTTCCTCAAATTGATCTTTCACAAACATTTTACAAAGTATATTTATTTAAGAAAGCTTACTTGCCCAAGAAATATTTTGGGAGAGAGGAGTAAATCACAAGAAAAGTCACTGAGCAGACTAATTATTATCATAATATGTAGCTACATCTTAAAAGAGTTCAAGTAATTTCCTATGCTATTTCAGCCTTTGAAATATATCTAATATTTACAAAAGATTTAACATTGAAAGGAATATTCAAACCTAGGATACCAGAGTCAGAGAAAGGCAATGTGTATATAGAGAAAGACAGAGACGGAGACTTTATTGATCCCAAAGGATATTACAGTGTCACAGTAGCATTATAAGTGCACAGGTATAAATATTAAAGGAGAAATAGAAAGAATAAAAATAAGTTATAGGTTAACTCATTATAGAGCCTAATGGCTGAGGTAAGAATGACCTCATATAGTGTTCTTTGGAGCAGCACAGTTGTCTATTACTAAAAATGCTCCTTTGTTCAGTCAAGCCGACATGCAGAGGGTGAGAAACATTGTCCAGAATTGCCAAGATTTTCCGTAGAGTCCTTTGTTCCACCACAGCCTCCAGTGTGTCCAGTTTGACTCCAAGAACAGAGCCAGCCTTTCTAATCAGTTTATTGAACCTATTGGCATTACCTGTGTTAATGCCATTGCCCCGGCACACCACCACATAGAAGGTTGTACTGCTGACAACAGACTGGTAGAACATGTGAAGGAGGGGCCTGCATACACCAAAGGACCTCAGTCTCCTCAGTAGGTAGAGGTGACTCTGGCCCTTCTTGAACATAGCCTCTATGTTGGTGCTCCACTCCAGTATGTCATCCAGGTGCACCCCCAGGTACTTGTAGGTCCTCATCACATTCACGTCTTCACCATCAATAGTAACAGGTATGGACTGGTTGGTATTAGAATGTTATTTCCTCGGGAAACATCTAACCAGAAACTAATCAGAGATCTATTGCCTTTCCAAGATTTTCACTTTTTTAGGAATACAACTGAATTATTTTTGTTATATAAGTATAACTCCTGAAATATAAAATCTTGGAAAATTTATGAGACCATTCAGCCCATCATTTCCATGCTGCATACATAAAAACTATACAACCTAATCTCTCTTCCAACAGTTCATCAGTAGCACTACAGCTAACAGTTCTTCAACTGCACATCTAGCACATCGGAGCATTTTTTAATATATGTTTTGAGGGCTTCTGTTTGTACAGACAGAAACTCTCATTACATATATAAAAAAATACTCACAGCATTCGGAAAAAAATTAAAGGGCAAAACATATAGCACTACCATGATGGAGGATATATTCTTCCTTTGCTCTCTAACCCATCAGCAGAAAGATACACCATTCATTTTAGTCAAACCCATCCTTTGGACAATAAAACCGGTTCAAATTGTTTAAATATATCAAGGGGATTTCTTAACATTTGCTCTAAATTAATCTTTGCCAGGCTTGTTTTTGTTATCAGGCAAGAGGTACATAAAACAAATCAGTTCTCGCTGCCAACAGGTTAGAAGATCTGGTGAGAAAGCAGTTAAGATTGTTAATGGGATACGTTAAAATTTAAGGACAACACTATTTTTACGAGATTTCCAACATATTTAGAGTAAATTTAATTTGAAGGCTTGTTTTAACAAGAAACCTTGAAAGACACTGAAGTTTTATAGACGTTTTGAAGTGTCTTTGAAGTAATAAATACTGAAAGAGATTTATAGATTCATGGTACTGAGGAAGTGCTGGTCGGTTTAGCTCTGCTAGCAATTGGATATGATACTATCTGCTCTTTCAAATCAATGTCAAAGATTCCATTGGAATCTTTTGAAGAATAGCTAGGGAGTTAACAGTAATTATTCCTCTGACACTGGATTGAATGGACATTATCGATTGTGGGACATTCCAATACATAGATTGGCTGCCTTATTCCACAAATAACAACATGCAGAGTTACTTCATTGACTACTCTGAAGTGTTGAAAGTCATTACTCTTTATTTTTGCATTGTGGTAGTGGGGTATATCATAGCTTGTATAAATTTCTTATAAATGAGGGACACTGTAAGGGAAGTAAAGAGTTTCCATTAGTGAGAACCAAAAGAAATATCAAAGCAAAATGTACCTTGCATCTGTCATCATTCTTGGAATAATTAACCAGGCTTTGTTTCTTAATACCCAAAGGAGTGACATTGAATTAACTTGGCAATGCCTAAGAAATTAGAAACCATTCTGTTATGAAAGGTGGAGATACAGAGTGAAACTACAAATCTTCAAAATGTAATGTATTTTGGTGGAGGGAAGGAAAATACACCTTTTCATTAAAAAAGCTTTTTCTTAGAATAAAGTTTTCATGCACATTTTACCTTGACATCTTTATGGCACGGTAGAATTCTGACATATGATGCACTTAAATTTAACATAGTCTGACATGCTATTTTTACTCCATTAATTTTTCTGCATGAAGGTTGGCCTGAAATCATTTTCAATTCTAAGCGCATCTGAAGAGCATCTCTTTATTTTTATTTTTCTCTTTACTAAGAATGACAGGTAATCTTGGCGTATCATTTCTATCAGAGATTAACTTGCACTAGTACTTCTGCTCTGCTGCCTCCAGCATGTTATTTCATATGGCACGATGAACTGAGATGTTTTGGAATATCTTCTGATGTCTGATTCAGTATTTTACTTCTAAAAGTATGCTTCATTAATTAAAAGGCAAACATCTGGAACTGAAGGTACAGCTTACATAAAGTATGCTTAATTGTTCCTGGTTTTTTCCTTTTTGATGTGGTCCAGAGTGGAACTTACTGAATTAACAATGTAGCTCTGGCTTCTTTCACCTACCTTTCCAGTCCTAATAAAGGGTCTCAGCCCGAAATGTCAGCTGTTTATTCCCCTCCATAAACGTTGCCTGACCTCCTGGGTTCCTCAAGCATTTTGTGTTAATTTCTCCGAATTAACAGCATGTTCGTTGCATTTCCCAAATTAACAATAATGATTAAATGCCGCCCAAGTAAGAATAGTGACTTCAGACAGTAATAATAACAGCGTGCGTTCTTGGGGGAAATGCTGCCCGAACTACTCGGATAGGAGGAACACTCTCCATTTTAATTTGGTACTGGTTCAGTACATAATAACATGTACTGAAATACAGTGAATAGCTTTTAATTTTACATGCTATCCAGACAGATAATGCCAAACAGGTAAAAAAAAGAAAAAATACACTGGTACAGTCAGAGAAAATGCAGTGATGGTAGTCAAAAAAGTGCAAAGGCAAATTTAGTGCCGGTAAGGTGCATAGAAAGCACAAATAAATAAATCGTGTCATCAGCAATAGTTCTTTTAGCTTGTGCAATTTCATAAAAAACAAGGGACGTTGCAAGGGAGTAATATAGTGCAAGCTAATATTAATTAGCAAAGCGTGATCCAAATCTAATAGTTACATCAGTAATTTGGTCCAGACAAACAACAATGGCAGTAACAATGTCAAACTGTTACTAACAATGATAATTTTAAAAAATCTGCAAAATGCTGAAAATCTGAAATAAAAACTAAAAAAAGGTTGGAATTACTCAGCAGCTTTCCCAGAGTGTCAGAGTGACGTGGGGAGTAGAGCTGTAGCCTCATAGATTCAGTTACCAGGGTTCAATCCTGACCTGTGCAGTTGTCTGTGTATAGTTTGATATGCTGGATTGGTAGGTTAATTGGCTATTGAACTTGTTCAAAAAAGAACAGGGAAATTTGAAATGTCCTAAGGGTAATGAATTAGTAAATGAAAATGTTTTTAACAACAGTTAAAATTTATGTTCTAGCACCTGAAATGGGCCCCTTTGAAACCAAAGCCTGCCAACCGATGAGTCAATACACTTTGTGCGTATTTTGTGCAAGTTTTTACCTTGTTAATCGACGCAGTAGTTTTCGCAGCTTTACTTACTTGGAAAGGAGAGTAATGATATTTGTTGAAGTGAAGCCTTTGTCGTTAATTTGATGATCATGGTCTTCGCTCTGCACTTCTATTTTAGATTATCCACGATTTTCATTCTGTAGTTTGCTGGTTCAAAAGATCAGTTTGTTCCATCATCTTTGTGGCAGAGCTCAAACTTCACAACCAACCTTGTTGATTTCTCCAAAATTCTAATCAATATATTAATGTCTTGGAAGCACCTAAAATGTTATTTAATTAGCAACCTATCCAAAGCAAAAGAAGACATTTTAACAATTAGTTAAGTGTTTTTTAAATTATTTTTGATGCATTGTGAATTATTTCATTATTGATTCACATAAACTGAACACTTTAAAAAACACAAATACTCTTTTCTCTTTTTGCTTCTATTCATCATGAAATCCATTTTCCTCCTTGTTCAAGCAACAGATATGTAGATTACGCAATTTCTACATGCTATTCAATCTCCCTCCAGCATCCAGCTTCTGGAATTTAATTACATTTAATTACATTTTCCCTATGTCTTTGGAAGTAATGGGAGAAACCATTTCATCTGCCAAAGAACAGGCAATGCAACTCATCTTCAATTCCAAGTATAATTTATATTTAATCTGATATTAATATCAGAGTTATTACAGTTGAATCAGGTTTTCCTAACAATTCAAAAGGAAAGGAGTGGAAAAGTAAAGTTCCATGCTTCAATCAGAAGCTAAAATTTAGTGAATGTTTCCTCTCAATAGTGTTATCTTCCCCAAATACAGTGTTCCCTATACTTTCAAAGAATTGTAATTCTATGGGTAAAAAATAGAAAAAAACTTTTTTACTGTCCTGTCCTGTCAAAGGCCCTAAGTCAGATACTGTCCTGTCCTGCCAGTGACCCTCAATCAGACACCGTCCTGTCAGTGATCCTCACTCAGACATCGTCCTGTCAGTGACCCTCACTCAGACACCATCCTGTCAGTGACCTTCACTCAGACACTGTCCTGTCAGTGACCCTCACTCAGACACCGTCCTGTCACTGACACTCACTCAGACACCGTCCTGTCAGTGACCCTCACTCAGACACCGTCCTGTCACTGACACTCACTCAGACACTGTCCTGTCAGTGACCCTCACTCAGATACTGTCCTGTCCTGTCACTGACACTCACTCAGACACCGTCCTGTCACTGACCCTCACTCAGATACCGTCCTGTCAGTGACCCTCACTCAGATACTGTCCTGTCCTGTCAGTGACCCTCAATCAGACACCATCCTGTCAGTGACCCTCACTCAGACACCATCCTGTCACTGACACTCACTCAGACACCGTCCTGTCACTGACCCTCACTCAGATACCGACCTGTCAGTGACCCTCACTCAGACACCGTCCTGTCAGTGACCCTCACTCAGATACTGTCCTGTCCTGTCAGTGACCCTCAATCAGACACCGTCCTGTCAGTGACCCTCACTCAGACACCGTCCTGTCAGTGACCCTCACTCAGACACAGTCCTGTCACTGACCCTCACTCAGACACCGTCCTGTCAGTGACCCTCACCCAGACACCGTCCTGTCACTGACCCTCACTCAGATACCGACCTGTCAATGACCCTCACTCAGATACCATCCTGTCCAGTCAGTGACCCTCACTCAGACACTGTCCTGTCAGTGACCCTCACTCAGACACCGTCCTGTCCAGTCAGTGACCCTCACTCAGACACCGTCCTGCCAGTGACCCTCACTCACACACTGTCCTGTCAGTGACCCACACTCAGACACCGTCCTGTCAGTGACCCTCACTCAGACACCGTCCTGTCAGTGACCCTCACTCAGACACTGTCCTGTCTTGTCAGTGACCCTCACTCAGACACTGTCCTGTTCTGTCAGTGACCCTCACTCAGACGCTGTCCTGTCAGTGACCATCACTCAGACACCATCCTGTCAGTGACCCTCACTCAGACACCGTCCTGTCAGTGACCCTCACTCAGACACTGTCCTGTCAGTGACCCTCACTCAGACACCGTCCTGTCACTGACCCTCACTCAGACACCGTCCTGTCAGTGACCCTCACCCAGACACCGTCCTGTCACTGACCCTCACTCAGATACCGACCTGTCAGTGACCCTCACTCAGATACCGTCCTGTCCAGTCAGTGACCCTCACTCAGACACTGTCCTGTCACTGACCCTCACTCAGACACCGTCCTGTCAGTGACCCTCACTCAGACACTGTCCTGTCCAGTCACTGACCCTCACTCAGTCACAGTCCTGTCAGTGACCATTACTCAGACACTGTCCTGTCAGTGATCCTCACTCAGACTGTCCTGTCAGTGACCCTCACTCAGACACTGTCCTGTCAGTGACCATCACTCAGACGCTGTACAATCAGTGACCCTCACTCAGACACCGTCCTGTCAGTGACCCTCACTTAGACACCATCCTGTCCAGTCAGTGACCCTCACTCAGACACCGTCCTGTCACTGACCCTCACTCAGACACCGTCCTGTCACTGACCCTCACTCAGATACTGTCCTGTCCTGTCAGTCTCCCTCACTCAGACACCGTCCTGTCCAGTCAGTGACCCTCACTGAGACACTGTCCTGTCAGTGACCCTCACTCAGACACCGTCCTGCCAGTGACCCTCACTCACACACTGTCCTGTCAGTGACCCACACTCAGACACCGTCCTGTCAGTCACCCTCACTCAGACCCTGTCCTGTCTTGTCAGTGACCCTCACTCAGACACCGTCCTGTCAGTGACCCTCACTCAGACACAGTCCTGTTCTGTCAGTGACCCTCACTCAGGCACCGTCCTGTCAGTGACCCTCACTCAGACACTGTCCTGTTCAGTCAGTGACACTCACTCAGACACCGTCCTGTCAGTGACCCTCACTCAGACACAGTCCTGTTCTGTCAGTGACCCTCACTCAGACGCCATCCTGTCAGTGACCCTCACTCAGACGCAGTCCTGTCAGTGACCATCACTCAGACACCATCCTGTCAGTGACCCTCACTCGGACACCGTCCTGTCAGTGACCCTCACTCAGACACTGTCCTGTCAGTGACCCTCACTCAGACACCGTCCTGTCACTGACCCTCACTCAGACACCGTCCTGTCAGTGACCCTCACCCAGACACCGTCCTGTCACTGACCCTCACTCAGATACCGACCTGTCAGTGACCCTCACTCAGATACCGTCCTGTCCAGTCAGTGACCCTCACTGAGACACTGTCCTGTCAGTGACCCTCACTCAGACACTGTCCTGTCCAGTCACTGACCCTCACTCAGTCACAGTCCTGTCAGTGACCATTACTCAGACACTGTCCTGTCAGTGATCCTCACTCAGACACTGTCCTGTCAGTGACCATTACTCAGACACTGTCCTGTCCAGTCACTGACCCTCATTCAGACACCATCCTGTCAGTGACCATTACTCAGACACTGTCCTGTCAGTGACCCTCACTTAGACACTTTCCAGTCAGTGACCATCACTCAGACGCTGTACAATCAGTGACCCTCACTCAGACACCATCCTGTCAGTGACCCTCACTCAGACACCATCCTGTCACTGACCCTCACTCAGACACCGTCCTGTCAGTGACCCTCACTCAGACACTGTCCTGTCCTCAGTCTCCCTCACTCAGACACCGTCCTGTCCAGTCAGTGACCCTCACTCAGACACTGTCCAGTCAGTGACCCTCACTCAGACACCGTCCTGTCAGTGACCCTCACTCAGACACTGTCCTGTCCAGTCAGTGACCCTCACTCAGATACCGTCCAGTCACTGACCCTCACTCAGACACCGTCCTGTCAGTGACCCTCACTCAGACACTGTCCTGTCCAGTCAGTGACCCTCACTCAGATACCGTCCAGTCACTGACCCTCACTCAGACACTGTCCAGTCAGTGACCCTCACTCAGACACTGTCCTGTCAGTGACCCTCACTCAGACACTGTCCTGTCAGTGACCCTCACTCAGACACCGTCCTGTCAGTGATCCTCACTCTGACACCATCCTGTCCAGTCACTGACCCTCACTCAGACACTGTCCTGTCAGTGACCCTCACTCAGACATTTTCCAGTCATTGACCGTCACTCAGACGCTGTACAATCAGTGACCCTCACTCAGACACTGCTCTGTCCTGACTGTAGCCCCCTCTCAGACTGTCATGGATGCCAGCAATATATTTACTTTGACCCATTCGTGATATAGTTCTGGATGTGGTCACAGTAGGAAAATATTTACACGTTCTGAGACTATTGTTATTGTTCCAGGTCAGGCATTTCATTCGAGAGGGAAATATTGGCTAAAACAATGAAATATTTCAGAAGAGGCTTATTTTTCAGTTGCTAAGCAAACTGAGAATGGAATCGATTATAGTAACATTTCATGGCTTTCTTTTGAATGCATGAAGGCATTTGAATCCCAGTACTGTCAATATTCTGCTGGAGAATTGTTAATTCGAATATAAACCACCAAGAATATCTAGAAAGGCAAATGAATCCTATCAGGAATATTCAGAGGGTGGGGAAGGTACTCCATACGGCTTCTGTAGTAATAGTTGAATATGCTAAGTGAAGTAATGTATCTATATGCCCATATTTAGACTAAAAAGGAAGCTTATTTTGAAGGCTGGAGGATAATTGCACTTGCTAAAATAAAAATTGACTATATTACTTTTTGTGCCTTATTTTCAGAATTATATGAATAAAATGCTAGGAGTAAGGAAGTGTGTGTTGTTTTTTAAACTTTTCTCTTGGGTATACAATTATCAATTTCATTACGCATTTAATCTTGCCATTGCTTTCCACTGCTTGAGGCTTAACTGAATACTTAGAATCAGTTCTTCAACATTTACTTTTAACTGGGAAAAGTAAATAAAATGCTACCAACTAAATAAGGATAGGTGGGGAAAACTGAAACAAAGAGTTAATATGCTCTGTCGTGTTATGTTCCTCCACAAATAAAAAGGAAAATGTTAAGTAAGTTATATTATTAATTTTATATTGCAGTTATTTTATGTTCAAGCAATTCCAGCTGTGAAAGATCATGAAATAAATACAAGGTAAGAGAAAACTGATCATACAAGACCATATATTGGTTAACTTTATGCTAGGGTACTTTGTTTAAACTTTCCTTTTAGCTTTCTGACAATAAAAAGCAGAAAAGCTTATTACATTCGGCATAGGTTTATAATTTTCACATTTCCCTTCATCTGTCGTGGTTGTGCCAGGATTTATTGAAGAACTGGTCTCCCCGGCAGCCATTCAGTTAATCCAGGACGTGTTGTAGCCACATTAGGATTAGGTGAAAAAAAATGTTTGTTTCTTCTCTAGCATCTTTACACAAAGAAACTAGATTTACAATGAACTTTGCCACTAAACACAATACTTTTGAATAAATTATGAAAAAGGTATTAATAATTCAGACACACCATTATATAAAAGATTTGTTTGCAGAATGCATTTAATTAAAATATTGTTATGCTAGGTTTCAGCAAAGTACTATAAGTATTAAACTAATATTCAAGACTGAAAACATTTTGGTTTAAAATTGTTTTAATAATGCAGCCAGATAAGATATCTGTGTTCAGTGTCCACACGGACTGTGAGTAGAACTGATTTACCCTAATAACAATCTCTTTTATCCAATGTGAAACAGGTTACATTTCCTTTCTAATCTCAGAGAGTATCATTGGTGATATAGAACATAGCATGATGTTGTGCCTTTTAGTCTATTCCAAGATCAAACTAATGCTGATATGGAGCAGTTATACATAATGTGCAAAAATGAAATTGCTTGGTTTAGAGCACAGTCTGATTAGCACACATTTATTTAACATATTTAGTTTTTTGATTATGGTATTATGTTTCAAATCCTGTTAGATCAGATTCAAAATCAGCTTTAGTGACACTGGCAAATTTTGCGAAATTTGTTGATTTTGTGGCAGCAGTACTTTGCAATACATAATATAAGAGAAGTTATATAATAGAGGTTATTTAAGAAGTTATATATAAGAAGTTAAGTAAGTCTCCTTTCTAGTGAAGAAATATTCTGTGTTTCAGTGCATTTGCAACTTCAAGATGTTTGTTTCACAATCATATGATGTCTATTTACTTTAAGGTCAGGTTTAAGTTTACTCAGAGCGAAATATGCACTCCATAATTTGACAGATAGAACAGGTGCATGTATTGAAGTTGCGTGTTTTACTTCAAATTGAAATTTTCAATTCATTGTTCGTGACGTTGTTACATACTTCTTACACTGGGTGAATGCCTGGTAGGTGGGGAATTAAAGTTCAAAGTTTATATTTAAAACCAGCAACCATTAGTGGACCTGAATAAAATGACACTGAAATTAGAATTAACAGCAAATGTTAAAGCCTGATATTATATTGAGTTTGGTAGTGTTTTTATAAAACTCACCATCAAATATGAATTGTTCTATATCTCTTTGAAATCAATACTTCGAACAATAGGTATGAGTGAAAGTTGTGTCAAATGATGCATTTTTTGAAATAAACTATCATTTATTTTTGAGACATGATATTTTATCATAACTGAACCAAATAGACCAGATCATCCTCAATAAAAAATAATTATTTAATGCATAATTGAGGGAGAGAAGGTATAGTACGAGGTAGTACTTGTGTCAGTTGTTACTTTGGTTTATAGAATCATGATCAAAGGCCATGTGGTGAAATATGGACAAACAAAAGACAAGAGGAGCAGATAGTGTATGGCAGAGTGGGATCACTGCCCATGTAATTACATTCAGCTATGAACATTCTGATATCTTTGTTCAGCCAGTACTGTTTAAACAACAGGATTAAATGATAGATTTTAATGTGTTGGACAGTGCCAACATGAACATGATCACACAGAATTCATTTCAGACAATTAATTCTAATCTGCCTTTTTTTGATTTAATGATAAATGAAAAGGAAGCAAAACGATTTTAATGGTCCTTCCATTGAATGTTTCTAGTAAATGAGCTGAATGATGAGTGCTTTACATGTTAATAGAAGTTCGATCACAGGATGTAAATGCTTTTCTGCTGAATTTCATCTTTTGTTCTGTTCTGTATCAAGCTTTCCAGTAAGCCCACAATTACTCATTTCTTATTGTTCTTTTACCATATTAATACTTTCATTATCCGTCCTGTAATCTTCCGGTGTGGATAAGAGTTCCTATTAATTATCCCTTAAACAATAAGCTAAATTGATGATGAATATTAACATTTGTTTTAGGAAAATCTATATAAGAAATTAGTGTCATTTCTGATCTAAGGTGAAGCCATTCAGACACATTTCAACTTGGATGCCAACTGTTCAGACTTAATGAATAAGGAAGAGAACTTGAGCATCCTGCAATTGTGAAATAAAAACAAGTGTCGTTCAGTTTCTATTTAATCAGCTGTTTCCAATTAAAGTTCAACTCTTGATGCTGGGGTGGAGTGGGTTAGTACTATTGAGGGTGGATTCTTTGAAGGTATTTGGTGATACTTGGTAGGTGTTTGTTTCTCTCTCAGGCCCAGTGCCAGTTTCTTCCTCCTTCACGGAGAGTTTGGACAAGCTAAAGCAACATCAGCAATTGCAGGTAACCGAAAACCCAAACACAGATTAAGATGAGAATCAAGGCCATATTATTAAATTGCCAAAGGAAGATTCATAGCTTACAATGCCTCACTATCCTAAAGAGCAAATGAGTTACATCTGGCTTTGTAGCCTTTCCCAATTCTATAGGAACCTGGCAGGCAATGTGAGGCTCCGAAAACAGAGATGTGTTAATAATCAGAAAATCGTTGAAGCTCCCACTAGAGAGGGAAGGTACAAGGCTGCTCCTGAAAGATAACTCCCCCAACAGTGCTGGACTCCCTCAGTACCAGACAGGATCATAATCTAAACCCACTAGGTTCTGATTCAGAAGCAAAACTAACATGGCACATGCATTTCATCTTGATGTTATTTACTTTTATTTAGAGATACGGCATGACAACAGGTACTTCTGGCTCAATGAGTCAGCGCTGTAACTACACAGAACAATGTGGTACAATTTTAAAATTTCTGAACTATACCTATTTGGGACTTAACTAAAGGAAGGAAAAACTAACAAAGTGCAAAGCAAGCATTTAAAAAACTTGCAAAATAGGTAATTTCAATGAAATTTAATGGGGGATGACTTTGATAAATAGAGCCTGGGTAGGAATAAAGAAGCAAATGTCTCGCATTCATGTGGCTAAGGACACCTTAAAGACCGTCTGTAAAATTCACCGATGACACCACTGTAGGTAAAATTACAGATGGTGAAGAGGAGGCGTACAACATTGAGATAGATCGGATGGTTGAGTGGTGCCCCGTCAGCAGCCTCACATTCAAGAGCAAGGAACTGACTGTGGACTTCAGGAGGGGGATAGCCACAGAGCACCTACCAGTCCTCAATGAGGGGTCTCACTGAGTGGGGGGAAAGGTGAGTTCTTGTGTGTCAGCTTCTCAGAGGGTCCTGCCTTGGACCAACACCGACGTGAACAAGAAGGAGGCAGACCAGCGGCTTTGCCTCCATGGGAGTCTGAGGAGATCTGATATGTCACCAAAGACTCTTGCAGATTTCTACAGATAAATGGTGGAGAGCATTTTGACTGTTTGCACCACAGCCTGGCATAGAGACTCCAGTGCACAGGATTGTAGGATGCTGCAAAGGGTTGTAGACCCAATATAAGCAAAGCAGCATCCATCACTAAGGTCCATCATCATCCAGGACAATGCCCCCTTCTTATTACCCCCAAATAGAGAGGGGCTACAGGAGCCTGAAGACCCACACTCAACAATTCAGGAACAGTTTCTTACCCCTCAGTCATCAGATTTCTGAATACTCTATGAATCCTGCTGGAGGGTGGAGCAAAGTCAAGATGGCACTAAACAGCGACTCCTTTGCATGCATCTTCGGAAACAGCTCTATTTCTATCTTTGATATCTCTTTTCTCCCTTTTCAAGGTTCTTTTAAAGGCCCTGACCTGGAGTTACACTCTGATATAAGTTCTTTGCAGGAAGGGGACCGGCCGCTTTCTGATATCCTAAGGATGTGGCCCGGAACACTAGCGCACCTTCAGGATGCCGGATTTTCATGGCTCTGGAGACAGGTTGATTCATGGCCGGTGCCCCTGACAGGAAAACACGGACATCGGGAGCAGTGTGTTCAGAGACCTGAGCCTTTCTGATGTCAATTCTCTGGGAGCAGAGCTCAGAAAAAGTGACACAACAGACTTATAACAACATAAATCAGCAATGTTATGTCTCCCCTCTGGCTGTGGAAGGAGAACACCTTCTTTTCCTGTAGTAGGGAAAGAGGGATACTGCGGTATGTCAAATTACCAGGTGAACGAGTAGTCTTTGGGTTCTGTAAGTCTGTGTCTTTATTGACACTTTGCTGCACGCTTGAGTGCTTGCTGGGTTGGGGGTTGTTGCTTTGCTGCTGCTTGTGAGTGGGAGGGGGAGCTGGAAGGGGCTTTGGGGTTCTGATGTTTAATTGTCATTCATTCCTTGGGGCACTCCTCTGTTTTCATGGATGTTTGTGAAGAAAAAGAATTTCAGGGTGTATATAGTATCAATTTCTCTGACATTAAATGTACCTATTGAATCCACGAACACCACCTCATTATTCCTTTCCTTTGCACTATTTATTTATTTTTTAAATTTATCATAAATTTATGTCTTTGCACTCTACTGCTGCTGCAAACTTCATGTCATATAAGACAGTGATAATAAACCTGATTCTGATTCAGAAATGAACTGTTGGCTACATCTTCATAAATCACAGAATAAAAAAACAAGGATGATGAGCTCACTAAAAGTTGAGACAGCCACTGGGATCCATTTCTATTCCTCACTTCTGGAGTGATAGATAGAATTGAAGAGAAAAGAAAAAAAAAACAGCTTTGGTTAGGTCACGCTGACCACAGTTCCAATAGCTTCATAAAATAACTTGTTGGTGAAGTGGAGAAGATGCATAAATATAGCCACATCTGGTATCTCAACTGATAAAGTGCATTGGTCAGTAAGGGATGATCAAGGTGGGGAGGCTGAGAGATGCTATTAAAAGGAAGTACTGAGTCAAAAGAAAAATTAAAATAGCTACAGTTCAGACTCCAGGAGAAACTTCTTTATCCAATGAATTATAAAATGTGGAAGTTTTATCACAGTCAATAAGCACTCAAAAGAATGGAAAAAACATACTGTTGAGATTAGATGAAGACAGTCAGTGAAGAAATAAACTCCAACACAGGCCAATTGTTTCTGTGATGTAGATATAGACGATCACTAATGACCAATGACCTACTGTTTCACCAGACTCATCACCAAATAAAGGGCCACTTGTAACTTTCTCACTTTGCGGTTGGCTGTGCCATGTAAGTCCGGAACAAATCACAGTTTTATAATTTTATAGGACAACAGGATGAATGGGTACAATTACTTTAATAACAAGCTGATTCACAGGAAATCTCAATTTACTTGATAATTACATGTTGCATTTCTCAATCCATAAGTTCTGCATCCTTCTACTCTGCACAATGGATAAAATTATTAATAATTATATTAATGATTACATTAGCATAATGTGATAATGTATAATGCAAATTAGCATTAATATCATGCCAGCTCAAGTAGTGCAAGTGAGCTTAATTTCAAAGTTTAAGATAGGTACATGGATGGGTGGGGTATGGAGGGCTGGGGTGCTGGTGCAGGTCAATGGGAGTAGGAGTTTAAATGGTTCAGCAGAGACAAGAAGGGCTGAAGGGCCTGTTTCTGTGCTGTACTTTCCTATGACTCTATGATTCTATTTCATTTTTCCGTCTTGCACTAATGCCATCATGTTTATTTTGTCATGTAAGTATAATCTATGTAAATGTAAGTTTTTGTCGTGTTTATAATGTACTGAGCTGCTGCTGCTGTGAGAAGCTGACATTTATCACATTTATACCCTGTGTATGTTTGCCCATGACAATGAGCTTATTTGAACTGGAACTTAAATAAATGTAATGTTTTGTGAAATTAGTCAGGGTGAGAGTTTGGATATAAATCTGAGCAGGAGTGAGGAGTGAAGTAGCAGCAGAGGGAACTGTTCTCTCTCCAAATGACAAAAAAAGTTATGCCCTGTTCTTTTTAAACTCTCTGGATACCAAAAGAGTAGACACGGTAATAGTCTAGAGAAAAATAAATCACAGTAACTTTGAAGGATCAAACTGATGCAATATAAATAGCAGACAATATGTGTCTTCCACATTAATGCATCGTGCAATGTTGAAAATCTTGCAGAGTGTGACTGCATTCTTGGCTGACTAACAGGATATTTTCCACAATTCAAATTCAATGTATTACTACAACATTGAGTTAGCTGGAACTAGTCTGTCACAATGACCATACTAGGGTGGAATACACAAGAGCACAAATCCAGCCCTTCAACATTTTTATAGACTCTTGTCCTGCTGTACACATTTCACGTTTATGAAGAAAGTGTCACTTCCTTTGGAAGCACAATTTAACTACTTTCCACACAGCGGCCGCTTATTTGGGAATTTACATACAAGCTATTTTTGTGCCATTTCATGGGGACGGTGAATTATCAACTCACAATGCCAATCGGTGCAAGCCCTTGCTGTTGGTTTCTTACAGCATCTTTGATACTGAAAGTGAGGTGAAACCCTACAAAATTTCTCCCACTTGAACGAGGATCATCAGCCAGAAAAGAGTTCGGACTTTAACCTTTTCTCTGAAAGTGCCCAGACTCCACCTTAACTTCTGAAAAGCAAACTTGCTGAGATTGGAAGCCTTGCTGCAGATTGTGGCCATACAACTGTATCAAACACTGGTGCTCCATCTTACCTTGTCATTCCTGTCATGTGCACACTTAAATGGGGATTCTTTAAAAGTCTCTTGAGGATGCTCATGTCTGACGTCAATGAGTTAAACTGAAAGAATCCAGATCCAGTGTACTTAATATTGGATGTGCTCATTTTTTCAATAAATGCTAAGGTTTCCTGTACATTCAGACTGGTGGTTACACTCGAGCTAAAACATCTGCTAACTACTGCTTGACTGCATCAATGAGTGCATATAAACTAGTCAACCAATAGCAGGAGAGTGGGGTATTACGTGGAGGCAATTGGGCTTCGAGACTGAATATTAGTGTCTATCATATTGGGTAAAGACAAAAATAATGTGACTTTCACACACCACTGAAACTAGTGTTTGCTCATTTACATCTGATTACAGACCATTTATTGAAAATGAGCCTTGAAGTTGTCTGCTAAGGATAACCAGGAGCTAGAAATGTACTTGAAAGTGGTGGTAGAAAAAGCAGAGTCTTCCTCCCAAGTCCACATTGATGAAATTGGTAGCAACTGGCAATCCGCACAGGAGGCCGACATCCTTATCCGACAGAGGATTTCCTCAAGTTACCCACTGAACCCAGCTTTCCCTCTGCTTGATTCTCATGCCCCATTGTTTATTACATGGCCCCAGACGTTGTTCCTCTCCACTCCCTGTGGTGCATCAGGCAGCAACCTTGCTGTTTCTTTAGCTTTTTTCTGTATTTTTACGAGGCCAAGACACTAGCTCAACATTTAACCCAGCACAGATGGAAACCATGCAAGAAACTGGCCGGATTCGAACACGGGACCATTTGCCTTGAAATCCAGTGCGACTGCCACCACACCACTGGCTGGCTAAGCATAGCCACATAATTTGAATGTAATTCCTAATCTCTTGTTCCCTACATACTTGTTCCTCAGTTCAACAGTTCTTGAAATTCCCTCAATCCTTTGTCAATCGTTTCAGAATTCCCCAACCCCTTCAGTCCTTAGGCCAGCATTCCCTAACAACTCACCTGTCCTTCCCAATTCTCAATCCAGAATTTCCTGTCCTCAATCCCTAGTCCTGACCCACATCATCTCCTCTGCCTATTTATCTGTGGGTGCAACATCACTTTTGAAGATTCTTCACATTGATCATTATATCTGGTCTTTGAAGAAGAGTGATAATGAGCCTAGATTCTTCAAAAGTAGATGAGCAGGGAAGTGTTCAACTTCTACTAAACCTCAGTTAGATTAGTCATAGCCTACTGCAGAAGGCTCAAGTTACACTGTAAATGAGACACTGAAAAGGATAAAACCAGAAATGCAGCTTTGCTTATTAAGGTGGGATAAACAGACAGGGTTTCTCTTCTCTTCTCTTCTCCTTGATAAAGAAAGCCCAGGTTTGGTGCAAGTAAAATTCAAGTTTCAAAGTAAATCAGAGTAGATATGTGTCACTGCATAGAACCCTGAGATTTATTTTCCTTTGGGCATACTCAATAATAGAATCAGTGGGAGACCACCCCAACTTGGGCATTCAGCCAGCGTGCAAAAGACAACAAACTGTGTGCACGTGCAGAAAGAAAGAATAATAATAATAATTTCTGTTGGAATTCTTTGAAGAAATAACAAGCAGGACAGACAAAAGAGAATCGGTTGATGTTGTGTACTTGGACTTTCAAAAGGCCTTTGACAAGAAGCCACATTCGATGCTGCTTAACAAGCTATAAACCCATGGCATCGCAGGAAAGATTCTGGCATGGATAAAACTGTGGCTGATTGGCAGGAGGGAAAGGTCATAAGTACAAATGTATAAAACAAATAGAGCAGGGCTAAGCACACAGCCTTGTGGTGCACCTGTGCTGACGGAGGTTGTGAAGGAGATGTTGCCAATCCAAACTGAATAGCATCTGTAAGTGAGGAAATTGATCCAGTTGCCCATGGAAATATTGAAACCAAGGCCTTGAACCTTATTGATCAGTTTTCAGGGGATGATGTATTGAACGGCGAGCTGTGGTTGAATTGATTGGATGCAATGAGAGTATTCCTGTTAATGAGGAAGAGCACCACAGGCAACACTTTGTGTAAGATAGATATGAAGGACTCCAGTTGGGAACTCCGAACTTTACCTGAGCAATAATTAAACAGATGATGAGAGGAAGGTGGGGTTGAGTCAGGAAATTATGAGGAGAGGATTGTGGAGGATTTGATCTGGAAATGTTGGATTGAGGAACAAAAGTGTAGAGGATGGGGATTGGGAATATACTGAAACGTTGATATACTTAAAGGAGGAAGGACAATTACCTGTGGTAAAATAGAATAGAGGATTACATTTATAAATTAAGATGAGGAAAGACTGAAGCAAACTCAACTGAAACTTAAATACCAGCAGAAACTGGGAAACCTTAAACCTCATCCTTCCTCCACACCTATATATGAGTGTGCCAAAGGATTTCTGGAATTGTGTCTACAACCTATATGGCATTGAAAGGTTTATTCTGTCCCATAAGATATCAAAATGCCTTTAACTCACATTACTGATTGTTGGCCAACAAAATTAAACCAGAACGTTAGTGCTAAAGAATGTTGTTTCAACAAGTAAAACAAGAAACACCAGCTGTGTCCCAGCTATTTATTTCTTTATCTCAATCATTTTTAAACATTGGCCACTATGGATAATTAAGATAGAAAGCAAACTTATTTGACAATTGAAAATAATCTAAATTGGACGGAGAACTTCACACAGATTTAAATTACTGGTCTGAAAAGGTATTCCGATCCTTTAGTTTTGGGCATTATTTATTACTACCCAGAGGGGAAAATTAAATGGTTAATGTTCAAGGGAGTGAGCATTTTAATCCATTTTTAAAAATTAGCCTAAGCTCTGTGTTCTAAAGTTTTAAACGGAAGCAGAAAATGGATCATTATGAACTACCCAAGAATCTTAGTTCTTGGTTTGAGTATTGTCAGTCCTGATGAAGGCTACACTAACAGGACTATTACACTAATCTCCACATTTGTTTAATCACACTTGTCAGAACGCTGGATAACTCTGAGCAGTCTATATCTGATAATCAGGGAAATGGTTTTCCTCTAGATTACGTTCCATCCACCAGCAAATTGCAGTACCAGGGGAAATAACTGCACAATAAATGAATCTGTGACTGCTGTGACTGTAAATGTCAAAAATGGAAACTTTCTGCAATGCATAAAGATTTTTCTGCCACTGGTCACTGGAAAATTCATGGCTGCAACATGTTCAAAGCTAACAGCTCTGCAATAACTACTTGAGAACAAAGAAATACTGTTTGGAGTTGGAACCCATTGCCAAACACATGTCAAACACATTGTAATAACCGTAGTCTTGCCCACTCAGCCTGGGTGGACAGATTCGGCTAATTATCCATAAGGCATTTCCCATTGGAAACATTTTTTATTGCGGGATTCCGCAGAGGTAAAGGTTTTGTGAAAGTAAAGCAAATGAAATAGCCATTTTATTGAAAAAATATTATCTTCCTTCTCCAAAAAACAGCATGATTTCTGGAAATGGTCTCATTAACAGATCTGGGTGATTCAGTTATAGACTGTATAGAGAAAAAGAAACACAAGTGTCTGACTCAAAGAAGAAATAAATGTTAAGTCATTCAATGGATCTATCTAAACTCCTAAAAGTACTGCATATGCAACAGTTTCTGAAACTGGAACAGCTCCTCAGTTCAACAGTTCAGAACTTCTCTGTAGTCTCCTTTTGTGAAATAGTTTGAGGCTAATTGTCTATTTGAGCCATTATGGATCCATGCTTACAAAGACTGAAAATGTTCAGCCAGGTAAATGTGTGATTCTTTCTTTGTGGCTTAAATTACATTTGTTTTAGCTGAGCAATGATCAAATGGAAGGGGAAAATATGAATAAACTGAAAGCAACTGTTGAAAACAATGGATTTTGTTTTAGCATTCTAATCGACCTATAAGCAATTGGATCTCATGTGGCATTGTTTACAGGGAAACAAAGGCAGTAATAGCAATTTGGTTAAAATTCATGTTGGGCATGTTATTGGGAGATGCAAGGTTATTAGCAATTTGGCTATTAAAACAATTTCAAGGCTTCTAAGGAGGCAGGGTAAAATAGTAATGTTGATAAGTGGGGCATTGGCTCTGTTGTTACAGATAGGTTGAAGCTGCAGTCAAAACTTCCAATGCTAGTGAGAGTTGGGAGATGAGTTTCTCAACTTCGATTCAATATACAGGCACATGTATGTTAGTGAAAACCTATAGAGCATTATATCGACATTTAGGCAACCAGTTCCAAAAGATAGAGGGGAAAAGATATTGTGTGTGCTTGTTCAAACCTAAGCCCACAGAGCAGTGGGTAATAAGCTGTACAATCATTAGAAAGCAAGGACACAATGAAGTTTGGAAGTTATGTCAGAATCAGATTTAATATCACCGACATTATGTAGTGAAGTTTGTTGTTCTGTGGCAGCAGTACATTTATATATATATATATATATATATAAAGTATATATGTCGTTTGTATGCATACTGTGTATATAGTTGTATAGTTCGAAAATATGTTCAAATATATGTGTATAGTTCGAAAAGAAAGGAAAAATATTGAGGTAGTGTTCATGGGTTCCTTGTCTATTTAGAGATCTGATGGTAGAGGGAAAGAATCTGTTCCTGAAACATTGAATGTGGTGTCTTCAGGCTCCTGTACCTCCACCTTCATGGTAGCAATGAGAAGAGGGATGATGGGGATCCTTAATGATTAATGCCCCCTTTATGAGACATTGCCTTTTGACCGTGCCCTAGATACTGAGGAGGCTAGTACCCATGATGGAGGTGGCTGAGTTTAAAGCTTTCTGCAGCTTTTTCCGATCCTGCGCAGTGGCCCCTCCGTACCAGATGCTGATGCAACCAGTTAGAATGTTTTCCATGGTACTTCTGTAGAAATTTGCAAGTGTCTTTGGTAATTCTCCTCAAACTCCTAATGAAGTACAGTTGCTGTTGTGCCTTCTTTGTAGCTGCATCGATATGTTGGGCCCTGGATAGGTCCTCAGAGATGTTGGCGCCCAAGAACTGTTCACCTTTTCCACTTCTGATCCTTTGGTGAGGACTGGTGTGTGTTCCCTCGACTTCCCCTTCCTGAAGTGTGATTGCATCCACTGTAGACCTATTGTGGCAATAGGCAAACTGCAGTGGGTCCAGGCACTTGCTTAGGCAGGAGTTGATTCACAGGGTCACCAGCTGCTGCTGGGATCTGCACAGGTCTAGTTTTATTCTCCCTTTCAAATCATGCAAAAAAAGCCATTGAGCTCATCTGAGAGTGAAGCATTCACGATGTTAGGTTTCACTCTGTAATGGCCTGCAAACCCTGCCAAAGCAGACGTGCATCCAATTTCATTTCTAACCTCAATTGGAATTGTTCTTTTTGCCCTTGAGATAGCCCTCCATAAGTCATACATAGACTTCTACAGTTCTAGATCACCAGTCTTGAATGCCACAGATCTAGTCCTCAGCAGACTATGAATCTCCTAGTTCATCCATGGGTTTTGGTTTGCACAGTTCCAGGCCTGCTGATTACATTGTTCAGCTCCTCCAGTGCCTGCCTGATGTTGGCTTCAGGTGGAATGTACACCACTACCAGGAAGACTCCCTTGGCAGATAAAATGGACCACTTTTGACCGATAGATATTCCAGGTTAGATGAGCAGTACTGTGACAGAACCACTGCACTTGTGCACCATAATGAATTAATCATGAAGTATATGCCACCTCTTCTGTCTTTAAAAGACTGAGCCAACCTGTCTTTGTGGAGAACATTGAAGCCATTGGGCAGAATTGAGCGACGTTTCCATGAAGCAAAGTACGCAGCTGCCCCTGATGTTCCTCTGGTACACTGATCTTGCTCTAAGGTCTTCGATTTTATTTTCCCGAGACTTTGTATTTGCCATAGATGATCGATGAGAGTGGAAGTCTAAGGCCTCTAAATTTCAATTATTCTTGCAGGCCGGTGCGAAGTTCCCCTTCTGTTTTCTTAAAGGGGAATTGCACTCACAACCTGAGTCCATCCGTCCGAGGTTCATCGATTTTGAGTATCAATACCTGATGAATCATTTCAGAGCTGCATGCGAAGAGTCACCACTTATGCCATCTTATCAGAAAAAAGGAAATGCAGAGATAAATCTGATGATTAAGAATTTAATCATGCTTAATCCAAGTTAAAATTACATTAGATTGATATCATCGGTTCAGAATGTTTGGTACTTATGAGGTAGCTTTACACTTTTTTCTTCTGACTTCACGGTTTATTATACAGATGTCTGTATCATTCTGCATGCTAATATATTAGTTCCTCAGGTTGATTCAGACAATATTTTTTTAAACTTTGCTGAAACAATAAGGAATTTATTTCTTCTTGAATTCATTGAGTCACTTGCCAACAGGCCACAGAGAACTACAGTATATACTGTACATACCTTGTATCATAGAGCAAGTTGAGTACATTCTCAAATGCACAAGCACATGTATACACAGGCACAATGGAGTACTTACTTGTAGTAGCCACACAGGCACATGGCATCATGCACAAGAAATGTATAAATTACAGTAGACAAATTATACACAAACTTTATAAGGAAGGATGCAATTAAAACAAAAGATTCAACAAGTCCATTTTAGTGAAAATGGCCAAAGTGCAGTGTTGCTAAACTGTAGTGATCAGCCTTTTGTGTGGAGACGTGAAGATGTTTACATTACGACGCAGCATCTCAGTTACCCCTCCCATCTAACTCTCTCCACAGCATGCGATTGATAACTTCTTAGTGACTTAGTCCCTTCCCACATGAGATGCTCAGGGTGTGACAAGATAAAAAAATGCCACTGTGGTAACTTGTACCAGAAGGTGCATCATTGAAGCACCGTCCATCAGGGTTTAACACCAAAACCAACTCAACGTGCCTCTTAGTGTGATAGTTGTTCCAACAAGAAGGAGAAGTCTGCATAGCATCTTAAAGATGGACAGAACTAGCGTTCATAAATTGGAAGTTCTACTGCAACTTGTGGTTGGTTCAAACTTTTTAGGAAGGGTTATAATTTGTATTACATTAGCTGAAATGGTTGGTTCAAATAGTAATTGAAAATAATTATTAAAGGAACTGATCAACTCCTGAAATGACTCTAATGTTGATGAAACAGGACTTTATTAGAAATTTAAGCTATAAGGAATTTATTGTCCCAAACGTGAAAACATACCAAAGATTAGTTAGTACTTCTGTTTGGTGGCATACTGTGGGATTGTCAAGTCTTCCAGTCAGAGACATCAAAAGCTTTCAAGGGCTATATGAGTTATTTGACAATTTATTAAGAAGCACGATTAACTGAGAATTTCTGGTGAAGTTCTGAATACCTGGTGATGTATATAAATGACCTGGATGAAAGTGTACGTGGGTGGGTTAGTACGTTTGACAGGTAATAAAAGATTGATGGTGTTGTGGATAGCATAGACGACTAGCAAAGAATACAGCAGGTTGTAGATCAGTTGGTGATATGGATGGAGCAATGTAGGAATAACGTTTAACCCAGCCAAAAGTGAAGGGTTTCACTTGGTAGGTCAAATATAAAGGACAAGACAATTAACAGTATTGATGGGCAGAGGGATCTTGGGGTCCAAGTTCATAGCTTCCCAAGAGTGGTTATAAAAGTTGATGGGATAGTTAAGAAGGCATATGGAATGCTTGCCTTTGTTAGTTGAGACATGGAGTTCAAAAGTCAGGAAGTTTTGTTGCAGCTTTATAAAATTCTAGTTAGGTCACATCTGGAGCATTGCATATGGTTCTGGTCACTCCTTTATAGGAAGGATGTTGAAGCTTTGGTGAAGGTGCAGAAGATGTTTACCAGGCTACTTCCAGGATTAGAGAGCACGTGCTAACAAGAGGTTGGACGAACTTGGGTCATTTACTCTGGAGCCGTGGACACTGAGGGAAAGGTCCAATAGAGGTTTATAAAGAGATTATTAGAGGTATAGATAGAGTAGGCAGATGGTATTTTTTCTCCCAGGGTTGAAATGTCTAATACCTGAGGGCATGCATTTAAGATAAGAAGAAGTAATTTAGAAGGGGATGTGAGAGACAAGATTTTTATACAGAGAGTGGTGGGTCCCTGGCATGCATTGCCTGGGGTGGTGGTAGAGGCAGACACATTAGGGGCATTTAAGAGATATTTAGAAAGGCGCATGAATGTGAGGAAAATGGAGGGATGTGGACGTGGTGTAGGCATGAGGGATTAGCTTAGTTGCCATTTGATTATGAATTTATTTGGTTCGTCTCAGCATTGTGAGCTGTGCTGTACTGTTCCATATTCTACGTACTTTCAAGAATTGTTTTCTTTACCTGTCATTCTCCCTTGGAATGAATATTATCCAAATAAAACCTCAATATTGTCTGCATTGGATAACACCTTGGGCTGTACTATCAGATTTAGTGGGATTCAAAAACGTTAAGGTTGTTTTTCTGCCAAAATGACTTCATTACACCAGCCCACCGATCAAGGGACAATAGTGATCCCTAATTCATTTTACTTGTCATATTTTCTTCTAGCTCGTGAAGATAAGACAACCATTAGTGAATTGTGGCTTGTCTTTGAACTAGGATTAGGGATTAGAGCTATAAAAATTACAGCTGATTTGTGGAATTTTAAGTTATTTTAACATTGTGTATATGGTGTATGGTGAAAAGCATGGTCTGATGACTTCAAAGGATTTAACAATGTTTCCCCAAAGTTTAATTCAAAATTATTAACTTGGCTTTGAAGATGTACAGGAGGCTGACAAGCTGGAATGCTTGAGTTCCATGACAGGAAATGTCAATTTAATACAAGTAGGATGAAAGATGAAGTTGGAAAGGAAACTGCTGAATTACCATTCCCTCAAATATTAACTAAAATGGCCGTTAAAATCATCCTGGCTTTTTGAAAAATCCAAGGAAATCCTCACCAGGGATAATTTGAACAGAGGACACACTTCCAAAGTGAACATCACCATCAATAATGATATAAAATGTTTTAAGGCATTTATAAAAAATAAAGAAAACTTGTACAAAAATCTTTGCTGAAAGGTGGCGGGAAGGGGTACAGTTGTATATGCAGGTGAAGAACAAACACAACTAGTGCTTTGCCCCATTAACCCCACCATGTACCTCTCCCTTTCAACCTACCCCAGTAGACAAGCTCTGCTGATTGTTTTTAATTTCTTCTATATTTAGAAACTTTACATTAGAATATATTATATATCTTTAGTATTTCAATGTTTTTTTCTGATGAAAAATATCCAGAAGTGCCTGATTATGCTTTAGTTGCTGTGTGAGCATTGGATTCACCTTTAATGTTGGTTTGTTTGGAGTAGCATCTGTTGATAAGGCTAATACACTGAGGAACTGCTGTGTGTTGGTCATTTCTTTCCTGCATGTGACCTTCAGAGTCACGAGCTTTTGTGCCATCAACCCTTGTCTTCCATGGAGAGCTGATTTTGGGAAGCGAATGGCAAGCAACATAATTCAATAGAAGTTTCTGGATTTCTATGTTTACTTCCACACCTGCCCTTTCCTGATGTTACTCTATCATTTGTAATACCATTAATGGAGCATGGCATTTTAATGTAAATGCAAATTTGGGCATTGCTTCAGAGCATCCCTGGTAATTTGAATCATGTAATAGCATTTATGAAGCATTGAGTATTTTGTACTTTGGATTTAATGCATTTAGGTAGATGGTCAGAAAAAAACTATGATTCTTGTATAAGTAAAATCTGAACACAATGGTTGGGGGGAGTTTTGTAGTCTGATTTTTTTTCCATCCATATATATAAAGTAGTTCAAGAACATACACATAAAAGAATGTTAGATGTGTAGAAACTTTAAATGAAATCAGAAGCATTAGATTGTCACTTTTGTACATGTGTATATATAAAGGGAAAAAAAGAAATATTGTAGCAGTAATATAATAAAAATGAAGAAATCATTTTCATCCTCTTTTTATTTTTCATTTCTTGGGCCGTGTTCCTTCTGTAAGAGCCATATAATTACCCAGTCAAGGAAAACTTCTGTGCTTAGAAATTAATGATAAAATGAGTGTCTATCTGACAAACCATTTGAAAAATAAAGAATATGTACACAATATAAGTAAAGTATGTTTTAATTGATTTTAATGTTGATAATGGAAACATAAACCAACTTTTTGTATATTTGTGATTCAGTTTGATTAATGTTTTCTCGGAACACATAACTTGGTTTTAGCAGACAGGAATCTAATAGTTTCATTGCCAAATGGAACTTTCTTCTTGTTTTGTTTTACAATTTCCTGAGAGTGTAGAGCTGAAGTCGGTGCCCAGACAAGGCACATAATGTATCATGTTTAGAAAGGTAACATGACTGGAATGGGGTGAAATATATCACTGTGCCCTCAGAGTAGTAAAGTGAATGATGCAGAACACAAGTGAAATCGCATAAACTTGCAATGATCCTTACTTACTGTTAAGAAAAGATATGGAGTTGGGAACTGTTTCACCAGTTGAATATTTTGTGAATGTAATGGAATCAAGGTCACAAAATATGCAACTTTGCATGCCTGAATACTTTTGGTACACATATTTATGATAATAGTCCTGATTTTGATACTGATTTTGATTGCACAGTATAAATGCTGAAATGTACAACAGACATAAAGGACTTCTGATGCTGAAGGTTTTATAAGATGGATCTATTGGAGGCTGAGCTAAAGATGGCACCAGAGGACAACTTCTCCCAGCTGAAACAGTTGCATTCTTCGCACCCTAATGTCTCTATTTTCCTTTTCAGAGTAGCTGGGGTCCTGTCAGGATCTTGATCTACAGAGGCACTCAAAACTGTGGTGCTGCACGATGGCATGTTCCCATTCTTGCTCACTGATCGGCCGCCTTTTGGCATGTCCAGGTTGGCTTGAAGTTGGGCGCCTTCGGGGCCTTGTGAGGCCCCTGTGGACACAAATTCCAGCCAGTGTGGTGAACTGAACCATAGTGAGAGCCAGAACATCAAAGGCAGTGAGAGTAGCTGTCGGAGGGCTCTGAACTTGGTAACCGACCTTGCTGCCGATTCTCAATTTGGGGAACTTGAAATGAAAAGCAATGCTTCAGACTGACTAACATCAAAATAGCGACTCTTGTCTCCCCTCTTGCTGTGGAAGGAGCAATATCTGTCTCTCCCTTGTTAGAGGGATGTCAAAAACATTGGAGTGAAGTTAGTTTTTGATGTACTGTAGATCTTTGGGGGCTTTGCTGTTGCTGGCATGGTGGGAAGTGGGAATGCTGATGCTTTATGCTAGAATTAGTGGGGGGAAGTTTGATGCTGCTTGTGCATGGGATTGGGTTAGGGGGCTTTGGGGTTCTGACGTTTTCTCTATCATTCTTTGGGGGTTTCTTCTGTTTTGAGGATGTCAGCAGAGAGTAAGAGTTTCTGGTTGTATTTTGTATACATTCTCTGATATTAAATTGAACGATTGTATTGGTTAGTTTAGAATATGAAATAAGTTAATTCTGCACAGTTCCAAAACCATTGCTTTGAGGCACAGGCCATGTTTCTACAAAACTTTCCTTTCCTCCAATAACTACCAGCCCTTCATACCTGAGCCTTGGAAACTGTTTTGCCATCTCAGCAGCAGCTTCTAGCAGCAGAACACCCGTCTTCTAGGTCCCATGTATTGATGCCTGTGCTTCCCTTTACAATCCAAATGGACTTCTAGTGAATACTGGATGTTGGGTTTAGAAATACTGTACCTCAGCCATTTGAAGTGGAGGTGAAGAGTGAGAAAGAATGGTTTTAGGAAAACTGAGATAAAAATACTTTCTGCATAGCATGAAGTTTCCTTTTATATTATGAAGCTTACTTTCACAGGAACACATGAAACAGCAGCAGGAGCAGGGCGTTCGGTCCCCTGCCTTTCAGTAATATCATGGCTGATATTTTTTCACTTCACTTTCCTGATCTAATCCCATATTTCCTGAGTCTCTTAATATCCAATTCATCTCTTTCTGATTGTTTACAATGACAGAGTCTCTTGGGTAGAGAATTCCAGAGGTCTGCTACCCTCTGGTTGAAGAAATTTCTTCTGATCCCAACAACTGAGTCTAACACTGAGACCATATATATACCTGGTCAAGCCTTTTTTTAGAATTGCATTTGTTTCTATGAGATCATCTTAGTTCTGGAGAATTTTGTTTCTGACTGCTTAATTTTTCCTCATCTGAGGAATACCAAGAAACAATTAATTAAATCTACATTGCATTCATCCTTTTTTAGATAAGGAGAGTTATATAGGCATCCATTAGTCTCATGAGACCATGGATCTGCCCAGGCCTGGGCAGGGTTGTATGGGAGACCGGCAGTTGCCCAAGCTGCAGGCCTCCCCCTCTCCACGCCACCAATGTTGTCCAAGGGAAGGGCACTAGGACCCAAGCAGCTTGGCACCGGTGTCATCGCAGAACAGTGTTGTTAAACATGCTGCCTCAGCTGAGGCTCGAACCAGTGACCTTCAGGTTACTAGTCCGATGCCTTATCCACTAGGCCACGCGCCTACATAGAGAGAGAGTGGACCAGTACAAAATGTATAGGCATGTTCCCACCAGGGCCCTATATATTTGCAGCTTTCACTCTTGTACTCAAATCCTCTCGCAATTAAAGCCCATTTGCCATTTGTTTTCCTATTTCTTGCTGTGCCTATATGACAACTTTCAGTGATTGATGTACAAGAACACCCAAGTCACTCTGAACGTCAAATCTTTTCAGTCTCGCACCATTTAAAAAAAACCTCTTCCACTTTTCTACAGTGGGAATGATCTCACAATATTGCACTTGACGCTTGTGTCTTCAGCACCTTTTAGGAATGGACTCTTTGAAGACAATTCGTTTCTTGGGAGGCCAAAAGTGAAAGAATGTTTTGACTATTTAAGGGAATGCTTGCTGCACTGCCTATGTAGAGGCTTCCAGCCCTCTGTGCATAAGGTGAGACATTGACCTTCACAAACTGTGCCTCATAATCACTCTTGCACACAATCACAATGAACAAAAGATGATTTGAATAGTTCTAGGTGCATCCATTTGACAAATACAAAAGCCATAATGAGCAGTGGAACTATGTGTAAACATGAGATTTCTGCTTGTTATCCCTTTAATGGCTGGGATGGAAAGAGGAGAAATGAGACATGCCTGTAGAGAGCTCTGTCGACTCCACTTTCCATGTATTCAAAGCTTTATGTAGGCAATTTAAGAATCAGATTGCTGAAGGTTAAGTATCACTTAAAGCATGTTTGATCCATATATAGATTTTCTTCCATCTATTTCTATGAACAGATTCCCGAGACTGCAGACCGTCTTGTTGATTTTTACAACAGTGATCTGTTGTGTTTGTACCAGCTTGTCAGATTGCCTGTTCCTGCATTCATTCGTGAATACCACACATTTGCATGACATAGAGTAAGGCTTTTGTTATTAGTTCAGTCTCAAGTAATATTTTGATGTATCATTATGCATGAATGTTACAGAAAGTACTGCTGATTGTTTCCATTGAAGGATCTAATTGGTAAATATTAGTAGTACTTACCAAATATTCCTGTCAGCATATCCAAATTTAAAAACTCTATATAGTATTTTTGAGATCACACAGAGAAAACAATGAATTAGTTTCAGCTTGAGAATTTTAGGATAGATCAACTAGATTGGATTTGACTGTGCTTAAAAGAAACCACAGTATGTGGTTTCTAAACTGCAAAGATTTTCTCAAGAGCTTGAATTATTACCAATGCTTCAGATGAGAGGACTACGTGCAAACTTCTTCAGATTAGTGTTGAATTTTCCAGAACATTCTAGGTCATGCATTCTTCTGTAAAGTTGTTTCAAAATTGAAATGAGTGAGTTTTTTAAATGGAAATTTATAGAGATAAATAAAGTTAAAATGTCAAGCAATGAATGCCCTTCAAAGCTAAAGGGTAAGCAAATGAAAGTGGGGATTATTAGCATCATGCTACGGGGGCATTGTACGAACATGATGCTAATACAAGTTTTTCCAAATACATGAATTCACTCCGTGTTCTTGAATGCTACTTCATGGTGCTGTTGAACAATGGCCAGAAAGTGAAGGATCCAGGCATGAATAAAAACCCCTATAGCTTAGTTTTTAAGAGGTGTTGTAGAAAGTCAAGTTGTCCTGTTGGTGTCTGTCTTATGGCGATGAAGGCTAGCCCTACCATCCTACTGCAACCCCTTTCTGTTTCTAGTTGCCTTTATTTGTGGAATTATTTGATTGTTTGTCTTGTAACTTCAAGGCATTAAACTACTTTTAGGAAAACACGGAAGTTCAGGAATGTAGGTTTAACTTTGGTTTTTCTTTAAGCAAGGTGTGCATGTATCCCATGATGGTGGATGCATTAACATATTCTTACATATAACCTGTAATTAATTATGTAAACAAATGAGACTGCTTTATCAACAATATATGTACTCTACTCTTGTAAGCTTTCCCCAACTGTACTATAAATCTACTTGTCTTGATTTTAGGTTTCACTGAGTGCCACAGCCACATATCAGGAAGGTCCCAGTAGATGGATCCTTTGTGAAGAAGCATCTAAACATCATTGGATCCTCTTTGGCAAGTTATAGAATCATTGAGTCATATAGCATAGGAACAGGCCCAGGTCCCTAGTCCCAATGGCCTATATCCCTTTAAATCCATATAATTATTCAACTGCCTTTTAAACATTGCAATGGTAGCCACTTCTACCTCTTCCTCTGGCAGCTCATTCCATATACTCACCAACCTCCATGTGAACCCTTTTGGGTCCCTTTAAGTCTTTCACGTCTCTCCTTAAAATTTTGTTGTCTAGTGTTGTGGAAACCCTATCTTGGGAAAAGACTCACCTTATCTATGTCCCTCACAGTTTTACAAACCCCTGTAAAGTCACCCTTCAGCCTCCTAAACAAAATGTCCCAGCCTTTCCTTATAACCCAAGCCCTCCAGTCCCAGTAGCATCCTCGTAAATCTTTTTGTACCCACTCCAATGAATTCATCAATTGAAGTACATGACACGTTCTTTTTTTCATTTACTGTACGAGGACATCACTTGCAAAGTCAATTTTTATTGCCCATTCCCTTTTTCCTTGACTATGCTCTTGAATATACTCTTGAGTCTTCTTTCTGAAGTCACTTCCCCAAAGTTGTTGGCCTGTAAACTCCTGTATTCTGACCCAGTGGCGAAATCGCAGACAACTTGTAGATGGCCCAGATGCCCTTTTCCATTAGGATGGTAGGATTTTTCAGGACCAGGTGAATAACTCTAGTGTTTATTCAGGTAATTTGCATCAATTCACTGAGAAAACTGGTGAAAGTTTATTCTTCATGTCCTATGTGAAAAAAAGGTTTTGCATTTAGTCTTTTTAAAAAAATCTCACCTATATTCCTTCTTAATGGCCATTGACATTCAGTGGTTTAAAATTTTATTATGTTCTTCCAGTGGCTAAGATGGTCATCAGCATGTCATTAATAACTTTACTGGGTACCACAGATGTTGAGGTACAATTTATAGACTGCAAAGTATTCACAACATGGAAATGGGCCAATTGACTAAATATTCTTTAGCTTGTGTTGTTGCCATCATCAACGTCATTCATCCTCCATCAAGTGCCCATAAGAAAATGGGCTAGAGTTCCTCCATCCTGGTCCACCATTCAATAAGATCACGGTTGATTAAACTTTTCTCAAGTCACTTTCCCATCCTCTCCTTGATGGTCCTTAGATTACCCGGTTATTGCAAACCTTTCTACCTCAGCAAGGACTCATCCTCCACAACTTTCTGGTACAAGCGATTCTAAAGTCTCACAGCCCTTTAAGAAAACGTTGTTGTTCCTCAACTTAATCCTCAGTGGGTGCCCCTTATTTTGAGATCATGTTTTCTGGCCCTATACTCTGTCCTGAAGGGAAATATCCTTCCAGCCTTTACTCTTTCATGTTCCCTGCACCTCACCTGTTCAACTTTCAACATGATATAGTCCTCCATTTCAGGATTTCCAGCACCTGCAGATTTTCTCTTATTTGATCTCCATTTCAAGAACTTTCCTTGTGAATAGTCTCTCAACTGCCTTCCCCGATATTGAATCTTGCCTAAAGGATACCAAAACTTTTCACAGTGTGCTGTGCTTATCTAACATTCTCTTAATGGCATGGTTCAAAATTTTCCATTCCCTCTGCCTTGTACTGGACAACCGCATCACAATGATGGCTGTTTTAAATAGGAAAATTGTTCCAGTATGTTATCAAGGGACTTTATGTTTCATCCAGTGCACCTTGGATAAATGAACTGGTCAGAGTTCAGTTGGCAGAAAATACTTAACAGAATTGTCTTTCAGAACTTATGACCAGAGATTGAGGGACCTTTTTCCAAAGGAACATCTGTTCCAAACAATTGCCTTTGTTCCTGCTGGTTCTAGTCCCTGCGGAATTGTCAGTTTTAAACATAGTACCGATTTAGGTTTAGCCAAAACAGAATTATAGCAGTTCTGGATATGAAAAAGCATAGCAATCGCATTACTAAATTATTAATTGCATCGCCGCTCAACAAGGTTTACTAGACTCTGTGTAGAACTATGGGACTCTCATGGACTTCAGGTCAGAACACTTTTTGCTTTTGCTTGTGGGTGTTTTCTCTGCACATTGGGTGCTCGATAATCTTTTTTTATATGTGCTCTTTTATTTTTTTAATTTTTTTTTGTATGGGCATGGTGTGTTTTATTTTCTCTCTGCACATTGGGTGTTTGACAGTCTTTTTAAAAATGGGTTCTTTTGGGTTTCTTTGTTTTGTGTTTGCCTGTTAGGAGGTGAATCTCACGGTTGTATAACATACATTTATTTATTTTTGATAATAAATATACTTGAATTTGAACTTTGAACTTTAAAATCTTTCTGTCTAAAATTTCAGTGTCCGGATTAAAATTATGATTGCTTTAAAATTTAATTCTGAGTGAATCACGAGCATTACAACAGAAATACAATTACACAAATGTTTCCAAGCTGATTTTAAAGCAATATTTGTAGGTTTTCTCAAAAAATTCCAATAGGATTTGTATGCTTCTTGCTTTGTGGCTGCCTGTAAGCAAAGAAATCTCAAGATGTATAACTTACACTTTCTTTGATAATGTACTTTGATTGATTTGCTGTTCCACTTCAGCCATAGCAGTCTGCAGCCCCCAGTTTGGAGGTGGAAGGCATAGGGGTGGGGGAAGAGAGTACTCTCATTCGGGAAAATACTCTCTGTTACATTCTCAGAGCAGAACAAGTCTAAGTTCATAAGGTTCATTTGGTTGAAAGATCTCCAAAAGGAGTCAAATGAAAAATGACTAATTGGATGAGAAGCCAGTGGTCTCCTTCCAAATCTTCACCTGAGAGAAGAGCACAAAAGAGAAGTGATGCACCACATTGTATGCTTATTCTCATTTCTCTGCTGGGTGAATGCCATTTATACTTTTATGCAGAAAAATGTGTTGAAATATATCTGGTAAAGAATCAGCGATGAGGCAAATAAACAGAGGCTGTGTGGAATTTGGTTCAATTTCTAATGAAGTCATTCAATTTCTCAAAAGAATGCTGCTTCTGATAACCACTCTATACAACTTAATGGTTCTGTGAGAATTGTTTTAGTTACGCATTTATGATGTTTGATGATTGCATCATTAGCCATTTATTCAGCTGTGTTTAAATTTTACAAATACCATAATTGTTCATTTGCTTTTGAAAGTATGAATTCCATGTTTTGTGAAAACATAGTTTTGCAAAAACAAAATCCAGAATCCCACAAGCCTAGCAAATCAATAAGCAGCCATGCAGTATTCTACAGAACAAAGAGACTATCTACACGAAACTTTGTGGATGGCCAAATCTAGAATCTTCCATAGTGAAACCATATTTTCCACCAGCATAGAAAGAGGCCATTTGGCCCTTTGAATCCATGTAGGTTCACAGAGCAATCCTTTCCTGCTAATTTTCTCTGAAATCTATTTCCCCCAGTTCTCCTCAATGTCCACCAGATGCTGCTACTTACCTACGAGGGGCAAATCAGAGAAGACAATTAACCTACACACAGCTTAGGAACATGGGAGGAATCCAGCAGACAACTTGGGGAATACAAACTCCATGCAGACCCCACCAGAAATCAGGATCGAACCTGCAACACAGGTACTGTGAGACAGCATCTCTGCTAGTGATGGTTGGTTATAGTGGCATAAGTCAGATGTAAAGAAAACACAGCATTACTCCCAAATGAGATTTTAATATGATTGTGAGCTCTCTCATCATATTGTACATCCATTAATGCTTCCTTTAACTTTTTGCAATCTATACAAATCTTGATTTGTTTTATGTTTTAAAGTTGTTTGAGTCATTTGAGTCTCATAAAGTAACATTCAATCCTGACAAGTTTGCTGTATTAGTTGTTGATATTGCATTTCCTCAGTCATGTAACTGTATATTGCAATACAGTAAACTGTATTCCATTTACCCAATAGATTAAATATCTCATTCAAGTAAAAATGTAAATGTTCTCAGGGATATAGAAACATGCAGGAGCTGGCTGGAGATGCGTCTCTCTACAAAAGGGGGTATAAGGCACTCCTTCCCTCCACTAGACTGCAGGCCACCCTTGTGCAAGGTGGAGAACCTACTTGTTCCCTCGATCAAGGTCTTGTAAAGCCATGGGAGCAGGTGGTGAATGGGCATCTGAGCAGTTGGTGCTTATCACATGTCCTGTTTCTACAAGCAGGCAGTCAATCACCGAAGAGCATTGATAATGCTGGGATCACCCATCTTGTAAAGTCACTGCCCAGATGAAGGCAATAGCAAACCACTTCCTTAGAAAAAATTACCAAGAACAATCAATAGACAGGGAAAGTCCTTGATTGGCCATGCCATATGACATGGCACATAATGAGCGAACAAACACTGCAGAGACCATTTAACCAACTGTGCTTGAGAAACCCTTTAAATGTGATCCTTGAAATGCTTAGTCTCAACTTTCTGTTTTTTCTATCTATAATCTCATAGCATTCTGATTTTCAAGTAGAAGTCCAAGCATGAAATTATTTATACAATGATCATCCTGCAAAACCGATTCAATTAAACCTTCCAACACATCCATGTCGTGTTTGTTTTTTGTAAGGCATTTTCAGGTTCACTTTCATGGCTTTGAGTATCTGGACGTCATTCTGCACATCTATGCTTTTCAGTATTGTGCCAATTATTCCATATTATCTTTCTTTATGAATTGTTCAAAAACTTATATAATTTCATACTTTGTTGCACTGAACTTCACCCACCTGATCTTTGCTATAGGTGGTGTTTACACCATGTACCACACTGAGAGCTTTGAATCATCATAATATTGCTCCATCCATAAGGGTCTTGGCAGATTTCACTGAACAAAGGTTTTTCTTCCTGAATACTTTTGGGTGTATCTTCTGGATTTTGGGCTGCTGATCATGTAAATCACCATGTCATTTCTCTATCACATACCATTTTAAAAAAAAGCTTATATCTGTTATTTCAGCTCATAAATCAAATCAGAATAACTGATGCCAAGATTAAGGAAAGCATTTTTGTTGGTCCACAAGTCAAACAGGTCATCAATGACAGGCAGGTTGCAGAATGTCTAGTGGGACTGGAGAAAATCACATGGAAGGCATTCAAGGATGTTGTTGAAATTTTTCTTGGCAACTACAGAGCACCAAATTACATGCAGCTGGTTGACAACATACTTCAAGCATACAAAACCATGAAGTGCAACATGTCACTAAAGATTCATTTTCTGCATTCCCATTTAGATTTCTTTCCTGCAAATCTTGGCGTTGTCAGTGACGAGCATGGTGAAACGTTTCACTAGGGTATTTTCGATCATGGAGAAACCATATCAGGACAACTGGAATCCATCAGTTCCAGCTGATTATTGTTGGACACAAAAGCAAGAAGTCTCAGACACTGAGTTTAAATGAAAATCATCAACAAAACATTTTTAGCTTAGTTGAACTATTGCAAAGCATCAGCCCTGTTATGCAAATAAACACATTATATTCAATAAAAATTAATTTCTAGTTTCTCCAAATTTCTTTTTTTTGTAATTTATTTTTTATTGAAGTTCATCATCAAACAAACATTTCTGTAAGATTGTACATATATATCATATAGTCATATATGCCACAAATCACATAATATTTATCTTAGGTATAAACTTATAGAAAAGAGAGGAAAGAAAGAACAAACGAAAGGAGAAAATTATGTATGAGTAGGGAGTGATCTTTCTTTTACATCATATTCATTGATTTGTGAGAATAAATTCATGCCTGTGAGGTGTAATGTAGTGAAACCATTTTTCTCAGTATGAATAAAATTGTTCCAACTTATGATAAACAGATGCTGTTATCTTCTCCATTTTGTAAATGTCCATTGTAATTTCCATCCATGTATTTAAAGTTGGGCTCTCCTGTGATAACCATTTCCTAGTAAGAGTCTTTTTACCAGCCATCAACAGTATATTCATTAAATATTTATCTCTTTTCAACCATTCTTGAGGTATATACCCAAAATACATGGCCTTACTTTCTAAGGGTATTTCACATTTAAAGGTGTCTTGTAGGGCATTGTGTATCCCAGTCCAATAGTCTTTGATAACAGGGCAGTCCCAGAAAATATGATAATGGTTTGCATTTTGATTTCCACAATTTCTCCAGCAAACAGGGAGGTTACTATCATAATGGGATTTCTGAGAGGTTGTAATAAAATATATTATCAAGTTTTTCCATCCAAACTCCCTCCATTTCTGTGAACTGGTACACTTCCATTGATACCTCCATATTATTGTCCATTCTTCCTCAGATATAATTATCCCTCCTTCTTTCTCCCATTTTGTTTTCATGTATGAAGTTGAATGTGTTTTAAGATTTGACAACCCCTTATACATGCTTGAAATGATTCTACTACCGTTAACTGAATTATATGCTTTTCTAAAGAGCTCTATCAAGCATGTACTAGCCTTGGTTACATTTTTAAACATCCTATTAACATATTGTCGCATCTGTAAATACCGATAAAAGTCTTGTTTTGCTAATGAGTGTTTCTCTTTAGTCATTTCAAAACTGAACATTGTTAAGTACTATTATTCCTTTAGCTGTCCAGACCTTAAATCTAGCATCCAGTTTATTCGGTGTAAAATCTGAGTCATATGCACGCCATTTAAGAATTGCAATATCTCCCTCTAGTTTATATTCTTTTATAATAGTTTTCCATATTTTAACAGTCCATTTCATCCATGGGTTATCAATAATATTTATGTACCTTTGCATGTTGTT
This sequence comes from Hypanus sabinus, assembly GCF_030144855.1. NCBI lineage: Eukaryota > Metazoa > Chordata > Chondrichthyes > Myliobatiformes > Dasyatidae > Hypanus > Hypanus sabinus. The sequence continues at coordinate 39,941,426 of NC_082707.1, forward strand.
ATCAGCCAAAATTGCCTGCATGGGGATGGGAAGTACTCGCTCCTCAATGTTTTTCCATTGAACGCCATATGATGGGTTACACCAACATATCACAGCTCTCAACTGTGCTGCAAAATAATAATCTCTAAGAGAAGGTAGGCCCCATCTCCCCTTTTCCTTGACTAATTGCAAAGTTTTGAGATGAACTCTAGGCCTTTGACCTTGCCAAATATATCTTGATAACATTTTGTTCCATTCATTGAATTGATTTTGATCAATCTCTATTTGTAGGATTTGAAAGAGATATAACAGCCTGGGCAGTATATTCATTTTAATAGATTCAAACGAACTGAAACTAAAAAAAGGAATTAGATTCCATCTTGTTATATCTTCCTTAATTTTTTATATATAGGCTGCTAATTGCATTCTGATAATTTTTCCAAATCTTTTGGCATAATGATGCCCAAATATTTGAAAGACTCTGTTTACCATGCCTAGGGATATCTACTTTCAATTTCTCTTGGTGGGCTGTAGTTATATGAAAGTAATTGGGTTTTATCTATGTTGATCTTTCATCCTGATAATTGACCATATTGTTCAAAGGATTGCATCAATTTAGGTAAAGAGTATGTTGGTTGCCCTAGATAGATCAAAGTATCATCCGCGTAACAAGCCAAATTATGCTCTGTCCCTTTAATAGTAATTCCCTTGATATCTTCATTTTGTCTGATGTATTGAGCTAATGGTTCCAGATATAATGCAAAGAATAGTGGTGACCATGCACAACCCTGTCTTGTGCCCCTTTCTAGGGTAAGATTATTTGATAAATATCCATTGATTTTAATCCTAGCAGTAGGGTTGTCATATAGTGCCTGTATAATTTTAATAATTAAAACCAATCATGAAAACCAAATCTATGTAAAACTCTGTAAAGAAAATTCCAATTAACTGAATCAAATGCTTTTTCAATGTCCATGCTTATCACTATTGCTTTGATTTTATTTTGTTGTATATGATCCATAATGTGAAGTGTCCTTCGTATATTGTCTTGTGTTTGGCGTTGTTGTATAAAACCTGTCTGATCGTTATGTATCAGTATGGGTAGAAACTCTTCTAATTGTTTGGCCACGATGATTATACACTTTTTGAGGATGTTGGTTTAATAGATATATGGAGGGACTTTTCCCCAACAGAAGGGATTACACTCATTATTCTGCTCCCCATTCTGTATATACAGGATGGTAAGTATATACAGATTTGGATAAATAATCTAAAATCTACATTAAGAATGGATATTGGTCTAAATGACCCGCATTCCATTTTATCCTTGCCTTCTTTCGGTATAGCTGAGATTATTGCTTCCCTCCAGCTGGGTGGCATTTGTGCCTTTGTTAGAGCCCAGTTCAGTGTGGGGAGTAAGACGGGAATTAACTTCTTTGTACCACTCTGCTGTATACCCATCTGATCCTGGTGACTTGCTTAATTTAAGCCTGCTAATTTTTTTCAACTTCAGCTATGTCAGCAGTCATTGCTCTATTTTGTTCTTCACTTAAAGTGGGTAACTCTAGAGAATTCAGGGTTATGCTTCCTCCTGGAACTTTGGAATATAGAGTTTTATAAAACACTTCAAAATCTTCTTGAATTTCACTTAGCTTATTTTTTATAATTTTTGTTCTTGGATCCCTAATTCTATGAATTGTATTTTCTGCTACCTTTTTTTTGGAGTTTCCACACCAGTATTTTCATAGACTTAGATCCACTTTCATAATGTCTCTGTTTCAGAAACATTAAATTTTTCCTGATTTCTTGCGTAGCCAAACTATTAATTTCATTCCTAACTTTTAAAATTTCTTCTAACGTATCCTGTGCCAAATTCAAATTGTGTTTTTTTTTCTAGTTCCTTCAGCCTATTTTGTAATTCCTCTGTTTTATTCCTTATTTTTTTCTTATATGAAGATATTGCTATGATTTTCCCTCTTAAAACAGTCTTCAGAGTATCCAATAGAATGGGAGGTGAAACCTCTCCATTATCATTGAATTCTAAGTAAAGACCAATTTCTTTTTTAATTTGTTCCTTAAAGTAGGAATCATTGAGTAGACTTGAATTTAGTTTCCAAATAGTATTCTTTGGTTGTAGGTCAAAATCAACAGATAAATATATAGGTGCATGGTCACTTACATCTATTGTCCCAATTCTACAAGTGTTTATTTTGCCTTTGTCTTTTCCAAATATTATGAAATAGTCTATTCCTGTATATACAGAATGGGGAGCAGAATAATGAGTGTAATCCCTTCTGTCAGGGAAAAGGTCCCTCCATATATCAATTAAACCAACATCCTCAAAAAGTGTATTAACTTTCTTATGTAAGGATTTTGTTTCATAGGTTTTTCTATAGGAAGAGTCTAACTTTGGTTGTCCTGTAATTGTAAATTTAAGTCTCCCCCATATATCAGGATACCTTCTGTTTCCGTTACCATAATATTAGCAGTTTTCTGAAAGAAACTAATATCACTTCCTGGGGGTGCGTATATATTCAATAGAGTAACTGAATTTTCGTCTATATTCCCCCTTACCAGAATATATCTGCCCTTCTTATCTCCCATTTTGAATACTTTTTCAAAATTTAGCTTCTTTGAGATAAGAATAGTAACTCCTCTCCTATGTCCTGATTTATATGAGGAGAAAAACAGATTAGTGACACCCGTTCTCTTTAGTTTTCTATGCTCATTATCACAGATGAGTTTACTGTTAATATACTACATGGGCTTGTTCTTTTTACATTTTGGATAGAATTCTATTACATTTGATTGGATTTAACAGCCCATTGACATTAAAAGAAATTAATTTTACTTTGTTCTTAGCCATGTGTATTTATCTGTCAATATATCATTGAAATTAGCAGAATAAAACATAACCAATCTACTCCCTGAACAAATAAGAACCAAGAAACACGAATAAAAAGGTAACGAAGGTGTGACTCAAATGCTGAGGTCTCTAGTAGATGACCCTAGGTTGAGCTAGAGGAAACATCCAGCTGTGGGGGATAGCCCCTCCCACCTGTGAGTTGAGAGCCCCCATTGCAGTCCCCATAAAAGTAAGTGAACAAATCTATGTCCATTACATAGAAAAAAGTTCCCTGTGTATTCCTCCCGCATATATATTCACATTTAGGTGGGGTAAAAGGAGTGAATGAATGAATAAAGAAGAATAACTGAGTAATATAAAATCCACATTATAATAAGTATTTCTCGAGATAGGTATATCACTGTCTAGTTTTGCTTCCATTTAGCTTTTCAACACTTTTAAAGTTAGCCAAACCTTATGGCTCTTCTGGAGAGGGTTGTCTTCGGAAAACTCCCAGTCTCTTCCTGACATGCTTCTCCCGCCCTCCTCCCATCCACTGCTTTCATGATTCTCTCACTAATTCCCAAGCAGAGCGGGATTACTGCTCAGCCAGGTTTCCCTAGGTTTGATTATGCTGATGGGCAACCCTCTGGCCTTCATGCCTGTAGTCGCCTCTTCCACTGTCTGATACAGTTGGATCTCATGGTCATAAAACACCCGCAGTTTAACAGGGTACAGAATTTGGAATCTAATCCTTCCTTGCTTTAATATTCACTTTACTTCAGAGTATTCTTTACATCTCTGTAGGACTGCCAGGGGGTAATCTTGATTGAAATATACTAATTTACCATCTGAAAACACCCTCTTCTTACCCCAAGCCCTTCGTAGTATCTCTGCCTTGGTATCGTATCGAAGGAACCTAACTTACTATTGAGCGTGGCTTATCTTCTCTGTCTCCAGTAGGCCGTGGGGCAAGTGCACGATGCGCCCTCTCAATCTCAAGCTCCATAGTCGAGGGAAGCTCCAGCGCATCCAGCAGCAACTTTCCGACAAACTCCATCATAGAGAAACCCTCCGCTCCTTCAGGAACATTGTATATCCTGATATCTTTCCACCGTGATCTTCCCTCCAGGTTAATCAGTTTACTTTCTTGTTGATTTAATATTTTTATTGTCTAAATTAGTATCTGTTCCATGTTTTGCACGCGATCTTCCACCTTCTCAATTCATGTCTCTGCCACCGCTATTTTTTGATTGACGCTGTCGAGCTCTGACCTGATATCATTTAGTTGCTGTTTTATGTCTTTCTGGAATCCCTGTATCTCTTCCAGAATTTTTATCATATTTGCTGCTTCACCTGAATGAGGCCCATCATCAGCCTCACTACCACGTGTTTTGGCAGGAGCGCTGCTCGCTGTACCATAGGCTCCACAATTATGCTTTTCTTATCGCCATTCTTTTTCCCCATTCTTGCCCCTCTTATCATTTCAGATATTTTCAGAAGATCTTATATTTGATGGATTAACGGGGCAAAATATGCATTCTTCTGGAGGTGCAATTGACAAGCTGCCATTCTGGTCGATAATGTCACTGGACCCTCTCTGTCTCTCCAAATTTCTGTGTGATACAAGTAATCTAAAATTCAGCTTCAAGTGGTCTGTCATAAACAAAGAAACTTTCTGTAGAAGCAAAACTTCTGAAAAAGTTTGTTGTCTGGTGTTATGAGTGAGAAAGAACAATGAGAGCATACTAACTCAAATGAAACACCAGCCCAATCTCAACCCGTTTAAAGAACAGTCAGGTGGACTGTGCAAAGGAGTCCTCTTGCACTTCTGTTTTCTGAATTTGCTCACCTTTTAGAAAGTAGCCTATGTATTATTCCTCAACTAAAGTGCATGACCATACACTTCCCGACACTGTATTCCATCTGCCACTTCTTTGCCCATTCTCCTAATCTGCCTAAGTCCTTTTACTGACACTCTGCTTGCTCAACACTACCTGCCCCTCCACCTATCTTTGTATCATCTTCCCCGCCACCATCTGGTTTCTGAATGGTTCTTGAACCCATGAACATTGCCTCAATATTTGTCTTTTGCCTCAACCATGGATTCGGCAGCGCAGTAGACACTGCAATTGCACTCGTGAGTATATACGTGTCAGCTAATTATTATTTCATTGTGATAGTATTTAACTCCATTCATTCCATCGTAGTATTTGTCAAGACTGTGACACAGCAACACCTCGCTGCCCGTTTGCATTCTGCCTTGCCTGAGAAATGGGACTGTCGAGTCAACTGACTCTGAAGACTAGCAGTATTCATTTAATACTTAGTTGTTCTTTTCAGCCGCAGTGTAGGCTTCGTTTTCCATTTGAGAGTTTTAGTTAACGGTTTGCATTGAAGTCTGAATGATCAACCTGCTTCAGTGTCTCTCACTCTGCACTTGGGCCATATCCAAACTGGGTGACACCTTTTGCACAGGTTATTTATTTCTGTTGCTTATAGTAATTTTTGATGTCTCGTACTATCTGCTGCTACAAAACTGAAGATTTCACGTCAGTGATAAACCTGATTTTGATTCTGATGGTCGATAGTACGGCTCACCTTCGAAGTAGACCATGCAGTGCTGTGGCTGCCCAGGGTTTAGGGGAAGGGTAACTGCTTCAACATGATGTCAATATCACCGGCAAGTTGGCAGTTGTTCTGCATTCCTGTGGAATGAAGGTGAACTGAACCTCTGTGCGCCTGGCAAAGGGATTGTCACTGTGCTTTTGGGCAGGGAGTTCATTATTTTCGACACAGATGGAAATTATATTTGCCATCTGGGGTGGTGTGCCACCGGGAAGAAGAGTGTTGATTGAGGAAGTGGGCCTCAGTAAGATTCAATCCCAGAAATTGTGTAGATGAAAATGTTCCAGGAAAGGACGAGGAGACAGACTGCTGGATTGACAAAGCTGAAAAGGATGTGTAGTTTGGGCCAGCAAGAAGCACTAAACCTTATGAGGTGAGGAGAGCCAGGGCAGGGCAGCAAAAAGAAGTTGCGCAAAAAAGCCAGAGCAAAATAGATAAATAGATCATTATTCTAAAGCATTTAGTTTAAACTAGAATGATTGGGGGGTGGGAATCAAATTGAAGAGACTTGGGGAGAGGAGGTTAGTTCACAAATAGAGAAAGCTTGTAGACAGTGTGTGAGGGAGGATAGGCAGGTGACAAGAGAAGGGGAGCGCTCAGACCGAAGATATAGGGGAAAAGGACGAAAAAGATAATAAAGTTGTTTGCACCGTTAGGGATAAACGGAGAGTTTCTTAAGTGCATCTATTTTAATGCTAGGAGCATTGTAAGAAAGGTGGATGAGCTGAGAGCATGGATTGATACCTGGAAATATGATGTTGTAGCTATTAGTGAAACATGGTTGCAGGAGGAGTGTGATTGGCAACTAAATATTCCTGGATTTCATTGCTTCAGGTGTGATAGAATTGCAGGGACAAGAGGGGGAGGTGTTGCATTGCTTGTCTGAGAAAATATTACAGCGGTGCTTTGGCAGAATAGATTAGAGGGCTCGTCTAGGGAGACTATTTGGGTGGAATTGAGGAAAGGGAAATGTGTAATAACATTTATAGGGGTGTATTATAGACCACCTAATGGGGAGTGAGAATTGGAGGAGCAAATTTGCAAGGAGATAGCAGATATTTGTAGTAAGCACAAGGTTGTGATTGTGGGAGATTTTAATTTTCCACACATAGACTGGGAAGCCCATTCTGTAAAAGGGCTGGATGGTTCGGAGATTGTAAAATGTGTGCAGGATAGTTTTTTGCAGCAATACATAGAGATACCAACTAGAGAAGGGGCAGTGTTGGATCTCCTGTTAAGGAATGAGATAGGTCAGGTAACGGAGTTGTATGTTGGGGAGCACTTCGGGTCCAGTGATCACAATACAATTAGTTTCAATATAATTATGGAGAAGGATAGAAATGGACCTAGGGTTGAGATTTTTGATTGGAGAAAAGCTAACTTTGAGGAGATGCAAAAAGGTTTAGAAGGAGTGGATTGGGACAATTTGTTTTATGGGAAGGATGTAATAGAGAAATGGAGGTCATTTAAAGGTGAAATTTTGAGGGTACAGAATCTTTATGTTCCTGTTAGATTGAAAGGAAAGGTTAAAAGTTTGAGAGAGCCATGGTCTTTTCCAAAAAGAGAGAGATCTACAATAAATATAGGCAGCATGGAGTAAATGAGGTGCTTGAGGAATATAAAGAATGTAAAAAGAATCTTAAGAAAGAAATTAAAAAAGCTGAATGAAGATATGAGGTTGCTTTGGCAAGTAAGGTGAAAATAAATCCAAAGGGTTTCTACAGTTATATTAATAGCAAAAGGATAGTGAGGGATAAAATTGGTCCCTTAGAGAATCAGAGTGGACAGATATTTGTGGAGCCAAAAGAGATGGGGCAGATTTTGAACAATTTCTTTTCTTCAGTATTCACTAAGGAGAAGGATATTGAATTATGTTAAGGTAAGGGAAACAAGTAGGGTAGTTATGGAAACTATGATGATTAAAGTACTTGAGCTTTTAAAGAATATAAAAGTGGATAAATCTCCGGGTCCTGACAGGATATTCCCTAGGACCTTGAGGGCAGTTAGTGTAGAAATAGCAGGGGCTCTGACCACAAAATATTTCAAATGTCATTAGAAACAGGGATGTGCCGGAGGATTGGCGTATTGCTCTTGTGGTTCCATTGTTTAAAAAGGGTTCTAAGCATAAACCGAGCAATTATCGGTCTAAGTTCGACGTCAGTGGTGGGTCAATTAAAGGAAAATATTCTTAGAAATGGTATATACAATTATCTGGATAGACAGGGTCTGATTAGGAACAGTCAACATGGATTTATGTGTGGAAGGTCATATTTAACAAATATTGAATTTTTTGAAGAGGTTACTAGGAAAGTTGATGAGGGTAAAGCAGTGGATGTTGTCTATATGGACTTCAGTAAGGCCTTTGACAAGGTGCCACACAGAAGGTTAATTAAGAAGGTTCAATTGCTAGGTATTAATATTGAAGTTGTAAAATAGATTCAACAGTGGCTGGATGGGAGATGCCAGAGAGTAGTGGTGGATAACTGTTTGTCAGGTTGGAGGCCGGTGACTAGCGGGGTGCCTCAGGGATCTGTACTGGGTCCAATGTTGTTTGTCATATACATTAATGATTCGGATGATGGGGTGGGAAATTGGATTAGTAAGTATGCAGATGATACTAAGATAGGCAGCGTTGTGGATAATGAAGTAGGTTTTCAAAGATTGCAGAGAGATTTAGGCCAGTTAGAAGAGTGGGCTGAACAATGGCAGATGGAGTTTAATACTGATAAGTGTGAGGTGCTACATTTTGGTAGGAATAATCAAAATAGGACATACATGGTAAATGGTAGGGCATTGAAGAATGCTGTAGAACAGAGTGATCTAGGAATAATGGTGCATAGTTCCCTAAAGGTGGAATCTCATGTGGATAGGGTGGTGAAGAAAGCTTTTGGTATGCTGGTGTTTATAAATCAAAACATTGAGTATAGGAGTTGGGATGTAATGTTAAAATTGTACAAGGCATTGGTGAGGACAAATTTGGAGTATTGTGTACAGTTCTGGTCACCAAATTATAGGAAAGATGTCAACAAAATAGAGAGAGTGCAGAGGAGATTTATTAGAATGTTACCTGGGTTTCAGCACCTAAGTTACAGAGAAAGGTTGAACAAGTTAGGTTTTTTTTCTTTGGAATGTAGAAGGTTGAGGGGGGACTTGATAGAGGTATTTAAAATGATGAGGGGGATAGATAGAGTTGACGTGGATAGGCTTTTTCCATTGAGAGTAGGGGAGATTCAAACAAGAGGACATGATTCGAGAGTTAAGGGGCAAAAGTTTAAGGGTAACACAAGGGGGAATTTCTTTACTCAGAGAGCGGTAGCTGTGTGGAATAAGCTTCCAGTAGAAGTGGTAGAGGCAGGTTCGATATTGTCATTTAAAGTAAAATTGGATAGATATATGGATAAGAAAGGAATGGAGGGTTATGGGCTGAGTGTGGGCCAGTGGGACTAGGTGAGTGGAAGTGTCAGCACGGACTAGAAGGGCCAAGATGGCCTGTTTCCGTGCTGTAATTGTTATATGGTTATATAGTTTTGTCAGTTTTCAATTACAGGTTGTGTGAAATATTGGTCACAAATTTCCCACGAGCTGCTGCCGCTTCTGTAAGTTAATTAGAGTCATGGTGCACATAAGGGAAGGCACTTCTGCAGGACTGATTTTTATGGTGGTGAAGCTGGAAAAAATTTTCAAGAAATTACAGCTATTATTTTGTCATCTTGTGGGTGTTAACAGGCAGGCTGGTTGTTATTAGTACAGTCATGGCGCCACCTAGTGTGCACACCTTGTCATTCCTCTAACCCATGTGCTGATTCAGATCAGAAGTTCCTGGAACATCCATATTCCTGCTTCCTTGGGCAGGTAGGGGGAGTTCCACACTGATTTCCACTGCAGTGCCATTTTGGAGTCAGGTTATTCATAAATAAAAAGTATTTCATGAAGAAACAATAATTTTTTTGATGTCAGTTCTTAAGTAAAATATCGAAGGAGAATCTTTTCCGTAGAACATAGATTCCAGGACATTACAACACAGAAGAGGCCCTTTAGCCTACGATGTTGTGCCAATTTAATTAAATGAATGACTCCTATATAATTATAAGATTATATCTTCCTTCTGGTCAGATGGCGCCACGTGTGAATGCAGTAGCCTCTTGGGGGCCAACTAAGGTGCTTTTTTATTTGTAAAATTTGCTTTTATTGATCTAAAGACAATTCTACTCGAAGAACATCGGGTACTGCAGAGTTACTCCATCAGTGAGCTGCTCATCGATCGGAGTAGCTGGACTGGTGTCGTCGGCGGAGCCCGCCAAGGTGTCGAAGGGGTCGGCCAGGATGCTGGAGAGAGAGCTGACCAAGGAGGAGATGGAACCGGACCAAGGTGCCGAAGGGTTCGGCCAGGATGCTGGAGAGAGAGCTGACCAAGGAGGAGATGGAACCGGACCAAGGTGTCGAAGGGTTCGGCCAGGATGCTGGAGAGAGAGCTGACCAAGGAGGAGATGGAACCGGACCAAGGTGCCGAAGGGGTCGGCCAGGATGCTGGAGAGAGAGCTGACCAAGGAGGAGATGGAACCGGACCAAGGTGCCGAAGGGGTCGGCCAGGATGCTGGAGAGAGAGCTGACCAAGGAGGAGATGGAACCGGACCAAGGTGTCGAAGGGGTCGGCCAGGATGCTGGAGAGAGAGCTGACCAAGGAGGAGATGGAACCGGACCAAGGTGTCGAAGGGTTCGGCCAGGATGCTGGAGAGAGAGCTGACCAAGGAGGAGATGGAACCGGACCAAGGTGCCGAAGGGGTCGGCCAGGATGCTGGAGAGAGAGCTGACCAAGGAGGAGATGGAACCGGACCAAGGTGTCGAAGGGGTCGGCCAGGATGCTGGAGAGAGAGCTGACCAAGGAGGAGATGGAACCGGACCAAGGTGTCGAAGGGGTCGGCCAGGATGCTGGAGAGAGAGCTGACCAAGGAGGAGATGGAACCGGACCAAGGTGTCGAAGGGGTCGGCCAGGATGCTGGAGAGAGAGCTGACCAAGGAGGAGATGGAACCGGACCAAGGTGTCGAAGGGGTCGGCCAGGATGCTGGAGAGAGAGCTGACCAAGGAGGAGATGGAACCGGACCAAGGTGTCGAAGGGGTCGGCCAGGATGCTGGAGAGAGAGCTGACCAAGGAGGAGATGGAACCGGACCAAGGTGTCGAAGGGGTCGGCCAGGATGCTGGAGAGAGAGCTGACCAAGGAGGAGATGGAACCGGACCAAGGTGTCGAAGGGGTCGGCCAGGATGCTGGAGAGAGAGCTGACCAAGGAGGAGATGGAACCGGACCAAGGTGCCGAAGGGGTCGGCCAGGATGCTGGAGAGAGAGCTGACCAAGGAGGAGATGGAACCGGACCAAGGTGTCGAAGGGGTCGGCCAGGATGCTGGAGAGAGAGCTGACCAAGGAGGAGATGGAACCGGACCAAGGTGTCGAAGGGGTCGGCCAGGATGCTGGAGAGAGAGCTGACCAAGGAGGAGATGGAACCGGACCAAGGTGTCGAAGGGTTCGGCCAGGATGCTGGAGAGAGAGCTGACCAAGGAGGAGATGGAACCGGACCAAGGTGTCGAAGGGGTCGGCCAAGATGCTGGAGAGAGAGCTGACCAAGGAGGAGATGGAACCGGACCAAGGTGTCGAAGGGTTCGGCCAGGATGCTGGAGAGAGAGCTGACCAAGGAGGAGATGGAACCGGACCAAGGTGTTGATGCATCATCAATAACTCTTGGAGACGGGAGGCAAACGATAGGCTTTTATTAGCAGCAACAGACCACAATTAGCAGCAAGAGACCACCACACAACATCCTGGAGACTGAGAGAGGAGCACTGACTCCAATCGCCTTTATACAGGGGTCTGTGGGAGGAGCCACAGGAGCAGTCAGCAGAGGGTGTGTCCAGACAGGTATACATTGTTTACCACAGGGGTCAAAGGGGGCGGCCGAGGCGGGGATGATGGAGAAGGAGCCAGCTGAGGGGCCAAAGGAGCTGGTTGGGATATCAGGGGAGTTCGCCAGGATGTCGGAGAACCCGGTTTGGTTTTCGTGGAGCTGACGTGGCTGTAGACGGCATTGCTGCCCGCTACTCAAAGCATCGCAGTTGGTGCTGTATAACCATGGGAGATTGTCTCAGATGTTCCACCTGCGATCACAAGACTCTGTTGGACAGTGATTAAGTAAGTTGCTGCATCCTTGTCTGGTGGTGGGACAGATGATAAGAGAGCTGCGTAGCCACTAGGCCTCAAGCCTCAGGCTTGCCTGATGCTGCAGACCAGGTGAGCGTTTACAGCGTGGCTTCCCAGCTCGGCTGGGGCCTGGTCGCGCCCTTCAATGCTGCCCTCCTGTGTTTGAGTGGTAGAATGACAGGCTGGTTTGTATGTGTCTGCACACTGCCAAGAGACAGTACCATTGATTGCTGGACATTGCCGTTCAGGGTCTTGGGCTATATATGTGTTTTTTTTTGAGTGAATGTGCTTCTTTGCCCATTATTTTTGAATGTTTGCTTGCTATTTTGAATCTTTTGCACCTTGGCCCCAGAGGAATGCTGGCATGTTCGGCTGTACCTATGTATGGTTTGAATGATAGTTAAACTTGATTTGATTTGAGTGACACAGAAATGGGTAGCTTTGAGATTTATAATGTGAAAAAGAACAACAGACAAGCAAAATGGCTTACACCAGAAGTGAACAGCGAATTAATTAAAATGGAATTGAACATTGGCTCAGCTGTTTCCATCATTCCACAAAATGCATTTGAATGACATTTCAAAGATACTAAACTGAAGCCTGCAGATATCCAACTAAGAACATATACTGGAAAAAAGATCATTCCTGCAGGAATGACATTCGTAACAGGGAAATTCAGCGACAACAGGCCACATTGAGCTTGTATGTGGTAAAACCAGGAGGCCAGCACTGTGGGGCCATGGTTGGCTGAGGCTACGACAATTTGATTGAAGTTTCATCCACCATTTGCTTGCCACATCCCCGGAAATAGAGTCACCTGAGAGTGAATGCAGAAAGGTGCTGGATGATGCCACTGCAGTGATCAACGATGTCAGTGGAAAACTCAAACAGCTCAGGGGTAAAGTAGTTTTAAATGAAAATGCCACACCCAAGTTTTATAATGTCTCTCCAGTTTCTTCTTGACAAAGTAGCCAGTGAGCTAGATGGCGTAGAGGCTGAAGGAACTCATTCCAAGGTTGAGTGGAGCCCATGGTGTGATGGAGAGCACACAGTGAATGCATTCCTTACACAGATACAGATTCTGCTGTCATTACGGTGAGTGTACACACTTCAGTGTCTTCCCTGGTAAATTCTCATAATTCACCACCTGTTTTCCCTCCGCAATGCTACATCAATTCAGAGCCAGAAGCCAAAGTTTAGTTTAATTTCATTCTTTATTTGTATTTAACTGTAAGTATGCGATTATATTGAGTGTCTGCTGTTTCATGCCGTTGTCTCCTGGCAGTCCCATGGCATCCACTAGGGCCTACACAAATCGGGTTGGCTTTACGGTGCCTGTCCTGCCAGACACGGCAGAATATTCAATTTCTTTAGTAATGGGGATATGTTGTTGGTATAATGTAGATACTTAAGTTTATTTTGTATTATGATTGTAGCTACATCATATGATGCAACATATTCTAATTCATGTATAGTCTTAAGTTAACTTGTTGTGATTAAAGAAGTTATGTCGTAGTGTATGTAAAAATAAGGAGTTTTTTGCCCTCAGTAGGGGAGAGAGATGGGGCTTCCAGAAGTTCACAATGGACAACAGTAAGTATGGAGCTATTATTGTGCTTCTTGTAGATGACTTTTTGTAAATATTGGCAATTTTTCACTATTTGCACTAATTTTTGTGAGCATTTGTAAGTTTGATTTTTCTTTTTGTAATTAATTTTTTTATTGAAGTTCATCATCAAACAAACATTTCCATAAGATGTATTTCAGACATTGTACATATATATCATATAATCAGACATGTCACAAATCTCCACAAAATATTTATCTGAGGTATACACTTATAGAAAAGAATGGAAAGAAAAAAAAAGAAAAAGGAAAGAACTATGTACAAGTAGGGAGTGATCTTTTTTTTAACAACAGATTCATTGATTTGTGAGAATAAAATCAGGCTTGTGAGGTATTATATAGTTAAACCATTTTTCCCAGTATGAATCAAATTGTTCCAAATTGGATAAAATTCTCTTACGTTTGATTGGATTTAATAGCCCATTGACATTAAAAGAAATGAATTTTACCTTGTCCTTAGCCATCTGTATTTATCTGTCAATGTAGCATTGAAATTAGAATAAAACTTAATCTATCTACTCCCTGAACAAATAAGAAACAAGAAACGCAAATAATAACAAAAATGGCAACGAACATATATATATATATTCTCATTTTGGTGGGGAAAAAGGAGTAAGTGAGCGAATAAAGAATAACAACTAAGTAATATAAAATCCACATTATAATAAGTATTTCTCGAGATATGTATATCACCGTCTACTTTTACTTCCGTTTAGCTTCTCAACATTTTTAAAGTTAGCCAAACCTTATGGCTCTTCTGAAGGGGGTGAGGACTGTCTTTGGTAAACTCCTGGTCTCTTTCTGATATATTTCTCTCAGCCTCCTCCCGTCTTCTGCCTTCTTGATTCTCGCACTATTTCCCAAGCGGAGCGGGGTAATTCCTCAGCCAGGCTTTCCCTCGTTTTGGTCATGCTGACGGGCAACCCCCTGGCCTTCATGTCTGTAGTCACCTCCCACTGTCTGGTACAACTGCGTCCCGTTGTCATAAAACACTTGAAGTTTAGCAGGGTACGGAGTTTGAAATCTAATTTTTTTTTGCTTTAGTACTCGCATGACTTCAGAGTATTCTTTGCGTTTCTGGAGGACCGCAGGGGGGTAATCTTGGTTGAAGTATATTAATTTATCATCGAAAAACACTCTCTTCTTACCCCAGGCCTTTCATAGAATCTCCATCTTGCTGCTGTACCGAAGGAATTTAATTATTATTGAGCGTGGCTTTCTATCCTGGGTAGGTTTCAGGACGAGCGCACAATGGGCTCTTTCAACTTCCAGCTTCATAGCCGAGGGAAGATCCAGCACGTCCCGCAGTAACTTTCCGACAAATTCCTTCATAGACGAGCCCTCCGCTCCTCTGGGAACACTGTAGATTCTGATATTTTTCCGCCATGATCTTCTCTCCAGGTCAAGCAGTTTACCTTCTTGGTGATGTAATATTTTTATTGTCTTACTCAGTATCCGTTCCACGTTTTGAACATGATCTTCCACCTTCTCAATTCGAGTCTCTGCCACCACTATTTTTTGATTGATGCTGGTGAGCTCTGACTTAATATCATGGAGCTGCTGCTTTATATCTTTCTGGAACTCCATTATTTCATTCAGGATTTCGAACATATTTGCCGCTTCGCCTGAACAAGGCCCAGCGTCCGCCTCACTAGCACGCAGTCAGGTAGGAGAGCCGCTCGCGGCACTCCTCTTGGCCGCAGGCTCCGCAGTGTGGCTTTTTTAATTTCCATTACTTTTCCCCATTCTTGCCCCTCTTTTCAGTTCAAATATTTTTCAAAAAATATTATATTTGATGGGTTAACAGGGCTTAATACATGTTTTCCCGGAGGAACTAGTGACTTAAGCTGCCATTCTTGACAATGACGTCACCGGAATCTCATAAGTTTGATTTTTGACACACCCAATAAATACTCATGCACTAAAGCAGTGGTTCCCAACCTTTTCTATGCCCCACTCCCCTAGGAAATGTTTGATTAATGTTCGCACCCCCTACAAAAGTAATATCACATTTGAAGGTGAAAAAGTCTAATTTCTAATTTTTGAACCACAAATTGAACCACATACAATTCTGCGGGTGAACAAATTGAACTTAAAAAAATAAGCTTTTAACTCAGTGCATAAAATGCAAATATACACTGAGCAATTAGATTCTAAATTATTCAGAAAAAATTGTAAACAGTAAAATCAATCCCAATTGCAAACATAAAATTCAATGACTTCTTTGCTCCTGCTTCTCATTCATGATTTTGTCAAAATGTGGAACTTTCTTGCTGACTGCGATCTGCAGGTCTGCCTGTGGATTCAGGTGATTCCTAGATTTTGTTTTGATTGACAAAAGAGAACTGAATCCAGATTCACACAAGTATTTTGTTGCAAATGGAATGAGGACACGGAGTGCTTTTCCACCAAGCCTTGGGAACATATCCAGTGCTGCACACCAAAACTCCTCCAAAGTCTTGCTTTCAAATTGCATTTCAAGAGCTCGATTTGTCCACAAATCAATAAGATCTTCCTTCAGCTCTTCATCATCTGACATTTTCTCCAAATTGTAGGGATATGAATTCATGATCCATTGTTCTGAAATCTTCAGGTCTCCAGCAGCAAAATATCCATCGAGTGATTCTGACAGTATTTCCAAATGAGCCACAATTTCTTCACGCACAGTAGGAGTTATGGATCCAGCATCATCAACCATCTCTTCTAGTGAAGGAAAATTTGAGAGATTGCCTCTTTCCATCCTTCGACGCCAAAGGCGTAACTTTTCTTTGAAGGCATTCAACTTTTCTCAAGCCTTCAATATGTTTATCCCTTTTCCTTGAAGAGAAACTCTCAGGTCATTCATACGAGTGAAAATGTCAGCTAAGTAAGCCAGCATTTGGGCAAATTCCTGTGATTCCATTGCCCCAACCAGATCACATTCACGCTCCTCCAGAAAAACTTTGATTTCTTCCCGCAGTTCAAAGAAGCAGGTTAAAACTTGTCCTCGTGACAACTAACAGACTTCTGTGTGGAAAAGCAAAACTGGATGCTCACTTCCCAGATCCTCACAAAATGATTTGAAGATGGTTCAAAGCATGCCCCCTGATCCAGTTGATGATCTTCACACAAGTATCAAGGACTTTCTTCAAATTTGGAGGCAATGTTTTTGATGCCAAAGCATGCCGATGAAGAAAACAATGGGTAACTTGCAAGTCTGGAATCTCCTTTTTCATCAATGCAGAAAACGCCAGATTTATTTCCAAGCATTGCAGGTGCCCCGTCAGTGCACACAGAACCAATGACTTTGATATCTAAATCATGTTTGGCAAAGACGTCTTTCACCAGTTGCATCACATACTTTGCAGTTGTGTTTGTTTTCAGATCTTTACAAAACAGGAAATCTTCCTTTACAGTACCATCATTGACATACCTCACTAATGTGATGAGTTGACTACTACTGGAGACGTCAGTTGACTCATCCGACTGAATAGAGATTTTAAGAGGACTAGCTCTGACATCTGAGATGACTTGGTCCAAAATATCTTCACTCAAATCACTGATTCGGTTGTGAATGACATTATTTGATAGGGGCACCTGTTCAATTTTTTTCTTGCTTCTTTGCCCAGGATAATTGTTGCCATTTCTAGTGCACATAGCTTGATGAGATCTTCAGCAATTGTATGGGGCTTCTTGGATTTGGCCACTTTATATGCCACTTGGTATGAAGCACGAAGTAGTGGTTTTTCAACAGAAATGAAGCCTAAGTTTGGAAGAGTTCCTTGTGAATCACAACGAACTCTTTTGATTTTCAATGACCCAACATCATGTCCTTCATCATCAGCTCCGCCATGCTTGTTCTTGAAGTGCTCTTGAAGCTTGGATGGCTTCAGATTTGAGTTGGAAAACACAACACTACAAAGAATGCACTGGGGTTTTTGCAAGCCATCATTTCCTGTTGTACAAGTGAAACCAAAGTACACACAATCATCATTCCATTTCCTTCTTTTTGACATAATGAATGGTTAATGAAGGGAAAAATATGAACGAATATGAGAAAAACGATCTAAGTCAGGGATGACCGCTTTACTCAACCAGACACGCCTATAGCAAAGTATCGCGAGAAATACACTTTTGAATATTATATTACAATATTATCTGTAGTTAAGCCAAGATAAATCGTCAAGTGGAAATGCTACGGGGACGTCACACCACATATTAAGCTACTCTGTACTGAATTTACACACCTATTTCCGAAGATTACCAGAGATATGAACTCCCATCACACGATTCAAAGTCCTCGGTGCTAACCATGATACCTCCTCAACTAACACAATTCAAAATTATCAACGATTCAGGAAAAAAACCTTTGAAATTCAAAAACTTCTTTAATGCATTGAGACAAATGCGAATGAATGACTTCAGCTGCTTTTTATCAAAAGGCGGCTTTTTAAAATTTTATAATTGAATAATTTACCTACTGTCTGCGGATTTGGTTTTAACGCGAAGTTGTTACTTAATGGTTGATTCGGGATGTATAAAGATTTTGGCATTACGAGATGATTTTTAACTCTGAGGTGTAACCTTCTAGCCAACATTGATGAGATTCCTGGACTCTGAGGTGTAACTTCCCAGGTAACACTAATGAGAATCCTCAATGCTGACTTGGGCAGCGGGAGACTGGAGTGAGTTTACGTCTCTCTCGACTGGGGCAGCGGGAGACTGGAGTGTGCTTGGGACAAATGTTACTACCACTTCTCAAGACACACTGGCAGCTGGCTGAGTGATGACTTGTGACTCATCACTCAAGGACACAAGCCACTCTTTGTCACACCCCCTGAAATCCCATCTCTCACCCCCTGGGGTTTGGGCACCCCAGGTTGGAAACCCCTGCACTAAAGTGCAAAGTGACTCCAGGCACTTTTACTTTGGTAAAATTAAAGGTCATAACTCACATTTTTAACTCATGGGCAACGCCAGTGCCCCAGTAACCACAATGAATGAGTCTGTCAGGATCTGTGGTGATTTTAAGGCCACCATTAACCTGGTACTGAAAATAGATCCCTACCCTCTGCCCAGAGTAGGGGACATCTTTGCAAACTTTCTGGAGGACAACGCTTCAGCAAAGTGGGCTTAGCTGAGGCCTGCCTACAGATGAAAATGGAAGAAGAGCCCACAGTGTTTTTCACCATAAGTACCCACATAGAGCTTTACTGCTATAAAACGCTTATTCTTGGTGTAGCAGCTGCACTCTGGCAAAAAGCTATGGACCAGGTTCTGCATGGCTGTCCAGGCACTCCTGAATAATCACCTCAAAATTTGCCCTCGGCCAATTTAATACTTCCTTGTGAAGTCCACTCTTGTCCTTTTTCAAGGCTATCTTATAGCTTAAGGAATTGTGATTACTGGTTCCCAAATGATTGAATGGTTGAACATTTGACCAGATTCATTACCCGATAGTCTAGCCTCACCTCTAGCTGGACTAACTCTCTACTTGGACCATGAATACATGAATTGAATACACTGAAGTTGGTTGATATCTGTAACGAGGAGAAAAGTCAGAACAGCAGAGGGAGGAGCACCAGAGGGCAGTTAAGGAGATAAGGTGAGAATGGGGAATGGTGAAGGAGAAGTGGAGGCGGCCATTACCAGAAGTTCAAGAAATCGATGTTCATGCCATCAGGTTGGAGCTACCCAGATGGAATATAAGGTGTTGCTCCTCCAACCAGGGTGTGGCCTCATTGCGACAGTTGACGAGGCCGTGGACTGGCTTGTCAGAATGGGAATGGGAAGTAGAATCGAAATGGGTGCCAACCGGGACACCCTGCCTTTTTTGATGCGCGGTGAAGTGTCCTCCCAATCTACGTTGGGTCTCTCCGATATACAGGAGGCCACACCGGGAGCCCCAGATACAGTAGATGATCCCAGTAGACTCACAGGTGAAGTGTCACCTCAACTGGAGGGAGGGACTGTCTGGGGCCCTGAATGGTAGTGAGGAAGAAGGTGTAGGGGCAGCTGTGACACCTGTTCTGCTTGCAAGTGCCAGGAGGGAGATCAGTGGGGAGGGACAAATGGACAAGGGAGTCACGTAGGGAGAAATCCCTGTGGAAAGCAGAAAGTGGGGGAGAGGAAAAGATGTGCTTGGTGGTGGGATCCCTTTGGAGAAGGCAGAAGTTACGGGCAATTATGTGCTGTACGAGGAAGCTGATAGAATGGTAGGTGCCATTCTATTTCCCATTCCCATTCAAACATGTCAGTTCATGCCCTCATGCATGGTGGAGAGTTTATTAACATGTTACATCATGGCCTGGTGTGGGAACACCAGCGCACTTGGACAGAAAAATCCTACAAAAGCTCATGGATACTCCCAGTCCATCACGAGTAAAGCCCTCCCTACCATTGAGCACATCTACATAGAGCGCTGTCACAGGAAAGCAGCATCCATCATCAGGAACCCCCGTCACTCATGCCATGCTCACTTCTCACTGCTGCCGGAAGAAAGTGCAGGAGCCTCAAGACCCACACCACCAGATTCAGGAACAGTTATACCCCCTAAACCATCAGGCTCTTGAACTAGAGGGGACAACTTCACTCGCTCAATCACTGAACTGTTCCCACAATCTATGGACTCACTTTCAAGGACTCTCAATCTCATGTTCTTGACATTTATTGCTTTTTTTTTTCTCTTTCATATTCACACAGTTTATTGTCCATTGCACATTTGGTTGTTTGCCCGTCCTGTTCGGTGAGGGCTTTCATTGACTTATTGTGTTTTGTAGATTTACTGTGTATGCCTGCAAGAAAACAAATCTCAGGGTTGTATATGGTGACATATATGTACTTTGATAATAAGTTTACTTTGAACTTTGGTTTACAGTAACCAATTAACCTACTAATCAGTAGATCCCTGGACTGGGGGAGGAAACCGGAGCATTTGGAGGAAGCGCTGGCGCACACGGGAAGGAATGTACAAGCTTGCTTACGAGGACTCCAGGATTGAACTCTGAATGCCAATGCCCTGAACTGTAATAGCATCATGCTAACTGCTATGCTACCATCGCACCACAATAATAGTAAGCACTTTTCATACAGATAACGTAGCTCAAAGATCTTTACAATAGGATAAAGTGCAAACATGAAAATAAAAGACAAAAAGGCGTTCTTTTGAAACAAGGTTAAATAAATAGGTTTTGAGCTGGCATTTGAAAGTGTCATCTGAGTCTGCATCCCTTATAGTTTTAGGTAACAGGGAAATTGAAACTGAAAGATAGAACTAAGAATGAGATTTTCAATACAGAAATAATCTGAGATGGATCTGGTTATAAGTTGTCAAAGGCTGAAAACAACGTGGGATTTCTATGTGAAACCACAATAATTGTGGCAGTAGCAATTCTTTGAATCATTGAGCAAATAATGGGATTTAGACTTCTTTCTTTTACTTCTTTGTCTTTCAGGCTGTTCAGTTCATGCCAGCTGGCCAGGTAACCCCAGTAGTCTTGTTGCCCCACTGGGCATTGTGTAACCCACACATTCCCCTTACCATCCCCCGATTCTCCTACACCAGGAGCAACTTGCAGTTGCCAGTTAACCTAACACCAGCATGATATTGGGATGTGCAATGGACCACGAATTGTAGCGTTGTATACTGCATCCACACATTGATAATACTTTGAAGGTTGAAACTGGATTGCCTGGAGGAAACCTACATGAACACAAGAAGAATGTCCAAGATTAGCACAGACAACATTGGAGGTCAGAATTAAACCTCTGTTGATGGAGATGTGAGACAGTTGCACTACCAGTAGAGCTATCATGCCAGGATCTTATTTGTGTCAATGGAGAAGTATCATTGTTCCTGAGGACCGAAAAGAAGAGAAGCAAGCTTTTGGGAAGAATAGAGCTTGTGTTACTTTCCTGTTTAGGTAAGAAAGCAGTGCTTAACATACTTGGGGCATATTGAGACATTGGGCAGATGTTCAAACAGAATACTAGTACAGCTCATGGAACGCCAATTTAGAAAATGCTTCAGTTATTGTTACTGGCCATGTTTTTAACAGACAGCTTATCCATCATGCCAGATTATCCACTCGTACCTGAAAAGCGAAGTAATAATCTACCCCAAAATATCTGGAGTTTTATGTTGTTAGCACTGTATTAATTCAATCAGAAGTTTGGGGGATGTTACTCCTGAAAGAATATAATTGAGAAGTAGGCTGTTCAATGAAAGGGATACACCAATCATTCAGTTCGAGAATTTAATGTGTAAACAGAAACCTTTCCCTTGCTGGTAAAAATCAACTTATCAGAACCTGCTCCGAGCTTTCTTCCCAGCAAGTTGAAAGAAGTGGGCAAGAATGCTGTTCAGAAGCTTCCAGCCCCTGCTTTTAGCATCTCTGGAGATATCTGCTTGCTGTTTGTTGCTTAACGAGGCACAGTTCCACTTTTAGCATTGAACTTGGTTCAGCTTCTCTCTATACGTAAGATAGGGAATAACAGCAAAGCATTGAATAAGCCTTAATTTGATGAGAGCATTTTGCAAAACCCAGTCCATTGATTCAATTGTACTTGCCTGATGTATGATCCAGTCTATTGCTTTCATGTTCAAATGAGTCCAGTAAATCGCATTGGCCCAGATTTTAAACCCTGGCAAGGTATGGACAGGAAACCAAAAGTCTTCTGCAGTGCACAGGGAATTTTAAAATTTCTTGCCTCATCAACACAACTCCTGTTTGTCCCTGCCAAAATCTATGGTAACAATGATATGAAGATAAACTTTGCAGAAACTAATGGTATCTTTCTTTTTAGCAGATATATTTACATATAAAATGTTTGCAAATTTAGTTAATAATTAAACTATAAGAGAATTGATGAACTTCAAAGTTCATAGTAAATTTATTATCAAAGTACCTTTAAGTCACCATATACAATCCTGAGATTCATTTTCTTATAGGCATTCGCTTTAAATAGAGAGAAACACAATAGAAACAATGAAAAACTGCTCATGACACCAAACTGAGGAAATACAAAAATAAAATAAATACTAATAAATTTATTTAAATTAAATAAATAATCAATAAATATCAAGAACATGAGTTGTACAGTTCTTAAAAGAGGCTGTAGAATCAGTGATTAAAATGTATTGTTGGAAATGTAATTTAAATCATACTTGTTACAGCTATAGCTACAAGTCATATCTTAACATATCATTGGTTTCATTTCAGTAACGTGATTACTTCTAAGTGGAGTAAGATTAGTGTAAAGGAGGTAGCTGTTCATTCACCCATATTGATACCTACTATCCGAATCTCTTCACACTATGCTAAAAGCATAACGTGATTACAATGTGTGGAACCAAATGCCCTGTGTGAAAATGCGTCAGCCACCTGCCTCCTGCTGAGAAAATATTGCAATTATTCCTTTGAAAGGGTGCAGCCTGAGGTTTAAGCTGCCCATGAGAAAGTTGGGACTGATTAGGCTACATTAGTCCACTTTTCTGACAATTAACATAATATGGACAGTCGCCTGATCAGCATTAAACACGTAAAATCTTCACAATCAGAGGCTGAATTTACCTCAGAACTTTATTGAGCTTTAAAAGTGATTAATGTTCCAGAACAATAAATCTAAATTACTGCCATTAATAATTAGTAAATATGCTATATATTCTGAATTACAGTATGTTTATAATAGAACAATATTATCCACACAGTATTGCATTGACTTTTTATCATTATCTTCAAGATGATTTAGTATTATTTCTAGCACACAAGTATAAACGGGAATGAAATAATTCTTATTTCTGATCCGATGTAGCATAAAAAGAGAAAAGAATGCAATAAGACAAAAAACACAATGAACATAAATAGGTACAGAGGAGATGTCAGGGGTAAGTCTTTTACGCAGAGAGTGGTGAGTGTGTGGAATGGGCTGCCGGTAACGGTGGTGGAGGTGGATACGATAGGGTCTTATAAGAGACTCTTGGATAGGTACATGAAGCTTAGAAAAATAGAGAGCTACGGGCAAGCCTAGGTAGTTCTAAGATAGGGACATGTTCAGCACAGCTTTGTGGGCCAAGGGGCCTGTATTGTACTGTAGGCTTTTTATGTTTCTATAAGATGGCTTAAATACATAGATTGATTGAATGTGTAAAGTGACACAAGGCATAGTCCATACATAGAGGGACTCTGACAAGAAACGATAAGGTAGTGGTGGTGAGTTGGTGGGCGGAGGGTTTGATCAGCCTTACCACTTGGGGAATGTAACTGTTTTTGAGTCTGATGTAATACCCCAAGAAAAACTACATTTTGTAAAAAAGTACTGCTGAAAGTAATGTTATTTATTGATAGGAAATATACATAAGCTTGAGCTATTGAACAAAAATGGGTCTTTTTAATTTACATTTGCTTAATTGTATTAGATTACTAGTAATATATCTGCAACCTTCTACAAGTTGGTGCAGGTATACTGCAAGTTAAAGAGTATTCATTGATTACACTTATTCATGACTCAGTCATAGCACACCTACCTTTGAATTAAATGGTAGCTGTTCCCAGGTCCACCTTTGGATCTAATCATAGAATGGAGGTCAAAGTTTCAGTGATATACCCAGGAGCTGTTTTTCTGGTCACACTTCATACTGAGTAAAGCTTTCCTCTTCAGTTTAACCACAAAGCTAATTTTTGTATCATCTGCAGATTCATTCTCCATGTCCCCAGCTTGGGACTTGGGTCTAAATCTGTACTGGATATTTTAAACACACACGCCATCTTCTTCCTACCAATAAACCAGTTTTAGTTCTAATGTGCCACTTCCCTCTGGATCCTGTTGGGCATTTAGACTAAGCCTGCGATGTGGGACTGCATTAAACACATTTCCCTCATGGAATCTTCTTGTTACCTAAAAAATCCTTTCAAGTTAGTTGAGCACAACCTTTCCTCAAAAGGTTGTTGGTTCCTCAGACACAGCCAAATAAGAGTAATGTTTATGCTTAGGGAAGAGTCCGGTCACAAAGATGCAAAAAACTAACAGAATTTTAATGTTGAGCAGTGAAAAACCAGAAAGGAATGAAATTCAGCACAGTAAGAATGATTAAATTCCAACTACTAACATTTTCACCTGCTTTCTTGTGCTCTTTCCCTGCTCCCCTCCTCCTGATTCTGGCTTCTTGATGAAGGGTCTTGGCCCAAAATGTCAACTGATTATTCCTCCCCATAGATTCTGTCTGACCTGCTGAGTTCCTCCAGCACCTAGAGTGTGTTGCTCTGGATTTCCAGCATCTGAAAAATCTCCTGTAACTGGATGAAGAGATGGCAGATGAAGTTTAGTCGAGACAAGTGTGAAGTGTTATAGTTTGAAAGATCAAATGCAAGAAGAATGTCTAAGGTAAATTGCAGAATCCCTAACAGCATAGTTGTGCAGAGAGCTTTGGGTGCAAGTCCATAGGTCCCTGAAAACAGCAACTTTATGGTGGTAAGGATGGCATACCGTACACCATACTTGCCTTTATCAATTAGGGTACTGAGTATAAAAGTTGGGAAATCATGTTGCAGCTGTAAACTTTAGTGAGACCACATTCTTGGCAGTTCTGGTCATCACGCTACAGGAAGGATGTGGAGGCATTGGAGAGGGCACAGAATGGGTTTACCAGAATGTTGCATATTTTATAGCCTGGGAAAAATACACGCTCAGGACAACAAATACCTTTTCAGGTCTTTAATTCCTTTATCTGTTTTAGATGTTTTAACGCAGAAAGAGAGTGTCAAAATAAGGACAACAAAATGAATTTTAAAAAGCACAGTTCATGCTGTTACGATCTCAGCTTAATAGTATCAACTATTTACATATGCAGTATGAAAATAAATAAAACAAAATATACAAAACCAATATGGTAGTGGCAATTTTTGGCATGTACTTGCTTAACTTCCAAGCACGTATACTATAGGCCAAACCAACACATTATGTGCATAATGATGTCACAGTTTTCTCTTAAAGGCACAGGCAGCTACTTTAGCATTACCAGGGTGAACAATAAAAAATAAGATTTAATGGTCACCTGGTTACACATAGGTTGAGGGGTATTAGCTTTAAAGTGAGTTTGGAGAAATTCAGATTGTTTTCTCTACAGCACTGGAGCTGCTATAAACATATAAAATTATGAAAGGCAAAGATAGGATAGATAATTATTTCTCAAGGTGGAGAGATCAAACGCTAGAGGGAACAGGTTTTAGATAAGTGCAGGAAAGTTTCAAAGGAATATGTGAGGTACTTTTGTTACACAGAGAGTAGTAAGTGCCTGGAAACACACTGTCTGGAGAAGTGACAGAAGTATTCAGGGTAATGACTTCAAACAGACACACAGATATGCAGGGAATAGAGGGGTATGAACCATGCAGTTGGGGGTTAGTTGAGATTGATATCATGGTCAGTCAGACATCATGGGCTGAATGGTCTGTTCATGCCCTGTACTGTTCTATGCTCTTTCATTGTATTGTGAAGTAATTAGGGTTGATTGGATGCTAAGAGCATTTTAAATATGAATTTTACATCTGCAGCTATTTTGGATCACTTACTTAATTGGTTTTGTGAGTTAAATGTTAATCTGGTTTGTGTTTACTGAAAATGACAATTTTTCAATTGTTCAGAAATGACTAGTTAGGTAGAGAGGTTGAAGTTAACGTGACAAGATGACACATAGAAGGCATTAAAAGATTCACTTGTCAGAGATTTGAGCAAAAGTCTTGACATATGGTACAAAAAAAAAGGTGTAGAGGTAGAAAGTTGGATGAATTACAATACAAATCATGATAGCTTCTTCAACAAACTGCAAGATTTCAATTTTAGTCTTGAAATCTACAGATAATGCTAAAAAAAAGGGGTGTTTAGAATATGAAAGGGCAATCAGGTAGCAATGAATGAGAGGATTAAGACTTTGATAAGATGGATAAACCAAACCAAATGAGTAATTCCCTAAAATGCAAAATCACACATAAAACATTAAAAAAATTTATTGGTACTATTAATGATGTCTAAGAGTACAAGTGTTAACAAATAATGATAAAACTACATGTAAGATTAAGCAATACACACAAAATGCTGGTGGAACGCAGCAGGCCAGGCAGCATCTATATTATATTAGCTTTGTTGTATATTGTACCTCTTGTTAATATTTCAGTAATATTTGAGTAATATTGTAAATATATTGTTTGATTAAGCATTCCTTATTTGTTTACACAATTCATTATGGGTTATGTATAAAAGTATGTGAGCAGCATACGTCATTACGATACCACATCGTTTGTGAGCGCCTCACTAAAGTAAAACCAAGCAGACACATTGTCCTGAGCTCTGCGTTTTTCTTTCAGTTACTTTCTGGGGACACAAAACATAACAGTGACGATGAGTAAGTTTTAAAATAAACCGTAAGCAACTACTTACCTGGATGTTAGAGTTGAAAAAAAGAGCAGCAAGTTTTTTTTTCTTCAGAAGGGGAGAAAAGGACATTTGAATTTTTAAAAAAGCACAGCATGAGGTTTTTCAGAAGTGGGGAAAGACATTCAAATTAAAAAAGGCAGAAAATAACAAAATTAATGGGTTCATAAACAGTGATTATCAGCCAAAATTAATAACAAATTTTAAGAAATGGCTGGCTACTCACTTGATTGCACAACAGATAACTAGCTGATATATTCTGAACAATTTGAGCAGTATTTCAAAACAAATGGAAAAACCCAAGTGGAAAAGCACACAGTTTGCTTAGAAGTTTGACTGCTCCAACCAAACCAGCTGAAATGAACTTTGCTGATATTGTGAAAGTAATGCATGAACCTTTAGAATCAAAAACATTGTTGAGTGCCGAACGCTTTAGTTTTTATAAGTGGAATCGGAAGGCATGGGAGTCCTTTTCAGCTTATGTGGCTGGACTGAAGAAATTGCCTGAACATTGTCAGTTTAGTGATCGACTTAATGATGCACTGGAAGGTCATTTAGTTTGTGGACTCTTACAAGAAAACACTCAAAAGTGGCTCCTACCTGAAGCACAACTCACATTTGAAAGAGCAATTGAAATTGCTGTAAAAATGGAAACAGCAGTCAGAGAAACAATTGAATTGCAATCAGGAACGAAAGCGAACATGAACAAAGTTGAAGTGTCTAAACAGAAACCTGCCTGGCAAAACAAATTGTGTGACTGTTGTAGTAGGGGCTCACCCACACCAGAACAACACAAGTTTAAAGGCAAAACTTCCGGAAAATGCAACAGAGTAGGACACATACAAAGAGCGTGTCAGGCAGAAAAAATAGATGGACTGCATGGGGAAAAAATTAAAGATAAAAAGCCAGATTACAGATTTAAAAAGAACATTGATCTGCAGGATGAAAAATCTGAAGTGAAGCCTATTGGAGTAAATATAACTGGTGTGGGAAAGACCTCTGTAACAAAGCTGCAGGCCTGCCCAGGCGCTCAGGGTTATTTGGATGACATTATTGTTACTGGTAAAGATGACAAAGAACTTCTGCAAAATCTCAAAACAGTTTTAAAAAATACTAAAAGATTATGAATGGGACAAGCGTGAATTCTTTAGACCAAACATCACTTACTATGGTCACACCATTGATGCACAAGAATTACACAAGTGTGCTGAGAAATTTCAAGCAAAGCCAAAGGAGATGTCTCAGTTGTGGTCCTTTTTACAATTTGCCTACTTCTGCTACAGATTCCCGCCAAATGTGGTTACTGTACTCCACCCTTTGAACTCATTACTAGAGATTGGAATGAATAGACAAAGCAGTGAGGTGGCTTTCAAAAAGGTAAAGGACATGGTGACATCAAACACTGTACTCACACATTATGATTCACAACATCCAGTGAAGATTGCCTGTGAATCCTCCTCCGATGTGTTGAGTACTGTCATGTCACTGGTAATGAGGGATGGATGGTGACACCCCATAGCTTTTGCAACATATTCCCTTACAGCTGCAGAGAAAAATTGCATACACATTGACAGAAAGGCCTTGGGTCTGAATTGGGGTGTAAAATATTTCACTCAGTACCCGTATGGGAGAAAATTTACCCACATTACTGATCATCAACCACTGGTGTTCATTTTTAATCCATAGAAAGCTCTTCCACTAACAGCAGCAGCACAAATGCAGAGATGGGCTCTGTTTCTTGGAGGACACAATTACAAGATCAAATTCAAGAGGATGACTAATTATGGAAATACTGATGGATTGTCCCCTTTACCCTTGAAAAAGGAAATACCAAATAAGTTTATAAAAAAGGAAGTACAAAAAAGCTGGATGAACTCAGCAGGTAGGGCAGCATCTGTTGAAAGGAGCTTTTTTGTACATCTTGATTTGACCACAGCATTGCAGTGTACTTTGTGTTTATAAAAGAGGACACTCCTCTTGACATATTCACCCTCATACGTCTCCCTATTAAGGTAGAGATGATCCAAAGGGAATCGAGAAAATACCCCACACAGCCTCAGGTCCAAAATGAATGGAATTTGCGGTAAAAACTCCAGTTCCACTTTTTGACCAGCGGCTGGATGAACCTGCCCTTGACGGCGGTTGCTTTATGTGAGGATTGAGAGTTGTTGTACTATTCAAGCTGACAGCTGAAGTGTTGGAGGAGCTACATATTGGTCATCTAGGTATGGTCAAAATGAAAGTGTTGGCTCGAAGCTTTGTCTGGTGGCCTGGGATCGATCAGCAGATCAAGCAGCTTGACATGCAGTGTCGGGAGGCCAACACATCCAGAAGATGCCAAGAGCAGCATCTTCCCATCCCTGGGAATGGTAGAGGGCTCATGTGGATTTTGCTGGACCATTCATGGGCACAAATTTCTCGGTGGTAGTGGATACAGCTTCAAAGTGGCCAGAAGTGTCCCCAATAGCCTCCACTCCTGACTCACACACTGTGTTGAGAAGCCACTTCTCAAGGACTGGTGCTCTAAAACACTCAGTCAGTGACAATTGGCCACAGTTCGTTGTGGAACATTTCAGTTATTCCTGCAAATTATTGGAATAAGACTTATTACATCTGCACTGTACCACCCAGCTACAAGCGGCTTGGTGGAAGGTTTGTCCAGAGTCTAAAGAACACACTGCGAGTAATGTCAGTGAACAACACTTTACCCTAACAGTGTGATATACCAATTTCCTCCTTGCATATCGCAATGGAGCACACTCCACAACCAACAACTCACCAGCTATGCTGTCCCTGTCTTCTCAGAATGAGTACAAAGGGCAAAAGGCTGGAGAAAATTGAGGGGGCCTCAAACAAGGAGGTTTGCTGTTTCACCCCTGGACATAGCAGTCCTGGAGGGACTACAGAGGTGATCAAAACTGAGGACTTGGAAAGGTTTAAATCAGAACTGGGTCACTCTTCTACACAGGGGAGAATGTGTCTGATGCCATCTGGAGACAACATGTTGCTCAGGTGAAGAGAGCAGAGTCAATGGTCAGAGAAGAAAGGTATCCAGAGCTGTCAGAACCACTACCTGCAGTCCCAGAGTCAACTCCTACAACCACCATTGAAAATACCCCAGAACTTGAGATTATTTGACAGCCACAAGACTCACCTGCCAGCAGAGTGACCTCTCTGGGTAGGAAAGACATTGTCCCACAAGGATAAGAAAATCTTCCACAGTGATTAAATCTTTAGGCCTGAATGAGACTATTTAAAATTTAAATATATATATACACAGATGACTAGAGAGCAATATGTGACAGATTTGAGTTGAGTTGCATTCTATATTGAGTTGTAGTTTATAGCTTAGCAAGAAAGTGTGTTGTGTATTTCAATAATATTGTAAATATTTTATTTGAGTAAGGATTCTTTGGTTCTTTACATTATTTATTGCGGGCTATATGTAAAAGTACGACAATGGCATATGTCATTACACCACCACGTTACTAAAGTAAACCAGGTAGGCACGTTGTCGTGGGCTCCTGTGTTTCACTTTAGATTCATTACTGGAGTTACAAAACACAACATTTATCTTCACTGACTCCTGATGAAGGGTTTCGGCCCGAAACGTCGTCACTACCTCCTCCCATAGATGCTGCCTGGCCTGCTGAGCTCTGCCAGCATTTTGTGTCTTTACATTTATCTTCACATTGACCACTTTTTTGGATGTTTTTCAATGAAATATTAGACAATATTAGAAGGTTTCACAAAATTTGTTTTGACACTGCAACTAAAGGAATCAAATAAAAGATAGTTCTCCAATTGTATTAATAATCATCCCAAATGTTCATTGTAAACATAGAGGATAGAATGGTATGGCACAACAAAAGGCCTTTCAACTGATAATGTTGTGTTGAATCAAATAAATTAGTAATCAAATGGCCAACTAAACTAATCCCTCATGCTTACACAATGCCCATATTCCTCCATCTTCCTCACCTTCATGTGCTTATCTAAATGTCTCTGTATGGTCCTTATCGTGTCTGCCTCTACTACCACCACAGACTGCACATTCTAGACACTCACCACTCTGTGTAAAAAAAACTTGCCTCTCACATCTCTTTTAAAATCACTCCCCTCACCTTAAATGGCATTAGACATCTCGATCCTGGGGGAAAAGATACTGTCTGTCTACCCTAAGCCTCTCATAAACTTACAAACTTCTATCATATCTCCCCTCAGCCTCCACCACTCCAGAGAAAACCCAAGTTTGTTCAACCTCTCATTATAGCAAATGCCCTCTAATCTGGGCAACATCCTGGTAAACCTCTTCTGCCCCCTCTCTAAAGCTTCAGCATCCTTTCTATAATGGAATGGCCAGAACTGTACACAATACTCCAGTTGCAGCCTAACTAGCGTTTTATAAAGCTGCAACGTAACTTCCAGACTTTTGAACTCCATGCCTTGACTAATAATGGCAGGCATGCTATATGCCTTCTTGCCCTAACAGTATATGATTCTTTACATTTGATGTATCCAGGTGGAACATTTCACATTTGTCTGGGTTAAACTCCACCTGCCATTTCTGCAACTGACCAACATCCCACTATGTTCTTTGCCAGTCACCTATGTTATCCACATCACCACCAATCTTCATATCATCTGCAAAATTACTAAACCACACATGTAGAGAGGCTGTACTAGTGGTAGTCATCACATCATGATTACACTCTGAGTAAATGGATATTCAGTAAAATTCACAGTAGCCCTGAAAGGTTAATGTGCAATAAAGCAAGGTGCAATTTGTTTAGATGAGACTAGAAATAAATAAAACAAAGTTAAAATCAGAAAATGTTGTAAATACTTAATGGGTTAGGCTGCATGTGTGGGAAGAGAGATAGAGTTACATTTTAGGTTGAACAATTAATAATGTACAGCCTCACTACATAGCGGTGTACCTTTCACCTCAGGCAGACACTGGAGAAACTGAGCACCATAATCAGAAGGCATGAAATGGTGCCCCCTGAGGCCTTTCCTATCACTGCCAGGAATTTCAACCATGCCAGCTTGAAGAAGTCTCTGAACAACCACCAACACATCACTTGTCGAACCAGAGGAGCCAACACACTTGAGCACTGTTAGACCACCATCACGAACACTTAAGGTGCCATCCCACGCCCACAGTGGAAAGTCCGATTACTTGTCTGTACTTCTACTCCCAGCTATACAGGCAGAGGCTAAAGACCAGCAGCACCAATGGTGAGGGCCAAGAAACTGTGGTCAAGTGAGGTGGAGGAGCACTTACAGGACTGCTTCGAGTCAGTGGACTGGACAATATTCAGTGACTTATCTTCAAATCTGAATGAATATGCCACAGTTGTCATATGAGACCCGTGTGGATGTGTGTGTTCCTTCGAGAAAATACCAGACACTCCCAAACCAAAAAGCCTTGGCTGAACCAGGAGATTCACAATCTGCTGGGGCTTATATCTGTGCCATTCAAGACTGGAGATTCAGAACTATACAAGATGTCTAGGTATGACCTATGGAAGCCTATTTTAATTGCAGAAAAACAATTACGATTGAAGTTTGATGGAATTGGATTCACGTCGGCTCTGGCAGGGTTTACAGGCCATTACTTCCTACAAAGCAAAACCTAATATCATGAATGGCTGTTATGCTTCATTCCCAGATGAGCTCAACACCGTTTATGCACACTTTGAAAGGGAGAATAAAATACACCTGCACAGATCTCTGCAGCTTCCAGTGACCCTGTGATTTCTGTTTTGGGAGTCTACGTCAGAACATCTTCCAAGAGGGTGGACATGGCATGGCATCAGACTTTGATGATGTATCTGGTAGGGCTCTGAAAACCTGTGGTAACCAGAGCAATATTAGCTGTGAACGCTTGCCAGTGTGAATAGATCACTACAGACGAGGGGAGCTAAGTTCTTCTCACACTGGAAAAACCGTGCAGTGAAGTGTATGAGAATATTCAGGTAATTTAAATTGAATCAGAGTGCTCAGATCCAGAAAGTTGCTGTGACTCCTCTGCCACATAACATGAACCAAACACCTGGCACTAGTTTTGGTTGAGACTGGCCCCTCATTCTCCATGTCCTCTCCACCTGTTCTCCAACTCCTCGCCACATTCTCACCATAATCCTCTCCACCTCTTCTCCATGTCCTCTCCAGCTCCTCACCACAATCCTCTCCATGTTCTCTCAATCTTCTCTCTATATCCTCTCCATGTCCACTCCACTTCCACTCCATGACTTCTCCACCTCCTCTTCAAATTCTCACCATTTCGTCTCCATCTCCTCTCTACCCTCTGTCCTGGTTTAGCTGCTCAGGCAAGGGTTATGTTGAGCAAGTAATGGTAAAGTGTAAAGTTCTTCTTGATGTATTTTGTACTAGGCCAGTATTTCCTTGACTTTGCACAGTTGGTGTCCTCTAATGCCTGAGAACTCATGGTGTGTGAACAGAAGTCAAAGCCAAAGAAGCCAGGGGTGGTCTTAAACCCCAAGATCATACCTTTTGGTGCATGTAGTCCTGAAGAATGCATAAGTGCTTTGACTGAAATTCTTTGTTGAAAGAAAAATGTATAGAAGGTTCATTTACTAGAAGTATAAGGGATCGTTGACCTCCCTAATGCGGCATTGATCAGCAAAATGACCTAAAAATAAACTGCTGAATAGAACTCCAAACAAAGTATATTAACCTAAAATGTTCACTGGCAGTTTCCTTCTGCAGATCTACCTGACACATTGTGTTCCTCCAGCAATTTGTTGGGTTGTTTTTTCGGCTTCATATTTCAGTATCTGCATTCTATTGTGTCTCAATCAGATTCAGGTCCCAGAGCCCAAGAGGCTGAATGTGCGTAACACCTTGACTGAGCACAGCAGTTCATGCATGGGTGTTCTACAAATCTAGGAAAGTAACCATGAAAACCTTTGACTGCAGAGACTTTGCTCCACGGAGGCTGATCCCTGTAAACTCTGTGAGGATAAGGACTTCAAAATATGAGCACTGCTGTTTCTCCTCACTTCATTCAAACTGCCCAACCACAGTTTTCCTTTGGAATAGCATCTTCTCACTTCTAATAGCAGTGCTACAAAAGGGTATTGCCTGATGACAGAAATCTTTAGATGTATATATGATGTGTCTCTAGTATTTCACAAGTTCCAGCCTCAGATTTCTTATTAACTGAGACCTATGATATGTACCCAGACATTCAGGGCCACGTTATGAGTTTTGTGCAGCGTCATGTCAACAATAATTGAAGAATGAATGTCTTTGCAACTATTTCTGGGTCGTACCTCGCCACTTCAGTAACTTAATCGTGAACTGTGTGGAATTTTTAAAATTAGAATCCAATGCTATTTTGGTGTGGCTCAATTTTAAAACTACCAAAAAACACACACTTGCTGATAGATGCTTCATTTAAAGTAAACACCACTTCTAGCTGGTATGAATTGAGTCAGAACTTGGTGTCATGAAAAGAAAATATCATTCACCTTTTAAAATATCTTTTTAAGGTTACTATAGAAATAATACAATATTTTACAATTGTGAAGTGAACTTTTAGGTGCATTTGAGGTGTGACAATGTGGTCTTGTTCGAATTTAATGTCAAAGAAATTAAAGGGAAAACCTCTGGATGAAACTAATGGGAGCGCCCTGTATATTCTCATTAGCCTTAATTTTCGTTCTTTCAGCTTCTTTATCATGTCTCCTAACACAAGGTAAAACTGGAAAATAGAGTTGTTTATCACCAATCTTTCAATATTTAACTTATTTTATCTCTAGAATGAAACTTCCCTCTCCATAAAGCCACTGCCTCAATACCCACAGGAGAAACATGATGCAGATGTTCCAAAGTTGCTACTGTTTGACTAGGTCCACATCTGGCTCCACAGTCAACTAAAATATATGTTTCAACTTCAACCTGTTCAATGATTTCAGCATTTGTCAGTTGACTAAATTTTCTCATTAAGTCCTCCTATTATTTGAAAATTATGAAAAATATAAAAGATTTATTTGAGCTAAATTACCTCATAATCTTAATTCTCTTTGTCAAAGGGATTTGAAGAAAGAAAACTATGTGGTATAATTTTAAGCATGCATTGTGATAAATGGGATTAGTTGACTGATGCCTTTTCTGGCTGCAGCCAGAAATGTGTGAGTTCTTTTTGCATGTGATTTCTGGATAAAGAAGCCAATCCAAGAACTGAATGAATAAGAGCAACTTCTTCAATTATTTTTTTCAATGTAAATTTTAATGATCAACAATGAAACCTAGCTAAAACATATAAAACTTTTCCCATAAAGATACAATATATATAAGATACTTTTACTAAATCTGCTGAACTATTTTATGGCTTTAGTTCCTACTTTGAAAGAATATAGAGGAGAAAATACACCCCAGAAATCTTAGTATTGTGAAGCTTTAATTTTATAGTTTCCTTTTTCTTGTATTTACTGTTGTGTATACCAATGTTTCCATGATTCTGTATTTAATCTTCAGATAGACATACAGAAGTTGTTCTTGAGTATAAACAATAAAGAAAAAATGTATTTATATCTAGTGGTTGTTTAGGAATTTTCACCAATAAGAATATATTAGGAGAATGATGAAGAGCTTACGTATACAGACAGCATGACAAAAGTTAAAGCAGTGCCGTATAGAAAGGTTTTTTTGGATCAAAGTTTAGGTACTCTTGCAGAAACTCCCAAGCTGGACATCATTTCTCAATACAGCTCTGCCTATGACAATGGTTTCTTCAGGCTAAGCACAATTGACAAAGATTGCAATTGCATATATGATGACATCAGCTGACAACTCTTTTAAATTAGAACAGACGATTATTCTTTTCATATCATCTTTAATTACCAGGGAGTGTGCAGGACAACCCATGCTGTGAATATCCTGCATTGATGGGTTTCCTTAACATAGAAGAACTCTCTGTCTTTGATATTAGCTGGAGTGGCCTCACATTGTCCAATAACTGTTTGATAAACTGAGTGCTGCTGACAGCGTGGGTTCAACCATGAATGCAAAATGCTCGTGCAGAAACATTGTATTGGAACTGGAATATGTAAAGCAGTGTGATAGAGAGAGTTTAGAGAAAAAAAATCCAGAGAACTGCAAAGAGTTTTATTTTATGTTGTCTTGTTCCTGAGGCTATTGGCTATTTCTTTGACTTGGCTATTTTTTGTCAAGTAGATTGCAATAACCAATTACTTTATACTAACAAGTTGAACAAATATTTCACTTCTTGAGTTCTGATACTCCTGTTAACCTCTTTGGCATCTTCAATCAAATAACTTCTTCCCTACCCTCCCTCCCCCCTCCCCCCAAATATATTCCATCCTTCAAAGAGTTATTCCGTCTACTATTTCACCCACCTTGAACATTTTATAGGACATTTCAACTTTTTCAGGAAAAGTTGAATTTATTATTCTGTTATCTTTTGAGTTCCTCTATTAAAGTCACTATTCTTAACAATTTTAGTAATCACCATTAACTGTGGCTCAGTTTTTCTCTCCTAATCAAGTTAATATAAATTTCTTAGTCCTAGCAACATCATCATAAAAGTATTTTTGGAGTTTTTAAATGGGCCACAATAACAGCAGAAATATGTAAAAAGTCTATTTTTGCTCGTATCTAATGTGGTATATTAACGATGAATTGTTGAATGGAAGCCTTGACACAAACTGGGCAAAATAAAATTTTAAATATGTAACCAGGTGCTGCTTAGCAACGATACAAATCCAAGAAATACAAAGAATATTCCAGATAATAAGACACTCCAGCCTGAGACAGTTTTTCATCATAAGATAGATGTTAACACGAGAGCCCACACATGGAGATTTTCACAGTGAGATTAGTACTGAGAATGTTGTGTCTCCTCCATGGCTTTCAATCTACTGAAGGGAGCAGTGTACATCGAACTCCCAAATGTCACACAAGTCCCTGCACTCGGTGCACTACTTTGTAAAATATACCCAAATAATCAAAATATGCTGTTGCTTAGCTTAATAACAGTAAAACCATTTAGTATTTGTATTTGGGCATCATTGCTGTTTTTCAACATCCAGTGCAAATCTTGTAAGTCTACCCTACAGCTCTACTTTCCCTTCTAATATTTCCTCTTTGCGTATTTCCATTTTGTGTCTGTGCTGGTGTTCCGTTTATCCTAATCTAACTAAAAGCAGAGGAAGTTTCCAAATCATTAATGTAACGCCCCATGGAGTTTTGCTTACCAAAATTGTTTAAAATTCAAGTATGGAACGAAAGCCCTGGTGACTGGAATACGGATAAATACACACCAAAAATCTTGAGAAAAAAATACTATATTAATCAGATCAACAGAGACAGAACAAATGATAACTTTATTTTTCATGAGCCTAACAAGAAAAAGAAGATTTGGAATCACAGTGAATGGAAAAGAGTGGCCAATCCATTGCAGGTCATTTTGTAAAGGCTAAAATTAAATCTCATTCTCACCTACTTCTCAGAGCAGTTGTGTATATATTTGTGTCAAATAAAGTCAGAGATACTCAGCAGGTGTATGTGAATAAATATATATATATATCTCTGTGTGTGTGTGTGTAAAATATGCAATGTGTATAGTATATATGAATATACATACTATATGTATGTATGTATAATATATGTATGTAGAATGGCAATCAAAATATTCCATATTGCCTTCTTTAACATTGCATATTCCATTCAAAGGCATCATCATACTTTCCAAGAATCAATTACTTAGTAACAATAATATGTTTTATTATCATAGCAGTTGCTTGTTTTGTGTTATGATATGCAATTACTTTAATGTTTGTACTCCAGATACTGAGCTAAACAAATTAGTGTTATTTTGATGCATTCTTCCAGTCTACTTAGTGTTCAACATTTGCAAAAACCTGTAAAGAGCTACTGCAACTTTTGACTTGTGAGGGGCACCAGACTTTGTGAAAGCAAATATCCTAACCCTTTCTAAATTTTGATTTATGCAGGGGGACATCAAACAAATACTAGCTGTAGAAAGCTGATTGATGATAATATTAGGGAAAGAATGCAGTGAAAACAGCAAAAACAGTAACCAGTGATCACATGCATCAGTTTACTGGATTTTCCTTTTTATTGACTTCACTGCCAAATCTTTTCTATTTTATTGCAATGCAGTTATTTCAACTTGTCCTGACTGAAGGTCTTGTTACAGGAATGAAAGATTAAATTCCAGTTCAACATATTTGTTAATCTCTTCCAGAGGCTTTTTTAAATGTGGAAAGAGAGGTCTGCTATTTTAGGCAAGTATTCATTGATAAGAAAATGCATAGTTTCAAACTATTTCAATGTTCTAGATTTAATTAAGAGTGATGCTATATTTCAGGGAGGATGCACTTAGAATGTGGAAAGGTATTATTAATATTGCCTTTGCTTATTCCTGTAGAATTAGAATGTAGGCGGATCATAGACTCAGAGGTGATCGCTGCAGTTCTAACAAGTTAATCTCAACAAAGTTTTGCAACACTTTGACAATACAGAGCTTAATAAAATTCATTGTAAAATAATGTGGATTGGAAGGAATAATAGAAGCCACGATGTTTTGTATACAGGGTAAGAGAAATTTGAAGGAAATTAAGTTTCTTTACCAACTTGTATCTCCTTTCCAAATTGGATTGATGGACATCTAGACTATGAATGTTATAAATAGAAAATAAAGTATTTTAAAATTGCTGCAAATATTGTAGGTCTTAACAATATCCACACAAGTCTAAAAATTCTTTTCTTCTGACTGTCGGGTTGACCATATGAAACTTGACCTAAAATCTTTTCATGCCACTATCTGCTCCACAAAATGGATCCATTTATTGACCTTGGCAAAGAGTCTTCTTCAGCTAAGGTAAATAATCTGGGTGGAGTCCAAGTGACATACAGTTTTTAGACTGGTAAATTGCCATTGTGGGGAAAGTAGTTACATGGAATTTCATTGCAAGAGCAGCTGAATTTGGATCTGCCGTATATTAAAAAAAACCTCTTGTTTTTGATATGTCTGATACTCCAACTTTTAATGAAGTTTGATAAATCTCACAAAATAATTTCCAGGGCATATTCAATCTTCCTAATCCCCCACTCACTGAGCCAACTTCTAACCCATTAATCATTACTCCAGCAATTTACCGAGCAAATATTTTTATCAAACTTGGCTTTTTAAATCTTGTATTCTCATTTTAAGCCACCTGGCACATCACCCTCATTTTACACTGGCTTACATCAATAACTCTCTCAACTCTGCACATAAGAATTGATTAATGAAATTCTGCTGTAAATAATCTGCAGTGCATTGTAGGGCATACTCATCTCACCTTAGTGCAAATACAGAACATTGGCTTGGAGGAAATTTGCGCCTGTGTCAACGGATTTCTCAAGCATGATGGGAGCACGTCAGATTTACATAGACCTGCTTTAGTGATTGAAGATGACGTGGTGCATCACGACGGGTAGCAAGCATGTCAAATCAGTGTAGAAATAATTATATTATCTTTTGACAGCAAACATACAAGTCAAGGACAAAAGCTGCCAATAGTCTAATATATTGTTTTTGGCTGTGCACCTATAGAGTTTAAGCTATTCTCTTGTGAGCATTGTACAGCAACAGTGAGGCCCATGGAACACCATCAATTTTGTTTGAGAACTTAATAACTTGCTTATGGAAAATGATTATTCATAACAGTAGAAAAATGTAAACCCCTGCTCAACATCCACCTGCAAAGGGAACAACTTGTCAAAATACTGCAATGCAGCAAATCTTTGTAGAGCATTCTGTTAACTTTTTAAGCACCAGCTGGGATTTGTAAAATATGTGAGATTAAAAGCTATTCCCTTAATCACTCAGATAATTTTGCCTTCTAGAAAGCTCAAACAGTAACAAAATTCAACCACGACATTAATTTTTCAAAGCATTCTGATTATTTCTATGAAAATCACTCTGATTACCAACTAGTCATTCTATTGAATCTTGGTTATTATGTAAAGTTTGGAATATAAAATGCTTTGAGTGTTCATTTGAAGTGCCTCCTTAAAGAAGTCCACCTCCTAGTAATTAATTGTATATGTGTGTTTCAGATCAGGCTGGCATGCTTAATGACTTGCTTGCCTTTTTTCTGACAGAATATTCCCTTGGACAAAAGTGATGCAAACTGACAATATTTTATTCTCAAAAACAAAAGCATGAAAATGATCAATGTGAGCGCCCAGGCTCTTGATCATTAGTTTAGCTTTGATGCTGCTGTTTGGACCGTGTTCAGAGCACAATGCAGCTATTCAGAGGCGGACAGACACCCCACAATCAGGCAGGTCCACAAACTGCGGTAATGAATTCAACTGTTTGTCTGTAATTCATGGGAAACTCCTGCTCCCTCTCAGCCTATATGTATAAAACTCTGCACTGCTCACTGTCAGCTAAACCAGTCCAAAGGAAACATCAGCAACAAAAAAATCAGACCTACTTCTTAGCCTGTGTCTTGACAGTTTGTTTTAAGAAGCGATCTGAAAGAAATTCTGAACCAAACTTTATACAGAGGTTTATGAGGGGGATGTTGCTGTATTTCTTACTAGCTGTGGACATCAGCTTGGCTGTTCCACTGAGCAGAGATGTATACAGACTGCCGTCCGGTGCCTTGGAAGGTGAGACTATCCTTGATTATGTGATGCTATGCGTACACACTGACCTAAATTAACCTGTGCATTGCTAGATAATTATTTATAGTTTGTGTTTATGAAGTTGCACTTGCATTATTTGTGCACGCCCCTAAATGCGCATCCATTAATGCTTACAGGGAGGACTAAAAGCAATTGTTTTCACACACCAGAAGCTGGCTGCTGCCTGTGTTCATACACAAAATGTGGAGAAATTTGGTAGATGTTAGTTACTACTTTAAATCTGGCAATGCGGCTGACATCTCAAAGCATTACCCTAACTGTATGCAGACGAGCATGCAGCAGATACAAACATCGTGCCAACGCCCTGAGAGCAGCAGCAGTGTTTAAAAATATGTCGGCCCTCCCACCCCCCACAGTAAATTAATCAGATATGTAGCCTCCTGCGGCTGTTGTAAGGACCCTAATTTCAGATGGATACGCAAACGTAGAAGACCGCGTAGGAACTGAGGTGAAAAGTAAAACTCCTCATTGTTGAATAATTACCATCTGGGAACAGAAAAGGGTTTATGTACACTTCCAGAATAAAATTAAGGGAACACGGAGCTTGCTGGGAACTTTGCAGCTTGTAGATTGAGAAGAGAGAACGGACGTGGTATTGTTTGATTTTTGAGCAGTTTAAAAAACGTCAGGCTTTTTGGATCAGGCTAGCATGCCTAATGATTTAGAACGGAGAATACAGCACATAGAACAATAATGGCCCTTCGGCCCACAACACTGTGCCAATCTTTTAACCTACTTTAAGATCTATCTCACCCTTCCCTCCTACATAGTTTTACATTTTTCTGTGCCTATCTAAGAGTTTTTGAAATGCCCCTAATGTACCTGTCTCCACCACCACCCCTGAAAGGGTGCTCCACACACTTGCCACTCTCTGTGTTTACCTATGAAGGACCAACATTTAGCATGAGGCTACAGGTATTGTGTGGCACTATTGTCAGATATTGTCAGTTTGGGTCACTGGCAGGAGTCGACCATCTGGCCCATCAAACCTGCTCCACCATTCAATAGATCATGGCTGATCTGGCCGTGGGCTCATCTCCACTTATCTGCCTTTTCCCCATAACCTTTAATTCACCTACTGTGCAAAAATTTATCCAATGTGTTGTGTTTCACACAGATTTATAGAAGAGACTGACCTTATATGCAGCTGAATAGTACCATTTGTTCATCCAGAAATAACAAATTTTTGGGGTAAAGCTATCCAAAACTGTGGTTTAATGCATTGATGTGTGACAAAAATGTAGCTATGAATCTGATGAAAGGGAAGCACAAGTTAACATTATTTGGTGCCTTTTTATTGAATACTTTTAATATAACAGAACAGTAAAGCACAAGAACAAGCACTTCGGTCCATGATCCATGTCTGAAAACCAGGATCTGTATTCTTCCTGAGAGAGTTTCTGAAGAGGGATATATTCCACTAAATCTTCAGTGAGCAGCACACACAAAATGCTGGAGGAACACAGCAAGTCAGGCTACGGAGGGGAATAAACAGTTGAATTTTCAGGCCTAGTCCTGAGGAAGGGTCTTGGCCGAAAACATTGACTGTTTCTTCCCCACCTGACTTGTTGAGTTCCTAAATACAGTTTAGAGATTTGTACCACAATACTGCCCTTTATAACCTCGGAGCATCCTAAAACAGTACTAAATACTTTTGAAGTTCAGTCACTATTACAACTAATTGTATCAGCATAGAGCATAATAATTACATACTGCCAGCCATAATAGTTTTAAGTAATTAATGAAATTAATCAGATCATATTGGCATAAAAAGCTAATTTTTCTTCGTGCAGAGTTGTCAAACAGAGGTACGATAATTTTGGAAGCAGCCTCGAAGAATGCGCTATTAATGCTGGATGAAATGCTGAGGAAACAGAATTTCCACTGGAAAGAATGCAGCCAATGCCCAACATGTCTGTTTAAGAACTGTGGCAACAAGACAGCTCAGTGTGGTAGGTGAAACCCCAGAAAATGTAACATGGAGATGCAAAAGTCTAAAAATGCTGGGATCTGAAGCAAAACAAAAACAAGCTGCTGGGCGGGTCTCAGTGGGTTGAGTAGCCTCTGTGGAGGTGAATGGATAGTCAGTGTGTTGGGTCATGAATTTGCGTCAGCAACAATGAAAGTCATGACCTATCACACCAGCTATTCCTTTGCAGTTTGTTATTTGCTCCAGACTCTCATACCTGTAGTCTCTCATGTCTCTAGCTAATGACGTTTACTCATTGAAATGTGCTGGAAGTGATCGATGGATGGCATTGGTGACTCATTGATTGCGATGCCTCCTTGGATACAGCAGCCTTTGAAGAGTAACCGGGGTGAATAAATATGGGTGGTGCCCCCATGCACCAAAAAGGTTGGCTCTGTCAATCAATTGCAAAAGGCTAGACTTCTGTCAGAGAAGGAGGAGTAGAGTGTCCGGGCAGCACCAGGCGCATGTGGGAAATTTATAGTCTAATGTCAGCCTCAGGAAGGTTATACCCAACCTACTGCTTGTATTTCTCAGGCAATGCACTAACAAGATGGGTAGCAGGCTTCACCCAAATAGAAAATGTTGTCTCAATGCCACAGATGTTTGATCAGTCACTCTCCTAATGTGAGCGATTTTTACGATCTGTGACTCCAACGACCCTGAGGCCCTTGGATTCCAGAGGACAGATCACAGTTAGGTGTAAGCAAAGACGCAACACCGCATGTGTACATCACTCTGGACTGGACTGTTGTTGAGGCTCCTTGGATGCACGCACTTGGCCTCGGCCTGTGTTTCCCACGCACTATCCCACCCCAATCCTTCACCCCCCGAACTGCACATGCATTCCTGATCATCACTACTTTTTGAAATACCAAACTCCTACCAGCCCCTGCGATCAGACAGTACACGTTTAAAACCGATATTTCCACATTCCCTTATCATTCACATCTTTACAGAGTGGATCTTGATTTGCTGTTTGACTCTGAAATCATCTCAGTTCTACCAGACTCCTGGTAACTTGAGGACAAATTCAGAGACTCCTGTCGCATATATAAATGGAATGTCAAGAGTTTATCAGTTTAGTACCTGACTGACACATCCACTGCAACCAATGGGGGTGCCAACTATAAAACTGGTATTTAAAATTATCCTTTCTGTGCATTAGTAATA
This sequence comes from Hypanus sabinus, assembly GCF_030144855.1. Classification (NCBI taxonomy): domain Eukaryota; kingdom Metazoa; phylum Chordata; class Chondrichthyes; order Myliobatiformes; family Dasyatidae; genus Hypanus; species Hypanus sabinus. The sequence continues at coordinate 39,984,958 of NC_082707.1, forward strand.
TTAAGCTCATTAATTTTTAACTGAAACTTTGTTATAAATAGGTCTTCTCCGATTGGTAGTTCTACATTCTGGACTAGAATCATGATTAAAATTAGAAATGCATGATATTTATTGCCAAATTATTTGTCTATAATCCACTGTATTATAGATTTTTAAACAACTATCAACTGTACTTTTGCATTTTTGTAGTGAGGAACCTTCATAGTAAAATCCGAGTAGTAGCTGTTCAAATATTGTTAGTCTTTATGGCATCTCATGTCACTATTGGTTTGCTTTTTAGTTTTGGGAGCCATGCCTCCTTCTGAGCCCAGTTGTGACTCCATTTTGAAAGCTCAGTTGTTGGAATCTGAGTCCATGCGAAACTGGGAGCTGAGTAAAGCCTGCTGGTATTATCGAGCCTACTGCCACCAGGAAGGGGATCTGAAGGAGGACTGTCTAAGAAAGATGCAAGAGTACTGTCACATGAGAATACTTCAGTGCAGTAAGTTTAAATGGATCACCCAGTGCACCCAGTGGCCACTTTATTAGGTACACCTGCTCGTTAATGTAAATATCCAATCAGCCAATCATGGGGCAGTAGCTCAAAGCAAAAAAAGCATGCAGACGTAGTCAAGAAGTTCAGCCTCATTCAGACCAAACATCAGAATGGGGAAGAAATGTGACTTTGGCCATGAAATGATTGTTGGTGTCAGATGGGGTGGTTTGAGTATTTCAGAAACTGCTGACCTCCTGGGATTTTCACACACAACAGTGTCTAGAATTTACAGAGAATGGTGCAAAAAAACAAACAAAAGATCCAGTGAGTGGCAATTCTGATGCCTTGTTAATGAGAGAGGTTGGGGAGAAGGACCAGGAAAACTCAAATAACCATGTGTTGGAACAGTGGTGTGCAGAAGAGCATCTCTGAACCACAATAGGTTCAGGTTGAACCTTGAAGTGGATGGGCTACAGCAGCAGAGGACCAGGAACGTACACTCAGTGACCACTTTATAAGGTACAGGAGGTAACTAATAAAATGGCCACTGAGTGTAGTTCTATTCTAGGGACTTAAAGGTGTGGAGTGTATTGGTTTATATGTAAGGAATGACTATTATTTAGCTGATGCCTTTAAATCAACATCTACACTTCTGAATTAACTCTATAGTGTGCTTTTTGGGAGACTACAAAGTTGCCAAAATAATATAGTTTAAGTAAATACTGCTTAAATACAGGAAGCAATACTTTCAATCAGTATTAAATTCGTAATAATACTGTTGTTGTTATTTACAGCCGGGACAAGTAGCCTGAAAAGTCAGAACTCTCAGTTAGTCTCGGAGACAAAACGTAAGTATAAATTTAATCACCCACAGTAACAATACAGGAATGTAGATGTATTCTTTCTAGAATCAAATACTGAGCTTTGGAAAGCATTGCTTAAATGGAATCTGCTCACTTCATAAATCACAAACTCACATGTAATCGAGAATTTGGTGAATGATTATCAGTTACATGCAGAATATAAACAATAATATAATAAGCATCTGAATTAATTATAATGTAACTTCCCTTTATAGTTAGGTTTAAGATTTTTTGTTTACTTGCAAAGACTGTTAAGTTACAGGAACAGGAGTAAGCTATGGATTTCCTTGAGATGGATGCATGGCTCACATCTTGTTTCCCTCCATCTACCTGTAAACTATTCACACCAAAATGAAAAAAAAAATCTTATCTCAATTCTCATTTCAGCTGTGTTACAAATCTAAGCTGCAATATGCAACACCTACCTCCAATGTAGCCAATTGTAGTTCTCCAAATCAGACTAAAATAGTGCAAAATCACCTCCTCCCAATTGCGTTCCTGTCCGCTTCAGACAAGCACCAGCAGTCCATTAGCATCTTCAGTTGCTCATTCCATCTCACTCCGATATCCTTCCAGCCGTCCAATGGTTCATGGCTGCAGCTTCCAAACTTTGTCTTGCTGGATCTTTTTAGAGAAATGTTTTACTTTCAGCCATTTGTGGTCGGAGGGCACCAACATCCAATGATACTGTCGCCATGGGGAAGATAGTTGGTGGCAACGTCGCAGCCCCCGGGAGCTGGCCTTGGTTGGTGCTGTTAGAGCTGAGCGGAAATGTCATGTGTGGTGGTGTCCTCGTGAAGGAGTCGTGGGTCATAACAGCAGCACATTGCTTCACAGGGTAAGAATTTTGCTGCTATTCTTGGTATCAGTTGAAAATGTTATCAAAATGCATCAAAGGCTAAAATCAATCTTATATATTTACAAGTTATTTATAAGACTAAACATTGAGACCTAGTAAAACGTTAAGTTTAATAAGTTTAACAGATGGAGGATCTGACTGAGCTAGGCATGGTAGAGACAGTTTTAACCATTGCCACCTAAAGTAAAAAGCTTGGTTTCTTAAGTGGATTAGGCCACCTCAGCGGCCATTCTCCTAGCCAGTCTACTCAATAATGTGCTAACCACTGCTCAGGTGATGTTACCAGACTCAGATGGAATCTCATTGGCAGTGTGAAAAACCCTGAAAAATGCTAGCCTTTCTGTTTGCTTTTTGCCTTAGGAACAGAAATGAGAATTACTGGCGAGTGGTCATTGGCAAATATGACTTAAGAAAACAAGACCCTGAAGAAAGGATTTTCCAAGTTAACCAGATCATCACACACCCCAAGGTTAATATTTTAGATTGACTTGGTTTCTTTCTCCACAAAAGCCGCTGAATATTTCTACCAGTTTTTCTTTTTATTCAATATTTCTGGCATCTGTTTGCAGTTAATGACATCTAGTAATAAATTATAATGGCACTATACACGGTCTGAGTTTGTCAAGCACATTCTCTTCCAGTATCATATCGAGAATCAACAACATAATCTGCAAGTCTCACAGAACTTCACACATAAAACGTGACCAGGGCCAAGGAAGAAGTTATTAGGGTGACTTTGGTTGGGGAGTTGGTGGCTCAGTGCTTAGTCAGAGGTGGATTTTAATGCCAAGCTGTAGTCATGAAAGAGCATCCTGGTGTATGCATCTTTGCTGTCCAGATGTTTCAGGGTTGATTGAAGACCCAACGAGATGGCATCTGCTGTGGACCTGTTGTGCTGGCAGGCAAATTGGAATGGATCCAAGTTGCTTCTCAGGCAGGAGTTGATGTGTCTCATCATCAACTTCTCAAAACAATTCATCACTGTAAATGTAAGTGCTGCCGGATGATCGCCATCAAGGCAGGTTTTCTTGGGCGCCGGTAGAAGTGAAGCTCATTTGAAGCAGGTGTGTACCTCAGACTGCTGAAGCAAGAAGTTAAGGATCTGAGTGAATGCTCCAGCCAGTTGATCAGCACAGATCTTTAGTACTCGGCCAGGTACCCCTCTGGGTCAGAAGCTTTTTGTGGGTTCATCCTCCTGAAGGCTGGCCTCAGAAACTGAAATCACAGGATCATCAGGGGCTGTGGGAGTTCATGATCGTTTCTCCGTGTTTTGATGGTCAAAGTGAGCATAGGAGGCATTGAGCTCAATTGTTGTTGCCTATGTCACTTGATTTAACTTTATCAGAGATGATAACATGCAAGCCCTGCCACAAACGTTGAGCATCCTTTATTGATTCCAGTTCAGTCTGGAATTGACATTTTGCTTGTGAGGTGGCTTTCTGAAGATCGTACCTGGACCTCTTGTAACTTTCTTGGTCACCAGACCTGAATGCCACTGATCTGGCTCTCAGCAGATTGCAGATCTCATGGTTCACACAGGGCTTCTGGTTGGTGAAGATTCTGAATGATTTTTTGGGGACACACTCATCTACGTCTGTTTTTATAAAGTCCATGACAACTGTGGTGTATTTATTCAGATCCATAGATGAGTCTATTTCCACAGCAAGGTTGTGTACTTAGCCCCCTGGTCTACTTGCTTTACATTTATGACTGTGTGGCTAAGCTCAGCTCCAATGTCATATTCAAGTTTGCTGATGACACCACTGTTATTGGCTGAATTAAAGGTGGTGACAAATCAGCATATAGGAGGGAGATTGACAATCTAGCTGAGTGGTGCCACAGCAATAATCTCTCACGCAAGACCAAGGAGCTGATTATTGACCTCAGGAGGAGGAAAGCTGAGGTACATGAGCCAGTCCTCATCAAAAGATCAGATGTGGAGAGGGTCAGCAACTTTAAATTACTCGGTGTTATCATTTCAGAGACCCTCTCCTGACCTAGCAATTACAAATAAATCATGTCAGCACCTCTGCTTAGGAGTTTGAGAAGATGTGGCATGACATCTAAAACTCTGACAAACTTATATAGTCATGTGGTGGAGAATATATTAACTGGCAGCATCACAGCCTGGTATGGAAACACTAATGGCCTTGAATGGGAAATTCTACAAAAAGTAATGGATATGGCCCAGTCCATCACAGGTAAAGATCTTCCTACCATCAACCACACCTACAAGGAGCACTGTCGCTGGAAAGCAGCATCGATCATCAGGGACTCCCACCACCTAGGCCATGCTCTCCTCTTGCCGCTGCCATCAGGAAGAAGGTTCAGGACCCTCAGGACTCGTACCACCAGGTCCAGGAATAGATGTTACCCCTCAACCATCAGGCTCTTGAACTAAAGGGGAAAAGTTCACTCAACTTCACTTGCCCTATCACTGAAATGTTCCCACAACCTATGGATTCACTTTCAAGGACTCTTCATTTTGTGTTCTCAATATTTATTGCTTATTTATTTATTATTATTATTTTTTTTTTCTTCTTGTATTTCACAGTTGTTGTCTTTTGCAAACTGGTTGAACAACCAAGTTGGTGCGATCTCTTGTTGATTCTATAGTTATTATTCTATGGTGGATTCAGAAGTAAAATAAAGATGAGAAGAAACCTCTGCATTCACACATCTTCAGAATTCTCTTTTTAGGTGGGCACTTGAGGCCTGGCTGCTTCTTGAAGGAGATGAATAGATTTTTAGATATTAATAAAATCAAGAGATATTGGGTCAGTATGCGGGAAAGTGGCACCAAGATAGAAGATCATGCATGATCTTACGTAATGGTAGGTCAGGTACAATGAGCAATGTGGTCTCATCATTTTCTACTTCACATGTTCTTATAGTTCATCTTATAGGAAAACAAAACAAAGAGATGGATAAAAGGATTAAGAAAGGATTTTAGCTTTTGTTTGTAAGACAGTAAATATGTACATTTATGATAACTTGGCAGTATATTTGGCAGTGACAATTTTCCTGGCAGGTAATGATGGAAATTTCCTGTTAAAAATCAATGTTTTCTTTCCTGTCCTGTGCATCTCTATATAGTTATTGATACTTAACACCCTAATATGAGTTGTCATTCAAGGCAGATCAGACAGTATACACTCAGTGGCCACTTTATTAAGTATACCTATACATCTGCTCTTTAATTCAAATATCAAAACAGTCAACAATCTGGCAGCAACTCAATGGATAAAAGCATGTGGACATGTTCAAGAGGTTCAGTGGTTGTTCAGACCAAACATCAAATTAGAGAAGAAATGTGATCTAAGGGAGTTTGACCATGGAATGACTATTGGTGCCAAACGGGGTGGTTTAGGTATCTCAGAAACTGCTGATCTTCAGGGATTTTCACACACAACGACCTCTAGGGGCTACAGAGAATGGTGTGAGTAACAAAAATGATCCAGTGAGTGGCAGCTCTGTCAGTGTTAATGAGAGAGATCAGAGGAGAATGGCCAGACTGGTTCAAGCTGACAGGAAGGTGACAGTAACTCAAACAGTGGTGTACAGAAGAGCATCTCTGAATGCACAACACATCAAACCTTGAAGGGGATGGGCTACAGTGGCAGAAGATCCCAAGTAAATACTTAGTGGCCACTTTATTATGTAAAGGAGGCACCTAATAAAATGGTCAGTGAGTTATGTTTCCACAGTATTAGTCACGCATTGCCATTATGCGGTTTTCAGTGGCTATTATATAACATTATTTAACGCAAACTAGAAAAACGTTACACCTTAATTTTTCTACGTATAGCCAAATACATTAGGCTTCATTCAGAAGACAAACAAGCAGGTCATATTCTGTCTTGGTGAGAAACATTTGAATTCAATTTGAGTAGCAGCAGAAGTATGCATGGATCTTAAAATATCTGAAAGTTAAATATTTGTTTATTCCAGTTTAATGAAAGAACATTCAATAATGACATTGCACTCCTGGAACTGACTGCTCCTATAGCCATTTCAGAGCATTTGAACTTTGTGTGTCTGCCAGAAAATATTGAAGAGCTTCCTGCTGGAACAATGTGTTACATTGCAGGTTGGGGTTCAATGTATGAAGGTGAGGAAGTTAAATATGATCAAATGACAGTTATATTGCTTTTAAATTAATTGCAAATGTGTTACCGTAAAAATGAGAACCTGGGCTATCCAAGAAAAATGTTGATGAATTCCGTTTCTGAAATTAACCTCTTCTACACAAAATATTGTTCAGCACAATAATGACCTGTCTATTAATGCAGTCCTGTTACCTTCAAATTATGTGGAGCATGATAAAACCACCTCCCTTTCCTTCTGAAATTTTGTACAATTAACATATCCTCTGTCTTTGTGACATGAGCCTGATCCACACTTGTTGAAATTTTCATTTATGCCTTTGTTACCTCTTGCCTACATTGACAATTTTAGTACTATTCTGTCCTGTTTCTCACCTCTCAGTCCTAATAAACTATTGCAAAGACCCCTGTCCCACAATGGTTCCCTATTAAGATTCTTACCTATGTTTCCAAAACCTTCTCTTTGTCTTGCTCCATCTAATTTCTCTGACTTCCTTCCTTCATAGAATCCTACAATACTACAGCACAGAAACAGGCCCTTCAGCCCATCTAGTCCATGCCAAAATATTATTATTTTTATATTATTATTATTATTATAATATTATTCTGCCTAGTTCCAGCAACTTGCACCCCCATACCCATACCCATATTGGTACACATCCATGTGCCAATCTCTTAAATATTGAAATTGAACCTGCATCCACTACTGCTGCTGGAAGCTCATTCCACACCCTCACCATCCTCTGAGTGAAAAAGTTTCCCCTAAAAATTTCACCTTTCATCCATGACCTTTAGTTCTTGTCTCACTCAATATATCTGCACAACGTGAATTTTGGCCTGTCACTTCTGCCTCCTTTTAATCATTCTGCCTCTGTATTATCTAGCCAGGAAATTACCTTTGAAGTTACTTCCATTAGTTGATTTATTTCTCTCTGTTTCTCTTCCTGATTTAAGATGCTCCTTAAAACCTACTTCCAAGATCAAATGTGTTCACCTACTAACTTCTTACAAGTTACAGTTTGAAGTTTAGATTGGAAATTCTTTCAGATAGATAATTCAGTATTAAACACTCCACGTCTTTACTGAGATATGTGAAGTATTCTCTTCTGAGCAGTTCTTAAGTTCTTAAGTTCACTTAAACTAGACAAAATTCTGAGAAATGTAATCACAGTTCTGGTTGTTCTGAGTAGCAAGGGCATCCTGAATCACAATTACATTATCTATTGATTAAAGAATTTTGGAATTCCAGCATTTTGGAATGAAATTAAATTATTTAGAAACAGAGATAAAATCTTTTTGATTGCAGACAGATTTAGGTATTTTCACAAGCTTACAGCAGAAAGTCATCAGCGAATTCAAGCACAATTATTGTAAGAGAATAGATTATAGCTGCAAAGTAAAATTAGCTACCTGTTGAGATCATATAGTGAAAGCTCTGGATATCACCATTCAGTGGTTAAAAAGAGGCTGCGGCAAATGATGTAGTGTTTTGACCTGAAACATCAAGAATGTCTTTCCTCCTACTGACCCACAAAGTTCTCCCAGCAGACTGCTGCTGCAGCAAAATTTCATAAATGATCTAATTTGGCAATTAAGTCACAAATAAAAGTAGATTAAAATAGAGAAGAAAAGTTAAATGTAAAAGAAGTAGTAAGACACAAATAGCAGTAAATAAAAGAAAGTGATTTTTAAAAAAATCAAACATGGAAAATGAGGCAGAAAATGGTCTTTTTTCAAAGTATCTGGTTCATTGGTTCTGATTAAGTAAACAGCTAGTGAATAATAGACATAAATTACATAGTAAATTGCAAACTGTTGTATTTCATAGTTTTACTGAGATTGGACGTATGGTAATTAATTTCAAATTGGGATATGGAGATAAGTCAGATAAATTAGCTAACTCAGGTTAATTAATTTAAGATCTGGTGGTTAAGATAAATACTATTAATATTCTACAAATTTTTGGAAATTTCTTTTGGATATTTCAGCAGCTGGTCATCTGCTACTAGCGATGCTCACTTTGGTTTCTTTGCACAGCACTTCCCGGTTAATCTTCATCTGTTGCTGCTCTACCCATTTCCATTTCTTTCTGTTTAAGTGCAGAAAGGAATTATTTGTCATGTCATAGTGCTGGGGAAGGAGTACTCAAACAGACACAGTGAATCTGTCCCATCTGACATACTTTCTGTACTTCCAGTTTGATGTGTCAAGTCCAGCATTCAATTCCCTTTCTCCCCTTCATTCTTATTGGCAACATTTTTTGTTTTAATTGGAATTCTTACATACAAAAATATCAATTTTGGTATCACCAGCTCTCCAGAAACTAAATGAAAAATGCCATGAATTGCAGGAAGAATATTGTATCTGTAATAATGTAAATTGTAAGATGTCGACTGGTAATTCTCTTTTATTCATGTAAATAGATGGTCCATCTGCAGATGTACTAATAGAGGCAAGAGTACCTTTGCTGGCACAGAGCACGTGTAAAACTGCACTGGGAAAGGATCTAATTACCACTCAAATGTTCTGTGCTGGTTACCTAACTGGCAATGTTGACTCCTGCCAGGTAAGATCTCAGAAAAGCTACAAACAAAGCGATCAGCTATAATTGTATTTGTAGCTGTCTCAGAATCTGAACCTTAAAGAGTCTGCAGAATAAGGCCCTTTTGCCCCTCTAGTCTGTGTTGGGCTAGTTTTTTTGTCTAGTCTGATCTGCCTGCACCCGGACCATAGGCCTCCATGCCAACTCATCTTAGCTATCTAAACTTCTCTTAAATGTTACAGCTGAACCCTCATCTACCAGTTCCTCTGGCAGCTGATTCTACAGTTGCACCACCCTCTTAGTGAAGTAAATCCACCCCCCCCCCCACGATTCTCCTTAAATAGTTTACCTTTCACCCTAAACTATGACCTCTAGTTCTGGTCTCAAGAGATTTGTCATCCTGACACTGGGAAGTTCATCTAGTACCAGTAGGACAAGATTTGTGATTTTCTGATAATCCATGAGGAGAAGAATTACCACTTGACTCCAGGTTTAACGGTTTCTTTTTCCTTGAAGCAGAATGTACAAGGTTAATAAAATAAGGTTGATATTATGAAATAATGCCTTTGGCTTTGATCACTGGGAAAACACATCAGTAAATCAAGGGTTCTGCATGATTAATGAATGAATGGAAAATAATATTACAAATCAGCACACATTCGGGCAAAACCCATGAAAGATTCTTCTTTCTTTTAACTAGTTTGGCCCCCAATTTTGTTATTTGATCCAGATAAAATATATACTCCAGTGGGTATACTTACCAATTTTTCTTGATATATTTTCCAGTAAATGAGGCTTCCCTTGCATATAATATGGTGAACCCTGCCTTTGTACACAACCCTGTATATGTTTTATCTGGATGAAATATCAATGGTGGAGTCCAAGTCATTTAAAGCAAATAGAGATCACTTAACAGCTTTTGATAGTATGTGTGGTTATTTGTAATATTTCTCAAATTTCAGAAATGCCTATTCAAATGTTCATTTTTCTGGTTGAGTTAAAAAAGATATTTGACATACTGAATCTGGGCAGTCTATCTAATACCAATAGAACAAAATAAAGAGATCAGATATTTTCTGGGGTTGGTCAGCTGCAAACTACCACTCAACAGTTAAGGCTTAACTGCCAGTTAACATAGCAGTTCAGTGTAACTCACAGGATATTTTGTTATTTTGCATCGCCTGGGAAGAGACAATTAAAACTATTGAAAGCAGAATTTTAGTTTCCTTTCTCTGTGTTGCTGTCAAATTTCCACAAGGGGTATTCTAAATCATGGTTCATCAAGGCATTTAGTTTACTACCTACCAAAGTCATGGAGGAACATATAACAGATGTGAAATAAACAGTAAGCCAAGATACAGTGATGATGATTTTTATGTTTGATCCTTGGGCTGGCAACAAATTTCCTAAATATTGGGCATGTAATTGCATATTTCAGGATATGGTATCCAATATAAGTAGCAGTTGCAGTATTTGGCATGAGTTTTAATAGTGTGGGAACGCTTTGTTAGAAGTTCAGTCTAGTCCACCCTATTGTCTCAGACTGGGTGTCAGTAGCATTTAATAAGTACTGTAGATTTTGACATGTGATGGTACTCAGAAGGTTAGACAATAGTTGTGGAGACAGGAAAAACAGTTAATATTTAAGGCTGGTGGCTTTCCATCAGAACTGGGGAAAGTTAGAAATAAAACAAGTTAAAGTTTACAGATGAACTGAGGAGGGGTGGAGAGTACAAGAGGGAAGCTCTATGAGAGGGAGAAGACTGAGTGAGAGTGGATAACACAAGTTTCAAGAGTCAAGACTGTTTATTGTTTCTCTCTGTACATGAGTGTAAAGGAGAAAAAAGTGATTGTTATTCCAGATCAGATGCAACATAGAAAAACACAACAAGCAAAAAGACAGAAGAATATAAATATAAAAGCAACCCTATAAAACACAATATACAAGTAACTGTTAAGTGTGGCCATATATACATAAGATAAGCTTATATATGTAGACTGTATGGCAATACAGTGATCTTAGGTGCGGAGTGTTTGAATTTAAAGTGACTCTGACAGGAAATGAAAAAGTAGTGCTGGATGAATGTAGTGAGTAAATGCTACTGAATATCAAGTCATACCTGAGGAAAGTGTGACAGGGAGATGACCAAAATCCAAAATATTAGAAGAGAAAGAAGGATTTTGAATATATGAACTACAGCACTGATTGTTGAGTTCAATGTGCCAAGTCATAAGGGAGTTGCTTTATGGGGACAGAGTAGGAAGGCCGAGAGGTCAAAGTGGAATGAACTGACAACTGACTGATACCCATGTGGACCAAACTACATTGCTGTCACCCCAGTGGAGAGGAGAGAACTTTGTGAACACTGGATTAAATACATAAAATGGACCAGGCAATCAGTGTTAACTTTTCAATTCTGATGACCCTTTTCTCTCTCTCCTTTTCTGGTATTTCAAATATCATTCCTCTCCTGTGTACACTTTCTCCCAGTCTTACATTACCACCTTCTAACAGCCAGCAGCCCTGTCATTTGCGTCATTCATTCTCTTCTGGTCTCCATCCTATCACACTCATTCCCTTTTGTTTCGTCCATCCCTCATCCTTTTCCCAATTCTCATGAAAGGAGATCAACCCACAATGTTAACTCTCTGTCTCTCTCATCAGATGCTTCTTGACCTGCTCAGAGCTTGCAGGACTTCTGCAAGGGTGTTTTATCTAACCATCGTATGCAGTGTTTAGTGATTAGTGTGTTCATGGTTATGTAAAGTGGACACTCCACACATTTAACAATGCTATGGTAGGGGAAATGTGACAAGTATGCTATGTGAGTATGTGACTTGAAGGATAACGATGTTGTCTTAGGTCTGATTTCAGGTCATGAGTGTGGATATAATTCTGTTACGAAAGCCACTGGGTGATTTCCACATCCAACTGCCCACTGTGGACGTTAACAAACAAAACTTGGGTTCATAAGCAGCGGTTCACAAAATTTGCCCCAGTTTCAATTTTTTCTATTATATCTACTTTTTCTGCTTGAATGGCACATCATACTTAGCTCAAAATATTTCCGACTTTTTGAAAAAGGATTCAATGTAAACAGGACACAAACATAAATACACTTTAGATGGATTTTCGCAGATGAATATTATTGTTGCAGTGAGAAATTGTAACGCTTATGTTTGTTCCAGTCACCCCGATGGTTTGGCAGTCAGAAGAGTAGAAAGGTCCCACAGCTGGTTCTAGTTCTTTGCTGAGTTAGCCAACCACAGCCAGTTAGTGGTTGCACTGTTTCAGCTGACTTCAACAAATCTGGCTGTAAGAAGTTTGGACTCCTTGTTACTGCCCCATAGCTTTAGCATCAGCATGGGGATTAGCCAAGGCATGGTCCTCCTTCCTGCAATACATCAGGTAGACAAGTAGCTTGTACACTCTTACTATCAGGGCTGTACTGTGCATGATACTGTAACAATGGATTCTGGAGAACAATACAGTACCTTCAAAAAAGAAGACAAAAATTGGTAGAAGTAAATATGTAAAGTGTCAGTATTGAATGATATATGTTATCTTCTTATTTTATAGGGAGACTCTGGAGGACCATTGACTTGCATGGATCCTGCTTCAAAAAAGTATTATCTGTATGGAATTACTTCATGGGGGGATGGCTGCGGCCAGCGTGGCAAACCAGGGGTTTATACCAGGGTACCAAGTTTGATAAACTGGATTAACAGCGAAATGAAAAGTAAATACTTTATAGTGTCATAATCTGTATAGAGATTCTAACTCTCTTCCAAGCTATGAATAAAATGTTTCCAGTGAATGTGTTGGTAGAGAGTCTTGGTTAACTGATCTACATAACGTCTATGGGCTGTCAGAATTGTTTCTGTGAATGGGACAGATTCAGACTACTGTCCTTCAGGTCTTATTTTCAATTGGATTCACCCATCCGAGAACATGGGCTGGAATTCCTTCTATAAGTACTATTAAAATGAGGAGATGCCAAGCCTGGACCTTATGGAATTGTAATGGCAGGGGAGAGAGGTGGTGGTGGAGAGCAGGGGAAATATGTGGATGCAAACTTTGGTTTTCTTGTGTCAGAATATGTAGACATGTTGTCCAATGTTGAAAAGGGTGAGAAAGACAATCATTGTGCCCAGAAGGTTATTGTATGTTTATAAGAATTACATTTTCAGTTTGTGTTTATGTTACATATATGACAATCCAGAGAAGATGACAGTGTTTAGTAATCCCAGGTAGAGAACTGTAAGAAAGAATGCAACAGGGTCCTGGTTGGTTCAACAACTTTATTGAAGCTCAGTGGAATCTCTGATTCTAACCAGTTGTATGGCTTTTCCATTTTGTTATGTGTTCAACCTAGGCAGCATTGAATGATGAAGCAGACAGCCCTGTAGGCTTTGATTCACTGGCCATGTAAGTCTTCTGTACATTTCTATGTTTTTCAGGAAACTTGTAGTGCATGAGTACAATATCAGAGCTGGAGGCGATGAAGCTCTCTTGCCTGTTAACAGAAAATCAAGCTTAAGCAATCCACAGAACTCATAAACAGAAAACCTTGAACCTTATACCAGCTGGGAGCATCAGAGGCCAATCGTTGAATCTAACTTTGCACGTGTCACAGTGCACTTCACAGCAATTTATAATTCTTGTACATTTCTGCATACATATACTGTAAACTATAAAAATATTTAAAAATGAACGTTGCCCTAGTGATTTTACTATGAAGATGTAAACTCAATTAAACTTTTCTAATTTTGGCTTTATAATCTTAGAAATGAGTAACTAAAAATTAATTCTATGCTGATTCATAGTACTGATTAATATCAAATAAAAATTCCTGAGGAACTAATCATTGATATTTGGAGGATGTGACAGATTCAGAGCGATACACCTGGTCCTCTTTCAGTAACCTATGTCTTAAATGGTGTCTTTGCAGAATCCCCCGGTAGTCGTGAGCCAACTTGCTTTGACTTTCACAAGCTCTCGTTGATGCAAGACGTGCAGCGAAAGACCGAGATTGCTCAACTCTGTGCATACTACAGCAGGTTATGTCCACCATTGCTGGAAGCAGCAGCCTACAGTCAATGCATTGAGGAGAGGTGCAAAACGAGAATGAAGAAATGTGGTAAGTTTTCCTTTCTGAATAGTAATTTTCACAATAAGATTCATTTGCAATGAGGAGAGCTGAGAAAAAGAGAGTAGGCAGATTTTCAATTATGTGGATCTGTGGCGTTTGTTGCTCAGGGGGTAAGTGATTGAAGTTGGGGAATTGATCAGTCCTTACAAACAGCATTAACCCAAGATAAAGGATTCTAGAACCAGTCAGAGGATACAGGCTAAGATATTTAAAGCTGTGATGAAGAGGAATTTCTTCACTCAGAGGATGGAGAACTGTGGAGGGCTGTGATGCCAGGTTGCTAAATATGTTTAAGAGATAGAATTAGAGCACAGAATACTACAGCACAGTAAGGCCCTTCAGCCCATGTTTCTATGCTGACCTTTCCATCTAACCCTTCCCTCCTACATAGCTCTCCAGTTTTCCATCACCCATGTGGCTATCTAAGACGTTTTTAAATGTCCGTAATGTAACTACAGACACAGATGTATTTCTCCTCACAAAAGGACCAAGGGGTGTGTGGAGAGAGTAAGGATAGGGTATTGAAATAAAGGAACAGCCATGATTGTATTGAATGAGTGAACAGGCTTAAAGGACCAAATGGCCTGCTCTTGCTCCCATTTTTCTGTTTCTATAACCCTGAATATGGTCAGATGTTTTAGGGTCATCGTTTACCTTCTCAGGATGGTCAATTAACCATCTTCCCTTGATGGAACCTGCACGATTTTATTATCCAGTTGTAGTCTGATGGATTCCACTCAACCAGATAACTGTAAAAGGCATTGCACATAAATATATGTCCTTAAAATAACACAAAGGGCAAAATAAAGGAAAAAGTAGTTCTGTCACATATTCCTATAATAGTCTTTTTATAAAATTCACTCTATCAAAGACTATTGCTTCTTTAAAAAATCTTATCTATGTTTGGCTTAAACTCCGCATCTCCAGTGTCAGGAAGATGCTTTGCATTGCCATATCCAACTTAATCACATGGAAGGCCCAAAATTTCCCCTGTAGGGTCATAGGACCATAGTGAGAAGGAGAAAAAATGACTTCCATTCCCTCACTCTGGAAATACATTCCCGCCTGTGAAAAGAAAGCATCTCAACATTTCCTGGGTATTCTTGTACGACAAACTGTTACAACACACCTTCGAAAAGAGAGCACGCCAAGGCTGCAATATCTAGTTGAGAGAATATTGTATACGCTGGGTCAGGTCATTTTATAATCTAAATATTAATTAGATATAAGATGTATAGATTATGAATTTATACCCTGATACATTGTAACAAAAGCCCAGAATCTTACTGTCATTTGAGTCAGGTGAGGGTCTAATAGATGACCATGGCCCTATGCAGATTAGAAGGCATCCCAATTATCTCTGGTTGTATTATGATATATTTGCCAATTAATACAATCACAAATCACTGCTAGACTTACAGTCCTTTGTTAAAGAGCATCAGTTAGCTTTGGCAGCATGATAATTGGTAACATATCTTCTGTTAGAGCATTGAACTATTAGTATTAGATTATACAGAGTATTTCTAGAAATATTGCTTCCACTTGGTCAATAGTCGTAGCTTCCAACCAGCAGTGACCACAACTGTGTAAGTATTTTACATCACTGAACACTACCGGAGGGAAAAGTTTAAAGTTGTGCTCACTCATTTTGTTTTAATTGCAGAAATCAGGACATTTTTACAGAATCTGCTGGACTTGCTTCAGCCAGTTGAAGAATTCATCCGCAGTAAAGTTGACTTCTCATTTTTCACACAGACAATCCCAAAATTCTTTGAGGAAATTTACACAAAAGTGTTTCCTTCAAAAGAGTTTCTGTCAATGTACGAGAAAGGTATAGTATCAAGTGATAGTATTAAGTGGGGTTTTTAAAGTTAGCATTAACTTTGCAAACTAATTTTACATTCATGCCAAACACATTCCATGATGGAATAATTACTGGCAATTGTTAAATACACTCAGTCAGAACAGTAATACAGTACTAAATTGTATTCTGTGTATATTTCTAAATCTTCTTCCTTACTGTCACTCCTCTTGCCTAAACATTTCTTGTGTCCTCCATAAACCTAACTGCACCCGTAAGTGCTTAATATTGATGGAAACATAGGACAGGTCCCTCTCGGCATGTGTGTCTACAATAGGGATAGGCAGAGATCAAAACTGTCCCTGCAAACTTTTTGAAAAAACAAGTCAGTCATGGACCAGATCTAATTGATTTTTTGGGTTGTAGGGATGGTTTTGGGGGAAGTATGGAGAGTTAGGGGACAGGTTAGTGAGGACAGGGATGAGGGGAGTTATAGGTCAGTGGCAGTAAATGAAGAGTCAGGGTACAGGGGCCAGAGCCCAGGTCGGAGAGCTCTGCGGTAGATGGTCAGTGATCACTATGAACAAGTGTTGGTTTGACAGGCACTGAGGATAAAGACTAGTGGTCCCTGTGGTCAGTGACCTTTGGATGCCAGATCCTGTGGGCAAGAGCTGGTGACCAATCCCAGTTGGCGAGTACCCCCCACTGCCCCCAGGTTGACAAAACAAAACCCAGGATCAAAGTTCTGTGCAGGCAGGAGGCATGAGGGCCAGTAACATACACAGGTCAGCACGTTCCAGAGTCAGAGGTCTGTGTGAGTCTGGAGTTCAAATACCTGTGATTGCAAATTCTGGAGTTGAAACTGAAGGCTGAAGCCCATTGGCCCAATAGTCCAAAAGTCAAGGCTCAATGGTCGCAGCCCCTGAATTAGAATGTGTGGAAGTTGGTGCCTGATGTCTATGAGTCTGAATCCAAGCCAGGGAAGACCCCCCAATAAGCTGGTGAGTCCTCACCAACATAGTGGGGATACTCTAGTTTGAAGCCCATAGTTCATAGTCCAGCTGCAACTGCATCAGGGCATGATGGGAACTGCTGCACCATCAGTCTTCAGACCATGACACTCAGGGACATGGGCTATATAGATATAGATAGATTTGGTTTTGTAACTATGGTTTTCTGCTATTGTAATTATATGTGCTCTATGTGTTGTGTGTGACTGTCTGGACTGTGTTTTACACCTTGGACCCAGAGGAATGCTGTTTCATTTGGCATTCATGTGTATGATTGAATGACAAACTTGAATTTGAACTTCAACTTTGAACGTGAAGTAGAATGTTCCAATAGCTTCATCTTCACCCTGTCACTTTGGAAGTACTTCAGAGGAAGTGATAATGGCTGTATAATGTTGACATTTACATTAGTGGGAAGTCCTCATGTGAGGCTGAAACTGAATTAAAATGGCAGGATCCCTACTGAATGTGATGGCTGGACTTGGTAGGACTTCTTCTTAGCCGACGGCCTGAATGTCTGAGTGGAAGACATACTGGAGCCTATGACTGTGGATCTTTGTGAAAAGTTCCCATCAAATGTGAGAGGCCTGCAGTCAGGATTTGAAGCCTACCATGACGATGCCCTGAGGTGATGAACATCTGGAACTGTGAAGAGAAGATGGCTGGAATTTATTATTTTATAATAACTTTGAAACAACAGTTGTCAGTCACTATGACACTTGTGAAAATCACAAAATGATTGAGACTGTAGAATACACATGCAGTATATTTGGATAGGGGGAATACAGCATTCACAGTAAATGCTGGTGTCTCATAGAGATTGATTATATTCTTGGCACTGCATACTATTACAATTAGAACTCATGAATTGGTGATGAGAACTCAAACTCAACAGAAGAAAAAATGTATAGCTTGAGCTAAATAAGAAGACTTAGCTGCGGGCTGACAGTGTGGGTGAGCACTGTGGCAGCATGATCCACCAGCAACGTCACTGTGCATTGCAGCAGCCAACCCTTGTGAACATCAGCTAAAGTGGGAGGAACTACAGGCCAAATTCTGCACAAGAACAGGAAAAGCACAGCAGGGTGCATCACTGTCTGGTATGGGGGTGGGGGGGGGGTTGCTACTGCACAGGACCAAAAGAAGCTGCAGAGGGTTGTAAATTCACTCAGCTCCATCTTGGGTACTGTGGTGAACTACATATACCTGTCTGGACACGCCCCCTGCTGACTGCTCCTGTGGCTCCTTCCACAGACCCCTGTATAAAGGCGATTGAGGCCTGAGCCCGGCCCTCATTCTCCAGGATGTAGTATGGTGGTCAACTACTGCTTGTTCTTTCTTCCAGTCAATAAAAGCCGATATCTTGACTTCACGTCTCAGAGAGAGTTGTTGATGGTGCATCAGGTACTAGCCTACAAAGTACCCAGGACATCTTCAAGGAGTGGTGCCTCAGAAAGGCAACACCCATATTAAGGACCTCCAGCACCCAGGGCATGTCCTTTTCCCACTGTTCCATCAGGTAGGAGGTACAGAAGCCTGGAGGCACACACTTAGCAATTCAGGAACAGCTTCTTCCCCTCTGCCATCTGATTCCTAAATGGACATTGACCCCTTGAACACTACCTCACTTTTTTAATATATATTCTGTTTTTGCGCAATTTTTAGTCTAAATATACATATACTGTAATTGATTTACTTATTATTTTTCCTCCTCCTATACAATGTATTGCATTGAACTGCTGCTGCTAAATTAACAAATTTCATGACACATGCCAGTGATAATAAGCTTGATTCTGATTCTGATGGCCTTGGGAGTGAGTAGCAAGGACCAGCATAATTCTTGGAGAAGAGCAAGACTATGGAGATGCACAAAGCCTAATAGAATAACTTGTGCATATGGTCTGGGAAATAGAAAGCTCCTAATAATCTTTCCTCCCAGCAGACATTGCTATTGAGTTTCCCCGGCATCTTCCTTGAATTAATCATAAGGTTGACAGTATATTTCCCTTTCTCACCTTTTGGAGCAGTTTCAAAAGGATTCTGGTTTTCTGAGTGATTTGGAAGGCAGTAGACCTTAGAGCATCCTTCTTGTGGTAGTTATCAGAACTTTATAGGATATCAGATCTATGTGCAAATCCCATTTGTTGAGTTATGGCAATTGTTTAAAGGAAAACGAAAGGTCCCCGTTTGATTTATTAATTAATTTGTTCATCTTTTACCATTAAAAGAACAGGTACAAACAACTGCTCTAAAAGAAGGAAGACACGAACAGTCTCTGAATTCAGTTTTAGGTTTAAAAGCTCCACAGAATATCAACAACAGGTGAGCACATTGTTCGGCCAATCACATTTCTCCCAGCTTTGATTTATCCTTGTCAAATATTCTCCAAAGTAGCTGACTGATGTAGAGATATAGAGGGATCCGTAGATACTGTCTGCTTCCCAGTGTCTTTTCTAAACAGACCCACCTCGTGTGTGTATGCCAGCCGATTAATCATGTTGTTGAATAGGAGAGCCCAAAGCTGAATATCATGGCAATCAAGTGATATGGAGATAGAAAGTGAAAAAGGAATTGAGATAGAAAATCAACTTTGATCTTTTGAATGCCACAACGAGACAAATAGGTTCTCTAGCCTCATTTACTCAATTATTTTCCATCTTCATCTATTGTCTCTATATATTACCTACCCAGTAAAGGGTTTGAAGCAGCAATGGAAGTAAACCACTTCTCCCCTTCCTTGTGTGAATCCTGTCAATTACAACTTGTACTCAGTGAAGATCAGCTCGCAAGACATTATTTGACCCAGGACCCTGTGGTTTGCTTTTCCAAGTTAATTGAGCTACTGATCCATACACTTTAAACTACTGGTGGAAAACAATAATTAACCATTGAGATTGGGAAGCAAGTTGAAGAGCAAACATCAGTAGATTGTATTAGCTGGCTCTGACAGTAAGGCTAAGTGTGATAAGCCTTTGGATAGATACAGCCAAGAAATTCAGTCCAAGAAGCTCGTCACTCCCAAATAAGACAATGAATTACAGCCATTTGTCTTCCATCAGCTCTGCAGCCTCCTCTGCTAATATATCTATGTTGCTGAGTTGATAAAAGAAGTCATTGCAAAAACATCTCTACGTTATGTATGATGGAGCAATTGCACCATTTCCATTATGTTGTACAGTATTTCAAAGTAATTTGTAATGATAAAATCTCTGAGACTGAGACAGGTCATTTTGTACCAGCAAGCACATAAATCTTGTGTCTCATTCTTTAAAAAGCATGGTTAGGTTTAGGTTCAGAGCTAGTAATTCTGCTTCAATTAGAGGTTCACATGGTAATCACTTTTTGCATGATACTTGCATCCAGTGTTGGTAATATAAAGCTCCAATGTTTTACATTATGCTGAACTGGACATTGGAGACTATGCTGATTCCATCCCAGGACTATACATGGAGGTTCAGGGGATGGTATCTGGAGGCTAAGGTCTTATTCTTGGTACCTTGATTATGCTTTAAATTGTACCTTTCTGAGCATAGAAACAATTAGTTGTCTTGAAAGAAATGTACAGTTGGCCCTCCGTAGCCACAGGTTCCACATCCACAGATTCAATCAACCGTGGATCAGGATTGGGAAAAAAACCTGTTAGTTCTCTCTCCAGCACTCATTGTTTGAGCATGTACAGACTATTTTTTCTTGTCATTATTCCCTAAACAATACAGTATAACAACTATTTACATAGCATTTACATTGTATTAGGTATTATAGATAATCCAAAGATGATTTAAAGTATACGGGAGGATGTGAGTAGGTTATATGCAAATACAACGCCATTTTATATGAGAGACTTGAGCACTTGCAGAATTTGGTATCCGCGGGGGTCCCAGAACCAAACCCTCGTGGATACGGAGGGCCGACAGTAAAAGTTTTGCCTCAACACAACAGACTTTCTGTCTAACCACCTGATCACAGAGTGGCTATTACTGGATTTGTCTGGATGGGGTTATATTAGTGATAGGGAGACATGAGTTTGAAGCCTATCAGGGCAAATTGGTAATTTAACTTCTGGAAAGTAAATTTAAAATTGGAATAAAATTAGTTACCAATTGCAGAATAAAAATATCTGACTCAGTAAAGTCCTTCAGGGAGGGAAGTTTGCCAGATCTCCACAGCAGTGCTGTGGAAACTTACCAACCTTCTCAAATGCTACTGGACAAGAAAGAGCAAAAATATCAGCTTTGCCCCAGCACCCACATGTTTTGTGGCCAGATGGTTAGACACAAAGTGATACTTGCTATACATAATCATTTCTCTGTATAGATCTTGTATAGTGTCCCCAATATTGATCAATAGCTGTTCAATAAATATACAGATACAAACATACTTTGCTTACTTGAATTTCTTTCTTTTCAAGAACTACGGAAATGAGAGCAATCGAAGCTGAAGTCCTGTTCAAAGATATTGGCCCTGATTTGGACAGCTGGATCAATTATTTCGCTGAGATCACAGAAGAAACTCAACCTGTAACTTTCAATGCTAAAGAAAGGGAACGCAGAAGCTTAGTCCAAAAAGAAAGGCAGCTCTTATTTCAGGTATAGTATTGAGGCAGTTCACAATCTCACCTCTCTGGTGCTATTAGGGTAAGCATACTACTAGAAGTAGAAGGCACAGGAACTGGGTATAGGCTACCCAGCAACACCATTTATTTTTGTGGGAGTAAATGAACCACAGTATCCTTTATGCTTTCTAACCACTTTCACAGTTTGCCCTTCTAATTTCAAGGTCACCGTGTCTATGCACTCAAATTTCAACTCTGCCATTTATTTTTTATTGTTTCCCTTATTCTTTCTGATAAAGTTTATCCACATAAACCTACCCAATGTATGCAGTCTGTACAATGTATGCAGTGTATGCAGTCTGTACAATAGTAGTATTCCCAGGACTGATGCCTGGAGAGTACAATGTCTGTTCTTTCTCACAAGAGAACAAAGATAGTGGAGTGGAAAAAACTGCAGGTGCTAAAAGAGTAAATGTATACCACTTGTCAGCTCAGTCAATATCTCTTGTCCATCAAGATCAAAGTAATTTCTTCCGTACCCTTTTCCCATGTAATTGTTATATCATCTTCCATCCTTGCAAGTTTCTCTCAAGCTTCAACTTAATTTGTAACTCAATATTCTTTTGGCAGGCATCTCACTTCCATGCTTGATCTTGGTCCTTAAAAAAACATTTTACTTTTCACTAGGATCAAACACTGCCAAGTTTCTGCTCAGCCCTGCAAATTCCTTATCATTAACTCGACATCCATGTCCTTCATGCTTTTGTAACTATAATACCTTCACTCAATAAAGACGCTTTGTAAATTCAGATTGCTATAAAGTATTGCTGCCTGACCTGCTGAGTTCCTCCAGCATTGTGTGTGTGTATGTATGTTGCTATGAAGTATTAAGTCTGAATAATACTGAACTTAATTTCTAACAGAATGAGCCTTTTGTACAAACATAGTAATTGGCAATTTCATGTTTTCATGTTCAATACAAATAAAAATTATAAAGTCTAAATGCACTATGGGGCACCACCTTAGAAAATGCACCACAAATTTTACTCTATTTCTGAGGTAGGATCTTTTAAAATCACTGAATATGGATATTTACCACCTGTTTCAACATACACAAGCTACAACACAGAAATGAAAGAATAGTAGTCCAGTTACTGGAGAAGATTTTTAAGGATGTAAGCATTTAGAAATCCATGGCCTAATTAGGAAGTCATAATGGCCTTGTGCAGGAAAATTACTTAATTGAGCTTTTCAAGGTGGCGATGAAGGTGATTAATGACAACAAAGAAGTAAACATTGTCTACGTGGATTTAAGTAAGGCATTCAACCATGTCCCTTATGAGAAGCTCATCTAAAGGATTCAAATGCATAGGACCTATGGTGAAATTCGTCATCTGGATTTGGAATTGGCTTGGCCAAAGAAGACAAAAGCTAGTGGTCAATGGGACTTATTCTGGTTGGAGGTCTGTGACTGTGGTGTTCTACGGAGATTCATAGCAGGGCCTCTGTTGTTTGTAATATATATCCAGGTCATTATATATATATAAAATGGAAAACTGACAAAGGATATAGCAGGGATAGATCAAATATAGATGTGGGTGGAGAAATGGCAGAGTTTAACTTGAGCAAACATGAAGAGGTGAATTTTGGGCGACCAATTATAATGGGACAGTACACTGTTAATGGGAAGAATCTTAGCAGTGCTGATGAGCAGAGGGACCCTGGGGTCCAATTTTATAGCTCCTTGAAAGTGACTACATAGATTGATAGGATGGTTGAGAAGGCATATAGCTTGTTTGCCTTTATTAGTAGAATTCAAAAGTCAGGAAGTTATGTTACAGCTTTATAGAATTCTACTTAGGCTGCATCTGGAGAATTTGCACTCAGTTCTGGATTTGCCATTATAAGAAGGATGTAGAGGTTGTGCCTGGATGAGATAGCATGTGCTATGAGGAGAGTGATGTTTTCTCTGGTGCAGCAGAAGCTGAGGGGAGACCTGGTGGAGGTTTATAAGATTATGAGGAACATAGATGCAGTGGACAGCAAATATCTTCCCCCCCCCCCACCCCCCACCACCCTGCAAGGTTAACAAGTCTAATACCAGGGGGTGTGCATTTAAGATGAGAGAAAATTCAAAGGAGATGTACTGGTCATGTTTTTACAGAAAGTGGTGGGTCCTGGAATACACTGCCTAGGTGGTAGTAGAGGCAAAAAAAAAACAGACATTCACAAGGCAGTTAGAGAGGCAAATCACTGTGTAGGAAATAGAAAGTTATGGATATTGAAGGGTTTAGTTGGGTATCCGAATATAAGTAAATTAGTAGGCACAATATTGTGGGCCAAAAGGACTGTTCCTGTGCTGTGTTCTTCTATGTTCTATGCACCATTTGACTCAACCAGTCCATATAAGACCCTAAGATATAGAGGCAGAATTAGACCTGTTGACCATCAAGTCTGCTCTGCCAATTCATCATGGCTGTTCCAATTTTCCGCTCATTCCCAATCTCCTGCTTCTCCCTGTATTCATTTAAGAATCTAGCAAGCTCTACCGTAAATATATATAAAGACTCCTTGGCCTCTACAGCTGCCTGTGGCAATGAATTCTACAGATTCACCACTCTCTGGCTAAAGAAATTCCTCCTCATCTCCATTCTAAAAGGACAGCTCTCTTTTCCAAGGCTGTGTCCTCTGGTTTTAGACTCTCCCACAACAGGAAACATTCTCTCCACATCCACTCTACCAAGGCATTCACCATTCAATAGGTTTCAATGAAATCATCCCTCATTCTTCTGAATTCAGCTGATTCAAGCCCAGAGTCATCAGACATTCTTCGTATGACAAGCCATTCAATCCTGGAATCATTTTCATGAACCTCCTTGAACCCTCTCCAGTTTCAGCACATCCTGTCTAAGATAAGGGGCACAACCTGTTCACAATACCCTAAGTGAGGCCTGACCAGTGCTCTATAAAGTCTCAACATTACATCCTTGCTTTTATATTCTAGTCCTCTTGAAATTATTGCTATCATCACATTTGCCTTCCTCATCACAGACTCCACCTACAAATTAACCTTTAGGGAATCCTGTACAAGGGCTCCCAAGTCCCTTTGCACTTCAGTTTTTTTGTACTTTCCCTCCATTTAGAAAATAGTCAACCCCTTCATTTCTTCTTGCAAAGTGCATGGCCATACACTTCTCAACACTGTAATTCATCTGCCATTTCTTTGCCTACTCTCCTAATCTGTCTAAGTCCTTCTGTGTCTTCTCTGCTTCCTCAAAATCAGCTGCCCCTCCACCTATCTTCATATCATCTACAAACTTTGCAACAAAGCTATTGATCCCATCATCCAAATCATTGACATATAACATAAAAAGAATTGGTCCCAACACAGACCCCTGTAGAACACCACTAGTCACCAGGAGCCAGCCAGAAAAGCTCCTTTTATTCCCATTCTTCTCCTCCTGCCAACCAGCCACCGTTTTATCCATGTTAGGATCTTTCCAGTAGTACCACGGGCTTATAACTTGTTAAACAGCCTCATGTGTGGCACCTTGTCAAAGGGCTTCTGAAAATCCAAGTACACAACATCAATGATTCTCATTTATCTATCCTGCTTGTTACTACTTCAAAGAATCCCAACAGATTTGTCGGGTAAGATTTTCCCTTGAGGAAGCCATGTTGAATACGGCCCATTTTATCATGTGCTCCAAATACCCTGAGACCTCATCCTTAATAATCAACTCCAATATCTTCCCAACTACCGAGGTCAGACTAACTGGCTTATAGTTTATTTTCTTCTGCCTCTCACCCTTCTTGAAGAGTGGAGTCACATTTGCAATTTACCAGTCTTACAGAACCATTCCAGAATTTAGTAATTCTTGAAAGATCATTACTAATGCCACCACAATCTCTTCAGCCACCTCTTTCAGAACTCTGGGGTGTACACTATCTGGTCCAGTGACCCATATTTATCTACCTTCAGACCTTTGAGTTTCCCAAGAACCTTCTCTCTAGTAATGGTAACTTCACACGCTTCATGCCCCTGACACCTGGAACTTCCTCCATACTGTTAGTGTCTTCCACGGTGAAGACAGATGTTAAATACTTATTCAGTTTGTCTACTATTTTGTTGTCTCCCATTACTAACTCTCCTGCATCATTTTCTAGCGGTCTGATATCCACTCATGCCTCTCTTTTACACTTTACGTATCTGAAGAAACTTTTGGTATTCTCTTAAATATTATCGACTAGCTTACTTTTGTATTCCATCTTTACCTTCTTAATGACTTTTTTAAGTTAACTCCTGTTGGTTTTTAGAAATTCCCAATGCTCTAACTTCCCCCTAATCGTAGCTCTATTATATGCCCTCTCTTTGGCTTCCTGTATATGTTGATTTTGACTTCTCTTGTTAGCCATGCTTGTATCATCTTTCCTTCAGAAAATTTCTTCCTCTTTGGGATGTATATTTCTTCTGCCTCCCAAATTGATTCCAGAAATTCCAGCCATTGCTGCTCTACTGTCATCCCTGCCGGTGTTCTTTTCCAATCAATTCTGGCCAATTCCTCTCTCATGCTTCTGTATTTCCTTTTATATCTGTGTTTACATTTTATAAAAGTTAATAGTCCAGTAATAAGTAATATGAAAGTACTTGGATGTTTTCTGAAGTACTTTTTCACACTGATTGTTATAATCCTGGAATATTATAGTTACAATATAAAAATATAGTTCTTTTTTTAATATTCTATGGTGAAATATGTTTTAGTCATAATAAAGAATGTTCTTCAGTATGGAGTTACTATTTAAGATCTTGCAAACAGGAGCATTTATTAGCATACCAACTGTTCATGTTAGTCCAATGTTAAAGATGTGCCGGTCTTTTATTTTCAGAGTTCCAACCTCCAGCTGGAATCACTGAAGACTCAGCTTTACACTCTGTTACAAGGTTTGAGGAACCAGCCTGAGATAGATCAGCTTCTTGCTCATATGCTGAAGATGTCACATGAAGCAGAAAGATCATCCTTGGCATCTATGAAACAAAATGGTACATTTAAAATACTTACATGTCAGAATCAGGTTTATTATAAGAATCTGGTGTATTATCACTGACGTGAAATTTATTGTGTTGTGACAGCAGTACAATCCAATGCATAAAATATGCTATAACTTACAAGAAAAAACATTTTTATAAAGTAGTGCAATAAGACAGCAAACTAGTGAGGTAGTGTCATGGGTTCATGGACCATTCAGAAATCTGATGACAGAGGGGGAAAAGCAGTTTCTGAAGCACAGTGTGTGTATCTTTAGGCTCCCGTAACTCCTCCCTGAAGGCAGTGATGAAAAGAAATGATCTGGGTGGTGGTGTCCTTAATGATGGATGCTGCCTTTTTGAGGCATTGCCTTTTGAAGGTGTCCTCAATGGAGGGGAGGCTAGTGCCTATGATGGAACTGGCTGACATTACAACCTTTTGCAGCTTTTTCTGATCCTGCAATATCATATTTCATCTCCTATTATGTGATTATTTGTGAATTGTAACATTACCTCTGCTGAGCTAATATAAAATGATTGGAAATGTCTTAATCTATTTTATTGTCAGGCAAGAGAACACATGCTTTAAAAAATAAAATGACTAGCATCTTTTAACCAAAGTGAAGCATTTTGTTATTATTCAGCACTCTGTCCTGTTTCTTGGTGGAGCATTACAAAATTTTAACCAGTAGAGTACCATGGAATCAAAGCATCTGCTATTTCTGAGACCTATATTAATTAACATTCAAGCAAGAATAAAGATTTCTGCTGTTTTCTCAACTTAGGGAAGATTTAATTAAATTCCCTCATCCCCTCTAACAAGATCAATGTGGCTGTTTACTTGGAGAAGTGAGACCTCAATCCATATTTACCCAACTGGGCAGGTTGTATAATGAAGTGTAATGGTCTCCTCTTTCTTCTCCACCTTGAAGATAGTTAAACAATAGGTGAAAGTGAAAAAATCTAAAAAAAAATTAGACTCGTTTGCTGTAAATAAGATTATCATTATTTCCTAGCTGAAACGGGAAAATGCTGATAAAGTAATTCTATTTCAAAACAATTATTTTTAAAGGATTGAACACATCAAAAGGTAATTTGAAAGTGAAGAAAAGGGATGTTTCAAATATCCTTTCAGAGCCTGGAAACTCTCTGAAAGCAAATGGTAAGTTGTTTGCTCAGATACAATTAAATAAACCTTAGCATGTTTTGGAAGGGATTGCCAGTGAAAGGGAAAACTTCTTCTATGAGTCTCTGGTTTACACATCTGAAGCTTTGAATTGACTGTGGTCTACAGGACTGGCACGCAAGATGGAAACAAAGTAGATGAATGTACTTCAGTTAATGGATATTACCTGAGTGAGTCATCTTTGTTGTGAATCCTTCTCAAGCAATATCCTCTTAATCATCCCTTAAAATGTAAAAAGGTTCCTTAGGGTTCATCCTGCCAGTGCAGTTATACCTGATGAATATCTGTGCCACACAGATGCCAGAAAATGACAAGCTACACTCACTGGGAACGTCATCACCTCTCATTAAGATTCAGTGCTACCACCTGCCTGCCTGGATTTCTCCCATTGTTCTCGCTAATGAAATCATTACAACCACTGTACTTAGCATCCTGATATTAACACAAAACAAAACACAGCTGGACCAGCCATTCAGATGCCATGAAAGCATGGAGAAGGTCAGAAGTCTGGCATTCTAATTATCACCTGACTTCCCAAAGATTCTCTGTTATCTCTGCATTCCAAAATAGGCAAACCAATGCATACTCTCCATAAATACAAGCATTTCTGCAGATGCTGGAAATCCAGAACAACATACACAAAATGCTGGAGGAACTCAGCAGGCCAGGCAGCAACCACAGTGGGGAATAAACAGTCAATGTTTTGTGCAGAGACCCTTCATCGGGACTGGAAAGGAAGGGGGAAGAAGCCGGAATCAGGAATTGGAGGAGGGGAAGGATTACAAGCTAGAAGGTAGGTGAGGGAGACAACAGGTGGATGGGGGATGAAGTGAGAAGCCGGGAAGTGATAGGTGGGAAAGCTTAAGGGCTGAAGAGGAAGGAATATGACAGGTGAGGAGAGTGGACCATGGGAAAAAGGGAAAGAGGAGGGGCACCAGATGGAAGTGATGGACAGGTCAGGAGAAGAGAAGGTGTGAGAAGGAAGCTAGAATGTGGAATGGAAAAAAAGAGAAGGGGGACAGGGGAGAAATTACCAGAAATTAGAGATACTGATTTTCATGCTGTCAGTTTGAGGGCTATCCAGACCTGAATATATGGTGTTCCTCCACCAACCTGAGAGTGGCCTCATCATGGCAGTACAGGAGGTCATGGGTTGACATTTCAGCATGGGAATGGGAAGTAGAAATAAAATGTGTCTGTCACACATGCTGTCCACCTGTCTAAGTAAATGCATTCAAGAAGCCTGACAACATATATAAATCCCCCACTCCCACTTAGCTCTATCAAAGTATATATTATGCATAGAATGCAAAGCAGTAACTTTCCATGGTCTCTTTGGTGGTACTTCTCTCACCTGGAACCTAGACTGACAACATGCAAACAGCTTCAGTCCCATATTTCACGCCAAAATACCATCTTGACAATTGTGTGTCAGCATTTCTTCATTATTGCTGGGTCAATGTACTAGTCCATAAGCTTCACTGTTCAAGGTGAAACCCTACAATTGTCTTCTCAGGCACCCAAGAGTGGGAGCAAGTGCTGGCCATTTGGGGGAGGGAGGGAGAGAGGGGGGGGGGAGGAGAGAGAGAGAGAGAGAGAGAGAGAGAGAGAAAGAAAAAACTAGACTACAGTAAAGTGTACCCCTGCCTAATAGGGGTCAAAAAAATGACAGTGTTGCTCACTGCACTGTTTGCAACAGTGACTTTTCTATTGCTCATGGTGGGTTAAAATGTAAAAGACATGCTGAGGTGAATTTAACAGGTGTCATTTGTTCCTTAGTATAGCTAACGTTATTTAAACCAGCTGGCTAGCCGCTAAGGAGTTACTCTATTGCAAACATCCCACCTGTCCCGCAAATTGATGGTGTTACCTCCCTGAAATTAGTTTTTGCAGGGTGGGAAGTCTATCATTTGAATGATGCCAACTCATTTGGGAAACCTCTCTTGTTCAGCAAATCATCTAGAGGAAATCCAGATAAGCACAAAATAACATAGAATTCAAATATTATGACAATAGCTTTGGATAAGTAAGGATGGGGAGAGATTCATGGGGGGCATAACCACTTGGTAGAATAGGAGTTGTTTCAAATCAACTGTTTCAGAATGGTAATCCCATGTAATTTGCTGTATTTCAAAAGCTTTCTTTCCACTAAAGTAGTTCTCTGTGACTGGTATTGATATTTTATATCCATCTGGTAAGTGTATTATTTGTTTAGGAATGGATATTTGAGTGTGCAACACCAGAAATCATAGCTTTACTCCTTCCCACCAAAACATTGTTCCTGCTGTTTAGGTTGTCAGAGTGCAAATGAAACACTGCTGAACATTAGCATATTGATGGATGAATATAAATGGATTCTGGATATACCAACAGAGGAATTGTCAATGACCTTTAAAGAGGTATGTACCATTGCCATTTTGTAATAGAGCAAAGTCTTTGTGAATACATCTCTTGTGTAGCATGGGAGAAAATTCATATTAAAACTTAAGAAAATTTCAATGTTTTCAAGCCATCCATTCTTTGAAAAATGGAAACAAATACATTTCTGTCTGGTTCCTTTCTACTACATGAATGTCTCTAGGGCTTACAAAGATATAGGGTATAGGGCATTCCAAGTTTGGGATAATAGATTAGAAAGTCAACTGAAATGTCAATGTTAGAATCATATGAAAACCCTGGAACACTGTCTAATCATCAGCAAGATAATGTCATGGAGCTGCTTCTCACATCAGAGAAACCAGGACCTGATCATCAGGTTTAAAAAAATCCATCTGAGCAATTCCAGCATGTCACAAGCATGTCAGGATAGATTTTTGTGATTATATCTCCAGAGCAAGTCTGCATCCCAGATTCTTTGATTCATGGTTAAGATTCTACTGACCGAGCCACAGCAGACGTCGTACCACAATGGGGAGCAAGGCTAAACATTGGTCCCATGCAACAACATTATACAGAGCCTATTGTCTTATAGTGCCATGTCATTTGCAGAGAGCAGCTGGAAGAGATTTTCTTTATTTTTGAGAAACATATGAACAAACTGGATTTTGGTTGAATTAGCACCCCCTTCTAAGAACGTGAATATCTATTGCAGAAAGCCTATATAACCAACATGCCTCCTCCTGTGTTATGGTGCTCTCTGCAAATGACATGGCACTATAAGACAACAGGCTCTGTATAATGTTGTTGCATGGGACCAATGTTTAGCCTTACTCCCCATTGTGGTACGACGTCTGCTGTGGCTCGGTCAGTAGAATCTTAACCATGAATCAAAGAATCTGGGATGCAGACTTGCTCTGGAGATATAATCACAAAAATCTATCCTGACATGCTTGTGACATGCTGGAATTGCTCAGATGGATTTTTTTAAACCTGATGATCAGGTCCTGGTTTCTCTGATGTGAGAAGCAGCTCCATGACATTATCTTGCTGATGATTAGACAGTGTTCCAGGGTTTTCATATGATTCTAACATTGACATTTCAGTTGACTTTCTAATCATTGTCACATTTGGTTTGTGGGAGCTTGCTCTGTGTAAATTGACTGGCATCTTTCCCATATTATGACTACACTTCAGGAAGATGTTAATGGACAAAAAGAGTATTGGGAAATGATGGGTGAAAAATAATTTTTTTTTGTAATCACCATTTCATCCTTCTCTGCTTTTGTCATTTACAACATGATTCCTCGGCTTTACTTCTTTTCTCTGCTTTCTAGAAGAAAATAAATACTCTTGATCATTCTTCTACCACATTTTCTTTCTCTGTAGATTCCCATGCATTGTAACTTGAAAGATAAATCTTTATTATGTAAGTCCATAAGACTAGAAGCAAAATTAGCCCATCCAATCTGCTCCGCGTTTCATCGTGGCTGATTTATTATCCTTCTCAACCGCCTTCTACTGCCTTTTTTCCATAAGTTTTGAAACCCTTACTAATCAAGAACTTAGTTACCTCCACTTTAAAATTGTATTTTTCTGTGCTATTCTGAGTTACTGGACTATTAGGTTTGTTTATTGTTTCTACTATTCAAGCACGAATTGCACATTACCGTAGCGTTATGGCAGCCCTGAGGCACTCCATTGTTTAGGGTCGAGCATGGATGTTCACTCGATAGGCAGGCCAGGGTATTACCATGTGGAGAGTGAACTGTTGCAATGTAGCAAGCTCACCCTCTCCACGCAGCTGATGAATCCAAAAGAACGGCAGAGACCGATGACGTTTGACACCAGCGGCGTGGCTGGAGTTGCCAGTCAGCATTGAACTCGATGTAGGACTGCCTTAGGGACCAACTCCTGACTTCTCCCTCAGAGTTTACTTCCAAAACCTTCCTCATGAGCAGGTAAAGCTGCAAGGCAGCAGAGGTTTGAGATTGGAGATTTCCTTCTTCTAGATGAGCTGCCAACCATGGCTGACAGGCCCCATTTGCCTGAAGTAACTGGTTTGAAGGCACCAGTAACCTGCCTGTCTGTAGAAATGGTTCCACTAGACTTAGTAGCTAAGCCACACTTGAATGCCAAGAGCTGGGCATGGTTGTCAGATGCTAGGATCTACTAATTGTGAAGTGTGTTTTATGTTGAATAAGATTTGATATGATTCTGTTCATGTCCAGGTGCTGGTGGACACATCTTCCAAAAATGAGAAAGGATTATTTAAGGCACGTGTTAAAGCTCTGGTTGGAGGTCGACCTGCAACCTTTCACAGTCTGGTTGGTTTGGAGAATGATTCCTTTTATAGAAGCATGGCACAGATTATTGCTCTAGCTCTGGATAGTTTAAAAACATAAGGTGATGCAGTAAAATGAGTACTTGAAACATTTCTTCTGCTTTGGATATCATGTTAACATCCTGTAAAAACAATTAAGGAATACAGTATATATTGAACTGGGATAACTACATAACTATTACCACTTAGACAGAGAGAAGTAAATCATATGACATCTCAAACAACTTAATGCAATATATTGGCTACTGAAGTAATCAAAGACTACAAATCAACCTGAGAAATACTGTATTACATTTAGAACTTGGTAGTGTCCTGAGTAACATCTGCCCAGATGTGAAAACTATCTCATTTTGGGAGGGACTTATGTTGATGTCCAAATATGAAGACTGAAAGGGGGCAATTCAAAGATAAACCAGCACTTTTTAGCTGAATTATCCTCTCTTCCATGCTCCACAGCTGGACTCAGCTATGTGCTGCATCTGACCTTTCTTGCCCCGACTTACATATTTCACTGCATAAGAGCAGCAATTGGATGAGAACTGAGCATGAAACAGGGAGCTGCTCTGTGTAGACGCAATAGCTAAAATAAATACAATTTGGGCCTTTGCCTGATTGGTTCAACAAAATTAGTAGAAATGTATAAAAAGATATCAAATGTTCATTAAAAGGAAGCTACAGTAATATAGATTTCATATTACATTACCATCACAAGGTACTTTGAATAAATTATATTTGTCAGATGCATTGGAGAAAATTGTTGGATAGAACCGATTAATAAGGCAAAAAACATGATTTGTTTTTTATTTCTGTGTTGGAGCTGGTTTTTAGTATTGGCAGTAGAGCTGAAAAGTCCCATTTCCTGGAGGTAAGAATCTCCCTGTCAACATGCAAATAACTGTATCAGTGGAGCACACACAAAATGCTGGAGGAACTCAGCAGGCCAGGCAGCATCTGTGGAAAAGAGTAAACAGTTGACGATTCGGGCAGAGGCCCTTCATCAGTACTGCTGTGTGTGTTGCTTGGATTCACAGCATCTGTAGATTTTCTGTTGTAAATGTATCAATGGTACGTTTTCCATTATCTATATCTGAACAAAAGACATATTTGGGAAAAAACTGTTAATTTTGGAACATAGGTAGAACTTTGGCATCTGGGAGAATAAGTTTTTATACATTTTCAAAATGACGACTCATTTTTCTTTGTAGGAAGTTATAATTCCTGACTAGAATTTCAAACTATTGACTCAAACTGGTGGGGAAATCTAATTATTTTAAAATTAGAACATTTACTTTGAACATAAATTCTAATATTAATGATGCAGTTCACAAATGCTCTGTAAATATCATGTAAAATATGGTAAAAATGTTATTTTTTATATATATAAAAATTCACAAACATTACATAATGTTCTATTGATAAGGTTTAACATGAATACCCAAATGCATTTAAACACGGAATTAGTGTTTTATCACACACTTGTCTCAGGCAGAGGTCATATAGAGTAGTAGAATATTCCAGTACCAGAGGGCATGGATTGAGAATAAGAGGTCAGTTATTTAAAACAGAGTTGAGGAAGAGCTTCTTCTCCCAGAGAGTTGTGGAGGTGTGGAATGCACTGCCTCGGAAGACGGTGGAGGCCAATTCTCTGGATGCTTTCAAGAAGGAGCTAGATAGATATCTGATGGATAGGGGAATCAAGGGATATGGGGACAAGGCAGGGACTGGGTATTGATAGTGAATGATCAGCCATGATCTCGGAATGGCGGTGCAGACTCGAGGGGCCGAATGGTCTACTTCTGCACCTATTGTCTATTGTATATAATATTCAGTTGATGTAAGTGAGTTAAAAATTAACTCTCCTTTCCGTGATTGTGAGTGAAAGTTAATTTACTGGACTATTGGTATCGCTATAACCACACAACGTCTCTATTACCACAGACAATCAGAGTCTTGCTTTCTGTTAATGACCTACTTGAACATTGCTTTAGGTGGGCCCTGGTTATCCACATGCTTCCACTTCACCCTGATTTTTACTTGGCAGATCCTTCCTTTGTAAATGTGATGCATATCTCCCTTGGATTTCCAACTGGCAAAGGTTGACAATTCCACCACAAAGGACTAAATTAGTGACTCTAAATTAGTTACTTGGAAGAGATAATGATCTTGAACTTCCTTAACAGAAACGTACAATCTATAAATTGAGTATCCACTAATGAGAAGCGAATAAAACTGCTGACACTGAAAGCTTAAAAGAAAGAGAGATGCTGGAAGAAAGCAGCCAGTCAACCAACACCTGTCTAGGTCAAAGACCCTTCTTCAGAGCTGAGCACTCAGTTCTGATGAAGTGTCTTCAATCCAAAAGGTTAACTGGTTTCTCTTTCCTCAGATGATGTTTGATTGGCCAGCTCATTCCAGTCTTTCTGCTTTGTATGAGTATCCACTATGCCATTTTAAAACCCCAGATTCCAATTTGGTTCTATCTCAGCATTATTACTTCCAGTATTACATTTATATGATTTGTTTGTCTTGGTTATGCTAAGTATTAAATTCACTCACTGAAGTCCGAGTGCTTTGAGACCTTATAGAAGTACATAACAATAAAGTTATGGGATTTCTAAGAGCAGTTATTTTTTTTAATGATGTATGCATGCACGCATGTAAAATATATATGTATTTGTATATTTTTTTCCTTAGTGAATTGAAGTGCAAGGTGACATAATGCACTGCTGCTATGACCATTGACTTATTTATTATTTGTACAATGTATTTCATGCAGTTTCTTCAGATTTGTGGCTGTAAAGCTGTAACCACTAAAAATAAAATTGTTAGTAAAACAAGTTTCTTTCGATTTGATGATTTTGATGTTTGCAAAGATCAAATTTTACTTTTACTTTAAAAATGATACTAAGTTCTTGGCGCAGCTGTCATTCAAGTACATTTTAAGATTCTATATGGAGGGCTCAGTGAGAGGACGATGAAACGTTGTAGGTGGGTAGTTAAGGTTGCAGTTTGAAAAGACTTGTGATTCTCTGAAGAGTCATGGAGTTGTACAGCAGAAAGATGGGCTCTTTGACCCACCATGTCTATGCATATCGTTTTGCCATTGACACGAATAAAAGAAGTCAGATCTTTGTGAAGGAAAGGTAGATCATCTCAGAGGAGCTTTTTTTTTGTTTTTTTTTGTGCTTGAAGAAGGCAGGGTATTATTAGTTAGTGCTCAAAGTCAAAGTTGGGTTTACTTTCATATGAACAAGTCCAGGAGTGCACAGGTGTGATGAAAAACTAACCTGCAGCAGCATCACCTGCACATAAGCAGAATTCACAAGGAAGAAATCAATTTGACTTCAATTATATGATATTTTTACAATAAAATGCAATTATTACAACAAAAATCAACTACTTTAGTCAAAGTGGTCAAGGTGGGTCTGATACTAAATGAGATTAATTGGGAAGGAAATTTAAGAACTGAACAGATGCCAGAAATGAGAGGTTGGGTGATTGCATGAAGTTGTCACAGACAGAAATGAAGCTTATTTACCTTTATACCGGCTGGGTAGCCTCCAACCTGATGGCATGGACATTGACTTTTCTAACTTCCGTTAATGCCCCTCCTCCCCTTCTTACCCCATCCCTGACATATTTAGTTGTTTGCCTGTTCTCCATCTCCCTCTGGTGCTTCCCCTACCTCCTTTCTTTCTCTCAAGGCCTCCCGTCCCATGATCCTTTCCCTTCTCCAGCTCTGTATCACTTTCGTCAATCACCTTTCCAGCTCTCAGCTTCATCCCACCCCCTCCGGTCTTCTCCTATCATTTCGCATTTCCCCCTCCCCCCACTACTTTCAAATCTCTTACTATCTTTCCTTTCGGTTAGTCCTGACGAAGGGTCTCGGCCCGAAACATCGACAGTGCTTCTCCTATTGATGCTGCCTGGCCTGCTGTGTTCCACCAGCATCTTGTGTTTGTTGTTTGAATTTCCAGCATCTGCAGATTTCCTCGTGTGATGCTTATTTAAAATCTTTCCTAACCATGAAATTATCCAAATGTTTGTTAAGCATTGTAAGTGTACCTGTGGGATAAGATGTATGCATAGTGAACAGCAGCAATCTTTAATAAACTTAAAGGGCTGTTCTGTTCAGCAATTGAACGGAATGGTCTGGCTATTCTTGGCTTCTTTGGATGTGGGATCACTAGGGCTGCTACTGCTGCAGCTGCATTGAAGTCCTCAACCAGTGGTTCCCAAAGTGGTGGGAGTTTCTGAGGGGGTGATAAAGATAAAGGGGGGGGGGGTCTCAGTAGCAAGGGGAGCAACCAAGGGATTACATGCTTAATTTAA
Source organism: Hypanus sabinus (assembly GCF_030144855.1). NCBI lineage: Eukaryota > Metazoa > Chordata > Chondrichthyes > Myliobatiformes > Dasyatidae > Hypanus > Hypanus sabinus. The sequence continues at coordinate 40,021,583 of NC_082707.1, forward strand.
GAAATGAATTCCTTATTATAAGCATTTGATCTTCAGCCCCTCATAATGGATTACAACGATCATGTAATCACCTCATTCCTTGCTTAACCCATCATTCTCTTAGACTTTGAGCGAACAATGTTATAGATTTTGAAAAGCGATTTGACACTTCTGTATTTGGCAAATTATGAGAAATCTGGACTGAAGAAATCGTGTTGTTTCTGGGCCCAGCCCATGCATTATTCCAATGCCACTACTGTAGTACAGTATTAGCTAGTATGATTCCCATACTCTAATCGTGCAGTGATGCAGTTTCTGTGAGTTAGGGTATGGCATTCAATGCAGTAACGTTCAGAATCTGACCTTTCAAATGGTCTTGGCCGCATTTCTCTAGCCCACAGCCCAACCAAGACATCGCTGCCCCACTTTATGTACCTTCAAGCAGAGTCAGGTTTAGCCTGAGCTATGATGATGTCATAATTTTTCCCTTTGTTGATGACAACACATGACATTCGACATGACAGTAGGCAATTGACCATGGTCATTAATCCATAACAAACAGGGCAGAAGCAGACCAAGAAGTGTAGACTGTATAGTGTGGAGTATCTGAACTATGGATTTATACCAGGACCGAGCTCCAACAGCAACCAATGTGCCTGTTGTGTGAAAAAGCTTTTCTTTTCAAATGAGGCAATAAAACTGTTTAGGCTCCTTGATCACTTGAAAAGAATACACTCTGAACAAAACAGTGATAGTTTGCATGGTTCATACACTATTTCATTGCTCATTGTTAAATCTGGAAAGCCCTATGCAGTTTGAGTAGAACTGATTCTGCCAACAGTAAGGGAGGTTCTGAGCACAGTTTTGCTTAAGTCACCAGACCAAATAATTAAAGTAATTCTGCTCCACGATAACTCTGTTCAAAGATGAATAGATATTATGTCTGAGAATGTGTAAGACACATTGTGCAACATACTTAGGACAACAGAATTTGCTCTGTAGTTGGATGAGTCAACTTGTTCAGGCAACAAATCTTTGCTTCTTGCTTATGTTCGCTTCATGAAAGACAAAAGCATGGTTCAAGAGTTGTTATTTGCAAAGGGTTTAGACAGAGATATGAAGGGGGAGTCAATATTTTGGGTGGTTGAGAAAGACTTTCCACACACCAACATTCTTGCTTGTGTAACAGATGGGGCACCATCAATGACAGGACACCACTGTGGGGTTATTACTTTCTTGAAAAAGGCTGTGCCTAAAATATTTACCATTCACTTTGAAATTCCCAGACATCTTATCACAAGAAAAACAATGATTAGCTGCATAAATCATTAAGTACTGTTATCACAGCGGTAAAGAAAATCAGGTCCCATACTCTCAGTTCCTGACTATTTTGAATGTTGTATTGAGAATGATGAACAGTTAGAATGCTTCCTGTTGAACGCAGATGACTCTCAAAATGCCTAAGATGCTTTTATGTGCTTTTTAAGACTGATAAAATTCTTTGAAGACTCGAATGCTTCATTCAGTAATCAACTAAAGAATATTAGGCATGACATTGCTTATTTGTCAGAATTATTCATAAAGTTTAATGAAATCAGTCTTGCAAGGAAATGATGTGAATCTTAGCAAAGTCAAATTAGTTGCCTCCACATTTCTGGCCAAATTAACCCTATTTAAGTGCAACAGTGGCTGTTGCAAACCTTTCCAATTCCTGAGCCTCTCTGAGTTGGAACAGAAAGGAAGGATACCAGTGATGATGTTCAAGTATACTGTGCTCACCTGGGAGAGCTGAATAAAGATATGTCAGAGAGATTTCAGGATCTTCCCTCAATCCAAATTCTAGATTGGGTAATAAGCCCATTCTGGAACACTTGTAATGAGGAATTAACTGGATGGATGGAGGAAGAACTGATCTCACTACAAAATTACTTTGAGTTGAATCCTATCAAGACTTTTGATTTCAGAAACAAATTTTGAAACACTATCCTGCAATGTCAAGATTTTTTTTTATTGCCTTTCCAACATCATATCTAGTGGAGCACAAATTCAGCATAGGTGCCCAATTTTTTTCAAAGCAATTAAACAGACTGCAAATTACTGAATACGATGATCTGAGACTCCTTCTGATTGGCATTCAGCCTGATTTGAGAAGTTGATATCACTGCTCCAAGCCCATCCAACTCACTGAAAGGTGAAAAAGCAGCGAAGTTCCTCCAATAGTTCCTCTAAGAGAACCACAATCTTGGCATGAAGGCTTGACTGCCTCAGTGACTCAGAGAGCTCAATGACCCAGAGTGGTCCAGTGATCCTCCAGTTTCAGGGGTTCAGCTCAGGGCTAACAACCCTGACTGGTCACACAAAACTGTTCTGGAAACAGCAATGAAGAATCATTCTACATCTGTGTGCATTGGTATTCCCGAGTGTCCCGGGACTTGCACGACTTACACTAAACCAAGAGGGAGCTACTGACACAATGGAGGAAGCCATGAATGCCACCAGAAATGGAGGGTCTTCATTGCTGCCCTGGACACCAGCATAATGGGCAAAAGAGGAAGTGAATAGTTGGACTGCTAATGTGCGCTCTAAAATTGTTGATGAAAATTGTTTTTATTGCAATTAAATAAAGAAATAATTTTATTTATGTGAGAAGTTTGCAGACAGGGTTTCCACATATAGATCCAGGCCAGCAAGATCAGAGCCACAATAAAACCAGATACAGTTTCATGAAGATTTAAAAGTGCCATATTATGATGGCATTCTAAACTGAAAAATTATACTACTATTAGCTTCTTTAATTCATCCTGTGCAGCTGTTCCTACTTAAATCCTGGATCATATTACTGTGTGAGTAAAAATCCCCATAAGCAAACCAGTACTGAATACTTCCTACAACTATTACTACAAAACACCCACCATTAGATAAATACTGTCCAAATAAGTCTTAATAGCACTATTCTTTGTTCTAAGTAAGCTTGACATTGAGTTTCTTATTAGAGGAGAATTAAAAGTTACTTTCAACAGTGTCCAACCTTTGGGTTTCTAAGTAATTGTTTAATATGACTCTGTCTAAATGAAATAAAGGTAACTTATTGTACATGACCCAAAGTCTATAGTTGTTCATCTGAAGTTGTGAAACTCTAACACAGAAGTAACCAAGTAGATTCATGATGTAACATATCCATAGTCAGTGCCATTAGTGTAAGAAAAAAGTTGAATAAATGGTCAGAAACCCCTTAATTCAAAGAATGGTTGTTGGCACAACATTGTACAAAGCCAACCTCTAACAGAGGTGAGCCTGATTTATGTCATAAAAATAGGATTTATTTTACATTTTTAATCTTCAGAATTGTGAGATATTACTGTTATGGACTGAGTACTTTTTAAATACATGTAAAATCAAAGTAGCAACTGTTTTGTGTATTTAAAGAGGTTCACTAGGAACATGAAAAAAAACACTTCCGTGCTGCGTTTCCATGAGCATCATACCTACAAATGTAGCATTGGTAATGGATATGGTTTCCTTATTAAAATTCACTCTGATTGAGGAAATATAATCCACCTTAGTGCCTCACTGAAAGGCTGCTCCAATTCCAGGGTGACAATTTGAATATCACTCAATCATTATTCAGTCTTAGAATGAATATAAATATTATGTTAAATAGATAGGTGGGTAAATATTCTCAAAGCAGATCATTTACCCATTTAATTTATCCATCTAGAACATGGTCTCAAATCATGTGATCTAATTATCACTTTAATCACAGTCTTTCAAGCATTTGTCTTTGTAGATTGCAGAGTTATGAAATGTTATCATTCAGCCCACAAGGATGCCATTCATTCCATCATCCCTATAATAGCTCTTTGAAACAGCAAACTATTCCTGTCCCTCTTCTATTTCCCCACAGCACAGATCTTTTTTCTACTTTAAGATTATATCAGATTTCTTTTTGGAAGTTACAACTGAACTTGTTTGCAGGAAATATAATTTTAAATATTTGCTGTATAAAATGTAAAACCAAACCTGGCAAGAAACTTTTTCTCTTTATTTAAATCTAGGAATCTACCCTTAACAATCTCAACAGTCTTTATCGAACCTCCAACATGTTTAATTCTTTAAATTATAAATTGATATATTAATGTGTAAATGTTGTGGATCTTGGAATTTTGATTCAGGATTGATCTACCTGTAAATCACATTCTGTGGAGAAAGCCTCTGGGTCCATAAAATTCTAAGAAAACAAACTACCAATAGCAATAGCAAATATAATACCAATAGCAAGGCTGAGGCTACAAATAACATTGTGGCTGGAAGTCCTTCACCCTGCTTAAATGGCTGTAGCTTATGAAACTGAATTGCAGTTTAAATCATAGAATCCTATAACACAGTCCATCAAGTCCACAGATCATCAGCTACCCATTTACACTAACTCTACACTCATCCCATTTTATTCTGCCCACATTCCCATCAACTCTCCCCAGATACTACCACTCGCAATTTATAGTAGCCAATTAATCTACCAAGCCGTATGTTATTGAGTACTGTACTCATAGATAATGGACACAGTAGCAATGAGAACTTAGAAACTCCACACAGTTATCATTGGAGGTTAAAAAGAAACCCAGGTCACTGAAGCTCTGAAATTTGTTCATTGATAGTTTTCTCTCCACCCTTCCTCATTCAATGCAACTTAAAATGTTTAATTTTCAACTTTTCCTGGATATATTATGACAGTTATTAATGTTGCTCTGTCCACAGATGCTGCATGACCCACTGAATAGTTATAGCATTTTTTGTTTTCTAGCACCAGCAATTCTTCTGCCCCAGAATGTTCAGGGTACTTCACAGGACACAACTTTGATACCAAGCCACAAATTAGGACAGGTAACTGGAAGCTTGGCCAAAGGGTTAGGGTTCAAGAAAGGGAATCTGGAAAGCAATTTCTGACTTATGGTCTAGGCAGCTAAATCTAATTCAAGAGTGAAGAGGGTTGTCTTGAGCCCTCAGTGGAGAGTACTGAGGGTTACAATGCTTGAGGCAGAAGATCAAGAGCAAGGGAGTATTTGAAAACAAAGTTACGAGTTTTAATATTGTGGGAATGTGAGATCAGGATCAGGGATAGGACAGGAAGCACAGGAATGATAAACAAATAGGACCGGGTACAACTGACTTTCATTCTGGGAGGAACTGACATTCACATGGAATATAAATCAAATTCCCCATCCACAGTGAGAGATTCCAGACCGTTTACATCGGATGAAGTTTATTTTATACACATTGACACCAGCAGCTGTTTTTGTCAGTTTCCATTCTGGATCGTGTTTCAGATTCTCTGTGCCCTTCAAAGAATAGCCAATAAGATTGCCAAATGCCAGACTGCAACTGTTAAATTCAGAACTACACTCTTTCAAAATGAAGAACATTCATTTAGTTTACATTCTCATTTCCTGCCTGTTTTTCACAGGTAAGTTATACTTTATTATTACTGAAGGAAGTTTATTGTGCTAATAGAGATTTCTTTTGGCTTGAGTTGACAGTTTTCTCTGACCCTATCCCGGCTGGAGCTATTGTGATGAGTTTCTTCAAATTGAACATTTTCTTTCAACATGAAGAGAAATGAATTTCTATTGAAATGTTTGAAACTATAATGTTTTCTTTAAAAACGATAGTCCTAGAAGCTTAGGTATAAGTTCTTTTAACTTCAGTTTGTGTTAAAAATTAGATCTCTTTGGAGAACTAAAGAAGCTTTAGTTCCGTTGTACATTTATAGTTATAAGACTTTCTACCGATTTCCATTTTGGTTGGTTGGAGGACTACTTCTGCAACCCTCAGTATTTTGGTTATTATGACACTACATCCATATTTAGTTGTCACTGTTCACAAGTCAGCAATAGCCAACACTAAAGCTGAGTTTTCCCATTGACTGTTAGTAACGTCTGATATTCTACAATGGACAACTGCACATTTTATAAATTAGTTCAGAGTGACGGGAAGCAGCTTTCTGACAACAGGCAGATGCCAACAAGATACTGAAGTTTGATGATACAGAAACAGGTGGTAACGTAAGCTGTGATGAGATTAAGTAAAGCAGGTGTATAGACAGCAAAAAAACCCACACTTCTGGAGGAACTCAGCAGGCCGGGAAGCATCTGTAGTGGCAGAGGGGTGGTCAATGTTTTGAGTTAAGATTCTACATGAAGATTAGATCCGAAATGTTGACCATCTCTTTGCCTTCACAGATGCTACTCGACCTACTGAATTGACCCAGTAGTTTGTTTTCTTGCTCCAGATTTCAGCACTCAACTCTATCCTTACTCAACTCTTGGCCTAGCTTGTCATAACACCTGTATTATATGATGAATGACACCTTATTTCAGAACTCATTCCTTGACACAAAATATACTTACCTTAGAATGGGTCCATTCTACAGGTCAAGTACCTAAATACTTTGGACTGCTGTTAAATATTATTGCTGGCTGTTCAACAATGTAGTTCATGCAGCTGAGGATAATGCAGCTCAGATTGGAAAACAATGGCTAGCAAAGTTCACCCAGGGGAAAATATTTCAAGACAATGAAATCTGCCCTCTGACTGAGGAACCTCTGAAAGAAAACAGGAAAATGTGAGTAGAAATAGGCCATCAGGCCATTCAAGCCTGCCCCACTATTTCACACTATCATGGTTAATCTATGTTGTCCTTAAATTCTCTCCTATACCATTTCTCCAAATAATATATTCATTGATCTATGAAATATTTCTCTACCTTATCTTTAAATACTTATAATGATGCTGTTTCCATTATCTGCTGGGGCAGACAATTCCAGAATTTAACTCCCCCTATGAGAAGGAATTTCAACACACCATCATTTTAAATGATTTGCTCCTTGTCTTATAGCTATATCCCTTGTTCAAGACTCTCCCACTAGTGAAAACATCCCCACATCAGCCCTGGAAAGCCCCTTTAGGATATTATATTCTTGATTATGTCATCCCTCGTTCTTCTAAACTCCAAAGAATTAAATTCAAAACCATTTAGTAGGACAACCCTCTCATCCCATGGATTAGCCTGATGAATGCCATTTGTACTGTCTCCAATGTGCTATTTCATTTTTTATGTAAGACGTCAAAACTCTAGAGACCATTCAGATAAGGTTCACTAGCAACCAATACTATTGCAGCAAAATCTCCCTGTTTTTGAACTCCAACCCTCATGCAAATTACCATTTGCCTTCTTACCTTCTTGTTGGCTCTCCCTTCTAGCATCATTTGATTCATGCACCAGAACACCTTGGTCCCTCTGTACTAACTTATCCAGGTGTTTCACAGTACCATCATACGTGCTTCCAACCCACGAGATGCACAAGCGTAAATAGTGGAGGAAACAGAGTCTAATTTCTGGATCCTTATGATTTGACCATCATTGTTGCTTCACACTCTTGAAAACGATTGAATTTCTTGGCATCTTTAATATTCTGCTGTTAAATTGGAAATTGTTCACTTTAAGCCCAAAAGTGATACTATCTACAAATCTCAGGCCAATCAAAGTCTATTTTCTTCAGTCATGTCAATCAAAGGTTAATGCATGACGAATGAAACTTCAGGAGAGGGGTATTCAACCTTAATTGACAGAAAGACTCAAAACCCAACAAGTATTTGGCTCTCTTCTTTTTAAGCACAATTATCACTTTTTAACTTGAAAACTGGAGCATCCTGACATCTGTATTGATTTTAGTTAATGAGGTAATTTCTCTATACGTTCCCAATGCCTGACATTCTTTTTCCTTTGTTCTGTAGGATGTTTTAGTCTGAACGAGGAGGAGAGGCTGATTAATGACCTTTTAGTTGTCAACAAGTATGACAAACATGTACGGCCAGTCCAGCATAAGGATGAAGTGGTGAATATTGCTCTGAGTTTAACGCTCTCCAATCTTGTTTCACTGGTAAGTCATTTAGATATTAAGTGACCATTCGAATATATGCAAATTGCTAATTCAGAGAAATTATTTGCAATTTTACCTTTCACTGACTCTGCATAAACAATAATTTCAATGTCAAATAGAATTACTTAACTCTATAGCTATAATATTTCATTTCTGTCTATTTGATTCAGATTATACCAAAATATAATTAAATTAACTTACTATTTTTGAAGCTGTATAATAGAGGATCTGGGTAAAGAAATCCGCTGAAGAGCTCTGAAACTTTTGAAAGAGCAGTTTGATTATTTTTTCTTGTCTTACTGTACTTACAGTACAATGCAGTTATGATTGACAGTGATATCAAGTCAGCCAGTTCTATTCCAGCATCTAAGTAGTCCAAATTACTGTCTACTGCAGCTCTGTAAAGATGCTCTTTCTGCACTCACTAAAAAAAGCAGGAAAGTTACTGATGACCTAGCAGTGAAAGACAACGCTTCACAAAGGATTTGATTAATCAGCAATGTTGATCAGTGTTAATGTTGTGTAAAGGTAAAGTTGCTGATGGTACCACATAGTGAATGGAAAGTTTCTCATTGTTGTGATCAGAATGTTAATTGGAAGTATGGTATGTAAAGACTTAACACACACAAAATGCTGGAGGAACTCAGCAGGCCAGCTGGCATCTATGGAAAAGAGAACAGTCGACATTTTGGGCCAAAACCTTGGCAGGACTGCTGAGTGGATGTTGATGGAATTGGTGGACGTTGAGAACTCAGATTCTCAGAAGGCCTTTGACAAGGTGCCACACATGTGGCTGCTTAACAAGTTAAGAGCATATGGCATTATAGGAAAGATATTAGCCTAGATGGAGCATTGGCTGATTGGCAGGAGGGAAGGAGCAGGAGTAGAGGGAGCCTTTTCTGATTGGCTACTGGTGACCAGTAGTGTTCCACAGGGATCTGTGTTGGGACCGATTTTTTTTTAATGTTACAGTATTTGCCAATAATTTGGATGATGGAATAGATGGCTTTGTGGCCAAGTTGTGGATGATACAAAGATAGGTGGAGGGACAGGTAGTTTTGAGGAAACAGAGAGGCTGCAAAAGGTCTTAGACAGTTTAGGAGAATGGGCAGAGAAGTGGCAGATGGAATACAGTATCGGGAAGTGCATGGTCATGCACTGTACCTTCTTCCTGATGGCAGCAGCAAGAAGAGAGCATGTCCTGTGTGGTGGGGTTCCCTGATGATTGATGTTGCCTTCCTGTGACAGTGTTTCATGTAGATGTGCTCAGTGGAGGGGAGGGCTTTATCCATGATGGACTGGGCCATATCCACTACTTTTTGTAGGTTATTCCATTCAAGGGCATTAGTATCTCCATATCAGTCTGTGATGCAGCCAGTCAATATACTCTCCACTACACATCTATAGAATTTTGTCAAAGTTTTAGATGTCATGCCAAATCTTCATAAACTCCTAAAGGAAGAAAGCCATGCTTTCTTCATAATTGCACTTGCGTGCTGGGCTCAGGACAGATCTTCTGAAATAATAACACCAAGGAATTTAAAGTTGCTGACCCTCTCCACCTCATCCTCTGATGAGGACTGACTCATGAACCTCAAGTGACCACTGTGTGTATGTTATCATCATCAGTCACAATCTCGTCTTCCTTTCGGTTATGTATTTGGACAAGCAATGAGGTGTTCATTGTCCAGCCATAATTCTAACCATTGAATGCACACAAAATATGGATGCAAACCGACAAGAAACTGCACTGAGATCTATAAAGAAATGACTGTGTGCAATTCACAAAATACATCAAATGTATAGCTCTTAGCAAATAAGTATAAGATCATTGTACATGTCCCAGTATATTGTTACTATGTATATTGTTTTTGTCATGTTGAGACACAGTAGCTTAACAGCTAATGCTATACAGCGCCAACTATCCAGGTTCAATTCTTGCTACTGTCTGTAAGGAGTTTGTATGTTCTCTCTCTGAGGTAAAGTTACAGCAATATAAGACGTTAGTTTGACCCCACTTGGAGTACTGTGTTCAGTTCCAGTCACCTCACTGCAGGAAGGATGTGGATACTATAGAGAGAGTGCAGAGGAGATTTGCAAGGATGTTGCCTGGATTGGGGAGCATGCCTCATGAGAATAGGTTGAGTGAACTTGGCCTTTTCTCTTTGGAGCAACAGAGGTTGAGAGGTGACCTTATAGAGGTGTATAAGATGATGAGAGGCATTGATCATGTGGATAGCCAGAGGCTTTTTCCTAGGGTTGAAATGGCTAACATGAGGGAGCCTAGTTTTAAGGTGCTTGGAAGTACATATAAGGGGGATGTCAGAGATAAGATTTTCACACAGAGCGGTGGGTGCGTGGAATGCACTGCCAGTGAAGATGGATACGATAGGGTCTTTTAAGAGACTCTCAGATAGGTACATGGAGCTTAGAAAAATAGAGGGCAATGCTGTAGGGAAATTCTAGGCAGTTTCTAGAGTAGGTTATATGGTGGGCACAACATTGTGGGCTGAAGGGCCTGTAATGTGCTGTTGATCTCTTATGTTCTTATGATCGTGTGGGTTTCCCTTCCCATTCCTATGGCATATTGATTAGTAAGGTTAGTAACTTGTGGACTTGCTATGTTGGCGCCAGAACATAAGTTCACAACACTTGTGGGCTGCTATCAGCACATATTTACAAGGAGATTTACAAGGATCTTGCCTGGACTGGGGAGCATGCCTTATGAGAATAGGTTGAGTGAACTCAGCCTTTTCTCCTTAGGAGTGAAGGAGGATGAGAGGTGACCTGATAGAGGTTTACAAGATGATGAGAGGCATTGATTGTGTGGATAATCAGAGGCTTTTTCCCAGGGCTGAAATGGTTGCCACATGAGAACACAGGTTTAAGGTGCTAGGGAGCAGGTACAGAGGAGATGTCAGGGGTAAGTTTTTTACTCAGAGAGTGGTGAGTGCATGGAATGGGCTGCCGGCAACATCGGTGGAGGCAGATATGATAGGGTCTTTGAAGAGGCTTTTAGATAGGTACATGGAGCTTAGTAAAATAGAGGGCTATAGGTAAGTATAGTAATTTCTAAGGTAAGGACATGTTCAGCACAACTTTGTGGGCCGAAGGACCTGTATTGTGCTGTAGGTTTTCTATGTTTCTATGTTTGGACTGTGTTGGTCATTGATCTAAATGACATATTTCACTGTATGTTTCAATGTGCATCTGACAAATAAAGCTAATCTTTAATGTTTAGCTTCTAATGTAATACTATACCTTCAATTCCTTATAGAAAGAAAGTGATGAAACCCTTACTTCAAATGTATGGATTGACCACGTAAGTAAAAGAACCTGCATTGTTTCATATAACTAAATTGTGTTTTCATCATGCAAACAAGACCATAAGAGATAGGAACAGAATTAGGCCATTCAGCCTATTGAATCTTGTCCACCATTCCATCATGGCTGAATTATAATCCCTCTCCACCAACTACCATCGACCCATCCTCCCCTGGTTTCACCTGTCACCTTCAGCTTGTACTCCATTCCCTGTCCCCCACATTCTTATTCTGGGTTCTGCCCCCTTCCTTTCCAGTATTAAAGAAGGGCCACAGCCTGAAACGTGGGCTGTTTATTCCCCTCCATAGATACTGTCTGACTAGCTGAGTTCCTCCAACATTTTCTGTGTTGCTGAAGAATTCCAGCATCTGCAGAATCTCTTGTGTTCAGGAAAAGTATTTATATGAAAATGATGAATTTGACATTGAGCCCTAAACATTACAGCACGCCTGGTGGAAGATGAGGTGTGTTCCTCAATCTGGAATTGCGTTTCATTGGAACAGTGTAATAGACTATAGGGAGAAGTAAGATGTGGCAGTGGATTGGGGAAATAAAGTGCCAGGCAACTGGAAGCTCAGATTCATCCTTGTGGACTGAACAAAAGGTTTTCTGCTGTGTGGTCACCAAATCTCCATTTAAATGTTATGTGTAGAGGAGACACTACTAGCCCACTTTCTTTTTACTAAAACTGCTGAAGTTTCCCAACACTTCTGAGTTTTATTTCAGAAATCTACATGTAACCCGCTAACTGGGCTCGTATGCAACCCTGGCTCATTAGCCAATTTTGCTAACAGCCATGGGACTCAGCGGTGAGAAGGCCACTGTTATAAACAATATACATCTAGAGTCGGTATGTTTTGGGTTTTATCCAAACAGGAACATCGTAATTAAAGAAACCCCAGCTTGTGCGAATACTGCATAAATACTGCCCTTACACAATTATTGGTCGGCAAGAAATAACAGATCATACACTTCATAAAATTACAAAGAAAGCATACAATATTTTCAAAATTCAGCTTTATTGAAAAAGAAAAGAAAAAAAATAAGAGGGCCCATTACAGTTAAGCCAGTCCAAATGTGCACATAAAGTTGGAGCTGACCCTGGTGATGTCCTTTTATCAATCGCTGGTGATGTCTTTTTATTCATATGCTGGACTCACAGTCTGCGTGACAGCATGCACCACATTCCAAACTTCACCCAAAATCCATCTTGAACAAGTGGGCTCTCTCTTGGGAGTATTGGCCCTTCTTCCTTACAGCCATTAATCTGCACAAGCACTGTGTATTGGTGTCTCTCCTTCCAATGGCATTCTCTGGCATCTTCCCTCCCCTTCCTCTGCCAAAAAAACAACCCCAACCAGACTACTGTCCACAGAAAAGCTCCCTCCACCCTGCTCTCTAGAACATTCCTCTAATTCTGCCATTCTGATTGGCTGACACAACATTCCTAAATTGTGCAACAGAGCGTCTTATTTCTAGCCAAAACAAAAACATTCTACCAGCAGGACACACTGCTTCTTAACCAGGGCATACACAACATGCACAACAGTGACTATACAAATGGGAATGCTTGAAGAAACATTTCAAGCAGCGTTACTGATTCAATAATGTTGAGAGTACCTAAAATGAATCAAGTCATTGTAACAATTCAAAAACCCAGTGAAATTTTACTGGCTACTTGTACATGTTGTTATGTAAATAATGTTTGAGATCTGAACCCATTTATCTAATTCCCAATTCATTTGGCAACAAGTTGTTCTGCTTCTTGATGTAGGCATGGTATGATTATCGACTGACCTGGAATACATCAGAATACAGTGATATTTCCATTCTTCGGCTTCCTCCTGGTTTGATATGGATACCGGACATTGTCCTAGAAAACAAGTAGGAAAACTTATTCCTTCAAAGCATGTCTCTTTGAATGAAAAAGCTTTTGTTCACTGCAAAATGCAGAACTTTGTTCATATGCAACATTTCTTGGGACCTTCTTGGGATCTTCAAATTAATGGGCATTTACCAAAACTGCAAACATAGTGACTTCAGTTCTCTATTAATTGGCTTCCCCGGACATGAAATGATGGAATTTTGGTCTGTTGTGCTGCTACATATCACTTAATTTTTCCATAGGTACACTGGTTGTTCCAGTGAGAACCCCTATCCCAGTCAGTGACATGCCCAAGGTGATAGAACCCTCCAGACACATTTAAATTTCAAGTATAAGGTGCCCCATAAAAGCTATAAAGCTTAACATACTGCTCTTAGATGGATGTAAGTGACCTAGGACACATATTATGCAATAAATGTTTGTCTTGGAGAAAGCTGCCACTACCATGGCCAATTTGAGACTAAACACAAACTTAAAGATAAACTCCTCATATTTTGCATGGATTACCTGCTAAAATAAATATTGAAATCTTCAACTCCTGTAACTGCTCGCCACCCCATCCCTTCGATCTCCCTCCTGATCTATTGTCCTCCATCACCATTCCCCTTTTCTATCTGTCCGTCACTCACACACTCCTCTTTCTGGTTCCCCTCGCCCGCTACTCCCCCCCCCCCCCCACTATCCTCTCCTGTTAGATTGCATCATCTTCAGTTCTTCCAAGTATCACCTCACAGTTCCTAGCACCATTCCAACTTTCCCCTCTCTCATCTGACAATCGACACCTCCCCAGCCTACATTCACCTGCCAGCTCTTGTTCCCCCCTTCCCCTCCCCTTTTTTAAACCAGCTATGTCCCTTCAATCTTTCAGTCCAGATGAAGGGTCTCAACCCAAAATGCCAACTGTCCATTTCCTTCCACAGATGTGACATGACACACTGAGTTTCTCCATCGTTTTGTATATTGTTCCACAGTTCAGTGTCTCTTATGTCTCTATTTTACTTTGCGTCTAATCACATGGCAAATATTTTAGGTTAACAATAGCTAATTTCAGTTACCTATCACTAAAATCCATTATCTTGTGAGTAGAGACAATAAACAAATATAATATGAACCTGCAAAAATGTGTTGAATAGCTATTAAAGGTTTGCTGAAATGTTAGCTTTGTATATTTAATCTCTCCTATGCCTTACTCACTAGCAATGATGGGCAGTACAATGTGGCTTTTTTTTGCAATGTCCTGGTCCAACCAGATGGATTGGTTACATGGCTTCCCCCTGCAATATTCAGGAGCTCCTGTCCCATCAACGTCCTTTATTTTCCATTTGACTGGCAGAACTGCTCCTTAAAATTCACGTAAGTACAAGTTGATTTATTTGCTCCATGAAAGTCTTGTTTCTATCTTCTGAAATTGGAAAGAAGTGGGTGTGGATTCTTGCCAGTGATGGGAAATGCAATTAATTTTCATGGTTATGTCATATTAGCATGCAGAAATTGCATTCCTAATAGCAATGATCATGATGGAAAGAAAATCCAAAGGTGTACTAGACACAATGTTGACTACCCCTTTCTCTTTGCTGGGACTGTCTGAACTAATAAAGATTGATTCCTGATCCCAGACTAACTACCTCTGCCTTTGGGTTACATGCCCATAACTTAGCTACATTCATGCCTGGCCAACTGTGTTCTTGGAGAACTTTATCAGCAGCTGAACAGAGTGGAACTCTTCACTACATAATCAGCTTCATTGTAGCTTCAGCTGATGAATTGTCAAAACTTCCCTCAGTAGTTTTGAAAAGCTTCCATAACAGGGTTAACTGGGAGGACTACTCATATATGTGTGCCCTCACCAAAAAGAGCCCATGATTCCCTCCCTTTATACCTTTTAGTTATTGTGTTCAGTATCTGAAACACTATTAATTTTAATGGGAATTGCAGACCAGATATAGGAGGCAAAGGAACTGGTAAGCTACTTGTTGTTATACTTTATCTAGTATCTTTAATCATTTTTAGTATTTTGTGGTTTCAATTTAATCTTTTATAACATTTAGTTTTTATAATCAGTGATTTCAATCTTTGAATGACAGAGACATTAAACTTAATTATGGGATTGTGACTTATACAGCTGGTAAACCATTGCCCCTGCCTTGCTGACTGTCAAGGCTGTTGGTTGGGTTGATCCTAACAATGCCATTGGCTGGCCTAACACAGCTCAGACCAAACAGCCTCATGATGTATTTGCAGACCCAATGACTTATCCTTGCAAATTCAGTCATTGATACATGCAGACACTGATGGCAGTGGGGGAGGTGGAGGGGGTTCTGTTATGGTCTATGTGTCACTAGTGTTAATCATTACACCTATAAAAATTCAACATTTTAACTTTAGTATCTTTTTTTTTCTTTTTCTATGAAAGTTCTTTGAATTATAATGCAGAGGAGATAAATATGGAGCTAACAACAGAAGTTGCAGATGGCAAGGAGCATCCCATTGAATGGGTTATTATTGATCCTGAAGCTTTCACAGGTAACACATTATTAACGACATTACTGTTTACCAGAGCATATTATTTACTAATAATTTAATTTATACATGTATTAGTTAATGATAAAATATATCATCCTTTGCTCTGGTACCATTGTGATGTTCAAGGGTTCATTTATTTTTAAAACATGCATCCATATACAACTCTGAAATTTGCCTTCTCCAGATAACCACGAAACAAAAAAGATACAAGTCATTCAGAGAGAAACATTAAACCCCACCATCCCCAGCACAAAAGAAGAAATGGCATCCTGATCATCAGCCCCCCCCCCCCAAATGTGCTGATATGAACAGAAATTATGTGGTCTAAAAAGATTAACATATATAACAGGACTAAGTGGCAGCTCATGGAAATGTTCAGTGAAACAAATCTAGCTTTAGTCTGAGACTCCATCTGGTCATTTTATATTACTGTATATCAGCTGTGAAATGAGAACTATTACAGCTCCACTGCAACTGGTTCTTTTACATGAGCTGCTGCGACCAACAAAATTGCTGACAAGACTGTAGTTTAGCCACATTTTGATGGAAGGCTATTCTATGTGGCCAGTTTCATGATTTAAAATCAATGATGTCCCTAAGTTATAATGAAGTGAGATGCCTGGCTTGCAATGCACTTGACGTCTAGACAATTAGAAATACAGATCTCACTCGGAGCTGAATTCCTGATTATAGTATGAGGGAATTACATAAACTGCATTAAACTTTGCAAAAAGATGCCCCGTGGTCCCATTACTGTTGCTAGTTGCAGCAAATAGGTACTTGGAAACATGTCTGCTGTAAACTGCAGAACAGCAAATGAAAGTGAAAGTTGTTAGATGTCCTTTGAGGTTTTTGCTAGATGCATTTCTGTCTCTGCTTTCAATTTTATTCACTATCATAAACACTAAGGATAATTTTGTAATATAAAACTACTGCAGCTATCCCCCTGAGCACCTGCAGTAAATGACCATTTTAACTGGATGCTTCCTCATTTCAGCAGATTCCATTTTTAGCACTAATTTGCTAATGACCTGGGATTTGTGGAAAGTGGGGGATGTATTTTTGCCACCAAATATAGGAAATGAAATGTTTTTACTTCACTCACTTGGTTGTCTCATTTGTTCCTAAATAATTAATAGAAGAGAGAAAGGGGATTCTGTGGATGCTGGAAATCTTAGGCAACACACAAACATACAAAATTCTGGAGGAATTCAGAAGATTGGGCAGCTTCCATGGAGTGAAATAAATAGTTGACTTTTCAGGCTGAGACCCATCAACAGATTGAATGGATATATAACTTAACTTGAGCTCTATGCTTGTTGCTGACAGAAAGCCTTTGTTGGCCTGTTACATGATACAATTGTGAGGCTTCCTCAGTGGATGTAAGAATTCCAGTAGTATTTTTTTTTGTGAACACGACATGGACAAAAAATGAGAAAAGTGTCTTGTTCTTACTGTTCTCTATGATACTGGTCATAGATATGTTATTAATAATAAACATGAGAAATTCTGCAGATGCTGGAAATCCAAAGCAACACACACAAAATGCTGAAGGAACTTAGCAGGTCAGACAGCAGCCATGGAAATGAATAAACAGTTGATGTTTTGGGCCGAGGCCCTTCTTCTGGACCTTAATGATCTTCTTCAATGAGATTTGCCTCAAGGATGATAAACTCACCCATTGGGAGTATTTGTTTTTGCTGTTCCACAGTGCAATTTTCCTGTTTTTTTTGATAACATCTTTATTTTTCATTTTATGCAGAGAATGGTGAATGGGAAATTATTCACAAAGCTGCAAAAAAGAACATCCATACAGACTTTCTCCCTAACACTACCAGATACCAGGATGTGACCTTCTATCTCATAATTAGACGCAAGCCTTTGTTTTATGTCATCAACATCATTACTCCATGCATCCTCATCTCCTTCCTGGCATCACTGGCCTTTTATCTTCCTGCAGACAGTGAGTATTTCTCATTTCACTGTACAATTCTCCACAAACAGTACATTTTTAAACAAAGGTATTTACCACAGTAACCACTCTTGATGCAGTGGATTATAGACGGAATACAAAGAAAAATATTTTCTCTAGAATTTAAGTGACACTAGATGGCTAACAGTAAGCTATATGTGACTGCAACATGATTGTTAACTTCAGATCATCAGAGACTTCCTTATGCCATTACAGTGTCTGGTGTAGATTAATTGATGTAAGGTTAAGCAATTAATCTAAGATGGTAATCTAGGTAGTCACTGGATGATTTAATGACCTTTTATTTGGAGTCTTTGGCAAAGACTCTTTTAGCTCCTGCTCCTAAGTTGCATTGGTCAATTTATTCGACTAGCAACCTAGAGAAGGGAGCTCAGATCTCACCATGGCAGCTGAGAAATTCAAATATAATGAACTAGATAAATTCAGTAACACAGACATTCTCTCTACAACCACTGGTTCTCTGATCTCCAATCTACACTAATGTCAATTTGCAGTCACCAATTAAACCAAGAACCCGTGAATGCAACAGGTCTTTGGGATGTGGGTGGAGGACAAAGCCCCCAAGGAGGCTGTGCACCTTCCACACTGATAGTATCAGAAGTCAGAATCAGACATGGGTCATCTTTCAACGGAGGTAAGGAGGATTTTTTTTTTAGCCAGAGAGCAGTAAATCTGTGGAATGCTCTACCACAGACTAAGGTGGAGGTCAAGTCTGTGCGTATATTTAAGGCAGAAGTTGATAGTTTCCTGATCGGTCAGGGTGTCAAAGGATGTGGTGAGAAGGCAAGTGTATGGGGTTGAGTGGGATTTGGGATCAGCCATGATGGAATGGCAGAGTAGACTTGATAGGCTGAATGGCCTAATTCTGCTCTTGTGGTCTCACTATCTGTAAGGAGTTTGTGCATTCTCTGATGACCGTGAAGGTTTCTTCCGGGTATTCCAGTTTCTTCCCATATTCCAAAATTGTACAGGTTAGGATTAGTAAGCACTGGAAGCATGGTGACACTTGTGAACTGTTGTTTGTTGACACAAATGATGCGTTTCACTGAATATTTTGATAGTTGGTGCACATGTGGCAAATAAAGCTAATCTGACCTAATCTATTGAGAAAGCTTTGGGCCTTGTTCAAGGATTTTTACCTTTTCTGAATATTTCCTTTGATCTTCAGAACAATAAACACTCTGGAAACGAATATGTGCTCTTTCTGTTTCTCACTCTAATTGCTTTAATTATTAAGCTCCCTTTCGCTTTAGTTGACTGTCCAGTTTCTGTTTCGAAGTATGAACTGAAGGGTCTTTTTAGTAAAGGATATACAATGAAATACTCTCCAGGTAGCTGAATGTCTGCTGCTCTAACAATACTCAAGCAGCCGCACACTTTCCAGGACAAAGCACCCTGGTTGATTGGCACCCCATCCACCTCCCAAGTTGTGCAGCCTCTCCAACACTTTCTTATCACTGCTGCAGTGTGCAACATCTACAAATGCACAGCAGTATCTTGACAAAACTTTTTAAATAATATTTCCCAAACTAACACTTGGACAGGTGGTAATACATGGAAACGGCACCACCAGCAATTTCCTCCCTATGTCCCACACCATTTTATTTTGCATGTCTTTCAGTTCCAAGTCTAAATCCTGGAGCTCCCTACCAAAAGCACCATCTTAATACCTTCATGTTGTGGCAACCCACTTTCTGCGCAGGCAAACTGGCTCACAAATAGCCACCGCGCGGAGAGAGACTTTGGTAATCCACCTCTGACATCATTTCTGCCCGGAGAGGGCGGGTGCTAGGGATTAAATGCCAGGGCTGCAAAGTTTGAATAAACTAGTCTCGAAATGGCTTACCGACTGTGTGTCGTTATTTCGGTGCTCTATGTAGCACATCGCTACATTGGTGACCCCGACGGTCCAAACAGGATTTGGACCAAAGATGACCGACTCTTCCAGCTGTTCACGCAGTTTCACTAAAACTGCCGACTTTCTGGACGCTGCGACCACGCATGTGGTTTAGCCGAGCAGAAGCCCAGTTCCAGATTCCAGGAGATGGTCGCCCAGGTTGCGGATTTCAAACAGTCGCCCCCGGAAGAAGGCAAATATGAAGCATTCAAAGCACTGCTCATTGGGACCTTTGGCCTCTCACGGCGTGAGCGGGGTGCCCGCCTGCTTCACCTGAACGGCTTGGGAGACAGACTGCCATCAGCATTGATGAACGAGATGCTGGCCCTGGCTGACGGACACAAGCTCTGCCTCAAAGTAGACACGATCCGCCACTTTGCCCGGCCCAACACAGTCAAAGGCCTTCAGGGGTTCGATGGTCTGGTGAAATTCTACCACCGTTTCCTCCCCTCAGCAGCCCGTATCATGCGCCCTTTGTACACCCTGATGTCGGGGAAAGGCAAGGACATTACTTGGGGGGAGGAGGCCGGGGCTGCTTTCATTAAAGCCAAGGAAGCCTTGGAAGATGCCACGATGCTGGTGCACCCCAGAACGGATGTTCCGACTGTACTCACGGTGGACGCATCTGACACAGCAGTCGGTGGGGTGCTGGAGCAACTCATCGAGGGGCGCTGGCAACCCCTGGCGTTCTTCAGCAAGCACCTACGACCACCCAAACACAAGTACAGTGCTTTCGACCGGGAGCTGTTGGGCCTGTATCTGGCAATCCGGCATTTCAGGTACTTCTTAGAAGGCAGGCAGTTCACCACGTTCACGGACCACAAACCGTTGACCTTCACGTTCACGAAGGTGTCTGATCCCTGGTCGGCTCGCCAGCAGTGACATCTGTCCTACATCTCCGAGTACACGACGGACATCCAGCATGTCTCTGGAAAGGACGACGTCGTGGCGGACGCACTCTCCAGACCAGCTGTCCAGGCCCTGTCCCTGGGGGTGGACTATGCAGCACTGGCAGAGGCACAGCAGGCAGATGACGAGATGCCCAGCTACAGGACCGCAGTCTCGGGTTTGCAGCTGCAGGACTTTCTCGTAGGCCCAGGTGAGAGGGCCCTCCTGTGTGACGTGGTTAACAGCCAACCTTACCCCATCGTCCCAGCAGCCTGGAGGTGGCGAGTTTTCGACTCCATACATGGTTTGGCGCACCCATCTATCAGGACAACCTTCCAGCTGGTCTCCAGCAAGTTCACATGGCACGGACTTCGAAAGCAGGTCAGTGAATGGGCCAGAACGTGCATACAGTGCCAAACAGCCAAGGTGCAGCGGCACACTAAAGCCCCGCCGCAGCAGTTCACTGGGCACCGCTACAGTGGCTGTACGAGGGGCCGTTCAAGGTGATCATCAACAACGGGTCCATGTATGTTCTGTACATTGGGGGGAGAGAGGAGGTTTTCACGGTGGACCAACTCAAACCAGCCCACGTGGACTTGGTGCAGCCGGTCAAAGTTCAGGCACCGCGGCGCAGAGGCAGACCTCCCAAACAGAGGCTGATCCAGACTGTGGACATTGGGGGGGTGTATCGCCGGTTTTGGGGGGGTTATGTGGCGACCCACTTTCTGCGCAGGCAAACCAGCTCACAAATAGCCAGCGCATGGGGGGGGAGACTTTGGTAATGCACCTCTGATGTCATTTCCACCCGGAGAGGGTGGGCGCTGGGGATTAAATGCCAGTGCCGCGAAGTTTGAATAAACTAGTCTTGAAATGGCTTACCGACTGTGTGTCGTTATTTCAGCACTGTGTGTAGCACATACAATGTGACTAATTTCAAAGAAGGTGACTGCCACTACCTTCACAAGGATATTTAGGGATGGTTAGTAAATAGAGGCCCCAAGAACAATCACAGATTCTGTAAATAAATGAAAAAAAATCTTGAGGAAGGGATGATTGTTAGTCCAGTGGTAGATTCTCCAGGTTTAGAAGAGGTTTGGGCTTCAGTTGTTGCTATATTAATGGAAAACTGGTGAATAGCTCCACAATGTAAAATAGAATTTAAATATAAATGTGAAAATCAAATTAATACTTTTCCAGTAATACTGCAGAAATGGTGATAAACTATATTAAAGGAGAATAATTGCTCATTTCCTTTTTGGGCATAACAAGACAGAGCCAATCACCCAAGGCTTAATGAGTCTTTTTTATCTTTATTCCATTGGTTCTATAGCTGGTAAACCTTATATTAATACGAATAAAATGAGAAGGGAGATGGAGACAGAGAAGATTAAATAGGGAGAAAACTTGAAAGCAGTACCTAATGTGATGATTTTAAGAAAATAGACAAGAAACTGTAAAAAGTGTTTTGCCAAGTATAATTGAAGGAGACCATAAGATATAGGAGCAAAATTAGGCCATTCAGCCCATTGAGTCTGTTCCACCATTTCATCATGGCTGATCCCAGATCCAACTCAACCCAATACACCTGCCTTTTTGCCATATCCTTTAATGCCCTGACAGGTCAGGAAACTATCAACTTCGACCTTAAATATACCCAAGGATTTGGCCTCCCCCACAGTCTGTGGCAGGGAATTCCACAGATTCAGTACTCTCTGGCTAAAAATATTCCTCCTTACCTCTGTTCTAAATGGTTGCCCCTCAATTTTGAGGTTGTGCCCTCTAGTTCTGAATACCCTCATGATAGGAAACATCCTCTCCACATCTACCCTACCTAGTCTTTCAACATTCGGTAGGTTTAAATGGTACCCCCCTCCCCCCGCATTCTCCTAAATTCCAGTGAGTACAAGCCCAAAGATGCCAAACACTCCTCATATGTTAACTCCTTTGTTCCCAGAATCATCCTTGTGAACCTCCTCTGAGCCTTTTCCAGTGACAACACATCCTTTCTGACCATTTATGAAACCATTATTCAGAATACTGATCAAATATAGGGATTCAGTTAAATGGGATTTAATTCAAAGTGAATTCTTCAAATGTTTTGGAAAAGAATAATACCTCTTTTAAAATAATCAGGAAATGCCAACACTTCACAGATAATGAAATATACTTAACATATAACAAACCTTGATATAAAAAGATCTAACAAAAACTTTTTGGTTAGCTTTCATTCCCAGAAAGGTTGTTAGCCCCTTTTGGGTGGTTTCTGCTAAGCAAATGTTGGTCCAAATTTTCCTTAGATTATTTTAACCAAAACATTTCTGAACCAATGATATCTGTTCTGTTGTTTGCTCTGTACTCAATGTATTGATCTGAATTTGTCCAAAGAGAAAATAGCATTGTCATGGAAATGCATGCGTTCATTTGGCACAAAGACTTTGACATTCTTGTTGTTATTAATCCAATTCACAAAGGAGTTGTCCAAATTCTGCTCTTAGATGTCAAATTCATCTAAAATACCATCTTGCTGATGCAAGGTTGTGGTCTGATAATTCAAACAACATGGTACCTCAGTCAGTTTTGTGAGGGAATTGGGAAAGTGGGAAGGTAACTCACAGGTAAGCTCATGCACATTATCTCAGATTCCATCCATAACGTTTTAGAGCAACATGTAAACAAATATTTTAAATGATATCATGTAGACTGCTTTATTTTTAAACCCAAAATAGGCAAAAATTATTGCAACACTCTAAATTATGAACTTGTTCTGCTGTCTGTATTCTTTCTCAGGTGGTGAGAAGATGACCTTATCTATCTCTGTCTTGCTTGCTCAGTCTGTTTTCCTGCTGCTAATTTCACAAAGATTACCGGAGACAGCTCTTGCTGTTCCACTGATTGGAAAGTAAGTGATCATAAATTTGTACAACAGACGGTGAGCATTTTCCAAACTAATATCCTGCTTCTGGTATTTACTATGCTAAAGTATGACTCTAGATTCTAAATTTGCACACTGTCGAAAGTAACTATAATCGCTGGTTAAGAGGCACAGCTCTTTCTGAAATGTATACAATTTACTCATTATAAGGATTCCCATGTTTGGACCATCAGAATTAGAACAACAAATTTTGTGTACTATCAATTCATCCAGGGGACTTTGTAGGAAGGTTATCAAACACAAAATGTAACCCTGAGACCCATAAGATAAACTGGGCAGAAAAAGAAAGTTATGGAGGCATTGGGCAGGATTTCTACAGCTTTAGAGTTTAATCATTTTAGTTGAATGATTAAAATTGCAGGTCCATAAGGATGTAAGACTGGAATTGAATGACTACAGATATATGAAAATTAGAAAATGTTACACAAAATACAGATTGTGCAAGGTCTTAAAAATAAGGATTTTTTTTTGGAGAAGAAGTTTTGCTTCACTGTGAGTTAAAATGAATATGGTATGGTTGATAGGAAGTAGAGGGCCATGAAGAAGATGTATGGGAATTCAGATAGAATCTCTTCTAGAGTCAAATATAACACCAAATTGTGGGAAAAGTTCTACTTAATTAGAATACCAAGAAATATAAAAGATGTATTTTTGATTGTATGGAGGGAATTCAGCAAAGGTGGAAGGATGGTAAGGTAGTTAATATGGTGTACATGATACTTGCCTTTATCTTTGAGGCACAAGAGTACAAGCTCTAGCTAGTCAGGCTCAGTTAACACAGATAACAGAGGATAAGGTCTAAACTTGACAACTTTGAAGAACTTGCTTATTCATTTCCACAAATGGGATTTTTTGTGATGTTTTCCCCCCAACATAACATTTGGATGCTTGGTTGCTTTTCACTACAATCTGTCTCTGGGTGATAACACTTGGCTTCAGTTCACCATTACATAGAAGCTTCTATAATATTAGTAAATTTAAAAGTCCAATGTATGTACATACATTCATTTCTACAAATGGCTGAACTTGTTTCCTCTCTCTCTCCCCACTTTTAGTAATTGTTACTTAGCAAACCCGTGTTCCTTTGGTGACATTCATTAAAATACTAATGAGGGTATGGTTATCAAATCAAGTGGGTTTTTTTTAAATCTAATAACTTAACCATCTACCGTAGGTTTAGTTACTTTAATTTATTATACATGCAGCACAGGTCACATGAAAATCTTTCAGAGGAGTTGTGCACTGGAGAAATACACGTTCTTGCAAAAGGACAACATTGTCACCAAATGCTTAGGGGATGCAGCAACACCTACATATCACAATGGTCCTCTATGGCTGTGATGTTAAAGACCCTGCTTTGAAATGATAAAGCTTTGTTTCTCACTGTTTCTCATTGTTTCTCACAGAAAACTAACCAAACTGTATTGTCCAAAGGGTATAGGAGCACCACAATCAGACACTTCTCTCAATAATAGACAAAAATATTACATTTAAGAAGAAAGAGTCAATTATGATCTGAATTTAGCAATGTCTCTTCAATAGTGTTTCTATCATAAATGACTATAAATGATTTGTTGAAAGAGTATTAAGTGATATTGTCCATTTTGTCTTCCAGGTACTTAATGTTCATAATGAGTCTGGTCACTATTGTGGTAGTGAATTGCATCATTGTGTTAAACTTTCACTTCCGAACTCCAAGCACACATGTTCTCTCATCTGGAATTAAATGGGTATGGTAACAACAGTAACATTTGGTTTCTGTATTTGCATGGCAAGGCAAATTACCATTTTTTAAGGAGTAAAAGACCAAATGATGCTTAATGCTTTGATTAAACAGTTTGATTATCTTGCACAATTTGGAAAAGTGAATAAATAAGGTAACTGAAACATTGAAATGTTATTCAAACTAAACCATAGTCCTTCATAATGCTGTGGGTGAAATTAGAAATGTGGAGAGAAAATTAAAAACATTCATCCTTATAGTTAATTTTACGTTGATCTTCCAGCTCTTTTTGGAAAAACTCCCACGGATCCTCCACATGTCACGTGCTACCAAAGATGAGCCATCAGCTTGGCAGAACAACTTGATGCTGCGTCGCAGCAGTTCTATTGGATACATTTCCAAAGCACAAGAATATTTTAACATCAAATCTAGAAGTGAACTTATGTTTGAAAAACAATCTGAACGCCATGGATTGACACCACGAGCGACTCCAACAATTGGTGAGTATCTTTTAATTTCTCTAGCCTAATTTCTACATCTTGCTCTCAATAGTTTCCTCATGTTACTAGTTCAGGGATTGGTGCTGCTGAATCTTGTGGCATGCAATATAGTGATGCAGAACTCCTTTTATGTTGCCTTTCCTAACATCAAACATCAATGTAAATGTAAAAGCCTACTAGTCTTTGTCACCTGCTATCTTTATTGAGCTGTTAGAGGAAGTGCATAAAACTGGACCAAGGGTGGTGCAACAAACAGAGATGCTGCTTCACAGCACTTGCAACCTGGATTCAATCTCACCATCCATACAACCATATAACAATTACAGCACGGAAACAGGCCATCTCCACCCTTCTAGTCCGTGCCGAATGCTTACTCACTGTTTATATTTATTTTACCATACTTATTTTATAAATACTGTATCCAGTGATACAGTATTTGCCTGAACATTGCCTGGAGATCATGGGGCCTCAGACTCCCTTCCATATCTCAAGGATGTATGGATTGGTGAATTTATTGGCCATTCCAAATGGTAACTACTGTGTAGAGGAGTGATAGAATCAGGTGGGGGTTGATAGGAATAAGTGTAGAAGAGGT
The DNA here is from genome assembly GCF_030144855.1 of Hypanus sabinus. Lineage (NCBI taxonomy): Eukaryota > Metazoa > Chordata > Chondrichthyes > Myliobatiformes > Dasyatidae > Hypanus > Hypanus sabinus. The sequence continues at coordinate 40,047,759 of NC_082707.1, forward strand.
TAAAGGGAAAAATAAGTAGAGAGAATGGGATTTATCTGTGAGCCAGCATGGATTTGATGGGATGATATGGCCTTTTCCTTTGTCATTAGGAAATATAAAAGATGATCTGAATGGAAATGAGCAAAATTTGTCTGAAACTAATCAAGGGTAACAAAAACTTAATACCTTCACTTACTTTCAATCTTAGGAAGCTCAATTTCAGAAGACTGCTCTTTATTCTGAATTAAATGGTTTTAAATAATTAAAATAGACTTATTTTCAAGATCACGAACAGAAATAGTAGATTAAGAAATGCTAATGAGAATGATGCATGACTGTCTTTATTTTATAATCCAGTTTTTCAAGCCTAAGTTTTAGTTATTTAAAAAAGTTAAGTTGAACTTGGCTCCAAAGTTCTCCAAATTAGAATTTCTCTTTCCTGAATTTAAATATCAGGACAAAGTGGAGAAACTGAATCCAAGCTTCTTGCATGCTTTGTCTCAAGTTTCTGAATACAAGCACAGACTTTATTCAGAAATGTCGTGCAACAAATGAAAATTCTGGTGTTTTAAAGCAGGTTTTAGGAGCAGTGGGAATGATAACGTGGATATTTCAGACCAGCTTCATGCAGAAATCAAATCGGGCATCGATGGGACAAATTGCATCGTGAAACACATAAAAGATCAAAATGCCTATGATGAGGTAGGTTCAGTCAACAAGGAGACACTGCATTATTAAAATTGATTTGATTTTCACTGGCACTTTATCACCTAGAATATTTATTTGATCAGTAGATGGGAAACAGTGGGCATTAAACTGTAAAGCTTCAGGCATAGACAAAAATAGTTGGTAAGGGAGCAAAATGGTAACTAGTAGTAATTTAGGGTTTTGAGGTCGGTAAGAGAACTGTTCCTTAGTGTAAAGAAATGGGGAATAGGGCAAAGTGATTTAGCCTTAGAGATTTATTCTTGAATTATAAAGTGAATAATTCTTGGCACAGTAGTGCAACACTATTACAACACCAGGGACCCAGGTTCAATTCCTGCAGCTGTTTGTAAGGAGTTTGTAAGTTCTTCCCATGACCATGTGTGTTTCCTCCACATGGTTTAGCTTCCTCCCACATCCCAAAGATGTATGGATTAGAAGGTTAATTGGTCACAAGGGTGAAATTGGACACAACTTGCTCATTGGGCCAGAAGGGTCTGATCTCTAAATAGAATAATATTTTTAAAATTCCATGAGATAGTAAGATTATGTCTCATGGACCAAATGATCTCTCGTACTGTAATGATGCTGCACTTGAGGAACTAAGAGCCGTAATCAACAGAAAGGAAGCAACGTACCATGGTGCCTGTTACATAATGGCAAGAAACTTTAATCCGACTAGCTTGGTGAAGTTCTGCCAATCTACTATCGACACATCACCTGCAATGCCGGTGGAGTTAACACACTCAACAACTGCCATACATCCATCAAGAAAGCCTACCACTCCTACCCTCACCTGCACTTTAGTAAACTCAACCACCTAGATGTGCCTATTTTGCCTACAAACAGACAGGCTGATGAGGGCAGCTCCATTGAAAGGTCTACAAAGAGCTAGACGGCAGAAAAAGAAGAGAAAATTGGGATTGCTTTAAATTGGTGATTTGGATGACATTCAAGGATTCATCAGTGGTCATAAATGAATATGCCATAGTCATCAACAACTGCATAAGAACATAAGTGCACAACTCCAATGCCGTCTTCAGATTCGCCAATGACACTATTGTTGTTGGACAAATTACAAGTGGCAATGAGTCAACTTACTGAAGTGAGATATTATCACCTGGTTGAGTGATGTGGCAAAAATAACAAAAGAGTTTGATTGTTGACTTCAGGAAGGGGAAGGAGGGTGAACATGCAACAGACTATACTGGGGCACTGGTAGTGGAGAGAGTTAGCAGCTTTAAATTGCTGGGTGTTAACATATCAGACAACCTGCTCAGGGCCCAGCACACAGAGGCAAGCATAAGGAAAGTTTGCTAGCGCCTTTACTTAGGAGGTTAAGAAGGCTCAGCTTTTCATCAAACACCCTAACAAACTTTACAGATGCACTGTTGAAATTATTCTGACCAATTGCATCGTGGTCTGGTACAGCATCTTGAATGCTCAGGAACATAACAGGCAGACGGAGCAAAGAGTTAAATTATACCACAGAGGCAATATTCAAAAGGACTGAAGGTGCTGTATTTAAATGCACATAGCATTTGGAATAAGGTTAATGAACTCGTGGTGCAATTAGAGATTGATCAGTATGACGTTGTGGGCAACACTGAGTCATGGCTGAAAGAAAGCCATGGTTGGGAACTTAACATCAAAGAATATATATTGTATCGACAAGCCAGGCAGGAAGACATAGATGGTGGTGTGCCTCAGTTGGTAAGAGATAGAATTACATCTTCAGAAAGAAGTGACATATGGTCAGAGAATGTTGAATCTTTGTGGGTGGAGTTAAGAACTGCAAGGGTAAGAAAAAATATTATGGGAATCATATATAGGCCTCCAAATAGTACCCAAGATATGAGGTTAAAATTGCAAAGGGAAATGGAAGAGGCATGTAATGATGGTAATGACACAATTGTAATGGGGACTTCAATATGCAAGGGGATTGGGAAAATCAGGTTGGTGTTGGATCATAAGAGAGGGAATTTGTTGAATGCCTACAAGATGTTTTTTTAGAGCAGCTTGTGCTTCAGCCAAGTTGGGGGAAAGCCATCTTAGATTGGGTGTTGTGTAATATTCCAGATCTTACTAGGGAGCTTAATGTAAAAGAGCCCTTAGAAGGCAATAACCAAAACATGATTGAATTCATACTGCAATTTGAGAGGGAGAAAGATAAGTCACATGTATAAGTATTGCAATGGAATAAAGGGAATTACAGAGGCATGAGAGAGGAGCTTGCCCAGATGAATTGGAGGAGGATACTGGTGGGAATGACAGCAGAGCAGAGATGGCTGAAGTTTCTGGGAATAGTTCACAAGGTGCAGGATAGATATGTATCCAGAACTAGAACGCATTGTCTTAAAATTGAGAGGAGACATTTTAGAGCAGAAGTAAGGAGGAATTTTTTTTTAGCCTGAGAGTAGTGTATCTGTGGAATGCTCTGCCACAGACTGCGGTGGAGGCCAAGTCCATAGGTATATTTAAGGTGAAAGTTGATCGTTTCCTGATCTGTCAGGGCCTCAAAGCATACAGCAAGAAAGGTGTATAGGGTTGAGTGGATTCAGGGATCAGCCTTCATGGAATGGTGGAGCAGATTTGATGGGCTGAATGGCCTAATTCCATTCCTATGTCTTATGGTCTAAGCTGCAAAGATTGGTAGACTCTGCTCAATAAATCATGAACACATCCCTCCACTCCATAAGACCAGAAGGAAAAAATTTCTTTGAAATCTGCATCAATCGTATATCACCAAGATTTTTGCTTTCCACTGGCTGGCTCTTTGAGCATTCAGAGATTCCATTATCCTGTGCTTAATGAATGTCAATGGCACAGCACCAATATTTCAGCATTTCCCTCCCTATGTATCTCAATATCTTTGACTTCATTTTCCTCAAAGATATTCCATGACATTTACCCCTTTGAACAAGTTTTTTTTATCACCTCTATTATTTACAGGTAGCTGTTTCTTTAGCCGATTGTTAGTTTTGTCTGATGTGCTTCCATGAAGCATTCTGGAATATTATCAGATTGCTGTTGTCAGCTACAGTAGATTTTTAAGAAAATTCAGTCAGCTGAAAACCCATATGTTAAGTATCATCATATGGATGTAGAGAATCCTGATTTTCCAATATTCCTGTACATAATAATTTCATTAAATTATTTAAAATATCATGAAATTATTCCTGTGTTGGGCTGTTTGAAAATTTGCTTCTATTATATGTTACATAAAACACCACAATTGGAAATGTGTGCCAGAAAAAAATGTTAAATTGCATACTTACTTTATCTTTGCATTCTCAAAGCATACCTTAAATTAATATTACAATTTGACTCACTGCTATAACACAGACAGAACAAAGAGAATTTCATATGAAATTATTTAAAAGAATAAATTACTTTTTTCCCCTTTCCATTTCAGGAAGTTGAGAGCTGGAATCTAGTGGCCCAGACTATTGACAGACTGTGCATGCTCATCGTAACTCCAGTAATGATCTTTGGAACTATCTTCATTTTTGTGATGGGAAACCTCAACCATCCCCCACCATTGCCATTTGAAGGCGATCCCTTTGAATATTCACCAGATCGTCCACGATGTATGTAACTGAAGAAACTGCAAAGTACAGGGAGAATTATTGGAGAGACTGCTCTCTCTCTCGCGCACACACACATGCATGCACACTCACAAAAACAGCACAAAGAAACACATCACAAGAGAAAACTAAAAATATAGCACAAACATGTAATAATTAGAGAAATGTAGAAGTACTGCTGCAATCAATTTTTCGATTTTAGATTAGCTAACCCACTGATAATCTTGAATATGAATCTCTACAATGGCAGCAAAATAACGGCTTGAGTTGCAACTCACTTCCAGAACAGACAGGGTTGTCATGTAGGAAACATATGAGCTTTGTTTTCAAAAAAATTAATTCTTAATCTATATGAACCTGTATTAAATTCACAAGACCACCTGAGCATTTTTATAACCTGTTGTAATTACTCTTCAATGACAGTTGACATGGTAACCTAGAAAGTAGATTTCACTGCTTATTGGCAAGCTAAACCATTGCTGTATTTATTTCTGTTACTCATTTCCTGCAAAAAGAAATCATGAAATTGGTCCAAGACATTTGTATTGGCATTGGGTGATTTAAACCCTGAACCTCTGCTAAACTAGGACTTGTGCCTTTCAGATGCACAATTCACACTAAGAAAGATGTCAGCCATTAAAAGTACATTTTCTCTAGATCTGGGCAAGATGTAAGCAATTGCTGACTCCTCCAAGTGTGGCAATCTCCACTCAATTCAGCAGTGCAAACATAAATTACAGGGTTATAGAGTCATAGACTGTGACAGCACAGGAACAGGCTGCACTGGCTCATCTAATCCATGCCAAACTTATTCTGACTAATCCTATTAATCTACACTTGGACCATAACTCCCATGTCCTACCCATCCATGTATTCTTCCAAATTTCCTTTTAATGTTGCAATCAAATACACTTCCATTAATAGCTTGTTCCACACTCTGACCACCCCAAGTAAAGAAATTCCCCTTTGTTCTCCTTAAATAATTCACATTTCACCCTTAACCCCTGATCTCTAGTTCTAGTCTCACATAACCTCAGTGGATCTAGCTTGCTTATATCTACCCTATCTATACCCCTGATAATTTTGTATATCAAATCTCCCAATTCTCCAGCATTCCAGGGAATAATGTCCTAACCTGTTCAGCCTTTCCCTATAATTCAGATCCTCAATTCTCAGCAACATCTTTGCAAAACGTCTTTGTTTTCTCAACCTTATTGATATCTTTTCTGTAAGTAGATTACCAGAACTACGAACAATATTCTAAATTTGGCTTCACCAAAGTCTTAGACAACTTCAACATAACATCCCAAGTCCTCTTCTCAATACATTGACTTACAGAGACCAATGAGCCAAAAGTTCTCTTCATGACCCTATCTACCTGGGATGCCACTTTCAAAGAATTATGAAAATTTTTCCAGGTGCTTTTGTTCTACCACACTCTTCAGTGCTCTACTATCCACTGTGTAAGTGCTACCCTGGTTTGTATTCCCAAAGTTCAACACCTCACCCTTATCTATATTAAGATCCATCTGCCATTTTTCAGCCTATTTTTTCCAGCAGATCTGGATCCCACTGCAAGCTTTGAGAGCCCTTCTCACTGTCCTTTACACCCCCAATCTTGGTGTCATCTGCATGTCCTCATAAAATAGAAGAGGCTGAACTACTGAAAGAAATGTGACAAGCCATTTCATTATGTGCATCAGATATTCTTACTTTCAGTGCAACTGAATCTGCAAAGCAGAGGGTGATGGATCTAATGCCAAGTCCTCCACCTGATTTCATGTCCACACTATGTTGTGGGTAGGGGGGCACTGGGTTACTTATAACATTATGATTTCATAAATTCCTTATGAGAAGCAATTCTTTCTCATGGTGCTAGTGCTGTCATCTCCTCCAGGCAGATGGGAAAAGCAGATATGAATGCTGAGTAGGGAGGCTATCCCTATTGCAGTCCATTTCCTCCTATTCTTTCTGTTTTGCTTATCTGCAGAGTTCACCTATATATAACAACCATATAACAATTACAGCACGGCCCCTCAAGTTCTTGCCAAATGCTTACTCTCACTTAGTCCCACCTATCTACACTCAGCCCATAACCCTCCATTCCTTTCTTGTCCATATACCTATCCATTTTTTTCAAATGACAGTATCGAACCTGCCTCTACCACTTCTACTGGAAGCTCATTCCACACAGCTACCACTCTCTGAGTAAAGAAGTTCCCCCTCGTGTTACCCCTAAACTTTTGCCCCTTAACTCTCAACTCATTTCCTCTTGTTTGAATCTCCCCTACTCTCAACGGAAAAAGCCTATCCACTCTATCCCCCTTAATAGAGGTATTTTAAATACCTCTATCAAGTCCCCCCTCAACCTTCTACGCTCCAAAGAATAAAGACCTAACTTGATCAACCTTTTTCTGTAACTTAGGTGCTGAAACCCAGGTAACATTCTAGTAAATCTCCTCTGTATTCTCTCTATTTTGTTGACATCTTTCCTATAATTCAGTGACCAGAACTGTACACAATACTCCAAATTTGGCCTCACCAATGCCTTGTACAATTTTAACATTACATCCCAACTCCTATACTCAATGTTTTGATTTATAAACACCAGCATACCAAAAGCTTTCTTCACCACCCTATCCACATGAGATTCCACCTTCAGGGAACTATGCACTATTATTCCTAAATCACTCTGTTCTACTGCATTCTTCAATGCCCTACCATTTACCATGTATGTCTTATTTTGATTAGTCCTATCAAAATGTAGCACCTCACACTTATCAGCATTAAACTCCATCTGCCATCTTTCAGCCCACTCTTCTAACTGGTCTAAATCTCTCCGCAAATTTTGAAAACCTACTTCATTATCCACAACGCCACTTATCTTATTATCATCTGCATACTTACTAATCCAATTTGCCATCCCATCATCCAGATCATTAGTGTATATGACAAACAACACTGGACCCAGTACAGATCCCTGAGGCACACCACTAGTCACCAGCCTCCAACCTGACAAACAGTTATCCACCACTACTCTCTGGCATCTCCCATCCAGCCACTGTTGAATCCATTTTACTATTTCAATATTAATACCTACCGATTGAACCTTCCTAACTAACCTTCCGTGCGGAACCTTGTCAAAGGCCTTACTGAAGTCCATATAGACAACATCCACTGCTTTACCCTCATCAACTTTCTTAGTAACCTCTTCAAAAAGTTCAATAAGATTTGTTAAACATGACCTTCCATGCACAAATCCATGTTGACTGGTCCTAATCAGACCCTGTCTATCCAGATAATTATATATACCATCTCTAAGAGTACTTTCCATTAATTTACCCACCACTGATGTCAAACTTACAGGACGATAATTGCTAGGTTTACTCTGAGAACCCTTTTTAAACAATGGAACCACATGAGTAAAAGGCCAATCCTCTGGCAACATCCCCGTTTCTAATGACATTTGAAATATTTCTGTCAGAGCACCTGCTATTTCTACACCAACTTCCCTCAAGGTCCTAGGGAACATCCTGCCAGGACCCGAAGACTTATCCACTTTTATATTCTTTAAAAGCGCCAGTACTTCTTCTCTGATCATCATAGTTTCCATAACTACCCTACTTGTTTCCCTTACCTTACACAATTCAATATCCTTCTCCTTAGTGAATACCAAAGAAAAGACATTGTTCAAAATCTCCCCCATCTCTTTTGGCTCCACACATAGCTGTCCACTCTGATTCTCTAAGGGACCAATTTTATCCCTCACTATCCTTTTGCTATTAATATAACTGTAGAAACCCTTTGGATGTATTTTCACCTTACTTGCCAAAGCAACCTCATATCTTCTTTTAGCTTTTCTAATTTCTTTCTTAAGATTCTTTTTTACATTCTTTATATTCCTCAACCGCCTCATTTACTCCATGCTGCCTATATTTATTGTAGATCTCTCTCTTTTTCCAAACCAAGTTTCCAATATCCCTTGAAAACCATGGCTCTCTCAAACTTTTAACCTTTCTTTTCAACCTAACAGGAACATAAAGATTCTGTACCCTCAAAATTTCACCTTTAAATGACGTCCATTTCTCTATTATATCTTTCCCATAAAATAAATTGTCCCAATCCACTCTTTCTAAATCCTTTCTCATCTCCTCAAAGTTAGCCTTTCTCCAATCAAAAATCTCAACCCTGGGACCAGTCCTATCCTTCTCCATAATTATATTGAAACTAATAGCATTGTAATCACTGGACCCGAAGTGCTCCCCAACACATACCTCTGTCACCTGACCTATCTCATTCCCTATCAGGAGATCCAACACTGCCCCTTCTCTAGTTGGTACCTCTATGTATTGCTGCAAAAAACTATCCTGCACACATTTTACAATCTCCGAACCATCCAGCCCTTTTACAGAATGGGCTTCCCAGTCTATGTGTGGAAAATTAATATCTCCCACAATCACAACCTTGTGCTTACTACAAATATCTGCTATCTCCTTACAAATTTGCTCCTCCAATTCTCACTCCCCATTAAGTGATCTATAATACACCCCTATAAGTGTTACTACACCTTTCCCATTCCTCAATTCCACCTAAATAATCTCCCTAGATGAGCCCTCTAATCTATCCTGCCAAAGCACCGCTGTAATATTTTCTCTGACAAGCAATGCAACGCCTCCCCCCTCTTGGGCACCCCCCCCCCAATTCTATCACACCTGAAACAACAAAATCTAGGAATATTTAGTTGCCAATCACACCCCTCCTGCAACCATGTTTCACTAATAGCTACAACATCATATTTCCAGGTATCAATCCATGCTCTAAGCTCATCCACCTTTCTTACAATGCTCCTAGCATTAAAATAGATGCATTTAAGAAATTCTCCACCTCTTACTCTCTGTTTATCTCTAACAGTGCAGACAACTTTATTATCTTTTTCTTCCTTCTCCCCTACATCTTTGGTCTGAGCACTCCCCTTCTCTATCACCTGCCTATCCTCCCTCACTCACTCACTGTCTACTAGCTTTTTCTATTTGTGAACTAACCTCCTAGTCTCTTCAATTTGAATCCCACCCCTCAACCATTCTAGTTTAAAGTCTCCCCAGCAGCCTTAGCAAATCTCAGTCACACCTTCCCCAAAAGAGGTCCCAATGATCCAGAAACTTGAATCCCTGCCCCCTGCTCCAATCCCTCAGCCACGCATTTATCCTCCACCTCATTCCATTCCTACTTTCACTGTCACGTGGCACAGGCAGTAATCCCGAGATTACTACCTTTGCGGTCCTTCTTCTCAACTCCCTTCCTAACTCCCAATATTCCCCTTTCAGGACCTCTTCCCTTTTCCTACCTATGTCACTGGTACCTATATGTGCCACGACCTCTGGTTCCTCACCCTCCCACTTCAGGATATCTTGGATGTGATCAGAAACATCCCGGATCCTGGCACCAGGGAGGCAAACTACCATCTGGGTCTCCTGACTGCGTCCACAGAATCACTTATCTGATCCCCTAACTATGTGGGATGTGGGAAGTCCCCTATTACTAGTGTCTTCCTCTTTCTTTCCCTACCCTTCTGAGCTACAGGGCCGGACTCTGTACTGGAGGCATGGCAAAAAGTTGCTTCCCCCTTGTAGGCTGTCCCCCCCAACAGTACTCAAACAGGAGTACTTATTGTCAAGTGGTACAGCCACTAGGGTACTCTCTAGTACCTGACCCTTCCCCTTCCCTCTCCTAACCATGATCCACTTGTCTGCCTCCCGTGGCCCCGGTGTGACCATCTGCCTGTAACTCCTCTCTATCAACTCTTCACTCTCCCTGACCAGAGTCATTGAGCTGCAGCTCCAGTTCCCTAACACAGTCTCTTAGGAGCTGCAGGTTGGTGCACCTGGTGCAGATATGGACATCCGGGAGGCTAGGAGACTCCAGGACCTCCCACATCTGACACTGAGAACAGCAAGCTGCCCTCACACTCATAATTCCCCCTTTCCTCAAATAACAGGAAAAATTGAAAACTAAACCTACCTTGCCTCACCCGTTTCCGCCTAAGGCCGTTGAGCCAAAGCCCTTAAACCCTCACTCTGCTCCTGGCTCACTCCGCTGCCCGCTGTAACAGGCTGTGTTCCTTTTAAATCTTCCGCGCTTCACTGCCCAACGTCACAAGCCTGCGCAGTCCCGCCTCTCTTAACTCTGATGAGAAGAAGAAAATATCAAAATGGCTCCCGCTGCACTCCCGTTCTGATTCTCAGACTTCCTTCTCCAAAAGTCCTTCTTCTCCTTCTTTCTCCTCGTGGCTTTCAGATTCTGAAATCATTTCCTCATGAATGTGGTTTTAGGCTGACCTCTCTGATGCGCAGTGGTGATCGACACATTGGGAGTCGGCAAGAGGCTTGCTTGCCACTGTTTAGAAAGACTGTATGCTGAGAAATTAAAGACATGAATTTGATAGGGAGATCAGTTCAGGCATAAGGGTGTGGCCCAGGATATTTCCCCAGAGGATCTCATTTACCTCACTTTTAGGAGCCTTTGCAAAACTGAGTCAGCAAGTTCAACATTCATCAGACTTCAGATAGGATGCAGTGTTTCTGAAGACTCTGTGACTGCACAATCATTGTTGACAAGCTTATCCTTTGCCTGCGCTCCAAGGATCCCTGACTCACCTCAGACAATCAATCATTTCCAAGAATGAGAATTCCAGTACTAGATAGCTGCCAGTAATGAGTATGCCCGAGGCCAGATAAAGGGTAAGATGTGACTCCTAGTTAGAATTACATAAAGAAACATAGTCACCAGCTTTGCTGAAGTGCTGTGAAACAGAAGTCATCTGACAATGAGAGTATGTGGCATTATATGTACACCTACAAGTCATTAACAAAGGGAGACTATTTGCAAAATTGTCTTTAGTAGTAACTTACAGATTGTGTATACACTTATACCTGGATACACATATTGCTATAAATACAAAAAATATTACTGAGTTAGTTATTTATTTGAATACAAGTACAAAAAAAAAACTCCCTTATGAAAAGGAACACATGCAACATGCAAAACAATGCTCTGCCTTACCCATTGGCAGAACAAGTGAATACTGGAAATCTTAGGTCCTGATAGAACAACAAAATAGCTCACATTGCCCGAAGTACACAAGCATTAAATTTTAAATCTTTACAATGGCAATCATTATGAAAATTATTTAGTTCTTTGTTCATGAGTAACTTCTATTTCATGCTGTATGAAAGTTTGCTTCTCTATTAGATTTCATACCATACTTTGTTAATGGCAGCGGTTCACCAGAAGAAATAATAATCTTTACTTAATTAACATTTATTTAAAGAACTTAAAGCATCCTCAATTTTTAGGCTGTGCCTTTTAGTATTCAACTTCACCTCATCTCAAAATAGCAGCTTGTGTGGTTAAGTTATAATACATCTGGTTGCAGATTATCTAATAAATAGAATTTTGCAAGATTAATCACATTGATATTGAACCAATTGAATTTCAGATATATGCATATTCTGTTGAGGTATTTGAAATTTGTTTTTTGACAAAAAAAAATCAGAGCATTTGCTTAAAACAGAATTTACCTTCATTCTGTAAAATTGCAGCAGGAAGATATTATATCAAGAGAAACTAAAGAGAATTCTCTGCTTAGAATTCAAGCATGTAAAAACAAATTAAAATAATATGCTTTCTTCCCAAGTAAAAAACCTGTGCAAACATTTACATGTTACGAGCTTGACTCATTCTTGGATGATATAACTCCCTCCTGTATGGGAAAAGTAGCAACAACCTTGTAAATCCTTTTGGCACCCTTTCCATTTGATAACATTCATTCATTATGTGTCATTTCATTTGACAAGGTCAGTCATGGTCTTGACCATGATTGTTCTTGGCAAACTTTTCTACAGAAGTGGTTTGCCATTGCCTTCTTCTGGGCAGTGTTATTACAAGACAGGTGACTGCAGTCTTTTCTCTGCAGCAATTCTCTGCCTGATGTCATTGGTTGCATAACCAGGACTCGTGATATGCACCAGATGCTCATATGGCCATCCACCACCTGGTCCCATGACTACATGTGACTCTGAATGAGAGGCTAAGTAGGTGCTATACCTTGCCCAAGGATGGAATACCTTACATCTCCTTTGTTACAGACGTATCTCCACCCTGCATCCACATCGTTCTTATAACAGGGTGACCCAGAACTGTATACAGTTCTCCAAATGTGGCCATACCAACATCTTGCAAAATGATTTTATCAACATCAGTAATATAATGTCTCAGCCTCTGTACTCAATATTCTGACTGAAGAAGACAAGTGTGCCAAGCATCTTCTTCAACAGCCAGACTCACTATGGCAGCACTTTACAAGTATGGGTACCTGCAACCTCACATCACTCTATTCTATAACACACCAAAAGGCCCAACAATTTACTGTGTAACTCCTGCCCTAGTTTGTCTCAAAATGCAGCCTCTCACATTTATCTGATTTATACTCCATCTGCCATTTGCCAGCCAACTGACCCAGTTGATCAAGATCCATTGTAATCCTTGATAACCTTCTTTACCGATTTTAGTGTCATCCACTTAATTACAAATGATGCCACTTACATTCACATCCAAATCATTAATATTAATGGTAAACAAAAGTGGATCCAGCACCAATCCTCACAGTAAACCACTAATCACAAGCCTCCAGTCAGGAAAAAAAGCCCTCTACCACCACCCTCTGTCATCTACCATTGCACCAATTTTGTGTCCATTTGGCTAGCTCACCCTGGATCCCATGTGTTCTAACCTTTCAGACCAACACACCATGTGGTACCTTGTCAGAAGCTTTGGTGAAGTTCACATGGATGAATTCACAGAAAATGATAAAGAAGCAGTGGTTGGGAGCGTGGAGGTATGGGTTAGTGGTTGGAGGTGTTGTTCAGCTTTACTCTTGGGAAATGTAACTGTTTTTGAGTCTGTTAGTCCAGGCATAGATGCTATGAAGCCTCACCCCTGATGGGAGTGGGACAATCAGTCCTGGAACAGGGTGGGTAAGATTCTTCCTGATGTTACTAGCCTTTTTTCAGGCATCTTTCTGTATACATGAAACAGCATTCTGACATGTGCACTGGTTTTCTAGATGTGTCAGGGCCAGGTGCATGACAGATGCAATGGCATCTGTTGTAGAGTGATTCCATTGGACATTCACTAATACACTTAACAATGTGTCAGGAATGGAGTTTTTAATGTGTGCTGTTATTAGCCATTCAAAGTACTTCATGATGGTTGACATCAGTGCCACCGGGCAAAGGTCGTTTAATTCTGAAGGTGGAGAATTCTTTAGTACCTTCTAGCATTGTGAAACTGAACTGAATCTTCTGGAAAATTTTAAACGACCCAGATTTATTCTAATATATTCAGAATTGTCCTGCATTTCCCACAGTCCTAGTTAGTGTTACTCTGATTACTAGGAAGCATATTGCTTTTTGCCTGATTGAATCTTTCATTATAAAAATAAAATAGAGTGTGTTATAGAAACTCCTGCAAACTGATAAAGAGTGTGAGAGAGTTAGTAAATATAGAACATAAAACAATACAGCACAGTACAGGCCATTCAACCCACAATGTTGTGCTGACCCTTAAACCCTGCCTCCCATATAACCCTCCACCTTAAATCCCTCCATATACCTGTCTAGTAGTCTTGTATATTTCACTAGTGTATCTGCCTCCACCACTGACTCAGGCAGTGCATTCCACACACCAACCACTCTCTGAGTAAAAAAAACCTTCCTCTAATATCCCCCTTGAACTCTCCTCCCCTTACCTTAAAGTCATGTCCTCTTGTATTGAGCAGTGATGCCCCGGGGAAGAGGCACTGGCTGTCCACTCTATCTATTCCTCTTAATATCTTGTATACCTCTATCATGTCTCCTCTCATCCTCCTCCTCTTCAGAGAGTAAAGCCCTAGCTCCCTTAAAGTAATGGTATTCCTGCATTCTCCTTTTTTTTAAACAATTGAGAAAAACCAAGCAGAAAAGTCTGCAGTAATTACACAATTTGTGCCTTTAAGACTCTTAAAAAGGGAGAAGCACATTGAAAATGTGTTAGGACTACCAAAAGGAAAGACAAATAAAGAATACGAGGTATCATTGAATAATATAGTTCTTTCAAATACTCCAAGGCAGCACTCAGACCCTATCGGGACACATTCAGAAGAAGAGAAGGGTTGGTGAAAGCAGGATGTGAAAGAGCAGTGGGTAGGAATTTCTTCCTACAACACATCTCTCCCCAGAGACATGGGGACAAAGGAATATACATGAATCCCCTGCACTGCCATTACTTCACTAAGTCTACCAGCTCTGTATAACAGCAAATGTTACAAACCAAGCGAATGAAACATGCCTCACTTTTCACCTGTAGATTAGATTAGTTACTGTATTGAGTTTAAACGGTTGCAATCTATGTAGAATAGTTAATTGACAGAAGCAGCAGACATTGATTTTAGAAATAACCTATTTTGTATATTACAGTCCATTCTACATCTACATTATTAAAGTTAAAAGTTCAAAGTAAATTTATTATCAAAATACATATATTTGTTGCATACACAGTAAATCCAATAACCATAACAGAATCAATGAACGACCACACCCAACAGGGCAAATAACCAGTGTGCAAAAGATAACAAACTGTGCAAATACAAGGAATAATAATAACAACAATAATAATAAATATATAAGCAACAAATACCAAGGACATGAGGTGAAGAGTCCTTGAAAGTGAGTTCACAAGCTGTGGGAACAGTTCAATGATGGGGCAAGTTAAGTTGAGTGAACTTATCTCCTCTGGTTCAAGAGCCTCATGGTTGAGAGGTAATAACTGTTCCTGAACCTGGTGGTGAGCCCGTAGGCTCCTGTACCTTCTTCCTGATAGCAGCAGTGAGAAGAGAACATGACCTGGGTGGTGGCATCCCTGATGATGAATGCTGCTTTCCTGCAACAGTACTCCGTGCTGATGTGCTCAATGGTGGGGAGGGGTTTACCCGTAACAGACTGGGTCACATCCACTACTTTTTGTAGGATTTTCTGCATTGGTGCTTCTAAACCAGTCTGTGATGCAGAGAGTCAATGCACTCTACACCACACATATATAGACATTTGTCAAAGTTTTAGATGTTACACTGAACCTTTACAGACTTCTAAGGAAGTAAAGGCGCTGCCATGCTTTATTCTTAATTGCATTTGTGTGCTGGGCCCAGGTATACTATGCATCTTTAATATAATGTGTATAGAAGAAAATCACATGCCAAATGGTAGTATGATTAGAAAAGCTGGCAGAACACACAAAGGGGGAATAAGCCAATTTTTTTTTTTTTTGGTTATGTAGAGAAAAAAGGAGATTTCAGATTTTGAGGGAGGTAATAAAATAATGGAACTCTCAAGACTAGAGTCATAGGATTATATGGCACAGAAACTGGCCCATCAGCTCAATTTCTCCATGCCAACCAAGTCGCCTTCCTAAGATAGTTCCTTGCCTAAAATGGCCCATATCCCTCTAAACGTTTCCTATCTATGTTCTTGTCTAAATGTCTTTTAAATGTTGTATCCATCTCTCCCCTTACTTCTTGCAGCTTGTTCCATATACCCTACACCCTCTGTATGAGAAAGGTAAGAGAACAAAATTTCTTGCTAGCACAGAAAGCCCCACAATCAAAGATCCAATAAACACCAGATATTCTCTCTTCTTGCCCCTCCAAATGTGGAGATACAAAAGCCTGAAAACACATACCACCAGGCTCAAGGGCAGCTTCTGTCCCACTGTTATTAGCTTATTGAGTAGTGCATAGTACAAAAAGATAGACTCTTGACCTCACAATCTACCTTGCTGTAGCATTGTACCTTATTGTCCAGTTGCACTGCACTTTCGCTGTTACTGTAATACTTTATTCTGTATCCTGTTATTATTTTCTTTAGCACTTCCTCAGTGCACTGTTTGTAATGAAGTAATCTGTATGGATGACATACAAATCAAGACTTTTCACTTAATCTTGGTACATGTGAAATTAGTAAACCTATTTACAGATTTTCACATTACCATCAAATACGACATTCAGATTTAATCACATCTATTTTGATTTCTTTGCTATATATCTCTTCCTTTCCTTTTGTCAGTCTTCCAAGTTCTCCTCTTCTCATTATGTAGGGACAGGGGACAAAATCAGTATCAATTTTTTTTGGACAACAAATCCAGAGTCATGGATCCATAATGCAAAGAACACATTCAAAGACCATTATGTGAACATTTGAATTTGATTTAAAGAAACTGAAATCATAAAGATGGAAGCAGTTAAAAAGATCATAATATTTATTATTGCAATCCATGCTCCCACTCAACCCCACCTCTTTCCAATTTGTCATGATATTTTAGGAAAGGGATCTGTAGACATTACCCGTCGTTGTCTCCAGTTCCACACCAACCAAATACCCTCATAAATGCTCTCTGAGGTAATTTATTCTCAGTGTTATTTGGTAACAGCTTTTCATGGAATTGTTCCTATTTATGACTTACATGTGATCCTGGGAGGATGGACACAATAATATCTCAACAAGGTGAATGCTAATATGTGACTTCAAAAGGTTACATCGTTAATACCTACAGATGGAATGGATTTTCTTGAGGTGAGCATACATGTCAGAATGGGTGCTTAGACATCACAGGGTCACATAGTGGTGCAGCAGCTTAAGCTGAATTAAGTTGAATCTTGACTTTGTATGGATTCTGTGAACTTTGTACATTTGCCGTGTAAGTGCATGAATTTCCTGGGTGCTCTGGTTCCCACACATATCCCAAGCCAGGTGCTGACTGGTTATCGCTGTTTGGCTATTGTATATTCTGAGTGGCTGGAAGGGAAATAACAGATGGGCATAGGAAGGAGTGGGACTGATGTGAATGTTCTGAGAGCTGGGAGAGGCTTAATGGGCTCTATCTGTACTGTAAGAAAATATGAATATAATAAGAATCCCCAAAAACACTCAAGATAGATTAACAATTAGCTTGCTGTCTTCGTAAACTACAGTAGACCATAAGCCCTAAGACATAGGAGCAGAATTGGGTCATTCAGCCCACTGAATCTGCTCCATCATTCTATCATTGCTGATTTATTATCCCTCTCAATTCCATAATCCTGTCTAATCAAGAGCCTATCAACCTCTACTTTAAATATATTCAATGACTTGACCTCCACATCCATCCATGGCAATGAATTCCACAGATTCACCACCCTCTGCCTAACTGTGCCCTCTGGTCCTAGACTCACATTATAGGAAACATCCTCTCCACATCCACTCTATCTAAGCCTTTCAATATTCAATGGGTTTCAATGAGATTCCCTCTTATTCTTCTAAACTCCTGTGAGTACAGGCTCAGAGTCATTCAAGGCTCCTCATACATTAACCCTTTCATTCCTGGAATCATTCTCATAAATCTCCTCTGGACCCTCTCCAATGCCAACAACTTTCTTCTTAGATTAAGGGCACAAGCTGCTCACAATACTCCAAGTGTTGTCTGACCAATGCCTGACAAAGCCTCAGCATCACATCCTTGCTCTCAAATTGTAGTTCTCTCGAAAAGAATGCTGACATTGCATTTGCCTTCCTTACCACTGACTCAATCCTTAAACTTGAGGGAATCCTGTACAAGGACTCACAAGTTCATTTGCACCTCTGATTTTTGAATTTTCTCCCCGTTTAGAAAATATTCTATGCCTTTATTCTTTCTTGCAAAGTGCATTGCCATATACTTCCCTACACTATATTCCATCTAAGAGCTATTTGCCCATTCTCCCAATCTGTCCACGTTATTCTGCAGACTCCCGTTTCACAACACAACCTGCTCTTCCACTTATCTTTGTATCACCTGCAAACTTAGCCACAAAGCCATCAATTCCATCATCCAAATTGTTTACAATTTCTTAACTCTACCCATAAGGATTCTACACCTTCTGATCCTATGTCACCTCTTTCAAAGGATTTGATTTCAATTTTTACAAACAAAGCCGACCCACCCCCTCTGCCTACACTTTCAATGCAATGTGTATCCTTGGACGTTAAGTTCCCAACTATGATCTTCTTTCAACATGACTCCACGATGGCCACATCATACCTACCATTCATGATGTGCTACAAGATCATCTGTCACATTCCATATATTGTGTGTATTCAATATAACACCCTCAGTCCTGTATTCATCCCCCTTTTCAATTTTGCCCCATGTTACACTTCAACTCATCCCAGTGACTGTAATTTTGCGCAATCATCTATCTTTTCTCACAGTCTCATTGTACAATGCAGTTACTTGTATACTAACTGTCCCGTCCCTAGCCCTTTCACTCTAGTCTCCACCCCCTGCTGAATTAGCTTAAATTCTCCACAATAGATCTAACAAACCTGCCCAGAAGGATATTGCGTTCAGGTTTAACTAGTTTATTTTGTACAAGTCATATCTTCCCCAGAAGAGATCCCATTGATTCAGAAATCTGAAACTCTGCCCCCTGCACCAGTTCCTCAGCCACTCATTCATGTGTACTAGCATCCTATTCCTGCCCTAACACATGGTACTGGGAGTAATCTAGAAATTAGTTCCTTGGAGATCCTGCTCTTCAGCCTCTTCCCTAACCCTCTATATTCATTGCATAGGGCCTCTTGCCCCTTTCTACCTCTATCATTGGTGTTAATGTGCACTACAACCTCTGGCTGCTCACCCTCCCTCTTGAGAATCGTCTGCAGCCACTCTGAAACATGGTGGATACCAGGACCTGGGAGGTAACACACCATCCTGGCATCTCTTTTGAAGCCACAGGATCTCCTGTCCATCCCCCTAACTGTTGAGTCTCCTATCAAGGGGAAGTAAAGGGACACCAGTCCTCATTGAGGGATCAGAATTAGAAAGTGTGAGCAGTTTCGAGTCCATGGGTGTCAAAACCTCTGAAGATATTGATGCAATTACAAAGATAGTATAACAGAAGCTATAGTTCATTAGGAGTTTGAGAAGAATTGGCATGTTACCAAAAACACTCACAAATTTCTACAGATGCATCGTGGAGAGCATTCTTACTGATTGTATCACCATCTTTGGAGGAGCCACTGCACAGGATCAGAAAATGTTGCAGAAAGTAGAAAAGTCAGTCAGCTCCATCATGGGCACTAGCTCCACAGCATCTAGAACATCTCACAAAGGCCACACTTCAAAAAAGCAACATCCTTCATTAAGGACCCCCATCACCCAGAACATGCCCTCTTCTCTTTGCTACCATCAAGGAGTTGGTACAGGAGCCTGAGGACATACACTCAACATTTCAGAAACAGCTTCTTCCCTCCACCATCATATTTCCCCTCACCATTATAGTTAACCCATAAACACTACCTCAATATTTTCCCTCTCTTTTTGCACTACTTATTTAACTTTCTTTTTTTATATGTACTTCCTATTGTAATTTATAGTTTTTATAATGTATTGCAGCACTGTACTGCTGCCACAAAACAAATTTCACAATAAGTGCCAGTGATAATCAACCTGATTCTGATCACTAATGCTCTACTTGATTTTGCATAGAAACATAGAAAACCTACAACACAATACAAGCCCACAAAGCTGCGCTCACCATGTCCCTACCTTTACCCATAGCCCGCTATTTTCCTAAGCTCCATGTAGCCATTCAGGAGTCTCTTAAAAGACCCTATCGTTTTTGCCTCCACCACCACTGCCGGCAGTTCATTCCACGCACTCACCACTCTCTGCGTAAAAAACATACCCCTGACATCTTCTCTGTACCTACTTCCAAGCACCTTAAAACTATGCCCTCATGTGCTAGCCATTTCAGCCCTGGGGAAAAGCCTCTGACTATCCACAGGATCAATGCCTCTCATTATCTTGTATACCTCTTTCAGGTCACCTCTCATCCTCTGCCACTCCAAGGAGAAAAGGTCGAGTTCACACAACCTATTCTCATAATGCATGCTCCCCAATCTAGGTATCATCCTTGTAAATCTCCTCTGCACCCTTCTATGGTTTCCATGTCCTTCCTGTAGTGAGGTGACCAGAACTGAGCACAGTACTCCAAGTGGGGTCTGACCAGGGTCCTATATAGCTGTAACATTACCTCTCGGCTCTTAAACTCAATCCTACGATTGATGAAGGCCAATGCACCTTTGCCTTCTTAACCACAGAGTCAACCTGCACAGCAGCTTTGAGTGTCTTATGGACTCAGACCCCAAGAGACTTCTGATCCTCCATACTGCCAAGAGTCTTACCATTAATGCTATATTCTGCCATCATATTTGACCTACCAAAATAAACCACCTCACACTTATCTGGTTTGAACTCCACCTGCTACTTCTCAGCCCAGTTTCGTATCCTATCAATGTCCCACTGTTACCTCTGACTGCCCTCCACACTACCAACAGCACCCCCAATCTTTGTGTCATCAGCAAATTAACTAACCCACCACTACACTTCCTCATCCAGATCATTTATAAAAATCACAAAGAGTAGGAGTCCCAGAACAGATCCCTGTGGCACACTGGTCACCGGCCTCCATGCAGAATATGACCTGTCTACAACAAACTTGCCTTCTATGGGCAAGCCAGTTCTGGATCCACAAAGCAATGTCACCTTGGATCACATGGCTCCTTAATTTTTCAATAAGCCTTGCATGGGGTACCTTATCAAATGCCTTGCTAAAATCCATATACACTACATCAACTGATCTACCTTCATCAATGTGTTTAGTCCCATCCTCAAAAAATTCAATCAGGCTCGTAAGGCATGACCTGCCCTTGACAAAGCCATGCTAACTATTCCTAATCATATTATGCCTCGCCAAATGTTCATAAATCTTGCCTCTCAGCATCTTCTCCAACAGCTTACCAACCACTGAAGTAAGACTCACTGGCCTACGATTTCCTGGGCTATCCCTACTCCCTTTCTTGAATAAGGGAACAATGTCCGCAACCCTTCAATCCTCCAGAATCTCTCCCGTCCTCATTGATGATGCAAAGATCATTGCCAGAGGCTCAGCGATCTCCTCCCTCGCTTCCCACAGTAGCCTGGGGTACATCCCGTCTGGTACCGATGACTTATACAACTTGATGCTTTCCAAAAGCTCCAGCACATCCTCTTCCTTAATATCTGTATGCTCAAGCTTTTCAGTCCTCTGCAAGTCACCCTTACAATTGCCAAGATCCTTTTCCGTAGTGAATACTGAAGCAAAGTATTCTGCTATTTCCTCTGGTTCCATACACACTTTACCACTGTCACACTTGATTGGTCCTATTCTCTCACGTCTTATCCTCTTGCTCTTCACATACTTGTAGAATCCCTTGGGGTTTTCCTTAATCCCGTCCACCAAGGCCTTCTCATGGCCCATTCTGTCTCTCCTGATTTCATTCATAAGCTCCTTCCTGGTAGACTTATAATCTTCTAGGTTCCTATCATTACCTAGTTTTTTTGAATCTTTCATAAGCTCTTCTTTTCCTCTTGACCAGATTTACAGCAGCCTTTGTGCACCATGGATCTTGTACCCTACCAACCTTTCCCTGTCTCATTGGAACATAGTTACTCAGAACCCCACGCAGATATCCCCTGAACATTTGCTACATTTCTTCTGTACGTTTCCCTGAGAACACCTGTTTCCAATTTATGCTTCCAAGTTCCTGCCTGATAGCCTCATATTTCCCCTTACTCCAATTAAACGTTTCCCTAACTTGTCTGTTCCTATCCCTCTCCAATGCTATGGTAAAGGAGATGTAATTGTGATCACTTTCTCCAAAATGCTCTCCCACTGAGAGACCTGACATCTGATCAGGTTCATTTCCCAATACCAGATCAAGTACAGCCTCTCTTCTTGTAGGCTTATCTATATATTGTGTCAAGAAACCTTCCTGAACATTTCTAACAAACTCTACCCCATCTAAACCCATCACTCTAGGGAGATGCCAATCTATATTTGGGAAATTAGAATCGCCCACCACAATGACTCTGTTAACATTACTCCTTTCCAGAATCTGACTCCCTATCTGCTCCTTGATGTCCCCGTTACTATTGGGTGGTCTATAAAAAACACCCAGTTGAGTTATTGACCCCCTCCTATTCCTAACTTCCACCCACAGAGACTTCACACACAACTCCTCCATGACTTCCTTCTTTTCTGCAGCCGTGACACCTCTGAGCAACAGTGCCACGCCCCCACTCCTTTTGCCTCCCTCCCTGTCCTTTCTGAAACATCTAAAGCCTGGCACTTGAAGTAGCCATTCCTGCCCCTGCACCATCCAAGTCTCTGTAATGGCCACAACATCATAGCTCCAAGTGCTGATCCACGCTCATCTGCATCATTCAAAATACTCCTCGCAGTAAAATATACACATCTCAAACCATCAGTCTGAGCACGTCCCTTCTCTATTATCTGCCTATCTTCCCTTTCACACTGTCTCCAAGCTTTCTCTATTTGTGAAACAACCTCCTTTTCCTCCATCACTTCAGTTCAATTGTCACCCCCCAGCAATTCTAGTTTAAACTCTCCCCAATAGCCTTAGCAAACTTTCCTGCCAGGATATTGATCCCCCTGGGATTCAAGTGCAACTCATCCTTTTTGTACAGGTCACAACTGCCCTAGAAGAGGTCCCAATGATCCAGAAATCTGAATCCCTGCCCCCTGCTTTAACCCCTCAGCCACACATTTATCCTTCACCTCATTCTATTCCTATACTCACTGTCATGTGGCACAAGCAGTAATCCTGAAATTACTACCTTTGAGGTCCTGCTTCTCAACTTCTTTCCTAACTCCCTGTATGTAGTCTGTTTTCAGGACCTCCTCCCTTTTCCTAACTATCTCACTGGTACCAATATGTACCATGACCTTTGGCTATTCTCCTTCCCACTTCAAGATATTGTTGACGCAATCAGAAACATCCCAGACCCTGGCACCTGGGAGAAGCTACCATCCACGTTTCTTTCCTGTGTCCACAGAATCACCTATCTGACCCTTTAACTATAGTCCCCCATCACTGCTTCCATCCTCTTCCTTTACCTACCCTTCTGAGCCACAGGGCCAGACTCTGTGCCAGAGGCGCGACCACTGTTGCTTCCCCCAGGTAGGCTGTCCCCCCACCCCCAACAGTACTCAAGCAGGAATATTTATCGTTAAGGGGGACAGCCACTGGGACTCTCTAGCACCTACTTCTTGCCCTTCCCTCTCCTGATTGTTACCCACTTCTATGGTCCTGGGGTGACTACCTGCTTATAGCTCCTCTCTATCACCTCCTTACTCTCCCTGACCAGAAGGTAGTCATTGAGCTGCATCTCCAGTTCCCTAACACAGTCTCTAAGGAGCTGCAGCTCGATGCACCTGGTACAGATGTGGTCGTCTGGTAGGCCAGGAGTCTCCAGGACCTCCCACATCTGACATCGAGCACAGCAAACTGGCCTAATACACATACTTTGTCTTTATTTTAAACAGATAACCTACCTTGCTTTGACCCCTTATTGCCTAAGCCCCATTGAGCCAAAGCCTTCCTACTCTGTCACCCACTCTTTTAAACACTTCCCGCTGTTGTCACTGGCTGACCTCCACGTGCCCCCTTCCCTGCTGAGCCTCAGTCAGCTACAGTGCCACTGGCCTGACTGCTGCTGCTGTGCCCTGATAGGTCATTCCCCCCCCCCACCCCTGCAGTATCTGGTATTCTTGTTGTTGAGGGTAACGGGCACAGGGAACCCTGCACCAACTACTTACTCCCCTTACGTCTGATGGTCATACATCTATTATCTAAAGTTTGCACTCTGGGTGTGACCATCTCAGTAAGGATCTCAACTATGAGGTTTACAGCCTCATGAATGATCCTGAGTACCTTCAGCTTCAGCTCTAGTTCCTTGACCTTGTCTGGCAGGAGCTGAGGTTGCGTGCACTTCCTGCAATGTAGTCATGGGGAGACTGTTTGGAACCCTGAAATCCTATATCTTACAGGAGGAGCATTCCACTGCCTTAATTACCATCATGCCTCCACTTGTTATATCTCTAACTTCCCAAGCTTAAGCTCCAGCCTGCACCTGTTCTTGCACTAGCCTGAGGAGCCAAAGTAGGCTCTCCAACAATGGCCACTCCGTTTACACCTTGCTTCTTTTTATTGGCCCCTGCTGAATGAATGCCTAAGAGATTGCTATGATTGCAGCCTGCCAAAAAGTTCTGAAAGGGCCAGAGCTCTTTTTAAACCTCGCACTGCGAGGTTTTCTCGAATGAGCGAATGAGTTCTCTTGATGATTGAAGCCTGCCAGATTATAAGTTCAGAGTTGTACAGTACAGAAATAGTCCCTTTGGTGCATCACATCTGTGCTGATTCTTTTGTTCATCTACATTAAACTCATTTACATGCATCAGGACTGTATCCTTCCATGATTTGCCTAGTTGTCTGTCTAAATGTTTCTTAAACATAGTAATTATATCTAATTGTACAACTTCCTTCAGCAGACTGGTCCAGATATCAGCTACCCTCTGTATAAAAAGTATATTCCTCAGATGCTGTTTGAAACAGCTTCCTCTCACCTTAAATCTGTGCCTCTTGTTATCTATCCAATTTATGCCTTATAATTTTATACACAACTATCCTCAGCCTCTCTTGCTCAAAGGAGAAGAAGCCCAATCTATAAATCTCTCCCTATGACTAATGTCCTCTAATCCAGGCACCACCCTGGTGAATCTCCTTGACACTCCACAGCAACCACATCCTTCCTACAGTTTGGGGACTAGAACTACATATAGTGCTCCAAGCACAGTGATTACAATAATAAAGCTTGCTTTTATGGTTGGATTTTCCTCAAATTATTCCTGGCTTCTGTCCTCTTTGTGCAGCAAACTGAAGCATTGCAAGCTTTCAGAATTGAATACTGGGAAACTGTGAGAGCAAAAATTAGAGTAGACTTCATAATCAGACCATAGATAACTAAAGAAAAAGTCAAAGGATTTTTAACCATGT
Organism: Hypanus sabinus; assembly: GCF_030144855.1. Classification (NCBI taxonomy): domain Eukaryota; kingdom Metazoa; phylum Chordata; class Chondrichthyes; order Myliobatiformes; family Dasyatidae; genus Hypanus; species Hypanus sabinus. Next base: position 40,073,032 of record NC_082707.1, read on the forward strand.
AGTACTGTTCACAACCATAACCCGGCTTTGAAATTTAACCACTGTTAACTTCAGAAATTCAGTACCTTATTTCTCCGCAAATATAAAAAAAAGATCATGAGCAAATTAGTGGATCAGGAATCTATATTGACCAGGATTTTAGAGAAAATTTACCAGCTCTTATTTGAAAAAATGGCAAGGCATACATTTTGCATTGTTAAAATTAGGAATGATTTTTCAGTTAAATGATTCATCTAAAAGAAAGCCTGGCTAACAATTCGGGCCACCATTAGTATTGCCTTGAAATGTCAACCTAAATTGTGTTCAAATCACTGGAGTGAAGCTTGAATGCACAACCAGAAGGTAAGAATATTGCCAGTAATTGACAGCAGAAGCCTATTAATAAGAAAAAAAAAGACTCCTTGGTTAGTTGCAAGTTCTTTTAAAAAATTATGCATTTTTACTGACAGAGAAACTGCTTACCACAACAAAGATCATCTTACTTCCAGTAAGATGGTAGCGTGTGCAAACACAGTGGTCTCTCGGGGCCCAACCAAAGATTCATTTTTCTTTGTAATATTGTGGCCTAGGGAAAAGTACACACTCAGCACAACAACTACTTTTTCAGGTTTTAATTCCTTTAACTGTTTTAGATGTTTAAACACCAGAAAGAGGGTCTTAAAACAAAACGAATGACTTTACAATCAGGTGCTGCCATTACAATCTCTGTTTAACCTTCAATCCACACACTTGTGTATCCACCAATTGCGTATGCAGTATAAAAATACAAAGAAAATCGCACAAAACTAATACAGTACTAATATGGTACTAATACAGTAGTGACAATTCTGAAGAAACACAATACAAACAACACTAGAATCCCCCCAACCCTGTATCTTATACATAGCAGCAAAAAATGTAAGCGATTACATCTCATCTAAGAAGTCTACTACTTTTTAGTACACACGTGCTGAACCCCCTGGAGATTAAACATTCACATTAAGCGGTTACATGCACAATCAGTCATGATACAATGAAGTTAGACAAAAGGTACACTTTGGCACAACTTTTACAAGATATTGCCTGGTAGTTAAATTACAGGAAGACTGACCTACTTGGCTGGTAAAGAACTTCGCAAGTCGCTATCCAGTGTCGAGTTCTTCACTTGTGAAAATCTAAAGCATCTACATGTAAAACATTTCAAATTACCGATATTCTCGAGTCACCAACAAGCATAAACGAATTCACAAGGATATTGTAAATTAAAGCTCACCTTTCCTTACCACGCCTAGCACCTCTAGGAGAACTTGAAAACAAAATGGTCTCCCCACTATCCCGCATGTGCGTAATGACATCACCATCTCCCCTTAAAGGCACAGACACCTATTCTAGCATTACCTGAATGAATGCCTAAGTACACTTTTAACGATACTGAATAGCATACGATAGTCACCCAGTTACAGTCAAATTATGTTTTTTATGATCCAAAGACAATTCTACTCCAAGAATACTGGGTACTTCAGGGCTACGCCATCAGTAAGCTGCTCGTTGATCAGAGTAGCTGGACTGATGGTGGTGGCGGAGCCCACTGAGGTGTCAAAGGGGTCAGCCGAGGTGTTAACGAGACGGTCAGGATATCAGAGGAGCTGGTCAGGAAATCAATGAAAGATAACCACATCAATATATCTAAATATTTCAACTCAATTAAGCGATTCCAGAAATGGCTCTAAATGATTTTCAAGTGTAAAATTAACAATGAACTATTTCTTCCCAATTGTTTTATTGAAAACAATCAACTATTATCCTTAACCAAATTAGAACAATGAACACAAGAAAATCTGCAGATGCTGGTAGTCCAAAGCAACACACATTAAATGCTGAGGAACTCAGCAGGTCAGGCAGCAGACATGAAAATGAATAAATATTATACATTTTGGGCCAAGACCCTTCTTCAGGACGCAGAGCAATTAGAGCAATATCATCTGTATTTTGACTTTGGAATGTCATTGAGTTACAATGTAGGTTTCAAACCTATAGTAATCAAAAATAAAGCAGACCAATATGGAATAAAAAGCAGAAATTTTGAAAAACTCAGCAGACAAGCAACATCTGTGGAAAGAGGCACAGATAATACTTTATATCTCAGATGATTCATCAGAACCAGGAAAACGACTTTACTAAACTCACTCTTTATTTGCCTACATCAGGTAATATCAAATAACTAATTATTTTGGCTTAGTGCTCCTTTTTCTATTTGTTGCTGAGCAGGTTCTATGGCCTTGCTATTAGCGACAAATTATGCAAACAAAGCAGCGTAATTGGTCATAACTGCTATCACTACATTTACTCATTTAATCTATCAGTGATATTCCCTTTGTTTTATCCATCCATTCACCAACTTCTCTGCTACTGAAAACTGTTGTTTTGTAATTCTAAAACAGTAAACTGATTCAAGTGAAAACGAGAACTGAGAAATGCTAGTTAAACTTCATCTTTTATTTTAAATGTGCTGTGTACATAACATGTGGTAGCATGTTGTATGCAATTCATGTATTTTTTACCTCTAATCCATAATGAATTATTGAAACAAGAATGCTTAATCAAACAATATATTTACAATATTAATCAAATACTACTGAAATATTAAATACACAACAATTTTCCCTACTTAGCTATAAAATCCAACACAATAGAGAATTCATCTCAGCTATTTGGTTAATAGATTCTTGATTGGTCAGGGCATGAAGGGATATGAGGAAAAGGCAAGAGATTGGGGCCGAGAGGGAAATTGGATCAGCCATGATGAAATGGTGGGGCAGACTCAACTGGCCAAATGGCCTAATTCTGCTCTTATATCTTATGGCTATATACAAACATCCACAGCATATTAAATTTTAAATTGTCCCATTTAGGTCAAAAAATTTAATCGTTGTGGAGGATTTTTTCATTATTGTGGGCTAACGCCTTTCCTGACAAGGGGGATCACTCTGCTTGGCAGGTGAGATTTGTGGCTGTGAAAACAATTTCAGGTTCTGGAGTCTCCTCTGTGGAGGTTGTAGGAGTTGACTCTGAGACTACAGGAAGTGGTTCTGACAGCTCTGGACACCTTTCTTCTTATAGTTTGTGCATCTTGATCTTGGGAAGGTGCATATAGTTTACTGGAGTATTCTTTTATTAATCCTTCCATTGCTCCCTTTATAATCTGATTTCTCCTCTTGGTTTCCTCATCTGCAACATCCTCTGTTTTTGTATCTCTATTAACTCCTTTCTTTATGGTCGTCCATTCATCCAGCTGGGTTCTGGTCTTTCCATCTACCCTTACAAGCAGCTTTTTGTCTCCCATTTGAAATTCATGCAATAACCTTATTGCACACAGAGTAGATTCTGTTCCTTTATATTCATTCACAAAAGCTAAACGTTTGTGACTTACTTCAAGCTTCTTGAACTCTCTTACAGTGTTTTTCAACTGGGGTCCAGCAAGATATTGTGATTAAAAATATATATCATTATTTGAACTTTGCACTACAAGCAATGCTAGTGCTCGCAGTGGTGGGCAGTGACCGAGCAGCCCTGTTAGCAATCTCGTTAGCCCAGTATTTGGATGGGAGATAGGGAAGCCTGTTGATAATTGGTCAGCGCTGCATTGCATGGAGGGGAGGATGATAGACTGATGAAAGTAAAATGCATTTTCCGAGCATTGAACGGACTTGCCCAACTTGGGCCGTGACATCAGCCTCTCCCTATGTAAAATACACAGGGGTATTTTATTAACCCCTCCACTTTACAAACATGCCTGATGGTCTAATGTGGCAAATTTTGAAGAGGAGGTGCAAGATGGAAGAGGAGGATTCTAGGCCTAAGCCCATGGACAATTCTGATAAGGTTAATGATGAAGAATTAATCTTCTGAGTCATTTCACTGCACTAATGCAACAACAGACACATAAATGAGTTTTGTCTTTACAATGAAAGCTACTTATCAAAGGAATGGTGATCCAAGTTGTCCTATTCCATTGTGCCTAGTCTCCGGCAAACAGCTTACAGATACAGCAGTGACTCCAGCAAAATTGAAGACACTTAACAAGTCACAGCCATATGACATGTAAAACTGCTGATTATTTTAAATGGCTATTGGAATCTCTAAGCAAACAGAGTAAAGTTTTAGTTAATAAATTCAGTCAGTGAAAGGAATCAGGAGCAAGTTATTTAGTAGCAGAACTTATTACCCAGAAAAGGAAAAGTCATAGAGTTGGTAAGATCCTAATTATGCCAGCATGTAAAATTATAGCAGGTAAAATGCTAGCACAGGATATCATATGAGAAATTGAAAAGGTTTCACTCTCAAACAGTATGATAGGTCAATGTATTAATGACATGTCACATGATACTGAAGAGGTTTTGTGAGATAAACTGGGTCTTATTGAAAATCATCTGGAAGAACTGCAGAACAAAATTGAACACCATCTTTCCTCCCTTTCAACACAAGTGTGTGACTGGGTGAGGGATCCTTTCTCTGAATCTTCTGCTCAGCCTGAAAACTTGACTTTGAGAGAAGAGGAAGAACTTTGTGAGCTGCACACCCTGTGCACACCATTTACTTTTGTCTGGTCAACATACTCTTTTGTATGTATTCTACTTTGTTGCACTTTCTATACATTTCATTTTAAAATCTGCATTGATCTGCATTGTATGTGAGCCCCTGCCACAACAGTAACACAATTTGTTCAGCCAGGCTGGTTTCTGTTTACACATTGCAATTTTGTTCATGCTCATTTTCATTTCTGACTGCAACTGAATTGTGTCTCTGTCTGCTGTTTCCACTGAAACAATGATTTCAACTAATGTGAGCTGTGCTTCAATTAGAAACCATTTTAGAATTTTGTCTAAGATGGAAATACCTGCCATAGAGGGAGCACATAGCAACACTGATGGTTGATGTGGTAGATATCCTGAGTGAGAGTAGAGTAAGTAGAGCAGGCCCGTATCCTCCAGTTTGATAAAATGAGTGGAGATCTCACTGAAACTGTCAAATTTCTAACAGGATGGATGCAGAAGTACATTTGTCCTATCTAAGGAGTCCAGAATCAGGAGTCACACCTCAAAATCAAAGCACCACACACAAAATGTTGGAGCAACTCAGCAGGCCAGGCAGCGTCTATGGAAAAGAGCACAGTTGACATTTCGGGCCAAGACCCTCAAAATCAAAGTTGGCCATTTAACACTGAGGTTTCTTTTTTATGTTTATTGCATGGTGAAACTATGCAATTGAATATGTTCATAAATGAAATCTTAGATTACATTCTTTGCTAGCATTGAACATTAACAGAAGATTCTGCTGATGCTGGAGGAACTCAGTAGGTCAGGCAGTATTTATCGAGAGGAATTAACTGATGTTTCGATCTGAGACCTGATGAAGGGTCTCAGCCTGAAATGTCTACAGTTTGTTCCTTTCCATTGATGCTGCCTGACCTGCTTTGTTCTTCTGCATGTTACAAAAGAAAATCCAAGTATACTTTGTAAGCATGCTGTTATAAATTACTTCAACCATGGTACATTACATTTCAAGAGTACAGAAAGACAAAAATGAATAGCTGCAAATTCCCCATCATACCACATACATAAAAACGATGATACTGAAGTCCTCTATTATCCAAGATAATATTGCCTTTTCCGTATTGTTAGAACAAAAGATAAAGGAATTGAATAACACCACAGATATGATCTAATATTATGTTCTCCTTAAAGTAGCATTTTAATTACATGTAACCATTTAAATAAAAGATTAAATAGTCTTTTCCTTTGTCATGGTTATTTGGTTGTCTTTTGTAATAACTGTGCAACTTGTCATTGAAGACCTCTAGGCTAAAGTAAACAGATGTCAGAATTAACACACAACACAAAGCTTTCAGTCATAAAGTGCTGTTTATTGGGAAATAGCACCAGACAAGTAATGTGGTATTCTTTCTGAGTCCAGGGTAAAGATTTGAGTTGCAGCAATTTTTCCATTAAAAAAATTGAGAAGTTAACAAAATAAATGATGAAAATAACTTACAAAGATGAATGACAATGAAATGATAGGAATTAGGTGAAACCAGCAAGCAGACTCATTTTCCCCATATCTAACACAATGTATTCACAAAACACCAACATTTACAATAGTCACAATTTTTAAAACTAAGGAAGCAAAACTCAATAGAAACAGTATACATTAGCATAACAGACCCAGCCTGGCTTTAAACAAAAATGCAATTCATTTTGTGAAAACAACTGAAAATAGAGTAATTCTTCCCAGAAATAACAATGTCCTGTTGTTATTTTCTAGGATTCATATTGAGCACCATCCCATTCTGAAGTATTGTTAATTTAAAAAAAATATGGTTACTTCTTTAAAACAAAGCATGCCATACCTTCCAAATTAACAAATAAGTGTAATGAAGATCTCATAAAGTGATTTTTGTATTTCGAAAGCTTGAATTGTCTCTGTAAAGGAAGAAGAGAATACGTTATTGCTCTTTACAATTACATCTCTGCCCGAGACTTTAATTACAGAAATAAACTACTAATTGTTCTAAATATTAACTCATTAATAAGGTATGGAATTATATTCACTATTGTGAGAGACTTAAAAAGAACATCAGTAACAGCTTCTTAATGCAAAGGAGGCTGCGGCTTTGGAATGATCTGCCAGAAATAATGGTTGAAGTGGGTACATTAGAAATATTTAAAAGTCATCTGGATAAATACATGAACAGAAGTTTAGAGCTATGGGTTAAATGCAGGCAGATGGTGCTATCTCACTGGGAAACACAATGGGATGAATGAATTGGGCAAAGGGTCTTCTTCCATGATGTATGACCATCACAGCATGAGATTTTAATTACAGATGTAAATTAATGATGATTACAATATTTATGTATTAAAATGCATTCAATTTTACCAGCTAACTTAAGAATTTTTCAGATTGTTGAATTCTATTTGCTAGTTGTTCAGAATTTCCCTGGCATAGCATGCTTAAATTATTTACAAAAATAACGAGTATTTGAAGATTTTCAGTCAAAATGCATTCCCTTCCAGCCACATTAGATAATGCACTGTAAATTGACTAAATTATAATTGAATTGTAAATTTTGAATAACATTCATCAATAAATAAAAGTTACATCTTACTCTGGAGAGGTGGTATCGGAAAAAAATAATAAGATGCCTTGTCACAGAAAATGAAATTGAAAGAATCCTCCAGAATTTGATATTATACAAATTATGTCCCAAATTTCCATGTAGAATACCTCAAGTTACATCACTGCTCTTGGTTCCTTAAGGTCATTAAAGCCAGAGTGGGGGCTAATGGGGATAAGCTCCCACTACCTATTAAATACTCCCAGTAGAGCGCTTCTTAAATTGTCTTTGCCTACCAACTCCAGCTCCCGGTCTTCATGTGTGGCTTAGTTACTAAACCCAGCAGAACTGTTTCTACTGACAGGAGATTGGGCAAAGGCAGGTTATCTGAACCTTAAAACCAGTTGCTCCCAGCAGATGGGGCTCATCAGTCATGGTTGGCAACTCATTCAGGACAACCTTGATCGCCATAATTTACCGCTCTGGCTTGCGGATTATGTAAACAGCTAGGACACCATGACCAATGGAGGGCCTCTCTTATAACTGCTCCTTATCATCATTATTTCCATTAATTCAAAAGGGAATAAGCTATTATCACAAAGCACGACATAAATATTTCATATTTCCTTTGACACGTCATTGGCTCATCAATTCTATACCAGATCACAAAGCAATTCTATTTCCCAGCTAATTTACTCCGCAACCTATTCTCTCCATATTCACATCAACTGACTACCCCCAGTCCGAAATTCTACTGCTCATCTATAAGTTCAAGTTTAATTGTCATTCAACCGTACAAATGAATACAGTCAAACGAAACAGTGTTCCTCCTGAGTCAAGTGCAAAACACAGTTCCAAAAGCACACAGCACATATTGTTATGAGAGCATAAAAATATACAGTCAACAAAAAAATATAGCCCAAGTCCCTGAGTGGCATGCTCTGAAGGTTGATGGTGCATGGGATGTTTTCCTGGTACAGCTCGTTTTTCACCCAACGAACACTGGAGAGCAGCACCACTCACAATTTACAGTGACCTGTTAACCTACCAGCTGACACCTTTGGGGTATGGGAAGACACTGGAGAATGGAGGAAAGTTATGCAGCCACACAGAGAGCATTGGAAGCCAGGAATGAATCTGGGTCACCACTCCTTTACATTGCAGAATGTCCAAGGCTCTTAAACAAGAGTGATGTTATGTTTGTCATTAAGAATACTCCCTTAAAGAATACTGAAGCTAACAGTGTGACATGAGAATACAAAAGAATATATAACAGATGGCTAAGCGAATTGAGTGCAAATCCAGAAAGGAGGTGATGAAATAAAGCCAAGAGGAGTCACCAGCTAAGAGCAATTTTGTCTGATTTTACTGAAAGAATAGCAGTGAGAAACAAAGGAGTTCCAGGACAGATCGTTGAAGTACTTCCGAGATAACAGTGTGGCAATGGGGAATGGAAATAGAGACAACTTATTCTCTCCTTCATGGTGTATCATGCCAGATTTGTTTAATAAAAACACATTAAAGAAATGCCTCAAGGGAAAGTGATTCCAAATTAAAGATAAGTTAAGACAGTTAAGGTAGGACAGGGCAAACAAAATATTTGTAGTATAAATTCAATGAAGGAAAAAGATCCATCTAGAAGTTCAATATTTAAATACATATTTCAGCATATACACCTAAAAAGTTGTTTTCCCCACAGTAAAACATGATAACTATTTCTGGAATGGAGTGAGGGTAGGATGTTATGGAACCCTAGAAATCTTTGGTAGCAAGTTACCCTGCACCCTAATGCAGGGTAACTTAGGGACATATGGAATATCACCAATTATTATGCCATGTCCCTTTGGAATATTTTGCAGTATGTGAAGTAAACACTGTTGGATACTACAAGGGCACTAGGGTCTTCCCAGCATAGCACCAGAACACAACATCTGCAGGTACATACTCCAAATACATATACTCCCATTTCTACCTTACTGCACTGAATCCTCCTACAACTAACACTTAAATTTTGGGGAAGATGGTGGAGCTATCCACTGGCATGTGTTTATGAACGAGAGTCCATACAGCATTTTCTTAAATTAAAGGATATGAAGCACAATAACCTAACAAAACAGTATTAGTGCAAGTTTAGGCAGACACATATAACAACATCTTAAATGTGAGTTATATTTGAGTAGTTCAACAAGATGATAATTACCCAATAACTGAAATTCATATTTGACTATAAAAATATTCTCAGAATAAAATAAAATATCTAAATCAAATGTTTCTGAATGCCCAAGAACACTTGATCTTAATGTTCACAAATGGGGATATAGTAAACATTAACAGGAGCTAAAAATCTTAAAGGATTTAATTTTGCATAATCAAGAACTTGAAACATATCCCTATGGTAAATAGAATGCATTGGCAATCAAGTGCTCTAAAACAGAATTCTAGAAAATAAAGATTGTTAAGAAATTTCACAACAAACAAAAAAATTTAACTTGTCCACTTTCTCAATGCCATTTTCTAAAGGTTACCTTTTCAAAAATTCTGCAAATTGCACCTCTCAACATGCAGAATAAAAAATTTAGTAGCATGTCTCACATTTTTAAAAGGGATACTCTACAATAATATAATGAAGTGCTGATGAATCGCTGAAAACTTCAACTGAACCCAAAAGTACTAATTGTTAGTTACTAACAGAACTGTACAAAAGACATTTTGCAATCTGCACTCATGTAAGTTTCCAACAACTGAAGCCCTTTTGTTTACTAAGAAAATTTCTGCATGCCTTAGTCTTATATTTTTCCTCAAGTGTTACTTGTCTGGCCAGGATCACAACCAGGTAAACTAGCCATGACAGTTAAGCAAATGTTGGTGCCGCAGGGAAACAAAGCTTGGAGCTACAATATTATCCCATGTCATTTAAGATTTCCATAATATGATTAGTGTCCACAACATTAACATAAGGTCAATCATCAAAATCCCTCTATCCTTTTGATTTTATTCTGAGATTAAAGTATAATTGAGGATTTAGCTGATTTACAAATTGCTGTTTATCTTAATGTAAAAACAAAACTGCAAGTGTTAGGAAAGCAACACAAATATAAATAGCATTTTAACTTTTGCACTGTAGTATCTCCAAAGGAAATTCTTATGCTTCTGTTGTAATCTCATTACATACTGTGGCATGCAAAAGTTTGGGCACCCCTGGTCAAAATTTCTATTACTGTGAATAGTTAACCAAGTAGAAGTCAGCAGCCATGGGTCCTCTGAGCAGCTGCCTAGCACTCTGAAAATTAAAATAAATGATGCCCACAAAGCAGGAGAAGGCTATAAGAAGATAGCAAAGTGTTTTCAGGTAGCCATTTCCTCAGCTCGTAATGTAATTAAGAAATGGCAGTTAACAGGAACAGTGGAGGTCAAATTGAGGTCTGGAAGACCAAGAAAACTTACCAAGAGAACTGCTCTTAGGATTGCTAGAAAGGCAAATCAAAATCCCTGTTTGACTGCAAAAGACCTTCAGGAAGATTTAGCAGACTCTGGAGTGGTGGTGCACTGTTCTACTGTGCAGTGAAACCTGCACAAATATGACCTTCATGGAAGAATCAACAGAAGAAAACCTTTCCCGAGTCCTCACCACAAAATTCAGCTTCAAAAGTTTGCAAAGGAACATCTAAACAAGCCTGATGCATTTAGGAAACAAGTCCTGTGGACTGATGAAGTTAAAATAGAACTTTTTGACCACAATGAGCAAAGGTATGTTTGGAGAAAAAAGGGTGCAGAATTTCATGAAAAGAACACCTCTCCAGCTGTTAAGCACGAGGGTGGATCAATCATGCTTTGGAATTGTGCTGCAGCCAGTGGCACAGGGAACATTTCACTGGTTGAGGGAAGAATGAATTCAATTCAAAACCAGCACATTCCGGAAGCAAACATCACACTGGCTGTAAAAAAGCTGTAGCTGAAAAGAGAATGGCTTCTACAACAGTATAATGATCCTAAACACACCTCAAAATTCTCAATGGACTACCTCAAGAGGCGCAAGTTGAAGGTTTTGCCATGGCCCTCACAGTCCCCCGAGCTGAACATCATTGAAAATCTGTGGATAGACCTCAAAAGAGCAGTGCATGCAAGACGGCCCAAGAATCTCACAAAACTAGAAGTCTTTTGCAAGGAAGAATGGGTGAAAATCCCCCAAACAAGAACTGAAAGACTCTTAGCTTGCTACAAAATGCTTTTAAAAAGCTGTGATACTTGCCAAAGGGGGTGTTACTAAGTACCGACCCTGCAGGGTGCCCAAACTTTTGCTTCGGGCCCTTTTCCTTTTTTATTATTTTGAAACTGTAAAATGAGGAAATAAAAAAGTAACCTTGCTTAAAATACTAAAGAAATGTGTCATCTTTAACTTTATGCCTTTTGGAAATCAGGTCATCTTTTACTCGATTAGCTATTCACAGTAACAGAAATTTTGACCAGAGGTGCCCAAACTTTTGCATGCCACTGGCTTCATACTGTGTTATAAATTTTCTATGATTCTGTGACCTTTTAATTTCAGAATCTTAAGATTTACAAACCTGAGCTTACATGGATCAGTATCAAAAGTAAATTTCAACCAGACCAAAATATGTTAAGCAAAAAGCAGCCTGCATCTGCAGCAAATCACCAACACATGGCAGTAATTACAGGCAGTCCGTGGGTTATGTACAAGTTACGTTCCTGAGTCCGTCTTTAAGTCGGATTTGTATGTAAGTTGGAACGAGTACATCGGTATTATTTAGCGTCAGTTCGTCAAATGTTTGGCTTAGTATATAGTATATATTTTACCTTTCTATGTATATATAATACTTAAGAAACATATGTATTCCAATAATTAAACCACTGCGTTGCTTAGAAATAATTGTAGCTTTCATCGGGGCAGGGCCTTTCACATGCTCCATTATTCTCACTTTATCCGTTATCCTTTAAAATTGTTCCGATCGTTGACCGCCTGTAGCCTAATGCTTTTCCAATGACCAATGGCGTTTCACCTCTTTCCAAATGCTTTATTATTTCCACTTTATTTTCAATTGCGATCGCCTCCTGTCAATGGAACAGGAACACTGCAGGTGGTGGGTCCCAAGCTCCGCCGGCTCCCAAGGTCCGCTGGGTCCTAAGGACCACCGCTCTGAGACAGGTTAAATGGGACAAGTGGGGGCTGTGCTGGGTTTGGGTATTTGATCCTCCACAATATTCTGCGTGGAAATTTAAACTGGAGGTGGCAGTGTTCTTACTTTTGGGGTCAAGTTGCAAGCTCGATATCAACCTGGCACAGATGGTACGGGAGTCACTGGATTGACATCAACCCGGCACGGGAGTGGTCTGTCACTGGATCGAAGTTGGGAACCCCAGCGCTGATCTCACTGCGCCACCAGCCGACCGGAACGGGGGTGGGGGGGGGGGGGGTGGGGTCAGGGTGAATCTTACTAAGAAAAGTTTAAGCCAAATACAAAGTTAAACACTCAACAGTGTCAACGGCAATGATTTAAAATGACGGACGGCGTCGTGATCTGACTTAAAATGGCAGACAGCATTTTCCGTCCTCGGTTAAGTATGAGTTGTCTGTAAGTCGGACGTTCGTAACTCAGGGACTACCCGTATGTAATTTGTTGGTTTGTAAATCAAATCACAAAGCAAATCCAGTCTCAGAAAGATCACTATATTTTTTTGGAATAAATCAATGCTGCGAAAGAACAAATTGAAGATTAGACCCTAATATTTTAAGAGTGAAACGTCGTATGCAAAAAAAATCACAGTACAGGCCCTTCAGTCTTCCTTTTAACATACTCTGACATCAATCTAACCCTTCCTTTCCACATAGCTTTCCATTTTTCTTTCATCCATATGACTGAATCTTTTAAATGTACCTAATGTATCTACCTCTAAACATCACTCCTTGCAGTGCATGCCACTCTGAGTGAAAAAAAAAACTACCTCTGACATCACCCCATTCTTTCCTCCAAACATCTTAATATGGCCTCTCTTATTAGCCATTTCCACCCTGAGACTAGATGGGGTAGAGTTGTCAAATGTGTTCAGGATTCTAAATTGGAAAAAGGCCAATTTTGATGGTATCAGAAATGATATAGTAATGGGTGGATTCGGACAGGCTGTTTTCTGGCAAAGATGCACATGGTTAAGTGGGAGGCCTTCAAAAAGTGGAATTTTGAGAGCAAAAAACTTGTATGTGCCTGACAGAATAAAAGGTAAAGTGCAGGGAACCTTGGCTTTCAGAAAATATTGAGTGCTTTGTAATGAAAAAGAGGTGGTACATAGCAGGTATAGACAGGGAGGAACAAATGAGGTGCTTGTGGAGTATAAGTATTGCAAGTGAACACAGAAAGAAATCAGGAGGGCTGAAAGAATGCATGAAGTTGCCCTAACAGACAAAGTGAAGGAAAATCCCAAGAGATTCTACAGATATATTAAGAGCAAAAGGATTGCATTGCAAGGAACAAAGCTGGTCCTCTGGAAGATCAAAATGGCAATTTTATGTGTGGAGCTAAAAGAAGTGGAAGGAAATCTTAAATAATTGTTTTGCATCTGTAGTTACTCAGGGACAGACACAGAGCATATAGAAGTGAGGAAAGCAGCACCAACTTCCATGGCCCCTACACAGATTACAGAAGTGGTATTTACCGTCCAGGGGCAAATCAAGGTGGATAAATCCCCAGGGCATGACAAGGTGCTCCCTCAGACCTTATGGGAGGCAAGTGCAGAAATTGCTGAGGCACCTGCAGAGATATTTAAATAATCCTTAACAACAAGAGAGGTATTAGAGGATTGGAGTACAGCCAATGTTCCGCTGTTTAAGAAATGCTCTAAACATAAACCAGGAAATTATAGGCATAGTGAGTCTGATAACAGTAGTGGGAAAGTTAATGGAAGGTATTCTAAGGGACTAGATATAGGTATTTGGATAGACAGGAACTGATTAAGAATAGTCAGCATGGCCTCATGTATGGCAAGTCATGTCTAACAAATCATAGAGTCTTTTGAGGAAGTTACCAGGAAAGTGGATGAAGACAAGGCAGTGGATGTTGTCTGCATAACCTTTAGCAAGGCACTTGACAAGGTCCTGCATGGGAGACTGGTCAAGAAGGTTCAGTTGCTTGGCATTCAAGATGAGGTGGTAAACTGGATTAGACATTGGCTTTGTGGGAGAAGCCAGAGGATGGCTGTTGTTAGTCATCTATAAAAACAAGTTGGATGTCAATGTGGCTAACTGGATCAGCAAATTTGCAGATGACACCAAGACTGGGGGTGTAGTGGACAATGAGAAAGGCCATCGTGGCTTGCAGAGGGATCTGGATCAGCACGAAAAATGGCAGATGGAATTTAATACAGACAAGTGCAAAGTGTTGCACTTCAGTTAGACCAACCAAGGTAGGTCTTACATAGTGAATGGTAGCGCACAGGAGTGTGGTAGAACAAAGGGATCTGGGAGTACGGGTCCATAATTCATTGAAAGTTCCATCATAGGTCATAAAGGAAGCTTGGCCTTCATAAATCAAAGTACTGAGTGCAGGCCAAAAATGCTGGAGAATTCAGCAGGTCAGGCAGCATCTATGGAAAAGAGTAAACAGTCGACGTTTCAGCCCAAGACCCTTCTTCCAGCATCTGTGGATTTTCTCGTGTTTGTGATTGAGTACAAGAGATAGGATGTTATGTCAAAGTTGTATAAAATCTATCCATTCTATCCTTTGGCCTTAATAGTCACATACTTACAGATACTAATTCCAATGTTTCAATGGTAAAAATCAAATGTCTTCCTCAGAGACAAGTTAATTAAATGTCAAGTCCCCTTGGAGACACCTCCTTATATACCCTCTCAAGTGAGCAGTGCATGGGTGGGGGCTTAATGCTCTATCCTGATTGGCTAGATCAGGATTGCCTATAGCTGATTGGTTAGCTTGAATTGACCTTGTTCCGATTGGTCGATTTTTTTAGGCTAACCCCTCTTTAGGAATGTGTGGTCCCAACCTGGAACTATTTCTACATTCTTAGAGCCTACATTTGGGTCCCCCATATGCTCCATCTCTAGTGATTCCCTAATCTTTCTCTTGTAGGCACAGGCATTCTCTGTCTTGCCAAAGATCTTGGCCTCATCAAACCATGGTCTACATGAGCATGACAGGCAGTGTTCAGTGAACCCACTTTGTTCTGCTCTCAAGTTTTTAAAGGCACTCTGATGTTCTGCTATCCTGGTCTTCAATGACCTTCCAGTCTCATCAATGTATTCTTTTTGGCATGGTGATAGAGGTATGGAGTATATACCTCCCTGACGCAGTTCCTTAGGCCTCCTAGGTGCTACTTGGTTTAGCCTTCTTCTAATTGTGTCCTCACTTTTTTCCTATTAACTAGACACTATATTTTGGCAAATTTGTCTTTGCTTTTCAGTTAAGTTGCCACTGTGTGGCACAATTACCATCCTATCTGGAGTCTGGAGGTTGTCTTTGTTGTACTCCATTCCTTTCTCAATTATGTGCATAGGGTAGCCATTTTTCTTGAATGTTTCTCTGACCTTCTTGCACTCTTCCTCCTTTGCAGCTCTAGTTGTGCACAAGATATTTGCTCTTAGTGCCATGCATCGAACAATGCCAAGCCTTGTCTTCTATGGATAATTTGACTGGAAATTCAGGTACTGGTCTGTGTGAATCTTCTTCCTGTCAACTCTCAACTCCAGCTTGTCTACCATCCATTTTACCATAACATCTAAAAATGGCAAAGTAACTTCACTTTCTACCTCCATGGTAAACTGTATGGCCTTGATCTGATTGTTTAAATGTGTTAAAATGTCTCTAATATTCCTCCTGGCTAATGTTTCCATAGGATAAATGTGTCATCCACATAGTGCAGACATAAATCTGGCATTTTAGTTGTCGTAGCCGAGGCTTTTGTTTCAAGAGCAAACACAAGGAAATCTGCAGATGCTGGAAATTCAAACAACACACACAAAATGTCAAGTCCTGATGAAGGGTCTTGGTCCGAAACGTCGACAGCACTTCTCCCTATAGATGCTGCCTGACCTGCTGTGTTCCACCAGCATTTTGTGTAAGGCTTTTGTTTCAAGGCTGTCCATGAACAAATTGCAAAGTACAGGAGATACAGGAGGTCCCAAGGCCATTCCATCCTTTTGTTTGTGGAAATTTTCACCAAACTAAAAAACTATGCAAGATGCACAAAATAGAATCAACTCCAAGATCTGGTCTAAATTCAATGATGTCTTTCCTTTCCATGAAGCATTTTTTATTCATTGCCTCTTCTCAAGCACATCATTCCCTGGTCTATTGGCGCACTGGTGAATAAGCTAACTACATCAAAGATCACCATGCACATTTGTGGATCAATTCAAAGGTCTTTAATCTTTTCCCCAAAGCTTCTACCATTTGCCACATTTGATGCAATGCCACTCTGCAATGGATTTAACACCCCAACTAAGTATTTGGCAAATGGGTGTGTTGTTGTTTCAATGCAACTCATAATTGGCCTTAATGTTATTCCAGGTTTGTGTATTTATGGCAAACCTTAAATATGAAGTGATTTACACTTCCCTCTGATCTGATTCCAGGAAGCCAATCAGTAGTGGGAGCAGAGCAGAGCAATGAGCTTTCTCACTGGTCAGCGACGATTGTTTAAAAGGAGAGCTTCGCGGGCATTCAGGCTCAGTCAGGTGGGAACTTGAACATCATAAAGCTCTGTCATACTTTCAAGGAAGTTTGAAATATGAAATACAATTTCTATCTTCTTTTTGGCAACAATGAATGCATTCAAATAAATATGCAAACACAAACACTAAATAATGCAAACATTCAGTAGGTCAGGCAGCAGTTAACATTTCAGGTCCACGACCTTTCATCAGAACCAAGTACTTCCAGATATAGTGGTGCTTTTTTCTTCAGATTTGGAACACCAGGTCTTTTTTGTTTTGATTGCTGATAAGTTTAGAACTTTGTTTAATGATAGGTATATAGATTGTTTACAGCAAAAGCTGGAGTTTATACACTCATCCTCTATCAAACAGAGGTTAAATGACATATCCGAAGAGGTAATTATTCTGACAACTATCAGACTATGTTCAGAGTGAAATACTATCAGCTGCACTGAATTTACATGCACTTAGTCACTAGAGCATGAAGATGAAGTACCATAATTAAACATTCAAGAAAATTAAACTACTTTCATGATGTCAACATCACCATTGTGAATAATAATGGTGCCGTTTCATTACTAAATAAGTGTTTAAACAAATTACAGCTCACTTGTTTTTAATTATCACTTACAGCTATTAAAATACTCGTATACCCTTAGTTCTGATTACTTTGAAAAGAGTACGTTGAGTTAAATAAGTATAAAAAGAAACTGACATTTTTTGCAAAAATGAAGATCCAAATTGCAACTTTATTTTAAAAAATTCTAAAGATTGATATGCCATTAAATTTCTAAACATGCATATTTTGTTTTTTTCATTATACTTCATTCCACATACCATGAGTTGATTATCCCACTTGAAAATGAATGACACCTATTCTCTCAAGACTGAGTCATCTGATCCTGTACTTCCTAAGTAACAGTAGACCCAAGAAACCATCTCCCAGTTTAGCAGTTCAGTTTTCTCTTGCTGTTAGATAAAAGTCCTATTGCTTTGCTGTGAAGATCATATCGAGTATTATATATGATACTTGATATGATCCTCACAGCAAAGCTACAGAACACTGCAGAACGAAAAAATGGCAACATTTAAAATGTTGGAAAGCAGTGACATCACAAAATCTTCCATGCAGTAAAATGTAAAATTTATTCCTTAGATTTATTAAAAGTTGC
The DNA here is from genome assembly GCF_030144855.1 of Hypanus sabinus. Taxonomy (NCBI): domain Eukaryota; kingdom Metazoa; phylum Chordata; class Chondrichthyes; order Myliobatiformes; family Dasyatidae; genus Hypanus; species Hypanus sabinus. Next base: position 40,090,976 of record NC_082707.1, read on the forward strand.
ACAATAACTTAAAGCAAATTATAACCTACATCTTATGAACAGCAAAGTACAGAGTTAATATCAGTTGTTGGCAAAATTGTTATGTGAAGCATTCCCATACACGTTACCTCTGTATTGCTATTTGCACCTCTGAAACCAGACCCAGAATGTTTTAAGCCCAATGAGAAACAAATCTATTCCAAGCAAGGCATGCAATTAGTTCATAAAAGTGAATTAATCTCTACTAAAATGGGAAACAACTTCTTTTTAAACCACTCAAACATGGATTTAAAGATGCCCTAAACTTCAAACCTAGTCCTATAGAACACAAAGGCCTAGATTTCCATAAGAAATGCTAGCAGGCATTTTTTCATACTTTTGTTTTAGGAATTTGGGAATTGTATTTGCAAGAATACACAAATAATTGGATGATGGCCTTACACTGAGGTTTTGCTGATTACATCTCTTTGCTGGACTCCTCATGAACCCCAGTTACAGAACATTAACATCCAGCAGGCTTTGACACTTATAGCATTGATGTTTGTTGAACTTTGTCATTAGGCAGAATTACTGTATGTAAAAAAATGTCAATCATGTTCTAAGCCAATTTGAAATAACCTCTAATAATGGAGATTTAAGTGCTTAACTTTTAAAAACAATTGTTGTTCTTGAAAGATTCCAAATGTTGGACATTTAAATATTCAATGTTCTTGACAGCTAACTAAAGCCGTGGCAAGGCTTAGCTGGCTGTTAGTTTCTCAATGTATGTAGGCTGTGCTCATTCTAGCTCTGCGACATGATGGCCTATACATTCAGAAAGTCGTGCACTGCAAAACACTCTGCTGATGATGTGGGAGAAGTTTCGTTGAAGCTACAGCTGGAAAGTCTGTTAAAATAAATGCAAGGTGAGTTGTGATTTTTCAACTATTTGAAAAGTTTTAGCTATTCAAGTCAGTATATTTAAATTGAGATACTTTGTATAATCTAATTGAGCAACTGAGAAACCCTTAGGACAAAAATAGGATTTTAAAAAGAAAATGAACTATTAACAGGATTAACACCGCCTGACCTGGTGAGTTCCTCCAGTATTTTGTGTTACTCCAGATTCCAGCATCTGCAGTCTCCTATCTCTCTATTCATGGGATTAATTAGCTGAACATAAACAAAAATAACTTAGCAAAGCTACATTCCTTTACAACAGTTTGAAGACTGTAACATCTATTGGCTCACTGAGCAGATAAAGAATGAAAGACCTGCAATTTATATAGCAGGTGTAATAAACTCACATCATCCAAAATCACTTAACATCGAATGAAGTACTTACACAAACATTTGCAACTAAGAAATGTCGATTCAACCCTTTAGATATGTTTCTCGCAAGTGACAAATGTTTTAAGTCACAAGGGTTCAGCTACTTACGTCATGCTTTTTTTTCCTTATCTGTCATGTTGTCAGCTTTCAGTGATCTCCAGCAGCACTTATAATTTCTGTATTTATACTGACGACTATTAACCATCCCTTCAATTTTGTTCAGTTTCCGGTTTATTCCAACAGAGTATGAAGGCTAAGATTATTGGGAAGGTGTGAGAAAATGGATCATGTCCATTTGAGTTAGCACCTGCAACGTAATCCTTCATCACTCAAAAGCCAGACAGTAAAATTACTTTATTTTACTGAACTGAAACAATTGTATGCCTCAGCCCAATTGGAGAAAGACATTCTTTATTGACAACATTCTCTAATTACTCCACAAATATTTCCATAAATTCTGGAGTAAGAGGATTTAGTACCATGTCTGATGCAGGTTTTTCTTCCCCATAACAATGGCTACTGGCTACCATGAAGCTTAATAGGACTACAATACTCACATTCCAAATAATGCCTGTCTTTCTAGTTTGGCTGAAGTTTCTTCTGACATGAATACGTTCTGTGCTACTACTTGCAGGAGCTACACTGAGAATATCTAAACTATCTTGAAAATACACGAGGTTTCTATTCAATTATTTAACCATATGTTATACATTTGTAGGTTACTTATAAAACAACTCGTGACTGATTAAAAACTACATTCAAAACAGCACAAATGAAGTGAACGTCAGACCCTTAAGGCTAGTAATTTGAAATGGATTACAACACAAGAAAATGAAATAAATTCATTAGTTTCATTGAAGGAACAGGGTGAACATTGGGAGAATGAACACATCAACATGCGTCTGTCATCTAGTCTCAATGCCCATGATTTCACTGATGGAAATGCATAACAAAGAATTTCTTTTTGCTATTTGCTTTCACACACCTGCACATGAACCAACTTGTGCATTTTTGTGCAATGTTAAATTAAAAATATTGAAGACAATGGCCAGTAAGCATATTTATCAAGGAATTCTGCTAATAGGTCATACTCACTTGATACTGTCAGTGTGAGTCTTGTATTCCATTATGGTATTGGGTGGTAAATTTAGAACACGTCGCAATGTGTCCCGTATGCGTGCTGTTGTAGCTTGATCACTTGCAGTTTTATTCCATATTGAGATAATATCTTCCTAATAATGAAAGAGAATTCTGAGTGAGTTCTTGTAACGCATTCGTTGACTATTGTGTTTTGCTGCATGCAAACTATCTGCAATCAAACCAGCAACTATGCACATCTATATAGTACTAAAGTTTTTTTTTCAAAAAAAAATAGAAAACCACAAACAGACCAGTAGATACAAGAATGTGAAGAATATGTGACTTGGACACAATGATGTTTCCCCATGGAAGTTGGGTCAAGTATAAGAGTCTCCAAGCTGGAAATGGTCACCTTAAGTGGATACTAATGTTGGTATGTATATCCTGCTGCTGGATTTGATTGAGTTTATAGGATGCGGCAATGGTAAGATTTCTCCAGTGCTCTGTAGTTAACTGCATCTTTGGTCCATACAATCACTCACATTCTGTAGACTGTGACCAGAGTGCCAGTTTAAGGCCTTGATCTTTAAATGCTTTCATGGCCAAAGGCAGTGCTGAGTGGCAGACTGATAAATTCCACCACTGGACTGTTTTATTCCAGCTGGAAGGTGGCTCCTTTGATATGGAAAATGACCATGGTGTGATGGGGGAGGTCACAAGGGAGAGATAGTTGTGTTGTGCAGAAAGGATCTTTGTCTTCCAAATGCTTAGTCTGGTCCAACTCTTTTTCACACTACTGTAAAAGAATAAATAGTGTTTTTAAGTTCTGTTTCCAAATGTGCACATTCATATTGCAGTCTGCATACCATTGACTTGATGCCCAAGACTGTTTCATCACAAACAAAATTGCTTCAAAATATTAAATATTCCCACATGCCTTCTACATCAATTTCACTACTGCAGGATTTTTTGCTGGAAATAAGTGGTGGGGGTGGCAAGGGAAGGTGCAGGGGGGGGGGGCGTAAGGGTTAAGCCTTATAGCAAGGAAGACTGAAGAGAATTAGTCTGACATGATTTTGTTCTACCCCACTCTGCACCATGACTGATACTGTAGTGTATGCATCAGTAAAAATCATGGAGCAAAAGGAAAATGGTGAAAACTTCATTTTGTGGAGAGCCAGATTTGAGCACTATTCTTCCTAAGGTGCGAGAGACAAAAGCTATTGGAAGGTTAACTATCCCCTCGTATAGCAGTTGATATAGTTTACTACATCACCTTTTGGTTTTCATTTGTTGCACAATGAATATCATGTTTGGCATATCCCTATTGACCCTTCCCAAGTTTTACTGATGCACCAAATTAAACATTCTGTCTGGATGTATAATGGCTCAGTATGGCAACTGCTCTACACATTACTCAAGAAACTGCAGAGTTGTGGATACAGCTCAGCACATCATGGAAACCAGCTGTCCCGTCTATACGATTTGCTGCTTCAGTAACGCAGCTAGCATAAATCAAAGATCCCACCCACCTGGCATATTCTCTGTTCTCCCCTCTCCCATCATGCTGCCTGAAAGCACATACCACCAAAGTCAAGGATAACTTCTATCCTGCTGTTAGAAGATTCTTGTATGATAAAATGGACTCACAATATACCTCATTATGATCTTGCAATTTATTGTTTACCTGCACTGCACTTTCTCTATCTTTTACACTTTATTCTGCATTGCTATTGTTTTATCTTGTTCTACCTCAATGCACTGTGTAATGATTTGATCTGCATGAACAATATGCAAGACAAGCTTTTCACTGTATCTTCATGTAACAATAAGAAGCCAAAATGTCGAATTCTGTCTTCTGATGGTCAAAATCCACACTGCAACTCTGGAAGAAGCTCATCATCTAAGGGAGATTGGTGGCCAAGGAGAATTCTTGCGATGATTCCCCCGTGGCAGACAGCAGAAAGACTCCTTCATAATTAATGTGATTCAATTTTTAAAGTTGGTGACAATTACAGGAGCTGAGATCTACTAACATGCCCCCCAGTCCCCCCAAAGAGGACATGAGTTTGTCCCAGAAATGCTTCCCCACCATGTCTTAGTACTTCAGCAGAGATTTTGTTTGTTCTAGAGACCTTGTTTGCCAACTACTGGATTTCCTTTTCAAACACTTGCCAGTTTGTTTAGTGCCAACACAGCAGCAGTGTGCTTTGGGTGGAATCAAGGGCATTCGCATTAGAGGCAAAAGTTAGAGTTGAAACTTTCAAAGTACTCTGACCCACAGGCTTTGGAGGCATTGCAAATTTTGAGTCTTTTTCTGTACTTGACATCTGATGAGTGGGTCTTCAGTCTTTGGGCCACAGACAACACTTTAAAATGCATGCGTGTTATGGCTGTTGACTGTTTCTGGCTCTCCTGGACTCTTTACTATAGCCCATCAGTTCTATATATTACAAAGGAAACAGTCCATGTCTGCATCCAGCAACAATGAGACACAAGTCGATAAGTACTAAGGAACATTCATGGCATGAAAGTGCTAGATAATACCAATGCCATAATGGCAGCAGTATGAACTTCTTGGCAGGAATCTTTTATAGCACCGAAACACCAAGAAACTTCTGCCACTTACTATTTTAAGACAGACTTTAGTTTCAAATGCTACACCTAATACTATATGGGATGGAGTCTACACACAGGTCAGAGATGAAGTTTTCAAAAAATGCATTTATTTTTTTGAGATCTGGGTGGTCAATAAGTACTTATTGACCATTTCCAAATGCCCTTTTGAAGGTGTGGAAATTAATATTGCACGACCTTCAAGTATCCAGGAAGGTCATTGATACAGCTGCTCAAGATGCTAACATATTAAAGTGCTAGCATATTATCCCAAGGACACTTCATGAATGGAATAGTTGGCCTTCAAGTACCAAAACCAACCTTATTTTTTGCCATGTATGAATTCAGTCGCTTGGGTGTTTTCCGTTGACACCCATTGACTTCAGCTTCACCATGGCTCTATTACTCCTCCCAAACATTATCATTTCAATTTTTTTCTAGATGAAATTTTATTTGTTGTTGCTCTTCTCATTTTAGTTATTCATCAATATTGTTCTGTCATCAGACTAATCTTCCACACCAATCTCAATATCACCAATTTTTGTGCCATTTGCAAGTAGGCCAAAGGTCATTCCTCTTACAGTGATTTTCAGATTAATGTATGTAGCAAACAGTAATGGTCCCACCTCCAATCCTGCTGCATCTCTGGTCACGTGCTACCAAAAACAAACAATCCTGAATCACACTCTGGCTGTGATGAAACCAATTATGCTAAAGTACCCAGGATCCCAAAAGGCTTTTTTAACTTTAAGATCAATCTTTGCCAATAGCCTTTCTGAAGTCTATGTAGGTTAAACAGAATTAATTTGCAGAATTGTGTCTTCAGACACAATAAGACATGATATTCACCATCCTTGAGTAATCTTCACCTTTCCAAGTACAGATTAATCTTGTCCCTTTGGAAGCTTTTCCCCCAATAATTTCCATTCAACTATGGCCTAACAGGTCCCTACTAAACACAGCATCCTCCCTGCTAGCCCCAGTTGTTTGCATTTGGCCTTTAACCCTCCAAGCCCTTTCCTTGGTGTACCTATCAAAGTGCTTATTAAATATTGCAATCGTACCCACCTTGATCAGTTCCTATGATGGCTTATTCCAGGTACTCACTAAGCCAGGATGGTGTGTTGCCTCCCAGGTACTAAGGTCCAGAATGTCTCACAGTGGCTGCAGAAGATTCTTAAAAGGGAAGGTCAGCAGCCAATGACACAAGTAGAAAGGGAGAAGAAAGGCACAGTGAGTATAGGGAGTTGAAGAACAGGACCTCCAAGGCAGCAATCTCTGGATTATTCCCAGTGCCACATGTTAGTCAGGTCAGGAACAGGACAACGGTACAAGTGAATGAGTGGCTAAGGAAGTGGTGCAGAGGGTTGGGTTTCTGGACCTTTGGGATCTCTTCACTGGAAGGTATGACCTGTACAGAAAAAGATGAGTTACACTGGAACCCAAGAGGAACCAATATCCTTGCAGGCAAGTTCGCTACAGCTGTTGGGAAGGGTTTAAACTAATTTAATAGGAACCAGAGTGATATGGCTGAGGATGGAGCAATTGGTATAGAATGCATTGTGTATTGAGATTGTGAGGAAGAATAGGCAGATGACAGGGCAAAATTGCAAAGAGTGGGATTAAGTGAAGTGTAACATGACGGCAAAATTGAAAAGGATGATGAATACAGGATTGAAGGTGTTATATTTGAATACATACAGTGTAAGGAATAAGGTGGATGATCTTGTAGCACAGTTAGGATTGGCAAGCATGACGTTGTAGGCATCACTGAGATGTTCTGAAAGAAGGTCATAGTGGGAGCTCAACATCCAAGTGTACGCATTATACCGAAAGGACACACAGGTAGGCAGGGGGGTGGGGAGACTCTGTTGGGGGAAAGAAATCAAATCCGTAGAAAGAGGTGACATAAGATCACAGCATTTAAAATTCTTGTGGGTAGAGTTAAGAAACTGATGGGAATTATACACAGGCAAGTAATAAGCGCAATGTTACAATAGTCATGGGGGATTTCAATATGCATTTAGATTGGTGCAGGGTCCCAACAGAGGGAATTTGAACAATGCCTTTAATATGGCATTTTAGAGCAGCCCACGAGGGGAAGGCAAATCTGGATTTAATGTTGTGTAATGAACCAGATTTGTTTAGGGAGCTTAAGGTAAAAGCGACCTTGGGAAACAGTTATCATTATATGACAGAATTTACCCTGCAGTTTGAGAGGGAGAAGACAGTCATATGTATCTATTTTTCAGTGGAGTAAAGTGAATTATAGAAACAAGAGAGGAGCTGGCCAAAGTTGATTGGTAGAGGACACAAGCAGGGTAGCTGCCTATGGTTCAGGAGGACTAGGAATTGCAAATGTCACTGTACTCTTTCAGAAAGGAGGGAGGCAGAAGAAAGAAAATTATAGACCAGTTAGCCTGACTGAAGTGGTTAGAAAAATGCTGGATAGGATTGGAATATATAAAATCCATATTAAGAAACCTCAAGTGTAAAAAGACCCCGATGGGAGTTATATGCAGATCTTCAACAATAGCCAAGATGTGGGGTATAAATTTCAACAGGAAATTGGAAAGGCAGTGGTTGAGAAGTCCATTATTAAGAATGAGGTTTCGGAGTATTTGGAAGTACGTAATAAAGTAGGCCAAACTCAGCATGGTTTCATTAAGGGAAAATCTTGCCTGACAAATCTGTTGTAATTCTTTAAGGAAATAACAGGCAGTTAGAGAAAGAAGAATCAGTGGATGTTGTTTACTTGGAGTTTCAGAAGGCCTTTTCACAGGGTGCTAGGCTGCTTAACAAGATAAGAACCCTTGGTATTAAAGGAGGGATACTAGCATGGATAGAAGATTAGCTAACAGGCAGGAGGCAAAGAGTGGGAATAATGGGGGCTGTCAGTGACCAGTGGTGTTTGTTCCACAGGGATTAATACTGAGATCACACGTTTTCATGCTTTTGTCAAATTGGATGACAGAATTGATGGCTTTGTGTCCAAGTTTGCAGATGATAAAAATAGGTGGATGGGCATGTAGTACTGAGGAAGAAGGGAGTCTGCAGAAGTTTTGGAAAATGGGCAAAGAAGTGTCAGATGGAATAAATTGTAGGGAAACATATGGTCATGCACTCTGGTAAAAGGAATAAAAGGTGTAGACTATTTTCTAAATGAAGAGAAAATTCAAAATTCCGAGGTGCAAAGGGACTTGGGAGTCCTTTTGCAGGATTCCACCTCATCAGCTCCCCCCGAATCCCATGCTACCTAACCTTCCAGATCAGTCTGTCATGCAGGAACTTCTCAAAGTGCCTTACTAAAGTCCAAATACTCAACATCCACTAAGCTACCTTCATCCTGAGATACCTGCATCTTAATGAACACATAAATCCGCCTTCTGCTGCAAAACCACAAGCTCTCAAGAACAGAAGCCAGGTACAAACTAGTACTCTAAGAAGCTAGCTCGTAATGCACCTTTTGCCCTTGCCCTGGTTACATATCAATTACATCAAGTTAGTATGCAAAGAGTGACTCAAACCTGCCCTCTGCTGACCATCTGTAAAAGTGAAGCAAAGCAACATCAGCTTCATGTACTCTATACAGATTACAGAGGAGGTGTTTGCTGTCTTGAAGCAAATTAGGGTGAATAAATGCCCAGGGCCTGACAAGGTGTTCCCTTGGACTTTCACAGGTATTTAAATCATCCTTAGCAACAGGCAAGGTACCTGAGGATAAGCCAATGCTGTTCCACTGTTTAAGAAAGGCTTTAAAAATAAACCAGAAAATTATAGGCCATTGAGCCTGACATCAGTTGTGGGAAAATTATTGGTAAGGACCAGGTTTGAGTACTTGGATAGACATGAACTGATTAAAGATAGTCAGTATGACTTTGTGCATGTTGAGTCGTGTCTAACCAAACTTAGAGTTTTTGAGGAAGTTACCAGGAAAGTTGATGAAGGCAAGGCTGGATGTTGTCAACATCAACTTTAGCAAGGCATTTGACAAGGCTCCACACGCAAGTTTGGTCAAGAAGTTTCAGTTGCTTGGCACTCAAGATGAGGTAAGTAAATTGGATTAGACATTGGCTTTGTGGAAGATACCAGTGTGTGGTAATAGATGGCTACCTTTCTGACTGGAGGCTTGTGACTAGTGCAATATTGCCGGAATTGGTACTGGGTCCATTGTTGTTTAGCATCTATATCAATGATCTAGATGATAATGACGTTAACTGGATCAACAAATTTACAGATGACGCCAAGATTGTGGGTGCAGTGGACAGCAAGGAAGACTATCATGGCTTGCAACAGAATCTGGACCAGCTGGAAAAATGGGCTGAAAAATGGCAGATCGAATTTAATGCAGATATGTGCGAAGTATTGCAAGTCAGTAGGACCAACTAGGGTAGGTCTTACACAGTGAATGTCAGGCACTGAGAAGTACATTACAACAAAGGGATCTGGGAAAACGGTCTACAATTCATTGAAGGTAACATCCCAGGGTCGTAAAGAAAGCTTTTGGCACGTTAGCCTTCATAAATCAAAGTACTGAGTACAAGAGATTGGATGTTATAAAAGGCATTGGTGTGGCCTAATTTGCAGTATTGTTGCAGTTTTGATCATCTACCTACAAGAAAGATGTAAATAAGGTTGAAAAGAATACAGAGAAAATTTACAAGAAAGTGGCTCTGTCTGTAGGACATGCGTTGTATGGAAAGATTGAATAGGTTAGGACTTTATTCCTTGGAAAGTAGAAGATTGAAAGGGGATTTGATAGGGTAAATGCAAGCAGGCTTTTTTCTACTGTTAGGTGGGACTGCAAAAAGAGGTCATGGGTTAAGGATGACAGGTTAAAAGTTTAAGGGGAACATGAGGAGAAACTTCTTTACTCAGGGGGTCATGAGGGTGTGGTATTTAAGCTGCCAGTGAGCTTAAATTCAACATTTAAGAGACGTTTGATTAACTACATGGATGGTAAGGTTATGGAGGGCTATGGGCTCCATGTAGGTCGATGGGAGTAGGCAATTTCAAGAGTTCAGCATGAACTAGATGGGCTGAAGGGCCTGTTTCTATGCTGTATTTTTCTATGACTCCATGTGCTGACAACAACTGGTGATTGCAAGAAGCTGATCGAGCAATATAGTATCTTAAATTCTTCTCCTCGTTCAGACCCAAGGCCAGAGCAGAAGGAAGATCTTACATTGAATTGAATTTATTTCTTACATCCTTCACATATGAGGAATAAAAATCTTTATGTTACGTCTCCATCTAAGTGTGTAATCATAGTAATTTATAATAATTTATAATAAATAGAACAGTTAATGTAATACAGAGTACACTCAAGTCAGCGTGAGTTCATCAGTTTGATAGTCTGTTGGAAGAATTTGTCCCAGAGCCTGTTGGTCCTGGCTTTTGTGATGCGGTATCATTTCCCAGATGGTAGCAGCTAGAACAGATTGTGGTTGGGGTGACTCGGGTCCCCAATGATCCTTTGGGCCCTCTTTACACAACTGTCCTTGTAAATGTCCTGAATCATTGGAAGTTCACAACTACAGGTGCGCTGGGCTGTCCGCACCACTCTCTACAGAGTCCTGCGATTAAGGAAGGTACAGTTTCCATACTAGGCAGTGATGCAGCCAGTCAGGATGTTCTCAATTGTGCCCCTGTAGGAAGTTCTTAGGATTTGGGGACCCATACCAAACTTCCTCAACCATCTAAGGTGAGAGAGGCACTGTTGTGCCTTTTTCACCACATAGCTGGTGTGTACAGATCACGTGAGGTCCTCAGTGATGTGGATGCTGAGGAACTTGAAGTTGTTCACCCTTCCAACCCCAGATCCATTGATGTCAATAGGGGTTAGCCCATCTCCATTTGTCCTGTAATCCACAACCAGCTCCTTTGTTTGTGATATTGAGGGAGAGGTTGTTTTCTTGACACCACTGTCAGAGAGATGATTTCTTCCCTGTAGGCCACCTCATTATTGTTTGAGATACGGCCAATCAATGTGGTGTTGTCATCAAATTTAATTAGCAGACTGGAGCTGTGGGTTGCGATACAGTCATGGGTGTACTGGGAGTAAAGGAGGGGACTCAGTACACAGCCCTGAGAGGCTCCAGTATTGAGGGTTGGAGGTGAGGGAGCCCACTCTTACAACCTGCTGGCAATCTAACAGGAAGTCCAGGATTCAGCTGCACAAGGCTGAGGTCTCTGAGCTTCTTGTCGAGCCTGGATGGAACTATAGTGTTGAGGCTGAACTGTAGTCCAAGAGCAGCATTCTCATGTAAGCATCCTTCTTCTCCAGATGTGTGAGGACGGTATGTAGAGCATTGGCTATTTCATCATCTGTCGATCGGTGTCAGTGGCGATCTATCATGGTGATCTATCATATCTATCATGGCGATCGGTGTCAGTGGCGAATTGTAGGTGGTTGTGATTATGGTGAGAAAGATAGCAATTAAAGGATACTTACAAGCCAAAAAGAATTTTGTGATGAGGGTAAACTGGGTTTTGAAGTTCAAGATTGTTTAATGTCATTGCCATTACACAGGTGTAAATGAAAACAAAATAATTGTTATTCCAGATCCAATGCAACACAAAAAAAAGTTAGATAAGGTACACAATAATAATTTTTTTAAAACACAATAAATAAGATAGCTTGTATACATAGATGGATTGTATGGCCATATAGTGACACTAGGCATAGGAGTGCCTATACATAAGGTGACAGTCAGAAATAATAAAGTAGTGGTGATTGGGGGTGTAGAGGAGTGGGTTCATGGGTGGAGGTGTTGGTTAGCTTTACTGCTTGGGGAAAGTAACTAAGTCTGGAGGACACTACATAGCCTCCTCCCTGATGGGAGTGGGACAAACAGTCCATGAGCAGGGTGTGTGGGATCCTTCATGATGTTACTGGCTTTCTTCCAGCACCTCTCTATATATTCATGCTTGATCGCAGGTAGGCTGGTGCCAGTGATGCATTGGGCAGCTTTGAATAACAGTTATAGAGACCAGCTGTCCGCCGTAGTGTAGCTTCCATACAGTGCAGTGTTGCAGCTTGTTAAGATTATCTCTAATGTGCATTTGTAGAAGGACCCAAATATAGATGTACATGGTGCAACTGTCTTCAGACTCCTCAGAAAGTGGAGGCATTGATGAGCTTTCTTCATTGAGTATGATGTGTTCTGGGACCATGAAAGGTTGTGTGAGATGTGCACTCCCAAGAATTTGAAACTGCTCACAGTTTACATTGCTGTGCCACCAATGTAAAGTGGGATGTGAGTGATGAGTTTTGAGGATTATGCAAGACAGGAAGTTATCTTTCTATGATTACCGATTCTGTGCCTGCAGTCTAGTAAAGACCAATACCATCTTCTCCACACCATTCCATTCTTGCATAGGAAAATGTCACCATTACTCTGTTGTTGGTGATAGCTTTGTGTCACCTACTTGCATAAGAGAACAGGATAACTTAATGATTGCTGTGTAACGTATCTCCATGGCTTGACAATTGGAAGCATGAAAAACATGATAGACATATGAGTGAGATTGCTGGAGTCATTCTAAGTCTGAATTCAAAGTTCAAAGTGAATTTATTATCAATGTATATATGTCACCCTATACAACCCTGAGATTCATTTTCTTGTGGGCATACTCAATAAATCATACAAGAATAATAACCAAAATATAATCAATGAAGGACCGCACCAACTTGGACCCTCAGTGTGCAAAACCAACGAACTGTGCAAATATAAAAATAAAGACAATAATTATATATGAATAAGCAACATGCATTGAGAACATGAGATGAAGAGTCCTTGAAAGTGAGTTCATAGGTTGTGGGAACATTTCAATGATGGGGCAAGTGAAGTTGAGTGAAGTTATGCCATTTGGTTCAACAGCCTGGTGGTTGAGTGGTAATAACTATTCCTGAACCTGATGTGAGCCCCTGTATAGTCTTCCTGATGCTTGGGCGGGGTGGGGTAGGGGGTACCTGATGATGGATGCTGCTCTCCTGCAACAAAGCTTCATGTAGATGTGCTCAATGGTCAGGAGGGCTTTACCCATGATGGACTTTTTCATGACTTTTTGTAGGATTTTCTGTTCAAGGGCATTACTGTTTCCACACCAGGCTGTGATGCAGACAGTCAATATACTCTTCACTACACATCTATAGAAGTTTGTTGATATTTGAGATGTCATGCCAAATCTTTGCGAACTCCTAAGTAGAGGCGCTGCTGTGCTTCCTTCGTAATTGCACCAGTCCTCTGAAATAATAATGAGGAATTTAAAGTTATTGACTCTCTCCATCTCCGATCCTCTGCTGAGGACTGGCTCATGGACTACTAGGTTCCCCCTCCTGAAGTCAATGATCAGCTTCTTGGTCTTGCAGACATTGAGTAAGAAGCTGTTGTTATGGCACCACTCAGCCAGATTTTCAATCTCACTCTTATATCTTGATTCATTATCACCTTCAATTTGGGCTATGACAGTGGTGTCATCAGCAAACTTGCATATGGGATTGGAGCTGTGCTTAGCCACATAGTCATAAGTATAAAGCGAGTAGTGCAGGAGGCTAATCACACAGCCTTGTGGTGCTCCTTTGCTGATGGAAATTGTGGAGAAGATATTGTTGCCAATCCAAGCTGATAGGGGTCTGCAAGGTAGGAAATTGAGGATTCAACTGCACAAGGAGGTATTGAGGCCAATGTCTTGAAGCTTCTCAATTACTTTTGAGGGTATAATGGTACTGAATGCCGAGCTGTTGTCAATAGTGAGTATCTTGAAATATACATCTTTGCTGTCCAGATGTTCCAGGGTTTAGTGAAGAGCCAATGAGAAGGCATCTGCTGTCAACCTGTTGTTAAGCAAATAGGCGTGGATCCAAGTTGCTTCTTAGGCAAGACGTGATATGATTCATCACGAACCTTTCAAAATACTTAATCACTGTGGATGTAAGTACTACTTCATGATAGTCATTGAGGCAAGTTAACACATTCTTCTTAGACACCAGTATAACTGAAGCCTGCTTGGAAAAAAAAATGGGTAACTCAGACTGCTGAAGCATGAGGTTAAAGATCTCAGTGAACACTCCAGCCAGTTGATCAGCACAGATCTTAAACACTTGGTTAGGTAGCCCATATTGGGATGGATGTTTTTCGTGAGCTCATCCTCCTGAAAGCTGCCACATCAGCTTCAGAGATAAAAGATCCTTTTTAACATGGACACTGACTACAAAATCTGAGCATAGTATTGCCAGTTAATGAACTTTCCAACAATGTTAAGAACTTCAACAAATATTCCATGTACAGGACATCTCCATTTTATGAACTATGAGCTGCAACTCAGTGACAGAAACTAGAATCAGCAAATGAGCACAAAAATTGCTGAAAAGGACAATCAGTGCTGACTGGATATTGCAAATGATGTTAATGCAACACACTCCCTGGACTTCAAATACGAAACACACCACAACAAACAGGCTCAGGCCGGTTGCTCAACTCTCCCAGCCAACATCTTGTCTTTAAGTCAGATCACAGAAACTCTTGTCATAAGAACATGTAGTTTCTAAAAAAAACACATTTTAATATACTTTGTTTCATTTTTGGATGAGCGTTAACTAGTTAAGCAGGTTTTACTTCTGAAATATGTACAAATAAAAGAACTGTTCTATTAACATATGTACCTGAATTGTTCAATCTATATTTTTAATTTATTTGAGATCGAGCGCACAGTATGTCCTCTAGCCCTTCAAGCTGTGCTGCCCAGCAACCCCCAATTTAACCCTAGCCTAATCACAGGACAATTTGCAATGACCAATTAACCTACCAACTGGTACATCTTTGGACTGTGGGAGGAAACCGGAGCACCCAGAGGAAACTCATGCAGTCACAGGGAGAACATACAAACTCCTTACAGGCAGTGGCAGGAATTGTGCTGGGTGGAATCTTAACGCACATTGACTTTTAGTTCTTACATTCTTCCTGTTCCAGCATAGTACTATGAATTAATCAATCACAATTTGAGTTCACCCAAAATGCACAATTTCAAGCAAAATGTCTAATTTAAATCGCTGTTTTGCTTTATAAAACATAACTGCTATTGACAGCGACATCATGTCATACATCAAAATCAAAATTGGCAAACAATTTTCTTCAGAAGAGCAATACCTGAAATCGAACTGAAACAACAGCTCCACATATCTCCTCTCCAACCATGAACTGTTCTCCCAGCATTGCCAAAATCAGATTTTCCCAACAACGTGATGCTAGTCCTTTTCGCAAACGGATAATCCATTTTCCACCATTCTTATTTGCTTCATCCTAGAAAGACAAAAATGAAAATGTTACACTTAATAAAATAACATCCATTTACTTAAACCACTCACCTACAAAGTAAGTGACTGGATGGCATGACTACCTTGTGGCTTTAACAGCCAAAAACCAGCTCTCCCATCACTCCTTGATCAATAACTTAGGATCCGACCTCCATAGCCCAAACTCAACTGCTGAAAGCCAACAATATCATTGTGTGTGACTGAAATTACAATTCTCATTATTTCTTGCAGCTTGAAGCAATAGTATCTCATTCTTCATTACACTCCAGTATGAGCACAGCACGGTAAACTCTCAGTGGTACTTCGATGTGGTAGTTTTGTCAAACTCGTATTCCCCCAACCTTGAACGTGTAACAATCAAATGCCAAAGGCATGTCACCAAGCTCTTATAGAGCACTGGTATAATTGAAGCAGGTGGATACCTCAGACTGTTGAAGCGAGAGGTTAAAGATCTCAGTGAACACTCCAGCCAGTGGATCTGAACAAGTCTATAGTATTTGGCCAGGTACCCAGTCAGAGCTGGATGCTTTCTGTGGGTTCATCCTCCTGAAGGTTGCTCACATGTTAGCCTCAGAGACTGAAATCCTACAAAATCTCCATCAACACAGGCGCATCACAAGCCTGTGTGCTTAGCTCCCTGCTCTACTTGTTTTAAACTTGTGATTGTGTGGCTAAACACAGCTCTAATCCTATATACAAATTTGTTGACGACACCACCGTCATTGACCGATTCAAAAGTGGTGACTACTCAGCATATAGGAGGGAGACTGAAAATCTGGCTGAGTGGTTCCACAACAACCACCTCTTACTCAATGTCGGTGAAACCAAGGAGCTGATTATTGACTTCAGGAGGAGGTAACCAGAGGTCCATGAGCCAACTATGACAGGGCCAGCAACTTTAAATTCCTCGGTGTTGCCATTTCAGAGGACCTGTCCTGAGCCCCAGACACAAGTGCAAATACAAAGAAAACATGGCAGCACCTCTGCATCTTTGGGAGTTTGTGAAGATTTGGCATGGTATCTAAAACTCTGACAAAATTCTACAGATGTGTGGTGGAGGTTATATTGACTGGCTGCATCACAGCCTGGTATGGAAACACCAATGCCTTTGAATGAAATATCCTACTAAAAGTAATAGATATGGTCCAAACCATCACAGGTAAAGCCCTTTCCACCACTGAGCACTGTTGCAGGAAAGCAACATTCATTATCAGGGACATCCACCACCCAAGTCACGCTCTCTTCTCACTGCTGCCATCAGGAAAAAGGTACAGGAGCCTCAGGACTCATACCAGCAGGTTCAGAAGTAGTTATTACCTCTCAACCATCAGGCTCTTGAACCAAAAAGGATAACTTCACTCAACTTCTCGCCCCATCACTGAAACGTTAAAACATATGGACTCACTTTCAAGGACTTTTCATCTCATGTTTTTGATATTTATTGCTTATCTGTTATTTTTCTTTCTTTTTGTATTTGCATTGTTTATTGTCTTTGGCACACTGGTTATTATGGTTATTATTCTATTATGGATTTACTGAGCGTGCCCACAAGAAAATGAATATCAGGGATGTATATGGTAATATATATCATCTTTGATAATAATTTTACTTTGAACCTTGTTAAAATCCTACCCAGAGGACATGAAAAGTGTTAACACTCTCATTACAATGTTTTTTAACCCCCATGTACCAGAAGTCTTCCATATTAAATTTATCCAAACTGTTCTTGCTTCCATTCTCATGTATCACTTCACTTGCACATCACCCATGCTTATGCAGCTGACTCATCTAACTCTTTAAATACCTCCTTCACCTGAAATCTCCCAAATAACTATTATCATTTCTCTGACTTTTATTATCTTGCCTTTTTATCCCCATGTACCAAATTTGGTTCCAGTATCAGCTACTCATTCCTCAATTTCAAATTACCTTCATAAATCCTACTTCTTGCCACCTACCCCATCACTAGAGGTTCGGAAGAGAAAAAAATGCATGAATTTATGAATTCCTCATGACCCTTCTTTACTGTTTCTCCTTCCATTTTCTTTCTTACACTAGAAATGTTTTGAAGCCTTTCACCTTTGAAGAAAAGAAAATATATATAACGCAGATTTATTTAATGCTCACCTTACACAAATTCGGCTTTACTTTAAAAACTCCTTTTTATGCAGATTTTTACAGTAACATGCATATAAGCTTGAGCTAGTTGTGCCTACTTGAATGTATTATGCAATCATCTTTCATGTCACAATGCATTGGGTTCACCCTTTATGTTGCTGTTTAGTAAACTGAAGTTTGCAATCAAGACCTAAAGATGATAGGAAAAATGCAGTCAGGCTAGAAAGAAGAAAAAACAACTTGATATGGCGACATTACATGAAAACAGACAAACATTAACATGTACAAAATGCTGCAGGAACTCAGCAGACCAGGCAACATCTATGTAAAAAGAGAACAGTCATCATTTTGGGCCGAGGCCCTTCATCAGGACTGGAGAAAAAAAAAGAAGTCAGTAAGAAAGTGGGAGGGAAAGGAAGGAAAAAAAAACACTAAGTGATAGGTGAAACTGGGAGGGAGTGGGATGAAGTAAAGAGCTGGAAAGCTGATTGGTGAAAGAGATACAGGGCTGGAGGAGGGGGAATCTAATAGGAGACAACAGAAGGCCATGGAAGAAAGAAAAGTGAGGAGGAATACCAGAGGGAGGCCATGGGCAGGCAAAGAGATAAGGTGAGAGAGGGAAAAGGGGATTAGGACTAGTGAATGAGAGTGGGGGGTGGCATTACCATAAGTTTGAGAAATTGATGTCCTTGCCATCAGTTTGGAGGCCACAGATGGAATACAAGGTGTTGTTCTTCCAACCTGAGTGTGGCCTCATTGTGACAGCAGAGGCGGCCATTTATAGATATATGGGAATGGGAAGTGGAATTATAACAATACATGACCCCAACAAAATCACAGGTGAAGTGTTGCCTCACCTGGAAGGACTGTCTGGGGCCCTGAATGGTAGTGAGGGAGGTGTAGCACTTGTTCTGCTTGCAAGGTTAAGTGCCAGGAGGGAGTTCAGTGGGGAGGGACTAATTGACAATGGAATCATATAGGGAGTGACCCCTGCAAAAGAAAAGACAGAAAATGGGGTCAGTGGAGAGAGATATGCTTGGTGGTGCCATAGATGCTGCTTGTCCTGCTGAGTTCCTTCAGCATTTTGTGTGTGTTATTTGGATTTCCAGCATCTGCAGATTTTCTCGTTTGTAATTGAAACATTAATATGAGTTGAATTTAGCCAAACCCATTTTAATAATGCAGAACCCCAGAACAAGGATCAATACCAATAAAATCTACTGAGATTACAAAGCAAGAAACTGAAGTCTTTTTGGAAATTGAAATAATATTAACTGTAGATATGGAATCAAAATCAATGTTGCTTAATGTTTAGCCTTGCTATGATCCAGAAGGCAACTAAAAAACTCTATACAGAATCTAAAGTTAGAAAGATAAAACACAGGAAATGCTTACAGCAGATCATGGTGTGGGGCTGGAGGATTTGCTGGTTTGAGGCTCTTAGGTATTTGCATAATTTGAATATCAGCAGTGAAGCTGCTGATGAGAGGGCAGCCAAGCTATTTCCAAAATGGTGGATAAGATCATATATCACGGTCAAATGATCACCAGCACCTTCAACTTTGACAGCAGTGACACAACTATCCTCAGCCTATCCTTCTCCTCTTCTTCTAATTAGCTAGAATCCTACCACCACTATAACCAATTCTTACAATGAAGCCTTACAGTATTATTATTTGTACAGCTCATTTAATCAAGTTTTTTTTATTTTATTGCAGAATACAATGTATTCATACAGAGTATGTAAAATGATTGAAAATAGGAACCACTGAAATCCATATAGCTTCAATAAAATTCACCTTCTGGAAGTGATTCCTTATACAAGTCCAAAGCCTGCTATCTAAAATTTATGACTATAAACACTGTCTTTTGTGAATTATTGTTAATCGATATTCAAAGCAACAAACATAATTCAGACTTATTAAACAAGTTCACACAAATACTGAAGGAGAATTTTAACAGTTAAATTATATTTTTGCACAATAAACTTGAGACATTTGACTACCTACCTCAAAACATCTCGCCTTCCTGTGCAATATGGTGACAATAAAAATGACCTTGTATTTTCTGGAACATGAAAATACAAGCAGAGAAAAAAATAGAACCATCTGGCTTCTCGTGTAACCCAGGTTTCAATTTATCGTCTGTGCCATTTTCAAATAGATCTCAATTCCCCACTTTTTCAAATATCTATCCAACTTCTTTAACAGTGATCTACGATCCACAGTCCTCTAGATTAGAGAATTCCAGAGATTCACCATTCTCCAAGAGAAGAAATTCTTATGCACCTGAAGTTTGAAATCTCTGCATTTTCATCTTTACAACTGTGTAACTGTGTACTCAAGTCTCTCCTAGTAGAAACATTTCAACATCTTACTTCCTTCTGAACTCCTAAACTTGAGGTCAAACATTAGTTTTCATATAATCGATCATAGAACACCCCTCATTCCTAATGAATATCACCAGGACAACCTGCAATACTAGCATATTGATAGGAACCAAAACTATACCCAGTACTCCAGATGTGGCCTTACTAACACCCTGTTAATAATAACTGTGCTTTATTTTAAACTCCAACACCATACCAATGAAGACTATTATACAAATTGCCTACTCAAATTACTTTTTCCACTTGGATGTTAAATTTTTGTACTTAAGGACACCAAGATCCCTATGTACTCCCCTTTTAAACTTCTAGCATTTCTTTGGATTCCTCTTACTCAACTTCATGCTCTCATACTTTTCTACATAAAATTCAGCTTCCAAGTTTTTGCCACTCACTCAACCTATCCTGTTGCAGATTCCGAACTGTAGAGTACCTAAGATCATGTTGTCAGCAATCGTACAAACTAGAAATCAGAAAAAATAGAAAATGCTCAGAAGATCAGGCCACATCTACAGGAGCAGCTAATGATTCAAACTGAATACCCTTCATCAGAACTGATGAAAGTTCCTCAACCTGAAATGTTCATTCTGCTTTTCTTCTCAGATGCACTTCAGTATTTACAGCATTTTCTGCTGTTTTTACCAAAAATTATGTACACCCACCTCCTCCAAGTTGTTAATATTATTATCAGATAATCGAAGGCCAAGGATTGAACTTTAAGGCACTCTTAAGTTAGAAAAAACCACAATCGATTACAAATCCACCCTGTGTGTCAACAACACTTTCCTTCCTGTTAGGCCAAATGCCTCTTATGCATGATCTGAAACAACAGATTATATGACATCAAGGAAAGTCCCCTTTCCCTCTGAGGAACAAGCACCCTGTCTGGCCGCAATTGAGGTGAGGGAGGTTCTTAGTCAGGGTAAACCTACTCAAAGCTGCGGGGCTGGACAAAGCACCGGATTGGATGCGGAGGGATTATGCGGCCCAACTAACAGAGGTCTTAACTGACATCTTTACTATCTCTTTGCAACAATTCACTGTCCCTGCAGTTGACATCATTCCTGTGCCCAGAAGAGTGATAGTAACTGGCCTAAATGATTACTGCCCAGTGGCACTAACCTAAATAATCATGAAGGGCACTGAGCATTAGGCAATGGATAGCATAAAATGCTGCCTTCCGACTACATTGGACCCTTTGCAGTTCGCCTACTATTCAAACTGGTACATTAATGATGCCATAGCCTCAGCCCTCCACTCCATCCCATCTCTCCTAGAAAACTATGTCTTATACGCCAGGTTGTTGCTCATCGACTTCAGCTCAGCATCATCCCTCACATCCCTTCACAATCATCCCTCAGGGGCTCATGGGTAAACTGTCCTCATTCATACTCAACACCACTCTCTCTAACTGGATCTGGGACTTGTTAATGGAAGGACCCCAATCAGTTAGATTAGGAAGCAATGTTTCAAGCTCCACCGCTCTGAGCACAAGTGCCCCACACCCCACCCAGGGCTGTGTGTGCTTAGTCCACTGCTGACTCATGACTGCACTGCCAGATCCAGTTCAAACTGCATCAAGTTTGTTGTTGATACAACAGTGGCTGTCCTCATCAGCAACAATGATGAGTCAGTGTACAAAGGGGAAGTAGAGGGGCTTGTCTAATGGCGTGAGGGAGCAACCCAAGTCTCAGCATGAACAAAACAAAAGATATGATTGTGGTCTTCAAGAAGAGGCAGGTCAACCACTCTCCATTGTACATCAATGGCGCTGCCTTGGAGAGAGTTCCACAGTGTGCACATACGGATGGACCCACAACACTTCCTCACTTGTCAATAAAGCACAATCCTGTCTACATTTTCTGAGGAAACTGATGCGTGCGAGGCTCCACGCCCTTATTCTAACAACTTTCTAAAGCAGCACCACTGAAAGTACCCTGTCTGTCTGTCTGGATGGTGTGGTAAGCAAGCTGCAAGGCATCAAAGAGTACGGTAAAAAACATTGAGAGGACCTCCAGGGTTTCTCTCACCCCTATTTGTGCCATCTACCAGGAGTGTTGTACATGAAGAGCCCAAAGCATCGTTGAGGATCCTACCATCCATCCTACAATCTCATTGAACCACTATTATTCAGAAGGATGTAAATGAGCCAGAAGGCTGGGAGTGCCAAACTGGGTAACAGTGTCTTCCCCCAGGCTGTGAAACTAATGAATATCCTGCCACCACTGAGGTCTTGTCACTAGGCCAACAAGCTGTTTACTTTTTCCTGTGCTGCGGACTACATGCACTTTGAATTATAGTTAACTTATTTGCTGTAATATTTTGTTTTATGTGCTGTGTGATATAGGCTTTGTGGGTGCACCATGATCTGGAGGAACATTGTTTCATTTGGTTGTATATATCAGAATCAGACTTAGTATCAGCAATAATAATTGTATGTTGTGCAATTAATACATGTGCAGTCATATTACAATAAACTTGAACTTGAAATTAACTCGACCAAAGAATGGTAGCTGCTCACCTCCCACATTGGTTTAATGCCATCTTTGAATAGGTGAAAGTCACTGTGGCCTGTGAGATCACCAGGTCGAACTAAATGGCTATAAAACCTCCAGAACTGTTCAACCTTTTAAAAATAAAAGGAAAAAAAAAGTCCGATTATATTTAATCACATTTGTTTAAATTCATAGCAGTACTCTGAACTAGTCCAACATTATGCTGTATATTAAGAACAGAGAATTTTGTACTTTATTTTACAGTCATTTGCAGGGCCATGACTTCAACACCAAAGACTCCTTCTGTGGATATTAGAGACAAAGGAGGATATCTTTTCATTCTGAACAAACTGATACTGATGGACACATACAGTATAGAACACATGACTGTAGGATTTCTGTGCTTTTGCAAGTTAAGATCTCCTAGCATAAATATTTTCAAATAAGTCATTTTATTCCAAAGTGGAAAGGGTGAGCAGTTGCAAGTTCCTGGGTGTCAACAGCTTAAGAGAATCTATCCTGGGCCCAACATATTGATGCAATTACAAAGAAGACACAACAGTGGCTTCATTAGGAGGTTAAGGAGATTTAGTATGTCACCAAAAGACACTCACAGGTTTCTACTGATGTACCACAGAGAGCATTCTAACTGGCAGCATCACTGTTTTATATGGAGGGACCAATGCACAGGATTGGAAAAAGCTGCAGAAAATTGTAAACTCTGCCAGCTCCATCATGGGCATTAGCCTTCACAGCATCCAGGTCATCTTCAAAAATCCATACTACAAAAAAAGCAGCATCCATCAAGGACCCCCATCATCACCCATGATGTGCCCTCTTTTCATTGCTACCATCAAAGTGGTGGTACAGGAACCTGAAGACACACACTTCAATGTTTCAGGAACATCATCTTCCCTTCCACCATCAGATTTCTGAAAGGACAATGAACTCATGAATACTACCTCAGTATTTTTTTTCCATTTCTTTTTCCACTGCCTATTTAATTTAATTTTCTCTTTTTTTTATATAGACTTATTATTGTAATTTATAGTTTTTGCTATTATTATGGACTGCAATGCACTGCTGCTGCAAAACTTTCATGACATATGCTGGTGATATTACACTTGATTCTGATCAGTAGTAGACTGGACAAGTAAAAGATAATGGCAAAATATTTGTAATCTTCCATTTAGGATTTTACATAACTGCCCAGAAAAACCAACCATTGAAAAAAAATTTACTTTCAGCGAGCTAAATACATCTCCATTTAATCTGCAGATCCACTTCTGTTGAATACTTCTTCACTGTATAACTAGTGTGTCAATAACATGAACAGTAATGATTATACCACCTTCTACCAACAAATTGAAGATAACAGTGTACATTCAGTTTCACCACACTGTTTCTCAGCCTGCAACTTTTCCTTGGTTTAAATAATAACCACATTTTTGTAATCATGTCATCTCTAGCCTTGCTACTTTGTATAAATTCCCAGGTTTTCCATTTCTATCAATTGGTGTTATTATTTCTCATAATACTGTAGTCCACATCTTTTGTGTCTGTTTTAAAGAGATCTCACTGCTAGTATGGCATGAATCCAGGCAACATCCCTTAATAAAAGGAGAGATGCGGTGTGGCAGGTATGGGTAGTAAGGGAGACAGAAAGTAAAAGCAAAAACCTGATTAAGTGTTCAGTACAACTTGAACAGACCCAGTTGACAAACTCAATCCTTCCAGTCCTTTTACAGTATGGGTGTCCCAATCACTATGTGGAAAGTTAAATTCATGTACTATCACAATCTTGTTTCTTGCAACAGTCTGCAATCTCCAGACAAATTTGCTCCTCTAAATTCTGCTGACCTTGGGTAGTCTATAATATCCCCTTCTTACTCCTCAGTTCTGCCCAGTAAACAACCTCTCCAGACTATTATCTCTGAGCACCACAGTGGCATTTTTCCTGACTAGTAATCCCACCCTTTAACCCCTCCTGCTTTATCACATCCAAAACAACAGAACCCTGCAATATTGAGCTGCCAGTCCTGCCCCTCCTGCAACCAAGTCTCATTAAGGGCTACAGTGTCATAATTCTACATGGTGATCCATGTTCTAAGCTCATCACCGACTTCAGACTCATAGAGATTGTGCCGTATGTAATTAATGGGCTAAATTTAAATAAAAAATTTAACACAAACTGGTAACGCCCATCGGATGTTGATGATGGCAGAGAGTTGACATGGATGGAACAATGGTAGTGGTACGCAAGAGGAATGGCATGGTGAAGATGAAGACGATTACGACAGTGAAAATTACGTTGACAAGGATTCAGATTGGAATCTGAATGTTAATCGGGATATAGCTGGTGTTCAGCAAGCTAACTTTGTACTATTCCAGTTAGCGTGATTGACTAATCACTTAAGGTTTCATAATCCCCAAAGATGGGTCTTAACCACACATATGAAGCCGAGGTCGCTTTGAACACCCCAAGAGAAATCCTTGGGGTTAGCAGGTTCACTGCTTCTATTTCATCGTCTTGTTCTGACTAACACTGTATTGTTGCATAATTTGTTTTCTGTAGATCTGTAGAGAAAGTTAAGAGGGTGTTCCTGACTTACTAGCTTACTAACTGTTAATTTGCATGAACTCATTCTGTGCCATGAGTCGAGGGGTACTGTTAGACACCCAGGTTGCTCATTTATGCATCCCAAATTATGTCTGCTTGGTTGGATAAGATTGCCAAAAAAAACATTTAAAAACATCAAACACCCAATGTGCGAAGAGGGAAAAAAAAATCATGTAACCAAGCAAGCAAATGGTATTCAAAACTGAAATTTTATGAAAGACACAAGGCCAAGTATCACTAGCTGGAGCACGCCACCTCATCAGTTCATCACAGAGCTGAGTAAACATCACAAATCCACAGGTATGAAAGCAGGCATTTCTGCAGCCGGGGCAGGCAACAACCTCAGTTCAGCGCAGAGTTGGCTAAATGTTGTGGATCAGCGAGCAGAACCAGCCTGTTCCTCAACTCTGGACCCGACACCCTGACCTTCTCAATCTGGCCGGAACTTAAAATGTCCAAACATCGGGTTGTTCCTTGCTCTTGGACCACTCTGGGGCCTGGATCCCAGCACCACGAATCAGCCCGTACCCGACCTTTCCAATTCAGCAAGGTGCTCAAGTCAATCAAATCTTCCAAATATCCGGACCCGACTTGCACTACCTTACTTTCCCTTTTCTATTTTCTAATTATGATTTATAATTTAAATTTTTATTATAGTTACTTTGATTTGTACTTCAGGGAGCACGAAGCACAGAATCAAATATCGCTGTGATGATTGTATGCTCTAGTATCAATTATTATTGTTTGGTGACAATAAAGTAAAAGTAGTAAATCTCAGGTCTTTCCTCACTTTCAGAGACACCTCTATTCTGCCTCAACACTACTTAGCACCCACCTGCGCTCACCTCAACATTGCCTCACACCTGCTTTGGGCTCGCCTCAGCCCCCACCCTGACCCACACCCACTTCATCTCTCTTCACCTCCACCTTGGCTCCACCCCACCTCGCCTCCACTCCACCTCTCCATTGTTTGCAGTGATCATTATTAATCAAATGTTTATTGATAAAAGTATTTAGTAGTCTTCTTTTTTTTTGTTTGCCGCCATTAAATAGCCACTGGGCTTCATCAGCGCCACCTTAAACTGGAAGCCATGTACATGTACATCTCTCTGCAGACCCTCCACATTCTCTATGTTATTTGTTTTCCCATTCAAGTGAATGTCATTAGCAAACTTAGATATGCGACACTCAGTTAATTTATAGTGTGAATAGTTACAGGCACGGCATCAACCCCTGTGGTGCTACACTCATCACTGACTGCCAGAATCAGAAAGAAGTCTAATATTATTGGCATATATTGTGAAATTTGTGGTTTTGCAGTAGCAGTGCATTGCAATACATAACAATAAATTAAGTATATATAATATAAATAGAAAACTTAAATAAATTGTGCAACGAGAGGGAAAAATACTGAGTTAGTGTTCATAGGTTTATTGCCCATTCAGAAATCTGATGGTGGAGGGGAAGAAGCTGTTCCTGAAACATTTAATGTCTTTAGGCTCTGTATTTCCTCCTTGATGTTAGCAATGAGAACCCAACCAGAGAAAGACCAATTTATCCCAACTCTCTCCCTTCTACTGGTTAACCAGTCCTCTACCCATGCTAATACATAACCCCTAACTCCTTGCATCTTTTGGATAAGTTTTTTATGTGCTACATTATTGACTACCTTCTGGAAATCCAAGTATGAAACACCCAGCTGGTCCCCTCTGTCCACTGCACTCATCATATCCTCAAAGAACTCCAATAAGTTTTGTGAAACTGGACATGCCCTTCATGAATCCATGCTGTGTCTGGTTGACAGAACCACTTCTATCCAGATGTGTCACTGTGGCCAATAGTTACCCACCTTTTGCCTGCATCTTTTAAAAAACAGTGGCATGATATCTGTTGTCTTCTAATCTGCTGGATCTGTCCAGAGTCCAAAAAAAATTTCAAAGCACCAGTTCTCTAATATTGTATCAAAGATTTAAAAACCATTAAAACATTTTCCAGCAACCAGTGTGTCACAAAAAAAATACTATATTCTTTTTGCTAAAAATTATCCTCAACTTCTTAAGCAACAATCTATGCAATCCAAACTAAAGACAAGCATAAAGAAAATCTGTTAAATAAAACTTCCCAGTCAACAACTTGAAAATCATTAATGGTTAATGCAAAAGGCATTGCTTACAGAAGCAAATGTTCCAATTTGTTTAACATTTTGTTCATAGCTCTGTGAGCTGGTGGGTCGACCTGGAGTACGCCTGGAATACCAAAATGTATAGTTGTACTGTAGCGGATGTTCTCCTGGGCCAGGGACAACAGTCTGTAAGGAATAAAATACTTGTGTAAGAATGTAGTATTTTGTTAAATTATTATGCTGATTTATAAATGTTCTGTAATATTTTGTCTATAGCACACAGCCTTAAATTTTTATTTCTTTGTTACACATTTCTCTACATTGCTGTTGCTATCTGATTAATTTAGGTTTATTCATATTTCAGCAGTCTGAGAACATTAGCTAAAATGCAATTTGCAGCCAGTAACTCCCAGAATATATTTTAACCACAAGTTTTAGAACTCGGCTCTCTCCAGTAAAATGTTTGTACTAGATTTAGAACAAAAACACAGAATAGTAAAGCACAGAACAAGCCCTTTGGCCCATAGTTCTGCTGACCTTTTAACCTACAAGATCAATCTAACCCATTCCTCCCAAGTAGCCCTCCATTTTTCTTTCATCCTGTGCCTATCTCTTAAATATCTCTAATGTATTTGCCTATACCATAACCCCTGGCAAAGCATTCCATGTACCCACCATTCTGTGCACAAAATACCTACCTCTAACATTCTAACCCCCCCCCCCCCCATTCACCCAATACAAACACCTTAAAATCATGCCCTCTCATATAAGCCATTGCTGCCCTGGGGAAAAAGTCACTGGCTGTCCAAACTATGGCTGTTATCATTTTATACACCTCATTCAACCTATCCTCATAAGACATGCTCTTTTTTTTCAGGCAGCATCCTGATATATCTCTTCTGCACCTTTTCTAAGCTTCCACCTCGTTCCTATAACCTCTGAAACCAGAAATGAACACAATACTCCAAGTGTGGTCTGACCAGCATTTTATAGAACTGCAACATAACCTCATGACTCTCGAACTCAATATCCTGACTAAAGAAGGTCAACACACCATATGCCTATTTAAGTATCTTATCAATATACACTGCAAGTTTAAGGGATCCATGAACATAGGCCCCAAGCTACCTCTTGTTCCTGCACACTGCTAAGAATGCTACTATTAACCCTGTATTTGTCCTTCAAGTTTGATTTTCCAAAGCACATCACTTCATACTTTTCTGGATTGAACTCCATCCGCCATTTCTCTGCATCCTACCAATACCTCCTTGCAACCTATGAATTTTTTTTTTACACTGTCCACAACACCACCAATCTTTGTGTCATCTGCAAATCTACTAAGCCGCCATTCACTTCGTCATCCAAGTCATTTCTAAAGATCACAAAGATCAGGGGTCACAGAACAGACCTCTGCAGAACACCTCTGGTTGCTGAGCTTCAGGCAGAATATGTTTCATCTACTACTACCCTTTGCCTTTTGTGGACAAGCCAGTTCTGTATCCGCGCAGCAAAATTTTCCTGGATCCCGTGCCTCCTTACTTTCTGAATGAGTTCACTATAGGGAAACCTTATCACCTTATTAAAATTCATATATATTATATCTACTGCTTTATCATCATCAATTCGTTTGTCACTTCCTTAGCAAGTTCGATCATGCTCGTGAGGCATGACCTGCTCCTCAGAAAGCCAATTTAGCTTATGCTTGTTCATAAATCCTGTCTCCAAGAAAGTTTCCAATAATTTTCCTACCACTGATGTAAGACTCACTGGTCTACAATTCCCAAATTATCCCTATTACCTTTGTTGAGCAAAGGATTGACATTTGCCACCCTCCAGTCTTCTGGAACTACTCCTGTGGCCAGTGAGGATGTAAACATCAGCACCAAAGGTGCAACAATTGCTTTTTTTGTTTCCTGTACTAACCTGGGGTATGTACCATCCACTTCCCCAAGACTTACCTTTCCTAATGTTTTTAAAAATTTCCAGCACATCCTCTTTTGCAATAGTGACATGCTCTAGCACCTCAGCCTGTTATATGTTATCCTCAGATTCGTCATGGCCCCTCTCACTGGTGAATACTGAAACAAAGTGTTCATTGAGAACAATCCATACCTCCTCTGACTCCAGGCACGTTTCTTCTTTTATCCCTAGTTGGTCCTACCCACACACTCCATATATTCTCCTGTTCTTCACAGACATGTAGAATACCAGAGGTTTTCCTTATGCTATTCACCAAGGCCTTCTCATGCTTCCGAGCTCTCCCAAGTCCCTTCTTTAGCTCCTTCCTGGCCACCTTATAACCCTCCAGAGCGCTGTTTGATTCTGTTTCCTAAACTTTTAAGTTTCTTTCTTTCTCTTGACTAGATGTTCCATATCTCTTGCCAACCACGGATCCTTCTCCCTACCACAGTGGGACAAATCTATCTAAGACCCCATGCAAGTGCTCCCTAAAGCATTTCTGTTGTGTATTTCTATGAATACATCCATTCCCAATTTATGCTCCCGAGTTCCTGCTAACAGCATCACAATTCCCCCTCCCAATAGCCCTGCCGATAGTGATTGCTCCCTTTCTGTTTCAGACTTCCATCCACAGACTCAGTAGACAATCCTACCATGATGTCCTCTCTTCCTGCAGTTGTGACACTATCCCTAATTAGCAAGCCACTCCTCCACCACTTTTACCTCCCTCCTGCCCCTTTTGAAAAATCTAAACCTTGGAACATCCAGCAGGCATTCCTGCTCTTGTGATATCCAAGTCTCTGTAATGGGCACCACATTGTATGTAGTTCAATGTATTGATCCATGCTCTAAGTTCATCACTTTTGTTCCTGATACTTCTTGCATTAAAATAGGCACAAATGTTCCATCCTCTGACCAATCACATTGGTTCCCATCTGCCTGCCAGACTGATTTAAACCCTCCCTTAACTGCTCTGGTACTCCTACCCACAAGGATACTGGTCCCTCTCAAGTTCCAGAGTAATCCGTCCCTTTTGTATAGGTCATATCTGCCCCATATCTCAGTGATCCACAAATCTGAAACCCAATCCTTTGCACCAATTCTTCAGCCACACATTCATCTGCCATATCTTCCCATTTTTACACCGCTTTTCAGCTTTCTACCAAGCTCCCTATAGTCACTCTTCAGGATCTCATCCCTTTTCATATCGATGTCACTGTTACCAATATGTACTATGGTATCTGCCTGCTCTCCCCAGCCCCCCCAAAGAATGCTGTGGACCTGATCTAAGTTGTCCTTGACTCTGGCACCTGGGAGGCAACATACCTTTCAGTAGTTTCTGTCATGTCCACAGAATCTCCTGCCTGCTTGTCACCACCACCCTCCTCTTCGTTCCCTTCCCTACTGAACCAGAGCCAGACTTCACCAGATAGAGCCAGTGGGAGCTGCAGCTTTTTTAAGTCATCCCACACATCTCCCACCTCCAACAGTAGCAACCCAGGTGATCCCAAGCTCTGCAGAAAGCCTCAAGAGGTCCCTGTTCATTTTTTTAAATCTGGTGCTACTCACCACAACGTCTCCTGCAATCTCAAGCTCTGTATTATGTCCCACTAAGCCCTGCTCACTTTAAAAAAGTGATTTACACTGGATTTGCATTTCCTACAAGTTATCTTTTCTATAAAGCATCATCTACTGTTGTCAAAGTTAATCTTACAAACCCAACACTGGAGTTATATTGTCATGTGCCATCATAAACAGAAGGTGTTTCAAAACGACATAAAATTGAAAGTACAAAGACACCAAGCAACATTCATCTGATATTCTACACAAACCTGGGGTGGGGTGCGAAATCAAACAGGCCACCACTGCATATTTATTTATATTTTAATTTGCCTTCTAAATTGGATTTCAGCTAATATTTGTACTCAGCTTTCAGGGACAGTGGCTGACAGTGGCTATTTATAGCTACATTAACAGGGGATGTGACTGAATAACAGCCAGTTTTGTGGTCCACATATCCAGAAATTGACCAAAACTTTAATTAAACACAGCATGCCAAGGGTGAAC
Source organism: Hypanus sabinus (assembly GCF_030144855.1). Classification (NCBI taxonomy): domain Eukaryota; kingdom Metazoa; phylum Chordata; class Chondrichthyes; order Myliobatiformes; family Dasyatidae; genus Hypanus; species Hypanus sabinus. The sequence goes on from NC_082707.1 coordinate 40,122,047, forward strand.
TAAAGGCACAGTGCATGTACAAGCTGTGAGAAAGAACAGATTAAGTGTACAGTCTAATCATAATATTAAACATAATGACTAGTAGTAGGCATGGTCCAGCATTCATCAGGATCATGGCCAAACTGTTAACTAGTTTTATTTTCTTGTACTAATCCCATAATACAATTCCTTTTTGATAAACTCAAAGACCAAGTCATAACAGCCTCCAGGTAGAGGATTCTAAAGATTTACTACTTTTTACTACTTCATCTCAGCCTTAGATGGCCTATACTTTACTCTGAGACCATGAACCCTGGTTCTTTATGATTTCCACATCCGCCAAAATACTGTTTAATAGTCTGGCAATTTGGCCACTGAACCATCACCCCTTTTGCTCTCTAAACCCAAGTTTTCTTTCATTGTCCTGTAATATTCATTGTACAGTCACAAGCTCCACATGTCCACGTTTCTTTAGCCAAAGCCTTTGGCAATACTAATAGTCAGAGGTTACAGTTCTTTTAAAAAGAAATATAAAAATAATTTCAGCAATTGAAAAAAAAACAAGAGTTCTTTTATGGGAACCCTGTTGCGAGTCTGAAGGCCTTGATCATTTGCATATAGCATGTCATGTCATAGGTGGCTAACTCACTTCAACAAAAAAACATGGGGGTTGGCAAATATTTTGAAGTTTATATTTTATATATCTGAAATATAATTCTACTAAGATGGTCTTCCCACTTGAACTATCAACTCACTGCAACTACTGAGAATGTGTATGATACCTGAAATGCATTGGAACTGTACTATGAGGCTGCTGGCACAGACACGAGACAGAAAAGGGCAAAAAGAACAGAAACCTCATTTGCTCTGAGAAGAGGAGGAAAAAAGTGTTTGAAATTTTTTTTAAAAAGCAGCCATTTCAACTGCCAATAATTATTGGGATTTATCTTAAAAGTGAGACCTCAGCCATGAAGGTACTGCAGTTGGCAAAGGTAGTTCACCTGAAACTGGACAGTTGCTAAAACAAAGGCTGAAGTATGGAAAAAGTGATCTGGTTAGTCATCAAAAGCAAAACAGATTATCGTCAGGTTGAACGCCCAAATATGTGTGGCTCAGCTTGTAGCACTGAAGAGTAGAAAGGAAGGCAAGAGTATTACAGTGTCCTATGTCACATTAAACTTAATATAATTTCTCAACATCAAGTTAGAATGCATCATCACTGTTTACGGAATTTTGGCTTCTTGTCACTTATCGAAATACCTAATCAGATTCTTACAACTGAATGCAACTCATTTCCTATCCCATTGAAAACATAAAAGAAAACATCATTCATACATTGACATTAAAACCCAATTTTCCCCTCTTGCCCAGAAACACACTACAGATAGCTGGACAGAGAATACAAAGTATTAACTACATCTGGCGCAAATTACAGACATTACCCCTGCAACAAACTGGCAAATAAAACTCGCCTGAACCCAGAAAGATCAACTGTCCACAGCTTCTTGCTTCACAGAGAAGAGTACAAGTGAGACAGCTGGCTGTTGCTTCAGCTCTTTCTCCTAAAGCACTGTGCAGGGTGTACTTCTATACTCACCTTCCTTTTGGTAATATTTTGAGGCTTCTCTTTGTCTGTTTTCTCTTTCTCATTCTCTTTCTGTGTGTGGTTTTCCTCATGTTGATCCTGGTCTCCACTGTCATCGTCTTTTAAACTGCAAACAGGTAAAGAGTTTAAGGTTTAGCCACTACAGTTGAAAGTTCTCTTCAAAAAGTGTATAACAATCATTTTCCATTATATAGAAAAAGCCATGATTTTATAGATAGGTTATATGGCTTTTGTTTATGACATCATCTGGCAAACAATCAAATCAAGTTTAATTTTCATTCAAACCATACATAGATACAGCTGAATGAGACAGCATTCCTTTGAGGCCAAGGTGCAAAACATTCAAAATAACAAGCAAACATTCAAAAACAACATTTAACATAATTCACAATAGCAAGCAAAGAAGCGTATTCATTAAAAAAAAACATATGTAGCCCAAGACCCTGAGTGACAATGTCCAGCAATAGTCTCCTTGCAGTATACAGATGCACGCAGTCCAGTGTGCCATTTCACTACTCGAACATGGGAGGGCATTACTGATGGGAGAGGCCAGGCCCCAGCCAAGCTCATATGCCACGCTGTAAACGCTTCCGCATCTCTCACCTGGTCCGCAGCAGCGGGAAAGCCCAAGGCTTGAGGCCTAGTTCTCCCTACAACCAAGGCTACACAGCTCCCTCCACCAGACAAGGGTAACAGGCCTGTGGCAATTGACATCATCACTGTCCAACAGAGTCTTGTGATTACAAGTGAAACATCCAAGACAGTCTCCCATGGTTATACCGCACTAACTGTGATGCTTCCAAGTAGTGGGCAGCAACATGGTCTGCAGCCAGGTCAGCTACTCTGACACACTGGCGGGCTCCTCCACCATCCCAGTCACAGCTGGCTCTCTTTCCAACATCATGGCCAGCCTCCTTGCTATAGGCAAGTATCACAAATACATAGCCAGAGGCTCTGGCAAAAGTGTTCCACACGAGTGACAATGAACATGTGTGTGCAGGCTAACTACTGGATCATTCAATCAATTGACTCATAATTCTATGGCAAAATTAATCAAGTGAAGGCATTCACTGGACCCTAATCTCTCTGTCACTGATACATAGATGGCAGTTTTAATAACTGATAACTGTTCATTATGATTTTTTAAATTCTTAAAACAGCACATTAGAATGGAGTTATACTATTGATTATTAACCTTACCCACCATTTACCCATCAATTTCATGTTTAATTAAGAACACTCATTACTATTTCACCAAAACTAAATAGCACAGCAGGAAGCTTCCTGCATCTCATGAAACAGGTAACAAAGTTGAAGTGTGATTCATGTCAAGAACAAAGATGAGGCTTCAATGTTCTCTATTTCCAAACAATATTTCAGCCTATTAAGTCTGTATTGAATCACTGGACAATTCCACTCCACCATTTAATTTTCCCTGTAATCTATTCTCATCCCCAGATTCTTCTATCCACAAACACCAAAAGCAATTAACCCACTAACCTTCATGTCTTTTGGGATGTGGGAAGAAAACCAAAGCACAAGAAGGAAACCCACATGGTTACAGGAAAGTTGTGCAAATTCAACTGAGACAGCAATGGAAATCAGGAGTCAATGGAGCTGTGAAGCAGCAGTTCTACCAGTTGTACTACTGTGTTGCCCAGTGATGAGAAATCTGAACGAATCTGTAGTATTTTCAATGGGGCAAGAGATCTAACAAGACCAGAAAAAATGGTTTTATGAGTCAGTGAACAGCTGTTTTAAAAAAAAAGGATATCTAACCTCTTACCAGAAATAGTCATGAGTGCAGAATTCAAGACAGCATATAAAATGGATGGATAAATATTCACTTCAAGTTCCTGGGCATCAATATCTGAAGATTTATCTTGGGCCCAACCTATTGATGCAATTACAGTGAAGGCAAATCAGCAGCTATATTTCATTAGGAGTTTGAGATTCGTTATGTCACCAAAGACTCCAGCTAACTTCTGCAGAAATACTATGGAGAATATTCCGACTGGCTGCATCACCATCTGGTAAGAAAGCACCAATGCACAAGATTGTAAAAAGGTGCATTGGACTATAAACTTCGCCAGCTCCATCATGGGAACTAGCTTCTCCACCATCAAAGATATCTTCAAAAGGCAATGCCTCAAGTTGGCATCCATCATTAAGAATCCCCACCACCCAAGACATGCCCTCTTCTGATTACTACCATCAGGAAGGAGGTACAGGAGCTTGAAAACCCCTACGTTTTATGAAGAGCTTCTTCCCCCCCCCCACCATCAGATTTCTGAACGGTCCACGAATCAGTGAACAATACCTCAGTATCTTGCTTTCTTTTTGCACTGATTTTCTATTTTTCTTATGTAGCTTAGATTATCTTTCATGTATTGTACTGTACTGCTGCCACAAAACAACCTATGTCAAGGATCATAAACTTAATTCTGATGAAGAACAGAGGAAAAAATACATAGGAAAGAAGTTTGTGAACAGCACTTACAGAAAGTTATAAAACATGCAACTTCTATGGTTCAAAGTTAAAACACATCTCTTCAGTGCATAGAGTCCAATAGTCTCAAAAATACGAGCTTTAGAATATAAAAGAAGTAGTGCCAGGTTCAAGGCTATGGACAAGTTAGAAGCACGAGAAATAATACTATGACTCACCATGAATGCAAAAGGAACAGTCATAATATAACTTGGTTTCAGCAAATGGCTTGAGCATATTATATTCATTCATGATATTGCTTGGAACACCTACCAACAATAGAGGAGGAGAGGGAGTAATGGGGTTTGACAAATAATGGATTCATTGAGTGTTGGCAGTAGTATGATGAAATACTAGATAAAAACAGTCCAATGAGGTGGCAAGAAACAGAAACCCAGGAGTGGACCATAATCTCCAGACTTTGTTTTCTTCCATTCGACAGAATACCACTGAGTTGCGGGTTGGTGAATGGAGCAAATAAAACTACATCTGCAGCTGGACTTTTAAACAAGCAATGCATCAAATGAATGGAAACAATGAAAGGTGGATTTTCCTTTCTTTTGAGTTGGCAATAGCTAATGAAGGGATAAACTAAAAAGGTACTGTTAGAAAATTTGAAAAAACAGGTGTAGGCTACTCCACCTTTTTAATATTCCATGATCCCTCTGGGCCAAAGGGGGGAAATCTAACTCCATTTCTGGCAGAGTAAGTTCCTCTATATATCAGTTTTAAAATACTTACCTCTTGATCCTTACACTATGTGATATCTGCTCAGTCAACAAGGCAAAGAACTCTGTGTATTCTACTGATGAGGGAATCAAGGTGGTCCTGAAAGCCTTTGAAATTCACTGCAACCCACAAAGTAATAACCGTGGACAATTCTAGTTTTTCAGAAGGTTTAAGGACAAGTGATCAAAGCTGGGATTAATAAGGATACATCCCACCGAACAGCGCAAATGTGGTGGGCTGAATGGCCTAATTCCCATGATGTACAGCTCAATGACATATATTAAATGTCTGTAGTTGTTAGCTGACAATTGTAACTTCAGAGCCCTGAAGGATGATAGGATTGCACACAAAGTTTGAGATGCAGGATTATAGATTCATTGGGGAAAAATATGCTAAATACCAAAATATTTCTGTGCAGGGCCTCAAAGCTGTCCAAAGCCACACTGAGCAATTGAAGATGGGTAGCACAATTCTATCGACAAAATCAAGTAGAAAGGAAAGAAAGGCAAGTTCTAATTATGAAAATATCATGGGAGAGAGCAGTATTATTAGAAGCAATGTCCACCCATCACAATTACTATTCCTGGGAAGCACAACTGAAGTTGTAATATTGAACCCAGTCAGAGAGAAATAGAAGAGAATTGATTAGAAGAAAAGTGGTATAGTTCCTAGTAGATAGCAGTAAACCATGTAATATTATTATTTATCAGTTTGCAAGGAGGCACAGAGAAGCAAAACAATACTAATAAAAATACAACCATACAACTGTAGGAACAACTGGGCAAATGAGAGGAGAAAACATGTAATACAAAAGAATAGCTTTGTTGTACTCCAAGGGAAACATGTGCCAATCCACAGTAATTGTAAGGCCTTGCAATCAAATTGGTAACCGTAATCAGGGAACCCATCCAGCCTCGTCAACAGGCAGCTACCTAGATAAACATATCAAATATTTGAAGAATGAATAAAGTTAGAAGGTAAACATAATTTACAATGGGATGGGAGTAGCAGCAGTGCATCCTCCAGTTCAAGTTCCAAAAGCTGGTAAAGAAAAACAAATCTAACACAAGGCAGGTATCATCACATCAATAGCTATGCTCACTCCTTGCAAAATAAGGCTGCTACATCTGGTTTAGCCAAACCAGGCAAGAAGCCAATGATCCATTTGGATCTACACAATCTGAATAAAAGGCACTGAAGAGGAATCAATATCCAATGGAAACAAAATAACACATTCTGTGAGATCCAAGCAGAGAAAAAACATTTTCAATGTGCCGGATACCAAGAACGGATTTTGCCATATGGCACCCGACAATAAGAATACATTTATAATGAGCATGAACATACCTTTTAGGAGATGATACCTTTTATATCTACACAATGAAGTTTCAGTGAAGGTTGGATTAGGTGCTAAAGGAGCCTGCTTGTACACAGAAAAACAACAGACGATATTCTTGTCTTTGGACAAGGTTGGGTTTAGTGCAGAGGCAGAGAAAGACCACAACAAAAAGGCTTAATGAACAAATGCAAAAAGCAATTGAAGTGCAACAGTGACATTTCTACTGGAGTTCATCCACATATCAACCCCAAGGGTCATGTCATCATGGAGATTCTCAAATCAGAACCCCATAAAGTGAACACAGTGACAGAAATACCAAAGCTAACAGGAGTTAGAAGTAATTGCATTGGAGAATCTCCGCCAAGCCCAAAAGTGAATGCAATGACTGATTTTTCAGTTGCAGATGGATAGTTCCACTGTCCGCCAACCAGGCAATAAGATACAAAACTGCAAATACTCTGTGCTAACCTTCCTGAAGGAAACAGACACACAAAACTGGAGCAAATGAATATACTGAAAAATATACTTATAGAAAAGACACAGAGTAGAGCAGCAGGCTAAGCATGCACCTTCAGTTGCACCTGTGTTGATCATCAGTGAGATGTTATTTCTGATTGGCAATGCTGTGGTCTCCTAATGAGGAAGTCAAGAATCCAGTTGCAGAGGGAGGTACAAGCAACCGGGATGTGAAGCTTGATCAGTACTGACGATGTGATGGTGTTGAACACTAAGCTGTAATCAATAAACAGCAGTCTGGTGTAGGTACTGCTGTTGTCCAGGTGATCCAAGACCAAGTAAAGAGCCAGTGAAATTGCATCTACTGTAGACCTATTGTGGTGGTGGGCAAATTGCAGAGAGTCCAGGTCCTTGCTTAGTCATGATTCTTGTACTTTCCCCATGACCAGGCTTTCAGAGCACCTATCACAGATGTAAGTGCTACTGGGCAGGTGAGAACCTCTGTCTGCAACAAAAAGAGACTGAAGATGTCTTGAATACTCCAGCCAACTGATTGACACAGGCTTTCAGTGCCCTGCCAGGTACACCATTGGAGCCTGATGCTTTGTGAGAGTTCACCCTCTTGGAAGATGTACTGAGGAGGGCAGCTGATACATATTACAGGGTTGCCAGATGCTACAGGGAACCACAAGGCAAAATGGTTATTCATCAATTCTGTTGGACTCCTCCTGGGAGAGTTGTCAGTTCCCACATTGGGTCATCATCAACATGCCATCTCAGACGACCACATTTTGGCATCTATAAACTCTATACTGGGGAATTATCAAAACTTAGAATTATCAAAGGAAATGGCATGAAAAAAAACGAGCTATTTGTCTAGACCACACTTAAGGGTTATTTACAAATAAAACAATATGCACTAAAATACCTCACAATTTGCATTAGGCTTGATTTACAAAATAAAAAAGCAGAAATTCCATTTACGGGCTGCATGCAATTTTAACAAAGATGTTGCTAAAACATTAGCTTTCTAGAAATCGAGTTGTTAGACCATTGTTCTGCATCCCGCGGATGTGGGGGTGCGTGCATGCATTCGCCTGTCAGAAAGAATGAATGAATGAATGAACGCGAGTGCAGCAGATGCAAGCAGCCGCCGGCATTTTTAAAGGGACCCGAGGGACTTCGGGAACAAGGCCGCCAGCGTTGCGCGGAGCTCGGCTGAGCGGCAAAGGAACTAAGACGGGGGTGAGAGGCCATTGACTCACGCGTCGAACTTGTTGTTCATGGTGTCAACACCGGGGGGGATTGGGAGGGGTTACTCTCCACACGGACTCGGAGACACTCCCCTTCGAGCAGCGGCTCCGGCGGCGCCTTTACCTGCGGGGCTGGGGCTGGGGCCGAAACATCCGGGAACAGCGTGCGCGCCACCCGCCCTGCGCAGCGGCGCGGAGCGCGCGATCCCCGTTACGTCACGAGGGGGCGGAGGCGCGTACAGCGGCGTCGAGAATGCCCCGCGCAATTAGCTCTTGGAAACATATTCCTCGTTAACGTGCTGACTGATGATCGATGGAAACGTGTACCCGTATGCATTAGAATAACCGATGGATTGAGGAATAAGCATTGAACACGACCCATTGAAACACAGAAAACATACAGCACAATACAGGCCCTTCGGCCCATAAAGCTGGCGGACCTTAGAACCACCTAGGCTTTACCCATAGCCCCCTATTTTTCTAAGCTCCGTGCAGCTATCCAGGAATCAAACGACCCTACCGTTACGCCTCCACCACCGCCACCAGCAGCCCATTACACACGCTCATCACTCTCTGTGTAAAAAAGCTTACCCTGACATCTCTGTACCTACTTCCAAGCACATAAAACTGCCCTCTCGTGCTTGTCATTTCAGCCCTGGGGAAAAGCCTGACTATCCACAGGATCAATGCCTCTCATTATCTTAAACACCTTTATCAGGTCACCTCTCAACCTCTGCCACTCCAAGGAGAAAAGGATGAGTTTACTCAACCTATTCTCATAAGGGATGCTCTCAATCCAGGCAACATCCTTGTAAATCTCCTCTGCACCCTTTCTATGGTTTCCACGTTCTTCCTGTAGTGAGGCGACCAGAACTGAGCACAGTACTCCAAGTGGGGTCTGACCAGGGTCCTGCATAGCTGCAACATTACCTCTTGGTTCTTAAACTCAATCTCACGATTGATGAAGGCCAATGCACCATATGCCTTCTGAACCACAGAGTCAACCTGCGTAGTAGCTTTGAGTATCCTATGGACTCGGACCCCAAGATCCCTCTGATCCTCCACACTGCCAAGAGTCTTACCATTAATGCTAAATTCTACCATCATATTTGACCTACCAAAATGAACCACCTCACACTTATCTGGGTTGAACTCCATCTGCCACTTTTCAGCCCAGTTTCGCATCCTATCAATGTCCCATTGTAACCTCTGCAGCCCTCCACACTATCCACAACACCCCCAACCTTTGTGTCATCAGTCAATTTACTAACCCATCCCTCCACTTCCTCATCCAAGTCATTTACAAAAATTACAAAGAGTAGGGGTCCCAGAACAGATCCCTGAGGCACACCACTGGTCACCGGCCTCCATGCAGAATATGACCCATCTACAACCACTCTGCCTTCTGTGGGCAAGCCAGTTCTGGATCCACAAGGCAATGACCCCTTGGATCCCATGCCTCCTTATTTTCTCAATAAGCCCAGCATGGGATACCTTATCAAATGCCTTGCTAAAATCCATGTATACCACATCTACATCTACGGCTCTACCTTAGTGTGACTCCTTGTTTTTTTGAAGAAATAAACAACGTGCAAGAGGAATTTAGCAGTCAAGCAGCATTCAGAGGGAGAGGGGAATTGTTGACATTTCAGCTGGAAACCCTAAGTCAGAACTGCTCTTTTTTAGGTTGGGCCAGCTGCTCAGCTGAACTGGGATAGAGCTGGTGTCTTGCTCACAACATTTCATCAATTTTGATTTTAACTCATCAGTCAAAGCTGAGCCACATGGTTGTCAGTCCAGAAAAAAAATGATTCAAAGACCTTCCTTGATTAGCAGGTGGTTCCCAATTCGATCCTGACCTCCAGTGCTATTTGGGCAGTTGCACCTTGTTCCCTAGTTTCCTCTAAAATGGCAAATGTCTGTTGGTAATTTGTCAGTGATTCTAAAGTTTTCCTTCATGATAATAATCCCAATGTCTACTCACCATGATGACGTGTGCACTTCTTTAGCACCTTTGTTCAAAATCAAAATTATCTACAGTGCTTGAGAGAAAACTAATGTTAAACCCAGAGAGGAGAGTCAAAATAGCCTGCCTCAAACTCCAGAGCCACACCTAAGGGCCTAATTCATGTGGTGGTTCTGCTGTGATTGTGTAAGTTTCCTTTGGATGCTGTGGTTTCTTTCACATCACAATGATGTCCATGTTGGTAGGTTAATTGGTGAGGAAATTGCTTGAGTGTCTAATTGAATGGTTGAAATAGAGAGAGAGAGAGAGAGAGAGATGGTAAATTGCTGGGAATGTGGGGAACATAAGATAGGAATTGGTGTAAATGTATGCTTGATGGTCAGTCCAGATCAGTAGGCTGAATAGCCTGTTCCCTCTTGCATAACGACGAGACAGTAAGAGAAGTTTTCCCCTCAGCCCAGGGACCTGTTCTGTTATTAATTGATTGAAATTGTAATTTTCATGTTATTTGACTCCATCCATCTCAATTAGCTCTAAATTGAACACAAGAGGGTTTTGGAAAGAATTTGAGATGGTAAAACTGAAAGCTTACAACTTGTGACGGGCAAAGAGAATGGTTGTTGCAAAAAGAATCAGAGGAACCAAGCGCAATGGAAGAGATTACATGCTACAGAAGATTACATAGCACGTGGGCTGAAGCCACAGAAACAAAACACTTAGATGTGAATTTTACTTTTGGATAGCACGTTGAGGGTGAAGATTTTTTCCCCCCGAGTGGAAGTAAATGGTGATGGATCCCAAATCTTACCTTCAGGATTTTAAGACTAAGATTCCTTCAGGATCTTTCAGTACATTATGCAAAACTTAATTAATTTCTGAGGATTTTATCTATAAAATGGTTTCTTATTTGAACTAGATGGATCATTCATTATAAATTTAGACACTGGATGTGACTAGGCCATTCCCAGCCTAATTTTTGAGTAGTAAGGGTGTCAAAAGTAAATTGGAGAAGGCAGGAGAGTCAGGTTGAGAGGGAAACTAAATCAGCCATGTACATATGATGGAGCAGACTTTATGGGCCTAATTCTGCTCCACTTATGGTCTAACTCAGTAACCACCCCCCCACCACCACCTCATTAGCTACTGCTGAAATCAGGTATGCTGTCCCTAGGATTAGTCATGAGCTATAGTTGTCAGCCAACATCCCAGACTACTCACTACCTTACCAAAATTTAAAAAAAATGCACTTGAACATCATATGCAGTGAAGGCAGGATCCGGTAACTTCGGGGGGGGGGGGGGGGGGGGAACGGGTAAATGTAAAAGAAGGGCTGTACAGTGGCGGAGCAGGTAAAATTGCTGCCTCATGGTTCCAGGAACAAGTATAATCCAGAACTCTAGTGTCATGTTTGTCGTCGTAATTCACATGGTGTTATTCCAGTTTCCTCTCATCATCCCAAAGGCATCCTGGTAGGTGAACTGGCTGCACTAAGTTGGTGGGTGGTGAGATAATCGGGGGAACTAAAGGACGTAAGAGAAGAGGAGCTGCAGGGAATGAGTGGAGAAATGGGATTCCTCTGAGAACTAGCAAAGACGCAATGGGCCGAATTTTCATCGTCATTGAAAGGAAAATATAAAATAACTTAGAAGATCATAAAAAAACATGTAAAAGGAGAATGGTTGTGATAATTTCTTTGAGTAAACTTCTGAAAACAGGCAAGACAATTTTTGACTTGTATACCATAAATTTTAACCTGATCTTCCAAATTGGGGCATTTGTCACAATCTGGAGGGTCCCTTTACATGGCATGATGGGGATCTGACTGCTATGTTCACTAGTAGCCTTGAAGGAACCGATGGAACATGTGGCCTACCATGTCTATAGACTGACCATGATGCCAATCTAACTAATGTCATCTGCCTGCACATGATCCTTACCCCTCTATTCTTTGTCTTTTAACAAGTTTATCTAAATGCCTTTTCAACATTGCTGTTGTATCTCCTATCACCTCCTTGGCAGTGTATTCCAAGCACCTATCACTGTGCAAAAAAATCTTGAATCACAGAGAACTTAGTGGTTAGAGATTATCTGTGTATGTGAGTGGACGTGTGGATGGGTGAGATGAAAGGGGCTATTTTGCTGCTGTTCTGTTGAGTACTGTGGGCATGCTGTGCTGGTGTTACTATGAGTGTCGCCCCTTGCAGGCTTCTCCCAGTACATCCTTAGGTTGTGTTGGTTATTAACACAAACAATGCATTTCACTATACGTTTCAATGTACATGTGATAAATCTGGATCTCCCTTAAACTTCCCTCCTCTCACTAAAACTTGTACTATCTGACATTTCCACCCCGCTGTTAGGGCATTTTCTGGCATTTAATATATAGCAAATATTAACTTCAGCAACCAATCTTTAGACTTGAGTGTGGATTGTAGATTAAATTTAAGATGTAACTCTGGATACCAATTAATTGAAAACCAGACTTTGCTGATTAACATTAATTTTGGGTATCTGGAGTGTAGGTGCAAAGAAGGTGGCTTGAAAATTATATGTAATTCAAAGGAAGCATTGTAGATACAATCTAACTATAGAATTGTCATGCTACTATCTTTGATCTTTAGCATATAAAATGTCAGGCACCATTGGCTCATACAGGTTTCTTCCTCTGAGTGTCTCATTTTGTTGGAAACAACACTTCTGTGTCCACTAGCTTCAGTGTTTCTCCTGTGACTTTGTTTACTTAACAAACCTGCTAAATTGATTCTAACGATCTACTCCTTCTATGTCTCTAATAACAGTTTGCCTGGATGATCCAATAAATGACACAGCACAGAGAAAGATAATCTTGCTTTTAAAATTCCCCATTTGTTCCGTTCCCATCACACTCACCTCAAATTCCTCCAAACATTTACCCCTTCAGCAGTAGAATCAGCTAAACAGTTTCAGCCAAGCACAGCTGGTACCAGGGCCAAAGGAGGGATAATTTAAAACAAACATGGGTCCAGACAAGCCAAACAAAGCTTAAATCTTCCTCTGTCCCAGGCCTCCCTCCTCGACAATGAGATCCTCTAAAGTGCTTCTGAGACTTCTTACAGTACTAAGCACTGACCCAAATTCGACCACCAGCCACCCAATGGAAGTCCAGGTCTGTGTTCACTCCACTTTAGGCATCTCGTAACAACTCTGTTAGACTTAACTTGGTGCAAGAAGTCTTCTGTTACAAGTAAGTGCAGTCACTGTTGACCTTGAAGAAACTGGTCTATAAATATGAAACTGACCTTGTGCAGGGGTTTTCACTTTTCCAACAGTATTTGCAATATAGCAACTTCAGCAGGGGATCAGTTACATTAATCAATAATGATGTCATCAAGCTGGCTGAATTATCAGAATGAAGAATTCTCAAACAGCAAAATAAAGTAAAAAGTACTAATTTTATTTATTAAACATTATACGAACAGGAAAAGATGGAGACATACAAATGGAATTATGGTAAAATTAATATTAAACATTAATAACAGATTAATCTTCATTAAAACTACTTAGTTTGGAGATGTTTTTCCAAGGGGAGAACAACTACACATTTAAAAATTTTCAGACCTGGAGGATGTAGCTTGCTCAGCTTTTAGCTCAAGTTTCATAATTGTACAAGTAAAACACAAACAATGTTTACATCTAATCATTGAAATGACTGCATTTGACAAGAAATGCAAGCAATTATTTTCTGGAAGAAGACAGTATCAGTTATAACAATTTTTGGATTTGCACTTTTAACTGCTCTTGTACAACTTCCAGGTATTGGTGGACATAACACAGACTAATGATGACATTTTTATTGCCGGTTTTTCTGCCATCTTCTCAATGTTGTGACAGGAATTTCTTGGGTTTGCTGTTTTCAGATTTACTCAGAATAAATTCAACTAGTTTAATAAAATAACTTAATAAAATGACAAATTTCAGACTTAAATTTGTTCAATTTCACAGCGCAGTAGTACTTAATTACCTCTTTACAAAAACTTAAGATTTTAAATACTCAGTTGCTAAATGTACCTCTTCATAACATACGCCTAAAGGTACACATGAATCTGTAAGCAAAGAATAATATTACTTTCAGGAACAATTGGTATTCCTTAATACCTCCAATTGGAGAAAAGCAAATTTATATTACTGACAAAAAACAGGAATACAATTATGCTTCTCTCAAAGGTTTAACTTGCACTAACTTTGTATTGTTAGATTACATAAATGGGTTAAATTGTTCCTAAAATATTTTAGAAAGGGTGGAATCAATTTAGAAGACAAAATGAAACTCAATTCTCTTATTGTACTCTACAACCTATGCTGTGTTTCTCCTTCATTTTAAATGGATTGAGTTTAAGGCTAGCAAGCTTGAGAGCCAGGGGTTAATATTTGAAGAGAAACCTCTCATCAGTTCTGAAAATTTCACTTAAAACTGGATCAAAAATTGATACAATTTGGCACTTTACAATGTAGAAACTCTCTATCTGTTATTTATTGATTAGAACTACACTAGGTAGATAATGTTTGCCAATACTAAGTCAGTACCAGTTGAGATGATTCAGATGTGTAATGTAGTGCAGGTCACTTGTTGAAATTAAGCAAAACCAAATACTGTCACTGTACCATGGACACTGAATTAAAAATAATGAATATTTCATTATTGATTATTTCAACATTTCTGACCAGCACAGAATCTGGTCAGACTGCAAAAATAATGTAGGGCTGTTCATGCACTAAAAGGCACTGAACCTTATATCTTAATACGATCCAATGTCAAATAAATTAGGAGAAAAATACAATGGCATCAATGAACAACAGCCCAAGTTCCAGTTTTGCTAAAATGATGGAAAAATCCAGCCCAGAGGAGGTCACAACACAGCAGCTTTAAAATTCAGTGAACTGTGTAATACAGTGTGTGCTGAAAGTACAAAGTGAATTTAAATGTCATTCTCATTTACCTTCAATAACATCAAAGCAGCAGGAGACTGATCGGCTCTTTGTCCATTACTTCGTGCAGCGCTGCTAACCCTTTGAAGTAGCGTCCACTTCTAGGGCAGCTTTTGTTCTTCCTCCTGCGCAACAAGCTCATTGCCAGCTTGCTTAAAGCACAATTGCTTATTTACAATGATGAGTCCTGTCACATTTTATTAATGCAAAACAGGGGGTGGGCATTGTGATGTGAACATTGTACAGCATGAATATCTTCAAAATGGTTCTCCTCTGATTATTTTTTAAAAATTGTTTTCAGGCAGGCGTTTGTGGGTTTGAATTTGGTATCCTACCTCTGCATCACTGAGGTATAGGAGACCTCATGGAAACAAGAGAAAAAGTTATTTATTAGTATTCTTGTCAATACATCAAAACCTATTCACTACAGAAACATCACAATACAGGTATTGAAGTAGCAAAGTCTTTTCACCTTTGGCCTTTTAAAATGAACCACCTCATTCACAAACTCAATTTTGTTAATACCAAAGTAGAAAAAAAATTTCTTTAACATTGCAAAATCCATGTTAAAAAAAAGTTAATCTCAATCAGCAGGAGGTCCAAACCAGTTCAAATTCACAATAGAGGTAGGTAGTAAACTGTTTATCTTGGCTTGTTTGTTCATATTCTACCTTAATGCAATTCAGCAACTGTAGACTCTCTTGTGTTTATGTTTATCTTGTTTGTCTGGTTCATGGTTGAAACTTTAGTTAACTTATTTTGCAAAATTTATAGGCCGAGATACATGCAGAGCTTAATATAGTTGGAAATACAAATCCTCAAAGAATAATAACCATATAACAATTACAGCACGGAAAAAGGCCATCTCGGCCCTTCTAGTCCGTGCCAACGCTTACACTCACCTAGTCCCAGTGGCCCACACTCAGCCTATAACCCTTCATTCCTTTCCTGTCCATATACCTATCCAATTTTACCTTAAATGACAATACTGAACCTGTCTCTACCACTTCTACTGGCAGTTCATTCCAAACAGCTACCACTCTCTGAGTAAAGAAATCCCCCCTTGTGCCACCCTTAAACCTTTGCCCCCTCTCAAATCATGTCCTCTTGTTTGAATCTCCCCTACTCTCAATGGAAAAAGCCTATCCACGTCAACTCGATCTATCCCCCTCTTAATTTTAAATACCTCTATCAAGTCCACCCTCAACCTTCTACACTCCAAAGAATAAAGACCTAACTCCTAGATCACTCTGTTCTACTGCATTCCTCAATGCCCTACCATTTACCATGTATGTCCTATTTGGATTATTCCTATCAAAATGCAGCACTTCACATTTATCAGCATTAAACTCCATCTGCCATCATTCAGCCCACTCTTCCAACTGGCCTAAATCTCTCTGCAAGCTTTGAAAACCTACTTCATTATTCACAATGCCACCTACCTTAGTATCATCTGCATACTTACTAATCCGATTTACCACCCCATCATCCGAATCATTAATGTATATGACAAACAACATTGAACCCAGTACAGATCCCTGAGCCACACCAGTAGTCACCGGCCTCCAACCTGACAAACAGTTATCCACCACTACTCTCTGGCATCTCCCATCTAGCCACTGTTGAATCCATTTTACTACTCTTATCAGTCTATATATCTATATAATCTCTATCAGTGTTTCTAAACTAAAGAATTTCCAACAAGAGAAGCTCAGAAGTTGTGTCTTCATTTTACAATTCTTGATTTGGTTTATGAATTCATCCATGCTGCTCCCTAACTCATCTTTAGCTCTACAGCCCTTTCAATATCTGCACTCTTCTAATCCACTTCTTTCCTCCTCTAGGTTGCTCCTTAAAACCAAGATATTGGCCATTTGTTTTACTGTACCTTAGTGCAGATTGGTATCTTTTTTTTAATATTTGGTTTGCTAACACTGTTTACTTGTGAAAATTATACTATATAAATGGAGACACTTCCTGATTCTGCAGTGGAGTTAAACATGATGCAAAATGGCACAATCAGGGAAAATTATTAACTTACTTCCTGAACAGTTCCTCGGCAGAGGGAAGTTACTTCCATTTGTGGGTTCAAATATGGTCAATACAGATAACAGGTAATTCTACAGATGGCCCAGGCAGACCCTGACAAGGCGCGTGGGAAGTTTGTGAGATAGTGCACTCCTTCTACTACTTATATAATATTTGTGCACTCCTAGTACGTAGCCTTGAAATTTTCAACGCTATGCCTAATGTTCTCTCTCCACTTTGCGTGGTCACAGGCCAGCCAATCTCAGGAGTAGGTGGGGATGTTGCATTTCTCCACGGCAGCTTTGAGCACAACTTTGATTGTTTTCCTGTGATAGTAAGTGGAATAAAGTCTCTGCTTTGGAAAATTTGTGTTAGGCATGGAAATGATGTGGCCTGTCCTATGGTGCTCAGTGTAACTTGTGCATCAATGCTTTAAGTATGGGAGGGGATACTGATTTTGGTTCTCTTATCCTTTCAGAAAATTTGCAGGACTCTGCAGAGGTAACAGTAGTAGTATTTTCCAAGTGTCTTGTGATGCCTGGTAATCCAGGTCTCAGGAGCACAAGAAAGGCAGTGATCACTTCCTGCCAGATAAGCAATTTTGTGTTAGGTTGGAGGTCTGGATCTTCAAATATCTCTTCCCTCAGCAGCCAAAGGCTGTGCTAGTGCACTGAAGGCAACAATAAATTTCATCAGTCTCATATCCAGAGAAAAGGCCTCTTAAGATACAGGAATTGGGTCAGGTTTTCCAGTGTGACGTTGTTAAGGTTTGTTGTTGGAGGACTTTATGTTGCAGTCAGAAGAGTTTTGTAGAGGATGAATCAGCTTTACTCTGTATTTGGCCTCCAACCGTGCAAGAGTATAAGCATTACCTGCATACTGTGGTGCAAACACTGCAGCTCGGTGGGTATAACATGATTACTCCATTCTTACACTTTACATCCTTCCAAACTACCATTCTACTTCCAAAATATCTTTCCTCGCTGAAGTCCTTTACCATTCTACCGCCATCTTTACAACTCCAACTGCCCTTGCCCTAGCACATAAAATTCCTGAACCAGACATACAAAATGCTCCTGATTTTTGGTAAATTACAATTCCTCTTCATTCTCAATCTGACTGCAGTGTTTTACATTACTCAGGGGGAAAAAAATGCTTTAAATCCTCCTTACTGTACAAATCAGTGGGGCTTTCCTCACCATCATAATCAGATTATCAGATGCAAACTGTTCCAATTGAATGGGAAATCCTACAGTTTCAGTGATCTCAAACACATCTTAACAGATCATACAACTAAAATACAGCACTTTATTCAAATACCTAATGGCAAAACAAAGACACTGCTGTGCTTTTTCACCCTGACAATTTTAGTGTACCAAATCTTGGGCTGCAGTGCACTCCTGTGGTGGAAGTAAGGAATTGTTAGAACATAAGAAATTTATATCTACTAATGCCAGTAAACCTGTCAGGACTTGCTGGTTATTGTAACAACCCGTTTTAAAAGGCAGACAAGTAATCTTTTAAATTAAAAAAAAAACTTCAATTTTAGATTCACTACCAGTGGGGGAAAAATACTTTGAACATTATATGTTGGTTTACTTAAAAGCTCATTACTGATTTTTTTTCTGTGCCATTCACATCACACTGGAGTAACAAAAAAACAGCAAAGACTAACAACTAAAAAGAACAGAATTCTAACCAACAGAATATCAAAATTTTAAAAAATCATAAATGAGAAAGTGCACAGCCACCAACTCTGAATTTGCATTTTGTTATGGAATTAATAATGAAATGTACTTTTATTTGTATCTCCATGGTCATTATTAGTAAAAGTAATTTATGTGATTAAACTGCAAAAGGCACACATCTTTCTATCATAGAGTTCAAATAAGAATAACAGGCTTGAATTCCAGTAACTTATTTTTAAATATTGCTATGCCATTGAAGAGTTATTATATTGGAGCATATTCTTGTTGCTAAGACTGTCACTGAAATAAAATAATTTTACATGATACCCTGGCCATGTCCATAATGTGATCACATCCATATTTTCACTTTGCTCCCTCAGTTGACTCAGCAAAATTAATCCTGGGAGCGATTCTCATGAATAAACTATATTTTCTGGATATTGCTCCACTTCCAAAATACATTTAAGGCCTGGACACCTATATTTAAAACTTGCTGTTTTATCAACAAAACATAAAATGGACATATTCCACTATATTGTGTGTGCGTGCACGCATGTGTGTAATTCCACAAAATCAGAGGAAGCCTGGTGAGGCTAAAAAACACATAGACACACAACTGGACAAGATCCAGAGACACAATGTTTTCATTTTAAAGAAATGAAATATCATTTCCCGTTATAGTCTGAGATAGATTTTTGTTCAATCCAAAGGATAGCCTTGATAGGGCCAATGAGCGGGTTTCCATTAAGAGCGTTCCTTGAATCACCTGAACACATCGCTCCTTCAGTACTCTGATCCTTGGAGCAATACAAGTAGGACGTAAGGGACCACAGCTGGTCCCAGATTTGGTCACCTCTGAAACCCATGTAATGCCCTGGTTAAGATTTTTACTGCTATGCTGTAGGTATTTCATTTTAGCAGTTCTGTAAAAGCAGTGTTTTATGGCGACCCACTTTCTGCACAGGCGAACTGGCTCACAAATAGCCAGCGCGCAGGGGGAGACTTTGGTAATACACCTCTGACATCATTTCCGCCCGGAGAGGGTGGGCGCTAGGGATTAAATGCCAGCGCCGCGAAGTTTGAATAAACTAGTCTTAAAACAACTTACCGACTGCGTGTCGTTATTTCAGCGCTGTGTGTAGCACATCGCTACATTGGTGACCCCGACGGTCCAAACAGGATTTGGACCAAAGATGACCAACTCTTCATCTGTTCATGCAGTTTCGCTAAAACTGCTGACTTTCTGGACGCTGCGACCACACGTGTGGTTTAGCCAAACAGAAGCCCAGTTCTGGATTCGGCAGATATCTTCTGATTCCACACGTTACTATCACGTGGTGAGTGCCCTTGACCAGGAGACGACCGCCCAGGTTGCGCATTTCATACAGTCACCCCCAGAAGAAGGCAAATATGAAGCATTCAAACCGCTGCTCTTTGACCTCTCACAGTGCAAGCGAGGTGTCCGCCTGCTTCACCTGGACGGTTTGGGAGACAGGCTGCCGTCAGCATTGATGAACGAGATGCTGATCCTGGCTGATGGACACAAGCCCTGCCTCATGTTTGAGCTAGCGTTCCTGGAGCAACTGCCCGAGGACATACATCTGCTGCTGGCTGACGCAGATTTCAGTGACCCCCGGAAGGTGACGGCCTGGGCAGACATGCTGTGGAAAGCCAAGAGGGAGAGCATGGCGCCCGTCAGTCAGATTACCAGGCCAACACGCCCAACAGCAGACCAGACCAGGCCCGTCAGGGGGGCGCACACAACACAGAGACAGGAGTGAGGAGGCCAGTGAACAGTGGTGTTTCTACCACCAGCAGTGGGGCACAAAAGCCCACCGTTGTCACCCACCCAGCAAGGGCCAGCTGCCGCTAATGACTATGGCGGCTGGCCACCAGGACAGCCTCTTGTATGTCTTGGACAAACAGTTGAGACGCAGCTTCTTGGTCGACATCGGAGCGGAAATCAGTGTCTTGCCCCTGATGGGCTACGACACCCACAACAGGAAGCCAGGACCCACCCTGAGGGCCACAAACGGCAGCACGATACAGACCTATGGCACCCGCACAGCGCAGCTGCAGTTCGGTGCCAGCCGGTTCACGTGGGACTTCACACTGGCCGCCATGGCCCAACCACTCCTGGGGGCAGACTTCTTGCGAGCTCACAGCCTGCTGGTCGACTTACAAGGGAAAAGACTGGTACATGTCGAGACTTTCCAGACATTTGCCCTGGGTGAAGCCAAGTTGCCAGCCCTACACCTGGACTCCATCACGCTGTCGTACAACGAATTCATCAGAATCCTGGCAGACTTTCCATCGATTCTGGCACCGCAGTTCACGGCAGCCATGCCCAGACATGGGGTTCAGCACCACATCCCGACCAAGGGAACACCCCTCCATGCCCGTGCACGAAGGCTCCCCCCCAGAAAAGCTCCGCCTGGCAAAGGAGAAGTTCAAGAGGATGGAGGAATTGGACGGAGGTCCAACAGCCCATGGGCCTCCCCCCTGCACATGGTGCCCAAAGCATCCTGGGGTTGGAGACCATGCGGTGACTACTGCAGACTGAACGAGGCTACAACTCCAGTCTGCTACCCTGTGCTGCACATACAGGACTTTGCAGCAAACCTGCACGGGGTAAGAATATTTTCCAAAGTAGACCTCGTCTGGGGATACCATCAAATCCCGGTGCACCCTGAAGAAATCCTCAAAACAGCACTTATCAACCCGTT
This sequence comes from Hypanus sabinus, assembly GCF_030144855.1. Taxonomy (NCBI): domain Eukaryota; kingdom Metazoa; phylum Chordata; class Chondrichthyes; order Myliobatiformes; family Dasyatidae; genus Hypanus; species Hypanus sabinus. Next base: position 40,143,270 of record NC_082707.1, read on the forward strand.
CGGCCTGTTCAAGTTCCTCCGCATGCCGTTCGGCCTGAAGAATGCCGCACAGACGTTCTAGCGGCTATTGGATGCGGTGGGATGCGACCTGGACTTCGCATTCATCTATTTGGACAACATCCTTATCGCCAGCAGTTGTCGTCAGGAGCATCTGTCCCACCTCCACCAGCTCTACTCCCGCCTGAGTGATTTCGGCCTCACAATCAACCCGGCCAAATGCCAGTTCGGTCTCGATACCATCGACTTCCTGGGCCACAGGATTACCAAAGACGGGGCAACACCTCAGCCCACCAAGGTAGACGCGATCCGCCACTTTGCCTGGCCCAACACAGTCAAAGGCCTACAGGAGTTCGTTGGTATGGTGAACTTCTACCACCGTTTCCTCCCGTCAGCAGCCTGTATCATGCACCCTTTGTACACCCTGATGTCGGGTAAAGGCAAGGACATTACTTGGGACGAGGAGGCCACAGCCGCTTTCATTAAAGCCAAGGAAGCTTTGGCAGATTCCGCAATGCTGGTGCACCACAGAATGGATGTTCCAACCGCCCTCACAGTGGACACATCTGACACAGCAGTCGGTGGGGTGCTGGAGCAGCTCATCGAGGGGCGCTGGCAACCCCTGGCGTTCTTCAGCAAGCACCTACGACCACCCGAACTCAAGTACAGTGCTTTCGACCGGGAGCTGTTGGGCCTGTATCTGGCAATCCGGCATTTCAGGTACTTCTTAGAAGGCAGGCCGTTCACCGCATTCATGGACCACAAACCGTTGACCTTCACGTTCACAAAGGTGTCTAATCCCTGGTCAGCAGCGACATCTGTCCTACATCTGCAAGTGCACGACGGACATCCAGCATGTCACAGGAAAGGACAACGTTGTGGCAGACGCACTCTCCAGAACAGCTATCCTGTCCCTGGGGGTGAACTATGCAGCAATGGCGGAGGCGCAGCAGGCAGACAATGAGATGCCCAGCTACAGGACCGCAGTCTTGGGTTTGCAGCTGCAGGACTTTCTCGTAGGCCCAGGTGAGAGGGCCCTCCTGTGTGACGTGGTTACCTGCCAACCTTGCCCCATCGTCCCAGCAGCCTGGAGGAGGTGAGTTTTCGACTCCATACACGGTTTAGCACACCCATCTATCAGGACAACCGTCCGGCTGGTCTCCAGCAAGTTCGCTTGGCACGGACTTCGTTAACAGGTCAGTGAATGGGCCAGAACGTGCGCACAGTGCCAAACAGCCAAGGTGAAGCGGCACACTAAAGCCCCGCCGCAGCAGTTCAAACCCACCCACTGGAGGTTCAACCACATTCATGTGGATATCATGGGCCCCCTACCAGTGTCCCGAGGAGCGTGGTACCTGCTGACTATGGTAGACCGGTTCACAAGGTGGCCAGAGGCGGTCCCGCTCACCGACACATCTGCCAATTCCTGCGCCCGAGCACTGATTGCAACCTGGGTAGCACGCTTCAGGGTTCCAGCCCACATTACCTCCGACAGAGGCGCCCAGTTCACTTCCAGCCTGTGGTCGGCTGTGGCCAGCCTGTTGGGAATGCAGCTACACCACACTACTGCCTACCACCCACAGTTGAATGGACTAGTGGAATGCTTCCACCATCACTTGAAGTCGGCTCTCATGGCCTGCCTGAGAGGACCTAACTGGGTGGATGAGCTTCCCTGGGTCCTGCTTGGAATTCGCACAGCGCCCAAAGAGGGTCTGCACGCCTCGTCGGCCGAGTTGGTGTACAGCACACCCCTGGCCGTCCTGGGAGAGTTCATACCAGCCCCCAAGAGGAAGAACCCGCAGCAGTCCTGGACAGACTATGTGACAGGCTCAGCAACCTGGCCCCCACACCGACTTCACAGCACAGACGGACCCCAACCCATGTACCCAAAGACCTGCAGAACTGTAAGTTTGTGTTTGTACGAAGGGGCGGACACCGGGCACCACTACAGCGGCCGTACGAGGGGCTGTTCAAGGTGATCAACAACAACGTGTCCACGTATGTTCTGGACATTGGGGGGAAAGAGGAGGTTTTCACGGTGGACCGACTCAAACCAGCCCATGTGGACTTGGTGCAGCCGGTCGAGGTTCAGGCACCGCGGCGCAGAGACAGACCTCCCAAACAGAGGCTAATCCAGACTGTGGACATTGGGGGGGTGTATCGCCGGTTCTGGGGGGGGGGGGTGGTTATGTGGCGACCCACTTTCTGCGCAGGCGAACCGGCTCACAAATAGCCAGCGGGCACTAGGGATTAAATGCCAGCGCCGCGAAGTTTGAATAAACTAGTCTCGAAATGACTTACCAACTGCGTGTCGTTATTTCAGCGCTGTGTGTAGCAACATCACTACAGTTTTCTGCTTTTAGGATGTTCTGGTTTCAGCTAAAAGGTAAGGGATTATGATGTTCAATTTAGGAATGTTGTGTCATTCAATCAGGATGGAGGAATCAGGAGAAAGTTCAAAACAGTGGGGCGTTGAGAGATTTGTGATGGACAGTGTGGTTCGAGGGTCGGAGGAGCTACGGAGAAGACAAGAGGGAAGATGACTGAGGATGCTGTGGGAAGGAACATCCCTGTCGCATAAGGTGCTTCGTGCAGATGAACAGCTCCAAGGAAAAAGAGCTGATACTCCCAAGAGAGAACCTGTTTGTTTGAGATGGATGTCGAGTGAAGTTCAGAATGTGGTGTGTGCTTTCACACAAGCCGTGGGTCCAGCAAGCGAGTAAAAAGACAACTTCAAGATGAGCTGCAACGATGTGCACATTTAGACTTGTCTTCTGTAATGGGCCCTTTTATATTCCCCCCCCCTTTTTTCTTTTTTCCTACCGACTGTTTGATAAAGCTTAAGTTTGTAAATATACTTCCTTTATAATGTTATGTGGTGTATCGCTTGTTATTTCTTGCTGACTGACAATATGGTAATTAATATGGTAGTATTTATGCAACATTCACTCAAATTGAGATTTCTTTAATCGCAACATCACAACGTTCTTGTTCAATTGAACCCCAGGTTACACTGACCCTAGACACCTCTTGCTTATGAAAAGTAGACTTCTCACCGCTGAGCCCCGTGGCTTGAGCAGGGCTGGCTAACAAGCCAAGTTTCGATATGAGCCTAGTGAGGGGCTTCACATGCAAGAAACAGTCAGTTATAAACAGACTCAAAAAATTATTTCACAAGGCAGCTTAACCTTAAATGATAGTGTAATACCAAGTCTTCTTGTGATCCCCATGATTAAGTATACAAGAAATACCCCATAATGCCTGTCAGAAATATTTACAATGAATTATTCCACTTTGAACTGAGATATTTTTGATTGTTTCAAAGACAATTGTCACCTATGAAGTAGAATACTTTATTAACAGTAAGGAAATATTAAACCTCCAATTTACAATAAGAAAAACTGGCACCCTTTGGACTTTTCAGACTATTGGATATAATTCTCATTAACACCCATAGACATTCCCCAAAACATGCTACATGGCAACTGCTCTGTCCGTGACCACAAGAAACTTCAGAGAGCTGTGGACACTGCTCAGCACGTCACTGAAACCAGTTTCCTCTCCATGGACTTTGTCTGCACTTCTCACTATCTCAGTAAAGCAGCTAACATAATCAAAGATCCCACCCATCCCAGACTTTCTAACTTCTCTACCACCCCCATTGAGAAACAGACACAGAAACCTGGAAGTACCAACCACCAGACACAAAGACAACTTCTAGCCCACCATTATAAGACTTTTGAATAGTCCCCTAGGTATGATAAGATGGACTTTTGACCTCATCATGGCCTTGCACCTTATTCTCTACCTGCACTGCACTCACTCTGTAAATGTAACACTTTATTCTTCATTCTGTTATTGGTTTACCTCGTACCATCTTACTGCACTGCTGTGAATTGATTAATATGCAAGATAAGTTTTTCCACCGTATCTCGGGACATGTGACAATTTACCAAAAATAAATTTCCCAGTTAACCTGTTGAGTTTAGGAAGTTCTTGGCTGTGGCTGTGGCTATACACCTCACACACATCATGGACAGATGCACAAGCCAAATGCAAACTATCAGGATTTATAAACAACCAGATGCCAAACTATTAGGAGTTTTAGTGCATTATGTAATTAACCTCCCACAAACACTTAATTAGTATTGGGCACAAGATTAACTGTTCGAGAATAACATAAACACAAGAGATTCTGCTCAGCCTGAAGTCAGCTCTTTATTCCTCTCCACTGATGCTGCCTGACCTGCTGAATTCCTCCAGCATTTTGTGTGCGTTTGAGAATAACATTTGCTTAAATTTCTTCACCCTGTCAGAAGACTAAATAATTGGTTTGTTTACAAGACCATAACACATAGGAGCAGAGTTAGCCTATCTGGCCCATTGAATCTGCTCTGCTATTCTATTATGACTGATTTATTTTCCATCTCAACCCTAATTTCCTGCCTTCTCCCCATAACTTTTGACACCCCTACTGACCAAGAACCTATCAACCTCTATTTTAAATATACCCAATGACTTGGCCTCCACAGCCAGCTTGTTAAAATTAATTCCACAGAATCACTACCCTCTGACTAAAGAAACATCTGCTTATCTCTATTCTAAAGGGTCATCCACTTATAGGTTTTTCAATATTCAATAGGTTTCAATGAATACCAACCTCCCACCCCCCCCCCCCCCATTCTTCTAAACTCCAATGAGTATAGGCCCAGAACCAACAAACACTCCTCATACATTAACTCTATCATTTCTGGGATCATTCTTGAGAACTTCCTCTGGACCCTCCTCAATGGCAACATATGCTTTTCTCAGATAAGGGGCCTAAAATATTCAAATACAGAACTTCACAAAGATATTCAAATAAAGAATGTTTTTGTATTAAGCATTGGCTTAGGAGAAATGCAGAAATAAATTAATGACATCTCACACTTTCCAGGATAGTTAACTGCCAAATAATATAGATCCATCTTTTCTGCATGATATACAATTGCATTTCTCAAGAGAATAAAAGATGCATCATACCTCATTGATCATTTGTCCTAAGTTTTCCTGACATTGGAATGGCCTCCTAAATCCAGCAATAAATATAACATTACTTCACATGAAAATAGAATATTGTAAAATCATACCCATTATTAGAATAAAATGTTAGTTAGCACTGACTTTAATCCACTCCAGTTGCAGTAATTGAGTGTTCTGGGGGCTATGACAACAACAACTTGGTAGAAAATGGCTGAATACACTGAGCTCATTGCATTCTCAAGGAGTGGGTTCAATTAAGATTCAGACTAAGGCTTTTGAAGTGTTGAGGCTTGATTGTAAGTGCAGTTTCAGTAACAAAGATGGGTATTAGTAAAAAGAAATTAACAATGGACTTGCCCTCTTGACTCACTTTCCTATTTAGTTGAGCTGAGATGAATACTTGCTCTCACTGAAAGCTATTAAGATCATCACGTATTGTCTCAGGAAATAAGTATAAATCAATGACAGACACAACAAAATGAAATTGTTCTCTCTCCCGGAGTGACTGGTTGAAACTAGGTAATCCTACTATCATTAAATCTTAACAGGATTCTTATAACACGTTAGATTATTTTACGTGTACTTTTAAATTAGCATATGGTTTGTATTGGCAAATGGTGTTTGGCCCTTAATTATGTAAATAGAAGGTACTCATTGTTTATCATAATAACACATTGGGGGAAATAATAATTTCACATTTTAACGTAATTTAGAAATTAATACCACATAACAATAAAAATATATACATTCAACAAAATTTGTATTCTCACCTGTCTATTTTTATTTCTACAGTGACTGTGAATTGTGCTTCACTATCAGGCAGATATGTGGAAGGAATGATCACATAATTTCCTTCCATCAGAGTGCAAAGTTGGGTCACTTCCTGTGTGTATCGATGAGGCACACAAGTCACCACTGGCTCCACAAGCTGACCAGATGCATGATTTACATTTTTACTGTTGTGGACCTGCACAATAAAGGCAACACACACAAATCTCAGAAAGGATGTGCTGTCATTGGAAGAGTCCAGAGGAGGTTCACCAGGATGATTCCGGGAACAAAGGGGAAAATATGAGGAGCGTTTGGCAGCTTAGGGCCTGAACTCACAGTAATTCAGAAGAATGTGGGGGGGGGTGGGATCTCCTTGAATGTTGAAAGGACTAGATAAGGTGGATGTGGAGAGGATGTTTCCTATGGTGGGGGTATCCAGAACTAGAGGGCATAGCCTCAAAAATTGAGAGGTGACTCTTTAGAACAGAGGTGAGGAGGAAATTCTTTTAGCCCAAGAGTAGCGAATCGGTGGAATGCTCTACCACAGACAGTTGTGGAGGCAAAGACCGTTGGTATATTTAAAGCGAAAATTGATAAAGTTTCCTGATTGGTCAGGGCAACAAAGGTTATGGCGAGAAGACAGATGTATGGGGTTGAGTGGGATGCGAGATCAGCCATGATGGAATGGCAGAGCAGACTCAATGAGCTGAATGGCCTAATTCTACTCCTATGTCTTATGGTCTTAAAAACAGGCATCACCAGTTAATGCTGAAGCAGTAACTTCATAAACTGAGGATGAAAGAACCAAGGAGAAATTAGTAGTGCAAAACTCCAAAAGGAATTAAATAAAGTAGGAATACACACAAAATGCTGGAGGAACTCAGCAGGCCAGGCAGCATTTATGGAAAAGAGTACAGTCAACGTTTCGGGCCAAGACTCTTAAGCAGGACTAGAGAAAAAAATAAGGAATGAGAGTAAAGAAGTGGGGGAGGGGAGGAAGAAGAACAAGGTGGTAGGTGATAGGTGAAACTGGGAGTGGGGGAAGGGTGAAGTAAAGAGCTAGGAAATTAATTGGTGAAAGAGATAAAGGGCTGGAGGGGGAATCTGATAGCAGAGAGTAGAAGACCTTGAAAGAAAGGAAAGGGGGAGGAGCACCAGAGGGAGATGATGGGCAGGTAAGGAGATAAGGTGAGAGAAAAATGGGAATGAGGAATGGTGGTGTGGGGGCGCGGAAATCATCGTAAGTTTGAGAAATCCATGTTCATGCCATCAGGTTGGAGGCTACCCAGAAGGAATAGGAGGTGTAACTCCTCCAACATGAGCGTGGCCTCATCATGGCGGTAGAGGAGACGATGAACTGACATGTCAGAATGGGAAGTAGAATTGGAATAGGTGGCCAGCGGGACATCCCGCTTCTTCTGGCAGACGGAGCATAGGGACATGGCAAAGCAGTCTCCCAGCTTATCTCAGGTCTCACCGATAGACAGGAGACCACCCCGGCAGCACTGGATACAGTAAGTGACCCCAACAGACCTGCAGGTGAAGTTTTGCCTCAGCTGGAAGGACTGTTTGGAGCCCTGAACTGTAGTGAGGGAGGAGGTGTAGAGGAAGGTGTGACACTAAGAGGGAGATCAGTGGACGAGAGAGTTGCGTAGGGAGCAGATCAGTCCACTCCAGCAGATCAAAATGACTGCAATGTAGATTCAAATAATCTGATGGAAGTTGTCTGCTCAATAATTAAACATTTTTTTTCAAAATTCCTAGAGGGTTTATTATAATTTGCTGTGGAAATATTTAGCAGTATTCTTTTATCCACCTCACATTTCTATTGTTACAAAGGAAAACAGTAGGTATTGCAAGATTAGCAATTCTATTCACTCTAAATTCAAAAAAATTACTTTCAATCAATGATGCTTTCGATTCCAAAATAGAACACAGCACAGTACAAGCCCTTTGGCTGACAATATTGTGCCAACCAATATAAACCTACTTCGCAATCAATCTAACCCTTCCCTCCTCCACAACCCATAATCCTCCAAGTCTCTTAACGGACTCTATTGCATCCTGTGGCCAGGAAGGATGCAAAGATCATTGTCAGCACCCCAGCAATCTCATCTCTCTCGTCCAGTAGTAACCTGGGGTATATCCCATCCGGCCCCAGGGACTTAAGCTATTCTAATATTTTTCAGAAACTCCAACACCGACTCTTCCTTAATCTCTACATGCTCCAGCACGGTAACCTATTCTATGCTAACTCACATTTATTAAAGTCCCTCTCCCTGGTGAATACTGAAGTATTCATGAAGGATCTCCCCTACCTTCTCCTACTCCAGGCACACATCATTCCCCCCTCCCACTTTTAACTCTGAGTAAACCTATCCTCACTCTAATCATCCTCTAGTTCCTCAAGTACATAATGACTTGAGGTTTTCCCTAATCCTATTCCCAAAGACCTTCTCATGTCCCCTCTTAGTCCTTTCTTATCTCCTTTCTGGCCAGCTTATAATTAAGGACCCTTATCTGAGTTTTGCTTCCTAAATCTGTTTCCTCTTGACTAAATGTTCACCTCCCTTGTCAACCGTGGTTCCTTCATTCTACCATCCTTTCCTTGCCTCGGTGGAACAAACCTATCCAGAACCCTATTCAAGTGCTCACTAAACAACTTTCTACTTTCTGATTTATGGTCCCATGTTTCTGCCTGATAACATCATAATTAACTCTCCCCCAATTAAATACTTTCCCCATATCATCTGTTCCGATCCTTGTTCATGCCTGTGCTAAAGGTCATGGATTTGTGGTAACGAGAGATCTATCACCTGACCAGGTTCATTACCTAGTACTAGATCCAGTACAGCCTCTTCTCTAATTGACACATCTACATACTGTACCAGGAATCTTTTTTGGACACACCTAAAAAGTTCCACCCCATCTAAATGTTTTGCACTAAGGAGATGTCAATTGACCATGACAACAACACTGTTATTTTGTTCCTTTCCAAAATCTGCCCACTGATCTGCTCCTCAGTGAGCCTGTTGCCATGTGGGGTGTACGGAATATTCTCAATGGAGTGATTACTCCCTTCCGGTTTCTGACCCACCCATACTGACTCATTAGATGATCCCCCCCCCCCCCACAGGTCATCCCTTTCTGCAGCTGTGATTCTATCCCTGATTAGCAATGTCAGTATCCTCAAACAGTCACAGCTTCCTCAGAAGAGATACCAATGATCCTCAAATCTGAAAATTTGTCCCCTGCACCAACACTTCAGCCATGCATTCATCTGCCAAAGTATCTTCCTCTTACCGTTTCTGGCACGTGGCACAGTCAGCAATCCATAGATTACTACTTTACAGATCTCACTTTTTAGCTTCCTTCCTAAATCCTCATTCACTCTTCAAAACCTTATCCTTTCAATGTGTACCCCAACATCTGGCTGCCCTCCCTCCCTCTGCCGAATGCCATGGACACTACCCGAGGCATCTCTGGCCCTGGCACCCAGGAGGCAAAATCCATTTGGCAGGCACATTCTTGTCCACAGAATCCCTTGTCTGTTCCCCTAACCAGTGAATCTCCATCACCACTGCTTTCCTCTTCTCCTCCTTCCCTACTGAGCCACAGAACCAGATTCAGTGCGAAAGACCTGGTCCTTGCAGCGTTCCCATATCAAGATCCCCTCCCCACCCCAACAGTATCCAAAGTAACATACTTGCTATTGAGGGAAAGACATAGGGGACCTACACTGACTGCCTATTGTTTCCCTGTCCTGATGGTCACCCAGCGACCTGCCTCCTGCAACCTAGGTTCCCGAACGACCTGGAGTTAATCAGCTCCAGTTCCCTAAGGAGGTCTGCAGGGAGCTGAAGCCGGAATCACTTCTCTGTTCCAAGATCTCTTTTCAGCCCAGTTATATTTCCAACATCGTGCAAAATAGATTACCTGATAAACATGGAATCCTATTGGCAGAAACTGTCCATCAAAATTTTCCTGGCACAGTGTTATCCTAACGTTTCCAGCGCCAGTATTGGAGAGGATGGAGAATGGGAAATGTGGATTAGTGCTGTATGTCTGAAAGTTCCTGCTTCCACCTGCACTCTTTCCTTGGATCCACGAATCAGTGAAATGTATCATCTCCCACTCCCCTTCAGCACTTCCCACTAACTTGGTCAGTGGATGAGCTGTTTTCATTGCACTGAGGGCAGAAAACATCTTTTGAATGTCAATATTTGATTTCCTTGCAAACAATTGTTTCATACAACACATGCAACATACTAAGTAACTTGAAGTGTGAATTTAGATCCCACTTGTTAATAAAAAGTGATATTTTCTAACATTTCTCCATAAAACCATCCAAGTATTGTTTATTCTGGCATCATCCTGACATATATTCTTTATTTATGTCAAAACTCTGGAGTTCAAGAACTAGACATATAAAATTGGTTCTTAATTATCAGTAGCCTATAGTTCAGCTCCAATAATATTAAACAGATCCTGAAGAGAAGCTGGAATTGATAGTATTATCCTTCTATTAATCCAACAACAGTGTTTAAAAGACAAGCTGTTATTCCAGCTGTCTGTCTGTGTAACTGGATCTCTCTATTCTTACCTCAGTGAAACTTTAGATGTTGAAAATGCACGCAGTAGAAATTCTCCTTCTTCATCTTTCATGAATGTACTGGGGATTACTAGATAGTAGCCAGGTGTAAGGTCACAATGCAACTTTACTTCTCTGTCATATGTATGGCATTCTGTTGAAATGGTGGGTGGTTTGGCAACAGTTTTCTGCAAATTAAATCGTTTTTTCTCCACCTAAAATTTCACACAGAACAGAAAAGGAAAGGATGATAAAGGCCATATCCTGCACATTAAAATAGTCTACACTCAGCTCTTGACCAGGCTTTACATCTTCCTGTGAAAGATAGGTTATGCTGCCCTTGGTGTATTGCACGCAGTTCTGGTCCACAGGTAAAATTTGATTGTGCTGGAGGGTGCAGAAGAGATTGATTGGGTGTTGCCTGAATTGGAGGACTTTAGTTATTGAAAAATGCAGACTTGTTTTACCTGGAGTGAAGGAGGCCAAAAGGGTGATCTGATAGAAGTATATAAGGCAAGGAGAAGCACAGATAGATAAAATAGTTAAAATCTTTTTTCCCCATGGTAGGAATATGAAAAACAGGAAGGGATAGATTTAAGCTCTGAACAAGGCATTTTTAAATGGAATCTGAGGGAAACAGGTTTTTTTTTAAAATCAGTGAATGGTTGATAACTGGAGGTAGTGGAATCAGATGCATTTAAATGGACCACGACAAACACTTAAATTGGCAAGATCCTAATGTGGGCAAATGGGATTAATGCAGACGGGCAAAAGGGCATGATGGGCTGTAAGGTTTGCTCTGTAATTATATATTTTTAAAAAAAGCATTTTTGCTCTGTTTCTATTCAATTAGCAGCACTAAACTTAAATTTACTCTTTTAAAAGTTTAGGAACATTTTACTGCTATATTAGAACAAATGTCAAAAGTGATGGTTTCGATCTACATTTGTCAAATAAATATTTACTTCTGGCATGAGCCATCTGGTTGGATCTACAAGTACCTTCCAGACGTGTAGTCCTATTGCATGGTAACATTTCCGTTGGAGGGCATCTGCAGCAAGCCCTTCGTTATCAGGACAATGCACAGGAGCGTCCCGAGCCCGAGATGTCTTGCCAGCTTTATTGCTTGAATCGAGCTTTTTTTGTAAAATTGTGATGACTATTTCCCCTGGATCTAGAATTCGCAGCCAGAACTTAGGATTACTATAGAAACTGCTGTTATTACGGCAACCACCAGCTGATTGGCCTTTCACCCAGTCTCCTGATATTTGTAGTGTATGGCACAAAATTTTACCTAAAAGAAAAACAGAAGTATAACTGCAAACTATCATCTGTAGATCAGAACAGGAAGACTGCCACATACATAGTTGGTACACAATTCCTTGGTGTTACCATTTCAGAGGACCTATCCTGGGTCCAGCACGCAAATCCAATTATGAAAAACAAAATGCAGCACCTCTACTTCCTTACAAGTTTGCGAAGATTCGGTATGACATCCAAAACTGTGACAAACCTCTATAGATGTGTAATGGAAAGGGTATTGACTGGCTGCATCACAGCCTGGTAAGGAAACACCAATAGCCTTGAATGGAAAATCCTACAAATAGTAGTAGATACATCCCAGTCCATCATGTATAAAGCCCTCCCAACCATTGGGCACATCTACATTGTCACAGGAAAACAGCAACCATTATCAGGGACTCCCACCACCCAGGTCATGCTCTCTTCTCTCTGCTGCCATCAGAAAGAAGGTACATGTGCCTTAGGACTCACACCATCAGGTTCAGGAACAGTTATTACCCCTCAACCATCAGGCTCTTGAACCAAAGGGGGTAACTTCACTCAACTTCACTTGCCTCAACATTGAAAAGTTCCCACAACCAATGGACTCACTTTCAAGGACTCTGTCTCATGTTCTCGATATTTAATGCTTATTTGTTTATCATCTCATTCTTTTTGTATTTGCACAATTTGTTGTCTTTTGCACATAGGTTAAACACCCATATCGGTGCAGTCTTTCACTGATTTTTTTTATGATTATTATTCTCTTATGGGTTTACTGAGTATGCCTGCAAGAAAATGAAACTCAGGGTTGTATATTTTGACATACATGTACATTGATAATAAACTTACTTTGAATTTTGAACTCAGTACAGTATTACTACTGACTTTTCCATTCATTGAACACTAGTACAAACATTTACAAAGTTGTCATTATGGCATCTGCGGGGAACAGAATATCTTACTGACCATTTACTATTCATATATTTTGATTATTCATAATAATGATTATTAAATAGGAGGTGATGTCACCCACTATCTCTTTCAATAGATATATAATTAATCCTATTGCCATGTTCTTTCTTAATGACTCTGCAAGTGTTTTCATTGTCCTCCAGGATTTAAGCTTATATCCTTTAGATTGCATCCAACTGCTAGTTGGAACAGATTCCCATTATGTAATCTATGCAGCTATGAATCTTTCCACAAATGCAAATAATCCTCTACATAAACTTGTAAGGGAAATTACACTGGCACAAGGAGAAAGCTGGCTAAAGTGGACAAAGCATAATGATTAACAGGTAAGCCATTTGGCAGTGGCAGACATTTAAAGAGATGATTCAGGACTTCCCACAACAATGCATCCCAAATGAACTACTCTTAATTTGGTTGAACCAACCAAGAAACCTGGAGAGTAAACATGAAAGGTGGCAAAGATTAATGGCAGACCCAAAGACTTGGAATAAATTCAGAAAAGTGGGACTAAATGATAATAAAAGAGAAAATGAGTATGAGAGCAAACTATCAAGAATGTTAAGAGTTCCATTAAATATATAAAGATAAAGAAAGAAATCAAAGTGAACATGGGCCCCATTTGGCATTCAGTTGAGTAAGTGGTTATGGGAAATAAAGTAAATGCACAGAAGTTAAATGTGTATTTTGCATCAGTATTTTACAGCAAAAGTGACTACAGATATCCCACTGATACTTTTCACTGTATCTCAGTACATGTGACAGTAATAAACTAATTTACATACAGTGCTACATTAATTCTTAGTAAGTTCACTACATTCATGAGACATGCTATCAAGTCTATTAAAAGCATTAAATGAGTATTGTGAAAAGATTTAAAGCAGCTGAAGAGGTTAGTTTTCTATTTCTTAAAGACCCCCTTCAAACTTTCAGATGACAGGCATTTATCACTGCCTTTTATGAGCCTCAAGTTCTTTTTCATTCATCCAGTTGCATCAATCATTTAAACATCTCATCTTACCTGTTAGAAGACTGAGGATATGTCCATCCGTATTTATTGGATAACCAATGGTCACCTCATCAAACTCCTGTAAAAACTCTTGCTCCTCCACCCAGAACTCTCCCTCTTCTGCCAAAGACATCAGCTGTGCAGCCACAGCTACATCAACTTTGTTCCAACCATCACCCCTATTAACAAAAATAGCACCAATTATAAATATGTTTATAATGAACAACCTGTTAATCTAGCTTAACATAAAAATTCAATGTAGATTTAGGAACTCTAGGTGGAACAGAGGATTTAAAGGTACAATTCAATTTCAATGCCTCCTTACTTTCATGTAATATTTGAATTTAGTTATATTAAGATCTTAAAAATCTTACATCTCTAAAGGCGAGTTACAATAATTACAGAATGGTTGGGAACTGGGAAAGTGATAGGAATGTCCAATAATAACTAACTTGTACTGCTTATAGGCATGAGAAAATAAAGATTGACACAGTTTGGCTTTCTGAGATGGAAAGGGGAACAGAAATCCCAGTTCTGGTTGCAAAGCTGCTAAATTCGGCAGAATAGTTGAGGCAGCAAAGATGTACTCAAGAGGAACAAGGGAGATGGAAGAAGTTTGGACATCGATTACTCTGTGAAAAGGTGAGGAATTCTCCATTACAGTAGTTCATTGCAATTAGATCCTTTGCGCACTGAGGCATTAATTTTCAGGTAATTTCCCTGGTTGTTCTTAGCTGAGCAGAGCTTTTGCCCATTGGAGCAACATCTGTTTTTAAACAAGTAAGGTTTCTTTGCTGAGTGTGTTAGAACAACAGGGTGTATTGAGATGAAGTAAAGTTCCAGTAAAAACCTTCTCAACAACCTCCTCATGCTCTGACTTGATTAATATTAAAATGCTTGTGGGTGATTATTGCCTGGGTGGTGTAGCATTGAAATAAAATGAATGGCAAAACAGCTTCTCAAAACATTTGAAAGACAATATTTACTGTGTTACCCTTCCTGCCAGGAGCCATTCCAACATCTTCTATCCCACATGTTTCTTATCCTTAGCAAATTGATGCAATCACCTTCGAGTCCGACAACTTGCTTCACATCAGTAACAGTGAAGGCATGAAATTCTGCACATTCATTGGATCCTGCAGGCCAGATGGTATAAAATAACTTCATACTGTGTCAAATTCGATCCGTATCAATCACCTCACTGACTTCTTTCAATCCAACTGTAGTTACTTTCCAGTTTTGCAACTATTGACTTTACCTTTGGTGGATTCGTGAACAGAGCAACTTATAAAGCTTTTATCTTTCAAATCCTTCATCAACTTTAATTTTGATTTTGCTGAGAAGTTGACGTGATCACTGTTCTCACTGTTATTTCTATAACTCTTTAGAGTCCATCGATCAGCCAGGCTTCCTGTGATGTCCACCAGAGCTTCACCAACTTGTCCAGCCCAGAGCATTTCATAGCAACCATGGAGTCTTTAAAAAGTACAGTATATAGATACTTGTATAAATATCATCGCCATATACTATGTAATTGAAATTCATCTTGTGTCCAAGATACAACACTAATCATATTTGAATTATGCCCACAAAATACTTTAAAAATAAAAGGCAGATTTCTGAGTGATAAACATTGGTCAATTTTACCTTGAAAATTGAAAGTAGTAAGCTTCAGGTTTTTAAACTCCTAACAAGGATTTGTACTCAAGTCATTTGTACTCAAATTTGTCTTAAATAGCAGGGGTTCCTAACTTGGCGTCCATGGACCCCTCAGTTAATGGTAAGGCTCCATGGCATAAAAAAGGTTGGGAACCTCTGTTAAAAAGGAATAGGTCTTATCTGCAGAATTAGAAGGGCTAATGAATAACCCTTTTTCTACAAAGTAGTGGAAGGCCAGTGTCAATAAAGTAATTAGAAATGGTAAAAAGGTGAAAAACCGGAAACAAAATAATCACTTTTTGGTAAGAGAAACATAGAGATCATAAAGCAGCAGAAAAGATCAAGGTGTGGAGATTGAACAAAAACCTCATTCATCAGGGACACATTAAATTTATGATACTCCACTGGCCATGCTGATCTGTAGAAAAGGGAAATTCTGAGACTTTAAGGACAAAATAAACAAGATTTAGATATAAAATATGGCCAAAAATTACCATAGCCCAGCAGAGTGCAAACAGTAAAATTTTGAATTTTAATCTTGGATGCATCAGTGCCAGCTTCAAATTAACATAGAGGTTAGTCCTAAAATGAATGAAGTACAAAATCAACAAGCCTCTTTTCCATCTGTCCCATTTGGTCCAATAAGACTATAGTTAACACAGGCTAACCCTTTGTATTAGCAGATCGCAATTATTTGAATTCCCTCACCAATATATTCTGACATCAAAATTTTGGCGAGCAGCTGTTTAAAAACTCAGATTCTATATTCTAATAAATACCACACTAAAACAAGCATGCATCAGACTAACCAGAAAAACTTGGTTAAAAACGTTATTTTCTCATTTATATAATGACAAGAAAACAATAAAGATTGTATATCTACAGAAGATCCATTCAAGGATGTGAACTCTTTCAGATGATCTCAATTCAAATGTGTTAAGTGTGCTGTAAAATATCACAAATAAACTTTAAGTCCGATTGCTAAAAGTTCCTTACTTGGCATATGCTTTTTCCAATAATGGTAACCAAAACACCTCTTCAGAGCGACAACGAGAAAAACAGAGCCTGCGATCAATACACGGCAACCGATCGTCTATTATAACTTCAACCCATTGCCCAAACTTCCAAAATCTACATTTTAAACATCCTGATTGTATCCATGAATCCTGGCCTGGGGGTATCACCTGGGTTATATGTAAGAGGATAAGATGTAGCATAAACAACATGAAGTTAAAAGCATTTTGACGAGAATGTTAACAATGTAATACTATTAAACAAGGAGCGAGGTCTTTGAACAGCAAGATAATTCTAGAGTTTGGATGTTAGTTAGCATCTCCAACTCACATATTTTCCTAATTATATCACAGCTTGACTGTATGCCTATCCTAAAGCCTAATTAGAGCAAAGAGAAGCTGTTGAGAGGAACTCAGTGGATTAAGCAGTATCTGCTGGAGGGGAAAAGGTAGGAATGGTTGCAGGAGGGAAATTGTTGATGCTTCAGTCAAAACTGTCAAGCCTGTGTCCCGTTGTACCGACAGACTTGCTTAGTGAGCCAATGGACGTCAAAGACATTCACAGCATTCAAAATTGATCGGGACCTGTTAAAATATAATCAATAAAAAAATTGAAAAGTACAAGACTGAAAAGCAGAGAAGCACAAATGGCCATTCATGTAGAAATGTTTAAAAATGTTAATTTAAATAAATTAAATCAAATCATTAACCTACCTTGAAGAGGCTCAATGGGAACATTGCCAAAACTGAATGCTGAGAAATCTGTGGACAGACTGCATGATACATCTGCCAGTGCAGCCCCAGGCTAGCACTCCGCTGAGCAGGAGAATGCACATCAGTCTCCATTCAGGAACAGCCCAATTACAAGCTTATGTGCAAGCAAGTTTGGTCAGATTGCAGCATTAAATTCCAATATGAAGGGAGTCTGATAGCACATCTATTGTAGTTTTTCTCTAGTGATTTACAAATGCAGAATGCTGCCCATGTTCCATTTTATCAATCATATCATTGGAGTGGATACCCATGTCACATCAAATCATGAAAACCAGCTTCCAAGATACAAGCAGAAGCTTATCTGGACCACTTTACTGACCCACGATAAATAAAATCACATGGCATTTCCTGCTAACTTGACATCTCCAACAAATATTAAAACATGTGCCATGTATTTGCAATTCATGAAATTTACTCTAAGTAATTAAATCAAATTTAGATAGTCTTACAGAAAGTTTGAAGGTTTTTTAAACTACCTGATCAATTATTGTATTATTAAATCACTTCTGGTTTCATTAGTTTCAAAAGTACCTTCCTTCTCTTTTGTAAGCTGCAGCTTGAACTGTACGAGCTGATATCATTGTCAGTATTGAGTTAAACAGTGAGGATGCTACAAAAGTAGTTCATTTAATAATCATGAATTAATCCCATCATAAATTTAAAATGGGAAAAGTTACATTACTGCCAAAACCAATCTGAAGCCTCATTAGATGATATCATATACAGTCTAACAAAAAAATTGTTTTCCAGCTGCATTCATTTTCTACTGAAACGACATTTTACGTAGAGAATCCAATTTAATCCAAGATCTCAACTGCATCAACGAGTTAATATTGCAATATTTTTAATTATTTTCTTAAAGAACAGACATAGTTAAAAGCTGAAAAGCTATAAAGCATTTCATATCAATATGTCTTACTTAAGTGAACAGCTTTTGAACTGTTGCCACTCTTAATAAAGATACATGGCAGACAGCTTGCATAAAAATCTCTCACAAACAGCAATATGACAGTGATCAGGTAACTCTTTTGGGTGCTGGTTGAAGCACAGAATGATAGAAACTTTATGTCTTTCTGCTGAAAAGAGTATACAAGCTGTCTTATGTGCACAATAACATTTTCAACACTACACGCTCCCTCACAGAGCAAGACTAGAGTTTGTGCTCAAGTTCCTGGACAAGTACCTGATTTACAAATGATATACCTCATATTGTTCATATTTGTTTCACTGTTACAAAATCATCAGCCAGACAGAAATGGTTTTAGGCTTCACAGTAAGTTCTAAATATATAAATGATATTACAGTCCTTGAATGCTAAAAAAGTACATGATAATAACCTATCATATTATTTAGTAGGACTAATGATGGAGTTAAATGGAAAACTCATTTAGAAGCAAATTTTATTTGAGTTCAAAAGACTGAAATGCGAAGTTTTGTTTGAAACTAAATATGCAGTTGGAGAGAGAGAAGATAAAGTCAGATGTATCAGTATTACAGTGGAGTGAAGGGAATTAAAGAGGCTTGAGAGAGGAACTGGCCAAAGTTGATTGGAAGGGGACACTAGCTGGGATGAAGGCAGAGAAGCAATGGCTGGAGTTTCTGGGAGCATTTTGGAAAGCACAGGATAGATACTTCTGAAAGGTGAAATAATTTCCATTTCCATTTTAAAATCTTTTTATTAATTATTTTGAAGATTAACAAAAAAAGATACATTAAGTCAATATGTCATTATGTACATTAAAGAATTAAATTAACAAATAACTGATTAACAAAGCTAAGCAATATATCAATAATAAGAAAAAGTAAGGTGTTAAGAATATTCTTTTTGAAAGAAAAAGAAGGAAAAAAAGAACCCTACTAACTGAAAAAAAAAACAAACAAAAACCCATTGGGAGCACAACCCCGGAGCTATACATCATACAAGCTTCCATAAAAAAAATCAATCCGCCAACTCAAATCCATTTAAAGAAAAATCGGAAGGAAACCATATTAATTAACTCAAATCAGATGATAGTAGCGGGCGAATGAACCCCATATTTCTCAAAATCAGATCGAGGATCAAAAATTCGACTTCTGATTTTCTCCAAACTAAGACATAACATCACCTGAGAAAACCACTGTATCAGAGTAGGAGAAGAAGCATCTTTCCATTTCAACAAAATAGCCCTTCTGGCCAGTAATGTAACAAATGCAATTACATGTTGGTCTGATGGAGAAATACCATGAATATATTGAGGTATTATACCAAATAAAACTGTCAATTTATTAGGCTGTAATTTTTTAAACTTTAGAAATTATAGAGAAAATAGACTTACAAAAATGTTTTAGTACAGAACACAACCAAAACATATGTGCCAATGTAGCTGTCTCGGTTTTACATCTGTCACACTGACTATCAACATTAGGAAACATTTTAGACAGTCTCTCTATTGTCAAATAGTAACAATGTACAATTTTAAATTGAAACAAATCGAAGAAGAGTTCACCAACTTCAAAATGTGCAACCAATCTTCTGTTATCAGGATCATGTTAAGCTCTCTCTCCCAATCTTGCTTAATCTTAAGTGAAGAGTAATTGTGCTGTTGTAACAATAAATTATGTTTTCCCAATAAAACCCTTCACTAAAGGATTCATTTTTAAAATAATATCTAACAGGTCAGAATCTTCTATATATGGAAAATCACTTAAGTATTTTTGTAAGAAGTGTCTGATTTGTAGGAAGTGTCTGACCTGAAGATATTGCAGGAAATATGAATATCAGAGAGAGTATTTAGTTACTAATTTCTCAAAAGACAACAATCAGCCATCTTGGAACAGATCAATGAAGGAATAAACTCTTATTCCTCCAAAGAAGATAGGATCACTTAATGAAGGTTTAAATAAATAATTTTGATAAATTAAACTAAAAAGTTTAAATTTTTTGAGATAAAAAAATTAAGAAACTGAAACCAAATTCATAATGACTGCTTAATCACAGGATATAAATTTAAATTAGTAACTTTGGCCAGTTGTACAGGCAGAGAAGCTCCTAATAATGAGGTTAAGTGAAACTGTTTCACAGCATTCAATTCCAAATCAGCCCAATATAACCAAAAACACATATAACGTATATTAACAACCCAATAATACATTCTTAAATTAGGTGAAGCAAGACCTCCATCTTTTTTTAAATTTTTGTAAATGATATTTAACAATTCTTGGTCTTTTATTATTCCAAACAAAAGATGAAATAATAGAGTCAACCTGATCGAAAAACTTCTTAGTTAAAAAATAGGGATATTTTGAAATACATATAAAAATTTTGGTAAAATCATTTTAACTGCATGAATTCGGCTGGCTAACGAAAGTGTAAGTGGATTCCATCTACAAAATAATTCTTATGGGAGGATAAAGCTACTGTGGCTGACAAGGGAAGTCAAAACAGCATAAAAGCTAAAGAGAGGGCATATAATATAGCAAAAAGTAGTGGGAAGTTAGAGGATTGGAAGCTTTCAAAAACCAACAAGGCAAGTAAAAAAGTCATTAAGAAGGTAAAGATGGATGTGAAAGTAAGCTAGCCAGCAATATTAAAGAGGAGACCAAAGGATGGATGAGGAATGGTTAGCACCAACAATATATGAGCTTGGGTGAGGCAGGGTTGATGTGGTGATAAGCAATTGACAAATTAACACTGGGATATAGTAGTTGCTTAATCAGAGCAAGTTGACATGTATTCCCCACCTGCTTTTTCACCCCTTCACACATCTGCTCTTCCAACTTCCACCCTTCCCTTTCCCCACCTAACTCTTCTGACCATCAATCTTCACCCTTCCTCAGTTCACCTGTCTCGTGTCAGCCCTTCCTTTCTCCTCTTCATACCAGCTGTATTCCCTCTCCATTCTCAGTTCTGAAGCACGATCTCAACCCGAAATATCAACAAATCCTTTCTCCCCACAGATACTGCTCAACCTGCCGACTTCCTCCAGTAGTTTGATTTTTGTTGATGAGCGTTTCAATCACTTTCTATTTTTAGTTCAGATTTCCAGCATCTGCCATTTCCTGAATTTCACTTTTGAAGGATGGGTACTTCCCTTCGGCCCACAATGCTGCACCAACCATGTAACCTACTCTAGAAACTGCCCAAAATTTCCCTACCACGTAGCCCTCTATTTTTCTAAGCTCCAGGTACCCATCTAAGTGTCTCTTAAAAGATCCTATTGTATCCACCTCCACTGGCATCACTCTGTGTGAAAAACTTACCCCGTCATCCCCTCGGTACCTGCTTCCAAGCATCTTAAAACGATGCCCCTCATGATAGCCGTATCAGCCCTGGGAAAAAACCTTTGACTATCCACACGATCAATGCCTCTCATTATCTTATACACCTCTTCAGGTCACCTTTCATCCTCAGTCACTCCAAGGAGAAAAGGCCAAGTACACTCAATCTATTCTCACAAGGCATGCTCTCCAATCCAGGCAACATCCTTGTAAATCTCCTCTGCACTCTCCCTATACTGTCCACATCCTTCCTGCCGTGAGGTGACCAGAACTGAACACAGTACTCCAAGTGGGGTCTGACCGAGGTCTTATATAATTGTTACATTACTTCACGGCTCTTGAACTCAACACACCATACACCTTCTTAAAAACACTGTCAACCTGCACAGCAGCATTGAGTGTCCTATGAACACGGACCCGAAGATCTCACTGATCCTCCACACTGCCAAGAGTCTTACCATTAATACTACATTCTGTCTTCAAATTTGACCTATCAAAATGAACCACTTCACACTTAACTGTGTTGAACTCCATCTACCACTTCTCAGCCCAATTTTGCATCCTATTGATGTCCCGCTGTAACCTCTGATAACCCCCCAACTATCCACAGCACCCCCAACCTTTGTGTCATCAGCAAACTTACTAACCCACCCTGCTACTTCTTCATCCAGATCATTTATATAAAAAAAATACAAAGAGGAGGAGTCCCAGAACAGATCTCTGCAGAACACCACTGGTCACCAACCTCCATGCAGAATACAAATCATCTACAACCATCCTTTGCCTTCTGTGGGCAAGCCAATTCTGAATCCACAAAGCAAGATCTCTTTGGATCCCATGCCTCTTTACTTTCTGAATAAGTCTTGCATGTGGAACTTTATCAAATGCCTTGCTGAAATCAATATACACTACATCTACTGCTCTACCCTCATCGATGTGTTTTGTTACTTCCTCAAAGAATTCATTCAGGCTCATAAGGCACAACCTGCCCTTAACAAAGCCATGCTGGTCAGATTATGTCTCTCCAAGTGCTCATAAATCCTGCCTCTCAGGATCTTCTCCAACAAATTGCCTACCACTGAAGCAAGACTCACTGGTCTATAATTTCTGGGTTATCTCTACTCTCTTTCTTGAACAAGAGAACAACATTTGCAACCCTCCAAATCCTCCAGTACTTCTCCCATCCCTATTGATGATTCAAAGATCATCAGACCAAAGGCTCAGCAATCTGCTCACTGGCTTCCCACAGTAGCCTGGGGTACATCTCGCCTGGTCCCAGTGACTTATCCAACCCAGTGCTTTTCAAAAGTCACAGCATATCCTCTTTAATGTTTATATGCTCAAGCATTTCAGTCCACTGTAAGTCATCCCCACAATTGCCAAGTTTTTCCCTGGTGAATACTGAATCAAAGTACTCATTCTGTACTCCACTACCTCCTCCAACTCCATGCACACGTTTCCACTGTCGCACCTGATTGGTCCTACTCTCACACGGCTCTTCCTCTTGCTCTTCACATACTTGTAGAATGCCTTGTAGTCTTCCTTAATCCTGCTCGCCAAGGCCTTCCCATGGCCCATTCTGGCTCTCCTAATTCCATTCTTAAGCTCCTTCCTGGCAACCTTACAATTTTCTATAAAATCTAGAAAACAATACTTCCTCATCAGTGCTTTATAAAGTCTCAACAAAAGTGCAATCAGAGAACTACACAATCAAAGAGTGATTGGATATTATCTGCCCTCACTTGTTCTTTTGCTGATTTTGAAGGATGATGCTCCCCTACCAGTGGTGTTCATACATTTTGAAGATAAGAAGCTGTGGGCAAACTAACATACTGCCTACAGCATCAACATATTATTGGTTTCCTAACTACAGCAGCCTCTAACTTGGAGTCTCTTATCCCCAGCCCCAAAACAGCTGTCAAGGTAGAAAGTAACAGAATCACAGGTAAACATTTGCATTCACTTTATCAGCAGCATTATTAGATTCAATTGAAATACCTTTTCTAACAAAAATCTGTTTTTATGCAAAGTTTCACAAGCACACAAGAACCAGCAATCTCCCAAAAGGCCTTGCTTGATCTGTCCATCCTGCAGTTTTTTGGGGAATAACTGAGGAGATTTGGAGATTTCCTAAAAAAAATTCCAAGCAAACAAAGTCGAAGTCAGCAGAAAACTCAGACTCTAACATTTATTAAATAATATAGAAAAATACCTCTTTAACCAGTCCTTAAAAATATGTACATAAAAATAATGCAATTCTTTTGTGGGTTCAAGATTAGAGTCAAAATTAAGCTGATTCACATTTCAACAGCTTACTTTATTCAGGCATTTGAAAGATAGACATGCAAAGTTATTCCTTGTCAATTAAAGTATTATCCACATGCACGAAGACTGTAAGCCCAAATGTGCCTTTGTAAGCTGATGTGTTCAATTGTCACTCACCTGATACTTCCAATAAATTTTGGAAATCTTCTTAACTATACATGTACATTTTTCTTCAGCTCCTACTGATTTTGTTTTCATCGTTCTTTCTGGCATATATACAATTTCTCATCATCTCTAGATTCATTTGACAGTTCCTATAAATTTAGTATCTTCATTTCAGCCAATAGAAAGAGCTTAACTTTAATCATAGACAAAACTCACTATGATTTTGAACATCATAATTAAATAACTCCATAGTAGAGTAGGGTTTCCCTTGGTTAATGATAAGGCTCCGTGGCATAAATAAAGGTTGGGAACCCCTGCAGTGTAGAAGAGAAATCTCAGCTTCCCTCACTAATTATATGTTGTTTTTATTTCTGTTAGATTGCCCTGAAATCCTCTCCAATCTTTTGGAATCAAGTTTAATATCATGGAATGTGTCATGAAGTTTGTTGACTTCGCATTACGTAATAATAGATAAGTTGATTTCTTTTTCCTCCTCTCCTCACCCCTTATGGCTGGTGTGTATGTACGAGAAGCCTGGGAGCTTGAGGGTTCACGCAGTATCCTTGCTGTTCTTAGTAGTGCGCTATTCTGGAACTAGATCTCAGATGTTATTATTGGGATTTGTTGGAGCCACTCTCCCAGTCCAGATGTCACAGCTCTAAGTGCTCCTATTACCAATGGGATTACTCTGGCTTTAAACTTCCACATCCTTTCTATCCGCCCTTTCAAGCCTTGGTATTTCTCCAGCTTCTCATATTCTTTCTTCCTGATGTGACTGTCATTTAGGAATGCCACATCTATTACTATTGCTTGTTCCTATGTCTGGTTCGTTGACCAGTACCTGCTTTATCAGTCTGTGTTCAGAAGTCCCACAGGATCTTAGCTCCGTCGTACTTCACTACCTTTTCAGGCGTTTCCCCATTTGGACTTGGGAGTGTCCAATCCATACTCAGTGCAGATATTCTTGTACACAATTCCTATAACATAGCTATGCTGTCCCTGCCTGCCTCTTGCTCGCTGCTACATTGTGCTGGATGGTTTCAGCAGATTGCTTGCACAGTCTGCATCTCGGGTCTTGTTTGGTGTGATAGACCCCCGTTTCTATTGCACTTGTACTCGGTGCCTGTCCTTGTGCAGCCATGAGCAGTGCATCAGTGCTGTCTCAGCCCTGCCCTTTCTAGCCATTGGTAAGACTTTCATAGGTCAGGTACCTCTGATATCTGGTGATAGTACATCCCGTGCAGTGGCTTGTCCTGCCATGGCCTCTGGTCCTCTGGCTCTGCTTCCACCCATTTCCATGTCCCCTACTTCCTGTCTGAGGTGTTCTCCTAGCAGATCGTCTTTAGGGGCCATCTTCCTGACATACTCATGGATATTTCCCATTTCTTCCAGGATTGTGGCTTTGACACTTTGGAAGGTGAGAGTTCAATTCCAATGGTATCTATAAGTCCCCATGAAAGGCATGGATTTCCTTGGTGTGCTCTAGTTTTATCCCACAGTCCAAAGATATACTGGTTAATAGGTTAATTAGTCATTGTAAATTGTCTCATGAACTAGGTTTAAATTGGGGTTTGCTGGGCCTATTCCACGCTGTATCTCAATCAATCAATACATACATAGAGTAACTCTTTACTTCCTGAGAGGTGGGAGTGAAGATTTGATCCTCCTTCTAAAGGATGCTATCCATTACCATTCATATGACAATATTTTACTATCCTCTTCTATATTTCTAAGGTTTCTTTCGCCAGACATGTTAAAATTATGCCATGCTTGTGTAATCAAGAGAGAGGGGGGCCAGTGGCACTGTGTAATTAAATTATTTATGTGTTCTACACCCAAGAGTAACATTATGACTTAAACTCTTCTTTCTCTGGGAAGATAATTCGATCAGCTCAGTATCATTGATACCATTCAATCTGAGACAGCTATTGCACAATAAGCTATACAAAATGTATTACAGTATGCTTACAAAATGCATTTACATGCAAGCAACGTAACCACCCAATAACCTCGCAAGCTCTTAATCATGAAGTACGTTCAAACCATACAGATTCACACCTGTGGTCGTAACCATGTAATTTTTTCACTGAATCTGGCAATGGGTGTAGAACGACTAGAAAAAAGTGACTTGCTGGTAGCAGGGAAGTCAACATCCTCAAACTGCGATCTCTTTGGGATCTCCATATCTGAAATTATCATTGTCACCGAGGCTCTCACACAAGTTGAAAGGAATCTCAGCAGAATGGGATTTTGTTTCCATCTGTTAGGTTAAGGAATAAAACATTATGATGTTAAAAGAGATAAAATAAAAGGTTAATTTTATTTGTCACATGTCCGTCGAAACAGAGTGAAACGCATCACTTGCATCAACAACTAACACAGTCCAAAGGTATGCTGGCGGCAGCCTCTAAGTGTGGCCAAGCTTCTGGCACCAACTTACTAACGCTAACCATATGCCTTAGGAATGTGGGAGGAAACTGCAGCACCTGGAGGAAACCCACACGAACATTGTGTGTGACCAGAGGGCACAGCCTCAGAAGGACGTCCTTATGTCAGGGTGCTGAATCCGTGGAATTCATTGCCGCAGACCGCTGTGGAGGCCAAGTCATTGGGCAAACAAAGTGGAAGTTGATAGGTTCTTGGTTCATAAGGGTGTCAAAGGTTACAGTGAGAAAGCAGAAGAATAGGGATGAAAAAAATAGATCAGCCATAATCGAATAGCAGAGCAGCCTCGATGGTTTGAATAGCCCAATTCTGCTTTGTCTTATGGTCTTAACTTTGTGGTTTAGCAGAGATCTGAAGCAAATTGACTAAATACTTGTCCCCTCCAATATGCATTTGAATGTTGAGCTAAATGACCAAGGCAGGAAGGTTCTCTAATGCAAAAAGCATCAGTTACATTAGCTTTACTATCCAAATTTCTCTGCCATATCTCTCCATATAATGTTTACATTACAACTTTGTTTCAGTTGAACCTATTAATATGTGTCAAGAACTGTGAAAGTTTTAAACAGTTAATATGTATGGGTTTATATCTTTTTTAAGCTTACTTGGTTAAGGATGGTCTCAGGAATAGAATTGCAAAAGTCCAGATGCAATGTTAAAGGGGGAATGTATTGGTCACAAAGCTATTGTCTTTGACTTAAACAAGAGCAATTACAAAGCAATGATGGAAGAGCTGGACTGGCAAAATAGGCTATGGAGAAGTCACAGATATTTAAGCAATCGATTCACAACACTCAAAAGAAATTTATTTCAATCAGGAGAGACTCAAGAAAAATGAACTGTGGTTTGAAAAACTAAAGTATATAAAGCAGCAAAAACTGATGGTCAAGCAAGTTACTCTGAATCTCTCAGGAACAAGCAGTGGAGATACATTGAGCTAATAACGTGTGAGAGGTATTTATGAGTGAACATACATGAAATATTATAGGCATGATATATAAAAAGAGGGCAGCTAAACTAAGTGAGAGCACTAGGAGTGAAGCAGAGAAAATAATTTATTTAGTTACACAGTGCGTGTAGGCCCTTTCAGCCCCTTGAGATATGCTGCCCCAGCAACTTCACAACCCAATTTCACCCAAAGCTAATCATGGGACAATCTACAATGTTCAATTAAACCACCCGGTGCATCTTTGGACTGTGGGATGAAACCGGAGCACCCAGGGAAAACCCATGCATTCCACAGGGAAGAAGTACAGAGACTCCTTACAGAACGGAGCTGGAACTGAACCCCAGCTAGCCCAGGCCATGACAGCATCACGCCAACAGCTATGCTACCATGACATCCATGATGAAAATAGATGGGAAAAAAAGCTGCAGTGAGGGTATTTCAAACTCTTTTCTCTTAAAGTCTCTGCTCCAGAGACTGACACACAAGAATTATTAAAATAAAGATTTGAGAATCGAGGGATATGTGGAATTGGCACTGAAGGGATGAAGCTGGAATAGATCAGCCATCATCAGGCATAATGGCAGGGCAAGCCTGAGGAATCAAGTGGCCCATGTCTGCCTCTATGTTCTGAGGTCTTGTTTCCGGTGAATCACTGCAGATAACAGATAGCTGCACCTTCATCCCAGTAAAATTGTGAACATCACACTGTTTAAGGCATCTTTAAATGACTATTTTGCAACCACTTCTTGCATCTTTTCTGTACTGGCTTTACATTAGAACTGCAAGTCATCATTGTTCTAAATCCGATCATTTAAGTCTGCTGCCCAGTATGATCTGACATACCCAAAAAATGAATTACTAAAATGAAATAATCATACGATGGAAATAAATTAATGTGTAGAGATTTTTGCTAATACTATCAACCTGTTGCAAGGACTTTTATATTTTTTCTAATGCTTAATCTCCTTCAAGTCTGAGATATATTACTGTATCCGCCTGCATCACATTTCATCCCGTGTATTATCTAGTGTAATGCAATACTGGGCGTCAGCAAATGACCCTTTATCGAATATTGTAATATCTTTGTTAACGTAAATATCCTTTTCAGCGAAACAGTAGGAATGCACGTTAATTAGACAGTTTGCCCCGGTTTTCGTACAGTAATAATTTGCAGTTGATATAAGAATGTACTGGATTATATCTTTTATTATCTAACGTTTCTGACGGCGCACTCTGTTAACATTAAACCCTACAGCATCGACTCTCGTTGGGACCCGACTCCTCTCCGCATCCTACCCGGCTCGCAATCACTCTAGCGCCAAGGATTCGGGGCCCGGAATTCCTTACGCTTGCAGTCTGTGACGGATCTCTGTATTAACCTCAGTTCAAACAGGACAAAAGAAACAAAGCTTAAGATTTTAAACACGAAATCGATTACCTGAGGTGGTAGCGACAAAATCGGAGCGCACCTCCACAGACACTTCCCTGGTTAGACGGCAAAAACTTTCAGTCATCATGATCCACAGAGATGGAGCTTGTGCAGCGTTCTTAAACATACCCACAGCTCCGCCTGTTGTAACCGCGAGCACAAAGTCCCCCCGAAGGCCAGGTGCTGACGCTAGCGGAATATCCACCGTGATTCATCAAAAATAATGGGGCGGTCTCAAACTTGCATTTAAATTGGGAGAAGGCGCATCCATCCGTAAGAAAGTTCATAGAAAACAAATGAGGTGCGGTATTTTCTGTAATTTAGCAAATATGGCAGCGAGCTTGTGCTCAGCGGAATTCCACAAGTAGCAGGGAGATGACCACGCAGAACTTCTGAGCCGTTCAAGTGCCAAATTTATATTTCATTTTAAAGGATTCACTAGTGGCAATTTAATCGGCCGGATCAAAGGTGATGACGAATCAGCATATAGGAGGGAGATTGAAAATCCGGCTGAGTGGTACCACAAGGACTACCTCTCACTCAGTGTTAGCAAGACCAAGGAGTTGATTATTGACTTCAGGAGGAAACCAGTCTTCATCGCGGGATCAGAGGTGGAGAGGACAACGACATTTAATTCATCTGTGTTATCATTTCAAGAGGGTCTGCCCTGGCTGGGCCCAGTATGTAAGAGGAATTACGAAGAAAGCGCCGCTACTTCCTTAATAGTTTAGGAAGATTTGTCATGACATCTACAACATTGATAAACTTCTATAGGTAAGTGATGTAGAGTATGTTGATTGGTTGCAGCACGGCCTGGTATGTAAACAACAATTCTTGAACGAAAAATCCCTCGAAAGGTAGTGGTTATGGCCCATCCATGTTCGTTAAAGCCCTCCCCATCAATGAGCACATCTACACAGAGCGCTATCACAAGAAAGCAGCATTGGGGGGGGGGGGGGGGGAGGGAGGCCTAACACTCAGGTCATGCACCCTTCTCACTGCTGCCACCAGGAAGGAGGTACAGGAGCCTCTGGACCCGCACCACCTGGTCCAGGAACAGTTAACACCCCCCAACCATCAGCTCTCGAGGATCACTTCACTCGCTCCATCATTGAAACGTTCCCACAAAGTATGGATTCACTTTCAAGGACTCTTCATTTCATGTTCTTGGCATTTATTGTTCATTTGTTTGTTTGTTTATTTACTTATGTATTTACAGTTTGTTGCCTTCAGCACACTTTCTGTCCTGGTGGGTGCGTTTTCATTGAATTCTATTGTGTTTCTTGGATTTATTGTTAATTCCCACAGAAAAACGAATCTCAGGGCTGTATATGTACTTCGATATTAATTTACTTTGAACTTTCAATTTTAAGTACCATTCATTTTGATCAAAGATAGCCAGCCTTTCTACTTAAGCAGAGCCAGGCATATAGATTACATATCACTTGCAGGAAACGCTTAAAATTCTTAATCACAAAAATAGCTGAAACACAAAAACATTCTAACAAATAGCTCATACACATCTCAGCAGCAGACATAAGGACTCCATATACTGGAATGGGGGGGGGGGGGGGGGGAACTTCCGGAAGAACTCAATGGGCCAGGCAGCATCTGTGAAGGAAAATGGTCAGTGTGGATGAGACCACACTGAAGATGATCAGTGCTTGGGACCACTCATCTGGACTGAACCACTGAAACAATCTAGAGTCTAGTCTGAGATTATAAATGCTCATTCAAAAACTAATAACAATGAATTCTATTAAGAAGTAAAACCTAATTAAAAACATTTGTACAGCAATTAACAGTTAACTGTTTATTCAGTTACAGCTATTCATCTCCATAAATATGAATCCACAAAAATGAATCCATTTGTTGTACTTTGACCAAGGTAATTCTGGTGAAAGTTCAAGGAGCAAAGTGTGTGGCACTGCCACTGAACTCCGTTAGTCTCGAGAGACCATGGATTTGCACCTTGGAAAGTTTCCAGGGCGCAGACCTAGGCAGGGTTGTTTGGGAGACCAGCAGTCTCCCCTCTCCACACCACCGATGTTGCCCAAGGGAAGGGCAAGGGCTAATACAGCTTGGCACCAGTGTCGTCGCAGAGCAATGTGTGGTTCAAGTGCCTTGCTCAAGGACACAACACACTGCCTTACCTGGGGCTCAAATTGCGACCTTCAGATCACTAGATGCCTTAACCACTTGGCCAGGTGCTCAACTCTGAACCAACATGGTATTTACAGTCAGCAAAGCCCCACTGAAGAGATGAGCAGGTCGGGAACTGCCAAGATTGCATGGGTGTTCCAAACATGGTTACATCTGATTACAGTGAGTGCAGTCCCAGCAGGTTAGGATTTAATTTGCTTTATGTTCTTTAAAGGATCAGAATACCAATGGCAAAATGCCCTGCATTCCTTCACAGGATTTAATTTTTACCTCCACCTGGGGAAGGAAAGGGATCTGATCGAAAGATCTGCAGCTTCAAATGTGCAGCAAGTTCTCAATATCTTACAAGAGCAATGACCCAACCTTTGAAAAAGTCTGTTTCTGGATTTCAGTTTGGCATTCAACATTGCCGTCCCACAGACCTTGGTGAACAAACTCCTACTCCCCAACACCCGCTCCCCACACCTTCCCCAGGGCTGTGTGCTGAGCCCATTGCTATGAACTCTGCATGGCAAAACACCCAAGTAATCACATTGTGAAGTTTGCCAATGACACAATAAAGTTGGGGCTCATCACCAACAACGTTGAGACGACCTACAGAGAGGAGGTGGAAGAGCTCAAGGCCTGGAGCCAGGCAAATAACCCCTTCCTCAATGTCAACAGGACAAAAGAGACTTCAGAATTTGCACTGCTCACACCCCTTTTTACACCAATGGAAATTGCAAGGTGTTTCAAACTCCTGGGAGTGCACATCTCTGACAACCTCTCATGGTCCCAGAGCACACTCTGCACAATTGGGGAAAGCACACCAATGCCTCTACTTTGTGAGGAGGCTGAAGAGAGCTGCACTATGCACATCCGTACTCAAGACATTCTGCAGATGTGCAGTAGAGATCATCCTAACAAGTTGCGTCACTGCATGGTACGGAAACTGCACTGCAAAAGACAGGAAGGCTCTACAATGGTGTCTCCAATGCATCACCAGCACCAACCTACCTGCCATCAAAGAGAGAAAAGTGAAGGAAGAAGGCGAGTGACATCATGAAGGATCCCACCCACTTGGTTTGTGGACTGTTTGTCCCACTACCATCAGGGAGGAGGATAAGTAGCATCCATACCAGGGTCACCAGAATTAAAAAGTTACTTTCCCCAAGTAGTACAGCGAATCACCTACATCCACTAACCCACCCCATCCACCTTACTTTTATCATTTCCTGTCAGTCAGCTTATGTACAGACACTCCTCTGCCGAGCATCATTTTATGAAGATACAATCAGTGTACATAAGCTACCTTATGTCTTTTTATTGGTGTTCTTTATCTTGTTATTTTTGTGTGCATTGGATCCAGAGTAACAATTATTTTGTTTCCTTCACACTTGAGTATTGAAAATTAACCAATCTGGACTCTTGAAAGTCCAAGGTAATAGACTGCAGATGTCTCACTGTTTCAGTTGCAGAGGAATGAAAAAGTCACAAACTTAGAGAAAGACATTCCATCTTTTCCCCCCCAGACGCCACTCTATGATTAGTGAAATCTGCAAATATTTGTTGAATCAGGGATTAGAAAGACTTGACAAAGATTCACCCTTAAGGTCAATAAATATTGTATTAAAATGGAGCAAGGGAGCTACTAAAAATCAGTGAATAATGAGGAATCAATTGAAAACCTGGAAATGGAAAACAACCCTGCGTATAAGTTAATGAAAGCCATTGATCATGTGGATAGTCAGAGGCCTTTTCCCCAGGGCTGAAATGACTAGCACGAAACGGCACAGTTTTAAGGTGCTTGGAAGTAGGTATAGAGAAGATGTCAGGGGTAAGTCTTTTTATGCAGAGAGTGATGAGTGCGCGGAATGGGCTGCCAGCAGCCGTGGTGGAGGCAGATACGATAGGGTCTTGGATAGGTAAATGGAGCTCAGAAAAAACGAGCTAAGGTAATTTCTAAGGTAAGGACATGTTTGGCACAGCTTTGTGGGCAAATGGGCCTGTATAGTGCTGTAGGTTTTCTATGTTTGTATGCACTTCCAGAAGATTCTGATTTTATTTTAAAGGGGTAAAACTGAGAAACAGATTTTGCATGAAAACCATCAACTCTTTGCTTTCTGGGCTCCAGTAGCAACCAGGTAAGCATCATCTTAATTACAAACAACTCTTCCATATCCTCTCTTGAGATACACTTGTACTTGCCTTTAGTTTTAAAACCTTACATGTCTGTGCTCCAAACCTGTCTTCAAGGATATACAAATTTTTAAGTAGTCCGCCACTGGAATTCCCTCTTAAATTTCTCTTTTTCCTTTTCAAACATACAATCTTTTTACCTATTACTATGACTTTTAAAAAAATTGCTTTAATGTCTCTTTATTTGACTTGGTGACAAATCTTCCAGATGATGAGCAACAATCTGCTGTTAGAACTCAGAGGGTTAAACAGTGTCTATGGGAGGAAAGGAACTGTCAATGGTTTGGATCAAAACCCTACTTCAGAACACTGATATCTAGAAATGAGTTTGTGAGGTATCTTTACAAGTTGGGAGTTTTGCATGCATGAAGGTGATGTTATCCACCTAAGCTTTTTTTTAGTACTTTTGTAATGATACAGTATTCTAGTTGTACTGTCTTAAGCTGAGCTCAGAAGTGAAAAGACAAACTCATCTAATTCTGTATAAATTCAAAGTTTGAAGAGGTGAGAAATACTTGCAAGAGTGTGGCTAGGCATAACGCAAATGGCACTATGAATTTGCCGATGATACAACCACTATTAGCAGAATTTCAGATGGTGTCAAAAGGGCACACGGGAATGAGATAGCCAGTTAGGTAAGGAGTGTCGCAGCAACAACCTTGCACTCAATGTCAGCAAGACCAAAAAACTGATAGTGGATTTCAGAAAGGGTAAGATAAGGGAACAAGAACCAATCCTTATCAAGATCAGAAGTGGAGAGAATGAGCAATTTCAAGTTTTCGAGGACCTAACCTGGATGTAACATAAAGAAGGCAAGACAGCGGCTATATTTCATTAGGAGTTTGAGGAGATTTAAGTTGTCAACTAACACACTTGAAATGTGGAGAGCATCCTGACTGGCTGCATCACCATCCGGTATGGGGTGTTGGGGAGAGTTACTGCACAAGATTGAAATAAGTTGCAGAAATTTGCAAAATTAGTCAGCTGTATCATAGCTATCCAAGACATCTTCAAGGAGTAGTGCTTTAGGAGGGCGGCATCCATCTTTAAGGATCCCCACTTGCTCGGACGTGCCCTCTTCATACTGTTACGAACAGGAAGGAAGTACACAAGCCTGAAAGCACACTTTCAGCAAATCAGGAACAGCTTTTTTCCCTCTGTCATCCAATTTCTAAATGGACATTACTTCACTGCTTTTTTATGTTATTTTGCACTACTTATTTCAACTTAACTATTTAAAAACATATATATCAAAGGCATTTCTGAAGGACAATGTCATGATAATCGTTGGGGATTTTAACATGAAAGTGGATTGGGAAAGCCAGTCAAGCACTGGCCCTCAAGAGAGACAATTTGTAGAATGTCTAAGGGACGGCTTTTTAGAACAGCTTGTTGTTGAGCCCACTAGGGGAGTTGCTGTGCTGGATTGGGTGTTGTGCAATGGTTCGGAGGTGATAAGAGAGCTTAAGATAAAGGAACAGATAAGGAACTCTTAGGGAACAGTGATCACAATATCATCAAGTTCAATTTTAAATTTGAGAAGGATAAACTGAATTCCCATGTGTTGGTATTTCAGTGGAATAAAATAAATTACAATTGCATTAGAGGGGGAACTGGACAAAGTTGACTGGAAAGGGACACTAGCAGGAAGGACAGCAGAGCAGCAATGGCTGGAGTTTCTGTGAAAAATGACGGAAGTGCAAGACAGATATGTTCCAAATAAGAAATGTTTGAATGGAAATTCACTGCCATGGCTGACAACTGTGGACAGAGCCAAAGTAAAAGTAAAAGAGAGGGCATACAAGGAAGCCAAAGCTAGTGGCAAGATAGAGGATTGGGAAGCTTTTAAAAACTTGCAGAAGGAAACTAAGGAGGTCATTAGGAAGGAAATGATGAATTATGAAAGGAAGCTGGCAACTAATATCAAAGAAGATATTAAGTATTTTTTAAGTATATAAAGGGTAAAAGAGAGTTGAGGGTAGATATAGGACCAATAGAAAGTGACGCTGGAGATATTGTAATGAGAGACACCGAGATGGCAAAGGAACTGAATGCGTATTTTGCATCAGTCTTCACAGTGGAAGACACCTGCACTATAAATTACAAATGAGAAGGTGCTCGGGAAGCTTAATGGTCCAGATAAATCTCCTGGACCTGATGGAATGCTCTCTCGGGTTCTGAAGGAAGTAGCTGGAAATATTTCAGAGGCATTAACAATGATCTTTCAAGAATCGATAATTTTGCCATTGTATTGGATGACTGGAAAATTGCAAATGTTACTCTGCTATTTAATAAGGGTGGGAAGCAGCAGAAAGGAAACTATAGACCTGTTAGCCTGACATCAGTGGTTGGGAAGTTGTTCGAATCAATTGATAGGGAGGAGATTATGGAGTACCTGGAGGCACATGACAAGTTAGGCCAAAGCCAGCGTGGTTTCCTGAAAGGAAAATTCTGCCTGTTTAAACCACTGCAATTTTTTGAGGAAATTACGAGGGTAGACAAAGGAGATACAGTAGATATGGTGTACTTGGATTTTCAGAAGACTTTTAACAAGGTGCTGCACATGAGGCTGCTTAGCAAGATAAAGGAATTACAGGGAAGTTACTAGCATTGGCTGATCATCAGAAAACAAAAGGTGGGAATAAAGGGATTGTATCCTGGCTGGCTGTTGGTTACCAGTGGAGCTCCCCAGGGGTCAGTGTTGAAACCGCTGTTTTTTTTTACGATGTATGTCAATGATTTGGACTATGGCATTAATGGATTTGTGGCTAAATTTGCTGATGATACAAAGATAAGTGAAGGAGTGGGTAGTGTTGAGGAAAAAGAAAGACTTCAGGGAGGCTTGGATAGTTTATGGGAATGGGCAAAGAAGTGACAAATGAAATACAATGTTGGAAAGTGTATGGTCATGCATTTTGGTGGAAGAAATAAATGAGCAGACTATTATTTAGTTGGGGAGAGAATTCAAAATGCAAAGGGACTTGGGCGTCCTTATGCAAGATAACCTAAAGATTAACCTCCAGGTTGAGTCAGTGGTGAAGAAGGTGACTGCAATGTTGGCATTCATTTCTAGAGGTATAGAATATAAAAGCAGGGATGTGATGTTGAGGCTCTATAAGGCACTCATGAGAACACATTTGGAGTATTGTGTGCAGCTTTGGCCTCCTTATTTTAGAAAGAATATACTGACATTGGAGAGGGTTCAGAGAAGATTCACGAGAATGATTCCAAGAATGAAAGACTTACCGTATGAGGAACGTCTGGCAGTTCTTGGGCTATATTCCCTGGAGTTCAGGAGAATGAGGGAGAATATCATAGAAACATTCCAAACGTTAAAAGGTCTGAACAGATTAGATGTAGCAAAGTTATTTCCCATGGTAGGGGAGTCTAGGACAAGAGAGCACGACTTCAGGATTGAAGGACATCCATTTAGAACTGAGATGCGGAGAAATTACTTTAGTCAGACGGTGGTAAATCTGTGGAATTTGTTGCCATGAACGGCTGTGGAGGTCAAGTCATTGGGTGCATTGAAGGCAGAGATTAGCCAGGGCATCAAAGGGAATGGGGAGAAGGCAGGGGAGTGGGGATGACTGGAAGAATTGGATCAGCCCATGATTGAATGATGGTACACTCAACGGGCTGAATGGCCTACTTCTGCTCCTATATCTTATGGTCTAATATATATATTTACTGTAACTCCATTTCTTTTCTCTATATTTATCATGAATTCACTGTACTGCTGTAGTAAAGTTAACAAATTTCATGACGTATACTGGTGACATTAAATTTGATTCATTGCCAAAACCTATTCTTCGGCCTTGTCTTCAATTCAACAAAACATTGTAACTGTTGACTTCCATTTTCACAAATTTGTGAATTTTCATGTTTTAATAATAGATCAAGCTTCAGTTTAGTAGAACTATGCAACAGACTAAAATTTGTCAAATTGCTTAGATTTTTAATTTTTTTGCCAGTCTTTCTATTTTATTTTTCTATGTAAATTTAAGTAAGTAAGAATAAACAATATTTGATATAGAAAATAAAATAGTTGCAACACTTTTCAGGTACTTATTTCAATCCCATAAATAAATGGTTTGGTAACACAAAGTAAGTTATAAATGAGTTTTCTGTGTCTCAACTGCAACACTGGGTCATGATTTGAAACTACTAAAATTATTCTGGTAATATATTAAATATAATTATTTGGTTAAAGAATTTAAGTGTTGGGTTTAGTAGTACTACACATTAGTTACTGCAGCAATGAAGGCCATGAGGATAATTAATCCAATGACTGGAATTTGATTGCCGTTAAGTTTTCAATAATCTCGAAATCATTTTCAGAAAGTTGAGATGGTGATGGTATCATTGTGCAACTTTGCACAAGGTAACTTTCAATGAATCTTGAAGAAGGGTCTTCGCCCAAACTGTCAACTGTTTATACATGCTGCCTGACCTGCTGAGTTCCTCCAGCATTTTGTGTGTGTTGCTTTGGATTTCCAGCATTTGCAGAATTTCTCAAGTTTACAATAAGAGGCCAGTACAAAGAGGATATTTTTGAAGTATACCCAGTTAACACATGAAAAGAGACAGGGGCGGTCCTCAGTTAATGCCATTATACTGTGGCAGGAAAATAAACTAAAGGAACAAGATGTGCCTTTGGTTACTAGAACTAAATACATACTAAATAATTAGTTGCCCATTGTACTCCCCTCCTGGTATTAAACTGTTATTAAATAATAGAATACATTGATTTTAGGGGAAATACAAAAACACAAACAAAACCTCAACCACTGTAAAAGACTACAGAAGTTTTCCACACAGAGAAACAATTTTTAAACCTTTTCTTTAAATGAAACTTGCAAATCTGTGTAGTGCAAAATGAATAGAACACAAGCGTAAGAAAACACATCCAACTTTCTCCAAGTCCAGAAAGAGTATATACATATATATTGACATAAGCATGTAAAACACAAACAAAAAAATCAATTACTATATTAAATTGTCCAATATACAGAATTTTGACATTTAATGCATACATGTTTATAGTCTCTACTGTTCAGATATAGAGCCCATTGCATAATGTTTCACTTTTTCTGAACTTTCATTTCCAAAACAAGGTAATCCAGTTTAAAAAAAAAACTTAGCTTTGCTTACACAATTAAATCTAACACTAACAAAGTATTTTTTACATATTCCCAAAAATTACTTTTCAAGTACTTAGCTTTAGTTGCAGGCTTTTTCAATGCCTTGGTGAGCAGGTTCAGTCCCAAAAGCTGTTTTATTACTTCGTAGTCAAAACAATCATTTCTCAATTTACACTGTATTACTTCACCTGTGCATAGACAAATATTTGAACCCGTCCTTGTAACATTGTTAAAGCAGGAAGAAGGATCAAACCAATCTGTTCATACATTTAAATACTGTACTGGCATTATCCAATTCACCCAATAAATCAATGGCTACTTTGTTTAATTTTGTCCACATTCATATTTTTCACCAAACCTGCACTTGTAATATATTGGATAATCATCTGCCCTTTCTTATCAAGTGTAAAGTTCAGTTTAAAATATTGCAGACATAAGAGCATTTCAAAATTTTTTAGTTGTTTTATACAAAGACAGTTTCATTAATACAAATACAAAACCGAGTGCTGTAAATTTGAAGTTAGAACAGAAAATGCTGGAAAACCACACCAAGTCAGTGTTACAATATTTTGGGTAGATGTGTTTTTTTTGGATCTTCTAATCCTTTTTTTAAAATTTTTAGTGTAGGTTCATTATCAGTGATTGTTACTTTAAAAAAACGCATAAATCTGAAAACTACATTCTCCACACAAGCTGTTTGGCAAATAGCTTCTTCGGTCTCGGGAAAAAAAATATCTGTGACTCATGACATCTGACACTATGAAAAACACTGCAATTTATAAAAACAAAGCTAAACCATATTTTGTTACTAAGTATTATTTGGGACATAATAAAATAGTTCTGACTTACAAAATATTTTTGTAAACAAATTAATGATATATTTTCTGAGGAAGTGTTTTATTTCATTTTACTAATAAGACTTCTGTTAAAAGGGACAGAAGCTTACGGACCATAAATCAGTTGAATACTGTTGAGAAAGGCACCAGTGGTTGCACTTCCTGAGAAAGGTACAGTCACAAAGTTTTGTGCAAATCTATTACACAGTCGTTGGCCCCTTAACATTTTTTTTGCGTATGCTTTCAAAACACATTTGAACAAAAAGCAGAAAAAAGGTTTAAAAAATCCATCAGATAATTCAATTTTTGATGATGTGCTTCCAGTGTTGGAAAGTTACACATTTCTTCATATCATCTTCACAATTGGATTTTGTTCAATGAACTACCTGCTGATTCCAACATTTCCAAGGCAGAGCACATAGCACATCTTCAAACTGAGAATCAGAAACACTCTATTCAAATTGTAGGACTACAGTCAGGAACAAAAAAAATCAGAAACTAGAGAATAGTCAGGACCACCAAGTTAATGTGGCATTAACCATTACCAACTGCATAATATCCCACCATTGTAGCCTTGAACCACATCTGGGAAGTTTAAATGAGCAGTCAGTGAAGTCAGCAATCAAATTTGAACTCAAATATTATTCCATTGCACCTCAGGTCTGTTTACCAAGAAATTTTGTTGTCTAAAATGGTTATACTTTAAACAGAAATACAATGGAATTGAAAAAAAGAAAAGCACATGGATGGAAGATTAAGTATCTTAAGTCAGCAGTGCAAGAAGCACATTAAAAGGGAAGCTTGTCCTGTGGGTTAAAACTTAAATGATTAATTGAAACACAAGTCATGATGTTCCTTTTTAAAACAGACTATCACCCTGATTGTACTTTTCCTTATAATACATTAACAATCACTAACTTGGATAAAATAAACATGTTCCTTATTCCATCTCAGTTTACAATTCCAAACAACCACAAGTGAACTCTAAGAATTCAGAAGCCACTTACTTTCTCAAAAATACCCCTAGCAATAAATTTTGGAGAAAAAAATATTCTTTAAGAATGTGAAGTGGAAAATACAACAGTAGAAAAGTCGACTAATTTCCATTCATTATCCATTGTAAAGGCAAAGGAAAACTCATCTTAAATTATTTATAGAAAATATGGGAAGAATTTAGATTAAAAAATGTTCTGAAACAACCTAGCTATGAAATCTGTTGTCATTAACTTCACATTGATAACTTTGACTGCATGAGGGCAAGAGTATCTGAAATATGCATAATGAATTTAAAAGCTCAATTTTTACAGACGTAACTTAGAAAACCCAGGAAGAAACAACTTTACAATAACTTAAAGAACCTACAAACTTTGCCTTGAGTAAAATGTTATTGTTAACAAAGCCTGTACTGGCTAAAAACCAAATCAAATTTGCACTATAAAACCCATGTGAATTAAACAAAGTCATACGTTCTACATTGGCAAAAATGAGACTTCACATTCTTTATACAGATGTGTTCATTAGAAATCCTTTCTGGTAATAGATAATAGGCATGGTGCAACCAGCTCAACAGCACCAACCAATACTATTTAAACTTTTATTAAAACCAACCATTTGGCCTCACCTTGTTTCCTGATTACTTCTTTAGCACCAACAGTTCTGTACTGCGTCAACTATTCTGTCAGAGTTGAGGAAATATCTTTTTCTTCCAAGCAGCTCTTCTAGCTAAAGAGTTCAAGTGTTTGGATTAAGAATAATGATCCTCAAACTATGGTTCTAGAATCTACAATTTACATGTGTATCTAACAATACAAGAGTGACAAGGTTTCTACACTGTGGCCAATCTTTCAACAAATATTATTTTTTTGCATGAAACATTTTTGGAATGCTGGCTTAGGCTTCTCCATTCTCTTATGTTATCCAACATATATCCTGTGAAAAATGACTGATTTAGGAAATCACAAATATTTAGTTATATCCATTCTACAAAAGCACGGTTTGATCAGCTACGCAGAGACATTCACATCCCTGAGTGAGATGGGGTTGGTCGTATCTGATGGTTTATCTTCAAGCAGTGTCATAACAGCAGCAGGG
This sequence comes from Hypanus sabinus, assembly GCF_030144855.1. NCBI lineage: Eukaryota > Metazoa > Chordata > Chondrichthyes > Myliobatiformes > Dasyatidae > Hypanus > Hypanus sabinus. The sequence goes on from NC_082707.1 coordinate 40,184,281, forward strand.
TTAGCACTGTGTGCAAAAATCTGTTGGATTGCTCTCCTCAAGTTTACATGCAGTCTGTTCTGTGTCAGGTAAAATGTCTCCATGGCAATAGCCTTCATGGTTCCAGCACACAGATCCTCATATAAAGGACCAGTATACATTCGTGAGGTCTAGAAAAGATGTTACACAAGAAGTTAGTGGGCTCCTTTTTTATCACATTAAATACAAAAAGAAAGACAATACATTTGCATACATTGGGAATAAATTTCAGCTTTTAGTACCAGCAGTTCACAGTATTAACTGAAAACATTAAGTAAGTTTTTTTGTTATCTAGTACTTAATAATTAACCGCTGCTTAAAAAAAAATGAAAAGATTGTTAGGTAGCCCCTGAGGATCTTAAAGGGAAAGAGGAAAGTGGACATACAGAGCAGATTCTGAAGAAAATTTTACAGCAATCTGTAATCTCATTAAACCCAGTGTGTGGGCCACCTAGTTTGACTGGTTTGGACCAGTCAGAGTTGAACAACATAAATATACAAGGCTAGGGGGCAGAAACCATAGAACAACATTGATTGTTGCCCTGGACTAGAGCCAGTAAGGTGACTTGGGTAGGTCAGGTGACCTTGAGCCAATGGGATGGAGACCCATCAGTGCCTTTTATTTGAGACAATAAAGGTTACTTCTCAGTAAATACAAATTCTCCCTGTGCCTCACTGGTCATTATTACAAGTGTTATGGATCCCTACAATACACCCTACAACCTACTGAAATTCAGGTCTAGATTTCATGACCATAAAGTCCTCACTGAATTCCACTTAGTTCAAATATTCTATCTCAAAAGTTCCAAAACTTGAGAACAAATTACTTTGCAGCCTTCCATATTGATGCACATTATCGTCATTGATCTGAATGTAGTTCAAAAGCATTCAAGAACAAAATCTTAAGTAATTTCAATAATTGGTTAATTATTGTATTAGCTTAATCCAAATCAATCGGAAGCTTCAGAAATGATGTCACTTACATGGTTTTCTAAAAATCGTCGTACTTTGTAAAAATCGGGTAAATAGTTATTTCTGACCACAATCTGTAACCACCTAATTCTTACTTCAGCATTCATTGAGTCGAGCAGTGCAGAGTAACTCTTTGATAGCTTCATCATGACTTCTGACAGGGCATAAAAGAGAAAATCTAGGCATTAACCAGAATGATTATCAGGCATTTCATTATATCACTAAGCAATATAAATGGAACAGGCAGACCTTAAGAAAGCAATTCTCTAAACAGGGCTTGGTCACTGTAAGCCTCCAGCTGTAAAGAAACAACTTTTAATGATTACATGGTAATGACTGAATGCAACCAATACCAGTTTAAATTCAGGACTGGCTGACCCTGAATCAAATTTACAGCCAAAACTTCAGCATAATAGTAAAGTCAAAGCAACAGATGTTTTACAAGTAATCCAAACAAAAATTTATGATTTTCATTTTTTGCACTGCTAAAATTCGCAGTTTGCTGCTCAATATCCATACACTGGTGAGAACAGTATCAGCATTATCCAGCTATCCAAAACACACTGGAACAATGAATCAGGATGACTACTTGCGAACAGTTATAATCTTGCCAGTTATAAATCCTACCAGTTAGCCAATCTTTTATCCAGACTAGTATCTTTCCTGTAATACAATGGGCTCCTATCTGGATAAACAGCCTCATATGCTGCACCTTGTCAAAGGTTTCTGAAAGTCCAACTAAACAACATCCACTGACTCTCTGTCCTGCTTGTTATTTCCTCAAAGAATTCCAACAAATTTGTCATAAAAGATTTCCTCTTAAGGAAACTATACTGACTTTGGCTGATTTTGTCATATGCCTCCAAATACCCTGAAACCTCACCCTTAGAAATAGTCTCCAACATCTTTCTAATCACTGAAGTTAGGCTAACTGGCCTATAATTTCCTTTCTTCTGCCTCCCTCCCTTCTGAAAGAGTGGAGTGACATTTCCAGTGGTTAGCAGCAAGGGATAAAATCAAAATTTTAATCCATTATATTGAAGCTTCAAACCTCAGATTAAGCCTTTTCATTGAGATAGCCTATTAAATTGTTAATGCTAATACATGCCATAATTACTGAGCTGGATCTCACAACACAACGGAACTATTTGTTTAACTCTACTTCTTATCAACATATAAATGATTGGGTTTCCTAAATGCACCGAATAAAACTGCTCACAAGCAAATTTTATTTTGTTTTCTCTCCCCCACCCAATCAGCTGAATGCTCTGAACTTGAACTTCCTTATTTCAACCATGACAGATTTGTTTTGCACTAAAGCCATCAACATCTATGTTAAACAAACAAAGCGTACAATAATATAACAACAATAATGAGTTATTCCACTTATTGTCATACCATGAGGCAATGGAGATCTGTCCAGGAGTTTGTCCAACAAATGGACTATTTGGAATGTTTTCCATTTGGATATATCAATGTCTGTAATATGGTTTCCATCAAGACTTTCTGAACTCCAGAGTTGGTACAAAGTTTCCACCGGTTTTATCAAACTGGATCCCTGAGACAAGTCTGGTTCCAACAGTGGTGGCCCAGACGCATTCAGCCAGCGCTCAAACTCTAGTCCTAAAACCAAGGGAGAAAATACACTCCAGTTAAAACTAATATTTGATCAATCAACTTCTTAGTTGAAATCCATGCAATAATTTCTATCTTGATAAAATGGTCAGCAGTAATAAGAGTACAACTTACAGTATTTCAGTAATTTATTGATTTTTTAAAATAGCAAAATATTATGAAAATAAACAAGACTGACCATTGCCAGATTATACTATTTAGTTGCAGAAATTGGTTAGGTAATAATTCTGCTTCAGCAGCAAAGTCTAACCTAGAATTAAAATAGCATTTCTCTTCTACTGTACAAACTAATCTCAGGTAAGTTACTTTCAATAAACTATGAGCAACTAAAAATCTCAGCTGATGTTATTTAAATTTTTTTTTACTTCAGTAACATTTTTGTACAGAGCTTAAATATATATTAATGATGGCTCTAATTGGGAGAGCAGCTTGTTTATCTGTTTATGGTAAAACCTCATACATAAATAGCATGTATGTGCAAATCACTGACTCCTTGTTGGGAATTCAAATTCAAATGGCTGTCCTTTTTGGAAATTATTTTCTGCTGATACAAGTATGAAGCCCTTAGTTTAGCAACAGTACATAGTGCTCAGGAAAGGAAAACTGAATTCTGAAGTGCGAGGTACAAAGAGATTTATAGCATAGGTTGAAACTTGCAGCTTTATCTGCTGCATGTGATTCTCAAGAGTAGATAAGAACTGTAGATTTTCAGTAACCAAGTAGGAGGGAGCAGAGCTTGCTCCTTAGTAGTGCAATGGCTTGCCTAACTTGCCTAAGGGTAGGTTCCAATGTTTCAGTCAAAAGTCTTCCCAGCTAATGTCACAAACCATCATGCATGCACAGCATACTCCAGCTGGGATTCTTACACAAATATGACACTGCAGTAATATGAAAGCAATAATCATATTGAATTTCACGATCTGAGATAGTGCACTAACCCATAAGAAGACTTAAAATATACTGTATAGCAATGTTTAAGTTATGTCACTATTTGCCTTCTACAAAAAAAAACTGGAATACACAAATTGTGCACTCGATGTTATGCTATATTGGTGATGGCACTGAGCAATGACACATAAAGACCCACAGGGCAGAGTCCACAATTTACAGGATGAGCAACTTTTCTGCACTGTATAGTGCTGTAGTGTGTCCAAATTACAGGCAGTTGTCACGAACCCTGTGACCGGGTTAAAGAACCAGCAGAAATGGAAAAACACTTTGGAGTCTAGTATTGCTATAAACTAATAGTGTTTATTAGTAACTACGCGATACAGTACTATAGAATGCAAATATATGAAACAGTTTAGCAATAATATATAGATATATATACAGAAGTGTGGAAATAGGAACCAAAACCAGGCTCTTTCAAACCTAGGGGTAAATGGATAGAGTCCTACGGTAGTGAAGAGTTCAGTTCAGTTCGAGGTAGTTATTTGAGTAATGTTGGCGGGGGGGGAGAGGAGGAAGAGAGACGGAGAGGGGGAGAGAGAGAGATATATATATATGAGAGGTGATGCTGTTGATCTTCCCGTTGTCTTGCGAAGTCCTGTTCTGGTCACCGATTATGACCATATCACATACGACCGTTCTTCAGTGGTGGAACTATCACCCAGGCAAGGGTGGACACACGAATAATTCCCCACCGGTCGCACCTTTTCACACTGCGAGCCCCGATCGATTTCCCCGAATCGATCCTCCGAAAACCCCACCTTCATGTGGGTGCACAAAGCTCATTCAGTGCCCACACTGCCTGTCTCATGGTGTGTCTGTCTGTGTCCCAGCGGACCTGCTTTTTATCTCCACATGCTGGACACCGGCTGTCCATCAACCAGCTCCGCCCTGCTCTTTCTGCAGGAACCTTTACAAGCAGGCAAAGTGTCCTTGGGGAGAAGGTAAACAAGCTGGCAGAAGAAACCATAACATTAATCTTGTCTCTCTCTCTCTCTCATTTGCACTGGATGCCTCCCCCCCCCCCCCCCCCCCCATAGCAGCACAGTTCATAGGATCAACTCTGGACCCCGTTTCAAGCTCGATTTGCCCATGACATAATAAAACAGCTTGCTTTCATGAAAATGCATCAGAAACCTGCTCTACTGGTTGACTATTGTTGCTGATGTCTGAGAAGGTTGGGAAGCATGAGGTTATTGATCCTGAAACTAATGACAGTGCCGTACAATAATAGTGTACTGCTTGCAGCATGCTGTGCATCCATTATATACTCCTTTAAATCTCACCATCTTTGGGCATCACTCATCTAATCATGAAGGAAATTAATAATTATTGTGCTCTGAGCCTGTTAACAGGCTTTTGAAGATCACCTCAGATGCAACTCAACTGCCTGGTGTCCTTCCATGCAGCTGAACAGGTGGATCAAGAGAATTCATTTGGGAGAACCTAGTGAGGCTTATAAAAACTGTTGATAAATAAAGAACACTACTACGAAAAAAGCTCCTGAAAACTTCTAACTGCTAATTCAGTATTATTATCACAAGAGATCAAAGCAGAGGTCAATGCTAATGTGAGGCACATTGGCTTGTGTATCATTAAACACAAGTGATTCTGCAGAAGCTGGAAATACAGAGTAACACATACAAATTGCTGGAGGAACACAGGAGGTCAGGCAGCATCTGTGGAAATGAATAAACTGTCTACGTTTCGAGATGAGAGTCTTCATCAGGTCTGGAAAGGAAGGGTGAGGTAGCCAGAATAAGAAGGTGGGGTTAGGGAGGGAGTTCAAGCTGAAAGGTGACAGTGGAAACCAGGTTGGTGGAGGGGGGAGATGCAGTAAGAAGCTGAGAGATGATAGGTGGAAAGGGTAAAGGGCTGGAAAAGAAGGAATCTGATAGGACAGGATCGTGGGAGGTTTCTCTCATGTTCCACTCTCCTCTCCAATGTTACATGGTAGGTTCTGTGCAATCGAATGCAATCAAACATTGTTCACAGTTACTCAGAATAGTCTGAAGGATACTTAGAAAATTCTGTTCAAACATCTCACCAACCTTCCTTGCTGTCTACACATTTCTCCCTCAGCTCAGGAAAAAAGCCCAAGAAAAACTCCAGTAAATCACCTGCAACCACGCTTGTAAACTTGAACTTCTCCACGTAAGCCTAAGAAGGAAGTCATTAACATTAGCAAACTGAATTTTAAGTTAATTATTTGTACTTCATAGTAACTAATTATGTTTTTAGGGTCCGTTAGTGTGAGTGCGAACATACCACGTTCCCCATTAAACCAAGGCTCTAAACCGCAGGATGAACTTCATGAATTTAGTTCTGAGTTGCAAGAGGGACAAAAATGGCAGAAAAGATTTACTTTCAATAAATTAATTTACAAAAATCAGAAGACGTATTCATTTCTGGGAAAGAACAGTGGGTTTCAGCTTGAATTACCATTTTTTTAAAAAACAGAAATAGTCATAGAGAAGTACACCATAGAAACAGACCCTTTGGCTCATCTAGTCCATGCCAAAAACCAATTGAAATGGCCTGCTCCCAACAACAAGAACATAGCCCTCCATATTCCTAAGTTCCCCCTCATGTTCCCCTTAAACTTTTCACCTTTCACTCTTAACCCATGGCCTCTGGAAAAAGAGGCTTACCCTACCACCCTACATCAGTGGAAAAAGCCTGCTTGCATTTACCCTATCTATTAATATAATATATTAATATTATTCAATATTTGTATACCTCTATCAAATCTCCTCTCAATCTTCTACATTCTAAAGAATACAGTCTTAATCTATTCAATCTATCATTAATATAGGTTTTCCTGACCTGGCAGCATACTTGTAGATTTTCTCTGCACTCTTTCAACCTTGTTTACATCTTTCCTGTAGATAGGTGACTAAAACTGTACACAATACACCAATGTCTTATACAACATCAACATCCCATCATCTGTACTCAATAGATTGATTTATGAAGGCCAATGTGCCAAATATTCTTTGCGACCCTATCTACCTGTGATGCCACTTTCAATGAATTATGGACCTATATTCCCAGATCCCTTTGTTCTACCACACTCATCAGTGCCCTACCATTCACTGTGTAAGACCTACCTTGGTTGGTCCTACCAAAGTGCAAAACCTTGCACCTGTCTGCATTAAGTTCCATCTGCCATTTTCAGCCCATTTTTCCCGTTGATGCAGATCCTTCTGCAATCCACGATAGCCTTCCTTACTGTCCACTACACCCCCAATCCTGGAGTCATCCACAAATCTGCTGATTCAATTAACCACATTTTCAACCAGATCATTGATTTAGATGACAAACAACAAAGGACCCAACACCGATCCCTGAGGCACACCACTAGTCACAGGCCTCTATCATCACTCTCTGGCTTCTCCCACAAAGCCAATGTCTAATCCAATTTACTGCCTCATCCTGAATGAACAATCTTGACCAGCCTCCCACATGGGACCTTGTCAAGTGACTCACTAAAATCCATGTAGTCAATATCCACTGCCTTGCCTTTATCCACTTTCCTAGTAACTTCCTCAAAAAACTCTATGTTTGGTTAGACATGACTTGCCATACACAAAGCCATGCTGACTATCCATAATCAGTCCATGTCAATCCAAAAACTTAAATATCCAGTCCTTTGGAATATCTTCCAATAACTTTCCCACAACTGATGTCAGACTCACTAACTTAAAATTTCCTGGTTTCTGTTTAGAGCCTCTTTTAAACAGTGGAACAGTGACTATCCTCCAGTCCTCTGGTACCTCTCCTGTCACTAAGGCTGCTTTAAATATCTCTGCTAGGGCCCCGGTACTTGCCTCCTGTAGCATCCAAGGGAACACTTTGTCAAGCCCAGACAATTTATCCACCCTGATTTGCCTCAGGATAGCAAATACCTCCTCCTCTGTAATCTATACAGGGTCCATGAAGTTGATGCTGCTTTGCCTCAACTCTATAGACTCTGTATCCATTTCCCCAGTAAATACAGATGCAAAGAATGTATTTAAGATCTCCCATATCTATTTTGGCTCGACACATAGATTACTATCCTGGTCTTCCAGGAAGCTAATTTTGTCCCTAGCAATCTTTTTGCTCTTAACATACCTGTAGAAGCCCTTGGGATTCCCCTTCACCTTGTCTGTCAGAGCAACTTCATACCTTCTTTTAGCTCTCCTGATTTTTTACTTAACTGTTCTCTGACATTTCTTATACTCCATTAAGTACCTCATTTGTTCCTACTCGCCTGTATCTACTATGTATCCCCTTTTCTTTCTTAACCAGGGCCTCAATATCTCTTGAAAATCAAAGTTCCCTATACTTGTTATCTTTACCTTTTGTTCTCAAAGGTACATGCAAGCTTTACATAGTCAAAATTTCATTTCTGAAGGCTTCCCACTTACCACATTATACCTTTACTGGAAACAGCCTGTCCCAGTCCACACTTGCCAGATCATTTCTGATGCCTTCAAAATTGGCCTTTCTCCAATTTAAAATCTCAACCTGTGAACCAGACCTATCTCTTTGCATATTTGCTTTGAAACTAATGGCATTGTGGTCACTGGATGCAAGGAGTTCCCCTACACAAACTTCTGTCACCTGCCATGTCTCATTCCCTAGTAGTACATCCAGTATCGCAAGCTCTCTGATTGGGACTTCTCTGTCCCAAGGAAGAAAACTTTCATGAACCCATTTGGCAAATTCTATCCCCATCTAGCTTTTCTACAGTACAGGATTCTCAACCAGTATGTGGAAAGTTAAAATGACCTACAATAACAACATTAAGCTTCTTGCAACAGTCTGCAATCTCTTTACAAATTTGTTCCTCTAAATCCCCAGGACTGTTGGGTAGTCTGCAATATAGCCCCATTAACATGGTCATACCTTTATTTCAATCATGCTATTAAATCATGTCTGAAGCACATTTTTCCTTAATGATTATTACTAATAATTAAGACTTTTGACTGCACTCTAGTTCATTACTGTAATGTGGGGATGAGATTTGTGTAGAAAAAGCTGAGTCTGGGAGCTGGACAGAAGTCAAGCCATAGATGAATGCCAGAAACTCCAAAAGTGGGAGTAGTCTAGCCCACTGAGGTCAGATACAGCTGATTCCACAGTATTAAAATTTAGGTGAAACTAAAACAAAAGATAATATAACAGTAACAGTGCTTCTTTTGTGGGAGGGATTGCCCTCAGCAGCTCAATTTCCTGAAGGGTTCCACTTCTCAGTAAGGTCACGGAATAAAGCGGTCCATATAAATCATACACCTGTGCATATAAAATGCATCTCTGAATCAAGGATTATGACATTCCATTGGACAATGCAGTTTTCTGTTAATATTGCAGTGTTTGATGTAAATGAGATGATGCAGTTGCTAACATGTTTTAATTTAATTAACATAAAGTAGGCTTTAAAAGTAAAATTTAAGATTAAACAAGTTGCTTAACTTACTCTAAGGAAAGAATCAAAGCACTTTGTATCACCACAGAGCTGTGACAGGTAGTATACAAAGCAAAATCCCTTTTCATAGGTGAAGAGATTCATCAGACTGCTGGGATTGACTCCTGTATGGGTATATGGAAGAAATATTACATGTACCCATCTTTGATCACCAAAACATTTTACAAGTAATTGTCTTTGACTTATTTTGGTCTAATGACTCCATTTCCTTCACACTGCATGCTAATTCACAGAAGCTTTCTGCACTCGGTTATATAACAAACTGATCCACAATTCCACCTGCTTTAATTCAGGTTACAAACTTCAGCTTACAGCAGTAGTAACACTAACCTGTCATAATAAAATCAAAAAATAAATCCAAGCATTATGAGGAAATTCCACCTGATCAAGGATTAAAATCTACTGAAGATTTCATCCACAACTATTCAAGCTTTCAACTGGGAGTAAAGGAGATGAGAGTTAAGCATTCGGATGACAACCTATCTATACAGTTGGTGCTGCTTTATCATGATGGAGATGCTATTCATCTCCTCCAGCACGTTGGTCTGTCCTTCCAGCTAATCAAAAATCTTTTATGAGGAACTTGTGGTATTGTTCCAGGATTTTCAGGCACCTATTGTAGGTGGTCCATTACTCAGTTCCATACAATAATGTAGGAAGGACAAATCAACACGTACAAAAGCTGATTGAACTCAGCAGGTCGGGAATCATCTGTTGAAATGAGCAGTCAACAGATGCTGCCCGACCTGCTGAGTTCATCCAGCTTTTGTACATGTTGATTTGACCACAGCATCTGCAGTGTACTTTGTGTTTAATGTAGGAAGGACGACTGCTCTATAGACCAAAAGTTTTGTTTGAACCTGTAGGTCACAGTCTTCAAAGACTCTTTTCCTTAGTCTTGCATAGGCTCCACCAGCCCTACACAGGTGGTCATTAACCTCTGAGGCAATGTCATCCTTTGAGGAGAGGATGCTGCCTGTTGAAGGAAGGTCAGTGAGCCCCTAGTGGGCAAACAAAATGCTTCAAAGATGACGTCAAAATCAGCCTGAAGGAATTCAACATTACATTTAAAAACTGGGAAGACATTGCACTCAAGACACACCTGAAGAAAATCTGTCCAAGAGGGAGCTACATTGAGAGCAACCTCCACTGTGGCAGAGAACAAGTGGCACCTGCAAACTGAGAGACTGATCAATCAAAAACCCAGTCACTAACCACTGCCGCCACTTACTCTTGCTCATACTGCACCAGAATCCTGGATCGGCCTCAACGGCTACCTGCGGACCCACCAATAGACAACCCCTTAGGAGAACATCATACTCAGCTCGAGAGATTTCACTACTACTATTCAAGTCTAAAGAATCTACCAAGCAAATTTATTACATAATATAATCTATCATTATTCACAATACCTAGACTGAAAGTGCCATATCATACTTCACAGAAACTGGCAAATACTAGAGAACTTCTGTGGAAAAAAAAATCAGTTATACTTTGATATCAAAGAGAGGATTTAGTTTACTTAGTCAATGGAGCAGATTTCATTTCAGTTGCAAAGAGAGGTAACATGGATACCTGGCTCAAACTTCACTTGTAGCCTGCTGACCGGACTCTCATCTCCAAGCAGTTTCAGCTGACGATGTAGTGCTTCTAGTCGGAAAGTGGTTTCAAGACAAGTAAAAGCAGCCCCTGAAAGTAAAACAAAACAGTATTATTTTCTCTACCTAAAAAATAGCTGTTTTCTTGGTGCTAAAATTTGAATTCTCTGCACCTGGCATCATTCTTTTGAATGGGTGGACAGAGCTAGAGCCCATCCTTGCATTGTGCCACTTGGAGACAGACATTGGCTAACCACTTGTCTTTTAAATGTCAGTCTATAGGACAGTACACACTCACATTTTGACATGAATTACAGCTTGGACTAGTGTATGAAATGCGTGTGAACGAAGAGTGCCCCTACCAGTACAGATAAATGGCTTATTCGTTAACAGTGCTCTGTGTCAAAAAGCATAACATTTCAATTTCCTTTGTATTTAAAAGGAAATCATCTTTGAAGCAGAAAATGAAGGTAATCATGTTTATCTTGGAAACAAAATGTTGTGAATTTTAAATCTCAGAAAAACATGAAGGCGCTGCTTCATAATGCAACACTTTCAATAAGAGCATCTGCCATTGTGTTCCTTGCCAGCCTGCTACAAAGATGCCCAAATCTCATGCTGTTAAAATATCCAATCTTTCACCAAACAAAACCACACAAGCGTCATTTAAAGCAGGCCAAGTTTTTAATCAACATTTCCTCCACATAAAGTGCAAAGTAAAAGATAAATAACAAATTCATCTTTAGCTGTCAGCATTTCCAGCATTCCTTAAGGCTCCATAAATAGTTCTACCATAACAACAATCAGAAACAAACACCAGTTGGGCATCTATCCACTTGGGATTTGTGATAAAACTAGAACATGTAAGTGTGCCAGTATCTGCGCATTTATGGACAGTGGCTTTAAACGAGTCACATCACATACCAGTCATATCACTATTTATTCCTTTTGGCTGAGTTGTCAATCATACTGGAATAAAGTGCCTGAAGCACTGCCAGATGCTTAAAGTAAATATTGCAGTTGATTTAAAGGGACCAGCTATTTCTGAAGGATCTACAGTGAATATATCTCTCAGTTGATGTGGAATCATTTAAAGTTTATCACTAACAACAACTGATTTTGTTTTTATTTTCTTTTAAAGAACAGAGTTTTCATTGGAATAGCCCTGTATCTTGATGAAATAACAGCATTTGGACGATCAGTGGATGATGTGTTGGATAGTGGAGCAGTTCCAAAAGCTTAATGCTGGTATTTTCCATGTTAAAATGGCTCAATTTTGCTCCTATTTTCTATGAGGAAGGCAAGATTCATTCTGACATTTTATCAGCTTCTGAGAAGTTGTAAGTAGGCCCAATATCCCATCAGCATTTCAATTCTGTATGCCAATGTTTGAAGATATTTTAAGGCAATGAATCCATCTGGAATGGTCTTCATTGTGGTGTTGCAGAATCTCCAGGACTGTAGTGCTGAACTGCCTGTTCTACTTATATAAGGGGAGCACAGCCAGTAGAGCCTCTGCCTCACAGTTCCAGACACCAGTGGCCACTTTCTGTGTGTAAGTTGCACAGCCTCCCTGTGATCACAGCAGTTTCCTATGGACTATCCACTTTCCTCACACACCAATGGTACACGTAATAGGAAGTTAACTGGCTGCTGTAAATTGCTCTACGTTGTGGGTGAATGGTGGAACCTGGGGGATGGGATGGGAATGTGGGGAGAATGATACAGAGGGTCAGTGTAGATGGGTGGATGATGATCAGGGTGAACTCATTGTGCCAAAACTTCATACGACTTCAGCAGTGTACACAAATAGTGTTTATGGTATTTCATTCAAGTGGACTACAGAAGTACTGACACGCTGGCCGGGTTAAATAGACACAATTATAACATCAGTGAAACCCTGGCAGTCCCAGCTCCAAATGGCTGGGGACCAGAAGAGAGCCACCTTAACGACAGCAATATGAGCATTTGTGGATGGAGAACAAACTTCCATCAAACTTCAGATCAGCTAACTCTCCCATGCAGTAACAGTGCAGAGAAGCCCAATTTATTGGAAATCAGTAAGTGCAGATGCTAGAAATACTCTGTTAGCTCTGTTCCTCCTCTCACAGATGCAGTCTATCCTGAAGTTCAACTGCCACCCCCTTCACCACTCCCATTTCCCTCTCTCACCTCATCTCCTCACTTGCCCATCACCTCTCTCTGATGCTTCTCCCTCTTCCCTTTCCTCCATGGTCTTCCACCCTCTCCAATCAGATCCCCCCCTCCCTTCTCCAGCCCTTTATCTCTTTCACCTATCACCTACCACATTGTACTTCTTTCTCCCCTCCGCCCACCTTCTTCCTCTGATGGCTCATCTGTTTTTCAGATGCTGATGAAGGGTCTTGGCCCGAAACGACGACTATTTACTCCTTCGCATAGGTGATGTCTGGCCTGCTGAGTTCCTCCAGCATTTTGTGTGTGTTACCATCAAACATCCAATGTGCAGAGAGAACGAAAAACACATTGCGCAAGCAATAAGATAAGCAAACAGCATGCAGAGCTGAAGTTTTATGAGGGACACGAAGCCAGGCTTCACTGCAGCCGGAGCGGGCCACAGCCTCAGTTCAGCACGGAGCCGAGTAAATGTCGCCAAGCAGCGAGCAGAACTGGCCCATCACTCGCTTCCAGTCCCAACACCCTGACCTTTTCACTCTGGCTTGGCGCTTAAATCGTTCCAACATCGGGCTGTTCCTCACTCTTGAGCTGCTCTGAGGCCTAGACCCCATCGCCATGATTCGTCCCATACCCGACCTTTCCAATTCAGCTCGACGCTTTGTTTGATCGAACATCGGGACCTTTCTTGCTCTCGGGGACACCTCGACACTGCTTCAAGCCTGCTTCCGCTTGCCTCTCCATTGTTAGGGATGATTGTTACAAATAAAGTGTTATTAATAAGGTATTCAGTACTTTGCTTTGCTTTGTTTGCCACTGATAAGTAGTCGCTGGGCTTCACCAGTGCCACCTAAATGGGAAGCATTTCTAGCACTTTATGTTTTTGTCCCAATTTATTGGATGGAATTATTCCTGCATTTAACCTGCTCGCATATCATTGCAGATATTGATGTAAGCAAGAATCTGTAAGATCAATCTTTTAAAAGCAGGACCCTCAAGTTTTAAAGCGAAGACATTTTGTCCAGAGGAGATGCATAGTGTGATGCATAAAACATGTAAGCAGAAGGAATGGCAGTGGCTTTAAATGTGTAGCATAACATGTCCAATTCTGTTATATTCTTCTAGATGTACTAGATAAAACCATTAAACTGTCTGAAGTCTCGAAGTGCCTTTAATGGGATCAATCCTTATCCTAATTACTTCCTTTCAGACTGTTGTTCCGCAGTTATTGGTTTAGTACCACTTGCACTATCGCTGGCAATCTAGAACCTAGGACTTCAGTAATTCAAAAGGTTTCCAGTGGCTCAGAAATTAATGAACAATGGGTATTAACAATACATTCCTCTCCAAATGCTTCCTTTCCGAAAAGTTTCTCCCAAGAACAATGTCTATATTTCACCTACTTACTCTAAAAGTATGGATAATAAGGCCTTAGAAATTAACTTTCACTTAATATTTTCTGCATATTATACCTTACTGGGAATTTCTATATGAAAAATCATAGCTCATGACATCAGAAAAACTTGCACAATAGAATTATGTTCTCACCATAAGTTTCTGTGGTAATGCGACGTTGTGCATATGTTGCCAGGCCTTCGCTCAGCCACATTTCTTCCCAAGTAGCATTGGTAACTGCATTTCCAAACCAACTATGTGCAATCTCATGGATAACATCAATAATGAGAAATTCATCACTTTCCAATATACAGGAAATAATGAACGTCAAACAGGGATTTTCCATTGCAACAATTGGAAAAGAGGGTGGAAGGAATACAACGTCATACCTGAAGGAAAAACACATAGACACATTTTACAAAAGTTATTTTCTTACAAACTTTCAATGAGGCCACAAAAACCAATAAACTTCAAATATGGTTAGATTTAGACAGATTAATTCTATTTGATTACATCTAATTAAACATATGGTTGCTCCACCACTGTGCTAAAGAACAAAAGGAAATCAAGCTGACTTCCATCTCCTAATAATTATCCAGTGATTCTTACTTATAAAACACATGGGTGAATGCCAAGGACAAAATGCAATTCTATCTTCTGGTGCCTCAATGGTTAAATATCCTGCATTTGTTAAACCACATAGTTTGGGTTCCCAAATGCTGGGTTACTACATGGATATGCAACTGAAGGCTTGTTAGGCAACTTTTGCATCATACCAAGCATAAAAAAAATTGAATTTCCAAGCAGGAGGAAATCTAATACCATTTGGACAGTAAACAACCTATTCTGTTAGGCCAGAAAAACTTAAATATTAATTCATGTTTGAGTTTTATTTTAGTTTTAAGATGCAATACATTTATTATGCACAGGAAAAATGGGAGAGGACTTGTCCAAGGAAGCCCTGGTTCTACTTGAACAGGAGCTGCCTAGATTTTGTCACTATTTCTTGGTGCCTCCTGATACTGGACACCAGGAGTTTGCTGTGCTGGAGAAGCATCTCAGTGAGACTCCTCAGCACTGACACTCGTAAATCTGCTATCAGATCACGAGCAAAGAAAGAGAAGAATAAGGTGAAGCAATAAACAATCTGCTGGAAGAACTCGGTCCGTCAAGCAAGCAACATCTGTAGGACGAAAGGAGTTATTGACATTTCAAGTCCAAACTCTGAATCAGCACAGGTTCCTCCTGTGGATCATTTTGTCTCCAAAAATAACCTGATAAATCTTAAACAATTGCTGTGTTTATTGTCTTCAATTATTTAAGGTACATATAATTGTTTAGATTTAGTTTTTTAAAATATTATTTCTTAATAGTTTTTCAATGTTTCAGAAATGTTAAAATGTACAAAATATTGACTGTTTTGATAACAGAAGCTTTCAGAAAAGTTTTATGGGATGTTTTAATCCAACCACATCTCCCATTGTGATTTTCAAAGTTGTTCTGACACACAGGGTCTTGTCACTCAGCTCCAGCACAATCCAGCCAACGAGGTCACCCTTTCCAACCTCGTTGTTCTGTTAGAGGAGATGAAAGGTGCATGTAAGGCACAGACAACAGGCCATTCTCAGAAATACTCAGACTATTGGTGTTCTTCTTTGCAGAAAGTGCTACATCTGCTTTCCACACCACCATCCTGAATAGATGGAACACCACTACAGTATTCCTAGTAAAATAAGGTTGAAATCACAGAATTGGTGAGATACCAATTTCCATTACGCTGCAACTGTATTATGGGCAAAATTTCAAGATGTGAAAATGCTACTTAGTTTCCTTTATTACCTTTCCCACATATAAGGTCCGAAGAGATTCTCTGCAGCACTCAGCCATCGCTCCACTGTACCGTTGAGTTTTGCAGTTGCAACCTTTAATAAACAAGGTTCAGCCCAAACTCTGCTTCTGTATGCATATTCAAATACATGATTTAGGAATATAAAAACCTGAATAATCAACAAAAACTATGCATTTCTTTAATGAATTAATGCACAAACCAAATAGGTAATGAAGGTTCCTAAACTAATTCACAAACATCATACTTAAATCTCAGATGACTTGCAGTTTCTTAGGAATTTACAAAAAAAAAATCAGCTGATGCAACCTACACGGAGATGAACTCTTATAGACTGGTGGGGCATTCACGCAATACTGTCAGTCTGGCTCCGTTGGGAATACTCAGGTAGTTTTGGCTCAAGACCTAGTTCTGCTTTTGAGCTCATAATTGGGCTAATAATACAATGCAACATACTTTGAGCTACAGTACATAATACCAATATACTATCAAATCTCTCGATGATATAAATCAGCATTAAACTCAAGCTGACTGAAGCTCATGTTAGAAGCCTAAGCACAAATGGCAAGGTCTGAGGAATGTGGTTACCGTAAGGCAGGTACAGCAATAGGCAGGTGTTCTAGTAACAGGTTGGGGAGAGTTATTTGAGTAGTGATTAGTACATTACTCTGAGGAAGCTCAGATTGGTTCCAACTCAGGCTGAGAATTAGAAAAAGCATTTGGCAGTGGTGGCTGTGATCTTAGGTTGAGTTGGAGGAGCTCCCTTGTGAGATCAAGGTTTTAATACTGAAGATCTCTGTTGGGCCTGGATGCTGGAGATCTTGAGACTAGTGTCATTTTTAAAAATACTCAAAGATATTGGCATTTCACAAAGATAGCCAGCACCTGTTGCACTGGGGAAATCTACTATTGCAACAAGAATGTCCTTCTTGAGCTCTGGCCCAATGTGTCAGCTGGCACACATCCAGCTGAAATTGTCTAAAGTCGCTACCTCAGAAAAGGACACAAACTTAATCTTTGTTAACTAAATGCTAGTGTGGTTTTCCCTAACCAAAACCTACAGAGTTTTACTGAAATCACAGAATGCATCATAACAATCTTTCTCTCCTGCAGCACAAACTCAGGGTATAGATATTCATCAGGTTGCTTTGATAATGCTGAATCAGTGATGCCAAGATTATAAGGAACTGCAGAGAGTTGTGGACACTCCTCAGCACATCTTGGAAACTTGCTCCCCCCTATGGACTCTGCCTACACTTTACACTGCATTCATAAATCAATCAAAATAATCAAAGGCACCACCCACCACAGACACACTCTTCTGCGCACCACCCGCCCTGCCCCCCCATGGCAGAAGATACAAAAGCCTGAAAGCACAGACCACCAAGTTCAAGAACAGCTTCTCTCCTGCTGTTATAACTCTATTGGATAGTCTCCTCGTAAAATGAGATAGACCTGCCCTCACAATCTACCTTGTTATAACCTTGCAGCTTATTATCTGGCTGCAATTCACTTTTTATTAATAAACAAGAGGAAATCTGCAGATGCTGGAAATCCAAGCAACACACACAAAATGCTGAAGGAACTCAACAGGCCAAGCAGCATCTATGGAAAGGAGTAAACAGTTGACATTTTAAGCTGAGACCCTTCATCAGGACTCATCTGTCCTGAAATTCTCAGCCTGAAACGTCAAGTGCTGCCTCTTTTTATTACTGTTTTCTATTATTACATTCAATTATTGTTTTCCTTTCTACTACAAGGACATTGCCTGGACTTAAGGACCTAAATTATAGGGAAAGTTTGAATAGGTTAGGACTTTTTTACCCTGGAGCGTAAGAGAATGAAGTGAGATTTGATAGCAGTATATAAAATTATGAAGGGCATGGATAGGATAAATATCAGGAGTTTTTTCCACTGCGGTAGGGTGAGTAGATTTAAATGTCATAGGTTAAGAGCGAATAGTGAAATATTTATGGTGGGCACAAGGAGGAACTTCTTCACTCAGCATGTGGTGCAAGTGTGGAACAAGCTGCCTCTCAAAGTGGTGCATGCAGGTTTAATTGCAACATTTAAGGTAAGCTTGGATAAGTACATGGATGGAAGGGGTATAGGTAGATGGGACTGGACGGAATAACAGTTCCACATGGATTAGATGGGCCAAAGGGCTCATTTCTGTGCTGTAATCCTCTGTGATTAACTCAAAGCAGTGTTTTAATGAAATGTTCTGGATAGATGTTATGCAAAGCAAACCCTTTACCATACCTCAGTACATGTGACAGTGATAAACTAATTTACTAATTTAGTAGTAGTAGATAGATGAGATACTATTTTAAAAACATGGATTTTACATCACTGCATGCAGCTATCAGGAGATTAAGTAAACATATTGGAAACTTCCAGTGTAAAGCAACACACCACCATAGATAAATGCACTTTGATTCAACAAATCTAGAGGTTTCAAGTTTGTGAGTTTTGATTGGGGTAGAGAAGGTTAAGGAGATTAGATTTAAATCAATGGATAATTAATTACAAATAGAGTATGAAAATCAATTTTGAGTCTTAAAATGACAATCACTTACCGCGGACCAATATCTGCAGAAATCAGATCTCCAGCTACCAAGGCCAATAGGTAAGCAGGAACTGGATATTCCATTTGGAATCGATATATGTTCTCTTGCTCATCAAATGTGCTCCTCGTTGCACTCATTAGTACTTTGATACCAGGTGGAACCTAAGGAACAAAACAGAATTAAAAAGAACTTTATTTCCTCTGGCACAATCTGTTTCATATAATCAGGGGCCTAGACTAAGTATTTAACATCATGGATGACCAGCATAAACTGCAGAAACAAAAAATTCATTCTCCAAAGTCAACATCTTGCACGAGGAAACAAGCCCGCCCCAAAGCACCACTGAACAGTGACAGCACCAAAACATGCATCATAAACAAATTTATTTAGATATTCAGCAAGAAGTCTGGCATGACAGACTAAGCCTGATACTTAGGAAAGGAACACTCACCACCAAGAAAAGGAAGATGGATATAGAAACATAATGGCAAACTTGAATTATTTTTTTCTTATGGATTACTAATCATGGCTCGGTTCTATGTACTGCCACTCTACTAAAATTATGTAAATTTATGGAAAAATCCACATTCCAAGTTGGAGAACTATTCTTCACTTTCAACGCCTATTAAACTGGGATCTTGTATTTCAGAAGTTTCATTTAGGCATTGAATTAAGAATTCATTTAAACTATTTTAGACCCATTGTATTTTTGCTCAGTCACTCATCTTTTTTTTCTCCTTTTTGCCGTTGCTTATGCTTCTTCTAATTATACCAGACACATCGATAAAATGTGCCAGAGTTCTGAGTGTGAAGGAAACAAGGAAATCAAGTTGTGGGTGCAATTTCAGAGACACTGGGGTAAGCTCTGAACTTCCATCCTGTGTGTCAGACAGATAATTAGAGTCGTTATTGAAATTTCACTAATTTCACTTTCATAGGTGCCAATATTATTTGAGAGATTAAGTGGTGAGATTTGAAATGCTCCAGTTGCAGAATTTCTAGAGTGCATATTGTGCAAGAAATTCCACATGGAACTGTTGGCACTTCCTGATTGAAGTAGAAGCTAGCGTGGGATTTTTGTGTGGTCAAATACAGAAGTCAGAAACTTCCTGACAACTGAGTCCCTCCATTAAGGGCAATCCACAGAAGCTGCATCTCAGCTGTCTACGTCATACACCAGCCAGGGCAGTACAATATGGAGAGCAAGCTTCAGCCCATTTAGCAGACTCCTCCCTCTCCATGCAGCTGATGAATCCAAAGGAACAGCAGAGACTGATACAGTTTTGGCACCTGTAGAGTCGCAGGAGTTTCCGGTCAGCATTGAGCTCAGTGTAGGAATTCCAGTTCCGGATTTTCCCTTGGAGTTTATTCCTGAAGCCTTCACCATGAGTGGGTATAACTGCAAGGCAGCGGAGGTTTGAGATCAGAGTTTTCCTTCTCCTAGTTGAGCTGCCAAACACGACTGATGAGCCCCATCTGCCTGAAGTAACTGGTTTTAAGGTGCCAGTAACTCACCTTTGCTCCCAATGATTCCACTGGGCTTAGTAGCTAAGCCACACATGAAGGCCAGGAGCTGGGCTGGTTGTCAATATGAGACACACGCCATTAACAGCATTTAATAGGTATTGTGAGCTTGTCCTTATTACCAACCCAGCTATAACAACCTTAAGGACCTATTCCTGACCAACAACTGTTCACCAACAATTTGAAACGAGAAAGTATGCAAAATTTGGAAATCCAAATAATATACGCAAAATGCTGGAGGAACTCAGCAGGCCAGGCAGCATTTGTGGCAGAAGGGTCTCAGCCCAAAACAACAACTGTACTCTTTTCCATAGATGCTCCCTGGCCAACTGAGTTCCTCCAACATCTTGTGTGTGTTACCAACAACTTGAAGACTGTTATCAGCCATTGTATTCATTATGGAATTAGGCAGTAAATATTGTACAATAATTATTGTTTAATAATTGTATAATAATTACTGTATAATAAATAATTATACAAGTGAATTTACTCAAAGAATATGCATCAGCTTAGATTTGGCAAAAGGACTTTGCCATTAATTTCAATGGAAGAAAATATGTTGTAACAATGTCTTAGAATAAAACTTCTCAATTTCTTTAAATGATACAGGCTCATAACTGCTTCAAATTTTATGAAATTACCATAATTGCCACTGTCAGCCCATGTAATAAAACACACCACACTGACCCTCTGTGTAAGTATTCTACATGAAGCTGGGCTAATCTCTGCCTTAGTGTGAATGGAAAAACTGAGCAGTGTTGCAAGCTTAGCATGAAAATAGCCTGCACGTAGCCTGTATACGAGCTGAAGGTGAGCGAGGGAACTCGAAGAACATTTGACCTTATATTTTTGTACATTTAATGCCTAATGTCAAAAAGTTCATTACATTTTTAAAAAATCAGTACATTCTTTTGAACCATGAAAGACATTCAGTATATTGTTTTGTATACTGGTGAGGCAGCACCATGCTTGGTCACAGAGGATCTCTGGGTCCAAGCAAAGGTGAAATTGTTCGAGCTTTCCCTCTTTATTACTATCACAAGACCCTGTAGGTTATTAACATCAAGTAGTGCAGGTCTACCCCACCAGCAAGTTGCTTGATAGCAGTGGAGCTGGACTTGTGGCATACTGTGTTGCCGTCTGCTACACCATGTAGGAAGTGGTGCGTGGTCTAACAAACAGGGCAAATGATTGCCTTGGACGTTTTTCTTGTGATCACAAGACCCTGCTGGACATTGATAATGCAGAATACTGCAAATCAGGTTCACTGGCAAACACTGTTTCGTTTGGCTGTATCCATATGTCTGGTTGAATGAGAATGAAACTTTAACTCATGACCTCCAAGAGGACCACAATCTTGTCGTGGTTTGGAGACTTGCATGCCTCAGTAACACAGAGAGCTAAGCTGGCTGGAGTCAGGGCCTTGTGCTTCAACTCTTGATAGGTTCACCCATGCCAAACAGGCCAAAGGGTAGTGGCCAGACTAAAAATGGTCTATCAGTGCCCCAGGTTTGGGGGTTCAGCTCAGGGCTAAAAACCCTGAGTGGTCAATAAAAAAAATTGTTATGGAAAGAGCAACGAAGAATCCTTCTACATATGTGTGTGATTGTATGTACAGACAAAGATGAAGGGTCTTCACTGCTGTCTTAAATGCCAGCAGAATAATGGGCTGTAAGTATGTAAGTAATCCTCAAACTCTATGAGGTGGTCAAAATGCCATAGATATTACAAAGTTATCTAGCCAGCTCTTCTGGAGAATTTTCATTTTACACTGGATATAATTTTACCATTTCCTATCTTTCCCATTAGTTTCTTGTTTTTCTTTAAAGGTTCCTTTAACATAGTAAAACATAGTAGAATTTTTATCGTACCCTAATGACTGGAACAAATGAGATCAGATACTACTCTACATCAGATAGCACTCTCAAATGAACCCAATGGTCTACCTGATCCCCTGGATTCCCCACAGCAAGTTAGCTTAACATTGATAATAATAAAGGCTGTGAGTTTCAATTTAATACCAGACAGTACATGTTTTAAAGCACTGTGAGTATGGAGTTCTAAGAAGTAATTGAGAAGCAGAAAGGGATGTCAGCTGCGTAGATGTGAAACATAGTCAAACATATGTCTATTTTCAGTACTGCAACTGATTCTGCTCTGAAAAAATCGTAGAAACAATGGTATAGTGCTTTCAATGAAAACCATTTGTCAAAGAATCAATAACTGTCACATAAAAATTTGAAAACATTCTCATTTATTGCTTTACAAAATTGCTTCTATGCATCTTGCTGCATCATCTCTACTGACAAAATATCCCTGCTTTAATCCAAGTGTGCTCCTTATTCCAGTTATCATTAATAGGATTCTTTGGGTGTCTAAAGTCTGAAATGCAAAATGAAAGCAAGGTGAAGAGTAATCTTCAGCTGAAGCATTCATTACAAGATGATGAGAATATAAAAGTAAGGATGTGTACTCAGTGGCCACTTTTTCTAGGTAAACCTGTTCATAAATGCAAATATCTAATCAGCCAGTCATATGGCAGCAGTTCAATGCATTTGCAGACTGACATGTCAAGAGGTTCAGTTGTCCAGAATGGGGAAAGAAATGTGATCTAAGTGACTTTGACCACGGAATGATTGCTGGCACAGACAGGGTGGTTTGAGTATCTCAGAAACTGTTGATCTCTTAGGATTTGCATAAACAACAGAATCCAGAGTGTTTAGAGAAAGCTATAAAAAACAAAATAAGTTCAGTAAGCGAACATTCTGTGGGCAAAAACACTTTGGTAATGAGAGATGCCAGAGAAGAATGGCCAAACTTGTTCAAGCTGTCAGGAACTGAAATAACCATGTGTTCCAACAGAAGAGCATCCCTGAATGCATAACATGTCAAACCTTGAAGTGGATGGGCTGCAGCAGAAGAACATGAACATACACTCAGTGCCCCCTCACTGGAGGTACCTAATAAAGTGGCCACTGTGTATATTAACTGCCCTCCTCCTGTGTCTCATCCACATAATCCATTCCCTTCATATTCATATGTCCAGCTATCCAACTATGCATTGTCAGTATATATTCCAGTGCCATCTGTATCTGGACTAAAATCTTCTGCACCTAATCATCATTTTTACCTTGCCATCATAGATTAGATTACTGCTATTTTCAACTAACAGTTAACTCCAAACAGCCATGAGCTGCTGCTATTTCAAGCCAATCAGTCATTGGCTTCAAGAGTTGGGAATTTTATAAGGAAAGCATACAAGACTGTAAGACATAAGAACAGAATTGGGCCATTCAGCCCCTCAAGTCTGTCCTGCCTTGGCTGATGTATTTTCCTTCTCGACTCCACTGTCCTGGTTTCTTCCTGTAACCTTTGACACCCTGACTAGTCAAGAACCTATCAACCTCCATTTTAAATACACCCAATGACTTGGCCTCCTCTACAGCTGACTGTGGCAAAGAATTCCAAAGATTCACCACCCTCTGGCTAAAGAAACTGCTTCTCATCTCTTTTTTTAAATGGACGACCCTCGATCCTCATGGCGCTCAGCAACTACTGTGGGTTCAGATAAACCAGGATTTAAGCTGAAGTGGCAAGTGAGAAGTGGGGAAAAACAAGGAGAGGAGCAAAGTGGTTTTGGTAAAACAAGCAAGTAAATGGACCAGAATCAATCAGAATCAGGTTTGTTATCACCAGCACATGACGTGAAATTTGTTAACTTAGCAGCAGCAGTTCAATACATGAGAAAAGAAATAACAATCATAAAAATAAAAATAATAATATAAATAAACTAGTAAATCAATTACAGTATACATAAATTGAATAGATATAAAAAATGTACAAAACCAAAATGTGAGGTAGAGTCCAAATATTCAATGTCCATTCATGAATTGGATCATAGAGGCGAAGAAGCTGTTTCTGAATTGCTGAGTGTGTGCCTTCAGTCTTCTGACCTCCTACCTGATGGCATGGCCTGAGTGCTGGAGGTCCTTAATAATGAACGCTGCCTTTCTGAGACACCACTCCCTGAAGGTGTCCTGGGTAATTTGTAGGCTAGTACCCAAGATGGAGCTGACTAGATTTACAACCTTCTGCAGCATCTTTCGGTCCTGTGCAGTAGCCCCTCCATACCACACAGTAATGCAGCCTGTCAGAATGCTCTCCACTGTACAACTATTGAAGTTTTTGAGTGTATTTGTTGACACACCGAATCTCTTCAAACTCCTAATAAAGTATAGCTGCTGTCTTGCCTTCTTTATAACTACATCCATATGTTGGGACCATGTTAGATTCTCAGAGATTTTGACACCCAGGAACTTGAAACTACTCACTCACTCCACTTCTGATCACTCTATGAGGACTGGTATGTGTTCCTTCGTCTTACCCTTCCTGAAGTCCACAATCAGCTCTTTCATCTTACTGACATTGAGTGCCAGGTTGTTGCTGCAGCACCACTAGTTTGCATATCTCACTCCTGTACACCCTCTCTTCACCACCTGAGATTGTACCAACAATGGTTGCATCGTCAGCAAATTTATAGATGGTATTTAAGCTATGCCTAGCCACACAGTCATGGGTATAGAGAGAGTAGAGCAGTGGGCTAAGCACACACCTCTGAGGTACGTGTGACGAGGATACGTTATCACCAATCTGCATAGATTACGGTCTTCCAGTTAGGAAGTCGAGGATCCAATTACAGAGGGAGATACAGAGGCCCAGGTTCTACAGCTTCTCAATCAGGATTGTGGGAATGATGGTATTAAATGCTGAGCTATAGTCGATGAACAGCATCCTGACATAGGTTTTTCTGTAGTCCGGGTAGTCTAAAGCCGTGTGGAGAGCCATTGAGATTGCATCTGCTGTTGATCTATCGTGACGATAGGCAAATTGCAATGGGTCCAGGTCCTTGCTGAGGCAGGAGTTCAGTCTAGTCATGACCAACCTCTCAAAGCATTTCATCACTGTAGATGTGAAACCAAAGTGGAACAGGGTAAAGGACTGAGGGTGGGTGGGGGGGTGTGGAGAGCAAAGATAGGATGCTGTCCTATGGGGGGGAGAGGCTTATTCTGGTTGTTGAAAGTCACTTTGTCATGATTGGTTAGTTTAAAAACTGCAGCTGCTTTTCCCATTGGTTAGTTGCCTGGTGCCCAGTTTCAAATATCCTGGGTACATGGAGAGCACGTGTGGGAGGTTCTTTCTCTCTTCCTTTGTTTAAGGCAAGTGGTGCACATGACCATTGGGAAGGTCTGCTCTGCATGCATTTTTAACTATATTTTGTTGAATATTCAGCTTTGTGGTTTTTGTAATTTGAGGTACATGAACGTTTGGTCGAATTTTTACTGTTAGTAAATAAATGATTAACATACTTATTCACAGTCAGTGCTTTCCGTCTCACTTACCACACCCGCGAACCTGATTCAATGTTACATTTTGGTGCTGCAAGGAGGGTCTGGCTTTTTTGAGCAGATATGCATTTCTTTAAGAGGTTATTTAAAAGAGAGGATGGTCAATATGAGAGATGCAGAGTCCTAGGGTGGACAGATTGGAAGACTTGCTAACTTACTGATGGGTTATGGAATGCCACTAGATTGGCCAGACTAGTTAGATTTTGCTGGGGTTGTAATTAGTCACCACATTGTTTTCATACTTAAATCACTGGGTTTTCCCCAGGAGAAAAGATAGCCAGCAGGATGCTTTCTGGCTATTTGCAGTAATTGTAAGGCATCAGTATAAAACAATAGCGAGTCTTAAAATTACTTGGAAGATCTCAGTCAGCGCTGTATTATTCTGAAAGAAATCATTATTAATGGCTCGGGGTAGGGCTGCAAAGTTTGAGGATAAGAACACAGTGACAGCTTGGTAACTAATGAAGATACAGAACTTGGACACTGCATGCTGAGCTGGTTGGCAGCCCAACCCTGTTAAGGTTCGAGCCATGATGAAGCAGGGCAACGATCAGCAGAAGCAAGATCTTACTGTAGGGCTGGGGGACGGGAATGTCTGGCAGGATATTGGAAATGGGGGCGAGAGGATAGCATGGACTCCTCAATTTAACCCTCAAAATGATCACCCTCTACTCTGCATGTCCGAAACAGCTTGGGCCAGGCCAGAGACCACATGTTCCCACACATGGATGAGGAGGGTACCAGAGTGATCCTATCTACAGAGAGGTAGGTGCTTGAGGGAGCCTATCATGCCAACATGAGATCAATAATGCCCTGAGAACACTGTTTGCTTCCCCTGAGCATAATATATCACTACAGGTTCGAATAGCTACTGCAGTTAAACTTAGGTACCCCACTCTTACTGAACGGAATTTAAAACCCCAAGCGGAGTGGAGCATACTAAAGAAGGGTACTGAAGTTCTACATCAGTGGGCTCTTATCACAGAATTATACCACGATAGTGGTAGCCCACCAGAGGATATTGAACTAACCTGGAATGATGGGACACGGTTACAGCGACAGTTTTTCCAATAACAGGGGTAGCGCTGTCATTAATAGCATCAGCTGTTGGTCATCCTATAAGTACAATGATCCAATTATTACAAGGTTTAGAGTATGTAGAAGCGGGTCAGCGTAGCCAGGTATGCAAGTTAGATAAGCAGATGGGGAGTGGGGGGTGGGGGGAGGAATACCGCATATCCCGTAAAAAAAGGTTTTTAACATTGCACAAAGCTGGGGTCCTGGAGGAGCAGGTAAATGGGGCTCCCACCCCCACCATCTATCCAATCTGGAGGAAGTACTGTTTGGGGGAAGCAAGAGAGGGAGGTCATTGAAGGGGAAGGGTCATTCTTCAATCCCTCTGCAAATAAGGGCTCCTGTTGTCCTCTACCAGATTCCTGGCATTCCATTCAGTATCACTATATCCCACGCTGGAGACATTACAAATGGCTGTGCCTGACCTTTGCCAGCATTGGGAATCGGGGTTGGGGGGGGGGGGGGGGGTGCAGAGTGCTTATTGTTGTAGTGATAGTGTTAGTCGACCTGCATCCCTCTTCCCTGTAAATAGAGTATGAATGATTTGAATGTGGAGAAATGTGTGTGGTGTGGCCACACTCATCAGTTTGCTTTTGTGTGTGCGTGCATGTGAGGATTTTACCTTTAAGTCACTTGGTGAATGTGCTTGGCCTTGCCCAGTTGCTTTTCCCTTTTCAGTTGTTCTCTGATAAATGTGCTACAGGTGTCCCCCATTTTTCGAACGTTCGCTTTATGACACCTCGCTGTTATGAAAGACCTACATTAGTTACCTGTTTTCGCTAACAGAAGGTGTTTTCACTGTTAGGAAAAAAGGCAGCGCGCGCCAAGCAGCCAATTCCCCTGGAACTGTATTCTAGACGGTATTGCTTAAACACATGCCTGTGAGCACCTGTGCTTTATGTCGATTTATTTTGTGCATCCATTAGCAAGGTGAGTTCTAAGGTATCGGAAAAGCCTAAAAGAGCACGTAAGAGTGTTACACTTAGCATGAAACTAGACATAATTAAGTGTTTCGATCATGGTGAACGAAGGAAGGATATAGTGAGTTTGACTAAGGGTTTGTGGAAGTTGACGAAGATGATGTTGAAGAGGTTTTGCCTTTCCATGACCAAGAACTGACAGATGAAGAGCTGGTGAAGAGGAAGGGATAATTGAAGCCGAACGCAGTAGCAAATGGCCCAAAAACAAAGTCGTCCAGGAACTGAATTTGAAGCAATTGCTTGAGATTTTCGCTGCGATCGACAACTCTGCAATGATTGCAGAAAAGTAGGACTTTAATTTTGAAAGGGTATGTAGGTTTAGGGCATATTTGCAGGATGGTTTGAGTGCTTACAAAGAAATGTACGAAAGAAAAATGTACGAGGCTAAGCAGTCAAGCATACTGAGGTTTCTCAAGCATTCCACATCAGCCACAGCAGACAACGAACCTCAACCTTCGACATCAAGGCAGGCAGACATAGAAGAAGGTGACCTGCCTGTCCTGATGGAAACAGACGACGATGAGATGACACCCCAGTCTCCTGTACTTCCCACTACCGCAACCTCAGACGACTCAGCCTAACACCATCATCAGTGTGCTCACTGTCTTCCCGATTCCGGTAAGTGAAACTACACTGTACATACATTATTTCTACTTTATATAGGTTGTGTATTTTTATGTGTTATTTGGTAGCTTCATAGCTTAAAGGTTACTGGAAAGAGTGCTTTTGCCCAGAGCACTTACACCGCGTGTTTCTGCCGGGAGCGCTTGCGCCGAGTGTTTCTGCCGGGAGTGCTTGCGCCGAGTGTTTTTGCTGCGAGCGCTGCCGAGAGCGCTTCCGTGAGATTTTCGCTGCGGTGGACAGTGCTGCAATAATTGTAGAAAAGTATTCCTACATTATATAGGCTGTATATCTATCAGATCATTCCTGCTTTTACTATATGTTACTGGTATTTTAGGTTTTATGTGTTATTTGGCAATGATTTGGTAGCATATTTTTTGGGTCTGTGAATGCTCACAAATTTTTCCCATATAAATAAATGGTAATTGCTTCTGCACTTTACGACATTCCAGCTTACGAACCATTTCACAGGAATGCTCTACCTTCGAATAGCGGGGGAAACCTGTATTTCTCTGTGAGAAATTACCTGTCTGATTTAAGTTTTTGCAGTTCCATCCCAAGCTTTAAAGAAAAGGAATCCAGCTGTGGCTTTTGTGCTTTACTTTGTTTCTTGTATTTTATATCTGTTACGTGTTTATTGTGTCTTAATCTGTTACTCTGTTATTTGTTTTCCCATACAGTTGGTTTTAGGGATGACTTCCATTTCATACTGGCCACATGAATTTTAAGTTCATGGGGTAGAAATTATTTCAGATATGAGATCTCCACATTTCAGAGTGACATAAGAATTTGGAGGCCAATTCCTGTAGGTCTGTTGTTGCTGTGCTTCCTAAATAACCAGTGACTGATCAGGAGCAAGTGCATTTGTAATCCCTGCATTATAGAATGGCAAAGTGGTGGATGCTGACTTGTGGTGGGAGATCCTGGGGAAGGTGTCTGAATGTGCGCACTGGGCCAATGGGTCAGATTGCTGAATTTGTATGAGGATTCCTTACTACAATGCAGAAGGGATGCCACTGATATTGATCCTTTTGACAAGGAAAAGACTGCTGGGGGAAATTATCGGGCTTCTCAGTTTTGGCATTCTGTTTTGCGGGAGCTGGAAGGGAGTAGTCTATTTCAGCCAATCCCAACCCAGACTATAGTAACAATCTTAAGGGACTTGAGCCCTAATAGCCCTGGTGGAGTAAGTACTTAAAGGGCTAGTATTTCCCTATGTACCATTTGTTTAACTGTAAAGTCCTGACTCTTCGTGATTTCCCCACCTGACAGTGTTGGTGGAGGTGGTATGTTGAGCACAGGTACAAGGTGCAAGGTGGATTTCAAGTGTGAGCAGGAACAGTATCCAGGGACCGCTGCGTCCAAATGGTGTTGTGAAGGTGGCCATTTGTTGGATACTGAATGGCACTGACTGGATGCACAGTTCCTAAGTCTACCTGTGGTCCCCACAGGGTGGTGCAGTTGATACATGGTGTTGTATGTATGCCACCCCAGTCCTGGATGAGCACATTACCCATGTTGGTTGGTAAGACGGCTGTTACAAAGAAAGGAAGACTCTGAATGATATTCTTTCTCAGCATGGTGCAGCCAGACTGTCCCAGGAACTGATTTTGGTGACCTTGGATTACCTGTTCACAAGGGAAGGTGGCCACCTGTACCGTTATTGGTCAAGAATACGGATCTATCTTCCTGACTGGTTGGAGAACATCACTCACCTGCCTGATCATATCTGAGAGCCAGTGTAAAATCAAGTGGAGGACAAGCTCATTAGTTATTACATTCTGGGGTGGGGCTGGTGGCATTTTGGAGCACAAGGAGGCTGGTGACTACTGTAGTACATTGGGAGGTGACTATTGGGTTTACAATACTGGGTATTGTACTTTTGTGTTCTGTACGTAACTTCGGGAGTTTGTGGAGAGTCATACTAGTCCGAGGGTTGAATCATCACATGTGCAACTTTCAAGGGGTGGTGTGTCCTGTGGGGGAGTGGGGGGGGGGGGGCATAGCTTATTCTGATTGCCAAAAGTCACTTTGTCGTGATTGGTTAGTTTCAAAACTGCAGCTGATTTTCCAATTGGTTAGCTGCCTGGTATCCAGTTTCAAATATTCTGGGTATATAGACAGCACATGTGGGAGGTTCTTTCTCTCTTCCTTTGTTTAAAGCAAACGGTGCACGTGATCATTGGGAGGGTATGCTATGCACACAATATGTATTTCTTTGAATGATGGTTATGTTTGCTGAATATTCAGCTTTGTAGTTTCTATAATTTGGGGAACAAGAATGTTTGGTTGAATGATTACTGTTTGTAAATAAATGATTAGCATACTTATTCACAGTCAGTATTGTCTGTCACACTAACCAGACCCATGAACCTGATTCAATGCTACAGATGATAAGTGAGAAGTGAACGAAAGAAGAGTGGACACTGAGGGGATAAAAGGTTGTGGCCTTGATTTAAATTTGTTAATACCTTTATCAGGAATTAGTTTAAAATCACACATCTTCCAGCAGCTAATGTTTTCCTTGAATAATTTTACTAACTCTAACCTTAGATTTATTTTTTAATCTTTCAACACAGCTCATTTTTCTTAATTTTATTCTGCCTCCAGCTAAGTTTTGATGATATTTAATACGTTTAATCTATATTTCACTTGTTACATTAGTCATGAACAATTTAACTTTACACTTCTCTCTACTTCACTGTTAGATTTCTCCATAGCTGTTTGCATCCTTTTCCTTTCTCTCTCTTTTATTGTTCTCAGTCTAAGCCTTGTTTTAATATGTTAAGATCAAGAACTTGTTATGAAATTGTACCCATCACAAGCTAATGCCAGTAATAATACATAGTTTCTAAAATCCTTAATAAAGAGAAAATAAAATACAGAAAAAAGTAGAAACCTGAAACAAAAACAGAAAATGTTGGAAATACCTCAAGTAGTTCACAACATCTGCAGGGAGAAAACAAGTTATTTCAGGTTGATGATCTATAATTCGGAGAAGTTGGAGATAACAATGCTTTAAGATATAGAGGAAAGGGGAAGAGTATGAGAAAACAGAAGTGAAGATATTGTTGAAACTAGATTCTACTGTGCCTGTTCAGAAATGATTTTTTTTACTGAACTTCACTGGAACCACTCAGCAGGCTAAGAGGTCAAAATGGGAATGGGAACAGATGAGGGGTGAATATTTTTGAAATAATTTCCAAGATGGCAAAGGACCATGACAACCCTTCAGCAGTTATCCTCATTGAATCCACTCATTACATTTATTATTAACATAAAATCTCCTTGGGGCATCACATAAAAGATACTGGGGGAACTCAGCAAGTCAGGCAACATCTACGGAAGGGAATAAACTGTCAATGTTTTGGGCCAAGTCCCTTCAACAATGCTGGAAAGGAAGGGGACAGAAGCCAGAATAAAAATTTGTGAGAAACAAAGCACAATAAGCTGGCAGGTGATATCTGAGACCAGGTTAAAGGAAGATGGGTAGGTAAGGAGGGGCATGAAGTAAGAAGCTGTGAGGGGATAGGTGGAAGAGGAAAAGGCTAAAGAATTAATGGAATCCTCAATGGTGAGAAGTACAGATTCTCATCCATCACACAAAGCCATCAGGGAGGTGCCTAACTTTATTCTGCAGCGAGACAATGACACGGCCAAGGTCATAAAGAACTATCTTCAGCGAAAAGGGGAACAAGGTGTTCTGTAATAGATGGTGTGGCCTCCACAGAGCTCTGATCTGAACACCAATGAGGTTGTATTGGTTTACCTGGACAGAAATAAGCAAGTGAGACAGCTTCGGGCTGCAGAACTGTGACAAGTTTTACAAGATGTTTGGATTTTCTTATGAAACTGCACAATATGTACAACTGGTGCAGTTTTAAAGGCAAACAGTGGTCACGCCAAATATTGATTTTATTTAGTTTTTTTAACTGTTTATTGCTATTTACAGAAATTTTTTGATATTCAGAAACTTTTCATTTCATTATTTTGACAGCACCTTCGCTTTACAGAATTGTTTTTATATGTGCCTAATCAACTGCACACAATAGTAAGCCTGTGATGCTATTGCCAGTTTTTCAGTGAACTTGTGCATTTATGCAATTGTGTATATGACAGTAAAAACACAAATTTGACTTTAACCAGAAGTATTCCCCCAGATGTGCCAAAACCAATAATTCTCTACCAAAAGCTTCTCCATTCACTTTTTTCTCCAGACCTGATGATTCAGAAGATGCCAGTCCAGACCAAACTGAGAGAAGTTACTGAACAGAAGCAGATAATACAAGCAATAATCTTTGTTACTGATTGGTGAAAAGGCCAAGATAGACAATACAAAAGCATTGCTGACACAGACTAGTGTTACTAATTAACTGGAATGCATTGACCTGCTGTATTATGTAAAAATGACAGTGGTAGACAACATTTAGATCGTGTTATGTCATTGCCAGAGCACAGACATACTGCGCTACCCTGGAACATCAATAGACGAAGGCACCAACATATAACACAATGTCCAAAATATCACTAGTGGAGGCCAGAAAGAAGCCAAAGCCACAGACATGAATGTCAGTGACATGACGTAATGTTAGAAAGATAACAATGGACAACACGAGCTAGATTATTTTTAGTAGATAGCTCAAACAGATGTTGCAATAATTCCCTGACAAGCACAAACCAGTAATACGGTGTCAGAATATAATGATCTATGGAAAATTTGAAGAACCTTAACCTGAAGAGAGACAAATAGTTCAATCAGCAACTTAATATATGGCATAGTCAGGAGGTCTGGCATAAGAATACTGGCACATTCCACTAGATGGCACAGGAAGCAATAGAATAGTGGAGCTCATTAAGGTAAAAGTCAAGTTCTTCAATCTAGGAAGCTTCTCACAAAAGCTGTATCAAGGCAAGTATAAAGATTATAATGCCCTGATATTTAACACTGGAAGGGCCATTTGTGTATCATGTTGAACACAGCCTGCTTTTTTTTTGCTACCTGGGGTTTCCATCACTTGAACTTACTTTTCCATGATGTGGAGGGCACTCACCGGACAGATGCCTGATGAAGCAGACAGAGTTCTGTGCTACAAGCAGGTCTTGTGCCCAGAGAGGACCAAGAGCCGCTGACAGCTCATTGACAGTAAAAGGCTTTGTAATTCTTTTAAATGCCTTTCATAAAGACACTTGAGGGAAAAATGACACTAAATTTTACTTTGAGGTTTACGACGAACACATGAAGACACCAAAAAATATTTCAAAATACTGAAATAAAACCAAGAATTCAGCTATAACCACCTAGTCCATGGGGTCTATACTAAATGGGCCTCACTGGTTGAGCTCGTGAGGTTGTCACAAACATTACCTTTCATTATCAGATACCCCTGGTAAGAAGCTTGGAGTCAAATGGGAAGTTTCCCCACATTTCTGGGAGTCACTACTCCACTGATGGTGAGTCCAACAACAGTGGGTAATCATACAAACAATCAGGTCTGATTTGTAGTCATGGACTTCTCCATTTGACTGAAGGACTTCAGTCAGTGGTAGGGAAATTACTGAACATTCTTATAAAGCATCTGGAAAAGCATGGGTGTTAAGGATAGACTGCATGGGTTTGTGCAGGGGAGGTCATATCTTACATATCTGAGGGGGTTATGAAGATGACTGATGAGAGTAGGGCAGTGGATGTTGTATATGTGGGCTTTAGTAAAGCTTTCGATGAGGTTCCTCATGGTAGCCTGATCCAGAAGATTAAAGCACATGGAGATTTGGTAAACACGAGGAAATCTGCAGATGCTGGAAATTCAAACCACACACACAAAATGCCGGTGGAACACAGCAGGCCAGGTAGCATCTATAAGGAGAAGCACTGTCAACATTTCAGGCCGAGACCCTTCATCAGGACCTGATGAAGAGTCTCGGTCCGAAACATCGACAGCACTTCTTACAGATGCTGCATGGCCTGCTGTGTTCCATCAGCATTTTGTGTGTGTTGTTTGGAGATTTGGTAGTTTGCATTCAAAATTGGTTTGGCCATAGAAGTCGGAGAGTCACTGAGTTAATCTAACTGGAGGTCTACACTAGTAGAGTTATGTAACAATCAACACTAGGACTTCTGTATAAATGACTTGGACAGAAAAGTAAGAGGGATATTTAATAAGTTTGCAAATGACACAGAAAATTGGCAGAATTGTGGATAGCGAAGAAGTTTATCAAAGGATGCAGCAGAATATAGGCAAGTTGGAAATGTGGGCAGAGAAAGGGCAGATTGAGTTTAATCCAGGCGAGTCAATGTTAATAAGAATATACACGGTAAATGGCAGGACCCTTAGAAGCATTGATTTACAGAGGGATTGTGGGGTGCAAGTCCATAGCTGCATGAAAAGTAGCAACACAAGTGGATGATGTGGTAAAGATGATGTTCGGTGTGCTTGTCTTCATCAGTTGAAGCAAGGAATCAGAATCCAGTTTATCATCACTGGCATGTATCGTGAAATTTGTTAATTAGCAGCAGCAGTTCAAAGCCTTACATGATGATGATAGAAAAATAATTAAGTCGATTACAGCAAATATATGTGTGTGTGTGTGTGTGTGTGTGTGTGTATGTATCCGGAGATACCGGCCACGTGACAGATGCACTGTCACCTGGCTGATCGGAGGACACACCACATGCCAATCAACATTTAGTCCCTCCCAACTAATCAATGCACACCTGAATTATTGGTCACCTTAATTGGATTATCTCGCCCAGCCCCATGCTATAAAAGGTGAGACTTGCCCTTGGCTAGCCCTCTCTTACAGACCACCACATTGGAGGCAAGTGTATTGATTTATGCTTGGGAAGGTCTATTGTTTGTCCTGGTAAGGGAGCCACAGGTATCCAAGGTCAAGGGGGATAGTTGTTGTAGTGCTTTTCCCTTGTTCCTTGTTTGTGTAACCGTACCCTGTCCCCACACCGCTTCCTGTGTATTGTAGTTGCTTGTGTTGACCCGACTTCCCCTTGTAAGTAAATTCCTTATTATTAAAACTGTGTGTGTCCAGGCCTCTACTGTTAAGACTCAAAGAACCAGTTATTTTCCATCACAACAGTTTATAATTGTTAAATTTAAAACAAAGCAAAAACAGAAATAATATATATATTAAAAATGAGGTAGTGTTCATGGGTCAATGTCCATTTAGGTGTCGGATGGCAGAGGTGAAGAAGTTGTTCCTGAATTGCTAAGTGTGTGCCTTCAGGCTTCTGTACCTCCAACCTGATGGCAACAATGAGAAGAGGGCACGTCCTGGGTGATGGGGTCCTTAATAATGGATGCCACCTTTCTGAGGCACCTCTTCTTGAAGATGTCTTGAATACTACAGAGGCTTGTACCCAAGATGGAACTGACTAACTTAACACCTTTGTGTAGCTTCTTTGTCCTGTGCAGTAGCCCACCAGTAGCCCCATACCAGACGGTGAAACAGCCTGTCAGAATGCTCTCGACAGTACATCTATAGAAGTTTGAATGTTGTAACCTGATGGAGGTGGACAAGATGGTGACAGGCATCATCTTTTTCCCAAGGCTGAAATGGCTAACACGTGCAGAGCTCTGGAGAAGTTGCAGAAAACCTTCACCAGGACATTGCCTGGATTAGAGAGCATTGGTTACGATGAGAAGTTGGAAAAAGTTGCACTGTTTTCTCTGGAGCATTGGAGACTGAGGGGAGGCCTGACTGAAGTACAGGTTTCCCCCGCTATCCAAAAGTAGAGCGTTCCTATGTAACCTGTCACAAAGGGGTGGGGGGGGGGGGGGGGGAGACGGACACCTGCATATAAAACCTGAAGAGGCATAGATAGTCAAAGTCTCTTTCTTAGGGTAAAAATGTCAACTTGCTTTAAGATGAGAAGAGGAAAGTTTAAATTAGGTAGGTTTTTTATTTCCCTGACACGGAAAGTGATAGGTGCATAGAAAAAAAAACTGTCAGGAGAAATAGTGTAGAAACAAGAGAAAATCTGCAGATGCTGGAAATTTGAGCAACACACACACAAATGCTGGAGGAACACAGCAGACCAGGCAGCATCTATGGAAAAGAGTACAGTCGACATCTTGGTCCAAAGTGTGAATTGTACTCTTTTCTATAGATGCTGCCTGGCCTGCTGAGTTCCTCCAGCATTTTGTAGGGGAAATAGTGCAAGCAGGAATGATAACAAACTTAAGAGGCATTTAGTCAGGCACATGAACAGGCAGAGGATGAAAGGATATAGTCCACGTGCAGGCAGATGGGATTAGTTTGTACTGGCATTGTGGTTGGCCAGAGATTCAGTTCCTGCCCTTCACCATATATGTTTATGGTCTGTCTGACATTGCATACACTTCCACGAAACACATTTGGATATTTTGCTTCACTCACACTCCCTATCCTTTGACAAAACCTCTGCCAGCCCCATTCTCAGGAAGTCTTTTCCTAAATCTTCCCAACTGTTCTTTCCTACTTTCAGCCTGCGATTATAATTATTTCAATTCCATTAAACATCTTTTGCATCTTTGGAAAGTCATTTTACCATGCCATTGTTTATCAAAGAATTGTTAGTTCAAATATTCAACCACGAGCAGAATGATTAAAAAAAAACCTGGGAAGTATTGAACATCTGAAATTAGGCACTGTTTCGTTAGCTTTCATATTGATCTGCTGTCAATATGAAACACTACAGCATCAATTGTTTCAATTATTCATAGAAAACAGCATGTGGTAGCAATAATTAAAATGCAGTTAACAGTAACTTTCCTACCATGACTGTAGCGGAATAAGTACTCTTGACTGCAGGTGTATCGAAACAGGGGAAGAAGGATCTGTTACATACTGAATGACCATGTGTGAAGAGGAATGGTTTGGAGTTTCCACTTGTTAATTCTGGATCCAGCCACCAAATCTGAGTGGGAAAAAACAGAAAACTGTTCATTTAATTTTTTTCCCCCAGTTGAAGTTACTTCAAAAACTTTCATCTTGATTTCATGTTTTAAAAAGAGATCAGAAGTAAACCGGCTACCTGGTGATCACTGATTATATTTGCTGCTGTTCGGAGGCTCAGACCTAGAACCTAACTTCTTACACCCACATCAGTAGCAATTTCTGTTTGTGCGCTGTATGTCATCATTTCTTTGTGCTCGTTTACTGCTTCCATTGCTTCAGTAATTAGCTGATGGAAATGTGTTTAAATGGTGCTTTGACATCCAGCACCAGACACCATTAAAAAGATCGAGAACTCGTAATGTCTCGTCTGAAGTGACCTGTAATTCCTGGTCCACCACATCTTCCATAGGAACATGAATAAAACAGCCAACATGCAGCTGCCAGAAATTAATATTTCATATGATATTAGGAGTGATACTTCAGCAGCAGGGTCACAAACGTCAGCTGTATGATGTGCTGGAAAAAGACAGTCAAAAACTACACACAAGCAATTGGTTCAAGATTATTTCAGGGGTTCAAAACGAAAAGACAATTTCATACTTTTCAGACAATTATCCAAATGTTAGGTCAACTATTTTTCCAATGCTTCTCATCAGGTTTAATATCACTTAGTAAAAGTTTTCTTACACCATCAGTTTTCAATGATATAGCATTACAAATGTACAAAAAGGCAATTCATAGAAGAATATCAAATAAAATTTGGTAGAAACATAGAAAACCTACAGCACAATAGAGGCCCTTCGGCCCACAAAGCTGAGCTAAAAATGTACTTACTTGAGAAATTACCTAGGGTTACCTATAGCCCTCTATTTTTCTAAGTTCCATGCACCTATCCAGGAGTCTCTTAAAAGACCCTATCGTATCTGCCTCCACAACAGTCGCTGGCAGCCCAGTCCATGCACTCACCACTCTCTGTGCAAAAAACTTACCCCTGACATCCCCTCAGTACTTACTTCTAAGCACCTTTTCCCCCTTGTGCTAGCCATTTTATCCCTGGGAAAAAGCCTCTGACTATCCACACAATCAATGCCTCTCATCATCTTACACATCTCTCTCAGGTCACCTCTCAACCTCCGTCACTCCAAGGAGAAAAGGCCGAGTTCACTCAACCTTTTCTCGTAAGGGATGCTCCCCAATCCAGGCAACATCCTTGTGAGTCTCCTCTGCACCCTTTCTAAAGTTTCCACATCCTTCCTGAAGTGAGGTGACAGGAACTGAGCACAGTACTCCAAGTGGGGTCTGACCAGGGTCCTATACAGCTGTAATATTACCTCTTCACTCTAAAACTCAATCCCACGGTTGATGAATGCCAATGCACCATATGCCTTCTTAACCACAGAGTCAACCTGCGCAGCAGCTTTTGAGTGTCCTATGGACTCGGACCCCAAGATCCCTCTGATCCTCCACACTGCCAAGAGTCTTACCATTAATACTATATTCTGCCATCATATTTGACCTACCAAAATGAACCACCTCACACTTACCTGGGTTGAACACCATCTGCCACTTCTCAGCCAAGTTTTGCATCCTATCAATGTCCCGCTGTAACCTCTGACAGCCCTCCACACTATCCACAACACCCCCAACCTTTGTGTCATCAGCAAATTTACTAACCCATCTCTCCACTTCCTCATCCAGGTCATTTATAAAAACCACAAAGAAGAGGGGTCCCAGAACAGATCCCTGAGGCACACCACTGGTCACCAAATTCCTGCAGAATATGACCCATCTACAACCACTGTTTGCCTTCTATGGATAAGCCAATTCTCAATTCACAAACCAAGGCCCCCTTGGATCCCATGCCTCCTTACTTTCTCAATAAGCCTTGCATAGGGTTCCTTATCAAATGCCTTGCTGAAATCCATATACACTACATCTACGGCTCTTCCTTCATCAATGTGTTTAATCACATCCTCAAAAAACAATCAGGCTTTAAGGCACGATCTGCCTTTGACAAAGCCATGCTGACTATTCCTAATCATCTTATGCCTCCCCAAATGTTCATAAATTCTGCCTCAGGATCTTCTCCATCAACTTACAAACCACTGAAGTAAGACTTACTGGTCTATAATTTCCTAGGCTATCTCTACTCCTTTTCATGAATAAGGGAACAATATCCGCAACCCTCCAATCCTACAGAAACTCTCCCATCCCCATTGATAATGCAAAGATCATCGCCAGAGGTTCATCAATCTCCTCCCTCATCTCCCACAGTAGCCTGGGGTACATTCCATCCAGTCCCAGTGATTTATCCAACTTGATGCTTTCCAAAAGCTCCAGCACATCCTCTTTCTTAATATCTGCATGCTCAAGCTTTTCAGTCCGCTGTAAGTCATCCCTGCAATCGTCAAGGTCCTTTTCCATAGTGAATACTGAAGCAAAGTATTCATTAAGTACCTCCGCTATCTCCCCCGGTTCCATACACACTTTCCCATTGTCACACTTCATTGGTCCTATTCTCTCACGTCTTATCCTCTTGCTCTTCACATACTTGTAGAATATCTTGGGGTTTTCTTTAATCCTGCTTGCCAAGAGCTTCTCATGGCCCCTGCTGGCTCTCCTAATTTCATTCTCAAGTTCCTTCCTGCTATCCTTATAATTTTCTAGATCTCTATCATTACCTAGTTTTTTGAACCTTTCGTAAGATTTTTTACGAAATCTGGGTAGCCTCCAACCTGATGGCATGAACATGATCGTTTCCCTTCTCCATCTGTGTATCCCTTTTGCCAATCAACTTTCCAGCTCTTAGCTTTATCCCTCGCCCTCCTATCATTTCAGATTCCCCCCTCCCCTTCCCACTTTCAAATGTCTTACAATCTTTTCTTTCAGTTAGTCCTGACGAAGGGTCTTAACCCGAAACATCGACTGTACCTCTTCCTATAATGCTGCCTGGCCTATTGCGTTCCACCAGCATTTTGTGTGTGTTGTAAGGCTTTTTCTTCTTGATTAGATTTTCAACAGCCTTTCCTGCACACTACTATCCTTTCTGTGTCTCATTGGAACATACCTACGCAGAACACCACGCAAATATCCCCTGAACATTTGCCACATTTCTTCTATACATTTCCCTAAGGACATCCGTTCCCAATTTATGCTTCCAAGTTCCTGCCTGATAGCTTCATATTTCCCCTTACTCCAGTTAAATGCTTTCCTAACTTGTCTGTTCAATGCTATGGTAAAGGAGATGTAATTGTGATCACTGTCTCCAAAACGCTCTCCCACTGAGAGACCTGACACCTGACCAGGTTCATTTCCCAATACCAGATCAAGTACAGCCTCTCTTCTTGTACGCTTATCTACATATTGTGTCAAGAAACCTTCCCGAACACACCTAATGAACTCCAGCCCATCTAAGCCCCTTGCTCCTAGGGAGATGTCAATCAATTGTGGGGAGATTAAATCTCCCACCATGACAACCCTGTTATTATTACATCTTTCCAGAATCTGTCTCCCTATTTGCTCCTGGATGTCCCTGTTACTATTGGGTGGTCTATCAAAAAAAAAACACCCAGTAGAGTTATTGACCCCTTCCTGTTCCTAACTTCCACCCACAGAGACTCAGTAGACAATCCCTCCATGACTTCCTCCTTTTCTGCAGCCCTGACACTATCTCTGATCAGCAGTGCCACGCCCCCACTTCTTTTTCCTCCCCAACTGTCCTTTCTGAAACATCTAAATGCTGGCACTCTAACTCACCATTTCTGCTCCTGAGCCATCCAAGTTTCGTGGTAAGCTTATTTTCCAAACTTGCCAGTTTACTTTCCAATTTACTTTCTAGCCCGCTTTCCAAACTTGCAAGTTTAGCATCCAGAAGATGAGAAATTGCGTCGATGGATAAAGGCTCCTTAGACGATTTCTTGCTTGTAGCCATTTTAAGTTTGATAAGATTAAATCAAATATTGTCTTAGGAAAAAAAAAGTTAATCAAAAGTATCAACTCATATGAATAAGTTCGAAAAGATTTGATTAAAGGGTGATTATAGTTGAAAAAATGAAGAGCGCCTAAAAGGCAGATGTTTACTTCGCCATCTTGAAACTCCACCCCCCATCCAAGTCTCTGTAATGGCCACAACATCATTGCTCCAAGTACTGATCCACGCTCTAAGTTCATCCGCTTTGTTCATGATACTCCTTGCATTAAAATAGAAACATAGAAAATAGGTGCAGGAGTAGGCCATTCGGCCCTTCGAGCCTGCACCGCCATTCAGTATGATCATGGCTGATCATCCAACTCAGAACCCCGTACGTGCTTTCTCTCCATACCCCCTGATCCCTTTAGCCACAAGGGCCATATCTAACCACCTCTTAAATATAGCCAATGAACCGGCCTCAACTGTTTCCTGTGGCAGAGAATTCCACAGATTCACCACTCTCTGTGTGAAGAAGTTTTTCCTCATCTTGGTCCTAAAAGGCTTCCCCTCAAACACATCTCAAACCATCAGTCTGAGTGTATCCCTTCTCTATCACCTGCCTATCCTCCCTCTCATACAGTCTACAAGTTTTCTCAATTTGTGAGTCAACCACCCCTTCCTCCGTCTCTTCAGTTAGGTTTCCTGAGAAATGGCAGCACTACTAAAGGGAATTCTTATTAGTTCCCTATGTAACTGTCAAGAAGGCCAGGACTTGCCCACAACAATAGCCACAAACTTATTAACAGGTTGTCACCAGTGAGTTTCTAACTGAAATGATGGACTCATCATAGGGCCGAACAGGGGACTGCAACATTGCTGCAATTTCCCACTACTTAATGAGAAATCTGCCCACTGAATCTGTTCCAGCTTTGACACAGAAACATAGAAAACCAGTAGCACAATACAGGCCCTTTGGCCCACAATGCTGTGCCGAACATGTACTTAATTTAGAAATTACCTCGAGTTACCCAGGGCTCTCTATTTTTCTAAGCTCCATGTACTCTATCCAGAGCCCTCTTAAAAGACCCTTTCGTATCCTTGACATCCTGCAGGCTAAGGGACACCATTCATTTGAATGTAGACAACAAGCTGCTAGGAAGACAGGCAGGTTTCAGGTCATTTACAGTGCCTGTAAAAAGTATTCACCCACCCCCCACCCCCCACCCCACCCCCTTGGATGGTTTCATGTTTTGTTTTACCACATTTAATCACAGTGGGTTTTAATTTGGTTCTTTTTAGACAGTGATCAACACAAAGAGACTCTTTCATGTCAAAGTGAAAACCGGTCTATACAAAGTGATCTAAATTTTTTACAAATATAAAACGCAAAATAATTGATTGCATAAATATTCACCCCCTTTTAACATGACACACCAAATCATCACTGGTGCAGCCAGTTTTTGATTTTGAAGTCACATAATTAAATAATGGAGATCTGTTTTTGGAGACCTGTGTGCAGTCAAGGTGTTTCAATTGATTGTGGTAAAAATACACCTGTATCTGGAAGGTCCAATTGCTGGGGAGTCAGTATCCTGGCAAAAACTAGATCATGAAGACAAAACACTCTAAGCAACTCCCTGACACGTCAGGAGATGGATACAAGAAAATTTTCAAGTCACTGAATATCTCTTGGAGTACAGTTAAGTCAATCATCAAGAAATGGAAAGAATACGGCACAGCTGTAAATCTGCCGAGAGTAGTCTTTCCTCAAAAACTGAGTGATCGTGCACCAAGGGTATTAGTGAGGAAGGCCACAAGAGACTTATTGTAACTCTGGAGGAGTTACAAGCTTCAGTGGCTGAGATGGGAGAGTCTGCCCATACAATAACATTTTGCCCAGGTGATTCACTAGTCACAGCTTTATGGGAGGATAGCAAAGAGAAAAAAACTCAAAATAAATCTCAACTAGAGTTTGCCAAAAGGCATGGGGGAGATTCTGAAGTCGGCTCAAAGAATGTTCTATGGTCTGATGAAACCAAAATTGAACTTTTTGGCCATCAGACTAAATGCTATGTTTAGTGCAAGTGAAATACCACACATTAGCAAAAATACACCATACCAACCATGAAGCATGGTGGTAGTTGCATTATGCTGTGGGGCAGCAGGCCCTGGAAGGCTTGTGAAGTTAGAGGGTAAAATGAATGCAGCAAAATACAGGGAAATCCTGGAGGAAAACCTGATGTAGTCTGCAAGAGAACTGCAACTTTGGAGAAGATTTGGTTTCCAACAAGACAATGGTCCCAAGCATAAAGCCAAAACTACACAGGAATGGCTTAAAAATAACGAAAGTCCTCAAGGCTCTAATTACCACTAAAGGTGCATTTACTAACTACTGACTTGAAGGGGGTGAATACTTATGCAATCAATTTGTGTTTTTATATTTGCAATTAATTTAACACTTTGTAGAGATCTGTTTTCACTTTGACATAAATGTCTTTTTATGCTGATCAGTGTCAAAAAAAGACAAATAAAATTCACTTTGAGTCAATATTGTAAAATAATAAAATGCAAAAACTTGCGAGGGGGGTGAATACTTATTATAGGCACTAAATGTTCTTTTTAAGCTAACGTGTTAAAATACATCAAATTTCTTTTAATTTGAGCTTTCTGTTCTTTCCAAACATTCCATTTTAATTTTAAG
Source organism: Hypanus sabinus (assembly GCF_030144855.1). Taxonomy (NCBI): domain Eukaryota; kingdom Metazoa; phylum Chordata; class Chondrichthyes; order Myliobatiformes; family Dasyatidae; genus Hypanus; species Hypanus sabinus. The sequence continues at coordinate 40,227,994 of NC_082707.1, forward strand.
CAAAATATCAATTTTAATGGGTCTTGAATAGGAGCAAATGACAAGATTCTTGACTGCTCAGACAGCTGTCAAGTCCATGAGAATGATTTAGCTGGCTGTCAAGGCATTTCTATGGGTGGGGTTGCCATTTAAGATTGAAAAGACCAATTACTTTTGAAGATTTTCATTCAGGAAGCTGTCATCAAAGAATTCCTTCGAAGTGTGTATGGATCTCAACCTGTACCTTGCAGGTGGTTTAAAAAAAAACTGAAGAGCACTTTGGTTCTAGTTTAAAACAGAACTGTACCAATGTCCTTTAGTTACCCCAGTCCTTGTAACAAAGCTGTAAATGTGTACTCCATCTACGAAAAAAAAGCACAGGTGTGTATACTGGTGATTGCCCAATAGAGAAGGAAACACTGAAGTTTATTACAACAAAAACCATAATCAGGGATTAATTGCTGAGTGTTAATGTCAAGCAAGAATCCTGCTGATAAAAAGTAGCATTTGACGCTTTTGATATCAATAACTCGTTCACTAAAATTTCAAGAAAACAAATTACACAATATTTTCAGCACCAGTCTACAATCATAGCAATGCTGACCTTTTCTCCAAACTCTTTTCTGATAAGCACATCAAGTACAGAATATGTTGACCTATAACAAGTGGAACAAGTATTATCATCAATGTCACATTTGAACTACAAAAAAATATGAAATACATTTAATTCTGAATAGTTTTTGAGAAAAAAAATCTCACTCCTCCTGTAAAAAGTAAAATAGTAAAAATAATAAAGTGCCCCAAAATTCTGTCAAGTAGATCTACTATTACTTATTACTTGATGGACAGTTACACTGTATTAGTGGAGACACTTGGTACAATCTCACAATTCTTGTAATCTTTTTTTGTCCCATAAAAGTTACAGGAAATATGCATTTACAATGATTGAGTTTGGTAACTGCACATGCAACTACGGAAATTCGTAGTGTCAGTTGTCGTTCCCTGGAAATGCTTACATCAATTATAACTAATTCACTATTGTCTATATTTAATAATAAAATAAATCTCCTTTCTGTAACTTGTCATGGTTTCTAATTCTAAGTTCAAAGTTTAAAGTACATTTATGTCACTATATACAACCCTGAGATTCATTTTTTTGTGGGCATACTCTATAAATCCAGAATACAATAATAACCAAAATAGAATCAATGAAAGACCTCATCAACTTGGGCATTGAACCAGTGGGCAAAAGACAACAAACAGCATAAATACGAAAATAAAGAAATAATAATAATAAATAAATAATAAACATCGAGAACATGAGATGAAGAGTCCTTGCAAGAGAATCCATAGGTTGTGGGAACATTTCAATGATGGGGCAAGTGAAGTTCAGTGAAGTTATCCCCTTTTGTTCAAAAGCCTGATGGTTCATGGGTAATAATTGTTCTTGAATCTGGTGGTGAGAGTCCTGAGGCTCCTGTACCTGCTTCCCGATGGAGGCAGTGAGAAGAAAGCATAGCCTGGGAGGTGGAGGTCCCTAATGACGGACACAGCTTTCCTGAAACAACACTTTGTGTAGATCTGCTTAATGTTGGGGAGGGCTTTAATTGTTATGGACTGGACTGTATCCGCTATAAAAAGGAAGCAAAGATTGCCTATTCTCTTGGTATCATCATGTAATTCAGGAGATAATAATGAAACTCTTGATGATTTGAGGGAACTAAAGATTCCCTTATGCAAATAGCAGAAACATGGTTTTCAATTATGTGAAAATATAATGCTTATTGTCATAAACCTATGGGATTCCTGCATTGACTGTTGAATGTTGTTGGTTGAATCAAAGGTGGTTATGAACTGGCGTATTGGAGGGAGATTGAAAATCTGGTTGAGTGGTGCCACAACAACATCCTCTCTCTCAAAGACAGCAGCTTTATCAATGACAGGAGTAAGAAGCTGGAGGCCCATGAACCATTCCTCATCAGGGCAACAAAGGTGGAGAGAGTCAGTAGCCTTAAATTCCTTTGCATCAACGCATCAGAAGATGTGACCTGGGACCATCAGATAAGAGTCACCACAAAGGCACAACAGTGCCTCTACTTTCTTACAAGTTTGTGTAGATTCAGCATGTCACCAAAAACTCTGGTGCACAGTGGAAGATATCCTAATTAAATTAGTTGCTTCATGGCCTGGTTTGGAAACACCAATGCCCAGGAACGGAAAAGGCGACAGAAGGTGGTTGATAACAGCAGTCCATCACAGGCAAAGTACTCCCCACTACTGAGTACATTTACATGCAGCATTGCCACAAGAAAGGAGCATCCATCAAAGACTCCCACCTTACAGGCCATACCTTCTTCTTGCTACTTTCATCAGACATGTGGTACAGAAGCCTTACAGCGCCTATAAAAAGTATTTACTCCGCTTTGAGTTTTCAAGTTTTATTGTTTTACAACATTGAATCAGAGGCTAATTTTTGACACTGTTCAACAGAAAAAGACCTGTGTCAAAATGAAAACAGATCTTGACAAAGTGATCTAAATTAATTACAAATATAAAATGCAATATCATTGATTGCATAAGTAATCATGGTCTTTAATATGACACACAAAATCATCACTGGCGCAGCCAATCGGTTTTAGAAGTCATAAAATGGAGATCACCTGTGTGCAATCCAGGTGTTACAACTGATTGTAGTAAAATACACTCTATCTGGAAGGTCCAACTGCTGGTGATTCAGTATCCTGGCAAAAACAACACCATGAAAATAAAAGGAAACTCCAAGCAATTCCAGGAAAAGGTAATTGAAAATTTCCAAGTCTCTGAATATCCCTTGGAGTACAGTTAAGTCAATCATCAAGAAATGAAAAGAACCTGGCACAGCTGTAAATCTGCCTAGAGCAGGCTGTCCTCAAAAACGGAGTGGCTGTGCAAGAAGGGGACAAGTGAGGGAGGGTACCAAGAGACCTATGACAGCTCTGGAGGAGTTACAAGCTTCAGTAGCTGAGATGGGAGAGATTGTTCATACAACTGTTGCTTAGCTGCTATATCAATCACAGCTTTATGGAGAATGGCAAAGAGAAAGCAACTGTTGAAAATAACTGACACAAAATTGCAACTGAAGCTTGCCAAAAGGCATGTGGGAGACTGAAGGCAGCTGGAAAAAGGTTCTATGGTCTGATAAAATCAAAACTGAGCTTTTTGGCTATTAGACTAAATGCTATGTTTAGCATAAGCCAAACACAGCACACCATCCCTACCATGAAGCATCATGGTGGCTGCATCATGCTGTAGGTTGCTTCACTGCAGCAGGCCCTGGAAGGCTTGTGAAGGTAGAGGATAAAATGAATGCAGCAAAATACAGGGAAATCCTGATGCAGTCTGCAAGAGAATTGCAACATGGGAGAAAATGTGTTTTCCAGTAAGACAATGACTCCAAATATAAAGCCAAAGCTACACAGGAATGGCTTAGAAACAACAAAGTTAATGTCCTGGAGTAGCCAAGCCAGAGTCCAGACCTCAGTCCAATTGAAATTTGTGGCTGTTCACTCATGATCCCCATGTCATCTGACAGTGTCCAGATGTGCAAATCTGATAAGAGACCTATCCACCCAGACTCAAATGCTGCCAAAGGTGCATTTACTAAATAGACTTGAAGGGGGTGAATACTTATGAAATCAATTATTTTGTACTTTTGTTTAGTTAATTTAGATCACTTCATAGAGATCTGTTTTCACCTTGACACAAAAGAGTCTTTTTTCTGTTAATCAGTGGAAAAAAAAGCTAAATTAAATCCACTGTGATTCAATGTTGTAAAACAATAAAGCATGAAAATCTTCCGGGGGGGGGGGGGGGAATACTTTTCATAGGCACTGTGGGTCCCAAATCACCAGGTTCATGAACTGTTATTATCCTACTACAATCAGGCTTCTGAATCAGCATGATTAACCTCATTCACCACAATGCTGAAATGATTCTGCAAACTACAGACTCACTTTCAAGAACTGTTTACAACTCATGTTCATATTATTTTTATTTGCACAGCTTGTCTTCTTTCGCATATTGGTGTTTGTCAGTCCTGGTCTGTTTATATATGGTTCTTTGTAACATTCTATTATATTTCTTCTTCCAGTAAATGCCTGCAAGAAAATTAATTTCATAGTAGTATATGGTATCGGGCTCCTGGACTGGCTGCAGTGTTGATCTGGCTCCATGGCTGTGGCCTGCAGCTGGGGGGCACCTGGATTAGTTGTAGCCCTGAACTGGTTCCATCACTGGATTCAATTTCTGTGTCTTTTTGCTTACGCTTCTATTGTTTTTGTAAGATTTGTTTTTTTTGGGTGTTTGGTTGTCTTCATTGCGTGGGTTTTATTTTCATGGATCCTATTGTGTTTCTTTGTTTTGTGGCTGTCTGTAAGGATATGAACCTCAAGGCTGAAAATGGTATACATACTTTGATAATGAATTTTACTTTGAACTTTGAAATATTTGCTTTATAGCCAGCCCAACCAGAAATGATTTGTCAGAAGGAAGGGAGAAGAACATAAAACACAAATAGGACAACCTATCACTGGTATCTGTTTCACTATTGAGTTAGATCATGATAACATGCACCTCTTCTTCATTTAGCCAACTGATTGTGTATCAAGTAGCAGATCTGCGAGATTGGGATGGTTTCTTCACTCCACCTTAATTAAAACACCAGGATCACAATCTGAATCCAATATGTAATCAAACATCTTATAACTATAACAACATTGGGAAAATGAACACTTTCAGTCCCCATCACAAATTTCCCAAGGTATTGACTCTATCCCTCTCCCAGACTACCTGAAAATTAACTGGATTATTTGCAACCTTCATATCATATATGGCGCATAACTGAGATTTTGTCCACATTTCTTTGCTAACTACTCTTGATTATTCTGATTAATTCCTGGCCAGTCTACTTTCAATATACAAGAGGTCACAGCATCCAATTCACCTACCGCTATATTGGTTCCATTTAATTTAATTTCCTTCTTGTTTTCAAATCCTCCCGTGCTCTTGGCCCTTCCTACCTCAGTAATCCCTTCAAGCCTTCCAAGACAACTGTGTCTTTGATTCTGGCTCAGCCCACTACTGGCAGCCTTTAGCACAGGAATTTCTTCCCTGGACCTCACTGCTTCTTCATTCCACTTTCCTCTTTTAAGATTTCCATTAAAAGCTACATCTTTGCCCCAATACCTCCTACTGAGCTTAGTAGTTGAAAAACACCTTGAAACATATTTTGTCAAGGTAAAGGCACGTTCTAACTTCCATTTATATAATAAGTGAACAAGTAATGGCAGAAGAGACTGTTCTGTTGATTTTGTCCTCATTGGGTTCAATTCCCAACTTTTTCCTCTGTAACCTTCTGCCAATCTAATTTCCATTCCAAAGCTCTGACTGACAGGTTTTCCACCATCCTCACAGGCAGAGAGTTCCAAAATCATTCTGAGCAGAAAAATTATTACCGCCTCTATCAGCAGCCAACCAGAAAAGACCATCTTTATTCCCATTCTTTGCCTCCCATAGAAAATGATTGCTGACATATATATAGAACATTTACAAAGACAAGTGTGAAAAAAGGGCCCAAAGGATCACTGAGGACCCGAGTCACCCCAACTACAATCTATCCCAGCTGCTACAATCTGGGAAACAGTACTGCAGTATAAAAGACAGGACCAACAGGTTCTAGGACAGCTTCTTCCACCAGACCATCGGACTGATAAATTCACGCTGATTTGAGTGTATTTCTATGTTACATTGACTGTTCTATTTATTATAAATTATTATGATTGCACATTGCACATTTAGACGGAGTTATAATGTAAAGATTTTTATTCATGTATATGAAAGATGTAAGAAATAAAGGCAACTCAATTCAATTTTTACCCCTGTAGTTCCTTAACTCAACACACAAGGATTCTACATCTTCCAATCCTACGTGACCTCTTTCTATGGATTTGATTTCATTTCCGAATCGAGATTTTTTTTACCAACAGAGCCACCCCACCCACTCTGCCTGTCCTTTCGATACTATGTGCATCCTTGGATGTTAACCTCCCAACTATGATCTTTTTTCAGCCATGACTCTGTCTCTGGTCCTGTCTCTGGCACTGAGGTTGGACCCTTGACTAGGAATGGGGAGGAGGGAAGAGAAGAGAGCGGTATTGATAGGGGATTCTATAGTCAGGGGGGCGGATAGGATATTTTGTGGGAAAGATCGGGAGTCTCGGATGATATGTTGCTTCCCTGGTGCCGGGGTCTGAGACATCTCAGATCGGGTGCAGGTTATTCTTGAGAGGGAGGGCAAGAATCCAGATGTAGTGGTCCATGTAGGGACCGATGACGTGGGTAGGATGAGTGAGGGGGTCCTGCGTAGGGAGTTCAGGGAGTTAGGTGCGAAGCTGAAGAGCAGGACCTCCAGGGTAACAATCTCAGGATTGCTACCTGAGCCACGAGTGAGTGAGGCAAGGAACAGAAGGATTATAAAGATTAATACGTGGCTTAGAGGATGGTGCAGGAGGGAGGGCTTCAGGTTTGTAGATAATTGGGCTTTGTTCCAGGGAAGGTGGGATCTGTTCCGAAGGGACGGTTTACACCTGAACTGGAGTGGTACTAACTTTCTTGCAGGGAAGTTTGCTAGTGCTTCTTGGGGGGGGGGGGGTTAAACTAAATTTGCAGGGACCGGGGATCCAGAATGTGAGGGAGGATAGCGAGAGGAAGAATAAAGGGCAGGTCGGGACTACACGGTTCCGGAATATTAAGTGTGTAGTAGAGGAAGGTGGGGCGGAACAAGTGATAAGGAGGACTCATGTACAGAGAGATGGTCTGACGGAACATGGAGTTAAATGTGCGGAAAGAATAAGTAAATTTAGGAAGGACAACAAAATCCTAGGGGCGTATAGCCCGATGGGAGTTCAGGGAGCTGGGTTAAGCACGTTAGGCAGTGATTCAAACAGAGAAGGGAAATGGGTTAAAAATTCTTTATCTGAATGTACGAAGTGTCAGAAATAAGGCGGATGAGCTTGAAGCCCAGGTGCGAATGGGTAACTATGATGTTGTTGGGATAATGGAGACATGGCTGCAGGGAGATCAGACCTGGGAAATGAATGTACAAGGGTATACGTGCTATCGTAGGGACAGAAATGTGGGCAGAGGGGGTGGGGTGGCCCTGTTGGTGAGGGATGAGATTCAGTCCTTTGCAAGGGGGGACATAGGGTCAGGAGAAGTAGTCTATGTGGATAGAACTGAGGAACAGTAAGGGCAAAAGGACCCAAATGGGTGTTGTCTACAGGCCACCAAACAGTAGCATGGATATTGGGTGCAAGTTGAATAGGGAGTTAACATTGGCATGTGGCAAAGGTAATGTCGCAGTAGCTATGGAGGATTTCAACATGCAGGTGAACTGGGAGAATCAGGTTGGTGTTGGACCCCAGGATAAGGAGTTTGTAGAGCGCCTACGGGATGCATTCTTGGAACAGCTTGTACGAGAGCCGACCAGGGACAAGACTATTCTGGATTTAGTGTTATGTAATGAACAGGATTTGATAAGTGATCTCGCAGTAAAGGAGCCATTAGGAGGTAGTGATTTGAGAAGGATAAGGGCAGCTCGGAGGTGTCAGTGTTGCAGATGAACAGGAGAAACTATGGAGCCATGAGGGAGGAACTGGCCAAAGTTGACTGGACGGATAGCCTAGCAGAAAAGACAGTGGAACAGCAATGGCAGGTATTCTTGGGAATAATGCACAAGGTGCCAGATCAGTTCATCCCCCAGAGGAGGAAGGATTCAAAGGGGGGAAAGGGGCCACAGTGGTTGACAAAGGAAGTCAGAGATTGCATTGCATTAGAAAAAAGGAAATATGACAGAGCCAAGGTGAGTGGGAGGACAGATGATTGGGAAGTTTTTAAGGAACAACAGAACTTAACTAAAAAGATAATACGGGGAGAAAAATGAGATACGAATGCAAGCTAGCCAGGAATATAAAGGAAGATAGCAAAAGCTTTTTTAGGTATGTGAAGAGAAAGAAGATAGTTAAGAACAATGTTGGGCCCTTGAAGAATGAATTGGGTGAAATTATTATGGGAAGCAGAAATGGCAGAAGAATTTAATGGGTACTTTAGATCTGTTTTCACCAAGGAAGACACAAGCAATCTCCCAGATGTATGGATGGGCCAAGGACATAGGGTAACAGAGGAAATGAAACAGATTGACATTAGGAAGGAAACGATGATGAGTAGACTGATGGGACTAGAGGCTAACAAATCCCCAGGTCCAGATGGTCTGCACCCTAGGGTATTAAAGGAGGTGGCCCTGGAAATTTTGGATGCATTGGTAATCATTTTCCAATATTCCTTAGATTCAGGATCAGTTCCTGAGGATTGGAGAATGGCTAATGTTATCCCACTTTTTAAAAAAGGAGGGAGGGAGAAAACAGAACTATCGACCTGTCAGTCCCACCTGTCAGTCGGTGGTGGGGAAGATGCCAGAGTCCATTATTAAGGATGAAATAGTGGCATATTTAGATAGCAGCGATTGGATTGGGCCGAGCCAGCATGGATTTACCAAGGGTAAATCATGCTTGACTAATCTGTTGGGAGTTTTTTGAGGATGTAACCAGGAAGTTAGACAGGGGAGATCCAGTCGATGTAGTGTACCTCGATTTTCAGAAGGCATTTGATAAGGTCCCACATAGAAGATTGGTGGGTAAAATCAAAGCTCAGGGCATCGGGGGGAAGACATTGACATGGATAGAAAACTGGTTGGCAGATAGAAAGCAAAGGGTAGCGGTGAATGGGTGTTTCTCGGAATGGCAGGTGGTGACTAGTGGGGTGCCACAGGGCTCGGTACTGGGACCACAGCTGTTTACCATTTACGTTAACGATTTGGATGAAGGCATAAAAAATAACATCAGCAAACTTGCTGATGATACTAAGCTGGGTGGCAGTGTGACATGTGATGAGGATGTTAGGAGAATTCAGGGTGACTTGGATAGGCTGGGTGAGTGGGCAGATACTTGGCAGATGGCGCTTAATGTGAATAAGTGTGAGGTTATCCACTTTGGGAGTAAGAACAGGAAGGCAGATTATTATCTGAACGGTGTAGAGTTGAGTAAAGGAGAAATACAAAGAAATCTCGGAGTCCTTGTTCATCAGTCACTGAAGGTGAATGAGCAAGTGTAGCAGGCAGTGAAGAAGGCTAATGGAATGTTGGCCTTTATTACAAAGGGAATTGAGTACAAGAGCAAGGAAATCCTTTTGCATTTGTACAGAGCCCTGGTGAGACCACACCTGGAGTATTGTGTACAGTTTCGGTCTCCAGGGTTAAGGAAGGACATCCTGGCTGTAGAGGAAGTGCAGCGTAGATTCACGAGGTTAATTCCTGGGATGTCTGGACTGTCTTATGCAGAGAGGTTAGAGAGACTGGGCTTGTACATGCTGGAATTAAGGAGATTGAGAGGGGATCTGATTGAAACATGTAAGACTATTAAGGGATTGGTCAAGATAGAGGCAGGAAATATGTTCTAGATGCTGGGAGAGTCCAGTACCAGAGGGCATGGTTTGAGAATAAGGGGTAGGTCATTTAGGACAGAGTTAAGGAAAAACTTCTTCTCCCAGAGAGTTGTGGGGGTCTGGAATGCACTGCCTTGGAAGGTAGTGGAGGCCAATTCTCTGGATGCTTTCAAGAAGGAGCTAGATAGGTATCTTATGGATAGGGGAATCAAGGGATATGGGGACAAGGCAGGAACTGGGTATTGATAGTAATTGATCAGCCATGATCTCAAAATGGCGGTGCAGGCTCGAAGGGCCGAATGGTCTACTTCTGCACCTATTGTCTATGACTCAATGGTGCCCACCAATTCGTACCTGCCAATTTCTAACTGTACTACAAGATCATCTACCTTATTCTGTATACTGTACTTATGCTTCTTCACCAGTACAAATATTGACAATCAAAATGAAAACTTATATCAAAAGGGCTAGAATATAACTGAGAAACTTGCTTTTCATTTGGGTTGAGTTCTGTCAGGTCCCATGTGAACTTCAACATTTTCTTCTGAGCATTAAACCTTGTACAAGGCGGGTACAATGCAGATTCCGTTAGTAAAAGGCAGGGAGGTTTGCTAAGGCTATTGGCGGGAGTTTAAATGAGAATTGCTGGGAGGTGGGAACTGAAATGAAGAGATGGAGGAAGGGGCTGTTGGCTCAGAAATAGAGAAAGCTTGGAGACAGTGCGAGAGGGAGGATAGGCAGGTGATAGAGAAGGGATGCGCTCAGATTGATGGTTTGTGATGTGCCTATTTTAATTCAAGCATCATGAACAAAGCAGGTGAGCTTAGAGTGTGGATCAGCACTTGGAGCTCTGATGTTGTGGCCATTACAGAGACTTGGATGGCTCAGACAGGAATGGTTACTTAGAGTGCCAGGCTATAGATGTTTCAGAAAGGACAGGGAAGGAGGCAAAAGAGGTGGGAGCGTAGCACTGCTAATCAGAGATAGTGTCATGGCTGCAGAAAAGGAGGAAGTCATAGAGGGATTCTCTGTTGAGTCTCTGTGGGTGGAAGTTAGGAACAGGAAGGGGTCAATAACTCTACTGAGTGTTTTTTTTTATAGACCACCCAATAGTAACAGGGACATCAAGGAGCAGATAGGGAAACAGATTCTGGAAAGCTATAATAATAATAATAGGGTTGTTGTGTTGGGAGATTTTAATTTCCCCAATATTGACTGGCATCTCCCCAGAGCAAGGAGTTTGGATGGGGTGGAGTTCATTACATGTGTTCAGGAAGGTTTCCTAACATAATATGTTGATAAACCTACAAGAGGAGAGGCTGTACTTGATCTGGTATTGGGAAATGAACCTGGCCAGGTGTCAGTGGGAGAGCATTTTGGAGATAGTGATCACAATTCTATTTCCATTACTATAACATTGGAGAGGGATAGGAATAGACAAGTAAAGAAAGCATTTAATTGGAGGAAGAGGAAATATGAAGCTATCAGGCAGGAACTCAGAAGCATAAATTGGGAACAGATGTCAGGGGAATGTACAATTGAAATGTGGCAAATGTTCAGTGGGTATTTGCGTAGTGTTCTGTGTAGATACGTTCCAATGAGACGGAAAGGTTGGTAGGGTACATGAGCCATGGAGTACAAAGACTGTTGTAAATCTAGTCAAGAAGAAAAGAAAAGCTTACAAAAGTCTTAAAAAACTAGGGAGTGATAGAGATCTATAAGATTATAATGAGAGCGGGAAAGAGCTTAAAAATGAAATTAGGAGAGCCAGAAGGGGCCATGAAAAGACTTTGGCGAACAAGATTAAGGAAAACCCCAGGGCATTCTACAAGTATGTGAAGAGCAAAAGGATGAGACGTGAGAGAATAGGACCAATCAACAGTGACAGTGGAAAGGTGTGTTTGAAACCAGAGGAGATAGCAGAGATACTGAATGAATACTTTGCTTCAGAATCCACTACGGAAAAGGCTTGGCAATTATAGGGATGACTTACAGCAGATTGAAAAGCTTGAGCATATAGACATTAAGAAAGGGGATTTGCCGGAACTTTTGGAAAGCATCAAGTTGGGTAAGTCATCGGGACTGGATGAGATGTACCCCAGGCTGCTGTGGGAGGCGAGGGAGGAGATTGCTGACCCTCTGGCAATGATCTGTGCATCATCAATGGGGACAGGAGAGGTTCTGGAGGATTGGAGGGTTGTAGATGTTGTTCCTTTATTCATGAAAAGAAGTAAAGACAGCCCAGGAAATTATAGATCAGTATGTCTTACTTCAATGGTTGGTAAGTTGATGGAAAAGATCCTGAGAGGCAGGATTTATGAATATTTGGAGATGCTTAAGATTATTAGAAATAGTCAACATGGCTTTGTCAAAGGCAGATCGTGCCTTCCTAGCCTGATTGAATTTTTTGTCGATGTGAATAAACACATTGATGAAGGTAGAGCAGTAGATGTAGTGTAAATGGATTTCAGCAAGGCATTTGATAATGTACCCAATGCAAGGCTTATTGAGAAAGTAAGGAGGCATGGGATCCAAGGGGACCTTGCTTTGTGGATCCAGAATTGGCTTGCTCACAGAAGGCAAAGAGTGGTTGTAGATGGGTCATATTCTGCATGGAGGTTGGTGACCAGTGGTGTGCTTCAGGGATCTGTTCTGGGACCCCTTCTCTTTGTGATTTTTATAAATGACCTTGATGCGGAAGTGGAGGAATAGTTTAGTAAATTTGCTGATGACACAAAGGTTGGGGATGTTGTGGATAGTGTGGAGAGCTGTCAGAGGTTAAAGTGGTACACCAAAAGGATGCAAAACTGGGCTGAGAAGTGGCAGATTGAGTTCAATCCAGATAAGGGTGAGGTGTTTCAAATTGGTAGGTCAAAAATTTTGGCAGAATATAGTATTAATGGTAAGACTCTTGGCAGTGTGGAGGATCAGAGGGATCTTGGGGTCCGAGTCCATAGGATACTCAAAGCTGCTGCATAGGTTGACTGTGTGGTCAAGAAGGCATACAGTGCATTGGCCTTCATCAATCGTGGGACTGAGTTCAACAGCCGAGAGATAAGGCCCCACTTGGAGTACTGTGCTCAGTTCTGGTCACCTCACTACAGGAAGGCTGTGGAAACTATAGAGAGGCGTGGAGGAGATGTTGCCTGGATTGGGAAGCATGCCTTATGAGAATAGGTTGAGTGAACTTTATCTTTTCTCCTTGAAGCGGCGGAGGATGAGAGGTGACCTGATAGAGGTGTATAAGATGATGAGAGGCAAATTGAGCATGTGGATAGTCAGAGGCTTTTTCCCAGGGCTGAAATGCTAGCATGTGAGGACACAGTTTTAAGGTGCTTGGAAGTAGGTACAGAGATGTTCGGGGTAAGTTTTAGACAATAGACAGTAGGTGCAGGAGTAGGCCATTTGGCCCTTCTAGCCAGCACCACCATTCACTGTGATCATGGCTGATCATACACAATCAGTACCCCGTTCCTGCCCTCTCCCCATATCCCTTGATCCTGCTATCTATAAGAGCTCTATCTAACTCTCTTTTGAATGCATCCAGAGACTTGGCCTCCACTGCCTTCTGGGGCAGAGAATTCCACATATCCACCACTCTCTGCGTGAAAAAGTTTTCCCGCATCTCTGTTCTAAATGACCTGCCCCTTATTCTTAAACTGTGGCCTCTAGTTCTGGACTCACCCATCAGCGGGAACATGCTTCCTGCCTCCAACGTGTCCAATCGCCTTAATAATCTTTACGCAGAGAGTGGTGAGTGTGTGGAACGGGCTGCCGATGAGGGTGGTGGAGGCAGATACGATAGGGTCTTTTAAGAGACTCCTGGAGCTTGGGAAAATAGAGGGCTATGAGTAACCTAAGGTTATTTCTAAGTACGTACATGTTCAGCACAGCATTGTGGGCTGAAGGGCCTGTATTGTGCTGCAGGTTTTCGATGTTTGGGATGTATGGGAGCTATGAAGAGCAGTTCAGTGGGTGTTAGTTTAGAGGGATTTAAATAATGGATTTAAGTGGGATTTAAATAGACTCCATCCTGTTCAGGAGGAAAAGAATCAAATGACATGTGACAGTCTATGAACACACTGGGTCTATCAAAACGTTTAAGTCACATTTTAATTTTAATATCAAACTGGCATCCTGGAACAGGGAGTGAGCTGGGAGAAAAGTCCACTGGATATTCTTTCTGATACAGGCCAGGATAAAAACATGCAGTATGATAAATTGCCCAATAGCACTTAAGGCACAAAGTTAGTAGAGGCTTCATGCTTATCCTAGTAAAGAGTGAAGAATGAGACCCTTAGTTTAGAAATATAATAAATATTTCCTACTTAAGTCAAAGGTTCAGACTGATCTCCAGTTTAAACAACAAAATAAAATTCAAGAACAAAATGTAGCATTAGGATCTCAAGAACCAAAGACATTTTAGCAGTATGCTGTATAGCCCCTTCCACTTGTTTCACTATTCATAAGACTGTACAATATAGGAGCAGAATTAGGCCATTTGGCCCATCAAGTCTGCCCCACCATTTTATCATGGCTGATCCATTTTCCCCCTCAGCCCCAATCTCCTGCCTTCATGTCTTAACAAATCAAGAATCTATCAGCCTCTGCCTTAAATATGCATAAAGACTTGGCCTCCACAGTTGCCGGTGGAAGTAAATTCCACAGGTTCACCACTCTCTGGCAAAAATAATTCCTCAACTCTGTTCTAAAAGGACACCCCTGTATTCTGAAGCTGTGTCCTCTAGTCTTAGACTCTCCATAGCCACTCTGTCAAGGCTAATAAGATTGTGGTTGATCTTTTATCTCAGTCACTTTCCTACATTTCTCTTGTGATTCTCTTGCTATCTAAATATCTTTTTAAAAAAATGATTTGTTAGGAGGGGGTGAGCATGTGGTTCCGCAACAGTATAGAGCTGCTACACTCACTGTGCATTTTATAAAATGCACATTCGTTGTACTTTGGTTTAAAATGCTCGCTGAATATGCAAATTCATCTTCACCACAGGAAAAAGTTGTCCAAAAACTCACAAGCTACCCATATTCAGACCTTTTAAGTGTGAAGACAACTTAATAAATTTGCTAAATCATTAAATGAAATAGGTTTTAAACACTGGCATAAATCATAAAAGGAACTGTTTACGCAAAAATGATCTGCATCACTGGTTATGAGTTGGCCAGATTTTGAGCACCATATTATGAAATATGACAAGATCTTGCCACAGAACAAATGGGAATTACTGCAATATTATCAAGCTTGTAGAACAAAATGACCAGGGTTCATTCCACTAGAATAGAGAAAATTAAAATGAGATCCAAATTTCAAAGTAAATTAATTATCAAACTGCATATATGTCACAATATACAACCCTGAGATTCATTATCTTGCAGGCATTCACGGTATATACAAGCACAAGAGGGTCAATGAAAGACTGCTGACAAAGACAGGATGACAAAGAACCAGTGTGCAAAAGACACCAAACTGTGCAAATACAAAATGAAGAAAAAGAAATAATAAATAAATAAGCAAACAAACAAACAAGCAAGCAAGCTATAAATATCGAGAACAATGGAGAGTCCTTGAAAGTGAGCCCATAGGTTGTGGGCTCAGTAAAGAAGCTGAGTAAAGAAAGACCACAGTCTCAGCCCAGAGGATAAAGGAGAGACGATAAATTTTAACGTGCACAGGCCATGCTATCCCTGAGCCAAAAGTTGAAGTGGAAATTACAGTAACTTTTAAAATAGATGTGGGTCAGTTGAGAGTAGATGTGGGAAAAATAAAGAAGAAAGTGGATACTCTTTCAAAAAACCACCAGAAATGTGACAGGCAATGGATGAAGTGCTGGGAGATGGACTAATTCAGAATAGTAAGTGCCCACTGGGTAGCTTGCGGATGAATTGATACACGAGGCCTGTTTGCATGCTGCATGACTCTATGATTCTGGCCCAAGTAACCTCCTTCTGTTGTTGATCTAGCAAATGGCGCTACAGAAATGTTGACTCATCCTTTTCAGTGTTCTGACATATCTTGGAAAAATACACCCAGTTACAAAATAAATTGCCATTACAAACAAATATTAATGTGGCTGGTAAAATGACAGAATTGTATTCCCCAATTAAGTATTCTATTACAAGGCAAAATATGGATTTTAGTCAACAAAGTTCAAACACTATGGTTATGACTAGAAAGATTTGTTTGTTTTCAAATAGCAATTCATGTGGTAAAGTTTGCTACAGCAATGCATACAATACTGAACTCTGGGTTTCTCAAACTGCCAAACTATTGAACTTGGTAATGTGATAGCGGTGTACTGCAGAACATATTCTGGCATCTGATGTAACAGAGCGGTAGCACCAAGTTCTCCCTATTATCAGAAGTATGACTAGTGCGAGCCACAAAATTAGCCCTAATACGCATTAAAATTTGTTTAAAATTTTATTGTACTTTTTGATGCAGTTTAGCAACTTGCCCGGTAAAAACTGCAAGTCACGTTGGTTAACCAGCCTCCCCCACCCCTTAGGAGCCAGCTCGACAGGCTATGGATAGTTTTGTTTTCCGGATGAGTGGGTGGTTGGACAAACTGGTTTAAGAGTGCACCTGAGGAAGGTGAACTGGAGTTTGTGTCTGAGTGAGTTTTGGACTCACTTACCGCTGGCCCGTCTGCTGTAGTGTACTTGATGATGATCTGGAAGTTGCTGTGAGGTTTGATAGCAGCCGGCAACGTTATCACCAGCGACGAGCCGTAGTCGGTGAAGGGTTCGAGTCTGTGGCTGAGCGGCCAGCTGTTCTGAGCCGAGTTACACGAGCACTTGGCGCTGACCGAGCGGATGAGCAGCGACTGGTGCGAGTCGAGGACCAGGCTCCGGGTGGCGGGCTCCAGACTCACCAGGTCCAGCACCTCGACCGCGTCGATCTGCCGCCGTCCAAAGTTAATCTCCAGCTCCAGGTGCAAGTGCCGGATCTCAAAATGCTGGAAGTTGGAAGCGGATGCGATATCGACGGGGCAGTGGGGTCCCCGGGGCTGGGGCCAGCTTCTCTCCTCGCCCTTGCCCGAGCCGGTCATAACTTTGCGGCAACAACAAAAAGTTGGCCGCTCGAAGGCAGCAGCCATGGTCCAGGAGAGAACAACAAGGGAAGATACTGGGGGAGGGGAAGGTGGGGAGAACCACCCCCAGCGCCAGAAACAGGCCGGAACCCTGCAAAAATGGCGTCGGGACCTTCCCTACGTGAAATCCATGAGCTCCTGGAGTCCCGGAGACAAAAACCGGCGACGAAGACAGCAGATCCCACAGGCACAAGACGGAGCCCCGGCCCCGGTAAAACAGGAAGTAAAGGAGAGGCTGCAGCCGACAGGGCAACCGCCAGAGGGCATCGGGCGGGGAGCCGGCCAATAGGCATAGGGCACAGCTCAGGTGGCGAAGGAGCAATGGGGGCAAAGCCAGGAATCAGGGGAAGTGGTCTGTGCATGGCAAGCAATGGGGCAGAACCTATGGCCAGAGAGAGACGAGGCCAATGAGCAGGAGACAAGGAGGTCAATGGAGCAAGTTCAGCGACCAGGGCAATGCCACATCCAGAAACCAGAAGCATAGAAAGCCAAGGGGGTGCTATAGGATAGGGTCAATGACCAGGAGCACAAAGTCACTTGGATGCCAGTGACCAGGAACAGAGTGAAGCAAGGAAAGCAATAGGATAGTGTCAATAACTAGGAATAAAGAGACAAGACAAGCAGTGGGGCATAGACCAGTTGACAGAACTAGGCCTGGCTAATGTTGCGGCAGAGGGAGGGACAACACTCGGGTAAGACTTGTGTGGTGCCAAAGGAAAGTTGGCAGCAATGCTACAAGGATTGTGACAGGTGATCAGCAACAGGAAGGCATTGGGGCAAGGCTAATCATAAGATGGTAGAGGGAAGAGTGACTAGTGACATGTGTCAGATGGGAAACAGCAATGAAAAAATGGCAGACGAGTTGCAATGGGTCACAACCAGTACCAAGGTCAGTAATAAAGAGAGGGCAATAGGAGAATAATATGCCATATCAAACAATAGTACCTTGCTTTATTTGGAACTCAGCCTGTCAAATCTGTCAGAGGTTAGATTTGATGGTTGTTGTGTCTAGTTTTTCTCTCATGGTAAGATAAGTCAGTAAACGAGCTGATGACTTGCAAAAGTCGTTTCATGTTATTTCTTCTAAAGTAATAGATTAAATGCTCAAAATGGTAGCCTGTTTTTGGAAAGTATACTTTACAGAGAAGGTAGTTTTAGAATCAATGAAGCGCTGGAAACTGTCTTTAAATGTGATTAAATCTCATCTGTTGTGGGAATTTATTGTCTGACGAATATTGAGTAGTTCAGCTCATTAAAGAACAGTGGCCAGAGAAAGGAAGTAGATGCAACATTATAGTCTTTGTATTGATTCAGTGGAGAAAATAATGTTTCATTTAAGACTGTATATAAAACAAACAGGTCAGTAACAAATCCTGATGAAAGGTCTCAAACCAAAATGTTGACTCTCTATTCCTCTCCATAGCTGCTGCCTAAGCTATTGAGTCCTTCCAGCAATTTGTGCGAAATTCTGAAAGGCTGTTTCTTCTTAAAATATCATAACTAAGTCTGAGGCTGTCTTGACATACATACACTTATAACTTGCAGCAGTAATTAAGACCAAGAAATGTTAGTTGATTTTATTTTCATCAAACTTGATTTTATTTTCATCAAATTTTTATTTTCTCCTGACGAAGGGTTTCGGCCCGTAACATCGTCACTACCTCCTCCCATAGATGCTGCCTGGCCTGCTGAGTTCTGCCAGCATTTTGTGTTTTGTATTTATTTCCAGCATCTGCAGATTCAATCGTGTTGCCTCTATGGAGAGAGTCAGGAGCACCAAGTTTCTGGATGATCTCACCTGATCCCTCAGTGTCAACTCTGTGGTCAAGAAAGCCCAGCAGCGTCGCCACTGCCTGAGGAGATTGAGGCGAGTGGGCTTCCCCCCACCCCCATTTTAACCAATTTTTACAGGAGCACCATCAAGAATGTCCTGTCCAGCTACATCACCATCTGGTATGGGGATTGCGAGGCATCTGACTGCAAGAACCTGCAAAGGATTGTGAGGACTGCTGAGAGGATCATCGGAATCTCTTATTCACCCATTTATCAGGGCCCTTAGGATTATAAGTGATCCCTGAATCCATCCAGCAATCTCTTTGACCCCCTACCATCAGGCATGAGGTACTGTACCATTAAGACGAGAACTATTAGGATGGCAAACAGCTTCTTCCCCCTCGGCTGTAAGACGCCTGAACTTCCTGCCACCACCCTAGTCCTATCATGTATGAAGCGCCAGTAGCATTATGTAGCATTGTACTATTTACTTTATAATTTATATCATATAATGCACCTTATTATTTGTTAATCTATCTGTGGTAATATTACTTCATGTGTTATGAGTGAGTTGTTTGTACTATGTTGTGCATCTTGGTCTGGAGAACCCTTGTCTCGTTTGGTCATATACATGTGTACAGTTGAATGACAATAAACTCGAATTTTCTGAATTTAACCATTCCTGCATCGTGGGAACCAGGCGTCTATTTCACAGCTTTACTAACTTTCTTTCAAAGTCTTAGATGTAGATAGGGCCCACAGTAGTGTAAATGTACACAAAAACATAAGAAAATCAGAATAGAAGTAGTCCAGTTGGCGCTTCTAGCCTGTCTCAGCATTTCCAGGACCTTAATTGGCCTCAAGTCCTGTTTTGTGACAGTTCCTCATAACCTTTAATTTCTTGATCTTTCAAATATGTACTTAACTCTGTTTTAAATACATCTAATGATCTGGCTGCCTTACCCTCAAGAGTAGAGAATTCCAGAGATTCACTACTGTCTGAGAGAAGACATTTCTACACAGTTTTAAATGACCAGCCCCTTATTTTGGAGTATGTACTCTTGCTTGACTTCCTCACCGGTAAGAACATTTCATATATCTACCCTCACCCTTAATTCTTCAAAACTTCATGGATGACAAACAAACTGTCCAGGCCTCTCTTGATAGGACAATCCTCTTATCCCAGGAATTAGCCTTATGAATCTCTTGTGGATTACATCCTGTGCTACTATGTCCTTCTTGAGTAAGGAGATCAAAACTGTGTCCAGTAAGGTTCTTCGTTATCTGAAATGTGTTCCATTGGTTAGATAATCTGATCATTTCATATTTTACCTTAATAGTTGAAGCCTAAGGAAGTGAGATAATTTAAATTATTAAATCAAAAGCTTATGAAGTGTAATTTGGTTAAATGAAAAACAGAATAACTGTACATACTGAAAATACAAAATATAAACAAAATTCTAGAAAAAGGCAACAGGCTAGGCTGGAATAGGTAGTTCAAAAAATGTTATTTTTTTAAACAAAATGAAGCCAACTAAAAGACTAGAAACATTTCTGACAAACGTATCAAACAAATCATTAAAACTATAACTCTGCTTTCTTCTCTGCAGCCCTACAATTCCCATTTGCTGATCCTACGCTGGGTTTAACCTGAGACCAGACTCTGGATTATTTTCTTGAACAGGCTACAGGAATCTACAGTGCATGAACAATAAGGACAAATCTGTTTTGTTCCATTTAGCTTGTAAAAATTAAGCCATGCTCTCAGAATTCAGTAAAATGTTATTCCCCTACAATTGGACAGGAATGTACATATAAATTGTATTAGAATTTACATTTTTGAGAAGAAATTAATACAAACAAAAATCTTGGTTTAAAATATCATTTTACAATGGTCACAATGATAATGCCAGCATTATTGCAAAAGTAATTGGACTATATTTCTGAATTTCTGAAACCAATTCAACAACAACTGAATTAATGGATTTATCTAAATGGGCAAGAGCCATGATATATCCTATGCCTAATACTCATACAAATGCAGCTTCGGGCTGTTTACATGGTTCTAGCAGGAAGTTGAAACAGCAAACCAATCATTACAAAACATTAGAAAGCTAAAAGAAACAAGGAAGAGAAAGAGCACAGTAACAGTGTACATGTGTTTGTGTGTGGGCGTTGAACCATATTTAAAGGGTGCTGAAGATCCAAGACACTTCCAATGCATTAATGCTGCTCTGGTCTAGAAAATAGGAAGTTCAAGCCATCAGTGGATTACAACATTTTGTTAGCGAAGGTTGTTAAATTAAAAATTCTGACACTTCGTGACTGCTGCATGTTCTATTTTCTCTTTATCGAAAGGCATCTTCAAGTTTGCATAAAAAAGCAGTTAATGAAGTAAGTGATACACTGTGGAGACAGGCCCTTTGGCCTAGTGTCATCACTAACCAAGATACCCTTCTATGTTTTTCCCATTTGTATGGCCCATATCCCTCAATAAATTTAAATTGATTGTCTTTTATGTATTTATTAATGTATATAGGATTTTTCCTGGGTGAGATTGCCACTCAAATAATACCACAGACAATGAATCATTGAATATATCTTACCTGGTTGAAGTTTTGGAGGAATACCTGTGTGTTAATTGATATTCCTACGTTATTGGTTTATTATTATTGTGATAGCAGAGATTCATAAATTCACATGGTAGTCACCAAGTGAAGGATGTAGCCCAGAATTAAATTGGCATCCATTAAGACACTGCATGCTGCATCAACTTCTTCATGGGATCCTAAAAGCAGGGAATGGTTCCACCCTAAAGCATGTCAGTACTTGACCAAAACAACATAGATGCCTATCTCAGTTTAGATTGTTGTAAATATAAGTGACATGCCTTGTTTAACCTACAATTGACAATGTCCAGATTGTACCAGCAAGATTCTGTTAAACCATGTTTTTTTTCCCTCTGCTGAATTGACCTTTCCAATTAGTCATCCATGAGTGAAGATCTATATACTGCCCTTATTACTTTACGGTTTTAACTTTCAGGCCAATTCTTTCAAGCTTCACTTTTAGACTTGACCTGTGACAGTACCAAAATAAAATGGTAAATTGGTTACTATTGTCACATGTATTGAGGTACTCTGGAAAAGCTTTGAGAAACAAAAGATACTGCAGATGCTGGAAATGTTAAGCAACACACAAAATGCTGGAGAAAGTCAGGCAGCATCGATGGAGGGAAATAAGCAGTCATTGTTTTCGGCTGAGATATTTTACATGCCATCAATACAGATCATTTCATTACAACAGTATGTTGAGTTCACAAATGAAAACAGTATCAGAATGCAGAATAAGTTAGTTACAGGGAAGGTGCAATGGAGATAGACAATGGAGGTACAAGGCCAAAAATGAGGTAGATTGTGAGGTTAAGTGTACATTTTATCGTAGTTGGGGGCCATTCAATAGTATATAGTGGATACAAACTGTCCTTGAGCCTGGTGGTATGTGATTTCAGAGTATTGTATCTTTCCAATGGGCCGGGTTGGGGGTGGGGGGAGGGAGAAGAGAGAAGGTTCAGGATGAGAGGCATCTTTAATTATGCTGGCTGCTTTAGCGAGGCAGTGATAAGTGTAGACAGAGTTCACAGACAGGAGGCTTGTTTCTGTGATGTGCTGAGCAGCATCCACAACTATCTGCAGTTGCAGTCAGCAATACCAAAATCAGAAATATTGCAATGTAAGATTACATTTAACAAATACATCACACATAAAATGCTGGAGGAACTCAGCAGATCAAGCAGCACCTAAGGAAAAAGAGTAAACAGTCAAGGTTTTGGGCTGAGACCTTTCTCCAGGACTGAGGAGGAAGGGGAAAGATGCCAGAATAAAAAGGTGGTGGGGGTGAAGAGGCTAATTGGAAGGTGATAGGTGAAGCCAGAAGGGTGGGAAAGGTTAAGGGCTGTAGAAATTTGAATCTGAAAGGAGAGGAGAGTTGACCATAGGAGAAGGGGAAGGAGGGAACCAAAAGGGAAGTAACATGCAGATGAGTAGAAGTGAAAGATCAGAGTGGGGGAGGGAATTTCTTCACTGGAAGGAAACATCGATTATCACGTCATCGGGTTGGAGGGTACTCAGACTGAATGTAAAGTGTTGCTTCTCCACCCTGATGGTGGCCTCATCTTGACACAAGAGGAGGCCATGGATCAACATTTCAGAACAGGAATAGGAAATCAGAATTAAAATGATTGGCGACCGGGAAGTTCCACTTGTGACGGGAAAAATATGCTGCAAGGTTCGCACTTTCAGGTCATTTCCAAACTATTCAATGCTGTTGGAAGTGTGGGAACATAAATACGAACTGGAATATCTGGAACAAGAGAAAATCTGCAGGTGCCGGAAATCTGAGCAACACACACAAAACGATGGAGGAACTCAGCAGGCCAGACAGCACCTATGGAAAAAAGTACAGTTAACGTTTCAGGCTGAATCATCGACTACTTTTTTCCATAGCTGCTGCCTGACCTGCTGAGTTCCTCTGGCATTTTGTGTGGAATATCTGGAGAACTTTTAAACAAAATATCCCTCAGATTCTTTATGTTCTTATGAATAAGCAGATAAGCCTGTACAATTTGTAGAATATAATGCTTCCTTGGAGAAAAAAAACATGCATAGAGCAGGTCTAGCAGAAGTTTAATTTTCCGTTTTAGAAAGTGGTGCAGAGCATAATCATTTTCTGGATGGATGAAATCTTGACTATTTAGTTAGTCATTTCCTTACTTCATCATTTCAAAGGTTAATTTGCCTGACAAGAAAATAATAGTACTTTTCTTTAGAAGGATTAACAGAAGAAATAGGGAAGGAGATGTCATAAAACCTCAAGTCCACCATATCATTCAATAAGATCATTTCCCTTCTGGTCATTAGCGTCAGCTCAAACTTATCAGCCTGATCCAAATAATCCCTGATTTCAATGCTGTTGTCACTCAAAAAAAAAGAGTATCTACAGGAAGCTGAGGTTTAAGGTTCTGATCTCATCTAAATGTTCATTTTATTATCCTAAGCTCCTCATCCTCCCCTGAATGGAATCTATTTTCTGACCTTCTGAGGCAAGATCCTCTCTTTATTGTTGAAATTTCTCTTCCTTCCAACCATTTAATTTAAAGATTTGGCTACAATTCATGTTTGCCATGACATTGATCCCAACCTTGTTCAAGTGAAGCCCATCTCAGTGGAAACACTCCCTCTTTTCCCTCTGGATCCAGCCTATCTGATCTTCAGCCAGTTTGCAATGGATTAAATGGTAATCAAGGGGTTTATCATTCTGCTTGTTAATTCAACCCAAGCCCTTAAGCAGGATCATTTTCTTCATTGCATACTGTGAGTTCCTACAACTAGACCTGCTTCTCCCAGCCCCTCTCATTCTTATCTCACCAGCTGTAAGCAGATGACCTGCAGCCTGCCCCGAGTAGAACATACTCTGGCTTATACTTACTGTTACAGAGAACAGTATCCTCTTCACTATATTTTCCCTCCACATCACTGTTTACTTTTTTATGTCCCTGGATGGTTTGTGCCACAGTGCCTTGGTCAGATGTCTTATTCTTCCCATAGCATGCTTTCAATTCAGGTAACATGTAACTGTTGTGATGCCCTCTTCTGCTTTGATTTTTCCAAAAATATTGCCGTATTTCAATGTCTCCCCCCAGTGAAACAATCAAAAGCTCATGTGACCTGATGTCAAAGAGGGCTATGATTCTTTTCTCCCATTATATTCTCAGCCCATTCAACAAGAACCAAATCCCCACGTTGCTAATTATCTCATTTGAAAATGTGCCTGGAAATGAGTTTTCCTCAATTCTGTGCAACATTGACAATGACTGCCCTCTATTAACAAGATGAATATTTTGGCAACTTTTCATGTTTCCAACAGATTCTGCATATCCTGCAATTTATGAGATGTTGACAGACATAACAGGTTTTATAGTTGTACATTCAACTAGTGGCATATCTAATGACAAAACCTTGTAGCAGCAGAATCACCTTTACAAAGGCAAACTAGCTACCCAGCTGTTGCTTTGCTGTTTGCAAAGTTTTATTAATCAACACTTATCATTCATGCAAGATATTGCCATTCATAGAATTAAAAATATTTCATGAAGATTTTCAATTACAGTGGATTCCACTTAATTGGGACCAGTACAATTTTCCCAGTTAAGCAGCTTCCTCAATTAGCTAAAGTTCAATAGAAATGGTTAAAAGAGTATAAAAAAGATGAACTGTTTTACTGAGTAACAAATATATATTAAAGTTAAATACAGAACAAATTGGAACACTATTAATCCCAGTACAGTACTATAAAACTGTATAATAGTTCCTAATAGTTAACAACAGTGAAATTCATCCAGTGTATGTTACCATGTATGGCATTCCCCTGCAGTGGGTGGGGGGGGGGGGGTAGCACCTCTGGTGAAGGGACTTGTGTCCATTCTGGGGCAGCTCACTCACCTTTGGTCCCCAGCGGACACTCGGCTCTCAGCTGTGGCTCCAAGTAGCTGTTTGCATGCCACAGCAGCCACATCATGGTACATCACTTCAACAGGTGGGCTAAACCGTTACACAGTGGGCCCCATATTCCAGTGAAATAGGGGCATGCCTGTCCTGGCATTGAAGTCAGCTCCAGCGGATTGGGAGGATGAAATCATAAATGAGATTCAATGGCCAAGAAGGTGCTTCTGCAATGCTTCGTGGAGAACAAAGAGCATGGTATGGCACGGAAAAAAGTCATGGTTATCCACTGCAACCGAGGAATACTCCAGTTTGTGGCAACTACTCATAGCAGCAGACCCAGATTTCCATGGTCAAGAGTGGAACAGCCCCAGTGCAATGGTTTTTCCACTTTAAAAAGTCTCCCACACAAGTTTCACTGTCATTGTCAGTTACAATGAACAGACAATATAATTCTCTTAATTGAGTGGAAGTGAACAAAATTAGTGCAAATACTTAGTGGAGATAATGGACTGCTTTCATACAATGTATTTGATGATTGCAGCTTCCAAATCTTCATTGTCATTGTAACAGTCAAGATTATTGTCGATATTTTCACAGTCTTCATAGTCCTTAACTTGTTGAAGTAGTGAAATAGTTTCATTTTCACCATTGGCCATTACTGACATCTTCAAGCCTGAATGCTTGAAACCGCAGTGAGCAAAATAATTCCAAATTTTCTTACTGCTTATTTCTCACCAGCTATCTGTGACAAAAATCATTATTTTTCAATACAAACACACTTAGCGGACACTATTTAAAAACTGTTCATGCTAAGCACAGTGTGTGTCTAACAGCCACACGAGTTCACATGACTGACTCTAGTTAGAAATTGTTTGGCAACTGTCTCTATCCCAATTAAGGCACATAGTTTTCCAAATAAATGGGAATCCCAACAATTTTCTCGATTAGTTTTTGTTCTTTAAGAGTTGTCCCAAATAAGTAGCGGCCCCAATTAATTGATAGACCAATTAACTGGAATCCACTCTATATTAACAAGCATAATAAAACAATAAAAACAATAATATATGGCTTCTGATATGTAACAATACTTCTACTATTAATTAGTTTAATTAATAGCCAAAGGCCAATGTTAAGCAAGCACTTTAAGTGTTGAGTGCCACAATCAGCAAACAAGAAACAGCTTACCTCAACGCCTTTCATATCATTGCTGGGGACTTCAATTAGGCATGTTTGAAAAAAATCTGCCTAACTAGCATGCCTTGCAGCACAAGGTGTCCGAACACACTCAACTACTGTTGTACTACAATTAGGAATGCCTTTCGTTTGATCCCTAGATATCATTTTGGGAACTCTGACCATATGGTTGTACTCCTCCTACCTGCATACAGAGACTAAAGACCAAGACTCCAGTGATAAGGACAACAAAAACAGTTGTGGGAGGCAGAGGAATGGCTATGGGATTGCTGCGAATCAATGGACTGGGACGTGTTCAAGAACCCATCAGAGGATCTAAACAAATAAAGCATGTTTGTCATGGAGTTTAAAGAAACAGTCGTAAATGAGTGTGTACCCACAAAAACATTCAATCTTCCCTGGATGAACCCTGAGATTCACAATCTGCTGAGGGCCAGATCAGTGGTGTTCAGGTCTGGTAACTGATTAAAATATGAGAGGTCTAGGTCGACCTCCAGTAAACCATCTCACATGCCAAGTGGCAATTCCAAACCAAACTTGGATCACTGAAGGATGCTCAACAGCATTTGCGGGGCTTGAATGCTATCACCTTCTACAATGTGAAACCAAACAATATACAGTAGCTGACAACAAGATTTTGCTCCCAGATAAATGCAATGCCTTGTACGTTCTTTGACCATCAAAACATGATGACACCTTCAAACTTCCCACAGTCCCTGAAGACCCTATGACTTCAGTCTCTGAGGATGACATGAGAGCATCTTTCAGGAAGATGAACCCATGGAAAGCATCCAGCCCAGATGGTGCACCTGGCTGTACTAAAGACCTGTGCTGATCTATTTGTTGGAGTGTTCACTGATACCTTTAATCTTTTGCTTTGGCAGGCTGAAGTACCCACTTATTTCAAGCAGCCTTCAATTATACCAGTACCTGAGAGTGTGGTAACCTGCCTCGATGACAGTAATCCAGTAGCACTTACATCCACCATGATGAAGTGCTTTGAGTGGTTGGTGATGAAACACACTAACTCCTGCCTGAGAAGCAACTTGGATTCACTGTATCTTGCCTACTGTCACAAGTCAAAGGCAGACTGCATTTCAGCGGCTCTCCACTCAACCTTTGGAACAAACTTAAGACTGTGAGTCTAAGCATAGCTCCAATGTCATATTTAAATTTATTGATGACGCCACCATTGTCGGCTGAATCAAAGGTGGTAACAAATCAGCATATGGGGGGAGACTGAAAATCTGGCTGAGTGATGCCACAACAATAATCCCTCACTCAATGTCAGCAAAATCAAGGAGCTGATTATTGACTACAGGAGAGGAAACTGAAGATCCTTGAGCTGGTCTTCACTGGGGAATTAGAGGTGGAGATGGTTAACAACTTTAAATTCCTCGATGTTATCATCTCATAAGATCCGTCCTGGGCCCAGCACATAGGTGCCATTATGAAGAAAACAGGGCAGCACCTCTACTTGCTTAATAGTTTACGAAGATTTGGCCTGTCATCCAAAACTTTGACAAACATCTACAGATGTGCATCATGTCCTGGTATGGAAACACCATAGTCCTTGAACAGAAAAGCCTACAAAAGTAGTGGATATATCCCAGTCCATCACAGGTAAAGCCCTCCCTTCCGTTGAGCACATCTACATAGAGTGCTGTTGCAGGAAAGCAGCATCCATCAAGAAAATGCTCTTTTTCCACTTCTGCCATCAGGAAGAAGATACAGGAACCTCAAGACCCATACTACCAGGTTCAGAAACATTTATTACCCCTCAACCATCAGGCTCTTGAACCAGAGGGGATAACTTCACTCACCCTAACACTGGACTGAATACAACCTATGGATGCACTTTCAAGGACTCCATCTCATGTTCTCAGTATTTATAGTTTATTTAAAAATTTGTTTTGTATTTGCAGTTTATTGTCATGCACATTGGTTGTTTATTCATCTTATGTGCAGTCTTTCATCGATTCTATTGTTTCGTTATATTTACTGTGAATACCCGCAAGAATATTAATCTCAGGGTTCTATATAGGAACATATATATTCTTTAATTTACTTTGAACTTCAAACCTGCTACAAATGAAAATATGTTTGAACATGATTTCAAGAAGCAGTGACAATTACTTCTCACATTTTTATTATAACACATCTAATGGGCAGAATTAGGCCACACAGCCCATCAAGACTGGTCCACCATTTCATAATGAATAATTTATTATTGCTTTCAACCTTCTCCCTGTAACCTTTGATACTGTGAATAATCAAGAAACTATCAAGTTCCACTTTAAATATATCTAATGACTTGTTCTCTACAATGGCAATGAATTCCACAGATTCACCACTCTCTGGCTGAAGAAATCACTTCTATCTCTGTTCCAACTGGATGTTTTCCTATTCAGAGGCTATGCCCTCTGGTCCTCTCCACATCCACTCTATCCAGACCTTTCAATATTTGACAAATTTTGATGAGATGCTTCCCTCATTCTTCTGAACTCCAGCAAGTACAAACCCAGAGCCATCAAACACTCCTGATACATTAATTCTTTCATTTCTGGAATCATTCCTTTTCTTGGATAAGGGGCCCAAAATTGCTCAGTATATTCCAAGTGTAGTCTGACCAGTGCCTTATAAAGCCTCAACGACACATCCTTGCTCTTCTATTCTAATTCTCCCTAAACAAATGCAAAAATTGCATTTGCCTTATCATCGGGTCAACCTGCAAGTTAACCTTTAAAGAATCCTGCACAAGAGCTCCCAAGTCCCCTTACACCTCTGATTATTGAATCTTCTCCCCATTTAAAAAATGGTCTAAGCCTTTATTCCTTCTACCAAAGTGCATGAGCATACACTTCCCTACACTATACTCCATCTTCCAATTCTTGGTCCATTCTCCCAATCTGTCCAAGCCCTTCTGCAGACCCCCTGCTTCCTCAACACCATCTGCCCCCCATCTATTTTTGTATCATGTACAGGCTTGGTGACAAAACCATCAATTCCATCTTCTAAATCAATGACACTAAGTAAAAAAAAATAGTACCAATACCAATCGCTGTGGAACACCATTAGTTACTAGCAGCCAACCAGAACAGGCTAGCTTTTTCCCTCACTCTTTGCTTCCTGTCAGTCAGCTAATCTTCTATGCACGTTAGTATCTTTCCTGTAATATCATGGACTCCTATCTGAAGCAGTCTCATGTGCACTATCTTCTCAAAGGTCTTCTGAAGATCCAAGTAAACAACATCCACTGACTCTCCTTTGTCTTTCATATGTTATTTCCTCAAAGAATTCCAACAGATTTGTCGGACAAGTTTCTCCCTTAAGGAAACCATGCTGACTTCGGCCTACTTTATCATGTGCCTCCAGGTACCCTGAAATTTCATCCTGAATAATAGACACCAGCATCTTCCCAACCACTGAAGTCAGGCTAATTGGCCTATAAATTTCCTCTCTTCTGCCTCCCTCCCTACTTAAACAGAGTGACATATGCAATTTTCCAGTCCTCCAGAACCAATCCAGAATCTCATGATTCTTGAAGCATCGCTACAAATGCCTCCACAATCTCTTCAGCTACCTCTTTCAGAACTCTGGGATGTCATCCATCTGGTCTAGTTAACTTACCTACTTCCAGGTCTTTTATAGCTTCTCAAGCGTCTTCTCCTTGGTAATAGCAACTCCAGCATTATTTTCCAGGAGTTCAATATCCACTCTTGCCTCTCTTTTACTTTTTAATATTTGGGAAAAAATCTTTTGGTATCATCTTTTATATGGTCTATATTTTCTTCATATTTCCAAACCTGTAACTTCCCACTCTATGCCCTCTCTTTTGCTTTTTATGCTGTCTTTGACTTCCCTTGTCAGCCATGGTGGCCTCATCTTTCCTTTTGAATTTTCTTGGGATATATCTATCCTGCGCTTTCCAAACTGCTCCCAGAAACTCTATTGCTGTTCTGCCATCATTCCCGCTAGTGTCCCCTTCCAATCAACTTTGGCCCTTATTATATGCCTTTTCCATCTCCCTTAGTAATTTATATCCCATGTCCTGGCCACCATTCGGGGCCCTGTATACAATTCCCATCAGGATCCTTTACCCTTGCAGTTTCTTAACTCTACCCACAAGGATTTGCTATCTTTAATCCTAGGTCACCTCTTTCTAAGGATTTGATTTCATTTTTACCAACAGAGCCACCCAACTGACCTCTGCCTACCTGCCTGACCTTTCATTACATTGTATCCTTGAATGTTCTTTCAGGCATGACTCAGTGATGCCCACATCATACCTGCCAATCTCTAACTGCTCTACAAAGTCATCTTCCTTATTCCATAAACTGTGTGCATTCAAATACAACACCTTCAAGTCCTGTATTCATCACACTTTTGATTTTTTCCTCCCATGTTACACTTCAACTTATCCCACTGACTGCAAATTTTGCCCTATCATCTGTATGTCCTTCCTCACAGTCTCACTAACACAATGCATTGTATACCAAATGCCCCATCTTCACTCCGGTTCCCACCTCCTGCCAAATTCACTTAAACCCTCCACAACAGCTCTAGTGAATCTGCCTGCAGGGATATTGGTTCCCCTTGGGTTCAGGTGTAACTCATCTTTTTCTGTACTGATCAAACCTTCCCCAGAAGAGATCTCAGTGATCTAGAAATCCGAAACCTTGCCCCATACACCACTCCCTTGGCCACTCATTAATCTATACTATCATGCTATTCCTGCCCTGATTAGCACATGGTATCCAGTCTTAATATGGGTTCAAAGTCTTACTGAATAAATTTATTGAAGCAGATTAAAAAAAAACCTAGATATTAGGTAGAAAATAATTTATTTATATTCTTAAAGATTTAACAAGGCAGGTTTGCTTAGTTTGCAAAATCATGCTAAGGCTCTAAAAAGTACAAGGTGACAAATACATGCAACATTGTCTGGACAAATGTAACAAGCTTCTGTGGCAACAGGAGTGACCACTTTCATGTGGACTTCAGTAAATAACTTTTACCAACAGTACATAATTTCCAACAGTGCAAATCATACAGTAAAATGCAAGTTGATCCTGAGATATATTTTTCACTCAATAACAAAGAACCCAGACAAACTAGTGTCATTCTAAAATCAGAATTCTATTAAATATTCCATTCTATACTGATGCCCAAGCAACACTCAATGCTGTCTGGATAAAACAGTCATATATTTTAATATATTGATTTATGAATAGAAGCATTCTTTATTCTATATAAATATAGCTTGACATCGACAACTGTCTCACAGTTAAATAGCAGACTGATACAGTGCAAAACTGTACAGGATAGAATACAAAAGAAAGCACAATATTAATAGTGCAAAAATAGAATACAAAGTAAAGTACAGCATGTATGTTTTTCAAATATTCTATGTACAGATTTATAGATCTGTAATGTGTAAAGCTTAACTTTAGGCATATGGAGCTATCAATATCAGAGGCTCTCTGAACCTTAAGAGTGCATTTCAAGTTAAGATAATTAACTCAGTTTATTATTATGAAAATAATGAAAAAAAAAACGTTTGACAGAGCAGCTGGAACCACTCTGAAGGTCCATGGTGCAAGGTGCTATAAAACTGAGGTTGTGTTGTCCCTGGATAGAGAATTGGAGGCAACATGCCACAGTTACCAAGTCCATGATTCTGCAGAAAATCCCATCGATTTTATTAGCCCTTTACAGCAACTTTATTTTCAGCAGCAGCAAACATTGCACCAAATCTTGAGTTCTCACTGGATAAAAGAACAGACGGCTTATCAAATTCCATAACCTGAAAGAATAAATATTACTTCATTAAACCAAGCCACAGCATTAAAAGATATACGGTAAAAATACATAAATGTAGAAGCATGCCATTTATTATTTAACTCTCCCAAATTTAAAAACTATACAGTAAATTGAACCGATATTCATGATTGGAAAATACATCCACTCTAATTAAAGAAAAATGTTAAGTACAATTGTTCCGCACTTGTTCAGTATTGATCAACTCAACAGCGTTTCCGTATTTCCCCAAATGTTTACTTAAGCACACAGTTAAAACAACTGGCTTTCCAGATCCTCTCTTATTTAAATGTCAGCTGTGGCTTAGTCAATAGAACTTGTGCTTCAATCAGAACATTATGGCTCCAAGTTTCATGAATAAAAAAATCTAGGCTGATATTCCACTCAGTCGATGCAGTTTCAGAGAAACACATTCAGCTCAGGCATTTAAACTGTGCTTTTTCTACTCTTTAGATGGATACAAGTTCTGATGAGATGATTTAGAGAAGGATTATCTGATCACTTTCACATTATTTCTGGCTGTGTGGAAACAAGCTGCTGGATTGCCTATAATAGTGAATCATTTCAAGGATGTTCGTAAGTTTTTGCCTATAAATTGTTTTGGGACACTCTGAAGTTTAAAAAGGCTCCAAATAAATACAATTCTTCCTAATAAATGGCAGGTATTTCTATTACCTGGCCCTGACTTAGCACCATGACACGATCACAGCTGAGTACTGCATTCAAACGATGTGCAATGGTCAACATTGTACAGTCAGCAAATGATTCCCGGATTGTCTCCTGCACCAAAGAATCTGTTTCTGTATCCATGGCAGCTGTAGCTTCATCCAATACCAAAATCTGTAAAATTAATCAGAAATTTACACACAGACTAAAACACTTCAAGACAACTGTCCATCTGGTGGGACACTGAAGTTGCAAATCAAGAATTTTCTTGTCACACCCATCTTGAATGAAGTGCAAATAGGTCCAGAATCAAGTGGTCACATTCAAACTTTAATGGAGCCAGGTGAGCAGGGTAATGCTTATTGCCTTTTGACAGTGCTGTTGATAATACCTTCCATCAAACAATTGATGATTGAGTGTTGACTGATAATTTGTTGTGTTGATTTGACCTGTGTTTACCAGGACATGAGATACACAAGTGATGTTCTACGTTATTGGGTACATCCCAGAATTTGTAACTGCTTGGCTTGGAATGTGGCTCATTCTGGAGCACAAGTTTTCTAAAGTCAAGTAATTCATTTAAGATACTATCCAGTTTCTCAACCTTTTCTGTATCCAGTACAACCGGGCAATTCCTGATATCCAGTGATATCCCTGGAAAAAGGCCCTATGGCTCACTAAGTCTGTCTGACCATCAACCACATGGGAAATGACAACATTCTCAGTTTTCTGTCTGTCCCTCCAAGTTGAAGTTTAATTATCATTCACCCATACATCAATATAGTTAAAAGAAACAGTGTTCCTCTGGGCCCAAGATGCAAAACACATTACCAACAGCAGTGTACATTGCACAAAAACCACTTATGATTACAATTTTGGAAAAACGTGCAGTCACAAGGAAATAAAATAAATAATATAGCCCAAGTCCCCTGAGTGGCAAGACGGTAGATTGTCCTGGTCTAGCTTATTCTTCCACCAAGCAAACACTGGAGGGCAGCACTTATGGGAGGGGCCAAGCTCCAAACCCAAGTACAGACTCTAGCACGCTTTGCAGGGTCTCTCCGACAATGCCTTGGCCCTCTTCTCCCCTGGGTGGCTGCAACAGGTGACTCTGCAGACTTGACCTAGTCCCTGCCACAACTAAGGCAATGCAATTCTCCCGCTGTTGGTCTCACCAATGAACCACTGCTGCACTTGCAGTATTCTACATTATCAAAGTGGAACAGGGCCTTGTAATCACAAGGAAGACGTGCAAGACAATCTCACACACACCCTTTGTAGGATTGTGCACTATCTCAACATAACAGTATGCAACCATTCCAAGCAACAACACAACAACAGTATGCTGTAAGTCCAGCTCTATCACTATTGAGCAAATTGCTGATGAGATGGTCCTGCAGTACTCAATGTTCTTAGTATCCAGTAATAACACGCAAGAGGCATAAAAGAGACACACAAGACAAACAAATGCACCTTTGATTGGACCCAGAATGACCGCTGCCTCTGAGTGTGTTGCCATCTTAGCAGATGTACGCAAGTTACCCTCATCAATCTATCCACCAAATTGCCAAATGGCAACAACCTTGGCCTCAGCTGTTCAGGGGTATTCTGTTTGCCTATCCATCCCTGTCTCATCTCTCTGCTGTTCAAAACTACTGATGAAGTTTCAACCTGAAGTGTTAACCATGCTTCTCTGAACACAAATGTTTCCAAACTCACTGGGTGCTTCCAGCATATTTATCTTTTTATTTCAGATTTCAACCATCAGCAACTTGGAAAAAAAATTTCATTACCATAGTGTGAAATGGAGCTCTCCCCAAAAAGACTGACAGTGATTTTGATGAATGGCATTACCAACAGTTGCAAACAGTTGCAGTTGCAAACACATTGATTTTAAGCCACAGCCTGAATGGGATGTTTCTTTGAGTAAGACCAACTTCTTTATCAGTTTGTAGGACAGCTAAGTGGCAAAATGTCAAATGTCTATGAATGTGATTTGTCAAGTTTTGGTACCTCTCAAGGTGATCCCCTCAAAAGAAGGCAGCATCCAGCATTAAGGACTCTCAACATCCAGGACATACTCTTTTCTCATTACTACCATCATGGAGAAGGTACATTTAGGAACAGCTTCTACCCCTCTTACAATAGATTTCTGAATGGTTCATGAACACTACCTCACTATTTCTCTTTTCCACTATTTATTTATTATAACACAGTAAATTTTATGTATTGCACCATGTTGCTGCCACAGAACAACAAATTTCATGGCATATGTCAGTGATACTACACCTGATTCTGATTAGTACCACTAAATGTAGGAATAACACACATAAAATGCTGTAGGAACTCAGCAAGCCAGGCAGCATCTATGGAAGAGTACAGTTGACACTATGGACTGAGACCCCTTCAGTAGGACTGGTCTACTGTACTCTTTTCTGCGTGTTGCTTAGATTTCTAGCATCTGCAGATTTTCTCAATAGACAATAGGTGTAGAAGTAGACCATTCAGCCCCTTGAGTCTGTACCGCCATTCTGAGATCATGGCTGATCATTCATTATCAATACCCAGTCCCTGCCTTGTCCCCATATCCCTTGATTCCCCTATCCATCAGATATCTATCTAGCTCCTTCTTGAAAGCATCCAGAGAATTGGCCTCCACCGTCTTCCGAGGCAGTGCATTCCACACCTCCACAACTCTCTGGGAGAAGAAGTTTTTCCTCAATTCTGTTTTAAATAACTGACCTCTTATTCTCAATCCATGCCCTCTGGTACTGGACTCTCCCAACATCTGGAACATATTTCCTGCCTCAATCCTATCAAATCCTTTAATTATCTTAAACGTTTCAATCAGATCCCCTCTCAATCTCCTCAATTCCAGTGTGTACAAGCCCAATCTCTCTGCGTAAGACAGTCCTGCCATCCCAGGAATCAACCTAGTGAATCTACACTGCACTTCCTCAATTGCCAGAATGTCCTTCCTTAAACCTGGAGACCAAAACTGTACACAATATTCCAGGTGTGGTCTCACCAGGGCCCTGTACAAATGCAAAAGGACATCCTTGCTCTTGTACTCAATTCCCCTTGTAATAAAGGCCAACATTCCATTTGCTCCTTCACTGCCTGTTGCACTTGCTCATTCACCTTCATTGACTGATGAACTAGGACTCCAAGGTCTCTTTGCATTTCTCCCTTACCTAACTCTACACCGTTCAGACAATACTTTGTCCTCTTGTTCCTGCTTCCAAAGTGGATACCTTCACATTTATTCACATTGAATGACATCTGCCAAGTATCTGCCCACTCACCCAGCCTATCCAAGTCTCTCTGTATTCTCCTAACGTCCTCTTCGCATGTCACACTGCCTCCCAGTTTAGTATCGTCAGCAAACTTGCTGATATAGTTTTCAATGCCCTCATCTAAATCGTTGACATAAATCGTAAAGAGCTGTGGTCCCAATACAGAGCCCTGTGGTACCCCACTAGTCACCTCCAGCCAGTCCGAGAAACACCCATTCACTGCTACCCTTTGCTTTCTATCTGCCAACCAGTTTTCTATCCATGTTGAAACCCTGCCCCCAATGCCATGAGCTCTGATTTTACTCACCAATCTCCTATGTGGCACCTTATCGAATGCCTTCTGAAAATCTAGGTACACTACATCCACTAGCTTACCCTCGTCTAACATCCTTGTTACACCCTCAAAAAACACCAACAGATTAGTCAAGCATGATTTGCCCTTGGTAAATCCATGCTGGCTCGGCCTAATCCTATTACTGCCATCAAGATATGATGGCATTTGAAATATAGGAATAAGTTGGGCTATTACAAAAAATATTATTGAAATTGTATATGTATACCGAGTTTTCAAAAAAAAATATCAGATGTCATGGGTCCACTTTAAATTACGGGTCGAAACACTAATGATAAAATTGAACACAAGCATGTTTTTTTCTGAATCTTTTCATGCAGACATAATGAAATCAAAATTCTACCTCATATATACATGAACAGAAACCTCTGAAATACAATGGAATTAATTCCCTGTTTAAAACAGCAAACAAAAATGAACTCTAATATTCAATTCCAAGCAACATTTACACAGATCTTTCTTGAGGCTGCCAATCAGTCACCCATTGATCACCCCAGTGAAAGAAATCCCTTATTGTAGCTTTTATTCCCTCAGTTGTGATTGGTGTGGAATTCTTCAGTGAGGGTGGCAATAAGCTCTATTGCAACATAATTAAGATAAAAGTTACCTTGTATTTGTAGTGCAAGTAAAGCTGAAACCCCAAAACCAAAAACCCCAAATCACTCAGATTTTATGGAAAGGAGGGCAAACATGCTCGAATCTACACTGGGGGGTTGGCACTGAAGAGTCAGCAGTCTTGAATTTCTGGGCATTAACATACCGGATGACTTGTCCTGGGTCCAGAACATATATCCAATCATAAGGAAAGCAAGCCAGCATCTTCACTTTAGTAGGAGGTTCTGATTGTTCAACGAACTTCTACATATTTACTATAGAAAGTATTCATATTGTGTCATGGTCTGATACGGCAGTTCAAGCTGTGGACTCTGACAACACATCACGGGCATGTCCCTCCCTACCATCAGTAGCATCTACAAGTGGTGCTGCCTCAAGAAAACACCATGCATCAAAAATTCCTATCATCCAGGCCATACCATCTTTTCACAGCTACAATCAGCAGGAGGCACAGAAGCTTGACGTCGCACACCACCAGGTTCAAGGGGAGTTATTTCCCTTCAACCATTCATTTCTTGATCAACCAGTGAACCCTTAATCACTATATTTAGCCACACCAATACCACTTTGCAGTAAGCTAGACTTGGTTTTCTAATTGTGTTCTCCTCTGTAAAATTTGTGTGGAATTTAATTTACGTTTTTTCTTGTGAATGCTACATTCCTGTGTTACTGCTGCAAATAGGTTTATTATTGCCCCTGTGTATACATAGATTTTTATATACATTCTCCCTTAATTTTTCCACACAACAAACCTTCATTACTTTATGTATTCATACACTCACTACTGGCCCAGGCACAGCAGTGAGCAACATACATGAAATCAGTTGATTCCAAACACTCATGACACAAATTAACATGCCATGTTTGTTCCCAATAGCAGCTATCAAGGGAGAAGCAAAAAATGTAATTGGAAGGTTAACTGTGCCACTGTAGCTTATCTGCAATATGTATATGAGTGGTAAAATCTGCGGAAAGTGGATGAGGATGTGCAGAGAAGAAAGAAAAAATGGGATTAATGTTGGAATTTGTGGTAAATGGGCAGTTGATAGCTGCCACAGACTTCTAAACCTGAAGGGCACTTTTATAGAGTCACTGAGGTGTACAACACAGAAACAGGTCCCTTACATACATCATATCCACATCAACCTTTGTCCACCTACATAAACCCCATTTCCCGTCTGTATCCTTCTAGGCTTTGCCAATACAAATGCCTGCCTAAATAACTCTTAAATGCTGTGATTATATCTGACTCCACCACCTCCTATGGTAGCAAGTTCCACGATTCAATCATGTTCAGTGTAAAAAAGCTTTATCTTCAAATCCTTTCTAAAATTATTTCCTCTCATCCGAAACCTATGCCCTCTTGTTTCTGTGCTCTCTTTCTCTTCATGACTTTAGATCCAATTTTACACAAAATGATCAGCTAGATGTACATGGAATGATTACGATACAAGTTCATCCATAAAGAATCTGACTTGCCCTTCAATTCTTACCTTACACCTCCGTAGTAGTGCTCTCGCCACACATATTAACTGTCTTTCTCCGACTGAGAAATTTTCTCCATTTTCCATCACATCAGATTCCAGCTTTAAAGGCAGCTGAGAAATCTATATTGAGTGTAAAACAACCATAGTGAGTTTGAAAGCACCTTATGGCAATGGCAATCTACTTTGAAATGTTTGTTTTTTTTCTACTTGCCATTGTAATGTACAAGAGTTCTTTGCAGCTACAAGCTTCATAAAAGCTAGCTGTATTAAAAACAAAATCTCAATATTTAGCTGTACTGCTAGTGTAAGCATTTATCAAAGCCAGTTAAATATTTCACTTCATGAACACAAATTAAAGCTCCCTGTACTCTACCTCAAACTCAATTCATTTGATGTATCATTGCTACTGACCCAGTCCTCAAAAGCAACTAATTTGTCTTTTTTCTTGAGCATTGTAGACCTGATTTTTGAATCCACTTGCAATTCAAAAATACAAGTGCAAGACTAAAAAAGCTAACCTGAATCACAGTTGAATTTAAACCAAGTTTATACTACTGAATATATTCTAAATGCAAAGTAACACTGGGATAAATATCATTTTCAATTCCTATCGAAACCAAAACATAAGATTGTTTACTAAACTATCTCTAACCTATCAAATACTTTACAATTACAAATTATTCGCTTGAAAATTTATAGTGCTTCAGATTATATGCATTTTTATTTATAACTATTACCAAACAAATTCTCAGCTGTACTTACACATTCTTTCATGTGTGTTCGCTCCAATGCATCCCACACCTGCTCTTCTGAGTACTGCTGAAAAGGATCTAGATTATATCTGCCAAAAAAATGAATAGTTGTTTTTTTTTCTTGAGCATTGTAGACCTGATTTTTGAATCCACTTGCAATTCAAAAATACAAGTGCAAGATAAAAAAAGCTAACTTGAATCACAGTTGGAGTTAAAACAAGTTTAAACCAGAGCTCACAGCTCTGGTTAAGAAATCATTAGTGTGACAATAAACTGTACAATTTATAAATATTCCCAATCTAATCCTAGATGTAAAACAAGCTATCCTTTCCCATTAGTTAAGTTACTATATGATAGTAAGTTCAATTACACCTTTCATAACTGGAAACAACATGATGCTGCTTTCAGGACAATGTACTTTAGAGAAAAATTTGATTGATCACCTTGTTATTTTGGAATTCACTCTGATTAAGATAAATTTATACACATGCACAACAAGATTGTCAAAAGCTGTCACAATTCTCAATATGAGGCTTTCTTTGCCTGAAAGCAGCCAATAAGTGGTCAGTTAAGCAAGATCGTGAAATGTAGCAGCTACCAATGACAATGTAACATATAGTATATACCTACTACAGAGATTTTGAGAGGATTTTGGCTCATGTTCTGGTGTACCATTAACTGCAAATTTTAACTACTATACCCAGATAGGAGGACACCATTTTCTCTCCAAAAATGAAATCACAGCTGAAAGGTCCTACATGAACAGGGAAGGAATTCTTAGCAAAATATGATGAATCTAATAGCCATCCCTGCTCAAGTTGATTCAATTCTGGAAAACTGTATGGATGTGTCTGGTAGAATATAGTCCTCCGATGTATAGCTGCCAGAATTATTCAGAAAATTAGCTTTTGATTTACACTGTCAGAGCTGTATATTGACTAGCAGTATCCCTTGTTAGTAAATACAAATAGGCTGATCAACTGCTTACCTCCTTGCCGAAAGCAGATGGCTCTCCTTAATCCAAAACTACAAATGGCACCCATGATAAGCACAGAATGCATCATCAGAATGATCAAGGCCAGAATGATTTACAAGAATAGTTAATCGAAACTTCCACAACCGTGTTGCGCAGAACTTCCACCTGATTGTCCCTTTAATATATGGTTATTGAAATTTATTTTTGATTCAGTGGGTTGGTTTCAAATCCATCCAGGCAAAACAAATTTTTTTTGAATGTAGTGGAGGCCAATTCTCTGGATGCTTTCAAGAAAGAGTTAGATAGAGCTCTTAAAGATAGCGGAGTCAAGGGATATGGGGAGAAGAAAGGAACAGGGTACTGATTGTGGATGATCAGCCAAGATCACAGTGAATGGTGGTGCTGGCTTGTAGGGCCAAATGGCCTACTCCTGCACCTACTGTCTATTGTAATTACATAAATGAAATTTAAAATGCATTTTGTATCATGGAATCCAAACATTTTCCCAGTCAGTCAGCTCCACAGCTAAAACAATTCTCCAGAGCACTGATTTTATACTTATCTAACATACTTTCAGTGGCCACTTCATTAGCTACACCTGCTCATTAATTCAAATATCTAATCATGTAACAACCCATAAAAGCACACAGACATGGCCAAGTTCAGCTCTTCAGAATGGGGAAGAAATGTGATCTAAGTAACTTTGACTGTGGAATGATTGTTGGCTCTATTGATCTCCTGGGGTTTTTATGCATAACAGTCACTAGAGATCACAGAGATAAACAAAAAAAAATCCAGTGAGCAGCAGTTCTGTGGCAAAAATGTCTTATTAGTGAGGAAGGTCAGAAGAGACTGACCAGACTGCTTAAAGCTGACAAGACAGAAGTAACTCAAACAATCAATCATGTGTTACAACAGTGCTGTTCAGAAGAGCTTCTCTGAATGCACAACATAGAACTTGAAGTGGATGTGCTTACAGCAGCAGACGACCACACTGGGTTCCAACTTGTGGCCGCTTTATTACAAAGTTTGTAGATACAATCCTGTGCTTAATAAAGTAATCACTGTGTAAAAACTGGCCTTTCAGTACACTGGTCCATGTCAACCAA
Source organism: Hypanus sabinus (assembly GCF_030144855.1). NCBI lineage: Eukaryota > Metazoa > Chordata > Chondrichthyes > Myliobatiformes > Dasyatidae > Hypanus > Hypanus sabinus. The sequence goes on from NC_082707.1 coordinate 40,269,156, forward strand.
GATGCCCCAGCCAAGCTTATCCCATTTGCTAGCATTTGGCCCATAACCTTATAAACTTTTCCTATCTGTGTACATACCCAACTGTCCTTGAAGATATTTTGTACCGACCTCAACCACTTGCTTTGGCAGCTCATTTCGCATACATTCCAAGTATGTATTGGAGTAAGCCCCTTAAAACTTTCCCTTTGCACTATAAACCTATGTGCTCTAGTTCTCGATTCTCTAACCTCTGGGGAAAAAGATGAGTTAATTCACCCTGCCCCGTCTGTGCCCTTCATGATTTTATTCATCTTTCATCTGTCTCCAATATTCTAAGGAATAAAGACAGCCTTATCAACTCTTCCTATAACTCAGTCCCTCAAGTCCTGGGAACATCCTCATGAATCTTTTCTGCACTGTATCCAGTTTAACAACCTTATCTATAGCAGGGTGACCAAATCTTGAACAATACCTAAGTGCAGCCTTACCAGTGTCCTGAGTTACTTGTCTACCTGTAGCTCCACTTTCAGGAAACCATGTCTTTTTACTCAAAGATTCCTCCGTTCTGCAATAGTCCCCAGGGTTCTGTTGTTCACTGTGGAAGTACTACTCACCTCTGATTATTTTACTTTTTGCATTAATGTCTGGTTTTGTGCAGTTTTCTTTGTTCCACTATCTTGTCTGAATTATATTCTGAGTTGGCTAAATCTATGTGCCTGTGATGCAAGTTTTTCACTGAATCTTTTCTTCACTGTTCTTGTTTATGCGACAATAAACGACTTGACTTGTATTCAATAACTCCTTTCAATCAGATTCATCATATTTTGCTGAGAATTCCTTCTGTGCTCATGTAGGATGTTTCACTTGTGGAACAACAATGGCAGGTATTTCTGGGAATAATGCAGAAGGTGCAAGATCGGTTCATTCCAAAGAGGAAGAAAGATCCTAAGGGGAGTAAGGGGAGGCCGTGGCTGCCGAGGGAAGTAAAGGGCAGTATAAAAATAAAAGAGAAGAAGTATAACATAGCGAAGATGAGTGGGAAACTGGGGGACTGGGAAGCTTTTAAAGAGCAACAGAAGATAACAAAAAAGGCAATACGCCGAGAAAAAATGAGATACGAAGATAAGCTAGCCAAGAATATAAAGGAGGATAGTAAAAGCTTCTTTTGGTATGTGAATAGCAAAAAAATAGTTGTCCAAAATTGGGCCACTGAAGACAGAAACGGGTGAATTTATTATGGGGAACAAGGAAATGGCATATGAGTTGAACACGTACTTAGGATCTGTCTTCACTAGGGAAGACACAAACAATCTCCCAGATGTAATAGTGGCCAAAGGAACTAGGGTAATGGATGAACTGAAGGAAATTTATATTAGGCAAGAAATGGTATTGGATAGACTGTTGGGTCTGAAGGCTGATAAGTCCCTAGGACCTGATGGTCTGCATCCCAGGGTACTTAAAGAGGTGGCTCTAGAAATCGTGGACACATTGGTTATCATTTTCCAATGTTCTATAGATTCAGGAACAGTTCCTGCGGATTGGAGGGTGGCTAATGTTGTCCCACTTTTTAAGAAAGGAGGGAGAGAGAAAACAGGCAATTATAGACCGGTTAGCCTGATTTCAGTGGTGGGAAAGATGCTGGAGTCAATTATAAAAGAGGAAATTACGACACATTTGGATAGCAGTAGAAGGATCAGTCCAAGTCAGCATGGATTTATGAAGGGAAAATCATGCTTGACTAATCTTATGGAGTTTTTTTGAGGATGGAACTATGAAAATGGACAAGGGAGAGCCAGTGGATGCAGTGTACCTGGACTTTCAGAAAGCTTTTGATAAAGTCCCACATAGGAGGTTAGTGGGCAAAATTAGGGCACATGGCATTGGGGGCAGAGTACTGACATGGATTGAAAATTGGCTGGCTGACAGGAAACAAAGAGTAGTGATTAACGAGTCCCTTTCGGAATGGCAGGCTGTGACCAGTGGGATACCGCAAGGTTCAGTGCTGGGACCGCAGCTGTTTACAATATATATTAATGATTTAGATGAAGGGATTAAAAGTAACATCAGCAAATTTGCAGAAGACACAAAGCTGAGTGGCAGTGTGAAATATCAGGAGGATGTTTTGAGAATGCAGGGTGACTTGGACAGGCTAGGTGAGTGGGCAAATGTATGGCAGATGCAGTTTAATGTGGATAAATGTGAGGTTATCCACTTCGGTGGCAAGAACAGGAAGGCAGATTACTATCTAAACGGAGTCAAGTTAGGAAAAGGGGAGGGACAACAAGATCTAGGTGTTCTTGTACATCAGTCAATGAAAGCAAGCATGCAGGTACAGGAGGCAGGGAAGAAAGCTAATGGCATGCTGGCCTGTATATCAAGAGGAATTGAGTGTAGGAGTAAAGAGGTCCTTCTGCAGCTGTACAGGGCCCTGGTGAGTCCCCACCTGGGGTACTGTGTGCAGTTTTGGTCTTCAAATTTGAGGAAGGACATTCTTGCTATTGAGGGAGTGCAGCGTAGGTTCACAAGGTTAATTCCCGGAATGGCGGGACTGTCATACGTTGAAAGATTGGAGTGACTGGGCTTGTATACACTGGAATTTAGAAGAATAAGAGGGGATCTGATTGAAACATATAAGATTATTAGGGGATTGGACACGCTGAAGGCAGGAAGCATGTTCCCGCTGATGGGTGAGTCCAGAACTAGAGGCCACAGTTTAAGAATAAGGGGAAGGCTATTTAGAACAGAGATGTGGAAAAACTTTTTCACCCAGAGAGTGATGGATATGTGGAATGCTCTGCCCCAGAAGGCAGTGGAGGCCAAGTCTCTGGATGCTTTCAAGAGAGAGTTAGATAGAGCTCATAGATAGCGGGGTCAAGGGATATGGGGAGAGAGCAGGAACGGGGTACTGACTGTGTATGATCAGCCATGATCACAGTGAATGGCGGTGCTGGCTAGAAGGGCCGAATGGCCTACTTCTACACCTACTGTCTATTGTCTTTTCCCCTTGCAGTGTGAAGCAATAAAAAAAATGGCCAGTTTTCTCCTGGCCAGACATTACTTTTCAAGTGGAAGCCTTTAGAAAGAGTGCACTCTATATACTGCCGTTAAAGAGAACTTACATGAAGTTCTTGGCAGTGGTATTTTTAAAATGCACCAAATGAGCTGGGCATCAAATATTTATATTATGTTAAAATATTGAGAAATATTTCTCAATATTTTAAACTTAACATAAATATAAACATATACTTAATTGGATTGGATACAAAATGCTCACATTTCATTTCTTAAAAGTCAATGTTGACTGTATTTTTGTTTTAAAACTAATTATCCAAAGGACTTCCCTACCCCATTTCCATTCAAATGTCAGGTTAACATGGCTCTCCTTCACTGTACAGACTATTTTTGTTAAGAAAAGGATGTTAGTGTGTAGAAAAAGATGAATGGATGGTAAAACTTTTTTTTTACTACCTTACTAATTTATCGTCATTTTAAAGTGATATGGCTCTTTCTAAAAACTGGCAGTTCACACAGTTTCATACAACTTCAAGTTCTATATAAGCCTGGAAAAATTCAGCAGGTTAAACAGCACCTGTCTAAGAGTGGTTTACATTTCAGGCCAGAGAATCTTTTGGCAGAATGTCCACGGCCTAAAACATAAACTGTTCCTCTTCTTCCTAAATTTTCCAGCAGTCTGTGTTTTTATTTCTTTTCCAGCATCTGTAGTTTATTTGATTTCCAAATAAATTTACTGAATTAGTAAAATACAGCACCTATAAAAAGTATTCACTGCCTCCCCTTAGAAGTTTTCATGTTTTATTGTTTTACAACATTGAATCAGTGGATTTAATTTGGCTGTTTTTGACAATGATCAACAGGAAAAGACTCTTTCATGTCAAAGTGAAAACAGGTTTCTACAAGGTGATCTAAATTAATTGAAAATATAAAACACAAATTAATTGATTGCTTTAGTATTTACCCTCTTTAATATGACACACCAAATCATCACTGGTGCAGCCAATTGATTTTATTAGTCACATAATTAGTTAAATGGAGATCACCTATGTGCAGTCAAGGTATTTCAATTGATTGTAGTAAAAATATACAGGTATCTGGAAGATCCAACTGTTGGTGAGTCAGTATCCTGGCAAAAACTACACCATAAAGACAAAAGAACACTCCAAGCAACCCCATGTAAAGGTTATTGAAAAGAGTCAGGAGATGGATACAAGAAAATTTCCAAGTCACTAAATATCCCTTGCAGTACAGTTAAGTATATCAAGAAATTGAAAGAATTGGCACAGCTGTAAATCTGCCTAAAACAAGCTGTCCTCAAAAATTGAGTGACTGTGCAAGAGGGGGACTAGTGAGGGGGGGGGGGGCACCAAGAGACCTATGACAACTCTGGAGGAGGTACAAGCTTTAGTGACCGAGATGGGAGAGACTAAGTACACAATAGCTGTTGCCTGGGTGCTTCACCAGTTGCAGCTTTATGGGAGAATGGCAAAGAGAAAGCCACTGTTGGAAAAAACTCCATGTGAAGTCTTGGCTAGAGTTTGCCAGAAGGCATGTGGGAGACTCTCAAATCCGCTGGAAGGTGGTTTTATGGTCTGATGAAACCAAAATTGAGCTTTTTGGCCATTTGTAAGCCAAATGCCATACATCATTTTAAAAACACACCATCCCTACCGTGAAGCATGGTGGTGGCTGGGCCATGCTGTGGGGATGCTTCACTGCAGCAGGCCCTGGAAGGCTTGTGAAGGTAGAGGGTAAAATGAATACAGCAAAATGCAAGGAGATCCTGGAGGAAAGCCTGATGCAGTCTGCAAGAGAACTGCGACTTGGGAGATTTGTTTTCCAGCAAGACAATGACCCCAAGCATAAAGCCAAAGCTACACGGGAATGGCTTAAAAACAACAAAGTTAATGTCCTGGAGTGGCCAAGTTAGAGTCCAGACCTCAATCCAATTGAGAGTTTGTGGCTGAACTTGAAAATGGCTGTTCATCCACAATCCCTATGCAATCTGACAGAGCTTGAGCAGTTTTGTAGAGAAGAATGGGGAAAAATTGCAGTGTCCAGATGTGCAAAGCTGATAGAGACCTATCCACATAGACTCAAGGCTGCAATTGCTGCCAAAGCTGCATCTACTAAACACTACCTTGAAAAGGGTGAATAATCATGCAATCAATTATTTGTTTAATAAATTTGGACCAATTTATAGAAATTTGATTTCACTTTGACAGAAGAGTCTTTTCTGTGATCAGTGCCAAAAAAGCCAAATTAAATCCACTGTGATTCAATGTTGTAAAACAATACAACATGAAAACTTCCTGGGGGGGGGGGGGTGAATACTTTTCACTGGCACTATAAAAGCTAACATTCATTAGTATTATGGTTCTGTGATACACGGATATGTTAAATTATCAAATCTCTGCAGGAATTAAGATATAATTATGTATAAATGAATTGTATGCTGAAAATGAACAGGGCTCACCTCACAGTACCAGTGAACAAAACTGGGTCTTGTGGAATAATGGATAGTTTGCTGCGAAGATCAGCCAAACCAATTTCAGTAATGTTCACCCCATCAATGATTATTGAACCACCCGAGAGTTCAACTAATCGGAACAATGCTATTCCCAGTGATGACTTTCCTGCCAAAACAAAAAATGAGCTTAATACAAACCCAGTTTTATAGAATGGTAACAGATTTAAACCAAATCAAGCTGCTATTCCACTTCCACCAGAGACTTTTTAAAAAGCTGCTTTTCTGATCAAAGCAAGCTCGTTCAGTGAAAAACCTACACTTGATTTTACATCAAGTAGCAACACGTTTCTTACCTGATCCAGTTCTCCCCACAATACCAATTTTTTCTTGAGGTTTAATAGTGAAGGACACTTTCTTTAATACTAGAGGTAGATTCTCACGATATCTCATCTCAACATTTGCAAATGTTATTTGTCCATGCTGAGGCCAGTCAGCAGGAGGAGTTTTATCCTTAACATGAGCTGAAGCTTCCAATTCCAGAACCTAATAGAAAGTTAACAAAGTTAGGTTTTCAACATATAGGGAGAGCATAGTTTCGTAGAAAGACATCAAGTTAATTTTAAGTTTATTAGGAGAGGAATCTCAGGTATTTTATAGTTACCTCATCCCAACTGTAACATGGAGTGGACAGTTATAAAGTGGACTGCAATGTCAGTGACAAATTGTCACAATTGCTTCAGAAGAGAAAATAAATTATAAATCTTAATATAAACAAAACTAGCAAATGTGTTAAACTTGTTATCAGTGTAATATTACACATTCATACATCTCTTATTCATATATATTAACCATTCATATTTACTATTGTGACATATAGAAAACACGAGAAAAGAATTAGGTTAGGCAGTCAGTAATTCTGATGAAGAAATATGTTTAAAAATATCACATTTTCAATTTTTAAAATGCATATCTGCTCATTCACCACTATGACCATAATTTATATGGAACAAACCCAAAGAAAAATTAAGATTTCTATTGCCACATATTATTTCTATAATGTGATCTGCATATAACACTCAATTTCAGGAAAACGATATCCCAAGAGCCTTGGAAACTTGCACTTTCAAGGGACACACACATACACATTTATATATATACACACACACAATTGTGCTGCACCAATTGAAATCTATCAATTGCAAATCTGAAGACGTGTTTCAGTTGTGAAAATAAGTAAGCATACTTGTTTTCTTTCTTTTGCTTGATGCAAGCTAGAAATAAAGCTAAGTAAAAATAAAAACAAATACGGCGCATTCTTTTTAAGCCATCATAGGTCTTCATTTACAGCTTAGTTAACATGGAAAAGGGAAAAGGATTCATCCAATAAGGTTTGACAGAAAATTTTCAACTATGCTACAATCTACATCTCATCCGGTCTGCTACATTATCCAATCCCTGCAAAGGATTTTCCTCCTTTAACTAGATCTCTGTTGAGTTTCAACCCTTGATGGAGACAATCTGCTATTGATGAATGAACTTAACATTTTGAAAGAGTCTCATAAAGTTAAGTTATTTAAACATCAACCTGTTCTAGGTCCTTTTACGGCTTACAACTGAAAAGAGTAAGCATGCAATGACACACATTTACAAGCTGTATACCTTACTTTTCCAAAAATGTTTCCAATATGCCTGACCCCAAAAGTGTTATAGAACAGTACAACACAGGACCTAGCCATTTGGCCCACCATTTCGTGCTGAGCTAATTAAAGTAAGCTCTCCTGCCTACACACAATGTCCATATCCTTACGTTTTCCTCATGTACCTATCTAAACAGCTCTTACAAGTTTCTAATGTTTTTGCCTCTATCACCACCCCAGGCAGTGCATTCCAGGCATTCAACACTTAAAAAAAACTTGCCCCTCACTTCTCCTTTTAAATTACCCCCCTCACCTTAAGTGCATGCCCGCTGGTATTAGACATTTCATCCCTAAGAAAAAGATATTGTCCATTTACTCTATCCCTGCCTCTCATAATCATATAAGTTTCTATCAGATCTCCCCTCAGCCTCTGCTGCTGCAGAGAAAACAACCCAAGTTTGTCCAACCTCTCATTACAGCATATGCCCCCTAATCCAGACAACATCCTGGTAAACCTCTTCTGTACCCTCTCTAAACCCTTGACATCCTTCCTATAACGGGGTGACCAGAACTATATGCAATATTCCAGCTGCAGATTCCTGAAGATTATCATAGCTGGGGAGAGGTAGTGAGGGTAAGCTCCTACTATCTACTAAATGATCTCAATAGTGTGCGCCTCAATAGCCTCTGATAATCATGTACAACTCCTGCCCTTCATAGAAACATAGAAAACCCACAGCACAATATAGGCCCTTTGGTCCACAAAGCTGTGCCAAACATGTCTCTACCTTAGAACTACCTAAGCTTTACCCATAACCCTCTATTTTTCTAAGCTCCGTGTAGCCATCCAGGAGTCTCTTAAAAGACCCTATTGTTTCCGCCTCCACCACCACCGCTGGCAGCCCATTGCACGCATGAATCACTCTGTATTCCATCACTCTGCATGAAAAACTTACCCCTGACATCTCTGTATCTACTTCCAAGCACCTTAAAACTGTGCCTTCTCATGCTAGCCATTTCAGCCCTGGGGAAAAAGCCTCTGACTATCCACACGATCAATGCCACTCATTATCTTGTACACCTCTATCAGGTCACCTCTCATCCTCCGTCGCTCCAAGGCATCCACTCAACCTATTCTCATAAGGCATGCTCCCCAGTCCAGGCAACATTCTCGTAAATCTTCACCGGAAGTTTAGCTGCTAAGCCCGATGGAACTGTTTCTACTTACAGGAGAAAGAGTAAAGGTAAGTTACTGGTGCCATAAAGCCAGTTGCTTTGGGCAGATGATGTTCATCAGCTGTATGGGCAGGTCATCTCGAAGGAAGACTGGCCTTAAACCTCTGCTGCCTTGCGTCTATACCCATTCACGGGGAAAGCTTTAGGAGTAAACCCAGAGCTGGAGTCCCTCAGGCAGCCTACATGGAGTTCAATGCTGATTGGCAACTCCTGGGACATCGCCACTGCCAAACTGTATTGGTCTCTGCCGTTCCTTTGGATTCATGAGCTACGTGGAGAGGGGGAGCCTGCTGCGTGGACAACAGCTTGCTCTTGCTATTGTACTGCCTGGCTTGCTTGCATATCACGTAGACAGCCGGCACGCAACATCCATGGTCAATCCCAACCAGCGTAGGACCACAGAGACCCCAGATGCAGCCTAACCAAAGCTGTATAAAGCTCTAGCAAAAAGTTGCAGAAATTTTAAATTGTTAGAGTAGCAAATTTATTCATACCTTTATGTAGTGATGAATCCTTTCCACAGAAGTGAATCTAGCCTCAGTCTCAGAAGCGAGTCGGACAGTAAACTGAAATAAACCAGTCAGCTGCAAGAAAAATATGGTAATTGAAAAAAGGACAAAATTCTACTTGTAACTTTAAATAAACTATGATGGCTAATGAATGATCTTTTGTTGTACAATTAATTACTCTGATATAAAACAAACAAAATCAAAATTCAAACTATTAAAGAATTCAATTCATGTACCAACAAATGGTAACTATTAAGACAATTTCATTGACTATTACAAACCTGGACAGCGTAAGAAATTGCAAGTCCTGCATAAGCTGGAGGAATATGACCATGCATTAAAACTATCATTACTGCAGTTGTCCCAATAAGAACAATACTGACTATGTCCAGTCTCACAGCAAGCCAACGCATTGCACAAGTGAACAGGAAGAATGGAGCCTGATTAGCATCTAACAGCTCCTGGTACCTGAAAAAAAAACACACTAATTCAGTTTACCCAAACAGCAGTAGGTATGCCATTTAACCACTAATACACATATGAATCAGATTTTTAAACATATAGCATTTATAATTTAGGATGTACTGTATATAGCTTGCTGGGACAAAAGGTTCAACTGGTATATTAAGTAAGCTAGCTACTTGCTGTACCTTACATGGTATGTTATTCCTCCTTTACAATACACTATTTTTGATATTACTTACCTGCGTCTGTATTCTGCTGTCTTGTTGTAAGCATGAATTGTGGTTAACCCCTGTATACTGGATGTGACATGTGACAGGAAAGGAGAATGAGTGACGTTGTCCAAACGCTTTAATTCTCGGATAAAAATCCTGCAGAGATTTTCAACAATTGAAAAAACATGTCAAGTTCATTGCATTTAAATTTTTTCTGTAGACTACAAAAACTGCATATTATTCTTAAGTATTCCAGATCAAGAATGTTCAGCCACTTATGAAACTCATTCTGCATTTTGTGATATTAGCTTTTAGAAGTTTAGTTGCAATAATTATAAATATCTGATCACTATCATAATGAAGTTATATTCTTCCTTTTTTGATCTTTTCAATTTAAAATTCGCAATTACATTCCTTTGAAAACACTTTCAAAACAAAGTATAATTCTTGAACAGGTCTGCAGCCCAAATATTGACTACACACATTCACACGTCATGGTCTACCTGCCTCAACTCGCAAATACCATGCTTACAATGTTTTCCAAGTGTCATCCACGCATTAAGTAAACACCCAATTTCTCTTCATAAGAAAACAAGACATTTTGTATGGTGCATAAACGTTACTGAACTCAGATTCTCCTTGAAACAGAAATTGCTCTCTTATACATGAAACAACCACAAGAATAGAGAGGAATGTTGACAGTCCATCGTGCCTAATATAAATGTAATCTGGTAATTAAAGCTTTGGACACAAAAAAGGAGATTGTCAAAATAATAAGTGTTTGAACTTAATTTTCTATATGAAATTAGTTGATATCCTGCAGTGTTGAGAGAAATGTAATTTTCAAATTAAATGTAATTGAAGGGTAGTACATATTTCAGGACTAATATTTTAACGCAATGTATTCAGGTTTACTTTCCATGTAAAGGGGAACTACATTGGTGACACGAGTCTGCTGTCCTAGGTTTGTGAGTTTTAAACTTCTTAAAATCAATGTTGCTTACTGAAGCGTGGCTGTGACTGTGGATTTCAGTCGTAGTAGTCCTAAACAGGAATATTTCAACACTGAGCAGAGATGACATCACCAATTCAAGTCAATTTAATCTGTATTTGAATATGTCCAAAAAGAGGATTAATTCTCCTATATTACTCCATGGTTAGTTGGTGGTAAGGCTCTGCCCTCATTATAGCAAAGTTGCACATAAGAAATTGCCTCTAATGTTGTCAAAGACCACTCCCATCCTTCCCACAATCTCTCTGACCTCCAATTGTCAGGAGGAAGATACCACAGCAGCATAAGAACCAGAAGAGTAAGGCTGGGTAATAACATTTTTTCCAAGGCTGTTAGACTTCTCTACATCCTGCTGCCACCCAGCACTCATGTACACCCTGTCTGAATGCCCTGCTGCCCTTCTCCCTCCACCTCCCAGCTCAACAGACACTCTCATCCCACATTATTTTATTGCTGCTGTTTCATATGATTGCTTCTCATTATAATAATATGGGTAACACTATGCTATCTTACACAAACATGCACATGGCACTTTATGCCAACCTGTCAATCTTTGGGCCATGCCACATAGAACTTGTATCAATATAATTTTATGACTGTTTGTGTTGGATTGTAACTATGTGCTGTGCATGACTACATGTTCAGTGCTTTGCACCTTTGCCCCAGAGGGACGATGTTTCATTTGACTCTATACATCTGTATGGTTGAATGACAATAAGCCTGAACCTGAATAACAATTTGGAAACATTAATGACCCACAGTCTCACATTTCTCACAGTGGTGTAACTAAGCACAATTACGGTCATTGAAAATAAGACATCATCAAAAAAATTTACCTCAGCTTTGTCTGAAAATGAAAGAAATGGTTGCTAAGGGAAAGTTCTTTTTGATAACCACCAGGATTATCATTAGGCTCCCATACAGATGTTCTGACGAACAGTTGCAATAGGAATGCATCATTTGCTGCCTGAATGCCAGAAATTAACTAACAATATGCTATATGTATGGCATCATAATCAGGTGAACTTTCTGGAAATTTAGTATCTTTACAATGACACTCTGCAGCACAGGGAAACTTCCAATCTTGGCAAAATACATGAACTCACTCCATATGCTCTTCTCTTGTAAAGAGACAAGTATATTCAGCTTTCTTGGAATGAAGTGTCTGTACCTGTCCAAGCATAATAATGGTTTTAAAAACTTGAAGTATATGTTATAAATACTTGTAGCACCAGCCCAGAAAGAACTTGGCACACAAATTCATACGACAACTTCCACAGATGGTGTTGGAGGAGTAATCCACAAGTTTCTGCAATTGTTGTGTAGGAAGGGGGCATTACAACAGGTCTCCCATTGTTCCTCACAGAAGAGTATGTAGAAGAACTGCTTCTCAAAGACATATGGTAGAAAATGGCTTCTTCACAAATCCTTTCCAACAAAGTCTTTTGTTCTTTATATTCTGATCTTACTCTTGCCAATTTGTACATCAAGGGGAATAGCCACTAAAATGCTCATGAAAATGTTCAAAGTTGTAACTGGAGAGGTCTTGAGAACAATCCAAATTCCTTGAGCTGCACACACACACACCATCTTTGATGGATTAGTTATACTGGAGAAGTAAAAATTGGCAGTGCTGGTGTGATATAACTGTTGTAATGCTTACAGGGATCATGACAAGCTTACTCTACGCAATTCCTACTTCACAGGTCTCTCCCCTTCCTAATATGAGAGCTGATGGAATTAGGATGCAAACATATCTGCAACACATGCCAAACTGAAAACAAAATGGGCACTCATGCAGCTCAAATAACTAGTACCAAGAACAAAGTCTTCAGACAGCATAGGGTTACAGATAAAGATAAATGAATTAGAGCACACATACACAAAATCTGATGCTATAATTATACTCTAAAATCTGAGTCTATAGTACAAGTTTAAATCATTAACACAGGAGCGGAGCAGTTGAGAGGGAAATAAATCAAGGATTGGAGGAGGGATGCATTGAAATAGGACACCACGAACACTGTCATTATGTTGTGATGTATGCAATCGATTTGTTTGAGGCACATTTGGTCATGATGGTAAATGGGCTTGAAATCAGAACAGCACCTGGATGTCAGTAGCTTTGCAGTTATAAAGTTATAAATGGTTCACAAAGTGAGCCACTGTGGATGACAGTAATGAGGATTCCAATCAGGACTGACATGACATATCTCCTTCAAGAACAATTTTACAGAAAAACATTCAGTATTTCTTTAGCCTATGAATCTAGAAAACACTTGTACTCCAGCAAGATTAATCAATTGCTCCAGTAACTCAATGAATAGTATAGATCCCAGGCTGCTGCTATTGTGACATTGCTTTGGATAAAAGTGCAGCCAGAAAGTGTGCTCTGAACACTCTTAGGAGCATGACTATAAAACGTAGGAGCAGAATTAGGCTTTCAAGTCTGCTCTGCCATTCTGTCATGGCTCATTTATCTCTCTCAACCCATTCTCCAGCCTTCTTTCCATAATCCTTTGACGTCCTGACTAATCAAGAACCTATCAACCTACACTCGATTTACTCAATGACCTGGCCTCCACAGCCGTCCAAGGCAATGAATTCCACAGATTCACCACCCTCTGGCTCATGAAAATCCTCCTCATCTGTTCTAAATGGATATCCATCTTTTCTGAGGCTATTTCCTCTCGTCCTAGACTCACCCACTATAAGAAACATCCTCTCCACTTCCACTCCACCTAAGCCTTTCAATATTCAATAGGTTTCAATGAGTTTCCCTGCTTATTGTAAACATCAGTAAGTACAAGCCCAAACCCATCAAATCCACCTTTCATGGGCATCTTCTACTCTAATGATTATACAATGGTGGATATGAACAAGAGATATTATCTATAAATGCAATTTGCATAACTAGTGACCATCACAAAATTATTTAATTTGGAAGGAGTACTTAGAACAGGGAAAAATTCTCATTTTTTTTTTAAATTTTGAGAATCAGCAAGGTAACAGGCCCTTCTGTCCTAACAAGACTGTGCTGGCCAATTAAACCCATGTGACCAATTAACCTACTAATCCATATGTCCTTGGAACCTGGGAGGAAACTGGAACGCCCAGAGGAAACCCTCGTGGTCATGGGGAGAACATGCAAACTCTTTACAGACAACAGCAGAATTGAACATGGATTGTTGGCGCTGTAATAGTGTTACACTCTCCACTATGCTAGCTGCCCCAACTTTTCGAGATAGTTTTATTGTCAACATCAAAGCAATCTTGAAAAATTAATTTTGCTCATCAAAAATAAAACTGTCATTGTACTGGTAAACCTCCAGGAGTAGAGAAAGAATAAATACAATGTGCATTAATACTGCATTTATGCATTAGTAATAACTGAAACAATCTTACATGTACTCATTTTCAGACAAAACTGATGTAAGATATTTGGTGATGTCTCATGTTCATTGGCAGAAATTACACTTTTCATGGGAATTGGATGAAAATAACCTGAAGTTCTGCCCATAGCTTTATTCTGACCAAAAGAGATACAAGCACAACTGAATCAATATAAACAGTAAACAAAAAACATGAAATTATTATATAATGTCATTAGTGTGATCAACATATTGTAACAGAAGAAAACAATTATCAAGTGAAGAAGGAAGTGTACAGTTATTACCTGGATACCTGGTTGAGAATCATGAAAAGAATGGCAAGAGGGGCAACTGCAACCAAAAACCATGGGAAGACAGCACCAATGACACCAATGCAGCAAAATACCAGAATGATGTTCTGAATAAACATTTCTGTTTGTAAAGGAAGCCTTGTGTCCACTAAACAAAATGAATAAAGACATATTATTGATGTACAGAAATTAATAAGGAAATACTAATCTGTTATGCTATTTTCATGGCAATCTTCATGTGATAGAGAAAAAAATATAACAAACTTTTCAAAAAAACTAGTACAAGTCAGAATGTAACAGAGATTTACCTTCATCCATATCCTTTGAAAATCTATTGAGAATTCGGCCAGTGGGTGTAATGTCAAAAAATTTCATGGGGACCCTGAGGATTTTACGAAAGAGCTCATCATGAAGGCGGGAAGAAGCTCTAAGTGTTCCCTTCAAAAATAATATAGGAACAAAGTTGATACTTGTATTTTTCACTCATTTCAAATTTAATACATCTTATTTGCAACTCATTAAGATATGTGAGCCATAGTACAAATTTTGATTACTAATGTCAAATCAAAACACAAAATATTTTATTGATAATATCAATCTTATTGAAAGAATCTACTCAAAATCAAATATAAAAATGCCTGAAAAGCGAAAAACTGTCACAACTAAATTTCCTTTCCACAATACAAACAGAAACCAGACTGTAATCTTGTTCCCTTCCTCATCTGGAGATCTGTTTTAGTTTCAGCCAAATATTTGTATCATCTCAAGACTATTTCCAGTTCTTTAACATTGTCTGACTATATATATCTCAGTTCAAATGGTAGTGGAATAAACCCAAATCCATCTTCATGATCCCATTAGACTTTATAATTCTAATGTAATTCTAATGTAATGTAATTCTAATGTTTACTTCCAGAAAGCTATATTTAAATAATTTGACACCCAGATCTATTCACCTTGCATCCCAGAGCATTATAAACAGCTCAAGTGAAAAAAATTGCAGAAGAGATCTGTGGATTTGGACTTCAATATGACCAATGTGACTACATGAAAATATTACCCCAGACTTTGATCAAATGAACAATAAACCAAAGAAACAGAACATGCAGTTAACACTTCACAGGTCAAGCAGCATCTACAGAAAGATAAACAGTTAACATTTCAGGTCTAGCATCTGAATTTGTTATCTATTACCACTGCTAAAAATTTTGTTTCAGATCCCTTAACAATTTCCACATCATTTATTCTAAGTTTACTGTACGAGTTTGGTACACGGTTTCCAAATATTATGAATTTGGTTTTACTTAGATACAGTGATAATTTGTTAGTATCAAACCATTTCTTTATAATTATTAGTTCTTTCTCCACTGTATCCAAAAGTTGTTTCAGATGTTCCCCACTACAAAATATAGTTACACACACAAAATACTGGTGGAACACAGCAGGCCAGGCAGCATCTATAGGGAGAAGTGCTGTCGACATTTCAGGCCAAGACCCTTCGTCAGGACTAACTGAAAGGAAAGATAGTAAGAGATTTGAAAGTAGGAGGGGGAGGGGAAAATGTGAAATGATAGGAGAAGACCGGAGGGGGTGGGGTGAAGCTGAGAGCCAGAAAGGTGATTGGCAAAAGGGATACACAGAGCTAGAGAAGGGAAAGGATCATGGGATGAGAGGCCTAGGGAGAAAGAAAGGGGGAGGGGAGCACCAGAGGGAGATGGAGAACAAGCAGAGTGATGGGCAGAGAGAGAAAGGAAAAAAAAGGGAAGGGAGGATAAAAAACTAAATATATCAGGGATGGGGTAAGAAGGAGAAGAAGGACATTAACAGAAGTTAGAGAAGTCAATGTTCATGCCATCAGGTTGGAGGCTACCCAGCTGGTACATAAGGTGTTGTTCCTCCAACTTGAGTGTGGCTTCATCTTGACAGTAGAGGAGGCCATGGATAGACATATCAGAATGGGAATGGGACATGGAATTAAAATGTGTGGCCACTGGGAGATCCTGCTTTCTCTGGCGGACAGAGCATAGGTGTTCAGCGAAATGGTCTCCCGGTCTGTGTCGGGTCCCACCAATATATAAAAGGCCACACTGGGAGCACCGGACGCAGTATACCACACCAGCCGACTCACAGGTGAACTGTCGCCTCACCTGGAAGGACTGTTTAGGGCCCTGAATGATGGTGAGGGAGGAAGTGTAAGGGCAGATGTAGCACTTGTTCCGCTTGCAAGGGTAAGTGCCAGGAGGGAGATCATATTATCAGCAAATAATATACATTTTATTTTCTATCTTTTCTATCTCCCATTGTAATTTGTACTCCACATCCTGGCTACAGTTCAGACACATATATAGAAACCCCATTAGGGTCTTTTTACCCTTGCAGTTTCTTTATCCAAAGCAATTCTACCTCTTTCTAAGGATTTGATTTCACTTTTCTCACCAATAGAGCCACCCCATCCAGTTTGCCTCTTTTGTCTATGCAAATGATAGGACATGCTCAGCTAGACTCTATACAACTAAAAGCCCAAGACTTTTGCACGGTACTGCAGTATTTTTATGTATTGCA
This sequence comes from Hypanus sabinus, assembly GCF_030144855.1. Lineage (NCBI taxonomy): Eukaryota > Metazoa > Chordata > Chondrichthyes > Myliobatiformes > Dasyatidae > Hypanus > Hypanus sabinus. Next base: position 40,285,935 of record NC_082707.1, read on the forward strand.
CTGTACTGCTGCCATAAAACAAATTTCATGACATACATGAGTGATGATAAATGAGAGAGAATCTGCAGATGCTAGAAATCCAAGCAACGCACACAAAATGCTAGAGGAACTCAGCAGGCCAGGCAGCATCTACGGAAAAAATTAGTCAATGTTTCACGCCAAGACCCTTTGGCAGGACTGGAGAAAAAAAAAGGTGATGGGTGAAACCAGGAGGGGAAGGGTTTAAGTAATAGCTGGGAAATTGATTGGTGAAAGAAATACAGGGTTGGAGAAGGGGGGAGTCTGATAGGTGGGGATAGAAGGCCCTGGAAGAAAGACAAGGAGGGAAGAACACCAGAGGGAGTTGATGGGCAGGCAAGGAGATATAGTGAGAGAGGGAAAAGGGGATGGGGACTGGTGAAAGAGAGGGGTGGGGAGAGTCATTACCAGATGTTCGAGAAATCAATATTCATGCCATCAGGTTGGAGGCTACCCAGATGGAATACAAAGTGTTGTTCCTCCAACTTGAGAGTGGCCTCATCACAACAGTAGCGGAGGCCATGGACAGACATTTCAGAAAGGGAATGGGAACTGGAATTAAAATGGGTGCCCACTGGGAGATCCCACTTTTTCTGACGGACAGCATAGGTGCTTGGCGAAGTGGTCTCCTAATCTACTTTGGGTCTCACTGATATACAGGAGGCCACACCAGGAGCACCAGACACAGTATATGACCCTAACAGACTCACAGGTGAAGAGCCTCCTCACCTAGAAGGACTGTTTTGGGCCCTGAATGGTAATGAGGGAGGAGGTGAAGGGGCAGATATAGTTCTTGTTCCTTTTGCAGGAGGGGGTCAGAGGGGAGGGACAAATGGACAAGGGAGTCACATAAGGAGCGATCCCTACGGAAAGCAGAAAGTGGGGGTGGGGGAGGAAAGAAAGATGTGCTTGGTGGTGGGATCCCGTTAGAGATGGTTGAAGCTCCTTGCCTGCCCATCATCTCCTTATGGTGTTCCTCATCCCTTTTTTCTTCCATGGCCTTCCATCCCCACCTATTAGACTCCCCATTCTCCAGTTCTGTATCTCTTACATCAATCAACTTCCTAGTTATTTACATCATCCCCCCTCCACCCCCCGCTGGTTTCACCTAATACTTTGTGTTTTTCTCCTCCACCTTTAACATCTACTCCTTATGTTTTCCTCCGGTCCTGCCGAAGGGTCTCAGCCTGAAATGTTGACTGCACTTCTTTCCATAGATGCTGCCTGGCCTGCTGAATTCCTCCAGCATTTTGTGTGGGATGAGTGATTATAAACCTGATTCTGATATGAGTCTCTACCATGGACTGAGAGTGGGAAAGGGGCAGGGAGAGGGGAATCATGGCTGGGAAAAGGGGAATGTAGACGGAAGAGAGCGGGAAGCACTGGAGACACATTCTGTGATGGTCAATAAACCAATTGTTTGGAATCACGCGACTTCGCCTGGTGTCTCTGGGCTGGGTATGTCTGCACCTGTGACACATCTTCTTTGCCACCTGTCCTACACCCCTTCCAAGACTCTCCATCTCTCTATTCCCAACATCTTTTACTCCCACCAGATTCACAAACTCGCTCTTCACTCCATGTTGACAAATACAAGTCTTAGGCACTCTAGCTATATCTATCTCTCTCTCTCTCTTAATGGAGAAACCAAATGCATGTTGGGTGATTGCTTTGTAAAACATCTGCATTCAGTGCACAGGAGTGGACCTGAGCTTCCAGTTGCCTGTCACTTAATTCCATTCCAAACTTTCTCTGTTTTAATGAGGCCCAATGAAACTTTGAGGAACAATATCTCATTCTAGGAACATTGCAGCGTTCTATGTCAATGAATACCAAGACAACCATAATCCAAAGATAACATTACTGTTTATCATGAAGCTACTCTGAGATGCATCTTGAAGGGCAGTTAGAGTTTTTGATATTAAGATTAATGAAAATAATTTAAAGATTAAGTACTGTACTACACCTTAATATTTCAAGTTCACGTTATCATACCTTAACAAATACAATGCCACGCACTGCTTTGAGAATCAGCATTGCTGCCATAGAAAGTGCATAGATCCCTGCATAGTAACGCATATGTGGATTGTCCTTCATGCTTTGACCCACATGAGTTTTATTCCCTATTGTCACAGATGTATTCTGAAAGAAAGAGTACATAATAAGAAAACTTGGAAATTTCTATTTCTCTTACAAGGAAGATGCCGGAGTAAACATTTCTGTAACTTCTAGAAAAATTACAATACTTTAAGCTGACTATACCACTTGATGATCACATCATTTTGTTTCACTTAGAAGAAGCAGGCAGCATCCAGACACAAAACTGAATGAATGGATAACACAGAGTCCTAGTTATTAATTGTTCCATCATTCACTAATTGACTGTTCTAGAAATTGAAAAGAACTATACATTTAATGGTTGGCAACTTTTGAGGAATGATTGATTTAAAGAGAAATAAAATACTATGTCATATGATGAAAAATGATAACCCAATGGAGAGGGATGGAAATACATACATTTAAAAAAAAATAAAGAATCATATTCTTTAGTTGGAATGAGGTACAAAAGGCACATGGATACTTAACTGGTTTAGGAAGCAGTGATTAGTGGTTCTCTGACTCAGCACCAATATATACCACTGAAAGACCATTGGCATTGCTTGATTTTAATTTTAAAACATGATACAAAATTTGGAGCTGATAAATAATAAACAGAATAGTAACCAAATTCAGAAGAGTTACTGGTGCAATGGCAGGCATACAGCAGATGCATTTTAATATACTCAAGAAAGGTATGATGCGCTTGGAGGGGAGAAAAAAAAAATTATAACCTGAATATTAGACACATCAGAGCAGAATTAGGCTATTCACCCCACTGAGTCTGCTTCACCATTCCATCATGGCTGATTTATTATGCCTCTCAACTTCATTCGTCTGCATTCTCCCTGTAATCTTTGACGCCCTGACTAACCAAGAATCTATCAACCACCACTTTTTTTTACTACGTAGTTCAGTCTAGTTTTTTTAACCGTGTCATGTAACACCATGGACCTGAAAAACGTTGTCCCATTTTTACTATGCACTGTACCAGCAGTTATGGTCGAAATGACAATAAAAGTTGACTTGAAATATACCCAATGACTTGGCCTCCACAGCCATCCTTGGAAATAGATTCCACAGATTCACCACCCTCTGCTAAAGGTTGGGAACCCCTGGTCTAAAGCATTGAAGGGAGGCAGTCCATGATCTGAAATTATGCTGATTTTGTTCTTTTACAACACAAGGCAGATAAATTTCTCTGCTGATAAATAATAGGAATTAATATAGTTTTATAAGACTGTAGAGGTATTGGTAGTGTTCTGGTTTATTCTGTATTTCACTCAAATACATACTGTTACTCAGTTTTGGTCTTTTTATACCTTTTAACTACTTCAATGAAACTTCGGTAAATGGAGCAGCCATTTAACTGGGCCAAAATATGGTGGTCCTGATCTGTTCCAATTAACCACCATATCATAAATGCAAGCAATTAATATGAACTGGGATTCTTAACCTTGTTAAATGTTGGTGGGGAGGAGAATTCACTGCTACTTGGTGTTTAAAGACAAATAACCTTATTCATCTGGCAGCAATTTAAAAGGCACAAGGCACGAACAAACCAACTGAAAGGAGCTGAAATCAACTGAGGTTGATGCAAGGAGCAAATAAGCTTTCACCTTCTACTTCAAAATTAAAGACCAATTCGACATTAATAAGTTGAAAGTAACTATGTAATTCTTATAAAATGTATTTCAAATATTTAATTTGCCCATCAATCAGTAGCAATGAAAACCATTGCAATGTCAGCAACGAAGTAATAGAAATGAAGGCAAATTACAGCATCAGGAATAGACCTTAAAGTTACAGATCCCAGTTAAGTTTACATGGTTCAATGGTCCCTGTAAATGGTCCCCAATTCAATAGGTTGCATGCTCTGATGGACTTAAAGATACAGTAGGGTAACAGGCCCTTCCGGCCTGATGAGCCCATGCCATCCAAATACACTCATGTGACCAATTGGCTTACTAGCCCATGTGTCTGGTACATGGGTGGAAACTAGACCACCTGGAGGAAACCCAAAAGGTCACAGAATGTACAAACTCCTTACAACGAGAATTGAACCCAGATCACTGATGCTGTAATAGTATTACTCTATCATACACCCCCTTTGGTAAATGTTGGATAACTGGCACAGGTATTCACCTCATTAAAAAAATTACAATAATGTTGAAATTACGCAAAAATGATTAATACAGTCAATTTAAATTTCTTTTTATATATATCAGCTTTATGAAATGCCACCTCAGTTCTTACCCCACTTCCTGCCTTGATCCAGTAACTAAGCCACCAGTTGTTAAAGGCAACACTTCCTACGTTCATTATAAAAAGGACTAATATAAAGAAAAATGCAAGCGGGCCTCCTGCTGCTTGGATGTACACTCCATATACAGACCACGGTAGGGAACCTTTTCCTTTATCCTCCAACTGTCCAAGCTGATCTAGAGACAGAATAAAAGAAACATATTATCCATTGTTAAGTTTAGTACCAGCATATTCTTAGTTGCAAAAAGTAAAATAGCTTTACAGAACACAATATTTGTGAGATTGTCAAGTTCTGAAGAAAGGTTAATTCTGTTTTTCCCTCCATAGCTCCTATCTTACTGGTACAATAATTTCAGCAATTTTTAGTAATATTTCACATTAACAGAATCTGATATACTTGGTTTTTTGATTCCTTGTAATATTACCAAAATCAGATTTAGTATCAATGACATACATCATGAAATCTGTTGTTTTGTGGCTACAAATTTCACAATCTTCTTAAGGACTTGCAAAGCATGTAGAGAAAAGGTCATCACCATGGCTAGAAAAAAGTGGGGCAGGGGGGAACTCCAAGCCAAGCTGAAATGCAGAGGGTTAAAGTCCCCATTATCCAGCATCTTGTTAGTAAATGTGCAGTTGCTGGAGAACAAAACTGAGAACCTGAGAGCAAGATTCCTGTATCGGAGGGAAGTAAGAGATTGTGTTCTATATCTGAGAGAGATGTGGCATTCCCCCAGCACACCAGTCGGACCCGAAAGCTTCATGATTTATCAATTGGATCAAACTGTTGATTTGGAAAGGGCAAAACATGTTTATCATGTGTTTCATGATAAACACTCGGCAGTGCTCTGATGTGGTGGTTTGGTCAAACTAATGGTCAAATATTATCCGTTCTGTTTACCTACGGAGTTTTCCATAATCCTGATTGAGTGGCTGTCTATAATCAAGCACATTAAGCCATCTCCAAATAAGAAACTGACCATCCCAATGTATTTCAGATCATAGTCAAGAACTTCAACTGCGCTTGTTTGAAGAAAACCCTGCCCAATTACCATCAGCACATAACCTGAAACAACAGAGGTCACAACACATTAGACCACCATTATCCTATGATAAGGAATGCCTACTGTTCCATGCCCAGACTGCATTTCAGTAAATCAGATCACTTGGTTGTCCTTCTCCAACCTGCACACAGGCAGAGGATAAAGAGCAAAGCTCCAGAGATTAGGACAACAAAGAGGCAGTCACAGGATGCAGAAAAGCAGCTACGGGATTGCTTTGAGTCAGTGGACTGGACTATGTTCAAGGATTCATCTGTGGATCTGAATGAAGACACCATTTTTGTCATGGACCTGAGATCCACAATCTGCTAAGGGCTAGATCAGAGGCATTCCAGTCTCGTGACAAAGAAAGTTACAAGAGTTCCAGGTATGATCTCTGGAAAGCCATCTCACAGGTGAAGTGCAATTCCGGACTAGCTTGAATCAAAGAAGGATGCTCGAGAGTTATGGCAGGGCTTGAATACTACTACTTTTTATAATGTTAAGTCAAGCAATATGGGTAACACCAAGGCCTAGCATCCAGGTGACTTCAATGCTTTCTATTTTTGCTTTAACCATCAAAACACATAGTTGCCATCACAAACTCACAGAGCACCCGATGTTCCTGTGATTTCAGTCTGAGGCTGATGTGCAAGTAGCCTTCAGGAGGGTGAACCATGAAAAACATACAGCCCAGACAGGGTACCTGGCCAAGTAGTAAAAACCTGTGCTGATCAAATGGCTGGAGTGTTCACTGAGATCTTTAACCTCTCCCTTCGACAATCTGAGATACCCACCTGCTTCAATTATACCACTGCCCAAGAAGAACATGGTAACCTGCCTCAATGTCTTATCACTTAGTACTGCTTACATCCACAATGTGAAGAATTTTGAGAGATTGGTGATGAAACATATTAACTCCTGCAGAAAAGCAACTTGGATCCTCTCCAATTTGCCTACTGGAGCAACAAGTCCACAGCAGATGCCATCTCATTGGTTCTTCACTCAACGCTGGAGCATCTGGACAGTAAAGATGCATATCAGGATGCTCTTTATCGACTACAGCTTGACGTTCAATATTATTATCACTTCAAAACTAATCTATAAGCTCTAAGACCTTGGCCTCAATACCTCCTTGTGAAATTGTATCCTTGATTTCCTTACTTGTTGCTCCCAGTCAGTTTGGATTAGCAATAACATCTCTTCTGTGACCTCTATTAGTACAGGTGTTTAGCCCACTGCAATATTTGCTTTACACTTATGACTATGTGGCTAAGCACAGCTCCAATGCCACATTTAAGTTTGCTGACAACTCCTACTATCGTTGGCTGAATCAAAGATGAAGATGTATCAGCATATAGGAGGGAAACTGAAAATCTGGCCGAGTGATGCCATAACAACCTCTTACTCAATGTCAGCAAGCCCAAAGAACTGATTATTGACTTCAGGTTATGAAACCAGAAGTCCATGAGCCAGTCTCCATCAAAGGATTAGAAGTGGAGATGTTCAGCAACCTTAAATTCCTGGTGTTATTATATAGGAGAATCTGTCCTGGTACTTCCTTAGGAGTCTGCAGTGACAAACTTCTAAAGATGTGTAGTGGAGAGTACATTGACTGGCTGCATCACAGACTGGTATGGAAACACTCAATTCCTTGAACGAAAAATCCTCCGAGAAGTAATGGATACAGCCCAGTCCATCACAGGCAAAACCCTCATCACCACTGAGCGCATCTATATGAAACGTTGCAGGAAAGCAGCATCATCAGGGATTACCAACACCCAGGACACGCTCGCTTCTCGCTGTTGTCATCAAGAAGGTGACACAGGACCCTCAGGACATACACCTGGAATAGTTATTATCCCTCAACTATCAGGCTCTTGAACTAAAGGGCTTAACTTTGAAATCATTGAAATGTTCCCACAACCTATGGACTCATTTTCAAGGACTCTCATCTCATGTTCCTGAAATGCACTGTGGGTGTGTGGAACGCACTGCTAGCGAAGATGGTAGAGGCAGATACAATAGGGTCTTTAAAGAGACTCTTAGATAGCTTGGAAAAATAGAGGGCTGTGTGGTAGAGAAATTTTAGGCAGCTTCTAGAGAAGGTTACATGGTCGGCACAACATTGTGAGCTAGAGGGTCTATAATGTGCTATAGACTTCTGCATTTCTATGTATTGCTTACTTATTTATTTATTATTATTTCTTTTCTTTTTGTATTTGCACAGTTTGTTGTCTTTTGCACACTGGTTGAATTCTCAAGTTGGTGCAGTGTTTCATTGACTCTGTTATGGTTATTTTTCTATTATACATTTATTGAGTATGCCCACAAGAAAATGAATCTCAAGGTTGTATACAGTGGCTTTTATGTACAGTTGGCCCTCCTTATCCGCAGGTTGGAAAAACCCGGAAGTTCTCTCTCCAGCACTTGTTGTTTTGAGCATGTACAGACTTTATTTCTTGTCTGTATTTCCTAAACAATACAGCTTAACAACTATTTACATAGCCTTTACATTGTATTAGGTACTATAAGTAATCTAGAGATGATTTCCAGTACAGGCAATCCTTAAGTCAGATTTGTACGTTAAGTCGGAACAGGTACATCCAGTATTATTTAGCATCAGTCAAATGTTTGTCTTAGCATATAGTATATATTTTACCTTTCTATGCACATAAAACACTTAAAAAACATGTATTTCAATAATTAAACCACTGTGTTGCTTAGTAATAATTGTAGCTGTCATCAGGGCAGGGCCTTTCACACACTCAGTTATTCTCACTTTATCCTTTAAAATTGCTCCGATCGTTGACCAACTGTAGCCTAACGCTTTTCCATTGACTGATGACGTTTCACCTCTTTCTGATCACTTTATTATTTCCACTTTATTTTCAATCGTGATCGTTTTCTGTCAACGGAACAGAAACACTGCGGATTCAACAGTAGCTGTGGGCGGTGGGTCCAGAGCTCCCACGGGTCCTAAATTCCACCTGCACTGAGACAGGTTAAATAAGGTTCAGAGCTCCACCAGGTCCTAAAGTCCACCCGCACTGAGACAGGTTAAATAAGGTTCAGAGCTCCACCAGGTCCTAAAGTCCACCCGCACTGAGACAGGTTAAATAAGGTTCAGAGCTCCACCAGGTCCTAAAGTCCACCCGCACTGAGACAGATTAAATAAGGGATTTGAGCATCTACGTTTCTTGGTATCCATGGGGCGGGGTTCCTATTTTGCCTGCACTGTTTTGTGCACTTTATGCAGTCCTGGGCAGGTCTGCAGTCTAGTGTAGTTTCTTTTTTCTTGTGTTGTTTTCACGTAGTTCAGTTTAGTTTTTGTATTGTTTCATGTAGCACCATGGTCCTGAACAACATTGTCTCATTTTTACTGTGTACTGTACCAACAGTTATGGTCAAAATGACAATAAAAAGTGACTTGACTTGATAAGGAGGGCTGACTGTACTTTGAAAATAAATTGACTTTAAATTTTAGTACAATGCAGGATATAAAAATTACTACCCCAAGTTACACATTAAATAAGTAGTTCAATGAACAATGATGTATTGTTCATGGACTCTTCAGAAATCTAATGACGGAGGGGAAGAAGCTGTTCTTATAACATTGAGTGTTGGTCTTCAGGCTCCTGTACCTCCTCCCTGATGGTAGTAATGAGAAGAGGGAATGTCCTGATGGTGACTGTCCTTAATGACGGATGTGTGTTCTTAAAGGATCACCTCTTGGAGGTGTCCTTGATGGTGGGAAGATTTGAGCCTTGATCAAACTGGTTGAATCTCCAACACTCTGCAGTCTCTTGCAACAATGTGCATTGGAACTGCCATAATAGGCTGTAATGCAACCAGTCAGAATGTTCTCCAACATACATAAATAGAAATGTGCAAGTCTTTGATGACACATCAATCTTCTCAAATGAAGTAGAACTGGTGGCGTGTCTTCATGATTGCATCAATGTTTTAGGCTCAGGGAGAACACATGAGATGTTGACACCCAGGAACTTTCCACTGCCTGCTCCTCAATAAGAATTGGTGTGTGTTCTCCTGACATATATCCCTGAAGTCCACAATTAACTGCTTGGTCTTGCTGATGTTGAGAGGTTACTTTTGTAAAACCACTCAACTAGGAACTGGTCACTGACTTTAGAATGAAGCATATGCCCCTGTCGGAAGTGAAAATAGTTGAGAGCTTTAAGTTCCAAGATACATGTATCACCAACTGTGTCCTGGTCTAGCACTGCGGACACTATAGTCAAAGAAGCACACCAGCATCTCTACTGCCAATTTTCTTTTTCTTAAACAGGTGTACCATAGACCACATCCAATTCAGATATATCTCAGCTTGGTATGGCACTGCTTTATCCAAGAAAGCAAGAAATTTCAGTGCTGTGAATGTAACCCAGCCCATTGCAATCATAATCAACAACTCCTTCTACCCGTCATTTTCTCTTTTCCTCCCTTCAATTGGGTAGAAGATGTAAAAGATACAAAAGCACATACTACACTCCACAAGAACAATTTTTTACCCTACTGTTAAGACTCTTGAACGGACCTCGTATATAATAAACTCTTGATCTCTCAATCTACTTCAACAAGCCATTTGCATCTTATTTGTTCACCTGTAATGTACTTCCTCTGTAACTGTAACACCATATTCTGTATTCCATTTCTTTTACATTACCTTGATGTACTTCTATATAAATGATCTGAGGGGATGGTAATGCAAATAAAATCTTTCCACTGTATCTCAATACATGACAATACCAATTACCTATCTGCAGACAGGCTTTGCATTTAGAGTAAGGCAGCATCTGGCAAGCCAGATTGTTGGGAAGTACACATACGGTATCAGAAAAACAATCTGCTTTAACAATTTACAGAATAAACATCCTTAATAATGGACTCCCACATCTTCCCAACCACTGAAGTCAGGCTAAATGGACATTAATTTCCTTTCTTCTCACTCCCTCACCTTTTAAAAAGCAGAGTGGCATTTGCAATTTTCCAATCCCCCAGAACCATTCCAGAATTTAGTGATTCCTGGAAGATCATTATTCATGCTTCTACAATCTCTTTAGCTACCTCTGTCAGAACACTGAGTGTAGTCCCCATAGTTCTGAAGGAGTGTAGCAAAACATGAAGGCGAACAGGGGAATAGTGTTGCTTGGACTATTCTGGTTCCTCTTTGTTTCTGATCACTTATCGGAGGAGCCTCATTGGAAGTTCAACATTTATTGATCAACCCAAATTTTCCAAAGGTGAAGTCTTGTTTGCCAAACTAACTGCTATAACAGTCTATGATATGTAGAAAGATCCAAATTGTGACCAAGCAAGCACAATGGAACAGGCATATAATTTCTCAGAAAAGGTGATCATTGACTTTGTGGTGACCCAGTAGATCCTACTCAAGTGAAAAGTTTCCTATCCTTCTAGTTAAGAAATTGCAAGGGTAAAAGGACCCGAATGGTAGTTGCATACAGGCCTCCAAACAGCAGCCAGGGTGTGGATTACAAATTACAGGAGGAGATAGAAAAGGTGTGTCAGAAGGACAATGTCATGATAAATGTTGGGGATTTTAACATGAAAGTGGAAGGGGAAAACCAGGTCAGTACTGGACCTCAAGAGACAGAAGTCATAGAATGCCTAAGGGATGGCTTTTTAGAACAACTTGTTGTTGAACCCACTAGGGGATCAGCAGTGCTAGATTGGGTGTTGTGCAATGATCCGGAGGTGATAAGAGAGTTTAAGGTTAAGGAACCCTTAGGGAACAGTGATCGCAATATGATTGAGTTCACTTTGAAATCTGAGAAGGAGAAACTAAATTCCAATGTGTTAGTGCTTCAGTGGATTAACGGAAATTACAATGGCATGAGAGGGGAACTGGCCAAAGTTGACTGGAAAGGGAGATGAGCAGGAAGGACAGCACAGCAGCAATGGCTGGAGTTTCTGTGAAAAATAAGGGAAGTGCAAGTCAGACACAGTGGCATGCAAAAGTTTGGGCATCCTTGGTCAAAATTTCTGTTACTGTGAATAGTTAAGCGAGTAAAAGATGACCTGATTTCTGATAGGCATAAAGTTAAAGATGACACATTTCTTTAATATTTTAAGCAAGATTACTTTCTTTTATTTCCCTCTTTCATAGTTTCAAAATAACAAAAAATTTTCCTTTTTGGGAAAGGGCCTGAAGCAAAAGTTTGGGCACCCTGCACGGTCAGTACTTAGTAACACACCCTTTGGCAAGTATCACAGCTTGTAAACGCTTTCCGTAGCCAGCTAAAAGTCTTTCAATTCTTGTTTGGGGGATTTTCGCCTACTCTTCCTTGCAAAAGGCTTCTAGTTCTGTGAGATACTTGGGCCGTCTTGCATGCACTGCTCTTGTGAGGTCTATCCACAGGGAAGTGGTGTTAGGCAAATTGAAGGGATTAAAGGCAGATAAATCCCCAGGGCCAGATGGTCTGCATCCCAGAGTGCTTAAGGAAGTAGCCCAAGAAATAGTGGATGCATTAGTGATAATTTTTCAAAACTCCTTAGATTCTGGATTAGTTCCTGATGATTGGAGGGTGGCTAATGTAACCCCACTTTTTAAAAAAGGGAGAGAAAAACCAGGGAATTATAGACCAGTTAGTCTGACATTGGTGGTGGGGAAAATAGAAACATAGAAAATAGGTGCAGGAGTAGGCCATTCGGTCCTTCAAGCCTGCACCGCTATTCAGTATGATCACGGCTAATCATCCAACTCAGAACCCTGTATCTGCTTTCTCTCCATACCCCTGATCCCTTTAGCCACAAGGGCCATATCTAACTTCCTCTTAAATATAGCCAATGAACCAGCCTCAACTGTTTCCTGTGGCAGAGAATTCCACAGATTCACCACTCTGTGTGTGAAGCAGTTTTTCCACATCTCGGTCCTAAAAGGCTTCCCCTTTATCCTTAAACTGTGACCCCTCGTTCTGGACTTCCCCAACATCGGAAACAATCTTCCTGCATCTAGCCTGTCCAATCCCTTTAGAATTTTATACATTTCAATAAGATCCCCCCTCAATCTTCTAAATTCCAGTGAGTATAAGCCTAGTCGATCCAGTCTTTCTTCATATGAAAGTCCTGCCATCCCAGGAATCAATCTGGTGAACCTTCTTTGTACTCCCTCTATGGCAAGAATGTCTTTCCTCATCCTCAGATTAGGGGACCAAAATTGCACACAATATTCTAGATGCGGTCTCACCAAGGCCTTGTACAACTGCAGTAGAACTTCCCTGCTCCTGTACTCAAATCCTTTTGCTATGAATGCCAACATAACATTTGCCTTTTTCACCGCCTGCTGTACCTGCATGCCCACCTTCAACGACTGGTGTACAATGACACCCAGGTCTCGTTGCATCTCCCCTTTTCCTAATCGGCCACCGTTCAGATAATAATCTGTCTTCCTGTTCTTGCATCCAAAGTGGATAACCTCACATTTATCCACATTAAATTGCATCTGCCATGAATTTGCCCACTCACCTAACCTATCCAAGTCACCCTGCATCCTCTTAGCATCCTCCTCACAGCTAACAGCGCCGCCCAGCTTCGTGTCATCTGCAAAATTGGAGATGTTGCATTTAATTCCCTTGTCTAAATCATTAATATATATTGTGAACAACTGGGGTCCCAGTACTGAGCCTTGCGGTACCCCACTCATCACTGCCTGCCATTCTGAAAAGGTCCCGTTTACTCCCACTCTTTGCTTCCTGTCTGCCAACCTTCTCTATCCACATCAATACCATACCCCCAATACCGTGTGCTTTAAGTTTGCACATTAATCTCCTGCTAGAGTCAGTTATCAAAGATGTGATAACAGCACATTTGGAAAGAGGTGAAATCATCAAAGTCAGCATGGATTTGTGAAAGGAAAATCATGTCTGACGAATCTTATAGATTTTTTGAAGATGTAACTAGTAGAGTGGATAGGGGAGAGCCAGTGGATGTGGTATATTTAAATTTTCAAAAGGCTTTTGACAAGGTCCCACACAGGAGATTAGTGTGCAAAAAGTGCTGATGATACAAAGTGAAGGAGCGGGTAGTGTTGAGGAAAAAGAAAGACTTCAGGGAGGCTTGGACAGTTTATGGGAATGGGCAAAGAAGTGACAAATGAAATACAATGTTGGAATGAGTATGGTCATGCATTTTGGTGGAAGAAATAAATGGGCAGACTATTATTTAGATGGGGAGAGAATTCAAAATGCAGAGATGCAAAGGGACTTGGGAGTCCTTGTGCAAGATAACCTAAAGGCTAATCTCCAGATTGAGTCAGTGGTGAAGAAGATGAATGCAATGTTGGTATTCATTTCTAGAGGTATAGAATACAAATGCAGGGATGTGATGTTGAGGTTCTATAAGCCACTTGTGAGACCACACTTGGAGTATTGTTTGCAGTTTTGGGCTCCTTATTTTAGAAAGGATATACTGACATTGGAGAGGGTTCAGAGAAGATTCATGAGAATGATTCCAGGAATGAGAGGGTTACTGTATGAGGAACGTGTGGCAGCTCTTGGGCTGTATTCCCTGAAGTTCAGGAGAATGAAGGGGGATCTCATAGAAACATTCCGAATGTTAAAAGGCTTGAACAGATTAGATTTGGCAAAGTTATTGCTGATGGTAGGGGAGCCTTGGACAAGAGGGCACAACTTCAGGATCGAAGGATGTCTATATAAAACAGAGATGTGGGGAAATTACTTTAGTCAGAGGGAGGTAAATCTGTGGAATTTGTTGCTAAGAGCAGCTGTGGAGGCCAGGTCATTGGGTGTATTTAAGGCAGAGACAGATTGATTCTTGATTAGCCAGGGCATCAAAGGGTATGGGGAGAAGGCAGGGGTATGGGAATGAATTGCATCAGCCCGTGATTGAAAGGTGGAGCAGACTCAATGGGCCGAATGACCTACTTCTGCTCCTATATTTTATGACCTCAGGCTGTATAGGCGGAGGCACTTCCATGTATTGTAAATAAAACCTAGACAGTAGTTGCTATCTATTTAATACATTCTACATCTATTGAATCAATAATGGACCTAAATCATATTTAGGCTAATTGACAAACATGACAATATAGATGATTACATTGTGCTCAATTAAACAAAGCTTTATACTATCTCTGAAGCTGCAGTCATGTATACAAATAAACAACATCCTATTCATAATGCCCATGTGCTTTGTAGATGGTACAAAGGGTTTGTGATGTTAGTTGAGTCTTACACTGCAACACACTGACTCCTATGTTGCCATACAGCCCCAGAAATTAAGTAGCGTTCTCTGCTCAATGGGTCAGCATTCAACAGTAATGTCATTGAGCAGCAAGAGGAAATAGTTCCCCTTGTTTTTGATGGCCATTGAAGGGAACTTGAATGGCCCAACTGAAATCTGCCTGTATAATCACATTTTTAACTTCTGGTATTGTTTGTTGCCTTGGGGGATATTTGATGCCTTCTGCAAGAAAACGATAAAAATTCCTCTCCACTTGATCAGAAAACCTCTTTGAAGTAGGAATTGTAGCGTGAGTTGCAAACCGCAGGATGCAACAGGAATTAGTCACCACCACCTGGGAAAGTCGCAAGTATACGTTCAGGGCCATGTGGCCTTTATCATGGGTAGAGAAAACATGGAAAAGGTCTATGCCTTCTATCAGAGTTAGTGAAACGAATATTGAAAACTTAACCACAATGGGTAAAATATACAAGACTCTGACAGCACTTTAGCATCTTTCTCAAAGAGAACAAGATTTAGTTCACATCTATTTCCATTAATCCTGGACCTCTTAAGAATACCTCCAAGTGGGGTGGCATGGTACTGTTGCAGCCAGCATAATATTTTACAGTTCCCGTGATTAGGGTTCAGTTTCTGCTGCTTCTGTAAGGAATTTGTGTTCTGCCCGTGTCAGTATGGGTTTTCTCTATTACCCCAGATCCCTCTCATATCCCAAACACATGCATATTACTAAGTTGTGAGCATTCTACGTTAGCATCAAAACCATAGTGATATTTGCGGACAGCCCCCGGCACATACTTGGTCTGAGTTGGCTGTTGATGCAAATGATGCATTTCACTGTACACAAGATTCTACGTACATGTGACAAATAAAGCTAGTCTTTAAAGTAAGTGCAGTTTCTGCTTACTATCCTTGAAGCTACTTCCTGTGCATAGCTTACAATCTGTCACATGCAGTTTGCTAAATTGCATAATTACTGGCTACAGTAGCCATGTTCGTCAGCACGATACCATTTTATAAATAGAAGATACGTGTTATGATGTTTGCAGATGGATCCTTAGCTTCTTCATCAGGAGACCGCAGCCAGCATGGACCGGTAGTAACAGTAATAGGGAGGCATGGTAGCATAGTGGTTAGCACAATGCTTTACAGTACCAGCCATCTGAGTTCAATTCCTGTTGCTGCCTGTAAGGAGTTTATTGTCATTTAGAAACCACAACTGCAATGCAGTTAAAAAAATGAGACAACGTTTCTCCAGAAAGATATCACAAAAGCACAAGACAAAATAGACTACATCAGAAAATCCACATAACGTTTGACAATCCCCAAATCCAGAGTCTGGAGAGGCTGCTGCGTATTAATATTGCGCTACCATCTTAGCGTGTTCCCTGGAAAGGAGCTCCAAATCCACCAGACAAAACAAGACTACCCAGACACATCAAGTCAGGAGACCAACTCTACCACTAAACAAACCAAAATCTAAAGCCACAAGACCTACACAAAACCATATAGTTACAACAGTGCAAACAATACCATAATTGATTAAAAAAAAACAGGAGGTCTCAAGATGGCACTTATGGAGTGAGACTGTTTTAGGCTTCATTCCAATCCTTTTACTTTTTTCTACTTACAATCACCCCCTAATTGACCTGTTTATACCTATTCTAAAGGGGTTGATACTTATGAATTTTTTTTAACTGTTTGAATTATTTTTCAACTCGTTAAAATGTCTAAACCACAAGAAGCTAAGGAATCGAAACTGGCGAAAGAACCATTAACTTTAGAAGCAATTGTGAAACTTATGGACGAGAGACTTGAAAAACTGGAGAATAAACTAACCCCAAAGCTTTCTACGCTTGATGAAATTTTAAAGACAGTCAATGCAAAACTTCAATCACTTACACTGGATTCTCAACAACAAGAAGCAAGAACTTTAGCTCTCGAAGATGCCGCTCGCCAGAGAGTTCGTAAAATTGAAACTCCAGAACAATAGCAATCTTCAACTTCTCAACTGCTGGATCATTATAAATCTAAAATTACTGATCTTGAAAACTGGTCTCAAAGACAAAATCTCCGGATAATTGGGCTTCCGGAAAATTTTGAGAACGGTGATCTGACTGTATTTTTCTCTAAATTTTTAATGGACGTCTTCGGCTTAGAAGTTCTGGGTACCTCTCCAATAATCGACCATGCACATCGCATTTCTTGTTTTCAAACAGCTCCAGGTACAAAACCACGGCCAGTGATTCTCCGGATTCATTATCCTCATACTAAAGAACGTCTGATTCGGGCTGCCCAGAAAAAGGGTATGATCAACTTTCAAAATCTCAAATTTTGTATTCTGGAAGACTACAGTCCCGAAGTTTTGAGGGCAAGAATGGCTTTTAAATCGGTTATGTTGGAAATTCATCAGAAAGGCTACAAACAAGCACTGTTATTTCCAGCACAATTGAGAGTTACTCTCAAAGATGAGACGTCAGTTGTTCAAATCTCCAGCGGATGCTCAAAGATTCCTTGAAGAATAGTACTTTTTTCACTACGAGTTGACCAATGTATTATATTTTTACTATTTGTATTAACTTTTTTTTGTGCTAATAATTAGTCTATAGATTTAGACCTTTTATAATTTGATGATTTTTACATGATGGCTGATAGTGTACTTGTTTTACACACTTAAGATCCGTTTTTTTGGTTTATTCTGAGTTCATTATTTTTATATGATTATTCTGTTAGTTTTGAAAGTAACTCATCAGATTTTTTTTTAAAGTTTATATACACTTTTTATATCTTTAACACTTAAATATTAAGGTTTTTATAATAAACTTTTTCCTAAGATGTCGTTTCTTTTTTACATAAGACCTTAGTGCTTGGATACATCACATCCGTTTGGATGTGTCCGAACAAGATTTAGAACTTTCTTTTAAAATATTAATACAATATTATCCATTCTTGGGTTTTAATGTTTTAGTTTTTTTTCCTTTTTCTTTTAATCCTTTTATATATGTATATATGTATGTGTGTATGTGTATATATAAAACACTAATTTTATAGTTTAATCTTTGTTATACTAACCCTTTTTCAAAAAAAAAGGGTGGTTTGTGGTGTCTGTTTTTTGTACTTTTTCGTTTGAGTTGCCGTCTTGAGACATGGGGGTAAAGTTAGTATTAGTTTGCCTGCTTGTCTCTTTTTGGCTTTTTTTCTGGGGTTTTGAGGGTGGGGGAGGGGGATTCTTTTTTTTGGCTTGCTTCTTGCTTAGTTCTACTTCATGGGCTGACTCGAAACTACAAAAATGGTTGGAATGTCATAACTTCCGGTTCCTCCTTGAACTTACTTCCCTCTTCCGGATTCATGAGTTCATCTATTTCTTAACCTTATGTATTAACTGCGATAAATATTGGCAATATGGATAAGATTATTAATTTTGTTTCTTGGAATACTAATGGTCTAAATCATCCGATCAAATGGAAAAAAATATTCAAAGTATTCCACAGAATGAATGCTAATATTATCATTGTACAAGAGACTCATGTGAGGAAGGTGGATAGTCAACGATTTTTTTAGGTTTTGGAAAGGCCAACAGTATCACTCGAATTCCCAAGCCAAAGTAAGAGGCGTTTCCATTTTTATAGATTCTTCAACCTCTTTTATACACTATGAAACAATTTTGGATCCATAAGGTAGATTTTTGCTCATCACTGGTTCACTTTTTAATCAAAAAGTTGTTTTAGTTAATGTTTATGCTCCAAACTGTCCTGAATTTTTTTAAGTGCTTATTTACATCCCTTCCTAATTTAAATGAGTACATGTTGATAATGGGTGGGGATTTTAACTGTTGTTTAAATCCTTTGATGGATCGATCCAAGCTCACCCAGGTTCTTCTGAATAAATCGGTCTCTCTTATTAATTCCTTTATGGTTCATTCCGGAATTTCTGAAATTTGGCGATTCATACACCCTAACGATAAAGAATTTTCATACTTTTCTCATGTTTATCATAACTATTCAAGAATTGACTACTTCTTTATTGATCATTGTTTACTTACAGATGCTATTGATTATAAATATGATTCCATTACCATTTCTGACCATGCACCTTTGAAGCTATCTATTAAGACAACGGATTCATCTTCTAATGCTATATCTTGGAGGTTTAACTCTACTTTACTGCAGGACTCGGACTTTCTTATTCTACAGAAGAGATCTCTAGTGGAACATTCTGGGACACTTTTAAAGCATTTATTCGCGGACAGATTATTTCATACTCTGCTGGAGTTAGGAAATGAATACTGAAATATTAACATTGATCGATAAAATTAAAGAAATTGATGATTTATTCAGTGACCCCTAATAAAGAACTTTATAAAGAGAGAGTTGAACTTCAAATGGAGCATAGTTTGTTATTATCTTCTTTGATTGAAAATCAGTTAATTAAAACTAGAATCCAGTTTTATGTAAGTGGAGATAAATCTGGCAAGTTATTGGCTAATCAATTGAAAACCGCTTCGGTTAAACGACAAATCACTAAGATTCGTAAACGAGATGGCACTTTGACGATTGATCATAAAGAGATAAATAAAGCTTTTCAAAATTTTTATAATTCTTTATTATATCAATCAGAATTTGTTGAGGATTCTTCCATAATGGATGAATTTTCAAGAAAATTGAATATCCCAAAATTAACAACAGAAGATAGTGTACTTCTAGACACACCTGTTATGGAAACTGAAATAAAAGAGGCTATTTTTTCAATGAATTCAGGTAAAGCCCCTGGTCCGGATGGTTATACTGCGGAATTTTTAAAATCCTTTTCTTCTATACTCTCTCCTTGGCTTTGTAAAATTTTTTAAAGATGCATTAACTGTAGGTAAATTACCACAATCTTTTTATGATGCCTCCATTTCTCTAATTCTTAAAATTACTGAATATGCATCCTATCCGCCTGTATCCTTGCTGAATACAGATTCTAAGATTTTTACCAAAATTTTGGCCACTAGATTAGAAAATATATTACCTCAAATTATCTCTGAAGACCAGACCAGACTTATTCAAAATCATTATACATCTTTTAACATTACAAAATTAATTAATATAATTTATACTCCATCTAAAATACCAGAATGTGTCATTTCCTTAGATGCTGAAAAAGCGTTTGATAGAATGGCCATATTTATTTAATATGTTGCAGAATTTTAATTTTAGTCTGAGATTAAATTAATATATTATATATTATTATATATTATATATTATAAACCTTTGGCTTCGGTTCTTACAAATAATCAGAGATCTTTTTTTCCAGTTAATCTGTGGTACGAGGCAAGGCTGTCCTTTATTATTTGACACTGTTTTGGAACCTTTAGCCATTGCCATTTGTGAATCACCTAATATTATTGGTATTACCCGTGGGGAAGGGACTTATAAGTTATCATTATATGCTGATGATTTGTTACTATACATATCTGACCCTGAGAGATCTATTCCTGCTATTTCGTCCTTGCTTGCTCAGTTTAGTAGCTTTTCTGGTTACAAACTGAACTTTAATAAGAGTGAATTATTTCCATTAAATATGCAAGTTCCAATTTATAAACACTTACCATTTAAAGTTGTCACAGATCATTTTACTTATTTGGGTATTAAAATTACCAAGAAACATAAGGATTTATTTAAAGTTAATTTTTTACCTTTAATTGACCAAATCAACTTGTTACCAGGTGGTCCCCATTATTTTTGTCATTGGTTGGTCGAATTAATGCTATCAAGATGACAGTATTACCCAAATTTTTATATTTATTTCAAGCATTACCGATTTTTTTTCTAAATCTTTTTTTGATATTATTGACTCCAAAATAACCTTGTATGTGTGGCAGAATAAAAATCCTAGATTATGTAAAAAAAAAATTTACAGAAGCCTAAGAAGGAGGGTGATTTGGCTTTGCCAAACCTGAGATTTTACTATTGGGCAGTTAATATTCGATATTTAATATTTTGGACACAAGAATCGATTATAGCATCTGGCTCACAATGGGTAAATTTGGAATACAAATCTGTACAAGACTTCTCATTATTTTCCATTTTAGGATCTTCGCTTCCTTTTGCTTTATCTAAATTGAATAAACAAATAACTAATCCTATAGTTAAACATACATTACAAATATGGTTTCAATTTCGTAAATTCTTTGGCTTAAATAAGTTTATCTTATCAAGTCCTATTATATCTAACTTTTTTTTTAGCCCTCTTTTATGGATCAAGCCTTTGTATTATGGAAAACAAAAGGTATAACATGATTTCGTGATCTATTTTTAGATAACAGTTTTAGGTCCTTTGAACAGCTATCTAATAAATATAATTTGCCTAAAACTAATTTCTTTTTAGATAATTGCAAGTAAGAAATTTCTTGAATAATATGTTAGTTTTTTTCCAAAATTATGTCCAATGGACATTATGGAAATCTTTTTAGCTCTGAATCCTTGCCAGAAACAGCCAGAAGTATCAGAAAAAATTAAGGAATGGGAAAAAGAACTTCATTGTCTTATACCCACTGAGCAGTGGGAGAAATTTTTACAATTAGTCAACTCTTCTTCTATTTGTGCTAAACATGCCTTAATACAACTTAAGGTTGTACAATAGGGCTCACATGTCCAAGGATAAACTTGCTCGATTTTATTCTTATGTTAATCCAACCTGTGACCGATGTCATTCTGAAGTTGCTTCATTGACCCACATGCTTTGGTCCTGCCCTTGCTTGCAAAATTATTGGAAAGATATTTTCGGTACTATTTCAACAGTTCTGAATATCAAATTGCAACCACATCCTATTACTGCAAGTTTCGGCTTACCAAAGGTGGATAATAGTTGTTTATCCCCCTCAGCTCGACGGATGATTGCATTTGTTACCTTAGTGGCTACAAGATCTATCCTACTGAATTGGAAAGAAATTAATCCTCCAACTATATTTCAGTGGTTCTCTCAAACTATTTCTTGGTTGAGTTTAGAAAAAATTAGAAGTGTTGTCTTTGACCCTTCAGTTAAATTTGAAGAAACTTGGAGACCATTTATTCAACATTTTCATATGAGCTAAACTGACTTTTCCTAAACCTTACTTTTATTATCCTTAATTATTTGTATGGAGGTGCGGAGTTATTGACATTACTGTGTATATTTGACATAATGTAACGGCCCATGTTGGTTAGGTTTCTTTTCTCTTTTTTTTTGTTTTTTTTTATTTACTCCATTTTTCATAACTACACTGAGTTTGGGAGGTTATTATATATGGATTATCATCTATTTGTTAATCTATCATACTTTAAACTATTAGTTATGTACTCTCAAACTCTCTGTATTCATGTTTCATTTATGTTTGTTTAAAAATTAATAAAAAGATTTTTAAAAGATTAAAAAAAACAGACCATGGGCACAGTAAAAATAGTCCAAAGATGTTAAAAGACTATAAGTTTGAAAGAAACCACCACACAGTTTCCACAAGTCCTCAGGGTCCCGATAGACACATCCTTTGAACAAATCAGAAATGAAGCTAGAGCACTTAATCAGATGGGTATTAAAAGCCCTTATTTTAAAGGATAATAGAGTGTGTGAAAGGCCCTAAGCAGTGGTTTCATTATTGAAATGGAAAGGCTATTGATAATTTGGTTAGACGATTAAAATCAGCGTAATATTCCTATTAGCCTTACTTTACTGCAAGAAAAGGTTCGAAGCCTTTTCAATGATTGAAAAGCTGCATGTACAGCAAATGAAGGTGCTTGAGATGAAGAATTTGTTGCAAGTAGGGGTTGGTTCAATCATTTCAAAATTAGGGCAAATTTACATAATATTAAAGTGCAAGGTGAAGCAGCGAATGCTGATGTAAGTGCTGTGAGTGATTTTCCTGAAATGTTTAAAAAAATTATCGAGGGAGGTTATTTGCCAGACCAAATATTTAATGTAGATGAGTCTGGCTTAATTTGGAAAAAAAATACCTGAAAGGACCTACATTTCAAAAGAGGAAAAAAGTGCACCAGGGCATAAGGTATTGAAGGATAGGCTAACGTTATTGCTTGGGGGTAACGCATCTGGGGATTTCAAGCTCAAGCCTTTGCTTGTGTATCACTCCCTAAATCTGAAGGCACTTCGCCATATCATTAAGGCATCTCTTCCTGTTATTTGGAAGGCAAATTCATAGGCTTGGGTTACAATAGCCATCTTTGAAGATTGGTTCTTGAACCATTTTATTCCTGCTGTTGAACGTTATTGCTTGGCCAAGAAAATTCCTTTCAAGATTCTCCTTGTGCTTGACAACACACCTGGACATCCAAGTACTTTAGGTGACCTTCACCCCAATGTAAAAGTCATATTTTAACCTCCCAACACCACATCGCTACTTCGGCCCATGGATCAAGGAGTCATGGTCTCCTTTAAGGCCTATTATTTACGGTGTACCTTCTCACAAGCAGTCAGGGCTACCCAAGATGATGTGATGAGCTTAAGGGAGTTTTGGAGGGATTATAACATCTATGATGCCATCAAAAATATTGCTGATTCTTGGGATGAAGTGAAGCAGTCAAATATGAAAGGAGTATGGTTTAATTTGTGCCCCCAGTTTGCGCATGTTTCTCAGGGATTTACAGCTGATGACATTGCCAAAGCCAGGCAAGCTGTGGTTGATATTGGTAATGAACTGCAGTTAGACATCAGTGAAAATGATGTTGCAGACTTACTCAACTCCCATCCCGAAGAACTGACCAATGAAGACCTTATGGAACTACAGCTGCAGATGATAGCATTTGAGGAAAAAGACTGAACCTAGGAACTCTGGAACCGAAAAAGTTAGCTGAAGCCTTTCGTCTCATTAAAGCAGGAATGGCAAAGTTAGAGGAGCAAGATCCTAATACAGAGAGGTTCAGCATAAGTTCACTGTGCTGTTACCAAGAACCTCAGCTGCTACAAGGCCAGTTATGATGAAGAAAAAAAGAAAAGCTCTGTACGAGCCTCCCTTGATGCCTACTTCAAGAAATTGACTCCAGTAGTAAACCTGCCCTCTCCAGCAGCAGAATCACTCTCCAGCACCAGGTCCATCATCATGTTACCTCATGAATGCCCCTTCTAGTATGCATGACATCGATGCAACCGTATGTAGTTACTTTTATTATTACGGTATTATGTACAGTACTGTATTATTATGTTTAAGATGTTTTAGAGTATTTGGGTCAGCACTTGTCCCATTTAACCTGCCACAGTGCGGGTGGACTTTAGGACACAAAGCAGCTCAGGCCCGGCACCCGTGGTGTATAGTACAGTATGTACTGTATCTGTTCCATTGACGGAAAACAATCACGGTTGAAAATAAAGTGGAAATAATAAAGCCATCAGAAAGAGATGAAAAATCATCAGTCATTGGAAAAGCATTAGGCTACAGTCGGTCAATGATTGGAGCAATTTTAAAAGGATAAAGTGAGAATAATGGAGCATGTGAAAGGCCCTGCCCTGATGAAAGCTACGACTATTACTAAGCAACGCAGTGATTTAATTATTGAAATACAAATGTTTCTTAAATGTTTTATATGCATAGAAAGGTAAAATATATACTATATACTAAGACAAATGTTTGACTAACTGACGCTAAATAATACCAGATGTAGCTATTCCAATTTACATACAAATCCGACTTAAAGACGGACTCAGGAACGGAACTTGTTTGTAACCCAGGGACTGCCTGTAAAACTAAATTTTAACTGACATGACTCTTCAAATTAGGCTTGTAAATTCCCTCTATTTTGAAAAATTGATAACTTTGCTGTGACTGACAATTCTGAACCCCACACCCTGATCAGTCTTGATTTCTCCTTTTAGAATCTGCTGGTGGCTATTTCTGCCAAATTCTCTGTCCTTGGCTTGCATTCTATATCTTAAAATATATGATGGCCCTTTGAAATATAGTTCTGTAGCGGTGTGCTACACGCAGCGCTAAAATTACGACACGGAGTAGGTAACTGCAGTCGAAGGAAAAACTTTATTCGAAATCCTCAGCCTCACTTTTAAGCCTCTCTCGACCTGCCCCCCGTGGCGCAGAGGCTCCAAAGCTTTGTGCTCGCAAACCCCCGTAGGCTATCTAAATGTGAGCCGGTTCGGATGTGCCAGGAAATGGGTCGCCACATAACCCCCCCCCCCCCCCACCCGAACCAGCAATACACCCCCCAATGTCCACAGTCTGGGCCAGAACCTGCTTGGGAGGTCGGCCTCTGTGCCGAGGTGCCAGAAACTCGTCCGGTTGCGCCAGGTCCACATGGGCCGGTTTGAGGCGGTCCACCGTGAAAACCTCCTCTTTCCCCCCAACGTCCAGCACGAACGTGGACCCATTGTTCCGGAGCACCATAAACGGCCCCTCGTATGGCCGCTGCAGCGGTGGCCGATGCCCGCCCCTTCGTACGAACACAAACTTACAGTTCTGTAGGTCTTTGGGTACCGCAGGTCGGGTGCCGCCCGTGCTGTGAAGTGGGTATGAGGGCCAGGTTACCGAGCTTCTCGCGTAGTCTGCCCAGGACTGCTGCAGGATCTTCCTCTTGCCCCCGTGGGGCTGGTAGGAACTCCCCGGGGACGACCAGGGGCGCGCCGTATACCAACTCGGCCGACAAGGCATGCAGGTCGTCCTTGGGCGCTGTACGGATGCCAAGTAGGACCCAGGGAAGCTTGTCCGCCCAGTTGGCTCCTCGCAGGCGGGCCATGAGGGCCGACTTCAGGTGACGGTGGAAACGCTCCACTAGCCCGTTCGACTGTGGGTGGTAGGCAGTGGCGTGGTGCAGCTGAGTCCCCAAAAGGCTGGCCATAGCTGACCACAGGCTGGAGGTGAACTGGGCGCCTCTGTCGGAGGTAATGTGGGCTGGTACACCAAAGCGAGATATCCAGGTGGCGATCAGGGCTCGGGCGCAAGTTTCGGAGGTGGTGTCGGTGAGCGGGACCGCCTCTGGCCATCTCGTGAACCGGTCCATGATAGTCAGGAGGTGCCCACGATATCTACATGAATGTGGTCGAAACGCCTGTGGGTGGGATGGAACTGCTGCGGTGGGGCTTTGGTGTGCCGCTGCACCTTGGCCGTCTGGCAGTGCATGCACGTTTTGGCCCATTCACTGACCTGTTTGCGGAGTCCGTGCCAAACGAACCTGCTGGAAACCATCCGGACAGTTGTCCGGATGGAGGGATGCGCCAAGTTATGAATGGAGTTGAAAACACGGCGCCGCCAGGCTGTTGGGACGACGGGACGGGGCTGGCCGGTGGCGACGTCACAGAGTAGGGTCCTCTCACCTGGGCCCACGGGGAGGTCCTGGAGCTGCAAACCGGAGACTGCGGTTCTGTAACTTGGAATCTCCTCATCCGCCTGCTGTGCCTCTGCCAGTGCCTCAAAGTCTACCCCTTGGGAAAGGGCATGAACGGTAGGGTGAGAGAGCGCATCCGCCACGACATTGTCCTTACCCGAGACGTGCCGGACATCCGTCGTGTATTCAGAGATGTAGGACAGGTGGCGTTGCTGGCGGGACGACCAGGGGTCGGACGCTTTCGTAAACGCAAAGGTAAGCGGTTTGTGGTCCGTGAACGCGGTGAAGGGCCGACCTTCTAGGAAGTACCTGAAATGCCGGATTGCCAGGTAGAGCGCCAACAGTTCCCGGTCGAAAGCACTGTACTTGAGCTCGGGTGGCCGCAGGTGTTTGCTGAAAAACGCCAAGGGTTGCCAGCGACCTGCGATGAGTTGCTCCAGCACCCCACCGACTGCCGTCTTAGATGCGTCCACTGTGAGGGCGGTAGGGGCGTCCATTCTGGGATGTATTAGCATCGCGGCGTTCGCCAAAGCTTCCTTCGTTTGAACGAAAGCAGCGGCGGACTCCTCGTCCCAGGTAATGTCCTTGCTCGGACCCGACATCAGGGCGAACAGGGGGCGCATGATCCGGGCAGCTGAAGGGAGGAAGCGGCGGTAGAAATTGACCATACCTACGAATTCCTGAAGGCCTTTGATCGTGGTGGGTCGGGAAAAGTGGCGGACCGCATCTACCTTAGCGGGCAGAGGGGCTGCCCCGTCTTTAGTAATCCTGTGGCCCAGGAAGTCAATGGTATCGAGTTCGAACTGGCATTTGGCGGGGTTGATTGTAAGACCGTACTCACTCAGTCGAGCGCAGAGTTGACGGAGGTGGGACAGATGCTCCTGATGACTGCTGCTGGCTATGAGGATGTCATCCAAATAGATGAATGCGAAGTCCAGGTCCCGTCCCACCACGTCCATTAACCGCTGGAACGTCTGTGCGGCATTCTTCAGGCCGTACGGCATGCGGAGGAACTCGAAAAGGCCAAACGGGGTGATGAGAGCCGTTTTGGGGACGTCGTCAAGATGCATCGGGATTTGATGGTACCCTCGGATGAGGTCTACCTTGGAGAAGATCCGTGCGTCGTGCAGGTTTGCTGCAAAGTCCTGAATGTGCGTCACAGGGTAGCGGTCCGGTGTGGTAGTCTCGTTCAGCCTGCGGTAGTCGCCGCATGGTCTCCAGCCTCCCATCGCTTTGGGCACCATGTGCAGGGGGGAGGCCCATGGGCTGTCGGACCGCCGGATGATCCCCAATTTCTCCATTCTCTGGAACTCCTGCTTCGCCAGTCGGAGCTTGTCCGGGGGAAGCAGCCGAGCGCGGGCGTGGAAGGGTGGTCCCTGGGTCGGGATGTGGTGCTGTACGCCGTGTCTGGGCATGGCCGCTGTGAACTGTGGTGCCAGAACCGATGGGAAATCCGCCAGGACCCTGGTGAAGTCGTTGTCGAACAGCATGATGGAGCCGAGGTGAGGGGCTGGCAACTGGGCTGCACCCAGGGAGAACGTCTGAAAGGTCTCGGCGTGTACCAGTCTCTTCCTGGGCAGGTCGACCAGTAGGCTGTGAGCTCGCAAAAAATCCGCACCCAGAAGCGGTTGGGCTACGGCGGCCAGTGTGAAGTCCCACGTGAACTGGCTGGAGCCGAACTGTAGCTGCACCTGACGGGTGCCATAGGTTTCTTACTGTGCTGCCGTTCACGGCCCTCGGGGGGGGACCCGGTGCCCTGCTGCGGGTGTCGTAACTCGTCGGAGGTAAAACGCTGATCTCAGCCCCAGTATCGACCAAAAACCGGCGTCCTGACCTTCTATCCCACACATACAGGAGGCTATCCCGATGGCCAGCTGCCGTAGCCATCAGCGGCGGCTGGCCCTGGCGTTTCCCGGGAACTTGCAGGGCGGGCGACAACGGCGGGCTTCTGCACCCCACCGCTGGTGGTAGAAGCACCAGTGTTCATTGGGCCGGGGGTTGGCGGGCTCTGCGGCCGGGCCTGGACTGGTTTGCTGCTGGGAGCGTGGCTGGGAGAACTGTGCAATGGACGCCCCGCTCACCTTTTTGGCGTTCCACAGCAAGTCCACCCGGGCTTGCCGGGGGTCACTGAAATCCGCGTCGGACAGCAGCAGGTGTATGTCCTCGGGCAGCTGCTCCAGGAATGCCTGTTCAAACATGAGGCAGGGTGTGTGTCCGTTGGCGAGAGACAACATCTCATTCATTAAAGCCGATGGAGGTCTGTCGCCCAAGCTTTCCAGGTGCAGTAAACGGGCAGCCCGCTCGCGCCGTGAGAGTCCGAAAGTCCTGAGGAGCAGGGCTTTGAATTCCGTGTACTTGCCGTCTGCCGGGGGCGACTGTACGAACTCCGCGACCTGGGCCGCTGTGTCCTGGTCGAGGGAGCTCACCACGTAGTAGTAGCGGGTGTCTTCTGAGGTGATCTGGTGAACGTGGAATTGGGCTTCGGCTTGCTGGAACCATAGGTTTGGGCGCTGTGTCCAGAAACCCGGCAGTTTCAACGAAACCGCATGAACAGAGGCGGCGTCGGTCATTTCTGGTCCAAAAATCGTTTGGACCGTCGGGGTCACTAATTGTAGCGGTGTGCTACACGCAGCGCTAAAATTACGACACGGAGTCGGTAACTGCAGTCGAAGGAAAAACTTTATTCGAA
Source organism: Hypanus sabinus (assembly GCF_030144855.1). Taxonomy (NCBI): domain Eukaryota; kingdom Metazoa; phylum Chordata; class Chondrichthyes; order Myliobatiformes; family Dasyatidae; genus Hypanus; species Hypanus sabinus. The sequence continues at coordinate 40,314,587 of NC_082707.1, forward strand.
ATCCTCAGCCTCACTTTTAAGCCTCTCTCGACCTGCCCCCCGTGGCGCAGAGGCTCCAAAGCTCTGTGCTCGCAAACCCCTGTAGGCTATCTAATTGTGAGCCGGTTCGGATGTGCCAGGAAATGGGTCGCCACAGTTCCACATTAACAACATTAAACACTATAACTTAGAGTTCATAGAACATTCTTTTTAAAGTACCTGCTGCTTTATTCGCTTTTCTTTCCTTCTTTACTGATCCAGTCTGGCTTTTGTCTTGAGGTTTCTTCAAGGAACTGTTGGCAATTTTTTGGTTGTGTACCTTAAAAAAAACAGAATGCAAAATAGAAACAAAGACTCTCTTCAGACAAACTGGTTACTACATTATTATGATTTTTCCTAGTAAATTTACTACCAGGACAATTTAGTTTAATTTTCCTTGCAATACTATCAATATTAAAATTCATTGCATCAAGAAAATGATAGCAGCTTCTGAAGCAACTGGGCAGAGTTAAATATGGAAATTCAATACAGGTCCACAATCCCTTATCCGAAATTCTGAAATTCGAAAAGCTCCGAAAATTTTTTCGTGGAGTGTGTCATAAAGCTTGTTTAGCGCACCAACAGCTGACATCACTCAAGCTGCCAGACGTCAGTTGTGGCTCAGTGCTCGTACTGGTTACACATGCATTTGCTGTTCACTGATATTTTGTGTTCACTGTTGACTTTGTGTTAACTTCACTGTGAAAATGTCAAAAAGAGCTGCAGATACCCCTATGGGTAACAATGAGAAAAAGAGAAGGAAGCATCTATCGTTATCAATAACGCAGAAAGTGAAGCTAATGCAGAAGCTTGATCAGGGTGTGTCTGTGCAACGTCTTACTGAAGAATATGGTGTCGGAACTACCACTGTATATGATTTAAAGAAACAGAAAGACAACATGCATTTATCAGTGAGCAAGAGATTATGGCAGTTTACTCACTTAAAGAGAGATTGCTTAGACATAAACCTATGTTAATGACACTTGAAGAAGTTTTAAAAAACGCTGTCTGTCGCAGTGCTGCTTCATAACTTGAGAATCCTGTTCCTGGCCCATCGGGTACCTGTAGAGTATTTAGCTTTGTTTGCCAGAAGTAATGCAACTTAACTAGAGGTACCTGTACATACTTAGCTTAGTTTGAACCTGTATATGTCCTAGAGTATTTACGTTCTACATTTATTCCATCAAGTCATTTACCATATGTTTGACTCTGTTCATTTGAAGCTGTATATTTTTATGTTTTGTTGAATGTTTTTGTTGAAAATAAAATGTACTAGTGTATTTATGGTCTATAATTATACCACTATTTCATTTATCAGTACACCTGCCTCCAGCTCAACCCCTGGATCGGTCCGAGTCAGCATGGATTTATGAAGGGAAAATCATGCTTGACTAATCTTATGGAGTTTTTTTGAGGATGGAACTAGGAAAATGGACAAGGGAGAGCCAGTGGATGCAGTGTACCTGGACTTTCAGAAAGCTTTTGATAAAGTCCCACATAGGAGGTTAGTGGGCAAAATTAGGGCACATGGTATTGGGGGCAGAGTACTGACATGGATTGAAAATTGGCTGGCTGACAGGAAACAGAGTAGTGATTAACGGGTCCCTTTCGGAATGGCAGGCTGTGACCAGTGGGGTACCGCAAGGTTCGGTGCTGGGACCGCAGCTGTTTACAATATACATTAATGATTTAGATGAAGGGATTAAAAGTAACATTAGCAAATTTGCTGATGACACAAAGCTGAGTGGCAGTATGAAATGTCAGGAGGACGTTATGAGAATGCAGGGTGACTTGGACAGGTTGGGTGAGTGGGCAAATGTATGGCAGATGCAGTTTAATGTGGATAAGTGTGAGGTTATCCACTTTGGTGGCAAGACGAGGAAGGCAGATTACTATCTAAATGGAGTCAAGTTAGGAAAAGGGGAAGTACAATGAGATCTAGGTGTTCTTGTACATCAGTCAATGAAAGCAAGCATGCAGTGAAGAAAGCTATGGCATGTTGGCCTTCATAACAAGAGGAATTGAGTATAGGAGTAAAGAGGTCCTTCTGCAGCTGTACAGGGCCCTGGTGAGACCCCACCTGGAGTACTGTGTGCAGTTTTGGTCTCCAAATTTGAGGAAGGACATTCTTGTTATTGAGGGAGTGCAGCATCGGTTCACAAGGTTAATTCCCGGAATGGCGGGACTGTCATAATTTTAAAGTTTTGGAGCGACTGGGCTTGTATACACTGGAATTTAGGATGAGAGGGGATCTGATTGAAACATATAAGATTATTAAGGGATTGGACACACTGGAGGCAGGAAGCAAGTTCCCGCTGATGGGTGAGTCCAGAACTAGAGGCTACAGTTTAAGAATAAGGGGTAGGCCATTTAGAACAGAGATGTGTTAAAACCTTTTCACCCAGAGTGTGGTGGATATGTGGAATGCTCTGCCCAGAAGGCAGTGGAGGCCAAGTCTCTGGATGCATTCAAAAGAGAGTTAGATAGAGCTCTTATAGATAGCAGGGTCAAGGGATATGGGGAGAGAGCAGGAACGGGGTACTGATTGTGTATGATCAGCCATGATCACAGTGAATGGTGGTGCTGGCTAGAAGGGCCAAATGGCCTACTCCTACACCTACTGTCTATATTACTCTATAAATAAACTGTAAAAGCATTTATAAAAGAGTGCAGATCGGGAAAACCCGGAAGTTCTCTCTCCAGCATTTGTTGTTTGAGCATGTAGAGACTTTTTTCTTGTCATTATTCCCTAAGCAATACAATATAACAACTACTTATATAGCATTTACATAGTATTAGGTATTATAAGTAATCTAGAGATGATTTAAAGTATATGGGAGGATGTGCGTAGGTGCGTAGGTCCGGAGTTCCCTCGGGTCCTAAAGTCTACCCACACTGAGACAGGTTAATTATCAATATCATTATCAACTTTCTGAAATCCGAAAAATTCTGAATTCCGAAATGCAACTGGCCCCAAGGATTTCGGATAACGGACTGTGGACCTGCATCTGCTTGTTCTGAATTTCCACATACAGACATTGTCTTGCTCTCTGAGAGTACATTACTTTACAAACTTTTCCCTAATATTCAAAGGAAATGACAAACTAAGGAAAAAACGATGTATTTATAAATTATTGTTGAGGTAGCTTAAAAGTGTTATGCTTTACTATGTGAGGTGTGATTAGGTTTGAGAGAAATATTCAAAAATTATCAGTCCAAAACTCTCAGCCCAAAACATGTGTGGATTTTAATTCCTTAATAAATATTAAAATAACAAACATGAAAATAAAAATTCACTGAACTTTGTGATATGGTTCAGGAAATTCTCACTGGAAAAAGAGCCCATTCTACAGAGACTGCTATGTATTTTTGTAGGTGGGTTTGTGAAGTTCTCTTCTATCCACAGATCAAATTCTTCACATTTTAAATTCAAAGAAAGCATTAACTGGTAATATCTTAAACTGATAATGTTTGTGTTTTTATTCATGCACTAGCACATTCTTCATCACTTTTAATTCTTAATTTCACTGCCACATAAATCTTAAATGTCTGGGATGACAAAAAGGGAAAATCATTATGTACTGAGCTATCACACTCCTCTCAAATTAGTCAAGTAGTCATTATGATCACCTGATTAGTCAGATGAAACTTGCAAGATCACTTGCCACATAAAAGGTGAAAATACAGAGATCCTATACATATCTTAAACATTAGTAGGTGATGCAATAAAATTACCTCAATATGTGGAGTGTCTCCCAGCTGTAGATTATTGAACATTGCTGCATAATCTCCATTCAAGATTATTAAATCTTCATGAGACCCCCTCTCAGTTATACAACCGTCCTTCATTAACAGTACTTCATCACAGTTGACCAAATACTGCTCAGGATAGGCAGACAAAAAATTAGTTTTTTTCTGCAGCTTTATATTTCACTTAAGATTCTTTCATCAACCTCTCAAATGTTGAAGAATATTTTAGGGGTCAGAACATATTACTGCATAGATCTGCTAGTACAATACTAAACAGAAAACTCCACTTACTTCCTTTGTAAAATTAAAAACACAGAAATTTACTAGTTTTAAGTTTACCCATGAAGCACAAAACAATCATCATATTTTGTTTTCTTTCTTTCCATCCATCCATCTCCGCTTGGCCTATAGTCCCATATTCTTTCCAATATATATCCTTGAAAAAATATTTCTGATCAAAATGAAAACTTTGAATTTTAATGTTAATTCATTAGGTTTGAAAATTAATATAACAGACAACTCTCCACTGGACATCTTTGATCATTAAATTAATTTTTGGCCTGGGGGGGGGGCAATGAGATTTGATGGGGGAAAATTACTTCAAAGTTAAAAAGAACCGCATAGCTAGTCGTCCAACCGGAAAAAATAACAGAACAAAGAAAGCAATAATATGGAAAGGAATCAGAACAAGTATTACAGAAGTCAGTGAAATAAATAAGATATGTTTTCAATTGTATTAGAATTGACCAAATAATGTAGCAGCTTGAGGTTTAACTACATTACATTGCCAATGTTCTGCTGTACATTCATCCAAACTGTTCATATAATAATGAAATGTATGAAAAATGCAGTTCAAAGGACTTACATTTCAAGCCAGCTTCCAGTGATCAAGTTTCTGTCATGGTAGGCTATCAAGGCAAGACTGCAATGCTTCGCAAAAGCATGCAGAATGTTTTACGTCACTACTCTGCAAATTGTATTGAACCAAACCTGATATTTTAAAATGTCTAAGAATTAGGCACAAAATAACTTGTTGTTTTTTAAACTTTTTTTCTGAAGGGATTAGCTACATTGGGAGATAAAGCAAGATGTACTTTAATGACGCAAGTCCAAACACTTAGCTTATATCTAGATTACAAATATCTTTAGTTTAGCACAAGGATAATTTTCCAGTTCACGTCAGCTAATTGTTATTTCTCCTTAAATTAGATGACTGAGTGTAACAGAGTATTTTGAAAACATAATTTCATTCAATATACCTTTTTGATGCAACAGATCAAAATTATGAGAAGAAATTATTATTTTGGTGTTCAACATTTACCTACTGACTACTTGAAGATTATAAAGCTGCATTACACTACATCTAGGCTTGCACATTTAACTACGTACTTAAGGTACAACCATCTTCTGCAATTTTATATGCTGAAAACAATGATCCAAGGATCATAGAATGTCCATATTCTCCTTCCTTTCAAAATATTGAGACAAAAAGCACAACTGTCATCATGATAAAAAAAAAGTTTTCTTCAGTGTCATTGACACTGTGCGTAAAGGGTTCTGTTAATGAAAAGAAAAGTTTTGTTGCTTCTTGGCATTCTCAGCAAAATCCAGACAGGACTGTGTCAAGAATAGCTGATTAGGACTTGCCCCTGACAGGAGTTGGTGACTGTCTGGTGGAAGCATCATTTGCATCATATTAAGGTCTTTCAATATATTCTCTTCAAAATCTTAAAATTAAGTTTTTTCTTCAATATTGAACATTTGTTTTTCATTCTACTGCTGTCCTTTAATGCTTGTGCACTCAAAATGCAATTCTATTCCCATAAGAGTCTATCTATTGCTTAAGTATCAACTAACCCCTATTCACCCATGAATGAGCTACTTTATCTTTATTTAAAAACATACTATATTTTGATAAACACATGCCAAATAATCAAGCAGGTAAAAGTAAGCAGCATTACAGTGAATATCATTTCAGAATCTTCCTTTGATCAAAAAGGGAATTTTAATCATTATATGCCTGATTAAAATTTCAGTATGGTGAACATAGATACATTTCGATGATCTAAATTACCTGAAGCTGGTGAGTGATAAACAGAACAGTCTTCAAATTTAGTTGCTTTTTAATTGCATTGTTGAAGATGTGATTCCCAACATGAGCATCCAGTGCACTGAGTGGATCATCCAAGATATAAATGCTTTTGTCACTGTACAAGGCACGCGCTAAACTTATTCTCTGGCGTTGTCCTCCACTCAAGTTAGCCCCGTGTTCACCCACCTGTATATGCCATCCAAGTGGTGGAAAATTATCAGCACATTGGCTAAAAAAAATTTACAAGTTTCTATACTAAGACAGCAACTTATGGATTGTCTCTGGGTATTTGTTTAGAACTTACCGTACTTTCTGAAGAACAAACAAGTATCATTCTAAATTCAATTACATGTGAACACAAAAGTGAGATTTTGATAATACTTTGAACTGTTCAACTTTATAATTTATTATGTCACTTTTAATTTAGAGATACAGGTGTCTCCTCCCCCTTTACAAAGGTAGAGCGTTCCTATAAAACCTTTCTTAAGCCAAAATGGCGTAAAGTGAAGAACCATTAATTTATATGGGAAAAATTTTCATAAAAGTGAAAATCCTCTTTTGTTAAATATTTTGTTAAGGCTAGATTTTCATCTCTTAAATCATCCCAAACTACGTTGTTAGCTGTGTTCCTTTCCTCAACTCATTCCTTGATCACCTATAACCAACAAATTAAATGTAGTTGTCCTTGAAAATTAGTCAACCTTCAAAAACTGCATGGGAGCAGCTTAATCATCCCAAAGTCAATTGGGATGGCAACATGATTAAGGGCAGGGAAAACAAAGTGTTTTCAAAATATGTCCAAGACTTTTTTAAAAGAATAAAATGTTTTTAGTCCAATGACAATGAAGGCACTGGTGGATCTGACTATGGGCAATAAAGTGAGTTGAGTGCACAGAGTTTTGTTAGATTTTTTTTTAAGGAGAGATTGATCATGACATCCCAAGATTTCGAGTAGCTACAAAAAAAAATCTAAAGCAAAAATAATTAATTGGAAGACAAATTTCAATAGTATTGAGAATGGCCTAGCTAAGCTGGAAACACAAAAAAAGGCAGGTAAGCAAATAAAACCGAAGAATTGGTTGCCTTAAGGACGGGATAGCTCACATATAGTTTTAGTACAATTTCATGAGGAACAAGAAAGTTCAAAGCTCCCTGGATAATGAAGGAGATAAAGAAAGACAAAGCAAAATAAGGCAATGTATTATGTATAGGGTTGCAAAAGTGATGTGAACCACGCAAATTACAAAACAATAAGAGGGGGTGTGAAATTAAATAAGTGAAGAATATGAGAAAAAAATTGCCAATGTAAATGAGAAACCACAAGTTTTCTATCGGTAAATATTTAAAAAGCTTCTACACAGAGATATTAGGACAAAAATTGTCTTCCACAATCTTCATTGTGGAAGACACCAGCATTGTGCCAGATGTTAAAGGGTGCGAGGGAAGAGAGGTGAGTGCAGTTACTATTACAATGGAGCACAAAAAGCTGAAAGACTTAAGAGTACATAAGTCGCTGCACTCTACGATTCTGAAAGAGGGAGAGGTAGAGATTGTGGTGGTATTGGTTATGATCTTTCAAAAATCATTTGACTCTGGCATGGTGCCAGAGGACTGGAAAATTGCAAATGTCACCCTACTCTAAGAAAGGAGGAAGACAGCAGAAAGGAAATTATAGACTAGTTAGCCTGTCCTCAGTAGTTGGGAAGATGTTGCAGCCAATTGTTAAACATGAAGTTATGGAGTACCTGGTGATACAGAAGAAGATAGGACAAAGTCAGCATGGTTTCCTTAAGAGAAAGTCTTGTCTGATGAACCTGTTGGAATTCCTTGAGAAGATTCAAGTAGGATAGATAAAGGGTATGCAGTGAATATTGTATTTTTGGACTTTTAGAAGGTCTTTGACAAGCTGCCACACATTAGACTGCTTATAAAGTTAAGAGCCCATGGTATTACAGGAAAGTTACTGACATGGTTAGAGCATTGGCTGATTAGTAGAAGACAGTGAGTGGGAATAAAATAATCCTTTTCTGGTTGGCTGCCAGTGACTAGTGGTGTTCCTCAGGTATCTGTGTTGGGACTGCTTCTTTTTATGCAGTATATCAACGATTTTGATGATGGAATAGATGGCTTTATTGCCAAGCTTGTAGATGATACAAAGCTTGGTGGAGGGGCAGGTAGTGTTGAAGAAACAGGAAAGTTGCAGAAAGTCTTGGACGGGCTGGAAAGTGGTAAATGAAATACAATGTTGGAAAATGCATGGTCATGCACTGCGGGGAAACATGCAGGCTGTTTTCTGAACGGTGAAAAAATTCAGAAATGTAAGATGCAAAGGGACTTGGGAGTCCTTGTGCAGAACATCCTAAAGGTTAACTTGCAGGTAGAGTTGGTGGTGAGGAAGGCAAATAAAATCTCAGCATTAATTTCAAGTTAGAGGAACATCATCTTATATTCCATTTGGATAGCCTCCAGCCTGATGGCATGAACACTGATTTCACAAACTTCTGGTAATGCCCCCTACCCTCCTCTCCTTCACCACTTCCCATCTCCTTTTCCCTCTCTCACCTTATCCGCTTGCCTGCCTATCACCTCCTTCTGGTGCACCTCCCCCTTTTCTTTCTTTCAGGATCTTGTTATTTTCACCCATCAACTTCTCAGCTCTTTACTTCATCTTCCCTTCAGATTTCACCTTGTGTTTCTTTCTTCCCGCTCCCTATCTTTTAAATCTACTCCTCAGCTTTTTTTTCATCCAGTCCTACCAAAGGGTTTTGGCCAGAAACATTGACAGTACTCTTTTCCATAGATGCTGCCTGGCCTGCAGAGTTCCTCCAGCATTTTGTGTGTGTTGTCGGATTTCCAGCATCTGCAGATTTTCTCTTGTTTGTGATTCATTTCAAGAGGTCTAGAATACAAGAGCAGGGATGTGATACTGAAACTTTATAAGGCACATCTTTTCTTAGATGAGGACCTCAAAATTGTGAACGGTTTTGGGATCCTCAGCTGAGAAAAGCTATGTGGGTATTGGAGAGGGTTCAGAGGAGGTTCACAAGGATGATTCCAGGAATGAAAGAGTTGTCATGTGAGGAGCGTTTGATGGTTCTGGGTCCGTACTCGCTGGAATTTTGCAGGATGAAGGGGGACTTCATTGAAACCTTTTAAACGTTGAAAGGCCTAGACAGAGTAGATGTGGAAAGGATGTTTCCCATGGTGGTGGAGTCCAGGACAAGTGGGCACAGCCTGAAGGTTAGAGGGGTGTCCATTTAAAACAGAAATGCAGAGACATTTCTTTAGCTAGAAAGTAGTTAATTTTTGGAATTTGTTACTTCAGGCAGGGTTACTTCAGGAGGCCGGGTTGCTGGGTGTATTTAAGACCAAGATTGATAGGTTCTTGATTGGACACAGCATCAATGATTACATGGAGAAGGCTGGGGACTCAGGTTGAGGAGGGAAAAAACGATCAGCCATGATTGAATGGCAGAGCAGACTTGAAAGGCCAAATGGTTTAATTCGGCTCCTATATCTTATGATCTAAAAATAGGAATTACACAATATTTAGTGAGTATTTTACATCAATCCTTCCAAACTGATAGCCAAAATGGAGATAGCAAAGTCACTTTAACAGAGGTATTGGAAAAGTTGGCTGATGTTAAAGCGGTTAAGACACATCCTAGGATTTTGGGGAAGCAAACAAAATAATCACAGGGACATTGGCAATAATCTGTTAGTACTCCTTGGATAGAGGATAGTGCCAGAGGACTGGAGTTGCAAATGTTACTCCCCAAATCAAAGAAAAAGTGATAAGGATAAGTGCAACTGCAGGCCAGTCAGCTTAATCACAGTGGTGGGAAAGCTTTTAGAAATGCTGATTTGGGAACTGATTGATAATGACCTGGAGGAAAATGAATCAATTATGGCAGATGATTGCAGATTTGTTAGGGCCAAATTTCGCTTAACAAATTTGACAGAATATTTTGATACGGACGATTATGTGCTAAGCTGGTGGGTTGAGGCGAGGACTATCCCTGGTGGGTGAGTGAGAGAATGGGGTGAGGGCAGACATGCCCAAAATGGCCGAGATGCAGTTGAGGGCAGCATTGATGGTGGAGGAAAGGAAGCACCTTTCTTTGGAGGAGGAGGACATCTCCTTCATTCTGGAATGAAAAGCCTCCTCCTGAGAGCAGATGTGGTAGTGACGGAGGAATTGAGAGAAGGGGATAGCAGTTTTAGAAGTAGCAGAGTGGGAAGGGGTATTGTCCAGGTAGCTGTGAGAGTCAGTGGTTTTATAATAGATATCAATAGCTGTCTCCAGAGATAGAGACAGAGAGATTGAGAAAGGGGAGGGAGGTGTTGGAAATGTACCAGTGCGGCGACTCACTTCCTAGCGCACTCGAACCGGCTCACAAATAGCCAGCGCGCCGGCACAAAGGCCAGTCCCAAAAGGGCACCAGGTCTGCTTCACCAACAAAGGGAAAAGCCTGCGGGGGATTGTGAGTACGTGCCCCTACAGCATCCGCACCCGGGGAGGGCGGGATCAGGGAGGCTTTAAAACAAGGATGTGAAGTTTGAATAAAATCTTTCTTTAACTGCAGTTTACCGACTCCGTGTCGTTATTTTAGCGCTGCGTGTAGCACACCGCTACAATTGGTGACCCCGACAGTCCAAATGATTTTTGGACGCTGCATCTGTTCATGTGGTTTCATTGAAACTGCCAAGCTTCTGGATGCTGCGACCTCACCTATGGTTTCAGCAAGCAGAAGCCCAATTCCACGTTTGGTAGATAACCTCAGAGGACACACGTTACTACTACGTGGTGAGCTCCCTCGACCAGGACACAGCGGCCCAGGTTGAGGAGTTCGTATAGTCTCCCCCAGCGGACAGCAAGTACACGGAATTCAAAGCCCTGCTCATAAGGACTTTTGGACTCTCACGGCGCGAGCGGGCGGCCCGTTTACTGTACCTGGCTGGCTTGGGAGACAGACCTCCATTGGCTTTAATGAATGAGATGTCTCTGGCCGGTGGACACAAACCCTGCCTCATGTTTGAGCAGGCATTCCTGGAGCGCCTGCTGCTGTCCGACGCGGATTTCAAAGACCCCCGGAAGGTGGCAGCCTGGGCGGACTTGCTGTGGAATGCCAAGAAGGAGAGTGGGGCGTCCGTCGCACAGATCAGCAGGCCACGCTCCCAGCAGCAAACCAGACCAGGCCCAGCCACAGAGCTCGCTAACCCCAGAGGCAAGGGTGAGGAGACCAACGAACAATGGTGCTTCTACCACCAGCGGTGCGGCGCAGAAGCCCGCCCTGCAAGTTCCCGGGAAATGCCAGGGCCAGCCGCCGTTGATGGCTACGGCTGCTGGCCATCGGGATAGCCTCCTGTATGTGTGGGACAAGAGGTCGGGACGCGGTTTTTTGGTCGACACCGGTAGCGAGATCAGCGTCTTACCTCCGACAAGTTATGACACCCACAACAGGGCACCGGGTCCCCCTCTGAGGGCCGTGAACAGCAGCACAGTAAGGACCTATGGCACCCATACGGTGCAACTACAGTTCGGCTCCAGCAGGTTCACACTGGACTTCACATTGGCCGCCGTAGCCCAACCGTTTCTGGGTGCGGATTTTTTGCAGTCTCACAGCTTGCTGGTTGACCTGCCGAGGCAGACTGGTCCACGCCGAGACCTTTCAGACGTTCTCCCTGGGAGAAGCCCAGTTGCCAGCCCCACACCTCAACTCCATCACGCTGTCCGACAACGACTTCACCAGGGTCCTGGCGGATTTCCCATCGGTTCTGGCACTGCAGTTCACAGCAACCATGCCCCGACACGGCGTACAGCACCTCATCCCGACCCAGGGACCACCCCTCCACGCTCGCGCTCGGCGGCTTCCTCCAGACAAGCTCCGACTGGCGAAGGTGGAGTTCAAGAGGATGGAGGAATTGGGGATCTTCCGGTGGTCCCACAGCCCATGGGCCTCCCCCCTGCACATGGTGCCGAAGGCGACAGGGGGCTGGAGACCATGCGGCGACTACCGCAGGCTGAATGAGGCTACCACACCAGACCGTTACCCTGTGCCGCACATTCAGGACTTTGCAGCAAAGCTGCACGGCGCACAGATCTCCAAGGTAGACCTTGTCCGGGGATACCATCAAATCCCGATGCATCCAGATGACGTCCCCAAGATGGCTCTCATCACCCCATTCGGCCTTTTCAAGTTCCTCCGCATGCCGTTCGGCCTGAAGAATGCTGCACAGACGTCCCAGCGGTTAGTGGACGCGGTGGGACGCGACCTGGACTTCGCATTCATCTATTTGGACGACATCCTCATAGCCAGCAGCAGTCGTCAGGAGCATCTGTCCCACCTCCGTCAACTCTACGCCCGACTGAGTGAGTACGGTCTAACAATCAATCTGGCCAATGCCAGTTCGAGCTCGACACCATTGACTTCCTGGGCCACAGGATTACTAAAGACCCCTCTGCCTGTTAAGGTAGACGCAGTCTGCCATTTCCCCCGACCCACCACGATCAAAGTCCTTCAGGAATTCGTAGGTATGGTCAATTTCTACCTCCGCTTCCTCCCTTCAGCTGCCCAAATCATCCGCCCCCATTCGCCCTGATGTTGGGTCCGGGCAAGGACATTACGTGGGACGAGGAGTCTGCTGCTGCTTTCATTAAAATGAAAGAAGCCTTGGCGAACGCCGCAATGCTAGTGCACCCCAGAATGGACGTCCCTACCGCCCTCACAGTGGACGCCTCTAACACGGCAGTCGGTGGGGTACTGGAGCAACTCATCGCGGGTCACTGGCAACCCTTGGCGTTTTTCAGCAAACACTTGCGGCCACCCGAGCTCAAATACAGTGCTTTCGACCGGGAACTGTTGGCGCTGTACCTGGCAATCCGGCATTTCAGGTACTTCTTAGAAGGTAGGCCCTTCACCGCGTTCACGGACCACAAGCCGCTTACCTTTACATTCACGAAAGTATCCGATCCCTGGTCGTCCCGCCAGCAGCGCCATCTGTCCTACATCTCTGAATACACGACGGATGTCCGGCATGTCTCGGGAAAAGACAATGTCATGGCGGACGCTCTCTCTCGCCCTAACATTTATGCCCTTTCCCAAGGGGTAGACTTTGAGGTGCTGGCAGAGGCGCAGCAGGCAGACGAGATCCTGAGTTACAGAACCGCAGTCTCCGGTTTGCAGCTCCAGGACCTCCCCGTATTCCCAGGTGAGAGGACCCTACTCTGTGACGTCACCACTGGCCAGCCCCGTCCCGTCAGCTTGGCGGCGACGCGTTTTCGACTCCATTCATAACTTAGTGCACCCCTCCATCAGGACAACCGTCCAGATGGTCTCCAGCAGGTTCGTTTGGCACAGACTCCGCAAGCAGGTCAGTGAATGGGCCAGAACGTGCATGCACTGCCAGACGGCCAAGGTGCAGCGGCACACCAAAGCTCTGCTGCAGTAGTTCCACCCCACCCACCGGCGTTTTGACTACATTCATGTGGATATCGTGGGCCCTCAGCCAGTATCGCGCAGAGCACGGCACCTCCTGACTATCATGGACCGGTTCACAAGATGGCCAGAGGCGGTCCCGCTCACCGATACCACCTCCGAATCTTGTGCCCAGGCACTGATCGCCACCTGGGTGTTCCGCTTTGGTGTACTGGCCCACATTACCTCTGACAGAGGCGCCCAGTTCACCTCCAGCCTGTGGTCAGCTATGGCCAGCCTTTTGGGGACACAGCTGCACCACACCACTGCCTACCACCCACAGTCGAACGGCCTGGTGGAGCGTTTCCACCGTCACCTAAAGTCGGCTCTCATGGCCCGCCTGAGAGGAGCTAGCTGGGTGGACGGGCTTCCCTGGGTCCTACTCGGCATCCATACAGCGCCCAAAGACGATCTGCACACCTCGTTGGCCGAGTTGGTGTACGGTGCACCCCTGGTCGTCCCCGGGGAGTTCATTCCAGCCCCAAGGGGGCAAGAGGAAAATCCCGCAGCAGTCCTGGGCAGACTATGGAGGAGGCTCGGTGACCTGGCCCCCATACCCACTTCGCAGCATGGGCAGAACCCGACCTGCATACCCAAAGACCTGCAGAACTGTAAGTTTGTGTTTGTACGAAGGGGCGGGCATCGGCCACTGCTGCAACGGCCCTACGAGGGGCCGTTTACGGTGCTCAGGAACAACGGGTCCACGTTTGTGCTGGATGTTGGGGGGAGAGAGGAGGTTTTCACGGTGGTCCGACTCAAACAGGCCCATGTGGACTTGACGCAACCAGTCGAGTTTCCGGCACCGTGGCGCAGAGGCCAACCTCCCAAACGGAGTCCGACCCAGACTGTGGACATTGGGGGGGGGGGGGGGGGGGGGGTGTATCACCAGTTCTGGGAGGGGGGTTATGTGGCGACCCACTTCCTAGTGCACTCGAACAGGCTCACAAATAGCCAGCGCGCCGGCACAAAGGCCAGTCCCAAAAGGGCGCCAGGTCTGCTTCACCAACAAAGGGAAAAGCCTGCGTGGGATTATGAGTACGTGCCCCTACAGCATCTGCGCCTGGGGAGGGCGGGATCAGGGAGGCTTTAAAGCAAGGCTGTGAAATTCGAATAAAATCTTTCTTTAGCTGTAGTTTATCGACTCTGTGTCGTTATTTTAGCACTGCGTGTGGCACACTGCTACACCAGGTTAATCTGAAGGCAGGGTGGAAGCTGGAGGCAAAGTTGATCAAGTCAAGAAGCTCTGCATGGGTACAGGAAGCAGCACCAATGTAGTCATCGATGTAGTGTAGGAAAATTTGGGGAGTGATACCAGTGTAGGCTTGGAACATGGACTGTTCCACGTATCTGACAAACAGACAGGCATAGCAGGGACCCATGCAAGTACCCATGGCTATATCTTTTGTTTGAAGGAAGGGGGAGGAGCCAATGATAGAAAGAAACAGAGAGATTTTGAGGCCTTCCTAGTGGGGGATGGAGGTGTATAGAGACTGGACATCCAGACTGAAAATAAGATATCAGTATGATATCTTGAGAACTTGAAATTACTGAAAAGATCAAGAGTGTGTGAGGTGTCACGGATGTAGGAAGGGATTGAACCAGGGGGGATAAAACTGAGTCAAGGTATGCAGATACAAGTTCAGTCAGGCAGGAACAAGCAGAAACGATGGGTCTACCTGGACAGGCAAGTTTGTGGATCTTGGGTAGGAGGTGTGAGGTGAGGGAACTACGAGGTTGGTGGCAGTGGATGAGAGACCCCCAGAGTTAATAAGATCGATGATGGAGTGGAAGACAATAGCCTGGTGCTCTGTAGTGAGGTCCTTTTCGAGGGATAAGCAAGAAGAGCTGTCTGACAATGGTCGCCAGACCTTAGCAAGGTAGAAGTCAGTTTGCCAAACTACCACAGCACACCCCTTATCTGCTGGTTTGATGGTGAGGTTTGGATTAGCGCAGAATAAGTGGAGACCAGTGCTTTCGGAAGGAGGTTGGAGTTGGTGAGAGGAGTGGTGAAGTTGCAATGGTTGATATCCTGCCAACAGTTAGCAATGAAAAGATCTGGAACAGGCAGAAGACCAGAGTGGGGTGTCCAGGAAGGGGGGGGGGGGTTGAAGGGAGAAGGCGTCATCGGTGCAGGATGGAGATTCCTTACCAAAGAAGTAGGCCCGGAGATGGAGGTGGTAGAAGAAGAACTCAGCATCATAGTGGGCGTGGTACTCACCGAGGTATAGGCGCAGGGGGACAAAGGTGAGGCTTCTACCGAGGACAGAACATTTTGCCTCAGAGACAGGAAGGTCAGAGGGGATCATGAAGACCTGGTATAGATGAGAGCTGGGATCAGAGGAAGGGAAGGGAGTTGGTCGTGTCAGAAGAGAGGGGAAGGTTGGGGTGTTCAGGGAAAGTGGGACAACAGCAAGATGGAAGCTTTGAGGACCCAAGAGCTGGTAGTGGGACCTGAAGAGATGCAGGATTGCAGAGTGGTGGCAGAGGAAGGGGAGTCAGGGATTCCAGCAGCAGCGTGTAAAGTCCCAGCCTGGAGGTGCTGTCTGTCAAGTTTGGAGTTGGAGTTGGAGATTGCATAATCGGCACTTTGAAGGAGTCTGAGATCATTGGAACCTGCATTGATGGTGGTGGAGTCCGGGATCTGAATCTGCTCGAGATCATTAGAACTGTTGAGATCTGCAGCAGGGATCAGGGACTGGAAACTTCCATGCCCGCCGGCACTGGAGACAGCAAGCTCTATAGTCTGTAATCGGGCAATTTTCTGATCCTTGTAGGACATGAGAAAGCCGAAGAACTGGTGACTGAAAGCATTGATCTGGCGGAAGATATAGTAGTGTACAGGTCCATTTTAGGCAGCAGAGAGAGAATTACGGAGTTGTGGAAGTGACTAGGATGGGACCCTAGGTGCCTTCTCGTGTCAGAAAGTATGTCGCATAGAATGCAGTGGGAGAAACAGTCAATTGAATGTGAGTACCAGGAGTCCTCAAAGGGTCCAAATCGAGAGGTTTGAAAACAGATCTGGAAGCCATATGGTACAAGCTGGCGGCAAAGATATGTTCCCAGTAAGTATAAGTGGCTGTGGTAGCTGATCTGGATGAACGCATAGTTGAAGAGTAGGAGGGCTGCAGAAGTCACAGAGGGGAACAGTGAGAGAGGGGGGTTTCACTGAACTCCTGAAAGGAAGGTTTAGTCTTTTTTAGGGTAGGCATCACTGGAAGAAACTTAGCAGTGTAGTAGTCCAATCATAAACAAGAGAAAAATCTGCAGATGCTGGAAATCCAAGCAACACACACAAAATGCTGGAGCTCAGCAGGCCAGGCAGTATCTATGGAAAACAGTAAACAGTCAACATTTTGGGTCGAGACCCTTCATCAGGACTGGAGAGAAAAAAAGATGAGTCAGAGTTAGAAGGTGGGGGAAGGGGAGGAAGCAACATAAAGTGACAGGTGGAACCGTGGTGTGGGGGGAGATGAGGGGTGAAATAAAGAGCTGGAAGGTTGATTGGTGAAAGAGATACAGAGCTGGAGAAGGGAGAATCTGATAGGAGAGAGGAGAGGGCAGAAGGCGATGGAAGAAAGAAAAGGGGGAAGAGCACCAGAGGGAGGTGATGGGCAGGCAAGGAGATAAGGTGAGAGAGGAAAATGGGAATGGGGAATGGTGAAGGGGGGGGGGGGGGTCATTACTGGAAGTTTGAGAAATCGATGTTCATGCCACCAGTTTGAGGGCTACCCAGACCGAATACAAAGTGTTGCTCCTCTAACTTGAGTGTTGCCTCACACCAATAGTAGACGAGGCCACGGACTGACATGCCAGAATGGCAATGGGAAGTGGAATTAAAATGTGTGGCCACTGGGAGATCCCACTTCTTCTGGCAGACGGAGCTTCGGTGCTTGGCAAAGCCATCTCTCAATCTACATCAGGTCTCACCAAAAAAATCAGAAGGCCACACTGGGAGCACCAGACGCAATAGATTCACAGGTGAAGTGTTGCCTCACCTGGAAGGACTGTTTGGGGCACAGTGAGGGAGGAAGTGTAGAGGCAGGTGTAGCACTTGTTCTGCTTGCAAGGATAAGTGCTGGGAGGCACTGGGGATGTAATTTACATTTTCTAAGTTTGTGGACAACAATACTTATCAGTATCAGGAACTGAGAAGAGTTAAATGATAGACTGCACAAGATATTAATAAGCTGTTGAAGCAGGTACACAGTTGGCCAACGTCATTTAATTTAGGGAAATGTGAAGTGATACATTGTGTCAGGAAGAACGAGGAGAGGTATGAAGGATACTGCTCTTAGAGGGGCAATGTGGAGATAAGGGTGCATCAATGATGTAAGTGGCTGCCCAGGCAGAGGCAATGGTACATATCACATACACATGTCCAACAGATGCATGGAGTATAGAAGAAAAAGGTTATGCTGATCTTATATAAAATACTGATCTGGTCTCAGTTGAGGTATTGTGTTCAATTTCGTTTAGCTCACTATATATGAAGCCTGACAAAAGCATTAGATAGAATCCAGAAAAGATTTATAGGGGTTTAGAGTTAGAAGGATTGGTTAGCGAGTTTGGGATCATTTTATTTTGAAGGCCAAGAAATGACTTGACAGAAATATACAAACTTATAAAGCCGTAAGATATAGGAACAGAAGTAGGCCATTTAATCATGGGCTGATCCAATTCTTCCAGTCATCCAGTCCCCTGCCTTCTCCCCATACCCTTTGATGCCCTGGCTAATCAAGAACCTATCTATCTCAACCTTAAATGCACCCAATGACTTGGCCTCCACAGCCACCCTCTGCCTAAAATAATTTCTCAGCACCTCTGTTTTAAATGGATGTCATTCAACCCTGAAGTCGTGCCCTCTTGTCCAAGACTCCCCCTACTATGGGAAATAACTTTGCCATATCTAATCTGTTCAGGCCTTTTAACATTCGGAATGTTTCGATGAGATCCCCCCTCATTCTCCTGAACTCCAGGGAATACAGCCCAAGAGCTGCCGGGCGTTCCTCATACAGGAACCCTTCAGTCCTGGAATCATTCTCGTGAACCTTCTCTAAACCCTCTCCAATGTTAGTATATCCTTTCTAAAATATGGAGCCCAAAACTGCATACAATACTCCAAGTTTGGTCTCACGAGAGTCTTATAGAGCCTCGACACCATATCCCTGCTCTTATATTCTACACCTCCAGAAATGAACGCCAACATCTTATTTCGAATGTATCTGTCTTGCACTTCCCTCATTTTTCACAGAAACTCCAACCACTGCAGCTCTGCTGATTTTCCCGCTAGTGTCCCTTTCTAAGTCAACTTTAACCAGTTCCCCTCTCATGCCATTGTAATTTCCTTTATTCCACTGAAATACTGACACACTGGAATTTAACTTTTACTTCTCAAATTTCAAAGTGAACTCGGTTATATTGTGATCACTGTTCCCTAAGGGTTCCTTAACCTTAAACTCTCTTATCACCTCCGGATCATTGCACAGCACCCAATCCAGCATCGTTAATCCCCTTATGGGCTCAACAACAAGCTGTTCTAAAAAGCCATCCCTTAGACATTCTATAAATTCTCTCGAGATCCAGTACTGGCCTGGTTTTCCCAATCCACTTTCATGTTAAAATCCGCAACAATTACGACGTTGCCCTTCTGAGACGCCTTTTCTCTCTCCTGCTGCAATTTGTAATCCACATCCCAGCTGCTGTTAGGGTCCTTTTACCCTTACCATTTCTTAACTCAACCCACAGAGACTCTACACCTTCCGATCCAATGTCATCCCTTTCTAATGATTTAATACAATTTCTTATACACAAGGCCACACCACCCCCTCTGCCTACTAACCTATCTTTCCGACACACCATTTATCATTGGATGTTCAACTCCCAATGGCAGGCATCCTTTAGCTAAGTTTCAGAGATGGCCGCAATGTGATACTTGCCAATTTGTAGCTGAATTTCAAGATCGTCCATTTTATTTCTTATGCTGCATGGATTCAAATATAACACTCTCAGTCCAGTGTTTGTTGCTTTCTGTTTTAACTGCACCACATCTCTATAGCCCTGAAAATCATCCCACTGGCTGCGATTATGTCTCATCTCTTGCCTGTTCTATCATCTCTGTTGCATGCTATCTTTGATTTATTTCTGCTTTCCCCTTCCTTAGTTCTATCAGTCCAGTTCCCAAACCCCTGCCGAATTAGTTTAAACATTCCCTAACAGCTCTATTAAACCTGCCTGCTAGGATATTGGACCTTTTTGGGTTCAGACGTAACCCGGCCTTTTTGTACAGGTTGTGCCTACCCCAGAAGAGGCCCCAATGATCCAGGAACCCGAAGCCCTGCCCCCTAAATCAGTCTCTCAGCCATGCATTAATATGCCTGATCATGCCATTCTTGCTCTCGTTAACACATGGCACAGGCAGCAATCCTGAGGTAACAACCCTGGAGATCCAGCTTTTCAGCTTCTTACCCAATTCCCTGAATTCTCTCTTCTTCCTCTGTCATTGGTACCAACATGTACCAAGATTTCTGGCAGTTCACCCTCTCCCTTTAGAATACTCTGCACCCGATCCGAGACATCCTGTACTCTAGCACCTGGGAGGCAAAACACCTTGCGGGTATCTCTATCAGGCTGACAGAACCTCCTGTTTGTTCCCCTCACTATGGAATCCTCTCTGACTTATCATAGAAAGGACGTGTTAAAACTGGAGAGGGTTCAAAGAAGGTTCACGAAAATAATTCCAGGATTGAATGGCTTGTGATATGAAAAGCGTCTGATGGCTCTGGGCCTGTATTCACTAGAATTCAGAAGAATGAGGGGTGACCTCATTGAAACCTATCAAATGGTGAAAGGCCTTGATAAAGTGGATGTGGAGAGGATGTTTCCTATGGTGAGAGAGTCTAACACCAGAGGACGCATCCTTAAAATGGAGTGGCATCCTTTTAGAATGGAGATAAGGAGTAATTTCTTTAGCCAGAGAGTAGTGAATCTGTGGAATTATTTGCCACAGCCAGTTGTGGCAACCAAGTCTTCATGTACATTTAATCAAGAGGTTGATAGATTCTTGACTGGTCAGGGCATGGAGGAATACGGGAAGAAGGTTGGTGATTGGGGCTAATAGGGAAATTGGATCAGCTATAAAGAAATGACAGAGCAGACTTGATGGGCCAGATAGCCTAATTCTGCTTCAATATCTCATGGTCTTATGAATCATAGCAAAGGAACAAAATTATCCAAAAACTTTTGCCACTAAATTCTGTATATATTTTACCCTGTAAAAGAGTGGAGAATTACAGAAGGACCATGGAATTTTTCTACTTTGTTAAAGCTGATGCTTTATGAGTCTGTTTTCAATCAGTTCACAGGGAAGAGTTTTACTTCAGTTTCTGTGGACCTCTTAAAGTATTCACTCTTAAAGGATATTCAAGGATTACTATACTCAAGCAATATGAAATAAGAATAAACAAGAGAAAATCTGCAGATGCTGGAAATCTGAGCGACAAACACAAACTGCTGGAGGAACTCAGCAGGCCAGGCAGCATCTATGGAAAAAAGTATAGTCGATGTTTTGGGCCAAAACAGTTTGACAGGACTGGAGATAAAAATGCTGAGCAGCAGATTTAAAAGGTGAGGGAGGGGAGAGAGAAACTCCAGGTGATAGGTCTCAAAGAGTTGGAGAGCAGCAGGGATCACAGAAGGGTAGCAGTGAGACACAGTTTCACTGAAGTCCCGTCGAAGGGAAGATTTAAACTTCTTGTCAATCAAAAGCTGCTGCTTGCCCAACAAAGTTCCAGCAGGAACTGCGTTCCTGCAAATTATTGCGGCCTAAGCGACTAGCTGTCCTTAGAATTTTCTGGTTTTAATTTCAGATTTCCTGCATCTACAGTTTTAATGATTTTCAGTTTAGCTAAGCATAATATAGGTACAGCAAACAAAAAGAGCACATTTCATACCTGTGTCAAATCTCCATTGGGCAATACTGCAAGATCTTGCTTGAGGCAGCATACTGCAAGAACATTATTATATCTGTGTTGAAGAGAAAAAAAATTAATTTTATTACATTAAATGTTGTCACATTTAATATATTCACAAAAACATTTATGCTCTATATTTAATCAATTAAGTGGAACAAATGTTCACAAAGATTGCTTGCATCAAAGAGCTGGTTAACAAGCAAACAGTTCCGAAGAACCAGACAAGCCACGTTGCAATCCAGTTTGCACATTTTTTGACGGAATAGATGCTTAGCTTACACCAAAGAAGTTACTTTAAATTAAGTGGCCTTTGCAGGTGTGAAATGTTGCAGGTGCAACTAATACAGTCCTTTAAAAGTTTGAAGCTCATGAACCTGATTTACAGAGCAGTTTGAATTTTTTTTTTTTAAAAATGGCCAAATTCAACATGAAGAGATTTACAGCAGCTATCTATATAGGTTTCGGGGTCTTTCTAGAAATTAAATGCAAGTCTTTACAACAATTAGACTTGTAAAGCCTAATTACGCAAAGCCTTATTAGAAGGATCAAATTTTACATCCTAATTGTTAGCTTAAGAATCCACCAACCTTAATCTGACCTTGTACTTCTCTACTCTTCACTCCACTATGCTCTTTCAAGAGTTGAAATTGCTCCATTTTCACTAACTCTTGGACTTCTCCACCAACAGGATTTGTTGGTGTCAGAGTTGCATTAAGATTTATCTGGATCAGCTAGCTTATTGCTACAAGTTTAAAGGTAATTTTTTTATAGCTCATAACCTTTCATGCAATTATTGTAGTTATTAACTAAGTACCTGGAAACTTAAACTTTTATGCTGGGGAAGTCTGGGTCAGAAGCCACCTTCTCCTGCAAAAGTAAAGTGCCTTGGTTGCTCTAAATCTTAAATGAGAACAATTCATGTAGGTCAGGCAGCTTTTGTGGACTATTCTACTGGAAGGCAAATGACTTGAAAGGTGAACAGTTCTTTCTCAACAAATGTTGCTTGATCTCTTAAACATTTCCAGCATTTTCTGTTTGTTCATTTTGGGCTGTTTCCTTACTGAGTCTTAGAAAAACTACTGTCTGTTGGAAACTTGATTTTGTTCTGACCTATTGCTTGCCCTTGGTTTTAGCTCTGCTGCCATGAAAATTTCACTCCATGCTACAAGATAGTTCATCTTTACTTGCTCAACCTGTACACCCTCACATTGACTTTTCAAGTAGTCTTTTTCTCCATTTTCTACTCTTCATCTTCTATGGAAAATGTGCAGCACTCAACCAATTACTTCTAATTGCTCCTGGACTCACTGTACCTCACTAATCTCTAGATCTAGCACACTCGTCTCAGGCTTGCCAAACATTTACGTCTTTATTTTTATCTTTATTTAGAGATATAGAATGTAATAGGCCCTTCTGGCCCAACAGTGCTATTTATTCTTCATATGGACCATTCTAATCAGCAGGCACAATGGGAGAATATTAATTTTCAAAGGTAGGAAAAGGCAGGAGGTCCTGAAAACCTAACTATAGGGAGTTAGGAAGAAAGTTGAGAAGCAGGACCTCAAAGGTAGTAATCTCGGGATTACTGCATGTGCCACCTAACAGTCAGTATAGGAATAGAATGAGGTGGAGGATAGCTGCGTGGCTGAGGGATTGGAGCAGGGGTCAGGGATTCAGATTTCTGGATAATTGGGACTTCTTTTGGGGCACGTGTGTCCTGTACAAAAAGGACAGGTTGCACTTGAATCCCAGGGATACCAATATCCTGGCAGGGAGGTTTGCTAAGGCTATTGGGGAGACTTTAAACTAGAATTGCTGGGGGGGGGGGGGGTGTGAACCGAATTGATGTGACAGAGGAAAGAGAGATTGCCTCACAAATAGAGAGCTTGGAGACTGCGAAAGGGAGGATAGGCAAATAATAGAGAAGGTATGTGCTCAGACCAATGGTTTGAGATGTGTCTATTTTAATGCAAGCAGTACTATGAACAAAGCTGATAGCTTAGAGCACAGGTTAGCACTTGGAGCTATGATGTTGTGGCCATTACAGAGACTTGGATGGCTCAGGGGCAGAAATACTTAAGAGTGCCAGATTTTAGATGTTTCAGAAAGGACAGAGAGGGAGGCAAAAGAGGTGGGGACATGGCACTGCTGATCAGAGATAGTGTCACGGCTGTAGAAAAGGAGGAAGTCATGAAGGGATAGTCTACAGAGTCCCTGTGGGTGGAAGTTAGGAATAGGAAGGGGTCAATAACTCGACTGGGTGCTTTTTATAGACCACCAAATAGTAACAAGGACATCGAGGAGCAGATGGGAAGACAGATTCTGCAAAGGTGTAATAGTAACAGGGTTGTTGTAGTGGGAGATTTTAATTTCCCAAATATTGATTAGCACCCTCCTAGAATGAGGGGTTTAGATGGGGTGGAATTTGTTAGGTGTGTTCAGGAAGGTTTCTTGACACAATATATAGATAAGCTTACAAGAAGAGAGGCTATACTTGATCTGGTATTGGGAAATGAACCTGGTCTGGTGTCAGATTTCTCAGTGGGAGAGCATGTTGAAGATAATGATCACAATTCTATCTCCTTTGGCAGAGCATTGGAGAGGGATAAGAACAGACAAGTTAGGGAAGCGTTCAATTGGAGTAAGGGGAAATATGAGGCTATCAGGCAGGAACTTGGAAGCATAAATTGGAAACAGATGTTCTCAAGGAAACATACAGAAGTAATGTGGGTAAATGTTCAGGGGATATTTGCGTGGGGTTCTGCATAGGTACCTCCCAATGAGACAGGGAAAGGATGGTAGGGTACAGGAAGTGTCGTGTATAAAGGCTGTTGTAAATCTAGTCAAGAGGAAAAGAAGAGCTTATGAAAGGTTAAAAAAAAAACACCAAGTAATGATAGAGATCTAGAAGATTATAAGGCTAGCAGGAAGGAACAAGAATGAAATTAGGAGAGCCAGAAGGGGCCGTGAGAAGGCCTTGGCAGAAAGAATTAAGGAAAAGCACAAAGCACTCTACAAGTACATGAAGAGCAAGAGGATAAGACGTGAAAGAATAGGACCTATCAAGTGTGACAGTGGGAAAGTGTGTATGGAAACAGAGGAGATAGCAGAGGTACTTAATGAATACTTTGCTTCAGTATACACTATGGAAAAGGATCTGGGTGATTGTAGGGATGACTTGCAGTGGACTGAAAAGCTTGAGATGTAGACATTAAGGAAGAGGATGTGCAGGAGCTTTTGGAAAGCATCAAGACAGGATGTACCCGAGGCTACTGTGGGAAGCGAGAGAGGACATTGTTGAGCCTCTGGCGATGATCTTTGCATCATCAATGAGGACAGGAGAGGTTCCAGAGGATTGGAGGGTTGCAGATGTTGTTCCCTTGTTCAAGTAAGGGAGTAGAGACAGCCCAGGAAATTATAGGCCAGTGAGTCTTACTTCAGTGGTTGGAGAAGATCCTGAGAGGCAAGATTTATGAACATTTGGAGGGGCATAATATGATTAGAAATAGTCAGCATGGCTTTTCAAAGGCAGGTTGTGCCTTACAAGCCTGATTGAATTTTTTGAGGATGTGACTAAACACATTGATGAAGGTAGAGCTGTAGATGTAGTGTATATGGATTTCAGCAAGGCATTTGATAATGGCATGGGATCCAAGGGGACATTGCTTTGTGGATTCAGAACCGGCTTGCCAACAGAGTGGTTGTAGATGAGCCATATTCTGTATGGAGGTCGGTAACCAGTGATGTGCCACAGTTCTAGGACCCCTACTCTTTGTGATTTTTATAAATGACCTGGATGAGGAAGTGGAGCGATGGGTTAGTACATTTGCTGATGGCAGAAAGGTTGGGGGTGGTGGGAGGGAATGGTGCAAGGCAAAAGGAGATGGTGGAGTAAGGTAGAAAAGGGGGAGGGAGATGGGCAGATAGAGACAAACAGACATACTTTATTGATCCTGAGGGAAATTGGGTTTCGTTACAGCTGCACCACCAAGAATAGTAAAGAAATATAGCAATATAAAACCACAAATAACTAAATAATAATAAGTTAATCATCCCAAGTGGGAAAATACGTCCAGGACCAGCCTATTGGCTCAGGGTGTCTGACACTCCAAGGGAGGAGTTGTAAGGTTTGATGGCCACAGGTAGGAATGACTTCCTATGAAGCTCAGTGTTACATCTCGGTGGAATGAGTGTCTGGCTGAATGTACTCCTGTGCCTAACACAGGAGAACTAAAGAAAGAAAAGCAAAGTTTGGGGAAGAGGGAGAAATCAAAGAAAAAGAGAAAGGAAAACATACACAGTAAAAGAAGAGCAAGATGTAAATCCACACCTTGCTAACCTGCTGCTCCACGTTGGCACTCCTGCACCTTGAAGTTCAGTGGTGCATGGTCCTCTGACTGTGGAGTTCAGACGCCAAGCCACCCTGACCAAGGTGGATGGAGGGTATAGTGTGGTGCTTTTCTGATTGCGCTCTATTGATTTTAATATCATTTAAACATCTCTGCTAATCAAAGTCATAGAAAAACTTAATGAAACTTAATGAAATAATTAAAAGTTAAATTGTTTAACAAAAAATATAATCAATGCCCCATTTAACTCTTTATATTATAATCCTCTGTCCAAAAATTCCCACTGAAATCAAATAGACCTCAACTTTGGGACGGCAATTCTCTCACATAGTGCTGAAGAATCTCGACAGTACGTTCTACAGCTGCATGGTGTACACCTATAGAAGAACTGAGGGCTTCAGCTACCTAATCTGTAAGTTTCAGATATTTGCATTTTACAGTGTAGGTTCAGGTTCAACAGATTAAAGGTCAGCATGAGATTTTCTGACTATGATACGAATAGAACAAATCAAAGTATCAAAGAGAAATAGCAAGGAAGCATATAAGGATGGTGTGGTCAAGTACATTAAAGTGTGCAAATGACAAGGATATTTCATCACATCTGGCCAGGTGTTATCTCTAACATAGATAAGGAATTTTTCAATGTTTTGTACTTGCTCCAGAACACTTACATGGTTCAAAATCCACCCTCATTGCCATACTAATCATTTGTGAACTAATAAAAATAAACATTCAATCAAATCCATGATGATTTTGAAATCTTATTTGATGTGCCTTGACCATTTTCCTTCCACTGAAAGACCATAATGCGTGTGTCCAGCAAGAAATCACTGGCCTGAAAAATTTCCTTCAACACAGAAACAACCTTACCTCCAGATCATTGATGGCAATTTCTGTGTTTAACTAATTGATAACATTATGCTTTGAATACTTAAATTTGACCAACAATTGTCTTAGTAATTCCTAATTTTTTTTTACCTTTCTTCATTGTATGCTTTGTTAAACAGAATATTCTCTCTAACAGTGGCACTTTGAATCCATGCTTGTTGAGCCACGTAGGCAAAATTTCCATCAACTGCAATACTTCCTTCTATCAGGGTCATCTGGATAATAAATGAAAATACATGTTTTCAAGGGCGAGGTGAAAATAGGCGAAGGAGCAAGAAAGAACACATCTAATAACTTATAATCATACCTCCTTCCACTTTCCTTTGCCACTTGAGTTATTATCTCTAAAGAAATCCATTTCCAAAATTATATCAAATGTTATCCCCAATCATGCAAATGATTTTCATACTTGCTTACTTTAAAGATTTGAACTACAGCACGTGTGGAATCACAAGCACTAAACAACTCCAGAAATTTTTGGGAATGCTAACTAGTTTTTCATATACAGTGGTGCTAGGAAGTTTGTGAACCTTGTAGAATTTTCTCTACTTCTGCATAAATATGATCTAAAATGTGATCAGAACTTCATTCAAGTCCTAAAACTAAAAAAAGGGAACCTAATTAAATACAAAACACATTCTACTTTTTCATTTATTTATGAGAAAAATGATACAATACTACATGTATTTGTTGGAAAAAGTATGTGAACGTTGCTTTTTGTGACGGGGGAGGGGCAGAGGAGTGTGACCCCTTTGCACAGCAATAACTTCAACCAAACATTTCCAGTAACTGTTAAATCAGTCCTGCACATTGGCTTGGAGGAACTTAGGCCTTCCCTCCTTACAAAACTCTGGGATGTTGGTGGGTTTCCTTGCATAAACTGCATACTTCAGGTCCTGCCATAATATTTCTATAAAATTAAGGTCAGGACTTTGACTTGGCCATCCCAAAACACAAATTTTCTTCTTTTTAAACCATTCTGTTACTGATTTACTCTTGTCTTTCAGATCACTGCATCTGAAAGTTGCATCATCCAACTTCTATTAAGCTTCAGGTGATGGACTGCTACCCTGACATTCTCCTGTAAAATGTCCTGATTCAATTTTGAATTCATTGTTCCCTCAACAACTGCCAACTGTCCAGGCCTTGAAGCAGCAAAGCAGCCCCAATAAAAGACACTCCTTCCACTAAGCTTCACAGTTGGGATGAGGTGTTGGTTGGTGTTCAGTGCCCTTTTCCCTCTAAACATAGCAGTGTGCATTTCTGCCAGTAAGTTCAACTTTTGTCTCACCTGTCCACATAACATTGTCCCAGAAGCGGTGTAAAATATCCAGGTGGTCTTTTGCAAACTTGAGATGTGCACCAATGTTTTTTTTGTTTTTTTTTGGAGAGCAGTAGTTTCCTCTGTGGTGTCCTTCCAATGACACCATTCTTGTACAGTGCTTTTCTTATAGTGGACAGACAAGCAAAAACTTCAGCAAGTTCCAGAGATTTCAGAAGGTCTTTTCGGTTCTTTTTCACTTCAGCTATTGTGCTATTGGAGTGGTCTTTGCAGGATACTCACTCCCAGGGTAAGTAGCCACAGTACTGAGTTCCCTCCATTTGTAGACAATCTCTCTTAATGTGGACTGATGAATACTCAGGTCTTTAGAAATACTTTTGTAGCCTTTTCCAGCCTCATGTATTTCTACAATTTGTCTTCCCAGGTCCTCTGAAAGTTGTTTTGATAGAACCATGTTGCACATAAACAAATCTTTTGAGAGAAGAGTGGGATCTGTCTTCTTGAGAAGAGCAAGCTCTGTCAGTAACCTTACTTTGTATCTTTTTAATAGGGCAGGGAACCTCTACAACTCCCACCTCCAATCTCATCTCATTGACTGGAACACCCGACTCCAAATAGCTTTTGTAGAAGGCATTAGCCCAGAGTTTCACATACATTTTTCAACAAATACATGTAATATTGGATTTTTTTCCTCAATAAATAAATGAATCTCTTTATCTTGTTTTACTACTTACGTGAAGATCTGATTACATTTTAGGTCATATTTATGCAGAAATATAAAAAATTCGACAGATTTTGCACACTTTCTAGCACCACTGTATCTGAGCTCAAGATCTGTTAACAATATGACAGGAGATCAAGCTTTCCTCATCCATCCAGTTCAGATACTGTATTTGTTCAGACCATTATTTGAATAATCAGTTAAGCACAACATTAACTCTCTTTAGGAACTGGAAGCTGTTCTGGTGACAGTTATTCTGCAGGCAGCATTATTGCATTGCTGGTATTATACATATTGGTGCAATGGTTGAAAAGATGCAATTTTTTAAGATTTTAAATCAAATGAATAAAACAAATGTCAACCAGGCATTCAGAATGATTAGTCATATGTTTATAGTAACTATTTCTTAGGAATGGTTCATGAAAATATAATCATCTGGAGTCCAAAGCCTTTTCTTTAAAATAAAGTCTTATGGCCAGGGTGGATGAAATATAGAATCATATAGTCAATAGTAATGAAGCTACACGGGCCATTCTGTTTGTATCAGCACTTTGAAAGAAAGAGCCAGTTAGTCCGAATTACCTCCTCCTTCTCCAAAAGGATTACAAATTTTTTCTTCTCAAGTGGCTATCTGAATCCATTTTAAAACTTACAATCATCTTTGTAAGTTTTTACGAAGTTTTTGTAAACTTACATCTTTGTAAGTTTTTGGTTATCTATTTAGCCTTGTTCATCTTCCATGATTCCTAAAACATCTCCCCCTAAATGTTTTCTTCATCCAAAGCAAATTTAGACAATTACCAAGCATAATTCTGATTTAACTACATGGAACTCTCTTGCACATCAATATTCTTTGAGTACAGCCACAAAAATATCATATTCTAGATTTTGATTTATAAATCAATGATATGCCAATACCAGAACTTTCAATGCAGTCTTGCACTAACTAGATTTTTGAAGAAATAATCTACAATCATATCATCCCTACTCAATGCCACCACCCAATTCATTCTAGCACACATCAACTGACATACTTCCACATTGGGTATTTTACATTATTTGATGCTATATTCAACATACTAGATTTACCTGCCTGTATCATTTCAGCAAAGTAAACTTTATTTATCCTTGGAATCTGGCCTCTCCTGTCCTTTACATTCCCACCAATTCACTGCCCGAGTAAAACTCCTCAATCTCACCAACTAAGGCAGGGGTGTCAAACTCAAAGACACAGTGGGCCAAAATTTAAAAATCGGTACAAGTCGAGGGCCGGACTGGTTCAGCGTTTATTGCAAAACTTATTGAAATGAATTTATTACACATATTAACCTGGAACTAACAAAGCTTAGGTTATTGCCTACAAAAACAACATTGAACATTAAATAAATAAAAAATCAGTTGCATTTATTTCTTATGGCTTTATCTGCAGCTTTTCCAGAGTAATTTCTAATGAAAACATTTTTCCACAGGCCAACACTCTGTGATTCACACTAGTCTAAGCCAGATACTTGGCATCTCATCTTGGATGCAAGTTCATCAATGTTTGGAGTCAGGCTCTGAGCTGAGGAAATCCTCAGAATTGAGTGAAGGTGTTCATCAGAAAGACGACTCCTGTGTGATGTTTTGTTTATCTTCATCAAAGAGAACAGTTGTTCACACAGATATGTGCTGCCAAACATAGAGAGCATTTGAGCAGCTTGGGTACGCAGCTGGGGCATTGTGTCGGGAATGAAACGTAGAAACTGTGCAGCGCCTACAGAGTCATACTTTGCCTTGAGTGTGTCACTACATTGGAGTTCAATCAGCTCCATTTGTATGTTGGTTGGTGCGCTTTCCACGTCAGCTGCAAAGGGATTACCGAGCAGTTCAAACTTGCATTTTTGGGCTTCAAAGTCGGCAAATCGCCATGTGAAGTCAGCACCAAGTATGCTAAGTTTTTCAGCAAACTTTGCACGTGGGAACACTGCGGTAGAAACCTGCTCTTTCATAGTTTGGCAACACGGAAAATGGCTCAAGTTTTCTTGCTGCATCTGCGTCTCCCACAGGCGCAGCTTGGTTTTAAAAGCCCTCACTGCAGCGTACATGTCTGTGATCACACGACCCCGCCCCTGAAGCTTCAGGTTGAGCGCATTGAGATGGCTCGAGATGTCACACAGAAACGCCATTTCACAAAGCAACTTATTATCCCGGAGCTCTATTGTGTCTTTCCCTTTGCTTTCTATGAACTGACAGATCTCCTCACGCAACACGAAACATCTTTTCAGCACTTTTCCTTGGCTTAACCATCACACCTCTGTGTGATAGGGCAAATCATTATGTTCCAACTCCTCCAGAAACTACTTGAACTCACGGTGATTTAAACCTTTGGCTCTTATGAAGTTAACTGCTCGTGTTATGGTGCTCATTATATGTTCCATTTTCGAGGCTTTGCCACACGATTCCTGGTGTATGATGCAGTGATAAGCTGTCAGCTCACCTGCGCCGTTTTCCTCCCGCATCTTCTCCCGGATCCTGCCCACCAATCCACTCTTTTGACCACACATCGCAGGCACTCCATCTGTCGTCAGTCCCACAAGTTTATCCCAAGGCAGCCTCATTATATTTACACATCTGGATACCTCTTCAAGGAGATCTTTTCCAGTAGTTGTGCCATGCATTGATCTTAATCCCAGAAGTTCCTCTGTTGCACACAGACTTGAGTCCACTCCACGAATGAAAATTGACAATTGGGCCGTATCAGAAGTGTACCTGCTCTCATCCACAGCAAGGGCATATTCGATGAAATCTCTTCCCTTCCCCACCAGCTGTTGTTGTAGATTGGTGGCAAGCTCACGTACACGGTCAGCAACGGTGTTTCTGCTCAGGCTCACATTTGAAAATGCTTGCCTTTTATCTGGGCACACGACGTCGCAAACTTTTAACAAATTCTCCCTCGGTAAAGGGCCGGGCTGATTTAGCGATCTCTGCTGCCACAATAAAACTAGCCTTTACAGCAGCCTCACTTTGTGTTTTGGCTTTTGTGAACATAGCCTGCTGTGACACCAGACTTCTTTTCAACTCTTCTACCTTCTGGAGCTTCTGTTTCTTGTCCAGATGCTTGTATTTGTCGTGGTGTTTTGTTTCATTGTGTCGTCTTACGATATATTCTTTAATTACAGCCACACCATCTCCGCACACAAGACAAACAGGTTTGCCCTTTATATCTGCGAACATATACTCTGCCTCCCACCTGCCTTGAAAACCCCTGTTTTCAAAGTCCACCTTTCGTTCAGCCATTTTTGGGGAGAGGGATAGCTGAAAGTTGACCACACGTGACTAGCGCCATAAGGATGCTGATGAGAGAGTAAGGCAAGCATGAGCAATGCACTGGCAGTGCATTGTGGGATTTGTAGTATTAGTGGTGCATGCAATATACTGGCGGGCCAGCTCTAATAGAAGAAAAATTTATTCATTAATGATATTCAGGAAATAAACCAGGGAAACCGAATAAACACTAAAAACCCCGAAAACCTGGTACCTGAATAAACTCAGCATTAGCCATATCATACGCCATAGGCGCCTTGATTACTGGGGCCAGCTTTAATAGTAATTAGATATTATCTTGCGGGCCAAAGATAATTCCACCGCGGGCCACATTTGGCCCGCGGGCCTTGAGTTTGACATATATGAACTAAGGGAACCTAGTCATTCCTTGCCATTCCCTCTCAGCCCTTTATAATTTTATACATCTCATTTAAATCTTCCCTCAGTCACCCCTCTTTGCAAAAGAACATTAACTTATCAGAGTCCTGATGAAGGGTCTTGGCCCAAAACATCAAATGTTTACTCTTTTACATAGAGTTTGCGTGACGTGCTTAGTTCCTCCAGCATTTTGTATGTGTTGCTTTCGGACTTCCAGCACCTGCAGATTTTCTCTTGTTTATGATTAGCTTATCTCATCTTTCCTCAAACTGGCTGCCATCATATACCCAATGAGTTATACTGTATGCAAGTGTAGTCTGCAATAACTTTTAAGAACATATTCTATACATCCATCGTTATTCTTTTCTCAAGGTACAGCAATTGAACCTACAGTGCCTATAAAAAGTATTCATCCCTCTTGGAAGTCTTCATGTTTTATTGTTTTACAACATTGAATCACAGTGGATTTAATTTGGCTTTTTTGACACTGATTAACAGAAAAAGTCTCTTCAGTGTTAAATTGAAAACATATCTCTACAAAGTGATCTAAATTAATTACAAACATAGATCACAAAATAATTGAGTGCATAAGTATTCACCCCCTTCAAGTCAGTATTTAATAGATGCACCTTTGGCAGCAATTCAGCCTTGAGTCTGTGTGGAAAAGTCTATCAACTTTGCACATCTGGGCACTGCGATTGTTCCACATTCTTCTGTGCAAAATTGCTCAAGCTCTGTCAGATTGCATGGAGATTGTGAGTGAAAAGTCTCTTCAAGTCCAGTTACAAATTCTCAATTGGATTGAGGTATGGACTCTGAATTGGCCACACCAGGACATTAACTTCATTGTTTTTAAGCCATTCCTGTGTAGCTTTGGCTTTATGCTTGGGGTCATTATCATGCTGGAAAACAAATCTTCTCCCATGTTGCAATTCTCTTGCAAACTACAGCAGGTTTTCCTCCAGGATTGCCCTGTATTTTGCTGCAATCATTTTACCCTCTACCTTCACAAGCCTTCCAGGGCCTGCTGCACTGAAGCATCCCCACAGCATGGCCCAGCCACCACCATGCTTCACAGTAGGGAGGGTGTGTTTTTGATGATGCACAGGACACAGTGTTTAATCTGATGACCAAGAACCTCAAATTCAGTTTCATCAGAACATAGAACCCTCTTCCAGCTGACTTCAGAGTCTCCAACATGCCTTCTGGCAAACTCCAACTGAGATTTCATATGTTTTTTCCCCCCCAAGAGTGGCTTTCTTTTTGCCACTCTCTCATAAAGCTGCAACTGGTGAGACACCTGGGCAACAGTTGTTGCAAGCGTAGTCTCTCCCATCTCAGCCACTGAGGCTTGTAATTCTTCCAGAGCTGTTATAGGTCTCTTGGTGGCCTCCCTCCCTAGTCTCCTTCTTGCATGATCACTCCTTTTTTGAGGACAGCCTGCTCTAGGCAGATTTACAGCTGTGCCATGTTCTTTCCATTTCTTGATGATTGACTTAACTGTACTCAAAGGGATAGTCAGTGACTTGTAAATTTTTTTTACCCATTTTTTGACTTGTGCTTTTTAATAACTTTTTCGCAAGTTGCTTGGAGTATTCTCTGTTTTCATGTTGTAGTTTTTGCCAGGATACTGATTCACTAGCAGTTGGACCTTCCTGATACAGGTGTATTTTTACTACAATCAATTGAAACATATTGACTGCACAGATCTCCAAAAACAGATCACTATTTAACTAATTATCTGATTTCCAAAACCAATGGGCTGCAGCAGTGATGATTGGTGTGTCCATATTAAAGGGATGGGGGGGGGGGAATACTCATGCAATCAATAATTTCATGTTTTATATTTGTAATTAATTTAGATCACTTTGCAGAGATCTGTTTTCAATTTGACATGAAAGAGTCTTTTTCTGTTGATCATTGTCAAATAAGCCAAATTAAATCCACTGTGATTCAATGTTGTAAAACAATAAAACATGAAGACTTTTGGTTGGGGGGGGAGGTGAATTTTTTTTTAAAATATATATAGGCACTGCAAACTTTATCATTTGTTTTACCTGTATCTCTCTTCCACAGATCTCACTTTACAAGAGGAGAGTTATTAACTGCTTTTGAAACCCTAAATGAACTCAAGCTACATGACTACTTTTTTTTCTTAACACAACATAGCTACTCCCAGAATGAATAGTTTATTTGACTTTTATCAAGTATTTGAGTACTGTAATAGGCTTATGGAATGAACTGGAAAACTTAAATCTATTGCGTTTTCTCTGCTTCCTTTATTTTTTTCAATGTTTATTTGAAATAATTTTCTGAATAATGCTGAAAGACATTCAGCTAAGAGCAGTCCATGTTTTATCACTGCCATGTGTTGTTACATAGAAATTTTTAAGTCATAATGGAAATCAGGCTAGCTGACCAACTGCTATATTGCCAGACTCATCGTTGATCCAGTAGTGCAACATCAACATGAAGAAATGATTCAAATGCTTCAACTTTACAGTATTGAGGGCTAATGAATGGAATGTGAGGAACTCCATTCACTTGAATCCAAGGACACGGTCAAATGGCTTTTTTTGCTTATCAATGCTCTTGATTGTGTATCAGCTGTTTAACATCTTTTTAGTGTTTTTTTTAAATCTGTGACTTGTTTCGAAATGCCTCTATCAAAGACAGTTATTAACATAAAAAAGCCTCTGATAACTAACAAATTGGCAAAGTCCAAAAGGGTGTCAGGTTATAACAGGAGGGTTAATTTCACTTCAATCCCTATTGGTTGGGATGGCGTGGGGGTGGGTGGGGAGGAGGGTGGTAATCAGTTCATCAAGGCCAATGTATTCAGAAAAAAACATACAGAAGTGAGTGAGTCATGAGCAACAGGTTGGGACAGCAGGCTGTATCCAGAAAGATCTGGCTCAGTACTTACAGATCCATACTTCCAGCTCAACTGATCTGTAATTACCAGACTCATTAAAAAAAGAGACACGAGGCATTAGAACGGAAATTACTAAAGGCTAAACTGCATGTTTCACTTCCAGTGATGCAGGCTTAAAATGTTTATTTTCCACACTAATTTGACAATAAAAACTCAAGCTTTATGAATGTGAATTTGCTTTATAAGATAACTTCAAGGAAATAATGTGTGGCCTAATAACTTCTAAGATTGTAACTTAATTCTGCCATATACAATGCAACTATTTTGTAGATGAAAACTTAAAAATGCATTACCTGACCCAAAACTGCAGAAATCAAGGATGTCTTGCCGGATCCTACACTGCC
The DNA here is from genome assembly GCF_030144855.1 of Hypanus sabinus. Classification (NCBI taxonomy): domain Eukaryota; kingdom Metazoa; phylum Chordata; class Chondrichthyes; order Myliobatiformes; family Dasyatidae; genus Hypanus; species Hypanus sabinus. The sequence continues at coordinate 40,350,095 of NC_082707.1, forward strand.
ACAGATTCCAACAAGCTTCCCCTGTCAGAAATGAGAAAGATCAGTCACAACTAATAGAATATCAAAATGATTTGAGAAATCCCTTTAAACAAGAAATCAAAAAAACTAAATTAATCCATCAGTTGTGCAAACTACAAGGCCAAGGCAAGTTATATATTTTAAAAAACCTTGCTTCAAGTTATCTTTTGTAACGATATATCATTTTTGTAATAATCAAACGTTTGTATTTTTCTTACCTTTTCTATGCTAAGATTGATATTGTGCAGTGTCCTCTGTAATCTTGGACTGATCAGAGAAATTTCTTTCTCATCTGGACTGGGCTGTAAGTCACTGTTTGTTAGAAGATATCCATTCTGCTCAGTTAAAGGACCATTTTGTTCATTCTGGTGAATTTCCTTTGTCTCTTTCTTCCCTCTGGATTCACATTTGTCCTTTCTCCGTTTGGGTGTCATCTTCGGCGAGGACTGAGCACTAGAATTTGGGGAGTCCCAAGCCAGAGTAGCATTCTTCAGTTCTATGGCGATTTGAGAACTTTCTGGCTTTTTTCTTATGATGTGAAACTCTTCCAATAGAAATAAACTCTGAACAGGTTGAAGAGGTGTAAAGTTATGACACCTGGTCAATGCACAATAAGCCAATGGCACAGGCAGCAATACACAGCAGCAGGTTAAAGGAAGAGATGCTGAAAACCAAATGTAGCTCATTAGGAGCAACTAACTCCAGGTGTAACTATACCCTAACAAGACTCAATCTGAAGGAAGATAATTCAAAATAATACTTTTGTGTTTATTTACTTTCTCTGTTTTAATAGAACACTTCATTTTAAATGCAGTTTGATTTATTAACCACATAGTCATTGATACAAAGTCTCACCTCTCAATCCTCGTGTTGTGCGGCACTACATTCGAGCTAAATAGAATTGTCTCAGAAGAGATTAGCTTGAAACTAAGCATCCACAAAAAGCTGTGAAACATCAGCAGTAGCAGAAATGGACAATACCACAATCATTTACATCATTTTCCAGTGCATCCTTCCCTCCATCATTATCATGAAGCTAGTTCAATGGTTGAATTGGGGCTGTATAAGCATGTAATAGATTTTGCTAAGTGGTGTCACAACCATCAGATCAGACTGATGTTCCCTCCTCATTCCCAGTACATCTGAACATGAATGGCGGTGAACAACTACGTAGCTAGTTAAAAAAAAGACAAGGCTCCAAGAACATCCCCATGGCAGGGTCTAGCATGTGTTCGAAAGAAAAGGTGGAAGCAGAAGCATCTACAGTGGTGCTAGAAAGTTTGTGAACCCTTTAGAATTTTCACTATTTCTGCATAAATATGACTTAAAATGTGATCAAATCTTTACGCAAGTACCAAAACTAGATAAAGAAAATCTAATCAAATAAATAGCACAAAAACATTATACTTGTTCATTTATTTATTGAGAAAAATGATCCAACATTACATGTATTTATTGGAAGAAGTATATGAACCATTGCTTTCAGTAACTGGTGTGACCCCTTTGTACAGGAATAACATTTCCGGTAACTGTTGATCAGTCTTGCACATTGGCTTGGAGGAATTTTAGACCATTCCTCCACAAAAAACTGCTTCAGTTCATCAATATTTTTTGCATGAACAGCCCTCTTTAGGTCATGCCATAGCATTTCAATTTGTTTATAATCTGGACTCTGACTTGGCCATTTCAAAACACAATCTTTCTTCTTTTTAAACCATTCTGTTGATGATTTACTAATGTCTTTCGGATCGTTGTCCTGCTGCATCATCCAACTTCTATTAAGCTTCAGGTGATGGACCCTTACCCCTGACATTCTACTGTAAAAAAAAAGTCTTCAGACAATTTTGAATTCATTGTTCCCTCAATTATTTTAAGTTGTCTAGGCCATGAGCCCCAAACCACAATGCTCCTTCCACCATCCTTCATAGTTGGGATGTGGTTTTGGTGTTGGTGTATAGTGCCCTTTTCCTTCCAAATATAGCAGTGTACATTTCTGCCAAAAAGTTCAACTATTATTTCATCTGTCCACAAAATATTGTCCCAGAAGCACTGTGGAACAATACAGATGGGACTACGCAAACTTGAGACGTGCAGCAATGTTTTGCTTTGGAGAGCAGTGGTTTCCTCTGCGGTGTCCTTCCATGAACACCATTCTTGTTCAGTGTTTTTCTTCCAGAGACTTTAGAAAGTTTCAGAGATTTCTGCAGGTCATTTGGGTACTTTTTTTTTTACCTCCTTCAGCATTGCACATTGTGCTCTTGGTGTGATCTTTGCAGGATGTCTAATCCTAGGGTGAATAGCAACAGTACTGAGTTTTCTCCATTTAGAGACAATTTCTTTACTGTGGACTGATGAATACTAGATCTTTAGAAATGCTTTTGTCGCCTTTTCCAGCTTCCTGCATCTCTACCAGTCTTCTTCTAAGGTCTCTGAAAGTTGCTTTGATTAAGGCATGGTGCACACAAAGCGGTCTTTCTTGAAAAGCGCAGGCTCTATCAGTAAACTGATTTTGTGTGTGTCTATTTTTTAAAAAAGGGCAGAGCACCGCTATATCCAAATCTCCAATCTCATCTCATTGACTGGAACAGCCGACTCTAAATAGCTTTTGTAAAAGGCATCATCTCAGAGGTTCACATACTTTTTGAACCTAGGCTACGATTGTTTAAATGGTGCACTCAGTACTGACGACAGATTACAGTTCTTTGTGTGTAATTAGTTCAGGCAGATCATGTTTGTTTATTATTGTGACTTAGATGATCAGGCTACATTTTATTAATAATTAATGCAGAAAACCAGGTAATTGCAAAGGGTTCACAAACTTTTCTTGCAACAGTACATTCAGCCAGAAATATTGAATAGCTCTCTATCTCAGCTACTTCCTGAATTACCCTCATGGAAGCCAGTCCTTAACAAATTCCATTCCCTTCTCATGATATCAAAAAAGTTCAAGAACAGTCGATACATAAAAGGTTATACGTCAGAAAAGTATCCCAGCTGTGACTGTAGACCCAAGCTCCAGAATTAGCTGTGACTCCTGCTAAACTGCTCCAGTAGTTACGACACTGGCATCTACTGGTTAATGCCTACAATCACCTGTTCACTATAAAGGGACAAATCCAATCCATCTAATTACTGCCTGAACAGTCTGCTTTTCTTTGTAAAGCTTGATTTCAGGTAGTGAAGTATTTTCCAATTCTGCCACACTGTCAATTGCTATCATGCTGTCATAATTGCAATAATTCATATTTCATCTCTGCAATTCAACTGTCTCACTGCTTGGATAAAAGCTATAATGAAAACAGAAGCATAGTAATCCTGGCAGAACCCCAGCTGAGTATAAATAAGCTGCTTGAAGCCACTGTCCGACAATACTCTCCATGACATTGCTGATGACTTAGACAGCAAACTTACAAGACAGTAATTGGCAGAATTTAAGTTATCCTGTTTATTTCAACTAGACACATTTGAGTATTTGCACAAAATCAAGGAGATTTGAAATAATTTACGCTGTACACATGGCCTGTACACAGAACTTCCAAAATCCTTAATATGGTTCAGAATTACATCAGCTCAAGTCAAAAACATATGGTGATTACTCCAAGGCACCCCATTATCAGTGATTCAAGTGTGCCGGAAAATCTCTGTGACATGGGACAGTTGGAAAAGGATGCCATCTGTCAACCCACAAGCTGAGAGAGTCAGCTGCCATTAATATAGCAAGGGAACGGCTTTGCAGGTGAATGTGGGATTTAAAGGTCAGTAACTGATGAAGAACTTTTCTGATAGGTCCTGGTGCCAAGGTTGATAATCTGGCCATTTAAGGCAGTTTAAACCTGTACTGATAATTATTCACTTTGAAAGACTGCATTTATCAATATAAAAGATATTACCAGAATACTTAATGTCATTAGAAAACAAACTAATTATACAGTGTGAGGTTCTCACTTTGATGTCTAAAATGATGACCGTCTTTCGCAACAACGTGAAACACGTGATCAAACATGATCAGTGGTTGGAAGATGGACTACTTTTATATAAACATGAAAAGACAATGATTGCTGACTTAGAATTTGTATTTTTAAACTGTATAACTACAGTCAACTTCCTGGATTATGAGTTATGGTCAAAATTCCACAGTTCTGTCAGGGATAAAATAGCAAGTCTTAAGAAATGATACGGATGTGTATAAAGTGCTTCAGCACTCGATTTTCCTATCACTTAGTGGACAGAACATTTCATTAATATACAACTCAAATCCAGGAATATCATTATAGTTACAGTCACTCAACCCTTCACTTCACCAAGTCTGCACCCACTTACAATCATCCATTATTTATTCTCCCCACTTTTCCATTAATTCCCCATCACCAATTCATCAACAGTAAATTAGGTTTTGATCCAAAGCTAGCATCGGGCTTCTTAAAAGCAACATTTCTGTTTAAAGTATTTAAAAATTAATCGTTTTTGAAAAATAACTTACTTTAAATCTATCCACTGCTACGGATCCCTCAGAAAGTGATCTGACGGAGAATGGAGTGACTTTAAGGGAAAAAGTCATAGCATTGAAAACAGTCACCACAGTAAAGGCCTGAAATTAAAGAATATAATGGTGAAAAACTGAAATTTACAAACAAATTGAAAGGATTTTAATATCCAAATAGAAAATACACAAACATTCAAGTCACAAAGCCTTTACCATGGATGAACATTAAATGGGAAAATTCATCTATCTTTTTTTACACCGTTAAATCATAAATTTTCAAGTCACTAATCATATTACTGACAAGAGAAAAACTATAAATGCTGGAAATCCAAGCAACGCATACAAAATGCTGGAGGAGCTCAGTGTGTCAGGCAGCATCTATGGAAGAGAGTAAACATTTGACGTTTCGGGCTGAGAGCCTTCTTCTGGTCCTGATGACTTATTATTCACTTGCAACATCGGTAATGTCTTCTGGGATTCAAACATTAATTTTCAAATAAAACTCAGTACAACAACTACTATCATTAATGGTACTCCACTGGGCATTATTGTGGACCTAGCAGTAAGCTGTCTAAAGCTAATCAAGTCAATGATTGTTTCAAAATAAAGTTTGAAAATTTTCTTGCTGCGACGTTTCGGCCTTCCAGTGCAATCATTTTAGAAATGGAGGATGACAGGAAGGTTGGATTGAAAATAGCTTTTAGCTTAGTTGACAGAGGACTGTATATCTGGAAATTGCTTTATGCAAAATTTCATACATTTAACTGATTAGACAAAAGCACTGTGGATATTTTGGTTAAATGTTGTGCTATTTGTAATAGTGAAAATAGCTTCCTAAATGACAAGACCCAAAGAGTCCATGACATTGCAGCAAAAGTTTGTAAACTGAATATTTGTAAAGCGAGGGATACTTGTATGGCTGTTGTGGAGGACCACCCCCACTGATAACTCATGCCAAGATCTACCAAAACAGTGTCAGCTTTTTCACAACACTGGATGATCAGGAGGTTGAATGATGACTCATACCTACAAAAATCTGAAATAATGACAATTAATAAAAGATTAAAACTAAATATCAATGGCAAGAAACTTGTTCCTTCATCTACCCCTACTTCTAATTTTTAGTGGCAGAATACTGGAATCAAGATCTCAAACAGGTTGATTCCCAAAGTACTCCTGGAACGAAATCTAACACTTTCTCCTCTTTTGACTTTCTGTACCAATTAACACCTTACCATCTGAAGTCAGATATGAGATTATTAGCAAACCTATTCTGATACTTACACTATTTTTTTTAAACTTCCTACTAGTCCGTACAAGATCACATCTGACTTCTGTTACCATTGCTGAACACTTCCACTGAAAAAACTGGGGAACAGTAGCCCATCCGGATTTAACCTTTTATGACACAAGAGGGTGCTCTTAAGATTTTTCATCCAATGTGCAAACAATTTCAGCTAAGATACCAGAATAATTCCTAATGAAAATCTGCAACAATTCACACAATGTTTAGTATAAGACTGTTCAATTTTAAGGAGAGACCAATGGAACAAAACATTTTGCCAACTTGCAATGCTTTGCCGAGCCCACTGCATGTACCACTAATAACAATGTATAGAAACAATCTAACTGAGAAAGTATGACTGGCAATGGAAATTCACCCCTGACAGAATTCACAAATAACCACGCAAAATTTAAGACATAGAATTAAATCCGCTCTCACAGAATTCATGTGGGACAAGTGCAAATAAATAAACATTTTTTTTAATTTGTGTTTTTTGACGACATGACTTCATGTTATGGAAAAATGCAAATGCCTGGTAACGCAGGTGTCATTGACCCTGTACCTAAAAATAGAATTGATAAAATCATAAACATTTTCTTTAGATCACAGATTATGTAAAAACATGTTTTAGTATCATTCACTTCTTCATTTTAAACATTTTACACCAATACTGAATTTTGAACACTAGAAATCTGAAAGAATAGAAATACTAACAGCTCAAGCAGTTTGCATTAAAAGTAAAATGGCTACTAACTCAGTTGACGTTCAACAACTTGAAACTTTGTTATAGATCTTCCAATGACTGGTAAACCACCCCAAATTTCCATAAGTATAGCTTTTAGAATATTCAGTTTCTATCACAAGGTTCCTGAATATTCTTCCAACAGGAGGTTGGCTCTCAGAGTTCATCGCAATCAAGGGGCTTTATGATTATTTGTGGCCAGTCAGTTTCCCAAATTTCCGTGTTGTTCTACTATTGCCAAATAGCTTGGCTATGTAAGGTGTTACAATTGGAAAGGCTGGAGAAGTTGGAGGGAAGGTATACAGACTGTAAACGAAGACCGAGTTCCTGGACACCTTGACAATCCAATGAGGATCTAGATGTAGGCAATTATTTCATTTTTTGAGTGTGCCCTGGAGGTACAAGTATTCACAGATCCATGTATGGGGTAAGCAGCTATCAAGCTGGAGAAAAAATGGTGGACATGGTGGGTTACTGGCTGACACTTTGGAGAGTTAGCCTATCTCATCACTGAGGAACATTCAATGGTTTCTACTCCTGGAGCTGACTGGAGTTGTATTGCTTTCAGTCAAAATAAGGAGTGAAGAAGCACTCATGTGCAAGCCATTAATGCTGACCAACTCAATTTATTATACAGCTGCTCACAGCAGTCACTTTTCCACCGCTATCTCAAGGATTTCTACTTGAAACACTAAGTTATATTTTAGTTTCAGAGCGGAGTCCTATATTTTAGAATGAGAATCATTTCAATTAATTTAATTTTCATACAGATATTTGAAAGGGAGCACTAGGCTACTTAGTCCCACAAGATACTCTACCAATCAATGCTTGATCTTCAATACACTCAGCACCAGACCCATTAAATTTCCACATCCTCTGCCTTAAAATTATGAAGTTTCTTCAAGTCATAGTCGAAGGAGATTTCCAACTATCCAAGGAGTCGTTATTTAGAAACATGGAGTGATTAGTAGCAAAATGAAATTGGAATGATGTGTATTTTGTTTTGTTTCACACGTAAAACCCATCTGAGGATTTATCCAAGGAAAATAATTAAATTTGCCCTCTTAGTTTTGCACATTGACTCAGAGTTTTCTTTTATTCTCCCGTAAGAGGAAACATCAACACTCGCCGCATCATATTTGATACCTGTAAACCATTCAATCTATTCAAAATGCTACAAAAAAAAACACAGCAGGGTTTTTCCTTCAAACAGTTAAAAATTTCCAATATGCAGACTAACCTCAGCAGCAGTAAGATCATAGCCCAAGAGCATATGGACAGAGAAAGTAATTACACTTGCTATAACCACAACAACTGGAGCAATACCCACGCTGATGCTTTGAAAATATCCAGCGTATTCTAAGATTTGGCGTTCATCCTCTCTGATTTCTGGCAAGGAAAACAAAAGGGATCATGAGCAAATGAAGACTTAAATTGAAATCCAATGTGATGACATGCATATTTCAGTGAAAACAGAAAACCTTTATTAATTTCTCAAAAAATACCCATAATATAATTCACAACATGAAAAGAGTTGTAGAACTCATGTAAATTTTCAAAGTTTCTCACATTTTACTATGTCCTTGCAACACAAATTAATGCCTTTCAGCCCACTAAACCTTTGCTACCTCGCAAGAGTATTTTGTTTTATCCTGACCACAAAATTTCTTTTCAACTTATTTTCATCAGCAGCCCTTTGATATTCCTGTCACAAGGAGACATTTATAGTAGCCAATTAACCTATCAACCAGTACATTTTTGTTATGGGGGAAGATGCAAACTCCACACATACTAGAGGTCAGGAAAGAACCTAGGTTGCTACAGCTATATGAGGCAATTCCAAGTTAGTTAATATGGTGAGAACTGTTGTACACAAGATTTACTAACACAAAGATTAATCAATGATAATGACATATGATGGTAAACTTAAAGGAGTTAATGGCATGGCAACCTTGCAAAAAGATCTTCCAAGCTCGATGATGAGAAATATCATGTTTCAACTGTTACCAAATATCATTTCAAACATGCATGGCCTTTAGTAGCTGAGACATAATTAAACTAGACTGCATTCTCAGACAGCAATTCAAGGAGGAAAAAATACAATTTATATTTAATAAACAATTTTCAAACACTAGATGAGAACGTGAACATAAAATTCGGATACAACTTAAAGTAACACATTTTAAAAAGTAAACCATTTTGAGATACTTATCAAGGAACATTATAATAAACATACAATTAGATATTTTAGGCCTTAAATATTTGACAAGCAGAAATATTCCCACCAAAATCACAGTCATCGTACAAAAATTTTCATGTACTTTACATGAACAAGTTCCATTAATTCAATTAATTTACCTTGACTATTGAAAGAGGCTGCAAAAACTCAGCATATACACAATTATTTTAAGCAAAATTCTAGATTTGCACATTAAAATAATGAACGTTTGGGAAATCCTAAAGATGTTTACAGAGTAAAGACAACAAATGCTAGCTGCCCTGTTGTCATCACTACTGCAAAATCCAGAATATTGATTTGTATCATGTGAACCATGAACTATTTATCTATATGCAGAGGGTGAATAAATAATGGTTTCTGGTTAAAAGGTTAAGACTTAAAGTGTAAACGGAAACTCCTACTAATCTTCAAATCAATTAAGGGGTTTAGAGTTAAGTAATTTGTTTCCACTGAAGTTGTCTGAAATCAGGAGTAAACAAATATTGATAATTCTAACAGGGACTAAAATTAAATCAGTTTAAAGTATATAGTGAATTGAAGAACTTAATTTCTTTGGTATACCATACTCACTGAGAATACTCTGTGAAAATGCCTTCACCCAGGCATACATTTTAATAAATTTTATGTAAGAGATGACTTCATTCATTCTTTGAACACGCTCATCGGTCACAGAAATGCACTTCCTTCTGAAGTATACAGTCAGCCGGGACACGAACATCTTTTACAAAATAAAACAAGTTTCAGTGCGAAGCATGACTTCTGACTTGCAACAGCTGTAAGAGCTCCAACAGACAGGAAATATATGTGATAACAAAGATATATGTACATCTTTAATAGTAACTTAAAAAGTGGAAAGTTGGAATGTAATATTTTTGATTCATAGAAAGTAGAACAGAAAAAGGCAGTGTCGAAGCAAAAAAGCAGGAACGAGCAAAATAAGCATGTGAAAAGCAAAAAATAATTTGACCTTGCAGAGCATAATGTTTCCTATAATAACTTGTATGATACATTACCATAATTTTTTTCAATGAAAGGCAGTAACAGTGATAAGTGCAAAAAATCTATTTCAATACAGAAAAAATACAAATGGAAGAGACAGTAAGGACTGCTTACTATAAAGAGACAAACTGAGATTCCTCCAGTACAGGATGGGTACAATAGGTTCTTTCATTCAATGCATTATGAGAACAGCTGACATCAAAATACAGCACACAGAGATTATTGTTTTTAATGATCATCCCTATAATCACTCTGTACTTTCAGAAAATAAAGACTTAGAGAAGTGAAATTCAAACTAAAATCACCAATTTACACAAAATCTGCACTTTCAAATGGGAAAAGATTAACATGGTAGTGAAAACTATAAAAAAGAGCAAACTTAAAAATCTTAAAAATGCAACATGGAAACAAATAACATACCATTAATTACAATCATCAGTTCCAGACTGATAGAAGCTTAAATCATATTGTATGTCAGAAATTTGTCAAATCCCATGGCAACAACAGCTTATCAAAGAAAGCATGTAATAGTAGTGGCCAGCTCACTGTCTACGACCATTGAATTTATTTCAAAATTAACTTTACTGCATAATAAACATCAAAGCAATGCTCCACCTTCAGTACATAACTGCTCTTCAACCCAGTTTATTTTGTGTTGAAAAACTAGTAGTTACTCACCATAGCTGGATAGAAGAGTATAAAAACTGAAGACCCTAGGAAGGCAGTGGGACCAAGCAATGTGGCATTATAAATCATTCCCAGAATTGCTACAAGAGGTCCACCTGCCAACAAACTTCCAACTGCAACAGCTTCAAACAATCGCTGTCCATCACTGGAGCAGATGTTGATAAGCTGGACAGAAAGCAAATCAAAGTTAGATGGGTTTTACTGGTTAAACAAAACAAAATACATGTCATTCCAATTTCATTTTGCTACTAATCACTATGTTTCTAATTAACTAATAAATGTCCCTGTTAACTTTTGCTTTTCAAACTAATGGTCCAGCTCTTGCCAGTAAGTGCCTGTTGGTCGAAAAGGACTGCTATTGGCATCTACATGCCTAGGTGAAAGCCAAGAAAGGTCCTTCAAAGTAAGTCCCTGAATAATTGCAAAACTTAGAACGTTAAATCTATTAACTCACTACCACAGCTGTGCTCCATCATGCTGATTCCTCTGCACTTATGGTGCAACAGGGAGGGTGACGTCCATTAATAAAATGGGCCACTTCAATCCTATACTTGAAATTCTCTGTTTCACTGGAGATAGCATGGTTGATGATATTTAATAAACTTTAGAAACCATTTCAATGTCTCTCAAAAGTTTTACAGCTGGGGCTGGAGCTTTGCTTTCTAGGGTAATGTTTCCTTAACGTACATGGCCTTCATGTGGCTTGGACCTCCCCATGGAGTTTGGGAAGCATTGGGCCAGAAAGATCTCAACCTGATAAAGAGAGGAATGAGGAAATCACAGTTGCAGATCTCAGGCCATTGCTAGGTAACTTTCTATCCATTGTTGTAGAGAATGGGTGTTTTGTATCAATTTTGATGCCAAATTTGTACAGTGCAACTTAATTATCCCTTGAAAGTTTCATGATCCAGTTTTTGCATGTCAATCCTTAAATTTCAGTACTTTTAGTCTCTTACTAAATCCATATCATTTCTATTCGCCAACTTCTATGTATCACTGCTATAACGAGCTTTGGAAACATACCTCACCCAAAGATTTCTCCTTCATGTTCTTAAGTTTCAGAATTTTATCAAATGCCATGGTAAGGGCAGCTCCTCTAAGCCTGGCAGCAGTGCGATAGTTCAATGCCCAGGTCATTGCCAATGACCAGGAGCGGATTACTTCTGTCAAAAACAGCCCAAGACTCAACAGCAAACCATACTGCAGATTCGACTCACTCAGTGCTGCATAATCTAGAAGACGTTTCACAAGAAAAGCCTAGAAAAGGAAAACACTAGTGTGAAAATGAAAATGTTTCTGTAGTTTATTTTAAAAACAAAGATTTCTGAAGTGTACATATCTTAAAAATTTGCATTACTAATTTTACCATGTTCCATTGTGTCAATCAGAACAATATACCTACAATTGACTGAAGAGTGAATTGGTAGTGTTTGCAAAACACAGCTGAAAGTAAACGCTGGGAGTTTAATGACACCAAAGCCGGTAAAAAGCAAAAAAAAAACTCACATTAGAATATTTTGTGATACTCACTTCAACCAAAATATTCACTTCCTGCACAATCTACAATATCGATGTCAACATTATGAATAGAAAAAGAGGAAATAGAAACTATAAAAATGGTATTTTTAACACATCATGATTTCAACTCATTTGAGGGGGGACTAATTTATTGTTTTTTCAATCAGTTCCAACAATCAAATTCACATACAAGTGCAAAAAAAATACAAGTATTTAATACATTTACACAAATTTCTTCATTCTCATAAGTTCTGTCCATTTCATCTACATTGCTATCACATACGGGCAATTATCTCAATAAAGTACATTAATAAGGCAATGACATTTTACAAAATGTTAAGTATTTTGATGAAAAGTTGATGCTGTAGAACACCATTACATGAACTACATTGCTTTCCAGTGCATGTATTTTTTTTCCTTTTGGAAAAATGCAAAAAGATTCAGTGCTTGGCTCACTACATCAAATTGTGCCATCAGAAATAAGGTATTGTCTGACTTATGGATGTTTCCAAAAATGAAACATAAACCTATGAGAATGTAATGGCAATTACAAGCAAGGAATGTAACAGACTATTCATTAAAACTCTTCAGTTTTAATCATTCTATTTGCACTCATTCCAATACATTAAAGGGAAACTGGTCTTCCAGCATTTTGCCGGTGTTGTTCAAGATTTCCAGCTTCTGCAGAATCTCATGTTTATGGGGAATTATTAAACTTTTTTTAAAGTTATATATAATTCAACATTTCCATTCCAAGGAGTTAGTGTCGAGGAATGTAAAAGGGGAATTATTGTTTATATTTATAATTGGAAGGAGCATGACCACGAAGATTTTTAAAAAAAAAAACAGGAATGTATTTTGGAATAAGGTAAAAAGGAGGAATTTGAGCTCAATTTTACCTAGAATTTATTTTTCTCATTCATTTTCTTTAAAACTTGAACCTAGATAAATACTAAATATTTTGGGGTTCCTTAGAAAAATGCTTAACTACTCAATTCTTCCAGCTATGAGAACACAAGCAATTCAAGTTCTTTGGACTATGGCAAATAGACTTTACAGCTCATCATGATTTCAACATCAATATTATTTACCGTGGTAACCATGTATAGCTTAAAATTGTACTTGCCAATGAACTTCCATGGAGTTTCTCTAAATATAGGGATGTGCTTTACAGTAAAAAACCTGATGACTATTATTAATAGTGATACATTAGGATTTATTCAAATGTCATTGATACAGTTTCACTATATATTGCCCATAACACATTGATGTCTTTTGCTGCCATTAAGTTGCTTAATTAGTCAGACAGTTAGCTAGAGTGTGGCAACAAATTCCACAGATAGCTATGGAGGCCAAGTCTTTACATATATTTAAGGCAGAGGTTAATAGATTCTTGATTAGTCAGGACATGAAGATATATGGGGAGAAGGCAGGAGATTGGAGCTGAAAGGGAAATGGTTCTGCCATGATGAAATGGCCCAATTCTGCTCCTCTATCTTATGGTCTTAATGATTTCAGTCATCTTGAATACTTAAACTTTGGTTCTGCCTACTCTGTGCATTATTTTAGCATATTGTTTCCATACTTATGGTACAGCAGAGACAATATTAACAAGTAGAGCCAAGGTACAGAAGCTATACAAGTCCTAAAACTCCATTAACTAGCTTACTTGGCAAAACTACTGCTGTTCCAGATCAATGTGTGCTTCCTCATTCGCATTACAAATTTGCTTTACTAACTTATACAGTCATATCAAGCAATATTCTTCTGATTAAATTTTGGAGAAACATAAAAATCTAAGATCAAATTGGCATCTAAAACCAAAATATACATGTATTTTTATAAATACAAAGCATCTATCATTTCAATATATTCATTAATTAATTTTAAATCAGACTTTGGGCAGAGCTTTGATGTATCACACAAGTGTACAATTTAAAACGTCCACCAGAAAGAAAACAAAATATGCATGCACATGCACCCAAATATCAGAACTCTAGGCAACAATGCAGCATAATGCAAGATAAACATATCAGTAAAGATTTAGAAAGACATAAAACAGCTCTGGAGAAATTACAGAAACTGCTTGGGTCCATCAGTTCAATCATAGTCACATCAGTAAATGAATCATACAAGCTTTGTAAATAGAGCTAATTTGCAAGTTAAACATTAACTGCAGTCCCAGCAATTCTTTCTGACTGATTCAGAGGAGAATCAAGCCCTACTTGGAAGTGTGTTGTGACGCTGAATCGCTCATCTCATTTTCTCTCGGTAGCTGATTCCATCATAATTGTTTTCCATGGCAGATCACAACATAAAAAAGCAGCTGTCCATTTCTTGATCACCTCCACTAGGCGAGTCAAGTGTGAAGTAGCTGTTCTTGGAAAACCTCCAGTCAACATTTTACAGAGCATATAAAAACTTCTATAAGAATGGAAATTTCAATGGAAGACTGAATTTGTATGGATTCAGACTTTACACCTTAGCAGCTGTAAATAAAGAATTAGTGAAGGCACAAGAACAATTCTGTCATTAAAAGCAGCCCAGTGGTGATCAGACTACACAAAACATTATAAAGGACAATAGTAATAGGAATGGTTAACGTTTCATGGTGAGACCCTTTGTTCTGATACAGGGCCTTGACCTGAAATATAAACCATTCATCTGCCTCCACAAATGCTGTCTGACCCACTAAATTACTCCACAATTTGTTTTTTGCTCCAAGTACAGCATCTGCAGTCTCTTGTCTCCGCTATAACAGGAACATTTCAAAAAGATTATTCATCCCAATTTTTAACTTGAACCAAGTTATTACCATCCCTGCTCAGAATTGTCATGCAAGTCCTGCCCACATTTACCTTCTGAAAATGCCTACATTTAAAAAAGCATACCAATAAAAGAAAGCATTCCCACACAGCATGCACTGAATTATTTCCAAACACAGTAAAATCACAAAGGAGAACATTATTCTACAAGACTTTTAAAAGAGTAATGAAATTAAGATTGCAATCAAAGTAAGGATAAGACAAAATCCATTGTTTCTTTTCTTCCACAGTAATTTCCTTTCATTGAAATATTTCCAATGAATATTAAAACTGTAATAAACTGTTGGTATAATCAATTTAAAATTTAAAATCAAGATGCTGACTGGATGGCTTTAAACTGCACTGCAAATGTTACTGTTTGTAATCACTACCTTACCTTAAAGCATGATGACCACTTGCAAATGATTCCTCATTGCATTCCAATGCATCTTTAACATGGCTATCCTGTGAATGCTAAGAAAAGCTTCTGTTGTGCATTTTACTATTGCTCTTTGAGTTGTAAATAAATCACACTATTCAAAAACCCAAAGTAGCAGAAAATGTAGTGGACTTTCCTCTAAAGTAACAGATTCTCTCATCTCTTCATCCTTTGTTCACTGACAAAAATCCTAAAAAGAAATCCTAGGAAATTCTTAGAATTCATTCAAGATCAATCAATCATCCTTCTCTAGCTAATAATCAGGTTAAAAAAAATGTCAATGCCTATTCCAAGTAATCAAATTATCAGCTTTTCCTCATCTTCCATGACTTAACTACCAAGTTTTCAGTGATTAAAGATTTTAACTATGTTTGACTGCAGAAATTCAGGTAATTGTCTTTGCAGCAAATTTGTGAGGAGATCCAGTGGAGGTTTGAAGATAATGACTGGGTTAGTCCAGGTAGATACAGAAATAACAGGCTAAGAGACAGACAATTCAAATTTTGGCCAATGATCTGGAATTCAGTGATGATGGAAACAGCAGCAGTGTTTTCAATTTCAGCAGCACTTCAGAATGAATAACTTGCAGGGCAATAGATAAGGAGTAAAGGAATATGACTGAATTGGTTGTTATCTGGAGCAGAAGATACCATAAACTTGCTGAGCTAAGTAACCTTCTTCTGAACCTTAACTATACTATGATTCTTTTGGCTCCTTTTGAAATACCTGTCCAGAAACATGTGAAATACTATAGTTTATTAATTATTTCCAGAATACAACTACCAGTTATTTTTAATTTCATGGCTAACGACAGCAGAAGACAGCAAAAGTGTCGGTTTTCATTTGTGGGTCAGGGGTGAAGAGTGAGCAGGTTCAAATTCAGATTACTTGTCCTTGCCCTAGAACATTGATACAATCATGAAGGTGGCATACTAATACCTCTGTTTTCTTAGAAGTTTAATAAAATTCAGCATATTACCAAATGTTCACACAAACTTCCACGGATAAACCCTTGAAAGTATCCTGGTTGATAGCATCATGGACTGGTATGGCACAAGAGGCTGCATAGAGTAGGTGACACGACTGTTCCATGATAGACACAGCCCTCTTCATTATTGAATGTATCTATATAAATCATCACGGACACAGCCCTCCCCACTTTAGACAATATCTACATAAGGATCATGGGCACAGCTCTCCCTGCTATTGACAATATATACTTAGTACAAAGAAAACTTCATGGTGGCAGCATCTATCAAAGATACTTTATCATCTTAACTATGCCCTTTTCTCACTGCCATATTAAAATGAGGTACAGAAGCTTGAAGTCCTACACGTCCAAGTTCAGGAATAGCTACTTTCTTACGAGCTACAGGTCTTTGTACAGAACCCTAATCCTACCTCAACAATGAAACATGATCAATCACCTCTTGCACTTCCATGGACTTATGTTGCTTATTTATATTCACACTGCTGTCTGTAAGGAGGTTGTATGTTCTCCCCGTGACCACATGGGTTTTCTCCCACAGTCCAAAGATGGACCAGTTGATAGGTTAATTGGTCATTGTAAAATTCTCCTGTGATTAGGCTAGGGTTAAAACAGGGGTTGTGGGCAGTGTAGCTTGAAGGCCTATTCCACGCTGTATCTTAATAAGTAAATTATTGAGTAATATCAATAAAGAAACAGGCCCTTCAGCCCAACTGATGAATGCCAACCAAGATGCCCCAATCAAGCTTGTTCAATTTGCTAGCTTTTGGCAGATTAACGTCTAAACTTTTCCTATCCACATAACTATCCAACTGTCTTTTAAAGGATCTTGTACTGACCTCAACCATTTCCTCTGGCAGCACTATTTGTGTAGAGAAGTTGCCCCCTCAAGTTCCTGTCAAATCTCACCCTTCTCTCAAAAATCTATACACTCTAGTTCTCGATTCCCCTATCCTGAGGAAAAAGACTTCAGTATATTCATTCTATCTATGCCTTTCATGATTTTATACACCTCCATCAAATCATCTGTCTCCAATGCTTCAAGGAATAAAGACCTTGCTTGTCCAACTCTCCTTATAAACTCAATCCCTCAAGTTGTGGCAGCATCTTTGAAAATCTTTTTCTACCCTTTCCAGTTTAATAACATCTTTCTAGAGCAGTGCAACCAAATCTGAATGCATACTTCAAATGCAACCTCATCAGCATCCTGTACAACTGCACCATGACCTCCCAAACTTTATACTCCATTCCTTGACTTATGAAGGCCAAATACCCTGTCCAACTGTACCTCCACTTTCGGGAAACCATGTACATTCATTCAAAGGTCCCTCTGTTCAGCAACAATCCTCAGGGTCCTGTCGTTCACTATGAAAGTCCTACTCACCTCTGTTTTTTTGACAAGCGTCCTGTTTTGTGCAGTTTTTTTTTGGTTCCAATGTCTTGTACAATTTATATTGTGTTGCCTAAGTGCCTGGTTCAAATTTTTCATTGAACACGTTCTTGTTAATTGTCAGTAAACTTGACTCGACTTATATTCAGTAACTCCAGACTAAAGGATTAAATGTCTACAAATTACGATAATCTGTTCGTTTGTTAGAGGACGTATATGGAGCTCGTGTCATTGGTATTTTAAAAGTGCAACAAATGGACTGGGCAATAAAATACTTATCAATATTTTAACATAATATAAATATATACTTAACTGGATTGGCAGATAAAATGCACATGTTCTGATTGTTAAATGTCAAATGTTGCGTTATTTTAATTTTAGGCTAATTACCCAAAGTTCATGACAAAAATACAATATTTATGTCAGCTGTCAATTGCTGTTTTCATGAACTTCACAGGAAAATGCACCAAAGCTCTTCTCATATTGAGGGGAAAACTGTATACTTGGTTTCAATTCAAGAAGCGTTAGAAAGTTGTTTGAGAAATCAAACTAACAAATAAAACTACAATTTAAAAAGCAGACCGTTTCTTTGATGCATAAGAATACCAAGTAATCTGCCTCTTCCCTAAATTTCCAAATGCCAGTTAAG
Organism: Hypanus sabinus; assembly: GCF_030144855.1. Classification (NCBI taxonomy): domain Eukaryota; kingdom Metazoa; phylum Chordata; class Chondrichthyes; order Myliobatiformes; family Dasyatidae; genus Hypanus; species Hypanus sabinus. Next base: position 40,368,336 of record NC_082707.1, read on the forward strand.
AGTAGCCATTTTCCACTGATCCAAAGTCACTGTAATAAAAAGTTCATATTCATTCCCTTCAGTGAACCTACATGGATTATGCAGATCTCCATTCTTGAGCATGTATATAAAAGTATTTTATGGGAACATCAAATTTTCACAAAGCTTAAAATTTAGCTGCACCCTTCACCATTGCTTTTGTTCAGTACGTGAGCAAACAATTAAAAAACGACTCCAATTCTACTAGTACTGACTTACTTGTGTACACCAATACTAAACTGGAAAAGAGTACTCTGGGGTTCCTCATACTGTCAATCAACTCAGCTAGATACTAGGATTTGCGCTTGAGCAAACCAATGCATTTCCGTAACATACAGTACTTTTCCTCAGCCTTAACATCAAGCTACTATTTAAATAAAAGATGAAACAAACCCAGTTGAAAGTCCCCTTCTTGGTCTTCTGATTTCATACAACTCTTATCGCATAAGCAGAATACAAAAACTACTCAACAAGCCATTAACATCTTCTCAAACATCACTGAAATTTAGAAAACTTCAAATTTCATATTAACTTGCTGGTCAGAACAGTACAAAAACTTCAATTAGCATGCCACTTCTAATCAATGAAAACTTTTTCCCAATGCAAAGAAAGGAAATTCTAGGCAGTTATGAAAAAAAAAATTCAAGCAGATTGCTTTTGACTTGAAAAAGATAAATCTAGAAGTGGTCTGACTGCGTGGCCAGAGGAATTTTCTACTGCTACTCTTCTCATTACAGTTAAGCTTTTATCTCATTAGAATAACCAGTTTATTTTTATTTGTAAAACTCAATCCAGAAAGCAATATAAAATGAAGTAACTTCTTTAAATAAGATGTTTTTCCCCCAATAAGGAACTAGACTCTCTTTGAATAAAAAAACACAAATGAATCATTTCACCAAAAAACTTGCTTCATGAGCAAAAATTAAATTTTCAAGTTTCCTTACATCTTGCTCCACCTCAACTGGTTTACTGATTCACTTTTACATGAAATCACTTCAAATAATGTTCCAAAATCAGAGATTGTGGAATGTACACAGAACAGATCTTCAGAGCAAGATATTTCAAATATACCTCAAAAACAGCTTAATAGAAAAAGTTCTATCTTTGCAAAAATATGAGAATTCCACTCACAACTAAATATTTTTGCTCACTATCCCAAGCTACAGTCCATGCTTAATAAAACCTATAGAGTTAGCCAATTCTTTCTTCAAGTTCCTTAGAAACACTGGCAATTAACCAGCACCCCAACTCCACCCACCATCCCATCCCCAAGTAAGAATACCTTGAAGCCTCTTCATCTTATTGTTCTTTTCCTTTTTACAAAGCAAGCAGATACTGCTTCTGCTTCTTAAGTTGTTATGTAAACCAGAAGGATCACCCATTTTAATTTGTCAAATCACAAACTTCAGCCATCACTGACCAAACACTACCAGGTCCTTTTTTGTTTCATTTCCCAGCTTTCAACTTCCCCACCCCAGTAAAATTGATACATACTGTACTACACATTTCTGGAGAGAGCAGCTTTCTGCAGGAGGAGATTCCTTTTCCACAGAACTTTAAAGATGTCCTTCCAGAGCAAAAACAACATGGTTAGAAGATTCAGTTCAAGTGACCACACGCACACTTAACACAAACATTCACAGATAGCATCAGCAAGTCAAACAAAAAGTATTCTGAATAAATACAATACGCTTCTCCATAACTAATTTCCAACTGAATTCAAACATACTTGATTACCTATTATTTGTTTTGTGTCGTAATAATGTCATGCTCCAGGAAGGTGTTCCATACACTGCATTAAAAAATGATTAGATTTCAAGTTTCAAATGAACCCACATTTAAAAACATGATGCAATGCTATTTACTGACACATTTGACTAACTCTGTAGTAGATTTACTCAAGATACTCCAAAAGAAATTAGGAAACAAGAAATACAGTGATTTGTGAAAATGGTTCAACGTCACACTTCCACTACATTAATGCGATTCAGATGCAGTTACCCATCTTCATCCTATAACCTGCAGCTTATTCAGCTCTGCTTAAATGTAAAAAAAACATCAGAGTTCCAACAATACTTTGTTATTAACTCCAAAATGTGACACACAGGGATGCAGCAAAACTCCAAAACATCGTCAACAGAAATAATTCCATAGTTGTTTTCTTCCATGCTTTACCTTCAACTCTAATGACTGCATTTAGACACTGAGGTAAATGGTTAATGGTATATTAGCCAGTGCAGTGATAATTATTCTGAAGCAAGCTCATAAGGAATGAAAGAAGAGCTACAGTAAATTGTGATGTTAACCAGGGTTAGAAAGTTTCTTTTATTTTCTTCCTAACCAAAGAAAAAAGCCCATTAAAATTAATGGAAGTTCATAAATCTTAAATAACTTACTGGTCCACAGAAGCCGGCCACCATTGTAACCATCAAGCAGATCACAGAGATGACCAGCCTTGTCTGGCAAAACCTCCAAATCACTCTGTTTAGTGAGGCATTTTCCTGGCCACATTCTTTCAACTCTGTTTGCCACAGCCGTTCTAATCTGAAGAGAAGCAATATATTTTTAATTTAAAGAATTAAACAAGAGCTCGATAAAGGAAATGTTTCCCAGTCACTCAACATTTACTTTATTAGGGCAACAAAGAAATTAGCCCAGTCAACAAGGGGAAATATTCAGTAACAAAGACACACACATTGTATAAGATACAAGATTTTAATTTGTGGAAGTTTGAAAAAACATTATCTGAATTTTTTTCCATAGTTTTTAATAACAGTTTATTATAACTGAAACTGAGGTGCAACTTGAAAGAATTTTTTTCCTTTTCTTAATATTCTCAAGTCTCATGATCTATACAAATCAGACTGCTGAACAGGTACAAGAGTATTCAGTTTTTTCTGATAAATTGGTAGCTAATCATCCTCAAATATTGCCCAATATTCCATAAGTTTCATTCCTCCTTCATTAGTCCCCAGTAGCTTTGCAATTTATTCCTTCTCACCTGACCTTCACCCTGCCCCAGTCTCCTCCCCTCCACACCCCTTTGATTTCACAGCTCAGCACAGTGCAAACAACACTAAGACCAACTAGAAATGTGTCATTTGGACATCTGCTCAATACCATTTCATAAAAGATTACAGAAATTTTATCCCATTTTCTTGGTAATTCAGTAGGATTACATTAACATGGATCATATTTTATTAGTGAAAATTAAAATTAAACAATACTCTACCAAATTACTGATCAAGCAATGATGATGAAACTAATCCCCTGAATATGAACACTCAGTTCAAATGAACAATCATAAAATGTCAACTTTTTCTCTCTCCACTAATGTAGTGTGGATACTTGTGCTTTTCAGCCTCTCTTCCTCACCCTTTAAAGGGTAATACAATTTTGCAATTCCATTAGTTCCTTGGCTGTATTATGCCCTTTGTTTGATTTACCACTACTATCTCAGCTTTGAACTTGCAGGTGCAGTTGATGTATGACTTCACTCGCATGAATCACATTTCAAAATAATTTAACGAGGGAGAAAAAATGAACTTGATTAAAAACAGCAGCAACTTATCTTTATAAAATCAGGGAATTTTTGCTCTACAAAGAAGCATCCAGCAATTAAATTTCAGTAATTTACATCAATCTTATGGTTTCATTGTTTCAGTATTACCTAATCGGCTTCTCTCCGGCCGGCATGAAGTAGTATCTTTATTTACAATAGCAACCATGAATCATTTTAAATCCCCTCCCCCCCCCCCCATTTATCATATTCAATTTCTTACCATCTGATACCATCAGTTGACATCCTCTGCTCATAGTGCGATAAAATGGTTATGATTATGATCTTGTTCCTTTTTGCTTATTTGCACCTTCTCTGTAGCTGTTACACTTTATTCCATATTCTTTGATTGTTTTACCTTGTAATATCTCAATGCACTGTGCACTGAATTGATATGCATGAACAGTATGAAAGACAAGCTTTTTAAACTTTATCTCAGTAAATGTGACAATAGGAATGCAATTTCAATTCAATTCAACATCTCAAAACTTTGGCCTCATTACAATTTGCCTGTCTCAAACCAAAGGCTTGATAAATTGCCACTTAACTAGTCTTAAGTCTATACAAACCAACAGAAAGTGGGGTACCTTCAAAAAGAATGCCTTTAATGTTCACAGTGTATGGGCTTTGATAACAATGCTGCAATTTATTATCTTAATTGGGATGGATAACGAGTGCCAGCCTTGCTGCAAATTAATAACAAGTACCCAAACAGAGCAACTCATTGTAGAAATGGAAACTGGAGAAGGGGAAAAATGTACTCCAAGGTTACATAAAGTACTGTATAAAATAAGTGTACTGCCAGATTTTTAAAAAAGCTAAGAGTAACCTGCTGATAACTGAAAAATGTAAACGATCCTTAACAGTAGATTAACTCCATAATATTTATTCAAAAAGGTGTGACTTTTTAAAAATACAGCATTTGAACATAGATAGAGGTTTAAACTTACACCTTATCTGAAACTGTAGTTGCCCTTCATCTATAGCAACGAGTTCATTTCAAACCTCCATGGGGGTCTGTATGGAACTCACACATTTTTCATGACCTCGATGATTTCTTCCAGGTGCTCCATTTTCAACAAAACATAAGGATAAGTGGATTGGTGGGGTCTTTGGCAATTGTTAATAGCCTATAGGTGAGCAGTAAAAACTGGGCTGGAGCTGGTGTGTTAAGAGAAAAATAGGATTGAGGATAAAAATAGGATTAAGATTGGATTAGTGTAAGTAGGTTGTTTAGTTCGGCATGAGCTTTGAGGCCCAAATGGTTTACTTCCATTATTTATGTCTCTGTGACTGCTGAAACACAGCACCTTGACCATGCAGCATTGCTTCAGAACTACATGATATATTGGCCAAAATGATTTTCTCATACCCTGTACAACTCAAAAAGCTGAGTGAAAAGGTGGATTGCAGTGAATATCTTACTCCAGAGTAAAATTCCCTATCCTCTCAAGCAGTTTGAGAATCCTTTGATATATTCTGTACATTACTGGCAACAGATATACAGTACTGTGCAAAAGTCTTGGGTACCCTGGCTATACATATGAGCCCAAGACTTCTGCAATTCCTCCAACCCATCTGGGGAAAATTCTTCAGCCATAAATTCCTGGAGTTCCTTTGGAGTTAAAAGGGAAGGACAAGATTTGCTTGTGATGCTATATATACACACAGAGAGACTATTCAAAAAAAAATCTCAAGCAATCACCCTTCTGCAACTTTATATTATACAAAAGAAAGTTACTTGAGTATACCAACTGTGTATTATAAACATATTCAGAGACCAGTGGTTTTTGAAAGCATAATAAACATACCTAGAGGTCAAGAAATATTAAAGAACCTAGTTCATATATAAAAGCTGCACATAATGCTGATGAAAAACCGTAATAGCACAGAGATTAGTCAAGATGATTACAATACAACTGTTTTGGGATCACACTCATACCTTCTGCTGTTAATTTCAGAAGATTCATATTTTGACAGGGGCCAAACATCTTCCAGCAATAGATGCCCTTTTTTATAAGCCGTGAATGCCAAAGATGTCAACCAACTGAAGGTCATAAATGAAAAGAAGCCTGCATTGTCCACAGGATGCTGTTGTCTAAATATATGTAGGAAAAGGGAAAACATTATTTTGAATTAAACATCAGGATCTAACTATCAGAACCCATTCCCCTTATGGAAATTGTTCTCGTGCGCTCTTCAGAATAAGATAGCAATTTAATATCTTTTCTCAAACATACAATCTAAAAACCAGAGATCTGTCCATTTCTAAACACTATCTTACGTAAATTCTTCATTACCAATACAGGTGGCCCCCACTTTTTGAACGTTCGATTTACGACAACTCGCTGTTACAAAAGACATACATTAGTACCTGTTTTCACTAACCAAAGAGGATTTTTGCTTTTACAAAAAAGAGACCCCCACTTAATATGTGTGTTTACCCCGAGTAAGACTACAATGACCGTGAAGCCTTGTGTGGGCAATTGTTTGCGCATACAAGTACCTGCCGATTTTTTTCCTCCAAATCGATTTTGGCTCGCTGCCTTCCCAAGTTTGATAAGTGAAACTACACTGTACCTACAATATTTCTACTTTATATAGGGTGTAAATTTATCATATCATTCCTGCTTTTACTATATGTTAGTGTTATTTTAGGTTTTATGTGTTATTTGCTTTGATTTGGTAGGCTATTTTTTTTAGGTCTGGGAACGTTCAAAAATTTATCCCATATAAATTAATGGTAGTTGCTTCTTCGCTTTACAACATTTCGGATTACAAACAGTTACATAGGAATGCTCCATCTTTGGATTGCGGGGGAAACCTATATTTACCTAGAGATAAAAAAAAAATTTCTGTTTGATTATCTGTTCTTTCCCACCAAAAAATCCAACTTTTTCCAAATCAATACTTTAAATTCCCCATTTTCCTCTCAAAATTCATTATACTATATTTATCTGTCCTTAACTTCCTGAAGAATTTCACAGTTCTAATATGCAAATCTTTTTGTATTATCTACTTATAATTAATAATAACACATTCATCCATTATCTATTTGGAAAAGTATTTGTTGTTTCAGATTCATACATTCTGTAACCTTGGGTCTCTATCTGGAATCCTGATGGTTTTGTATCTGGCTTAATCTACCCTCCCATACATGAGCCAGGGCTCATGTTCTCATTTCATTTAAATTCCAACTACCGTAGATTCCGGACTACAGAGCGCACCTGATTAAAAGCCGCACGCTCTAATTTTAGAAAGAAAATCAATTTTGTACTTGTACAGGCCGCACCGGATTTTAAGCCGCAGGTGCCCCACGTTGTAATATGAGATATTTACACAGAAAGGTATTACACGTGAGGATTTTTTAACTTTTAATTAAATCCGTATGGTAACATAAACAAATACATATTGCAAATGCTTTTTTTCGAACAGTGCCTGTAACACAGCTACTTTTAAATATACCTACGTATCGGTAACACACAAATTACGTTGCCTATACTTTTTTACTGAACAGTGCACGAACAACATTCCAATATCTCCTAACGACTGGTAAAAAAATATATATACTGCAGCCTACCAGGAAAAGTTATTGATCGCCTTTAACTTAAAAGCTGCATCATATGCTTTTCTTCGAGTGTTTTCCATGTTGATGAGGGTGAGTACAAATGACTGATTTACAACAATTTAATTGTGAAAGTGCGCTTGATTTATCGTACAATTTCATTGGACCTCTGTGAACTACTCATCAATTTTATTGGTCTTGCTATGATCCCAGCCCCCTCCTTTGTGAGAATCGCAAGAGCACCCGTCGAAGGGGGGGGGGGGGGGTCAGTAGACCCAGTCGGAGAGAGAGAGAGAGAGAGAGAGAGAGAGAAACGTGCTGTTACGAATCCCGTAACTGGAGAACTTACCAGCAAAGATAGAGAGGTCCGTTAAAGTCTGATGTCACTATTTTCAAACGTTTTTATTGATAAAGGGACACAAAAGTAGGGTTAATACAAACATTCAGAGACAATAGTCGCTATTGTTATTCTGTATCCCTGGTGGGACCTGCAATTTGACACGTTTCTCTCTCTCTCTCTCTCTCTCCACCCCCCCCCCCCCGACTGGGTCTACTGACCCCCCCCCCCCCCACCTTTCGACGGGTGCTCTTGCAATTCTCACAAAGGAGGGGGCTGGGATCATAACAATACAAATTGCACGTTCCACCCGGGATACAGAATAAGGCGACAGCGACTATTGTCTCATGGAGACCACGTGAAAAGCCCTCGGGCAAGATGGGCTGGTTGAGAGAGAGACTGCATCATCCCAACCTGACTGACTCCTGCGACCCCGTGAGGAAGTATAAAGGAGAGTCTCAGGGGGACAGCCTTCAGACGCGCCAAGAAGACAGAGGGTGGTCCCGCAGCAGCGGGAAGCCATTCTGAAGGAAGCCACGTGCTTTAGATTCCGGGATTGGAATTTGTGGCTGGAATCACAGGAAACCGCTTTTAACTAACATCGGGGAGAGGAAACTAACGCTCCCCCGATTTCACTGAAGATTCATCAAGACTCGGCAAGTTCTTTCTCTTCTCCCCCAATCTCTCTCTCTCGGTCGCCCCACGTGAAACCCAGCGATTTCCAACGGGCTGAGGCCGGCAGACTTTCTGAGTGACTTTTATATTTCCAACGGACAATCTATTAACCCCTAGGCTACAGCAGGGCTCACTTAATGATGAGTATTACTATACCCGCGCTTTAGATTGAGTGTTGACGATGTGCACTATCTGAATGTATGTATTAACCCTACTTTTGTGTCCCTTTATAAATAAAACGTTTGAAAATAGTGACTTCAGACTTCAACGGACCTCTCTATCTTTGCTGGTAAGTTCTCCAGTTACGGGATTCATAACAGTCTACTGTTACGAGGCAAAATGTTTTTGGCGGCATGAAAAAAAACATGCATTAGCCGCACCGTAGTATAGACCGCAGTGTTGCTGCAGTGTTCAAAGCGTGGGAAAAAAGTAGCGGCTTATAGTCCGGAATTTACGGTAATATCAAATTTTACAGCAGAACCTCTGCTCCAAATCCAAGCCTTAAAACAAAAGTGGATCATGAAGTTGTAATGGAAAGAAGTACATATCTTTAACAGGAGATTGCTTTATAGTGAAGCAAAAATATTTCTAAACTTGTACTAAAAAAAGGCACTCACTTGGTAGAGCTACGAAAGGGCTTGAACAGGTGTAAACTTTGGTGATACTTCCCCTTCTGTTTTTCTTCATCCAAGATTTGTACACAGGAATGTGCTGAAACATCCAGCGACAGGCCTTCTACACGACCTGCTGTTTCCAAAGCATTTTCACACAACTCTCTCTTCCATAATAAGATGGGGGGGGGGGGGGGGGTGCGGTGGAAAACAGAAGAAAATAAATAAAGCAGTTGAATAGTTGGAAACCCAAAGATACTATCATTGGCCCTGATCTCAAACTCCATTGCCTCACCACAGATTCCAACTCTCTCTTGCTACTTTCTCATCCTGAACCATAATGTTCAGTTTTCCATTTCACCACACAGCCTCAGATCACATATTCTCTCCAACATCAATATCACTTTTGTCAACATTGCCTGTCCTCCAACTGTGCCTGAAAAATACAGCCATGACATTCCATGCTTGGCCTCCTACCTCCTACTCAAAAAAATTATAGCTCTCTCAAAGATGTACCATTCATGATTTACACTGTCATCATTAACTATCACTTTTTAAGCCTATGGATCAATATTGCCTGGTGGCTAGCAACACATTTAAAAATTCTCCACTACTATTCTGATCTTGAATGGTATTTCTTAATCAGAGTATTTCTTCAGTATTTGCTTCTCTCCATATCCTACAGATTACCAAGTCCTCTGCATTCATCAAAACGTAAACTTTCCATATCCCCAATTACCATCTTCCTTCATTTGGCACCTGTGTATGCCCTCAATCTGAAATTCCATCCTAAAAAGTATTCTAACACTGCAGCTGCCCTTCACTTAAGGTGTCCCTTAAAACTTCGTTCTCCTTTGTCATGTTCTAATCTTTACTTATCTCCACATCAATTTTCCTCGAAAAACATTCATTTCAAGAACCTTGGAATTTCTAATGCAAATAACTTCTACCATCAAAATAGTTATCACATGATTTTGCTTAAATTTTTGTTAATGAGAAGGAAAATTCACAACAAGACTGCTTAACTTGATGCAGAAATATATCTGAAATGTCGCTTTGAAAAGCCACATCAAAACCAGATGAAATGTCCTGTTGGAACCACAAAGGCTGCATTCCTCAAATTGCAGCCCAATAACGCAACTTATATTCTGCCTTAAAATCTTACCGCATGATGGGAAATACAAATATATCTGTACAGATATACCTAATGAATGTCTTACATTTAAACTAGATAAAAAGAATATGGTTAGATGCCTCCAGGAATTTGGATCTAAGGACTCAATGTGGTTCAGAATGCGGTTGTTGTTGCTTGTTTCTATTGTTTGCATGATTTATTTTCTTTTTTGCCGTTTTTCTGTGGGCACTGGGGGTTGGCCTTTTTTTAAAAATTTGGTTCTTTCGGGTTCCTTGCTTTGTGACTGCCTGTTAAGCAAACAAATCTCAAAATTATATAATTTATACATTTGTTTAGAATAAATACACTTTGAATCCTTGAAGTACAAGATCATTGTGTGAATCAATCACTACTCCATTCTAAAATACTTTCAATCTAAATTAACAAATTTGTTAGAAAGGGAAAAAAACACAAACCAGTATTTTTGAAAATCAGAAATACACAATATCCTTAATTAAAGACAAGGTTCTAAGAAAGATCAGATATAAGAAGTTATGATTACTCATCAATGCCATTCCCGCAGTCTTAATCAGAATCAAAAATACTACTAGTATTAAATGAGGCAGATAAGAGAACATCAGCAGCAGGATTAAATAAGTGGTGTAAAAAGTTTTCTTTTATCCATTCAATTAATGACAGAAAAAGGGGGAAGTACATGGAAGAAAAAAGTTGGAGTATCAAGATGGAACACTGGAGTTGAGAAGAATGGGGGAGAGGATCACATTGAAGCCTACTGAATATTGAAGCACCTAGATATATATGGGGAGGATACTTTTATTAGAGAGAGAAAATCTAGGACCAGAGGGCACAGCCTCAGAATAGAAGAGTGTCCCTTTATGAGATGAGGAGGAATTTCTTCAGCCAGATGGTGGTGAAATTGAATTAATTGCCAAAGACAGCTGTATTTAAAACTGAGGTTGATCGGTTCTTGATTAGTAAGAGCATCAAAGGTTACAGGGAGAAGGTAGGGGAAAGGGTTGATTGGAAATATTTATCAGCCACAATTGAATAGAAGAACGGACCTGGGGGGCCAAATGGCCCAATTCTACTCCCTTGTTTTATGGTCTTTATTTATGATGTAAAACCTGGCAATTACTTGACAAGCATCTGGAACAAATTCCCTACCTTTGGCACAAATTGTGAGGTACAGGGACTTTTTGAAGAGTCGATTTGATTGGTGCTGCTTTGCCTTGGTTGCTCTCCCAGTATTTCTTATATATTGATGTACATGTCCAATACAACAAAATGGCATGCAGGACCATTTCAGAGGATGGCTAAGAGTCACTGGTGCCACAATGCCATTGATCCAGAACCAGTTACAGATCAGAACACACAAAGACAGTAAATTTCCTGCAAAAGTGGGAAAGCTATTGGCGAGGATTTTTAGAGACAGGATCTACAAATTTTTGGGGAAACATAGTCTGATTAGGGATAGTCAGCATGGCTTTGTGATGGGAAGGTCATGCTTCATGAGCCTGACTGAATTCTTTGAAGTTACAAAATAAACTGATGAAGGTAGAGCAACGGATGTGCTATATATGGATTTTAGTAAGGCATTTGACAAGGTTACCCAATCAGGCTCAATCAGGAAGTCAGGAGGCATGGGAGCCAGGGAAACTTGACTGAGTGGATTCAAAAATGGCTTGCCCACAAAAGCAGGTGATAGTAGATGGAACAGATTCTGCCTGGAGACTGGTGACCAATGATGTTCCTCAGCAATCTGTTCTGGGACTCCTGCTCTTTGTCAATTTTAATAAATGACTTTTGGACAAGGAAGAATGGGTTAGAAAGTTTGTAGACAACATGAAGATTGGTGGTATTGTGGACAGTACAGGTTGTCTTAAGTTACAAGACACTGATGGGATGCAGAGCTGGGCTGAGAAGTGGCAAATGGAATTCAATCTGGAAAAGTGTTTACTGGAGGGTTGATTTTGAAGGCAGAATTCAGGATTAAGGCCTGTATCACTCTGAACTGCTCCTTGCCATGCACCTATCCAAATGCCCTTTGATTGTTGTTATTGGGGGCATAACATAAAGTGTAAGGAGGGAAGTATAGAGGGGATGTCAGAAGAAGAATATCACAGCTAGTTTTGTTTTAAATGGGTTTTAAGTGGGTTTTTAAATTTGTTTTAAGTGGCTACAGGTGGTGATGGAGGCAGATACACGAGATGAATTTAAGAGGCTTAGGCATGCACATGGATGAAAGAATGGAGGGCTCTATGGGGAGGGGTTTATGTTAGACTAGGTTAAACATTGGCCCAACATCGTGGGTCAAAGGGCCTGCACAGTTCTATGTTCTGGCTGCAACACATAATCTGGAGTAATACTTCAAAGTTACAAAGCCGTATTGTCTGCACCATGTTTAGATAAAGATGGTAACCCAGCCTTTATCCACTCCAGCTGAAAAGATAAATTGAGCCCTATGGAATTTTTCCCCAAAGAACAGGAGATTTCCATAAAATGATGAATACATTTCCATTTCCAGGTAACCCACAACCTTTGTGCAAAATCTCCTCCTATTTCACTGCTCCCCTCCCCACCTGCCTAATGCATTACACCCTGGTTCTCCTATCTAGTTTTGCAACATGGCCCATCATCCCTCACTTAACTTGTTCCTTATGACCTTCCTTACAACAAGAGTCCTGCATAAACAGAAACACAAGAGACTACTTACCACCTTACAGCTTCTGTCTCTACCTCCACCCAGCTCCATCTGGTGCCTTCTTTCACTTCATCTGTCTCTACCTATCACCCACCAGCCATTTTCTCCCAACTATATCCCTCCTAACTCCGTCCACCCAATTTCTCACTCTTCACCTGATTCCATCTATCACCTGCCATTCCCTACCTTACGTTCCATCACACCTCTTATACTACTATCTTCCTCCTACACACTTATTCCTGATTCAGGGTTGCTACGCAAATTGCTGACTCTCCCTTTGCCTCCACAGAGGCTGCTTGACCTGCTGAGTTTCTCCAGCTATTTGTTTTTTGCTCTGGATTGCAGCAAGTATAATTGCCTGAGCCTTCCAAAAATGTTTATCGTTTGAGACTTTTCAGTAGGCAAGTGAAGTGACAAATGAAAATGTCAGCCTTGACTTAACAACAACAATCACATCTCAGGATATGAGTACATATCCTAAATGACAATCGTGTGAAAACTCCAAAGCCATTGCTTTTCTCTATATTCATCTGACACACTGGAGAACAAACTCAAGGCTTTTTAAAAATTCTATCAGTGGCCATCTTTTTGGATACTATACAGATGTAGTTATCTCAGCAGATGTGATGGGAAAATTAAATTTCCAAAAGTATATTTTTGTTAAATCAATACATGCATTCAAGTACAAACTGAAGAATGTTATTTGGCATAGTACATTCTCAAAACAACAATGTTATTCTCAACACATGATATTTAGCAGGTACTGCATTAAATAGCATGGCAACATGAATAAAAATTTGGTTAAAAGACCTAAGTATTTTTAGACTGCTGCTTCGTCCCAGAGATCAGTAGAGAATCACAGCTCCTTATTTGTTGGTGTTAGGCTCAGCTGGTAGCTGATAATAAAACCATACATAACCATGGCGTATATTTTTGAATTATCCCATGACCAGATAAGCAAATACAATATCCTAATTAGTAGACTGGGCAAACAGAGACTACAGGAAAAAACAAATGCAAATTCATACATTATATGATTCAAATATAGCACTGAATGTTAGTATGAACAACCAATGTGTAAGAGCTCAGTTACGCAGATTCTTAAAAGGGCACTGATGATGTGAGAGATACAAAATAATTGAGTTTCTAGAAGATAGTGGACAGAATATCAAGTCTACAGTAAGTATATTAATATCTGAAAAGATATGAATACAAGATGATACCAAAATATTTTTCAGATTATAACAATAATGATAGCCATCTTTTTAGTGAAGGGGAAATGGGGGTGATGGAAAAATAAATGATACAGATCATAACAGAAAAGATTAAGTCTGGTGTAAGAATTCAAAATGAAGAAAATTTCAAGAGAAATAAGGATAAACTATATCAGCATGTTGATTACATTGCAAGAACATGGTTAAATATTTTATCCTCCTGAAAAAATAATGGGCTGTTCAAGGGTTGTAAATGCTGCAATAAAAAGAATAACAGATACTGAATTAATTGATTCAGAAGTAAACCATGCATGAAAAGAACGTAGTTCAAACATACAGGGAAAGTGGTAATGTGGCGACCCATTTCCTGGCACATCCGAACCGGCTCACGATTAGCCAGCATTCCGGCTAAGGGAGATAACCTACGGGGGTTTGTGAGTACGTTTCTTTTGGAGCATCCGCGCCCACGGGGGGGGGGTTGAGGGAGGCTAAAAAGCAAGGCTGTTTAGTTCGAATAAAGTTATCTTTGACTGCAGTTTACCAACTCCATGTCGTTATTTTAGCGCTGCGTGTAGCACACCGCTACAATTGGTGACCCCAACGGTCCAAACGATTTTTGGACCAGAGATGACCGACGCCGCATCTGTTCATGTGGTTTCATTGAAACTGCCAAGCTTCTGGATGCCACAACCTCACCTATGGTTCCAGCAAGCAGAAGCCCAATTCCACGTTCGGCAGATAACCTCAGAGGACACCCATTACTACTACGTGGTGAGCTCCCTTGACCCGGACACAGCAGCCCAGGTTGCGGAGTTCGTACAGTCGCCCCCGGCAGATGGCAAGTACACAGAATTCAAAGCCCTGCTCCTCAGGACTTTTGGACTCTCACGGCGCGAGCGGGCTGCCTGTTTACCGCACCTGGATGGCTTGGGAGACAGACCTCCATCGGCTTTAATGAATGAGATGTTGTCTCTGGCCGACGGACACACACCCTGCCTCATGTTGAGAGGACATACGCCTGCTGCTGTCCGATGCAGATTTCAGTGACCCCCGGAAGGTGGCAGCCCGGGCGGACTTGCTGTGGAACGCCAAGAAGGTGAGTGGGGTGTCCATCGCACAGATCACCCGGCCACGCTCCCAGCAGCAAACCAGTCCAGGCCCGGCTGCAGAGCCCGCTAACCCCAGAGGCAGGGGTGGGGAGCCCAACGAACAATGGTGTTTTTACCACCAGCGGTGGGGCGCAGAAGCCCGCCGTTGTCGCCCGCCCTGCAAGTTCCCGGGAAATGCCAGAGCCAGCTGCCGCTGATGGCTACGGCGGCTGGCCATCGGGATAGCCTCCTGTATGTGTGGGACAAGTGGTCGGGACGCCACTTTTTGGTCGACACCGGTGCCGAGATCAGCGCCTTACCTCCGACGAGTTACGACACCCGCAGCAGGGCACCGGGTCCCTCCCTGAGGGCTGTGAACGGCAGCACAGTAAGGACCTATGGCACCCGTCAGGTGCAGCTACAGTTCGGCTCCAGCCAGTTCACATGGGACTTCACACTGGCCGCCGTAGCCCAACCGCTTCTGGGTGCGGATTTTTTTGAAGGCTCACAGCCTACTGGTCGACCTGACCAGGAAGAGACTGGTCCACGCTGAGACCTTTCAGACATTCTCCCTGGGTGCAGCCCAGTTGCCAGCCCCTCACCTCGACTCCATCACGCTGTTCGACGACGACTTCACCAGGGTCCTGGCGGATTTCCCATCGGTTCTGGCACCGCAGTTCACAGTGGCCATGCCCCGACACGGAGGCTTCCCCTGGACAAGCTCCGACTTGCAAAGGAGGAGTTCAAGAGGATGGAGGAATTGGGGATCATCCGGTGGTCTGACAGCCCATGGGCCTCCCCCCTGCACATGGTACCCAAAGTGACAGGGGGCTGGAGACCGTGCGGCGACTACCGCAGGCTGAACGAGGCTACCACACTGGACCGCTACCCTGTGCTGCACATTCAGGACTTTGCAGCAAACCTGCACGGTGCACGGATCTTCTCCAAGGTAGACCTCATCTGAGGGTACCATCAAATCCCGATGCATCCGGACGACGTCCCCAAAACGGCTCTCATCACCCCATTTGGCCTTTTCGAGTTCCTCCGCATGCCGTTCGGCCTGAAGAATGTCGCACAGACGTTCCAGCGGTTAATGGACGCGGTGGGACGTGACCTGGACTTCGCGTTCATCTATTTGGACGACATCCTCATAGCCAGCAGCAGTCGTTAGGTGCATCTGTCCCACCTCCATCAACTCTATGCCCGGCTGAGTGACTATGGTCTAACGATCAACCCAGCCAAATGCCAGTTCGGGCTCGACACCATTGACTTCCTGGGTCACAGGATTACTAAAGACAGGGCAACCCCTCTGCCCACTAAGGTAGATGCGGTCCGCCATTTCCCCCGACCCACCACGATCAAAGGCCTTCAGGAATTCGTAGGTATGGTCAATTTCTACCACCACTTCCTCCCTTCAGCTGCCTGGATCATGCGCCCCTTGTTCGCCCTGCTGTCCAGTCCGGGCAAGGACATTACCTGGGACGAGGAGTCCGCCGCCGCTTTCATTCAAACGAAGGAAGCCTTGGCCAACGCCGTGATGTTAGTGCACCCCAGAATGGACGTCCCTACTGCCCTCACAGTGGAAGCATCTATCATGGCAGTTGGTGGGGTACTGGAGCAACTCATCGAGGGTCGCTGGCAACCCCTGGCGTTTTTCAGCAAACACCTGCGGCCACCCGAGCTCAAGTACAGTGCTTTCAATCCGGGAACTGTTGGCGCTCTACCTGGCAATCCGGCATTTCAGGTACTTCTTAGAAGGTCGGCCCTTCACCGCATTCATGGACCACAAACCGCTTACCTTTGCGTTTACGAAAGAGTCCGACCCCTGGTCGTCCCGCCAGCAGTGCCATCTGTCCTACATCTCTGAATACACGACGGACGTCTGGCACGTCTCGGGTAAGGACAATGTTGTGGCAGATGCGCTCTCTCGCCCTACAATTCATGCCCTTTCCCAAGGGGTAGACTTTGAGGTGCTGGCAGAGGCACAGCAGGCAGATGAGGAGATCCTGAGTTACAGAACCGCAGTCTCCAGTTTGCAGCTCCAGGACCTCCCTGTAGGCCCAGGTGAGAGGACCCTACTCTGTGATGTCGCCAACGGCCAGCCCCGTCCCGTTGTCCCGGCACCTTGGCGGTGACGTGTTTTCGACTCCATTCATAACTTGGCGCACCCCGGATGGTTTCCAGCAGGTTCGTTTGGCACAGACTCCGCAAACAGGTCAGTGAATAGGCCAAAACGTGCATGCACTGCCAGATGGCCAAGGTGCAGCAGCACACCAAAGCTCTGCCGCAGCAGTTCCACCCCACCCACCAGCGTTTCGACCACATTCATGTGGATATCGTGGGCCCCCTGCCAGTGTCGCGGAGAGCGGCACCTCCTCACTATCGTGGACCAGTTCACAAGATGGCCAGAGGAGATCCCCCTCACCGACACCACCTCCGAATCTTGCGCCCGGGCACTGATCGCCACCTGGGTGTCCCGCTTTGGTGTACCAGCCCACATTACCTCCGACAGAGGCGCCCAGTTCACATCCAGCCTGTGGTCTGCTATGGCCAGCCTTTTGGGGACTCAGCTGCACCACACCACTGTCGAACGGGCTAGTGGAGCGTTTCCACCGTCACCTGAAGTCGGCTCTCATGGCCCACCTGCAAGGAGCTAACTGGGCGGACGAGCTTCCCTGGGTCCTACTCGGCATCCGCACGGCGCCCAAAGATGATCTGCACGCCTCTTCGGCTGAGTTGGTGTACGACGCACACCTGGTCATCCCCGGGGAGTTCATACCAGCCCCAAGGGGGCATGAGGAGGAACCCGCAGCAGTCCTGGGCCGACTACGTGAGAGGCTCGGTCACCTGGCCCCCGTACCCACTTCGCAGCACGGGCAGAACCCGACCAGCGTATCCAAAGACCTGCAGAACTGTAAGTTTGTGTTTGTACGAAGGGGCAGGCATCGGCCACCACTGCAACGGCCCTATGAGGGGCCGTTTACGGTGCTCCGGGACAACGGGTCCATGTTCGTGCTGGGCATTGGAGGGAGAGAAGAGGTTTTCACAGTGGACCGACTCAAACCAGCCCATGTGGACCTGGCGCAACCGGTTGAGTTTCCGGCACCGTGGCGCAGAGGCCGACCTCCCAAACAGGTTCCGGCCCAGACTGTGGACATTGGGGGGGGGGGGGGGGTGTATCGCCGGTTCTGGGGGGGGGTTATGTGGCGACCCATTTCCTGGCACATTCGAACCGGCTCACAATTAGCCAGCATTCCGGCTAAGGGAGATAGCCTACGGGGGTTTGTGAGTACGTGTCTTTTGGAGCATCCGCGCCCACGGGGGGGGGGGGGGGGGGCTGGTTGAGGGATGCTAAAAAGCAAGGCTGTTTAGTTTGAATAAAGTTATCTTTGACTGCAGTTTACCGACCGTGTCGTTATTTTAGCGCTGCGTGTAGCACACCGCTACAGTAACATAGATATTCCAATGCCAAATAAAGATATGATAGGCTAAACTGTGAAAATTGAATGATTTTATTAAAATAAACATTTAACTTCACTTTTGCACAGAGAATTGAAGCGACTTTGATTAATTAAAACATAAAAATCATTAAAATTTCAATTTGTTATCACAAACTGGGGAGAACGAGGAACTTTATACCACAAAACAGAGCTAGATCCATTTTTGAACAAGCATACAAGAGGAAAGAAAAATTAAGAATCATGCCAGCAGAAGAATGAATTGCAGCATAATTACTTGCACAAATCTGTTGGCCAATTTTATGGTACACTCACTATGTAGCAAGATAACCCAGTTCATCCAGGAAAAAAAATATAAACCACAGTATTTAAACCTCTTCATTAGATAAAACATACAAATCTAACCTGTATTTTGCCTCGCTCATTATGGTTCTCCAACTGCAGGGACTTTCTATTCACTGTTTTACATCCAGGCTTGGAAGTTACATATTCTATTCTGGCATCAACATCCTTCATGTTTGCATCTTTAGGAAACCACAACAAGGCACATTGATACGTTTTCTGCACTTTCTAAAAAAAAAAATCAAAAAACACAAATAAAACAGACAATATTCAAAGAAACAGATTACACTATGCTTGAAAATAAAATCTAAAATGCCTTCAAGAACTCAACAGTACAAACAGCTTACTGACGTCAATCAACATTTTGCTTCCAAGTACAAGCACCTAAAAGTCTAAGAATTTCTCACATAAAATCCAAGTGGAAAAAAACAAAATTGATATTCACTCCTACTCCAACAAACTGAAGAACCAATACAGTTTTACCATTGATTCAATGCAGCTTTAAGCAATAAACAAACTTGCAATTTAAAATTTTAATTGCACTGTCAAGTTCTACCACTAAGCTGTGTGCGATTGGAAGCTGTGGTTTATATTTTGATGGTGTGTTTTTGGACTGATTGAGCAATCTGGCTTTCTCTGAGGGAGTTCAGTGAAGTTTGGAGCAGAGTATGTGGCCTAGAAGCTTGGAGCAAATCCATGATCGACTCCATTGCTTCTCATCCACTGAGGAGTCAAGCAAGGTTGAAGCCAAAGAGGACAAGAGCACAGGACAGGCAGGTATTTGGTGCCGTATGCCTGCATTGGACCAGACTTCCCCTCCCCTTCACTAGCTGCTGTCAGAGGAAAGTGCAGGAAACTTGAATTCCACATTGCAAGAATTGATCAGGCTGTGGACTCATTTTGAGGGACCTTGAGGTTCATGTGGCATGTGTTTCCAGATTCTAGTTACTTTTGTTTTTGCTGCTTTTGAGCTGTTTCATCAAGGCGATTAATACAGACTAGGGCGCTTTGGCGAAGAGTGGCTCTGTGGCCTGCAGTGGCTTGGCAGCACAGTGCTGAACTGAACTAAGCTACATTGAATACTACTGGACTCCTGGTTTGATGTTTGACATTTTAAGTGTTGGTTGCTCACTTTTTGCTGTTTGCACAACTTGTTCTTTTTTTGCATGTTGGGCGTTTGATGTTTTCTTAAAGAGGCTCCATGGTATGTCTTTGTTTCATGCTGCCTGGCGGAGGATGAATCTTAGAGTTGTATTCTGTATACAAGCTTTGATAGTAAATGTACAAAACCTATTTACAGAAAATTTGGGATATTTTGCAAAATGCAATAAAAATAAAAATCTGTGATATGTTAATTCATGTGAACCTTTATTTAATTGACAAAAGTACAAAGAAAAGATTTTCAATAGTTTTACTGACCAACTTAATTGTACTTTGTAAATATACACAAATTTAGAATTTGATGGCTGCAACACACTCAACTAAAGTTGGGACAGAGTTAAAATGAGATTGAAAAGTGCACAGAATATTCAAGTAACACCAGTTTGGAAGACTCCACATTAAGCAGGCTAATTGGTAGCAGGTGAGGTATCATGACTGGGTATAAAAGCAGTGTCCATCAAAGGCTCAGTCTTTGAAAGCAAGGATGGGTCGTGGCTCACCCCTTTGTGCCAAAATTCGTGAGAGAATTGTTAGTCAGTTCAAAAGGAACATTTCCCAATGCAAGATTGCAGAGAATTTAGGTCTTTCAACATCTACTGTACATAATATTGTGAAAAGATTCAGAGAATTCAGTGTGTAAAGGGCAATGTTGGAAACCACTATTGAATGCGCATGATCTTCGAGCCCTCAGGTGGCACTGCCTAAGAAACCGTCATGCTACTGTGACAATTATAGTCACCTGGGCTCGGGAGTACTTCGGAAAACCATTGTCACTTAACACAGTCCGTCGCTGCATCCAGAAATGCAACTTGATACTGTATTACGCAAAGAGGAAGCCATACATCAACTCTATGCAGAAGCGCCGGCCAGTTCTCTGGGCCCGAGCTCATCTCAGATGGACCGAAAGACTGTGGAACCATGTGCTGTAGTCAGATAAGTCCACATTTCAGCTAGTTTTCGGAAAAAAATGGGCGTCAAGTTCTCCGTGTCAAAGATGAAAACGACTGTCCTGATTGTTATCAGTGAAAGGTGCAAAAGCTAGCATCTGTGATGGTACGGGAGTGCATCAGTGCCCATGGCATGGGTGAGTTGCATGTATGTGAAGGTACCATTGACTCTGAGGCATATATTAGGATTTTAGAGAGACATATATTGCCATCAAGGCAACGTCTCTTCCCGGGACGTCCATGCTTATTTCAGCAGGACAATGCCGGACCACATTCTGCTTGGGCTACAACAGCGTGGCTTTGTAGACACAGAGTGCATGTGCTTGACTGGCCTGCTGCCAGTCCAGATCTATCTCCTACTGAAAATGTATGGCGTATCATGAAGAGGAGAATCAGACAACGGAGACCACGGACTATTGAGCAGCTGAAGTCTTATATCAAGCAAGAATGGACAACATTTCCAATTGCAAATCTACTACAATTAGTATCCTCAGTTCCAAAACGATTAAAACGTGTTATTAAAAGGAAAGGTGATGTAACACAATGGTAAACATGCCCCTGTCCCAATTTTTGTTGATTGTCTTGCAGCCATCAAATTCTAAATTTGTGTATATTTACAAAATACAATTAAGTTGGTCAGTAAAACTATTGAAAATCTTTTCTTTGTACTTTTGTTAGTTAAAGAAAGGTTCACGTGAATTAACATATCACAGATTTTTGTTTTTATTGCATTTTGGAAAATATCCCAACTTTTCTGGAAATGGGGTTTATACTTTGAATCTTTGAGAATGACATAAATTGCTAAATTATACTTAGACCATTACCAATATTTTTTCTATACATCAGTATCAGAATCCGGTTTAATATCACTGGCATATGTCATGAAATATGTTATACACATTACAAAATTAAATAAGTAGTGTAAAAACTAGAGCAAAAAAAGTAAAAAACAAAATTGTGAGATAGTATAACACACACTAAATGCTGGAGGAACTCAGCAGGCAAGGCAGCATCTATGGAAAAGAATACAGTTGATGTTTTGGACCGAGATCCTTCTCAATCCCCCTGAAAGGTCTCTGCCCGAAACATCGAATGTACTCTTTTCCATAGCTGCTGCCTGGCCTGCTGAGTTCCTCCAGCATTTTGTGTGTGTTGCTTGGATTTCCAGTTTCTGCAGATTTTGTTTGTGAGATAATGTACTTGGGTTCAATGACCATTCAGAAATCTGATGGCAGTGGGGAAGCTATAACATTCCTATAACATTGAGTGTGTGTCTTCAGATTCCTGTACCTTCTCCTGGATAGCAGCAATGAGAAGAGGGCATATCGTGGGTGATGGGAGCCCTTAATGGTGGATGCAACCTTTTTGAGGCATCACCTTTTGAAGATGTCCTCGATGCTGGGGAGGCTAGTGCCCATGATGGAGCTGGCTGAGTTTACAACTTTTTACAGTTTATTCCAATTCGAAGCAGTGGTCCCTTCATACCAAAGGGTGATGTGACCAGTTAAAAGTGCTCTCCTTGGTACATCTGTCGAAATTTGCAAGAGCCTTTGGTGACAAAGAAATTCTTAAACTTCTAATGAAATATAGTTGCTGTTGTGCCTTATTTGTTATTGCATCAATATATTGGGCCCAGTATAGATCTTCAGAGATGTTGTCATCTGGGAACTTAGAATCTGCTCATCCTTTCTACTGTTGACCCTCAATGGGGACTGGGGTGTATGTTTTCTCGACTTCCACGTCCTGAATTTCTTCATCTTACTGACTTAGGACTGCAAGGTTGTTTTGACACCACTCGAACAGCTGATCTATCCGACTCCTGTATCCTTCATCATCACCACCTGAAATACTGCCAACAGTAGTTGTGTCATCGGAACATTTATAGATGCTGTTTGAGCTGTGCCTAGCCACACAGTCACAGGTGTAGAAGGAGTAGGGCAGTTAACTAGGCACGCATCCTTGAAGTGCACTAGTGATTGTCGAAGAGCAGGTGTTATTTCCAATCTGCAATAACTGTTGTCTCCCAAT
Source organism: Hypanus sabinus (assembly GCF_030144855.1). Taxonomy (NCBI): domain Eukaryota; kingdom Metazoa; phylum Chordata; class Chondrichthyes; order Myliobatiformes; family Dasyatidae; genus Hypanus; species Hypanus sabinus. The sequence goes on from NC_082707.1 coordinate 40,391,175, forward strand.
GACAAAATCCAGGATCCCGTTGCTAGAGGGAGTTACAAAGGCCCAGATTTCGGATCCTGTTGATTAGTACTGAGTGCATGATTGTGTTGAACCTACTCAATCTGTGACTTTAAATCCAGTACTATATCCTACAGATGCAGCCTTCACTAAAGCAGAACTGGAGACATAAGCATCACTTAAAAAATTAAAATTTAAATAATGCTATTCACATAAGCTGCTCCTGATTACATTGTATTTCAAGGAATTGAAGATGACTAAAAATCTCAAAATGTTGCCAAGAAAAACTACCAAAGCTACTTCAGAGGATATCAAGAAGCATCTCTTTGTTCCCATAAACATTAACAATGCTTCCAGTTTGTCCAAAATGAAATTATAAAGTAACAATAGAAAGCGCTGGGAATTCTCAGAGGATCAGGCAGCAATTGGGAGGAATAGTTAATAGTTAATACTTTGGAATGAATATTGGTAATCTGTCAAGTAGGATGCTGTGTACAATCCTGATTTGATGGAGATGGACGTGTGAAGCACGGAGGAACAACTGGTGAAATTTCTGAAATGCCTGTTTCGCTGCTGCTGCCACTGTGCGATCGGAGAAATCTCCGGGAGGAAGGCCCTGAATCCTCGGCTTTGCCTGTTGCTTGGTGGCCGGTGCCGGGGTTGAAGCACTCGGCGTCAGAGGCTCGAAGTTTTCGGATGGACTCGGAGTTGGTTCTGGTCGGGGTTCCCAGAGTGCTGTATCAGCAAGTCGCAGCGCTGGAGGTTCATGGCAGGAAGAGTTTTTCTTCCTTCTACCGTCTGCTCGAGATGATGGGCTATTGGGACTTTCTTTTAAACAGTGCCATGGACTGCTCTTCATCAGATTACGGTATTGCTTTGCACTGTTGAAACTATGTGTTATAATTATGTGGTCTTTCTCAGTCTTTTATCAATTATGGTATTGTCTGCACTGTTGAAACTATATGTAACTATGTGGTTTTGTGTAGGTCCTGTAGCTTTAGGTTTGTCTGATGGGTTTGTAGTTCCTTTCCGGGGAATGTGCTAAGACAGTAGCGCGATATCGATAAGCAGCAGCCTCTCCGGACTCTGGATTGGGGATTACCAAACGTTATGTAGTTTTTCTTGTGTGGTCTGTTTTGTGCTTTTTCGTGATATCATTCCGGAGAACGTAGTCTCTTTTTTTTAAACTTCACTATATTTGTGGTTTATAAATGACAATAAACTGAATCTGAAATGTCAGGCTAAAGACTTCTCAAGAGAACCAGTAGTTAGTTATAAGTCAGACAGATTTTAACTGGCAGACACAAGGAATGCTGAAATCTGGAGCAACAAGCTATCTACTGTGGGAAATTCAACAGGTCTAACATCATCTGTAGGGAGAAATGAACTGTTAACACGCAAGGTCTAAACCTTGCAATAGTACCAAGAATGGAGGACAAAGATAGCCAGCATAAAGAAGAGAGGGAAGTGATGACTCAGGGTCAGTAGGAGATTGTGGACAAGAAGCGTTGAAGGATGATAAGCAGATGGAGACAGGGTCACTTGAAATTTAATAATTTACTACCCATACAAGGTGCTATGTCTCTCATTCATGTTGGGGCTCAACCTGACCGTAGAGAAGGCCAAGGACAGAAAGGTAGGATGAGAATGGAAAAGGAAGTTGAAATTGTATGCAACCAGGAGGTCAGGATTGGAGGTCAAGATAGAGTGAAGGTGCTCTGCAAATTGGTTGCTTAGTCTGTGGTTGATCTCGCTGATGTGGAGGAGGCCACCTCCGGAGCACAGATCACAGCAGATGAAACTAAAGGAGGTGCACATGAATCTCTGCTTGGAAGGACTATTTAGGTCCCTGAATGATGTTGAGGGAGGAGACAGATGTGCAACAACTCTCATAGTAGTAGGGGAGAGTGCCAAAGGTCGAGGACAGGGAGGAGATGGATGAGCAGACTTGGGAACCACAGAGGGAATGGTCTCTGCAGATAGTAGAAAGGGAAGAGAGGGGAAGGTGTGCCACCTTGATGCAGCATGATGTGCAAGATATGGAGGCTCATAGGGTGAAAGGCAAGAAAAAGGGGAATTCTCTCTCGTTCTGAGGAGAAGGCAGGGTGACAGGAAGTCTGAGAGAGATCTCCACTAGTCACAGTAGATGGGCAGCCTCGCCATTAGAGCGGATACATCAGATATGGGGAAGCTAGAAAAGCGGATGGCAGTCCCACAAGATACAGGTTGGAGAAAGATGTAGTTTAGGTAGCTAAGCTGCAGAGAATGGCAAGGGCTGGAAAGACCATTGGGAATATCTATGATTGAGTGGTGTCCAAGAAAGACTCAATGATTCAAGTTGCGATGACTCAAGGTGAAAAGTGGCAAAGTACATTAGTCACAGCTGATCACTCTGGAGGAGGTATAAACAGGAGACAGACAAGATTAAAATAAACAATTCCAGAACTGTGAGGTACAAAACATTGTGATTACTGGAAATACAAAAAGAGAATGTTGCATTAGTGGAGGAAGAAAACCCAAGTTAATTTTACAGGATTATATTTCATTAGAACTTTATATTTCATTAGAACTGACTCTTTCTCTCACAAACCGGAAAGGTCAGTTAACTGAAATGTTTGAATTTTGAGGGTTTTATCATTCCTCACCATAAGACAAAATGTTTTAAACTCACATTGGACTTTACCAGAACAGCAAAATAGATTAAAGTCACTTTTGCGGTCCAAGTCAATCAATTGCAGGCAGATTACAGGTGGTCTACAAATCAACTTGCCTGATCAAGGTAGCTCTGAAAGAAATCATCAAATTTGCATTTGGTTTCTCCAAGGTTCAGAAAACATTATTGAGTACTCACACATTAGATTTCAACTGTGAATTCAATAATTACACAAAACCAACTTTTCTGGGCTGTATCATAACTGATGATAGACCATCAACCTGATTTGCTAACTTTTTCTCCTCTTTCCTCAGATGACCTTCTGAATATTTACAACATTCTACTTCATTTAAAATTTCCAGCACCACAATTTTTGTAGGTCACATTTCTAGAATTGTTTTATTGTCATAGATACAACACAGAAAAATAGATACAGCGACCTACTACGATCACACAATCAACGACCATTTATGTTATTTACAGACTTTTACCACTACCATCCCCACCCACTTCCATATATGAAAAGGTATACTCTACACAAATCGGATACAATTAACAAGTTTTCCCCATGTTCGCTGAACAGGCACAAATACCATCTGTGTCATTGAGTTCATCTTAGTCTCCATTTCTAACACATTCCAGTAGTTATAACCCCCATCCCATCACCTTGCTGCAACTTAAGATGTTTTATTTTTAACTTTTCCAAGTTGACAATCATGGACCGAAAATGTTGTTTTACTCTCTCTACAGACACTGCATGACGTCGTTCCCACCATCTGCCGCTTTTTATGTCGGATTTCCAACATCTGCAGCCTTTCATTTTGCAAATTCAAAGGTGTAATGTTAACGGACAGAAAGAGCACGCATTACCAGCAGCGTCTGACTTAGCCTGGTTGCCTTTCGAGGTCAACGCGCCCTTCTCCCGCAATTTCAAGTCACTCCAATTTCACTCGCCACATAACTTGAATCTCCAGGTCCCTTGTTTGCATTTGGGTTTAAGACCTTATATTCTCAGACAGCAATCGTTGTAAGGTTCTTTAACCTAATGTTACATCCCTTCGGGCGTTTCTGATTCAGCGGCAGGGTGGTTAAACGGCTCCGAATCATTAAAAAAATAGTTCCTTTAACATTGATATTACTGGGGAAATAAACGCTTCGTCAATTCCTCTCCCTATTTCTTTCCTGACAATGACGTCGCTCCCTTGTACGAAATTGCGCAGCAGGCGGGGGAGAATAAAAAGCCCCGACCCTGCCTGTGCGTCAATCGGACCGCAGTTCGCCCCCTGCATGTCGGAAATTGTAGTGCTTCTGGAAATGTCGACCGACCGAAACGTGTGCGGTCCTGCTTTAAAAAACTTCATATCCCGACAGCCATTGCGCTCGGACAAATTGCCTCGGGAAGGGCGCTCGCCTCTCCCACCCCCCCCTTCCCGGAACAAGCACGAGGCAGATCATGTGGAGGCGCGCAACTGCAGTAAAATGCCGCAACTGCACAGAAATGTGCTGAGACGAGATAAACGGGGCAATAACCAAGCTACTCGAATGTCGTGGTTTTTCGTGCCCCTCAAACGACCAGGAGACGCAGAAGATTCTTCAAGAAGTGTTAAACTTTAATTTGCAAATCAAAGCTGAGACAGTCATTGAGCTAGTCGCTGATTGCCCACCGATCCTTGTACATAGCATTTTTTATAGCAATCTCCTGGTTTAGTTGTATTAGCATATTGATGCACCATCAATAACTCACACTGAGACGTAGGCGAGATATCGGCTTTTATTGACTGGAAGAAGGAACCAGGAGTGAGTGTCTATCATACAAGGTCCTGGAGACTGAGGCCGATCTTCAGGCCGCAGGTCTCCTTTATACAGGGGCCTGTGGGAGGAGCCACAGGAGCAGTCAGCAGGGGCGTGTCCCGACAGGCACATAGTTCACCACATTCACCCCCCCTTCGTTTGAAAAAGTCCTCATGTAGCGAAGGTTCTTACAAGTCAAGCCGATCAGGCGGTCGAATCTGTCGCTGCGATCTACGTAGCACTGGCTGTGATCGCATAGGTGCCGGCAACATTGGCGATTGCACAGGGGACGGGGGTTGCGCGTGTTCTTGCCCACTAGGCGCCGGTGATCCCTCATGCATGTGCGAGGCGCCTGGTATAAATGCGTACGAAACGCCCGGTATACAAGTGTCGTGAGGAGTCTGTGTAGGGCCTGGTGAGTACGGTGTCACCTCTGGTGCAGGGTTCACAGTTACCGGAGAGCCTTCAGGGTAGTGGTCTGCTGCACCTGCGGGTGCCAGGTCGCGGATGGAGACCGTGTCCTCCCGCCCATCAGGTAAGACCACGTAAGCATACTGGGGGTTCGCATGGAGAAGGTGAACCCTCTCCACCAGCGGGGAGTATTTATTGCTCCTCACATGTTTCCGGAGCAGCACTGGCCCCGGGGACGTCAGCCAAACTGGTAGGGTGGTCCCAGTGACAGACTTCCTGGGAAAAGAGAATAGGCGTTCGTGAGGGGTGGCATTGGTGGACGTACATAACAGAGAGCGGATAGAGTGCAGTGCCTCAGGGAGGACCTCCTGCCATCGAGAGACCGGCAACCCTTTGGACTTAAGGGCTAAAAGTGTGGCCTTCCACACTGTGGCATTCTCCCGCTCTACCTGGCCATTACCCCGGGGATTATAACTCGTGGTCCGACTGGTAGCAATGCCCCTAGCTAGCAAGTACTGGCGCAGCTCCTCACTCATAAAGGAGGACCCTCTATCACTGTGGATATAGCAGGGATACCCGAACAGAGTGAAGAGCTGGCGCAGGGCTTTTATGACGGACGTGGCAGTGGTGTCGGGGCAGGGGATGGCAAAGGGGAACCGTGAGAACTCGTCAATAACACTGAGAAAATAGACATTGCGGTCAGTGGAGGGAAGGGGGCCCTTAAAGTCAACACTCAGGCGTTCAAAAGGGCGGGTGGCCTTGACAAGTTGTGCCGTGTCAGGACAGTAGAAGTGCGGTTTGCACTCGGCACAAATTTGGCAGTCCCTGGTCATCGTCCTGATGTCCTCCAGGGAGTACAGCAGGTTCCGAGCTTTCACAAAATGGTAAAATCGGGTGACCCCCGGATGGCAAAGTTGTGCATGAAGGGCGTACAGCTGGTCGAGCTGTGTGCTAGCACATGTTCCCCGGGATAGGGCATCAGGGGGCTCATTGAGTCTGCCAGGCCGGTACAGGATATCATAGGTGTAGGTGGAGAGTTCTATCCTCCACCGCAAAATCTTATCATTTTTGATCTTGCCCCGCTGTTGGTTGCTGAACAGGAACGCAACCGAGCGCTGGTCGGTCAGCACAGTGAATCTTTTGCCAGCAAGATAGTGCCTCCAGTGCCTAACAGCCTCCACTATGGCCTGGGCTTCTTTCTCCACCGCGGAGTGCCGAATTTCAGAGCCTTGGAGGGTGCGAGAAAAGAATGCTACTGGTCTGCCTTCCTGATTAAGGGTAGCAGCCAGAGCGAAATCGGAGGCATCACACTCCACTTGGAAGGGAGCGGTCTCGTCCACTGCATGCATCGTAGCTTTGGCAATGTCCGCTTTAATGCAGTTGAAGGCCGCGCAGGCCTCAGCAGAGAGGGGAAACGAGGTAGACTTGACCAGGGGGCGAGCCTTGTCTGCGTAATGGGGGACCCATTGAGCGTAATAGGAAAAAAACCCCAGGCACCGTCTGAGGGCCTTGAGAGTGGTGGGAAGAGGGAGCTCTAACAGGGGGCGCATACGTTCGGGATCAGGCCCAATAACCCCGTTTTCCACGACATACCCAAGTATAGCAAGGCGGGTGGTACCAAAAACACACTTGTCCCTGTTATAAGTAAGGTTCAGAGCTGCGGCCACTTGGAGAAACCGTTGGAGGTTGGCGTCGTGATCTGGCCTGTCATGACCACAGATGGTGATGTTATCCAGATAGGGAAATGTGGCCTGCAGTTGGTACTGGTCCACCATCCGGTCCATTTCCCTCTGGAAGACAGAGACACCATTCGTGACACCGAAAGGGACGCGCAGGAAGTGATAGAGCCGGCCGCCCGCCTCGAAGGCGGTGTAGGGGCGGTCCTCTGGGCAGATGGGGAGCTGGTGATAAGCGGATTTCAGATCTATTGTCGAGTACACCTTATACTGAGCAATCTGGTTGACCATATCCGCGATGCGGGGTAGGGGGTATGCGTCAAGCTGCGTAAATCTATTGATGGTTTGACTATAGTCCACCACCATCCTATTTTTCTGCCCAGTCCGAACAACAACCACCTGGGCCCTCCAAGGGCTTGTGCTCGGCTCAATGATCCCCTCCCTGAGCAGCCGCTGCACCTCCGACTGAATGAAGGCCCGGTCCCCCGCGCTGTACCTCCTGCTTTTGGTTGCCACAGGTTTACAGTCGGGGGTCAGGTTGGCGAACAGCGGTGGGGGAGGGATCTTGAGAGTGGAGAGGCTGCAAGTGTTGGTAGCGCAGCTGTTGGCCTGGTTCTGGATGGGATGTGTGTGTCCGTGTGTGTGTGTGGTCAGTAGCGGGGCATGTGAAGAAGTCCCACAAAACTGAGGATTCTTGACAGTGAGTGGTGGGAGGGGCCCGTCGTATACCATAGTCACACTTTCGAGATGGCTCTGGAAGTCCAGCCCCAATAGCACAGGTGCACACAGATTAGGCATGACCAGCAGTTCAAAGTCCCGATATTCTGTGCCTTGCACCACCAAAGTCGCTACACAACCCGCCCGGATGTCTGCGGACTGCGACCCAGAGGCCAAATGGAACCTCCGACTGACCGGCCGCGTTGCAAGTCCGCAGCGTTGCACTGTGTCCGGGTGAATAAAACTCCCAGTGCTGCCCGTGTCAAACAGGCATCCAGTCCAATGCCCCTCCACCTGGATGTCCATCATGGATCTTGCAAGCTGGTGTGGGGCGCTTTGGTCGAGAGTCACAGTGGCCAGAGTTGGATCGCCGTCGGGGTACCCGGTCAGCATCGGAGGGTCGGGGGCGGGGCATGCTGACGCCGACAAAGATGGCCGCTCACATCCGGGGTACCCGGTCAGCATCCGAGGATCGGGGGCGGGGCGTGCTGACGTCGACAAAGATGGCCGCCCACATCCCGGCATGCAAGATGGCGGCCCCCACGTTTCACCCGCAGCGCTGCACTCCGCTCGAGGTTGAGACTTACAGACCTTGGCGAAGTGGCCCCGCTTTCCGCAGCTGGAGCAGGTTGCTTCTCGCGCTGGACAGCGTTGTCGAGGATGTTTCTTTTGGCCACAGAAATAACAAAGCACGAGTTTCTTACGGGCCACAGCCGTGGTCTGGGTCGGGGAGCTCGTGGAATGGCGACTGGCGGCGGCGTTGGCGAATTCGCTCCCGGGAGCCGGCGGTGGCGGGGTCTGAGGCGTCCACGAAACCGGCGGGGAATCGCGTGACTGGACAGCGTCGGCGTTATGCCGCGCAGCTTCTAGAGCGTTGGCCTTCTCTATCGCCGAGCTTAAGGTAAGATCCGAGTTCTTCAGCAGCCGCTGGCGCATGTACACTGACCTCAGTCCCGTCACAAAGGCGTCTCGCACCAGCAGCTCCGCATGCTGTTCTGCCGTGAGCGTCTTGCAGTCGCAAGGTCGGACGAGTGTCTGTAGTGCTCGGAGAAACTCAGCGCACGATTCGCCAGGCCGCTGTTGCCGGGTAGCTAAGCGATGTCTTGCGTAGACGGTGTTCACCGGCCGCAGGTACTGTCATTTGAGGGCGTCCAGTGCCCCTTCGTAGGTCGGCAGGTCCCGGATAAAGGAGTAAACTTTGGAGGAGACCCTCGAGAGTAGGATTCTGTGCATAACGGCGGGTTCAGTCGCACGAAGCTCCGCCAAGTACGATTGGAAGCATGCAAGCCAGTGTTCAAAAGCGAGAGCCGCGTCAGGGTCTTGAGGGTCCAAATCCAACCGGTCCGGACGCAAAACGGGTTCCATGTTTTAAAACTTCCAGTCAATAAAATTGATGCACCATCAATAACTCACACTGAGACGTAGGCGAGATATCGGCTTTTATTGACTGGAAGAAGGAACCAGGAGTGAGTGTCTATCATACAAGGTCCTGGAGACTGAGGCTGATCTTCAGGCCGCAGGTCTCCTTTATACAGGGGCCTGTGGGAGGAGCCACAGGAGCAGTCAGCAGGGGCGTGTCCCGACAGGCACATAGTTCACCACACATATCCAATCGGTCTACAGTTGTAGTACATCAGCCACTATTGGTTCTACCCATCAACTTGATCATGTCTCTACTACTTCTCTTAGCTACCTCTCATTAACACACCATTATCTTAATTTGACGACATTCTTAAGTCACTTATGTGTTCAATAGTACAGAGACAATACAGGGATTTCATTCTCCTAAATTGGATACATACATAGCAAATAGCAAACACAAAGCTGACTACATAGTTTTGGTTACACAGCAAACAATGCAATTTTTATACTCCAATAAACCAAAATACAACAGCAAAATACTGCGTTTTCTCGGGAATCTTAAATTCTGAAAAACACCGGAGTAGTTAAGAAAATTTGTATATTGAATAGATGTGACCTTGCAACAGAATTGTCAGACTCCTATAGCTGAAAAGCTGGTGACAAGTGGAGATGAGTTCCGCTTCTCGGGCACTCAGCTGATGAAAGAAAACCGCAAATATCCTCTGTAAATCCATAGACAGACAGATTAGCAATTAAAAATACCCACAAAAAATCCTCAAATTAGGTTCAAAACGTTGAAAGGTCGTAATATATGGAGCCATACATCTAAAAATAATAGTTTATTGTGCTACTATGACACTGCAATTTACATTGGGATCAATAAAACATCTAAACACAAAGTACACTGCAGATGATTCAACGGATGCTGCCCGACCTGCTGAGTTCATCCAGTTTTTGTACGTGTTGAATAAACCATCTAATGTGGCCAAGTGCAATGGAAATCTTGCAACAATATCATAGGCAAATAGCATCATATGAACAGCATCCATAAGGAAAACATAAATTATACACATTTATAAGGAAAAAAAAACATACTTTAGTGCAAAGGAGTCAGAGTGTTGGAGAATTGTAGTGGTGATTCCGGTTTTGCCAGTTCGTCCTAGAACCAAATGGTTAAAAAGAGAAGAAACTGTCCTTGAACCTCAGCGTGGGACTTCAGGCTGATAGTAGCTGACCTGATGGTGGAACTCTTTAGTGATGGATGTTACCTTCTTGAGGTTACCAATGTGATGTGATGTAATCTGCAGTCCACTGCTCTGCAGCTTCTTACATTCCTGCACATTCAGATTGATGTACCAGACCATGATGCAACCAGACAGGATACTTTCAACAAGGTCTATTAGCTCATTCAGTGACAGTCAGAACCTGTTTAAATTCTTGAGAAAGTAAAGGTGCCAACATACTCACATCCATGCGCCAGGCCCAGGAATTTAAAGCTACTGACTCTCTTCACTCTGGTAAGTTTCACATCAAAGTTCAGAGTAAATTTATTATAAACATCACCAAAGACAACCCTGAGATTCATTTTTATGTGGACATAGTCAATAAATCCAATAACCATAGTGAAATCAATGAAAGACTGCACTCAATAGAGCGGACAAGCAGTGTGTTAAAGACATCAAACCGTGCAAATACCCCCCAAAAGAAGAAAATAATAATAAACAGAAAAGCAATAAATATCGAGAAGATGAGATGAAGAGTCCTTGAAAGTGAGAGCCCGTAGTTTGTGGGAACAGTTCAGTGATGGGCAAATGGAGTGAAGTTATCCCCTTTTGGTTCAAGAGCCCGATGGTTGAGGAGTAGTAACTGTTCCTGAACCTGGTAGTGTGAGTCCTGAGGCTCTTGTACTTCTTGAAGGCAGCAGCGAGAAGCGAGCATGACCTGGGTGGTGGGGGTCCCTGATAATGAATGCTGCTTTCCTATAACAGCATTTCACATATATGTTCTCAATGTTGAGGAGGGCTTTACCATGAAGGGCTGGGCCATATTCACTACTTTTTATGAGATTTTCCATTCAAGGACATTGGTGTTTCCATATTAGGCTGTGATACAGCCAGTCAATACTCTCCACCACACATCTGTAGAAGTTTGTTAAAGTTTTAGATGTTATGCCAAATCTTTGCAAACCTCTTAGGAAGTAGAGGCACTCCCATGCTTTCTTTGTAATTGCACTTATGTGCTGAACCAGGACATGTCCACTGAAATGATAACACCAAGGAAGTTAAAGATGCTGACCCTCTCCACCTCTGAATCCGCAATGAGGACTGGCTCATGGACCTCTAGGTTCCTTGCCCTGAAGTCGATAATCCGCTCCTTGGTCTGGCTGACATTGTTATTCCGGCACCACTCAGCCAAGTTTTCATGCTGATCCATCACCACCTTTTACATAATGAGGAATTACGTGCAGAATTAAAAGGGCTAAAACCTAACTGACTTATTGGCAGCCTGACAAGTGCTGTGAGAATAATATATGAAGAAAGAAGTGTTTGTTGCATGAGAAAGCTTCTCTGTCTACCCTCATCAAAGTATGTATGTGATAACAATTGTATATCAGCAGCCCAGACCATACTCGGGGGCTCACTAGGGTTGCAGATTTTCCCAGGCTCTGTGAGCAGGAACTCTGTAGTTCAACTGAGTGACACAGCTTGCTAATAAATAGTATGTAATTTTAAGTAAACTGTGTTTGACAATTATTCCCTGGGTCTGAACTTAAAGGCATCTGATTGAGAGGCAGATCAAAATAAGTCATCTATCATTGGAGTTGAAGCATGGAAAGAACAGCTTAATCAGCCCCTCAGACTGGCTAAATTTTTCTTCTGCATCATTGCTGAAATAAAAAGGGTGGAGAAAATAGGAAAGGGTACCTGTCATAGTGCTGCATCATAGAGCAGGCCATTCCACATTCTCACCCTGTATGAAAAATTTGCCTCTTAGGTCCCTTATAATAAATCTTTCCCTTCTCACCTTAAATCTATGTCTTCCAGTAGTCCAGAAAATAGTCCTCTATGTGACCTAATTTGTAAGAAGGAACAGTTTTTTTTAAAAAAAGGCTTAAGTGTCAGTTTGGTGGAGAGCATAGTACTTTCCCCTAACTGTTCCCTTACTAGCTGAATAATAAAAAATATATTTCAGTTAACAGTCAGTTTACACAATTTATGTTTACACAAGGCATGTTAACAAGAGAGAGTGCCATGGAATTAAAAAAAGGGAGGTATAGTAACACAAATAGAAAATTGTTATACAAGTCTGAAATCCTACAATATCAGTTTCAACCTTCAACCATTTGTTTCTTGAACCAACTGGCAGAACTAATCACTATGGTTCAGCAACATCATGATAGCACCAGTCATTTTTGCACTAAAACTGATTTTGTATTTTTATGTTCTAATCATATTTTTTCATGTAAAAATTGTATATTTGTGTCCCTTGTGAACAGTGCTTATATGACACCATGTGACTATGATGTTACTGCAAGTGAGACTTGCATTGCATCTGTGCATACATGTACTTGTGCATATGACAATAAACTTGATTTTAACTTTGTTTTAGAGGATATTAAAGGATTTGGAATTCCCAAAAATCAGTAAGATGACCACTACTTTCTTATTGCAGATTAATTATTTGAACCTGGATGAATAGAAAATGATTTCTAAATCTTCGAAGAACATAAACATAGCGCAACACATACTTAAAATGCTGGAGGAACTCAACAGGGCAAGCAGCATCTATTCTCTCTCATCCCATTTCCCCCACCCATCAAACCTTCCCCTCACCTGAACTCAACTACTACCTGCCAGCTTGTGCATCTCCTCTCTCCCTACCTTTTCATTTTAGCTTCTGCTCTTTTCTTTTTCAGTCCTGATGAAGGGCCCCAGATCAAAACATTGACTGTCCATTTCCCTCTGTAGATGCCACCTGACAACACTGAGTTCCTGATTATATGTGTGTTGCTCAGGAATTCCAGCATCTGCAGAGGCACAATGAACTGTGAGGAGGATAGTATGAAGATATACAGACATGCTGGCAGAACAGAGGTTTCATTAAGTCTAATGCTGAGAAATCTGAAGTGTTAGAAAAGATGAGACATCAATTGAGGGCACTTATCTGAAGGGGACACACAAACAGAGAAATGTGGATTGCATATGTTTGAAATTTATTGAAAGTGGAAAGATAGGTTTTAATCTCATGCTCTTCTCCCCATCTATCTCATTTTCTTTTCACTTATCATTGGATTTTCCACAAATTTTTCTTCCTTGGTATCATTTTATTTTTCAGCACCATTCCCCATCCCTCTCATTTTTTTTATCTTCACTTTCTTAAATCTTACCATAACACTTTTCTTCTGTTCCTATCCCCACTCTCTATCCACCTTGTTGCCCTTTTCTCTTCCTTTAATCCCTTCACACGTTCTGACTTCCATCTTCATCTTTGACCCCCGCCCATCTTTCCCTCCACTGCATCTCCTCCATGCTCCTCACCATACCTTTCTCTCTCCCCCCCCCCTCCCCGTTTTATACGCTGTCACTTACAGAAGTAAAACAAAGGCATGGAATACTCTACTGAAAATACTCGGCAAGCCGCACAGTAGGTTTACACGAAGTTTGAGGCGAGCTCTGGGGTATCAAACCAGTCGAAAGCCAGGGAGCGCGCATGCGCAGTCGGCGCCGCCCGCCGGAGAGTGCGCACGCGCACCGAGCGGGAGCGGCCGACTGGGCCTTCGCCGCCTTGTCCGCACTGGGGTTTCCCGAGGCAGGATGCCGAGGAGTTTGGCTGGCGGGACTTAAATTGATGCTGAATATGAACAAGGATCTCATGCGCCAGTCAGTGGGTTATCACGGGCCCACGCTGTTATCCCTTTTGAAAAGTGAGCAATATGAAAACCCAGACATTCAAAGCGTTTCGGCCGAGTTCTTGAAAACAGCGCTGCATCACAGGTAAACGGTCTCCGTTTAACTGGGCTTCAGCATCAACACGGTTTCTTTCACCAGCAACACCGGAGTCCCATGTAAAAAAAAGTTTCACTTATTAAATTATCGAATTTAAACGATTGCAAACAGGCCAATTTCTTGGTTGAATGCCTGTTTATTTTCTGTAAACTTACGTTTATTGAGTCAGGGTCACTGCGTTTTGACTGATTTTCTAGTTCCTTTTTGCACGTCCATATGTTGCTGCAGTTAATAAAAATAATGCTTATGTACTAAATATTTTAACAAAAAGTAACCTATTGTACTAATCAGGTCAGTACGTACTACGTGGTTTGGCAATCGTGTTGTGGAGTTGGTTTGTATTTAGAATTGATTTAATATTAAGGCAACACAAATAATTATCAAAACGGTGAGGCAGAAAAATTGATAGGCAAGTGACTCAAAATGTTAAATTGGCAAGCTTAATTAGGATTTATGGTAAATGCTGTAATCTTGGTTTTAAAATCCTTTATAGCCATGCGGCACAGAAACAGGCCCTTTGGCCCAACTGAGCCATGCCAGCCACATCACCCTCCCTACCGACCCAGTTGCCCACATTTGGCCCATAACCCTCCAAGCGGCTCCCCCACGTACCTATCCAAATGACTCTCAATGTTGTAGTTGTACCCAAATGGACCCAAATGTGGCAACTTTTCCAGGTTCTCACTATAAATAAGTTACCCCTCGGGTATTGTAAATTTTTATGACATATCCTTCATTCTCCCGTTTCTCAAGGAATAAAGATTCAGCATGGCTAACTTTTCCCTATAATTTGAGCTCTCTATCTAGGGAGCATTCTCCAAAATCTATTTTGCATCCCCTCTAGTTTGTCAACGTTATTTCCTATAACAGGGTGACTGAAACTGTACACAATACTCCCAAGTGTAGTCTCGCTAATGACTTGTACAATTGCAAGATAATGATCCCCACTCCCAACCCTTGACTGAAGGCCAGCATGCTAACTGCCTTCTTCACTGCCTCACACTGACCTACACAGGTTGAAATACATTTGCCATTCCTCAGCCCAACTCACTAACTGATCTAGATCTTTTTGCAGTTCACTGCAAGCTGCTACACTATTAACAAGACCCCATAATTAGTATCACCAGCATTTGCTAATCATGACATATACATTCACATCTAAGTCAGTTACATAAATAATGGATAACCAAAATCCCAATATTGACCCCTGCCCCCCACTAGTTCCTGTCTCCAGTCACAGAATCCATCACATTCTACTTCCTATCGTCATGCTAGTTTCGGCTAAAACCTGTACAATGTTTAACAAATGTAAGTGCAATGAATAATTCCTCATCCTTAATCTGTTTCTCATTCTTGATACTTAGGCTACGTCCACACTACGCCGGATAAATCTGTATCCGAAGCTTTTTCTCTTCGTTTTTACCCTCCGTCCATGCTAAAACAGCGTTTTTGTCCCCCGAAACTGGAGCTTTTCAGAAATGCTTTCCAGAGTGTATTTTTGAAAATGCCGGATTGGCCGGATCAGTGTGGACAGCGTAACCAGAGAATCTGAAAACGCTGTCAGACAGCAGCGCGCTATTTCATTGTTTTCTTGAACGCAACCTAACAATTTCAGAACAAACGGCAACGAGACTGAAGCCAGAGGAGTTAGAAATGTATTCACCAAATGCTTTGACCCATAACTTACTGAATAAGTATACTCACTTTGCCGTTTTCTGTCCTTGCTCGTATGAAGGTGGTTTACCTATTTATGCAAGTACTTCTCTGACAATAGATATGTAACAGCCTAATGTAACATATTTTGGAAATACAGGATAACACTGATGCAGACATGTTTTATACACTTAAGGTGCTTTATTAATGCAACAGATTTTTCAATGTTCGTTGTCAGCCAGGCCAATCTGTCCGTGAACTCCCTATCGGTTGCCTCCGTACGCTCCAGTATTTGTGTTTTTTTTTACTTTTAAGTTCTGCTGCTTGAGAGCCAACAGCTGTCCGTCGTTTGAAGTTTTTCTAGTCTGTAACTACACAAACGTGCACTTTCACAGTGAGATTCGACACCAAATATGTCGCTTGTTTTCAGTAGATGTGTTCTGCGCATGCCCAGTAGAGGAGATTCGATGAAATCTCAGTTTCAATGTGGATAGAGATATTTTCAAAAACGCATGGTGTGGATGCCTATCGTTTTTAAGCGAAACTGGCGTTTCCAAAATTATCCGGTCCAGTGTGGATGTAGCCTTAGACACTCCATCTTATTGCTCTTCAGTCTGCTTCTACTCTTAACTATTCATCTGTGGTCAGATAATTTCTTGTGGTGTTTTCTTGTTCAGTTTTCTCTAAGCTCTGAGGCATTCCCTAAGTTCCCAACCTGGGATCCACGGACCCCTTGCTTCATATTATTGATTCATGGCATAAAAAGGATTGGGAACCCCTGATCTAAAGTCTCCTTTTGTTTCACATCACAAAGGATATGTTGATAATTTAATTATGTGTGGTTTTTATACTTGTCACCTCTTTTGATGTCTCCATTGACACTTCACATTTTGTGTAGCAATCAGACTGAATGGGTGAAAAATGTTCAATTTAAAGTGTGAGGGTTTAGATCAGAGAGTAATGTCAATAGAGGAATATTTTAGCTTTGAGGAAAGATTGGCTTGATTGGATGGCTTTCTTTGAGGCTAGAGAAAAAAATCATTGGTGTATAAAAATTAAGCCTATGTGGCCTATATGGGGAAGAAGGACTCAGTTCCTGCAGCTTGATAGGTCAATAAATAGGGAATTGTCAGGGCAATGATAGTAGAAATCTGGAAATCACAGTATGGAATTGCATAAGAAACATGGGAGTCTCATCAATAAGATTAAAAGAAAGTCTGGTTCTGTACTCAAAGCATTGAGCAGCACAGCCAGTATGGACAGAATGGCCTCCTTTGCTCAATGACTGTCAACCAGTTACAGTTACATTCACTGCGATGAAGTGCTTTGAGTGGTTGATAATGAAACATAACAATTCCTGTCTGAGGAGCAACTTGCATCCTCTCCAATTTATGTCACAACAGGTCAAAAGCAGATGCTATTTCATTGGATCTTCACTTAACCCTGGAACGTCTGAACAGTGAAGATGCATGTATTAGGATGTTCTTCATTGACTACAGCTCTGCATCATGCACTATCATCCCCTCAAAACAAATCAATAAGCTTCAAGACCAAGGCCTAAATGCCTCCTAATGAATTGGATACTCAATTTCCTCACTTGCAAACCTCATTCCGTTTGTGTTAGCGATATCTTCTCCACAATCATCATCAGCATGGGTGCACCATAAGGCTGAGTGCTTAGCCCCTTGCTGTACTCACTTTATACTTAAGACTGTGAGACTACATACAGCTCCAATCTAAGTTTGCTGATGACACCACTGTTGTTGACCAAATCAAAGATGGAGATGAATGAGCATGTACGAGGGAGATTGAAAATATGGCTAACTGGTGCCATAACAACAGCCTCTTACTGAACATCAGCAAGACCAAGGAGCTGATTATTGACTTCAGGAAAAATAAACCAAAGGTCCATGAGCCAGTCCTCATTGGAGGATCAGAGGTAGAGAAGGTCAGCAACTCATTGGTATTTCAGAGGACCTGTCCTGGGCTCAGCACATAAGTGCAGTTATGAAGATAACATGGCACTGCCTCTACTGAGGAGTTTGTGAAGATTCAGCATGACATCTAAAACTTTGAGAAACTACTATGGATGAGTCATAGAGAGTATATTGATTCGCTGTATCATAGCCTGGTATGGAACCACTAATGACTTCGAGTGGAAAATCCAACAAAAAGTAGTGGATATTGCCCAATCCATCACACCATCACAGGTACAGCCCTCCCTACCATTGAGGATGTCTACACAAAACATTGTCACAGCAAAGCAGCATCCATCATAGGGACAATCCTTTCTCCCCCCCCCCCGTTCACACTGTTGCTATTAGGTAGAAGGTATGGGAGCCTCACACTACCAGGTTCAGGAACAGTTATTAACCCTCAACCATCAGGCTCATGGATTAAAGGAGATAACTTCACTTGCCCCATCATTGAAATATTCCCCAATCTATGGACTCACTTTCAAGGACTTTTCATTTCATGTTCCGAATAATTAGTGCTTGCTTGCTTGCTTATTCTTTTTCTTTCTTTCTTCCTTTCTGCATTTGCACAGTTTGTTTTCTTTTGCACACTGGTTGAACCCCCAAGTTGGTGCAGACTTTTTCATTGATTTTGTTTTGGTTATTATTCTATGGACCTATTGAGTGCCTGCATGGCAGTGAATCTCAGGGTTTGATACGGTGATGTACTTCGATAATAAATTTACTTTGAAATTCATCAGTGTTATCGTTTCAGAGTATCTGTTTTGGATCCAGCACATAAATGCCATTACACAGAAGGCAAGGTAGCACCTACTTTCTTAGAAGTTTGTAAAGATTCGGCATCTAATCTAAAATTTTGACAAACTTCTATTGATGCGTGTTGGAGAATACACTGGTTGCATTACAAGTAGATATGGAGATACTAATACCCTTGAACAGAAAAGATGATAAAAAGTAGTGGATAAAGCCCAGTCCATCACACAAATGTGTCATCAATCATTAAAGACTCGCACCATCCAGACCATGCTATATTGTCACTGCTGTCATCGGGTAGAAGGTACAGGAGCCTTAGGCCCCATGCCCACTAGTTTCAGGAACAGTTATTACTGCTCAAACATCAAGCTCTTGAAACAGAGTGGATAACTTCACTCACCCCAACTGGGAACTGACTATACAACCTATGGGCTCTTCCAAGGACTCTACAACTCATGTTCTCAATATTATTTATTTAATTATTGCTGTTTTGGGGCTTTTTTCTGTTTTGTATTTGCACATTTTATTGTTTTTTGCACATTGTCTTTGTTGTGTGCAGTTTTTCATTGATTTATTGTTTTCTTTGTGTATACTGTGAATGCTCGCAAGGAAGTGAATTTCATGGTAGTGTATTTACTTTGATAATACATTTACTTTGAATTTTGAACCCATAATTTGAACACGAAGAAAAATAAAGCAATTTTTTGTGGGTCTTTTCTATAAACTGTTACTAAATCCCAATTACGTTGTTTATTTTCTGGCTACAGTTTTCTGCTGAACCAGACTGTCACTTTGACATTTCCCCGTACACTTGTCTCTGAAACATAAATAACTTCAGTTCTTGGGTCAGCCCATCCGTGGGTGAAATTGTGTTTCTTACCCTTTTTTTTAAGCTTGATTATTTCTGTAGCTACCTTCCACCTTCAATCAACCTGCAGATTGAGTTGGTTGTGAAGAAGGCGAATACAATGTTGGCATTCATTTCTAGAAGTATAGAATACAAGTGCAGGGATGTGATGTTGAAGCTCTGTAAGGCACTCGTGAGACTGCACTTGGACTATTGTATGCAGTTTTGGGCTCCTTATTTTAGAAAGAATATACTGACATTGGAGAAGGTTTAGAGAAGATTCATGAGAATGATTCCAGCAATGAGAGGGTTACCGTATGAGGAACGTCTAGCAGCTCTTGGGTTGTATTCCCTGGAGTTCAGGAGAATGGGGGGGGGGGGGAATCTCATAGAAATATTCCAAATGTTAAAAGGCCTGAACAGATTAGATAGAAAGTAATTTCCCATGGTAGGTGATTCTAGGACAAGAGGGCACGACTTCAGGATTGAAGGACGTCCTTTTGGAACTGAGATGCAGAGAAATTGCTTTAGTCAGAGGGCGGTAAATCTGTGGAATTTGTTGCCATGAGCAGCTGTGGAGGCCAAGTCATTGGGTGTATTTAAGGCAGAGATAGATAGATTCTTGATTAGCCAGGGCATCAGAGGTTATGGGGTGAAAGCAGAGGAGTGGGCATGATTGGATGAAGTGGATCAGCCCATGATTGAATGGCAAAGCAGACTCAATAGGCCAAATGGCCTACTTCTGCTCCTAAATCTTACAGTCTTATGGTCTAATCAGGTCTAAAACTCTGTCCAACTAGAACTTGTTCAGGTTAAGTCATTAATCTATTTTTCATAGGTTAGTCATACAATTCTAGTTTATATTTTTGCAGATTTTTTTCCTGTGCCATAAGATGTAGAAATAAATTCCTACCAGCAGAAGCTAATGTTCATTCATTTGATCTAGTTTAAATTCACAAAGACAGAACACATTAACAACTGGGACCTAAATAATTACAAATCCAAAAAATATCTTCAACCATCATAGAGATGCAATTAGACTGTGGAGGCTGAGAAGGATGGAATTTTTGTTCTTGAATTTGAATCTTACAGTGGAAGGCAAAATGGAGAAGTTTAGGAGAAAAACAATTTGCGTGGTCAAATTGGACCATGACTGATTGTGGATAGATCCAAACAGAGAGGGTTACCAGAAATCTCTACTAGAGAGAGAAATCAAGAGTTTCATGTCAGTTAGGGTGAAAAGCCATAAAGAATTTAAAATGATAAACTTAGCAATTTATATTGTAGTTTTCAAAAACAGTTTGTGAGAAAATGAAGATAGTAGTAGTTCTGAATGAATATATTTGTCAAGGATGAGGTCAAATGAGAAGAATTTATAAATAGTCAAATCTGGAAATTAAGAGAAACAAAGGTGAAGAGGCAGATGCAAAGCCGTCCTGTGGATTGAATTGGACTTGATTTACCAATGGTCTTGCTACGCATAAGATTGAAGTTCTGGAGGGTAATGGCTTGATTGACATAAGTGATTCATACCATGATCAGTTAAGCACATTGAGCACACAGACAGTACCATATGTAATTTGTGCTTTGACAGGAACAAATTTCTAATAGGAGAGTGACAAATGAATTGATGGAAAATAGAAGTGTACTTGTGAAAGAAATGATGAGATTCTTGAATATAAACAGAAAATGTTGGAACTACTTGGCAGATTAAGCAGTATGTGGAGAGAGAAACAAGAGTTTCAGGTTCACATTTAGAATATAGATTGTCACCTGAAACATTAGCTATTTCTCTCCACAGATGGTCTCTGATCTAAGTACTTTCTCATTTTCTTTCAGATGTTTAGCACCTGGATTTTTAATTTGCCTTTCAGCTAATTTTTATTTGTTTTGAAAGGCACAAGGAGGCTAAGCTTGAATAAGCAGTGACAACAATGAAATGGCTATACCTGATGTGTGTGTGGGTGTCATTTAATTGATGGTAAAAAAGTTTCTTGACCAACAATTAAATGAGAACAGAATCAAGGGAGTGAGACCGAGTCAGCCTGATCAGAGGTAATATTTTTCAGATACAGTCAGAGCAATGTTTAAAAATGCAAAGTTGGCAAAGCTTCAATTACCTTTACCAATGATTAATGTGAGGAACCTGTCTATATGGTGTATATTTCATCATCCTAGCAACCTCCTGAAGTTCCTTCCCAGCAGTCAATATCTGATTACACATTATCCCTACCTTGTGGTTGATTGTGCTGCTTTAGTGTAAAGCAGGATATTTCAAATTCAAGCAAAGATAGATGGAATTTTGCTGAATATTGATTAAAAACTGTGTCACTGGGGAAAAAAAAACAGAATCAGTGGCAAATCTGTTTGCTGCAGCTCTGATTTTCTTTATCGTTTGGCTAAGAAAATTGTTGCTTCACAGCTCCAATGACCTGAATCAATCCTGACCCTGCTTGCTATCTGAGTAGAATTTGCATGTTTCCTCCTTCATTTTAAATACACGTGTAAATATGTAGGTTAATTGGCCACTACAAATTGCTGTTAATGTATAGTTGAGTGACTGAACCTAGGGGCTGGGTGTTGCTGTTGGGAATGCGGAGAGAACATGGCAAACTAATGGGAAGTGAAATGGTTCTGTGACTTTTAGAGCCAAAATGATCTCCTCTTATATTGTAAGAAAGTATATGACTTTGTTCCAAAGCTGATAACCTTTTGATGATCTGATTTTTGTGAGGTTCTGTGTTTTTTCATCTTTGAGTTGCCAGACCATATTTTATGTTAAGGAATAATGCTTTGAGGTATATTTGAAGTATTTTGAATTTTATATCCAGTGGTATGAATTAAATTGGCACCCTAATTGGTATTCAGGGTCTTCAAATATCTGATTTTTCTGTTTTGGTTGATTTACTAACACTTGAGATTTGTTATAAGCTAATAGAAATAGATAATTAACAATGCATGGTCTCTTAAGCAGTTGATATTGTCCTTCAGAAGTTAGTATAGGGTGTCTTTGGGATTCTGTTAATATTTATAACATGTCCCCTGAAAGGAAACTAATGAAAATATCCATTATCCTGGAAGCTAGCTCCAGTTTACATTCTTGTGAAAAATGCAGATTTTTATTTGAAGGAAATGGAAAATTTATGCAATATTGGATAGAATCAAAATTTGACTAAGCAGTAAATGCATCACATCCCCCTTTCTTTTTCCCTAGGCCTCCCGTCCCATGATCCTTTCCCTTCTCCAGCTCTGTATCCCTTTTACCATTCACCTTTCCGGCTCTCAGCTTCACCCCACCCCCTCCAGTCTTCTCCTATCATTTCGCATTTCCCCCTCCCCCTTTATTTTCAAATCCCTTACTATCTTTCCTTTCAGCTAGTCCTGACGAAGGGTCTCGGCCCGAAACGTCGACAGTGCTTCTCCCTGTAGATGCTACCTGGCCTGCTGTGTTCCACCAGCATTTTGTGTGTGTTGCTTGAATTTCCAGCATCTGCAGATTTCCTTGTGAATGCATCACGTTTGATGTGTCCCTGTTGTGTAAAGCTAGTATGTAGTCTAATAATACAAAGTCATTCATATGATAAGTCAGTATTTCATCAAAATTGTACAGCACATTTATGCTTTTATTAACCTTTTATATTTGTGTGTATAAACATGAATATCTTTGAATAATATCAGTCATCTGCTTAAAGTCATGGTATGGCAATTCTCTTAAGTTGTGAGTAGGTGTGTAGTACCACAATACACAGAATGTAATTTTGATATAGAACACTATTGTTTTGCAGAAAGGATAGAAGAATTGATAATATTGGCATACAGCAGTTCATCGCAAGAAAAGCAGACCTTCTGTTTGCTCCATCATGGAAATCAACTGTTAGTACTGAACTGAATGACGAAGAGACAGAAGGTGATTTGAAATCAAAAGATGTTTTAAGCTTGTATTCTTTCTCTCTTTTTGATGTTTCCTCATCTTAGAAAAGGACATTTTTTGTTGAATTTTCATATTCTGTTATGTTCTTGTATCCAAAATCTTTCTCCCCCCCCCCCCCCAGCTTTTGAACAAATAGTTCCTTCTTAGCTCAATAGATCATATAAAATTTCCTGCCAGAACTGTTGGAAGAAGAACTATTTCACTACCTCTTCCTTAAATATCTGGAAGTAAGAGTTAGTGACTGTCCAGGAGCCTTCTGAAATCAATTCCTGTGGGTTAATTTAGACTTAAGAAACACTAATATATAAACCAGACTTCAATTTGTTTTTGTAATTTATTTTTTATTGAAATTCATCATCAAACATTTCCATAAGATGTATTTCAGACATTGTACATATATATCATATAATCATATATATCACAAATCTCCACAAAGTATTTATCTGAGGTATACACTTATAGAAAAGAGTGGAAAGAAAAAACAAGCAAAAGGAAAGAACTACATACAAGTAGCGAGTGATCTTTTTTTATAACAGATTCATTGATTTGTGAGAATAAAATCAGGCCTATGAGACATTATGTAGTTAAACCATTTTTACCAGTATGAATCAAATTGTTCCAGCTTATGGTTAATAAATGCTGTTATCTTCTCCATTTTGTAAATGTCCATTGTAATTTCCATCCATGTATTTACAGTTGGGCTCTCCTGTGATAACCATTTCCTAGTAAGAGTCTTTTTACCAGCCACCAACAGTATATTCATTAAATATTTATCTCTTTTCAACCATTCTTGAGGTATATATCCAAAATACATGGTCTTACTCTCTAAGGGTATTTCACATTTAAAGATGTCTTGTAGGGCATTGTGTATCCCCCTCCAATGGTTTTTGATAACAGGGCAGTCCCAAAAAATATGATAATGATTTGCATTTTGATTTCCACAATTTCTCCAGCAAACAGGGAGGTTACTATCATAATGGGATTTCTGAGAGGGTGTAATAAAATATCTTATCAAGTTTTTCCATCCAAAATCCCTCCATTTCTGTGAACTGGTACACTTCCATTGATATCTCCATATTGTTGTCCATTCTTCCTCAAATATAATTATCCTTCCTTCCTTCTCCCATTTTGTTTTAATGTATGAAGTTGAATGTGTTTTAAGATTTGACAACCCCTTATACAAGCTTGAAATGATTCTACTACCGTTATCTAAATTATATGCTTTTCTAAAGAGCTCTATCAAGCATGTATTTGCCTTGGTTACATTTTTTAATGTCTTATTAACATATTGTCGCATCTGTAAATACCGATAAAAATCTTGTTTGTCTAATAAGTGTTTCTCTTTAAGCATTTCAAAACTGAACAATGTTCCTTCTTCAATTATGTTGCAAAGAACTGTTATTCCTTTAGCTGTCTAGCATCCAATTTATTTGGTGTAAAATCTGAGTCATATGCACACCATTTAAGAATTGCAATATCTCCCTCTAGATTATATTCTTTTATAGTAGTTTTCCATATTTTAAGAATCAATTTCACCCATGGGTTATCAGTAGTATTTATGGACCTTTGCAGGTTGTTATCAGCCAAAATTGCTTGCATGGGGATGGGAAGTACCTGCTCCTCAATGTTTTTCCATTGAGCGTCATATGATGCGTTACACCAACATATCACAGCTCTCAACTGTGCTGCAAAATAATAATCTCTAAGAGAAGGTAGGCCCCAATCCCCCCTAGAGGTAGTGAAGGATGCTTGAACTCCAGCTGAACAGTCTCGAGCCAAAACGTTGACTGTTTATTTCCTTGCATAGAACTGCTTGACTTACTGAATTCCTCTAACATTTTGTGTGTTGCTTCATGCTTGAAGTGTTAATTTTCAGAGGAACCTATTGCATCAAAATCAGGTTTATTATCACTGATGTATGTTGTGAAATTTGTTGTTTTTCAGCAGCAGTATAGTGCAGGACATAAAAATTATGTTACAAAAATAAACAGTGCAAAAGACAAATAACAAGGTTGTGTTCATGGACCATTCAAACTCTGTTGGATGCAAAAGATATTTTTGAAGAATGTGTTCAAGATTTTTTCCTAGTCAGCAACAAAGATAGCTGATCTGCCCACTTATTTCATTAATATTGTGAGACCTTGTTCTATGAAAATTAATGTTTGCATTTCCAGAATAAGTGTTGACAGCTCTTCAGAAGTGACTGTATTGTCTTTGAAGATATGCAAGCTATTTGATCATTACATTACTCCGGAACTATTAAAATTCTAAACACTTCTGAATGCTTGCTCTCTTTTGTAATTGTCCATTAGAGCCCTGACTCTGAAGTGTATGGCAACAAGTAAGCGATTCACATTTTTTATCTTGTACTATTATGTGAAGTGGAGAGAAGTAAAATGAGAAAATCAGCAATAATTTTGAAAAGTATTTTGCTAATTTATTTTTCAATGTTATTCCAACTGAGTTAAGTAATCTCTCAGAATAACAATGATGCTCCTTACCTCATAAAGTCCTAGCTTTGGAATAAAAGTATAAGTAATGAGTTTGCATTGATATAGAAAGAAATAGTATTTCAAAGTCTTTCTTTTTTTTTCCAGATTATTATGCAATTATGCCTCCTTTGGAACAGTTGATGGAGGTTCCTGGTGATGACAAAAGACAGTACTTCTTCCGTGACATTGAACGTGGGGACATTGTGATTGGACGTGTTGCATCTATTCGTGAATTTGGGTTCTTTCTAACATTGATCAGTCTTGGAGGGGATCTTGGGCGGGACATTGAATCCTTGGAAATAACTGTAAGATGATTACTCATACTTGTACTATAAAAGTATAATATAAAATGTAATATGAATACTTGTAGATCAGCTTATATTTGACAGCTATGAGAGAATACTAGCCAAATATACCCATGTTTAGGATCCATTTTTCCACTGATTTTTAAATTTATATATAACTTGAAATGCAAAGAAATATGTTACAAACTTTGTGATAAAATTTGTCTCCTTTATGTTTACTTTGATTAATTAAACTACATGGTTAGTGCATGGATGACCCAAGTCATTCTAACGCTTCGAATTGCTTAAACAAAGTGTAGTGTTGTTTTCATAATTGTAACTTCCATTTTGTCGGTAATCATTTGAGCAAAGTTCCAATTATTTAATTTTTCTTTAGAGCCATGAAAGTTGGAAGACTCGACACTGATACAAAAGTACACAAAACTATTATTTTAATCAAATCTTAATTTGTCCAGCTCTGACTTTAAGAAATCTAAAATACATAAAAGGAAACTGTATAATGCATTAATCAAAATGTTTGTGTTATAGGCACTTTGTCCTGTAAGAGATGTACCTTCACATGGAAAACATGAAGATCCTTTGTCTTACTTTCAAGTAGGAGATCTTGTAAGAGGTATGATTGTTGATACGAATGCTTATTGGAAAATTATTAACTGAGGTGTTGATCTCTATGTACGTCTATGATTTAAAAAAAATAAATGTTTTGCAGTTGCTGTAAAAGATGTTGATCGTTACCATGAAAGACTTGCAGTTACTTTGCGGCCTTCGTTACTTTCAGCTCGCCTTTCTCATTGGAAATTGGGTGTCATCGGTAGCGAAGATCTCCCTACGTACTACAGGTACTAAAAGTAGTGGTAAAGTGGAGATTCTTACTTTCTTTTTCCTCTCTGCTAACCTGAATTATAGCTTAAATTGTTTTTTTCAGTGTGGTTATTGTACATGTATCTTTACACGTTTGAATTGTTTACCACCCCCACCAACCCAGCTTCTGCAGCCACATCACCTGAGACTTGAAGCTTAGTGAAACAGAATCAGAATCTGGTTTATTAACACTGATAGAAGTAATGAAATTTGCTGTTTTGCAACAGCAGTACAGTTCATTTCCTAAAATATGGAGATTTTAGTCCCAAAGGAAATCTAATCAATCTTCCACTTTGCTGCCAGTCTTGGAATGCCATGGCTAACAAGGAAGAATTAGGAAAAGTTAACTACAGTGGTGTTTGTCCGTGAGCCAGTAGGGTTGGTCGGTACCATCTGAGGAGAATAATGTGTTACGTATCCCGTAACTGGATAACTTACCAGCAAAGATAGAGAGGTCCGTTGAAGTCTGATGTCACTATTTTCAGAAGTTTTTATTTATAAAGGGGCACAAAAGTAAGGTTAATACAAACATTCAGATAATGCACGTCGTCAATATTCAATCTAAAGCGCGGGTATAGTAATAAATCATCATTAAGCAGTGAGCTCTACTGTTGTCTAGGGGTTAATATATTGTCCATTGGAAATATAAAAGTCACTCAGAAGTCTGCAGGCTTCAGCCTTTTGGGAATCTCTGGGTTTCACGTGGGGCGACCGAGAGAGAGATTGGGGAGAAGAGGAAAAAACTTGCCGAGCCTCGATGAATCTTCCGTGAAATCGGGGGAGCGTTGGTTCCCTCTCCCCGATGTTAGTTAAAAGCGGTTTTCCGTGATTCCAGCCACAAATTCCAATCCTGGAATCTAATGCACGTGGCTTCCTTCAGAATGGCTTCCCGCTGCTGCGGGATCACTCTCGTGTCTTCTTGGTGCGTCTGAAGGAGCTGTCCCCCTGAGACCCTCCTTTATACTTCCTCACGGGGTCTCAGATGTCAATCAGGTTGGGATGATGCAATCTCTCTCTCAACCAGCCCACCTTGCCCGAGGGCTTTTCACGTGGTGTCCATGAGACAATAGTCACTGTCGCCTTATTTTACATCCCGGGTGGAACGTGCTCTTCGGCACATTTCTCTCTCTCCCACTTCCTGAGTCTATTCAGCACGTCTCTCTCTCTCCCACTTCCTGGGTCTACTGACCCCCCCCCCCCCCAACGGGTGCTCTTGCGATTCTCACAAAGGAGGGGGCTGGGATCATAACACCCCTCTTAAAACGTTTTTACCAGCGGTTAAAACGGAATAGTACACAGTCTTACAGGATTTTTGAATCTAACACAATACACAAGTTTTTCTTTTCACAGAGTACTACCGTTATACATTCAAGTCAGTATCTAAATAGTTAACGATTACAGTGTCCCTTTCTTTAATATCTTAACATCGCGTACCGTACTAAAGTCTTGTAGCATCAGACTTCAATTCAATAACCACCTATTTATTTTTTTTCCCTCAGCAACAAAACTAAGGAGGTGTGACCTTAGCTTAGGTGCAGTTACAAAAGTTTATGCGAATATTAATCGTTTCAGTCGTTTTACTTAACCGGCAGGTCTCCAAAGGGGCTGTCTTTATTATTCACAGGCTTTGGCACAAACCCGTTCAACCTGCTTTGCTGTTTAACAATGGCATCCCCATTAACCGTCATCTCTTTTTCGGCGAGCCCCCCCGTGGGGAACTTGAGTAATTTTTCGTGGTGAACTCCCGCCCGCCTCATTCATCGGGGTTATTTTAGCAACACCATGCCCCAAACTTAGATCATTTCCACCCATTTCTTTGATTTTACCCAGGTGGCTGGCCCTTTAATCAGTACCCTTCAGGCTATTGGTGTTTGATTCGAACTCTTCACTCAAGTAGCATTTCCGAAGGCGGCCTCTTCACACCCCATCCTGGCATAACAATAGAGTGGGGGGCCCCGCTATTCCCCCCCCCCCCCCCCCCGGCTCACTCTGTGAGCAACCTGCCAGGTTTAAGATTTCTTCCTTCGATTTGGAAACTACAGACTTTCTGTTTCCTTCAACAAAAATCCTCATCCCCCCATTCTTAAATTCTGCGTTAACTTTGAGCCCACCTTCGAGTACAAACACCGGGGAACTCACACTTCCCCCGGTTACCAAGGTTAACCCTTTCCCTACTGAACCAAGTCTATCTGACCCACAAGGACAGCCGCCCCGTTCCACTGAATCAGATACCTCAGACTTCTTCTGAGCTCCGTTACTAGGTTCAGCACCACGTGCATCCCCATCTTGGACACACTCAAACGGGACATTGGCCTCTTCCAGGCTTTCAACACCCGTACCTTTTTCAAATTCTAACTTCCCCCGATCCTCCCAGTTACTCTCTGGGCAGCTCCCACCCGGGGAAGGCGCAACCCTGCGAGCTGAAACAACCTCCTCAGCCTTTTCAGCAGACTCCTTCGAGGCAAGGGTACCCTTTCCATCTAGGACTGCCCTTACCTCATTATCGGGAACACCTTTAGAACTCTCAAGTTCTTCAAACAATTCTGCCGAACCAGACAGATCATCCATGTCCAACTCTGGACCTTTTAACAGCTTTATCTGTTTCTCATCTTTATTTCCTACCTTTAGGACCTTTCTCTTCGCTAAGGGCAGATCTATCTCCTCTCCCTTACCCCCTTTCACTTTACTACTCTTCGTCTTGTGCCCTCGTGGCACAGGGTCAGCAAAGACGTCTCGACCAAATCAAAACTGGCCAGATTTAAACTGCTCTCGTTCTCTGCTGCCTCCCTCGACCTGCTGCGAGTGACCACGCCTGCGAGATAGTCCTTGGGCGCTAGGGGCGGGGCCATCACACTCGCCGGTCGCCAGGTCGGCAGCATTTCTGACCAAACCTTACCCCCTGCTAAGTTGTTCCCCAGCAGGATGTCTACGTCAGCTCTCGGGAATTCTGATGGCACCCCTATTTCAACTGATCCATACACCAGCTCACAATCCAGAATGACTTTATGTAAGGACACCATTTCTATCCTTTTATTCATTCCTTCCACCTTTACCACTCCCGTTTTCCGACCAAATTCTAGTACCTTACTGCTAATCAGAGACAGCTCAGCTCCCGTGTCTCTCCAGATTCATACAGGAACTGGTGTGTCTCCCTCCGTCACAGACACGGTTCTGTGTGACAGACAACTCTCAGAGCCTTCTCGTACTCTGTCTACCCTCGGCTCTCTGGTCAATTTACTGATTACCACGGCACACCCGATAGGGACTGCGGCTTTCCCTCTTCCTATCTCTTTCCTCGGAGCAAAGCATCGAGATGCAATATGCCCCTCCTTTCCACAATTAAAACAGGTCAAACCCGGAAACCTCTGGCTGTCTTGCCTTTCCCCCTCAACCTTACCGCTAGCTCCCGGTGGGACCTCTGCCTCACTCGTCGGACTTTCTCGATCGTCCCCACGGTTTCTCTGGGGACCTTTATTCGAGGAAGTCTTTGTCTTGTGGGTTAGGACATATTCGTCCGCAAACCTAGCAAATTCTGAAATGGACTTATCCGGCTTCTCATTCAAATACATCCGGATCTCCTCAGGAACACAACTTTTAAATTCCTCAATCAAAAGTAATTCCCTGAGACGCCCATAATCCTCGTCCACCCTTTCTGCGGTGCACCAACGGTCCAAGAGCACCCCCTTCTCATGGGCTAGCTCGGTATACGTTTGATTCCACCCTTTCCTTAAATTTCTAAACTTTTGTCTGTAGGCCTCAGGTACCAATTCGTAAGTCCGGAGAATGGCCTCCTTTACCTCATCATAATTCTCCGCTTCTCCCTCCTCTAGGGACAATGCCGCATATGCTCGTTGGGCCTTCCCCTTTAACACACTTTGTAACAACGCCACCCACTGCTCTTTTGGCCACTTCTGATTTACTGCCACCTTTTCAAAAAGCAAGAAATAACTATCAACATCTGTCTCCTCGAGCGGGGGCATCAATCTCAACTCCCTACTAACATTAAACCGCTCCGTTCGGTCTAACCCTTGATCTCTTCGCTCCTTCCTCATCTTCTCAATTTCCCAGTCATGTTGCCTCTGTTTCTCTTTCTCGGCCCGTTCCTTCTCTTTCTCGACTGCTTCTAGCTCCTTTAGCTGAATTTCATGCTGTCTTTGCCTCTCAGCTTGGTCCTGCTCCTTTTTCACCTCTAACCCCTTTAGTTGGAGCTCATGGTCCCGGGTCACCTCTAGCTCCTTTAGGTGGAACGCCTGCTCCCTTTCTATTTCAGCCGCTTCCAGCTCTTTTAACTTAATTTCATGTTCCAACCTTAATTTTTCCACCTCTAACTGAACCGTCCCACTTGATGGTACCTTTTCAGGGATATCTTCCAATACCTCATCTTCAAACACATTCTTCCCAATGTAATACTGAGTTATGGCCCTTCGCACCTCCCGCTTTTTCATGGATGACCTCACTTCTGCGAGGTTCAACCCCTTCGCTAAATTTAACAAGTCTGATTTGGTGGCCGCCTCTAGCGGGTTTTTCATAAATTCACCCACGTCCATCTTTGCTGGTTTCCCGTCTGGCTACCCGCATAACCAGATTCAAGTTTTGGATTTACAAGCCTGATTCACTGGCCTCCCAATTTGGTGTCAAATCCCGGACGAGCCCCCAAGCCCCTTAGAGAGCAAAGATAGAGAGGTCCGTTGAAGTCTGATGTCACTATTTTCAAAAGTTTTTATTTATAAAGGGGCACAAAAGTAAGGTTAATACAAACATTCAGATAATGCACGTCGTCGATACTCAATCTAAAGCCTGGGTATAGTAATAATCATCATTAAGAAGTGAGCTCTACTGTCGTCTAGGGGTTAATAGATTGTCCGTTGGAAATATAAAAGTCACTCAGACGTCTGCAGGCTTCAGCCTTTTGGGAATCTCTGGGTTTCACGTGGGGCGACCGAGAGAGAGATTGGGGAGAAGAGGAAAAAACTTGCCGGATCTTTATGAAGCTTCCATGAAATCGGGGGAGTGTTGGTTCCCTCTCCTCGATGTTAGTTAAAAGCGGTTTTCCATGATTCCAGCCACAAATTCCAATCCCGGAATCTAATGCACGTGGCTTCCTTCAGAATGGCTTCCCGCTGCTGCGGGATCACTCTCGTGTCTTCTTGGTGCGTCTGAAGGAGCTGTCCCCCTGAGACCCTCCTTTATACTTCCTCACGGGGTCTCAGATGTCAATCAGGTTGGGATGATGCAATCTCCCTCTCAACCAGCCCACCTTGCCCGAGGGCTTTTCACGTGGTCTCCATGAGACAATAGTCACTGTCGCCTTATTTTGCATCCCCGGTGGAACATGTGGCACATTTCTCTCTCTCCCACTTCCCTGGTCTACTGACCCCCCCCCCCCCCCCCCAACGGGTGCTCTTGCGATTCTCACAGAGGAGGGGGGCTGGGATCATAATAAATGCTCATAGCGATTTTTGACAACGTATACATCTCTAGAGTTAGAAAATATGTGATAGCATTGCACCACTGGTAGCTTTATTACTTCAAGGAAGTAATCACTTTTTGTATGTGTTCCATATTAACATCAGTACAGCAGAAAATGTTATTCCCCCCCCCCCGAAGGTTAAAAAAAACCTAATTTGGAGAGATTTCTGGAGTTTTATCAATGTCATGATATTTTCCATATTGTTGTATCAAATCAAATCAATCTTTATCTTTTGTCATAGCATATAGAATTACAGTACAATAATTCAAATGTGGGGTTCCATACGGCCATAACCTAGGCCCCATTTGGTTGTAAAATGAATATATATTGGGGGACGTCACGTGATGACGTAGGATTGAGATGTGGAAATCCAGCTCTCCTGTAAAAACCAATAAAGCAAAGTTTAAGTGAAGAAGAGTTAATAAATACCTTCTAGAAACTACTTATAAACAATTCAAGACTATTTTTAGATATGCCTCCTAAACAGAAACAGAAGAGAATTACTACTTTGAAAACAGCGTGAGTTGGTGGGGAAAGAGGCTGGGCCATTTTGGCAGAGCCTCGTACTCAAGTTGGATCTCTTCCCGGCGAAGTACATGTCGCCTCCGATGGTGCAGGGCAGGAGGCTGCGGCAATGTCAACGGTTTCAAAGAAGAAACAGCAGGAGCTGCGCATGCGCGAAGAAATGAGTATGCACAAACAGGTGCAAACAAAACTACAGGTTCCAATCGCGACTGGAAGTGAAAATGAAAGTGAACCGGAAGTAGAATCAGACTCTCTGGAAAACACAGCTGAAGAAATAGATGATGAAGAAGAAGAAGAACAGGAAGAAATTAAAGGTGGAAAACTTTCTGGAGACATAAGTAAAGTCCTGATACAAATAATGCAAGAATTTTAAGTAATAAAAACAGATATTAGAAACGTGAAGATTACGCTTGATAGGGTGGTGGAAAAACAAAAGAAAATGGATAAGAAAGTTAAAAAGTTGGAAGAAAAAATGGGAGACAATACTGAAAGTATGGACAAGATGGAAGATAATATCCTTGCTTGGACATTGGAAAGAAAACGGTTGTTGGAAAAAGTAGATGTGCTCGAAAATTTTAGCAGACGAAATAATATTAAGATTGTTCTTAAAGAAGGTATAGAGGGAGAAGATTCAATAAAATTCTTTCAAAAATGGATCCCGGAAATCTTGGAAATGGAAGAGGGAAGTCAGTTAATTGAAATCGAAAGGGTTCATAGAGCTTTAAGACCAAAGCCCCAACAAGATCAAAATCCACGATCAATCTTGATAAAATGTCTAAGATATCAAGATGAAGAAAAGATCTTGAAGGCAGCTGCTGAAGATGCCAGAAAGAGAAATGGGCCATTGATGATAGAAGGGTAAAGAGTTCTTTTTTATCCTGATATAAGTTACGATCTTTTGAAGAGGCGGAAAGAATTTAATTCAGTGAAAAGAATCTTATGGGAAAAGGTTTATAAATTTATATTGAGCTACCCAGCAACACTGATAATCTTTTTGGATGACGAAGAAAGAAGCTTTTTTACTGATCATCAGAAAGCAGAGGAGTTTGTACAAGAACTTCCTAATATTCGCGAGATGCGGTAAAGAATTATGGAAATGAAATGGATTAAAGATGAAGACTGAGATAGGGATCGGATTTGATGGACATTTATGAGTAGAAGAATATACAAATATACTTTAAGTATATGATAGAAGGGGAGCAGGATAAAAAAAATTGAGGAATATTAATTGGGAGTAGAGATATATTTTTTTCATATATATTTTTTTGTTACGGGGGAGCTGGAGGAGCTTCTGATCGATTGCTACGGAATTCACGTGTGTAATCATGGCGATTGCCATGACCCGCAAAACAGAGGGGGGTAATGTTGTGTTTCTATTCATTCACAACATTAGTGGGGGGGTATTTTGTTATTTTTTTCTTTACTATCTATCTTTCTTCTATTTTTTTTTGCCTGGATGATTGGGGGGGGGGGGAGACACATTGCAACATGGAGAATTTTAAAGAGACTCCCTAAGGTATTATGAATGACTAATTTACTCAATTTTTGAAATTTTAATGTTAATGGGCTTAATGGACCTGTGAAAAGAAAAAGAGTTTTAACATATATTAAGAAAATGAAAGGAGATAAAGCTTTTTTTGCAGGAAATTCATTTGACAGAGACAGAACATCAGAAATTAAAGAGAGATTGGGTTGGAAGTGTTATTGCTGCTTCATTTAATTCAAGGTTGAGGGGAGTTGCAATTTTGGTTAATAAAACCTTACCAATTAAAATACAAAATGTACTAATTAATTCTGTGGGGAGATATGTGATTATACATTGTCAAATCTTTTCGGAATTATGGACTCTTATGAACATTTATGCACCAAATGTAAATGATGCAAAATTCATACAGAAAGCTTTTTTGAATTTGGCCGACACACATGATAAAATATTAATAGGTGGAGATTTTAACTTTTGTTTAGACCCAGTTCTAGATAGGTCAACTAAGGCTGCTACAAAATCAAAAGTAATAAAGCTAACTTTATTATTGAAAAACTTAAATTTGATTGATATATGGAGAAGAATTAATCCAAGAGAAAGAGATTATTCATTTTATTCAAATAGACATAAAACTTATTCAAGGATTGATTTTTTCCTATTATCAATGAATATTCAGGATAGAGTGAAAAGTGTGGAATATAAAGCGAGAATACTGTCAGATCATTCCCTCTTGATAATGACAATGATAACGATGGATAAGAAGGAATTGATTTACAGATGGAGATTTAATTCAATTTTATTAAAACGTCAAGATTTTTGTGATTTTATGAAAAAACAGATCCAATTTTTTTTGGATACAAACTCATATTCAGTTGATGATAAATTTATATTATGGGAAGCGATGAAAGCATATTTCAGGGGTCAGATAATGTTATACTTCTAAAATTAAGAAGGAATATATGGTAGAAATAGATCAATTAGAAAAAGAGATTACAAAATTAGAAAAAGAATCCCAAAGATATATGACAGAAGAAAAATGAAGACAACTTGTCAGTAAGAAGCTACAATATAATACACTCCAGACATATCGAACAGAAAAAGTAATTATGAGAACTAAACAGAGATATTACGAATTAGGTGAAAGATCACAGAAGATTCTTGCTTGGCAGTTGAAAACAGAGCAGGCTTCCAAAACAATAAATGCAATTAGAACAAGTGCAAATAAAATTACATATAAACCTTTAGAAATTAATGAAACTTTTAAAAAATTTTACTCTGAATTATATCAATCAGAATCACAAAACGAGGTTGCTGAGATAGAAATTTTTTTATCACAAATAACTCTTCCAAAATTGAATTCAGAAGAACAGAAAGGATTAGATATACCCTTTACATTAAAAGAGGCTGAAGAAGCTTTAGGATCACTCCAGAGTAATAAATCTCCATGAGAAGATGGTTTTCCACCTGAATTTTATAAAATTTTAAAGATTTATTAATCCCTCCCTTTATGGAGTTAATATATTAAGCGGCAAGAACACATAAACTTCCACAATCTTTTTCGACAGTGATCCTAATAGTATTACCAAAAAAAGATAGAGATCCTTTAAAACCAACATCATATAGGCCTATCTCTTTGTTGAATACGGATTATAAAATAATAGCAAAAATTTTATCTAATTGATTATCTAAATATTTACGAAAATTAATACATATGGATCAAACAGGCTTTATTAAAAATAGACAATCAGCGGATAATGTAACTCGGTTACTCAACATAATTCATCTGGCACAAAAGGAGGAAGAAATGAGTGTGGCAGTTGCTTTGGATGTAGAAAAAGCATTTGATAGATTGGAATGGGACTTTTTATTTAAGGTATTGGAAAAATATGGGTTAGGAAAATCTTTTATAAAATGAATTAAAACCTAAAATACTAATCCCAAAGCTAAAGTAGTGGCAAATGGCCAAATTTCAACTTCATTCTAGTTAACAAAGTCAACTAGACAAGGCTGTCCATTATCACCTGCCCTATTTGTATTGGCGATAGAACCATTAGCTGAATTAATTGGAACTGAACCAGATATTGTGGGCTTCGGAGTTAACCAGGAGGAATATAAGATTAATTTATTTGCTGATGATGTTCTGATATATTTAACAAACCCATTGCATTTGTTGCATAAATTATCTTTTAGATTGGAAGAATATGGGAAAATATCAGGGTATAAAGTAAACTGGGATAAAAGTGAAATTTTACCCCTTACTAAAGGAGATTATAGTCAATGTCGATTAGTCACTCAATTTAGATGGCCGACAAATGGTATAAAATATTTAGGTATAAGAGTCGATAATGATATAAAGAATTTGTATAAATTAAATTATTTGCCATTATTGAAAAAAATTCAAGAAAATCTGGATAAATGGATGATGTTACCAATAACATTAGTAGGTAGAGTTAATGCTGTAAAAATGAATATATTTCCTAGATTACAATATTTATTCCAAACATTACCAATACAACTGCCCCAGAAGTTTTTTCAAGAGTTGAATAAATATGTGAGGAAGTTTATTTGGAAAGGTAAGATGTCAAGAATATCTTTGGAAAAGTTGACATGTAAATTTGACCTAGGAGGGTTACAACTCCCAAATTTTAAGAATCTTTATAAAGCAAATCAACTTAGATTTATTGCATTCTTTTAGATTTTTTGATGAAGAAAAACCGGCATGGATTAGAATAGAGTTAGATGAGATAGGAGAAGATATATCGGATTTTATATATAAATGGGAATCCAAATGGATACGGGAGAAGAAAGAATCTCTTACATTAAAACATTTGATCGATTTATGGAATAAGATAAATGTGGATGATGAGATAAAGAAATCTTTATTAGCAAAGAGAACCCTAATTCAAAATAGACTTATTCCTTTTACAATGGATAATCAACTTTTATATAACTGGTTTCAAAAAGGGATCAGGGATCAGGTTTTGAAGGAGGTATAGTGATGTTGTTTGATCAATTAAAGAATAAATATAAAATATCAAATAACACTCTTTTCTGTTATTTGCAATTAAAGGCCTATTTAAGAGATAAACTGGGTCAAACAATGTTAATGCCAAAAGCTAATGAAATAGAAACTTTAATTAAAAAAGGAAAAATTAAAAAATTTACGTCTTGTATGTATAATTTGATTCAAAAACAGACAATTAAACCAGTGTAAAGGGGGTTTCTTTTTTTCTTTGTTACTGTGTATGTAATCAAAAGGGCTTCTTTTGTTTTGTTAACTAGCAGGAATGGGGGTTTCTTTTTTTCTCTTTGTTATTGTGTATGTAATCAAAAGGGCTTCTTTTGTTAACTAGCAGGAATGCTTCTTTGTTGCGAGAGAGTGCTGGAAGCTTGTTTGGGTTAAAATTTACTGATAACGAGAATTGTATTCCTTTGTGAACCAAATGGGGATTAATGTTCTTTCTTCTGAGTCTGTAAGCTTTTGTTGACGGGCTTTTGGGGAGATCGGCGCGAGGGGGTGAGAGAGAGAGAGGACGCAATGCTGTAAGCTGGGCGAGGTTCGGACCCCAAGCGGGGGTCCGAGGCCAGGAGGTACTCCGAGGAGGGGGGATGAAGCTAGATGTGCTTGGTTGACCACTTTGGAGGGTCCTGAGCTGCGAGTCGAGGAGTTCGGAGGGGATCGAATGGTGGCCAGAAGACTTCAGTAATTGAGCTCCAACGGTTATGCACAAAGTGGTTTGGACTTTGATAAGTTTGGCACCTTTTCTTTATTTTTTTTCTTCATATATACTGTATCATTATTAATCACTTAGTTATAGTAACCTTTATAAATTGTACTCATTTAATCACATATGGTGTACTGTCTGTTTTTGGGCGAGGCGGGGACATCAAACAGCCTCCACACCAGCTGATTACCCAGTTTGGCGGGGCCGAAGGCTGTTCCCCCTAGACGAGAACGAGCTGAGCGAGCCTGAGGCGACCCAGGGGGTTACACCAGGAATTCATAAGTCAAGACAAAAATGGGAAACTGATTCGAATATTAAAATTGATGAAAAAAAATTGGTCAAGACTATGTCTTGATAGTATGACAAATACAATAAATGTCCGACTTAGATTAGTACAATACAATTTTTTACATCAGTTATATATTACACCACAAAAAGTAAATAGATTAAACCCAAATTTATCTGACCAATGTTTCCGATGTAATCAAGAAATTGGTACTTTTTTACACTCTACTTGATCTTGTTTTAAAATTCAACCTTTTTGGATAAATCTAAGACTTCTACTGGAACAAATTATTGGAATACAACTTCCACATAGCCCAATATTATTTTTATTAGGTGATATTGAAGGGATAATACCGAAACCTAAATTGAATAAATATCAGGAAAAATTTATAAAAATTGCATTGGCAGTAGCCAAAAAAGCTATTGCAGTTACTTGGAAATCAGATTCATACTTAACTATGGACCATTGGAATAATGAAATATATAGCTGCATTCCACTGGAAAAAATGACTTAAGAAATGAATATGATATATTTTTGAAAATTTTGCATCCCTATCTACAAAAGATAGTATTAAATATATAGGTCCTTTGAAGATAAAATTATTAGTTATTTGGGGAGAAAAAAAAGATATATACTAAAGTTATTTTGAACTCCATGGAGCATGTGGGGATTCTCCGATATCCAGGCAATCCTTCTTTCTTTCTTCTTTCTTTTTTTCTTTTTTCTTTTTTTTAGACAGGGATGTTAAGGGGAGGTGGGAGGGCTAATATTAATTTTCACTATTCTATTATTCTATTCATTTTATGTAATTCTCTTAAAAATTTAATAAAAATATATGTAAAACATATTTAATCAAAGACTGCTTTCCATACTTTGTTTGCCATACTTTCATAACCTATTAATAATCATAATAATTTTCCAATTTTTCCACATCTTCATTTGAACTTTCCACATTCTCTGAGGTGGATGCCTGGTTCTCACAGTCTGCCAGTCTACACATGTCAGAACACCCGAGGCCATTTGCAACACACATACATCATGGGATTGAACATTTTTTTGGACAGTTACAGGCCAGTAGATACAGGATGGCATCGGGTGTTGGCTGGTCTTCCATCCAGTGCACCACCAACTATTCAGCTTCCTCTCTCCATCTTCCATCCTCTGCCAACAGAGCTTGGCACTTGTGGGTCCTTCTCCAAACATCTTCTCCATATACCAGCCTGGTAGTTGGCTCACTGTGCATGTTTTTTTAAGCAGTCCTTGCATGGTGGGAGTTGATGACTTTTAATTTCACCTTTTTCGGCATAGAAAAGGTGATACCTGAGCTTATTGACCTTGGTGGTCGATGTTTTTATAGCATACAGGTGACATATAAATGTCAACATCGTTTTCCTACAGTAACTCTTCATTCTTTTAATATCTGAGCGTTTGTTGTTTTCCAGTGAAGTATTTCAATGATTGAACCAACAAGGTCTCTTAAATGAGAATTCCAAAGATTTTCTATCGCCTGGTTAAAGAAATTTCTTCTCTGTTCTAAATGGCAGCCCCTTGTTTTAATACTGCACCTCCTGGTTCTAGGCGCCCTAGCAGGTGATACGTTCATCTCTGGATCTACCTTGTAAAGTTCCTTAACGATTTTGTATGTTTCATTGAGATTGTCTCTCATTCTTCTAAACTCTGAAGTGCAAACTGGTTTGATAAATCTATTGTCATATGACAAACCCTCATCCCAGTATTTAGTCTTGTGCACTTTTGTTTTGACATTTTCATTTATAAGTACATCCTTAACACAAACACAATGTTCCAGTACAGGGTCCTGTGAAGTTCTAGGCATGAAACTTTGAACTGTTAATTTTCTCCATAGATGCTGCTGACCCACTGAGTTCCTCCAACATTTTGTGTGTGCTGATTCAGATTTCTCTCATCAACTGTACATTCTTGTGTTTGGGGTCCTATGTACATACAGTAACTGGGGTAACCGTTCATTACTTTTGTACTCAAATTGTCTTACTGTACAGGAAAACAAATCGTTTATCATATTCATTGTCATGTTGTGGCTGCATTTTGATTTTCAGTGATTCGTATGTAGGAGCACATAGATCCTTCTTTAGTCTCTTTTAGTCACTTTTTCTGTTTTTTGTACCAGCGTGGAAGACCTCATATTTTAGCAAATTGTATTCTATCTGCCATATTTCTTTCACCATTTTTTAATCACCTGGCACTTCTCCCCATCCTCCATAAAATCAACAATGGCACCCATGGATTTTAAAGAACTCACCCTTGACCTCAAGGGACTGGCTAAGTAGAAAACATTTTAAGCAGCTTAACATTTGGAATGTGATGCAGCCTTTTCTAAAATGTAATATATAAGCATTTGTCATTAAATTCCAATATTAAGTACTATCCAAAATATGGTTTGAGATTATTTTTTAAAAAGTCAATTTTACAGAATGATAGGTAAAATATTTACTTAATTTATAATTTGGCTTCTATAGTTTATTCGATGAATGCAGAATTTGTAGAAATTCTCAGGATCTGCTGTATTGGCATCATTTAATAGAAATGCTCATTTTCAAAAGTTTTTGTATGATTCGGGTCATTTTTTGATGCTCTTTCTGACAGACAAGCTTACATTTTCACCATAAGATATAGGTGCAGAATGAGGCCATTCGGCCCATTAAGTCTGTTCTGCCATGCCATCATGGCTGGTTTACTATTCCCGTCAATCCTTTCTCCTGCCTTTTCCCCCTAAGCTTTGATGCCCTGATTAATCAAGAACTTACCAACTTTCACCTTTAACATACCCAATGAACTGCATGTTAAATTTAATTTAACGGCATAGGTCAACCCCACTGGAGTGCTCCCTACCTTCATAATGCAGAAGTGAGATGATGCAAAATCCATTGGGACAGTTTTTCTTTATGAAATATTTACACTACTCCTATTTTTATCTTGGTGAAAAAATACTTACTGTTTATGAGGCTTTTTAAAAATTTCCTTTCTCGGAATGTGTACAGTAAACTCTTGTTAGATGATGTGCAAATCATTATTCAACATGCATCATGAGCTTGATGATAATAATCGTCCAAGCTGATCTATTCTGGCTGACTGAGAAGCTTTTGTCCCATGCGTATGTGGAAAGTTACTTGAAAGAAACTGTTTGCGCAAGAGCCACAACCTTGTAGCACAAAATTGAACCTTCTAGCAAGCTTTCTTAGTTTTGAAAGGCCATAATTTAGAAAAAAAATTGCTGGTAAAGTGTGTCTGGTTTATAATTGGATAATTTGATTATTTAATTTATCAGGTTTAAAAAGGAAACTGGAAATGTCCATGTTAAAATTAGGCTACTACTTTCCTTTGTGCCCTGCTTTTTCATTCCTTGAATGATTATAAATTGCTCCTTTAGAAATCTTGACCAGCTTCTTCTGATTTATTATGAATGCATATGTAATATAGAGTACTCTGGATTCCCTCACCCTTTTAAAACCTGATGTTCTAAAGACATTGCAAAACACATGAAATGTGGGTATTGTTATACAGTTCAGTAGGATTTCTTTTACATTTACCCACCCATGATGGCAGTAGTGACATTTGTTCTGAGATCTCTTCCAAGTGACAGCCAAATGATGTGCTTCTTTACTACTGCTGCTCAATTTGCCATCATTTGCTCCTAACTATAGATCAATAGGAGCAGATGATGACATAGGTTTCTATTCACAAACTGATTCTTGTTCCTTTGCTTTCTTATCCATAGGCGAAATTCAACGCTGGATAGTCATATTACAGAAACATATGACAAAATTTTACACCACACACTTGGATTTGCTAATCCATCAGCAGTTGAATATTTATTGGGCAAACTTGGAATCAGTGAAATTGATTCACCGTCTCTTATGAGAGGATTACAGAGGTGAGATTTTTTGAATATATTTTGAGACCAAGTTTCAAAAGATGAAATGTCTGATGTAACAAAAGCTGTGATATTTTTTCGGTTTCATTTGTTTGACACTCTAACTTTTGAATCCAACGTAACTAAAACTTTTGTTATGTCTTGTTCACAAAATGAGATCAGACTTGGTTATGACACATTTAAGAGGAGGTATTGTCTAAGACACTTCGCAAATGGTGTGAAGGAGGGATTTGTTAAGATACATTGATGAAAGAAAGACTTTGACAAAAAATAGATTCAGAGTGGAGCTTCATTACTGCCATTGGTGGAGTGAACGACATGTCAAATGGAAAGCAGAATTTGGGAGAAAAATAATAATTGAGGTTGTCCAACCAGATTTGAGAGAGGTACTGGAGAAATCTGCAGACAAAGATTTAAAATGTGTTGAAGAACATAGAGTCAGTTGAATAAAAACACAAAATGCTGGCAGAACTCAGCAGGCCAGACAGCATCTATGGGAGGAGGTAGTGATGAAGGGTTTCGGCCCGAAACGTCGTCACTACCTCCTCCCATAGATGCTGTCTGGCCTGCTGAGTTCTGCCAGCATTTTGTGTTTTTATTTATTTCCAGCATCTGCAGATTCACTCGTGTTGCCTATGGAGTCAGTTGAAGTTGGGGCAGATTATTAGTGATTATATTTTGGACAATTTGAAGTACATGGAAGATGGATGAAGTGGGACCCTGTTAAAAGCATCCAGGTTGGAGATGCTAGAGGTACGTGCTGGAACATGAACAGCTCAAGAACTGAGTTAGGGGAAAATAGAGAATGTTATGAAATAAATGAATTTAGTGTTTCATCTAACAGGTTTCAACATTTAATAAGAAACAAAATTTGGACACAACCCTCACTCGAAAGAAAATCCTAACTCACCCTGCAGCACCATTAAAAACACTTGGCTCCTGGTTAAGCAACAACAGGATTTAAAATAAAACATCTTTGTTTTTCCAAATACCTGCATGATGTTATCTCTACCTGTGTAATGTCTGTGATTTCCTCCAATCTATAGTTATCTATACAGGTTACAGGTTAACCTGTATGTTTACAGGTTATCTATGATGCTCTAAGTCTAGGTCCATAATCATCTCTGAATTTAAACATTACAACGTAAGTGATCTGACCTTCAGTTGCCAAGCTGGAAACTTTTGAACTCGTATTTAGTAATGCTCTAATGAAGTTTCCTTTTTTTTCCACACAATTGTAAACCGATGCTTAAATTATTATGATGTTGGTGAAAGCAATGTAACAACAAAGGTAGCTGATAACAAGATGACAGTGTGTATTTATGGAAATGAATTCTTTGTCCTTTCTACTCATTTGGTTGGGTGAAATTAGCATCAACACACCCGCATTGACCAGGTAGGCATACACTGTTGTATTGCTGCGTGGGGAAAAATAAACAATGAACTATTTAATATAGGAGTTGTTCAGTGCTGCTGATAAGAAAATGCTTTAGACTTATGACACTAAGCTATGGTATCTGTATCACACTACGTTCAACAAATACTATTGAAATAATATTCTGCTTATAGTTTTAGTATTGGTTAAGAGACAATGCGCCTACCCTGATGCATTTCAAATCATAGCCAAGGACTTCAATCAGGCATGTTTGAAGAAATCTCTGCCCAATTATCATCATAGCATGTAGCATCAGGGGTCCCAACAATCTCGACATGCTGTTCCATGCCTAGAACTGCATCTTGGGTAATCTGATCACTTGTCTGTCCTTCTCCTACCTGCACACAGGCGGTGGCTAAAGAGCAAGGCTTCAGAGATAAGGACAACAAA
Source organism: Hypanus sabinus (assembly GCF_030144855.1). Classification (NCBI taxonomy): domain Eukaryota; kingdom Metazoa; phylum Chordata; class Chondrichthyes; order Myliobatiformes; family Dasyatidae; genus Hypanus; species Hypanus sabinus. The sequence continues at coordinate 40,434,830 of NC_082707.1, forward strand.
AGGATGGTCATGGGAGGCAGAAGAGTGGCTACAGGATTGTTTCAAGTTAATGGACTCAGCCGTGTTCAAAAACTTATCAGAGGATCTGAATGGATACACCACGGTTGTCACGGATTTTATAAACGTTCACAGACAAGTATGTCCCCACAAAATCATTCAGAGTTACCCAACCAGTGCCCCTGGCTGAACCATAAGATTCACCATCTGCTGAGGGTCAGATCAGTGGCATTCAGGTCTGACGAACAACTAAGGTACAAGAGATCCAGGTACAATCTGCAGAAAGTCATCTCACATGCGAAGTAGAAATTCTGGACCAAACTTGCATCACTGAAGGAAGCTCGACAGCTGTGGCAGGGATTGAATGCTATTATATCTCTTATAAACTGAAACCAAGCAATATAGGTGTGAACAAGGCTTCGTTCCCAGATGAGAAGAGTACGGAAACACCAATGTCCCTGAAAGGAAAATCCTACAAAAAGAAATGGATATGGCCCAGTCTATCACTGGGCACATCTACACAATGCTTCGTCGCAGGAAAGCAGCATCCGTTGTCATGGACCCCCACCACCCAGACCATTCTCTCTTCTTGTTGCTGCCATCAGGAAGAAGGTACAGGAGCTTCAGAACTTTCATCACCAGGTTCAGAAACAGTAACCCTCAATCATCAGGCTCTTGAATCCGAGGGATAATTTCACTCACCCTATCACTGAACTGTTCCCACAATCTATAGACTCATTTTACAGGACTCTTTACCTTATGTTCTCAATATTTATTGCTTATTTATTCATTATTATTATTATTTCTTTCTTTCTTCTGTTTTCACAGTTTGTTTTGCACATTGGTTGTTTGCTCTTTTGGTGAGATCTTTCATTGATTCTATTGTGTTTCTTAGATTTACTGTGTATGCCCACAAGAAAATGAATCTCAGTGTTGTGTATGGTGACATATGTACTTTGATAATAAATTTACTTTGAACGTGATATGAAAATCCTTTGGCTTGCTAATAGCTTTTCGAACTTTAAAATATTAAAGTTTTGCTTTTTACTAACAACTTCTTTGGTGCTCTAGGTCAGTAATGACTTCGTTTGTGATTTAGCGTTGGATATAAAACAGAAACAATACATCATTTTGCCCTTGCCTGCATCAAAATGTGGATGCTGGAAATATGAAATTGAATAGAAAATGCGGGAAATATTCAGCAAGTCAGGCAGCACGTGGTGAATGTTTCTGGCATCTTGTTATAATTTCAGATTTCCAGGATTTGCAGTTTATTAATATTTTAATGCTGTACCTTCTAATTGCTGCAAAGCCAAAAACATTGAGCGGGAAAGTAAAATTTCAGTTTAAGTATCAAGTGGTTAAAATGTCCTTATTCTATCCAGAGATTATTACTGTATAAGAGCTCTGCAATAATTCTGTTGGGCTGATCAGATAGTTGATAAATTTGTGACTTTTATTATATTTCCACAGTTGAAAGTCTTAAAATGACAGGTAAAAGTACTCTTGCTGATTTATACTTCAGGTAGTAATACTCAAGTTGACCTAAACTGTTGAGATAGTCTTACAAACACTGATGGTATTTTAAAATAATATTCCATAATTTTTGCATGTGAAGTTTATTGATTCTTTTTTTCCTCCTACAGCAAAAATTTTTTAGGAGATGATTATGCTGCTGCCTTAAGGAAGAAACAGTCAGCATCTTGGGCATTAAAGTGGTATGTGATTACAATTTGATTAACTTCAAAGTCCAAAGGATGAATTGTAGTAATTTTACCCTTTTGAACTGAAGTGTTGTGGATTGATTGCTCACAAGGAAAGTAGATACAAACTTCTATAAGCTCTTCTTTTAACTACATAATGTTTCAATTGTTTATAGCCAAATAAGTAATAAAGGAATCATATTTAAAATATACTATTGATTATCTGTTATAATATGTAAGGACATCTGACAAAAAGCCTCCAAGAGCAAGTGTATTATCAAAAAAAATCTACTTGCGCAATTTCTTAACTGGACATAGTGAACTTCAAACAACTCTATCTTCACGATGTTACACATTTACACATTTATTTAAAAAAAGATTAAAATTTTAATAACAGAGGTTATTTTTAAACAAGTTATGAGTTGCAGTTTTAGGTTTTGGTTGATTTGGATTGTTTGATATTAAATGTTGTTTGGAGGATTGATATTGTCCAGGAGATGTGTCCTTACTTCTCTTCAGAGTAATCTCATAAAACCTCTTGCATATAATTGAGGGTAAGAGAGAATAGATGAAGGCTAGTTTCAATGTCCTTTTGATTTAGCGTATTCTGAAAGTGAATTCTAATCTCCAGTAATATAATTTTAAAATAACGAATAGATACCTTAGCTATGAATTCTATTTACTTGCATGAGTATTTTCAGTAAAATGTTGCTGATGAAATATATCAACATACCAATTTATTTGAATCATGGGAAGAAACAAGTTACTGAATATCTGCTTCATATTGATTTGAACTTAATGCTTATTGCCCACAGTGTCAAGGCTGGGGTGGACCATTTTAAAGCTGGACACCATGTTGATGCTATGAATGAGTATAACAAAGCTTTAGAAATTGACAGCAATAATGTTGAAGCTCTTGTGGCTCGTGGTGCTCTGTAAGTATATGAGAGATTGTAAGTAATTGCAGAAGCCCTTAATGAGCTGTGCTGATCTTGCTAACACTCTTAATTTTTTTTTAGTAATATGTGCATAGGTCTCGCCACGAGGATAAACATACCAAATGGTGTTGCCCAAGCAATGCATTAAGTTAACCTCTTGAATCAGAGTAATATTCAGAATTTCACAGTTGGCTTTTATGGCTCTGTTTTAATGAGCCCAGAAATCTAAATGCTTCTATTTGCAATATGTACAAAAGTAGTAAATGATGTTGGGCTCTGCTTTAAGGATCACATGGTTTACCAGTTCACTTGTTCTAGGCTTCACTTGAGTGGCCAACTGGGACAATATAAAGAGTTTTTTTATTCATTTACGGGATATGAGTGTCGCCAGTTTCACCAGCATTTATTGCCCATCCCTTGTTTCCCTTGAGAAGGTGGTGATGAGCTGCTTTCTTGAACTGCTGCAGTCCCTGAGGTGTAGGTGCACCCGCAGTGCTGTTAGGGAGAAAATTTCATGATTTTGACCCAGCAACAATGAAGGAATGGCGATATGCTTCCAAGTCAGGATGGTGAGTGACTTGGAGGGGGATTTCCAAGTGGTGGTGTTCCCCGGTATCTACAGTTCTTGTCTTTCTAGATGGTAGTAGTCGTAGGTCTGGAAGGTGCTACCTTAGGAACTTTGGTGTGTTGTTGCAGTGCATCTTGTAGATAGTATGCACTACTATAATTGTTCGCCTGATGGTGGAAGGATTGGATGCTTGTGAAAGAGATACCAATCAAGTGGGCTACCTTGTACTGGATGGTGTCAAGCTTCTTGTGTTGATGGAGCTGCACTCATCCAGATGAGTAGCTAGTATTCCATTACACTCCTGACTTGAGCCTTGTAGATGGTAGACAGGCTTTGGGGAGTCAGGAGGTGAGTTACGTACCACAGGATTCCTAGCCTTTGACCTGCTCTGGTAGTCATGGTGTTTATATGGCTAGACAAGTTCAGTTTCCTGACAATGGTAAACCACCACCCCCCCCCCCCCCACCCCAGGATGTTAATAATAGGAGATTCAGTGATGGTGATGCCACTGAATGTCAAGGGACAATGGTTAGAGCATGTACAATGGCTGCAGTATGTACAAAAGTAGTAAATGATGTTGGGCTCTGCTATAAGGATCACATGGTTTAGCAGTTCACTTGTTCTAGGCTTCAGTTGAGCGGCCAACTGAGACAATATAAAGAGTTTTTATAGGGGACTTGTGTGGCTTGAATGGTACTTGCCACTTGTCAGCCCAAGCCTGGATATTGTCTAGGTCCTGCTCCATTTGGGTATGAGCTGCTTCACTACCTGAGGAGTCACAAATGGTGCAGAACATTTTGCAGTCATCTGCAAGCATCCCCATTTCTGACCTTTTGATGGAAGGAAGGTCATTAATGAAGCAGCTGAAGATGGTTGGTCCTAGGACACTTCCCTGAGGAGCTCCTGCAGTGATGTCCTGAGGATGAGATGATTGACCTCCAACCATCGCAACCATCTTCCTTTGTGTCAGGTATAATTCCAACCAGCAGAGGGTTATATGAAGAGCTAAATGAAGGGATCATTTTCCAGCTGAAGAAGAATAACAGTGAAAAGCAGGAAGAAAGGATCCACAATAAAAACAAAAAAACAAAAGTTTGTAAACAGCAGGTCAGGCAATGTCTGTGGAAAAGGAAACAAAGTTAACATTTCAGATTCAAGACCCTTCTTAAGAGCTGGGAAGAGAAAAAACAAATTAATTTTAATGCATAGTGGGTATAGGAGGGAAGGATAGGGTACAGGGAATATCCAGTGCCTGGGTTGGAAAGTGAACTGTGGGAAGGCACAGTGATTAAGTGATCTCGGCAAGTGAAAGAAGAAAATATGAGGTTACTCATTTTGTTGAAATAGAAAAAAAGTCTTTTACTAGTAGTTCAAAAAACAGAGGGATTTTGTGTTGGTTGATGAGTGTAAATGAGAACTTCCAAGTGCACAAAGCAATTCCAATTGCAAAACTTAAATGGAAAGAGAGTTTGAATAGATGAGTCAGCAAGTCTTGCTTATGTCATTCAGGGTCTCCATCTAGATAAGGAAATTATATCCTTTGACTCAATGCTGTATAAATTAACTGTGCTGTTCCTGGAATGAAGAAATTGTCCCGTACAGAGAGGTCAAGATCGAGCTTTATTGACTAGCAGGTGATTTCATCGTGACTTGGAAATTCATGAGAGAGATAGATGGAGTAATCGTTGAAAGACTTTCCTCTGGCTCAATATTTGTTGGAAAGTCCAGAAGACTGTGGTAAATCTGGTTAAGGTGTTGATTATTCTGGATTCTTAAAGTTCTTTTGACATTTTCTGCTAAGCATGTCTATATCACTTTATGGACTCATTGCATCTTCCTCCCCAGCACCAGATGTTCATTTTAAACCAAGTTCTAAATTTCATAAATTCTCTTTCTTGGAAAACTTTGAGTGCCCAGTCATTGAATATACTCAAGATAATTTTTAGGACTGAAAGAATCAAAGAACATGGGGATCAGACAAAAAGCTTCAAGCATAGGATCAGCCATTTGGCCTACTCCTTTGTTTTATGTTCATTCAGTATTACAGTTTGGTTGTTTGTTTATTCAAGATCTAAGGGCTAAGAAGTTCTATAATCTACTTCCACATTATTTGTAAATCAATTTTGTTTTCTGTTTGAAAGGAATATGTTTTGCTCAAACATTTAATTTGAAGATGTTAGTTTTGCTTAAACCCTTTGTCATTTACATGATATTTTTCCATGGTAATTTGAGGGGGGTTAAATATTTCTCCATGACTATTTTTAATGTTCCATTTTCGTTCACACTATGAACTGTAAATAATTAAGTAAATACATTGTGTGTTGAATCTCAGTAACATTTGTTTCCCTATTTATTTTAGCTATGCAACAACAGGAAGTCTAAGCAAAGCTATTTCTGACTTTGACTTAGCCTTAGAAACCTGTCCAACACATAGGAACGCAAAGAAATATCTCTGTCAGACTCTGGTTGAAAGAGGAGGCCAGTGAGTGTGAAATTATTGTATTCAATATTGAATGTTATAAGTTTGGATAAGCTTGGATAAGTTTTAGGTACCAAAGGTTACTCTGTTTTATTAAATATATAGATTGCATAGAGGAGAATAGTACACAACAGGCCATTTGGCCCACAGTGTTGTGCTAAAAAGCAATTCAAAAACACCCAAACACTAATCTTTCCTACCAATACCATGTCCATATCCTTCCATCTTCCTTACATCCATGTACCTATCCAAACGTCTTTTAAAAGCCTCTAATGTATTTGCCTCTACCATCGTACCAGACAGCACATTTCAGGCATCCACGACTCTGAGTAAAATACTGATACCTCACATCCCCTTTGAATATATCCCCTCTCACCTTCGATGCATGTCTTCTGGTATTAGACATTTCAACACTGGAAAATAGATACTCTGTCTACTCCATCTATATGCCTCTCATAATCTTGTAAACCTCTGTCAGATCTCCCATCAGCCTTCGCTCCAGGAAAAACAACCCAGATTTATCCAGCCTCTTGTGATAGCACATCACAAAAGGCTGGATAAACTTGGATTGTTTTTCCTAGAGTAGAGGCTAATCCTGGTAAACCTCCTCTGCTCCCTTTCCAAAGCTTCAACATCCTTCCATTGATGAGACAACCAGAACAGTACACAATACTCCAGATGTGACCTAACCAAAGATTTATAAAGTTACAACATAACCTGACATTTGAACTCAATGCCTTGACTAATAAAAGCAAGCATTCCATAGGCCTTCTTAACCACCTTATAAACGCTGTTTATAGTGAGACTCAGATTTGTGGATGCAATGATTCCACTACACCAATTAATGTCCATTTTAAGTAATATATTTTGATTATATATTTTGCATCCAGTGTTGCATTATTTACATTTAAGCTACAGCAGTTCTGGAAATTTGATATGGATAGAGGTGAGCTATAACTGTTGGCACACCTTGTGACAAAATGTTCAGACAATTTCAGCATTTTTGGAATTGTTCAGAACATTAGTACCATGGAGTTTAGCTTGCTTTGGAGTCTCTGAAGATAGTTTAATTTTGAGGGTGGTGTCATACTCACTGTCACTGGATCAGCAACCCCTTCATGATATTCTATGTTCAGGAAATAAATTGATCACTTTTAAAATATTTTAACAGGTTAGAAGAAGAAGAAAAATTGGTGAATGCTGAAAGTTGCTATAAAAAAGCACTGAATCTCGATGAAACTTTCAGTGAAGCTGAAGAAGCTTTACAGAAGTTAAGAAAACACATGCAGGTGATTTACTTAGTTCAGTACTATCTTAAGTGTAAAAAGTTACCACTGTTCTTTTTCCAGATTCATTGAGAAAAGACCATTTAATATATTTATCAAATGAAACAAATGGAATGGTCACATATGGAATTTAGTTCTTTGATGTGCTATATAGTGAAATCCTGAACATTTTTGGGCTATTCATGGGTGGGGGGGGGGGGGCGGGGTGCGGGTGAATAAAGAGTTTCCCAGTTGGGAGGAAAAAAGATTGCCACATTGATTAAGTATTTTCTTGATCATAATTCAGGATGATTTTTGTGAAGAATGGAGGGTGAAGTTACACAGTTGATTCTGGATAGTATTATTGTTATCACTGGTTAAAGTGTGCATTTATTTTTACCTTGGCACTATGAATGAGAATGTCTCTTGAAAATGATGACTTTTCTTCCTAATTACTTACTGAGTTTAAACTGAGAAAACTAATAAAACAGTTAATGTTTTTGACTTGTACAGTTATAAAAAGATGTACCATTCCAATTACAAATCTTTTGTTCATTTAAACCAAGGAAATGTGCTTAGCATATTAAAGCTGGAGGAATTTTGTTTTCGAGTATTTTTTCAAAAGTATGTTCAACATAATATAAAGATCAAGATTAAGATTTGTGGGAACCTGAGGTACTATCCTCTTTTAATTTTTTTCTTGTATTCCCAGATTAAATTGCTTCTTTGGTCTACATGTTCTCAAGTGTTAGACAGTTTTCTAAATTTGATAGGGCTATCAGCTTGGACAGTGATTAACATTCGTGATCAAAAACAATCTAGATAGCCAGTTCGTATTTTGGGGACAAATGCCACAAGAACTTTTTAGTGTTTGGCTCAGCTGCATAATCTCTGTAAATCTCTTTCTGTCTTTGATAAAGTGGAGCAAAATGAATTGAGAAAAATGTATCAGCAGAAGAATTGTAATCAGATTATTATTATTATGCTTTATGTCGGGAAAGGCAAGGAATCAATGCTTTGCTTGAATTTCGCTTTTATATCTTGTACTGTTTTGCTCTTTTTACCTTGTAGTTGACGGGTTTTGCATTGATTTTCATCCAAAAATTGATGAAAGCTATTTGTGATGTCATTGATTAAAGGCAAAATCTTGCTTTTTGTGATATATCCATCTTAAATACTACATTATTGTGGATAAATTTTCTTGTGTATCTGAATGCACGTGTACCACAGGTACTTAATATTTTAGGTAGTTTGACAGACAGTATAAGTATGAAAATCAAAAGTGTTCACTCAAACTTTAGATTTAAGACTAATATTTGTATAGTTCATTTATTCACCTGAAGATGTCAAAGATCTTTTTAAGTGTACAGGTAATGACCATTGTAATATAGAAAGGTAGCAGCCAGTTTCTGCATAGTAGACTTTGATAAAGCCAAGTGCTGGTAACGAGATAATTTTATTTAATTATGTTTTTTTATGGGATAGTAGGCCAGGAACTCGAGGCATTTCTAGGTTGGTCAGAATCTCATTCTAAAGGCCAATTTATACTTCTGCGTTGAATCTATGCCGTAGCTACGGCATAGTCGCATACCGTACACCGTAGCATAACACACACCTCCCCAAAAATGTAACTACGCATTGCAGCGACACAGACCGCAACAACTGTGATTGGTCCGCTTGGTAGCATCGCATTTCCTATTATGCATTTCCAGTTGCTGCTGCTTCTCTGCCATTATTGAATTGAGAGAGAAGAGAGAAGAAGCACATGAATTGGAAAATGGATCAAATCGAGGAGAGGTTAATTAAGGAAATCTGAAAATATATACATTTGTATGACTCTTTGTCGCCAGACTATAAAGACTGCCAAATGGCATCAAATTCGTAGAAAGAAATTTCCACAAACATCGGTTTGGATATCACGGAATGCACAAAGAAATGGAAAAACTTGAAGGACAAGTCTGTGCGCGTCCAGAAAAGACTCGCCAAGTGGAGCGGGGACCCAGGCGGAAAAAAAGTGCCTGCGTTTTGTTTGTTTCTTTCCTGGCTGGCACCACATATTAAGCACCGGGAAACAGAGTCAAATTATGACAACAACAAGGTAAATATAACATGTTCTTTGTATCATAAACCTCTGTGTTGTAGTATGTGTTTAGGTTAGCTAGCAATCTAGCAATACTGTCTAGCTGTAAACATGGCATACTGATTTGCGCAAAGAATGCTTCTGTGAAACAACAATGTAATATGTAATAGGCTGTAATTGTATCTGGCTTGCTCATAAAGCAAATGTTATAACCAGTGTTCTGCCAATGTAGCCATATGCTGTTTTCTCATTTTCATAGCTCTGCCAATCTGTGTACAGACACTGAATGCATATATTACCTGTATGTATAATTACAAAGACCATCTTAAACTATTTGCAGTTTCTTCCATAATCACAGGATGGAAATCTTTCAACCTCGGGGTTGTCTGCCAGTTCAGTTGCTGAGGAAAACCAACCGCCAGACATTCCATCTTCACATGCAGAATCATCATCAAGTAGTGAGACATGTCCTCTGTCCCCTAGCCCAAGGATGGCACAGAAGAAGAAGAGGAAGGAAGACTTGTTTCTGAAGCAGGTCGTCCAGTTGGATGAACGGAGGGTGGAAATGCAACGTAGACTGTTGCAAGAAAATGATGAGCTCTCCAGGTTTGGGCAAACAGTTGCAGACATGCTGCGAAGGCTGTCGGAGGAGCACAAGCCACATGCAATGTTTGATGTCCACAAACTGCTATTTGAGAGGCAGCAACAGAAACAACAAGCAAGTGCATATTTTAATATCTTGATATTTAATTAATAATTTAATATTTTGTCAGTTTCTACACTATACATTTTCCACACTTATATTTGGGCACTGAACTGTGTGTAATTTTCAGTGCTTTACAACTTTGCACCTTTTGCTTTTTGTAGAACACTTTGCACCTTGTATAATATTGTGCACATTACTGCAAATACATAACTTGGTTTTATGACAGGTCTTTATTTGTTTATTCAAACAGCTGCATGTTATTTATAGGTTCATTTATTTTACCTCCGTACAATTTACTGATTAAGTTGGCTATGTTATTGTGCCATGGCATGATTGAAAAAAGGCCATCTAGGCATTCCATACACCAATGACAGCTCTGGTGGAATGGCGCCTTGAAAGGTAATGGGGATCTAGAAGTACCAAAAGATTTGTGTCTCCTGGCACCACTCTTCGCCACTCGCCTGGCTGAGGTTACCCTGTAGTGTCTGAGTCTGCAAAATTAGCAGTAATGTATCTGCTCACAGGAGTGTTGACTTCCTCAGTGTCGGCCAGGAGGTTGTGTAGAGCAGTACAAGCTTTGACAATGTTTACTGCTTTGTCAGGCAGAAATTCTCATGGTCGACCGAGGATTCTCCACCTTGTCACCAAAATGCCAAACGTGTTCTCAATCACCCGCCTGACTCTGGAGTGACGGTAGTTATAAATCTGCTTTTCCATGGTCATGTTCATCCCTATTTAGCAAAATGGAAAACATAAAACAGTATTAATGAATAGGAAATCATTATGTGCCAATGTAGCTGTGATCACTACAGAAGTTTAGGGGAATAAATATATATAAAATCACACAAACCAAGCACAATTACATGAAATTAATTTTCATTGAATTCAATGTCTGTGACAAACCTGGAAAGGACGCATGAGATTGTTGTGTAGAGGGAACGCAACATCAACGATTACGTGCGGGATTTTGACTCCTGTTCCAGGAAGATTGACTGGTGGTGGCAGGTTCAGTTTGTGTTCAAGCAGCATAGAACTAAATCTGCTCTCCTTGACGATGCCCCTGTCACTTTCCCGTCCGTACCCCCCTACATTCACCATGGTAAACCGATACCTGGCGTTGCAGGTAGCCATCAGGACAATGGAGTGTGCGCCCTTGTAGTAGTCGCTCCCAGCATGCAGCAGTGCCTTGATGTTCACATGTTTTCTGTCTGTGCTGCCGACACAGTTCGGAAAGTTCCATAGTTGCCAAAAATCAGCTGCAATAGATTCCCATTGGGTGAATGAAGGGCAGGGAAGGAACCCTGGCTGCAATGTTTTCCATAAAGCTTTACAGACCTCAAAAATTATGGAGGACACTGTCCTTGACGCCAGTTTGTAGCCAGCTGCTACAGCCTGTTGACTTCCACCTGAAGCTAAAACTCCAATGGTGATTGCCAGTCTCTGAGTAATGTCTGTAGGCATACTGTGCGTACACTGATGCGAAATAAATGGTTGGAGACGATGAACCAAATCGTCAAATCTACCTGCTGACATCCGAAAATAATTTCCTCATCCATGTCTCTCAGTGGCCGAACAGGCACAGAAAATTCACCCTCCTTCTGCCTCAATCTGTTCAATGGTCGTATACACCATCTCCTCCGATGTCTTCTCTCTTTTCTGCATTGCAGTAATTTTGATAAACGTAACTCTCGTTCAATATTTATTAGCTCGAACTCCAACATGATGCTCTCAGTTTCAGACACCATTGTTTGAAGGACACAAACTCAACACAAGTTGCCTACGTCGTTGTGAACCTTTATACTTGTGCATTGTGTGTCTGCGTTGCTCTGCAATTCACCGCCAAAATGTTAGTTGGCGGTGGGGTTTCTGTGCCAAGGCACAGTTGCATACTGGTAGCGATTAATACAACTACAAGGGCGCACACTCCATTGTCCTGATGGCTACCTGCGACGCCAGATATCGGTTTACCATGGTGAATGTAGGGGGGATACAGATGGGAAAGTGATGGGGGTATCGTCAAGGAGAGCAGATTTGGTTCTATGCTGCTTGAACACAAACTGAACCTGCCACTACCAGTCAATCTTCCTGGAACAGGAGTCAAAATCCCGCATGTAATCGTTGGTGATGTTGCGTTCCCCCTACACAACAATCTCATGCGTCACTTTCCAGATATGTCACAGACATTGAATTCAATGAAAATTAATTTCATGTAACAGTGTTTGCTTTGTGTGATTTTATATATATTCCCCCATATGTTTGTAGTGATCACAGCTACATTGGCACGTAATGATTTCCTGTTCATTAATACTCTATATTTTATGTTTTACTACGTTTTGCTAAATAGGGATGAACATGACCATGGAAAAGCAGATGTATATCTAGAGCCAGGCGGGTGATTGAGAACACACTGGCATTTTGGTGACAAGGTGGAGAATCCTCGGTCGACCATGAGAATTTCTGCCTGACAAAGCAGTAAACATTGTCAAAGCTTGTACTGCTCTACACAACCTCCTGGCCGACACTGAGGAAGTCAACACTCCTGTGAGCAGATACATTACTGCTAATTTTGCAGACTCAGACACTACAGGGTAACCTCAGCCAGGCGAGTGGCGAAGAGTGGTGCCAGGAGACACAAATCTTTTGGTACTTCTAGATCCCCATTACCTTTCAAGGCGCCATTCCACCAGAGCTGTCATTGGTGTATGGAATGCCTAGATGGCCTTCTTTCAATCATGCCATGGCACAATAACATAGCCAACTTAATCAGTAAATTGTACGGAGGTAAAATAAATGAACCTATAAATAACATGCAGCTGTTTGAATAAACAAATAAAGACCTGTCATAAAACCAAGTTATGTATTTGCAGTAATGTGCACAATATTATACAAGGTGCAAAGTGTTCTACAAAAAGCAAAAGGTGCAAAGTTGTAAAGCACTGAAAATTACACACAGTTCAGTGCCCAAATATAAGTGTGGAAAATGTATAGTGTAGAAACTGACAAAATATTAAATTATTAATTAAATATCAAGATATTAAAATATGCACTTGCTTGTTGTTTCTGTTGCTGCCTCTCAAATAGCAGTTTGTGGACATCAAACATTGCATGTGGCTTGTGCTCCTCCGACAGCCTTCGCAGCATGTCTGCAACTGTTTGCCCAAACCTGGAGAGCTCATCATTTTCTTGCAACAGTCTACGTTGCATTTCCACCCTCCGTTCATCCAACTGGACGACCTGCTTCAGAAACAAGTCTTCCTTCCTCTTCTTCTTCTGTGCCATCCTTGGGCTAGGGGACAGAGGACATGTCTCACTACTTGATGATGATTCTGCATGTGAAGATGGAATGTCTGGCGGTTGGTTTTCCTCAGCAACTGAACTGGCAGACAACCCCGAGGTTGAAAGATTTCCATCCTGTGATTATGAAAGAAACTGCAAATAGTTTAAGATGGTCTTTGTAATTATACATACAGGTAATATATGCATTCAGTGTCTGTACACAGATTGGCAGAGCTATGAAAATGAGAAAACAGCATATGGCTACATTGGCAGAACACTGGTTATAACATTTGCTTTATGAGCAAGCCAGATACAATTACAGCCTATTACATATTACATTTTTGTTTCGCGGAAGCATTCTTTGCGCAAATCAGTATGCCATGTTTACAGCTAGACAGTATTGCTAGATTGCTAGCTAACCTAAACACATACTACAACACAGAGGTTTATGATACAAAGAACATGTTATATTTACCTTGTTGTTGTCATAATTTGACTCTGTTTCCCGGTGCTTAATATGTGGTGCCAGCCAGGAAAGAAACAAACAAAACGCAGGCACTTTTTTTCTGCCTGGGTCCCTGCTCCATTTGGCGAGTCTTTTCCGGACGCGCACGGACTTGTGGAAATTTCTTTCCACAAATTTGAAGACATTTGGCAGTCTTTATAGTCTGGCGACAAAGAGTCATACAAGTGTACATATTTTCAGATTTCATCAATTAACCTCTCCTCGATTTGGTCCATTTTCCAACTCACGTGCTTCTTCTCTCTCAATTCGAAAATGGCGGAGAAGCGGTAGCGACTGGAAGTGCATAGGAGGAAATGTGATGCTACCAAGTGGACCAATCACCGTTGTTGCGGTCTGTGTCGCTGTGACACGTAGTTACATTTTTTGGGAGGTGCACATCAGGCTATGGCGTAGGGTACGCGGCTACGCCGTACCTACGGCGTAGATTTGATGCAGAAGTATAAATTGGCCTTTACGCTCTTCTGCTTCCCTGATGTTGTAAAGTCCCTTTATTGTCACAAATCTCTATCCCTTCGTTTTCTCCCCCCAGAAAACTCATTAACTTACTCGTGCTAATTTGGTGATTTTTTTAATGTAGTAATAAGACAAAGCATTTCTATGCTATGTACTTTTGCTATAATTATTCAGCCTTAGTAAAATCTTTGATATTATCTTACGTAAGTTAGTTTTAGTTTGATAGTTTTGTTGTATATAAAAAAAATTTTTGCAATACTGATTTTTTTTTCCTTGATTTGTTTCTTTGTGTGCATTTTCCCTCTGGGGCAACGCCTGCTGAAATTTATTACACACCAACCTGATTTGAACTGGATTCTGCGGCACAAACTTGGTTTGTACTCTGGTCATTGGGGAACAACTGGTAATACACGGTGATTTTGGTTTGTTTTCTAAACACATTTGGTAAATTCTGGAAAAACTTGTTTAAAATAATTATGATCACATTTGTGATACTCCATGATTCCTTGCTTTGTTGTTCCTTGTTCTTTAATCTATGGCTTTTCAAATTGGTCATTTTTTCATTTGCCTATTTTGTCTTTGATTATGTTTTCTCTACAAAACATTTTAACTTGTTTTACATACTGCTTTTATATACACTGCTTTCGTTTTTTGATTGCTCATCTGTGTGGTTCCTTATGCTCTTTTATTTAACAATTTTACAATTTATAACATTTTTATTCCTATTTTGGTTTTTATTGTTAATGTGGTTTTCTGAAAATAATTGTTACCAATGATGTTGCTGACTGAAAACTGAATGCAATTTTGCCGCAATTTCATGATGACTGGGTATAAAAGAAATCACTTGAAAAAAAACCAAAAGAAACTAAAGAAGAGGCAAAAAAAATCGAAGTGTCAAGTGCAGAGAAATTGCGTAAACTGTTAAAAGAAGAAAAAAGGTAACTTTTAGAGGAGTGTAGTTTATGGAGTTGTTCAATGCTCTATAAGAAATTGAGAAGCTAATACTTCTCAATAAAGGTAGGATGTAAAATTTGAAAATGTTAAATTTTTTGGCTGGCATGCAGGTGATCACTGTGGATAGTGAGAAACAGGCTGTCTTTTGTAGATTTCAATGTAAAGATTTATCTGTAAAGGATACTAACATTTATAATTAATAATTATGCCCTTTGTCCTTCTTACAAGCCTTTGAAATCGAAAATGCAAGATTTGTTTTAAAATTAGATAAACACAAAATGGTTAACTTCACAATTTGTTTGTCTATACCTTATTTTTAAAAGGACGCTCACATTGAGCTGTTTAGAAGCCGCCTGCAAAGGCCCAGAGATGTAGTACGTTTCTTTTAGATGGAAAGCAACTTTATCTAGCTTTGTGTTAACTTTGAAAATGTACAAAACCTAATTGCAAAGGACATAGTCCTTCTCTACCAATAGTTATGGGTATGTAAACTTCTTACTTTGAAATTATTTTAAATTGAAATCTTTTGAATACTTTTGTTGCTATAACATTCAATTAATTGAAGTAATGTTGATCCTATGATTGAAAACTTGATAACCTTGGAGATATTTGATAATTCAAATCCTGTACTAAAATGACAGTTAATTATGACATTGTTATTTCTTGTGTGCAGTTATTCAGAAGTACAGATTTTTTAGTGAAAGTTCTGTTCTTTTAGTAGCAACTCATCTCTTAATTCAAAACTTAATGGCTTGGGTTCTGAGTTAGCAATATCTAGCTTCTGAAATAATAATGAACATTGAGGTAAAAGAATTCTGGCATTTGATTCAGTATCGTGGCAGTTTTATAATCTGTATATTTCCATTTAGAATGAAGAAAAAAAGAAAGAAGTCAACGTCATCATCTTCATCTGACTCACTTGAGTCTTCATGGTCTAGTTCATCTTCCTCACCTGAACGTTCTAGAAAACACAAATCAACAAAGAAACGGCAGAGAAAACGCTCAGGTTCTTCACGTAGTCAGAAGAGGCATTTAAGTAAAAGTTCATGTGATGAGAAAATTCATCATATGCATACCGGTAGAAAAGAATGGTACACTCCTCCAGCTGATACTTCCGCTTCCTTTCTGAATCAGAAACAGGAAGTAGCAAAGTTGCTGGAGAAAAATGAAAGTTCAGTTGACCAATGGTCAGAAATCATGGAGAAAAGAAGGTACAGTTCAGTTTCTTCATCTTCAGTTGAAATTTTAGATCCTCTTGAAGGTAGGTCTGAAGATAACAGAAACTCTTTATATAGCTCAAGAACTCATGATAGTTACTCTCAACATGACAAAAGGCACAAAACAGATAAAGGTAGGGAATTGTGTGACAAAAAATCAAATGATCTTGATAAGATTAGGAAGTGGAGCCAAGAATATGAATTTGGGAATGAAAGCATCAGTAAAATGTGCAAAAAAAGCAGTAGGAACTATGAGTCTTCATGCACAGAATATTCACACTCATCAGGTGATAAGTACCACCATGAGAGAAAAGCTTCTGGGTTAATTAATTCCAATATTAAAGATGGAAGATGTGATTTTGGAAAAAGTGGAGATGGTGGAAAGGACTATGTACATGAAAGTAGCGCCAAGGACTGGAAAGATGAAAGTTTAAATAGACATTACAGGAATGATGAAAGGGAGAATTCCAAAGACAACCCTCATAATCATAACTGTGCAACAGGGAAAGCTGTGAAAAGTATGCCTCAAAACCTGCTGGAAATCTTCAATCAGATTGCAGAGTTTGAGAAAGGGAGAGAATATGGAGGGGAATGTAAGCAGAAAAACAATTAGGTGGGCACTGTGACATGTTTCTTGAAGAATTAATTTCCAAAAGTACATATTTTGTTGAAAAGAAGTTTTTAATACATTGAAGAAACAAATGCCAAGATTGAGATTGTGAATTCACTTCGTTAGTATACCCTTCCATTAAAGTAAGCATTACCTGAAAATCGGTGAGTTAATTCATTTGCTGGGAGTTTGCTTAGATCTTTGTTAATTCTGTAGTTACTTAATTATTTATTTTACATTTACTAATGCGCTCATTAGTAAGAAAAGGTTAGTATTTGTCCATAATTTTCTTTAAATTGGTTTTAAATTTGGTTTGCTAGAGTTAGATTGAATTTTAGGATGTTATGTAGTGCAGAAACAAAAAGCTGAATGCACTAAAAGGATCAAGCAGCATAGAGGATAGATAAACAGAGAAACGTTTCAGATGAAGGGCTCTTAATCAAAACTGGAAAATTGGGAAAACAAGAGTATTTTAAATTGTGAAGATGGGGAAGGGGTTCGGCACATCTCTGTGGTAAGAGTCAGACCAAACTTGTCAAGGTATCAATTGCTTTAAAATTTGGCAGAGACAGAAAAAGCAAAAATAAACAAATTCTAACAGAAAGATCTGTGGAACAGAAAAGAACTGGTAGTTACCTGAGATTGTTATGTTGTCTGTTAGTGACAGGTTTCTGTTTTATAGGAAGAAACACAGAGACAAGCAGTATATTGCAATATTAAGCAACATCTTCTTCAACCTCTATTGAGTGTACATCCCTGCACTCCAAAGAGTTTAAGGAAAAATATATTAAATATGGAAACTTTAGGGTAGGAAGGTAAGTAGCACAGAAATGTATCAATTATTAATATTAAGGCAAGGGGTTGGGGCAGACTCAGAGAGAAATAACCAATGCAAAAAAATATATCATTATACAAAAATGTGCTCAAATTGGAAAAGTGTACAATGAATTTTCCAGACTCATTACTTGAATTCAGTATACTATCTACAAGAAAGAAAGGTATACTTGGCCTTGCTGAGTAAAGTGGGAGGAATGAAGAAGGGTGGGAAAGAAAATTAAAAGGCAATTTTCTTTCAAAACAGGTCAGTGTCTTAAAAACATTGCTATTTTTCATTAATGTGCCTCTAACTTTGGTTCTGATAATTACACCTGTAACAGACCATGGTTTTATACTATATTGCTGCATTCTGTTAAGTAAATAGTTTGAAATTCCTTTCAAAAGAGTACAATATGTGTATTTCAAAATATGTCAATCCTAATTTGGTTGTTATTGATTACAGGTGCATTATCATTGGCCTACAGTGTCAGACTTGGCTATGAATGAAGTAAATTATTGTATTAAAACATTCCTGCATAGTGCAGACTATATTGTGCCATGGTAAAGGTTTACTTTCAAACATGGACTGTTAAATTTTAAAAAACGCACTGTGTGCTGATGTTGACAGTCATATAAAAATATAATCAAATTGTTTTTTTGTCTTTCATTTTATTCTAGCTGTTGCATGATTTCCGGTTTTAAATTATAGCATTATATCCTTTCAGTGCTGTGTGGAATTGTGTATACCATGCAAAGGAGTTGATAGACATGAAGACCCCGTATATAGCTGTTAATAATTATTCCATTTAGAATGAAGCTAATTCTCCCAAAAGTAATTATCATTTAAATTTTCAGTTTTGACATTGATATTAATAAGCAAAAGAACAAAGGTATGACATATGATAAACAGTGTAAGCAAAACAAAGCAAGTGTGTACGAAGAATTACAGATCATTTAAAGATTGTCCGCATTCCTTCTCCGTGTTCTAAGTGATCTAGGTCCTGCTCTTCACTTAAGCCATCAATGCATCCTTTTATTTCTTTTTCCATTATTTGCTGACCTAGGACAGCCTAAGGAGAATTTAGCTTCCTCTGAAAAGCAGCTATGTTATTTGTCTCTCTGTGGTTAAAACCTCTACATTCACTCCAATCTCTTTTAATCACTTAACCCCATAATGATCTTATGAGTGAAAAATGACCCATACCTAATGAACTAGATTAACTACCCATCATCTCTGTCTAGCCACACTTTTTGGGCTAGAGGCAGACAGCAAAATCTTACTATGGTCAGGACTCAGGCAGTGTGGATCTAGGGATGAACTACCTTGACAGGTTTTGGCAGAATGCAAAGGTGGACACATCTTTGGTTTCTTACAAAGGTGTGAGCTAATGTATAAACCATTAAATTATGAAAAATATTTAAAGTAAATCTGTTAGAAAATACAAAGTTCATTGAAATAGCGAGTAATAATTAAACAGTAAATCAAATATGAGAACTGTTCTACCCATTCTCCAGGTGAAAAAAAAGCTCCTGCACAATTAATGCGTTACCAATCCTACTCAGGTTTGATGTGAGATTGTAAAGTTGATTTTCCTGGCATATTGCAGGGAAATCCTGTTGTGGAGTCCAGCATCTCAGCATCTATTAACTACAGTACATATATCATGAACATATATAGCACAGCTCCAGAAACTTTGTAAAAAACCAAAAGTGAGTTTGATTCTCACCTTGGATTCCCAATCTGTAGAATTTGTGCATTCTCTTTTAACAATGTGGGTTCCCTCTTGGTGCTCTAGTTTCCTCTGTCATCTTAAAGGTATTAATTGATAAATTAATCAATTAAAAGGTAAATTAATTGATTACTGTAAATTACCTCTGTGGTAAAATAATCAATTGGGGAGTTGATCGACACATGGAACAGTTCCATCGTGGATACTAGCCTCCATGGTATCAAAGACATCTTTACGGAGTGGTGCCTCAGAAAGGTGGCGTTCATTATTAATGACCCCCATGACTCAGGGCATGCCCTTTTCTCATTGCTACCATCAGGAAGGAGGTACAGGTTCACACAGTCAGCGATTCAGGAACAGTTTCTTCCCCTCTGCCATTCAATTTCTAAATGGACATTGAACCCATGAACACTACCTCACTTTTTAAAAATTCTGTTTTTACACTTTTTAATTTAACTATATTATATATACACACATACTTACTGTAATTCATTTTTTCTGTGTTTGTCATGTATTGCATTGTACTGCACTCTCTAAGTTAACAAATTTCACCACATATGTCCTGGATATTAAACCTGATTCTGCATGTAAAATACATATTGCAGTATTGTTGTTATAGGCATTGTGAGCCATAGTAACAGCTGAACATGTGAGAAATCCAAGCATCTAACGGGCTGTATTGCTGATACATGTATTAAATGAATTGGTTTTGTACCCCTGCTAAATAAAAAGCTAATTTAGACTATATTACAAAGTTGGACAGAGATACAATATTTTAAAGTTTGGTTACTGAAAGCCAGATGCTATAAATTTATGGATTTACAACCTGCAACATACTTCTATTGAATAGATTTTTCATTAACTTTTAATTGCTTTTGAAAGAATAAACATAATTTCTATGGTTTTATACGTATATGGAAAAGCAAAAACTAAATGTGGATTGGAAAATCTGAGCGAGGATGCCTTCATCCTGTTACACTTTAGCTAGCTGCAATCTTTTGTGCCAATTATTGATAATGTTTGATAAATATGCCGTTTCATTAAGAGTGCAATTTTTGCATTTGATTTAGCATGTGTGGAACTGTTGGACTTGGGTCTTTTTGAATATGTGATTACCAGTAGTTCTGTTCTATTCAGAATTGTTGGCATTGTCAAAATCTGGACCTGTGAGTCATCAAATATATATTCACATTTTCTAGCATGTCTAATGTCTTTCAGGAAGCCCAAATTACTTTACAATCAACAAGCTACTTTTGTGTGTAATGTGCAAACACGAGGAAATCTGCAGATGCTGGAAATTCAAACAACACACACAAAATGCTGGTGGAACACAGCAGGCCAGGCAGCATCTATAGGGAGAAGCGCTGCCGACGTTTCGGGCAGAGACCCTTCGTCAGGACTAACCGAAAGGAAAAATAGTAAGAGATATCTTCAAATCTCTTACTGTCTTTCCTATCGGTTAGTCCTGACGAAGGGTCTCGGCCCGAAACGTCGGCAGCGCTTCTCCCTATAGATGCTGCCTGGCCTGCTGTGTTCCACCACATTTGTTTGTGTGTAATACAGTTGGTTTGTGTACTGCAAGATTCTACTTTATTGGTGCAATAATATTTAAGAAATGTTGATTATAGAATCAGTATGAGGGATGACATTGAGGAATTATTTGAGGAAATAACACGCAGGTTAGACAAAGGAGAGTCAGTGGATATTGTTTACATGGATTTTCGGAAGGCCGTTGACAAGGTGCTGCCCTTATGGCTGATAAATAAGAGCCCATGGTATTACAGGAAAGATACAAGCATGGATAGGAGATTGGCTGACACCCTGGAGGCAAAGCACGGAATAAAGGGGACCTTTTCAGGTTGGCTGCTGGTGACTAGTGGTGCTTCGCAGGGGTTGGTGTTAGCACCGCTTCTTTTAACGTTATGTAACCCCCTGGGTCGCCTCAGGCTCGCTCAGCTCATTCTCGTCTAGGGGGAGCAGCCTTCGGCCCCGCCAAACTGGGTAATCAGCTGGTGTGGATGCTGTGTGATGTCCCCGCCTCGCCCAAAAACAGACAGTACACCATATGCGATTAAATGAGTACAATTTATAAAGGTTACTATAACTAAGTGATTAATAACGATACAGTATATATGAAGAGAAAATTAAAGAAAAGGCGCCAAACTTATCAAAGTCCAAACCACTTCGTGCACAGCCGTTGGAGCTCAATTTCTGAAGTCTTCTGGCCACCATTCGATCCCCTCCGAACTCCTCGACTCGCAGCTCAGGACCCTCCGAACTCCTCGACTCTCCAAACAGCTCAGGACCCTCCAAGTGGTCAACCAAGCACATCTAGCTTCATTCCCCCCCCCCCCCTCCTTGGAGAATCTCCCGGCCTCGGACCCCCCTTTGGGGTCCGATCCTCGCCCAGCTTAGACCATCTCTCGACCCCCTCGTGCCGATCTGCCCAAAAGCCCCTCAACAAAAGCTTACAGACTCAGAAGAAAGAACATTAATCCCCATTTGGTTTACAAAGGAATACCATTCTCGTTATCAGTAAATTAGCATTCCTGCTAGTTAACAAAAAGAAGAAACCCTCTTTACAGTTATATGTCAATGATTTGGATGATGGAATTGATGACTTTGTGGTCAAGTTTGCAAAGATACAAAGATAGATGGAGGGGCAAGTAATGTTGAGGAAGCAGGGAGCCTGCAGAAGTACTTAGACAGAATGGGCAAAGTAGAAGTGGCAGATGAATATAGTATAGGAAATTGTACTTTGGTAGAAGGAATAAAGGCATAGACTATTTTCTAAATGGAGAAAATTCAAAAACTAGAGTTGCAAAGGGTCTTGGGATTCCTGGAATATAAAAACAAGGATGTAATGCTGAAGCTATTATAAGGTATTGCTCAGAGCATTCTTGGAGTATTGTGAGCAGTTTGGGCTAAGAAAGGATGCACTAGCATTGTAGAGGTTTCAGAGGTTCACGAGAATGATCCCAGGAATGAAAGGGTTAACATATGAGGAGTGTTTGATGGACCTGGGCTTCCACTTGCTAGAGTTTAGAAGAATGAGGGGGAATCTCATTGAAACCTATTGAATATTGAAAGGCTTAGCCTAGATAGAGTGGAGAGGATGTTTCCTATAGTGGGGAAGTCTCAGGCCAGAGGCACAGTCTTGGAAACAAGGATGTCCCTTTAGCACAGGGATGAGGAGGAATTTCTTTACCTAGAGGGTGATGAAACTGTGGAATTCATTGTTACAGATGCCTGTGCAGGTCAAGTCATCTTTATGAACACTTTGGTAAAGACCTAATGAGATATATTTCTCCCAGTACCAATTACTCGTTGGTACTTCATTTTAGAGATCAAAGGTGAGCCATGCTGCAAATGCAGAAATGATGTGCCCTCTTCTCATTCCTACCATCAAAGATGAGGTACAGGAGCCCACGGAAGCACACTCAATGTTTTAGTAACAGCTTCTTTCCCATATCATCAGATTTCTATGCCATAGACACTACCTCACTTTACTGCTCTTGTTTCGCATTATTTATTTATAAGTATATTTCTTACTTTCTATTTTTGTATTGCACTGTACTGCTGCTGCAAAACAATGAATTTCATGACATATGTCAGTGATAATAAATCTGATTCTAATTCTAATTAGACTAGCAGCTGCACTGCAGTTGACAATACTATCCTAACCTGAAGTCCACATAGAAGGGTAAGTGGAGAGTGCTCAGGAAAGGAACCATGTTATCTCTCTCTCTCTCCCTCCTTCCCTATAGAAACCATCTTTGTCAGATCAGCTAATTTCGTATAGACAGATTTGTTCTTGAAATCCATCCAGTTTCTATGGATCATCTACCTTATGGTCACGACAGTAAACTGAATTTAAGAAAAGATCAGTCATTTTCAGTTTTCCAGCGCTAGAATCACTTGATATTTAATAACTGCTCTGATCAGCAGGACTGGAATTTTCAACAAATTTATACCACAAATATAACTCAGTATTTTGGTGAGTTACAGATAAACATTTCTGTACTTAACTGCAAATTAGCACAGCCCATAAACAGATGGGTACAATTATATAGGTATTTGAAAACTTTCTTCCCAAATATGCTGGTTATATAATTTGTTTACAGTTTCCAATTCTAAGAAAGTTTGGAGCAACTGAATTCGTCCCTTTAAATAAAAGACTTGACTGATCCTGAGTGGAGCTCAAAATCAGTTTAAAGTTGCATTTATTCTTAGTTTTATGAAATTATTACATATATTGCTACTTAGACTGCCCACTAATTTTTTTTTATCATTTTCCCTATCTTGTAGTGGAACTCTGAATATGCAGTTCTAAAATTTATGTTCCATTAATCTTTTTCTTTAAATTATCAAGTATCTTGGTGTATCATAACTTGTTGCTTTGAAAATTTTATTGGCTCTTCTGGCTTCCCCGTGATGATGTAGGTGGCGATGATGCTGTTAGATCCAGAGCTAGATTTATAGGAGTCACACTGGTTTGTCCATTTGTACTATTTCGAGATGATGAAACAGATCTGAAAAAGGCAAAAATGCAATTGGCCATCAGTTACTTAAGTGATCTCATTATTTTTAGATGAATTTCACTGACCCAAATTTTTCAAAAATAGTCTCAGAAAACTGGAAGATGTCTAAAGATCTTTCACATATGATTTTAATCATTTCAGTGAATGAAATTAATCATTACAGTTTACAAAATACTGTCTGGACTAATCTGAATCATATTTACACAATATCTCAATTGTCCAATTTAAGATTTTAGTGATATGAAACGGCAAGTTTGTTCTAGGTACTTTCAAATATTGTTTATAATAAGTTAAGGCGGACTGAGAAATCTGATGGAATAATGGGCTAGGCTTTTATGGCAGTCCTGCAAAAAAAAAGGTCATATAGTTCCCTGCAAACCCTTGAGGCATATAATCAAAAACAAAAAACTTCAGATGCTGGAAATCTAAAATAGAAAAAAAAAAATGTGAAAAGGATACATATGCTCAGCATGGTGTCCAGAAAATAAGTCATCAATCTGAAATTTTAATTTTGCTAATTTTTCCTCCGTACAGAAGCTACCTTGGAAGATATTTCCTGTTTGTGTAAAATGCTGCTTTATTGCCCATCTTTTCTCTTCTTCCTGCCTACAAAATAGTTTATCGATATCCAATTTGAACGCCAAATTGCTATACTCTTCTCCATTCATTTAACCTATAATCATTCTGTAATCCTTTGCAAACTCTTGCATTCTCCTTGTAGCCCACTTTCCCATCTGGCTTTTTTGTTTCATGGACAACAATTGCTCATTTACACAATTAAGATTTGGCTCACTCAATTGCTTCTACCGAATGATTTTTATGGGCCTGAATTTTACGCAAATACACCCATCCATTTGTACAGGACTACCAGCAATTACTTTAATAACTGCAGGATGATTGGCAATTCCAGGCTTCTGTTTAGGTAATCAGTGATCACTGTGTCCCCATACTGGACGCTGAAATATCTTCACCAACTATATTCCCTTCCATGGAATGGAAAAGCTGTTAGCAAGACTTCAAGTTTCAGGTATTTTAATATAATTTATGTCTGTTCTTGTGTGTTCTATTTTTAAGTATATTACTTTTTTTTTAGCTTATTTCAACCAAAATTTTAAAAAGTTTTTATTTTTAAATAGTTTTGTAGAGTCAGATACTAGCAAACTTTTGGACAAGCAGTTCAGCCCAGTGGCATGGCTTCACCAGCTCTTTGAACATTTTAATAAGATTTATGATTGAAAAATCTTGCACTGGTTTGGACATCACTGATAAGACTTAAGACACTTAAATAAGAAGGGTGAAAAAATGACCATGGATAGAAACAGTATAACTACAGGGTTTAGAGTACAGTACAATTCAATCTGTCAAGTTGCAGAACAGTGACGAGAGCTGAGTGCCTACTCTTACTCCTAATTTGTAAGTAATGGTCAAACAGACTTGGTTTTCCTGTGATTTTTCCCCCATGAGAATATTACATGATGAAAACACAAGGTGCATCAGTAATTTAGTACTGGATTAGAGTCTATCACACAAACGGTATCAGTAGGTGCAGATTTATAATTATTCAGTTTTTCATCTTGTATTGATGGGGCAGACATAATTCTGGAGTGCTTGGGTTGCTCAGAGACCCCTCTAAAAGGCTAATGTAATGCAATCATTTTAACTATTCACATTTTCACAAGTAAAACCAGCTTTATGTGGAATTGTATGATTATCCTGGACAAGTGAGTTTGTCCTATTAAGTCACAGGTCTTAGGATAGAATTAAGGAGGGATGCAGCCAGTGGTAGTTAAGGAACAGCAACGTGTACATATCATGATGGCTTATGAGTTATAGACTGCAGATTTAAATGTAGACCTATTATCACAGTTTGATGACTGTGATCGAGAATAATGGGTGAAGGATGCTGCTAAACCTTATATAAAATTAAAACTCGTGCTTGTCATTATCTTGGAGCATCACAAAGGTTTTTTTCTGAGGATCAGATGTATCCAGTAATCTCTCATTGAACCTTACCGAGCTAATGAAGACTGCTTGGCCCAATGTAGAAGACCCATTCAATTAATACTCTAATACCTTCTTATTATCCTACGCCTGATTGTTCTTTGGAGGGTGCTGTTGAATCTCATTCCAGCATTCCTTCAGTCATTGCATTTCTGTAGGTGAAAATATTTCTTTTAAGCATTCCACCTCAGAGTCTTTTGGAATTAAATCTGCGTCTGCATGCCAGTAGAAATTGGATTACCCCTTAATTTTTTGTTTTGCTCCAATGATGCCAGCTTCTCTAGAATTTAACATGGATCCTTCCTGAGGTGCCATGCCCAGTGTGTTTCAGGCAGTTACCATCCCCTGTAAAGAACCTGTCTGTGACATCTCCCCTAAACTTTACTCTGCTCACTGATGTCCTCTGGTATTAGCCATTGCCACTCTGGGGAAAAGGTGCTGGCTGTCCTCTCTTTGCACCTCCTAATTTTATACAACTCTATCAAGTCACTTCTCATCCTCCATCACTCCAAAGAGAAAAGCTCCAGCTTGTACAACCTTTTGTCATACAACATATTCTCTAATCTAGATAAATTTCCTCTGCACCCTCTAAAATTTCCACATCCTTGCTATAATGAGGCAACCAGAACTGACCACAAGAAAGTATGGTTTAACCAGTTTTATACAGCTGCAACATTACCTCACGCTCTTGAACTCGAACCACCTAATTAAGGTAAGCACACTATCAGCTATCCACTTGTGCAGCAACTTAAGACAGATCTGTTGACTAGCACCCCAAGATACCCCTATTCCTTTAGACAACTAAGAATCCTACCATTAACCTTGTACTCTGCCTTCAAGTTTGATTTTCCATAATGTATCACTTCACACCTTCCCAGACTAAACTCCACTTGCTGCTCCTTCACCCAAAACTGCATCCTGTCAATATCCCACTGTAACCTATGACAACCTTCTACACTATCTGTTACACCACCAACTTCATGTCATCTTGCAAACTTATTAACCCAGCTCTCCACTTCCTCATGTCTGCTCCTGTGTCTTATGTTTTCATCCACGTCATTTATGAAAATCACAAATAACGGGAATCAGAACATATCTCTGCAGAATACCACTAGTCCATCTACTACCATCCTCTACCTTCTGTGGGCAAACCAGTTCTGAATCCATACCTCATGACCTTCTGGATGAGCCTGCCATGGGGAGCATTGTCAAATGCCTTAGTGAAATGCATATACACCACATCCATTGCACTACCTTCATCAATTAGTTTTGTTACCTCAAAAAAAACATGATTTAGACTCTGGGGGATTAACTATCCCTCTGAAGATAATGCTTCTCCAAGTGCTGGAAAATCATGTCCCTAAGAATCTTCTCCAATACTTTGCCCACCATTGGAGTTAGACTTACTAATCGATAATTCCCAGGATTAGCTCTACTAGCTTTGTTGAAAAACAGAATAACATTTGTCATCCTCCAATCCTCTGCTACCACTCCTGTGTCAGGGAGGATGCAAATATCATCATTCATGCCCCAGCTATCACTTCCTGTGTTAACCTGGAATATATCACATTTGACCCCAGGGTCAAGGCTATCCTAATATTTTTCAAAAGCTCCAACACTACCTCCTAATTTCAACATGTTCCAGCACATTAGCCTGTGCTATCCTGATCTCACATTTGTCATAGTCCTCCCTGGTGAACATGGAAAAGCATTAAGGACCTACCCAGGCACATTTTCCCCTTTATGCCTAATGGTCCTACCCTCACTTTAGCTATCTTCCTGTTCTTCACCTATGTGCATAATGCCTTGGGGTTTTCCTTAGTCCTACTCAGCAAGGCCTCATGTCACCTTCTAACTCTCCTAAGTCCCTTCTTCAGCCCCTTCTTGTCAACTTTATAACTTCTTTATGTCTACTTTATAAAGAGCCCTGTCTGTTCCTAAACCTTAAATATGCCTCTCTTCCTCGTGACTGACTGGAACAAACCTATCCTGGACCCCATGTAAATGCTCCCTAAGTGGCCTCCATATTTTCTTCTGTACATTTCCCTGAGACAATTGCTCCTAATTTATGCTCCCAAGTCCCAGATTAATACCATCATAATCAGTCCTTCCCCCAATTAATTATTTAAAAAACTTATTATCTGCTCCTTGCCCATAGCTATGCTAAAGCTCACACACTGAAAGGTCTGTTACCTGATCAGGTTCTTCACATAGTATTAAATGTGGTATGGCCTCTACTCTAGTCAGCCTGTCCACATACTTTTATCAGGAATTCTTCCTGGATATGACAAACGTATTCTGCCCATCTAAACCTTTCGCACTAAGGAAATGCCAATCGATACTATGTAAGTCGTCCATAACAACAATCCTGTTATTTGCACCTTTCCAAATTTGCCTACTTATTTGATTCTGGGTGGTTAATAGGGGGTCTGTAGATACTCCCAGTAGAGTGGATTGCTTCCTCGTTTCTGAATTTCATCCACACTGCCTCAGTAGACAATTCCTCCATGATGTCCTCTTCTGCAGATATGATCCTATCCCTGATTAGCAATGCCACTGATCCAATCGATTTTTAGCTCTCTCCCTATCCCTTTTGAAACATCTAAACCCTAGAATATCAAACAGCTAATTCTGCCCTTGTGGCAGCCAAGTCTCTATAATGGCCTGGGAAGAGACTACCATCCAGGGGTCTTGTTCATGTCAACAGAATCTCTTGTTCTGTTCTAACTGATGAATCCTCTATCATTATCATTCTACTCTTCTCCCCCTCCCCTCACTTCCATTCTGAGCCATAGAGCCAGATTTACAAGTAAGATATCCCAGTGGCCAACCATTTCAATTCCAGTTTCCTTTCCCATTCCAATGTGTTGGTCCATGGCCTCCTCTACTGTCACAATGAGAGCACACAGTTTGGAGGAACAACGCCTCATATTTTGTGGGCAGCTTCCAACCAGATGATAACTTCCGGTAATTTCATTCCCTCCCCTTTCTCTTTTTCCTTATCCCTTTCTGGCTCCACTCTTGCCTCTTCTCTTCTCACCTATCACCTCCCCCTGTTGTCCCTCCCCTTTTCCTTTTTCCAATGGTCTGCTGTCCTTTCCTATTGGATTCCTTCTTCAGCCTTCTCCAGGGATCACCTCCCTTCTTTCTGCAACCCCATTCCCTCATCCACCAACCTTCCCCCTCACCAGGCTTCAGCTATCACCTTTTACTTTGTACTCCTCCTCCCTCCACTTTCTTATTTTGCTTCTTTCCCCTTCCTTTCCAGTCCTGATAACCAGTCTCAGCCTAAACGTTGACTCTTTATTCCTTTCCACATATGCTGCATGACCTGCTGAATTCGTCCAACTTTTTGTATGTGTTACTCTGGATTTCCAGCATCTGCAGGATCTCTTGTGTTTATATTCAGTGCCAGAAACCTGGCTGCTGTAGTTTTCCTACCACACAGTGACTGCCTGTTCACATTTCCCCTTCTGATGGTCACCAAGCCATTTACATTCTGCAACTTAGGTATAACTGCCTCCTTACAATTTTTGTCTCATCAGCCATTAGTCCCCCCCCCCCCCAAATGAGCTGACAACTTAACTCATTGATGAACGTACTGGGCATACCCAAACCAAAGGCTGTAGATGAACAAGGAGATTCATGTTTTGCTGAGGACTAGATCTGTGGCATTCAAAACCAGTGTCCAGAACTGTATAAAATATCTAGGTACAACCTACAGAAGGCTATTTTAAGAATGAAGACCAATTCTGTTTTAAGTTAGAGCTGGAATCAAATGCACTAGCAGTGTTTGCTGGTCATTACTTCCTACAAGGTGAAACCTGACTTCACGAATGGTTATGATGCTTAACTCCCAGATGAGAGTGCCTTTTATGCATGCCTTGAAAAGGAGAATACAACTACACCTGTGCAAATTCCTGCAGCATCCGGTAATCCTGTGATTTCTGTCTCAGGATCTGATGTCAGAACATGGCACTAGGTTAGGGCACTGAAAACTTGTGTCAACCAGCTGATGGCAGTGTTCAATCTTCAATCGCTAACTGCTGCAGTTTGAGGTTCCCACCTGTTTCAACAGGGCAATAATCATATTCGTACCCAAGAAGAGCAGTGTGAGCTACCTCAATGATTATTGCTCAGCTGCACTCACATCTACTGTGATAAATTGCTTTAAGAGGTTGATCATGGTCAGAATCAACTCCTACCTAAGCAAGGACGTGAGCCTGCTGCAATTTGCCTATCACCACAGTAGGTTACAGCAGATGCAATCTCACTGGCTCTCCACTCAGTCTTAGATCACCTGGACAATATCAATACCTATGTCAGGCTGCTGTTTACTGATTACAGCTCAGCGTTTAACACAATCATATCCTTAGTATTGATCAACAAGCTCCAAATCCTGGGCCTCTGTACCTCCCTCTGCAGCTGGATCCCTGATTTCCTCATCAGGAGACCTGTCACTGCAGATTGGAAATAACATCTTTCTCATTTGGCAATCAACAGTGATGTACCTCAAGATGTGAGCTTAACCCACTGCTTTACTCTGCACCCACAACTGTGTGGCTAGGCACAGTTTAAAAACCATCTATAAATTTGCTGATGACACAAATATTGATTGCAGAATTTCAGATGGTGACAAGGCAAACAGGAGTGAGACAGATCAGCTGGTTGAGTTGTGTTGTACTCAAAGTAACACCAAGGAATTGACTGTGACAAGGAATGGGAAATCAAGTAAACACACACCAGTCTTCATCAAGGAATCAGCAGTGGAAAGGGTGAGCAGTTTCAAGTTGCTGGGTGTCAACATCTTTGAAGGTCTATCCTGGGCCAAATATATTGGTACAATTACAAAGAAGACATGACAGTGGCTATCTTTCAATAGGAGTTTGAGAAGAATTGGTATGTCACCGAAGATTCTCACAAATTTCTCTTTTCTTTCTAAATCTTTTTATTAATATTAGTAATATGGACAGAATACAGATGATATATTGATAAAGAAATTACCAACATACACATTCCATTACATATGAAAAAAAACATACATAATAGTTACAATATAAATGATTTTACCAAGACATAAGCCATAAGATATATGTATGGACATAGTAAATCTAAATATTTCATAATGTATAATATAAAAAAAACAGAAAAAAGAAAGAAAAAAAACAAAAAAAAATTTATATAATGCAAAACTAACTAATCTAATCTAATAACTATAACTAATAAGTAATATAAAAGAAAGAAAAACAAACAAAAGAGAAGGAGAAAAAAAAGTGGGCTGTTTATAATATCTCACAAAAATAAGTATTCATCAATGCCGTCCTCTCAAAATACATAAGCTAAAAGCTAGGAAATCAAATGTACTTGGCACAGGGTCATATTACATCATATGAAAATGTTGAATAAATGGTCTCCATAACTTTTCAAATTTAATAGAAGTCTCAAAAGTACCACTTCTAATTTTTTCTAAATTTAAACATAACATAGTTTGAGAGAACCAATTAAATACAGTGGGAGGATCAATTTCTTTCCAATTCAACAATATAGATCTTCTAGCCATCAGAGTTAGAAATGCAATCATTCGACGGCCTGAAGAAGATAAATGCTGTGAATCTAACATTGGTAAACCAAAAATTGCGGTAATAGGATGAGGTTGTAAATCAATATTCAAAACCGCAGAAATAATATCAAAAATATCTTTCCAATATTTCTCCAAAAATGAACACGACCAAAACGTGAGTTAAAGACGCAATTTCAGAATGACATCTATCACAAATAGGACTTATATGAGAGTAAAAATGAGCTAATTTATCCTTGGACATATGGGCCCTATGTACAACCTTAAATTGTATTAGTGAATGTTTGGCACATAACGGTGATGTATTAACTAATTGAAGAATTCTATCCCAATTCTCACTAGAAATACTAAAACTAAGCTCTCTTTCCCAATCCTGTTTAGTCTTATAAAGGGGCTCTGAACGTATCTTCATAATTATATTATAAAGTTTTGAAATAAGCCCTTTTTGAAAAGTATCTGAAGGCACAAAATTTGGAAACGTAGAGAGTACAGAACTTAAAAAATGTCTAATCTGTAAATATCTAAAAAAATGAAATCTCGGCAAGTTATATCTGTTGGATAATTGTTCAAAAGACATGAAACAATTATCTAAAAATAAATCAGAAAATCTTAGTAATCCCTTAGTTTTCCAAGCTGAATAAGCTTGATCTATAATGGAAGGGTGAAAAAAACAATTAGATACAATAGGACTATTTAAAACGAATTGAGTCAACCCAAAAAATCTCCGAAATTGAAACCATATACGCAATGTATGTTTAACTATCGGGTTGTCAATTCGTTTCGGCAATTTAGAAAGAGCAAAAGGGAGAGAAGTCCCTAAAATAGAACCCAAAGCATAAGCCGATACCGATTTAGTTTCTAAACTCACCCAACAAGGGCCAACAGATCCACCCCCATCTTTCAACCAGCATAACAAATATCTAATATTAGCTGCCCAATAGTAAAATCTGAAATTAGGTAATGCTAACCCGCCTTTCTTTTTTGTCTTCTGTAAATATGTTTTACCTAACCTGGGATTTTTATACTGCCATATATATGAAGAAATTTTAGAGTCAACATTAGTAAAAAAAGATTTCGGGATAAAAATTGGTATCGCTTGAAAAATATATAAAAACTTAGGTAAAATAACCATCTTAATAGCATTAATCCTACCTATTAGAGATAGAGACAAAGGTGACCACCTAGTAAACAAACCTTTAATCTGATCAATTAAGGGTAAAAAATTAAATCCAAACAAATCTTTATGGTTCTTTGTGATTTTGATCCCTAAATAAGTAAAAGAGTCATTAACTAATTTAAAGGGTAAATTTCCATAAATTGGGACCCGTTTATTTAATGGAAACAATTCACTTTTATTAAGATTTAACTTATACCCAGAAAACTCACTAAATTGAGCCAATAATGATAAAACTGCTGGAATGGATTTCTCCGGGTTAGAAATGAATAGTAATAAATCATCTGCATACAAAGATAACTTATGAATATCTGTCCCACGATTAATACCCAAAATATCCTGTGATTGTCTGATGGCAATTGCCAAAGGTTCTAAGGCAATGTTAAATAGTAATGGTCTAAGAGGACATCCCTGTCTAGTGCCCCGAAATAGGCGAAAAAAGGGAGATCTTTGATTATTGGTAACCACTGAGGCTACTGGAGTATGATAAATCAATTTAATCCATGATATAAATATCGGACTAAAATTAAACTTCTCCAACACATTAAATAAGTAAGGCCATTCAACTCTGTCAAATGCTTTCTCCGCATCTAATGAAATCACGCATTCTGAAGTATCATGTGAGGGAGTATAAACAATATTCAACAATCTCCTAATGTTAAAAAAAGAATAACGATTTTTAATAAAGCCAGTTTGATCATCTGAAATAATTTTGGGTAATACCTTCTCCAGTCTAGATGCCAGTAACTTAGAAAAAATCTTGGAGTCTAAATTCAATAAAGATATAGGTCTATAAGAAGCACAATTAGTAGGGTCTTTATCTTTCTTCAATATTAGAGAAATGGAAGCTGTATAAAAAGATTGTGGCAAATTCCCTAATCTAATGGCCTCCTCAAAAACCTTACCTAACCAAGGGGAAAGAGTAGCGGAAAAAAATTTAAAAAATTCAACTGTATAACCATCTGGACCCGGTGCTTTCCCAGAATTCATTGAGGAAATAGCCCCTTTAATTTCTACATCCGTAATAGGAGTGTCCAATATCAAAAGATCATCAGATGATAACCTTGGAAAATTTAATTTCCCCAGAAAATCAGACATGGTATTATAATCTTGAGGAAATTCAGATTGATACAGGGAAGTATAGAAATCTTGAAATGCCTTATTTATCTCATCATGATTAACTGTCAGATTCCCATTCTGCTGACCAATCTTAGTGATTTGACGTTTAACCAGAGCATTCTTCAATTGACTAGCTAACAGTTTACCAGATTTATCACTATGTATATAAAAATCAGATTTAGTTTTCATTAATTGATTTTCAATCGAGGATGTAAGTAATAAACTATGTTCCATTCAAATGGAACATAGATTCTCACAAATTTCTACAGATATTTTATGTACAGCCTACAAACTGGTGGTATCATCATCTGCTATGGAGGGTTCACTGCACTGGATTGGAAAAAGCTTCAGAAAGTTGCAAATGCAGCCAGTTCCATCAATGGCATGAGCCTACCCAGCATCAAGGACATTTTCAAAAGGTGATGCCTCAAAAAGGTGGCATCCATCATTAAGGATCCCCATCACCAAGGCCATGTCATCTTCTCATTGCTACCATTAAGTAGCAGGTACAGGAGCCTGAAGTCAATGAATCTTCAAAGACACTATTTTGTTTTTTTCTTTTTTGCTCTCTTTTTCCACTGTAACCTTTACCCAACAGGCTGGTATATGTCTAGGGGAAAAGGAGATCCAGCCACTCTCCAACCCACCTCCCGTACACGCAGGTGCTGTGAGAATCGAGTTAATGCCTCGCGCCCGACAACAGTATCAAACCCACAACAAATACCGTTATGAAATACACTTTAAAGAGTTTACTAAAATTAAAAAAATAGTAGGCAATACAATATATATATATATATATATATATATATATATATATACACAAGGAAACAAACAAAAGGCGCCAACTTATCAAAGTTCAGTCTGTTTAGTGCACTCGTTGGAGCTCAATCAACGAACCAATCGACCCATCCGGCCATCGCACCTGGGACCACCCTGGTGGTCTTACGAGCAGTCCAGCACACGTCCACCTTCCTCAGCGCCTTCCTCGGCCTCTCCAAAAAAACCCGCGAAAACCCCTCCCCCAAGTTTCCAGCATCACAAGACACAATGACATTCCCCATTGATTAACAAATGAATACAATTACCATATCAGCCATTCTAAAGTGAAACAACGGCGAGAGAAACACTTATCCGACAAAGAAACATTCCTACTTGTAACAAACCAAAGAGGCCATTTTGAGTAACATACCCAGGACATTGTACATTCTCTCCCCACCAGCAAATGTCATGCCCTCATGGCATTACTAGAGGTCCCCAAAGCTTCTTGCAACACACAAAACCCAACCCAGGTGCAGAAAGCAGTGACATAACTACCCAGAGCAGTAGAAATCACACTCGGTTCTCCCGGTACCACATATGTCAACCGCTCCGGGGGGCGCCTAATCCTCTGAGATCTCCATACCCCTTCTGCCCCACTGGGCTCCCTCGTCACCTGCGAACCCACTGTCTCGGACACCCCAGGTCTACCTGACAGACCCGCACCCCCTTCCTCACAGGGGTCCTCCCTCACCTGAGATCTCCCCGGCTCACGCTCGGGTTCCACCCTCTCTCCCACCAATGTAGGCTGCCTCTCCATCTGACCCTCAAGACCTTCCCTCCTCTCACCCAATTCAGTATGGGAAGGGCCAGGAGCCTCCTCTCCTGGTACTGGAGCACCAGCGAATGGGAACAGGGCCCACTCATCTGAGTCGTCCTCCTCTGAATCGGTAGCCATTCCCGGGTGAGGGACCCGTCCCCGCTCTTCAGCAGCGGGCTCTTCCCGTTCTCCGCGCCCTCGCAGAGTCCTTGTACTGGGCGTAACCTCCCATTCGGGCTCCTTATCCACCTGCACCGCTTGACCCAGTGGCAGCAGGTGATTCCTATGGAGTACCTTGATAGGCCCTTTTCCATCCTCAGGTTTCACCCGGTAAACGGGCAGGTTCGGCATCTGGCTCTCTATCACATAGGGGCTGGCCGCCCATCGATCTGCCAACTTGTGCTTACCAGGGAGTCCCAAATTCCGTAAAAGGACCCGGTCGCCCGGTAATAACTGTACAAACTTCACCTTTCGATCATACCGCATCTTATTCTTCTGATTTTGTTTGGTAGCCGCCGCCTCGGCCAACTCGTACGCCCGCTGTAACTCCCTCTTCATGTCGGACATGTACTTTAGATGGGACTTCCTGGGAAATTCACCCACTCCACCTCCAAAACACACGTCAATGGGCAACCTCGCTTCCCGCCCGAACATCAGAAAATAGGGTGAATACCCTGTAGCCTCATTGCGAGTACAATTGTGACAGTGAACCAATTGTCCAATATGACGACTCCACCTGCTTTTCTGCCCAATCTCCAGCGTCCCGAGCATATCCAACAGGGTCCTGTTGAATCTCTCTGGCTGAGGGTCTCCCTGTGGGTGGTAAGGGGTAGTCCTGGATTTCTCAACCCCAAGCATAGTCAGTAATTCCTGGATAAGGCGGCTCTCAAAGTCCCGCCCCTGATCACTATGGATTCGCCAGGGAAGGCCGTAGTGCACAAAATACTTCTCCCATAACACCTTCGCCACTGTCGTCGCCTTCTGATCCTTGGTGGGAAATGCCTGAGCATAGCGAGTGTAATGATCGGTGATGACTAATACATTCACGGTGTTGCTGGTGTCAGGCTCAATCGACAGGAAATCCATACGTACCAGGTCCAGAGGTCCCGCACTCTGCAAGTGCGACAGTGGAGCCGCCAACGCTGGCAGGGTCTTCCTCTGGATGCAACGACGGCATCCCCTACAGTATTCTTCAACGTCCCCCCTCATCCGGGGCCAGTAGAACCGGTCTTTGAGTAATCCATATGTCTTTTCCACCCCCAAATGTCCAGAATCATCATGTAAGGCCTGGAGTACAGCCTGGCGATACTCCTCCGGCAGGACCAGTTGCCAACAGCGGGGTTGGTCCGGAGGCGTCGTTACCTGGTACAAGATTTTGTTCTTTAACTTCAACTGAGACCACTCCTTCAACAACAGAGGCACGCATGGGTGTTTCGCCTTCTCAGCCAACGCCCCATCCCCCTTCTCGACCGCTCTCCACACTGTGCCAATGCCCGGGTCATTTTGCTGAGCAGTTGCCACTTCCCCCGGACTCAGTTCCGGCAACTGTTTAGTCCCCAGTGCGGTCAGGTCACAGTAAACTAGGGGTATGGCGTCGTCAAAAACCCCCAAATGGTCCACGGCTCATTCCAGCCTCCCTCTTCCCTTGGCCTTCACGGTGATAACAAACTGACACATCGCCTTCACTCCAGGGGCAGGGACACTCTCCCACTCCTCGTCCCTCTCCTCCTCCCCCGGCTCCCGACGAGACAATGCATCCGCATCGACATTCTTGCTTCCGGGGCGGTACCTCAGGCTGAAATCATATACCGACAAGGCCGCCAGCCACCGATGTCCTGTGGCATCCAGCTTCGCCGAAGTCAAAATATAAGTGAGAGGATTGTTATCCGTTCTCACCTCAAACTTGGCTCCGTACAGGTAATCGCCCAGCTTGTCCACCACCGCCCACTTCAGCGCCAGGAACTCCAACTTGTGAGTGGGATAGTTTCTCTCCGATGGTGACAAGCTTCGGCTGACAAAGGCTACTGGTCTCAATGCTTTGCCATGCTCCTGGTACAGAACAGCCCCGAGACCCTCTTGGCTGGCATCCGTGTGCAGCACATATGGCTTCTGGGGATCGGCAAAAGCCAACACCGGGGCCTGGGTCAGGGCCCTTTTCAAAGATCGGAATGCCTCTTCGCATTGATCATCCCATCTCGAGCCAAAAGGTTCCGCCGGGTTCCAGTATCCTCCAGCATCCTGCCTCTGGTCCCCTGTCCTCTTCTTTCCCACCGGGGGATAGCCACACAACAGCTGAATCAACGGGTGACACACTTTGGCGTATCCTTTCACAAATCGCCGGTAATACCCACAGAACCCCAAAAATGAGCGCAGAGCACCCACTTTCTGGGGTCTCGGCCAGGTGGTCACGGCCTCTATCTTTGTTGGATCAGTAGCCACTCCCTCTCGCGAAATGATATGGCCAATGTAGTTAACCGACGACTTGCAGAACTGGCATTTGTCCAGGGAAAGCTTCAACCCTTCTTCATTAAGCCGGCCCAACACCTTCAACAGCCTCTCCTCATGTTCCTCCAAAGTCGATCCAAACACTATCAAATCGTCCAGGTACACCAGCACCTCCAACAGATTCATATCCCCCACAGTTCTCTCCATGAGCCTCTGGAAGGTGGCTGGGGCTCCCGATATGCCTTGGGGCATTCGTTCGAACTGAAAGAACCCCAGTGGGCAGATAAAAGCGGTCTTCTCTTTATTGGCCGCACTCATCGGGATCTGGTAATACCCACTTCTTAAATCCAGCACACTGAACCACTTCGCACCGCTCAGGCAGGCCAACGCATCCTCGACTCTTGGGACAGTATATTGATCAGGGACAGTTCGCCGATTCAACGTCCTGTAGTCAACACACATGCGCACTCGCCCATTCTTCTTCTGTGCCACCACTATTGGGGACGCATAAGGACTTCGAGACTCAGCTATGATTCCTGCCTCCTTCAACTTGCACAAGTGCTGTCGCACGTCCTCAACATCTGCCGGAGCCAGCCGCCGGGATCTCTCTCGGAACGGGGTGTCCTCCGTCACCCGGATGGTGTGGCGAGTGCTTTTGGCGCAGCCAACATCAAACTCGCCCCGAGAAAAAACAGTTTCCATCTTCAGCATCTTCTCCACTAGCCGGTGTTTCCACTCCGGCGACACAGGGAAATCCCCGAAGTTAAAGGCTTCAGCGGTCAGCTCCCTTTGATGCTCCGATCCCTCCCCGTTAGGGGTCCTCACTGGTGCGCTAGACATTACCGTCACCGGGAACAGATGTGCCAGCGGCATTCCCCTCTTAAAGGTGATTTCTCTTGCCGTGGTGTTCCTGACACTTATAGCTATACGCCTTGCATGTACCACCCCTGGTCTCTGCACTTCGGGCCTCACCAGCGCCCCCGCCGGAAATCGGATCTCCCCTTCAAGATCGTCTGGGGTGTCTACTAACAGGGCTTCTCCCGTCGGCACTCCTGGGAATCTGGGGGTCCCCATCACTAGTGCTACCTCCCCTGGTCAGATCACCTTGGGCCTCACCTGCGTACACCACACCGTCCCTCGTTTACACCCCGGGTCCAGCCCTTGGGAGGCAACCCCTTCTGCGAACACTGCTCGAAACACTGGATGCACCGAGAAGGTCTCCAGAAAGTCTTCCCCCCCCTTTCTCCTTACAAGCTCCCAGGAGCCGTCGCACAACTGGGGAGTTAGTCCCCACCAGGAGGGCAGCACCACCGGTTTCCACTGGGTCAGGACACACCAACACCAACGTCTCAATAGCTTCTGACACTCCCACATCGCCCTCTGAGAACTCCAATCTCACCGATAGGTACCCATCGTACGGGTAGTCACCCTCGCTCACACCCCAAATCTGCAGGGCGTCAAATGGTGTTACGGGCAAATGCTTTAGATATTGATTGTAGAAAGACCGGTACAATAAGGTCACCTGCGATCCCGTATCAAGAATGGCTTTTGCGTAAATTCCCTCTATCCGTAGACCCACACTGGCACGGGGTCCTACCAGCCCATCCGGAACAGAGGCGTGGGCACCCGGTGGTCCTCTGGCTGATCTCTGGGAACGTGTTCCTCCAGAGGCTCCAGTCCGTTCCCTCACTGAGCCTCTCCTAAGTTTCCCGACACCTCTCCCTTTTTAGTCATAGGGGGGCTTGTCCTCCGCGGGACTCCTTGTCTCTCACAATCCCACCTAAAGTGACCCTCCTCTCCACAGCTATAGCACACCCTTGGCCGCCCACAGTCCCGCCTTAAATGCCCCTCTTTCCCACAGTTAAAGCACACACTGCCGGCCGCCCCTCCTCTCCCAGGACGGCTCCTGCTCCCAATCCACTGCACTGATCGCCCCTGAGAGTAGGTACCTCCCCTGTCCCTCCCCTCCAAAGGGGGTTCCCTACTCCCCGGGGGATTGTCATTCCTCCACTCAGCCACCACTTCCTGTATCGCTGAGGATCGCTCCCGTAGGCCCGTGGCCCTTTTCCGCCCTAACGCTCTCTCTTCCTCTCGCACCTCTCTAATCAGTTGCCCGAAGGATGGAGGGGGACCTTTCCTATAAGCCTGCCAGATAATCCACGCCACCTTGTCCTCCTCCAGAGAGCCACTGAATAGCTGACTCATCCTCACGCTAGCTACGTCAGTCGCCTTCACTACCCCCCGGCGCCGCAGCCCCGAGAGCATCCCCTCCATCCTAAATATGTACTTGGAGAGCTTTTCCCCTCTCCATTGTTCCAGGCGTTGAAACTCTGCTAAAAGCAGCCAGGGCTCCCCTGACAACCCAAACGCTCCCTCCAAAACTTCTAGGCATTCCTCCACTGAGGCCCCAGGCTTCTCAGCTTTCAACTCCCGGACGGTTTTGGCTGCTAAACCCCTCAAACTTCCCACCAATCGCTGCCTCTTCTCCTCCTCTGAGCCTGGCCACTCCTCTAACATCAAAGACGTATGCTCGATCCAGGTCTCATAGTCCACCTCCCCATCCGGAGTAGGCTTGGCTCCGAAGAACACCCCCAGCTTCAGCCGTGGCCTCTCGGCCACCCCCACCAGGGAATTAAGTGCGGCTGCCAGCTCCGAGGCTTCCACCCTACCTGGGGAGCGGGACTTAGTCACGACTCCCTCCTCCCACCTCCCTTTACTAGTGCCGGGCACCTCTCTGGGGTCCACCTCTAGCTCTAGCTCTTCCCCCGATGTCTCCTCAGCCTCATCCTTGTAGAAGTGGAGCCCCCACGGCCCCTCCTCCCCCGGTACACTGACCGTCGCCGGCAGTTCCACCGTCCTGACTTCAGCACTCGTACAAACCAACACCCAGCTAGACTCTACCTCTTTACCACACCGTCTAGCTACCAATTCTACCTGCCCCATACCCTTCACCGAACTTAAACCCCGCACTATCGTGTCTCCCGAAACTCGAACATCCACTCTGCTCACTACGCATGCGTACTGTACTGGTACACCTTCAAACTGGCACCAACAAACAAACTTATCTCTGTCCATCTCCGCTCTGCTGCCTGCGCGATTCCACAGCCCCTGACAATCCAATCCCGGACGAGCACCCCACAAATGTAACCCTTACCCAACAGGCTGGTATATGTCTAGGGGAAAAGGAGATCCAGCCACTCACCAACCCACCTCCCGTACACGCAGGTGCTGTGAGAATCGAGTTCATGCCTCGCACCCGCCAACAGTATCAAACCCACAACAAATACCGTTATGAAATACACTTTAAAGAGTTTACTAAAATTAAAAAAATAGTAGGCAATACAATATATATATATATATACAAACAAAAGGCGCCAACTTATCAAAGTTCAGTCTGTTTAGTGCACTTGTTGGAGCTCAATCAACGATATATATATATCGACCCATCCGGCCATCGCACCTGGGACCACCCTGGTGGTCTTACGAGCAGTCCAGCACACGTCCACCTTCCTCAGCATCTTCCTCGGCCTCTCCAAAAAAACCCGCGAAAACCCCTCCCCCAAGTTCCCAGCATCACAAGACACAATGACATTCCCCATTGATTAACAAATGAATACAATTACCATATCAGCCATTCTAAAGTGAAACAACGGCGAGAGAAACACTTATCCGACAAAGAAACATTCCTACTTGTAACAAACCAAAGAGGCCATTTTGAGTAACATACCCAGGACATTGTACACCACTAATAATTTAATTTTTAAATATCTATTCCTCATTATAATTTTTATTATATATTGCAATGTACTGCTGCTGCAACAACAAATTTCACGACATATGCCATTTATATTAAACCTGATTCTTATCCAAAGTTCATCTAGATCTAGTTCCCTAATGTGGTCTGTAAGGAGCTGCAGCTGGATGTGCCTCTCCCAGGTGTACTTATCAGGGACAATGCTGGTCTCCCTGATTTCTCACATTCAGCAAGTGGAGCTCACCACCACTCTACAAATATGCTTGAGAATGCTAAAAATAAAAAAAAAGCATTATCAGAGACGCAAACATGAGGAAATCTGTAGATGCTGGTGTTATGTGTGATGAGAAAACCAGATGGAGTTGGGGTCCAGAGTTGACCCCCCTGTGAACTATGCTGCTAACGAGAGAGAGAGAGAGAGAGAGAGAGAGAGAAGAGGAGGGGGGATGAGAGAGAGAGACACACACAAACACATATAATTTGGTATTATGGCTTCTTCACTGATTATTTACCTTTGCTACAAGGCCACCCTTCTTTGCTCGTTAACATTCTTGCTGAGACAGCAAGGAGTGGCCCAGCTTGATGGACATGGTCAGTTGATGGATGGCTGGTACCCTGGCAGAGGGGATAAAAAGCAGGTCTGCTCAAACACAGGCAGACATGCCATGGGACACTGAAAGAGCGTTGTGCACCCACAGGAAGGTGGGAGTTTGGAGAACTGATTCGGGGGTATCGATCAGAGGCTCACAGTGTGTGAAGGCAGACCAGTGGGGGCTTGTGTGTGTGTCCACTCTCGCTGGGTGACAAGCTCATCACTGAAGAACGGTCTGGCCGGGAACAGAGGGGTCACAGTCGGTGACCGCAACAGCACAACAGAACAAAAAGACAATGGAAGGTTTGCCTGCTGCAACTGTTCACCTCTCGCTTGCTCTCTCTCCCTCCAACGGTACCACAGCAACTAACTCGACTTAAACTGAACTGAACTCTGCATCATCTTAAGACTATTCATCTACCCCTAGACTTTGATAGAGCTTGGTTTTGATTTCTATTTCCACACTTCTGTATATATCATTGCTAACCTGTTTTATATGTGTATTTGCATTTTATTGTACTGTATTACTTAGTTTACTAATAAACACCTTTAGTTACAGTACCACCAGACTCCAATGTATCATTCCACTTCTGCTAGTTTGGTAACCTGGTCACGGGGTACGTGACACTGGAAATTCAAGCAATACATACAAAATGCTGGTGGAATGCAGCAAGCCAGGCAGCATCTATAGGAAGAAGTACAGTCGACTTTTCGGGCTGAGACCCTATCAGAGAAGTTGTTTTAAAATTGTAACTAGGGTACATTCAAGTACATCTGCAAACAATTAAGATTGGACTTGTCTCTGATATTTTGATTCTTCAAAAGCGAACATTGTTCAAGATCATAGGCAAAATAGCCAGGAGGTGCTGGCTTCTCGTCTTCAATGGGGAAAAGTAGGAAAATAACTTTTTTAAATGATGTAACCTTGTTTGTGGGATGAAGGGAAAGAATGGCTATTAAATTTAATAACGATGAAACAGCATCCATTTATTTCTGCTTGAAATTACAGCTTACTGTCAAGAATCTGGGAAGGTCTGGCATGAATTATTCCTGGGTATTAAACAGTTTGATTTTAATTAGTAATTGGCAAAACAAACATGCAAAACTTATAAATTTCTGAATACCATTAATCTGAACATTTTTCATACAAATGAAGATTGTGAGAAAAGAGAAAATAAATTAGCATAAGGAACTATGTATTCAATAGTAACTGAATTGTAGAAATGTTTAAAGTAAAAAATGTTGGTAGGAAGATGAATAGCGATGCAGGTTATTCTAAAATAACAGATTCATTGTTCAATGGACAGAGATAAACTCACACAACACTTCCAATAGTATTAACAGGAAGGAGATTCTGTAGTAATTTGTAAAACTGAAAAAAGGATTTGTTAGCATGCTAATAATCAGATAAGACTAAGCAGACTAGGGCCTTTTCTCTAGGAGAAGAG
Organism: Hypanus sabinus; assembly: GCF_030144855.1. Classification (NCBI taxonomy): domain Eukaryota; kingdom Metazoa; phylum Chordata; class Chondrichthyes; order Myliobatiformes; family Dasyatidae; genus Hypanus; species Hypanus sabinus. The sequence continues at coordinate 40,478,376 of NC_082707.1, forward strand.
ATGGCTGAAGGAATTGTAATGTTGCATGGAAATGTTTCCATTATGCTGCATTTATAAATGACAAAGAACAATCCATGTAGAGTAGGAGGCAGCTTGTGCAAAGCATTAAAAATTTGTGGTGTAGATCCAATGTAATGGAAAAAAATCCATCCCCTCAAATTTGCTCAAGGTAACCTGACAATTAAAGAAATTTTGTGTGCATGGGAAGTTATGACATGAATTAATATTAATTTGCTCCACCTCTTTATACTGCCTATTTCCCCTTCGACTTTCCAGTCAGATGAAGAGTCTCAATCCAAAATGTTAACTGTCCACTGCCCTCCATAGCTGGTGCCAGACCCACTGAGTTTCTTCATCTTCTTTATATATTGCTCCAGATTTCCTACATCTGCAATTTCTTGTGACTCCATTAACTAAAATATGCTTACTTTGTGAAGACCTGTACCAGGGAGGATGTTTACATGCCAGTTACTAACCTCACAGATGATGCAGAGCTGTGAACTGATGGTGATTTTGAACTACGATGACTACGTGGTGGTGTTGGAGCAGTTGGTAACGGCAAGCCAGCCTAAATCAAAATATTTGCAATTAGATTTATTCAACTACAATATTTTAGATGCTAAATTAGCAATTTTACTTAACAGATACTACATTGTAAGGTTCAGAATTTATTCACAAATACAAATAAAAGTTTATCATAAATAACAACACACCTAATTATTTGCATAGTAAGAATGATTGTTATTTTAAATTTTGCTCTATCAGTCACAAATTAGCAGATAAAGATATGATTATGAAATTAAGTTTTGTTGTTTAACCAACAATGCATTTCAGATGAGAAATCATTTTATCTACTTTAATTTGATATGTACCAATTTTGCATTGACCAGTAAGTCATGGTTCAGTCTGTAAGTCTAATTATTAAACAAAAGGATTCTAACTGCTTTCTCACAAAATACAACAATTACAATTATTTCTACCCCGTAGGTTTGTTTTACCTGGTTAAAATAAAGTTGAAGATCTGCAGCCAAACTTGGACAATCATCCATTGCTTCTGCTAATAACTTGTTCAATGACCTGTTAAAGTCTCGTAGTTCACGAAGATCAATGTCTTGCTCCTCTGGAGTTTCTCCAACACTTTGTTTAGTGGAACGTATGTCTTTAACCACTTTGGAGCACTGTTTATTTTGAAAATTGATCCAACATTCAGAATTTTTTGAAGATACTAATATCAGAGATGACAATTTGGGTAAGTAGAGAGGAAGAATAGAAATCACACGCGAGGATTCAGTGCTAGAAAGTGTTCTGGAGGTTAACACCCCCAGTATAAATGGGGTTTAATTTAGAGAAATATCAGGGGAAAGAAATTAATATAAATTTAGTATATGATTTTGTATGAGTGAGTTAATGCAGCTATTAGCTTGTGATGCAAGAAAGCACTGAATGAAGTGTATGTTTAAAGATATGTCAGATAATGTCTGTGGATGTTATCAATCCCACACTACCCATTTTTATCAGTATAGATGCTGCCTGATCTGCTCAGTAATTTCTAAGATATCACATTTTGTGACTTGCAGGCGTTCTTTTTTGCATTTGAGATTTAGTAAAGCTATTTGGAAGCTGCTCATGTTTTATATTTTCTGAATTTTTCTACTTGAGTGGTCCCTGACAATAATTAAGATATTTTCAACTGTTTACTGCGTAGTAAATATTGTATTATATAAGAAACTAGGTTAAAAGAAAAAAATAGCAAAAATATGAAAATGGTTAATGCCATAAATCCCATACTCAGCAACATCAGTGACAACAAATAGAATATTTGGGTTGGCATGCTTGATTTGATAGTTGTTGTAGAATACACCTTCTGGTGCTACTTGGAAACGTCTTCAGTGATGAACCCAGGGTTGTAGGATGTTTCGGGTTTTTAATCATCAGACACCCTCGCCTGGGCAACCCAGCCGGGGGTGGTGATCAGTCCCTGACTTGTGTCCAAGTGGCGCACTAATCTACGGATTCCCCTTCTGGATCCACAGCCACTGCGAGGCCTTTTTAGCAGCCCTCAGAATGTTCTTGGTAGCTCTAATACAGTGCAGTCCTTTTACTTCAAGGAGTTTAAGAGTCAAAAGCTTATGAGCTTTATTTGTTAACTGGTTCTGTCTCCAGAAATGCATCCTGACTTGCTGAGTGTTTTCAGTATTTTCAGTTTTATACTTGATGGAATAACCAATTTTGATTTCATCAAGCTAAAACCTTTGTAAATATTAAAAAATTTGGACCAGAAGCTCCTGCCAACTATGCTTCTTGCTACTCAACTCGTGGGCAATTACAAACTGAAGACCTACTAAAGCAATTTCTATACCCAAACTCACCCACTCTTCAAAGTTGACAGACTGCAGGGCAGCATGGTCTTACATGTTGTAATTCATGTACTGTGAAGGTAGTAGGATAAAAACAATATCTACCTGTGTATTATCTACTGTTACAATTCAGACCATATTGGGCATTGGGTAAGAGTCAAGAACTTGTTGAAATTAAGCAGAATAAGGAATTAATATTGATTAAAATGTTCAATTAAAAGTAAATGCAGAATGTAAATTTATGTAAAACACCTCTTCTATTCATCTACCTGTGCAGGCTTTTCAAGTGGGTTTCTCAAGAGCTGAAGAATTGCAGCAGAGTTTGCAAAGTAGCATATGGAGTTTAATGTTGGCATGCTGATGGGAAATGCATTTGAATGCAATCACCCTCAAAGACTGTGGCCAGTAAATTCAGAATTCAAATTGTGAACTTAATCAATGGCATACTATATAAGGAACTTTAAGGAATACTGATTTGTACAATAGTTTACAAATGCAAAAGTGGATTGTAAGAATCGAACTATTCTATAAAAACACTAATATTTATGTGTACATACGTGTTTGGTCACCCTTTCCAGTTTGACTTTCTGATCATCCAGTTCCTTTATGAGATGAACAGTTTTATCTTGTTTTTCTTGAGAAACTATCTGCAGTGTTGATTCTTCCTTCAGCAAGGTATCTAAGGTGTTTGTCATACACTAAGGAAAAAAACAACAAAGTTTTGTTTCATTCTGGAACGTGAATGTATAGGGAACAATAATTTAAAATGCCTTTTCTGATCTTTAGTATATATTTTTATTTGAAAATATCTTTCATTCAAATCATAAACACATAATACAGCATATCAATGTCTTCATTTTCATAGCAATTCATGCTACTTCCATAAATGAAAACATTGCAGATGCAAAAATCTGAAATAAGAAAATAGTCAGGCTGTATCCATGGTAAAGGAAACAACTTAAATGTTTCAAGCGGAAGATTGTAATATCGTAAGTTAATTTCAAATTTCAGGAACAATAGGAGGAAGCTTACCTTTAATAGGGTGGGACTAAGACTATGAAAAAACTTCAGATGAAATCATCTTCAATCGCAGCTCCTCCCAATCACAAGACAATAGGAGCTACTGATGAAGGGAACAATAGGATTTGTTCGGAGCTGCTAAAAAACCTCGCTTTCATTGTGATTGGTTTGGTCACACTCACTCATCAATTTGTGAACTAAAATGAGTCCAAGCAGAAAATGGCATTTTGCCCTTGCGTATGGAGACTTTGACCTGCTGTTTGCAATCATCAGTCTGATACATGAGTGAGTCTTTCCTGGTGGACTTGGCTGAAGGCTTTATGTGACATACAAACGAGTTAGGAGGCTCTACAGCTGTGTCTTACGACAGTTTTGATCTGGAAGCTTTCTACCTCCAATCCATTGAATACCATTGTGGAAGTGATGCCTAATCCAATACTTCTTTCCTTTCTAAACCCCATTTTGAAGGCGCAAACTTCATAGGTGTATGTAAGATTCTGTCAAATGCTTCCTTCTGAACCAAGTTGACCAGGTAAGCGTTCACACTTGTCCTGTATCAGTATCATCAGCAGTAAGGCAAGGCTTTTGGCAGTCATCTTAACCAATACAGCAGAGGTCTGGCCCAGATGAGTCACCAAGCTCAGAAAAAATGTTGACTTGATTGGCAAAAACCTTGGACAGAACCTTGAAATCTGTATTTAACTCTGAGATGGGTTGCTGACTAATTATTTCTTCCCTCTTCTGTTCTCTTGTACAAGAAGGTGTTGATGCCCATCCTTCATGAATTCTAATATACTGGCATTTTCCAACAACTCTGGGCCAAAAGAGTCCCATGGAGCCAAATACAATTCAACTGGCATACGGTTACTTCCAGGAGTTTTGCATGCCTAAAAATGGCTACGCTTGTCAACTCATCTGGGATTAATGGTTGTTCACAAGTCTTCTAAAACCTCTAAATTAGAAAACATAAGCTCTGTGGGATTGTAATGCCAGTGTCTTTTCGAAGATGTAACCTGGCACTGAATGATTTTCAGATTCTTAATATATCAGGCTGTGGGGATGTTACTGGTATATCATCCTCTTCAGGCTTTGAATCATAAATCTTCCCATGAACCTATTTTTGAAGTAGTAGGAGTCATGTCTAAACAATCTTAGAGACTTTTTCAAGGAAGTTACCAGGAAAGTAGATGAAGGCAAGGCAGTAGATGTTGTTTACATGGAATTTAGCAAGGCTTTTGCCAAGGTCCCGCCCGCACAGGAGGTTAGTAAAATAGGTTCAGTCAAATCGCATTCAAGATGTGGTAGTCAATTGGATTTGATGTTGGCGTCGCAAGATAAGTCAGAGAATGATAGTAGACTGGAGGCCTGTGATTAGTGGTTTTTTGCAGGGATCAATGATGTCCGTTGTTTGTCATTTATATCAATGATCTGGATAATAATTTTGTAAACTGGATCAGCAAATTTGTGGATGACACCAAGACTGGGGGTGAAATGGTCAGCAAGGAAGACCATCAAAGTCTGCAGTGTGATCTGGACCAGCAGCGAAAATGGCAGATGGAATTTAATCAGAATAGTGTGAGGCGTGGAACTTTGGGAGGACAAACCAGGGTAGGATTTACATAGTGAGCAGTACAATAAAACAGAGGAATCTAGGAATACAGATCCATAATTCATTCAAAGTTGCATCACTGGTAGATAGGGTCGTAAAGAGAGCTTTTGACACATTAGCATTCATATATCAAAGTATGGAGTACAGGAGTTGGGATGTTTTGTTGAGATTGTATAAGATTTTGGTGAGGCCTAATTTGGTGAATTTTGTGCAGTTTCGTCACCTACCTACTGAAAATATGTCAATAAGATTGAAAGAGAGCAGAGAAAATTTACAAGGATTTTGCCAGGACTTGAGGACATGAGCTTTCAGTACAGGTTAAATACATTAGGTCTTTATTCACTAGAAGAGTGTAGAAAAATGAGGGGAGATTTGGTAGAGGTATACAAAATTATGAGGGGTATACTGTAGATTGGGTAAATGCGAGCATTTTTTTCCACTGAAGTTGGATGAGGTCATGGGTTAAGGATGAAAGGCGAAATGTTTAAAGGGAACATGAGGGGGACTTCTTCACTCAGAAGATTGTGAAAGTCTGGAATGAGCTGCAGGTTTGATTTCAACATTTTAGAGATATTTGGATAGGTACATGGATGGGAAGGGTATAGAAGACTATGGTCCAGCTGCAGGTCAATTGGTCTAGGCAGATTAATAGTTCAGTATGTACTAGATGGGTCAAAAGGCCTGTTTCTGTGCTGCAATATTCTATGACTATGAGATCATGTCTCATCCTATCTAGACTCTGGATCAGAAGATGATGTTGAGGGGATTCTGAGGAAAGGAATGAGACTCATGGGGTCTTTACCTCTGGGTGATACTCCTCAACATCCATCCCTAACTACCAGGAGAAGACCGCACATTCTTTCCTGGAGTTGGGATATTTCTTGATTTCCACTCCATTTCATCCTTAAGAATAAACAATCCCTTGATATTCACCTTGATTTCTTTTCTCTTGTGCCTTGGGGAATCAAATAGTGGCTTCACACTTTTCCAAATTACATTCTCCCTCTTGAATTGAAACTCTAGGATTAGCAATGATATTTAATATTCCTCTGCATCACTTGTGGTCTTTGTTCAAGCAACAAGCAACCAACAAGAATATGCATACAAAACGCTGGAGGAACTCGGCAGGTCAGGCAGCATCTATGGAAGTTTTTAAAAAATGTCTACAATTCAGGCCGAGACCCTTCATCAGGATTAACCAACAGGAGTAATTGTTTTGATGGGTTTAACAGTGTTTCTTTTTGGATATACTCCAGCTGCTATCTTAAGTTCTGGAGGACCACATAATGTTGGGGGAAGAGAGTTTTTTAACTGGTCTCTGGTTTCCTCTATTCTCTTTTTTTAACCTTTCCTTTATTTGAATATAGAAAATAGTTATGAACTTATGCTCTAAGTTTAACTATGCTACCCGTTTTTTTCTCAGAGAATTCTTTATGATGACATTACTGATTAATCTCAACACAATGAAGGTATTTGAAAACGGTAACATTTTCAAAATACAGTTTAATATTGTAAGTTGGTTTTTATTCTTATGTTTAAAGGTCATTGACTTAAATCTAAACTCTAATCATCTTCCTGAAGATGTTATCTAAACCTGCTGAAAATCTTCATAGAACATAGAAACATAGAACACAGAAAACCTACAGCACAATACAGGCCCTCCAGCCCTTAAAGCTGTGCCAAACATGTCTCTACCTTAGAACTACCTAGGCTTACCCATAGCACTCTATTTTTCTAAGCTCCACGTATCCATCCAGGAGTCTCTAAAAAGACCCTATCGTTTCTGACTCCACTGCCGCCCCCAGCAGCCCATTCCACACACTCACCACTCTCTGTGTAAAAAACTTCACAAGATCACAAGACAAAGGAGCAGAAGTTGGCCATTTGGCCCACAGAGTCTGCTCCACCACTCCACCATGAGCTAAACTATTCTCCCATCTAGTTCTAATTTCCGGCTTTTTTCCCATATCCCTTGATACCCTGACTAATTAGACACCTGTCAATCTCCTCCTTAAAAACCCTCAATGATTGGGCCTCCACAGCTGTATGTGGCAATGAATTCCATAAATCCACGACCCTCTGGCTAAAAAAATTTCTCCTCATCTCTGTTTTAAATGGGTACCCTCTAATTCTAAGACTATAACCCCTTGTCCTGGACTCACTCACCAAGGGAAACAGCTTTTCCACATCTACTCTATCCAACCCTTTCAACATTCAAAATGTTTCTATGAGATCCCCTCTCATTCTTCTATACTCTAATGAATACAATCCAAGAGCTGACAAACACTCCTCATATGTTAGTCCCTGCATTCCAGGAATCATCCTCGTGAATCTTCTCTGAACTCTCTCCAACATTAGCACATCCTTTCTAAGATAGGGGGCCCAAAACTGCACACAGTTTTCCAAATGGGGTCTCACCAGTGCCCCATAGAGCCTCACCAACACCTCCTTACTCTTATACACTATTCCTCTTGAAATGAATGCCAACATAGCATTTGCATTCCTTACTGCCGATCCAACCTGGTGGTTAACCTTTAGGGTATACTGCACTAGGACTTCCAAGTCCCTTTGCATTTCCGATTTTTGAATTTTCTCCCCATCTAAATAATAATCTGCCTGATGTTTCTTCTTCCAAAATGTACAACCGTACATTTCTCAACATTATATCTCATCTGCCATTTCTTTGCCCACTCTCCTAAACTGACCTAGTCTCTCTGCAGCCTTTCCGTTTCTTCAACACTTCCTGCTCCTCCACCTATCTTGGTGTCATCCGCAAACTTAGCCACAAAACCATTTAATCCATGATCTAAATAATCGATATACAGTGTAAAAAGAAGAGGCCCCAACACTGACCCCTGTGGAACACCACTAGTAACTGGCAACCAACCAGAAGAGGATCCACTCTTTGCTTTCTGCCTATCAGCCAATGCTCCACCCATTCCAATATCCTTCCTGTGATTCCATGGGCCCTCATCTTATTAAGCAGCCTCTTATGCGGCACCTTATCAAAGGCCTTTTGAAAATCCAAATACACAACATCCACAGCCTCTCCCTTGTCAATCTTATTTGAGATTACCTCAAAAAATTACAATAGGCTGGTGAGGCAGGATCTTCCCTTCATGAAACCATGAAGGGTCTGGCTTGGGCCTATTTTGTCATACACCTCAAGGTAATTCATAACCTCATCCTTGAGGTTCAACTCCAATAATTTTCCAACTACCGATGTCAGACTAATAGGTCTGTAATTTTCTTTTTGCTGCCTCCCCCCTTTCTTAAACAATGGAACTACATTTGCGACCTTCCGGTCCTCCGGAACCGTGGCAGAGTCTACTGATTCCTGGAAGATTATTTCCAATGCCTCCACAATCTCCAAAGCCACCTCCTTCAGAACCCATGGAGGCACTTCATCCGGTCCGGAAGACTTATCTATCCTTAGTCCATTTAGCTTCTCAAGCACTTTCTCTCTAGTAATCTTGACTGTACCTAATTCTATTCCCTGAGACCTCTGGCTATCAGGTATGTTGCTAATGTCTTCCACTGTGAAGACTGATGCAAGATACTCATTTAGTTCCTCTGCCATCTCTTTGTTACCCATTATAATTTCTCCAGCATCATTTTCAATAGGTCCTATATCTACCCGTGTCACTCTTTTACTCTTCATATATTTAAAAAAACTCTTTAGTGTCTTTTTTTATGTTAATTGACAATTTTCTTTCATAATTCATCTTTTCTTTCCTAATGACTTTCTTAGTTTCCTTCTGTAAATTTTTAAAATTCATCCAGTCCTCAGTTTTCCCACTAATTTTTGCTTCCTTGTACGCTGCCTCTTTTGTTTTTATTTTAGCCTTAACTTCTCTCATTAGCCACATTTGTGTCATTTTTCCTTTTATGATTTTCTTTTTTCTTCGAATATATTTTTCCTGCACTTTCCTTATTTCTTGTAGGAATTTCATCCAATTCTGCTCTACTGTCCCTTCATTTAGCTTACTTTTCCAATCAACTTGGGCCAGTTCCTCTCTCATGCTACTGTAATTTCCTTTGTTCCACTGAAATACTGATATATCTGTTACTTGCTTCTCCTTTTCAAATTTGAAACTGAACTCGATCATATTATGATCACGACTTCCAAGAGGTTCCATTACCTCTAGCTCCCTAATCACCTCAGACTCATTACACAGCACCCAATCCAAAACAGCCGATCCCCTGGTGGGCTTATGGACAAGCTGCTCCAGAAAGCCATCCCGTAGGCATTCTACAAACTCCCTCTCCTGAGATCCAGTACCTTTCTGACTTTCCCAATCCACTTTCATATTAAAATCTCCATAATTATCTTGACATTTTCCTTCTGACACGCTTTTTCTATTTCCAGCTGTAACTTGTAGTCCACATCCCGGCTGCTGTTTGGAAGCCTGTATATAACTGCTATTAGTGTCTTTTTACCCTTGCCATTTCTTAACTCGACCCATAGGGATTCTACTTCTTCTGATCCTATGTCCCTTTTTTCTAGTGATTTGATATCATTGCTTACCATCGGCCACGCCACCCCCTTTACCTACCTTCCTGTCTTTCCTGTACATGGTGTATCCTTGAACATTCCCCCTAAATTCAGTGATGGCCACTATGTCATATCTTTTAACCTGCAGCTGTACAACAAGGTCATCCACTTTATTTCTAATGCTGTGGGCATTTAGGTATAGTACAATTAGATCAGTATCTGTTGCTGATTTTGCTATATTTCTATTGCACAGCAAACTATCCTGTCTATTCACCTGCTTGTCTTTCTTGCCATCTTTGCTGCACAGTATCCTTAACTTATTTCTATCTTCCTCTTCCTCGACCCTAACACCCTGGTTTCCTTCCCTGATCCCTTACCACTGACATCTCTGTACCTACTTCCAAGCACCTTAAAACTATACCCTCTTGTGCTAGCCATTTCAGCCCTGGGAAAAGGCCTCTGACTATCCACACAATTATTGCCTCTCATCATCTTATACACCTCTATCAGGTCACCTCTCATTCTCCGCCGTTCCAAGGAGAAAAGGCCGAGTTCATTCAACCTATTCTCATAAGGCATGCTCCCCTATCCAGGGAGCATCCTTGTAAATCTCCTCTGCAGCCTTTCTATGGTTTCCACGTCCTTCCTGTTGTGAGGCGACCAGAACTGAGCACAGTACTCCAAGTGGTCCTACAGGACCAGGGTACTATATAGATGCAACATTACCTCTCAGCTCTTAAACTCAATCCCATGACTGATGAAGGCCAATGCACCATATGCCTTCTTAACCACAGAGTCAACCTGTGTAGCAACTTTGAGTGTCTTATAGACTCGGACCCCAAGATCCCTCTGATCCTCCACACTGCCAAGAGTCTTGCCATTAATGTTATATTCTGCCATCATATTTGACCTACCAAAATGAACCACCTCACACTTAACTGGATTGAACTCCATCTGCCACTTCTCAGCCCAAACTTGCAACCTATCAGTGTCCCGCTGTAACCTCTGACAGCCCTCCACACTATCCACAACACACCCAACCTTTGTATCATCAGTAAATTTACTAACCCATCCCTCCACTTCCTCATGCAGATCATTTATAAAAATCACAAAGAGTAGGGGTCCCAGAACAGTTCCCTGAGGCACACCACTGGTCACCGGCCTCCATGCAGAATATGACTTATGTACAACCATTCTTTGCCTTCTGTGGGCAAGCCTGTTCTGGATCCACAAAGCAATGTCCCCTTGGATCCCATGCCTCCTTACTTTCTCAATAAGCCTTGCATGGGGTACCTTATCAAATACCTTGCTGAAATCCATATACACTACATCTAAGGCTCTAGCTTCATCAATGTGTTTAGTCATATCCTCAAAAAATGCAATTAGGCTCGTAAGGCACAACCTGCCTTTGAAAAGCCATGCTGACTGTTCCTAAACATATCATGCCTCTCCAAATGTTCATAAATCCTGCCTCTCAGGATCTCCTACATCAACTTACCAACCACTGAAGTAAGACTTACTGGTCTATAACTTCGAGTTATCCCTACTCCCTTTCTTGAATAAGGGAACAACATCTGCAACACTCTGGAACCTCTTCAGTCCTCATTGATGATGCAAAGATCATCGCCAGAGACTCAGCAATCTCCTCCCTCGCTTCCCACGGTAGCCTGGGGTACATCCCATCTAGTCCCGGTGACTTATCCAACTTGATACTTTCCAAAAGCTCCAGCACATCCCCTTCCGTAATATCTACATGCTCAAGCTTTTCAGTCTGCTGCAAGTCATCCCTACAATCACCAAAATCCTTTTCCATAGTGAATACTGAAGCAAAGTATTCATTAAGTACCTCTGCCATCTCCTCCAGTTCCATACACACTTTTCCACTGTCACACTTGATTAGTCCTATTCTCTCACGTCTTATCCTCTTGCTTTTCACATACTTGTAGAATGGCTTGGAGTTTTCCTTAATCCTGTCCGCAAGGCCTTCTCATGGCCCCTTCTGGCTCTCCTAATTTCATTCTTAAGCTCCTTCCTGCTAGCCTTATAATCTTCTAGATCTCTATCAATTACCTAGTTTTTTTTAACCTTTCGTAAGCTCTTCTTTTTTGAACCTTTATAAGCTCTTCTATCCTCTTCAATTGTTGCTGAAAAGTTTAGACCAGTATATCTGGAATTGACGGATTGGTTAATAAGATTGCAATGAAGACTAGAGTTGATGATTTTGATATTTTGAATCACTATCTGGAGACATTTCTAATCATTTAGTACTGGATGTCATATGGACTGTTTGATCAATCAGAGAAATCAGAAGGGGTTTTGATGAGCAGAGGCAAATGGGGCAGCATGAAGCAACCTGTTCAGAGAAAATGAGAACAGGCCAGTCAACCCTCTGAAAACATGCCAGATTAGAAGGCAATAAAGAAGCTAGGTGAATGTAATCTCATACTACTTGGCAATAGTAATGAAACAATGAAGGAATATATTTTGGTCAAATGCACCAATAACTTTTTGGTAGTAACCTATGATATAATTTATCATGTTGATAAAAGCCATTTCAGTGTTGTGGCAAGACTGGATACCTAACTGGACATTGTCAAAAATGAGATTCTGCAAATTAAGCACAGATTTGGGATAGTAAATTAAAAAGATGGTAGAAAAGCTAAAAGAACAAATTTCAGGTCAAGGACAGAGAGAGCCTTACAGTGAGTCTTATGTGGTGAGCAATGTTCCCTCTAATTTGTGAAGACCAATGTGCGCCAAAGATCTTGAGCTGTGCAATATTTTGCCTAGTGACAACATGTATGCACTGAATTTTATATATTGAGGTATTCATTTTAACACCGTCAATAAGACGTTTGATCTCCTGAGTTTGATAATTCTCCCTCTCATTCATCTGCACTTTCACAAAACATATTTAGCAAGCCTGTAGTGGATAATGTAGGATTTTCTTGCTGGTCCTTTTGCATACCATCCACACCATCCATATGTAACTTGCTTGCTAAATGACACTTCAAAAAATCTAGTTTCCAAATATCACTCCACTTCTTCAGACTTGCAAATTCTCTGGCAACTGTTGCATCTCGACAATATATGCAGACAACACCAGTTTCTGTAGTGTACATAAATATTTCTTGTAGCTGCATGTTCCTGACCACGTTCCTGAGCTTTGTGTGTAGCAGTTTCTACTGTTTCATTAAGCAATTCTGCTTTAAATGAACTAGCAGTTCTTTTGCGTTTCATGCCCTTTGCTTCTTTGGAATTCAATATAGTGAATCAATAATTTCTTCAATAAAATCAGTATAAGCCAATTCTAAAATTGCAGACACCATTCACATAAGAAACTGGAAAAGGAAATGTGATTGTGCACAATGACTTGATGCTGTAGTGAGATGTAAACTGAGTTCATTTCGACGTGCTTGTTGATAGAATTCTGTGTGGAGAACAAAGCCTCTAAGAATTCTTGGGCTTGTTGTTGCCGGGCTTGGCCTAGGTTAGTGACATTGGTCCAATCAAATTGATGTGCTTCGCTGTCACAATGTATAGATATAAGGGAAAGTTAATCACGACAGCCAGTTGGTGTTCATGTACCCATGTTGATAGCTTCCAACTAGTCTGTCCAATATAATGCTTGTCGTGTCATGTCATCAGTCCAGGGCCAGGGGCCAGTTCACACCTGATTACACGCATCAATGAGGATGACGTTAACCTACATAATGGTTGACTAGGCTACGTCCACACTAGACCGCATAATTTTGAAAACGCCGGTTTCACGTAAAAACGATAGGCATCCACACCAAGCATTTTTGAAAATATCTCTGTCCACATTGAAACGGAGATTTTGGCAAATCTCCTCCTACTGTGCATGTAAAGAAAACAAGTGACATGTTTGGTGTTGAATCTCGCCGTGAAAGAGTTGGTGCATATTTGTTCAGTTACAGACTCGAAAAACTTAAACAACGGACAGCTGTTGGCTCTCACGCAGGAGGACTTAAAACTAAAAAAAAACAAATACTGGAGCATGTGGAGGCAACCGACAGGGAGTTAAAGGACAGTATGACCCAGCTGACGACAAACACTGAAAAACTGACTAACTCTGTTGCATTAATAAAGCCCCTTGTTAAATGTATAAAACATGTCTGCATAAGTATTATCTTGCATTTCCATGCAATGTTACATTAGGCTGTTACACATCTATTGCCAGAGAAGTACTTGCATAAATAGGTAAACCACCTTCATACGAGCAAGGACAGAAACAGAGCAAAGTGAGTATACTTATTTATTCAGTAAGTTATGGGTCAAAGTATTTGGTGAGTGCATTTCTAACTCTTCTGGCTTCAGTCTCATTTCTGTCTGTTCTGAAATTGTTAGGTTGCGTTCAGGAAAACAATGAAATGGTGTGTTTCTGCCAGCATCTGTTCTGGCACGTCATAACAGCGTTTTTAGATTTCTCCGGTTACCCCATCCACACTGCTCTGGCCAATTTGGTGTTTTCAAAATTACAAACCCCGGAGAGTATTTTAGAAAAGCTCCATTTTTAGTGGACGAAAACGCCGTTTTAGTGTGGATGGAGGGTCAAAATGAAGAGAAAATGCTTCGGTTACGGATTTACCCAGTGTAGTGTGGACGTAGCCTAACACAGCCCAGACAACAATTATCACCTAATCAGATTTTAATGAATCAATCGCAAATTCCATAATCGGTAACCAATAGAAATAGCACATATACACACACACAAACACACCAATCACAGGACACAAAAAAGATGAACAATGTAGATTACCAACATTTCATTCAAAGTTGCACTGCTGATGTTGCCTTGCTGGGTAACAAACTGTCTGCAAGCCAGCTCGGCGAGCTACAGGACGGTGCATATGGAATGAGCTGCCAAAGAATAGAGTTAGGACAAATACAACAGAACATAGAACAGTAAAGCCTTTCAGTCTATGATGTTGTAACAACCCATTAACCTACTGCAAGATCAATCTCACCCTTCCCTCCCATATAGCCCTCTATATTTTCATTCCATCCATGTGCCTACTATCTAAGAGAATCTTAAATATCCCTAAAGTATTTGTGTCTACCACCACCCCTGGTATCACATTTCATGCACCTACTACGCACTCTGTAAAAAACCTACCACTGACATCCTACTTGTGCATTTCTTCTGTACTTTCCTCTAAACAACTTAAAGTTGTGCCTGCAATAACGATGTTTAAGAGGCATTTGGATAAGTGCATGGAAAGGTGTGGCTTAGAGGGATACAGACTATATAGAGGAAAATGATTTTTGTGTACATGTTGCACCAAAGGACCCAATTCCATGCACTAATACTCTATGTCTCTATGATACAGCAGCGGATGATTAACTCAACAAATTCAAATTCAAAGTCCTGCCTAAATCATAGATTCTAACACAGCCTGAGCACAACAGTAATTACAGTAATTGTCCCTATTTGTAGCAAAAATGGCTGATGACTAAAATTGACTGTTTATTCGCCTCCATAGATGCTGCCTGACTTGTTGAGTTCCTCCAGCATCTTGTGCTTGTTGTTCAACATTTCCAGCATTTGCAGAATCTCATATTTATGATGACTGAGAAACTTCCATAAACTTACTAAAATATTTTAAGATCAATCAGTTGATCAGATAGACATAGTTAACAATACAAAAGATAATTAGCTGCTGTTTCCAAAGAAAATTTGATAGATTAGGACCTGTTTTCCATCACCGTCATTTAAGACCTGCCTCAACACAAATTCACGAGTAAGTGAATCAGGAAGGAAGCGTGGGGTCTTATGAAAAAATCTGAAAAAACTGAATTTAATCAGTTTTCCAATATTTCAGCAATATTATTGGGAACATGACTATTTTAAATGATTACCTGAATGTCTTCCTGGAGTTCTCGAATCTGCCTGCGTTTGTATCTATATTTTTCATCAATGGCCTGTTTCTGTTCTTCCAACTTTAATTTATCCTCGTACTCTTCACCTGTTGATGTTATTGATTATATTTAAATATTTAAGTTTTGAAAGCATTGAATTAATCTTTTATATCCAGTTTAATATGACCATAGACCACAACTAAATAAGCACATAAAAAAATAACCTCGTTGATTGAAAGCAGACAACTTTCTGGATAAAGGAACTTTCTGATATTAGCTATCAGTTCAGGTTTTGTCTTACATCTTTTAACTCCATTTTTATGTCCTAATTGAAAATTGATGTTACCATCAGGTAGGTGGTACAGAAGCCTGAAGACACACACTCAGCAATTCAGGAACAGCTTCTTCCCCTCTGCCATCCAATTCTTAACCGGACATTGAACCTGTGAACACTGCCTCACTTTTTTAATATATTATTTCTGTTTTTGTATGATTTTTAATCTATTCAATATACATCTACTGTAATCTATTCAATATACATCTACTGTAATTGATTTACCTATTTATTTTTACTTTTTTTCTTCTTTCTTAGGTATTGCATTGAACTGCTGCTAAGTTAACAAATTTTACGGCACATGCTGGTGATGATAAACCTGATTCTGTTTCTTAAGTGTGTGTATCTTCTAATCCTGTGTGATTTAAGGATTGTAAATTAAATTGAAGACATACAATTAATTTTGTCATTGATCATTAATAGCATAATTATTTTAGTAGCATATACAGCAAGGCTATGTTAATACAGGTGGCTTGGGATTTTCTGGAAATAAAACATCCTGCAGATGCTGAAATCTAGAGCAACATACAACTTGCTGAAAGAACTCAGGGTTCAGCAACATTGGTGGGAGAAAGAAATTTTCAATGTTTCAGGTCCAAATCCTGGATCAGCACAGAGTAGAGGGAAGAAGGGGAAAGAAAGGATTCTGAGCTTATCAGTGGACTAAGGCGTGTGTAAGATTGACAAACAGGTAGTGACAGGTAGGGGAGAATAAGTGGGGTGGAGAGAGTTGGGAATCTGTGGCAAGTGAATGATTAATGAAGGCATGCAAAAAGAAAGGAAAAAGACAGTGTAAAACTGGGGTGTCATTGAATTGCAAAGAGAGAGCGGGAGTCAGGGTGCAAGTACTTGAACGGGAGCACAGTGGGAAGTGGGGCCCAAATGTGCACTAGAATCAACACCTAAATCCAGGCCACTGCGACTTGCAGTCGAAAAGCACATTATTTTCAAAAAGATAAACAGATATTCTGATTTGCACTCTAGGCAAAAATGCATCATGAGGAATAAACAAAATAATTCTTGGTTTATTTGGAATAATAGAATATATAAACTTGAATTTGGATTATCAAAGAACTAAATAAACAGATCACAATTATAAAGCAGAAATTATTGTAGATTGAGAAAAATTGGTTATGAACTAGTCTCATTTTTCAAAAGTCCCATGGAGGAAATCTAAAATTTCCCAGAAATTTCTTCCAGCAGTAGATTTGACTTAATTGAATAAGCTATCAACATCCACTGTTTCTCAAGTGGCTTCTAATGACAATTTATGTGTTGTCAGTATTCCATTTTGTATCAATGACTTTATGCAAAGGTGCAGAAGGTGAAGATAGGCTGGCAGAAATCCATGGGAGTGTTGTCAAAAATAAAAAAAAACAATATGCATAGGACTTTTGAAGTGTTGTAGCTGTCACAGTTAAGTAAAAAAATAATCTGGCCTAAAATAGATTTGGAACAGTATTAGATCTTTGGAATACAAGGCAGCACAGACTTTTATTTATTTTCAGGGTCATTAAATGGATAAAAGAGGGTTTTATTTTTGCACTGAAAATTACCAACTGAAAGAATAGATTTACAATAACATGGTACACGTGCTGTTCCACTGAAACTTCTTCGGCTGTCCATTGATTTTTGATGATGACTGAAGCCTGGGCAAGGTTGTATGGAAGACCTGCAGTTGCCCATGCTGCAAGTCTCCCCTCTCTACGCCACCGATGTTGTCCAAGGGAAAGGCATTAGGACCCATACAAGTTGGCACCAGTGTCATCGCGGAGCAATGTGTGGTTAAGTGTCTTTAACATGCTGCCTCAGCTGAGGCTCGAACTAGTGATCTTCAGATCACTAGACTGATGCCTTATCCACTTGGCCATGCACCACTGAAACTTAGGAGGTCTTTTAATAATAAAAGTCAGTATTTAAAAATGAACTGCAAAATTTGTATTAATCCCACCTTCAACAATTTGAACATCTTTTGTTATAAGAAAAGAAGCAATTACAAATATCGTATTTGTCATGGTGGGAAAAGACATACTTGTTTCCGTAACCTTGCTGAAAGATTTTCGGTATGATGTGTTTTGATTGTGGAGGAGCTGCAATGTATTCTCGAGGGCTCTTAATTCTTTTTCACCTTTGGAAATTTTAGCATCAAGCTCATCCCCCTGCCTCTGAAGCTCCTCTTTCTCTTGAGCTGCCTAAATACAAAGAGTTTTTTTAAAAAAAGAGAACAATTGTTTTTAGATTGTTACATAATGTTTTAGAAATTATCTTAATATTACCATGTGTGCAGGAAGAAGCCAATTTGCAAAAAGAAAAATCCCCACACAGCAACTTAGAATAACCATTTAATTCCTTATTTATTGTGGAAACTATGGCACTGGTGAGAACATTAGAAAAATGTTTTTTTTAAATTAGAAGCTATTCCTACTTGGGTTTACTTTTTCATTTAAAGGATGAAATTTGTGGTACAGAAGAACTCTCAAAACTGCATTCAAACATCAAACTAGTTAACATGCTTGACTTCAAGAATTAGAAATTCTCTGAATAGCCACAAGTATCTATTGTAAAAAATCAAAAATTAATTTTCTCATTTGCAGGACAGCCAATGAATGTTCTGCTTCTAGAATCTGCCAGTTTGGACTTTTAAATGTGCGTTACAGCTAATTAGTAATAGCAGCTTGGCAGCCAAGAGAGGCATTTAGCAGAGGAGACCAAACAGTCAATTAATTAACCACATACCAATTCTGACATCTCTCATTTAACACAGCCCTCATTCAGTACCAAAACAAGTAAACATTATTTGATGATACAACATATTGCAGATGCTAGAAATTTGGAGCATCTGGAGGAGATATTGGAGCAACAAATAAAACACTGGAGGTACTCAACAGGCCAGGCAGCAATTGATGTTCAATGTTTTGGGTCAATACCTTTCTTCAGGACCAGAGGGAAAAAAGCGAGTTGGCCAGCATTAAAAGTTTGGAGTTGAAGTGTAACATAGGGGCAAAATTGAAAAGGGTGATAAATATAGGACTACAGGTGTTATATTTGAATGCATGCAGTATACAAAATAAATTAGATGATCTTGTAGCGCAGTTAGAGGTTGGCAGGTATAACCTTGTGGACATCACTGAGTCATAGCTGAAAGAAGTTCATAGTTGGGAGCTTAAGGATACACCTTGTATCGAAAGAACAAGCAGGTAAACAGAGAAGATGGGATTGGTCTGTTGGTAAAAAAAAATGAAATCAAATCCTTAGAAAGAGGTGACATAGAATGGGGAGATGTAAAATCCTTATGGGTAGAGTTATGAAAATAAGAGTGAAAAGACCCTCATGGGAGTTATAAGGAAAAATTGAATAAGTTAGGTCTGTATTCTTTACAATGTAGAAGACTGAGAGATTTCATATAGATATACAAAATTATGAGGGGCATAGATGGAGTAAATAAGTACAAAACACAAAAATACAACTGCAGATGCTGTGGATCAAAGAATACGTACACAATGCTGGAAGAACTCAGCAGGTCAGGCAGCATCCGTGAGAAAAGAGTAGCCAATGTTTTGGGCTTTTTCCACTGAGGTTGGGTGGGGCAACAACCAAAGGTAACGAGCTGGGGGGAAAGGTGAGAAGTTTAAGGGGAATATGAGGGGGAAACTTCTTCACTCAGATGGCTGTGAGAGTGTAGACTGAGCTGCCACACAAGTGATGCATGCGAGCTCAGTTTCAACATTTGAGAGAAGTTTGGATAAGTACCTGGATAGTAGGAACAGGGTTCTAGACTCTCCCACCATAGGAAACATCCTCTCTACATACACTTTATCAAAGCCTCTCACCATTCTATATGTTTCAAATAGGTCACCCCTCACCCTTCTAATTTCTAGCGAATAAAAGCCCAGAGTCAATAAACACTCTTCAGATGACAAACCGTTCAATCCTGGAATCATTTTCATGAACCTCCTTTGAACCCTCTCCAGTGTCAGCACATCCTTTCTAAGATAAGGAGTTCAGAACTGCTCACAATACTCCAAGTAAGGCCTCACCAATGCTTCACAGTCTTAACATTGCATCCTTGCTTTTATATTCTAGTCCCCTTGAAATGAATAGTAACATCACATTTGTTTTCCTTACCACAGACTCAACCTGCAAAGTAACCTTTAGGGAATCCTGCACAAGGATTCCAAGTCCCTTTGCACCTCAGAGTTTTGAGTTTTGAATTTTCTCTCCACTTAGGAAATAGTCTACTCTTTTATTTCTCCTAACAAAGAGCATGACTATGCACTTTCTGACACTGTATACCATCTGTCACTTCTTTGCCCATTCTCCTAATCTGTCTAAATCCTTCTGCAGCCTCTCTACTTCCTCAAACTACCTGCTCCTCCACGTATTTTTGTGTCATCTGCAAACTTTGCAACAAAGCAATCAATTCAGTCATCCAGTCACTGACATATCATGTAAAAAGAACTGGTGCCAACACAGAATACCACTAGTCACTGGCAGCCAACCAGAAAAAGCTCCCTTTATTCCCACTCTTTGCTTTCTGCCAACTAGCCACTGCTTTATCTATGCTAGTATCTTTAGTATAATACCATGGGCTCTTAAGCAACCTCATGTGTGGAAGCTTGTCAAAGGTCTTCTGAAAACAAATGCACATCAACCGATTCTCCTTTGCCTACCCTGCTTGTATTTTCTTCAAAGAATTCCAATAGATTTGTCAAGCAAGATTTTCCCTGCAGGAAATCATGCTGAATATGGCCTATTTTATCATGTGCTTCCAAGAACCCCAAATCCATATCCTTTGCAATTGACTTCACATCTTCCCAACCACTGAGGTCAGACTAACTGACCTACAATTACCTATCTCCTGCTTCTCTCCCTCTTGAAGAGTGGAGTGACAATTTCAATTTAACAGTCTTCTGTGACTATTCCTCAATCTAGTGATTCTTGAAAAATCATTACTAATACCTCCAAAATCTCTTCAGCCATCTCCTTCAGAACACTGGAGTGTACACCATCTGTTCCAGGTGACTCATCTACCTTAAGACCTTTCAATTTCCCAAAAACCTTCTCCATAGTAATGGCAACTTCACACACTTCTCACCCCTGATACTCTGGAACTTCCATCATACTGCTAGTGTCTTCCACAGTGAAGATCGATTCAAAACACTTAGTAAGTTCCTTCACCATTTCCATGTCCTCCATAACTACCTCTCCAGCATCATTTTGCAGCAGTCTGATATCCACTCCCTCCTCTCTTTTACACTTCATATATCTGAAGAAAATTCTGGTATCCTCTTGAACATCATTGGCTAGCTTAATTTCATATTCCATCTTGTCCTTTCTTAATGACTTTTTAGTAGCCTTCTGTTGGTTTTTAAAAGGTCCCCAATCCTTTAGCTTTTCAGTAATTTTTACTCTATCATATACCCTCTCTTTGGCTTTTATTGTGGCTTTGACTTCTCTTGTTAGCCACAGTTGTATCATCTTGTCTTCTGAATACTTCCTCCCCTTTGGGATGTATATATACTGTGCCTTCCAAACTGTGTCCAGAAATTCCAGCCATTGCTGCTCTGCTGTCATCTCTGTCAGTATTCTTTTCCAATCAATTCTGGCCAACTCCTCTTTCATGCTTCTGTAATTCCCTTTAATCCACTGTAATACTGATACATCTGACTTTAACTTCTCCTCCTCAAATTACTGCGTGAATTCAATCATAATTTGTTCACTTACCCCTGGTGGTTCTTTTACCTTAAGCTCTCTTATCAATTCCAGTTCTTTGCACAACACCAATCCAGAATAGCTGATCCCTTCGTGGACTCAAACTCAAGCTGCTCTTAAAAACCATCTTGCAGGCATTCTAGAAATTCTTCATCTCGGGATCTAGGGCCAACCTTATTTTCCCCATCTACCTGCATTTTGAAATTTCCAATTACCTTTTTGGCATATATTTTTACCTGCCTGACAAGTTGAGTTTCTTCAGCCTTTTGTTACTGCATATTACTCTTCTGAATAAACTTATTGTTGAATTTGAGAAGTAGGCTTGCGCTTAAATATTTCTGACACTTTTCTAAATTTGGGGAATAAAAATATTAGAGGTACTCTCTGGCTAACAAAATTATTACCATTGACCTGAAAGATTAATAATTTGAATCTGAGAAACTGAGTGAAATCATTAGAAAGTGTTTTTGATAAGTGCAGTAAATTTGAGAGTAATTAATTTCTAGCACTTTCAGTAACTACTACTTCCATTTTATTTTAGTGTTTATATTTCAAAAATATTTTGTTAGCTGTAAAGCACTTTGAGATATTCTGAAAGAAAAGGGAAGCACAATATAAACAAGAAAAAATCTGCAGATGCTGGAAATCCAAGCAACAGACACAAAATGCTGGAGGAACTCAGCAGGTCAGGCAGCATCTATGGAATAGAGTACAGTCAACGTTTTGGACCAAGAACCTTCAGCAGGACTGGAGAAAAGAGATGAGGAGTCAGAGCTGGAAGTTGTTGGGGGGGGGGGGGGAGAGAAAGAAACTGGGAGGGGGAGGGGTGAAGTAAAGAGCTGGGAAGTTGATTGGTGAAAGAGATACAAGGTTGGAGAAGGGGAAATCTAATAGGAGAGGACAGAAGGCCATGGAAGAAAGAAAATGGGGGAGAAGCACCAGAGGGAGGCGATTGGCAGGCATGGATATAAGGTGAGGCGGGAAAGGGATGGGGAATAGAGAAGGAGGGGGATAAAAGCGGGATTTTCCAGTGGCCACCCATTTTAATTCCACTTCCTATTTCAATATGTCAATCCACAGCCTCCTCTACTGTTGCGATGAGACCACCCTCAAGTTGGAGGAGCAACACCTTGTATTCTGACTAGGTTGCCTCCAACCTGATGGAATGAACATTGATTTCTCAAACTTCTGGTAATGAACCCCTCCTCTTGAATATTCCCCATTCACTTTTCCCTCTCATAAGACATAGGAGCAGAATTCGGCCATTCAGTCTATCGAGTCTGCTTCACCGTTCCATCATGGCTTATCCTGGATCCCACTCAACCCCTTACACCTGCCTTCTCTCCAAATCCTTTGATGCCCTGACCGATCAGGAAATAATCAACTTCTGCCTTAAGTAGGCTCCACCTCAGTCTGTGGCAGAGCTTTCCACAGATTTGCTACTCTCTGGCTAACAAAATTATTCCTTACCTCTGTTATAAAAGGTTGCCCCTCAGTTTTGAGGCTGTGCCCTCCAGTTCCCCACCATAAGAAACACCCTCTCCACATCAACCCTATCTGGTCCCTTCAACATTCAGTAGGTTTCAATGAGATTTCCACCCCCCCCGCCCCCAAGATTCTTCTAATCTAATCTACACTCTAATGAGTACAGGCTCAAAGTGGCCGAAAACTTCTCCGTTCCCGGAATCATTGTCATGAACCTCCTCTAGACTTATCCCAATGAAAACACATCCTTTCTGAGATACAGGGCCCAAAACTGTTGATAATACTCCAAATGCAGCCTGACTACTGCCTTATAAAGGTTCAGCATTATCTCCTTGCTTTTATATTCTATTCCCTTTGAAGTAAATGCCAACATTGCATTTGCCTTCTTTACCACAGACTCAACTTGTAAATTAACCTTCTTGGAGTCTTGCATGAGGACTCCTAAGTCCCTCTGCACCCCTGATGTTTGAACATTCTCCTCATTTAGATAATAATCTGCACTACAATTCCTTTTACCAAAATGCGTTATCATACACTTCCCAACACCGTATTTCATCTGCCACTTTTTTTGCCCAGTCTTCCAACTTGTCTAAGTTCTGCTGCATTCACATTGCTTCCTCAGCACTACCTATCTCTCCACCTGTCTTCACATAATCTGCAAACTTTGCCACAAAACCATCAATTCCATTAGCTAAACATTAACAAACAATTTGAAAAGCAGCAGTCCCAAAACTGATCCGAGGAACACCACTGGTCACTGGCAGCCAACCAGAAAAGACCCCTTTTATTCCCACTCGCTGCCTCCTGCCTTTCAGCCATTTCATTTCCATGCCATAGGATTTTATCTTGTTAAGCAGCCTCATGTGTGGCAAAAAGATTCAACATTCTCTGACCCTATGTCACCTCTTTCAAAAGATGTAATTCTATCTCTTACCACCACCGAATATGCCTTGCTGCCTGACCTTTCAATACAAAGTTTATCCTTTGATGTTAAGCTCTCAATAGTGGCCTTCTTTCAGCCACAACTCAGTGATGCCCACAATATCATACCAACCAATCTCTAATTGCGCCATGAGTTCATCTGCGTAGGTGCATTTAAATATAGCACCTTCAGTCCTGCATTCTTCGCCCTTTTGAATTTTCCCATTGTGGTACAATTTAACTCTTTGGTCCATCTGCATTTGTACCCAATCATTGGCTTATCTTTCCTTACATTCATGTTACACCTATCATCTACTTGTAAACCTGCTGGATAAAGGCAATGGAATATAACCAAAATATTCCTTAGTTACTTGTGACATAGAATCATAGAGCACTACAGCGCAGAAACAGCCCCTATGGCTTCATCAAGTCCATGCCAGTCTGATCTTCTGCCAAGTCCTAACTACTTGGACCCAGACCATTGCCCTCCATATAGCTCTCATCCATGTACCTACCCAAACTTCTCTTAAATATTATGATTGAACCCATGCCTACCACTTCCTCTGGCAGCTTGTTCCATACTCGCACCCTGAGTGAAGAAGTTCTCTCTTGGATTCCCCTGAAATACTTTACCTTTCACCCGAAAGCTATGACCTTTAGTCCGAAGCTCACACAACCAATGGGGAAAAGCCTGCATGCACTCACCTTATCTGCACACATCACAATTTTGAATATCTCTAACAAGATCTTCCCTCATTTCCCTATGTTTAAGAGAATAAAGTCCTAACCTATTTACTCTTTTCCTATAGTTCAGGTCCTCAAGAAACAGCAATATTCTTGTAAAGCTTGAGAGCTTGGTGACAGTGCTGATGCTTACTATTTTTTTGCCTGTGGGGGGGAGGGGAGATTGCTGCTCGCTGCTGCTTAAATGCCTGGGGTGGTTACTTTCGGGATCTTATGTTTATCTGTCATTCATACTTTGGGGCACTTCTCTGTTTTCATGGATGTTTGTGAAGAAAAAAGCATTTGAGGATGTATATTGTATACATTTCTCTGACATTAAATTGGACCTTTGAACCTTTGAATTTTCTCTATACTCTTTCAAGCTTATTTATATCTTTCCTGTAAGTAGATCACTTGAACTGTACATAATATGCCAAATTTGGCCTCACCCATGTCTTCAAATCCCAACTACTGTACTCAATACTTTGCTTTATGCTTTATGTACCAAAAACTCTCTCCGTGACCCTATCTACCTGTGGTGCCACTTCCAAGGAATTATGGATTTGTAGTACCAGATCCCTGTGTTCCACAGCACTCCTCAGTGCTCTATCATTCACTGTTTAAACCCTAACCTGGTTTGCCCTCCCGAAGTCCAACACCTGACATTAAATTCCATCTGCCATCTTCAGTCCATTTTTCCAGGGGTCCAGATCCTGCTGCAAGCTTTGATAGCCTTCCACCATGACTAAACCTTTCAGTTTGTAATATTTGATTCATTCAAAAATCCTTAGCTTCATTATAATTTAGAAGCTAGGTATACTAAAGCTTCATGGATGCTATAAAATGTGTCAATGTATAGATCACAGTAATTCCAGTCACAGTTTGGCTTTCAATAAAGGTTGTTAGTCATGTGTAAACATGAAAATAATGGTATGGGCCTTTTCAATAGATCTCATGGTAATTGGTTTGATGG
Organism: Hypanus sabinus; assembly: GCF_030144855.1. Classification (NCBI taxonomy): domain Eukaryota; kingdom Metazoa; phylum Chordata; class Chondrichthyes; order Myliobatiformes; family Dasyatidae; genus Hypanus; species Hypanus sabinus. The sequence goes on from NC_082707.1 coordinate 40,503,885, forward strand.
CAATGTTCTCTTTAACTGATCAAATGCCTAATAGCATAATCAATTTTTCTATAAGTTGCATTAAGTTTGATGCCCAATCAGTGCAGATAGGTCACCAGCAAGGACTGATAAGAAGGATATTCCTGTTGTGTTTAGTATCTCTCTGATAGGGAAGGTAAAATTGGTATTAATGCAGAGAACTGACTTAGCACCTTCAGGATTTTATTATAGTGTCTAGCAATGAATTGATATCAGAACAAGACAACAAAAGGACAAGATGTATTAGCATGATAAAAACTGTATTATCAGAGAGAACAAAATGCTGTTGCAGTTATGTTATAACAAGTAAAATTAATCAACTAAGTTTGAAATAATTTATTTTATGTCTGCAAATATCCATTGGAATAGTTAAATTGTCATAAAACAATCAGATGTCAAAGAAAATGTTTTCTTTATGGCATCAAATAAAGAGATCAGCATCTTCCATTTCTTCTTCATAGCTGTAAACAATTTTTTTACCTTAATTACATAATAAGCCTGAGATCGTTCCTCTTCACCCTCAGGAGGCTCCATTGTAAATATCAGAATTTCATACCTCTTCTTCATTTTGTCAATTTTTGAAAACCTTTCATGTAATTCGGCACTGATTTGAGAGAGAGCATAGAAAATGATTTAGCATAATGCAGGGTAAAGAAAGTTATTTGAAGCTGTCAGCAAATTTACAGTAAATTTTCCCATTTAGAATTTTCCTGGATTTTCTGGCAACCTATCTCCTGTGCCGGTAGACAATGAATTAAGCTGATTGTGAAGGAAAAAAATATTTCACATTCAAATGTATTATTATTATTATTATTATACAAATGGTTGTTGATTTAAAGAAAACAAACTGGCATAACCTCCGGATAGAGAAATGGTAATTGTTTCCGATCTGCAACCCCAGTTAGAATTAGAAAGCTTCAAGCCACATTAGTGCACTAATCCCATTTGTCCACATTAGGTCTATATCCTTCTAAGCCTTGTACTTTTAGTTTAAGTGTCTCTTTTGGCTGTGAAATCCAGATATCAACCATTCTGTGTAAAGAATAGTTGATATCTGGAATCTCCTTTAAAATATCTTTCTCTCATTTTAAATCTATAACCTCATGCTTCTGATCATCATGCACTCATAGAACATAGTACATAGAAATCTGCAGCATGCTACAGGCCCTTCGGCCCACAATGCTGTGCCGACCATGTAACCTACTCCAGAGACTGCCCAGAATTTCCCTAGCACATAGCTCTCTATTTTCCTAAGTTCCATGTACCTATCTAAGAGGCTCTTAAAAGTCCTTATTGTATCGGTTTCCACCACTATCGCCGGCAGTTGCATTCCATCCACCCATCATTCTCTGTGTGAAAAAGTTACATCCTCTCGGTACCTATTTCTAAGCACCTTAAAACTATGCCCCCTCGTGTTAGCCATTACAGCCCTGGGAAAAAGCCTCTGGCTATCCACACGATCAATGCCCCTCATCAACTTAAACATTTCAACATCCCTATAAGGTCACCTCTCATCCTCCGTCGCTCCAAGTAGAAAAGGCCAAATACATTTAACCTATTTGAATCGGGAGCAAGTTACAGCTTGTGATTCAGCTGGGAGCTCAGAGAATTCGACCGTGTAGGTAGGATTTAAGCCTACCTGGTCAATACCTGTGGAGGAGGGGGAACTGTGCAGGCGCGAGTGACGTCAGCGTCGAGCGCGCACTTTAAAAGGCAGGACTTCTTTTCACAGCGGGCAGCGGAGTCCGTGGAAGCAGAGTCCTGGGCTTTGGCTAAGTGGGCTTCGGCGTAAGGGGACTTCGGTAAGCCTGTGTGATTGCTTGCTGAGAGGAAGAAGGTAAGGTCGCTAGGTGCTTTTTAGACTTATTCTATTAATCCAGTTCAGGTATGGGGGAGAACGTCAGAGCAGTGGTGTGCTCCATATGCAGCATGTGGGAAGTCAGGGTCAACACAGTTGTCCCTGATGACTACACCTGCAAAAGGTGCATCCAGCTGCAGCTCCTATCAGCCCGAGTTAGGGAGTTGGAGCGGGAGCTGGATGAACTACGGATCATTCGGGAGGCAGAGGCAGAGATAGATAGGAGTTATCAGGAGGTAGTCACACCAAAAAACCAAGAAGTAGGCAGATGGGTGACGGTCCAGAGAGGCAGGGGGAGCAGGCAGAGAGAGCAGAGCACCCCTGCGGCCATTCCCATTAACAATAAGTATACCGTACTGGATACTGTTGATGGGGATGACCTACCAGGAATGAGTTGTAGTGGTCCTGCCTCTGGCACAGAGGTTGAACCCTCAACTAGAAAGGGGAGGAGGGAAGAGAAGAGAGCGATAGTTTTAGGGGATTCTATAGTCAGGGGGGCAGATAGGAGATTTTGTGGGGCAGATCGTGAGTCTCGGATGGTATGTTGCCTCCCTGGTGCCAGGGTCCGGGACATCTCAGATCGGGTGCAGGCTATTCTTGAGAACGAGGGCATGAACCCAGATGTAGTGGTCCATGTAGGGACCAACGATGTAGGTAAGGTGAGTGAGGGGGTCCTGCTTAGAGAGTTCAGGGAGTTAGGAGTGAAGCTGAAAGGTAGGACCTCCAGGGTGACAATCTCGGGATTGCTACCTGTACCACGTGTGAGTGAGGCGAAGAATAGAATGATTATGCACATTAATACGAGGCTGAGAGCATGGTGCAGGAAGGAAGGGTTCAGGTTTTTGGATAATTGGTCTTTGTTCCAGGGACATTGGGATCTGTTTCAAAGGGACGGTCTACATCTGAACCGGAAGGGTACTAACATTCTTGCAGGAATGTTTGCCAGTGCTGCTTGGGAGGGGGGGCGTTTAAACTAGATGTGCAGGGGGCAGGGATCCAGATCCAGAGGGTTGGTCAGAAGGAGCATGGGGTTAAATGTGTAGAAGGTTTGGGTGATCTTGAGAAGGTCATCAAAATTCAAGGTACAATTAGCCCGATGGAAGTTCAAGGAGCTGGGTTAGGTACAATAGACAGTGTTTTAAGCAAAGAGAGGAGGAATGGGCTAAGAATTCTATACTTGAATGCGTGTAGTGTCAGAAATAAGACAGATGAGCTTGAAGCTCAGATGAAAATGGGGAACTATGATATTGTTGGGATAACGGAGACATGGCTACAAGGGGATCAGGCCTGGGAATTGAGTGTACCAGGGCATACGTGCTATCGTAGAGACAGAAATATGGGAAGAGGGGGTGGGGTGGCCCTGTTGGTGAGGAATGAGATTCAGTCCTTAGCAAGAGGTGACTTGGGAACAGGGGAAGTAGAGTCTGTGTGGATTGAGCTGAGGAACAGTAAGGGTAAAAAGACCCTAATGGGTGTTGTGTACAGGCCCCCAAACAGTAGCATGGATATTGGGTACAAGTTGATTAGGGAGTTAACATTGGCATGTGCTAAAGGTAATACAGTCATTATGGGAGATTTCAACATGCAGGTGAACTGGGAGAATCAGGTAGGTGCTAGACCCCAGGATAGGGAGTTTGTGGAGTGTCTAAGGGATGTATTTTTGGAACAGCTTGTGCTTGAGCCAACCAGGAACGAGGCTATTTTGGACTTGGTGATGTGTAATGAACAGAAATTGATAAGTGATCTTGAAGTAAAGGAGCCATTAGGAAGTAGTGATCATAACACGATAAGTTTTTATCTACAATTTGAGAGGGATAAGGGCAGATCAGAGGTGTCAGTGTTGCAATTAAATAAAGGAGACTACGGAGCCATGAGGGAAGAGCTGGCCAAAGTTAAATGGGCGGATGCCCTGGCAGGAAAGACAGTGGATCAGCAGTGGCAGATATTCTGGGGGATAATACAAAAGATGCAAAAGCAGTTCATTCCAATGAGAAGGAAGGATTCAAAGAGGGGGAAGGGGCCACAGTGGTTGACAAAGGAAGTCAGAGATTGTGTAGCATTAAAGAAAAAGAAGTATGACAGGGCTAAGATGAGTGGGAATACAGATGACTGGGAAAGTTTTAAGGATCAGCAGATCTTAACTAAAAAAGCAATACGGAGAGAAAAAATCAGGTATGAGCTCAGTCTAGCCAGGAATATAAAAGAGGATAGCAAAAGCTTTTTTAGCTATGTGAAGAGAAAGAAGATAGTTAAGAACAATGTTGGCCCCTTGAAGAATGAATTGGGAGAAATTGTTATGGGAAACAGGGAAATGGCAACAGAATTTAATGCGTACTTTAGATCTGTCTTCACCAGGGAGGACACAAGCAATCTCCCAGATGTATGGATGGGCCAGGGTCATAAGATATCAGAGGAATTGAGACAGATTGACATTAGGAAAGAAACTGTGATGAGTAGACTGATAGGACTGAAGACTAATAAATCCCCAGGTCCAGATGGTCTGCATCCGAGGGTTCTAAAAGAGGTGGCTCAGGAAATTGCGGATGCATTGGTAATCATTTTCCAATGTTCCTTAGATTCAGGATCAGTTCCTGAAGATTGGAGAGTGGCTAATGTTATCCCACTTTTCAAGAGGGGAGGGAAGGAGAAAACGGAGAACTATCGCCCTGTTAGCCTAACGTCAGTCGTGGGGAAGATGCTTGAGTCCATTATTAAGGACGAAATAGTGGCACATCTTGATGGCAGTAATAGGATTAGGCCGAGCCAGCATGGATTTACCAAGGGCAAATCATGCTTGACTAATCTGTTGGGAGTTTTTTGAGGGTGTAACAAGGATGTTAGACGAGGGTAAGCCAGTGGATGTTGTGTACCTAGATTTTCAGAAGGCATTTGATAAGGTGCCACATAGGAGATTGGTGAGTAAAATCAGAGCTCATGGCATTGGGGGCAGGGTTTCAACATGGATAGAAAACTGGTTGGCAGATAGAAAGCAAAGGGTAGCAGTGAATGGGTGTTTCTCGGACTGGCTGGAGGTGACTAATGGGGTACCACAGGGCTCTGTATTGGGACCACAGCTCTTTACGATTTATGTCAACGATTTAGATGAGGGCATTGAAAACTATATCAGCAAGTTTGCTGACGATACTAAACTGGGTGGCAGTGTGACATGCGAAGAGGACGTTAGGAGAATACAGGGAGACTTGGATAGGCTGGGTGAGTGGGCAGATACTCGGCAGATGTCATTCAATGTGAATAAATGTGAAGTTATCCCTTTGGAAGCAGGAACAAGAGGGCAGAGTATTGTCTGAATGGTGTAGAAGTTAGGTAAGGGAGAAATGCAAAGAAACCTAGGAGTCCTAGTTCATCAGTCAATGAAGGTGAATGAGCAAGTGCAACAGGCAGTGAAGAGGGCAAATGGAATGTTGGCCTTTATTACAAGGGGAATTGAGTACAAGAGCAAGGATGTCCTTTTGCATTTGTACAGGGCCCTGGTGAGACCACACCTGGAATATTGTGTACAGTTTTGGTCTCCAGGTTTAAGGAAGGACATTCTGGCAATTGAGGAAGTGCAGCGTAGATTCACTAGGTTGATTCCTGGGATGGCAGGGCTGTTTTACGCAGAGAGATTGGAGAGATTGGGCTTGTACACGCTGGAATTGAGGAGATTGAGAGGGGATCTGATTGAAACGTTTAAGATAATTAGATAGGATTGAGGCAGGAAATATGTTCCAGATGTTGGGAGAGTCCAGTACCAGAGGGCATGGATTGAGAATAAGAGGTCAGTTATTTAAAACAGAGTTGAGGAAGAGCTTCTTCTCCCAGAGAGTTGTGGAGGTGTGGAATGCACTGCCTCGGAAGACGGTGGAGGCCAATTCTCTGGATGCTTTCAAGAAGGAGCTAGATAGATATCTGATGGATAGGGGAATCAAGGGATATGGGGACAAGGCAGGGACTGGGTATTGATAGTGAATGATCAGCCATGATCTCAGAATGGCGGTGCAGACTCGAGGGGCCGAATGGTCTACTTCTGCACCTATTGTCTATTGTCTATTCTCCTAAGGTTCACCCTTATAAATCTCTTCTGCACTCTCTCGATAGTATCCACATCCTTCCTGTAGTGAGGTGAGCAGAACTGAACATAGTACTCCAAGTGGGATCTGAACAAGGTCTTATATAGCTGTAACATTACCTCACGGCCCTTGAACTCAATCTCAAGGTTGATGAATGCCAACACACCACACGCCTTCTTAACAACACTTTCAACCTGTGCAACAGTTTTGAGTGTCCTATTAACACAGACCCCAATATCCCTCAGATCTTCCACACTGCCAAAAATCTTACCATTTATATTATATTCTGTCTTCAAATTGGACCTACCAAAATGAACCACTTCACACTTACCTGGGTTGAAGTCCATCTGCTACTTCTCAGCCCAGTTCTGCATCCTATTGATGTCCTGCTGTAACCTCTGATAACCCTCCAGATGATCCACAATACTCCCAACCTTTGCATCATCAGCAAACTTACTAACCCACCCTTCTACTTCTTCATCTACATCATTTATAAAAATCACAAACAGGAGGGGTCCCAGAACAGATCCCGCGGAATACCACTGGTCACCAACTTGCGTGCAGAATATGAACCATCTACAACCACCCTTTGCCTTCTGTGGGCAAGCCAATTCTGGATCCACAAAGCAAGGTCTCCTTGGATCCCATGCCTCCTTACTTTCTGAAGGAGCCTTGCATGGGGAACCTTATCATGCCTTAACTGAAATCCATATGCACTACATCCACTGCTCTACCTTCAGCAAGGTGTTTTGTTACATCCTCAAAGAATTCAATCAGGCTTGTAAGGCATGACCTGCCCTTGACAAAGCCAAGATGACTAACCCTAATCAGATTATGTCTCTCCAAATGCTCATAAATCCTGCATCTCAGGATTTTCTCTACCAACTTGCCTACCACTGGTCTAAAGTTTCCAGGGTTACCTCTACTCCCTTTCTTGAACAGGGGAACAATATTTGCAACCCTTCAATCTTCCGGTACTTTTCCCATCCCTATTGATGACATAAAGATCATCGCAAGAGGCTCAGCAATCTCCTCTTTCACTTCTCACAGTAACCTGAAGTATATCTCATCTGGTCCTGGTAACTTACCTAACTTAATGCTTTTCAAAAGCTCCAGCACATCTTCTTTCTTAATGTCTATATGTTCAAGCGTTTCAGTCCGCTGTAAGTCATTCCCACAATTGCCAAGTTCTTTTTCCTTGGTGAACACTGAAGCGAAGTATTCATTAAGTACCTCCTCTACCTCCACTGACTCCACGCACACGTTTCCACTACCATACCTGATTGGTCCTATTCTCACTCGGCTCATCCTCTTGCTCTTAACATTCTTGTAGAATTCATTGGAATACGTAGAATGCTTAATCCTGTTTGCCAAGGCTTTCTCATGGCCCCTTCTGGCTCTCCTAATTTCATTCTTAGGCTCCTTTCAGCTAGTCTTATAACTTTCTAGATCTCTATCGTTACCTAGTTTCTTGAACCTTTCGTAAGCTTTCTTGTCTTCTTAACTATATTTTCTAGATACATTGTACACCATGGTTCTTTAACTCTACCATCTTTTCCTTGTCTGCAGTTCCCTAACTCGGTCTCTAAGGAGCTGAAGCTCAATGCACCTGGCGCAGATGTGGTTATCAGGGAGGCTGGAAGTTTCCTGGACATCCCACATCTGACACCCAGAACAGAAAACTGGCCTCACAGTCATACCCTCTATTCTTATGCACTGAGCCCCATGAAACACTCCTTTTTTAAACTTTTCTCCCCAACCTGTGCAAAGCTCTCTATCTCTTTGAATTGATTAGTCTGCCGTTCTTCTGATTGCTACCGTCAAGGGGGAGGAGGCTAAAGACACACACTCAATGCTTCAGAAGCAACTCCTTCCCCAGCACCATCAGATTTCTGAATGGACAATGAACCCATGTATACTACCTCATCTCGTTTTTTTTTTCTTTTTTGTTCTCTTTTTTGCACTACTTATTTAATTTATATATCAAGGTTCAAAGTACAGTACATGTATTTCACCATATACAACCCTGAGATTAATTTTCTTGTGGAAATTCACAGTAAATCCAAAAACAAAACAATAGAATCAATGAAAATCTAGAAAATGAAGCAGGAGAAATTATAACGAGGGACAAGGAGATGGCAGATGACCTAAATGAGTATTTTGCATCAGTCTTCACTGAGGAAGACACTAGCAGTATGTCTGATGTTGTAGTGTGTGAAGGAAGAGAAGTGGGTGCAGTTACTATTACAAGAGAGAAGGTGCTCAAAAAACTGAAAGACCTAGAGGTACATAAGTCACCTGAACCAGATGAACTGCATCCTAAGGTTCTGAAGGAGGTAGCATTAGAAATTGTGGTGGCATTAGAAATTATCTTTCAAATATCACTGGACTTTGGCATGGTGCCAGAGGACTGGAAAACTGCAAATGTCACTCCACTCTTTCAGAAAGAAGGAAGGCAGCATAAAGAAAATTTTTGACCAGGTAGCCTGACCTCAGTAGTTGGGAAGATGTCAGAGTCAATTGTTAAGGATGAGGTGATGGAGTACTTGGTGATACAGGACAAGATAGTACAAAGTCAGCAAGGTGTCCTTCAGGGAAAATCCTTCCTGATGAACCTGTTGGAATTCTTTGAGGAGATTACAAGTAGGATAGATAAAGGGGATGGAGTAGATGTTGTGTATTTGGACTTTCAGAAGGCCTTTGACAAGGTGCCACACTTGAGGCTGCTTACCAAGTTAAGAGCCCATGGTATTACAGGAAAGTTATTAACATGGTTAGAGCATTGGGTGATTGGTAAAAGGCAGCAAGTGGGAATAAAAGGATCTTTTTCTGGTTGGCTGCCAGTGACTAGTGGTGTTCCACAGGGGTCGGTGTTGGGACCATTTCTTTTTATGCTGTATATAAATGATTTAGATGATGGAATAGATGGCTTTGTTGCCAAGTTTGCAGATGATATGAAGATTTTTGGAGGGACAAATAGTGTTGAGGAAACAGGTAGGATGCAGAAGGACTTAGATAAAGGGAATGGGCAAAAAAGTGGCAAATAAAATACAATGTTGGAAAATGCATGGTCATGCACTTTGGTAGTAGAAATAAATGTGCGGACAATTTTCTAAACGAGGAGAAAATCCAAAAATCTGATATGCAAAGGGACTTGGGAATCCTTGTGCAGAACACCCTGAAGGTCATTTCATAGCTTATCACACCAGACAGGTAGCCATTCTTGTCTGGCGCGTGGTGTCAGAATTGGTCTCCTTTCGGCTTAACTGGGTCACAGTATGAACGTTCCTGACTTGATCCTTGTTTTTTACGAGGCCGAGTGGCTAGCTCGGCACTGAACTGGCGCAGGTGGAAACTCGGCACTGAAGGTTAACTTGCAGGTTGAGTCAGTGGTGAGGAAGGCAAATGTGATGTTAGCATTCATTTCAAGCAGTCTAGAATACAAGAGCAAGGATGTGATGCTGAGGCTTTATAAGGCACTGGTGAGGCCTTGAGTATTGTGAACAGTTTTGGGAAAGATGTGATGGCATTGAAGAGCGTCCAGAGGGGGTTCACAAGGATGATCCCAGGAATGAAGGGGTTTTCATATGAGGAATGTTTAATGGCCCTAGGTCTGTACTTGCTGGAATTCAGAAGGATGAGGGGGGGGGGATCTCATTGAAACCTTTTTAATGTTGAAAGGCCTAGACCGAGTAGATGTGGAAAGGATGTTTCCCATGGTGGGAGATTCTAGGACAAGAGGGCACAGTCTCCAGATAGAGGAGCATCCATTCAAAACAGCAATGCGGAGAAAATTCTTTAGCCAAAGGATGGTGAATTTGAGGAATTTGCAGCTGTGGAGGCCAGGTTGTTGGCTGTATTTAAGGCAGAGGTTGATAGGTTCTTGATTGGACATGGTATCAAGATTTACAGGGAGAAGGCCGGGACTGGGGTTGAAGAAGGATAAAAAAAGGATCAGTCATGATTGAATGGTGCAGCAGTCTCGATGGGCCAAATGGCTTAATTCTGCTCTTATGCCTTATGGTCTTAAGGTTTAAGATCTGCACCCAACAGGACAAACAACCGATGTGCAAAAGACAACAAATTTTGCAAATACAGAACACAAATAAGCAATAAATATTGAGAGCATAATATCAGTCCTTTAAAGTTAGTCAATTGGTTGTGGGTGGGTGATGTTATCCTCAGTGGATCAAGAGCCTGATGGTTTAGGAGTAATAACTGATCCTGAACCTGGTGGTGTGTATCCTGAGACTCCTGTACCTTCTTTTTGATGACAGAACTGCAAAGAGAGCATGGCCTAAGTGGATGGCAGCACTGCAAAGAGAGCATGGCCTAAGTGGAGATCCTTGATTATGGATGCTGCTTTCCTAAGACAACACTTTTGTAGATATGTAGATATGCTCAATGGTGGGGAGGGCTTTACCCATGTTGGACTGAGCTGTATCCACTACTTTTTATAGGATTTTCCATTCAAGGGCATTTGTATTTCCACACCAAGCTGTGATGGAACCAATCAATACACTCTCCACCACACATCTATAGAAGATTGTCAAAGTTTTGCTTGTAATGCTGAATCTTCGCAAATTTCTAAGGAAGTAAAGGTGCTGCCATGTTTTCTTCGTATGCTAGTGATATTAAACCTGATCCTGATTCATCTTATTACTCAGTGCATTTCACTTCAGGAAAAATAATTTGAGCCTATCCAACCTCTCACTTGGAAGTCCTCAAAACCAAGCAATATCCCTCTGTACTCTCTCATGCACAGTCATATCCTTCCTATAGTGTCACTACTAGAGCAGCACATAATATTCCAAGTGCAATCTAAACAATCTTTGGTAAAGTTACAACAAAACTTCTCAATTTTCTTATTTTGTGCCTATGAGGCAAGCATGTTCTTTATATTGCTGCCTGGCCTGCTGTGTTCCACAACATTTTGTGTGTGTTCTTTATATTTTTCACTAGCTTAGCCACCTATGTTGCCAGTGTCAAGGAACAATTGATTTGAACTCCAAATTCCCTCTTTATCAACATTCCTGCCCATATTTGACACCCAAAATGCATCACTTTGCACTTATTAGGTTTAAATATCATCTGCTAATGCACTGCCTAACCTAAAATCTGTACAATATCCTGCTGCAGCCTCAACTTTCAACCCTATCTATGTCACCACAAGTTTTCATGTCACCTACAAATTTACTAATCATCATAGAGTGATCAGAGGTAGAGAGAGTGAGCAATTTCAAGTTCCTGGGTGAAAGATATCTCTGAGGACCTAACCTGGTCCCAACATATTGATGCAGTTATAAAGAAGACATTAGGCATTTGAGGAGATTTGGTCTGTCACCTAAAACACTCAAAAACCTCTGCAGATGCACTGTGGAGAGCATTCTGACTGGCTGCATCACTATCTGGTATGGGGGGGGGGAAGGGGGCTACTGCACAGGATCGAAGTAGGCTGCAGAGAGTTGTAAACTTAGTCAACTTCATTATAGTTACTAGGCTTCGTAGTATCCAAGTCGTCTTCAAGGTGCAGTGTCTCAGAAAGGTGATGTCCATCATTAAGGACCCCCACCACCCAGGACAAGCCCTTCAGGGAAGAGCTACAGATGCCTAAAGGCACACACTCAGTGATCCAGGAACAGCTTCTTCCTCTCTGCCACCATTTGATTTCTAAATGAATGTTGAACCCATGAACACTACTTCACTTTTTTTATTTCAGGTTTTGCAATACTTATTTTAAGTTAATTATTCAATATAAGTATATATACTCACTGTAATTCAGTTTTCCTTTCTATATTTATCATGTATGGTATTGTTCTGCTGCCACAACGTTAACAAATTTCATGACATATATTGGTGATGTTAAATGTGATTCTGATCCCTCATATTCACATGTAAGTCATTAACGTACATCACAAATAACAAATGTCCCAGCACCAATCTCAGTGATACACAACCGTGACAAACTTCCCTTCTGACAACCATTCCTCAAGGACTCACTCTAACTCCTATCACCGAACCAAATTTGGATCTAAATAGCCAGCTCACTATGTCCCTCTATCTTCAATAGTAGTCTATTGTGCAGGAACTTGTCAAATGCCTTCCTGAAGTCCATATGGACAACATTCAGTTTTTGTCCTCAAAGTATTCAATCAAATTACTGAGCCAGAATTTCCCTGCACATGGCCATGCTAACTATTTCTGATCAGACCCTTACTTTCCAAATGTACATAAATTCCAATACTTAGGATTTTCTCCAAAAATTTCCTTACCATCCTAGCTACCTGGCTACCCTTCTTAAATAAAGGAACAACATTAGTTATCCTCCAGTCTTATGCAGCTCACCAATGGCTGACAAAGATGCAAATATCTCCATCAGTGCCTCAGCTATCTCCTCCCTTGTTTCCTACAGCAACCAAGGATAAACCTCTCCAATGGATCCTTATACACTACATCACGACATATAGCACATCCTCCCTGATACTAACTTATTCCAGATTATTTACATACCCCTCCCTATATTTACCATTCTTCATATCATTTTCCTTGGTGAATACAGTTGAGAACTATTCTTTAAGACCTTGCCCATGTCACCTAGCTCTATGTAGATTTCGCACTCTTTCCCTGGCTACTCTCTTGCTACTGATGTACTTATAGTTTAGCCTGATTTGCCAAGTATTTCCAGTATTTTCTGCATTTGTTTCAGCTTTCTCACATTTGCAGTTTTTTAAAGCTTTTGGATTGTTTTTTCTGTTTATTTTAAAAAAGTAAAAAGTTTACCTTTAATTCACTCCATTTATCCAGCTTTAAAACAAAAATAACACAAAGGATAGCTTAATCTTATTAATCTTGTTTTCCTATTTTAAAATAAACTAATCAATTTTAATAATGTTTCATAAGTTTTTATTAACTGGACACACTTTCAATAATCAACATCTTAGTCAAAACCAAGGGTGTCGAGATTGGTTTTCAGGATACCTGATCAAAGAAATGTGATATGTTTTATCATCTTCAGATCTACAGCTTGAGCATTTTCTGAAATACTGCAATCTCTGTCAACTGTGTATTTTGGACTGAGTAAAATATATTAAAAAAATCATTCCAGGATCAAATGGCAGAAAGTCATGCTCCCTAGGTTTGTGGTATCTGCAATAGGCTTTGATCTGATATGGGGCATTCAATGGTCATAATTATCTTTCAAAAGATTATTTAATGAATTTAAGAAGTTCGGAAATCTCATACATTATGCTTTTAATTAGGTTGAAGGTGTGTACAGATCTAGGCATTATACTACAGGAGGTAATCTTGATCTTAGTGCAACATACCATTGTAACATACAAAAATGATTTCCCTGGTAAAATGCAAATCGGTGATATAAGGGGCAGAGTGAACTTGAAAAGGGTGCAGTTTCAAGCTGTCCAAAAAAAAGCAAAAAACAGTGCTAAGAAATAATTTCTTCATTCAGAAGATGTTGTACACGAACAGTGCACTTAGAGAGTTCTTTAATGGGACCTGCTATAATGAAAAAATCTGTATGAATGGCATGCAAAACAAACTTTTTCACTGTTCCTCTGTACATATGACCAAAATAAGCCAATTTAAATTCAATTAGTGTGAATATTCTTTTAGAAAATTGTTATTATTAAAATTGGTAAAAGATGAAATATTAGGCTTTAAGTCTGACTTTTTTCTAGACAAACCCAATGCACATAAATCATCTTAATATTAAATAATGTTACAAGGGCATTTTGACATGCTAAATAGAATATATTTAGTCATGTGTCCTGAGTAACCAACCATAGCTTCCTGAAAATTGTATGATCTATTAAAGAAATCTGTTTTTCAATAGAAGCCACAAATCAATCAGGTGTGAATATTTTAGCCATTAGGATTAACTTTAGGAGTAATGTCATGGTCTTACTGTTTAGGAGCAGGGTAATTCAAGATGCTAATATAAGCTAGTTCTATTTTCCTGCATTTAGTCCACATCTCTCTGTTCCTTTTCTATGCATGTAACCTTCCAAAATGTTTGTACCACCTCCTCTGACAGCTTGTTCCATATCCCCACAATCCTTTGTGTGGAAAAACTTGGTCCTTAAATCTTCTTTAAATACTTTCTCTTTCACTTTAAACCTATGACTTCAAGCTTCAGACTCCTCTACCCTTGGAAAAAGACTATAAGCACTTATCCTAGTTAAGTCCCCTTCTTAATGGTATAAATATCTACAAGATGAGCCCCAGTCTCTTGCACTCCAGTGAGCACCCCAGTCTACTCAATCCCTCCTTGTAACCGAAGTCCTCCATTTCCAGCAACATCCTGGTGAATCTCTTCTGTACTCTTTCTCACGCTACCACATCTTTTTTGTGGTGCGGTGATCAAAAATGCAAATAATATTCCAAATTTGGTCAAGTCACACTGTGACCTTTCAAGCACAAATAAAAGAAGGAGGTATATTTTACTATATAGTGGAGATATTGGAAAACTTCAGAAAATGTGCACAGCGCTTGCGATGTAGAATTATCTGACTTACTTATTTTTAATAACAACAGACTCCATTAAACTGAACTAAAAAATGTCACTATGGTGCCCTACGACATCTTTCAGTTTCCAGAAGCTGACATCTCTACATCCATGCCAGGTGCATCAGCTAACTGCAGTGATTTTGATTAGTGTACTGTTCTGCCTATTGCATAATAGGTAAGCATAGCAACAGCTGAGGACTGGCAGAATAAATTATACCTCCACCAATTTGCCACCCAGGAGAAGAGAATATTTGCCATAAATGAAGCTGTTATTGAAAAAAAAACAACAAAAACTCCTAAAATACAACCTCCAAAAAAGTATTTGTACCTTACTGGCATTAAAAACAAACTAATGTGGCAATGTAGTAATTGTAATTACTAATGAAAATAATCAACATTTTAAACTTGTTGTCAAAAGTAATAGAACACAATTTTCAAAATAATTGAATTTAAGCCTTACTTAAAACCACGTTTTAAAATTATTAAAATATTAATGATTCCAATAAGTTGGATCACTTTTGACCATTGTAGTAATAACACACTGCTGCCTTGAGACTATGAGGTACTGCCAGAATTACTGTTTCTGTTGTGCTGTGCTTCACTGTTTTAGATAGTGTTTGATGATTATTGAAATTTTGAAACATTTGAATAAAAAATTAAAATGTAAAAACATTGTAACTACTAACACAAATAAACAGTAAAATAAAGAAAAATAAACAAACTGAGGGACTGGAGGATAGTTAATGCTGTTCCATTGTTAGAAAGGCTCTAAGAATAAGTGTGAAATTATAGGCCAGTGAGCCTGACATCTGTCGTGGATTAATTACTGGAAGGTATTCTATAGGATAGGACATATAAGTACTTGGATAAGATAGAGCATGATTAGGGATAGTCAACGTGGGTTTGTGCATGGCAGGCCATTTCTACCTAACCTAACTTATAGTGTTTTTCGAGGAGGTTACCATAAAGGTTAATGAAGAAAAGATGATGGATGTTGTCTGCTTGGACTTTAGCAAGACACAGAAGGCTGGTGCAGAAGGTTAAATTACTTGGCAGTCAAGATGAAGTATTCAAATATTGGATTTGATACTGGCTTTGTGGAAGTCGTCAGGGAGTGGTAATAGATGGTCGTTTCTCTGTCTAGAGGCTTATGACTAGTGATGTGCCGCAGGAATCAGTGGTGGGTCTGTTGTTGTTCATCATTGAAATTAATGATTTACATAACAGTGTGATAAACTGGACCAGCAAATTTATTATTTTAAACAGATTAATTATCACATCATGAAATTTATTATTTTGTGGCAGCAGTATAGTGCAATACACTAAAAAAATTATTAGTTACAATAAATATATAAAATATATAAATAAGTAGTCGACTTTCTCTGGGACATTAAAACAAATGTGAAAACTCTTATGAATGTGTTGGGCTAGGGATTGAAGCTGGAGGGAATGTTCTGCTGCTAAATATTAAACTTTTCATCTGGAGCTAATATATTGTATGTTGTTAGTAGGATTATTGTGCGCAATTTGCAGGACTGGTATCAAAATAAACTTCCATGAAGATACGTTGATATCATCAGTTTCTTCTTCTGCATAGCTCTAACATTAGCATGTGGCACATGCACTAAAATTCAATTCAGATGGTAGGACATTCAAGTCATACAGTTGTATTAGTTAGGAGGAGGAATAGGCCATTCAGTCCTTCAAGCCACTTAATATGATTATGCAAATCTGACCGTAAACCTGACTCTGTATACCTTTTACCTCCTTGCTTAGCAACTTTTACCTCTGTCACACTGGGATTTGTACTTAGGATTCACAAAGAAAATTGCAGGCAATTTAAGAATTGGCATACCTAATACCTTGCAGATCCTGTTCAATGTGCTTGATCTGCATTTGCAATATATCCATGTGAATTTTAATTTCTTCAGTTCTTTCTTTCATTGCTGTCTCAAGCTGCAACTTTCGTTTCTCCAGACATAGCACATCATCAGCTTTACTGTGAAGCATGTCCCATAGGCGCTTAACTTCTAACTTAAGAAGGTTATCCTCAACCATTAAATCCTAAAAGATGAGTAGATCGGTTAGCACAAATACAAATGGCATTTCATTGTTAATCTTTAAAGTGTATAATAGTTTTAAATAATCATAGCCAGGTACATCAATGGAAGTCGATATAGCAATACAATATAACTCAATGTATTTGTTTACTCTCGGTTTGAAAAACAAGTATTTGCACAGTTATTTGTTTTGCCCAATAACATAAAACCAATACTTTACACAAGCTTGCACCAATACATAAGGATTTAGGTGGGAATGAAAAGCTGAGTACATGAAGGAGAACCTAAGAGGCTGATTTTAGGTAAACTTCTATGAAATGGATATTTATGCACAAATGCTCAGAAAGCTATGATGGTGTGTACGAGAAAACTTTTATTTGCCTGTCTCAAACTTAAATTTTCCAACGTTCATTCATTCATGGAAGATAATTCCAGATTTTTTTTAGAAGGCATTATGAAGATACCAGGTCAAATGAATATTTGAAATATAACAGCACATATAAAGAAAGTTAAATATATTAGCTGATACTACAGCTGATTACTTGCTTTATAATTTTTTACATTGTTCAGTATCAGAATAACATTTCTTTTGTATAATTTTTAACAACTTCCTTTCATCCACCGATATGGTCATTGTTAAGCTTGCATAATTTATTCTGAACTTCCGTCCAAGAGCAAGACCTCACCCTCACTTTGCTAATTTGTATTTTCTTTGCATGGAAGTAGCTGAACTCTCCCATAAAACTTGTATCACTCTTCCATTGTAGCCCTGTGCAGATTTTTCATCAAATTGCTGTGCATATCAGTACATGATGTCAAAACAACCTTTTCCTCTTGGCATTTAAACATTTTGTCCAATGGATGCACAGCATTTCCATTATTTTTGACAGACTCAATGGTTAAGTGACTCTTTTGTTGCTTGACAGGAATGAAAGAACCATTATTACTGGCATATTGTGCTTGGCTTCAAATTAAATTGCATTTACGAAAGCCACATATTTTCACAATTTCACTGAAATTTCAATCATTTTGAGCAAATATATGTTTCTCTAATATCAGCACAACATGTCAGCTTTGGATTTTTTTTTTACTTTATTCTCCATGCCTGCAAATGTGGGTCAAATTAGTCCAAGGCAACTCCAACTGGCCAAACCCAGAGAAGCCAAGTTATAAGTTATAAAGTTTTCCTTTTCACCGATGAATTAAGGTGAGAGAATATTAACAAAATATATGAGATGAAGGCAATTAGACAATTGCAATACAAACACAGGACTTAAAATTTTGCAAAATGGAGAGCTTAGGACATGTTCAACAGGCTCTGCTAAGGGGGAGCAAGAAACTGAGAGACGGATATCACATAAATAACCAGCATAATCCATTTTTAGTCTTGATACAAGCAACAAACACATTACCTGAAACCGTATGTGAAATGGGGTTTCTTAACTTTACATTGGGGGGCCTTGTGGTGTTAACAGTGACTGAGGTTAGGGTATGAAGGAGAATTAAAGTGGTAGCCTACAAGGAACTCTGAGTTGCCCCTGCAGTGTGATTGCAAATGTTCCAAGAACTTAATTTCATTTTACTTGTAAAGACCATTATGGTCCCTGTAAGGTAAGAAATTTATATTTCTCCTTGTACTCCACCTACAAATGAATAGTATTTGAATTTGGAGTTACTGAAGAGTTTATTGAGTTATTCATCAAAGCCAGTAACATTATGTAAATTAACATTTTTAGTTATTTCCTCTTACTTGTTCAGCAAGTTTGTTCTTTTTTAATTCTTTTTCTCCATTATCAATGTGAAGATGGATGTCTTCTATTTTACTGGTCAGATCAATCTTCTCCTCTCTGCACTTGTCCAGATATCCCCTCAAATGCTGAATATCATTCTGCAATAAGAGAAACAAATGGCGGTTTGTTCTATGTACTGCTTGTCACATAATCCACACAGTTAAAACATTATTTATACAAACTGCATAATTTTCAGTGCAACAAATGAAATTGTTAAACATTTGGAATGCATGAAATACTTTTGCTATTAAGAAATGAAAAATAATAGATTTAGAAATAATTGGTTGATAATTAAAGACAAAGCAACCATTTCAACTTAGGAGTAGTGAATCTACAAGTTGTATTGCCAAACAAAGCAACGTGACTTTTTATCTGTAAAATTACATCAGAAAGAGGAACATTGAGAAATACAGTTAAGATAGAAACATAGAAAACAACACAATACAATACAATACAGGCCCTTTGGCCCACAAAACTGTGCCGAATATGCCCCTAACTTAGAACTGCCTAGACTTTACCCAGAGCCCTCTATTTTTCTTTCTTTTTCAATATTTTTACTGATTTCTTACATAAAAGAATACAGAGTACAATAGGATATATAATATTTATTAATTACAATATATTGGAATCACAAATATAGTCTCATTACTCCATATCTATATAAATTAAATTTAAACATAATATTGAAAAAGAGATAATTTTATTATACAAAAAAAATCTAAACCTACTACCAGAATAAAAAAAAAGTTGTTTGGTTAAAAAAAAGGAAAAAGTCCTTATCATATAGTAAGACATATTATTGGTCAACATCTGTGCTTAATAGTAAATCAAAAACTATGAAAATAATTAAAAAAAGGTCCCCACAATGTTAAAAAAATGTTGTCTAGGTTCAGAAATTGAACAGTGAATCTTCTCTAAATTTAAGCATGACATAACATCAGTTAGCCAATGAGTATGAGTAGGCAGAGTGGCATCCTTCCACTTAAGCAACAATGCCCTCCTGGCTATAAGAGAAATAAAAGCCAAAATGTGCAAATTATGTGTCTCCAAAATAATATCATTTTCTCCAACAATACCAAATAAGGCAGTCAAAGGATTAGGTTTTAAATTTACTTTAAAAAGCACCGAAAAAGTTTGGAATACTTCCTTCCAATATTTTTCAAGACTCGGACAGGTCCAAAACATTAAATTAGTGAAGCTTCTCCATTGTTACAACTATCACAATAGGGAGATACATCAGAATAAAAAACAAGACAGCTTATCTTTAGTTACGTGTGCCCTATGAACCACTTTAAATTGTAGAAGGGAATGACGGGCACATAATGATGAGGTATTAACCAAATTAAAAATTTTGTTCCAAGTATCCTCAGAAAATGGAATCTGTAAATTTTGTTCCCAGAGATTTTTAATTTTGTCTAAAGGAATATTTCTCATTCCCAACAACGTACCATAAATATTAGATACAGATCCATTATGGAAGGGTTTCAAATTAAAAATTGTATCAAGTAAATTCTTATCTGGACTTTTAGGAAATGTAATAGAAACACAGGAACTTAAAATTTTGCAAAATGGAGAGCTCAGGACATGTTCAGCAGGCTCTGCTAAGGGGGAGCAAGAAACTGAGAGACAGATATCACATAAACAACCTGCATAATCCATTTGAGAATGCAAAAATTCTCTAATTTGTAAATATCGAAAAAAGTGGGTTTTGGGTAGGCTATAGTTAGCTGACAGTTGTTCAAATGAAGAGGGACTATCTTCAACAAACACATTCTGAAAACATCTAATACACAATCTATTCCACTCTTTAAAAACTACATCAGTCGTAGAAGGTTTAAAGAAATAGTTTGAAAAAATGGGACTTGAAATTGAAAAACTCAATAAACCAAAATAAAACTGTACCCAAATCTTCAAAGTGTGTTTAACTACAAAACTGATCAGTTAAGTTATTTAAACCCAGACCAGACAGTCCTCTCGATTAATATTATATAACCAAATGTAAGATTCCATATATTGACTGCCCAGTAATAAAACCTAAAATTGAGTAAGGCTAAACCTCCATTCTTTTTAGCTGTTTGAAGATGAACTTTATTTAATTGAGAAATTTTATTTTTCCATATATAAGAAGATATAATAGAATCCAGAGAATCAAAAAAAGGATTTAGAATAAAAACAGGAACGGCCTGAAATAAATATAAAAATTTAAGCAAAATATTCATTTTAATAGAATTAATTTGGCCAATCAATGATAAAGAGAGGGGTGAACAATTTGACAGTGCCTTCTTAACATAATTCAGAAGTGTAAAAAATTTTTTTTAAAGGAATTTATAATTCCTAGTAGTTGTTATGCCCAAATAAGTAAATTGATTTCTTACAATTTTAGAAGGAAGGCTAGTATTAACTATTACCAAATTATTCAAAGGTAAAAGTTCACTCTTATGAAAGTTAAGTTTATATCCCAAAAACTGACTAAAGCAGAAGAGTAAAGAAAATACAGAAGGTAAAGAAGACTCTACATTAGAAATGTAGAGCAAAAGGTATAAAGTGAAACTTTGTGGGTAATACCCCTCCTTAAAAGACCAGTGATATCATTAGATTCCCTGAAAGCAATAGCTAAAGGTTCTAAGACCACATCAAAAAGCAAAGGACTCAAAGGACAACCTTGGCTAGTTCCACATTGAAGTTTAAATAGTTTAGAATTCTGAGAGTTAGTAAGATCCTGAGCAGAGGGAGATAGATAAAATAATTTAATCCATTGAATAAAATCGGGCCCAAAGTTAAATTTTTCTAAAGTTTTACATAAATAATTCCATTCAACCCAATCAAAGGCTTTCTCAGCATCTAAGGATATCACACATTATGATTATCTCTTTAGAAGGAGAATAAATAACATTGAAAAAATGACGAATACTAAAGTGGGAGTATCGATTTTTAATAAATCCAGTCTGATCATCAGAAATAATAGATGGCAAAATATTTTCAATCCTACGAGCCAAAAGTTTAGATAAAATTTTAGTATCAACATTAAGTAAGGAAATTGGTCTATAAGAAGAACATTCAGTTGGATCCTTATTCTTTTTAAGAATAAGCAAAATACAGGCTTAATAAAAAGATTGTGGCAACCTACCTAATGTAAAAGAGGCCAAAAGGACTGAATATACGTGAGGTATAAGCAAAGAGGTAAAAGCCTTATAAAACTCTCCAGAAAATCCATCAGGACCCGGAACCTTCCGAGTGCAAAGAGTGAACAACCGTGGCAATTTCCTCATAAGAAATGGGTTGATCCAGCAATTTTCAATTATCATCAGAAAGTGTAAGAATGTTTAATCAATCTAAGAAATTATTCATTACAATATTATCTTTAGGGGGATCAGAACTATAAAGTTTAGAATAGAATTCTCTAAAAGTATCATTTATTTCTAAATGATCAGATGTTTTATCACCATTAGCTTTACATATTTCTTTAATTTGGTGTTTAACTATAAAGGTCTTTAATTGGTTAGCCAATAGTTTACCCATTTTATCTCCATGAACATAAAAAACTGACTTTTATTTTTTTATAGTTGAGTTTCAATTGGATAAGTTAAAAGCAGATCGTATTTAGTTTCAATTTCAACACGTCTTTTATATTGTTACGCCTGTGGCCCCCTCCTTTTTGAGAATCGCAGGATCGCTATTGATTCGGGTCAGGAAACCCAGGAAATGAGAGAGAGCGACATGCAGATTCCTCAATGTTTGGAATGTGTCCTGGGTCTCCGAGAGACCAAGCCACGGGAAGCAGCCATTGTCTCTTGGAGACGGAATTGTGTATTGAGTACTGTACGATTCATTGAAGCCCGCAGGCAATGAACAGAGGGGGTTGGTGGAGGGATTGCATCATCCCAACCTGATTGACATCTGAGACCCTGTGAGTCAGGATAAAAGAGGGTCTGGGAAACAGCCCCTTCAGATGCACCAGAAGAAACGCTAGAACTCCTGTAACAGTGTAATAGCGAAAGCCGGTGGAAAAGCCCACGTGCTTCCTTTTCCATTTGCCTCGGAATTGGTGGGTCTTGACACGGAAGAACGGCTTTAGCTAACAACAAAGGAGAAATCAGCCCCAACGACTCTCGAAGGATCGACATCATAAAAGGAATGGTCAAGTTTTAATCCGTCTCTCTCTCTCTCCAACCAAAAGATGCAGCTTAAAGGAACTTGAGCGACTTTTATATTTCCATCAGACAATACATTATCCCCTAGATAACAATAGAGCTATTTCTTATTATTACTATACCCGCGCTTTTAGATTTAGTATTGACAAGGTATATTATCTGTATGTTTGCATTGATATTATTTTTGTGTATTTTTATCAATAAATACTGTTAAAAACAGTACCATCAGACCTCAACAGACCTCTCTATCTTTGCTGGTAAGTGACCCAGTTATGGGGTACGTAACAATATAAAACAGGATCTGGAGCCAAAGCATATTTTTGGTCCAATCATTTCAATTGATTGGCTAATTCAATTCTCTCCTTATTAGCTTTTTTCTTTAACACTTGTGGTAAAAGAAATGATTAGTCCTCTAATATAAGCCTTAAGAGCATCCCATAAAATAAGACTAAAAGTCTCTTCTAGCGTATTCTCTTCAAAAAAGAGTAATCTGTCTCTCCAAAAAATTTTTAAAATCCTTAACAGATAACAGAGTTGGATTAAAGCACCAGAATCTGTTTATTTGGGAGACACCTGGAAGATTTAAAGATAAAAACACAGGAGCATGATCTGAAACAGCAATTTCTTTATATTCACAGGATCGAACCAATGGAATCAATTGACTATCAACAAAAAAAAAATCAATCCTGGCATACGAGTGAACATGAGAAAAAATGAGTACTCTTTATCTGTTGGATGCAAAAAGCACCAAATATTCACAATATCACATTTCATTAGAAAAGGTTGGATAAAGGAGGCAGATCTACTAAAAGTCAATCGTTTAAAAGATGAGCGATCTAAAACAGGGTCTAAACAACAGTTGAAATCTCCTCCTAAAACCAGAGAATACAGACGTAAATCTGGTAAAAGTGAAGAAAAAGCATTCAAAAAAAAAACTTCGATCATCTATATTTGGGGCATTTAAATTAGGAAAAACTATTAATTTATTATCTAATTACCCTGACACTATAACAAAATACCCATTGGTATCAGACACTACATTACGTTGAATGAAAGAAACTGAATTGTCTATAAGAATTGAAACTCCTCTGGCTTTAGCCTGAAAGGAGGAAAGAAAAATAAGCCTGAAATGACGTAAATTTATGAACATTTATGAACATGTGTTTCTTGTAAAAAAAACTAATTGAGACATTCAATTTCTTAATATAATTAAGTATCTTATTACATTTCACAAGATGGTTTAATCCTTTCACATTAAAACTAAGTAAATTAATAGTATGGTCCATTTTAAATATTACTTAAAAGAGAGGTTAGAATAAAAACCGCTGGAATATATATATATATATTAAATCCAAACAATGAGCTTTAAGATAAAGTAACTAAGCAACAAATAAAGCTAAGAGAACCAAACAGCTGATAGAAAAGAAGAAACCCACCCCACCCCATCCAAAGAGAGAAAGTCGACCAAAGGGCAGTCGACAGCTAAACCTACCAACATTACCCTCCTAAAACAATCTACTGGCTGAGTTCCAAGAAATTTTCAAGGCTAACTGCATTCCAACAAGACACAACAAAAATCAGAGTAAAATTAAATTTATTTTAAAAAACTCATGAAAAAATGTATAACATATTTTAAAAAACTAAGAAAATTCAGAACATATTAACCTGGAAAGTATTAACTCAATGAAAACTTACTGATGTTAAATCCTTAACTTTCTAAGCAAAGAAATAAAAGTACAAAAAAAATTAGATACAAAGGCATACCAAAAGTAAAAAAAAAACAATTGTTCATAAAAGAAAGTAATGAACAGTTAGACTGCAGATTCTAAAAAATGGATCCATCAGGCAGGCAGAATATAGATTTATGTAGGGAATTATTGAACAGTTAAACTTCTGATACCGATTTGGAAATTAAAAATTCCTGCACCTCTTGAGTCGAATGGAACCATTTCTAAGAGACATTTTTCAAAATGATTCTAAGACAAGCGGGGTAATGAAGAGAGGGTTTAAAACCTTTAATATACAATTCTGACATAACCTTTTTAAACTTGAAGCGTTCATTCTACACCTTGGGTGAAAAATCCTCCACAATTCTGATCTTCTGGCCTTCAAAATCAATCATACCTTTCCGACGAGATTCATGAATTAAAGTTCCTTTGTTTGAAAGTCGTGAAGACAAATTATCACTGAACGGTGTCATTCTCCTGGAGGAGGTCCCAGTACAGGCGATCTATGAGCTCGGTTTATTTTAGGTGGAGATTTAAAAATATTTGAAAATAAGTTAGCCAAAAGGTTTGCAAAAAATTCTGAAGGCTGATTGCCTTCCATTAATTCTTTAAAGCCCAGAATTCATAAATTATTTCTTCTGCTTCTATTTTCTATGTTGATAATCTTCTGACTTAATTTTTCATTAAGCTTTGACTGTTTATCACAGTTTGACTGTTTTCCAGGTCATCAATCTTTGCATCCAACATCGTCAAAGTGTCTTCATTCTCTTTTATCCGTTTATTGTGTTCACTTAAAGTTTTTTGAATAGAATCCAATTTTACATCCAGTTGTTTAAATCCAGCACCGAGTTGCCAGAATTTCTGCTGGAACTCCTCCAAAAGTTCAGTTTTTATGCTTCCAAAGTGTCTCCATAATAGATTCCAAAGTCATGGGAGGATTCTCTTCTTTTTTAATAGCTTTGGTACCTCACATCGTAAAAAAATATTGCGTTTAAAATTAAGTTTTCAAAACAAGTTGGAAACAGTAAATTAAGTAGAATAGGAGCAACTAAAAAAAAACGCCAGTGGGTTACCTCAGCTCTCTATTTTTTAAGCTCAAGTAGCCATCCAGGAGGCTCTTAGAAGACCCCATCGTTTCTGCCTCCACTGCTATCACTGGCAGCCCATTCCACACACTCACCACTCTCTGTGAAAAAATCCTGCTATCTCTTCTGTACCTGCTTCTAAGCACCTTAAAATTATGTCCTTTCGTGCTAGCCATTTCAGCCCTGGGAAAAAACCTCTGACTATCCACACAATCAATGCCTCTCATTATCTTGAACACCTCTATCAGGTCACCTCTCATCCTCTGTTGCTCCAAGGAGAAAAGGCCAAGTTCACTCAACCTATTCTAATAAGGCATGCTTCCCAATCCAGACAACATCCTTGTAAATTTCCTCTGCATCCTTTCTATGGTTTCCACGTCCTTCCTGTAGTGAGGCGAGCAGAACTGAGCACAGTACTCCAAGTGGGGTCTGACCAGGGTCCTATATAGCTGCGACATTACTTCTCAGCTTTTAAACTCAATCCCACGATTGATGAAGGCCAATGCACCGTATGCCTTCTTAACCACAAAGTCAATCTGCGTAGCAGCTTTGAGTGTCCTATGGACTTGGACCCCAAGATCCCTCTGATCCTCCACATTGCCAAGAGACTTACCATTAATGTTATATTTTGCCATCATATTTGACCTTATATGCACAGAGGAATGATGATGGGAGTAATTTGGCAGAGATAATTGTGAAAATATTATTGTTCAAAGAGGGAAAGGATTTGGGATTGATCCTTGTCTTCATTGTCTTCTGATCCTCTACTAATGGTGCATCCAACTATAGGATGTCACCAGAGCAAGTATTTCTCATTATTTCTTCTTTTCTTGCTTTTAATTGGGAAAGGAATTTTATTCAGATGTTAATATACCATATTTGTCATCAGCAAGTGAAAAGATTCTGTTAAAATGATTATCACTTGGTTATTTTCCCTCTCAAAGGAGAAAGGTTCAGATTCTATTTGCCTACTAACCAAAATAGATTTTTTTCTATTATTACATCACATTTAAGCCACATAACCAGTTTTCCTCTGGGGCTGAAAACTGCAAATATGTATAACTATCAGCAAAGGCATATAACTATCCAACAAACTTGCAGTCATTCTTACTAATGCCATCCTGTTATTTTCAGATTTGGTGAACTAAATTCTATTGACATCAATACCTGTGTATGAGTCTGATTTCTGAAAAACTGATTAAGGCTCAGCTCATTTGTTTTCTGCCTAATTGTCAAAAAATTAGTGGAGGCATTTGATAGCAAATCTAGAGAATTGCACAGAAAATCGACATCAATACACAAGTGCTGTACTGTTGTAGTACATTAGGACTCACTTTTTAGTGAGACCCTGGAAGTTAGCCCTTTACTCGATAGAGTCCACAGAGTTCCAAGATTTCGACGTTCATCTGAATTGCATCCTCGGCCAATCGTACTTTGTTTGCATTATTGTACAACCAAAGAAGCCATACTTCGAGAGGCCAGAAGAAAGCGAAAGATAATCTTCAGATCAACAGAGATTCGTATAGTCGAAGATTTTCCTCCCGAAATTTTTGCCAAAAGAAGGAAATACTGGGAAATCATGAGTGAAATGTATAAGCAAAATTTACATCCATCTCTTCAGTACCCAGCGCAGCTGATAATCTTTCCTGCTGAGTCTCAGTCACAGAAAATCTACTTCCCTCAAGATGGATGGGAATACATTAAAAATCTTAAAGTTAAGCAGATTGCTGAATAGGTAATTCTGATGTATGAGATGTTTATAGATGCCCTGATTAAAGTCTATTCTATGCATTTTGAATCTCCGATATGGAGTTTGGCTGATTAAATTCTTTTTATTCATTAACAGTTAGTATATATAATTGTTTTGTAAGGAATTCTTACAGTATTATCTGTACAATACCTGCCGTGAACTATTCTTTTTATTTTTTTGTTTGTTTCAATATTAATATATTTTTTAGGTTTATTATATATATATTCATTTTTTTGTATGACTTGTAAGTTTTTTTGAAAGAAGGAACTTCAGTTGTAATATTATTTGCTTGGATTTACTTTTCTTTGAATATGTGATTAATATACTTTAGATGAATTTAAGACGGCCGTCGCCAGTTATGTTTTTATTACTGTTAATAACATTGCAGTATTTGGAATTTGTTTGTCCTTTTTATTATAGCTAAATTGGATGGGATTAATATTTTAATATACGTAGCTGCAAAACGGAGGATAGGGTCAAGGGTTACTAGTTTAGCATGCGACCAGCCTATTGGTTGCTGTTTTTCTGACTTTGTGGGAGGGGGAGGGCTATTAGAACAGGTTTTCCTTCTCAATTGGGCGGTTCTTTTGATGGACATTTTTTCTCAAATACGTCATTCCTTCTAGTCATATCCGTACCTTTTGGATTAATCTGCGCTTGCACAATAGTTTTCTTTATAAAATATTAAATTAAATTTTAAACATGGATGTTAATAAAATTAATATATTGGAATCTGAATGGTGTGAATCATCCAATTAAGAGTAAAAAGATTTTTAAGAAATTAAAAACACTTAATGCAGATATTATTTTTGCGCAAGAAAATCATATATGGAGACAGGATAAGGACCGGTTTTTCAAATTTTGGAAAGAACCTTTATTTCATTCTTTATTGCCTAATAAATTTAGATGGGTATCTATTTTTGTTAACTCTAAAATCCCTTTTGTACATTTTAATACTATTACTGATTCGATTGGAAGATATTTAATTGTTACTGGTTTATTATGCAATCAAAAGGTAGCTTTGGCGTGTGTATACGCACCTAATATCGATAGTCCTGAATTTTTTAAGAAGCTTTTTAAAATTTGAATGAATATAAGTTGATCGTGGGTGGTGATTTTTAATTGTTGTCTGAACCTGGCGATTGACAGGTCATCAACCAATCCATCACTTCCTAATAAAGTGGCAGCTTGTATTAATTGTTTTCTACTAGGGGATGTCGCGTGATGACGTAGGGTTGAGACGTTGGGAATTCAGTTCCCTCGTAAAAAGTAATGAAATAGGGTTTAAATGAAGAAGAGTTAACAAACATCTATTAGAAATTATTTATAAGTAACTCAGGATTATCTTTTGATATGGCTCCTAAACTGAAACAGAAGAAAGCTACTACTTCGAAGACTGAGCAAATCAGTGGGGAAAAAGGCCTAACCGTCTCGGCGAAGCCTCGGACTCAAGTTGGATCTTTTCCCAGCGAAGTGCATGGCACTTCCGATGATGCGGGAAAGGAAATTGCAGTAATGTCGGCGGTCTCTAAGAAGAAACGGCAAGAACAACGCATGCGCGAAAGTATGCATAAACAGGTATTAACAAAACTACAAATCCCAACTGCGGCTGGAAGTGAAATTGGAAGTGGATCGGAAGTAGAAACAGACTCTTTGGGAAATTCAGAGGAAGAAGAAGAGGAAAAGAAGGAAGAGATTAAAGGAGACATAAAAGATATCCTGAGATATATGACGAATGAATTAAAAGCTGTAAGAACAGATATAAGAAGGATGCAGAATACACTTGATAATGTGGTGGAAAAACAAAAGAAGATGGATAATAAAGTTAAAGAGATGGAAGTAAAAGTGGAAGAAAACACTGAAAGAATAGACAAGATAGAAGAGAATAATCTTGACTGGACAATAGAAAGAAAACGGATGTTCGAAAAAATGGATGTGCTTGAGAACTCTAGTAGACAAAATAATATTAAAATTGTTGGTCTTATGGAAGGTACAGAGGGAGAAAATCCAATAAAATTCTTTCAAGAATGGATTCCGAAAATTTTGGAAATGAAAGAAGTCAAGTAATTGAAATTGAAAGAGCATACAGAGCTTTAAGACCAAGATCTCAACAAGATCAAAATCCAAGATCAATTTTGATAAAATGCTTAAGGTACCAAGATAAAGAAATGATCTTGAAGGCAGCTACTCAAGGTGCTAAAAAGAGAAATGGGCCATTGATAATAGAAAGGAAAAGAGTTTTTTTTTATCCAGACATAAGTTACGATCTTCTGAAGAGGCGGAAGGAATTTAATCCAGTGAAAAAATCTTTATGGGAAAAGGGCTATAAATTTTTATTGAGCTACCCAGCAAAATTGATAATTTTCCTGGATAATGGAGAAAGAAATTTTTTCACTGACTACCAGAAAGCGGAGAAATTTGTACAAGAATTACCTTATGTCCATGAAGAGGAGTAAAGAATTATAGAAATGAAATGGACTAATGATGAAGACTGAAACAAGGTTGGACTTGATGGACATTTATAAGAGGAAAAAATAGTCGAGGAGTATTAATTGGGAGTGGAGACATTAATTATTTGCTTTTTTTTCTTCACTAATATATTTTCTTTTTTTTGTGTGGGGGAGCTGGAGGAGCTCCTGATCGATGGCATGAATATCGATTTCTCAAACTTCTGGTAATGCCCTCTCCTCTCTGTTCCCCATCCCATTTTCCCTCTCTCACCTTATCTCCTTGCTTGCCCATCATCTCCCTCTGGTGCTCCGTCCCCTTTTTCTTTCTTCCATGGACTTGTGTCCTCTCCTGTTAGATTCCCCCTTCTTCAGTCCTGTATCTCTTTCACCAATCAACTTCCCAACTCTTGACTTCACCAGTCTCCACCCAGTTTCACCTATCATCTTGTGTTTCTTCCTTCCCCCACCTTCTTACTCTGACTCCTCATCGTTTTTCCCCCCAAATCCTGCTGAAGGGTTTTGGCCCAAAACGTTGACTGTATTCGTTTCCATAGATGCTGCCTGACCTGCTGAGTTTCTCCAGCATTTTGTGTATGACAGTAAAGAACATCCTGATATATACATCTTTGCAGTCCAGATGTTCCAGGGTTGAGTGAAGTCAATGAGATGGTATTTGTCATAGACCTGTTGTGCCATTAGGCAAATTGGAGCAGATCCAAATCGCTTCTCAGGCAGGCATTGATATGTTTCATCACGAACCTCTCAAAACACTTCATCATAGTGTATGAAATTGCTACTGGATGATAGTTATTGAGGTAGGTTACCATGTTCTTCTTAGGTACCAGTATAATTGAAACCTGCTTGAAGCAGGTGGGTACTTCAGACTACCGAAGCAGACACTTATTTGTGTTAAAAGTGAACACTTCAGCCAGTTGGTCAGCACAGTTCTTTAGTACTCAGCCAGGTACCCCATTTGGTCCTGACGTTTTCTGTGCATTCACCCTCCTAAAGGATGCTCTCATGTCAGTCTCAGAGACTAAAATCAGAGTGAACTGGGGTTGTGGCAGTTCATGAAGGTTCGTTGATGTTTCAATGGTTTAAGTGAGCGTAGAAGGCATTGAGATAATCTGGGAGTGAAACCTTTTTTCACACCTACGTTTCTTGGTTTCAGTTTGTAAGAGGTAATAGCACTGAAGTCCTTCCACAGTTATTGAGCATTCTTTATTGATTCAAATTTAGTCCAAAATTGCCACCGCTCTTGTGATGGCTTTCCAGAGATCATTCCTGGATCTTTTGTATTGTCATTGGGTGCCAGACCTGAATGCCACTGATCTAAGACTCTGATCTAAGTGTGGTGACACACTTGCCTATGACTATTTTTAATAAGTCTGTGAACCTCCTCTGGACCCTCTCCAGGGCCAGCACATCTTTCCTTAGATATGCAGCCCAAAAATTATCACAATTATTTGTGAAGTATGGCTTGAAGCTAGAACAATTTTCATTGAAAGCCAGGGTAATTGAGCTGCAACTAACACATTGTTTACTATGGGGTGTTTTACTGGTTTTAGGGCTTTCAACTTCATGTGTTCGTTCAACATATTTTTCATTAAAAGTTCAAATATAGTTGATGCTTCACATGCCTGCAAATATGTATTTTATTGGATATTGCTACTTAATGACCTGGAAAATCACTTAATATTCTGATGAAACAAACAATTTTTATTTAAATCATTTACAAAGAACAAAGAACAATACAGCAAGTACAGGCCATTCGGTCCACAATGTTGTGCTGACCCTTAAACCTGCCTCCCATATATACCCCCCCACCTTAAATTCCTCCATTTACCTGTCTAGTAGTCTCTTAATTTTCACTAGTGTATCTGCCTCCACCAGTGACTCAGGCAGTACATTCCACGCACCAACCACTCTGAGTAAAAAACCTTCCTCTAATATTCCCTTTGAACTTTCCTCCCCTTACCTTAAAGCCATGTCCTCTTGTATTGAGCAGTGGTGCCCTGGGGAAGAGGTGCTGGCTGTCCACTCTGTCTATTCCTCTTAATATCTTGTATACCTCTATCATGTCTCCTCTCATCCTCCTTCTCTCCAAAGAGAGAAGCCCTAGCTCCCTTAATCTCTGATCATAATCCACACTCTCTAAACCAGGCAGCATCCTGGTAAATCTCCTCTGTACCCTTTCTAATGCTTCCACATCCTTCCTCTTGTGAGGCGACCAGAACTGGACACAGTACTCCAAGTGTAGCCTAACCAGAGTTTTATAGAGCTGCATCGTTACCCCGTGACTCTTAAACTCTATCCCTCGACTTATGAAAGCTAATACTCCATAAGCTTTCTTAACTACCCTATCCACCTGTGAGGCAACTTTCAGGGATCTGTGGACATGTACCCCCAGATCCTTCTGCTCCTCCACACTCCCAAGTATCCTGCCATTTACTTTGTACTCTGCTTTGGAGTTTGTCCTTCCAAAGTGTACCACCTCATACTTCTCAGGGTTAAACTCCATCTGCTACTTCTCAGCCCACTTCTGCATGCTATCAATGTCTCTCTGCGATCTTTGACAATCTTCAATACTATCCACAACACCACCAACCTTTGTGTTGTCTGCAAACTTGCCAACCTACCCTTCTAGCCCCACATCCAGGTTGTTAATAAAAATCACGAAAAGTAGAGGTCCCAGAACCAATTCTTGTGGGACACCACTAGTCACAACCCTCCAATCCGAATGTACTCCCTCCACCATGACCCTCTGCTTTCTGCAGGCAGGCCAATTCTGAATCCACCTGGCCAAACTTCCCTGGACTCCATGCCTTCTGACTTTCTGAATAAGCCTACCGTGTGGTACCTTGTCAAATGCCTTACTAAGATCCATGTAGGTCACATCCACTGCACTACAATCATCTAAATGCCTGTCACCTCCTCAAAGTATTCTATCAGGCTTGTTAGACACCATCTGCCTTTCACAAAGCCATGCTGACTGTCCCTGATCAGACCATGATTCTCTAAATGCGCACAGATTCTATCTCTAAGAATCTTTTTCAACAGTTTTCCCACCACAGACTTAAGGCTCATTGGTCTATAACTACCCGGACTATCCCTACTACCTTTTTTGAACAAGGGGACAACATTCACCTCCCTCCAATCCTCTAGTACCATTCCCGTGGACAACGAGGACATAAAGATCTTAGCCAGAGGCTCAGCAATCTCTTCCCTTGCCTTGTAGAGCAGCCTGGGGAATATTCCGTCAGCCCCCGGGACTTATCCATCCGAATGTATTTTAACAATTCCAACACCTCTTCTCCCTTAATATCAATATGCTCCAGAACATCAACCTCACTCATACTGTCCTCACTGTCATCAAGTTCCCTCTCATTGGTGAATACTGAAGAGAAGTATTCATTGAGGACCTCACTCACTTTCACAGCCTCCAGACACATCTTCCCAACTTTATCTCTAATCAGTCCTAACTTCACTCCTGTCAACCTTTTGTTCTTCACATAATTGAAGAATGCCTTGGGGTTTTCCTTTACACTACTCCCCAAGGCCTTCTTAAGCCCCCTTCTTGCTCTCCTCAGCCCCTTCTTAAGCTCCTTTCTTGCTACCCTATATTCTTCAATAGACTCATCTGACCCTTGCTTCCTAAACCTTACTTATGCTGCCTTCTTCCATCTGACTAGATTCTCCACCTCACTTGTAACCCATGGTTCCTTCACCCTACCATTCTTTATCTTCCTCACCAGGACAAATTTATCCCTAACATCCTGCAAGAGATCCCTAAACATCGACCACATGTCCATAGTACATTTCCCTGCAAAAACATCATCCCAATTCACACCCGCAAGTTCTAGCCTTATAGCCTCATAATTTGCCCTTCCCCAATTAAAAATTTTCCTGTCCTCTCTGATTCTATCCTTTTCCATGATAATGTTAAAGGCCAGGGAGCTGTGGTCACTGTCCCCCAGATGCTCACCCACTGACAGATCTGTGACCTGACCCAGTTCGTTCCCTAATACTAGATCTAGTATCTAGCATTCCCCCTAGTTGGCCTGTCAATATACCGTGACAGGAATCCATCCTGGACACACTTGACAAACTCTGACCCGTCTAAACCATTGGAACTGATCAGGTATCAATCAATATTAGGGAAGTTAAAGTCACCCATGATAGCAACTCTGTTATTTTGGCACCTTTCCAAAATCTGCCTCCCAATCTGCTCCTCGATATCTCTGCTGCTACCAGGGGGCCAATAGAATACTCGAAGCAGAGTAACTGCTCCCTTCCTGTTCCTGACTTATACATATACTGACTCAAAAGAGGATCCTGCTATATTACCCACCCTTTCTGTAGCTGTAATAGTATCCCTGACGAGCAATGCCACCCCTCCTCCTCTTTTACCCCCTCTCTATCCCTTTTAAAGCACTGAAATCCAGGAATATTGAGAATCCATTCCTGCCCTGGTGCCAGCCAAGTCTCTGTAACAGCCACTGCATCATAATTCCAAGTATGTATCCAAGCTCTCAGTTCATCACCTTTGTTCCTGATGCTTCTTGCATTGAAGTACATGTACTTTAGCCCTTCTACCTTACTACCTTTACACCCTTTATTCTGTTTCTCTTTCCTTAAAGACTCTTTATATGCTAGAGCTGGCTTTACTCCATGCACTATACTTGCAGCTCTCGCATGACTATCCTCCTCCATCTCACCATCTGCTCTAACACTCTGGTTCCCCTCCCCCTGCAAATCTAGTTTATACACCCCAGAGCAGCACTAGCTAACCTACCCACAAGGATGCTAGTCCCCCTCCAGTTCAGGTGCAACCTGTCCCATCGGAACAAGTCCCACCTTCCCCGGAACAAGGCCCAACTGTCCAGAAACCTGAAGCCCTCCCTCCTGCACCAACTCCTTAGCCAATTATTTAGCTACATTATCTTCCTATTTCTGGCCTCACTAGCACGTGGCATGGTAGCAATCCTGAGATTGCAATCCTGGAGGATCTGTCCTTCAACTTTGCACCTAACTCCCTAAACTCTCTTTGCAGGACCTCCTCCTTCTTCCTATCCATGTCATTGGTCCCTAGATGGACCACGACATCTGGCTGCTCACCCTCCCTCTTGAGAATACTGAGAACTCGATCCGAGATATCACAGACCCTGGCACCAGGGAGGCAACAGACCATCCAGGATTCTTGATCTCTTCCACAGAACCTCCTATCTGTCCTCCTAACTATCAAATCCCCTATCACTACTGCTCTCCTCTTTTCCCTCCTTCCCTTCTGAGCTGAGAGTCCAGTCTCGGTGCCAGAAACGCAACCACCGCAACTTGTCCCTTGTAGGGACCTGTCCCCACCAACAGTATCCAAAACGGTATACTTATTATTGATTGGAATAGCCACAGGGGCATTCTGCTCATTCTGTCTATTCCCCTTCCCTCTCCTGACAGTTACCCAGCTACCTGCCTCCTGACTCTTAGGGGTGACTATTTTCCTGTAACTTCTGTTTATTTCTGCCTCTGCCTCTGTGGTAAACTACGTATATCTGTCTGGACATGCCCCTCAGCTGACTACTTCTATGGCTCCTCCCATTGACCCCTGGATAAAGGTGATTGTGTCTCATCCAGCATGGACGTGCTCTATTTTACTGCTAATAAAATCCTTTCAGTATTTACTCTACTTCCAGTCTTTTGGAGTTATTGATAGTGCATCAATTTTATTAGCAGTAATTTTAAAGCATGGAGAGTGTTTTGAGACCAGACAAATTGGATATCGACCCGCAAACACCTGAGGCTGGCAACACTTTCGAACTCTGGCTAGCCTGCTTCGAATCATACCTGGAGGAGATTGAAGTGACCAAGTCCACTGCAAAGCGCAGAGTTTGCCTTTCCAGGGTCAGTCCATGGGTCTACTCGATGATTAGAGACCAGCCAAGCTAAGATGGCGCGATGAGCACCCTCAGAAGACAATATCTGCAGCTGGTAAACACTGTCTATGCAAGACATAGCATAGCGACTCGGCAGCAGCGGGCAGGAGAGTCGAGCGCTGAGTTTGTCCAGGCCCTACAGACACTTGTGTGGGCCTGCGATTGCTGGGGGCTGACGGCCGAACAGCATGCGGAGTTCCTAGTAAGAGACGCCTTCGACACAGGGATCAGGTCAATGTACGTGCGCCAGCGGCTGTTGGAACACGCCCATCTTACCTTACATTCAGCGATTGAGCTGGCCAACATGCTGGAGGCCGCTCTGCATGATTCTGATGCTCTCCAGGCATGCAATCTCCTGACAGCCTGGTGGACGCCGCAGACCTAACCTGCTGGCGAATCGACCATGGCTGCTGCCAGTTGCATGTCCGCAAAGTGTTACTTCTGCGGGCTCGAAAAGCACTCCTGAAAACGCTGCCCGACCCGAGAAGCTACCTGCTCCAGCTGCGGAAAGAAGGGCCACTTCGCCAAGGCCTAAAAGTCCAAACTGCGAGTGGGATCAAGCAGTGCCGCATATGAGGCATGGGGGTCGCCCTCTTGGTCGGCACCTCCTCGCACCACCTACAACCCACGTGTGCTTACCGGGCATCCCACCGTGCCAGACCAAGACGGCGATTCAACTCTGGCCTCTGTGACCCTCGACCAAATCGCTCCCCACCAGCTTGCAAGGTCAATGATGGACATCCTGGTGGAGGGGCGCAGGACAAGCTGCCTGTTTGACACGGGCAGCACGGAGAGTTTTATCCACCCGGACAAGGTGACACAGCCGGTAAGCCAAAGGGTCGCCATGGCTTCTGGGTCACATACAACAGAGATCTGGGGGGGTTGTGTATTGACACTAGTGGTGCAGGGCACAGAGTATTGAGACTTGACATTACTAGTCATGCCTCAACTGTGTGCCCCTGTGCTATTGGGGCTCGACTTCCAGAGCCACCTGAAAAGCGTGACAATGGAGTATGATGGGCCCCTCCCACCAATCACTGTCAGAAATCCCCAGTTCTGTAGGAATTCATCACATACCCTGCTACTGACCACATACACACCAACCCACACATCCCACCTAACACTAAGCCAACAGCCGCACTACGGACACCACTTGCAGCCTCTCTACCCCCAAGATCCCTCCCCCACCACTGTTCACCAACCTGACCCCCGACTGTAAACCTGTGGCAACTAAAAGCAGGAGGTACAGCGCGGGGACAGAGCCTTCATCAAGTCGGAGGTGCAGCGGCTGCTCAGGGAAGGGATCATCGAGGCAAGCACAAGTCCTTGGGGAGAAAAATAGGATGGTCGTGGACTATAGATTATAGTTCACGCAGCTTGACACGTATCCACTACTCCGCATCGCGGATACGGTCAATCAGATAGCTTAGTACAAGTTGTACTTGACCATAGACTTAAAATCTGCTTACCATCAGCTCCCCATCTGCCCGGAGGACCGCCCCTACACCGCCTTCGAGGCGGGCGGCAGGCTTTATCACTTACTGCGCATCCCCTTCGGTGTCACGAATGGTGTATCTGTCTTCCAGAGGGAAATGGACCGGATGGTGGACCAGTGCCAACTGAAGGCCACATTCCCAGATCTGGATAACATCACCATCTGCAGTCATGACCAGCAGGATCACGAGAACAACCTCCAAAAATTTTTCCAAGTAGCCAAAGCTTTTAACCTTACCTATAACAGGGACAAGTTTGTGTTCGGAACCACCCGACTTGCTATCCATGGGTGTGTTATGGAGAACGGAGTCATTGGCCCTGACCCCGATCGTATGTGCTCCCTGTTGGAACTCCCTCTTCCCAACTCCCTCAGAGTGCTCAAAAGGTGCCTGGGCTTCTTTTCCTATTTTGCCCAATGGGTCCCTAATTATGCAGACAAGGCCCGCCCCCTGGTCCACCACATTCCCCCTCTCAGCCGAGGCCCGCACGGCCTTCAGCCGCATTAAAGGGGACATTGCCAAAGCAATGATGCATGCAGTGGATGAGACCACTCCTTTCTAAGTAGAGAGTGAAGCCTCCGACTTCACGCTGGCTGCTACCCTCAACCAGGCGGGAAGACCGGTGGCGTTCTTCTCCCGTACCCTTCAAGGCCCTG
Source organism: Hypanus sabinus (assembly GCF_030144855.1). NCBI lineage: Eukaryota > Metazoa > Chordata > Chondrichthyes > Myliobatiformes > Dasyatidae > Hypanus > Hypanus sabinus. The sequence continues at coordinate 40,541,446 of NC_082707.1, forward strand.
AAATTCGGCACTCCGCGGTGGAGAAAGAAGCGCAGGCCATAGAGGAAGCTATTAGGCACTGGAGGCACTATCTCACCGGCAAAAAATTCACCCTGCTGACCGACCAATGCTCAGTCACGTTCATGTTCAGCAACCAACAGTGGGGCAAAATCAAAAACGATAAAATTTTGAGGTGGAGAATCAAACTCTCCACCTACAACTATGACTTCATGTACAGGTCTGGAAAGCTCAATGAGCCCTCCGATACCCTATCCCGGGGAATGTGTGCCAGTGCACAGATCAACCGGCTAAACGCCCTACATGCAGATCTTTGCCACCCAGGGGTCACCTGGCTTTTCCACTTAGTGAAAGCCCGGAACCTGCCTTACTCCCTTGAGGAGATCAGGACGATGACCAGGGACTGCCAAGTTTGCGCAGAGTGCAAACCGCACTTCTACCGACCCTAAAAGGCACAACTAATCAAGGCCACCTGCCCCATTGAGTGACTGAGTGTCAACCTTAAGGGCCTCCATCCCTCCACCGACCACAATGTGTACTTTCTTAACATAATCGACGAGTAGTTGCAGTTCCCCTTTGCCATCCCCTGCCCCGATACCACTACCACGTCAGTCATAAAGGCCCTGCGCAAGCTCTTCATTCTGTTTGGATACCCACGCTATATCCACAGTGACAGAGGGTCCTCGTTTATGAGCGACAAGCTGCGGCAATACCTGCTGGTTAGGGGTATTGCAACTAGTAGGACCAGGAGCTATAATCCTTGGAGGAATGGACAGGTGGAGAAGGAGAATGCCACGGTGTAGAAGGCCACACTCTTAGCCATTAGGTCAAAGGGACTGCAGGAGGTCCTCCCCGAGGCGCTCCACTCCATCCGCTCCCTGTTATGCACATCCACCGATGCCACCCCTCATGAGCGACTCTTTTCTTTTCCCAGGAAGTTGGCCACCGGGGCAACCCTATTGGCTTGGCTGACGTCCCTGGGGCCAGTGCTGCTCCAGAAACATGCGAGGAGCAATAAATACTCCCTGATGGTCGAGAGGGTTCACCTACTTCTTGCGAACCCCCAGAATGCCTACGTGGTCTTACCTGGTGGGCGGGAGGACACGGTCTCCATCTGCGACCTGGTGCCTGCAGGAGCACCAGACCCCTACCCTGAACACTCCATGGTGACTATGAACCCCGTACCCACGAGAAACCGCGCACTCCAAGCCCTACACAGACACCTCACGACACTCCCATACCGGGAACAACGCACACACACGAGGGATTACTGATGCCTAACGGGCTGGCACCTCAAGTCAGGCTGGAGCCAGCACAACCACCGCCGCCGGTGCAATCACCACCAGTGCTACGTAGATCGCAGCGATGGACTTGACCGCCTGATAGACTTGACCTGTCTTAAATATTGTCAGTCACTTCACCCCATGGGACTCTCTTTTAAAAAGGAAGGGTTAATGTAGTAAACCATGTATATCTGTCTGGACATGCCCCTCTGCTGACTGCTCCTGTGGCTCCTTCCACAGACCCCTGGATAAAGGTGATTGTGTCTCTGCTTCTCCCACAGTCATCTAGCATGGACGTGTTCTGTCTTGCTGCTAATAAAAGCCTTTCAGTATTTACTCTATTTCCAGTCTTTTGGAGCTAATGATAGTGCATCAGCCTCCTGAATGATCCGAAGTTCATCTAGCTCCAGGCCCAGTTCCCTAACTCAGTTTGTCAGGAGCTCCAGCTGGATACACCTTTTACAGATGTAATCATCAGGGACAATTGTGCTCACCCTGACTTCCCACAGACTACAAATGGAGCACTCGACTGCCCTAACTGCTGCCTCCATTACCACCTCCTAAGCTAATTAGAGTTATTAAAGGAGTTTACCTGGCCTTACCTGAATGGGAGCAAGCTCGTCCTCAGCCTCTGCTTGCCAAAGCATATAGAGCCAAAGCCTTCCTACTTTGTCTCCCTCTACTCTGTTGCCTGCTCTGTTAATCTGCTTGCTTTTTAAACTCTCCCACTGATCTCAGAGGCTGACCTTCACGCGCTTGTGCAGTCGTGCCCTGTTCAAACTGCTAATGAAATGACTGCTCCTTCTCAATCTGCTCGCTTTTTAAACTCTCCCGCTGATCTCAGAGGCCGACTTTCACGTGCTTTCGCAGTCGTGCCCCGTTCAAACTGCCGAAGAAATGACCAATGTGAAATTAGAGATATTCTGAAAAGATAAACAACATCAAAATATTCACTTGATGAAAGGAAGTCTGTCAAAATTGACAAGGTAGTGTAATGTTTAGCACAATGCTTTGTGGTACCAGTGACCTGGGTTCAATTTCTGCCACTGTTTGTAAGGAGTATGTACATTGTTCCCGTGACCACGTGGGTTTCTTCCAGGTGCTCCATTCTTCTCCGACAGTGCAAAAATATACCAGTTAGTAGGTTAATTGGTTATTGTAAATTGTCCCTTGATTCAGCACGGGTTAAATCTGGGGTTATTGGGTGGCATGGCTCAAAGCACCTATTCCATGCTCTATCTCAATCAATCAATCATTCAATAAATAAATGAGTCATACTGTACATGCAGATTAATTACCTGGAGTTTCTTAAGTTGTGAATTCAATAGGTTCACTGTGCTCTTCTTCTCTTCTAAAGTCTTTGCGAGTTCTTCCACCTTATCTCCCAAAACCTCTTTATCATTATGACTCACATTTCCTTCTAACTTGGCCAGCCTTTGTTCTAGCTGCTGGATCTGAAAATCCTATCAAAAGAGAATATATATTTCATCAACCCAGTCAAGTATAATTTAGTTTTGTTTTACCACAGAAAAGAAATTGGTTTTCATTTGTTGCTGCTAGTAGTTTGCAGAAGTGTAAGTCACCAACTGTGCATTCTTAAACTTGTTCCAGTCTCTGATATCAACCTCTGTGAAATTTAATTGGTGGTGAATACATTTTATGCAAATGCAAAAAGGATAAAATTCTGCCTTAAATAATCTGTTATACAGTATTAATATTCCTAAAATTTGAAAGCAGCCTTTGAGTTACAAGGGATGATTGATAAGTTCATGGCCTAAGGTAGGAGTCAATTTTAGAAAACCTAGCGCATTTAGTTTTCAACATTGTCCCCTCCTGCATTTACACACTTAGTCCAACGGTCGTGGAGCATATGGATCTTGGACCTCCAGAAACTGTCCACAGATGGGTGATTGATAAGTTTGTGGCCTATGGTAGGAGATGAACTATACAACTCTCGTTACATGCACATGCAGTTCAAATCATTAAGTGATTATGCTGAAAGTTTGAAGTTAATAACTCATCTCCTTCTACCTTAGGCCACAAACTTATCAATCACCCATTTGTGGACACTTTCTGGTGGTCCAAGATCCGTATGCTCCACGACCGTTGGACTAAGTGTGTAAATGCAGGAGGGGACTATGTTGAAAACTAAATGCGCTAGGTTTTCTAAAATTGACTCCTACCTTAGGCCACAAACTTATCAATCACACCTCATAATTGCAAATGGTCTATTTCCGTCAAGTATATGATGATTCACTGAAGACACCTGCCTTTCAACTGACGACAGAAGTTAAAGCATTTTTACATAAATGTGCACAATATGATGAAGTAGAAAATGATACTGAAGAATAATTTTCTAGTTTTGGTCTCAGCAAGGAAGGTGTTGATTACAAGCAAGATAAGCCCTGATATAAAAACAGGGTAATTATTCTTTCACAACATCTGAAATCTGAATTTTAAACCTAATCCTTGAGGTCAAGATAATTTCTATACCATTTATGCAAATATTATCTCTCAAATTAACAGTAAAAATTAACAGTCCTGGTGAAGAGTCTCGGCCCAAAATGTTGATTGTGTACTCATCTCCATAGATGCTTTGTGACCTACTGAGTCTTCCAGCATTTTGTGTGTGTTCCAGTGAAAATCATGTTTTAGCTTTGTTGGTTTTGAACAACTTTTGCTCAGGTGAGGTGTGTAGCAAATGTACAGACAGAAAACATTTTATTCTAGTTTATCTTGTATCCATTCCTTGAATTCAATTAGCATTTTCTGAAGTTTAAAAGTAGCTGCAACATCTATCATCAAAAATCTCCATCATCTGTGCCATGCCACCATCTCGCAGCTACCAGCAGGGAGGAAGTACAGAAGGCCAAAGTCCCACACCACCTGGTTCAAGAACAGTTACTTCTCTTCAAGCATTCAGCTCTGAAACCAATACTAATTACTACCTTAGTACACAACACAATGACCACTTTGCACTACATTCCACCTGGCTGTACGTACATTTTGATTTTAACTGAAAATCCAGTCATCAGCTTGAGTCACTGTTAATGTAAAGTTTTTGATTGGGCCTTTTTTAAATGGAATTTTTCAGGATCTTTGTGTAACATTTCTGGTTGGACTCCAAACATTTATTCTCTATACTGTACGTTGGCTGTATTGTCAAAAAATGCTCTATGCTTGACTATGATACTTAACAGAAGTTTCTTAACCTGTTTCTTCTATACTTATGACATACACTATGTAGAAGGCACAATAGGACACCATCTGCATGTTACCTTCCAAGTCACAAATTATCTGACCACAAAATAAATAACTTTTTCTTCATTTTGTAAATTATGGAACTCCCTACTCAGAAGTACTATGTGAATATTTTTACCGGAAGGGCTACAATGATTCACAATGGTGTCTTACCATTAACATTTTAAAGATGGTTAGTGAAGAGCAATGAATGCTGGCCATACACACAACAACCACATCAGAAAAAAAGGATAAAAACAAGAACTCCAATCTCCAGCATCTGCAGATTTTCTCATTTGTGATTAAAAACAAAAACAATGAGTTTGTTCTAATTATTTTGAACAGCGATAAACCTTAAATACTTTTACAAAATTACTTAAGACATCAATAGAGCCATGTCCCTTCACAGTACTCTCACTGTTCAGCTTTTACAATGTCCCTGCAATTCAGAAAATTTTACAAACTAATAAAATAAACAACTTAAAAGGTTTGAAGGAATTTTCTTTTATTTAAGTAGGAAATAAACCATTATAAATTAAAACAATTAATAAACATTAAACAAGCCATACAATTTATGCTGAATCTGTGTCAGCATAAATTCTTTTGAATCTGTGCAAGATATAGCTCTGCTACTGAACGCTTTGGAAAACAAGCAGTAAAACTTTGCTAGTAAGTCTGTTAACTGCATTTGTGTTAATCAATGTGGTCAGTTGTCAGTGAAAATGTCAGTATTTACTAAAAATTATTTGCCAATGCTTATTATTAATATAATGAAAGACATTATTGTTATTCACCCCAGTACCTATTGATTAATAAGGTCTTTGGTGCTTAATGTCTGAGATAAACTTGAATGCTGTATAGCTCGACTTATTGAAGTTATCAAAATGTGGAATCACAGAATTAATATATTTGTCAAAAACATCATTTGTAATATTGGATACAGTCCAAAACGTTATGTAAATATTATGGCCAATAGAAGTTTTCTCAAGATATGGGGAACCAAGCATGTATCTGCAAAAGCATCCAAGTTTAAGTATCTATGGTAAAAAGGACAAAAAACATTAAGATCAGAAAAATAAACACTCCAGAAATATTTTGTATTGTGGATTCTTATAGTGCCCATAAATGTTTTAGTCTATGTTTGCACTCAGGCCATAGATTGAAACAACTCAAGTGTTATTAAATGAGTTTGGGCAATATTGATCCAGTGGATATAAAGCCAGAGTACAAAACTGTTAGTAGTTTGTCTTTGGTCAACAGGCCATAGCATCATCAAAACCCTTTGCTGCTGGAAATTGATATTTCAGATAACATGTTTGCATTTTTTTCAAACAAACATTTAGTGGAAACAATAATATCTAATTATTCTTTGATTGTAGCATCATTGTCCGGTCATTGTAAACTGGAGATATAACTATCCCATCAGGCACAGCCTTTAAAAGTTTATTATAATTTGCATCAAAATATTCCACTGACTGATGACCTCTATACAATTGTATTTGCATGCCAAATGCACCAGAATCCTTTCTTGAATTGAATTGACTTCATTACTGATATCCTTCATATACATGAGAAGTACAAATCTTTACGTTACATCTCCATTTAAATGTGCAATGTGAAAGTTATAATAATTTGTAATAAATAGTATCTACAATGGGACAGTCAATATAGCAGAGAAATACAATTGTATCAGCGTGAATTAATCAGTCTGATGGCCTGGTGGAAGAAGCTGTCCCGGAGCCTGTTGGTCCTGGCTTTTATGCTGTGGTACCATTTCCCAGATAGTAGCAGCTGGAACAGTTTGTGGATGGGGTGACTTGGGTCCCCAATAATCCTTTGGTCCCTTTTTATGCACCTGTCTTTGTAAATTTCTTGAATAGTGAGAAGCTCACATCTACAGATGTGCTGGCTTATCCACACCACTCTCTTCAGAGTCCTGTGATTGAGGGAAGTACTGTTCCCATACCAGGCAGTAATGCAGCCAGTCAGGATGCTCTCAATTGTGCCCCTGTGGAAAATTCTTTGAGATGTGGGGACCCACACCAAACTTCTTCAACCATCTGAGGTGAAAGAGGTGCTGTTGTGCTTTTTTCACCACACAGCTGCTATGTACAGACCACGTGAGATCTTAATGATGTGTATGCCGAGGAACTTAAAGTTGTTCACCCTCTCAACTCCAGATCCATTGATGTCAATAGGGGTTAGCCTGTCTCCATTCCTCCTGTAGTCCACAACCAGCTCCTTTGTTTTTGTGACATTGAGGTTGTTTTCTTGACACCACTGTGTCAGGGTGATGACTTCTCTGTAGGCTGCCTCATTATTATTTGAGATAAGGCCAGTCAATGTATTATCGTCAGCACATGTAACTATCAGATTACTTAATATACAAAAATATTTAAACTCATTCACTATTATATGACAACAAAAAACATCTGGAGAAATTGTTAGCTATGTATTACCCTGGTTCTTATTTTTTTGTTGTTATGCTGTTCTATATTTCATCTGCACTGTTCTGTGCAAGCTGCTTGTTTGGGTTACTGTTGAAGATAACAGATCGGTGAATTGTGTGCCATGCAATTAGGATGGCCGGATTAAGGGGAGGTTTCTCTAGTGAGGGATGCTAAGGTTGTGCTTGGGGCTTTTGTTAGGGAAATGAAGAGAGAAGAGGTCATAGGATTTGACCAGAGTGGGGCTGTGATTTGAAGAAGGAGGATTGAAGGAGGATCGGCGAAGGGCAAACTGTGAGCTCCAACTTATGCAGATCAGACTGTTTCATTAAAATGGGCTCTTTTCTTGTTTTGTTCTTTCTTTTCTAACCCTTTAGTTAAATTAAGAATTATAAAGCTAAATCTTTTGATTGTATGTTGTGTACTGTCTATTATTTTGTGGTACTGATTTGTAACGGGATAACGAATCACGCAGCATCCACACAAACTGTCTTCTGGGGTGGGCTTGTGCCTCAATCTCAATCTCAATCTCAATCTTAGAGATTGTCTTCCCTAGACTCAAGCAGCCGAGGGAACCAGAGAGTTTCATCTATAGCATTATACAGCAAAGCAATATGGATGACAATATCCTGTGGTTACCTGGCTATAGATGACTTCCTGCTGTTTAATACTTTCATGGTCAAGTTTGTCAATTCTGCTATTGAGATTGCGGAGTGTTGCCTTATTTCCTGATGTTTGGTTTGTAGCTGTTTTGACTTCCTCATTAATGGAATAAAGCTCCTCAGTCTTCTTAAACTTCTTGTCTTTTAGATACTTCATTTGATCATCCAATTCCTATTAAAGATTCATAGGTAAATAAAGAACATGCTTTGACATTCTGGAATGACTGTGTGAATCAAAAATTCATATAATCCAGCACTCTTTGAGCTTTGGTAATGCCAAATTAGCTTCTTTTTTCAGACTATAGATTAATACCCAAATGCACTTTTATGTTACTTATTTTTCATGATGCACAGTGGTATACTAAATTTTCTCAGTGAATATTCTTTGAATATAAAGCCAGTGGGTAATAAAGCAGAAGCTGCTGTTTGTATGTTTGAGTCTGTCAAAAAAAATTGAACATATATTCTAGTCTCCAGTTCTAGGTGTTTTAAATTTCTTTTCACAAGCTCATACATACAAACCAAAACTTGCTGGGTTCTATCACCCACTCCCTTCGAATTCAATAGATTCACTGAAAAAACTTTGTTATACCTCTTGTATTCAAAATATTTTGCTCTCTGCAAATCCAGTATTTTGCTTCAGCCACATATCCAATCCCAGCTGCATTCCAAAGCTTAGCTCACTCTGGACCAATGCATGAATCAGTTCTCAAGCCAGTGGAATTTCCAAACAAATTCATTTTATTGAACTTTTCCTGTATACAGTAGTTGGAAAAATTCTGAAATTTACACTAATCAGATGTGGCCTTTAAATTTATAATAATTGCCACCATGCAATTTGATAACCCATGATTACAGAAAAGAAAATCAGTATACAGGCAGCATACCAGATTACATAAAGATTCTATCCAGACTATTGTCCATAAATCAATTCCTTCATAAGCCAGAAATGAGTTTTCTACAGCCACCCATATTGTACTGGGGATGGGAGACGTCCTGCTCAATTAAGGAAGCTGAAGCACTTGCCACAGCCTCGCCTTTCCAGGTGTAGTTATCGCCACAGGTCCACTATTTGGCTTGCAATGCAGCAGATCACTCGCATATGGCCTCTCCTATACTACTGTACCCATAGCAAAACCTTCACATGGCATCCTTGTTCTTACTGAGTTTGCTATATCATGGTGCAACTCAGTGTTCAGTGGTATACCTGGGTGGGCAGGCTGGACTTACAGCCTTGGCTGGCAGCCAGCCTAGAAGGACAACTCTGATTCCAAACCCGGGTAGATACGACTTGTTAGCCTTGCAAGGCAGTCTATTTAGAAGGAAAACTCCAATATTCAACCTACAGTCTTGCAGATGCTGCGGTCATTGCAGCTTGCTGTGCCATTGTGGAACATTCCCTGGCCTAAAGAGTGGAATTGGTTCACGAGCACCAATCCTCACTATAGATCTACACAGCGCAGGCAGGAAGAAAAGTCCTACAGCAATGAAGATTTTCCCTCCTCATCTTCACAAGTGAAGAACTAACCATCATATTGTATCACTCTACATACACTTAGGGAAAACTGTTTTCTTTGGCTACATTTATGTATATGGTTGAATGACAACTATACTTGAACTTGAACACTTGTCAGAATTCTTTCATTTTATCAAATATTCACCTAACACTAATAATAATTAAACTAATGGAATATATACTGAACATTATACAGTCATAAATGAACACAAAATATTTTAATGTAAGATTACTATATTGAATAATGCTTTAAAATGTATGTGATAATTTGTGTAAAACCTGCTTTCCATAAATCAAGACATCTACACACTGGGATACCCTCTAATTAGGAGAATGACAATTACAAACTTGCCACAATCAGTGCTAGTTAAGATAGCATGAATCTCTCATTTGTCTTTGAATCTCTTTTTCGGTTTTCTTCACACTCTTCAATCATAAATTTCTTTTTATTCTTCAACTCAATTTAAAGTTTACCTCTGTCTATAAATCTTCACGTAGCCTCCCCAATTAACATTAAAATGAGTATTTATCTTCCTTCATAGATGGTAGCAAGTTGGATTTCTCCTTTTTGTGAAGAAGACAATTTTTCACATTAACAGATACCTGCCAGGAGCGTAACTGAATTGAAACACCTTGGCTAGAGAATGCAGTTGTTTCTGAAGTACTACTTCTAGGATATTGTCTTTTCTTGTAATGTAAGCCTGCTCGTCCTCTTAGCTGTTTAATTTTCCACCATCATCTATGACTAGATGTGGTGAATGTGCAGAACTGTAACTTGTTTCATTGGCTAAGAATTGCTTTTCTCTGTTTACTGTGCAGTGTTTTTACTGTTAAGTATGCTACTTTGGTAGACTGGCTCCTCATCATTTTTGAATAAGCCGAATGATTCTTTTGATATCCCTTCTACACTTCTCATTGACTTAGCAATGATCCCCTGGTTTGATGTATCAGTATTACATTGGAGTAAAGGGAATTACAGAGGCATGAGAAAGGAGCTGGCCAAAGATGATTGAAAGAAGACACTAGCAGGGATGACAGCAGAAAATCGATACCTGAAATTTCTGGGGGCAATTCAGAAGGCTCAGGATAGATACATCCCAAAAATGAAGATCAAGAAAGGATGAGGCAACCATGGCTAACGAACATCAAGGACACCATAAAAGGAAAAGAAGGCATAAAATATAACAAAAATTACTGTGAAGTTAGAGGAGTGGGAAATTTTTGAAAACCAAAGATAGGCAACTAAAAAAGCCATAAAGAGAGAAAATATGAAATATGAAGGTAAATGACCCAAAAATATAAAAAAGGATACTATTAGTTTTTTTTTAAATATATAATAGAAACATAGAAAACATACAGCACAATACAGGCCCTTCGGCCCACAAAGCTGTGCCGAACATGTCCCTACCTTAGAACTATCTAGGCTTTACCCATAGACCTCTATATTTCTAAGCTCCATGTAGCCATCCAGGAGTCTCTTAAAAGATCCTATCATTGGCACCTCCATCACCGCCGCCAGCAGCACATTCCACGCACTCACCATTCTCTGTGTAAAAAACTTACCCCTGACATCTCCTCTGTACCTACTTCCAAGCACCTTAAAACTATGCCCTCTCGTGCTAGTCATTTCAACCCTGGGAATAAGTCTGACTATCCACACGATCAATGTTTCTCATTATCTTGTACACCTCTATCAAGCCACTTCTCAACCTCCGTCGCTCCAAGGAGAAAAGGCTGAGTTCACTCAACCTAATCTCATAAGGCGTGCTCCCCAATCCAGGCAACAACCTTGTAAATCTCCTCAGCACCCTTTCTATGGTTTCCATGTCCTTCCTATACTGAGGTGACCAGAATTGAGCACAGTACTCCAAGTGGGGTCTGACCAGGGTCCAATATAGCTGCAACATTACCTCTCAGCTCTTAAACTCAATCCCGCGATTGATGACACTGTATGCCTTCTTAACCAGAATCAACCTACGTAGCAGCTTTGAGTGTCCTATGGACTCGGACCCCAAGATCCTTCTGATCCTCCACACTGCCAAGAGTCTTACCATTAATACTATATTCTGCCATCATATTTGACCTACCAAAATGAACCTCACAATTATCTTGGTTTACTCCATCTGCCACTTCTCAGCCCAGTTTTGCATGTCCTGTTGTAACCTCTGACAACCCTCCACACTATCCACAACACCCCCAAACTTTATGTCATCAGCAAATTTACTAACCCATCCCTCCACTTCCTCACCTAGGTCATTTATAAAAATCACAAAGAATATTGGGTCCCAGAACAGATCCCTGAGGCACACCACAGGTCAACAGGCCTCCATGCAGAATATGACCCATCTACTACTACTCTTTACCTTCTGTGGGCAAGCCAATTCTGGATCCACAAAGCAAGGTCCCCTTGGATCCCATGCCTCCTTACTTTCTCAATAAGCCTTGCATGGGGTACCTTATCAAATGCCTTGCTAAAATCCATATACACTACATCAACGGCTCTACCTTCATCAACGTGCTTAGTCACATCCTCAAAAAAATCAATCAGGCTTGTAAGGGACGACCTGCCTTTGACAAAGCCATGCTGACTATTCCTAATCATATTATGCCTCTCCAAATGTTCATAAATCCTGCCTCTCAGGATCTTCTCCATCAACGTACCAACCACTGAAGTAAGACTCACTGGTCTATAATTTCCTGGGCTATCCCTACTCCCTTTCTTGAATAAGGGAACAAAATCCACAATGCTCGAATCCTCCGGAACCTCTCCCATCCTCATTGATGATGCAAAGATCATTGTCAGAGGCTCAGCAATCTCCTTGCTTGCCTCCCACAGTAGCCTGGGGTACATCCCGTCTGGTCCTGGTGATTTATCCAACCTGATGCTTTCCAAAAGCTCCAGCACATCCTCTTTCTTAATATTTACATTCTCAATCTTTTCAATCCACTGCAACTCATCCCTACAATCGCCAAGATCTTTTTTGATCAAAAGAGAGGTGAGAGTGGATATTGGACCCCTGGAAAATGATGTTGGAGAGGTAGTAATGCAGAACAAAGAAATGGCGGATGAACTTAATAAGTCTTTTGTGTCAGTCTTCACTGTGGAAGACACCAGCCGTATGCCAGAGATTCGAGAGTGTCAGGGGGCAGAAGAGACTGTACTTGCTATTACTAAGGAAAAGGTGCATGTGAAGTTGAAAGGTCTGAAGATAGGTAAGCCACCTGGAACAGATGGGCTACCTGCCAGGATTCTGAAAGAGGTAGTTAACAAGATTGTGGAGGCATTAGTAATGATCTTTCAAGAGTCAATAGATTCTGGAATGGGTCAGAAGGACTGGAAAATTGCAAGTGCCACTCCATTCTTTAAGAAGGGAGGGAGGGAGGCAGAAGAAAGGAACTGATAGACCAGTTGGCCTGACTTCAGTAGAGTCTAATATTAACAATGAGGTTTCAGAGTACTTGGAGGCACATGATCGAGGCACGACTCAGCAGGCGCGTGGACGTCAGTGAGTTAGACTGGCAGGAAGAATTTAAAAAGAAGACAGCTTATAGAGTGGACATCAGAGTACAGGGAGTCAGAGTAGGAGGGCTTTAGTTCAACAGGGCTTCAGCAATAAAGGGTTGAGGCGAGGTAAGTTACTAGTGAAGAGGAATGAATAGGACTAAGAAGTATGTCTGCAAGGTCAGTGTTCTGTACTGGGTACAGGAGGTGGGATGTCCGGGAGACTCCCAGCCTCCTGGATAGCCACATCTGTGCCAGGTGCATCGAGCAGTAACTCCTTAGGGATCACATTAGGGAACTGGAGATGTAGCTTGATGACCTTCATCTGGACAGGGGAAATGAGGAAGTGATAGGAGCTATAGGCACGTAGTCACACCGGGGCCTTGGGAGACAGAAAAGTGGGTGACAATCAGGAGGGGGAAGGGCAAGAGTCGCATACTAGAGAGTATCCCTGTGGTTGTCTCCCTTAACAATAAGTAGTCCTGTTTGAGTTCTGTTGGGTGAGGAACGACCCACCTGGGGGAAGCAACTGTGGCTGTGCCCCTGGCATAGAGTCTGGCCATGTGGCTCAGAAGGATAGGGAATGGAAGAGGATGGAAGCAGTGATAGGGGACTCTGTAGTTAGGGGGTTAGACAGGCGATTCTGTGAACGCAAAACCAGAGGTCCTGAAAACAGACTACAGGGAATTAGGAAAGAAGCTGAGAAGCAGGACCACAAGGGTAGCAATCTCTTGAATACTGCCTGTGCCATGCAACAGTGAGTATAGGAATGGAGTGAGGTGGAGGATAAATGTGTGGCTGAGAGATTGGAGCGGGGGCAGGGATTCAGTTTTCTGGATCATTGGGACCTCTTTTGGGGCAGGTGTGACCTGTACAATAAGGATGGGTTGCATTTGAATCCAAGGAGGACCAATATCATGGCAGGGAGGTTTGCTAAGGCTATTGGGGAGATTTTAAACTAGAATTGATGGGGGGGGGGGGTGGAAACCGAACTGAAGAGAAAGAGGAAGAGGAGGTTGGCTCACAAATAGAGAAAACTTGTAGACAGTGTGAGAGGGAGGATAGGCAGGTGATAGAGAAGGGATGTGCTCAGATTAATGGTTTGAGATGCAAATATTTTAATGCAAGGAGTATCATGAACAAAGCAGATGAGTGTGGATCAGTACTTGCAGCTATGATGTGTGGCCATTACAGTTATGTGGATGGCTCAGGGGCAGGAATGGCTACTTTGAGTGCCAGTCTTTAGATATTTCAGAAAGGACAGGGAGAGGTCAAAAGAGGTGAGGGCATGGCACTGCTGACCAGAGATAGTGTCATTGCTGCAGAAAAGGAGGAAGTCATGGAAGGATTGCCTACTGAGTTTCTTTGTGTGGAAGTTAGAAACAGGAAGGGGTCAATAACTCTACTGGGTGTTTTTTTTATAGACCATCAAGGGACATCGAGGAACAGATAGGGAGACAGATTCTGGAATGGTGCAATAATAACAGGGTTGTCATGATGGGAGATTTTAATTTTCCCAATATTGATTGGCATCTCCCTAGAGCAAGAGTTTAGATGGGGTGGTTTGTTAGCAGTATTCAGGAAGGTTTCCTGACACAATATGTAGATAAGCCTACAAGAGGAGAGGCTATACTTGAGCTGGTATTGAGAAATGAACCTGATCAAGTGTCAGGTCTCTCAGTGGGAGAGCATTTTGGAGATAGTGATCACAATTCTATCTCCTTTACCATAGATTTGGAGAGGGATAAGTGCAGACAACTTAGGAAAACGTTTAATTGGAGCAAGAGAAAATATGAAGCTATCAGGCAGGAACTTGTAAGTATAAATTGGGAGCAGATGTTCTCAGGGAAACGTAGAGCAGAAATGTGGCAAATGTTCAGGGAATATTTGCGTTGGTTCTGCATAAGTACATTCCAATGAGACGGAAAGAATGGTAGGGTAGAAGGACAATGGTGTACAAAGGTTGTTGAAAATCTAGTCAAGAAGAAAAGCTTACAAGAGGTTCAAAAAACTAGGTGATGAAACTAGGTCTATGAGTTCTTGGTCTATCCCTACTCCCTTTCCTGAATAAGGGAACAACATCCGCAACCCTCCAATCCTCCAGAACCTCTCCCGTCCTCATTGATGATGCAAAGATCATTGTCAGAGGCTCAGCAATCTCCTTCCTCATATCCCACAGTAGCCTGGGGTACATCCCTTCCAGTCTCAGTGACTTATCCAACTTGATGCTTTCCAAAAGCTCCAGCACATCCTCTTTCTTAATGTCTATATGCTCAAGCTTTTCAGTCCACTGTAAGTCATCCCTACAATCGCCAAGGTCCTTTTCCGTAGTGAATACTGAAGCAATGCATTCATTAAGTACCTCCGCTACCTCCTCCAATTCCACACACACTTTTCCACTGTCAAACTTGATTGGTCCTATGTTCTCACAACTTATCCTCATGCTCTTCACATTTTTATAGAATGCCTGAATCCTACTCACCCAGACCTTCTCACTGCCCCTTCTGGCTCTCCTAATTTCACTCTTAAGCTTCTTCCTGTTAGCCTTATAATTTTCTAGATTTCTACCATTACCTAGTTTTTTGAACCTCTTTGATAAGGTACCCTGTGCAAGGCTCCTTCAGAAAGGAAGGAGGCATGGGATCCAAGGAGACCTTGCTTTGTGAATCCAGAATTGGCTTGCCCATGGAAGGCAAAGAGTGGTTGTATTCTGCACGGAGTTCAGTGACCAGTGGTGTGCCTCAGGGATCTGTTCTGGGAACCCTTCTCTTTGTGATTTTTATAAATGACCTGCATGAGGAAGTGGGGGAATGGGTTAGTAAATATGCTGATGACACAAAGGTTGGGGGTGTTGTGAATAGTGTGGAGGGCTGTCAGAAGTTACATTGGGACATGGATAGGATGCAAAACTGGGCTGAGAAGTGGCAGTGTCTCAGAAAGGCAGCATTCATTATTAAGGACGTCCAGCACCCAGGGCATGCCCTTTTTTCACAGTTACCATCAGGTAGGAGGTACAGAAGCTTGAAGGCACACACTCAGCGATTCAGGAACAGCTTCTTCCCCTCTGCCATCTGATTTCTAAATGGACATTGAAACCTTGGACAGTAACTCACTTTAAAAAAAATTATATAGTATTTCTGTTCTTTGCACAATTGTTAATCTAGTCAATATATGTATACTGTATAAAGTATACTGAATAAGATTTATTAATTTATATTTTTTCTTCTATATTATGTATTGCATTGAACTGCTGCTACTAAATTAACAAATTTCACGTCACATGCAGGTGATATTAAACCTGACTCTGATTCATTTTGTGCAACACAGCATAATTTATTCTGTTCTCAATATGAAGACAATACCTGTCTCCAGAAGTACTGTACAATGGTCACTTCTACCAATAGGCAGACTACAAATGCCACAAATTAGCTATGTCCTGTGAGTGGTGCAGGACGTAGCCAGGTATCTTGTCCAAAAAGTATAAATGTGAGTCTTGTGATGTCAACCTATTGTTTGACCCATATCAGAATCAGAATAAGGTTTAATATCACCAGCATGTTGTGAAATACTTTATGGGAGCAGTACAATGAAATACATGATAAATAGAGAAAAAAACTGAGTTATGTTAAGTATATATAAAATAAATTAAGTTAAAATAAGTAGTACAAAAACAGAAATGAAAAAGTAGTGTGGTAGTGTACATGGGGTAAATGTTCATTTAGAAATCAGATGGCAGAGGAGAAGAAGCTGTTCCTGAATCACTGAGTGTGTGACTTCAGGCTTCTGTACCTCCTTCCCGATGGTAAGAATGTGAAGATGGCACATGGGATATGGGGATCCTTAACAATGGATATTGTCTTCCTAAGGCACTGCTCTTTAAAGATGCCTTTGATACTATGGAAGCTAGTACACATGATGGAGTTGGCTAATTTTACAAGTTTCTGCACCTTACTTTGATCTTGTGTGATAGTCCTACCCTCCCATAACAGTTGGTGATGCAACCAGTCAGGATGCTCTCTATGATATATTTGTAGAAATTTTCGAGTGTTTACTTGACACACCAAATCTCCTCAAACTCCTCATTAAATACAGCTGCTGTCTTGCCTTCTTTATACTGTAGTTTTTCTCACTATTACCATCAGGTAGGAGGTACAGAAGCCTGAAGGCGCACACTAAGTGATTCAGTAATAGCTTCTTCCCCTTTGCCATCTGATTCCTAAATGGACATTGAAGCTTTGGACGTTACTTCACTTTTTTTTAATAGACAGTATTTCAGTTTTTTGCACATTTTTAATCTATTCAATATATGTATACTGTAATTGATTTATTTATTATTATTTTAAATTTTTTCTCTATATTATGCACTGCATTGAACTGCTGCTGTTAAGTCAACAAATTTCACGTTACATGCCGGTGATAATAAACCTGATTCTGATTCTGTAATTGCTCACTCTCTCCACTTCTGATGCCACTATGATGATTGGTTTGTGTTCCTCATCTTACTATATGCAGGATAGCTCTTGCAATTTAGATAACTGTACCCAGGTTTTTGCGAGGAGGACTACACATGGTTGATTGGGCTGAGAACAATTTGGTTGTGTCTGTATTCAGTGCCTAGGTTTATGGTAGGTTATCCATCCAGTTTTATTCATTCTCTGCTTGAATGTCACAATACCACTGCAGGTAGTTCTGAGCTTGTGGACGTAATGGAGTCACTTTGTGCAATTTTATTTGATATGGATGCTTAATGCTCCAGGATGCATACAGCACATCCAGGATAATTGAATACAAATAGTTAGATTTTAAAGATACGAGGGGTGGTTGATATGTTTGTGGCCTAAGGTAGGAGGAGTCAATTTTAGAAAACCTAGCATATTCATTTTTCAACATAGTGCCCTCCTACTTTTACACACTTAGTCCAGCGGTTGTGGAGCATACAGATCTTGAACTTCCAGAAAGTGTCCACAGATGGGTGATTGATAAGTTTGTGGCCTAAGGTCGAAGGAGATAATAGACAGTAGGTGCAGGAGCAGGCCATCCACAATCAGTACCCCGTTCCTGCCTTCTCCCCATACTCCTTAACTCTGCTATCTTTAAGAGCTCTATCTAACTTTTTGTTGAAAGTATTGGAGTATAAAAGTTGCATTATTTTCTGTGTAACCAAAACTATGTAGTCAGCTTTGAAACTTGCTATTTGCTATGCATGTATCCAAAATGAAATCCTAGGAATGTAGAAGACAATGTTGTATTAATGAGAGGAAGCTAAGAGATGTAAATTATGTAATCTGAGTTTGCTATTTGCTATGCATGTACCCAATTTAGCAGGAGAATGAAATATTAAGAATGTAGAAGACAAGGTAGCTAAGAGATGTAGATTAGAACATGATTAAGTCAATGGGTAGAAACAATAGTGGCGGATGTATGTGTGGTACGCAACTATAGACCGATTGCATATGCTAATGCAACTAAACCAGGAGATTGCTATAAAGCATGCTATGTCCAAAGATCGGTGGGCAATCAGCGACTAGCTCAATGACTGTCTCAGCTTTGATTTGCAAATTAAAGTTTAACCCTTCTTGAAGAATCTTCTGCGTCTCCTAATCATTTGTGGGGCACGAGAAACCACGACAAAATCATCCAGAGAACTGGCCTCCACTGCCTTCTGAGGCAGAGCATTCCATAGATCCACAACTCTCTGGGTTAAAAAGTTTTTCCTCAACTCTGTTCTAAATGGCCTACCCCTTATTCTTAAACTGTGGCCTCTGGTTCTGGACTCCCCCAACATTGGGAACATGTTTCCTGCCTCTAGCGTGTCCAATCCCTTAATAATCTTATATGTTTCAATCAGATCCCCTCTCATCCTTCTAAATTCCAGTGTATACAAGCTCAGTCGCTCCAACCTTTCAAATTATGACAGTCCCGGCATCCCGGGAATTGACCTTGTGAACCTACGCTGTACTCCCTCAATAGCAAGAATGTCCTTCCTCAAATTTGGAGACCAAAACTGAACACAATACTCCAGGTGTGGTCTGCCCTGTACAACTGTAGAAGGACCTCTTTGCTCCTATACTCAACTCCCCTTGTTATGAAGGCCAACATGCCATTAGCTTTCTTCACTGCCTGCTGTACCTGCATGCTTACTTTCAGTGACTGATGTACAAGAACACCTAGATCTGGTACTTCCCCTTTTCCTAACTTGACACCATTCAGATAGTAATCTGCCTTCCTGTTTTTGCTGCCAAAGTGGATAACCTCACAGTTATCCACATTAAACTGCATCTGCCATGCATCTGCCCACTCACCGAACCTCTCCAAGTCACTCAGCATTCTCCTAACATCTTCCTCATATTTCACACTGCCACCTGGCTTTGTGTCATCTGCAAATTTGCTAATGTTACTTTTAATCCCTTCATCTAAATCATTAATGTATATTGTAAATAGCTGCGGTCCTAGCACCGAGCCTTGCGGTACCCCACTAGTCACTAGTCATTCTGAAAATGACCTGTTAATCCCTACTCTTTGTTTCCTGTCTGCCAACCAATTTTCTACCCATGTTAGTACCCTACCCCCAATACCATGTGCTCTAATTTTGCCCACTAATCTCCTATGTGGGACCTTATCAAAGGCTTTCTGAATGTCCAGGTACACTACATCCCTTGCCTCTCCCTTGTCCATTTTCATAGTTACATCCTCAAAAAATTCCAGAAGATTTGTCAAGCATGATTTCCCCTTCGTAAATCCATGCTGACTCGGACCGATCCTGTAACTGCTATCTAAATGTGCTGCTATTTCATCTTTTATAATTGAATCCAGCACCTTCCCCACCACTGATGTCAGGCTAACTGGTCTATAATTCTCTGTTTTATCTCTCCCTCCTTTCTTAAAATATTAGCTACCTTCCAATCCTCAGGAACTGATCCTGGATCTCTAGAACATTGGAAAATGATTACCAATGCGTCCATGATTTCTAGAGCTACCTCCATAAGTACCCTGGGATGCAGACCATCAGGCCCTGGGATTTAGCAGCCTTCTGTCCCATCAGTCTACCCAACACCATTTTCTGCCTAATGTGAATTTCCTTCAGTTCCTCTGTTATCCTAGGTCCTCTGGCCACTATTACATCTGGGAGATTGTCTGTGTCTTCCCTAGTGAAGACAGATCTGTTCAACTCGTCTGCCATTTCCTTGTTCCCTATAATAAATTCACCCGTTTCTGCCTTCAAGGGCCCAACTTTGGTCTTAACTAATTTTTTCCTCTTCACATACCTAAAGAAGCTTTTACAATCCTCCTTTATATTCTTGGCTAGCTTACCTTCATACCTAATCTTTTCTCCCTGTATTGCCTTTTTAGTTATCTTCTGTTGCTCTTTAAAGGTTTCCCAATCCTCTGACTTCCCGCTCATCTTTGCTATGCTATACTTCTCTTTTATTTTTAAGCTGTCCTTGACTTCCCTTGTTAGCCACGGTTGTCCCCTACTCCCCTTAGAATCTTTCTTCCTCTTTGGAATGAACTGATCCTGCACCTTCTGTATTATTCCCAGAAATACCTGCCATTGTTGTTCCACTGACAGAAGATTACTAAAAAGGCAGTACAGGGAGAAAAGAGGTACGAAGGTAGGCTAGCCAAGAATATAAAGGAAGATAAAAAAAGCTTCTTTAGGTATGTGAAGAGGAAAAAAAAATTAGTTAAGACCAAAGTTGGGCCCTTGAAGGCAGAAACGGGTGAAACAGCACAAACTCCCTTTCTTGGGGTCCAGTACCAACCTGATTTTCCCAGTCTACCTGCATGTTGAAATCCCCCATTACAACTGTAGCATTACCTATGCGACATGCTAATTTTAGCTCTTGATTCAACTTGCACCCTATATCCAGGCTACTATTTGGGGGCCTGTAGATAACTCCCATTAGGGTCTTTTTGCCCTTACAATTTCTCAGTTCTATCCGTACCGACTCGACATGTCCTGATTCTATGTCACCCCTCGCAAGGGACTGAATTTCATTCCTTACCAGCAGAGCCACCCCACCCTCTCTGCTCACCTGTCTGATCTTTCGATAGAACGTATACCCTTGAATATTCATTTCCCAGCCCTGGTCCTTTTGCAGCCATGTCTCTGTTATTCCTACAACATCATACTTGCCAATTTCCAACTGAGCCTCACCCACTTATTTCTTATACTTCGTGTTTTCATATATATAACTTTTAATCCATTACTCCCCTCCCTTCTCACATCGATCCCTATTGCACTTAAACCTATAACTCATCTCCTTCTACCTTAGGCCACAAACTTATCAATCACCCCGATGAGTTATTAACATCAAACTTTCTGCATAATCACTCAAAGAGTTGAACTGCATGTGCATGTAAAGAGAGCTGTATAATCTCCTGTGTTCCACCAGCATTTTGTGTGTGTTGTATAATCTTCTACCTTAGGCCACGAACTTATCAATCACCCCTTGTATGCTGATCTTAGCAAATATTGCTCTAGTCATTTATATATTTCATACTATGCTGAACGACAACTACCCACTTGGTCAATTGAGGCATTTAAATCCAAAACATCTAAATTGTTCATAAAAACTGAAATATTCTTTTCAATTCCAAACAAGTTCTCTCTACTTTTACTCCTTCTGATTTACATTCCTCATACTCAGGTCAGTCTTTTTACAGTCACTCTATATTTTTCATGGGAAATGGTATTGTATAGCTCCTACAGTTAATTAAAGGGTAATTGTTGTTCTTGGAAGTTTCCGTAGTTACGCAGCTGCTTGGCTCTTCTCCATGTTAGCTTAATAACTTCTCCATGCTTGCTCCACAGAAACTAACTGAGCTTGTTTTCAATTTTTGCATATCTTAGTTACAATTGTTCTATATGATTTGCTGGTAGCTTTATAAAATGTATGCTCTTTGGACTGTCATAGGCATTTACAAAGTTTTATTTAAATCAACACTATACCAACTAAAAAAAACACTAAAATATACGTTTTAAGTCACAGGACTTAAAAAGTCCTGATTTTACTTTAAAATTAGTTGTAATTTACTCACCTTTACTACTTTTTCTTCATTTTTCAGTTCCTTCTCCATTCTAGCCATCTGTTCCTCAGAACTCACCACTTTTTCAGTCACAGCTTTAAGTTTGCCCTCAAGAGCTTTGCTTTCCTCTTTCACTTTCATTAGTCTGCAAGTTAAATAACAAAACTGATCAACATAATCAACATCAAATCCTCACCCAATATTGTTTCAGTGAAACCATTAATAGGATTTTTTTTCGTTCATAGGGAAGCACGATCCACACAACCATTACTCACTGTGTAAAAAACCTGCCTCTGACATCCCCCCCTATGTTTTCTTCCAATCACCTCACAGCTATTCCCTTTCATATGAGTTAGTTCCGCCCTGGGAATAAGGTATTGACCGTCCATCCTGTGCACCCTACCATCTTATACACCTTTATAAAGTAATCTCTCATCTTCCTTTGCTCTAAAGAGAAAAACCCTAGCTTGCTCAACCTATCCTCATAGAAATGCACACTAATCTAGGCAGCATCCTGGGAAATCTCCACTGCATCCTCTTGAGAACTTCTAGATCCTTCCTACAAGGAAGTACAAAGAAGTGAATAGAATTGTACACAATACTCCGTGTGATCTAACCAAAGTTTTTTAGAGCTGCAAGGTTACCTCATGGGTCATGGGTCTTGAACTTAATCCCCTGTCTAATGAAGGCCAACCCACCATATGCCTTCTTAACCATCCTATCAACTTGTGCAGCAATTTTGAGATGTGAGCCAAGATCCTTCTGTTCCTCAATACTGCTGAGAATCCTGCTGTTAACCCAGTACTCTGCCTTCAGGTTTAAACTTCCGAAGTAAATCACATCACACTTTACCAGATTGAATTCCATTTGCCACATCTCAGCCCAGCTCTGCATCCTGTCAACTGCCCCCTGCTAACCTATGATAACCTTCTACACCATTCACAAAACCACCAACCATCGTGCAATCTGAAATCTTATTAAACCACCCTTCCGATTCCTCACCCAAGTCATTTATTAAAAAAATCAGAAAAAGCAGGGGTCCAAGAACATATCGTTATGGAACATAACTAGTCACCAACCTCCAGGCAGAATACTCTTCATTCACTAGGATCATGAGAGTATTATGAATTCATGCAGCCATGTTTCCCCGGTTACCATGGCTCTGACTTTCTGAATACACCTACCATGTCAAATGCTTTACTGAAGTCCATTTAACACATCTACTTTCATCAAATTGTTTTGTCATGTCCTCGAAGAAATCAATCAGGCACAACTTGCCCTCACAAACCATACCAACTATCCCTAATCAGACCTTGCCTCATCAATTGCTCATAATTTCTCCTACCAAACTAGCTTAAGAGCCCCCAACAGCTTGATTGTGTTTCTATTTATATCAGTCTTAGATATTATATTGTCTATAAAAGCTTTTATTTATGTCTATACATCCAAGCAGTTGAGCTGTTGCAAATAATCTAAAGCATTTGTTATACTTTCTAACTTCTTTTCAGCCTTTAAATCAAAGCAAGAGGCGGAGAGTGAAGAAGTAAAGGCACCTTGGAGAGAAGCCTTTTTTTTAACTGATTGGGGCACAGAGGCTAGACTGCGCAGGCGCATAACGTAGCGCACCAAAGGTTTAAAAAAAAGACCGCCATATACAACGGCCAGCATTGTAGCAGCCATCATCAGAGTGGACTGAGACAGAATGGGATGGTTTTGGCTCAACAGGCTTTGGCGTGAATGGGCAGAGGTGAGGATAGGTTCCGGTAAGTTTTGTTTTGTTCGTTTAGAGTAGACAGAATGCCAGGCAGGATGTTGGAATGCTCCTCTTACAGGATGTGGGAAGTGACAATGACACCTGCAAGAAGTGCATCCAGCTGCAGCTCCTTACAAACCGCGTTAGAGAACTGGAACAGGAGCTGGGTGACCTGATCATTCAGGAGAATGAGAAGTTTATAGATAGTAGCTACAGGGAGGCAGTTACACCAAAAGAGCAGCGCACAGGTAATTGGGTTACTGTCAGGCGAGGGAAAGGGAAAGGGCAGGCAGAGCAGGGCTCCCCTGTGGCCATACCCCTCAACAACAAGTATACCGATTTGGATACTGTTGGGGGGGGGGGGGATGACTTACCTGGGACAAGCTGCAGCAGCCGGATCTCTGGCACTGAGTCTAGTTCTGCAGTGCAGAAGGGAAGGGGGAAGAAGAGGAGAGCAGTAGTGTTAGGGGACCTGATAGTTAGAGGTACAGACAGGAAATTCTGTCATCGCGACAGAGACTCCCAGATGGTTTGTTGCCTCCCAGGTGCCAGGGTCAGGGATGTCTCTGATCATGTGCACAACATTCTGAAATGGGAGGGTAGCAGCCAGATGTCATGGTACACGTTGCTACCAATGGCGTGGGAAGAAAGAGTGAGGAGGTCCTGAAGAGTGAGTATAAAGAGCTTGGTAGGAAGTTAAAAAGTAGGACCTCGAGGGTGGTAATCTCAGGGTTGCTACCTGTGCCACGTGTCAGTGAGGGTAAGAATAGGATGCTCTGGAGGATGAACACGTGGCTGAGGGACTGGTGTATGGGGCAGGCTTTCAGATTTCAGGATCATTGGGACCTTTTCTGCGACAGGTGGGACCTGTACAAGAGAGATGGGTTACACCTGAACTACAGGGGGACCAATATCCTTGCAGGGAGGTTTGTTAGTGTTATTGGGGGTGGGGTTTAAACTAGATTTGCAGGGGAATGGGAACCAGAGTGACAGAGTAGATAGTGGAGCTGGGGTGAAAATAAATGATGTTAAAGTTTCATGCGAAGTCACAAATAGAAGGGCTGTGTGTGGTGGTAATAATCTTCTGAGGGGATTTTAATTTTCTGCATATTGATTGGGACTCTCATACTGTTAAAGGTCTAGACAGGTTAGAGTTTGTAAAATGTGTCCAGGAAAGTTTTCTAAATCAGTATATAGAGATACCGACTAGAGAGGATGCAATATTAGATTTTCTATTAGGAAATGAGTTAGAACAGGTGACGGAAGTGTGTGTAGGGGAACACTTAGGTTCCAGTGATCATAACATCATTAGTTTCAACTTGATCATAGATAAAGATAGATCTGGTCCTCGGGTTGAGGTTCTAAAATGGAGAAAGGCCAAATTTGAAGAAATGAGAAAGGATCTAAAAAGCTTATATTTGGGACAGGTTGTTCTTTGGCAAGGATGTCTCTGGTAAGTGGAAGGCCTTCAAAGGAGAAATTTTGAGAGTGCAGAGTTTGTATGTTCCTGTCAGGATTAAAGGCAAAGTGAATAAGAATAAGGAACCTTGTTTCTCTAGGGATATTGGAACTCTGATAAAGAAGAAGAGAGAGATGTATGACATGTATAGGAAACAGGGAGCAAATAAGGTACTTGAGGAGTATAAAAATTGCAAAAAAACACTTAAGAAAGAAATCAGGAGGGCTAAAAGAAGACATGAGGTAGCTTTGGCAGACAAGGTGAAGGATAATCCTAGGAGCTCTACAGGTATATTAAGAGCAAAAGGATAGTAAGGG
This sequence comes from Hypanus sabinus, assembly GCF_030144855.1. NCBI lineage: Eukaryota > Metazoa > Chordata > Chondrichthyes > Myliobatiformes > Dasyatidae > Hypanus > Hypanus sabinus. Next base: position 40,566,652 of record NC_082707.1, read on the forward strand.
ATAAAATTGGGCCTCTTGAAGATCAGAGTGGTCGGCTATGTATGGAATCAAAAGAAATGGGGGATATCCTAAATGGGTTTTTTGCCTCTGTATTTACTAAGAAAACTGGCATGGAGTCAATGGAAATGAGGCAAACAAGTAGTGAGGTCACGGAACCTATACAGATTGAAGAGGAGAAGGTGCAGGTTATCTTGAGGCAAATCAGAGTAGATAAATCCCCAGGACCTGACAGGGGATTCCCTCGGACCTTGAAGGAGACTAGTGTTGAAATTGCAGGGGCCCTGGCAGATATATTTAAAATGTCCGTATCTACAGGTACGGTGCCAGAGGATTGGAGCTCATGTTGTTCCGTTGTTTAAAAAAGGCTCAAAAAGTAATCCGGGAAATTATAGGCTGGTAAATTTGACGTCTGTAGTAGGTAAATTATCAGAAGGAGAACTAAGAGATAGGATCTACAAATACTTGGATGGACAGGGACTTATTAGGGAGAGTCAACACGGCTTTGTGCGTGGTAGGTCATGTTTAACAAATCTATTAGAGTTTTTCGAGGAGGTTATCAGGAAAGTGGATGAAGGGAAGGCAGTGGATGTTGCCTACATGGACTTCAGTAAGGCTTTTGACAAAGTCCCACATGGGACGTTAGTTAGGAAAATTCAGTCACTAGGTATATAAATGGTGAGGTAGTAAATTGGATTAGACATTGGCTCAATGGGAGAAGTCAGAGAGTGGTAGTGGAGGATTGCTTCTCTGAGTGGAGGCCTGTGACTAGTGGTGTGCCACAGAGATCAGTGCTGGGTCCACTGTTATTTGTCATCTATGTCAATGATCTGGATGATAATGTGGTAAATTGGATCAGCAAATTTGCTGATGATACAAAGATTGGAGGTGTAGTGGACAGTAAGGAAGGTTTTCAAAGCTTGCAGAGGGATCTGGACCAGTTGGAAAAATGGGCTGAAAAATGGCAGATGGAGTTTAATACAGACAAGTGTGAGGTATTGCACTTTGGAAGGAAAAACCAAGGTAGAACATACAAGGTAAATGGTAGGACACTGAGGAGTGCAGTAGAACAGAGGGATCTAGGAATGATGAGGTTGTATAAGGCATTGGTAAGGCTGAATTTGGAGTATTGTGGATAGTTTTAGTCACCGACTTACAGGAAGGATATTAATAAGGTTGAAAGAGTACAGAGAAGGTTTATGAGGATGTTGCCGGGACTTGTGAAACTGAGTTACAGAGAAAGGTTGAATAGGTTAGGACTTTATTCCCTGGAGCATAGGAGAATGAGGGGAGATTTGATAGAGGTGTATAAAATTATGATGGGTATAGATAAGAGTGAATGCAAGCAGGCTTTTTCCACAGAGGCTAGGGGAGAAAAAAACCAGAGGACATGGGTTAGGGGTGAAGGGGGAAAAGTTTAAAGGGAACATTAGGGGGAGCTTCTTCACACAGAGGGTGGTGGGAGTGTGGAATGAGCTGCCAGATGAAGTGGCAAATGCGGGCTCACTTTTAACATTTAAAAAAAACTTGGACAGGTAAATGGATGAGAGGTGTATGGAGGGATATGGGCCAGGTGCAGGTCAGTGGGACTAGGTAGAAAAATGGTTCGGCACAGCCAAGAGGGGCCAAAACGCCTTTTTCTGTGCTGTAATGTTCTATGGTTTAACTACATGACCAGCCAGGGTAGGCCCATAAGACCATAATAATATAGGAGCAGAATTAGGCCATTTGGCCCATAGAATCTGCTCTGCCATTCAATCACGGTGGATCCTTTTTACCCCTCAGCCCCATACATTTTACATGCTTGAGTGGCAGTGAACTGAGGAGTGCACTAGATGAGGGATCTGGGAATACAGATCCATAATTCATTGAAAGTGGTGTCACAGGGAGATACCTCGTAAAGAAAATTTTTGGCAAATTGGCCTTCAAAAATCAATGTATTCAGTACAGGAGTAGAGATGTTATGTTAAAATTGTACAAGACATTGGTACAAGAGTGTTGTGCCCAGTTTCGGTCACCTACCTTCAAAATTCAAAGTACAAAGTAAAATTTACTATCAGAGGATATCCATGTTACCACATACTACCTGAGATTCTTTTTCTGTGGACATACTTAGCAAATCTATAGAACAGTAACTGTAAACAATGGACAAGAAACTGTAAATGCAGAAATAAACAAATAGCAAGAAATAATGAGCATAAATTACAAGATAAAAGAGTCCTTAAATGAGTGTAGTTATCCCCGTTTGTTCAAAAGCCTGATGGCTGATGGGTAGTAACTGTTCTTGAACCTGGTGGTGTGAGTCTTGAGGCACTTGTACCTTCTACATGATGGTAGCAGTAAGAAAAGAGCCTGGGTAGTGAGGATCTTTGATGATGGATGCTCTTTTCTACAGCAACATTTCATGTAGATGTGCTCAATGGTAGGGAGGGTCTTTATCCATGACGTACTGAGCCGAATCCACTCACTTTTGTAGGATTTTTCACTTAAGGGCATTGGTGTTCCCTTATCAGGCCATAATGCAGTCAGTCAGCACACTTTCCATCATCTCTAGAAGTTTGCCAAGGCTTTTGATGACATGCCACATCTCCGCAGACTCCTGAGGAAGCAGAGGTGCTGTAGTGATTTTTAATAATTATATTTATATGGTGGGTCCAGAAAAAGTCTTTTGAGATAGTTACACCCAAGAATTTAAAGTTGCTGACCCTCTTCACCACTGGCTCATGGACCTCTGGTTTCCCTCTCCTGAAGTCTACAAGCAGTTCCTTGGTCTTATTGATATTGAGTGAGAGGTTGCTCTGATTACACCACTCAGTCAAATTTTCAATCTCCCTCCTACATGCTGATTCATTGCCAGCTTTGATACAGCCCACAACAGTGGTGTCATCAGCAAACTTATATATGGTGTTAGAGCTTTACTTAGCCACACAGCCATAGGAAAGATGTAAATAAGAATGAAAGAGTGCAGAGAAAGGTTACAAGGATGTTGCCAAGACTTGAGAACCTGAGTTATAGAGAAAGCTTAAATAGTTAGGAATTTATTCCCTAGAACATAAAAGATTAAGGGGAGATTTGATGGAAGTATACAAAATTATGAAGGGTATAGATAGGGTAAATGCAAGCAGGCTTTTCCACCAAGGTTGTGTGAGGCTACAACTAGAGGTCATGGGTTAAGGATGAAAGGTGAAATAGGTAAGGGTAATCTGAGGGGGAACTTCTTCATTCAGAGGGTGCTGAGAGTATGGTGGACGTGGGGTCAATTTCAACATTTAAAAGAAATTTGGATAGGTACATAGATGGGAAGAGTATTCAGGGCTATGGCCCAAGTGCAGGTCAATGGGACTAGGCAGATTAATGGTTCAGAACAAACTAGAAGGTCTGTTTCTGTGCTATGGTGTTCTATGACTGTGACTCTATAATTAGAGGTTACCGCAACAAAATCAAAGCTGTCCTCCCTTGCAATTTATTGCCTATTAGCTGGATTCTATGAGCTTCAGCATATCACAACATATATAGCAAGATATTGTATTTGATCTTCATGTTCACTGAAATTATCAGGGTACTGAGTAGACTTACGTTTTTGAAAGCATAATGTTGGAGTTAAAGGAATGACCTTTAATGCTGATCCTTAAAAAATACACAGATATAGAAGACAGTATGAAGTGATGTCACTTGGTCATAACTGGTGGTGTTTGAGGATTACAGCCTTATAAATTTCAGTATTAGCATAAAAGAATGTTGTCATTTTACCTATGTTATGGAGTATAATAACAAACTTTGTCCATTTTTCTACTCAGATAATAGCTACAAATACAAATTTAAATAACTTTCAATGCCTATTTACATTTATATATCACGATTATAATGTGGTTTAGAGATACAAAATTATATAAAATGTACAAGGCAATTAAGAGAAATGAGGAAAGCACAGTTGGATCCAGAATGTTTCAGAAAATGTTGAAACAGTGATATGGATGAGGTTTGGTAGCTCCAGAGAATTACAGCAAAATGCCTGAAGGCTCTCACTAATCATGAGACAAAATTGGAATTAGGAAGAGACAACGGATGAAAGGAACACATAATTTGATGAATCAAGATTATGGAGGAAAGTTTCTGGAGTTTGAATTCAATGTACAGGGAATGATGAACTAAATTCAATCAATGCTGACATGTGCAAAGGACTTCATTGACTGAAAAAGAATGCAATTGGCAGTGTTGGATAACTTGGATACAGAAAAGGAGACCTCTGGAATAATCATTCCTGTTAAGCTGAAAACCAACACCTCTGCATTGACAAAAGTTAAAACCTTTGCATGAAAATAGAAAATATTTTACCTAAACACCAACACTCATCACATCCATCACACTTTTCCTAAACAATTAAAATATGTTAAATAGAAAATAAAATTGCCATGTTTATAATGGTAAAATACATGCATCATGACAAATAGTAATAATATTCTTACTTGTTGGACTTTTCTACGCTCTCCCGTTTCAAATTTGTTATTTGACTTCTGGCAGTTTCCAGATCAGTTGCAGTTCTATCCACTCTGCTTTTTAAGGTGTCAAGCTGTACATATTACCAAAAAAATTTTAGACGACACTTTAAAATCACAATTCTGTATAATCAGCTGTTAGATTCCAATACACAATTTAAAATGAGCAAGCTACAGGGAATACTTATAGGGTTCATACACCTTCCATAACCTGCTCCATCATGAAAACTGAAGCAAAATCAGCCTTATAGAAATCCATAAATATTTTTTTCAATCTTAATTTTGGCTGCTACTGGTAAAACAGGTGCATAAGTTTTACAAAAAAGCTGGATGAACTCAGCAGGTCGGGCAGCATCCGTTGAAAGGAGCAGTCAACGGATGCTGCCCGACTTGCTGTGTTCATCCAGCTTTTTTGTATGTCTTGATTTGACCACAGCATCTGCAGTGTACTTTGTGTTTACACAAGTTTTGTTTGAGGCATTTCCTATTTCTAATTGTTCCTGAACCAAATGGTTTCATTTTTGTTTTCCAACTTCTATTCACTATGTCCTCATTATCTGGTGATTTGCTAAATCACTCTGATTTGTTGGAAATCAGAGTGCATTGCTCTATGTTCCTTTCTTGTGATATCTGGTGAATTCTTTTTGCCATAAGGTAGATAGCATTTCAAGTTGCTACACTTGAAAGCTTAACTGTTTTTTTTTCCACAGATGCTGCCTTACTTCCTGAGTGCTTCTAGCATCAGTGTTTCTGAGTTTTGTGTATCATATTTGCCATTGCTGTATCATGTAAAAATGGCAAGTATTATTTTAAGAAGTGAATTGAAATTATTGACTCAAAAACCATTTCCCAAGATTTTACTTTTTAATGGCAGTGATTTCAATCCACTTCTACAGATAAATAGACAGTTAAACTTTAAGGAATCGCCTAATTTAAACCTTATCTGGAAGTCTGCCTCTGGTTCTCTGGTGTCTTTCATTTGCTTGTCAAGAGCTACTAGTGTTGCAACATATGTAACTGGTACTTTAAATAACCAAGTAAAGTTTATTGGCAGCTAGTACTTTTAGGAAATAGTAACAGAAGATGTAAATGTATTAAAAATATAAATGGAATAATATGATCATTTCAAATATATCTGAAAATTAATAACCTCAACAAGTATTCAATGTAAAATATACTTGTTTGAATTTCCCCAAATTTTATTTTCCATCTTCAACATTTCTTACTTTCCTGCATTCATTATTTGAGGCACCATATATTCAGACAACTTCTTTCACCCTGAATGAAGACACTTTCAAGCTTAAAACAAAGTTGTTCATTGAAAATATCTATTAAAACAAAACAAGGTATTTTTTTCAAGTAACTTACTTTAACATTGCCTCTAAATCTGCAACCCAACAACCCCTCTGAAATCAACAGGATCTTATATCTTTCACCATCTAATGTAAGATCTGCTGGGCAATTCTCTATTTGGAACTGCCAGCTTTTAGCTAATGGAATCCAACTAATTTACTTACTAGTTTGAGATTTTCTATTTACAACTGTTAAATTCAAAGAATTTTGTTAATTACCTCATTTTGTAGTTGAATACGGTTCGTTTCATGCGCTTGATATTCTAATCGAAGCTTAGCTGCTTGACGTTCACTTATGGAAATTTTTTTTTCAAATTCTTCGTTGTTTTCAGTCTCATTCTTAAGAAACTGTATCTTCTCATTCATGGCTGCTTCTTTTTCTCGTATTTCCTGTTTTACTTCTGCCAGTAACTGTTAAAGAGATACCTTTAATATTATGTAATAATGTTATGAGCTAAATGCAGTTCAAAATTGTTCAAGGTGTATCTTTATTCAACGTCAAAGCTATTACAGTTATGGGATAAAGAACTTGTTCCCAACACACTTCCATCTTGTTCCAATCTTTTGTCTGCAATGAAGCTCTACCTGAGCGTGAAGAAGCTTTCTCTTACAGGAAGTTTATGATGAAGATTTGTTAGTTAAATTTATAATGTGACAAATTTTTTTTTAAATCTGAAAAATCCCTTTGGCTTATGAATAAAGACCAAAAGAGATTCCAGATAAACACGCAATATGTTACTCATTATTTTTAAAATATACAGGACAAAGATTCTGGTGCACATCTCCTAAGGTTAGTACACTGGATTTTACAACTTAATAACCATGATTTAGACACAGAATGAACCTCATATTTCATTGGACCTACCTGGCCAAATGCAAGAAATGACAAGGAGTAATATGGAGCTCAAAAGGAATAGTGAAATGTTACCAAGGAGCCGCTTGGTGTCCCCAATAACCAGAGAAATGATAATTATGTGCATCTCACTATTTTCATTGAGCGGTGAAATGCCAGTTGTGAGCAGATTATTGCTCCAAGTACGTAGGAACTTAAATGTCAGCAAATAACTCTCCACTGTCAGCAAAGGGGTAACATGCGTGAGCAAGTAGCTCTTACACAAAAACTAAAAACCTCCCTCATGGTTCCGCCTCCTTCTACTATCCATAGTGCTTTCCCCTTACATTCCTTCTTCACCTTTCCTGCCTATCCCCTCCCTGCTTCCCCTCCCCCACCCCTTGATCTTTCCCCTTACTGGTTTTTCACCTGGCACCTACCAGTCTTCTCCTTCCCATCCTCCCCCCACCTTCTTTATAGGGCCCCTGCTCCCTCACTCTTCAGTCCTGACAAAGGGTCTTGGCCCAAAACGTTGACTCTTCGTTTCCATGGATGCTGCCCGTCTTGCTGAGTTCCTCCAGCATGTTGTGCGTGTTAATTAAAACATGGCTCTCTTGTGATCAGAATCCTACTCAGATCGCACTCACAGCTATCACGAAGGACAACAATGGCAGAACACACACATATGATTTGGAGTCTGTTGACTCTGAAAGTTCTGGGTTTGAAGACACTAAATAATAGTTCAGCAGCCTGAGTGCCAACAGATCAATTGATCCTTGCCTATCCAATCCCCTGAGAGGTTCAAGGCATTGATTTTCCTCCTCATGAGGCCACCAATTTACCTCCATTCTGACCTTACTGGTAGCACTTTTACCTGTGCCCGACAACCACTTCTTTTTCAATTAGCTTGGGACAGCAGTCTGAGGCCAGCATCTTGGATATATGTGTGGACTCAGAGAGAAAGAGTGTAACACTTAAACACTTAAAAGTGTGAAACCTGCAGACAAATGTCTTGACTTTGTTTTGGTGTAATATTTGGTGTTACATTGTTATAAGAGGACTCTTAAAGCATTAGTACTCTTCAAATTAGAGTTCCTTTAAGGGCTCCAGACATGTGTAAATATATAAGAAAAACAATGAACTACAACACTGCATTGCTAGTCCTATTAAGACTATTAAATAATAACTTTAAGCTTCAATTTACAATGGTGTGAGTGGAAACAGTCTTCGAACAAACAATGTCATTAAAAGTGCTTCCGATTTTTGTAAATGTCAGGTCCACATTTGAAATGCTCAGTTCAATTGTGCAATTAAGATTTTACCTGGAGATGTCCTACACTGAATAAAATCACTTTTTTCCACATTTAGCTCCTAAAAAGTGATATGTGATCCAATTTCTACTTACTTTACTAGCATTTTAATATCAATATTATTATATTTAGTTTTTGGGATAAAGCAATGTATAAATAGAAAAAAATCCAAGAAGCAATAGCAAACAAGAGAAAATCTGCAGAAGCTGGCTTACAATATGCCTGATTCACAATGACTGTAGTTTTATGTACTATTGTATAATTCCATGAATTACTAAAAATGACTAAGATTAGAACTGAGTTAGTCAGATTCCCCTCAGAGTTACTTTAAAACTCATCCCATGTTTGGTAGTATTAAATATGACAAATACTAATAAATTAAATTTAAAAATGTAAATACAGTGATTGCTATAAAGTACATAGTGCTACTTCCCAGCAGCTAACCACGATGAGTATGCCTCAGCTGTCACTGACTTTATCTGGAAATACACAGAGGACTGTGTATCTCGCAAGGCGATCTGGGTATTCAACCTTGGTTGAATTATGAGGTCCAGTCTCTCTTGAAGGCTAGAGCTGCGGCTTTTAAGTCCGGGGATACTAGTCGCTACATGGAATCCAGGCGTGAACTCCGGAAAGCCATTAAGGGCACCAAGAGGCAATATCAAGCCAAGTTGGAAGCCCAGGCTAACCAGAGGGATGCCAGTAGACTATGGCAGGGTCTAAATGAGATCACTGGGCATAAAGAAAAGGCTGGGAATATCAATAACTGTAGCGCTTCTCTTCCTGATGAACTTAACGTATTCTACGCAAGATTCGAACAGAAGAGGAATGTCCCGCCCCCTCCGGATGAACCGGACCTGGTGGCATCGAGATTCATCGTCACTGAGGAGGACGTTAGAAGAGCCTTCCTGAAGATAAATCCAAGGAAGGCGACAGGCCCAGATGGCATCCCGGGACGGGTTCTCCGGGCCTGTGCAAGCGAGCTAGCTGGAGTGTTTACTGACATCTTCAACTGCTCCCTGCTTCAGTCTAAGACCCCCTCGTGTTTTAAGAAGGCAACAATAATCCTGATGCTGAAGAAGAGTGATGGCATGCCTGAATGACTACCGACCTGTGGCTCTGACATCAATTGCTATGAAGTGCTTCAAACGATTGGTTATGGCAAACATCAACCATAACCTACCGGTCAACCTCGATGCTTTGCAATTCGCCTACCAGAGCAACAGGTCAACGGCAGATGTCATCTCTCTGGCACTACATTCCTCCTTAGAACACCTGGAGAACAAAGACTCATACGTAAGGCTCCTTTTCATTGACTACAGCTCTGCCTTTAATACCGTCATTCCAAATAAACTGATTCCTAAGCTCTGGACCCTGGGTCTTATCACTCAGATCTGCAGCTAGATCTTCAGCTTCCTCACAGAGGACCCAGGCTGCAAAAATAAGGGACAAGCTCTCCTCAACAATCACTCTGAGCACCGGTGCCCCACAAGGCTGTGTACTCAGTCCCCTGCTGTACTCACTGTACACCCATGATTGTGTAGCCAAGTTTCCATCAAACTCAATATATAAGTTTGCTGATGACACCACAACTGTAGGCCGTATCCCGGGTAATGATGAGTTTGAGTACAGAGAGGAAATTAAGAACCTGGTGGCATGGTGCGAAGACAATAACCTATCCCTCAACATCAGCAGAGACGAAGGAATTGGTTGTTTGAAGGAGTAGCGGACCTCATGACCCCATCTACATCGGTGGTGCGCAGGTGGAACAGGTCAAAAGCTTTAAGTTACTCTGGGTCAATATCACAACTGATCTGACTTGGTCTAACCAAGCAGAGTCCACTGCCAAGAAGGCCCACCAGCACCTTTACTTCCTGAGAAAGCTGAAGAAATTTGGCCTGTCCCCTAAAACCCTCACTGATTTTTATAGATGCACCGTAGAAAGCATTCTTCTAGGGTGCATCACAACCTGGTATGGAAGTTGTCCTGTCCAAGACCGGAAGAAGCTACAGAAGATCGTGAACACAGCCCAGCACATCACACAAACCAATCTTCTGTCCTTGGACTCACTTTACACCGCACGCTGTCGAAGTAGTGCTGCCAGGATAATCAAGGACATGACCCATCCAGCCAACACACTTTTTGTCCCTCTTTCCTCCGGGAGAAGGCTCAGGAGCTTGAAGACTCGTACGGCCAGATTTGGGAACAGCTTCTTTCCAAACTGTGATAAGACTGCTGAATGGATCCTGACCTGGATCTGAGCCGTACCTTCCAAATATCCGGACCTGTCTCTCGGTTTTTTTTGGCTCTACCTTTTCTATTTATGATTTATAATTTAAATTTTAATTATATTTACTATCGATTTGTACTCCAGGGAGCGCGAGGCGCAGTATCAAATATCTCTGTGATGATTGTACACTCTAGTATCAACTGTTTGGCGACAATAAAGTAATAAATAATAATTATTTTCGAGAAATATATGTATTTCTTTTAATTCTAAGTATGATCCCCTTCATGGTGAACATGCCTTTGAATACAAATTAATAACATTCAAAATGTTATTTTCATCAAGAAGTGTTGTGATATGCAGCTGTTACTAGTTTAATAATTGATATAGCGAAGAGAAATAAATTTAGAACCTTGCACCATCATGTGGCTAAAATATATATTGCAATGAATAACAGTCCTGGATATTTCCTTCACAGTGTTAAACAAAAGATGCCTTGATAATAATTTCCCTGCTCTGCAGATTAGATGATAATGCCAAAAGGACGTAACTACTGTGCTTTTTCCAGGTAGAAATAATGCATTTATCTTTCACAACTGTTAACAGTAGCCCCCCCCCCCAACCCCAAACAAAATCTAACTCACTGATGTCATTTAATGAAGTGCAAATAACAGAGTGAAACTACATTAATGAGGAATGGATGCCTTTAAATGGTCAAGTACATAAAATTTGCCTGATGTGCCAATAAATTATGAGGTGGCATGTCTAAAAATGAGTCAATGACATGGCAAGAAATAGTCTTCATATACAGTAAGCACGAACAGTGAGATGTCTTGGTAGGTTCTATGTGCACAATAAAGCTTAATTTATGCTGGGTGATCAGTTGACAATGGTTGTAAATTGCTTCAAGGTGTTATAGCATATATTCTTTTGCATATCTAGAAATTCCTATTAAAAATGTGAACTCTTTAAACAATCTGCAAATTACAGAGTGAAAATGACATTTTTTCCTATTATTTTAACCAAAACAACTTGAGATACAGCAACCCGTTTTTCCTTGTATCAGCCAGAGATATTAAATATCCCATCAAGCTCAAAAGACTGGATGCTGGAATCTGAAGCAACACATGAGGTAGTGGAGGAATTCAACAGGACAAGCAACACCCTTGGAGGGGAACCATCTATTTCCATCCACAGGTGTCACCTGACTTGCCAGCTTTCCCCAGCAATTTGCTTGTTACCACATCAGGCTCTGGAAGAGAGATACTGGGAGCCAATTCAAAGAAACAGAGTAAAGAGAAGGAAGATCAAATTATCAATACTTGGTCATTACTATCATAAGAACATAGCTATGAAAGCTTTACATCACAATAAGGAACTATCTGGAGAGCAAATGTGGATGATTCAGGAAGTGGCATCTTGCAAAAGGGTCAGTCCGATAAATTGCATAAACAGACACCGAGTACTTCAGGAACTAATAGCTGAGGTAATTGTGGAAAGGTGTCAGTAGGAATTTGTAGGGGTTAAAGAAACACATACTCATGTGGATTATAACCCCATACTCATTTAGTTATAGTTCTTTATTGCCAATTGTATGGCTACAAGTATGTAAAGAAATGCATAAAAGGTGCTTTACAAGATAACCAACAGCAGTAACGCCAGAGATCAACCACTTTGAATAAATAAAAACTACTCTGAATTAGTGACCCAGAGAAGAGCATGCCAAGATCGAACCTCAATCAATCCAGGTTGAGTTTATGCAAAGGTACAATGAAAAACTTCCAGCAGCATCACAGGCACATAATGTAGCCAGGTGATATAGATAATGGGTAAAATAGATGGGGTGGGTTTAAAGTGGAGTTAGGTAATTGTTTGAAACCCATAGTGAATTTTTGAGTTGTTTGAACTAATCAGAATTAACAAATAAATATGGTCATTGTCTGCTGTGTATATTTAATTGGTAACACCTGGATAAAGCAGCCTTTCTCAACCTTTTTGCCCTGGAAGAACCCTTGAAATAATGTTCAGGACTCAGGGAACCCCTGCATAAAAATTATTAAATCTACAGCTCACGATCAGTAAGTTGTAGATATAATAATCCAAAAATAATTGTCAATGATCTTAATGAATGAATTTTTAACCTTCCTTTCTTGAAAAAAACAGTTAAGCTTAGCTTACCTTTCTTGAAATTAACCTCTTTCTTTCCCTTTTATAAATTTTAAAAACTCATAAGGCAAACATAATAAATTTCTGTTTAATATCTGGCTTAAGCCAAAGCAGGCTTTAATTTTTCTAAAGGTAATGAGATAGCTAATGGAGCTGCTCAGTCATTGCCCACCATGGCAAGCACTAGCATTGTGCATTGTGCAAAGTTCAAAAAGTTAAGTTTATTTTTTTCCATCATGATCTCTTGCAGGTTGAGAAAGCCTGTGAATAGAGTGAACAACAGTAAAGGATTTAAACTCAATGTCCAGTTGGTCAGTTACACAGGTTAAAGCAACAGCTATAAAAATGTAAATGTTCCTGAAAGTACAAGTAGTAGCACAGATATTACTAATTGTGACCCCAGCAAGCGTTACACTGAATGTCTGCAAATCATCCAGACCATTTCCTTAACATACAAAAGCATGTAAATATAGCATAATTGCCCAAAGTCCATAGTCATTATACATAATGATTTTAATATGAGATAGTACTAAATTGTGTTGAAAATTAAATTACTGACGAGGAAAGAAAAGCTTCCTACCAATGCACACTTGTCCATATCTTGATCTCTTTTGTTCATCTGCTCAATTATGTTCTGCCATTGTCTGATTAGTTCTTGCCTTTCACTGTGGGATCTGCGAAAATCGTGTGCTATCTTGTCTAATTCCATCTACAATACAAACAGGTTTCCAAATTTGCTTTCATAAAAGGCATATTTACCTTTGCTGTTAAACATTTATGCTTTACATGAAAGTCAAATGATTTTTATGAAGCTTCAGATGTATGCAAAGTTGTATTTAATAAACATACAACAAAACTGAAATACTACTGAAGTAAAAAAAAACACTTGGAAGCAGGCTGGAAACACTTAGTAGGTAAAGCAGCTGCAATGAAGAGAGACTCCAGTTCAACAAACCTTCATCAAACTGGAAAGTTATGAAAGTATTTTAATTTGCAAACATGAGGAGGGACAAAAAGAACAGAGGGGATGTCTGTGAATGGATGCAATCCAAAATGATCAAGATAACAATAACTTCAAACAATGGCAATACTTCCCATTGAAACAGCAATTCCCCTACACTTTTTCCAATTTAGTGTATTGTATTAGGTGTTCATTATTTTGTCTTGCATTTGAGAAAACATATGCAGATTGGATGATTACTTCAGCTTTCATTTCATCATGACAAACTTGAACTATCCAGACATACCCCCTCAGTTTTTGGCCTCCTACGTTGCTCAAGAATGGCAAAAGTAAGCCTGGAAAAAGCATTTAGGCACATTGCTGCCTTCACCACTGAATATTGACTTAACTACAGGTATGCATTAGTTTTCCTTCTTTCCAGAGGTAGCTGTACTTTCCAATTTCTTTTTTTTTTGATTTTCTCCTCTTTCTTGAAGTGGTGGTTTTAAAGTACAAACCCCATTTCCAGAAAAGTTGGGATATTTTCCAAAATGCAATAAAAACAAAAATCTGTTATATGTTAATTCACGTGAACCTTATTTAACTGACAAAAGCACAAAGAGAAGATTTTCAATAGTTTTACTGACCAACTTAATTGTATTTTGTAAATATACACAAATTTAGAATTTGATGGTTGCAACACACTCAACAAAAGTTGGGACAGAGTTAAAATAAGATTGAAAAGTGCACAGAATATTCAAGTAACACCGGTTTGGAAGACTCCACATTAAGCAGGCTAATTGGTAGCAGGTGAGGTATCATGACTGGATATAAGAGTAGTGTCCATCAAAGGCTCAGACTTTGTAAGCAAGGATGGGTCGTGGCTCACCCCTTTGTGCCAAAATTTGTGAGAGAATTTTTAGTCAGTTCAAAAGGAACATTTCCCAACGCAAGATTGCAGAGAATTTAGGTCTTTCAACATCTACAGTACATAATATTGTGAAAAGATTCAGAGATTTCAGAGACATCTCGTGCGTAAAGGGCAAGGTCGGAAACCACCGTTGAATTCGCGTGATCTTCGAGCCCTCAGGCAGCACTGCCTAAGAAACAGTCATGCTACTGTGACAATTATAGCCACCTGGGCTCGGGAGTACTTCAGAAAACCATTGTCACTTAACACAGTCCGTCGCTGCATCCAGAAATGCAACTTGAAACTGTATTACGCAAAGAGGAAGCCATACATCGACTCCATGCAGAAACGTTGGCCAGTTCTCTGGGCCTGAGCTCATCTCAGATGGACCGAAAGACTGTGGAACCATGTGCTGTGGTCAGATGAGTCTACATTTCAGCTAGTTTTCGGAAAAAATTGGCGTCAAGTTCTCCGTGCCAAAGATGAAAAGAGATTGTCCTGATTGTTATCAGTGAAAGGTGCAAAAGCCAGCATCTGTATGGTATGGGGGAGCATCAGTGCCCACGGCATGGGTGAGTTGCATGTTTGTGAAGGTACCATTGACTCTGAGGCATATATTAGAATTTTAGAGAGACATATGTTGCCATCAAGGCAACATCTCTTCCCGGGACGTCCATGCTTACTTCAGCAGGACAATGCCAGACCACATTCTGCACGGGCTACAACAACGTGGCTTTGTAGACACAGAGTGCGTGTGCTTGACTGACCTGCTGCCAGTCCAGATCTATGTCCTATCGAAAATGTATGGCGCATCATGAAGAGGAGAATCAGACAACGGAGACCACAGACTATTGAGCAGCTGAAGTCTTATATCAAGCAAGAATGGACAAAATTTCCAATTGCAAATCTACTACAATTAGTATCCTCAGTTCCAAAACGATTAAAAAGAGTTATTAAAAGGAAAGGTGATGTAACACAATGGTAAACCTGCCCCTGTCCCAACTTTTGTTGAGTGTGTTGCAGCCATCAAATTCTAAATTTGTGTATATTTACAAAATACAATTAAGTTGGTCAGTAAAACTATTGAAAATCTTTTCTTTGTACTTTTGTCAGTTAAATAAAGGTTCACGTGAATTAACATATCACAGATTTTTGTTTTTATTGCATTTTGGAAAATATTCCAACTTTTCTGGAAATGGGGTTTGTAATTATAAACCTGACAATTTTGATCTGCACCCTATCACCCTCTGTTCTCCAGTCATCCGTCTCTCTGCAATTTTATACATGCTTATTTTCTCACTTAAGCATTGCTGATCAAAGATCATCAACCTCAAAGATGAACTATATTTCTCTCTCCATGGATACTACTAGACCTCTGAGTTATTATGGTCTGTTTCTGTTTTGGAGTGCTTGTACTTGTTATTTTTGCTTCAGCTTAATTGAACCATGCTGAGAATAACATTGTTCGATATAATGTATATTACCTGAGCAGCAATTGTTTCAGTCATTTCATTGTCAAGCAGCTTCCGCTTTTTATTTGCGTCATTTGTCATCCTCTCCATTTGTACTGTTATTTCCTGTATTAAACAGAAATATCATAAGCTAATATTGTTTCATATGCAGCCCAATAAGTACAAGGTGCTGAATAATTGACATGAAGTAGTGAACACAGTGAATATTTACATAAGGTATACACATTCAATGATAGATCCATGTTAGAATTTCACAGGTAATAGTGTAGAAAGTAGAAAAGGAAACTCTTTCTGGTTACAGTCAGCCCTCCTTATCCGCTGGAGATTGGTTCTGAGACCGCCTGTGGATACCAAAAAACGCGGATGCTCAAGTCCCTAATTTAACCTGTCACTGTGCAGTGGACATTAGGACCCAGCAGCGTAGCTCTGAATCCGCAGTGTTTCTATTCACGAAAATAATCACGATCACGATTGAAAATAAGGTGGAAGTAATAAAACGATTGGAAAGAGGTGAAATGCCATCTGTCATTGGAAAAACGTTAGGCTACAGTCAGTCAACAATCAGAACAATTTAAAATTTTAAATGTGAAAGGCCCTGCCCCGATGAAAGCTACAATTATTACTAAGCAATGCAGTGCTTTAATTATTAAAATACATATGTTTCTTAAGTGTTTTATATGCATAGAAAGGTAAAATATGTACTATATACTAAGAAAAACGTTTGACTAACTGACGCTAAATAATACCAGATGTACCTGTTCTGACTTCAAATCCGACTTAAAGACGGACTCAGGAATGGAACTCGTTCATAACCCGGGGACTGCCTGTACTTTTAAGTCATTTCTAGATTACTCATAATACCTAATACAATGTAAATGCTATGTAAATAGTTGTTACACTGTATTGTTTAAGGAATAACGACAAGAAAAAATAGTCTGTTCATGCTCAAACAATGAGTGCTGGAGAAAGAATTACGGGTTTTCCTGATCCGCGGTTGGTTGAATCCGCGCATGCGGAATCAGCGGATAAGGAGGGCCGACTGTATATGTTTTTATCATGATGGTAAAAGAGGCACTAAGTGTGTCTCATAGAGTTCAATAAGAGTAAAGAACCTGAGCTTCGTATAGCTGACCGTACTCTAGCTACAGAAAGATTAAGGAGGATAAAGATGATGTGAATACTATTGCTGATGGTAGAGATGTAATTTAAGGCTTTGACCAGTGTTGTGCAGTGATAAGTTCAGTCACATGAAGGAAGATATTAGAACAGTGAATTACAAGAAAAATGCACACATAAAATGTGGAAAAAGTTAAATAAGGTGATTTCTACTTTTTGGTCTCTAACCGCTATTGTTAGTTATAACATATTCTGTTGTCTGCTGCAGACACAAGGTAGCTAAGCTCTACACACCAATCATTACTCTGGTATGCTGTCACAAAGTAGTCTTTGCCTTTGGTTTGTTAAAATTACCATGGGACACAGTCATATATATATATATTTGACAAAGAAATCAACAACATCAAAAAAAAATACCCTGATCTTTCCTTCATCTTCTTTAGCATACTTCTGGATGGTAATTGTATCTTCATCTGTTTTGGTTGACTCTTCCAGCCAGGCCTCCAAAGCTTGCTTATCCCAGTTCAACTGACACTTCAAATCCTCAATTTTTTGAGAATACCTATATATATTATTCTAAAATAAAATTTAAAAAATATGTAGTAGTCTAGAAATCATTTGATTGCAATAAACATTTATTTCTCCATTTAAGAAAATATGAATACACTTGGATTTATTATCTGAAAATGCTAACCATCTTAAGAATTAAAATTCCTTAGCTCACCAGGTGGGAAACTGAAAGGATCAGGAAAACAATATTTTTATATATTTTTATATTTTTTTATAAATTCCACTGAATGTTAAAAATGAATGTCTTCTGCACCTCTAGCACTTATTACATTGAACATGGCATCAATTGTACAAATAAGAATTTCAAAATAGCAATAAAATGTTACCAAATGCTCAGTATGTAACAGTCGTACCTCCATAATATTTCTTCTCTCTCTCAATAAAACTAATTCATTTTCAAGCCGTTGAATCTCTTGCTTGAGACGTTGCATTTCATGTTCTGCAATTGTCTTGAAATGCTGTTCAGTTTCAAGTTCCTTTTCTCGGGCTCTTTTTAAAGACTAAAAGGAAGGATCATCCATCAATAGCTTTGTATTGCCTGCTTCTCATTAAGTATAACTAACGATGAAATGGCTTAAGGAAGAACACATCAAATGTAGCATTGACATAGCTCATACACAAAGGGATCTTGGGAACCACATCATGTATTATTACTTGATATTAACACGTTTCATCAACTATGCATAATTAAAATGTAAACCAGTACTGAACATTTTGAATAAAGCCTTAATTTGTGTTCAAAAACCAAGGTACATGTATCAAAACTAAATTTTGGTAAATTTTGATAAACCAACTCCACTTGGTTTCTGCAGTTCAAAGGACTAGGAGCCAGTCTATGGCTCTACCTCTAATGGGATCACATTAACACAGTTTACTCTCATCTTGCAGAATTTCAGTAGGCCCTTCCCTCCACAATTCCCTGGTCCATTCTCTTATCTTCACCTATCACTCCTTTCTCAAGGCATTTTCCACTGCAACCACAGGAGTTTTTGCAGCTGCATTTTTGTCTCTTTTGTTCCCACCAACCAAGACCCAAACAGTTCTTCCAGGTGAAACAATAACTCAGCTGCATTTTTCCAATTTAATCCAGTACATTCTGTGTTAATGACATGATCTCTTCTACACTGAGGAAATGAAATGCATTCAGGTAAGCCATCTAAAGAATACTGTCATTCAGTCCGCAAGATTAACATTAAGCTTCTTGTCAAATTTCACACATTCTCATTCTGATCTGACTTTAACCAGCAACGCACAACAGCAGCACATCTTTCATTTGAGTACACTGAAGCCTTCAGGACTCATTTCTAATGAATTTAGGTTACCACCCTTGTTTTTTCTCTCCACAAATATATTTTGCAGCTTAGGTTTGCATTCCTCCTTCTCTGTCTCTAACTGCCTGTTTTTAAGGTAATTGTTATCTTGTCAACTTGAACTGCATTCTTTTACAAACATTCTTCTATCTGACCATCTCACTTGCTGCAACATTACACAATTACTTCCTCACTTTTCTAATTGTGGTGAAAGTTTCTCGGCCTAAAGCTTAGATTCTGTCTTCCTCCTCACCAAAGCTGCTTGGCTTACTTAATGCTTCAAGTATTTTTGTAGAGTTTGTCATATAAACATTTGAAACTACACAGAAGTCCCAAGTTGAAATGGATAACTGCCATAACTTTTACTAAAATTCAAGACCTTAATAGTGTTATGAAAATCTTGCAAATGATCACACTGATGCCATACATTCAATGGCCACTTCATTAGGTACAGGAGGTACCTGAGTGTACATCTATGGTCTTCTGATGCTGTAGCCCATCTACTTTAAGGTTCAGAGATGCTCTCCTGCTGACCACTGTTGTAAAGCGTGGTTATTTGAGTTACTGTTGCCTTCCTGTTAGCTTGAACCAGTCTGGCCATTCTCCTCTGACCTCTCTCATTAACAAAGTGTTTTTGCCCACTGAATTTCTACTCAATGGGCATATTTTGTTTTTCACACCATTCTCTGCAAACTCGGGAGACTGTTTTCTGTGAAAATCTCAAGAGATCAGCAGTATCTGAGATACTCAAACCATCCCATTCATAAGCAATCATTCATCAGTCAAATTCAGTTAAATCACATTGATTCCCCATTCTGATGTCTGGTCTGAACCTCTTGACCATGTCTGCATGCTTTTATGCATGGAGTTGCGGCCACATCATTTGCTGATTAGACATTTGCAGTAACAAGCTGTTGTTCAGATGTACCTAAAAAAGTGACTACTGAACGTAGATTAAGGAATTTGAATCAGTACTAAATAATGCAAGACTGATCAGAATAATCTCATACTTATAGATTAATGCATACCTGTGTATTGGTTAACTCCCTACGAACATTCTGCAGATGCATTGTCATTGCCTGGATGCGATCCTCAAAATTTGTCAGCTGGTTTTCAAAGTTAGCTTTTTCTTTCTGCTTCTTTTGCACCTATGATAACAATGAAAAATAGAAAGTATCAATTTATTGGCATTCCATTTGGCTTCCATTTGACAAATACAGCTGTACAATTATTTCCAATAACTCAACATCCAGACTCATTTATCAGCTTCAAAGCATTCAATGTGATGTCACCTCCAGAAACATCTTATTATCTCCCCCCTTTCCCTTCATGATTCACTCCTCCATCTCTAACAATACCTACACTCATGTCCAAAACACCTTCCCCTGAAATTTATTTCCAGTTTATTGATAGAACATAGAACAGTACAGCATGTTATGGGCCCTTTGGCACACAAGGTTGTGCTTACGTACTGTATAAACCTATGATCAATCTAACTTGCCCTTCCCTCAAAGCCCACTACCCCCCCCCCCCTTTTTCTTACATTCATGTGCCAAACTTAGAGTCTTTTAACTGTCACTATTGTATTGGCCTCTACTACTACATCCTGCGGTGCGGCCAAGTTTGTGGATGATACAAAGATAGGTGGAGGAGCAGGTAGTATTAAAGAAGCAGGGAGTAAAAGACTTGGACAAATTAGAAGAGTTGGCAAATAAGTGGCAATCCTACTGCCAGATTCCCTAAAGGTTAACTTGTAAGCTGAGTCAATAGTAAGGAAGGGAATTGTTAGCATTCATTTCAAGAAGACTAGAATATGAAAGCAATGATGTAATCCCAAGGCTTTATAAGTCATTGGTCAGACTGCATTCAGAATACTGTGAGCAGTTTTGGGCCCCATATTTAAGAAAGCACATGCTGGAATAGGAGAGAGTCCATGAGAGGTTTACAAGAATGATTCTAGGAACAAAAGGGTTAATGCATGAGGTGTGTTTGATAGCTCTGGGCCCATACAGGCTTGAGTTTAGAAGAATGAGCTGGGATCTTATGAAAGCCCATTGAATATTGAAAGGCCAAGACAGAGTGGATATGGAGAGGATGTTTCCAATAATTGGAGACTGAAGGATCAGAGGGCAGAGCCTCAAGCTAGAAGAATGTCACTTTGGAACAAAGATTAGGAGGAATTTCTTTGGCCAGTGGGTGGTGGAACTGTGGAATTCATTGCTGTAGAGGCCAAGCAGAGGTTGTAGGTTCTTGATCGGTAAGGGCAGTAAAGATTACAGGGAAAAGGAAAGAAAATTGGATTGAGAGGGAAAATAAATCATAAGCCATCATATGGCTGACAAACTTGATAGGTCTCTCATCTGGTACTCCAGTTTTATTCCAAATCTGATCTTCCCAAACAGGATGGATGCAGGAACAATATATGATCTTGGCTTTACTGTCCAAACCCAAGATCATGGTCTCAAAAAAAGAGGCCTAAGCTACGGCTAAGAATCCTACCATTAACATATCTGTTTCCATTTCTGATGCAGCATCACCCCTTTTGTTAACCTTGTCTTTCTTCTTTCTTCAAAAATTTTTCTCTTATCTTTCCTCATTCTGATTAAATGTCATCAACCAGAAACATAAACTATTTTTCTCTCCACTGTTACTACCTGCTTAATAGTTCTTTCATTTACTATCTATGTAACTCAATAAAATGTTTTAATAGCCCAGTTACAGATATATAGTGAATCATAATTCCGAATATCAATGCATTCAAAGATCAGGTTGCTGTATAAACTCTTCTTGGGCTTCCGGTCGAGTACTGGTGTCAATTTTAACCAATCAGGGATGAAGATGGTGAAGCTTGTCATCAAAAAGTCTTAAAATTGACACTTGTATCCAGCTAGAAGCCTGAGAAGAGTTTATACGTCATATATACCAGAAAAGCACTATATCCTTTTTTTATCAGGTTGCTGTTTATTAACTACAGCTCAGTGTTCAACACAACCATACCCTCAGTTCTAATCAACAGACACCAAAACCTGGACCTCTGTACCTTCCTCTGCAATTGGATCTTTGACTTCCTCATGGAAGACCATAGTCACTGCAGATTGGAAATAACATCTCCTTCTCTCTGACAAATAACACTGGCGCACCTCAATGACTTGTACTGAGCCTACCGCTCTACTCTCTCTATGCCCACAAGTGTGTGGCTAGGCTAAGCTCAAACACCATTTATAAATTTTTTGATGACTATTGTTGGCACCATCAAGTAGCACGCACAGGAGCCTAAAGAGGTGCACTCAATGTTTCAGGAACAGCTTCTTCCCCTCCACCATCAGGCTTCTGAATGGAAAATGAACTCATGTACACTACCTCACTATTTTTCTTCTTTATTTTTGCTCTCTTTTGCACTACTTACTTAACAGTTATATATTGTAATTTATGGTTTTATTTATTATATATTGCAACCTCCTGCTGTTGCAAGCCAAAAATAATTCCACGACAGTCTGTGATTTTTAAACCACATTCTGATTCTGAGATCTGACACATGGATTCAATCTTTAATTCTAACACACCATAATTACAGCCCATATTTTTACTGTGCTGCTCAAAAGTTAGTAATTGCTTATTTTATCTTTGAATATAACTGTAAAAATATAAGTGCATTCAACATGAAATGCTTGAGGAACTCAGCAGGTCAGGCAGATGAGCCCTGATGAAGGGTCCAGCTCCCAAATGTGTCTCTTTATTCCTCTCCATAGATGTTGGCTGACCTGCTGAGTTCCTCCAGCATTTTGTGTGTGTGTTACTCTGGATTTCCAGCAGCTGAAGAATCTCTTGTGTTTACACATGTATTCAACATGCTTTTATTGATTTCTAGAAAAGATGCTCTTTGGTATCGGTGGAAATTGCCAGTTTCGTTCATATTTCCTCACTGAGAGCTATCATTCACTTTATGAATTGATCCCACATGAGTTATAGGAATGTTTCCATGTGTAACATCCAGAGAATATACATACCTATTTGTTGATAAATAAATCGAATGGAATCATTCCAACAATTTATCTATATATACGGTTTATTTAAACCTCAGTATGCTTTTCCATGTTGGTAAAAGTAAAGGTAACTTTTCAGACGCACATTTGTGGTTAGGAATTGGAAAATAGAAATCAAATGATCATATAATGACGCAAATTGCACAGAATAAAAATTTCGTTTCGCTGGTGTGATCACAGAATGTTAACTAAATTAATTTCAATGCTACTGGCTGATTTTTTTTTTAGAAGAATCAAACAGGGCTCGCTCTTCTTCACCAGTGTGACGATAAGACCTTAGTTGGAAAATGTAGGATTCGATTTGCTCAACAAAAAGCAGCACTGAGGGATACCAACACCGCAGAAGCAACCGGACAAGCGGCTAACTCGGCAGCCAGCCTCCGGTGAACGGCGGGTCCAGTGGCCCACAGCCTCCGCCACTTACTTCATCCTCCAAAGCCTTGTTTTCGACGTTTGCCACAGGTATGGCGAAGCCATTGTCCCAATCTATTTCGCACAGAACAGCGTTCGTCATTTTCCGAGCTTTGCACCAACGGGCACTATGCGGGTCTGAAGAAGCGAGTTGCCCTGGAGACCCAAGCGTCCGGTTGTAAACAGCAGGTACTTCCGGCCGCTGGTCGGAGGAAAGCCGCTAGAGGGCGCTCAGTGCCCGCAAGGAGCTTCAGTCAGCTGTGTGCAAGACCCCGCCAGTTGTTTCCATCACAGGCCCATGAGCTCTGTTGCATTTTGCTTTAAACAAGCACGTTTACAGAGCAAGTTTTGTGTTTCTGAAAGACATCATCAAACAAATCTGACACCCAACTACAGACGCAAAATGCTGTTCGACTTAACATGTCAGGCAGTACTATCCCTGGAGGGAAAAGGACAGTCGATGTTTTGGATCGAGTCTCTTCGTCCCGAAACGCCGACTGTTTATTTCCGTCTATACATGCTGCTCGACTTGCTGAGTTCCTCCAGCATTTTGAGCATGTTCTCAAGCTTTCCAGCATCTGCAGAATTTCTTGTGTGTGACACCGAATGACATGAGAATGTTCTGGTGCAAGAGCCCGAGGGGTGATAACAGGAAGGGCATGGAGAAAGAATGGTTCCTCTTGCAGGAGAAACGCCAAGGGTTACGGTTTTTAAAATACAGAGCCGCCTATTTAAAGTAGATAAAGCAGAATTATTTTCCCTTGGGGTTGTCAATCTTTGGACCCCTTTTCCTCAACAGATAATGCGTGATTACCTTTAAGGCAGAGGTTGACAGATTCTCAATGAGATGAGCAGTGAAAGTTTACACGGAATGCACTGTTGAGGTTACAGACATGATTTTATTAAATTGTTTGAGGAGATTTTTGATCTATTCCTGTTCTTAATTTGCATTTTTGAGTGTTTGAACCTGAAATTTGATCAAAGAAGCCATGAGTTTACAGATGCAGATATCACTCAGAGTTTGATCACCTTTGTAACATTGCCAATTTCATTCCTGCCTCCTCTTGTTTTCTGCTGAAATCTTTATCCTTGTGCTTTACTATCTCTTTACTATTTATTCTAGAACACTCTTGGCCAGTCTCCTTTGAAACATCATATTTCAGTGCTGTGTCTGAAGTAGTACCATCTCATTGTTTGTTGACACACAATTGCTTCAAGCTAAACATCCATATGATTTTAAGGCTCTCATCCTTGTTTTCTGGTTCCTTCAATGCTTTACTCAATTCTTGTTATTATTTCTCCAGCTCAATAACTCTCTAAGTTGTTGACTACCTCACACTCCTCCAAATCCAGTATTTCAAATGTCAGTTTATTCTCATATGTGCAAGAACTTGTATGCACAGTTGCAATGAAAAACTTGCAAACAGCAGCATCACAAGCACATAGCATCAGATACACTATACACAAGAAAGACATGAATTATACAAGAAAGAACACAACTACAGCAAAGAGTTCATAATGTTGCTATGCTGAAGTAGAGATCAGAGTTGTGCAGAACTAAACTGTTACAGTGGAGTAGCTGTTCTTGAACTTGGTGGTAACTTCCTGTATATTTGGATTGCCGTACCAGATCATGACACAATCAGTCAGAATACTTTCACCAGCACATCCATAGAAGTTTGTTAAAAGTGTTCAGTGACATGCTGAACCTTCTAGTTTACTTTGAAGAAAGCCAAGATGCTGGTCTGTGATTGAGTGATTATCTATGCACTAAAAGATTCAAAAACTTTATTGTCATTCTAACCATACATCAGTTCTGCAGGGCAGAATGAGACAGTGTTTCCCAGGAGCAGTGCAATCATAACATAACAAACGCAACACTAAATAGTAAACATAACAATAAATAGTAAAACACAACAGCCACATGTCAGTTAAAAACAAGTTATAAGTGTCCAGTGCAAGTTAAAAGTGTCCAAAGCAGAGTCAGGTAGAGCAGCTATTTAGCAGTCTTACTGCCTGTGGGAGGAAGCTGTTCAGTAGCCTTGTGATTTTAGTTTCGATGCTCCTGTAACGTTTGCCCGATGGCAGAAGAACAAACAGTTCATGGAGAGGGTGTGAGGGGTCTTTAATGATGTACCGTGTCTTCTGGAGGCATCGACTCTGAAAGAGGTCTTGGACAGAAGGTAGGGAGATCCCAATAACCTTCTCTGCTCCCCTAACCACCCTCTGCAAGGCTTTTTTGTCGGCAGCACTGCAGCTGGAGTACCAGGTTGTGATGCAAAAGGTCAGCACACTCTCAACCACTCCTCTGTAGAATGTAGTTAATGCACTAGGCCTAAGACCTAGATAAACTTCACCCAGGCTATGCCCTTAAATTCTGTAATTCCACCCATAGTTCTCTCCACTCCCTTTCTTCATTCAAAATGCCATTTGACAACTTTGATAACATTGCACCCAATTTATGTCAACTTCTGTTTGATAATACCTCTCTGAATTGCCTTGAAATATACTTACATTATTACAAATTATGTTAATGCGCATTCATTGCAAACCAGGGTATAGACTACCATACATTGTATGTTTTTTTTAAAATTTAGGAAGGCAGATATTTTCT
This sequence comes from Hypanus sabinus, assembly GCF_030144855.1. Taxonomy (NCBI): domain Eukaryota; kingdom Metazoa; phylum Chordata; class Chondrichthyes; order Myliobatiformes; family Dasyatidae; genus Hypanus; species Hypanus sabinus. Next base: position 40,592,418 of record NC_082707.1, read on the forward strand.
GTTCAATTTATTCTAATGTAGAAATGCTAAATTCTTAATTTTATTTGCAGCCATAAACTAAGAATTCAATATCAATACTGTCAATCAGTCACCCGGAAAGGATTCAAACTCCTTCGATCAGGTATGTATGATCTTCTTTTCCATGTTAGGATTCTCTGAATTGGTCAAAGCAGAGCCAAAACTCTTGGAAATACAAATAATTGTGGTGGTGAAATTGTGTTCCATTGTAAATTGTGTTTTTTGCAAAATATCAAATTATCATTCTGTTTCTTGTTCTAAGCAGAAAGAAATGCTCATTTTCTTCTGAATTATCTCAAGTTACTTTTTCAAAATCCTTTCATGGGATATAGGCATTGTTAATAGTGCCAGTGTACACTTCTCTGGCCTGATTATCTTTGGAAAATGATAGTGAGCCATTTTTCTGAATCACTACACTTTCTGCAGTAAAGATATTTCCATGGTGCTGTTCAAGGTGGATTAATAGGATACTTATCCAACTACAAAGGTGTCAATTTTCAATGTTAATCTTTCAGTTACTAGGGGTTCAACCCAATGTCCTAGTTTTTTCCATGTTCTCAAAGACACCTTAGGGAGTTTCTGCATTTAATTTTGTGGATGGAACATTGCAGCCAAAGTGTGTTACTGGTAGGGAAAGAACTCAAAGTTAAAGGGGGTTGTGTAGTCCTCAATAATACCAAGTCTGCATTGTCAAAACTGCACTCATTCTGCAAATGGGGAGCATTTCATTATATTCCTGGTCCATGCCTGGCAGATGAGATGCTTTGGGGAGTCAAGAGGAGAATCAGCTGCCAAAGAATATCCAAACTCTAGGTTGTTTTTGTTGCTGCCATATTTATGAATCTTTTTGGCACCTTTGATCACATTTCTATTCTAATTTTTCAAATTATTTTTATATTTTATGGATATGTTAAAGATAGTTTATTTAATGAAAATAAACTATTTAATGAAAATGTAACCGATTGTTTAAGATTTCATAGTGAAGCAAGGACTAATGGATATCTTTGACTGAGTTGAAGGATGTTTCAATGCACATATAAACGAGTCAATTAGCAAATGTACCTGAGCCATTTTCCTCAGTCCTTTCCTCTATTATTAAAGTGATGGCAAAAGTATCTATTTTACTTTCAGTTTTACAATGTTGCTATTGATTAGGCTTTTATATGCCTCTGGAAGATATTGTACAATGTTAGAAAATTATTTCAAATTATGGAGAAATGTTTACAGGACTTTAAAACTCGAATTAAATCTTGATATTTTATGGACATTCATGATTACGAATACAGTCCCTGCAGTTTATCTTATATCAGTACAACTTAGTTAAATATTTAACTATAACTCACTGACAATCATCTTATATCTAATGCATAAAATGTAAGTCCACATGACATGCCCATACTAACGCTCAATGTAAAATACTAACTTTGAAATTTAAAATGGGAATTAGAAAAACTGATATTTTTAATGAGAATATTCTGTCAACTTATTAAGTGAAGCTAAATTTTGGATTAAATGTTATATGACTCAGGGATGTCTTCAATCATTTGGGCAAATATCTTAGTTTTATTAAGTACCAGGATTTAGTACATTTAATTAGAAACCCAGGGAACTAATTGAAAACACTGATTCATTTTTCCTCAGCCTTAACTATTTTCAGAAAGGAGTCTCCAGTGTACACTAAGGTAATGTACCAAACCATAAGAACTCAAATTAATACCGCCCAACTAAAAATGATAAAATTTAAAAATGATTTATCTGATTGCAGTTCAATTAAATACAAATTTAAGCTACTACTACAATGTTAGTGACAAGTGAGTCCAATTGGAGATCTTTCTGATTTTTTATTAAATTTTCTGATTTAAGATCCAGTTAGAAGAAATTTGAATAGAAAATATTACAACAATGATGCAAAACCATACACGGTGTAAAGAATTTTAAGCAAGTGGGGTTTATTTCAAAATGCTGACTCCAGCAGTCAGAGTAACGGGTTGCCTAAATCCAGCAGAGAGATAGGAAGACTTTTCTAATTTGCGTTTCCTCTTTTTTAATAATAGCTGTGCATAAGTAATTTATGAAAGGCCAACCAGGCAGTTGGCAACAGAAAATTAAACTCATTTTATCTGAAAGCAGGTGGATTTCTATACATCATTAGCATGCATAGAATTTGCACAATGTTATTTTTAGTTCTGATGGAATGTAACCAAATAATATGAGTTTTCCTTAGACACGAGTGAAATTTTTAGATAAAAGTGTCTGCCTCTTGCAATTTTCTGCAAATGGAAACTAATTCCATGAAGCTTCTTATTACAGGAAAGACTCATTTCGTTTGCATTAGAGACTGACATAAGTGACATTAGGATCTTACTAACACGTATTCTGAAATGCTGTGTAGTCTTTAATATCATTAGTGAATCCCTCAGCAGTATCAGCCGTTTTGCTTCTTACCTATCAAACTAAATGCAAATGCTATTTTATTTAATATTATTTTCCACCCGACTGAGGAGGTTTCTCACTTTTTAATGGTCAGCACTATGTTTTTTTTACTGTTAGTATTAAATGCAGCAAGCACATTCATTTTTATTTGAGTGCATAAGCATACTAAACTGATGACTTTGAGGCTATATTATGAAGTGATTATTCCACACATGATAATAAAGTTTATTTGAAAGTAATTGCACAGCACACATAAATTGTTTTACATACTTTCTAACGTTTCCACTTACTTAGCCCATGTCCTGCTGAATGTACAAAACTCTCCACAGATACCTAATGCTGTGATAATTAACTGCGACTTACGGTTGTACCATAGTTAAAGTATACATTTTTCACTATTGGTCTGTCATACTGAATGGCAATGAAACATGACAACTTGTTACTTTTTATGCTGTTGTTTTATATATTTCCTATTTTAAACTAATGTTTACCTGCACAGAGAATATATATTTTGGAAATTCTGCTTGAGCTTTACAATACTGGCACCATAGTTGCAGGAAGTAAAGTATAAATATAAAATGTAACAGTACATCAGCTTTGAGTAGATTAGGAAAAAAAATTCAGAATGTTATCATAATATTCAGTGCGGCATATTCAGGACTTCTGTTGCCCAGTTTTAACTACACTGCTGAAGATACCAGTTAATTCTGCTGATTTATGGAAATACTGTATCAGTATCACCAAAAGCATCAGGAACATCTAAAAAGCTTATTATAAGCTTTAGCTGAAATGGTATGAGGTTTGAATTTCTGCAATGATCATAAACTGCAAAGAGAAATCCTAATTCAGCAGAAATGTAGTGTCTCTAATCATAAAACTTTAATACAGCAGCATCAATTTTAGAGGATTGGCTTGTGCAATTTACTGTAACAAACATAGACGTCAAGGTATACATAACTGAAAAACTGATATAACAAGGCTGAAATTGTGGGAGTTCCATTTATAACCAAGGCATACAAGTTTCTTTGCTCTATTAAATGTATTCCTACTTCCAATTGCCCATCTCCAAATTCAGCAATCTTTTCCTGTTGTTGCCTGTTAATTACAAAAACTTAAGAGCTGAAAGTAAAATGATCATAACCCCATGAAAAGTATTACATAGATCGATGTCCAGGACCAGAATGCAAGGTTGGAAGTTTCTATTTTATTTTATTTACATAGTTTCGGAATTTATTGCCAAGAATGGTTAGGGAATGTAGAGGAGGCTTGACCTAAAAGCAGAGCTGTGAAGGTGATTTTGTGGTGAACAATAACTTTAATAATCAACTACAAAATAACAAGCCATGAGGGGGCACAAAAACAAGAGAGACCAGATACTGAACAGCACAGACAACAAGGTAACTGAATGCTAGGAGCAGTTGATAGGGGCTGGCTGGTTCATATGAGTGATCAAGTATTGTGGATGAGTGCTGGGTTTAAATAGGCTGCAGGTGATGCGTTGGAAAGGAGTGGCAAGTTACCTCTGTTAGCTAGGTGGAGACTGGGAGGAGTTTGCATGTGCAGGCCTGACAACCACCCCATGCACCACTACTGCTGGCCACAACAGTCCAGGGTAAACCCGATGGCTCCTTGATGATGGATCCAAGAAGTAACTGGACAGCACCGTAGATTTCTCCTCTGGGCCATATCCTTCCCAGTCGACCAGATACTGCACATCCCATCCACGATGATGTGAATCCATCAACTGGCAAACAGTGTACATTGGGACACCTTCCAGCATCTTAAATCCAGAGGTGCAGGCTCAGGTGAGTTCAGTGGTCCATAGACAACAGGCTTGAGACTGGACACATGGAAGGGAAGTGTGATCCTAAGGAGCAGTGGCAGATGGAGATGATGGGTGACTGGATTGATGGGATGAGTTATCTTGCAGGGATGATAATTGAATTGAATCGATTGATCTTTATTGTCATTATACATAGGTACAATGAAACTCTGTTTGGCTTCCTCTCAGCCAATCAAACAAAGCGATAGATAAAAACAAGACAGTAATAGAAAAACAGTATTAAATAGATAAGTAGCAGAAAATAAGTTGCAGCAGCACCAGAATATCACAGTAATGCACAAAGTGCCGTTAGTGCAAGTATTTGAGTCCTTGTGTGTGCATGAGTGTGCTCACAGTTTCAGTCCTTGTTCTGTGGGAGTGGTGTGATGGAGGCCACAGCTCTGGGGTAGAAGCTGTTCCTCAGTCTATTTGATCTGGCTTTTAGTGTCCTGAACCTTTTGCTGGACGGCAGTGGGTCAAACAGGGAGTGGCCGGGGTGTGTGGTGTCTCTGGCTCTGCTGATTATTTTCCTCCTGAGTCTGCTGGACTAGATGGTGTCCAGTCCTGGGAGCTCCATCCCGACAATTTGCTGGGCCGCCTTCACCACGCGATGCAGGTCTTGTCGCTCAGTGGCTGTGTAGCTGGCATACCACACTGTGGCGTTGTTGGTCAGGATGGTTTCAATTGTGCTTCTGTAGAAGTTAAGCAACAGCTTTTGTGGGAGTTTGGCCTGTTTCAGCTTTCTGAGGACGAAGAGTCTTTGTTGTGCCTTTTTTACAAGCAGCGAGGTGTTGGTGGTCCATGTCAGCGAGGTGTTGGTGGTCCATAAGTGATTGGATTGATGGGATGAGTAATCTTGCAGGGATGATAAGTGATTGGATTGATGGGATGAGTAATCTTGCAGGGATGATAAGTGATTGGATTGATGGGATGAGTAATCTTGCAGGGATGATAAGTGATTGGATTGATGGGATGAGTAATCTTGCAGGGATGATAAGTGACTGGATTGATGGGATGAGTAATCTTGCAGGGATGCTAAGTGACTGGATTGATGGGATGAGTAATCTTGCAGGGATGATAAGTGATTGGATTGATGGATTGAGTAATCTTGCAGGGATGATAAGTGATTGGATTGATGGGATGAGTAATCTTGCAGGGATGATAAGTGATTGGATTGATGGGATGAGTAATCTTGCAGGGATGATAAGTGATTGGATTGATGGGATGAGTAATCTTGCAGGGATGATAAGTGATTGGATTGATGGGATGAGTAATCTTGCAGGGATGATAAGTGATTGGATTGATGGGATGAGTAATCTTGCAGGGATGATAAGTGACTGGATTGATGGGATGAGTAATCTTGCAGGGATGCTAAGTGACTGGATTGATGGGATGAGTAATCTTGCAGGGATGATAAGTGATTGGATTGATGGGATGAGTAATCTTGCAGGGATGATAAGTGATTGGATTGATGGATTGAGTAATCTTGCAGGGATGATAAGTGATTGGATTGATGGGATGAGTAATCTTGCAGGGATGATAAGTGATTGGATTGATGGGATGAGTAATCTTGCAGGGATGATAAGTGATTGGATTGATGGGATGAGTAATCTTGCAGGGATGATAAGTGATTGGATTGATGGGATGAGTAATCTTGCAGGGATGATAAGTGATTGGATTGATGGGATGAGTAATCTTGCAGGGATGATAAGTGATTGGATTGATGGGATGAGTAATCTTGCAGGGATGATAAGTGATTGGATTGATGGGATGAGTAATCTTGCAGGGATGATAAGTGATTGGATTGATGGGATGAGTAATCTTGCAGGGATGATAAGTGATTGGATTGATGGGATGAGTAATCTTGCAGGGATGATAAGTGATTGGATTGATGGGATGAGTAATCTTGCAGGGATGATAAGTGATTGGATTGATGGGATGAGTAATCTTGCAGGGATGATAAGTGATTGGATTGATGGGATGAGTAATCTTGCAGGGATGATAAGTGATTGGATTGATGGGATGAGTAATCTTACACGAGGAAATCTGCAGATGCTGGAAATTCAAACAACAGCACACAGAAAATGCTGGTGGAACACACCAGGCCAGGCAGCATCGATAGGGAGAAGCGCTGCCAATGTCTCGGGCCTCGACCTGCTGTGTTCTACAGGGATGATAAATGATTGGGTTGATGGGATGAATAACCTTGCAGGAACCAGCGAATCACAGCAAGAGCTCGCAGGAGTTGCTGCTCAGGGACAGATCTCGGGTAGACAGCCAGACACGAGCCCCATGCCCCATGCCAGACAAGTCTGGCTGGGCGCCACTGGTGGTTGGCCTAGAGACAGTAGGCACGGTTGGCAGCTAGGATGACCCTCTGTGCCCTCTTCCATGCATTCCAGCAACAGGGTACCTGATCCCAGATTGACGGCTCCTCCATGGGAAACAACGGGATTTGGTACCCATGAAGCACTTCAAAGGGTGACGTACCTATGGCAGGAGAAATGTGTAGATTGTGGGACAGCTTGGCCCAGAGCAGAGACTTCTTCCATGTGGAAGGGTTAGAGGTGGCAAAGCATTGAAGGGACTTACTGTCCATTGATCTGTGGATGATAGCCAAAGGGCAAACTCACTGACGAGTGGAGGAGGAAGCAGAAGGCTCATCAAAAGCAGGAAATTAATTGTGGGCCCTGGTTGGGCACAATGTCCCGGGGAAAGTTGTGGAGGCAAACTACATGTTGGAGAACCAGGTCTGCTGCCTCAACGCCTGACGGAAGTTTGGGGAGAGCAATGAAGTAGGCCACTTTGAAGAACCTGCCCACCACTGTCATGACCACCTTCGTCCTATCAGAAGGTGGCAAACCTATGATGAAATCTATGGTGAGGTGAAACCACAGGTGTTGAGGGACCAGCAGGGGTTGTAGGAGCCAAAGGGCTTCTGGTTGTAGGAATTGGACTGGGCACATTGAGGGGAAGTAAACAACAAACTGACTTAGATCTGTGATCATGGTGGCACACCAGAACCAGTATCACAGAAAACCCAGAGCCAGTCACGCACCTGGATGGCGAGAGAGGGGTGAGGAATGGGTCTCAGTGCGCATGGCCGCCAGCACATACATGCGATCGTTAGGTGCCACCGCCGGAGCTGGCTCGTGCTGTAGGGCCAGGCACATCCGGTTCTCTAGGTCCCAGGCAATTAGGCCAAGGATCTGTCTTTCAGTTGGGTTGAATTGTCATGACAGGGCATCTGCCTTTTGTATTCTTGGTTGGAATTGAATTGCTTAAAGAAAGGGCCCAGTGAGCCTGATGTGGTTTGAGTTGGTGTGTCTGTTGAATGGATATAGGTTTCTGGTGATCAGTCTAGATCAGGAAGGGCTTGGGGTTTTCCATCAGCCAATGTCTCCATTCCTTCAAGGCCTATTTAATGCTGAGCAGATTCCTGTCTGCTACTCCATAATGGTGCTGTGTAGAGTGGAACTTGTGCAAGAGCAAGGCACAAGGGTGTGTCTTCCCATCTAGGTGCATCCACCTCTACCACAAAAGCTCTGGAGGGGTTCAGATGGTGGAGAGTGAAGCAGTAGTGAAGTGATTTGTGGTCCGCAGGAGCATTCCAGGTTGTCCATGAGGTAGGTGACTTGGTGAGGGAGGTGAGAGAAGCAGTGATTTGGCTGTAGTTTCTGATGAACCAGCAAAAGAAACTGGAGAAGCCCAAGAAGCTCTGTAGCTGTTTCAGGGAGCACAGTGGGGCCATTTAACAATGGTGCATGCTTTCTCTGGATCCAAAGTTATGCCTTGCATTGAAAAGATGTAACCCAAGAATGAAATGACCGGGGTGGGGAAACTGGCATTTTTCTAACTTTCAGTGCAGTTGGTTCTCAAGGAAATGCTGAAGGATTGATTGGATGTGGTCTTGGAGGACCTTGGAGAGGATGAGTATGGTGTCAAGGTGGACAAACACATAATTCTGTAGCTTGTCTTGGAGGATTTTGTTGATGAAAGCTTGGAAAATGGCTGGACTGTTGGAGTATCTGAAAGGCATCACCTGGTATTTGTAGAGGTTAGTGGACATTATGAATGCTGTCTTCCACTCCTTCCACTAGCGGACATGGATCAGGTTGTACGCATTCTATAGATCCAGTTTGGTGATGATCAGGGCACAATGGACTGTTTCAAATGCACTATCCATCAAGAGGAGAGGGTAGTGGTTCTTAAAGGTGATTTTGTTGAGTCCACGGTAGTCAATGCAAGGACAAAAACCCCCATCTTCATTCTTGAAAAAGGAGAATCCTGCACTGGCTGGGGACCAGAATGTTCCAATGAAACTGTGCTGTAATGCTTTGGTGATGTAGTCATTCATGGCTTGGGTCTCAGCAGGGGAGAGGGAGAACAGATAACATTGGGTTTTGGAGGGTTAGTACCTGGGGGGAAATTGAATGTGCATTTGTGAGGTCTGTGAGGCAGCAGGGTTATGGCTTCCATTTTACTAATGGAGAAGTCATACTATTCTGTGGGATTTGGTGAGTTTGAGGGCTTCCTTCATCTCCATAGATTCATGGTGTGAAGTCAACAGGGTTTGCAGGCAATTGGTCTGGCAAGTGGGTCCACAACTCAGCACTGAAACAGTTGACCAGGTGAAGTGAGGGTCATGAGTGGAGAGCCAGGGGTTACACAAGATGAAAGGAGTGCTGGGGTGAGTCGATAGGGAGGACTCGTGGTGCTCTCCGATACTAAGTGCAAAGGCTGTGTGCACGCTGTAACCATTCCAGATCCCAAGAGACATCCATCAATGGTCGCAATGAAGAGGGAGTGAGAGATAGGTTTGGTAGGAAGTCCAAGCTGCACAAATAATCTGGACCAGGAAGTTGCTTGCAGCACCAGACTCCAGCAGAGCCTCCTGTGTACATAGAGCCATTGAGGTGTGGAAGACAGAGTGTGTTGGGCTCTGGCACTGGAACGAGGGGCTGATGGGGAGAGCTTACCATATAGAAGGCCTCTTGCCTCTACTTGGTTTTGCCATTTCCCCAGTGCAGTGGGCATTTGATGTATGGGTGATCAGCTACTCTGCAGAAATTGTTCCTCCACTGATGCTCACGCTCTTGGGGGTGATTAAGGAAGCTCTTCCTAACTATGATGATTTTGGAGGCATCAATGATGAGGGTCCTGCAGTCTGAAATTGCTCTGAGAACAGAACTGGGGTTCTGGCTGATGAGCTGAGGGGTTGTTCCATAAGATGCTTGTCAATACAGAGGGCCATTGTGATGTGGCTTTTCAGGTCAATGGGCATCTCCTGGTAGACAGCTCATCTTTCAAGCACTCTGAGAGGCCATGATGGTAATGGGCCTGCAGAACTTCTGCATTCCAACCTCACCCTGCAATGAGAATTTTGAATTCCATGGTGTAATATGGCATCAAGCCTGAGCCTTGATTCAGGTGAAATAATCAGTCTGTTACCCCTTCTTTTGCTTCATGGATGGTCAAAAACCCAGCACATCTCAGAGGTGAATTCCTCATACTTATCGCAAATGGTGGTTTTATTGTCCTAGTTAGTAGCAGCCAGGTCAGAGCTCGCCCGGTCAAGAGAGAAATGATGAAGGCAATCTTGGCTTGGTCCATATAATACAGAGAAGGCTGGAGCTTGTGATGTGGTGGGACACGAAGCTGCTGTGTCAGGCTGGCGATCCGTCAAAGCATTTGGGTACTGAAATCTGGGGTTTAGAGGGAGAAGGCTGACTGAAAGTTGCTGTATCGAGATGGAGAGTTGGCTGAGAGTGTTGAGCAGATGTTCAGTGATTTCCTACTGCTTCTGGATGATGTGCTCATGTCAGTGAATGACTTCCTTTAGGCAAACATACTCTGCTGGGTCAATCGATGTTCACCCGTCCTGTCAGGGAATGTAGAGGAGGCTTGACCCAAATGTAGAGCAGCAGAGACAATTTAGCAGTGAGCATAACTTTAATGTTGAACTGCAAAATAACAAGCCACTTCTCTCCCTCTTGGTTTGGTCCCTTCCCACCTATATCCATGACTGTTGAGATCATGCACTTTATCTCTTCAGTAACTTACAATTCCCTGGCCCAGAACACCTCATTTTCACCATAGAACACCTCATTTCCAGTCCCTATCCCCCATCAAGAAGGCCTTAAGTCTTTGCTTCTTTTCATTAAAAGAACAAACCAGTTCCCTTCCTCTACTACCCCCTCCATCCAGAAGAACTGCTCCTCATCCTCAACAATTTCTTCTTCAGCTCCACCCACTTTCTCCAGATTTGAGGGGCATCCGTGGGTGCTTGCATGGGCCCCAAACAATGCCTGCCTTTTTGTTGGCTACGTGGAACAGTCCATGTTTCTAGCCTTCCCTGGTAATGCTCCCCAACTCTTCCTCTGCTACATTGATGACTAAATTGTTGCCGCTTCATATATATCCATGTTCAGCTCATCAATTTCAGCAACTTTGCCTCTAACTTCCACCCTGCCCCTAAATTGACTTGGTTCATTTCTGAAACTGTCCTCCTATTTCTCAACCTCTCTGTCCCCATTTCTGGAGGCAAGCTGTTGACCAACATCTTTTATAAATCTACAAATTCCCATGGTTATCTTGACTATACCTCTTCCCACCCTTTAAAAATGCCTTACCCTTTTCTCATTTCCTTCCTTCCACCACATTTGTTCCCAGGAAGGGGCTTTCCATTCCAGGATACTAGAGATGTCTTCCTTCAAAGAACAGGGTTTTCCTTTCTTCATCATTGTACTGCTATCTCCTGCATTTCCTCCATTTCCAATACATCTGCACTCACCCCATCTTGCTTCCACCTTAACAGTGATATAGTTCCTTTTGTCCTTACCTACCACCCCATGAGACTCTGCAGCATCCACCATCTCCAAAGGGACCAAACATATCTTTACCTTCCCCCCCACCCTGTTTTCCACAAGGATCGTTCCCTTGTCCATTGATCTCTCCCCTCTAATCTTCTTCCTGCCACTTATCCTTGCAGGTGACCTAAGTGGTACACCTGCCCACTCACCTCCATTCAGGGACTCAAACAGTCCTTCCAAGTGAGGCTGCACTTCCCCTGTGAATCTGCTGTGCTTATCTATTGTGTCTGGTGCTCCTGATGTGGCATCCTTTACATTGGCGAGACCCATCATAAATGAGGGAACTGTTCTGTCGAGCACTTCTGCTCCATCTGCCTAAAGCGGAACCTTCTGTTGGCCAAACATTTTAATTCTGATTCCCATTATTGTTCTGACATGTCGGTCTGTAACCACATCTTATACCAAGATGAGGCTACTCTCCAGGTGGTGCAGCAACACATTACATTCTGTCTGGGTAGCCTCCAACCTGATGGCATGAATATCGAATTCTCCTTCCATTAAAAAAACTCCCTTCCCCTCCACTCTTCTTCTAACCCCACTTTGTCCAATTACCACTTCTGAACTGCCTATCAGCTCCCCCTAGGTCCCCTCCTCCTTCCCATTCTCCTATGGTCCGCTCTCCTCTCCCATCAAATTCCTTCCTCTCCAGCCCTTTATTTTTCCTACCTACCTGGCTTCACCTATCACCTTCTGGTTATCCTCATTCCCCTCAACCACCTTTTTATTCTGGCATCTCCCCCTTTCTTTCCAGTCCTGAAGAAGGGCCTTGTCCCAAAATATCGACTGTTTATTAATTTCCATAGATGCTGCCTGACCTGCTGAGTTCCTCCAGCACTTTGTGTGTGCAACATTTTAAAGGTGTTTCTTTATTTTGAATAGTCAATGATAATTATGGAACACATAGGTTGCAAAACATTGATTGTGAAAGATTGACCCCACACCATGTCCAAAAAGAGGATTGCATGTTTAATAAGGATGTTCAAGTACATCTTGTGCCAGAAAGTGTTTAGTCAAATTTCTAGAATGATGCAAGCTAGCATGAAGATGGCCTTGACCATGTTCTACTCCAGGTAAGTACAAGTTCACACCTGCAGCATTGAAATAAACTAATGTCTATGTTAATCTGTTTACATAATAATACAAATTAACAAACAAGTTAAATTGTGGTAAGTGAAAAGGAAATTTTGCTTGATTTAAGATGCTGACTATTAACTTACTATTTCAAAGCTTGGCTGTTGGTGTGTTTTCTCTCTATTCAATCTGCCTGAGTATTCACAATTCAATAGCGTGCCCATGTTGTCCTATGTGAGGTGTTTATTATTTGCAGATCGATGCCAATGGCTTAGTTATTACAAGGTATTGTATTTCAATACCTGATATTTCAAAATATGAAAATCTCTGAAATTTGACATTTCTTTGAGTGCTGACATAATGTCACAAATGGAAAATTCCACAACACACCAGGAAAGTTCCCAAGTAATGTACAGGTCTCTGGTCACCACAGACAATTCTGAGAACTGACCTTACATATGTAATGAACAGAAGTTAATGAAAAATAGAAAAACACCCCATAAAGTAAAAAATGAAGATCTCGATCGTATATTGAAAGAGTGGATTCATCAGCTTCAGAGTAAACATATACTGTATCACTTAACGGTATGTTGATCATGAAGCAAGCAAAGATCTATCACGATGAACTGAAAATTGAAGGTAATTGTGAACATACAGCAGGTTGGTTGCAAAAAAATAAGAAAAGGCATAGCATTCAATTTTGAAAGATTTCTGGTGAAAATGCATCTGCTAATTACAAAACAGCAAAGAAATTCATTAATGAATTTGCCAAAAACGTTGCTGATGTAAATCTAACACACCGAATAACTGCACCAGTACATATATGAGATGAATATGTGTAAGACAAAGACTTCTTTCCAGTAGCACATAAATTTAGAATCAGAAATGATAGTGATCTTAAGCTATTCATTATATATTCCAAAATCCAAAAAAATCCAAAATCTGAAACTCTTTCTGTCCCAAGCATTTTGGATAAGGGGTACTCAACCTGTACTTTTTACTTCAGGAAATAACTTGAAAGTCTAATTTATGAGCATCTGTTATAGGGGATGATCTTGCAGGGGAATGCTATGGAGACCAGGTTACTGGCACTGAGCATGGGTCCATGGTGCAGAAGGTAAAGAGGGAGAAGAGAGGATAAGAGACTCAATAGTCAGAAGAACAGACAAGCAATTCTGTGGACATGAACGAGACACCCAGATGGTATGTTGCTTCCCAGGTGCCAGGATCAGGGACTTCTTGGATCATGTCCACAGCATTTTGGAGAGGGAGGGAAATCAGCCAGATGTCTTGGTATATATTGGTACTAGTGATATAGGAAGGAAAAACAATGAGGTCCTGAAGAGAGAATGTAGAAAACTTGGCAGAAAGCTGTGAAGTAGGATGAGGATAGTAATTTCTGGATTGCTACCTGTGCCATGTGCTAGTGAGTGTAGAAATGGGATAATTTGACAGATAAATATTGGCTGAGAAGCTGGTGCAGGGAACAGGGCTTCAGGTTCTTGGATCATTGGGATCTCTTCTGGGGGATGTATGACCTGCACAAAAGGGACGGGTTGCACCTGAACCAGAGGGGTACCAATATTCTCGTGAGCAAGTTTCTTAGAGCTGTTGGGGAGGGTTTAAAGTAATTTGGCAAGCAGGTGGGAACCAGAATGAAGGACTCAGGGTGGGGTGGATGGAAAAAAAGCAAAGATAGCGTGCAGTCCGACTGTCAAGAAGAGCAGACAGATGATAGGACAAACACGAGGAAATCTGTAGATGCTGGATGCAGAACAAGTGCTACACCTGCCCTTACACTTCCTCCCTCACTACCATTCAGGGCCCCAGACAGTCCTTCCAGGTGAGGCGACATTTCACCTGTGAGTCAGCTGGTGTGGTATACTGCGTCCGGTGCTCCCGGTGTGGCCTTTTATATACTGGTGAGACCTGATGCAGACTGGGAGACTGTTTCACTGAACACCTACGCTCGGTCCGCCAGAGAAAGCAGGATCTCCCAGTGGCAACACATTTTAATTCCACATCCCATTCCCATTCTGATATGTCTATCCATGGCCTCCTCTACTGTCAAAATGAATCCAAACTCAGGTTGGAGGAACAACACCTTATATACCGGCTGGGTAGCCTCCAACCTGATGGCATGAACATTGACTTCTCTAACTTCCGTTAATGCCCCTCCTCCTCTTCTTACCCCATCCCTGACATATTTAGTTGTTTTTTTCTCTCTCTCTGCCCATCACTCTGCCTGTTCTCCATCTCCCTCTGGTGCTTCCCCCCGCCCCCACTTTCTTTCTCCCGAGGCCTCCCGTCCCATGATCCTTTCCCTTCTCCAGCTCTGTATCACTTTCGCCAATCACCTTTTCAGCTCTTAGCTTCATCCCACCCCCTCTGATCTTCTCCTATCATTTCGCATTTCCCTCTCCCACCACTACTTTCAAATCTCTTCCTACCTTTCCTTCCAGTTAGTCCAGATGAAGGGTCTCCGCCCGAAACATCGACAGTCCTTCTCCTTATAGATGCTGCCTGGCCTGCTGTGTTCCACAGCATTTTGTGTGAGATGATAGGACAAAATTGCAGCCAGCAGGGTGAGCATCAGTGCATTAGGGATGCAAAATCAAAAAGGTAGCAAATACAGCACTCGAAGTGTTATACGTCTCTCAATTCATGGAATATAAGAAATAAGGTGGATGATTTTGTTACACTATTACAGTTTGTCAGTAATGATGTTGTGGCCATCACTGAATCGTGGCTGAAAATTTGTTGTAGTTGGGAGCTGAATATCCAAGGTTACACATTATATCAGAGGGATAGGAAGATAGGCAGAGGGGGTGGCATGGCTCTGCTGGTAAAGAATGGCATCAAATCAGTGAAAAGGTGTGGCAGAGAATCTGAAGATGTCGAATCCTTGTGAGTTGAGTTAAGAAGCTGCAAGGGTAAAAGGATCATGATGCCAGTTATATACAGGCCTCCCTACAGCACCTAGAATGTGGACCACAGATTACAACAGGAAATAGAAAAGATGTGTCAAAAGGGCAATGTATTGATAGTCATGGGAGATTTTAACAAGCAGGTCAATTGGGAAGATCAGGTAGGTAATGGATCTTAGGTGAGTGAGTTTGTTCAATGCTTACGAGATAGCTCTTTAGAGCAGTTTGTCAATGAGCCTACTAGCGGAAGAGTTATACTGGATTGAGTACTATGTAATGAAACAGAGATGATTAGGGAGCTTAAGGTAAAAGAGCCCTTAGGAGCCAGTGATCACAATATGATTGAGTTCAACTTGAAATTTGATAGGGAGAAAGTAAAGTCTGACAAAACATTATTTCAGTGGAGTAAAGGAAATTACAGTGGTATGAGAGAGGAGTTGGCCAAAGTAAATAGAAAGGAGATGCTGGCAGTTCTGGGAGAAATGTGGAAGGTGCACAACAGATGAACTCCAAAAATGAAGCAATCTTCAAATGGCAAAATAGTACAATCTTGGCTGACAAGGGAAGTCAAACCTATTGTAAAAACAAAAGAGAGGGCATTCAACAAAGCAAAAAATTAGCAGGAAGGCAGAGGATTTGGAAGGTTTTAAAAACCTACAAAGAACAACTAAAAGAATCATTAGAAGGGAAAAAATGAAACATGAAAGCAAGCTGGCAAACAATATCAAAGTGGATAGTACATGCTTTTTCAAGTATGTAAAAAAATAAGAGAGATGTGGGTGGATATAGGGATGCTAGAAAATGAGGCAGGAGAAATAATAACAGGAGAGAGGGAGATGGCAGATGAACTAAATGAGTATTTTGCATCAGTCTTCACTGTGGAAGACACTAGCAGTATGCCAGATGTAGTGTGTGAAGGAAGATAAGTGGATGCAGTTACTGTTTCTAGAGAGAAGGTGCTCAAAAAGCTGAAAGACCTAAAGGTACGTAACTCACTGGGACCAGATGAACTGCACCCTAGGGTTCTGAAAGAGGTAACGTTAGAGATTGCGGGGGCATTAGCAATGATCTTTCAAAAAATCACTGGACTCTGGCATGGTGCCAGAGAACTGGAAAATTGCAAATGTCACCCCACTCTTTAAGAAAGGAGGAAAGCAACAGAAAGGAAATTATAGACCAGTTAGCCTGACCTCAGTGGCTGGGAAGATGGAGTTAATTGTTAAGGATGGGTTTATGGAGTACTTGGTGACACAGGTCAAGATAGGACAAAAGTCAGCATGGTTTCCTTCAGGGAAAATCCTGCCTGACAAACCTGTTGAAATTCTTTAAGGAGATTACAAGTAGGATAGATAAAGGGAATGCAGTGGATGTTGTATATTTGGACTTTCAGAAGGCCTTTGACAAGGTGCCACACATGAGGCTGCTTATCGAGTTGAGAGCCCATGGCATTGCAAGGAAGTTAGAGCACTGGCTGATTAGCAGGAGGCAACGAATGGGAATAAAAGGATCCTCTTGTGGTTGGCTGCCAGTGACTAGTGGTGTTCCACAGGGGTCGGTGTTGGGACCGCTTATTTTTATGCTGTATATAAATGATTTAGATGATGGAATAGATGGCGTTGTTGCCAAGTTTGCAGATGATACGAAGATTGGTGGAGGGGCAGATAGTGTTGAGGAAACAGGTAGGCTGCAGAAGGCTTAGACAAATTAAGAGAATGGGCAAGAAAGTGGCAAATGAAATACAATATTGGAAAATGCATGGCCATGCACTTTGATAGCAGAAATAAATGCAGACTCTTTTCTAAATGGGGAGAAAAAAAAAATCTGAGATGCAAAGGGCCCTTGTTTTAAATCTGTGAATTCTAATTGAGCAAATGTGATAAACTTATCCCAGAACATTACATTCTTTTCTAAGGACTGTTAAAAAAATTAATCTTCACCATTAGATTTAGAATTCTGTTCCACAACTCAGTTGTCCTCAGGGAAGTGAAATATTTTTGAGTGCTAAGGGCACTTTAAGCTTTGTCCTGATATCAACAGCTTTGGTTATACCTGGACTCTTCCCTATACATATTGTGTTTTTTTTTTATCTTTTCATCACTGAAAAGCTCAATATTTAGTGCCCATCCCAAGTTTCCCTGCAATTTCAATGAGCCTTTAGAAGTTAACAATATTGCTGTGAGGCTGATGAACATTAAACAACCTAACCAATTTGTTGCCAATTGGGAGAAAATTTATGCATGCTGGCCCAATGTCATATGAAATTTAATGTGTCCTTCAACCACCAAATGAGTCATCTGCAGTGTTATTTTAAAAAAGATGCCAAAATGTTTTTTGGGAAAGAAACTCAATTAGCATCAGAGTCATGAGTAGTGAATGGACATTGGCAGAAGATTTAAAAACCTCTTCACTTTTTGGTGATCACAGACTTAGTATAACAGTTGAAGACCAACCACTGTCCCTGGGAATGTTAATCTAATTTCCTCCTCCCTCTGCTGGGGATGTGGCCAAATTCATGGGAAAATTTGGAGCTATAATTTAATGTTTTTTAATCAAATCTGAATTTGGAAGCCACTTGCTTTCTGTACTATTTAATTAATAGAAATGATTCTTAAACAAAAATCAGTACTTGGTTCATAAAACTCATAATTTTGTTAATAAATTGTCATTTTCATGTAGTTGTACAAAATGTTGGTTAATAATTTGTGCAGTTCTGGTTGTTGTGCTATAGGAAGGATGAGATTAAGCTAGTTTAGAGTGCAGAACAAATTCCCAAGGATATTGCCTCGTTTTGGGGCATTGAGTTAATAGGGGAGATTGAATAGGTTGGGATTATTTTTTCTGGAGCAAAGGAGGCTGATAAAACCATGAGGGTCATGCAGAGGGTCACAGCTCTTTTCCCAGGGTAGGGGAGTCTAAAACTGGTGAAAAAGGGGATCTGAGGGAGACGTTTTCCCACACAAGCTGTGCTGTGTATACAGACAGACATACTTTATTGATCCCGAGGGAAATTGGGTTTAATTACAGCCGCACCACCAAGAATAGTGAAGAAATGTAGCAATATAAAAAACCACAAATAATTAAATAATAATAAGTTAATCATGCCAAGTGGAAATAAGTCCAGGACCAGCCTATTGGCTCAGGGTGTCTAACACTCCGAGGGAGGAGTTGTAAAGTTTGATGGCCACAGGTAGGAATGACTTCCTATGATGCTCAGTGTTAAATCTCGATGGAATGAGTCTCTGGCTGAATGTACTCCTGTGCCTAACCAGTACATTATGGAGTGGATGGGAGTCGTTGTCCAAGATGGCATGCAACTTGGACAGCGTCCTCCTTTCAGACACCACCGTCAGAGAGTCCAGTTCCACCCCCACAACATCACTGGCCTTAAGAATGAATTTGTTGATTCTGTTGGTGTCTGCTACCCTCAGCCTGCTGCCCCAGCACTCAACAGCAAACATGATAGCACTGGCCACCACAGCCTCATAGAACATCTTCAACATCGTCGGGCAGATATTAAAGGACCTTGGTCTCCTCAGGAAATAGAGACGGCTCTGACCCTTCTTGTAGACAGCCTGAGTGTTCTTTGACCAGTCCAGTTTATTGTCCATTCGTATCCCCAGGTATTTGTAATCCTCCACCATGTCCACACTGACCCCTTGGATAGAAACAGGGGTCACCGGTATAAGGAACAAGTTGACCAACTGTTTTGTACAATTACAACATTTGAACAGGTACATGGGTGGGAAGGTTTTGAAGATAAGGGTCAGACACTGGTAAGGACAATTTGAGTTGAAGGGTCTGTTTCCAGTTGTATAACTCCATGAATCTATGAACTGAATCAATGATAAATCTTTCAAATGGCTTTGAAACTCATTTGTTACCTTGTATTTTTATTTCAAGTTGTTCCTTGAAATACCCTGTTGTCATATTGTTGCTTATCCTTCAGTTAATTTTCTGAAGAACTACATTAAAGGACAGTACCCTTAGTGGTGTTTCAGTGCCTGGATGTAGGAGGCAAGTACTATGGTAAATTGTTTGATCATGGGAAAAATGCAGATAAGTTCTCCTGGAATTATTTCCAAATGTTCATGATCTAGTCTCTTCCATGAATATTTAAACAGAAATTTGTAAGTTGTTTCAATAGCAAGATGTATTCAACAAGCAGTGAAAAGCTTTCAAATCATTGCTATAGCTTAACACGAGGAAATCTGCAGATGCTGGGAATCCAAACAACACACACAAAATGCTGGTGGAACACAGCAGGCCAAGCAGCATCTATAGGGAGAAGCACTGTCGACGTTTCCGGCCTTACAATTAGAAATTCTGTATTAAAAAGATAACTATGTGTGGATTCTTTTGCTGTGGGCTGGGCTTTGCACGCCAACGGCTACATAGTTTTTCTTAGTTTTCTCCCATATTTTGATTTCCTATGACAGAGGTGTCCATTCAGCCCATTGAGTCGATGCTGGATCCTAGAATGATCCCATCAACTTCATTTCTTTACTAATATCCCTGCCCTCACCTGTGCTCTCTCATATACCGATCACCTTCACCCTGATGGTCAAGCGCAGTTTTGCTCCAGATCTAAAGTGATTTGAGACCAATGACTTGTAATATTGCTGTCTCACAGCTCCAGCAATCTGAGTTCAACTCTGACCACCAGTGCTGTCCATGTAGAGACTGCACAGCCACTAGTAACAGTGTAGATTTCCCTTAGATGCTCCATTTACCACCTACCAGATCACAAATATGTGCAAATCAATTAAATACTGTAAATTATTTCCTATGTGGATGGGTTGTCAGAGAATTATGGTAATATTCATGGGCTGAGTGAGTTAAAGGGAAATAAATTTGGAAATTGCTTTGAAGAAATTTCTCTGTAAAATAACATAGGTTTGCTGGACTGAATGGTCTTGTATTTGTGAAGAAATATGAGAGAATATGAGGCTTAGTGCACTTGTCGGAACATAAATATGCACAATAAAATTACACATACAGTAACCTATAATAGTTCATCATATATTTTTGAGATTATTTTGGACTTCTTCAAGAATTGTGGAATAGAGGGAGCAGTGAGTTAATTCAAAAAGCAACCAGTCTGCTAAAAAACACGTGTGCATAAATTAAGGAGACACAGCAGACAATCAAAACCTGGAACAATACACAAAGGCACTAGAAGAATTCCACCAGTCAGGCAGCACTTGTGGAGGGAAATGGACATCAATATTTCAGGTCAAGACATTTCAAGATGAAGGGTCTCAAACCCAAAGCTGCAACTGTCCATTTCTCTCCGTGGAAGCTGCCTGATCTGTTGAGTTTTTACAGCACCTGCAGATTCCATGTTGGGAAGTGTGCTATCCAACTCTTTATGAAAATGATATAACATCTGTGGTATGGAGTAGAATTTCTGCAATGTTCACAGAGGTGGTGGGATTCGCACATGGCTCAAATTGTGCAAAGTCCGAATTAGGCACACACCAATGATCACCAACGTACATGACAGCGAACATTAACTATGTACAGTACACTCCCAAAATGATCTGAACTTGCTGCAGGGAACCTTCACAATTCAAATGGGGTTTCTTTTAACCAACTTCAGAACTAAGGAGTATTAAAACTGAGCTGCAATGCAGTAGAATCAAACCAGAGATGCAATTTCTTAAGCTAAACTGATGCATGTTCTTTCAATTGTTTGAAACTTCAGAGAACTTCCTCCCTCATTAGAACGGAGGTATTTCAGGATCTGGATATCACTGGTAAGGCTACAAATTGTTGCCCTGAAGAAAGTGGTGATGGTGAGCCACCTTCTTCTACTGCTGCAATACACTGACACTCAGGGGTCCCCAATGTTTCTTATGCCATGAACCCCTACCATTAACTGAGGGGACAGTGGACCCCAGGTTGGAAACCCTGCGCTAAGGCCACTGAAACCAATCATTGGGCATGGACAGTCTGATTCTGTACAATTATAACTATGAAAGTGAAGACAATAAATTAATGTTCATGTTATTGTCTTTATTGAAACCCTCATGATAAGATTAGGGAGGGAGTGAAGTGGCCATTGCCCGTATTAACACACTGTTAAAGATTTAATACACAGTTTAGTACATGTCTGTTTTCTCTCTTAATATTCTAGCTGTATGTGTATCTTGGGAATCATGCCTCAACACTGTAAAAAAGTCATATATTCTGGGGGTCTGGTGTTTTGTGCTCACAACTCCAAGGATTCACTGGTATTCAA
This sequence comes from Hypanus sabinus, assembly GCF_030144855.1. NCBI lineage: Eukaryota > Metazoa > Chordata > Chondrichthyes > Myliobatiformes > Dasyatidae > Hypanus > Hypanus sabinus. Next base: position 40,613,802 of record NC_082707.1, read on the forward strand.
ATATTTAAAGGGGGTCTGCCAGTTGGGATGTGCTCCCATTGTAAAATCTAATTCTGCAAAAGTTCAAGTTAGGTAGATAATTTAGCTGATGTTAGTTGGCAATTACCAATCCTATTTCTAACGGTCATCCCTTAGGAGAAACATTGTTTCACACTTGCCCATTAAAACTGCAAATCATTTTCCATATTTAAGAGACCTTTATAAAGCATATTTTCATCATGATCCCAAGATTTAAGGATGATTATAAATATATATTAATTCCTCAGTTTTAATGGAAACATTTTACAGATAATTAGATTATCTGCAAATTAGAATTAAGATTTAAGCTACACATATAATAACTTGTGATTCAGAAAAGTTTCATTTTCCTAAACTTTGTTGAAAGAGATTTATTTTCTGCTAAGAAGGAAAAATTGGATCTACTTGAGATTTCAAACTGAAGTTTTTATTGATATTTAGGAAGATAAACTGGGTAACAGCTAAAAATAATTAAAATACACCCATAGGTTCTAAATCAGTGTTATTCATTCATTCATCCATTTATTTATCTATCTATCTTTCTATTTATTTATTTCACCGTTGTATTTTAATCATTTCTAAATGTGTCTTTGAGAATTGTATGTGTCAATGTGGGTTATCATGAGTGAGTATAAAGACAAAAGCTAGTTAGCACCACATAAAGCCATCATACACCTCATAAATGGAGTTAATGTTATGGCTACAGCAAATAGAGGTTATTCTGATCTGGAAAACAATCATCCTTTTCATATCTGGCATCGCACAACCTCATGTTTACAAACTGTAGATAGTGTAATAATAGACCTATCACTTCTCCATCACTGTGCCCTTATCACAGTTTTATCCTTAAGCCTTTGTCCTGTCAGATAGAGAAAAAAAACTAACAGCCAAACTCTGTTGAAAAGGAAAGAAGCCAATGAACTTGAACTAACAGAGGCACTTCATTTCATACTCATAGCAGGAAGCTCATATACAGGTGGAATCTGCAGCTGGTTAGACTCTGTGTGCAAGGTGTCATGCAGGCAGGGCAGGAGGCAAAGGATGATAAAACATATGCTCTCAATAAGGCTGAGTTCCTCCCAAAGTTTGTTGCTGATAAATTAGATGTGATTTTGATAGATTAAGTTACAGACACTCTTACATACATGAAATGCTGTTCAAACTCATTTTGCGGAATGTCTGAAACAGCCAAGCCAATTCCATTTTAACTGATTTGTCATTCACTTCCGGTGTAAGCCATGTTGTTTGTCTATTATTAGTTTTCACATTGTAAATCTCAAGTCTCACAGCCCTGTGTCACTCTCATCATTATCAGATTTTTCATCAACAGCATGCAGATTAGTGCTCTTTTTGAAACTGCAACTTGACTTTTTACATTTTTCTCTTACTTGTGCAGTCCATTTATTTTTGTCTGATTGACATGCTCTTTGTATGTGACCTACTTTGTTGCATTTTCTGCAAGTTTTGCCTTTAAATCTGCATTGATGTGTTGTATGAGAGTCCTGCCACAACATTAACACAAGTTGTTTGACCAGAGATGTTTTTGTTGAGACAATGCAATTTTATTCACACTCACTTTAATTCCTGACTGTAACTCAATTGCGCCTCTGTCTGCTGTTTCCATTGATAAATCTATTTCAACTAGTCTTTTAAATGTAAATAGTGCTTCAGTTAGGAGCTGTTTTTGAATGCTTTTTTGTAAGATTCCATAAACAGAATGATCTCTCAGTGTATCACTAAGTCCATTACCAAACTGACACTGCTCAGACAATCTCTTTAATTCACCCATGTCTGCTAAGATAGACTCTCCTTCCTTTATTTGCCTCTTATGAAACCCAAAGTGTTTGGCAGTCAAGAATGGCTTCAGATTAAGTGTTCCTGAATTACTTTCACGATATCAGCAAAGCTCATTTTAGCTGATTTGCTTGAAACAGTCAAATGTTTTCTGCCTTTTTTAACAAAAATTTTTCTTGTTCCCTTCCAAAGAGACACGTGCTGCACTGTTTTTTTTTTTGAAACTCAGTCATCTCACTGAACTTCAACGTGTAGGTAGTTGTCCTTGGTTCATTTTGAAAACATCTCGTCACCACCATTATGTTTTGTAACTCAAAAACATAAAGCTATTTGAAAGGAAAAAGACGAGAGCCCAGGAGAAGTTTCATCTTTTACTTTAAGCAAGTCACACTCTTGTCATGTTGATGTTCATGCCATCAGCTTGGAGGCTACCCAAATGGAATATGAGGTCCAACATGAGGATAGCCTCATCATGGCAGTATAGGAAGCCATTGACTGATGTCAGATTGGGAATGGGGTTTGGAACTAAAATGGTTAGCCACTAGGAAATCCTACTTGTTACAGATGGAGTGAAAGTGTTTGACAAAGTGGTTCCCTAATTTATGTTGGGTTTCAGCAATGTAGAGGAGGCTACACCAAGAATGCTGGATACAGTAGATAACCCCAAAAGATTTGCAGGTGACGTGTTGAAGCACTGCTTGGGGCCTTGAATGGCGGTGAGGGAGGAAGTGAAGAGCTGCTGTAGTACTTAATCTTGCAGGGATGTGCCAGTTGGTACATTCATGAGGAGGGACAAATAGACAAGGGAATCACAGAGAAGGTGATCCCTGCTGAAAGTGGAGAGTTGGAGGGCGGAGTTAAAATGTGTTTTGCAGTAGGATTCACCAAATTCACTTTTCGAGCAGCCTCCAAATTGATGGCATGAACAACTATTTAACTTCCAGTAATTTCTCCCCCTTCCCCTTCCTTCCTCTTCCATTTCCCACTCTGGTTCCCCTTTTTTCCTCTCCTTTTTCCACCTGCCTATCACCTCTCCCTTGAGCCTCTCCTCCTTCCTTTTCTCCCATAGTCCACTCTCCTCTCCTATCAAGTTCCTTCTTCTTCAGCCCTATCCCTTTTCCACCTATCACCTCCCAACTTCTTACTTCACAACACCCCACCCACCTGGCTGCACCTATCACCTTCTAGTTTGTGCTCCTTTCTCTTCCCCACTTTCTTATTCTGGCTTCTTCCCCCCTTCCTTCCCAGTCCTAATGAAGGGTCTCGACTTGAGGCATGAACTGTTTATTCCTCTCTGTAGATGCTGCTAACAATTTTGTATATGTTACTCTGGATTTCCAGAATCTCTTGTATTTATGCATCTGATATACACAAGCAGCATCCTAACACTTTTTAAAAATACATAAATCATGTAAAAATTTTCTTAAAGCAAAAAATATCCCAGTTTTGCGATTTTTTTTTAGTGACTTCAGAATTGATGTTAATGTTAAAGTCAGTGCAACAAAAAAGGGTGCAATATTATTTCTGGACAGTTAAATTTTAACAAATTCTACCAGAGTACAGGGCATTGATCTGCATAATTAGCTATAATCATACACCAGATGGACATTGAGGGAATGTAGCCAACTTGCCCACGGACAAGCCTTCAATCCGCATGAACTGTGTGCTCACTTTGTTGCCCTCTCACAACAAAAAAAGCATTCAAAATACAATCTTTTCACTTTACTGTAGATAACATCAGTTACTTCTTCTGTTTAACAGTGAAGTGATGTTTCAAATTTCTCCAGTTCCAGCCTGAAAGTAACCAGACATACATAGAAATTTATAGCCATAGTCATCCTAATACCTGCTGCAAAGCAGTCCTTGCCCTGCTCTGAGATTGTGTTGTAATTAGAATTAGAAACAAATTTTACTGAGGGTATCTAACACAATGTTACTTGTTGAGATTAGGTAGGATGATTAATCCCTGAAGACCCTGGATGAATATCATCTCTCTTATTTCTTTACCCTCCAGCTCCTGGCACCTTTTCCTGATTAGTGCACACATTCTTCCATATGTTTATGAGCAAAGCTATATGAAGAAACAATGAAATTAAGACAAAATCCTCCAGCTCTTGACACACTAGTTTCTGTGGACTTTAAAGTTTAACTTCAAAGAATTCAAGAAAGAACTAAACTACTGTAACTCTGTAGAAAACCTGGTGAAAATTAGCAAGCATTCAATTTGAAAATTAGTTTATGATCTCTTTGAATGGAACATTGAAATCTGGCAAAGTCATCAAATAATTTTTGCATACCGATTAAGATCATGATCAAGTTATTCTGCATAAACACCTAGGGATTTATTAAAGCCATCACCAATGTGTTGTCTGGTATTATTTCCATCACAAATGGGTCCAAACTATTTGGAGGCTACTTTGGAAATGAAAAGGCACACAGATGCCTAGATTGTATTGCAGAGCTATGTTTTACGTGCTGCACATTTAAAGACATATAGAAATATTGAATTGCTTTGACTTCCTTTTGGATTAAATATCAGTCATTTTTATTTTTTATGGGATGATGAGGGCTAGCAGTTTCTTTTATAAATTGGCACTGTCAGCAAACTCAAAGCTATTAATTCTTATATTTATATCATACTTCTATATTAGATGATAAAGTATTAATTTAATTCATTCAATTAATCCTGGGCATAATGAGTCAAAATTCACATTTATAACAAAGCTGAAAGTAGAATTTTCACACTCCTATCTTAGAAGTGCTCTTTTATGATTTTACAGCACAAAGATTGAAATCTGATTGCCTTCATTCTGCCTGATTTTGCTAGCTGCTGAGATATTATTGAGTAATGACTATATTTCAGCAATGTTATCATATCGAATTTATTAGGAACAAGGACTTTTGAAATAGAAAAGTTACCTATTCCTAAGAATATAGAAGTTGCATAACACCATTAATTTTTAATTTAAATTTTTATTTTGAGGCATATTATTTATTTTCTAGACTGTTAATCACAAAGGAATAATGGTAAAGCTTCAATTTCTTGCAACACTGCAATGGAATCATCATTATGTACTCAGTACATAATGTCATTTTGGCATGGTGTACCTTCACTTACAATTTTCAAAGTAAATTAAAGTTGTTATTTGCATTGCAGTACTTTTACCATTTCTAACTGACATAATTAACTTGAAGATTGAAATATCTGCTTTATAAGTTGCTGAACACCTACAGGAGAATTCCTATTAAGTAGATTGTTTCTATGAAATAACACAGTTCATGTTTTTTGCATTATCAAGCACCCCTACAAAGAACATCATTTATGGCAGGTAGCTGAGAATTTTCATTAAAATAAACTCTAGGAATTATGCATTTTGAGCTGTTAGAACAGCCTACAAAAGGATGAGGACAGGCTCATCTCATTAAAGGAGAAGAAATAGTGGAATTAGCCAGAATCTAATTACAAGCCACGCTATCTAATGTAAAAACATGTCTGTTTTTTCACTCTCATTCATTTTGACTAGTAATTAGTTTTGGCCTCTAAAATGCCACCCTTTAATCATCCAAACACAGATGTGATTTGCCGTGCAATTTAATCTTGCTTTAATGAAGAACTAATGGACGCATCACAAATTACTTTCTCTGTTGGAAAAAATTCTATTTCCTGCTTTCAAAAGATCAAGAGTATCTTTGATAATAGCTTGAGCAGCCCTGGCAGCTTTGCTGCACCAAGCAAACAAGCTCTTTTACTCTGCTCACAATTCAATAGAAAGAGGCTACAATTAGCAACAAAGCAGTGAAAACCCAGCACCACAGCAGAAGTGCTTTCTACGTCTTAACCCCAGCAACTATTGCCTTGTGGAGCCAAGGCTAAGCGTCAGTAATGAACAATGCACCGTGATAAATTACTCCCCCAAAACAGCTGTACTGCTAATTTTCAATTATACCTATAAATGGCACGTAGGATGGGGAAAAATGAAGTATGCACCAAGAAGGGAAAACACTATTACATTAAGACCATTTGCCCGTTTTTCTGTAGATTACTTTTAAGTGACAGTTAACTTGCCATTCTTGAAGTATATTTTATGTTTTATGATGATTGAGTTGCTATTTCATTTTTCATTGTGTTTCAACAGTATACATTCATATTTATATAATACTCATATATTTTTTGAAATCATACCCATTTAGATTACAAGATACACGAGGAAGGAGTGCATTGTTACACTGAGGTATTTTTGCATGGTTGTCTTTTGACTGAGAGGATGCTTTAAAGATCTGAAGCAATTTGTTTGTCCCTAATCCCTGAGGTTCATTTATAAATTGGAACCATTTCATTAAACCATGTGCATCACTGCAGATGTTACATTTAGCTGGATCTTTTGTGGATTCTTAATGCCAACCTATGATTACTTAACTTTCTTTATGACATAGTGATTTCACTGATCAGCATGCACCGTCTTGTCTCAATGCTGAGGTTGTCGCTTCATTTTTAAGTTCACCTTGTGCTGTTCTTTATATTGCTCATTAATTGGCTTATGGCTTCATGATAATGGAGAAATGAGGGATATACTGGCCTTAAAGACACAGATTATCCTGACATTTAATTCTGGTAGGATGATGTTTTGGATTACTTGTTCATGGGAAACTATGGCTTTTGTTGGACCCTTTCAAATCACCTTTCTCCCCCACATGCTAGTTGTATCCCCCTTTTCCATCACTGTCTCAATACCACTCTCATGCCAATCAGTGTTCCTATTATTTCTCCCCTGTTCTGCCAGCATTCACTTCACCGATGGTTCTCCATTTCATTTTCCCAATGGGACCAAAAGACCCTTCATCACTTTCCTATCTAATTCGTTTTAACTTTGAGGCTCCCGTGCTTTCAAAATTCAATTTACAAAAAAAAAGTATGCAGGACATCAGAAATAAGAATAAAGAATCTTGGGAACACTCAATGTATCAAGCAGCTTCATTGGAAAGATCAACAGAGCTAATGTTTCACATTGAAAAAGATTTGCTTGTTCTGCTGAGTATTTCCGGCATTTTCTGCCAATGAACATGAGAATCTGCTTGTCTATCTTTCTCTCCCTTGGCTTAATGGGTATCAGAAATTAGATATTATTAGAATTAATATGATTACCTTTTACCTTTTCAATGAATCAAACCAAGGTGAAATTCTTTTTTTTCAGTTTCAAACTTTAACAGTACTCTTCTTGAAAGATAATGCCCATTAAGTGAAGAAAAATATACTCACTGACTGCAGGGTCCTCCTCTCTCTCTGCTCAATGTAAAACTTGTTTCTAAAATAAATCACAAAACAGAAAAGAAAAATCCTCTATTTGGAAAAATAGAAGCAGTGGCTATAATAACAGGTTAAAAACTTGCCTGCTTTGGATTGGCAACCACCCCCCCGCACCACTCTGTGGCTACCTGCAGGTTTGCCAGAGTTATATGAGCTATTGGAATTCCTAAAGCCCAACCTGGCAAACTGATGAGACTTCTCTCCACCCCACAAAGCATCTATATGTTATGTTTTTATGCTGATGAGCCTTAAAGCTCAGTTTTGATCTCAACCATATCTATGTTAGGTACTTACAATGATTTTTTGAATGTTATTTTTAATGAACCCCAAATTACATTGTAAACTCTTGCTATACTGTATATTTTTCAGCAAGGTAAGAAAGTAATCTGAATCCTGTTAGCTGTAGATCTTACTTTAATAGAATATTGGTCATAGTTAAATAAAACTAACTGATTTGGGGTCCAGAATATGCTTTTAGACTTTACTTCACAAACCCAATACGAATAAGTGCTTTGTGTAGCAAAGCGTTCTGACCCTTTTGTTAGTCACTTTTTTTAGTGTGAGCAATGCACATTAATAGCATCTCCTTAAGAGTAAATTACCCTCATCAATTTCTCAGGGTGCTTCATTTGCCATTGTATTCCATTTTCAGAGACAACTAGACCCCTGTTAAGTGTTAATGATTATAATCTAACTACTTGCATTAAAATGTTCTCAGCCGGAATATGCAATTTCAATTGGGAAAAGTGTAAAATACAGTGAGTAAGTTTGATGCATTGTAACACTGATTATGAATTGTTTGCCAGTGAACCTTCCACTTGTTGTCTGCTTCAAACATAGACCTCTTTGCTGAGTGAGATTCAGCTTAAATTCACATTGAAGTTCAAGTCTATTGTCATCTAACTGTACACATTCTGTATCCAACCAATTGAAACAACATTCCTCCGGACTATGGTGCACCCACAAAACATATATCACACAGCACATAAAACAAAACGTTGTCACAAATAATAAAATATAATTCAAAATTCCTGTAGTGTGCAGCACAGGAAAACAGTAAAGAGCTCGCTGTTCAAGTGATGAGACCTTGGTGGTGGCAGGGTATTCATTGGTCTCACAGCCTGAGGGAAGATGCTGTTACCCAGTCTGGCAGTCCTAGTCCTGATGCTGCTGTACCTCCTTCCTGATGGTCGTGGGTCAAAGAGATTGTGGGATGGGTTGTAGGGATCCTCGACAATGCTTTGAGCCCTCTGTATATGACACTCCTGGTAAATGTCACAAACAGGGGGAAGTGAGACCCTGGTGATCCTCAGCGATTTTTACCATCCCCTCTAGGGTCTTGCGGTGTGATGCTTTGCAGCTGCCGTGTTGCAATACAATGTTGTATTGCAGACAGGGCTCTCTCAATGGTGCTCCTGTAGAAAGTTGTTAGAATGGGGGCCTTGACGTTTCAATCTCCTTGGATCGACTAGGCTTATACTCACTGGAATTTAGAAGATTAAGGGGGGATCTTATTGAAACGTATAAAATTCTAAAGGGATTGGACAGGCTAGATGCAGGAGGATTGTTTCCGATGTTGGGGAAGTCCAGAACGAGGGGTCACAGTTTAAGGATAAAGGGGAAGCCTTTTAGGACGGAGATGAGGAAAAATTTCTTCACACAGAGAGTGGTGAATCTGTGGAATTCTCTGCCACAGGAAACAGTTGAGGCCGGTTCATTGGCTATATTTAAGAGGAAGTTAGATATGGCCCTTGTGGCTAAAGGGATCGGGGGTATGGAGAGAAAGCAGGTACAGGGTTCTGAGTTGGATGATCAGCATGATCATACTGAATGGCGGTGCAGGCTCAAAGGGCCAAATGGCCTACTCCTGCACCTATTTTCTATGTTTCTGTGAAAATGTAGACGCTGCCATGAATTCTTGACTTAGTTGTGGGTCCAGGATAGATCGCCATTATGTGCACACCAAGGAACTCTGTGGTCTTCACTCTCTCCACGGAAAAGCCATTGGTGTGCAATGGAGAGTGGTTAACCTGCGCAATACAATTGGAGTGAGGTTCAAAGTCCATATTGCGGTTTTGCTCCAAAATCATGCTGAATCAGAAATTTGTGGGTTTTTATTTCCATGGAGACCAATTGGTACAATAGTGAGGGAATTTTGCACTGTTGGTGGTACCACTTCCAAGGTGCAATTGTACAAAATTCGTAACACTATGCAAAGAAAAGCAAGAAAGTATTCCTTTGGTGCTGACAAATATTTATTTCTCAGTTAACAATGTTAAAATGGTACATCTGCTTATTATCTCATTGTATGTAATAATCGGCACTAACTACAAAATATTTAACTGGTGTAGTTTAGTTTAGGGAATCATTTTTAGCTCAGGTGTAAATACAATAAGAAAATGCAGATCCAGTCCTGAATCATTATCGGCCTGAAATATTAACTCCATTTCACACTTGTCAGATGCTGCCCAATCTATATTTCCAGCATTTGCTAAATGCAAGTACTTCTTTGTTTTAACATGTTTCACTTTCACATTTGTGGAAAAGTACCCATTGGGTAAACATCACAAATATCGATTTCTGTCTTTAAGGCCTGGTGCATTCATGACCAATTTTAGCATGTCAGGATTAGTTTCTGTTTTAAAAATGAAAGTATAGGAAATACACAACAGAACAGAAAACATTCCATAGAGAAAACAGAGTTAATGCTTCAGGTCAGTGACTGGTCATCAAAGGTGCCAGCACTTTTCTCGTTTTGTTTTTAATTTAAAGTCTGTGTATTATTTTTCAATTTGGCATCTTGTTTCCCAAAAACTGTCGGATGAAATTGGACATAATTAATTATTATATTCTGTTGATTTAAAATGTTGCTGCAGTTGTAAAATAGATTGCATAACATAAGTAACTAACAGAATGATACTGCCTGTGACAACATTGAGAAGTTTATTTAAATATATTTCAATATAGCTGAATTGGCATGGAAAAATTATAATCAGTATTATATATGGCTTGGATCTTGTCTGGTATATTTACTTGAGTACAAATACAAAGATAGCTTAACTTTTCAAAAGAAAGATAACTTAGCAATAGAATAAATGAAAATTATTTACAAATTACCTAAATTCAGAAGCAGAATTACTATCACTGACACATGAAATCTGTTGTTTTGTGTTATGTCATAAGTTAAAATAAAAGAAGAATAAAGAGTGCAAAAGAGGAACAGTGAGACTTGGTCTTAAGTTGACAGGAAAAAGTATATTGTATGATTTATTTCAATGTAAATCACAATTCATATGGGTACAAATACTATAAAATATAAACAATGAGAAGATTGAATATTTAAATCTAATTTTAAGTAATGCCACAAGTAATAATTAAGGATTTGGCATTCAATTGCATGTATTCAATCAAGTGTATTGAAGGAATGAACAATTAACTATGGTGCCTTTAGTTAAGCAACAGTTTTATAGAGATGTGATTGTTGTTTTATAAATGGTTCTGTGGTAAAAAGTACCAAATTAATCAGAACATTTCTATTTGATTGTTTTTATTACAGTATTGTCATTCTAATAGTTTTAGAATCAGTATCAAAATAAGATTTACTATCACTGACATGTTATGAAATTTGGTGTTTTAAAACATAGAATAGCACAGCTCAGCATAGTACAGGCCCTTCAGCCAACCCTTTAACCTACTCTAAGATCAATATCACCATTCCCTTCCAAATAACCCTCTATTTTTCTTTCATCACGTGCCTGTCTAAGTATCTCTTAAATGTGGCTAATGCATCTGTTTTTACCACTACCCCTGCCAGCACACTCCATATTCCTACCACCCTGTGGAAAAAAATGTAACTTTGACAAACTGCCATGCTTTCCTCCAACCACTTTAAAGCTATACCCCCTCATATTATCCATTTCTGCCCTCGTAAAGAGTCTCTGGCTGTCCACTTGAGCTATTGTTCTTATCATTTTGTACACCTCTATCAAGTCACCTCACATCTTTGCAACACACAAAATACTGGAATCACTCAGCAGGTTAGGCAGCATCTATGGAAAAGAGTAAACAGTCAACTCTTCAGGCAAGACCCTTCATCCTGAAACATTAGCTGTACTCTTCCTGGCCTGTTAGGTGTTTATTGTGACTTATATGTTACTTTGTTACTTGTTTCCCCATATAATTAGTTTAGGGATGACTCATTTCATACTGTCTATATGGCATTTGTGTTGAAATTTGAGCAACTTTATTCTGGAGGTGAGATGCCCTCATTTCAGAGGGAATTGGGCATTTGGGGAGCAATTCTTGTAGTTTTGTTGTTTATGTGTTTTATAAATGTCCAGTGACTAATCAGGAGCAAGTGCATTTGTATCTCCCTACATGAAAGAATGGCAAACTGGTGGATGCTAACTTGTGGTGGGAGATCCTGTTATACATTCCTGTGGATAGTGTTTGAATTTGCACACTAGACCAATGGGTCAAATTGCTGGATTTGTATGAGGACTCCTTACTACTTCACAGAAGGCATGCCACTGATATTGATCCCCTTGATGACAAGGCTTTTGGAGGACATTATCTGGCTTCTCGAGTTTTGCCTTTCTGTTCTGGGGGAGCTGGGAGTAGTCTATTTCAGCCAATGTTAAACCAGAGCCTTAAGGGACGAGCCTTAATAGCCCTGGTGGAGTGTGTGCTTTAAGGGCTGGTATTTCCCTACATACCATTTATATAATTGGAAAGTCTTGACTCTTCGTGATTTCCCCACCTGACAGAGTGTTGGTGTAGGTGGCACGTTGAGTACAGGTACAAGGTGTAAGGTGGATGCAAGTGTGAACAGGAACAGTATCCTGGGATGGCTGGATCTATGCCAAATGGTGCTGTGAAGCTGGGCACTTGTTGGATGCTGAATGCCACTTACTGGATATGCAGTTCCTAGGTCTACCCATGGTTCCCTCAGGGTGGTGCAGTTGATATGTGGTGCCATATGTATGCGCCCCAGTGCCCTGGATGAACACCTTGCCCATGCTGGTCAGTAAGAGGGCTATTACAAAGGATGGATATTTTGAATGATAGCCTTTCTCAGCGTGGTATGGCCAGACTGTCACAGGAACTGATGCCTTGGATTATCTTCTCACAAAAGAAGGCGGAACTTGTACTGTTATTGATTAAGAATGCTGGACCTCCATTCCTTTTGGGTTGGTGAACATCACTCACCTGGTTGATCATATCTCAGCGTCAGTGTATAAAATTAAATGGGGGACCGTCTCATTGGCTATTACACTCCAGGGTGGGGCTGGTGGCCTTTTGGGACACAGTAAGGCTAGTGGACTACTATAGTATACTGAGAGGTGACTATTGGGTTTACAGTACTGGGCATTTTACTCTTCTGTTTTAGGTACAACAGTTGGGAGTCTGTGAGAGTCATACTAGTCTGAGTGTTCAATCATCAATTTTGCAACTTTTGAGGGGTGGAATATCCTGTGGGTGTGTGGCTTATTCTGATTGTCAAAAGTTTCTTCCATTGTGATTGGTTAATTTGGAAGCTGTAGCTGTTTTTCTCATTGGATAGATGCCAGGTGTCTGGTTTCAAATATCCTGGATGTATAAAATTGTTGTGGAAGGGATTTTCTCTCTTCTTCTTTTCTTTAGGCAAGACGATTGGGAAGGTATTCTCTGAGCGCACTTTAACTAAGTAAATTGGTTAAATGGTTTTGTTGAATATTCAGATTTGTACTGTCAGTAACTTGGGGAACACGAATCTTTGGTCGAATTCTTATAGTTTGTAAATGAATGATTAATATACCTATTCAAAGTCAGTGCATTTCCTGTTTCATTTACCAGGCCCGTGAACCTGATTCAACAGTATGCATCCATTGCTCTATCTTCATCAATTTTTTTGTCACTTCCTCAAGGAATTCAGTCAGCTCATGAAGCATCATCTTCCCCTGACAAAGCCATGCTGACAATCCCTAATCAGACTATGCTTCTCCAAATGCTCGTGAATCCTCTCCAACAGTTTGCCCAGCACTGGTTTATAATTCTCAGTGTTATTCCTATTGCCTTTCCTGAACAAAGGAATCACATTTGCTCTTCTCCAGTTTTCTGATATTATTCCTGTGGTAAGTAAGATCACAAAAATCATTGCCAAAGGTGCAGCTCTTTTACCTCCTTCTTTGTCCCTTTTGAAATATCTAAACCCTAGAACATCCAGTAGCTATTCCTGCTTTTGTAACATCCAAGTCTTTGTAATGGCCACAATGTTGTACGTCTTCTACTGACCTATGATCTAAGTACATCACCTTTATTCCTGTTACTTCTTGCATGAAAATAGACACACTTCAATCCATCCTGCTGACTGAAATTTTGCCTTATTCTGTCCTTCCTCAGAGTCTCCCTACATGTTGCATCTACCTGTACAGCCAATGACTTATTCTGATTCCAATCCCCTGCCAAGCTAATTTAAATCCTTCCCAACAGCTCTAACAAATTTGTCTGGAAAGATATCGGTCCCTCTCAAATTCAGGTGTATACAGTAGATTATATCTTCCTCAGAAGATATACCAATGATCCAGAAATATGAAACCTTGCACCCTGAACCAGTTCTTAAGCCATTCTTCTGCCAAATTATCCTATTCTCACCCTTCTTTGGCACATGGCACAGGCAGTGATACAGAGATTACTACCCTTGAGGTCCTGCTTTTCAGCTTTCTATCTAGCTCCCTATATTCTCATCCTCTTTTCTACTTAAGTACCAAGATTTCCCTCTTTAGAATGCTGTAGACCGATCTGGGACATCCATAACCCTGGCACCTGGGAGACAACATAACATCTGGGTGTCTCTTTCATGTGCACAAAATATCCTGTGTGTGAATCACCTATCATCACCACTCTCCTCTCTCCCCACCCCTTCCATTCTGAGCCACAAAACCAGACTCAGTACCAGAGACCTGTTTGCTGCAGGTTTCCCCTGATGGGTCAAACCCCCACCACAGCAGTATCCAAAGCTGTATACCTGTCATTGCATGGAATATCCTCAGGGGTACTCTGCACTATCTGCCTATTCCCTTTCCCTCTCCTGACAGTCACTTAGCTACCTGCCTCCAGCATCTTAGGTGTGACTATCTCCCTGCAGCCTTTATCCATCACTTTCTCACTCTCCAGAATGAGCCAAGGGTCACCCAGCTCCAGCTCCCATTCTCTAACATGGTCTGTAAGGAGCTGCATCCAGATGCACTTCTTACAGATGTAGCAATCAGGGAGACAGAAGTTTCCCAGATCTCCCACATCCTGCATGAGGAGCACACCACTGAATTGGGATCCATTTTTTCTAGTCTGTTTAGACACTAATGAAGAAGAAAAGAGAGATGCCAAAAACCTCAACCTAGAATTTGCCTCTTCTCACCAAATTCTATTAAGCTAAAGCCTTAGTTCTCAACTCCAACTCTGTCCCACTTAAACTATGGCCACTCCAACAATGCTGCTCCACTTAAACCTATCTTCTGCTTATTGGCCTCTGCCAAGTCCCTAAATGCACCCAAGCTCTCCAGAAAGTCCTAAACGACTTCCTTTTTTGTGTGGCAGCAGTACAGTTCAATAAAAAAAACTTTAAATTACATAAGAAATAAAATAAACAAACAGTGCAAAAGTAGAATAGTGAGGTAATTTAAAAATGCAAACATGAGGAAATCTGCAGATGCTGGACATTCAAGCAACACACACAAAATTCTGGTGGAACACAGCAGGCCAGGCAGCATCTATAGGGAGAAGTACAGTTGACGTTTCAGGCTGAGACCCTTCCTCAGGACACGACGATGGGTCTCAACCCAAAACGTCGACAGTGCTTCTTCCTATAGAAGCTGCCTAGCCTGCTGCATTCCACCAGCATTTTGTGATAGTGAGGTAATGTTCATTGGTTCATGGACCATTCAGAAATATGATGGCAGAGGGGAAGAAGCTGTTCCTAAAATGTTGAGAGTTTGTCTTCAGGATTCTGTATTTTCTTTTTGATGGTGGTAATGAAACAAAGCCATGTCACGAATGGTGAGGGCCCTTAGTGATGGATACACCTTCTTGAGGCACTGCCTTTTGAAGATGTCCTCAACGTGGGGAGTCTTATGTCCATGATGGAGCTGGCTGAGTTTTCAACCCTCTGCTGCTTCTTTCTATTTTGTGCATTGCAGCATCCATACCAGGCAATGATGCAACCAGTCAGAATACTTTCCACAGTACATCTGTAGAAATCTGCTAGAGTCTTTTGGTGACATACCAAATCTCCTCAAACTCCTGATGAAGTCTCACACACAAAATGCTGCAGAAACTCAGCAGGCCAGGCAGCATCTATGGAGAAAAGTACAGTCAACAGTCCTGCCGAAGGGTCTTGGCCCAAAACGTCGACTGTACTTTTTTTCCATAGATACTGCCTGGCTTGCTGAGTTCCTCCAGCATTATGTGTGTGTTGCTTGGATTTCCAGCATCTACAGATTTTTTCTTGTTCCTAATGGAGTATATCCGCTGTCCTGCCTTCCTTGTGATTGTGTCAGTATCTCCCAACTTCCCACTTCCTGAACTCCACAATCAATTCCTTGGTCTTACTGACATTGAGTGCAAGGTTATGTTGAGGCATCACTCATCAAATCTATCTCTCTCCTGTATGCTTCCTCATCGCCTTCTGAGATTCTGCCAACAGCAGTGGTGTGTCATTGGCAAATTTATAGATGGTGTTGAATTAGTGCCTAGTCAGGCAGTCATGAGTATAGAAAAAACAGAGCAGTAGCTAAGCACACATCCTTGAGGCACACCTGTGTTAACTGTCAGTGAGGAAGAGATGTGATTATCTATTTGTGGTCTTCCAATAAGGAAGTCAAAAATCCAATTGCAAAGGGAGGTACAGTACATAGGGCTCTGGTTTTGAAGATTGTTGATTAGTACTGAGGAGACATAAATAATCTCCCTCTAAATAATTGAAAAAAAAACATTGAATTCAATACCATAAATATTGTTTTATAATATATTTGAACATTGTGTTGGTGGACACAGAAAATATTTCATAGTAGAGCTTCAGACCCTTCAAGCATCCCTCACCATTCAAAGTGATCATGGCTGATCTCTGCTGGCCTTAACTTCTCCTCTGTGCCAGCCCCCAATTCCTCCAGCTTTCAAATACTTATCTACTTCTACTTTAAATGTTACCAGTAATCTAGCCTTAACTACCCTCTTGAGGAGAGATTTCGAGAGTTTCACAAGCCTCCAAGAAGGAATCTCTATGCACTCTTTTAAAATCACCTGCCTCTTTTCTGTACTCATGCCCCCTTGTTTGGGACTCTCCACCAGTGGAAACATCTCAACATGTACCCTGTCAAGTCCCCTTAGGGCTGTATAAATATACATGTCATTAGCTGGTTATTAGATAGATAGATACTTTATTGATCCCAAAGGAAATTACAGTGTCACGGTAGCATTACAACTGCAGAGATCAACAAATTAGACTAGCTCCACAGACTACACCAGAAAGTTGTGCCAAGCTAGACACTATATCATGGAATTATCTATGTCCTGATGTTAATAATTAAAAATGAAACATATAAGTACCTACTTCCCTGATCAGGCTGCTTGACAATTGATGTAGAGAGCTTGCACAATACTTACACTGTTTTCTGGACATTATATGCTAAGATTAAATAGGACCCCTTCGTACAACTTTTGAGATGTGCCAGTGCTTCCTTCATTGGCCTTTAATTAGGAAGCACTAATTTACATATGTCTGATTATAGAGTTTTTTTAGGGTTGCAACTTCCTCACGAAAAGTAGAATGGAGATAGAAAGAACCAGTGCTTCTCTGAGTTTGTTTCCAATTACACATTTCCCAAAATTTGCTGGAAAATTAGTAGGAAGGAAGTGGAAAGACATACTCTGAATACTTATTAAACAGAGCAATTTGTGAGTACTGTTTGACCTGCACAGGCAATATTGCATAAATGTATTCCTTCAAGGAAATGCTACGTTGAAGATAACAGCAAGTGCATAAACTTCTTGATTAAAAGACTACGTGGGCAACTACGGAATACTCTTGAGAAATCTTCAGCATATTTCTAACTTTGCTGTTTCTTAAAGTTTTTAATTTACAATATCTTTTAAGGAACTGTATGACTTAATCAAAATTTCTCAAATCATCTCACACATTAACGAACAATAAGATGAGAAAAATACTTTTAGAAAGCAAAGACGAAGATGATGCTGGAGCTCTGAAATTAAAACAGAAAATATGAGAAATGTTGAAAAGGACAGGCAGCCTCAGTAAAGAAAGAAAATAAACTAATGAAAACTAGGAGAATATTTAAAGAATATTAAAGAATATATTATGGTTGCAGAAAAGTAGAAGAGATACTGGCAGTTACATTTAGAAAATGTGCATTTAATTTCTGGTTAAAAATCATTGCCTTTATTGATCAAAATTTGACTTAAGTACTATCCAGCATGCTATAATAAGGGAATCTTTATAAAGCAATTTTAAACAAAAAGGCCTATGAATGGAATAAAACAAAAGTGATTTAATTTCACCAGCAATGTTAATCCAAAACCCAACTTGTTACGGGTATTTTTCTAGGTCTTGTTGTCTCTGGAACTTCATTGGAATAGGAACTATCTATCATGCTTATAAACTCAGAGCTCATTCTGATAAAAACAACTTTCTGTAAAAATTAATGACAAGTTCAAATTGGATTAAGTTACATGGCAACATGAAGAATATACAGGGCTTACAAGGTACAGTCAAAAAGGGAGCACCCTAAGCTGTACAGACAGGGGCCAACAGCAGGGTAAGGTGGATTCATATGTGAAGTTAGAGTTATTTACATGGGAATCAAAATAACAGTTAAGAGTTAAAAGCTGTGTGAAATTAGTTACAAAAATTGTGGCAGTACATGATCATTATTAAAGTCGGTAGCACTTCCTAGCATGTAATCATATTATATTTGTTGTAGTTTATTGTCAATATATTTTGTTATTTATAGCAAAATTTCTTGTTTTTGATCCACTTATAAAAATTCTGTGTTAAATTGTTTTATGAAGCTTGGCTAGGTTTCTGGATGTGAATATAGAGAGTAAGTGTCAGGGTACATTGCCTACAGGTTGTGTGGAATCTGTTATAGGAAGGACACTAAAACCCATTGAGAGAATCGGTGCTTTTGTCAGTCATTTTTGATGTAATCAACCTGTAATATCAACTCAGGTTTTGTAACTTTACAGATGTTTTATAACCTGCCCCATTTTCCCAACATTCTCTTTTATTTCAGAATTCCAGTAATAGCTTTATTCTGAATTTTACAATTTCTGCTTTTTTTCTTCTCTCTGCTCTTATTCATCTCTATCTACTTACACCTCAGATCAGCTGCAACCAACAAACCTTCAGCACCCTCTCTTGGCGAACATTAAAACCACCTGTATCATTTAATCTGTGGGTCTTCGTCCTATTAGAGGCATTCCCATTATTCTCCCTTTTTGTGCCAGAACACTGAGAAATATTTACAGTGGAACTATAACATTCTTTCAGGATAACTTCCATCATATTTGGGATTCTTATGTTACAAAAGTTTCAAACTTGCTTATAGCTACTCATTGACAGTATGCTGGGCTCCCATAAATTCCAGTGACAGAACAAAGATTTGTGAGAAATTATCAGGTAAATTGCATTTTTTAAAAATTAAATTAATTGATTTATTTTAAGTGTTTTATTTTTTTCAATTTACTTCCTTTAACTGTTTTTAATATGTTTTAATTGCTTCTAAAAGGGAACAACTTTAGTTAGTTTGAAACTCAGCTAACCCCAGAAGCATGTTTTTTTTATGTCTTCAAGTTTTTTTACACTGTTTTCTGAGTAGGGTTGGAGCCAGAGGCGAGGGACAGGTCTGTCAGACTCGCTGGTCCGTGAGGTTTACTGGACTCTGCATGGAACTGAGGCTGTAGCCTGCAACTAACGGGCTACTGAATTGCTGCAGTGATGTCTGGCTTCATGGCTGTGATTCACTTTTGTGAACTTCAGTTCTGAATACTATTTGCTTACTTTTATTGTTTCCATGATTTGTTTTTTTCTCTCTGCACATTGGGTGTTTGATGGTCTTTTTTAATGGGTTCTATTTGGGTTTCTTTGTTTTGTGGCTGTCTGTAAGGAGACGAATTTTAAGTTTGTAAAAAGTATACATACTTGGATAATAAATGTCCTTTGAACTTTGATTTCTCTCCTCTTAAGACATCCACCAAAATGGCAGAATTAAATCACTAAAGACCTTGCTTTTACAGATTATTAACATTTAGGATCGGGAGGATTTCAGAGAGTGAGTTCATAAAGATGGACCCACATTTATGACTTTGGTCAGTAGTTGGTGACAAATTACAAGCTCTTTAGAAGTGACTGTAGAAATTTAGTCTCTAGGTGGCAACAGAGACACTATGTATTTTTATAGATTCAAGCTTCACAATATTA